>NC_091794.1:81560000-91560000 GCF_041296235.1 Equus asinus
GTCTGGCTATCAAGGGGGCTTAAGAGCAAGATGTTTATTTGCATAAAGATGTCCAAGTGCAAATGGATACACCGTGTGATGGCGATGCGGCCATCTCTCACCCAGCGGCAGGGACCCTGTCCCCGTCCATTCTACAGAAATCTGTGTGTTTGCGGAGCATCCACTCTGTGTTGGGCTGCGACATTCAAGAAGTTAAACCTCCATCTGATGGAGCTGGTATTCTAGTGAGAAAAACGAAAAACAAGACCTAAACAAAAAATAATGATTAATTCCATACACTGTTGGTGGTGAACAGTGCTAAGAAGACAATAAGGTGGCTGAGGAAGAAGGCCAGTGTGGCCAGGGTTAGCATTAGCCAGGAGAAAGAGGTGGGAGGTGAGGCCAGGCAGGTGGCAATTGCTGACCCAGGGGACTTAGTGGGCTGGTGGAAGGACCTCAATGATAGGTTTGTTTTCCCTGTTCAGAGACATTGGCTTTGACTCTGAGTGAGATGGGAAGCCTCTGGGGGCTTTAAGCAAGGGAGAGGGAGAAGGGCCAAGACAGAAACAGGGCACCCAGATAGGAGGCTGTGGCAGTGGTCAGGGAGAAATGGCATGGCCTGGGTGACAGCAGTGGAGCGGTAGGAAGTGATCGGGCCCTGGCTATGCTTTGAGATGGAACTGATGGATTTGCCATGCCCTTGGTCCACCTGCCCTGTACTGCACAGGAGGCAGAGTAGGAAGAACCCGAGTTAAGTCACTTACCAGTTGGCACCCCCATGGTGGGGAGATGGGTGGACAAGGCTGCATGGCCAAGTAAGACCTCAAGGTTCGGGGTGGGGCCGGCTTGGCCTTGCACATCTCAAGGTTAAGCACAAGGGAGACAGAATAGCTCACGACCTGCACAATGTGCTTTCTCAGTGAAATGCGTCCTGTAGGGAGGCCATCCTGGGGCCTGAACTCAGGTGCCAGGCGCAGCTGGAGCAGTGTTGGGGCAGTCCTTGGGCATGTGGGAGGGTCTGAAGGAATCCGGGCAGGGAGGGAAGGTGGTGAGGGGCTGCTTGGTGGGCTGCTATAACAGTGGTTGCATCTTCTTCCTGTAGGCCAGGGATCTGCAGACCGTGGCCAGCCTGTGAGCCAAGTCTGTCTGCCGCCTTTTTTGACCAGCCCCTCAAGCTAAGAATGGTTCTTGCATTTTCAAAGGGTTATAAAAAAATCAAAGAAGAATAGAATACACAACAGAGACTGTATGTGACCCTGACCCTGCAAAGCCTAAAATTTCGTGTCTGGCCCTTTACAGAAAAAGTTTGCTCTAGGCTGATGATGGCTTGGGAGACACTGGGGCCGAGACAAGGTTACCCCATCCATCTGGCCTTGCTGCTCCCTGAAGATTGTGCTCTAGAACGCTGGGTGGGCACCTGGTCCGGGAACACCCCATACAGAACAGTGCTCTCCTTGGAGTCCTTGCTGAGCATCCCACACCGAGAGGGGAGGTCCTCAATGGCCATTTAAAGACTGAACAATTGGAAAGACCTGCCCTGGCTCTGCATCATGGTGGTGTGAGGATGATAGAGTAATGCATTTTGTAAACTTTGAAGATGGCACTTTTGCCTGTTGTGTCTCAAATGCTCAGAGGTTGCTCTCTCTGTCATAGGCATCCTGACATTGAACACTCTTGAGACAGAGTCTGGGTTCAAGGCAGGACGTGTGTGTGAGTCGGGACATTTAGAGTCCTGTCTAGCTCTTTGAATGGTCTGTGAACAACCTGTAGTGCATCAGGGACTGTCTGTGCTCTGGTGCTGCTGACTGTACAGGAGCGGGCAGTTGAGGGAAGAGACCAGAAGAGACCAGTCTCATGCTCCTCTGAGTGCCTGATGCGCCAGCTGTGTTCCTTGGAAAAACACCCGGCGCACCAGAGGTCAGCCAAGGTCAGAGAGAAACTGATCCAAGAGAAGGCCGATTTGGAGAAGGGAGGGTAGCCAGGAAGAGGAAAGAAAGGAAGAGGTAGGGGGCGGGACCTAGGTTGTTGAACCTACTTGACCTTCTACTCCAGGCAAGTCAGGCTGGTTCTAGGTCCAGACCCAGCAAATCCCACAGGGAGTGGCCAAGTTCGCTGTGAATCCTTGGCAAGCAGCCTGCCGTCGAGAGCAGGCTGCACTACACACAGAGGCCCCAAGGCGGGCCAGGCAGCAGCCGGCCTGGGGTTGACCTTGAACTCCAGGTCGGCCTGGCCTCTTTGGCTTCCAGTTCTGGCTGAAGAAGGGAGGATCTTCTGCTCCTACTGTGGTGACACAGTGGCAGTAGCAGTTTCTAACCCGATCCCCCATTCCAGGGGTTGGAGGGAAGAACCAGTGTCTGAGGAGCAGTGGCCTTGGTGGGGGGGCTAGGGCCTGGCCTCCACGATACAGACCTGTCCATGCCCCCACCCTCCCAGTCCACAGCCCACAGACTGAGAGCATTCTGCACCCCACGCTTTGAGAACTGCCAGTGTATCGAGACTGAAGATTCCTGGAAAGTCGGCCTTGGATCTGCCTTGGGTGGCAAATGTCATCTCAGCTGGGTGGTTACCCATCTCTGTCTGTCCATGGACAGCAGGATGAGACACCAGCGGTAGCGGGGAGGGAAGGCACAGAGGGGCTCAGATTCTGATGCTCTTTCCTACCGTAAAAGCCTTGTTAGTTGAATGGTCAACTCCTTTGGGCCTGTTTGTGAGCTCAAAGCTTTGTGTTATGTTTTGTTTTTTTGCCAAATCTTGAAGCTACCTGTAGCGGACAAGCGGTGCTAATCTTGGAACTGGCCACAGGCAAGCTGCTGCTGCTGCTCCTCCTCCTCCTTCTTGCCACAGCTGTAAATTTTAGTTTTTAAGACTTTTCTTATAACATAGCAAATGTAAGGTCCTGCAAACTAATTAAACCTGATTTTACTCCTACCGAATAATTCACAAGCTGACTCCAAATCTAGAGTTCTCTGGTCATTTCTTACTTTGCTTTAAAATAATTCCCATCTCTCAAAAGTACAATCCAGATAATTTCCCCAAATCATGTCTAACGGGGGACATAGCACCCAGAGTGGCCCTCGTTTAAAGACAATTGGAAGGGACAGTTGGGGTGTGACCACTCCCCAGAGCATCCTCTGAGGCCGGGGGCTGGATGACGGGTGCTGGCTGCACTCCGTGAGGCCTCAGGATTTGGGGTTCCAGCCCAGCTTCTGCTATCACCACTGCCTGAGGGGTTGTAGGTGGAGGGCATTTGAAGGGTGGGCTGCAAGGCGGGTCTGGCTCACTGGTGGTGCCCGTTGGTAGTATCTGTTCTCCTGGCTGTGCCCGTAATTTGCATCTCCTTTGCTGCTAATCTTCATTTAGCCCCAGATGCTGTTATGGTTCTGACTAAAAGCTGGCATCAAGGAGGATATGCGCCAGGACTTTAATTTCCCTGGGTACCAAGGAGAGAGTGGATTAACAAAAAATAGATCCAAGTATCTAAATTGAAAAGATGCTTGAGTTAACCCCTAGTGGGGGGCAAGTCCAGTGATGGGAAAGTTTGTGCTCTTTATGACAGTTTCCTTCCCTTTTGCTATTTAGCTGTCCCAGCCTCAAAAACTGGCAGGAAGCACAGTGCTCTCATTAATCTCTGTAAGACTTCTCTGGGAACCCAGATTAAGTAGCTTTGTGGAGGGAATCTGCTTATCAAAATACTGATGAATGGGCTAGGTCAAGGGTGAGAGTTGGAGGCAGCCAGTGCTGAAGCATAAACCCCTTGGATTAGAGCTAGTTGCTCTATCTTTATGCCTCTTTTAGCTGCTAAAGCAATTTGCAATCTGGATCTGATGCTCCTTTGAAAGTCTTTCCTATCCAGAGGTTTTCCAGGGACCAGCTACCACTCAGCTATGTCACTGGGTAGCTGCCATCAAGAATTCTCCTGTGAATTCCTTTCCACCTTGACAGACACAGGTGCTCCATTCTGCATATCCAAAGGTTCTCCCCACGTCTCAAAGCCCCTCTGAGAAGAGAAGCAGATGAGGCAGACTTCTCACCATTTTTCTAGATCTTTTGTTTTCTTACCCACAAGAAGTGGGATGAGAGCGGTGACTGACTGGCTCTCACATCCTCTGAGTCTTTGCAGCCATCCAGCTCTGTGCATGCTGCATGCACCCAAGTGTGAACGATTTTTCCCCCTTCCTCCCCTCCCAGGAAGAACCCTGCTCCTGCTACCTAACCGGGGCACCACATACCCACAGGGAGTCTGGAAGGAAGGGAAGAAAACTGTATGTCCCTGTCTTGAGGCCACTGGGGGATCTCAGGTGGAGGAGCTTAGAGAAGCTATAGGGGCAGGCAACACTGCAAAGCGATTGTTGGCTACTTTTTTTGATGTGGACGATGCTTTCTTCACCTCTTGCCAGATTTTGTTCCAGGTTGGATGATTTGAGGGGAGTTTTCTGCATGGCTAATCTCACTAAGAAATTCTTCCTAGCTTCTGTCAAAGAACACGGCCCTTCTTAGTCTGGATGTTCTGCCCGTTTCCTGCCACCATCAGCTCTTACAACTGTAAATTTTAGAGCCAATGAGACACTTAGAGGCTGGCTTCTTAGTTTCTGCTTGAAAGATGGGGAGCCCTGGACTAGAAAGGATTAAATGACTCATCCAAGGTCACGCAGTCAATTAATTGGGAGAGCCAGAATTACTGGGGTCTAATTTATATCCAGTGAAATGCACAGATCAGCTTGGACAGACTCCTGCACCTGTGTAAGCCATGCCCCCCCATCAGTGAACTGGAGTAAGGATCATTTTCTTGGCCACAAATGCAAGATTACTACAAGCACAAAGCCTAAGGGGATTCCATCTTCCATTTAGGAAGAGCTCCATCTCTCTGCTTGTCCCCATTCCCTGAAGCGGCACAGGCCATCACCCCCTTGCTTTTCTCTTTTGTCCCATTCCCAGGACCTGTATTATTCTTTGAGATGGAGTTCAGATTTCCACCTGGTTCAGGCAGGGTTGTCTAGGAAACTAGAAATAACAGCAGACTCCAGGCTGTACAGATCAGGTGATTGTTGGCTCCGTCTTCAGAGCCATGTCATACTGGCCTTCTCTGCTTTTTTTTGCTCTGTCACCTGCCCTCAGGTCACTGGAATCATCCGCATGTGGCCCAGTCTGCTTTCAGCTCACCAGCTGAAGCCCATCTGACCTTTCAGCTTAACTTACGAGGAGGCGGTGGCTGGAAGCTATAGATGCTGGATGACATGGGGACAGATGATTCTGTGTCTGGGAATGTGTGTGACAGGCGGAGGAGGAACGCCTGTGAAATTAAGCTTCTGTTTGACTCATCTTTGTTTTCCAGGAACTGGAGGTATGCATTTCAGACTGTTCATGGCCATTCCACCTTAAGCATTGCTCTTTTTTTTTTTGTATTCATTGTTTCCTTCCCTCCCACTCTCATTCAGAGTCACCGCAGCAGTGAGGGTCACCTCTCTGAAAGGCACCTGCTTATCTTCCATCTGTGTCTGTGGAGGGAGAAAACTTGTCTCTACGTCAGCAAAGCTGGGTAATCATGAGACCCCTTGTCTCGAAGGATCTTTATCTGGTTCCCTTGCCTGACTCCAAAACCCAAATCTCCTGACTTGCCTTCAATGCTCCTTTCACAGCCTGTCTTTGTTGCACTCTGTGTCCCTCTGTCCTGTGGAAGCTGTAGTTCATCTCTCCTAGACTCTCAGCATTTCTAAAGAAGCAGGAGACCAGCCTGGAAGGAGTGGGGAATGTGGAGAGTCACACAGTAATGTGATGGAGAAAACGCATGCCAGGATGCTAGCATCGGTTTGGGGGTGGAGAAAGGAGGAGGTGGTGGTGCTGGTGGGAGGGACTGAGGGAGGCGGGAGGGGAAGGGGAAAGAAAGAAATGACTCAGTACTTAACACATTGAGCTGTAAGCATGTGCCTAAGTGTGAAAATAATTAGGTCCTACAGTACTTCAGCAGAAGAGAGGATTAGAAATCTGGATTTCTGAGTGTTCCTGTCCTCTGCGGCTGATCTCAGCTTGTGGTCCGATACACTGTTAGAGGAGGATCAGGAGCGGGAGAGGCAGAACGGCGAGCAGAACCCACACTTTGCATGTTTGTGAAACAGAAAGCTGTTTCATTGATGCTGGATAAAACATCAACTATGTTTTTAATTGCCTTTAACAAAAATTACGAAGCATCGTCTGTGGCCTCCTGCTTCTACTCGATGCCAGCCTTTTGAATGTTTTGGCTTCTTTAAGTTCTTTTTGTAAAACTGCCCTAACTCTCCAAATCTGACCTCATCACTCCTTCCCTCCTCAGCTGCAACCTATTTCTTGACCTGTGACAATGCCTTCTCCACCTCACAGCCAAGTTGCAAATTTCAGAATTGCCTCTGACTCATCCTTAAGCCCCCTTACCGAATTCTTCTCCAAGCCCCTTAGCTAGTTGCTTTGTGGTATCTTCCAGATCTCTTTCTTTCTCTCCCATGGCCAGCACCATGGTCCAACCCTGGTCACAGCCCGCCTGGGACTGTGTGAAAGCTTTCCAGTGTTCTCATCACCCCTAGCCTATTCCGCATCCCCACAAAAAACCTGATTCTCCTTTGATTGTGTTAATCTGGTGTTCGCCAGTCTCCAACTTCTCCCTACTGCTTGTTGGATGAAGCCCAGACTTCTGTGTCCAGGGTTCAGAACTTTCTGAAATCTGGCCTCCTTCCTCCCTAGTAAATTCTCTTTGTCTCTGCCTCCCTTACACAAACCCTCCTCCTGGGGCCAGAAGTGCAGGCAGCCTGCACCAGACCCTGGGTCTTTCCTGTGCTGTTCTCACGGTCTCTCCTTTACCCCGGATGCCAGCTCACTTCTAATCCACCTGCCTAAACTTTCCCCAGCGCCAAGGTTAAACACAGCCCACTTCCCGTAAAGGCTGGTTTGCCTTCCAAGTGTGCCAGCTGCCCTCTTGGGCCTCTAGTGGAACTCACTGCCACAGTCTCTTTTTCAGGGCTGATTTGCTGTATGGCCAGCTACTTTTGTGAGTATCATCTCCTCACTTCAATCATAAGCCCTTAGAGTGGAGCAACAAGGCCTTGCATTTCTTTCTTATCAGCCCCAGTGCTTGGCCAAGTGCAGCCTGCTCACAGGCCCCCACAAATTCTTTGGGAGTGATTGAAGTGCACGGCTCAGGCAAGCTGCAAAGTGACTTTGTATATTCACTCATAATGTGGTCCCCAGATTGAGGATGGAGCATGAGTTTCCTTTGGGGTCATTAGCCAGGCCGCCCATCACTAAGGGTCGCATGCAGAGCCTGCAGCTCTGCACAGCACTCAGCTCTCCCCACCCCGCTCCCCATCCGAGGGGTGTGCTAAGGGGCTGGCAGTAATGACTCTCCTCCCTCTTAGTTTGGGATTTCACTCATGTTGCCAAGAACCTAGTCTTGGCTTTGCCTCAATCTGATTCTACCTCCCGCCTGGAAGAAGTTCTTCTTTTTGCTTTATTTTGGCTGCCAATTTTACTGCTCTGCTGCTTTCAGGTTTGTGTGCTTAAGGTGTGCCCACAGGAAAAGTCGCCAGGATTCTCACCCCACATGTGACTTCTCCCTCAGAGCAGTAATTTAAGAGATGTGAGCGTTCTGTTTCCAACAGCCGTTATGCCTGTGGGGGCCAAACCCAGCAAGAAACTCCAACTGTGACAGCCGAAATGGGGGAGATTTTAGGGGGGGGAAACCCCGGAGTGAAAATGTAGAAGGTCCTCTGAAAACACTGCAGATCTGGCCACATGAGTCAGATACGTTCAGACCCATTTCTAATCCAAGAACAGTTTATTCTCTAGGAGCAGACGACTAGCAAATCTGGATCCAGGTGTCTGCTTACTACAAACACAGTGGAATTCTCAAGTCCTAGCAGGCTTTTGTCCAGCTCAGGAGAAAATTGCTGTGTAAATACTTGTGAAAGAGTGGGATGAGGAGGGTGTTCTGTGTCAGATTATTGTACCAAAGCCAAATGCAAAGCAGGGAAGAAAGTTGTGCAAATATGGCTTGAGGTAGACAGGCTGCTGGCCACCCCTTGGACATCTTGCTGCTACCTTGACTTTGACTCTGAAGGTGTTTGTTATAATGGGGTTTGGTCTATGGCCCTCGAGGGTTTCCCATCTTCTCGAAGGGAGAGAGTTAAGGAATTCTCCACTGCGGCATGTTCTTATCTACTAGAGTCATAGCCTGTCAGTTTGACACTTTTCTGTCTGATGTAACTCGGGCATTCTTGTGCAGAGACTCACGAAAGATGTTGGGCATCAAATCCGTCTGGGGAAAACATGGGGGCCACTGATATCAGAGGGTCCTCAGAGTCTAGCTGTTGATATGTATGGCTTCTTTTCTGTCAGGTTTGTGTACTGCCTGCCTGGTCTGAAGAAGAGTTAAATAATCCCAGTGTTAGAAAGGACTTTGAACTGGTTCATCTCTCCACCAGGTAAAGAGATGCCCCACTCCGTGATGTGTGACCACCTGGCCCTGCCTGACCCTTCCCAGTGGTAGGGTGTTCACATATTCTGCCGCCTCTAATTACTAAAATGGACTTCCTTTTTAACCATGAACAGGCAATCACAAGAGAAGCAATATAAATGAAAAACTGTTTGACATCCCTGGGAATTAAAGAAAGGCAAACTAAAACAATGAGATGCCGTTCTCCCCCCTAACAAATTGACACAGATTTTCTCAAAGATTAGTACTCAGTGTAGATGAAGATTTGAGGGAATAGGCCCACACTTGTTTTTCAAGGACTGTTTAGCAATATGTGTTAAAAGCCTTAAAATCCATATATCCTTTGATTTGGCAATGCCATTTCTAGTGTTTTCTCTTAAGGAAATAATCCTGTTTGTATGGCAAGGGTTTAGCTATAAGGGTATTCCTGGTGGTGATGTTTATAAGAAAACCTGAGAAGGAGCCAAGGCTCTAAGAAGAGGTGATTGCTTAAGTCAGTGGTGCCACATCCTAAGCATTTCTTAGGAATTTTATATGAATTAACTCAATTAATCCTGGCAATATTACCATGAGGTAGGTCTGTTATTTCGGCATTTTACGGGTAAACTTACTGAGCCATGAAGAGGGCAGGTAACTTCACTGAGATAATACAGGTGGCCAATGATGGAGGTGGAGTGGTCGCCCAGGCAGTCTCTCTGGAGCCCACATTCTTACCCCATATGCTCTATTGCCTCTCGTACCAGACATATGAAGTGGAAAATAAGTACTAAGTGATATGGAGAATATGATCCCACTTTTGTTTAAAATATTGAAGACTCCCAAAATATACATGATATTACTTTTATAATGAGAAAAAAAATGGGTTAAAAAAATCTATCTTAAAAAAATAAAAAGGGGCCAGCCCAGTGGTGCAGCGGTTAAGTTCACATGTTACGCTTTGGTGGCCCAGGGTTCACCCGTTTGGATCCTGGGTGCAGAATGGCACTGCTTGGCAAGCCATGCTGTGGTAGGCGTCCCACAGATAAAGTAGAGGAAGATGGGCACGGATGTTAGCTCAGGGCCAGTCTTCCTCAGCAAAAAGAGGAGATTGGCAGCAGATGTTAGCTCAGGGCTAATCTTCCTCAAAAAAAAAAAAATCTATTTTTTATATTCAGCCAAACTCTGATTTTCTGTAGCCCATTTTTAAACTCATTCCTTTACCAAATTTTCATTGAGCTCTTCCAATAGGGCTGCCACAGTGACAACTGCTCTGGATCAGTAGGGTAGAAGACTGGCCATGCCCAGGTGGTACAGAACTTCTGTGCCATTGGGGAGACCAATGTTAAACAAGTAAACAGACACCAGCGGCTGCCATTTATTCATGTCAACTGCATGCTGGGCATTCCTCTAACTGATGTTGATGTTTTCCTGTATTTCCTCTTTTAGTCCTTTACATAACTCCTTTTATAATCCTGAGCAGCGTGTGGCATTAATCCCCAAGGTCACCCAGTCAGTAGGTGGTGGGCTAGGATTCATCTCTGGCAGGGATTCCCCAGCCTAAGCTTCTAACTTCTCCAGCTTCTCCTACTACAAACTCATCACAGTCCAGCCACATTGGCTTTCTTTCCTGCCTCAGGACCTTTGCACTTGACTTTCTTTCTGCCCAGAATACTCACTTTCCCACAAGACCTTTGTGTGGCCACCTCCTCATCATGTAGCTCACTGAGGCCTTCACTGAGCCTCTGGTCCAGTGTGGCTTTCCCTCTCACCACCACAGTCATTCTCCATCACTGTCTATCATATCACCTAGTTTTGTTTTCTTTGTGGCAATTATCGCTATCTGACATTAACTGACATTGTTTCATCCAGTGGATTATAAAATCCACGAAAAACACGATCCTTGTCCTCTTGTTCACCGTTATATCCTCAGTGCCTAGCACAGTCCCTGCACATAGTAGGTGCTACTGGAGATGGGGGGCAAATGAACAAATGAAGGATGATGAACACATAGTCTAGAGCAGGGTCTCCAAAGTGAGGCATGGAGGGAGAGATGATCTGCTGTGGGACAGGAAGAAAATGAGATAGACAGACAGATAGATTGACACCTAGGTACATAGACGCATATATCATCATTTCTATTTTTGTGAATGATAGAATAGGAATATAATTTATAAATAAACAAATATACACATATGCGAGTATACTCAAGTATTTGCTGCTGGGGCACATTACCAAAAAACTTTGGGTATCATTGGCCTAAATGGGTGACAGATGATGAAACAGGCCGTTGCAATGTGGTGTTATCAGTGCCCCTGACAGGTGAGCACAGAGTGCTGTCGAAGCACAGAGAGGGTTACCTACCCTGCTCAGAGGGTTGAATAATTGTGAACACTTAAATTTTTAAATTGTTTTGTTAATATTAGTAATTATTGTTTTTAAAACTATCCAAAAATACACCAGCTTTTGTTTTTAGACCATTAAAGCAACGTAAATGACCATAGCCCTTATGGTCATTTCCCTGATAAAGGGTAAGAGAGAAAGCACTTAAGATTTCACAATTGGCTAGTTAGAGAGGTTAATTTCCAGAGAGTTTAAATATGGCTGTTAATGACCCGTGGTTAAATATCCAGGTTGTCCTTGCTTTCTGAGCTGCAAAATTAATCTAAAAAATAGAAAAATAACCATGTCTTTAAACTCCGGTCTTCTATCTGGAGAGGCATTGGGGCATCACAGCGGAAGAACTGGGGCTCTGGAGTCTGATGAACTTGGGCTCGAATCTCACTTTTTCCTCTTTCTTTCTGCATGACTTTGAGCAAGTCCCTTTTCTCGGGGCCCTCATCTACCATATGGGCATGCGGATGCCCGCCTCAGAGGCATCGTCTTATGAAGATGCACCAGAACAGTGAGCATGAAGGACTTAGCATTGTGCTTGGCACATGGTGGGTCTTTCTGAATATCAGTTTCTTCTTGGTCCCTCTATTTAGAGAGAAAACTCCGTGCACTTCAAAAGGATTTAAATATACATCCTTCAGAACACCATCAAGAATGTGCTTTTTCTTTTTGTACTTGATTAAACTGAGTCATGCTTGAATATATTCTTCTTTAAATAATTTAAGTTGATTTCACATAAACCACAGCCATCCTTCCTGGGGCTGCCTTGACTCTTGATATTTCACTGGCAATACAATCAGCCTAACTCTCTTTTCCTCTCTGGGTTCAAGCTTGAATGATGCTGCAGCTGGATTTCTGGACTACAAATAACTCTTGTCTTCTGAGCATGGAGGGTTGCAGTTGGGTTGGAGCAGAGTAAACAGAGAGAAGCTGGGCCCTTGGCCTGGGAACCACCTGTGTCCAGGGAGCGAGGCCTCTGGTGGAGTTGGGGAGCGGGGCTGGGTGGCCCGTTTGGAGAGGCATTGGATCAGGAAGGGGAGGACTGAGTTGGGCAGAACTCAGCAGATTCCTTGGCATGCACTGCAGAAGGATTCCCTGAAGGGCTGCACAGAAGAGAAATGTGCTGTGCGCTTGGCAGGCCAGAAACCACAGAGAACCTGGCAATGCTTTTTGAGGATTTGGGAGCAGAAAAGCAGACTCCCTAGGTGGTTATTTATAGAGCCGACAGCAGTAATGATCAGTTAGAAAAAATAAATTATAACTCAGTTGAACCTGAAATAACTTTTCTTTTGCAACCCCAGGCATTCCACACGGGCTGCTTGCACACCACCCCCTCCTGATAGGGTTCCTGGTGGCTGAGGGTCCACGCCGGCCTCATTCACGCCCTCCCCAAAGCCTCAGAGCAGTCAACAAGGCAGCACAGAGGGAGTTTCTGGATAGAGATAGAGAATTCTGGCTGGATGACTTCTTTCTTTTCCTCCTGCACCCCTCAAATTGCAAAATTGTCCCTTCTTTCTTCCCTGAACACATCTGTCACATGTGGCAGAAGGTGGACCTTGTTGGGAGTGTGGAATCCGTGGCATGCTGAGCCTCCAGCTTTCACATGCCTTGCTCACGTGAGTGTGTGCACTCACCAGCTTGTTTTCAGCATCTGTTTTGGCTGCAGCAAGAGCTTTTAGTGTAGTGCCTTCTGAGAAGCTGGTTGCTGACTCTGAGTTCACAGGCCCCCGGTCTTTCATCCCCCCATAGCCAGCAAGCAAGACATCCATGATGCTCACACTGACAGCTTGGCAGGGGGGTCACCTTGAACTGCCCCACCCACCACATGGCATCTTAACACTTGGGCATCCATCCTGTTTCCCCTCTCCTACCCATCTGCTCCTTCTTTTCTATTCATTCATTCATTTGTTCATTTGCTTTTCAATCAACAAGCATATATTCAGTGTCTGCGATGTGCCAGGCACTGGTGATGCAGAAATAAATCCAGAGGCGACAAACTGGGGGCACATGGGCCAGTCTTGCCTGCAGCTGCATTTTATTTGGCCCACAACATGGTGTCTTAAATTTGAATTTGCTATTGACACACAAAGACGGGGTGATTTCACAAGAGAATGCTGATACCTGGCTTCTCCCCAAAAATCTGAAGGTCTAGTGATACTGGCCCACATTCCCATGTGGTAGTATTTTCCACAAGAGTGGCTGACCCCTTTAAGTAAGGCCAGTCCCTCTGATTCATCACAGATCCTGAGACTCCAGTTGTCTGGCCAACACCAAGACAACTACCACACAGGTCCTGTAAATGAGGTGCTTCATCCATTTATGTGACCTGCCTGGCCCCATGTGCATTTGAGTCTGTGACCTCTGATGCTGACCCTAATCTGAAGGATTTTATGGTCAGTGGGGGAGATAGAGCCATAGATAATTTTAGTACATGAAAAATGCTATGAGAAGAGTGTACTTTGGGAGGACAAGGGAGGAAAAGATTGATGTTGACGAAAAGAGTCGGGGACTTCACAGGGAAGGCGAGTGTAGAACCAGGCTGTGAAAATGCAGTGAGAATATGCCAAGATGAAGCTGTGAAGGGCACCCCCAACAAAGAGATGGATCTGTCCAGAAGCTCAGAGGGATGAACGAGCAGAGAAGTCCAGTGGGACAGGGGTGAGGCAAACCTGAGCAGAGGTGGAGGGAAGCCGTTCTCTCTTCAGTGGGATGCTCCATGGCCAATCCTCCCCAACCTGAAACCAGAGACCACAGGGCCCTTCACACCTGATTCTGGCTAGTGGATGGCTCTCCTCCAGCACCTTCCCCAGACAGCTGGGTTGCCCTGTGAGCAGATCCCAACCTGTCTGGCGAGATTTGCCTGGAGTAAGAGAGTCCTCTTTCTCCCCACTCCAGCCCAGAAGCCAGGGAGGCAGGGGAGGCAGAGGGAGAGGAAGCAAGAGAGGGCAAGCAGGTCTGTCTCTACCCTCAGAGGGCAATAGGTGGCCCTGGGCATAGGCCCAGTGAGTGGACAGGCTGAATAAGGCTCCACGGTCCCCCTACTTCTCTGGCATCTTTCTCCCCTCATCCCTTGGAAGCCAGCAATCCTCAACACCTGAATTTCCCTTGTCCTCTCCCTGGGTGCACTCATACATTCGTTATCATTTATAGGCTGGCATCTCCCCAGCTGGCATCATCAACCCAGAGCTGAGGGGTGGCGGGTGGAGACTTGTAGCTTCCAGACAATTCACCTCGGAGAGTTCATAGGTGCCTCAAACCCGACCAACTTTCATCCTGTCCCCACCCCACATCCTGGCTTTGCCCTGGGCATACCCTTCACCCTTTGCCTCACTCACTTCCCTGAGCCTGGAACCCCCTTTCTCTTC
The DNA here is from genome assembly GCF_041296235.1 of Equus asinus. Classification (NCBI taxonomy): domain Eukaryota; kingdom Metazoa; phylum Chordata; class Mammalia; order Perissodactyla; family Equidae; genus Equus; species Equus asinus. The sequence continues at coordinate 81,574,173 of NC_091794.1, forward strand.
CTCTCTACGTGTTGAAATCCTTCCATTCTTTATCCCCTTGATGCATGGTGCCTCCCTGAAGCTTTTCTGATCCAACCAACGACCAGCACCCATCACATCCTAACATTGCCAGAAATCAAAGAACTTGCCCCTGTCTCAGATGCCCCAATCAATACAGCGTTTTGGAGCCAAGAGAGGACTCAGCTACTGAAGATGACCTAATGCAGCCCCTCACCTTATTGCCCACATGGCCCACCCGTGTGTTTCTTTTCTGGCAGTGAACATAGCGGTTCACACTGGTCAAGATGAATTCTGAGGCCACGCACTGCTGCATAAAGACAGTGCCCAGCTATGTGTGGTTAGTAGCCAGCTACCCTAATGAATTGAACTCTTGGTAGAAGAGATGAGAAGATACTCTTTGCATGCCGATTTGTCATTAAAATTAGCACCTAAGGAAGAATGGCAACAGTTTGGGAGTGACTGGGTCAGAGGAGGTGACATCTGTAACGTGAGGGCAGCTTATGGCCAAGAGCCTCTTTACCTGGAGCATTAAAATTTGGTTAATGGGAAACTGGCTAATGCAGCCCATTGGTTAATGCAGGGTTGGTAAAGGAGACCTGGGGTAAGGGAAAGAGTGTAGACCCCCTTCCCTGACAAGGACATCAAGAAGGCAGGGCCTGGTGATAAGACGGAACCTTGGCTCTTCTGAAGTCCCCATCTCTGGCACTCTGGGTTATCCAGAGAATTTTGGCCAGAAGTTGAGGGATCTCAGCCTCTTTTCTCCCACTTGCCCTGGTTCAGTTCCACTGATGATTTCCCCATGCTCCTCTGTGGCTTCCCACAGCGGCCTCCTGGGCTTCCTTCTGGCTGCACCATCTTTGGCTGTTGCCGCTGGCTGCGACGCTGCTGGCAGCTCCACTGGGGCTTTGAGTGGCCAGTGCCAGCACCCCAGGGCTGCTGCTACTGGGCTGGGTGCTTCCACGCAGCAGCCTTCGGTCTGGGGGCACCAGGTAGAGAGGTGACAGAGCAGGACTGGGTGAAGATACAGGCCCTGAGAAATTTCACCAATTTGGATTTCCAGAGATGACATGGTCTTGCTATTAATCATTTAATAGCAAGTTAGAGTCTTTCACTGTTGCAGAGAATTCCATATGTGCTAACTTCCTTGATCCATACAAATACTCTGTGCCTTGGGTATTTTCATCATTCCCATTTTACAGATAAGAAGACTGAGGCTCAGAGAGATTTAAATGACTTGCCTAGGGTTTGAACCCAAATGTCTTGACTGTAAAGCATCTCATCATTCCACCATACCTTGTTGCCTCCCAAATCCTATATCCAAGTAGACCTGACTCACCAGCATCCTTTCTATGTGAAAGGGCACCAGAGATGGGAAGTGATTCAGCACCACCCACAGTCCCTGGGACTTCCTGTCTTCTCTCTCCTGTCTTTGTGAATGCCAGCCTAAGGGTACATTTTCTCCTTCCACTTCCTGTTGAAGCACAAGGAATCCAACTCCTACTGTTGAAAGGGAGAGAAACTGGAAGGAAAATCTCAAGTCCCAACTTTGTGAACCACATTAGAAGAGGATGCTCCTGGTGTCTAGGTTCTTTAATTCTTCTGTACATTCATCTGTTCATTCAACAGATATGGATAGAGATCCTGCTATGCACCAGACACTGTTCTAGATGTTGGGGTCACAGTGACAGGCAAAGTCTTGCCCTCTCGGGGCTACCACCCCAGTGTCATGTGTAATAAGCAACTAAGTGATGAACAGAATGTTTCAGACGGTGGTAGGGGCTGTATAGAGAAGGGTGATGGCATAGAGAGTAACTGGCAGGAGGTGGGAGTGACATCTTCTTGGATCAGGTGCTCCGGAGAGACTCTTGTGGAGGAAACATACAAGCTAAGACTTGGGTGACAGAAAGAGCCTGACATGAGAAAACCAGAGACAGCAGTTTTCCAGGAAGAGGGGCTGAGAAGGGCAAAGGTGCAAGTGAAAACTCAGAATGAGATTTTAAGGAAATACTCTTCTTCATGTCGGTTAGATTCTGTGTGCTGTCATCACTGCTTCGGCCACATTGTGCCTAGTGGGAGGAGTTATCCCAGGACCCTACACCAGTGTACTGGCACCTCTGAGAAAACCAGCTCTGAGTTCTAGGCCGTGGACTCATGGTTGAACTTGGAGAACCCAGAACTGCTTCCATCATGGGCTTACTAAGAGATGACCATGGCGTGGAATGAGTGCTTTGGCATGAAGGACAGGAACAAAAAGCCTAAATTTGCCGATTGCAGAAACTCTTGACCCTTCGGATCCCAGTAATAGCAAAAGTCAGGAGGTTTTCTAAGACTCTATGTTTATGATTTTAAATAGTGCTGCTGGGGTTTCTAGTTTGGGTTCTGCCATTGATTATCTGTGTTTCATTGTTTCTTTGAACAAGTCACTTAACTTCTCTAAATTTAGTAGTAGTATATTAAGTAAGGAAGTTGGATGAGATGAACTCTAAGGCACTTCTTTTTCTTTTAATGCCTTAAAAAGAATGCATTTATCAACAGTTTTCTTTGTGTGGCAAACTTTTCTGTGCCTCTGCTTCGGGTGAGGGTAGAGTGCTAAGTGAAAGTGGGTCATTCGTCATAGTAGTGGTTCCTTGAGATAAGATAGGTGCTACTTGACCTCTCTTGGTGTAGACCAGTGGTACCCAAAGTATAGTCCCCGGACCAGCAGTAGCAGCAGCACCTGGGAACTTGTTAGAAATGGACATTCTCAGCCTCCACCCCAGTGACCCTGGGAATGTAACCCAAAAATCTGTGTTTTAACAAGGCCTCCAGATGATTCTGATGCACACTGAAGTTTGAGAACCACAGTGTGGAGTATAGACTTTAAGATTGGAGGCTACCAGTGATGGATTCTTATATTTGAGTCAGTCTTGTGGCCACAGGAAATTGCTGCATTCGTAAGATGTTTCTCCAACTTGGCTTGGCAAATAGTCTTGTGGCTGTGAGGCGGAAGGAGAGCTCCTGGCCCATGCTGGGATTGGGTCCAAGCTCTTCTGGTTGGCATCATGTCCCATCCACTACTCAAGGCGAGCACTTGCTTAGAGGTGAGTCTTAGCGAGGGGTGCACTCATCCTGGAGGAAGGCTTGACGGAGGGCGCTGCCGGATGTGCTTCCATGGAGGTTGGTTTAAGTAGAGCAGGTGGTTGATGATGGTTAGTGTTCACACATTTTTAAAGTATGAAACTGTCCTGGATTTATGAGTCTTTGGTAGATAGACATGCTTGCACCTGTGTTGTGAAGATCAGTGGTGATGAAAGGTCTTGGGTCTCAAATAAAAAGTAATCTGATGACCCTGTTTTACACTGAATTTAGAGTTCTGATCCAGTTTGGTCTCCTTGTCTAAGTGTCCGCTCATAAAACTAGAATGAGGTGACCAGATGGCCCAGATCACCCAGGACTGTCCCATGTTTCCCCTTCCTGTCCCTCTCAGTCTGGTGTCTCGGATTTGACCCTGCGTTGCCCACTCCTGCTGGATCTTGTCCAGTCGAGGGACAAAACGTCCTGACACCCTCCTGAAGAATGGGAAGAAAGGAGATTCTGGAAGCACAGATTGCAATACCATGCTAGAGGCCGAGGAGACCGACGCGAAGGGATTGCTCCCACACCAACAGGAGCCCTGAGGACGACTGGAGCTGGAGGCACGCAGGCCCAAGAAGGGTGGAAGTAAGTTTATTTCCCTGGTAGGGCTTAGGGGATGGTTAGTACTAGGTGGGGATTGGGAGGTGGGGCTGGGCTGGCCCCTGCTGGGCCAGAAGGCTAAGAATGGGAGGCAGATGGGCAAAGCAGGAGGTGACAAGGGCATGACGAGTAATATGAGCGCTTTAGCCCAAGCTGGCCTTGCCTCTCTGCTCATGCCTTCTGCCCCTCTTTCTGAATCCTCTCATCTCTGATGATGCTGTTCCATCCCTGGGTCCTTCCTTCCTCCTGCCATTCTAGTGGCCCTGTCACCCTTGTTAACCTCTTGCACAGCTTCCCTCCCCCTGCTCCTGTTGTATCCAGCCCACTGCCCACTCCATCCTCCTTGTCTTATCTCTGTCCATTATTGACATGATGAAAGCAGGAGAAGGGTAGAGTCCAATCATGGTAAGTGCTCTCCCTGTTCACAGATGCCAGCAGTGACCAAGAGCCACCCACAGCGGTTCCCGAGCAGTCTGTCCAGGATCCACCGAATGGAGGGCACACGGAAGGTCTCTCTCACTTGGCAACTGCAACTTTGCAACCTGGAACAAAGGCCAGAAAAGCCCAAGAAGGAGCACAAGTCCAAGAGCTTTCAGAGTAACCTTGAGAAAATTGTCTACTGAATGGTGACCCGTTCTGCCACTGGATATTGGGAGAAGAGACGTTCCCTCGCACGTTGGATCCCATCATACCTGGATGCCATTCCTCACAGACTTTGAAGATTTTATATCCACCTTTAAGCATGCTCTTCCTGTTTCAGCTCTAGGAGTTCTGGTTAACATTCTCTATGAGAAAATGTTCACTTTTTCTCCCTTCGAGTTCTGGATTAAACTGTCTTACCTGGAGCTGGGTCAGTTGAGGCTAGAGGCACCTCCACACAGTCCTGTTTCTCAGAAGTTGCCAGGTTCATGTCATACTTGTTTCATTTGCGAACAGGGGTCCTCCTCTGACAGATGCTATCTGGCCTGGTCAGTGTGGCTCCTGGTCTGCTCTTTGGTGCCTTTCTCTCCTCCCCGTCCCAGGTGAGACTCACCCAGCGGTGACCCTGCGTCTCCTGGTGAGGACCACATTTGCGGTGGATGTGCTTTGGCTGGATGTGTGAGAGAAAGCGTGGTCTGATGGAACCAACATCTTTGTAAATTTGGAGGTGACTGGAGCACGGCTGCATCCCGGGGAAAGGGAGCTTTAGGGGAGGCCAGTCCTTACCTCAGTGTTCCACCTGGCTCCACCCTCGTAACGCTTACTCTCATCTTTTTAGTGTCTGTTCTGATTTAGGGTAGTTATTCTTTTCTTTATTCGATTAAAAGTAACTTTGGTTGTTATTTTTTATTTTTGCAAATCACATGCTTATTACAAAAACAGCAAAAATATAGTCAGGTAAAAGAGGAAAAAACAAGCCTAAATCCTACTTACCCCAAAGACAACCATTGAGATTCTGTTGAAGAGCCTTCCAGATCCCTTTCTAGGCATACCGTATCGTGGATAGATAGATAGATAGATAGATAGATAGATAGATAGATAGATAAATGTAACTGTAATGTCACAATTCCACATATATTCTTTGATAACACACATTGTCATTTAATGTGTTATCATGAACAGCTTTCTATATCCACAAGCTTTTTTTAATGATAATACCTTTAATTACATAAGCGAAAACTTAGACTGAAAATGTAACATAATTTGCAAAAAATAAGGGTTCAAAGTCATTTAATATGAGGTCATAAAGCCATGTGGATACAGCTCAAAGCATATACATCCCCATTTTTTTTTTGCCATGAGTTACATGAGTCCACAGCAGTTGTAATATGAGTACTCAGTTATAGAGATATACTGTCATTTATTTACCTAATTTCATATGGTTCGATGTTTAGATTGTTTCCAACTTTTCTTTATTTTAAGCAGCATCAATGAACATGGTTCTAGTTTAATCTTCATACAATTATTTCCTTAAGGTAAATGCCCAGAAGGAGATCAAATTAGTGAAGGTAACAAAGACCTGCAAATATGGAGCCAGAATTAACTACTTGGTACCCAAATGCATTAGAGACAGGGCCACTGGGAAGACTGCACGTGCCCTTTCTTACCAGACTTTACCTGTCCATGTTTGGGTAGCTCTGGCCTCCTTTCCCTTGCCCAGAACAGAGCATACCCATGAATGACGGCTGAGTTAAGCAGATGGAGAATGAGGGACTGGTGTTGTCTCTGGGTTTGTTATTGGGGTATATCTTGCAATTCTTCATTAGATGCTTAGGAATGGTCATTCATTCATTCATTACCTATTTATGGAGCAGCCACTGTTGCAAGGTGCCAGCCTGGAGGCTGAGGAGACAAAGATGAATTGAACAGGGACCCCATCTTCAGGAAGGTCACAGCCTAGAGAAGGCCGATGACTAATAAGACACGTTTACTGCATAGTGTAGTAAGAGGAAAAGTGTAAGTTCGGTTATATATCTCAGGGAAGAAAATTTGGAACAATCTGAAAGTCCTGAAGGAAAAATATGAAAATCATACGTAATCCACTGGCCCGTTCCTCACAGCTGTTTTCGAGCGTGTCCATCAGGCGGTGAGACTTGCTTGCTTGTGGTCATCCTCACTGGATAGAGCCTCCTTGAAGGCCTTGCCTGTGTCCTTCATTTCTACCTCCAGAGACCCTGGCACCATCTTATACAACTTATTCTGAAATCTGTTAAACATGGAATCCAAATGGAAGGAAACAGAATTAAAGGTAAAGGGATTCATGAATTGAAACAAAGCCTCAATGTTTTATGTATGTAGGAAAATTTGCATTAATTCATATCCTTCTGCTTGATGGAAACTTTTTCAAATATTTGACTATAAAAGTAACGGCCTCATTTAAGAAAATATGGGAACTAGAGGAAAGGACAATTGTCACCCTGTCTCACCATCCTAACCCAGAGCTGGTAGCATTTTATTGACCTTTACCCAGAAAAATTTGTGTTAAGATGGTATTGGAGGAATATCTGCATTTTTCCCAATTTTTATTTTTAATTAAACATGTTTAATAGTTAATTATATTCACATAGTCCAAAATTCAGATAGGACAGAAGCATAGAGAGTGAAAAGTCTAGATGCCCCAGTCATCTAGTTCCTCAGAGACACCCAGTGGTGTCAGTTTCTTGTGTATCCTTCTAGAGTTTTCCATGCATATAAAACCATATATGTGGGGCCGGCCCAGTGGCGCAGCGGTTAAGTTTGCATGTTCCACTTTGGTGGCCTGGGGTTTGCCGGTTCAGATCCTGGGTATGGACCTACACACCACTCATCAAGCCATGCTGTGGTAGGCGTCCCACATATAAAGTAGAGGAAGATGGCCACAAATGTTAGCTCAGGGCCGGTCTTCCTCAGCAAAACAAGAGGAGGATTGGTGGCAGATGTTGGCTCAGGGCTAATCTTCTTCTTCTTCTTCTTCAAAATATATATATATATATATAACATATGAGTTTTTAATAGAGGGCTTGGCAGTATTATTACTGAATGTTCTAATTTAGCCTAAACTATCCATGTTGATCTTAGTGGCATGCCCAGGGGACAGGTAGTGAAGAAGAGAGAAAAGGGCAGAAAGGTATGTGTGTAGGTGTGTGTGTGGGTGCTTGTGTTTGTAGGAGGCGAGTAGGTGGTTGTTGCTGAGGGAGAGAGTGAAAGGATGAGAAACAAAGGGAAAGAGCTATCATTCATTCATTCATTCATTTATCCAACAAGTTCTTACTGAGCATCTGTTGTGTCCCAGATACTATTCTAGACTCAAGAGAATCAGGAGTGGACCAAAAGACAAGATTCCCTGTCCTCATGAATATTGTTTAAAAATGGAAGGTAGAAAATAAACCCGATAAAGAAGTGAATAATGTAGTGCCTTAGAACATGATAACTACTATGGAAAAAATTAAGTAAGGGGCAGGAGATGAGGAATATCAGGGAATAATTTTAAAGTGAGTGGTCAGGGTGGGCTTCACTGAGAAGGGGATTTAGGAGTACAGACTTGAAGAGGGTGAGAGAGTGAGCCTTGTGGATACCCCGGAAGGGGCCCTCACAGAGGGAAGAGGCAGTGCAAAGGCCCTGTGGCACAAGTGGGAGGCCTGGAGGCTGCCGGCAGCTGCTCCCCGCTGCACCCCTAGAGGCTGCTCCTGGTGACCTCCGTGCTGCGACCGGCTTCCCTCGGGTCCTGATGAAGACAGGGTCAGGCTGGTGGGTTCTATCTACAGTGCTGAGATTATTCTATGCTAGAGGTTAGTTTTTCTTTTCTCTAAATCTTGATCCTAATGTTCGATTTTAGTCCTTCCAAGATAATTCTGTGGTTTGGATGTTTGTTTAGTTCAAATAAGGAAAGAGGGGGAGTAGCATCATTGTAATGAAAAAGCAAGACTAAGACTCAGGGTCCTCCATCTGAAACCAATCCGGTACTCATTTTCAAGCCTTTTGTATTCGCCACATTAGTCAACCTCTCTGGTCCTCGGTTTCCGCATTTAGAAATGGAAGGGGGTGTGTTTAGATGGCTTTAGGGCTGTTCTCGGACTCTGTCACCATGCGTGCGGTTGTGTCGGGCCATGTCTAGTGAGACTGCAGGGAACGCAGAGGGGGCTTCTGCCTGCAGAGGACTCTGCGCCTGCTGATATGTGCTGCCACCCAGTTTTCCCTCTTGGACTAGAAGAGCTCAGCTTCACCCTTAAAATAGAATATTCCACCTGAGTAAGCCTGGAATCTCTGATGAGAACAGCGGAGTCACGGCGACACTGCTAATTGCGTTCCTCTCCTTGTTGCCTTTAAGCCCTAGACGGGCTGGTTTTCTCCACGCCCCTGAGCTGCACTGATTCCCAGTCTGTGTGGACGTGGCCACCGTGGGGTCTGGGGCTCCTTCTGTTGTTTTTGTCTTCAGAGGTTCCCTCCCCTCCTTACTATCACCAGTTTGGATGCCTGGAGTCCCTTGCTCTGCCCTGGTGAATTAGGCAATGGGGAGGAGAGGGAGCATGTCATTGGCATCACCCTTGTTCCATGTGGAGCAAGATCGCGGTGAATCTAAAACGCAGAATGTGAGTAAAAGGTTGTGGGGGCAGAGCTGGAGCCGTCGGCAATTTCAGTTAGGGGGGAAAATGTTAAACATGAATAGAAACCTTTTCTCTTTCACGCTGAAAGTGTGAGTCATCTTGGTTGTAGTTACTTTCTTGCTTATTCCTCAGCGTATTCTCTGTCTTTTCTTAAACTTCCCGTCTTTAGCATCCTTAGCTGCTGTTAAACAGGGCAACAGAAGACTGGCTTCCAGAATTGAGTTTCTCTTCCCTTACTGGAGTTCTGGAGTTGTTTTTTTTTTTTTTTTTTCTTCTAATGGAGGCATTGTGTCCCCTCGGCATTGTGGAAGAAATATACATACTTCCTCACCTTCCAGGGAAATGGATTCTGAGATGTCTAATTTGTTGAAATCAGCTTCTGATTTATGCTATTTTCCCAATGCTGTTTTTTTTTTACGTATGTACAAAAATCCCTCCATTACTTCTTACATTTCATGTGATACCCTTTGTCTCCATCAACTGTTGTAGAGAGAAATTTTATTTGGAATATTCATAACAAGTCTATCGCTAATTATCACTTTAACAATGTGTTATGGAGTGTATTCATGCAGTCATCTGGAAAGGCACATATGCCATGAAATTTGGGATTTGCTGTGTAATGTGTGTGCCCACTCCTGGTGCTTCGTCAGGTCTTTGCTCTGGGAGGCAGTCGAGGGGCTCTGTAAAGGAGAATAGAGCACTGACTGTGTAGCTGAATGCACGCATCCTTCATTTCTCTCCTCACAGCAACAGCGTAAATTACTTTTGAGTGTAAGAAAAGCCTTAACTTCAAACCAAAGCCCTTCTGAGCACCAAAACCCCATTCTGGAAAGCTACAGAAGTCAGATCTGAAGTCACCCCAGGTCAGCTTCAGGGGGACAGATCCCAGCTGTAGATCTAACCACAGGTGAGGAAGAGACTGCTGGCCTTAGTGGCTTGCTGACACTCTGGCAAGAAGGGTGGGGCTCAAATCACTGGCCACCTGGCGGACTCAGAAGCAAATGTACGGGAACTTCACCATCTCAGGAGAGGCCAAGACAGAATGCCTCTCCCTCTTCTTTCTTTCCTCTCCTTTCTCTTGGGAAGGTGAGTGGACTCATGCTGGCTTCCTTCTTCAGGAATCTCAGTGGATCTGAGCTGTGGGAGTCTAGAATTACATTACCACGGGGGCGCATGGAACTCGTCCTACTAAGACTTCCTGATGGCAGTGGATGAAGCCCCAGGGGTTGCCTGCAAATGAGGCTGAGAGTAATGGAGCATAATGGAGCAGACCTCCTGGTCAGAGAGTTCAGTGCTGTTGCAGGAATAAATCAAGTGGCCTTTATGAGGGGCCAGTAATGGGACGGCAGGGAACAAACTGCCAAGCCGGGCTCCGCGTGACTCCGTGGATCTTTGTGGATCCTGCTTTTAACATTAGTGGGGTATTCAGGCTTAGTCTTTTCTGGGTATCCTTGGAATGTTCTGAGGGGTGTAATTCGGATGGTTTTAGAGTTGAGTCTGTTATAATGAGCTTTTTATAATGAGTTTTATTGCACTTGGTGTCTGGTTTTGCTAGATGTTACTTTAGAAACAATAACAGTAATTATTATTTATTAAATACTTACTATATGCCAGGCTCATTATTCATCAAAACCATTGACAAGTAACATTAAGGGAGCATTTATAATATTCCAAACTCCTAAGCACTTTGGATACTTACCTTGCTAGTCTAGAGGCAAGCTCCCATTGGAGTCATCATTTCCGTGTGAAGAAACTGAGGCTAAGGGCATTAGATAAGCTGTTCAAAGTGGCCCCACTGGAAAGCCGCATGAAGGAAAGGGGGGTTTAGGCCTGTTTCTCCTCAGCTGTGCCCTTCTTTCTCATTTTAAAGCAGCAGGAGAAAGTGCCCCGAGGGGTGGAGTGAAGGGCAAAAACAGGGCCTTTCCTGGCTCTGTGGTCCGAGCATGGTGCTGGTTCAGGGCTGGGCTTGTGGGTGCTGCATAGCATTTGGCTCTGAGGTCTTTGCCCTGTTTATGATATATTGTGAAACTCAGTGCTGGCTTCAAGAACTGGTTGAAGAAACCCTGGATTTCTGGGTGTGTGGTTTCTTTGTTTTTGTTTGGGGTCATGGTGGGATCCTGGAGGAGTTGGGTGGGAATGTATTTGAGAGGGATAATTCCCAGTGTATTTAAAAAGCAAGCCACGGGCAGGTGGATGTGGGCAGGTGCGCTGTGCGGCGCCGGGAGGGGCGGAGGAGGTGGCGGGGCTGGTAGGTGGAATTGCCGCCTGGCTTTGCTGTGGTCCAGCCTGGGCCCAGCCAGGCCACATCCATTAACTGTGCCAAGACCACGCTAATAGGTGGGTGATTCAGCTCCTTCCTGCGTTTTATTACCGGACAGAGACTGTAACAGCCCTTTGATTTAGCGAGTTAATAAAGTCAACTATCAGCCTCCACTGTTTAATAACCGCTGAGTGGGTCGCCTGGGGCTTGTTGCTTTCTGGGAAGCTTCTGGTATTGTTTTAGAATTGAAAAGGAGCCATCAGATGGGCTCCCTGGGTGTCATGCCTAGGGGTTAACATCTGAAGGATCCAGCCAAGCTGTCTGGGAGGGAGCGGGGAAGCTGTGTGAGAATGTGGGAGTGTGTGGGAATCTTCAGGTGGGGCCCCGTACTAGTCTCCTGGGGCTGCTGTAAGAAATTACCACAAACTAGGTAGCATAAGACAGACTTATTCTCTGACAGTTCTGGAGGCCAGAAGTCGGAGGTGTCAGTAGGGCCTCCCATGCTCCCGCCGAAAGCTCTGGGGAAGAATCCTTCCTCGCCTCTTCCAGCTTCTGGTGGCGCGGGAGATGCTCCGCGTTCTTGGCTTATAAATGTGTCCCTCCAGCTCTGCCTCTCTCATCACATGGCATTCTCATGGCGTTCTCCCTAAGTGAGTCTCTCTATCTTCCCCTCTTCTTCTAAGTACACCAACCACATTGGGTTTGGGGCCCACTCTAATCCAGCATGACCTTGTCTTAACTGATGACGTCTGCAAAGACCCTTTTCCAAATACGATCATAGTCTGAGGTCTGGGTGGACGTGAATTTGAGAGGGGGCCCCATTCGCCCCATCCAGGCCCTTTAGGAACTAGTGGAAAAAGATCTGGGGACCATGGTGAACTGACTCTTGGAAGGAGGGGTGCAGAGGGCTGAGCTCAGGTTTCGCAAACAATTCCAGGCGGCCCCGTCCAGTTGAACTTCCTGCGAAGAGGGGAATGTTCTGTAGCTGTGCTGTCCACGACGGTAGCCACACTTGAAATGTGGCTAGTGCGATGGGGGAACTGGATTTTAAAGACGACTTACTTTAAATTAATTAAAATAGTCGCGTGTTGACTAGTGGCTACCAGACAGGACAGTGTGCAGCTCTACACCCTCCCGAGATGGAAATATGAAAAGGGGGGTACACATTTCTTCAAAGTTTAGGCAGAGTCATTTTGCATCCAGGGAAGTTACCAGGTGTTTACAAAGCTGAGCAAGGTACACTGTTGCTCCTTTTCCCTCCTTGATTAGGAGAAGGATGTTATACGTGATGCTCTGCTGGAACGGTGTGTCACAGAGTCAGCCATGCTGCAATTCACCTGGGGTCCTCTCACCTCCAGATGGTGCTCATCAGTCAGGGCTGAGTCAGCACCATCTCTCATGGGTATTCACACACACAGTGTTCTCCTTGCCCTGCTGCTGGGCTGCTCATGTTCTGGGACCCGAGATTCTTTGGTTCCATCCCCTAGAATGCTCCTGTGGGCAAGTGAGGAAGGAGGTGCCATGTAAGGAACCACAGGTAGCCCTGCTTTCATCTCTAGGGTCAGAGAAGGTTTCCTGGAGAAAAGGTGGTGCTAAAGCTGAGAGCCATTTGTGCTGCAGAGAGCCGTATGCTGGAACTTGGGAGCGAGTACTTGGGGTCACAGGCCATTAGAGCCAGAGGAACCTCAGAAATTCTCCAGATGTGGTCTCAGAAGTTCCTTTCTTTTTTTTTTTTTTTGAGGAAGATTAGCCATTAACTAACTACTGCCAATCCTCCTCTTTTTGCTGAGGAAGACTGGCCCTGAGCTAACATCAGTGCCCATCTTCCTCTACTTTATATGTGGGACGCCTACCACAGCATGGCTTGCCAAGCGGTGCCATGTCCGCACCTGGGATCCTAACTGGCAAAACCTGGGCTGCTGAAGCGGAACGTGTGAACTGAACCGCTGCACCACGGGGCCGCCCCCAGACACTCCTTTTGAGAACCTTAGTCCAGTTGTCAGCTACTATGAGCAAATTGTGGGATTTCTGCTGTAGGATCAGATGCCCTTTCTGACTTTAATCCCATCAGGAAATGGTGTTTTGTTTAGTTGCTATTTTTATTTTGCAGATGGGCTGAGATCTGTAGGTGGTCCTAAGTTATGCATAGTTCCCCCTCCCAGCTACCACGCCTCGAAAGCCTGCTACCTGCCAGGTGCCGGGCAAGGTTACCTCATCGTGTAGCTTAATCTCTGCGGTTCAGCGAGCTTGGTATTATTGACCACACTATACAGATGAGGAAACTGAGACTCAAGGGGGTGGAAACAGGATTCAAAGCTCCTGTTCTTTGGAGAGCTATGCTGCCCCCTAGGAAGATGGCGATAAATGTGAAATACCCTGAGTAAATTACAAAGAAGGTTCTAAAAGAATCCGAGTGCCATTTGTGGGCAAAGATTGGACAGTGTGACTCAGGAGGGATGGGGAGGCCAGACCTGAGGCTGACCACAGCGGATGTGGGGCAGCCAAGTGTCCAACAGGAGTGGTGTGTGATCTGAAAGGTGGTAAGAAAGCAAGGGGTGAAATGACAAAATTACAGAAAAGGAGAATAGCTTAGTGGTTGTCAGGGTGGGAGAGGGCGGTCGGGGTGGCCATAAAAGGACCACGGGAGGGATCCTGTGGTGATAGAATGCCTGTGTCTGGTCTGTGTCAGTGACACTATCTGGGGTTGATATTGTGATGTTATATAGTTTTGCAGGATGTTATCACTGGGGGAAACTGGGTGAAGGGCACATGGGAATCTCTCTGCATTATTTCTTACAACCACATGTGAATCTACAGTGATCTCAATGAGCTTAAGTAAAAACGTAGATAAACCCTGAAAAGAAAAAAAATAGAACCAGGAGTTCATGGGGCCATCTGTGTCAAAGGGGCATATTTCTGGTTCCTTTCGTGCACTGAGAGGCGAGCTTGGACATTGTCTTCTGCAGGAAAGATGTATTCACATGTCTGCACTGCAGGCGTTTGAGCTGAGTCTGGGCCCTGTGGAGCTGAGAGGGCCACCCCTGATGGGGAGCTGCTATGATGGAAGGCAGCCCAAGAGACAGAGAGTAACAGAGGCCGATCAGAATCCCCAGAGGTGGAGGGATGTTGGGTAAATAGTGGTTAGTCAGGCAGGCAACAAACAGTCATTGAGTGCCTAGTGGGTGCCAGGCTAGGAACTCACGGGTAAGAAAACCAGTGGGCCTGTGTGTCACTCTTGTGTTGTAGAATGGAAGACAGGCAATGAACACGGACCAAGGCAGTGCATGGGGCATGTCAGGTGCTGGCAGGGGCTGTGAAGAAGACGGAAGAGCACAGTGTGACTGACTGACTGGGGGCTGCTTTTGCTGGAGTGTCTGGGAAGGCTTCTCTGAGGAGGGGACATTTGAGGGAAGACCTGAATGACGAGAAGGAGACAGTCGTGTAGGAAAAGAAGGTACAAAGTCCTTGAGACAGAATAAGGTCATTGTGTTTGAGGAAAGTGGCATTGTGTGTGTGTGGGCGGGGGGATGAGGGGGCAGAGAGGGAGGTGAGGCTGAAGAGATGGACAAGGGCCAGATCCTAGAGATTCTTGTAGGTTTTGCTAAGGAATGGGTATTAGGAAGCGCCTGGAAGGTTCTAAGTAGGGAGGGACATGCTCTGCTGTGTGTGGGGTGGATTTTAGAGGGGCAAGAGTGGAAAAAAAGGAGAACATGCTGTGCTACTGCAATAGTCCAGACAAGATGGTGACGGCATGACTGGGGCTTTGGCAGTGGAAATGGAAAGAGTGGTTGGGTTTCGGGATACTTTGAAAGTAGAGCCATCAGGGGTTTACAGGTAGTTTGGACATAGGTAGGGTGGAAAGAAAAAGAGCCAGGATGACCCCTAGGTTTGTTAGTCACATCCTACCGCAGCTAACTCCAGGGGACTGGTTGTAATCGTTTGGACCCTTGTGAATTTCCTTCGGGGGACAACACTAGAAATAAAGGAGGGTCAGCTGAGACTCAGTAAGTTTGGGATGCAGTGGGAATCTGTGCTACCAGTTTCACTGATCTGGGTTCGTAGGCTCATTCTTGCTGCTGGGATCAGAGAATGTGCTCAGATGCTCTTGTTGATGGGGTTGATTATAAGGCTACCAGGGAGGTGAGGAAGTGCTAGAAACCATCCTGGCAGCTGCCCCTCGAGTCCTAAGGAGAACTGCAGTGTGTTCCTTGTCACCTGGGGCCACTGGCAGTTCTCATGACCAGGGCATCTCTGGACACTGGCTATTTCTCTGTGGTCCTGACCCAGCTGTCCTTGTCCTTCTGCAGCCACGCCTGCCTCCTTCTTCACTCCATGGGTCTCACATTCTTAGCTCCCAACAGGGAGACTCTGCTTGGATTGCCTGATTCTCCACAGGGTGTACCTGCAGGGCAGAGGGCTCAGGTCAGGCCTAGGCTTGGGCAGCTGGAGTCCTTGACGTCTCTCTTGAAGGTCATTATCTTGGCTTGTGCACATATTCTTGACCTGGTCATGGGGAGAGGATTGTGGGACACAAAACATGGCAGCTCAGGTGCCAAGGGGTGGCTGTGGCCCCCAAGAACATGGCAGGCCCCAGGGTTTGTGGTCTCTCTGGTCCATGGGCTATCCTGTATACAAAGGTCGTGTAATCTAGAAAGACAAATGTCAGGTGGGCAAGAAGGAGCTAACACGGGGGGTTAGGTTAAGAGCATCTTTTGGTGAACCCATGAGGAACACAAAGGTGTCTTTTACTTGCATAATACTCTATCTGTAGGGACTTGGAATTAACTGTATCTTTGGTGCTGCTTCTTGTTGTGACCCAGGGAGCATTGTATTCATCCATCAAGGATGTTTGTTAAAGTGCACTTTGCCAGGTCCCACCCCGCATTTCTGACTCAGGATCACCCCAGGGCGGAGAACCGCTGCCCTAGGCATATTGGGCTGATCTGCTTCCTTTCTCTATACCTTGGCTGACTCTGACTTTGCCATTGATTTTCTCCATCAGTTCCTCTGAGGTTGACCATGGAGGAACAGAAATGAAATGTTTTCCTTTAATTCTATGGGAGTCTACTTGCTGTGGACTGAATTGTGCACCCCTCGAAATTCATATTTTGAAGACCTAACCCCCAGTGTGACTGTATTTGGAAATAGGACCCTTAGGAAGTAATTAAGGTTAAATGAGGTCAGAAGGGTAGGGCCCTGACTGATAAGATTAGTGTCCTTATAAGAAGAGACCTCAGAGAGGTTGCTCTCTCTCTTCCTCTCCCTCCCCCTCGAGTGCGTGCACTGAGGAAAGGCCGTGTGAGGACACTGGGAGGAGGTCGCTGTCTGCAGGCCAGGAAGAGAGCCCTCACCAGAAACCGAATCAGTGGCCCCCTTGATCTTGGACTTTCCAGCTTCCAGAACTGTGAGAGAATCAATTTCTGTTGTTTAAGCCCCTTGGCCTGTGGTATTTTGTTATTACAGCCTGAGCAGACTATGACGATAGTGTTTTCAAAACAAGCTGCATTCTGTGTACTTAGACTTTCTTTAATGTCTCTAGATTTCCTTGGAGCTCACATGCTGGGGATCGGTTATTCTGGTCCCCAAACCATGTAGATCAGATAGTGTCACTGCTGTGCTCAGAATCCTCCAATGGCTTCTCATGGCACTTAGAATAAAATCCAGAGTCCTCGTCGTGACCAGCGTAATCCTGCCCGCTGTTCTCATTTCACTCCCAGCCCTTCATCCTTTGTCACTCCTTTCGGCTCCAAGCACAGTCCCGCCTCTGGGCCTTTACTCTTGCGTTCTGTCTGCCTGGAATGCTTCCTCTGGCCATCCCATCTCAAATAGCATTCCCTAAAACTCTTTATTCTCTTACTTTCCTGTATTATTATTTTTTAGAGCATTTATCGCTACCTGACACTCTATTACGTCTTTGTCTGTCTCTTCTACTAGAATGTAAGCTCCATGAAGGCAGGGACTGGTGTCTGTACCGTAGGTTGCCAAATCCCACGTAGTAGATGCTCCATAAATACTCGCTGAATGAATGAGTCCATGAGCCTCACCACTAGCCTTCCAGCTCGGCTGTGTGAGGAAGCCCCACATCGCTATCTTGTGCTGTCAGGACTGGGGAGCTGTTTCTTCCCCAGTGTTCTGCCTGAGTCAGACCCTTCACTCTATCGTTATCAGTTGCAGCCAACATTTACTGAGGCTGTGACAGGGAAGACACTAGATGGTGATGAATGCTGCCTTTTAGTTCCTGTATTTGACAGGGTAAGGGGCAGCCAGACAAAGCCCACAAACAGTGGCAGTGACAAGGCCCTCTGGGGAGGGGCTTGGGCATATCCCTCCCCCTGCCCCGAGAGCTGTCTACTCAGAGCACGCCAGTAGGGGTATCAATGAAGATGTCCCCTTTGTCTGCAGAGAACTGTGCAAGGAGAAATTGGCTCTGGGTAGAACAAGAGAGGTTCTGGTAGTATCTAGAAAGCTGATGGGGCTCCCAGACGGCCACCACCAGCCTGTCCTCCGTGGCTTCATGCTTCTCCAGCCCGTTTGAGAGGAGGATTAAACGAGACTGTGTTTTACAAGGTCCAGCTACAGGCCCAGAGGGAACAGGGATGGCTGGTCTCATGAGGCCCTTCCATCCTCTTGACGTTTCTTCTTCTGTGGCTGTGCCTGGGCTTCTGGCCACACCTCTGACTGACAGGAAAACAGACCCCCAGGGGCGGGGGTCTTTCTGGGATGGCAGTGCCCCTTCCTTCTCCCACTGTTGCTTCCCCATCTGGGGCTTGTGGCCCCACCGTTTCATAAGCTCGAGGCTCCCATACTGAGCGGGCTAGGCAGCATCTCTGAAGTGGTTTCTTTGAGAGTTCGTTGGGTCTTGAATTTCCCTTGGCAGCCAACTTGTATTTAGTCACTGTCCAGATGAGCTGGGCACCACCAGCAGAAGGACTTGTGAAGGGGGAAGCCACCGTCTGTACACCTTTCCTCTGTGGCCTCAGGTGAGGCACTGGTGTCCCCCGTGATGCTTGAAGCCAGCCATGCTCAGGAGCCGCCCAGCTCTTTCCGGGCCCCAGCGTCCTGCTGTTCTTTTTGTTAACAGTAATTACAAATACGGGGAGGCAAGGAAAGGGCACGGACTTTGCAGTCAGGTGGCCCTGGGTTCAAGTCTCACCTCTACCATTCAGACCTTTGGACTAAACTCCTTAGCCTCTCTGAGCATTGTTTCCTTGCATCTAAGACAGGGATGATGTCATCTTCTTACCTTCCTTCCTTCCTTCTTCCCTTCTCTAAGCCACTAGGCCTCAAATATAGTTGGTCAGTGGATGAAAGGCCTCAAAACCCAGCCTTCCCATGTGGCGTTGCGTTGTGTGGGAAGCTGCACTTGGTGACCTCGGAGTTTCCTGCCAGGGCAGAGCTATAAATCCATGTCAAGAACAAAACATTGTGGTCAGCACGGCCATCTGGAGATCCTGATGGACCCCACTTTGAGAGCCGCTGTTGCAAGCATTTGCTCCTTTTAACTTGTTGCACCCACACAGTCTGGATGCTGGCTTTGGGGGCCCTGGTAATAGGAAACCTTTGGTTTTCTTTCTCATTGCAGAATACTTGAAGAGCTTATTTTAGGTGGATTATTGTTCCTGTGCCTTCTCCCACCCCTAAAATGAAGAGCCTCCACTTGCATTTGTAGGATCTGCCCCCAGACCAGAGCCCAGAGTTCAGGGTCCTCATTTATTCTAAGAGGGGGTTGGGCTCCCAGTACCCATGTGACACGTGCAGAAGCCAAATCTGGATCCATGTGCAGAGCTCAGCCAGGTCTTTCAGCTGGCGGAATCATAGGAATGCAGGGTACCAACAGCCTTGGCTTTGGAACCAGACAGGACTCAGGTTGAATCTAGGCTCTGGCATTTACTGCTTGGGTAGTTTGGGGTGTGGTAGGGAATGTCTCAGTTTCCTTATCTGTAAAATGGGAATCAGAGACTGTTGTGAAGATTCAGTTAAATAACATTTAAAGCGCTTGGTGCTTTGACTGAACACTTCCTAATGACCTACTATGTGCGAGGCACTGGACACCCCTCAAAGACTTGTACCCATACCCTAGAAGGCGTAGACCGGTGGACGAGCAAATTCCTGCCCCCTTGCTTATGTGTCTTCTGGTTGATGAGGTACTTTCTCACACACCCTGGGATTTGATCGCCATGACCATCCTGGGCCATAGGTGTGAAGGTGGGGTCATCTCCATGTTGTGGACGAGGACATTGAGTTCCACAGAGGTGAGAAGGATCTTGGCCGTGGTCGCGTCGCCGGGTTTGCCAGGGCTGGACCGGAGGCTAGTCTCTGACTTTTAGCCCGAGTTCCTTCTTCATGCCTTTGCCACTCAAAGCCTGATCCGCAGACCAGCAACGTCAGCAGCACCTGGAAACAGAAATGCAGATCTCAGGCCCAGCGTGGGTTTTCTAGATCAGAACCTGCATTTTAGGACCTACAACTAGAATACACAGCTATGTACAGGGGGGCTTTGGGGAGAAGAAGAAGAAGAAAAAAAAAGATGTTAACTCAGGTGCCAATCTTAAAAAAAAAAGAAGAACGTGCATTTTAGGAAGATTGCTCAGGTGATTTGTGTGCATGTTAAAGTTTGAGAAACCTGGCTCTAAACCAGATGCATGGCTCTAGTTGAGGGTCACATGGTGACTTTTCCCCAAGCCAAGAGTCCCCTCTTTAAAAAAGTATAACTCTGTCAGGTGGCAGAAAGTTCTGGACCTGGACTGTCCAGGTTCAAACACTGACTCCACCCCGTATCAGCTAGATGACGTCTATGGTGCAATATGTGACCTCTCTGTGCTTCAGGCTCGGTAACTCCAAGGTGGGGAATGAGAGCACCCACCTCAGAATGACTGTTGTGTGCATTGAAAGAGGGAGCTGTGCAGAGCCAACCGTCCTGAGGGCTTGCTCTGGGCCAGCACAGCTCTCAGAGCTTCACGGGAGCAGACTCATGCCTGGCACTTGGCGGGCTCAACCAGTGTTGGTTTTTATCATGACCTCATAGGACTGGAGAAAGAGACTTAGCACTTTTCATGGTATTTATGGAACGAGGAGAATAGTTATTCCATCGTGCCCCAAGGCTTTGATGACCCCCACGTTAAACGTATCCTTAAATGCAGGAAAGTTTTTCTAGCATTTATATAATCATGAAATTGGCATCTGAAATCCTATACTCATCAGATATTGTGAAATACTCTGGGGAGCTCCTTTCCAGCTCAAAAATGGTGTGATTCCCATGTAGTTTATAGACAGAGTAATTTCGAGCTGCATAACTGTGTAAAATTATAGCATGCTAGAAGCTGTCAGAACCCCTCGTGATCACCACATTTGGCCACCTCATTCTACAGAGGAGAACTCTGAGGCTCAGAGAGATCAAGGCATTTGCCTAAGGTCACACAGGTGGTTAATAGCAGAAACAGAGCTAGAGATGAGGGCTTCTCACTCAGTGCAGTGCTTTCCACTATGAATGTGTGTGCATGTCCTCATTCATTCATTCAGCAAATATTTCTTAAGAGCTTGCATTGTGCTGGGAGCTGCTTACAAGCTGCGCATGTAGTGGTGAGCAGCATAGCAAGATGTCTGTCCTCTGGAGCTTACATCCTGGTGGGAGAGCAGGGGAAAAGACCATGAACAAGTAGGAAAGCAAAGAACAAGACAATGTCTGATGTTGATGACTGCTTAGAAGGAGATAAAATGGGGCAACGTGCCAGCAATTAATTTGGGCAGGAAAGCATTAGAGAGGACTGGCAGAGAAGTCCTCTCTGAGATGGTGCATTTGAGATGAGCCATGCATACAGCGAGGGAGTGAGTCATGCAGGTATGGGGATCAGAAACTTCCAGGAGGAGCCAACCCTTTTCTACTTCCCTGCTCTTAATCCTGGTACCAAATGTCACAGTTCGGGTTCCCCAGGACACAGACTCAGAGATGGAGATCTGTGTGCAAGAGGTTTCCTGGGGAAGTGAGGGTGGAGGGAAAAGTTGGGCTGAGATGCAGTTGCAACAAGGCTCAATTCTATCGAGTTCTGGAGCCGAGATGGCTCTTCAGAGTTGTCCCACATGGAGGCCAAGGGGCCAGGCCTTTGTCTCAGGCTACCGACCACTCACTGGATGCAGACTACCCTTGGGGAGGGTGTATGGCTCCCTTTGGTGATGGCACTTTGGGTAATGCTGCTCTCTTTGGTGAAGGCAGTTCCTGGGGAGGGATTCAGCTGTGAGCCTTCAGCCAGCAACGTTCCCGGCAACTGGGAGACGCTTGCCTGTCCTGAAGGGGATCTGGGCAGCCCCACACCGACTACCCCAGCCTGTCACTAGGCTACAAAGACTGGTTGCTGGAAGGACTGTCCCACTGAAGGAAATAAGGACACCTTTATCTTCATTTATTTTTGCCTTGTCTGAATATTTATTTATCACATAATTGTTGATGTTTACTGACTTCCAACTAATGGGTTGGGCACTGAAGGGGCAGAAATGAATTAGGCACCTTCCCCATCCCTGAGTTTACAGGCCTTTGGGGGAAGAGAGAAAAGTCAACAGAGAGAAGTTAAGCAAATATCTCCATATAGCTCTTCCAGCCAGTGAATTATGCAAAAATGCTGCTTCTGTAATAGACACTGTAGTCACTTAAACATTCAAATCCATGGGGTCAATGAGAGCCTTATATAAAGTGTGTCACATCTGAATAAATTCACCCTTATTGAAAGGACAGGGGTCATGGGGATTTCATAAACCCATTTGATTAGCTTGCTTTGGGAAAAGGAAGGAGAGAAGGGAGAGATAAGTCGCCTTGTACACCTGAATAATAATAAATATAGCAAATATTTGTTGAGTTCTTGACTCTGTGCCAAGTCCTATTCTGAGCACCACATATGAATTGACTTTTCCAGTCCTCGCGACATCTTTGCAAGCCAGGCACTGTTGTTATTCCATTTTACAGATGAGGAAATTGCAAAAAAAAAAAAAAAAAGAAGTTAGGGCTTCTTAAGTGATTTTTTAAAAATTGAGAACATAAAGACAACATTTTAAAAAGAGGCTAATTAACAAATCTAAAATTATGGAGACCCCTCAAATTTCCTGATCTGTGTTGAAGGTACATGAATATAGTTCAGAGTTCCTATCAATTTGTATGTACTAGATTGCATTCTATCCCTTGGTAGTTTTGTTGTATGCTGGGATCACATTCTCCCCTCTAATTGTGCATCTCCAAGGTTCATTCTGAAAAGGAACAGAAGCAATGACTTCCTGTGTTCAGAGGTTTTCCATTTTGACTATCTTGTGGCCACTGTTCTGGATTTATATCCAGGCCATTTCCAGGACCTGGGATCAGCAGCGGCGTTAGAGTGGAGACAGAGAAGGGAGGCCCCTGGGTTGTCTAACTCAAGTAAGTCAAGGTGCATGAAAGCACTTGGAGAATGATAAGGTGCTATGTCAGCATGATCCTTCTGTTCCATCATTATCATCTGGATTTCTGTCTGTGTGTCAGGGCTGTTCCAGTTCTTCAGATAAAAGCAAAGACTGATTTTTTCAGTAAGCGTGATATATCTAGATGTGTTGTTGTTCCCATTTTGTGAAGCTTCACCTCTGTTCATGGTGTAATTCAGGGGTCACAAAAGTGGATGAGACATGGCCAGACAGGTCAAGTCAACAGGCCATGCAGGATGGGGAAGGGGTGGCCCCCAAGGGAGCATTGGGGTCCAAGGGAGGCATCACTGAGCCAGCTTCACGTGAGCTCTGCCTTTTGGGAGTGGTGGCCGGAAATTCCATCCTAATTCTTGATGGAATCAGGAGATTGACAGTGTGCAGTTGTTTGACAAGTATGGAAGGAGCCTGAGCTGGTACTCTCAGCTCTAAGATCTTGGACAAGCCACATATTCTTGATCAGCTTCAGGTTCTTCATCTATACTATAAAGGTTTTGCAAATTTACACAATTCATTATGTGCAGGTAGGCATCTGACACCATTGGAGTGGAGTACCCAGTACATGTGTTTATGATTCTAACAATTCCACCAGTGTTTAGCACTGGTTCTCCACCTTGGCTGCGCATTAGAATCACCTGGGAAGCAAAACTATTCCCAGCAGGCTGCCCCTCAGACTTCTTATGCCAGAGTTTCTGAGACTGAGGTTTGGGATCTGTATTTTGTTTTCATTCTTCCCAGTTGGTTCCAGGTATGGCCAGGGTAGAGAACCACTTTTAGTATCACTCAGGAATGCCTTCAGAGCCTGTGGGCCATTCCTAGAATTCCCCAGGGAAGGCCATTCTTTATCCTTCAAGGAGGGGTCACATTTTGGAAACAGTTGAAAGGCAAAAGTCCATCAAATCAAATTGGTATGCCATTTGGATTGTTTCAAAATGTGAGTTAGGATCTCTTCTAAATAAAGAGAGTAAATCCCTGGTGTGGTTAGAAATTGGCTCTGATGAAGGCATTTCCTTCCAAAGGCCATTGTGAGCGTCTGCGGATTGCAGGCATGATGGGGCAACAGTCAGGGGCCTCAGGGAGTCCCACAGTCCTGCATGGGCGCTGCCAATGGCCACCCCGTGTCATGACCTCCAGAGGACCCTCTGAGCTCCACAACACACCAGCTGCCTTGACCAGAGTTCAGAGTGAACTTGAAAGAATTAAAGTCATTATTTCCTGTAATGTGAAGCTGGGTGTGAAGTCTGGATGTAGACAAATTTTGTGATGTGGAAAGAACTTTATGAAACGGGAATCTGTGATCTCAAGGAGTGCATTGTGTGGAGAGTGTGATCTTTTGGTAGGAATTGCCCCCTCCGATAGCTGGCCAGCTTTACAGCCCTGGGCCTCTGTCTCTCCCAGGTCTGAGCGGTCTTGCCAGATGACTCGCTCTTCAGAACTGCTGTCTGGATGGGGCTGCACACTTTCCCTCTGCCCCTCCAGTCAACACAAACAAAGAGGATGCAAATAGCCCAGTAGTGTTTCCAAGACACAGGAATTGGCCAGGTGATGGCGGTTGAAGAAACTGGGAGTCTGGAGATGCTCATCACTAAGGTCACCTTTTTCTTTTTTTTAATTTTATTTTATTATGGTGAGAACACTTAGCATGAGATCGACTCTTTAAAATTTTTTTGGTGTAAAATACAGTATTGTCAATTATAGGTACAATGTTGTACAGTAGATCTCTAGAACTTACCCATCTTGCTTAACTGAAACTTTATGCCCATGGATCAGCAACTCCCTTCCCCCTGCCCCTGGCAATTACCACTCAACTCTGATTCTATGAATTTGACTACTTTAGATACCACTTATAGTGGAATCTTACAGTATTTGTCCTTCTGTGACTGGCTTATTTCCCTTAGCATGATGTCTTTAAGATTCATCTATGTTGTCATATATGGTAGGATTTCCTTTATTTAAAGACTGAGTAATAGTCCATTGTGTGTGTCTGTATATATATATATATATATATATATATATATATATATATGGTATTGTATGTATGTATATATATATTGTGTGTGTGTGTTATATTTATATATACGCACCACATTTTATGAATATCCATCAGTGGACATTTAGGTTGTTTCCACATCTTGGCTATTGTATTCACGGAGTGCTAATGTCTCCTTCAAGGTCCTGTTTTGAATCCTTTTGGATGTATACCCAGAAGTGGGATTACTGGATCATGTGCTATTTCTATCTTTAATTTTTTGAGGAACCTCCATACTGTTTTCCACAACAGCTGCACCACTTTGCATTCCCACCAACAGTGTGCAAGGGTTCTAGTTTCACGTGGGTCACTTCGAACTGCTCTGCTAACTTCCTCCTCAGTCTTCTGATGACAGCCTACCTGTGCTGGGGGAGCCAGGAGCCACAGGGTCATCGACTAGAACTCTCTTTCCTTTATGAGTGCAGCCACTGGGTCAAGCACTGCTGGAGGGGCTGTCCGTGTATCTATTCAGTCAATTCATTCAGGCAGTGATATTTATGGAGCATCTGCCAGGTGCCAGTCCCTGTTCTGTGACGTCTCTGCCTTCAGGCAGCTTGTGTTCTCATGGTGGAAGACAGACGATAAAGAAATAAATTGCTATGGAATTTGTCAGATGGTGATAAGTGCTGTGAGACAGAGGTAAGGAGGACAGTCAGTACAAATTGTTCTCTGATGGGTGGCCTTGTACCCATTTTACAGGTGATGGGCCTGAGGCTCTGCAGGTTAAATAACTTTCCAAGGTCCTGCAGCTCCTGAGTGCCTGAGCCCAGACTCAAGCTCAGGGCTGCCTGACTCCATGAGAGAGACTTATGGCCAGGTGTCAGGCCTGGAGCTGAGACTGGAGTGAGAGGTGACAAGGAAGACTCATGTCCTCAAGGGGAGTTCAGTCTGGTGTGGAAAAGGGCAAAGCAGAGGAGCTTCCAGCTGACTCGGGATGGTGATCACTTTCTAGGGTTTGCACAGGGAACTGGGCATCATCCCAGGAGCCCTTGCACTGCCTACAGCTCCGGGGGCATGGGGCAGGGCGAAGGCCCGGTGAGACTTGAGCAGTTCGTGGGCCGAACCAGGCCAGGAAGGGCTTTCCAGGCAGAAGAAATAGCACTTACAAAGGCAGGGAGGCCAGAGTCATGTCTTGTTGGGGACCTATAAACTAAAATAATGGGAGCTTCTCAGAGATGTTCTTTGATATGAGTGTTTGAAGAAGCCGAAGAGCTGGCCTAGGAGCCCCAAGGCCTGTGACTGCCTGTCCCCTCCCTCTTTTCCTCTCCCCTCTCCCTGCTGTCCCTCTTGCCCCCTCTACTGCCTCTCTCTCCCTACTGTCCCCCATGCACACACACACACACACACACACGCACACACACACACACACACACACACTCACACACACACACTCTCTCTTTCCCCAATAAGCCTTTAGAAAAGGCAGGCCCTGCTGAAATTGCCCAGTGAATTTGAATCAATGAGATGTCAGTGCAGCCTTGGAAAGAACCTTCTTCATACTCTGCACTGTGGTTTGGTTCTACCGGAATAGTTTAATTACCGGAGTATTTTGTGTAGTTTTTGGTCATCTAGATACGTAGCGTCCGGTCACTCTTGGGGTACTTCTTCAGACAAAGCCCGGCATTCCCCCAGGGATGGAAAGGACGGCTCTGGTTGGGACGGAGGAGGGGAGAGCAGGCCTGGCCCATTCCGGGCTGTCCCCAGCCCACGCCTCCTCAGCAGTCCTCAGGCATCCTACCTGGAACCTGAAATGACGGAAAAATCAGCTGATCTGGAGTTAGGCATAAGGGGGCATTAGTTTGCAGGTAGTAAGTTTTTCACTGAAGAATAAGTGAGTTAATGTGGCCAGCTCAATGCCAAGTGCAGGGGGCACTCGGGTCGTGGTAGTCTGGTCTACTTGCCTGAACAGGTTTTGAAGTCAGTGTCATTTCTCCCTGACTATTAAAGTAATACAGGTTCATTATAGAATATTTGAAAAAGATATGCATGTGTAAAGAAGAAAAAAATCACCCATTATCCCACTACCTACTGATAACTACTATTAATGTTTGGTGTATTTCCTTCCAGTCTTTTTTCTATGTATATACACACATATGCTTATAAATGATTTCTACTATGTATGTAGTTTGAAATTCTTTATTTTTCTCTTACCATAACAAGAACATTTTCCCACATCACTTAGAATTATTTTGAAAACTTGATTATTAGTGGCTGTGTGATATTCTTTCGTTTGAATTCACCATAATTTCCTTAGCCATTTCCACAGTGTTCACTTAAGATGTTCCTGATTTTTTGCTCTTCTCACTTATAGTTAATAATGATGTCAATGATCAGTGTTGCAATGGACATCCGTCTGCATGCTCTTTAGGTCCATCTCTGATTATTTCATTGGAATAAATTCCTAGGAGTACAGTACTAGGTCAAAGGGAATACAAGGCTCCTGGTATTTATTGCCAAACGAAATGGTTACATCGCTTTACACCCCTGTTTTGAAGGATGAGCAGCGTCTGCGGTTGCATTTCCTCCTCTGTAGAACGTAGATAATAGCATGAGCTTGACAGAGTTTTCCTCAGCGCTGAGGGGGTTAGCGTACATGAAGAGCGAAGTCCTGGCCTAGTGCCTCTGCTTTTCTCCCTTTATCTTCTTCTTGTTATTGTTATCTTCTTATCTTATTGTTGTGTGAGATCAAGCACATTGTCATTACATGTTCCTTGAAAGCCTGGGGCACCTCACACCCGTGCACACATACTTAAAACCCTGAATAAATACTGCTCCCTGTCCGAGACTGTCCAGTCTGTTTACAATCTCCTATTTCCTGGTGTCCCTAAATTCCTCACTCAGCCTCTCCCAGGGGCAGGACAGTTCTCAGCCCCTCACCTTTGTGACGATGACCTGGGGAAGCAACTGTGGCAAAGAGAAATTAGCCTTTTACAAAATGTTGATTCATGAGTGATAAAATATACAGATAGCTCACAGATTCAGGAAAAGAAAGGGGCAGCTTCATTTATGTGAGAGAAGGCCTCAAGTAAGTCCTGTGCCAGAGCAAGCAGGAAACAGTGGCATAGCCCAGCAGGGCAGCCGCGTCCAGTTGTATAGGTCATGCACTGCACAACTTTGGGTGCCTTGTTCACATCATGGCCATCACTCTCAGGGCTGCAGGGAGGGGGAGCTGATGACGGGCCCAAGGGGTCTCTGGAGGTCAGGTCAAAAGTAATGAGGACTAAATGAGTTATTGCAAGTAAAGAGCATTTAGAACAGCACCTGGTATCTAGTGATCACTCATAAATGTTAACTCTGATTCTTATTCATGTGAGTTAATCTTCCTCAAGTTCATGGGAAAGACTGGCTTGTCAAAAACAACATAGACTGGGCGCAAAAAATATCCTTTCTAGGGGCCAGCCCCGTGGCCGAGTGGTTAAGTTTGTGTGCTCCGCTGCAGCAGCCCAGGGTTTCCTTGGTTTGGATCCTGGGTGCGGACATGGCACCGCTCGTCAGGCCACGTTGAGGTGGCATCCCACATGCCACAACTAGAAGGACCTGCAACTAAGATATACAACTATGTACCAGGAGGCATTTGGGGAGATAAAGCATTAAAAAAAAAAAAAGAAAGAAAAGAAAAAAAATATCCTTTCTAGTTGCTTAGGTATTAGCGGGGTTTTAAATGTGGTTTGGGGGTATTAGGGTTGTTGATTGGCAGGTAGGTGGTGTGGGTCACAAGGAAAAATGCCAGGACCAGGGTCTAGGCCACTCATAACATTGGCTGAGTGCTGCTGTCCTCAGCTGAAAAGGGGGTATTACCTTGCCTATGGAACCAGGTTATTATGAAGTTACAAAATGGTAGATAGTAGTTTTGAGAAAGCAAGAAAACGATTAGTGAAAAGTAAATGATGGAAATCTATATTGGAAACAGTTGATACCATCCCCAGCATTCTGGAGCTTTCTGAGAGGGAAGGAGTGTGGCGTTCAGAAGCAGCAGCCCTGGGATGGAGTCTTGGTGCTTCCTTGGGCTAGTTTCTTACGTTCCGTGTATCTTCATTTCGTCGCCTGAGAAACGGGCGTAGTGATACTCACATACTCACCCTGCCGACGCCTGACGGGGAGATAAGGCGAGATTGATGTAAACGTGCTCTGAACACTGAAAAATCCTGTCCAGTGGTGCTTTTTGCTACAGATGAAATCTGTTACTAGAGTTCCTAAACCAGTGTCTTGGCTTCTGCTGCCTACTTTGAAATAGCAAGTAACCAGACTTTTATGTGCCATGAAAGAAATAAATGGATTTTTAAAATATTAGGTTTCAGTGCTTTGAGGCCCTGATGGGTTTGCTGGTGTCCTGGCGCCCTCTTGGAATGACCAGGGTCTAGAAACGGAGCTGTGTGTACTCCCCGCGACTCCAGAAGGGAAGACAAAAGCCGCTGTCTCCCCACCACCCACACACCCGGGGCTAATTGGGTTTCTTTGTTGCCCTCCCCAAAGGCTGGGAAGGAATGTGCAGCTGAGGCAGAATTCCTCTCCTCTCCGACCCCCCCCCCCCCCCCCCGAGGTCACCACTCTGGGTGGCCTGTGCCTAAGGAGAGTGCAGAGTGAGGTAGGGACAGAGCTGGGAGCAACCAGCCACCAGCGGGAAGAAGTCGGGGACTCCCCCTCCTTTCCCAACTGCAAGTTACCAGGAGATGTATGGGATGTGAAGGGCGGGGCATAGGCCTCGGAGCCCGGGGACCTGGGTTCCAATCTGTCACTCACCCTGTAACCTTGGTCACAGTTACTCTAAGACTGGGTCTCGTTTCCTTCACCAGTGAGATGGGCACTGAGATCCCTGCATTATCGAGTTCTTGTGAGGAGATTCAAGTAGTTGACGCAGCCTTCAATGCCTAACAAAATGCCACGGACTGGGTGGCATATACAACAGACATTTATTTCTCACAGTTCTGGAAGCCGGAAGTCTAAGATGAGGGTGCTGGCGTGGAGGGATTCTGCCGAGAGCTCTCCTCCTGGCTTGCAGACTGCTGCCTTCTTGGCGTGTCCTCACGTCAAGATCTTGCTCTCTTCTTCTTCTAATAAAGCCACCACCCCTATCAGATTAGGGCCGCACTCCTATGACCTCATTTAACCTTAATTACCTCCTAAAGAGCCTATCTCCAGATGCAGTCACGTTGGGGGTAGGGTTTCAACATACGAATTTGAGAGGGGACACAATTTAGTCCTAAACCTCCGGGAAAGTGGAACTGGACAAGATCATCAAAAGGAAGTAAGACTAGCAAAGCATAGAACACGAATGCTTAAACTAGGGACTGCATTCTACAAACATTACCAGGCCTTCTCCGGATTGAGAGCAGTGTAGACCAAATGGCAGGAGGACGCTTGGAGTTGATAGTAGGCTCCTTTTTCCAGGATAAAGAAGTTTTGTGCGAAAAGTAAGTAGGAAATTTTGATTTCCTACACTGATACCCCCCAATTTGGGGACTCTAGTGGTGTAGCTGGACTGGGAAAAATGCAGAACAGCCTTCTCGGAGCCCCTTCTGCCTGGTAAGTACCAGCATCCTAAAGCCCAGGCCAAATGGACCTCTAACCACACCATTAACTTTTCTTTATCCCCGTGAAAAGGAAGAAAACAGGAGTTAGCAAGGAACATGGGCAGAACAAAGAAGGACAGCAGCAGTCGCTCCAGATGGCCATCAGCAATTCCTCCCATCCCTCTATGTGCCAGCTGCTCCTCCCATCCAGAAGTGGGTGCCTTGAATCTGGGCTGGCCTTGTGACTTGCTTCGCCCAATGGGATGCAGTGGAAGTGACACTGGGCCAGTTCCAGGCCCAGACCTTTTGAGACCTGGCAGCTTCCACTTTTGTTCTCTCAGAACCCAACTGCAGTGTAAAGAAATCCAGGCTCTCTTGCTGGAGAGAGAGGCCCAGGAGGACAAGGGACCTCATGCAGAGAGAGATGCCACGTAAAGAAGAACCTAGGGGCCCACAGTTTGCAGCAAGGGCTCACCAACAGGGAAGGAGAACCTCAGTTCCATTCAACAAGTGTGTACTGAGCCCTAACTTTGTATCCAGGCATTGTCCTAGGGACTGGGGGTACCAAGAAGAACAATTTGGAATAGAGCCTGTCCTCGTGAAGTTCACAGCTACAGGGGAAGGCTGATATTACACACGTAATTACAGTGACCTATGAATGTTGTTATGGGAAATGGACAGCGTGCTCTGGGAACACGTTGTAAGGAGGGGTTGGGGGGCAGCTAGCCAAGAGCCCAGGTCAGGGAACATTTCATCGCCCCCCCATCCACGCAATAACATCCCTCTCGTCCATTTGCTGTTAATCTCTGTTCCTACCCCGCACCCCAGGCACCCACTTTCTGTCTATAATTTGCCTTTTTTGTATATTTCATTTCAATGGGACTATATAATATGTGGTCTCACGTCAGGCTTCTTTTTCTTAGCCTAATGCTTCTAGACCGTCTCCGTTCTTGAAGGATATTTTCACTCTATATAGAGTTAATTTTTTTCTTTGAGCATTTGGGGGTGTCATTCCATTGTCCTCTGGCTGTGTTCCATTTTGTATATTGAACAGTTACTTGAAATTTGATCCTCTGTAGGAGACGTATCATTTCTCTGGCTGCTTTCAAGGTTTTCTATCTTTCAGCAGTTGTTCTATGCAATAACTAGCCATGGTTTTCTTCGTGTTTTACCTACCTGAAGCTCACTGAGATTCCCAAATCTATAATTTATATTTTTTACAAAATTTGGGTAATTTTAAGCCAATATTTCTTCATTCTCTCTCTTCTATCTTTCCTGGACTCCAAATACATATATGCTAAACCTTTTGATATTGTCCCTCTAGATTCCAAGGCTCTCTTCTTTTT
This sequence comes from Equus asinus, assembly GCF_041296235.1. Lineage (NCBI taxonomy): Eukaryota > Metazoa > Chordata > Mammalia > Perissodactyla > Equidae > Equus > Equus asinus. The sequence continues at coordinate 81,605,531 of NC_091794.1, forward strand.
CATCTTCGTCATCTTGTTCTATTTATTTTATTATTTTTTAAATTTAATTTTTTGGTTAACTATGGGTGGATTTTTTAAAAATTGAGATGTAATTGACATATAACATTATATTAGTTTTAGGTGTACCACATAATGATTTGGTATATGTATATATTGTGAAATGATCACCACAATAAGTTTAGTTAACTTCCCATCACCGCACATAGTGACAAATTATTTTTCTTGTGATGAAAACTGTTAAGATTTACTCTCTTAGCAACTTTCAAATATGCAATACAGTATTGTTAACTATAGTCACTATGCTGTACCTTTCATCCCCAGGACTTATTCGTCTTATAATTGGGAGTTTGTACCTCTTGACCCCCTTCATCTATTTCATCCACCCCCACCGCCCTGAGTCTGGCAAACACCAGACTGTTCTCTGTATCCAGAGTTCGGTTTTCCTTTTTTTTTTTAGTTTCTACATATAAGTGAGATTGTACGATATTTGTCTTTCTCTGTCTGACCTATTTTACTTAGCAGAATGTCCTCACTGTCCATCCACGTTGTCACAAATGGAAGGATTTCCTTCTTTTTGATCTGTTCGTTTGTTAGTGAACACTTGAGTTGTTTCCATTTCTTGGCTGTTGTAAGTAATGCTGCAGTGAACGTTGTGCAGCCTATCTTTTCAAGATGGTGGTTTTGTTTTATTCGGATCAATACCCAGAAGAGGAATTGCTGAATCATGTGGTAGTTCTATTTTAATCTTTTGAGGAACCTCCATGCTGTTTTCCACGGTGACTGCACCAATTTACATTCCCACCAAGAGTGCACAAGGGTACCTTTTCTCCACATCCTCGCCAACTCTTGTTATTTCTTGTCTTTTCAATAATGGCCATTCTGACAGGTATGAGATGATACTTCATTGTGGTTTTGGTTTGCACTTCTCTGACTAGTGGTGTTGAGCACTTTTTCATGTACCCGTTGGCTATCTATCTGTATGTTTTCTTTGGAAAAATGTCTATTCAGATCATCTGCCCATTTTTTTCATCAGTTGGTTTGGGTTTTTTTCTATTGAGTTATATGAGTTTTTTATTATATATATGACTTGCGAATATTTTCTCCCATTCTGTAGGTTGCCTTTTCATTTTGTTGACAGTTTTCTTTGCTGTGCAAAGCTTTTTAATTTGACACACTCCCACTTGTTCATTCTTGCTTTTGTTGCCTTTGCTTTTGGTATCATATCCAAAAAGTCATTACTGAGACCAATGTCAAGGAGTTTACCCGCTATGTTTTCTTTTAGGAGTTTTATGATTTCAGGTGTTACATTCAAGTCTTTAATCCGTTTTGAATTGGTTTTTGTGTATGGTGTAAGGTTGTGGTCCAGGTTCATTCTTTTGCATGTCCCTTCCTACTTTTTCCAATGCCATTTAATTGAAAAGACTATCCTTTCTGCCTTGTATATTCTTGGCTCCTTTGTCATAAATTAATTGACCTTGTATGTGTGGGTTTATTTTTGGGATCTCTGTTCTGTTCCATTGATCTGTTTTTATGTCAGTACTATACTGTTTTAATTAAGATAGCAGTGTAATATAGTTTGAAATCAGGAAGTATGGTGCCTCTAGGTTTATTCTTCTTTCTCAAGATTGCTTTGGCTATTTGGGGTCATACAAATTTTAGGACTGTTTGTTCTATTTCTATGAAAAATGCCATTGGAATTTTGATAGGGATTACATTGAATCTGTAAATTGCTTTGGGTAGTATGAAATTTTAACAATATTAATTATTTTAATCCATAAGCACAGAATATCTTTCCATTTATTTGTGTCTTATTCCATTTTTTTCATCACTGTCTTATAGTTTTCAGTGAAAAAGTCTTTCACTTCCTTGATTAAACTTATTCCTAAGTGCTTTGTTCTTTTTTTTTCTTTAAAGATTAGCCCTGAGCTAGCATCTGTTGCCAATCGTTTTTTTTTTTTCCTTATTCTTCTCCTGAAATCTCTCCAGTACATAGTTGTACATTCCATTGTAGGTCCTTCTAGTTCTGCTATGTGGGACACCACCTCAGCATGGCTTGATGAATGGTGCTAGGTCTATGCCCAGGATCCAAATCAGTAAAACCCTGGGCTGCTGAAGTGGAGTGCGTGAACTTCACCACCTGGCCATGGGGCCAGCCCCACTTTATTCTTTTTGATGCAGTTCTAAATGGGATTGTTTTCTTAATTTCGCTTTCTGATAGTTTGTCGTTAGTGTATAGAAACACAACTGATTTTTTATATTGATTTTGTGTCCTGCAACTTTACTGAATTTGTTTATTAATTCACTGTTGATTTTTTTAAAAATCTATTTTCTCTCTGTTCTTGATATTGAATAATTTCTCTTGATCTATCTTTGAGTTCACTGTCTCTTTCTTCTGTCATCTCCATTATGCTGTCTAGCTTATCCAGTGAATTTTTATTGCAGTTACCGTGTTTTACAGTTCTAAAATTTCCACTTGGTCTTTCTTTTGTAGTACTTGTTTCTCTTGTGATGTTTCCTATCTTCTCATTCATTGTGAGTGTATTTTCTTTTATGTCATCAAATGCAGTTATAATAGCTGCTTTCAAATTCTTGTCTGGTAATTCTAATATCTGAGTTATTTTGGTGTTGGTCTCTTCTGATTGTCTTTTATCTTGAAAATGGATCACATTTTCCTTTCTTCATACATCAAGTAATTTTGGACAAGTGTCTCAAGAATCCTGGACATTGTTAATGTTTTGTGGTAGAGACTCTGGATTCTTTTATATTCTTCCAAAGAGTTAATTTTACTTGTTTGTTTTAGTTGGCAATTACCTTGGTTGGATCCAAGCTGAAAACTCAGTCTCTTAGGTAACAGTTTAAATATCTGCCTATTTCTTTGTCCTTAGCAAGACTTCTTGGAGTCTGGTCTGCACATGGGTAGTTCATAGATTGAGAGATTTGGGTGGAAATTTTACACAAAATTTGGGGCTACATCTCTGGATCTCTCTTTTCTGAGATTTCCCCCTCACTTCCTGTTATTGTCACTATTGAAGTTTTAGCCACCCCTAAGGTGCTGTGGCCTGCCATTAGTATAAAAGCTGCAAAAATGAGAATCTCACCCCATGCAGCTTCCTTTTTCCAAGTGTCCTCTCTCCTCCAGAATCTGCCTACTTTGGGTTTTCACTCTCCAATGCTTTCAGGTCATTGTTTGTTATTGTTGTTGTGAATATATAGTTGTTATCTGAAGCAGGGTTGGTTCAGTGGGAACTCTCTCAGCTATGCCAGAAGCTCAGTCAGTGCTTTTACATCTGGGTGTAGTTATTGATTTTAAAAATCAGTAGATGGGTTAAGCATCTGGTAAGACACAGAAGAAAAATGTATTAGCAAGCTAGAAGGTAGAACTGAAGAAACTACCAAATTATCAAAAATGTAGCACAGAGGGATGAAAATATGAAAAATATGAAAGAAAGGAGAAATTTCAGAGCATGTCTAAGAAGAATTCCAAAAGGAGAGACTTGAGAGAATGGAAAAGAAGCAATAAACAAATCAATAATGGCTGAGAGCTTTTAGTAAATGAAGACATTAATCCTATAGATAAAGGAATCGCAATGGTCCCCACACAGGATAAATGAAACTGAAACTATGCTATGTATATTCTGGTGAAAGTGCAGAATACCAAAGACAAAGAGAGATCTCAAAATAACTGGAGAGAAACAAATTATTTACAAAAGGAAACTGATTAGATTACAGATACCACAAAAACAGTGAACACCCTAATGCCACTGCTCCCGTGGAATTCTGAGGGAAAATAACTAATACAGAATATTATACTTTGCTAGCCCATCACTCAAGAATAAGGATAGAATAAGACATGCTACAGAATAAACTTCAGGAAGAAGAAAGTTGAACCTAGAAGGGAGGAAGAGAGAATAACATTGGGCAAAGAAAATATAAGTAAGCATTCACTTTTTAAATCAGGAATAATCACACATTTGAGGGTATGAAAACCAACTAGAACTGAAATATTGAAGAATATAATTTTAAGGTGAAAAGTTTTGGGGAGGCTTTAAACATTCTAAAGTTCTGTAATATTCAGCAGAAGAATAGAGCTAACTTCAGACTTTGTATGCACTTAAAAAATTTAAGTTTAAACAAGAATGAGAAGCATTAGGATGTATAACTCGAACAGGATGTTAAATGGAGGTTTTGAGAGAGGCACTGAGATGTACTTATATGCTATCATTTTCAAAATGAGGTGCTAGATTAAAATTCAGAATTTCCAAAGGAAATATTTGACCCCCAGTTCCATGACTCTGAGACCCATCAACAAGATCCAGTATGTAAAAGGGGATCTGAGTGAGGATTTTGAAGAGAGAGTCTTGTGAGGAGACTCTTTTGGAGAGCCCCTTAGGTCCAGTTCCCTAAGGATGGAGAAGCGACGGTGCCTAACCTCTCAGTTCAACTTAAGTCTGTATGGTGCTGGGGTGGGGTGGGGAAACTTCATCCGGACTACTCAGAGAGCCTCATTTTGTCTCCTGCAGTTGGGAGACATCTGCTCTGATGTTTGACATGGGACCGAGAAGCTAAAGTGGCCTTTGGCAGGGCAGAGCGAGTAGAGGATCGCATTTGGGAAGTCCCTATGTTCCCAGTTCAGCAGGGCAAAGGAGGTAGGTCATGCAGAGAGAGTCAGATGGGAGCCTTAATATTTAGGACCTACCTGAGAAGACAGGATGAGACCCCGTGATTTGGACTTCTGCAGGACCAGCACCGGGGGCTGAGGGGTGGGGCAGCCAGAGGGGTGGGATGCAGCCTTCACCTCTGGGGACTTGCAGCCAGAGGAACTCCAGCTGGAGTCAGCTGTAACTTCTGCTTGGCCCAGAGTGCAAAACTTGTGGGATCAGCCAGAAGCCAAGTAAGAGCTTTACTGCCCCTGCTTCTCCTCCCCTCTGGGCTCCAGCCCCTCAGTGGCCTGAAGCATGAACTGGGGGCAAAGTAGGGAAAGGAAAAAGAAGCTCATCATACCTCCGCTCCCTAACACCAAGTTCCCACCTGTCACAGACCCTGGTTAGTGGGGAGAGAAACCACCTGCAACCTGCCTATTCAGCCACAGAAGATGTCTTACCTTGAAATGAGATTCAAGTGTTCATTCTTGTGTTAAAAGTATATTGAGTACCTATTCTGGCCAGGCATTCGTCCACACTGGCAGTGGGATTTCACAGTGAACGAAATACATAAAAATAACTTTCTTTTGTGGCCAGCCTGGTGGCGCAGTGGTTAAGTTTTCATCTTCTGCTTTGGTGGCCTGGGCTTCACTGGTTTGGACCCCGGGTGTGGACATGGCACCGCTTGGCATGCCATGCTTTGGCAGACATCCCACATATAAAGTAGAGGAAGATGGGCACAGATGTTAGCTCAGGGCCAGTCTTCCTCAGCAAAAGAGGAGGATTGGCAGCAGATGTTAGTTCAGGGCTATTCTTCCTCAAAAAACTTTCTTTCAGGCCGGCCCCTTGGCTGAGTGGTTAAGTTTGCGCGCTCCACTTCGGAAGCCCAGGGTTTCTCCAGTTAGGATCCTGGGCGCCGATATGGCACCGCTCGTCAGGCCATGCTGAGGCGGCATCCCACATGCCACAGCTAGAAGGACCCACAACTAAAATATGCAACTATGTACTGGGGGGACTTGGGGAGAAAAAGCAGAAAAAAAAAAAGAAGATTGGCAACATTTGTTAGCTCAGATTCCAATCTTTAAAAAACGAAAAAGAAACTTTCTTTCAGAGCTAACATTTTAATGAATTAATATCTAGATTAGACATTTTAAAGTTTATGTTTTATGTTATAACTTAAAATGACCATGGCATTGTCTGTTACCTAAAAGAAAGCAGAAAATTCAGGGACAAGTAAGTATAAAATAAAGATTTAAAACATTTGGATTTTAATGGATAGCTATTTACCAGACAAATACTACCAAAGAAAGCTGATATAACTAAATTATCAGAGAACAACCTGTTAATGAAGACTGTTACTAAGTATTTAAAAACAGGATTCACGAAGCTATAACAATTCTGAACTTTTTTGTACCTAATAACAGAACTTTAAAATACATAAAGCAAAAATTGGCAGAAAGGCAAGGAGAAATGGACAAATCTCTTGTTATAAACGGAGATTTAAACATAACTCTCGCTACAACTGATACATTGACCCCCCAGAAATTATCAGGGATACAGAATATTTTAACAACACATTTGACAAGCTTGATCTAAAACAGAGATCAGCAAGTTATGGCCTGTCGGTCAATTCCCACCTACTACCTGTTTCTGTAAATAAAGTTTTATTGGAACACAGCCTTATTCATTTATTTAGTATTGACTATGGCTGCTTTTGTGTTACAATGGCAGTGTTGAATAGCTTGACAGACTGGTTCTGCAAAGCTGAAAATATTTACTATCTGGCCCGTCATAGGACACTTGTTGATCCTGGATCTAAAACGTTTATACAAAACCCTGCCTCTAACAATTAAAGAGAACATGCTCTTTTCAAGGACACATAAACATTTGTAAAAATTGATAATGTAGCAAATATTGACTAAGAAAAAGTAACCAAGATCATATATACCTCTACCCACCGAAATAAACAATATCATATATATATCTGACCACAAAACAACTAAATTGGAAATGACTAATTGAAAGATAACCAGTCCTCCCATACATTAAAATTTAAAAAAAATCTTCTAAATAATTAATGAATCAAAGAAGAAGTCTTAATGGAAATTATACTTTTGAATTGAATGATAATAAAAATGCTACATTTCAAAACATTTAGCCCAAAATGGCTAAAACCAATTCTGACAGGAAAACATAAAGCTCTGAATATTTATATTTGAAAAGGAGAATCAGAGTCCAAAAGTAGGAAAAAGAACAAAAGAGTAAACTCAAAGAAAATAGAAGAAAGGAAATGTTAAAGACTGAATTAATAAAATAGAAAATAAAGAACCAATAGAAAAGATCAACTAAATCAGAAAACAAAAGATAAAGAATCCTTTAGCAAGACAGACCAAGCGAAAAAGACAAGAGGAACAAATAGACACTATTGAGAATGAAACTGCTTTGTGGTTAAATGGCAACGGACTGGACCGAGCTGGGTGATAGGCACAATGCATTCCTTTTATTAATCTCTGTACATTTCTGTATGTCTGGAAGATTTCATCACACACGCGCAACATAAAATGTGCAAACAAGAAGAGTGTGGGCTCTGGATTCAAACGGCCTGAGCTTGGAGATGGGTTCTACAGTTTACGAGTGAGTGCCTTGGGGCACCTGACTTAAATTCTCTGTGCTTCGGTTCCGTCTGTAAAATGGAGATAATAATAGCATCTGGCTCATCAGCTCCACGCTCTCTCCTTCTCGAGGAGCTGAGATTTCAGGCCAAGGTTTCATTGACGCTGATTTAAAAAGTTTTTTTCTCTTGACTTAAGCTTGCCCCAGAATCACTTAACACATCTCCCTCCCCTTTAGGCAGGGACATTAAACCACTCTGGAGACCCTGGGAAGCTGTGTTGGTGCTCTAGACTCCACCTGTGAGGAAGTGGATGGATTGTCAGGGGAGGATGTGGAAGGAAGGGGCAGAGCTGGGAAGGTACAAGGAAAAGAACCAATATTATGTTAAGTCCCCACGGTGCATCAGCTAGTATGCTAGATGGAACACCTATATCTGCCTGTGAAATGTAATAATCATGTTATTTACCACTGACTGTTCATTTTCGTTTGGCGTCACATGTCAAGATATCTCCATGCTGCAGTGCATCCAGTTTGTGGCTTCTAATGACTGCATGGTATTCGATGGTGCACCAAATCCAGCCATAACGTCCCCTTACCCTTTCCTCTCTCTCGGGCACTTAGGTTGCCTTCAATTCCTGGCCACAGGAAACAATACTGGTGAATTTCTTCAGCGATGACCTCTTACAGAACCGTGTGAACGTTTCTCTGGGATTTGGAGCTGGAGGTGAATTTTCTGAGTCACAAGGCAGATAAACACATATTTAAACTAGATACTGCCGGGTTGTTTTCCAGAATGGCCACGCTCCTTTGCACCGCTCCCCACAGGGCGTGAAGATCCCGCTTCCCTACACATTCACCAACACCAGTATTATCAGCATTTACAACATGGGAGTCTAATAGTATCTCATTGTGCTTATTTTGACATTTTTCTAATTACCAGTAAATTTGGAGGTCTCTTAATACACGTTATCCGTTTGGCTTTTCCCTTCTGTGGATTTCCCTTTGCTTTCATATGCTTTGTCATTTTTCTGTTGAGTTTCCTGTCCTTTTCTGATTGGTTCTCAGGAGCTCCTTATGTATGCTGGAAATTGACCATCTGTGGTGTTTAGACATCACAGATACCTTCTCCCAGTCTTCTTGCGTCTGTAACTTTGCTCTGGGGTCCTTCCTTGGATGGTAGAGCTGGCCTATGGTTGCTCAGCTCAAGAGGGTACAGTCAGGATCGGAACCCAGGTCAATCTCCCTCCAGAGTCCTTGCTCCTTCCATAGCATCCCCCACCACCTTTACTTTTTCCAAAGAAGGCAATGCTCCACTTGGTCAAGGCAGCATTTGGATATTTGGAAAGAAAGGTAGTAGGGCATTCCCAGAAACTACCTAAAGAAGAACCCTATCAATGCTGCAGACACCATGTTGATGCTTAAAAGATGAAGTTTCGTGATTTTTAAAAGGCCTTTTCAGGAGCTCCTTTCTCTTTTCTTGCCTTCACATGGGGTGACCATCATCTTCCTGGTTGTAATTATCAGGCACTAAGCATACATCTAAATGGAGCATTGAACCACAGGTCCTCTTGGCGACCTGGGATCCCACCCACAAGCCAAGTTGAATATGCAAAGCTTCTCCAGTCTCCCCACATCCCCTACTCAGCCTTGACATCCCAGCAGGCAGTGGCCTCAATTCCCCAGCATCCCACATAAGGGACCTCAGGTAATTCATCTCTGACTCACTTCCGCCCTGTTTTCTGCCAAATCCTGCCCCATCCTTTTCTCCCTGCTGTGTTGAGCTTCTTTGCAGCTCCTCTGATCCAGCCTCCTCTCTCCAGCATCACTTCCATCCATTGTCCCTCTCGTGTCTCCATCCCCTTTGTCCTGACCTAGCTGTTATATGGCTATTCCTCCTGGCTGAAGATGTGCTCTGAGGCCTGAATGTGGGTCTCAGCTTTGCCATTCACCAGCACTGGCAAGAAAACCTTTCCCAGCCGTGGTGGATTCATCAACAAGCATTCAGTAAAAGTCTGCTCTGTTGAGTGCTATGATGGGCACCAGCAGTTTGACAGTGAATGACAGAATCCCTGCCTGCAATTTGCTCACAGTTTAGTGGGGGCAGACATGTAAGCCATCGGATGCATCCAGTGTGATGTGTGTGATAAAAGATGTGCTTAGAAGAAGTGATTAATTTGGCCTAAAAGGAGATGGAGACGGTCAGGGAAGACTTCTTTGAGGAGCTGATACTTGAGCCAAACGTGGAAGGATAGGGATGAAGTTTCCAGGTGGGCAGTGCTAGTGGAGGGCAAAGGCATGGCAAGATGAAGCCAGCAGCCATCTTTAGGAACGCAGGTTTCTGTCCCCATCTTTCTCACCATGAGAGCCACGTGGGAAAACATCTGGTATCACCAACAAGTGCTGTAAAGATGGAGGCTATTAGTTGTTATTTGATTGAAAATTTGCCTTTTGAGTTTGATCTGAAATAAGAGAAATGCTGGGTTTCTTGTCTCACCGGGTTTGGGTGGCCCACTCCAGTGGCTACCTTCCATGTACCCACCCCAATGTGCACAAGGGAACTGCTCATAAGACTATGCTTTCTGTTAAGTGTTGGGACTCATTGTTCCTCTTTCTTATCTCTATGTCTGCTCTGTCTAGGCTTCGCATGGGAGCTCCTGAGAGGTGGGAGTGAAGAAAGACTCAGGATTGTGGAGTCAGGCTGACTTGGGTTTACATGCTGGGTCTGTCACTTTCTTCTTACTAATTCTGACCCTGCCTCCAAGGTTACCTTGATTAGTTTAGGCTACTTGGCGATTCTTTGAGTACTCACTCTAGGAACCAACAGGTGGCTAGTTATACCAACAGAGTGTGTGTACATTTTAGTTGTTTAATTCTGAGGGCGCATTCTACATGTAACTTGAATAAAATCCAAACTTCTTCCCTTGGCCTAAGAGTCATTGTGTGAATCGACCTCTCTCATCTTCCACTGCTTTCCCTGAGCTCTTTAAGTCCTGTTAACACGGCTCAAGATCATTGCTACCTCAGGCTGTTCCTTCTGCCTAGAACTTCCTTCCACCTGATTTTTATATGGCTGACTTCTTCCCAGTTATCAGCTCAGTTGTCACCTCTTGTTGCCCCCTAGTCAACTGTTTTATTTTCTTCGTAGCACCTATCACCTGAAATTGTCTTATTTATTGTTTACTTGTTGACTGTCTTTCTCCTCTGCTGGAAGTTAAGTTCTATCTTGGGAGAGACCTTATCTGTCTTGATTGCCGTTGCACCCCCAGAACCCACAACACTTCTGTGTATGTCCTATATTCACTCAATAAACGCACTTGAATCAATGGACAATTGAATAAATGGATTTACTGAAAGAAGAAGCAACTCTCCATTTAAAAATAGGGAAGCTGACTCCTTTGGTACCTGTAAATACCTGTAGAATTGAAACATAAATATTTGTGGAACTTAAACATATTAATGCATAATAAGGCTTTTGGTTGAGAGCACCATGAAAAATGATCATAAATGAGTAATAATGACAAGATTAGCATGCTGTAGGAGGCACTGGGGATGGAGCCTAGTGTATTTTAGGCCAATTCTTGATTGTGAAATAGAGTTTGGTAAAGTGCTTCACCCGGTTGCATAAGCTCTGTGGCTGGAATGGGGTAGGAGGCCCCGGCCCTGGAGACGCAAGGCCTGAGCTCAAGTTCTGCTTTGCTGTTTCTTAGCTGTATGACTTTGGGCATTTCTCTTAACTTTTTGGGGCCTCCATTTCCTCATCTGTGAAATGGCAACATACTAACCACCATGGTGGCTATGAGGACTGACTGAGGGGATGGATATAGTGCACATGAAACATTGGCTTGGTGCAGGATGGGGAGGGAGCCAGGATCGTCATCATGTGACCCTGCTCTCTGGGCAGCTCTGGCCCTGGTGGTACATTTCAGAGGTCACACCAGATCAGTGTCTGCTGAGTGCTGGCTGAGCGGCGCTCACGGTTCTCCACCCTCTGTGGTCAGAAACCAGCTTTCCGCAAGCCTTACAGACATGAAGTATTGGGGCTTGAATTTTATCCATGGCCAAAAAAAGTCCTTGTCTTCTTGGCTCTCACTATTTAGCATCTTGTAAGGATTTCCCTCAGCAGAACTAATAGCACCCGAGCTCGAGAATGTCAAGAAATGAAGCCTGTGCCGTTGGAGGATGGGCTGTGTGGGGGTCTGGAGGGGCTGTTGTGGATAGCTGCAGGATGGCGCTGGACCCCCAGATGTCTCTTAAGCAGAGAGGCCCAGGCTACCATGCTGAATGGTTGGGGAGGAACCTCCTGCCTCCACCACGAGATGCTGTGCTGAGTCTGTGAGATGAACACTGTTGTGGTCCTTTCTATTTGCACCTCTGTTGGGGGAGAGGAAGCTGGCTAGGAAAGACCCAGTGTTTAGACACTGCTGCTGTGACCTGGAATTAAAAGGGGAGTGTTATGTGGCATCGTGTCTGCTTCCCCATTTTAATGGCCTCTTATGTGTTAGAATTACTTATTGGACATCATGCATGGGGTTGGAGGGCACTTGGTGACTTCTGCTGGCCCTTTCTGTTTGATGGCTCTGTGACTCTAAGGCTTCTCCTTTTGGCCTACAAGATATATTCCCTATGGTCAGCAGCAAAGAGGAGGTTTCCACAGCAATTTCTATTCACCATGGTCCTGGAGAGAGAAATAGCACCTCTTTTAGTGGCTAGAGAGAGACAACTGGAAGAGGGCATGTGGGCTCAGTCTCTCAGGCTCCCTTTATGCCACTGAGTCTTGGCAGCATGTTTGGGAAGAGGACCAGCTGGTGATGATTGCCTGGCAGATGTGTGAGTTACTGATTTTAGGCTACCATGCCAGTACTGCTTCCAGGTCACCAGAAAGATGAGATGTCTTTGACCCATAGTGGCGTCCCCTGCTGGCGGAGGCTGCAGACCAAATGTTAAGAGTGCTAGACGGGGTCTGGATGACTGGATTTGAGTCCCACTTCTATTTCTTACTGACTGTGGGATCTGGTACCCCAGAGTCCTCATCTCTAAAATGAAGGTTTTGGACCGGGACCTGGAGATAGCTGAGGCTCCTGCTTGCTCTAGGAGGCTCTGAGGTCCCCTGGAGCACAGGCTCCTGGGGCACGGCTGGGTTTGCTGAGGCCCAGAAAGCCACTGTGCTCCGAGTGCTGCAAGGAGGACTGGCTTCCTGGCCCATCCTAACAGGCTGCACCTGTCAAGCAGAGACCCTTCTCTGCACTGTCTCCTCTGTCCCTGGGAGGGGACACTTCTCATCTCACGGATGGAGCAACTGCTTGAGTAGTGGGTTCTTAGCCCGGTGGTTCACCTTCTCTGGGCCCAGGAGCTGCAGATCCTCCCAGTAGTCTTGGTATTTGCTACTTTTCCTTCCCTGGACAAACTTGTCACTGTCATTCTTAAAATGACATGTCCAGATGGGAACACAATACAGATGTGACCCAGCTATTATAGAGGAGATGTTCGAAAGCTGCCAAGCAGTGTCTAGAATTCTGACATTTCCCCAGCTGGCCTTATCCTCTCTTTATGCCAAATCCGTGCCATCCTATTAGACATCTGTCTGTTTCAGGCGGAAAGAGAGTTTTCTGTTTGTGTTTCTTGTGTGTTAAGTTTGTGAGAAGAAAGCCTAAGTTAGAGTTAAGGGCTGACTCTGGCTCCCCCTTGAGGACAGCTGGCTGTGATTGGGCAGCCTCGCATACCCTCGTGGCTGTGAACTACTGTGTCTGTCTTAAGGCAGCAGATCCTTTAATGACCTGGGTTGTTGTGTTTATTAAAATATCATCCTGGGGGTACTTTATATCTTTATAAAAAAGATTTGATTGAGTCTCTGTCTGTCTTCTGAAGCGGGTGCCTCTGGGCATTCCTCTTCGTCATTTGGCACTTAGGTGCTTCTCTTGGCCTCTGCTTGCTCATCTTTAAAATAAGGCAATTCTTCTAGCTCTAAATTATATGACTCTTTGGGAGTTAGATAGGGCTTGTCTTTACAACTACAAGAGATGCTGTTTTTGTGATTATTGCCAATCTTTTTGGAATTTATTACGACCTTAAAAAAAAAGAATTCATCCTTTTCCTAACTTTATGCCTCACCTTCCTATTTCTTATCTTCTCCTGATGTTTTGCCATTCCCACCTCCCTAGCTCGAAGACACTGAGTTCAACAGGAAGCAATGTAACACAGGGATAAAGGGCAGTGTCTCTGGAGGGGCCTAGCCTGGGTGTATGGTCTGGGTCCATCGTGCCCGGCTGGGTGACCTTGGGTGAGTCACATAACCTCTCCATGTCTGCTCCATTATCTGTAAAAAAAGGGGGGCGGATAATGCCAGCACTTGTCTTATAGACAAATGCATGTAAAGTGCTTACAGTGTTCAAAAGAACCATTCGTTGTTATTGTTGTATTTTTATGGGGTGAAGTGGCAAGGATAACCCAGAGTCACCACCAGACTCTTTTGCTCTAGAAAATACAGCAAACAAACAAGCAAATAAACAGAAGACATGGATCCCAAACTTTCCAGTAATGTCTGTTTTGAGTAGGAGACCAGCACAGGCCACTGTCCCCACCATCAGGAGGAGAGCCAAGCTGACTGGCTGGCAGAGTGGGCCACGGAGAGCAGGTCAAGCCAAGGGTTTTAGAGATGGGGTCACAGCCAGGAGGTTATTCATTTCTGTCCACTAGGCAATAAACGCTAACTAAGGAGCCCATGGACCACATCCTACAGCAGGTATAAAAAAGGATTCAGTCATTGGAGGACTGAGACCAGTAGGAAAGATAAACAGGTCAATAAACAGTCATAATGCCCTTTAAGCACTAAAAAGGGGCATCCTAGGAGTCTGGAGTTGCCAGGGAGGGATTGGGAAGTACCCAAGGCCAAGATATGGAGCAGGTGAGATCCAAGGGAGTGAGAACTTGGTGAAATCAAAGTTTCAGGGCCATTGAGGCAAACCCATGGCCTGAATACCACATAGGCCTCCTGGCTTCTCAAAAAGACCCACATCATAAGTGAGGGGTAAAAAGTTAGAAAGCTACTTCTCAACGTGAGAAGAATATATATATATATATTTTATAGGAGACACAAATAGTACAACAATGAAGCTAAATTTATTTTGAATTGACTCATTTTTAAAAGAATGTAGTGGCGTACATAAACCCTGAATAAGCACTGTTCACCACAGCACTGGTTTTAGGGGCCCGGTCAGGAATGAGGGTCAGTACCTTGGAGAGCTCCAAGGGGGTTCCAAATAGCTGAGGCAGGCAACTAGTTCAGCATGACGCAGAAGCCTGCTGCTGGGACGAGCGAGGTGCCAGCCCCCATCTGCTGTGGGCCTCGACAGTGAAGGCTGGTGCCTCTCTTCGGTGGAGGCCCTGGGGCGGGGTGGTGGCAGATGGGGAGCAAGGGCCCAGGATGGAGTTTGGGTATCTTCCGTCTCCCTGGATGCAGTCTCTTGGGTACCTGCATGGTACCCAGGAGAGATCATTGCACCATTCTAGAGTCAACTAGGAGGCTGTCTCACCAGGGTGTTTGTGGAGGCTCGCTGTCTTCAAGGTGGTTGGTAGCATTTCTCTTGTAGGACTTAATTATTTGAGATAAGAAATTGAAAGTGTTGTTGCCACCTGAAGGCAGAATCAAAGAACTGGGACAAGCTCAGCAGCAGTTCTGGTATTTCAGCCTCATGGATATGTGGATTTCTCCAACCACCCAATTCATCCAGCTGTTGTGGGTGGCCGGGTGACTGTCTGTGAGACACAGGGTGAGACGGGCATTGTAATGTGGAGCCTGATTAAGTTTGGTATAAAACCTGACTGACTGCAGTTTGGGGACATCCCCCCACATGCATCTGGTGTGTGTGCATATACTGTTCTTTCCCATCAGATGGGCGTATGGTTTGGACATTTCTCTTCTGGAACAAAGCATTTAAAAAAATAGCATATATGTCCAGGAAAGTCCCCAGCCAGGTGTGGACTCAGATGGTGATGTCAACAGACTTTATCCTCAAGGCTCCTCCACTTCCCCTTTTTCTTATGTCTCTGTTCTCCTCCCATTCACTTGTCCCCGTGTATTTATTGAGTGTCTTTTCTATGCAGGCCTGGGGTGTGCACCCATGGTCGACTGTTGCAATTGTATGCCCTAGATTCTCAGGAGAATTCTGATTATAGGTACTTTCATTCTGTCCGTGGAAAGTGATTTGTTAAATACATAACTGAAAGTGATTTAATTTTATGCTTTTTTAAAACATAACTACATTCATAAACTAGAAAAAATAATCTTCAGTCAAACCATGTCTGAATTTTGCTTTTAGGAAATATGGTCATCATATGTCAAAGACAGAAAGAGAAGATAATCTTCATCTCCTGGGCCAGTTCAATCTATTGGAGGAATCATCTTTGTTGAGAAGGAGCCCGAGGCTGCACTGGGTTCAGTGTGAAGGAGGGTTATGATCGATTAGTGATGTCTGCCATGAGCATCGTAGGGCCAGTGGTGGTCTGTGGACTGTCTCTGGCACCAGCCATTTCTGTTCCAAGATTTGACTGTCTTCAAGCTGCGCCAAGTCTTTCTTGTCAATATACAAAGCTGCCTCCGTCATAATGTAACCACCCCAGAGGCTGGAAGAGACCCATGCCTCAACTGAGCCTTCAAGGATAGGCCAGGAAAAGGTACTATCTTAGGACTTCTCAGCACTCCTTGCACAGAACATAGCCAGCCCTGTTCTGAACCCCAAGCCAGGTTTCTTAGCTTGAGGCCACTTAGGTTAGTGAGGAGAGCCTGGTGTTTGGAGGCAGGCAAAACAGGCTGTGAATCCTAAATGCCCTGGTGCACTGTGTGACCCTGGGAACGTTACTTAACTTTTCTGTTCCTTAGTTTATTTGTCTGTAAAATTGCAATAATAATACCTACCTCTCAAAGTCATTATAAGAAATATAACATATTCAAATCACATGTGGTCGTGCCTAGCACATAGAAGGTGCTCCATAAACAGGAGCTGTTATGACAACAACTTATAAGGACTGAGGACTGCATCGCTTGCTCTTGATTGGCTATTTGAATAAACCTATTTTAAATAATGGATGTCACTTGTACTTTGGGGAATAATTCCATGCCACTTCTCCTCCCAAATCTGAAAAATAAATAAGGGAAGTGACCTTTACTAAGTGATCTGGAATTTCAGTGGAAGGTTCTATAATTGCCGGTTAACAGGCCCGGGAAACCAGCTCTTGTGCAGTAACTGGAGGTGTACAGGTCAGGACATTTAATTATGGCCTGGCCGCCTGGAATAGAAGCCTTGCCACCATGACAACACCTTTCTGCACCGGCCTGATTATGTCAACAAATTGCTAGTTCCCGGCCCAAACTGGACAGCGACAAGGGCTTTCTGCCACTGAAATCTTTGGGTCTTGATGTGCCAGTCAGGTTCCTTTACAAAGGCCAGGTGCAGGGGGGGACATGAGGGAGGAGGGTAAGATGCAGTCCCCGCTGGAGAGGTGCCTGCCACCGTCTGGTGGGTGAGACGAGCAGAGATGGGCCTGGGAGGGAGAGGGAAGGCATGTGCCGTCTGCAGAGGTGGCAAAGCAGCTTGGTCGGTGGAGCGTGCGCAGGTTTGCATCCAGCCCTGCTCCTTACTGTCGTATGTGCCTGGGACAAGTAACCTCTTTGGGCCTAGTCTCTCTATCTATAAAATGGAGGTAATCATAGCACTTATGTCCTAGGGTTGCCATGAAGACTAGATGTGGAAATGTTATGAAATGCTTAGGACAGTGTCTAGCACATAGTGTAAGTGTTTGATGTTATTATGGGTTATGACTCTAATTATCTGGAAATAGAATGGCTTCTGGGGTCTGAGTTATCAGGGACAACAGCAAGGACCATTGGGTGCCTCCTCCACTACTCCAGCCTTGGCTGCAGCCTCCTGACTCCTGCCCTCCGCCCCCCTGCTGGACAGCTCTGTGCCTTTGCTCCTGCCCTTTGCCCCCTTGACTTCCTGACCTGGTCCTTTGCACGCACCATTCAAGACCCAGGCCACACGTTGCGACCATCGTGAAGTCCTTCCTGGTCCTCGGCCTCCCCACACAGGGCCTATCGCCCTTCCCTGGACCTCCCAGAGCATCTTTCACCTGGCAGTCTTAGCCCTGTCCACACTGCCCCAGTGATTTGGTTTCCTGGGTGCCTCCATCATCTGCCAAGCTGGAGGCAGTCAGACAGGGATGTGCATTCTGGCTCCCCGCTTGCTAGAGGTGAGACACTCAGGAAATCATGTCCCCTCCTCTCTTGTATTTACAAATGGGCACACGGCCTGGCAGGGCTGTGTACAGATTGTGTGTCTGGCCCACCATTGAGTCCCTATGAAGGTCACACTCTTCCCTCCCTCCCTCTCTCCTCACTTCTGCCTCCCTGACCTGGCATGAGTCTGGCTCTCCAGTGAGGTCCAACATGCCGGTCCCAAGCGCCCTCCCTCTCCTGTCCTCTGGTTCCTGGGATCCACCACGAGGCCTGATGCATGATGGGAGTCAATGTGTATCTGTATTTCCCTCCCTCCCTGTCCTCATTTCATACCTTCATTCCCTAGTGCAGGGCTGTCAAACAGCGGGGAGGGGGCCCTCGGTATGAGGATGAGGGGTGGGAGTGAACTGGGACCAAAGGAGCATAGGAGAGGGTTCTAGGGGCCCGGCCCATGCCCTCTGCTTGGCTGGGCCCTGCTGTACCACAGGAGAACTAACTGTGCTCTACTTTTAATTTTGAAACATGTCCATGGGCACTATCCCTCCCACATCAGAGCACAGGAAAGTGGCAGAGGTTGAGAGTGGGAGGGGACCTGGGGGTGGGATAAGTCGGGAGGAAATTAAGCTCAGTGACCAAGTGACCTGGGGATGATTCATCCCGTCCTCCTGAGAGGTGTCTGGTGTGTGTGGGTGGGAGTGGGGTGAAGGTGGGGGTGGCGAGAGTGTCACAGTATGAGTCTTGTCAGGTTGACCTTTCTTGGGAAAAGCGGGGAG
The DNA here is from genome assembly GCF_041296235.1 of Equus asinus. Taxonomy (NCBI): domain Eukaryota; kingdom Metazoa; phylum Chordata; class Mammalia; order Perissodactyla; family Equidae; genus Equus; species Equus asinus. The sequence continues at coordinate 81,623,788 of NC_091794.1, forward strand.
GGCGTTGAGATGGGACCCCTTGCCCCACTGGAGTCCTGAGATGCCCCTGCCCTCAGGGCTGTGAGTCAGGCCTGAGTGGTCCTGCCAGCCCCACTCTGCCCCTGCCGAGCCCCCACCCCCACTGAAGTTCTACGAGGAAAGCACTGAGGTGTCCCCACTCAGCTGTTACTCGTGATGGTGCCGTGACAGAAGCCACCCTCGTTGGCCCCTGGCTATGTGCCAGTTGTGGGATAAGCACTTCACATTCTCGCCACAGCCCTCAGAGGCCGGCGCTGCTCTTAGCCATTTAGCACGCGTGGAAACAGAGCTCACGGAGGTGAAGTTATTTGTCTGAAAGAATGTGAGTGGCATAGCGGATCACTCCCCGGTCTGTGAGCCTCCAAAGCAGTCAACTACCATGACATTCTCTCAGTGAGTGACCAAGGACAAGGGGAGCATGCAAAGGACAATGCCAAGGAGGTCTCGGGATCATCTGGGTCCCCTGTGTGGGCAGGTCACTAACCCTGGCCTGAAGTTATGGCACCCAAGGCTGTCGACAAGAAGAGGGGACCTGTGAAGGGGGGCAGCTCTGGGGGAGCGCCGCTGGTCTAGGCCAAGAGGATCCTCAGTGGGACAGTGAGGGTGTTGGCCCAGAGAACAGAGGGGTGCAGCCCGAGGTCCTGGAACCTTCAGGAAGGGAGGCAGAGAGCAGGCTCCAGAGGCCTTATCTGGCAGAGAGGACAGAGAGAACTGACATCTTGGAGATCGCTGTGTGCCAAGCTTGTGCTAGGAGCTGGGGACCCAGATCAGAATAAGGCTGAGTTTCTGCCTGGAGGAAGCTCAGTGGAGTGGGGGAGGCAGGTGAGCAGATCCACCTCACCCATATAATGAATGCAACACATGCTGCCAGTGACAGACGTGTGCTACTGTAGACAGACTCAAGGAAGAGGCAGAAGAGGGAGTGGATGTGGGTTCAGAAGGATGTGGGGGATGGTTACAGAAGGATGCCCGTTTGAGCTGAATCTTGAATGATGAGCAGTAGTTCACCAGGCAGCCTGAGGGAGGTGGTGTGGAGAAGTGTGCCAGGGAGTGGGGCTGATACCACGGGCAAAGGCAGGGAGATGGAAGACAGATGGGCTGGGCCTGTGGAAGGAGCAGCTGGAGGGGTAAGCAGGGTCTAGTCAGAAAGTGCCATGGTGTTCGTCCAGTGGCTCCTGGACCGCTGGAGGGAGGATCCAAGGGGCAACTTAGATAAATACTTAGATTGGTATTCAGAGAAGTGACTCTGGCAGCCAGAGTGGCAGAAGGACAATGTGCGGGGGGCGGCGGGGCGGTGGGGGGGGGATGGCGAGGCTGATAGGGTGGGTGAGTGATGGAGAGTCCTGCTAACAGCTGTACCTGAGGCCCAGACTCCCATGTCGAATCTGGGAATCTAGAACGGGGCATCAGCCACCCCTGGCTCTCCCTCCTGGCTGATGACCAGACAAGAGGTAAAGCAGTGTGGCTCAGGGTCCTGCAGGTGGAGACGGGGACCACGGGATGTAGCCCAGACTTGTCGAGTGCCTGCTTTGTGCCAGACACTAGGCTGGATGCTTTGCCCACCAGGCAGAGATCTATGCTCAACGTAAGATGAGAAAATGGAGGAGCAGAGAGAATCAGTAAGTTCCCCAGGTCTCAGGGCTCATGGGCAGCTGAGCTGGAATTCCGCACGGGGCCTCTCTCACCTCGGAGCCACCCCATGGTCATGAGGGGCCCAAGTCTTTGGACTCTGCCAGGCTTGTTGTTTTCACCACTCTGAGATGGCTGGTGCTGCTCTCATTTGCTCACTCAATAAGTGCTGATCTCAACGTGCCCCAATAAATACTGATCTCAACGTGCCACACACGGGGGGACATGGGGGTGAATTAAGCACCTGGGTGCACGGAGCTCCAGCTCTACAGAGGAGAGCCATGCACACACGCATGCACACGCACATACACCCAGAACCTAAGGTATAGAGTGGCCTAAGGGAGGAACAGCCAGACCCTCTGAAAGGATGCTCTCCCTTGGAACCAGGAGAGGCTCTTGCAGAAGAGGTGGCTCAGAAACTCTTTTCCTTCCCTTCTCCCCACAGCTTATACCCTGTTCCCTGAGCTCCCACCCTTCCTCTCATTTGAGAATGAGGGAACACGAGGTCTGGAAAGGGGATCCCACTCTTGCTTACATATCCCCCGGGGCCAGCGCGTCCTCACGACAACCCTAGGAGGTGGTACTGTTATCATCCCCCAGTTACACAAGGGTACACTGAGGCTTAGAGGGATGGTCCCCGGACTCGCCCAAGGTCATTTGGACCCAGGTCCAGACAGTCCTCTGTCCTCTGCCTCCCTCACTGAATGGGAGTGCACCCGTGTATATCCAGTGGGCGTCTTAATGTAAAGGCATCGGGCCCATCAGGTCCCCAGTTGGAACTTTAACATTCAGAATCCTTCCGTTTAGTTTAATTGTCTGGATGCTGCAGGCTGGGGAAGGAATGGTCTTGTGGTTCATGTGCGCTTGCTCTCCAGGAAAGTTGGCCTCACTTTCTTCTGGGAGCTTCTTACAGAATTAGCTCTTGTCTTCTGGTTGCATTTTGTGCTGTAACCACTTCCCAGAATTTAAAACTGTGTGTGTGCGAGGGAGGCGGTGAGGCTGGGTGCTCTGAAGCAGTCAAGCACATGGTTAGTTAAATTCTCTAGTCTGTCTGCTCCAACCAGCCTGTTGGAAGGTAAGCATGAGGGAACCACAGTTCAACGCGTGTAAATTTTTCTAGACAGTTGTAGAGAAGAGATTTTTATAAATCAAACCATATTTTAAATGCTTCAAGTGGTATGGTTGAGTTTGACGACCATAGTAAATTACTTAATAATCTAAGGATATCTCATTTCTTTCTCCTTCTCTCTCTCTCTTAACTTTCTTCACATAAAAGCTCTTTTTCATACATTGGGTCACTTTAGAGAAATGAGCCCAAGAGTGGGTTAGGACACCAGGGTTTCATGCCAGTTCTGCTGCTCAAAAGTATGTGACCTTGTGTAAGCATCGAATGTTGCTGAGCCTCAGTTTCATCAGCTGTAAGATGGGCGCAGTCATCCTTATCTGGCAGGTTTGTCTTGAGGGTTAAACAAGCTGATACCTGGGAAGCACTGGGGACAAATCTTGGCCAAGGGAGGGCGCCAAGTTTTGCCCAAGAACCCTCTCATCTGATGGTGAAAACAGATAAAGTACAGAACTGGGTGGAGGGGCGGAGTTCTAATCCAGGAAAGTATACACAGGGGCTTTGGGGCCACCATGGAGGGGACCCTCCTTCATGGAGTGGTTAGGGAGAAATCAGAGGTGGGGACATGGAGAGTGGGTTTTGCAGAGTGAGTAGGAGCTGTTTGCTCAATTATTTATGTATACCCTACCTTCTTCCAAATAAAGATTTGAAATGGTTTACAGACGTTCTGTATGAAGGTAAAGTAAAGGAAGAGAGGAAATAAGGCACAGGGAAAATAAGGGGAAGAAATGAAAATAAAGCCATGCAGCAGGTTAGGACATAAAACCCCTGGAGGTGATTAACATATTTGGCACTAAGCTTCTTAGCAATGAAAACAAAAAGGGAACATGATCAGTTTGGCAGTTCTTAATCATCGTGTCCATGGAAGGAAAACAAATCAGGTACCCAGGATGTGCACACATGATGCCGGGGCTAAGAACTGAGAAACGTTTTCCCCATGACCCCTCAACAAGGGGACTCTGTGTGACATAGTCCTTAGTGACATCACTGCAATAATCATGTCATTCCAGTGTGAATGCTTCTGAGGGATAGTGTGCCAGGCAAGGAACAGTGTTTTTGCCAGAGGGAACAGCGTGAGCCCAGCTCTAAGTCTTTGTCAGGAGTTCAGTACAGAGAATGTCTGCAGGCCTATTATTAGCGTGGTTCTTGGGTGGGGTGACCCACTGGGGCCTCTGGGTACCTGTGGAAGCAGTCTGGGTGTGAATGGTATTGCCTGAGGTGGGGGACCACAGGAAGGGCATTGCTGGTGTTGGGGGACCTGTTTAGAGTTGGGACAAGACAGAGGTCAGGGCTTCTGTGGCCCTTGTGGTTGGACATTTGTAGCTGGGTTGGAGACTGAGAAGGCGGGTCCTCAGGAGTGCTGGAATCCTGATTGGCTGGGCTGCCTCCTGGCCATGGCCCCCAGAGGCTGGGCAGCTTTATAAAGGCATTGCAAGACATTTTCTCATATGAAAAAACAAAACAAAACAAAACACATAGTCTGCCGGCTGTCAGGAAGCGAGGTGAGAAAGCTGAGCTGCCCCACTGTCAGAGCCTCGTATTTTGGGGTTTTTGTCTGTGCTATTTTTGAGGCTGGTAAACTGGTTTCCTGTTTGTTGCAAAATGGGTGGTTGTCACTGTCTGTGCCTGGCCTGAAGGGAGGTGGCCTCACCCGCTGAGGCCCGTCGTTCTGTCTCAAGCCAGTTCCCTTCTGTGCAGGGGCCAAAGAGGAACCCAAGATCACAGAGGCAAGGAGCGGGGCGCCCTGCCAGCCCTGGCCCAGGACACCCGGGTATTTGAAGTCACCACTTGGTTCTGCAGTGCCCGCTCTGGGAAGACTAGCTGCATTTCACAAAGAGGGGACATTTCACACTCAAGGGTCAAATTAGAGACTTGGTAAGAGCATGAGGGCGGGACTAGGAAGGAAGAGCCATCTATCATTGGAAGGATAAGGGAAGAAGAGAGGAAAATGAACGTTAATTGGTACTTGTTCCAAGGGTGTCATTTTCACAACTCCTATCTCGTTTAATTGTTACATAGTATTCCCATTTTACCGATAAGGAGCCTGAGGTTCAGAAACATTCAGTCGACTAGAGTCCTTTACTCAGGAGTTGGCACGTTGACGATGCCTTGGAGAGCAAGTTCAACATTCCTCTCCATCCTCACCCACCACTACCTTTTTATTAAAACTTAGAGAGGCAAAAAACAGCTGGCAGAAACTCACACAGCTAGTTAACAGCAGAATCAGAAAGTTTAATTTCTGGGTTAATTCAGAGTTTCTAGTCTACTGGTTTTCCAAACGGCCTTAGACGCTTTCTAAACTGGCAGGGAAATGATCCCAGTTGGGCATGGGACAGACTTGGAACTCCTCACCAGGCAAGGCCAGCCCAGCCAGCTGTGGGGTTTATACTGGCAGATGTTGCCTCCCGGAGCAGCTGAATAGTGATGTCCCAGCTGGACCTCTGGGTCAGAGGGCTCTGCCTCACCCCACCCCTTCCCCTCACTCCTTCACATGCCGTTCCAGACCCCGAGACTCCCTCACTGTCTTCTGGGGTTAAAACAATGAAGGTCCTTCTAAACGTGCAGGTCTGATTTATTGGCTGGTTAGTACCTTTATTGGTGGTTTTCAGCCTGCTCCTGGACCCCTGGGGGCATTATTGCAAGGAGAACTGAAATCTGTTTTCTCAAACAGATGAGAAAAGTTCTCACTTATTTTTTGCCAGAGTCCTTACCTTCCCAAGGCTGGACCATTACCTGGGGGCCTTCTCAGGTCTCAGTGGCTCTTCTCAAATGATTAGCTTTCCAGATTAATCCAGCCCAGAGATGGGCACAGGGTGGGGTGGAGGGATAAGAAAACCCGTCAGCCTAAATGGCATGCCTCGAGGGACCTTGGGGAGGAGAGGAGAGGTCTCATGGAGAACAGCTTGAGGGAAGAATTACCGGGTGGGGAAGGGAAGGTGGGCTTTGCTGTCTGACGGTGTCTGTACTTTGCTACCTCCATCCCGGTCCCTCTGCCTTGGATAATATCCTCTGCCTGTCTCTTTCCGGTGAGGACCTCCCTTCCTTTGAGGCTTAGATCAGATGGCCCTCTGCCAAAAAGCCTTGCATCCTCGACCTGTTCCGAGCCCTCAGCCTTCTCTTATACTGTCTCTCTTCTGACCTGCCTCCACCTCACCTGCTTGCAAGTTCTTTGCGACTTTATTTAGCTCCGTGTGGTAATTGTGCCTCCTTGAATATGAAGATAGCGTTAGTTATAGTTTGTTGCCCCCACATCATGGGTCAGGGTCTGATAATGTAGAAGAAGGGGAAATGGGAGGTTAGGTAGGTAGCTAATGCCCTCCGTCCCGTCATCTCAGGGCGGGCCCTGGCTGGAACATTATGGGAGAGGCAGGGAAGGGCACACCCCAACTCATGCCCATCCTCCCACCCCTGGGCCTGTCATCTCTGTAGAGGAGGCATCTTGTCACTGGGGTTCCTAATACCTCGATACTTTGGGAATCTTTTGAAAGGGGCTCCTGTCTAGCTTTTGCGTCTGATCCCCCATAGCTGGCCACATTTAGCTCCCTCCTTCATTCTGAGCCTTCCCGTCTGTTTTTGCTATCTATTGCTGCCTAAAAAACTACCTCAAACTCAGTATCTTAAAACAGTGATTTATTGGGGTGGCCCCTTGGCCGAGGGGTTAAGTTCATGCGCTCCACTTTGGTGGCCCAGGGTTCGGATCCTGGGCGCAGACATGGCACTGCTCGTTAGGCCATGTTGAGGCGGCGTTCCACATGCCACAACTAGAAGGACCCACAACTAAAATATACAACTATGTACTGGGGAGATTTGGGGAGGGAAAAACAAAAAGCAAGGGAAAAAAAAAACAAAAACAGTGATTTATTGTATCTCACACTTCTGGCTGGGCCGTTCTCTGCTGGCCTGGGCTGGGCTCGCTCCCCCAGCTGCATTCTGCTGGTGGCTGGGCTGGGCTGGGCTGGGCTGGGAGGTCCGCGAGCCTCACTCACGTGCTAGGGTCTTGGTGCTGGTGGTTTTCCTCCACGTGGCCTCTCATCCTCCAGAGCTCAGACCCGGCTTCTTCACAGCGTGGTGGTCTCAGGGTTCCAAGAGTGTCAAAGCGAAGCTGCTAGGTCTCTTAAGGCTTAGGTCAGGACTGGCTCAGTGTCACTTCTGCCACATTCTTGGAGCTAAAGCAAAAATCAAGACAAGCTGGCTTCAAGGGGAGGGGAAATAGACCCCAGCCCTGCCAAAGGAGTGGCAAAGTCATATTGCAAGGGATCTGGGGCTATTTAGAATGATCCACTACACCTCCTTTTTTTGCTTTGAAAGATAAAATCCTCCTTTTGGAAACCTTTGTGAAATGGCTTCTGAGGAAGCCTTCTGAACGTGGCATGGTCAAGAACTGCGGGAACTGAGGCTCTGGTCCCTGCCCACCCCAAAGCTCTGGAAAAGGCTGTTTGCAGAGTGCAGCTAATGGCTGCTTCTAAGGAATGTAGGCCACCTTCTTGAGGAACGTGAGCAACATGTTACGGGCACACAGCCCCTGCCTGCGCACACGGCCTTCCAGGATCCGAGTCCCGATGGCGTGCAGCTCCTCGGTGCCACTCAGATCATGCTGATTTTTTTTCCTGGAGACCTGTGAGCATTAATCCCCCTCCGAAAACACCTGCTTTTTTGTCATTTTCAACGTGTGTTTCTTGGACATAGTTGTTTTACTCTTTTCCTTGGGTGTAGAAGTTTAGTGTTTTTTGATCACAAGCAACAGAAACTAATCCTTGCTAACTATTAGTAAAAGAGGACATGTATTAAAGGGATATGGAGTCTCATGGAATTGCCAAGAGGCTAAAGAATTCAGCCAGGAGAGAGCAAGAGCCAAAACAAAGAGCTGGTGGGCTAGAAACACGCATTTATAGTCCTGGGAAGTGCTAAGAGGGTGTGGGCCAAGTGCTGCAGGAGCATGGAGGCTGGTGTGTCTGTGTTAGCCTGAGGGGGCTGGGGACATTTCACAGAGCTGGCAGTGTTGACCTTGAAGGACAAGTCAGGAAAAGCAATCCAAACTGAGGGAATAGGATATGCAAAGGCACTGAAACTTGACCTAAGGCAGTCTTGTTTAGGGACCCAGGAGGCAGTCCAAGTGTGAGTGGCAGGAGAAGTATAGGAGGGAGGCAGAAAGTGAACCTGGAAAGGGAGGCAGACACCAGACAATGGAAGGCCTGGAGTGCATCTGAGGAGCTGGGTTGTATCTTATAGGCCAGGGGTTTCCAAACTGAGTTCCTAGAACTTTAGAGGCCTAAGAGATGTTAAGAGATGTCCTTGAATAAAGGATTCCAGGACCACATAAGTTTGGGAAATATGTATATTATTATGTATTTCCATTTTGGAAGATCATCAGGATATTAAAGGCTCTCAGACGTCCTGCAGTAGAGAAAACAAGGGAGGGGACCAGTTGAAAGGCTGATGTAGCGCTGCAGGCGAGAGATGCTAAGTGCTCTCTGTCCGTGGACCAGAAATGGAGGAATTTCTTCATACCAACCCCAGAGCAGAGGTAACCCAGCCCTACAGGATGTTACAAAAGTAAAGCACTTTAATTCTTTTGAAAAGGATGTGGGCCGAAGAGGGGGCTGGGGTGGAAATCCACTAGAAAGGAATGTAGCTCACATGGAAAGTGAACTATCTGACAAAATGCTAATTTAAAAAAAAAAAAAAACCTCAGTATTTCCAGACTTGTTTTCATGACAGGCCCTCAGTTCCCTTCGGCTTTTGCTGAAAACAGAAGTTTTCCCAGACTTGTGACTTTTGCTCCCATGGTTAAACTTCTCTGCAATCTTGGTTCTAGAAGTGCAAAATATTTCCCTCCTCCTTCCTGGTTCTCTCTCTCTCTCATTTTTTTTTTTTTTTTTGGTGAGGAAGACTGTCACTGAGCTAACATCTATGCCAGTCTTCCTCTATTTTGTATGTGGGACGCAGTCTCAGCATGACTCAGTGAGCAGTGTGTAGGTCTGTACCCGGGGTCTGAACCACTGAACCCTGGGTCGCCGAGGCAGAGTGTTTGCAAACTTAACCACTATGCCACCAGGCCCGCCGCCTCTTCAATGTTTTTAAATGAAAAGAAGTATATAATTTAAAAATCCTCTTTCCTTCCTCCTCCTGGAAGAAGGGAAGGGAAAACTTTCCCAGAGGAATTCGCTTGGGTAGAAAGACAGAATTTAAGTCAGGGCTGCTGAGATGGGGACTTGTAGCCTGGAGACTGTGTGCTTAGCTTTGCTCGCCATGAAGCCGTGGACCCCGAGACTGTGGGCTTCCAGCGCAGACCGTGAGGGCTCAGGGGACTGGCCGTGGCAGGGCCCTGGTTAAAAACGAGCAGGGGAACCTGGAGCCTTAGCCCGGGCCTCATCTGGGCTGGGAGACATGTGCACGGGTGTGGGCTTTCGTAGTGGGTGTTCCATGTGATGCAAGAATATTCCTGCAGAGAGACCTCCCCACAGGAGGAGTCCCGGTAGGGAGGGCTCCAGGTGACAAAGAAAGGGGCTCATTTGATGGTGATTTTTTTGGCCAAGGCCATTCCTTCTCACACCAGAAGAAAAAGGGAGAGGAAAACTTATTTTTCATTAGTTTCACAGTGTAGTTTCTGGAAGGATCGGAGAGAGGCTGGAAGCCAACACCTGTTAAGCACCTACTTTATTCCAGGAACTTGTAGCTTGCGTGTGTTTTCATCCACGTGAGCACACTGGTCCTCAGTGCCAGCCTAGGAAGTACTTATTAGTATTAATTTTAGAGAAGAGAATAGTATATCCTGTTTTTTTAAAAACCAATTGTTTTCTTCTATTAATTACAAAACAACACGTTTATTTTAGAAAATTTGGAATATACAGAAAAGTAGCAAGGAGAAAGTAAAAACTGCTGAGATCTGATGCACACAAATCACCTGCCCAAGCTAGTAAGCTGTGGAGGATGGGTTTGAACTAGAGAGGGCCCACAGCATGTGCTGGACTCCCCTCTTCATGCAGTCACTCAACCAACACTGAGTGCTTTCTGTGTATCACAGAATGCATCATCTAATTTAATTTTCTAGGAAAAGAACCTGTCAGGAGGCAAAGTTTTAGCAGCAGGACGGGGATGTATTTCTAATGTAGGAATAGATTGATAGATACAGAAATAAATACAGACGTGTGTTTATGTATGGATCAGAATACACACGTATTTCCTAGCTCTGCCCACTAGCAGTGGCACTCCAGTAGAAATGAGCATAGCCAGTGCCAGGTTTTAGTTTCCAAATACCATCCTCCAATAAAAGGAATCAGAGCTTCCTGGAGAAGCGGCTGATTTGGGGGCTGGGCAGGGAAAATACAAAATGAGCCTGAAACATCTCATAGTTCCAGAAAGTAAGGAAGTGCTTAAAAACAAAAACAAAACCAAGCAAAAGATAAGGGTGTGCCTAAAGGGACACAAGGGGCAATTAGAAAGATGCTCAATGGCCAAAGCTGGAACAATTGGAACAGCAAAGTAATGAAGCATGATTAAAAAATAAGGATGGTATTGAATTAGAAGCCAAAGAATCCATGAGTACATTTATTACAAATAAATAATTGAGTAAAAAATAAATAGGGTAGAAGGTACAGATCTTCTTTGCAGAAGAATTCCAGTTGATATATGCTACTCCCCTTCCAGCAGATGGAGCTGAGTTCCTCTCCTCTTGAAGGTGGGGTACACTTAGTGCCTCATTTCCAAAGAGTGGAGTAGGGAGAGGGAACACAGTGACTTCACGGTTGATCAGCGTGGCAGACGCTGCCTTAACCAAGTGGTCAAGGTTAACATCTTCAGTTCTAAGTCAGGTTGATATCATGTGACCCCGGAAATGATGTGAGGAGAAGGACACTTCACCTCTGTGCTGTTCTTCCCCAAAACTTACAACCCAAGTCCAATCATGAGAATACATCAGGCAAACCCAGACTGAGGGACATTCTACAAAATACTGGGCCAGTACTCTTCAAAGATACCATGGTCATGAAAAACAGGGAAAGACTGAAAAACTGTCACAGATCAGAGGTGAGTAAGTCGACATGGCAACTAAATGCAATGTAGGATCCTGGATTAGATACCAGAACAGAAAAAGGACATTAGTGGAAACCGGTGAAATCCAGACGAAGTCTGGAGTTGAGTTTGTGGGATTGTGCGAATGTTAGCTTTTCCGTTTTGACAAACATACGATGGTTGTGGAAGATGTTAACGTTAACGCGAGCTGGGTGAGGGGTGTATGGGAACTCTCTGTACTGTCTTTGCAATTTTTCTGTAAATCTAAGGTTATTTCAAAATAAGTTTTTGAAAATTCTCCCCTGCTTAAATAGGCGATGCACAAAAGAAATACAAAAGCCCTGTAAACACGGAAAAAGTTCAGTTTGCCTAATAATTTAAAAAGCAGGTCACAATAATGAGATGCTATTTTTACCTGTCAAATTGGCAAACTTGTTGTTATAAGTCCTAACACTCATAGTGTTGTATAGGGTGTGGGGTCCTGGGCACTCTAAATGACCGTGTATAGGAGTACAAATTGTGACACAGCCAACATCACACTGAAAGGTGAAAAGCTGAAAGCTTTTCCTCCAAGATCAGGAAGAAGATAAGGATGCCTACTCTCACCACTTTTATTCAACATGCTATTGGAAATTCTAGCCACAGGAATTAGGCAAGAAAAAGAAATAAAAGAGATCCAAATTGGAGAGAAAGAAGTAAAATTGTCACTACTTGCAGATGATATGATATTATATATAGAAAACTCTAAAGACTCCACCAAAAACCTATTTGAACTAATAAACAAATTCAGTAAAGTTGCAGGATACAAAATAACTATACAAAACTCTGTTTGGTTTCTGTACACTAATAATGAACGATCAGAAAAGGAAATTAAGAAACAATCCCATTTGTAATCGCATCCAAAAGAAAAAATACCTAGGAATAAATTTAACCAAGGAAGTGAAAGATCTGTACACTGAAAACTATAAGACATTAATAAAAGGAATTGAAGACACAAATAAATGGAAAAGTATTCCATGCTCATGGATTGGAAGAACGAATGTTGTTAAAATGTCCTTACTACTCAAAGCAATCTACAGATTCAATGCAATCTCTATCAAAATTCCAATGGCATTTTTCACAGAAACAGAACAAACAATCCTAAAATTTGTATGGAGCCACAAAAGACTCCAAATAGCCAAAGCAATCCTGAGAAAGAAGAAAAAGCTGGAAACATCATACTTCCTGATTTCAGACTATATTACAAAGCTATAGTAATCGAAGCAGTGTGGTATTGACATCAAAACAGACACATAGATCAATGGAACAGAATAGAGAGCCCAGAAAGAAACCCACACTCATATGGTCACTTAGTTTACAACAAAGGAACCAAGAATATACAAGGGGGAAGGGACAGTCACTTCAATAAGTGTTGTTGGGAAAACTTGACAGCCACATGCAAAAGAATGAAACTGGACCACTATCTTACGCCATACACAAAAATTAACTCACAATAGATTAAGGACTTGAATGTAAGACCTGAAACCTTAAACTCCTAGAAGAAAACATAGGTGGTAACCTCCTAGTCATAGGTTTTGGCAATGACTTTTTGGATTTGACACTAAAAGCAAAGGCAACGTAAGCAAAAATAAACAAGTGGGACTATATCAAACTAAACAGCTTCTGCACAGCAAAGGAAACCATCAACAAAACGAAAAGGCAGCCTACTGAATGAGAGAAGATATTTGCAAATCGTACATCTGATAATGGGTTAATATCTAAAATATATAAAGAACTCATACAACTCAACAGCAAAAAAAAACAAATAATCAGATTAAAAACTGGACAGAGGATCTGAACAGACATTTTTCCAAAGAAGACAAACAGATGTCCAACAGGTACGTGAAAAGATGCTCAGCGCCACTAATCATCAGGGAAATGCACATCAAAACCATGAGATAACGCCTCTCATCTGTTAGAATGGCTATTATCGAAAAGACAAGAATTAACAATTGTTGGCCAGGATCTGGAGAAAAGGGAACTTTTGTTCACTGTTGGTGGGAATGTAAATAGGGGCAACAACTAGGAAGAACAGTATGGAGGCTCCTCAAAAAATTAAAAATAGAACTACCATGTGATCCAGTAATTCCACTTCTGGGTATTTATCCAAAGAGAATGAAGACACTAATTTGAAAAGCTATCTGCACCCCTGTGTTCATTGCAATATTATTTACAACAGCCAAGATGTCGAAACAACCTAAATGTCCATCAATGGATGAATGGATAAAGAAAATGTGGGGTATATATTTATATTTATAGATATATATGTTACACATAATGTGTATTATGTATCTTTTACACATTATGTGTATTATATATATATTTATACACACACAATGGAATATTATTCAGCTATAAAAAAGAATGAAATCTTGCCATTTGTGACAACATGGATGGACCTTGACGGCATATCCTAAGTGAAATGTCAGACAGAAAAAGATAAATACTGTATGATCTCACTTACATGTAGTACCGTAAAAAAAAAAAACAAAGCAAACAAAAAAAGTGATTTCATGGATATAGAGAACAGATTGTGGTTGCTTGAGAGGGGGCATAGGGAGTGGGTGAAATGGGCGAAGGGAGTCAAAAGGTGCAAATTTCCAGTAGTAAAACGAATAAGTCATGGAAATATAATTACAGCATGGTGACTATAGTTAATAATACTGTATTGCACATTTGAAAGTAACTAGGAGAGTGGATCTTGGAAGTTCTCGTTACTATAAAAAAATTTTTGTAACTATTTCTGGTGATGGTGTTAACTAGACTTTTGTGGTAATCATTTTGCAATATATACAAATATTTAATCATTATGTTGTACACCTGAAACTAACAATGTTAAGTCAGTGAAAGCTCAATTTTTTAAAGAAAGAGTACAAATTGTTACAGATATCCCAAGAGCGGTATGCAGTATGTATCAAATAGTTGTGCATTTTCACCGGTAAGTAAGTTCCCCTTTCAGGAGTTCACAGTACTTAAAGAATCACTCACGTAGATAAGCATTATCTAGAAGGATGCTCTTTGCATCGTTTGCGACAGTGAAAGACTGGAAACAATCCAAACATACAAGAATGTGGCAATTGGTTCTACAAGTCCTGGTACATACATACACAGCAACACACCTTGTAGCAAAAAAAATGGTATTGTAGAAAACTGTTTAACAAATGGAAAGATATTTATGATATAATAAATGAGAAGGGCAGGCATACACAGAATGATACAAATTTAGGGAGAAAGCATATTCATGAATATAAAAACATTTAAAGGACAAACACCAAAATGTTTATAAGACTAAATTCTGAGTGGTCGGATTACCAGTGATTTTTACTTTCTTCTTTGTGCTTTTCTGTACTTTCACAATTTCCTACACTGTTATTTCTTGCTCAGAGGGCCTGTGTGCTAAGCCCCGTTTTGAGGAGTCACACGGCCTGTTAGCATAGTGAAGGTTCTGTGTCCTGCAGGACTGAAACCTGTCTACTTGTAAACTCAGTTTTCCCTTGATTTGTTTGATCATGTTAATCTTTTTTCATCGCTTTATGCCCAGAATAGTGCCTAGCACATAAAAGGTGTTCAATATATATCTTGTGGATGAATGACTGCTTGCAACTGGGTGGGAAATGCGCAGCCCTGGCCCTCCCTCCACGCACACTGTCTTCCCACCTGCTCTACTGGCCTCTCCAGGAGGCAGCTCCTCTGCCCTTCTGTGCACAACCCACAGGCACCAGTCACGGGACACTGAACCCCAACCAGTGCGCAGAGAAGCGAAGGACCAGAGGAGTGGCCAGATTAAGAGGAGAGCCTCTAGAGCAGTCAGAGCTCCGGGCTCAAGCCACTAGTAGGGTCACTCTGCAGATGGGGAGCCCCCCTGATGAGGCAGAGGAGGTCCAGAGAGCTAGTCAGGAGCAGCTGGCATTCCTGGGAACAGACTGCATGGATGTCCTGGAAAGCCGCAGAAGGTGTTAGGCCCCAAGTTCCCAGAACCCGAGGTCTCTGGTGGCATGTGATTCTGGGTGTGCCCACGGGATTCACAGCACACAGGGCGGAAGCCTCCCAGGGCAGCGCACTCCCACATGGGCCAGTTCTGATGCTTGGGAAGTTCTTCCTCAGGCTGAACTCAAGTCCTCCTCCCTCTGGTTCCCACTGATCACTCACCTTGTGGGGGATGGTCCAGCCGTCCTGCCATAAGGTGGTCACCCGCGCCTGCAAGAATGGGATCCAGGTGCCCCGAACCTTCTCCTCTGATGGCCGTTGATCTCCCTGTCCTTTGAGGACACAACTTCTATCTCTGCGGGGCTCTGGGGAGGCAGGAAATGCCTGCAGATGCAGCTCCTTTAGGGGACTTTGCCCTTCCTCCTGCGGTTCTGGTAGGAATCCTGCTTGTCTCTGTTTTCTGGCCAGATATCTTCAGCGTATGTGATAAAGCACCAGGGGAACTGCCATGGTGGCGATTTGAATTGCACAGAAGGTGGAAAGGTGTCCTTTAAGTCAGAGTTGTGGTGGAGGGAGGGAGGGCCCGGCCAGGACTGCTTCTGCAAGGCGGCAGCATCTCCGGCGCGCTCGGCTCCCCGCAGCAGCTGCTTCCAGGCTCCTTGGAGTCCGTGGCTCCGGGAGGGCAGGCTTCAGGGCAGCATTTGCGTGTTGCCTTTTCCCCTTCACTTGTTGAGCCCCTGCCTTGGGGCGGGAGTGTTTGCTCCAGGCCAGGAGGAGGGACCTGGGGAGGGGCAGATGCCAACAGGCAGGGCCACAGCGGGCAGAAGTCAGAGCCCTAGAGGAGGTTTCTGTGACCCCAGGGAAGCTGGAAGGGAGATTGGGTTATACATTCATTCATCCACTCAACAGACATTCCTAGGGCCTTTGAGGGTACAATGTGCCCCAGAGCCGACCCTGCTGCCCTGCGGGAACCCCCATTGTCCTCCAAGGACACTGCCCTGCCCCGGGGCCAGACTCCCAGGCCAAAGCAGATGAAGCCCTGTCGAAGGGGCGTATTCCCTGAACAAGTATTTATGCCCAGTGTTGCCAGGTCCTGGGCTAAATACCGGAGACAAAGATGAATGACGTGGCTCCTGCCTCAAGCAACCCAGGACAGGGGAGGATGCAGATGGACCAGTAAGTGATGACGTGGTGGGGGTGCCATGGGGGATTTTTGGGGCACACAGGACAGGAGGAGTGGCCACTTCTGCCTGGTGAGGGTGTGGAGAGTGTGTCTGGAAAGGTCTCATGGAGGTGTCCCTTGAGCTGAGTCTGGAAAGCTGAGAAGGTGTTCCCAGGCAGTCCGAGGAGGGACATTGAGAAGAGGGCAGAGGGTATGTTGTCTGAGAAAAGCAGGATGCTTGAGGAAACTAAAGATAATTAAGTAGGGTTGGAGCCTGGGTTTTGGGAGTGGGGAGGGAAAATGTATGTCTGGAGAGATGAGTAGAAGCCAACTCAGGAAATGGCTGATATGTCTGTTGTATTGGATGTGATTCAATTTTCTGCATATAACAATAACAGCAACATGCTAAAATAACAGTGGCTTAAACACATCAGGGTTTATTTTATTTTCTTATAAAAGAGCCAAAAGTAGGCAGCCTAGGCTTGGTATATGGTGATTCCACAATATAAGCAATATTCCAAGCTCCTTCTCTCCTTTGGTCCCTCCATCCACAGAGCATGGCTTCCATCATGAAGGTCACCTCATGTTACAAGATGGCTACTAGAGTGCCAGCCATCACGTCAATTTTACATAAAGGAATAAGAGAAAGGCAGAAGGACCCCGTGTCATCTGTATTCCTTCCAGAGAGCCTTCCTGGTAGTTCCACCCAATGATTTGCACCTACATCTTATTGGCCAGGGCTTACTCACCTAGCTGCAAAAAATGAAGGGAGGAGGAGTTGGCAAAACAAAATGTCTCATTGCAGCAAGGTGTTAAAAGGTCAGAAGGAATTTGCCCATCAAAGAAAGGGAATCGGGGCTTCTGGAAAAAGCAGCAGCAGGCACAGAGGTGTGCAGGGAGGAAGGGGGCGTGGGCTGCTGGAGGAACAGTGAGTGGATCCGACTGTGCATGTGTGTATGCGTGTGTGTTGTGCATGTGTACACGTATCCATGTCTGCGTGATGGGGAGGGGTCGGATGAGTCCTGGGAGGGAGGATGGGGCTGGACCATGAGGACCGTGAAGACAGCAGTCTGGAGCTGGACCTTATTCTACAGGAAAGGGTGGACCTTGGAGAGAATTTCAGGGACTGAGTTAATCAGATGTGGGTTTTGGAAAATGAGTCTGAACACTGGCGTCGGGACAGAATGTCTGGTGTCAGAATGGGTGTGTCTTCTTTGTGGGCCATGGTGTCAAGGCCCCCAGACTCGCTGTGGTAAGAAACAGGGAGCCGCTGAAGGCTTTGTCGTCGGGTTTCCTGCCTACGGATTCTCCCATGGCCAGTGGGTGCGTGTCTTCTGCAGGGGTGCCTTCTCTTGCTTTTGGAGGAAGGAGAAAAGGAAACTCACTTTTACCAGGCACCTTCTATGTCCTGGCCTTACCGCCTCTTGTCTCATTTTGCAGATCTGAAAATGGAAGCACAGAGAGCTTAAGCAACATGTCCACCATCACACAGCTGGAAGTGGCAGATCCAGAGAGGCCAGTTCCACCAGTCACCTCTGACCAGTCAGAAAACAACACCTGACCCTTGACCCTGTTTCATAGACTGGTGGCCTTTTCTCCCTGAGATTATCTTGTTTTACATGACATGAGATTTGACTCGAGTGTCATGTGCGATCCTATCTAGTGACAAGCCACTTGTTCATAAACTTCTTTATATGTACTTATTCAAATTAAGTCCTAATGAGTCTCTTACTGAGGCAGCATGACAGGAGGACAGGGCGTGGGCTGCGGGTTGGGAGACCAATGGTCTGGTCCAGGCCCAGCGGGCGACTACACTATGGCCAAGGTCCCAGCCCCTTACTTCGTGTTTAGAGTTTCCTCCTCAGCGAACTAGAGGGTTAAGACTGGATCAATATCTCTTGAATAGTCTGTGTGTCCCATCTTCACAATTCGTGCCACACTAGCCTATCCCCGTACTATCATTTACTTAAATTCTTTAAATATATTTACATTGATTGATTTTTTTTTTACTCAGCTTTGACCTAAACAATAAGATCTGTAAAATCATGGGCTTGATTTGATTTGATTTTCTCTAAGTCACATTAAAATAAACTCATTAACTATAAATAAAACGTCCAAGTTTGTCTTCATAACAATAATAACGATAGCTAACAAATGTTGAATTGAGCACTTTCCTAAGCATTGTACTTGTGGGAACTCATTTCTTCTTTGTGATAACTTTATGAGGTAGGTACTGTATTATCCTCATTTTACATATGGGGAAACTGAGGCACAGAGCAGTTATGTAACATGCCCAAGATCACACAACTAGATCCATCCGAAGGCATCTTACAGTCCACCGGAGTGCCTTCTCCCCGGTTTGGGACGCAGAAGGCCAGTCCTGGCTGTGTCAGAGATGCCGCGGTTCTAGATTGATTCCGCTGCTGCGTGGCCTCCACGACCGTGGTCCAGCGAAGGCAGTGGCACCCGAGGAGGGCACCTGCTGCAGCCACCAGGAGCAAGTGAGGAGCCTGAGGGTGGTGCTGACTCCCTGGGTACCACGAGGGGTGGGGAGCAGGGAGCTGGAAGGGGCCCCTCACACAAAGAGACATGGAGATAGGCAGGGGGTGGGGTGGGGTTCTCCTTCCGTGGGAAGAAGGCTCAGCTTCTTCCATGCTCAGCTGCCCAGCCAGTTGAGATGGAGGAGAAAGGAGCAGCTGGCTCACATGCCCTCCTTTCCGTGGGCAAGTTTATAGACATTTATTTGGAGTTTTCCTTATTCCATTAGGCATTTATTTGTTATGGAATGATTTACACTATTGCCAGCTTTCTTCAAATTTCACTCCCCTGGATGAGATACAATATCGAGAAACCTTTGTGTCCAGGGCACTGGCTACCTGAACCACATCCCAGGACACCTTTGCTAGCAGAGTGCCTGGTGACTCACCTGTGCATCTCTGTAACAAGTAGACTTGGCTGGGCCCCAGAGCGCATCCCAGCAGCAGGATCCACTGCTTTGGTCCCATGGAGAAGGGGAGTTGCCCGGCCACTTCTTCCTGCTCAGGCCTCTCTCCCTCATCCCCAGTGGGCCCTAGCTCCTGAACTTCTGCTAGGGGTTGCTGGCTGGGTGGCCTTGGGTGGCCACTTTGCCTCTCTGGGTCTTTGCTCATCTGGATGCAGCCCAAACAGTCACCTAGTAATTTTGAGGAGTCCTCCAAGGGGTCTCCCATATGGCCCCGCCCGTAAGTGGTGGTCACCCTGAGCATTTGTTCACTCCCTCCCTTCCTGCTCTGGCTCCCAGTTGTGCGTGCTTGCTACCCTTCAAGCTGCTTGCAGAAGCTTTGTTCCCGCCTCCACCTGTCAGGTGGTAGCCACACCTAGCCAGGGGGCTCTGTCTGGAGGGTCCCAAGGCCTCCAGTCCTCAGGCACACAGCAATCTGGACTCTGCGCAGAGATGGGAGATGGGATATGGGGTAGAGATAGGGTGGCATTTTGTCACCTGAGCCCCAAAGCAGCTTTGCTTGGGCCCCAAATCATGTGAAATCCCTCTGCAGAGTTCCTTGGGCTGTTGCCTCTGACCTCTTTGTCCACAAAGGCTCAGACTGGCCGGGGGACCTAAGGACATCTGCCCCATTCTTACTTATGTCTCTCACTACCTCTGCCCAGCTCCTCCCCAAAAATTCTTCTCTCCCAGCTTGAAAATCACTTTACGTATGAGTGGAGCCACATACGAGGTGGTCTGCTGTGTGTGTGTGTGTGTGTGTGTGGCAGGGGCAGGAAGCGGGGTTATTTTCCAGGTCTGCGCTGTCCCATATAGGAGTCACTTGAAATGTAAGTGGTGCAACTGAGGAACTGGATTTTTAACTTTTGTTTAAATGTAAATTTAAAAATGAAAGCAGCTTGAAACATTTTTCCATGAAACACGCTTCACTGTTTTGCAAGTACCACAGTTCGCTTTAAGCTTTGCCTCCCCTAAGACACAGCTGTAGTACTGCTGTGCATGTGTCAGACGCGAGCGATGTTTCTGGTACCTCATTAATATTTTGTTTTCTATTTATTTTTTAATGAAATGATAGTATTTTGGATATCTTGAATGAAATATATTAAATGAAATACATTACTAAAATTAATTTCACTTTGTTTCTTCTTCCTTTTCTAATGTGGCTACTAGAAAACTACAAAAATCACTCATATTATATTTTTATTGGAGGATGTTGGTCAGTGAGCTTTTCCTGTAAGAGGCCAGATAGTAAATAGTTTCAGTTTTGTGGGATATATGGTTTCTGTCACAGCTGCTCAGCTCCGCCATTGTAATGCCAAAGCAGCCATGACCCCACAGAACTGAATGTGCCGCTGGGTTCCAATAAAACTTTATTTACAAAAGCAGGCAGCAAGGTGGATTCAGTCTGTAAGCTCCCATTTGCAGACTCCTGGTTTAGAGTACCAGGAGGCAGCCGGAAGTGGACTGAGAAAAGTAAAATCGGAACTGATGAGGATTAAATGAGCAGCCTCAAGGCTGGGGCAGGCCCTGAGCGGTGGATGCAGTAAGATGAGAAGGGTCCTCCAGAAAGATAACAGGGAGATAGGAGGCCCACGTTTACTCAGTACCTAGTGTATGCCAGGCCTTTTTCACATATTTTACTTGTATCAACGACTTCAATCCTCTCAACAAACCTGTAGATTAGATGCAAGTCCCGTAACTACCCCTGTTTCCTAGATGAGGAGCCAGGATTCACGCCCAGAAGCCTGGCCTGGAGCCTGCACCCTCTGCAGCTTCTCACCTGCTCTCTCTTCTTCTCACTGCATCTCCCAGCACTCTTGTGAGGTAGGTGTTAGTAAGCTAATTTCACAGATAAACACTTGGGGCTTAGCGAGTCAAGCACTCACCTGAGCCCACATCTGGTACCTGAGCCTGCCCTTGATCCCAGGTCACCTGCCTTCCAAGCAAGGTCTCCTTCTGCTGTGTGTCTCCTTGCAAGGAATGCTCCCATTTGCAAAGCCGGGTCTTGATGCCCACCCTGTTCTGGGTGTTGAATGTCTGGCACATGTGGCAGAGGAGATGTCTTTTGGTGTGGGGCCAGTGCTCTCCTTGCTCGTCCTGGAGGCTGGTGGGAGCCGCTGGGGACTTGCCGCCTGGGCTGGGTGCGAGCACTCCATGTCACCTCCTCTGCTCATCACAGACTGAAGAGAAGGAGGTAGCACCTCGATACCCCACTTGAAAAAGTCACTTAACTTTCTGCTTTTCAATTACCTTCTCCTGGGTTCTTACAGATCCCAGGAGGCTGCAAAAAGCCTAGAGCAGGGGACACCAGAGAAGTATTTTTCTATGTCCGCATATGAATTGAAGTGAAATTGGTATCATAGTTTGTAGACAGCTTTATATTCTGTTTGTTTGGTTTTTTGGGTCTCATTTAATGTTATCATGGGCAATTTCCCACACTAATAAATATTTTTAAGAACAAAAGTTTTCTTGTCTTCCCAAGGTTCCATTTTATAGAGTTGTTGGATGTTAGGTTGTTTCCCATGTTTTGCTGTTATAAACAATACTATGATTTTATAACATTTTTGTGCGTACATTTTTGCTCTGTTACTCTACCGATCTATTCTAGATTCCCAGGAGTGGCATTACTTGCTCCCAGTATGTAAAGTCCTGAGTGTGGACCCCCGGCCCCTATTCCTTGCCCACCACTCAGTCAGTTTCAGGGCCTTTTGGGCTGACCAGATGATGGACAGGGACGAGAACTGAGAGTGAAGGAAGCCGCACCGATCCTTATGCACAGGGGCCTGGAGCTATGGCAAGAAGAGAAAGATCCCCCAGGGAAGATGGCTGAGAAGAGCTTGGCCAGAGAGGAGCAGGGGACGGAAGAAAGGAGTCAGGGCAGATCCGAGAAGGCGGAAGAGAGAGCTCTGAGCAGCTACCCCGAGGAGTGTTACTTGTAGAAGGGAGAAGGATGGCCAAGGATGGTTAGGAAGCCTGGCTCTCACCTGTGCCGTGTAATTTCCCTTTTCTACCTTCCTGGGAGACCTCAGTCAAGAATTAATAGTATTTCTCAAAACTTGGGGGAACTCCATTTGTATTTCTTTCAGATGTATCACCATGCTGAATCAGGTGTTAAGGTCCAGTTTTCTTTGGACTACAGGGTTTTGATACAGATTATTGAGTTATTTGCCAGAAAAAAAAATTGTAAAAACTTACGCTCTAACCAGGACCCTGTTTTGTGGCACCCTCACTAAAATGACTAATAATTTCAAAAGAGTATTTTCTGTGTAAACGGGGATATGACGGTGAGAAGATTACACTAGAATTTATGAGGCTTGATCCTAAGCCAAGATCTTATTCATTTGCTTGAGTAAGACATGGAAATACTTGGCTCGCTGTCCCATTGCTTATATAACCAGCTGGCCTGATCTAGCCCCTCTCAGTTTGGGGTGTTGCTACTGTACCCTAGAACTTCCCAGAGTGCACGAGAACTACCCACCTCGGCATGAGAGCAGTAAATCCGCAGCAATCCTCTCCCTGTTCCGAGACCAAGTGTCCTCCAAGCAGCACCGTCTGATGGAGGTGAGATGCGAGCCACAAATGTGAATCACACATATCTTTAAAATTTTCTGGTGGCCACTTTAAAAAAAGAGTAAAAAGAAAAAGTTGACATAAATTTTAATACATTTTCTTTAATATAACATATCCAAAATGTTATCTTTCAACATGTAATCAATATAAAAAATTAATAATGTATTTGATATTTTCTTTAAAATTATGTCTTTAAAATCCAGTGTGTATTTCACCCTGACAGCAAATCTCAAGGTGGACCAGCCACATTTCAATAGCCACCGGTGGCTGGTGGCTTCCGTTTGGGGCAGCCCTAGAGCCTGGAGCCCACCTTCCCCCATAGCAGGTCGAGCAGGTGGGAAGACAGGGAGGCAGGTCCTGGGCTTCTCCAGGGAAGGATGCTCGCTGGGAGCACAGTACAGGCTGTAGTTTGCCCGGAGCAACTTAGCCTGATGGGGTCACGAGTCTCTCTGGCCCTCTGCAAACCCAGCATCTCAGTCCTCCTTCTGCATGGTCCCTGCAAAGCCAGGCAGTTTTTTCGTTTTAAGCTGGAAGCCCAGAGGATCCGATTCTATATCCTTCCCCAGATAGTAGGCTACTTGTCCGACTATGTCTCTTTGGGGAAGAGCTTCCTCCATGATTCTGGCCATGGCCACTTGCCCTGACTGACCATTGCAAGGACAGAGACCTTCATCAATTCTGGGGGCCTTTTCCTTCCCCCCTGTTTCTAAGGGAGCTCTGCCCTCAGTGGGCCCTGGGTGATTTTCTGGCCCCTGAATTCTGAAGAACACTCATAAATGTTGTCTCTAGCAAGGCAGCCTGCTATACTTGTAAAACATGGTGAAGTGGATGACCTTGAAGATCTCCTCCATGTCCGACGGGCCTCGTTATTCTCATGACCCAGCGCCCTTAGGCAGTTTGGAGGAAAGATGGTCCTTTCTCTTTTGCATTGAAGAACAGAGTATCCTAGTGACTGGAGAGAGTGTCCTGCAAGTGCCCTGCCCCCAACCCCCTCCATACGGCTCCTCCAGCCCCTCCTGCATCCCTCACCCAGCCCCCCTCCTCCCCACTCGCCTTTTGTTAAGTGGCACAGGGAGATGTTATTTACCGTAGCATTCTGCCGAATAAAAGCCGTTCCTCTGATTTACAGCCCTGCAACCCCCTCTATTTGAGTCAGCGTGTGAT
The DNA here is from genome assembly GCF_041296235.1 of Equus asinus. Lineage (NCBI taxonomy): Eukaryota > Metazoa > Chordata > Mammalia > Perissodactyla > Equidae > Equus > Equus asinus. The sequence goes on from NC_091794.1 coordinate 81,647,410, forward strand.
TCATCTCTTAATGTGATCCTTCCGAAGCGTGTGGCTCACTCGGGGAATGAGTGTGGAATAAATCCTTTCTGCCAGCCTGCCTCCTCTGGCTCCTTACCGCTCTTCCTGACCCCAACACCCACGTCTGACAAAAACTCAGCGGTGGCAGCTTCCGCCGAAGGGCTTAACTTCCCCTCCTGTGACTCTGTCCGGGGAGTTATTCTATACCTGGTTCCAGGGAGCACGTGGCAGGGCCCCTGAGGACAAACGCTGATTCAGATTCAGCTGTAGCCCCAAAGATTCCACTTTGTTGGGAGGTCTGAGTTTGAAAACTATGGCCCTGGGCACGTTGTGAAGGCCTTTTGCTAGGAGTGACAGTGATGGAGGGGGTGGCCATCCTTGTCCACCTCATCCTCCAGGCTTTTCAGTTCTGACCTGATTGTATAATCTCCTAGATTCCTTCCAGAGCCTCCAGTGATTTCCCTTGCTAAACTACTCATTCCTTCAACCATTCACTCAATAAATAATCATTAAACTCTTCTCTGTTCTCATACTGCTTTTTGTTTGTGCGTGGTAAAATATAAACAACCTAAAATTTACCGTTTTAACCACTTTTAAGTGTCCACTTCAGTGGCGTTGACTACATTCACATAGTTGTGCAGCCACACCACCATCCATCTCCAGAACATTTTTTTCATCTTCCAAAACTGAAACTCTGCACCCATTAAACAAGAACTCTTCCTGCGCTCTCTCCCAGGCCCCAGGCAGCCACCATTCTACTTTCTGTCTCTGAAGTTAACTACTTTAAGTGTTTCACATGAGTGGAATCATATAGTGTTTGTCCTTTTGTGACCGGCGTATTTCACTTAGTATGATCTCCTCAAGGTTCATCCATGTTGTAGCATGTGTCAGAATTTCCTTCCATTTTAAGGCTGAATAATGTTCCATTGAGGAGGCGTCTTGGGGAGAAGTGGAGATTGGGGAGGTGGGCCCACCGTTGGGGTTAGCGCCCCTTTCTCTATCGCGTTGACCCTGAGAAAACACTGAGGGTTTTAAGGAGTCCTTACCAGAGGGAAGGGTTCGCCCTGTGGCTGTATGGAGGATGGCCTGAGAGTGAGGAAGACAGTGGCCAGCTGAAGGCAAGAACTTGGAGGCTGGAGAGGAAATTGCTGCCGTCGTCTAGTGAGAAACAAGGGTGTTGAACGGAGACAGTTGAGTGGAAAAGATGCAGCAGTTTCGAGAGCTCTTTAGGAGACAGGATAGACAGAACCAGGAGCCATTGGATTTGGTGGGTTCATTTCGTTTCAGCAACTATTTATTGAGCTGGGTAAGGAGATCATTAAGAAATGGCATTTAGGTTTTAGCGTGGAATGAGCAGGAAGGAGGAGTGGGGAGTGACTGAGGTTTCTGACTCGGACAGCATCATACATCATCGTGAGGATAATCTTCCCAGCCTTGTTGTATCAACTCACCAGGTGTCAGGGCCCTGAGGCATAGTCTGGTCCAGTGGTCCAAGGTCTGGTTCTGATTTTTCAGAAAATCCAGAGAAGCTCAGAGAGGTGCCTATCTACTCAACTGCACATAGCCACTTTCCCTCCTTCCTCAGGTCGGCTAGAAAGCCCAGTGAAATTTCTCCACCCGCTACATAACCCTTCTGTTTTAAGAGATTTTTATTGTCAGTCACCACTGGGAGATCCAGAGGCGTTACGAACAATGGGGAAGCAAGAACTTGTAATTAAAATTCTTGGTTTTTGTTATTCTTGCCCTTCATGCAAATGTCGATGGAGCTAAGCCAGCCAGCATACTTTTCTTTTGCAGACACTTGTCTTGGGGAGTCTCTGGGGAGAGTGCTCCTGTTTCTGTCTCAAGAATTAGCCCCACGCTCCTTCCTTGCCTGGCTTAACGCAGAGTTCCTCCCTGCCCCTGAGAAGCCCCCAGATGCATGTTTGCAGAATGGGTTGCTGATCTGGGGTGGGCAGCTCAGACTCCTGAGCCCCAGACAGAGTCAGGTCGATCTCCCTGGGGTCCGTGGCACCTCGGTCTCTTTCTGCATCTGTTTCTACTCCCTGCCCTAGCTTGAGCTCTGTGCAGGAGGAAGGTCTCTCCCTGTCCTTCCCCCAGAGCTTCCTGCAGGGGTGTTAGAGGGGCCTGCTCTGATCTGGAGGATGAGGAGGTGGCCTCTGACCATGGGCACTTTAAGACAGATACAGAACAGCCCCAGAGTCAGTCACAGAACTTCGGTACCTGGTACTCCCTTTGGCACATGCCTCCACTGGGCAGATGGTGACCTGGCCTAGCCCCATCCACTCACGCGCCACTCCACGTCCTGTGACAGCCTCAGCTCTCTCCGCGGTGCGGTGGGCCTCTCTGCCAAGTGTCAGCTGGTTGCACCATCCTCGGCCCCTCCTTTGAGACGCTGGGCCTCTGCTTTGGGTCTTTTGTCTCTCTAGTCTGGTTCTCTCAGTCCTGATCATCCATCTGAAACCTCATCACTAGCTCCATCATGAGGCTGGTTCTACCCATCACGGAAACTGCTTATCCTGAGCCAGCCTCTGGGCCTGTTATACCATTTTATTTACTCTTTTCCAAACCCTGTGATACACAGACCACTATCTCCATATCAAGGAGGGGGAAAATGAGATTTAGAGGTGAAGCCATTTGCCTGAGAGCCCAAGCTGGGCTCAGATCCGCACCTCTCTGACCCCAAAGCCTGGCCTTTTCCTTCTCTGCCCATGCAGCAAGCACTGTTACTGGCTGCCTTCACCTGGTCAGAGGGGTAGGAGAAAGCACTTCCGTTACCTTAATCTTTTCCACTAATATTTGCTGAGCATTGTTCCATATGCACTTTGCATGTGCTCATTTGCTCTCACAACAGCTCCTGGGTCCCCATTTTCCAGTTGAAGACACTAAGTCACCAAGGGCAATTGGCCCAGACTTCCCCGGGGAGGAAATGGCAGAGCTGAGATTCAAATCCAGGCCATCTGACTCCAAAGCCGGCACCCCAGCCAATACGCTGCAGCCACCTCTCGTTGGCACCGGGAGAGCGTGGGGACATGGTCAACGGACAGCTGTACCCAGGCAGCCCATGCCCTCTGGGAAGGCCCCCGCAGGTGGGGGTGGGAGGAAAGCAAGTGAGGTAGCGGGGTCTGGGCTGTGACCAAAGTGATCCAGGAGGGCATCATCTGGGGATGCAGAGCCTGAAGCAGGGTCAGAGGCCCAGGCCTCAGAGATCCTGGGCTCGCTGCTCCAGCCACACTGGCCTCCTCACCATTCCTCAAACAGGCAAAGCATACTCCTGCATCAGGACCGTATGTATATGCTATTCTCTCTGCCTGTGATGCTCTTCCCCCAGATATATACCTGGCTCGCTCTCTCTCACCCTTCCTATGTCTGCTTTGATGTCTCCTTCCCCCAGAGGTCTTCCTTCCCACCCTATTTAACATAGTACCTCCCATCATATTCCATCCCCTTGCCCTGTTGTATTTTTCTTCTTACCACTTACCGCCAGCTGACATATGATATATTAATTTGTCTCCCCCACTAGAATATAAGCTCTATGAGGGCAGGGACTTGGCCTGTTGTACTCCCTGGGGTATACCCAGCCCCTAAGACGGTGGCTGGCTCATAGTCTGCTCCTGTTCAATCGACATTTCTTGTACGAGTGAATGAATGAATGAAACAAGAGCCCAGTCTCTAGAACTGAGATCCAGTGTCAGGGCAGGACCAGCTATGAGGCTGCCACCCCCCACCCTCCCAGCAGTGTGATTGGATGCCTGAGCCCAGGGCAAGGCTAAGCCTGTAGCTGGGGAATGGAGCATCCCAGCTGGACTTTCAGAGACTCACTGTCATTTCAGGTACTCTCAGCAGGGACCCTCTGCAGCCAGAGGACTGTGGTGTGCTGGCCCAGGGTGGGCTCATGGTGTCTGGGACTCCACCCCTGGGGCCTGCGGGGTCTCCTGCACCGCACTGGTTATCTGGACCACTCTGATAGAGACGTAAGCTTCTCTCTCTCACAGGGCTGGGAAGGGCCACTCAGGAGCTGCCCTTGTCACTGAGGGGCAGAGCAGAGCCAGTCCATTCAAACTCCGGGGAATGACAGGCACCCGCCTTGGCTCGTCTCCTCTGCCTGCACCAGTTACTGAAGATGAGGGAAAAGTGGGGTTGACTAACAGCATCATCTGCTGTCTTTGAGCCTTTGCTAAATGTACTAAAACGTAAGCTCCGGGAGGAGAGGGATTCTGTGGGTTGTGCACAGTGGCTGGGACATAGTGGCTGCTCCAGAACCGTGCATTGAATGGGCGTGCTGAACGTGTGACGTGGCCCTGTGTGAAGCACTCAGTCATCCCGGTGCCCACTGCTGTTGTGGGGCCTCATCATACCCTGTCTGGCACTTCCCTGCCCGTTGTCTCCTGGTGCCTTCCTGAGGGCAGGGAGCGGGCCGGGTGGGCCGTCATGAGGACTGCATGGGTGAGACACATGGTGGGTAGGACACTGCCTGACACAGAGAAGCCCTCAGCAGACCTTAGCTCTTGTGATGAGCTGGTGCTGTTCCCGTTTGGCAGATGATGACACTGAACCTCGGTAAGGTCTAGTAAATGACCTGCCTTAACCTTTAGCCGGAAGTTCTTTCCTCCGCACACCCAGAAAGTGCACACATTGAATGTTATCTCTAATTGCACTTACTTGATCAGCTCAGGAAAGGCTGTAAACCTCCCCAATGGGGCCTTAGGCTACATAATAGTTCAATGTTGCAGACCGGGGATTTGGCGTCACCAGGGGATGGTCAGGGACTTGCAGGAGGGCCTGTGGCTCTCTTGGCCTGCCCTACTCGGCCTGGAGCCGGGGGCTGAGAGGGCCCCGGGCACACAGCTGTGATTCTGAAGGCTGACAAACACCCAGTGTTCGCGCAGACAGGCCGAAGAGATGGGGTTGCGCGGCCAGAACAGCTGGGCGGAGGCTGGTGGCAGGAGGCAGCGGGAGGCCCCGCTTTGTTCCTGGACGGTCATGGGGACAATCAGAGCATAGAGAAGGCCTTTTCCTGTCCCTCTGGGCTGCAGCCCAGGATTTGGAGCTTCCTGCTCGCCGGCCGAGGAGAGCCACTGGGAGAGCCCCAGATCAGCCTCTGCACCAAGGCTGGCAGGCGACCAGCACCCCGGGCTGCCCGGCCTGACCCAGGGCCTCGTCTCTGCCACAGCCCTCCTGCCCACTCAGGGAGTGGCACAGAGAAAGAGGACCCAAACCAGGAGTCCGAGTCTCAGCCTGGTCCCAAGGCTGCTGTTCAGTGTCTGCGTGACCTTAGTCAGGTCACCTCCTCCTACCCCCTAGGTTTCCTCCATGGAGCTCAGAGGAAGAACTTCGTTCCATGTCTGCCACCTAGTGTGTGTGCCACACACAGTAAAGATCCGGTGGAAGAAAGAAAGGGGGGAGGAATAGCAGGTGTTCCCTACATATTTAAAGCAGCTGAAGGGGTTTCCAGAAAGATGGCAGAGTGAGTGCCTGTTTTCAGAACTCCCTTCTCTGAAGCTCTTCAAATGAGCAAGAGTCAGAAGAGGAGAGGGACACGCCTTGTTCATTGAAAGCAGACAACAGCCTCAAGCGCATGCCCCAACCCTGGAGACTGTTATGAAACAGTGAAATCTGGATATGGTGAAGGGGATGCCTACAGGCTAGCACCAGCCCCACTGGCTGGCACAGACTCATCTGCAGCCTCATCTTCTTCACCTGCTTAAGGACAGGGCCACGCCTCTCAACAGACAGGCAGACAGATCCAAAGACAGACCCAGGTCTTCCAGGGCCAGCAGTGGGAGGAGACTCCCTTGGGTGCTGAGTCAGTCTGACCCTGTCCCCAGAGAGTGCTTACACACCCACGTTTGCACACTATGGCCCTAAACACTGGCTCAAGTGTGGCCACAGCCCAGCGGCACCTGGCACAGAGGGAAGGTGCTGGAAATGGCCATGCGGCATCTCTCAAGAGGAGGCTGTCTCATTTTTCTCCATGGACATGTGGCAGGTGTTTAAGTTCTGGGCCCCCAGCATCAATGACAAGAATAGGTTTCTCACCTTTGTAAACTGGAGTCCATTAAATTTCCCTTGGTGGACCACATGGGCAAGGCCTAATTGGGCAACATCTTTCCTTTTGTCCACATGCTGACTGAGGGCTTTGTTTAAATGCCAAGGGACTCATCCCTTTATCATTATTGTTATTCCAACTGCAGGAAGCCCAGACGTTTGTAGGTTTTTCCCTTGCACTGGGTCTCCTATTATCTATTCAGCGCTGACAGTGAACACATAGAAATGGGTGCAGGGGCGTATAGCTGTGTCCCCATGTAACTCCCGGGAAGGTTCCAGGAAGTCGCCATCGCTGAGCAGACAGAGCCCTGGGATGTTGGGTTACCTGCAGAGTAACCTGCTGACCCTCCTGGTGGTTTGATGTTGGGAGCAATGTGGCTTATTTTGCCACGTAGTGGATTCCTAAGATCATGGAATCTCCATGTTGGAAGCTCAAGTATCAACACGATCCTTCCATCCTTTCAGAATCTTCAGGTTATCTGAAAGAATACCAGAGTATTTCTGGCAACTTGAGGCTTTCATTTAGATTCTGGGGCCAGCAACTCTGCTAGAAAGAACGATGTAATGTCTGAAGCCTCTCTTAATGGAATCTGTTTTGATTCAGGTTTATACGCTCCACTGAAATTTCTTCTCCCACAATGACTACTAAAGGGGAGCTTCTGATGTTTGTCTTGTCTCAAGAACATGATGGATGGATGGATGGTTGGATGGATGGACGGATGGACGGATGGATGGATGGACGGATAGATGGAGAGAGGTGGAGTGAGTGAGTGAATGAGTTTGTTTCAAAGCTTTCATGCTTCAGCATCCAAAGCAGAATGTGATCTTGGTTATTTTATTGACCAAAAATAGTCGTTGTGAAAACATAAGTGAAAGTTCACACATGATCTAATTTGGATGAACCCTCCTAAGACCCGATCTTATTCTAAAATGTATTATTTAATTATTGTCTGAACTGAGTAATTTCTTTTGTTGGGCAAATGTGATTTTCTTCTGTTTCTGAATAATCTACCCAGAAACCCCGGGAGTTCCATATATGTACAGTCCATGATTTATTGATTATAAGCCTTTTTGAAAAGCTTATGTAAAAGTATTTCTAGGAAATCCTAATATCTAAGTACATTCTCGTTATGTGCTTGAATTTTCTCTCATAAAATTATGTTTAATTAGAATAATAGACCTTCAAAATCTAAAACTCAATTAATTTTTATTCTTAAAATTTTCAGAGTGTTCTTCTTTTCCCAGTGTATCAGTCAACTTATGCTGCAGTGACAAACAACCCAATATATTAATGACTTATGAAAATTTCTCACTCACTTTCCATGAGGACTGTGGCATCTCTGGGCTCTGAAGGCCTCTGTGTGTCTTTCTGTCCTGGGCCCTGAGCTGAAGCGGCAGCAGAACCTGAGATCCCCTATTTTCTTGCTGTAGAGGGTAGGCTCGAGAAAGGCCAAGGTGAACCTCACAATCATTCGAAAAGCTTCTGCTCATACTCAGCAAACATCACATCACCAATCAGCTCATTGAGAAGTCGTGTCACAGGGCCAAGCCCAAAGCCAATGAGGCAGAAACACGTGTTCCCAGGACACTCTGTCAGGTCACCGGACAACGGGAAGGGATGTAGAACCCAAATGTAAGGAGGGAGTAAATAGTGAGGAATATTAATTCAATCCACCTCACCCACCTGTTTGTATAATGAGTTCTTGGTCTTTTGGTGAAACCCCATGCCTCCTGAATCTTTGCCAATAGCATTGAGTTTGTCTATAACTAGCAAGTCTCTTTCATAAAGACTCATTCCTGATCTGTGATATTTTCTAATGTAATCTATTTTAAAATTCTTAATGCTACATAGTGTGAAATTTTCTCTTTGAGTGATTAAAGGTCGTATGATGCAGAAAGAACTTGACTGGAAGTCCAAGGACCTACGCTTAGGCCCAGGTCAGCTCTTGACTAAGCATGCAGCCTTCTCTGAGCCACAGTCTCCTCATCTGCGCACATCGGAGTAATGAGTGCGGGAGTATTCAGGAAAGAAGGAAGCACCAGAGAAATACATGATTGTTAGAGACTGCACTCAAAGTGTTTAACAATTGGCCGAGGCTGATGCAGGCCACAGCACTGGAGCATCATCCCGGAGGCCCCAGTTCACTCTTTAGCTGCTGGATTGTGGGGGATGATGTCTGGGCAGGAGGAGGCGGGGCAGCATTTGAGGATGCTCAGAGCGGTGGCTGGGTACCAACTGGTGCAGAGGTATTTCAGCATTTTAGCAACCGGTCATTTCAGTGCATCCCAAGCTGCATGTCAGCCTCGTGGGATGTTTTTTTCATTCCTGCAGGTGAAAAAAGGCAGGGTTGTCAAGTGGAAAGAGTGTTAAACTGGGAATCACAAGACATGAGTTCTGGGCTTCGTTGTACCAGTTACTTGGCAGATTCCCTAACCCTTATGTGCCCAGTTTCTCTATCTGTGGAATGCAGGGAGCAGTCTCTGTCTTACAAAGCTGGCAGAAGGACGTCATGGAGTCATGTGAGTAAAGTGCTCGTTGCAGCACCTGGTTCACCAGTAGGTGTTTCCTGAATCTGCATTGAACCTGATCATACCCTGACCTGAGTTTGGGTCCCGGTTCCACCACACACTAACTCCGTGAACGTCTGTTTCATGTAAGTTCCATAAAATGGGTTGATCTATGGGGCAAATAAGTGATACAGCAAAGTGTTCAGAACAGTGCCTGGTATGTCGTAATACACAAACAAATCTTATCTTTATCCTCTGTCATCCCTGATCTCTGTATTGATTTGCCAAAAGCATCCCCATCACTGCGTCTACCCTCCCTTCACTGTCATTTCTGCTGTACTTTGCTTCTGATGGCTGCTATCTCCTTCCCTCATCTTTATTCTTTTATCTTCAGTTCTTCTTTGTTTGTTCCTTTCCCTTCCACCTCTCCCGTACATCATGGGATTGGCTTTGAGAGCTGGGATACGTTTGGCTGCAAGTAACAAAAACTCCCCTCCCGCTGGCTTAGCCGACATGGAAATGTGCACCATCACACACAAGGAAGTGGAGGAGCTTCGTGGCCCAACCAACCATAAGGCCCTGTTTCATCCCATCTCTCCCGTCCTGTCAGCAGGATTGCCCTGGTATTTAGAAGGAGATGCCATTAAGCAACTGGGGCTAAATGTTTCCCTGTTCATACACAGGTATGCATAGGTATTGGCAGAGAGAGAACGCACAAACCTGGGTCCTTTTTAGTGGCTTCCCCCAAGAGTGTGTCCTAGAGTAGTGAGCTCTGAGAACCAGGAGGTCACACATGACCTGCCTGAGATGGCATCACTCCTGGCAGGGGGCTGCAGGAAGAAGCCCCTAGTGACAGGGGGGAGTCTCTGAAGACCCCAGCCCAGCCCCAGAGTGGAAGAGTCAGCCTAGATACCTGCCAAGCCCAGAGAGGCACCATCAGCTCCTGAGAGCATCAGTCAAATACGACCTTCTCTGCCCCTTACGTCATCTGAGCATCCCTGCCTGAACCAAGAAGGAGCCAGAGGCAGCCCAGCAAGGAGGGGTAGGCATGCTGGACAGGGAGGAGGCAGGAGAGACAAGGCCGACCAAACTGCTTCCCTGTGGCCTGTGGTCCGCTCAAAGCAGGCCTGAGCTGGGGAGAGGAGATGCTCTCATTTGCTTAAAGCTGAGCTTTTGTTTTTCTATTATTACTCCAGATTGGCCTTATTAATTACTTCATTGAAACTGTTTTATGAGCACAAGTGACTAGAGGATGGGTTGATTGATTATTTATTTATTTAGGCTTTCACAGACCAACTATTAGGAACATTATTTTTAAAAAAGAATTTTTTAAAATACTCTTCTATTTACAGAAGAGTCACAAAGACAGTGCCTCTAGAGCAGCATTTCTCAACCTCATTTTTAGTTCTTGCCTCGCCCCGACCCCGGGAGCCTTTTCAGATGTTCATTTCTATAACGGCTCTCCCATGGAATTTTAATACCGCATATATGCTGTTTGTCTCTTTGGGAGTTGTGGCTCTCTAACGGGCCACAAACCATTGTAATAACAGATTTTTTTTGCCCAACAACCAACTTTCGCCCCTTGGGGGCAATGCCTCTGTTGAGAACGTGCTCTAGAGAGTTCCCGTAGCCCCTTGATCCTGCTTCCCCTGATGTTAGCATCCTACATAACTGGTATATTTGCCCAGCCTAAGAAATTAGCATTGGCCCCGTACCATGAACTAAGCTACAGACTCTATTTTGATTGCTCCAGTTTTTCCACCAATGTCCTTTTCCTGTCCCAATATCCAGTTCAGGGTCCCACATTGCATTTAGTCGTCGTGTCTCCTTAGTCTCCCTTCTGTGACAGTTTCTCAGGCCTTTCCTCTCTTTCCTGACCTCGACCCTTTTGAAGCGTACTGGTCTGGTATATTGTAGAAGGTTCCTCTGCTTGGGTTTTGTCTGAAGTCTTCTAATGGCTAGACTGAGGCTATGAGGTGTAGGGTAATACCACAGAGGTGATGCCCCTTCTCACTGCATCACTTCGGGTGTATGACATCAGCATGACTCTTCCTTGTTATGTTCATCTTACCGCTGAACGGGGTAGCTTTCTGCCAGCTTCTGCACGTGAAGTTACCATTTTCCCCTTTCCACTCAGTGCATTAGAAGCAAGCTGCTACATCCAGGTCATAAGTTATTTATGTTAGTGTGGACTCATGGATATTTATTTTATTCTTTGAGTTATAATGCAATACTATTGTTATTTATTTTGTTTCTCCAACTGTTCCATCTCTGGTTATTGGGAGCTTTCTCAAATTGGTTCCTGTGTCCTGACATGCCTCCATCTGTCCTTTTTCCCTTCCTTCCTTCTTGCTTTCTTTTTCTTTTTCTTTTCTTTTTTTTTTTTCTAGCACTTTCTTACTTTCTGGCACTACAAGATGCTCCAGGTTCAACTTGTATTTCCTGTGCCTAAGCCCCAGAATCAGTCATTTCTCCAATGAGCCTTGGTTCCTAGAAACTTTTAATTACCCCAGACTGACCAAAAAAGTCATAGGATGTGCCCTAGATTTCTCCCAAAGGGCAGAGGATAACCAGCTCTTCAGGACAGCCTTCATGGGACAGTGGGAGATAAAAATGAAGTTGTTGTTCTTTTTTTCAAAGATTGGCGCCTGGGCTAACAACTGTTGCCAATCTTCTTTTTTTTTTCTTTTTCTGCTTTTTCTCCCCAAATCTCCCCAGCGTATAGTTGTATATTTTAGTTGTGGATCCTTCTAGTTGTAGCATGTGGGACGCCACCTCAGTGTGGCCTGATCAGCGGTGCCATGTCCGCACCCGGGATCCGAACCAGCGAAACTCTAGGCCGCTGAAGCAGGGCATGCGAACTTAACCACTCGGCCACGGGCCAGCCCCTGAAGCTGTTTTTTGGTTGTACACTACGCAGCCCCTTTCTCGGTTTGACAGTAACTCTGAATCACTGCCTTCTCATAGGGTTGACCAGACGGGCTGAGGGATGTGACCTGCTCTGGAAAGTGGACACCCCTTTCCAAGTGCAAAGGCTGGCTCCAGTGGCCACCTTTGGACACTCTTTTGTTTCAGAGCCCAAGGTCCCTGAAAGTCAGGAGTGGAAGAAATGATCCTTGCTCTGAAGGGGAAGCATTTGGTGTGTGATTTCTAGCTTCTTGGGACCACATTGCTGAGAGATATTGATCAGAAAGGGCTTGCATTGCAACACGCTGGCCAAGTGCTTCTGCAGCAGAATGGATATGAGATCACCGGGACTTCCTAACATCACAAGGCTGCTCTTTCCTGTAATGGCTGCAATGAGGAGTCTTGTGGGGAAACTAGCTAGACGTCTGACCAAGCCACTGGCCCAAGGCCCTGAGGTAAGGCCCAGAACTCAGAGGTCAGATTTCACTGGAACCTTTCTAGTTGGGCCCAGCAAACCAATGGGGCAGGTTTTAGACTTACAGTGAACTATTTAAGTTACATTTGGAATAGCATAGGCAAAAACCCACAGCTTCCTCTCTGCTGATTCCCAGAAGCTGCAGCTCTTCAGCTTAATTGAGACAGACAGTTCCTTCTTCTGGACTGGTGGGTTTCCTCCTGGCCCCCAAGAGAAGTTCCTCTCATTCCCAAGAAGGGGGCTTTCGCTGTGCAAGAAGAGAAGCTGGTTAACAAGGATCTGTGCATCCAAGGAGCTGGATGCTTTGGCTGCTAAGACCAATTACAGCACCAATGTTTTATAATTTTGCAAATTCACAGATGGTATAGGTGACCAGCTGGTCTCCATGGGAAGTTTACATGAGACGGAGTCAGCCTTGGGGGAGAGAGAGCAACATGGCTCAGAGCCAGGCCTGAGAGGCAGGGTTTTTTTTGTCTTTTGACCTCAGTTTCTCCATCTGTCAAGTGAGAATGAATGAAGTTTGCTATATTCTACTTCAAATACCTTCATGAGGATGAAAGATTGCTGTAAGGAATACACACTGAGCTAAGAAGAATGAGGTCATAATGAATCCTGAGCAAACTCAGCCTGAAGCTTCCTGCTCCTCACCTGACAAATGTAATCCAGTGGAAAGAGACCACCAAAGTTGGAGAAGTTGGGGCCAAATGATCAGAATCCTGCCAACTCAGAGAATCCGTGATCCTGGCTGTTCTTGGATTCCTGACACACACCAGGCACTCAATGAAGATATGTCAACTGAATAAAGGAAGTGAGGGAGGAACCGGTCAGGCAGTGAAGGCCAGGCAGTGTGCTTGGTCCAGGATGTTTGGAAGGGAGATTCCTTCAGTGCTGGGAAGCCCAACAGTAATGCAAGCTAAGATTCCATGGGTCCTGAGGCAGAGTCTGGGTACGGTCGGGTCCATAGGATAAAAGGCAGGGAGACAAAGAGGCATTCCATGAAATTCTGGAATATCAGAGCTGGAGGGTCCACATACTTGATCCTTCACAGGTTGAGGGACAAACATAAAGTGTCTCCTCTTCTGAAAACCCTTTCCTGTGCACGGACCCACCCACATCTCACTGCTGTCTGGGCCTATCCCTCGAGGGGGGCAGTGAAAGATTTACTGTAATTCCTTTGTTGAAAATTCACTCCCTGCATGAAACTGGAGCTTCTTGGGGAGGGAGAGTGATGTCTGCCTTGTTTCTACATCCTCTTCAACACCCTGCACAGAGCTTCCTTCTTAGTGAAAGCTCAGTAGAACTTTATGGAACAAAGCACAAAATCTTGAAGGAAATTGGGTCTGCGGAAAGAAGCACAAATAGATGGAATCAGGGTGCATGAGGATGCCCAGACGCAGCACTGGATGAGGTGTGGGTGTCAAACAGAAAGGCCAGAGGTCCAGGGGCTTGAATGAGAGCCATCAGGGACCTCAGGGGATGGAGCTAGTGTGGAGGGGATGGGATCTGGGGCTGAGTGGGACTGAGCCTGGGATCTCAACCAGCTGCCAAAGCTGCAGCCACAGTTAAGGCTAGTGAGTGGGTCGGTGCAGAGTGTCCATTGGGCAGAGCAATTTTGGAGAGTCTTTCATATTTTGCAGGTTTGTTTGGCACACAGCTTGGCAGCAGAAAGGAAGCCAGGGATGACCCAATCCAAAGTCAGGCAGATGGGGAGCTCCATAACACTTCCAAGAGACTCTCCATTCTTGATATGGCCCCAGCAAGGCTGAGGGTATATGGAAGTTTCTCAGGGTCCATTGAGCAGATCTGGCAGAACTCTAAACCTAGCAGAGAATGGAGTGCTGGACAGGAAGACCAAAGTAAATGCCCTGCCCCCTGGACTAAGCCAACTTGGTGGAGAGGGAGTTGAGAGCACCATGATGCAAATGCTTCAGGTATGCCCAGGGTGGCACTTAAGAGCAGGAACCAGTCTAAATTCTGGCTGCACCATTTACTAGCTTACATCATTGTGCACGTGACTTCGTCTTCACTGTCTCTCTTTCCTCATCTGTGCAAAAGGAAACGACTGCCTGTCTCACACAGTGATGATGCAAGTCACCAAGAAAGTGCACATAAAGCGCTCAGCACAGCCCCTGACACACAGCAAAGGCTCATGTAATGGCAGGTGTTGCTATTTTTAATTACAGTGCCCAAGGTTTCTCAGCCTTGCGCTGTTGACACTTGGGCAAGATAATTCTTGGTGTAGGGGCTGTCCAGTGCATTGTAAGATGTTTAGCAGCATCCCTGGTCTCTACCCACTGGATTCCAGTAGCAACCCAAGGTTATAAAAAGCAAAAATGTCTCCAGACATTGCCAAATACCCTCTGGTGGATGAGTGGTGGTGCAGAATTGCCTCCCGAGTTGAGAACCACTGCATGAACTCCAGGCCCACCAGGTGCTGGTCTTCAGACATTGAGTGTTTTTCTGGTGGGGCTGCAGTAGGTGAGTAGAGACTATGCCTGCCTTGGTCAGGATTGCTCAGGCCCTGGGTCCAGCCAGATTTAACTGAGGGACCCATCACAGGAGGCTGCTGTGGGGAGGTGAGGCAAAGGCTGCTGAGGCAGGAGCTAGGGATGAGGGCGGGAGCAAACCTTCATTAATTCAGGAGACGTATCTCAGCCAGCATGGGTCAGGGTGGGCTCAGAAGGACCCTTAAGAAGAAAGAAGGGGCAGGCACTGCCCAGGCAAGGGCATCCCCCAAAGAAGATGTCATAACATGAAATCCTACAGCCAAACAGGTGGGGAAAGGCAACGGGAGGGAACAGACGGAGGGGATTGGCATTACTGAGCACCCACTGTATGGCAGTCATTGTACCACGCACTCTACAAGCCCTATCTCATGGGCTTTTCAAACAGCCCCAAGACGTTCCTTCATTTATTGAGTTACCAGTAAAAGTTCACCAAATGTCTGTTATGCACAAGGAACTGTCCAAGGTGCTAAGGATACAGCAGGGAACAAAACAGACACTATTCCCTGCCCTCACGGAGCTTACATTCTGGAGGCAGAGACGGATGACACACAGAAGAAAATAAGTCTGATGAACAGCCTGTCGTATGTGGTGAGCGCCATGGGGAAGGCGGGGAAAGGGGACTGGGAAGGCGTGGGATTGTGATTGTATGTAGGGTTGTCAGCGAGAGCCTCACTGAAGTATAGAGCTAAAAGTCCAATTTCCGTTTGCTTCTTGCCTTAAATTTAACAACAGAGTGTTTGAGACTCGAATTACAAAATGAATCAACACTAACTGTTGAATTCCAAACAAGGAACGTGGTGGTGAACCATATTGTTCTTAAGGGCATGAGGCTCAGAGACCTGCCCAAAGATACTCAGCTAATAGGTGGAGGAGCCAGGTGTTGACTGACACCTGGCTGACTCAAAAGCTTGTGCCATTTCCACTGGGCTCAGTTTCAGGACACGTCAGAGTTAAGCAACATGAGATGAGCCTGGGGTGGGATGATGGGGACCTCCCTCTCCAGGGAGATCTTACAGCAGGAAGGTTTAAGAATGAGAAAGGAACAAAGTTGTGGGCTGAGGGAAAAAGTGTTATAAATAACTGGGGGATGAGGAAGGCGGAAAAAGGAACAAGGCTGCTGGGGCCAGGGAGGGAAAAATTAATTCACTGAAATAAGCCAAACTGCCCAGTCATGTTTTTCCAGTACTCAGAAGCCTGGAGCCCTCCTCCCCCTAAACTTCTGGGAGCTCCCTAAATCCAGAAATAAACAAAGGGATGTCCAAGAAGCCTGAGAGGCAAGAGTGGAGGGGGTTGCTAAATCCTAAAGTCACAGTGCTGCACACTCCGAGGTTGGCTTGCTTGGCAGAGGTCGACATAGCTGACATCATGGTTTCTCTGGAAATTCGAAGTCACAGGCACCCAGCACCCATGCTGATTCAACCATTGTCCCATGCTACCCACGCCTGTGATGATGGCCTAAAAACTGATTATGATGATGACCCTGAGTCATGAAGAAAGGTTGAGATTGCTCTGAGGACGTGCCTCTGTCTACTGAGCCTGGGACAAGTGTAAAATGTCACCTCCATGCACCATGCAGCCTCTCCTGGCTTCCTGTTAGAGCCTTCAGATGGCAGATGGTCAAAAACTTCTCCATATGGTTGTCTCCACACTGGACTGGGGACCCCTGAGGACAGGGACAGAGTTTCTGGTTCCTCTCTACATCTCCAGTGCCTAGCATGATGTCTTTCCCATAGGAGGGATGCAAAAACATTTCTGGAAAGAAGATGGGGACCTATTTCCGTTAAAAAGGTTCAGACCAAAATCTTTAGCCCTTGGAGAATTTGTCTTTTGTATACAAACCACGAAGCAGCAACCCAGGCCTTCTAACCCTCGAATCCTCATTCTAGACAATGGAGGCAATCCCTCTCCACCTGACTTTCCTTCCCAGGGCCCCACCTGCCATAATCCCTCTGGTCACTCAGCACTGAAGGTTGAGTTTCTCTTGACTCTCCTCTCCTCCCTTCACCCCCACCTTGTCTTATCTATTACAGTGTTCAATTGAGTCAGCTTCTTCCAACTGCTTATCTAGTCTCCCTTGACCAATCTTGCACTCCCGTCCCACACTCCCATCAAATTCCCAAAGCCCAGTGGGCTGCGTCTCTTCCCTCCTTGGAAACCTCCATTGACTCCCCGTTTTCCCCCATTTCATGCACATTCTCCACACATCCCTCATATATTCAGAGCTCATTCTCTGAGATCTGTCCCCAACTCTCTCTTCCCATCTCATCTCCTACTGCTTTTCCTGTATGCACCCTGGACACTGAGGCCCCGGGCTCAACGCCTGCTCTGCACTTTCCAGCCTCTGTACCTTTGCTCCTATGGTGTCCTCCACTGGGCGAGCCCTTCCCTCCATGGCCACAGGCCTCATCCTGTCCCTCAACACTCAGCCTCAAAGCCACCTCTTCTAGGAAGCCTTCCCTGACTCTCCTTCCATCTTCTGCGTTAGTGATCACATCCCTCCTGAACTTCCACAACATTTAACCTTCACTCATGTTGTGGCATTTGTCACCAAACACCAAGTTATAGTTGTCACTGTATGCATCTTACCTCCCCTAAACTCATCTCCAAATTTTATTGATTGCATACTCCTCTAGCAAAAGTATTTTTGAGAACACTCTCCAACATGTATATACTTTACTTATATATAAGTTGAACTACACTACTAATATATTTTGTATATTCTAAAACACACAAAAAATAGGAATTTACAGAGGATGTGATAAACATAGAAATAGAAGCCCAGGTATTTTCTTCCTACGTCCAAAGAACTGTGCTGTGGAGACCACTGGTCTAATGAGTGAAACGTGCTCAGGCTGAGGGGACGTGAAGTCGGGGCCATTTGTGGGGGTGGGGGGATCCAGCTGGGAGTGGAAGCAGGTCTGGGAGAGGAGGATCACTCCCTGATGGCTGCTTCTGCCCACTGGATCCAGGAAAGGGCACAGCAAACCAGACCAAGCGTGGAGGTTGGGGGAAGATTCTGGGGAGCCCTGGACAGGAGGGGAACAGCAGCTGGGCAGGGTGGCTGCCCCGGGACTCCGGGCTCTCTTTAGATGCCAGGCCTTGTCCTCAGGGAACAGAGGCCTCAGGGAGAGGGGGCAGGCTGTCAGCAGTGTGTCCCCTTGAGTGTGCATCTCAACCAGCGGTGGCAGCTCATAGCAGAGATGCTGATGCAATGTGAAAGAGAGGGTCCCTGACGCCCATGGTATTTGATGGACAGGAAACTAAAGTGCGAGGGAGAGTGCCCAAGGTGACCATGGCACTACTGATGTGTGAACTGTCCTTGTACTTGGCCTCTAGTTTGTGTGCTAGTGTTCACAGTCTTAGGCACCCAGCCACCATCCTGCAGGGCTCCACGCTCAGCTGCCCAGACCTGGCTGCTCCTGCCGAATTGAGCTGGTTGGGCTCCAGCAAGGAGCGACAGCTTCCACTTTGCCCCAGCCCCCAACACACGCATGCACGCACACATGCACACACACACACGTACGCACACACACACACACACACACACATATACCCCAAGCAGGACTCATCTCTGTTAGAATCTCTTCACCAGCCATGTTCTTTCCAAGTGTCATGGACACTTCCTGCCAGAACATCTTTTATTTTCAACGAAGAGCATGGCCTATGTTTGAGAGGGGAGGGAAAGTGAAGAGACGCATGAGGCAGGGTTGAGGGCCAGGGCAGGAAGCCCCTCGCCACCTTCTGAGCCACAAGAGAGCTGAGGGAGGTTGAGGAGACCAGGTGGCTTGGGCTTGTCACTGCTATGCTCTGCTCAGGATCCTGATGTGACCTCTGACTATGATGTTCGCCAGACTGCGGGACTGAGGAGAGGCATTATGGGAGGATTCCAGCGCGTTCCTGGTGCAGCTGTAGGAGAGGACTCCCAAGCCCCAGGTCCCCATGCCATGATCAACCCCAGAGGGCCATGCCCCCAAAAAGGAAACTCGTTCTCTCATTTATTCAATCAACAAGCATTTTTGAGTACTTACTGTATAGTGAACACTAGAGAAGACACACAAAAAGAGCAAGCCAAAGTCTATACTCAAGTCGGACATAGCAAAGTTTACACAGAAGGGCATGGAGCATCGAGGAAGGATTAATCCAGGAGTCATTTGTGCATCCACCTGTCCATGAGAGAGAGAAGGGTCCCAGCAGAGAAGCCCAGAGAAAGAAGAGAAAGTGAGGAGGGGAGGGCATGAACAGGGCGCAAGCTAAGAAGATGAGCCCACACCCCTCACCGCCAGTCTTGCTAAGCAGTGGCAGCATGTTACAATAGCAGCTAAATTGTGGCTTTGCAGTTAATGCTTTACATGAATACATTTGCGTGAAGCAACTGACTAATTCAACACAACAGTCCTATGGGGCCAGGGCTCTGATTCACCCCATTTTATAGGTGATGAGACTGAGGCTCAGAGAGGCTAATTAATTGCCCAAGGATTTACAACCACTGAGTGATAAGGTCAGGTCAAGCCCTCACCTCCAGTACCCTAACATAGCGCCTCTCCTCTCATCCTTAATCTCACTTAACGTCTGACTCGATATTCAGAACACCCTGGGACATCTTCCAGGGGAACCAACGTCCAAAAGTGAATGACCAGCATGTGGTCTCAGCTCTCAGGGTCACAGTCTGACCTGCACCCGGGTCTCTGGACTCCTCAAATCTTTTAACTCTGCTGCAGTCTCACGAGATGCCAGGGCGTAAGCGAGAGTGCCAGGTACCTGATAAGAGTGGGTGAGGGCAGAAAAACAGTTTGGAGGTTCCTGAATAAGTTATGCGTGGAGTTACCATGTGATCTAGCAACTTCTCTCCAAGGTGTGTGTACCCCAAAGGTCAGAAAACAGTGTTCAAAGAAAAATGTGTACATCAGTGTTTACAGCAGCACATTCACAACAGCCAAAAGGTGGAAACAACCCAAACATCCATCAAAAAATGAGTGGATGAACAAAATGTGGTATATTCATGCAATGGAATCTTATTCAGCGATAAAAAGGATGAAATTCTGACATGTGCTACAATGTGGATGAACCCTGAAAAGACTATGCTGAGGGAAAGAAGCCAGACACACAAAGGTCACAAATTGTATGATTCTGTTTATATGAAATCTCCAGAATAGGTAAATCCATAGAGACAGAAAGCAGACTGGTGGTGGCCAAGGGCTGGGGGAAGGGGAAATAGGGAGTGACTGCTAATAATTAAAGGGTTTTCATTTGGGGTGATGAAAAAGTTCTGGAACTAAATAGAGGTGGTGGTTGGACAATGCTGAATGTACTTAATGCACTCAATTGTACAATTTAAAACAGTTAAAACTTTTCTGCTATGTGTATTTTACCACAGTAAATAAAGAGGGAGTGAAGGAGTCACCATGGCCTTCTTTCTGAGACATCAGAGGGTCACAGTACTCTAAAGGGAAGCAATGGGGACAGCACCCCTGGTTCTCTTAATGGGGAGGTGTCTAAGATTCTAGGAATGTCCTTAAAATTCCCTGAACTCTTTAGAGTCAAGGCTCTTAGGTCCCACGTCACTTCATCACAAACAGCACAACAACTACCAATTTGTCTGTCCAACATGATGCTGTTTTGGATTTCTGTCCCCCGCCTGGAGTCTCCCAAACTCCACTGTGTGTCACAATCCCTCAGGGAGTTTCGTAAAATGAGATTCCTGGGCCTCATCCCCGGAGATGCTGGGTCAGCAGGCTGAGGTCAGGAACCCGTATTTTAGGAAGCTTCCTGGGGATTGTGTCTTTGGGGACAATTGTCCTGGCTCACTGAAGTGTCAAAGGCCATGTGTAAGAAAGGCCCTGGTGGCTAGAGGTGTTTGCAGATTCCCCTCCTGCGTCCACCATCAGCCTGGCTCTAGAGCAGACTGGCACCGGGGTTGACGCATTCCCACCCGTCCCCCTCCAGCTCTGATATATAACCCCCATCAACTCTCTGGCTTTTAGGGGTCCTAGCTGTTGTCCAAACCTCTCATGAGTGTTCTCATTTTAAACAGTGTCCCTCAGACCAGAGTCCTGGAAACTGAGCCCCTGGGAATGGTCCCAGAACGTCACAAAACCTGTCCATTCTGGGGCAGGCAGCCTTGGTTGGGTGTCAGCCAACTCTGTCAACCCCAGGTTTGTCCAGTTCAGACTAGAGGGCTCCACAGAACATTCTACTCTTGGTTTGTTTGGTTTACTTTTTAAAAATGTATTCTACAAACAATACATAATTGTTATTAAAGAATAGAAAATGCAAATAAACTGAAGGGGATGTAGTTAATTAACCGAATCCCTCTACTCTTAAATAACCATTGTTAATATCCTGTTGTATAACTTTCTAGACTTTTTCCTATGCAAATGTGTGTGTGTGTGTATGATGTGTTTATTCAACAAATATTTACTGAGTGTCTTCTCTGTGTCAGGCACTGTCCTGGGAGCTAGGAATACTGGAGTAAATGATACAGGCAAAAATCCCTGCCCTTTGGGAGTTGGCAGTCTACACATTTGTATAAACTTAAAAAGAAAAGAACTGCATGCTGCTTTTAACCAATCTTTTTCCTTTAATGGTATATTGTGAATGTTTTTCCATATCAATGAATGTATATCTACATCAGCATTTTAATGACTGTGTACTATTCCATTGGGTATATTTATAATAATCTATTTAACCAATTATGGCATAAAGTGGTTTGGTCTAATTTTTCCACTATTATAAACAAGTTTGAGATAAACTTTATCTAGTGACTTTTAATGTCTTTTTGATATTACCTTAAGATAAATTCAGAAAGTGGAATTTTGATGTCAAAGTGCATATGCTTCTTTTTCTGTTTTCAGGATAGTTTTTTTAAAAGCCTTTTTTTTTGAAGTATAATTACAGATTCACTGGAAGTTGCAAAGACAGTGCAGAGAGGTCCCACATCCCTTTCACCCAGTTTTCTCCGATGGTTACATCTTACATCACTACAGCACAAGGTCAAAACCAGGAACTGGCATTGTTACAGTGTGTGCATATCGTTCTCTCATTTTATCACATGTGTAGATTCACGGACCCACCACCCAAATCAGGATGCAGAACTATTCCGTCACCCAAAAGATCTCCCTCATGCTAAACTTTTGTAGTCATACCCATCTCTCTCCCCTCGACCATTCCCAACTCCTGCAACCACTAATTTGTCCTCTCTTTCTCCAATTCAGTCATTTTGAGAATGTTATTTAAGTTGAATCATACCTTATATGACCTTTTGAGAACGTTTTTATTTTACTCGCTATGTTGTCCTTGAGATCCATCCAAGTTGTTGTATCAATAGTCTGTTCCTTTTTATTGCTGAGTAATATTCCATGGTATGGATGTACCACAGTTTGTTTAACAATTCACCTGTTGAAGGGCAGTTGTTGGCGTTTTACAAATAAGCTACGAATATTTGTGTACAAGTTATGTAGGCAAAAGTTTTCACTTCTCTGACATAAATACCCAGGGGTACTATTGTTGGCTCCTATGCCAAGTATATGTTTAGTTTTTTAAGAAATTGCCAGACTGTTTTTCAGAGGGGCTGTACCATTTTATATTCCCAGCAGCAATGTATGAGAGACCTTCTCCACAGCCTCGCCAGTATTTGGTATTGTCACTATTTCTTGTTTTAGCTGTTTTAATAGCTGTGTAGTGATACAGCCATGCCCTGCATAGTGAAGTTTCTGTCAAAGATGTATCGCATATACGACAGTGGTCCCATAAGATCAGTACCATACAGCCTAGGTGTGTAGTAGGCTATATTGTCTAGGTTTGTGTAAGTACACTCTATGATGTTTGCACAGCCATGAAACTGCCTGACAATTCTCAGAATGTATCCCCATTGTTAAGCAACGTGTGATTGTATTTCACTGTGGTTTTAATTTGCATTTGGCTATGGCTAATGATGTTGACTATCTCTTCATGTGCTTATGTGCCTTCTGTATATTCTCTTTGGTGAAATATTTTTTCCTATCTTTTGCTCCTTTTCTAATTGGATTGTTTTTCACTGTTGGGTTTTGAGAATTCTTTATATATTCTAGATACTAGTCCTTTGTCCAATATATGGTTTGTGAATATTTTCTCCCCATCTGTAGTTTTTTTTCATCCTCTTAACAGGGTGTTTTGCAGAGCAAAAGTTTTTCTTTTTGATGAAGCCCAATTTATTGACTTTTTTCTTTTATGGATTGTGCTTTTGGTGTCATGTCTAAGAACTCTTCCCTGAGCTCTGGGTCTTGAAAATTTTCTCCTACGCTGTTTGTAAAAGTTTGACAATTTTACACTTTATGTTTAAATCTATGACACATTTTGGGTTAAATTTTGTATAAAGAGTATGATTGTGTTGAGTTCCATTGTTTTTGCCTATGGACAGCCAGTTGTGCGGGTACCACTTGTTGAAAAGACTATCCCTCCTTCATTGAATTGCTTTTGCACCTTTGTCAAGGATCTGCTCTTGAGGGGTACTATTTCTGGGCTCCCTATTCTATTCCAGCAATCTATTTATCTGTCCTTCTGCCAATACCACACAGTCTTGATTACTCTAATTATTTAACAAGCCTCAAAATCAGATTGAGTGATTTCTCTCACCTTATTTTTCTTTTTCAAAATTTTTTCAGCTGTTCTAGTTCCTTTGACGTGAAAAGGCTTTTTGAAAGGGCTTCAATCACATATTACCAAGCGCCCCCAAAAGGTGGTGCTCATTTAAGCTTCCGCTGGTAGCGTAGGAGTGTGCTGTTTCCATACACCCACGTTATGGCTGTTATCATTCTTTTTAAATCATTGCCTATCTGATAACTGAAAAATTATATCACATCCTTATTTTAAATTGCGTTTCTCGGCTTGCCTTTGAATTTAAGCAGGCAGCCAGTGCTCCCAGATCTCAAGTATAAAAGCTTGGTACCCGCACGTTATGAAGCTTCCTGTTTCAGAAACGTCCAACAGAGAAACCAGACAGGTTTGTGGGGCATCCACTGGTGACTCCTTTGCCTCCTCTCAAGGCATTGCACACGCTCTTCTTGCTTGTTCTCATCCTTCTCAGCTTCTGGAGAAGCAATCGTCTATTCGGGCAGCCACACGTGCTCACCCCCAGGCAGGCATCCCTCTGCAGAAAAAACAAATGTGCCTTCAAAACACACTCGAAGGTTGACCATGTCTTATCTCCATTGTCACTACCCTGGGTCACGTGCTGCCATCTCTAGCGTGGATGGATTATTGCAATAGCCTCATAACAATGTCCTGACTTCTACACTTGTCCCCTAGGATCTGTTCTTAAGCCAGAAGCCAGAGGGTTGTGTCTAAAACACAAGTTAGAGTCTGTCCTCTGATCAGAGCCCTCCCTTCTCGCCCAGAGTAAAAGCCAAAGTTGCTGACTGGCCTGCAAGGTCATCCTGCCCATGACCCTTCTCCCCCTGCTTGGTCACAGTGGCGTCTCTGCTCTTCCTCAGACACACCCAGAATGCTGTGCACTCATGGTCTATTTTGCTATTTCCGTCGCCTGAAAGGCAGTTCCCTCTGCCTGCAATGTGTCCCCAGATACCCGCATAGCTCACTGTCTCACCTTCTCTCTGTTCCAAATTGTCACCCCATCCCCAGCACTCTCCCTGCTGCTCTGTTCCCTCATAGCACCCATCACCTGCTGACATGCGTGGTATGTTGTATTTGCTCATTGGTCAACTGGTGGTCTCCCCTTCCAGAAGGACGGAGATGTTGTTCATTTCTTTACCTACTGCTAGTTCACTAGCATCTAGTACATTACCTGGCACACAGTGACTACTCAATAAATATCTGCCGAATGAATGAATAGCCCCTAGCAATCAACCCCTTGTTTTAAACATTTAGGTTGTTTCTGATTTTTATAATAAACAATGCTAATGTGAATATTCTTGAAGTGAAATGTTCATACACCGTCATGACGATTTCCTTAGGATTAATTTCTAAAATGGAATTTCTAGGTCTGGGGAGGTACGTTTTTAAAAGCTTTTGGTAGTTATTTCTCCAGAAAGGCGGTATCAATTTCCATGCTTACCAGAAATGTGTGTGTGTGTCTATATACGTCTTTCCCGCACACACTCACCAACACTGGGTGTTGTCATTTTTAGAAAGTCTTTGCCAAGTTGTTGCTCACTATTGCATTCTCAATGTGAGTTTTATAGAAGGAGCTTTGTGTAACTTGATCAAAAACAATCACTTTACAGCAACTGAGAGAGAGTCTTCCTATGGATGTTTCTTGTAACCATCCTCAGTAACAGCCAAGGGCAGAGCTCAGGGATGTAACCAGTGGGGGGAGGCAAGGTGTCCAGATATGGAATGTTCCAGGCATCTAACACATAAAGGAGCACCTGGGTTGTCCAGTCGAGAGATTGGAGGGCACCTTGTCAGACCACTTTCCTGAATTGTTACTTTTCCCAGCCAAGCTCCAAAAAGGAGCGAGAGAGCCCACAGTTCAAGGTCTTCCAAAGGCCTGTCCGAAGCCAAATGGTTCTCAAGCTGAGAGAGCCTCAGAATCACCTGCAGCCCTTGTGAAAACAGACTGCTGATTCAGAAGGTCTGGATGGGGCCCAAGAATTTGCATTTTTAACAAGTTTCCAGATGATGCTGATGCCGCAAGTCCGGGAACCGCACTTTGAGAATTGCTGGCCTAGAGTGTTGATGTTTGTTTTGTCTTTTTCCCACCACTTCTTTTCCCCAACCCCTCCAGGTTGGGTTAGGCACGGGCCTCTGGGCCCCGTGGGATCTCCATTACTGCACTGACCACATTATAGGGCTATGTACTCTTTTCCCAGGTCTTTCCTCCCTATTTGGAGGTGGAACCTGGTGTGGGGTCCACACTTCATTTCCGTCCCTCCAGTGATTGTCCACCTGCTCAGCACAGGGGGCTTCAGTGAGAGTTCCCTGGAAGAATGAGGGGTGGCTGAGTGATCTCCACTGGTGATCGCAGCAGAATCACTTATGCAGACCAGCAGATAAGGAAAGGTTAGAGGTCACTCTGTGGTTTGAAAGTTGAAGAACAATCCCAGGATTCATTCTCACTTCCTCTGACCGTCAGATTCTGATGTCACCAAGAAGACATTCAGAAATGAAACAGAAAACCAGCCCAATGGGCTTGTTTTATAGGCAAGGAAATTGAGACCCCAAGAAGGGAGTGACCAATTCAAGGTCATACTCCTGAGTGATGACTAGGGTGAGGCTTGAACCCTTGGCCTCCCCGACAGACTCCTATAGAGGAGCTCGAGTGAGAAGACGAGTGTGGATGGACTCTGAGCATAGCCTTGGAAACTGGCCTGTGTTCTCCACCCATCACAGGCTTTGTTCAGCTCCCTTCATCCCTTTGGGCCTCTGCTTGCTCACCTGTGGCCTGAGTATGACGACAACTGAGTGATGCTTTTGTGCAGATTAAACTAGGTCACCTGTCTGAATGGACCTAGCACCATGACTGCCGTATGGAGGGCATTTGAGACTTTCCTGCCTTGAGTGACTTCTGCTGGACTTTCCAGTGGCCGCATACCCCCTACTCAGTACTGTTGTTCTAAAGGGCATTGTGGTCTCTGGCTGTGCATTGGGCAGGTGGGTCTTACACTCCAAGAGGAGGAAAGGGGGAGAAGCTGAGGAACCTTTCCGGTTTCTTCCAGGAAGACCACACACCTGAAGGTGCAGATGGTACCTCATGTGATGTCAGCCCCCGATCACATTTTGTGAACTTCCCTTCCCTCCTCACCACATCCTCCTGGGGTTTTCAGTGTCAGAGCTCAAGTGGAAGGTGCAGGCAGAAGTTAAATATAGAAAGGCACCTACTCATGGTGAAATGCGTGGGCTGAGCCTTGGGTGAGGGGGCGTAAGGACCTGCTAAATTTAGCGGCCTAACTTCCTCTCCGGTCCCCTTACATGCCATTATGCAAACAACAGTGCTTGTCAGTTCCCCTCTGAGGAAGACTTCAAGGCGTGAAGAGGAGAGCTTGGAAATGAAGCCTGCCGGTTAATCATGGCCCCTGGATGGGCCCAGCTGTTATCACTTTTTACCCTCACAGAAGTTCTGAGAACTGGGCATGGAGGGTGTTGCTGATCTCATTTTGCAAATGAAGGCGCTGAGCCCCAGATAGGCTGAGGGACTTGCCCAACAGCACTTCGGGGTAGAGCCCAAACATGAGCTCAGGGTTTCACACTGACTGCCGTGTCAGTTCCTGAGAACCCAGCACAAGGGTGCTCTGGGCTTGGTCGCCCAGTGGCTGATAAATAGCACCCAGTCTATGGATGTTTCCCAGGGTCCTGAGTGGTTGGCCCACTGCAGGTGGAAAGTTTGCACACTATGGAGTATGACCGGTGATGGACCACTTTGCTACTCAAGGTGCGGTCCGCGGCCCCGCAGGGTTGGCCTCCCCTGGAAACTCAGAAATGTTGAGGCCCAGAGACCTGCTGAATCAGAGTCTATGTTTTAATAAGGTTCCCAGGTGACTCGTGTCCATATTTAAGCTTATGAAGCACTGGCCTAATGCTTTGAGTGTTGCTCACTTAGAGAGTCAATTTATGGAATTTTAGACTCTGGAAATTTGTTCCTTCACTTCCTCATTGATTTAACAGCCATTTATTGATTAACTTCCACCTTTGAGGCCTCGTGCTGGAGTCTGAGACAGAAAGTAGCTGCTAACACATGAGCACCTGCTGTGTGTCTGGTGAGATGTTTTAGATTTATTAGTTTGTTGTTTTTAATTGAGATATAATTGACAGATAACATTGGATACAACATCGTTATGTCCCGTATGCGTATACACTGCAAAATGATCACCACAACATTCATCACCACACATGGTTACAAATTTTTTTCTCTTGTGATGAGAACTTTTAAGATCTACTCTGTTAGCAACTTTCAAGTCTGTGATATAGTATTATTAACTATGGTCACCATGCTGTAATCACATCCTCAGGACTTAGTTATTTTATAACCGAAAGTTTGTACCTTTTGACACCCTTCACCCACCTCCTACCCCCACCGCCTCTGACAACCACCGATCTGTTCTCTGTATTTATGAGTTCAGTTTTTGTTTTTGTTTTGTTTTTTAAATTCTACATATAAGTGAGATCATATGGTGTTTATCTTTCTCTGAGTTATTTCATTTAGCATAGTGTCCTCAAGGTCCATCCAGGTTGTCAAAAATGGCAAAATTTCCTTCTTTTTATGGTTGGACAATATTCCATTGGAGGGAGAGAGAGAGAGAAAGAGAGATATACTACATTTTCTTTATGCATTATTCATTGATGGATACTTACATTGCTTCCATGTCTTGGCTGTTGTGAATAATGCTGCTGTGAACATAGGGGTGCAGATAACTTTTCAAGTTAGTGTTTTCATTTCCTTTGAGTCAATACCCAGAAGTGGGATTGCTGGAGCATATGGTAGTTCTATTTTTAATTTTCTGAGGAACCTCCATACTGTTTTCCATAGTGGCTACACCAATTTACATTCTCACCAACAGTGCACAAGTGTTCCCTTTTCTCCACATTTTCGCCAACACTTGTTACCTCTTGTATTAGTTAATTTAATCACTAGGTTGTCACAACAACCCTATGAGGTAGGTATGTGCAGTTTATAGATTGGGAAGCGAGAGACTTGAGGGGACACGTAAGGTCACGGTGCTTAGTGAGTGGCAGAGACAGTATCCACCCAGGTGCCTGGCTCTTAACAGGAGGCTTGACTACCTCTGAGGATTAAAGAACCAGCTCGGCCTGGGCCAGAGTCCAGACTCGAAGCCAAAAAGGATCTGAGCGGTCAGCCGGGCCAGGGCTTTGTTTTAACTTTGGCTTTAAGTTGCAGAGCTATTTATCTGAGTAGCGCCTCATGCAGGCTCTATAAGAGCCAGAGCTGCTCTGGTTGGATGGAGGTGGCCCCCGCATCCTCCCTCTCCTCCCCCGCAGGCCACCGCTCTTCCCTGTGCCCCCTGGAGCTCCATAGAGCACAGGCTGAAAGCCACTCACAGGGCCAACTACTTCATTCTGCAGATGAGGGAACAGGAGCCAGATTGATGAGGTGCCTCATCCAAGACCACGCAGCTGATGAGGACAAAGCGAGTTAGGGCTGTGTGGGGCAAAAGTGAGCTCTGTTCCACCGCAGAGAGCATGCCACTGACTTCTGTAATGGCGTTCCTTGGGGAATCACTTTGTCGTAGCATTTCTTAATTTTCCTGGGAATTAAAGAACCCCAGTGAGATTGCATTGACAGCTACAGGGCCTCTCCCCAGAATTGTTCTCATTCATCTCTCTCTCTCACACACGCCCTCATACACACACACACACAAAATATGCCATAAGGTTTCAGAGAGTGCAGAGAGAACCTGCAGCCCAGAAGAAACCTGAGACCCTCAGGTCAAGAATCCTTCTCAGGGATTTTTGCCTTTGCTGAAACCCACCCGGTGGGAGTGAGAGGGGCTCAGTTAGGGGCTGGGTAAATGGCCAGCCATGGATGCCCAAAGGTGACCCACCCTGACCAAGAAGTGCCAAGTGGGAAGTCACCCATTTCAAATAAATCTCTTCCTACACCCACACCTTCCAGTTGGCACTATCTAGAGCTTGTTGGAAGGTTGGAAGGAGTCCCTGCGGTGACTGAAAACAGAGACTCCTCGTTCTGTCTCTGACCTGCGAGGAGAAGAGAAGGGTGACTGTGTGTTGACTGGGGACACTTCACATGAACATCAGGTTTTGCTAAAAGAGGGTAGCCCTCCTTTAGGGCTCCTGTCTCAGGTCCTCTACTGAGAGAACCACCACACTGTGAGCTGGGTTGAGGGCCAAGCAGCGTGCCATATGCTCCTGAGTGCATCAGTCCATGGAGATTCGTCAACAATCAGTGTCCCCATTTTACAGATAAGGAAGCTCAAGTCTCAAAGAGGCTCAATAAGCAGCCCAAAGGACCCAGCTGAAGGGTGGCAGAGGGCATGTGGCCTTCAGATTAGTAGTCCCGGCCCAGGGGGAAGCTGCTGGGTTCAGACCCCAAAAATGTATCAGGCCAGCTATGGGGCCAGCTGTGAGGTGACTGCTCAGCTCCACGTCTCCATTATACAGTGGTGATGGTGACAGCATCAACGCCATAGAGTTAGCATGAAGATTAACATAGCTGAAGCACTTGGAATGGGACCCGGCAGGTAATAGATACTCAATAAATGTTAAGTACCTTTCTTATTGTTGCAACGATGGTGGTGATGATGGCGGTGTTAAAGTCTGTATTCACATGTTACCTCCTTGATTGCTTTTTGTGAGTGTGTGGGCCACTGCTTCCCATTCAACAGTTCAAGGAAGTGGGGGAGGGAGGGGAAATGGCTTCTCTATGATCAGGGACAAGGCAAGGAGACATCTGGTTTTGGTGTGTCACTTTTCCATAAAGCCAGGGCTTCTGGTCACCTGCCTGGCCCCTGGTCCCTTCACTTGTTCTCCCTGAAACCGAGGGCCTCTTAGCCTCATGCAGAGGAATTTGAGGCCAGTAGCCTGGGGTCTTAGCATCAAGCCAGCCTTTGCAAAGGCTCTGACTTCTAGCTTGGTTCCTACCTTGCATTTGAGACCAATCTCAGCCTTCATGCCACGTTTGTTAAGTGCCAACTCCATGCCGGGCACTCAGGACCAAAAGACAAATAATATTTACATAGAAAACCACATTCCTGACCTGGCGCTAACCTCAAGAAGAGAATGTCCTTCCATTGCTGCCTTAGTTCCTGTGTTGATAACGTGCCTGCTTGTCTGGTTTTCTCTGGATTCTCCATGCCGGTGGCCTTATTTCATCTGATTACTTCCTTAAGATGAGCAAATGCTTTTGGGTGGAATCACTGGGTCAAAGGGAATGGTGCCTTTTTAAGACTTTTGATCCATGTTCTTAACTGGCCCCGAGAAAGACACATCTTAAAGATGTTTATTGCAACATTGTTTAGTGTATATCCAGCGATAGTCTGTCAGTCAGGGATGGTTTACATAAAACATGATCAATCTACGCAACACCATAACATGCAGCTATTAAAGGTGGTGACATAGGTGGACATTCAACGACTTGAAAAGACATTTGAAAAATTGATAATTTATCAATAAATGAAAAATGTAGTACATCTAACAGACATAAAAAATAAAACGAAACTGTCCATTTGCATAGAAAGGGGTCTACCAGGAAGGACACCAGGTGTGAACAGTGGAGATCTCTGGGGTGGGATTAGAAGTCATTTTTATTTTCTTTTTATACTTTCTGAAATATTCAAATATGTACTATTTTTATAATTAGAAAAAGAAATGGATTCCTTCCCCTTTCCTCAATCCCCTGCCAGAAAGGTGGGTGGGAGTTGCCAGTAGCCTCGGAGGTGGGCAGCTGTGGGACTGGGTCCTGGGTAATTGGCGCCAGCATGGGTGTATGGCGAAGCTGGGGGGCCAGGTCTGGGAGCAGGGGTGCCCTGCAGCAGTGCCCTCTAGGTCCTGGCTGGCCCAGGGTGTTCTCAGGATCAAGTGTCTTGCTGGCCCCAGGTCCCCTCCCCTTCTTTGGCCCTGCTTCTCGCGCGCAGGGTTGGCAGCTCAGGAGCTGTAGACCAGCTTCCTCCTCATTGCATCTTCTCCCCTCTCCCTCCCCTCCTCTTCCTAACCCTGAGGTCTGCACAGCACAGTTGAGCTATTTATCTTACCCTCTTCCCATCCCTTCTTCCACGGCAAGCGTTGCGCCTTTAAATCAGACAGACTTGAGTTCCCATCCTGTTGCCATCCTCAGTTTCCTCATCTGAAAGATGAAAGTCATGGTGTGCACTTTGCAGTGTTGAGGGGTGATTCCTGGAGTGAGCTCCCCGGCGTGGCTCCCCTGGCCCAGGAGCTATGCCTTTGCACCAGGTCGCATGCTGGGCCTGCCTGACTGTCTCATGACCTGGTCTGAGTGTCTGTGAGGGAGCCAGGGCATTTATACCCTGCATCCATCAGCCAATAATTAAGAGCTGGCCCCTGGGTGGGGGCACTCTGTTCCCAGGCACTTCCAGCCATCTGTGCAGGCAGGCAAAGTGAGTTCCAGTGGCTGAGGCACAGTGCTGGCTGTGGAGGTCATGCCGGTGTGCAAGGGATGACAAGGGGGCAAGGTGGGATGGGCAGAGCACTGACAGCACCTGCTACAGACCTGGCTGGGTTGGCTTAGCTAAGAGCATCACCCCCATGGGATGTGATTCCCCACATCAGGCCACTCAGGGTACAGAAACCTGGGGACAGGTGCCCTGATTCAGGAGCCACCACAGCCCAGTTGGGACCTGCCACCTCCATGCATAACTTCCCTGGACAGAAACTCTTGTGCCCCATGTTCGTGGACATAAATAATACTAAATCCCTTAAACTGTTCTTACTGGGAGGAGTATGACTGGGAGGCTGCACTGGGAAGGAGGGCAAGTCCCACTGCCCTTGCCTCCACAGCCAAGCAGAGAACAAAGATTGAGGACTTCAGAGCCACAGTCCCGTGCCTTGTTTCCTCAGCAAATATGTCACCTTGCAAAGTCCCTGGTTTCTAACCTGAAAATGGAGTTGATGGAAAGTTGGCATGAGAATTAAATGGATAACGGATGGGAGGTGATTAGTGGAGGCCCAGGCCTTCGGTACCCATTATTACTGTTGTTTTTATGGAAGATAATTTTTGTCTAAATACAATTAGTGGTTTATAATCTATGACTCTTTTTACTGCATTAGCCACAGAGAAACTATGGGGCCAGCAGGCAGTACATCAAGTTATTTATTTACAGTGGGAACAGAAGGGGTGGGGAAGCCACCTCAAATATGCTATTTGGGGCCAGAAAGGACCTTAGAATCATCTAGGCTGGGGGCATTCGCTAGTTCTTTGTGACTTAGCCATTCATTCACTCATTTGTCATTCATTTATTCATTCAACAAATATGTGCCAAGCACCATGTGAAGTACCAGATCTCTTAGAAGCTACTGGCAGTTGCTAAAGCCCCGCCTGGGAGGCCTGTGACCCTGTTGCCACACTCTTGGTTTGTTGTATTCCCTCCAGTGGAGAGAGCCTCTGGCCAGAAGGTTCTTCCCATATCCCCACACTCGCACCCCAGGCTAGTGCCAGCTTCAGTCATCCCCACCGTGCTACCCTCCACTGGGGTCTTCAGAGACATGACCTGCCTGGAAGGGTGGGACCAAGAGCCACAAGGGCCCTTCCCTTTGTTCAAGGAAAGGCACATTGTGTGTCCATAGCAAGTTATGGTTAGAACCCCCAGGCCAGGGGTTTCTCCTGCTTTGTGCTTCTCAACTGTGGGGACCCATGTCCCCAGGGGTCCTTGCAGAGTGCCAGAGGCCTGGGAACCACAGCACAGACTTGGCTCATCTCTCACTTGCAGAATTGAATACATGTATATTTCATCACATGGATAGATACATGCATAGATTGTGGAGTAGAATTTTATATGTGCATGGATTTTAAAGATGAAACATGAGACTAAAGGCATTTTGGCTTGTGGGGCCTGCTTTGGGCGATGTCCCTGGACCTCCGTGAGGGAAACCTTTCAGTGTCCTCGCCGCTCAGACTTACTTTAGTGGAAAAGTTTGACAACTTCACCACGGTGATATCCAGGTGACGGCGACCCCTCTGTGCTCCACATCCTCAGTGGGGTGAATATGAAAAAGAGGGCTGAACTGGCACGGGCCAGACTTAAGTGAGACTTAAAGAAGAATTTTCTGACCCTGAGGGTTGTGAGAGGCTCGAAGGAAATCACCATCTCTGGGTTTTTTGGGCTGAAAGTCCACAGAGAGGAGAAACTTAGGAAAAGAAACCACCTCACTCCTTTGGTGCTGCTGAGACCCCCAGCTTTTGAGCAGAACCCCACACCTTCCAGAACCAGGATTCATGAGACTCTGGCTGATGTGGAAGCTCTGCTGAGGTCTGTGCTGCTGGCTGCCTTGCTTCCTGCAGGCCTCTGCTCACACGGCACCTGCTCAGAGAGCTTCCCCGGCCACCCTTTCCCCTCTACCCCGCCTTCCACCTCGTCGTCCTCGGAGAGGGCTTGGCCTGCTTCCCAGCACTGGGCAGCGCCTGACAGGTTCTCTGTGAGTGTGCTGGGCTTCAAGCTCCATGAGAGATGAGCTTTCATCTTATTCTGTCCTTGAATGAACACACCTATAAACCCATGCTTAGCCAGGATCTTACTGACTAATACCATCTACTGAACACAATTTGCAGGAAACCAAAACCAAAATAAGTAAGAAAACGCAGGTAAATTCAAGAACATAAGCTCCTATTAGACATTTAACCCCTAAAACATAGCTTCTGAGGAGTGTCAGGAACTCAGCCCCATTTGACATAATCTCCCAAAGCTTCTACATCCTGCCCATCTGGCCAGCACGCCCTGACTGTGGCCTTACTTGGTACGTGGCAATCTCCCCATAGAGTAGGAGCCTCCAGTACCAGGACCTGGTGGATTCAGTTCTCTCCCTGTGTGCAGGAGGCACAGTTCAGTGCAAAGTTTCCGTGACATGAATTTCAAAAGGCTGGCTGGCCTCTGAGCTCTGTATGGTAGGGACAGATTCTGTATGTCACGAAGGAGGAGGGGGGACAAAGAATGGGAAAATGTTTGACAAGGGTTGAAATAGTTTTCTGGTTAATCTATCCTGCTCAGAACATTCAGGAAGTCCCTCTCCTCACCGCTTCCCCTTCCATTTCCAGAGCACTCTGCTTGATCAGGTGTGTCCACATTAATGTGAAGGTGCCTTATTGCATACATGCAAGGAAAGGGAGAAAAATGCAACCACTCATATCTGCTGACCCTACCAAGGGCAAAGTCCATTGTGCCCAGGAACAGAGAAAGAAGTGAGGAGGGTCCTGCCCCCCATCCTGGTGGGGGATAAGAAAGAAGCCTTTATGAGT
Organism: Equus asinus; assembly: GCF_041296235.1. NCBI lineage: Eukaryota > Metazoa > Chordata > Mammalia > Perissodactyla > Equidae > Equus > Equus asinus. The sequence goes on from NC_091794.1 coordinate 81,681,728, forward strand.
AGACAGTATTCACCAGTGAAAGACAGCTACAGGCTCCCCAGGGATCATCTCCAGCAGGGTCAGACCTTGGAGGAAGGGAGCGACTGGGCATGCAGAGAGGGGCAGCTGTTCCTCCACCATCTCCCCTTATCATGTGGTTTGGAGCTGCTCAGCGACTAGTTGTGGTTGGAATTGACATGTTTCACCAAACAGCCACTCACCGATCATTGATTGAACACATACTATTCCTTCATTCTTTCATTCGCCCGGTGCCTGCCATATGTTGGGCCCTGTCCTTGGTGCTGGAGATTTGGCAGCATTGAATCAGACAGACAAGGTCCTTTCCTGCTCTTATGGAGCTTACATGGCAGGGGGCAGTGAACGAGTCACAGCTGACATTTGGTGGACATCTACCATGTGCCAGCCCCCGCTGAAGCACTTTTTGTACAGAGTTCCTCAGTGAGGGGGCAGTTGGCATTTTGAAGGGCAGTTCTTTGTTGAGTGGATGTATGACATGTTGCAAGATCTAGTATCTCTGGTGCCTGCACCCTGTTTTCAGTGGCACCCTTCCCCATGCCCCACCTCAGTCATTGGGACGCCCCCAAATACCTACTCACAGTGAAAAATGCCCCATCAGAATGTGGTACTGCCCCCCATTAGAAACACGACCTGATCTCATTTAATCCTCACAACAACCCCATGAAATTGGTTCTGTTACTGATCCCCATTTTACAGATAGTAAAACTGAGGCACAGAGTTCTTCAACAACTTCTTCAAGGTCACACAGTTGGAGTGATGGATTTTGAACCATGGGAGCCTGGCTTTAGGACATGCGCTCTTCACTACTCTATCATAGAGCCCCTCAAACAAGCACAGAAACTGGAAATTCTCGGCAGGGAGGGATGCTATGCTGAAAATAAATGAAGATGATGTGATAGAGGAAGGAAATGTTTCCTATGGGTAAGGCATCGTACTGACCCAATGGGGAGAAAGGTGAGAGTCATGAGAATCAACTGTGGGCCCCTCACAGTGCTTTGCACACATGCACTCTGGACACACCGTTAAAACTGGGGAGGAGGGTTATGTGTGTGCATGGAAGTGGTAAGTACTTCAGTGAAAGCTTCTGCCCTTATAGGGAATGCCCTGCCCTGTGAGGAATAATTATTCACATAAGAGTCACTCATTAGGAGGCTCACATGTGGAAGAGAAGAAAGGCAATGTCAAGCAAGCCAGACTCTGAGAAGGGAGGCAGCCCTCATTCTCTCTCCATATCCAACCAGTGGAAAAGTAATTATTGACTGCCCATGGTGTCGGTCTGAACCAACAGTAGTGGGGGAAAGTTTGGAAGTGCCTTGCTGTTTGGGGCCCCCACTGTGGCTGGCATATAGTAGATATTCAAATATTGGATGGATGGATGGATGGTTGGATAGATAGATGGAAGAATAAAAGGACAGACAAATGGATGGATGGAAGAATGGATGATTGGATGGATGAATGGATGGATGGATGGATAAATGGCTGGATGGCTAGCTGGATGGATGGATGGAAGGTGAATGGATGAGTGGGTGGGTAGATGGATTTCTGGATGGACAGATGGACAGATAAGATTTGGTGCCAGTCTCACATGGAACCACTGGTTGCAGAGGCCAGATATATTCAGGGACCAATTCAAGATGGTATAGAATTAAGGGTGAAATTACAAGTCAAGATCAATTCAAAGCGTTTGTCTGTCTTTCCTCAAATCAAGTCAAGAGTAGGGAGAGCATTTTCTATCGTTTCTCTTGGCGAATCAGTGTAAACGAATGCCCCAGCCCTCAGTCCTCTCAGCACATCTCAGACGGTTGAAGGGAAGAGCAACAATTTGTTAAGAACCTACCATGTGTCTGCATTCAACAGCCATTATGGCTTGTAGTTTCCAAAATAGCCCTGCATTTGACAAATTGAGACGTTTAGGCTGCTCAGATGGGTGAGGCAATGGGCACAAGGTCACACCATCAGTGGTTGAGCTGGAAATCAAAACCAGGGCTATCCATTTCTATACCCTGTTTCCTCTCCCAACACACACAGGAAGGCAGACAAAGAGGGCAACGTGTCTTCAGGCAGCTGCAGAGCCGAGTGGCTGCAGCCTCAGTGTGACTCGCCTGTATCGTGGCTTATCTCAGTGTGACGTGGGACCTGGCAGGAGACCCCAGGGCAAGGAGACGGGGGTGAGGATTAAAGAGGAAGGAGCTGGGGTTTGTTTCCACTGTGGAGCCCAGAGAGGGCAGCTTTGTCAGCAGCGGGGCCCATTAGTCACTGAGGCGAGGGTGGACGGGAGCGTGGGCATGGGTCAGGGGCTGTGGGAGTGAGCAAACTGCCGCCACTGTGGAAAGGCAGCTCGGGACCCAGACGCTGCTGGGAGAAGGCAGAGGTGGGGAATAGGTGGGCTCCCCTCCCACCGCCCGTGGGTGCTCCATTGCTCCTCCAGTTCTGTCTACACGTTTCAGCCACAGGGAGGAAGCAGTGTGGGGAGATGCTGGGGGACAAGGAAGAAGGAAAGAGAAGAGGCGGCTTGCCTTCTTTCTTTGAAGGCAAACAGATCTGGGTTCCTGCCATGGCTCCTCCCTGTCCTAGTTGTGTGATCTGGGGCAAGTCACTTCCCCTCTCTGAGCCTCAGTTTTTCCTCACTGGGTTATCTTAGAAATTAGACAAGATACCATATGTGAAAATGCTTGGCCAGGGCTGGCACATGGTAGGTGCCCAGGAATGGGCTCCTCTCTTCCTTCTCAACCCTCCCTGGCTAAGCCTGATGAGAGGAGAGAAAATGGCCAGCCTCTGGCCAGGCACAGGAGGACTGAGCCCTCACTCCTGGCCAGCTGTCCCTGCTCCTTCTTGCCTTCCTGTGGGCCTGGCTGCCCTCACCAAGGATGCTTCTGCCCACCCCAGGGCAGGGACCATGAGTCATGACAAGTGGCACCTAGAGGGGGCTACTCCAGGGACCCTGAAGGTGGACCCTCAGAAGCCTCAGAGATGAGGAGACCAAGGCCCCCTGAGGCCACGAGGTTTACCTGGCTGGGAATGAATGGCAGAGCCAGGGCTGGCCCCTGGGACTGCGGACTCCTCGTGCAGTGCTCACTTCCTGGTTTCTCCCGCCTCTCTGCTGCCTCAGCGTCTGTGTGGTATTGGGCACAGAGTGGGGCTTCCCGAGGGTTGGTTGTAGGAATCAATGGAGGAGAAATGTGAGAGCTGCTAGCCCAGGCTTGTGCCAGGAGGGGTGTTTATTAATATGCATAGAATGAACAAATGAAGGAAAAGGACACCTTTCCCAGAGCCAACCTCTCGGGGCATCTTAGTTTCCTCCTTCTTCCCCATTCTTTGCCCCCAGAATGCTGTCATGGTTTCACCCTGCCAGGACTGGAGAGAGACGTGGGCAGGGTCATTCCAGAACCATGTTGAGCTTCTCAAGGTCTATTCCTTCCTCTCCCAACCACTCCAGTTTTGCCAAGTGTAGCGGCGTGAGGGCAATGGCGGAGCTGCAGGCGGGAGTGTCCTTGGTGGTCCTGCCCCACCTGGGTGCACTCATGGGCTCCCTGGCTGCCCCACCCCCAGCAGGTCTTTCAATAGCTGCTGCTGGATGACCTTGGAGGCAGAGGCTCAGAGCCGTGGGGCCCGGGAGCACCAGAGACAGGAGCCACACTGTCACCAGTGCCCATGTCTTCATCCCATCCATAGGCCAGTAGTATGAAGGCCAGAGTGGACAGAGTATGGAGGAATTAGAAGATCTAGGTTTGAGTCCCGGATCTGCCACGTTTTAGCTGTGTGACCTTAGGCAAGTTACTTTAACTCTCTGATCCCCTTTTGTCATCTTTAGAACGAAAATAGACAACTTCCTGCTTACACGGCGGTTGTGGGTGGGAAAGGGCTGCCCGTGACTGGATGTGGGGTGGCTGTGAAACATTTGGGCAACGTTCAAGTGGCGGTCATGTGGGAATGTGCTGTTGCTAGTATTCACTCTTCTGAAGCAACCTGGGGAGCTGGACTAGAGAGCCCGGACTTGGCCTTAAGCAAGTCACATGGTCTCAGTTGTTCTCACCTGTAAAGTGGGCATGATTACCCTGTCTGCCTCTCTGGAGTCATCTGTAGGCATAGGAGATAATATTGGGAGTCTATGGCTGAGAACAACTTTGTGAATATTAGGTGAATTTGGGTACAGTTAGGGTCTGAAGAAGCCCAGACATCCTTCCGAGAGAGGCTGATGGGGCCGAGGGGGATGCTGACTCTTTCTCTTAAGGGCTGAGTGACTACCGAGGGCCCATTACTCACCCTCCCTGAGCCTTGTGTTCTCATCAGAAGAGAGTTACGTGTGCCCAGTGCTCAGTGGGCGGCCGAGAGGACAGCCTGTCCTGTGGTTGCCTCCCTACAGGAAGGAGCCTGGGCCTCCCTCTCTGGGCCACCGCTACCCTAGGACAACAGAGCCACTCTGACCTCACTTGGCTCCTCCCAAAGTGCTCCCCCAGCTCCAAGCGCTTCTCTGAAACAGCGTGGCTTCCTGGAGTTCCCCGGTCACCACCACTGCTCTGCGACATGATCTCCAGCTCGAGATGTCGAAATCCTACTCCAGGCTGCCCGGAAACCCCCGGTGGGCTGACACGGGGCAGGGGCCGTGAGGGCTCCTTGCCTGTGGCCACGCAGGCATCTTTCGGGTTCTGTCTTCAGACGTCCCTGTTTCCTGTCCAAGGAGAAGTGGGCGGCCGAGGGAATTCGGGCTTCCGGTGGCTCTGAGATTATCCCAAGCGTGGTATCGTCCTAGGGATGCTGTATTTGGGGAACTGTGTGGAATGTGATTTAATGGTGCTGCGGTCCGTTATAAACGAGGACAGAGGCTGGGATCCGCCCTGACGGGCAGCTGAGTGCCGATGTGGAACATTTCCGCTCACAGGTTTCTCTACGCTGTCTGTGGGGACACAGGAAGGCAGGGAGGCTGGCTGTCTGCGGTGTGCTCGTGAATCCTGACAGCGTTAGCTCACATCCTGCCAAGACCCCTGCCCCTTTTTACTGAAGGAAAAACTGAAGCATAGGGAAGCGACTTGATCAACCGCAGGCAGTGCAGTTACCCGCAGCATAACCTTAACTGGAATCCAGGGCCATCTGGCCACAAAGCCACTGGTCTCGGCCTGGACCTTCTGGTGCTTCTCTTCTGGGTCCTCGCCCAGGGGCTGGGAGCTCACCAGCTGTGTGACCTTGAGCCAGTCACCTGATGCCTCAGGGCTCCAATGCTTTCTCTGCTTTGTGAGAAGGTTAGACTAGCTCAGTATTTCTCAACCCTTTCCACAGAGAAGCTTAAATGAATTTCTTGAGAGTTTTGTGTTTTCTCTTAAACATTCTCATAATATTTTGTATTCTTCTCCGTGATTTTATCAGGATTGGTTTTAAAATTATTTTAAATATTTTTTTCTCCCCTAAAACTCCAAGTAGACTTGATGCTCTGAGAAGATGTGGCACGTACCCCTGGCACAATGCTAAGGTCTCCAGCCTGGGTTGACTGTCATTCCTAGGGGGAAAGGCCTGAAGCAGGGGCATCCTTTCCATTGGCAGCGCACGACCCAGGACTGGGCCAGAGCAGGATGGAAGAGGACCTGCCCTCTGAGAGGCGGCCAATAGCAAATTTGAGTCTCAATGTTACCAGCTGTGGCCTTGGGCAAATCCCATGCCTGAGCTTCCTGGTCCTCTGTCAACATGGGCATGGATCCAGACCCTTCTTCACAGGGTCACGGTGACACAGAAGACAGCAGGGGTAGGAAAGCTTCCAGCATGGGGCCTGGCATGAGGAAAGTGCCAGGACAGGTTAACCCCAGGGCCTCACAAATGGGTAAGCCATTTCCCTGTATAAAGCCCCTTTTCCAAAAATATCTTTCTCCCCAGCTTTGTCATAAGCCTCAGGTCCCATGGTCACCTAGGCCTTGGGTTAGAGCATGCACAGCCCTCATTAAAATGCAGTCATTATGCAGAAATGCTGGGGCTGAGCACCACACCCCACCTTCTGTTTAATTAGCCATGTGATCTTGGCAAGTCATTTGTCTCCTCTGAGCCTCTGTCGCTTCATCTGTAAACGGAGGATGCTGAAACAAATGAGTTACTGGAAACAAGACTCTTTTTAAAGCGCTCAGAGGTTATTGGGACAACAGAGGAGTCAATGGGCTGTTGTAGGCCAGGATAGTGAGTCCAATGACAGGAGTATGTCATGGGCCCTTTAGGGACACAAAGATGTGCCAACCCAGAGTAAGAGACCTTTCACGGCAGAGATAGGGATCTCATCTGAGATATGAAAGACGGCAGGAGTCAGCCAAGAAAAATGGGGCTGCAGGGGCCCTGCAGGCAGCGGGAATGGAGGAGTGCAGGCCCAGCACCGTGGTAAACCTCCTCCCTGCACTGACAGTATCCTAACTAACGCTGCAGACAACCCCACCAGTCGTCACTGTCCACCCCACTTTGCAGATGAGGAAACTGACCCGAGATACATTAGGCAGCTTGCCTGAGGCCACCTAGCCTGCGTGTGGCTCAGCTGGGCTTCAGACCCAGGTCAATCAGATCCCAGAGTCTATGCTCAAGAGTGGGCACCTCTACGAAAGAGCTGGGAATGTGGGGCCATGTCTCTCAGCGGATAAGGGAAAGGATGGAGAAGGCCTCACTTTGTGGTTGGGCCTGGACGGTAGGTGGAGGGGGGCCCAGGGCCTGAGAAGGGGAAGGTGGCTGGAGCCTGGAGGAGTCAGCCCTGTGGGGACAGAGGGCCTCAGCCAGTCGCATCGGCCTCTCTGTTTAGAGAAAGAGCCAGAACTGCTTCCGGCCTTGACTACTTCTCTCAAGCCCTCTCCTTCTGATGGGCTGCCACAACACCCTAATCTCACCCGGGGCCACTGTTTTGGTCTGTTTCTTCCTTTAGACTCTGAGCTGCAGGGACACATATGTGATCTTGTCCTTGTTTTACCCCTGGGCATCTTGGAGTCACAAATGTTGGCTGTAGGAAGCCAAAAACGTATGTGCTGGTTCCAGGACTGCCTTTGTCCATGGTAAATGCTCGCGAGGTATTTGGGGCGGGGAAGGGTGGCATGTGGGTCAGCCGTCTCATTCCACAGGTGAGAAATCCGGGGTCCAGAGAGATGAATGTTCTCAAGACCCCTGTTCAGATTATAGTGTATCCTGGGTCTCCCAGTTTCCCTGGGGGACAAGGAGCTGGATGAGAAGTGGACCCACCTCCGTCTTCTTGAAGCCAGGGCACCTTGCCGTCTCCAGGACCCTACCCTTTCTTGGCCCATCTGCTCCATCCAGGGGGAGCTGAGCATTTGGCTTTTGCCAGTGCAGCCTGGCCTGTCATGTCATCCACAGGAGATGCACATGCTGAGATTCTGCAGCAGGGAGAGGCTCTGGGAGAGCCGTGGGGGACCAGCTGAGAACTGGAGAGTGGACTCCCGTCTGTTTCCCTGGAACGGTTGCCATGGAAGCATTGCGCCTGGGCACTCCTTGCTTCTCAGCAGGGTGGAATCAGGATTTTGGAGCCCTCAGATGGCCTCCTATATGGGAGCATGAAGGCATCTGGTGATAACCATGGGCTCCCAGACACCCTGGGCGGACATGGGCTACAACGCTGCCTCATTGATCGGGGAAAGGTGCTCGTCAGAGGTGGCGTCTCCCCTCAACAGTCTACAAATCATATTTTTAATGAGTTGTCACTTGGACAATGGGACTAAGACTTGGCTCTGATTCAATGTTGTTGCCTACTCCCCCCTCACCGCCCCCTTCTATGGTTTTTTTCCCTCTCCTGCTTGCTTTCTTGTCTCTCCAGCCTCCACTTACTGGAAACGAAATCTCTCAGATCATGAATGGCAGGGAGGGAGGGAGGCACCCAGACAAAGAGAAGGCTTTGTCTGGCGGTGAATTTAGATAGCATGTGGGTGGCGGGGAGCACACAGACTTCCTTCATCCGCCTGTCACGGAGCTTGCCTTGTGTTGGCGGAGAAGGAGAGATGTGTTTGATCCTCTGGAGATGCCAGGGTCCCAGATTATGAGGCTGGAAAGAGACCCCCAGCATGCCAGCCTCTTGTGGGGAAGGGCAGAGTGGTGGCAGGTTGCTGGTTGAGGGAGGCTATGAGCAGGGCCTGGATGTACCTATATTTGAGTCGTGAGCAAGCCCATGGGATGATGCCTGGCCAGTGCGACCTGGGCTCCTCATGATGCCACGAACTCCCACACCATCACCGCTCAGTTTCCTCAGTCAGGGGACCTTGACCCCTTCCTCCTCACACTGCCAAATGGATTAGATCAAACTGGAGAAGTGAATCCTCAGCGCCACCCCCATCAGCACTGTTGTCTTCCTTGCTGTCATCACCGTCATCATCATCATCACCATCCCAGCAAGCATTTATATATCACCTACTGTGTGCCAGCCACTGTTAAAGTGCTTACAAATCTGAAAAGATCTCCCATACAGTAGGTACTCAATAGAAATTATTTGCAACCGATTTCAGTTTCTGCTTTCTTGATAACTTGATGAGCCAGATGGAGTCACCTCTCTGGGCCTCAGGTTTCTCGTCTGTCCAATGGAAATAATAATAGTACTTTCTGCAGTGTTGTTGGAGGCTTAAGCATGTTGAAGCACATAAAATGCTTGAAAGAGGTCATGGTGCTGGCAAACTATTTACTAGTGTTGTTAGAGCATGTGGGTGGGGCAGTATCTTGATACTGGAGAAGGGTTGCTTTTGGCGTCACAAACATTGTACCCACAGACAACAACTCGCCCTACATGCCCTATAAGCATCCTCTTAACACTCCAAAAACTAAATGCATCATTTTTACTGTCCACCCCCCTAAATTTGCTTTTCCTCTACATTCCCCTTCTCACCCAGAGACATCAGCAGCCACCTATGTCGGTGGATATTTTCCTCTTTTCTTCCCCCACCCCCCCACCGCCCTCCCAGGCCAGGGGGACCAGGTATCACTGCTTTTGCCCCTAAGTGTCTCTAGTTAGGCTCCCTGCTGCCCATCTTGGCTGCCCGGCCTCCATCAAGCCTCCCCTCCTCTCCCTTGGAGCACCACGGCCGCCTTCTCCCGGGTCTCTTGGTCTGCTTCCTCCCTCCAAGGCTACCCTCCAGCTTGGTAGCTGGAGGGGTCTTTCTGAGTCACAAATATGGCTCATAATTCCCCTGCTGAACAGCCAGCAGTGAAAACAAGTGATTAGCCTTCGAAATGCTTAGTGGCCGTCGGCTGTGTCTAACACCAGCCCGGGCCCTGAGTGCAGGAGGGATGGCTGGGAACATTTGCCAAGACCCCACTCTTTGTCCATTCACTGAATGAAGGCTTATCATTCAACTTTTCGGGGCCAAATGCTGAGTGGTGCCCATGGCAGCCAGCTCATTAATCCTGCCTATGAGGGAGGCGTCACTGCTCCATTTTTCAGAGAAGAAAGTAAAGGCCACAGAGGTCACTGGCTGGCCAAGGCCACAGGGCTGGTACGCGTGGTGGAGCCTCCGTTCTGATGCCGTGGTCTCTGAGGCCAAAGGCACCATCCGCTCACCACCGCGGGCCATGCACGTGAGCCACCGAGAGACCCAGCGGGCCTGGCGGGGGCAGCCTCCTCGCCTGTCTGTAAAGGGAAGGCGGGGTGGTGTGGGAACTGGGGCAGGATCAAGGTGCAGAGAACAGAGCTGGGAGTGGTGGCGGCAAAACCGTATCTGGACTGGCTTAGAAGCAGGGAGGAGCGTGGACCAGGGCAGAGAGCCTGAGTCGGATGGCATGAATTCTGCAGCCCCCAAGAGCCAGACGCCTTGTGCGAGGTGATGGAGAGGGACCAGGGTCAGGACGCAGCGGGGCAGCTGGAGGAGGTGGGGATGAGGGTGAGGTGTGGGGCCGAGGAGCGGCCTGCGGGGGGCACTAGCCTGGTGGCCAATGTAGGGTGTTGAGAGGACAGTAGAGGGACAAAGAGAGTGAGGGGCCGAGGGTCCTGCCTCCGCCCTTTGTCACTTCTGTGTCCTCCATGAAGAATCCCTTTGCTGCCACCTCCCCACCTGGCGCTGCCTGCTCCTCCTTTCGCCGTCAGCCAAGTTCACCTCTTGTGAAGCCCTCCTGACCCCTCTCCGCAGGCACAGCCAGTCCCTCTGAGTCACTTATCCCACAGTGTCCAGACTGTCCAGCCTCAGGCTTGCCCCTAGTGCAGGGACTGAGGCCTAGTTGTCACGGGTCCCCTGGCACAGTCCACGTTTGCTGAGTGATGGACAGGGGACGGGAGCTCCAGCTTCCAGTTCTGACTCTACCATCAACTCTCAAGGAAACTGGGCCTCCGTTTCCTCTTGGGTACAGGGAGAGCTGCATGGCCACTGAGGGCCCTTCCCACCAGGCCCAAGGCCTGTGAGGTGCGAGCGGCAGAGGGGGACACAGAGTAAGGCCTTGGGTAGAATCTCCACCGTCCACTGCGAGCTCTTGGCCTGTTACAGTAATTACCACTTAGTACCTGTGCGTTGGGCGGTTGGCTGTCAGCACTGGGGTTTCAGAATCCAAGGATGTGCCTTCCCTTCGCTCTCCCTCCACCTGTGTCCTCATCCTCCTGCTCCCTCCCCCATCACTTGGTCTCAGCACATCCCCCTCTGGCCTATTGCCCAGCGCAGCCGGGAAGATGCCAGCAGTCCCTGGGGGCAATGATAGAAAAGACTTGGACTGTCAGGGACCAGCATGACAATTCACAGCCACGATGTTTTCTCCATGTGATTGCCCAGAGTGCTCTGAACTGCTTCGTGTTTGCAGGGTGGAGCTCTGCTCCCGCCACTTCATTTAGTCTGTGAAGAGCCACTGCGCACGTGCTCTGCACCAGGCCCAGGATTGGGGACTAGGCAGGCTGGGGGTGCTCTCGCCTTCTATGGGGGCTGGATACCTGGATGCCCCAAGCCCTCCTGCCCAGCCCGGGCCCCACATAACCTAGGCAGGGGCTCGCTGGAGAAGACAGCTCTCTGGACGATGTAACTTGCTGCACGTGGGGTTTCTGCTGAAGGGCAGCCAGGCCTGAGCACAGGGCCCCGTCCTGGAGGATGACACTTCCTGGTCTAGCTGCTGTATGATGGGGAGTGGGCGGAGCTGTAGAAGGAAATTGTTCAGCCCAGGCAGAAAGCTCAGCAGGAGCAAAGGTGGGCATCCTGCAGAGAGGTAGGGCGCAGGCAGGGGTGAGGGTGCACCTGGGGACAAGCCATGCAGGCCTATACTCCCGGCCTGGCCTTCCTCACCCACCCTGCTCAAGGCTGCTTTTTCCCTGCTTTTCTGTGGTCCTGTGAGCGCCCACCCCAGCAGCCTTCCCTTGGCCGTCTCGCCTGGCACTTCTGCCTCTTAGTCCCATGGCTCGGGGCTTCGTCTTGTCAGGCCTCAGTCATGCTGCCTTCTGCTAGCTCTCTGCTCACTGAATTCCTCAGTTGCAACCTCGGGTCCTTCATTTCCCAGTGTTATGACCCAGGGCAAGGTGCTTCACCTCTGTTTCCATACCTGCAGGACAAGAGAGAGAACAGCTCCTGTCTCAGAGGGTCCTGCTCAGGATACGCAGTCAACACCAGAGCCAGGGGACGGGTGCCTCTTCTCCACATCCTTCTGTATCTGTGACCCAGTTCGAGCCCTGCCCTGGCCTCCTTCCCTCCCCTTCCTCTGACTTCCTTCCTTGTCTCCTCCATGTAGTCTGGCCCCATCCAGAATTCTCCCACTGCTCCTGCTGCTTATGGCCATCATCTCTCCACACGCCTCAGTCCTCCTTGGACCAGGACCACATCTTTAGTTTCTTCTCTATCCCGGATGGAGGCCCAGAGAACCTAGTTCCGTGCTGGGCTCTGCTGCAGAGAAACACTCTTGGCCGGTGGAGTCATTCACTTGTCTGACCAGTATTTACTGAGAATGGTCTTGTTGTCTGTCTATTGTTGTGATAAATTACCAAAACTTAGTGCTTAAAACAGTACATATTTCTGTGGGTCAGGAATTCAGCAGCAGCTTAGCCAGGCAGTTCTGTCTCCTTGTCTCTCGGGAGGCTGACATCAAGGTGTTGGCCAGGGCTGTGGTCATCTAAAGACTCGCCTGGGGCCGGACCACCCACTTCTGAGAGGCCTTCTCACGTGCACGGCATGTTCCTCCCGACATAGGCATCGCGGGGCTGCCCGATGTCCTCGTGGGTTGGCAGCCGGCTCCCCTGGGAAAGAGAGTGATTCAAGAGGGAGCAGGGTGGAAGCACCTTTCTATGACATAAAAAAGTGTCTTTTTATGACCGAGGCTTGGAAATCGCACCATCATTTCCACAACATCCTATTAGTGACACAGGTCAGCTCTGCTCAGTGTGGTAGAAGGATCCAGGGTGTGATGCTCCAAGATGAGGATCACAGGGAGGCGTCTTGGAGTCCAGCTACCGCCAGCCCCTACCACGTGATGGGGTGGTTTTTCCTGGGGCTGCAAAGCTCACAGGTTCACAGGGACTCGTGGGCCCTGGGTGGGCTCAGGCTTCTGGCAGGGGTTTTGTCACTGTGGTAGCTGGAAGGCTGGCCAGGTTGGTGGCCTAGAGCTGCCTGAAGACAAAGAGGGCCCTCAGCATTGGGACCTAGGACCTCTGTCTCCGACATCAGCCCCTTTATCCAGCTTCCTTGCTCATTCAATGTTGGCACTTGCTCTCTGGGCTGCCACTACAGCCACATCTGTTCTCCGCCATCAGACCTGTTTAAAGACAGGCTGTGTGTTGTCCTAGGAGGTAGTGAGCACCCGGGCCCTAGAGGTGTGCAGGCATTGGCTGCACAGCCTCTGGGCAGAGGTATCACCAAGAGGAGATTCTGAGAGGGGTCCTCTCAGCCCTGAGTTTCTGACTCCGCTGGTTCTTTGTGACCTGCCTGCAGGGGTTGGGCCCCTGCTGCTTGTCACTAGCACGCCCAGCCCCCTGCAGGAAGCCTCAGCTCACCCCACTCCATCCCCTGAATGTGGCTCTGGTCTATGGAAGCTGTCCTCTTGCCGCCCACACCCCCAACCTCCCACCTGTAGGGTCTGAGTGCCTGGAATCCTGGCTTCCCGCCATGCTGCCCACATCCCACTTGGGAGCCTTCCCCAGATGATCAGGACCATTAGAAGCCTCCTAATGCCACCTGACCTCAGGCCTGTGATGGGCCCTGTGCCGGCTGCCCATGCATTATTGATGTGCAGAGAGCAGGAGGGAACCGCTTGGATGTATTATACCCTGGTGTCCCCGTGCATTAGCCTGCAGCATCTGTAACATCCCTCTGATGGCCCACTGATGCCCCCCTCCAAGATCTGTCCCAGGAGTGAGGGCTAATGGGAGAGCTGGCTCTCTGGGTACTGGGCACTGTGGCAGCATTGACACCAAGGACACCAGACTGGGCAGGCCCGGCACGTCCAGATCGGGGAAGGGAGCTCATCTATTCCCTCCTCTGTGGGGATGGGGGCTGGGGCTCCAGCAGGGAAGCAGCCGCTCAAGGTCACAGTGAGGTGGCATGGAGGCCCCCGATCCTGGTGCTCCCCCGACACTGAGTCCTCCTGGAACTGAGCCTTGTCAGTTTCTGAGACCTTAGACAAGGACTCCCCAAGTGGACAGAGGGGAATTCTGGGCAGGAGGGGGCCTTCCTTGTCTCCTGAGGGGCCCTGTGAGAAGCAAGATGAAAGCGCCCTGTTCTGTAGTTGCATTTCCTAAGGTTGAAACCCTCGGCCCCCACTGGCCATAGGACCTTGGCCTGGTCACTTTCCCTCTCTTGGCCTTTCGTCCTTTTCTGGAAAATAGGCACAATAATCCTTGCCTCCGTCTGCGGGCTGGTATGAGGTTCAAGAGCAGTAGTGGGTGAGAGGAAGACTGGACATTTGTGTAACATGTGATTACACGTCGAAAGCAAGAATGCGCCTTCTCTTCCCTGGTCCCCAGTGCCCTGCCTCTTTCAACGCAGAATCACATATTGCACTGGTTGACCTATAGTTAAACTGAAATAACAAGAGGGATGGGGATAGTGGCTGTGAGGCCCCAAGGACCATAACATTCAGGAGGCCCTGGTCTGAAGCCCAGCCCTACTACTTGCAAGTTAGTGACCTCAGTCAAGGTCCTTCTTCTCCCTCTCTTCTCCTCACTTTATATTTCTGTAAACTGGGGAGAGAGTTGGGAGGAGGAGGTTAGAATCCCTCTAAGAATAGTCCACCTCAGAAGTCATTGGGAACTCTTTTAGACTAAAAGGTAAATGACTGATATCAGGTCCTTTTCTAACAGCAAGTTTGGGAAGGGACTTCAGAGTCCTGGGAAGCACATGGTACCTGGAGGTAGAGGAGGGGATGAGGGCAGTGAGGATGAGTTTTGCCAACTGCCTCTTTTTTCCTGAGGGCCCGTGCTTGCTTGGTTTCTTCTTCATTTTGCAGATGAGTAAGCTGATGTGTAAAGAGGAGAGTGAGTTGCCCAAGTCACAGAGCCAGGGGGAGGGATAGAATGGGCCCAGGTCTCCCCAGCCCCTCAAATGTATGTAGGGAGGAGATGGGCAAGGAAGGGAAAGAGGCTCCAATGGCTGATCACCTCTGTGGGTTCTCTGCAAAGTGCGTTCCCTCCAGGATCTCATTTCTTTCCCACAGTCCTCCTGGGAGGGGGGTATGGTTACTGTGTCCGTTTTACAGATGGAGACACTGACGCTTGGGCAAGTGAGCAGAAGCCCTGAGGGTGGTGGAGCCGGTGGTCTGATTTCTGGTTGTTCCTGGATGGCTGTGTGGGGGGCACATGGTCACGGCAGTCTGGGTAACCCCCAGCCCGTGCGGGGGGGCTGTGACTGAGAGCGAGACTGCAGCCGCACAGAGGCAGGTGATGAGGTCCCAGAGCAGCAGCTGCTCGCTATGCAAACGAGGCCTTGAGCACCCAGCAGGGGCGCGGCAGAGAAACCCCCTCCATTCCCCTCCCCGTGACCCCAGCCTGTGTCTTGTGACACCTTCACACTGCAGCTGCCATCACTCTAGGCCTTGAATCCCAGGCCTGACCGGTGCACAAGAGCCATGTCCATCCCCCGGCGGAATTCCCTGGATCCATCTGGAGGCAGTCACAGCCTGAGGAAAGTCTGGCTGAAGAAGGCAGCCCCACATCAGGGGCCGACAGCAGCATCCCTGGGCCAGTCTGAGCACTGTCAGTGGGGCCTCAGATTCGAGGGCGCCTCACTCAGTAAGGACGGAGTCCAGCCTCATCCGTCCCGGCCGGGCCCAAACACTTCACCCTGGGCCCCGCCTCCGTGCCTTTGCTCCTGCTGTTCCCTCTGCATTACCCTCCACCCTTCCCCGCTCCACCTGTTTGGACACCTTGACAGAGCCAGCCCTACCTCCCGGCCCAGCACGGAGTACCCCTGCCCTTGGTGTTACCTGTCCTCACAGGGCTGCTCCCGCCCTTGTAGAGCGTTCGGTCCCGCCAGGCTGGGCGCTGCCTGTGCCGAGGCTGATGGATTTGTGCCCGGCTGAGTGCTTTATGCACACAGTCTCAGTGGATCCTCACAGCCTGGAAGGGAGGTGTGCTTCTTGTTCTCGCTTTACAGATGAAGAAGGGTGCTCAGAGAGGTCAAGTCACCTCCCTGAGGTGACACAGCTACCAAGTGGGAGAGTTGGGATAAGGTGTTGGGAGTCAGTGTGCAAAGCCGGGAATTGGGAATGAGACTGCCCTTCCTCAGCCTTTTAGTCCCAGGGCCAACAGATCGTAGAGTGATTAAGGACCAGCAAGCATCAGATGAGTGTTTGTTCAAGGCATAAGGCAGGGATGCTCCCCGGAGTGCTTCCCCCAGGGCTGCTGAGCGTGCAGCATGCAGCTCTGGGCACAGCCCCGCCGCCTCTCGCCGGCTCCCCCAGGCACACGCGAGGCCTGCGTGGGACTGTGGCTCAGGGAGTCTTCCCGGCAGTGCTGTGGGCTCAGGGGGCTTATCCACATTTGAGAGAGAGGAAACTGAGGCCCAGTGAGGTCTAATCAATGTCCCAGAAGCTCCCAGCAGGAAGCGGTCCACCCAGCCTCCAGCCTGGGGGTCTGGTTGGGGCTCCTTCCCCGGGCTGGCTGGCGGGAGGAGGCCTTCCCTGCCAAAGCCGCCAGGCTGCCTCTGGCCTGAGGTGACAAGGTGACGCTGCAGTTGGTCAGCTGGCCCCCACCCCCGGCGCTGAGAAGAGAGGAAACACCAGGCCGTGGGGGATTCCTCCGGCGGCGCCTCGCCCCGCGGCCACTTCCTCTGGATACTCTCGTTTTCTTTGTCACTTGTTTTAGTTTCTGCTTTTCTTCCCTCGTTCCTTTTTTTCGAGGCCACTTTCATTTCCGTCTGTCAGTGTCTCCCCCACCCCACCCCCACACGTCCTTTCTGCTCGCCGCCCCCATTCCCCTCCTACCGCCTTGGGATCCCCGGTGGCCAGGCCTGCCAGGGCCTCGGTTCTCGGCTGGGGTGGGCATCAGGTCAGCGATGGGAAGGGGCTGTCATCGTGTGTCTTCCGCCGCAGTGCGAAAGCCCAGGTGGCTCTCCAATTGCCCTGAGAGTCTGGGTGGTAGTTACGAGTCCCCTAGGCTCTCTGCTTAACCTCTGGTGCTCAGGCTCCTTGTCTGCGAAACAAGAGTAAGATTATCAACCTCAGAGGATGTAAGGAGAAAAAGGAGGTAACACATAGAAAGCTCAAAAAGTGGTATTTAGAAAAACTCAGTAAATTCTAGTTCTCTGTCTCTGGGATCTGCCTCTGAGTTTAGTCTCCTACATCTGTGGTCATCTCCCCTCAGAGAGATCTTCACTGGGCCGCACATCTGGCCAGAGGCAGAAATTGCCATCTGTGCCACCTGTACTGAGCCACCCAGGGGAGATGGGTCTGAGAAAGGAAGAGGGCATCATCAGTTTTGCCTCTAAGTCAGCACAGCCCCCTCCCCAGAGCAGGAGTCCCGTCCACCAGGCCCAGCACACAGGCCTCTTTCCTCACAGGCTGCCAAAGGCAGGAAGCCTGCTGCAGCCCAGGGCGGCCCATCCACTGTCGGCCGGTTGTGCCTGTTAGACGTTCTTCCTTCTAGCGAGCTGAGACCTGCCGGCCTCCACTTCCACCCTCCACCTTTGGCCATCCCCAAAGGGCTACTCTCTTCTCCCCATTGTTCCAGACGCTTGAATATTGCACCTGGGCCCTTCCAGACTTGCCCCCATCCCTCCGCCCAGCCTGAGAGGCAGTATGGCAGAGAGGTTGAGATCTTGGACTCAAGAGCCCAACTCCCCCAGGTCACAATCCTGGCATGGCCCCTTGCTACCTATGTGACATGGTACCCTCTGCACCCAAAAGAGGTCAACTGTGGGACTTCCGTGAGCAGATGTGTAACTTGCTGGCATACGGTAGGCACCCGGCAGCCTTCACTATGTCCATTATTCTTGTTCAAGACCAAACAGCCACGATTCTTTTTCCTCAATTGACGTATAATTGACATATAACATTACGTGAGTTTCGGGTACAACGTAATGATTCAATTTTGTATATATTGCAAAATAAGTCTGGTTAACATCCATCACCACACATCAGTTAACAAATTTTTTCTTATGATGAGGACTTTTAAGATCTACTCTCTTAGCAATTTGCAAATGTCCAATACAGTATTATTAACTATAGTCGTCATGCTGTACACTACGTCCCCAGGACTTATTTATTTTATACCTGGGAGTCTGTACCTTTTGACTCCCCTTCGCCCATTTCGCCCACCGCCCACCCCCCACAATTCTTAACAGCGACTCAGAGGACATCGTTCCCAGACCCCTCCCTTCCAAGCCGTGTTGTCTGTTGAGTTCAACTTGGCAATTTTCCTCTTACAGTTGGAGAAGGTGCCTTGACTCCTGAAGGCAGCCCCTCCTGGAGGAGAGAGCCCTGGTCCTGGACGGGGACTGTGTTAACATCCCAGCTCCGTGCAGGGCCACACGCTTCTCAAGGGCTTAAAGAAACGTTCGAGCCATGAAAAGGAAAAGTTTGGGTTCCAAAATATGAAAACGGCTGATCAAAATAAATGTTTGGTCAACACATTCAAACATGATTAATTGTTTCGTTTGGTTTTTACAAAAACGGTCCTCCCTTCGGGGGTTCCAGCGCTTCGTCTGCCAAGGTTCCCGGATACAGAGGATGATTTTGAAAAGTCAGAGCCGATCGTTAATCTTACGCGTCACTCACTGCAAACAACTTCAAAAGCAGAATTATTTTAAAAATTCAATTTTTTCAGCCAAAGAATACATTCAGAGTGGAATATGTTCTATATAATGTGGGAGAGACCGCCAAAAGTAACAGCACGGGGGTCTTAAAATGGCCCTGGGACAAGTCGCTTTGTCTCTGAGTCACTAGCTCCTCACCTGCAGGATGGAGACAATTCACCTGCCTCCCAGGCTTGTTGAGCCCAGCCTGGATCTCTGGTGGGGCCTGTCTGCCTTTTGGGGGCCATTGGTGGAAGTGACAGAGGGTGGGTGACCCTGGCCTCCCATGCAGTTCCCATGCAGACACTGGCTTGGTAGCTTTATTTGCGGATCCTGTGAATCTGGGTCTTTCGTCCAGGCAGCCACCCACCCTCCTTGGAAGGGAGCAGTTCCATCAGCTGCAGATAATCGTTTGGGCTTTGGGTGGTTCTGGGAGATTCTCAGTTATCCCTTTGCTGCTGCGTCAGGAGGTTCCACACAAGCCCTCGAAGGGCGGATGTGCCTCCCCGGCTGTAGGGCAATTCAGCAGAGCGATGTTTCTGCTCTCACCTCTCAACAGCTTTTTTTGTAAGGAGCCGTCATCCCTTTGTCCTTGTAACTGGGAGAGGCTTGTGGCAGGGGCGGGGAGGAGCCGACTGGACAGGTGGTGCTCGGTTGGAGGCCCTGCCGCATGTCTGCCCCTCCTGAAGTGTCCTTGGTCCAGGGATGCCACTCACAGCCTGGGGCTGCCATCATATGTGCTCATCCTGTTTCATACAAAGAGGGTAGAAAACGTTGAGTTCTGGGTTTCAGTTCTGCCTTTCTTATCCCTTGCTGTGGGACTTTGGACAAGTCACTTGACCTCTCTGAACCTCGGTTTCCTCCTCTGTAAACTGGAGAAGCAAACAGCTGGTCCACGCCTTTCCTGGGCTGATGTGGGATTGCGGATGGGAAAGGCTCCGTAGACCATCATTGTGAAGCTGCAGCGGGGAGAGGCCCGTACTCTTCTTTGTGTTGGTGTGAGGGTCCACCTGGAGTCCCTCACTGGCTTCCACTGGCCCCAGCCTGACTCCCACCCCAGCCTGGCCCAGGCCTGGGGGTGGCTGCCATCAAGGAACAGGGTTCTCCCACCTGGGAAGGAGCTCGAGGCCGCAGACAAGACCCAGCAGGTAGCCTCAATGCAGACCAGATGTCAGCACCCCTATTTACAACTCACAAATCTGGCGGCTTCCTCCTTGTCCCCGCAGAGACTATGTCTTTAAAAGTAGAATAAAACAAAATTGAGTAATCACCAGGAAAAAAAAATACATCTCGCAGAGCAGATAAAAATAGTCATTTCTGCCGTTCCCTCATCACCCACTGGACATGTCCAAAATCAAAGATGGGGATTTGTTAAACCAGGGAAGGCCTTTGAAGTGGTCCCGTGTAACCCAGCCTTTGTCGCCAATCCTGCTTTGCCAGCTGAAACCAGAGAGGTTAAGTGACTTGCCCAGGATTGCGCAGGACAAGTATGCAAGAGCTGGCGCTGGGCTCAGACCTCTGATCCTTTACATGGCACCAGCTGCCTTAATGCCTCACATCTCACTGCCCAGGTTCTGCTCCCCTCGCCCGTTACCTGCTCCCAGACTGTGATGGCAGCTCAGAGCAGGAGGCCTCCAGTCTCCACTGCATTTCTCAAAAGGCCATGGAGGGTGGATGGGACAGAAATCCAGGAACATCCTGAGTATGTGAACCAGGGCAAGTCTCCGTTCTCTGGTCCTCAGCTTTCCTGTCTGCAGAATGGTCTTCTTTCATGAGCACTTTTATTCTCTGTAGCTGGCAGCAATAGTACCTCGTGAAGAAAAGCCCATCCTATTGCTCATTCAGTCCTAGGCATCACGTGTGGAGGCAGCCCCTTCTCCCTGGGGGAGCCAGCCTCACCAGCTCTTCTCGGAGGAGGCTCACGGGGCAGCGTTCTGCTGGGGGTGAAAGCATAGACAAGGCTTGTCTTGAAGCTACATTTGCAGAGTAAGCACGATTTGACCTAGCTTTATGTTTGTGCCGCAGACTGAATGTGTGCCCCCAGATTCACATGTTGAAACCTAATAAATGTGGTGGTCGTAGAAGGTGGGGCCTTTGGGAGAGGGTTAGGTCGTGAGACTGGAGCCCTCATGAATGGGATTAGTGCCCTTATGAAAGAGACCCCAGAGAGCTCCCTTGTCCCTTCCAACATGTGAGGACGCCACAAGAAGGCAGGTGTCTGTGAACCAGGAAGTGGGTCCTCATCAGACACCGAATCTGCCAGCTCCTAGGTCCTGGACTTCTCAGCCTCCAGAGCTCTGAGAAATGAATTTCTGTTGTTTGTAAACTGCCCGGTCTATGGATCTCTGTTATAGCAGTCCAAATGCACTAAGACAGTTTACTTACTTGGAGTGGCTTTGGAAGGTGACAGTGGATGGTGGTGGAATGGGGTGTGGAAGCCCGTCCCAAGACACGACTTGGTGCTTCCCCTGCAAACCTGGAGAGGATGGTTCATGTTTAGGCTGCCCCGAAGCTGTTGTGACCCCAGGAGAAACTAAAGGCTGTATTCTCTGGGTGTGCAGGCAGATGATGACATTGGAAGGAAGTGGGAAAAGCTACTTACTCTCCATCCTGAGGCCACGCTGCTGTCCCTCCAGGAGGGGCAGGGACTCTGGGTCATTCATTCCTTAGCATGAACCACTTCATCAGATTGCTCTCCAACATCAACCGGGGGGAACCTAGAGGGGTGCTTCCCCCTGTGTTCTGAAAGCTCTGCTGAGATGGTCCCCTGCTAAACTAAATTGACATCCATCTCTTTCCAATTTGTCCTAAAGGGAAAAATTATTACATAGAATCATCTCAATTTTACATTTTTCTCCCACTGGCTTTTCTTAAGCTCCTGGCACCTGCTACTGCTTGACTGCTAATGAGCGCTCACCAGCAAAAAAAAATGAAATGTACAAGCAACAAACAAATATTAACGAGCCTTATCAGGATCAGCCAATTCTGCTGAGTTTCGCAGCATATTTTTTATGGTGGACGTGCATGTGTGGGTTATGATTTTATGGTGTGGGTGCATTTTCTGCTAGTAAAACTGTTCCCAGTTCATGTGATGGAGCCAAAAGTTTAATATTTCATGGAGTTCCCCCAAAATTCCATGACTTCCAGTTATGGCAACGGGATGAGGATGGAGATGGTGGTGAAGAGAAGAGGGGGCCCCGGGAATGGATGGGATGTCCCAAGCTCAGGCTTCATCTCTGGCACACCCCTCACCCCATTCAAGGCCATTAAGTCCCGTTGACTCAAGATCTGTCAGGTGTGTCCCCTTCCTCCCTCCGCCACTGCTAACAACCTTGTCTTACCTGGATTTCTGTAGCTGCTTCTAACTGCCACCACCACGCCCCTCCAATCTGTTCTCCACAGTGCACCAGAGGGATCTTTCAAAAACACAAATCTGGTCACATCATCCCTTGCATAAAATCCTTTAGTAGCTCCCTGTGGCCTCCAGCGTGAAATGCCACATTCCTTTAGAGTGACTTGCGGAGGCCTGCGGGATCTCGCCCCAGTTCTTTCCCCTGTCTCTCTGCACCTCTGTGCTACAGCCCCTCTGGAGGGGGGTGCAGTTCTGTGCCTCTGGGCCTTTGCAAATGTGGTTCTCTCTTCCTAGAAAGCTCTGGGCTTAACCTCCCTCCCCCTAACTGGCAGGCACATGCATGCGTGTGTCCGTGCACACACAGAAGCGCATGCACACACACCCCGAGACTAATTCCTACACAATATTAGTCTCAGTCTAGATTCCACTTCTGGGAAGCCTTCCTTGATTGCCCCCCCAAGCCTAAGGCTGTGCATCCAATGTGCTCCTCTGCCCCTGGACTCACCCCATGCCAGGACTTGTCACATTGCAGTTGTCTTTTTGCTAGTCTGTCTCCCCTCGTGGACTGTGAGTACCTGGACAATAGGGACTGTCCTGCTGTGTCCCAGCTGCTACATATAGTGGATACTCAATAAATGTCTGTTGAAAGTGAAAGGAAAGAAGTAACAAGGAAGGAAGAGGCCAGATTTGTTTCGCTAATCTCACAGTGCAGCCCGGGCCAGCCCTGGCATCTGTGGGTAATGCATGTCAATTCCACAAATACTTCACAAGCGCCAGCTACATCCCAGGCCTGTGCTAGGAGCTGGAGAGGTCAGACGGGGGCAGGACAGGGCTCTGCTCTGGAGGAGGTGAGACAAGCCTGCAGCTGGGGCAAGGCAGACTGGCCCACACTGCAGAGGCGACCCACACCAAGGGCCCCAGGAGCTTGCGGCAGAGGGGAAGTGGACCCGACTGGGCCAGGGTGGGGAACGTAGGGCTTCCAGGAAGCAGGGGCTGTCACCATGGTGTGTCACTGCTGGCTTCATTAGCCTTCAGAGGTGATGGGGTTTTTTCATCATTCAGAGTCCAGTTCAAGCATCCCTCCCTTTGGAAAGCTTCCACGCCTCCTGTCCCTGACGGAGTCAACCACGCCTGCCTTTGTACTGCCCCATGACCCCTCTGTTAGGGAATGTGCTTCGTGTCCCAAGACACAGCAGTGTCGGGCCAGGAGCACAGACTCTGAGCCGACTCTGTGGGTTCCCCTCCCAGCTCTGTGCCTGTGAGCAGAATGACTGTGTTTGTGGACAAGGTGCCCAACCTCTGTGCTTCAGTTTCCACGTCTGGAGAGCAGAGATGATCATGGTGCATCCTTCATAGCATCACTGCCAGTGTTAAATGAGTGAATGTAGGTAAAAGCTCGGAACTGTGCCTGGCACAGGATATGGATTATATAAATATTTGCTATTACCGTTATTAATTAACCTGGGCACCTATCGACATCTCTTGTTCTAGCTTACGAGCTTTTTTTTATTGTAGTAAGAACATTTAATGTGCGATCTACCCTTCTGACAAATTTTTAGGTGTACAGTACAGTATTGTTAACTGTATGTGTGATGTTGTACCGCGGATCTCTGCAACTATTCGTCTTGCTCCGCTGAAACCTTATACCCGTTCAACAGCAGCTCCCCATTTCCCCCTCCCCCGGCCCTGGCAACCACTGTTCTGCTCTCTGTTTCTATGAGTTTGACTATTTTAATGCCTCATATAAATGGAATTATACAGTATCTATCCTTCTGTGTCTGGCTTGTTTCACTTACCGTAATGTCCTTGAGGTTCATCCATGTTGTCACATGTTGCAGGATTGCCTTCTTTTTTAAGGCTGAATGATATTCCATTGTATATACACCACATTTTCTTTATCCATTCATTCATCGATGGGCATTTAGGTTGTTTCCACATCTTGGCTATTGTAAATAATGATGCAATGAACATGGGAGTACACATATCTCTTCAAGATCCTAATTTCCATTCTTTTGGATAAATACCCAGAAATGGACTTACTGGATCATATGGTAGTTCTATTTTTAATTTTTTGATGAACCACCGTACTATTTTCCATAGTAGCAACACCATTCTACATTCCCACCGACAGTGCACCAAGGTTCTAACTTCTCCATCTATGAGCTTCTTGACTTCAGAGCCTGGCTCTGGGTCCACCTGTGGCTCCCTCAACACCTTGCATAGGAATTGCACATAACAGGCTTTGAGAAGGTGGAATGATAATGCGGGTGTTCAGTGCTTGAATTGGGTGAGCCAGGACTGGATGGACACATTTCTTTCTGGATGGACCCAAAGATATTCCAGGTATGTCCAAACAGAATCAACTGTGAATGACCCACACTATTTGTGGGATGGCCCAGGGGAGAAAATGACAGCATCTCCCTTCTTCTTAGTTCCTTTAAGAGTTGCTGTGAGGGGCCTGGAAGCAGCCCTGGAAGCCTGCTCAGAGGTGGTGTTTTGAGCGCATCGGGTTAGATTGATTATGGAATTCCCTGGCTTCTCTGGAGCCCTTCAGCATCTGGGACATAGATGCGGCCTGGGAGGATGTTTGAGGGGTGGCGTAGAAGGGGCCTAGGTGGCTTGGGAGGAACTCTTGGCTGAAACCAGAGCCACAGTCAGCTGTCTTGCAGAGGCTGGGCTTCTGGAGTGGCGAGTGTGACTGAGCCCCAGCCACCTTCCAAAGGTTGAGTCCTTGTAAGACCAGGAATAAGCCGCTTCCTGCCTTAGCTTCTATTCAAGGGGATGCTTGCAAATCAATGTGTAGCTGCTCTGGGCATGGTTGGGTGCCCTTGGCCTGGGCAGCCTAAGGCAGGAGGGGGCCTGGCCTGATGGGAAGGATTGGGGGCTGGGAGGCACAAGTCCTGCGTTCAAATCCAGCTTGGCTACTTAACGAGCTGTAGGACTCAGGCAAGACACTGCCCCTCTTCAAGGCTCAGTTCCCCAGTGTGGTGCTGACATGAGTCCTCGGCCACCTGGGCCACTGTGAGGCTGAGGTCAGGCAGGAAGGGCTCTGCGTGTCTCTTTCCTGAGCCTGGTCACCGCGTCATCCTTCTCTGATGTTGTGGCTTTCACCCCATAAAGATGGATGGCCCGCGAATCCCAAGATTTTCAGATGAGCCTAAGACTTCCCGATGGGGACAGGGAAATTGTGCGCAGACCTCCCTGAGCAGAGTGGAGCAGCCGGTGGCCGTCCTTTGGTCAGGAACATCTGCTCTGGGGCGGTCTCCTCCCATGTCAGAGACACACCCATTTAGGAGATGGAAAAATTGAGGCACAGGAAGGAAAAATGACCTGCTTAGGCTGCCTCAACTTATTTTCGGTAGGTGAGCTACCCGCATGAATGAAGGAATTGCTGTTCACTCAAGTTAAAGGTGGAAACTGGAGGCAAAAAGGGCTCCTTGCCCCACCTCCCTACTCAGGCCTCACTTCCAACTTAGAAAAAGCCCGAATCGTCAATGGAAGCTCACTGCTGTTCTCCACCCTAAAAGTTCCAACCTCTGGGCCTTTCTACTTTTGTTTTGCTTTGCTTTACTTTCTGCTTATAATGCTGTTCCCATACTGAGCAACGAAGTGGGCCAACTCCTCCCCATCCTTCAAAGCTCAAATGAAGTCTTCCTCCTCCTCCTCCAGGAAGTCCTCTGGGGTGCCTGTTGCCCGTGGTGCAGCTCCTGTCCACGGCTGCTGCAGCACAGTGTGGAACCTCCGTTCCAGCTGTCTGGCCTTGGTCTCTCACCACATTGAGGATGTGTTTCTTATCAGTCCCACTAGGTAGGCCCTAGTCCCGTCAAGGCTAGTTTCAGCCCAGCCAGGAGGGAGAGTTAAAACACGCACCTAGACCCCCAGCTAGAATCCACTGGAAACTGCTCTGCTTCCCTTTGGTATCTGTTCCCACTGCCCTGGGGTGGGTCAAGGTCTTATGGCTGTAACTGCAGCACAAGCCTCTGTGTGTGTGTGTGTGTGTGTGTGTGTGTGTGTGTGTATGAGAGAGACAGAGACAGAGACAGAGAGACAGAGATAGAGACAGAGGCAGAGGAGGGAGTGTGGGGAAAGGGGAGGAGGGAGAGGGCTTGTGCCAGGCCACACACACATGTTCCTGTTTCGAGGTGTGAGTGAGACAACCCTTATTCTCCATCAGCTGACAGGCCTGGGCAGACCCTCTGGGATGCTAAGCCTGCCAACTAGGGCAGGTCAGCCGTTCAGATCCCAGCAGGGGCCCATCTCTGTCACCTACAAAGAGAGATACCAGTGTCGTTGAAGTTTCACGAATGATTTTAACAACTGCAAGCATTTGAGGCATTTACCATGCTAAGCACTTTACATATGTTATCCTAATTTTGCCAAGAACAATTTGAGGTAGATGCCATATTAGTCCCATTTTTCAGGTGAGGAAGTTAAGGTTCAGAAAGATTCCGTGCCATAGCAAGCACGAGGCACAGATCTACAGCCAGTCTGCCTGGCCCCCAAGCCCATGTTTATCTCCATGGCCCATAGACATCCCACTGGCCTAGGACTCCTGGGCATAACGTCCTGGCTCTGCCACTGGCTGCCATGTGTGGCACATTGAGTGCACCAGGCCTCGGTTCCTCCCTCTTTAGAATGGACCAGACACCACTGGAGGGCCCTGCCAACTGTCCTTTGCTGAGAAGCCGTGCTTGGGCGATTCTGGATTCTCAGATGCCCATTTTCCTTCTGGGATTCCCAGATTCTGACCTCAGACCCTAAGGTCCTGGAATCCTGCGATCCCCCTGTTCTCTAATCTTCACCAGAATGTAGGCTCCGTGAGGACATTCACATCTGTCCATGTGTTTCCTGCTACATGCCAGGGCCCAGCACTTGGCATGAGTCATTCAATATTTGTTGACCGAATCACTGACTCACTCCCAGTTCTGCCTTCGCCACAGTCAGCAGTCAGTGCCCACACTCTGGCTGGAGCCCATGCCTCTGAAGGGTGGCCAGGGGCTCATGCACAGTGTTGGACAAGCCCTGGACCGTAGGCAGCAGACTTGCTCTCTGGCCCTGCTTGGCCACTAATCAGCAACATGACTCCAGGCAAGTCACCTAATCTCTCTGAGCCTCTCTCTTCCCTAAGATCACTAGATGAGGAGGCAGAGAAACACATCAAGCTCGTTCCTGCCTCAGGACCTTTACATGTACTATTCCCTCTGCCTGAAATAACTCTTCCCCCATATTTGTTGACTACTCTCTGTTTCCGCAGTTAGAATTTAAGCTCCAAGAGGGCAGGGGTTTTGTTTGTCTGATTCAATGCCTAGAACAGTGCCTGACACATAGTAGGCACTCAATAATATTTGTTGAAGGATAGAGAAAGAGGGGAAAACAGGCAAAGGCCAAGATTCAGGGGGCTGCCCTCGCCCAGAAACCTCCACCCAAGTTCTGGTCCCCAGATACTGAGCCACTTGGGCCAGCTCTCTGCCCACAGGCTGACTCAGCCAGAACTCGCATGAGGCCCAGCACTCTCCCAGACACAACCCTGGGTGCCTCCACCATGGGAAATGAAGGCCAGAATTGTGCCCCTAAGAGGGCAGGATGTAAGACAACTGGCTCTCCCAACAAAGGGAGGCAGTGAGGCCAAGGCCAGGGGGAGCTGGCTGTGTTCTGTTGACGTAAGGGTGGTGGTTGAATAAACATACCCATTTTCCGTGATGCACCGCTTGAGGCCTGTGTCCGTTGCTGGCCCTCCGACAGCCGGGGAATGTCTAAGAGTCAGGAAGAGGAGTAAGGCATTGCATGTCTGACCCAGTTTGGCTTCCTCAAACTGCTTTGTTCACATCTCCCCATCCTGTGCTGGCCCCTTGACTCCCCACAGGTCTGCACTGCCTGCCCCCTGGAGAATGCAGCCCCTCAGCCTGGAATTCAGGGCTCTGAGGGGCCCAGCCCTGCCCTCATCTCCTTCCGGCATCCTCCCAGCTCTCCTGCAGGTGTCAGCGGCAGCAGGGTCCAGGAGCTCTGTCCCCAGTGCACTAGGACCAGTCCCCTCTCCAAGCTTTACTTGGTGCCGTACTGTCTGCCCGGGATGCCCTCCCTCTGCTCCTCCTCCAGGAAGCCCTTCCTCACCACAGCGACCTGTGACACCTTTCCCTCGTCTGGGCCTCTCCAGCTCTCCTGGACTCTCTACTTTTAGCGATGCTTGGGCATCGATATATAGCTACTCTGTACACAGTGGGTGCCCCCAGCCTGTGGGAAGCACTGTGGGCAGGCATGGGAAAGAGGCTGGGTGTGGCAGTCCCCTCTGTCCATTGTGTGATGACCAGGTGAGACAATGGACATGAATGCACCTTGCAAACTGTAAAGCCCTGTCCTGCCGTAGCCCAGGCCCCTTCATCTCTGGCATGGACTCTTGCCCCAGCATCACTGTGGGCCCCCTGCCTCCGTCTAGCTTCCCTGCTGAGCCCACAGGGGTCTTTCTGAAACACGGGTCTGATCACTTCCGTTCCAGTGACCCCTCCTTGCGGGGCGGTTCCAGCCCAGTGGCCTGTCCCCTGCTCTCAGACCCTCCTGTGCTTTCCCACCTCCTTGCCATTGCTCAACGCATTCCCCTGCCTCCAATGTCTTCCCCTCCCCCCTTGTCCTCATTCCATTAGACCCTTCCTCTTCCTTCAGAATTCGCTGACCCCTCCGGGCACATCCGGCCACTCGGGGCCCTCACTGTCATCTCTCTGTGATGGCATCTCCCCAGCTGTGACTCCTTCCTCATTTATTTGCACAGGTGCCTCCGTGGTTGTCGGAGTTGGTTGATGTAGAGAAGGGCGAAGGTAAAGGTTTCTCCTGATGGATGGGTTGTGTCTACTGAGGCTGTTCCACGGGCCAGGCTGGCGCTTTACAAACTTCAGTTTATCGAGGCCCAGTCAGAGCCCTGAGAACCATCTTTTTTTCTATGGCAGGACCGAGGCCCAGAGATGCTATGGGCCTTGCTCGAGGTCGCACAACCAGCGTGGGGACACTGGTCAGGCTGACTTCACAGCTTTCCTCCGTGTGCATGACCATGACGGAGGTAAAGATAACAGATCTCTTTCCCAAACTACGGCTGTTAATAAACTACCCTGGGGATTTTGTTCGTCTGTCTTTTTGCTGTCCAGTTCTCCCCATGTCTCCCGCGGGTGCTTCCATCTCAGCCCTGATAAGCAGCTGGCTGGTCCCCAGCCACCTTCTCGTCCCTCCCCCACTCCAGGTCACCTGGGCCCAGGCTCCCGACCCGGGTGAGACCTAGTGCTTCTCTCCAGGACTCTCCAGGGAGCCAGGGCCACCCCGTGCCCATGTTGGCCCCAAGCCGCCTCCTAGCCCTGACATCCAGCCTGCAAATCAATAAATCTGTCTCCTGCTCTTCTCTCCCAACCATCTGTTTCCCTGGTGGTCCCCAGGGAGTCTGCCAGGCTGGCTGTAAGCTCCCAGGTCGGAAAGAAGAGCTATTTTGGGGCCATCTGTTTGAGAGGTGCCTCCGGCTGGGGTTCCACAGCCGAGGGAAGCTGCCCAGGCAGTGGGGGGCTGCCAGGAGGAGACAGCAATTAGGGAAGGAGAGCCACCTCTATCTTTAGGCTCAGGGCCAGGATGCCCCAGCTATGCCCCGACTCAGGCAGACCGGTGAGATCCCAGGCCTTGCCTGCGTCCTGGGGCAGATGGTGCCAGAGGGAGCGGGGAAGATAGTCTGAACCTCACCCCCTCCCACCTATTTCTTTTAAAACACTTACACACACCCTTAAAATTGGGTTGCCAGTGACAACCTGGCATATCATCTTCTTTTTATATTATTCTTAGCCCCTCTGTTGTCATAGCAACCGAACAATGCTTTTAAATATAGCAGTTAATTTTTTCAGCTCTAGCAACAAAGTTCTGGTGCTGTCCAGAAGGCCAGTGGCTGGTTTCTCTCCTGGAAGCAAAGCCCTCCAAACTCAACTCACCACCTGTCAGCCCCAGAGTGTGGGCTGGGGCTGCTGTCCTGCGGCCCGTGGGGACCCTCTGTGTTCCCGGACCTGCCACACTCCAGAGTCAAGGTGTAGTGGGGAGAACCTGGGTTCTGGAATCAGCAGACCTGGGTCCATATTGCCCTGCCCCTGAATCCCTTGCTTTTCCTCTGTGAGCTTCAGTTTATCAGGTTAGTGGGGGTGACGTATCTGCCTCAGATTTTGATGCGGCTTGAAGGAGGCGAAGGGGGCCCACGGCAAACACCCAGCAAACGCACCTGTGCCTCTTTTCCTTTCTCTTTCCCCTCCCCCCTTCCTTCCCTTCCCTTCTCCTTTTCCGTCCTTACCTCCCTCTCTCTTTGCATTTTTCTCCCTACCTCCTCTCTACTGCCTTGAATTATTGATGTTAAATTCCCAGCCAGTAACATCAGAGGGTTAAAATCCATAACCAGCCTTCCTCTGGCCTCCCCTCGGATCGCCCTCCCTCTGTGGGCTGGTGAGCTCATCAGAGGCATTAATCACACATCAGGCCTTGAGAACCCAGGCCCCTGCAGTCTAGCCGCTGAGCAGCCCCAGGCAGGAGGCGGCCCGGGCAGGGCATCTTCTGGAAGGGCTGGGCTCTCGACAGAGTGGGCACATGAGTGGAGCTTCTTTGGCAAGGGGCGCCGGCAGCCTGCAGTGGGGCTGCATCAGCGAGCCCTCCCTGGCCCAGTGACTGGGGTGTCATTTCCAGGGCTCTCAGCTACCCACACCCTCCCACCATCATCCTGTGCCTCTCCCCAGACCCTCCCCCAGGCTTGCTCACCACCCACTCATTTCTCTGCATTCCAGAGCTCAGCATGGCACATCTTAAAACAACAGGCAGCAAAGTTTCTAACACTCAGAAGCAGTCAAAACATGGCACGGGCTGCCCAGCAGGTAGTGAGTTCCCTGTCGTTGGAGACCTTAACTAGAGAAGGGCATCCAGGGGACAGGACGTTATGGAAAGGGTTGTAGTGCCAGGTTACAAGTTGAATAAACTGGTCTCAACCTATGATTGTGTAATGCAAACAATTATATTAAAACCACCATATAATTTTGCAGAACCTTGGGTGTTGATTATTATCTTCATTTACAAAAAAAAAGGAAAGTTAACTTGCCAGGGTCATTAGGCGGGTCAAGAAGCTGACTCTGAATCCGTGCCTCTACCTGCCCCATTCTTCTTCAAGTTCAGCTTTCCTGGCTGGAAGCTGCATATGGGGACAGGTTTATGGAGCAGCAACTGAGTGTGACTCTGTGCTGAGCCCCAGGCTAGTGGCTCGGAGACAGGCAGGAGTCGGAGACATGCAGGAGTCAGCTGCTGCTCCCTGGGAGCTGGTGATCTTGTTCAGGGACCAACAGCAGCCACAGGAAGAGAACACGAGTGCTCTGAAGAGGGATGCTCTGGGCTGAGGGCCAGGCGTAAGTGAGAGGGAGCTGATGCGAGAAGGGAAGGTGCCCGTGCTTCTCAAGCCCACGGCAGGCCACAGGCTCCAGTGGGCATTTTACGCCTGGCCTTATTTAATCCTCCCACGGCTCTGCGAGAGCGAAACAACATCCAGTTTTGACAGATGCTCTGCTGAACTTGTCAAGGTCACACAGCTCAGAAGCAGAGGGACCACGTGTGTCTGACACTAAGGCAGCACCAACTTGGGTGGGAGGTGGCAGAGGGGAGGGACCAGCCTGCTGTGTCTGCGTGGCTGAGGGTCTGTCTGGCTGTCAGTCTCCATTGTTTGAGGCCATGGTGGTAACTGGTGGCTGAGGGCACCTGGCTCTGGCCCGCACCCAGCAGAGCTGCCTGGTGCTTCCCTCCCACCACTGGGGAAGATGGAGGGAGGGACGGTGGCTATGGGGGCAAAGGAGCTGCCATGCCGTGCAAGGGACCAGCTCTGGCCTGGGAGACAAGGGACCTGGAGCAGGTCCTGACGTCGCTGCTGGTTCTCTGTGACCCCCGAGGCAGGTCCTTTGGGGTCTTGATTCCTCTCCTCACTCAGAAGGACAGAACATCCATTGCCCTGCCTGTCGCATGTGCTAAGTTAATGTGTCATCGTCAGCATCAACCTGACATCTACCTAAAACATGAACCAGAGGCAGGTCGCCGTCCCCTTCTGCTGTTTGTCCTTATGGCACTCCCCACCCTGACATTCAGTCATACGCTCTTCATTTATCCATCACTGCCTTTCTCTGCCGTGAGACTGTCAACCCCATGAGGGCTGGACTGGACTTTGTCCAGGGCTGTGTCTCCAGCTCCTGAACAGTGCCTGGCGTGTACGAGCCCCAAGCCCATCAGTGGATGAAAGACCCACGTGATTAGGATGGTGTGGCTCCTCGTGCTCCCGCAGCCACACCCGTGCCTCCTCCTGGCACTTGTCATGAGACACTGTGATTGCATATGTGCCACCTGCCCCCCACACACTATGAGGTCCCTGAGGCTGAGTGTGGGGCCCAGCTGGAAGAGTGCTTGATGAGCGTTTGTTGAAGCAGTGAATCCAAGCACTCGCCCCCCCCCGGGCCTCAGTTTCCCCATTTGTACACTGTGAGGGTGGTCACCCCGGTAGCTTTTGAAGTGCCCTCCCCTGGTGACGCTCTGGGATTTGTAACCTGTTGGCTGGCGTTTCTGCACCTCCCCCCAATCCTTGTCCTGAGCCTCTGGGGTTGGTCGCTGCCCAGAGCTGCCTTCCCCTTGGTGAGCAATTAAAACCCCAGAACAGCCCACTGCTTGAAATCAGGTGCCTGGACCCTGAATTTGTCTCCAGCATGCCAGGTGTGCTTGGGTCCCTGCCAGCCTCGTGGTGGGCATCACTGGGACTGCTTGGGCCTTGCAGCCCTGAGAGGCCATCTGTGGCATCAGGAGACAGCCAGCACCCGGGGAGGCAGGAGCCAAGGAGGAAAAGGCGCAGGAGGGAACCAGCCTTCACTGAGAGCCAGGCCCTCCATAAAGGTATTTCGTATTCCTCAGGAAGGCCACTCAAATCGGTTCATTAGCCCCACGTCACAGCTGGGGGACTGCAGGCTGAAAGAGTGCCTCGAGCTCACGGAGCTGCTGGGGGCAGGGCCTGGATCTGAACACAGGCCTGTCGAGCTTTCTCACGGCGCCACTCAGCTTCCCCTGGAAGGATGGTTGGCTGCCATCAGCCCCTGGAGTTACGTAGTTCAGTGACTGCCGGTGAGTGATGGGGAGGGAGCCTTGTGGATGCTGCCATGGAGTCTGAGTTTGCAAATAAACAGGCTTGATTTCTGGCCTCCTCTTGCCGCTCCCCCGCTACCTCCTCCCCCGACCCTCTGCCTGTTCTTCTGGGTCCTGTCAAATCTCACATCCTCTCTGAAGGACAAGACAGAAGCCTGAAGAGCTACAGAGTCAGAGAGGCTGGAGACTTGAGACCAACCGTGCCCACAAGGCAGGGCGAGCACTCAAGGCCAGCCTTGGGGGGACCGTGGGGGGAATCCAGTCCAGGCCGCAGCAGAGCAGAGTCCAGAGAAGCGGGCTGATGTGGGGCTGTCAGGTGGACATCCGGGCACTACCATTTACCGGCTAAATGACCTTTGGCAAGCTGGCCTTCAGGTCCCTTATCTGTACCATGGGAGTAATGGTAGTAACTGCCTGGCATAGCCCTCTTTGGGGATTTGATAAAGGAATCCATAAAATTCTCAGATGAACGCCCTGCATAAGTCACTATTGGCCACCATTTTCTCACCACCATGCTGCCCAGCCCCAGGTCCGGGCACTCGGGCTCAGGGTGTGGGGCTACCACTGGGCGCTGGATCAAGACTGAGGAATAAGGCGGGTGCTGGACCTTGGGAACAAGACAGCGACAGTTTCCAGAAACAGGTACAATATTAGAGCTGGAAAGTGTGAGCCAGGGTTCTTTCAAGGATTATAGTGATAATAAGAGGGAGGACTGGTTTGAGAACAAGAGGTAGGACTGAGCTTGCAGGGGACCCCGCTGTTGGAAGAGGAGAGATGAGGGAGAGGAGAGTCAGACCCTCACTGGGGGCTTAAGGTTAGAGCCACTCCATGTGGCTCTGAAGAATTAATTTACAACTTCATAGGTGTTCATCTCTTTGAAGCAGAAGCATGGAATGTCAGAGCTGGTGCGACCTTAGAGATGATGTTGACTGCCCAGGGCCACACAGCGGGTTAAGAGCACACCCCTGCTCATCTCTGTGCCTCTGTTTCCCCTTTGCTCACATGAGAGTGGTACATGAGATGACCTTTTAGGATCTTTCCAGCCCTGAAAAGGATCCCTAGAGACTATTTCTGGGGTTTGCTCAGTGTTGGGAAAGGGGAGGTGGGAGCACTGAAGAGGTAGAGGGTGTAGACGAGAAAGCAGCAGGAGGAAGTGCCTGATCCCCTGGCAGAGGCACGAAGAGCAGGATGGAGGGAGGAGCCTGGGCCAGCTGCCGTCCCTATGGACTGGAGCAGGGCTGTCTCTCTGAGGCACTAGGGTCGCTTGCACACCATTGGACTCAGATTGGCAGAAGCTGGAAATCTCGCTAGGCCTCTCCCAACTCCTGATGGAAATTGCTTCCTCACCTAAGCCTGTTAGTCACTGAGTCCCTGCTCCACTCTAGGCATAGTCCCTCCAACGTGCCTGTCCAACACCTGAGCCACAGCGGTCAGAATTGCATCCCTGCCTGGAATTGGCCTTGTTGCCCTGAACTCTGCATCTGGCATTGCTGTGGGTGGTGGCAGTGGAGGGGGAGTGCCTGCTGAGCTGCAGCCCCCGCCCAGACCCTGCTATATTGGTGATGCTACATAACAGGGTTTGCCTCCTGCCTGTTTCCCGGCCTCAGACTCCAATTCTCTGCAAGGGTCAGAGCCGCACATGAGCTCCAGACCCTGACTAGCTATTACCTGTCTACCCAAAGCCCATTTGGGGTTAGATTCTATTCCCCATGCCCTCAAGCTGCTGGCTGGGTTCTTGTCTTAGACAAGGAAGACTGCCAGGAAATGTCACTGCCATTCTGTTAGCTTCAGAGATTGCCACTGCTAGAGGCAGTGCCCCGGCCATGAGTGGCCCTGCTTGGACTCATCACAAGCTTGCCTCTGGATGCTCCCATTTCCAGGCTTCTTCCTGTCACTGGCCCTTGATACAGCAGCCCCAGCTTGCTGGTGGGGTACACATTCCCAGGTCCGAAGCTCTGGCTGGGTGTTAGGATGCTTTGGGCTGGACATAACAGAAACCCAAGTGGCTTGAACAATAGGACTTTATTAATTCCAGAAGCCTGACGGTAGGGGCAGTTCCAAACCTTCTGTTAACCCAGAAGCCTAATGAAGTCAAGGATCCAGGCGCTTTCCAGCTTTCCCTCCTCTGCCAACCTCAGCACCAAGTCAGCCTCATTTCGTCCAAGGTCATAAGATGGTCCCAGGGGCCATTTGCAGACATGATGGTGGGTGATGCAGAAAAGGAACATCTGCCCCAAAATCTCTCTTTTTTTTGCTTTTTCTCCCCAAATCCCCCCAGTACCTAGTTGTACATTTTAGTTGTGGGTCCTTCTAGTTGTGGCATGTGGGACGCTGCCCCAGCATAGCCTGATGAGCGGTGCCATGTCCGCGCCCAGGATCTGAACCAGCGAAACCCTGGGCCGCCGAAGCAGAGCATGTGAACTTAACTACTTGGCCGTGGGGCCAGCCCCCAAAAATCTCTTTTTGTTAGCAAGGAAGCCTTTCCCAGAAACCCTGAGAAAGACTTCCCTTAGCTGTAAAATGGGAGTAATAGGTCCCATTAACCAGAATTGAGTCACATGCCTATGCCTGAACCGGTCACTGGAAAGTGGAATGAAGCCACCATTACCAGACTGGATTAATCATGGTTTACCCCCTGTGTCTGGGGAATAAAATCAGCCCTCCACAGCAGATAAGAAATAGGGAGAATATCTATTGGGTAACTCTTAGTATTTAACTTGAACTTTGCCCGTTTGCATTTGGCGCCAGAGCACCTAGTAGTAGCCCTTGGTGCCAAAGGAAGCCATTTTGACTTCTTCCTCCCTGCACCCATTAGGGCTCTTTGGCGTAAGCAGCAGAAGCTGACTTTAGACACCTTCGGCAAAAAGGGATTACCTTGGAAGGATAATGAGAATCTCGCAGAATTGACAGGAAGGTTGGAGAACCAGGATCAGAAGAGGATCCAGGGCCCTTGGGGGAGCAGAAAGCGGGAACTAATCAGTGGCAGTCTTGTCATGGCCGCAGAGATGGAAGATTCTGGGTCCTGGAAGAAAGCATCTGATATGCCTAGCCCAGCCTCACTCCCTCCCCTTGGCTTCAAGAAAGCCTGGATTTACTGTCCACTAAGACCAGGAATGGTCTTTAGTTTCCCCAAATTTAATTTCCCCAAATGAAATTCGGATGGTATTGCAGAAGTAGGGAGAAGGGATCCTGAGTGGCCCGAACCCAGCAAATGCCTGCATGGTAGCGCATGATGCCTGACCCTAGGACAGAACAGAGAGGGCGTGATACACGTCCCTCACCGGGGGGTAGAAGATGCAGGACCTTAGTGCATGGGGACAGCCACTCGGAGCAGGAGACAAGTGAGCACTCTGTCAGGTCCCCACAAAGGCAGTCCGCCTCTGATGTCACCCTGATAGGCAGAGGGTTCTGTCAAGTCCTTCTAGAGGCTCCCTGAGCCCCTCACCTGGGAGGTGGCCCCTCCTGCCTTCTCCCACCAGCTCTAGAAATTCTATCAGTGTGTCTCCTCTTTCCCGATTACTGGAGAGTGGTGACAGCCCCAGGACATTCCTGAGTTTTTCTTCAAAACTGTATAGGTCGAAGATCAGTTCCGGGGCTCACCGTGCCCCTGGCAGGGCGGGATTCAGGCCTGGCTAAGTCTATTGCTGCAAATAGCTAACTGTCTCTGAGCACCTATTGTAGGGCAAGGAAGGTGCTAGGCGCCCGGCGTGCAGCATCTCATTTAATCCTCCCACAGCCTTATTATATGACTATTGTTTTCCTTTTCTACAGATGAGGAAACTGAGGTTGGAAAGAGTCAGTGACTCTCCCACGGGCACGCACAGCTAACAGTGACAGAGTGGGAGGCAAATGTGATCCAGAGCCCCCCTCAGTCCCTTCGCTGTGCTGTCCCGCACCCCGTGCTGCTAGGCCTCTCCTTCTCCCTGCTTCGAACAGGAATGAGACGTGACTTAGTGCACCCATTTGTCCTCCTCACCAAAGACCCTCTTCACCTTGGGCTTCAGCCTGCCGCCTGTAAGAACCTTCGAACCACTCCAGAACTGTCACCCCAGAGATGTCAAGTCCTTCCTTACCCCACCCAAGGCCCTCCGTGAAAACACAACCATGAGTTCCACTTTTTAATTTTCATGATGAAACCTTGCCTTTGCCCCCATAGTTATGACTTCTGGAGGACACGGCTCTGTCTTCTGTGGGAGCAGAGCATCCTTTCTGCTGCTCTTGCCAGTGCCCTCAGACCTGGCAGAAGATCATGGACTCTACAGGTCCCCAGAGGGATGGTTGATGGAGGCATCTGCCAGCTGGGCTCCAGGAAGCCCCAGAGGCTCCACAGAACCCGTTCAAGGTGGCCTTGGAGGGAGTGGTGGGGGGCAATGTGAAACATGCCCCGCTCAGCTTCTCCCGGAGCACCCCATCTTTATCTGTTTTAAGCATTGATGCTCAACGTAAATTTTATTTTCTAAAAAAAGTCTCTCTGGTAATAGTCATGGATTTCTTGGATACAGTGATGCTTTTTTCCAGAAGATTCCATGAGGTTTTCCTTCAACTAAAACTCCTTTACCACCCTGGCCACTGGAGAATTGCCTTTACAGAACCGTAACTTAACATTCTCTCTTTGACATCATTTGACGACCAATAACCAGGAATAGCCATAGATGTGGGAGCACCCCAGCACATTGGTAAAAAAGTAGAGAAAGTTATCCACCGTATTGCTCAACCCCCTTGAAACAAAGACCCTGACAACCAAGTCAGCTCAGAAATCTAGGTCAGGAATTTGATTTTTCTAGTTCCTTCCTACTTCCCACGTCCTTTCTGGTTCCTTCCTACGACTGACAATAGAACCCATCTTGTTTTACTCTTTGCCTTGGCTACTAGGATGCCCAGAGCTAAGCTGTTCACCAGGCATTTATCTTTTTAAAACATGTATATTTTTCCATTACATAATACTTGGGTATTTCTTTAGAATTATAAAATAAAGACAAGTACAAGAAAAAAAGAAAAAATTACTCATGTTTCTCCTCCCAAAAAACTGTTAATGTTTTCATCTGTCTCTCTGGTTTTTTGTTGATGTACGGTTTTCATGTGGTTTGGTTTGCAGGGTTTTTTTTCTTTTTTCATAGGTGAAATCATCCTGTGTATAAAACTTTGTAGCTTGCTTTTCTCAGCCTCGTATCTAAAGTTATCACAGTCTTAAAGGATGCATAATATTCTATTAAGTAGAGCAGAGGCCAGCAAGCTTGTTCTGTAAAAGACCAAATAATAAATATTTTAGGGGTTTGGGGTCATATTGCTTCTGTCCCAACTGCTCCATGCTGCCCCTCTAGCTCAAAAGAAGCCATAGGCAATATGTAAATAAGTGGACATGGTTGTGTGCCAATAAAGTTTTATTTACAAAAACAGGCTGTGGTAGAATTTGGCCTGAAGGCTCTGGTTTGCCACCTCCTGACATAGATACATTCTAATTTTCACAGACCTGTTAGCCATTTCCGTGTGTTAGCAACTTCGGTTTGCTGGCGGTACCCAGTGCTTCAGTATTACAGATAAGACTGCATGGAATTTGCTTAGGATTTTTTCCTTAGACTATATTCCTGGAAATTGGGATGACTGTGCCCCAAAGTATGGATATTTGTGAGGCAAAGCTCTTGGTGAATGCCATGGAATTTGCTTTCCAAAAGCAATTTCCACTTCTACTCCCAGCCGTGATGCGAAGGTACCCATTTCCCCAAGCCCTGTGCACCCTGGGCATTGTCCTTTAAGAAACAGTCATGCGCCGTGTAATGACAATTCGGTCAATGATGGACCGCATATAGACCGGTGGTCCTGTAAGATTAGTACCGTGCAGCCTGGGTGTGTAGTAGGCTATACCATCTAGGTTGTGTAAGGAGAATGTGGTGTTCACACAACGACAAAATCACCTAACACCGCGTTTCTCAGAAAGCATCCTGTCGTTCAGCATTGCTTGACTGCTCTTACTTGCAGCCTCCCCTTCTCCTTTCCCTCTGGACTTTGCTTTGTCTAATGTTTCCAGCTTGGTCTGCACTTTTATTCTTTTTTTTTTTAAGATTTTATTTTTTTCCTTTTTCTCCCCAAAGTCTCCCGGTACATAGTTGTATATTCTTCATTGTGGGTCCTTCTAGTTGTGGCATGTGGGACGCTGCATCAGTGTGGTTTGATGAGCAGTGTCATGTCCGCGCCCAGGATTCAAATGAACGAAACACTGGGCCACCTGCAGCGGAGTGCGCGAACTTAACCGCTCGGCCACGGGGCCAGCCCTACACCTTTGTTCTTTAATCTTCCTCATGTCCTTTTGGGAAGTAGACAAGATATAAGCCAACAAGGGTCAAGTTGAGGGGCTGGGGGAGCCATGGAGGCAGAGTCTTGAAGGGCCACTGCGGGTGGCACTGGCCAGCAGGGCTGACAGCTGTCCTTCTCTGCTGGGTGAGGCACTTTGAGGGGCGGACACTGACTGGGACTTCCAGAGCCTGTGTCATGGTGGCCAGGCAGGGTTGGGGAGATGAGAACATAATGGAAAGAAAGCAGTAACGTGGTGGGAGGGTGGGTAGGGGCTCGGGGCTCAGAGGACACAGGCTTCCCTCAGGCTCCATGTGTGAGAGCTTGGACAAGTTCTTCGACCTCTCTGAATTGCCCATTTTGTCATCTGTAAAGGGGACAAAACAGTCAACTGTGCCGGCTTGTCACGAGGATTCAACAGGATCCTTAATATTAGAGCCTCACACAGAGCCTGGCGTATAGAAAGGACTCAGTGTGTCTTTGCCAGGTTGAACTGACTTGATGTTAGGGTCTTAGTAATGATGGGAAACAGATCATATGAGTATTTATTTTTTTAAATGTTGGCACCTGAGCTAACATCTGTTGCCAATCTTTTGGGTTTTTTCTTCTTCTTCTCCCCAAAGCTCCCCA
This sequence comes from Equus asinus, assembly GCF_041296235.1. Classification (NCBI taxonomy): domain Eukaryota; kingdom Metazoa; phylum Chordata; class Mammalia; order Perissodactyla; family Equidae; genus Equus; species Equus asinus. The sequence goes on from NC_091794.1 coordinate 81,721,307, forward strand.
GTTCTTAGTTGTATATTGTAGTTGTAGGGCCTTCTATCTCTGCTATGTGGGACTCCACCTCAGCATGGCTTGATGCGCGGTGTCATGCCACGCCCAGGATCCAAACTGGTGAGACCCTGGGCTGCCAAAGCGGAGTGTACCAACTTAACCACTCGGCCACGGGGCCGCCCCTCATACGAGTATCTTTTAAAAGAGAGAGAGTATGGATCCAGTGCACACCACATGGTGGGCCTTCAAAAAATAATCGACGGATGAATGACAGAACGGAACTTTGAAGCCAGACAGCTCCAGCTTCGTCACTTGATAGTTTTGTGATCTTGGACAATGCGTTTTCATCTCTATGCCTCAGCTTTCTTCTCTGCAAAATGGGTTTAATGAATAAGGATATTTACCTGGCGTTCACGGATGAGGAAACTGAGGCACGGGTGGCTAAATAGTTTGTTCACGGTCTCCCAGCTGGTACAAGGAGAGATTCGGTGCCCACCTGCACGCTTATTGTGAGGATGAAATGAGACAAGGAATGTAAAGTTTCTGACTCAATAAATGTTCGCTCCTTTCCAGAAGCAGAATGGTCTTGGCCAGGAAAACTGAGCACAGGGGGTCTGCAGCCACCCTGGGAGTGGGACTGCCTGGGAGGCAGCTGCCCCCCGCTGTGAGCTGCTGGCCCTGGCGCCTGGGAGGAGCTCTCCAAGTGGGTTGTGGGGACCACCCTTCCCAGGGGTCGTTTCCCAAGCAACTGTCTCGCCTCCACAGAGTCCAGTCTGTGCTGGGGACAAATAGAGAATTGGCCTTTTCCCAGCAGCTCTTTGGCGGAGAGAGTGGAGCCCAGGCTGCCCTAACAAGCCATATCTGGTAGATGGGTCCAAAGCCCACAGGAGAGAGGTGTGGTGGAGGCAGCACTGAGCACAGGATGAGCTGGCCATGGACCAGCTCCATCACGGGGAGCTGCTCTTGGCCTTGTTAGGCTCGTTATCATGGTCACTGTTGACAGGGCCAGGTACAGGAGGCTCTCCCTCCTCCATGTGACGTTTAATCCACCCCACATCCTTCAAGGTAGGTGTAGGTGTCCCCATTTTACAGATAAGGAAACTGAGGCAGGTACGGGGAGGTAAGTACACAACTAGTAGCGACATGACAGGGTGAGGACTTGAAGTTTCTGACTCTGGAGCCCTGTTCTTAACCATTAGGCGTATTTGCTGCCCTTCCCTGGACAGAAAACCTCTTGGCGAAGCAGGAAGGACTTTGAGTTCTAGAACAACCGATCTCCTTCCTCCTGGATTTGGCTGTGACCCAGGAGCTGGGGGACCCTTGATTCCCTGGGGCCAGACTTGCTCCTCCATGCTTAAAGCATAACTATTGACCTCTTTCCAGGGAGTATTTCAGCCATTCAAGACATGTTTATTAGGGATCTTCCATGTGCCAGGCCCTCTTCTAGGTGCGGAGGGTGCATCACGGGTAATAATCATTACAATTAACCCTTCCTATGCACCAGGTGCTATTCTAGACACTGCACATGGATTAGCTCATTTAATCTTCACAACAACCCCAAAGACAGTTATTGTTATCCTTTCTTTATAGATGAAGAAATCAAGACACAGAGAGGTTAAGCAACTTGTCCAAGGTCCCACAGCTAATGAATATCAGAACCAGGATTTGAACCCAGGCAGTCTGAGGTCGGCATCCATACACTTGACTGCCCCCACACTGTTGGGGGGCAGAGCATAGTCCTGCACTCATGGAACTTTTAATTCTTTTTCAACAGGAACGTTAAAATGTTAAAATAGTACCAAATAGCACCGAAATAATTTAATTCAGTTTTGTTTGCTGAAAAGCAGACTGGGCAGTAAGAATGAATGATCCTGGATTTGTAAAGTGTTTGACATCACAGGGCCAGTGGAAAGGAGTCAAGGTCTTGAGCAAGACCTTGGTCTACTTTCCACCGTGGCCTTGACTGCTGTGTGCCCTTTGGCAAGTCTTGTCACCTCTCTGAGCCTCCATTTCTTTATTTACAAAATGGATTGTCAGTACCTATTCTACCTGCCTCCAAGCATTTTTGTGAAGACTAAATGATGTGGCAGATGGAAATGAGATTTCAAGATAGAAAAAAAAGCAGTGGGCAAGGGTCTGTTATTGAACCAAAGTGAAAATTTGGTCAGTTTGATGAATGAATGAATGAATGAATGAATGGTCCTAGCAGCCTGCGCGTTGGCTCCCGGAGTAACAAATGGCTCCCTTAGGGAGATCTGTTGGGGTTTTTCAGGATCCCATCAGGGCTCTATCCTTGGCCGTGTCCCATGCTCCTGTCCCTTGAGTTATTTTGCATCTGATTTCATGTGAGCTTCCAAGACTGCTTTAGCAAACATTTGTTAACTGTCTGTCGAGAGGTAGGCCTTGTGTTAGACTCCGTGGGGAGACGGGAATGAATTGGAATAATGTCTGCCCTCAGGGGCTCAGGCTCATAGGCTAGAAGGAGAAATGATGATGACGATGATGATGATGATGGTGACGATAATAATACCAACAACAACAATGACCAGCAAATATTGAACATTTATCACATGCCAGATATTGTGTTGAGTTTTTATATACATTATTTTCTTTAATCATTACAACTGTTCCACGAATTACTAAAACTATTGTCCCATTTCACATATGAGGAAACAGATTCAGACAGGTTAAGTAACTGACCCAAGTTCACACAACTCTGAAGTTACAGAGCTGGGCGTGAACCTGAGAAAATGTGGATGCAAATAACCATGCTATAAGGTAGAGACCACTGTGCATCCTACTAGAGGGGCAAGGACGGGCCTCTTACAGTTCAGAACGAGAGAGGAAGCAGGACAATGGGGGTGGTGGTGATGATGGTGATGGTGATGCTGCTGCTGTTGATGGTGACAATGGTGATATTGATGATGATGAGGGTGGTTGTGATGATGGAAGTTACGGTGATGAGGATGATGGCAATGATGATGGTAATCTTCTGGTGCCCATTTGTTGAACTCCTGCTTTGCGCCAGGCCCTGACCCAGGTGCTTTCTACTATCTCGTCTCGTCCCCATAAAAACTCTCCAATGTTAGGACCATCATCTCTGTTCTACTCATGGGGACTCTGAGCTGGAGAAAGGCTGAGTGGCCTCCTCCCCAAGGCACACATCCGGTCTGAGGGGCTTGAGCTTAAGCATCCTCCCCGCAGAGCCAGCATTCTTCCCTGTACCGGGGTTCCCAACCTGCGGGCCATGGAGCCAGGCATCTCGGAGATGCTCCATAAACGTCTATTGAACAAATATTGAATGAATGGATCCTCAAAGGGTCAAAGCCTGAAGCCCAGAAGACATAAATAACATCTCGAATGAGTAACCATTGTTTAAGTGTATGTGGTGGTGCTGTGATTACGAAAATACAAGTTAATTGTAAAGCATTATATTCATTGTAGCTTTTGTATTGTTGTTTATCTTCCCAATGAAAAGATACTAAGTTACCATCAGGAGGAGTTTTGGGAAATATTTTCACATAAAAAGGGGTCCTTGTGCTGAAAACAGTGGGAAGCATCATGCCATCCTGCATGGCATGTGTAAAGTGCTTTGGCCAGTGTCTGGCACAGAGAACCACTTGGAGGAAGGAGGAAACCCACCAGACCGGGGATTGGGAGCCTATGTTGTTCGTCCTGGGTTTGCAAGTGACTTTCTTACTACACCTGAGCTGTCACTGTCAGTGACTTTGTCTCTGTGAGACCTGACACCAGCATCTAGTAGCTTTCCCAAATGGCTATTGAAAGCTTGCATGAATGAATGAATAATGAAAGAAAGAATGAGTGAATCATGATGAACGATGCTCAGGGAGCCCATGAGGGGATGTTTTCTGCAAAGAGTGCTTGAAAGTGAGTTTCTCAGCCTGAGAGCAGAAATAGAACGGAGAGGGGTCAGCAGGGGCCGGTGGCTTCGGACTTTCAGCTCTGTGAGTGGGGTTATGAAGCTGCTGTTGCCTCCCCAGGGGAGCCTGATCCTGACCCTCTGATGACCACGTGGAGAAGGGGTGGTGGCTGGAGCTTGGCTGTGAGGCCACTGTCAGCAAGGCCGTGCTCACCGTTTTTAGCTGCATTTTTCAAACTCAAGTGAAAGTTGACAGATGGCAGTGGTGTAATATTCTCACTTTCTCTGCTTCCCACAGGCCTCCCTCCAACACAGGCCTCCAAGCTCTTAGAAATCTCTGACACATCTTGACCATGAGACCGCGGCTAGCTTTTGGCAGGTAAGCGTGCCCCCATCTTAGGACACCCTAGCAGAGGACACAGGGCCATTTTGGCACAGCCCAAAGCCCACTGGGCCGTGTTTGTGGCAAAAGGTGGGTAGGAATGATTTAAGCCTTGGCAGGAGGATGGAGCCGCACACTGTACTGAGACTTAAGGAAAAAGCTGCCAAATGTCCAGAGTCCTGCAGCTGGCATTTCTGCAAATAGCAGCCTATGGCAATGGGACCACGTCTTGGGATGGAAGCCAGGAGCTGCTTCTGACCCCAGGTCTGCCTGTACTGCTCCAGAAAATCTCAAGCAAGAACATCCCTTTCTGGATCTCTGTTTCCCTGTCTGAAAAGTGAGGGAATGGGACTCGGTGAACGGGGCAGGCCACAAGCCAGCTGTTCTAGGCTCCTGCCAAGGCCATGGGATTGGGGGAGGGGCAGTGGTGACTGCCACCTCCCTAGGGCTCCTGTTTGGTTGTTCTGTGGCCCTGACATCCACAGGGACCTGTGTAGGCTGGATGTGTGCTGTGCGTATGCATGTATGCATGTGGGGGCAGGACTCGTGTCCCCTCTGCAAACCCTGACATGGACAGTCACCAGTCCCATGGCTGCCTCTCATGACTGGGCAGCACACCACAGTCACTATAGGCTGCAGTGCTCAGCCAGGAAGGGAAAGGCTGCCCATGCAATGAGAGCACAGGCAGGCCCTCAGCAGAATGTGGGTGTGAAGACCAGGTTGGACGGCAGACAACACAGGATGGGAGACCAGGTTAACGGAACATGAAGCCCTCTGAGCGGGAGTGAATGCAGGACCAAAGCTCACAGACAGATCTGCAGGGCAGGCCGGGAGAGCTGCCTAGGAGATGAGGCCTAGAGGGCCCTGAGACACAGAGAGGAATAAAGCTCGTCATGGCCCTCAAGAAGCTTCCCAGCCGTAGGAGGAGATGCTGTGCAAAGAGCCACAGTACAGGAAACCTGTGAAGGCAGGAGGGGTCCATTCTGTCTGGGTTTGGTTGTGGGGGTGTTTCAGGGAAGACCGTTTGAAGGTGACACTTGAACTGGGTTTTGAAGGATGAATAGAAGTTCTCCATGTCAAAAATGGAAGAAGGGCATTCTAGGCTGAGGAGACAACAAGTACAAAGGTAGGGTGGCAGGGATGTAGGCACAGAGGAGGAGCAGAGGGGGAGTGAGGCTGGGAGAAGTGGGCAGGCCTTTGAATGCCATGCAGAGGAGCTTGGGTTGGGCCCTATATGATCAAGGAAGGGAGATAGTCAGCTCTGCGGTGCCAAGAGGGTCCTCTGGGCCCCGGGGGAAAGGCTGAGCACTAAGAGGAGGTACTCACGTTAGAAGCTACTGGAACTAAACAAGGGCAGGCCCAGGGCAGAATGCCCTTTGCTGAAGTGTCTGTGACTCCACTGTGGCCCTTCGGGCCTCCCAACGGAGAGTGCCCACTGACGCTCTGAGGTCCCCATCCTGTGCTGGGGGCCTCTCAGGTAGATGGCTGCCGGGCCTGCCTCGGCACCCCATCATCTGGCCCCGCCCACCTTCCCTCCTCTCCTGTCCCTGAACAAGAGGTCACCCTCCAGGGCAGCACTCCTGCCAGGATTCGATGCTGTCATTAGGCCCTTTTCAGTCTCTTTTCTCCACTAAATAATAATAAGGCAGGTGCTTCCCTCAGGCCATTTTCTGTGTGGTGGCTAATACTTCGCAACTGTGTACTTTTACAGTTTCCTCTCTTGGCAGAACTCAAAACGCTTTCACACCTGTCATCTCATGGGAGAGCAGAAGGAGTGGGCGCTGGGGCCGAGGGCGCTGGATGGCAGCGCCGCCCCGTCGCTCCCCTGGGGAGCAGTGTGACTGGTCTGAGCCTCAGGGTCTCCATCTCAAATACCTCCCTCCTCAAGGTGGGGGCGTTCCAGAATCAAAGGCAAGAGCTCAGGGCTCAGTGTGGTCAAATGGTCAGCACTTACGTTCCGGGCTCTGCCAATTCACGTCCCAGTGATGGAGCAGGTGGCTACTGACGGGCAGTGGTGGCCTGGAGAGGCCTGTGAGTGTTTGGGCTCAAAAGGTAGCACAAGCAGTTAGCATCTGTGCCTTAGCAGGAAGGGACGGCAGTTGGCTTGACTTTCCTTTGAAAAGTTCATTCCACAGAACTTTCCTGATGCTCCCTGTGTTCCAGGCACTGGTGGACGCTGGGGGCTCAGACAGGAGTGAGACGGTCCCTCCTCCGGAAGGGACGTGTAGACAAACAAAGAGCAGTGCACTGTGGGAAAGGGTGGCAGCAGAAGCACACGCGAGACGCAAGAGAAGCAGAGAAGAGAGGGGGCCCTCAGTTCTGCAGGGGGCTGGGGTTAGGGGACGCGTCATGGAGGAGGGGCCTGTGAGCCGGCACTGGAAGGATCAGTGGGAGTTTGTCAGATGAGGACAGCGGGAAGGGAGCGAGGGCGTGCCAGGCAGTGGGACCGGCGTGGGCACAGGCCTAGCCGTGAGCAACATCCTGGTGTGATGGGGCATCGTACGGTGGGGCATTGGTGTTGGCATTCATGCTGCCCTGCCCCACAGAGCTCCCTGCCACAGAGGAGCATTCAAGGAGGCCTAGCGCCCTGCCTGCTGTCAGCTCAGGAGGGCGCGTCCAGGGCCAGGCTTCACGGGATAAGGCCATGTGTGCCACCTCTGGTGCCCAGGCAGCGAGGAGCTCCTAAGGCTTTTCTTGATTGGAGTTGGGGGTTGGGGGCACATGTTACCCACAATCTGAAGTGGTCCTGGAGACGTTGTTGCTGCCTTCGTGCTGGGGGCCTGGATAGAGATGAATAAAACTTGGTCCCTGCCCCAAGTACAGAGAGGGAGGTGGACAGGCCCTCAGATGCCCACACTGCATAGCTGTTGGTGCTCTAATGGGGGCATTCCAAGTGCTTTGGGACCATAGAGGAGGGGGCAGCCAGAGGGCAGGAGCAGGGGGGAGGGGGCATCATAAGGAAGGAATCTGAGCCAGATGGTAATAAGAAGAAGAGTTATAATAACTAATGATTATTGAGCACCTGCTACCTGCCAAGCACTGTCCTAAGAGCTTTATATGGATTCGCTCTCCACTTGCACAACAACATATTATCATCCTCCTTTACAGTTGAGAACTGATGCACAGAGCGGCTGAGTAACTGGCCCAAGCACACACAGCTGGGAAGTGGGTTAACCGGGTTGAACCTGGGCAGTCTGGCCTGAGTCCACACTTGAATGGCCCAGGGTAGCCTAAGCACTCAGCCCTCTCTCAGAACTAGAGGCACCGATGGGGCTGGGACTGTCTCGCTCTAGCACATAATAGGCACTCAGTAAAAACATGTTCACTAATAAGAATGCACAAATGCCTGGATGAATTGGGCCCTGAAAGAGTTGTAGCAGAAGATGGGGCTGGGGACAGACACTGCAGACAGAGGGAGCAGCGGCGCAGAGGCCAGAGGTCCGAGCCCCTGGGGTTACCTCGAGGCACTGCCAGGTCCACCTGGAAGGCTGGAGGGACCAGATAAGGGAGAGGTCGAATGACAGCCTCTCTGGCCGACCCTCCCTGTCCCCAAGACCTGGCACCTGCCTGCCTTCCCCTGCCCACCTTTCCTGCCCGCCCTGTCCCACATGGAGACAGGGAGGGCACCCTGCCCTCGTGTCCCACACCACTACTTGTCACCTGGTCCCTCAAAGGCCCCCGGGGGCCAATCTGGCAATAGGACCACAGGCCCCAGAGGCAGGGAAGGCGTGCACCGCCCAAGAGGGGCTACGGATAGTTCAGAGCTTGCTCCCGGAAGGGGTGGCTTTCTGAATGTTCGAGACTTCAGGGAGCAGGTGGTTTTCAAAGACCCTTCCGTTCTTCAAGCTCAGTGGGCTGTGGAGGAAAACTGGAGCTGGGGCTTAGCTCTGTGGCTTCCTTGCTGGGCACCTTTGGGAGAATCCGTTCGCTTCTCTGAACCTCACTTTCCGTCTCCATAAAGTGGGCATAATAGCAATTACAGAATCAAAGGAGCCAAAATTTGGGAGACTCCTGTACAAGGTCAGGCTCTGTGAAAAGTCATTTCTCAGCTTTCTGCCTTGCTTCTGGGGCCTCAGTTTCCTCCGTGAAATGAAAGGGTGGAGAATGTTGATCTTTAATGCCAGCCAACCTGACTTTCTAGGATTCAAAGCTGCCAACACTGATGGACTAGGCATGCAGAGATATTTACACACATATATGCTATATGCCTACAAGTGTATACGATTTCATCATTTCTAAACATTGAAAATGTATATTAAATTATATTTAATATAAATATACAATTGACAGCATCTTTTATTATGTTTTCTTCTGATCGTGAAAGTAATAGATATTTATTGTGAATATTTTGGAAAGTACAGGAAAAGAAAAAAGTTCACCCACTGTTCCACATTTGAGACTGAGCTAGCCTCTTAAATATATAGCGAATTCCTCTCCCACCTTTTTTCTGTGCACATACACAGATTTTTTAAAGACATATTTGGAATATACTCTGCATTCTATTTTTTAACTCAAACGGAGCTATTGAAAGAGGTGTCTGGCTGGGGCCGTTGTCCCTGTGCCCGAGAGGAACCGAGGCAGCTGCTGCCACAGCTGTTCTGTGCCCGCGCCCCCACTCCTGCCTGGGCGGCTGGCTGGAGGCATCTGACCTTCGGGTGTTCTTGTGTCTCTGGCGGGTGCACGTTTTACACTAATTTTAGCTTGGCCTCCAGGGCCCGCTGGCCTTGGGGCCCGCACATAATGGACGCCTTATGTAGACAGCTGCTAACCGTGCTGGAAGAAGCGTCCCACCTTAAAATGTTCCCCGCAGCCAGCCAGTCCTCTGCTCTCGGAGAACAAGCCAGCTCCCTGTTCCTTCTCCTACCAGGAAGGGGCCGTTGTTGACATTCACGGCCCAGCAGGCTGGACCCGGCAGGCAGGTGGCCTGCCAAACACATGGGTGATTGCTTCCCTGGATGGGGCCGTGTTTTTACGGGACAGGTCTGGACTTGAGCTGGAACAGCTGAGAGAGACTTCTCCAGAAGTTGCCAGGTGGCGCATTTGCAGCAGGGCAGCTGGGGGTCTGAAATGTCCCGGGTGTGTATGTAGAACCTTCTGGAAACTCATCTTAATGCTTTACCTCTGTCAAGCATGTACAAATGGACGATGTCCTTTGGCATCCCCTTTTGTCCTGATGACAGCCCTGTGCATTGGGTGTCAGTACTCCCATTTTACAAGCAAGCGAGGGAAGTAATCTGCTCCGGGAGCCAGTGGCAGGGACTTGAACATGAACGTGAGTCCCTCACTCCACATCCAGGGCTCTTTCCGTTCCCTGGCACCATATAGATGAGCGGTTCAACCAGGTTCCTGTCCGTCTACTCTGTTTCCTTATGTTTGGTATTGTTTTTCCAAAATGAGACACTTTAATTTTCACCTTAAAAATCACACATGTTTACTGAAAGTAAATGTACCTAGTTGGTCTGTTTCAAAAGCACAGATCTGATCCTAGGAGACTCTTGCTTCAAAATGCGGGGAGTCTCCGTCCGCCCGCAGGATGAAGCCCACACACCCCAGCCTGACATCCAGCCTCCATAGCTGCTGCCTGCTGACCTGCCCTCCTCGCCCCGGTCTAGGCTCCCCAGCACTTAGGTATCTCTTGCGGCACATAAGTAGGTTGAGAAACTTTTTTATGATCCGCCTCTCGAGCAGAATGGAGCTCCATGAGGTAGGAGACCTGTGGACCACTCATCAACACGTTCTCGGGGCTGCATGGGGTCAGATACAGTGTCAAGACCCATAAATGTATTTGGCCCCCAACCCACAGTCCTTCATGAGAGACTGGAACTTTAATCCAGACTTAGAAATAAGCCGAGGCCTGCCGGCAGCTGCCAGCCCAATAAGGAAGTGGCTGCTTGGCTGGATTCCCAGGAGGGGCCTGCAGGGCCAAGTCAAGAAACCCCGACCCCGGGCAGGCTGGGAGGAGGAAAACGGAAGGGCGTCCCCAGATGTGTGCTGGAGACCAACCCCCTCCCCCCATGGCAAATCTCCCACCTTCCCCCTTCCACCCCTCCCCAGTCCTGGGCTGACAATATGGCCTGTGTCATATGTCCCCAGCCCTGACAGTGGCTCTTTGGCCCAAGTCTAGTGCTCTTCAGGAACAATCCATAGGCATCACGTGCTGCTCTGGGGGAGGAAGAGTTCTCTGGGGACTATTGCTTAGTGAGGGAAGGACCGTCACTCTGTAACTCCATATGGGACTCCTCTCTGGGCCACGGCCCCTCGGCCTCCCAGACTCTGGTGCTCTGGGTGTCCTTATGGGAAAGGCAAAGCCTTTAGAGTCCCATAGCCTCAGCTCCTGCCAGTTCTGCCACCTACTAGCTGGGGGCTCCATCTCTCTGAGCCTCAGTTTCCTCATCTGCAAAATGGGACCAGTGGTACCAACCTTTCAGGGCTGTTGTATCTTACGGGAAAGTGCTTTTCAAAGAGTCTAACAGAGCAGGCACACAGCAGATGCCTGCATTCCTTCATCTGGAGGACTCTCAAGGCTCTCGAGGCTCATTGAGAAGTGCCTGGCTGCTTGGTGAGGGTGGCGGTCGCTGGGGAGAGGTGCTGGGGCGTGTTGCCACATGGCACGCCAGTCTAACAGTGACTACTTCTCTGTCTCAGGAGTTTAACCAAAGAGAGACCTCTTGTTTGCTAGTGAAAGCCCGTGGAAAAGTAGATTCTTATAATAGAGTCACTTCACTTCACTTTCAGCTTTCTAGAAAGACATCTTTCATTCATTCATTCGTTCATTCATTCATTCATCCTACAACTATCTTCATGGCCCTTGACCACTTGCCAAATGTGGCAAGAGATGCTCAAACAGGCCATGCAGGGACCTGCCTTCAAAGAGCCCACCACTAACCAACGATTGTAATTCAGCGTGAAAACCTAGGGAGTGACACAGGAAGGGCACAGTGTTGGGGGCAGGAGTGGTCATTTCCTGCTGGGCTGGTTGGGAAAGATTCCATGAAGAAGGTGGCACCAAATGAGCCAGTTAGAAAGCACAGAGGGAAAAGACCCCAGTCTCCAAAGAAACAGATGCATAAAATATCCAAGAATAAATTTACCAAAGTATTATGAATTGACCTATAAATTAAATGAAATCCAAATTAAAATCCCAACAAAAGTTTTTCATAAAATTATTATAAAGTACAGCTAGAAAAATAACCATGAGTGAATAGCTTAGAAAAATTCAGTGTTGGGAAAGGAATAGGCCTGTGGCTCAATGGGCTATAACAAGGAGCCCGCAAGGAGACATAAGTGAGCACGGAGCTTAGCACGTGAAGGCATGGTGTTTAGAATGAGACAAAAGGGCAGGTGATGCCTGGCATGTCATAAAGACAACCAGCTAGCTATTTGTAGAAGGAGAAAAAGAATAAAGCTGGATCCATACCTCAGTCCTTGCACCAAAATGAATTCCTAGGTGATGAAAAAGCATGAAGCCATAAAGCTACTAGAAGAAAAATGATGAGGGAATTCTTATATCGTATTGGGATGGAGAATGCTTCCTTAAGTATAATATAAAACCAAATTCAGAAATCGTGAAAGAAAATGATTAAAAACCTCACAAGGGAAAAACGCAACAATCAAGGTTAAAGGATGACAACAAAGTAAGAAAAGTATTTCAACATATGTATGATGGGTGACGGTTAACAGCACTGAGATAGAAAGTGCTCATAAATGAGGTAAAGACAAATCATCAGTAGAAAAATGGGGAGAGGATGTGGACAAGTAATTTTCAAAGACGAAACACAGGGCAGAGTGAGCATATGAAAAGAGTGGTCCACGGCAGTCAAAGGATGCTCATTAAAGAATCAAGATGTACATCTTGGGGCCTATTTCAAAGAGTGCGAATACTTGAGTGGATGAGGAAGGGAAAACGAGGACCCTCAAGCACTGTTAGTGGGTTGTGAATTGATACGCATATTCTGGAGGGGAAATTTAACAATATGAACCAATATTTTCAAATGTGCATACCCTTCAACTCAGTAATACAGTTCTAAACAGATATCCTAAATAAATAATCAAAAAGTGCCTGGAATTGTGTGTATAAGAAGGCAGCAGAGCACATTGGCTAAGAGTGTGGCATCAGAGGTCAGACAGATCTGGTTTTAAGCTGTGTGACCCTGAAAAAGTTATTTAACATCTCTAAGCCACAGAGTCTTCATCTGTAAAGTGGGCATAATAATAATGCCACCTTCATATGGTTGTTGTGAGGCTTAAATGGGATCATACTTAGAAAACTCTTAGCAGAGGGCTGGGCTCATAGTCAGTACTGAGTAAATGTTAGCTATTTTATTATTACCAGTAAAGATGTTCATCATAGTATTGTTTATAATAGCAAATAATAGGGAACTAAATTGTCCATCAGTAGGGAACTACTGGTGAATAATTTAAAAGATGCTCAGCGAGGGGCCAGCCCAGTGGTGTAGTGGTTAAGTTTGCATGTTCCGCTTCAGTGGCCCAGGGTTCACAGGTTGGGATCCCAGGCACGGACCTAAACAACACTCATCAAGCCATGCTGTGGCGGCATCCCCCATACAAAACAGAGGAAGATTGACACACATGTTAGCTCAGCAACAATCTTCCTCAAGCAAAAAGAGGAAGATTGGCAACAGAGGTTAGCTCAGGGCCAATCTTCCTCACTAAAAAAAAAAAAAAAATGCTCATAGAGATGCAGCCTTCTGGAGATCTGTCTTTATGAACATGGAAAGATGCTTTTGACATAATAATGTATAATTTTTGAAAATAAAGATGTCAAAAGAGTTTGGAAGGTATGTTCCAGATGGCATAAAAATATACATCTGTTTATCTAGAAAAGCATAATTGATTCTTGCTATTCACAGTAGGCATGTTCTATAAAGTCGCCACAAACTCTGAATGAGTGAGTACTGAACCACAGCTCCCATGGGAAATACGGCACTGGTTCCTGTGAGCCTCTGGTCACCACATTCTTGTCAACCGATCAATACATAACCTTGTTTTATGTATGTTTCTCTCAAAAACACCTTACTTAATATATGTTGTTGACTCATTGACATTGAACTCATGGCCCACAGCCCCGTAACTCTTGCCTAAAGGCTTGCCTAATGCACGTATTTTCTCTATAAGTCACAGCACAGTGACATCACTGACAAAAAGCACAAAAACGCAAAAATCATGGCACTAAATAGACTAGAAAAAGGGTGCTTGTTTACATATGAGAGCTGAAACAAGGAGGCAGCGTTGCCTTTCTGACCTCAGCTGGGAACATGTGCATTGGGAGGCTCCATTTTTTTGCCGTTCTGTACGTGTCTGCAAACGCCCACGAAGGCACCTGAGTAGTGATTTTGGGGTGACCAGTGAATTTCAGCGAGTAGGTGACTTTGCAGATACAGAATCCGTGAATAATGACAGTCGACTGTATCTGAAAAAGGCGGTCATGTTAGGGGCCGGCCCTGTGTCCAAGCGGTTAAGTTCGCGCGCTCCGCTTCGGCGGCCCAGGGTTTCGCCAGCCCAGATCCTGGGCGCGGAGATGGCACTGCTCACCTGCCATGCTGAGGCGGCGTCCCACACGCCACAACTAGAAGGACCCACAACTAAGAATATACAACTATGTACTAGGGGGATTTGGAGAGAAGAAGAAGGGAAAAAAGAAAAGATTGGCAACAGTTGTTAGCTCAGGTGCCAATCTTTAAAAAAAAAAAAAGATAAGTATTGCATCTTTGGGGAAAAAAAAGGTGGTCATGTTAATGTTATCTGAGGGTCAGCATTTAAGGTAATTTTTTCCCCCTTTCTTCCTTGTACTTACAATGCTTTAACTTCTTATAGTGGACATGTGTAAGTAAAATCAGTCAAAGCAATAAAGTTATTTTTATTTTGGAAAGTGAAACTTGTCACCGATGGCATTCTATGTCAAGATAAGAGCCAAACTCACCAGACTGATTAAAAACAGCTAATACTTTTATGTATTGTTTTCTTTGGGCCACACAGACTTCTAAGCCCTTTATATATGTTAATTCGTGTACTTCTCCCCCAAAGAGGTGGGTCCTGTTATTATCCTCATTTTACAGGTGAGGCAGCTGAAGCCTGGAGAGGGCAGATAACTTACCCAAGGTCACAGCTGGTAAGAGGCAGAATCCAGATTTGAACCCCGGTGGTCTGGCTCGAGAATCTATGCTTTCAACCCAAATCTGCGAGTGCCTGCTCAGTGCCTCGGCCGGCCCTGGGTTGCAGACATGCCCAGGGGAATTAGACCATACCTTCGCCCCAAGGTACTGCTGGTCTAGTTTTCAGGCAGTGACAGGGATGCACCAGACATTAAGGCTCACGGAGTGGGAGGCCTTCCCAGCCCAACCTGAGGGCTCAGAGAAGGTGGCACTAGCCCAGGCCTCCAGGCCTCCACATTTGGGCTCCCTTTCCTTCCTCACCAACTCACAGGCACACCCTCCCTCCTACCAGGGCATCCCACCGCCAGCCACAGCCAACCCTCCTGCTCTCCTGCCATGCCTTCTCAAACTTATGGGCCTTCTGCTCAGCCCCGGAGGCTCAGCTCAAAACTCATCTTCTTTCTCAAGCCATCAGAAAGAAGTGAGAACTCCTTCTCCTGATCCCCCTCTATTATTATTATTTTTTTTATTTTGAGGAAGATTAGCCCTGAGCTAACATCCACCACCAATCCTCCTCTTTTTGCTGGGGAAGACTGGCCCTGAGCTAACATCCGTGCCCATCTTCCTCTATTTTATATGTGGGACGCCTGCCACAGCATGGCTTGATAAGCAGTGTGTAGGTCCGCACCTGGGGTCTGAACCAGTGAAACCCAGGCTGCCAAAGCGGAGCAAATGAGCCCAACCGCTGTGCCACCAGGCGGGCCTCCCTACTATTTTGGGGCTATATGGCCACTCTCTACTCACCTGTCCATCTACCCACGTCTAATGAACTTGTCTCAGAAATCTCTGAATCCCCAGCACCCAATACCTTCCTCATACATTTTGTCTATCAATAAAAGTGTGTTGAATGAATAAATACACAAACAAATGGAAATATCTAAGATTCTGAGGCCCCCAAAGATCTAGGCAAAGTGGATTGTGACACGGTTGTCGTTGAAGGGTGCCAGGACTCTGGAGGACTCTGGAGGGCTGAGCTGTCTGGCTGGGAGCCTCTGTGACCACAGGATCAGGAGGCAGAGCTGACAGGGCCTCAAGACCAACATTAGCCAGGGTGCTGTTTCTGTGGCTTCTGAAAAACCCCCACCCCGGTGGGAAAGACTAAGAAAGGTCCCATTCAGCTTCTCTTGGCATTTCCAAGGGAAAGGATGGGGTTTGGATTGGCTGGGCCAGGGACATCTTTTCTAAAATAGCTTCATGCATATTCAACTGCTCCCTGAAATAGTTGGGTGGCTATTTTAAGCAGCTTCTACTCAGATGCCCACACATAATGGCATCTACCTTGAGCATGTAAACCAGCAAGAAGCAAAGAAAAGGGTACTGGAGGACAATGTCAGGAGGCTTTTGATGGCTTCCTACCGCTCCTCCCCCACCCCTTGGTGTGTTTTCCTCTCAGGGACTCTCTTGCATGAAATTGAAAGTCGTGGTTACTATGACAACTCACTGGAGGAGTTTTCCCATCCAGTGACCTCACCCTCCCAGATCTCAGAAAGCACAAACGCACCAGGGCAGCCATAACTCGAGGCACAAGAACGGAAGTCCACAACGTGAGTCAGTCAGTTTACTCCTGAGACAGCCCCTCGAGGCCCCTGTTCTCCTGGTTTCCACGCAGTCCTAACAGGTTCCCAGGAGATTTGAAGCGGAGGCCGTGGGAGGGCAGCGGGAGGCGGGACCCTAACAGCAGGGGGTGGAGGTCACCGCAGACGATCCAGACTCTACAAAACATTTATTAACAACTATGTCCTGAAATACCAATATGTATCCTGTGCTGTTTGCTGCGGAAATAAAGATAAATAAGACACAGGTCGTGAAATGAACATGTCAATATACAACTGTAAGTGTATTTATCCAAGCTCTACTTTGTTCCCCCAAAGAAGATTTGAAAAAGAAGTTGTAAATACAATGTACTAAGTGCTAAAGTTGGGAGGACAATGTCATAAGGGCCGTGGTTGAGGCGAGGACACGGGATTCACAAAGGAAGGAAACAGTCTCTCTGAGGAGGTTGAGAAGGTGAGGCTTGGGCGCAGAGATGAGAGCTTTGCTGTAAGACGAGCAGGTGGTCGCCTCTGTTCCGGGCACAGCACGTGCAAAGGGACAGGGGTGGGAAATAGCGGGTCTGTCTGGGGAACTCCCACTCAGGGTGGTGAGAGCCTGGCCAAGGAGGAGGTCGAATGATGAGAGAAGAGGCAGGAGAGGCCGTGGAGCCGCATCTCTGGGGCCTGGGAGGCTCTGCTCTATCAGAGGAACTCTCTGGGGCCATTGTGTGTTTGGGTGGAGATCCCTACCCATCCCAGTCACTTCTGGAAGGTCTCCCTGTGTCATAACATAGAACAATGATTGGAAGAAAAGGAGATGGTCCTAAAAGCTTCCCAGGGAGAGGTGTGACTATAAGAACGAGTTCAAGTTCCTTCCAGCTTCTCAGGAGATGTGCAGAAAAATAAAATGGACAGGCAGGCTGGAAGCCTGTGTCCCAGCAGGAGGGCTGTGATGGGGAGGAACCGAGCGGAGCCCTGGACCTCAGCCGGCTCAGCTGTGTGTCAAGAATAAGAGATGGCTTACTTTCATGTGTCTGAATTTGTATTCCACGGTTGCCCCATAGTCACCCAGAAAAGATTCTGCTTTGTTTTGTTCGGGGCACCCTGAGAAAGGCAGGAAAGTGTGTGATGGCTTTTAGAAAGATGGTCAGGCAGAGGAGTTGGAGGAGAACAATGGGTGAAGCTTAAGAGGAAGCTTCAAGAGGTAAACTTTGGCTTTCGGGCCGACACCCGTCAAGCCAGGCCTGACCACACCTTACTTTCTGCTTGGCTTCTTCAAAGACGTTGGGAACCACCAGCAAGTATTCTGGTGCCCAGAAGTGGCTGCATCTGTCTATTCTGTTCATGCCTTGTCATTCCTCCATCTGCATGCAGTTTCTTTATTCCTTGCTTCTTCATTTATTCGTTCATTCATTTGGAGCTACAGACTGGGAAATCACTGGCATAGATAATCGTTTCTTCACTGAATT
Source organism: Equus asinus (assembly GCF_041296235.1). Classification (NCBI taxonomy): domain Eukaryota; kingdom Metazoa; phylum Chordata; class Mammalia; order Perissodactyla; family Equidae; genus Equus; species Equus asinus. The sequence goes on from NC_091794.1 coordinate 81,738,730, forward strand.
TTCAAGCATCTGTGAAATCCCTGATATTACGAGAGAGTGAGTGCATCTCCTGTGTTCATTTGCTGAAGAGAGAGCGCACGGCTTTCAGCAGATTCTCAAAGGGGCAGGTAACCCAAAAAAAAGGTTAAGAACCACTGATACAGATGGGAATTGTTTTATTTTACAACAAATGATTTCACCTTTTGGTAGACAAGCAGGATGAAGGAGTGCCGAGGGAAATTCCCTGTTCTGCGCTGAGCTGTCTCAGATGGCGAAGCATCACCAGGGACTCTGCCAGTGTCCCCAGCAACGCTGTGCACCTAGTGTGTGTGCACGCTGCTGCTGAGCTGGGCCAGAGGCCTTCCAAGCATCAAGGGAGGGCAAGATCCCCAACTTAAGGCTCCTCTGTCTTTCTCTCGCCTCCCAACCACAGTCTCTCTGCAAGGCCCCTTTCCAGCCTGTGCTGGGCAAAAAGCGAGAAGGCCCTCCTGGTGTGGGTAGATTCAGAAAGCTGGAAGAAACCTGAGAAGGGAGAAAGCATATGAGTTGGAGTCACAGAGGTCTGGGCGTTGAACAAGGCTTTGAAAGGGAGGGGCAGCTGAAGTTTATTGATCAGTTATAAAAGTCAGATTGTGTCAACTGTCATCTGGAAAGCCTTCAGTGGCTTCCTGTCTCTGAGTAAAAGCCAGAGGGCTTACAAATGCCTTCACAGCCCCAGTGAGATGGCTGCTAGTGACTTCTCACACTCCGTATCCCCTGGCCTCCATACTGTTCCTCAAACGCTGGCCTCAGGGCCTTTGCCCTTACTGTATCCTCTGCTGGGAGAAAAATACACACATGGTTCACTCCCTCACTTCCTTCAGGTCTTTACTTAAAATGTCCCCTTCTCAGTGAAGCCTTCTCTGGCCCCTATTTAGAATGGCACAGCATCCTACTGCCACCTCCACATTCCCTGCTTTTCTTGATAACCCTCACCCCCACCTACCATGCCATTGTCTAGATATTATTCCCAGTGCCTGGAACAGTGCCTGGCCCGTGGTAGATGCTACATTAATATTCGCAGAATGAATGAGTCGATTGTTACTGTGCTCTGAGCTAGTAGTTTTAACATTCTGTAATCTCATACTGACCCTGTAGTCATTCTGCAGAGTGGGTTTTATTCTCCTTTCCACAGATGAGAACCAGGGACTCATAGCAGCTGGAACCACTTCCTGGGTGCTGGGGTCTCAGAGACACCTGCCATCTGTTTGTTCCCACCCTCACTCCTGGGAGACTTGATGCCACCTTCCCCAGGGCTCCTTGAGCCAGACGAGAGACCGGGTTTGTACCCGGATCCAGTCAGTAGTTACAAGTCCACAGCCAACTCTCACGATCTGGCTGTGTCCCGGTCAGCCAGGGTTTCATGTGTCTTGGGAGTGGCCAGTCCCATAACTCAGAAGCCAAGTAAGGAGAAAAGAAGACAACTTCATGGGCCTTTTGCTGGATTCCTACTGCTCATTGCCACCCCATAATGTATCTTAAACATCAACTCACTTTTCTGAAAGAGATTACTAAAAGGAGGACTTTGCTTTTTGAAAGTATAGCCCAACCCCCACAAGTACGCCCAGCCTGCATAAAGGCAGCCACGACGTGAGGCAACTTTCATATACATAGGCTAGGATGGTTGGTTGCTTGCAGTAGAACCCATTGGTGCCCATTTTCTTCACCGTTACACATAATTCTAACACGTGCCCAGCCCGTGCGAGCAGGGGTCTGGGAAGATGGTGAGACAGGACGCAGGCTGCATGGATGGAGAGAGAACCATGTCACAAACTTCCCCTGCGTGTCCTGTGCTGGTTACTGAAAATCACAAAGATGAATATAACACAGGGCATGTCTTTAGGGAATTTGCAATCTAGCAAGAGAAACAGGTGGAAAACAATTAAGTTTGAAAGTATTTATTTGTTCAAACCTGTACCTCATTCTAACAAGGATTCAAGGAAGAACTAGGAAATATGACCTAGTGACATGCTGCAGTCTAGGTGGGGATGTGGGCTCACAAAGGAAGGGATGGGCTCTTCTCCCTGGGGAGTCAGGGGGTCTCAGAGGTGCTGGTGCTGGAGTTGGGCACAGGGAAAGCAGCCTGGCCCACTTGGTGGCCCAGCAGGAGACCTGTGTGGCTGGAGTAGTGTGGCGACCATCCATCAATCCATGGTGTGTGCTGTGAGCCGGTCCCACCCCTTGAGGAGCTTCTGGTCCAGTGAAGGGAAGACTTGTAATGTATCTCCAGCCCTTCCCTCCTTGCTCTCAGAGGCCTGTTCTCAGTGTATGGAAAGCCCCGGGCTAACCGGGCCTGTGGCATTTCCTGTGGTGACTGAGGCAGCCTCTCCTCCTGGATCCCCACCTCAGCTGTGCTGATCCCAGGCTCAGCAGCGGTCCCAGTCACAGGAGTAGCGCCTCGCATCCAGACAGCACAGTACAGCGTGCGGAGCTCCGTTGCACCCATCATCTCATTTGTTCCTCTGCGATGAAGGCCAATTTCCCAGTGTATGGATGGATGGGACCACAGAGGCTCAGAGACTCCAGGTCTCGCTCCCAGGAAGTGGCAGCAGAGCCAGGACTGGAATCCACGGGGAGGGGACAGAGGCCCTTCCACTCCAGTGTGCAGCTGTAGAGCAAATGCAGGCAGAGGACCACCTAACAGAATCCCACCTCTACCAGCCACGAGCTGTGTGCCCTCACCTCCCTGAGCTCCGGGTGTGTCCTCAGTTCAGTGAGATTAATCAGATCTACTTTGCAGGTTTGTTGTGAGAATTAAATGAGATGGTGCACGTGCGTCCACCTGGCAAAGGAAGCCATGACAAGAGCCATCATGTAAAGCCTATTGGGGGCCGGGCTTGACGTGTATCATCTCATCTAATCCTCCAAGCAGCCTGCAAGGCAGATGCCATCCCCTCCTTTTACAGATTCGCAAAGCAGCTGAGTTAACCGAGCATCCCTAGCCAGCAGAGATGAAAACTGCACGCTGGCTGCAGAGCCCCAGTTACTAAACACGAGGCTGTCATCACTCCTCGCCTCATTTCGTGGATGAACCTTTGGCCCACACAGGCTCGGCCACTCGCCAAGTCTATGGGGGTGACCCCTGACCCAGCAGGAGGAAGCACCAAGGGCTATGCAGCGAGGAGTCCCTGGAGACCCGGGGTAGGCCGAGGGAGCTTGACCCTGGAGGAAACGGTCAGCAGCTGTGGCCTTGGGAAGGAAGGGCTGGAAGGTCGTGGGTACCAGGCAGAGCCACACCGCCAAGGTGGCTGGTGGCTTTGGACTAACAAAGTGGTGGCCTGGAATCCAGCGGGCTGGGCTTCCCTTTCCCACTTCCTTCCTGCACTGACTGTCCTGCTGAGTCACCTCCAGGAAGTCGGGGCGGTGAGGTGGAGAGCGAGGGGGACTGGGTCCTCCCTCACCCTTGCCGTCGCCTCACCGCGTGACCCTCGGTCAACCACTTCCCCTTGCTGAGGCTCAGTTTCCACAGCTGTCACAAGAGGCCCGACTAGATCTCTGAAGTCAGGCAAAAGGTTTGACCAGAGGACAGTGCCTCCGGGCAGACAGTTTAGGACAAAGGACCACTCAGTTGGTGTTTCCGTGGAAATATCCCTGTGCTCCCACACGGCTTGCTGGGCTCTTCCATGGGTCCTGAGTGTCACTATCAGTTGGTGGGACCAGGAAGGTGGTAGAGGGCAGACCCTCCAACTGCCAGGATGGCCATGGCTGCAAGAGGCAGCAGCCGCAAGGGGCCTGCCTCCAGGTCCTAGGCCTCTTGTAACTTAGCTCCGTCCTCTGCCAACCTCCTGGGATTCATGTTTGTGAATTTTCACTGGGTCCCGGGCCCTGGTGAGGGCCGAGTAGATGCTCCAGGACTCTCAGTGCAGGTACAATCTTGTGAGAAAACGCACAGCCAACGTGGGCCTTCTCTTGGCTCCCAGGAGTGTCTACTTCGAGCCCTGCACCATGCCATCACCTCTTCATTCCCTCAGACCCAAGGGAAGCTGCTTTGGCTATACAGAGTTCCAAAGCTGTTTATAAGACTTATCCCTCAGGACGCCGTCTTCTGAAGTCAACGTGAACTCATTTCTGCAAGTATCAGTTCTCAGCATATCACAGCTCCAGCTCTAGGATGCAAGGATAGCTGTGGCTAAGAGTTCTGTGAGTTGAGGAGGGTTTGTTCCAGGGCCTGGGGGATTGCCTGGGTAAATGATAGAGTGGGATCATGGCATCCCTCCGTGCTTCCCACCACTCTGGAGATGGGGGTGGGGTACAAAGAGAGGGGGAATATAAGGCAGATGGACTCTGAGGACAGGTGCTTTACTTACAAGCTGGAGTCCAGTTGGATTAGCACGGCTTCCAAGCCCCTCCTGATGTGGCCTGGCCCCCTGTGCCAGCCTCGAAGTGCAGATTCCCTCCTGTGCTTGGGGTTCAGCCTCACCACGGCTGGTGCAGTTCCCCATCCTGCTGTATCGTTTCATGTTTCTGTGTCTTTGCACGTTTCTCTTTAACTGGACCACCACTTCCTCTCCTCTCCCCTCTTGTATCCAACTTAGTCCTCCTTGTAAACTCTCATTCAAGACTCAGTCTAGATGTCACTTCTTCCAAGATGTCTCGCCTGACCTCTCCCATCTCCCTGGGTGCCACTTCTGCACTCATTTCTGTTCTTTCCTTTTCACTCTGCTTTATAGCTTTTGGGCTACGTGTCAGCACAGCTCCTTGAACAACAGGACTGTGTCCTAGGGATATTGGTGTCCCAGCCTGAGCCCAGGACCTGGAGGGTAGTGGATTTCTTTCTGAGGAAATGAACTCCCCAGAGCCTGTTCCCAAGGTTCAGAGGCAGCATGATCGTGGGAAGAGGGCTGGGGGAGTTTGGTGGAGTCCCTGGCTCTGCCACTAACAGGTCATGCGTCCTTAAGTGCCACCTGTCCCCAACTGGGCATCAGTTTCCCCTCTGAAAAACGGGTTAACTTCTCAGGTCTTTCTAGAGCTGGCCTTTTGGGATGTTTCTGGGAAGTCTGTAAGGCTGCTTGTGCAGAGCTCCTGGTCACCAACCATAGGGCATTTGGTAGGATCTTCCCTTTTCATCAGCCCTCCCAGGCTGATTCAGGTGCTGGGGCACAGGGAGGAATCAGACGGGGTCCCTTCCCCCGAGAGCACGTCCACAGAGGCACAGTGAGCATACAGTGCTATGGCAGCCTGGAGGAGCCCAGCCCTAACCTGGCCTGTGGTGCTGGTCAGAGAGGACTTCCTGGTGGGGATGGGCCTGACAGACCCAGGGCAGCATACTTCACAGTGAGCACAAAGCATGTCAGCCGCTGGGCGTGGCCAATGGCTTGGACAGAAGATATGACCTCAGCTGCTCCAGTGTGCTGGGGTATGTAAATATGTGTGCCTGGGAGTGTCTGTGTGAGAGAGAGAGAGACCGCAGAGGGGGTTGAGAGGTAGGAGGCCGGAGCTGGTGCAAGTTATATCCCCAGGGCCCTTGGGAAAGAGCTTTCCAATTAAAGGCCCGGCTGGTGGGGGCTGGGCTCCCTTGATTATGTAATAGCCGGGGAAATGTCATTTGGGAGAACATTAGAGGGAGGATGGACACGTCCGAGCGGGGCTCCACCGTTCCCAGAGGTGAGCTGGGAGCAGATCTGTAAGTGAACCGGATTCACGGATAGTCAGAAAGGACATTCAAGCCGAGGCAGCCAGTCCATGTTAGGAGGAGCGGACACATCAGAGGCAAGGTTGTGGCAATGGGATTCGCAAGCAGTGAGACACAAGGTCTCTCTCCCAGCTCTTCCCTCCCTCAGGTCCCGCCAGCCAGCTGGAGCATCTGCCCATCCGGTTAGGGTGGTCTCTGGGGATCGGTAGGTGGAGACAAGGCAGCTCTACATCATGCCGGCCCAGAGGACGTGTGCTGGGCGAGCTGTGTCCGTGAGAGAATGCAGTGCTGGGGCCTTGTCTCCTGTAGCTCATCAACTGCCCCAGGGTCAGGTGGGTGGGGTGCCCGAAGCTGTCCAAGCACCAGCCGAGCATCTGTGTTGCTTGCTGGGGAGACAACTTGTCACAGTTTCCTTCAACTGTGAGTCACCCCTGCACCTCCAAGAAGCAGCTCTGGAAGCCCGTTGAGGAAACACACAGGTCAGTTCTCAGCTTCTGGGGATGAGAAGGGTTTTAGAGTCCGAAGGGCTTTGAGCCTCAGTTTCCTCATCTGTAAAGTGGGAATAATATCAGTACTACCTCCTGGGATTGCTACTGTGAGGATTAAATACATGTGAAATGCTTAGCCCCAGCTTGGCACATAATTAGTGCTCAATAACTGGTAGCGATGACAATTTCCATAAAAGACAAGCTTCCATGAGGGGTTCGTTCTTTTTGACTTACACTCCCCATACTGTTTTAAGAGATTTGAGGGGCCCTTCAGGAGCTAAGTAACCAGCATAAGAATCCGGTGACCCAGAGCAGTTTCTGAGCAGAAGGATGAGTTGTATCTCCAGCCCCAGCGGAAAGATGACACTTCTTCCCCGGCTGGGACCGAGGCAGCCGGCGGTCAGCTCAGGGAGAGGCAGGGTGGAATGTGGCCTTGTGTCTATAGCCTGAGCCAGGCCAAGCTGGGCTCTGTGACAAGGCCGAGAGCCTGAGTTCCATGCTTGAGTGTGGCTTAGTGCCCCAAATCCTTCCTACCGTTTTGGCATTCTGAATGACACCCTGCCTGAAGTTGGAGTTTATAAGAAGGGAATTAGAATGTGAGACCAAGACCAGAGTGACCCGTTTGTCACTGTGGACATGTTCAACACTGACCTGGGACTTGGGTCTCAGCAGCTTGGCCTGGACGGAGTGGCCCAGTCTCAGGCCCACTCCCCAAGCTGGCCCGCAGAGAAACGACATGGTCACAGCCACGGCTGTCGGGGCCTCCGTGTGTGCTCTGGGTGTGACAGCCAGTGTCTCCGAGAAGGGGTCTCAGCAGTCCTGGCCCATCCCCCTTCACGGCAGGGTCCACACATGGTTGCCATGAGCATGAGGCACAGGGCCAGCCCACGGAGGGAGCAGCTGTGAGGTCAGACAAGTGCCAGCCTCTCAGCAAAGTGAGCTGGACCTGAAGTTCCAGTGAGGACAGCAGGACTGGGTGTCAGGTCAGACCCCCCAAAGAGAGTCCTTGCCCCCTGGGGACAGTAGGATAAGACATGGCAGCTGAGCAGAGGCAAGCCCAGGGCACCCACAGGGCATATGGCTCATGGTGAAAAAATTAATTCAGGCCCAAGATGGAATGGAGTTTCCCACGTCCTCCCAGACCTGGGCAGGATGAACGCAGCAATGGGAGGGGCTGAACCTTCAGGTGCCTCGCCCAGAGCCTGGGGCTGAGTGGAGAGGGGGAAGGAGTGACACTCCTGGTCCACCTGGAGCCAGTGGAGCCATAGCTGGACATCAGTGCCTTGTGAGCTGGTCAGCTGCTTTCTGTCCAGGGGTGCAGACTGTCCTCCCAGCCCTGCTACCAGCCCCCTTTCCAAATGCATGCAGCTGGTCTGGACAAGGACGGGGTGGGGAGAGACCAGCAGATTCCATTGCAGGTACAGGCCATTAAGAGTCCCCAGGCACCCCACTGGGGAGACAGGCTGTGTCCCTTCTGTGTTCAACAGCAGCCATGGTGCCATGGAATGAGTCCTGGACTTGGGTTCGGACCAATGAGCCCAAATCTCAGCTCTGCCTCACCCTGCTCTGTGACCCTGGGCATGGATCTTGGCCTCTGGAAGCTTCAACTCCCTCACCCACAAAATGGGCTGGGGTTCCAGACGGTCCACATCGTGGCAACTCTAGGACCCACCAGAATTGGATGCACGTCAGAGGAATTGGGGAATGGCTTTGGGGAGGTGAAAAAACAACTGGGAGAAAGAACACTATTCACCCAGCCTCAAGGGAGCCTCCATGACAAGGGGTGCCGAGTCATGGTGTGAGCTCCCCTGACCAGGTTCCTTGTGGTCCATCCCTGGTGGAGCATCTTCTCCCTGGGGAGTGGGTCCCATGCTGCAAACACCTAATTCCACGCCTGGAAACATCACTTCCCTCTTTTTCTGTTGGTTCTCTGTCTTCATTGCCAGCCCCTGATCCCACGAATCCATCTCTCCCTGGAAACCCAGCCATGGCAGTAGGGAGCAGGGAGCAGGGAGCAGACTAAGATGAGCTGGCTCAGAAGCATGCTGGACACTCCCGCCTCTACATACCTCCTCTCTGAGATTAGGGATGGCCTCCTGGCTGCAGGCTGTCACAATCTGAGCAGGCCCAGACACTGGCATGAAGGGCCTTGGCAGCCCTAGGAACCTGGCCTCAAGGGGGTAGGACAGTAGTCACAGTCACCGTAACCAGGAAGCCTAGTGTGCTTGGGCCCCATGAGGATGGGGGTTCTCTTATGAGGGTGCTCGGATGGGTGGAGGATGGGTGGGAGACAGCGGTCTTGCACAGACTGCAGAGTGCCTGCTGCATGGTTGTGGCTCGAGGGAAGAGGTGAGTGGGTGGAGAGCAGCAAGGGCAGGAGGCCACCCTGGGAAGAGGAAATGGACAAGGCCACATCTCGAGGCCCGCAGGAATTCCAAGCCCCTGGCCTGGAGCAGCTCAGCTAATTACAGTTTCCCCTAGTTGGTGGGAATGAGGCTCCTAAGAGAGCGCCAGCCTTGGCCAGGACTGGCTAAGGAGGACCAGGTTGAGCTGGGGAGTAGGCAGGGTCTGGTGGCCAGCTGCCTAATGCGTTGTCGCAATCAGGCCCCCGTGAAGGACGGGTAGGCTCAGCCTCTCTCTGGAGCAGGGCGTCCAGGTCCCAGCGGCCCAGGAGTGCAGCAGACACAGATGCTGCCAGGAACGGCTGTGGGGATTGCCGGGAGTAAACAGCAGAGGCGAGTTGCCTTGCAAACCACACTCAATGGAAATCTCCCCCACAGCCACATCGTGAAACGCAACCAAAATATTTATCCTGAGCAGCAGTTTTCAGAATTGCTCTTTGGAAAGTGACACAGACTGTCCAACTTCCCAGACAGCCCAGCCCAGAGGGGCACACCCTGCCCTCACCCCGAGAAAGCCTACAACCCATTAGGTGGGTTACTTGGGGTCAAGTTCAGCCTTTGTGGAGTCCTGACCCATCCTTTCAACGCTGTCCAGGGGAGACTGGCAGCAGCTTCAGCCCATCTGGAAACCATAAACGGGCTCCTTGCCTCGGTGACCCGTCACTACTCAGCTGGAGCTGCCATCCCCGTGGACACACCTGACTGCCCAGCACGTGGGGAAGCAGACCCGTCAGCCAACTCCATGTCACTGCAGAGTCAGCAGCCAACGTCGGACGTGAACCTGATAGCTCTAGCCAGGACGTTCTCATGCATTCCTCTCCGCCTTTACCCATGGCCAACACTAATTCTTAGAAACAAGACATATAGAACTATCTTTCTAGAAAGGACTTCCAGATTTGACTGGCTCAGCTAAGGTTGAGTAAGGCTCTCTCAGCCAGGACCGCCGCTACACTCTTTCTTTTGTTTTATCTCACCATTCCCCATGGCAGCCTTTGAGGTGGGCATCATGACCCCATTTTATAAAGGAGGAAAGGTAAGCCTAGAAAAGTTAAGAAACTAGCTCAGCGTCACACAGCTAGCGCGTGGCAGAGTCAAAATTAGAGTTTGGCTCTTTAACACCCTATTCTAGTGTTTCTTATCTTCCATCACACCATTGTATTTCTCTATTATTGCGTAGGCTTTTCCTGAGGATCAGACAGGATGACACATTCGAGACGTGCTGGAGTGGTGCAGGGCTCTCCACGCGTGCTCATTTCCATTACTACTGTCCTTCCAGAGATTGTTTATTTAGTACCGTGGGATGACTTTGGACCTGGGTGTATTAGGCAGCATTCTTTCAAAGGCCAGGGACAGAAACTGAATTCCACCTGGCTTAAGAAAAGAGAGAGTGGAGGAGGAGAGGAGAGACATTGAGTTTTGTCTCACGGTCTCATTCGACTGGGATGGATGAGTGGGTGGCCCTCAGGCATGGCTACTTCCAGGAAGTGATACAATGTCATCAGGTCAGCAGACTTTTATTTTCTCTACACTTCTCATCTTTACTCTTTTTTGTGTCGACGTCAGTCTCATGTGCTGCCTTTGGGTTTCTTCTTCCGCACAGCATGACACAGGGGCTGGAGGGAGTGGAGAAGGGCTGTGGGTTCCCTGATGGCACCTGGCCTTCACCATCCCCGCTAGTGACCCCAGATAGAAGAGCCACCCTCCCTCCCAGCTGTTACAGTGAGAATCCCAGAGAGGTGCTCGGAGGGGCCCAGCATGGGTCACATGATGACCAGAGGACTATGGTGTTTGGCAGGTAGCCTGCCCACTGCCATGGACAGGGTGGGGGGTCCTGTGAGGGGAAGCCCTGCCAGAATCACGGTTGGAGTTGGGGAGGACAGTTCGCTGAGAGCCTCTTACCAGAAGAAAGGGAAGAGAGGCTACTGGACAGACAAAAAGCAACGCTGCCTGTTACCCCAGGATGGGAAGAAAGAGCTGAGTCGATAATGTGATATGAAAATGTAAGTCGTTCTCTATTGGCACATCCTTGCCATCTTACCGATTGGGAAACTGAGGCTCAGAAGTATTATGTGGCCTTGTCACGCCCTCACAATGAATTTCTGAGACACCCAAGGCTGGAGTCTGAGTCCCCTGTCCTTCCACCTCACTCTGCTCGGGGAGGAAATTGAGGTCACAGGGACCTTCCGGCCATCTTCTGCCTCACTCCAGGCCTCGCAGGGAATGCTGGGAAAAACCAGTGGGCCGCCAGCTGCTGTGGCAGGCTCTGGGGATTCAGTGGTGAGCAGAGTGTACACATCACCCTAATCGCGGAGCTTATATTTCACTGAGGGAGCTGGTCATCAGAGAAAAAAATTACACCAGTAAAAAGAAGTGGCAAACGTTGATACTTGTTGGGCTCTAGAGACGAAGGATGTGGTGCTGAGACAGGGTATAGAGAGAATGAGAGCATACAGGTGTGCAGACAGTATACAGAGAGAGTGTCTGTGGGTTTAGTGGGGGCTAGGGAGAGCTCCTTTGAGGAGGTGATGTGCAAGGTGAAACTGAAAGTTGTGAGAGGAGTTAAATGGGTAAGGAAGGGATGCACAGGGAGAGCATTCCAGGCAAAGGCCACAGCATGTGCAAAGGCCCTGAGGCAAGAGACTGCAAGAATACCCCTGTGCCTCAGGTGGAGTGAGGGGGAGATGAGGCAGGGAAAGCAGGCGGGGCCACTGAAGAAGACCTTGGAGACCATGCCAAGGAAACTGGTCTTGGTCTCAAAAGCAGAAGGAGGCCATTGAGAAGATTTCAGCAGGACAGGCCTGGAGCCCATGGGGGTGTGGTTAAAGCCTGGAGTTGAGATCATTTGGGGTGTTCATGGGGGAACAGCAATGCCCTTGGGAGGATGGGTTCTGTAAGTAAGAAGCCAGCAGAAGGCCATAGACGGGCTTGCTAGGCTACTTATGCCCAGAACTGCAAGAATTCTGTGTGTCTGAAAATTGGGTGCAGAGGGTGGGACCACTGGTCAGGGAGGGAGGAGTCTTTGTTCCGTTCTAGTAAGTGTGGGTTAAAGATGAGCTGTTTCCATTACCAGTCCTCAGGGCTTTTCCTCTGCAGGTGTCCACTGGGAATCTCCAAGAGGGCTGTGTGATAATCAGTATTTTCCCAACGTATTAGACCCTGAGAAAGGCTGCGGGCAAAGACACCCCTCAGAGGTACTTGAAAAGTGACTCGATCTGTCCCAATATGAGGACACTATCCTGGTGGCCTGTGGGCAGGTCACCCTGGGATGCAACTAGACATGAGGATACCTGGTAACAGGCCATTACAAGAAGCCCATCAGTGGTCGGATCTGCTGCCGACTGTTTAGAGAGGCGCCGGGTACCCGACGGGGGGGTTGCTCCAGAGCTGGGCATCTCACCCTCCCTGTCCCCAGTCCTGTGTCCTTCTCCCTTTTCTCCCTGGTTCTTGCCTCAAGAATGCCATGGCCTCGGAATATTCCAGGCTCTGCATCAGCACCCGAGAGCTCTGGACAGGCTAAAGCAGGCCTCCCATCAAACAGGATGGTATCACGGGATAAATCCATCAGTGTGAAGGCCTCTGCTTGTGTCCACACGACAATGGTGTGAGTGAGGGATGGAGGAAAGAGAAGGGGAGGGAGATCCTCCTTCCTCTCCGGCCACTGATTTGTTTAATGATCATTTAACAAGCATCGGACACTGGACTGGACACAGGAGGCTTGGCCGTGCCAGAGACAGACTTAGTGCCAGCCCTCCTGATGCTGGCTGGGCGTATTCCCGGGTGGCATTTAATTCTCCTGACAAGCTTGCTTCTAGCTAAGCCTCGGCCACCTTGGGGAGGGTGGGCCCAGCCAGCTGGGTTAGGGAAAGGCTGGTGTCAGAGGCCTGGGTTTGCAGTGCGGCTGTGAGCTCTTGGGAACATGCCCTAGGCCCTCTGCACCTGTCTCCCTCTCTGTGGACAAAAGGCTACACCCCCTCTGCATGGGCCGGGGTGAGGGTTCCAGGAGGTACCACGCGCCAGGCACCCACGTGACACCTTGCACTCAGTGGCTTCCATTTGCATCCTCTCTCTTCCCCACCAGGACTTGATCAGGCAATTTCTGATGGTCTAATTTTCCCCAAACTGAGCATTATATACCCTCTCCCCCCTGCTCAACGCCAATGCAATTTATTGTCACACCCAAACCTGATTCCTTGTCCTCAGGGAGTCCTCGAGACACCCTGCCGGCTAAACCTTCCACTCAGAGGAGCTAACAGAGTCCTTTTTTTTTTTTTTTTTTTTAACTCAGAGGTGAACTGGACACAGGCTCAGGCTTCTGGTTTGCTTCAAGCAGTAAGGTAGGGTGGGAGCAGCCCTGGGTGTGTGACGGGGAGATCCAGACCACCCAGCCCTTCCGAGCCTCAGTTTCTCCTCTTGTGAAGTCAGGGTGGTAACTCTTTCCTCCCAAGGTTGAGAGAGTGGAGTGAGGCCCAGAAGCAATTGTGAATGGAAAGTCTGGCACCTCAAAGTCTTGCCTCCCTGAAGCTGCTCAGCATCTTCTCTTAAAGTCCTCACAGGCCCTCTCGGGAGGCGGCATCCCCATGTCTCCTGCCACCTGCCACCACCCATGTGGCCTCTGGGAGACCCCAGCCGTTCCTGACCCAGCTGTTTGGCTCCAGCTGTGCTGTGGGTACGGCGTTGGGCCTACTCCTCAGGGAAGTCTCTTTCTCAGGCGGGCTCCCTAGGGAGGGGGCTGAGCCCCCTTCGGTGGGGAGAAGACGGGCTGGGGAGGGGCGGGTGGGGGCAGGGCCAGCCAGGGAGAAGCTGAGTGAATGCTGTGTCGTGTTTTTCAAATAACTCCATGTCCACAAAGCTAAAAATGTAGTCTGCCCTTACATATTTTATATGTGTGTGTGTTCCCAGTACATTTCCTTCTAATTTTTAAAACCATACGTAACATCAGGGACATTTAATCCATATGGTTCTGATTCCTTAACACTTAAATCATCCAAATGTTGTTTCGGAGAATCTATTTGCAAATCTCTTTACATAAGCTTTTAACTCCTTCTTTCTCAAGGACATCAAGGGAGGGTCCGTAGGCGAGGCCTCCTTCTCTTCTTCCATGTCCCCATTCCCCACCCAACTGGCCAGAGGTCTCGGCCACCTCTGCTCCGGGCACCAGCTGCTCAGGCGCTGCCCTCAGGGCTGGGGGGAGCCTGGTGGGAGAAGAAGACAGGCAGACTGGGGTCCATACCCCAGCTCCACCACTTCCTGGCTGTGTGGTCAACCTCCAGTTCACCTCATCAAACCCTTTCTGCCTCACCTGTAAAATGGGATAAACAATAGACATCTTAAAGGGTTGTTCGAGAAGTTAAACAAGGTAATGTAGAAAGCCGGTAGCCCAGAGAACACGGTTTGCGTCCCACAAAGGGAGCTTTCATGTGTGCCGCAGGGCAGAGCTGAGGCAGGCAGGGCCCATGTTGGACTGCAGGGTCGTTCTCGAGGACGCTCCAGACGGCAGCACCAGGTGGAGAAACTGAGTCCAGAGAGCAAAAGGGGATCCTCCCCATGGGACTTGGGGATTGGAGCAAGGACAGGGCAGTGAGCATAGTGGCCAGGAGGGCGGAGGTGAATGGCCTGATGCCTGAGATGCATGGCCCAGTGCACAGGTGGGAGTCTGGGAGGGGAGTGGGCACCCCCAGCACACCCTGCCTTGGTTGCCCACCCTACATGTTCCAGGGCAGTAGTGGAGGGCCGTACAGGACCAGATAGGCCATAGAGGGAGGGGACGAGGAAGGCAGCTCTCCTGGACTCGGGGGGCCTGGGTTGCACAGCTGGAAGCCACCTGTACTCATCTCCAGAGGCCCCTTCATGGGCTTTCCCACCTGCAGCCACAAGCCCAACTCCCTAGCTTGGAGTTAGGGCCCAAGGACTGAGACGCACGTAGAAAACCCACTTTCCCCTCCCTCCCTCCTTCAGGCCGTTCTCAAACATTCAGTGCTCTTTCAAGCTTTTGTTTCTTCACCTGTTTCCCCTGCCCTGGGGCCCTTTCCCACTAATAAACACCTACCCACTCTTCAAAGTCCAGCTCAAAGTCACCTCCTCTGAGAAGCCTTTCTGGGAAGACTTGCAAACAAGGGACCCTTCCTTTGGGCTTCCTGGTCTTGGTCTTACTGGGCTGTACTCATCTGGGGTGAACTCTTGAGAACCTATGCTGGGAGCTGGGCGTGTGGGAACGGCACAGTCATCCCCGTCCAGAAGGTCCTCCTGTTCTAGCTGAGGCAGATCCGCATATGACCCACCAGCTTTCAAGGAAGGCAGACTGGAACTCAAAGATGGCACCCACAGGAACCCATGGCTGTTGGGTGTGAGATGAGAGACCAATAAGGAGGACACAGGTGTCCTGGTGAGGCAGCTCCTAAGGAGCCTCCTCATGGCAGGGGACCATTGGCCAACCCTGATCTGGACACCACCAGTGACTGTGCCCATAGGACAGGATTTGTTTCTCTGGCAATTCCAGACAGACCAAATCCCAGACAGAGCTGAGTCTCTGGGACAGAAGAGCAGATGCTCAGGCTAAAATTAGGCTGCTGACTGCGACTTCAGCTAGGCTGCGGGAACTGAGCTGCTTCTTACATCTGTCATGGTGTAGTGGCATGGCAAAGTGGAGCCCCTGCCTCCCTGGCGAGGCTGAGTGGTGACATGACAGCCAGCTCGGGATGCACCACTCTACAGCCTACCTGTAGTGCTTTCCTGCTCTTTACCTGGTTGACTCCTCATAAACCTCCTGAGAAGGAGTATATCCCTTAGAGCCCCTCCCCTCCACCCAGCCCTCAGGAGTTGGGTCTGTCTGGCTTCCCTCAGGAGGTTAAGCCTCCTGTCCAGGATCATCCCCACCAGTGAGGGTCCAAGCAGGTCTGGAGTCCAACTCCAGATTCAGACGACAAGAAGACCGGCCCATCGGAACGATGCGGGGAGGAGCTGGGGGGTGTCTGGCTGAAGCTGAGCGGGATGGTAATCAAGGTAAACCTCTTCCTACCTCATCTGCTGTTGCTCTCTCCATTCAGGCGTCCTCTGACTCTCTCATTGCCTGCCCAAGCTGCGTCCTGCTCTCTGGGAAGAGTAGTGTCCTTTGGAGGCCTGCTGTGGGGGCCAAGCCCACAGCCATGGCCTTCATTTATTTCTCCTAAAGCTACAGTCCTCACAAAGGCCTACAAGGCCCAAAGTAATATATCTGACACACTCTCACCTCAGGGCCTTTGCACTGGCTGTTCTCTTTGCCCGTAAAGGTCTTCCCCCCAATAGCTACTTGACTCAGTTCTTCACGTGTTTCAAATCATTGCTCAGTGCCACCTTCTCAGTGGGGCTTACTCTATTTAAATATGTGACCCACCTCCCACCCCTGCATTTCTGATTCCCTTACTCTGTTCTACCAGGTAATTTCCATAATATATACTTTGTGCTAATATGTTATAATTCACTTATTTATCCTGTTTCTTGTTGATTGTTTCTTCCCTTGAGAATTAAGCTCCATCAGGGCAGGACTTTTGGTCCATTTTGTTCACTGATGTACTTACTCTAAGTTCCCAGAATAGTCCCTGGCCTGCAGTAGGTGTGCACTGAACGCTTGTTAGAGAATGCATGGATTCAGGCACCTGGACCCAGGGCAGCATCCTTCCGGGCCCCTGCAAGAGAGAGCCCTCTATCAGGACTGCCTCTAGATCCTCTTTGGGCCTCTATTTGCTCCTCTGGGAACCGGGGATGGTCCCTGTGCTGCCTCTCACAGAGCCTTCGAGATGACCTTAGGCTATGGTGTGATCGTACCCAAATAAGTGTGAGGTGTCCATTCAGTCAGCGTCATTGAGCACCTTTTGGGTGCTAGGCCCCATACTGAGTGCTCGGGGTCCACAGAGGAGTGACACCTTGTGTCCATCTGCAAAGAGGCTCTCTCAGGTGAGCGGGGCCAACGCCAGATGTGAGGGGGTGGGAAATGCCCACTCGGTTTGGAGAGTTGTTCGACAAATGGAACCCTGAATAAAGAATGTAGGGCCCTCCTGAAATTCACACCTTAGCCTTCTGTATTAGTCCTCGAGAGAAACAGAACCAATGGGATATATATATGTATGTATCTCACGTGCACACATGTGCATGCATGTGCAAGAAAGAGAGGGAAAGAGTGAAAGACTTATTATAAGGAATTGGCTCACATGATTATGGAGGCCGAGAAGTCCTAAGATCCAGGAGAGACGCCAGTGTCAGTTCCAGTTGGAAAGCCAGCAGGTGTGAGACTCAAAAAAAGCTGATGTTTCAGTACCAGTCCAAAGGCTGGAAAAACTAACATCCCAGCTCAATCAGTCAGGCTGAGGAGTTACCCCGTGCTCAGCCTTTCTGTTCTCTTCAGGTCTACAATAGATTAGGTGAGGCCCACCACATTAGGGAGGGCAATCTACTTTGCTCAGTCTACTGATCTGATGTTCATATCACCCAGAAACACCCTTGCAGACACACCTGGAGTCATGTTTGGCCAGATATCTGGACACCCCATGGCCCAGTCAATCTGACACGTAAAATTAACCATCACCCCCGAACTGCCGTTGATCCTTCACTCTGAGCTCAGACACGGCCAGCAAATCCATGTGCTTGCCTTTGCCTCCCCAGGTCCCCAACTCTTCCAGCCTGCCATTCTTGGGGACGTTGGCACTACTCCAAGCTCCTCTGACCCAGCCGGTCCTAAGTGGTACCCACTAGGTACCCCAGGTGCAGGGATTCTCATCAGTCAGACTCAGGGTGGAGTTGGGGGCGGGTTGAGTGGGAAGGCTGGTGGGGGCAGCCATCAGGGGCTGGTTTTAGGCTGGAGGGAGCATGGCTGACGGTGTGAAGTGCCCGGGGCTCCTGAGGGATAAAGGGGGCTTCGTCTGCACTCCCGGGGGAATGACAGCTGCTGCCGCATTTCACAGCCATGGCAAGCAAGGGAGAAAGCCTTCCAGGTGCTCAGTTTGTTGAGCACCTACTGGGTGCCAGGCATAGACTCTCAGGGCTCTCCCAGCCTAGTGGGGGCCTCAGCCACAAATACTTTGCTATAAATGTGATGAATGCTCTGATGATGGACGCAAAGCAAGCTACAGGAACGTTAAGAAGAGGGCTTTTAATTCTACTGAGGATGGGGGTTGGTCAGGAAAAAATAGGAAAAACAGGACATTTGGAGGAGGCCTTATAGGATGAGTTCACTCAATAGTCAGGGAGAGTTAATAGGGGAGCTGAAGGGAAGGGTGGGTGGGAGGATAGGAGGAGAAGGAAGGGCATTCAGGTAGAAGGAAGAGCATGAGCAAAGGCTTGGATATGAAAATTCATACCATGTTAGGGAACTAGTGAGTGATCCTGCCCAGGCCAGGCCCTCCTTGGGGAGGGCTCCAAGGCCAAGGCATGGAGGATTGGGGTGCTCACCTCCTGCCCTGGGAGGTCAGAAAGGCCGCCGTGGGGCCACGCCTGAGCAGGATGGAGTGAGCATTTCTAGATTTCTTTGTTGTTGTTACATGGAGGCTCCAAAAAGTGGCCTTCACACCAGGCCCCACCCCTTCCCATATTCATCTCTCCTTCCCGAATCTTCTGCATCGTGTGTTGTTTTCACTCACTGTTATCAGCTATTTTCCAAGCGTGCATGTTTCTCTGCAGCTAGACAGTCAGATGCCCAGGCTCCATCGAGCCTCATTGGTCTCGCCTTGGGACTCCTTCGTGACCGGCCTCTGCCCAGCCTCAGCCTCTTGCCCTGGGCTGGCCACATGGGTGGTGGCAATCACTCTTGATAAAAGTCACACAGGGGAGAAGATTTTAAAGCCATGCAGAATTTCTCTCTCCCTCTTACTGCTCCCGAAGCTCTTTTTCTTGGCATCCCTGTTACTGTTCACCTTGTCTTAATGTTTATGGGTATGACTGAATTCTCATCCCCTCCTCCCCTCCCTTCATGAGCTATTAAGATTAAGTCTTATGCATCCGAGTATCACCCAGAGAACTTGAGTGGAGGTGGGAGCTTCCTTTATTGAGCATCTGCTACGTACCAGCTTCCGTTCTTGATTCTTAAAGTGTATTTTCTCCTTTAACTTCCTCGGCTCTCTTTCCTAGAGCGGTGTTATCCTCCCCATTTTACAGCTGTGAAAACTGAGGCTCAGGCAGTTAAGCAGCTAGGAAGTGTCACAGCCAGGAAACACACCCAGACTCTCTTACCCCAAGCCTTGAAAATTGATGCCCCACTGCTGCACCTCCCATGGGGGAGCGCAGAGCTGAGAGCAGAGTAAATACTTGTTGTTATTGATGATCTTGCAAGTTGGTCCCTTGGCTTGGGGAAAACCTGTTCTCACAGCTGCCAGGGGAGTGTGTAGTTTGACTAATCTTCTGATTTCCTGGAACCAGAGGCCCCGCCTTCCCAACCTGCGGCCCGACTGGGCCCTGCGGGAGTCCCCAGACGCACTGGTGAAAAGCCAGAATGAGACAGATGCAGGGCTCACGCTGAGCCGAAGCCTCAGGCTGAAGTGTGGGAAAAGAGGATGCTTGTGTTATTTTAGGGAGAACTAGCCAGTGGGCTTGAGGCCCACTGGCCTCTTGTAGCTGTTTACTAGACAGGGTGGCCAGAGGGGCAGAAGTCTGTCCTTGTCCTTAGCATGCTCTGAATAGCTGGCACTGAATAAGACGTGATTACGCACAGAGCTGCAGAATCGAAAGATACACAATACATGAAGAAGATGACAACACATAGTGGGCACAGGCCAGGACGGTCTGTACCAAGTGCTGGAGTGTCACAGAGAAGGAAACAGCCAATGCCACCTGGGGGACCAGGGAGGCCTTCACAAGGGAAGTGGCCTCTGAGTTCACCTGAAAGGCTGAATGGGAACCAGGCCAGCAGCTGTGAGTGAGGGGAACAGTACAGGGAACTGCATGTGCAAAACGCCCTTGGCAGGTTCAGGAACACTGAGGTATTCTGTATGGTGGGAGCACAGGGCACATGGGGATGGTGTAGAGAGATGGAGGCTTAGACTGGTAAACTGAGGCTCAGCCATAAAAGGCACTAGGAGACAGGGTGGTTGAGCTGGGCAGGGACCCACCTGAATTTGTCTTAGAGAGTTCCACCTGTGTGGAGAATGGATTGCAGGGGCAGTGGGCAGGCAGACCAGAGACAAGGCTGTTGTAAGTGGGAGGCGATGGTGGCCTGGACTGGGGCCGCAGGGACAGAGAAGAGATTCTGGCTTCAGGCTTGGGGTGATGAGTGCCCCCATTATGAAGATAGACAGTACGAGAGGAGCAGGGTTCTGGGCCACAACCTGGGAACAATTGCTACCATTTACTGAGCACCTACCAGGGCTGGGCCCTCTGTCAAGGGCTCCACTGCAGTCTTGTCAGATCTGCACAGCAGCCCTTTGTGATGAGGAAGTTAAGACCAGCGACATCATGTAACACACCCAGGGTCACACAGTAAGGGTGGGGCTGGGATCTGAACCCAGATCCGTGCAGCTCCGAGGCCCATGCTGTCACCCATAGCATCAGGTTAAGGAAGGAGGGAGTGCCCGACGGAGTCAGGAAGCCGAAACACAGCCCTCAGGCTGGGGAGGGAGGGTGGGGTTGAGGCCCCCCGGAATCCCAGGAGGCGATTTCCATGAACTGTAAGAGTCCCCAGGTCTGTGTCCCAGGAGAGAGATGGCCACCTCTGTGAGAAGTGGGGACTGAAGTTTCAGGTGTACCACAGATCTATCAAGGGAGCACCCACCACACACACACACACACACACACACAGGAAAATGATACGAAGCATCTAAGGCCAGGAAATAATAGCCATGGGGGAGGGGGGTAGACAGGGGGATGGCTGGTAAGTAAGTACAAGGCCCAAACATAGATAACCTGAAGGGCCTCCAGCACGGGTTGCTCAGCCCCACCTTGAAAGCTCTCCCAAGAACGCTATGGCAGTCGCCGGCTCCTTAGAAACGACCGTGTGTTCCAAAACTGTATCTGTAATTTGGTTGTTAGGAGCTGGAAACAAAATTTCACAGAGAGACAGCCTCCTAGATGACAGATCAAATGCCAACCCTGCCCTCTGCTCCCATCTCTTTTAGGCTGTGAAGTCTCTACGGCGTGATGTTGGCTTTAGAGCAGAAGCAAGCCCAGTGTGTGTGCGTGTGTGTGTAGCATTTCCATGGAAACGAGCGTTCAGTAGTCTAGCCTGGGACACCTGGACCACAATCTCCCTGCATGGTAGCCCCACAAGTAGAATGAATCTTCTCCCACCTTGTGTGCCCCCTGCCCCGCGCCCGGCTTAGCAAACAGCAGTGCAGTGTTTAGCAAGTTGCATTGGGGTGATCTGTTTACCTGCGTCTCCATCCTTAGAGGGAGCTCCTAGAACACAGGTTTGTGTGTTGCATGGTCCCAGAATGGGGAGGGGGCCTGATTCATGTTCGAGGAATGAAGGAATGTGGGCAGGCCCCCAGGGCCACGCTCAGGGAATTTCTCAAGACCTGGCCCAATTATATGCAGGGGATGGGCTGGTAGAAAGGAACTGGCACCTGGCACCACCTGCCTTCTAACCTGGGGCCCATCCAGCTACAGGGTTGGTAAGGTGCCCGGGGCCCCGGATAGGGGTGGTGGCTCATGGAGCAGAGTTAGGCTCAGCCTGCTAGCCTTGACGCAGGGTTGCCTGTCCCTGCTGTGTGTCCCTGAGCTCTGAGGCTGAAGTTCTGAAGATCTTCTGGCCTTCATTGAGAATCGGCACCAGAATTAGGGCAGGGGCTAAGTCTCAAGGTGGGGACAGGTAGCTTTGGTTGTGGGAGGAGCTGGGGAAGGCGTCCAGGCTGACACTCTGACCTGAAGGATGGCCACAGCTGGATGGGGCCTGCGTGGCCTGAGGGATAGAGAGAAGGATGTTTGGTGGGTTCGGGGGAATCCAGTGTGATTGTGTCTGGTACACGAAGGTGCTCGATACGTTGTGCTTTCCTTCATCCCTCCCTTCCACCTTGCTATGGCCAGTTCAGAACTGTGTGTGTTTGGGGATTGGGATGGGGATGTCCCCGTCTGCCTGGAAGGGGCTGTACAGGAGTTTGCCGAGAGAAAGGAGGGGGCAGACAAATCCCAAGCCACAGAAAGTAGGAACAAAGGAGCAGTCCAAAGAAAGAGCCTCGGCAGGGCAGCCATTGCAGGGATGGCAGCTTGGTGCAGGGTCCTGAGCATCCATCGGGTCTCGCTGAGAGCCCCACGTTCCGTCCCCGCCGCTAGCCAGGGCCCCTGGCACCTCAGCCACAGCTCTGAATTGGATCATTTTGCCCCTCCTATGATTAGTTTGTCTTTCAATTTGCACCCTGCCCCCTGCCCCCCAACCGTTCATTAACTTAACAAATGTTTGTAAAGTTATCGGTTCCGGGGCAGGAGAGAAGAACCAGGGTGGAAAGTTCCTCGCAGCTCCCACCTCTGGAGAAGGGGGAGGTCTCCTCCGGGTGACTACAGTTTGGGGTGATGGGTACATCTCCAGAGGCAGGAACCATTGAGCAGTGCCGCTGACTAAAGCTACTGGGAGGTTCCATTGGGGCAGGGCCACCCCTCAGAGCTGGGCGAGGATGCTCATCCTGGGGCAAGAGCAAGGCTGTCATCTGAGCCTTTGTGCAAATGACAATGGTCACCCCTCAGGGCATATGAATTATAACAAGACACCCACTTTCTCCCACCTGGAGCTGCTCAAAGCAGGAACAGTAATAAGCAGGGCAGTGGGGGCAGGGCAGGAATAGAATGAGGGGCAGGGATCCGTCCCAGGTGGCACTCTGTCCCAGTTGTCCTAATCAAGGGAAGGCCCTGTATCAAGGTCTGGCTTGACTCAGGGTGTAAGGACAGCAGGAGGAGTAGAGAGGGCATTTTAGATAGAGGGAGAGTCTGTGCAAAGACCCCAAGGCTTGAAAGCTGGTGCAGGTTTGGGGGGTGGGGGAAGGCTGGGCAAAGGGTACAGAGGGCACCAGATCACAAAGTGTGCTCCTTCCCTTTGGGGCTTTGTCAGAAGGGGGATGACCCAGTTAGCGCCGGGATTGGGCTCTGGGAGCTGATGGAAGATGGGGGAGTCTGGGGTGCTGGTGATCAACAAAACAGCTGGGAGGCTTGGCAACTGGCCAGCAGGTGTGCAAGTGTGTATGTGAGTGTGCAGGGCTGTGTCCCGCTGCAGTCACACCTCCCTTCGCTCCCTGACAATCTGGGAGCTATGGTTTCCTCCCCTTAGACACCTAGGAGTGGGGTGCCGCTTTGGAAGTCGGGGTCCCTCCATCAAAGTTGATGGTCTGGGAGGGGTTTGTTTGCTCTGACCTGGCTTTGGAGGGTGGAGGCTCTGCTGGAAGCTGTTGTGTGGAGAAGGCACAGAAGTGCCCAGGCCACTAGACCTGCCCCCTGAGCCCAGATGGCTTCTGGTCAGAGGGACCTCTCTCCTTACAGCAGGCAGGGCCTTGAATTTGAGGCCATCACTTTGGAGCCAGAGGAAGCCTGGGGCCTCCAAGAAGCCTTCTGGGAAAGCCTGGTCAGTGCAGTGGTCAGTCACCTTGTGGGGTCTGGAACTTTCATGACCCGCAGAGGGAGTGCCTCCTTCCACTGGGACCCTGGGCGCTTAGCTTGCCTCCCTCTAGTCCAGACCTTGGCCTCAGTCTCCATAAGCTCCTGAGGCTGTTCAGGGCCAGGGACGCCAGTCTAGAGTCAGCCAAACCTACAGGCAGCCCTGGTTCTGCAGAGTTGACTTTGCTCAAGTCACCTGCCACCGAGTCTGAGCCTCATGTGCGCATCTGTAAAATATAGATCCTGGTGAGGTCTACAGGGTTTGGCCATTCTGCTCCCTCGGGAAGCAGGCCGCTGGGGGCTGGCCCAAGTGCGCTGGCGATTGACCAAAGCGTGAACCCAACCCGTGTGACTCAGGTCCCAAGTCCCGGGACCAGCAGCTTCTGGTAAAGTCAGGCCATCGGGAAGCCCCGGGGTGCCCCTGCTCCCCAACCCCCCACGAGGCTGGAGCCCAGGGAGGCCGGCCAGGCCCGCCCCCCCCCCGGCGCTCCTGAAGGCGGATTCCCGCCCGAGGAGGCGCAGGCTTCCCGGAGTGGGGCTGGCACCGAGGAGCCAGGCGGGGAGCGCGCACTTTGGGGACGTCGATGGACGCCCGCCGGGCCGGGTGCGGCCGAGTCAGGGCGCCGAGCGGCAGGGCCCCGGCGGCGGCGGCGGCGACCGGGGCTTCCCTGACTGCCCTCCCCGGAGGGCCCGGGAGGAAATGACAGCGCGGGAGCCGGGGCGGGCGCGGAGGGAGGGGCGGCGCCCGGAGTGACACGGCCTGTCACCGAGGCGGCAGCCGCGCAGACCCTGCCCGCGGCTGCCCGGAGCCGGGGATTCCCCAGACGCAGACCCTCGGTGGCCGCCCGCCGGACCCCGGGATCCCGGCCCGCGGGGAGCCCAGGGCCGCTGGCCGCGAGGCGCGCACGCCGAGGCCGAGCGGGCCGGAGAGGCTCCCCGGGCGGCCGCCGGGGTCCCCCGGGCGCGGCGACAGGAAACTCTGGGGAGTGAATGGAAAGAAGTGGGTGGTCCGGCCCCTGCGACTTCCCCTGACATCACTGCCCAAATAAGGAGCTTCCAAGCGGCCGCGGGGCGGCCCGGAGCCGCGCCCGCCGCCGGCGCCCGCCCGCCAGCCCGCCCCGCGCCCACCCCGCGCCGCGTGGGCCGCCAGCGAGCGCCCGGGGCACCGCCGGGCGGAGCCGAGCCGGGCGGAGCCGAGCAGCGGGCGCTGCCGAGCGGCGCGGAGGCCGGGCGCGCAGCCCAGCAGCCCCGTCCAGCCGGCGCAGCCAGCCCGGAGCCGCGGAGCCGCAGCCGCCCAGGTAAGCAGGGGGCGCCCCGCGCCGCGCCCCCGCCGCGGCCTCGCCGCCGCCAGCCCGGCCCCGCCAGGCGGCCAGCAGCCCCGCGCCGGGGTCGGCCGCGGCGGGGCCGGCGGGAGAGGGCTGGGCGCCGGCGCGTGTGCGGGAGCGCGTCGGTGCCAACTCCCGGGACTCCTCCGTAGCCTGGGGTTGCCTGGTGCACGCGCTCTCCGCCTGCGTTTCCCAGACACTACTTCTGTCACCGCCCTGGGTGACACCAGCGTTCCCGCGTTCACACTTCTCTCGCACCCTCGCGCCTGGCGCAGCCCCCCTCGCCGTCGGCGTGCACAGCCCTCTGTGCCCGGAGCAGACCCTCCCCGGCCACGCCTCTCGGGCCTTGCGCTCTCCTACACGCGGGGACGCAGCACACGGGTGGGACCTGCTGAATGGCTTTGGCAGCCCGGGGGGCGCTTCCCCCTGGAGGCGGTGGCAGTTTCAGACTGTCACAGCCGACCAGCCTTGGACTCCTCGGGCTTATTGGGAGTGAGTGAAACTAGCTTTTACTCTGGCTCTTCCCGCCCTCCCTGCAGAATGGCACCTAGCACGGGAGGCACAGCCTAGGGGGTCTGTACCTGCGGTGGGCGGAGGGTGTGGGGACTAGCAGGGGGCTACTCCCGGCCTCACGGAGCCGCTCCTGCTCCATGAGCATTTTTCTAGCCCCCTCCCCTCATCTCTCCTCCGCTGATGTGGTGTGCCTGGGGGCCGGCCAGGAGCCGTGGTGGCTGAGGAACAGGTGCAGGTGGTGCCAGCCTCAGCATCTTGCAGAGGGCTCTGCACAGTGGCTACAATTGCTTATCTATAAAATATAGAATGTATCTATCGATGGTTGGACCAAGGACATAGGGGAAACTGATAAAGCCAAGGGAGGGATCCATCACCTAGTGACTCTGGGCAGATTATTTAATCTCTTTCAGGCTGCATTTGATCATCTGAAAAATGTTGTCAGGGAGAGTTGAGACCATATAAATGAAGACGTATCATAACTATAAAGCCCTGTGCACGTGCCAGTTACTGTGGTTTGGGTGATTCTGGGCTGGTATTTGCCATGGCTCTGCTCTGTGATTTAGGGAGACCAAACGCCATTTCTGTTCACTTATCCTCAAGAAAGGGGCATTAATAAGTGTCCTGTGTGCCTGCTAGCAGATTCCCCAAAGTATGGTCTCTGGAACCTTAGTTCTGAAAGCTGTGCCACGAGTTAAGTTTTCTCTGTTCTAGCAAGTCTGGCAAATTCTTCAAGTTCTCTATCACCCTTCTGGCCAATCACAATCCATTCTGGCAAATTAAAGGCTCTGAGAAGGACTGCAATACAAGAACCAGTTTAACTTTGTCAAACCCAGCATTTCCCTTGTTGAGACTGTAGCCCTTTTCAAGTTACACATACTTGCTCTACGAGGAAACGGTGCTTCTGGGACTACCAGTAGAGATGACGGGATATGGTAGAGTTGCCACTGAACTTTGAGAGCTAAGTTCTAATTGCCTTCTTGAATGAAGAGTTGGCAGAAGCCCAGAGAAGTTGAGTGGCTCATCTGAGATCACACAGCTAAACAGTGACCCAAAATTAACTAGTAGTTAGTGGTAAAACAAGGACCAGAACCCAGACCCCATTCCGTTCATCCATAAATTAAGTTCTCTTCTGGAACCAGTCTTGCTGCTTTTTGTGGACATGCTGCAAACGTGTTTGCATGTTTGCAAATCCTTATGTTTGACAAACATAAGGATTTAAATGATTTACTGTTGAATGCGTTAAATGATGATCGGGTCCCTACTATGTATCGTTTGTTTGGGGGACTTTAGCACATAAAGTTCAACCAGCTGTGGAACCTGCGGTGAAGAGTAATGGTGCCAGAGTCATCATAGACACAGACGTGAGCACTCTACACACATCCACTTGTACACACAAATCTCTCTCTCCCTGCACTCTCACACATGCTCACACATGCGATCCTGTACACTCATTCACACACACGCTCCTACGTAGGCACACACACACTCGCTCACTTGCTTCTGTGCACGCACGTGTCTACTGTGCACATTCTCTCACACGCGCATCCATCCTGTTGTGCTCCAGGCTGCAGCCAGGAGGCACTCGTGGCAATGTTCCCATGTCCCCATGTCCCCAGAGCTGGTGGAGGTGCCTGGCACCAGCTCCCAGATGAGTATTGAGCACGTGGGGAGTCCTTGCAGGGCCAGTGTGAGGTTCGCTTTTCCTTGGTGTTCTCCCGTTTCTCCATTTTCTGCCATACCTATCCCCCCACCTTTTTTGTTCAGCTATTGTTTGATCACTCCTTATGTGACTGAAGCCAGCTCTGGCTTCCACTGTGGTGTTTTAATCAACAGCTCTGTTCGGGCAAGGACTTTGTCTCGTTCGTTTGATTGGAATCCCCAGCTCCTAGCAGAACGCCTGGCACAGAGGAGAGGTTCAATAAGCATCGTTGAATGGGTGAATGAGTGAGTGACTGCTGGCTGCTGGGATGGCGGTGACCCCGGGCCAACCTCCAGGGGGATTCATGGCGCATGTTCGCTGAGTGCCTGCTGGGTCCCGGGCACCTTTCTAGGGATTACAGCACTAAAATTCTTTAATCCTCTGTGCATGGAGCTTGCATTCCAGTGGGAAGAGAGAAAGGAATAGTAATGGACAAGATATTGCTAAATAGTGATAGGCACTGTGCAGAAACTCAGACAAGGCCGTGTGAATGTTAGGGAGGAATTGGGGAAGCAAAGGGTGGGGCCTGGGGCATCCTCTCTGAGGAGCCGACATTTACTCCGAGACCTGAGTAATGAAAAAGTGATGGCCATGCAAAGATTTGGGAGAAAGGTATCCAAGCAGAAGAAGAGCAGGAAAGGCCCTGCAGTGTGAAGGAGCTGGGCTGCGGCCCACCGAGAGGCCACACGGGCAGTTCACTGCTGATTCCCTTACCAGCACCCTCTGGAGGGGCAACTGCTGGTGTCTGATCTGGGACGTTATCTTCGTGGTTCAATCACTAAAGCCAAACTTGGTGCATCCTGGGCTTTGGGGAGGCGGGGCTGCCTCTGCTATCTCAGAGGGCGCCCTCCCATCTTGTCCACCCACCGCCCCTATAAATGAGGAAAGAGTTGGACTCTGAAGGCCCCTCCCAGCTCTGCCGTACTAGAATTTGATGCTCTGTTTGCAGGAGGTTCACCACAATTCAGGTGGTCCATCTGGAGGGACCGTGAATTAGTCGTGCTGCTTCCATTATTAATAACCATGATGTCACACATCTGTGCGGTTCCTGGTCGGCCGCGGAGCACTCTCTCCTATTATCCCGTTCACTCTGTGGGCTCATCTGCCAAGTGGGGGAGGGCGGGGGGAGGGGGATGGTGGAGGTGGAGAGAGCTCAGCCCCTGCCACACACCGCTGCAGGCTCACCTAAGCTGCTTCCCCCTCTGAATTCCCTGCTTCCTCAGCTGCAAAGCAGGACGCAGAAGCACCTACCTCCTAAGGCCCTGGGGGTGTGAAGTGAGAACGTGCATGTCAGGGGATGGCACATTGTCATAGGTGCTTAGCAGCTGCTGGTTCGCACTTTACAGATGACTAACTCAGAACTAAGAGAGACCGTGACTTTTTTGGTCCACTTCTGTGTCTTTAGTCTTCCCAGCCCAGGGCTTATGGGTATGTAGTAGGCTTTGAATAGTGATTTTGTTGAATTGATTTGCATAAGGTTGCACAGCTAGTAAAGGGCAGAGCTAGAACTCAAACCCAAGTCCTTTTCATAAACATCACACTGTTTGGGAACAATTGCAATGGTTGATAAAGACAGACCTTCACATCCCAATTGGGGATGATCAGAATTACTGTTGCTTTCTTGAGAATCCTAGAATTGTAAGGTCTTGGGTTCTGAGGCCTGGTATTCTTTATAAATCAAGAAATGAATTTCTCAAGAAACATTTTGGAACCTTCTAGAAGAGGGTATAGAGGTGAGAAAATGACCTTCTGAGAATTGAGAACAGGGGTTTTTTAACCAAGGAAGTCTGTTGCTGTCATCTGAGAGCTTTTACAGAAGAGTTCCAGGTTCCACCCCAACTGTCTGATTCAGAACCTCCAGGGAGGGCGTCTGGGCACGTGGAGAAGTGCCGTGGTGCTAGAAGTTCAGCCTGAGGATGAGAAGCCTGGCCCTCTGGATGCCCAGGAAGCCTAGTAGGACCTCCATCTGCCTCGAGTGTCCATGCATCCTGAGCTGTGGCTCTAACCCCCTTGTCTGGAGCCCACATCAGCCACATGGTAGGAGCAAGAGCTGTGCAGCCCCACAGACCTAAGTTTGCATCTCCTGCTTTCTAGAATGTACCTTGGCCAAGTTCCTTTACTTCCTTTACCTCCCCTAAGCTTCAGCTCCCTTGTCTGTAATATGGGAATGCACACACCTGTCTATAGAATGGCTGTACAGATTACAGGAGACCATCTATGTGTCAGCTATCTTATGTGATATCTGTGCCTGGCACATAGTAGGTGAACAGTAAAATAAAGTTTCAGTTATTATTATGAAAAATGAATGATAGGAAAAACAACTGCAGGACTTGTGAATTGGTTGCTAACAAAGGGTTCAATAAAAATGCACCAATTTGCTCCCAACACCAGACTTTTGAGAAGAGGATACACTCCATGTCGTAAACTCGTCTTTGGGCCAAAGAATTACCAGCTCCGCCATCTTCCCACACCTCTTCCTTGCATAGCTCCGGCTCTAGTGGAGAGCTGAGCGCTGAATGGGGGCCAGGGCCAGCATCACTTTCCGCGCGCTTCTAGCAGATCTGTGGGTGCAGAGAGAGGGACATAAGGTTGGGGGTCAGTGCTGAGTTCAGACCTGGTCTCCCATTCCTGAGGCTGCCATGTGGGGCATTTGGAGGGGAAACACCTGGCTAGTGGGAGTTGCAGGTTGCACTACTAACCCACTATGTCATTCATTCATTCATTTATTCATCACCCATGGATTGAGTTGAGCCTTCCCTGGGATCAGCTTTGGCTAAGCACTGGGAAAATGCCTCCATCCTCAAGAAGCTCAGAGTCTAGCCGACCCAACCACTCAGCAGCCACGTGGCCGTGGACAAGTTGCATTTCCTCTCCAGATCTCAGTTTCCTTATCTCTAGAATGGGATTATCCTGGCTACTTCACTGGAGTATTTTGTTGTTTTAAAGACCCACGTGTCTCTGGAGTGCCGTCTGTGTTTTAGGGTCTCTACTATAACGGTGTGGCAGAGAACAAGGCCTTTGGAACCAGGAGGAACCCCACTCTGCTGCTGGCTCTGCCACGTACTTGCTGTGTGATTTGCTGCATTTTTTTTAACTTCTCTGTGTTTCCTTTTCCTCGGTCACACAATGTGGTTATGACACCTTCGTTGCAGGGCACTCTGAGCGTTAGGTGAGATGATGATAGAGAGCACCTGGCTCTCAACAAGTGTGACCCCCATTTTCTTTCTGTCTGGCTCATGCCTCTACTGTCCTGTGCATTGCTACGTTTAGAGTCACCTCCAGCCATAGCTGCTGAAGCTCATCAGGTACCCAGGAATGGGCAGGGGTGGGCAGACAGCCAGATTGGAGCTCAAGGAAATAAACACATGTCCCTTGGTGAAAGGTGGGCAGGGGGAAGTGGTTCCAGCCCAAGAGGAGTCAGGACTAGAGTGTGGAGTCCGGAGTCCTGGCTTCTGTCCTGGACCTGCCACTACGGCATTGTGTGTCATTTGCCAGGTCCTTCCCCTCTCTGGACCTCAGTGTCCTCACTGAGGCCAGTCTGCAGGGTCCCCTGGCTTTCCTCCTGCTCTGAGAAGCCTGCGGGCCTCTGATGCACAAGTGCTGAGTGGCCACGGTGATGGGGTGGGCTGCCGTGTGTGGGGATTTCACCAGCTTTTTCCAGCCTGGGCTCTGCTGGAATTGATTGTGGAGCGGGGCCAGCAGACAGGCTCTGAACCAGGAAGAGACTGTGGTTTCCAACTGGCAGAGCTGCTCATGGGAGAGGAGGCAGGTGAAGGGACATTAATGGCATTAAATTAAATTCAAAGAAGGATGTTACTCCCTTTTTTTTTCTTAAAGAAAAACCCAGAAGGTTCAAAGCCACCTGCTTCCTGAATAGCTTTTCTCTTGTTTGAATTCAACTGTGTGTTGCATTGGGAAGGGTCTGTTTTCACGTTATCAGGATGGAGGCAAGAGATTGCAGAGTAAAGCTGAGCCTCCAGTCATTCATTTACCAAATATCTGTTGAACACTTACCAAGTGTCAGGCACTGTTCTAGGCACATCCAGCAGTGACCAAAGCAGACAACAGCCAGTGCTGTCCTGGAGCTTATAAACCAGCAAGGCATCCCAGGGCGGGATTCGGGGGGCTCTTGTATGTAGGGTGGTCAGGAAGTTATCGCTGATAAGGTGACATTTGAGCAGAGCCATGAAGGGAGTGTAGAACTGAATAGGCTCATTTGAACAGAATTTTCTTTCTCTATGGGGTACAGGTGGGGTCTGTGGAAAGATCTCATAGGAAGCTGAAATGATCAGCTCAGCCAGGCAGCTCAGATTCTGGGCTGTCCTACTTTCGATACAGGATATTGAGTCTAATTCATGACCATCATTACACCAACGTTAATAATAGTAACAGTGACCTGGATGGGGCTCTGTGTGAACTTGGCTTAATGCCTGCGAAACGCCTGTCCACATGGAGTGTCTTGATCAGCCCTCTAACCAGGTAGGAGGTATCGTCTCCATGTTGCAGATGTGGAATCTGAGAACTCTATATGTGGAGTGACAAGCCCAGGACTGTATCCCAAGTGAGGGGCAGAGTGGACCCTCAAACGCAGACTCTGCTGCTCATCAGATGCTGTCTTTCTCCTTACAGGGTGGCTGGGCACCCGGTGTACCACTTTGCGTGCAATAATGGATGGTATCTATTTCTTGAAAACAAAAATAAATCCATAGACAAAGAGATGAGGACTAAATGCAATGAGGGGTCCTGAATTGGATCCTGGAACAGAAAACGGACATTAGTGGAAAAACTGGTGAAATCCGAATAGTCTGTAGTTTAGTTCATAGCAAGGTACCAATGTCCATTTCATAGTTTTGACAAATGCACATTGGTTATGTCAGATCTTAACATTAAAGGAAGCTGGGTGAAGGGTATAGAGGAACTCTGTTCTATATTGAGACTTTTCTGTCAATATAAGATTATTCCAAAGTGAAAAGTGTGTTTGAAAATAAATGAATAAATCCACATGCACTCCAACTAGTTGGCCTCCTCAAGGTTACTTAGGAAAGCCACAATGGTGATTAAGTAATTGAACCCCTGCTGCCTCTAGTCACCCCAAGTGTGCTACTAGAGTTGCCTGTGTGAGAAGGAGCAAAATCATAAGCCAATGCCTGTAACCTGGAGGAGGAATGTTCTCTTGGAGGTAACTCCCTGGGAGACTGTCCCCAAGTGAATTTCTAGTATACACCATATAACCTATATTTTAGGCTGTGCCAAGTATGCCCTTTAGGTGTGATAAAAGTTCACCAACGCATTTTCACTTGATGCCATGGCAGATGGACGGAAACCCAGTTTGATTTGTAGGGCTGTATCCCGCGACTACAGGAATCGTAGTGACTAATGGCTGTGAAGGGGTGCTGTGAGGCCGTGAGAACAGAATCAGAGAAGTGGAAAGGCGTTGTCAGTGATCTGGTTTTCTTTTACGGTAGAAAGCATTTAGGGCCAGGGAGGGGTGTCTCCTGGAATGAAGAAAAGGGACCGGGGTCAAGGGATTCTGAGATTTGGTCCCTTCTGGCCTTGATTCCCCATTCACAAAACCAGGGGGCTGGCTTAACTGAGTCTCTGAGGACCCTCCGGCTGAAAGCCACTGAGCCCGGAGCAAGCAATTGGTCCAGGCTCACCGTGCAACCACCGAGCGACACAGCTCAGCCTGCCTGGAGACCGGCCTCCTAACCGTTTCCACAGGGCTTGTGGCCACATGTCACCTTGGCATGTGGGCATTTTGTGTCGCCCTGCAATACAGGGGAGGCAAAATATGCTGAGATGACTTTAGCTGTGGCTCTAACCCCCTTGTCTGAGGTGGACAGGAACCCATGGTCATCACGGGTCTATCAGAAGGCATTTCATATTTAAAAGAGGAGGAGAGCCGCCCCAATACAGGCTCTTTATTTTAAGCAGGCTCTGATCTTGTAAAATAACGAAGCCTAGAATTTCCCATGGTGTGTTCTGTAGATCATGTGCTGCGGGATGGAAAGAGACGTTACAGGAGGAAAATAAAAGTGCTGTAGCCAAGTGCATGAGGTCCTTATACTGCAGGGCTTCTGAGCCTTTAATATGCAACAGTGCACTGGAAATCTCCAAAAATGTGTATGTGGGAGAGAGAGAGAGAGTGTGTGTGTATGTGTGGATGTGTAGAGGTGGATAGTGTGTGCAGCTCTCCAAGTTTGATCAGAGAACTCATATATATATGAATGTATAAGGAAAAATATATATATATATACACATGTGTGGACTATATGTATAAGGAATATATATTTATGTATGTATATATAAGGCTAGCTGACTAGAGCTCCATAGAGAAACATTCTGGGAAACATTAAAGCTATCTGAGGTCAAAGCAGAAAAAAACAAAATGAATGCTAAATTGCTACTTAAAATTTGTTTCTGCATGTTAGTTTCAGCACGTCAGTTTGCCACATTTTTCTTATTTTTGTTAACTTAATTTCTTTCTTCTCAGAAGAAAGTGGCAAATTGCATGCAAATGATCCTTCCCCCTCCCCTGTGTGTTGTGTTCATGGGAGACAGAAGTATTGTGCGCGCTCACTGAGTGAGGGTGACCATGTGACAACTCGGTGGTGGGTCCCTAACCCAAAACCCACATGCGACACTGGTGTTTGGGAGCTAAAAGAGAACCTCATGAAAACATACCACTGAAGGCCAAAATTCTGCTTTTGTCAAGTGTGGCCTTTGCACAAGGGAGCTCCTGGCCCTCCCATACACACAAGTGTATTTGTCACCCCGAAAGACTTGCATCATTACTGATCCGTGCATCTACTCAGTGGACACGCCCGGTTGGGTGAGAATGCCCTTTGATTGATGACGATTTCCAGCTGGGCTGAGCTTCACCCTACTCCCTGGTCCAAGCCTTCCCCATGCCATGTTGCCCCGGGGAGAGTCCTGTAAACCGCCTGCCTGTCCTGAGAGCCCCTCAGAGCCTGGGACCCCCTCAGCCCCCACATTCCCTGACGTCCCCATGCATGCATCCTGCCCCCACCAGATCCTGCTCCTCGCTCCTCCAGGCAGGCCCCTGAGCTGTGGATGCCCCATCTAAGGTACAGGCTCCAATTCTTTTTTGTGATTGCCTCGTCAGAAACCGAACTTCTCTTTCCTTACCTGGCTTATAAGAACAATGCGCTCTTAAAGATGCCACAAATACAGTAGAGGGTAAATAACAGAAAGAGGGACAATTTAAGGAGGGAGTTTTCTTTCTCTGCAACTTGCAGAGATGGGAGGAGGGGGGAGCTTCGAAAACATCTCGTGAGGATGAAGCGGTTGGTTCGCTAGTCCCTTGGACTCTGGCCTGTCTGTCCTCTGACATGTGTGACCACAGACGCCATTTGGAGTCTTCAGGCGTCTCTTTCCTCGGCTGTAAGCAGGGCCTGATCTACTGCCTCCCTCTGAGGGTTTTCACTAGTGCTGTGCAGCTCAGGGGGAGCCCTCAACAGTGCCTGGTGCATAGAAAGCTACGTGTTTTATTATTCTTTCTGAGAATTCCCATTAACTAACAAAAAAAGCCAAGTTTTAAAAAGTGTGCAAAAGCTATAAACAGGTAGTTCCCAGATGTGAAAATGGCTCATTAACATATGACTAAAGCTCTAGCTACTAAAAGACAAAGGGTTATAAATTAAAATGATTATAGATGGCAAAAATAGAAAAAATAAAAAATAGAGACGATCTAGTGCTGGCAAGGGTCAAGGGGACCTGCAAGTCTAAGTTGGTATCAGTGAAAATTATAGGGGCCGGCCCAGTGGCATAGTGGTTAAGTTTGCACGCTCTGCTTCAGCAGCCTGGGGTCTCCCAGTTCGGATCCTGGGTGCAGACCTACGCACCACTCTTCAAGCCATGCTGTGAGGGCATCCCACAGAGAAGAGCTAGAAGGACTTACAACTAGAATATACAGCTATGTACTGGGGCTTTGGGGAGAAAAAAAAAAAGAGGAAGATTGGCAACAGATGTTAGCTCAGGGCCAATCTTCCTCACACACACAAAAAATCAAACCTACGAAAAAACAAAAAAGAAAGAAAATTATAAATGCACATGCCTACTTCGATCCAGCAATTCCCCAGCTTTAGAAAAACACATGTACAGAAAGATATCTATGTACAAGGGTGCTCCCTTACAC
The DNA here is from genome assembly GCF_041296235.1 of Equus asinus. Lineage (NCBI taxonomy): Eukaryota > Metazoa > Chordata > Mammalia > Perissodactyla > Equidae > Equus > Equus asinus. The sequence continues at coordinate 81,773,500 of NC_091794.1, forward strand.
TATTGTCTGCAGTAGAGAGAAATTGGAAATGACCTCAACCGTCCAGCAGTGGCAATGCTTAAAAAAAAGGAAAGTGCATTTGTACCATGGAATAGTTTGTGGCAATTTAAAAAGAAACAGGTGAATTTACAGGTCGTGACATGGGAGGACATTTACAACATATTCTTAACTGGAAAAAGGTTTCTGTGTGATATGTTTAAACTGATCTCATTTTTATTCAGAAAAAGTTAAGCAATTCTATATGTGCCTACACAGGTAGACATGTTTCTGTGCTCATGAGAACATCCCAGGGAAGTATTCACGGTCATTTCGTCTGGAGAGGAGAATTTGGGAGGGCGCAGGGGGCTTGTCCACATTGTACTATAAATACTTCTGTATTTTTTAAAAAATTTATTTTTAAACAAAGAAAATAAAAAAGAAAACCCAAGAAAATGAAGAGCGAGGAATATTAATCTCTACAGTACAGGATTACTGAGAAGATTAAACGAGATAATACTTGACAAGCATCTAATACAGTGCCTGATGCTTAGTAAGTGCCCAATTAATGCTTCTTCTCCCTCCATAGACTCTGTGCCACCCTCTGTCCCCTCTGTGTCCATCCCAGTGATTCCCTCGGACCACAAGCTCGATAAACATGCAATGCCATTACAGCCCTGGGCGCTGTGTGCACCACCCGAGTGCCTGTCCTGGTCTGGAGACCCCACCCTGTCTCATTTCCCAGCCGTTCCCTGGGTCCGTTCCTCTTGGTCCCTTTTAAATGGCTGCCATCCTTCGCTGTTTGTTGTCAGCCCCGCCTCTTGCCTCCCAGAAGGAACTTCTCACCACCTTGCAGTGTGGGGCCATCTGTCTTTGTCACCAGCACATTCCGAGGGTGGATGTTATCACTGGGGTCAGGTCTGCTCATCGATGTGTTCCTTCTCTGTTTCCACAGCCAGGCTTTCCCACCCTCGGGGCCTGTGGGCTTTCCTGGGTCCCTTCCCCCACTAGCTTCCACCTGGCCATGATGAATTCCATCATGTCTGCTTAAAATCATTTTACTTCCAATTTGCTAATTTAATTCTAGTCTTACAGAATGTTGGCAACCCTGCCAAATTGGGTGCCAGATGCAGATTTAATGAGCATATTTTCAGTTCTTTCTTTCCTGTCTGCATGAAGATGCTGAAGAGAACAGGGTCTGGAACGAGTCCCCAGGGGGCTCCCTGGAACGTCCCTCCCTCGGTTTGACCCTGAGCCCCTGGGCATGACCCTGCAGCCAGGTCTGTCCCCGCCTGACAGGAAGAGCTCACGCTCTGCTCCTCAGGCGAGGGGGCTGTTATTACATCATCCTCCCAGTCCTAGAAGCCCCAAGCGGGTTCCCGTCATTTGGACTTCACAGGAAGTGTATTTGGAGAAAATTACTTATTTCCTCCGGCCTGTGTCTTCCAGCAGCCATGTGCAGCTCAACAGATGTTCAAGGATTCGTCTATTTGACAAACACATATTGAGCACTTTCTAGAATGATTTCTCAAAGTGTAGCCTGTTGTCTACCTGCAATGGAATGATGAGGGGGGCTGGAGGGTTGGGGAAAATGCAGATTCCTGGGTACTGCCCACAGCTATAGAATCAGACAGTGGGACAGGGTGGGGCCTGGGATTCCACCACCCAGGGGTTGCTGATGTTGCCAACATTTCCATGTGTTACCGCATTTCAAACTCATACCAACCCCTGACGGAGACATTTTTATCTCCAAGAGTAAGACTCAAAGAAGTCAAGTGGGTGGCTCAAGGCACGTAGTGGTGAACATCAAAGCCGGGGCGTTGGTTGAGGCTTTTGATTCTAAATATAGGCTCTTTCCATCTCCCGTCACAGCGGCTCAGGGCCCGGCACGGTTATCCGTGATCACGATGTAGTGCTCCTGACTGACACTCGGCCTGTCTGTGCCCACTCTGGTTCATCCTCGCAGGCCCTGCTTCACAGACGAGGAAACGCAGACTTCGGGGCTGGCGCTGCCAGGCTGTCGAGTATGCAGCGCTGTGACAGCGGGAGCCGGGCCCCACGCCACATCTGATTCTAAACTCCGCACCACGTGGCGCGAAGGGCTGAGGGCAGAGGAGATGCTTGTTCCTTCAAGGAGCAGGGGAAACACGCAGAGCTCTCTGGATTCAGTGTCGGAGGCCTTGCCTTTCTGCTGGTCACTTCGGTGTCTGAGCCTCAGGCTTGTCATCAGTGCAAGGATGGGTGTGGCGACAGTCAGCAATTTCCAGACTTTGCTGATAATGGATCCTCCCCGACTCCTCATATTTTTTTTTTTTTTTTTTTTTTTTAGCCCAAATAAAATCTTACGCTGAATCCTAATACATGCAAAGAGACAACACTGGAGATGCCTTGAGCGGCTCAGGGCTTTCCAGAAGAAACATTGGAAACATCTCGTTTAGCATTTAGCAGGGGTCGCCTGTGTGCCTCCTTCGCCCACCCACCAAAGTAACATGCTGCCTACGGCTTCAGCTCCAGAGTCGGGCATCTTGGGGTTCAGTCTGGGCTCTACCACTTTCTGGCTGTGTGAGCTTGGGCACGTCCTTTCCCTTCTCTGAGTCTCACTTTCTTCCATGTAAAATGGGTGTGGTAATCATTGAGTTGAGGTGAGGATTGAATAAACTAGCGCGTGCAAATACTCGGCGCAGGGCCTGGCATGTCGGTGTGTCAGCTCTGGTTTTCCTTTGACGGACCAGGACGTAAAACACGAGAAATTAACCCGTCACGGCGGAGATCTCCCAGGCCCTAGAGACGCCATGTCACAGGAGTGAGTGATGTGGACGGTGAGGCCTGGCCATTTGTCGGTCTATATATTTCTGCCCGTTTTTTAGCCCCTACAGGGAGTGAGATCTTGTTCTAAGAGGAAAACTCCCTCGGGGGTGAGGGGCTTTGGGAGGAGGCGGAGTTAAGACTGAGCTTCCCAGATGGGACTCCTAGGGCGGGTACAAGAGCAGGCGGCAGGCAGGGCAAAGGCGGGGGTGGGGGGTAACAGCTGGGCTTGTGCGAGTGGCCTCTGGCCACTTCCCTCTGCAGGCCGGCTGTCACAGGGCAGGGTCTCGTCACATTCCAGAGGCCCGAGGAGGGGGCAAGATCAGGGTGTCATGGGCTTCAGGCACAAAGGGGTAGTACCCAGCGGGTCCCAGTGTTTGCTGGCAAGAAGGCGGAGAAGGAAAGACTGGGATGCTGTATGGACCTGCAGCTCAGGGGCGGTGACGCGGCGGTGAGGGCGCCCGGCCCAGCCCCGCAGTCAGATGCCTGAGGGCAAATCCACGAACCTGTGTTTCTCCTGCCCAGAGCCAGGCTTCAGGAGGCGCACTCCCGGGGTCACAGCCAAGCCCTGGAAAGGCCTCCAAACTAGAACCTGCCGGAAACTCCTGTGCCCACGGTGCCACGGTGATGGGGAGAGCGAGGAGGAGAGAGCGAGTGGAGCACCGAGGAAGGGATGTTTTCCATCGCGGCGGGGTTATTTCTGGCTCTGCTCCTGCTCCTGCAGTCACTGTGGAAACTGCACGTGCCTGGTTCAGTGTGGAAACATGACGAGTTTCTCAAGGATGATGCACGCTAGGCAGGCAGCCGGGAAGCTGCCACTGCTGGGGTGGGGGTGTCTGCCTGCCTCCCTCCCGTGCACCCCACCACCCCTGCCTCTCTCTCTGTCTCTGCCGGGGCTGCCACTCTCCTGAAGCTGTTTTTAGGGGAGATGTGTTCCATGCAGCGTGGTAGGCGGATTAACGGCCTCTGAGAGATGTCCGCATCCTCATTCCTAGAACCTGTGAAATGGGTACTTTACACGGCTAGGGGGAATTAAGGTTGCAGATAGAATTATAGTTGCTAATCAGCTGACTTTAAAAGAAGATTATCCTGGATCATCCCCTTGAGCCCGGTGAAATCTCAAGGGCCTTTAAATGTGGAAGCGGAGGCAGGAGGGTGGGTGTTGGCGGCGTGACATGAGGAAGGCTCCACCGCCATGGCTGGCTTTGCAGATGGAGGAAGGGGCCATGCGCCGAGGAATGCAGGCTGCCTCTAGAAGCTGGAAAAGGCGAGGAAATGGATGCTCCCTCGAGCCTCCGGAAGAAATGAGCCGTGCGGGTGCCTTGATTATAGCCCAGTGAGACCCATTTGGGACCTCTGACTTCCAGAACCCTAGGATAAGACCTTCATGTTGTTTTAACCCACCAAGTTCAATGGTAATGTGCCATGGCTGCAGGAGGCTGGCCACCAGGGAGGCTGAGAGCACAGGGGAGAGGTTCTCAGAGAGGCAAGTTGCAGATGTGTTCTTTTGTTTTCCTGAGGTCTCCTCGTTGCTATTGCCTCACGCTGGGCACAGGTTCCCTGCCAGCCACCTCGCTGGCCACGTGGGAGAGTGACCATCCTCTCAGTAAGCACCCAGCTCTTTAGAGCCCTGAGCAGGGTCTCCTGCAGCCACACTGTGCCGATGCCATCTCGAGCCTAGAACGCCACCCCCGTCTCTGCCCCTAAGCCCCCCAGTTCTTCATGACACCCTGTCTTGTCCCCCTCAGTAACTCCTCCTTCCTCTGACACTTTGTGTCGCTCCTGGGGTGTCCGTCCCTGTGGACTTTGCATTGTCTGTGTTTTAAGCACCAGCTTGCTGCTGCCCCTCCCCCCGTGCCCATCCACCAACCAGCCCCACAAGAAGAGGGACAGGGCCACTCTCCAGGGAACTGCCAAGACCTAGGTGAGGAATGAGTGGATTCTGCTAGTGGAAACTGGTTGTGCCCCAGACTTGCAGGAGCCATGCTCTGTGCTGGCTGTGGTCCTGGCTGTGGCACCTGGTGACTCTGACCTTGGGCAGACCTCTTCCCTCTGTCCCCAAGTGCAGGCTGGAGGTAAGCAGGTTGGTGTCAAAGGCCTTTGACAGTACTGCTGTCTGCAGCGGGTGTCGCACACTGTTGGTGTCACTTCCCTCTCTCAGAGATGCAGTCCAGGAGAGACAGCTCTTCTCCCAGGCATGGCAAATGTCACCACCCTGCCTGGGAGCCTTCTCCTCTCGCTTTCCTGAGCACTCCCCTACACCTCCACCTGGATGACACCTGGAGAAAACATGGAAAAGCCGGGCTGGGACATGAGTGAGGCAAGTGAGGTGCGCGGTGTGCAAAATTTAAGGAGGTACGCACCATCGGTGTGGTGCAAAGGTGGTACGGAAAGGCCAAACCCACACTTCATTTTATAGATAGGAAAACTGAGGCCTAGAGAGTGGAAATGACTTACTCAAGGGCATAAGGGAACCAGTGGTAGGGCTGGGACCAGGACACAGCTCTCTCCCCTTCAACTCGAGGGCAAGTCCACTCTTCTTGCGATTAAGTGCATGAGCGAGTACCCAGATGAGTTTGTTACTCCAACACATATTTATTGAACGCCTTTTCTACATTAATACTATGCTAGGAGCTGAGCTCCAATTGAGGAATAAGACAAACAGAGCCTGATCCTCCCCTGAGAATTTATATTCTGTGAGAAGAGAATAAGTCATTACACATTAGTTCTTTAATTACAATGGTGATAAATACTATGCAGGGGATGGTCAGAAGTCATGAGCTGTGAATGGTTGTACAGGTTGTGCACTGTACAAATGTATGTGGAGGTCCTACTGTGGGGCCTCCGTTAAAGAGTTTACAGTATAATTTGGAAGACAGGACCAGTGTATCCTTAAAGTAACAGTACAAGGCCGTGGTTACCAGCTGGGAGAGCCAGAGTGGAAGACGGGCCTGGAATTGCAGCCCTGGCTCCTTCTCTTCTAGGACTCTGGGCCCTCAACTTCTCTCCCTCGCTGTCTGGTGGTCAGATCACATGCAGCCAGCCTTCATGGGGAGTCTCAGAGGAGGAAGAAGGCATTGACCTGTCTTGGGGGCAGAGCTTCTGTTGCCCTGGACTGGGTTCCAAGGCTGGGAGGCCTGTGATGGCAGAAGGGGCTGGAATGTTCAGACATAAAGTCTTCTCTGCGTGGGCAAAGTCCAGCTGTCAGTGTTGCCTCTTCTCTGGAATGTGGGGCCTGGAAGGAGCCTGACTTCTAGGAATTGGGCCTCTCCTGCCCGCAGCTGACTGCGGCTTTGCGCGCTTGAACCTGCCTGGTGTTTCTGCGTGTGTGAAGAAAGCTCGTGCAAATGCACAGGGAGACGTGTGTCCCACCTGGCTGCCGGTGAGGCCAGCTGCTGGGCTGAGCACCAGGCAGCAGTGGCATGTGTCCTGGGGGCCAGTTCCCCCTCTCCCACACACTAACCTGGGGACTCTAACAAGCCACTCGCCTCCCTGAGCCTGACTTGATCTGTAAAATGAGAGTGAGAAAGACCTCTTTCACCCAATTGTTAAAATAGGAAAAAAGAACAGGTGCACAAGGATGTTTTAAATCCCTGGCTTATAAGGACAGAGAAATTGCCACCCTTTGAGGGCATTCCTTCAAGGATCAAAAGGGCGTCGAGCATATTTCCAGAGTTGGAGACCCGTCCTGGCTTTCAGGAGGAGCAGAGAAAGACATGTGGTTCTCTCTGTTTGTTTGTTTTGCTTTAACGGGAAAGGATTATTCTGGCTGGGAAATAAATCAACTCCTAGACAAGGAGTTAGGACTGAAGGGGTCCTTAGAGTTGAGCTTGTTTGCTCTTTGGTTTGACAGAAGGGGAAACTGAGGCCTGGCGGGGAGCATGATTTGTTCTCGGTCACATGCCTGGATAATGGCAGAGCTGGGGTCCCACCCTGTGCTGCCCACCTCCCACCACCCCCCATCCTGCCCCCTAGTTCTGGGAGCAAAGCTATTTAAAGAACGGGAGGTAGAGGCAGCCTGGTAGAGAATCAGGAGGGGGGCCCCGGGGACGGGTAAGGGGATAGGAAGGTGGGCACAGTGGGCAGAGGGTGAGCAGCGTGGGCAGGAGGAAGGTGACAGCGTGGAAGGTCTTGGTTCCAAGCGGCCAGAGGTGGACGCCCTTCAGATTCCCCTCCTCCTACCCCGCCAAAGCCTCGGCCCATCTCCAGGTTCGGAGGCCTCACAGCCACCCAGAGGCAAGCATCAGACTGTTTGCGGTTCCAGGACTGCAGCACAGAGATGGCAGGTCCCCTGGGAAAACCCTTCGGTCTAGGTGGACCTCAGACCAGCCCCTTTGGCAAAATCACCTGTTGCCCGTCCTGGAAAGCGAGTTCCTGAATGCGGTGACATCAGGGGCCACACCCTGGAAGGCAGGCCGGTGGTGGCGTGTCTGTTCATTGTTATTCATCACTCGTTCATCCCGCATGCCAAGCACCGTGCTGAGCGCTGGAGGTACACAGACAGTACAGGTTGTTCTTGCCCCGAAGGCACCCGCTGTCTGCGGGGAAGACGCACAGGCGGGAGGATGACGATCATAGTGTGGTCAGATGGGCAGGAGGGTCGGGAGCACGAGAGAAGGGGGTTCCAGCCGGGTCCCTGGAGCAACAGTGGGACTGGGGCAGAAAGAGGGATTGCCAGAGCTGAGCTTTCAAAGGATGGGCCGGAGGTCACCTGGCAGAGAAGGGAGGGAGGACCTTCCTGAGAGTGGGGACGGTGTGAGCAAGGGTTTGGAGGCTGTGAAGAAGGTGGCGTGTCCAGTATTACCAGGTAGTTGAAAGGCAAGAGGTGAGGGAGGCTGTCGGGAGATGGGTGAGGCTGGAAGGTCACAGTGGCCATATGGGGAACAGGCTGAGGAATCTGGATGTCCAATGGCGGTCAGCAAGCATCGGAAGTGGTCAGGGAGCACCGTGAGGCATGCTTGTTCTATGATGCAGAAATGCCACACCGCACAGCAGGAAGAGTGGACCTGGGCAGGGGGTTGGAGAGGAGCTAAAAGGCTTGAGAGATACTTACAGAGCCAATTCACTGAGGACCTGGCGACATATGGCATTGTGGGGAACGCAGGAGAGGGAGAGGTCAGCAGTCGCTCCTGGCCATCTCAGGATGCCTTGAATGACTTTCAAGCCCCTGACCCTGGGCTGTGGCTGCTCACCTGGGACTCAGCAGTGGAGCCTGGGCTCGGCGGGGTGGGGGGGGGGGTGCTGTGAACCTCTTGAGGTCCCAGTCCCTGGCTGACACCCTGGTCCGCTGACTCCCTCCAGAAGCACCAAGAAGAGCATGTGGATGCTGTCAGGATGTTGATTCATCTTCACTGACACACCTACAGATATTTTCCCCTGTCACCCAGAGGTAGTAAACTGAGAGAACTCTGTTTCTTCACTCATTTATTGTTGCCAATTATGTTCAAGGCTCTGTGAGTGATACAGAGATGAATCACACCCATCCCAATCCTGTCCTCAAAGATTGTGCGGTTTGTCTGTGATGCCAGCCGGCATTTGTAAGATTATATCCCACATATAGGGTAGGGAAGGTAAATGCCACAATAAAGAGACCAAATGCTGTAAATGAGAGATCATTTCTGGCCAGAGAGGGTAGGGCGTGGAGGGCTTCGTGGCGGAGGTGGCACATGAGCCGGTGCACGTGGGCGGATGTGGTTGGACTTGGCCACAGTGAAACGGAGAAGAGCATTCTGGACAGAGAGAACCTCAGGAAGGCAGGAGAACTTTGAGCATGCTAGTTTGGCAGGAGCGGGGTTTTGTAGGGGAGCGCTGATGTCTGAGGCAGCCTGGCATATTCGTGAGGGAGATCCCAAATGTAAACTCTACTCTCCAGGGGGAGCTACTGACAGATTTGGCCCAGGGAGGGGCGTGGTGAGAACTGGGTGTCAGGACGGTTTATCCGGCCTTATGGAGAGGATGAGCTCGGGAAGGCAGTGAGATGCTGTTGTGTGTTGGTCCAGAGGACGGAGTGGGCACTGGGCACTCAGCATGGGTGATGGAAAAGTGCTTTATGGGGATTAACTGCTGGAGTCTCCCCCAAAGCCAGCCAAATAGGTGCTATGGTTATTCCCATTTTACCAATGAGTTCACTGAGGCCCAGGGATGTTAGGTGAATGACCTGCCGCTGGCCACACAGCTAGGACGTGGAGGAGGCAGGATTCGAAACCAGGAGCCTATGCTCTTAAGGCCCACTCTAAAAATGGCTTCCCAAAGGGACCAAGCAGACAGAAGGTGGCCCTGCTAGGCCCGGGGTGTTCCTCTCACCGGCAGACAACACAGACTGGTGGGGCTGTCTGGCTCTGTCCTCACCCCCTGTAAGTTGTGAAGGGCCCCTCAGGGCCTGATTCGGTTCACCGATTCGAAACAGCCTACATATAGGTGGTGACAACGTGAATAGCTGATGCAATGGAAACTTTCTATGGAAAAAGGTACCCACTCAAACAGCCACAAAGTCCAAAAAAAGGAAGAACAGCAGAGCAGACCCAGAGGGCTCCGAAGCAAACCATTTCCTTTGGCACTGCCTTTTCTGCCCAACTGTGACTCCAAACTGGGCGGGGTGGGGGGAGGGCCGGGGGCAGCACTGGGCCAGGGTAGGGGCAGGTTGGAGTGTAGACCAGGAGCTCGGCTGGGTCCCTGGAGGGCCCTGGGTCACCAGGCCCCCCTCTTGGCTAAGGAGGCGGCCGTTGTGGGGGCAGAGAACAGTGTTCCTTCCAAACACACATCCCGTTTCGCAACCTCCTCACGGGCCTTCGTCACTCCCCTTCCCCGGGGGCCAGTGGGGGAGGCTCTGCGGTACCCAGGGTCTCCCGGGGTCTCAACCTGCTTCTCTTTTTCCATGTGCTCCCGGGGAAGAAGTTGCAGCAGTCCTGTTATGCGATCTGGAATCTTCTTATTTTAGAAGACAACATTATCGTAAATATAAGTAAAGCTAAATGATCAGAAATAACCCAAAGACGAAGAGAGAGAAGGCCATTCTTTGGAAATTCAGCTCTGTGTTATTTAATTCTTACACGGACCTGGGATTGGCACAATTGCTCCCATTTTAGAGGTGAGGAAACTGAGGCTTGAAGTGTTGAATGACTTGCCTCAGGCCACTCGGGCAGAGAGAGATTCGTGGTGCTGGTTTTGTCTAATGCCCGGGGTTCTCCTGCTGTGCAAGGCTGTCCACTTCTCTGTTCCCCTAGCTGTAGCATCGGTGTGACAGTGAGATAGTACAGGGACAGCATTGGCACGTGTTAGGCGCTCAGCAAATGTTGGTTTCCTCCCTTCTGTCTCCACAACCTGGGGAGATGTTACAAGCTTTCTTGGGAGAAGGCAGCCCGAATTCTGGGCTCCTTGGCAGAAAGGGCTGTCATCACTGATTTCTGGGCCCATCTTCCCTCTAAATCTAGAACACTCTGAGGCAGGGGCCAGGTCTCCTTCACCTTTGGCCCCTGGAGGGCAGCCCAGTGACAGGGAGTGTCTCCTTGAAGCCCACTCAGCTGCATGCAGCTGGACCTCGAGTGAGGGCCAATTGGGTGGGCCTTCAGGCAAGAGAGGGCGGCCACAAGGTGTGGCCTGGCATGGCAGGAAGCGAGTCCTCGCCCCGTCATCTGAGCCCTGGCACCTCTCAGCCCCTCGCCCTCGTGTGCCGCCCGGGAGTCTCGTCAGCATCTGCTTCCTGCGGCTCTTTCGATCTCCCAGCCTCCCGGGCTGGGCACTGCCGTGAGCCATTCAGCAGCCCCCCTTCCCTGTAGGGCCTGAAAACCAGGAATATTTCTTCTGCCTGATCCCAAGATAGAGTCTATGGGACCGGCTATTACTGCCTTGAGGTTCTTCTTTTTCTGTCCTCCATGCAAATGGAAAGGTATCGCCATCCTCTATTTTTAAAAACCCACTTTTCCTAGGAGACATTTCCCAGGTGTTTCCAAAGCGTGTCTTGGCCATATCGAAGGCTCTGAGCTCCACGGCCTTTCTCTCTGCTCACCTCCTGGTCTGGGACACCACACTCCTCCATGGGAGGGAGCAGCCTCTCCTTTGGAGGACACGGCCAGGCCCCAGAGAGCTTCCAGAAGCAGCCTCTGGGCCCCCCGATGCAGGCACAGCGTTCTCAGACCGAAGTGCAGGTGTCTGAAGCAAAGCTGAGCACCCCAGGAAAGGGAGAGCCAGAAGCCTGACCACAGGGAAGGAGGCAGGAAACCTCACAGAGCCAACCCCAAAACAGGAGCCAGAAGGAGAGACTGATCAAGACGGGGCGACTTGGAAGATCTCCCACCATAACTAAAGAAGGCACAGGCATTTACTGAGTGCCTCCTGTACGCTGGCTCCATGCTAGATCTCTCACACACTTCATCTCATCTGAGCCACACAACAAGCCAAGGAGAGGTGATGGTCTTCACTTTTAACTCATGAGGAAAGTGAGGCTCAGAGCGGTGAAGTAATTCAGCCGAGGTCACACAGCTATTAATGGGTGAAACCAGGATCTGAACCCAAGTTCTTCTGAGGTCAGCGCTAACTCTGTGCTATCCTGTGCTACTTCCCTGGTGTTGAGTGAAGGAGGCCTGCCAAGAATTCCTCCTATTTCCCCTCCCAATTGCTAAGTAGCCCAGCGCTATCCACTGAGATTGTTCCATGTGATTCTGCCATATGTGTGTCCCAGGGTCTTGGATTTTCATGTTTCCGTATTGATTCACAGACCATGGTAGCAGGAGTAAAAATAAAGGTAGAAAGATTTGTCCCACAGTTCCCTGCCCCAGGCAGATCAAACTCAGCTTCTCCATGTGCTCGTCGCATGGCAGACGTCCTGTTCACAGTGGAGGGACGGGCAGCGTGTCAGGAGGGCGGCTGGGGCCTCCGAGCCAGCTTAGCCACCTTCTCTGGCCTCAGAGTGTGAGGCAAAAGGCTGGAGCCCAAAGCCCCCTGGCTTGCCTGCCAGCACTTGGAAAGCGGCTGTGTCGTGACCCAGTGAGGCATCTGGGGTTTTTCTTTAACCCTTCATCCGCTGAACTTCCCCTGCAGCGATGCCAGCCCCCAGTGCCCAGGCCGGATGTGGGGCGCCCTCCACCTGCCAGCAGAGGCCCTGCTGTGAGGCTTTGCTTCCACAGGGAGGGTGGGGAGAGGAGAGGAAGGGCCTCCCTCCCTGTGGTTTTGGGTGGGGCCTGCAGAGGAGCTGGCCCTGGTCCTTCCTGCCCCGGGTGGGCGCCACCTTGCAATTGGGCCCCTCTTGCCCTGGTGGGCCTTCTCTGTTCAGCTGTTTTCTAAAAAGAAGACATTTTTATAGCATTTTAAATTATAAAAGTGATTAATGCTTCTTGTAAAAAAAAAAAAAAAAGAACAGTATAGGAATACATAAAGAATCAAATGCATGCTCCACACCCCACCTGCTCTGCAGTCCCCGGGTTTCTCCTCCATGTCCTTTGTAGCTTTCACAGCTGCAGATATATGTGTGTCTGTCATGTTGCTTTTCCCCTTTTTCACACCATCCCATTGAGAGGAAGTGTGCATAGCAGCTAAGTGTGCAGGCTCCGGAGTCAGACAGACCAAAGTTCAGCTCACCACCTGTGGGGTCTCAGCCTCACTGAGTCTCCTGTGGGAAATGGGGTTCACAGTGGTGCTTTCCATGCTGCAGGCCGTGAGCAGTAAGGAGGGTCACCCATGAGAAGGGCTGAGCCCCCATTCGACACATAAAGTCACGATGAATCTCTATGATTGGGAGGAGTGTATAGTTATTTTTAATTAAGAAAAGTTATTGTCCCATTACTATTCCATTGGGTGGATTTATCATCATTTACTTATTAAACCAATTCCCTGCTGATGGATATTAAGGTTACTTCCATGTTCACTGTTTGAAATGGTGCTGTAGTGCTCATGTGTGTGCATCTTTGTGGTTGTGTGTGTGTGTAAGGTGATGTGTATTTGTATGTGTGCATTTGTGAAGCTGCTGGGTCAACATAAATTTTGCCCACTCCTTCTCTCCAACACTGGGTGGTAGCAATCATTTTCTTCTTTGTCCATCAAATAGAGGAAAGGTGATACTGATTTTTAACATATATCCTTTAATTGTTAATGAGGCCAAGCATCTTTGCACATTTTATTAGACATTTTCATTTCTTGAATAATGATCTGTCACTTTCCTCTCTTCATTTCATTAGCTATGTGTCTTTTCTTATTGTTTTGTGGGTGCTTATTACATATTACAGATATTGACCCTTTTTTTATATGTTCCAAATATTTTTATCTAATCTGTCGTTTGTTTTCTAACCATCAATGGGGACTTTTGTTATATATAGTGCTTAGTATTTTTATATAGTGAAATTTATTAATATTTTGAGAACTCAAGGTCCAGTTCAGGGTTTGAAGGTTATTTTCCAACAGTAAATTATACAAATATTTAATAGTCCTGGTATTTTCATAGATTTGCATGTATGTTTTGTTTATAGCTTTAATCCAAATAAATTTCTGTGTGAGTGTGGTGCACGCACTCTGTTTAAAATAGAATTCTCCTTCCTCCCTCACTCTGTGTCCCTTTTGTGGCCATACCGTTTATTTTACCTGCTTGTTTTTTCACCGTGCATCTCCCCTGACTAGACCCTCAGCTCCACAGAGGCAGGGGGCCTTTTCTGTTTTATTCATTGCTGAAGCTCCAGTGCCCACAATGGTGCTGACACTTCACAGGCACTTAATAAGCATCTGTTGAATGAATAGACGGCCAGCCAGTTGTCACAGCTCTCTTATTTGAATGATCCATTCTTTCTTTAATTGGGTAATATGTGGGTAATATGTAATAAACACCCACAAAACAATAGGCAATCCCAGATTCTAATTTGGAATTCCATCTTTGCTAGCTTTTTGGAGTCTTCTGTGGTTATTGGTCTATTCAGGTTTTCTCCCTCATCTTCAGTTTTACAATTTATAATTTTCTGGAAGTCATCAATTTTCCAATTCATTGACATCGTTATCTATCAAATTCTCTTAAATTTTAAAAAATATTCCTGTACATGTTTACACTGCCTTTCTGATCACTTATTTGTGATCTCTCTTGCTGCTGGTCAGATTAACAAGCCGTTTGCCCATTTTCTTGATCTCAGAGAACCAGTTCGAGGCTTTTTTTTTTTTTTTTATTGTCATTGCTGTTCTTTTCTCGTTCATTTGTTTTCGTTTTCAATTTTATTCATTTCTTCCTTCTAGATTATTTTGGTTCATTTTATTCTTTTTCAGCTTCTCGGGTTAGACAATTCATTTAGTTTTAATCTTTCTCATTTTATCATGAAAGCCTGTAAGTTTGAATTTTCCTCTAAATGCAGCCTCAGTTACATTCCACAGATTTTTAAAAGGAGGGTTCTCGATGGTGTACCTTTAGAAATACTCTACAATTTCAGTTTTTCTGCCCTCTGACTCAAAAGTTGTTTAGAAAAGCATTTTTAGATTGTCATGTGCCTAGTTTACTTTTTTATTTTTTGCTACTTGTTAATTTCTAATTCTGTTGCTGCGGTATACACGTTGGCAATGGAGATTTTTCTTGTGGTCTAGTGCAAGGGCATTTGAGAAAAAGGTATTTTCACTGTTTTTTGAGTATATATGAAGTTAAGCTTACTAACTATCTTCAAATCCTCTCATAGTTTTCTTTGGAGGTTACTTGTATTATCAAATTTTGAGTGATATGCCCAAGATGTTTACTGTTCTTTTTTTTTTTTTTTTTGCCATCTCGTGGTTCTAAGAATGTATTAGTTTATAGACTTTACGGTTCTCTTGTTCAGGGTGAAGGTAAAGATTTGTGATTTTTGTGTCTTCTTAGAGAAATAGACCTGTTAGCAATGTAAAATGCCCAATTTTATTCTATTTAACATTTTTTCATTTTTGTCTGATATTAATATTGACTTTCCTGCATTCTTTTGGTCACCATTTTGCTTGGTATAGCTTTTTACCACTTCTTTGATTTCAACATTTCTTTTTGTTAATTTGTTTTAAATGTGTCGCTTCCAAACAGCATATGGCTGGTTTTTGTTTTTTTTTTTAAACCCAGCCTAATCTCTTGTCTGAAAATAGAATAATTGAATTTATTCGCATTCTTGTATTTATTGACGTGTTTAGTCTTACTCTTCTCTTCTTATTTTACCTCTTTTGTTTATGATACTTTTTTCTTTCCTGTTTAGTTTCCTTTTCCTAACTCTTGCCCGAATTAATTGAATGTTCTTGGCTCCGCCCCTCTGCCCCACACACAGTGGTTTAAAAGGTCTGTATGTTATTTTCCTTCTAGAAATGGTTACCCTTAAATAAAAAATAAACACCCATACTTCTCCATTAACATCAAGAACTAAATGGTATTTAATTCCCAACAAGAGGAGACCATTATTATCAAAGTTCGTTTAGACTTGAGTGTACGTTTTTCTACTCTTGTTGTTCATCATTGTTTCCTGTGCCTCCTGTCTTGCCCTTTCTTGAATTACTTATTCTGATACAGTTTTTATTTTGTTGGAGTAATTCCTTGAGTAACTCCTTTAAGAGATAAGTGGGCGGCCTGCTATTTTTAGTGCTTCTCTCTTTGACTTTGAGACTTGGCTGAGTAACGGATCTCAGGGGTGTAACCCTTCTTCCTCAGAGCTCTGTGGTCTTCGCTCTGTTGCCCTCTAGCAGTTAATGACGCGGATGTCAAGTCCAATGTCAATTTGACTCTCAAAATTTTTGTGGAGACCATCAGAGACAAAGCTGAGTGTATTGCTCACCTGGGTAAAGGGGAATGTCACCTCCACGGAGCCTTGGCATGTCCGGAGGAGGGAGGCAAGGTCAGAGTTTGCTAAGGACTGGAAGTTTCCGTTAAGACGGTTATGTCGCCCTGGGGCTTCATTAGGATTGTGTAAGGAAGACAAGAGTCTGTGAATGGTGGAAACAGTGAGGAGGAATTTTGAGGCAAGGCAGGAGATTCAAAGAATCTTAGAGCACCAGCTATTAATTGAAGAGCTGATGGATCCTTCAGGATGTTTCTGTAACGAACCATCAAGCCCTTTGCTGGGGTTAGAGTCTCCTGGAAGAAGAAAGCAGTGCTAACGAAGACGCAAAGGTGTCTAGGTAGATGGTTTCTGTTCCCCTCTCCCCCAACTCTGGTCTCTTTGGAAACCTGAAGGATCCACTTCTCACCCTTGGATTTCAGGAATTCCATGCAGCTTGCCCTGCCCGCCTCCACAGCCTCCAAGGGAGCTTCTCCAGGGTTTGGCAGGTGGGCCTCTCCCTGCCCATGTTGGGTGAGGCCGGCTTAGCTCTGATTAGTTTCTCTGTCACTCCCACTCGTCTGCTTTTCCTCAGACTTGCTGGCCAGCTGGTGCTGCTATGGATTGGCTCTTAATTGTACATTTCTCTTTTGACTTCAGTGGTGTTTGGGGGAGAGGGGGTGAACACAGGCTCAGTTTGCCGTGTAGAACCTCGGTTGTGTGCACCACTGCCTGGTATCCCAGATGCAGGTGTGTCTGCCCAGCTCTCCCACCTGCTGCTGGAGGCAGGAGTGGCGTTCAGTGATGTTGGCCTCACTGGTGGGTGGGAGAGCGGTGGCTCACTCCTTCTACCAGATCCTGTCATCTCTGGAGCCACACCCCTCGTCCTAACTGTGTTACCTCACTGATTAAAATGACTCAGTGACCTCACTCCGCTGCCAGATCAAGTCCGGGCTATTTCATATACCAAATTCATCCCCTGGCCAACTCTTCCCTCATGAGCTGTCGCTGCCCCTCTCGTGCAGCCATATGGACAGCATGCAATTTCTTGAACATTCGGCCCGTTTGGGAGCTCCTGTCTATTGACACTGCTCCTTTTGTTTGAAATAGCCTCTTTTTCTCTCACACATGTCAGGCACCATCAGAATTGACTACTCTTTTCTTTATGCCCCCACCATGTAGTAACTTAGAACCAGCAACACTGCAATGCATTCCTTTGCTTCCTTGCTCCCCCCTACCCCCAAGTGCGATCCCCCAGAAGGTAGGGGCTGAAACTTTGCTGTCTTTTGTCCCAGCACCTACCTACAGCAGGCCTGACCCCAAATAAGTGCTGAATGCACATTTGTTAAATGAATGAACAACTGAATCAGGTTCTGAAGAGAATTGTTCTACACCGACTCTGTGTGAGACACCACACCAAGCTTTAGGGGTGAGGGAATGAGTCAGACTGACCCCGCCCACGGTACTCACAGTCTACCAGGACTTTAAGGTTCCCAGAGTCTGTATGCACGGTGAGTACAGCTGGGTTTTTTGTTGGCTTGTTTTTGTTTTTTGGTGAGGAAGATTGGCCCTGAGCTAATGTCTGTGGCAATCTTCCTCTATTTGTATGTGGGACGCCACCACAGTGTGGCCTGATGAGCGGTGTGTATATCCGTGCTGAGATCCGAACCCTCGAACCCAGGCCACTGAAGCAAAGCGAGCCGACCTTAACCACTAGGCCACTGGGCTGTTTTTATTAATAATTGAGATCTACTGGAGGGCGTGAGGTCAGATCTGGGGATGATGGAAAACCTCAGAGTGGTGAAAAGTTTGGATGGTTTGGACAACAGAATCAGGAAATGCTAGGCAGGAGCCACTGAGCAAATTCAGTCACACTGCTCTGGAGTGCAGGCAGGGTGGCTGGGTTTAATAGCAGCAGGTGTGGCAGGGAGGGGACGGCTGAGGGGCTTCGCTTACCTGTACTGTTCTGTAGGAATCAGCAGTGAGATGTCATTGCCAAAACACTAACTATTCCAACACTATGTCAATAAGAACCATGGTGCCCAAGAGAAGGAAGGTGACAATGCCCCCGGCCTGTGTACAGGTTACTCCAGACCTAGATTCCTGGGTCCACTCTGAGATAACGTCCATAATGTCCATAGTGATTATATGGGCCATACCACGTGCCAGGCATTGGTCAAGACCCTTAGCATGTGCCGGATCATTAAACCCCAGGAGATCCTTGCCATTCTTAGCCCCCCTTTTCAGGCACAGCAAGGCTAAGCAACTTTCCAAAGCCGCAGAGGTAATGAGTAGAAGGCCGGGCCTGGAACCCAGGTGTCCCGGGCCTAGGAGCCACATCTCATCTGCCTCCAGCAGACAAACCAGAGTCTAGTCCCAAGAGAGCAGCATGGATGTGGTGCACCATGCCATGCTCGACTAAGACAACCCAGACTTTCTAGATCATAAAGCACTTTCCTCTGTATCGTCTTACTTGACCTTTACAACAGCCAGGCGAGTTGATTATTAAAAACTGATGCTCACTCGTTGGTCCTTTCATCATGATCGTTGTCGAGCTCCTGGCCTGAACCTGAATGCTGTTTTGTTTAGTGATTTGGGGACGTTACGTACTCTGATGTCTGTTATTGTAATAATTCTCACTCATGCCTGAATATGAGTCACTTTTGCAGGTCGTATTAGTTTTCTTTTGCCGTGTAACAAATTGCCTCAATCTTAGTGGCTTAAAAGACACTCATTTGTTAGCTCTCAGTTCTATAGGTTAGAAGTCTGGGACCGAGTGGCCAGATTCTCTGCTCAGGGCTGAAGTCAAGGTCTCTGGAGGCTGAGTTCTCGTCTGGGGCTCTGGGGAAAATTCTGCTTTTCCAGGTTCATTCAGGTTGTTAATGGAGCCCAGGTCCCGTGGTTGTAGGACTGAGGTCCTGTTTTCTTGCTGGTTGTCAGCGAGGGAGCTGTTCTCGACTCATGGAGGCTGCCCTCAGGTCCTCTCACACAGCCTCTCCTTCTGCAAGGCAGCGAGCGCAGGTCAAATGTTTTCTCCTGTTTCTAATCTCTATCACTTCCTCTTCTGTGACCAGCCAGAGAAAACTCTGCTTTTAAAGGGCTTTCTTGATTAGGTCGAGCCCACAGAATAATCTCCCTATTTTAAGGTCAACTGCACCCTAGAACGTAACCTAATCGTAGGATTAAAATCCTTTGGACCCACAGTCCTGGGGATTATGCAGAATGTGTACACCAGAGAGGCAGGAAACCTGGAGGGCCGTCTTAGAGTTCTGCCTGCTTCCTGGTCAATAGAGGCTCAAAGAAGTTAGCTGCCAGGTGCAAGGTAGAACATGGTAGGTGCCAGGGCCACCAGGCCACACCAACTCCCTAGGGAGACATGGGGATCTGGCCCCACACCCAGACAAGCATCTTGGGAAGAGCTGGAGGGGATTATTCTGTGTCTAAAAAGGTTGACCAAGCACACTCTTTGACCGTGTTTTTCAACCATCCCCTGCAGGATTCAAGGCGCAAACCCAGCATCCTCCATCTAGTTCATGGAGAAGCCTCAAGCGACGCTGGCCAGGCAAGCTCTCCCTTCCAGAGGGAAGAGCAGAGCGTGAGAGGGCAGCTGCAGCAGGAGTGGACATGAACGCTGGTTTCCAAAGAGAACAGCGTTTTAGTTTTGGTCATCGAAAGTGGTGCCTTCAGCACAGGTAAGAAATGGGCTGTCACTATATATGCTTGCTGGGGGCGCCATTTTGGTCTTTCTTGCCTGAGCTTGCTAATATTCTTCCTCTTTAAAATGTAGTATTGTTAGTGCCTCCCTTGAGCCTCTGTGGAAGCTGGGAGTCCTCGGGACATCCTTGGCCAGGAGTAGAGACTTTGAGTGCCAGCACTCTCACTGCCCTCACGCTATCTCCTCCGAGATGCAGTCATCTCTTCCCAGTTCCTGTTTCCATCCTCTCCCTGGCAGGAACTCCTCTCAAGGGACCACAGCCTCCCACTCACCAGCCCCGCTGTGTCCTCCTGCTTTACAGAGCTCCACCCGCCTCTCTGCCCTCCCCCCAAGGAGGCTCTGGCCTGAAGAGCCCCAGGGCGGCGTCTCTCTAGGGCCCTCCCTGTTGTGAAGACTTGAAAGGACGTGTGGTTCTCAGACCTGGCTGCACATTAGAATCACCTGGAAAGTTTTTAAAAATTCCAATAGTGGGGGCCCACTTCCAGAGGTACTGACTGAGTTGTCCTGGGGAGGGGCCCAGCATTGGTAGACATGTGTGTATATATATATATATAAGGGGTTTTTGTTGCTCTTCAGGTCTGTGTTATGGTTTCAGGTTAGAAGTTCAGCTCGTGGTTCAGGTTAGATGTGTGATGTTAGAAGCTCTTTGGGTCGGGAATATGTCTTTGGCTCTTTTGTCTGGCTGTGGAGTGTATGAGAATCACCCAGGGGGATGGAGGAGAGGGTGCCTGGTCAAAAAAAAAAAAAAGCAGATTCCCGCACACCCTTGCTCTCAGACATCAGACTCTCCGGAGTCGAGGACACAGGAATCTGGATTCTGATTCTGATACAGCCAAGGTCTAGGTGCTCGGGCCTCTTTCCTGGGGCTCTGGTGATGCTCGTCCTGCGTCAGGTCCGTGGGCTCAGCTGTGAGTGCCGGGTCGCTTCCCAGCCTGGTGTGCTGTGCCGCAACAGAGCCTCGTTCCCTTCCTTCCAAGCGGAGGTTTTCTCACGTCCAGAGAGGAGGATGGGGCCTCGGCAGCCCTCAGACATGGCATCACTGGAGCCCCCTGAATGTGGGGCGGCTGGGCCCAGGCCTCTGCCCATAGCTCAGCCGCACCACGCGGGCCCCCTGGACCCAGACCATGGCCAGAGTTCCCTAGCGGAGGTGGAGGACTCACCCCTTGGACTCCACGGGAGAAGGCCTGAGCACTTGAGCCTCGTTCTGAGGGGGGATGTCTGAGGTGGTGCTCCCTAGGGGAGGCCCTGGATCCTCCCGTGTTCACATCCCAGCGCCGGCATTTACTGGCTTAGCAGGCAAGTTGCTCAGTCTTGCTGCCTCTTCCTTCTCACTTGTGAAATGGAAAGTAGTGGCACCTGCCTCCCAGGGCTGCTGTGAAGATGTAGGCAAGGCCCTAGAGTGTGCCTGGACGCCGAGCAGGGGCTCCCCACATGTGAGTAGCCCTTCCGGCCTGTGCAGGCAGGTGGCCGCCACTCTGCCCTCCCAGGGGCAGCCGTGACATGTCTGCCATGCTCTGCCATCTGGTCGCAGTGTATGAGTTCCTAAGAGTCAGGGCACAGTAAAGAGATGGACACTGCATGTGGGGCCTGCAACTTTACAGACGAGGCTCAGTCCTGCAGAAACCTCAGTGAGGCTGGTTCTAGTACCCCCTGTGTAAAGGTATGGAAACAGCACAGAGAGGTTCAGTAATTGAAAGACAGTCACTCAGCTAGTAAGGGACAGAGCCTATGGCTACAAAAGACCCAACACTTTCTTCTCTACCAGGATGTGTCCCTAAGAAAGGGAGTAACAGCTCCAAGGATGAGCCTTCTTCCTTTGTAATAGGAACCAACAGCGCCGTAATGAATGGGCCCCCCTTCCTTGGCATCCTGGGACACTGGTGCCTCAATTTAGCATTTGTTTCCTTCTGCACAGGTCATGGTAGGCCGTTTATGGGTCTCCTCCACTGGCAGTTTCAGGGCGGGGTCTGGATTTCTTCAGCTAGATGTGCAGTAGATATTTGAACTGGGCCGGAAATAGTAACCTCTGAGGGAGGTGAGTCAAGCTCTGGGGGAACTGTCATGGACGTGTGGATAGGGAATCCCCCCCAGGCCCGGCGTTTGTCCTCCCCTCCTTCACTCCCCAACTCTCTTTTTGTCCATGTGGGCTCTGCCAGCTGCCCGGAAGAATCTGTAGAGGATGGGGCTGGCCCAGAGGGAAATGAGCTGTCAGTTCCAGCAGAATTCTCGTCCCCGCCCCTTCCCGAGCTCTCCCTGGGGAATAAAAGTATCTGTGATTAATGAGGTGCTGACTCAGTGCTTCTGGAGTGTCTGGGCGCTCGTGGCCCACTGCTGGCGTAGCTTCCCCCAGCCACCAGCGAGGAGGTTGCAATCCGAACAAGGTGGAGGGCTCAGGCCCAGGCAGGCAGGTGTGCCAGGCAGGAGCCAGCTGTGAGCCAGCCTTGGATGACATTGCAGACTGTGCTGGGGAGTCCCAATGACACCATCTGAGGCTTGGGAGTGGCTGTGTTTGGAATTGTCTGAGGGCAGGGAGAGGTGGAGTCGTAGCTCCCCTTTAGTAGGGACCTGGACTGGGGCTCTCTCCAAAATAAAAGTGATTTCTCAATAAGTGACTATAGGGTGAACCTGATTCGAAATGGATATGAAGGCATTTTCTTAGCAGCAAAGCTCTCTGCTAGTAGTTTTCAAACTTTTATAGTCTTAAAAATCATTTTTTAAAAGTCAAATCCTACATGGAATGCCAATATATACAACAGGTTAAAGTGGTAGTTTATAAATACACATTTGCTTTTTAAGTTCAACTTTGTGTGTGTGTGTGTGTGTGTGTGTGTGTGTGAGGAAGATTGTCCCTGAGCTAACATCTGTGCCAGTCCTCCTCCACTCTGCATGTGGGCCACTACCACAGCATGGCTGACAGGTGGAGTAGGTCTGCACCTAGCATCCGAACTAGTGAAAACAGGCCGCCAAAGCAGAGCACGTGGAACTTTGACCACTTGGCCATGGGGCTGGGCCCTTTAAGTTCAAATTTTTAACCTCTGTTTATTACAGAAGTCCATCAATGACTCTCAAAGCAATGACTCTGCTTTGATGTCTAAAAGCATTGAAATCCCAGGGTCTGGATGGAGGGTCTGCCTGTGGGCCTCCCCCTGCCTGCTGCCTGATTTTTATAAATAAAGCTTTATTGGAACACAGCCATGCCGTTTGTTTCTGCGTTATCTATGGCTGCTGTCCCACTCTAATGGCAGAGTTGAGTAGTTGTGACGGAGACCGTCTGTCCCACAAAGCCCAAAATATTAACTATTTGGCCCTCTCTAGGAGAAGTTTGCTGGCCTCTGTTCGAGACGATTGTTGTATTCACTGGATCAGCGGTAACATTCGGTGTTGCTTTTCCGTCTTTGTTTTGTTTGGCTTGGTGGCACAGCATTAAGAAAATTCTAAACCATATCAAGAAGAAGATGTGAAGGTGACAGATTTCTAGCAGTTCACCTTGCCTCCCACGACGGTCTTGTCTTCACTTCGGTGTTATGTGGACATTTGGGAAGAAGGAGGAGGGCATTCTGGTTTGCATCCTGACAGTGTCAAACAACTGCTTGAATTCCGTCTTCTTACACCCCTCAGACAGGAAGCACACATCATTTATGACATCTTCATGATAGCCCACGTCACGCGTTCTGATATCATGCAAGCTTTAGAATCTACCTGTTTGTGTGGTTTTGAATAAGTGTATGTAGTCCCAAATTTAAACAATGTAAAGATGCCCAGTAAAGAGCTTCGTCTTTCTAGACATGTTTCAATACTGAAGTCCAAGATCTATCAAGGCTATGGTCTGATATGGTCTGCATGGACCAAGTTAAGCTGGCCACACCCGTTGGCGGTACTCAGTGTGTTACAATGTGCCATAGAACATGTTGGCATGTGCCAGTCCCTTTTCTATAACAGTTTCAATAGGAGTTAAACAATATTTTTAGAATAAAATTCTCACTTCACATTTGAAGAACCTCTGAAACACCTCCATGGAATACAATTTGAAAACTGCCCCTTTGGCAAATATTGGTGATTCTCATTTCTGTGCTGGAGGATAACAGAGAAGCCAAGGATGCTGTGAGTTGGGGTTGGGAGGCAGAGGAGGAAGGAGTGGAAGATGGCAGAAGAGAGACATGAGGTGATGCTGTTGATGGCAGAGGGGGTCACGGGTGGGGAGGGCGTCGGTAGTGGAGAAAGTACTTGGGAAACACAGAGAAGCATCGTGAGGTCCTGTGGAAGCTTGAAGTGCCTCCTGTGGATCATTAGGGACTACACACAGCTCTCTGGGGCTGCTGGAGTGACTTCCAGCCATCAGCTTGGAAGAAGAGGTCCAGAAAAACATGGGGAGGGATTAAAATATGTGCAGAGAAGTTGGGGAGGACGTGTGGAGGGAGCACACGAGTTGCTTCTAATCAGAATGCAAAGGGCCTTTGAGTCCACTCAGCCGATCGAGGCGGGAGAGGAGGCAGAGGAGAGAGGAGAGGGTCAGCTGGTCAGCAGTTTTGTGCCGGAGGAGGGCACATGAGCATGGGCAGTGCCTGTGAGTGACCTGGATGGAGACGGATGTCAGAGCCCCAGGGGGGTGGTGGCTGGGGTTGGGAGGTGGCTTTGGGCGTTCGACGCAAAGCCCACAGAGCCAGGAATAAAACCCAGGAGTCCCGGCTCCCAGGCTGCCTGCCTTCCCTTGGCGGGTGCAAGGAAGGGAGGGGCAGACCTGGTGGCCTCGGAGGCTGTGGGCTGGAGAAGGCCTCTGGGGGATAAAAAAGCACCAGTTCTTTCTGAGGTTTTGCTGCTCACCCCATAGAAAGAGAACATTTTTAGATTTTAAAAGGATGACCTCATTTTTTTCTTATTTACATAGCCCTGTTTGTTTATATAGCCCTTTAAAAATAGCAAATGGGTGCTAAGCTTAGTGCTCTCTCCCACCACCAGCGGCAGAGCCACGGTGTGGGGAGAAACACCTTTTTATCTAAGAGAGGGGCAGCCTTGTTTCCGAGGACAGATGGGAGCAAAACGGGACAGGTAGGAAGTTTCGTGGTTTTTCGTGTCGCTTTTCCAAAATAGCCGCACTCCTGCCTCCTACTTCCTGCCTGACTCCGCTCAGGATAGATTTTCTTCTGGAGAAGACTCGTGTTCTGTCTTCTCAGGGAAACTCGAAGAGATCCGTCAACAAGCAAACACCCTCGACCCCGAAGACCTTAAGCTTGGCACTGAGGGCCCCTTGAACTTGGCATTGGGTTTGCATCTGGCTCTGCTGCATACCCGCTGTGTGACCTTGGGCAAGGTGCTTTGCATCTCTGTGCCTCATCTGTAAGATGGGGATAACCACAGTACCTGCATTTGTTGTGCAGATTAGATGGGGGAATACGTGTAAGGGGCTTAGCCCAGTGTGGGCACACAGCAACTCAATAAATCTCTCAATAAACAACAGCCATATTGTCAATATCCATCCCCCTCCTGGACAGTTATCCCAGCCTGCCAACCACCTTCCTGTCCTGCCGGCTTCTCTGCTCCAGGCCATCCCTCCGTTGTCCCAGAGTGATAGTAAGATAAGACACAAATCTGACCCATGCTGTCCCCTGCTTAAAATCCCCCGAGAGCTTCCGGTGCCCGTGCAAGGATGGGCAAAACTGTTTCTCGAAATGGCCAGATCGTAAACATTTAAGCTTTGCCAGCCACACGGTCTCTCTCGCAGCTACTTCCCTCTGCTGTTGTTGCCTGAAAGCAGCCTTGGACAGTGTGTAAAAGAATGGGTGGGGCGGGGTTCCCGTAAAACCTTAGCTACGAAAACAGGCAGCGGCCTGGGTTTGCCAACCCCTGACCTACAGGACGGACGAGTCCAGCTCCTTAGCTCAGCATTCCCAGCCCAGCCATTCCCATCATCTCCATCCCCCTTCACCCCCCACCCCGACTCCTCACGCTCCAAGCCTTCCTGCAAAGTTCCTTCTTTCTGGACTTTCCCTCCCCCATGGCATTAGGAACCCTTGCTCTGAGACTCTCTGGTACCCTCTCTTGTTTTCTACTCTGATCAAGCAGGCGAGTACCCTCTGGCTTTGCATTAGAGAGGGCCCCCCTCAGGCAGGAATTCTGCCCAGCCCTTTGTGTACTCCTGGGGTGCGTGTTTAGGCTTTTGTAGATGCTCGGTAAGCAGTTGTTACTGAGCACAGAGATCTGCAAGACAGAGGGTTGCCCTCAGGCCGCTTCTAGTTAGGAAGCTAGGATGTGAGCCAGTGAAAAGCCAGTCAGCAACCCGACTGGGAGACGACGGTGCGTGTGTCTATTGGGGTACCCATGACAAGTGCGGGAAGGAGAAGGCCTTCGAGTTGGACCTTTCAGGGTGGGAAAGGGACTTTCCGAGAGAGGAGAGTCAGCAAGCCTTTCCATGTTGGGGAAGTGGCAGAAGAACAAACTCCATTCTGAGTTCAGGATGGTGAGTGGATAGCCCAGCCTGGTTACCGCTGAGCCTGGTGGGACCTACGTCTGGAAAGCAGGGCTAGGTCTGGTTCAGGACTGGGGAATGGTGAGGGAGTTTGGACTCTATCCAGTGAGCCAGAATTTCTCCAAGTGTGGTCCACAACTCCCTCTGCCCCAACAGAATTGCCTGGGGTGTTTCTTTAAAATGCAGATTCTGGGGGTGGGCCCCCCGACCTGGTGGCATAGTGGTTAAGTTTGCGCACTCTGGTTCTGTGGCCTGGGGTATGCAGGTTTGGATCCCTGATATGGACCTACACACCGCTTGTCAAGCCATGCTGACATGGCATCCTGGCTACAAAGTAGAGGAAAATTGGCACGGAAGTTAGCTCAGGGCCAATCTTCTTCACAAAATAAAAGCAGATTCTGGGGCTCTGACTCAGACTGGAGGCTAGGAGGCTGCAGGGAGTTATGGCCATGATCTACAGAAGGAAGAAGGTTGCAACACAGTTGGGGGTGGTGATCATCCTTCAGATTGACGTCCCTGTGGGTGTCACAGCCAGGCTGGGGAGAGGTGAGGCAGGAATGATTAATCCTCTCCAAAGACAAGGACACCCAAGCTCAGACATGGCGAGTGACTTGCCCGAAGTCACACAGCGAACTACTTGGAGTTGTGGGACTGACTGGTTCTGGGACAGGCTTCCTCTCACAATCTCAGGGCCTGAGGTGGCCCTGGAGGTTCCACAGAAGGAGGAGGGACAGGCATGGTGAATGTCCCCAGAGCCCAGCACAGCCTGGTGCGCAGTGGTGCTCGGTCAGAAGTGTGGAACAGGGTGGGGTGGATGGATGGATGGATGCTGTGGGGGCAAAGGAGAGTGGGGTTCCGAGGTCGTTCTGATGTTGCAAGCCTGGAGGGTTAGGAGAATGGTGGTACCAGCGGCAGAGGAGGAGAAAAGATGAGTTTGGTGCTAAGCATATTGAATTTGAGAGGCCAATGGGATGGCCAAGCCAAGATGTTGGCAGCTGGAAATGCAGGACTGGGGAGTTCTGGGGCAGGACGGGTGGCGTGTGCAGTTGTGGAAGCTGCTAATAAGACGAGGTGAGAAATGCAGAGAGAGACAAGGAGGGGATTAAAGATGAAAGCCTGAGAACTGAGCACACGCATCTAGGAAGAAAAGGCTCGGGTGAAAGAGTCAGGGAGGTGCTCAGAGAGGTGAGAGCTGAGTCAGGACAGGCCAGGGCAGACCAAGAAAAGAGAGAGTTGAACTGCCAGTCACCCAGGTAACTCCGTTGGGGCCCCTCTTTAGAATAAAACCAGCCGACCTCAAAGAAATTATGCCATGGGTAAATAAAAATGTCAATCCGAATAAGGCCGAAATCACGAGCTTCTGTTTGCTTGAGATCTGTGCCCCAGCCCGCATAGCTGCAGGTGTGGCAGAGCAAGTGAAACCTGGAGGTCTGTCCCACCTGTCGGGACAGGCCCTGCCGTTCTGTCTCTTCTCCGGTTCTGGTTGGCACACTTCCTGGGGATCATTCTGGGGCTCAGAGACTTCGTCTTCCTCTCTTGTGTCTTTCTTCTTCCTCTCCCCTCTCTCTTTATTCATTCAACAGATATTTAGTATTGGGAATAAAACTCTTTGCAAAGGAACTCAGCTGAGGTCCCCAAACCCAGTGGGGCCCATGAGTCACCCACTGGGGAGCTTTGAAATATGTAGAGAGAGAGATTCCTGGACATGCAGATTCAAGGTGCCGAAAGCAGAGGGGGGCCAGCCACACCTGGGTCCTCAGGGCAGCCTCTCTGTGGCCACCTCCATGGAGGTGCTGGTCCGGAGCAGCTCTGCCTGGGCCAGGGAGTCAGGGGCCGAGGGGAACTGAGGCTCGGGTGTCTGAGTGTTTCCCCCATAAAGCTCTAAAAACATAGCGTCAGGGCAGCCTCTCAGCTGGCCCCCCTGGAGCCGTCAGAGTCTCTCCTTCCATTGATCCTGCATGTGCCACCAAACTCGTCCCCTCCCCCAACTCCTAACACA
This sequence comes from Equus asinus, assembly GCF_041296235.1. NCBI lineage: Eukaryota > Metazoa > Chordata > Mammalia > Perissodactyla > Equidae > Equus > Equus asinus. The sequence goes on from NC_091794.1 coordinate 81,801,180, forward strand.
CGCGCTATGTCACAGTGACACCAGGACCACCATCACCACCGTCTGTCCTCAAAGAGGCAGCTCAGCCTTAAAGTCGGCACTGCCCAGACAGAAGGTGCCACATACTGTTCTAGGTGACAGAACACCAAAATTCCTGTCTCTTGCCGGTATATTCTACTGGGGAAAATAGACAAACACATTGTCACCTTACCACATACTGTATGTTTTGTGAGATATTAAAGATGTGAATATATTATCGATAAAATAAGTGTAAAGTTATTATCTTTTAGTCAACTAAAATATATAGTATGTGATGAAGTGACAGTGGGGAAAGGAGAAGAACCAGGACGTCAGGAGACGCCTGACTGAGAAGGTGGCGTTTGAGCCGAGGCCTGAGGGGTGAGGGCATGAGTGCCGGGCTGTCTGGGGAAGAGCGTTCCAGGCAGAGGTGGGATCATGCCGGGTGGGAACAGCGAGGAGGCCAGTGTGGCTGGAGGGATGGGGGTGGGGGGCGTAGGAGGAGAGGAGGCTGGAGAGGTGACAGGCGGAGGGTGTGCAGATAGCTGAGAAGCCGTTGGCAGTCCGAGTGGAGGAGTGGCCTGGTCTGCTGAATGTTCCAGAAGGTCCAGCCTGGCTGTGTGTGGAGACCACACTGCAGGAGCCCAGGGCAGCCCTGAGGCCAGCTGGGAGGCTGGTGCTGTCGTCAGGAAGGGATAGTGTTACAGACGAAGATGGCGGCCGTGGAGATGGCGGGAAGTGGTCGGATTCTGGGTACCATCTGAAGGCAGAGCCAATGTGATCCCCTGACAGATGGGATGTGAGGTATAAGATAAAGAGTTTGGAAAGGAGATGTGTGCTGGTCCTCACATTTGCTCACTCTGCTTTCACGCTAGTCAAACCTCTCTAAGCCTCAGTTTCCTCATCTGGAAAATGGGGCAGTTGGATAGATAAATTCCAAGATCTTTTTTGGCATGAAAACTCACTACTTCATCTCGGGTCCCTGGGAGCTGGTCAGGGAAGGCTTTGAGGACGTGGGGTGGAACTTGTGCTTCAGAAAGGGAGCCTTAGACTAGATACAACTGACAAAGAAGGAAGCAGGAGAGGGACGGGCAGGCGCACAGACTGGGAGGCAGGGTTGTGAGGCCCTGAGTGATGCCTGAGCAGCAGCGGGCAGACGCTGGGCTGGGGCCCAGGGCCTTAGCAGGAGGGTGCCAGGAGCTACAGGGATGGGCACGCTGAACCCAGTAGGTTCAGGGCCCGAGCATTCTTTGCAAACACTGAGGCTCTCCATTCTGAGCATTTTCAGATGGACACACTCAGGCAGGAAGGAACAAGGCTTGGCTCCCGTCTGGGGAGAGTTAACCTCCTGGCCCGCATTGCATAACCACAGAGTCTGCTGAGCGCAAGGAGATTCTTCTGTGTGGCAGCCAGGGTGGCAAGCCTGGTGGCTCCGGTCTCTGGCACCGTCCCGCAGCGGAACAAACAGCCCTCCCTCCCTAGATAATGGCCCTCATTGAGCATTGTGTCCATGGCCAGCACCCAGCACAGGGCAGCTCAGCCTGGGTAAGTTTCCTCTCTTGGCTGCTTAGCAAAATATTTACACTACGCCTTTCTAGTAAGACAGCTCCTAGGAACCAGCAGGCAGAGAGAACGGGAGAAATGTGCCCCCAGGGCCCCTGCGCTCCCAGCTCATTGGGGTAAACGTGAGCCTGGGTTGGTCATTGCCCTCCAGGACTCTTGTAAAATGAGGCATTGAGCTAGAAGATGCGCGAAGGTCTGCCTGGCTCCAAAATCATTGGCATCTTCTCTAGGTGAAGAATGAGCTCTATTTTCTGGTTGTGTGGAGGTAGAATTTGGTTGGTCTTTAAGGGCGTCTTTCTCAAGATGTCATGTATGTGATTTGGGGAGAGCTAAAGATAAGGACTCTGAATCCTACCTCCTTGGGTCATTCCTCCTCCGCCATTGACATCAGAAGAGATACTGTCGGGGTGTGTGTCTCTCAGTGGAGGAGGTCACCCCAGAGGGACAGCACTTTAAGAGCGGGCTGGAGCAGCCATAGGGGACACCCAACCATGTTGTCAGAGGACTATCTGAGGAATCTGGGGAAGAGAAGACTGCCCTCAGCCCTCCCGGGGGAGTCCTGGAGAAGAGGGCTGGAGCTGTTCTGCATGGTTCTTGGGACAGAATCAAAACCAGCAAGTGAAAATTACATGGCTCATCCTTAGGAAGACTCCTCAAACAATAGGCCCTGTAGCTATTCCAACCCAAAACACACGCACACTTTGACCCTCGGCCCCACTTCTGGGAATCCGGCCTATGGAACAATAGCGCTAGTCTGTAAAGATGTGTGTACAAAGGATGTTTCTCGCAAAGTTCTAGTGGTAAAAAAATATGAAAACTCAACAGTAGGGGAAATTTGAAGGTGTTATATTGAAACCGTGGCCCATCATTCAGCTATTAAAAAGAATGAGACAGATCCAGTCTCCGTTTAGAAAGGCAGTAAAGTGTAGTGGTTAGGAACACAGGGTCTGGAGACAGACTGCCAGGGTTCAGATCCGGATCCCACAAACTGTGTTACATCACCTCTCTGACCATCAGTCTCTTCTTTGGAAAAGAAGGGATTATCATAGTGCCTGCCCCATAGGCTTGATGCATGTGAAGTGCTTATAACGGTGCTTGGTCTATGCTAACTGCTCAAAAACTGTTGGCCTTTGACCTGGAAAGATGATCCATGAGAAAAGCAAGGTGCAGAGAAACGTACATAGCAGGATTCCATTTTTATTAAAAAAAAAAAAAGCCTCCCCCACCCCCTTGCAGAAAAAGAAGACAGATCTCTGCTGCCCCAGGTCATGAGTAGCCTCCTGAGAGCAGTCCCTAGGGGAGACTTGAGTCACGTGACCGTGAAGGTCCCTTCCAACCTTGTGACTCTGAGACTTTGTGGACCCATCTTGGCAATCTCAGTGTACATCCTAGCCTGGCATTTGACCCAACAATATAGTCTGTTGTTCACAAAACATATATGCCAAGATTTGTCATTTCTGCAGATGGAGAACAAAGATGTTGGTGGGCAGCTTGGTTTTACAGAAAGGCTCATTGCCCTCATGTGGTGCTCATTGGTGGAGCCCAGTTGGGATTCTCTAAGCATCTCCCTAGACCTGGTTCGGTTTGTTGAGCCATGCCAATGATGCCATGGCCTGTTTGAGATGGATTCTGCCTCGGTTGTCGTCAGTCATGCTCAGATTTACCCTGCCAAGTGCCACAGGCTTTGGGAGTGGAGGGAGAGGTGACAAGCTGAGAAGACCCCAGCTGGAGTGTACCCTCCCAAGGAAATCAGACCCATTTCTTCCATTTCAGTTAGAGCCCACTTGAGATGGGGCACAGAGTGTTGCATTAGCAGAGAGAAAACACGCTTGTTAAAGGGGCCCTAGATTCGTTCACATATTTAACAAATTTATTTAAGTTTTTAAAAATATTTCAATCCAACAGCAACAACAACAAAATAGACAATAACATAACAAACAGCAGTAAACCCACCACCCTGCTTAAAAGAGACTTCAACAAGTTCAGTGGAAGCCCTTGCATAGCCCTCTGCAATTGCAGGTCCTTCCCTCCCACACTCCCTCCCAGAGGTGACCTTCATCCTGAACTTGGTCTTAACATCCCATAGTTGTTTTCGGAGCACCTACTATGTGCTAGGCAGAGTTCTGGGCACTGGATTTAGCCTGGTGTATGAAACAGACACGTTTCCTGCCCTCCTGGGGCTTGCCGTGGAGGCAGATGAGACCCCGGCCGCTCTCTCAAACTGCTTCACTAGCGTTGTGATTCGGGCCAAGTCCCTTCTGCTCTCCGGCCCCAGTGTCTTCATCTGTCACACGTGAGCTTTAAACTGGCTGCGGCTCCGATGCCTCTATGGAGTGTGATGGGGAGCCTAAACCAGGGCTCCCGGGGGCCGTCTCCATCCCTCCGTCAGGTGGAGGAGGTGAGGGAGGGCTTTGCCATCCACGAAGAGGGCTGTGCCCCCGTGCATCCGGGGCTCAGGGATGGGGGCTTATTTCCCAAGTGCAAGATGTAAACCACTAGTAGAACATGAGATGGTTTTAGAGGAACATGGGTGAAATGCTTTACTTTAATAGTCGTTTAGTTAATTCAGTAGAAACCTAGAGCTGGCGGTTACACCTGTGATCCCCACTGCTTAGGACGAGGCCGTGTTTTAACAAGTCAAATGCAAGTCAATGTAAATTAAAATATTACGTAAATAACAGTACAGATGGTATGTGTTTCTGGCAAAACTTGGAAGAGTGGTCACCAAATGGCACAGTGTTTCCCAAACAAGAGCTAATGATTGAAAGGGCGGGGCCCACCCGGCAGCCTTGGACGCCGGCAGAGGCGAACACCCAGCCCAGGGCTGGCATGTCGGGGCCCAAGGAGTGTTGGAGGAATGACTTCATGGCTCCCTATTTAAAACAGCAGGAGAGAAATGCCCTTCAGATGTTAGTGCCAAGAAGTGCTTTGGTCTTTCTGAGGAACTGGAGTGTTTATTGTCAAGATGCTGAGGATGTGACACACGCTGTCTTGCCCTTTGTCTGTGGACGGCCAGGAAGCTGTGCCCTGATCCCAGCGCCCAGAGAGCGCCACCACCTGGTGCCTTGTAAACGCCTTATTTATGCTGTTCTCTCTCTTCTGGCCTAGAACTTATGTCTTCCATGTCCCCTGGGTTGATTTGTCATTTTTAATTTGTGCTCTTATTTTGTTTTCTGTAAACCATCTCAGATCCTTGGTGGAATACAGCAAGTTAAAATTTCCAAAAAACAGAAAGGGAATTAACTGATTGATTAATTAATCAATTCATGCACAAACTGCCTAAGATCAACACTTTCTCGGCTCTGCTCAGCCAGCTGGGTTTTCCTGCCTGGATCTGCTTCCCAGCTAAAGGACGCCTGGGTGAGACAGAAAGGGTGGCGAGGCATTCGGGGTGGCCATTGCCTCTTCTGCACCCCCAGATCAGAACCAGCCCTGGAGCTTTGGAGATTTGGAACCTCCTGTGGAGCTTTGAAGCTGCCTCAGAAGTGGGACTCCCCCTTCAGACTCAAGAAGGGCAGGCCCAGAGCTGGGGGACTTGACACCCTGGTCTCCCCACCCCCCCATCAGATGTGCCAGAATCTCTTCCTTGTGCCCTCACAGCTCCCAAGGGGCGTTCCCAGGGCAGTCCCCCGGTGTGATTGGTTGCTAGCCTCTGGTTCTATTGTCAGCCCCGTGCTGTGACTATGATCTCCCAGCCGACTCCCACGCTGGTCCTGTACATCAGCTACCAGACCCCATGCTGTCCTGAAGGCTCATGGCATCTGGCTCTGACCTACAGGATCTCATAGACCTCAGAACCCCCAGGGCCGGGGTGCTCTGAGAAACACCATGAAAAACAGACATTTTTTAAGTAAATGAGTAAAAACATTATGCTAAGTGAAAGAAGCCAGACACAAAAGACTACATATCATATGATTCCATTTATATGAAATGTCCAGAAGAGGCAAATTCATAAAGACAGAAAGTACATAAATTAGTGGTTGTCATTGGACAGGAGGGTGAGGGGATGGTGGAGTGACTGGTTACGGGTTTCTTTTGAGAGTGATGAAATGATCTGGAATTAGACGATAATGGTTGCACAACCTTGTGAATATGCTAAAACCCACTTAATTGTATATTTTATTTATTTATTTTTTGTATGTGAGGAAGATTGGCCCTGAGCTAACATCTGTTGCCAATCTTCCTCTTTTTGCTTGAGGAAGATTGTCGCTGAGCTGACATCTGTGCCCATCTTCCTCTATTCTATGTGGGATGCCGCCACAGTGTGGCTTGATGAGCGGTGTGTAGGTCTGCACCTGGGATCTGAACCCACAAACCCTGGGCCACTGAAACAGAGTGCACAAACTCAACCACTATGCCACCGGGCCGGCCCCTGAATTGTACATTTTAAAGGGTGAATTTTATAGGATGTGAATTATACTGGACACCATCTAATATAGCAGGTTCCAAAAGTTATGAGAGAGACATTCAAAATTTAGAAAATTCTATTCATTAACAGATAAATATATTCTCTAGTTTAGGAAATTAATATACCCCCTTTCTCTGGAAAGGAATTAAGGTGATTTCTGTAAATAATGCATTAACTAAGGTTTTCCACAATTATAACTTCGTTCATTCATTCATTCATTCGCTCACAACACCCATGAGTGCCCACTGTGGCGCAGACACGGAGAGCATAAAGGTGAGGAAAGCACAGCCTCTGCTCTGTAAGATCCGCACCTGCAGACAGGACATGTGAAACTCACTGCGGTGTCCCGAGCGCAGCCCTGTGCACGTAGTGAGCGATCGAGAATTGGCAGCTGTCCTTGCCACCAGAGGGGGGAGCTGTGAGCAACCCACGCGGGAAGGCAGGGGTGTGATCCTGTTTGGGAAAGAGACATCACTCACTGGGCCCCACACCTAGTGGGAAACCCATTTGGAGAGGACTGTAGCTGTTAGAAGGATTTGGCGTTCTTGGCAGGGAGCGGGGAGTCCCTGCAGGTGAGTGAGCAGGGCTGTGCCTGGCCTGGCTTCCAGGGAGATGACTCAGCGCTCAGCACTCTGGCTGCCCTCCACACTCCCTCTCCAGGGCATCCTCGTAGTTCCCCCTTCCAAGTATCTCTGTCTCCCCCCGGGCTGCATCCTGGGAGGAGGTACTTTGTGAACTCTGCTGGGATGGCAGAGACGACTAGCAGAGGCTGCCCCGTTTCTGCAGGATGGAGAAGAAACACCACTGGGTCTTCTGAGGTTCTGAGTGAAGGGAAAAGGGCCAGGATTTCAGGCTGTGAAGGTCCCACCTTTGCCCATCTCCGCAAGTGCAAAGATGAAGTGTGGGGGTGGGGCTGGCATCGTAGAGGTCTGGAGAGAGGCACATAGGAGGGTGAATCTAGGCCTTGGTGAATTTGTTTTTCACGTCAACAAACCCCTCCAGGTTCCTGGGTTCAGGACAGAGCAAGAATACAGAAATGAATCAGATCCTGGGTGCAGACTCAGGGAGCTGGGCATCCTGGAGAAGCGTGGGACTGAGGATGAGGGGCCTGGGCCGTGGGTCCAGCCTGGCTGCTCTCCAGCCTGGTGATGCGGCAAGTCCCACACCCTCGCTCGACCGCTGTCTCCTCACCTACAAAGTGAGATGAGAAGGCCTTGCGCAGGGCGCTGTCTTGAGGAACTTTTCAAACATAAAGTGATGTTCAGACGTTGTGTTTACAACCTAAGGGAGGAGATGGAGCATAAACAGTAAGTTCTCTCTGCGGAGAAGAACCCAGTAAAATTAGATGAGATGGTGGCTGTGAAAGCCTTTGGTGAGCTGTTATTCAGCAGCCGTACAAGGTGGCATTGTTGGTATTATTATTGTTATCTGAAATAGAGGTGTAAGCACATCCCAGACGGAGGGGGAATTGGTTCTGTCTGGGGTACTGGAGGCCCAGGGAGAAGTTGGCAGGGGTGACAAGTAGGATGTGGCTGGACAAAGAAGGGAAGAAAGGGGACCAGGTAGCAGGGCCGATTGAGGGGGCTTGAAACATGGCTGGGAGGCAGAAAGAGTGAGGAGGAGTTGGGGGCCGGGCGCAGGGGGCAGGGTTTCGGTGGGGGAGGTTGGGAGCCTGGAGAGGTTGGAGGACACAGGGCGGACTATCACAACCAGGCAGGAGGGTGAGGTCAGGTCAGGTCCTGCAGAAAAAGCCTGGTATGTCAAGAAGGGGTGTCCATACCCACAGAGACCTAGTTAGAAGGCCCAGCCAGTATCAGGCCTTCTGGGGTGGGCGGGCCTCCGGGCAGCTGGCAGACCCAGGCTAGGGTGCAGAAGCATCCCGAATATCAGGGCGGGTAAGGTCTCCAGAGCCCAACTGTGGTCCAAACCCTCTTTTTCAAATACGGGACTAGGCAGCTCAGATCAGGGACGACTCGCCCAGGTAGCCCAGGGAGGGCGGGCAAAGCTGTGGCTCTAGATCCCCAGGCCTGGGTCCAGCCCTGACACCTTAAGCAAAATGTTTCCTTGGCTAAATGTGAGGGCGCTGTCCAGGGAGGTTGCCCCAGGAGGTGGTTGGGAGCACGCACTCTGGAGCCACGTGCCTGCCTTGACTCCCGCCCCACATTTATTGAATGTGTGCCCCCGGGCAAGTCACGTGACTTTCTGCGCCCTACTTGCCTCCTCTGTAAAATGGACTTAAAGACATCGCCTACCTCACAGGATTGAGGATGCAAAGCCTAAGAGGGTACCTGGCATATTGTCAGCACTCCATAGCATCAGCACCCCTGTACTTATCCCAGTTGATTCTCAATTTTTCTCTTTGCCACAAGATGCGATTCATCATTCTTAACCCACCAGTCCATTTGTCGATCTATAGCTTGTCTTTTCTCCTGCCTCTTTTCTTTTTCCCTGAATGAAATGCAGTTGGCCTGAGCTATAAGGACGAACTTGGGGCATGTTATAATCCCTTCAATTTAGCATTCATCTCTTCTGTTCACTCATTCCTTCATTTGTTCGTAATGCACTGGACAACCAGCGACCTGTGCTTGGAGCTTTGGGGAACACAGACCAGCGATTCCCCAAGGGTCCTCCTTCTGCCCCACACCACCAGCCTGTGGCCTTCTGCCAGGGTGGAATTTTCTTTTCTTTTCTTTTCTTTTTTTTGAGGAAGATTTGCCCTGAGCTAACTACTGCCAGTCCTCCTCTTTTTGCTGAGGAAGACTGGCCCTGAGCTAACATCCGTGCCCATCTTCCTCTACTTTATATGTGGGATGCCTACCACAGCATGGTGTGCCAAGCGGTGCCATGTCTGCACCCGGGATCTGAACCAGCGAACCCCAGCCCGCCGAGAAGCAGAACATGCGAACTTAACCGCTGCGCCACCGGGCCAGCCCACAGGGTGGAATTTTCAAAATCACCTGATTGGGGTGGAGAAAAAAATGTGTGGATTCCCAGAGCTTATTTTTTTTTTTGTAATGCAGCTTCAGAAAATCACACTTGACAGCATCTTCTTTCTTGATGAGGATGGAGCAAGAAAGCGCAGGCAGGGGGCCGAAGTTACAGAAGACTGAGAAATACTCCCCTCGAGGACACAGCAGTGCATCCCCAAGTGCTCTAGAACTCAGGTGTCATCAAAAAAGCAAGATCCAAATCAGAACCCAGAGTGAGAATTCCTGACAAGAAACAGTGGTCAGAATTCAGTAAATATAGAATAAAACCGAGCTCCCTGGGTGGGGCTGGAGAAGCTGGTCTGGTTGTACGCTGGCACATGGGGGCCCGCCCTCGACTAAACTGCCGGAGGCCCCCCACCGTGACCTGTCTTTAGCGGGGGTGCTGTGAGGCTGGGTTTTGGGAACCAGTTATCTTATCCCTCTCTGGCCATCCTACAGGGTCCCTTTCAAGAGTCTGACCTGACTTACTCCACCCAGTAAGACTCCCTGAGGCCACCTGCCTTGATCCTCTTGTGCTCTCACTGAGTCACCCACCCTTTCGGCAAACATTAGTTATTAAGCAGCATTTATTAGTGTGCCTCCCACTGAGCCAGGTGCTGGGGATATAATGGTGAAGGAGAGAGGCTCCTTGGCCTGAAAGAAGTCTGTCTCTTGGGGGAGAAAGACCTATAAGCAAATCAATTACAACACAGTATGAGACATACAGAAGTATTTGACCGAGTGTAAGAGGGTCATGGAAAGCTTGCTGGGGAACCTGATGTCTGGGGTGGTGTATTAGGCAGGGCTCTTCAGAGAAGCAGAACCAATAGGATTTAAAAAACACAGAAAAAAATAGAGAGAGAGAGAGATTGATTTTGAGGAATTGGCTCACATGATTATGGAGGCTTGGCACATCCCAAATCTGCAGGGTGGGCCAAAGGCTGCAGACACAGGAGAGTTGCAGTTCGAGGCCAAAGACCATCTGCTGGCAAAATTCCTTCTTGCTCAGGGGAGGTCAGTCTTTGTTCTCTTAAGGCCTTCAGCTGATTGGATGAGGCCCACCCACCTTTTGGAGGGTAATCTGCTTTACTCAAACAATACTTCTTTAAACGTTCATTTCATCTAAAAAGTACCTTCACAGAAACATCTAGAATAACATTTGACCAAATGTCTAGGTAGCGTGGCCCAGCTGAATTGGCACATAAAATCAACCATCACAGGTGGGTCTGAGGGACACTGAGGAGTTTGCCACATGTCTAGGAGGGGCAGGGCATTTTGGGTGATGGGAATGGTGTGTGTTTTGAGAATTCTCCAGCTCCCTGTGGCTGGAACACACAGACTGCAGGGAGCAAGGAGAGGTGAGGCTGGAGATGTGGGCGGGAGCCCACTGAAGAGACCTTCGGAGCCACATGTGGAGTCTAAACGGTATGGGGAGCCAGAGGTGTCTTAGGAGGGAGAGTAATTATGGACTAGAAACAGCCTCTGGGCAGCCTCCAGGGGCTAGGATGGAGCCCCTTTCTCCTGGCACACTTGGTGTGGATGGCTCCATGATGCTCAGCTCCTGTGTAGAGTGGGTGGCAGGGTAGAGAGGGTTGGTTGATCGCCTGCCTTCAAAGGCTCTCCCCAGAAGCTGAGAGAGGGCAAAAGCAGAGTGCCAGGTGCCCGTCGGTGGTTTATAGGACCCTTGGGCAGTCCGGCCATTGACTGGCGCCTTGGTGGACCACCAGGCTGCCCAGGCGAGCAGAACCAGCTCTTTCTGCCACCCATGGAACTGGGTGGGCTTTGCCACCTCCATGCCGGGCTAGAGTCAGGAGTGTCGAATGCACTCTCCACAAGGGTGGACACCCTGGGGCTCTAAGATGATGGCCCTCAGCTGCAAGGGCCCATCTTCCCCGCTGGTGCATCAGCATCTGGAAAGGCCATCGGCCTCTCTGCCAACGAGTCACCACACAATGATTTCCTAACTGCCAGAGCTCAAGGGTCTGCCTGCACATCTTTCCTAGGAATTGTTAGATGGCAGAGAAAGCCGTTTCTGAAAGGATGACATCATCATATTGGAAAACAGGATAGCATGCCATCCGTGAACCAGAGATGGTGATTGGTCTCAGGAAGTGAACCAGAGATGGTTATTGGTCTCAGGAAGATGGGAAGCCCATGAGATTGCGTGAACAGAGGAATCAGAGCAGCCAAGACTCCAGGGGCCTGAGTGATTTTTATCCCAGAAAAGCGAAGCATAGTTCAAGCTGAGAGCCAAGAAGACAAAGAACAGGACTGGGCTGCCAAGGTTACAGAGTCCCTTGAAGAACTTTTCAGAAGAGCAAGTACAGGTCAACCCCTCTCACTTTCTACGTGGAGAGGCAGGCAGCCAGTGGCAGGCCGAATCCCAAGAAATGCTCTCCAAGGAAAGTAACGGGGCCAGGGTCTGAGAGAGCAGCCAAGCTGAGGGAGTTCCAGACCTCCCCAGCCGACTGGGTGTGGGGCCGGGGGCACACAGGGAAGTATGGCAGCTCTGCGGTGGGAGGATGTATACCACTATGCCCACCGCAGAGTAAAGCCCTTCTTTTGGCAATTGCAGGAGTCCCTGGCTGGCTTCCTCTCCACAGTGCTTACAGAGAGAAGGCCATCATAATGTTTCACCCTCTTACAAGAACCCTGCCATATGGGCTCACGATTCCACCATCACATTCAAGGGCAAACCTGTCAGAAAAATCAACCAAAGACCTCACAGGAAGCCCTAGCCAGTTCATTCTTTCCCCAGTATCCTTTTTCTCCTCTTCTGCAGTGATGGAAATTTTAGCAGGGCACATGGCCACCCAGCTAAAGACAACATTTCCTGGGCTTCCTGGCAGCCCTGTGACCCTGTGGCTGGGGTGAGCTGAAATCATATGTACAACTCCCAGGCCTGCCCCCGCTTTCTCTTTCCCACTGACTAGGACGTGGACGGGATGGAGGGAGACGGAAGGCAAATGCTGTGGATGACAGAAGAGCGAGATCAAATATATCCACACTGGGAAGCCACCTACAGCCACTTACACTCAGACTGTGACACAAGACAGAAATAAGCTTCTGGCTTGTCTAAGCCACTCTTACAGCTGTGTCCTTGTTACAGGAGCTAGAACCTGTATCCTAACACATATAATAACAATACAGTCCTTCATTCATAAATACATGTGGACAGCCAGGATCACCAAGCATTAGAAGAAAACCAATAGCAGGAAAAGAAGGCCTAAAGTGGAAAAAAGAAAAGAGAAGAGCTCACTCCAAAGGAAACAGATAGTTCGAATATGCGAGAACTCTAAAATAAATTATCATTCGTGTCTGGCCGCATGCCCACTTGTGTGCAAGTAGCATGGGATAGGTTTTGGAGAGACTGAGGAAAAGCCCTGGAGATGGTGTACAAGACGTAACGATTTATTGGGTCTTACTTGTGGGGAGGGTCCAGGAGCGGCTGGCTGGACGGAGTTGTGCACCTGCTACTGCAAGCAGGGGTGGGGGCGGGGGTTGCCCATGTAGGCAGGGGAAGAAAGACTGTGTGCTCACCAAGAGGGACTGTCCTTGGTACAACCAGCGTTCCCAGAAACCGCAGCTCACGTGGAAGGGCTCTGTGTTCCTTCAAGACGTGATGTTCTTTGAGTGAGATAAGTTAAGATCTAGACTGGCCAGGCCCTGGATCGTCACAAATCCCAGATGGTTGGTCCTGCCCAGAAGGGGACCAGAAGGACATGTGGTTGTAATAGGGCATGTAGGCTATGGCCCTATGATTAGTGTCCTCAGCAGTAATTGAGAGATGATTTCATTTACTAGAAAGGAACCAGTTGCTATGAAGATGGAGCAATCAGAAAAAAGGAAATAATTATGGAAAATTAAAAATATGACTCCTGAAAAAGAAATGCAGTGGATAAACTGAATGACACAGTGGATATGGAGGAAGACCAGACTGGTGATCCAGAAGCTAAAATTAAGAAAGAATCCCAGAATGTAGAGCAAAACATCAAGGAGAAAAACTTAAGACCTACGGAGGATAGATCCAGGAGATTCAGTCTCTGTCAGTTAGGAGATCCAGCAGCAGAGACGACAGGCAATGGCAGAGGCAGAGGGAGGGGTAGAAATAGTCACAGATACAACAAAAGAAATTTTCCCTGAGTTGAAGAAACATGCCCAGATTTTAAAACCAAAAGAGTACACTGAATTCGGTACAAGAATTAGTGAAAAGGAACATCTAGACCCATCTTGTTGAAATTTCAGAAAATCAAGGATAAAAACCAAAATGCTTCCAGAGAGACTAGAAAATCAGAATTTCTCATCAGTAACACAAGATGCTCAAGGACAGTGGAGCAGTGCTTTCAAAATTCTAGAGGACAATGATTTTGAACTAAAAATTCTAGCTCCTCAAACTTTGAAAGCAAAATAAAGACTTTTTTTTAATGGATGAGAGTTCAGAAAATTTATCACTCAGTCTTCTATATTTTCTGGAGGGGAAAAAAAAAACCCTCCTGGAGTTATTTCTATGAATCAAAAAAGGATCCCGAAGAGATAATGACATGAGAGTCACAAAGAAGTGACGGAAGCCATAAATATTTTGTAGGAAGTTTAACTGGTTCTTGACTGGTGGAGGACTTTCTTCTTGTGACAAAGTTTCGGTGATTTGGAATTACATTTCTTTCTCTTGGGTCCATTCATACTAAGAGATTCCCCAGAGATTGTTGTCATCACATATTGTTTATTAGCTTCAATTTTTGGAATTAACCTATAGACTGGACTTAATTATAATGTAGAAGAGAATGTAAATGTTATGAAACTTGCCCGTGTAAGAGTAATAATGTGTAACTAACCAGAATTTGAAGGTGGGCAGAGGAAAGGAGGCAGGAAGAAGGGAATGTGCGGGCATTTCTTCATTGTTCATAGCAGGAAGTGAATAGATACTGTCTAGAGTTGACAGACCAGGAAATAGCAATTTAAATATGTTATTTGAAGATGTTAAAGGCAACTGCCAGAACAACCGAAAATATATAACTCAAAAATTGTGAAATGGAGCAGAAGGATGTTGGGGGGGAGGGCAAATACAAAAAATCCTCAGCTTTCATAGCAAAGAGTCAGTACTGTAACCGAGGGAAAATGATTTCGAATTCTGGGGTCTGGAAGACATCAGACTTTGGGGAAATTAGCAAGTTTAGAAGAAACGGACTCCATGACCACACGAGGAGCATATTTCATCAGTACTTGCTCCCATGCAAACACACTTGTCTTTTGACTCTGTGTGTCAGATGTGTCAAGACTGTGGGAAGGCTCATTCATTTACTCAACACATGTTTATGGGGATCTTATTTAAATAAACAAATCTGAAGCCTGATTTGATTCATGTCCTCAGCCTCTCCTCCTCCCACTGTGCTCTGCACACCCGACCCTCTAACCACACTGGACTGCCCACTTTCCCACACATTCAGGGTTTCTTTCCCCCAGCATCGTTCTGCCTTTGCCCACACTGGTCACCTCTTCTGCTTGGTGAAATCCCTTGTGCCCTTCAGAGCCCAGTGTCCCTTCTCTAAAGCATACCCTAGGGAGCCCTCCCTCCCCACCCCAACCTGTACTGGGAACCTGTTTCCATCATGGTGCCTACCACGCCTTATATACCTATTGCTGTTTGTGTCTCTCTCCTTATAGGAGTTGTAGTTTTCAAGAGCAAAGTCCATGTCTTTTTTTAAATTGAAGCATAACATACATACAATTATGTACGCATAAGTGTATGACTCAAGTAGTTTTTATATATATATATACACCCATGTAATATATATGTAACCAGATCAAGTTGTAGAACGTTTTTATCACCCCAAAAAGCTCCTGCCTTCTCTTCCTAGTCAATATGCACCTGCCCCACCAGCGCTAACCATTATTCTGATTTCTAATACCATAAAATTAGTTTTGCCTGTTCTTAAACTTCAATTAAATGGAACCATACATCACATAGTCTATTATATCTGAATTCCTTTGCTTATTACTATATCTGTGAGATCCATCCATATTTTTGTCTGTAGCAATACTTTATTCTTTTTTTATTACGATGTAATAATTCTTGTATGAAAATACTACAATTTATTTATCCATTCCATTTGCTGTTAGCATCTGGGTGGTTTCTTGTTTTTTGCTGTTATGAATAAAGCTACTATGAACATCCTTTTTTGTGCTTTTTAGCAGACATGTATGCATGCATTTCTGTAGGATATGTTCTTAGGAGTGGAATTTTTGGGTCGTAGGGTGGGTGTGTGTTTGGCTTTGAAGATTTTGACAATCAGTTGTCCAAATGTGTCAATTTACCTTCCCACCAACAATGTACAGGAAGAATTCCAGTTGCTCCATATCCTTGCCGACATTTGGTATCATGTTGTTGGTTTCATCTTAGCCATTCTGGTGACTGTGTGGTGGGTTTACTTTATATTTCCCTAATGAGTGATAGTGTTGAGCACCTTTTCATATGCTTATTGACCATTTAGATAACCTCTTTTTTAAAGTGCCTGTTCAAATCTTTGGCCATTTTTAAAAATTATGATAAAATACACATAAAATTTGCCATTTTAACCATTTTTAAGTTCATCAGTGTTAAGTGTTTTCATATTGTTGTGCAATGTGAATGAACCTCCAGAACTCTTTTTATCTTGCAAAACTGAAACTCTGTACTCGTTAACTAACTACTCCCCATTTCCCTCTCCCCCCAGGCCCTGGCACCCCCATTCTTTCTGTCTCTATGAATTTGACTGTTCTAGATGCCTCGTCTAAGTGGAATTGTACAGTATTTGTCTTCATGTGACTCACTTATTTCACTTAATATCATATCCTCAAGGTTCATCCATGTTGTAGAATGTGTCAGAATTTCCTTCCTTGTGAAGGCTGGATAATATTCCATTGCGTGTGTATGCCACACTTTGTTTATCCATTCATCTGTCGTGAACACTTGGGTGCTTCCACCTTTTGGCTATTTTGAATAATGCTGCTATGAACATGGGTGTACAAATATCTCTTTGAGACCCTGCTTTCAATTCTTGTGAGTATATACCCAGTAGTAGAATTACTAGATCATATGGTAATTCTATTTTTAATTTCTTTGAGGAACCGCTGTCCTTTTCTCCGTAGAGGCTGCCCCATTTTGCATTCCCTCCAGCAGTACACAATGATCCCAGTTTCTCCACATCCTCACCAATGCTTATTTCCTGTTTTTTTGATAGTAGCCATCCTAATGCACATGAATGGTATCTCGTGCTTTTGATTTGCATTTTCCTAATGATTAGTGATGTTGAGCAGCTTTCTGTGTGCTTGTTGGCCATTTGTATATCTTCTCTGGAGAAATGTCTAGAAATCAAGTCCTTTGCTCATTTTTTAATCTAGTTGGTTGGGTTTTGTTCTTGAGTTGTAGGAGTTCTTTATATATTTTGGATATTAACCCCTTTTCACATATATGATTTGCAAATATTCCTCTCCCATTCTGTAGGTTGCCTTTTTACTCAGTTGATCATGTCCTTTGGTGTACAGAAGTTTTAAATTTTCCTGAAGTCCAGTTTATCCATTTTTACTTTGGTTGCCTGTGCTTTTAGTATCATATTCAAGAAATATTGCTAAATCCGATATCATGAAGATTTTCCCCTATGTTTTCTTCCAAGAGTTTTATACTCTTAGCTCTTATGGTTAGGTCTTTGATCCATTTCCAGTTGATTTTGGCCAAAAAGTAATTGTCTGCCTTTTTTAAAGTCATTTTTAGAAGTGTTTTATATTCTGGATGACTCCTTTGTTGAATACGTATCACAAATATCTTCTCCCAATCTGTGGTTTGTCTTTTTACTCTATTATTGCTATCTTCTGATGAGCAAAAGTTTTTCATTTTGATCAAACCCAATTTTTCAATCCTTTTGTTTATGATTATGTGGTTATACTTTTTGTTAACTCTGTAAGAAATCTTTGCTGGCCCCAAGTTCACGAAGATATGTTCTTGTGTTTTCTTCCACAAGCTTTATTGTTTAGTCTTTTGTATTTAGGCCAATCATCCATTTCATATTAATATTTGTGTATGGTGTGAGGTGGGGCCCAAGGTTCATTTTTTTGCATATGGATATCCAATTTCTTCAGCAGTATTTACTGACAAGATGATCGTTTCCCCCACCAAATGCAATAGCACCTTAGTTATAAATCAGGTAGACGTAAGAGTCTCTTTCCTTACTGTGTTGTATCCATTGGGTTTTTTTGTTTGTTTTTTTGGTCTCTCCTTGTGTTGATACTACACTGTCTTGATCGCGTACTGTCAACTTTATAGTAAGGTCTATAATTGATGTCTGTTTTCATATTACTGGCCTGGCATTGAGAAGGTCCATGTAATGCTTGCAGACTGAGCGAAGCAATGAAGAAATGAATTGCAAAGTGATCATTATAACTGCTGTATCATTACTAGTACAGTTATACCTATATCCTTCACGTGGCCAAGAATGGTGGAGACCACAGGGAATTTCTACTTTTGTCACTGTCCGCTTTTGGAATACATTGTTTATGTCACCTAGTCTCCCTGGTCATTTGTCCTTATCTAGTTTATTTATGGTGTGTGTGTGTGTTATAGTGTGTTCTATGTATTGCCCTTCATAGTATACTGAAGAACCTTCACTACCTAGGAAGCTTGTAGGCAGGTGTGCCTTTTGTACCATGGTCATTTGTGTAGAAACAAAATGTCACCGAAGGAACAGCTGGAGACCTACCGGAAACTGATGAGCAAGCAGGCCACTGCACCAGTGTGGAGTGCAGGCTTTCTTAGGTGGTGTTGATGAGAGACTGGCAGAATGGAAACGGCCAGAAGACCAGTCTGCCTGACCCTTCCCCCTCTCATTTCAGGCTTCGTTCTTCCTTAAGCTCCTTCACCCACAAGTACTTCCTGGACCATTTAAGATAAGCAGGTTGAGCTGAGTTCAGATGCTCACCAGGATCTCCCAGGTGTCCAGAAGCCTTTGTTAATCTTTACTGGAACAAAGGAGATTTAAGTAAATGACAAGCTAGGTAGGTAGATACATAGCTAGATTCATAACAGTAGATAACTTAATAGATTAATAAACTGCAAGCATCTGGGTTTCACCAGGCTCCTGTTGAGTCGAGACTACCATCCCTGATCTCAGCTCATTTTCAGTCCCAATGGGAACAAGACGGAAACACTGTTGATACTTTTCTAGGTGGAAGGAAAAAAAGCTCGTAACAAGGCCAGTCCACGTGCTGGGAAGGAATGCTGCTGGGAACAGTGTTTGGTTACCCGAGGTGTTAGGTCTGTGATTCAGATCTGAGTCCTGTCTGCGAGGTTGACATGGCCCCAGCTGCCTTGAGGGTCTCCAGTGTAGAGGTCACTTGATGGCTCAGGTCCAGGTTCCAGCTCTACCATTACCAGCTTTGTGATTTTGTGCCTCAGTTTCCTCATCTGTAAAATGAGGATCATAATAGTCCCTGCCTGATAGAGTTATTGTGTGAAACACTAAGAACAGGGGCCAGCGCCATGGCGTAGTGGTTAGGTCTGGCGTGCTCCACTTCAGCAGCCCAGGTTCGTGGGTTCAGATCTCGGGTGTGGACCTACACCACTCATCAGCCATGCTATGGTGGCAACCCATATACAAAATAGAGGAAGATTGGCACAGATGTTAGCTCGGGGCTGATCTTCCTCAAGCAAAGAAAGAGGAAGACTGGCAATGGATGTTAGCTCAGAGCAAATTTTCCTCGCCAAAAAAAAAAAAAAAACCCTAAGAACAGCCCTGACACACATTGAGTTCAGTTGTTCAGTCTAGACACAGGGCATTGGTTAGGACCATCTTCGCCTAAGTTATCACAACCACACATAAATGGGGCTAAGCCTGAGCTTCCACTGGTCTGGTAGAGTGGAGTTCTGGTTGCATTGTTGCTTGGTCTGTACTGTGAAATGTGTTCCTGCTTTCCTCTGGAATGTTGCTGGAGACTTCATCCTCCTCAGTGATGTCAGTTCCACCTTGCTCCCTGGGTTAACAGCAAGACAAACTCCAGCCAGGATTGCCTAGGTTTCTCTGTGCTCTGAGTGGAATTTGGTTTTTGACTAGTGTGTAGAAATTCCAAGCCCTGTCTGGGTCTTGGGTTTGGGAGGGAGGAATGGAAGCAAAAGGAGGAATGCAGAGACCACAATCATCCCAGGGAACGATGTGGGAGCCTCCCGGACAGTGAATAATCTACCACTCACGATTGGGGGAAAAAGCATTTATCAAGAAACTCAGCCCTGAGGTTCACAGAGTCATGCACAGTGATTTGCATAAGGGGAGGAGACTTTGATGCAAGCGGAAATGGCTGTGGTTGACTGGGAAGACTTCCTGGAAGAGCTGGGGTGCTGGGAAGGAAGGCAGAATCCATCTGGGCCCCTCTGACCAAGGTCAGGGCTCTTGGGGGTTTTCTAGGCGGTGGCTCGAACTTGGGGTTCAAATCCCACCTCTGCCCTTTCTTGTATCATCTGAAGCAATTAGCGTCACCCCCTTGAGCCTCAGTCTTCTCATCTGTAAAAAGGGGACGTGTGTGAGGATCAACATGGTAATGCCTAGTATAGTTTGGGCACATGGTAGGATGTAAGTATTTTGAAAATATTTTCAATATTTTACTCAGTGATGGGTCCAGTGCCAGGCACTGGAAATACAAAGATGAATAAGGCGAGTCTCTACCTGGTCCAGGGGAGACAGGTTTGCCAGGAAGATGCCGAAGAACTGGTTAACCACAGGCCCGACCCAAGGCAGACGTCTCAGGCTTCTCAGGGAAGCTGTACTATCTGACCTGTTGGGTTAGTGGAAAACTACTGCTTCCCAGCAGAGGCAGTCCACCAGACCCTCCCTCGGTAGTGCCTGTTTCCCGTGAGTGAATCCAGGCCGGAGGCTGTGAAGGGCCGGCCGCTCCGCAAGGCTGATACAGCCCAGCAGCACGGCCTGGATGCACGGGTGGATTGTGCCTTCCACCTGCTTTCTGAGGATCAGGACTGACCCCAGCTCTGTCAGAAGATGTATTTGGACAACTGAACCTTCACAGTTTGGGGCTTGTTCTTATCACTGCAGAGCGTAGGAGGGAACGTGTGGGAACTCCTGCCCATACCCTGAACCCACCCAGGTGCAGTGTGGGGCCCCTGCCCTGGCCGGAGAGAGGCAGCAAGCTCAACACTCCCTGTGGCCACGTGCCAGCCTCCTGTGCTCTGCATATGTTGTACCTCCCATCTGGACTAGGATCTCTTTCTTCCAAATCTGACAGTCATCAACATTTATCCCATCTTTCGAGGCCCAGCTCAACCACATCTTATTCTGGGAAGCGTTCCCGACTCCTCTAAGGAAATAGCCTCCAGACTCCTTTGTCCCCCTGTTCCCCGGGGAACAGCGATGTGCAGATGCAGAGAGGTCAAAAGCCTGCTGGTTAGAGTTGATGCATAGTGACAGTGCAGCATGGGGAGCAGGGGCCGGGAAGGCCGGGCAGGGCCTGATTATGGTGGGCCTGAAATACCAATGGCTGCATCTCCCTGCAGTGGGGAGCTACGGAGAGTTCTTGACAAAGGGGGAGGCCTGGTGAAGTTGGCAATTGAAGAGATTTCACTTTCCACAGTGAAGGGTGGGGTGGCATGGAGGAAGGTTGGGAACCTGGAGACAAGGTGATTAGTTATAGGTGGCGCTTAGAGGAGTTTCAGCAGTTTCCCCAAATACCAGGCTGTAGAAAAGAAAAGTGTATGTCAGATTTACATGGAGAAGTTTGTGAAAATATAGATCTGGGGCACTTTTCTTAGAGATTCTGTTTCAGTGGATCTGCAATAGGGCTAGAACCTGTGTAAAACCTAGGACATTTTGGTGGGTGGGTGGGGATGGACTATTCAATCATGGTGTCAGGACAACCGGCCAGTTACACTGGAAAAACAAGCTTTATCTCTGCCTCACTCCAGAAATGATAAGCGTCAGAGGGAGCCAAGATGGCAATGGAGAGGGAGGAACAGAGGGAGAGAAGGATGGAGGGAGTAAGGAACAGAGGGATGGAGGGGTGGAGAGGCAGAGGGAGGGAAGAAAAAAAATAAATCATAAAGGAACTAGAAGAAAATTGGGTGACATTCCAAAAAAATTCTTGGACACGAAACTAGCAAATCATAATGGAAAAGATCGATGATGCAGTTGACCACATGGAGACAAAATTTTTCTATTCAGCAAGTGTAAAGACTAATGATAAATAGGGAGAAATAATTGCAGGTCATATATGAAGGATTAATATCCCCAATATCAGAGTTTATATAAACCTATGAGAAAAATATAATTCATTAGAAACATAAACAAAGGATATGAAAAATAATTCCCAGAATGAAATCATTGGTTAATAAGCTTATGCAAAGTTCCAAGACGCACTAGAGATCAAGAAATACAGATTCAAGAAAATAAGTTACCACTGTGGCAGGCAGAATAATGATCTCCCAAGATGTCCAACATTCTAGTCCCTGGAACCTGTGAATATGTCACCTTTCATGGCAAAATGAATTTTGCTGATTAAATTAAGGGTCTGGAGGTGGGCAGATCATCCTGGATTATGCCGGTGGGCCCAACGTGATCCCAAGAGTCCTTAGAAGTGAAAGAGGGAGGCAGGGCAGTCAGTGTTGGAGTGACTCAGTGTGAGAAAGATGCAGCTGGCCATTGCTGGCTTTGAAGATGGAAGGAGCCATGAGCCAAGGAATGCAG
The DNA here is from genome assembly GCF_041296235.1 of Equus asinus. NCBI lineage: Eukaryota > Metazoa > Chordata > Mammalia > Perissodactyla > Equidae > Equus > Equus asinus. The sequence goes on from NC_091794.1 coordinate 81,822,830, forward strand.
GCGGCCTCTAGAAGTTGGAAAAGGCAAGAAAGTGGATTCTCCCCTGGAACCTCCAGAAAGAAAATGTTCCTACCTTAATGTTAGCTCAGTGGGACCCGTTTTGGACTTCTGGCCTCTAGAACTGTAAGTAATAAATTGTGTTGTTTTAAACCCCTAAGTCTGTGGCAGTTTGTTACAGCAGCAATGGGGAGCTAATATGACCATTTCGCCTTTCGTATTAGTGAAGAGATTGGTTACATTCCGGGTAGGAAGGAGTTTGGAGAAACAGTCCTTGCACACAATTGGTCTAAACTTGTGCTTTTTGGAGAGCTATTTGTCACTACCCATCAAAAGCTTCAAGGTACATTCCCTTTGCCAAATATTTCCCCTTCTAGGAATTTATCCTGTGCATATACTCACACAAGTATGCAGAGGAAGTTCTCTGTAGCATTTCTTGGAATAGAAGAAGCTGGAAACAACCTTCATATTCATCAATAAAGGACTGGCTGGATCACAGCCCCAAATAGAACAGTCTGCTGCTGCCAGAAAGAGTGAGGTGACCCTAGATAGCCACGCACAGGTTTAAAAAAAAAGGCAAGTCACAGATCAGGACATGTGACATGTTTTCTTCATTTATCTAAAAAAAATCCAGGATACACGCACACTATTTATATAATGCCTTAGGATGTCAAGAGGAACATATTATATTAGCCGTAGCACCTCTGAGGCAGAGCGTGTGGGGGACATGACAGGACAATTCTACAATGGTTTAAAAATTTTCGAGTGCTTTTTTTTTTTTTTAATTTTAAAGAAGCAAAAAGTTGCCCAGCATTTCTGTTCTGTAGCCAGTCTTTGGAACTTGTGATCTGGACCAAACTACTGGTGGGGACCACAGCCTCTGGAGTGAGCATAGAGAGATGCAGGAAGCAGAAGCAGCCAGACTTGGAGAGGATGACATGGTTGGGGGTGGGGGGTTAAAGTCAGAGGCAGGGGTCAGCAGGTCAGGAGCTGGCCACGGTCTAGACAGTGGGGGCCAGTGTCCAGGAGGCCTGGGCAACAAGTGGCAGCTCTGGAGATCTCCGGGCAGGGGCAGTTTGCTCTGCCTTGAACCCCTCTGGCTGCTGGTAGGTCAGTGGCTGTGGGAGACCCTGACCCGAGTGAGGTCTGAATCCTACAGTTGAGTCCAGTGTCTGGCTGAGGGAGGGGCAGGACTTTGACGGATGTTTGGAGTGTTGGTTGGTGTCAGCAACCATAGCTGAGTCTGGCGTAGTATCCTAGCCCAACCATTCCCTGGAGTAGCCAACAGGACTCTTGAGGGTAATGGGGAGAGGGGGGGCAGGCAGGCCTGACCTTGCCAGTCCCCCGCTCAGCCAGTCTCACCAGGAGGGTTGCCTTTTACAAAGACCAACACATATCCCGAGCTATATACTCACCCTCACCAAGGTCTGATGGGGATTTGGGGCCTCCTTTGCCCTGCAGAATTCTTCCCCAGCTCAAGATCAATATTACAGCAGCCTGAGAAAATAGGAAACTTGGCCAGCATTTCTCACCATCGGCCACACTTCTCCCTGGCCTTAGAACCCTAAATCCAGAATTGTCAGAATGGAAGTGATCCTTGAGGTCATTTAGCCCAACCTCCTCATGTTACAGAAGAGAAAACTGAGGCCCAGAGAGGGAGTACCTTGCCAAGGGTCACCCAGCAGAGCTGTGTTAAGGGTTTTCTGCTATGGGTGCCTGGGCCCCAGCGCAGCCAAAGTGTCTCCAGACTCAAGCTGGGAGGGTCCTGGGCAGCAGCTCGGCTCTGATGGGGAGCCCAGGTGCCCGGCCCCCTCGTTCTCACCTGATACCCTACTCACCATCCTACCTGCAGCCTGGATCTGTCGCACCTGGGGAGCTCCCAGGGAGGCTGAGTCAGGGTCAGGCAGCACCATTCAGGAGAAATGGCCCCAAACAGAGAAGTGAAGGACTCAGGAATTTTCTTCAGTTTGGCCTGAACACCTCCTAGCTGGGCAGGTCATGCCTCTGGCCTCAGTTTCCCCCAGAAGCAAATGAGGGTGACAGGTACAAAGTGCTGTGAGTTTGAGGACAAGGTTGTTCCTGTGCCCTAATCCCTTCAGCCCCAATGGAGGCCAGTGTTCAGGACCCTGCCTAGGGCTGCTCTGCCTTGGGCCTCGCTGACCCGTCATCATTTCATAGGAACCCGGTGACCAAGAGGTACAGTGAAGCCTCCAAAATCCCCGACCTCAGTAGGAGAACCATAGTGCAGCTTCTTTGGAGTCGGGGCAGGACCAGCTGACCTGGGGAAGCCGAGTACCAAGATGGGGATGATGTTAATCCACGAGTATCTTCAGTTCTAGCTTGAGCCCTGGGTTGGTAGGAAGCATTTGATCTGAAATGTCTCAGAAGGTCAGATCCATCAGCTCCATCACCAGCTGATTTCCTGCCTGTGCTCCTGTCCTCCACTTCTGGGATCGCTTGGCCCTGCCCAGCTCGGGAACCAATGCATCCCTTGTCTGGGGGAACTTAGAAAACCTCTACCAAGAGCTGGGGGGTTCAGCATCCTGCGGGCTTCTTGGGAGGCCTTGCTTTGACCTCCAGTCAACGTCTACTCTCGTTTCTCGAGCACCAGCTGTGTGTCAGGTACTTTCCACGGGTGATAACCACATTCAGTCCTCACGACAGCCTGTGGCCTAACATCAGCAGAGCATGGGTTGGCACCCGGGCCAGGGCTCCTTCCACAAGGCCATGGCAGCCCCTCACACAGAAAGACTTTCCCCAATAACAATGATGGCTGTTATTTCTTGGATGCTTACGGGTACCATGCTAAGCACTTCATATGAATTAACTCAATTTGAACCACACGTGGTACTTTCATTGTCCCCATTTTACAGGTGGGGAGACTGAGCCTTGGAGAGCTTCCAAGAATTTCCAGTTAGGAGGTGGGGGGGCCAGGATTCAAACACAAGCTGTCTGAGTGGCCAAGCTGCCTTTGGAATTCTGTGCTGTGTTGCTGCGGGGGTGGGCTTGGTGACTGGTCACTCGCCTCGTGGCTGGTGCCCACCTTGTTCTTTAGGCCTCAACCCCAGTCTGTGTGGCTGCCTTTGCCTGTGTCCCAGTATGCCCAGGCCTGGGCTCTGTCAAGCTCTTTTTAGCCTCCCTGGGACCAATCCCCTGTATGAGTTGGCATGTTTGTTCCAAAAGGGACCAGGTAGCTGTGGCTTAAAACCAGACAGAAGGTGTATTTCTCTGTTGGGGGCAGGTGGCTTTGCTTCATGCCATCATCTAGGCTTCTTGTCCCACCATCCCTTGGGGTCCATGCGGTCAGAGTTGGCTCACCACCACCGTTGCCTCCCTGTTCCCTCCTGAGAAATGGGAACATAAGGGCGGGCGCTTTTCCTTCTGGCTCTGACCTGCGAGCTGCATTCATTATGTTGGCCAGAACTAGCTGCAAAGGAGGCCGGTAAATGCAGTCTAGATGGGTGACCACAGACTCAGCTGCAGCTTGCGGACTTCTGTTGCTGAAAGAAAGGGGAATGGCTAGTGGGAGACATTTTCTGTGTGGGCCTCATGCTCTATTCCCAGCCAGAGCCCCACCCTCGGATTGGCTGCTCTCTGTGCAGACTTCCTTCTGTGGCTCTCAGATGCCCTCTCCCTGTTAGTCTCCAGACCCACGTCTTCACACCTAGCCTATTGTGCCAGCATCTGAGCCCACAGCCACTTTTACTTTTCTTTGCAGGTGAAGAATTCTGCCTCATCTTGCACACACGGACACAGTACAACACACAAAGATTCTTAGAAGGGGCACTGGTTTTGTGTTGGGTTGTTAAATGAAAATACTTTCTCATTGCTTCCTGCCTAGCCTGTGGCCTTCTGCACTGGGTTTCAGCTGTTGAAGTGAGGAGAAAGGCTTGCTTTCCTGGTGTTTTTAAGATCAGTATGTTTTATTACCGTCAGTAAAATTTTGACCTGATTTTGGCATATTGGGGTGCGTGCATGAGTGTGTGTGTATGTAACTAAATTATAAGCAAAGAACTTTATCAAGCCCCACCAGTCTGGGGTCAGAGTGACCTTGTACGCCCCTGGGCGTCAGGCCCCTGTCCCCATCTTGCCTCTGTCTTATCTAACTTGGCTTGACCCAGGCTTCCTAGTCGAGAGCCCAAGGCAGAATCAAGCTGGTCTCCTGCCAGGACTGGTGGGATTGTCCACCTGATAGCACACACCTCCCATCTCCCTTCTGGTAAAGCCGTCTGGGGTGTCCACTCTGGGCCATGGCCATGCTGCCCCAGTGCCTTGGATACAGAAAGTGCTTTCTGCTTTGGTTTTGGAGCTTCAGGCCGCCTTGCCTTGGCCCTGTTGGCTCGTCCATCACTTCCCACTCCCCTGAGGGCTTCATGGCTCCAGCCCCAACACCCTGCTCTCTTTTCTGTTGGGCTGTCCTAACAGCTAGGCCAATGGAAGCTTCTGGAAGTGGGAGCTGGGTTGTCTGATATGTTAACCAACTGGCTGTTGAAGCTCAGGCTCTCCTCATGGTTCTAAGCTGGTTTCTAAGCCAGAGATCCCTCACGGCTGTGGCCTCAGTAGCAGACAACGTGGACCCCATGGGCGTTCTGCCACCATCAGCAGAGGTTCGGTCCTGAGCCTCTGTTGGCTCAGCTCCTGGGCCCTGTCAGGGACACCCTCTACCTCTAACCTCATGTCACTGGTGACTTTTACCAATTCTCTGGAAAAGCAGCTTTTTTCTTTGCTACTTCAGGTTTATATTAAAATTTTATACATACCCTCAGAAGCACAGAAGAGAGAAATGGGCCATTTTCTTAGTGTCACTTGGTCACGGTGATTAGAAATGGTCCTCCTGGGACCGGCCCCATGGCCAAGTGGTTAGGTTTGCGCATTCCACTTTGGCAGCCCAGGGTTTCACTGGTTCAGATCCTGGGTGTGGACATGGCACCGCTCATCAGGCCACGCTGAGGTGGTGTCCCACATAGCACAACCAGAGGCACTCACAACTACAATATACAACTATGTACTGGGGGGCTTTGGGGAGAAGAAGAAGGAAAAAAAGAAGATTGTCAACAGATGTTAGCTCAGGTGCCAATCTTAAAAAAAAAGAGAGAAATGGTCCTTCTAAAGGAGTTAAAGAGTTAAGTGAAGAAGTGTTTATGCTGCTCTGAATTGTAATCCATTCCAAGGCAGAGGCCATCTTCTCACAGGTTTACCCCACGTCTGCACCCACAGTCCCGGCTGTCCCCGCCCACTGCCACCTGTAGTAAGAACCCCAGACCTTCTGTGAGGTGTAGAGCAGGACCGCAGAGAGCAGTGGCCCAGGAGTCCGAGGACCAGTGGCTCGGGGCTAGTCATTGCCCACCCGGGCTCAGGGCCCTCTGTGCAGGCTGGAGGGGTGGGCTATCCAGCCCAAAGCCCTCAGTAACTCCACGATCATTGGGCGGCCAATGGTGCTGATGTGTCCTGGTTGCTCCTCCCTCAGAGGATGCAGGCAGGAGGGCCCTCCCCAGGGGAGCAGCAGGCCTGGCTCACAGGTGTAGGTTGTGCTGCCCCAGTGAGTCCCTTGAGGACACAACAGTGACCTGACTGTCTCCCTCATCCACCCGCCCCTCCCACTCAGCCTGGGAATTACCCCAAACCCAGCCACTAGGTGCTTCCCCACCTGCCCCTGGAGAGCCTTGTGGCTCAGCCAAGGGAGAACCACAGGACGTGACAAGGTGGGGTCCTCCTTGGCCAGCTGACCCCCACTCAGACTGATAATCTACCACCCAGTCTTGCCGTGGGGTCCCATCCATCCACTGGAAGAAGAAAAGCTTACCGCTAGCTAGTATTATGGTGTTGCTTTGAGATCCTTGCATGACACGGTCAGTAGAAATAGTAAGTATAGTCAACCCTTTATTATCCGAGGGCCTCTCCGCCACGCAGGTGCAGCCAGGCCCAGGAGTCCCAGACCAGCCCGGAGAGCAATTCTCCATCTGCACAGCAGATGACGTCTGCCTTGTCTGGCTTTTCAGTGACTCAGCACTTCTGCCCACCTCAGCTTGGATGAGCAAGGCCTGGGGGACTGCCGCCTAATGGACTCCCCAGCCTCAGCTGGGCTTCCCGTTTCTCCTGGCCAGCAGCCACAGAGAGGTCAGGACATAAGTTGAAAGGCCACCTTTGCCCTTAAGCCCCTAGACACCCACTGACACTCCTCACTGGAGATGTCCCCGGGGCCGTGTCCCCAGGGCCACTCAGTGCTTCCATAGAAGGGGAGCCATACACTGCAGTGCCCATTGTGCCACAGAAGTCATAGAAGGCACTTATTCATGAGGCAGGGGACGAGCCCTGACGGGGGCTTGCGAGGCCCGGAACAGTCTAGGTCTGCCACCATCACTGTGTAATTTTTAGGGAAAATCACATCCTCCTTCTGGGTCTCAGTCCCCTCATCTGTCGAGTGGGAGGTTTGGACTAGACAACCAGTCTCTATGAATCCATTAGAGCCCATGGTGTAATTTCAGTCCTCGTAGCAAAGATCACAAGTTTCTGCCAGACACCCAGACACAGCGCTTGTGCCTGGTTTGGGTCACAAGATAAATATTGATTGTAAGGGCAACCATTTGTCCCAGTTTGCCTGGGACAGCCCTAGTTTCTTCCTGTTGCTTCTCCGTAATTATCAGTAGTGCCTCTTTCACTCTCAAAAGTGCCCCAATTTGGATGATATCTTACCTGGCCCCCCTATTGAGGGTAGTTTGATGAAATGAGAGTGCCCTGCCTTGTCCACATTCACCCTGCTTTGGGAGGATGCCTTCTCTGCCTCCTCAAAGGAGGCCTTTGACTGCTCAGAGAATAGCCTTTTCTGAGCTGCAGCCTTCCATTGACAAAAATCCATCACTCCGTCTGCTGAAGGGGTGTCATTTGGAGACACAGGTGAACTCATGTATCATTCACTGCCCCTGTCTGAAGTACCACATGAAAAAGTTCTTTTCAGAAAGCAACTCTTTGCTTCTTGTAAGGAACTTAGATAATCCTTCCTCTCTGGCTATAAGGACTCTGTAATGGACCATATCTCCCTTTTCTCCCTGGCTGCCAGGAAGCTCAGATATAAGTGTATAGCTGAACTAGAGAAACAATATAAGCCCTTATGATTGGTATACCAGTGTTCTTTCCATCCCACCAATCCTGACTTCCTGCCTTATTTGCATTTTCCTTTGTTCTGATTTGTTATTCTTATTTAGTTTTCTTATATTGTAGTTTGTCATTTTTTTACAAATACTTATAAAATTTTGTTATGGTTACCTTGAATTCTTTGTAGAACCAAAATGGAAAGGAAATACAAAAGGAGTAGACTTATAGGATGTGATTTTTAGCCCCCTCCACGGCATGCCACTCTGTCCCAGGTCTTGCCATTTGAGAGACAGCTACAAGTCTTTCAGACTCGCCAGCTTTCTGAGCACCCTGTGAATGTGGAAAGAGCAAACTCCTTGAGTCTGCATCAGCAAACAGCTGGGGAACGGCAGAGCGAGAGCGAGGGCATGAAGGGAGCCTGGGGTCAGGATGCCGGGGGCAGGGCATGCTTCAAGGAGAGGGAGGAAGGCCATGGAGACATGAGTCACTCACCCAGGCCCTCACCCAGGGGATGGACACCTGCAAGGTGGTGGAGAATGAACTCTGGCCACAGGGAGCTGGGTTCAGGTGCTGGCCCTGCCTCTCAGGAACATGGGACCTTTGCAGGCCACCTTCCCTCTGTGGTCCTGTGTCCTCTGCTGGAAAGTAGGGTGGCTGGGTGAGATGAAGTCCACAGTGACTTCCGACTTTGAAATTCTGACCGTGCTCCTGGGGAGAAGGGCCCTGGGAGGCTCTCGGAGCTCAGGAAGCCTAGCCTGCCCGACCTTCAGCTGGCCCTTAGAGGACACGCACACTGAGGGCTCCACCCGGACCAACTGTGCCCCTGAGCTTCGCAAGAACCCCATTCTGAGCCACTTCCGGGGTATCCCTGGGGCACTGAGTAGACAAGGAAAGGCTACCAAGCTGGAGAAGCCTGCCCAAATGGTCCTCCCAGCTCCTACTTGACAGCCGAGGCGCTCACAGCTGCAGTAACCTGTGAGCTTTCATAGGCTGGGGCAGTGGCTTTGGCTTCACCATGAAACATGGGCTTGGAGGGGAGTTAGCAGTGGACTAAAAGCCATGAATGATGCCCCTCATGGACCTTCAGAAGCCAGGGCCAGAGAAAATGATACCAACCTCGTCATAATCCACCCCTTGGAAAGCACATCCCGGAAGAACCCCCGGCCCTTCCTCCCGCACCAGCCGCAGCACGGGCCGCTCTCCATCCTGCGGCATCTGCATCGTTATCACAGTGGACCCCACTGCAGCCCCGAGTGCAGCTGAGGCAGGAATTGCTGTTATCTCATTGTATAGATTAGGCAGCTGAGGCTAGGGAGCTGAAATCCGCTCAGAGTCCCTCTCACGGCAGAGACTGGCGCACGGGCCTCCTCTCCCGAACTGGCCTGCCATCTGTTCCTGACTCCCCCCCACAGCCGCAGTCCTCAGAACCGACAGTGGGCATCGAATCACCGACCCCACTGTGAACGTGAGGGAGGGAGGTGTGGGCAGCACTCGGGGGCAGGGAGCCGGGGGTCCATGGGTTCTTGTTGGGTCTCTGTGGTGAACCTTTTCAAGATCTCACGGAGCCGCTCAGGCTGTGGACGAGTCACAGTAACTCACTCTCTCTTCTCTTTTGTGTGTGTATTTCTGTGTGTGCGCTTTCGTCAAGTAGAAGAGCGTGAATTCCCCTCTGCGGCCATCCGTCTCCGACACGGGAGCAAAGGAAAGAAGAGGCCAGACGGAGCCGCCTGCAGCGTCCAGCGTGGCTCCTCTCGTGCGGGGACCAGGGATGACTGGGCTGCGCACCCAGACGTCTCCAGCCTTCAGCGGTTCGCGTAGCACACAGGGGACTCGTAGGGGGCCGCTTGCCACTGCCAACTGAAACAATACGATGGCAACATTGACATCCTTCGTGACGTTCCCACGACAGACATTCAGGCAGAAAGTGCTGGCGCGTTTTCTGTCTGCCAAGTAGCGGGCCATGCCTCAACCACGTGAGTGGTTTGGGCCCTGATGACCTGCTCTGAGTCCACTCGCAGCCAGTGACACTTGCAAAAAATCCCCAAAGCCGTCTTGGGTTCGGCTTCCTCAGCTCTTGACCAATGTGGCCGAAAGCAGACGCCTCCTTGGGACGCTTGGATTATTCATAAATGCAGCCTGCCCCGAACCTCCCTGAATAGCATCTCGAGTCTCCGTGGAGGTCATGGATCCTGAACAAAGTGTCAAGGGCACCAAGAAGGCTGAGGGAAGTCCCCGGAAGCGGCTGACCAAGGGAGAGGCCATCCAGACCAGTGTTTCGTCCAGCGCTCCGTACCCAGGCGGCAGCACAGCCGCCACCCAGGAGGCCCCGCTCCAAGACCTCCTAGCCCCGCAGCCCTTCCCGGGCCCCTTGCCAGTTCTTAGGGAAGGCTCTCAGGAGAAAATGGGCCAGCAGCAGAAGCCCCCCAAGAGGTCGTCCATCGAAGCCTCTGTCCACATCTCGCAGCTTCCGCAGCACCCTCTGACACCAGCATTCATGTCGCCCGGCAAGCCCGAGCATCTCCTGGAGGGCTCCACGTGGCAGCTGGTCGACCCCATGAGACCCGGACCCTCTGGCTCCTTCGTGACCCCTGGGCTCCATCCTCAGAGCCAGCTCCTCCCTCCCCATGCTTCCATCATCCCCCCGGAGGACCTGCCTGGCATCCCCAAAGTCTACGTGCCCCGTCCCTCCCAGGTCTCCTTGAAGCCTGCAGAAGAGGCACACAAGAAGGAGAGGAAGCCACAGAAGCCGGGCAAATACATCTGCCAGTACTGCAGCCGGCCCTGCGCCAAGCCCAGCGTGCTCCAGAAACACATCCGCTCGCACACGGGCGAGAGGCCTTACCCCTGCGGCCCCTGCGGCTTCTCCTTCAAGACCAAGAGTAACCTCTACAAGCACAGGAAGTCCCATGCCCACCGCATCAAAGCCGGCCTGGCCTCCGGAATGGGTGGCGAGATGTATGCCCCGGGGCTGGAGATGGAGAGGATCCCAGGGGAAGAGTTTGAGGAGCCCACCGAGGGAGAGAGCACAGATTCAGAAGAGGAAACGGGCTCCACGTCCGCGCACCCCGCGGAGCTCTCCCCGAGACCTAAGCAGCCCCTCCTGTCCAGCGGTTTGTACAGCTCCGGCAGCCAGGGTTCCAGCCACGAACGCTGTTCCTTGTCCCAGTCCAGCTCCGCCCAGTCGCTCGAGGACCCCAGTCCATTTGCAGAACCCTCATCCGAACACCCCCTGAGCCATAAACCCGAAGACACGCACACGATAAAACAGAAGCTGGCCCTTCGCTTAAGTGAGAGGAAAAAGGTCATCGACGAGCAGGCGTTCCTGAGCCCGGGCAGCAAGGGGAGCACGGAGTCTGGGTATTTCTCACGCTCCGAGAGTGCCGAGCAGCAGGCCAGTCCCCCCAACACCAACGCCAGGTCCTACGCCGAGATCATCTTCGGCAAGTGCGGGCGCATGGGGCAGCGGACCACCATGCTGACGGCCACCTCCACCCAGCCCCTCCTGCCCCTGTCCACGGAAGACAAGCCCAGCCTGGTGCCTTTGTCTGTGCCCCGGACACAGGTGATCGAGCACATCACCAAGCTCATCACCATCAACGAGGCTGTGGTGGACACCAGCGAGATAGACAGTGTGAAGCCGAGGAGGAGCTCGCTGTCCCGGCGCAGCAGCATGGAGTCCCCCAAATCCAACCTCTACCGGGAGCCCCTGTCGTCCCACGGCGAGAAGACGAAGCCCGAACAATCACTGCTGAGCCTGCAGCACCCGCCCGGCGCCGCCCCCCCTGTGCCTCTGCTGAGAAGCCGCTCCATGCCTTCGGCCGCCTGCACCCTCGGTACCCCCCACCACCCCTTCCGAGGTAGCTACTCCTTCGACGACCACGTCGCCGACCCCGAAGCCCTGAGCCGCAGCAGTCAAGTGTTTACCTCCCACCCCCGGATGCTCAAGCGCCAGCCAGCCATCGAACTTCCTCTGGGAGGGGAGTACAGCTCCGAGGAGCCGGGGCCAAGTAGCAAAGATGCGGCCGCCAGACCCGCAGACGAACCGGAACCCAAGGAAAGCGAACTCACCAAAAAGACCAAGAAGGGTTTGAAAACGAAAGGGGTGATCTATGAATGTAACATATGTGGTGCTCGGTACAAGAAAAAGGACAACTACGAAGCCCATAAAAAGTACTACTGCTCAGAGCTTCAGATCGCAAAGCCCCTCTCGGCGGGCGCCCACGCTTCTCTGGAAGCCGAGAAGAGTCAGGCTGAGCAGGAACCCTGGTCCCAGATGATGCATTACAAACTGGGGACCACCTTGGAGCTCACTCCACTGAGGAAAAGGAGGAAAGAGAAGAGCCTTGGGGACGAGGAAGAGCCGCCTGCCTTTGAGTCAACAAAAAGTCAGTTTGGCAGCCCCGGGCCATCCGATGCTCCTCGGAACCTTCCCCTGGAGTCCACCAAGTCACCAGCAGAACCAAGCAAGTCAGCGCCCTCCCTGGAGGGACCCACGGGCTTCCAGCCAAGGACTCCCAAGCTAGGGTCCAGTTCAGAATCAGGGAAGGAGCGGAGAACAACGTCCAAAGAAATTTCTGTCATCCAGCACACCAGCTCCTTTGAGAAGTCTGACTCTCTGGAGCAGCCCAGTGGCTTGGAGGGAGAAGACAAGTCTCCAGCCCCGTTCTCGTCGCCCCCACCCGCCCCGCACGGACGCTCCGCACACTCCCTGCAGCCCAAGCTCGTCCGCCAGCCCAACATTCAGGTCCCTGAGATCCTGGTGACCGAGGAGCCCGACCGGCCGGACACAGAGCCTGAGCCGCCCCCTAAGGAACCCGAGAAGACGGAGGAGTTCCAGTGGCCCCAGCGTAGCCAGACGCTCGCCCAGCTCCCTGCAGAGAAGCTGCCACCCAAGAAGAAGAGACTGCGCCTGGCAGAGATGGCCCAGTCGTCGGGGGAGTCCAGCTTCGAGTCCTCCCTTCCTCTGTCTCGCAGCCCAAGCCAGGAGAGCAGTGTCTCTCTGAGTGGGTCCAGCCGCTCCGCCTCCTTTGAGAGGGACGACCATGGAAAAGCCGAGGCCCCCGGGCCCTCATCCGACACACGCTCCAAACCCTTGGGCACCCACATGCTGACTGTCCCCAGCCACCACCCACATGCCCGAGAGATGCGGAGGTCAGCCTCAGAGCAGAGCCCTAACGTTTCCCATTCCTCCCATATGACTGAGACACGCAGCAAATCCTTTGACTACGGCAGCTTGTCCTTGACAGGCCCTTCTGCGCCGGCCCCAGCGGCCCCAGCGGCCCCACCAGAGAGAAGAAAATGCTTTTTGGTGAGACAGGCTTCTCTGAGCAGGCCTCCAGAAACCGAGCCAGAGGCCGCCCCCAAGGGAAGACAGGAGAGCGAGGACCCGAAGCCCTCATCCAGTAAACCTCCCACCAAAAGCTCATTGCCCCAGATTTCGTCAGCGGCCACCTCGCACAGCGGACACCCAGGAGGCAAGAGCCAGGTGCAGGACAGACCTCCACCGGGGTCCACTCCGCCCTATACGGAAGCACTGCAGGTGTTCCAGCATCCCACTGCCCAGCTCGCCCTGCATGAGAAGCCGTACCTGCCGCCACCCGTCTCCCTTTTCTCCTTCCAGCACCTCTTGCAGCATGAGCCAGGACAGTCTTCAGAATTCTTCTCCACCCAGGCCATGTCCAGCCTCCTCTCCACGCCGTACTCCATGCCCCCGCTTCCTCCCTCCTTATTTCAAGCCCCGCCACTTCCTCTCCAACCTACTGTTTTGCACCCAGGCCAATTCCACCTCCCCCAGCTCATGCCTCACCCAGCCAACATCCCCTTCCGACAGCCCCCTTCGTTTCTCCCCATGCCATACCCTGCCTCCTCAGCACTCTCTTCTGGGTTTTTCCTGCCTCTGCAGTCTCAGTTTGCCCTTCAGCTCCCTGGCGATGTGGAAAGCCATCTGCCCCAGATCAAAACCAGCCTGGCCCCGCTGGCAACAGGAACCACTGGCCTCTCCCCCAGCACAGAGTACAGCAGTGACATCCAGCTTCCCCCTGTGGCTCCCCCAGCCAGCTCTTCAGCACCCACGGCAGCCCCTCCGCTGGCCCTGCCCGCCTGTCCGGACACCATGGTGTCCCTGGTTGTGCCCGTCCGCATTCAGACTAACATGCCGTCCTATGGGAGCGCCATGTACACCACCCTCTCCCAGATCCTGGTCACCCAGCCCCAAGGCAGCTCAGCAACTGTCGCTCTTCCCAAGTTTGAGGAGCCCACGTGCAAAGGGGTGACTGTGTGTGGGGCAGATGTGTACGAAGTCGGGCCCAGCACAGCAGGGCTAAGTGAGGAGCAGAGCAGAGGTTTCCAGACTCCATACCTGAGAGTGCCTGTCACATTGCCTGAAAGAAAAGGCACTTCTCTGTCGTCAGAGAGTGTCTTGAGCCTGGAGGGGAGTTCATCAACAGTGGGCGGAAGCAAACGCGTCCTGTCCCCAGCTGGCAGCCTCGAGCTCACCATGGAAACCCAGCAGCAAAAAAGAGTCAAGGAGGAGGAGGCTTCCAAGGCAGATGAAACGCTAGAGCTGTTGAAGCCATGCAGCGTGGTGCTCACCAGCGCCGAGGATGGCAAGAGGCCGGAGAAATCCCACTCGGGCAGCCAGGGCCAGGGCAGGAGGGAACTAGAAACACTGTCCAGCGTGTCCTCAGATCCAGCTGGCCCCAAGGAAGTCCCTGCACGTCCTCACCCCTCCTTGCCCCGTGTGACGGCCCCAGGCTCAGAGGCTTTGAAGGAATATGCCCAGCCATCTGGTAAACCTCACCGCAGAGGGTTGCCCGCCCTGAGCATAAAGAAAGAAGATTCCAAGGAACAGCCTGACCTCCCTCCACTGGCACCTCCCGGCTTGCTGCCTCGGTCAGAAACGTCTCCCAGACCAGCCAAGTCGCAAGAAGGTACGGACTCAAAGAAGGTACTGCAGTTCCCCAGCCTCCACACGACCACTAATGTCAGTTGGTGCTATTTAAACTACATTAAGCCAAATCACATCCAGCATGCAGATAGGAGGTCCTCTGTTTACGCTGGTTGGTGCATAAGTTTGTACAACCCCAACCTTCCGGGGGTTTCCACTAAAGCTGCTTTGTCCCTCCTGAGGTCTAAGCAGAAGGTGAGCAAAGAGACATACACCATGGCCACAGCTCCGCATCCTGAGAAAGGAAGGCTTGTGCCATCCAGCTCTCGCAAGCCCCGCATGACAGAGGTGAGTTCAGCCCTGGTTTTCTTCTCCCCACTGATTGCAAGAGGCTCTGCTGAGCTTTTAAAGCCACACTCTCCTAAGGTTGCATTTGCAAAACTAGGCCAGAGGAGTGGCCAGATTTCCTGTCTGTCAGCTGTGGCTGGTCACCTTACCAGAGAACGTTTCTATTGGGTTTCTTTGTCAGTGTGTCCCTCACATCACTGGACTAGGTACATTTCAGTAAAGTGAACTTTGAAGAGATCCTTTTTCCCGTTAGCTTCTATTGTAAAATCAAAGACACAATCTCAGCCAGGAAAAAAAAAAAAATTTCTGAAAGACCAACTTGGGAAACGTGGCTGATGGCAGTGCCTGCAGCAATTTTGGAACCTTATGCCACTCCATCATATGTTTCTCCCTCGTCCTGTTAGTCTTTTCCTGCCTTTATTATTCTCTACATCTGCTGTTTCTGTTCTCTGGTACCGCTTGAAATCTTCCCATTTCCAGAGATTCTAGAATTTAACACAAACAACTCCTGAAACATGCCTTCTTTCTTTTCTGTGAGGAGGGTAGCAAATAGAACTGGACTGCAGTATCCCCCTTTACCAGTCAGTGGCTGTGCCACTCACAGCTTGACCAGTCTGTGCTGTGCAGTAGCACCCGGCCTGACTAAGGGCTCATATTTACTCCTCCATTGCCTCTGACCTGAGGCTGCCTCAGGAGCCCTAAAATGATGCCTGCAAGTTCAGGAAGTTTAAAATTTGATGAGTCCAGGTTTGCTTCAGACAAATGACACTTCCATACCCTGACAAGGCCAGCCTAAGGGTTCAGGCCATGATGTGTTATGCCGACACGGCATTTGTGGAATAGCAGCTGCTCCTGTTGATTAAGCAGCCTCGCCGTGCCAGGCTCTGTGCTGGGTCCTTGAATCCAGTCAGCACTCGTCTTCAGCTGTGAGGTAACAATACCATCTCCAGCGTACAGAAGAGGGAACTGAGGGTCAGAGGGTGAGACAGGTCAAGGTCACAGGGCAAATATTTGGCCAGCTGAGAATTTGAACCCAGACCTGTCTGACTCCAGAGAGTCTATTTTTCTTTTTTCAGTTATTTGAGGAAAGAAAACCGTAAAAGAGGATGGCAAATTTAAAGATATTCATTAGCGTGTCTTCAGGCCAGTTGCTTTGACCGAATCAAGCATAAATCCTCTAAACTAAATTCGTACTGTAGAAAAATGAACAAAATTGAGTTCTATAACTTCTCTTATATTCGTATCCTCCTCTTTTACCATTGGGTGTATTTTGTACATTGAATTTGTCCTCAGCTCGGCTGGATATCTTCACAGAACCATCTTCCAAATTTATTCTTTAAACGTCCTCATCAGTCTGCAGAGAGTCCTAAACAGGATTTCCACTTTGGCTCTGCAATGTCTCTTCCTGGCCACAGCTACTCCCACGATACTGTTGTCATTACATTCATACTTATAACTCCTTGTGCACCTACCATGTGCCAGGTACTATGCTAAGCTTTACTTTTATCCTCACAACCACTTTGAGAGTTAGGGCACTATGTCACCATTTTATGGATGAGGACTCCAGAGCACAAAGAAGTTGGGTAACTTGCACAAAGCCGCACAGTAAATGGCAGAGCCTGGATTTAGAACTAGCTGTCACTCAGAGCCAGTTCAGATGATCTGGACTGCCTCCCTCTTTTAACGACTGGACACTAAAAGGTCATTTAAGAAAAAGGAAGAGTTAATTTGGCTTAACTGGGTTTGGCAATTCTTTGTGTAAAATGCTGCTTTCCTAAAATGAGCTGAGACCTGCAAACTTTTTCTTGGAATGTTCCATTGGTTTCGCTGGCATGTTTTCTACCAAGTGCACCAATCTGGTGCATTAACGTAACTGCATGGTCCAGTGCTTGATGCCTTTCTACAGTTACACCTCTCTCTGGGCTCTGCTTGCTTATCTCCAGTGATGGGGAGCTCACCACCTCTTGGTACAACCCAACCCATGTTTGGACAGTGCTTTTAGAAAGTTGTTTATTATGTTGAGCTGACTTTTGTCATCCCGTAGCTTCCATTCTCTTTAAAGCTCTTCCTAACCATCTTCCTGCAAGTCTAGGCCAACCTATCAGGTTTCAGTTTGGTCACAGATTTTTTCCATGCATGAGCCCTGAGGAAGCCCAACTTTATACAAGAATTCACTTTGCAGCCACGTTCTGTTCCCCAGGTTTCTCCTCCCTTTTTTCCTCCTGGGGGATCATTTTGACAACCACCTGCACAATTGCAAAGAGATTAAGAACAAGAATTCCAGTGCCAGGTGGTCCAGATTTGAATCCCAATACCTCACTTACTAGCTGTGTGACCTTGGGCCAGTTACTTAACCTCCTGTGCTTTTGTTTCCTCATTTGTAAAATAGAAATAATATTAACACTTAGCTCATAGGACTGTGGAGATGATTAAAAGAGTTAAAATATCAAAGTGTGTTTAGAACAGCGCTTGGCACATTGGCACTCAATAATTGTTTTCACCTATTGTTATTCATTTTATTATCATTAAAAGCCAAAGTGGGGGCTGTCCTGGTGGTGTAGTGATTAAGTTCCCATGCTCCACTTCAGTGGCCCAGGGTTCGCTGGTTTGGATCCCAGGCATGGACCTACACACTGCTTATCAAGCCATTCTGTGACAGCATCCCACATACAAAATAGAGGAAGATTAGCACAGACATTAGCTCAGGGCCAGTCTTCCTCACCAAAAAACGAAAAGCCAAAGTGGATCCCTGGTCCTCCTGCTCAGTTCCAACAGTGTTTCCTGGTAGAGTGGCTCATTGCCACCAAAATCACCTTCCTCCAGCTTGGCCCAGACATCACAGCTGGTTGTGAGAGAGAAGCCATGCATCAGCCTGAGGGAGGCCCCTTAGGCACTCCATGGATGGCCCAGAAGGCAGGCCGAGATAGGAGTGAAAACAGCATGCTCTGGAAATCCACGGGTATTGCACCACATCAGCTGCTTCCGTGGACCGTTGCAAAGCAGCGGTGCATACCCTCACTTGGTTTTCACTCCCTATCTCCAATTCTGAAGAGATCCCTTTGGGGGGTCACTGAGTCATAGAAGTTGGCCCTGGAAGGAGTCTTCAAGATGGTCTAAATCCCCTCAGACTCTGAGGCCCAGAGAGGTGAAGTAATCCACCCAAGGGTGGCTCAGCACACAGTGGCCTACATGTTGCTAGAACTCAGTTTCCCTCATTCCCAACTGGCTACCTTTCTGCTCAGCCCCCACCTGTCCTTGTAGCGGGCAGGTGTGGTGGCCGGCACAGGGGACTGCGGTTCTCAGATTGTCCCAGCACCAGGAGATATGGTCGCTTCTCCCCCTGGCTGTAAACAGTACAGTTTCTCATGACCTTAGTGACACTGGCACAAAGTGGGAGGAGAATCTCCCTCCCAGTACTGCTGGCCCCAGCCCCCAGCCCAGCATCCCTGCTCCCTGCTCCGGGATGTGCACAGGCCCTGTTTTGGGTGCTGGCATGCCCGAGGAGACCAAGATGCGGACCTGTCCCCAGAAGCTCCTAGACTAGTGTAAAAGAAGGAGCAACACAGCTCTCGCGGGACGGCCTGGTCTTCCCGTGAGAAAGACCTGGTCAGAGTCCCATGTTGAGACCAACTGACCTCGTGGCCTTGAATAAGAGACTTCACCTGTCTGGGGATGAGTTTCCTTCTTTCTGTAAAGTGGGGCTCATAGCACCTCTTCACGGGGTACAGTGGAGATTAAGTGAGCCACAATTAAGTCTAAGTGTGCAGTGCCATCGAAGGCGTCGTTCCATTATTTCTACTTAACCAGCCATGATTTTGTCGTTCCTGCGGCGGGCCAGGTTCACCTCCCTTCGCTGGTTTCCTCAGAAGCCCAGAAAGATATAGCTAGAGTGGAGAAGGAAGAGGAGAAGCGAGGGAAGCCGGAGGAGGACGCTCCTGCCTCCAAGCGAGGGGAGCCGGCGAGGATCAAAATCTTCGAAGGAGGGTAAGAATCACGTTTGGTTGGCAATGTCTGCCTCTCGCGCCCCGCCGGTGGGCTGGGGATGCTGCCGTCTGTGTTCAGAGGCCCTGAGCGTCTCAGCCGGCAGGGCTGTGTTCACAGGCGCCTTGGGGTTCCAGCCGTGCCTTCCAGCAGACGCCACCTTTGTGTGACTCGCAGGCCACCTCTAAGAATGCTGGGCTCCTTGATGGTGGACGGGGGACGCTGGGTGTATTCTGAGGACTGGAGCCATCTAGGTCTTTCTCTGGCCCATCTTTCCTCAGATGCTGGCCAGGTTTCTACTCCTTGCATTGGGTTGACAGTAAGTCTCCCAGGTCTTTTCTGGCCTGCCACTTACCTTGGTGTATGTTCCCGAAAAGTCACCTGTGTCCCGCCTAAGCAGCCACCTTGGCATGCCTGGTGTCCTACGGGGAACCCAGGCTCTGCCGACTAGGCTGTTAGCAGGGCTGATGGCACACTGCACAGACCAGCTGTTTACACTGGTCTCCATGCTGACTGGCCAAGGTCCGGGACTCTTTGGTTGGTAAATATTTAGAGCATCACCCCTGGTGTTTCACCTTTGGTGCTTGTCTTTGGAAACCTAAGGATCTAAGCATCTCGGAACTCACAACTGCGGGGCCCTGGGCTCCAGAAGGGCCCTTGTTTCAGACTTGCTCTGTGGAAGTTTCGTGCAAGCTGTGTTCTATGTGACCACGTGTTTGCTCCCTGGGCTGTGATGTCTGTAAGCAGGTCGCGTGGTGTCTGTCTCAGGGTCCTGTGTCTGTGTCCCCAGTTTGATCCATGCAGCCCTTGTCCTACCCTGTCCTGAGGGATGACAGCACGGAGGAAAACCTACCTCCCAAAGAGGACAATCCCCTTGAGCACCTGCCAACACGGGATGTCACGGGGGCCCGCGATTCTCCAGCATCTGCAGGTGCACCACTGCCAGGGTCAAAGTGGGAGGTGCTGGGTTCCTCTGTAAAGCTGGGAAGAGCAGAGACTACCAAGCTAGTGCCGCTAGTGGGTGGCACTGACCAGCAGGGGCTCTCAGGAGAGGGGGTATCTGGAAACAAAACATGGGGACTTGGGTTGTCACAGTGACAGGGAGAGACAGGGATGGTAAACATCCTGCAGTGGTGGGGACACCTTTCCCCAGGGGAGAAGCATTCTGCCCAGAGTTCCAGTAGTGGCTCCACTGAGAAACACATGCCAAAGGTTTTCAAAAACCTGACCCTCTTTGCTTTTAGAGGGTGGACCGCTTTCCTCTCCTGCTATTTGGTTAGAGCGCCCTCTTGTGTCTCTGTTCTCTTATCATTGGGTCCTTTCAAGGCCACACAAGACTTCCTCCAAGGATGGTGCATCTGTTCACAGCGACGTGCCTTCTTCCCTCTTGCTTCAAGGACTGTCTCTGGGGCCCCCCGGGGAGCTGCTGAGTGTCAGCTGGGGCATGAAGAGGTTTGCTTCGGATGCCCCAGAGGCATCGCCTCCAGACTGGAGTTCCAGTTCCCTGAGGGGGCTCCCCACTGCCCCCATTCCCCTGGGGAGCCTGAGCTCCGGAAGGGCAGCTGACAGGAGCCCGTCCCCATCCCGGTCAGTTCACGGCTCCAGCTGCCTGCTGGAGTCCCTGCCACGTGGTCTGCCCTAGCTGGAAGGGAAAGGTTACCCCTGAGTGCCCTTCTCCTCTTCCTGCAGCTTAGACATCAGTCCCCACTCCTGCCCCACTCCACCCTCCCCTCGCCCCGTCCCATCCAGACTGTCACTTAGTCCTACCTGAGCTCCCTCTCCTTCAAGGTCCGCCCCCCCGCCCCAGAGCAGCTCTCCCACTTGCCTCTGATCCACTCAGACAGTCCCCTCCCTGCTCCAGCCCTGCTTCCTCATCTGTAAAAGGGGATGGTGACATGGTTTGTGGATTGTCGGAGGATCCTGCGTGACCCTGTTTGTAAAGGTCAAAGTTCCTGGTGCTGACCCGTGGGCATCGGAGCATTTTATCACTACGGTCTCCATCTCTTTTCTCTCGCCCCAGGATAACTTCACTCTGTTCTGTTGGCTGTGAAAAATACTATCCTCACTCTCTCAACTTGTCACATCCAATTGGAACACTCCGGGGGGTCGTGTAGTGTTGCTAGTTAGATCCTCTTCTCCCGCAGCCCAGCTGTCCCATCAGGGCATCTGCTATGCCTCCCGCCCCCACTTCTGGGGACCCCTCTATGTCATGGTTCTCTTGGGGCTGGTGTCACCCCTGGAGTGTTTGGAAATGTGGGGCTGAGAGTGTTTTGGTTGTCACATAATTGAGGACACCTCTGGCGTTTCATGGATGGGGCCAAGGATGTGACCATCCATATGACCACAGAACCATGTATCCTACCCAAAAAAGCCAATGGTGCCCCCCACCAGAAACACTGAATATATCCTTCAGGTACCCACCTGAGGTCACCAAGGCTTTGCTTGAGACTCATTTCTTCGTTTTGTTCTTTTTTTTAACACAGCAAGCGTTTATATTCACTCCAGTACGTGTTTGATGAGCGTCTGCAATGGGGTTCTGTTCCCAGGAGACCCTGAGAGATCGAGGCCGACGGAGGCCAAGAGAGAAATAAGGGAAAATGGTGAATTGTGCTCTGGATCTTAAAGCTTCTGCTTCCATGTCATTAGCCAGAGCAAGCTGTGTGGCCTCACCTGCCTTCATGATAGTGGGGTAGTGCAGCCCTACTATGTGCTTGGGAGAACCAGTGATGTTTGGTGGACAGCACCGACTACTCCAGTGGGTCTAACATGCACCTGCCACTTGTTATTTTTTACTCAGCAATGTTTTTGCATTGTGTCAATGTTGATCCGGGTAGATCTAATTCATAGCGATGAGTCAGTGAGCGAGACAGAGAGTGGATGCTGTCTGAGTCCAACCCTCATGCGTCTTTTCATCACTAGTCAAGCTGCTCTCCCTGTGTCCTACTCTTCTTCTTGACCTCCAGCCCAGCAGTCGATCAATTAATCGCTTCATCAAGGAGGAGCTATGTTGTCAGTGCCTTATGGGTGCTCTGTACTAGAAGATACCATAAGCTGCGGGGTAAAGTTCAGGGGCTGGGGGACTAGTTCAGCTGCCAGCACAAGGCCCGGGGCTGAGGTGTGGACTGCCAGTGTGGAGGTGCTCACAGCAGGCAGGGACCCCTGGGGCTGGAGTAACCAGAAGGGCTTCCTGGAGGAGGTGAGGCTAGGCCTGGAAGCGTGAGTAAAACTGGGACAGGCAGAGAGGAAAGGTAGGTTGGTCAGCAGTCAGGGTGTTATGGTGACTCATGTACCAGGTCAGTCGGACTGATTTCTTCTGGCCTCGAATGTTCTCCCTTGTCGACTTTGTCCATCTCCTTGGCTTCAAACCTCGTCTCTGTGCCCACGACACTAAATCTGGGTCTCTAGCTGGGACCTCACCCCTGAGATATGGACCCTTGTGTCTGATGCCTCCTGGGCACCTTAACCTGGGAGACCCTGGGCACCTCAAACTCAGCATGTGCCAACCAATCCCTCCAATTGCCACCAACAGCATCTCCTTCCACATCCAGGTCTCAGATGATGCCCCTAGCCCATCACCCTCAAAACCTGAGTGTCGTCTTGGATGCCTTCTTCTCCCCTGATACTCCCCCTTCCAATTGGTCCCCAAATTGTGGCGTCCACACAGAGTGGTCTGTGACTGAGATGTGGCCTCAGTTCACCCACGTTGCCACAGCTCTGGTCTCCCTCTCTCCGGGCCCCCATGTTGGTGCCATTGAGTGTCCTTGATTGTGGTTCTGCCTGTGTCGCGCCTCTGTTCCAGAGCCTTGTGTGGCTGCCTTACCCATGGGATCCTGTTAAAATTCTGGATCTTCCCAGCCCCACGGCCTGACCTGCCCCTGTTGCACTTCACCTTCTGTGCCTACTGGGCTCTTCCCATGGCCAAGTCCAGCCAGCCTTCAAAGGGCAGGGCGCAACCCTCTCCTCTAAGCAACCCCTCGGATCCCTCCAGACGCCCTCATTCTGCGTGTTGCTTCTGGAATAATGCTGGTGTTGAAATCCATTCCTGTTTCCCCCCAAGTCCACTCCTGACTTGGGTCCTAGGGCCAGGCTTTGCACAGGCAATGCATCAATTCCTGTGTGTGGCACTGATCTCCTGGCACACAGCCCCCTCCCTGATGTCCCCATCACCTCCATCCTGAACAGAGCCTGCGCTTTCCCTGCGGCCTCCGGGAGTGCCCGTCAGTAATGCGTTGGCTCTCTCACCCAGCACTTGTGCATTTGCCGTGGCTGTTTTAGAAGCGCTCTTTTGTTCAAGAACGTTGCTTTCACACCTACAAGGTTCTGTTGTTCATTGAGGGTGATGCCTATATTGTCCTAATGCTAGTTCACTTGTTACAAGGAGAGCCGGGAGCTCAGCCCAAAGGGCTGATGTGGAAAAGGGAGAGACTGGAATTGATAGGAACTACTCGGATCCTGAAAGTGGCCCTCCACACCCAGCTGGGAAGGAGGGGTGTCAGTGCTTGGGTCCGAAGGGGGTGATGAGCTCAGATGGTGCCACCCAGGGAGGCCAGGCCCAGCTGGCTGGGGGTTCTCAGAAAGGTGGCCATGGGCACGGGGCAAGGGGTGGGTTGAAGTTAGGGGGCAGCCCAACCTCGACTTGTCTCTGGGATACAGGGCAGGGGAGCAGAAGCCCAGCTGCGTACTGGGCTGGTGAGGGTGGGGTCGGTGGACTCATGGGCATGGGGTTACACGGGGCTGGCCCGTAGCCTGTCAGGCCTTGAGCAGAAGGAGTCCATGCCAGACCCTGCCAACTGGAGGACTTAGCTGCTGATCTGAGGGAAGACCATCTGTGCTCTGTCTGAGGGCATTGGATCCCCTCTCTTCCCACGTACCCCCAAACACCCCAATACATCACTCCAGCCGTTGCCTCACTCCTGGCCCGTTCAATTCAGCATATCCAGACTTCAAGGTTCCCACCTTAAAAACTCTCCTTTGACTGGAGGGCTTATACTACCAGATTTTTCTGCTTCCCTTTAAAGAAAAACTCCAGAAAGCTTTGACTATACTTGCTCACCTCCGTGTCTTCCCTCCCTTCCTCTCTCACACCCGTTCCAGGTGGGCCTTTGGGCTCATCACACCTCAGAAGCTGCTCTTCTCAAGGCCAACAGTGACCTCCACCCCGAAGAATTCCAGGGTCCCTTCTCACTTCTAACCTTTCCTGATCCATCGGCAGCATTTGACAGAGTTGATCCCTCCAGCCTCCTTGAAACACATGGTCCACTTGGTTTCCAGGGCGCCATCTTTCTTGATCGCCCTCTTCCTTTGCCAGTGGCACTTTCTTGTTGTCTTTCGTGATTTCCCATCATCTCCTGGTCGCTAAACATTAGGGCCCCCAGGGCTCAGTCCCTGGGCTTCCCCTTTTCTCTGTTAAACTCACTCCCAAGGTGACTCTGTATACCAACTATAGGCTGATGACCCTGGACTCGTATCTCCAGGTGGACTTGTCCCCGGAGCTCCATGCCAGGTCTCCAGCCATGTGTGTGATGGTCCACCTGGGCGTCCAGTGAACTCACCCCTAGAACCCGGAACAACAGGCGGTGAAGAACCACAGTGACTCCCAGGGCTCCTGGTACATTTGTTAAAGAAGTTATTTTAAAAGTTTACCTAATTCAGTATTGTCCCACTTGATGGAGTTACATCTTTAACAGATGTGCTTTTCTCTCTCATGTACTTTTATTTCTAATAGCTGGACTTATTTTTATTCAGATCTCAGAGTTTATGCAGTATACCCAACACGAGTTGTTTATGATGTACCTATATTTTAAAAGCATGTGTGTGCATGTGTGTATTCCTGAAATAGTAGCTTGGAGAGAATAGTTTTAAATTTGTTCAATTTAAAGGTTATTTTCTTTTCTAATAATTTTTCACAAACCCATTTCTTCTTGCACTTTAAAACCTAGACGTGTAGCATATTTTTCATGCTAAATTTCTAAATTTCTACTCTGTCAAGCCCCATCTTACTGTGAACTCCAGATTAAGGATGATGTTGAATAATGTCTCTAATAGTATCTGTTACCTCTGTATATTTATTGGGGAACAAATTGACTAAATTATGAATTAAATAAATAGTGATTAGTTGGAGCTTTTGGGGTAGGTGTAAAAAATAAACTCCTCAGATAAACCACTCTAAAAATTCAAACTGGAAGAGAAAATGCATGTGTCTGAAGGTTGGTCGTGGAAAGGTTATGAGAGAGGCAGAGAAACTGTGCGCGTCTCCACATACTCGTTAAACGTCTCTTTGAAAGTCTTTTAAGTGGCCAAAGGAAGAAAGGGTGTGTTTGGGGGCCGGCCTGGTGGTGCAGTGGTTAAGTTCACACATTCCGCTTCAGCGGCCTGGGGTTTGCAGGTTCAGATCCCGTGCACAGACCTAGCAGCGCTTGGCAAGCCACGCCGTGGCGGCATCCCACATAAAATAGAGGAAGACTGGCACAGATGTTAGGTCAGCAACAATCTTCCTCAAGCAAAAAGAGGAGGATTGGCAACAGATGTTAGCTCAGGGCCAATCTTCCTCACCAAAAAAAAAAGAAAGAAAGAAAAGAAAGAGCGTCTTTTGAGAGAGAGAAGCAAATCACTTGTTCAAATTCTGCACCGGCAGCTTCCTTTCTCCGGACGTTCAGGCCCAAAACTGCTCTGTCTCGCTTCCATTAGCAAAATCCTGTCATCTCAACCTTTGAACCCATATCCAGAATCTGCCCCTTTTTTCCCACCTTCTGGGTCAAGCCCCTGCCGTCTCTCATCTGGATTATCACAGCCTTCTCCTATAATCTCTGGCTTCTGCCCTTTCCCAGTACAGTGTATTCTCAACCCCACAACCAGAGTGACCCTGTTAAATGTCAGCAGACCCTGTCACTCCTGCTCTACGCCCTCCAAAGCCCTCGAGTGCTGGCCCCCGCTCCTCCCTGACCTCCGCCTGCCATTCTTCTCCTCACTCCCTGCCCTCCATCCAGTGGTCTCCTTGCTCTTTGTCAGACATGCTTCTGCCTCAGGGCCTTTGCATTTGCTGTGCTCTCTGCCTGGAACACTTCTTCCAGAGAGGGCCATGGCTCCCTCACTTCCTTCAGTGAAGCCTTTCCAGACCACCCACCCACTCTCCCCTCCTCTGGCATTTCTGATCTGCCTTCCCTTCCCTGCTTTATTTTTCTCCATATGTTTACTAGTTTGTTTCTATTCCCTCCACCAGAACATAAATATTGTGAGAGGGCAGGAATTGTGTCTTATTCACTGCTGCATCCCCACTGCTGAGAATAGCGCCTGGCACCTGGGCCCTGCTGGAGAATGTTTCTTAACTGAAAGAACTCCCTCCAAATGGTCAGGATTAGCTGAGACCTCAGGTGAGGGGGCAGGTCCCTGGACTCAGCAGCTCTTGGAATGTGAGCAGGACGGAAGCCCTGGGTCTCAGGAAGGAGCAGGGACAGAATCAGGGCTGAAGTGGCTGGACAGGACCAACCCACCAACCGGAGTCAGGCTTGGTCTGGGAAGATGATGTCAGGCGGCCTCAGTTAGAGGGCACGTGCCAGGGGTTGGAGCCAAGGTCGTTAGCTTGCTGACCTGCCCTGCAAGGGTTAAAGGTAAAAATGAAACATGGGATGCCAAAAAAGGCTGGCGCATGGACTGCCTGCTCCCAGCCAGTGCCTGCTCTGGGCAGGGCCCTTGTTCTAGGGGCTGGAGAGGAAGGATGCTGGGTGCCCAGCGCTGGACGGGGGGCTGCTCTTCTTCCTGGGTGAATCCAGGCTGCCAGAGCCCTGTCTTCTTCCTGAGAAAGACCCAACGGCTTGATCTCTCTCTCTGCCCCTCAGACTTCTCCCTGGAAGTATAGACGCGAAGCTCTGAGTGTGGCCCCAGTGGCTGGGGAGTGAATTGTCCAACCCTCATCACATGTGCCGACGCTGGGTTTTGTTCTCTTTCTTTATCCCCCAAATCCTGTTGCCCCATCTCTCCTGGGGAGTATGACCTGGACTTGGGGAAGGGGTAGTGGCTGTGGGCGCAGCAGGGAGCGCAGGATGTTACGGAGTCCAGGAGAGTCGTCTGGTGGCTTAGAGCAGGGAGAGGGCAGTGAAGGTGGGGAATGGCTCTATAGGACTGTGATGGATTGAATATGGAGGGTGAGAAAGAGAAGCTGGGATCGAGATGACTACCACGTTTCTGGCTCAAGTCACAGCTGGGTGGATGGTGGTGCCCTTTACTGAGACGGACGGGGGTGAGAGAGGAGAGTAAGAAAGAAGTTTGGGGAAGGGGGGATCAAAACTTGGTGGACATGTTAATTTTGAGATGCCATTCCTACATCCGGGTGCTCAGGGCAGCGTTTGGGAACTGGGCGTATGAGCCTGGCATTCAAAGGCCAGACCTGGGCTGGAAATACACGTTTTGGAATGTGCATTTGTCGATGCAGAGATGCTATTTAGGGGGATAGGACTGGATGGGGTCACCTGGGGAGATGGGGAAGAGAGAAAAGAAAAGGGCATCCAGGACTGAGCCCGGATACCCCAGCAGTTAGAGGGCAGGTAGAGACGGGGCTGCAAAAGAGTTGAGCAGGAAAAGCCTGAGGAATAGGAGGGACCCAGCAGAGCAGCAAGTCCTCAAAGCCAAGAGCAGAGGGTGTTCTAGAAGGAGGGAGCGGTCAGCTGTGCTGAGTGCTGCTCAGAGGCCCAGGAAGGTGAGGACAGGCCTTTGTCCATGGGATGTGGCCACAGGGAGTCACTGGTCCCCTTGATGGGAGCTGTTTGGGTGGAGATGGACTCTGATGGCGTGAAGTGAGACGTGGAGGTGGTGCGTGTCAACCTGTGTCCTGAGAGGCTGGCTATGGAGGGAAGCAGATAAGATGGGGAGTGAGGGGTAGGACCTGGAGGGAGCATGAGGTCGAGCAGGTGGGCGTTTCAACTGAGAGATCCTCGTGCGTGTGCACATGCTCCTAGGAATGATTGACAGCCAGGGGCAGATGATGAGGCCAGGAGAGGAGGGGGGCCAAGTGCAAGGCAGGGTCCTAGCGAAGGTGCGAGGGGGCGGGGCCGGAGCTGCGATGAGAAGGTGGCGCTTGTCCTGTCCTGTAGTAACAGGAGAGAAAGATGCTGGTTGCCATGCAAGCAGAGTTGATGGTTTGGGGGTAGGTAGTGGGGAGGGGTCTTTGAGCCCCAATCCGGGCCTCTTTTCACAGTTCCAGGCCACCTATGGGCTCGAGATCTTCACCAACAATAGATTTGTGAAATAGCTATTTTGAAAACAGGAGCAGGAAATTTCTGTTCCCAAGAAGCCACTTAGATTCTTGAGAAAGTTATTCCTTTGTGAAGATTATCCCCCGAATGAAAATATCAGCTGTTAAATAGTCTGGGTCTACTGTCTGTCCCGGCCTGGCGTCTTTCTCCTGAGTACTCAAAGGACTTCCCAGGGAACACTCCCTCCAGGCATCAGAGAAAACTCATTATGTCACTACTAAACCCATGTCACGGGCAGTAAAAGAAGACAATGTGCAAAGCAAAATGGAAAAGAAAAAAGACATATTGATTGTGGGGCAGACTGAGCGTCTGAGTGTGCTAGGCCAGAGTCCCCGGGGCCCTGAGGACTGTCAGGGAAGACCTAAATGTATCCTATTAAAATTTAAAACAGAATCCATTTCTCAAGCCTGGTCCAGTATGGGGCTAAGGCAGCAGGGGCTCAGCCTGAGGGGGAGGGGGTGAGGCTGGAGTCTTCACCCCAGCACGTGATGGCTCTGGGGGCTGCAGGTGCAGCCAGGACCCAGCATCCTCTGAGCCTGGATGGCATCTGCCTGAGTCCTGGCCTCCGTCCTGTCCTGGGGCATCAGGCCGGTGCCCAGGAGGAAGCTGGCTCCTCCCTGTCTCTGCTGTGGGAGGAGCAGCCCCTTTGGGAATGGTGGGACGTGTGTGCTTGTTCTCTCTCTCTTTCTTTCAGTTTTTATTTTTATCAAAGTTACACATGCACAGAGTTTAAAGAGCCAAACAGTTCCATACATTTCGTTATGGAAAGCAGCAATACCCTTTCTCAGCAACACACACCCCCTCAGAAGCACTAACTTTCATCTCTTTTAGCTGATTATCTTGGTTTACCTCCATCTCTCTAAATAACGGGCCTGGGTTGCTACTATTGGACTTTTCAGCGTTAGGCATTATAACTAGTGCCCCAAGAGCCTTTCCACTCTCCACATACGTCCCCCATCCCCCATCCTTTCATCAGAGGTGTACGATATGTAGTTCACAGCTAAGTCATATCATGAACTGGGGTTACTTTTTCTTTCCTATACAACTTTTCTGTTTTCTCTGTGGATAAAAAGCATGTGTGTGTGTGTGTGTGTGTGTGTGTGTGTGTGTGTGTTTTAACTTCACTTAGTTTTCTATATATTTATTACTAATTCAACCCCCGAATTCTCACCTCATCAAATGTCCCCTCGAGCCATTCAGAGGCCTCGGGGGACGCTGTCAATTCCGTCTTGCTGACTCAGGCCCCTCCCTGAGTCATCCAGCTGGCTCCAGGCTGCCTGGTGCACAGCCACCAGCCCAGGGTCTTCCTGCCCCCCGACCCTGCAGATTCTCCTGCCTCCTCTATGGGATCTCCTCTGTTTTGAACATGGGGCGCTGCCACAGCATGGCTTGATGAACAGGTGTGTAGGTTCACACTCAGGATTCAAACCCACAAAGCCTGGGCCGCTGAAGGGGAGCACGACAACTTAACCACTATGCTGCGAGGCTGGCGCCCCACCATCTTTAATAACAGACTAATAGTAGGGTGGTTTTTAAATATGTTTTAGCCATGGAACTCATTCTTCCAAAGAACTCTTCCAGGAGATCATGCTCTCAGCCTCCCCCGTAGGCCCCAAGGGCCCCTGTGGCGCCTCCCTGAACTTCTTGGACTCAGAGGAGCACAGGGGAAGATGTCAGTGTTCCAGAAAGTCTACAAAGTCTTTGGGTTTTGGACTGAGACAGAGTCAGATTCTAGCCCTGCCTCCAGCAATTACTGGCCAGTCCTTAAGAATAGGGACGATGGTAGCTACTTTCCAGGCTCCTTGTGAGTGCTGAGTAGTGAGATAATACAGGCTGCTTATTATTATTGTATATTACAGACCTGGCATACAGGAAGCGCTCAACAAAGATGCTGCTTCCTTCCTTGCTTCCTGCCTCCTTCATTGTTCCTCGCTTCCTTCCATCTTCCTTTCTTCCCTCCCACCTTCCTCCACCAGCATGATTCTGGTCTTCTGCCCAAGCAGGAGAGAGCTGCTGAAGGCGGTAAGCCAGGCTGTGACTTTGACGGCACCTGGGTTGTTGAGCAGGTGGAGTGTCTGACAATGGGCTTGAGTGTGGGTCCACTTGAACTCTAACAACTGCAAAGTGCCGGAAGCTTTCACTGTTTCCATCTTTGGGCATTGTTTGAAACAGGCCAGGAGGGAGGGAGGTAATGTGGTGTGAGCCCTGGAGCTGGAGACTTGGGCAAGTTTCCTCTCTGGAGCTCGGTTTCCTCGTTTGTAACTGGAGGCTGTGGGAAGGGGTGTGGGTCTTGGGGTCCAGGGCTGGGGTCGGAGTCCTGACTCTGCCGTTGTTATTGCTGAGCTCTTGGGCAGTGCCTTCGCTCTTTCTCATCGGAAGAACGAATGGTCCCATGTGGTTTGAGTGAACCATCTCTGGCTATCATGATGTGGCGTGGAGGATCTTTCCAACTCTTGTCGGCCCATGAGTTGTGTCAGCTCTGCACTCCCTACTGGGAGAGGATGTTGCTCAGAGAGTCTGCAGGGAAAGGCCTGAACAAGGGGTCTGTGCATGCTATTGCAAGCCCTTGTGTCTCCCCAGGGAGAAGCTGGCCTTCTCTGAAGGTCAGAGAATCTCATCCTTCTCTGGCAGGAGCCTTTGGCAGCGTGCCCCAGCCTAAGATGAGCCATCTGTTGGAAAGAACTTCCTTTCCGAGTCAGAGCTGGGTCTTGAGTATTGCCTTGCCTGAACACACCCAGGGGAGGGGACGAGGAGGGCAGAGGAGATGCTGAATCTCTAGAGGGTCTTCTGGCCCCACAGCTTAGAAAAGTGGAAAGAAAGTTGCTCTACCTGCCATGGTCTGGAATCTCTTCGAGGAAGGGTCCCGACTGTGGTCTGTTCCCCCCAAGTATCGGAGCTCCTTGTTGGCCACAGGGCAGAGGCCTGGCCCCAGGAGACGCTGACATCCTAAGCCAGCCATCTCCTGAGCCCTGCGCTTGCCCACCTCGGTGCCCTCAGTCACGCTCTCTGGGTGCCTCTCTCCACCCTGGAGATAGAGGTGCCACCCTGGGCTGTTGTGAATGTTACATAGAATCAGACACATGAAACACTCGCCCGGAGCCCACACCCTCCATCCCACCCCGTTGCCAATCAGAGAGAATGAGTGGCATCCTTCGCTCCCTGCCCTCTGAGTGGAGTCCTTAGCTCAGTTTAGTAGTAGAGCGTGGTGACGAGAGCATGGCTTTGGCATCAGCCAGACTGGGTTTGAATCCTGGCTCTGCCACTGATTAGAAAGTCACTCACCCCTCCTATGGCTCAGTCTTCTCACCTGGAAAATGAGAAGAATAATAGTACCTATTCATCCAAGTTGTTGAGAATCAAAGGAAATGGTGTGTGATGTAATGTACCTGGCACAGTTCCTGGCACGTGGTAAGGTGACCTCTTATTCGGCCAGGAATTATCAATATTTACTAATATGATTGTGTCGCCAAGAAAAGGGTAAATCCCTGGTGTGTCTCCCATTTCTACCAGCACTTCGTGGTAGAGTGTCAGCTCTGGATCCTGGATCCATCAGAGTGACCATCTGCTCTTAAGTAAGTTATGTAACTGCTCAGTGCCTCAGTTTCCTCATCTGTGAGACGGAGATGACAACAGTGATTCCATCTCGAAGGGTCTGAATGAGGATTAAAGAAGACGCTACATCTAAAGAGCTTACGGTACTTAATAATGTGTTCGATCAAAGTCCCCAGTGATTATGATCATGAAAAGGTCCCTGGAAATCATTTCATCCAAAGTCCTCGCTTCACCCAGGAGGAAACTGTGGCCCAGAGAGGCATTCACACAGCATGTTAATGACAGAAGCCAGCCTCTTGGCCCCCATTCAAAACATGCCAACAGGAGGAGAGGAAGGACGATGCGGTAGGCTGTGTTTGAGTGCATGAGGACACGCGCCACTTTGCTGTGGCTGCGTTGATGGCAGGGAGATGACATGGTGGTGAGAACAGGTTGGAAACCTAAAGTGCCTTCAGCTCCCGGGAAGAGAGATGTTCAATCCAGAGGATTCCTTTGGTTCAACAGATAACGTAGGGTGGCCTGGTTGGGGGGCCACCACCCAAGCAGGCTGAGGAGGGCACCCCCAGGGGGTGGACCGTGCATGGGGAGTCAGAGCCTGTCCCGGCAGAGGCCTGGCGTGGCCTTGGATGGAAGAGCACACGCTGAGGGATTCAGGGGTGATGGGACATAGGCTTCGCGACTTGCTCTTAAACGGTTTCGGAAAAAAGAAATTTTTTTCACTACCCTTTCAACTTTTCTGTATGTTTGTGATTGCTTCAAAAAAAAAATACTTGAAAAAGAGAGAGAACCAGTTTGGCTCAGAAGAAAGGAGACCAAGGAAGCCAGGAATCAAGGAAAGAGTTTAAAAGGGACAGAGGCCGTCCTGGGCCACTGGGCAGGTTTCTGCACAAGTGGAGTCAGCCGAGGCCAAGAGAGGGAGCTGAAGACATCAGACCAACGGAGAAGCAGGGCTTGAACTCCAAGCAGGATTTTGGATCTGTGCTGTGGACGGGTGTCATCTGTCACCATGAGTGGCTTGCAAACCGAGGAAGGATGGGCCCAGCTGGCGGGAGGCCTTAGGGAGGGGTGTCCTGGGCCATAGCAGCCAGCAGAAGACAGATTGGGCTGGGAGCAGGGCAGCAGGGGCCGGGCGTGCTGGGCAGGCAGGCTCCCAGGAACACAGTGGCAGCAGACAGGGACAGACACAAGAGCCAAAATGAGCCCAAGGCAGCCAGGGAGAAGCCAGGCTGTGAGCAAGGCCTTATGACATGCTGGCGAGTGTGGCCGTCAGACTGGGGCCAGAAGGCGGCGGCCAGCCAGGGGCTGGTCAGGGCTTCCAGGGCCTGGAGCCAGGAGCAGGCAGGGCACCTCCCCAGGGAAGGCGGAGAGGAGTGGAGGCGGCCGGCAGGGCCTGGAGGGCAGAGGAGGCTTGTCCACAGGCTATGCTGGTCAGCCCGCGGCTGGGCCCTCAGAGGCCAGGGAGGAAAGTGTGTTCGCATGGGGAGCCAGGTGGGGCACAGGCTGATTCAGAAGGAAGGGGAGCCATCCCCTAGCAAGGAGGAGGAGGCCAGTTCCCGCAGACTGTCAAAACGTCAGCAGATCTAGCAGCTGGGCTGCCTCAAATGCATCTCTCAGAAGTTTCTGGGACTCTCAGCTTGCAAGCTCAGGACCTGACTCAGAACTGTGATTTTCCTGAGGTTGGTGACCTCCGGTGGAGGTATTCTGGTACCTCTGGTCTTTTGCCATCGTGCTGAGCGGTCAGACTCTGCCAGTGACCAGGGCAGCTGGGGACTTGCATCCTCCTCTGCGGTCAACAGTGGGGAGGAAGGAGCCCCAGGGAGCAGAGCAGGAGGTGGTGGCTTGAATGGGTCTGGACCAGGGAAACGCAGTTCCCCCTGGGGAGCCAGCCACAGGCTGAGCAGCAACCCAGATGCTCTCACTGGGGCTGGAAGCTGGCAGCAGTAGCATGGACATGAGCCAGCTGCGGCCCCCACGGGGCAGGGCCCCCACTGCCCACCCAGACTCCAGCAGGGTATCTGTAGGGTCTGGTGGCTACAGGAAAAATCAGAGTAGTGACCCACAGATGCCCGGACCCTGGTCCAGGCTCTCTTCCTTCCCCTCCCAGAGGCCAGTATGCCTTTAGTCTGCCCCACGTCCTGATGGACCCCTGAATGTTGGCCCTCACCTGAGGTGGGGGAGAGGCTGCTGTGGACACAGTGGGGCTCCAGCAAGGACAGGACAGGCTCAAGGCCTCCCCAGAGAGGGGTGCCCGTCCCCTCTCTCCCCTGGGCCTCTTCTGCCCAGCATTCAGGGAGGGCCTTCCTGCTGGAGACAACACACTGGAGGCAGCAGGCTAGGCTCCCCAGGTTCCCCGGCATCAGGTGGGCACTGGCAGGATGAGCCCAGGCTACTCACTCTTCTCTCTAGAACAAGGAGACATCTGGACAGGGTCAAGTGCTCGGTCTCCGCGGGAAGGAGCGAGGAGGCAGTTGGGGTTCCAGCAGGCTCTGTAGACCGGCCCGGCTGTCCACACTCTCCAAACCCCACCTGCTGGCTGGCCTGGGGACATGGTCCCTCTCCTCTTGTGGGATGACAGTGCATGAGCACATCCCATGCTTGGAACATTGCTTCGTTCTTCCAGGAGCTCCTCCTGTGTCTCTTTCCCTCCCTGGCCTCCTGGGCACTGGGCTCCTGCCCGCCTCAGCCCACTTCGCAGCGGGATCTCGTGTCTGCTGCTGTGTGAGTGAGAGCCCCCCAGGCTGAGATGCAAACCGTGCCGGTGATTCTAGGCGGCATCTGGACAAATGCTCTTTATTTCATTTGTCACATTTTATTTTCATGTATGTTGGAAAACTGTAACCAACACGTGAAACCTGCGAATTCGCATGTGAGTACTGGGGTGAAGCTGCGGTGGGGGAACCGCACGAGTGTCACTGAGGGCCGTTAAGCCATTCGTGGGAAAGCCACTTCCAGGGAGTCAGGCAGGGCGTGGCAACAATGGGAGGGGCCGCCAGCGATGGGGATTAGTACCCTGGTCCGGGGAATTTTACTGTGTCTGCAGTACTGGAGACCTGGAAGTGGCCTTGGCTCTGCCCTGTTGGGCTGTGTGACTTGGGGCAAGCTCTTAGCCCATCTGTGCAAGTCGCTCCTCACCTGGAGGGTGACACAACAGTGCTGCCTCCCAAGGGTGAGGGGAGGCTAAAATAAGACAGCCTTGAAGGTGCAGTCCCAGCAGCATGGAACCAGCATCTCTCTGGAGACGGAGTAGTAGAGCCCCTGGGAGGAAGCAGGCAGGATCAAGGCAGGAAGGGGTGGGGCCAGCCGTGTGGCCTCTGGAGCCGGCCCATCTGGGTTTGAGTCCTTGCTCCATCACCTGCTGGCTGTGTGACCTTGGGCAGTTTCCTTAGCCTCTCTGTGCCTCCCTTTCTCTTCTGCAAAGTGGGGAGAGTACTGGTGACCGGGGGCAGGGCTGTCCTGAGGATGAACAAGCTGCTGCAGGTGCTCGCTCGGCATGCACCTGGTACCTGCGATGCACCATAAACGTCGGCTCGTGCACACCCTACAGCTCCACTTCTGGCACCTCCTGAATGGCTTTGCAATGTGGCGATTGAACAGGACTCTGGGCAAGGCTCAGGAAGCACCTCTGAGGATGCGGCAATCGAGCTGAGTCTGAGGATGAGGCGCAGTTAACAAAGGCATGGGGAGGGGAGGGGGGGGCAGATTGTTCCAGTTGGATAGACCAACTGGCAAATGCAAGGCCTGAGGCTGGAGGACGAGGGTGCTGGTGAGGCTGGAATGGGGAAGCAAGTGGCAGTGAGTGGGGGGTGCCCGAGAGGATGGGGAGAGGTGGGTAGGCCGGGGAGGGGCTGTGACCGTGTCACAGGTGTCAGCGGTGGATGGAGAAGGACCTGACCCTTTTCTACCAAATGGCAGTGGCCGTAGCATTATCTCATTTCTGTGAGGGGAGAGTGGGAATGAACGAATGAAAATTACTGTAAATTGTAAATCTCCGTGCGTTTGGGGCTGTTTTTTTTTTTTTTAAAGATTTTATTTTTTTCCTTTTTCTCCCCAAAGCCCCCCGGTACATAGTTGTATATTCTTCGTTGTGGGTCCTTCTAGTTGTGGCATGTGGGACGCTGCCTTAGCGTGGTTTGATGAGCAGTGCCATGTCCGCGCCCAGGATTCGAACCAACAAAACACTGGGCCGCCTGCAGCGGAGTGCGCAAACTTAACCACTCGGCCACGGGGCCAGCCCCAGGGGCTGTTTTTAAATCCTGAAAGCCTAGGGTTCTTCTAACTCCACCACGCAGATGGCCTAGGGCCTGGCTCAGAAGGAGCCTTTGCCGGACCCCCGGTTCCCTCCAGCACACCCCAGCCTGTATCAGGCCCAGACCACCTCCTCAAGCTCCTGTCTGTGCCCCGTCGGAACTGTCCCCTCTGTCCGTCCCATGCTTCTCTGCCTCGGTGCCTTTGCCCGTGCTGTTCCCTCACCAGGAGGGCCCTCGGCTCCTCTTCCTCTCCAAATCCCACAGTCAACCTGTCCTTCAGAGCCAGGGTCAAACGGCCCCCGGGCCCCCTGACTTCCCCACCCCGATGCTGCCTGCTGGACCTCCTCTCTCCCTCCGAACTCCCAGGACCTATCTTACCTTATCTTGATATTTATTATTTTTTCTTTGGTTCAGACAAATGGATGCTTCCCCTGATGGCCCACCTTAGAGCCCACAGGCAGGCGAAAGCCATTCGATAAAACCCATGTATAGTTTAAAACATGTAAGTTAAAAGATGTAGACATTGGGCCCCATCCGAATGATCTTTGGCATGATACGGTGCCACTTACTAGCTGTGTGGCTGAGGGCAAGTTTACTGTGCCTCTCTGAGCTCAGTGTCTCCATCTCCGGAACAGACATGCCAGTCTCTCCTCACAGGCTGTTGTGGAGTCAGGAGGCTGGAGGACACCGTGGCGTCCGCCCCACTCTCAGCAAACCCCCATGCAGATCTGCCAGAAATGTCCGTGGGCTCTGTTCCCTTTTAGCCATTTAGGCTGACTCTGCGTCTCGTCTGGACGTCCTTCCAGCCGCAGGGCTGCCTGCTTGCTGACGGCGGCTCTGAAAAGCCCTGCACACGCTGTCAGCAACAGCCGTAAGCAACGCTTTGTCCAAGCGGGGCTGGTGCTCCTGGACAGTGGCCGCGGGCTTTCCGGAGGTGCTGTGTGTTGACTCAGTTCTCTACTGGGCACGGGCCTGGTTCAGGGAAGCACGTGGGGAGCGAGTGGTTGTCTGTTACGAGGTCACAGCCAGTCACGTCATCCCCACGTTGGGAGGCAGGAGGCTTGGGCCATAGTCCTGGCTCTGCTGTCAGTGTCTGTGTGACCTTGGGCAAGGCCCTCACCCTCTCTGGGCTTCAGCCACCTTGTTGACCCTGCAAGGCCTCGAGGCTTCGGAGGGTGAGCGCAGGCCTTCCAACACCTGGGCTCTCCTTACTTCCAGCCTTTCTGGGTGCTCTGCTGAGAAGGTAGCCAGACCAGTTCTGTCTCTGGAATGCCTCTCCCTCGGCTCCCTGCTTGCTTGCTTTTCTGGGCCCTGATTGCTGTTTTCAGACCTGGAGGTAGCCTGGTTCTCACCCAGAGAGTGGAGGGCGGCAGCTCCCCGCTCACCCGCCATTTGAGGTGCTTCCCCCCATGTGCCTTCTCCCCAGCAGCCCCCGCTCTGCTCACCCAGGAGGGACCCCAGGCACCTTAACCTCTGGTGACGCTGACTGAGGTGCAGTGCGGGGCCCCTGGACTGAGCCCTCTTCCTTCCGGCCGTCACCTTGCCCTGCTGCCCCCCGTCCACCTCCCTCTGTAGTGACAGCACCGTCGTGCATGGGGGGGCACGCTGTGTCCCAGGTGCAGAACTAAGCAGGAAGCACTTCTCAGATAGAGTTTCTGGTCCTCCTCCCCACCTGCTAGTACACACACACGTGTCTATGTCTGTACACACACACAAAACCACCTACAGACGAGCGGGTTGAGGCTCAGAGAGGCGAAGGGACTTGTCTGTGGTCAGAGAGGAGCAGAGCTGGGATTGAAACCCAGCCCTATTTGGCTCCAAATCATGTGTTCTTTCCTTCACAGCCCACTGCTGCTAACTGGGGCACCCTATTTGCTGCATCCTCTGACTCTTAGCCTCCTGTAGGGCAAGCCCCTGGTGAGACCCAGTTCCTGCCCTCCATGTGCCCAGGGCCCGGCCCCGAGTGGACCCCACTGAATGCCTGTGGTTGGAGATGATGACGATGGCATTTCTCTAGGGCCCGTCACAAGGGATGAAGTTTGCAGTGGGGAGGCATCCCCTCCCCTTTCCTGCTATCTTTCCATGCTCTGGAGAACATTCCTCCCATCAGCAGCATCTTCTCCAGCCTTGAGAGCGAGAGGCATGTGTAATCCAGAGAGGAGCGCTGGGGAATTGGTGCCCTTCCTCTGCTGCTCACTGGCTGTGTGACCTTGGGCAAGTTACCTTACCTCTCTGAACCTCCATTTCATCACTTGAAAAAGGGGAATGGCATTCCCCACCTTACTCATCTCTAGTAAGGGATAAATGAGCTCCTGTAATAAGGAAGATGTCTTGTAAGTGCTAAAGGATTGCAGATGTTTGGTTTGATTGTTATTACTGCTGTTGTCTGTCCAGTGTAGAAAATGGCTGAACAGTTGAGTTCAGTAGCCGCAGGCAGAGGCATCATGGGCACTCCCGTCAGAATGGAGACCTTCCTCTTCATCTTGACCATAAAGGTGGCAGGGGGCTGTGTTCAGCGAAGGCGTTGCTTCATTCCCCAGCAGAAAATGAAGACAATCCTTGGAGGCTGGGTCAGCAGCCGTCATCTTTTGAGGTGTGCAGCCCCCGGGTGAGCCCCGGAATTAACAAAAGCAAAGTAACCGGCTCCCAGAGATGACCGCTGTGGGGTGCCCGAGGAGAAGGGAGCAGAGGAGGCCGGGCAGGAGAGGGACAACTGCGTGACGCCCAGTTTCCAATCAATGAGATGCTTCTTCAGGGAGCTTAAGAAGCTTCCATTTCCCCTTCACTTACATTTGAGGAGTCCAAAAGGGCCGTGTCCGGGGGCCAGCCCGGTGGCGCAGTGGTTAAGTTCGCACGTTCCGCTTCGGCGGCCCGGGGTTCACCAGTCCGGATCCTGGGTGTGGACATGGCACCGCTTGGCAAGCCATGCTGTGGTAGGCGTCCCACATATAAAGCAGAGGAAGATGGGCATAGATGTTAGCTCAGGGCCAGTCTTCCTCAGCAAAAGAGGAGAATTGGCAGTGGATGTTAGCTCAGGGCTAATCTTCCTCACAAAAAAAAGAAAAAGAAAGAAAAGGAGACCATGTCCACAGCAGCCTCTACCTTGTTTCGTGCTCTGGGCTTGGTTCTCACTGGAAGCTCCTGGTCAGCTTCCAGTGCTGGGAACAGACAAAGTGTTCTCTGCTCCCCAGTCAGTGCACCTTTTAGTCTCTGACAAGATTTCCTAGAAATGGCATTTCTGAAGGATAGCCGAGCCAGCGGTGGTATGAGTTCTGGAAGCTTTCAATAGCCACGTTTCTCATCCTGCCTCCCTCTGAGCCACCGGTCCCTTCCTTCTGTCGTGCTAAGAACTGTCCAGAGCATTCAGAGCTTTTAACTGAAGGGAGGATGAGAATGACCAGCACACAGGGCCTCAAACCATCTGTGACCACACCTGCTGGTGGCTGCGCCCTGACTGCTCCACCCCACTCTCCGCTACTGCGGACGCTCATTGGGCCGCAGCTTTGAGTGGTCAGACATTTAAGGTGATGGGTTAGTGAAAGGTGAAAGGCTACATGTAAATTTATGGCTTGTGTGGTCCAGGCCACCAGCCCGGCAGGGGAGTCCTGTCTTGTGTTTTGCAAATGCAAATAACCCAATCCTTTTATTCTCCAACTTGGAATTTCTTCGCAAGCCCTTACCCACCCCTCTACCATCCTGATAGAAATCTAACAGTTTGGCGTGTGTGCTCGGAGGAACTGAAGCTGCCCTCAGCCGCATAGTCAGCATCACTTTGGAAGCTGGAAGGCTTCACATTCCGAGTCAGCACTTCCATCTTCATCCTGGGATTGGTTCCTCTCTACTGTCCTCTTGCTGGGGTCTTGGAGGGCTTATGAGGGCATCAGCATCCCCACCAGCATGTAGTGGATTCCTTTACAAACCTGGCCATGGCTGCGGAGGAAAGGGAGATGGCGCACCACCGTCACGACTCCTTACTCTGTCAGCCGGTCCATCCATGGCCAGGGATGAACCGTTCTACCAGCAATTTAGCACCAAACCATTGGCTTCACTTTTGAGTTGGGCAAGGGGCACATCCCCAGGCTTCTCAATCTATCCCAAACTGGGGCGCTTGGTTTTCCTTACATTGGTGAAGAATAGCTCCAAGTCAACGGGGGCTTTCAAGGCCAAGTTTGGAGAGAGCAAACCTTCATTGAGCCCCTGCTACAGCGAGGCTCTGTTCCAAGCACATCACCCGTATTAACGAAATTATCCTCACAACCTCACAACCCTGTGAGTATATATAATTATTTTCTAGTAATTTTTAAATTGAAACGTCCCATACATACAAAAAACAATCCAAGTCATAAGTATACAGTCCATGAGCTGTTACAAAATGAATACACCCCTGTAAAGATGCTCATTTATCCACAAGTCAAGAAATAGGACATTATGACCATTTTACAGACGAAGAAACTGAGGCGCAGAGAGGTTAAGTAACCTGCCCAACATCGCAAAGCTAATAAGGGGCAGAACCTGGTTTCAGCCTTGGGAATTCCAGCTCCTAAGCCCATCAGGCTCTCGAAAGGACTCTTCCTCCACAGAAGGGCTCACAGCAGCCACCCCAACTGGCCTGTCACACTGAAAGCCTGCTCTGCGGTGGGAAGATCACACTGCCCTCAAAAGGCTTAGAGAAATGGGGCTTTTGTGGAAGGAGTGGCTCAGTCTTGGAGTAATAGCTGGGACGTGTCATCAAGAAACCGCAGCCCAGCCACAGCCCAGCGAGCTGCTCTGGGTCATCAGCTGCAGCCCCACCATGGGGCAGGTGCGTGCCCAGGGTCACCCAGCTGTAGGAATGAGGCAGGATTTGAACCCGGGTATTCTGACCCCATCACCCCCACCCCCGTGCCTAGTCCCTGTACTCTGCAGCATGCCCATCAGACCAGTGGGTTCTAACTTCACCACACGGTGCTGTGTGACCTCAGACAGGTCCTCTCCCTCTCTGAGCCATGACCACACCCTTCCTTCCTCCCTGTTTTCTCACCCTATCACCTCCAGGCTGTCTGTGGCCGGAGCACCAGGGCAGGTGCTATGTCCATTTAGATGCCAACTAGACCCACCAGACCTTGACTCCAGCCCCCCTCCTAGCATAGGAATCTGTTTTGCCCCAAACCTGAGAGGTCATTTAGCCTGTGCTTGAACACTGCCCCTGGTGGGGAGCTCACTACCACTCAAGCTTGCTTTTCTCCAAGTTTGTAGCTCTAGGATTGGAAAATTCTCCTTTTAAATGAGCCCGGATCTTCCTCCCTGTCCTGGTTCTGCCTGTGGCCTGAGCTACCTCCCAGGAGGCTGACAGTGGTGGCATCTGTGGCTTGAGGTATCCATGAGGTCTTCCACAAACCGGGTTTCTCCTCTGCTCCCAGCTGGTGGGGAGCAGATCTGCTCAGGGCAGAGGCCAAGAAGGTGTCTGCGTTCGTGTGATGGTTGGAAGGGCCTCTCTGTCCTTCTCCCTTTAAGATGTGAGTCTGCAGGTCTGGGACCTGGACACCCAGCCCCCCCATGTGCTCTTTAGGTTTCAGTGGCAGGGGATTGCGCCAGCCCTGTCGTGAGAAAGGGTCTGATCTGCCCGCCGTGGTCACCCCAGAGCCTTCAGATGTTCGGGAAAGCTTTGACAGTCCCTAAATCGCAGCCGTTTCCCGGCACAGCCGTGACTCGTGGCTTTTGTTGCTGGATCTTGATATGGTTCACAGCCTCTTCTCGTCGCATTTGCATCTCAGCGCGCATGTATCTCCGTGCTGCAGGAAACACTGAGGTTTCACAGGCCAAGGCAGGCACTGATCAGGCCCCTAGTGTATACACGTATTCGTCAGCTGCTGCTAGAGACAGGTTAGTCACTGTCCCCTCTCGCAGCCCCAGAGCGGGTGCTTCCAGAACACAGCTCTTACTGAACACCTTCCCCATCCCCCACTGCCTGCGAGACACAGGCCATCTGAGGCTTTCCTAAGCCAGTCTCAACATGACCCACCAGCCTCAATTCCTGCTGCTCATCATATCGAATTGTGCCAAGGCTCCCACAATAGAATTCCTGTAAAAAACGTAGACCACAGAGTGAGTGCTCAACAAATGGTGGCTGTTTCTTTTTCCATTGATAAGATCACAACTCTGGCTGACTATTTTTTAGTGCTTTTTAGTAAAGAATAAGATATGTATTCAATCTCCAGGATCTGGTCACTGCCCCATTCTGAGCCTGTTTCCTACCTGGGGAATAAGGAAGTGAAGCTAGAAGAACTAAGAGATGATAGTCCTGCTTCAGGCTGGGCTGGATCCAGCCCCACCTAAGGGTGTCTGGGTGCTATGGGCCATTCCATCTTCAAAAGGACAACCTGGAGGGGTCTGGAAGAGTCTGGGGGAGAATCTGGAATCCATCCTGAGTGGAATTGTTCGAGGATATGGAAGTGGTAGGCCTGGAGGAAAAGATTCTTGAGTAGAATGGCAACTTTGGAGACTGTCCTGTGGAAGAGCAGTTACACTAGCCAGAGGTCAGACGATTGGGGGAGCACAGGTTGACAACTTAGCTTAAGAAGGGGAGAGCTGCCAAAGGTGGGAGGCACTTCCTGGGAAACCGTGAGACCCCAGGTGCCAGAGGTGTTTGCACCTGTGGGAGGGTGTGGATGGGACCCGCCTGAAAATGACCACATCAGAGGATGCACACGAGATCCCTCCCACCCCGGAAGTTGGAGGTTTTAAGCTCCTTCTAAGCATGGATGTTCTTTAACAGTAATTTTCAAATAATTTTTAAGGTCACAGAACTCTTTTTACAAAGTTTGGTTTACATAGATGCCTACTCTGAAAAACAGCTTGATGTGGTGGGAGAGGAGGGGGCCCAAACTCCGATGCTCAGCCTGCCCCCTCCATGAATCCTGGGCACAGTTTGAAAGTCATTGTTCTAGAACCCTGCGGGCCAGGGCCTGCTGACGGCTACAGCAGCTCCAAACAATGTGCACATTTCAGGAGTCCACTCCTCCTGGGCAGTTTCACTTCTTTGAGCCCGAGAGGCCTGGCTTCTGGCTTCCTGCTTCCCTCGCTCATCTCGCCAGCTGGTCGGAAACAGGGCCTTGGCTGCATTCTTCGGGCCCGAGCTGGCTTCACCCAAGGCGTGGTGCCTGCTCGGTGGTTCTTAGGCATCTGCACTTGGTCGTTCACTCTACAGTAT
The DNA here is from genome assembly GCF_041296235.1 of Equus asinus. NCBI lineage: Eukaryota > Metazoa > Chordata > Mammalia > Perissodactyla > Equidae > Equus > Equus asinus. The sequence goes on from NC_091794.1 coordinate 81,865,370, forward strand.
CTCCGCGTAGGGTACCAGTTTCTTTAGAATAAAAGGCACCTGCTATTCTTAGAGCTGTGCTGGGCCTCAGATCCCTGAGCCGCTGCTGTCTTCCTGCAGCTGATGCTGTTAGCTGATGTTGTCCTAGAATGAAAAATCACAACAGCAAAACCGAGGAAGTGGCCCAAAGGGTACAAATGCAAGCCTGCAAAATGGACGCCAGCTTGCCTGGGTGGTGGGAGTCCTTCTGGAAGGTGTCAAAGGAAGCTCCTTGACCTGCTGTCCCCTCCTGCCTCTGTCGGGCCACCCGACCTCTCAAATCTGTGTCCTCTTTCCTCCTGCCCTCGCCTCTGCCCCGGCCAGGGCTCCGAACAGTTACAACACCTCTCCCGGCCACCAGGCCTCCGGGCCCACACCATCCTCCACCTGCACCAGACAGGGGCGCACAAAACAGCAGTGTCACAGGTCAGCCCCGACTCACCCACAGAGACCCAGATGAAAGGCATTTGTTCTGCAAAAGCCGCTCAAGACCCACCCTGCTGGTCCTCCTCTGATCATCCATGGCACTTCGCACATTGTCTGTGTACCTTTTCTATCTCTGTTTTACCATCTTTTAAGTGCCTCTTATACACTTGAGACCAAGGTCATAGTCTTATTTCACTTTGTGTTTCTGGCCCAGCCCTGGGCTCAGACCAGGCCTTAGTACGCATTGTTGAGTAAATGTACAGAATACTGCTTAAAAGAGACTCTCCGCGGTGGGCTCTGTGCTGTGTCTGGGTTACGTTTGTGCTATGGAATTCCTGGCACAGCAGGCCCGTCCCTGGACGGTGCATTAAATACCCCCACCCCGGGCATTGGGATGTGATGTAATTTATGCAGAACCCTGACGAAAGGCAAATCTACTCAGCATGAATGTCCCCTGTGACCCACAGCTCAGCCTCCCCATTTCATTTTTCACCAACGGGTGTGTTTCCTACCTCTTGGCTACTGAATATTTTTAGCAGCTACACAGTTCGGTAGGCTGTGCCACCTGGCACTTGCTCTTCCCACAGACGTCCCTTCCCTTTTGAGCTTTATTGGGAGAGCAGCATGTCACCGCCGACAAGCTGGCCAGCTTGCCGTGGCCGGACCTCCCAGGGCACAGTGACCGCTGGGAACCGACCCTGAGCCTCCCTTCACGGGACACAGGCTGCCCGTGGAATGGGCCTCGGAGCGGCAGCATGTGCATTTCTGATCACACCTTCCTCTTGCTTTGTGTGATTGTACCCGAGTTGTTGTACCCCTGGGGGAGAAGCTTATTTGGCAATGAGATCATAGTAGAATTAGAAGTTTGGCAAACCTTTAAAATATCCAGATTTGGAGGAGAGGTGAGAGTTTCATGATACAATAGTAATAATATAAGGAAAAGTCAATACCATACATGCAGAATAGGCTCACAGACTCTCAGATGAGGAAGGGAACTGGAGGCCCTTGAGTTCATCCCCTCGTTTAAGGGAAAAATGCAGCTCGGTGGAGAGAAAAGTTGTGAGCTGAAGGTCAGACGTGCCCCTACAAGCTGCGTGGCCTGGCGGAAATTACTCTGAGCCAGAAGTTTAGGTGTGGGCTGGATCTGCCTCTCCTTCTATTTGATTTGCCTTACACTGTGTTTTTTAAAACAGGCGATTTCAAGCCTTAGAATTGTATACCAGTTAATCACCTGAACTTTGTAACAGGCAACCTGGGTTCAAGTTCTGACTTTGTTAACTTACTGGCTGTGTGACCTTGGGCAGGTTACTCAACCTCTCTGTGACTCCGTTTTCTCATGTGTAGATGGGGACGGTTGGAAACTCCGTCTCATAGGGCTGCCGTGCGGTTTAAATGAGGTAATGCATGCAAAGCGTTGAAAATAGTGTTTGGCATCCAGGAAGAGCTGGATAAGGGTATGCTAACATTATTAGTTTAGAAAAAATCTGGATCTGTGGTTTTCTTGAAAACCTGGAAAGATCTGACAACTGCATGCAACACTTGGCTGGAAAGGTGTAGCCACTGTCCGTTTAGAGAAGGCCTGTGCCCTGCCTTCCAGCTCACTTCAGTCCCCACCACGTCCTTCTTCCTTGCTCAGTCATGTTGCCAGTCTACCCTCATCTGGTGCCCTGAGCCTCTATTTGGTCAGGAATAAATATCCTATTTATATTTATTGGAATAAACATGGAATATTTAACAGATAAATATTTTACAGCATCGTTGTGGGCGTAAAGCTAACCCAGCTAAAGCCCTTTGTGTCTCCGTGCTGCGGTAACCATAATTCCCTCCTACTCCTGGGTCTCCCAGCCTGTTCATCTGGCCTCTGAGTGAAAGCGCTAGTGACGGGGGGCTCAGTACCTCGCAGAGCAGCTTCACTGCTGAGTCTTTGTCATAGGCAGAGTCCCAGAACATCAGCTCACCCATCGCCTTGCCTGAAATGCCGTTTGATTTCCACCACATCCCCTCTTCTAGCATCTGGAGCATCGGGCTGTGCCGTCTCCTTTGGGAGCTGTGCACTGAGTTCCCATGTGCTTGGTGGAAGCTGCAGGTTTCAGAAATGCCTCCAAAGAGTCTAGAGCCACAACCCCAGCTGTCATGTGCTGAAAGTTCACGGTCAGGCAGCTCAGCCTCACCGGTTGCGGGATTGGAGGAGAAGTTGCCAAAGGTGGGAGGTCATACTGTGTCCTGCCTAAGACCACTGGGGTCAGCTCTGGGTTCCAGTCCTTGTTTTGCCACTTTCTAGCTGCCTTGTAACTTTGGGCAAGACGCTACATCTTCTGTTTCTGTTTCCTTCTCCACTGGATGAAGATGGTAAGACCTTCCTGATCAAGGCGTTGTTTAAGATTCTTTCTTTTCCTTTGAGTCTGCGCATCTTAGAGCTACAGCATGAGGGCAAAGACAGATCCAGAAGATCCTGGCAAGTCCATGCCCCTCCTGGCAGCCTCGCTCATCTCCTGACCCCAGGCAGCTGAATAGAAAAGGGGCTTTCAGGTGGGGGTCTGGAACCCTTGGTGCCACAGCCATGGTCAGAAGACCCAAGCTCCAGCCCTGCTCTGCAGAGTCCCCTTGCTGCGTGGCCTCGGGCAGTCCAGATGTCTGGTCTCAGGTCCCTCTAACTAAGACATTCTGGAATCCACGGAAACGGCTCTTTTCCTTTTTTCTTTCTTTCTTTTTTTCGTGAGGAAGATTGGCCCTGAGCTAACATCTGTTGCCAGTCTTCCTCTATTTTGTATGTGTGATGCCTCCATAACGTGGTTAGACAGTGGTGTGTAGGCCCGTGCCTGGGATCCAAACCTGTGAGCCCTGGGTTGCCAAAGTGGAGCACGTAAACTTAACCACTATGCCACTGGGCCGACCCTGGCACTTTTTCTTTAAGAACAAAACCAAACATTTTCCAGATTGGCTGACACCCCTGGCTTGTCAGGGCAACAGAAGACAGGCAGGTGGTGGGGCTCAGAGAAATGGCTCCCTGTCCTGGGAGCCGTGAGTCCGCTGCACCCAGACCTGGCAGACAGGGACTGTCTTGCAGCCTTGAAACAGGCAGGGGGGTCGGTCACTTCTCCTCCTGGGCAAGGGGCAGCCTTTGGGGAGGGGAGAGGAGCCAGCAGACCTGGGAGGCAGGACCTTGCCCCTGGGGCCCCACCATGGTTTTCTGGTTTCCTGCGCCGGCTCTTTCAGGGCATTTTCCTGCAGCTGTCAACACCTGTGGGTCCCGCCCAGAGCTGGCGGCCTTTCAGGAAGAGATGGGTGGAGAACGATGCTGCTCTCGTTTGCTGTGGTGTTACAGGCCCTGGGAATCCTGGAGAAGGAAGGGGTGCAGGAAGCCTTGGTCAGCATCGTCTGAAGGTACTCATGCAGCAAGTCCGCGCAGGGCCAGGGAGCGAAGGGGCAAGATCGCTCACTGGGTGATCTTGGCCACGTCACTTGAATTCTTTGGGCCTCTGTTCCCTTTTCTGGGGACAATGGTAAAGTGTTGATGGGAGCACTGAATAAGGTCAGGCATGTGACAGTGCTTTGGTATATCTGAGAGCAATGAAGATGGACCATCTACAAGGAAGGGGAAGTGACTTGCAAGGTCACCCAGCAAGTTCCAGCAAGTTCCAGCAGGATCCAGAACTCAGACACAGGTCTCCTGCAGACCTACCATATGAGCAAAGTAGCTCCTAAAGACAGTGGGCCTTGTTCAGCCAGTCCATCGTGGTTAGGAGGGACCAGCTGTGTGTGGCAACCTTACGGAGCACACAGCATCAGGTTGAACTTGTGGAGTTGTGCTCAGGCACTCACGGAGTGGGAACATCAAGGCTGAGAGTCTGGTTATAGCGGATGCGAGGAAAGAAGGCCGTGGCTTGGCTTTCTCGTGTGCGTCGGATGAGTATTTACTGAGCACCGGCTGGGTCTCAGGTGCTGTGTTAGGCCCTCGGGATTCACCAGCGAATGAGGTAGACGCAGTCCCTCCCTCATGGGGATAATGTGGACACTTGTGAAAAGACCATTACAGTACACACAGCTGGACAAGTGCCATGCAGGAGGAGTGGGTGGGACACCCCAGGCCCAGAGGTGTGGGAGAGGGCTCCACAGGAGGGGGCCTTTTGGCAAAGGAGCAGAGGAGCTGGTTACATGAAAGCGGGTGGTGCTGGGGCAGGCGGAAGGCCAGAGGAAGGGGCCTCAGAGGCACCGGATGGCGTTTGATGTGATTGTTGAGGAATGCGGCAGGGAGGGGCGATCAGAGAGACCTGATGAGAGACAAGCTGGAGAGGTGGCTGGGCCAGGTGGTGCCCGGGGCCTTCCGTGTCCTCCGAGTGAAGGGGCAGGGCTCTATGCCGAGAGCAAGGACAGGAGCATTGAGTGGGGCTCCCAGGCTGGGAGGAGTGGCAGGACCGCATGTGTCCTGGGAAAGCTCCCACAGGCTGTTTTGTGAAGAAAGGATGCAGCACTGTAAGAGGGAGGATAATGGCCCCGGCTGGTGGGGGCAGGGAGGTGGACCTCCTTGGAGCTTATGTTGGCCATAGCATTGACGGGTTGTGGGGATGGATTGAATATGAAGGGGAAAGGAAACGGAGGCACAGAGGATGGAGCCCAGGCAGCTGGCCTGGCCAGTCAAGGAGGTGTGCGTGCCGTTTACTGAGAGGGGGACCCAGGAGGAACTCATACAGGTCGGGGGACATGGAAACATGGTTCTAGGCACATGGGGGGTGAGGTGCCAAAAGACCACCAGGGGAGATGCCGAGGGGGCAGTTGGATGTGGAGCAGAGAGGTCAGAGCTGGAGAGAGATGGGGGAGCCATCAACATCCAGGGGGAAAGTCAGGCCACGTAGCCTGGAAGCACCGGCATGGGAAAGGGAGGCAAAGAGGGAGCCTGCGGAGCAGACCCAGTGGGAGAGAATGGGGTCACCAAGCCAAGCAGGCCCCTCCAGAGGCGGGCAAGAGGACAGACAGCATGAAACAGCTGTCCTTCGGATTTAGCAGCTTGTGACCTTGGCGGAGCTGGGCTGCAGTGGGCTCAGGAGTGGGGGTGGTAAGGAGGCCGGGACAGCCCTTTCCAGGCTGGGGTTGAGAAGGGAAGCAGAGGGAGCAGTAGCTGGAGCGGGTTGGGGTCTGAGGAGGCTTTGGGGCTGGTTGGTTGGTGCTGAGAGAGAGAACTACTGAGCTTGTGTCGTGGTGGTGGAAGTGGTGGAATGTACCAGAAGAGGGAGGCCTGGAAGCTGCTAGGGATCAGCTGCTGATCCTGAGCTGGTTGGGGGTTGGCCTCAGGCGAGAGGAGGGTCCAGCCCACACTGACTGCTGTCCCATGCCTGTCCCTGGACTGGGCCCTTTGGAAACCACAAAGCATGCTCGGACTCTAAGTCCACCCTCTTCCAGACCATTCCCCACGGTGCCAGGGTAGTATCTTCTCTTCGAGACTTTATGTTTGTCTTTAAGACAACTTTGATCAAGTCTAGACTCCTTAGGGTGGCATTCAAGGCCAGAGGTGGTCCAGCCTCTCCCGCCTGTCTGGCCTCATCTGCTCTCACCCACCAAACATTCCAGGCCTTGAACACTCCTGCCTTTGCTCCTGGGGTCCCCCCTCTGGAGTCCTGCCTTCCTTCTCCATCTCTGATGGTCCTCCCTGCCCCCTCCCAAGCCAGGCTCCTCCCTTATGCTCCCCAGCTGGCTGTGCACACCTTCCCTGGTGTGTGACCAAGTGTTGTATGGGGTTGCATATATGCCTCCCCTACCCGACTCCTCCAAGTCAAGGCACCGCCCTTGAAGTCTCAGCGTCCTTTCTCGGTGTGTGTGTGTGTCTCTCTTCGGGAAGACCACATGTGGTTTAAGCTCACTGTGGAGGAAGAAGTGAAGGGTCTGGGAGCAGCTGTGATGGATGCACCCTAGTGCGTGCTGCTGACTTGGCTTGGGCATAGAGTGAAGCCCAGAGATGGCAGAAGTCCGAGTGGCTGTGGGCCTGTGTGAGAGAGCCCGCACAGCGCCCCCACAGTAGGGGTGCAGGGAAGGGGCACGCTGGAGGACGCCGTTGTGGTTGGGAGTCGGAGGGGAGGAGAGGTCATGGACCCGCCGAGCAGGGCCAGTGGAGGTTGATGTCCAGGAGGTGGCAGAGCCTCCAGCGCTAAGAGGAGACCAAGCCGTTCTCACCTCTTTCCTCTCTTGCTGGGGAAAGGGCGCCCCATCTCAGACTGGGCCCCAGGGGAACCCGGCAACACGGGAATTAAAATCCAGGTGTGGGTAGCTGGTTTGGGTCCAGGAGGCTTGCTGCATGGGGTGAACCGCTGTCCCTGAGAGGCAGACACCGGTGTTTGCCCATAGAGTGCTCTTCCTAAGGGCAAAACGAGTCATTTCTCCCGCCGGCCCCGTGGTCTTCACTTCCTCCCCATGAACACGAGCTGGCGCTTTGCCCTAGATCAGGGGAAGAGTGGGCCCTCCCTACCTGAGGACTGGGCCCTGAAACTGCCCTGTCAGGGCCCGTGAGGGGAAGAAAGGGCGGTTTTAGACAACTTGAGAGGCCTCAGTTGGCTAAAGCTGAGGGAAAAAAAAAAAGCAGGCTCCACCTGTACTCATGGACAGTAGTCCGTATGTGAGTGTGTGTGTGAGAGTAGGGGGGAAGTGTGCTTGTCACTGTGTGGGTGGGGGGTCGGTGAGTGTGTGTGTGTGAGTATATGAGTGTGAGTATGTGTGTATGTCAAGGTGTGTGTGAGTGTCAGTATGTGAGTGTGGGTATATGTGAGAGAGTGTGTGTTTGAGTGTGAGAGTGGAGAGGTGGTATGTGTGTGTGTGAGTGTGTGAGGGTGATCACTCTGCTGCTGGCTGCCAGCCCCCCCTTAGAGTCCCCTCTTTCAAGCCCATCCTTGTGACGTCCTCTCAGTTGTAAGCTGATCTCCCCACTGGAGCAGGATTGAGTCGCAGCTGCTGTCTCTGCCTCACCTCTACCCAACCACCTCCCCCCCCCCCCCGACAGAGGCGTGTTGTGCGGGGTGGGCATTGGAGGCGTGCTTAGCAGGCCCAGAGGCCGTACATGCCCCAAGGCCCCCTCATGGGACCTCCAGGCTTCATGAATCAGAAAGCTCTCCTGGAATTATGCCAGGACCCCCTCCCTGGCCCATTGCCCATGGCAGCCTTCACTGCCCTCATCGGGGGACTTGCACATCTATAGCAGTAGACCAAGAAGGCAATTTGATGAGGATTGTGCTGAGTGAGCTTGTGGGGCTCGAGCGCGTTTCCTTCTAAGTGGAAATAAGAGCATTCTGATTCAGCTCCAAGAGCGTCATGGCCCTGAGGCCCAGCAGGTGAGCCGGCCACCCCAGGAGGCTCCTGAAAGCTGTTGGCACTTCCCACTGTGACCTCAAGTGATCCCTGGGGGCCGCATGAGAGGCGAGGGGGCTGGAGCCTGGGTCCTGAGAGCTTCCAGCCCTGCTGGAGATGAGGGAGTGCAGGCCTCCTGCTTTCAAACTGAGGACAGGGGAGTGACGGCCGTCCCTCATGCCTCCCCGCACACGGCGGCATCTGGGCGGCTTCCTAGCAGACTGCTTTAGCACTTGCTGCCCCTCGTGGGAGGTGGACAGGCAGGTTCAGGGCCTAGTTCTGCCCCTTTCTGGCTGAGGGAGCCTCGGGCTCGCAAGGGCTCCTGTCGGTGACCATGACTGAATTCAGGTGAAGGGCCAGCGCGCAGGGAGCACTTGGTAAACGACCAACCGCTGTTGGAGCTGGGGTTGTTATCTCTTCTACTCTCTTTGTGACTGGTGGCCCAGAGTGGCTGGGCTCTGTGAGCAGAAGCTGGTGCTGAGGCTCAGGAACAGAGGCCTCCCTGCAGACCTGTGGCTTCACCCCCGGCAGGAAGCGCCAGGCCCTGCTGCCCCTGCAGGGAAAGGAGGGGCAGGGCCCGGGCCGGGGTCCCTGGCAGATCCCCGGCGATCGATCGCCCCCACCCCATGCTGTGCTCTGGTTCCGCGTCCTGCTCTCCCGATGTCCGTCCTGGGCTGCATGCAGCTAGGAAGCGCGTGCGCCTTCTGAGGTGGGAAGCTGCCTCTTCTCCTCCTTTTGTTTTTCCTTTACCATGACGCCTGTTGCTCATAGGTACAAATCAAACGAAGAGTATGTTTATGTGCGAGGCCGCGGCCGAGGGAAATATGTTTGTGAGGAGTGTGGAATTCGCTGCAAGAAGCCCAGCATGCTGAAGAAGCACATCCGCACCCACACTGACGTCCGGCCCTATGTGTGCAAGCACTGTCACTTTGCTTTTAAAACCAAAGGTAAGAGACAGTCAGCTGGGGCACAGCCCCTGCCCACAGCAGGGGCTCCCCTCAGGGAGCCCCAACACAGAGCCCAGAGGCCCAGACCTCTCTGCCTGGGGCCTGGGACCCCCCCACTTCCTGGGTTCCCCACTGGCAGAGCAGCCGGCCACAGACCGGGCAGTGGCGCCCTGGCTGCCCCCGCCCATCCTCTTGGATCCCACCTGGCCGGGCGGCGCTCTTGTGCCCAGTCCCTGGTTTTGCTTTGACCTCATCCCCCCTTCCTTCTGCATGTCTCCTTAGCCCTCTGTCCACCGAGCCGATGAGCTCCAGCATCCGCACTCGTCACTGCCACTCTCGCGTTTGGAAATCCATTCCACTCCCAGCCACTTAACACACTTCGCATGGTCACTTCTCATGCCAGAGTTCACCCCTGCCTCCACCCGCCTCGCCACTCGGACCATGTTCCTGCTCCGCCCAGCTTCTCTGCAGCTCTCAGCACAGGGCCCGGCTCTCCCCACACCCAGAGCGGCAGGCCTGTCCTTCCTGCCCCTGCCACACTCCACAGCAGGGTCAGCCCAGGCTCTGGCGGTCACCTGGGAAAGGAAGGAGGACTGGCCGGTGAGGGTGTGCAGCCAGAGAGCTGTGATGGGAGGCAGTGGTGGCCTGGCCTGCTGCAGCCCCCCCAGCGCCTGGTGTGGACGAGTGGGGCTGGGTCCCTGGGCCTCGGATCGAGCTCTTCCCTGCTCATTCAGGCAGGGAGGACATTGCAGCGTGTTCCTTGCTTCCTGGTAGCTGAGCAGACCAAGGTGCCTCAGAGGGAGGCCTGGGGCTCCCGACACTCTGGTGGCTTCAGCCTCTTGTGTTCTGCAGATTCTTGGCCAGGGTCTGGGCATCAGGGTCCTGCGTTCTCCTTAAGCAAGCTGGGGGCCTCCACGCCAGCCCTGGCTCGAGCCATGTGGTTTGCAGTGGATGGACCTGGAGAGCAGATTCAGCTCTGCCACTTGTTGACCTTCCTCCTGTTGGTAAAGCTGCTTCCAGCAAGAGAGGTTGAGCGGCAGCTCCGAGGAGGGCCTCACCGAGTCTCAGCCCTCCTCACTTCCTCCACCTCTTGCTGGCCCCTCTGTTCTCTCTGTGCTAAGTCAGGGGGCAGTTTATCACATCCCTGGCTCATGGCCTCCTCTCGGACCAGGTACCTGTCTCTGGTCTCCTAACCCCGTTAACCAACCCCCTGCCCGCCTCTGTGCTCTAGCCATCGTTCTCAAGTGGAGCTCAAACTTTCCCACGAAGATTTTGGGGTGAATGGAGGTGCCCACCCTCCTACTTCCCATCTCTGGCCCTCTTCTCTCTTGATGGCTCGTAAACAATGTTCCAAAGGGCTCCCGGAGAGGGCAGATAGGCCTGGAGCCCTGCCATGTCCAGGGCGGCTCACCCAGGGTGCCTCAGCCCTGGTGGGGGGGCTCTGTCCCCAATGTGTTCCCCACAATCCCACTTCCCCTGGCCTTAGGTGGCCAGTTGGGACTTTATGGAGGCGAGAGATGGGAATAATTGGCTGACGGTTTAAATAACAGTCTTTGATTCTGAACGCCAGAAACCTCTTGTCTAAGCCCCCCTTGAAAGAAAAGAAAGTGGCTCCCCCAAAATGGAAGTGACTGTTAAAGCTAGAGCTGTAACTAGAACCCAGGACCCCTGCCTCCTGGCATCACCCCCATCATCTTCCTCTGTGAGCAGTGTTCCCCATTTTCTGGAAGAAATGGTAAAACCAGGTGGCCAAACAGGTGGCCTCCAGCATGGATCCCAGCTGCTGCCCCTGCTCCCAGGGGGTGTCCAGGGGACCACACGGTGCCATTCACAGCATGAGGAGCCTAGTCCTTAGAGCGCCTCCCAGCCCCAGGCTGCGCAGAGCTGCCCACCACCCCAGGGAGCCATCACCCAGCCACGGCCCATCCGGCTGAGTTCCCAGCCAGAGCCCAGCGGTCTCTGTTCCATTCCCACTGCCTTTGTGGAGAGAAAAGCCCTGGTGTTTCTTTGCCTGAGAGAGGCCTGCATCCTTGGTAGGAACATAGCTTTTTACCAAGGAGATGCCTGACTTGGAAGCCATACCAGGCCCCTATGAGCCAGGACAGAGTCCTGGGGGTTGAGAGTGCGGAACCTTGGGGAGGGGCTGCAGATTCTCTGCATGCCCTGGGCCTGGAGCCCCAGGATGTGGAGCCAGGTTGTGCGGGCTCTCCCGTGCTGCCCTGAAGGCCTGGCTCTCCACCAGCCATCAGGAGGTGTGCTGCGCTCTCCTCAAATGCTCCCAGAGGCTTCTGGAAGACAGTACCTTCCAGAGCAGAAGCAGTGAGCAGATCTGAAACAGTGGATCTCACACTCAATGACCGCAGAGAGGGGCCGGTTGGGGGGCCGCAGGGTAAAGCCGAGAAGGCTGGCTCTTGGCTGTCTCTGCACTCAGGACAGTGAGGGAAGCAGTCGGTACTGAGGTTCCTCTTCCTTCTAGGCCACGAGCCATGTGTCTTCCTGGAGTGGTGGGCCCTTCAGCCATCACTCAGATACCACATGCCCCTCCTCTTGCGGCTCCCAGCCCCCATCAGGCTGCCTCCATTTCCTCCCAACCTTCAGACCCTTGGGCTCTGGCCCAGCCAGGCTGTGTGAGGGCTGAGGCTGGGCCTGGTGGTCCTGGGGGCCCTCCATCACCACCCCCTGGCTGCGCCCGGGCCCAGAGAGTCCTTCTTGTCCGTCTCTGTCTGCCTGTCTATGTCTCTGTCTCCATGTTAGATGTTGTGGTGGCAGCTCCGGCCCCTGGGCACTATCTGAGGGGTGTTGCAGTGGGTGGGGCCGGGAAAGGCCTGCCAGGATGTCCCTGTGGAGATCTGGGGCTCCTTCTCTCAGACAGTTCCCAGAGGCCAGCAGAGTGGCTTTGCCATGTACAGGCCCTTGCGCCGATCGCCTCGGGGGACACAGATGGCAGTTGTGGGTGGGCCTCACGTCCACCAGGCCGCGGGGACAGAGGGAGGGCAGTTGGTCAAAGCCAAACGAGGCAGACAGGGTCATTGGCTGATTTTCTCAGCGGAAGTTTCACCTCTCTTCCAGATGTCCATCATTTTCCTTCCACTTGCCTTTCCTCCTTCATTCCAGGTCTGTCTGGCTTTTGGTGGGGGCCTGGGACAACTATGAGAGGCTGTGGGTGCTGCTTGGCAAGCCGGGGTTCTGCCCCTTGACAGGGAAACGGTGCCCAGGCCAAAAATGACACCTGTGGCCATTTGGTACACTTCCTTCCGTTCACAGAGAAGGAGACAGGCCCAGGGAGGGCAAGTCTGGGAGGGCGCCGGCTAACGCTCAAGGCTGCTGGTCCAGCTCCTGTGACCCACATGTCCTGTCCAGGCAAAGTTGCCTCAGACTCCTCCCTGCAGCCTCCAGGGGCAGGGACAAAGGAGAAGCAGGCCTCAGGGGGCTGCCTGGTGCCTTCTCCTGGGAACCCTGAGCCCAGACTGAAGTAAAGCCATTTGCATCACAAGCATCATCTCAGCATCCCTCTCCTCCACACACAGCAGAGGTGGCAGAGTTCCCCGTGCTCAATAAAGAGTGACTATCTTGGGAGGGAGGCTGCACATGGTGTGAGAAGGAGGGAGATTCCACGTGGTGGGCATCTGCTCTCTGCCAGGCACACTCTGCTGCCATTTTATGGGTGTTTTCTCATCAACGCTTCCGGGTGTCGCTGAGAGGTAGGTATTTCTTTACAGTTGCAGAAAGGAAGGCTCAGAAGGTTAAGAAACTTGCCGGAGAACACACAGCTAGCAAGTGGTAGAGCCCGAATTCAAACCCACGACCCTCAAGCTCCTAGACCATCCTGGTTCCATTCTGCTAGTATAGAGTCCTGAGGCCATTGGAGTCCTGAGACCTGGTTCCAGACGGGGCTCTGTGCTAATGAGCAGTGTGGCCTTGGCTGGCTGTTTCACCGTGTTGGTCAAGAGGAGCCCTCCCACACATCCCAGCACCGGAGACAGCCAATCCTCTTCTCTAATAGCACCTGGACCTGGAGTTAGAGCAGAGCAGGAAAACCCCAGGCCTGGTGGGGGTTGGGTTCATGGTCTGTGAGGTTCCTTCCAACACTTTACCTCCGTGATGAGAAGAGCATTTCCCACGCAGGGTTATTATGCACCATTGTCCACTCAGCATCTGACTTGGTTGAATAGAGACCCAAACCTTCCAGGCAAAACATGTACAACAAATAATGTCATAGCCAGAATGAGCAGTATTCATAGTCCTCTGTGTCTGGGGTAGTCAAGGGACAGTGGGCTGGTTCCAGAATCTTAGGGCACAGTTAGTGTCTCTGGCCCATGGAAAACTCCAGCTGCCTTTACCACCCCTTGACATCCTACTCAGGCTCTGCCTCCTCACCACAGTGATGGCAGAGGCCCTTGATGTTGGATTGGGACCTTTGGGGACCTGCTGGCTGCAGGATGACTCTTGAAGTTATGACTCTGCTCCCCCTTTGACCAGAAGTAGAAGATCCAGTTTTCTGTCCAGTTATAGGAGAAAAATTTGAGTTGGGAAGGATACAGCCATGGACCAGGACTAACGGGAGGAAGGAAAGGGCTCCCCTTCCACCCCTGCTGCCCTTGACCTCCACACCCCAGGGAATCCCAACTTAGGGTTCCCGTTCCCGTCTCAGCAAAACCCTAAAGTTTCCCTAAAATTCTCAGAATGATTTAGAAGCACCCTTTGTTTCATCCGTGGGCTCTCTCTCCCTATTCACCTACCCATCTATCCATCATCCATCCATCGATCCATCCATCCTCCTGTTTATCTATTTCTCCCATCCCCTCATCTAATTGTCTTCCTATCCATTTGTCTTCCCATTTATTTTCATCCTCTTTGTTCCTGCCATTCATCCTCCCACCAATCCATCCTTCCGTCCACCTTCCCATTCTCTTATCCTCCTGTCTGCCTGCCCTCCTGGGCATATATTGTGCATACATCCATTCGTCCATCCAACCAGCCATTCTCCCATTCATCCCATGTCTCTTCCTATCCACTGCTCCATTTTCCGATCTGTTTATTGACTATCTTTCCTTCCATTTTTTTCATTTAATCATCTATCCCCATCTGTCTATCCATGTGCCTATCTAATCCAGTGTCCGATCCGTCTGTCCATCTTCTTCCTGTTCTTCCTTCACTCCATATTTCCTCTTACCCACTGATCCATCTATCCATCCATCCATCCACCCATCCATCCACCCATCCACCCACCAATCTCTCTATGTGACTGTTCCAGGAGTCCATTCTTCTCTCTTCCATCCATCCATTCAAACTCGCCAATTAAGATTAATGAGATAGAGTACCTGATTCAGGGAGCTTATTATTTATTGTATGAATGACCGTATGGAAACACAGCAATCTGCAGAGCAACAGTGAACATGTCATAGTTTGGAGGTGCCTGCTGGGCCCAGAGGAACATCCTGAGGAGTCTGTGCTGCGTCCTCCTGGGGCAAGCTGGGGGTGCTCTGCCTCTCCCTCACAGAGCACTCCTGCCGCAGAGCTTTGTGCCTGGGAGGTGCTAGGCACACATGGAGGAGAAGGGAAGCTGTTGGTGCCTTTCCCCTGATTCCACAGAGCTCCTGCCCCTGTTCATCAGTCTGTGGAGCTGGACTGACCACTTGGGGCAGAGTCAGCCACCCCCCAAGGGCTTTGTAGGTATGGAGCTGGGCACCCCACCTGTGACTGCATGCACAGTGACCTGTGTCAAGGAAGTCAAGGCTTGGGCTCCAGCCTTGTGGCTCCCAGGTCCCTGTCCAGCAGACTTCCTTACACCTTCTGCCCTCTCTCCATTTCTAGCAGCAACTTTGTCCTGGTTTCTCTTCCCAAACCCTAAGATTCTTCCCTGTAGTCTACCCAGAAGTGTCCTCCGCTGGAAGGGCATCCTCAGTACCCACCCACCATGTTGGTTAATGGGAACCCCGCTGTCATCCCAGCATTTGAGATGGCCAGTAATCCTGTTTGATGAGTGTCACTCATCAGGAAAAGCAGGAAAAACCTATTACACATGAGTTGTCTTTTAATTTCCTTTTTGTTTGTTTTTTTAACCAGCATCTCACTTCCTCATTATACCCTCTGTGCCCTCACAGCCCCACACCCACCCTACCCCATCTCCTGGGTACTGCCTCGAATGGCGGCTCTGGCTGCACATCCCAGCCTGAGCACCTGGGCAGAGGGATGCCTGGGCCCCTGCCCAGCCCCTGCAGCTGGCAGGGCCTCGACTGGTCTGAGAAGCTAGCCAGGTGCTGCCTCTGTGAGCCCCGGGCCCACCCTGGCCCCCTGCCCTCCAGCCAAACCTGAGTCCGTTCTCATTCCTTTCCAGGGAATCTGACTAAGCACATGAAGTCGAAGGCCCACAGCAAAAAGTGCCAAGAGACGGGGGTGCTGGAGGAGCTGGAAGCCGAAGAAGGTACCGAGTCGCCAACTTCCTCCTCTCCCTCCTCCTCTCCCTTGCCCTCCCCTTCCTTTCCGTCTTCCTCTCCCCTGCCCCCCCTCCTCCTCTTCCTCCCCTCCCTGAGCCATGCCCTCTCCTCCGGTTTTCCCAGCTACTGGGAGACGAAGGTTAAACTCACAGCATGATCACCCCCACTCTCTGTATGCTTACAGTACGTGCTGTGCAGCCGCAGCTACTGTGCATTCCTCTCTGCCATGTGGTGGAGCACCTGGCGCCCCATGGGTGCTCAGTGAATGTATATTGAATAAATTGATACATGGGTAATTACAGTCAACACTGACCGCACATCACGGTGTGTCAGGCATGTTCTAAACACACGCCGTGAGTGATCTCAGCAAATCCTCACAATGACACTGATGGCTCACACCCACACTCACACCTACACGCTCTGGGCCTGGGCCTCACACTGGGCCTTTTAAAGCCAGAGGCTTTCAGGAGAGCCAAAGCCAGAACTTGTCACCTCCCAACCCTATCCCGCATCCCAGCCCTGTACACCAGCAAGAGGCATGTGAGAGTCAGTTTCTGAGAAGAAGGGCAGAGGAGAAGGTGAGTGTAAGGCAGTGGGTCTAGCTGGGTACTGCCCAGCCTCAGCATCCTGGGAGGAGGCCGGAGGGGCTTTGGCAGGTGGACGGACAGGCAGTCCCCCCAGCAGGGGGAGGCCAGAGGTATTCCTCCTGCACCAGGCAAACCTTTGACCAGATTCCCTAAAACCAGAATCAGGACAAAGCGTGACAAAGAAGGGTGTGTGTGTGTGTGTGTGTGTTTCTGCTTTTGTTTTTCTGATTGGGGGATATATTTGCAGTCTTACAAAAGAGTTAGATCATATTTCCTTTTAGGTGAAATAAATCACCTTTAATGAACAGAACACCATAAACTTGGGGCTATTCCCTCCAAAACAAGGATGTGCGATTACCATGCTTATCGAGAATGTCCACCAGGCCATTCACAGATGTCTCACTGAGGCTTCATAGCTGGTGGTAGAAACGTGTTTAAGGCAAGTAAAGCTCAGACAGGTAAAGGCAGGTGCCCAAGTTCACACAAAAATGCAGGCTCCACGCCACTCGTGCCTGGCGGGCTGGGCAGGGGAGGCTGTGCCCTCCCTGGGTGGGAGTCAGGAGGTTGTGACTGGCTGCACACCAAGGTCCTCTGACGGACCCTGGGCTTGTCCCTGCCCCTCTCCCAGCCTCATTTTTCCAATGAGGCAAAAAAGGATGACCACACCCACCTTATTCGAGGACAAAATCAATGCATTCATTCCAGAAATAATTTCTGAGCACCAGTCCTGTTCCAGGCTGTTCTAGGTGCTGGAGATTCCACAGCGAATAGAACATAGTTCCTGTCCTCAGGAAGCCCACATTCTATGGCAATGAACAAATGCGGAATAGGGCAGGGGCGAGTGTGAAGCAAAAAATCAAAGCGAGGGGCTGGGAAGTGTGGGGAGGGGCCTTTGTTAGCCTGGTGTGAGCAGAGGGCATGAAGCCCGCGGTCAGGAAATTCAGGTGAGGTCTGTGGAAAGGCTCTCCCGCAGTAGGAACAGCACAGCCCCTGAGGGCCAGAGTCGGGGGAGATGAGGTCAGAGAGAGCTGGGGCCCTGAAGGTCAGGGGGCAGACTTGGCTGTCCCCTGGAGTGACGTCTCTGATGCTCCTAGATCTGACTGCGTGCAGAGGACCGCCGGTAGGAGGCGCGGCTGGAGAGAGTGATCCAGGCTGAGCGCGCCTTGGCCTGGACCGGGTGGGCTGAGTGGCGGCGGGAGAAGTGGTGGGGTTCTGGAGACACTCTGCCGGTAGACCCGACAGGTTTTGTTGACACACGGGCGGCAGGGGGCGAGGCATGAGAAAAAAGGAGCCTAGGCTGATTCTGAGGTTTATGGCCTAAGAAACTGGAAGGATGGAGTTGCCACTTCCCGCGATGAGGAAGTTTCCAGGAGGAACATGCCTGTTAGAAGCGGCGATCAGGAGCATGGCCCGGAAGGGACGACTGCCTCCCGGTGGCCAGGCCAGCGCCGCAGCCCCGCCCCTGACGGTGAGGCCGTTGGGCACCAGCGCCACCGTGTGGCCAGACCCCCTCGGCGCCCTCCTTCCGTCTCCGCGGTCCCAGTCTGGGGCAGGCAGGGCTTGGTGGAGCCTTGGCGGCGATCCCTGCAGTGGCCAGCAGCTCCAGGAGGGGCTTTGGGAATGGGCCATCCGGGCAGGGGCATCTCAGAGCCCTGCAGGAGCCCAGATGTGGGGGGCCTAGCAAACCCCGCGCTGGGCAGGGGACCCTTGGCTTCCATCATTCCTGCACTTGGTACCTCGGGCGGGTCACTGCACTTCTCTGGGCCTCAAAGGGCCCAGAGGGTCTTTAGGAGCCTTCCCCGCTGGGTATCAGGAGATGCTGGTCTCCCCGACTCTCCCTCGCTAGTAGCTCTACCCTCTGACCTTCAACTGTGAAATGCTCACAATGCTGCCTGTCTGCTGAGGTCGTGGGGTACTGGAGATGATGATAGCTAAGGTTCATTGGGTAAACACTATGTGTCAGACCCTCATAATCCTCCCAACAGCTTCATGTGGTGGCTTTTATGACTCTTACCCCCATTTTA
Source organism: Equus asinus (assembly GCF_041296235.1). NCBI lineage: Eukaryota > Metazoa > Chordata > Mammalia > Perissodactyla > Equidae > Equus > Equus asinus. The sequence continues at coordinate 81,883,138 of NC_091794.1, forward strand.
CAGATAAGGAAACTGAACAGAGAGAGAGAGTAAATTATCCAACATCATACAGCAAGGAAGGGGTGGAGCTGGGATTCAAACCCAGACCGTTTCCTGCTTCTCAAAGCATAAAGTCATTTTTAAACTGGCAGTGTAATAATGCAAGGGTTGTAAACCTTGGTCCTGACTCAGCCACTACTCCCTTTGTTATCTTGGGGCAGCGTTTGCCCCCTCTGGGCCTGGATTTCCCCATATGTAAATGAGGAATGAGACAGGTGAACTCCTGGGGCTGAAGTGGCCCCCCCTGAGTCCTAGGCAGGGAAGTAAATGCTGGGGCAAAGCTCTGAAGTCTGTTTTGCACCCCACATCCCCATGCCTACTCGCTTTCCAAGCCCTGGCCCCTGGCCCTTTTTCATCGCTGCTCCCAGCTGCCAGGAGACCCTGCCCTTGGCCCCACAGACCTCCCTCCACCTGCCAGCCTGAGCTCCATCCCATAGTTTTCGACCTACATCCTCCTGAATGCCCTCTGCTGTCCATCTCGTGCATCTGTCTGCTGCATGCTGAGTTACTGGAAGCGGGAATGCTGGCTTTTTGGCCCCGGGGCAGCTTGGCAAGATGCGGCTTGGAAGCCTGGTTGCACTAGTGACCTGAGTCAGCTTGTGTGTCTGGCCCTCTTGGTCAGTAATGGAATGGGTGCTGGTGTGTCTGAGTGAGGTGGTGGGGCTGGCAATGAACCTGGCGATGGGCCCACAGGACACCAACCCTCAGGAACCTGGCAGGTGGGCCAGGTGTTAGCAGAGCTCTCCTCAGAGTCCCGATGGCTGCCCATTTCAGAGATGGCCAAACTAGACCTGTGGCATGTTCGAGGTGCCCAGGGCTGGGTGGGGCTGCCGCACCAGAAGTTAGACCAGGAGATTGCCATTTCAGAGCTCCACTCCCCCACCCTGGCTGGGGGCAGCAGGGGTCCTGCAAGGGCAGCACCTCCCCTGGAGAAGAGCAGCCGGGATGGAGCATGCTTGGCCAAGGCCAGCTTAGCCAAACCCCCACAGGGGCCAGGGCCTGCCACCTGCCAGGTGCCCTACCAGCCTGCAGGAACCCTGCCACGGTGGCAGGTGTGTGTTTAGACTGAGCACGGCCCAGTGCTGCTGGACCAGCCAGCATGGCTGCTGGGTGCCGGAAAAATAGATTTCTTCAGGAGTGTGTTAAGAGTGACCATAATTATCTGAGCCCTTGCTTTGTGCCAAGTGTGCATTTACTCCTCCTCGCAAACCCATAAGTTGAGACCGTCACATTCATTCGACAAAGGGGAAGACTGCAGCACAACAAGGTGCCTTAACTTGCCCATAGAGGAGCCAGCACTGAAATACTGTTAAAAAAAACCAGGAAGCCTGTTTTATTTGCTGTAGTTCAGTCCTAGCCCTACACTTACCTTACTTGAGCAAGTCACTGAATCTTTCTTACCTTAGTTTCCTCCTCTGTAACATGATGATAAGAATAGTGCCAACCTCATCAGATTATTTGAGGACTAAATGAATTAATGCACACGAAGCCCTTAGAAATGAACCTGGTGCAGGGCAGATACAAAGTAATTTTTGTCACTGTGATTGTTTACCAAGTGTCCCCCTGTCACATCCTTGTTCACTGTGATTGTTTACAAAGTATCCCCCTGTCACATCCCTCATCCTCTCAACAATCTTGTGCTGTTGTTATGACTCTCAGGCCCAGCTTGCAGACGAGGTCATGGGGGCTTAGAGAGGAGGAGGCCTGGGGCCAGCTGTGACCCTGGCTCTCCTGTGTTCGCCCCTCAGGAACCAGTGACGACCCGTTCCAGGACTCGGAAGGGCGAGAGGGCTCAGAGGCCGTGGCAGAGCACCAGTTTTCAGACCTGGAGGACTCGGACTCAGACTCGGACCTGGATGAAGACGAGGATGAGGACGAGGAGGAGAGCCAGGATGAGCCATCAGGACCGTCCTCGGAGGCACCCCCGCCCGGCCCACCGGCCACCCTACCGGCAGACTCCTCGCCCGTTCAGGGCCCTCCCACCCCAGAGGCCACGTTTGGCAACCAGGCCCCACGGGGCAGCTCAGTCTCGGAAGCCGAGCCCTTGGCAGCCAGCAGTTGCTCCACGTCCAGCCAAAGCATCCTGTGCCTCCCCCGGCTGGGACCAGCCCCTTCGGGCCCCATGGAGAAGGACACAGGCTCGGCCCTGAGCTCCAAGGCCATGTCCCCGAGAAGGCCGTGGTCCCCAAGCAAAGAAGCAGGCAGCCGCCCACCGCTCGCCCACAAATACTCACTAACCAAAAGCGACTCGTCTCCCCAGCGACATTCACCGGCCCGAGAGCCACAGGCCTCAGCCTCGAGTCCGCCTGGTCCCCAGATGGGCCCTCTCCCTTGCGGGTCTCCAAGACTTGAGCTGTCTCCTCTCACCCCCCGCCCCCTGGGACGGGAGCTGCCCCCTCGAGTGCATCTGCCTCCAGAACGCGAAGGCGCCACAGACCCAGGCCCCTCCAGACACTCACCCACCAGGAGAGGGCCTCCAGGCCAGGCCGAGTCACCACCACGGTCAGCGCTGCCCGGGAAGTGGGCCTCGGCGGGGCCCGGCAGCCCCTCGGCGGGCGAGCGTGGCCCAGGCTCGGGGCTGGCCCCGCGGGCTCTCTACCCGCCCGCGCCTCTACCTCACAAGCTTCTCGGCAGAAGCCCCGAGACCTGCACCTCCACGTGGGTGAGTTCCTGCCCCGGGGGGGCTGGGCCACTTCTCCCTGGTGGGTGTGGGGCTGCAAGTTCATTCCACCCTCAGACGTCACTCCTAGAGTCAACAGTCCTGCCAGCTCAGTGGTTCCTACGAACTTAGCAAATGTTTATTGGGTACCTCCTATGCCAGGCACCAGGCTGGGTGCCTGAAACCAGTTGATTTAGCCTCAGAAGCAGCAGAGCACAGACTCTGGAGCTGGACTCCCCAGGATTAAATCCGGGTTCTGTGACTCACAAGTGGTGTGGTCTTGGACGTGCGTGTAAATACTTCTGCCATTTCCTCCCACCCCATCCCCATGTATTCTTTGCACAGATGGCACAGCTTAACCGCAACCAGCACATCTCCAGCATCACTGGCGCCGGAGCCCTCAGACACACCACAGCCAACACCATCCCTGCCAAAGCATCAGTGACATCGCTGTCTCCATCGCCAACGCTATCTCTGCCATCCTTACACTCCAACACACCATTCCTGCCACCCCATCAGCCTGATGAGTGTTGTCATATCATCAGCACAGTCACCATCACTGTTGTCACCACCCTCCCTGTCATTGCCATCACATCCAATACCATCCCTGTCAACACCGCTGTCATGACCTCCAGCACTGACACCACTATCATGATCAACTTACCTTCACCTTCCGACACCTTTTCTGTCACCATATTGTCATGACCCAACACCACTGGCCACCATCAGCAGCATTGACACCATCACTCAGAGATTCAAGCTCCTAGAGGAGCATGATCTAGGAATCTTTCCTTGATTTTTAAGTTTGGGGTCACATTAAAATTCCTGGTGGTGGGAGAAGGCCAAGAGCCTTGAGTGGGAAATCATGTCCAAGGTTGAAGTTGGGTCAAGACCATTTTAGGAACAGGAGAGGCAGCAGAACCAAGACAGAGGGCCCCCTCGCCGGAGCACCCCCGTCCTCCGCAGACAGGCATGCTGGCCAGATGCCTGGAGACTATGGGGCCTGAGAGTGCACACGGTCCCTGGAGGACTGGGGATGGCCCCTTCCAGAGAGGTCACCGGCATAGGGCGTCACCATGGGCAGGGAGTCAGAACTCGGTTCTGGCTCAGCCGAGACTTGCTCTGTGATCTCAGGTGGCCCACCTCCTCGCTGCAAGGGCTCGGGGTCTCCCTGGGCCCAGCATGGAACCCTTGCCTCACCCTGTCTTGTTTTCTGACCCCAGCAGAAGGCCGAGTCCCGAAGTCCCTCCTGCTCACCTGGCCCTGCTCATCCTCTCTTCTCCCGACCCTTCTCCGCCCCCCATGACTTCCACGGCCACCTCCCGGCCCGGACAGAGGAGAACATCTTCAGCCACCTCCCTCTGCACTCCCAGCACTTGACTCGCGCCCCATGCCCCCTGATTCCCATCGGTGGGATCCAGATGGTGCAGGCCCGGCCGGGGGCCCACCCCACCCTGCTGCCAGGGCCCACAATGGCCTGGGTCAGCGGCTTCTCGGGGGGCGGCAGCGACCTGACAGGGGCCCGGGAGGCCCAGGAGCGAGGCCGCTGGAGTCCCACTGAGAGTTCGTCAGCCTCCGTGTCCCCCGTGGCAAAGGTCTCCAAGTTCACACTCTCCTCGGAGCTGGAGGGCAGGGACTACCCCAAGGAGAGGGAGAGGACGAGTGGGGGCCTGGGCAGACCTCCCGACTGGGAGCCCCGTGTGGCTAAGGTGCCCGCAGAGCCCGCACCCACGCACTGCCCCCGCACCCCACCCGAGGCCTCGCCTCGGCCACCCCACGGCCACCGAGCAGAGCCCCGGAGCCCCCGCTTGGAGTCCCCACACACACTGGCCAACCCTGCGGCCTCTGCCGCCCCGCCACTGGACCGCAGCAGTTCGGTGGGCTGCCTGGCAGAGGCCTCCGCTCGCTTCCCAGCTCGGAGGAGGAACCTCTCTGGGGAACCCAGGACCAGTCAGGGCTCCCCGGAGCCCTCAGGAAGTGGGGGGCCCGGGGCACCTCCACACCAGCCCGAGGACAGGGGCCCCCCAGGCACTTAGCCTCTCTCCGACCGCTTCTGCATCTGGCTTCCGGTGTTCGGCAACAGACGTTTCCAGCCAACTTCCTCGAATCATCTCGCTCTCATGGGCTCCCTCTCCCGTCTGTCCGTCTGTCCAGGCAGCTTCTGCCCAGCCCTGATCTGTTCTATCTTCCCACGTATGCAGTTACCTGTGCCTTCTTCTATATCTTTTGTTGCTTGAAAAGAAACAAACACAACACACACACATAAAAAAAAAAACCCACGAGGAGGTTGAGGCTGTGAATATTTTGTGCTTTTCCGAGAAAGGGTGTAGGTGGGGCTTCACCCTGGGCCGCTGCGCTCGGCAGCCACCCCCAAGGTTGGCAAGAGGTGGCTATTTGCTGAGGGAAAAGGGATGCCTGGAAGGAGAAGAAAAACCAAGGAACTTTTAAAAATATATAATTAAATGTAAAAGTAAGCACTCCTATGTACAGACGTTCATGTTTCCTATTTATTGCCGCTTCGTCCACCCCAGCGAGTGGCCACCCCTCTCTGCCAGCAGAATGGCCAGCGGCCTGAGGCAGAGGGACACAGACAGAGGCAGGGAGACCCCACTCAGCCTCCACGTGCAGGCCCGGAAAACTCCAACTTTCTTTTCCCCAAGAAAAAGAAAATGTTACTTTTCCTAGGATTTCAACACAAAATAATAGGAACAGGTAGAAGGTGGGAGCTGGTAGGTTCCATCCCAGGCTCCAAGATACCCAGGTGGTCTGAGTCATGGGCCCAGCCTGGCATTTGACCCATGGAAATCCCCCTGCCTACCCCCCCTCGGCCCCCCAGCATCCCCCCTCTGTGCCCCCACCCCCAGCCCCTGGGCTGAGAGAGGAGCCCTGACGCTCCATCTCCCGGCTCCTGAGCACCTGACCTAGGCCTCGCTCTCAGGGCCCCGGCCACAGCCCTCCTTCCTTGTTCTAGAAACTACCCGCAAGGCTGAAGTGGCAGGCCCCAGACCTCACAGGTCAAGATCCAAGGTGCATAGCCTCGCCATTCCTGAGGCCAGGGCTGAGGCTTCCTGTCACGTTTGGTCCCTGGGGTACAAAGGGCCCTGTTTCCTCCACGGCGGGGCCGTTCCAGTGCTCAGCAACTGGACATTTGCAGAGCCCCATTTCTGGACCTTTTGAAGCAGGACTGTTCCCTCGTCCCTGCCCCACACCCTGTCAGGCCTCCCTTACGCCCAGGAAGTACCCAAACCGTGCCTGGCGGGAACCGCCCAGACCTGTTTTTTGGCTTAAATCTTGTTTAAAAAATTAAATTAAAAAAAAAAATAATAATATATATATGTAAATCTAGAAAGAGAAGCTGGTGTTTGACACTTTTTCCAGCCTCCTCAGATTCTCTTGGCTTAAGAGGATTTTTCAGTTGTCCTAAGTCATTTGAATTCTTCCCCAAAGCAATCAGTACTAGCCAGTGCCTCCTTCCTTGTCCCCATTTCCTCCTTCAAGAAGCTGCCCTGCATTTCCTGGGGCAAAAACTTGCTTTGTAAGAAAACTAATGTGACCAGAAATGAAAATCCCAAGTTGAAATATGAAACTTGACTCTAGTCCTGGAGAGGTGGGTTTTTCCCAAAATTATTCCCAAAATTGTTTCCTTTAGTTACAAGGGGGAGAAAGGCTAGGGACCACAGTCATGGGCCACCCAGGCTGGTGCTGACAGATCTGGGACCTCCCAGGGCTGTCCCCGGTCCTCAGCCAGGCCTCATGAATCCTGTGCCTGTAGGGGCTCCTAGCTGTTGAGGTTGTTTAGACAAGACATCCCAATTGGGGAGCGTTGAGGCCCTTCAGCGAGTGCCCCGCGCTCCGCCATAGTTCCCTCTTCCGCCAGTTCAGGACCTTCCCTGCTTGGTCCCTGCTGGGTGGACAAACCAGCCACAGGTCCAGCCTCCAGCCAGACCACCTTGTTCATTTCCCTTTGTCCTGTCTCAGAGCTAAGACACAAAGGGGACAATAGGGAAAGGGCCTCCCCAGGGGTCCACTGGGCTCCAGGGTGCTGGGGGTGTGGTTATCAAGCAGTTCCCAGCTGCCCGACCCAGAGTCTGGTGCTCTTGCCAACAAGCCAGGCCTTGACCACATTGGCACTGATTTGGCCTGGCAGGAAGTGGCAAGGAGCCCAGGCCCCAGTCACAGCCCACGTCGGAGGCCAAAGCCCTCCTCACCCTCGTCTTTCCACCCTACCCCGTGGGGCTGCCCCAGGACTGGAGCCTTCAAGCACTGAGGCCTGGGAGCTGGATGAAGGGCATTGCTTGAGCCCAGGTTTGACATCTTCCCAGGCAAGATCATCCAGCCCCAGATCTCCAAAACAGCAGACTGGGGCTCTGCAGGACTAGCCCTGGGAGTGGCCATGCCCTTCCACCCGCCCTGCACCCCCAGCTCTCCTGGGCATCGTTCCCCCTGTACTCAGACAGCCCACCCACCAAGATTTCCTCCCTGGGAGATCTAGTCGTGGACGGTGTGGCCAGGAGGGGAGAGTCCTCAAAGCCACTTGGGCCCACAGGCACAGGCAGAGGGGACGGAGGCCAGGAGTCACTGACGACCCCTTTCTCAATGATGGGGACATGATGCACAAATGCAATGTGGCCGAAAGGCTGCTGCCCCCACATAGGTGCCCAGAAGGACAGAATCAATGCCATCAGCCTGGGTCATGTGTCACTGGACACAGCCCTAATCCCCTCTGCCAGACTCTATACCCCCTCCCCAGAGCACAGAGCCCCCAGCCCACACACACACCTTCATAATTTGGAAAAAGACTTTCACTCTGTGTCCTTCCCTAGGGCCTCCTGCCCTGTTCCCAACCACTTGCGCATTTCCAGTTCGCCTGTGATGTTATTGTCCCTGTTAAGGGACGCGGTGGAGAAAGCAGAGCTGACTTGTTGGCAGGGACACCTATCACGTGCTCTGTTGAAACGTGCAGGATGGCCATTCCTTGGTCCAGGCCCGCTCTGGTCCTTGGGGGTTGGCAGTGGCGGGGGAACAAATTTGCCAAGGTTTCAGAGCTAATACTTGCCTTCTGTTGGGGATTCCAAGCCACTTGGCCCCCAGGCCTACCCTCCAGGATGCCCCGCACCCTCGGCAAGCTCAGGGTCATTCTGGGTACTAACCTTGCTCCTCTCTGAGGCTCCTTTCCCCGGGCCTGTGCCCCCCACCACCCCCACCCATGGCTTACACTCTGATCCCAACCACTGAGACCCTCCAGGAGGCCGACAGCAGTGACGTCCCCACTCTCCCACCTCCATCACCTCCAACTTCCAGGCCCAGAAGTCCTTCCACCTCCCGTGCAGGAAAAAGTCTGGAAGAATTCGCTTCCAGATCTCTCTAGCCCCTGCTCCATCCTCACCCCACCGTTTTTGAATAGGAGCAAGCAATATAGCTGATCTGAGCTGCTCTCTAGTCCTTTCTCCAGACAGATCCTTCTTAGAGCAAAGTCCTGCCCAGGCAGCCATCCTCAGAGACAGATCTGCAGCACTGACCAAGGGGAGAAGGTTCTCGAAGGTCTGTTCCACAAATTCTGCTTCCATGTCGTGGCTCCAGTCTGCTTTCCATTAGAAGCCCGCTTCGGCACTTACGATCACTTTACTAAACCTAGTGTTAAAACAAGAAGAGAAACGGAAAAAAAGAAACGTGTAGGCAGATGTAAGATACACGCTCTCTGTAAGATAAATATTTGCCTTTTTTTCTAAAAGGTGTATGTATTCTGTACGTGAAATTGTCTGTAGAGAGTTCAATGTTTTAAATGGCAATACATTCCAAAAATCGTACTGTAGATATGTACAGCCACCACACTGGATGGGGTAGTTTTGCCTGTAATTTTATTTAAACTCCAGTTTCTACACTTGCATCTTGCAATGTTGGTATGGTATATATCAGTGCAAAAGAAAAAAAAAACTCAACAAAAAATCCACGCAGGTCTAAAGCACAGAGTCTGATGTACAAAAGGAAGACAATGCTCAGTATTGATGTGTGTGACCTTTGTTGTAAATTACATCTGTACTGTGAATGAGAAGTTTTTACAAGTATAATAATTGCCTTTATTACAGCTCTGGCTGAGCGTTCAGCCTGAGGATATTTTTTAAAAAAAAAACAGCACGTTGGAATAAATTTGAAAATCCCAACATAGCTCTGCTTGCCTGGCTCATGGTTTTTCTTGAGGGTTGTAGAATGTCAGAGTTGGAGGGACACTTGGTGTCCTTAGGACTTGTTTTACTACAGAGCAATCAGGCCCGGAGAAGGTGAGTGACTGGCTCACAGTCACACAGCCTGGGACTCCTGTGGCCCCCTCGCTTCTAGGCCTGGTGAGGAGGCACCAGATACATCGCCATGTGTTTTGGAGTCTGTATTAGTTTCCTAGAGCTGCTATAACAAATTATCACAAGCGAGGTGGCTTGAAACCACAGAAATTTATTCTCTCACAGTTCTAGAGGCCAGAAGTCTGAAATCAAGGTGTCAGCAGGCTTGGTTCCTTCTGGGGCTCTGAGGGAGAGTCTGTTCCACGCCTCGTCCTAGCTTCTGGTGGCTGCAGGCAATCGTCGGCCTTCTTCGGTTTGTAGCTGTATCACTCCCGTCTCAGCCTCTGCCTTCACATGGCTCCCGTCTGTCTGTCTGTCTCTTCTCCTCTCTCCTAAGGACACTTGTCATTGGATTTGGGGCCCACCCTAATCCAGGATGATCTGATCTTGAGATCCTTAAGTTAATTACATCTGCAAAGATGCTTCTTCCAAATTCAGGTCACACTCACCAGTTCCAGAGATCAGTACACAGGCTTAACTTTGGAGGCCCACCATTCACTGCTCTGCGGAGTAAGACCTGGCATCAGATCATGGCACAGCCACTTACTGCCTGTGTGACCTTGGGCAGGTTACACAATCCCTCTGGGCCTCCCTTTCCTAATCTGTAAAGCGGAGTCTGTTGTGAGGGTTAAATGAGACGGTATACACAGGGTGGCTGACAGAGCCTTGAACACACTAAGCCTTCAACAAATATCCTCTGAGCAGACCGTGATGGGTGCTGGGGTTCAAGGATGGAAAAGAGAGGCTTGAGTGCCCACCTTTTGCATCCAACAACAATTTGCTGAGTGTCCATGAGGAAAACAGACAGTCCCATCCTCGAAGAGCTTCCCTTCTAACAGGAGAGGCTGTCCTTAAACAAATAATGACATCATTAATGACTCAAAGGCAGTGGCCATAACTGCTATGGCGGAGAACCCCAAAGCTTTAGTGCAGAGTCTGAGTTATGCTGGAGACCTTTCCTGGGACACTCCTGAGGGCCAGGCGGAGGTGGATGAGCAATGGGGGTCCTCGTGGTAAATGCTCCCTGGAAGTTTAGCACTAAGAACCTAGGACGGTCTCTTCATTTCAGTGACAACAGCATCATCGCTGACTTAGGGAGGAGCCAGCCTAGCACAGTGCCCTACGCATAAGGGGCCCTTCGTAGACACTGCAGGGCAGGTGGTGGTGGTTGGAGAGCGAGAAGGTGGGGAGGTGGCGACAGCAGATCCGGACACCTCCCCAGGGGCCCGGGGTGGGGGGCAGGGGATTGCTGGGGCAACAGCTGAGGGGGCCTGGGGTCCAGGGAAGAACGACTTGAGTGTGCCGGGGGAACTGATGGGAAGGAGATGGTGGGAATCCAGCCACTTGGCCAGGAGGAGGTGCAGACACCTCTCCCACGGTGACCCAAGGGAAGAGGCACAGGGCAGTCAGTGTGTTTGATTGGTGACAGGAAGTGGAGGGCATTGCTGCCCAGGAATTTTCCCTGTGAAATGGAGTGAGGCCACCTGCTGAGTGGGGAGGAAGAAGTGGCAGGGTGAAAAGTGTGGAGACTTGAGAAGGTGCGCATGACTTTTGCGGGGTCTCCCGGGGGCACTGAGGGCCGGGTGCCGCTTCTGCTCCACCGGGCGGTTTCTCCAGCAGGACTCAGCAGCCATGCCCTGGGCATGGATAAGGCTGCCAGGGAGATTCATCCAGAGGGGCAGGGAGGGTGAGGTTGGACCGGCCATGGGACAGACAGACAGACAGTCGGGTACAGGAGGTGACAGTCTTGGCGAATGAAGAGGTAAGGTTATGGACCACTGCATTCACGGGCTGGGAAGGGAGCAAACGGGGGTGGCTGACACAGAGAAAGGCCAGTGGTCAAGTGACAGGGGATTTGGATGAAAACAGAAAAGAAACAGTTGTGAGTAGTCTTAGCTCATTATTGCAGAGCGAGAGAGCTGTGGATGAAGACGGTGTCAGCCACAGGTGTGAGCACTGAGGGGAAGTGGAGGAGAAGGCCACTGGAGACAAAGAGGCCAGGAATCGAGCGTCCGGGGTGCTGAGTCGGCGGTGCAGGTGGCAAGTGAGGTCACCTCTGATCGCCGCAGGGCTGGGCTGGAGACGGGGGCTGTGAGCCAGGGTTTATCAGTGGGGATAGGTGCTGTCAAGCAGCAGAGACAAGCAGCCTAGGAACTCAGGGGCTGAATACAACACAACTTTATTTTTTCCCAGGCCATATGTTCAGTGTGGCCGGCAGGGCAGTTCCACTCATTCAGGTCACTTGGAGATGCAGGCTGATAGAGGCTCTGTCTCTGTGCTCAGAGGCAGATAAAAAGACAGAGCTGTGGTACCTTGCACTGACAACCAAACGCTTCCAGCTGGAAACCACAAACCCCTCCATTCACATTTCCTCGGCCAAAGCAAGTCATATGGCCAGGCCTAATGGAAGAGACTGGGAATATGTAAACAGCCCTAATGACGACCACGCGAGGCTCGGACCTCTCAGAGTCACAAGTGTCCAGGAGATGAGCAGACATCAACGATGCTCTCGGCCTCAAAGGTGCCGGATTTTTATAGGCAGTGAAAAAAATATGGTCTGGCAGAGTTCCCAGAGTGTGAAGATGGCACCTGGCACTAGAATCATGGGGTGCGGGAGGATGAGGAGCGGGCAACAGAGCAGCTGCCTGGGAGCAAGGCCTTGGGGAGAGCCCTGGTCAGCCTAGGCCAGTGGGAAAGTGGCCCAAACAGTTCCAGGAGAAGAAGAGCATAGGATGCGCCAGGCCCCATATCCAGCATTTTACAAACCTGATTTGTAGTCCTTACAACAACCCAGGAAGATGAGAGTCACTGTCCCCATTTTTAGAGGAGAAAACAGAAGTCCCAAAGGGCCTCCACCAGCCAAAGGCACACAGCTAGTTAGAGGGAGTGTGAGGACTGACCCTAGTAGGACTCTGATGCAGCTCCTCAGGGAACCCTGAGTCCCGCCCTCCTCCTCTTTGCCCTGTGCTCTGGCCCCGGGGGAGCCCTGGGTCTCAGGCTGCTTGCCCCCTTCTGCCCAGGGACCCGTGGGACGAGGCAGGCCCAGGCTGGGGCTTCTCCCCAGCAGCTGCCTGGCTTCTCAGCAGTGCCATCTGACAGCCACGTGGTGTCCCCGTGCCTGAAGCTGCAGGCGCAAAGACCCACCAGCAGATGCCAGGGCTTAAATTCCTGTACTTGAGAGCATAAAAGTGCATGGGAATTCTCTGAAGGACCAGCCGCCTGTCCTCTCCCACCTGCTGCAGGGCCCAAGGTCCCCAGTCATCCACACATCTCTGCCACCAGATCTCCCACGGATGCTCTCTCGAGGTCATGAGGCTCTTTCCATCTTAGAGAAAAAGGCAGGATGGGGCACACACCCCCATTTCACAGTCAAAGGGTGGACCTCAAGATCACACCCTGGCAAGTGGCAAGGCCAATGACTGCAGCTCCACCTGACCCAGAGCGTCAGGAGGGCTTCTGGAGTGTCTGCAGCCACTGAGGCCTCAGCTGAGCTTTGCCTGACTCCCAATCCAGGGTTGGGCTGGGCCTGAAGGACTTGGAGATCCTGTCTTCACCCCTCGGCCTGGACCCTCCCTGAGCTCAGGAGTTAGAGACCACACTCTGTCCTAGGGACTCCCAGGGCCATGCTGCTGCAGGCAGAACAGCCTCAGAAGGCCCAGCCTGAGATGGGCATGAGCGGAGAGAAGCAGAAAGAAGAGTCAGGGAAGGGCAGGGGGCCGCTGAGGTGGGAGCAGCCTGGGGCTGCACTGCAGGGGGCTCACCCTGGGCTCCTGAGCCCCTGGGGGTGGGGGAGTTATCATCTCATCACCTTTACAGAGGAGGAACACTGGGGCTCAGACAGGTGACACTGCTTCCCAAGGCCACAGTGCTAAGGGGCAGGGCCGGGATTTAAACCTGGGTCCCCATATTCGGGAAGTGGTTGACTTCCTGTGGGAAGAGAATCTGGGCCTTTTTGCTACTGAGCAGCCCTCCAACCCAGGTCGGAGTTGGGGGACCCCAGTATACCTATCCCCCAATCCAGTCAAAGCCTCAGCCACTTCAGGAAGACCCAGCTGCCAACTTCCCCCTTTTGTAGATGAGAAAACTGATGTCCAGAGCCGGGAAGAGCTCGGCCTGAGGCCAGGGCTGGGATTCCTGAACCCTGGGCAGAGCCACCTGCACCACCCGCCCACCTCTCCTCTACCCGAGGTCATCTTCCCGCCTCTCCTGCCCGGCTCTGCCTTTTTAGGAAAGGAAAAGAGCAGCCCTGGTGGCAGGCGGGCGGGCAGGCGGCCATGCTAATCCACCAGCTCCCGGCGGCTCTGGTTACCGTGGTTTGGGGCCTGGGCAGCCCCAGCTGGGAGTGCCGGCCCAGCCAATGGGTGCCGCCGGCCGAACCACCCTGCCAGAGCCATACAAGGCCTTGCTGCAGCCCAGTCCCAAGCCAGCATAGGGCAGCCCCAGCACTGGCACCCGCCCCACCCGTGAGCCTGCCAGCCCGGCACGTCCTCGGACTCTGCCTAATCCAGCCTGGGAGCAGGCAGGGCTGCAGTGCACGTGCACCAGGCCCAGGGTTCCCCAAGGTCAGGAAGGTGGCACTGCCAGGGCAGAGGCTAGAATCAGGGCAAGGGCCTAGCCAGCAAAGAGGATCCGAGCTGGGGTCAGATCGATGGAGTACAGGCATGGTCCAGGCTGAGCTATGACTCAATGAGATGCCCTTCCATTCCCATCATCCCTTTTGCCTGACCGGCCACCTGTCCTGCCTCTTCCACCTCCAGGAAGGGTCTCCGCAAAGTTAATATCTGGTCCCTACCCCTTCTTGAGTCTCCCCAGGGTCCAAGCCCCAAGTGATGGAATCCATCCTGGGGCTAAGGCTGCATGCACCTCTCAGAATGAGGGGTGTCCATTAGCGTGTGCATGTTGTGAGAGTTGTGTACATACATGACCCCGGTGGGCCTCATGTGTGCCCACTGTCACTGCTGTGGGTCTGGGCCTGGGGTAGTGGAAGTAGGTGAGGACAGGCAGGCCCTCCCCAGCAGAGCCCATCCCATCTGCCAGATCAGAGTACCTCTAAGTTGATGCTCCCAAGATCCCTGGAAAGCAGGACATATTGGCCCCATTTGACAAGCAAGCAAATTGATCAGAGAGGTTATTTGCCTAGGATTCAACCCCAGAACAGTCTGACCCTAGACCCCTGTCCCATGCAGACTTCTCTTCCTCTGGGAATTTCAGATCCCGGAGAGACATAGGGCTGCCATTCAGACCAAAGTATGAATGGAGGAGTGAAAGGCATCATCTGCCATAAGAGGACCCTTTGGTCCTGAGTGGAGGAGGGCCTTTCCAGGTCCCTGATGCGCCACCATTGCCCAGGCCATGGCGACGGCTGCCCATGTGTGCAGTGGCCCACGTGGAGCCTCCCCAGCCACCACCGACAATTAGATTCGTCACGGACGCCACTGGGTTCGAGGAGCCTTGTGTGTCCTACGTGGGCCAAGCTGAGTTTGGGGCCAAGACTGTGGTACTCTCCAGAGCCACCCGGCAGGTGAGGGAAACGTGCCGGCACGGGAGGTGGCGGGCTGGGCTGGCACTGGGCTCTGTTTGCTTACCCAAGAAAAGAAGCGATAAATATAGACATAGAATTACTCAGACATGGCCTGGGAAAACCGGCTCCGAGCCTCGACTTCAGCCCCGGCCCAGTCTCACTGTCACTTGCCCGCCCAGTCCACGCCTGCTGCCAGGCTGCCCAGCCTCCTCCCAGGACTCCCCACCTGAAAACTTCGGGATAGCCCTTCTTCCCCGCTCTCTGAGGGTGGGGCAGAAACTAAGGGCCTGCCCAGAGAGAGCAGGGTGCTTGCCTCAAGTCCCACAGCAAGTTAGAAGCAGGCAAAAGCAAGGGCTGCGCCTGGCATTAGGAGCCATCTTTTCAGGCCCAGGCAGTGCATCAGTCCAGACCCAGTGTCCCCACCTGTGAGAGGGGGGCCCGGTGCCCTCACCCTTCACTTTCCTTGGGCCTGCATGTTGGATGGAGTTAGAGACCAGCCTGCACAAGGAGAGGCTGGCCCAGCTGCACGTGTACAAATGGCTTGGGCCTCCGGACTCTGGGCCAGCTGCATGGGCTCAAATCCCAGCTGGGCCAGTTTTCAGCTGTGGGACTTTGGGCAAATTACTTAACACATTTATGCCTCGGTTTCCTCACCTTTAAAATGAGGATAATAATTGTTATGTTATAATATAAATATTACATATTGTATAATATATGTTATACACATGGAGTATAATAATAACAGCCTGATAATGGCACTGGCCTCCTAGAGTGTTAGGGAGGATTAGATGAGCTACTCCATGCCAAGTAGTCACACCAGGGCCTGGCACCGAGCGATGGCTCTACAGAGTGATGTTTATTATGATTATTCAGCCGAAGCAGGGGGTGGGGAGGGAGCAGGAACAAGGGGCCTGGTGGTCAGCTCCAAGGCTCCCACCCTGCCAGGAAACAGCCTGGCCCCCAACTGTACAGCACACAGATCTCTGCTGTGCTGGGGCCCCCACAGCAGCTGCCCTCCCTCCCTGCCCTGCCTGACAGCTTCTAGAGTCAGGCAGACATGGGTATGAATGCTGGCTCCACCACTTACAGCTTGTGTGAGCTCAGGAAGTGACAGGCTCTCTCCAAGCCTCAAATCCTGCTTTCATCCCTCCTGGGATTGGTATGACGGAGTATCAGGGAACAGGCAGGAAACATCCAGCTCAGCCAGGCAGATGGGGTCTCCATTCTTGATCTCATCCTGACCCCCTTCTCTTGCTTCCTTCAGCTTCCTCCAGTGGCTATGAGCTCGGCCCGAGAGAGGCCACACCCAGGTACACGACCCTCACACATGCAAGGGCTCTCGGGTATGGGAAAAATGCACCAGCCCCCACGTTGTGCATGAGCAGAGGTCCCTGCCTACAGGCCCGTGGGACCCCTGGGGATCCATAAGTTCCCTCCTGCACAATAGCCCCCCCTGCATCTCTCATGTACTCATGCATGTCCACACTGGTGCCCACGCCCCCCAGTGCACACCTGCACACATCCATACACATACAGACACATAGGGCACAGCCATGCTCATGTATGCACACCCACGCAGAGGCACAGAGAGAAAGGTACCCGCAGGTGAGTCCCTGCACATCCTCACCAGCACGCACACTCCCACACTCAGGGGTGTCCTAGCCAGGCCCAGCCCTAAGGTGGCCGTCTTCATGGTAGAGGAATGCAGACAGGGGATGCTCTGCCAGCGGACGTGAGGGAGAGGCCCAGGAGAAACCACACGGGCAGGAATCTGGGCAGGCGTGCCAGGCTGAGGCGGGGCCCTTGGGTGCCAGGAACTGTGCCGGGGGGTATGTGCAGACACTCGCTCACTCCAGTCTCTCCCATCACCCTGTGTCCTCAGAGCCTCTGGGACTCGGAGGCCAAAGTGTCTCGCAGACCATCCTCCTCCACCCGAGGCAGCAGCAGGTTCTACCTGCCAGTCTTACTGTGTGCCAGGGCCCTGTCTCTCTCTTGGCTGCAGTGGCCTGGTCTGAGCTGTGAGGGGCCACACCGGGTGGCCTTCCTCACTGGGGAACCAGGAGAACCTATGACCACAGAGATCTACAGGATTAGGAGTGTTGTCATTAACTCAAGTCAAAGGAGACGATGGAGACCATGTGGAAGTCACTAGAACTCTGCAGGTGAGGCTCATGCTGACCCAACAGGCACTGTGTGCGAAGTCCTTTGCATCTATTAACGCCCTGAATGCTCACAAAAGGGACCCTACTCCCATTTACAGGTGTGGAATCTGCGGTGCAGAAGTGGAGTGACCGACCCAGGCCCCAGAACTGGCTGACTCCAGAGTATCTGACCACTGTGTGTGTGGCCTCTGCCACTGGCCACATTTCACACTCTGGTAGGAGGTTTACAGGTGAGGCCTAAGCACTGCTGCCCGCATGAAAGGCACTGTCCCAAACGCAGGGATGTCTGGCCCCAGGTGGCAGGGAGGCCTTCCCAGGCCCCTGCAGCATCAACCTTCTCCACGCTGCAGCCGTGCTTCCTGTGAGTAAGACCACCGCATAGGGGGCTCTCGGCCTCTTCTGCCAGTGACCATTACTGGGGACCCGCTGAGGCTGGGTGGGGACGACATCGGGGTACCAAGAGAGGACAGTCCCCAAGGTAGGAACAAGGCCTCTGCAAGGTCAGCCCTGAGGTGGGGAGAGGTCGTTCCCCATCTCCCCAGGATAGAACATATGGCCTCAGAGGGACAGAAGCCAAAGAGTTCCAGAACAGACTGAGCAGGGGGAGGGTTGGCAAGGAGCTCAATGAGGACCTGTCCGATTGCAGAGCTCCTGAGGCCAGAGCTGATGCTGGCGGCCTTCTGTGAAAAGCCCCCAGACCAACTGGGACCCCATGCTCCAGCCCCATCTGTTTGCTGGGTGGGACTAGCGGGGGCAAGATGCCAGGTCTCCAGGACCTTGTGGATGAGGGAAGTGGGGACGGAGGAGGGCATGAAAAATTTCCCCTCCAGAAGATCACCCCTAGACCTCTTGACCATGCTGCCTGCCCCCTGTAGGTTCTACCACAGACTTGGCCATTTAGTTCCTGGGGAAGCTGGAGTGGGAAAATGACAGTGCAGTCATGGGAGGACTCAGGAGGCAAGTGACACACCCAAGGCCACCCAGGGTAGGAGGGGTTCTGACTCCAGCCACCGCTGTTCCTTCTGAGGACAGCGCCAAATGCAGGCTCGGGACTGGCCAGGGCTGGCCACGTCAGCAGCACCCTGCAGCCTGGGGCGCCCAGCCTGTCCCTCCAGCCCAGGGGAAGGACCTACACCCTTCAGGAAAAAGGGGGTCCCAGTCGCACTGCCCCGGGGTTCCTACCCCATCTGACCGTACCACAGTGTGGCCTGGGCGGATGACTTCACCTCTCTGAGCCTCAGTTTCCACACCCAGCAGTTGCCCCCTCTCAGGGTTGCTCTGACCATTAGAGGGCATCCCACAGCCTGGTGCACAGAAGACCTCACCACGGGCATCGTATTTCCAAAGACTTCTCAAGTTCCCTGCACTCCTTCCCAAGGCACTGCTAGGCTTCAGATCTCCCCACCCAGCACAGGACTCCGGGGAACAGCAAGAGAGCCAGTGTCACCCCACCTGCCAGCTCGACAGATGAGGCCCAGAGAGGGGGAGTGACTTGGGGGACACACACAGCAAGCTGGAGGGAAGGCTTGGAGGGCTCGGGCTCTGCTTCCTTCTCCCACGCCAGCCTCGATGTGGAGAAGGGGCCACAGGGCCCCAAACAGAGAACCCAGGGGAGCCTTAGAGTCTTGCTGTGGCTGTGAGACCTCTTGATTCCACCTCCTGGCCCTTCCAGAGCAACTGCCTTCCTTCTCCTAGGCAGTCTTCCACCCACTTGCTCCCCTGTGACCCGGGCAGGGGACTGGAGCTGCCAGGGCCATTCAGGGCCAGAGCCGCTGAGGCTCGGGAGGCGGGGGGGGGGGGGGGGGGGGGGGGGGGGGGGGGGGGGCCGGGTCTCCTGAGGTCTCCTGGAGTCCCCAGAGGGGCAGCTGAGACCTGGGCCCCGGACCGCGGCGGGGGGCGCACGTGGCCGCGCTGCCCGCACGGTGACGTCAGGTCCCGCCGCGCCCCGGTCCCAGCACGTCCGTCCGCCGCCGAGCGGGGAACAAAGCGTCCTGCGCATTCCTGCGCGCTGACTCACGGCCGGCACGTAGCGCGCCGCCGCCGCCGCTTTGCCCAAAATTGGTCGGGAGGCGAGGGAGGGCCGAGCGCGGCCCCGGCGGGTCCTCCGCGCGCTCTCCCGCTGTGCGTTCGACCCCCAGCCCAGGACTTCCCAAAACAGGCAGGAGAGGGAGAGGCAGCAGGGGTCCCCGGCTCCGCGAAGGCCGGGGAGTCAGGCCGCGGGGCCACCGCGTGCGGTGGGAGGATGAGCAGGGCGCAGGCGCGGGCTGGGGGGGAATCCCTGCTGGAGGGCACAGCTAGTCTTTGAGCCTCAGTTTCCCCATCGCCAAATGGGGATGTGCCAGACACAGTTATGAGCACTCGGTATGTATTATCTTACCTCATTCTTACACCAACCCTATGAGGAAGGTCCTATTATTATCACCATTTACAGATAGGGAAACGGAGGCACCGACTTGATTTGCTTGAGGTCACGTTCTAGAATCTGCCTGTCACCTGTATGCTGAAGTGCGCAACGCAGCATCTGGCAGGCAGTGGTGTCCTCCCCGCTCCCTGCCCCTTGGTGGTTGAGACCAGGTGCCTTACTTCACCTCACTAAACCTCTATTCCGTCTCCTAGAAAATGAGCGACTGCGGAAGGGCGCCCTCCGGGGGTTGCCGGGGAAACTACAAGTGAGATTCCAAGTATGGTGGAAGGAGGAGGAAAAGGCAGATTTGGTTCAACAAACTTTCCTTCCCCTCCCTGGTGCCCCGTGGTCTTCTGGGCCAACACCCAAGTGCAGCCCAGTGGCGTAGTGGTTAAGTTCTCGTGCTCTGCTTTGGCAGCCCCCTGGTTCGTGGGTTTGGATCCAGGCCCAGACCTACACACCATTCATCAAGCTGTGCTGTGGTGGTGTCCTACACACAAAATAGAGGAAGAGTGGCACAGGTGTGGGCTCAGTGACAATCTTCCTCACCAAAAAAACCCAAAGTACAGAGAGGAGCCTAGCTCAGCCAGAGTCACCAGCCAAGCTGAGCCACGCCGGGATGGGCCTCCTTAGGGCAGCCAGGAGGCTGGGGAGCATTGAGCTGCCTGACTGGGAAAATGAGGCAGAGGGAGGGTCCCCACTGTGATCCCTCTGCCAGCCTGGCCTCTTTCCCCATTGCAGCCTGGTTTCAGAGAAGGTGGAGCTCTTTGGAGCTGTGAAGTTCAGAGGTCAGAGGCCTGCCCTGAGTTTGCAGGAGGTGGCCAACAGGTCCCTTATTCTCAGGTGCCAAGAGAGACTGAGCAGCTCCTCCCCAGGCTCTGGTGTCACCCACCTGGGACTCGTCTGAGAGTCCAGGGAAGGCCCTGGAAGGAAGTCACCCCCATCCACCTGGCCTGGGCCTCCACAGCACAGATGTGAGCTGACTCCACTTTGACCTCAGGAAAAGGCCAGCTCCTGGCTGGGCCTGGGGTGTGGGGCCTGTGCTCTGGCCTCCGAGCTCCTCTCTCATCCATGAGTCCCTCTCACTGTTCAATCCAGTCCTAGGACATGGGTGCTCTTCCAGCCCTACCCGCCCTTACCCAAGCTGTTCCCTCTGCCTTTCTCCACCTGCACGGCCTCCTTCAGATGTCTCTTCCTCGGGAAAGCCCTCCTGATCCTCCGAGCAGAGGCGGGCGCTCCCTCCTCTGGGGTCCTGTCTTTGTGTCCTTCCCTCTTGACCAACACAGAGCACGCACTGGTCCTCAGGCCCAGAGCCTTCATCACGTGCCCACCACACTCCCAGGTCCCTATCCCAGGCAAATCGCAGCTGGGCCAGAGACCCACACCCCCAGGTCTGACACAGAGCAGGCTCAGCATGTTTGCTGCATGATGGCAGAGGAGATGACCTGGGGGCCTGAAGACCCTTCCCTTCTGCCCCTGTGTGACCTCGGGCAGTTTATGCAGCCTCTCTGAACCTCACTCCCAGGCGCTGCCCTGCCTGTTTCCCAGGCCTGTTGGGAGGATCAAATGAATGAAGGCAGAGAGAATGCTTGGCACGTGGGCACAGCTCCCTACCCAGCTGTCATTATCACCAGGTCGTTATCACAGACCTGCCTCGTGCCCTAGGCCCAGGTTCCGAGGCTGTGCGGCAGGCGGCAGGCAGGCAGTGAACTCAGAAGCAGCAGCTGCCCCTGGCTGACTCAAGCTGAGGGGGCGCGGAGAGAAGCGGCTGCTCTGTGGTCAGTCTGAGCCAGCCCAGCTCTGACCCTCCTCGACCCACCCCCAGATTCACCCAAATCTGAGGCCGCAAGGCCTTCCAGCCCCATTCAGGACCTCTTATCTGGGGAGATAAAGGCCCCTTCCCCTTGGATGGTGGATCCATTCAGCTGGCTGCTGTGTGACCTTGGCTACCCTCACCCTCTCTGGACCAGCCTTGGGGAGTGCTGGGTAGGGGGCAGGCAGCGGCCTCACAAGTCTCCCAGGCGTGTTTTCCGGGCAGGAATTTGGGGGGACTCCCCCACTGCTTCTGGGCCCTGGAGGAATGGGTCCTGCTCTCCTCCTCCCCAATATATGGCCCAAGGTGGTGGTGGGAGCTCTCAGGAATCCTGTGACATCATCCTCCTGAGAGTCGGGGGTTATTATTTTTATTTGACACATGGGGAAACTGAGGCCCAGAGACCAGAAGACTCTCACATCAGGCTACGCAGCCTATAGCCAGGACACTGGTATGTGGCTCTGCGGCCGGGGTAGTGAGGGCCTGTGTGCTCCAGGCTTCTGTTGTCTTGTGGGTTCCTGGCTGGAGATGGTCGCCTCCCACCCCCAAGACACCGACTGTGTCAGCCCTTGGACAAGAGTCACCAGCTTATGCGATCCTCACATGAACTCACAGGACCAAGGAGGAAGTCAAAGCTCAGAGAGCTGGAATTGCTTGGCCTAGGTCACTCAGCATCAGAGGTGGAGCAAGATTCTGTCCCCTATACCCCTGCTGTGTGCCCTCTACCAGCTGCTTCCCCCATCTGGCAAGGGTTCAGGGTTCTAGCAACACCAGGCCTCACGGAACCTGCGGGGAGACCCTCTGTGGCACAGACACCCCCTGACTATGGATGGCCAAAGAAGGGGTGTGCCCATCCTGACAGGGTGGGCCTCCCAGGCCTGCCTGGGCCCAAGGCTCCTTGCCAGGCTCAGACAAAAGCGTGAGGTCATTGGTCACACAGTCCAGACCATCTCAGCGCCCTGTCCGATCTCGCTGCTGTGACTCAGCCGTGCTTTACCCAAACCTCCTCCTCCAGGGGACCCCAGTGATGGCCTGGCCGGAGCTGCCCCTTCTCCCCGCCCGCCCCCTCAGGGCCTCCCCACCCTGAGTCACGGCTCACCTCACCACCCGCAAACTGCTCACTGCGTAATCAGCCTCCTCCTCTCCCCCGAGCTTCCAGAGTTCCTGCTCCCAGAAGCCAGGCTGAGGGATGCGGGCCTTGCCTGCTGCCCTCAGACTCAGACCCAGGACCTGCTTTTGGGGACCCTCTGGCCCTGATAGGAGAGTCCAGAATTGAAGTTGAGAGCTCAGGCCAAGGGCTCAGACTGAGCTAGATGTCTCCTTCCCGGCTAGATGGGTGACCTCGGACAAGATAACTCAGTTTCCCCATCTGAAAAAGGAGGAAAATCAGAAGCTGCATCCCTGAGGATTCTGTATGAGATCACACATGCCAGGGTCGTGCTTAAGAATGCAGGCCGGGAGGCAGGCAGATCTACATTCAAATGGCTGTGTGACCTTGCACAAGCCACTGCACCTCTCTCAGCCTCAGGCCCCTCGATTGTGCAGTGAGCATGGTAAGAAGAGGGCGGGCCCTCCTGCTGTGATGATTCCACGTGACAATAGATGTCAGGGGTTCGTGCAGTGTCTGGCAGCTGGCGCCCGACACGGACAAATGTTTACATGGGTAAACGGTAGCTATGATCAGTTCTTAGAGTGCCAGGCACGTAGTCAGCCCAGGATGGTTTCAAGGAATGACGGGCAGATGGAGAGTAGCTGGTCTGGCTCTTCCTTTGATGCTGGAGAGGCATCTGGGAACGGCTCCCCAGGCACTGAAGCTCCACAGTACCTTCTGCCGGCTGAGCCCCAGACTTCCCTGGGTGGGTCCAGAAGGCTCTCAGAAGAGGTCTTTCTGGATGCAACTGACCTCAGGCTTTATAGTCTCCCGGGCACCCACAGAGCCCCCTCATTTCCTGGAGGATGAAGCTGGTGCTCGGACAGGAGAAGGCACTCGCCTGCAGCCTCTCAGCTGGAAGCTGAACCCCAGCCTGCAATTTCGTGTCCCCCTCTTCCCAGCTTGGGAGCCGCCTCCCTGGGACCAGGACCTGCTCCCCTCCCAGTCTCAGAGACGGCCCTCTGGGAAACTCTCAGAGCTGGCTGCTCACTGGATGCTCTTGGACGCCCTGGTGGAAACCCAGTTTCCCAAACTCATTTGGCAATGAGTCCCCGCTGCGAGCAGTGTTTTCCTTGGAGCGTGCCACAGGAACTGCCGAGCTGTGCCCCCTCAGCCCGTGTTGTCTTTGTCTCATTCTGTTTATGCTCCAGAGGCAGTTCCCCGAGCTGCGGGCACCCAGCAAGGTTGGGCTGGCCCAGGCGAGGAAGGGTGGACCCAAGAAGAAACTCCTCTGACTTCCACATTTCCGATTCAACAGGTGTTTATTGAGCGTATGATCTGGACCAGGGAACAGAGGGGCAGAGGGCAGGCGGAGTAGAAATAGCCCTGATCCAGCAGCCGGAGAGACCTGAGTTTGAACCCCGATCATTACAGGTCAAGCCATCCAACCTCTCAGAGTCTCAGAATGGATGCACTGACTTCCCTTGAAGGATTGTGCTGTAGGGTTTAAGTGAGAATAAGAATGTGACGGAGCTCTCTAATTAGCTGTCATCAGTAATAACAATGGCTACCACTGACAGTGCTCTTTTACTCCTAACCACAGCCACATTACCATGATTATACCCATTTTGTAGATGAGGAATTGGGCTCGAAGAAGGAGGAGAGGGCACGGGTAATCAGAGGTGGGCCTCGGGTACAAACCTGGCTCAGCCTGACACCAGAATCAGAGCGCCCTCAGCCACTAGCTTGCCCTCAGAGACACAAGATCAGGCCTAGCCAGAGGTGGCTGTCAATGAGAACCATGTGGATATTCAGAGGAGGGTTAGCTCTCATGTCTTAGATGGAGTTGAGAAGGCTTCCTAGGGGAGGTGGCATTTGTGATGGGCCTTGAAGGTTGGGCAGAATAAATCAAGCAAGAATGGAAGGAGGCTGGGAGGCCCCAGTTTGCACAGAGGCATGGAGGCAAGAAAGTCTGCAGTTCATCCAGGGGCTGACAGGCCTTGTGGTCTGGTGGGCTAAAGCCTTGGGCACCCAGATCAGCATTGGTGGTGTGAGGAATGAAAGATGGCGCAGGGTCAGACCCCAAGCAGGCCCGATGCCAGGGTGGGTGTTTGGGCTTGGCGAGACGCTTTGCCCTGAGGCCAGGCGGCATCCTGGCTGCAGACTTCCAGCTGAAGCCTGGTTTTCATAGGAAGGCAGCTTTGGCCCAAATCTCAACATACTTCTTGTTTGGTGTGGCATTGTGTGGTGTGCCAAAGCAAATGTGGGTGAGTGGGGCAAGCCAGGGTGGCCGCGTGCCCTGGAAAGACTATGTGACCCAGGGAGGTGGAGGGGCCACTCCACAGACCCAGGGGATCTGGCTCACAGCCTGCAGTAACCACTCCCCACACCAACACATATACCCCTCCTTTCCAGGAGTGTGTCCACACCGAGAGGCCTACATGCACCCTGCAGCCCAGGGTGAGGAAGGGAGGACAGAGGCTGGTCCACAGAGCCCTCCTGTGTCAGGCAACAGGCCAAACCTTCCATCGGCTCTGCCACAAAACTCCCAGCAGCCTTGAGGGGAGATTTTTCTTATTAGATGCCTTTGACAGATGTGGCCTCTGACACTCAGGAGGGTTAAATTGTGGTGTGGTCTCGTGGCTACTGAGCAATAGAACCAGACCCCAGACTGGCCGACCCTTGCCCTGCACTCCCTCTGGTCTGACACAGTGCTGGGCACTTGTCCA
The DNA here is from genome assembly GCF_041296235.1 of Equus asinus. NCBI lineage: Eukaryota > Metazoa > Chordata > Mammalia > Perissodactyla > Equidae > Equus > Equus asinus. The sequence goes on from NC_091794.1 coordinate 81,907,890, forward strand.
TGGGGGACAGGGGCGGAGTTTAAGCCTGAGTCACAGGGCTTTGAAGCTGGCGGCCAGATCCGTCAGAGGTTCCAGGGGTGGGCTGGCCCCTGACTCACCTCCACTCCCCAAGCCAGCCTTGGGCAGCGGCTTCAGCTCCTGACTGCCCTCCTGCCTGCCAGAGCCCAGCTGTGCCCCTCCTGGGTCATTCATGGCCAGGAGCCGAGTGGGAAGGCCAAAGCCTTTAGGCAAGGAGATATCCTCGGCACACCTCTGCTCAGGAATGTTGGACTGGAATCACAGCGGGAACCCCGCACCGTGCTGCCTGCCGGGCACCAAGTTACCCTGATGATACAGGCACCAGGCACTTATTTTTAGTTGATGTTTAATTCTAGAATGAAGCACTGTCCTTCTGCATGGTCCAGGCTCCTGGTGGCTCACCTCTTCCCAGAGGGGAAAGACAGCCCTGGTGGGGCGCTGGGTGCGCCTTGGAAAACATGAGTGTGACTCTGAAAAACGACCGGCTGCATGTCTTGGCTGGTGGCGGCGGTGGGATGGAGGAGAATGCTGGGGTTCCAGCCCCTCCAAGTGCGGGGGCCTCAGAGAAGAGTCCAGACATTCGGGGTTTCTAGGATCCAGGCCTGGCAGGGCAACCTCTGGTGGGCTGCTCTTCCTCCATGCACCTTGGTTTCCTCATCTAGGTATAGACCAAGCATCCTTCCCTCTCTGGCTACCTATCTGATTTTTTTTCTTAAAGATCATGTCAAGTCTCCATCATTAGAGCATTTGGAAGATGATATCAGGTAGGAAAAGGCACCTAAGTTTCCCTCATCAGAAGGGGCAGCTATGCAAAGACAGGCTTTATCCAGTGAGACAAAGCCATCTTGTGCATTCCACTTCACTCCAGCTTTGGGCACAGACCACGTGCCCCAGGCTGTGCTAGGCCCTAGGGTGGGGATTCCAGAGAAGACCATGACTCAATGAGCTCATCGTCTCAGTGAGGAGACACACCTCTCCCCAGGAAATAACCAAATGTTTCCAAGACAAGTGTAAGCTTTCTTCAAGCTTTGACCCTTTTAATCTCTCTAACACATCTGTCATGAAGGAGGATGGCTGCATGGGAGACTGGTTGTGTAGATGTATGAATGGAAGGATGGATAAAAGGTTAGATAATGGATGAATGGATGGATAGATAGAAGGAAGGATGGATGGAAGGATGGATGGATGGATGGATGGATGCATGAATGGTTGGATGGATAGATGGATGTGAACATGAGAGGTTGAACTGATGGATGGATGGATGGATGGATGGACAAGTAGGTAGGTGAATAGATGGGAGGATCATTGGATGTATGTGATAGAGGCTGTTGGTTCCATAGAAGATGAGTATCAGAGAAACATTCCAGCTCTACCTCTTGTGTATTATATGACCCTAAGTAAGTCACTTCCTCTTGTAAAGTGAGACTCTTCTCTGGAAAGACCTCATCTATAAAGTGAGAATCATGAGCCCAGCCGGCCTCCCAGGTCTATTGTGGGTATCCTGTGAAATAGCAATGGACCGCCCATGCCTACCTCATGGAGGGGACCAGGCCTCAGCCATTGGCCTCGTAGGCACGGGCTACATGCTATGTTTTTGCTGTGGGTGTGAGGCCCCCCCCCCATGGATGCAGGCAGGTGGCTACCTCTGCTCCTGGGCTCCCCACGTTCCCTACTTGGAAAGAGCAGAGAGGTGACCCCTGGAGAGGAGTTGCTGCAGGAGGGCTGCCCACGGACTGGGAGGTGGAAAAGCACACTGAGGGTACACAGGGCTCAGGGGTGGAGCTTTGTTCTTGCACAGACCTGCTTTCCAATCTTGGCTCTGCCACTTTCCAGCAGTCTGACGTGGGCAAGTCATGAGTCTCAGTTTCCTCACGTATAAGATAGGGAGTCATTACATACCCACCCCACAGGTATATTATGGCAGTTAATGGAGACAATGTTCGTAAATCCCTTAGCAAGCGTTTGGGATATATTAAATCCTCACTCAATGCATGTTACCCCTCACCCCTAAGATACTAAGTGGGGAGCTGGGCCCTGAGCACTTTGGAGGGAACTCATAAACTTTGAGTCCAGAGGTTTCCATCCTGGAAGCTGAGTCCCTGACCAGCAGGACACACACAGCCTCTTGCCTTGACTGAACAGCATCTGCTTTTGGCCAGAATTTCAGTAGTTCCACGGGCCTCGCTGACCCTGTTCTGATTACCCATAGATTAAAAACAAACAGGGCACATGAATTATTCCTTTAAGAGTACAGTTTATGTGGGAGATATAAATCTTCCCAAATGGGCTGAGGTGGAGGAAAGAGGAGAGCGAGTAAGGGGGTGTCCTCCGAGGGAAGCCGTGGAGACCAGGGGAGCTGGTCCTGCAGGACTGAGGCTGCCCTTGTGGGGCCACACCGTGGGCACAATGGAGTGGGCGGGGGCAGGCCCTGCTGGCTCATGGTGAGCTGTGGCCGATGGCAGGAGGCCCAGACCACCCACCAGAAAGGCCCTGAGGCTGAGTGGCCCGAGGCCCAAGTAGAGGCAGCCCTAAGCCACAGCCTTGGGGACATCACTTGGGGACAAGTGGTGATGGGAATATCTGAACCCCCTGAGGCCCTAGATGCCCAACCCAGGCAGCTCCAGGGCCAACCCCTCCCCAGCCGCCATTCCCTGGGGCTCCCGACTTCTCCCCCACCGCCAGCCCCATCTTCCCAGTTGCTCTCTCTGCTAAGTCACCTGCACGGTGTGTGCCGGCAATCAAGACACTGTGTCCTTTCCATCAGGGCTGCAAACAGAACTGCCGGAAACCTGGTGGGGCCAGGTGGCAATCAGGAAGTGACTGGTTTTGCAGAGGTGGGAGAGCAGAGGGTCCCAAGCTGGGAGCAAGAGCGATGCAGTCAGTCTGCAGGGCTTATGTTTGGGGAGCTGAGAGCACCCCTCGCGGTCGGTGAGAAGGTGGAAAAGCTTTCCAGGGAAGCCAAGAGGGGCAGGACTTGCCCATGGCCACACAGTAGAAATAGCAGAGCTGGAACAAAAGCCTGTTGCTCCTGCAGCAACACCAGGCACCCGCTCTAGCCCATGCCTGCCCTGTCGGACATCATCACCAGAATTTAATCCTCACTCCTATGCATCCTTCATCCCAACCAGTGTCCAGGGCTGCTGGACAGCTGCTTGATGGGACCATATTTACTTAGTGCACGGGATAGAGAGAGAGCTTTGGGGTGCACAGGAAGATGGCCCAGCCTTGTCCCAGAGCCTAGGCCTTCCTGCCAGTGGGGTCCTTCCTGGCAGCCCTTCCCAAACAGACCCAGAGTCTTGGGCTCAGCTTGGACCCCTGGGAGCTACACTGATGTCCAGGAAAGAGTGGGGCTGGATTAGTAACCGAGAGAACACGTCTGGCCCATCACTGTCTTGAGCAAGTTGCTCCTCCTCTTGGACCTCAGTTATCACATCCAGCAAATGGGAGTGGAGGCTGGAGAGGATTTCTAGAAGGCAGTTTCTAGCACAGCATCTCACCCTGAAATACGCCTCAACTGCCCTTTCTGCCAACCTGCCCTCCCCACAAATCTCTCCTTCTTGGATTGGGCCGGTACCACGCATACATGCAGCAAATTATTTTGTGTGCAAAATAATTCCCTCCAGATCCTGACAGGGTGAGCTTCAATGAATCTCTGCCCCTCCACCTGCAGCCGTTACCAGCGAGGCAGGTGGCGGGACCAGGTCAAGTTGAGGCAGTGCAGCAAGGCAGCTGGCTGGGGCAGTTGGTAGGGGCCAGAGCAGCGGGTTGGGGGGACCATACAGCCAGGCCAGCCGGGAGGGGCCGAGGTGACTGTCAGGGCCCAGGCTAAGAGTCCTAGGGGGCTGGAGCTGGCTATTTTTAACTCAGCCTAATTTTCTCTACCTGGAACCCAACTCCTGCCAATGGGGTAGCACTGTTCCCGGAATGCTATCACCCCCTAAGACCTGGGCTTGCTCAGGTTCCCTGGCCAGGCCTCTCCATTTCACAGGATCCCTGTTTGCCCAGCTCGAGCTGAGGGCAGGAAAGGAGAGAAACTGGAGTCGGGCACAGCTCCCCACGCTGAGCCTGCGCGGCCAGCGTCATTCTCCTTTCACACCAGAGAGGGATCCTGTCTCCTGGTCCATTTAATTCTTCTATTATGTTTCCAGACTCAGAGCCTCTGGTTCCCTATTGTCCTGAGCAGGCTCTTTGCATTTGTGTAAAGATTAGACACGTGAAAACCTTCGCTCTTGCTCCCGATGGTCTTTCTCTTTTACTTTCTCAAATCCGAGTTCTTTTTTTCTACTACGCTCCGCTTCCTTGTCCTGCCTCTCTCCCTACCTGTCTTTATCTGCCTCCCTGTTTGTTTTCCTCCCTTCCCTGACCCCCTCCTTCTCCCCGCTGACCTGCTTTTTCTTCTTTCTTCTCTTCACGGTTCAGTAGTTTGAATTCTCTCTCCACCCTTACCTCCACCCTAGCCCTGCTTAATTCTGTATTTATATTCTCTTGGAGGCTAATAGGAATGACTGGGAGTATTGCTCACCTCATTCCAGAAATACTCTTCTAAATTCTTAGAGAGGCGCCTTCGGGGGCAGGATGGCGGGGGGTGGGGTGGCATGGAGCACTGCTTGGGGAGTCACTGTGCTTTGCAGGAGGGACCAAGATCCAGGTTCCAGAGTCAGCTCCGCATGACCAGCTGTGTGACCTCGGCCAGGCCGGGCTCCTCTCTGAGTTTCAACTTTCTCCTGGACAGTAGTGGAGCAGATCCCCAGATGCTACGAGCCACCTCCTGGGGCTGTGATGGAGAGAAGCTGAAAGTGCTCTGAGCACACAGTATGTGCTCAGAAATGTTTGTTCCTGCTTCCACTGCCGTCTGACCTGGGCTGTGGGAGGGAAGATTGCTCTGAAGGTATCTCCCTCCTTCAGTTCTTCTCAGCTCTCCCAGGATCGCACACACACAGACACGCACACACACGTGCATGCCCTGGACATGCCCCAGGAAGAAGCAAAATTGTCTGTTTCTTTGTGGTCATCTCTTTCCCCTTCATAAATGTCTGATGACAAAATTGCTGCTGAACACAGGAACTAGAAATTGGGCAGCCTGGATTCCTGAGTACCTAATTCTGTAGTTCACAGTCAGGCATTTGTTCATTCATTCCCCCCTCCCTCAGAGGGCTCCTACTGTGTGCCAGGCAGGCTCCAGGGCCTGCCTTCTCTGGAGTTCTGACCTCGAGATGGCTGGGGAGACAAGCCCCAGGTCCTGAGAAATGAGAGGGCCTTTCCTGCTGTGCCTGGCGACAGGGTCCCTGAGAAGACGATGCAGGAGATGAACCCTGAGCTGGGCCTGGGTAGGAACAGAGGGCCACTGCCAGCTCGACTCAGCTCCAGACCATCCCTGTTCTTGTCTCTGGCAAGGCCCGGCTTCTGAACCAGCACAGGGGCAGGTCAGAATGCCAGCCCCAGGGAGGACCCCAGCCACCTTGCCTTTGTTGCAGAAAGAAGCTGCTGAGCTGAGCCAAGACATCCTGTCACGTCCAACACGGGAGACCTTTCAAGGTGTCGCTTTGAGTGTGCACCCACAGAACCATCTTTCTGGAAAGGGCTCTGAAGCTCCCTTCTTAGTCTCAAGACAGCCTGTGAGCCAAACAGGTTAAGAACTTCCCTTTTTGCCTTTGCTTTCCAAACAAGGAAGCTGAGGCCCAGGAGGGATGTCTTTGGCTATGGCTGCACAGCTGAATAGGTTCCGGAAGAGACCAGAACTCCCATCCCCAGGCCCTGGATGGGGAGGGGAGGGGAAGGAGGAAGAAGGACACTTCCTGGGTGAGGTAGGGATGAGGCAGCTCAAGGCTGGTCAGAGGTCAGGGGTGAGCTGTGTCCTCCACTGAGGGAAGCAGGCCCAGAGAGGGCTCTGACTTGCCCAAGGCTACACAGCCTTGAGCAGGACTTTCACCTCCCACACAACAGAAGGGGCATCCTCAGCTTGGTTGGCAGTAGGCAGGCAGGAAGCTAGGGTCTCCTCCAAGCAGAGGGAGGGTTTCGCTCATGGGACCTGCCACTCCAAACTCTTAGCTCTGGGCAAACCTGTAGAACAGTCACCGAGAGTGGGGGAGGGGCTCAGGCACTTTGGGGATGTCTTGAGGCAGTGCAGCAGGACTGGGAGGGGTCCCTGGGGACGGCAGGGGAGCCTTAGGACTCCGAGGTGCTCCAGGCACACAGGGAGGAGTGGGGCCTTCCCTCTCCCCTCCTCCCTTCCCCATCCCTCGCACCGAGGAGGCTGGGGCGGGCCAGGCGCCCCGGGAGGAGGCGGTGTCCCTGGCTCCGAGCCCGCTGTGCGGGCTGGCCGGGCAGGGGCGGGGCAGTGCCTGGTATTATAAGAGGCCGCCAGGGCACCGAGGCAATGAGCTATCAGCTCGGCTTGGCAGCAGGACGCTGGCAACAGGCGCGCTCCCTGCCTCCCTGCTCCGGGCCAGCCCGTGCGCTCCACCACCGCTATGGTCGCCATGCCCCCGGCCTGGTGCTCCGTTGCTCTAGCCCTGCTCGTGGCCCTACATGAAGGTGAGCTGCCCTGGCCTCGCCTGCTGCAGCAGCTCGCTGGTCTGCTCATCCGTGTCTCCCTCCAGGGCCTCGGTGCCCCCCAAACCTGCTGGGGGCCTACAGGGGCGGGAGCCCCACAGTGGCGGCTGCAGGGGTGTCTGCAAGTGCAGAGGTGCTGCAGGCACAGGGCAACTGCTCGCTGTTCCCCCGGGGGCTGCAGGGGCTTCCCTGGGCCGCCCGGAGCTCCTGAGCTGTAAGTGCCAACTTCCTCAATTATGCAAGAGGAGGAGCCGTCAGGTCCCCCACCCCAGCTGTGCCAGGCGCCCTGACCCACCTCTCCGCCTCTCTCTCCCTCCTGTGCATGCAGGCGAGGGCCAGGCCACTGCCACCCCAGAGCAGCCAGTGCCCTCGCCCCGTGCCCGAGGCTCCCACCTGCGACCTCGGCGTTGCTCCTGCAGCTCCTGGCTGGACAAGGAATGCGTCTACTTCTGCCACCTGGACATCATCTGGGTGAACACTCCCGGGTAAGCTGCTCTGGGGATCCAGGCGGGGCTGCTGCAAGCGGGAGCAGGGGGCGGGAGTGGGGGGCTCCTGACACGCAGGGAACCTCCGGCACAGTCCAGGTCTCCCTGGGCCTCTGGATGGGAGCATTGGGCTAATATCAATAGTTCCCAGCTTTTGTTTCAACTCCCACGTGGGGCTGCCTGAGAAATATAGAGGGCCGTCTCATGAGAATTCTCACTAGAGTCCAGTAAGACAGTATTGGCTCTATTTTCCAGAACAGGGTATTGAGGCTCAGAGAGGTTAGGTGCCTTCCCTAAGATCACACAGGAACGAGTAAGCGGTAGATGGAGGCTCCAGCGTAGGTCCCTGGATGCCACAGTTCACACCCGCTCTGCCATGCTCCCTCTGCATGATCTTCCAAGACTAACAAGATGAATGACAGCCCCCGTATCTTGACTGTGCCAGGCCCTCTGCCAGACACTGCCCAGGCATTATCATCTCATGAACCCCCATCCTCCCCGTGAGGCAGGTACTGCAGTTGTCCCCAAATGACAGATGAGAACCTGTCCTGTGTCACCTGGCGGAGCCGGGGTGGGGTCCCCGCGCTATCTGCTCTGTCTGCACCCGCACTGCCTCCGGGCTGCTGCATACTTCAAGTTTAAGTTTCTGTGTGTTTGTGTGTTTTTTTTTTTCCCCTTTCCCCAATTGCAAAAGGCAGGAGAAGCCTGGCATGTAAGCGTGTGTGGAGCTAATCCGAGTGCAAACCCTCGCTCAGGGCGGGAACCCGGCCAGTCCCTGCGTGCCGGGTCTACCTGGAGTCAGAACAACTCCAACCACATCGGCTAAAATTAGCTCTCGCACCTGAAGGTGCTGGTCCGACCGGCCACAGGGCCCCTGCCCTGCCCCTGGCCCGCTGTGGCCAGACTCTGCATCTGAAAGCAATCCCATCTGAGCTCGCACACGGGTGCACACACGTGCACACGCACGCACACGCTTTGTTCCAAAGTCAAAGCTCTAAGACACGTTTGCCACCCCTCCAGGCAAGTGGTGACCAGGTGGGGGCAGCTTAGCTGTGAGCCTGTGTGTTTACTTGTCCAAGATGGCGTTTCCTCCCCTCCTCCAGGGCAAGCTGAGAACAGGGGGGCGAGCCTGGCTCCATCAGCTCAAGTTCCTGTCTGGGAGCCAAGGGCGAGGGGGCTGGGAGGACTCCCCATTTCTTGACTTAGGGAGGGAACACAGTTTCCACCCCCTCCTCCCCATGCTGGGCAGGGCCAGGGAAGTGGGGGTGAGGAGAGAGGGGAGAGAGGAAGGGTCTTGTCCAGGGCTACCTGGCACCTAGGGAGGAGCCTCTGGTGGGACTTCTTGAGGTCGGGGGTTGGTCACCATTTGCTGCCACCCTGGGGGCATGGGTGGCCATCCCAGTGCACAGTATGGACAGTCCTGCTTGCCAATGGTCGTGGTTTGTCTAATTGTCTCTGTCTCCCTCTCCCTCTTTCTCTCTCTCTCCACCCTACACCACTACCTTGCTGGCTGCCCGCCCACAGACAGACAGCTCCTTACGGCCTGGGAAACCCGCCAAGACGTCGGCGCCGCTCCCTGCCAAGGCGCTGTGAATGTTCCAGCGCCAGGGACCCCGCCTGTGCCACCTTCTGCCATCGAAGGCCTTGGTAAGTGGGCACCCAGCCTGCAGGGGCCCGGGGTGGCTGCTTGCCTGGACTTGTGCTGGAGAGCAGGCTGTATGGGAGACCAGCAGAGGAGCAGGGTCCTAGGGGCCCACAGGCCACCCTGGTCCATGGGCAGCACCCCTCCCTACGAGGAGCCAGTCACTCCTGAGTCCCTCCCGCTACGCAGCTCTAGGGGCTTCTGAGAGCATCACGTCCCCACACCTGAGCCGGAAGGATTCTCCCAGGTGACAGCTGAGGCAGCTCAGGCCCAGAGAGGAGACAGGACTGGTCCCGTCAGGCCACACAGCTCGCCAGCAGGAGAGCTGGGCCTTCAGCCGTGGTCTGCCTGACCAAGTCCACCAGGTTTCAGGTTCGGCCTTGAGGCTCAGAGCACGGCCGAGCCTTCTCAGTGGAGAAGGAACCTCTGGCGCTGGGAGGCCATGGCCCCATCCCAGGCTGTCACAGGGTTGCGTGGGGGCTTTTGCCAAGTCTCTGAATGATCTGGGCCTCAGTTTTCCCGTCTGTGAAAGGAATAGGAGACTTCGTTCCTCTCTCCTCCACCTGGAGCATCTGCGGAAAGCAGACACTGGCTTCACGGTTCCGAGCCTCCTGTTCCCATGATGGTTTAGGAGACACTCCTCCTCTGGGACTCAAGTTGTGGCTCCACCCCTCCCTCAGTTTCCCCTGCCAGAGGGCCATGCCCAGCTGCAGGCGGCCGGATTCTGGGAAGGCCGGCCACCCAGCTGCCTCTTTCTGAGGCTAAGAACACATTCCCGGTAGCTCAGTTTTCCTCGGTCCCCACCCCACCTGGGAAAGGAAAGATGCCAGGTGCAGAGGGGTGGAAATGGATCTGCTCCTGAGGGCGGGGGGTGAGGGGGTTGGGCCTGCAGCCAAGTGGCCTCTGTCCCTCGACAACCCCTCACTTGCTCTTCATTCAGGGCTGACGCTGTGGCAGTCCCAGGCAGTGACTCCCGTGAAGACACGTTCCAGGCTGGCAAGACATGGACCACTGCAGGAGAGCTCCTCCAGCAGCTGAGGTGAGGGGCCCCTGCACTGATTGAGTGTTTTCTGCATGCCTGGCACATTTCCCTTGTTCTCCATGCAAGGCAGGACTGGGTCTCCACTGGGTAGCCAAGAGAACTGAGGCTCAGAGTGGTGAAGGCACTTGCCCAAGGTCACACAGCAGTCACTGGCATCTGGCTGACTCCAGAACCTGTGCTCTTAACCACTACACTCTTTATTACCATCGGGCTGGAAGTGCACTTTTTTAGAGGGTTTTATGACTCATGACTGTGGAAGGACCACAGGTGTTCATCCAGGCTGTGTCTGAATCAAGCATCTCCCACATGCTGGAGTCCCACGGAGCCGACTACCTAACGTGCTCCCTCCCCCGTGCCCCAGACTGGATCCCTCCCTGGTGGCTTCAGCGTGGCTCAGCTCAAGGCGTGGCACACAGGAGGGTCTCAAGAATGACTGTCTAACCAAACCGACTTGAGAACAGAAGTCCCACATCTAGCCGTGCAGCCAAGTGGCTAAAGGAGCCGCTTCTGAGCCAGGACTGCCTGATCTGAACCCTAGCCGTGCCACAGACAAGCTTTGTGACCTTGGGCTTGTCACTTAACTTCTCTGTGCTTCAGCTTCCTAATCCCGAAACAGGGACGACAGTGCTCTCCATCCCATGGCGTTGTGGTGAGGCTGGATGAGATGGCATACATCATGCGCCTCAAGCAGGGCCTGGCCCCCCGGGGAGCTCTGGGGGTGTCCATCATTCCTACCTCTGTCCCTGATGGCTCCTTGGGACCATCCAGTATGGGGGCCCAGCACGGCCCCTCAGGGGTTTCCATCTTTGGGAGGAGGCAGAAACAGAGGAGAAAAGACAGGATGGTGGGACGGGCAGGACCAGCATATACTCAGGAACCATCTTAGGATAAAAAAATCAAGATAAGACTTGGCACGTGTGGGCACTTCATCGCGGGCAGAGGGCTTGCTTTGCTGACCTGTGCTTGTCCTCACCCCTGGCCAGGCCTGTTTCATGTCACAGACCAAGAAAGGGGCTCAGAGAGGTTGACACCTTATCCAAGTTCCCACAGCTGGGAATCGAAGCCGGCCTCCTAACTCCCAGGCCAGAACGCTTCGAGCCAGGACGAGGCCACCCAGATGACACCAGAGTCCTCACCAGGGTCTCAGCCAGGTTCAAAAGGCAGCTAGAACCCATATTTGTCTGGGTTGGACCTCCTTGAGCTGGACCTCAGAGAATGGGAATTTGCACAGGTCGTGTTTGAGTGAGCGGATGGTACAGCCTGGAAGGAACGGCATGAGTGAAGGTGTGGATGTGGAAGGCAGGTCACGGGGATACCTGGGCTGGTCTTGGCTGTCCGGTCACTCTGGCAGCACTTGATGGCAAACATCAGCTTTGTTAAAGCCTCTGAGGGCAGAGAAGCTTCTAGGCCTGGTCTGGCCTATCCTTGAGGCGCAGGCCTTGTTTTCAGGGTCACTGGTGGCAGCCCTCTGACCTTGGGGCAGCCGTGATCCAGGGTCTAGACCCTATGATCCTGCCTCTCACAGGGAACTCTTGGGCGGTCCATATCTCCTGAGATGCTAAACTGACCCTTCTCCATTCCAGGGGCATTTCTGCAGCCAACATCCGCTTTGCTAGGAGACAGCAGGAGGCAATTAGAGCGCCCAGGCCTACACCCTCCAGGCGGAGGAAGAGATAGCGCCGGGAGCTGGAGGAACACTGCGAAGGAAGCCTGCGTGGACACGGGAGGAGACTGGCGGCCCAGGGCTGGGAGACCCTCCACCTGTTTTCTAGGCCAGGAAACCCACCTGCTGGGATTGGCACAGCTCCGGCCTCCTCGCCTGGGTGAGGGAAGCTCCCTCGAGGCAGCCCCATGCCCTCACACTGCCCAGGAAAGCCTTCAGCCCCCAGGCTGTGGAGCGGCCCCCACGCTGGCCCGGGCCCCGCAGCCCTGCTGGAAGGAACTGCGTGGGGGCTGCAGTAACCTGGAGGCCACGTCCTCAGAGGCGTCCTGTCTGGTGGCTGCAAGCCAGGAGGGACGAACTGTGGTGGCAACTCACACCTAAGCCAGGCCTGGAGACCGGACAGGGCGGCCCAAGGGCCGGCGTCCTGGCTGGTCCCCATCTGTCCCCTCTGGCTCTCCCTTCCCAGAGTCCTTGTCCCCTCATACCCTGGGACGCTCCCGGTGAGGAGGGCCTGCTCTGCTTTACCTGTCTGTATATAACTTATTTGCTCTGGGAAATTTGAGAATTCCAATTATTTATTTTAATGTATTTTTTTAGACTCTCAATTATTTACCTGCAAACCTGTGTTTGTAATAAACAATGAAATGACACTCTGGTGTTTTGTCTTGGCTGAGGCGGGGTGGGGGGGCCACTCTCAGGAAGGGGCTGCTTGGAAGTTAGGGCCACACAGGAAGGGGGAGAAAGGGCCTGGGCAGGGTGCCAGAGCCCGGAGTTCCGCTGCATGCACCCTTGCTGGGCGTCTCTTACTGCTAACCCATTCTCTCTGGGCTTTTACCTATCATGTGCCTGGGAAGCCATTTGTGGCTTTGACATCCAGGATTCCAGGATCTGCATTCCCATCAGGCCAGTAAGTGAGAGCCAGGCCTTTCCCAAGAGCAGGTTTGGAAGAAGCCAAGACTACGAGGACGTCAAGGCACACTTCTGCTCCCGCTGCCCTGTGCCGCCAGGGGTGGCTGCGAGGCCCAGAGCAGATCTGTCCAGTGAGGGCTGGGCCGGATGGATGCCAAGGCTGTGTGCAGCCTCAGCGGCCAGTGCTGGGTGCTATGGTGGAGTCACAGCCTGGCCCTGGCCTTGCCCTCGCCTGAGGCCTGGAGCTCTGGAAGTGGGTTGGCCGATCCCGCCAAAGCCCAAGAAGCAGGCCAGCTAAGTCCCAGGGACAGCTAGCAGCCAGGGCCACCCCTACTGGCAGCCACCTGGACCCTGGACCCATTTCTGCCGGATCCCCTTGTGAGCAAGGTGTTCCCTTTCATCCTGGCTAGCCTGTGCCGGGAGTGGCAGGTTGCGGCCTGAGCCAACTATTGAAAAATAATTATTTACACACGGCTTTAGTCCTGCCTTGTCCATGAAGCCAGCCCCGACACCCTCATGGAAGAATAACACGTTGACACATTGAACTCCCACTGGATACTGGCACGTTACCCAGATTAACTCGTTTCATCCTCACAACAACCCTACATCATAGGTACTATATTATCCCCATTGCACAGATAAGGAAACTGATGCACAGAGAAGGCAATTGACTTGCCTAAGGTCACACAGCGAGTAAGTGGTGGCATCAGGATTTGAACCCAGAGTCTATAGTACAGACATACATATGCACTAGTTTAATGAATATTTGTTGATAGAATTCATGGATCACCACTGCAGTGTGACCTTGAACAAATTTCTTTCTCTTTCGGAGCCTCAGGTTTTTTATCTATAAAATGGGAAAAATAGCCCCTACCTTGTAGGGCTGGTGTGAACACTGAGCGGATCAGTTACGGCACTGGGCTCAGCCCTGGGCCTCACAAGAGGCAGAGGCTGCTTGTCAGGCCGTCAGTGGAGACGATGTAGTGAGTGAAACAGGCACAGCACTAAAGGACTTGAGGGGAGGGAGAGATCGAGGCTGTCTGTGGCGGAAAGGGGCGGTCAGAGAAAGGCTCCTGGACGAGGGCTCCTCCTATAGCCTCACAAGATGAGTAAGACTCAGACAAACAGCAGGAACCTCTGGAGAGAACTCCAGACGGAGGGAGCAGGAAGAGGAAGGGGGCAGTGGGAGTGACAAAGGAGTTCCCACGGAGGACTCCATGTAACTGGAATGTAATGAGGGGAGAAGAGAAGGAGGAGAGCCAGAGGGGCCTTGAGGCCAAAATGAGGAGACTAGACTTTCTCGTGGGCCATGGGAGCCACGAAAGGTCTGGGAGTGGCAGAGGAGCTGGTGAGAGCTGGGCTCTGGAAATATGCCACTGGAGGGCTGCCCAGGGCAAGAGGGGATGAAGGGAGAGGAGGCAGAGCAGCAAATTCCACACCAGCCCTTAGGGGTCCACAGTACCACTTAGATGGTGAGGGGTGGTGTAATGGGATCGGCCCCGTCACTTACCTGCTACCACAGGCCAGGGCCAGAGCCACCTCTCAAATCTCAGCCAAGCCTGATATCACGGTATTCTCACTCCCTCCAGCCCAGCATCCCATTCAAAAGACCCTGTGCCTTGGAAACCCAAAAGCAACAGCCGATGGCCGGGGCAGCCAGGTAGGACAACCCCAGGAGGGCAGGTGCAATGGAGGCTGGCAGAGGGATGATGAGATGCTAGTTGAGGGTGTGGCGGGGGCCCCAGGGAAGCAGGCATTCACTGCCCTTGGCACAGGCCAGAGTTCAGAGAACAGCGACCAATTGATTAAGTAAGAGAGATGATTAAAGGGAGGAGACGAGGCCCAGAAGGAAGGGAGGGCAAGGTGACCCCGCAGCCCCTTGGATCCTTCTTCCTGGGAAATGGGGGCCACTGGCTTGGGCCCTGCACTTCCTGGGGTCCTGCTCTGGGCCTCCTGCAATCACCTCTCTCTACAGGATGAGAAGTTTGCAGGGCCCAGGGGCCATGTGCCCCCCGAGTCTGTGCATGCTGCCAGACCACATTCCGGGTAGCTGGGGCCCCAGAAGTGCAGGCAAAGGTGGCCTGGCGCTTGGGAAGGAGCAGAGGACCACTGGGGAGCAGCTGTCAAGTCAAACGGAACCCTGGGAAGAAGGGTGTCCACAGTTTAGGAAGTTTGTCTGGATTTTATGGGCCCAAATCTTCCTTTTTCCTGCCTTTTCTGCCTTTTCCATATGCTTACGTCTTGTCAAGGTTTTCTGAGTCAAATCTGTGTGCCTGTTGACTGCAACACCAGGCAGAGACAGGCCAGAAGGGGGCACAGGAGGACCCAGATTTATTCGGGTTACAGGCCAGGTGGAAGCTGGGGCGGAGGCGAGTCCAGTCCCGTGTCCAGGGCTCTGCGGCCTGACACACACGCAGGCTGCCCACGGCCCCTTTCCCTCGCCAGGCTGCCCCCTCCCCGGAGCCCCCTCACTCAGGAAAGAACCCCACGGAATTAGTCTCTCTCTCTCTCTCTCTGATTAAAAACAGAAACCAAGGTGCTGGGTTGTTAGTTCAGAAAAGTCATTTGCCTATCAGCACAATAAATCGTTGGAACGCAGCCATCCACTCATTCAACAAATATGAATAATCACCTCTCTTGTGAGCAAGACAGACACAGCCCCTGCCCTCACAGGCCAAGAGCAGCGCTCTCCAAGAAAACACTGTTAACTATGAAGATAAAACAATCGCTAGCCTTTCCTGAGCGCTCACTGGGCGCTTTCTGCGTGTGAATCCCCCACCTCCTTACAGCAGCCTTGTGCAGTGGGTTCTCATGACTGTCCCGTCTTAGGGCAGAGGAAAGTGAGAGGTTAAGTCACCTGCTCAAAGCCACACAGCTAGTATGTGGCTGAGGCAGGATTTAGTCCCCAGGCTCCAAACTTCTATGCTGTCCTGCCTTTCCAATAGGGGGCATCCACACTGTGGTAGAGCCCCTGCGGTGGGGGAGCCCAGGGCGGCTTCCTGGAGGAGGTGACGTCTAGGTCAAGCTTGAGGAAATCAGTGAAGTGAAGGAGGAGGGTGGAGAAGACTGTTCCAGGCAGAGGGAACAGCAGAGGTGAAGGCTCTGCGAGGAAGGGAGCTGTTTTCAGCCCGTTTCTGGGAGCAAAAGAAGGAGGGGGCCTGGGGAAGGCTGGAGGGGGGCAGGTGAGAACGGGCAGTGCCCTCCTGAGCACCTGGCAAGGGGGATGGGGCTACAAGCCGGGAGCTCTACGGCAGCTGTCACCCCCTACCAGGGCCTCAGACTGTGTCTCCTAGGAAAATACCACCATGCCTGAAACGCCCTCCATTCATGCTTCGAGCCTTAGCACCAACACACTTGCTGCCCTCATGGGTCTCACAGGCTGGCAGGGAAGATAGACCATGGCAAAGTGAAGCGACAGGAGGTGGAGTATGTTCTGGGCTGCCCTTCCAGCTGGTGGACGGGGAGGGAAGGAAGGGTTTGGAGAATGGATAGAGTGTACACACGCTGGGAGGGGGGAGAGGGCATTCCAGTTGCGGGACAGGGTGACACGTGTCTGGCGGGAGCATGGAAGAATCCAGAGAGAGGCAGCTGGCCTGATCGGCAGGGGCCAGGCTGGGAATGACATCAGTGCCAGGAACTGGATCTTGAGTGATGGGGAGGCAGTGAAGGTGGCTAGGCAGAGGAGAGCCAGGACAGGAGCTGGCCTTGGGCTGCTGGCTTGTCGTTGGCCCCTCCCTGTCCAATGCTTTCACCTCGCAAAGGCCCTCCCAGCCCCGCTCAAGGGAGAGCAGAGTGTGGGCCTCGCCTCAGCCTGCCAGGGACCTGAGCCAAGAGCCCTCAGCAGCTCGGAAGGGGGCCGTGTGCGGGCCCGCAGGGAGCCCTGGAAGAGGAATGTGGCCTAATTAATTCTCTGAAGCTCAGAGGGCCTCGCCTTGTGAGAGCAGCTGCCAGGACAGGCCTGCCAGGACGCCACCAGCCCCGCCTGTCAATCACTCAGGGCTGAAGAGAGCGAGAGCATGGGGGACAGCAGGCAGGGAGCTGGGAGTCGGGCTCAGGGGGCCAGCCGCTTGCCTCCAGGCACACCCGTGTCCCGGCCCTTCGCAGCTAATAAATCAATAAAGGTAATAGTATCAACCAACAGGCCTTGAGGGATCACCATGTGCCAGACTCTGCAAAGCCTGCTGCACCCACGTCTCATCTATTCATGACAAGGACCAGCGAGGTGGGTCCTGTTATTATCTCCATTTTGCAGATGAGGAAGCTGAGGCTCAGCGAGGTGACCTTGCCTGCCCAGGAACATGCAAGCAGAAAGCACAAGCAGTGAAGCTGGGATTCTGACCCGGGCAGCCTGGGCGCCAGGAGCACATTGTCATAACCAGTGCGCTGGGTTGGCTCAGCAGGGGAAATGGAGCCCCGGGAGTCAGGCTGCCTCTCCCAAGGACAGTGGGCTGAAAGGGTCCCCGGGAGAGTGAATGGAACAGGGACCTGCAGGGGGAAAACCGCACCCCCAGGCTGACCTCTGCTTGAATAGTGTCCTCCCCAGGTTTCCCATGGGGCTCTTCCTCCCCGTCCTGCAGGTCACCCTCAGAGACATGTGGCTCACTATTCCAAGCAGGTGGGGCTGGAGGAAGCCGTCCTGTCTCCCTGGGGTCTCCACCCACTTGGTCCGGGTTCTGCCGCCTGGGCCCTGTCGCAGAGGCCCTGTAACAGCACCGCCAGCTGGGCTCTTCCCAGCGACCCTATGCCCCGCTCCACAGCGGGCCACAGGGGCCAAGGGAGGCTCAGAGATGAGCAGGGACAGGTTGGACCCGGGCCTTACGGCTGGAAAGTGGCAGAGCCAGGACGGGCCCAGACGGGCCTGTAGCCAAGACTCTGCCCTTTCCTGAGAGCAGACAGAAGGAAGGCAGTGCAGCCACATCACGGCGCCTCTCCGAGCCTCAGTTTCCCCATCGGCCATGAGGGTGAAAGGACTGACCTCACAGGCTTTCCTGTGGTTCATTAATATCAGCGCACACTGAGTACTTCATGTCCCAGACACAGTCCTCAGTACTTTATTTAATTCTTAAAAATTTTCCAAAATAAGATTTGATTCATGGCTACATGACAGACCATCATAAGGCTGCACCTTAATGCTTTTGTTACCGCATAGGTGTGTATTTCAATTCGTCCAGTTTCCCACCAATAAAATAACACAGTGTGCTACGTTTGTGCATAAATTTTATATTTATTCCTAATTCTTTTTTGCTACATAAGTTTTTATTGAGACATAATTCATATACCATAAAATCCACTCTTTGAAAGTGCACAGTTCAGTGGCTTTTAGTACATTCACAAAGTTATACAACCATCACCACTGTCTAATTCCAGAACATTTTCATCACCCCAAAAAGAAATGCCGCGCCCTTTAGCAGGCACTCACCACATCCCGCTCCCCCCAGGCGCTGAAGGTCACTAATCTACCTTCTGTCTCTGTGGATTGTCTGTTCTGGACGTTTCATATAAATGGACTCGCACAGTATACAGTCTTTGGCGTCTGGCTCCTTTCACTCAGCATAATGTTTTCAAGGTTCATCCACGCAGTAGCACGTGTCGGCACTCCATTCTTTTCCATGACTGAATAATATTCCATGTAGGGATGGACCGCACTTTGTTTATCCGTTCATCCACTGACGGACATTTTGGGTTGTTTCCACTTTGGGGCCAAAGCCCTTTACTTTAGCCCTTAACAGCCCTACAGGGAGGAGCTTCTGTATCATCATTTGGACAAAGAGACTGAGGTCCAGAGAGGTTAAAGAGCTCACTCCAGGCCACTGACCCAGTGAGCAGCAGCGGGAGACTTTCCTCCAGGAGTCTGGCTGTGCATACAATAGCCTTAACCATTGGACCACACTGCCTCCTCAGCCAAAGTACGATAGCGTAGGTCAGCACCCAAAGCAAACTGCACCAGAGGTGGCACCCGATGGGCACTTAGCAAAGAGTAGCATTTCTTAGCAGCATTTCTGAAGGTGGGCGAGCCAGATTCTTGCCGAGTAGGAGCCCAAGTCAGGACACCCAATGATAAAGAGTCACTCTTTCGGCACACAGGTGATTCTCTGGGGAAAAGGGACATCTCTCCCCACCCATTGGGCCTGCTCCCTCTGCTGAGCATCAGTGGCCTGTAACCCAGAGCCCATTTCTCTGCCCATCCCACCTGGGGAGGCTTGGCTCTTCTCCTGGTCCCAAGGCCCTGCCACTGGCAGCATAAGAGGGCTCCTTGGGTGGGGTCAAGGTCAGGGCTGTGGTCAAGGCCATGCGTCACTTTGGGTGGTTCTCTGCCTCCTTGGGGCCTCCATCTATTAAATAATGGGACAAGAAATCTTAATGCTTTCTTTCTTTAATCACAAAGGCAAGACAATATATACACAAAAGCTTGTGGCTAAAAAAAACCCAAACAAACAAAAATTGAAAAGAATACAGGAGCGTCTAGAATAAAACATCAGTCTTCTCCCTGCCTCCCACCCCGAAGTAACCACTCCGAGAGGGGGTATGTAGCCTTTTTCTGTGGATTCAGGTATTTGTTTTATGTCTAACTTTTTAGGGGTATTTAAAATAAGAAATGGAGACATAAGTCTTCCTGCTCTGCAACCTGGTTTCCCCACTCCATAGGCATCATTCCAGACCGGTGCGCATGGATTTACCCCAGTCTTACTTTTAACAGCTGCACGGTGCTCCCTGGCACAGACAGACTGTTGCTTACTTAACCATTTGCCTGCCAACACCTTTCGGATGGCCTCCATTTATTGTTTGCATAAACACGCTGCAGTTAACACCTTGTTTATACATCTTTGTCCTCAAAGGACAGATTTTTAGACATGAAATTGCTGGGTCAAAGGACATGCACATTTTAAATATTCTGCCAAAAATGAGATTCCAATTTGCACTCCTGCTCCCACTGGGTGCACGTGCCCTTTTCCTCACATCCCTTCCAGCACTGGTGGCTCGGATGTAGAAACCATTTCTTCACAAGGAATCTGATGTGCAAAAGAGATAAAACAGATGCTGCCTGGGCCGAGGAGGGCGAGGGTCTGGAGATGCCCTGATGTCCCAGCCCTCCCAGCAGAACAGAGGGTCCCTCCAGGGTCTTCCAGGGCTGGGATTGGATCCTGTTGGGCTGCAGGACTGTCCCTCTGTGGCTGGCATTAGCCCCCAGCCTCTCAGGTGGCCCCCCAGGGAGCTTGGGGATGGACAAGAGGCTGTCCAATCTTCTTCTGCAGCTGAACCCACCATCCCCTAATGACTGTGCCTTTGGGTAGGGCCCTTCTGGGGACAGCATCTTCATTGGAAAGGCTGTGCAATGGGAGACTTTAGGTACCTAAACCTGCAGGTGTTTTCTTGAAGAGAGGGAGCCTGGGGCATCCTGGTTCCCTCTCAGCCTGTGACCCATACTGGCCTTTTCGAGAAAACTGGATCCTGGTCTCGCCTCTGCCCAGGCCTCCCTCTGTAGACCCAGGCAGGCTGCTGGGCTCCAGGCTCCCAGAAGCCAGGCTGGGGAGATCCCTCCCATGGAGCAGGTGCAGAATCTGCTCCCTCCAGAGGCTCCACACTTGCCATGCGCGTTAATCACTCCCAAGGTGGAGGGAGGGCTCCTCCTGGGAGGCGGCAGACTGGGGGCAGGGTAGGGGCAGGGAGGGCAGAGGAGGGGAGCGTGGCCAGTCCCCTCCAGGCCCAGCATCTGAGGCTCCCTCCCTGTGACTTTGATGCGGCCTAGTGAACTTGGTACACAGGAGTCCCACCTGCTTAATCTGAGACCGTGTGAGCACGCATACACCCAAGAGTACAGCTACGTGTAAAACGTATTCCTGTATGTTCAACCGGGGATACTTATGCATATCTACACGCATTTGGATTTGTGCCTCGTGGTTACAGGTGTTCACGCACAATGCACATGGATGCATGTTCCTGTGCATATCAACATGTACAAGCATGTGTGACTGTGAGTGCCCCTGAGCGTGTAAGTCTTTGCCTGGTGGCAGCTGCATAGATATGTGTGCATATGTGCACCTCTATAGGTGTGCATATATGTGGATGCAAGTGTGCCTGCATCCGTGATTATGGATCATGGGCGTGTGGGTGCACGAGTGACACGAGCACACACACAGGCGAGTGCGTGTAAGAACATGCGCATAAGGCACATAGAAGGGGAGACTAACTGTGTGTGCACACACATGTGGATTAGAGGTGCTTCAGTGTGCCTGTGATTTTTGAACAAAAATCCTGAAAGTGGAGGATTTCCCACCCCCAACCTCCACGCCCTGTTGGGGGTCTGAGAGGGCTGTGTTGGAAAAGGGGACACAGGGGTCAGGAAGGGAAGGTGAGGGAGGAGCCAGAGCAGAGAACCCCTGCCTCAGTTTCTAAGGCTGCCCACCCTGAGCTCCAACCCCACCCCACGCCCAGGGAGACTATTGTCCTGGGCCCAGAGGACCCAGGTCTGGCTCAAGCGGGGGTGGGGCAGGGGGGAGTCAGACAGAGCCCAGGCCAGTCCCCGCTCTGACAGCACCTGGGCAAGGCACGTCCCCTCTCAGCCTCCATTTCCTCATCTGTAACCCAAGGGTTATCATACCTGGGGCTTCCATTGCAAGGAAGCTCAAAATACCAGCTCAGATCCCACCTTCCCGTGGTCACCTCCCAGAACAATTTCCATCCCTCCTCCCCACTCCACCCCAGCTCCTGCAGCTCCTCCCTCTGCCTGTGCTGGCTCCCTGCCTGACCTAAAAACTTCTATCCACCTGTCAAAGCCCACGCCCATGTCACCACCTGGCCACACATTTGTCAGTCTTCCCTGCTGGACTGTGAACTCCCAGGGCAGGGACCAGCTCAGGCAGTCCTGGGCTCCCCAGAGCACACCCTCACCTGCACAGCATAGATAATCAGTCACTATTTGATTTTAAAAGTTGAAGATAAGGAGAGAAGGGGAGGGAGGGGCCGGGCTGTGGGAGCAGCAATGTTTGGTACAAACGCAGGCCACTGTGTACCCCCAGACCTGATGAGTCAGCCTGACCCTCGCCCTTGAGCAGGAAGGGAAAGCACCAGTTATCAGGGGACACAGATGCCGGCACCAGCCTTATCACGCTTGACCCCACCGCACATGTCCAAGGTAAGCAGTATTTTCATTCCCATTTGATAGATGCAGAAACTGACCCTTGGAGAAGATGAGTCAGTAGAGCTGGGTCTCAAATCCTCCTGACTCCAAGGCCTTCTCCAGGCTCCCCTCCCCACTAGGTTCCTTCTCCCCTTTTACAAGCCCTGCCCACAGTCCCTGGGCACTTAGGTGTCTGTGCCTGTGTTCCAGGGGCTACTCAAGGGGCCCACAGCGGGCGCCCTCAGGAGCAGCTCTTGATGGTGAAGAACAGGGCTGGTGGACAGATGCCCTAGCTCCCTCGCCTCTTTGGTGGGGCAACTCTGAGGCTGGTTCTCCACCATTTCCAGGAGATCCCACAGTGCCGAGCCCGAGTCTCCCACTTTCCCGGCTTGGCTGCCCTCCCTGTCTCCCTTCCCACATCCTTCATGACTTCCTAGAAACTCCTCCCACATAAACTCCATGCCCTTGACTCCTAGTTCAGGTCTGCTTCTGGGGGCCCCAACCCAAGCGCCCAGGCAGCCAAGAGAAGCTTGCTTCATGGGGGGCCCCCATCCGAGCAGCCATGAGGTTTGTGCAGGGTCAGAAGTGCCCAGTGGAGGTTCCAGGGCCACCTGGGGCGCCAGACTGGGGGAGTGGCTGGCCCAGCTGCAGCCCCAAGCCTGCAAACAACGTCAGGCGGAGGCCCGGGGCAGCGCGTACACGGCTTTGAGGGGCATGGGTGTGAGCACAGCAGTTGACAGGAGGCAGGGCTTATCTCAGGGCCCAAGACCACACCCGCGCCTCCCTCCCTTCTGCAGAAGTGTGCCTCCAGACCCTGAGCCCTCCCCTGCTCGGCCCCCAGGGAAGCTGCCTGGGGGAGGGCCCTTGACGTGAGTCTGAGCAACTCACTGCCCTGCGCTGGGCCTCGTCAAGTGGTGCAGGGTCTGGGCGGGAGTGAGGAAGTGAATGAAACGCTCTTAGCACTCCTTGGAGGGCTCCTGTTCCCCAGTTCTGCCAGGCAATCACTTGCACATGCACATTAGATGTGCCGTATCTTGCCCCTCATCCCTACATGCTCTTGGAAGAGGGTGTTACTTAACCCAGAGGAATAAAGTTCTAAAGGTGGAAACTCAAGCACTGGAAGAGACATAGCTTGATTTTGGGGGCTGGCCTCCCTTAAACCCCTCAAATCACACCATGTGAGCCCCCAGCCACATGATGCCAAAAGAGCACGGGTTTTAGAACCAAACTTGGGCTCAGATCCTGTGGCACTCAGAAACACCTTAACCTCTCAGACCTTCGGCTTCCTTGGCTATGAAACGGGCTGACAACGTCCCACTGGCCCCAGGTAAGCACCTTCAATCTCCTTTAATCCTCAACCTGGTAAGAAAGCAACTCTGGTCCCTGGTTGACAGAAGAGGCAATAGAGGCCAGAGGAGAGCAGCAGGTGCTAAGGAGGCCAGTCCCTGCTCGGGTGGGCACAGAGGGGTCTGGGACCTGCCTGCCGCCCTAGGCCGGGGCTGTGCCCTGTCCATTGCAGCCTTCCCTCACCTGGCCCAGCTCGGCCCTGACCGGAGACTCACCCACTGCCCGATTCCTGCACCTGGCCGGTGACTTGTGGTATCTGCCCTCCTCTGGGGTACCTTTGGCCTCAGTAATGCTGGGAGCTGGGCCAGGAGGTCAAAGGGCCCATATCCGGATCCTACTCCCTCAAGAAGCTCTTAGAGCCTCATGGTGCCCGGAGTAGGTAGGCATGCCCCAGCCACAGGGTAAACTGAGGTCCACTGACTTCAACCAGGAGGGCAAACCAGAGGCCTCCTTGGTTATCCTAAGTGGGAATCAAGACAGCAGAAGATGAAAAGTGAAATCAAAACACGCAATGAATTGGCAATTCCACTTCTAGGTGTGTAGCCCAAAGGAACACCTAGCGCTGGTCACCAAAAGATGTGTCCTAGACCGTTCATACAGCACTAGGTATGACAGTCCCAAATCGGAAGCCACTCAAAAGGCCAGCAATAGTAGAATGAACAAATAAACGGAACTACAATGCACGAAACAACACGGACGATCTCACAAACAAAATGCGCAAAACAAAACAGTGCATCTCATAAGATTATGTTTATAAACAGTTTTAATGGTGCTGGAAATCTCCAAGGTGGATTCCCTGGGGCAGGGCAGGGACTGAAAGGGGACAGAAGCGGGGCTTCTGAGAAAGCAGCTGTGTTCCATTTCTTGATCTAGCTGCAAGCTTCATAGGTGTCCTCAGTTTGTGAAAATTCGTCAAGTTGTACATTTCTGATTTGTACCCTTTTCTGTATGAATAGCACACCCTTGAACTTTACCTTAAGTCAAATCTTATGATGTGTACTCTGGTGTCTGGCCTCTTTTGTGCAACATCATGTTTTTGACATTCATCCGTGTTGTTACATGTAACAGTAATTTCTTCTTTTTCTTTGCTATATAGTATTCCATGTCATGAATAGACCACGACTTGTTTATCCCTTCTGCAGTTAAGGAATGGAAGTTGGGCTGTTTCCTCAGGTTTGTTTTGACCATTTTCATACCTGACTTTTGGCGAACGTACGTATGTATTTCTGTTGGGTGTATACCTAGGGATGGGTCTTCAGCTTTATTAAACGCTGACAAACAGTTTTCCAAAACAGTTTACCACTTGGCACCTTCATCAGCTGTATGTGGCGGCTTCACGTCCTCACGAGCACCAGTACGGTCAGACTGTTTCCCTGGAGCCAATCCAGTGGGTGTGAAACGGTATCACGCTGTAGTTTTTCTGCATTTCCCTGATGCCTCATGAAGGGGAGCACCTGTATTTGTTCGGGTTTCCTAGGAGCAGACCCTGAGACAAGGATTCGTGAGCAAGTGGTTTATTTGGCAGGCGTGTTAGTCTGCGAGGGCCGCCATAACAAAATACCACAGACCGGGTGGCCAAAGCAACAGACATTTGTTTTCTGACAGTTCTGGAGGATGGACATCCAAGATCAAGGTGCCATCAGGGTTCGTTTCTCTCTTCCTGCCTTGTAGACAGCTGCCTTCTAGCTGTGTCCTCACCTGGCCTCTTCTCTGTGCGCACGTGGAGAGAGCTCTCTGGTGTCTCTTCCTCTTCCTATAAGGACACCAACCCTATCACATTAGGGCACCACCCTTATGACCTCATTTAACCTTTATTAGCTCCCTAAAGGCTCTGTCTCCAAATACTGTCACCTTGGAGGTTAGGGGAACACAATCCAGTCCTTAACAGCAGGTGATCCTAGAAAAACCCATAAGGGAGTGAGGAAGTGAGGGCCGAGGAGGAAACTACTGAAGTGTGTGTTAACAGCAAGTGACCCCCCTGGGCACCTGGAGTTTAATCCCACAGGGAGACTCTGGGAAACTGTGTAAACCACACACCCGAGAGTTATCCCACTCAGGGAGCGAGGGAGCTGGACTTTTATACGCCAGCTCCTGCCAGTCATTGGTTGGGGAAATTTCAAGGTAGGGGAGGGTGTTAACTCCTTGGCTCTTGTGGCAGTGCAGCCTCCCCGGGCTCCACAGAAGCCCCGAGGCTCAGAGCCGCAGGAGCTGGCCCGTGGAAGGAGCACACACACAGCACGTCTTCACACGCTGGTAACAGCCGGATTCTCACCTGCGCGAAGTGGCTACTCGAACGCAGCTGGGTTTTGAAGGATGCGTCTTGATTGACTGGCAGGAGAAGGTATTCCTGCAGGGGAAACAGCACGGACAAAGCCTAGAGGGACGAACTGGGGCTATGTAGGGAAGAGGCGGGATACGAGACTGCAGTGGGGACAGCAGAGACCCCACCACAAAGGTCAAATAAGAAGGTTGCTCCTTGAAGACTCTGGAGAGGGCAGGTACCCCATCTATATGCCTGTCTGCTCAGAAACCCAAGCCGGGCTACGTTCCTAAGACCATCTCAGAACGCTGTCTTCCAGTGCCCCCGAGTCGTCTGACTGCCCCAGTCCAGCCCCCAGCAGGGCAAGCACTCCCAAATCCAAGAATGCCTCCCCTAGCCAGGAGACACAGACACCACTCCCAGCAGAGAGGCTGCGAGCCAGGCCTGGGTCCTGGTCGGACAGTGAGGACAAAGGGGCCAGGCTTCCCAGGGTGGCAGAGGCCTCAGCCACAGTCTGGGAATCAGAGGAATCAACGTCTGACCTCAAGGCTGGCCCTGGACATGGGACCTGTTGCTAAGAGGGTTGACTTAGTATTTAACCTCATACCACCTGAATTCAGGCTCTGCTGCTCCTCTGGAATCTTCTCACAGGTCAGGAAAGCTGTGTTTGTTTCACTGTCTGCAGAGCCTGCATGAGAGTCAGAGGAAGCCTGGGCCCGGGGCTGTGGGCTTGGATGGCCTGAGGGGGCCTGGAGAGAAGGAAGCTAAGTTGCACAGGCCCGAGCAGGGTCTGACTTCTCTGCACAGCTATTGGTTTGGAGTCCAGCCATATCCAATTCTGTATCCGAATAACAAGCACTTTCTCTACAGACAGAGTGTAACCATGATGGAGGCCAGGTGTCATGGACACCTGTTTGTCAGTCCAGCCTTTCTTTGGCAAGCCACATCTCCCCCATTAATCCTGCTCTGTCTGTGCGGCTCAGGGGGGCAGCCTCCCCACACACCCAGGCAAGGGGATTCATGAACCATGCCTGGTCAAACAGAGCACCCACCCCCAGCCACCATGATTGACTCCAGGACAAACACAAGACCCAAGCCAGGCCAATCAGCATCTTCCCTGAGACTATTGCTAGAGCTTTCTGGAAACTCTTCTGAGATTGTGAGCTATGGATATGAGATTGTAGCAGCGGGTGGACACCTTGCATCACATGATGAAAATCTACCCAGAAAAAAAAAAAGGCAAAGACAGGCAGGCCCAGCTGAGAGCTAGAAAGAGAGAGAATCTTCATGGTGTCAGCTAAACACCTGGATGCAGCTCATCTGAAGTCCCTCAGACTTCTTATTTACATGAGGCAGTACCCGTCCTGCTCCACTTACATTTCATCAGGGCTTCTGTCACTTACAGTCTAAAGGATTCTGATTAAAACACGAGGTGAGAACACAGCCAAGCTCCTTGTGCACCTTCAGATCCAAGGAGACACAGGGATACGCAGGAAGTCTCTTTTCAAAGGGCGACTGCAGCTGGGATGTTGCAATGAGGCAAAGATCCATGTCCTATTGCCCTTCTTTAGGAAGCGGCAATTGACTAACCCAAAGGAGAGCAAACACTGCCAGCAGTTTATGTTCAAGTTCAGAATATTACTCAGGCTGGAAGGGTTGCATTCTGGCAAGCAGCCGTCCATCGGACTTCCCAGAGAGCTCTGGGAGGTGGCGTTGGAGGGGAGCTGTGGTGCGTGTTTCTGATCAACAGTTCCGGGGCCATTTAATTACTTTTTTCATTTGCTGAAATATGGGGGCCAGAGCCATATAGATTTAGGAGAAAGGGAAGAAAATATTGCATTTTTGCAAGCCCAGCGTGAAGGGGTATCGCTCAACAGATTCACTTGTGAATTCAATTAAGTTCAACAAACCACCTCAATGTCCCTCCACAGGGGTCTGGTTAAAGGACGATAGTACATGGATTTTAAAAGAAGTAAGGTAGCTCTAAAATATGCTGTCATAGAAATATGCCTGTAATGCATGAAGTGTTAAGAGCAATTTGCACAATCATACCTCAATAAAGTGGTATTTTTAAAATTTACAGAATAATATGTAGCCTATATGCCCATTTAAAAAAAGTTAGACCTAGCAGTCCTATCATTTGCAGGAGGCTCATCATTTATCCACTCAGATGTGGGGAAAAAAGCAAAAGAAACTTTTTGCCATTAAAGGTAACATTCTGTCCGGGGATTCAATTGGTACAAACTTCAGTTCCCTATCAGAGCCATCTCTCCATCACAAGGAGTCTCCCTCCCAAGATGAGTTCTGAGCTGGAAGCTTGGGTGTCCTCATGGCATCAGGGAAGGTCCCCTCCCTGGCCTCATGCCACCCCTCTGTTAGAGCGTCTCATCCTAACAGTCCTGAGCCCCGGTTCCTGTCCCCGCTGCCACGACTGTGCAGCACATGGAACCAGCGTCTATTCTGGGCAAAGAGTGGTGGAAGCTCCAGAGGAGCTGGGCTGACCAGGATCCACAGGGGTGAATCCCCTGGGGTCTGCCTGGGACTTTAGAGTCCTCGTGTCCCTGTCCAGGGTCCTGACTGGCAAGTGACCCACCAGAGCTCTCAGGGGCCTTCTGTGACCTCCCATTGTCAGGGTGCCGGGAAATTGGGGCGTCTCTTCCACACCACACAGGAGACAAGCGTGACCAGGGGCACTGTCCCTGGTCTTCTCTCTGCCTGAACACCCTCTAGTGGGTTGAACGCTGGCCCCCTAAAAGCTATGTCTACACCCTGACCCCCAGAACTTGTGAATGTGATTTGGCAAAAGGGTCTTTGCAGCCATAAGTTAAGGGTCTCAATGTGAGATCATCCCGGATATCTAGGTGGGCCCTCAATCCAGTGCCAAGTGCCCTCATAAGGAGAATCAGAGGGAGATTTGACCCAGAAGATGAGGTGACTCAGACAGAGAGGAGAAAGCCACTTGAAGACAGAGGCAGAGACTGGAGCGATGCCTCCAGAAGAATGCCAGCAGCCGCCAGAAGCTGGGAGAGGTAAGGAACAGACTGTCCCCAGAGCCTTCGGAGGGAGCACAGCCCTGCCGACACCACGCTTTCAGACTTCCGGCTTCCAGAATTGTCAAAAAATACATTTCTGTGGTTTTAACCACCAAGTTTGTGGTAATTTGCTACAGGAACCCAAGAAACTAATATACACCTGTTTCCCTTTCTATTGCACCATGGGTATGGACCAGACATCCCTCAAGACAGCGTCCGACAGAGTTCTAGAAGTGAGCAGAAGCCACCATCTGGGGTTTCTACCTTCTCCACAGCCCCTCCCCAGGCTGGGGCTCAGGGAGAAAGTGAGGCCCTGGGTCCCTCAAGCAGCCTCTTCGTCTCCCTCTGGCTTCTTCCAAATCTGTTTTTCCAGCTCTCTGGTGGCTCCTCTGAGAAATGGAGGCACAGCCCACTTCCTCCCGAGCTGGGTAGGAGTTTCCCTCACACCACACTGTAAACTCTCTCTCCCTGTGCCTTTGAGTGAAACCCCGTGCTCAGTCCTCCAAGACTGGCTCTTGACATCTGCAGGAAACTTCTAGGACAGAGAAATCTGCTTTCTCTCTCATAGTAGGCAGCCTTGTCTCTCTACCCATCTTCCAGTTCCCTGCCCCTCTTCCGGAAAATACCCTAATTTTCATTCTGGAATCCACCTTGTCCTCACAGCACCCATGTGCTTCCGGGGAAGATGACCCCAACTTCAGTCCCAGGGACAGTTCTAACTGGTGTCATGGGATCTTATCCCACTTGCCATGGTGATGGTCCAGAAGTCCAGGCCTAAGCACCAGTACCGGGCACACTCCCGGCCTCAAGAACCTAGCCAATATGAAAGGGGAGACTTGCTGGGGGCTTCTGGGAAAGATGTTTCCTTGCTCTTAAGAAAGATTCACCAGAAGAGACAGTCTCTTTCTTCCTTTAAGTGACATGGTGGTGAATGTTAGCCTAGCCATTTGGCTTTATGAGGGAAGCCAGCCCATGGATGAAGCCATCAGACAGAAGAGGGCACAGCCAAGGGACTGCAGAGCAATGGGCTGGAGTTGCTGGATTATACCAGCCCTGAAGCCCACTTTACCTCTGGAGTTTGGTTACCCAAGCCAACACATCTCATTGTTGAAGCCAGTTTGTGTTGGCTTTTCTGCTACCTGTAGCCCAAAGCATCCTAACCAATGTGTCTCTCACCAAAGCCAGTTTTTCAGACTTTCATCTCATTTGGGGTTTTGAGATTCTATTTTAGGAGTCAAAAGCTAACTAAGAATTGTTCTTTATTCCTCTTTATATTACTGTTCTAATTATTTTAATCCTCCCTGAGGCAAATGGATGCCTCTGGCTAAATAGGAGGAAAATCTCACACAAGGAAGTATGAGAAAAAACACACATTATTATATTTCAAAGAAATTATCCACATTACCCTAACATTCACATAAAAATCTGGGGGAAGAATTGCTGAACTGTTAACAGTGATCACCTCTGGGGAAGAGGATTTTGGGGAAATGGGTCTCCCTTTCTAGGTTGGTATTACTGTAGTGCTTGGATTTTTAGAGTAAACACAAATTACATTTGTAATTTAAAATCCCGAGGATTAAAAAGTAATTGAAGGCATCCAGCATTCCCTTGGAAGCCTGTTATGGCTCAACTGTCAATTATGTAGGAAGTGTGTCTGCTGAACAAACCAATGACTTGAGAAGGGGAGTAACAACATTTCTTTAACATTTAGAGTTAGGTTTTTGACGACTTGCACCAGCCTGAGCGTCACCGAGTGAACGTCCCCTGCTACAGGAAGACCTCAGCCAAAGCTTTGCCTGACGGTGGTCTGCAGGACTTTGGCATCTCCTGGGGGTGGAGAGTTGGGCTGTGGCTCTATTGCCCAAGGTCTGGCCCTCCTTCCCTCCCTCCCATCCCAGTCTCAGGGCACAAGGCACCTGCCTCTGTCTGAAGTCTGCATGTCCTCCTTGCAAACTCCCAGCTTGGGCTCACACCCTTCCTGCAGAAGCGGTGCTGGATTCTCCTCAGCATCTCCACAGGAGTCTCCAGGCTCTGGGGACCAGAAGCCACAGCCCAGACCCTAGAGTCCCTGGTGCCCCCTGCTTTGCCCCAGGGTCCCCATCACTCCCTAAAGCCCTGGCTTCCCTATCCTCCTCTCAGCTTAGTCCTCATGCAGCGTCCAAGCCCAGCAGGCCAATCTCTGACATTCTTCCAGACTGGGGAAGCCAGGAGCCTCTGCTCAGGCCAGGAGAAATCCTAAGGCTGATCCCATACCCACCAGCAAGGCTGGAGAGGCTGGGCTCTGGGCTCAGAGCTTAGGGAGGGAGGAAGAAAGATGAAGAGCTGGAGAAGAGACAGCTTCCCCAGGACCTGTTCACCTTCTGCTCGCTGCCCTCTCCTCCCTGGACCTCATCCCTCTCCTTGGTCCCTGGACTCTGTCTCTCTCCAGAGCCTCTGGCTCCAGGATCAGAGAAAGCCTCAGTCTGGACCCCTACAGGGTGCCACGTGGACCCCATTTCTAGAATCTCCACTCTAGAAAAGCCAAAATATGCCCCTCCTACTCCTGCCTTGGAGTGGCAGTGGCTCTGAATTTCCCCCATGCTCACCTCCCCCATGAAGGACTGGGCTCCCGCTAAAAGACACCCTGTCCACCATGGGTGCCCAGACTCCTCCAGACCCCCTAAACCTCTTTATCCCCCCTGACCCCTGCCTGGATGGGTAGCAGCTGTCCCTGAGTCTCCTGCCCCATTCTGATTCCTGTGTGGCTTTCTGGTTCCTGGGGAGCCACGTGTGCCAGGTCCCGTGCTGGGCATCGGGTGCAGAGATGAAGGTCTCGTCCCTGCCCCAGGGCTGCCTGGTACAGCGGGTGAACGGATGCCCAGATGAAGGCATCAGCCATGGCTGCCACAGGCTCCACAGCTGCTCAGCCCCACGCCGGCTGGGCTGTGATGTTGAACCAATGCCAGTCCCTGCCCTCGACAAGCAGGTCAAGCGCCCAGCAGGGATCGGCGTGGACACCCTCCCCAGATGCAGCATGGCTCGCAAGCGTTGCCTTCTCAAAGAGGGCCTCCCTGCACACAATCTCCAACAAGCACCCTGGGCCACAGCCTGTAAAGCATGGGTCACCCGTCCAGCTTTACACGCTGGATTTGTTTTTCCGGTTATCTGTCTCCCCGCACTGGAACGTAAGCTCTTTGTGGCGGGTGTCTGCGCTGTCCTTTCACCTCCAGCCCCTGGGGCACTGGCGCACAGCAGGCACTGACTGTGTATTTGTGGATTCAGTCTATCTGGATGACGGACGGGGTTTGAACCCAATTCTTGTCCCTCCTTCTCCCTCACCAGTCACTGAGCCAAGAAGCCGGCCAGTCCTACAGAAAGTGTCTCTTCCGCTGCTCTGTCATCTTTCCTCCTCCCCCTCCCCAAGCTCCAGGCCCACCCTCCAGCTCTTACTTGCTATTTCTTAATCCCCAAGGCTAAGCTTGAATGCCACCTCCTCTGTGAAGCCAGCCCAGATTCCTCCACAGTCACATTGCCAATTACTTGATTATAGCAGTCATTTGTTTATATGTCTGTGTCGCCCCCACCCCACACCCCCAGCTGCCACCACTCCTGCATAGAAGGTCTTTGGAGCTGGGCTGAGGCCAGTGTCTCTCTGCATGTCCGGGGCATCTACAGAGGGCAGCACTGGGTGTACTATCAGAGCTCAGGAAATGTTTGTTGGATGAATAAAGGAGGGAGTAAAGAAGTGAATGAATGAGCTGCCCCATGGGTGAATGGGTACGCAAAGGAGCAGGCAGATGCATGAATGAAGGAGAGAAGTTACTGAGTGAATGAGTCCGCCACTGAGGGAGAAGGTGGGAGGGAGAGATGGTGAGCGAGGCTGTGAAGGAAGGAGAGCCAAGAAGGGCTCCCAGTCTCCTACAGCAGCCCTGGCACCAATAAGGCCCTGCCACCCCTGGGCCTGTGCTCCATGCCAACCAGACCTCACGATGCCTCCTCCCAGAGCCAGTTCACGTCAGCGCTGCTCTGCACACGCTCCCTGATGCTGGCCAGACCCGCACCAGGCCATGAATCAGACAGGGCCGTGCCCTGGGGCTCCCGGGACCGGGGGCAGACAGACGGCCTCATAAATAAACTCGATGCCATGCTGGGCAGACATGTGTTCCAGCGGAGCGGTGAGCTCAGGGCTGGCTCTGGAGCCTGGGGCAGGGCAGAGCCTGACGGAGCAATCTGGGAGAGCCTCAGGAGGAGGGACCTCAGAGCTGGGCCTGGAAGGGGGTGTGTGGAGAAAGGGCACTCAGGGCAGGGGGGACAGGGCCAGCAGAGGCACAGCAGCTGGAAGATGCAGAGCGCTCTCTCGGGGAAGCACAGGGGGAGGGCATGGAGGGAGATGACTTTGGTGAGCGCTGGGCCTGGGCCGAGGAGTTGGGCTCAGCAGAGCCAGAGAGGGGACACAGCAGGACATAGAGCAGGGCTATGGGCTGGTAGCCCTGGGTGCTCCAGGAGGAAGATGGAAATCTCCAGGGAAACGCTACAGGGAATGCTCCAAGGAGTTTCCAGCACACTCAGGGCTGGGTCCTGCTGCAGCTTTTGCATAATTTAGCTTCTGGTTTCTCTCCATGAAGAAGCTGCCATCATCCTCGCAGCCTTAACACTCACCACCAGCAGCCCAAAGCATTTGGGGCCCCCGACTGGGGGGGGGGGTATTTTGACGGGGATGGGACATTAGACGTGGGTGTTTATAAGGCAGGGGTGTTTTACGATGACTCAGATCATGGGGGAGGCTCTGGGGTCCCTGTAGCAAATAGGAATATTTCAGATTTTGACAGGAAACCTTGAAATGGGTCCGTGAAAGTCAGGGAAGCTGCTGAACAGCCTACAATGCACAGGCTGGCCGGCCCTCCAAACACAGTGTGACCCAGCCCAAAACGTCGATAGTGCCAAAGTCAGGGACTCCCCCTTGAACAGGTGAGAGGACTGAGGACACGGGTCAAAAGGGGACCCACCACAATTATGGCAGCTCTTCACATGCGCCAGGAGCTCTGCTGAGCATCTACCCCCATTCACTCACGTAACCTATTCCTGATTTAAGGACGAGGAAACTGAGGATTAAGGAGGTGTGGGAGTTGCCCAAGGTCACAGGGCTGGTGGGTGATGGAGGCAGGATTCCAGCCCAAGCAGTCTGACTCCAGAGGCCACGCTCTTGGTCATGACATCCCGCGGCCTCCCACGTCACCCAGTGGTTGGAGCAGAGCTGGGACCTGGACCCCAGGACCCCACTCTCCAGGACAAATGCTCCTTCACTCTGCTCTGTGCGCCTGGTTCACGTGGGGGACTTGGGCTCCTCCACTGGAGAAGTGGAGCTTGGCAGCCAGGACCTCGGTTTGTCAGGATGCATGGGGCGGGCAGGAGGCAGATTCCAGGGACAGAGGGTCTTTGTCTGCCTGTGGAGGGGCTGGCAGGCCTGAGCTGTGGGGCCTGGCCCAGGGGCCCAGTCAGCTGCAAACTCATTAGACGGCTGCTGAGGCTGCCAAGGAGACGGGAGCAATTAGAAGGCCCAGCTCAAGCCGGGACGTGGAAGCTGCCCCGTGGGAGCTGCTGGGCTGTCCTGCCCTCTGCCATGGGCCCGACTTCCTGGGAGGGGGCTGCAAAGTTCATCTTCAAGATGATAACAGCAGGTCCATCCTTACTGAGTGAACCTACTCTGTGCTGGGCTGGGCACATTACACATCTTGTCTCCTTGCATCTCTAAATGCCCTTGAGAGTTGGAATTATTAACTCCATTGCATCCACTTATTCATCCATCCATTCAATCAACAAATCTTCACGGAGTGCCTACTACGTGCCAGCACTGGGCTGGGTCCCAGAGAAGCGGCAGGGAACAAGACAGACAAAACCCCTCTCTCACGGAGCATACATTCTGGAAGGGGGAGACAGACAACAGAAAAGGAACAATTAGCTGCAATTTGTGACCAACGCTATGGAAGAAATGAAGGGGTGGATGGGAGGGAAGCTGGGGAAGTCCACTTTGGACAAAGTAGTCAAGGAAGGCCTTTCTGAGGAGGTGTCAGTTCACAGGGGAGGAACTGAGGCTCAGAGAGCAGAGGTGACTTGTCCAAGATTGCACAGCTGGTAAGTGGAGGAGCTGGGACTTGGCCCAGGCCTGCCCGACTCCAGACCTGCCCCGGCCACCTGTCTCCTGTGAGCCCCCTCCCCACGGGGGCCCATGGCCACCGTTGCACTCAGTGCAATTGGCACAGTGTCCTCAATCCTTCCTCACACCTGCCTCCAGAAGGAGGTGGGCTTCTCACCTCCATTTTACGAGTGGAGAATGACACCTAGAGAAGGGCCATAACAAGCCCAAGGTCCCAGCGAAGGAGGGATAGAGAGGGGACTTGAACCTGAGTCTTTTGATCCCCAAACCCGTGTTCCTTCTGCCACACCTTGACCCTTCCTGACCAAGCACGCAGCCGCACTAGGCACCATGCAGGCCTGTGAGAAACGGGTTAATGGAGAGACCATGTGGCTGTGGACAAGTTCTTCTGCCTTTGCAGCTTCCATTTCTCCATTAGAAAATTTGAATTGGTGCAGACCAGCTGGGAAATGCCCAAGCTCATTCTATTCAATCAACATTCCTTGAGGAGCGCTGAGCCCCGGGAGACAGAAATGACGGAGGCTCTACCCCATCACTGTCCAGTGGGGGAGAAGGCCATGCGACTTGAGGCAGGTGGGCCGGGAAGAGCATTCTGGGCAGAGCAAACCACAGAGCAAAAGTGTGGCCATGGAAAAGGAAATTTCGAGAGGTCAGTAGGCATCATTTAAGGCTAGGAAAGCCTTCTGGAACTTTCATCCAACCATCTCCTTCCCTTCCCCATATTCCCAACACCTGCTCCTTGCATAGGGTCTCAGCCACCCCTGCTCCCTGCATAGGGTCTCAGCCACCCCTGCTCCCTGCATTGGGTCTCAGCCACCCCTGCTCCCTGCATAAGGTCTCAGGCCACCACAGCTTCTGCCTCTTCTCAATTCCAGCCCTGGCGGGGGTCCCGAAGAGTCTCCCAGGGGAGGGGCAGAAACAAGCCCCAAATATTTCTGGGCCACCATCTGTACACAGACCATGTGACCTCAGTCAGCAGCTCTTCCCCTCACTCAGCTGGGTTTTCCTATGGATTGACTGGCGCAGAGAGCTCAGAGCCAGACGGCAGCACAATAAAAGGCAGGGTTTATGAGCATTCTCTTCCTGTCGGGTGGCAATCTCCTGGGACCGGCACTGTCACTACCCTGATGGACAGATAAGAGATCTGAGGCGGACAGAGGTGAAGTCACTTGCCCAAGCCCACACACAAGGAAACGGCCCAGGTGTTTGTACCCAGTCCATAAGGCTCCAGACCTCTGCTCCCAACCAAGAGCTTCTACTGTGCGCAAGTGTCTGTGCACTTTGATCCGTGTAACAGCCAATCCCCAGACTTGACCTGCAGGAAACAATCCTAGAGAGCCCGAAGGACGTTTCCTGCAGCCATGCTTACAGGACGGTGGATAACTGGAAGCCACGTGCGCACCCAACCATGGGGCCCTGTTCCTTTAGAGATTAGGCAGCTTCAGGTGAGCTGTGGTTTGCTGAGCACCAGCCCCTTGCCAGGACCCTCTCTGCTGTGACCCCTACACCAAGCCTCTGAAGGGGGTGTTGCTTTCCCCATTCCCAGACAAGGCCTCAAAGCTCAGAGAGGGTGAGGGATGTGCCGAGGGCACACAGCTAGTGACAGCCATGGGCCCTAGCGGTGCTGCCAGGTGTGTTCACAGCCACCCCCAAAGTAGGAATGGGTAGCTCTGTTCTACGGAATGAAGCTAAGACTTAGAGAGGGCAAGTGATCCCCCCAACACCACACAGCTGATGAGCAGAGAACTGGGCTTTGATCTCCGGTGCTGGGACCACTTCCCCATACTGCCCGCTACTGACCGGGAGACTGCAGGAGAGTCATTGGGCCTCTCCGAGCCTCCTCAGTTCTTCATCTGTACAATGGGGATAAGAACGTCTGTTGCATATGACAGTTGTAGGAAGGATTAAATGAGTGCCCGGCCAAAAGTAGTGTCACCACATAAGCAGTAATAGCAATAATAATGATGGCAATACAAGTAATAATAACGATAACAGTAATAATAATGGTCGATACCTATGAGACAGCATCGTGCTGCAGAAGGAAGCCTGGCCTGGAAGTTAGGAGGACTGGCTTCAAATCTCAGCTCAGATACAGCCCTCCCATCTCTGGGCCTCAGTTTCTTCACCTGTAAAATGGGGGCAGGGCAGACTTGAAGACGTTCCCTGCTCTGAGGGTCTCTGAGGCAGGGACCCTGTTGTCTCAGGTCATCCCTGTGCAGGATGCAAGCTTGGGCTCTGCCTGCTAGTCCCTTGTCACAGCTGGTCTCAGGGGATGGGGTGGGCCTGGGCCTGAGGACACTCAGAGACCTGCACTGAAGGAGGCCCAGAGGCCCCTGGGCAAGGGAAACAAGGATTAAGGCAGGAGGCCCCTACCTGCTGTCCCCCCACCACAGCCCGTGGCTCCTGGCCGAGGGCTACCTAGGATAGAGCA
This sequence comes from Equus asinus, assembly GCF_041296235.1. Taxonomy (NCBI): domain Eukaryota; kingdom Metazoa; phylum Chordata; class Mammalia; order Perissodactyla; family Equidae; genus Equus; species Equus asinus. The sequence continues at coordinate 81,944,522 of NC_091794.1, forward strand.
TCCATTCTGGGGCCCTCTGTACCTTCAGTGGATGGGGTGTGCCTCTGCCCTCGGCCTCCGTCTCTCCCCTCCCCACCGGCCCTCTGAGGAGATCCTGAGCCTCGGTGAAGAGGAAGCAGAGGAAGGCAGAGACAGAAAGGCTGGAAGGGCAAGAGTCGCGTGACAGAGCAACGTGCACAACAGGAGATAGAAGGGCCAGGAGCAAGAGAGAGAAAACGCCAGGCCGGGCAGGGGCAAAGACGGCGGTTTGAGGCGACGGCAGGGGTGGGGGTGAAAGAGGGACTTGGGACAGGTGAGAATTGAGGACAAAAGAGGCCATGAGAGGGGCCTGGGGGTCTCTGTGATGTTTTTCAGAAGCCAGGCTGACAGGTGCCAATCCCCCTACTAACCCTGGTGGCCTTTTGGATGCTGGCTCTTTGTGTCCAGCAACTGGACCCTATGCACCAGGCATTTCATATGGGTCACACTGACCCAAGGACATCTGCCATAGTGGCCTGAGCCCCCAGCACGCCTGGCCATAGAAAGGGCCAAGGAACTTTGCTGAAGAAAGGATTCAGTTCAGTCTTCTGCAGGCTCTCAGACTTGAACGGAATGCAAACAGCATCTCATCCAGCCTTTCCTCTCCTGCACTCCCGAGGGAGGACAGACTTGTTCAGGGTCACACAGTGAAGGACACCAGAGCCAGAACTGGAAGTCAGGTGGTCCTGTGTCTCTGGCATTTTCCAGCTCAGCCCTTTAGGGTCTCTCAGCCCTGAGCAGGAGCAGGAGGAGCCCCCGCCTCTGGTTCTGGCTTTGTAACTGCTCCGAGACCTGGGTCGGGGCCTAAGGCCCAACCACTGACCCTCCCACGTTGGAGGAGCTTTAAGTGGGGTAATCACAGGTGTGAAAGTGCCCGGAAAGAAAAGCTGTATCAATGTGCGGTGAGGTGTCCTTGGTGATGCACAGCTCTGACTCCCGAATGGTGAGGGTGGTGGCAGAGAACACACTCATGTGGCAAGGGAGATGGGGGGCTCCAGGGAGCCTGAACCCAGAACAAGCCTCTACTGGGGTCTGAGTTGCCCCAGGCCCTGGAGGGACGGTGGCAGGGAGGCAGGCAGGGCCCTTGGAGCTGCAGCTTGGCCATAGATGGAGGGGAGGCCAGGTGACCCACCAAGGTACCCGAGAGGCAGTGAGACCAAGAGACGCCTGAGGCCAAGCCAGCAACAGGTTAGGGCTTTCCCAGGCTCCCAGTTGCAGGCAAAGGTAGGAGATCAGTTTGTAAACAGACAACAAAATCCCACAGAGACAAACAGCCTCAGACGTGTCGCAACCCATCTCTCTAATGGGCTCAGGGCCAGAGCTGGCCTGCTCAGATTCCCTGCCCCTTTCCAAGGAAATGGGCAGCCTAGCCTTGGTCCTGGAGAGGCCAACACCTCCCTCAGGCCAGTCCTTCTGTTCCTTCCCCATCCAAACTTATCAACCCCTCTGGGTCTATGACTCGCCCTCTTCCTTGCTGGGTTCCATGCTCATCCACACCCGTCTGACATGGATCCTGCCATCAGTTTGCAAATCTTCCGTGGCTCCCATCTCTACAGGGTCCAGTTCAGACCCCTTGATGCGGCACTCAACATCTCCACGATCTGGTCTCTGATCTCAGTCTCCACCGATCCCTCCTCGGCCCCAGCCATGACCCTCCATTTTGGGATGCTCTCCCCATCTGGCCCACTCATCCCGACCTGGATTTGGTCTGACAGGTCTAGTTGGCCTGTGCCCACGCACAGCCTTGTGGTCCAAAGAAGGATCCATGCTAGTGGGCATGCCTTCCTCTGAAGGACAGGTGGCCTGTGTGTCTCCCCAGTCAGAGGAGCCATGGTATGACAGAATCCCAGCCCTGCCACTTCCTGGAAGTGTGGCCCTGGGGAAGTGAGCCTTGGTTTCAAAGCTCCTGGCACAGTGAAGATCACAGAGATGGTACCCAGTCCATGTTACCTATTACTGTCATGACCTGTGCTATGTTACTTCATGCAGTCCCATGCTACAAACCTTATCAAGCCACCAGCAGGGAGCAAGGTTGTCAAACTACTTCACAAGAAAATATCAGAAACACTCACCTCCAGCCCAACTTGAATATGGGAAGCTGAGGCCCAGGGCCCCAAAGCCGGTTAAGGGACCAGCCAGACCAGGAGCCAGATCTCCTCTTTTCCGAGCCTGAACTCTTCCCATACAAGCTGCCATGGCTAAGAGTCAAGTTCAAACACCAAACTTTAAATAGGATAGTCCCAAAGCATACAGAAAGGAAACCTTAGCTGCGCAGAAGAATCTTTATTATTTGTTCTCGCTTTGCGCTCCTCCCCACCCCCGAATATACCTGTAGAGAATGCTTCTCTCTCATCCTCCTAGCAAAGCTCACTCTCTCTCCCCCCAACTTTTCTCCCCTCTCCATCCCTCAGGAGGCCTTTCTCTGACCTTCCCTGGCGGAGCCAAAGGGCAATTGCTGGCTTGCCTTTTTGCTACTCAGCTAAAAAGCTAAATTCCTTTTCTCCCAGGGCGCTTGTGGGCTTTTGTGGTTGCTTTTCTTAGCCTCAAGGGTCTAGTCTGTGAAAAAACCCAGAACTTCCCTCTCTGCCTCACCTGAAACATCCTCCCAGCCTAAACCCACGCAGACAAAGCAAACCTTCTTCCACCCTCTTCTCCCTCCACCCAGCCCGTTCCTTCTCCTTCAGCCCCATCCCTCGTGGTGACCTGATGTCCCCAGGTCCTGTCTCCTCAGCCTCACCTCCTACTCCCCAACCCACTCGGCTGCCTCGGCTCCCTCTCCACCTCCACCCGAACTGCTCCTGCTCAAGTCACTGGTCACTCCATTTCCCTAAATGCAACGGGCCCTGTGTAGCCTTCAACCTGCCTGATCTTTCTGTGTCGGTTCCCCTGTCGACCACTCCCTCCTAGGGGCTTTCTGAGACCCCTCTTGGTTTTCCCCCACTGCTCTGCCAGCAGCTTCTCAACCTCCTTTGTCGGCTCCTCCTTCAACCAAGCGTTGACGTTCTATCTTGGGCCCTCTCCTCTTCCCATGCTCTTTCCCTTGGCATTCCCACGGGTTGAATTTCCATCTCTAGCCAGTGATTCCCAGATCCACATCTCCAGCCCAGACCTGTCTCCTGAGCCCCGGGCCTGAGCACCCAACTGTCTCCACTGGGTGTCTCAAAGACAACTCAAACCGAGCAAGTCTAGAACCATCTCATGATTCTATCTCTCAAAACCCACTCCTCCCCCAAGTCCCCATCTCTGTAAACAGCCCCACCATGCACCTTGTCATCCAAGTGGAAGACCTGGGAGCCTCTGGCCTTTCCTCTTCCTCACCCCCACACCCAGTCAGTCACCAAATCCTGCTGAGGCTACCTTCCAAATGCCTGTACAATCCATCCCAACCTCCTGATTCCAGAACCATGACCTCAGTCCAGGACTCTTCCACCCCTCCCCTGGGGGGGAGTCCTAACCGGTCTCTCAAAGCCACACTTACCCCGCATTCCATTCTCCTTACAGCAGCCAGAGGGATCTTTCTAGAGCACAGAGATTTTTATGTCATTTCTCTGCTTAAAGCTCATTGCCATCTTCCAGTTGTTCTCCAGTAAAACCCCAAAAGGTTTGGCACCTATGCCACCCTCGCCCTAGCTCTCTGAGCTCCAGCCACCCTGACCTTGTAGATTTTCTTTCCATTCACCGTATTTCTTCCCATCTCCGAGGCTTTGCTCTTGCTGTTTTCTCTGCCTGGAATGCTTTTCCTTCTCCCCCCAACCCATCCCCAAGAGATCAGGCCAAGGGCTGCTTCCCACATTTCCCACCAGCCCGCATTTCCCCCAGGGCCCTGGGGTTTCACCAGCTGGCAGGCTGTTTGCACTCACCCATGGGTGCCTGTGGTTGCCTGATTCATGTCTGTCTCGGCTCCTGGACTGTAAATCCCGTGAAGGCCAGGGGCCATGTCTGTCTTGCTCATCCCACAGCCACACTATGCCTGGCATATAGCATCCCAGAGCCCCACCTGCCCGGGCCATGCCCCTGTCCACACAGGCAGCGCTGAATGCCCCAGGGACAAACTCTAGTATGGAATTCAGGGACTCACTTTTCCAGTGCTCCCCGGTCCTTAACTCTCTACACATACCTTCCCCCATCCTCACTGGGGGGGCTCCCCCTTCTCCCCTTGGCCCCCTCCATCTCCCCCTCCTCCTCTTGGCTCCCTCCCTCTCGCCCTCCTCCCCTTAGCTCCCCAAATCTCCCCCCGCCCCGTTCTCTCTTTCTCTAATGCGATTCATCCAATGATAGCCAGCTCAAGCTTCCATCCTCAATGATGCTTCTGTTCCCTAACCACAGCCATCTTCCTCTGGATTGATGGAACACCTACTGGCCATCTCTGTGAGCATCCCTCACTAGGTCCAGGGTGAAATCACAAGGCCTTGGGGGCTTTCCACAATCCAGCCCCAGCCTACATCCTGAGCTCCCCACCATGCACACATCCAACACCCTGCTCTCTGGCACGAGAGGACTTGACCTTTAAAGCTTTGTTTCCGGATCCATGTCCTGCCTCCACCTCTTACAAGCTTCAGGATCTGGGGCAAGTTAGAACCTTTGCTAAGCCTCAGTTCCCTCACATGTAAAATGGGAGCAGTAATAGTCCCACCTCATTGAATTTTGTAGGGGTTGAATAAGAAAATCCACAAGAAGTACTCAGCCCCGTGCTTGGCATGACTGCGTGCTACCACAGGCCTCCGAACTTCTTTCCTCCACCTTGGACTTGATTGGTTAGCAAGCCCATCCTTCCTACTGGTCCTGTGTTAAGAGCGGAGCCTGGGTCCCTTTCATCTCAGTATCCCCCTTGCCTAGCCCAGGGCCTGGTCCCAGGAAGACTCAATAGGTGCTTATTAATGAGTAGAGAGACCACACACTTGGCACAAACTATCTTATTGTTCCTTCACTTTCGCGTGTATAAAGCTTATCTCTCCTAACAGGATTTGAGCTCCAGGGTGTGGGGGAGGTGGTGCAGCGGGGAGAAAGCTGGGGTGTCTTCATGTCAGAGCATTCAGACCTGGGAGGGATCTCTGAGCTCCTGACATCCCTCTACCCCCCACAGTGCCCAGCCCAGAGAAGGGAGCCAAGGAGGCCTTGTTGACAGGTGGGCTGCCATCTTCCCCCAAGAAGAAGGCAAGTTTACCCCCTGAGATATCGCCCTAATTACTCCCTGGTCCCTCCCCTCCACACACACATCTGCTTTCTTAGGCAAGAGCCTGCTTGACTTACTCACACGGAGTTCTTTTGGCTGGTGGTTCCAAGCCCGCTTGGCCAGTTTCTTCAGAGACTACAGCAGAAAGAGAAGAAAAGTTTTCTTAAAGCCACAGAGCACAGAACCAGAACAAGGATGGATCAATTCTCATCCGCAAAAGACCAGCAACGGCCTAGCATTGGCTAGCTCATCTCCACAGTGTCTGAAAGACAGACCCGGATGGCACAGAAGGGTTAAGCATATCAGACTTTGCACTCTGAGTCTCGGCTTGGAATCCAGGCTTTGCCCCTAACCCGCCGGATGACGTCGGGCAATTCACTTATCTTTCCTAAGCTCAGTTTCCTTGTCTATGAAATGGGGGTAATATTAGTACTCGCTCAGGAGATTTAATTAGATGAGCGCTCAGAAAGTTGGTTGTTATTATTTTTCTTATTATTATTCCATTGAATATCAGATCCAGAAGGAAGGACCAGAGGACACTGAAGGCTGCAGAGGTGGCCTGATTTGGTTAAGACATACAGCAAACTGATGCTTCTCTCTCTACCCCTTCTCACGACATCCCTCAGAGAACCAAGAGGAATTTGCTCACTTACTCCTGGGCTCAGAGGTCACCCACCTTGATTTGAAGCATTCAGATTTGGGGACTTTGAAGGGGACTTGCAGGGGTGTCCATGCCAACATCAGACATTATCAGGAGGCCATTTGTTCATGAGTGCGCCCCCTCCAGTTGGGGTTGGCACTGCCCACCGATGATGCCACAGCCACAGGGCGGATCATGGCCTCTGCTTGCTGTCCATCCGGGAGGCAGGGACTGTGGCTAGGTTCACTGTGGACACAGCCTGGACCTTGCAGGGAGAAGGACCTTGCTGCCAAGTAGGCAAGGCACTGCGTACTCCCCCTTCTCCAGCTGGGCTCAGCAATCTGGCCTCTCCTCAGCCCAGCCCGGGGGCTCCGCCTGCCCACCTGGCTGCCAGATGGAATGCCTGCTTCTACAGGCCCCAGATGCATTTTCCCTGATGCCCTTCACTCTCCCTGATGCTGGGGAAGACCTGGCCGGCCCATCTGGAGGGTGCAGGCGAGCACTGGGCAGGGGGATAGGGCACGGCCTCTCAACCACAGCTCAGGGACACCTTAAAGGCTGCTCTTTTCTCACACTGGGGAGGGGGCTGCGTCAAGTCAAGAAGGCAGGCCCCAAGCAATCTTTAAGCGAGGGGTCTAAGATGTGTTTTCAGCATTGAAAGGGAGCCCAAACTGCATTCAGAGAATAACAGCAACAGTAACACCTGTCGTTCATTAAGTAGCCCCCTCTTCTCGGCCCAAATCATACATCATTCCAGGCACTCCTTGCAACAGCTCCTCCTGCACTGGGCAGTTGGCGAGGATGGAATGGGAAGCCGCATCATAGCAGAGGACCTGGGAAGGAGGAGTTTACATTAGGGTTCGGGGGTACAAGAAGCTGCCAGCTAGTTCTCTGCCAAAGTACGAATGGAGGTGCCCCTTGCAACAGGCCTTCCTTGTTCAGGAACTTTTCCCTTGGCTGGAGCAGGGGAAGCATCTCCTTCTCGGCTCTGCAAACACAAAGCCAGAAGGCCCCTGTGGTCCTGGGGAGGGGTGTGGCAGGACTTGCTGTGGCCTGACAAAGGCTTATCCCCCTTCCCTTGGCGGTCAGAGCTGGCCTCTGAGATGTTGGTAGGAAAATCTGCAAGGGACCAGAATCCCCCATGTTTAGTGCTATGTCTTGAAGGTGGGGATAACCCATCGCCCAGAAAAGACACCAAGGACTGCCCCACTCTCCATGGGTGAGGGGAGGGTTTGAAATGATCACCCGGCTCGGCACAGGGCCTGGGAGACCGGTAGGACGGCTGGTTCTGGTTCCCCATGTGGCCGAGGCTAGAAGCCCTTCTTGGCCTGGCATGGTGGTTTGCTTCAGGGCCGATGGCCACAGGTGTGAATGCAAGTCTAAGGAAGCTGTAACCTTGGAGCCAACCCCCAGAGATCACAGGAGCACAGGCTCCACCACCAGGGAGGCCAGGGGTCCACGAGGCTGCGCAGAACATCTCTTCAACAGCGCCCCGACATGGCAGCAGCAGGAGCAGTAACACTGATGGCCTGAGGAGGACTCGTTGTTCCCTTCCTAGGATTGGAAGCAGGATTCTCTCTCTGGACAGAGAACCTCCTGGGCCCGTTTGGACAAGGGCAGGCAATGGCTCCAATCCAGGTGTACTGGACCCCCATTAAGTTGAACATGTTGGTACTGAGCAATTAACTGGAAAATGAAGAGGCTTGTGACCCATACTCCCATACCAGTGCAGAGGGTGATTCTGGTTACAATGTAGAAGCTGCCTACCTCCTTGGTCCCTTCTAACAGCTCTTCAGGCATAATTATGCACATCAAACATATGAGGAAATTGAGGCGTCAGGAAGTCAAGAACATGTGCAAGTTCACACAGCGGGTCAGCGTTGGACCTGGGACCGCTATCACCTCTTGTCAGTGCCCCACGAGATAAGAGCAGTAACCTGAGGCCACGCAAGGGCCAGCTCTTCTCCTACTGGCTCTTCCTTGTCCTTCAGATCACGACTTAAACAGCCCTTCTTCAAAGAGGACTCTGAGCCATACAGCCTAGTGGGTTTCACCCCATCATTTTCTACACATCAGGACAGTATTTCTTTCTTTCTTAGAATATTATCCAACATGTTGTAACATTATTTTTATTCATATTTTTACAATTCCCTTTGGTCTCTGAGGAAGACAGATGCCCCACGAACACCACACTGTGTGTTAGGCTCCCTGTTGAGGCCCAGAGCTCAGCACAGTGCTGAGCACATAGTGGGGACCCAACGGATGTTTGTTGAATGAACGATTGAATAGATGAATAATGAGAATTTGAGGCATGTCCTCTTTGCATGGGGTAAAATTCGGGAGATGGTCACGAGGGAGAGGCGAGGACTCAGGGAAGATACAGGCCCTGTCTCCGAATCCTAAAGGGCTGTCCTGGAGCAATAGGAGCAGGTGGGGTGGGAGGCACGAACTTAGAGTCACTTCAAAGCAGGACTCTCCGTGATGGGGGGACCTGGGCCCCTTGGGTGGTGGTGAGCTCCCTGTCCCTGTGCGTACAAGCTGGCCCTGACTACCTGTCCCTGCCCCTCCCTGAGCAGGTTCAGAGAAGCCTCCAGCTGTGGGTAGTGGAGGCCTGTCAGGCCTGGGTCGTGGCTACTCAGGGACTCAAAGCAAAGCAGCTGAGGGGGCTCCCAGGAGGAGGTGAGGTTGCGGGGTTTCCTAGGGGATTATCAGGAGCAGGGATCTTAGGCAGACACAGGGGTCTGTCTGCTGAAACTTGCTCAGAGCAGCTTCCTGGCTTCCTGGCCAGATAACCGAAAACAAAATAGACTGGGGCCTGGGCCACTGCTACAACCCCTTTCTACAAAGAGGGATGGGGCACGCAGGAGCAGGCCCCAGGGCCCTGAGTCATAGAGGGAACCCGTCACATTCAGAATGGTGAAGATTCTGGCCTCGGAACCTTTCCGCGTGACGCCTGTCTCTGGCCTCAGGCTTCTCATCTGCAGACTGAGAGCCCGCTGGGCGTCCCCACCGTCCCTGGCCAGTACTGGGGAGAAGGGGCCATCGACACACCGCCTGGAGGGAAGACACGCTCTGGACCCAGCCGCACCAACTGACACATACTAGCTCAGACCTGGGCGGGGCGCGGTAGGGAGAGATCAGCAGGTGCTTCAGGGAGGCAGGTGGAGGGGTCCAAGCTCTGAGCTCTTCCTCTGCCCTGATTGGGGAAACTGACCACCTAGACGGGGTGGGAAGGCAGCCAAGAAGGGCCCAGCCTGAGGTGCTGCGAGACTGGCCAGCGGCACCTGGGACTCTGATGTCTGGGTTTCCTGGAGGAAGTGTGCGTTTATGCCGTGCTCTTGTGCATCTGCATGTACATATTATATGCGGATCACCCATCTGTGTGTTTGTGGATGTGAATCTCTACACTCGCTTGTGTGTGTGTATGTTTCTAACTAGTGCCATCTCGTATACGTCTAGGCATGTGTGTGCCCTTATGTGTGTGTTTGTGTTTCTAGGTGTACATGGAAGTGCAAGCGATTGCGTGAGTTACATACATTCATTCATTCATTCCACAAATATTTATAGAGTGCCTACTATGCGTCTCATGTTGTCCTAGGTGCTGGGAATAGAAAGATGACATTCAAGGTCTCTTTCCTCATGCAATTTACATGTAGTTAAGAGACGGAATAAATGAGTGAAGAAACAATCTCAGATAGTGATCACTGCCATGAAGGAAAAAAAGCAGGGTAATTAGAAAGGGAGTGACTTGGGAAGGGTTACTTTATACAAAGACGTCAGGAAGAACTGCTTAGAAATGCCCATTCTCAGGCCTCAACCCAGACATCCTAATTCAGAATCTGCGTTTTTAACAAGACTCTCCAGGTGATTTGTATGCTTATCAGAGATTAAGAATCACTGGTTAAAATATACCTGACATGGAAGAAAAAAAGGATCTATAGGTAAATGCTACAGATCTTCTTCTGCTACTTGTCTTGAAAAAATAGTTGGTCTTTATCAATTTCCTCCTTCCCTGGGCAGATTCTTTACCCACTAAGCTCACCCAGTCATTCCTATCTGAGACCTTGGAGGTCCTGCCCACCCGGGGCTGCGGTGGTCTTCAGTTAACTTTTAGCCTAAGACAGTTTCCATCCCTATTACTCCCTGCTCCCCTGAGTATGAGAAAGCTGATCTCCTCCTGAAAGTCAGAATCACTAACCCCAGTCGAATTGTAACCCTTGTCTGCTTGTTTGCCCGGGGACGTACGGAGTTTTCAGCGGTGAGCTGGCATCCTCAATTTCCACTTGAGTCCTTCGGTGGGAGCATTCCTTCCTTGGACACTAACACTTCTAAACCCCGTTTGGGGAGAGAGTCATAGGTGGAATCATGAATGGCGCCACCTCTGCTTCTGCTCTTTGGTTCCCCTAGCCACGCATTCTAGCTCTGGGAGAAATAGCACCACGTATAGTTAAGAGTGTATATGGCATCCTATAGGATGGGCCCCTGACATCACAGTGTTTTTTAATTCCATTTGGCTCTGGAACTAAGTTCTTCATGAGGTCACCCCATAATTCTATAGGGCCATCTGCTTCTGGGCAATGGGGTACCTGGTATGATCAATGGATTCAACTAGCTTCAGTCCATTGGCTTAATCTCTCTCTGTAAAATAAATCCCCGGTCTATAGCAATGTCATATGGGACACTATGACAATGGATGAGGTGCTCAGTGAGTCTACAGATGCTCTTGCTGGCAGAATTATGGCAGACAGGGAAAGCAAATCCAAATCCAGAATAGCTATTCCAATGAGGAAAAATTGCTGTTCCCTTCCATGAAGGAAGGAATCCGATGTCACCTGTCTCCCACCAGGTGACATCCATGGCTGCTTCATCATTAAGCCCTTTGAGCAGGCACTGGGGTGACCAAGGAAAGAGACTAATTGGCATCCACAATGAGGTCATCCTGTCCACCTGTTCATTAAGGCCCTCCCTTCCAGAGTCTTCAGGAACTTTCGGTGAGTGCTCCCATAGGACATAGTATCCTTATGATGCTGGATCCACTCTGAGAGTCCAAACACATGCCCCTTCCCCAAGCTCCCCTTTTGCCAATTCTTCAGTCTTGTCTCTTCCAAGTCCCTGTCCATCAGGCTGAATCATTTGCCACTTACCATGAATCACTGTAGAACTTAGGCCTTCTGTTCTTCCAGACCAAGACAGTGAGATACACCAAAGTGCTGCTCACTGGGAGGACGTCCCTATTCTGTCCTTCAAGGATACATCTAAGTGGGGCTATAACATCACAGCATCCCACTTCCAGCTGGTGCTGGCATGACGCGCAGAGCCATTTGTTAACCAGGCTCAGAATGTTTTCTCCTCAACTAACTGGCCGTAGGGAATTCCTATGAGAGCACTAAGTGTAGGCTGAGAAAGAAATAGCGAACCACCTGCCTAGGCAACATACTTGTGCTTTCAGGACCTGCCTGAGTCCAGACCCATTTACACCATCTCCATCAGATGAAGGGGCATTCTTGGGCATGCTCAATTTAATGACTAGGCGGACCAGAGAACATGGCAGGTATCTTGGACTAAATAATTACCTCATAGTCTGTGGTCAGGTGTTCAGCTTGCCAAGGGGCAAGCAAAGAACTGTTTCTCCAAAGGTGAATAGTCATTTGCCAGAGAAGACATGGCCTTGCTCCAAAAATGAAGGGGCTCTAACTTCTCCTATCCGGTCTTGCCAAAGACTCCAGACAGCATCGCAATCTGCCACAGACACTTCAAGCACCATTGAATCTGATGTATCCTAAAAGCTTAGCTTGAACTCAACCGAGATCCCATTGAAAGCTTTTCTGATCACCCAGGAGATGGCTTGAAGTAGATCCAGAAATGTAGTATATGTTACCTCTAAAATCCAATCAGCCCACCGAATGAGGGGCCCCTTTCCTACGATCACGGATGCGAAGCTTAAGAATCTAGGCTTCGTTTTGAAGGAGGCATAGTGAATTTCTCAGGCTACTATTTTCCCAGAAGTTTCACTGGGTTCCCTGTATTTTCTCAGGCTCTTCTGCCCCCTGCCTCCCCAACTCCTGGAACACAACTGTATTTCAAGATACCCGCCATTTTCTGATCTCTAGGTCTTATCAGCCTGATGTCACCAATGTACTAAACTAGTGTGATGTCCTAAGGGATGATGAAATGATCAAGGTCCCGTGAACTAACTTGCTAGAGAGGTAGACGTAAGGTTGGAGAGCTGACACAGCACTGAGGCAAGATGGAAGGTGGACTGCTGTCCGCGCCACGAGAAATCTAAGTACTTCTGGTGTTCTCTGATTACTAGGATAGAGGAGGGGAAATATTCTCCGGGTGTCAGATATGTATTAATTTGTTCTGGTTGTGAGATCCCACTTGGAACACTGTGGAACTGTAATTGGAATCGCCACCTGATTAATTACAATAATCCACTTTCGTTTTTTAAGATCCATCTTATACATGGGCCAAACTAGAAAGTCAAATGAAATCACTACCCCTGCACCTTTCTTTAACAGTAGCTTTCATCTTTATGATTCCACCCAAGAAGTGTTGTTGCTCTGACTTACTATTTTGATGTGGCGTGGAAACCTACAGTGACTTTCGTTTGGCCGGTCCACGCTCCGTGGATCAGGGAGCCAGTGCAGCAAATCTGCCAATCCTGAGGGTATCTAGTCTAACAATGCACTCAGAACCTGGGTAAGTAACCACAGATAGTACTGCTGTCTGTCATGGAGCAGACTTGTCAACATTCCATGTATCATCTGATCCCTGTAGACCCCCACCCTAATTGGTACATCTCAGGAGCAATCTGGGTCTTTAGGAATTAGCATCAGTTCAGGGCTAGTGTCTACTAATTATCAAAAGATTCAGGATCTTTGCAAGTACTCTGTTACTCTGAAAGATGGCCACAGACCCCTTTGGGGAAGGACAAGGGAAGCTTTAAGGAATTAAATTATTATTTAATTTCTTCATATTGCAGAGTGTTTCCTCAAGGGGCCCATTCCTCCTTCATTCCACAGACTCCGGTCCTGCCTATTGACTGGGCGGGGTACTGATGAGTTTTTACCGTAATGGCTCAAGTCATTTTCTATTCATAAGATGCACATCTTTTTTATCACGTGAATCAGTGTCGGACCTTAGTGGGCTCCCCATCTCTTTTGGTCTTAAACCCATGATCATTAACCATGTCCAAAAAAATCCTGTAGTTTGGGCCATTCTGGTTACTGTGAGGCTCTGCTCCCCCTAACGGTCACCACACCACCCAACCTCTGACCTTCAAGTGCTACCACATGGCCTCTGTCACGCTAAGATCCTCCTATTTCCATCAAAATCAAGGGCCCATTCAACTATGGCGCCTTCCACCAGCATGCCTGGCCCACAGAGAGCCGCCATTGGAGGGGTTTTTCAAAGAGGTTGCCACTTCCCTCATCTATGACTTTTTTCCAAGGTTTTCATGAAGGGAAGCTTTTCCGGGCTCTCTTAGGGGTCTGAGTTTGGGTGGGAAGACACTTCTTTCTTCTGAATTTCTTACATCAAGACCTTTCTTTCAACCCCTCAAACCACAGCATTGAATCCAGAGCTCAGGCAGGCTCATCCACATTAGGAAATTCATCCAGATTTAAAATGGATATTCCTCTGGGAATTCACCCCGAAATGGACTCCCTAGAATGTTGCTGAGATGAATTAGCAAAACCTTGTGATTCTGTCAGTGAGTAAACTTTCTCCTCCAAGGTTTGACTTCATCATTGGTCTCCAGGAACATGCTGGAAACCGATCCTGTCATAAGCCAGAGGGACAATGAGGAATTCTGGTTTCCCTTTGCGAGAGAACACCGTTAGGCAGGACAGCCTCGTCTGATGGGGAAGCAGGGCCAGTCTGGCCAACATGGTCGACTCTATAGGGTTTGGGAGTCTGGACTACTGAGTCTGTCATCCTCGTGTGCACTCCCATTTTGATTCTCAATTCTCACCCTATCTGGATTAATTCCTTAAATTTTATGTAAGAACCCTGCAAAAGTTGAGAATTTAACAAACCTAATTTAGCAATCCACCGCAGCAAACCAAGCGTCTGGTTTTGCACTGTTTCTGCCCTGTCTTGATAAGAGATGAGAGTCTTGTTCCTGAGTCATAGGAAGTTCCTGAGTTTCAGTCCGTGCCCTGAGCTAAGGCTCTAGAGATTGTTGGTCATTATTTTCTTTCTTAAGCTATCCAGTGCCATAAACGACATTCCATCCCACAGTCCTTCAACTCCTCCTGCCCTTTATTCTGCTCTATGGCACCGCTCCTTCAGGTGTCGAACTCCTCCCTTCGCTGGATCCTTCATTTTAGATGACCACGGGACACTTTAATTAGCTGTTTCAGCACTGGGTACCACGAGCTTCGGGGTCCCAGCCCTTGTACTAGCTGCTATTTCTCTGCCTTCAGCCCTAACTAGGGCAGTAACTAATCCAAGATTCCCATGGTCCCCTCAGGGTCTCTGCCTGCACCCCAATTTTGGCACCAGTATCTGTACCAATCAGAGTCCCTGTTTGCAAACAACAGAAAGAAACTCTGGTTGACTTACGCTGAAAATAAACGTATTGGACAGGCATCAGGGAGTCCCAGACCCTGTGTGGAAGCGGGAGGACCAGGCAGGAGCCAGAAGAGAGAGCCGAGCCCCTCCTGAGGGAAGAACAGACTCAGGAGCCATTCCGGTGCCATCGCCACCAGCCTTGCTGTTCTACAGCAACAGTCCTCGCTGACCCTGCTCCGTAGGTCATTCTTTCTGTCAAGGAGTCACATCTGTGTGTGTGTGTGTGTCTGCAGGTGGGAAGCAGGAGGAGTCTGGTGAGCTGCTCTCTCTTATGGGTTTTGTGGGATAATGGAACCAGCACTAAATTAGAAGTGACCGACCCCAGGCTAGAGTCCCAGCTCCATCACCTGGCTCGACCCAGCTATGTGACCTTGAACAAATCACTGAACTTCTCTAGGTGGGTCTCAGTTTCCTCACCTGCAAAATGGGGACAATATCCATTCTCCCAGCCTCACTGAGGTGTGGTGCTCCCGCGGCATCCCTTCTTACACTGAGGACTTAGCTCAACGGGTACTGAGACGTTTATTTGTGAATTATACCAATGACGTCTGTTCCTCCAGTAGACCGTAAGTTCTCTGGGGTCAAGGACTCCTCCACCTGCTCAGTGCTGTTTACTCAATGCCTAGAAAATGCACGAAATGTACTGTGGGCCCAACAAATCTTTGTTGAATGAGAGAATGAATAAGCTAAGGGGTTAGGAAGAGCTTTGTAAACTGTCAAGGGCTGTGCACGTGTAAGTTGCAGTGCTTTGGAGCCAGAGACACCTCAATTCAATCCCACTGTCGTGGGACGCCAGGGTCTAGCTGAGTGACCTCAGTGACAAGGGGCCCAGCCCTGGGCGAGCATGGAGTCGGCATGGCAGGCAGCCAGGAGGCTGGGTTCTGGCCCCAGCTCTGCCCTCTCTCCTCTGGGCAGGGAGGGTGTGGCCAGTGACCATGAGGTCCCTCCCAAGACAGACACTCAGGGTCTCTCAGATGCCACCACTGAGTATCCTACAAAAAGGAGGCTGTTGTGTGTGCTAATGTGTGGGGACAAAGACAGCAAAGCCTGGGGCCAGCCTCACACCCGACAGCCACAGAGGACGGTCCGGCCTGCGCGGGAACTGGGAAGACAGGGACCCAGATGGGCTTGTGACCCTGGGAGGGCCTTTTCCCTCTCTGTGCCTCAGTTTCCCACCTGTAACATTAAGACTGTTGGGGATTGAATAAGACACCCACAGCAGTGTGTGTATAGTGTACACCCGGTAAACGTTAACCATGGCTATTATTATTGTTGTTGTTGTTGTTGTTGTTACTATAGCCCCTGGATTATACATATTCACACAAACTAACTATCTTTTAGTGCAAAATATACGCCTTCTCCTCTGTCCGTCTGTCTCTGCCTGAGATGTTCTTTTCCTTTCTCTCTCCCTCACTTTTTTTTTTTTTTTTAAAGATTGGCACCTGGGCTAACAACTATCTCCAATCTTCCTTTTTTTTTTTTCTGCTTTATCTCCCCAAACCCCCCCTGTACACAGTTGTATATCTTAGTTGCATGTCCTTCTGGTTGTGAGATATAGGATGCCGTCTCAACATGGCCTGATGAGCGGTGCCACGTCCACGCCCAGGATCTGATCCCTGGGCCGCCGCAGCGGAGCACGCGAACTTAACCACTCGGCCACGGAGCCGGCCCCTCCCTCACTCTTGTTCAGTGTCCTCTCATCTTTCTGGACTCAACTCAGGGAAAGCCACCCAGTGTCCCCTGTGAGCCCCCACTGTCCCCTGCACACCAGCCTCAGGAGTGCACCCCAATTTTGGCACCAGTAACTGTACCAATCAGAGTCCAGAGACAGGTCTCCGGCTGTCTGGGAGTTGTCTGCCCCATCCCTACCCTCCAACTCCTCCAGGGCCGGAGCCGCGCCTTCTCATCTGTAACCTCAGGACCCACCCAAGGCCCAGCACACAGTAGGTGCTTAGGAAATGAACGAATGAATGAATATCTGTTTTCAAAACTATAAAACTGATCTATGTCTTTGTCTATTTGAGGACAGAGTCTGAAGAAATGAGCTCGACCAGAAATGCAGAAAGGCTGGGTTAAATGCCTTTGCCATGAGCTCCTGCCAGCCTGGGGCCTCTTCTTTGGGCCCTTTTCTTGGTTCATCGTTGAACATAGCTTCAAGCGATCCTGTGGAAGGTCCTCTACCCCAATAGATGGTCAGCTCCCTGAGGGCAGGGCCACGTCTCTGTCTGCTTTCCACAGCATCTGTGGTCCCTAGCACAGAATCTAGAATTCAGTAGATGCCAGATAAGTAGGATCATGGATCCTTGAACCCTCTGTGGCCCTCGTCTGTGTGCTGGGTTTTGCATATGATGATGCTCAGGCTGATTGTGGGTTAATGAGCTCATGGTGTGATGGAAAGAACCTAGTCTGAGATTCAGGAGTCTCAAGTTCTAGTCTTGGTTCTGCTGTGTGACCTTGGGCAAATTATTGCCCTCTCTGAATTGGTTTCCTCACCATAATAGGAAGGGACTGTGTTATGAGAGGTCAGAGCAGGTTCTTCCCACAGGACTGGTCCAGGAAAACTTCCTGGAAGAGATGGGACCTGTACAGGTTCTGATGGAACAGCAGGACTGAGTGAAGTAGAGTGAATGGGAAGGCATTCCAGGTGCAAAGAACGGCAGGAGCAAAGACAGGAATGAGCAGAGCCTGTGAACTACATGTGTGGCTGGACAGAGGGTGGGGGACGGGGCCCAGGGCAGACAGGAGGGTAGAGAGAAGGAATGGTGGAGAGCGGGGACTAATTCCCCCTCTCAAGTCAACCTGAGTAGGATCTTCGGTCCCTTTCCTGAGAACACTGGCCCAGCTTGAAGGCGCCTTAATTGTAGGCCCCTTAATTACCCGCCTGCCCAGTGCCACCTACCTCCGGCGCGGTGGGTTGATCTCCCGCTTGCTCCAGGAGCTGTCCTGTTCACAGTCTGGCCTGCCTGTAACCAACAGCTCCCTCATCAGATAGCAGTGAGGACGAGTCCTGTGGGGATCCGAGGCCCCTGCCGCCGCCCGCCACCCTCCGTTGCTGGGAAGATGCTATCACCACCCAGGAACGCAGAGCCCAGACCCCTGCCCCGTTCCCAGCGGCTTTATCTAGTCTGGGATCTTGTGTCTGGCTGTGCCATCTCCTGCCCTGTGCCATCCCTTGCCACCCCCAGCCCCACACACCGTCCTCCAGAGCCGGCTCCTCGGGCCTAAAGGGCTGTCAGGCTTGGCGACTGGAGCCCCTTGGGGCTGATGCTGGGATCTTGGCCAAGGGATGGGTGGAGAGGCTGGGGTGCACGTGAAAGATGCAGCAGGCAGAGTTTGCAGAGCTAAGACTGAGTTGGGCTGGAACCTGCTGCCAGAAAGAACCAGGATCCCTAGAGCAGTGGGGTCTGAGGGGCAGGGAGTGAAGGTCTCAGCCTCAACACTCAACCTGCCCAGGAGGCCCAGCGTCCAAGCAGTGGGGAGAGAACGGGGCAGGTGAGGCCAGCCAGGTATGGGGCACCCTCCCCCTTCCTCCCTACACTTCAGCCACATTGGCTTCCTTTGGCTTTCTCCTTAATTCCCAGTTCATTCCTGCCCCAGGGTCTTTGCACTTGCTCTTCCCTCTACCTGGAACCCTCTTCACCCTGCTCTTTGCGTGACTAGTGTCTTTACTTCTTTCAGACCTCGGCTCACACATCATTTCCTCAGAGAGACTGTCCCTGACCACCCACCCCCAGTCACTCTCCACTGTGTCACCAGTTTTTATTATTTACAGCACGTGTCTGAAATGATTGCCCTCACTTATTTGTTTCTCTCTCTTTTATCTCTCTCCCCTGCTGGATTACAAATTCCCTGAGAGCAAGGACTGTGTGTGTCCTGTTTGCAGGGTGGCCCCAGGTCCTAGCCTGGGGCCTGGCACATAGTCTGTGCTCAGTAAATATTGGGGCCCCATGTTCTGGCCCTAAAAGTCAAGACAATTTGTCTCTTTTCAAATACGTAGGGTGCTTCCCGGCTCCATGCCTTGGCATATGCCATTCTTCCTGCCTGGAGTGCCCTTCCCTTGGCTTTTACCTGAGAAGATGGCTTCAGCACCCAGTTCGAATGGACAGGGGAGAAGGCGGTTCCCCTAGGGGTCCTCCCATAGCGCAGGTGTCTTATAAAGACAAACCTCTTGTCGAGTCTGTCCACATCTCCACCGTCAAGGAGCGTATTACCTACCGAGCTAACTTGCTCCGTTATTTGACAAGCGCCATTAGAAAGCACTGTCTTCTTTCGTGAGTGGTGGCATGCTTCCTGCCGACTGCAAGGTCACAGCCTCCTGAGAGAGGGGGAAGTGGGAGAGGTGAGGCGCGGGGATCAGAGACACAAGAACTGAGTGGACCCTAGTTGCTGCAGGAAGTTGGTGACAGAGGAAGCTGGCCCAGGGGGTAATGAGCTCCCCGTCAGTGGAGGTATTCTTTCCCAACTGTCTCACTTTCCCTACCTAGGCCCCAGCTTCTCTCTAGGAAGAAGGGAAGCATGCCTTCTCCCCAGGTCCCTCCTCTGCTGGGTTTAGTAAATAAGCCTGCAGGGAAGTTTTTGTCTGGGTCTAACGTCAACACATCTTTCTGTGCCCAGGCTGCGATCTGGAGAGTAGGAAGGCAGGAGCAAGGTGATGAGGTGGCGTGGGGAAGAGCATTCTAGAGGGTGGAATGGCATGTGCAAAGGCCAGCAGAGGAAGTCCAGGATGGCTGGAGTGCAGAGTGAGAGGAAGGTGGCCTGTGAGGGAGGTCACAGGGCCCAGGCGCTGCAGGGGCTCCAGCTGAGGCACTTGATCTGTACCCTAAAGCACAAGGGAGCCTCTGCAGGGTTTCCAGGAGGAAAGGGCACGAGGGTGTGGTCCACATCACTGGTTTCGGTGTTGGGAAAAGGTTGGAAGGGAGCCAGGGGAATGTGGGACCTGCCAGGAGGCTCCTGTCCCAGTCCGGGTGATGGTGGCATGGACAAGCATGGTGCCAGCGGGTAGTCAAGGAAGGAGAGGCAGGAAAGGGATGTGTGAGGATGGAGTCTCCTGGGTAGCACTGGGACATCAGGGACAGGCTGGGAAACGGGGTGAGGGAGAGGTTGGGCAGCCACTGAGATGCTGCACTGTGTGTCAGCAGGGCGGCCAAGGGGCTGAGCTTGAGGTTCTTTTGAGATACTGCAGCTCAGAGAGCTGGAGACCCAGAGGGGAGGGGGTTGTGAGGTGCAACCCAGACTGTGTGTAGCTGCAGGCACGAGGCACCCCCTCTGAGCTATACCTGCCCTATAGCTCCTTTAACACAGCAGGTGTCATTGCTCCCATTTTTCAGAAGAGGAAACTGACGCTCACACTGGAAAACAGTTGCCCAGGCTTCCATGATGAGGACGGCAGAACCAAGGTTAGAACCAGATCTGCCCTCCCCGAGTTTTACCCACTTCAAGCTGCCCCAGGACGCCTCCACAGCTAGAGCCCAGGGGAGACAGCAGGACCCCCACATACACAGATGGGGCTGCAGGGAGCTTGTTAGCATCTGATGGGCACTTGGCGGGAACTGCCCTCTGCAGAGGAGAAAAGGACAAGGAAGGCAGCCAGGAGGGGAGCAGGGACCTGCACCTTGCAGTCAAGGCCACTGAACTCACGGTCCTTCTGTGCACCACACAAAAGGGTATGACCCCAACTTTGCACTAAGCCCTCTGCTGGACCCTTCAGACGCAAGAAGGGGTGCTACTGCCCCATTTTACAGCTGAGGAAAGAGAGGCCCAGAGAGAGGACAGTCACAAGGTGAGTCAGTGGCAGAGTGCAGAAAGGACCCAGGAAGGTCTGACTCCAGAATCCCAGCTTGCCATCTCCAAGAGCTGGAGGGGTTCAGTGAGTGGCTGATGGAGGCAACCAGGGAGAAGCCCTGGGCTCAGGGGCCACTCCTTCTATCCCCCATCCCCCCCTCAGTGGGCCCCTCCTTCTATCCCCCATCACCCCCTCAGTGGGCCCCTCCTTCTATCCCCCATCACCCCCTCGGTGGGCCCCTCCTTCTATCCCCCATCACCCCCTCAGTGGGCCCCTCTTTCCTTCTATCCCCATCACCCCCTCAGTGGGCCCCTCCTTCTATCCCCCATCACCCCCTCAGTGGGCCCCTCTTTCCTCTATCTCTCATCACCCTCTCAGTGGGCCCCTCCTTCTATCCCCCATCACCCTGTCAGTGGGCCCCTCCTTCTATCCCCCATCACCCTGTCAGTGGGCCCCTCCTTCTATCTCCCATCACCCCCTCAGTGGGCCCCTCCTTCTATCTCCCATCACCCTCTCAGTGGGCCCCTCTTTCCTTCCATCCTCCATCACCCCCTCAGTGGGCCCCTCTTTCCTCTATCTCTCATCACCCTCTCAATGGGCTCCTCTTTCCTTCCATCCCCCATCACCCCCACAGTGGGCAGTGAGCCTCTAGGGCACAGGCCCCAGGGGAGGGCAAGAAAGGAGGGGAGATGGGTCACCTAGGAATCTTCTGAGAGCCTTTGGGGCCTCCTAGTGTCCACATCAGCCTCCCTTCACTCTCCCTCTTGCCATCTAGAACCGGAGGCAGCCTCCTGTGCCAGACTGTGGAGGCAGGAGGCGACAGAACCCTCCGCCGCGTCAGAACTGTCTCCTCAGGTCCTCTGTGGGGCCTCATTGGGGCAGTCCAGCCAGCGCTGGGCCCCATGGACCCCTTGTTCAGAAGAGATCTCCTGAGTCCAGCAGCAGTTGCCGTGTCAGGGAGGGAGGAGACGGGAACCCTGTGGTCGCGGAAGGGTGAGCGCCGGCCCCAGCCTGGAGAAGCCTAGCCCCGTCCCGAGAATCCTCGGATCTGGGAGTGCAGGGGACAATCTGGCCGGCCCTACAGAAGCGGCTGCTGCCCTGCAGACCCCAGAGGACGGCAGGGAGGGAGCAGGGCTTGGAGAGCCAAATTGGGGGTCGGGGCGGGGACAAAGCAGAAGCGGTCCCGGCCAGCAGGGGGCGCTGGCGCAGCAGAACTCCAGCCAGGAGGCCCACAGGGAGCCTGCCCACCCCCGAGAGGGGTCTGGAGGCTTCCCAGCCTAGGACATGACCTTGGAGCAGGGAGGAAAAGGCACCGGCTGGTCACACCTGGTTGTGGAGGCACGACCCTGGCACAAGGGACCCAGTATGGCGTCATGAATAAGAACACAGGCTTCAGAATCCACAAGGACCGGCTTGAGTTGGAATCCTGGTTGTCACTCTCTATGTGACCTTGGGCAGGTCTTCTCCCCTCTGCTCTTCAGATTCCGCCTCTGTAAAATGAAGATGCTAGGAGCACCTCCCCGTGGGGCTGCTGGGAGGCAACAATGAGAGCACACTGGGGAGGCCTGGCACCTGGCACGCAGTGAGTGCTCAACAAATGAACAGAGTCCTTCATAAGGAACCAAGGACGTGTCAGACATCAGGACCAGCTTGGCGGCTGTCCAAGGCCCCGGAGCCACTGACCCAGGGTCCTTTATCTTCCCATACAGGTTGGCACAGCTGCCCAGCTGAGGCCAGCGCTGAGTCCTCAGAGCAGGAGGGCGCTTCCAGCACAGGAGGAGAAGCGCTGCGGGGCAGGGAGCCAGGCAAAGGGCAGAGATGGGCCGGGACCTCGGCCACCTGCCCAGCTTGCTGCATTCGCTCAGTCAATCAAGCACGCCCCACCTGCCTCACGTCAGGCCCTGTGTCAGACACAGAGGCTTCAGCGGAGAAGACACACTTGTCCTGCCCTAGGAACCCAGGCAGGGGACGCCTCCTGCTGACCACAGCCAGAGGGAGCTGGAGGCTGCCTATCCCAGGGTTCATACTGAGGCCAGGTCCATCGCTTGACCACACAAGGCCCCATTACTGCTGCAGGTAAGGTCAGCCGTGGCTCAGCAAGTGGAGGCCCCTGGAGGCCCGAGGGTAGGGAGGGGGCCAGGGCAGAGCCAGGCCAGCTGCATCCCTCCCACTTTCTTCCTTGCAGAGGCCATGGCTTTCAGAGACTCTGGAGCGAACAAGACTCAGGTGCACATCAGAGCTTTGCTCCTTAGTAACTTGGTGATCTTGGGGAAGCTGTTTCCACTCTCTTAGCCCCAGGTTCCTCACTAATGAAAAGGACCCCTAGGCCTGCTGGGAGAATCCAAGGAACCCTTTTCATGGTTTATTATCTGGTTTATCCTTCCCTTTCATAAAGAAAGCTCCTCAGCTACAAACTAATCCTGTGAGGTTGGTATTGGTTCCGCCTACAGCAAAGGCAAGGCTCAGAGAGGTTAAATGACTTGCCCAATGTCACACAGTATAAATCAGCTCCACCTGACTCCAAAGCCTGTGCTCTTTCTAGAGGACATACTACCTCAGGGCAGATTGATTATTCCTTCTCTATAATGGGCCCAGCTGAGACCAAAGAGTCCTCTGGAAGAACAGTTCACAGGGAGATCTCAGTGGTGAGAGCCCCTCTGGGGGTCCCCTCCACGGGAAGCCAAATGTCTTGGGTAATATTCCTGGCTGTGCCACAGACTGGATGACCTTGGACAAGTCTCATATATCAAGCCTCAGTCTCCCTTCCTGAACATGAGGGTAGGAGCTGATGAAGCGTGGGTCGTGGGCCGACCTCTGCCTTCTCTGCTTCTCACCTCCGCCTGCTCCATTGCAGAGACCCTCCCCTAGGATTCCCTCTCCAGGGACCCCCCCCCCCCCGCCCGCAAACAGGGCCAGAAGCTGCTGTGCAGAAGGGGGCTCCAGCTTCTCGGAAGCCCCGTCACCATCCGGGGTAGGGCTGTAGGAGCCCAGCTGTGATGCCCTCTTGATGCTCCGGGTTTTCCCTGAGGACTTCCCGCATGCCCTCGGAACCGTCACCCCGGCTAAGGGCACTCTGCGTCTAGGGGCACAGGAGAGCCAGGAGCAGGGGCTGGGGAGGCAGAAGCAGTGGGCTGGATGCTCCGGCCTTGGTCTCTGGCCCTTCTGGGTTCCTCTAGGCCTGGGGGACTTTGGAGGCCCAGCCTGACTTGGAAGAGGCCCTCAGGCCTGGGATGCCCAAATTGTCACTGGATTTCCTGGTCAAGCCATCACATGGACTGCATTGCCTTCACAGGAATGTGGACATCAGGCAGCTGAAATGCCCCATTCACGGCCCACCTTCCCTAGCCCACACGGAAGATGCTGCAGGGGGATTGGGCCTCCGTCAGAAAGGCTCCTGCGCCTTGGAGAGAACGCAAAGGGTCATCTGCGGAGAGAACGGCCAAGACGCCTATGGCCAAGCCTGAGGTCAGACTGCAAGGCTGTGGAACCATTGCTGGCAAGCCTGGCACCTCGTCTTTCACCAAGATGTCCCGTGTTCCTCAGAGAAGGCGGCGGGAGGGAGTTCCTCATCCCTCTGCCTGGCAGGACCCAGACGCGGAGACCCGTGCTCCAGAGTCGGGCACTGGCCCATCCTGGTTGCATAAAATGACGGTCTCTCTGTGCATTTAATTATAAAATTAATACTCATTAAATAGATTTGAAAACTACAACAACAAAAAAGCACCAGGAAGCAAAACCACGCAGGCCTGTGTCACCACAAGTTCTTGCAGCTTTCTCCTGACCTCCTTTTGTCCCTGTGCTTGGTGCTCTGTGGTCTCCCGCAGCACAGGTAAGACCACTGGAGCATTCCCCTGGCGCTCTGAGCCCCTTCTCTGCCCAGAAGCCGCTCCTCGGTTCACAGTCTATGGCGGTTTCCATTTTCTGCTATTCTAAACAAAGCTGCCATGAATACCCGTGTGCCAGTAGCTTTCCCGGATCCTGAAATATCTCCTTGGCACTGACTGGTGTTCAGAAGCTGTGGCGGCTCAGACAGAGAAGAGAGTCGAAGGCTCTCCAGCCAAAGACTCTGTAAACGGCGCGTCATTGCGCCTGTGAGAGGCGGAGGGCGCGCCCCTCCACCTGCACAGTCTTTGTCCCCAAAATGGCCAGAGGAGATCCCTGAGGAGACTTTCCCTTCTGCTCAAGGCCCACGAGGAAGGGGTGTCACCCCTGTAGCCCTGGAAAGAGGGCTGGGGCTCCTGAGGAGTCAGAGGTTGGTGTTAGCTTCATCTGCAAAGAAGCAGCCCATCAGCTGGAGACTTCTCGCTAGGGCTCACAGTCAGACGCATGGGTGTCATGCTGTCTCCGTCGCTGACCAGCTGTGTGACTTTGGGCAAGTTACTTAACCTCTCTGTGACTGTTTCCTCATCTGGAGAACAGAGATGATCATCACGGCACCTGCTCTCCTCGGGTGGTTGATGGCATTAAATGAGGTGATGTGTGTCAGACTTTCAGCCCAGCACTGGCCCCGGCTCCATAAGCAGCCGACACAGCAGGACCACAGCGATGGCCACTTTAGCTGCAGATCCCAGGCGGTCTGAAAGGCTTCCTCTGAGTCTTCCTTTCTTCAAGGAAAATGGAGCTGAGAATGATTCTTGCCCCCTAGAGTTTTCAAGGACCAAATGAGCCTACAAGGATGTGAGGCAACACCTTGTAAACTGCAGAGGGCTTTGTGGTCATTTACTTTGCATGTTGTTGCTATCCTTGAGTCGGGGAGCTCACTACCTTTGGATTAGGCCTCAGGGGCAGCTCTGGCTGACACGGCCTCTTCCTCAGGGAAGCCAAAGCCTGTTTCTGGCTCTACACAACAAGCTGGCTCCAACGTCCATGAACCCCTCCCATTCCAACCCGCAGGATCTGGGGTCGCACAGCACTGAGGTCCAGCCCCAGATTCATCTTTCCCAGCTGTGTGTCCTTGGACACTGGCCTCTCTGAACCTCAGTTTCCTCATCTGTAAAGTGGGGGCTCCAGTCCTGCCTCACAGGGTTAGGAAGAGCCAAGGAACCCACACAGTAGGTGCTTGTTATATGTACGCTTCCTTTTCCATGCGGATCCTGGAGGGGGCGCTGTGGATGGGGGAGAGTCTATATTGATGGGAGAATGAGAAAGATTTGAGAGTCAGACACTAATTTGGGGGAAGACCAAGAATTGGGCTTGAGTTGTGCGGGTCAGCTTTCTCAGCCCTGCCTTCTTCCATCTCAGAGGCTCCTGGGAAAGCACCGATCACATCCTAGGATCAGACCCAGAGCCTGCGAGACCCCGGAGGCCCAGCACAGCACTGCAAGGATGGGGTCGGGGATGCCTTCATCGACCCCCCATTTACCAGGCCTGTTAGAGCCGCAGGGTGAAGACAAGGTCCCCGCTCCCACAGGCCTTGCATTCCAGGGAGGGCTGAAAGTGAAGACCACAAATTAAAGAATATGATGAGATGAGGTAGTGGTAAGTGAGGGAAACAAACAGGGGGACTCGACAGAACGAGGGGAGGTGGCTGAGTTCATCTGAAGAGGTGACCTGTGTGCAGAGATGTGACAGATGGGAGGAGCCGCCGACGCTGGGGCCCAGGGAACAGGCAGCGCAAAGGGGCGGAGCGGGGAATCGAGTGTGACGCGTCCAAGGAGCAGCAAAGGAGCCAGTGGGCAGGGCTGTGGTACCCAGGCAGGTGGGCAGCAGCCAGATCTCCATCCTCAACCCAGAGCAGCAGGGAGTTCCCATGAACAGATGTCATGGCGAGGAGAGCAGGTCTGCTCTGTGTGGCTCATGGGGGCAGAGAGGAGCCATTAGGCCAGACTTCTGGACAGACAGATTCATCTAAAGGTGGAAATTGATTCTTCATAAGGGAGTGAGCTCCCCGTAGCTGGAGGCATGCAAGCAGGGGTGAGCAGATTGCTTGAAAGAGTGCTTTGGGTTGCATTGTCCTGTAGGCATTCATTTAGTCAGTCACTCAATGGACAGTGGATAGTCACAGATGCTCTGTGACCAGCCCCGTGGAGGGTGCTAGGGTGGCTGAAATGCATCAGCCACGGGCCCAGCTCTTGTGAAGGTCATGTTCTATGGGGAAGACAAGATGTGTGAACAGGGTAGAAAGGGCTCTGGATCACCTAACGGGGAGAGAGAAAGTCTGAGGTCAGCAGGGGAGAGAAGGAGAGAGGAGGGAGGGAGAGCTGGGGGAGGGAGGGAGTGAGGAAACACTTCTGGCTAGACAAAAGAGAAGGCTTTGTGGCAGAAGCGAGGGAAGGCTGGGTGTGGGAGGATGGGTTTGGACATTAGGATGTGGAGGGCACAGCTTCCAGGCAGAAGAAGGGCATGGACCGAGACACGTCCGTGAAGATGCAAGGTTCTAAACCGGCGCCGTCCAGTGCAATAGCCAGCAGACCCCTGTGGTTACTGAACTCTTGAAATGGGGCCAGTGTGACTGAAAATTGGGATTTTTCATTTTATTTCATTTGAATTAGATTTAAATCACCACATGTGGCTAGTGGCTCTGAAATTGGGCAGCACGGGTCTCGAGGCAGGAACAGGGGGTCCATGTCCGGGCTTGGGAGTCCAGAGAGAAGAGGGTGGAAGGAGCGATGGGGAGCTGGTCCAGGCCACCTTAAACTGATCCCGAAGCAGTGGGAGCCACTGAGGGGTTCCTTGGATTCAAAGACCCTCCAGAAAGGAGGAGGGATGCTTGGAGGGCCTGAGGCTGGAGGCAGGGAGGTGGGTGGAGGCCCCTGCGCTGCGGCAGAGGCTGCAGGAGGGAGGCCTGAAGGAGCTAGCCCAGGACACAGCCCTGGGAGAGGACACAGAGGGATGTCAGGAGACTGCATGCCATTGCCCCGGTCCCAGGGGTGATGAATGGGGGAGTCCAGTGGAGGCGAAGTCATAGGTCTGTGTAGTCGAAGGACCCTGGGTAAGTACCTGAGTCTCTGGTGCCCCATCTGTGAAATGGGGCATTAACCTTTGGCAAAGGAGGGGCTGTCTCTGAAGGGTTTGGAGAATTGTTTCCTGGGGTGTTTGGGGGAAGTATGTGCGTGTCAGGGTGGAGGGAGGGATACACGGGGGGCTGCTGGGGGGCTGAAGAGACAGAGACAGGTGGAGCCCGGCATCTGCGCATCCCCGCATCCCATCCTGTGAACAGGGGGAGTTTCCTAAATGTGGCTCAGAGCAGGGGCGGGAGCACTGGACAGACAGTCAGAAGTCTTGAGTGTGAGTCCCACGTCTGCTCCCGAGGGAGAATGCAAGAGAAAGGGTGCACCTACTGTGAGAAGTTGAGCACCTGTTGTGTGCATGAGGTGTCTTGTCCCTGGGGCCAGTGGCGTCCCTTCGCCTCTCTGAACCTGAGCTTCCTCGCTGTGGGGTGAGGCAGAGGCACGCCGGCATTCAGTGAGCTCCTACCGTGTGCTCTACCTGCAACATCTTCCTTGATCTTCCCCAGGTGGGTACGATCATTGCTCACATTTTACAAACGAGAAATGCTCAGAGGGGTGGTCACTCGCCCAAGGTCATACAGCTGATAAGATTGCTGGCTCCGGAGGCTACAGGGACCCCTCCCCAAGGCACCTCAGTGTGTCTGGAATCATGGGGCACGTTTCTGGTGCTCCTGCCATGCTGCCTTGTGTGACCAGGGCGAGGGCTGGTCTGGTCTGTGAGGGTCAGAGGCAGCGCTGGCCATGAGTGGGCTTGGGGGTCCACGGAGAGGGGGAGGGCAGACGGGGGAACCCAGCCATGTGCCAGCTCGCCAGAGCCGGCCCCAGGGGAAGGTACAGACAGGGTGAGAGAGAGCCCAGGGCAAGCACCCGGCCGCCCCAGGAATGGGCCGGTTCAGGTGCCAGGGGCGTTTCTGTGCATGCATGAGTGCGCTCGTGGTTGGGGGGGGGGGGGGGCATGTGTGTAGGTGTACAGGATGACAGGGAGGTGTCAAGCGGTCCCCTGTGTGGACACGTGAGTGGCTGCAGGCATGAGTGTGTGATTGTAAAGCCATATGCAGTTGGGAATGTTCAGGGCATTGAGGGCTGTGTGACAGGTGTGGACAGTTGCCTCTGGGGGCAGGTGTGAAGGTAGGGGAGGGTTATGGGGGAGGGTGCTGCCAGTGAGGCTGCTGTGCAGATGTGGGCGGTACCTGGACACAGAGTGGGTGTCTCCCTGGATCCCTGAGAAGCCCGCTCCCTGACACTGCCCTTGGCTGTGGCTGCGCAGCCCCTGCCAGGAACTGGACTGGGTGGGTGGGAGGAGCTCTGCCATCACAGTAGCCACCCGCCCAGGATCCCTCACAAGGTTCCTCCCTGCTCCTGGGTCCCGGCCCCTGCCCCCCACCATCTCACCAGAGTCGAGCTGAGGCCCTGGGAGTGTGGCCAGGTGCGCTCCCCCAGCCCAGGTAGGGTCCAAGCAGCCAGGTGTGACAGAAGGCAGGAAACACTGGGCGCTGATTGGCTGGGCGGTGCTGTTCACAGCCACCTCCTCCTGGCCTGGGGGCTGCCATATTTAAAACCTCAGAACAACCTTCCAAGGTGGGTGTCACCATCACCCCTGTTTTACAGAAGAGGAACCTGAGGCCCAGAGGAGACAGAAGCCACCTTCCAAGCCAGTGCGGGCCCTAGATCCCCATCTGCTGCTTGGTGTGGCATGCAGAGGCCCCAACCACGTCTGCCATGGGCCGGCTTGCAGGGCCGCGTGCCCACCCCTCCTCGACCCGCCCTGTCGGTCTGGTGGCTTGGGCTCCTGGTCTGTTACATGGGAACAAGACGGCTCGGCACATGTCCCTCTCGGAGTGGAGCTGGCTGTGGCAAGCAAGGGCTCACACTTATATTGCTGTTGAGGATTCCCAGGAATGTTGGAAAACCACCCCAGCTGTCCCCTGGTAGGGGGTGGGGGCGGCTCGGCATGGGGGGGGTTCCCTGTAAGGAAGTCTCCAGGATGGCCCCTCTAGGAGCTGTCCAGGAGTCTCAGCTTTGACCCCAGAAGGAGAGCCACCGCTCGCCCCTTCCTGCCCAGGAGGGCAGCGGGGTGGGCTCTAGGATGTGAGACAGGACATCAGGCCCCTGCATGGCGTGAGCAGGTGCCCAGTCGAACGCAGCTCCCACTGCTCGCTGCTCAGCCCTGAGAGGGAGGCTGGGGCTCAGTGGCATTTCCGGAGCTGCTGGGCGCCAGGGTGGGGGACGGGGGCTGGCACCGATCGCAGCCCACAGCCAATTGCTCGTTAATCCACCCTCCACAGCCGCTCCAAAATAACTTAATTGGCCTAGAAGAGCTGCTGGCAGCCTGCCCAGGAGGGGCCCCAGAGGAGGGGCCCACACAGCCTCCTGATGCATGGCCCCCCACACTGCAGGGAGGGACCCTGGGAGGAGGACACAAGGCCCCTGCCCCCGACTCTGAGGAATGTGCTCTTTCCTTGTCACAGGGACCTCACCACCATGGCTCTGCCAGGTGGGGGCCACCATTGGACAGTTGGGGAAACTGAGGCTCAGAGGGGGCCTGGATGGCCCAGCAAATCAGATGGGAGCCCCTGTGCAGTGCTCAGGAGAGAGGGACACTTAGAAAGTGGGGTGTCACCAGCTGGGAGGCGGAGAGAGCTCAGCCCTCGGAAAAGCTGGCAGGGGTTTTCCAAGGGAGAGAAACTGAGGTGCCAGCACTTACAACCCAGCCAGAGTTGACACAGGAGGGACAAGGCAAGATAAAGTCCCCCGGCCTTCCAGACTCTTCTGACTCTTCTCCATCGGTGCCAGGCTGGGTGCTGGCCCAGGCACACCGGGGGAGGATGGGCACATGTGCACATGCCTGTGTCAGCTCAGAGAGGGACACGGGACACCCGGTGAGCCGGAGCTCTGCCCCACGTGTCAGGTCCAAGACTGAGCTCACCGCCTCCCCCTCAGAGAATGTTCTGCATCAACCACCCAGGCTCCCAAGGCAGACACTTGCTGACTCCCTCCTATTCACCCTCATGTCCAGCCTAACACCCAGTCCTTCCCGAGCCACCTCCCAAACTCTCAGGACCCGCCCATTTCTCAACCCCCATCCCACCTGAATCCAGGCCCCCATCATTGCCCCCTGGATTACTGCTCTGTAGGCTCCTGCCACCACCACCACACACACACACGTACGTACCCCATCAGCTGTCACGGGGATCTTTCCAGAACTCCACTCTGACCACGTGCCCCCGCATTGCCCTCCATAACGTGGACTTTGAGGCCACCGGGCCTTGGCCTGCTCACCTCATGGAGACCTGAGGAACAGAGTAGTTTAAAACACAGGCCCCAGATCAGCCAGATCTGGGCCCGCATCCTGGGTGGGCCATTTGGTGACTGTGATCTTGGACGAGTCGCACCACCTCTCCGAGCTCTCTCCTCGCCTGGGAAACGGGCTTGCTAACGGTCTGCACCATGAAGGACTAGTGAGGTAGCAGGGGGACGCCGCAGCAAGGCGCCTGGCTCTCAATGGCTGCACCACATGGCCCTGGCTGGCCTAGCTCAGCCCACCTGCCGCTCAGCACTCACCTGGGATGCCCCAGGCCCTCCAGAGCCTGCCGCTGCTCCTTCCTCTGGGCTCCCACACCCCCCTCAGCACCCTGCTCTCCCTCTGTCTGTTCTCTGGCCTGTCTCCTCCTGTGGGCGGGAAAGGGGCCTGGGACAGATGTGAATTATGTTTGATGAACGGATGAATGATGTATGAATCCCTGTAGATGGACATGGTCATGTGAAGAAGCCCGCACACACAGGCACACGGCACCCTCTTTGCCATCTGTGGCCCAAATGGGCTAAGGGTCGGAAGGGAGCCCCAGGTTGGTCCATCTTCACACGGGAGTTTCCTCCACTCCCTCCCTGGCACAGCCCAACTCAGCCTGAGCCTAAGAAGAAAGCTCAGGACCACGTTTCTGAGGCTCCAGGAGGGTGTGTGTCCTGCCGCCGTCTCTGGGCACCAGAGCCTCAGACACCGGGCCTGCGGGGGTCGGGGTGGGCAGCGCAGGGGGCCGCCGAGGCCGCTGGGCAGGGCAGCCTACAGCGTGGGGCGGAGCTGGGGGCTGCCAGCTGGCGAGCGCCTCAGCCTGGCAGGGCGGCCACACGCCCCCGCAGCAGCCGGGAGCGTCCAGGGCCTGCCCACAGGCGGGCGGGCATGCCGGGCCCAGGCCGCCCTGGGCTGTCCTGCCTGGAGGAGGCGGCCTCGGAGGGTGGCCTGGGAGGCGAGAGGAGGGGGTGGGCCCGCTTCCACCTCCCATCCCCCACCCCCACCCCAAGGTAAGGACGCCAGGCGGGAGGCCAGGGCCACCCTCAACTCGCATTGTGGCCTGGGACAAGCTGCAGCGCTCTAAGGCCTCACTGCCTCTTACCCCATCCGCGGGGGCCCAGGGCTGGGGAATTTGGTCCTCGGCGCAAGGCGGTGTGTGGAGGGCTGCTGTGGCCACAAGAGGGCGCCCAAGCCCCACCCCGCGGGGAGCCAGGCAAGGGGGCCGCCGGGGGGGCGGGGCTCAGGTCCGGGTGGGGTCTGAAGCCCGGGCTTGAATCTTGGGGGATGCGGCGCACATACTGCGTCCGTCCCCAGGCGGCGCTTATCCACGCTTTAGGTCTTTTCATCCGAGGGCAACACTACCTGGCTTCAGTCAATGTTTTCTGAGCAAGCACAGGAATGAATGCATTGAACGAGGTATTATTGTTACAGGTATTTCACAGGTGGGAGAGTAGCTCAGAGTGGTTCCGTGATTGGCCTAAGTCACACAGCTAGTAGGCAGGGAGCAGCTTATTCTCCCTCCCTCGTTCTGGCTGCTGGCAGAGCTTTGGAGAAAGTGCTGGAACCAACCCATGGGGGGTTACCAGCGCTCAAGCCTTCAAAGCAGGGACGAACCCTGGTCCTGGCGCCCTCAAGGGCCCCCTCTGCCAAAGGCCAGACCCTTCTCTGGCCGGCCCCAAGGGATCACGATTCAGAAGGCACCACCGTGAGCCCTTTACACCCTACAACAGATCATTGTCCTCTGACCTACAGGGGAAGGAGGAAGGCACCGGGAGAGGAGAACTTGCCAGAGGCCACACAGCCATTACTTCCAGCACTTTGGCCCCGGAATCCACACTCCCCTCACCGTGCCATGTCTCTGGGGAGCTTCTGGCCACCTCCCCCTACCACCCTATTCACCCAACGCCATTTCCCACCTGCTCGGCTGGGGAAGAGGTGACTTGACCCCATAGACCTTGCCCTGGAGGGGAGACAGACAAGGGAATGTATGACTCATTCAGCGGGGAGGGGCCACGCTCAGGAGGCCCCCTAACCAGTCAGAGTGTCCAGGGGGTTCTGAAGGGAGATCCCTCCTGAGCTTAGGCTTGAAGGAAAAGGCAGAGGAGAAGGAACCAAGGGGTGGGCATCCCAGGCAGGGAAACCCATGTGTGCAAAGGCCCTGGGGCCTGTGTGTGGTATGGTGGGGACTTGGGGGCAGCCAGGCCCACCAGCTCCAGAAGCCGTGTCAGGGGGCCAAGCCTCGTCCTGAACCAACAGACACTCTGCAGAGGAGAGGGTTAGAAGGATCTGGGGGTGGGTCCCACGGAGGGACACACCCACCATGGCCCTCACAAGTCTCCCACCCCAGTCTCCAAAGGCCCCTGCTTGGGCCGGACCCACAGCCCTTCTCTGAGGCCCACCCTC
The DNA here is from genome assembly GCF_041296235.1 of Equus asinus. Classification (NCBI taxonomy): domain Eukaryota; kingdom Metazoa; phylum Chordata; class Mammalia; order Perissodactyla; family Equidae; genus Equus; species Equus asinus. Next base: position 81,977,354 of record NC_091794.1, read on the forward strand.
TCCTGCCTCATCCATTCTGCCTTCTTCACTCTCTCCTTCCCCTCCAGCAGCAAACGTGCTCGCCTCTTGTTAACAGCTCTTTATGGAGGTATAATTGACATATGTTACTGATGTGTTCATATGTGATTCGGGGCAAATCAACATAATGATTCGCTATTTGTATTGTTAACAATTTTTAAAACCCCTCCCTTAGCCCCACACACGTCTCCCACAGGGCCCCATCATGCTCCTCCCCTCCCTGGTGGCACTCCGTCAAGCAGATCCTTTATGCACAGTCTCCCCCTCCACAGCCCACCGCAGTCCACCCCATATTCCCCCCAAACTGGTCTTACTGACTCACTCGTGACATCATTGCTGCATCTGTTTGTCTCACGCCGACCTCGAGGCTGGCAGCCCCGGCGCCCTGCTGGCCACTCTCTTGTCTGCACCGTCTCAGCTCTGGGCCTCCATGACCCACACCCTGGGGAGTGCCTGCTCCTCACTCTCCGTGCAGGCCCCTCTGCCACTCCACATGGCAAAGGACCCGGCTGCCCTTCTTGTTCATGCTGCGCCCTCTTCCCCCGCACTGGTGCTGCCAACCCCACCGTCGCCAGGCTCCATGCCCAGGTGTCCAATTGCCTCCTAAATGTCAGCCAACCGCACCCATGTAACTCATTTAACCCAGACCCAGCCCCACGAGGGAGGTACTATGCTCATTTCGCAGATGGGGTACTGGAGCACAGAGAGGTTAACTGAGTAGTTAAGGGTGGTACAGCTGATAAGAATCCAAGCCAAGCTCTCCCTCCTGGATATCCCAAGGGAACCTCAAACTTGCCTCATCAGCTCTGCCCTGAAATGCGTATTCCTGGCCAAGCCGGCCTTTAAATCAGATAATTCGTGGTGGCTGGGCCTCGGGCAATTTTACTCAATGCCCGTGAACTGCTTAGCACAGAGTCGATGCACAGGCAGCGGCCCTGCCCTCTCTGAACCTCGGCTGCTTCATCTATAGATGGGGTTGTTGGGGAAGGGCCAGGCCCGGGGCTCGGCCACACGGGGAGAGCTGCGGCCCCGGCCACTCGCTCGGCGCGCTGGCCTGACTGCACTTAATAAATCAGAGCAGCATCGATTTATAACTCTGCATGTTTGACACAAATGCGCTATTTTTCAGAAGCCAAAATAAAACTCCAAGAAGCTGTAAGAAGCCAGGAGTCTGGAAGGTTTCCTGCAGGTCAGGCAGGGTGAATTAGAAGCCCCAGGTGGGATCGCCCCAACCACGTCCTGACAACCTGGGTGGGTGCACATCGGATGCTAACGAGGCGGCTGCTGAGCCTTCTGTCCTGCAGGCCCGGTGAGGAGGGACAGCCGTGTGGGATGAGGAGGGTCGGGGCCTCTGCCACCCGCGCCGTGTGACCCAGGACAAGCCCGGGCCCGGCTCCAGGCTGCGGTTTCTTCACCTGCAGTTGAGGGTGCTGTGCATTACTCAGGTGGGGGTAAGTTCAGGGCCTTGGTGGGACTTCAGGTGATGCGCACAGCCATTTCATCCTTTGACCAGAGAGCTCAGGATCTGTAATGGTGGCTGCAGGAAAAATCCACCAATTTGGGGCGAAATTCACCAACATTTGCTGTGTGTGTACCTGTCTCCATAAAGCAGAGTCAGGCTCCACCTCAAAGGACCAACCCAGGAGGCCTTGCTTTGGGCCGAGGAGCGTGAGGGAGCGGGATTCAGGCCCAGGCCCTGCGCCTTTCCCTCCTCACCGCCCCCAGGCTTGGGTACCACTTTCCCCATTCTAAGATCAGGAGCCCGAGGCCTGAGGCCTGACTCCCAAACCGGGGTCTTCACTTCCGTTCTGTACTGCATGTGACCCAGGGTGCTAGTGCCTGCAAAGAACACAGACCCTGGAGCCCGAAAGCTCAGCTCTGCACTTGCATCTGGGAGACAGGAACCAGCCTGTGCCATCTCCCTGAACCTCAGTTTCCCTGTCTATAAAGTGGGGGTGATGATGACATCTGCCCCTGGAAGTTAAGGAAGATACTCATGTAAGCCACACACACGGTGCCTGGCACAGCGTGTCAGACCCACGGGAGATGGTTTAAAGATCCTCATGGCCCATTCATGAGAGAGGATCTATTACCCCCATTTTGCAGATAAGTAAACAGAGACTCAGAGAGGTTTAGCAACTTGTCCAAGGTCACAGAGCTGGAGGGGGCAGGGGGAGAGTGTGAGGGGGTCAGGAACTGAGGCTCAAACCAGATCTGCTTGTCTCCAAAGGGGTCAGGATGGAAGGGAGTGGGCCAGGCCAGGGCCCCCCCACCCCCGAGGGGAAGGAATTGGGAGGGTGGAGAAGGGAAGGAAGAGAGGAAAGGGAGGGAGGGCTCCAGGGAGAGGTGAGGCCGGGTGCAGGCAACTGCCTTGGGCAGAGGGCCAAGGCCAACCGGGGTCAGTGGGGGAGGTGCCTGGCTGGCGGTGGGCGCCCTCACCCCAGCTCTGTTCTCCGGTCCCGGTGACCTTGACAGCTCAGCCTGCCTGCGCCACTCGAATCCTAATGAGGCCCCGTGGGCAGAGGTTTGGGGGTGGCACTCCCACGTGACAGAGCTTGGCAGAGCCTCCCACTGCTAGGGCCACAGCCAGGGTTCTGCCCCCTCCCCTGGTGGCCAGGAGTGCCTCCCAGGGGCTCCATTCTGGGCTGCAGGGGCAGGAGGTAAGCAGGAGCTCGGAGCAGCTCACCTGGAAACCTGGGGCACCTGCAGGGTGGGGAGGGCCCACCCACAGCTGCCTGGCTCCCTGCACCCACCCGCAGTCTCCACCCATCTCTCCCAAGGCCCCGGACAGCTGGGAATTCCTGCCGCATGACCAAGTCGGCCTCTAGGGGCTGGGAAGCTGGCCCGGCCACCCAGATAGGGTTCCAGTTACAGCTCAGGCTGCAAGCTGGCTGTGAGGCCAGGGCAAGTGACTTGCCCTCTCTGGGACTCGGCTTCTGCCCGGTCGAAGGAGAGATGAGCAGCAAGCTAAAAGAACTTTTCAAAACCAGAGAATCTCAGGATCTGGAAGCCCAGAAGCCAAGGGTTGGAAAGAACCTCGGGCTATGATTTTCTAATACGGGTCTGCAGCCTGACAAAGTCGGGGTCACCTGGGGAACCTGTGACCGTGGGTACGGGGGCTCCTTTCCCCCAAGCACAGCAGTAGAAGGGGGTCTGGACATCTGTAGATTTAAGCATCCGAGAGCCGAGCCTTCAGGGGGCTTCTGCCACTCTGACTCCTGCGGTTGGGGAGGTTCTTCACAGACAGGATGCCCAGCGATCCGCACGCCTCCCCACATCCTTGAGGCTCCATGCCCCGGGCCTCCTCAGATCCCCTGCCCGGAGCTGGGTTCCAGCATTTACTCACATCAGCCACTCCTCCATAGAGTTCTCCTCCAGCTTCTCTCTGTCCGGGTCCTCTCCCTCCAGGAGAGGCCACACCTACTGGCCCTTCCACCTTCCCTCCCACCCAGCAGGGGCCTACTTTCGTGTCTTCGTCTAAGATTGCATAAAGTGCACTGGTTTTAAGTGAAGGGCTCAGTGCCCTTCTCCCTGTGTTTCCCCTGTGTAACTTCCACCCTGTCAAGCTCTAGAACGTTTCCCTCACCCCAGGGAGCTCCCGGTCAAGACCTCTGCGTCTCCCCTGCCCCCTCAGCTCACCTCTATCGCCCCAGAGTAGATGGGAGAGGCTTCTTTCTAAGGGGACCTCTTGCGCTCATCAGGCGAGCAGGTGCTCGGGGAAACCTGCGAGAGGAATGACAAGATGGCTGGAGGCTGCGCCCCTGCTCCAGCCGCTGCCATGATGAGGTCCAGGCTCCTTGGCCCGGCGTTCAAGGCTTCCTCCAATGTCTACCACCCCTGTCAGCCCTCCCCACCACCTCCAGCAAGCCAGAGCAGGCAGGTGCAGACACGCCCACCTGTCCTAGCCACGCGCATGTCCACGCTCAGACTCCTCTTTCCTGCCAGGGCCCCCTCCCTGCCTTTGCTCCCGCGGTTGCCTCCTGGAATTTGGGGATTGCAAATATGCAGAATGCCAGGATCTGCCACTTTCTTTGCAGTACCCCCGGCCCTCCCCACTGTGGCCTTACTCACCTTGGAAGGCCACATTGTCCCTTCTCCCTGTCCCAACACGGCCTCAGCCTGCACGGTGACCTGGAGCTGCCACACTGAGCTAAGCTTGGAAAGCCAGCTCTCCCCCCCCCCACCCCATGTGTGACTTTGGGACAGTCACTCTCCCTCTCTGGGCCTCAGTTTCCCCATCTGTAAAATGGCACAGTCAGGCTAGGTGGATTCCGTGGGCTCCCTGGCTCTGATGTTTCCTGCAGGGCACTGTCCACAGTAGGTGTAAATACATATTTGTTAGACAAATAAATAGCCCAAAGAACAAATCGTCATTGATGGAGTTGTGGCTGGCTGCTGCAGAGGGTTTAGAGGCAGAATCCCAAGGGCGGTGGTCAAGTCTGCGGTCAGACTGCCTGGGTTTGAAAGCCTGGTCTCAACTTTCTCATCTGTAAGATGGAGATAATAGTACGGCAGGGCGAGAATCAACTGAGAGAGTGCACAGAAGCAGCTGAAAGACGGCGTGGCGCAGACCCAGGGTTCAGCAGAGCTGCGCAGGGCTGGCCAGGGACCAGCGGGCGGAGCGCAGTGTGGCCGCAGTGTCTACCTAGTACCACCAGAGGGCGCCATGATGCAGCCGAAGCCGCCAAGGTGCGCCCCGGCCTCCTGACTCCTCCTGCCCGGTAAGACGGCTCGCGGGAGGAGGACGTGCCAGGCAGGGGCTGCCAGCGCGGAGGGTGAGGGCAGGACCCCGGATACCTGTGCGGTCCTCTCTCCAGAAGACGCCCCACAGCACCCTGACTTGAAATTCTGTCCATTTCTATCATAGTCTGTGCCCACCTAGACCTTCCCACCATGGCCGTTAGACCCACTTAACAGATGGGGAAACCGAGGCCCCAGAGCAGGAGAGGACAGCTCCAGGTCATGAGGCGAATTCTAGCCTCCCTGCTCAGACTGCCTTCCCGGTACATCCCACTAAAGACCCCATGGTGTGACCCCCCTCCCAGCCAATGTTGGGAGCCGGCACCCACGCCCGCCCATCCTGGGTGGGGGGACACGTCAGCGAAAGAAACACATGCAACGGTGGGGAGCCCTGGAGAGTTGGGGGCTGGAGAGAGTGCCGGGGTGCACAGAGAGAGACAAAGAAATATGAGGGGAATCTGGGTGGGGGGCATGGAAGAGAGAGATGTGGGAGAGACATTTGAAAGAGACACGAGAGAAAATGCATGGGATAAAAAGAGAGAGAGAAATAGAATCCTGAGGGAGAACTGAGCGGGGGAAGGAGAGAGAGAGATGCCGAAGCAGAAAGATGGAGATAGAGAAAGAAGGGAGACGGCTCCCAAAAGGCAGAGAGAGTGGTGTAGGAAAAGTGGGATGGAGACAAGGGAAGGAGACAGGGAGGGACAGGAGGCAGACACAGAGGGAGCTGGGGGGCAGGGAGGCGGAGAGCCAGCCCTCCCCCAGGCCACCCTGCAGCTGCTTTGTCCTGGGTTGGGGCAAAGGGAGCCCCCATTCCCCCTTCCTTTAGCCCTGGCCCCTCTGTCCCACCCCCCACCCAGCAAGGCTTGCCAGCCAGACACCCCCTCTTGGGGGGTGGTTGAGCCAGGCTCCCTGGGGCACCTAAGGCAGACAGGCAGGGTCCCTGGGGCTGTGTTGCTAGGAGAGAGGGCCCAGGGCCCCAGCCTGTCTCCAGAGCCTCTCCTGGGGTGGGGCTTGGCACTCACCTGGGGGCTCACCTGGGGCCCGGGTCGCCCCAGCTCCCACTCCAGCCAGCCATGGCAGCCCTCTGCCCTACATCCTCTGGGCCACTGTGCAGTGAGCAGGGAGGTGGTGAAGACAGAGGCAGCTTATACTTGGTGAGCACCCGCTGTTGGCCAAGGCTCCCCAGCTCCTGGCCCAGGCCCTGGGGCCTGGTGTGCTCCAGGCTCCCTCAGGCCGCAGAGGGCTCATCCAGATTCTAGCCTGCCTTCCACCTGCTGCATCTGCTTGGGCGAGTCCCTTCCCACTCAGAGTCTCAGCGCCTTATCTTTAAACAAGGGTGAGAACAGTGTCCATTTCGTAGGGTCATCCAGAGGAGGAAGAGCCATACTGGGGACACAGAGAAGGGATGGGGGGCTAGTTTGACACCGTGTCCCTGAGCCTACAGGGACTGCAGCTGGGAGCACCTCCCTGCAGCCCCCCAGTGGGTCCTGCCTGGCTCCCCTTGGGCTCACCCAGCAGCCTGCAGTGAAGGAGCAGCCCTGACCCCTCCCACAGACACTCAGACAGACACCAAGAGGCACAAACCTGGGGCACAGGCACAGCCATACCCATGTCCCTGTGTGCAGCTTTGGGGCCTCCCTTAAGAGCTGCTAAGCTCCCCAGCACCGTTCTGCGCCCCTTATCAAACCAGGGCCTGTACACAGATACCACTGTCATCCCCATTTTACAGATGAAGAAACAGAGGCACAGAGCTCTGCCTTGGTCCAGGCCCCCACGACCATGGGGGAGCAGGTGGCTTCCAGAGCCTTGCTCTTAACCCCTAGCCCAGGGTCAGGTGAGCCCAGAGACTCCCAGCAGGAAGGGAAATGGAGACAAAGGCTCTGGGCCTGGCTGGGGCAGGTTGGTGAGGAAGCTTTGCAGGCAGCCAGGAGGGCCGGTGGAGGCCAGGCTGCAGCTTGGGCCTCCAGCTTTGATTTACTGGCCCCGCCTGCAGGCTGCATGCTCACCTCAGCCATAAATCTCCAGCTGCAGGGCTGGCAGGCCCCTGGTGGCCTGCAGGGGTGGCTTTGGGCAGCTTCAGAGCAGGCCACACAGAGGAGGTGCCCCCAGCCTGCCCCGGAGCTGCCTCTTGGGGTAGAGCTAAGAACCACATCGTGCCCACCCCCCACCCCCAGCTAAGGTCTAGCATCACCAGGATATTCCAGGGCTCCAGGACTTGTGGCCGTGCATGGGGCATCCAGCGCAAAGCCCCTACACCAGCCGCTGGCACCTGCATCACCTGCTCATCACCGCGGGCATCAGCAGGGTCATCCTGGGGCAGTGTGTGGGTTGGGGCTGCTGTTGGTGGCTGTGCCAGGTCCACTCCTGGCTCTGTGCCTTCCCAGCCAGGCCCATGGCTTTGTGGAGATGGACACCTGAGGTCAAGGCCAGCCCTCTCCCACCCTGGCCCCAGGAACCCCGCAAGCCCCTTGATCTTTCACTTAAAAAGGTAATGAGAGGAAAGAAGCCAGAATGGAGCCAGGCACCCAGCAGCTGCCCCTCCACAGGTGCCTGCTCCTTCCATCCCCCTCTATCCCGCCGTGGGCACCAGGCACCGAGTCAAGCTGGTGAGGAGCCTTCTGGGTTCTTTTCCAGGGGCACCAGGCCCTTGGCCAGATGCCCTGCCTGGGCCTCAGGGGATGGGTCCAGGGAGCTGAAAAAAGAGACAACCAGAGGGGACATGGGGTGGGATGGGCAGGAGGAGTGCCACCTGGCGAGGATGGCGGAGCATTTGCCAGCCACGGTCTGGGCATTGGTGCCTTGCGTGGTTCCGGGTGTTGCTTTCTACGAGCGTCGCCCATCCTACCTCTCCCCGCTGTGTGGCCCTTTGGGGGCTCCTGGATTCGCCCTACACCACTTTGTCTCCCCCCACACACAGGCACTCCCTCCAAAATGAGTTCAAATCCTCGCTCAGGCCCTTTCTAGCTGAGCGACATTGTGCAGGTCACAGGGCTGAGGGCGTGACCAACGTAAGAAGAAGGAGCATCTGAGATACAGTTGTGGCCTGGAGACCCGGGAGGCCTCGAGTCTCAGGCTGTGCATGAGAGACCGTGGGAGAGTGTGGGAGAGCACGGGAGGGTGTGACCAGGCCAGCTGGGGTGAGGGGACGTGAGTGTGCACATGTGCATGTGTGCTCACACATGTCTCTGCACACGTGTGTGCTGTGTGCTTGTGCATTACTCAAGTGTATACTGATGAATATGCCTGTGTGCGTGCTCGTGTCTTCACATAGATGCACGCGTGTGTGCTGTGTGTGCTTGCATGTGCACTCCTGTGTGTGCATTGTGGGCACACATGCATACACTCCTGCATGCTGTGCACGCTGCATGTGTGTGTGCACATATTTGTGTGCGTGTGCACGAACACGTGGATGGGGCAGCAGGTGGGTCTTCCGAGCTCCTCTGAATCCCTCCCTGCTGTGATTCCGGGCCTCCTCCTCCCTCTGTCCTTCTTCCTCGGCCTCCGCCACTCTCTGCTTCCTTCCGGACTGGACCCTGAGGCCCCTTGCAGGGCCCAGACAGCCCGAGGCAGTGGAGAGCGGGAGCTGATCACGCTGTGCGCTCACGAGGACCCTCTAATCCTCTTAGCTCCCACTTAACCTCCAGCCCCTGGCGGAAGCAGCCCCTGCCCACACTCAGCTGGCCTGGGGGCCCCGTGGCAGAGGGCTGATGGGCTCCCAAGCCAGCCTTCACCAGGCTCGTTAGGAGTGATGAACCCCGCATCCTGGCTGGGGGTGGAGGGACACTGCTCCATCAATTCGGCCCTTCCCTAAACCTGACGCCTTTGGGTCCTGACAGTTGCCTGTGAGGCGGGGATTTTAATCGCACTTCTCACAGTGAAGGGTACAGAGGGCTTAGAGAGGGAGGAGGGGCTTTCTTGAGGTCACACAGCTGATTAGCTCAGGCTGCTCCCACACCTGAGGCCACAGGGAAGCGCACTGGAGCACTCCCAGGGCCAGACTCGGAGGCCTAGGGCTCCGACATCTTGGGGGTCTCCCCCTTACCAGAGGGCTATTTGGCTCCTGGGGCCCCAAACCCCCTGGCGGCCTCCTCTCCTTGCCTCCTGCCTCTGCCCACCATCCCGAGGGTCCTGGCAGCAGCCTCCAGCAGACCCACCTTGCCCACACCCTTCACAGCACCGCAGGTCCATCCTTTGGAACTGCTCAGGTCCTGCTCAGGACCACCTTGGTGACAGTCCAGCCTGCATACCAGTCCCCCACATTTTGCCTTTCCAGAGCCACCCTGGCTTGTTCGTTACGCAGCTGTCAGGTTGATGTTAGTCCGCTCTCGCAACTGTCATCCCCGGGCGAGCCTGGACGGCCAGCCCCACCTGCCCTGGCCCTGCCTTCTCTGTCCCCATCAGCACTGTCTCCCTTCTCTTCGCTCATGGCTCTCACCTCCCATGCTTTCTTCCCTTCCTGAATTCCCATCACTCCCACGTGTCTCCCCTCCTTGCAGACTTTGCACACTCTGGTCCCTTTGCTTGGAATGACCTTTCCCTAAATTTTTTGCCTGCCTGACCCCCTCTGTTCTAGACCTAAATGTCACTGCCTCAGAGGATCTTCCCTGACTGTCTCATCCACACTAAGTGCTGTGCTGTTCTTCTCCAAGGCACGTTTCATAACTGTATGAGTATCGCCCTTTAGGGCTTTATTCGCTTCCTGTTGGTCTCCCCCGCTGGACCATAAGCCTCATGCCTGAGGTCAAGGTAACAAGGATGTCCATGTACATCCAACACGAGTCATAGCAATGCCAGGCACAGAGCAGGGTTTGGGTAAATCTGTGTTGAATAAATGAATGGTAGAGAGATGACCAAGCAACCTGGGCCTCCCACAGGCCTGCGTGAATGAAGAGACGGGTGGTGGAGAGGGTGGGAGCCTGCCGCGGGCTGGCAGAAGCAGCCTTGGTTTATTACTCACACTCCAGGCGGAGGCAGAGGAGGGGGTTCCACCCTCTAGCCAGTTCTCAGGGGGTTGGCCAGCCCACTGGCTCTGGGTGCCTGGCATCTGCCTCCTGAGGGCCTCTCCTCTTCCCTCCAGGCTTGCAAGGGACAAGGCTCCTTTCCCCTAGGCCAACGTAGACTGCTTCTAGCTGGGGCCCAAACTTGCTGTGTGGCCCTGGGCAAGTCCCTGCCCCTCTCAGCCTCAGCTTCTTCATCCATAAAACAGGCGAGTTGAAAGGATGCTCTCTCTCTGTGGCAGCCAGCTTCCAAGGAGGCCCCCAGTCATCACCTCCTGGTGGTCACACCGCTGTGTAGTCATCAAAGAGGCTGGATCTGTGTAAATAACCAAATGTCACGAGAATGACAGAGTGTGGCTCCTGAGGCTGGGGCACAAAAAGACGAGGCTCTGCCTTGCTCTTTCTTGAGTCACTCTGTCTGGAGAAACCAGTCACCAAGGTATGAGGACACTCAAGTGGCCCGATGGAGAGGAACCGAGGTGTCCTGCCAACAACCAGCACCACCTGGCCAGGCCTGTGAGCCAGTCACCGTGGCAGCAGATCCTTCAAGGCCACGAGAACCAGCAGGTGACCCCAGCCAGGCCTAGCTCTTGGCTGCAAGAGACCGTGAGCCAGAACCACCCAGCCAAGCCAGTCCCAGACTCCTGGTCCACTGAAGCTCTGTGATAACAGATGTTGATTATTTTAAGCCACAAAGCATCAGAGCAACTTGTCACACAGAAATAAGTAACGAATCCACCTCCCATCTTCCACCCCAGCTTGAACCCCATGGTCTGACTCGCTGGCCTTTCCGAAGAGCCTCAGGTGAGGTCCCAAATGTCAAACTCGCCTGAGTTCAGTGGGGAGCTCACCATAGCCCCCGTGTCTCCATTTGCACACTTAGCCACTGCCGCCCTGCCTCCCCCGGAATCAAAGACAGACGTGTGGGTGTCCCTTAGCTCCTTCTTTATCCCCAGCATCCAGTCACTGACAAAACCTGGTCCATTTTATCTCCTGCTTGTCCCTGGAATCCTCTCTCTTGGCCACAGCCATGTGTGGTGCCCCAGCTCAGGCCACGCTCCCTCTCACCTCTTGTGGCAGCCCCTCCCTGGTTCCCCTGCCTCCATCCTTGTTGCCTCTACCTCCCATCTGTCCTCCACACTGGCCGCTGGAAGGAGAGACTTTCTAAAACATAGATCTGACCATGTTGCTCACCTGCTCCGTAACCTTTGATGGCTCCTCTGTTTCCTATAGGATAAGATCCAAACTCCTTAGGCTGGCATTTAAGGCCTTTTATCATCTGTCCCCAGGTTACTTCTCCAGCCTCATCTCTAGTGTTTTTCTGTCTCAAATCTAATGCTCTGCTGACACTGAACCACCTGCAATTCTTGGAACATGAGAGTTTCATGCCTCCATGCCTTTGCTCACACTAATCTCTCTACCTGAATTGCTTTCCTCTTCTTTGCCTGGAAAGCTCCTACGAATCTGTCAAGACCCAGCCATTCTCATCCTCCACGAAGAGCTGGTCTCTCTCTCGGCCCCATTGCGTCTTGTTGATTACAGTGATCAGTTTGTATGTCTTGTCCCCCACGAGATGATGACTTCAAAAGCAGGATGTGTCTTTTTCATCTCTACGTTCCCCGCATCTTGCTCAGTGCCCACCATGCAAAGTCCATAAAAGTTCTTAAAATGAAAGACCTTTAGGTTGACTTTTAAGGTCAACGCATTTAAAACCACTTTTGGATGGAAATATGTCTGAAAGGCATTACAGACTCCCCTGCCTTTTTAAAACGGTATACAGGACACAACTGAACCTCGCTTTGAATGTACGATGTATGTCAACACAGACACGGAGTTTTTCAGAAGGAGCCTTGGGATCATCCAGCAGAGGAGGGACCTCAGGTCTGGAGAGATCAAGCGACTTGCCTACATCAGGCAGCTTGTGTGATGAATGTTAATTAATGTCTGGGCTGCAGGACAGGGACCTCCTTGCTTTCTGAAGGATGACAGCCCTTGGCATGCCCCTGTGCTAAATGGCTCCAAAGTCTGTGTCCTTGGAGTCTGTCCATGTTTTCATAATCTTCCCACTGCAGCATGCTACTGTCCCAGCATACCTGCTCCCTGCCTTACCCTTCTAATTTGTCGCTTCTGATCCACCGGAGGCAGGAAAGCCAGATACCCAAGCTCGAAGGAGCCGCATGAAAAGGAAGTTACAATTCTGGACTGAGACCCGGGAGTGCCTCAGCCCCGGGAGCTGGCACAGGCTTTACGCAGGGGCTTGGCGAGCCCTCCTGTCTCTGCTGGGCTCAGATATGACAGCTGGCGAGATGAGAGACTGAAGGAGCTGGTGTGGTTCTGGCTGGGTGAAAAGTCAGTGTAACCGAGAGATCCTGCGGGAGACCCCACCCATGGGCAGGCAACTCCCTCCACGGGGGAGGAGTAGGGGGTGGCCCCCAGAACCACGGGCTCCACCGAAAGCAACCTCCCCTGCCCACCCCCCCATCAGAGGCAAAGGGAAGAGGACCACAAGCTGGGGGCAGGGGGAATGTGGCTCCATCTCCTGTATCCTGAGAGCAAATGGATGGGGCCAGGTTGGGCAGCCGTGAACTGAGAGACATGAATTCTAGTTCCAGCTCCACCATTAACTGGCTGCATGTCAAGGGGCAACTCAACCAGTCCCCCAAGTGTCAGTTCCAGAATCCTCTGTGAAATGGGGATATTCCCAACATCATGGGGCTGTAGTCAGATAAATATATATAGTAAATTCTAAAGTGCTGCTCAAGGCAATGTGACCTTCATTCATTCATTCAACAAACACCACTGATCACCCACGATGTGCCAGGCAGTGTTCTAGTAACTGGGATAGGGAGTGAACGGGACAAAGCCCCTGTTCCCCAGGAGCTGACATTCTAGGGAGAGAGACACGTAAATGAGTAACAATGTATCACGTGGCACATCAGTCAGCATGGGCAAAGTTAAGCTGCCACCAGTGGTTAAAGCCACTAAGAATTATTTCTCACTCACACTACACGTTCTTGGAGGAGTTCCTGCAGGGGCTCAGCTCTTCCTTGTCCTCACTTGGGGATGCAGGCTGAAGGAGGCGCCATCTCCAGCTTCCACAAAAGGGAACATGGCAGATTGCACAACAGTTCCCGAGGCCCCCAGCCCAGGCCTGGGAGTGATGCACAGCACTTCTGTCCTGTTTCACTTCCCAGCAGCAAGTCACAGGCCACATTCATCTTCTCCGAGGCATGGGGACGTGCCGTCCTACCTGCTACCCAGAAGGTGGAAGTGTGTATTTGGTGAAAAGCACTAGTGCCCACTATGGACAGATTCATGGATAAAAAAGAAAAATAAAATAAAGATGTATAAGAAAAATAAAGTGCCATAAGGAGATGGGGTGTGTGGGTATGAGAGAGCCCTGGTAAGGCCCTCTGAGGAGGTGACATTAGAGCAGAGATGTCAATGAATACAGGGAGCAATCCTGTAGGAAGAGCACAGAGTATGGGGTGGGACGGGCAAAGACCCTGGGGCAGGTGGAGAGAAGCAGACCAGGAGCTGGAGCAGCGAGCCAGGGGCAGGGTAGGAGAGAGAAAGGCAGTCAGAGAAGAAGCAGATCATATGGGCGCTTTGCCTGCCACAGCAGGGTGGCGCTTTTCTTGAGGGAGACAGGATGCTGTCACAGGGTGCCTGTGGGTGAGCAGGACCCTTAGTGGACTATAACACACTGTCCCTAGAGCTGGGACTTAAACTCAGGTCTGAGGCCAAGACCCAGCTCCACTGCCTACTAGCCGTATCACCTTGGACAAGTCCCTTGACCTCTCTGAGCCTCAGCTTCCTCTTTATAAATTGGGGGTAATAAGAGGTCCTACCCGCCAGGTCCTTGTGATGATAAAGTGCTTAGAAGAGGGCCCAGCGTTTGGGAGCACTATAGAAGCACCCACCGGCTTCTATTGCAGTCACTTTCTGCCTCTGCCTGGGGAAGTCCCTCCTCCCACTCTTCCTCCTTTCCTGGTCACCACCACCGCCCATCTCTGAGACGCCAGTTCTGGATCTTATCTTCCTTCTCTTGAGTCCCAGAGCCTGAGAGACCTGAGTCCCTCTCCACCTCTCGCTCCTGGTGCTCCTCAGCAAGTCTCAGCTTCCACATCCGCTAAATGGGACCAAGCCTCTCCACTTGTCCAGGCTCATAGGTGAGCACAGCCTCTCCAGGGCCTGCCCCGAAGCAGGTGGGAGCTCCCTGCATGGCTGCCTGATGGATTCCCAGCCGCCTACGCTCTCCTCCCCTTCCCCAGGGGCTGGGGAGACTGGATCCCTCCTCTACAGTCGCCCCCCACCCCAACTCTGGCCGCCGAGCTTTCTCCCCGGCATGAGCTGGCACCTCACCCAGGAGGGGAGAGCAGCTGCGGAGATGGTGGGAGAATTCCTCCCGCTGCTGGATTTGTAAAACAATTGATTAAAGACAATGCAATTAATTATTCCTTGATGAAATAGTGGAAATTACCCAAGAAAATGAAGATTTCAGCAGCAGAACATTAAATCCCTCTAATTATGTCATTTCTGAAAAACGGGGAGGGGGATAAAAAGGAAGGAAGTGGTGGGACGGAGGGAGGAAAAGAAGTGTAAAAATAGATGGGGTGACCCTGGGCCTCCATGCGGGTTGAGCAGTGGGGGATGGATGGGGCCACCGCCCTGGCCTTGACCACATTGTCCAAAAGGAAAGTGTAAGGTAACAGGACGCTCTGCGGGGGGCGGGAGGCAGCCTAGCGGGGTAGACACTGGAATCCGTGCCTTGTGTGCATTAGCTCTTTATCCTCGCACTGAATCTCAGGGCCTCGTTCCCCTTCACATATGAGAGAACCAGGCTTGGAGAGGTCATGTGACCCATCCAAGTCTACTAATTAATACAGGCAGGACCTGTGCTCAGGTCTAACTCCAGCACGTGCACTTGTTCAACCCCACCCGCTGGAGTCTACAGTAAGCACTGCTCATGCCTTGGGAGAAGCTACTCTGCCTGCCAGCTCCCCGAGGGTCTCAGAGGCCCACTGAATCCAGGGCTGGGTGTGGGGGAATGAGTAGCTACCAGGTGTTGACATCTCTGCCCATCCGAATTGGGCCTGAGGTCTTCTGGGAAGAGAACTTTCTAGCCCTCCATCCTCTCTGGATGTGGCTTTGCAGGCCAGGGAGGGGTGGCAAGTGGGACCTGCCATGGGCCTGGCTCGGTCGTCTCTCCTTGGGAGCCCCAGGTGCTCCGCTGAGCCCAGGACGAGGGTGCTAACGGCCTAGATTCTAACCTGGCTCTGCCAAGGGTTGCTGTATGGCCTTGGGCAAGTTCCTTGCCTTCTTGAGCCCCAGTGATAGAGTTTCCCTATCTGTAACAGGGGATATGGGACTAGTGGATATATTGGTCCATTTGAGGATACTGGGCCCAGCCCTGCCCCAGCTCCAATGGAGAACTCAGTCCCGAGAAGCCAACATCAGCTCTAGGGTGGGCAGGGGGAGAAGAGGATGAGGCAGGTCCCAGAGCCGGCAGAAGAGGGGCTGTGCTGGCAGGAACAAGGGGGAGTAAGGGGAGCCCTGCAGGGGCAGCTGGCGGGAAGAAACAACCTCCCGCCCAAAACCCCTCCCAGTGTAGCCTGGGTCCCGGGAGAGAATGGGGGTGGGGCAGGAGGAGGGAGGAAGAGGGGCTGGAATGGACTCAGCCCACCTTGCAGCTCAGGACACCCATCAAGGGAACCATGTGCTGCACCTGCCGGGCCCGGTAGGGCCTGGAGCAGAAGATGCTTGACTCTTTCTCAGCACTGCTGAGAGTCCATTTCCAAGCTTGCGCTGGGGTTTCCCTGCTCCTGGACCACATCTGGGGCATATCCCATAATTTTTCTGGACACTATCAGTCTCCTTTTTTTGTGAATTAAAATTTCCAATCTAATCTAGCATCAAAAGTTCAATTTGTCATTCAGTCTAAAGATTCATCCTGTCCCCCTCTAGCTCAGGCTGGACCCAGGCTAAGGAACCCGCGATGTGGATGGGAGGCCTGGGCCCCCAGGAAGGTAGGGGCTAGCAGGTCCTCTCTGTGGAGCATTTCCTGTGGGTCTTTGGAGCCCCCCTCCCCAGGGTCCTTCAGCCGGTATTTCCCTGACATGGGCAATGATGTCTGCTGCTGATAGCTCAACACTGTCCCCAGCTCTTGTTTCTGACGGTTCCCTCACTCAGTCTCCAAGAGGTCACTCCACCTTGGCAGACAGAGCTTCTGTGCAGAGGGCTTTGCTGGGGCCCCTCCAACCCCCAGGGGAAACCGGGCTTGCCAGCCTCTGCCCCGCCATACACAGTTGCAAGTCACCACTCCCTTCGAGAGTCTTGTCAAGCCAGGGTCAGACCTCGGTCACTGTGCCTGCCCCAATTCTAGGGGACCCACGTCAGCTTTTCCAAATGCTTCTCCTGAAGCATCACCACCTCACCCAATTAAGGTGGGAGCAGGGGGCACACGCCACCCGCCCCTCCAAAGGAATCCTCATTGCCCTCCTCCCCCTGTCCCACCCTCAACACTCTCACCTCCTTTCTGGACCTTGGAAGTGGGTACCAGGGGTCACAGAACCAGCTTGGGGTCACCAACCTTGTAAGGCCTGAAGACAGCTACATCTGGATTTAAAATGTGGGGATTCTTGGCACCCATTACTCTCAGATGCAATTCCAAGTGAGCAATGACCCATTTGGACACCCCGTTATGAAAGCAAGCCCCTGCTCCTCTAGCTAGCTCCAACTCCTTTGGCCACATCCCCATCCCTGTCACCTGTCCCAGGCCCAGCCCCAACCCTCTCCCTGGGGCAGGACACAATAGCCTCATGTCCGCTGTCAAGAAGCACCTTCAGGGGCCCGCCCCGTGGCCGAGTGGTTAAGTTCGCGTGCTCCGATGCGGCGGCCCAGGGTTTCCTCGGTTTGGATCCTGGGCGCGGACATGGCACTGCTCATCAGGCCACATTGAGGTGGCCTCCCACATGCCACAGCTAGAAGGACCTGCAACTAAGATATACAACTATGTACCTGGGGGGATTTGGGGGAGATAAAGTAGAAAAAAAAAAAGAAAGAAAAAAGATCGGCAACAGTTGTTAGCTCAGATGTCAATCTTTAAAAAAAAAAAAAAGGAAGCACCTTCACTCCACGCATCCTGCAGTGCCTGGAGTCATTGACAAGCTGATTGATGCAGGGACGAATCCCCTCCCCTCTGAGGTAGCAGCAAGGGTTCCTGCAAGAGCAAGATGGGGAGCCAGCTGGACCTGGGTTTAAAGCCTGGTGCTCCCACTTTCCAGCAGGCTGACTTGAGGCAAGTCACCTCACATTTCTGAGCCTCAGTTTCCCCCTCTGCAAAAGGGGTCTGATACTGCTGGACACAGGGGTTTGCTGGGAGGAGAGACTGAGATAAGATCCATGCCAGGTGCTGGCACAAAGCAGGTTTGTTCCCTCAGGACCCTTCTCTTGAAATCAGGACACCAGGGTTCTACTCCAAGCCCAGAGACCACTTTTTTGGCTGAACTGGGTCTTGAACTTCACATTTGTGTCAAGGGGAGAAAGGCTGTGGTGTGGTGAGGCAGACGGTGGCCTGAGGGGCTAAGGAGTGGGCCCTGGAAGTCAGGCTTTAGAACTTGGGGAAGGGCTGGTCCTCCCACCCATCTGCTCCCGGCCCCTCCCACCAGGGATGGCACTCTAGCCCCTCCCCCAGCTCCTAGCACAGATGGCAGGAAGGAAATGCCAAGGCATGGAGGCAGGGAGGGGCCAGCCAGTCCCCGGAGGCTCTAGCCCTTGCCAAGCTTCCCACAGGAGGAGGAAAGAAGCCCCCTCCCCCGCCATGGCACTGCCCTCAGAGAGCCACAGCCCACTGATGCCCTGGTGCCTTGCATCCTGTTGTCATGGTAACCAGGACTAGCTGACGTGCCGACAGGCAGACCAGGAGCCGCTGCCACATGAATCACTTGAACTTGATGTGACAGACACAGGCGGGTGGCCTGCATAGGGGTGGAGGGAGGTGGTGCCCCCACGGACAGGGCTCAGGCTGAATCCCTCAGGCTGTGACAGGTTTAGGGGCCCCAGAAGCCTGTGAGACCCCAGAGATCCCTATTGAAGACAGGACCCCTTGGACCAGCCAGGAGTCCTCTCCATGCGCCCATTTCCTCCTTTATAAAATTGGGAGAATGGACTGGGTGGCAAGGCTCAAATAAAATAATGAGCGTGGGGCTGCTTTGTAAGTTCACAAATGTCGGCTGTTTGGGAAAGCTCAAAGGCTCTGTCCTCACACAGACTTGGGCTTCAGTCCCCATTCTGCCACTTGCTGGCTCTGTGCCAGCCCCAACTTTCTGTTCTGAGAATGGGGAAAATACTGCCTCCTTCACTGGATTCTTCAACTTTTCACGCAGTCATTTACTCAATATTTATCAAACCCATCTATGTGTCAAGGACCGTGTTAGGTCCTAGGGACACGAGAGTGAACGAGGCAGCCCCATTCCCCGACCTCACTGAGTTACATCCTAGTGGGAGGGGCAGACCCAAAACAAATCCACAGACAAACAAGATACCCCAGGTTTCCATGACACTGTGAAGAATGCAAATGAGGGGCCAGGATGCAGAGTAACTGGGCGGAGGGCTTATTTTAGGAAGGATCATCAGGATGGGCTTTCTGAGAAGGTGCCACCTCACCTGAGACCTAAGTGATGAGAAAGAGCTGGGCTCTTGAGTGACAGTGAGGGAGCTCCGGAAAGGGCAGGGCAAGCATCCTGGGATGTGCCTGAAGCCCAGGAGGAAGACCACTGTGGCTAGGGCAGGGCAAACAGGCTTGTGTGAGCTGCGATTTTATTCCAAATGCAATGGGCAGTGGAAAGCCTTGGAGCTTTAAGTAAAGAAGTGATGTGATTTGATTTCCACGTACATGCTAAGGATGCTTTTGCTGCTGTGGGGAGAATGGGCCTTCTGGGGCCAGCCCAGGTAGCAGCTAGTTGCAGAGTCCAGAGCAGAGAGGATGATGGTGTGAACACAGCGGGTAGCCATAGAGGTGGAGAGAAATGCTCAGATTCGAGATAATTTGGGGAGCTAGAATGACGAGGACTTGCTCATGGTCTAGATATGAGGAGCGAGGGAGAGAGGAGAAAGAGGGTCTCATCTGGGTATATGGATGATTGGTGGTGCCAATTTCTAAGATCAGGAAAACCTTTACTTCGTGAATCATCTGTAAAGACGAGGCTTAAGTCCATGGGGACTGAAGTTCTCTCTCCAGGGGAGAAACCACACTTGTAACGGAGCAGCTTTCAGGACATGCCCCTGCCTCTCCCCTGGTCCCCAGGGGGCTGCCCCAGCCTCTCTGGAAGAAGTGTGTGGAGAGGCCACATGGCAAGGGGCCTCGGTAAGAACTCTGCTTTGTAAGTGACAGAAATGTAACTCCGACTCCCACAGGCACAAAGAGGGAGTGAGTGACTTGCAGAATCCAAGGAATTAGGCCCCGGGAATGGCCGGGAGCAGCTGGGCCTGAGGAGCCGCTGGCTCTGCTCTGCTCTCTGCTTCTCTCCGCACGTCAGCTCATCCATTCCGTTTCTTCCCGGAGGCAGGAAACACTGAACCCTCCAGATTTTTTAAAAAGAGGAATCAACTTTTATCTTTAATTCTTTTCTCTTCAATAGGCCACCTTTGGTCTCAAAATATGAAGAAATATGATCATGGAGCTTGCGAAGAGAGAAAAGATCACTCCAAAGGTACACTTATTTAAAAAAAAAAAAAAGATTTACTATTCCAAAAAGTGTTCAGACACAAAAACAATGAAATTAGTCAAAAACAGGAAAAATAAAATATGAAAAAAATTCATACTAGCATCATCGCAATTTTGATATCCTATAATTTCCAAGAAAGACTGACTCTCTTTCATTTCCAGTTGAAAACTTAGAGAAGAACTTTAATTGGCTAGGTCTGAATTATATGCCACCCTTGGGCCACTCAACCTCCGCCAGGGGAGGGGCTCCTATAAGAACATGGCAGCTCACGAGGTGGCCACAGGGTCACTGGGGCTAGGAAGGGCTGAGACGCCCAGGAGAAGAGAAGGATGCTGGGCAGATAATACTCCCAATGTCCCTCGCACAGAGTGAGTGTCTGCTGAATTCCTGACCAGAGAGATGGAAGGAACCATGAGAACAAGGGAAAATTTGCAAAAGGTTGGAAAATTGAGTCGTTGTCGCTTAGAGGCCCAGGAGGGGCAGCCAGAGAAAACCCATGGCCCCAAAGGCATCACCCAGAGCAGAGGATCAAAACCATTGTCCTGACAGAGCAAAGGATAAGGCTTCCGACAGGGTCTGTGTGTGTGTGTGTGAGGCCAGAGGCGCAGTGTCCAGGTTCCCAGAGGGGCTGGGCGGGGATCTAACTGGGTGTAACTGGAACATCTGATAAAAGTGTGAGAAAGGCCCTCAAATCCCCAGAGGCTGGGGTTGCCCGGAAAGAGCCTGCAGATGGAAGCTGAACCGGCAAAGCAGACGGAAGCCCAAGGTAGTCAATTACTTTCTTTTTTTTTTTTTTTTGAGGAAGATTAGCCCTGAGCTAACTACTGCCAATCCTCCTCTTTTTGCTAAGGAAGACTGGCCCTGAGCTAACATCCATGCCCATCTTCCTTTACTTTACATGTGGAACGCCTACCACAGCATGGCTTTTGCCAAGCAGTGCCATGTCCATACCCGGGATCTGAACCTGCGAACCCTGGGCTGCCGAGAAGCAGAACGTGTGCACTTAACAACTGCACCACCAGGCGGGCCCCTCAATTGCTTTCTAACAAGTTAGAGGCTCTGAAGCCACTCACGAGCTGTGCGGCCTTGGGTAAATTCCATTTCATGACTCTGAGCCTCAGTTTGCTGGGATGTGAAAGGGTGAATGTGCAAAATGCAATAATGTATAAAGGAGAGTGTCTCTCTCATAAGGTGAAGTGAAGATTAAATGAGGTCTTGCATGTAAATTACCTGCTACAGAGCCTGGCACAGCGTTCATGCTCAATAATGTCATCTATTGTTTTCATTATTACTACAGAGGAGGTGTGTGGAGGGGGTAGCTCAGAGAGAGTTCCCGTAAATTTGAGTGCCTATGAGAGAACGCTGTCAAATGCAAAAGGCTTTAATTTATGGTCAGTGACCCCACCCTGGGCAACAGTAATAGAAGCTTTACTTTCTGATTACCTGCTCTGTGCCACGCATTCTGTTGGGTACTTTACTTACATTATCTCATCTTTGTCCCCACAGCAATGATTCGAGAGAGTGTATTAGTTAGCTTTTGCCGCATAATAAATCACCCCAACATTAATGGCTTAAAACAACAATCACTTATTAAGCTCGTGATTCTGTGGTTGGAAATTCAGCTGGGCCGTTCTTCTGGTCGTGGCTGGGCTCACCCATGCGTCTGCACTCAGCCCCTAGTCAGTTAAGTGGCTCCACTTCTGGGAGTTGCCTGGCTGTCATCTGGGTGAATGGGGTGACTGAGCCATGTCTCTCTTCATCCAGCAGGATAGCCCAAGGTTTTTCACGCAGCAGCTGGGCAAGGCTCCAAGAGAGCCAATGAGAGCATGCAAGACCTCAGGTCCAGAACTGGCCCTGGCACTTCCACCACATTCTGGTGGCCAAAGTAAGTCGCAAGGCCAACTCAGATTCAAGGAGATGGAGAAGCTGCAAAGGTATATTGCCATGGGGCAGGCTCAGGGAGGGGTGGCAAATTGTGGCCACTTTTGCAACCTACCACAGATAGGCACTCGCATTACTGCCACTTTACAGATGAGAAAATTGAGACTCAGAGAGATACAAATGTCTTGCCTAAATTATGCAGCTAGTAAGTGGAAGAGCCAGGATTTCACCTCAGGGGTCTCCATGCGCGACTGCATTGTGACATTCAAACTCCATTCCCTTGGGGGACACTGGCAAGGCCCTCGTCTGGCACCATCCAAAACAGCCCACTCGAACAGGCAGCAGCGAGCTTGGCTGAAACGAGGCGTGGCAGGAACAGATAAAAAGGTGAGTCTGAAGCAGGCAGGACCAGGGGATGCAGACGGAGCCTGTGGCCATGACAAGGATGCCAGTTTGTGATATGGACTTGAGCCTGCCTCATGAAGCCACAGAACTCAGCTGGACAGGCCAGAGCTGACCTCTTCCAGACAGAAAGCGTGCCTGGGCCCCATGCTGGCAGAGGCCCATCGTGGGCCTACAGCGAGGGAGTGGCTTCTGGGATCTGCTACTGAGCTCCGGGACCATGGGTGGCCACTGTGCCAGCCAAAGGATAGAAGAGGTGTCACAAAAAAGATAGAAGAGGTGAAAGAAAAGATCTGTCCTCCACTGTGACCAGCTCCTCCTGTACTGAGGTGAGCAGAGGCACTGGGCCTGCCCCACCTCCTCACCTCCGCTGTGACCGGCTCCTCCCCCCAACAGAGACACCAGAGCCAGGAGCACAGCTGTGCCCAGCCAAGCTGCCGGGTGCCAAGCCGGGCCTGGCGGGCTCCCTCTCATCTGTCTCTCTTTAGCAGGAACAAATGGGAATGAGGGAATCAATTAACAAGGCTGCTTAGCCAAATGACTGCTGCTCCCTCCTTCCCCAGCCGGTTAACTCTTTGCTTCCAAGGCTGGGAAGGGCTGCCCTGGCTTGCCGACCACCCTCGCCCCTGGAGCCCCCAGCTGGCTGCTGTGCTCCTGCCTTGTCTGTGCCAAATGCCAGAGGCAGCTGCCAAGCCGGGGAACCAGAGCCAGAAACCCAGACACCTCCGTTCCACCTCGGGGATTTTCTCAAAGGGGACCCGGGGGCTGTGCCGGCACACGGGGCAGGCCGGGCCTTCTCTTCTCTCTCCAGGGACCTGGGGCCCTCTCCTGGATCAAAAATCCCAGAATAGAAGGAACAGGCCTAACAGCAGCCTTCAGACTGGATGGTGGGTCTCGGCCAAGCCCCACCTGGGCCCCCACTGGGTCGGGGAAAGGAAGGGGCCCAGGGGACGGGGCAGGATGCAGCAGGCCACATTCAGGAAGCCCTGACAACTCTGATGTCAGAAGCGAATGGTGAGTGCTGAGAATTCTGTCCGAGGAATTCAGAAAGGCACCCATGGGGGCCCACTTGTCAGGAGTCCCAGCTCAACAGCTGACATGGCCTGATGACATTTTGGATGATTAATTAATGATCTCCCACCCACCCTCACCACATGTCTTCACTCGTTCTCCAAGGGTCTTTCCCAGCTTGGCACTTGGGCTTCAGTCTTGAGCTGCCGCATTACACAGCTCAGGGAGCACCACTCACACCTGGTCCACCATCTACGGTAACACTGGGGTCACCCCTACTTTTGACAAGAGAAACAAAGGTGTGTACTCTTGGCCTTTTACATTCAAAAGGTCCTCTCCTAAGGTAAGCCCCCACGACTGGATGCAGCTTGCATGAGAGAGCCACCCACCCCCACCCCCTGGACTGCGTAAAAGACCCAAAGGCTGGGTGGGGGCGGTGAAAGGGACCAGAGAGGACAGGTGAGCAGGGAGGCACACCCACCATAGTCCCACCCTGGCGAGTGAGCTCTGGGCCCAGCCAGGGCCTGAGACATGGGTCAGTTCATCCATCTGTTTGTTCATTTCACAAATGGACAGTGAGTGCCTGCTGTATGCCAGAACCTGTTCTGGGCACAGTGAATAAGAAACAAAGGCCCTGGCCTCAGACAGTGTGAGGGTGAGGACCCCTCCATGACGACCCTCAGCCTTTCACCCATGACTGTCCAGGAGTGAGGCTGGCTGCGCCCTGAGTCTTATCTCAGCACCCCCTGGGGTGTCCAATGGGCAGGGCCCCCTCCTGCCTGCCTTCCATCCACCCAGACATCTGTTGTGAGAACCCTGGGTGACAGTGGGCCCTAGACAAGCAGATGTGAGGATGGAGGAGGGGTGCAAGGTGGAGCTAGTGGAACCAGCTGGAGACTGCCCAGTAAGCCGAGGGCATGCCGAAGCCCCCAGATGCCCCGTGACATGCAGGTTATAGTCAGACTCCTTCACTCTCCCACTGCACAAGGGAATCTAGGCTGCTGAAAACTCCAGAGTCTCATCTTGGCCCCAAGTTTAAAATGCTCAAGCCAGTGCTCTGATTGGCCCAGGTTGAATCATGCGTCCATCCCTGAGCCAATCAACAATGCCCATGAGGGTGGGCTCTTCAAAGATGGCAGCTCCCATTCCAAAAGCAGGGTTAGCCTGGGGAAACTGAAGATGGAACCACGCATGGCCACCAGACTGACCTTGGGCCTGTGGAGATACACTGAGCCCCACTTGTGTGACCTGTAAAATGGAGTGCCAACCTCACTGGGCTGTCTCGAGGATCCAAGAAGAGCCCTCAGATGAGATACTTAGCACGCAGCGGGGACTAAAGAAATGGGCATCAAGTTTTCGACCTCTCTGGCCTCAGTCACCCCCTCTCTACAATGCGGGGTGTCTGGTTGATCTCCCCAGCCCTGATGCCCCAGGATCCCACAGCCCAGAGCCTCCAGGACAGGTGTGAGTGAGCAGAGATCCTCCCTTCCGAGGTCCAGAGCCCCCTTCTGTTCCTCAGGCCTGGACAATCCTCCTGCTGCCCTTGCCCTCCCCTCCTCTGTTCCCCCACCCCCTCTGACTGCCCCCCAACCCTCTGAGTCTCTGCCTGGTGTCCCGGGGAAGAGCACGTGCCGGGCCGTGGAGAGCTGGACCACTAGCGTTCAGATCCCAGTTCTGTCTGTCGCTTATAGGCTGGGTGGTCTTGGTCAGGATCCTTAACTCCTCCATGCCTCAGTTTCCTCATCTGTAACAATGGGGTATAAGAATAGGCACTCCCTCGTGGGGTGGTTGTGTATGTGGCCAGGCCACAGAAGTATTAGTTCTTTGGGTTATTATCGCTGCTGGCTCCTGCTCCGCCCTGCTGCGGAAACAACGCAAGGGTAGGAGTGACCTGAGCACTGGGGACCGAGCAGCACACCAGACTGACTGACGCCGCCCCGGCCTCCTGCAGCTCCCGCCCGGTGGAGGCAGACGCATCAACAGGCAATTTCAGTGCAGCGTGACCAGGGCCACTCTCTAGGGAAGCCTGGGGACCGTGTGGCCACAGGAGGGGCCTGACCCCACAGAGGGAGGCCGGGGCAGGCTGCAGGGCAGGTGACGACTAGAAGACAGTGCAAGTGGGCTGGTGAAGGAGGTTCAGGTTCAGGGCGGGGGGTGGGGTTTGTCCGAGCAGAGGGGCCAGCGGTGCAAGTAACTCAGCCAGGAGGGTGGGCTGGGAGACCTGCTGGTCTCAGTCAGTTCCGGTGGAGGGAACGTGCCACAGGATGGGCGGGAGGGACCCAGGGGACGGCCGCACTCTGGGGCAGACTGTGGAGGCTCAGAGCCTGCCTCTCACTGGACTGTGTGCCTACGTGTGACTTTGTGTGATTGACTGGGACTCTGTATGTATGTGTGTTTCTGGGGGGAACTGTGTGTGTGAGAGTATGAAATAGTGTAGGTTTGAAAAGGTGGGGAGCTTGCCTGTTTGAGACCATTTAGGGTCTGTCCACTGTGGGTGAGGTTGTGTGTGTGTGATTGTGTGTCCATGGATGTCCCTAAGTAGTAGATATGTGGCTGGCTGGCTGTGACCAGGAGTGTCTATATGTCTGATGTGCATATATATGTCATATATGGCATATGTGTGTCTGCGTGTCTATGTACTATGTGTGTCTTTGTGTAGGTATGTGCTTATAAGTGTGTGTATAAGTGAGACGCCTGTATACTGCTGTCTGTGGAGTCCAGGGCAATGAGAGCCAATCCCCCCTCTTCAAACTCTGCTGCCTGCCGGCAACACACACACACACACACACACACACACACACACACTCTGGGGCTGGGAGGGGTGGCTGCCCATCGCTGCCACAGCCAGTCAGAACTTGCTAATTTGCATGTTAATGAAGCTCGGGAGCTCTCCAGCCTGCGACTGACAGGAGCCCCCGGCGCCCCCCCATATCCTTCCTGACAAGCCTGGGAGGAGGGGGTGGGGGGACTGAGAACCAGCAGAGGGAAGAAGAAGTGGAGGAGGCGCTGGGCTGAAGCCCCGCTTTCTCTCACTCTTTTCTCGCTCTGCCACCCCTGTGCAGGCCCCAGGCCCCAGCCACATGGCTGCCTGCCCCTCAGTCCCCCTGCACTCTCCCTCCTGGCCTGGCTCAGGGGCAGGGGGCTTGGGCAGAGGAGGCTGCTCAGGGGTCCCCATGAGGTGAGGCTGGGCTGCCCGCCCCCTGCACCTGTGTGGAGCATCCAGCAAGCCCCCCGCAGGCACCCACCCTGGGGCAGACACCCTGGAATGGGCCTCTGAGAGCAGGTTGGTGCCAACACAGGCAACAGGCCCTCCCTCCTGCCCCCTCTGGGAAAGGGGACCCCTGTGAGCTCTTCAGCCTACACCCCAAGAGAGCGGGCTCAACCCCACCCAGCCCGCGGGAGATCAGGGCTTCTGCACCAGGAGGGAGAGAGGGGATCAGGGTGGGGCACAGGGATGGGGTTGGAGACCGGAGACAAGATGTGTGGGGAGATTGGGCTAGAAATGGAGGGTGTCTGCCTCCAGAGAGCTGTGCTCCCAGGGAGGGGAGGGCAGGGTGTGGGTGGAGGGTGGGAGAGCGGAGCCCTCACAGCTTTGATCAACAGGTCAGTGCCCGGTTGTATGGCTGTCTCATGCTCAGTCCTGTCCCCATCCACATTCTCCTTTTGGTCCCTGGATCCTTCACGCTTCCCACCCCGGCACACCCCTCCTGTCCCATCCCCTCCTCCCCTCCTTCCCTTCTTAATCAGCCACATCCCACAGGAGGCCGGGCCCTCTGGGGAGCCCTCAGCAGCCGCCTCCTCAAAGCACTGTCTGGTTTTGTCTCAGAGGTGTGTCCCTGCCTTGGCAGAGACAGGGTCTGGGCTGGGGGTCCTGGCTCCTGCCTCCTCAGCCTGGCCCCCGTTGGGCATTTTCTTCCCTCTTTGGCTTTCCCTTCTTCCCTCTCTCTCTGCCCTGAGTCTGGCCTGCTGCCCCCATCTCTCCCTGGGTCTGGGCCTGCGTCTCTCCCTCCTTTTCCCCAAATGCACAAATATTCATATTCTCCCTCTCTCTCTCCCAGCTGCCTTGCCCTGTAGGTCCCTTGGCACCTGCCCCCGCCCCAACCCCGCTGCGGCCAGGCGTCGGCCCCAGATGTGCTCTGGCCAAAGCCGGGAGGCAGAGAGGTGAGGGCACCTCTGCCCTGGGTCTCGCCTCAGCAGGTGAGAGGAGAGCCAGGCAGTTGCTAGTGTTAATTGCAGGGAGGATGTCTGGCAGAAATAAGGTGGTTTTTCTGCTTCAGTGACGACTGTTACAATCAAATTGTCCACAGACAATTAGCGGAGTGGGAGAAATAAGAATTAGATTTCTAATTATTTTCCCAGTAAAAGCCGCCCTGGACCCCGTGGGTGAGGGGGAAGGGCTTTTCAGTGGAGCCAACAGGCGCTCTCGTGGGTCTAGCTCCCCTGGGCGGGGGTGGGGGGGACCCCAAGCAGGAGTGTCCACGGGGGAAGGAAGGTGCAAACCTCGCTGAATCTCGGCTGCTGGAAAGAGCTGGGGATCTGGACACTTGGACCCCACAACTAGCCTTGAGGCTAACTTGCCGTCACTTCCCATTTTTGAGTCTGGGAGGCTCATTCCAACTCCCGGGTCATAGAGCTGCTGTGAGGAGTCAAGGAGAGGAGGCGGCGAGAGCACCGACAGACCCCGGCACAGGGCACGGCGTCCCGCGGGCCCTGGCCCCAAGCCCACACGCCTGTGGGCATGTGCAAGCTCACACACACTCAAGCACAGGAAGCCTCTCCTTCCACACCCCCCTGCCTCCCTGGTTGGCCAGGTCTGTGTCAGTGACAGAGGGAGGGGACTCAGCAAAAGGAGAGAGACGGAACCCAATGAAGCCCCACTCTGAAGAGGACGCCTCTCCCTGATCTGTGTGAGCCTCAGCCTCCACGTCTCGCAAATGAGGCTGAGGGTGCCACCTGCCCGGGGTCGAAGCAAGGGTTCAGTGACACACATGTCCAGGGCGTGCCTCAGGCCCGGCACACAGCGTTTGTGCTCAGTAAATACCATTCACAGCCCAAGTGCCATCCCAGGCATCCAGCCCAGGCCTGTGAGGCTGCAGAGGGAGGGGAGGGGGCGTTTCTGGAGGGAACCCAGTTAGGCAGCTGAAGGAAGGGATGAATAAGGACTTCTCAACCCCTACCAAGCACAAGGGCTCTGGTCTGAGTATCGTGAGCCCACCAGACCCAGCCTTCATCGGGGGCCCCAGACACTCAGAAGGACAGAGGACGGAGCAGAGAAGGACCCACTGAGGTGAGTAGGACTTCCTGGGTTCGCGTCTGGGCAGTGCCCCTTCCTAGCTAGTCAGGCCACTGCCACTTCCCCTCTCTGGGCCTGTTTTCTTCTCTGTAAAGTAGGGAGAATATCAGTGGCTTCCTCGCAGAGTTGTTTTGAGGCTGTGACAGGGCTCTGCTCCTGGAGCGTGCTTTTAGGGGCGGGAGGGGCTGCTGGCACCATCTCCCTGACTTGAACACCAGTGCCCCATGTGCCTGCACACAGACTCGGGGTCCGCAGGTGGGAGCCTCCGGGCCACACCGAGCGGAGGGAAGACCGAGCTTACTAATGTCCTCCGAGCGCCCAGGGCTAGTGCAGCTGATGCACCTGCACCCAGAAGACCCCATGCCGGTGCTGCATGTGATCACGCTCTTGCTGTCACATTCGTACACGCACCACACACACCCTTCCTGGGGCAGCCCAGAATGTCCCCAAGTGAACTGAGGGGAAGCTCACGGCCGCACCCACCAGGGCTGTGCTGGGGAAGCAGCTGGAGCCCAGCTGTGGGGTCTGGGGTGGGATGAGGGGAGCTGCTCGGAGACCCAGCTGGGAGCCAGGCGGGAGGGGACTCAGCTGCATCTTGGGGCTGCAGGCCACCTTCCTACCTCCCTGCAGGGCCAGCTGGCTGGGCTTGGCAGGGCGGAGGTCACCTGCCTGGAGGTGGCAAGATCCTACCTGTATTGATCTCCCTCCTCCCCCCACCCCCGCTCCTTCGTTAGCAGAAGTGACTGGGACCCTGTGGACTGCGCCTGCCCGCTTTCGCCCACCTTCTATGCCACCTCTTTCCTTCTGCCCCACCCCCAGCTCTCTGTCATCTCTCTGACTCCATCTCTCCTTGGGCCCCTGGATCCTTGTCTCTCTGGGCCTGGGTCTCCCCACCCGGTGCTGGACTATGTAAATGTGGTATTTCCCGTCTCATCAGCAGGGCTGCCTGCTTGGCTCACATTTAATTTGATCCGTGGCAGCGCCTCTGCGGAGCCACTCATCAAAGCGGGAAGACAATTAGGTGAATGTCAGGGTGGCCTAGGCCCCATGGGGCGACCAGGGCCTGGGGCTGGGGCCATGAGGGCTGGCGGCAGGGGCCTGGCTGCAACCTTCGTCTCCCTCACAGCCTGTCCATACTTGGGGGCCAATGCCTGTGGGGTGGCCAGAGGCCTGGACTGCCCCAGTGAAGACCAGGCTGCCCTCTGCCCAGGACCAGGCATTGAGGGGCATAGCCGGTCCCTGCAATGCAGGAAGGGCTTGGCAGACACCCTCCCCACACCCGGGTCCTGGAAAGCAAGGGGCCTGGGCATCTGCATGGATACAGTCAGGTGGACTCCTGGGCTGGGCGCCAGTCGGGTTTGAGAGAGGATCCGAGCTCTGGCTCAGGATCCCCTGAGAAAAGCATATATTCTTTCCACAGGTACTTCAGGGCCGCCCATGCTCACTCTGAGGGGTCTCTCCTGAGGGGTTCTCTCCTGAGGGGTCCTCTCCTGAGCCTCAGCCTGGCCTTTCAGCCTCCCCTCTCTGTTTCTCTTCTTCTCCCTCTGTGTCTTCATTTCTCCGATTCTCTCTCTCTCTCTGTCTCCCACCTCTCTCTGCCTCTTTTTCTAACTCATCCCTTCACTCCAAACCTCTCCCTTTTCCTGGGTCTTACACCCACACCCCCACCCACCACGTCCTCGGTCTCCCTGGGGCCCTCGAGCCTCAGCTACTTGTCTGTCATTCCCCATCTCCCTCTCCATGGCTTCCACAGGGGTGACCCTGCCCCAACGGCCCACCGATGGCTGACCTTCTAGGCGAATCCCAACCCCCGACCCCCGTCCTGGATTCCTCCCCACTGCCCCGCACTCCCCAGAGATCCCCTGAATCTCCAGTATCTCCCTCCCTGCTGGCTCCTTCCTGTCAGCTGTCAACACACTCAAGTCTCTCCTTTCTTAAAAAACAATAATAATGATAAAATAATTTTAAGAAATACTCTCCCTTGACAGCCCAACCTCTTCGACCGCAGCCATCTCTCCCCTCTAGGGAAGCTTCTGGGACTTGTCTACACTTGCTCTTTGACCCACTTCAGGCTGGCTTCTGTACCCCTCATGCCCTAGAAACAATCCTCGCCAAGGTCACCACCACCAGTGACCATGGGTCACGAAGCCCACGGCCGCGCTCATCTGGATGAGGGGACAGCATCAGGCACAATTGACTTATCTTCTCTTCTTGGCTCTCCTTTGCTCCCACGATGCCTCCTGGCTTTGCCCCCACCCCTCTGGCTGTTACCTTCTTGACTCCACCCCTGCCCTTCTCACAAGGCTGCTCTCCAGAGCTCTGTCCCGGGTCCCCTTCTCCATTCACCCTTCGCGTGACCCCTGGGTAATGTAATCCATGCCCAAGGCTTCAGTCACCGTCTGTGTGCCTCCACCTCTGATCTTCTGCTCCAGCCCAGCTCTTTCCCCTGAGCTTGGGACCCGACCATCCAGTGCCTCCCGGCCCCTCCCTGCGTGTTCCATGGCTATCTCAACCCCAAGGTGGCCCAAACCAAGCTTTCTCTCTGACCTACACCCCACTCCTCCTCTTGGATCCCCCAACTTGATGACTGGCACCTTCCTCTCCCAGTTTCCCAAGACAGAAACCTGGCAGTTAAACCAGAGCCCTTCCTCCCACCGCATCCACACAGGGTTGATAATGGACTGCAGATTCATCAATTCTGCCTCCAAAATATTTCTCTTTCTCTAAGGCCTTGAAAGTCCACCATCGCCTTCCCCATCCTCCCTAGACAGACCGCTCAAAGCGGGATGTTCTTATTGTTCCTTGGAGGCATCTTATGCTTTCCCACCTCCAGGTGATTACTCTCTCTTTGTCCCCACGTGGAGCGTGCTCTTCCTCGTCTTTGCCTAATTCCTGCCAAATCCATCTCGCCCCCTCTTCAAAGCCCAGCTCCATCCCCTTTCCTCTCTGCCCCATTTGGCAGGACTTCCTCTCCCTCTAAGCTCCCTGGCCTTCTTGTCTGGTCCACACCTGGACACACAGAGTCACCTCCCCGCTTCTCCTGCATGCACATACGCCTACATTTCCCAGGCTCCTTCTCAGTCAGTGGGTCATGTGACTGCTCCTGGCCAATGAGCTGTGGATGGAAGTGAAATAGTCACTTCCTGGCCAAAGCATACAAAAGCTGATTCGTGACCTTCCAGCTGCTGCAGCAACCAAGAAAGCGGCTTTTGAGATGGTGGATCCTCAAGATCAAAGCAGCATGGAGAGCTGAGTCACCCCATGAAGGACAGCAGCCCAGAGAGATGCCTGGACCTGCGGGAGATTTTGCATAAGCCAACAATAAGCTTTTGTTATGTTTCTCCACTGAGATTTAGGGGCTGTTTGTTACCGCAGCATAGCCTGTCCTGTCCTGACTAATACAGCCCTCTCTGAGTGTAATTGCCCTGTCTTTAATCTGAGGACAACCATCTGGGTGGTGGTGAGGATGAACTGTTAAAAGGTCTGCACCCGGCTCCTGAGTGCCTACTGCATGCCAGGCTCACTGTAAGTCCCTGACCACGAGATGCCCTGGCTGGGCAGATGCTATGACTGAGTGTCTGTATGCCCCAAATGCATATGTTGAAGCCCCAACCCCCCATGTGATGGTGTTTGGAGGTGGAGTCCTTTGGGGGCCTAGGTTTAGATGAGGTCATAAGGGTGGAGCTCCCACAGCAGTAATAGTGCCCTTATGAGAAGAGGAAGAGACCAGAGCACTCTCTCTCCACATGGGAGGAAACAGCGAGAAGGCGGCCGTCTGCAAGCCAGGAAGGGTCCTTACCAGGAACCAAATCTGCCAGCACCTTGAGCTTGGACTTGCCAGCCTCCATATCTGTGAGAAATAAATGTTTGCTGTTTAAGCCGCCCAGTCTGTGGTACTTTGTTATAGCGATCCAAGCAGAGTAAGACAGCAGGGCTCCATTTATCAGAGAGAAAAGAAAGAGATAGCTGCATTCAGCTGCTCAGGTTGGGTACTGAACAATTCCAGGGGGGAGGGACGCTGACAAAGTTTATAATGTGGAAGTCACCCCTTAGAGCTGTGAACTGTAGTAACCCTGTCGTACTCCCACTCCCAGTTCGGTTTGGAACCCACTGATAAATATGGAGACTGATTTTGTTATTAGAAGAGTAAGAATTTGGGAGGAGAGTCTGAAAAGGGCACTGGAGAAACAGGAACAATGGTTATAATATTAATATCATCATAATAATATCAGGAAACATCCACATCGTGCTGCTCTGTGCTAGGTACCGCTCCAAGCACTTTACTAATGTTTACTTATTTATTTCTCACAACGGCAGCCCTATGAGTAGGTAACATCACCCCCATTTCACAGATGAGGAGACTGAGGCAGAGATAAGGTAAGTTACCCAACATCGTGTGGCTTGTAAATAGCAAAGCCCGGATGTGAATCTGGGCAGTTTGGCTTCAGAACTCTTAACCCCTCCACCGTATGGGCTCCTGGAACGCTGGCTGTGTGAGCCCCTCCCCAGCCCAGGCCACGGCCTGGATTTCAGCTCCAGGGTCAGGGTGAGGACAGAAGCTGAAGAAACTGATTTCATGAGAGTGTCTGAGAGATGATAAGCACAACCCCAGTTCTTTGGGGACCAGATGACAAGGCCCAGAGCTGAGCAGGAACACAGCCCCCTCCACCCCTTACCCCTTGTGTCCCCCCATCTTCACCCTGCTGCCCTGGCCTGGATGAAGATCCCAGAACCACTAGGGCATCCAGAGGACAGAGGGTCAGGGGGACATCCAGAGGTCACCCCTTTGACCTGGTATTGATATTTCCGGTGGGAGGAATGGTGGGGTGGATCCGTCAAACAGGTTCAAGGGTGGCAGATGTCCATAAACAGGAGTGTGGGCAGGACCAGGATGGAAGAATGGGTGGGCTCCTGTCGTGAAAGATAGGTTTGTGGGCCCCTGTGTGACCCCACCTCTGGAGCCTGCCAGAAATGGTGGAAACTGAGGCGGGTGGCCTGAGGCCCTGCAGTGAGAGGTGGGGAACCAGACCCTTAATCATTTGGGCATTCCCAATAAACGCAAATGTGACCTCACGCGTGCTCATAGGTTCTTCAGCTCTGTGACACATCATGCACCAGACAGGAACTCATTTAATTCTGACATCAGCCCATTTTAAAGATGAAGAAACCAAGGGTCAGAGAAGCTGGTTGCCCAAAGCCATTCAGCCATCAGGGAGCAGAGCCTGGCAGACCCCGGGGTTGTCCACATCCCCAGCTGCCCCCAGAAGTGCCAGCCTCCTGAGAGAACTCTCCACGTCCCCAAGGATACCTGCTACTGGGAACCAGGTTATCCAGGTCTCCTGCAGCCTGGCGGAGGTCTGCCTACCAGGGGGAGCCTCTGCCTCACCCGCCCACCCGTGTGCCAGGGACAGAAGGGGACTTTATGTGCAATCTGCCCGACTCTCCAGAAAGCACTTAGGTTTACGATGTGCATGAAATTGATCGCCAGTTGGCGCAGCCCCCGCTCGCTCAGTGCCAGCCCAGAGCTGGCAGGAGGCTGCCCCTCCCACCCCCTGCTTTCAAGGAGCATCAAAGCCGCCTGCCAAGGCCCCTCGTGAGGGTCCTTCTCCTCTAACAAGTGCAGAGTGGAGGAGGGAGCTCTGCCCAAAGGACTTTCCACAGCACACAGACCCCCACCCCACGAGAGTTAAATAGCTCCGTGTTTTATGCCAATTCCAGCCTTTTCTGCTTCTCTTCTAACAAGCTGATGCTTTCAAAGGCCCCACTAATTGGTGTTTGCACCTCGCACACCACGACACTTCGATAGTCACTTAGAACGTGGGTCCATCCATCACACCCACGGTACAAGAGGTGCTCACCTCACTGCGCCAGGGTGCCTGGGCCTGTGTGCCCCTGTGCCTGTGTGCACATGTGAGAGCAGCCACGTGCCTTGCTTCACATGTGGAGGACACGTGTCTGCACAGGCACACATATGTGCACCCGTGTATAAATGCTCCTTTGAGGATATTTCTCGTGTACCTATGTGTTTGGATGTCAGTGCCTATGCACGGGTGAACACCACCATCTGTGTACCCGGGGGTGTGCATTTGTGTGTGCACACTTTCCTGGGTGAGTGTGTTTGAGTGCATATGTGATAGAACTTGTGTGGGTTTATGCATGCTCTCGTGTGCCTTGCATGTTGGTGGGTGGACGTCCGCTTGCAGGCAGGCATGTACATGTGAATTTTTGCAAGTCTCGTAATAAGATACATGTTCATGTCCAAGTGCATCTGTGGGTGTGTGGGTCTGTATGCCTAAGCGCAGGGGAGGACAGACGTGCGTTTGTGTGCATGCAGGTGGGATGTGGAGACGAGAGACTCCCTGGTTGGGGACATATGTGCATGTGGCATGCGTGTCCATGGGCATATGTATATGACTCATGGAGGAAAGGTGTAACTTAGTAGTCAAGGGCCCACAGGCTTTGGGTTTGAGGTCTGGCTCTGCCATTTTCTAGCTGTGTGACTTTAGGATAATCACTTAACCTCTCTAATCATCAGTTTTCTCATCTGTAAAATGCAGATAATCAAAGCATCTACCACATGTTGTGGTTGCAAGGATCAAATGGGACAACACATTTAGAGGGCTAGCAGGAATGTGCAAGAGGCAGAGGTGTGTGCCTACATGCAGGAGGGGGCCCTTCACACCCTCCCAGCCCCCCCTCCTCCCCGGGAACACCCGCAGTATAGACACTTTTCCCTGGCCTCAACATGGAGCTAACTGCCTGGAAGAGATCTGTGAGCAGCTGGGGAGAGAACTGATCAGGCCCAGGTCATATAGTAACAGCGACAGCCTCTGAGATCTTTGTCGCATCCAAAGTGAGTTCATACTTTTATTACCTACCTTTGACAGGTGGGAAACTGAGGTGCAGAAGTAGATGCCAGCCAGTGGCAGAGCAGGAACTTGCTGTCAGAGGATGCCACCTACACCCAGGCTGTGGGAAGCCAGGGTGTCCCTCCATTCCTGAGGGTGGAGTAACGCACACCTTCACACCTCAGGCACACATACACAAACCCAGAGCAAATGGGATTCCTCACCTGTCCCCAGATTGGGGGGCCAGCCTCAGGGGAGAGTCCCTGATGGGGACCAGGCTGAGTATGGACAGTCCTTAAGGAGCCCAGCCCTGTCCCTTCTGTAAACACAGCTCTAGTCTAACCCTATCATTTACTCACTGAGAAACCGAGCCCCAGAGAAGGAAGGGAGCTCGTTCAAGGCCACAGGACAGAAAAAGCTAGAACAAGTGCTAGGCCCTGGCACCCAGACATGCCTCTCACCCCCTGCTCTTCTCATTCTCCACATTGCCACGCAGCTGGCACTGACCAAGCTGGTGAGTCACGGGGCAGGGGCCTCCCCATGGGCAGGTCCTAGGGCTTTCAAGCCCACCTGGTAGTCAGCCGGAAGGGTCCATTGCATCCCTATTTGGGGGAACATGACCTCTAGACCTGGGGTCCTGCACTGCCCCCACCTAAGACTGCAAACAGTATGTGTTACTTTTATTTCCCTCCTATTGTGCAGGTTAGTTTTTTATGTTACTTTTTTAATTTAAAAGAATTAAAACTT
Source organism: Equus asinus (assembly GCF_041296235.1). Classification (NCBI taxonomy): domain Eukaryota; kingdom Metazoa; phylum Chordata; class Mammalia; order Perissodactyla; family Equidae; genus Equus; species Equus asinus. The sequence continues at coordinate 82,013,019 of NC_091794.1, forward strand.
TAAAAATCGCAACCAGCAGCAGCATTGAAACCTTGCCAGTTGACACTGCCAACTATCATTAGTGCCACCATCCCCAGAGTCATCACCAATGCCAGCCCCGGGGTAGGACTGTGCCCCCCCCTCCACCAATTCCCACCCCTTAAGCTGCCGTTACCCTGGCCCTTAATGAAAGTCTTTGACACAGGCCCGGCCTGGAATCAAGCAGAAATGGTCTTCCTCCACCATTTGCATTTCACTTCTCCTCCCACCCCGAAGCTCATTCCAGGGTCACATGACCCAGAGCCCGCCCCAAATCAGCATCCCTTTCTGCTCCCAAGGGCTCCTGGCCTAGCCTGTCCTGCAGAAACTGTGGGCTGGACTTTGGCCCTGACGTCCTCGCTGGAGGCTGGCAGCCAGCAAGGGAGCCAGGGGGGCAAGAAGGGCGAGCGGCCCCCTCCTCAACCTGGTCCCCCACCCACCCAGCCGGCGCCCTGTCTGCCTTCCTGAGCTCATTAACTGCAGGTCACCGTTCAGCAGGAAAGACAAGGCGTGGGTTCTGCGGGCGTTCATTAGCCGTGAGAGGAACAGTGTGTGTGAAATTAGCAGTCACCTGAGGACCTCGATAATTTCATAATTAGGAGGCCTAATGGCTCCAGCTCTGGATGCCAAATGACTTAACCCCTTGCCTGCTGGGCACCAAACCCCTAGCCCAAGGCTGCAGGGGAGGGCCTGCAGTAGCCCCCTGCTCCAGGGCCCCTCCTATGGCCCTATTATGCTCATTTTTGCCACCCAGCACCCAGCACCAGGGCTGGCACAGAGTTGTGGCAAATAGAAAGTTTATGGAGTGAGTGAATGAATGAACGAACATGGATCCGAACGGGGAAAGGGTTTCAGCCCCCACTGCAGGTGCTCAGGGATGAACAACTCTCCATCTGCATGCGTAGCTGTGGCTGTGCACATGCACGTGCGAGCGGGAGGGTGCACGTGTGGGTCTGTGATGTCTGCTTCTAAAAACCTTGTGTGTGTCCATGTCCACGCTCACACCTGTGCTACTCATTCTGCTGCCTCCTGTCTGAAAACAGGGGGAGCTCTATGATGGGGCCCCAAGAACCTCCCTTGATGCCAGCTTCTTTGGGCACTGCCTAATAGTGGCTCCAGATGTTCTCTATAGGGGCACACCTGAGGGTTATAGGGGGCTGAGGGACTTTGCCTTGAACCTGCATTTGCATAGCAAGTGCACCTTAGACTGAACGTCTAATTTTTTTTTAGACTGAATGTTTATTTGGGAGCCTGGTAATAATAATGGGAGCTAAAGTCACAGCCTTTAGCATAGGGGGAGCTGGTTATGACAGCCTCCAAAGACACCCCCCCCCCCAGCCTGCTCCCCCTCCTCCCAACCTTCCCCTTGTCCTGAAGAGGTGAGGAGGTGAGCGCTGCGGTGGAGGGGTAGGTGCCCTGGGCTCCAGGCCTGTGTAGGCCTTCCCCAGTCTGGGACAATTGGTTCTGAGCCACCACCCCCCAACCCCTGCCCCATGACCCTGCCTCATTCCCCTAATTGTAGAGCGGATGCGGAGAGGTGAGTTGGGTGAGAAGCAAGGAGGATGGAGAAATGGGAGAAAAGGAGGATGGAGAAATGGGAGAAAAGGAGGCATAAGGAGAACAATAAGGGAAAGGAGAGGGGGAACTGGAGGGGAAGGGGGAAGAAGGGGTGGAGGAGAAAGGATGCGAAGTCCCAAGGAGGTGAGAGAGAAGATAAGAGGAGAGAGGAGAGGGAGGGGAGGGGAGAGGAGGCGAGGCAAGGAGGCTGAGAGCATTATCAGCACTTAAAAAGCCAGCAGCTCAGTTCTTCTTTGGCACAAATAATAGCTTTTTATGAATAAATCATGTGTCAGACGCCTCCCAGGGAGTGGGCATGGAGGGGGGCGCGTCTGCTGGGCTCCAAGGCTGGCAGGGAAGGGCCAGTTGCGGACCCCCAGCTGCAGGGGTGTTGCCTCCCTTCCTCCTGATGCGGCCCAGCAGGACAGAAGCTGTCTCTGGAATTTCCACTGGCCTGAGCCTGGCAGAGCTCAGTCATTGCTCTGAGGTGGTCTCGCTGCTCCCTGCTCCTGAGCCTGGCCGGATCCTAGGGTTGGGAGTGTCCCTCTGTCCCCCTCCCCTCTCTCAGCAGAGCAGCCCAGAAGACACGCCTGGCAGGGGAACACCAGCTCCAGTGCACCAGAGAGAGGGATGCGCCGAGACAGGCAGACACTCAGAGAGGAAGGCATGTAGCCCACACAACTCACACAGGCATGGATTCCACAGCCCCAGGCGCACATGTGGGCCTACGGGGAGATGGAGACACTGTCATTCCCAACACACACACACACACACACACTCAGGCATGTGCACACTCAGATAGGGAGACCCTGACCATCACTCAGCCTGCCCCCCTCCCAGCACACATACACACACACAGGCCCACATAAAAGATGCACATGGAGCACAGACACACACAGACCTGCACATGCACACCAGCAGCCCACCCTCCGTCAGCCTAGGGTGGGGGCAGCTTTGCAGCCCATATGGAGCCCAGGCCTAGCTGGGCTGTCCCGGAGTCTGGTATGGGGTGGGGGTGGGGCATCTGTCACAAGGGAGGATCTGTCAGCTTCTATGTCCTCCCCACCCACAGGGACAGCTACCACACCCCACAGGGAGGTTTCGCCCCTCACCTCGAAGCCCAGAACCTGTCCAGGTCCTGCTGACTCAGAGCTCCTCTGCTCCTCTGCTCACAGCCACCTCCCCAGAGGCACTGGGGGCTGCAGGAGAGCCCTGGCATTGAGGCCCACAGTCTGGGCAGGACTCCGGCTCTGTTCCTTGCCAGGAGTGTGACCTTAGAGAATAATTCCAATCTTATCTGCTCTTCCAAACAAATCTGAGACAGGTGCTACTGCCCAATCTTCCAGACCAAGAGAGTGAGGCTCTGAGGGGTAAGAGTACTGGGCATTCCTTCCGAGGATGGCGCTCTTTCCACAGATTCCACAGATTCCAGATTCCTGGTTTTCCTCCTCCTCTCCCGCTGGCTGCTCGTCTCAACCAGTGGGTTCCTCGTCCAGTGCCAAGGTGTTTTAAGGTGTCCATCCAAGCAGACCTGGGTCCCCTGCTCTTCCCATTCTGCACCACCCCCCCAGGCCACTCCCAATATCTCCCTGACAGCCTCTGCGCCCTTGGTTCTCTGACTCTCTCCAGCCCAGACACCTTCCTGGGCTCCTGACCCCACTATCCAGCTGGACATCTCCAGGCTACCATGTCGCCCAGTGCCAGGGAATGCCATTCACACAGTATACATGCTCCCGAACATCCCTCCCCAAGCCCAATGGTTCCCATGGTACCTAACTCAAACTGAGCCTGTCTGAGACTGAGCACACCATCTTCCCCAGGGTTCCTCCTGCCACGATGTTCCCAGGTGCCCAACTGGAAACCAGGCATCACTGACTCTTCCTTCTCCCTCATCCCCCATGTCCGATCCAAAACCAAGTCCCAGTGACCCCACATCCAAACTATATGTGACCTCATCCTTTCCCCTCCAACCCCACTGCCCTCCCCACCCCCTCATGGTTTGAGTCACCACCAGCACCTCTGGTCTGGCCACTGGCCCTCTCTCGCTGTTGCCCCCTCCAGCCCATTTGCCTTCATGTCATCAGTAACCTTTCTGTCTCTGAGTTTTGACCACACTAAACTGCCTTTAGTTCTGGAACCCACACGATCCCTTGACTCGGGGCCTCTGAACTTGCAGTTCCTCTGTCTGAATCCCTCCCCCTCCCAAGGCCAACTCACCCTTCAAGGCTCAGCTGAGGCAGCAACCCCTCCAGGCACTTTCCCTGACTCCTCAAGCCTGGGATGGGTGCAGCGTGTCATTCATTTCCACAACAGCCCCCTGGCTCCTCCATTCATTCCAGCTCTTACCTATAATCACCCGTTTACTCATCTGTGTCCCCCTCAAACCTCTAAGTTCCTTGAGGGCAGAGTTGTGCCTGTGATGTTCTCTGTGGCAGCCCCAGTGCTTGGTACAAGACCTGGCACATAACAGGTGCTCACTAAACCTCCCGTGGATGAGTGAATGAACGAGGGCAGGACCTCTGCTGAGCACATTACATACCTTTTCCCGGTTACTGCTCAGGAGAAATCCGTGCGATGGGTACTACTATCCTGTGATCTATTCTAGGAAAGCAAGGCTACAGAGGTTGAAAACATGCCCATGGTCACACAGCTGGTAAACCACCGGGAATGGATCCAAATAGAATTCTGGCGCCTTCAAGGCCTCCTTTCCACTCCCACCCTGCCTTCCCAAGCCATTTTCCCTCTCTGATCATCTGTACATCAGGAACAAAAATGGTACTTAATACAGAACCTGACACTAATAGGTTCTCAGTAAATATCTCTGCCTTCTCTTCCAATCTCTGAGGCTTCCTCAGGACAGAATCTCCCCAAACCAGGAACTTCCTGCAGGCACACGTTCACGGAAACAGGTGCAGAGCTCCACACAGGCACCCGTCCAGAGTCCGGAACTCAGTAGGCGCTTCACCAATGTGTTGAGCAGACAGACATGAGTGAATGCTGACACATCCTCAGACACAAAGCCCCAATAGGGGCTCAGGCACTGGGACACCCCCGCCCCCACGATCTCTACCAATGATCCGCCGCCGCCGCCACGCCCCCTCCTAACCAAAGGCGCGGGAAATATTTAAAACAATTTTATTCATGAAAATATGCTGTACAATGCACTCTACACGGCCTCGACACGGCACACACGCACACGCACACGCTGACGGCACGGCCACGGTACACTGCCTACGATATGCGCCGGGGACGCCGCGCCCACAGCCCGCCCCGACAGGACGCTTATAAATACGGGAGAGAGGAGCCAGGACTGGCACGGAGAAAGGGTCGTCGGTTGCTGGCTCTCTGGAGAGGCTGAGACCAGCACTGGGGGGTGATGGGGAGGTTGGAAAACGGAATTGACTCCGACAGAAAAGGGGAGAAGCTAGGGCCGGCAGGGATGCGCGAGAGGCGCTGAACTGTGGGGGTGGGGGTGGAAGGATGGTGTAGGGCTGAAGGCGGACAGCTCAAGGGGAACAGCCAGTAGGTAGGTGTGAGTGTTTTCGGGAGGGGATTGCTGGCTTGGGGTGGGTGAGGCTAAGACCAGTGGGAAAGTGTCACTTGGGAACTAGAGCGCAGTTTGGGGTGGGCAATTCGTCATGGTGAGGGCCCCGCAAACGAAACTGAAGATTCGGAGACCCCCGCCCCATCTCCAGGTTGGCTTCCCAGACCGGCGCGGCCGCTTGCTCCTCCGCATTCCACCCAGCCCGGAATTCAGCCTCCACTCCCAGGCTTCCTGCCCAGGGAGGAGGAGGAGTGGGTCTCAGGAGTTTGGGCAGGAGTGGCGGGGTGCCCCAGCCCCTCCCCACCACTTCCCTCGGCGGTCAGCTTCGGAGGGATGTCTCTAGCTGGGCTGGGGCTGCCTCCTGGATCCTCCCGTGGAGCTGGAGTCGGGGGTGGGGATCCGGGGATCAGGATGGGAAGACACAGGCCCCTCGGGGGCGGGGCCGGCACCCAGGGCGCGGGAGGCGGCCCTCAGCCCGGTACCCAGCTCTGATTGGGGGGCGGGGCCCCGGCCAGGCCGGGCGGCGGCGGAGGCAGGGCCGAGTCGAAGTTGAAGTCCATTTCGTCGCTATCCATGAAGTCGTTGAGGATGATGGACTCGACGTCGCACTCGAGGCTCCCGCTGAACATGTCGAGGTCCAGGTCTGCCGGGAAGCGGTCGGGCGCGGCACCCAGCGGCCCGGCGGCAGCGGCCGCATACGGCCCGGGCAGCGCGTCCAGCAGGAGGCCGCCGGGCGGGGCCCCGAAGGCGGCCGCGTGGCCCGGCGGCGCCAGGCCCGGGGCGCCCGCCTCGCCGGGCAGCGTCATAAGGCTGATGGGGTGGGCTAAGGCACTGCGCGAGGGCACCGGCGGCGCGTACGGGGCCGCCCCCTTGCCGGGGTAGGCGGCTGCCGCGCCCGCCAGCGCCAGCTCCCCGGGCGCGCCCAGCACCGGGCCGGGCCTGGGCGCGGGCGGCGGCGGCGGCGGCAGCAGCGCGGGCAGCGCCCCGGGCCGGAAGGGCGCGGCGGCCGGCGCGAAGCTGGCCTGCTTGTTCTCCTGGATGGTCTGCATGGGCAGGCGGCGCAGCGCGCCCAGCGCCGGCGGCCCGAAGCCCCCGCCCCCGCCGTAGGCGCCGCCCTTGCAGCCCCCGAAGTAGGCGGGCGTCCCGGCGCGGGCCCGTGGCCCGTACGCGTCCTGCGCGCCGTCCAGCAGGCCCTCGGGCAGCCCCGCGCCGCCGCCGCCGTGCAACCCCAGCGGGCCCCCCAGCTCGGCCAGGCGGGGCAACTCCCCGGGGCAACGCGCACCCAGCGCGGGTGACAGCGCGCTCGCCGGGCTCGGGTACATGAGCGGCGAGGACGGCGCCAGGGCCTCCAGGGCCTCGTCGTCCTCCAATTCAGCCGCCTCCCCGAGCAGGGGTCTCCCGCCGCCGCGGAAATCGGCCCACGCCTCGTAGTCGTCGCTGGCGTGCGAGGCCGGGCTGGTGGCCCACTTGGCCGCTGCAGGCAAGGGCCCCGGGGCTGCTGCGCCCGGGGGACTATGGTCGGGGCTCCGCTCAGGTGCCTGCAGCTGCTTCTTCTTGCTCGCCTTGCCCTTGATGCGCAGGAACTTGGCCCCGTTGTCCATGGACACGGCCCTGCGCCGCGGGGTCTTGCCCGTCTTGCCGCCCTCGGGGTTCAGCATCCACCACGAGCTCTTGCCAGTGCCTTCGTTCTGCACGCGGATGAAACGGGTGTGCAGCGACAGGTTGTGCCGGATGGAGTTCTGTGGCCGGAGACAAGGACGTGGGTGGGGGAGTGGGAAGTGAGGAGGCCATGAGGAAAGGGGGGACGGGAAGGAATAGGGAAAGAGGCGAGAGGATAAGAGAAAGGAAAGAGCCAGAAAGGGGAAGGGGATAAAGAGGTTGGGGGAACAGGTGTTAGTACCAAGTGGGACAAACCCGGAACACCCATCCTCTGCCCCGCCCCCCACAGGCAATGCCCAGAGGGTGGGGCCCGAGCTTTGGGCCTGGCCTTTCCGGAAGCATCGCAGAACCTGAGGGCGACTCTTAAGGGGCCTGCAGCAGGGGAGCAGGACCCGTCTCCCCAGCCCCGCCCCGCCCTGCCCCGCCCCGCCCATAGCTAGCCAGCCTGCCAGGCCCCCAGCAGATTATGTAAGGGCTCCTGCCGCCGCGGCTCATTTGTCTGCCCCCCTCCCTCCCCAGCCTGGCATGGCGCCAGGAGCCCGAAAACCCAGGGCTCCAGAAATCAATCTCGCGGTGACTGATTAAGCCCTGTTTAGAACTAATTGCTCTTTCGTGTGTGGGGAGAATAAATTACCTGCTTTAATTTCGTGTCTTTAAAATGCAACTGCAGGTAGAGAAGGCTGTTAACCCTTTGCTGGCGGGGCCTGGCCAGGGAAGGCGGAATAGGCTGGGGTCCCCAAGGTGGGTATAGGCCCGAGACTTTTCAGAGATTTCCCCCAACTCCTCTGAGCTCCCGGGAACTCCACAGAGGCCTTGGATCCCAGCAAGCCCCTCAAAGCACATCCTCTGGCCATGGAGACCTCAGACCCCACCTCTGCTTGGTGCCCACCGTCAGGCCAGCCCAGCTCTCCAGCCTGCCCTTTCGGCCACAGCCCACCCTCCCCTCCTGACCCACCTGGAGCAGAGGAGTTCTGCCCTCACAGCCCCTTCGGTGGAACCTTCACAAGATCCCCACAAAGCAGGTGGCACAATCCCCCTTTACAGACGAGAAGACCAAGCCTCAGGAGGTGACGTGGCTTGCCCAACGCTACGTGGCCCTTTCTGCTGTCCCTCCATACCTCCCTGGGCTTCCCCTTTGCCACCCCTGCGTATCCCCTTCTGAATGTCTGCTGTGCCAGTCTCTAGTGATGCCCCTGTCGCTGCCTGCTTTTGCCAAGAAGGCAGGGGAGCCCACAGCTCCACTGGCCTGGCTCCCCTCAGGAACCTGGAGGAACAGAACTTCTGCTGGGCCTCCCACCTGGTGTCCTTGACCTCCTGGCTCAGCAACTGCTGTGCAAACAGCATGGGCTTGGGTGTCAGAAGGGCCGGGCAGGATGCCTGGCTCTGTTCAGCCACCTAGCTATGTGACCATGGGCTGTTGGCTCAACCTCTGTGAGCCTCAGTGAAGTCGTCTGAAAAAAATGGGCCACATTGAGTAAGCACTTAGAAGGCTGTTAGGTCACTGCCTGAGATAATGTGTGTGGGTGAGCGCTTGGTGAACCCACCAGGTGCTCATCAACGTTGGTTCAATCCCTCACTCTGGCCAGAGGACCTTGCCTCTTAGGTCACACAACAGACCTGCTCTGTCTCTACCTCCTTAATACCATCCTGAGCATGACTGTGCTGGGCACTAACAACCCTGGAAAGCCGGCATTACCATGTCTCATGGACCAGGGAGCAGAGGCCCAGGGGCGTGATGTGACTTGCCCATGGTCCCACAGGCTGCAATGCCAGGTACCACTCCATCCAGATCTGCCCAGCTCACGGACCTGCTCTTAACTCATTAATCCACTGAGCCCAGTAAGCACTGATCCGTGAGGGCTCTCCCGCCCCCGGCCTCCCTCCCACCAGTCTCCAGGAGGAGGAGTCCTTCCTGCTGCCCAGGGTTCGCTCCCACCCCTCGCCTCCAGCTCCAGGTACCGCCCTGACTCTTCAGGGCCCCAGGCTCCCTATCTCGAGCACTTTCTGGTCTTTGGAGGTAACAGCTGGGGCTCCAACGCCCCTCCCAGAGTTGCCCTGCCTGGCTTCTCCTGGGGCCCTGAGAGGAGGGGAGCTGGACCCCTAGAGAGTGGTGCTCTCTCAAGTAGATACCCCCTTCCCACTCCTGCCCCTGCACCTGGCGCCCCAGCCCCTCCCCCACACCTGTGTTCAGGGGCCTGGAGGCCTTGGTTCTCTTCCCCTGTGGAACTCTCTGGCTCACCAAAAGCTCCACCTCCCAGCTTCTGCAGCTGGAGGTCAGTACGGCAACACCTGTTTATCAATGTCACTATGTGCCAGCCTGGTTCTGAGTGCTGGGGGTCGGGGGAGAAGGAAGGAGGGACATTGCCAGGTACCAGCATCTGCTCAGAACCTGCCTGTTCAGACCTATAAGCGTTATAAGTACTTTATCTCACGTAGTCGTTCTGTCAAACTCCATACAAGTCAGGGATTGGGATCCCTATCTCAGGATGAGGAGAGTGAGGCTCAGAGAGGTTAAGTAAGTTGCCAAGGTCACACAGTTTTAAGTGGCAGAGCCAGGTATTGATTTCAGTTAATCTCACCCATGAGTCTAAAGGACATCGCATTCCACCAGGGGAGAGAGAAAGGAGTCAGAGAATTTCCAAAGAATCTTAGGAAGCCAGTACTCCAGTGCTTCTCAAACTTTCCATGTAAACTCTCTCTAGAAGCTGGTAGCATAGGAAGACTGGGGGCACGTTGCAAGGTCAAAATTTCCTATAAGACTTGTGCTTTGTTTTTAGAGTTCAAGGGGATTTTGCATTGTAATTCCTAATACGTCCAGATTTTCTGAATATAAAAATAATGTTTTAGATTCTGTTTACCAAGAGCACATGTTCCAAGCCTCTGAAGGTTTGCGTCCTTCCCTGCTCTGTTCCCTGTCCAGCCAGGTACCCCTGGGAGCTTGAGCCCCAGCTGAAACCACGGCTGGTCCAACCTGGAAAGAAGAAAGGTCTTGCCCAAGGTCACCAGGACCTGGTGGTAGAGCAGGGATTCCGGCCCAAGCCTCCCGAGCCCCAGCCTGAGGCTTTACCCACGCCACCAAGGCTGACCTGGAGCAAGTCCCTCCTTCTCTCCAGCCTCAGTTTCCCTACTGGGAAACTGATGAGATGGGCCAACTGTACTCTGGGGACCTTTTCGATTTGATACTGAAAGTTCTTAGAATCATCTAGTCCAGAAGTTTTCAAACTTTTTTTTAAAGTACTGGAACTCTTTGAGTAAATGGAATCTAACACAAAACCTGAGTGTTGCACACTGAGGCCCTCGGGGAGTGGGGGTGGGGGCACCCGGGGCACCTGGGGCCCTGCCTGCTCAGCCCCCTCCCTTGCATTCTCACAGAAAACCAGGCCCCTGGGGAGGGATTCTGCTGGCCAGATGGATGGCGCAGTTGAGGCCTGGGGGGGGCCATACCTTGCCCAGGGTCACCCGGGGAGGTGGCCCAGAGCTGCGCAAGGACCTAGGCCCTGACTGCCGAGGCCAGGCTCTGCACCAGGTGTGCACCACGGCTGTGCCCCAGGAGGGAAGCCCAGGCCCTGCAGCCCCGTCTGGCTCCTCAGGGCCCAGCCACCTGGTACCAATCAGAGCTCCTGGCCAAGATCCAGTGGCAAGCGCCGATCACAACTCACCCACGAGGCCTCCTGGGAGGCCAGAGGCCACAGAGGCGGTGAGGGAGGCCGAGGAGGGAGCCGCCTCTGCCAGGGCAGCAGTAACCAGGGCTCCCTCTCGGAGTCACCTAGCAACCTGCCACCACAGCCACGGCCCCGGCATGCCTGGGCTCCCCTGGTGCCCAGAGCTGGACCAGGCTTCTGGGGCCTCACATCTCCCATACCTCCATGCAGGCCCGGGGCAGGTTCCCAGGGGAGACAGACCTCCCTAATTCAGGGCCTCAGGAGACCATCAGGGGGCAGAGGGAAGGGAGAGTGGGATACATTCCATGCCCATCTCCCTCTCTTTCAGAACCTGGGCCAGGGAGGCCAGCCTCTGGGGCCTCACCCACCAGGGAGGGGAGGCTGGCACAGGGCAAAGCGCATGGGCTCTGGGGTTGGATCTGGATTCCAGTTTGGGCTCCAATACCCACAAGCAGTGCGACCCTGGGGCACGATGCTTTGAACCTCCATTTCCTCATATAGCCACCCTGCTCCCCTGCAGCCCTCCTCCACGCAGATGCCAGCCAGAGGGGTCCTTCCGATAACCCCCATCCCGTCCAGTGCTGCCCACAAGCCTCTGATGCCCCCATCTCACTCTGAGTAAAGACGGGAGGCCTTGACGCAGCCCACAGCCCCTCCACGACCTCTCAGACTCCTCCCCTAACACGGTCCTGCTGGATCCCTCCCTCCTGCTCCTCAACCCTGCCAGGCAGCGTCCCGCCTTGGGGCCCCTGTCTCAGAGAAACACCGTGCTCCCAGAACCAGATACATCCATCTCTCGTCTCTTTCAGGTCTTTCTTCAGATGTCACCTTTTGCAGCAAGGCCCACCCTGACCACTCTTGTAACAAGTGCTCCTCTTCCCTGCCATTTCTTGGCCCCCTTACCTTGCTCTAAATTTTTCTAAAGCAATTATCGCTTTCTAAATGAATATTTAATTTATATATATAAACTAATAAGTGTTATATATAAATATACAATTTATATTCTATATTATTTATTGTCTGGTTTCCCTATTTCATGAGTGATTTTTGTCCGGTTTTTACTGTACCCTCTGTGTTTGATACATACTAGGCATTTAATAAATGTCAGATGAATGAATGAGAGAGAGTAAAGGGGGAATACTGTGTCACAGGGAGAATTCAGGAGACTAGGCAGAGTAGCTGGCACATGATACAAGCTCCTCCAGACTGGGCTGAGAGAAGGGAACATACAAGGAAAGACAAGCACGGGGTGGAGGAAATCAGGAACAGTGTGACCCACAGAGGGAACCGCAGAGAGGAGTAAGGGCTCCCACGAGAGGTGAAGAAGGCCCCACAAGGTGCACAGTGCAGCCCCCACCCTGATGCCCAGATAGACTTGAGTAGCCCAGGGCTTGCTGGGGCCAAGGTTTCTCACAGCCTGTACCACCTGCGCCAGAAGACACTCCAGGAGTCCCACTGGGAACAGAAGAACCTTGTCCTTGCTGACGGTGCCTCCCTCATGGACAGGGTCTGATCCATTTGGTGGCAGGAGCTCATCTATCCAGCAGGACAACCTCATCTATTCCCAGGACACCCTTCGCCCACGAGCAGTAATGCATTCCTCTGACAGCACAACCCCATTTATCCAGCACACCAGTCCCATTTATCCAGCAAGTACAACCTCATCTGCTAACAGCACTCCATTCACCTGATGGGCCCCCTCATTTATCCAGCAGGACACCCTCATTTATCCTCCGAGTCGAAGGCTCTCCTTCCTCCTGTGGTGTGGCTGTGTTCTCTGACAGTGTGACCCGACTGATCCAGCAGGACGTCATCTCTCCTACAAGTACACTTCATCCCCTGACAGTACAACCTCATTTATCTAATAATGCAGCCTCACCTTGCCTCCAAGTACCACCTCATTCCCTGACAGTACAACCTCGTTTATCTTCCACTACAACCTCATTTCTCCTCCCAGCACAGCTTCATTCTCTGATAGCTCAGCCTCATCCAATCTTACTTTTCCAGCCAGAGCCCACCAGATTTCTGAGTGGGGAGGGGGGAGGATGGAGAGAAAAGGGGTTCCACCATTTGCTGTCCCCTGCCTACAGAGAGCTGCCTGGTGCTGTCACTATGTCCAGTCCCCCCCAGGCCCAAAAAGGCCCATGGACTGAGTCCTAGGTTGCCTGGCCCAGCCAGCGCTCCAGCATTGCCCTGTCTCCTGTTTTGTCCCCTCTAGGGCTAAAGAGGGCCCACAGGATGGATTTCCTCCAGCTTTCCAGGATTTGATTTGTAGCTTTGGCTGATTTCTGTGGCATGGATACTCCCATCATAGCCAATTTTAAGCTGCCAGCATGACGTTACTGAGTGCAGAACGGGAAGAAGTGTGCCCGATCGGCTCTCGTGAGCCCGCGGAAGCCAGCTCCAGCACACCACTGCCACGTGCTTCCAATCCCGAGGCAGGAGAAGGGCACCGCCTACGACATGCCAGACCCAGGCTAGGGTCTTTGATGCAGTTCTTCCTCTAATCCTGATAACCATCCTGCAAAGAGGTGGTGCTATTTTACCAAGGAGGGAAACTGAGCCTCAGGCAGATTAAATGACTCCCGAGGCCACGAAGCTGGGAAGTGATGGAGCCAGGTCTGGGTCTCAGGGCTGTTGGATTCCAAAGGCAGGGCTCTTCCCATCCTCACCCCCAGTGTGACGGGGGACACTGCCCTGCTGCCCACCTCAGGGGCCATCCTTGCCTTGGTTCTCAAGCCCAAGGTTCTTCGCTTTCATCAGAAACAGGAGACCCGAGTCTTGCGCCCCCCACCCACCACGAGCCCTGTGCTACCACCTGGCCTCCCTGGCACCTGGGGGTTCCAGGACCCACCCAGTTCAGTCCTGGGTCTTGTGTCCATCCATCCAAGCCCGAAGCCAGGTATGGACACCTCTCCAGGTACCATCACTGTCCAAGCTTCAGCCCAGCCCCTCCCCTCAGGAAGCCGACCCTGCCTACCAGAGGGGGTGATGACCCAGCTCCTCCCTTTAATGCTTCCCTGAGCAGACACCACCTGTGGGGCTGAGTGAGCGCTCCATCCCCACCGTGACTCCCATTTCCTCTCTGCCTCCTTCCTTCCCACCCTTCCTGCAGGAAGAAAGGTCAAGGGCAAGGGTTGGAATCCCAACTTCACCCATGTGACCTTGGGCCTCCCCTGTAAAAGAGGGTAACAATCCCAACATCCACGGATGAGATCCCACATGGCAAGAACCTCATCCCCTCCCTGTCTCAGAGCCCCAGGAGTAGCTCCTGTCCCAAGCCTTGCCCCCCACCCCACTGTGCGGCCCCAGTCTGACCCAGGAACACACATGTGTCTCAGACAGAGCCACAGACTCTCTGGGGGTCACTTGCTCTGCTGCCTGAGATGAAGCTGTGGCTGGCGCTCAGTCCAGGCAGGCTTCCTGGCAGAAGGGGTGACCTGGATGACCTCTGGGGCCTGAGGCCATGTGCAAATCCTTGGCAGTAGGGTCTGTAGTGGAGGAGGGGTAGAAGGGCAGGTGGGGGCATCAGGACCACAGGTGTCAACAGGTGAGTGGGCTTGGGGTCAGCGGTGGAACAGAAGTGGGCAGCCAGGGGCCAGGAGGAATCAAATGTCCAAAGCAAGGCATGAGGTCAAAGGACAGGCCCTAGCATCCCCCACGGCCACCCCAGAGACAGCAGAGCCCACACACCAGCAGCAGAAGCTCAAGCTCCGCCCCTCAAAAGCCCATGGCTCCTCATCCCCCCGGGATTGGGTCCAACTCCAGACTGCTATTCAAGAGCCCTCTGATGCTCTCCAGCCTCATCACCTCCATTCCCTTAAGCCCATCGGGGGCTCCAGACACCCTGGATGCCTCACACCTCCATGCCTTTGCACATTCTGGTCCCTTTGCCCTTCCCTCTCTCTGCTTGACCAGTTCCTGCAGCTCCATCAAGACCTGCTCTGTGGCATCTTCCTAGTCGCCTCCACAAGCTCCAAGAATAGCTGCTCCCACCTCAGTGCTCCTGCAGAAATCTAACTGCAAACTGGAGTATAATTGTGTATGAGTCGGCCTCCCCACTTGAACTTTCTGGGGCAATGTCTGGCTCACAGTAAGTCCACACATAGGATGGAGCTCTCAGCAGCCACGAACCACTCAGGCCTGGCAGTTCTGCGCAGTTTCTGTCCAGCAAAACCTCAGGCCGGAGCCCCAGGCCTCGCCTCCTCCCTCCTGGTTTCCCCTCCCTCCCGTTCCTGTGGCCTCTGCCACCTCCCTTCCTTTCCTCAGCACTTCCTGGCTCCTCAGGAGAATTTAGCAAAGGAAAGAAACGACCATTTACTGAACATTCACCAGGTGCAATGCACCGTGCTGGCACTCAGCGATTAAAATCCTATTGAGTCTTTGTGACAACCCTCTGAGCTGGTTCATCATCCTTGTTTTAGAGATGAGCAACTGAGGCTCCAAGAGACAAACTGACCTGCCCGAGGTCACATGGGTGTTGTAAGCAGCGGTGCAGGAATTCACACCCAGGGCCCTCCCTCACTTTTCCTCCCACCCTGAGATGCCTCTAGGGAGGGGCCCATGCCAGGCAGAAGCTCCAGAGTGGGCCTGGGGTGGGGGTGGGGGCTGTCCACACTGGCTTAGCAACCCCTCCACACTCTTTCCTCCTTCATCCAGGATTAAAGGGGATCCCGGAATGCAAAGCCATTCAGGCTTCTCCCTGTGTCCATTCAGTCTGAGCCCCCTCCATCCCTCCATCCCTCCCTCCCTCTGCATGCAGCACCTCCCCACACCCCTGCCCCAGGCCCTGGGAGCAGCTGCGGTGACCTCACCCAGCCCTGCCCTGGGCCTGGCTCTGGGGAGGGCCCAGCAGCTGTGCCCCAGCCCTGCAGGCTGGCTCCTAAGGGGAAAAGAGGAGGAATAGGCATGGTGCCAAGAGAACCATCTGCTCTCCCAGGGGCACGGCCACCCGCACAGACACCGGCCTCGCCCCCAGGGGCCGCCCTTGGCCCTCTGTCCCCACGCCAAGGGGCTCCAGAAGCCCAGGGCAGCCCACCCAGACCGGGGCAGCAGCCGTCATCTGCCATCTGTCTTCTGATACTGAGAGGTCCTTGCAGGACATGTTGGAGCATGAATGTCCGCTGAAAATGAACAAGTGCTCAGGGTAAGTTCTGGGTGCAGAGGCCAGAGGCCCGGGCTAGGTGTGCTGACCACTGCCTGCCCCAGCCCAGGCCTGCTGGGCCAAGAGTCGGAGATCCCCTTGGGGGGGCGGTTAGGGCTCCATCCCCTCACATCTGCTCAGCTGGCAGGTGCCTCTGGCAGAGGGCAAGCCCCTTCCCCCACAGCCCGAGCTCAGGTTACAGAGGAGGCAAGGCCAGCTGAGGACAGGGGGAGGGGACATGAGGGGTGGAGGAGGCATCACAGCTTCCCAGAGTGTTGGGGGAGGGGAATTCAGATCTCGAGATTGGACTCAGCCAGAGAGGGAAGGGCTGTGCCCAAGGTCACACAGCCTTGAAGTGGGCAAAGAGGAGCAGGCATCCCGGGACAAGAGCCCTGGGTTCAAGGGTGACCTTGAGCAAATCATTGCCTTTATCTGTAAAAATACAGAGCCTCAAACCTGCCCGCTTCCCTCCCAAGGCCATGGGGAAGGCTCTGGAGGCTAGAAAGTAGTGGGTCAACCTAAGGGCAGGACGAAGCTTGGACATCCTGAATATCTGACACCTTTGGGACAGAAAAGAAGGCATTAGAGAAAGGACACCACTCCCCCAACATGCACAAGTCAGTGTCCCTCAGGGATCAGGGCCCAGGGCCCCCCACTCGACACAGCAGTGGGAGGGGGGTCCTTTCTGTCACAGAGCAATGGATAACAGTCGTGATATTTGCCGATTTCTTGGAGACTTTACATGTATCCCTCCTGTATTTCTCACAATACAACTTGGGCATAAGTCCTATTATTATCCCATTTTGTGGAGGAGGAAACTGAGGCTCAGTTGCCCAAGGCCACATAGAGGGTGAGTGACGGAGCTCCGGTCAGCTCCTCCCTCCGGCCTCCAAGACCCCTAAGCACACCTCTGCGCCTCACCTCCAAGATCCTCGAGGCACTGAAGGGTACTGAATGGCACGTCAGGCCTGGCATCTTGGACTCTTTGGGCTCCATCCCCCTCAGGCTCATCTTCTCCCCAGACCCCAGTCCCAGGCCCACACTGGGTGCTGGAGCCCGTCTCTCCCCTCATCCACCTGCCACACCATCCACAAGTGATTATTCTGCCAGGGTCATTCCCCATCCCCCACAGCTTGGAGTGCCAGCTGCCCAGCTTGGCATTCAAGGCCACTAACCATCAGGCCTTGGCTTGCTTCTCCAGCCTCAAGTCCTACTGGGCTCTGGCCAACACAGCCAGACCCTGCCCGGCTCCTAAAGAGGCCTGAGGGTTGGACCTCCTTTACCTGGTTCCCCTCCCCCACCTCCAAACACCTATGGCTCATTATCTGGCCCTCCATCATGACCCCGGGCAGTCTTTATCCTGAATCAAAATCGGGAGTCCTCATCTTCTCTCCCCAGCTTCACCCGTGGACACCTCAAAGTCAGGCAGCCAGTCCAGCGCCCCTGAGCAGCACTGCACAGTCGGTGCCGGGTGGCTGTAGGAGCAGAGGAAGGAAGCTGCCATCAACCTTGGCGCCTGCAGATGGGGAGGGTGGGGTATGGACAACATCAGGCTGGTCAGGCCCTGTCCTCAGGGAGCTCTCTGTCTGAGAAAAGGAGCCAGCAACCCCAGAGCCATCCCCCAGGCTGGAAGCCCCAGGGCCAAACTCCTAGGGAGAGCAGAGAGGCAATGACAGGGGCCTGGACAGGGGTGGAGGGGGAGGCCAGTTTGGAATGTCCTAGCCAGAGCAATGGGCTAGGGAGGAGTGGGCCCTGGGGAGTTTCCTTTCTGTCTCTTACAGTGGGATACTACGAAAGCCACTTTAATTCTCTGCCTTAGTTTCCTCATCTGCAAAATGGGGACAGTAACAGGACCAGCCTCACAGTGTTGCTGTGAGAATTAAAGGAAAGCATGTACGTAATGGCACAAGGCAATTGAATCCTGAGCTGGAAGAGTTCACTGTGGCTACAGCAAGGGCCAGAAGCTGGTGAGTGATGTGGCTGGAGAGCTCACTGGGGCCAGGTAGCCAAGGCCTTGAGTGTCATGCTGAGCCCACTGGACTGGCTCCTGTAGGAACAGCACCGCGTGGTACACATGCTCTCGTCCCCTCCACCAGATGGGGAGCTCTCAGAGAGCAGGCGCTGCGCTGCTCAGTTTCCTCACCTTTCTGGGTCCAGAGAGACCTCCTGAGTATTCACACCAACCCTGGCCCCGCCTCCTGCAGCCAAAGCTCTGAGTGGCACAGTGCATCGGCCCTGGCTGCTCGCTGCATTCTCTCCATCCATGTTCTATACAGTGCAACTGCTAAGACATGACGGATGAGCGAACGTGTTGGAGATGGGGGGTCAGGCCCTTCGGGCTGACTGCATGGGGTTCAGTTCTCTGGAGGACCCAGAAAAAGTGAGGAGGAGAGGAGTGGGCTCACCCTGGACAGCCTGCTTGGAGGAGAAGCTGGTCCACACCAGGGCAGAAGAAAGGAGGGAGAAGCAGGAACCCGGGAACCACCATCTAAGGCATTGCTTCAGAATAAGACCTGTCACTAGACAGATCTGTTAAAATATAGGTTCCACGGCCCCCCCACTGAGAGCCTGCTAGAGATGGTGTGAGATGGGGACTGGAAACCTGTATTACCTCAAAGCTTCTGGGTGACTCTGATCATCAGCCAGGTTTGCCAACAACTAAGGATTTAAGGCAGGAATTCTCAGGGGGACGCAGTGGGTTCCAGAATCACCTGGGAGGCGGGTCTTTGTTCAAACCACTCAAGCACCCCGCCTAGTTTCGGAGGAGTGTCCCAAGGGATCAGTCCATGAATCGGTAGCTGCCTTGTGAGCACGTGACAATGGCAGTGGGTGTGTGTTGAGAACTCCAGTGGCAGGTGTAAAGGCGGCAATGTGAGGGTGGCCTGAGATCAGAGGCAGGAAGGATAGCGGGAGGGAAGGCAAGGTCTGGACAAGGCCAGCAGAGGGCCCAGGGGTCCAAATAGAGTAGTTTGGGCTTGGTTGGCTCCCAGGGGAACGGAGGAGCCCCAGAGGGTTCTGGAGCATGAGCGAGCCTTGGAGCAGAAGGGCTGGCAGGCATGTGGGGCTGAGACGGCACCAGCACTGGGAGATGGTGAAACATGGTAGAAACAGACAAGTCTGTGTCTAAATCCAGGCTGAGCCTCATCCCAGCTATGCTGCCTTGGCCAAGTGACTTCATCTTTCTTGGCCTCCATTTCCTCAACTGCAAAATGGGGCTATTAACACACAGCTGGCAGGACCCAGGGAGGATGAAACGAGAGCATTTATGTGAAATGCCCAACTGACTGCCTAACACCCAGACGTTAACTCTCTTAATTTGTGTTCCCCTTCCCACAAGAGGCACCCCCCCTTAGAGACCAGAGATGTTTCTCTGCAAAGAGGGAGGCCCTGGGGGGAGGGTGTGGGAGGCCCCTCCCCCACATGCCACCTGGCCCCCCTCCCACCTCCACATATGGGTTGGGGGGTGGGGAATGGCAGCAAACAGCCAAACCCTCCCAAACAGGAGTTGGTTTCCATGGTAACCATGGTGCCAGGAGGAAGGGGGGCACTCCAGATCCAGCTGTCCCCCTGAGCGCCCTACCCAGGCCTCAGAGCCTCAGTTAATGCCCACCCAACACCCTGCACCCCCCCATCTGCCGGCTCTGGGGGCCAACCTGCACTCCCTTCATTGTGCCCAGAGTACATCTGCCACCTGGGTACTGCCAGGGGCAGGGAGGCATCTCCGAGCAGGAGTCCCAAGTTCAAGTCCATCCACACCTGCGCTCACATACTTCCTCCCGTGAGAAGTCCTATTGGTATTTTGTGCCCTCGGTGCCAACTAACCCCTCCTGGTTCCTAGAACCAGAGCGTCTGTCAGTCACAGCGCCAAAAGGACCAGAGACCCAGTGAAGGCCCTTTGGACACCCAGGAGAATACTGAGGCCCAGAATCCACACACCTGGCTCAAGTTCCTACAGGTGCTCAGTCCACCCCCTCACCCACTCCCAACTCCATAACTCCAACTGACCCCAAAGAGCTGAACGAGGACACCCTGAGCCATGCTCCAGGGCGATGGGCCACTGCAGAAGAAGGAAGGAAGTCTTCACAACTTTAAGACCCATCTAGCAATACAATGGGCAGTCCCTGTCACTGGGAGTGTGTGAGAAGGGATTGAGCTGAGGAAGGAAGCGTGGTTCCCCTAGAGACCCAAAGTCTGATTCGGAGGTGGAAGGAGTGGGCACCAGTGTGTACCTGCTTCCCAGGTACCACCCCCAAGTTAGGAGGCAGGCCCAGAGGCTGCAAACAGGGAAAGGGTGCTGGTGAGTCAGCCACGAGGTAAGGGAGACAGTGAGGTGCCAAGAGGGCTCCCACTGCTATAGCTGGTGCACCCATATCCCAGGGGCTCACATCCATACACGGAGTCCATGACCACGCCCTCCCCTCACAGGACACAGACAGAGGGGCTTCCAAGGCCCCAGGACCCCATGTGGTGGCCACCACCAGCTACCACTCAAAGACAGGAGAAGGTGGGCTTTCAAACCCAAACACAAGATGCCCCCTCCAGCCCCCATAGTCTAGAAAAAGCTTGAGTATGGGGGTCATAAAGGGGTTCAACTCCCAGGCCTGCTACTTTCTAGGGATGTGACCCCAGGGCAAGTCACTTCTCCACCTGGGAAACGGGGATGCTAATACCCACCTGGAAGGACGGTGGCCAGGACTTGATGGGATGTGCCCTGGGCTAGTGGGCGTCTCTTTCCCAGCCCTCCCTCCTGTCTGGCAGCGGCCCCCCAAGCCAGTCAGTCTTGCAGCTGGAGTCCTCAGGGTGCGCACAGAAGGGGGCCCCAACCCGCAGAAAGTGGGGGCTGGGGGTGCTGAACTTTCGAACCCGCAAACCCCCCGCGCCGTTCATTACCTTAACACGAGTTAAAAATAACCGTCTCATCTCTTTAAATTAGTCTGTCTGCAATTACCGCCTGGCACGGCGCTGCCCGCCATCGTCCCGCTGGAGCGGCGCCAGGTGGCAGGCGGGGCCCTCACCCTGTCTGTCGGTCTGTCTGTCTGCCTGCCTCCTGGTCTCCCCCCTCCCCCGCCACCGCAGCACAGCTACCCCAGGGGCCTCCCGAGGCCCCACCTCCTGAGCTCCCCGAGTTGCACGGGGAGGGGGCAGGGCGGTGGGTGGTGGGAGCGAGGGGGCCCGGGTGCGCAGAGGCCTGGGGTGGGGGCTCCAGAGCACAGCAGCGGAGGAGGGGCGCCGGGAGGCCCGCGAAGCCGGAAGGGCCCGCAGCGCGCCAGCGCTCGTGGGTGGGTGTGAGCAGGTGGCCGTGGGAGTCTGCCGGGCGTGCCAGCAACTGTGCCAGGAGCGGCTGGCACGGGCTCGTGCCCAGGAGGCGGGCAGCTGCCAGCGCCCCGCTCATGCAGTGCGGGGGGTGAGGACACCCCCAACCCGGGCTCACACCGCCTCCTCCCGCACCCCCACCAGCCCTTGGGGCTGGGGATCCCCGGAGGACAAAGGAGGAGGAGGGAGCCCTCCTGGAGCAGGCTGGGGGGAGGACGAGAGGGGGAGCCCTCCGCACTCACAACCACCGCTCAGCCCGCTCAGCCCGGCGGCAGCAGGACCCTCCTCCTGGCCTCTCAGATCAGGCCCTCCTGCTAGGCTCCATCCCACCTAGGACCTACTGGCCAGCCTGGCAAGATGGGGGTAGCGCCACCCCTCCCGATCCCACCCCCCAGCAGCTAGCCTGTTCCAGCCCTGAGGGAGAAGGGAAGTCCCCATCCACTGCACTCCTCCCCCACCAGGCCTGGGGAGAGGAATGGGAGGTGCCCAGGCCTGGCCTGGGAGCTCCCAGGGGAGCTGGCAGCCAGGAAACACAAAAGCAGGCAGAACAACTCCAGGGGCACTAAGTGGAAGGAGCGCCAGGACCCGGAGCAGCCTGGAAGGCTTCCGGGAGGAGTCCAGCGCTAGGGAAGGGGGGTCAGGCGCCTCTGAGAGGAAGTGGGAGGCTCTACCTGGATGGGGGATACCCACACTTCTGGGACACTGCAAAGGGATGGGGAGCTCCTGTCCAGGCCCTGTCCCAGGCCTGGAGACCCTCTGCCCTGAGGGGAACACTACCAGCCTCTCGGGTGGAGATCCTAGCACCAAGCCTGGCCTCTCCTCAGGCTGCAGCCCGTGGGGTGTCCTGTGCCTGCTGCTGGTCCTGCCTCCTCCAGTTCCTCTCCGCAGCACACCACAGGTGGGACCACAGGGCAAAGGAGGCACATCGGCCCCTCCTGACCTGGCCCACTCTGCCTTTCCCATGCCACCTCCCTGCCATCCCTACCAGCCGTCGGCTCCAGCCTGGCACGCCCCACCGTCTCCCAAACCCAACACGTACAATTCCACCTCCTTGCCTTTGCACGTGCAGTCAACATGCCCTGGAAGACCCTCCCAAATTCTAACCCCCCAATGAAGGCAGCTCAGATCAAGTGTCACCTTCTGTGAGGGCCTGCCTGGCTCCCCAGGGTTCTAGCCCACCTTTCGTACAGCCCCCAACCCGGCCCTTCCTGCCTGTAAAACACAGGGCCTGCGTGTGGAACTGGCTGAGCTCTGGTGTGTCCTGAAGTCAGGTCCAGTGCCTTCCCCTTTGGTCCCCCCACTCCACCTAACACAGGGTGTGGTACACCCCTGGGGTTCAAGTGCAACACTTATGTGGGGGATGGGAGGAAGGAAGGAACAATGGGCCTGGGCCCCAGCCCTGGCACCTGAGGTGTCACACAGCCCCTGCTAACCAGAGGTTGGCTGGGAGTGGGGCATGGCCCCCCCACCAGGCTGCTTGGGGGACTGACTGGGAATGGAGGAATAGGTAGCGGGGGGGGGGGGGGGGGGGGGGGCAGAATAAGGAGAAGGAGGCTCCCTGGGGAGCTGGATGAGGTGGGGTAGAAGGGGGACAGCCACGGAGAAGATGAGATGGGAAAGGCCAGAGGCCCCTCCGGACAGCCCTCCTCCAGGGCCTGGGTGGTCTCTGCCAGGGCCCAGGTCAGGAGCCCCAGCCTGAGGCTCCCTCTACCATGCCCCAGCCCAGGACGAGCCTTCCAGGGCTCCTTCCTTCCTGAGCCCAGGCACAGGGAGGACCAGTGTGTCCCCAGCAGCGTGGCGCAGTGGAAACCGCATCCAGTGGGCAGGCGGGAGACCTGGGCCATCATCCAGGACCTGCCGCTTGTGGCTCGCGGATGACCTGAGAAGAGGCCCACCCCCTTCTGGGGCCTCAGTCTCACGGTCTGAGAAATGAACGCATGGGACTAAACTATCTCCAAGCACAATTCCAACCACGTTCCAGGATTCAGACCTGCCCCAGTGTCCCCCTCCCATGGCCAGTGCCAGCAGAATACTATTCCGGAGGCTCTGCGGGGCCTGGGAGGGACACACACCTGGACTGGAGTCCAGCTTTCCCATCTACTGACTGTGTAACCTTGCGCAGTTCACTCCTCCACTCGGCACCTCAGTGCCCAGTTCTGTAAATGGTGACAGTAAAACCCTCCTCAGGGACTGGTGACAGCATCAAAAGAGACACCTGGCATCAATGCCTGAAGGTGTCTGGCACAGGGCTTGGCCCTGAAACCCTCAATGAACTACAGTTCTCGCCCAGCTTCCAGCCTCACGTCCCCTCTTGCCATCTTCCCCCATCATCCCTAATCCATCAGCCCAGCTGGAGCTCCACCTCCTGCAGGAAGCCCTCCTGGCTTACCCTGGCCCACAGTACCCTCCCTGGCCTCAGCATCCTCCACACCATCCACCCATTTTTTCACTCATTCACCAGACATGCACGGGTGGCTCCTCGGTGCCAGGCTCTACGCTGGGTGCTGTGGGCACAGAGATTGCTCCAACACTGCCACTGTCTTCCAAAGGCAGGGTGGGGAAGGGAAATGAGACCTATGCAGGCAGGCAGAAGGCCACAGAAGAGGGAGTCCTGAGCTAGCTAAAAAGGGTTATGGAAGGCTTCCTGGAAGAGGCATCTGAACTCTGTGTCCTTGAGGACAGGGATTATATCCACAGGGAGAAGTGAAAGGTGGGACAGTGCATGGGGAGCAGGGAGGGAGGAGGGAGCAAGGCCCAAGAGCAGGACCCAGTTGGGAGGAATAAATGTTCTGGTGGGCGCTGAGCCCAAGGGGACCAGAAAGAGGATGGGGAAGGAAACTCACGTCTGCTCCTCCAGCCTGTGCCTCCAGCCCCTAGAGGCCACAGAGAGACAGAGAAGCTGCCAGCACGGAGCCTGAGACCCTGGGCTCCCAGGTCAGAGCACCCCGTGGCCCCTAAAAAGCAACCTCTGGGCATGTAGAGCTGCCCATGTCCACAAGCCTCCCCTCCTCCACTGGCACGCCTCCTTCCTCTGACCCTGTCTGCAGCCACCACCAGGCACAGCCCCCTCCCTCCATGGAGGCATGACTCCTTTGCAGAGACCCCGTCTCCCATAGGGAGCCTGACAGCTCACAGGCCCTAGGCACAGAGCCCCCCACCCCAAACTCCTCTCTCCCAAAGGCATTGACCATACCCATTCCCCAACAAGATGGCCAGAGGAGGGTCTGGAGGCCACAATCCAGTCAAGCCCCTGTCCCCTCCCAAGATGGCTCCCCCCTTTCCACTCCCTGGAAGGGAGGCCTCCCTGGGGTGCCCCTGCCCCTCCCCCCACTGCCAAATGCATCTGGGCTCAGAAAGCCAGGAAGTGGAAGACTGACAGCCTGAGCTGGGCAGGGAGAGATCCCCAGCCCTCAATAGGCTGCCCTTACACCAGCGGAGGTCATCACCAGCCCACCATGCTGGTCCAGGCAAGGGGGCAGCAGCTGCCCCATGGAGAACTCAGATCCCAGGTCACCTGACCCATTCCCCCCCAAGGCTGGTTGGTGCCCTAGGGTGAACTCCTGGCACCACAGGAAGAACTGTGGGCCCAGGGTGGCACCCCTCACCCTAGGGCCAGCTCCAGGGAGGGCAGTAGGAAAGATCTGGGGGGAAAAAACCACTAGCCCCAAGTCATTACTGTAGCTGTTTAAGGAGGGTGCCTTGATGGAGAGGGTACAAGAGTAGCTCAAAGCAGAGTCCCGGGGACAAGAGCGGCCCTGTGTCCGAGGCCTGGGAATAGGTTCCTCAGCTATGCTCCCAAGGTCGGGGTGGGGTGCTCCTCGGGAGTGCCTCAAAGTGGCAGTCCCTTGTCACCTCACCAGACCTCCCACCCCGCATCCAGGGCACGCACACAGCTGCTCCCAGCACGCCCCCGCCTGTCTGCCGGCCGACCCAACGCCCTAGGCACACACTCCATGACCCCTGGGGGTGCCCCAGGGTCTCCCTCCTGACCGCCCGTCTGTCCGGAGCCTGGACGCACCTAGCAGCCCCTGGAAGCCCCAGCCCGCGACCCCAGCCCCCTCCACAGCTAGACGCCCCCACCTTCCAGCCGGCCGAGCTGTTGCTGTCGCCTTTATCCTTGAAGTAGGGCACGTAACGGACCATCCAGTCGTAGATCTGCGAGAGCGTGAGCCGCTTGTCCGGGGCGCTCTCGATGGCTTTGGTGATGAGGTCGGCGTAGGACAGGTTCCCCCACGCGTTCCGCCGGGAGCTCTTCGCTTTCCGCAGCGGTCCGACCTCCGCGCCCAGCGGCGGCGCTGGGGCCATCGCCGGGGCCGTCGCCCGGCGCTCCGGCCCACAGTCCTCGGCGCCCTCAGCCAACCCTGAACCCAGCGCTCCGTCCTCGTCGCCGGCCAAGTCGGGCTGCGGCAGGGGCCAGGTACACGAGCGCGGCCGGCTCTGCGGCGCGAAGTCCGGGTCCACGTCCACCTGATGCGCTCGCAGCTTCGCAGCCATGGTCCCGCCCGGCTCGGGCGAGGAGAGGAGGGAGGCTCCGCGGAGGGTGGGCGGGCGGCTCCGGGATCTGCGCGCCCCGGGGAGGCCCGCGGGAGGGGTCCCTGGCGGCGCCGGCTCAACCGCGGGGCGCCATGGGCTGGGGCGCGGAGACAGGGGGCTGGACGCGCTGGGAAGCCCAAAGGGAGGGAAAGATCAGGGCAGCGAGGAGGCGGCGGCCCCGGAGCCCAGCGGGCACACACCTCGCCCAGCCCGGCTTCTAGCACCTGCCGCCTGCCTGCGCCTGCAGCCACCGCCGCCACCGTCGCTGCCGCCGCTCCCCCGGCGCCGGCCCCGCGCGCGGGCCCCGCTCTCCCGGGACGAGGCCGGACTGCACCATGCCGGAGCCCGAGCCCGTGCCGGAGCCCGCGCCGCCGCCGCCGCCCCGTGAATGCCGCCGCCGCCGCCGCTCCGGCTCCAGCGCCCGCTCCCGCGCCTGCCGCGCTCAGCGCCGGCTGCACCTCCGGACGGGCGGGGGACGGGGAGAGGGCGGGCCCGGCGCGGGAGGGGGCGGGGCGTGCCCGCCCGCAGCCGCGGAATCCTCGGCCTGCCCGAGTGCCCCGCCCGCGGCTCGGGGTGGAGGCGCGGGGCTCCCGGCTCGGGGCGACCCCGCCGCAGCCCCTGTGCGCAATAGCGCCGCCTACGGGGCAGGGGAGGAGCGGCGGGCGCGACCCCGCCCCCTGCTCGGCGCTGGGGGTGGGGGGCGCGGGGGCGGGGCCCGAGCGCTCCCGTTGGTCCGCAGCAGGGCTATCCCGCCCACGGACTCGGCAGGATCCCTCCCAGCAGCGCGTCAGCGGGTTATTGTTACAACCCGGGGTTTCCCGGGGCAACGGGGATGGGGCGGGGCTCAGGGCACTTGGCCCCGCCTTCTACTCGCAGGCGGAGTGCCCCGCCCCGTTTCTAGACCCTTGGCGTTTCCGTCTTGGCAACCTGATGGGGAGGATGATCAAGCTCTCCTTTGTGCCCTGGACTGGGCTGGGGAAAGGGAAAGGGTCAAGAATACCCGGGTTCGGGACTAGGCTTTGCAACAATTCTAGCTTCTCCTTCTGCAGATGGGTTCTTCATGGGCTCTTAGGGTGCCTGCGAACATAGTTTCAGAGCCTGGGTTCTCAAAGTTTGACGTGTAGCAGAATCAGCCTGGAGAGCTTGTTAAAGATATTGCTGGGCCTCAGCCCTGTAAGTCTGGGTTGGGGCTCCAGACTCTGCATTTCTAACAAGTTCCCAGGTGATGCACCTGGACCACACTCTGCAAACCACTCTTTTAGAGGCTGTGGGAGGCTCTGGCAGGGGCCGTTGGAAGAAGCTCTGGCCCCAAAGTTCATCCTGTTTGGAGGGAAGTTTCTCATTCATTTAACAGGTATTTATTGAGCACCTCTGATGCACCAGGCACTCTTCGTGCCACTGTGGGGAGAGCAGTGACAGACAGGTGAGGTCGCTACCACACAGGCTAGCAGAGGAGGCAGATGCTAATCGGGTATCAATGGCCTCAGAAGGGAGAGGCTGGCTGAGAAGTTGGGCAGCCCATGACCTCATCCCACAGAGCCCTAGGCTAGGTTTCCAGCTACCACTCCACCTGCCAGCCTTTGCTCAGGGTATCCCCTCTGCCCAGAATGCCCTTCCCCCACCTCAAGGCCCTCATCAGAGATTCTCCCATTCCTCAAAGCGCAGCTCAAATGTCAGCTCACCCCTGACACCTTCCCCAACCCCAACTCCCAACACTCGTCTCTGTTCCTCGCTTGCCCACACCACTTGCTGCTCTGCCAGCAACACCTTATTTCCCTTTAGTACAATATTTCTTTGTTCCCAATAGGGAAACTGAGGCCCAGAGTGGGGAGGTGACTTGCACAGATGGCATGGCCAGGACTAGAATCCCAAGCTCACCAGCCGGTAGTACCACACTCCTGGGGAGGCTGGAGGCTGCGACTTGCAGAGTTCTCTGAGCAGTGGGAGGGCTGGGCCCAGGCCATGAGACAGCCCTCTCAAAAATTCCTTCCTTCCAACTTAGGTCCCTAGTTGAGGAGCAGGGCCAAGGGTGAGGGTGGGAGTGGGGCTAGGGGGGCCCCCCTCATCCCCCAGTGTGGGAGCAGGCCCAGCTTGCAAATGCCTGGAGTGGCATCTGACTGAGTCACATCCCAAAGGCAAGGGTGGGCATGGAACCGCTGGCTGCCCCCTCCCCATACACACACACCCACCAGGTGGTTCTGTTTAGAGCCACGAGGGGCCTGAAATCACTGCTGGACCCCCTCCCACCCACAGTTCTCATATGCCCTCCCTGCCTGGGGAGCCCACACTGGGCGCTGCTCACTCAGGTATCCTGGAGGCCGAGCAGGCCACTTGCCAGTCTTCAGCCCTGGCCCAGCCTGCTCTGTGAGATGGGGGCCTGCCGGGGGCCAGACCAGAGCGGAGAGGACCCTTCGCTGGGGACCCTGGCACACGCTGCCACTGCGGGACCGGGAAGCCAGGTTGGCAGAGACGCCCTAGAGGCTGACTCAGGCTCTGCTCGGGCCCCTGCCCTGCCCAGTGTCCACAGCTGCTGCCAGGACTCTCCTCTGGGACCCACGTCTGGCACACACAGCCCCCTGCCCTCCCCACATGCTCAAACTCACACCTGCCATGCACACTGACACTCATCCTTCTTTACTCACAACTTGGCCACTGCTCACGCATCCATTATGAGGCAGTATAACATAGTGATTAAGAGTATGGGCAAGTTAATTAAATCCTCAAAGCCACTATTTCCTAATCTATAAGTGAGTACCATCAGAACACTAACTTCCTCGGATATTTGAAGAATTCGATAAGATCACGAATGTCAGTGCCAGGCTCAGAGTAAGTGCTCAGTCAATGCTAGCTGTTTTTATTACTGTTAATGTTGATGATCCTACATATCTTTCCTTGCCGCTTGTCCCAGCTCACACGGTCCCACCTGCTCTCACCATGCATACACTTGCATCCACTCACAAGCACTGGCTCCCTCACATGCACATTTGCACATGTCCCTTACACTTGCATCCCAATTACACAGACCCACACCTCCCCCCAGGTCTCCCAGGCCCCCACCCCTCCCCCGCGCTTGCTCTCAAGCTCCCATTCACCCTCCTACCACTCCCACATTCATTCCTGCTCACAAACAAGCCCCCACTTGCCTACCCTTGCATTCCTCCCCCTTCGACACACAGGCACCTCCCCATGCCCTTAAACACACTCGCATTCCAGTGCACGCATGCTCGCTTGCTCGCTCACTTACAGACGTGAGCTTTCCTCATTTGACTCGTACTTGGATCACAAAACTTGTACATGTCCACCCAGACAATCCCAGTCCGCGCCTCAGTACCTGTGCAGTCCATCCCCTCCCAGTGAAGAGCATGCACCACGCAGCTCTCCCAACGCACACAGCCCTTGGCAGACACCCTCCCCGGGCCGCAGGGACACTCCCTCACCCTCTCAGGACTGTCTCCTCCCCGGCTGCTTCCCTCCTCCAGTCTCAGCTCCCCAGCCCCTCCCAGCTCTCAGAATAGCCCCTGCCGCTGAGGCCACTGCCACCTCCGCTGCTGCCACTGCTGAGCTGTCAGGGCCCGCCACAGCCCGCTTCCCCAGTGCTCGGTGCCAGCTGTCCCGGCTCACTCAGGGCAAGTGAGGACAGGAGGACAGGCTCCTTTGAGGTCTGATGGGCGTAGCTGCTCTGCACCCCCAAGAACCCCCTTCCAGAGCCCGCTTAGAAGAAGGTCAGCTCTCCAAGGAGTCCCCTGCCACTTGCCCAGCCTTTTCCCAGTCCCCGAAAGGCTGTGCCTATGGCCCCTGATCCTCATGCCACCAGGTGAAGGCAGAGAGGGCTGCCTCCCCTTCGTGGTTCAGAGAAGCCAAGGTCTGGGGAGGAAGAGGATTACTCAAGGCAGCGCAGTGAGTCGAGAGCAGAGCCAGACCAGGGCCAGCCATTCCTCGCCCCTCAAGTGTGCCTGGAAAGGACCTTCCTCTAAACCACATGGTTACCAAGAGCCACCCCTCTGCCCCCACCTGCAGTGCTGAGCAGAGCCTGTTGACATTCGATGCCACAGTTGTCAGGAAAAAAAGAACAGCACAGGGGGTGATGTCTGGGGACGCCCCTGTCGGGGAGGGGCTGGTGCCCAGACCAGGGAGGCCTCCAGGAGTGGAAAGGGGGAGCGTCTGCAGAAGCCAGAGGGGACATCAGGACAGCTGGGAGAGCCTCCAGGGCAGGCTCAGGCCTGGCCCAGGGAAAGTGTCAGGGAGTGGGTGGGGCTGAGCTGACGCTGTGTGTCTAAGGGGGGACAGTGCAGCTGAGGAGGGACCTCATGACAAGACCCGGGCTCCTTCAGCTGCCTCCACAGTCCAGGCCCGGAGCAGAGAGTTCTGTGGCTTTGGGGAGGTAGGTTGGACCAGCAACTGCTGGGTGCCCATGAATAGGGCGCCCAGGCCGAAAGGACCTTGTGTCCTCCTGGGCCAAGAGGCTATCCTACCACTGACAGTGGTAGAGAATTAGCACTAAAGGGAGCTTCTCACACAGGACAAGCCCGTTCCACATACTGTCCCCTTCCATCTATAGTCTTATCCCCGTAAGTTTTTATTGAGCACTGGCTAAGAGTCAGCCCCTGCAGAGCACCTGGCAGGCATTATCCAGAAGCACCTACCTCCTTGGGAGCAAGAACTTTGCCGGTCTTGTCCACTGCTGTGTACCCAGGACCTAGAGCAGGGGCTGGCACGGAGACCTTCACTATGTGTTGAATGACAGGGTGAACGCATTTCATTCCCAACCACTTGAGAGGCAAATACTATTATTCCCATTTTCTAGATGAGGAAATTGAGGCTCGGAGAAAAGAAGTAAGTTGCCCGCCTGCCTAGGTCTCCAGCTGGAGTCCGGTTTTGCTTCTTGCACAGCACCTAGAGGCAGGGGGAAATGAGCTTAGGGGCAAATCACTTCCCTTCTCTGAGCCTCAGTTTCCTCATCTGTGAAATGAGAATGGCTATATTTGCCTGTGGGGCATGAGGGAGACCACGTGTGTAGGTGCCCCGCTCAGAGTACACGTCAGGCAGATGTATGTTCCCTTCCTCCTGCTCCGCCTTGGCTTTGCCCTGATATTCTAAACTTCAACACAACCCCGCCTGCGATCCGTGATGCCTGTAAGTCAGCCCCCTTTCTGTGCTGCGGGAAGGAGGCGTATTCATTTGCTAGGGCTGCTGTGACAAGTACCAAAGAGGCTTAAAACAACAGGAGTTCATTGTCTCACAGTTCTGGAGGCTAGCAGTCCAAAATCAGGGCGTTGGCAGGGCCATGCTCTCTCTGAGGGCTGGAGGGGCAAATCCTCCCTCGCCTCCTCTCGCTTCTGGTGGTTGCCGGCAATCCTGGCGTCCCTTGCCTTGCAGACACGTCACTGTAGTCTCTGCCTCCTCACACGGTGTTCTTCCTTGTCTCTTCTTCGTGTCTTCACAGGGCATTCTCTCTGTGCCTCTCCTCTTCTTCTAAGGGCACCAGCCATCTTGGATTCAGGGCCCACTCTACTCCACTAGGATCTAATCTAACTAATTACATCTGCAAAGACTATTTCAGAATAAGGTCACATTCTGAGCTTCCAGGCAAGGTGTGAATGTTGGGCGTGGGGACACACACACACATACACACACACTCTTCAACTCAGTACAAGAAGCGTGATGGAAAAGGTGTAGGATTTGGGGATGGCAGGACCAGGTTTGAATTCTGCCTCCTCTGCTGGGAAGCGTTTTGACTTTGGACTTTTCTGTGTCTTGTTTGTTACCCTAAAGTGAGGACAAAACCCCTGACCTCCCAGGAATGTGGAAGGGAAAAACGAAGTAAAGACTTGACAGCAGAGCCTTGGCAGAAGACCTAGCCTCTCGCCGTGGCCTCCCTGCCCTGCCCTGCCCATGTGACCTCTCCTCTGCATTGTCCTGACCCCAGCCTGTCATCTCCCTGATCCAATGATGCTATCAGAACACTGGGCTACAATGTTTTGCACTGGTCCTCCTCTTGGCTAAGTCACTTCTCCATTCCTCAGGGACTCTGTTCTCTAATCAGTCAAATAGGTGGGAGGCCTGGGGCAGATGATCCCAAAGTTTCAATCTGAGGCTGATGTTTGCAAAGCCCTGAGACCTCTTTGCAAACTACTAAAGTAGTTTGGAATTTTAAAGAGCCACGACTGTTAGGAGAAGGAGTCCTAGCAATGGGAGTGAGGTTTCCAGGAGAAGCTTGCCTCTTCTAGCTGGCCTCCTCTAGCCAGGTCCCCCCAGGCCCACCAGGCCATGGAGGCAGCAGACTTTCTCAAGCCAGTGAGCCCGAGTCTGTGAGGAGCCCTCGGACCCCCGTCCACAGCTCCGTGAGTTTGCAGCTTCTCCCCTCTGCAGGCCCAGCCCCAGTGCTGGACGGCAGGTAGCTATGGAGGGAGCCAGCCCCATCAACCTCGCTATGAGACCCTGGACTGGTCACATACCTCAGTTTCTCTGTCTGCAAAATGGAGCTCACAACACCTACCCCAGAGTGGGCAGGAGAATGAAAGGAGATAACCTGGTGGAGAAGGAGCTACGTAACTTCTGAGCAATTGTAAGTATTTCTCTGGTCCGCGGCTTGGCCTTGCCCTGTGTCCCCTGGGCAGACATCAGCACCTCCTCGGCCTGACTCTCAGTCTCAGGACCCTACAGCATCAGGAATCTTGATAAGAGAGGCTGTGGACCCCCTGTGAATTAGGATGCTCAGAGCAACCAGCCCGACAGAGGCAGCTGACAGAAGGAGGGAGGAGGCCAGCCGTGCAGGAGGTCTCCTGGATGCCAGGCTCCGTGCTGCATGCTCCCTCTCATTTCATCCTGAAAGCCACACTCTGGAGTTGTCAGTACTATCCCCATTTTGCAGATGGGGAAACTGAGGCGGCATCTGCTGAGGGAGCCTCACAGGGTTGTTATGAGAATGATAATAATAATAATAACATACAATATCTATCGAGCGCTTACGAAGTGCGGCCTTTATGCTAGGTGAATTCGTGTTTCTCTCTTGATCCTTAATTAACGCTGAGAGGTTGGTATTATTTTAGAGAGGGCAGCAGAGCCTCAGAGAAGTAAAATGACTTTCCCTAGGTCACAGAGCCAGGAGCTAAGCCCGAGTTTTCCAACCCCAAATCTGGAGCTTTCACCGCTGCAATTGCTTTCTCTTAGCTGGTTGCTGCCTGCACTGGTGGGTGATGCCAAATATGGGTGGCCCAGACTGCCCAGGCCAAGTGCAGCTGACCGGGAAGCAGGGAGACAGTATGGCACCTTCTCCCCTCCGTGTATGGGGAAACACACTCAGCCCACTCTTCACTTCTACTTTTTAATTGCAATTAATATTTGAGTTAGACTAAGTGAGGACAAGCCAAAAATGTGGTCCATGCAAATGATGTCATCCCACCCTTCCTAATCTCTCATCACCCAGGTGCCAAGAGATGGCCCTCTCAGGTGGCCTGGCCATGCCCAGTGCCCTGGGACCGGGGTCCAGCCCTAACCTGCTTTGCAGGCGCTTCTCTGCTAGTCCTTTGGGTGCTAAGTGTGACCCCACTACATGACTGCAACTCTAGCTACACAACCCAGGCCAGCTGTGTGCATCCAAGCTCTCTCTGCAGATGCTGTTCAGAGGCCCCCTCACCCAGTGGAGGGACCTAATGCCATCTGCACCCACCCCAAGGCTGGCTGCCTTCTGCACACTTATCCCGAGCCTTCATTTTATCTCCTGGCATCCATTCTTCAACGTGGAAAGAGCACAGGAATTGAGCCCACCAGGCCTGCGTTAGCTTCCTGGCTCTAACTCTGGGACTGTGGGCACTTCTTCTCCCTGAACCTCAGCTCCTTAGCCATCAAGCAGCACTGGCAATCCCTACTTCACAGGACCGTGGTGAGGATGCTGCTAATAATGATAGAGATCATAACAGAAATACTTATCAAGTACAAACTCGATGCTGCGCAGTCCATGGCTTTCACTGATCCTTAATTAATCTGGAGAGGTTGCTATTATTTTATCATCATCCCCATTTCACAGATGAAGATGTGGTAACAGAAGTTCTTAGCACATAGTAGGCACTTGACGAGTGCTGGTTCTTTCTTACAACTTTTGGGGTTTCAACAGTATAAATTTATGAATGAAATAGGCTGTGCTCAAGCCAAGCCGGGGTGCACAGAAGTTGTGCCCACCTGGACCCCGGCTTGCTCTGTGACTCCAGCTTGGCAACTGGACGCCCAATCTGGTTCCTTGTTCTGAGATGTCTCATCCTTGGATGCCTCCCGGGTGAACTCGTGGAGAGGCTGTGCTGGGGTCAGGAGATGTGGCCGTGGGGCCAGCACTGCCGATGTTTCGCTTGATTCCTCTGAGCCTCAGTTTCTCCGCTGTTTATACTCAGAGTAGGGTGGTTGTAAAGAGTGGCACATAGTAGGTGCTCCCAAAATGTCGGCTCCACAGCCTCCCCATCCAATTTAGTCAGATAAATGAGAAAGAATTAAAGATCAATTCAAAATACTGATCAGCTCAGTACACGAGGGAGCCACAAACACAGAGAACAAACCGATGGTCAATGTGACGAGGAGGGTACTTGGGTCTACTTGGGGGGCTGGACGAGCCCTTTGTCCCCACGGCACAGCAGGTACAGCCCTTCTTGTCTGCTGGGAAGCCTTGAGGTAATTCTTGTATTCGATGGCAGCCACTATCCTCAGTTGAGGTTTATGGTTCATTCTCTTCTCCTATTTTATTACAAAACTCTTACTTCTTTTCCTTACTTAACGGTCCTATTGTTATTGTATGTGTCATTTAATAAACATTAGAATCTACCCCAAGTCCCTTTTTTGGAAGTAGATGTGGCATGAATGATGGATGACGGCGAGAAGCACAGATGGGGGAAGTCACACGCAGGGTAAAGACAGAACCGAGGTGTCGCCCCCACGTACCTGACAAACTCCTAGCATCTTTTGAAACAGCTTAGCTGTCACCTCCTCCGAGAGGCCTCCCGGACCCCTGTGGATATACCAGTCCTTCCTCCTCTGTTCCTGGAGCGCGTTTCTCATTCTCCTCACACTCAGCTGCAATTATCTGCTCCCACATCTGTTACTCTGCTAGTCTGTGAGGTCCTCTAGCTCTGGGTCTTTGTCTTACTCATTCCTCAGGACCTAAACGAGGAGCAGGGGAGGCGGGGAAGGGAACACGAGAGGCTTCACAGAGCCGAAACGGTTGAGCTGGGTCTTCCAATGACTTCCTGAGCAACTATTAGATGCCAAGAGAGGTATCCAAGAATAAGAATGACATATCCACCAAAACATGTACACAGAGGGCCTCCTCCAGTGACAGGCACATGACAGGCACTCAAGGAGCGACAGCCACAGTTGTACTAGGAAAACTCTGGAGGCCATCTGGAGGAGATTATGTTACGGCACAAGCACACAGAGGAAAACTGTGCAGCTCTTAAAAAGAATGAGTAGACCCCCGTGTGCTAACACAGGGAGATGGCCATAATGTAACATTAAGTGAAGAAGGATGACAGGAAAGCAAAGTGCCTACTATGTGCCAGGCACCACGTGTAATATGATTCTATTTCTGTCAGTACTGCACATGGGCATTATACTGAGTGTGTGTATGCACATATATTCAAAGTCCTGTATATATAAGAAGGAATCCCCAAGACTGTTAGGACTAGCTAGTTCCAACCAAGAGACATGTTGAGAGTTGGGGAGAGCCTCCCCTTTTACTTTATGTAGTTTTATATTTAATATTTTTATAACAAATTAAAAATAATGAAGGGAAAAAGAAGAGAGTTGCTAGAATGCCTGTCCTCCAGTAATACTTGAATGAATGAATGAATGAATGAATGTCCCTAGAAGAGTCCAGCTAAGAAGCTCATTGACTTGGTGAAGCGGGGCCAGCAGCCCGATCTCTTTGCCTCCATGGCCCGAGGACAGTCCTGATGAGTGCAGAGGGTATGAAGACATGGAGTCTAATGGGGAGGGCCTTGGGAAGGGTTCCAGGAGCCCAGGGAAACCAGAGTTGGGTGAATTGGTCTCCAGTGAGGAGGGACGTGACTAGTGACCCCTCTGGAGACACAGGAGCTGTCCCAGCTCAGCCCCAAGCTCAGCATCAGCCCCAAGCTCAGGAGGCTGGTCCTCTGCTGGAGCTCGGGTCTGTTCTCTCTGTGGGCCTTGAGACAGAGTCATGAGGAGAGGACCCCATGCTCTCAGACCAGGAAGGAGCCTTAGAAACCATCAAGGCCACTGCCTGGATGGGAACAGAGTCCCCGGGTTGCTGTGAGCCACCTGGGCCGAGGCAGAGCTGGCCAGCATGATTCTAAGGGGGAGATTTTCCAGGCTCCCCAGGGCCTCCCATTTGGAAGGAGAGGAAAGAGGCTGGGTCTTAGAGACACAGAGATCTGGTTTTGGACCTTGATGCCCACCCTGTGAGACCCTAGAGCCTCAAGTGCCAGGAAAATGGGGACGACACTGCCTCCCTTGAGGGTAATTGTGAGAATTGGAGATAAGGTACAGAAATGGCCAAGGAAGCCCCAAGGTTTAGCAGGACTTGATCCGTGCTGTCAGATCGGGGTGAGTGGTGTCTTTAAGCAGGGTGGGGATTTATGGAAAGGGGACCAGCGTAGTTGGAGATTTGGACTCTGGCCTGATAAACCTTAGAGAGTGAAATCAATGCCAAATCTAAGCAAGGAAAAGTGGGGAAGGGGTAGCAGATAAGAACTCAGGTCTGGGGTCAGTCCCGGATGCAAATTCCAGTTTCCTTGCTTCTAACTGTGTGACCTCTCTAGCTCTCAAATTCTTCATCGTAAAAGTGGGGATAATAGTAGTTCCTGGCTCTCAGGCTCGTCATGAGGAAGAAATGAAGTAAGCCATGTAAATTGCCTAGTGCAGGGCCTGGCACTATTAGGGGTTATAAGGCAGAGAGGCTCAAGTCTTTCTACCTGAGAGAAAAGCATCCGGAGTTCCTAATGGACCTCAGGCTATGGCTGGGAGGAGAGACTCTCAGAAGGAGGAGGTGTGTGGCTCTGACAACCACTGTGGAGTGATACCCTGGTCAAAGGCCTAAGAGTCAGATAAATTCAAGCCGAATACCAGCATCACTGCTTTCTAGCTGTGTAACTTCACGCAAGTTACTGTACCTCTCTAAGCCTCGGTTTCCTCGTCCAGGGAAATGGATTGCTGTGCATGTTTCTGCTCTACCGCCATATGTTAGAGTAAAACTCCAGACATCACCTTGCCCGGGGTCCCCTCCCTTCATCTGCTTCCTCCCCAGCTCCTCGCTCCTGACCACACTTTCATGGGAGAATGGAGCACTGAGCTTGGAGTCTCAAAGACTTGCTTTTCAATCCCAGAGCGTCACCTGTCACCTGTGTGACTGAGCAAATCACTGCATTGGACAGAATCTCAGTTTCCGTGTCTGGGATAAGGGAGAATCCCCCTTCTTCACAAGGTTGGTGGGAGAAACAACTGAGACAGTATAAGTGACCCTGCCTCACCCAGTCCTTTAAATAAATGTTTATTGTGACTGAATCCTTACAGTCTTTTTTTCCTTTGATGCCTACATTTTACAAGTCATTTTCAGAACAACTGAATCTTAGTCTCCTTAACCAAACGATAACCTTCAAACTGAACATGGAAAGAACAGACGCATGGAGCCCCACAGGCCTGGTTTAGGTCTGGCTCTATCTCTGTAGCCTTGGGCGAGTCACTTCATCTCCCTGAGCTCCAGGTTTCTTAGCTATAAAGAAACATTGAATTTATCCAAAGGAAACCAAATCACTATCTTGAAGAGATAGCTGCACCCCCATGTTCACTGCAGCATTATTCACAACAGCCAAGACATGGAAGCATCGTAGGTGTCCATTGATGGATGAATGGATAAAGAAATTACAGTATATGTATGCAATGGAGTATTATCCAGCCATCAAAAAGGAAATCCTGTCATTTGCAACAACGTGGATGGACCTTGAGGGCATTATGCTAAATGAAATAAGTCAGAGAGAGAAAGAAAAATATTGTAGAATCTCACTTATGTGTAGAATCTAAAAAAAACCCAAACTCACAGATATAGAGGACAGGGAGGCAGGCAGTAGGGGGTGGGCGGGATGAGTGAAAGGGAGTCAAAAGGTACAAACTTCCAGTTATAAGATGAATAAGTCCTGGGAATGTAACATACAGCATGGTAACAATAATTCCCTACAACAGAGTTAACTCTACAATAGAGTTGACAATACTTTATTGTATTTGAAAGTTGGTAAGAGAGTACATCTCAAAAGTTATCATCACAAGAAAAAAAAATGTGTAATATGTGAGGTGACAGATGCTAACTAAACTTATTGTGGTGACCATTTTGCAATCTATATGTATATCAAATCATTCTGCTGTATACCTAAGACTACTACAATGTTATATGTCAATTATATCTCACTTTTAAAAAGAGGCATTGATGATATCTACTTCACAGGGTTCTTGTGAAGATGATAATGATACTAACAACAGACATGGGGAGGGGCCCGGACCTGGCCTCACAGCCACTCACCATGGTAGGACAGCTCTGGAGAGGCGAACCAGATACCCAGGCAGACGGAGGGGGTTCCCATCCGCACACCACCATCTGCAAACACACCTAAACACATTGCCATTGCCTGCCCTTTGGCTGTTACTCGGAGTGAGAAAGGGGGCAGGTTTAGGGGCTAAATACCTGAAATTGGGCTCGTGAGTAATTCTGCACAGCAGCTGCCTCTTTAGGCAAGGTCTGGATTTGGGCCGGAGGGATCCAACAATGACATATCTCAGAATAGGACTCAGCCTGGACGTCCAGTTTGTCGGGCTGGAGTCACAAAGCAAGCTAGACCCCTGCACATGTCCCAGGTGGGAACAACCGCTGTGTACCCCACCTGGCTTGAGCAAGGCCAATTTAATCTATGAATTTAGACTGCTGAAAACCCAAAAAGCCATAAGAAAGAGCCAGCACTTGCTAAGCACCTACTATGTGCCAGGAACTGCTATTACCGCATCTTCATCTGTGAAATGGGGATGATGATAAAATAAAATAATAGCAACTTCTCTGGGTTGATTGAGGATCAGCAAGAGCCATGGATCACTTAGCGTGAGTCTGTACTCTAAAAGCCCCTGAGGTCGGGGGGAGGGATTCACTGAGCCCCTCAGAGATCACAAGGGGAGGTGTGAGCTTCAGAGGAAGATGATGGACTCAGTCTGGGGGAGCTGAGTTTGAGGTGCCTGTGGGACAGCCAGAAAAGACGTCCATTGGGCAGGCATTGATATGCCTAGAGCTGGAGGCATCAATAGGCCAGCCTGGAGCTCTGGGAAGAGTTGTGGACAGCAGACGTGAATTTGGGAGTCCTTGGCACAGAAACGGGGAAACCATCGGAGGGACTGAGACTCTGGGAATGATGTGGAGCAAGATGTGAAGAGAGCAGAGAGCCAAAGGAGGATGCTGAAGGACACCAGCACATTAGGGGGAGCAGAGCAAGGGCAGGCTGCAAAGGGTTCTGGGAAGGAGCAGCCAGAGAGCTCAGAAAGAGGGGACTCATGGAAGCCAAGAGAAGAGAGCGGTTGAAGAAGAAGGAACTAGTAAATAGTGCAAATGTCATAGACAGACCAAGAAAGCAAAGCTTAAATCATGTGCTATAGCATATACATTCTCAGACCAGTGCAGGCCAAAAAGTGAGGCAGCAGCTGCCCCCTGTATATACCACCAGCCCCCACAAGGGAATGGCCAACACCTAAACCTCATGTAACAACTCCTACTCAGTTGGGAGCCCTTAAAGTGGAGCCCGAAGGCCACCAGGAGGCAATGTGAAGGTGGGGAGGGGCTGAACCCCTCTGCATGAGGCCCTGCCAAGTCTCTCAACATCTCTGAGCCTCAGTTTCTTCATTTGTGAAAAGAGGATAATATCCAAACTTTGTATCCAGATGGTGTAAGAGCTGGATGACATCATTTTATAAGATACCCACTATACAGTGAGCACTCTCACTGTGCTCTCACTCTTTATATTAGCAGAAAAATATCCATCCCTGATGAAGATCCTGAATCAAAAAGAAGTTAAATTCAGGTCACGTATCCTCTTTTGGGGAACACAGGGAAAGGTGTAATATACTTTAGAAAAGGTTCACAATAGAAGTGATGTCTGTCATTTTCGAAGATGGTTGAGCTTGGTGATAGGGTACCATCATGATTGCCAGCTGTGATTGCCAAGCTCCCCTCCAGCCCCACCATCCTATGCTCTCCCCAAGAGAAGCGGTCATCTGCGGATGATCTTTCCATTCGGAGGACAGCAGGGAGCCTGCCCGAGAAGGCCCGGATGGCTGGGGGACATGGAAGAAAGCCGTGCAGAGAGTAAAAGGGGAGCCCAGGTGAGGTTCAGTTTAGAAGAGTAAAGCTAAGTGGTTCTTAAAATGAGTTGTGAAGATTCGGTCACAATGAACATTTATAGAAAGTACTGAGCGAGGCACGTGCACAAATACTGTCTCGGTTGTTATTCCCACCAACCTCGTGAGGAAGGGGGAATTCTCCCCTATCTCAGACATGGAAATGGAGATTCTGTCAAATAGAGTCGTTTGTCAAAGTCACACAGGTGACAGATGACGGGCTCTGGGATTGAAGGGAGGTCTATGGTCATCAGCTGGATGAGAGGAGCTAGGAAGGAAGCAGCTGAAGGGAGCTTCCTTGGGCAATGTGATGAGTGGGTTTCACTCTATTGTGTCCTGGTGGAGCAGGAACAAGCGCAGGCTGGGCCCAGGACCTGGCCTCATTCACCGCGGTGGCAGCTTTGCAGAGACAGACCCCCTGAACAGATGGAGGCAGTTCCATCTAACAGACCACCACCTGCACGCACACCTCAAAACACTGCCATCTCCTGTCCTGTGTCTTTATTATTTTTTTTTTTTTTTTGAGAAAGAGTCACAACAAGGAAGGGGACAGTGTTGGGGGCTGCCTCTCTGAAACTGAGCCCCACTGGTATCCAGGGTGGCCAGGAAGGCAGGAGCAACCAGCCCCCCAGCCAGGTGAATCCACAGCCCCTGGGGTGGGGAAGGAGTCAGATCCGAGCTTCAGTTTCCTCACCTGGGAAACGGGGAGAAGCAAACCCACATCACTGGGCTTTCCTGAGGAACACAGAGGAGAAGGCACGAAGAACCCCCCGGAGAGTTCCTGGCATAGAGCAGATGCTTCTCTTTCCTCTCACCTCCTGTTTGCTAGGTGGGGAAACTGAAGCTCGGAGAGGGGCGGTGACTTGTCCACGGTCACATGTACAGCGAGCTGGTTAAAACCAAGACCGGAACCTAGACCTCCTCGCAGCCAGAGGCCCCAACCCTCGGGCCCGAGACTATTCTTTCCTCCTGAATCAGAGGATGTGCTGGCCAGAACACCAAAGCCAGTTCAGACCACGTTAATAGAGGCAGAGTCTAGAAGAGCCCCTCCCCGGTCCAACACTGTAGCCACTGGTCACACGTGGTTATCGAGTAGTTGAAACGTGGCTGGTCCCAAATGGGATGTTCTGTAAGTGTGAAAACACACCAGATTTTGAAGATGTTATATGAAAAAAAGTTTAGGGTATTAATGATTTTTATATCGATTGTACATTGAAACGATAGTATTTTGGGTATATTGGGTTAAACAAAATATAGCTTTAAGTTACTGCTACTTATTTCCTTTTACTTTGAAGGTGGCTACTAGAAAATTTAAAATTACACAAGTGGCTCACATTCTACGGCAACTGGACAGCGCAGGTCTCAAATGAGGGAGGAGACAGGGCTGCCCTACACTGTGCAGAGGAGGACTGAGTTCAATTCTGGACCACACATCGTAACAGGCCTGCAGGCAGGGAGGAGCACGTGCAGAGCCAGTGAGGATGGTGGGGACAGGACTCAGAACGAGGCCACAGCACTGCACAACTCCGGGGGCACCGCTGACATCGTGGTCCAGTGTATTCAGTGACCCCACGAACTATGTCACGGAAGGGACAGTTGAAGGGCCTGGACTGGTTCCACCTGGAGGGAGGACTTGGAGAGGGGACGTCACTGCCTCCAAATAGCAAAGGATGGTCACGGGGCCAAGGGAGCAGATGTGTTCCGTGTGGCCTCGAAGAGGAGAGCTGGAATTGAGAGAGTGCTCCGGGGGAGCAGACTTGCCCTCAAGGGCAGGCCAGGACTGTCCCCGGCGGGCTCTGCTGCCTCCTCTGGGAGCACCAAGGGTGAAGGGAGCCCGGCCGATTTGCCATAGGAGGGGTCAAGCATCGAAGGAAGAAACGTTTTTAGATCACCTACGGGGGGACAGGCCCTCACACCTGGAGCCTCCGGAGCACCTCTGGGCTGGGGGGCTGCCCCAGGGAGGTCAGGATGAGGGCGTCCCTGAGGTTCCAGTCTAATAATAACACTACAATAACCACTTATTGAGCATCTCCTGCGCACCCCCACAATAGGGGACTTTACAGCTATTATTACTATTCCTCTCACCCACCCCGATGAGGTGGCTACTATTTCCCTCATTAGGTGAGAAGGGAAACTGAGGCTCAGAGAGGAGGAGTGCACAAGGAGCCTTGTCCGAGGTCACACAGCCAGCACGAGCTGGGAGTTGAACCAGGTCTGGCCGATACCAGTGCTCACAGGCGTGGGGCAGCCTCCTCAGGGAGCCAGAGGGGCAAGGGCCAGCTGGAGCCCTGGGGGACTGGCTCGTTCTTCCCGGGAAGCCAGGGCCCCACTGGGCTCTCCAATTAGCGAGAGCAGAGAAATCAGAGGCAGCAACAAGCTCTGCTAATGAGCTGCCACATTAAACAATGAGTCACACTTCCATACGGTGCCGCTCCAGCCCTAACCCGGAACAAACAAGCTGTGAGAAACAGTTTACAAAACAGCGAGGTGTGACTGTCTCCCTGCCGCCCGCCGCCGCCGCCACTGCCACCGGCACTGCAGCCACCACGCGCCCGCCGCCGCCGCCACCGCCACCCGCACTGCAGCCACCACGCGCCCGCCGGCCCCGGGGCAGACACAGGTGCAGGCAAGCTTGGGAGGGGCTCCAGAGCCAGCCCTGCCTTCTGAGCTCAGGGGAGGCCCCACCTCCCGAGTCACCCCAGGACAGACCCCAAGCTGTGGCTTCCACTGCCATTTTAGCCATCTTCTGAGACTCGGGGCTGTGTCACTTGGTCACTCTGTGACCTAGGACAAGGGACTTGATCTTCTCTGAGTCTCAGTTCCCTTATCTGTATTACAGGAATAATAATCATATCTGGCTCATTTTTCAATTGTGATGACACAATGTGATCATCTCATAAACTGCCTACCACAGTGCCTGGCACACAGTAGGTATGCAGTAAATGGTGAATCCCTCTCTCCTCCTTCCCTGTGTAGGAAATCCAGCTTGGAGTCAGTCTCATAGAAGGTTCCCAACAATACTGTTTCCGTTTCCTGTGCTATATTATACTTATTTGTGCCCCTGGCTTACCCCCTTACTGAACTGTGGGATCCTGCAGGCAGAGACCGTCTTATTTATCTCCATACTTCCAGGCCCAGCACTAGGAAGCAGAGGGGTGAAGTGGGAAGAGCAACAGACTTCGGGGGGACAGCTCATGCCTCTGGCAGTTATTAGCTGAGGGATCCTGGCATCTATGGTAAAAATAATTTACTGAACGCTACCCAGTGCCAGACAGTGCGCCAAGTGCTTCACGTGCA
This sequence comes from Equus asinus, assembly GCF_041296235.1. Classification (NCBI taxonomy): domain Eukaryota; kingdom Metazoa; phylum Chordata; class Mammalia; order Perissodactyla; family Equidae; genus Equus; species Equus asinus. The sequence continues at coordinate 82,056,130 of NC_091794.1, forward strand.
TTATCTCATTTCACCCAATGAGGGGTATTATTATCCCATTTCACGGATGAGGAACTAGATTCTCGTAGCAGTTAAGTAGCATGGTATGGTGGCTTTGCAATGTGTCAGCTCAGCTCAGCTGAACTACATTTCCCAGAATTCCCTTTTCTGTATGACTTTAGTTAGAATCTCCTAGGGGTTCTCCTTCTCTAACTGAATCCTGACTGATACGTATGGTAAAGTTTCCGCAGTAAGTTAGTAATGGAACTGGAATTCAAAATGAGTCTGCCTGTCACTCAGCTCTACATTTTTTTACCTATTCTACCCCAATAATAATAGGTAATACTTACATAGTAATTATGTGCCAGTTACATATTAACACATTTAATTCTCATAACAATCCTATCATTATTATTATCATTCCATTCTTACAGGTGAGGAAACTGAGGCATAATGAGGTTAAATAGTTTGTCCACGGTCACATAACTAATAAATGGGGAATCTGAGAGTCAAACCCAGAAGTTAGGCTATTCAGTCCATCTTTTTATCTGTTACATTATTCTGTCTCTCTACTGTACTATACTATAACTCATTCTCTAAGCTTCAATTCTCCTCATCTGTAAAATGGGGATAATCATTCCTAATATATAAGATTATAGTGATAATTAAATGTGAAAATGTGGTTATAAGGCTTCTGGAAAGATGAAATAACAGGCAGGGGATTTATCCTCTGTCCTGAGCAACTGAAAACCCAGATAAAACATATGAAACAACAGCTTTCAGACAATGAACAGCAGGCAGCACAAAATAGCAATCTCTGAGAGAGGAGAAACTAATGAGGTGAGCCCTACAATCGCCAGCTTCTGCCTGGGGAAAGTTTCCAGGCTGCAGCACAGGGAGCAGACTCCCAGCTGTCTCCCTGAATTGAGGAGACAGAGCAGGGAGTCCAGAAAGGCCAAAGCACCTAGAGTTCACAGAGCAGAGAATTGTAGAGAAGAGAGCTTCACACAGACAGAGCTTCAAAGATCTGCAGAGTTCCCCTCAAGCCTTCAGCTGAATACTGAACAGCACTTGTATGTGAGGAAACTGCCCAAGTTTGAGGAAAGAGCATCCCAAGGAGCAGAGGAAACAATTTCCAACGTACGCACAAGACCTGGGATGGTTTGTATTCCTAGCGACAAGTGAGAAACCTCACAGATCATGGGGCATCAAGCTGATTCCTTAAGGGGATTGCTTCAGTGGTGGGGACAAAAAAGGTGTGGTCCTGCCTAATAAACTTGAAAAGCAAGCCTCAACAGAATCAAACTCTTGTCAAGTAACTTGACTGCATCCTACAACAAAGCTCAAGAATATTTATAGAAATACCAAAATGGCCAGCATACAACAAGGTGAAATTCACAATGTCTTCCATCTAACCAAAAACTACCATGCATGCAAAAAAGCAGGAAAATACAACCCATAATGAGGAGAGAAGTTAATCAATAGGAACAGGCCTAAATTAACACAGAAGGTAGAATTAGTACACAAGGACATTAAACCGACATAACTATATTTCATATGCTCAAGAAGCTAAAGATTGATCATGTTAAGTAGAGACTAGGGGGAAAAAGGCCCAAATTGAACTTCCAGAGATGAAAAACTACAATGTCTGAGATGAAAAATACACTGGATGGGATTAAAAGCAGATTTTATAACACAGAAAAAATGATTAGTAAATTTGAAGACGTAGCAATAGAAAGTATCCAAAATGAAATATATAGCAAAAAATATATTTTTTTAAATGGGCAGATCATCAATTAGATGTAAGACAACTCCAGGCAGCCTAATATATGTGTGATTGGAATCCCCAAAGGAGGAGAGGAGCAGGAAAATATTTGAAGAAATAATAGTCAAAAAGTTTCTAAACTTAATAAAAACTATAAACCATAGATTAAAAAATTTCAATGAACACCAAGCACAAGAAACGTGAATAAAACTTCACCAAGGCAAGTTTATAAAGAGAAAATCTGAAAAGCAGCCAGAGGAAAAGAGATATATTAAGTACAAAGGAATAAAGATAAAAATTACAGCAGACTTCTTGTTGGAAGCAATTCAAGTCAGAAAACAGTGGGACAACATCTTTAAAGTACAGAATGTAAAAAACAAAACAAAACCAAAAAAACCCATCAATCTAGAATTCTATACCCGGTGAAAATATATTTCAAAACAAAGGTGAAATAGACTTTTTCCAAAACAAAAAAAGCTGAAATAATTAATCACCAGCAGATGGGCACTATAAGAAAGGTTATAGGAAGTCCTTGAGACAGAAGGAAAAGTAATATCAGACGGAAATCTGGATCGACACAAAAGAAAGAAGACCTCTAGAAATGGTAACTATGTGGGAAAATATTAAATACTTTTTTCTTATTAAAAATTATCCTTAAAAGATAATTTTTGGTTAAAGCAAAAATAAATAAATAAATACTCTGGGTTTATAATGTATGTAGAAGTAAAATGTTTGACAACAATAGCAAAAAAGGCTGGAAGGGGGAAATGGAAGCATACTGTTGTAAGACTCTTATTCTATACATGAAGTGGTATAATATTACTTGAAGGTCGACTTGGTTAAGTTAGAAATGTATATATGAACACAAAGGTAACTACTAAAAAAGAATTATAGCTAAATAATCCAATAAAGGAGGTAAAATGAAATCACAAAAATACCCAATCCAAAAAAGAAAGAAAAGGGAACAAAGAACACATAGGACAAATAGAAAACAAATAGCAAGAAAGTAGATTTAAACCCAATCATATCAATAATCACGTGAAATGTAAATGGTCTAAAAACTGCAATTAAAAGGCCGAGATTGTCAGACTATCTATTCAAACTGTACATTGCCTATTAGGGACCCACTTTAAATATAAAGATTTAAATATAAATTTAAATTCTACCAATCACTGATAGAATTGTAAGGATAAATGGGAAAACCCACAATTATAGTCAGAGATATTTCAATATCCCTTTCTCAGCAATCGATAGAACAAGCAGGCAGAAAATCGGCAAGGATGTGGTGGAGTCGAACGACACTCTCAACCAACTTGACCTAATTGAAATTTATAAAACACTTCACCCAACAACAGTAGAATACACATTTTTAAATGCAAATAAAAAATATACCAAGATAGATCATATTCTGACCATAACACATGTTTAAATAAACAAGTTTTAATAAATTTAAAATTAGGCCAAGTAAGTTCTCTGACCACAATGGAATTGTTAGAAAAAATAACAAAAATATTTCTGAAAAATCCCCCAAATATGTGGAAACTAAATTAGATACTTCTAAATAACACATGGAGCCAAAGAAGAAATCAGAAGGTACATTAGAGAGTATTTGAACTGAATGAAAATGAAAATACAATATATCAGAATTTGTGGAATGACACTAAAACAGTACTTAGGGGACCACTTATAGAACTAAACATCTATATTAGAGAAGAAGGTCTCAAATCAGTGTCATCAGCTTCTGCCTTAAGAACTAGAAAAAGAAGAGTAAATTGAACCCAACTCAGCAGAAGAAAATAAATAACAAATATCAGAACATAAATCAATGAAACAGAAAACAGAAAAATAATAGAGAAAATAAATGCAATCAAAAGCTGTTGTTGTGGGGTTTTTTTTTTTTAGAAGATCAAATGGCTGTTGGAAAAATACCAAACGAATAGGATGCAACAGAGTACCACCTTCGGATTTTGACAGAAAAAATTTCAGTTATAGCTTAGATATTATTAATTATGTGACTGTGAATTGTTCATGCCCTAGTTTCCTCATTTAAAATGGAGACAACAGTACCTGCCTTGCACTTTTATGTATTATTGGTGGGAGTGAAAAATATAATCACTGCATAGAGACAAATTTATCAATATTTATCAATTTTTTAAACTTAATTCCTTTTTTTTTGCAGAGAAAGATTCACTCTGAGCTAGCATCTGTTACCAGTCTTCCTCTTTTTTTCCTCCCCAAAGCCCTAGTGCATAGTTGTGTATTCTAGTTGTAGGTCCTTCTAGATCATCTGTGTGAGCCGCCACCACAGCACCGCAACTGACAGACGGATGGTGTGGTTCCGCAACTGGGAAGCAAACCTGGGCCACCGAAGCAGTGAGAGCGCTGAATTGTAACCACTATGCCATCAGGGCTGGCTCAATATTTATCTGTTTTAAATGCATTTACTCTTTTGCCCAACAGTCTCAGTTCTGGGGCTCCATTTTTTCTTTAACAGATCTTTTGAGATATAATTCCCAAACGACGCAATTCGTCCATTTAAAGTGTAAAATTCAATGACTTTTAGTTTATTCCTAGAGTTGTGCAAGCATTACCATAATCTATTTTAAAAGAATTTCATCTCCCCAAAAAGGAACTCTGTATCTATTAGCAGTCACTCCCACTTCCCACCAATTCCCTCAGCTATAGACAACCACTAATCCAATCTCTCTATATAAAGATTTGCCTATTCTGGACATTTCATATAAATGGAATCAAAGAATATGTGATCCTTTATGACTGACTTCTTCCACGCAGCATAATGCTTTCAAGGTTCATCCATGTTATAGTATATTTCAGTACTGCACTGTTTTTTATTGCTGAATAATATTCCATGGTATGGCTAGACCACATGTTTATCCATTCATCATTTGACAGACATTTGGATCATTTCTAATTTTTGGCTATTACAAATAATGCTGCTGTGCACATTCATATAGAAGTATCCGTGTGGACATATGTTCTCATTTCTCTTGGGTGTATACATAGGAGTAGAATTTCTGGGTCAAATGATAACTATGTTTAACATTTTGAAGAACTGTCAAACTGTTTTCCACGCTGGCTGCTCCATTCTGCATTCCCGCCAGCACTGCTCCAGTTTCTCCACTTTCTCACCAACTGTTGTGGACTGAATGTTTGTTGCCCCCTCAACTTCATTTGTTGAAGCCTTAAGCCCCAGCGTGACTATATTTGGACAGGGTTTGTGAGGAGGTAAAAGGTTAAATGAGGTCATAAGGGTGGGGCCCTAATCTGATAGGGCTGTCGCCCTTAGAAGAAGAAGAGACACCGGAGCTCTCTCTCACTCGCTCTCTCCCTCCCTCTCTCCCTGCACATGCACAAAGAAGAGGCCATATGAGCACACAGCAAGATGGCAGCTGCATAGAAGGCAGGAAGAGAGCCCTCGCCAGAAACCAAACTGACCAGAACCTTCCTCTTGGACTTCCCAGCCTCCAGAACGGTGACTTGTTTAAACCTACTAGTCTGTGGCGTTTTTAATAGCAGCCTAAGACACTAAGACACCAATGTTTGTTTTTGTCTGTCTTTCTGCCTTTCGCTGTCCTAGTGCATGTGAAATGGTATTTCCCTGTAGCTTTGATTTGCAGTGTTCTAATGGCTGCTGATGGTGGGCATCTTCTCGTATGCATATCAGCCGTTTGTATATCTTCTTTAGAGAAATATTTATTCAAATACTTTGCCCGTTTTTTTCAGTTGGTTTACCTTTTTATCATTAGGCCTACAGATACTCTAGTACTCGTGTTACATGATGCATGTAAAGCCTGCTCATTACAACTTTGTTTATAATGACAAACAGATAAGAAATAACCCTGGTGTTCATTATTAGGAACTGTGTAGCTCATCCACACAATGGAATATTATGCATCTGTAAAAAAAGAGAGAGAGAAAGATCACAGAGTACGTAATGGAAATTACCCCAGGGTATATTATTAAGCAAAAATAAGCAAAGCATGGAACAGGATATGTGTGTGTATCTATCTATCTATCTATCTATCTATCCATCTATCTATCTATCCATCTATCTATATAGTGGTTTTCTTTCTTTTCTTGGTGAGGAAGCTTGGCCCTGACCTAACATCTGTGCCAATCTTCCTCTATTTCGTATGTGGGATGCTGCCACAGCATGGCTTGATGAACAGTGCATAGGTCCCTGCCCAGGATCCAAACCTGTGAACACCAGGCCACTGATGCAAAGCATGCGAACTTAACCATTACGCCACCAGGACAGCCCCTATAGATATAATATTCTTTCTTCAAGAAAAATACATAAGGGGCTTACATCATTCTGGCTCCCAGAGGAAAGAGAAGCATTTTCTCCCCTAACCTTCATAGATAAAAATCTCAAGGGAGGACTCTGATGGGCTCTGCTTGAGTCACATGCTCCCTGTGGCAAGAGGACGGACTCTAATTTGATGCCCCATCAGAACCACAGGGAGTGAGGGTGTCATTTCTTCAAAATGAGAAAGATGCTATTATCAGAGGGGCAAAGTATGCTGTACAGATCAAAACAAAACAACAGGCACCTACCCCAGCAGGGGAGAAAGGCATTAACAAGACAATTCCTAGAGTGTGGTGCATGCCATGGCATAGATGGGCACAGTGCACTGTGGGGGCCCAGGGAGGCAGCAGTCTAGCCAGGAAGGCTTCTTGGAGGCGGTGATGCTCTGGCCGAGTTTTAGATGAGAAGTAAGAGGTCTTCAGGGCCAGGGACGAGAGAATGTGGACAGTGTTCCAGGCAGAGAGAAAGGCAACATGAGCAAAGACCCAGAGAAGGAAGGCAGTCTTATGGGCTGAAGTGTGTCTCCCCAAAATGTCTATGTCAAAGCCCTAAACCCCAGCACCTCAGCATGCGGCTGTATTTGGAGACAGGACCTTTAAAAAGGAAATTAGGTTATATGAGGCCACGAGGGCGGGCTCTAATCCAGCCCGATGGGATCTTTCTAAGAAGAGGGAATTTGGACACACAGAGACCCCAGGGATGCATGTGCACAGAGGAACGACCATGTGAGGACGCAGCAAGAAGGCAGTCGTCTGCGCACCAAGGAGAGAGGCCTCAGGAGAAACCGAATCTGCCACCGCTTATTGTTGATCTTGGCCTTCCAGCCTCCAGAAATGTGAGGAAATGTTTCCATTGTTGAAGGCCCCATGCCTGTGGTCTGTTATGGCAGCCCCAGCTGAGCAGTGCAGGCAGCAGGACGCATGCAAGGATTTCTGGCTGCTCCCCTTGCCAGTCTGCGAGGTGTGAGGCAGGAGTGAGAGGTTCTCGGGCAGAGCCGTTATAAGCACAGCTCCGATCGGCAGAAGCATGTAGTTTAGCAGAAATAAAAACACCTCTTGTTTCCTGAGTGTCTATTCTGCCAGACATTGTGCTCAGTTCTTTACATGCATTCACTGGTTGAATTCTCACCACAGTCTTCTAAGTGCTGTTGTCATTTCCTCAGTACAATAAAGAAAACTGGGGCACAGAGAGGTTAAGTGACTTGCCCAAGATCACACAGCTGACAAGTGATGAAGCTGGGCATGGAACCCAGGTCCATCTGATTCCAGCCGTAAGGGAGAAAGAAGTATGCTTAGAATCCAGTGGCTGCCTGGAAGTGGTGGGTGGTGGAGGGGGCTGCAGACCGTGACTGAGGTTTTGAGCATGGATGCCTGGCATATGGTGGTGCCACAACTTCAGAAACCTGGCAGAGGGTGGGCTTGAGACTCAGGAGGCAAAGTAACATAAATGGGTCAGCATGTGAGACTTGAAGCCAAAAACCTGGGTTCAAATGCCAGCGCTGTTTCTATACGTGGCTTTGGGTAAGTGCCTTCGTCTTTCTGAACCTCAATTTCCTCCTGTGGGAATAATGTATTTCTCTCAAAATACTCAGTAAATGATAGCTAATATAATACTGGTATTTTTCTGAGAATGCTCAATAACCATAGCGACCGTTGCCGTTACAGTCACGGGGAGGGGTGGGAGGTCATGTGCTCCTTTGGATGTGCTTTTGACCTCCAAACACACCTGCTGCTCCATGGAGCGCTTTCCCCGAGTCCCCGTCGCTGTGGCCGTCCTTGCATGCTCCAGGCTCGCTTCCTCCTGGAAGCCCTCCCCACTGTCGCTGCTCAGGGTCCTCTGATGCTTCTGTAACACGTCTGAGGAACCGTTCTGTCCCCGTGGGGTAGCTGATGCAGGGAATAGGAGGGACTCCATTCATGCCATGGTCTCTCTCCCATCCTTGCTTCCTTCCCTCCTTCCTTGTCACTCTTCCTCTAGAAGTCCATGCCATCCTTGCCATCAGTCCCCTGCAAAGTTACCACCTGGGAGACCAGAGACCCCAGTCCTCATTTCCAAGTACCTTCGCTTACCTGAAACCCAGCAACAAACTGGGGTGAGGTAAAGCGATGGGTATCAGAGGTGGGCCTCTGAGACCTTGGACGGGGCACAGGAGCCCCGCTCCCTCACGTCTGATGACCCGTCAGCCCTCTCGGCCTTAGCTCGGTCCCCTTGCCATTGCTTCCTTCGTTTCTGGGGCCTGGCCTCTGACCCATGGGAGCTCTCATTTCCTCCACATGAGATTAGCGGAGTAAGGACCAGACTGGTCCAATGTACAGACGTCTCCTAGGGTCTGCCTCGCCCGCTGCTGAGGGATAGGGACTGGTTAGGCACCTACTGAGTGCTGAGCCCTGTGCTAAGCACAGCCAGGAGAAATGGGAGGGATAAGGCAGCCCTCTGTCCCAGGAGGAAGACAGCCCATCCCTGGCGGCTGAGCGCAGGGCAGGGAGGTGAGCTGGGAACCCAGGGACCAGCCTGCTCCCTCCTCCTGCCAGTCTCCATGTGGGGAGGGGCTAAGAGGTTGCTTCCAACCCAAGGCCTGGTTCAAAGCCTCCTGGAGGTGGCCCTGTTAGGGTGGGGGCAAGGGAATACACACCAGGGGCTTCCGGACAGCAGCCTCCTGCACCCCACACCCCCACCCTTCTCCGCCTGGTCTCTCTCACCCTCTCACACGCTGTCACACTTATTAAATGAGATAATCTGAGTAAAGCATTTAGCATCCTGCCCAGCCAACAGTGAGTGCTTGATAAATGTGAGCTTGTAGCCACACCCCTCCCCCCACACTGTCACACCCGGGCTGTCCTGCACACACCTCATACATCAGCCCTTTCAGCGGCTCTCTGACATCTGCGTACCACTTACTCAGGGATACACCTCTCATCCTCCAACTTAGACACACAAACACTCACTCACAGGGTCATCCTCTTCACACCCAGGTAAACCCTCCCACCTGACCCCATTTTTTCTCTGTGCTGACCCTCTCCCCTCCCCGTGCAGGCTCCTGGGCCTGGACCAAGAGGCTGGCAGGAGGGGTGAGCCAGGCTCACCTCAGTCTGCTCACAGGGGTGGTGAGAAGTCTGGGGCCTGAGATCAGCCTCTGAAAGAGACACCCGGGGTGGGGATGGAGGAGGGGGCAGAGAGGCATCCTGAGCTCTACAGGACCAAGCCAAGCTGGGAACAGGGGTCTGGAAGGGCCACCCTGACCCACAAGGCCTCTGCCACCTCAGGTCAGAACAGGACCCTGAGCCTGAGGGCCTCAAGGCTGACAAGGGCCTGGGAGGGTGAGAGGGGAGGAGGGGGGGCTCGAGGCCTTTCCCTCCCCTCATCTCCACCCCTAAGTGGCATGTGCAAGAGCCGTGATCCTTGGGCAGAGTCAGGGACAGACAGGCCTGGGACTGACAGACAACATATGAAAACAAACAGGAATTGCGGGCTGGGCATCAGAAGAGCAGGGGAGGTGAGGGGCTGAGCTCTGGGCTCCCACACACTCAATAGCGTCAACACACACTCGAGAGGGACTCCCTACACAGATATTTACACAGAGACACAACCCAGGCTCAGCAGACGCAACCTAAGGACATGCAGACACAAGCCTAGCCACACAGTATAGACACCTCTCACCTGGCTCACACACCCACATACACACAACACATGCACACACAACAGTGTCACACTTGCAGCAGCAGCACACAGAGCACCCGAAGACACGCTGGACACCCAGCCCAACCAAAGCCCGGCACGGCCTGGAATGCTCTCCCTACTCCAGCTGTCAGTGGTTCTTCTATTTTTGAATTTCATGGACCAGTTAAAAACTTCAAAAGAAAGTTTGGGGAATGACAGAAGGTTGCCAAGTTTTCATTTTGTTAGTAAGAATATTTAAAATATAACTATCATCCTCGATGCACCATCATTTCATAAAAAGAACACTTTAATACCAACAAAGTAGGAAGGACATAATCTCAGGATAGAGGGTAATCCTTTACGTTGAGCACATTTAGCTTTACGTAAAATCCCTTGCATTGTCCTTTTTTTTCTCATTTCGCCCACGAGCCACTGGAAACTTCATCACAGATCGTGTTTGGAACCACTGAGTCCTCAGGTCACACTGCACCTCCTCCAGGAAGCCTGCCCGCCCCTCACACTCTCACCCACAGACATCCGTTGTCCTCTGTACATAGAGCCACAGTCGTCATTGTTTATCGAGGGCCTTCTCAGTTAAGAAGGTGCTTAACATGGATTATCTTATTTTATCCTCATAACCCTGAAAGGTGAACATTTTACAGATGAGAAACCAGTAAGTGTCTTCCCCCCTCCTGCACCCCTGCTGGAGGCGCTGACAGAAGGTGGCAGCATGAGGCGCTGGAAAGAGCTGCAAAGATGGTCTGGCTGCAGATCCAGGCTCTCTGCTTCCTGGATGTATGCTTGGGGGAAGTCACTTCAACAGTCTGAGTCTCAGTTTTATCATCCACGAAATAGGGCCATAATACCTACTTCACGGTGTTGTCCTGAGGGAGTGCATGTAAAGTTGCTAAGACAGTGCCTGGTACACGGAAGATGCTGGGCAGTGTGAGTTACTCCCCTCCCATGTCCCACCGTCCCCCCTCCCTGACACCCGTGGCTTTCCCTATACCTCATTTTCCTGTTTGTCTTCCCACCTCTCTTTCCAGGATCCTGTGTTAGACCCTATTGCTTCTCTTCCCTCTGAAAGTGGGAGTACTCCAGGGAACCCCTTTGGTCCTCTTCTCTCTTCTGTCTACTCTCCCTCACTAGTGACCTCATCCAGTCCCGTGGCTTTATATATCATCTATACACTGACTCCAAAATGTATATCTCCAGTTCTGATCTCTCCCCAGAATTCTAAACCTATACATCCAACAGCCTACTTGACACCTCCCCGTATGGACCTCAAGGGTCTTTCAAACTTAATACACATACAACAGAGACTCCATTCTTCTCCTCCGAATCCATTCCTTCACCAATTTTCCCATATTGGTAAGTCATACCGTTGTTACCCAGTTGCTCAAGCCAAAGTCACCATTGATTCTTCTCTTTGTCACCCCTCCCCTACAATCAGCAGCAAATCTCGCTGCCTCTATCTCCAAAATACAGCCCAAGCCCTCCATTTCTCTCCATCTCCATCACTCTCACCAGAGTCAAATGTTAATCACCTCTCATCTGGTTCTCACCAAAAACATCCTAACTGGTCTCTCGGCACCTACTTTCACTCCTTTAAAAGACTACTTTTAAAGTACATCATTAGATCAGCCAGGGGGAGTCCTTCAACTTGGTTCTTTCTCAAAATTGTCTTGGCTACTCTAAATTCCTTTGCATGCCCCCGTAAACTTTACAATGAGCTTGTCATTTTAACAACAAAAAAAAAACTTGCTGAGGTTTTGATTGAGATTGCTTTAAACCTGCAGATCAATTTAGACATAACAGCCATCTTAACAATATTGAGTTGTCCAATTGATGAATATAGTCTATCAATCCATTTATTTAGGTTTTCTTTATTTCAACACTGGCTTATAGTGTTCTGTGTAGAGGTCTTACATGTCTTTTTCTAAATCTATTTCTAAGTATTTTATACTTTTTAAGCCATTGTAAATAAGTTTTTTAAATGTCCCTGTTCCAATTGCTTCCTGTTAATATATAGAAATACAATTGATTTTTGTATATGGACATTGTATCCTGAAAATATGTTAAATTCTCTTAGTTGTGAGAATCCCTTAGGATATAGAAATAAGAACAGTTTTACTTTTTCCTTTCCAGTCTTTATACCTTTTATTTCCTTTTCTTGCCTTATTACACCAGCTAGAATTTCCAGTACAATGTTGAATAGAAGTAATGAGAGCAAGCATCTTTACCCTACTCCCAAAGAGGAGAAAAGCATTCAGTCTTTCACTAAGTATGGTATTAAGCGTAGTTTTTTTCTAGATGTCCTTTGTCAGGCTGAGAAAGTTCTCTTCTTTTTCTAGTTTCTTGAGAGATTTTTTGTTTGTTTTCTAAACAATCATGAATGGGTGTTGAATTTTGTCAAACACTCTTTTTCTGCATCTATTGAGATGATCTTACGGTTTCTCTCCTTTATTCTGTTAACGTGGTAAATTAAATTGACTGGTTTTTTAAATGTTAAACTTTGCATTTCTAGAATAAACCCCACTTAGTAATAATGTATTCTCTCTTTATATATTGCTAGACTTGCTTTGATAATATTTTGTTAAGGATTTTTGCATCTTTGTTCATGAGTGATATAGAGCTATAATTTTCTCCTCTTAGAAATGTCTTTGTCAGGTTTTGGCATCAGAGGTGTGTTAGACTAAAGATTGCTGCAAATTCTTTGCTACTTTCCATTGAGAGGTGGAGTCCAATTCTCTTCTGTTTGAATCTTGGCTGCCTTAATGACTTGCTTGTCCAATAGACATGCCCTTCCAAAGCTAGGTCATAAGAAGCTTTGCAGCTTCTTCCCAGGCCTCTTAGAATACTCAACACTTAGAGCCCCAAGCTTCCATGTAGGAAGCCCAACTGCCCTGAGGCCACCATGCTGGAGGGACCTCAGCTAACCCAGAGGGCATGTGGGAACACCCCTAGCCAGCTTCCCATTGTTACAGTCCCCAGACATTGAGTCACCCCAGTTGAGGCCTCAGATATTGTAGAGCACAAATAAGCCATCCCCAGTGTGGCCTGTCCAAATTCCTCACCCTAGAATCATGAGATAGAATAATAATAAATTATTGTTTTAAGCCACTACCTTTTAGGATAATTGTGCAGAAATAAATAACCAGCAGAAGGATTATTCAGGGCTCATAAAACGAGTTGGGGTACATTCGCTTCTCTTCTATTTTTTGAAAGACTTTGTGTAAGATTGGTTTTATTTATTCCTTAAATATTTGATAGAATTTACCAGTGAAACCATCTGGGTGGGAAATATTTTTATTATAAATTCAATTTCTTTAATTGATATAGAGCTATCCAGATTTTCCATCTTTTCTTATAGGATGCTCTTTTAAAATGTCAATAAATCATATAACTCCCCTTATGAAAACCCCTAAAGGTTTCCCCTTGCACTAAAAAGAAAATCGAAATTCCCTTCCGTAACCTATAAGGCCCTTTGTGATTTGACTCCTGCCTGCCTTTCAGATCTCACCTGGAGCCACGTTCCTGTATTTCCAGGGATGACTCTTTACTGTCATTTAGATTTTCAGCCCAAGTGTCGCCCACTTAGGGAGGTCTTTTTGATCAACAAGTCAAAATAATCTCCTCCATCGCTCTATATCGTAGTATCCATCTAAAATTTTCATAGCATTATCACTATTTAGACATTATCCTTTATCATTAGTTAACTCATTTTTTATTTCTACGTGGTCACCACACCTTTCTAGAATTTCAGGTCCATGTGGCAGTGACCTTGTTGGTCTTAGTCACAGCTGTGTCCCTAAAGCCAAGGACAACTTGTTATCCAAGGTGGTAAATATATATTCACTAAATTGTTGACTTGTTGCCCCGGGACCCCCAGCCCTGACCTGGGTGTATATGTTGAGAAAATGCTGGAAAAAAGGAGCCGAAGAGTCTTGGCCTCTACTCTGATTGGTCCCAGAAGTGGTCAGCAGCATGTACAAGAACAGGCAGTTTCCAGTGGCCACACCCGCCCACAGGTTTTTTCTATGAGGTCTGAGTCCTGTCTCTCCTTCCATCACCAGCAGCTGGGAGGTAGCTTAGAGGCCAGGTCAGGGAAGTAATCCACGTGCAGCACTTGGGAGCAAAGACATGGCTACTAGTTCTAGTTCAGAAGATCCCCCAGTCCACATGTGTCTGAAAAAATCACTTCCTCCCTCTGGCTTTCACCCAACACACTGTAGATGCTCAACCTTTCTTGAATAAAGATCCATGCCTACACTTCTACGATTCTATCTTACCCCCACACTCTTGCTACGGATGAGGAAACTGAGACACGGAGACGCTAAGGGACTCCACAGAGTAAGTTACTGGAGGCGCTGGAGCTCATAGATCTTCCCATCGATTTATGATCCTACCAACAAGGGCATCAATTTCAGAGATTAACAGCTGCAAATGATGGCATCAAGTCGGCCGCCCCAGCAGCTCTCCGAAGCGCATCTCCAATTCAGGTTTATCTTCATTAAGCAAGTAATTCATTACCAGGAGGTAAGCATTCACATCAGAGTGAGAATATTAAAAAAGTAATTATATTTTTCACAGTGCAGCTTTCTGGGTAAATTGTATGCAAATTGCCATCTAAATCAGGCTGGCAGATCCCGTGCGGGTCTTGGCATTATTCGGGGGATATTTTGGAGGCTAGACTAGTCACCCTCTGCTCACCTCAGTGAGCGTCCAGCACGTGGTCTTGCATTCAGTCAAGGAAGGCTCGAAAATAGTATCCATAATTATTTCTTAACTCCATCAAGCCTCAGTTTCTTCATCTGTAAAATGGGGCTCCTACTAGGACAAAATAAGGGAATAGAAGGACAGTATCAGGCACAGTACCTGCCAGGCATGGTCATGGGAGGCATGTGACTTCAGGAAATGGCAAGACAGCTTCAGGGAGGACCACGGGGTTGTATCAATGAGGCACTGACACCTACAGGCCCAGAGAGAGGGTGGGGTCAGCCGCTGGCGTGGGGCGAGGGGCACTGGTAAGGGGCCAGGGGGCCTCATTTCTTTCCCATCCTGGCTCTGCTGCCAGTTCACTGTGTGACCCCAAGTTTACTGCTTCTCCCCTCTGGGCTATGCTTAACCCCCAGCCATAATTAAGCCCTGGGTAACAGAACACCCAGCAGGTGCACACAGCCCCCCAGATCGCACTGACCTCCAGCCTCTGGGAGCGAGAAGGTCCATGCCGGAACAGCTGCCTTGAAGAGAAAATGCATCAATTCTCTCTGTTTACAGATGAGAAAAAGAA
This sequence comes from Equus asinus, assembly GCF_041296235.1. Taxonomy (NCBI): domain Eukaryota; kingdom Metazoa; phylum Chordata; class Mammalia; order Perissodactyla; family Equidae; genus Equus; species Equus asinus. The sequence goes on from NC_091794.1 coordinate 82,071,154, forward strand.
GCCCAGAGAAGGGCATGAATGACTCAAGGTCACACATTAGGTGAGCGATGGAGCCAGGGCCGGAATCCAGGCCACGGCAGCTCTAACAAGGACTGTTAATACTTCTCTGTCAAATGGTCACTTGAAGGCCTGTGCTGGGAACTGTAATGTACAGCTTTGCACATTTGGTATCATCAGCTTTCCCTCAGGGTTGGGACAGCATCCTGGCTTTGGATCTGGGGCAGGTGACTTCCTGTCTGAGCCTCAGTTTCTCCATTTGTCAAATGAGGCTGTTGGAAGAGATATCTCCATGGACCCCTCCCATGAGACTCAGTAGGGAGGATTTTAATGACGTCCTTTCCCTTCACCCTGGGCACAAACTCTGAGAGAAGCCCTGGGACTGCCCAGGGACCTAGACGCAGAGGCAGCTGGGCCTGCCCAAGGGGTCTCGGTGCCCGGTCCCAGCCTACCCTGCCCACATCCTGGAAACCAGCTGGTGGTGATGGTTTAGGAAAATACACCATGTCCCCTTGTGATGGGGGGCCACCTGCTGTGGAGCCCCAGCAGCCCAGAGCCCCTGCCATAGGGCCAACACGCCCCCAGAGACAGACTCAAACAGGGCCACACAAGTCCATGCAAATATGGCTACAGGGGGGCCCAGAGCTACACTGGGGGCCATGGCTGTGCCTGGAGCTATGTTCACTCAAAACACAGCCACCTCCAGATGCACTCAGGCTGGCACACACAGCTACACCCATGGGACCCTCAGGTGTCCACACCAGCCTGGCCAGATATAGCTACACCTGGTAATACCTTCACACAGGGTGTTACACTCAATAATACCCAGCCATAACTAAGCCCCAGGTAGTGGACACCCAGCAGGGCACACCCAGGCACAGGGTGGGGCCACAGTCATGCTGGAATACCAGGTTACATCCAGTCACAAACCCCTCTGGGAGAAGACGTGCCTCCTCTCTGCCCCAGCTCTTGTTCACAAACCCTCACCTGGGCAGACCCTCAGTTCCACACTCGTGGGGCTACTGAGAAGTCCAGGCAGCACCCTTGCCCAGCATGTCCAGGCCACACGCAGGAGCACCTGCTTCTCTGCAGGCCCCAACATACGTCGCTGCTATACCCTCTCTCTCTGAGGTCCTCCTGTTCTTCCTCAGGTATCATTTCAGAGCATCTAGTCATGCCGGGATGTTAGAGAACAGCCGAGCCAGAGCTCCTGCCTTCTCCCCACCTTGCCATCCCTGAGACACAGCCCAGGCAGATCCAACCTCTGACCACGCCAGTCAGGCCTGCTACATCCTTCGCAGAGGCTGCGATTGGGTGGGTTTCGGGCTGGGCACGGGCTTACAGAGCTTTCTCTGGGCTATGACAATCCTCCCAGGCTTCAGGAATGTCCTCTCTGGCCAGGCTTTCTCTAACTCCTCCTTCCAAAAGAAGCTCAAGGCTCTCCCGAGAGCCCTTCATGATGGTGCCTGGAGGTACCACCCCTGGATATAGACATGGTCAAGCCTTGACCCAGGGTCATACTCCTGGTTCCTGTACTAATGTGCTGAGTGACCATGGGCCTATCTCTTCGTCTCTCTGGGCCTCAGTTTCTCCTTCACTATGGGGGTGGATGGGGTGGGGTGGAATGAGGAAGATAGCATTGACACAGCTTGAAAGGTCCCTCCAGACTTGCATTTCTAAGACTCTGCTTTCCCCAAGGGCCAGGCTGGTGATGGAGGCAGCCAGACCAGGCCCCAGTGTCCTGACACCTGCTCTGATATTCTTCCCCGACTCCAGGCTGCTGACCCCGGACCCGCTGGTGGAAGCAGAGCGGAGCAGTGGAAAAGCAGTGACACAGAAGGAGAGAGAGCTGTGGGCATGCACTGTGCATCCTGAGCACATGGACTGTGGTTTGAGTCTGTAGCTTCTTCCACAAGGCCTGGCATGCGGGAGTCACTGAAATATTTGCTAAATTGAATCCACTCCATCTTCAATGGGTGGCCTTGGGCAGACAACTTCATGTCTCTGGGCTTCACTGCAAGATGGGGATAACTACTTGCTCCCAGTTACAGGTGACAGTGAGGATCCTGTGAGGCACCACATGAGAAGGGACCAGCACAGCGCCTGACCCAGCGGGGACCCCCCACAACACGCATCTCTGCCCCCCTTCCCCTTCAAGCCTCCACTCTCGAGGAGTGGGACTGCCTGCTCGGCTTAGGGAGGAAAGGCTTGCCGCAGAAACGGGATGGGGAGAGAAGACAAAGGAGGGGCCACACCGGTCAGCATCCTGGCAAAGAGCAGCTTGCTCATTCTTGCCACACTGAGGGCATGCAAAGCCCGGAGCAGGCAGCTGGGCTGGGAAATGAGAGGGAGATAAACACACTCATCAGCTCTCCCACAGATACAGGGAATCCTGGCCCCAGAGGTCACCACTCATGAAGTGTCCACCAAGGAAAGGCCCCCCTCCATATCAGCCCCGGCAGCCTTGCCCAGGACAGGTTGCTCACTGCCTCCCTGGGCTTCCCGTTCCGTGGCCGGAAGCATGCTGAGCTAAGCCGGCCTCCCTGGGGATTCCCTCTGTGGGTCCAGCTCTGCCCTCCAAGGCTGCATGAAAGCATCTGCTCCCCCTGCCCTAGGACAGCCCCAGGACCTGCAGACCAACCCGGTGCCCCACCCCGACCCTTTCACTGCCTAGACGTTCTTTCCAGGCCAGACAGCAATTCAGCTGTTGCTTTTATAATGTGGATCTGGATCCTCTCACCTGCTCAGGCACGTCCCTGTGTATCTAGGCACGTGCTTACATATGCTCACGCATACAGGCACTCGCACTGGGCTGCCTCCCAGGATCCCATCCATCCCAGAAGGGCACATCAACCCTCTCCTGCCCAGAAGCTGCTCCCCGCACCCCCGCCTCCGGAGGCCCCAGTGCTGCAGCTAGAACTGCCCTGGAAGACGAGGAGCTGGGAAAGATGGAGGGGGCCTGAGAGGACACATCTCCCACCGGGAGCTTTTTCTCTCCCCCACCCCCGGCCTCCTGCCACTTTCCTATGTCAGGGCCATGCTGATGACACCGGAGAATCCATCAAATGCCACCCCCGTGTCAGGTCATGTCACAACATAATTAAAGCATTAGATCTTCGTGATGAAGCCGTTGCCATCAATTCTGAGAGTGACTGATCCAATCTACAGAAAGGAGAAATTTCTCTCCGCCCGCCACAACTGCCACGGCTGCCTTCCCTCCCCAACAAGGGAGACAGCACTGCTTGTTCTATTTAGGGCTCTGGACCTCAGGCTGGGAGTCAGGAGCTGAGCCACATGAGAGGAAGGTCTGGCCTTGGGGTGTGTGCCCCTCCTGCCTCTGGGTCCGCTGGGGGACAGCAGAGCCTGTAACCTGGGGACTCCTCGGGGCTCAGTCACTGAGTCACTCTGTGACCTTGGAGAAGACACTCCCCACTTCTGGATTTCACTGCCGTCTTCTGTAAATGAGATATGGGGGTTGGGAGGGTAGGGAGGAAGATGCCTTGATCTCTAAGGATCATGGATGGAAGTAGAAGAAGCAAGAGAACTGGGCTCGGAAGACGTAGGGTCAAATCCTCACTAGCTGTGTAGCTGCGGCCAAGTGAGTTCTCTCGTCTCCCCGCCCTCACCTGTAGGAGCGGAAATGATTCCTGCCTCACAGGATTACTGTGAAGGTCAACGGAGATGCGGACTGTAAGGGCCTAGCATAGCGCAAAAGAAATGTTCCAGCTTCTCAAGGCCCCCACCCCTGTGCTCTCGGGTTCAAGGTACTGGTCAAGGGCTGGGATTTAGGCCTGGTCTTTCTTTGCTCAGGGCTGCTAAGTGTGGGCACAAAGATACTGGGACTGCAGTGATACAGGGCAGATGGAAAAGATGGAGCAGGCAGGAACAGAAGAGTCGTCTCTGTCGCTTCTCAGATGATGTCACCATCCAGAAGTCTGAACGAGTGGGAACAGGGAGCCAAGCTAATGGGAACAAGATGACACAGGGGAGAGGGAGAGGTACTGAGGGGTCAAGGCCATCACTCTGTGGTTGGAATGTTCAGGAGATGGGGTAGGGAAGAACCAGGCTTGTGGCTGGGGCAAAGGCAGAAGCAGGGAGGCCAGCCTGCGGCCACTGCAGTAATCTAAGCAAGAGCTGAGGGTGGCTCTGACTGAGTTTGAGCAGGGGCAGAGGGATGACCCCAAGGCCTTTGGTCTGAGCCCTGGCAGAGTCACCATTTATCAAGTTTGAGTAGATCGTGCCGGGAGAAGGTTGGAGGTGGTAATCAGGAGTTTGTCTGAAGTCTGAGGTGCCTAATAGACCTCCAGGTGGAAATGTTGAGGAAACAGGTAGGTAGGTACACAGGTCTGGAATTCAGGAAAGATATCCGGGCTGAAGAAATACACTTGAGACTTGAGAGTCATCAGCAGATAGACAGGACATAAACCATGAACTTGGAGAAGATCCCTTGGGAAGTGAGGGTAGGCAAAGAGAAGAGGTACAAGGCTTGATCCTGGAGGGCTGTGACATTAAGAAGCTGGGGAGATGGGGGAACCAACCATGGAGCCAGGCCAGGCCAGGTGGTACCCCAGAAGGTGAAGGAAAAAAGTGTCTCAAGGAGCAAGAAGTAATCATCTGCCTTAGATACTGACAGCTCAGGTAAGATGAAGATGGAGAACTGACCAATGACAATATGGAATAAATGTTTGTTGGATGAATACACAGGAAATAAACTGAAATTCCATCAACAGAAATGTGATGTCAGATGGGTTCTGGGATTGGACCCGGCCTCGTGGACAACGAATGAGATGATGCCACTTCCGCACAGCCAAGGAGGCTTGGGGTCAAGCATCCAAATGCCAGGTTGGAGGCCCTAAACCCTTCCAGCGTCAGGTCAGGCAGGACAGGTCCTGGGAGCTGGGAAGAAACCCACCGCAGGTAGATCTGGTGATGGCAGCTGTGGGGGGAGGGGCTTCAGAGGCCAAGCATGGCCTTAAGGTCAAGTCTAGACCATGGATTCAGAAGCAGAGGCAGAATTCAAATGCCACAAAAGCCTAGTGAGAAGCGGTTCTGTGCAAAGCACAGAGGGGAGATCCCAAAGGTATATAAAACATGTTCTTTCCTGGAAAGACTCCCACGTAACAGAGGAGGGACACAAGCGGACAGATACCCAGCTGCACAACAGACGGGGGTAAATGCCAACCTTTCACGGTTGCTTTAAGTGCCCAGACAAGCTCCGGGAACCCAGATCCTACCAAGAAAAGAAGACCACCTTCTGAAAGGCCCTTTGGGTCATCTAGGTTTTGAGTTTCCGGTTTCTAACCTCGCTTCTTAAGTCTGTTGTCCTTGGTATCTGGAATGTGCCCCTTGGGGTCCACTTAAGCCCTCACCATTGAAGGCAGCCATCCACACAGGGCTCTAAAGGTGGGCTGCAGACCCCAATAGAGCTCTTAGCAAGTTTCCTAGACACCTCTGGCTTATTCTGAACCTGTTCCCACACCAGTTCTGTTCCAGTTCTGCTTCCTTCGTGTGTCTCAGGATCCTGACTTTTTGGGCCGCATAACAAGCTCCTCCACTTCAGGCAACCTCAGCGGGACCCCACACTAGCCAGCCCCTTCAGGTTCAATCCCCAGGCCCCCAGTCACAACAGAGTTGAATCCAAGAGTCTTTTTCCCAGCTGTGCCCTTGACTCTGCTCGACAAGAAGCTGGTTCTCCTTCCTGGCTGCCAGGCCTGTCCACTCAGTCTGGTCCCTCCCGCCCCCACCCCTTTGAGCAGCATGCCCACTCTGCCTGACCCCGCCCCTGGGTGGAAGACCGATGGTATGTGTTCTAGCAGGGGAAAAACGATGGCTGTGGGAGCAAAGAACGGGGTCAGGATTGATTCTAGCCCCAGAGGTTCTGAGTGAGGCTGCTGCCCGAATATGGTGCATTCGGCTTGGCGGGTGGGTTTTGGACAATATCCACGTCGGGGCAAAGGGAAGACGTCCTGGATGGAGGGGTGAGCACAGCAAAAGCACGAGGTGTGAGGGGAGCAACTGCCTTGGGGAAAAGGTGTGGTGAGATGCCCTCCAGGGTGGGGATCGACGCCCAGGGAGAGGAGGCCGGAAGGGGGTGGGTTACAGCCACCAGCTGCAATCCGGAGGCTGCCAAGCGCAGCTTTAGGCGGAAGGCCCCTAGGCTCCTCCCAAAGGCTGCCTTGGGACTGATCGGCCACCTAGTAAAGATCCTTCTAGCTGCCCAGGTGGCTCCGTGACCCAGCATCTTCCATCCAGGACACACTCAAGTTAGTCTCCAAGGCCCTGCTGGGTCCCTCGGGGTAAGATGGAGGTTGAGTCTCTGAATAATTCCCCAGCTTACTGTGCCCGCACCTCCCCCTGAGCTAGACCCGAGGTCTCAGAGGTTCAGAGAAAGAGATTGAAATCATCACCTTAAAGATGATCTTAGAAGAGAAATCACATGAAGGGAGAGAAGCAGGTCAGGACTCCTGGCTTCTCCTCTCTGGAGAGGTGGAGTGGAGGAAGGGAGTCACTGATGGGACAGGGGATGGTGGGAGAGGACACACAGAACCTTGGGCGCAGGGCCACCCGGTGGCGTAGCAGTTAAGTTCACGCACTCTGCTTCGGCGGCCCAGGGTTTGCTGGTTCGGATCTCGGGAGCAGACCTACACACTGCTTAGCAAGCCATGCTGTGGCAGGCATTCCACATTAAAATAGAGGAAGATGGGCACAGATGTTAGCTCAGGGCCAATCTTCTGCAGCAAAAATAGGAGGGTTGGTGGTGGATGTTAGCTCAGGGCTAATCTTCCTCAAAAAAAAAAAACCTTGGGCACAGAATCAGGATTGGAATGAACCTTCAGGACATCTCGTTCACCCCTGTGCAATGCCAGAGTCCCTGCTTATCATCTTCGCCAAGTGGCTGTCCAGCCTCCACTGATGAAGTGCTCACTACCTCCTTAAGAAGCCATTTTATCCTCAGACAGCTCTAAGTTTTCCTAAGTCTAGATCAGCAGTTCAACTCAAGGTCAGAGCTCTATACTCTTTGACCCCACAGAAACCATTCCATTTCCCACTTCATGCTACAGCCTTGCAGGCACTGGAGAAGGGAGACCCAGTGCCCGCCCCCCTGCGGATGTTCTTTCTCATGAGGCCTGTGAACCAGCTCAGGGGCCATCCTTTGGGCTTGGAGTCAAGTCTTGTATCTTGGGTCACTGTCTGAGGGTCTGCAGAGCAGCATCTATGCCTGTGGGTGTGCCCAGATGTATTTGTGACTTGTATGGTTGGGACACTGGTGGCTGGGGGTTTTTAGGGGTGCACTAGCTCCGTGTCTGTGTGCAAGGAAAAGCATCACTTCCACACGTCCATGCCCAGGTTGTGGTCGTGTGTGAGCATGTGACCAGGTGTGAGTATTTATGACTGCTGCCCTGTGTGGGTAGGAGTGCTCCCGATGGTCTGCCAATGAAGGGCTGTGTATACAACTAACTGTGACCACAAGTGTGATTCTACACATGAAGGACTTGCTGGGGCTCTATGTGGACGTGACCTACCAGGGATGTGCGGGTCTGTCACTCTGGTTAGATTGTCTCTGAGCATCTGGTTGTGACTCTGAAGAGCGTGTGTGTGACAGGTTGCAATTTAATGCATATGTGAGACTGTGTTTGTGACAGGCTGCAATTTAATGTGTGTGAGAGACTGGCTGAGGCCGTGAGTGTGTGAGAGACTGTTCCCTGAGTGCCTGTGCACGAGGATGTGGTTGTGTGTACGTGCTTGGAGGCATCCGCGTAGCTGTGTGTCAGCGCCGATGGCTGCGTGCGCGGCTGTGGCTCTGTGTGTGCTGATGATGCAATGTGTGTTTGTGACTCTAGTCTGTGTGTGTGTGTGCATGTGAATGGCTGTGGCTAAGTGCACATGAAGGCGCCGTGTGTGGAGGTGCAGGTGGAAAGGGTGAGGACAGTGCAGGATAAAAAGGGGACTTGCTCGAAAAGGTCTCCCCAACCCCATTTTAATCAGAAACGGAGCAGCTGTTAGTCTGAATAGAGACTGCACAACGGCAGACGTCTTAATCTCTTCTGCATTGTGATTCACTCGGCGAAGCCCTATTACTCAGCTTTTGATAGGAGCTTACTTGTCTCAAGTGTTTTCATTATTGCCCTAATACTCTCGATTAACATACTGGAGGGAGCTCGCTGCTGTCTGGAGCTGGCATCGCTGGGCTTTTAAAGATTATGGGCCTTGCAAATACATAACATTTTACTGCCTTGCAGACGTAATTCATTGGGGAAAAAAAAAGGCCCACGTAAATAGATAGGTAAATAGATAACCGAGGAGGGAGCCAGGGCGCTGGAGGGAGAAGAAAAATCTATGATCCAAACCCGGCTGTCATCTCCAGCTCAAATAATCGCCTTTTGGGAGGAGGGGCCAGACAGACATCTGTCTCGTTTGGGGCAAATCTGGCCTCAAATTTTTCATCTCTGGGTATCCCGGGGTGGGGGTGCTGCCTGGGCCCCCTGCAGACAGTAAGACCCTGGGCGTCTCTGAGGGGTGCTTCGAGGTGCACACTGGGGCAAGAAGCAGGGAAGTGTGTGGGGGAAAGATTGCAGGATTAGGTGTCAGGAGGCTCAGGTACGAACCCCAGTTCTGCTGCAGATGTGCGGGGTGACCTTTGTTCCCATATCTGTGCCTCGTTTCTTTAACTGCAAAATGAGGAGTCTGAACTAGACCATCGAAAAAGCCAGCTCCGGAGGGCTCAGTCCTTGACCCAACAGGTGCTTGAGTCACAACTATCAGCATTAACGCACCACCCAGGATTCCTGAGGAAGAAGAGACTGGAGTGACAGCATCTCCAAGATCTCAGAACTGGCAAAAGCAAAGCTGTCCTCTGGTCGAACCACCCCTTCTCTTCAGCACCCCTGTCGTGTGAGTGCACACGCGCAGTGATAGGAATCTCACTACTTTCTTTCCCTTTTCACAAAATGAGTATACCTTAAACTTTTTTTGCTTGTTCTTGTGGTTCAAGATGGTGTTTGAAGAACATACAAACCCTGCCTTCCTTCATCAAATTTCATGGAAATAATGGAAAGATACATCAAAAGAGTATATCCATATCAGCCCGAGAAAACTAGAAATCATGGCATCAATAGGTCAGAAAAATCTGAAGATAGAAGAAGCAGATAGAATCTGATTTATGGAGAAAACCAGAGTGGTTAAATCAGCGCAGGAGAAACTGGCTAAAGAGATGTAAACTGTTCTCTCCGCCTTGGAGAGACTCCAAGTACAGGACGCAGGCAGCAGGCTGCGGGACAACCGTCAGGTAAAGAACTGTTGGAAAAGCAAACGGCCAGCCAGCCCCTTCCTCTCCCAATACATATACAATGGTTGGCTGTGGCTTTTGCTCCTGATCTGAAAGCCTGGTGGACTGCTTTCTAGACAAAATGAAAGACCTGCCTTAGGAGGTGTGGTAAACTGTCACATCCATGGCAATGAACCACACCCCTCAGTATTCACATCCTTGTAGAGTTCCCTACACATTGACTTTGGACTTGCAAATGCAACTTGCTTTGGCAAGCATGATGCAATCATTGGGGCTTGTCTGCTTGGAATACTCCCTCTTGGAACCCAGTCATCACTCTGTAAGGAAGTCCACCCTATCCACCTGGAGGAAGAGGCTCTGGAAGATATAAAACCATGAGGAAAAAAAGGCCATCTGGTGGAGAAACTAGGTGCTTCAGCAGACAGTCAGCACCAAGGCCCTAGACAGGAGAGTGAAGTCTTCTTAAGCTTTCCAACCCAGCCCAGTTCCCAGCTGGATGCAGCAACATGAGTGAGTCCAGCCAATGCCATGTGGAGCAGAAGAATGAGCCCAGGCAACCCATAGAATCATGAGAAATAACAAATTCATCATTGTTTTAAGGCACTAAGTGGTGGAATGTTTTGTTATGTGGCACTAGATAACTGATACAGGAGGGATAATTATGTAGATATTGAGACTAGAGAAGCAGAACAGAACTAAATCTCTGCAATGAGCATGGGAAGGGAAAAAAAAGAAAAGACAGTGATACAGTCCTGCTGAGGAACAAAAAATATTAACATACTTCACACACAGAATAAAGTCTTCCTTACTTCAGCAATCATGAAGGTCCCCACCCTGCCTATGTGACGTCCCCTCACTCTTCCTAAAGGGAATCCTATAGTGATCAAGTTCCTCCCACTCTGTCATTTACACAGAGCTGCAGACAGCCTCTCTTCAAGGAAAAGACCCATCCCAGAAGCAAGTCTACACAACCATGAAAGAAGCTCACACCAGTCTCCTGAATCTATTAATTAGCCTACATTTAAATTATAAATCGGAAATGGATCACCAGATATTTGAGAAAAACTAAGAGTACGAGAAAGAACAAGATGAAAACCCAAAACAATTCATCCTAGAGGAATTGCAGATCATGTAGGAGACAGAAGGGAACTTTAAAAGAATTCTAGCTTGTATCCTCAGAGAGATCAAAAAAAATTTGTTTTTGTAAAATAAGAGTGGATTTCTGGAAATGAAGCAATCAATGAAAAATAAATCTTTTTTGAAAATTATTAGATTTTCAAGATAAAGTCAAGGAAATCTCCTAGAAGGTAGAGTGAAAACACAAAGAGATGCAAAATATGAGGAAATGCAAGACCTAATTTTTATCTTGTAAGAGTTCTAGACTGAGATAACAAGAGATTAGAGGTGGTGAAATAATTAAAGACACAATTTTTAAATATTTTCCAGAGCTAGAGAAAGATCTGAGTCCTCAAGCTATAAAAAGGCCACCAAAAAACCCAAAAAAAGACCCACAAAGTAGTAAGCAAAAAACACTAAAAAAGACACACATCCTGATGACATTTCTAAATTACAAAATAAAAACAAAATTCTCAATGTTTCTGGATTATTTGGAACCTGCAATTCTATACTGGCAAAATTATCAAGCATGAAAGCAAATCCAAGATATTTTCAGGTAACAAAGGACAAAGAAAATTTACTATCCATTCACTCCTTCTAAAGAAATAATTATGTACTAGAGAAAAAAATTTTAAAAAGAGAATGTCATAGAATTTTTAAAAATTAAGAAAAGAAACCAGTAAGTGTCTAAGAGTCTGAATAATAAGTGAAAGTGAATCTATAAAACTTCATACAGGTGCTGGCCTGGTGGTGTAGTAGTTAAGTTCATGCGCTCCTCTTCAGCAGCCCAGGGTTCGCCGGTTCAGATCCTGGGCATGCATCTATGCACCACTCATCAAGCCATTCTGTGGCAGCATCCCAAATAGAAGAACTAGAAGGACCTACAACTAGGATATACAACTATGTACTGGGGCTTTGGGGAGGGAAAAAAATAGGAAGACTGGCAACAGATATTAGCTCAGGCCAATCTTCCTCACCAAAAAAAAGGGGTGGGGGAATTTAACATCAATACTTTAAAAAAAAACCTTCCTACAATTTTTAAGAAATGTAAATTATTTCTTAATCACTTAAAAGTATAGAAATAAAGTAAAATAACACTTGGAACTAAAAGTTTTGACAAAATGTGAGAAGTAGGAGGAGGTTTAAGACACTGGAAGAAAAGTGTTTAAATAAGTTTATTAAAAATTTAGAGCACTAGAAAAATAGAAATAGTACATATAACTTGCCAAGAAATAGAGAAAAAATAGAAATAAAGAAAACTTGATCAATCAAACAGGGGGCAGGGGAGAAATACAAACATATCAAAATCACAATAAATGTTAATGGGTTAAACTCTCTCATTAAACAACAGAGGCTCTCAGAATGGGTGAAAGAAATCTCAACCACATACACAAATACATATTTTACACACGTGTACACATAATGCAGTTATTTTTAAAAGTCACATTTAAAACAATATAATACAAAAAGGACTAAAAATAAGAGAATGGAAAATGAATATATACTAACAAAACAAAAATGAAAGCATAAAAATATTAGTATCAGGTTAAATAGCATTCAAAATAAAAGCACCTATAAAAGGTACAATCACACAAGAAGATGTGACAATCAAGTAAATTTTGTACTGAACAACTACTAAAATGTAGAAAGAGTTTTAGAACTACAAAGAGAAGCTTTCTCTAATAATACTTGCAATGTAATGATACTTGATTTTTATATGCCTTTCCAGAAATTAATAGATTGGGTAAACAAAAAGTAAAGCTACAGGAGAATTTGAATAGTACAATTCAAAAGTTTCATTTGAGATTTATATACGAAAATTTACTGAGCTGAGAATACACATTTATACTTTCTTTTTAATGTCTATGATACATTTACAAAAATTGAGTATTTATTAAAATTGGCTATAAGAAAAATCTTAATTACAAAAAGAAGTCCTATAGACTATATTTTCTGACTTCAGTGTTAAAAAACTAGAGTCAAGGACAAAAAGGTAACAAACCAATATAACAAAAATTCAGCAACTTGAAAATTTAAAAATCCTATTCTATATAACTTGCAGGTTAAAAAGAAACTCAAAATTGAAATGACTGATTATTTATAAATGAATGACGTTGAGAGCACGATATAATGAAATGGGTTGTCAAGGCCAATGCAATATTTACAGAAAAACATATAGCCTTGAACACGTTTATCAGGAAACAGGAAAAAGAATTGAATCTGAGCATACGGAAAAAGGAAAACTAGGAGGAAAAAAAGAAAACCTCTATAGAAATAAGGAATTAATAGAGATAAAATATGCAGAAATTAATGAAATGGGAAACAAATGTATACTTGATAAATAAAACCAAATGGTGCTTCTTTCATTTATTTGTTCCCTTAATGGCTCAAGAAGAGGTAAAAATCCTAACATAGATATAAGAAATCAGATCCTCAAAGATACACTTCTCAAAATGGCACTGGGCCCAGAAAGGATTTAACAGGGAGTTATAACAAACCTTCAAGGGACAAATAACTTCTATTATTTAGATGGTTGCAGAGCATAAAATCAAGATGGAAAACTTCCCAATCCATTCTGTAGGTGTGTATTGTTTTTGCTCCTCAGTGTTCACTCATCCTTCTAGAAACCACACACCGATTTCCTTGGAGCAGCCTTCTCCACTCTATTCTATGTCCACGTGCTTCCGGGGCAGGGGACCCCATCCCTAGTTCCAGGGCTGGGCCCACAAACTTCACCAAGCTTTGCTTTTCCCCAGTCACTGTTAATGACTTGGGGACGGCCATGTGATCCCCTGAAGGACAGTGAAACCCAAGAGACTTTTCAGCGACTTCTGGGAGGAAGTTGCCCTTGGCACTCAGGCTGTGGACCCTGGAGCAGCCATTTGCCTGCCACGTGCAGCCTGGGCCTAAAGCTGATGCATGGGGGAAGCAGAACCAGGACACGCAGAGAAAATGAGCATTGATTACAGCATTTGAGCCCTGGAGGCAGCCAGCCTTCAGGCATGCCCTCCCCCGGACCCTTCGGCTCTCTGAACCAATGTTTAACTCAGCTAAGGTGGAATCGCCTGTCATTTTCAAGTGAAGCTACTAGCCCGGACATACCAAAGCTGAACAAAGATAACACACCAAAGAAAGTACAGCCCAGTCCCAATGCCATAGATATAAAACTCATAAATAAAATGGGAGCAAATTTAATCTAGCTATAGGTTATAAAACCAATAAATCATGACCAAATAGGTTTTAGCCCAAGAATCAAGCATAGATTTTAACATTGCCAACTAAACCTTATTTTTTTAATTCACTATAGTGGTACATTAAGAAAGAAAACTAAATGACCATCTCTATAAGATGACAAAAATTTGTAATAAGCTTTCTTAACCAGTTAAAGGATCCTGGAAAGATCAGTTCTATGTGTCTGCTCGGCTAGGCTGTGGTCCTGTTAATTTAATCAAACACTAATCCAAGTGTTGCCGAGAAGGTGTTTTGTAGCTGTGATTGAACTCTGTAATCAGGTGACTTTAATTAAGGGAGATTATTCTAGCTAATCTGGGTGGGCCTGATTCAATCAGTTGAAAGTCTTTAAGAGCAGAACCGAGAATCCAGAAGAAGAAATTCTACCTGTGGGCCACAGCTTCCACTCATCTGTGAGAATTCCAGCCTATAGAGCCTAAATCCAATCGATTTTGGACTTGCCTAGCCAGCCCCCACAATCACATAAACCAATTCCTTGCAATAAATCTTTTTTTTTTTTAAGATTTTATTTTATTTTTTTTCCTTTTTCTCCCCAAAGCCCCCCAGTACATAGTTGTATATTCTTCGTTGTGGGTCCTTCTAGTTGTGGCGTGTGGGACGCCACCTCAGCGTGGTTTGATGAGCAGTCCCATGTCCGCGCCCAGGATTCGAACCAACGGAACACTGGGCCGCCTGCAGTGGAGCACGTGAACTTAACCACCCAGCCACGGGGCCAGCCCCTCAAGAAATCTTTTAATATCTATTTCCCAGTGGTTCTGTTTCTCTGGTGGAGCCCTGGCGGATACAGGTTTTTAACTGCAGCAAACATCATACATACCTGTGGACCACGGGAAACATTCCTTCTCAGGCAGGGAAAGACAGGATGCCCACATGACCAACATTTTAAAAGGATGATCAGGGAAGGTCTTCCTGGGAAGATGTGGTAGGCGGGATAATGCCCCTTCCCCCTAAAGATATTCACATCCTCATCCCAGAGCTTGTGACTAGGTCAGGTTACATCGCAACAGGGACTTTGCTGGTATGATTGAGTTACGGATCCTGAGGGAGGAGGTGATTCTGGCGGGTCCAACATAATCATAAGGGTCCTCAGAAGGGAAAAGAAACAGGCAGGAGATTAAAGTCAGAGAAGCAGATGTGAGTGATGTGGCCATGAGCCAAGGAATGTAGGCGGCCTCTGGAAATTGAAAAAGGCAAGAAAATGGATTCTCCTTTAGAGCCTCCGGAAAGAATGCAGCCCTCACAACCTGTTTCAGACTGCGAACCTCCAGAACGGAAGGATAAGATCTGTGTCATTTTAAGCCACTAGGTTTGTGATCGCTTGTTACAGCCGCAATAGGAAACTAATACAAAAGGTAATATTTGAACAAAGACCTGGAGGAAGAGAGGGTGTGAAACAAGCATGGGTCTGGGAGAATCAAGTTTCAGATAGAGGGGAAAGCGAGAGCAAGGCCTTGCTCTGTGGCGGGAATGCTGGAGGAACAGCAAAAAGCCAGGGCATGTGGAGCAGCAGGAGCCAGAGTCAGGGGACCAGGAGATGGGTCAGCGAGCCGTGGCGGGGCCTTGGAAGGTGTAGTAAGGACCTTGCCTTTTACTCTGAATGAGATGTAGAGCCTTTTGAGCTTCCAGCACAGAGGGGTCCACAGTTCAGCTCACACTTTGAAATGACCATTCTGTCTGCTGTGGGTGACCAGGAACGTGGTCAAAGTGACCAGCTTTACCATAAAGCTAAGGAAGCTCAAACTTCAGACTCTACGCCTGCATAGGCCCTTCCCAGACCCCAGCAACTCCTTCACGTGATCATGTGCTATGTAAAATTTGCAAAAGTAACATATTGTAACCACGATTGGTTAAGATCACTTGATCTCTCTCTCTCTCTCTTTTTTTTTTTTTTTGGTGAGGAAGATTGACCCTGAGCTAACATCTGTTGCCAATATTCCTCTTTTTTTTTCTCCCCAAAGCCCCAATACATAGTTGTATATCCTAGTTGTAAGTCCTTCTAGCTCTTCTCTGTGGGATGCCATGACAACATGGCTTAATGAGCGGTGTGTAGGTCCGCGCCCAGGATCCAAATGGGTGAACCCTGGGCCGCCGAAGCGAGTGTGCAAACTAAACCACTCGGCCAGAAGGCCAGTCTCTTTGATCTCTTTCTTGAATTTTCTACCGTATCAACTCTCAGAGCTGGAATGGCCACAGGCATTTTTGGGATCCAGCTGGGGAATATTGAATTGGGGATACCTTTAGTATGAGTTTCGTGGGATATAGTTGTGTGGTTCACAGTTCTTTCCATGTTATTGGAAGCTATTGCCAGTTGTCCTGGAGCAAGAATGGCTTCTAGGAGTCCACCTACCACCCACTGTGGGGTCTTACCCAGGATCGTGATCTGAGAGCTTCAACTGAGTGTTGTCAGCCCACAGAATTTTTAAAACTTAGTCACTGCACAAGAAAATCTGGAAGACCCAGAAATTGTACAGTTCATATGTAAAAGAAACTTGGTAGAACTTTCCCAAATTTGACAATTCTAAAAGTTTACTCTACTTTACCAATAACAAGTTGTGAAAGTGGAGGAAGCTTTCCTAAACTGTTAATAATTTTTAAAAATCAAATTTAATCAACCATAATAGAGAGGACTTTCATATTCTTTCTACGAAAAAAATCTTGTCATGAAAAGGCATGACAAAGAATATAAAGCCAAAAAAATATAGGGGAAAAAGTAAGACAGAGGTATGCCAGGCAATTAATTAGTAAAAAAGATCATGCTATTTTTCTGAATTATGTCAAATGTTTGTGGTACTTATCTGCCTTTTAAAAATTTGTAACTTGCTGTGATTGCTTTTTTCATCTAAATAAATATTTACTTTCATTCCTAATTTAGTATTTTTCACCTTTTAACTTTTTCTTAATGATGGCGCCCCAAATTGCACATGCTCTAGGCCCCACGAGACCCAGACCTGTCCTGGAGGTGAATAGATGTCCTTGGCGTCTTGGTCTCAGATCCGTTTCTTGCCCTCCCCGTGCTCTACTCTCTCTGGCAGGGGAGTGACCCTGCAGGCCGTTTCCAGGTATCCTGTGTCAGCTGCCTTCTGGCAGGATCTGGCCAATAAGAGGCCTCGTGGAAGGTTAGGATGCCTCTGGAAGCATCACTAGCCTCTGCTCTGGCCCTCTAGCTCCTTCCAAACAGGCCAACCTTGGTGACAGCTCCTTTCAAAGTAACTCTGGCCCCCGGGGGTGGGTACCACCTTTTCCTGTTATCTCCACAGTCTACAGGTGGTCACAGCTTCCTGCTGCTGATAATCTCTGGGCCGCCTTCTGGGACCCTGGATGCCTTCTCAGCTCTTCCATCACCTCGTAACCAGTTTCCCGTGCTACCTTCCTTCATGGGGTGGTTTCTGTTGTCCTGGGTGCATACTGCCCTAAAGGAGGTAAGGACAGAAACAGGGAGACCTGTTAGAGTGCTCACGGAATGATCCAATTGAGAAATAAAGGTGGCTTGCTCCCAAGTAACAGCTTTGGAGGTGATGAAAAGTGACGGAGACAAATGATGTGCTTACAGCTGGGAGGGAGGAAGTAAGAGAGAGAGGAGTCGAAGATTACAGCAAGGTACTGGACCTGAGCACTGGGAAGAGCAGGCTTCTCACTTTGTGAGGAGGTGCAGACTGAAGGGATGGGAGGAGATGAGGAGTCTGGGGATGCGTTAAGTTTGAGATGTCCATTAAACATCCAAGGGAATATATCAAGTTGGCAGATGGATATAGGAGGCCTCTCAGGAAAGAGATCCAAGATGCAGGTATAGATTGGGGCGTCATCAGTGTATAGAAGAAAAAGCTGAGAAACTCATCAATGGATGCCAAAGGGGTGAGTGTAGATAGAGAGGAGAAGAGGTCTGCAAACCAAACCCTGGAGCCCACCAGTGTTTACAGGGAGATGAGGAAGGACCGGCAAAGGAGTCAGAAGAGTGTCCAGAGAGCTCAGAGCACCAGCAGAGCAGCATCCTGGAAGTCAGTGAAGAAGGTCTGCCTCAGAGAAGGGTCAGATGTGTCGCGTTCTGCCGTCAGGTCAAGTGCAACAAGGTCTGAGACTGACCATTGCATTTTGCAATATGGATGTCATGGGTGATCCTAACAAGAGCAATTTCAGGAGAATGTTGGGGTTAAAAACTTGGAGACCATAAACATAAACAATTTTTTTGAGTTTTGCTGTGACGTGAGGGAGAAAAATGGTATAATAGCTGGAAATGAAAGTGGAGTCAAGAGAGGAATACAAATACATACATATATATATATATATATATTTATCTGTACACACACAGATATACACACACACATATATACACACAGGTACACATGCACACATATATAACTTTCTAAGTGGTTAAAGTATAACATACATAGAAAGGAGTGCACAAATCGTGAGTGTAAAATTCAGTAGGTTTTCACAAGTTCATTTATCCACGTAACTCCTACCGAGATCAGGAAAGAGAACTTGGCCCGCACCCCGGAAGGCCCCTCATGCCCAGTCATTACCTGCCCCTTCTTCCCCAAGGTAACCACTCTTCTACCATAAGTTAATTCTGCCGTTTTGAAAACTTACATGGTGGAATCACACAGTATGACTTCTTTCACTCAGCGTTGTTTGTGAGATGTTGACTGTAGCAACAGTCCGCTTACTTTCACTGACATGCAGCGCGCCCTTGTAGGGCTGCTCCACAATCTCTGCATCCATTCTACTCTTGACGGACGGGCGCTTGGATTCTTCACTATTTGTGCCATTATACTTTTTTCTGGCAGGGAAGGATTCACCCTGAGCTAACATCTGTTGCCAGTTGTCTCTTTTTTATTTTCTCCCCAAATCCCCAGTGCATAGTTGTATATCCTAGTTGTAGGTCGTTCTATTTCTTCTATGTGAGCTGCCACCACAGCATGGCAACTGACAGACGGGTGGTGTGGTTCCATGACCCGGAAGTGAGTCCGAGCCACCAAAGCAGCGAGAGCACCAAACCTTAACCACTAGACCATCAGGGCTGGCTCTGTGCTACTATACTGCATGTCACTGTGAACTTGCTTGAGCACGTCTTTTGGTGCACAATATATGCATTCTCCTTGGTATATACAATAGGTATGGAATTGCTGGGTAAGCGTAAGTTGAGCTTCAATAGATATTTCCAAGTCGTTTTCCAAAGTGGTTGTACCAGTTTATACTCTCACCAGCAGGGCGACCCAGTTGTTCCACATCCTTGTCAATACTCAGTACTGTCATAGATCTTTTTAACTTTAGCCATTCTGACAGGTGTGTCATGGTGCCTTACCAAGGTTTTAATTTTCATTCTCTTGATGACTAATGAGGTTGAGCACTTTTTCCTACCTTTAATGGCCATTTGGATATTTTCCTTTATAAAGTGGCTCTTCGAGTATTTCGAAGAGAGATGAGAAGGTGTTAAATGGGAGAGTAGGAGAGTGAATGGATTAGGACATCCACCTTTACTTGCAACACCAAGAGTCCACTTGAACTTAGTGGCCATGAATTTTAAGTGAGACTGGTCAGCACGTCTTGTGTTTTTCTCCAGACTCATTCAATTGCACAGGAAAAACAGGGAGCGTGTGGAGAGCTGGGTGAGTCAGGGTGTGGGGTTGCCCTAGAGAGTGAGGGGTGAGGGAGTTGAAGGAGTTACGGTGATGAACATGGGCTCCAAGCTGGATAATGTGGAAAGTAAGGGCAGTGAAAATATAGAAGGGCCAATAGATTGGAGGTCCTGGTGGGTTGAAGAACTATTAGAGCAGAAGTACAAGAGGAATGAGCTGGAAAGTTCAGAGGTGGTGATCAGAGAGGTGAATTGCTTACATTGGGTCATGGAGACGTCAGAATTGGTGGTCATGATCAAGTCTACGGCATGACCACAGCCATGAGTGGATGAGGTAGGGTGGAGGACCAGATCATAGTAGAAATCAAGGAACCAAGAGACTGACATATCAGAAAAATGATCTATTTGATTGTTGAAGTCACCAAGAATTATGACGGGATTAGAGTCAGAGAGAAGCTATAATTTACCAGTAGAAAGTGTTAGCAGAGGAGTAAACATAGAGCAAAGGGCTCAATTAGAGTTGAGAAATAGGCCTATTTATACAAGAGAACTTACTATCTAAGTCAGATGATATCTCAACTTAGAGCAGAAAAGATGGGTTATACCACAAATAATATTGGAACGACTGTGTATCCACCTGCCTCACACCATCTAGAAGAGTAACTTTAGACCTTTTAACTTTTTTTTTTAAAGATTTTATTTTTCCTTTTTCTCCCAAAGCCCCCTCCGGTACATAGTTGTGTATTTTTAGTTGTGGGTCCTTCTAGTTGTGGCATGTGGAACACCGCCTCAGTGTGGCCTGAAGAGCGGTGCCATGTCCGCGCCCAGGATTCGAACCGGCGAAACCCTGGGCCGCCGAAGCAGAGCGCGTGAACTTAACCACTGGGCCACAGGGCCGGCCCCAAGACCTTTCAACTCTTAAGTAACTTTTAAGACTTAAACATTAAAAAGCATAATTTCTAGAAGAAAATAAAGGAGAATATTTTTATAGTATTGGAATGGAGAAGATTTTCCTAAGATATGAGATCCCAAACAATGGTAATAGTTAATAGTTATCTCATGGTGTCCTGTGGTAGTTACCGTCCTAAAAACTTTTAATGTGTATTAATTCATTTAATCCTCACAACATCCCTATGCAGTAAGTACTCTGAGCCTCATTTTACATATGAAAACTGAGGCACAGAAAGGTTAGGTAACTTGCTTAAGTCACACAGCTGAGATAACTTCAGAAAAGAATATAAATAATTGACACATTAAACTCTTATATGACAAAAAAGTAAATAAAGTCTAAAGAAAAAGGACAACTGGGAGAAAATATATTACTACTTATATGACTTTCTTTTTTAAACAGCCTTGTTGAGGTATGATTGACATACAATAAACTGCACATATTTAAAGTGTGCAACTTGATGAGTTTTGACATAAGTATACACCTGTGAAACCATCACCACAATCAAGAATGAACATATCCATCACCCCAAAAGTTATTTATAACTTTCAAACTGATTATTTCCATATCATACATACACAAGGAGTTCCTACAAGTCAAGAAGACAAAAACATACAACCCCGTAAAATGGGCAAAAGATAAAATCTGGAATTCACAGTATGAGACATACAAAGAGCTAATAATCATATGAAAATACGCACAACCTCAGTAATAATGCAGGAAATGTAAATTTCAATGATGAGAGCGTATTTTAACCTGAGTGGCAAAAATTGGCAAGGTTGGTGCTACCCAGAGCTGGTGAGGGTGTGGACGCCTGGGTTCTTTCGTAGACTGTGGTGACAATATGTATCTGCATACATCTTTTCAGAATAGGGTAGACATTCTCTTCACCTAAAATACACACAACTTCTTTGTAACAGCTCAAATTTCTAGGAATCCATCCTTCAGCAATACTCACACATATGTGCAAATGTTCAATGTGGCATTTTAAACATGGAAACACAGAGATACAGGGAGAGGGGGAATCTCTAAATGCCCATTAGTGACAAAATTATGTTTAAAATGGTATGACCATACTCTGGAATATTACATAGCTATTAAAAGGAATGAGTGAGATTTCTACATACCAACAGGGAAAGGTAGAACCTTATTTTTATTTTTAAACTCTGTGTGTACATAAAAGACTTTCACCTTTTACTCTATGTACTTTTGAATTATTTCAATTCTTAATAAGTAGTTTAAAAATGCATGAAAATGAAAAAAGTAGTGCATGCTTGTGGGAAAACAAATTCATGCCATATGGAACTATAGAGGATGATGTGAACGTCCTCCCCACGTTTATTAATTCATGAAAACAAACTTCGTGCTAATTAAGCGTCAAAGATGAATAAAACATTGCCCCTGCCCTCATGGAGCTTACTTTCTGTTAAAGAAGGAAGAGCAAATGCATGATCTACAAGAAAAAAGGGATACCTAATTTAGATTGGAGAGGGGGAGAAGGCCTTGTTGGGAAAGTGAGATTTTGCTGGAAGCTTGAAGGATAAATAAGAGTTATCCAGGCCATGAGTAGGTAAAGAGTGCCCATGAAGAGACGCGGAGGTGGCGGGATATGATTGGTGTGTAGCGCACCGGCACCGGAAACAGGCCCGGGGAAGGGCTTGGCCACTGGTTGCACAGGACGGGGACATGCAGGAGAAAGAGTCCTCTCTGCATTTTCAAACTGTTAGTCTCAGGACTGCAAGATTTATGTTCAGGAAAATTCACCCTCTTTAGGATACAGGTTGATGAGTTTTGACAAATGTGTATAGTCGTGTAACCACCACCACCATCAAGTCAAGTGAACACTTCCTTCACCCGCAAAATCCCCTTGTGCCCCTTTGTACTCAACCCTCTCCCCCACCGTCAGGCCCTGGCAACCACTGCTCTGCTTTCCATCACTATAGTTTTGCCTTTTCCGGATCATCATAAAGGGATCATTCCATATATAGCCTTTCTGGCTGGTTTCTTTTACTCAGCGTAATTCTCTGAGATTCATCCATGAAGTTGTATGTATCAGTAGTTCATTCTGTCTTGTTATTGAGAGGTATTCCATTGTCTGAATGTACCACAATTCGTTTATTCAATCACAAATTGATGGACATTTAAGTTTTGGGTTTTTTTGCCTGGTTTGGGGAGATTATGAAGAAAGCTGCTGGAAATATCCGTGTCCAGGTCTTTGTATGGTTTGTATGCGTCTATCTTTCTATTTTTCTAGGGTAAATACCCGCAGGTGGAATTGCTGAATTCATAGCAATTTCTTAACTTCATAAGAAACTGCCAAGCTGTTTTCCAAAGCGTCTGTACCATTTGCATTTCCACCAGCAATGTATATGAATTTCAGATGGTCTCATTCTTGCCAGCACTTGATAGTATCAGCTTTTTAAAATTATTATGACTTTAGCCATTCCAATAGGTGTGTGGTACTATCTAATTGTGGCTTTATTGTGCCTTTCCCTAATGATTAATGTTGTTGAGCATATTTCCACATGCTTATTTATCATCTGTATCTCTTTTTTGGCAAGTGAGCCTCAGAACTTTTAATTTACATTAAATTCTTTGAGAAAGTCCAAAATATTAAATAATAAATAAATATTAAATACTAAAGTTGGGAGCCAGGAGTCCCAGCTGCCCAGTTTCCTTCACTGCTGGCTCCCTTGTCCCCACTCCCAAGCCCTGACCTTTGAGAGGGCTCCCCGGGGCAGGGTTCCAATCCAGACTACAGTCTTGCTAGCCAGTCTCCAAGGATGGCTCCCCAAGGAGGCACACCTTCCAGTGTCCAGGCCGTGGTGTACTCCCCTCCCACGCCGAATCTAGCCAGCCCCGTAACCAATAAAATGCAACTAAAGTGATGCCTCATGACATCGACGGCTAGGGCAGAAGATGCCATAAAGCTCCCACCTTGGTCCTTTAGAACGGTCACTCTGGAAGAAGCCAGCCGCCATGTAAAAAGTCTAACAATACCAAGACCACTATGCTCTGAGAAAGCCCGAGGTAGCCATGAAGAGCAGCTGCATGGAGAGAGAGACGCCTGGCCAGCCCCCAGCTGTCCCAGCCATTCCAACCCAGGCACCAGACGTGTGAGTGAAGGAAGCCATCTTGGATGTCCCGTCCACTCAAGCTTTCTGATGACTCCAGCCCCAGCTGCCATCTGACTACAACCCCACTAGAGTCCGCAAGTTAGAACTCCCTATTCAAACCAACCCTCAGCACCATGAGAGATAATACATTGACTTTTTAAGTCACTAAGTATTGGAGTGGTTTGTTACACAGCAATAGCTAACTGGAACATGGATGATGCCCAGGTTTGGGGTCTGACTGACTTGGAAAGGTGGTGGGGTCATCCTTGCATTAGAGAACAAGAAAGACGGCTGCTGGTTGTTGTCATGTTCCTTTTTTTTCCTTCTACATGCAGGCTCCCTGAATCTCATCTTACATCCTTATGCTGTCAATGCCAGAATCGTGGGTGGCTACGAGAAAACGGAGACTGAGCAAGAAACAGGAACTGGGAAAGTCGGAGCAGATGCCAGGCCCAGGAACGAGCCCAACTCCAGAAAAATAATTAGAACAGTAATTCCTTACATGTTCACAGCCCTTTACAGTTGCTAAAGCACCCTCAAGTGTGTTATCTTATTTGACCTTCATGCCAGCTAGGTGAGGGGGGGCCCTTATTACTCCCATTTGACTGGACAAAGAAACAGAGTCTGGGGACAGTTAAGCATGGTAGAAAGCACAGCCCTGGTGCCTCCATGCTGGGAGTTTTTGTTGGGATGAGAAAGACAACAAGGACTAATTCAGAACTGGCTTGGGATGGGAAAGGGGGGCAATACATCATTTACCATAAGAAGGCAGTAAAGGCAAAGTCAAGGCTTAATTATTTACAAAGCCCCTAATGGCACTAGACTAAGTTCATGCCACACCTCGTCTCATTTACTCTTCCTAAGAACCTGCAAGGTAAATCAAATTACCATCCTCATGTTGAACCAGGTCTCTGGCACCACCACTCAGAGCTATGGCCCCCAACAGTCACCACTCCAACCTGAGTTGTGTCTATAATGCCATTACCCATTCACCGGACGCTGGTTCCGTGGCTGGAGCTTGTACCTGAGTGATGAGTACAAGGTCCTGACTGGCCTCCTTACCCATCCTGTGCACACTGGTGTCCTCCCCGCCCTTGAGCCCATGGTGGTCATGCCATTTCTGTGCTCAGATACCATCTGGGGCTTCTAGTAGAGCAGGCTCCTCATCAATCCCCCATTCATACATTCAACAAATATTTATCAAATGTCTACTATGTGCCAAGCACTGTGTTAGGGAGGAGAGCAGAGTGTATAATAAGATAGATACCTTCCTTGAGCATAAGGAGCCTGCAATCTAGCAGGGTAAACAGACAAGTTCCCTCAGGCCACCAAAGAGATTTGTAGAGAACTATGGGAATATATTGAAGAGGGAGTGACCCAACCTGAGAATGAAGTGAAGGAGGTAGAGGAATGAAAGAGAAAAAGTTGAGGGAGAGCAGCATGTGCAAAGGCCCTGAGGTAGAAAGGAGCACTGTATGTGAAAGGAGAGGAGAGGAACTCCAGATGGAGCTTAAAAAGCAGACTAGATCATGTATGGCTTTTCAGGCCTTATGAGGGATTTTGGTTTTGAAGTGAGTATGGGCCGTGTTGGAACAGAGATAGTGATGAGGAGTTTTTGATGAGTAGCTTGGCCTGTCTGCTGATTCTGATTGGATACAAGGCCCCATCTCAAATAACTGGTTTCTCAATTTGGTCTCCCAGTGTGGAGCTCTTGCCTTGACAATTTCCCTGCACCTCTGCCTTGCACCCATTATCCTGTTGTACTGGCGGAGGCCTAGTGGAAGGAGATAATTCATTGCCTACCCACCCCCACCCCCTTGTTCCTAACAGAAGTCTGGTTGTGTTCAGGAGTTCTCTTTCCTATGTGGGGCCTGTGCTTCAGAGCAGCTGGCCCCAGCCCCAGGGGAGCATCTTGACTGGCATGAGTATTGGCAATCCTGCCCCTGCCAGTGATTGGTTTAGGCACAAGCACGTAAGGAGGAGCTGGATCCGGGGCTTCTGGAAAAGGCTTCTCACTCAGAGACACCAGGAGGAGTGTCTTTTCTTCCACTGGACATTGCACTGTCTGAATGGAGTGTCTGGATCTGGGGCAGCCCTTTTGTGACCATGAGGAAAGCCATCCTGAGGACAAAATCAACACACTCAGGGTAGCAGTAAAGACAGAAAGAACCTGGGTCCTTGATGATCTCATTGAGCCACCCTATAGGAGCTCATTCTCCCTCTCTGGAGGGAATTCCTATGGGAGATAATGCATTTTCTCATCATTTAAGGCTGCTGAGTTTGAGATCTTCTGTTACTACTGTCCAAAAGCATGCTGTGCTTCTGGTCGCAGGCACCCGCCACTCACAGTCTCTGCCTCTGAGACTGACCCCGTCCACAGACATCTGCACAGACCCCAGAGTCTGAGATTCCCTCTCGCGGCACTCGTCTTACCTACCAGGACACTCACCTTGTTGGCGATTGTTTTTGGCACCACAGCCCTCTTTCCCTCAATGTCTTGAGCCTTGGCTCCCTCAGATATAACTTGTACCCTTTTGTGTTGCACCCACGTCCTTATAACTGAGGATACAAGGCTCTTCACAAGTCCTGGGTGTTCAGTAGCCAAGCTGCCCTTTGTCTGGCCCCCTGGCGTATTCAGCAAGAGATCAGACAAAAGCTGTTCCACAGGTTGAGCCTGGCAAGACTGTGATCAGGAAACTGAGTCAAGATCAGAGCTTGAGAGGATCAGGAAGCAATGAGGAGGGGGAATGCAAGATAGTGCTGTAGGACCAAGAGCTGGAGAGGCAGGTCATGGAAGAAGAGAGAGTGCAGAGGCCCATTTGGATAAAAAATGGTGCACAGTGTGGAGGCAGGTCCGCCAGGTTGATGGAGGGGGGCAGGGCTGGGCGCCCCCTTCAGATACCTAGCACCCCCTTCCCCCTGCCCTCAGTCCTCACCCAGCGTCTTGTGTAGATTTCAAAGTTCCCTTTCAGTAAACTGCGTGGACTCCCCCTAGTTATAGTGGTTCAGACTTTGACTCCAAGTCAACTCAACACACAGACTGCCTACTCCAGCACTAGGCGCTAGAAATACCACGATGAATAAACAGCAGCCCCTGCCTTCTAGGAGCTCGTTGCCATCAAAATGGCTTACAGTATCTTTTCAAATACCATGTCTACTCAGGCAAGAGAGACAAAAGAAAAAATAAACAAATGGGACTATATCAGATTAAAAAGCTTCTGCAAAGCAAAGGAAACCAACCACAAAATGAAAAGACAACCCACCAACTGGGAGAAAATATTTGCAAATCATAGATCTGACAAGGGGTTAATTTCCAAAATATATAAAGAACTCACGTAACTCAACAACAATAAAAAAATGAACGACCCGATCAAAAAATGGGCAGACGATATGAACAGACATTTTTCCAAAGAAGATATACAGATGGCCAACAGGCATATAAAGAGGTGTTCAACATCACTAATTACTAGAGAAATACAAATCAAAACTTCAATGAGATATCACCTTATACCCATCAGAATGGATATAATTAATAGCACAAGAAATAACAAATGTTGGAGAGGATGTGGAGAAAAGGGCGCCCTCGTACGCTGCTGGTGGGAGTGCAAACTGGTGCAGCCACTATGGAAGACAGTATGGAAGTTTCTCAAAAAACTAAAAGTAGAAATACCATATGATCCAGCTATTCCACTACTGGGTATTTATCCAAAGAATAAGAAATCAACAATTCAAAAAGATTTATGCACCCCTATGTTCATCACAGCACTATTCACAATAGCCAAGACATGGAAGCAATCCAACTGCCCATCAACAGATGAATGGATAAAAATGTGGTATGTATATGCAACGGAATACTACTCAGCCATAAAAAAGACAAAATCATGCCATTTGCAACAACATGGATGGATCTTGAGGATATTATGCTAAGCGAAAGAAGTCAGACAGAGAAAAACAAATACCATATGATTTCATTCATGTATGGGAGATAAACACATGGATAAGAAGAACAGATTAGTCATTACCAGAGGAAAAGAGGGTCGGGGAGAGCAAAAGGGGTAAAGGGGCACATGTGCACGGTGACGGATAAACACAATGCAGTCTATGTGGAAACTGATATCTAATAATGTACACCTGAAATGTACACAATGTTGGAAGCTTATATGACCTCAATAAAAGAAAATAAAATGAAAAAAAAAAAGGTTTGCTATCCCTGCCCCAAGTCTTGCAGAATTTGTCCCTCTCCCCTCTGCCTAGAACCAGAACATTTATCCTCTTCCCTCTGCATTCCCTCTTCCTTACGATTCCACTGAATAGTCACCTCTGCCAGGAAGTTTTCCCTGACTCTCCCCACTGGGTGCAATTTATGCCATTCCAACAACCCTTGGAAATTTCCTATTGAACTCTGTCCAGCTGGGATTAACGCAGAATGTATCCTTTTGGCCTTCAGAGGTAGGTGTGTGTGTGTTCACCTCATTCTAGCCAAATGCCACATCTCCCAGTGCATTGTCATCTGAACTCATTTGGAAGGAAGCCTGAGCCAAGGCCCTCCTGCCCTTCCCTGTCCCCTGAGCCCAGGTCCTGCTTGTCTAGATGTCTCCTCCTGAAGTTCTGCCAAGACCTCAGACTCATCACACCGAGAACCATCCTTCCCAGCCTGCTTTCCTCCTAGTTCTCCATTCTCGGTTTGTAGCCACATCAGCCACCCAGGCACACCAACTCAAGAGCCCCCGACTCGTTCTCCAACAGATGCATGCACCCTGCTGTCCAGCCACAGACAAAACTCACAGCCTCCCCAGCTGCACAAGGTCTTCACCCTTGTGAACAGCTCCCTCAGTCACATACCACGAAACTCACTCCCCTACAAAGCTCATGCAGGACTCAGAGGCACGGTCAGTCACACAGAAATGAAATCAGAACCATGCAGAGAGTTATGCAGAAACTCACCCTCGTGCACAGTCACCGCAAGTCCTGGACAATGATAAATACACGCACACGCTCACACATGCACAGTCCTGGGTGACAAGCTTTTCACCAGGAGCATTCTGGGGAAATGAAACACTATAAAGCCCAATCGTCTTGAACCCAGACCCAGGCCCTGAGCCCATCAATCCTGCTAGGGAGGAGGGCACACGTTGCCTTTCCCCTGTTCCCGACAGCCTCTTGATTTGTGCCTGCTCCACGGGCCCTGGGGCCGTAATTCACCCTCAGTGCCCAGAAGATGACTGCCCAGGCTGGCGTCTTGCCTGCCTTAGACTCCAGGCCTGCCCATACCCGTTCTCCTGGCCCCAGAGCCAAGCTGCGTCCACGAGCTGAGGATGAGAGTGGGGAACGGAGGTCACAGAAGGGCTCTGTCTCCCAGGAAAGAGGACCACAAGATATTTCTATCCCCCCTACATCTTTCAGGATCCCCTGTGCTGAGCACTTGAGCAGAGACTCCAGGACAAACACCTTTCTTTGCCCAGACCACCGTCAAATGCAAGCTGCCTTAAACTGGCAAAGAGTGTCGCAGCAGCCAGAGCTCAGGGTGTAGGCACCGATGGTGACACTCTAGACTTCTTGCTGCACAGGTGACCCGGAAGCTACTGCTCCCATCACCCTGCCTCCCTTTCCCCCACCTCCAGACACACACACAGACGGCCCTTGCTCAGGGGCTGCCTTCCCCAGGACAGGTGGTTCCTAAGCCATCCCTTGAGCTGATGCTCACCGCTAGGGCAGTGGCAGTGTGGACGGAGAAGATGGGGTGAATTACTCATATATTAATGTGGTGGTGTGGAGGAGCTGGGTGAGTGGCTGGAGTGAATGATGGGGGCGATATAATAGGAAGGGAGGCTGACAAAGATCTGACATCACAAGGCAACTTACCATTGACTCCAAAACAGGAAGAACAGACTTTTTTTCTTAATTGCTGAGAGCCAGGAACAAGGCTGTCCTACACACATGGAGCTTTCTGGAAAGGGTTCTGACAATACTGCAGGATCTGGCTCAGCCCCTCTAACATCCTGCCTCTGCCCATCAAGAGTGACAGGACCACAGTGAAGAGGGATTCCCCAGGGGTTAGGTGCTGGCAGACTCTGGGGAATCTTGTCCAGAACTGCTCTTTTGACCTATTGGCATCTCTTTCTGTCTTGGAACATTATTTATTTACCCTCGGTCCCTCTCTGGTCCTCACTGGGGGAAAAATCAAATAATCAAATATTGTTGGGATAACTGACCATTTGGAAAACAATAAAGCTGGAATCATACTTCACTTTTTACACAAAAATTAATTCAAAGGGATAAAAACATGGAATGTAAAAATTGAAACCACACAAGTACTGAAGCAAAGTGTGAATTTTTGTATTATTTAAAGGAAAAATGACCTTCCTAACCATGACATGAAATACAAAAGCTATTTTAAAAAAAAAAAAAAAGCCTGGCAGACTGAACTACGTAAAAATCAAGTACCTATGAAAGACAAAAAATTAAATAAGATTGAAAGTCAGGATGAAGTAGAAAAACATTAGGAATATTATCTCTAATATATAAAAGAGCTCCCACAAATGCAAAAAAAGATAAATATTCCAACAGAGAAATGGGCAAAGAACATGATCAGACAACTCAAAAATGAAATAGGAATGCCCACTAAGAACTCTGTATATGTTCCAGTTCAATACAGATCAAAGAAATGCAAATAAAAAAGAGGTATCGATTGTCACCCATCAAGTGGGTAAGAGTTTTTTAAAAACTGACAAAGGTGTCTATCATTGGTGACAGTGTGAGAAAAGAGGCTGTCTCCCACACTGTGTTCACGGATTGGAAACTTAATATTGTTAAGATGGCAACACTGCCCAAAGAAATCCACAGATTCAATTCAATCCCTATTAAAATCCCAATGGCTTTTTTTGAAGAAATAGAAAACCCATCCCAAAATTCATATGGAATCTCAAGGGATCCCATATAGCCGAAACAATCTTGAAAAAGAAGAACAAAGCTGGAGGACTCACACTTCCTGATTTCAAAACTCATTCCAAAGCTAGAGTAATCAAAACAGTGTGGTACTGGCATAAAGAACGACATATAAACCAATGGAATAGAATAAAAAGCCTAGAAATAAACCCTCGTATATATGGTCAAATGATTTTTGACAAGGGTGCCAAGACCATTCATGGGGGAAAGGATGTTCTTTTTAACAAATGGTGCTGGGAAAACTGGATAGTCATATGCAAAAGAATGAAATTGGTCCCTTATCTAACATCATATACAAAAATTAACTCAAAATGGACCAAAGACCTAAATGTAAGACCTAAAACTATAAAACTCTTAGAAGAGAACATAGGGCAAAAGCGTCACAACATTGGATTTAGCAATGATTTCTTGGATATGATGCCAAAGGCACAGGTGAAGAAAGAAAAAATGTAAATTGGACTTCATGAACATTTAAAAATTTTGTAGACAAAAGACAAATCAACAGAGTGAAAATGGCAACCCACAGACTAGGACAAAATATTTGCAAATTGTACATCTGATAAGGGATTAATATCCAGAATACATAGAGAACTCCTAAAACTCAACAACAAAAAAACAAATAACCTAATTCAAAAGTGGGCCAAGGACTTGAATAGACATTTCTTCAAAGAACATATATAGGTGGCCAACAAGTACGTGAAAAGATGCTCAACATCGCTAATCACTAGGGAAATGCAAATCAAAACTTCAAAGAGATACCACCTCACACCCTTTAGGATGGCTATCCAAAAAACAGAAAATAACAAGTATTGACAAGGATATGGATAAATTGGAGTCCTTGTGTTCTGTTGACGGGAATGCAAAATGATACAGCTGCTGGGGAAAACAGTAAGGTGTTTCCTCAAAAAATTAAAAATAAAAAACGATCCAGCAATTCCACTTCTGGGATATACACAAAATAATTGAAAGCAGGGTCTCAAACAGACATTTGTACACCCATATTCACAGCAGCATTATTCACAATAGCTAAAACATGGAAACAACCCAAGTGTCCATTGATGGATGAATGAATAAGCAAAATGTGGTAAACACATACAATGGAATATTATTCAACCTTAAAAAGGAAGGAAAACCTGACATATGCTCCAACATGAGTGAAACGTGAGGAGACTATGCTAAGTGCAACAAGCTGGTCACAAAAAGACAAATCTTATATGATTCCACTTAAATGAGGTACCTAGAGTAGTCAAATTCATAGAGACAGAAAGTGGAATGATGGTTGCAGGGGCTGGGGGCCGGGGCATGGGGACTCGGTGTTTAACGGGTATGGAGTTTCAGTTTTACAAGATGAAAAGAGTTCTGGAGATGAACGAAAATGAGGGTTGCACAACAGCGTGAATGTACTAAATGCCACAGAACTGTAGAGTTAAAAATGGTTAGGATGGTAAACTTTGTTATATATATTTTACCACAATAAAAAATTGAGGGAAAAAATTTTAAAAAGCCAACCTGACAAGGGCGTCTGTCATTGGTGTAAGGAAAGGCGGTCTCTCCCACGTTGCTGGTGGGAGAGATGTGGACAGGTTCAGTGTTTCTGGAGGCCAGCGGGCCAGTGTACCTGTAGCAGGAGCTAAAACATGCAGCCAGCACTACAGGCCAAGTGTCGTTCTAAGTGCTCTGCATGTAACAACTTATTTAATCCAAACAGCAATCCCACAAAGTAAATCCTCTTATTATCCCCACTTTCCAGATGAGAAGACTGAGGCCCAGAGAGGCTGAGCCATTTGTCCGTGGTCCGTTTGCTAGAAATTGACAAAACTGGTACTGAATCCCAGGCGTCAGAACTACGATGCAACATTCTACCAAAATGTTAATTGTGCAAACCCTTTGTCCTAGAAATTCCACTCCTGGGAATCGCTCTTAAGGAGTTAATTAGGCAAGTGCTCAGAGATGTATATGCCCTTGGATGTGGCTCTCGGCGTCGAATATATCAGAGGAAAAATGGGGGCAATATAAATGCCCATCAGTAGGAGATCCATTGACTGAATTATGTTACTCCCATAAAACAGAATGCTATGCAACCATTAAAAAGTATGATGTATATTTATATTCACTGATACAGAAGGATTTCGACAACATATTGTCGCGTGGAAAAGCAGGTTGCAAAACAGCATGCGTTGTAGGATCCATTTAGGTAAAATTATATATATACCACTCAAGATCGAAGAGGATGCTCCCCCAAATGCAAAAGGTTATTATCCTGAGACGGTGGGGAGTTGAGGAAACTTTTATTTTCCCCTTTCTTCTTTGCTTACATTGTTTGGATTTTGTAGCGTGAGCATATATTATCTTTGTAAACAGAAAAGGCAATTTGAGAAAAACAAGCTTCCTGGAATTGGTGTCCTTATTTGTATCTCTCTACAATGTGTTCAGTTAACCTATAAGGGAACCTACTATGTGTTGGGCCCCAGATTGGAAGGAAAAAGAGAGAAATGGGCACGGAGAAGGTATCAGGGGCAAAGACAAGGCCACGGTGGGAATCAAGGGAGACAGACGCATGCATTCTGCTTGCGTGAGGCTGAAACCTACGGGGCCAGGAGCAGAAAGGCACCCAGAAGATGCCTCGGTGAGGAGGAAGGATGCGAAGGTGCAGACACAGGTACTTGGTATGGGCGCCATGTCTCACTCCCAGGTTGCCTAATGCTGTCCCGTTAATGAAGTGAGTGATTAATAGCCAAGGGGATAGAGAGCTGGTGTATGAGATTAATCCCAGTTAATGAATCCATTGTTAACAGCATTAAATAGCAACGGGGGGTAGGGGACAGCTTCCTCTCCAGCACACCAGGCCTGGGCTGGCTCGGCAACCACCAGAGAGGGAGGCTTCGGAGGGAGGTGGGGAGACAGTGGAGAGAAGGAGGGTGAGAGATGAGCGTGTATCACGTCCCTCCTGTAAATCTGGTCCTCTCTCACACGCTCTTTTGTGCTGGTCCCCGTTGAGCCTCCGGCAGGCAGTGTCAGCATCCCCATTTAACTGAGCTGTGGAGATGACAGCTTGCCCCTGTCCCTGACTGCTGTGTCCTCATCGGCCTGACTGCAGGCCCGGCTCTGGCTGACAGGCCACGCTCCCTTTCAGGGGAAGCTGAGTGACAAGGTCCAGGGAGGTGGGTGGAGGGTGAAGAGAAGCGGTCACTGGTCACTGGAGACAGGAGGAAATGAAGGGACAAGAGGAGCTCCCAAGAACCAGGGCAGGAAGGGCCCTCACGGAGCAGAGAACAAGTAGATGGCAGGAGAGCACGGAGGACAGCAGAGTGCGGGGTGAGGGGGCCTTGCCGTGCGCTGCCTCTCTTCAGAGGGTCTCAGCCCTCAGGACTGTCCTCAGCAAGGCATCAGCATGGAGAAGCTATCTCTCTAGGCTGCCTCCCGCCTACTTCCATGGACCACCCAGACCATCTGAGTGGGGGAGCCCCAGGCTCCCTCTGCCCGCCCCACTGCTTCCTGGGCATAGAGATAACATTCCTGAACCCCAGCTTTCTAGGCCTGATGCCAGATGCTGAAAACATGCTAAGTTGTTTGACCTTCACAATAACCCTGAGTAATAGCTGTGATGGTTCCCCTTTGCAGATAAGGATACTGAGGCTCAGAGACAGATGCCCAAGCAAGTTAGCGATAGAGCCCGGATTTGAAATCGGGTCTACCTGGCTCCAAAATTTATGCTCTTGCTGCAACTCTTCCCTCCCCTAAACGAGCAGTCCTCAAAGGGCCGTCTGCACACCAGCAGCAGCAGGAGTGGCGTCACCCAGTGACTTGTCCGAAATGCAATTCTTGGGCCCCACCCCAAACCACTGCAGGCGGGCCCAGCGTCTGTGTTTTAACAAGCCCAAATGATTCCTAGAGCCACCGCCCTAGATGGGGCTTCCTCCTGGAACAGGGGAGTAGCTCTTCCAGGGCGATTCTGAGTCCTCCTCTGCCAGCCCTGCAAATGCTGACGCGCGGGAGCCCTGCTCTCCCCTATCTACACTCTCTCTCTGAATGATCGCCTCCCAGCCCCTGGTTTGACAACAAACATACGCTGACAGCTTCCCAGTTTATATCTTCATTCCCGACACCTCTTGGACTCCCATCTAATATATCCAGCTCCCCGCCTGACATCCCGATTTGGAAGTCTCCAGGCATCTTGAAATCAAAGTGAATTCGGATTGTCCCAAACCTGCTCCTCCCCCATCTGTCCCAACTCAGGAAACGGCACTAGCATTGATCCAGTTGCTCAGGCCCAACGTCTCAGAGTCGTCCTTTATTTCTCTCTTTATCTCATAGCCCACATCCACTCCAACGGGAAACCCTGTGGGTTCTACTGTTTAAACATATTTCAAATCTGACTGCTGTTTACCACCTCCACATCCAAACTGTCTTTCTCTTCTCACCTGGACTTGTACAATCGCTTCCTAATGAACCCCTCTGCTCCCTCTCTTGCCTCCTACAGTCTTGTCTACACTCAATGGCTAGAGTGATCCTTTTGAAACATAAATCTGATATTATGTCACTTTTCCTTCCAGTGGCTTCCTAACACACGTAGAAATAAATCATAGTTCCTGCTTGACCCCCGAAGCCCCATACAATCTATACCCCCACATCCCTCACTTCTCTCCAACCCCATCCTCTCTCTCACCACACCTGCCCTCCACACCACAACTGCCCCTGCCTTCTTGCCCTCCCTTGGTTATCACAAGCATGCTCCCACCTCAGGGCCTTTGCACAGGCTTTTGCCTCTGCTTGGAATGTTCATACAATTGCTTCATTCAATTCTCTGCTTAAAAGTCAGAGTGAACTGCCTGCCACTTGCTGATGCTTGCTCGGCTTCTTTAATTCTGCACGGCACTCAGTATCACCTGACATTGTGTCGTAGACTGATTTGTTTTATTCTCTATCTCCCCCATCAGGCTGTAAGCTCCATGGGGACAGGAACTTTCCATCCACTCAGCACCTAGAACGGTGTCTCCCATGAGAGCTGCTCAACCAGTATTTGCTGAATAAATGAATGAACGAATTTCTCGGAACTTTTGTCTTCCCCACCTGTAAAAATAAGCGTGCTCACTTCGCAAAGTACCCATGACGACTGAATAAATCCGTTAAAACATACAGCTCATGGTTGACATAATGTGGCTCCTAAATAAAGAAAGATGGTAGCTTTGGGGCCGGCTGACATGGGAATCACCCCTGGTCGTATGAATGGCTGACTCCCCTGCTCTTTCTCCTCCTTCAGGCTTCCTTCCCCGGTAGCCTACACCCTCGCTTCCTACCTTTCACTCGCGGCTGGACTGCCCTCCCCTCTGCTCCAACTCTCAGTTCTGCTCTTGCTCCAAGATCCAGTTCACCATCCTCCTCCTCCTGGAAGCCCTCCTGACATTCCCACTCTCCTCCAGGCATGTCTAGTACTGGATTCTGTACCCTCTTGCCCTGTTCTCTGATTGTCCCCTGTGTGTTTTCTCTCTTCAACTGTAATAACAATAGTGACACATCCTGTTTAAATTACATTTGCTAAATAGGCAAGCAGATCAGAGAAATATGGAGGAAAAAGGCAAATTTTCCTTCACTGCCCCTCCCCAAGCCCACTCCTACTTGGGGCGACCCCTGCCAACAGTCTGGCCCCACCGTTCACGGCCCCTTCCAGGCTCTTACACACCAACACTTGTCACATGCTAACAACAGTGCTTAATGGCTGGGATCACACTGCACCTACTCTTCGACTTGATTTTTTGGACTTAGCCACATGTCTTAGTGACGGCGCCCCGTCAGCACTCAGAGACTCCCTTTGAAGAGCAGTACAACTGTGGATGCACCATGATTTATTTAACCACTTCTCTGTTGACGGATGCTGGAGTTGTTTCCGATTTTGCACGATTAGAGAGCACGCTGCACGGAGCAGCCTTGTGTGCACCTCTCTGAGCACGCGCGCGTTTCTCCAGGAGGGAGAACTGGCAGTGGAGTCGCTGGAGAAGGCTGTCCTTCGAAGAGGCTGGGACAATGGCTACTCCACGGTGGCCCCACACTGACCCTGCACTCAGCATGACAAAGCCCTTCCACAAGCACCAATTTATCTGCTCCTCACAAGAACCCTGAGAGGTACTACCCTTAGTACCATTTTGCAGGCGAAGGCTGGAACGCAGCCCCATCCTGTCACTCTCCGGAGCTCTGCTCAGATCCGGTCCTGTACAGACAAGACAGGTCCCCAGACCTTGGGAGAGGTGGCAGGGGCGTGTGTGCGCTTCAGGAGTCCCAGTGGGATCATGGGCACCAGGAGAACAAGGGGGCACCCGGGGTGGGAAGGGTAGAGGTGAGGCACTTTGGGGGGGCTCCAAAGCCTGAGGAAGGGCGTTCTTCCCACTCCTTCCATGGCTCAGAGGAGCTGGGCTCAGGCTGAGAAGCAGGGCTGCTATGTTGCCATGGAAACAGAGGGTTCCTCTCTCCCTCACAGCAGGAATCTCAGTGATTGGGGGGTGGGGGGTGGAGGAGGATGTTTCCCTGGTAGCACCAAGGGTTGGGGCTAGGAGGCCGGTCACTCCCTCCCTTCCTCCCTCCCTCCCTTCTCCTCCCCACCCCACTGTTGAGGCCAGCAGCCAGCAGGAGGCGTCAGTGGGGGTGCTGGGGGCGCTGGGAGAGACCAGGAAAGGAGACACAGTTGGTGGGGGTGGGGTGAAGTGGGGAGTCAGGGGCTCCCGCAGGAAGCTGCATAAGGTCCCTCCTTTTAGACATCGCATGTATCAGAGGCACCCTTAGACCCCGAGCCTGGCTCGGGTAATCTTACAGGATGGACCTCCTCTCACACTCCCTCAGGGAGCCACAGTGTCAACGCCACTCTCCAGCCCAGCACGCCCATGCTGACCGAGGGCACACGTGCGTATGAACTTCTTACACACACGCACACTGCAAACCACTCTCACGCAGAGTCACGCACTGATACGCTCATACGTCGACGGCTTTGCACACTCATTCATATACAGTCACACATGCGAACCACGTGCACCTGCTACCTCATGCACACGTGTGGTCACATATTCATGCACGTGTGCAAACACACATCCTCTCTCTGCCTCCGTGACTGATTATCAGTCCCAGAAGAGCCTCTCCTTCCTCCTCATATCTCCTCCTGCTCACGCCTCCTCTTCTCTGTCTCTCCTCCTCTCCCTGCAGCCCTCAGCCTGTCCTTGGCGGGAGCCCTGCCCTCTGCGCTCAGCCCTGGAAGGAGCTGCTGTCATTTCCAAAGGAGCAGATTCGCAGACACAGACAAGACTCAGCCTTGAAAAAGCAGGAAGGGCTGGGGCCACGGTGGGGCGGGGGGTTGTGATAACCCACCCACCTCTCTCCCCTTCCAGAAGGATACTCCTGCCTGGTCCTGCCTGGATTTAAGGCCAGCAAAAGCTACCCCCCTCTCCAAACAAAATGAACAAACAAAAACCTCTCACAAGCTTGTAGTAAATAAAATTGTGGATACCCGAATAACCACGGTTAATAACAACAGGCAGCTAAGTGGCTATTTATTGAGGGCTTGAGTACCAGCTACTATGCTAAGTTTGTGGTCCCACTTATTCCCCATATCAGCCTCCAAGGCAGAGAATATTGTATCCATTTCACAGAGAAGGAAACTGAAGCTTAGAGACTGCATGTGACTTCCGAGTGACAGAGCTGGGCCTCAGACTCAGGTCTGGCAGGCTCCAGCCATCCCTGACCAATGGACCGCCACCTTGCACGGCCGAGGTTCCATGCGTTGAGCTCCCGCACTGTGTGAGGGCACTTCGGGGTGAGACCTAGGCTGCCCACAGGATGACTGGCACAGGAAAGCAGACACCTGCTGGCAGACACTGATCACCAGGCCTCCCTCTCCTGTGGGTCCTTTGGTCATCCTCCACCTCCCACCTGGGGAACTTTCACGGGTCATCTCTGGGACTCCCATGCCCACCCCGTGTCTGGACTACTCCCGTCAGCCTCCCCTCTTCACGTCACTGGCTTGTTCATCCTTCCTAGCCCACAACAGCAAATCACTTCTTTTGCAGAGAATTATTCTCGTTCCATTTCCCCTCGGGCCCACTCCAGCCAGGCCCAGAGAACTATGAGGTCTGACTACAATGGCTCATCAAGGTGTTAGGCTAACATAACTTGGTTAATTCCTAAGAGGAATTCTGTTCTGTTACTATTTTTTTCCTCCCTGCTACACCAATGTTGTTTCCTCCTAGTTTTTGAAGGCAAAATGTTCTTTTATTTTTTTAAACAGCCTTACTTGGCAAAATTTTAAGTTGCCAAATTCCATGGGTTCCCCAATTTTTTTTAAATAAGAGTCTGAAAACTACTGATTGCCTACAAATGTAATCCCACCCCTAATTTTCACAGACTGGAAAAACGAATCCAAGAGAAGGGGCTCGACTTGTCAAAAAATCAACTTTATTTGTGAGCTGCACAGACTCTAGAGTCAAAAGATCTGGTTCAAAGGCAGCCCAGTGACTAGGTGACCACAAACGGATGAGTCACCCAACCTCTGTGAACCTCAGTTTCCTCATCTGTGCAATGGGCTGATCTGAGAACAAACTAAGATGCTGTATGGTTATCACTTGGAAACCACAAAATGCAACCAAGCGTTAGCCATCACATACCCTTCCACTGCAGTGCCGGAGCCAGAACCCAGCTCCCTGCCCCCTGTTCTGTGGCTCCTCCTGCCTCGGTGTGTTCAGGTGGGACCAGGGCGGGCTGTGGAGTCGGAGACCTGGATCAAACCCCAGCTCTGCCATTCACTCGCTGTGCAACTGTGGGAAAAGTAACTCGTGTCCGAAATGGTTCTTCGTCTGAAAACAGGGGATTATAATACTGAAGTTGTGGTTGATGGGATTAAATGAGTTAATACACAGGAAGGGGCCAGCCGAGTGCCCAGCACATGGCTGGCTGACAATAAGTGGGTTTCTCCCCTTCCCCTCAGACTCTTTCCTCCCGCTGTTGTTCTCTGAATTCCTTCAGTGGTGACTATCTCCTGCTTCCTTGGAAGGAAGATTTCATTTTGGAAGGAGCCCAAGGTCACTGAGAGGCACGTCTGGCCTGGGCAGCAGACGGCTAGTAATCAGGCCCAGGAAGGAGCACCCTCTGCGTGTGCAGCTGGGTTTCAGCTCTCTGAGGGGGAGGAAGAGCTCCTCCTCCACCCCAGCTCCAAAGGAGGCCTGTCTTGCTGGGGCCCCGCAGCTCCACTTTGCAGGGCCCCTTCTGGAGGCCACCGAGGGCAGCAGGTCTGCACCCCCCGGGACGGGGCACTCATCATGTGTTGGCAGCTCAGAGGGGACGGCTCCGGCCTCTGCCACTGCCTCTCATCCTCGCCAAGCCGGATGTCAGAGGCAGAATGACACATCACCTAGTCCACTCCCCCGTGTTTTTTAAACGAGAGAACCGAAGCTCTTCCCTCCCCGACCTGTTCCCCGATGGACAGAAGTGAGGCTTGAAGTGCAACTCAGAATGTCGAGCCAGAAACTGACCTTGGGGATATCCAGCCCAGCCCTCTCCTCCTTTCCCACCTGCTTTACAGATAAGGACGCGGCAGGCAGGGAGAGAAGAGCCGTGTGCCCAAGGCATGTGTTCCCAAGGTGGTGACAGAGCTGCTCAGACACCCAAGTCTCCCGCCCCCGGCCAGCGTGTGGCTGCCCAGAGAGACAGCTCTTTACATGAGGAGCAAATGCTGCTCTCCCGGCCTTTCCTGAGAGCATCTGCAGGGTGGAGGGAGGAGGGCCAGCCCAAGAAGAAGCACGAGGAGTAGGGGAGGCCACCCAAGGGGATGACACTCATGTTTTCATCAAGGGTCCTGCCAGGGTCAGCAGCTCTGTCCCTGACTTCCAGGGTGGCCAGGGAAGCCCCCTCCTCTCCAGCCTTCGGCTTCCTCATCTGGAAAACAGAATGGATGCTGCACTGCATACAACCCTGGCCCTTCATGCCACGACCCCAAGGACTATAACCCTAGGGTCCCACAGCAACATCTGATGGCCAGGTGGTCGGGGTACCCTGCCCCCTGACTTCCACGGTGCCCACTGGAGGAACAGCAGGGATCACTGGCTGCAGAATTCTGCCTCAAACTCCCACTTCATTGGTTATCAGTATCATCTTTGCCCCTCAGTCTCCCCCAAGTCATCCAACCCACTTTGGCAGCAGCCACTGGAGGACCAGCCTGGGAAAACTGCGCCACCTAGGGGCACTTGGCCTCCACTGCAGCTTGGTAGAGGGAGAAAGGATCCTGGCTCCTGACCCTTATCTTTCTCCTCTGTCCTCACTACCACCTTGAGAAGGGAGGTCAGGGATTTTGAAGAGGAGGAAACTGAGAAGGTCAAGCAACAACAATGTGGCAGAGTCCAAACCATATCTTAGACCTCCTGATTCTAGCAAGTTTTTTCTGCCTTTTTTTTTTTTTTTTTTTCCTATTCCAAGGGCTTCTCTGGGTGGAGCGACAGTTAACACATAAGAGATGAGTAAGTCTTCAACAACCGCCCTTTAGTGGGGCAGAAATAATCTTAAATCGCCGTGAAACTTACTTTGTTTGTTTCAACAAGGATTTAGGGTGGAGGAGGGTCTGGCCATGGGCAGTGGAGTGGCCTAGCGGAAACACCTGGGGCTCAGACAGACTGGGGGTCAAGTCTCAGCTCCATCAAAGGACTCGGCTGGGCCATCCCGGTCCCCCATCTGGGAGAAGTCTCTGAACCACTTGCAAAGCGGGATTAATTTTTTTACTGGGTTCTTGGGAGGATTAGCGATAAAGTAAGAGAAACACCTGGCATGTGGCTGGTCTCAGAGAGTCTGTCGGAGCAATCCTGGCACTCCTCCACCCAGAAGCTGCCACTGGCCTCCAGTGAGTCCTTCTCAGCCCAGAGAAAGAGCTGAAGTCAAACACCAGCCCTGAGGCCACTTGGGATCTGCGTCTCCTCACCTCCCGCGCCGCACCCCTCCTTCTCCACCCCTAACCTCACTTCCCCATCCCAGCCCCACCCCATCCTATTCCCCGACCCCCTACCTGGGACTCCTCGCTGTTCCTAAGCACCCTGGGTGTGGTGTTCGAGCCTCCCTCTGTCTGGAATGACGCCAGCATAACCTGCTCCCTCACTGCCTTTGGGTTTTCACTCAAATGTCACCTTCCAGAGGGCCTTCCTACCTAAAATTTCAACACCCCACCTCTCTGCACCATTTTGGTTTTCCTCCTTTCACATTTGTTACCGTCTAACATCCTATTCATACCCAACTTACTTCTCTTGTTGTCTTTCTCCCATTCCATGTATTCACTACTGAGTTCTTGGCATACAGTCGGGGCTCAATAAATATTTGTTCAATGTGTGCGTGACTATTCAAGTAATTTTTAAAAGAGAGAAGAAAGCAGAAAACTGACCTCTCCATGCTTGGAAACTCAGAAAGTAATTAACATGTATAAGGTTTTTCTATCAAACCTTTTCCTATGAAATATTAAATGTCACCCCCAGGACACCGTGAGGACCCTGGCAGTGGTGGCCGTGCCCACCTTATAGATCAGGAAGCAGAGGCTCTGCAGAACCAAGGGCTTGTGTCTGGTCCCAGCCGGTCTCCAGGCTCGGCAGCTGCAGCGCTTTCTCCTTCCCACGCTGCGGCGGCCTTGGTGGCGCAGGGGACCTGGAAGTACTTACACTGAAGCACTTGGTTGAAGGACTGTTCTTAGCATAAGCACAGTACTTAAGTGGCCACCCAGTCAGCTCTCAGAGGGCCATCCCAGGGGATGAGCAGAGCCTTTCTCAACATGCGTGAAAGCTTATTGGGTACCAACTCTATGGCAAGACCAGGAGACCAGCCCGGGGCGGAGGAAGCCAGACTGCTCGAACCAGTGCGGCCACTTCCCAGACGAGCAGCCACTTCTGTGTGGGAGCCCAGCGAGTGGACAGACGCGGAGGGAAGCAGTGAAGTGTCCAGGAGGGAGGCACTGGAGCAGCCCACAGGAATCCCGGGCTGGCATCCTCATGCCCCTGGGAACCTGCTGCACCTCCTTGGCCGTGCCACCATTGAGTCCAGTTTCGCAGAAGCCTCTTCTGTCTTCC
Source organism: Equus asinus (assembly GCF_041296235.1). NCBI lineage: Eukaryota > Metazoa > Chordata > Mammalia > Perissodactyla > Equidae > Equus > Equus asinus. Next base: position 82,113,461 of record NC_091794.1, read on the forward strand.
ACAAGGCACTGTGCTCACCTCTGGCCCAGCACTCGGCAGGCACACTGTACTGATATGTCAGCCTCCCTCTCTCTCCAGGACACTGGTTCCCAACCAGGGGGACTTTGCCCCTCAGGAGACATTTGACAATGTCTGGAGATATTTTCGGTTGTCTCAATTGGGGAGATGTTACTGGCATCCAGTGAGGAGAGGCCAGAGGTGCTGGTACCCATCCTACACTGCACGGCCTCCCACAAGAGTTACCTGGCCCCAAGAGTGAAGAAGGCCAAGGTGGAGAAGGCCTGTTCGAGACTCTGAGCTCCTGGAGGAGTAAGAAGCGTCAGATTATTCTCTGCACACCCAGCACCAAAGGTGGCACAAGTAAAGCCATCCATAAGTATTTGCTTGATTGATGAGGACCAGACTGGAAACCTCTGGGTCCTCCTGACTCTGGGACTATATGATTAAAACCCCTGACTCTACCCTGCAGGCCCATCCTGCTCATTGGCAGGGCTGATGGACCTGGGGTTGGAGGTCAGACGTGTCCCCAGGAGAAGGGGGCTCCCATCACCCTTGCCTGTGGTGCCACATCTCGCTTAGGTTCACAGTCCACAGCTCTGTCCCCAAGTCATGCCTGTCTCACAGCTAGCACTGGGCTTTAGAATCAGACCAAGATGAGTTCAAGTCTTGGCTCTCCACTCACTCACTCTCTGTGCCCTGGGGCGAGTCACCTCTCCTCCTTTCCTCATCTGTAAACCAGGAGCGCCATCCCTGCCCTGCCCCTACCCGGCTTTTGTGAATATGTGTAAAGTGCTGAAAAAAATCTTCCGATTGAAGGTGACAGTTGGCTGGTTCCAGCTGAGTCCTGAGTTTCAAGGGTCTGGCTGGAGAGGATGGCTTCCTGCACAGTCTCTGCTTACCATGGCCCCAGTCAAGATACAGCCAGCTGGGATGCCCCGGGGGCAGGATCTGGCCCAAATCAGCCACAAGCCAGCCCTAACATGACACTTGTAGAAGAGGTGCAGGGTAAAGAAGCAGCCCCTTGAGAGCAGGGCAGCGTCTGCGGTGTTCGCCGGCACAAGCCTGGGGCTCACCATAAGCTCTGGCACCTAGTAGGCTGTCAGTGAACACTGGTGGAACAAATGCACATTCACTGCTGCTCCTGAGGGCGCCCCTACTGTGTCTGTGCCCTGTCCCAGCCTGGTACACAATCCCATTTAATCCTCTAACGGCCCTACAGGGAGGAGCTACATCCTGTATTCGCAAAGGGGTCGAGGCTCACAGAGCGAGGCATCCTGCCCGGGGTCACAGAGTTCGTAGGCAGCATCTCTGGGATTTGAGTTCAGATCAATCTCTTAGCAAAGCCCATACCCTTTCCACCAAACCCCCTTGCTTCCCCTCTATCCAGGGGTCAGAAGCTCTTTTGAGAAGCAGTTCTAGGAGAAGGCCCCTCCAGCCCAAAGGAACTCTACTTTGCACTGTGGAGAGCAACCAGGAGCCAGCAGGATTCTCACTTCCCCACCCCACCCGCAGCCCCCTACTTTGTCCTAGCCAGTGGGGGGGTGGGGGGGGCGCCCTGGAGCCGGGAGAGACCTTAGCAAGCATCTATCACCATTCCTAGCAAAGCCTCTGGAATCAAGGTCCAGGAATCTTCCCTTCTCACCAGCAACCTCTGAACTCTGTTCCAGAACCTCCGATAGGGTTTAAACCCCTTCGCTAAACTCTCAGGATGCACAGAATAGGGCATTCAGGGCTGTGTGCCTCCACTCAAAATCTCCTCTTCTGTCTCCTGCCAATCTCTTCAAATACCTAGTGGCCCACCTCACAGGATGATGGGCTCTTGCTAGAACGTACTGGCACCCTCAAGCCTCCGTGCCTTTGCACATGCTGCTGTCTCTACCTGGGAGTGCTTTTCCCCGTCTTCTTGGCCAAGCAAATTCCTGCTTAACCTGGGCTGGCTTATCTGTTAGGAATAGCAGGCACGGCGCCTCGACCTGCCACACTTTGAGGGGCCCATGAAAATGTTCTTTTAAAATCAGAAGAAAAAAATGAGCTTTTAGGTAAAAAAAAAAAAAAAGTTTTAATCCCTAATATGGATAGTTTGGCTTGATACCAGTGAGGTTGTAAAATAGACTTTTTAATTGTGTGTGTGTATCATTTAGTTTTAATAATGCTTATTTGCCTGTGCGTGTGTGTGGAGAGAGAGAGGCCCATGAAGACAAAAAGGTCTAGGACCCAAAAAAGTCATAATGTGGTCCTGTCCTCCACCTTCAAACCCAGCTGTTGAGTCGCTTCCTCGAAGCAGTTGTACCCTGAACACGCCCCCAACAGAACTGTCTCTTCTCTGTGTCCCACTACCCGTTTTTGTGCTTAGCTCACGGTATGATCATCTTTTGCTGAGCTGTCTTTCCATTAGACAGTGAGCTTCGTAAGGGAAGGGACCTTATCTTATACATCCCTGCATCCCCAGCACCTAGCTGGGGGCTGGCACATGGCAGGTACTTGGCAGATATTACCCAATGCAGTTGAAGCTCCTCCACACCAATAAGGCACAGAAGGTTCACAGGTCACCCGATAACCTACAGAGCAGAGCTGTCTCTGATCACGTATTCAATCAGATATGCCCACTCCGAGCCGGCACTGTCCTAGGCAGCAAGAATCAGTCAGCCATAAAGAAAACAAACATGGTCCTGCCCTCGCGGAGCTTACATCTGACGGCTCCTCCCGCCAGTCGCTACTCTTACTCTCCCATCCTTTCCCCATCCTGCCCACTGATGTTCCCCCAGCGCCGGGGCCAGGAGAGAAAGCACTGATCCCGCCACCCTCCTTCACCTGCTGCAGCCCCGCGGGCCCCACACCTCTCCCAAAGGGACTGCATTTCTCCTTCTCCGCCCTCCTGAAAGGTGACGCCTCCAGCTCCGGAGCAGCTCATTAATTTCACGCTTCGGCTCCCGAGTGACTGACCTACTTTCTGCTCTTTCCCCACGTGGCTGCCCAGCAGCGCTGGGTCTCTCCCACACCTGGGGCTGGGCTTCCCTCAGCCTCTCCCTCTCCCTGCAACCGGGTGTCCCTTCTGAGGCCTCAGCCCTCCCCACCCCGACCCTGGAGCTGAGGCTTCCCAGGCCTGGGGAAGAGGGGAGCCGAGGTCTCTGTGGACTGCGCAGCCCCGGATTCAAATCTCAGCTCCATCCCTCCCAGGCGCAGCGTCTCCCGCAAGTTGTGACCCAATCTGATCCTCGTCTATATGCGAATCTACCCGGCAGGGTGGTTGTGAGAAGGTGGCATCTGTACATGGACGGGCGTTGCAAGTATGGGTTCAAAAATACCCCTCGTCCCAGCCCCACCCATGGACCCCGTGCCCCAGCTGGAATGCCACCATTTCTAAAGAAGCCTGGCACATCCCCCTCCGCTCACAGCGCGCCACTGTCCTTCACGGGCAAGCCCCTGTGGTCGCCTCTTGCCCTCCTTCAAAGCCAAGCTGAAGCCCCACTCCCTGCTCTCCCCTCCCCCACCGCTCCCCTTGGTGCGGCGGCTGGTACTTCCTCATACCCGCCCGGCTCGGGAACAGATTGGAGGCAGGGCTTTTAATTGGTAATCCTCATTTGGCTTTCATCACAAAGACTTACATCTGGGCTTTCCTGGGAGGGCCCCAGTGTCAAATATCCTGCTTCTCTTTCCCATGAACGCTGCTGGGGGATGAGTAATGGCTAACATTCACTGTGGGCGGCTTTCAGAAGGCCCTGCTCCCAGCTTTACTCCCATCACCTTCTCTCATCCGCGCAATGACTCCATGAAGTAGGCACAGTTATTACCCCTGCTTTTCAGTTGAGGAAACTGAGGCACAGAGAGGGGAAGAAACTTGTCCACGGTGGGGGAGCCAGGATTAGAACCAACGCAGAGTGGCTCCAGAGCACAGCTCCCCGCCATTACTGCCGCAGCCAGACCACAGACTGTCCCTTGCACCCAGGACTGGCTCAAAAATCCCTTTGTCAAAAAAGTGTGCCCCAGACACTACATAACTTTGCATCCAGTGAAGGGACTGACTGTCTTCTCGCGGGTTCTCTTCTCTCAGGCATCAGTGAATGGCAGCATTGAGGCTTCTAGAACTCTGTGCTCTTTCTAGTACCCTGGGCCAGAACCAGGGAGCTCTGGGTTCCGGGCGTACATCTGGAAGGCTGGTGCTGGTGCCAGCTCCCAGCAGGTCAGTCTGTGTGGCTGCTGTGTGTGAAGGCTGCGTGCTGGGCACACGGGGGCACAGCGATGGTCTAGTCCACGTTGAGGCTGTGAGGAGGACCAAGGACCCTGCATCAGGGGAGTGGGGCAGAACCTGGTATGAGAAGTGCTGTGCAGAGACGCAGACATCAGGCAGGACCCGGGCACTCTGCAAACTCCATCTGAAAACACGGCCAGGGCGTCAGGAACAGGGCAGCCACACAGTTGGAATGCACAGCATGGCTTTCCACCCACCTGGCAGAGGAGCGGGGGCCTGAGCTCAAGGAAGGGGTCGGCACAGGGGTCTGCCCTCCCGGTGGAGCTCCGGTGGGAGGAGAATGCTGAATCCCTCCGCCACCAGATGAAGGAGAGCTGTAGAAATGCCTTCTATCCAGCAGAGTTGATTTAGTTTTATTAATGTGTATTTGTTTCTGATTATAAAGATAAAATGTGCTTATTGCAAACATTAAAAAAAATTTTTAAGTCATCTATAATCCCACAGTCCAGAAATAAGAACTGTTAACATCTTGGAGCCTTTTCTCTAAGCCATTTTTCCATGCCTATGTATTTTTATGTCATTAGGATTCTAACAGTTTATCGTGGGTATTTTCCTATTCTGAAAACCCTCCAAATCATGACTGTTAATGACTTTGTAATGTTTGATCCTACCTCATGATATATTTAACTATTCTCTTCTTGTTGGATATTTAGGTTACTTTCTATCAACCTCATTTCACAACTGTAATGGCTGTTGGAGCAAGAAGCTATACTTCCCAGACATAGTGAATAAAAGAATAAATGAATGAATAGGGTTGGTCCAGATGTTTAAGGCTCTGAACAGCCCGAGAGGGGAGTTTGGACCTGATCCTGTGGTCGCCAGTGGGATGGAAGGTCTTGAGCTAGCCAAGAAAATGCTCTTGAACTCTTCCAAGGCAGACGCTGCAGCCAGAGCCTTGGCCTCCTCCTGAGCTGGTAAAGGGGCACTCTCGCCCCCAGGACTGGCCTAAGGGACAAAACACTGCAGGCACCTCGGGGAGCTTGCCAACCAGGCTTCCCTGGTGGTGCAGGACTGAAAGAGGCACTCACTCTACTTTTCACAGCGTTCAAAGGCAGAGCTGTCAAAAGCTGGCCCCCAAATGCTCGTATTATGTGGGAGAAAGTCTTGGGGAGAAAATGAGGAAGGAGGGGAATTATGCAATTGAAAACATGTACGAATCCAGACAGAATAATGAAGCACAGACACAAGATTTTGCACTCAATGGAAATTGCATTTAGCCATGTTTTGTGGTTTGAGAAAAAGAGAGAGACTGACTCAGAGAGACAGATGGAGACACACAGGGCAAGGAGAAAGAGAGGGGAAAAAAGAAGAGCCAGAGATGCAAAGAGAGAGTCAACAGCAGCCAGATGGAGTCCCACAGAGGAGAGGAGAGGGAGCAGTGGGGCCTGGGGCAACCGCTTCGTCACCCCCCACCCTGCTCATCTCTCCTGACTTTGCACCTGGGTCTGCAGAGGGTCGGTCCGCAAGTCCCAGGGCTGAAGCCAGTCCTGATCTGAGCGAGAAGAAAACCAGGAGACCTCCACCCCCCATCTGGGGGCTTGGGATTTTTTCCCCATATTTTTCTGTATGTTTTTTGTATTGCCAAGTTTTTACAAAACGGAGCACTCACAAAATACTACTTCACAATCAAAAGGAACCCGCTCTGGCTCCATGCAACAGCCTGGATAACCTCGAGGGCTTTAGGCTGAGTGAAAAAGTCAATCTCGAGAAGTTACAGACTGTATGATTCCATTTATGTGACATTCTAGACATGAAGAAAATTGTGGAAATGGGGAGAAGATTCGTGATTGCCAGGGGTTGAGGAGAGTGGGAGGAAAATGGGTGGGTGTGACTTTCCGGGCCAGCACAAGGGAGCTCTTTGTGGTGATGGAAACGTTCTGTGTCTTGATTGCATGGTTACACAAATCTACACAAGTGATAAAATGACAAGAACTATATGCACACATTGCACCAACGTCAGCTTCCTGGTTTTGATGTGGTTCCATCGGGGGACACTGGGGAAAGGGTCATGTGACCTCTCTATACTATTTTTGCAACTTCTTGTGAATGTATAATTATTTTAAAGTAAAAAGTTACCCCCCAAAAGTCAAAAAAAAGAAACCCCTCCACCAGATCACGTATGATTCTTATCATCAGAAAAGTTATCCCAAAATGTTAAGTGCCACAAAGATGAAACCTAAAAGTCATGACAATATGTCATTCCCTAAGGTTTATAATCCACATAGAAATTCCTATTTATGCAGAAATCCTCGCTGAGAATAGAAGGCTGAACAAAAACCGGCTGGAGGATTTGCAGAGAGCTTAACTGAGAGAGCAGTGCCTTCTGCCTCATCTCGGCTGTGTGAATTTGGGCTAGTCACTCACCTCTCTGGGCCCAGATTCCTCATCTGTAAAATGGGTTCCTATACAGATTAAAAGAGATGGAACTGACTTGTGAAGCACACAGCGCTCAGTAAGTATGAAGTCCCTTCCTTCCTTGTGGCAGGCATCAGCCATGCCCAGGAAGGAAGGCTAGCACTGAAGGAGCCCTTAGGGGAATCCATAATATGCCACCAGTCATCCTATAAAAGCCCCCATATGTTCCCAATCATGCTATAAAAGTTTTTGAGCTCCACCACAGTTGGGGTAAAAATACCCATTTTTCCCTGAGAAGGTCTTTCTAAGATTGTATTTCTCTTTCAGCGTAAGTTTTAAGGGCATCACAAATGTGGTAGCATTGAGAGAAAAATGCTGTGGCTTTAAAACGCAAACAGAAACAGTTATGCCATTAGTCTTCTTAAATTGCAAAAGATGGAGATCAATCTTTGCCTCTGGTAACGATAAAACATGAAAGATAACGCAAGCTTTGAAGTGCAATCAGACCGGCAGGTGGGGTCATCTGTTCAGAACGGGTCACACAGCTGTAGACATGCGTGGGGCGGACTGAGGGGGCTGAGTTCTCGGGAGCAGTGGGGAAGACTCCATCACCTGGGCTCTGAGATCTGCTCGTGGAGCCTCTGAGAACCACTAGGTTTGAGTCCAACTCTTTTATTCACAGATAAGACCCAAAAAAGGGGAACCATGTGCCCAACTCTCAGAGCTCTTGAGTGGCAGTGGAGGACATGCTTCTGGAAATGCATCAGTGTGGGGAGTGAGGCTGGCTCTCAGAGAGCAGTGTATCCTCTTAGAAGAGTAATAACATTTAGTGATGCTTTTCTGGAGCCGTTTCCTTTGCTGCTCCCTCCTGCTTGAAGACGCCCTCCTTCCCGTCCGGGGCCCCGCCCGGCACCCAGCCGGAGGTCGGCCGTCTGCACTTGAGTTCCCCCAGTGACAGCAGCCCACGCCTCGTTGGACAGCTCCTGTCGGCAGAAAGTTCTCCCCGCCAGCCAGGTGTGATGTCTCTGACCCAGCCAATCGACCCCACACACAGCCTGTCATTCCACCATTTGAATTCCATTCCTGTACATTTTAAAGATGAAAACATCTTTATGAGTCCCTTGTTGAAATTCAAATATGGCCGTGAACACCTAAAGCCCTGCGTCAGTGAAGACCTTTGAGGTGGAGTGTTGGCAGGAAGCCCAGTGATGGAATGACTTAGGTGAGTTAGGGCTCAATGAGCAGGGAGGCTGGGAGGCCAGGAGGCCCAAATACGCTTTATTCAGGGGGCTATTTGGGTCCTCCAGGGCCTGTGTCTTCTTGGGGAAGAAAACAGGAGCATCCAAAGGGCATATTCCTTCCTTTCCCAGATCCGCATGCCTGGCTACTGGAATCAGTCCTATGGACAGGCAGAGTGGCTCCACTCTGGGGAGATTCAAAGCGTCCAGAAACTTCTGGTCAAGATGGTATTATAAGTTCGTGTTTTGAATTCCACCTCCATGCACTAAACTCATAGCAATGATAGAAAAAGATAAATTCAGGGGCCGTCCTGGTGGCACAGTGGTTGAATTTGCACGCTTTGCTTCTGTGGCTCAGGGTTTGTGGGTTCAGATCCTAGGTGTGGACCTACACACTGCTCATAAAGTCATGTTGTGGAGGCGTCCCATATATAAAGTAGAAGAAGATTGGCACAGATGTTAGCTCAAGGCCAATCTTCCTCACCAAAAAAAAAAAGATAAATTCAGAACAGAATAAACATCTGTGAGGACCAGAAATACAAGAAACACAAAAGGTTACATAGCAAGGAAGCTGGGGTCTGGGTTCAGAAGTAGGGTGAGCAGCCAGGAATTTGACTGCCTCTGGTTTAAGGGGCTAAATGAGCCCCACATGAGGCCAGGGCTGAGCCTCACACTGGCTCACTGACTAAATGTGAAACCCCCACCTGCATCACAGGATGAGAGCCTTGAGTCCTCAGCACGAAACCTGGTTCTGGACGGGGTCCCAGGAGTCCGGGACTCCTTTGTAGTAGCTTCCACGTTTCCTCGTTACCCTTGGTATGCTGCCGTTTCGCTATAGCGTGTCTAGCTATGAAGTGACTTTTACTTGTTCTGTTCAGCACTGAGTATGCCCTTTGAATCGAGCTCTCGTGTCTTTAATTCTAGAAAATGCTCAGCCCTTATTTCTTTAATTTGCTTCTTCTGCATTCCCTCTGTTCTCTTGGAATTCCTGTCTGTCAGCCTATACTCCATGTCTCTGAACTGCTTGGGGCATAGAATGCCAGTTGACCCCTCGGATCTATTTTCCTTGTTTCTTAGTAATTAGAGTCTCTGACTTTTAATTAGGCGTATGGTCACTGGGAACAAAGACTACACTTCTCAGTCTTCCTTTTAGCTACATATGGACATATGACCGAGTTCTGGACAATGGGTATAACTATGAGTCTTGTGGAACTTCCTTGAAATGTCTTTAAAGCAAGGGAGTGTGCTATTCTTTGATCCGTCTTTCTTCCTGCTATCTGGAAAATGCACAAGATGGCCAAAGCTGGTGCAGCCATATTGGATCATACGGTAGAAGTCAGTTGGAAGGAAATGGTGTCTCAGTGACTTTATGAGGTTGCCCTCTTAGCCCTAAACTTCCTGATGCTGGAGCATTACTCCATGAGAGAGAAATGAGCTTGTGTCTTGTTTAAGCCATGGTCATTTTCCTATCTATCATGAGACAGAGAAGGGAGAAAAGTCAATAAAGGATTTGATCATGAGCAGGTTACTGTTGGGGGCATCTAAGGCTCTATCCCACTGTGGGACCTGTGAGAGACTCTGTGAAACAGTCTGCATAACTGTCCCCCGAAGGGGCAAGGAAACTGGAGCACTTATCCATGAACTAATGTCCCCTGCTGGTTGAGGGTCTTTCCTGGGGCTAACTCCCCTGGTACTCTGCTGCCCTTGTGCAAGCTAAGCCTGTTCCTGCAGCCAGCAAATGCACTCAGAGGGAGATGCAGGAAGCTGTCATGCTGTGCAGAGCTGTTTTAAGGTGACTGCTGGGGTCAGACAAGGGAATGTGGGCTGGGCACCAACAGTGTCTGTGAGCTGTCTATTGCATTGGAAATTCTCTAACTTCTACACTGCTCTTTCCCATAGTTTATCTCTTTATCACTTGCTCCATCCTGGGAAATCCCCAGTTCTCTCTTCCAAATAATCCTTTATTCTAACATGTCCAATCTCGATTTATTCTGTCTCTTCAGCTTAGTGCATAAACTATATTTCTCATCCCAGAGTTTCTAAATGGTTTTGTTTCATTTATGCCAATTTTTAATTTATAATTGATCCTTCTCTTTTTATGGATGGACATTATTCCTGATTTTATTGATTACTTTTCCTCGTGTGTTTTGGAATTCTAGTTTGTAGGCTCTACTTAAGAGGGATTAATTTTTCTCTGCATATTCTCCCTGCCCGGTGCTTTGATGGTTTCTCCCTGGACTCCTGGGACCCTGCCCGAACCAGGTTTTATACTGATGACTCAAGGTTCTCATCCTGTGATGCTGTGGACATTTCACATGTCCAGCAACTGAACCAGCATGAGGCTTGGTCCTGGCCTCACGTGGGGCTCATTACATGTAGAGGAAAGGCACTTACTCATTTATTAACCCAATAAATATTTATTGAGTGCCTTCTTTGAGTCAGGCCTGTTCTAGGGGTGGGAATACAATGATGAACTAGACAAATAAATGTAAGTAAGTCTACCATTTACTATCAGATAGTGAGTGGCACCCTTAGTGCAAAATAAAGCAGAGCAAGGGAGTAAAAGTGATGAAGGGTGGGGTTCAGTATATCTTAGGCAAGTTGTTCATGAAAGGCCTCTCTGTAACATCTGAGTAGAGAACTGAATGGAGTGATGCAGCAAGTTATGCACAGATCTGGGGGAACAGCCTCTCAAAGAGAGAGAAAGAGCAAGTGCCAAGGCGCTGAGGTGGAAGTGTGCTTGTTGTGGTCAATAAACAGCAAGAAACCTAAATATGTAAGCAAATATTAACAGACCTAAAGGGAGAAACTGATAGTAATACAATTACAGTAGAGGACTTTAAAACCCCCACTTACATCAATGGATAGATCATCCAGACAGAAAATCAATGAGAAAACATCAGCCTTAAACAACACATTAGACCAGATGGACTTAAGATATTTACAGAACATTCCATCCAAAAGCAATAGAATACACATTCTTCTCAAGTGCACATGGAATGGTCTCCAGGGTGGATCACATGTTAGGCCACAAAACAAGTCTTAATAAATTTAAGAAGATTGAAATCATATCTAGCATCTTTTATAAACCACAATGGTATGAAACTAGAAATCAATTACAAAAAGAAAACTGGAAAAATCACAAATATGTGGAGCTTAAACAACATCCTACTGAACAACCAATGAGTCAAAGAAGAAATTGAAAAACCCCTTGAGGCAAATGAGAATGGAAATATAGCACACCAAAATCTACTGGATGCAACAAAAGCAGTTCTAAGCAGGAAGTTTATAGCAGTACTGGCTTACCTTAAGAAAAAATAAAAATCTCAAATAAACCATCTAACTTTACACTAAAGGAACTAGAAAAATAAGAACAAATGAAGCCTCAAGTTAGTAGAAGGAAGGAAATGATAAAGATCGGAACACAAATGCAGAAATAAATGCAATAGAGGCTAAAAAGACAATAGAAAAGATCGATGAAACCAAGAGTTGGTTCTTTGAAAAGATAAACAAAACTGACAAACTTTTAGCTAGACTCACTAAGAAAAAAAGGGAAAGGACTCAAATAAATAAAATCAGAAATGAAAGAAGAGAAATTACAACTATACCAAAGAAATACAAAGTAGCATAAGACATTAATACAAACAGTTATACACCAACCAATTGGACAACCTAGAAGAAATGGATAAATTCCTAGAAACTTACAATCTTCCAAGATTGAATCATGAAGAAATAGAAAATCTGAATGGATCGATTACTAGTAAGGAGTTTGAATCAGTAATCAAAAACCTCCCAAAAAACAAGTCCAGGGCCAGATGGCTACACTAGTGAATTCTACCAAAGATTCAGAGAAAATTCCGTTCTTTTCCTTCTCAAAATCCTCCCAAGCTCATTTTACAAGGCCAGCATTAGCCTGGTACCCAAACTAGACAAAGACACGATAAAAAAATTACAAGGCCAATATCCCTGATGAAGATAACGTAAAAATCCTCCACAAAATATTAGCAAACCAAATTCAACAATACATTAAAAGGATCATACACCCTGATCAAATGGGATTTATTTCCAGGGATGCAAGGATGGTTCAACATTTGCAAATCAATCAGCATGATACACCACATTCACAAAACGAAGGATAAAAATCATAGGATCATCTCAATAGATGCAGAAAAAGCATTTGACAAAATTCAACATCCATTTATGATAGAAACTCTCAACAAAGTGGGAATAGATGAAACGTGCCTCAACATAATAATCTCCATATATGAGAAGCCCACAGGTAATATTATACTCAACGATAAAAAACTTGGAAGTTTTTCCCTTAAGATCAGAAACAAGACAAGGATGTCCACTCTTGCCACTTTTATTCAACATAGTATTGGAAGTTCTAGCCTGAGCAATTAGGCAGGAAAAAGAAATAAAAGTCCTCCAAACTGGAAAGTAAGAAGTAAAAGCGTCACTATTTGCAGATGACATGTTTTTTTTTTAAAGATTGGCACCTGAGCTATCATCTGTTGTCAATCTTTTTTTTCTTTTTTCTTCTCCCCAAAGCCCCCTGGTACATAATTGTATATTCTAGCTGTGAGTGCCTCTGGTTGTGCCACGTGGGATGCCACCTCAGCACAGCTTGATTAGTGGTCCCATGTCTGTGCCCAGGATCCGAACTGGTGAAACCCTGGGCCACCAAAGCAAAGCACACAAACTTAACCATTCAGCCATAGGGCCGGCCCCACAGATGACATGATATTATATATAGAAAACACTAAAGACTCCAACAAAAATTTATTAGAACTAATAAATGAATTCAGTAAAGTTGTAGGGTACAAAACCAACACGCAAAAATCTATTTCATTTTTATGCATTAACAATGAACCACCCGAGAAAGAAATTAAGAAAACTATCCCAAAGAGCCAAAGCAATCCTGAGAAAGAAGAACACAGCTTGAGGTATTACACTCCCTGATTTCAAACTATATTACAAAGCTATAGTAATCAATACAGTATGGAACTGGCATAAAAACAGACACACAGATCAATGGAACAAAAGAGAAAGCCCAGAAATGAACCCATGCTTACATCGTCAATTAATCTACAACAAAGTAGGCAAGAATATACAATGCGGAAAGGACAGTCTCTTCAATAAATGGAGTTGGGAAAACTTGACAGCCACATGCAAAAGAATGAGACTGGACCACTTTCTTACACCATACATAAAAATTAACTCAAAATGGATTAAAGACTTGAATATAAGACCAGAAAACATAAAATTCCTAGAAGAAAACATAGTCAGTAAGCTCTTTGACATTGGTCTTGGCAATATTTTTTTTGGCTCTAACTCCAAAGGCGACAGCAACAAAAGAAAAAATAAACAAATGAGACTACATTCAACTAAAAACTTCTGCATGGCAAAGGAAACCATCAACAAAACAAAAAGGCAATCTACTGAATGGGAGAAGATGTTTGCAAAGCATACATCTGATAAAGACTTAATATCCAAAATATGTAAAGAACCTATACAAGTCAATAACAAAAAATCAAACAATCCGATAAAAAAATGGGCAAAGGATCTGTATAGACATTTTTCCAAAGAAGATACACAGATGGCCAACAGGCACATGAAAAGATGCTCAAAATTACTAATCATCAGGGAAATGCAAATCAAAACCACAATGAGATATCACCTCACACCTGTCAGAATGGCTATTATCAAAAGGACAAGAAATAACAAGTGTTGGCGAGGATGTGGAGAAAAGGAAACCCTTGTGCACTGTTGGTGGGAGTGTAAATTGATGCAGCCACTATGGAAAACAGTATGGAGGTTCCTCAAAAAATTAAAAATGGAACTACCATATGATCCAGCACTTCCACTTCTGGGTATTCATACGAAGAATACAAAAACATGCACACCTATGTTCACTGCAGCAGTGCTTACAAAGCCAAGATATGGAAACAACTTAAGTGCCCATCCATGGGTGAATGGATGAAGAAGATGTGGTATATACACACAATGGAATACTACTCAGCCGTAAAAAAGAATGAAATCTTGACATTTGTGACAACACAGATGGGACAGATGTTAAGGGTGTTATGCTAAGTGAAATAAGTCAGAGAAAGACAAATATCGTATGATTTCACTTTTATATGGAATCTAAAAAAACCCAACGGACAAACAAAACAAAACATATAGATACAAAGAACAGATTGGTGGTTGCCAGAGGAAAGTGGGGTGGAGGGTGGGAGAAATGGGTGAAGGGGGCCAAGAAATACAAACTTCCAGTTATAAAATAAATAAGTCATGTGGATGTAATATACAGCATGGTGACTGTAGTCAATAATATTGAATTGCAAATTTGAAGGTTGGTAAGAAAGTAAATCTTAAAAGTTCTCATCAAAGAAAAAAAAATTTGTAAGTTTGTATGGTGACAGATGGTAACGAGACTTACTGTGATCATTTTCCAGTGTATGAAAATGTCAAATTATTAGGTTGTACACCTGAAACTAATATAATGTTGTATGTCAATTCTACTTCAATTTAAAAAAAGAAATGAAACGAAAAGAAAGGGTGAGAAGGCCAGGGATCCAGCTGAGTGAGCAGGGGGAGAGGAATAAACAGTCTGGAGAAGCAGTCTGGGGCCAGATCCTGCTGTGTGGACCCGGGAGCAGCGGCATGCTGGAGCCCATTCAGACTGGCTCCAGAGCACTTATCGTTCAGTGATGTCCTGTTGGAAGTTAGAAATTGGCCATGGAGAGAGAAGGTACACCACAACTGGCCAATGCTACAAAGCAGGGCTCCCCATGGTCCAGAGGCGGTTGTTAAGCAAGTACCAGCACACTGCTACTTGTAGGGGTGGTGAGAAATTTGGAACAGGAAGCCATCGGAGGGTTTTGAACTGGGGAATAATGTGATGTGGTTTCATTTTAACAACCTCGTTGTGGAGAACAGACCCCAGGGTGCGAGAATGCAAGCGGGGAAATGATTAGGAAGCCATTGCAGTGGACCGGGTGAGGAGAGATGGGGAAGTGCCTAGAGAGGTTGTTGGGGGTGGGGGAGATGTTTTCATTCTGTGCTTTATCTTCTGGCCTCACCTCCCTTAATGTACTGTTTAGCCTCTGTCAACAGAGCAATTCTACTCACTGAGAGCAATATGTCTTCCTAGAAGGAATGAGGGCTCTGGAATCAGTGGGCCTGGATCCACTTCCTTTTTTGGGGGTGAGGAAGACTGGCCCTGAGCTAACATCTGTGCCCATCTTCCTCTATTTTATGTGGGGTGCCACCACAGAGTGGCTTGACCAGTGGTGCCTAGTCCGTGCTGCCAGTTGAACCTGCAAACCCCAGGCGGAAGGGGAGCGCCAGAACTTAACCACTATGCCACAGGGCTGGCGCCTGGATCCACTTCTTAACAGGATCCTGTGGGGAAATTATTTAACAGGTGGCCGTGAAGAATAAATGAGGTAAAGAGTGTGAAATTCCTATTTATCCTTCTTTCCCGGGGCACAGCACCCTGACCCTCAGTCCCTCAGGGTCCCTCCCTCTATAGGCCCAGGTCGTGCAAGCAGCAAGAATGAAACCGCTGTTCACCGGTTCCCCAGGCGGCCTGCGCATCTCTCCCAGATCCCAGATGGGCCACCAGCGCCACCTAGTGCCCAGTCTGGTTTCTGCAGGCCAGCCTTCCCTCAATGTTTCTTGATCATGAATCACCTCAAAGTTCAAGACTGCTTTGCCAGACGGAGCCAACAGCACATTAACTGTCTTAACGTTCGTTGTCTGACCTGCCAACACAGTCTGCTGTCTGCTGTCCCCCCGGTCCCTCCTTACATGTCAGTCTTGCCTCCATATCCAGATTGCAGAGGGCAGGACCCATGTCTTCAGAATCCACACCTATTTCTTGAGCCATTACTTTGTGCCAGGCACTCTGATTTAATCCTTAAGGCAGTTACATCCTTATGCTTTATCTGGAGACACTGAGGCTGAGACATCTATAGAAGCAACCCAGGTAAGATTTGACTCCAGGACTTCTCTCTGCAAGGCCAAGATTTTTTTCCACAAAAGCATCCAGCACAAGCTGGACAGCCAGAAGATGCTCAGGGGGTCATTTTATTTATGTGGCTCCATTAAAGGAGGGAAGCAAAGAGGTCACTGAACAGGAGTCAGGAGAACCACACTGAGGTTCAAGGTCTGCCATAAAGAGCTTGCTGAGTCACCTCGGGCAGACTGATGCCCCTCTGTGGTCTTCAGTATCCCCACGATTGGAGAAAGGGATTGGACTGGATGGTCCTGAAGCTTCCCTCGCATCCTGATGCTCAACAGTTGCAGAGCAGAGAGGGCTCCAGATGAGGGTTAACATTCTGGACTCTGAGGTCACTGCCTGGGGGAGTCCCACCTGCTGCACTCGATAGCTGTGAGCTCTTGGGCAAATCACTTATTCCTGCCTCCATTTCTCTGCCTGTAAAGCAAGGATGACAGTGCTCACCTTCCTGCCTCATTGGATTGTTGAGTTATCTATTAGAACCACTCAAAACAGTGCTTGGTACAGAATGGGTGATCAACTTATGTTCTTTTTTAAAAATATTGATTCCACCTGCTATGTAATTATTTTTGTTAAACCATTGAACCAGATCACATGAAAGTCTTGTGCGTTACAAATAGGGTTTTCCGCCATTTAATTCCTGCAAGCTCCAGGTCACGGTCATACATGTAGCCACAGATAAGGCAACACTGAAGGTCAGGTGTCTGACCCACAGGTTCCTCATAGGATCATGTGGCTTACAACTTAAATAAAACCTGAAATGCTTAGGACAAAATGAGCCCAAAGACCATTATCGTACCCTAAATTCCTTCATTCCAGACAGGAAATTAAGAAATCTGGGTCCTAAACCGGGCTGCTCTGGGCCTCGGTTTCCTCACGAGGAAACAGGGTGTGGACTAGCTGAACGTTTACGAAGGCCCCTATTATGGACCAGCCACTGTGAAAGGTTTCGCATAGCTAAATCAGAAAACAGCATGTATTGACAAAGGGACAAAGAACCCTGTCCTCCTGCTGGGTCGTTGTGTGACAGGAACCAGGCCTGGGCAGTGGGATGGCGTGTCCTCTCTATTCTGTTCTTTGGGATCTCCTCCTAAACGGGCAGGTGGGGAGGCCGCAGGGCTTGCTATGTGATGGGAGAAAGCCCTTCTCTTCTCAGAATCACAGGCCTCTGGAGGAGCACCACATGACAGAACTTTCGGAGATGACAGAAGTATTCAGTATCTGTGTTGTCCAATATGGTGGCCACTAGCCACCCGTAGCTTTGGAGCACTTGAAATGTGGCTAGTGCAACCAAGGAACTGAATTTTAGATTTTAGTTAATTTTAATTAAATTTAAATAGTGCATTGTGACTAGTAGCTACTGAGTTGAAAGAGCAGCTCTATAGCTATATGGCCTTAGGAGCATCCTCCTGGAAAGATGAGGAGGTAATAGAGACACAAAGAAATGGAATGATTTGCTTAAAGGCAGCCAGTGACTCTGTGGCAGAATTGAAAACAGAACCTAACTCCTTCTTATCCCAGGAGAAGTTCTTCCCTGCATTCCCAGCACATGCTTGCAGACTTCTGCCATGCTCTTCAGTGGCTCCATGACTTTCTGCAGGTTAAGTAGCTACCCATGACAGCAATGCTCTTCTACCCCACACCCACCCTCTCTGTGTTTGGTAAACTCCTACTCATACTTCAAGACCCAATTCAAACGTCCTGACCTTCTCTCCATCCCTGGCAGTTCCTTCCTCCCTCTCCATCTTCCCACAGCATTTTGTCTACTCAGCTACCAGGGCACTAATGATGTAATTATCTATTCTTTTGTCTCCCCCATTTGACTAGAATTCCCTAGAGGCACAGACAGTGTTTTATTCTTCCCCTCTCCAGAATCCAGCACAGGAGACTGGTTAACAAACATATATGAAATCAATGTACAGAATGTACTACAATTTGCAGACTTCAAATAAAAACAGACTTTCCCAGAAGATAAGGAGGTGTAACTAGTAATCAGGATGCCTGGGTTCTGTTGGTGACACATGCTCAGTTGCTGTGTGACTGTAGGTAAATTGTGCCCCTCTCTGGGCCTGAGGTTGGACTGAGTATTGCCAAGGCAGGGCTTAGCCCCCTCTAAGGGCCTGAGTCTGAGGAACTCCTGGCTCCTTGGGCAAGGCTGAGATGGATTCTCTCGAGGAGGTGGTGGGGAGCGGTGGTTGGAGGTAGCTGTCAACTGTGACAGGAGCCACTGGAAATGAGGGCTGAGGTCGCTGAGGTTGAGGGGCTGCTGGGCCACCAGGCCAGGAGAGTACAGAGAGCCCCAGACATGGTGGAGGGGGGCTGGGAGGGCAGCAGAGGTAGGAGCGGGGGGGGGGGGGGGGGGGGGGGGGGAGGGGGGGAGGGACTGGAAACCAACCAAACCAGAAGGAGGAGAAAGACAGGGGGAAAAAACCCAAAATACTGACTATACAAAGTCCATTTCTGGTTAGACTCCCATTTATTCATTCATTTCACCCATTCACTCAATAAATATTTATTTGTAGATTTCCTGAGCTCAGGGGCTCTTAGATCATCAGACAAAGAAACTGAGGCCCAAGGTGGGGAAATGACTTATTCCAGGTCACACGGGGAGCGACTAGCAAGTCTGGGACAAAGAGTCCAGGTGCCACCTTCTCAACTGTACCAAACCACTGGGCCAATTGAAAGCCAGTCGTGTGCGTCACTGGGGCGCCCAGCGCTAACTTTGGGTTACCAAGGCCTTGGGCAGCATGGGCCAGTCCTGCCAGGACTTTCTTCCAGGTAGCAAAGGAGGACTAAAGGTGATCCTCGACCTCCTCTGGGCCTCGCTCCTCATGGAGTGGCTTCATAGAATGAGCCCTGGACCTGAAGCCAGACAATTCTGGATTCAAGAACCAAGAGACTATTTTTTTTTTTCAAACTGGGTGAATTTGGACAGTCACTCATCCTTCAAGTCAGTTTCCTCATCTATGAAATGAAGATGATTCTCTCTCATGAGATGATGCTGTGAGGTTTAGATGAGATAATGTGTGTAACCATGCCTAAAAGACATCGGTGAATGTTTTGTGAATAAATAAGATGAGAAAGAAAACAGCAGCCCTGTCAGCGGTCTGCTGGCTGGGCGCTCACAGTGAGGCCACGGCGCTCTCCCGCCGAGTGTGAACAAGTTCACAGAACACCAACACCAGGCAAGGTCACTGTGATCACTATGCAGCGAGAAAAAAAATATACGACTCGGGGCCGGCCCGGTGGCGCAGCGGTTAAGTTCTCACGTTCCGCTTCTCGGCGGCCCGGGGTTCGCTGGTTCGGATCCCGGGTGCGGACATGGCACTGCTTGGCAGCCATGCTGTGGTAGGCGTCCCACGTATAAACTAGAGGAAGATGGGCACGGATGTTAGCTCAGAGCCAGGCTTCCTCAGCAAAAAGAGAAGGACTGGCAGTAGTTAGCTGAGGGCTAATCTTCCTCCAAAAAAAAATATATATATATACGACTCCATAATCACGTCTGAACGCAAATAAAAACAAGAACAGTGTGCAAAATCGCAAAAACGACCAACATCCCCTCCTCCCAGCAACATGAGAGTCGGCGGTTCCTTTACCAATTACGGCCTTAGCCCTGCTCCGTTCTCCCCTCTCTTAGAGAAAAATTAAGATCCCTAATCACCGAATTGCTGTCTTCCGACAGC
This sequence comes from Equus asinus, assembly GCF_041296235.1. Lineage (NCBI taxonomy): Eukaryota > Metazoa > Chordata > Mammalia > Perissodactyla > Equidae > Equus > Equus asinus. The sequence continues at coordinate 82,133,012 of NC_091794.1, forward strand.
ACTTGACGCAGAGCGAACTCCTGCTTGTCGCACGCCTCTCCTGACAGCCTCTTTCTGAGATGCCCCACGCTTCCACAAGGAGCGCCCCGTCCTTCATGCAGCAAGTAATAAACCCAACTTTGATGACAGGTGTGTTCCTGGTGGTCTTTTTGCTATGGGGCATTGACAAAGACTTCAATGGTAGAAGTCCAGGCCCCCGTGATAGAATAGTGGAGGAATACACACACACACACACACATGTATGTATTATGTATAGGTATCGCATATACATTGTATATGTCTGATTTTTTTGTCTGAAGGGTCTTTCCCTCAAATTACACTGTATGGATGACTTATTACTCTGCTTGTGAATGAAACCGGCCCTTTGGTCTAACAAGCTCTGGCAAAATTTGGGAAATAACTGTCATGGACAGGGGAGGAAATGGGGACATGGAGAGAGACTCACATTTACAGAAATTTTACCATGTGAGACTTTGTCTCATTTAATACTCACAACCATTCTATGGGGTAGGTCCAGTATCATTTCCCTCAGATTACAGATAGGGAAACTGAGGCTCACAGAAGTTTGGTGTTTGGGCCAGGATTTGAAGCAGAACTGACTCCAAAGTGTGTGCTCTTTACGCCCAGCCTGTGAGCTCCTCTACTGTCCCTGAGAAAGGAGGGTAGCATCCTGGCCGCCTGAGCTCAGCCTCTCCAGCCCATAGCCCCAGGTAAGACCCAATAATTAGTCATGAGTAGGCATAATCCATCAGCGATCAGAAGCCATTCATGAATTCTCATTTTATAAGTGGGGAAACTGAGGCCCAGAGAGGCAATCCCCTCTCCTGTCTGGGCTTCCTTCAGTGATTGCTGGAGCAGATTCCTACAGCTTGCAAGGGGCGGGGCATGTATGTCTTCCCAACTCAGTGTTCAACCATGTTCCATTCATAGCTTGATATTAGTTACAGTGCGAATATTGACACTGCAGATATTGGCAAATGCTAGGGATTTTTGTTTGTTTGTAGGTTTTTATTTTTTCCCCAGAAAGTCAGTTAAAACATTTACCAGCACACCACTGGCTTCTTCCCTCCTATAAGGGAAAGAAATTATAAATATTAGTGGGGATATGTTTGGGAACAGCTCCCGTCAGAGGACAAAAACTGAACTCCACCTGGCTTGGCTGTGATTTTATCATAACGTCCACATCCTCTGTGATGTATTTGTGTCAGCGTAATCGGAGGGTCTTGTTGAAAGTCTTTCCTGGACCCGCCTGAATCAGAAGCTCTGGAGCCAGGACCCAGAATCTGCATTTTAACAGGTCTCCTCAGATGATTCTTGTGATGCTCCTGAGTTGATCACTGCCCTACATCCTTGTTGTCGTATCGAATGACACCTTAGACACAGAGGGCAAATTTTGGCCTTCAAAGAAAATGCAATCCAGCCTCTGTTTCTTGAATGCCCACCATGTGCTAGCTGGGGGTGCATGAAGACGGGCCCAGGTCCACTTCCGTCTTCTCTCTCCTGTCTCTGAGGCGATGGTACAGAGCTCACTGGTGTATCGACATGGGAATCAGACAGAATTCCACCACATCCCCTCCCAGAGAGTTCTAGGTAAGTGTGCCTGCTAGAAGTTCCATAGAATCTATTAACACATAGAAAATGTATAGTTAATTCTCAGTTGTCTAAACAATTGATGTCAGAACTGGGTTAGAGTCCTGGATCTGATTCACACTAGGGATGGGATCTAAGGCAAGTTCCTTAACCTCTCTGGGGCTCAGTTGCCTCCTCTTTAAAACTAGCATCTACCTTAGAGGTTTGTAAGACTCAGTGAGATAACGCTGGAAAAGCAAACTCATTTATACAGTGCTGGTTACACATTTATTGCCTTAGCTCTCTCGCCCTTGCTGATGGGCCCTCCTCAATTCCAGCACCATGGGACTGCCTCCCTCACCCAGGCTATGAGCACCTCACAGCAGGGCTTACACATCTATGTGTATGTCCAGCACAAAACAAGTATTTCCTTAAGGTATGTGATTGCATCTGAATGTATGACTTGCACATAGATATAGAGAGATGAAGCCACCCCCACACAGAGAAATGTGGCACTGGTACTGGATTATTCACAGACAGGTGGCATGGAGTTGTAAACAGAGCACAAGGCTTGGGGACAGGAGTTTCAAGTGTTAGGGTGGGGAATTGTATCTACTGCTGCATAATAAATTACCACAAACTTAGAGGCTTAAAACAACACACTTATTATCTCACAGGCTCTCTGTGTCAGGAATCTAAGCCCAGCTTAGCTGAATCCTCTGCCGAGAGTCACAAGACTGCAGTGACGGTGTCGGCCAGGCTGCAGTCTCATCTGAGGCTCAACCGGGGAAGGATCCCCTTCTGCACTCAGTCAGGTTGTTGGTGGAATTCAGCTCCTTGCAGCTGCAGGACTGAGGGATTTACTATCTTGTTGGCTGTCAGTCAGAGGCTGCCCTCAGCTCTTAGAGTTGCCTGCAGTTCCTGGCCATGTGGGCCTCCCAACAGAGGCGTCCTACAAGATGGCAGCTTGCTTCTTCAAAGCCAACCAGGGAGCAAAAGAGAGACTCCAGCAAGACAGATGCTACAATTTTATGTCCTCTAACCATGTAATCACTAATGTACACCCCATCCATCTGATCATCTTGGGTTGGAAGCAAGTCACAGACCCTGCTCAGACTCAAGTGGAAGGATTTATACCAGGCCATGAATACCAGCAGGTGGGATGATGGATGACCCTTTCAAGAATTTGTCTACCACAGGAACTGAGATGGACCTTGTGAAAGATTTTTCTTGTGAAGCCAGTAGACAGACTTGGGGGATAACAGAGCCCTTAGAAATCTTGTAACCATTTCACTTTACGCATGACAAAACAGAAGCCCAGAGAGACTGAGTCACCATTAAGTGAATAGCAGAATCAGACTAGACTCCAGACCCTCTGACTTCCAATTTCCACCATATTCTACTGCTTCTCTCTCTGCTAATAAGCAGACTTTGGGACCAAAAGACAAAAATTTAGGTGACACTTTGAAGATGTAGCTCAGTGGACATTGGAATGTCTTGGAATAGCTGCAGAATAAATCCAAATTCTTAGCATGACATTCAAGGCCCTTTGACTACCTAGCCCAACCAAGCTTTTTTGTCTCACCTCTTACCATCTCCCCCTGGTATCTAATGTTCCATCACAGAGAACTATTTGCAGCTTCCTGGTGATGCCTCCCTCCCTTTGCATATTCTCCACCAGGAATACCTTTCTCTTTCTCCGCCTAGAAAATAAACGAGCAAAACAAATTGACAAATAAATACAGCTACTTATCCTCTGAGTCCCAGCTCAAAAGCCCCCTTCTCCGTGAAACCATCCTTAATTCTTGTAGGAATTAATCACTCTCTCCATTCTGTTCTCGTAGAATCTTGTACAGCCTCTCATATAGCCCTTTTTGTATATATGATAGCTGTTTTTTGAGTTCTGTTTCTCCTACAACACCAGGACTTAAAGCAGGATTGTTAGAAAGAAGTGAAACTAATTTGCTTTCAACAAGTGTATCCTGCCAGCTGGTTTTGCCAAGAGACTACCACAGCCTCTCCTGCTGAGCTGAGACACCACCAAGGCTAATGAGGGTATTTATTTCAAAGCAGATGTCTCCAGAAGCTCACTGCAAGTCAAGGAAAGGCTAGCTCGATCCCCACCCAATTACCTTCTCCTCTGTAGCTCCCCTAGCTCCATTCAATAAATCTTTAGCAATTGATTGAACAGAATTGGATTGTCATTCAACACTCGTAATTAATGCTTACCAAAGGCTGGGCCGATACTAAGAGTTCAGACTAAGAGAGGAATAAGACTAGAAAAGGACATGAAAAATCAAAAGCACATGGGCTTTGGCCAAAAGTCCGATTCGAACTCAGACTCAGTTACTTACTAGTTGCATGAACTTGAGCGAGTTATTTAACTCCCCTGACCTCTGTTTCCTCAGCTAAACAGGGGATAACAATACCTCCTCCATGAGCATTGCTGTGCGGATTACATGAGAAGACCTATGTGCCTGGTACATTGCAGATGATCAACAAACGTTAGTGCCATGCCCCTGACCCATTCCTAGAAAATGCGTCACTAGTCACTAGTCACGCTGACAACACTTATCACACACTATCAAGAATGCTGGAAGAGATACAACATGCTGGGAGGGAAGAATACTCCATAGAATGGAGGGACCATCAAACAGAAGAGGAGGAAGGGAAAGGCTTCAAACACAGTGAACAGGAGTTGGCCAGGAGGACACTGCCATCAGAGGGAAGGGCACGTACAAAAGCAGGGCCATCCTAGCGCCTGGTCTTCATTTTTGTTGGCATCTAGGCCTTCGAGTTAACATAGAGATAAAACAATCTCTTCCTTCTGTGACAGATGACTGACGTTTTTCTTTCTTTGCCACCCCAGAGAAAGTGCCTTCTCTCTCAACCAGAAATCTGAAACCATCCAATTTACAGCTAAGGTACTGCTGAGAATTGAAATGCGCTGAATTCCAAAGTTCTGACTCTAAGAAGAATGTCAAATGAGCCTCATTCCCAGGGCGTGTGACACACTTTTGAATATATTTTATGGAGTTTGACGCCATTAAATTGAGACATAGGTTATAACCTGAGTGATGTAGTTACTGTGGGAACCCTTGGAATCTCCTAACATTTTTACATCCATAATTTCATGATCTTCATAACTTAGACTCCCAGAATCCTAGAATGTTAGGTGTAGAAGACCCCTCAGAAGTTCAACCTCCACATCTTCCTGACAGAGAAATGGAGGCCAACATATGGGGATTGAGCTGCCTAAGACCATACAGCAAAATCCTTAATTTCTGCCGCTGGAACATAGGCCTCTAAGCTTCAAGTCCACTGCCCTTTATCCTGTACTGCAGTTACTACTCTTGAGGGACTGTTACAAGTTTAGGGTGGGTCTTTTCAAATTGTACACTTCAGTAACATATGTTCATTGTGAAAAAGATTCATGTCCTTTGGGTCTAATTGACTGCCTTTAACCAGGTCAGTACTAAAAGGTTTTTATCAAACCTCAGGTTCTTGGCCATTTTCCTTAGGACTTAGCCCTTAGAACTTAGGAGATAGAGTCATAGAATCTTAAAGTAGAAAAGGACTTTAGTGGTTTATCTGGTTCAGCTCCCCTTAGACCAAAGAAATGGCCTTCTTGAATGTATCCAGTGATATATTCATTTCTCCAAAGGGAATTTATCCCATTGTTTGGCCATGACTCCAAGTTTCATTAAGCAGAACTCTCTTTCCCTGTCTACTCTATCCATTAAGATAAAAGGAAGGAAGGAAAAACGTATCATTTGGGTATCAGGCATATGGGAGGGGCTTGGATATACTACCTCATTTGATTCTGAAAACATCCCTCTAAACTAGATGTGATCAACCGGATATAAGACTGAAAAAGAAATTCAGAGAGTTTAAAAAGTGTGGCCGAGTTCATCCACAATGAGTGGAAGATTCAAGCCCGCATGTACTCTTCGGAATGCCGAGATGCCCATCGCTCTTGCCTTCTGTCTCTCTTCCGTAAAGCCCTTTCAGCCAGCCACACCAGAGCTTTCCTTTTAAAATAAAAATCCCCTGCTTAAATGCCATTGATGGCTCTTCAATATCCACTTGAGGTAAATAGTCCAAACTCTTTAGCTTAATATCCAAGGCTCTTGACAATCTGGCTCCAAGTGGACGTCGCTGGTTCACTTCCCTCTACCCTCCCAGTGCATCCTGCATTTCCCATGAGGATGCCTTTCTGTCTCTGCACATGCTGTACTCGCTACCTGCGTGCCCTTCCCCTCTTTCTCTGCCTAAGGACATCCTAGTTTTCCTTTAAGGTCCACTCAAATGTCTCCTCCTAGGTGAAGCCTTGACCAGTGTCTCTGCACATTAATTCTTCTCTGCTTTCTCCCAGCACACCGTACACACCTCTGTAACAGCCTCTTCTGCATTGTCATGGTCCTTTGTAGTCTAAGATCCTCAAGGACAGGGATGGTATTTTACTTTTGTTTGCATTTCCAATTCCTGGCATATAATAGGTGATCCATAAATATTTATGGAATAGAACTGAGGCTTAATCCTTTTCCAGATATTAGCCCTTCAATTACTTGAATAAACCTCTAAGGCTTTGCCCTATGCCATCCTCTTCCTAGTTATTTCTTCTCGCACCTAAAGAGTCCCAGCTCCTTCAGCTGTTTCCCGTAAAGTCTAATTTCCAGATTCTTATCATCTTGGTCATTTGCTTCAGGGTGATAATTTATCAACATGCCTCTTTTAAAATGTGATGCCTAGGACAAAATTTAATGCCCAGATGAAGTCTGGCTGCAGCGGAACAAAGAGGATGACACCTTCTGATTCGGACGTAACACTTCTTTACCCATTGCTATGTACCAGGAACCTCTGCCTATCTTATTTTCCTTCACTCTTGCAATAATCTGGTAAGGTAAGTGTTATTTCTCCCATCTTATAGATGATGATACTAGCCATCTGGTAAGGCATTTTGAGAGTAAGTTAACAACGTCACAAGCCCAGAGCACAAAGTGAGCTTGTGGACAACTGATACCTTTAGATCATTTTTAAATCAACTGCTGTCAAGTTTTTGGGTGTTTTTCCAGCTACCAGCTAGTGACAGGCTTAAGGGCAACTGAGGACAAAAAGAATCAGTGCCTTTAGAAGGGTGTGGAACCAAAGCACAGAGAAAAGCCAGGTTGAATTAACGACCAACTTCCTAACAATAACAGCCTTTATCTAGGAGCTCAGACGGAGCCTGGAATCTCTCAGCCACATAGCTTCCTGGAACTATTTTTATTAGGTATTTTACAAGAGGAACAAGAGCAGAAGGATCTTAGATAAACAATGGGGTTTGAGGCTCAGCACTCCTCTGCAAAGCCCTCACACCATCCAAGTCTGAGCAGCCAGTCCAGCCGGAGCCCTGTGAGTTACAGAGTAGAGGATAAGGAGGCTGCCTCTCTGGTCTGTGGCCTGGGCCTGAGAGGGCTCCACGGGGCATGTTCATTCCATAAATATCTCCTGAGCCCCCTGTGTTCCAGGTATGGTGTGAGGTGCTGGGCGTGTAATAAAGAACGAACATAGGGACAGTTCCAACCTTGTGGAGCTTGTCATCAGGTGGAAGACAGGCACAGAAGCAAATGATATGCACACGACCTAGCAAGGGCAATGATGAAAGAACGTGCCCAGGCTGCTAGGAGAGCAGGAGGAGGGGCATTTAACCCATCCTGGGGTGAGGATGGAAGACAAGGGATCAGCAGAGGCTTCCTGGGGAGGGTAATCTTAATTGATGAGTAGGAGTTAACCTGGTGAAGGTGGGAGGAAGAGACAGAAAAACAGAAGTTCCAAGTATGAGCAGAGCCTCAAAAGCAAGAAACAACATAAAGTTCCCACAAAGTGTGGGAAGAATTATAAGCAGTTTGGTGTTTAATTAAAGTTCAAGAGGCTAGGGAGGCAGAATGAATTGTTAATGCCCTTTGTGTATTAGGCACTGTGATGAAACGTTCACATACATTATTTCAGATCATTAACTCACTGAGTGACCTTGAGCAAGTTACTATACCTCTCTGGACCTCACTAGTAAATGAGGATTACGTGAATTCCAAGGTCCCGTCTAATCTTAGCCTCTGGCATAACCGGGTGGAAAAGCATTCTGATCTATGGTCTGTCTACCATGTTTACACAAATGCTAGTCAGGCTGATGGAGCCTCATAGCCCTGCCTCCTGTAGGGAGCGTATTCAAGAGGAAGTGAATTCTATCAGACTTTAAAACATTTAATGTTTTCAAGCATATAATGTTTGCAGGATTCAGAAAAGATACAGATTAAAATATCTGTCTGGCAAGGTGGGCTGTGATAAACGTCATTGGAAAGGGTCAGAAGGTGAGCAGTGGGGAGCTCAGAGTCAGGAGAGATCACAGTCGGCTTGGAGGGTTGGAGCAAGGCTGCTTGGAAGAGATGGCATTTGTGATGGGCCACAGAATGCACAGAATGTCAAGGAAGAGGCTGAGCAGACATTCCAGGCAAAGGAAACAGCAAGAGCGTGACAAAGCCAACCAAAAACTGTACTCCTGCTCCCCCATCTGCTCCCTCCACCCCTCCACCCCTACACATCCTCTGCTCACCCTACCCTATCCACTTTCAGGATTCCTAGCTGACAGTTGAGACTCTCCATAGCTAAGCTTCATTCTCTGTGTCCAGCTTACTGACTCATGTCTCCCCTGTGTGGACCCTCTGCTCCAGCCATACAAAATGACTTGCCATTTCCTAAATGGGCCCCTTAGTTTTCTGTCCTTATCTTATTATATCTTCTCCATACAATGCCCCATTCCCCTAATACTCCCTTCTCCCCCTCCAACTTTCCCTATTCACCATTCATGGTCCCCCTAAAATATCATCTTTTCTGTGAAACCCCTCCTGAATCTCTTTCAAACACCACCACGTTTTGATTGCATTTCCCTCACGGCACTTAAAACTTCCTGCCTTGTATTAGAATACTGTGCACTCCTTGAAGGGGAAGTGCTATACCATTTTGGTATCTCTCTTGAGGGTCTTACACAGGGAGCACTCAATAACTGTCCTGAGGCAAGTAATCACATAGGTTGTGAGCAAAGTGGTCAGAGGGAGAGTCTAAATGAATCTGCCCTTGGCCATTATTTAAGGCGAACGGCGCCGTCCTGTCATCCTTTGGTTATCCAGCATCATCCCCCCAAACTCTGACACGTGTTTTGGGGGTGCTGAGCAGTGGTACTGAGCACACGTCCAGCTCCAGCAGTGGGCTCTGTTATCCCATCCTTCTCATTGTTTCTAGGAGGTTCAAGCTTCCTGGTGAATCAGATCATAAAATTTCTAACCATTCTTCTGATCCCAAACTTAGTATACAGATGAAATCTGTTCAAACTGCCTGTTTAATGATTTTAGGCAGCCTTGAAGCAGAAAAGGAGTCACAAAAGACCAACAAGCAGAAGAAGATGTGGAAGGAAAAACACCCAAATCAAGAAGGAGGCTAAGAGCCCATGTGTGTTTCAGCCCCCCCCCCCCACCTCCCCCGATTTCTTTATGCACCAGAAGTCATTTTTCCATTTCCTTCACCAACTCTCCCTTGGGCTCACTGTCCACTCACCAACATGGTAAAAGTGAAACACCGTTTCCTTGGTTGTCAGTCCTGGAATAATCACTCCTTCTTGCTGTCCCTTATGAAGGGCTCTGCCACGTTTATTCCTTAATGTGATATATAAAACAGCAGACCTGGGGCTTGTTCCCATCCTTTCTTTAAAAAAAAAAAATTACATCCTGACTGATTTGCCTGTTTCTTTCCCTCTCCAATGCTTCCGTACTTCTTGGCTTCCTCCTTCCCGTGACCCGCTCCTAGGGTCTGGTCATCGCCCAAAGCCACTCTCCATCTGCCTCTTGGTTTTTAATCCCCTTTCATGTCCTTTTTAAAAATCCAAACATAAAACAATGAATAGAATCTATGATGTGCTGTGCCCTGGGACACTAAGTGGACTAAACATGAAGTACTACCCTCAAGGAAACTACAGTCCAACTTAAGGTGCTCCATAGTCACACATTTCCTACCTAGATATTTACCAAGTGACAGCACGGAGGAGGGAGCAATTAATTCTTCTTGAGAAATGTCAGAGAAATTTTGAGCTGGATCTAAAAAAGAAGCAGGGATCCAAAAGACAGTATGTATACTTTTTATCTTTTCAGCAAGTATGTAGGAATATCTCCTTCGTAGGAAGCCTTGTCTGAGACTTGGAGCTAAGGTGTGAACAGGTTTCCTGATCGCAAGAAGCTTTCAGCCCAGGAAAGTTCAAAAATGTCCCCTAAAAACGGCAATACAATGCCTATTGTGCCATGGAGAGAGTGACAGAACAAACTGCCAGGGGAGTTCGCAGAGAAATGTTTAAGAGAACATTTCTCGCTGGGTGTAGTAGGCAGAATTCTAAGACGGCCCCCAAGATTCCTGGCCATTGTCGTACCTGTCCTGCATAACCCCTGGGCCAGTGAATATAATGAATTTTACTGCTATGATTAGGTTATGTTATATGGCACAGTTGCCCTTAAGAAGGGAGATTATCTGGGTAGACTTGACCTGATTACAAGTCTTTTAAGAACTGAGCGTTTTCTCTAACTGGTTGAAGAAGGAGAAATCAGGGAGATTCACAGAGTAAGCGGGATTTGATTTGAAAGACGTTCTTTGTCAATGTGGCAGAGGAAGCCACGTGACACATATCTGAGAGTGGTCCCCAACTGACAGCTAGCAAGACAATGGGGAATCTCAGTCCTACAACCACAAACAAACAAATTCTGCCAAAAAGCTGAAAGATATTGGAACACACTTTTCCAGATAAGAAGGCAGCTGGCCAACAGTGATTTCACCTATAGGATGCCCTTAGTGGAGAACCCAGCCACACCGTGCCAGGCTTCTGATCTAGAGAACTGTGAGTTAATCAATGTTGTTTCAGACTGCTAAATTTGTGGTAATTTGGTATGAAGCAATAAGCACTTGCAACACTGTCCTCTCATTAGCTGTTTACACATTAGTTACCCCATCTTTGGGTTCCATGGATTCGGACTGTATCTAATTATCCTTCTAACCTTAGGACTATTCATCAGACAGGTACTCCCTAAAATTCCATGGAGTGAACGTTTAAATGAGACCCAGGGAAGTAGGCAATCTGCACCTGGATACACTCTGCCCATTCCCTCCTCCCAAAGATGGGGAGACTGATCCTGAGACTAGTGCCAAGACCAAAGGAGGAGGCTCCCTTCAGTCCAGCGCTCCAAGGCCTATTCTAGAAACACAGCAGTAAACCAGCCCCAGGGGCCCCAGCGGCTGCCCCAGTCTTGTGGGGATAGGTCCTTCCCCCAAACTTGGCTTCGGCGCATTTCCTTTCCAGGAGCATCGTTCACAGGGGCATCATTAACAAGGAATCTCTGTGTGACCGGAGAGTTGCCATGTTCTAAATGATGCCCACGCCCACTCCACAGCCCTCTCAACAGGGGTCTCAGGATTTACGTTTCACCACAACACCTTAGCTATACCTGAACACCAAATACGTCTTCGACCAGCCAAAAGGGAAGTAAAAAAGTTCTTGAACCTCATTCATTCATTTCCTATGAAACATTTTACTATGTTGTTGTTTTTACTATGAAACAAAAAGGAGCAACACAGTGAACACTTGTGTACCCTCTACATTCTTTACAAATAGTTAAAATGTGCTGTGTACTTCCCCCTGATGGCATTCCCACCCCTAACCCTCTAGAGATGACCACTCCCCTGACTCTGATGTTTATTGTTTCCATGAATGTCTTCTTACTTTTACTATGTGTGTGTGTCCCTAAACAAAATTGGTATTGTTTTGCTTATTTTTAAACTTTATATAGGTGGCATCATAGTGCTTATCCTTTTTTGTCCAACGTTATTTCTAAGGTATTTTCATGTTGTTACATTTAGCTCTCTATCAGGGGTTGGCACATTTTTCTGTAAATGGCCAGAGAGTAAATATCGTAGGCTTTGCAGGTGATAAGGTCCATTGTAGCATTAGAGCTGTCATAGAAAGCCCAGCTGGGTTCCAATAAACCTACATTTTCATACAAGTTACATGTGTCATGAAATTTTATTCTTCTTTTGATTTTTTCAACCATTTACAATTTTTACATTTACAAATGTAAAAACCATTCTTAGCTACTGCGCCATACACAGTGAGGCCAGATTTGGCCCAAAGGTTTGTCAATCCTGCTCTAGATCATTCATTTTTATGGCTATAGAGTGTTCGATTGTATATTCATTCATTTAAAAAATATTTACTAAATATCTACCAGATTCAAGAAATTCAGTAGATACTGTTGCAGATCAGACACTGATCCTGTTCTTAAGAAATTTACTGTGTAAGTGGGCAAGATAGGGCACATTAACCAATAAGGAGGTAGAAAGTGACAAAGGTCCTGAGAGAGGTCTGTATGGCCTGCCATGAGAGCTAACAAGAGTGGAGGAGGGAGAGCTCAGTTCACACTGGAACGGTGGTTGAGAAAGTGGGCTGTGGAGCAGGCTGTCTAGGTTCCTCTTCTGGCTCCACCATTCACTAGCTCTGTGATCTTGGAGAAGCTACTTTCCCTCCCAGAGCCTCAGCTTTCTCATCTGTAAAATACAGATCATCATCATCCCTACTGTACAGGTTTGTTGTGAAAATTAAATTGTCACAAGAATTTAATAAGACAGTACATATACAGGCCTGAAAGAGTGCCTGGTTCATAGTAAGTGTTATTTAAACGTTGGTTCTTATTATTCAAGCTGGCGGATCATGGAAGGCTTTGTGAAGACTATTAAATCACAGTGTTAAAAGATGGGTAGGATTTGGACAGACAGAAATGGAGAGGAAGGCATTCTAGAAGACAGACCAGTATATGGAAAAACCCAGAGTAACAAAGGACATATGTAGAAAACTATAAGTGAATCAAAGGGTAAGTAAAGGAGACTAGAGAGAAATAAATTAGAAAGGAAGCTTGTGGCCGGATCACGGAGAGCCTTGAGTGTAAACCTACGGAGTTGGGACTTTGTCCTGTAGGTACTGAGGACTTACTAGGTTTTATAAACTGGGGAGTGGCATGATGCTTTCAGGATCTGGCAGCTGTGGGAGGCAAGTTTGAGAGAACAGAGTCACAGCCAGGTTACAACTCCAATAGTCCAGAGACTGGGGCCTTGACTTGGGAAAAGGCAGTGTGCTTCAGAAATTGACTGGATATGGACAACAGGGAAGCAGTTAAAAAAAAATGCTACCATGGTTTTAAGACTGAATGACTGAGAGTATGGTGGTGCCATTGCCTGAAATGGGGAGCACAAGATAGAAAGAGAAGGTGTAGGATGGAGAGTCATGATTTTGGTTTGGTTTTTGTTTCTGCTTTTTCTCCCCAAGTCCCCCCAGTACATAGTTGTATATTTTTAGTTGTTGGTCCTTCCAGTTGTGGCATGTGGGATGCTGCCTCAGTGTGGCCTGACGAGTGGTGCCATGTCCTCGCCCAGGATCTGAACCAGCGAAACCCTGGGCCGCCAAAGTGGAGCGTGCAAACTTAACCACTCGGCCACAGGGCCAGCCCCGATGATTTTGGTTTTTAACTCATGGAGTTTGCAGACTCCATATGGAGTTGCCTGATGGAACTGGAGCCAAGAACAAAAAGGTCTGGGGAAAGGGTTGAGGATATAGATTAACTGCTGGGAGTTAATCCTTCCAACAACTCATATATAATTATCCCTATTTTAAAGAGGAGGAAACTGAAACCAGAGAAGTTAAGGTGAACTCCACAGCTTATGACCAACCACCCCACTCTGCTGCCACTGCAGCTGGCCTTCTCAGTGCTTTGTCCAGGACAGTTCCTCAGACCCTCGCTTAAAGAATGACTATTTGATGGATTCTGGGAAGCATGGATAGTTTACCTTCTCAGCTTTAGCAAACAAGAAGCTAGCATAAAGGGAACAGGCATAATGATGGCAAGACAAGCGGCAGCTGACAACCAGAAACTTTAAGAAACTGTCATGAGATTCCCAAAGGCATAGCATTCTGGGGCTGTTTGTTAAGGTGGAATATAGTCCTTCACTCCTCAATAAGCCAAGACGATTTCTTAATAATAAAGCCTGGGATTGCTACCGATTCAGGTTTATAATGAATCAAGAAAATACTAAATTTATTTCTGTATACTTAAATAAGAATGGCTAGGAAGTTTATAATAAACTTTTAAAAGATTTTCATCTGATATGGATACTTTTTTTTTCTTTTTTTAATGATAAAGGAACAGACTCAGGACTCTGGGAGAACTCCTGAAAAGCAGCTTTCCAGACAGCAGAGGTTTTGGGGCCAGCCCGCTGGCTCAGCGGTTAAGTGGGCACATTCCACTTTGGCGGCCTGGGGTTCGCCAGTTTGAGTCCTGGGTGCAGACATGGCATCGCTTGTCAAGCCATGCTGTGGTAGGTGTCCCACATATAAAATAGAGGAAGATGGGCACAGATGTTAGCTCAGGGCCAGTCTTCCTCAGCAAAAAAAAAAAAAAAAAAAAGAGGAGGATTGGCATATGTTAGCTCAGGGCTAGTCTTCCTAAAAACAAACAAAGAAAAAAACAGACAGCAGAGTTTTTGATGTAATTGTTTCCCCTCTCACTGCCTAAAGAGCCCTAGAAACAAGTGAAGGATACGCTGGGCTGTGTAGCTTTGGAGGACCCTCTGCCGGGATTCCCATGCCCGGTTAGGCTATCATCGATAACCTCTTCCCTTCCTCTCATCTGCCTCCCTGACTTGACTGCGTCTCTGAAAATGGGCAATGAGAGGTAACAGTGTGCTGGGGTCAGACAGGGAGGCGGCAAACTCCTCACGACACAGGGCGGAGTGGAAATAAAGGAATAAAACACTCGCTCTGGTGCTTACTTGTCAGGTGGTGAGGCGATACCAAATTAGGAATAAAAAAACCAGAGTCATTTGGGTCCCAGCTCTGTTGCTCACCAGCCCTGCACTTTCCTGTTTCTATCCGCCGGGAATGCCTGTGCCCTGTGAACTCATCCCTCAAGGCCTGGCTTGGGTCTTGAAAGCTCTTTCTGAAATGCAAATCTGATTAAGTCACTTCCCCACTTAAAACGTGAATAGCTTCTCATTGCAGAGAGCAGGCATTCTGGTCTCAGGACCCCCTCCTCCACCCTTAAAAATTATTGAGGACCTCAAAGAGCTTTTTTTATGTGCAGTTTGTTACTTCTATCAATATTTACCATATTTGAAATTAAAACTGAGAAATGTCTAAATTTTATTAATTCACTTAAAAATTACAATAATAAATCCAATACATGTTAACATAAACACATTTTTAATGAAAAAACCACTACATTTTCTAAGACAAAATGTTAATAAGAGTGGTGTCAAATTTGTGCAAATCTCTTTAACACCTGGATCCTAAAATCTGTTTCTGCATTTAATCTGTTGCAATATCCATATGTGCTATATCTACGGGAAACTTCACTGCGCACTCGTGAGAGAACGTGATCAAAAAAAGCAAATCACATTTAGCATTATTATGAAAATAAGTTTGAGCTCACTGACCCCTGAAAGGATCTCAGGGACACCCAGGGGTCCCAAGATCACACTATAAAAACCATTGGCCTACAAAATAAATTCTAAGCTAGACATACAAGGACACTCAACGTCATTCTAGACAGACAAGGACGTCCTTTCATGTTCTGGCTGCCTTTCCCTGTCTAACTTCAGCAGCAGCGTCACCATATCCATATGGCTCCCATACTCCCGCCACACCAGTCACGCCAGTCAGCCATACGGTATCGCGTCTTTATGCCTTTGCGTACACCGTTTCCTCTGCCTGAAATTAGCTTCCCCCTTGCAGACTCTTTCAAGAGTCAACTTGAATGTGTTTGACTCTGGGGCGCCTCCTTTGACGCCCACCCCCGACCCCTGCCGCCACACATACACAACGGAGCTGACCGCTCCCTGCAGGCAGAGCACAGGCTTTGAAGTCAGACAGGCTGGAGATGAATCTCCACTCATTTCCTGGCTGGGCGACCTTGAACAAATACCTTCACCTCCCTGAGTTTCAGATTCCTCACTGCTAAAACAGGGCTAATCCTGGGTGGATGCGGCGGTTAACCAGGAGAGCGTAGGAGAGAGCGCTCATGGGCACTCAAAGATGACCCCGTGTTCTGTGCCGGGCACACAGCGGGCTCCGTGCGTACTTGTTGAGTGGATGAAACAATGAAGGGACCGAGGAAACTTACACTTACTGAGCACTTACGAGGTCCCCACATTGTTCCGTGGGCTTTACAAGCATCAGTTTATTTTATCCCCACACCAACCCTCACACCTATCCAAATCCTCTGGATTAAGTGCTATCCCCTTAGAGATGAGGCCCCTGGGGTAGGGGGAGAACCCGGTCAAGGTCATCCATGCCCCAGCGCCTGTACAGGTCATTACTAAGGCAGGGATTCCGGCCCCGGGGACGCCCGCTCTCTGCCCACGGTGGCGCCCCGAGTCCGCCGGCCCACGGGGCCGAGAGCTGACCGCTCCTGGGTCTGCCATCGCCCCAACGGGCCCACGCGCGGCCTCGGGGCGGACGACCGCAGCGGCGGGATTCGAACCCGATTCCCCTAGCCTTCTCGCGGCCTCAGTTTACCCTCTGTAAGACGCGGCGTGGAGAGCCGGCCCGGGCGCGGATGCGGGCCCCCGGCGGAAGGCTCGCGGGCGCCCGCCCCTCGCCGCCCCGCCCCCCGCGGCCCAGGCGCGCGCCACCTCGCGGCGGGAGGCGTGGGGGCGGGGCCCGCGACCCCGCCCCGCCCCCCGCCCCTCGCCCCCCACCGCCGCCGCCGCTGCCGCCGCCGCCGCCCGGGTCGAGCCCCCCGCCGCCCGCGCGCCCGCCGCTCGCGGAGCCGCCCCCGCCCTCCCCTGCGCGCGTCCTCCCTCGCTCCCTGCGCAGCGGAAACATGGCGGCGGGAAGGGAGTGAGCCGCCCCGCGTCACCGCTGCGCCCGCAGGTAAGCGCCCGGGCGGCCGCCTCCGCTCCCCCGGCGAGCGCGCGCCCGGAGGGGCCTGGGCCGCCAGGGGCCGCCTCGGGCGGGAGGGCGGCGGCGGACCGGCCCGGCCGCTGCCCCCGCCCCTCGGGGCCCGGCTGTCTGTCCGTTTGTCGGGGCCGGTCGGCCTGTCTGTGGTCCGAGCGCGGCCGCAGCCCTTGCCCGCCGGGCCGGCCCGGCCCGGAGTCCCGGCGGCCCGTTCTGCCTTCGCGGCCGCGCCGGCGGGGCCCAGGGTCCGGCCGGCGGGCCTGACGCGGTGCGGGCGCCCCGGGACCCCGGCGCGGGAAACCCAAGGACAGGGGGACATTCGGAGGTGCGGCCTCGCGGGCGGTCGGGGCGGGGGTCGCTCTGTCCGGGCCGGCGGGGCTGGGGTCGGCCGGGTAGGTTGGGCTGGGGGCCGAGGGCCGGGGGTCGGGGTAGCTGTCAGTCTCCTCGGAGGCGAGAGCCGAGAGATGTCTGTGGTCCTCGCCTGCCGGCTGGGCATGGGCCGCCCGAGGGGCGGGGGCGGGGGGCCCGGAGCTGTCCGCAGCGGTCCTCGGGCTGGCTCCGGCGAGAGGGCTGCGCCGGGACAACTCACGTGTGCCGCCGGAAACGGGCGGGCAGAGCAGGTTTCAAACCTCAGACGGGGGCGGGAGGCGCTGGGCACTGAGGTGAGCCGGCGGCCGGGAGGGCTGGACACGTGGGCACAGCTGCGGGCCAGCTCCGAGAGGAGTGCCGAGGGCTTTCCAGGAGATGGGTGAACCCCAGAACATCTGCAGCCTGGAAGGGAATTTGAAAGTCCTCTAGGGTCCCTTTCTCCCATCCCCTACCAAAGTAGCTTTGAAAATCCCAAATTTTACCCTAATACTATGACCAACCTGTTTGCACACCTCTTCCAGGGTTGGGAAACTAATCTCTTCACAAGGAAACCTATTCTGTTCCTGAACAGGTTTGGTTTTTACAAATACTTTTTTAGTTGAAAGAAACAGCTGCCTCCAATTTTTCCTCGCTCTTTTCCCTTATGGACATCCGTTAAGATATCTGAAGATAGTAATCATGTCCCTGGAGTCTTGTGTTCGCCTCACTAATTCCAGTTCCTTCAGTTGGTTCTATACGCCGTGGTTCTCTGATCCCCTCTCTGAATGGGCTGGAGTTTGCCTATATCCCCTTTAAAGAGAGCTGCTTAATGTGAGTGAGAAGACAAAAACTAAGTTTCTCCAAGAAGCTCCTTGGCCCCAAGGATTGACCTGCTTAGATAAGAAATACTCTATTTCCTTCCTCATTTCTGTGCTGTGTTTTGAACTTTTAAAAAAAAGGACATCTAGCACTGTTTGTTCAGACGAACTAAAAGAGATCCTATTTTGTGGAAATTTTTGGGTTTTCCCTTATTTTTTAAATGTCTATAAACACTTTATCAAATAAGCTAATGTATATCAGAGTGTTGCAATGCACCGTGCAAATAGAAGAGCTTTTTCGTTTTACTCTGAAAAAGGATTGAGACCTAGTTTGGTGCCAAACTGCAATTCAATATTTAGTTGGAGAGGGAAATGCTTTATTACACTGAATTCTGTGCTCTATTTCTAACTGCCAACAGAAGGCCCAAAATTACTATGAAAAATAATATTTTTTGTTGCTCATTTACCAGCATTATTTTTTATTTGCTTTTCTGTCACTTAGCCTTGGTATCTGGGGTTAAGTTTTTAAAAAGCGTCTTTTACCAACATCTTAAACCCCTGCGGAAGCAACCTTGCGGGTTAGCAATTTTTTAAGCCCAGCCGAGATGTGATGGCCTTGTAGATAAAATGCCAAGCTC
Organism: Equus asinus; assembly: GCF_041296235.1. Taxonomy (NCBI): domain Eukaryota; kingdom Metazoa; phylum Chordata; class Mammalia; order Perissodactyla; family Equidae; genus Equus; species Equus asinus. The sequence goes on from NC_091794.1 coordinate 82,151,398, forward strand.
TTGTATCTGGGACTCTGTTCAAGTTCTGAGCAAAGGTTCGCTGTTTTTATAACGTAGACAAGCACATACCAGCAGTCAGAATTGGTGCTTTATCTTTGTTCGTATGTCTTCATGTTTTAAGTTGGTCAGTGGTTTTCAAGTTTGTGGTACGTGTGTCGAGTTTTGATTTCTGGTATGTTTGTGCAAATGCCGTTTCCCTTTTATGTAAGTTGGGTAAAAATTTGCATAGTACTACTATTCTGTACAGAACTGTATAGACCCAGGAAAGGCTCTAGTTCCTTCTCTTCAAAGGACTTGAAGTTAATGGTAGGAAATAGTAAGACTGTGAGAAAGAGCTGGTGTGAATATCCCACTGAAAACTTAAACTCAGCACGTTCTAACCTTTACACTTATGTACTATGTGTGCCATGTGCTAGGCAATATGCTATTTACCATGTTTAGCTGGGTATCCAAAGATGAATAAGATACGTTTCCTATTCTTGTGGTGCTGGTAAATTAGATGCTAAAATAGGTCATCTCAGAATGAAAGGTAAGAGCTATGCGTATGATGCTGCAGTTGCTCCAAGGTGAGGGTGCTTAGGCTAGCCCAGGACTTGAGGGAGGGCTTTGGGAAGAGATGACACCTGACCCAAATCTAAAATGGTAAGTAAGAGTAGGTCAGGCAAAGATGAGTAAAAACTGTGCTTCAAACAGAGAAAACAGCTTGAGGAAAGGCATCAATGTGAGAAAAGGAATGGCTTGCACGGAGAACCACAAGCGGTTTGGGAGTGCTAAGACTGTAACGATGAAGACCTAAGTGGTAAGTTGGGAGGCTGGGAAATCCAGGCAGGGGCCATATTGTGGTAGCCCTGGTATACATAAGTATCTTGAAATTAATTCAGTGGGTGTTTTTTTTTAATCACTAAAAGGTTTTTAACAGACAGGATTGAATAACATTTTTAAAATGTGGTTGTTGGGATAAGGAGGAAGGGATGAAGTAGGGAGAATCTGTGAGGATCTTTGAGTGATTGGATATGCAGAAGAGAGGGTGAGGAGTCCCGCGTAATGCTCAGGTTTTTGGTTTGCGTGACTAAGGGGATGGTGGTGACATTAACTGAGACGGGAAACACTGGACGATGGGTTTGGTTTCCGACTTGAAGATTTTGCGATTTCTTGAGTTAGGTCAGTGAGTAAATGTGGTGGAAGTAAGAAAAAAAGGTGTGGTCAGAAAGTGGAATGTTGGAGTTAAATTGTCTGGTGTGAAGCTGTTCTAGATGGCAGCCAGGTCTCTGTGTGTGGGGTAGCTTAAGTGCAGCAGGGGTGAAAGTGAGTGAAACTGAGTATGACAAGCAACTGTGAGGCTCTTGTATTGGACGAGTCTTCTTTGTGGATAGTGAAGTGATTTAGGGTGCTAGGATGTGGGAAGAGAGGAAATTGTGACCCAGGTGCAGTGAATATAGGGGATTAATCGGGAGAGCGGTAGATGACAGACGAGGAGGAGGGGTAGAGAGCGATATAGCCAGATGGTGTAAACCTCAAAGGAGGAAAGAGTTTTTAAACACAAGAGTGGAAAAGTAATGGTTTTTGAATTTTCCTTCCTGGAAGCAGGATTCTGATCTCTTCATCTTTATTCAGAACTCATATTAATCATTCTATTTGCTCTGAAGAGTCTGTTCTTAGTTTTGGAAAGTAGGAGGGCAGATCCTTTCTGCTAATACTTAATGACAAAGGCACTGGAGCTTCCCCCCCTGCTGATTAGTGGGTGGATAGGAAACAATCAGATAAAGCAATGAGGATATACCCATGGTTTCTGGGAAGAGTATAGCAGGAACAGCCTAGGTTTGGGGCTAGAAAGACCAAGATTCACATCTAGGCTCTGTCACTTACTAGCCTTAGGACTGTAAGCAAATTGTTTAACCTTGTGACTTTCAGTGTCCTTATCTGTAAAAGATAAATTCCTACTTCATAGAGTGTAACCAAGGTTACATGACATAATGTATATATGTAAAACCACGAGAAAAGCAATTGACACTTCACAGATACATACATGCAAAGTAAATGTTAGTTCTCTTACAGCTATCTTTAAAGGACTTAAGCTCTGCTAGCAGAAGTGAAATTTTTTCATGCTTACCTAAGTTATAAGACAATAAGTACTCTAAGGGAGGTAAAAGCAAAGTGATGTAGGAGTTCAGAGGAGGGAATGATGGCTCATTTCTCAACATTTGGAAACAAGGTTAGGCTTCACACTCAAGATGAATTTCATCTGGGCCTTGGAGAACAAATTTCAATAGATTAAATAATTTAGGTGGAGATACAAAGTGAGGAGAGTGTAGGATAGGTTTGTTAAAAATTGATAGTTACCATAGGTTTGAGTATTGTATTTGTGTAAGTCAGTAGTGAGAGATGTGGCTAGAGAGGTGGACTAGGGCCATAGTATTAAAATCCTGAAACTGGGGACTCTAGATTTACTCGGGAGCCATAGATTGTACATCCTCTCTCCCTACTTAGTTTCCTATCTCTAAAACTCACAGGCATTAATTCAGAAACTTTGGATTTGTGCTTGAAGTAAACCAAGTAAGAAATTCCACATTTGAAAATAAGTTCCTATGTAGGCCAATTTTAGGTTAAAAAATTAATTGCTAAGATTTGTTTTGTAGTTGTAGTTTAATCCTTGCAATAACTTGTTTGGTAGATAGGCTTAGGGGAGTAAAGAAACATACTAGATCTCACTGGGAGAAAGTGACTTAGACCTGCTCTGATTTCCGATTCTGTCTTTTTTATACTACTGTACTGATTTAGATTTGAAAAGAAGCCTGGATTCCTCAGTGTCACTAAATACCAACTGTACAACCCAGGGCTGGTCACTTTGCCTCTCTCATCCTCAGTTCCCTCATTTATAAAGAGAGGGAAGGTATAGGAGTGAGGTTTAACCAAGATGGTAGCATGTGTAAAGCACTTTACATACAGTCAGTTACATACTGGATGCTCCAGTGTTGCCCCCCTCAAATCTGTAAATGGGAGGATTTAACCAAACTATTGCCAGGGCCGCAGTGCTAACTCCCTAGCCACCAGGGAACTGCTAGAACTAATTCTTGTGATAACCTTGTGACCATAGAAACCCAGCAAGTCTTATGATTTTTTATCGTTGTCTCAGCCCCGCTAATCACCAGTCTTCTGTGCTTCTATTCCTGTGCTGACTTGGCTTCCTCTTCCTTGTAAATAAATTCTGAAGCCCATGTTCCCCCCAGGCACCACCTGGTCTCCTCCTGCCCTTTACTCACACTTCTCGAGTCACATACATTCAATGTATAAACTTTCTCCTTCTCACTTCATTGCATTCTGGTTTTAGTCTCCATCACTTAATAAAGTAAGTTTCAGTTTCCTCATCTGAAGATGGGGGTGATAATAGTACCTCTTAGGTACTATAGTAACTTAAGATTTTTGTGAGTTTTTTAAAGTGAGGGAATCTATATGAAAGAGCTCTGCACAGTGTCCAGCACAATCCAGGAAATGCTATATATATATATTACATTCTTATATATTACTTTTATTATTATTGCCATTTATTTAATCCTCAAAACACTCATGAGGAGATAATAGTCTCCTTGTTTTACAAATAAAGGAAACTGAGGGGCAGGCCCCATGGCCAAGTGGTTAAGTTCTCGTGCTCCGCTTCAGCACCCCAGGGTTTTGCCAGTTCGGATCCTGGGCGCGGGCCTAGCACCACTCGTCAGACCATGCTGAGCCAGCGTCCCACTTAGCGCAGCCAGAGGCACTCACGGCTACGATGTACAGCTATGTACTGGGGGGCTTTGGGGAGAAGAAGAACAACAAAAAGAAGATGATTGGCAACAGATGTTAGCTCAGGGGCCAAGCTTAAAAAAAAAAAAAGGAAACTGAGATTTAAACTTGCCCAAATTGCACAGTATATAATTGCTCTGATCAGGGTCACCAGTCTTCTCCTTGCTGCTGACATCAGGAGAGGCCGGCAGTTTTCAGACCTTACCAACACATTCATGATCCTTCCCTCTTCCTCAAAACGTTTTTTCCTTCGGCTTTGGTGCCTTCACTGTGTTGGTTCCTCCCTAGCCACTTCATCTCACGTGGTCTTGGGATGACAGCTTCCCTTCTCTTGCCTCTCTCTAGTCCTATGCCTTCTTCTCTGCCTTCCCTTAGCAATCTCATCCTCTCCCTTGGCTTCTGGTAACATCTGTATACTCATAACTCAAATTTCGGTCTATAGCCAGGACATCTCCTCTGAGTATTAGACCTGTATATTTAGCTACTTACAGTCAACCACACTAACAGCTCTGTATCATATCTACTTCCAAGTCACTATGTCCCCAACTTTTCCTGCCCCTCCTCCTTTAAGAAAATCTCTCTTCCTGAAGAGTGCTCTGGTTTAGAAAAATTTATGCTTATTTAATAAATAATTATTGTTGATCACTCAGATAGATGACTGAGACATAGTCCTTTCTCTCAGGGAGCTCACTGTTTAAGAGGGGGAAGATAGGGTGCATACTGAAGTAACTCTTAGCCAGCAATATAAAGTCAAATGCTACATAACTGTAGAAACTCTCCAGAGATTCAGAGCTGGAGGGAGATGTCACTGACTTCTAGAGTGGTCGTATAAGGTCTCCAAGTTGTTTGCTTAAAGAAAGCTCAACATATATAATTCAGGAATAGAGGCTGAGGTGGGAAGGATGAGAATTTGGGAACAGAGTTGCTTTTGGAAAGATGAGAGTGAAAATCTGTCCTTTCTCTTAAATCTTTGGAATGTAACAAACTCTATTAAAACAGAAGTTTTCATAGAACAGATCAATTCTAATTGTTGGCAGAAAATAATTCATTGGTATCATCGATTCAGTTATCAGCAGTTTATTGGAGCATTCTGTTGAGCATATACTCTGCTTCAGACACTTGGAAGATAGAGATGAATAGGAAATATTTGGTGTTGTGCAGGCATTCATAGCCTACCAGGGAGACAGAAATGATGATTATACGACAATGTAGTAAGTACTGTGGTAGTGGGAGGTGTGGTGTGGTAGGGTATCTGTATCTCTGCTGTGGGCTGAATTGTGTGTGTGATGCCGCACCCCCCAACCTTCATGTGTTGAAGTCCTAACTCCCAGTACTTCCGAATGTGACTACATTTGGAGATAGGGCCTTTACAGAGGTAATTAAGGTAAAATGAGGTCATGCAGATGGGCCCTAATCCAATATGAATGGTGTCATATTGTAAGAAGAAGAGATTAGGACACAAATACACAGAGAGGAAAGACGATGTGAAAACAGAGGGAGAAGACGGCCATCTATTTAAGCCAAGGAGAGAGGCCTCAGAAGGAATCAACCCTGCTGACACTTTGATCATGGACTTCTACCCTCTAGAACTGTGTGGAAATAAATTTCTGTTGTTTAAGCCAACCAGTCTGTGTCTTCGTTACGACAGCTAAGCAGACAAATACAATATCCATCCCAGAGTTTGTGTGCCGTTCTGCCTAGGGATTTCAGGGATGCTGTAAGTGGCCTTGGGAAGATGGAAAGGTGAGAAACGATAGATAATTACAGTGGCATATTATTGAAGGATGTCTTACACATTTTCTTATTTAATTTGAAACATACAACCCTAAGTAGCATGCAAAATCATTATAAACTCTGTTTACTGGTGAGGAATTGAGGTGCAGATGGATTAAGTGATGTGCCCAAGTCAAACAGCTAGTAAATGTCAGAACAACAGCTCAAAACCAGGTCTTCTTAATAGACATTTTTTGCTTTGTCCAGAATGACTCATTGCCTCATGTGACCTCTTTTTTTGAGACCCTGTGCTGTCTGAACCTCCCGCTGGTTCTGCTGCAAGTCATCATGTATTAATTTTCTTAAATTTTGAAGCATATAAAGGCCGCTGGATTATTTTCCCCTCTGTATTCACCATAAATATTACAGTTGTTAGCTTTTAAAATCAAAGCATGTACATATTGCATATTCATTTTAATCGCTATGTCTGTTGCTCATTGGCATTTTGTAGGCACATTTCCGAGTGTTTCCTTATTTATTATAATTGCTTTACACTCCTGCTTATGTAGACTTTCCTCTGGAGCATTCAAACATGGTGGAAATAAATGCTGTTTTAGTCATTATGTCCTGTAAAGTTTAATAGAAAGCATGAGAGCCAGCATACTTGTTTTCGGAGATATTTAATAAGAGAGCAGACAACCATTTTCTTAGATGATTTGGAATTTTAGATTTGCAACCTTGATTTTTTTGGTCCTCTGTCTTATCTCCACTTACCTCAAGGGACTGCCAGAAGGTCTCCAAACCAGATTAAACTTATTTCTTTAAAAAGAAATAAAATTTTTAAATGAATTTGGGAGTATAAAAGTTTATAAACCTAATAGCCATAGAGGGTCACAATTCCAAATTAAGGGAATATAGGAGCTTAAAAACCTCTAATTCCTTTATGTATTTTTGTTCAGTTTTTCATTCATTCACTCAACAAATATTTATTAATGTTTCCGAACTGCCAGATGCTGTGCTATGTACAGTGACAAAGATGAATGCCATAATTTTAAAAATGCAAAGACAAGGGGCCGGCCCCATGGTCAAGTGGTTAAAGTTTCACGCAGTCCGCTTCAGGGGCCCATGGTTCGCGGGTACGGATCCTGGGTGCGGATTTGCTCCCCTCATTAGCCATGCTGTGGAGGCGTCCCACATACAAAGTAGAGGAAGACCGGCACAGATGTTAGCTCAGTGCTCATCTTCCTCAAGCAAAAAAAAAAGTGCAAAACAAAAGAGGAAGATTGGAAATGGATGTTAGCTCAGGGTGAATCTTCCTCACAGGAAAAACAAACAAACAAACAAAAAACAAAGGCAAGCCATAGAGTTAAAGAATGTATTTGTGGTACATATAACAGCCAAATATTACTGTCTGTAATAATAAAGGATTCCTACAAATAGATTAGAGAAAGACAATTCAATAGAAAAATGACAAGGCATAAAAGAGGCAACCTAAATGTTTATTAGGCATTCACAGTAATTAGGTAAAGACAAATTAAAGCTCTAATCAGATGTCATTTCCCACCTGTTAGATTGGCAACAATTAATAAGTCTAATAATACCAAATATTGGTTAGGATGTGAAGTTAAGGGAACTCTTGGACACTGTTGATGGGAAGAGAAATTGCACATTCATAGTGAAGAACAAGTTGGCAATATCTATTAAAATTAAATGCACACAACCTGCACTCCAGCAATTCCGCTCCTAGGTAAAAACCTTCTAGAAACTCTCCAATGTATACATAAAAAGACATACGAAAATATTCATGAAACATTATTATAGCAAAAAAGTCAAAGTAGTCCAAATGTCTATCGATAAAAGAATGAATATACTGTAGTATATTTGCCTAATAGAATTCCATACAGTAATGGAAATGAATGAATTAGATCTGTATAGTAACTTGAGTGAATCTCACAAATAAAATGTTGAGTGAATAATACAAATGGCAGAACACGTTTATGTAAGGTTTAATATGCATGTATTATTTAGGGAAGCATACTTATGTAATAAATATTTTTTAAATGTATGGTAATGACAAATATCAAAGCAAGGATAGTGGATATCACTGGAGGGTAGGGTGGGGAGAAAAGGCTGAAATAATGCTGTGATGAGCACACGGGGGGCTGAAATTGCATTGGGAGATATTTTTGAACTCGGTTGTGGATATATGGGTGTCCATTTGTTATTCTTTGGACCTTTTTATATGTCTGAAATATTGATTATATATGTATTTTTAAAGTAATGGCGTAAAGTCCTTGTTATGAGTGTAATACAGGGAGGGAGGTGGTAGCAGAAATATAGAGATGTTATTAAGATGAATCATGTAAAATTGCTGTTTTTGTAGGTCTAAAATAGTGTAATATAGGCAATTTCCTATGGCTCAACCTTATTCAATCTAATGTAACAAGTGTTCTCATTGAAATATATTCAAAGCTCTTTGGGAACACGAGGGCAAGAACAACTGACTGCCTAGGCAGAGGAGGGAGATGGTCTTTGGAAAGGCTCCAGAGAGAGAATGACATTTAAACTGGACCTTAAGGATTGAGAAGGAACTCGCCAGATAGAGAGTGAGAGGAAGAAAGAAGCCCTTCCAGATAGAGTACAGACACCTTTGAATGGATGGAGTCTCCCAGGTGGAGTATATGGAGGTCAAAGAAAGGCAGTAGAGGAAGAGACTAAGAAGGGAAACAACAATAACAGCAAATATCTGTATAGCATTTATTATGCATTTTTATGTATGTATAAACTCATGTAATCCTCCTACACAGGGAAACAGGCACGTAAAATTTAACTAAACTGTCCAAGGTCATAAGGCTACCAAGTGGTGGAACCAGAATTTGAACTCTGGCAGTCTAGGTCTAGAGTCTATGCTCTTGGCCAGTAAGCTGTTCTCTGAATGACTATGCTGCAGGCAGAATCAGGAGAAAGCGGTGTTTTGAATGCCAAGCAAACAAGTTTCAAAGAGAGGAATAGTCAGCAATGTGAAGGGCCCTAAGGAGATAAAGTCAGAATACTACGAAGAGACTATTGGATTAAAAAAAATCATTGTGCTCTAAGGAACAGTAAGGTACTAAGGGACCAAGATAATGAAGATATGGATATCTCAGAATAGTAGTGATTCAATGTACCAGTTCTGTGGGCCAGTGATTATAATTCCATTTAATTATGGAGAAGATGGAGTCAGGGAGACTATTCAAAATAGATCCTCTATATTTAAGTATTTGATATGTCAACACAATTGAAAGAATTTTAATCCTCTGCTGTCTATATCATAGTTTCTCTAAAAAGCTGCTAGGATTAATACTGACAATTTTGTTTGTTCTTCTGTATCTTCTGGTTTTAATAAAGATAGAAAGAACTTAGGCTGTTGTTGATTTAGTGGATTTTCAGAATTGGATGATATTCTAAAGATCAGTAGTTCAGTCTCCAATATTTCGTAGACAAGAAGGGGAAAGAGACCTTTTAAACAGCATGATATGTGGAAAGAGTTACGGCTTGGTGGTTAGGAGTCCTAATTCAGGTCCCTGTCTGCCACTCGCTGGCTCTGTGATTTATCTCCTAGGGATGCAAAGGTGAGAATAAGACACGGTTCCTTCCCTTAGTGAGCTGACTACCCAGGCGATGGCATAAAAGGCTATTATAATTTTGCCTCCACGGTCTTCCTCCCCAAAACCTGTAACTCTAGACCAATCATGAGAAAAACATCAGACAAATCCTAGTTGAGGGATACTCTACAAAACACCTGACCAGTATTCCTCAAAACTAGCCAAGTCATCAAACAAGGAAAGTATGAGAAACTGTTAGCCAAGAGCCTAAGGAGATACGACAGCTAAATGTCCTGTGTTATTCTGGATGGGATCCTGGAACGGGCAAAGGACATTAAGTAAAAACTAAGGAAGTCTCAGTGAAGTGTGGACTTTAGTTAATAATGTATCAATATTGGTTCATTAATTGTAACAAATGTATCATACTAACGCAAGATGTTAATAATAGGGGAAACTCTTTGCAGTGTATATGGGAGCTGGGAACTATCTTTGCAGATTTTCTGTAAATCTAAAATTGTTCTAAAATAAAAGCTTATTTTTTTAAAAGTTATAGTAAAATTAAAATAACCTTATATACTATTTCTTTGGGATTTAATTAAAACACATTTCTTCGTAAAATGTTCCCAGTCTGATTGACTCATTTCATGGGACCAACAAGCTGCAGTGTTTTGATAGATTCATCAGAGTGTATGCTGGGTGGATGTCATATGAACTTTTTCCACCTCAGTGTCTTATACGTGTAGATGACAAAAATATGCCAAGTGCTAATCAACAGGAAGACTTAGACAAATGTAAAAAATTCTTACCACATAATATTGCTTGTTAATTAAAAACTCAGTGCCATTATTTGGGAGGATTGTGGTTAAATCCCCACATTGGCTTGGGAACAAAATGATTCAGTTCACATAGGAATGTTATTTTATTTTATTAGCACTTTCTAGTGTCATACAGTTCTGTGTGACACGAAAAAGTGCTAATACCGATTACCACCATGTATGAGTGAATTGGATGGTTATTTTTTCTACGAACGCTCTATAAGATTAGTATGGTTCTTGGAGTGAGATAAATTTAGAAGTCCTAGATCTAGTTTTAAGAAAAAAATAATTTTGGAGAAATAATCACAGAGTTTATAGTTCTTCTAAGTGTATCTTCATCATCAGTTATAGTTATACCCTCGTGTAAAGGAAACCGCTCACAGAAATCTATCTTCAAGGATATGTTCTGTAAATAATCATTTAAAGACCCTAGATGTCCTCTCTCTATAGAAAACTTAGAAAATATTCCTAAACAAATATCAGTGGAGCTAGCCATTCTCTTCTTTGTTGCTCCAGACCCTACTCTCCGAACTCCTCAGCTCTTACCCCTCAGATTTCCACACGTCCAACTTAACTACTTAATGAATAAACAAGGTTTGGTTGTTTGAACTGAATTCTATCAACTGCCTTAACAATAACTAGACTTTTTTTTAATGCTGACCTTGACACTTAGGTGTCCAAGTTGTCTTCTTGAGAACTGCTAGTTGAATTTGGTAAAATGTTAAGTAATGTTTTTGTTGACTTATTTATTCTCAACACTAACAATTTTCTGATATGTTAAATCCCCTAATGATGGCATTTAAATAAACCATTAGGCTGAAAAGAGAAATGTCAATTCAGGCAATTTACTAATTTGCTTGAGTGTCTGATTATTAGTTATTAATGAAAAGGTATATTTAGATGACTAATACAGTAAATATTTATACGGTGAGTGCTCAATACGTGTTAAATCCAAATTTGAATTAATGGGCTATTTTCATTATACTTCATTTTTTCTCTTTTTCTTTTTCTTTCTGTCTCACATGGAGAGGGAACTGTGTTTACACTGACTGTATTTTGGCAGTAGCTTTGTTGTCTGATGGGTAGGAGTTTAAATCCCATATCCTGCCCCCCTGATCTGTAAAAAGATCCTGAGATTATCCCTTTGATCAGACAGGCTCAGCAGTCCCTGAGCCATTTGTAGGTCTTGGCTTTTCTACGAGTTAAGGAACACAAGATCCTGGAAGGCAAGGCAATATCTTAATGTTTTAGTGCCGACCATATACACTGGTGGATTCTGGTACAGTGGTGGGCTCATAGTATGTTCTAGATAAATATTGAGGGGCTGGCCTGGTGGCACAGTGGTTAAGTGTGCGTGTTCCGCTTTAGTGGCCCGGGGTTCGCTGATTCAGATCCCGGGTGTGGACATGGCACCACTTGGCAAGCCATGCTGTGGTAGGCGTCCCACATATAAAGTGGAGAAAGATGGGCATGGATGTTAGCTCAGGGCTAATCTTCCTCAATAAATAAATAAATAAATATTGTTATAATGTCCTTCTTCTGAATTACTGGGAAATAACAACTACCCTTTCATACAGTATGGGAGGAGACAACCAGACTTTTGTTGAATGTTAACTTTAGCCTAAGCTAGTATTTCCCCAATTTGCCTGATCATCTGGAGCACTTATTAAGAAATAACAGATACCCTGACCTGGAGATTCTGTTTCAGTAGATTTGGGGTAGTACCCCTGGTGATCCTTTTGAAAAAAGCAATGCTCCAGTTTTTAAATATTGGTAGTGTGTTAATGCTTTTTGGTTGTAAAAGGCAGAAACCCAACATAAATGGATTGTGGCCAAAAAAAAAAGAGAGAAATTAATTTGAAATAGGGCCTGAGGAAGGAAGATATTAATAATTTGCTCCTTGCTTCTAGATTGGTTCCCAGCTTTGCGAGGCAAGGAATGCATAACCAAGTTGCTTGGGAGGACCCCAGGGGAATCAAGACTCTCTTAACGTCTCAGTCTTATCCACACTGTGGGTCCTGCCTTTCTGCCTTTGCTTGTACCATTTTTAGCCCTGGGTGGTTTTCCAACTCAGCAAGCCTCCTGTGCAGGCTCTAAGCAGAATGAACCTTTTTTAGAAAAGCTGTGTTTTCTTCCCGATGCTTTCAGATGGACCAGTTTAGCTTGGGGCTGATCTTCTTCGATAGGCACTGATATGACCTTACAGGTTGTTGCATATTTTTAGTATTTCCTCTAGTTCATATCTTGTATTCTCCCTGCGAAGTCTCTTTTTGCAATGTACCTCAGGAGTGGTGAACCTGGTACAAAACAGACCACAGTTTGATCAGTTTTCTCCTACTGCATAAGCATGGGCAGCCTCTCAGCATGAGGTAGAGGTCTGCACTGTTCTCTTCCCAGCCTTGATCCAGTCAGATCTACGTTTTAGGGAGTCATTTAACCCCACCCCCCAACCCCCACACCCACATACCAGTTTCTGTATCATAAGAGTTCTTTTGGTTGCAAGCAATAGCAACCAACTCTGGTTAAGTTTGTCCACAGCAGTCATTCCCACATCTTGCTGATTAGCAGAAACACCTGGAGAGATTTCAAATTAAAAATCTCATGTACAATAAAAAATAAAATCTATTAGGATCTCCAAGGGGATGAAACACAGGAATTAGTATTTTTTAAAAGCGCTCTAGATGATTCTGCTGCTTGCCCTATTTCAGTGAACCACCTCCTGGTTCATCTGTTTGCCCACGCCTAAAAACTTTCACTCATTTTTGAAATAACTTCTTCTTCTTTTTCGGTTCCTTGGTTGTACCTTTTAGGACTGTATCCTAAATATCTAATGAATCCCTCCACCCCTATCTGTCGTCATTTCCGTTATTCTAGCCTAGGCCACCACAGTTCTTTTGGACCATTGTTTTAACACCTAAATGGTTTTCATGCTTCTACTTCTGTGCCCCACCCCCCACCAACGCAGTCACCACAGATCATGTCATCATCTCTGCCTAAAATCCTTCAGTGACTTCCCCATTGCACTGAAAATACAAACAATGTTTTCCCTTGTGGTCTACATGATACAGAGCCTACTTTCTTAACCAGTCTCAAGTGATGCCACCATCCCCTAGCTAAATTCCAGTCACACTGGCTCCCTTTTTGTTCCTTAAACATATGAACCTCTTTCTTGTCTGAGACTTTGCACATGCTGATCCCTCTGCCTGGGAAGGCCTACCCCTGAACCTTGGTTAGTTCTTTCTCAGGTTAGAAATCACCTCCCCATAGAGGCCTCCCTGACTGCCCTTCCACAGTCACTGTTTATTTCTGTTTTAGCAGTTAAGCACAAAATATAATGATTTGTTTATCTGTTTACAAGTTCCATGGAGGTGAGGATCTTGCCAATCTTATTCTTATATTTAACATCCATCACAGTGCTTGGCATATAATGGTTTTCATTAAATATGTGTTGAAGGAATGAATGAATCTTAATGCTACCATCCTGGTCCAAGCTTCTGTCTTCTCTCCCTTGAATTCTTACAGTTGCATCCTAACTGTTCTGCCTACAACTGCTCTGGCTCCCCTTTAACCCATTTTCCATGTTGCTTTTAGGGTTAATTTTTTTTTTACTTTGAAGTCTGGTAATTATACTATAGCAAAATTCTTCATATGCTTCCTGTTGATCTTAATGTAGCTTAAAGAACTTTTAAAAATAATTATTTTATTGTAGTAAAATATACATAAAATTTACCATTTTAACCTTTTTTTTTTGAAGAAGAAGATTAGCCCTGAGCTAACTACTGCCAATCTTCCTCTTTTTGCTGAGGAAGACTGGCCCTGAGCTAACATCCATGCCCATCTTCCTCTCCTTTATATGTGGGACACCTACCATAGCATGGCGTGCCAAGCCATGCCATGTCCGCACCCGGGATCCAAACTGGCAAACCCCGGGCCGCCGAGAAGTGGAACCTGCGATCTTAACTGCTGTGCCAGCTGGCCAGTCCCCATTTTAACCATTTTTAAGTGTTCAGTTCAGTGGCATTAAGTACATTCACATTGTTATGCAGCTATCACCACCATCCATCTTCAGAACTTTTGTCTTGCAAAACTGAAACTCTGTACCCGTTAAAGAGTAACTCCCCATCCTCCCTCCCTCCAGCCCCCAGCAACACCATTCTCCTTTCTGTCTCTGTGACAGACTACGTACTTTGATTACTCTGGGTACCTCATATGAGTCAAAATCATACAGTAATTGCCCTTTTCTGACTGGCTTATTTGATTTAGCATAATGTCTTCAGGGTTCATCCATGTTGTTGCTTGTAGAGCTTCTAATGACCAGCCATCTACCCTTTGACTGCTTGTCGCTTTCCTGCTTGCTTTCTGTGCTTCAGTCACACTTCTTTCTTTCTCTTCTGTGGGCTCTTCACGCCCCATCCCACCTCACAATTTCTTCTCGTGCCTGTTCCCTCTGCCTAGAATGCTCTTTCCCCTTCCTTGCCTGGTTAATTTCTGCTAGTTCTTTAGATTTCAACTAAGACTTCAGGGAATCCTTCCTTCGTTTCCCAGAAGCTATTTAATCTCTACGTTACATGGTTTCATGGTACCATGTGAGTTTCCTTTGTAGTACTTAGAATAGTTTTAAGTGAAGCATATGTTTGTCTTTTTTGGTTGATTAATGTCTGTCCTAATGGCAGGGACCATGTCTTATGTTCAATATTGTATCCCCAGCACCTAGTATATAGTAGATGTTTCAGTAAATGATGTTACATATATAATAAATAATATTAAAATTTGTTGACTTAATGAATTTAGCTCTAGAAATTGATGGTTTAAGATCTTTCTCTCTAAAAATCAACTACTGTGTCTGAGCCTTCCTTGACTACTTTAGCCTGTAGAGATCTCCCTTTCCTGTGAACTTGAAAGTTCTTACGCATTGTTTTCTAGATGCTTAACATTTAAACAAGTAATCCTTGTGTCATCTGAAATTTTCTGGTTTTTTGTATTAGTTATGCTCTGTATTTGCCAGTTGGTCTTTCCCCTCTAAACAACCACTGGAGTTATTTCTCTAACTTTCTAAAGTACAAATCTGATCACCTGTTGGAACCTCTAGGGCGGTGCTTTTTAAACTGTATGTGTTGCGGCCGGCCCTGTGGCTTGAGTGGTTTGCACGGCCCAGGGTTTCGCCGATTCGGATCCTGGGCGCGGATGTGGCACTGCTCATTAGGCCATGCTGAGGCGGCGTCCCACATGGCACAACTAGAAGAACCCACAACTAAAAATACACAACTATGTACCAGAGGGCTAGAAAAAGAAAAAATAAAATCTTTAAACTATATGTATTGAAGGAGCAGTATTTTTCATTCATCTTAGACTAATTATTTTATAAATACAATAAAAATGAGTTATTAGGAAGGTGAAACTTTAAAAAAAATCTAGATATCAACCTCAAAGTTTTATTAGATTTAACAAAATAAAATTATTGTTAAACTGTAATACTGAGTTTCTAAGTGCTCGCTCTCCATTTCTGTACTTAGCGCGAACTGGTAACAGTTTCCTGATGAGGACTGCACGTTGAGTGCTGACGCTGCCGTACGTCTCTGTGAAGGGGGACGCTGGGGTAGGAGTGGCAGGGGGAGGCCAAATGGGTGCACTCTGCTTCCTTGCTCCCTGTCTACCAGATAAGCTCTGTAGTTATTATTGTTTTGCATAAAAATTTGTTTGAAGGTAATTCTTCGAGTGAAAAAGATTTGGCATCTCTAGCCTGCAGAATATATTCCTGGATCTTTATCTGATTCTAACCTAGTTTTCTAGTTTAGTCACTGCTTCCTATCATATATCCCATGCTTGAATCACCTGTCATTTTCCACAGGACATCATCCAAGCTCTTTCACTACTTACTACTTTTCTGCTTCCCTTTGCTTACTTAGAATTTCCTAAACTTCCTTCTCTGTCTGGAAAAAGATACATTCTCCAAATTCTGGTTCAAAATTCTGGTTCCTCTGTGAAGCCTTTTTTAATTCCTTTAGGTAAAATTGGTCTTCACTTTTAACATACCTTTAATAACTATATATTATGTTCTATTATAATGTATTTGCTTATCTGTCTCCACATCTAAATTAACATGATTAAAGTCCTCTCCATCCTTATATCCCAGGGATATAAGGCCCAGGGACTGGCACATTGAGTATTCAATAAACGTTGATTGGATGAATTGGGAAAGTCATCAATATTTGGTACTTATCTCAGACATAGAAGGTTTTTGTTTGGTCTTGGACAAGCTGTATGGTTTTCTCCTCCACAGCAGACCTATCTCTGGATGTAGAGTACGATGTATGTAATAAAGGGCTGAAATATGTGTCTTAGAAAATACAAGTAATGAGCCTCCTACACCGAAGTTATGTGTGGACCTGCACTGAAGCTCTGTGTGTGTTGTGTATGGGGTGTACAGAGAAGGAGGTGAAAACTGAATTAGCCTTGAAATTGGGTGGATTGAAAAATTTGGAATGTGAGTCTTTAAGTAGCACCCTTGTTTTGTTGTATCTTAATTGACTGTGTCTTTTGTTGAAGTTTATGAGTTTTGTAAGATACCTTTAAGTGGTCTCTTGGTGGTAAGAGAGACTCTTTGTCCTATGGAAAAAGTACAAGATTTAGGGCGACATGACGTAGATCGTCTAGTCCTAGATCCAGCGCTTACCAGCTGTGTCCCTTACCAGTTATTTAAACATTCTCGGTCTTGTTTCTTCATTTGTCATGCAGAGTTACTAACATTTGCCCTTTGTGCCTCACAAGTGTGTGAGCACCAAATGAAGTAGAGGATATGAAAGTGCAGGTGAACCCCAGAAACTGGGCAGCGGGACTTGTGCTCTTTACTGCCAGCTCCTTGACTTCAGAGAAGTTAAATTCTTGCACCTCAGCTTATTCCTCTGTAAAATGGGGATAATAATACCTGTATCACTAGGTTTATTGTGCAAATTAAGTTATTCATGAAAAATATCTAGCAGATTGACTTGGGCATTTGATTATCAGTCAGTTTACATTTGCTTTAGCATTACACCTTTTCCCAGTCCCCACCCGGAAATAGGATTGAGTAATAATGGTGAGAAATGGCAGTAAGTGGAGATTAATTATTTATTTACAAAATGCTAGTGTATGCTTAATTCTGTGTTAGTTGTTGGGAAAATGGAGACAATAATAATGCCTTACATTTCATTTCAGCTATTCAGTATTTAATTTTCACTTACCATGTTCAAGACACTGTGCTAGGCACAGAGGATAAAGAAAGAAACAAGAAGCATCCCCACCCTCCCAGGCTCAGAATCTATTAGAAGAATCAGACAAACAAATAAATAAATTGTAATACAGTATATACTGCACTATAATATATACTCCAGTATAATACAGTAATATAAATGTATACACAAATAGAATACAGTATAATATAAATGACACAGTCCGTGAAAGAAAGAATGGTTAAATATGAGTGTATGAGGAAGGCTTCCCAGAAGGGATAATATATGAATTGGATTTTAAAAGACAAATAGAAGTTTGTCAGGTGGGCTGGAGGGCTGAAGGAGAGGGCATTCCTTTTTTTTTTTTTTTTTTCCTTTCCCCCAGGAAGATTATCCCTGAGCTAACATCCGCCACCAATCCTTCTCTTTTTGCTGAGGAAGACTGGCCCTGAGCTAACATCCATGTCCATCTTCCTCAACTTTATATGTGGGACGCCTACCACAGCATGGCTTGGTGAGCGGTGCATAGGTCTGCGCCTGGGATCCGAACTGGCTGGGGCTGCCCAAGCAGAGAACGTGAACTTAACCACTACGCCACCAGACTGGCCCCAGTGGAGTGCCTTCCAGAAGGAAGATACCAGCATGTACAATGTTTGGGACTATATAAGTACTTGATTTCTGCTGTGATGTTAAGGTTGAGAAAGTGACTAGGGGTAGACAAGGACTGGATTATCCAAAAGACTGTCTACCATCCTAAGGAGTTTAAATGTCATCCTCTAGGCAAGGGGAGGCAGTGAGTTTGGAGCAGAGTCCAAAGAGGATCTCTTAGATGTTATAGGAAAATTGCTTCGATGGCATCGTGGGTGATGGACCTGGGAGCTTTAAGATTACCTAAGTGCTTGCGGGTTATTCACTCATCTGATTCTTAGACTGGCCTTTGAAAGTTGGCAGGCAGGAATTAATCCCATTTGATATATGAACCAGTGAGAATTAGAGATGACACTGGCCATCAGATGAGAGATGACAATTAGTCAAGGTCATATTCAATCAGTACTTATTGAATAAGGACTAAACCCAGGCCTTTTCCCAATCTAGTTTCATTTCACCACAACACAGTGAAAAACACAATCCCTGCCCCAAATGAAATTAAAGATTTGTTGGGGATGTTGAGGGATAATTTTCTTTAAAAAGGTAAAGTCAAGGATCCACAACTAGAATATACAACTATGTGCTGGGAGGATTTGGGAAGAAAAAGCAGGGGGAAAAAAAAGGTAAAATCACTTATTCACAATAGCCGAGATAGGGAAAACACCTAAGGGTCCATTGGTGGGTGAATGGATAAAGAAAACATGGTGTATATACAATGGAATATTATTCAGCCCTTAAAAAGAAGGAAATCTTGCCATTTGTGGCAACATGACTGACCCTGGAGGGCATGATGCTAAGTGAAATAAGCCAGACAGAGAAAGACAAACACTGCATGGTGCCACTTATATGTGGACTCTTAAGAAAAACTCAAACTCACAGCAACAAAGAGTAGAATGGTGGTTGCCAGGGGCTAGAGGGTGGAGGAAATGGAGCAAGGTCGATGAAAGGGGGGAAAAAAGATAAAATCACGACTCATGCAAATATAAAATGAACAAAAATTTTATTGAACTCTGTAGAAAACAAAGAATACAAAAATGGTTCAAAAGAGAATTCAAAGCACCACATATTTTTGGAGTATTCTGAAATTAATTTACAAGTGGATACAAAACTGCTCAGTATCCATAGAGCGATATCAATTGAATTCCGTGGACACAGTTTGCATTTCACTGGACAGAAATTATTTGCATTACTGTCAATTTACAACAAAGTCATAAAATAGCCTGGTCAGAGGCAGACCAAGGGACACCTCTCTGTAAGATCAGATAATCCTGGAAGGCTCTAGCATTCCTTTGGTAGAATATACCATTTCAAAACCTTCCACAATTATTCCTTACAGAGTTTAGGACTAATTCTCAGAAAATTCAGATTAATAAAAGACATTATGAAATTTAGGGATAAATTATATGATTTGGACTAGATTTGCTGTTGGTCAAGATCTTCCCAGTTTTCTCTACTACCCTATCATTATAGATAAGTGATCTTATCAGCAAGAATGTCCTATGGAAAATGGTGGAGTCAAACCATCCCATTGTGCAATCTTGGTTCCCATTCTCACTTTCTGTTTAGATTGCTGTCCAGGACCCTTCTCAAGTGTTTGAGTTACCCCTTCCCAGAAGTGAAAACTCTGCCCCCAAACCCACCAGCCTAGCTGTTTGGACCCTAATGCCCATGTTAAAAAAAGTCTTCTAGGTGTCAGCTGTCTGGATTTTCCAAGCATTACCTCTGCAGAGTTCCTTGGCATCATGCTCTCCTCCCCCTTAGTACTGTGGTGGGTTTTGGTAGTCTCTTTTGCTGTAATATAGAGGGTGCAGTCCTAAGAAACCTCATGTTGTAAAGAGTTAGTTTAACAATACTCGTTTCAAGGTTTTGTTTTTTTCCTTTATGAAGATGCTTATATAGTTCTAACTGTATGGCTATAAAACTAAAAATTTTGAGGAAATCCAACTTTTGTTTAACTTTTGTAAAAGAATCTTTCCCTGCCTGTCTCCACCAGCGTCACTTTTATCACATTTGTTGCCGTTGTTATAACAGAGCACTAAGTCACTCAAAGCAGTTGTTTTATACTCACAATGTCTTTCTTTTTCTCCTTCCTTTTTTTCTTTCTTTCATTCTGTCATTTCTTCTTCCCCCTTCCCTTCACTTTCCTTTCTTTCTTTCCTTCCGCCTCTCTCTCCCTCCTTCCTTCCCTCCTTCTTTCCTACCCTCTCTGTCCACTTCATATTTCCAAGTAAGGTATGTTAGGATGATGCAAATGTTTCCTAAAACCAGATATAGATATATCTCTTTGACTTAATGCTGCCAGCTTAAGGTTATATATCTGTTCATATCATCTGTAGATGGGTCTACTCTCAGGGATTTGTCATTGCTTAGTGATGTCAGGCTTCAGTCCTTTTGTTCCCTAGTCTTTTGCTGTAAGCATTCAGCCATGCCCTGTTCAGTTTTCTTGTGTGTAGTAAAATATACATAACATAAAATTTACCACTGTAACCATTTTTAAGTATACAGTTCTGTGACGTTAAGTACATTCATATCATTGTGCAGCCATCACCAGCATCCATCTCCAGAACTTTTTCATCTCCCCCAACTGAAACTCTGTACCTATTACACATTAACTCCCCATTCCTCCCTACCCGCCCCCACCTCCCAGCCCCTGCAACCACCATTCTACTTTCTGCCTCAATGAATTTGATCTCTAGGAACCTCATTAAGAGAAATCAAGCAATATTTCTCCTTTTGTAACTGCATGCCTTGTTGAATTTTGAAATATAGTATTAATGATGATCATAGTAATGATAATAATGGTTACCATTTAGTACTTTTTTTTGGGGGGCGGGCACATTGTTTATTTAATCTTTGCGCTGTATGCCAATAAATGGCCTTATCCATCCTCATTTGATAGTTAAAGAAGATGAGGCTAAGGAGATTAAATAATTTATGTGAGGTCATAGGTATATGAAGTATCAGATGCAGAATTTGATCTGTATTCTCTATGACTAAGGCTTCTGCTGTGTCCATTACACCAAAAGTTGGTGAAGTAAGCCTGACTCTAACCCACGTCAAGATGGCGTTGGAAAGAGAACGATATGCTTCATGGTTTCCTTGTCCTCTAATATACCAGTTTACCTTTTTCAGATTTCCAAAAAATAGCACGAGGAAAGTTCTAGTGAAGAATATGAACTTTATTTTTGGATTCCTTTGGATTATGAGCTCTTATCAAAGACAAGGACCATATCATTCATTCCTGTATTCCTAGCATCTCACTTGATCTAGCTTTAGAAGTCACGAAAACGTGTTAACTAAGCTGAACAAATTGTATGCTCTGAATCTGTCCCTCCTTTCCTATCCAGGTAAGTTGGTCTCTGAGACAGAGACAGCTATAAATGTGGTTACTGCTTTCAGGGACCTTAGAGGCTAGTTGGAGATGACAGATATAAAAAAATTACCGTCACCAAAACGGAATCCTGTTTGAATCTATTACTATGCTAAACATGTTAACTTTAAATGGCTCATTTTTTAAAAAAATTATGTTCTATTTCAGTTACTTATAGGGCTTAGTTCATAAAAACAACACTTTTGGGGAAATTATCATTATTCCCTGAGTCAAGGAGTTGGAGGCAGTCCCTCCAAACACATGTTCATGTCTCCTGGTGAAATTCCCCCAACTGCTGCCTGCCCACAGCCCAGTGTGCTGCCACTCTGGGCTTAGTGAGTAACAACTGAGTCAGGCAGAGGGTCTCCCACCTGGGGATTATGTCCTTACCTTGCATGAGTGAATAAGCCTCAACACCTAGCCAAGCCCCAACTCTTTTCCCTGGTAGACATTCCTCCATGCTTTGGCTCAAAATCATTTTTTCTCAAGAGAAATAATGAAAAGCCCAACTCTGCATATTAGAAAAAGTTTGAGTGTTGATTAATACATAATGTCTGAAAAAATGGTATATGAAAGTCAAACAGCTGAAAGACCAAGTGACTTGGATCTTGTGTAGCACGTTTTCTGTTTTCCATCAGTGGTTACTGTTGGGTATATTGGGCCACCATAGGAGTCCATTGTGATAACCACCCAGAGTTAGTGTGAGATTCCACAGGTTTAGGGGAATGTGGTCCCCAACATGACTGCCCCCACTTCAGATGCCAGCCTCAAGTGAGGTCCTCAGGCCACTTACATTTCTGACCAACTGGCTACAAATCTGAGGGGTTCATAGATCCCCTGCAGGTTCAGTAATTCACTAGAACAACTCACAGAACTCAGGAAAGTGCCATACCTATGATTAGGTTCATTATAAAGGATACAGATCAGGAACAGCCAAGTGGAAAGACACAGAGGATGAGGTCTGGGCGAGTCCTGAATACAGAGCTTCCACGTCCTCTCTCTGTGGGGTCAGGGCACATCACCCTCCTGGCACGTTGATGTGTTTACCAGTTAGGAAGCTCCACTGGGCTTCAGTGTCCAGAGTTTTGATTGGGGTTTCATCATGTAGACTCTGAAGGTCGGGCAGATCCAAAGCCCCAACCCACTAATCACATGGTTGGTCTTTCTGGCAACCAGCCCCTGTCATGAGCCATCTCATTAGCATAAAATCATGTGTGATCCAATGGGCTGCTGAATAACAGAGATACTCCCATCACTTGGAAAATTCAAAGGGTTCTAGAAGTTCTGTGCCAGGACCGAGGGACAAAAACCAGACAGATTATTTGTTATACAACACATGCTACATAAGAGAAAGTTGAGTGTAGTGGGTAGGAGTATTGTAGTCGAGAGTTATTCTGTTTATTTTCCTCTTGAAGTTGTGGTAAAAATTAAATGTAATCATTGGTGTAAAGTGCTTAACACCGTACCTGGTATGTAGTAAGTCGTGGATATATACTAGCTAGGGTTGTTTTACTTTCTTAGGGCGGCTGTAACAAATTTTACCACATATTAGTTGGCTTGAAAACAAAAATTTATTCTCTCATAGTCTGGAGAGTAGAACTCCAAAATTAAAGTGTCTGCTGGGCCACGTTCCCTCTGAGACTTTAGGTAGAATCTTTCCTTGCCTCTTCTAGCCTGTCGCTGTCAATCCTTGGCTTGCAGTTGAATCACTGTGTCTCTGCCTCACGTGGTGTTCTCCCTGTGTGTGTCTGTCTTCACATGGTGTTTTTCTTTTCTTATTAAGATAGCAGTCATACTGGATTTGGGCCCACCCTAATGACCTCATTTAACTTGATTATGTCTACAAAGACCCTATTTCCAAACAAGGTCACATTTGCAGGTACCAGGAGAACACAATTTGGGAATATAGTTCAACTCATAACAGTCTACCCTCTGATCCCCCAATATTTGTTTCCTTCCCGTGTGCAAAATACATTCACCCCATCCCGGCATCTCCCAAAATCTTAACCCATTCCAGCATCAACTCTAAGTCTAAAATCTTGCCTACATATAGTCAACTCAAAAAGTCCCAAATCTCATCTTCTAAATCGGATATGGATGAGACTCTAGTATGGTCCATCCTGGGACCAAGTTCCCCTCCATCTGTTGACCTGTGAAACCTAGAAAACAAGTTACCTGCTTCCAAGATACAATGTTAGGACAGGCGTAAGAAGACATTTTCATTACAAAAGGGACAAAATGGAAGGAATAAAAAGATCATTAGCGTAAAGCAAATTCCCAACCCAGTAGGGCAAATTCCGTTAGATTTCAAAGCCTGGGGATAATCCTCTGTGGCTCCATGCTCTCTCTTCTGGGGCAGTCCCCTTTCAGCCTGAGAGGGTCCCACTGGCCTAGACATCTGCATCTGTGGCTCTGCCCTTGGTATTATTCTTCCTTCATTTTGTTCCATCTCCGTTCCTTTCAGTCCAGGCTGGCAGCACTTTTTGTATAAAATTCCCAAAAACCTTGTCAGTCTCCCATGCAGTTCATGGGGGTCCAAACCGTTTGACAAGAGGGTCCTCCACAGATCTTTCCTGGGTAACAGTATCTCTATTCCTAGCTTCTGAGATGATTGATTCTAGCCATGAGTTTGTTCAGCCACACCCTTGGCCCTGTTTCCAGAGTATGCTGTCTGGATAGGTGGAGAATTTTCCAGATCATCAAGGGCCAGTTCCTTTTTGCTTAACAGTTCATTCCTCAGTATATCTCTTCTTGTATTTTACCATAAGCCCCAAGGAGAAACTAGGCCACATTTCAATACTTTGCTTAGAAATCCTGTCAGCAAAATATCCAAGTTCATCACTTATAAGTTCACCCAATGACTGAATGCAATTCCGACAAGTTTTCTGCCCCTTTCAAACAAGAAGTGCTTTTTCTCTACTGTCGAGTAACATGTTCATCATTTCCTTCTAAGGCCTCCCTAGAAGCACCTTTAATGTTCATATCTCTACCAACCATCTCTCCAAAGCAATCTAGGTTTTTTCCTATCGAGCCTCTACCCGTTATTCAATTCCACAGCCACTTCCGCATTTTTAAGTATTTGTTAGAGCAGCACTCCACTCTCATCAGTACCAAAATCTGGATTAGTTTCCTGGGCTACCAGAAGCTGGAAGAGGCAAGGAAGGATCTTCCCCTGCAGGCTTCACCTTGATTTTGGACTTCTAGCCTCTAGAACTGTGAGAGAATAAGTTTCTGTCGTTTATTACAGGCAGGTTGTTGCACTTTGTTATGGCAGTGCTAAGAAGCTGCCTGGAGTTACTGTAGTCATCAGTGAAAGACAAAGAGGATATGGTATCTCCCTGTATCCACAGGGCTTCCTACCCTGTGGTAGAAAATTTTATAATTTCCTATTATATTTATAGGAATAGGAAATATTTATAGTTTTTATTTCTCTTCTCTTTTAAACCATATTTGTATGTCTAGTTGTACTATAAAGTTTACTTTTGTTATGTTGTCAGCTTATGATTTGTCTTTGTTTTATCTCAGGAGAGCAGGCTTAAATCATTGGTGGGGATGCTTTGGTACCAAGAAGCCTTCAGCCTGTTGGAGGGGTAGGGGCTTTAGTTTTACAGACCTTCCTTCTACCAGAATGCCTGGTACTCGTTCTTGGTTTCCTTCTCATGCATACTTTGTAACACCTGCCTCCATCAGGGTGAAACAAGAAGAGCCCCAGTGGCACTTCACTTAGCCTCTGGATAGGCAGTTGACCCATAAATGATGAATTACATAATGAATTCTTTACCATTACTTCTAATGGATGTTTGAATCTGTGTTTTTCAGTTTTGAGTTATTTTTCAAGAACACGTTCTTTTCCTGTCCTAACGAGGACCTATACTTTTTTGGATTCCCCTTAGTGCCAGTCACAATGTTTGCAGCTCTCTTAGAAGATACTCTGTAAATTTTGTTTTGCATTGAGGAACGCTTATCCATGGCACTGCCAGTGGGAGGCTAGCTCTAGTGATAAATAAGAGATGTTAGTTGCCAGAGCTGTCATTTCAATTTGTCCTGCTTGCGCTGAGCTCATTAATAAATTGCCACAGTAGTAATATGAAAGTAATGAACCTTCTGGAGGTCCAGCTGGGGCACAAGGTACTAGCAGGGACCTTCAGGGCAGCTCCCATTGTTATATACAGTTTAGTTAAAGGGTTTCAGGCTCTTTTTTCCCCCTTTGAAACATATGTATTTTACAAAATTCGAGTCCTGTTTTAACACTTCTGTACTTTCTAAGTGAGTGTATTTGAATTCAACTCAACTAACATGTATCTGATGTCTACTACTGTCAGGCAGGGATATAAAGATGAATAAGACTTCACTTAGGGCTTCACTGCCAAATAGGGGGGAGAGGTATGTAAACAAAGAATTGTAATACAGTATTTAAATGCTATAAGTATGAAGCAGATATAAACATAGCATAAAAGAGGAAATGTGTCTAGGGAAAAGAGCTAAGAAGACTGAGCAAGGAAAAGGAGATACATTGATTTCTGAGTTAAATTTTGAAGGGTGAGTTGTAAGTTGACGAGTTCAGTGTTTAATGGGAAAATGGACTTTGTTGCAGATGGTTGAGGGACTGTAGATCCTTTAGAATAACTTAGAGGAAGAAAAGATGAAATGAGACTGGAGAAGTAGTCAGGGGCCAAATCTTAAAGGATTTCAATTTATGTATGCAATACCAAGGACTTCAGTGAATTGCATTCTATAGGCTACATGGCTCCATTGAAGGATTTTAAGCAAAGAAGCAACATGATTGAATGTTTATTTTAGAAGGATTACTCTGGTTGCCATACAACAATGGAATGGTAGTAGAGAGACAAGTTAGAAGGCTATTGACTAGTGTTGTGCAAGCAGGTAACACCATAGTATACTGCAAAGAGCATTGCCTAGATTGTTTCAAATCCCATTTCAACCACCTACTAACTTTCTAAACTAACTCGGAAATTTCCTCATTAGTGAAATGGGAATAATGGAAATCTCTCACTGGATGTTACGGAAACTCATATGAAATAATGTAGATACATGGAATTGCTCCAAAGAACTGGGTATAAATGTTAGCTGTTATATTTCAACTTCTGTTTTTGTTGAGTTTTAGGTAACTTATAACCAAGTTTAGGATTTTTAAGAAGCACTGTCATTTTTCTTCTACTGCTGTGTCTCAATAAAACAGAAGGAAATCAAAGTTTACAAACATTTTGTATTCTCATTAAGATCCATATTTCAGGATTTCCCAACATTTACAAAATAACATAACTCAAGTTTTTTCCTTTGGACGTTCTGCCAGACTCTCAATTAGAGAATCAGGCGTGGTGTCTTTTTGGAGTTGGTAGTGCAATAGGAAAAGATTGGAGCCCTGGCTCAACAGATGCGCTTTTTAGCTGAGCACTAGCATCAGAGGTTAGTCTGCCTGTTTCTGAAGTGCTTAATAAGAATAATGTGAATAGGTGTCCTAGCCACCTTGCAGATCTGTTGTGAGGATCACGTTCTTTCCTTAACTAAACACTCACTAAACTACTATTCAAGATACTGTTAGAAAGACTGTAGAAATGAATCAGATCTGGATCCTAATTTCAAGGGAATTTCAGTGCTAAAAGAACTGTGAAAGATGTATGTAACTGTAATACAAATAAGATAGTATATAAGTCAGTTAACTTTGAAAATTATAAAGGTCTTTGAAGCTGGAAGTCATTTATATTTTGTGTAATATATCGTAAAAAAATATTATGTTTTATAAAGTATATTTCACATGTTCTCATTTTTTAAAGTGCTTCTCCAAGTAAAGCTGAGAGAGAGTCACTTTCTTAGATACGTGTAGAAAATAAATAGTAAAGATAGATTTAGATTTTTAGGAAGATTTTTAAACCTATATGCATATTTTGACCCTAGGCTTGATCAGGCTTGATCACTGATATTCAGGTAACTTGGTTAAAGTACTCTCAGCCCTCAGCCTCAAAGAGAGAGAGAGAGAGAGAGAGAGAGAGTGTGTGTGTGTGTGTGTGTATAATGGAGATAATGTCACCCACCTTTCAGGTTTGTTGTGATGAAATAGTCATTATATATAAAAGTGCTGAAAAGCAGTTACTGTCCGTTCTTTCCTGCAGTCTCTGCTCCAGCCCACCACCTTTTCACTACTGCCCAGTGCTGAGCTTTGAGGCAGCAGCTTCTTTGAGATATTTTAAAGTTTTGGGGTTTTTTTACATATGACAAATTTCAAACATGCAACAAAATTGAAAGAGTTTTGCAATGAAAAACCTTATATCCACAACCTAAATTTTACCATTACTTGTTAATATCACCTATCTATCTGTCCCTCTACCCACCCAGCTGTATTGAAATTTCTTTGGTGATTTTTTAGGACTTTTCTGAAAGAGGTTTTTTAAACTAATTTAGAAGCCAGGAGTGCAAATACATTTCAAATATTTGTGATTAAATTGCAGTTTTCCTGTTTACATTGCTTTGTACCTGTGGGGAATTTTACTTACCAGGTTGTTCATTATTTGTATCTCTTTGTATTTTCTGTGCTCCTAGGCTATCCTTTCTAATCTCAGCTCATCCCATTGCCTTTTCCTGAGAATGCCTTTAGTTAATCTTTTTTCAGTGTTACGTTTAGAGTAGGTTCTTTATATAGTCCTTGTTGTCTCCTTCTCCTTTTAAAGTTTCTTTAAAAATTAATAAAAATAATACCGTACGTTTTGTGCCTAGTGGCAAACGCTGCACTTGGAAGCTTTGTTTGCATAGAGCGGGGCGTCTTAAAATCTCAGACGTCTCCATGCGCTCCATCAACTTCCATTTCTTGTTTCTGAGCTCGGGTCTTTGCCCGGGACAGTTGGTCTATTTACTGTGCCCCAGGAGTGAATACAGCCCTTCACCTGTGTCTGGTTAGAGACTCGCAGCGTTGATTGATTGTCTCCGTTGGATAGCTCTGCTTAGATTATATGTTACAGAAATTCTTCAGAGTCTCTGATTCTTCCATGGCACTCTTCTCTATTTTCCAGTGCTGCTAGGTAGCTAGGCAGTTTCTCATACTTTCTAAATCTTTTGTCATCTCAATGCCTATATTTTAAATGAGTTTTAATCAGATAGAATTTGCCTTATGTTATGTGGATTTCCTTAATAAGCTGTGAGGACTGTGTTCGGAAACATCTTTGAAAAGCTAAATTATGTTCATGATTATGTCTCTCAGCTCCGTCCATCCTCATCACCTTTATGTAATGATCCTGTCAGATTTGAGAGTGACTTTCAGGATACTGAAGGACCCAGCTTGTTTTTGTTTCATTTTAAGAGATTTTCCTTAACTAGTCCTCTCTCAGAAATCAAGTATAAGTTTTAATTACAAAATATCCAAATATTTTTTAAATTCAGAAAGTAGTCACTGTGTTCTGGTCATGTAAATTTTGAATTTTAGGCCCTTTTTTTCCTTAGTGATTAACATTCATTCACTTCATTCCAATATTGAGAGCCTCCTCTGTACCGGGCACTATTCCAGGGCTGGATAGAGTGCTGAGTAAATAACACAGACAAGGCCCTGGGGAGGAGACAATAAATAGACAAGGAACGGATTAAATTTGCTAACTGCTGTGAAGGATTAAGAGTGGTATGACAGAGAGCGTTTGGTGACTCCTTCAGGTTGAGTGGTCGGGGGAGGGTTCTCTGGGGAGGTGACATTTAAGCTGAGACCTGAATGATAAGAAGCCAGCCATATAAATATGGGGTGGAACATTCCAGGTAGTCTAAAGGCCCTAAGGTAGTAAGGAGCTTGTCCTGCATCGGGAGCAGAGAAGGCCAGCTGGCTGGAGCAGAGTGAACACAGAGGTGTAGGAGAGGAGGTGGTAGGGGAGGGGTCAGAGCCTGTAGGGTTGTATGAGTCAGGGTCAAGTACTCAGGTTTAATCTTAAGTGGTGTGGGGAGCCTTTGGAAGATGTTAAGCAGGAGAGTGACATCTAATTTACATATATAACCAAGGTAGGGCCATATAATGGAGAAAATCAGCCAATGCTGGGAGCCTCTAGCCAGACGTAGGCAAAAGATTGCAATTACTCCTGGGACATCCTAAATAGCCCAGTTTTCCTGGGAAAATCCTAAGTCTCGGAGATAAGAAATGGGCCAAATTCCCTTGCTTTGAATCCCAGCTCCACCATTTACTAACTGTGTAATTTTGGGCAAATTGTAAGACATCTCTCTGCACTGGTTTCCTCATCAATAAGATGAAGATAATAACAGGACCTCTTGTGAGAACTGAGCGACTTAGTACGAGTGAAGTGCTTAGAACACTGCTGGCACGTAGCGAGTGCTTAATGTTTAATTTGATCATTTATTTCCTCTCGGTGTGGGCTGTCTAACATGATAGCCATGTGGTTAGTGTGACTAAGTACTGAATTGTAAATTTTGTTTAATTTTCTGTAAATTTAAAAACTGAACCTCAGTATAGTTATTGGAAAAATTTTAAGTATGTTTTAAATAATTTGGGTATATGAATCTTTTTCACCTGTAAATTTTATGAAATTTAAATACAGAACAAATATTTCTGATGAAAATTTAGCATCTGAATTGAGATAAGCTATAATTGTAAATAGACACTAGATTTTGAAGACAATGTAAAAGAGAATATAAAGTATTTTCATTGATTTTTATGATGATTAGTGACTGAAATGATAATATTTCAATATATTGGGTTAAATAAAATGCATTCTTAAAATTATTTTCCTATTAAAATTTGTTTCTTTTTCAAATTTTAAAAAATGTGAGTACTAGAAAACAAAATGATGTAAGTGGCTTGAATGACGTTTCTGTTGGGCGGCTGTGCTGTAGATCCTGGGTCAGGAGGAAGGGCAGTGGCAGAAGCATATGGACTGGGGGAGGTGCTTTTCCTAATTACACAAATACCCCTGGAGAGTCCACAACACTTTTGCCAGGGGAGCCTCCCTCCCCATCAGACAAATCCTGCCTCCTACCCTCTTGTTGAAAATCAGTTCTTTGGGGCTGGCCTGGCGGTGTAGCAGTTTGGATCCTGGGTGCAGACATGGCACTGCTTGGCAAGCCATGCTGTGGTAGGCATCCCACATATAAAGTAGAGGAAGATGGGCATGGATGTTAGCTCAGGGCAAGTCTTCCTCAGCAAAAAAAAAAAAAAAAAAAAAAAGGCGGTGGATTGGCAGCAGATGTTAGCTCAGGGCTAATCTTCCTCAAAAAAAAGAAAAGAAAAGAAAATCACTTCTTCAGTGAGCCTGCCCCAGTGATAGGAGTGTTTTGTATTCTTCGGGTCAGTCAGTGCAGGGGAAAAAAGTTATGAATCACCACTCTATGTTAGAGAGTATTGCACAGGTTAGACACCTGTCAGTGATTTCGATTAAATAAACTTAAATTGTTTTCTGATATAAGTTACCACTAATCCTGGTCCAGCGAACCCCAGAGACTTAAAATGAGGAAGAATTAAAGTAGATTTTAATTAAGGGATGAATTGCTGGGTCAAAAACTGAGAAAGTTGAGTGAGGCATCTTGTGTCCTAAATGCTGAATTTCCAAAATTGAAAAAAACAAACTGAGTCAAAAAGCTAAGCAACCATAAACTTTTGTCTCTGAAGTGAAACTGGGCTTTGTTTTTTTCTTCTCATGCCTGTTGGTTCTTGCTGGTTCTGTGATTATAAACAAAGGTTTTCTGACTTATTTGAAAAGACGTTATTCTCAGGATTAGCAAGAAGAAGATTCCTAATAAATACTGAGTGACAGCTAGCAAATGGTGCAACTCTTCTGCCTTAGCTGTTTGGAATGCTTATTATATATTCTTTCTGTATCACCCCAAAATACATTTTTTTAAATCTATGATACGCCTTAGCTTAATACCACATCTCAAAGATTATTCTACGCCCTCTCAGTCAGGTCAGTTTTCTAGAGAAGAGGGCCCTTTTCTGAGATTGCTGTCCTGTTTCAGATTCACATAAGACACTCTCCACCGGCAGCCCCTCTGTAGCCTCTGGTCTTACTGTTACAATGAAGAAAGAGGTCGTCCCAAAATTTCCCAGCAGAAATGAGTGTCAGGACAATTGCCTGAGTAGCTTGCAGGAAAACTAACTGATATTCTTGAACAATGTCCCTTATTTAAATAGCAATAGGATTTTCTCTGCAGCCATAAAATCAGAAACTTGTAGAGGCGGATGATGAGGAAGCAGAGGCGTGTAGCTAGTTTATAGTAAACATGAGACCCGCCTGGGAAGGCGCTATAGAGTTCTCCTCTCCTGGTTTTCAGATGAAGAATTTGAAGCCCCAAGGAAGTGACTACTCAGTGACATAGAATGAGTCAGGTCAAGTTTAAGTCTAAGTTGCATCTCAGTTTCTTGGTACAGAGAAAGCATAGTTGCCCCAAGTTTGTAATTCTATAAGATTCATTCCAGACTCTGGCTAATGCCAAGGAGTCATCATAACACTTTTTTTAGGCTAAGAACCTGAGATTTAGGGGAATTTATAGAATGGTTTATAGATGCTGCTGTGTCAGTGAGCCCAAATTACTTCTGTACCTGTCTCCGTGGCATAAGCAGGTAAGAATTTAGTCTATTCTCAGGGCTCTGTGTCTGAGGAGGTAGTTTTCCTTGTGGAGCTATGTCCTATTAGACGCTAATAAAATAAAGTTGATCTTGAGATCTCTGGTACCTTGTAGCATAGGCATCCTTCAAAGGTCTGCTTGGGAAGTGTGAACAGATAAAAGATGGCAAATGGGTTAATAGTCTCTTATTGGCCCCCAAAGCCATATGCCTCTGACCTCAGGTTTTAATTTTGTTGCCATGAAAAGGTTTTGTTAAGTGGCTCCTGTCTGCAGATGGTGACATGCCTTCAAATGTTCACTCCAGGAAAGCTTGGGGAAACAAGTCACTCTTAGAAGCTTAATGTTCTGGATAGCTGCACATTTGTTCCTTTACACATTAAAACTTTGTTTTTAAAAATCATTTTAATTGGAAATTATTCTGAAATGGATCATACCCTTCTTCCTTCTTTTTAATTCAGTTTGTTGAGCCTAATTTAACCTTTTCTTAATGACTGAGATCCTTGTGGAGGTGTGGGTGTAAAGGATATAAAGTTCCATGGGCTTTTGGTAGCCTATTCCTAACTCTGTTTTTCCCAGGGACGAGCCTATTTTGACTACATAATTTTTACAGAATGTAAGGTTTTTGGGAATGCATGTTGTTGTAAAAATGCCCTGGTTTAAGTCTGTGGGTCACAATCAAAAGAGATTTGAAAGCGACTGCCCTTGTAGCTCCTTTTTGTGCTAATAATAATTTCTTACATTTGCATACTACTTGACTGTTTGCCATATCCTGTATATGGCCTGTGATAAGTAAACTAGGGAAGGGATTAACTTTGTGTTGTTTTTAAACTGTAGTAAGCAATCATAATGGAACCAAAAAGAGATGGACTTTGAAGTTAGACAAAACTTTAAAATTTTAGCCTTTCCACTTAGTAACTGTGTGACCTTGAATGCCTTAATTAATCTTGTTTAACTTCAGAACCGCAGCTTTTTTTTTTTTTTTTTAACCTAAATGGGAAATGCCAGAATTGTTGAGTGCTTTAAATCAAGTAGTGAAGATAAAAGTGCCTGGTAGGGACGCCATGGATGAGTCTCACAAACAAAATGTTGGGTGGAAGGACGTGAACGTAAAAGAGTACGTTTGACATAATTTTATTTATATAAAGTTCAAAACAGGCGCAAGTAATCTACCATGATAGAAGTCAAGACAGTGTTTACGCTTGGGTGGAGTAATGACTGGGAGAGGACATAAGAGAGTACGTTGGGTGCTGGCAGTGATCTCTTTTCTTGGTTTGTAGACACATTGTAAAAGCTCACTGAGCTTCATACTTAGGATTTGTGTGCTTTTCAGTTTGTATATTATGCTTTAACAAAAAAGTCGTTTTTAAAGTGCTTAGCACAGAACCTAGCGTATAGTTCCTCCTCCTATGATGGTTCTGTAAGTTAACCATGTGAAAGTCCCTTTAACAAAATGATGCTAGCCTCTTTTCCTTGTGACTTTGCAGTTTCTTTGTTCTGTGGTTCTCTGTCTCTTGATTCCAGTTTTTCACTTAGGCGTGTTTAATAAATATATACTAACGGTAATCCTAATTGGTATTGTTGAAGGAATTTAGGTCAGACAAGGTCAAATTGAATGTCTGACCACTGTGATCTAGGAGTTAATCAGTTATATGAATTTTGATTTGATGCTGTTCTCTGATCATTACGTGACTTGATGTTTTACTTTTTAAGCGGAGATTAGATAGAGATTTTTCTGATTTGTGTAATATATTTTTTCTAACATCAGATCAACTTCATTATTGAATTTTTTTCATGGTGGAATATTGGACTCATTCTGTTATTTCTGGCACTTTTAATATAAGCCACTTATAATGTAGCAGGCTTTGAAATGGTCACTTGTCACACCTAGTAACACCTTATATATTTTGCTTGTGTTCTTATCACTGAAAGAGAACCATACTTACTGTTTTTATCTCGTTGTTTGGTACTACAAGTATAGAAATAGAACTTGTATACTTGGAAATTTATGTAAGATCCTGTTATGAAGAACTTAGAATTGTTGAAAGTTCAATTTAAAACTTGAGAAAGTTACTTTTTCTAGTAGGCAACATGTGGGATATAAAATAAGCCTGTGACAGTCTCTGCCCTCAGGGAGGATGGAATCCTGTAAGGAGAGTTTTGTGAGATGGGCAGAAAATGGATTTGTCTGCATGTGCTTTTGGTCTTTTGGATGTTGGCCTTTGAGAGAAGGTTTCTGATGGAGACAGTAGCAAGGCCCTCTCAACCACAGAGAGCTGTGGTGATGATCACATGGATGCCAACGGAGCCAGCAGACAGAGAACTGTGATTGGTAATATGACACAAAGTTAGGGAGGCAGAGAAGCACCACCTATCTATCAGACACTTATGTATGTTAATTCATTAAAATAGATAATGCCATTCAACCCTCACAGATCCTCTGGAGTAGACACTATTATTTCCACTTTAAAGATGGAGAAATTGAGTCCCAGAGACATTTAGTAACTTGTCCAAGTTTACATAGCTAGTAACTGAGTTGATTCTCAAATCCAAAGCCTGTCTGTACCACACTATAGATAGTAACATGCAAAGAAAGGATGTGTTTATCAGAAGATCCTCAGCTTGGAAACATGCTAAATGAGAGGTCATAAAGAAAATAGATAGCAGGTTACATCTGGGGTTACCCAAGAAAGGGAATGCTATGACTCAGGACTTAATTTCGTGAAAGTTCCTGTGAAGCTTTTTGTGTTCCTGTTGTGAGACGGTTGAATGAAACTGTCAAACCCTGGTGCAGATCTGCCTTTTTACCTGTTTCTTTTTTTTATTGTAAAGTATACATAACGTAAAATTTACCGTTTTAACCATTTTAGGGCATTACGTACATTTACAGTGTTGTATAGCCTTCATCACTGTCCATCTCCAGAACTTTTTCATCATTCCAAACAGAAACTTTGTACCCATTAAATAACTCTTTGTTCTCCACTCTGCCCAGTCCTTGGTAACCTCTGTTCTACTTTCCATCTCTATGAATTTGCCTATTCTATTACCAAGTATAAATGGAATCATCCAATATTTGTCATTTTGTGTTTGGCTTATGTCACTTAGCATAATGTTTTCAAGATTCATCCGTGTTGTAGCAAGTATCAGAATTTTATTCCTTTTTATGGCTGAATAATATTCCATTATGCATATATACCACATTTGTTTATGCATTCATTCATTGATGGACACTTGGATTCTTTCTACCCTTTGGCTGTTGTGAATAATGCTGCTGTGAACGTTAGAGTACAAGTATCTGTTTCAGTCCCTGCTTTCAGTTCTTTTGGGTATATACCTAGGAGTGGAGTTGCTGGATCCTATGGTAATTCTTTGTTTCCGTTTTTGAGGTTTTCCACAGCAGCTGCACCATTTTTCATTCCCACTAGCAATTCATAAGGGTTCTGATTTCTCCATATCCTCATCAGCACTTATTTTTTGTTTTAGGGTTTTTTTCCCCCCACAATAGCCATCCTAATGGTTGTGAAGTGGTATCTCATTGTGACTTTGATTTGCATTTCCCTAATGATTAATGATGATATCTTTTCATATGCTTATTGGCCCTCTGTATAGGTAAGTGGAGAAATGTATATTCATGTCCCTTGCCCACTTTTGAATTGGGTTGTTTGAGGGTTTTTTGTTGTTGAATTGTACGAATTCTTTATATATTCTAGATATTAATCCCTTATCAGGTATACGATTTGCCAGTATTTTCTACTGTTCTGTAGGTTGTCTTTTCACTCTAGTGATAGTGCCCTTTGATGCACAAATTTTTTTCATTTTGGTGAAATCCAGTGTATCTGGGGTTCTTTTTTGTTGCCTATGCTTTAGATGTCATATCCAAGAATCATTGCTAAATCCAGTGTCATGAAGATTTTCCTCTGTGTTTTGGAGTTTTGTAATTTTAGTTCTTATGTTTAGGTCTTTGATGCATTTTGAGTTAATTTTTGTATACAGTGTAAGGTGAAGGTTCAACTTCATTCTTTTGCATATGGGTGTTCAGGTTTTCCAGCATCATTTGTTGAAAAGAGTATCCTTTTCCCAATGAATGGTCTTGGCACCTTTGTCGAAGAACATTTGGCCGTATATTTTAGGGTTTATTTCTAGGCGTCTGTTCTCTTTCATTTTGTCCTCATGCCAGTACCACACAGTTTTGATTACTGTAGCTTTGTAGTAAGTTTGAAATCAGGAAGTATGAGTCTTCTAACTTTGTTTGTTATTTTTAAGATTGTTTAAGCTATTTGGAGTGAATTTTAGGATGACCTTTTGTGTTTCTGCAAGAAAATGTCCTTGGTGTTTTGATAGGGATTGCATTGAGTCTCTAGATCACTCTGGGTAGTACTGTCATCTTAACAGTATTGGTCTTCCAATTCACGAACACAGGATGTCTTTCCATTTATTTATGTCTTTCATTTCTTTCAGCAATGTTTTGTAGTTTTCAGTGTATGATATTTTAGTTATGTGGCTGTTACATTTCTCACAGTAAATTAATTAATTAATGTTCTAGTTTATCCATCACTGTTTAGTGACTTACAGATCTGCCTTCAAAAAGTCTGTTCTATTTTGGGGGGCCATCCCAGTGGCATAGTGGTTAAGATCGCGCACTCTGCTTCAGTGACCTGGGGTTTGCAGGCTCGGATCCCGGGCGCAGACCTAGCACTGCTCGTCAAGCCACCCTGTGGCAGCATCCCACATAAAATAGAAGAAGACTGGCACAGATGTTAGCTCAGCGACTTCCTCAAGCAAAAAGAGGAAGACTGGCAACAGATGTTAGCTCAGGGCCAATCTTCCTCACACACACACAAAAAGTCTACTGTATTTTTAACAGAATCAGGGTTCTGAACCTACAAAGCTGAGGGAAGGATCCTGGAAATTGGAAACCTAAGCAAGTTGCTGCCCTTGGGAAGTCCTGTTGGATGTTCAGACTGCTGGTTTCCTCTGATAAAAACCTAATTTCACTGCATGTCTTCTTTGATCTTCAGTAGTTCACATTTCTAATTTATTCTGTCTTTTGCTTCTAGATTCCTCCATCTTGCTAAGGAGGAACAATTCCCTTTTTGGCATAGCTGATGGTACCATGCAAAAATCAGATCCTCGAAAAGGTCAGAACTTGTATTTGTATGTAATAGAAATTAGAGGGTTATCCTGTGTTAGGCTGTGTATGAATGTATGGGTCACAAAAAGTGATTAAAGTGATTAGAAGTATCTCATCCTTTTTGCCAACTTATCCTGAAATTTTAACAAATCCCGCATGTCACTTATACAGCTCTTTATAGTTTGCAGAGTATTCTTCACATAATTATCTCATATAGTCTTTCCAGTAGTCTTATTAAGTAGATGCTGTTGCTATTCCTGTTTTGTGGAAACATTGAGAGGTTAAGAGACTTACTCAAAATCTTGTCACTATGAACTGCAAGATTTAGTCCTAGATCTTTTGCCTCTAAATCTTACCCTTCTCACTACATAGTTCATAATCAGTATCAGAATTTAATAGACATGTAAGTATGGAAGCTATATGAACATTGGAAATAATGTATTAAAGTCTAAAAAAAAGTTAAAGCCTCTTTATAAAGGATATAAAATATCATTAATAAATCAGATCTTGATATTGAATTTCTAACATAATCTTCAGGATGACACCAAACACCTCACTATGTAATGTACCATTGTCTTAGTATGGCAAACGAGGCCCTCCCTAGGTTGCTGCCTACCTACTTGTCTGTTCTCATCTCACTCAGTTCCTGTCATTCGTCTCTAGCTTACCCTACCCCTTTCCATCCGTAAGAAACTGCTGGCTGTTGTCGAAGCACTCTGTCCGTGCCTTTGTACTCTATTCCCTTTGCCTAAAGTGCCTATTCATCTTTCTTCTTACGATCCTAGCTCAACTTCATCTCATCTGTGAAGCTTTCCTCAACTCCCCAAGCAGAGTTGATCATTCCTTTCGGAACACTTTGTATAGGAAATCTCTATTAGAGCAAAAACCACATTATATTATGATTGTATGTTTGAATTGCTATCTATCCTACTAATCTGTGAGTTCTTTGTGAGCATAGGCTGGGACTTAATTTGTCTTTGTGTCCTTAACACCCCACATTACTACTGGGCTTAGATACATTTTGTTTAAAGAATAAAAGAGCAGCTTTCCTTAAAGGATCAGTACACTAATCTAGATGAGAGACTGACCACATAAAAATACTTAGACGCTTACAAATATGGTAAATGATTATAGTACATGCTTGAAGTAGAATTGTGGGATGTTCACAGCCAGGCAGAGTTATTTGGGGAAAGATTCCTCTAGATCAGGCATTGGCAAACTTTGGCCCATAGGCCTAATCTTGTCTGCTGCCTGTTTTTGTAAAGGTTTATTGGAACGTAGCCGTGTTCATTGCTAATGTATCTATGGCTGCTTTCATGCTACAAAGGGAGAGTTGAGTAGTTACAACAGAAACCGTATGTCCCATAAAACTGAAAATATTTACTGTTTGGCTCTACACAAAACAGTCTCTGCTCTGGGAGATGACTTTTGAATGGAAATATGAAAAGAAGAGGAATGTGAATTGGTGAAGTGTGACTGTGCATCATCTCGCAGTGAAGACAGGCCATAGTAGTAGCTATGCTAAGAGAGGAAGTTTCATCCAGTTTGTCAGAGAGCTGTGTTGAAGAGATGACATGGCAAGAGTGCTTTGGATTGGGAAAGAGGAAACACAAAAATCTAATGGAAAGAAACTTTCAAGTAAACACTGGGCGTCTAGTAAGATAGTGTCCTAGATATGAGCAGGGCGTGATGACGATGATGGAGAAGGAGAAGGAAGCAGCAGTACAAATTAATAGTGACCGAGTGTCTGTTGGATGCTGGCTGCTGTTCTAAGTGCTTTATACGTATCCTGTTTAATCCTCCCAGCAACTTTATGAGGGAATTGCTGTAATTGTCTTTATTTTACACATGGGAAAACCAAGGCATATGTGGTCAAGTTACTTGGCCAAGGTTATACAACTAGTAAGTGATAGAATCAAGTCTGAACCCAGGCAGTCTGACTGCAAAGTCTTCATAATAGAGGAGGGAAATCTGGGGATATTTGGTAAAAATACCCTTAAGCTTGGAGTAAGGTAAGTAGTCCGAGTAATTAGGAAGTGTTATCCCGTTGTGGTAAAGAGAAAACGAGCAGACCATAGAATAGTACTGTCGGATTCTGTCCCATTAGAGTGATATACTGTGGATTAGGAGGATGGGAGGGAGGAGGAGGCAAATCGCATTATACAGTAAGACATGTTATCCATACAGATGTAAGGATACATCTTACATGCTATACATACATGTTATAACTTACAGAATCAGTTACTTTGCTGCAAACATTGGACTTATTTTTATAAAGGTTTCTTTTGACTAATTAGCCATCTCTGTGTGCTCAAAATATACTTTTTATTGAAAATTTCATTTACACTTAACCTTTCAGGATGGTATAATTGTGTAAAATAAAGATGGCGCATGCGTTATTTCAAAGAAGGAAGATATTTCAGAGTATCCGTCAGGTTGAGTTGTAGTGATATGGAGGAAATAATTAGGATGAGCCCTTATTGCTACTGCCCCACAGACTCACAATATGGTAGAACTTAAAAGGGACCTTGCAGATCATGAATGAAGTTACCCGCTTTATTTTACAAATGAGGAAAGTTAAAAACCAAAGATGCTATGTTACTGGCTCAGAGTCTCCCAGTAGCCTAGCTGTAACTGGACTTTCAAAGATTAGAGAGAAGGTACGTAAAGTGCCTACCACAGTGCAGTCAGTAAATAGTAGATGAAGAAGCAGAAGGGAAGGATGATGATGATGATGATGTTATTTCTTCTGCCCCCGTATCGCACTTCTGTAAGCCTTCAGAGAGAAATTTGGTATTATAGATGTGTCCATGTGGTCATGCTGCAAACCTAAAGTTGCACAGTGTTATACTGACGAAACCAGAGTTGCATACCCCCCTTAGATTATAGGCTCTCAGATTTGGAAGGGCCTTTAAAGGTTACCTAGTTCAGCCTTCCTCTTCCTCCTCGTGATTTCATATCTCTGCCAAGAGGTTGTCTTACCTCTGCTTCCACATCCTCAGTGATGGCAGATTCATACCTTCCCTCCCCAGAGTTCATCCCACTGTTGGATACCTCTGACTGTCAGAAAGTTCTTCCTATAATGAGCTGAAGCCCTGTCTACCTGTAACTTCCACTCACTAGTTGCAGTTCTTCCCCTTGGGGTACCCTGCCTTCAGAAGGGCTGACTGGTGGAGCAGATCATCCAGTACCATCGTCTTCTTCATTCTGGATACTGGCTGGAATGTCAGATCCATCTGTCTGCCAGGAAATATGATGTGACACCACTGGTGCCACTAAACTCCTTCCCTGTTCAAGAAGCATGAGCCAGAAGCCGTCTAAAAAGCATTAGCTTCTGTGCTCTAGATCATGCCTCTTGAGCCTCCAAAAGGGTGAACATGAAGTCTACTAGGATAGCCTGTTAAGACAAAGGGAGTTATGGCCTCTCTGCCTTTTCATTAGCTATTCACTGCTAGCTGCTTTGCTTGTTAAAGGAAATACTGATGTTCTCTGGGGTTCTTCTCTCTGTGTGCGCGCACAGACATGTCTGATTGCTAGAGAGGGAGTGGGGGAGGGATGATCACCAAGGAGAGATCTGCTCCGTCTTTGTTCACATCTGCTGCTTGCACAAGGCAGGATTTACTGCTCTCTGAGAAAGTGATTGCCTAGCTTGTTTCCCCTCCCCCCTCTTCTGGCGGATCATCCCAGAGGGCTATTACCATCTCATCACACTTATCTCTGAATGGAGTAAAGTAAGTGAAGGAGAGCTGGGAGCAGAGGATCAGCTGAGAGGCACTAGGAATGCTTGCTGGTAAGAGAGAGTGGCTGATCAGTGGCGCATACCAGACCCGGCCCCTGTCTGTCTCCTGCCTCCCCTGTAGCCCATCCTCTATGACCACAGTGGGGCAGGAGTTCTGCTCCCAGCTTTTCCATTTTGATCTCTGTGCATACTGGCATAGGATTATGGTTTATTAAAACCACACATGCTATTTCACATAGAAAGAGTTCTGTCTTAATGGGTTTTCAGAAGTACACTTGATGTTTCTGTTTTCTGTTTTCCAGTTTCCATTCTGGGGGAAACAGCCCTCCTTCCCTGATCCCTTCTTTGCTGCCCCCCTGCCCTCTCTCCTGGTCTGTGCATGTCAGCCTGCATCACTGCTTTTGCTTTTTCCAAGCTCTATGAATATGTAAAACGTGGTGCCTATGGACAGCTCCATTTAATCCAGTTTTACCTCCTGAAATCCCAGACCATACCTAATCTTATTCAGTGTCCAGATGAAGCTAATAAGCATGAGTGCTTCAGTTTTTCCTGTAGTAAAAGGAGTATAGTATCCACAGTCACACTGGTTGTAGTTCTTCCCAAGCTGCACTTTTTTGTGTTAGAAGTTACTGAACCAGGTTTGTTTTTGTCCATTGCCCAAAAGCCAATCACCAGGACGCTAAGATCACAGCAGAGAGAGGGTTTTAATCTCAAGACAGCCAAGCGAGAAGGCAGGAGAATCCATCGCAGGTCCGCCTCCCTGGAAATGGGGCTCAGCAGTATCTATAGGGTAGGGGACAAGGTCGTCTGAATCGTGGGCATAGATGATTAGAGGTAAGGAATAGTGAGGTAAGTGATGATTTGCACAAGCGTAGACAAGCTTCATGCCTCTTCACAGGATGCATGTTGATAAAATGGCAGCATTACCATGATCTGAGGGTAGAGTTCTTAGCTTCTTGACATCAAAAAGGTCGCTTATCAGGCCGACCCTGTGGCCTACCGGTTAAGTTTGGATGCTGTATGTCAGTGGCCCTGGTTCGGTTCTTGGGTGCAGACCTACACCACTTGTCGACGGCCATGTTATGGCAGCAACTCACATACCAAATAGAAATAGATTGGCATAGGTGTTAGCTCAGGGCGAGTTTTCCTCAGCAAAAAGAAAAAAGGTCACTTATTGAGTGTTTGTGCAGGCCCAGTTGTTGGGTTGGTGGTCTCAGCTGGCCTGAACTGGATAAGGGGTCTCAGTTCCTGAAAAACCACTCTTAATTACTCTGTCGGTAAGATGAGGTCAGTTGAACTGGT
The DNA here is from genome assembly GCF_041296235.1 of Equus asinus. NCBI lineage: Eukaryota > Metazoa > Chordata > Mammalia > Perissodactyla > Equidae > Equus > Equus asinus. The sequence continues at coordinate 82,193,251 of NC_091794.1, forward strand.
CCTGGAGGGCCTGTGGTTACATAAGCATTTGTAAAGTTTCTTTTTCATGAACTTGGTTTTTTGTTTTCTTTTTTGATGAGAGAGACAATGTGGTTAATAGTATAGTTTGCATTCAAATCTTGCCTTTTCTACTGACTGTAACCTTTTAGAAAGTTATTCGACCTCTCTGAGTATCATTTCCTCATTACTAAAATGAGGTAATGAGACCATATTAAGTGAGATCATACTGGTGAGGACTCAAGATGGTGTTATGGAACTACTTCCTTACCACGATAGCTGGCATCCAGTGAACACTCAGAAATAGTAGCTATATAATGTTAATGATTATTATTACTATTGTTAATGTATAAGTGATAATTTACAACTGGATTTTTTCTTAATATCATAATGTATGAAGAATTTTTTCTACTTTTCCTTGCTTGAAGGGATGACCTATTGTGATTGTATTGTCACATTTTGAAAGGATGCTTCCATAGCCTTGTAGATTTTTCTGCTACATATTATCTTTCTCTGAAGGGTTTCCAGAAATACCAGAATCTTTGCATTCTCTAGATTTGCACTATCCAGTGCAGTAGCCACTGGATACGTGTCTATTTAATTTTAATAAATATTAAATAGAATTAAAAATGCAACTCTTCAGACACACTAGCCACATCACATGTGGCACATGTGGCTGGTGTCTGCCCATTAGACGATGCAGATATTGGACATTTCCATCATTGCGGAAAGTTCTATGGGACGGCACTGCTTTAGATATTCGTAGTCTGTGCCCTTGTGCTCCTTTCTCAGAAATCAAGGAGGGTATGTTTTCTGGGATGTTCTGAAGACTTCTCTCGTAGTGTTTCAGGGCCCTGGACGTCCATCGTGAAGATTCAGGTTGCTCTTCTTAGCGCAGCCCCCTGGAGTCATTACTGTCTTTTAGAATATATACAGGCACTTTCATTTCCCCCAGGAAGATTGAATTACCATAATTCTTTTGTATGATTTATTTTTTTAATTGACGTATACTTGACATACAATATTATATTAGTTTCAAGTGTACAATGTAGTGATTTGGTATTTGTATACGTTATGAAATGATCACCCTGATAAGACTAGTAACTGTCTGTCATCATACAAAGTTATTACAGTATTGTCGATTATATTCCCTATGCTGCCTATTGCATCTCCATGATGTATTTATGTCATAGCTGGAAGTTTGTGCCTCTTAATCCTCTTCGCCTATTTCGTCCTTCCTCCCATCCCCCTCCCTCTGGCAGCCACTAATTTGTTCTCTGTATCTGTGAGTCTGTTTCCGTTTCGTTTTGTTTGTTCTCTTCTTTTATTTTTTTAGATTCCACATATAAGGGAAGTCATATGGTATTCTTCTTTCTTTGTCTGATTTAGCTTAGCATAATACACTTTAAGATCCGTTGATGTTGTCGAAAATGGCAGGATTTCATTCTTTGTGCATTACCGTAATTTTTAAAGGTCCCAGTCAACAGTAAGAAGAAGCCAAAGGGAAAAGAGGCAAAGTAGAAGGAATTCTGGCAGATAGTCCAGAGAGTAGTTACTTCAGTTGTGAATATTAGAATCCTTGGGGGCTAACTAGTAACAGGAGGTTCTAATTTCCTTTTTGTAAGTACATTGTTTTATTCATGATCTGAGTTTTCCCTCTGAGAAAAGGTAGTAAACAGCAAGTTTTTCCGTAGTAATTCCTATTATCTGTGTTATGTACTTTCAAAGCCATTTTCCCTTTGTTCTTCACCACAGCCTAGTGAAGAAGTGGATTGGGATTATCATTCCCTTTTTACTGATGAGAAGACAGGCTCAGTGCAGTTAGGTTACTTGCATGAAGTCTTCAAGAGGAAATAGTTTTTAAGTTAAATTTTAACTTCCAATTCAATATTTTTTGTTTTGTTTTTATTTTCATTTTGCTCTGTTTTACCACCAATCGGACTTTGGTAAAAGAGTGAAAGTTCTTTAGGGCAGCCTGGAAACTGTTTAGTGTCGCATGAGGTGCTCTCAGAGAGTTGCTGCAGCCTCATTGTCCTATGGCCATGGGTGTTAGTCTGCTCGGACTCGGGCTGCCGTAACACAGCAACACGGGCTGGGTGGCTTAAACAGCTGACGTATATTCCTCACACTACTGAGGCTGGAAGTCCAAGGTCAAGATGCTAACAGGACTAGTTTCAGGTGATGCCTGTCTCCTTGGCTTTCAGACAGCACCTTCTCACTGTGTCCTCACCTGGCCTTTTTCTCTGTATATATTTGTGGAGTGAGAGAGAGAGAGATCTCTGATATCTCTTCCTCTTCTTATAAGGACATTGGTCCTGTCAGATTAGAGCCCCGCCTTTATGACTTCATTTAACCTTAGTTACTTCCTTAAAAGTCCTGTCTTGGGCCAGCCCCAGTGACCTGGTGGTTAAGTGTGGTGTGTTCCGCTTTGGAGGCCCAGGTTCAGTTCCCGGGCATGGACCTACACCACTTGTCTATCAGTGGCCTTGCTGTGGCAGCAGCTCATACACAAAAAGAGGAAGGTTGGCAGTGGATGTTAGCTCAGGGCAAATCTGCCTCAGCAAAAAAAAAAAAGTCCTATCTCCAAATACAGTCACGTTGGAGATTAGGACTTCAACATATGAATTTTGGCAGAACACCAATCACATGTTAATGGTTTTTCACTATCTTTTAATTTTCTGACTTAACCTGGTTAGTTGGAAACTATATTTATATTCAGAATTTGCATAGGAGCAAATGTAGCAAATATCTGTTTCTTTATTTCTGTGGATATTGAGGCTTAAATTATACCTGTGGTATTTGCTGTAAGGTACTGTCCAACCCTGAGATATTCTAATAAGCAAAAAAAAAAAAACTATTGTATCTGACTGTCCTACTTTTCTTATAATATAGCCTAATGTGTTAATAGTTAAAAGTCTCAGTACTTTATAGGGTAATAAGTGTCCCCCTTCCTCCCCACCCCCATTTTACAGATGGAGAAGTTAATGTACAGAGAAACTGACTTGTCAGAGGTCAGAGCAAGGTATTGGTGGATCCAGGGATAAATCCCAGACCTCTTAACTCCTTGGCCAGTTTTTAGTTCGTTGACTATGCAGCCTAGTGGTAAGTACCTCTTTACCGTATCCTGGAGGTCGGAGGGATTATCAGACTTAGCAATGACTGAAGTTAAGGAATTCCTCATTACTAGTTAGATCATTCATTATCCTTTTCTTTTAGCCATGATGTCATTTTTGTCATTAGCATGAATTTTGCGGGTCGTGAGAGGAGGTTGGAAGTTTTGCTTTTTAAATACTTCAAAATATTTCTGTAACGGTTCAACCACACTAGAGATTATTATTAAGAAAGAAAGAAAAACCTATTATCTAATGAATTTGTTCTCTGTCTTAGCCACCATGCTAGACACTTTGTATTAAATTATCTTACTTAAATATCATTATAAACTTATAGCCATTTCTGGAAGGTATGAATTCTTACCATTTTTATAGTGATATTCTTAATACTGTTAGTTTAGTTAAATAGAAAAATATAAATTTCAGAGTTTAGATTCTAAATAAAATTTTGAGTTTTGTGGAAACTAAGAACCTTATCACAAATCTTTAAAGATAAAATCTCTTTATGTTTAATCATAGATTTCTAGATTATTGTGTCATCCCTTTTTTATCCCTTGCTTAAGACTTACTGAGGCGGGATGGTTTGTCTCATGTGAGATTAAGTCCAGCTTGCTCTTCCATTTGACACTAAAATCGTACTTTCTTTAAAGCCTTTCCTCCTGTCTGTACATCTGAAATGGTTATGGTTCTTTTAATCACTGGGGAGGTTGAACAGCCGAGCCTCCTGGAAAGTGTGGATGCACATGGGCTTCGGGAACCAAGCTCCCTAGGCCGTTAGTGTGTCCTCTGCTCCAGCCCTCACCTCTGCTGCTCTGCTCATTGGCTCCTTTCTTACTGTAGATCTGTGCTCCCCATGTGGTAGACTATATAGCACTCACATTGACCACACTTTACTTCTCTCGTCATACTCTCTACATGCCTTCTGCTTTAGCCACATTGAACTACAGTTGTCCAATATGGCACTGTCCAATAGAAATACAGTTCAAGTCACATATATGATTTTAAATTTTCCAGTATCCACATTAAAATTAATTTGTTTCTTTTTACCTTTTTCAATAATATGTTTTATTTAATCTAGTATATCTAAAATATTATTTTGACATGTAACCAATATAAAAATAATGTAATAAGCTAGTTTACATTCTTTTTTTCATACTTAGTCTTCAGAATCTAATGCATGTTTCATAGTTACAGCACATCTCAATTCAGACACTAAGTTTTATCAGCAATACGTTGATCTGTATTTAGATTTTAAAATATTTACAACTGAAATAGTGGATTCTCATACCTAGTTTTGTTCCAGACATACTTAAGGTTTTCCCAATAACTGCACTGAATGTCAGTTTTTAAAATTAAATTAATAAAAATTAAAGCAGAATTAAATGTTCGCTTCCTTAGTCACACGAGCCGCATTTCAAGTGCTCAGTGTGGTTAGTGGCCACCGTATTGGACAGAGCAGGTCTAGCATAGTGCTTCAGGGCATCATTTCTTTACATTATTCTCTCTCCATGGTGTACTTTTATTACCCCGTCCCCAGTCCCCAAGACTCAATTTGAGTGTCGTCTTTTCCATAAAGTCTTAATTTCTCTTCCCTCCCCTCCCCAGGGAGAGCCGGCTCCTTCCCTCGCCTCTCCCTTCTGAACCCCCTTGCATACTTTTAATGCAGCCCCTTTAATACTTTATCACACTTAATTTGTATCTTTCTCCCTCTCCTAGAGTGCAGGGCGAGTGCCTTGTTATTTTTTTAATCCCCCATCACCTAGCACACATAAACTGGAACCTATGCGTAGTCAATGAATTTTTGTTTAAAGAGTGAATGAGTATAATTTCAATCTGGAAATAGCGAAGACTTTAGAGGTCTTTTTGAAAATAGTAAGTTGGAAATGGAATTTGTCAAATTGAACAAGATTTAATAGGAAGCAACCTACTGCTCTTTAAACCTGTGACATTACATTCGTTCATTTGTTTAATTGAACTAGACATAAGAGATGGGAGAATAAGGCATAATCCATACTGATAACTAGTTCATCGTGAGGCTATCCACATGTGCTCGAACACTCACACACACATAAGCTATGGATACATTACTGCTATCTCAGCTCTCATAATATTGTTTGGTGCTTAGTGAAATAGAATTCCAAGGTTGAGTAGGATCTTATACGTTTATCTAGTTAACTCCCTTTCCAAGCTGTGAATTCCCTCTCAGCTTGGAAAAGTTTGAGTATGTTTGGTGATAAGTGGTCTTCCAGCCTTTCTGCTTGTATACTTGAGGGGATGAACAACCCATCCTCTGCAGGATAGTTCTTATTGCCAGAAGGTCTCTCTTTGACATCTGCTACACTCCAGTGGATGCTTTTTCCAGTGCCTCCAATTCAAAGACCACATTTCTTGAAACCCCTGGTCACCACCCCAATAGAATGTAAGCTCCATGAAAGCAGGAGTTTTTATCTGTTTCGCTCAGTGATATATCTCCAGTGCCTTGAATAGTGCCTGACAGACAGCCGACAATAAACATTCATTGAATTAATAAATCTACATAAGCAGGATTCAGGGCATTAACTCAATTAAATTTTTTATTTGTGGATTTACTCCCTTTGTAGACTATTATTAAATATCTTTCATTGCTGTTGCCTGACGATCCTTTCTCCATGGCACTGTTAAACTTTCTGAGCCCCAGATTCCTCACCTGTAAAAAGATACTGATAATACCTGCGGTGATCTGTATCAAAATGCCTGGCATCCGGCCTGGTGTATGGTAACAGTAGATGTTAGCTGAATCTGAAATGGAATCAGTGTGACAAGCTCTGACCTCCTGACATCCCAGAAAAGTTTAAAATTAATTTTAAAAATTGTGATAAAATATATATAACATGAAGTTTACCATTTTAACCATTTTTAAGTGTACAGTTTGGCAACATTAAGTACATTCACACTGTTGTGCAACCATCAGCACCATCCACCTCCGGAACTTTTTTCATCTTGCAAACTGAAACTCTATCCATTAAGTGATAGCAAGTTCATTTTTAATGTTAGCCTAGATAAAACATGGTTGAAGTAGTAAATCTGTTGTGGAAAAAATATATATTCTAAAATCAATATATAAATGGCTTTTCTATTATGTACACTTTCAGATGATCTGTTTTTAGTCATTCTTCATTAACGTGGATAATTGATATGTAACCATAGTGGATTTTGTATCTAAGGATCAATCTCTATGTCAAAATTGTTTTGATAAAAGCATGAATTTAAATATTGACTCTTAATATGTATAATTTTTCTCTTGTTGCATAACCATTTCTGACTTTGGTAAAAAGAGAAACTTTTTTTTTTTTTGCATGCTTGCTGTGTGCCAAAGCCCCAGGAATACCACTGACTGGCTTAGGAGTATTTCGCTCTGACACTCTGTCGACAGGCACAGAAGTAGGAGGAAGAGATAGTATTCTGCTTGGGGATGTTACCAGAAAGCTATTACAAAGTAGCATTTAGTCTGGACCATGACGAATAAATAGGAATCTCCCAAATAGGGAAGGGGGAAAAGTCCAGAGATATGAAAGAGGATGGCGTGTTTATTATATTTGAATACAGTTTAGGGCTTGATCTTTGAAGACTTTTAAATGGAGTAGTGACACATTTTATCTAATCTGTTTTAGAACATTAATGCTAAAATATGGATTGAAAGGAGTGAGATGAGAAAGGAATTAAGTAACTGGGTTTTTTTTGGTCAAAGTGAGAGATAATGAAGTCTTGAACTCAGAATAGGAGCAGAGGAGATGGAAGAGAAGAGATGGTCATTTTAGAGGTAGAACTGACAGACTTTGATAACCTACTGGATTTGGAGGATAAGGGAGAAGAGACAATTAAGGAGGATTTCAGGTTTCTGATTTGTTACTGGGACTACCAGAGAAGAAATATACTGCCTAGGGAAAGGGAATAACGTAAAACTAGTTATTTATAAATAGTAGCTGCATATCATAATATACTCTGAAATGTGACGATTATTCTTAGAATGCTTTGAAAATTCCTAGGTGACTAGCTCTTTTTTTAATGTGTGGAATTGTATCAGATGCTATATTCTGTTCACTTAGAAACTGATTCAAGGCCAGTTAGCTAATCCCCTGAGTAGTTTGTGGTGATGCATTTTGTGATGTAGTTGTCTCCTTTTCCTCTTTGGGTGCTGATTTCCAGATTCCACTGGTTTGTGCCAGGAGTTTCAAATGTTTCTTCTCGGAAGTTCCTTTTTCATTGTCTTAAGCTGAACCTTATTTCATGCCTTCTGCCCAGTTAAATTTGTTAGTCATTTTGTTCATTTTGCTTCACCGTTCAGTCTGGCTTTTGTTTTTTCTCTTTACTAGCATATTTGTTTTCTAAATTGCACTGGTTGCTTTCAAACATTGTTTTATTAATGATCTTGCAGCTTTGTTTCTACTTATGGTGGCTTCCTGAATTAGTCTTGTGCATACTGGTAGCTCGTCTTTACTTAAGTGATATAATACTGAAAACCTGTATAGAAATGGAATATATATTGTTTATTTAATTTTTAAGAATATAGTTTTTCTAATTATAAAATGTGAAAATTTTTAAACATAAATTCAATTATGATATCATAATATCTTTTGTCTCTGTTAGCAATTTTTTTCTTTGAGGAAGATTAGCCCTGAGCTAACGTCTGCTGCCAATCTTCCTTTGTTTTTTGCTGAGGAAGACTGGCCCTGAGCTAACATCCGTACCCATCTTCCTCTACTTTATATGTGGGATGCCCACCAAGCATGCTAAGCGGTGCCATGTCCACACCTGGGATCCCAACCCTGGCGAACCCTGGGCCGCCAAAGCAGAACATGCACACTTAACCGTTGTGCCACTGGGCTGGCCCTCTGTTAGCAATTTTTAAGCCTGATGAAGTTTGTAATCTTTATTGATTTAGAGGCAAACAAACAAGGCAGGTTACTAGAAGGACAGGGGACATCAAAAGAGGAGAGAAGGCAAACACTTGGATGGGATATGGCCAATGTGACTGGGGTGTAGCGGAAAAGGGAGAAGTCATAGCAGACAAGATCAGAGAAGTGGCAGGATCCGGATCTTACATAGCTTTGTAAGGCACCGTTCCCACTCAGTGGGAAGCTATTGGAGGTCCTAAAGCAGAAGGTGAGAGAGGGAATATTTGGAGTATGAGGAGAGAGAAAAGGGCAGAATTTGTTCTTTTCCCAAAGTGGAAAAGCAAACATAGTAGGGAAGTGTGTGATTTCTACACAGTGTTGTGGCATTTCAGAATTACGGCCATGAATGTAAAGTGAGCCCAGTGAGTTTGCATTTGTTTTTTTTCAGCCCTCATGAACTGTTGGGGTAAGTGTGGTGTAGGTGGATAAGTGGCTTTAACCAGAGTTGGGACTGAGGCTTTACTAGGCAACTTTGACCAAAAAGAGGTGGGGGGGGTTAAGCATGTTTGCCAGGCAGCGATTTTAGTGAGGGACCGTGGAATCTGAGCTGCTTGGAAGAGAAGTGAAAACATGGGGAATGAGTGATGGTGAGAAAGTGGTAGGCTCAGTGGTGAATCTGAATTTTCAAACAAGGAAAGTGTATTTCCATTTTGTATGTAACATATCCTCTTAATAGGAAATCTGAAAATATGTGAGATTAGAAAAGAGAGGGGAACCAAAAAACAGTGCCACCACCCAAAGATAACCAATTATATATTTGCTGTGTTTACTTCCGTCTTTTCTCTAGTGATAATTTTTTGGGGTTGTATTCGTTTGCTAGGGCTGCCATAACAGAGACTACAGACTGGGTGATTAAACAACAGGAATTTATTTTCTTGCAGTTCTGGAAGCTAGAAGTCCGAAATCAAGGTGTCATTGGCAGGGTTGGTTTTTTCTGAATCTTGTCTCCTTGGCTTGTAGGTATCCAACTTCTCCCTGTGTCTTCGTGTCTTCTTTTCTCATATCTGTGTCCAAATTTCCTCTTCTTGTAAGGAGACCTCTCATATTGGCTTAGAGCCCACCATAATGACCTCACGTTAACTTACTTCCTTCTTTAAAGACCCTGTCTCCAAACGCAGTCGCATTCTGAGGGGCTGCGGAGTGAGGACTTGACCATGAATTTGGGAGGGGACACAATTCAGCCTGTAACAGGAGTGTTCTTTGTTGTCCATTTTTTACATAATTGTGGTTATTCCATAAATATAATATTTGATCCCATATTTTATCAGACAACGTTATAATGTAAACATCTTCCCATTGTTGTTTAGCCTTTGTTAAGGTTAACAGCTGCAGAATACTTCGTCAAGTGAATGTATTGCAGTGTCTTAATCCATCTTCTGTTTTGAACATTTAGGTGCTCCCCTTTTTTTGTATTATAAACAATAGTGAAGCTTTTGAAATGAAACATGTTTCTGTGTTTGGGATTATTTCCTTACACTGGAGTTTCAAAAGTGGTTTGCTTTATCAAAAGCTACTGATACATCTTGCTAAACTGGAGAAGTATTGAATCTTGTATTTTCTTTCCATGTTACTGTTTTCTCTCTGCCCACAGTAATAGACTGGAATGATGTTAGAAAACACAAATATGGTCACCTATCAGAGTGTGCATCCCGATATCAAGGTAAGAAAAACAACTTTATTTAGCTTGGAAAACTTTTATTTGCCATCTTTTACCATAAAACCTTTATGCTTAGAGGTCTGAATGTACAAAGAACTGAGTGGTTAAAGCCGTAGCAGATATTGTCATTTATAGAGGTAGCTGTCAGAAGCAATATGCTTTGTTTTGAGCTGGAAATCAGGAAACTTAGATTCTGAGTTTCAGATAATTCCGAATTAGCTTCATCGCTTTCGGCACGGTTGCTTAGCTTCTCTGGATTTCCATCGTCTTTAAGAGTTTGGGCTTGGGCGTCAGGCAGACTTGGTTGCTGTGCTTCCGCAACTGCTACTGGTAAACTCGGTATCTTTTCAAAGGAGAGAATTGGACCAGGCAAACTCTCAAGCCCTCATTAACCCCAGAGCTTCATCTTTCTGTCATTTTGGTGTGTTTATCATGATGATTTATGCTGTAACATTTTTTTCCTTAATAGAAGCTACTGACATCCTGGAGCTAGGTAAGATATTTTTCTTGTGTTTCTGTTAAATAAGAGGAGTTACTAAGCCAGGGATTAGATTGTAACTAGGAAAAGAATTCCGTGTGTCTGTCTCATAAACTGGTGAATCCTGTGCTCTTGTCTGCCTCATGAGCCCATGTAATTGATCTCAGCTGTCGTGTCAAACCCGCCTTCTCAGGAGGCCACAGACCAAGCTGACAAAAAAGCAGGGGGAGGTAATTACATAGAGTACAAGGAGCATAAGAGTTGAACCAGACTGTAGGTAACTTCTTAATTCACTAAATCCAGAACTAAAACAAACGGCCACCATCTGTAATTCAGAATTCCGTGCGTGTGATTTTCCCAAAAGAAATTTTGCGTAAGATGAATTGAACTGAAATTAAACAAAGATTTTCTAAATTTTTTAACTGAAATATTAAAATATCAAATGAGTCAGACTGATATTGCATTTGGTTTCCATCCTGGCATAGTGTACTTTAGGACTAGGATTTGAGAAATAAAACTAATGTTAATATTTCTCAATCAGCTTTCAGGGTTCCTACATAAACATCAGTCTTAACTTCTTAGAGTCCTTTAAAATCCTCCTGCGTGTTACATGAATATTGGTATCCTGATGCTTTTATCAGTTTTTGAGTACTTTTATGTATTTTGTTACTGCAGCTTCATGTCTTCAGCTCGATCATTATCATTGTCTGTTTGCTTCCTCCTGGCTTTTCTTCCAGTAACCTCAAAGGTGACATAAAGAGTAGAACACTAGGCTAGGAACCAGAACTCCTGGGTTCTTTGAAAGCTAACTCCGCCACTTAGTAACTTTGTGATTCTGATCCTTAGTTTTCTGACTTGTAAAATGGGGATAATAATCCCGTTCTGCCTACTTAACAGGGTTATTAAGAAGATTACATGAGCTAATGGATGTGAAAACATCTTAAAAACTCTCAAATACTTTTCAACTTTGGAGGATTATTAATTTCATCCTGTTCAGCAACTATCCTCAGGCTTTAAGTCAAATCTTGTGACATTCTTTGAAGTAAAGCATTCTATGAATGTGAGATGAAGAAATGAATGAAATGAAATAATGCAGGTAAAGAGCCTGGCACTTGATAAACAATAAATGATAGTCACTTTTTATTATTCTTTAAAACTTTCCTCAAGCTTTCTAAGGTACTGGTGTGTGTTAGAAAAAACATGGACATCTCGGGGCCGGCCCCATGGTGTGGTGGTTAATTTTGGTACACTCTGCTGTGGTGGCCCAGGTTTGCTGGTTCAGATCCTGGGCACGGACCTACACCACTCATCAGCCATGCTGTGGCCGTGGCCCACATATAAAGTGGAGGAAGACTGGCACAGATGTTAGCTCAGAGCTAGACTTCCTCAAGCAAAAAAAAAAAAAGAGGAAGACTGTCAACAGATGTTAGCTAAGGGCTAATCTTCCTCAGCAAAAAACAAAAAACAAAAAAAACATGGACATCAGAAATAGATAGGCCTTGGTTCAAATTCCTGTTCCCCACTTATCAGTTTTGTGACTTAAGGAAAATTAATCTTTCTGAGCCTATTTCCTCATCTTTAAAATGGGAATAAAACCTACTTTGCAGGTTACAATGAACATGGGAGATATTGAACATAGTATAGCATGTTGCAGGCTAATGGAAGGCACTCAGTGATAGCTGCTGCTGTGTTTGGTTTTGTTGCTAAATGATAACAATTATAGTTCAGTGACAACTTGAAGGTATGTTATAGACAACTATTTTGTTGACAAGGAATTGTGAAAAGTGGATACTCAATTTAACATAAGGTACATAAAGTGACATTAAAATTTGAAAGTATATTTTTCCTTGTGAGAGTAGAGGTAGCACAGCCAGGCATATCCTCTGATAAGTTAATCCTGCTTATTTCATTTTACCATCAAGCATAGGGAGCAGTCCCAAATATCAAATTGAAATAGATTTGGGGGCTGGCCCCATGGCTGAGTGGTTAAACATCCACGTGCTCCACTTCAGCAGCCCGGGTTTGTGGGTTTGGATCCCAGGAGCAGTACTCCACTCATCAACCATACTGTGGAGGCATCCCACATACAAAACAGAGGAAGATTGGCACAGATGTTAGCTCAGGGCTAATCTTCCTCAAACAAACAAAAAAAAAGAGGAAGATCGCCAGTGGGTGTTAGCTCAGGGCGAATCTTCCTCACCAAAAAAAAAAGAAATAGATTCAAATAGTAGATTTTTAGAATCTCAGAGTTTGGAAAAGGACTTAAAATGATAAAAATTGGCCCAGCATTTCAAAATCTGACATGTTGAATTTCTTAGAAAATGTCGTCTTGAATTCCTCAAAGCTGTTGAGAACTTACAGCCTCGTTAGGCAGCTCACATCACATTTAGACAAATATTTATTGGGCAAAAATCTGTTTCTTTGTAAATTCAATTAGTCCTAACTTTGAGGGCTATATGGAATAGGTTTAGCCAGTTTTTCACTCACTGCCTCTAGTTATTAGAAAGCAGCTGTAGGAGCTGCCTTCTCACCGCCTCTCCATTACTTTCCTAGAAGAACGACTCCTCCCCCAAACCCTTCATGCTTCCCCTTCTCGTTAATGTGGTGTGTGAGGCTCTCTGATAGTGGAACACTGCTTTTATCTATTCATTTTAACCTGTTTTCTAAACTACTATTTCTTTAAACTCTGCCCAGTAGCCATACCAAAAGATTCTGTTTTTAGAACTGCTTTTTCTCACTTCTGGACCTTTCTACGTGCTTTTCTTTCTGTCTGAAATGGAAAAAAGAATTTCTTCTCTTTGGCTGACTCTTCCTTATCCTTTTAAACTTTAATTTAGAAGCTTAGAGGTTACTTCCTCTGGGAATCCTTCCACAAGCCCTTAGGTGCTCCTGCCACGCTCTCCGTCTCTAACATAGCACTCACCACCGTTTGTGATGACTGGCCGGGTTGTCTCTGCCTCTCACTAGCCTGAAGCTCTGCCAGGGCAAGAACACTGTTTGGATCAGCGCCGTGTCTCCCGCACCCAGGGCAGAGCTGTAAACATTTGTTAGATGGACAAACGAAGAAATGGCTCTGAGACTTTGCTTTCTTACTCATGCTAAATGTTCGTTGTTCCTTCAGCTGGCCCGCAGGTGACATGGTTTTATGTCCCTTCACCACTTGGGTCACCGTTTCGGCTTTGCTTTTGTCTGTCTCTCTCAAAGTGCAGCTCCCAGAACTAAATTTAGTATCCCGGCTGTGATTTTACTAGTCCAGAACAGAGCAGGACTGTCACTTACCTGCGTCGTCTTTTCTTTCGCTCACTTTTCGTTGACTGACTTTTTCTTTCACTCACTCTTCATTAACTAATCTTTTATGGCGCCTCTATTAAGTTTCAGGCACTGAGCTTTAAAAGTGAAGATTTTAAAAATTAATAAAAGATAGCCCCTGTTTGTAAAGAGCTTACATAAATAATTATGATGCTATGGTGTGAAGAGTATGAAAATAAATGTGTGAACAGGATATTACAGGAGATAAGGAAATGGATGGATTTATTCTGGAAAGAGAGGTAAAGTCAGAAATTCTTGTTTTTTCACTTGGTGTTTTATCTTTAGATGATCCATTAAAAAATATAAGCTATTGATCCAAAAGGCCTATGGACAGTCTTTTGAGAATGAACTGAGAGTGTGTATCCCATGAACTTAGCTTTGGACGTTTTAGAATAACTGGATTTTATTAGTGCTGGATATACCACAACTTACTAATCCTTTGAAAGTGCCTAGAAAACAAGGAGTTTAGGGTGACTTATGAAAAGGACTTGCTCTATTTAAACTCATTATGAAATTACATGAAACAAAGTGCTCCTGGTGCTGGAATAGACTGACTGTTGAGAGGAACAGAACATAGAATCCAGAAATAGATCCAAGTGTATGTAGGAAATTAATATCTGATCAAGGTGACATCTCATATCACTGGAGAGAAGATGATTTATTTAATAAATGATGTTGAAGCACATTTATTGAATAAAGGTGAAAAGGAAAGCTACATCTTTGCCTCGTTTGTCTCAAAAAGTAAATTCCAAATAGATCAAACATTGAAAAACTGAAGTGTAAAAAAAATGAAATCTGAGAAATCCTAGAAGAAAACATGGGTTAGTATTTTTACGATATTGAAGTGAGGAAAGCATGATATGAACACCAAAAAGTCATAAAAGAAAGACTGAGAAATTTAAGGGCAAATCCTATCAGACTGAGACAGATGTCATATATTTATATATACAGACAAAGAACTGGTATCCTTAATCTACAAAGAACTCTTAGAATCTGTGAGAAAACAAAAGAATACCTCAGTGAACAATGACAAAAATAAAGTACAAACTGACTGATAAGCCTAAAAAGATCTTCAACTTTATTAGTAATCAAAGACTTGCAAATAAAAGTATAACAGTATTTTGTTTTTTCACGATAAGATTTATCAGAATTGTAGAGATTGTTTCCTACATCCTTGCTAAAACTGTTTTAATATACTCTTATACACTATTGGTAGGAATTATATTGTATCAAAATATAAAATATGCATACTCTTTATCCATTAATCCCGCTCTTAGGAAGAATTTGTCCTAAGGGGATAATCTTAAAAATTTTAAGAGATGTGTACACAAAGATGCTCATCAAAAATTAGAAAACACTTAGATGACCATCAAAAGTATTTAACAAATATTGTTGTTAAGTTATGTAAATTATGGTACATTTAACCAGTGTTAGCTTTTCAGTCCGTAATCTTGGAGTAGAATTTCTGGTCTAAAGACTGTGATTGTCTTTACTGCTCTTAGGAATTTGGGTTCCACACTTTAGGTGGAATGAGGTAGAGTTCTTGTACAGGAAGGTGGTCAGAACAGTAGCCAGCATGTGTGGAGCTGCTTGACGTAAGCGTGTCAGATGAGGAGCAGTTGTGGTATTTGGGACATATTTAGAAAGAGAGGTTAGATAGGTTATGTCTGGGACCAATGGGTGGAGGTTAGAAGGCGGCAGACTCTAAGGTTAATGACTATCCATTTGTACTGCTGAACAGCAGCTGAAGAATTAGTTTCTCATCTCTGGGAGTATTCAGGCAGAGGCCAGAGGGACCATTCAGGTCTCAACTTTTATCTCCCCTCATCAACTGCCTTTCTTGACCATCCTACCTGAAATAGTACACACGCTCTCAGCACTCGCTTTCCCTCTTACTTTGCTTTATTTTTTGTTTATTTGACAAGGGCCAGGAATTGTATAATTGTTACCTGGTGTCTCTATTACCCTCTGGACCAACTGACATATATTTATTTGTTTATTTGTTTGTCATCTTTCTTCCCCCTTAGAATGTAAGCTCCTTGTGGGCAAAGACTTTGGCTGTTTTGTCCTTTCCTGTATTTCCCAGTGCCTTGAACTAGACTTAGCATATAGTAGATACACAATAAATATTTGTTGAATGAGTGAATATTAGAGAAAGAGATTCATGCATTCAACTAGATGGATCTCTTGTGCTTAACATGTTGGGGGACTTTTAATGTTTTGGTGAGGAAGATTGTCCCTGAGCTAACATCTATTGCCAGTCTTCCTCTTTTTTCCTTTTCTTTTCTCCCCAAAGTCCCAGTACCTAGTTGTATATCCTAGTTGAAGGTCATTCTAGTTCTTCTGTGTGGGACACCACCACAGCATGGCTTGATGAGTGGTGCTAGGTCCATACCCAGGATCCAAACTGGTGAACCCCTGGCCGCCAAATGGGAGTTGTGAATTTAACCACTCGGCCATGGGACAGCCCCAGGACGGCCCCAAGTTTTAATTTTTTAAAAGTACCTCTGTCTAGTTTGTAAAGTTCCTTCAGGGTAGGGATCTTATTTTCTAGTAATGAATATAACTATCATGTGGTGTGTGTTAGAGTTTATAAAACACTTTCATAAGCATTATTCAGTAATTTAGAGATGGCTGGCTTTTTCTCATCTGTAAGATCTCAGCTGAAATGTGTCTTCTGCAGAGCGTCTGTCCATAACTTTATCATCTAGTATAGTTCCCAGTCTCTATCTAACACATCACATTATTTTATTTCCCTCAAGTACTTATCACTTATTACCTTATTTATTTGTCTATGTATTCATTGTGCCTCATCATGCACCAGAATGTAAATTCCATGAGGGCAGGGACCTCCTGTCTTATCCCAGCACTTAGAATACTGCCTGGCACATAGACAATACTCAAACATCAGGTGAATGAATAATTGAAATCACTCTGTAAATTATAAAACATTACATTTATGTTGGTTAATAATGATAATCTTCACAATAATCCTTGATCCCAAGTATAGATTAGATTTCTCTGTTCTGCATTCTCAAGGCAACCTTTACTACCTCATTAACTTAAATTTATCATAATTGTACCAGATTATTTGTGTTATTATTTATTTAATATCTCTGCTTATCTCTAGACTGCAAACTCCATGAATTTAGGAACCACGTCTCTCTTGTTCCCCTAACATTTAACACGGTGCTTCTGCACTTGGAACAAGTTTAATAAATGTTTATAGAATGAATTAGCATGGGTACAATCTTGTGAGATAGATATTCTCTCCATCTTTCAGATGAGTGAACTGATGCTTGGAAGGATTAAGTAATTTGTCCAAGACAGTTAGTTATAGAACCAAGACTTTAACCAGCCTTTTCTGCCTCCCAGTATTACATTCTTTCAACTACACCAGTAGTTTCTAGACACAGATGTTAATCAGAATTACCTGGAGGGACTTTGAAAATAGAGATTCTCAGACCATACTCAAAGCCTCTTCAATGAGAACCTCCGAAGATGGGGCCCCAGAACTCTGTTTAAAGAAATGAGAAAAATTATTCAGGAGTTTCTAATGATAAGTAACAGATGGGAATCAATGATACATACCAGGGGTTGGCAAACTACTGATTGGGAGCCAAATCCAGCCCACTGCCTGATTTTATAAATAAAATTTTAGTGGAACGTAGCTGTACTCATTCATTTACATATCGTCTGTGCCTGTTTTCATGCTGCAATGCAGAGATGAATATTTGTGACGGGGACAATATGGCCCACAAAGCATAATATTTTTACTATCTGGTCCTTTACAGAAAGTTTACCAACCTCTGATCTGATTGCTGCCTGTCCTGTTTTGGGGGGTTCTTTGAGTGCTTGGAGATTGGTAGACTTGACGTTTGCCACCATTGTGGCCTTTACAGTAGGTGTTCAGATATTCTTATTGAGTCAATAAAAATTAACTTATTTTGCAATTTACCTGATAGTAAGGGACTAGGCATGAGATAGCATAAGCAGTCAAATTTAAGAAAAATACTAATCTAGGTATGGTTCAAGTCAGTCAGCCCTCACAATGGGTGAACTGCTTCCAGCAAACAGAGTCCTTTTCATTCAGTTAGTAATAAAGTGTTCCCTAAGTGAGGGAAGATGTGAGGTTTCTTGCCTGTGTAACAGAGATCGATTATCATAATTGATGTGTGTAGTAGAGAACTGTGATTAATATCCTGATTATTTTGGTACCCCTGAATTTTCCATAATTCTTAAAACCAAAGTCTCTTCGTGCTTCTGGTCAGAACTCAAGCTAATACAAGCAATTACCTATGACTCACCAAACCTCTAAACCTGTACTGCCTAATAAGTAGCCGTTAGCCATGTGCAGGTATTTGAATTTAAATGAATTAAAATTAAGTAAAATTTCCGGGCCAGCCCAGTGGCATAGTGGTTAAGTTTGCATGCTCCGCTTCAGTGGCCTGGGGTCCACTGTTTTGGATCCTGGGAGCAGACCTACACACCACTCCTCAAGCCATGCTGTGGCGGCATCCCGCATAGAAGAACTAGGACTTACAACTAGGATATACGACTATGTACTGGGACTTTAGGGAGAAAAAAAAAGAGGAAGATTGGCAACAGATGTTAGCTCAGGGGTAATCTTCCTCAACAAAAAGCATAAAAAAATTAAATTTTAATTTTAATTTCTCACACTAGTCACATTTCAAGTGTTCAGTAGTTACATGTGGCTAGTGGCTACTTTACTGGATAGCACAGATACAAAACACTTGTTTCATCACAGAAGGTTTGGTGAACAAGTGCTGCTACAGATGCTAGAGTTCAAGAGTCGCAGTTTAGTCAAATCCAAGACTTATTATTTGACTTAATCCTTTATTTAAAAGAGTGGAATAATAATGTCTAATGTTTCCTTTTTCTAAGAGCAAATAGTGATGAAATGTATTCAGTCCTTGCTTTAGGGCCGTCTCAGCTAAGAACAAACTATTAAATTCTGGTAAGCTCTTTAAATCTTGACTCGAGGAAATATCCATCTCGTTTACCCTATGGACCAACAGTCTATTCAAGATGATTAATCACAGTCAGTTCGTGAAATGGTCTAGAACTGACTGTGATTTCTGGCCAGATCTACTTGGCTTTGTTGAGGATGGTGGGAAAGAGACCAGTTTTAAAACAGAAGCTGTAAAGTCAATAGAGTATAAAGTCTTGGCATCGTCTTTGAAGTGATTTAGATTTCATCATTCAGTGACTCATTTTTATTCCCAGCATCTAGTGCTTTTTGCATGGCCCAAAGGGGCCCTGTGCTGCTCCACTACAGAGGAAACTTCAAGAAATGCTGGTTTGCTACAGTGTTTTAGCTTGTGAGAGTCTCTGGGACCTTCCCTGCTCCACCATGGGGTCACCTCTAGGTGGGTATTAGGGGGAGATTGGTAATTGCTTTAACGTTTAATAAAGAACTTGGTAGTCTTTTGTGGTCCAATAAGATATGTATTTAACAACCTGTCCTTTAAAATGTTTTCTCTGGCCCCAGCATAGTGTCACCTTAAAGACTGTTTCTCTAGTGCAGTGTTCCTCAAACTTTGAGAGGCTCTAAGGCCACTTCCAGAGGCTAAAAGATTCTGTAGATTCCTCAACTTACTCTTAGTTCCCATCATCAGAAATGCTATCCAAGACCTACTTTTCTCTAAATTACCAGATCTTTATCATTTTGCACCTCAGTGCAATGCAGCAGTGGCAGGGATGGGAGTGGGGTAGGGGTGGATGAAAGAGAGCCAGTTTTTAGAGTGAGAATTCAAGTATAATCTCGCTCATTCTGACTTTTTCAGCCCTCAAATCCTCTTACTCTATGTCTCTAGATAGCCTTTCCTTCGTTCTTTTTTGAGCTGAGGTGGTGGGATCCAACCATATTGGGTGTTAAAAGCTGCCACTTGATGGCATTAAGGGACCTCTCCAGGAGTTAGGTTGTCAGAAGGAATCTCCTCACCCCTTTCTACCTCTTCTGTTCTGTTTTCCGTGAGCTTCCTGGGCACTTCTTTGAGACACTGTTATATCTTGCTCTGGCATTTTGGATTGCTTTAGGAACTAACATGAAAAAGACCTGAGGTCATTTTTAGACCATGATTTAAAAACAGTGATCTAAAATGATCCACTGAAGTCACCTGGATTTCTCCCCCTAATACTCCTTTGAGCCCAAACAGGGAAAAATAAGTTTTTTTATGCTTCAAACCAGTCTGAAAATAGCCTAATGTTTAGTGTAGGTTGCATCCTGAAAGTATTTTTTTAGGAAGTTGACTGTGATGGAGATTTCTATTTCCTTTACAGGTCATTTTACCTGGGACAAATACCTAAAAGAAACATGTTCAGTCCCAGCGCCTGTCCATTGCTTCAAGCAGGTAATTGATTCTCAGCATCTTCAGCAGGTGGGAGGCACGTAGTTTTTTTCTGGTCTTTAGACGAGCAAAACATGAGGTCAGAGCCCTTGGGCTTCTCGCCTGGAGGACCCAGATTAAAGTTCTCTGGGAAGAATACAACTCAAGACCCATGATGAGTTTTGGCAGCAGACATTCTCCCCAACTTCATCCCAAGTAACACCTTTTCCTTCTTCTTTGCCTCCTTGAGGATATTCTGTGTTACTGAAAACAAAAGCTAATTTTTACTATAGCTCTTAATTCAGACAGATAGGAAACAGTTATAGCCCTTAGACAGTTTTTGGAAGTGGAGCAGTATTTGTTTCTTTGTACCCAACACCCCTGCTAAAATCTTATCTTTTCATAAGACTACTGGCACTGAGTCCCATTGAGGAGGAGTGTGTTAGGAGTTCATTACAAGTCATTCAGAGTTTCCCACTTAGGATTAAATGCCCCACACAATACACAGATGATGTTGACTATATCAGTACATGATAAGGCTGGTAAGCAAAGAAGGGTACTGCTGCTCAACAGAGCTAAAGGTCAAGAAGTTATTTATGTCTCCCTTCCTTTGGTATTCAATGGCTATTTCCTAAAACTGTCAACATTTCACTTTGAGTTTGAATTTTTTCTATACTCTAAATAAAAGTAAAAATTCAGGACTTCTGCTCATTTCGAATAATAAGTATTAAATTTACACCCCACCCAAAATAATTTTAAAAAGACGAAATATATTAAACAAGTTACTGAAGATCAGGCAACCAAGCTCAGTGATCTGAGAGATGGAAAACAAATGAGTTAAGCCTCTTATGATTTCCCAACTTACTGCCTTAAGAGAGTTTTGAGACCCTGGCCCAGGGAAGGGAAACCCAGGTGGAACCAGCAGACTCTTTAATTTGAGGAGAGGGACCTGAGAGTCCAGGGAAACCAATATGGCTAGACTTTGCAGGACAGAGTGCCAGAGAGGAGAGCGCTGCACAGAAAGAAAACCGCAGAGATCTACAGAGAGACCCCTTCAAGTATGCAGCAAAGTACTATTGTTAAGCATATGCATGTGAGGAAACTATCCAAAGCCAAGGGAAAAAAGCATCTAAAAGGATTAAAAGGAATAGAGCCTGGCACTCACACAGGGTTGGAAATAGTGCCTGATCCCATCAGCTAGACTGGAAAATCTCCTAATTCATGTGGCATCAGGTGAAATACTCAGAGAGATCTTGCTCACTAGTGGGAAATAATTAGCCTTAGAATGAGCACTGCTTTGGACCTGCCTAACAAATCAGAAAAGTAAGACTCAAAATGATCAAACTCTTTCCAAGTAACTTAACTGCATTTAGGAACAAAGCACAGGAAGGGAATGCAAAAATATCCAGCACCCAACAGATAAAATTCACAATGTCTGGCATCCAGTCAGAGATTACCAGGCATGTAAAGAAGCAGGAAACTGGAAGCAATGATGAGCAGAATAATCAGTCAATTGAAACAGACTCAGAACCTATACAGATCTTAGAATAGCAGACAAAAACATTAAAACAATTATTTTAATTGTATTGCATGTTTTCGAAAGTTAAGTAGAGACATGGAAGATATAAAAAAGATTCATAATGAAGTACTATGTGCAGAATGAAAAATACACTGGATGGGATTCATGGCAGAAGAAAAGATGAATAAACTTGAAGACGCAGCAATAGAAACTATTCAAGATGAAACATAAAGAGAAAAGTTTTTAAAAAATGAAAAGAGCATCAGTGAGCCATAGGGTAGTTTCAAGTTCCGTGGAGTAACTTCATAGACTATGTAATTGGAGTGCCCGAAAGAGAGAAGACACAGGACAGCAAAAATATTTGAAGATATAATGGCTAAAAACTTTTCAAAATAAAAAAAAAAAAAGAAAGAAATGAAGAAAACTACACTAAGGCATATCATAAATGCTCAAAATTAGTGATAGAGAACATCTTAAAAGCAGCCACAGGAAAAAAGACACTTGACATACAGGGGAACTAAGATAAGAATGACATTATATTTTCTTGGCAGAAACAATGCAAACGAGAAGAAAGTTGAGTAACATGTTTAAAGTGCCAAATGGAAAAAACCATCAACCTAGAATTCTATACCCAGCAAAAAGATCTTTGAAAAGTAAAGATCTTTTCAGACATAGAAAAGCTGAAGGAATTATCACCAGAAGACTCAGTACAAGAAATGTTAAAGGAAGGTGCACCAAGCAGAAAGAAAATGATACCACGTGGAACTACAAATCTACACAAAGGGATGAAAGTCACTGGAAATTGTAATTATAAGGCTAAATACATAAAATGTTTTTTCTTATTTAAGTCTCTATAAAAGATAACTGTGTAAACAACAATAATAATAATATTGCATTGTAGAGGTGGTAACAGATGTATACATAAAATGTATGACAGCAATACCATAAAGACCAGGAGGGGGAAATCTTAAGTATGCTATTACAAGATTCTTACACATGTAGTAGTATAATGTTACTTGAAGATAGACCCATAAGTTAAATATGCTTACTATAAACCCCAAAGCAACTACTAAAATAATAGAAAACAAATAGCAAGATAGTAGATTTAAATCCAACCATATCAGTAATCAAATTAATTATAAATGGGCTAAATGCTTTAATTAAAAGGATGAGATTGTCACATTGGCTAAAACAGCAAGACCCAATTATATACTGCCTGCAAGAAATTGCACTTTAAATATAAAGAAATAGGTTAAAAGTAAAAGAATGAGTTGCAGGGTGCAAAATCAACTTACAAAAATCAGTGGAATTTCTATGCTCTAATAACAACCTAACATAAAGAACTCAAGAATACAATCCCATTTCCAATTGCAGCGACAGAATAAAATATCTAGGAATAAATCTAACCAAGGAGGTGAAAGACCTATACAATGAAAACTATAAGACACCATTGAAAGAAATTGATGATGACATAAAGAAATGGAAAGAGGGGCTGGCCCATGGCCGAGTGGTTAAAGTTCTGCTCACTCTGCTTCAGTGGTCCACATTTGCAGGTTCGGATCCCAGGAATGGACCTGCTCCACTCGTCAGCTGTGCTGTGGAGGCATCCCACATGCAAAAAATGGAGGAGGATTGGCACAGATGTTAGCTCAGGGTGAATCTTCCTTGCCAGGAAGGAAAAAAAAAAAGAAATGGAAGGATATTCCATGTACATGGATGGGAAGAATAAACATAGTTAAAATGTCCACACTACCTAAAGCAGTCTACAGATTCAGTGCAATCCCAGTCAGAACCCCAATGACGTTCTTCATGGAAATAGAACACAGAATCCTAAAATTCGTATGGGGCAACAAAAGACCCCAATAGCTAAAGCAATCCTGAGAAAAAAGAACAAAGCTGGAGGCTTCACAATACTTGACTTCAAAATATACTACAAAGCTGTAGTAATGAAAACAGCATAGTACTTCTACAAAGACAGACACACAAATCAATGGAACAGCATTGAAAGCCCAGAAATAAAACCACACATCTGCAGACAGCTTATCTTCAACAGAGGAGCTAAGAAAATACAATGGGAAAAGGAAAGTCTCTTCAATAAATGGTATTGGGAAAACTGGACAGCCACATGCAAAAAAATGAAAGTAGACCATTATCTTTCACCATATACAAAAATTAACTCAAAATGGATTAAAGACTTGAAGGTGAGACATGGAACCATAAAACTACTAGAAGAAAATCTGGTCCGTACACTCTTTGACATCAGTCTTAGAAAGATCTTTTCAAATACTGCTACTGAGTATTTATCTAAAGAACCTGAAATCAGCACTTCAAAGAGACTTATGCACCCGTATGTTCATTGCAGCATTATTCACAATAGCCAAGACATGGAAGCAATCCAGGTGCCCATCAACTGACGACTGGATAAAGAAGCTGTGCTGTATATATATACAATGGAAATACTCAGCCATAAAAAAGACAAAATCATCCCATTCGCAACAACATAGATAGACCTTGAGGGTATTATGTTAAGCAAAATAAGCCAGGCAGAGAAAGACAAACACTGTATGACTTCACTCATATGTGAAAGATAAACTAACATTTGGACAGAGAGAACTGATTAGTGGTTACCAGGGGGAAGGGGGTGCAAGGTGGGCATAAGGGGTACAGGGGCACATTTATACAGTGACGGACTAATAATAATGCACAACTGAAATTTCACAATGTTATAAACTATTTTGACCTCAATAGAAAAAAAGTGTAAAAGAATGGAAAATGATATACCATGCTGACATTAGCCATGATAAAGCTGAAATGGCTATATTAATATCAAAGTATATTTCAGGACAAAGAATATTACCAGGAGTAAAAAGTAATTTCATCATGATAAGGGGTCAGACAGTCCTTACATGAAGAAAAAAATGATAGAACTGTAAGGAGAAATAAATAAATCTGTAGTCAGACTTTTAATACTCCTATGATTAAAGAACAGGTAGACAGAAAATCAGCAAGTTTATAGTTGACTTGAACGACACTATCAACCAACTTGACCTAGCTAACACTCTCCAACAGCAGCAGAATATACATTCTTTTCACACACACGCAGAACATTTACCAAGTCAGGCTATAAAATAGGACCTGATAAACTTAAAAGGATTTAAGTAATACAAAGTATGTTCTCTGATAACACTGGCATTAAATTAAAAATCAGTAGCAGAAAGCTATCTGGAGATTTGGAAAATCTCCAAATATTTGAAAACTAAGTAACACTAAAAGGTACTTAGGGACATTAGAAAGTATTTTCAACTAAATGGAAATGAAAGCAGAACATTTCAGAATTTGTGGTATGATGCCAAAGCACTACTTAGGGGAAATTTATAGCACTAAACACCTATATTAGAAAAGAAGGAAAGTTTCATTTAGTGACCTCAGCTTACAGTTTTAAAAAGCTAGGGAAAAAAGAGCAAGTTATCCCCGAAGTAAGCAGAGGAAAAGAAATAGAGCATAAATCAAGACTACAGCATAAATCAATGAAATAAAAAACAGAAAAATAATAGAGAACACCATTGAAACAAAAAGCTGGTTCTTTGCAAAGATCAGTAAAAGTGAAAAACCTCTAGCCAGATTAATCAAGAAGAAAAGAAAATACAAATTACTAATACCAGAACTGAAAGAGGTGACATCACTATTGATTCTACAATAGTAAAAAGATGATAAAGGAATATTATGAACAAATCTGTGCCTTTAGATTTGACAACTTATATGAGATGGATAATTTTCACGAATGACACAAATTACCAAAGCTTGCTCAAGAAGATGGAAATCTGAATAGTGCTCTTTCTGTTACAGAAGTTGAATTTGTAGTTAAAAACTTTCCCACAAAGAAAATTCCAGGCTTAGATGACTTCACTGGTGAATTGTTCCAAACGTTTAAGGAAAAAATAATACAAGTTCTGCACAGATTGTTCCACAAAGTTTAAGAGAATGTAATACCTCCCAACTCACTCCATGAGGCAAGCTTTACTCTGATACCAAAACTAGGCAAAGACATTGAAAGAAAAGAAAACTACAAAACAACATGCCATGTGAAAATACATGTAAAAATTATAAACAAAATTTTAGGAAATCAATCCAACAGTATATAAAAATAATTCATCATGACCAAGTGGGGTTTAATTCCAAGAATGCAAGATTGATTCAACATTCAAAACTCAGTTGATGTAATTCACCGTATGAATATACTAATGAAGAAAAAATATCACAATAGATGCAGAAAAAGCATTTGACAAAATCCAGCGTCCGTTACTAATAAAAACTCAAGAAACAAGAAATAGAAGGGGATTTCCTAAATCCTACACCCTAAAGGGCATCTATGAAAAATCTACAAGTGACATTATACTTAATGGTAGAAGACTGAATGCTTCCCCTTTAAGGTCAGGGACAAGACAAGGATGTCTGCTCTTGTCACTACTTTTCAGCATTGTACAGTAGTTCTCCCTTATTAGAGCTTTTACTTTCTCTGGTTTCAGATACCCACAGTAAATCATGGTTTGAAAACTTTGAATGGAAAATTCCAGAAATAATTCATAAGTTTTAAATTGCATGTCATTCTGAGTAATGTGATGAAATCTTACACCATCCTGCTCTGTCCTGCCCAAGACATGATTCATCCTTTTGTCCAGCATATCCACACTGCATACACTACCTGCCCATTAGTCACTTAGCAGCTGCCTGGGTTATCAGATTGACTCTCATGATATCGCAGTGCTTGTGTTTTACTTAATACTGGCCTGAAAGCACAAGAGTAGTGATGCTGGCAATTTGGATATGCCAAAGAGAAGTTGTTAATCTCTTACTGTGCCTAGTTTATAAATTAAACTTCATCATATGTATGTATATATAGGAAAAAACATGGTATATATAGAGTTTGGTACTGTCCATGGTTTCAGGCATCCACTGGGAGTCTTGGAACATGTCCCCCTCAGTAGGGAGCACTGTTGTACTACCAGTAGAACCATGTCAGAAAAAGAAATAAAAGGGATCCAGATTGAAAGATTAGAACAAACACCAAAGAAAATATCTGGGTGGCAAATAAGCACATGAATTGATGGTCAGCATTATTCATTAGGGAAATACAAAGTAAAATCATAATGAGATTTCTCTATACATTTATTTAAATGTCTCTGATAAAAAAGACTGACCATATCTAACAGTGGCAAGAATGTGGAGTAAATGGAACTTTCATAAACTACTGGTGAAAATGTAAGATAGTTCAATTATTTTGGAAAGTAGTTTGGCAGAAAAACTTCAACACATTACTGAGCAAAAAAAGATAGCAAATGAATGATACATCCTTGACTTGAAAAAAATATGTATACCTTAGTAACTAAAGCCAGTATTTAACTCACTGGTTAAAAGTAACTCAATAGAAGATAAATGGAAGAGAAGCTCCCATTTACAATAGCAGCAAAGAATTAATATTTAGGAATAAACTAACAAATATGCAAAATTTATATTAAAAAAACTTTGGAAAACACCTTACCAACAGCATGGTCCATTAGAAAAAGTTTATAAAATAGACTTTGTCAAAATTCAGAACTTATGTTCTTCAAAAGACACTACTGGTAAGAGACTGAAAATAAAAGGCATGGACTTGGAGAAAATATTGGCAAATCACATAGCTGTCAGCAGTACTCTCCAGATTGATCTATTGATTTGATGTAATTCCTATCAAAATCCCAGCTATTTTGTAGAAATTAACAAGTTGATCCTAAGGGACTCAGAATAACCAAAACAATGTTGGGGAAGGAGAACAAAAGTAGAGGATTCACATTTCCTGATTTCCAAACTTACTACAAAGCTACAGCACTCTAGACATTGTGGTACTGGCATAAAAATATACATATAGATCAGTTGATTAGATTTGAGCATCCTGAAATAAACTCCTACATTTATGCTCAATTGGTTTTGGACAAGGATGCCAAAACAGTTCAGTGAGATTTTCAACAACGGATGTGGGTAACTGGATATCCTTATGCAAAAGAATAAAGTTGGAACCTTCCAAAACTGAATCAAGAAGAAATAGAGAATTTGAATAGACCAGTCACCAGTAAGGAGATTGAAACAGTTATCAAAAACCGCGCAAAAAGTAAAAGTCCAGGACCAGATGGCTTCCCTGGTGAACTGCACCAAACATTCAAAGAAGACTTAATACCTGTCCTTCTCAAAATCTTCCAAAAATTGAAGAGGAGGGGAAGCTTCCTAACTCATTCTACGAAGCCAACATTATCCTGATACCAAAACCAGACAAGGACACCACCAAAAAAGCAAATTACAGGCCAATATCACTGATAAATATTGATGCAGAAATCCTCAACAAAATACTAGGAAATCAAATACAACAATTTGTTAAGAAGATCATACACCGTGATCAAGTGGGGTGTATTCTAGGGGCTGCTGGGATGGTTCAGCATCCACAAATCAATCAACATGATACATCACCTTAACAAAATGAAGAATAAAAATCACATGCCAAGATACAGCATCCATTTATAATAAAAACTCTGAATAAAATGGGTATTGAAGGAAAGCAGCTCAAAATAAAGCCCTATATGACAAACCCACAGCTAATATCATTCTCAGTGGAGAAATATTCAGATAGCTTTCAGGAAAACTGAAAGCTATCCCTCTAAGAACAGGAACCAGACAAGGATGCCCACTGTCACCACTCTTATTTAACATAGTATTGGAAGTCCTTGCCAGAGCAGTCAGGCAAGAAAAAGAAATAAGA
Source organism: Equus asinus (assembly GCF_041296235.1). NCBI lineage: Eukaryota > Metazoa > Chordata > Mammalia > Perissodactyla > Equidae > Equus > Equus asinus. The sequence goes on from NC_091794.1 coordinate 82,221,392, forward strand.
GGTATCCATATTGGAAAGGAAGAAGTAAAGCTGTCATTATTGCAGATGACATGACTTTACATATAGAAAACCCTAAAGAATCCATTCAAAAAACTTTTAGAAATAATGAATACGGTAAAGTTGCAGGATACAAAAATCAACATACAAAAATCAGTTGCATTTCTGTATACTAACAATGAAGTAGCAGAAAGAGAAATTAAGAATACAATCCCATTTATAATTGCAACAAAATTTCCTTACTTCCTCAAGCAGTCTACAGAATCAATGCAATCCCTATCAAAGGTCCAACAACATTTTTCACACAAATAGAACAAAGAATCCTAAAATTTATATGGAATGACAGAAGACCCCGAATAGCCAAAGGAATCCTGAGAAAAAAGAACAAGCTGGAGGTATCACACTCTCTGATTCCAAAGTATACTACAAAGCTATAGTAACCAAAACAAAAACAGACACACGGATCAATGGAACAGAATCGAGAGCCCAGAAATAAACTCACACATCTGTGAACAGCTAATTTTCGACAGGGGAGCCAAGAAGATACACTGGAGAAAGGAAAGTCTCTTCAATAAATATGTTTCAGTTTGGGGAAAACTGGACAGCTTCATGCAAAAGAATGAAAGTAGACCATTATCTTACACCATACACAAAAATTAACTCAAAATGGATTAAAGACTTAAATGTAAGACCTGAAATCATGAAACTTCTAGAAGAAAACATAGGCAGTACGTTCTTCAACACTGGCCTTAGCAGCATATTTTCAAGTACCATATGTGACCAGGCAAGGGAAACAATGGGAAAATAAACAAATGGGACTACATCAAACTAAAAAGCTTTCTGCACAGCAAAGGAAACCACCAACAAAACAAAAAGACAGCCTAACAATTGGGAGAAGATATTTGCAAACCCATATATATGATAAAGTGGTAATATCCAAAATATATAAAGTACTCATACATCTCAAGAACAGAAAAACTAACAACCCAGTTGACAAACTGATTCTAAAGTTTATACAGAGAGGCAAAAAGATCTAGAATAGACAACACAGCCTTGAAGGAGAAGAACAAATTCGAGGCTGACAGTAGTCAACTTCAAGACTTACTGTAAAGCTACAGTAATCAATACAGTGTGGTATAAAGGAAGAGACAGATAGATGAATAGAATAGAATAGAGAACCCAGAAATAGTCCCACATAAATATAATCAACTGATCTTTGACAAAGGAGCAAAGACAGTCCTTTCAACAAATGGTGCTGAAACATCTGGACAGCCACATGCAAAAGAAGGAATCTAGACCCAGACCTTACACTCTTCACAAGAATTAACTCAAAATAGACCACAGACCTAAATGTAAAACTCAAAAGTATTAAACTCCTGAAAGATAACATAGAAGAAAAACAAGATGACCTTGGGTATGCTAATGACTTTTTAGATACAACACCAAAGGCATGATCCATGAAAGGTATAACTGACATGCTGGACTTCATTAAAATTAAAACCTTCTGTTTTGTGAAAGACACTGTCAAGAAAATGAGAAGACAAACCACAGATTGGGAGAAAATACTTTAAGAAGACACATCTGATAAAGGATTGTTATTGAAAATAGACTACTTCAAGAACACTAAAAACTGAACAATAAGAAAACAAACAATTAAATTTAAAAATGGGCCAAAGATCTTATCAGATACCTCACCAAAGAAGATATGCAGGTGACCAAAAAGCATGTGAAAAGATGTTCCACGTCATATGTCATCAGAGAAATGCAAATTATAAAAACAATGAGATACCACCACACATTTATTAGAATGGCCAAAATCCAGAACACTGACGCCACCAAATGCTGACAAGGACAAGGAGCAACAGGAGTTCTCATTCATTGCTTGTAAGAATGCAAAATGGTACAGTCATTTTGCAAGACAGTTTGGTGACTTCTTACAAAATTAAACTCTTATCATACAATCCAACAATCACATTCCTTGGTATTTACCCAAACGAACTGAAAACTTATGTCCACACAAAGACCTGCACATGGATGTTTATTGTAGCTTTATTAAAAACTGCCAAAACTTGGAAACAACCAAGACGTTCCTCAATAGATGAATGGATAAATAAACTGTGGTTTAGCCAGACAATGAAATATTATTCAGCCTTAAAAAGAAATGAGCTATCAAGCCTTGAAAAGACATGGAAGAAACTTAAATGCATATTACTACGGGAAAGAAATCAATCTGAAAAGGCTACATACTGTATGATTTCAACTATTTGACATTCTGGAAAAGGCAAAACTATGGAGACAGTAAAAAGATTAGTGGTTGAATGGGTGAGGTTGACTAGGCAGAGAGAGCACAGAGGATTTTTAGGGCAGTTAGACTATTTTGTATGATCCTATAATGATGGATACGTGTCATTATACATTTGACCAAACCCATGGAATATACAGCACCAAGAGAGAACCCTAATGTAAACTCTGGACTTTGGGTGATTGTGATGTGTCTGCGTAGGTTCATCAATTGTAACAAATCTACCACTGTGGTGAGGGAGGTTGATAATAAGGGAGGCTATGCATGTGTGGGGACAGGGTGTATGGAAAATCTCTGTACCTTCCTTTCAATTTTGCTGTGAAGCTAAAACTACTCTAAAGAAATAAAGTCTTTAAAAATAAAGCAAAAGAGTGACATCAGCATCATGGCAGAGTGAGGTCTCACAGAAATCTTTCCCCTCCAATATACAACCAAAAAAGACATCCATAATCCAACAGAGGACATCCAAACACAACACAAAAAACATCGGAGGGACCCACGCAGCCATATGATGGAGGGCGGAGAGACTGGAGCCTGCGTTGGAGGAGGGGAAACAGGGTAAGAGAAATCTTTGCTCCCTCCTCTTAAAGACTGTGATCAGGGACCGTGGGCAGCCTCTGAGAGGAAGGGAATGGGGCAGGGGATGGTTGTTCATGGGAACATCAAGGACTCCCGAGGGCTCTGGCAGCCTAGAGGGAAGCCCTCTACCGGGGTGGAAGCTTTAGCAGGTGTGACCTTATCAAACCAACATCCCAGGAGAGCAGAGGGAGAAGACCCCAAGAGCATGCAGGAGAAAGCACCCCTCCCCCGACGCACTCAACACAGCTCCAGCCCCTGGGATTTTGGCTGAAAGCAGAGGGCTCAGACTATGTGGCTCTTGACCCCCACCCAGTGGCACTAGGCAGTAACCGCAACCAAATAATGCCAGGATACTAAAGCACAGAACAACTCCCTATAGTGATATCAAATACTATATTAGATCTCCGGACCAGAGAGAAAATAACAAGTACCCAGAAATCAGTCCTAAGGACACAGAAATATGTAATCTAAATGACAAAGAATTCAAAACAGCTATCATCAAAAAACTCAAACGAGGTCAAAGAGAATTTAGAGAAACAATTCAGTGAGTTCAGGAGCCACTTTAAAAAAGAGGTTGAAACTATAAAGAAGAATCAATCAGAACTATTAGAGATGAAAGACACAATGGAAGAAGTAAAAAAAAATATGGATTCCCTGAACGCACAAGTGGGTACCATAGAGGAGTGAATCAGCATAATCGAACATAGACATGTTGAAATGCTCCAGTTAGAGGAGGAGAGAGAACTAAGACTAAATAGAAATGAAGAAAGTCTCCCAGAAATACCCAAATCAATTAGGAAATGCAACATAAGAATTATAAGTATTACAGAAGGAGAAGAGAAGAATGGAGCAGAAAGTGTGTTCAAAGAAATAATAGTGGAGAACTTCCCAAATCTAGGGAAGGAAATCCATGTGGAAGAGGCTGCCAGATCTCCTAAATATGTCAGTGTAAAAAGACCTACTGCAAGGCATATAGTAGTGAAACTGGCAAAACTGAATGACAAAGAAAGAATGCTAAGGGCAGCAAGGCAGAAGAGAGTAACCCACAAAGGAACCCCCATCGGGCTTTCAGTGGATTTCTCTGCAGAAACCTTACAGGCTAGGAGAGACTGGAATGACATATTCAAATCATTGAAGGACAAAAGCTTTCAGCCAAGAATACTCTATCCAGAAAAAATATCCTTCAGATATGATGGAGAAATAAAAACTTTCCCAGACAAACATAAGCTAAGGGAGTTTGTAGCCACAAGACCCCCCCCTTTAGGAAATCCTCAAGAAGGCTCTCGTACCTGAAAAAAAAAGGGGAGAGAAAGAGGTTACAAAGTGTGGAGTAAGGAGATAAATAGGTAGACAGAATCAGGGCAGGATAGCAAATACTTAAGTATAGCATTAAAGACAAATGGAAGGAAAACACCAAAAATAAAGATAATCTTATCATTTTAACCACAAACTCATAACACAAGTTGAAATAAGATGTGAGAAAAACAACTTAGGAGGGGAGGAGGAAAGGGACTGAATCAGTTTAGTCTAAGGAAATTAGAGGTCATCAGAAAAGGGACTATCTTACCCATGAGATCTTGATGCAAACCTCAGGATAACCACTAAATAAAAAAGCAGAACAGAGACACAAATAATAAATAAGGAGAAAATAAAGAAACACAACATAAAAAACTACAGAACTCGATTGGTAGACCAAAATACACAGGGACAACAAACACAGGTAATGCAGGAGAAGGGGAAACATGTGTGATAAAATTGCAGCATAAAGCCCTCATATATCTATAATCACCCTAAAGGTAAATGGATTGAATTCTCCAATAAAAAGACAGAGTGGTGAGATGGATTAAAGAACAAGACCCAACAATATGCTGCCTTCAGGAAACACATCTCAGCTCCAAAGACAAACACAGGCTCAGAGCAAAGGGATGGAAGATGATACTCCAAGCCAATGGCAAACAAAAGAAAGCAGGTCTTGCAATACTTCTGTCAGACAAAGTAGACTTCAACATAAGACAGGTAAAGAGAGACAAAGAGGGGCAGTATACAATGATCAAAGAGACACTCCATCAAGAAGAAATAACACATGAATACCTATGCACCCGACACAGGAGCACCAAAGTACATAAAGCAGCTATTAACAAACCTAAAAGAAGACATTAATAATAACACAATAACAGAAGGGGACCTCAACACTCCAATCACATCAATGGACAGATCATCCAGACATAAAATCAACAAGAAAACAGTGGAATTCAATGAAAAGCTAGACCAGATGGACTTAATAGACATATATAGAACACTCCATCAAAAAACAGCAGAATACACATTCTTCTCAAGTGCACACGGAACATTCTCAAGGATAGACTATATGTTGGGAAACAAGGCAAGCCTTAATAAATTTAAGAAGATTGAAATAATAACAAGCGTCTTTTCCAATCACAATGCTATAAAACTAGAAATTAATTACAAGAAAAAACTGAGAAAAGGACAAAGATGTGGAAATTAAAGAACATGCTATTGAACAACAAATAGATCATTGAAGAAATTAAAGGAGAAATCAAAAAATATCTGGAGACAAATGAAAATGAAAACATACCATGCCAACTCATATGGGATGCAGCAAAAGCCGTATTAAGAGGGAAATGCATCGCAATACTGGCTCACCTTAACAAACAAGAAAAAACCCAAATAAGCAATCTCAAACCACACCTAATTGAATTAGAAAAAGAAGAACAAACAAAGCCCAAAGTCAGCAGGAGAGAAATAATAAAAATCAGAGCAGAAATAAATGCTATTGAAACAAAAAGGGCAGTGGAAAGGATCAATGAAACAAAGAACTGGTTCTTTGAGAAGATAAACAAAATTGACAAACCCCTAGCCAGACTTACAAAGAAAAAAAGAGAGAAGGCTCAGATAAATAAAATTAGAAATGTAAGAGGAGAAATAACAACAGATACCATAGAAATACTGTGGATTATAAGAGAATACTGTGAAAAGCTATATGCCAACAATATGGACAATCTAGAGGAAATGGATAAATTCTTAGACTCTTACAACCTCCCAAAGCTGAATCAAGAAGAAACAGATAATCTGAATAAACCAATCACAAGTAAAGAGATGGAAACAGTAATCAAAAACAGCCGAAAGAATCAAAGCCCAGGACCAGACAGCTTCCCTGGGGAATTCCACCAAACTTTCAGAGAGGATTTAATACCTGTCCTTCTCATGCTATTCCAAAAAATTAGGGAAGACGGAACGCTTCGTAACACATTCTATAAGGCCAACATCACTCTGATACCAAAGCCTGACAAAGACAACACAAAAAAGGAGAACTACAGGCCAATATCGCTGATGAATATAGATGCAAAAATCCTCAAAATATTGGCAACCCAAATACAGCAATACATCAAAAAGATCATACAGCATGATCAAGTGGGATTTATTCCAGGGAAACAGGGATGGGTGAACATCTGCAAATCAATCAGTGTGATACACCATATTAACAAAATGAGGAATAAAACCCACGTGATAACTCAGTAGGTACAGAGAAAGCATTTGACAAGATCCAACAGCCATTTATGATAAAAACTCTTAACAAAATGGGGATAGAAGGAAATTACCTCAAGATAATAAAGGTCATATATGACAAACCCACAGCCAACATCTATTCAATGGGGAAAACCTGAACACCATCCCTCTGAGAACAGGAACAAGACAAGGTTGCCCACTATCATCATTCTTACTCAGCATAGTACTGGAGGTTTTTGGCCAGAGCAATTAGGCAAGAGAAAGGAATAAAAGGAATCCATATAGGGAGTGAAGAACTGAAATTCTCACTGTTAGAGAACCCTAAAGAATCCATCATAAAACTATTAGAAATAATTAACAACTACGGTAAAATTGTGGGCACCAAAATCAACTTACAAAAATCAATTGCATTTCTGTACTCTTAACAACGAACTTAGAGAAAGAGAAGTCAAGAATACAATTCCTGGGGGACTAGCCCCATGGCCAAGTAATTAAGTTCACGTGCTCCACTTTGGTGGCCTAGGGTTTCCCTGGTTCGGATCCTGGGCATGGACACGGCACCGCTCATCAGGCCATGCTGAGGCAGCATCCCACATAGCACAACCAGAGGCACTCACAACTAGAATATACAACTATGTACTGGGGGGTTTTGGGGAGAAGGAAAAAAAATATTGGCAACAGTTGTTAGCTCAGGTGCTAAATCTTTAAAAAAAAATTGAGAAATAAATCTTTGTTAAAAAAAATACAATTCCATTTACAATAGCAAAAAAAGAATAAAGTACCTAGAAATAAATTTAACTAAGGAGGCAAAGGACTTATACAATGAAAACTATAAGACATTATTGAAGGAAATAGATAATGACATAAAGAGATGGAAAGAGATTCCATGCACATAGGTTGGAAGAGTAAACATAGTTAAAATGTCCATACTACCCAAAGCAGTCTACAGATTCAGTGCAATCACAATCAGAATCCCAATGACATTCTTCATAGAAATGAAGCAAAGACTCCTAAAATTCATATGGGGCAACAAAAGACCCTGAATTGCTAAAGCAATACCGAGAAAAAAGAACAAAGCTGGAGGCATCATCATCCCTGACTTCAAAATGTATTACAAAGCCACAGTGATGAAAATGTCATGGTACCGGTACAAAAACAGGCAAACAGATCAATGGAACAGAACTGAAAGCCCAGAAATAAAACCACATATCGGTGGACAGCTGATCTTCTACAAAAGTGCCAAGAACATACAATGGAGAAAAGACAGTCTCTTTAATAAATGGTATTGGGAAAACTGGACAGCCGCATGCAAAAGAGTGAAAGTAGACCATTATCTCATGCCATACACAAAAATAAACTCAAAATGGATCAAAGATTTGAAGATAAGTCCTGAAACCATAAAACTCCTAGAAGATAATATAGGGAGTACACTCTTTGACATTGAACTTAAAGTTAAAAGGATCGTTTCAAATACCATGTCTTCTCAGACCAAGGAAACAAATGAACAAAATAAACAAGTGGGAGTTCATCAGACTAAAGAGCTTATGCAAGGCAAAAGAAACTGGATCAAAACCAAAAGACAACCCACCAATTGGGAGAAAATTTTTGCAAATCATATATCCAATAAGGGGTTAATCTCCATAACGTATAAGGAACTCACACAACTCAACAACAATAAAACAAACAGCGTGATCAAAAAACAGCAGAGGATATGAACAGACATTTTTCCAAAGAAGATATACAGATGGCCAATAAACACATGAAAAGATGTTCAACACCACTAATCATCAGGGAAATGCAAATCAAAACTATAAGATGACACCTGTTAAAATGGCTATAATCGCTAAGACTAAAAATAACAAATGTTGGAGAGGGTGTGGAGAGAAGGGAACCCTCATACACTGCTGGTGGGAATGCAAACTGGTGCAGCCACTATGGAAAACAGTATGGAAATGCCTCAAAAAACTAAAAATAGAAATACTATATGACCCAGCTATCCCACTACTCAGTATCTCCCCAAACAACTTGAAATCAATAATCCAAAGTAACATATGCACCCCTGTGTTCATTGCAGCACTATTCACAATAGCCAAGACATGGAAACTATCCGAGTGCCCATGGACTGATGATTGGATAAAGAAGATGTGGTATATATACAAAACGGAATACTACTCAGCCAGAAAAAAAGAGAAATTCATCCCATTTGCAACAACATGGAAAGACCTGGAGGGAATCATGGTTACCAAAATAAGCCAGACTGAGAAAGACAAATATCAGATGATTTCACTTATATGTAGAATATAAACAAACACATGGACAAAGAAAACAATTCAGTGGTTACCAGGGAAGGGGGTTGGGGAGTAGGCACAGGGAATGAAGGGAAGCACCTGTGTGGTGACAGACAAGAAATAATGTACAACTGAAATTTCACAATGATGTAAACTGTTACAAACTCAAAAAATTTTTAAAAAATAAAGCAAAAGAAATGACTTATTGATACATTCAACTATATGAATAAATACCAGAATAATTATGCTGAATGAAAGAAGCTAGACCAAAAAAAGTATATTCTCTGTGATTCCGTTCAAGACTAGAAAATGCAAACCAATCTACAATGATAGAAAGTAGGTCAGTGTTTGCCTGGGGATGGGGTCCAGAAATTACTGGACAGTGGGTTTATAAAGGAACATGAGAAAACCTGGGAGTATGTCCGTGCTAATTATCTTGATTGTGGTGATAGTTTTAAGGGTGTATGTGATGTGTATGGTATCATTGATGTATGCATATATCAAGACTTAAACTGTAAAGCTTATTGTATGTCAATTATAACTTGTTTTATAAATATGAATTGATTTATAAGTTAATGTCAAAATAAGAAAAGAATCAACCCCCAATGGTTAGTCTGTATGGTGGCTATACAAGTTAATACATTGAAATGCTCCATGAAGAAACGCTAAGTATATGATAGTTTAATAGGATGATTTCTAAAAAAAGAAATCATTATGAATACCTGGAAGGTTAGGGAGCTGGGGAAGGAAGGATGAGAAAGCATTTAAGTAAGAACCATTTGAGACACTCTTGTCCTTTTCTTACTGGTGTGGTGAGTGGAAAGTATATTTGATACGTCAGTGGAAAGTACCTTTTTCCTCTTCATTTTACCTTCCATTGTTTCTTTTGCATGAAACCCTTCCTAAGTATTAGGGAATAATTCAAGGTGGTTGCCCCTGGCCCAGAGATAACCAATTTGAATCCAAAGCATAAATTTTCAAGTTCCATCTCTTAACATCCTACTGAAAATGCCATTTACTCTTAGTCTGCCTAATCCCCATGGCTTGTTCTCCTCAGTCCTACACACCTCCAAGCAACGAGTTCAAGATCAGCATGAAATTGGAAGCACAGGACCCCAGGAACACCACATCCACCTGTATTGCCACAGTAGTTGGACTGACAGGTGCTCGCCTCCGCCTTCGCCTTGATGGCAGCGACAACAAGAATGACTTCTGGCGGCTAGTTGACTCCGCTGAAATCCAGCCTATTGGGAACTGTGAGAAGAATGGGGGTATGCTGCAGCCCCCTCTGGGTGAGTAACTAGACCCAAGCTCTCCTTAGCAAATTGGTTATCTTCCTAAAATTGTACATCCTGTTGTGGGAAAGCCTAGGGTTCCCTGCCTATCCCTTCTTTTTCATATAGTCCAGAAGAAAAGGCCCACCCAAAATTAAATGAGCCATAAAATCTGGACGTCTCCATCTCTACATTAACTCAGAATATCCAGGCTTCTCTTAAGCTCTCATTTTTCTAAGAAACCATACCGTTCATTCTTTGTCAGTTCCCATGTGTTCTGAGAGAGAGAATGGGAGCAGGTCTTTCCTTTTAACCTGCCTCAAAAAACCATGGAGCTTTCACCAAATCCTACAATAATAACAGGAGGTGAGGGGAAAATCTCCCAGTAGAAAGGATGACTGTGATAACAGTTCCTTATCTCTTTTCCCCTAAGTTCTCACTTGGTCCTTCGAATTTTCTCGCTTTGAATATATTATTAAGTAAAATACATTATTTTATTTAAACTAATAACCCCAGTAGATTTTTCTCCTCAAGATCAGATTCTTCTTTTTTTTTCTTTTTGCCTCAGTATACCTGACTGATTTAGCCCATCTCATCAACTGCTATCAATCGCTATTGCAGTGAGTCTCGATGGAGGCTAGAGAGAGGGGTTATTGGCTGTGGGCTGTGTTCCCCTCAGGAGGCTGTGCTAGATTAATTGAGTATTAGAGGACACATATCATTTGAAAGAGCTCCCCAAGTGATTGTTTAACATTTTCCCCATTAAAAAAAATTATATGTGGGGCCATCCCTGTGGCACAGTGGTTAAGCTTGCACGTTCCTCTTTGGCGGCCAGGGGATCGCCGGTTCAGACCTTGGGTGTGGACCTACGCACTGCTTGTCAAGCCATGCTGTGGCTGGCATCCCACATATAGAGTAGAGGAAAATGGGCATGGATGTTAGCTCAGGGCCAATCTTCCTCAGCAAAAAGAGGAGGCTTGGCAGCAGATGTTAGCTCAGGGCTAATCTTCCTTAAAAAAAAAAATTGTGTATAACAAAATTTCAAACATAAACAAAAGTAGAAAGAATAGCACAGTGAATGTCCATATATCCTTTATCCTTGATAATTATCAATATGTAGTCAATCTGGTTTTATTTGTACCTGTACACACTCCCTGGCCCCTTCTGCTCAAGTCCCCAAACATAGTATCATTTATCATTAAATATTTTGTATGTATCTCTCATGGATAATGTTTTTTAAACATAATCATAATAACATTATCACATGTAAATAAACTAATGATAATTCCTTAATGTCAACAAATGTTTACTCAGTGTTTAAATTTTCCCTATTGTCTGTCTGCCTCTCTCTATCTCTCTGTGTCTCATAGTTTCTTTGAATCAGGATCCAAATAAGATCCACATATTGCAGTTGGTTGATATGTCATTTAAGTCTCTTTTAATCTATGGGTTCTCATTCTCTCTTTTATTTTTTCTCACAGTTTTTTTGTTGAAAAATGAAAGTCGTTGTCTTTAAAATTTCCCACAATTAGGTTTTGCTGATTTATCTGTGTGGTATCATTTAACGTGTTTCTCTGTCCTTTCTTTCCTGGAAATTGGTAGCTAGATCTAGAGGCTTGATCAGGCTCAGGTTCAGTTTTTTCATGAGAATATTTCATAGGTGGTGGTGTTTACTTCTATTAGGAATCATATATGGCCTTGTTGTCTCTCATTTTGTAATGTAGAGGCCATTAATGCTTGTGGGCTGGATCAGGGGTTGACCGATTTTCTTAGAGGGCCAGATAGTAAATATTTCAGGCTTATGGGCCATACATTCTTTGTTGCAACGAGTCAACTTTGTCCTTGTAATGCAAAAGCAGCCGTAGGCAATACCTGAAAAAATGGGCAAGGCTGTGTGCTAATAAAATTTTATTTATAAAAAGAGATGGCGAGCATGCTGGCTATAGTTTCCTAAGCCCTGATTTAGATCCATCAATTCATTATGGTTGCAGAATAGGAAATTTTAATCTTATCATTCCATCCAAAAAATTAAGTGGAATATGTCTATTAAAATAAACTTTCATCCACTATTTGGTTATCCTGAGGTCTAATTCATGCAGAAAAGATAATTTAAATGCTTGATTCTTTATTTATCAATTTTTAAAATAATGAATTGGCTTATTAGCACCCTCCAAAAATACTTAGGACAGTTTTGTTTTCATTGTGTAATATCATAAACTCAAGGATTCATACATATTTGATGTGTTTCACTCCAATGCACTAATTGTTCTTATTGATTCTTGAATTGTCCCACTTTGGCCTCATAGGAGCCTCATCAAGTTGTCTCCTGACTCTTTATTATTTGACTGCTCTCTTGGATTTGTGAAATTTCAAAGTGTTCCAGGCTCGTCTTGTACATTTCCTGCTCCAAATATGCAATCAGCTATTTCTTTTAGGTGCCTGGGCTCCTTTCAGTGGGAACTGGTACTAAGAGACCATAATCTGGGCACTAGAGTGCTCAGTGCTACTGGGTTGGTCATTCTTTCTAGGTATTTTTGGTATAGAGAGGTAAGAACTGCCTTTTTAAAATTATTAAGGCAAAAAATCATTGATTTGTATTGATACTTCCTACTAGAATTCAGGACAATGGTGTTTTTACTTACTTCATCTTTAATGTCTTAAATCTGCATCTCCTTTGTACCACAGTAAAATCTTAGTTCTCTTTGTCACTAACAAAATAACTCATTTGCCTCCTGCTACAGTACATGTACAACAGTCTCAGAATATCAATGCCAGTACTGCCGCCATTATGATTACTGACAGTGTTTGAGTTATTTGCATTTCTTTTTTTCTTACCCTCTTGGGAAATATAGTCAATGATGTGTTATAAGGTCATTGGATCAGTTTCTGTCTCAGTGGCAGTGCCACCACCTTGATGTAAACAAGGTCATTTGTTTCATTTTATTTTTTATTTTTAGAGATAGTCTAAAAAAATTTTTCCATTATAAATATGTAAGTGATATACATCATTCTTAAAGTCAAATCTATAAAACAATACATTCAGAGAAATCTCCTTCACCTTATTCCTTTCTTCTGCCATAGGTAACCACTTTCTTTTAATTTTATAGCTTATACTCGATTTTTTAAATATATAAACAAATATATCAGTGTGTGTGTGTGAGTGTGTGTACATATTTTTAAACACATTTGTATCCTTCACCTTGTTATATAAATGACAACATACTATACATACTTTTCTCAACCTTGCTTTTTTCATTTAATAATATGTCCTAAAGATGACTTCTTAGTGGTATGGAGATATTCCTCATTCCTTTTTATAGCTTCATAGTACCGTATTGTTCCCAACTTACTTTATGAATCACTGTTTAGAAGCATCTTGATAGGCTATTTAAAAATAGAGGTTCCCAGGGATAATGGTGATCATCTAAATAAAAATCTTTCCATAAATTCTCCAGAAACATACAGATCAAAAAGGAAATCAAACCACCCATAACTCATGCCTAAACATAACTGAGTCAAGAATACCACAAATTTCAATTACATGTTGTCTACATGTTCAGATATAAAGATCTGAAACCACTAGAGCTAGTACCCAACCATACCAAAAGGAAGAGTCTTATGTACCCAATTGCATAGCAAAGGGAGAGAGCAATGGGGGCCTCACAGCCAGAATCACCCCCAGGAAAAGATAGTCCCATCCAGAGTGGGAAATACTAGAACAAAGCTCAGACCTTCTTAATTAGAGCATTGGCCACTGGGGAATGAGAAGGAAGAGAGTGAATTGAAAGTGTGAGAGACTTTTAGATAGCAGCCTTGGGAAGAGGACTGCCTTGCGGGCAGAGGCAGACATAGTGTTGAAGCAAGGGGTGGTAACTGAGAGTCATATGGAAACAAAAGAGAATCATAAAATCGAAAGACATACCAGTCTCCCATCGCATCCCATACAGCCTCATCTACTAAAGAAACTGCATTTCACTATACCAACAGAAAACTCATGACCCAAGTTCCTTGCCAAGATAGAACCTCCTGTTTTTGCTGGTCCAGGAAAATATAAGACATTTTAAATGATTAGGCAACAGCAGTAAATATCCATAAAAGGCTTCTATATAAAGAAAAACAGAAGATGAGCATGAAACCACTTTACTGAAAATTCTACTGCCAAAATCAGTGACTAACCAGAGGAAAACTATTGTCCAACAACCCAACTTGAATTAAACAGGTATTGACAGAGATGGAAAATTACCTTGAATCATAAATTTTAAAAATCAGACTAGACATGCACAATAGACAGGAAGATGTGAAAATAGAATTATCCACACTCAGGGAAAAAAACTGAAGACAAAGTAACCTCAGTTGAAGACTCCATTCCAAGGTGCTCAGTGGGACAGTAGCTTCAACTGAAAATATGATAAGGGACGTTGAGGAGAGAAATAAAAACAGCCCAGAGGATAAATATTAGAAAAGGTTTTTAAAAGGCATCAGAAAGGAACTGTTAAATATAGAACATAGTCAACAAAGATGCAGTGTGTGTATGTATGTGCGCACATAGAATTGGAGTCCCTAAAGAAGATAAACCAAACAGTGAAACAGAGTTAATACTTAAAATTGTAATACAAGTTTTCCAAAAGTTAAGGAAGACCTGAACCTACGTAGTGAAAGGGCGTACCTTATTCCTGAGAAAATTGGTTCAGATGGCCAACTCTAAGATAGATTCCAGTAAAACTACTGCACTCTAAGAGTAAAGAATTCCTCTAAGCTTCCAAGCAAAAAGGCCAAATTATTTACAAGGGAAAGTCAGGTTTGCAGCATACTCCTCAACAGCTAAGCATAAAGCAAGATGAATTGGAGCAACATTTTCAAGAAATTTCAAGGAAAGAAAATGAGAGCAAGGGCTTTATATCTAGGCAAGCTGTTTTCCAAGTATTGAGATTATATGAAACAGTTTTCAGCATGCAAGAACTCAGGAAATAGTGTAACCCCAAGCCCTGCCTGAGGAATCAGTTACAGAAAGAGCTTCATCCAAACAGAGGATGAACCAAAACAAAGGTGGAAACAAGAATAGAACAGGATGGTAAAATCAGCTGGATCCAGTGAAGAGAGAGAACCCACACAGTAATTTGAACACAGAAATTTTAATATAATTGTTAACTATAACAAAATTGGAATAATGAGGGATTGGCTAGTCAAAAGGAAGGAGAACTCAAGAATGTAAGAATAGCAGGCATGAGAAGCCACTCCACTGGGCCTGAGATAGAGCCTCCCCTCCTCTGTCCTCAGGGCTGAGACATAGACCTTGGAGGGGGCACAGCTGTGGCTCACTTGAGAGAGAAGTTACTGTGGTGCCACAGCAGTGGAACTTGCTAGAAATTTGCCCTCTAGGGTGCTGGGAAAACTGTTCATGGTGAGGTATCCCTCTGGAGAAACTCTGCTACAAACTGCTGAAGGTGAGGAGGGTAGTGCTGCTGCTGCTGCGGGCCACTGGATGCTGCTGGCTGCCGTGCACTGCGGGAAACAGACAACAGAGGAGATGGGAATGCTGCAGGAGCCTGCCAAGCAAACCCTCCTCTTATAATATCTCCAGATGGAATCAGGATACCACTGAAAATTGATGACCCAGGGGCCGGTCCGGTGGCACAGCGGTTAAGTTCTCATGTTCTGCTTTGGCGGCCCGGTGTTTGCTGTTTCGGATCCCAGGTGCAGACATGGCACTGCTTGGCAAGCCATGCTGTTGTAGGTGTCTCACATATAAAGTGGAGGGAGATGGGCACGGATGTTAGCTCAGGGCCAGTCTTCCTCAGCAAAAAGAGGAGGATTGGCAGCAGATGTTAGTTCAGGGCTAATCTTCCTCAAAAAAGAAAAAATCATATTGATGCTTTAAGTCAAATCCAACTTTATACTGTATTCAGGAGACAGACCTAAAGTGAAGTGAATCAGAAAGGCTAAAAATAAAAGGGTGATCAAGGGTATATGAAGAAAATTCAAACAATATAGTAGCAGAGGTTGCAATTCTGATATTAGACATGGTAAAATTCAGACCAGGATGCATTAAACAACACAAAAAAGCCACTTTATAATGCTTAAAGGTGACACGATTCACACTGAAAGTGTGATCATTAAAAATATTTCAGTACCAAATTACAAAGCATCTATCTTCATAAAAATAGAAATTATGGTAAATGCAGGGAGGGTTAGACAAACACTAATAAGAAATTTAACACACCTCTCTCAGGCGAGATAGGCCAAGAGGACAAAAAGTAAAGATATTGCAGACTTTAATGAATAGAGTAGATCATATGTATGTGTGTGTGTATATATATGTATGTATGATGCATATCAAACTTTATACCCTGGTAAATGCCCTTCCACCATGAAGTTTAAAACTCTTTAAACAACTCTTGTTTGACAAAAGGAAATATAAACCAAAATTGCGGAGTTGCTAAAACATAATGCTAATAAACATCACATGTCAGAATTTTGAGATACAGTGAAAGCGGTGGTTGGAAGAAAATGTATAGCCTTAAATATTTGATATCAATAAAAATGAAAGGATAAAAATTAAGGATTTAAATTTTCAATTCACAAAGCTAGAAAAAGAATCACAATACAAAGAAAATACAAAGGAAGAAGAAAAAAGAGTAAAAACAGAGATTAATGAGGTAGAAAATAGAAAAGCAATAAATTAAAATACTGAGCCTTTGGGGAAAGAATCAACAAAATACACAAACCACTAGTTAGTCTAGTAAAGAAAAGCACAGACAAGAGAAGGACAACTAAATAGATTGGACTTGAGAATTCTTCAAAATTAGAAGCTTTTGTGCTTCCAGGGACACTATCAAGAAAGTGAAAAGACAACCCACACAGTGGGAGAAAACAGGAAAATCTGTAGAGGCAGAAGGTGGATTAGTGGTGTCCAGGGACTAAGATGAAGGGAGACCAGGGAGTGGCTGCTAATAAATATGAGGTTTCTTTTTGGAGGAGTGATGAAAATGTTCTAAAACTAGATGGAATGATATTTTCACAGCTCTGAAACCACTGAATCATATGTTTAAAAGGATAAACTTTTGGTATGTGAGTTACATCTCAATCAAGCTGTTACTTTTTAAAAATCACATATCTGATTCAACAAAGAGTGTTGAGAAAACCAGATACCCACATGCAAAAGAAGGAACTTGGGCCTTTACCATACACCAGTGTACAATAATTAACTCAAAATGCATCAAAGGCCTAAATATAGGAGCTATAAAACTCTTAGAAGAAAACATAGGGGAAAAGCTTGACGACATTGGAATTAGTGATGATTTCTTGGTTATGACACCAAGAGTACTGGCAACAAAATAAAAAAATAGTTAAATTGGACTGCATCAAAATTAAAAACTTTTGTTCATCTAGGAACACAATCAGCAGTGAAAAGGGGACTTGCAGAGTGAGAGAAGATATTTGCAAATCATTTATCTGATAAGGGGTTAATATCCAGAATATATTGAAAAACTCCTTCAACTCACCAACAACGAAACAACCTGACTTAAAAATGGGCAAAAGACTCGAAGAGATATTTCTCTAAAGAAAATATACACATGGCTGTTAAACACTTGAAAAGATGCTCATTATCATCGTTAGGGGAATGAAATCAAAACCACAAGGAGATACCACCTCACATCCATTAAGATGGCTATTATCAAAAAGGAGAAAATATAAATAGAAAATAACAAGTGTCGGTGAGGATATGGATATTGTATATTTTATATATACAATATGGATATTTGTATATTGCTGGTAGGAATGTAAAATGGTACAGCAACTATGGAAGACAATATGACTTTTCCCCAAAAAATTAAAAATAGAATTTCCATATGATCCAGCAATTTCATTTCTGGGTATATAGGCACAATAATTGAAAGCAAGGACTCAAGCAGATATTTGTGTATATATATGTTTAGCAGCATTATTCACAATGGCCAAAAGGTTGAAGCAACCCAAGTGTCCATTGACAGAAGAATGGGTAAACAAACTGGTATATACATACAATGGAATACTGTTCAGCATTAAAAAGGAAGGAGATTCTGACACATTTTACAGTGTAGATGAACCTTGAAGATATTATGCTAAGTGAAATAAACCAGTCACAAAAGGACGAATGCTATGTGATTCCACTTAGGTCAAGTACCTAATATAGGCAAATTCTTAGAAACAGAAAATAGAATGATGGTTGCCAGGAGCTGGGGACCAGGAAGGAATGGAGAGTTACTGTTTAATGGGTACAGAATTTCAGTTGGGGAAGGTGAAAAAGTTCTGGAGGTGGATGGTGGTGATAGTTGCACAATGATGTGAATGCACTTACTTTTGAGAAAGAAAATGAGAAATATGTGTGTATACACATACACGTATATACATGAAATTATATACTTTTATATACTTAGTTTTATAAAAAGAAATACAAGAATATTAAACTAGAAAATAATGAAAAGGTCACCTATTGGGAGTGTCTGGGAATAGGATGGAAAGTACAGGAACGAGAGTGAGTCTTCTCTGAGGCTATCCTTTTATATTTTTTTGACTTTTGAATTATATAAATGTTTTACTTAATAAATAAAATTAAACCAAGAAAAGATGAACAAAACATATCCTGAAGTTGATTACAAACAGAAACAAACTGAACTCTGTTTCAAATGGATATCATAACTACATTGAAAAATGAATTAATTCAAATAGCTTGAACACACAACCCTCACAGCACACCCTTAATGGGACATATTTCAAAGAAAAAATGGAATGGCAAAGAAATTCTGACTTTTTTATTAATGTTACTTGTTTTGCCATAATAATCTGAAACTATTTCGCATGTATTGAGGCTAGAGCAGATGAGTAAGTAAGATACAAAAATGAAATGGGGGAAGATGAAGAACCCTGCAGTATAGAATTTGAATTGGAGGTATCTGCATGAACTGTTAACTTTAAAATATATATATATATTTTTTTCAAGTTCTGTCCATTGAAAAGGCCTAAAAGCAATGACATCTCAGTAGCAATGAGCACACCTTGATTTTGGTTGCTAAATCCCATTCTCCACTAGCAGGAATTATGGCTCCTTGGAGGAATTCCAAGGCTAAGCAGAAGAGAAAATATAAGGTGAATCTGGAACATCTTATTTGGCCAGAAAACAAAGAAGTCTCAAAGAATGATGGGGACATATCTAAAAGAACAGGAGTCAGCTTGGAGGGGCTCTGACTAGCCAAAACTGGAAGAATATGAGTATCCAAAAGAATAATAAAAATAAAAGGACATTGTGAATTGTTCCCTAGTGATACACAATGAGGCCCTAGTGATACGCAAGAAAACAAATTTTAAAGTTGCAGAGAAAGGTCTGCTTTACAGAATATCAGCTAATAAATATAGAACGAGTGGTAGACAATTGCCATTTGCAACAACCATTTTAATTGGTTCAGGCAAAAATAATCAAAACCATTGGGTAAAAAAGCTTACTGGAGAATAGGAGATTCACATAGTCCCCAAGCTTCTCCCCACTGATTACCTATTAATTACAAAGGGAAATTACAATAAAGAAATCTGTCAGTCACCCCTTAACAAGTGATCGAATTTAGTGACAAACTGACATTATGTGCCCTCTTGTAGTAATGAAGCGAGAAGTACTCAACATCACTTGTGTAGTGTTTTTGTCAAAACTGTTTAGCATGAATGTAATTGAAACATTCAGAAAAAAATCCAAATTGTTGGACATTCTATAAAACAGCAAATCCAGACTCTTCAAAAATACCAGTTTCATGAAAAACAAATACAAGGCATCAGACTATTCTAGATTAAAGGAGGTTGAAGAAACGTGACAACCAAATGCAATATGTGATTCTTGATTGGATCCTGTAGTTAAAAACTTAAACAGCTAGAAGGAATATTTTGGGGACAGTTGAGAATATTTTTAATTAGATTTCTTGAGTATGATAATATTTCAGTTTTAAAGAATGTCGTTGCTCTGAGGACCAAGGTACTGACGTAGTTGGGGGGGGCAGAGTCATGATGTCTCTAACTTTCACATAGTTCAGAGGAAAGCGTGTGTGCAGATAGATGGAAAGGAAATGTGGTGAAATGTTACTAGTTGTTGAATCGAGGTGAATGTCATAGTTGTTCATGTATTGTTTTTGCTGCTTTTCTCTAGGTTTAAAATTTTTCAAAATAAAAAGTTTTAAATATATTATGTATATAATTCTACATATATATGTGTGTGTGTTCATGTTCCCCAGGCCTCCTCTGGACCTCTTCCCAGAGTTGCTGAATCAGAGTCTCTAGGTAATGGGGCTTGGGATTCTGCATGGTAAAATGACTCTCCCGAGACTAACACGGTTGGTCTATATTTGGGAAGCATTGCTCTAGAAGAGCATTCTTCTTCAGTAAAACCTTGTATGGTTTGTGTGCGTGTGTATGTGTGTGTCTTCTGTTGACACAGGAACATTCATTACTACTCCCTTGCAGAGTCCTCCAGGGAAGAAGGCTAGAAAGGTGGAATGATTCACAGGTGACGTTCTCTCTGTGCTGCCAGCCTTTCCCTCACACCCCCTTGTTTTACTGACCTGTCCTGCTACTCAAGATGTGATTTTTCTCCTCTTCAGGGCTGTCTGGATCACTAGTTCTCAAACTTGGCCGCCGGTTAGAATCACCTGGGGAGCTCTTAAAAATTTCAGTGCTGGGCCTTAGATCAGTTAAATCAGAATTCTGGGGGTGGGACCGATGTATTCTTTAATGCTCCCCAGGATATTCCAGTGTCCAAGTGTGAGAGTCCCTGGTCTAGAGCAGAAGCTGGCCTCTGGTGAGGTCCCAAGTCAAGTGTGTCAGAATCCCAGACGAACTGCCTGCTCGGCAAACTTAGGCACATGCTCTAGTGTATATGTGGTACATTGACTTGAAAGGAACCCTTCGTATGTTCCTGTTGCTGATCAGTTTTCTCATTCGTTAAGTAGCCTCCAGCGCCCGTCAATAAAAAGAGGGATTTACAAAGATGCATCTCTCAGTTTGTAGTCACAGAAGTTTGAACTCTGTTTATAGAAATTTGTGGGAGGAAAAAAACCACAAAATTTTGAAGAGAAGTAACTTTCTGATGTCTTAAATGCTTATTTTATAAAAGAAATGTTTAAAATATTTCCTGAACTCCCAGACCTATCTGTACCTAGACCTATCTCAAGATTACTCACAACCCCCACCCCCAGTTCAATGCGTCTCAATTAACTTGTGTTTGAGCGTGTATGTGGGGGTAGCAGCGAAGTGTGATAGAGTCCTGTGACAACCAAAAGGAATCCTAACTGTCCCTCCCAGAGACAATGGTGCCGAGTGTTCCCTTCTTCCTCTGGGAAGACAGTTTGTTGAGCACTTTCCAGTTCCACTTGTCGTTTCTTTCACTCTTGGGGTAGAATTTAAATAGTGCCCCCAACCTCAGTTTGGAAGCACCCCTGTGGTTCAGCATCCTCATCTGACAAATACAGAAACGGAAAGGGAAGTGAATGTCCAAGGTTGTACAGTGAGTTAGCAGCATATTTCTGTACATGTATTTGTATAAAGCTCCTCTGGGAGGAGAAAATGGGTTGGGAATCATCTTGACAGCCATAGAGTCTAATAATTTCACAAAGCTTGGAGTTATTGTATAGGACAACAGTGGGGTGGGGAATGGGGTCCACAAGCCGTGGTTCCTGGTGTGAGTGCTGTTCTGTTACCTGCCACCAGAGGGCATGAACTATGATTAGAGTCTAGACCTGCTGATCTACCTGTAAGTCCAGAGCTTTCTCAGGTCACTGTTAGTTTAAACACTGTTAGTTTTAACTGATCAGTCGTCCCACAGTCTTGGGAACATCTGGAAGCTCTTTATAACGGGTTCTTTACAGATAATTTTAGAAGACATCCTAGGTGAGCACAGAGCACTTGCGGCACCCCTGGGTTTAGGGTTAAAGAGACCTGGCTTTGCAGTTTTAGCTCAGCCACTTGCTGGTCTAGTTGTTTGGCCACTGGTAAGCTGCTTTACCTTTAGCAAGTTAAGACTTTACTTTGAATTTCAGTTGCCTTACTTGCCAGATCATTAATAAACTCTGCCACACATGGTTTTTGTGAGGATTAAATGGAATAACATGATAAAGCGTCCATCCATTCCTGGCGCCCACTTAAGAAGTGTAGATTTTCCTCTGTGGAGTAAAACTCTCATGGAGCTTGTGTTTACTTGGAAAGATATATGTATTACAAAGAAAAAAAGAATTCCGGCAGCGATGGCGCTGAGGATCAATGAGAGGGAGCAGGATTTAGGAGCCTGTTTTAGGTAGGGTAGTCTAGGAACACGTCTCTGAGGAGGTGCTGTTTCAACAGAGAATGACTGTTAAAGGTTGGAGGAAATGGAAGGATGTTCGAGGCAGGGGGACACAGCTTGGTGTGTGTGAGGAACAGAGCGACCAGTGAATGGCAGGCAAGGGAGTGACAGGAGGTGAGTTATTGGAAGGAAGTGAGTTCCATGTGAGGCTTGTTACCATGCATAAAGAGTTTAGGTGTATTTTGTGTTATGGGATATAAGAATAACAATGATGGATCTGATTTATATTTTGAAAAAACAAACACATCATTCTGGCTGCTATGTGGAGAACAGACAGTAGGGAGGCAAAAGTAGAAGCCGAGAGTCCGGTCCAAAGGCTGTTGCAGTGGTCCAGGCAGAGTCTGACTGTGGCTTAGATTAGGGTGGTTGGTACTGGGTGAGATATACAGAATGGTAAGAAATGGTTCTATTTAGGATACATTAGATGTAGGAGCCACCAAGACTGCTGATTAATTGTATTCGAGGGGTGATACAAAGGGAGGAATCAAGGGTGACTTCTAGGCTTTTTAGTGGGAGCACGTGGGTTTAAATAAGCGGTGCCATTAACTGAGATGAGATGACTAGAGGAGAGAATAAGTTTGGAGGGGGTAGCAAAATCAAGAGTTCTGTTTTAGACTTATTCATTTTGAGATCTTTAGGCATCCAAGTAGAGTTATAGAATAAGGCAGTTAGAAATAAGAGCATGAAACTCGGGGCAGAGGTTTGGGCTAGAGATATAAATTCCAGTCATCATTTGAGAGGAAGAGATCGGAGACCAAGAGGAAGAGAGAACCAGTGGCCAAGCCCTCAGGTACTCCCACTTTTAGAGGTTAGGATTTCTTACCCACCCGTCCTTTTCCTTGCAAGCACCTCAGGCCATTGTTTAATTTGAGAAAACCCTCAAATTATTGTTTTTATTCTTCTCTTCTTTCTTTCACAAATTTATGACCCCAACTCTTTTTACCAAGAGAGACAGTATGGTAGGACTGAGTGATGAAGTATTTAAAGACATTAATGTGATGATTAACAAGGAAGGCTGTGGAGACAGAAGAATTGGGTTTAAATCTTGCCTCTGATATTTACTAGCTTAGTAACCTTGGATATTTTACCTAATTTCTCTACCCTCAGTCTTTTCATCTTTAATAATAAAACAATAGCCAGCATTTATCTGACACTTATTATATACCAAGCAGCGCTTTAAGTCCTTCACATATATTAACCTATTTCAATCCTTAGACCAACCCATTGTTCTTATCCCATTTTCTTATCCCACATTCTTATCCCACTTTATTGTTGAGCAAAATAAAGCCAGAGAGAGGTTTTATAATTTGCCAAAAGTTACACACTGGGCAAGTGGCAGAGCTAGGTTTGAACCAAGGCAGCCTGGGTCCAGAACCAGTGCTGCTTTTCTCGTATCTAATTCTTAGAGCTGTAGTAGTGATTAAATGAGATGACCCAGTTAAAGTGCTTAGCACGTGGAGCCTGGCACCTAATATGTGCATAATAAATGTTTCCTTTGGGAGGCAGCATAGTGTAGTGAAAGAGAACCAGATGAAAAGTCCTGGGGCTCCAGCCTGACTTGACAAGAGCAGCTTACATGACCATGAACCAGTTTCTTAGCCTCTCTGGACTTCAGGTTTGTCACCTGCAATATAAAATCTTCATACTTTTTGGCCTCTGAGGTCCCTTTCAATGTTAAAGTTCTATCTGTGACTCCCCAAGACAGGTTATGGATACATTTGAATTTGGGTGGGGGTCTCACATCACCATGGGGGTTTAATAAATTAGGGTTTAATAGATAATTAATTGTTGGATTAAATTGATTTGTTAACTCTCAGTGGTTATTCATTGAATAAGATACTTGATAATTCTTGGGTTGGGAACATTTCTGCTATATGCTTCTCTTGAAGAAGCTTGCTAGAAGGTAGTGAAACATAAAGGTAAGAACCGTGAGGTCTGAACTAAGTCCGTCATATGTTAGAATCTGTCTTCACCAGATACTCTTTGTACAAGCTACTTCTCTTGAGTTTCCATTTCATCACCTGAAAACTAGGGACAATAGTGGTACATGCCTCATGGCATTATTTCAGATATCCAGTAAGAAATTACATGTAAAGTATTTAATACGTGATAAGCATTCAATATATATTAGCCATTATAATATTATTATAAGGTTCCCAGAGCTTGAGAGGATTTTTTTTAGCTCTTCAAGTTCCAGATGAGATAGAAGCTCCTCAGTAACTCATTTCTAAACAATGGAGCTGGCAGTTACGTGGTGAGGCACTCTAGTTGTTGGACCCTGAGGACATGAGTCTGAGTTTTCTAATTGTGCAGTCATTCCTCCCCACTCCTCTCTTTAACAAGGCGTAGGGAGCATTTCTCTGGAACAGTTGTGCCTTTCTTTGCCTTATCCATAGATGGAGTGAGTCATTCTTGGCAAGTGTGCTCTGAGTTTGGCTTGCTTCAGCCCTTCCCTGATCTGAGGAGAGTTGTTTTCCCCACATACAGACCAAGCCTGAATTTCTGGAGAAATTTAAATTTTTTTGTTTTTACCATGGTCAAAGGAAGAGTAGTAGTCAAGACTCTTTTGGCTATGCGAGCAAAAACCCAACTCACACCAATTTAGAAGAGGAAAAAAGGGGGAGGCAGGAATTATTGACTCATATACCCAAGAAGTCTAAGGCCTAGTGTTGAGTGTATCTGGACACAGGGTTCCAAACGCTCTCCTGTTTCTCCATCTCTTGCTCTCCTTTGGCTTTATTCTCAGGTATGTTCTCCACGTAGCAGCGCCAAATCTACAAATGTCCTTATAGCCATGATCTCAGAGAAAGAAGGACTCTCTCCTGTGACATCCATATCATATCAGAAAACAATTGATCCAGCTTGGGACATAGGTACGCTCTCTTGGTCTAGGGGAATCTGATGCTCTTAAACGGCATTATTTTCCATTCCGTAGCCCTGTGATAGACATCCCCACCAAATTACACCGAGTTAGGGTGATGGTTTTCCAAAAGGAAAAGAAGCTAGGCAAGCAAAAAAGTAAGTGATAGCAGTTTTAGATTAAGTGATAAGAACATCCACATTGCTTTTGCCCATTGTTGATATGAGTGAGCTAGCCCAAGAATTCTGACCTTGGGAAGCTTGGTTTCGCCTCGCCAGGTCTGAGACTAAACATTTATATCTTATGGGGTGGTACCTCTCTTCTTATTTCTATTTTCTTCTCACTTCTCACCCTCTCCCCTTTAATTTAACTGTAGTTATTGCTTAATACTTAATCCCAAAACTGATTCTTCCTTTTTCATTTTACCTGTGCGTTGATAGTTTAGCATAGTGGTAAAGAGTGTGGGCTGAAGGGTCAGATTGCCTGGGTTTCAGTCCTGTCTTTGTCATTTGCTCACTTTGAAATCTTAAGCACTTTACTTTGTACCTTTCTTCTCATCTATAAAGTGAAGACAATGTCTACCTCACTGGGTTGCCTTGAGGATGATTAGATAGTCAGTGGAAAGTGATTGGCCTCGTGTCTAGCACACAGTACAGGACGCAGCAATATCAGACAGTGTTGCTGTGACTTCCGGCTCTGCAGCTTTGGTGCAGCCTGTCTGTCCTTGTGTCAGGAATGGGAAAGCTGAGGTAGATTGGGAGACTATCAGGAAGCACTGGATTCTCTTTTAGAAAATGAATATTTTTGGATAGGATGATTCCCTTCATCTTTATCATTACCTGATCCTTAGTTATTTAAGTAAAAGTGAATCTCAAAAAGTGTTTTAGGGGCCAGCCTGGTGGCATAGTGCTTAAGTTCTCATGCTCTGCTTCAGTGACCTGAGGTTCACGGGTTCAGATCCCGGGTAGAGACCTACGCACCACTTATCAAGCCATGCTGTGGTAGGTGTCCCACATATAAAATAGAGGAAGATGGGCACGGATGTTAGCTTAGGGCCAATCTTCCTCAGCAAAAAGAGGAGGTTTGGCAGTGGATGTTAGCTCAAGGCTAGTCTTCCTCACCAAAAAAACAAAGTGCTTTATATTCGGGGTATGTGTGTGAGAGAGAGAGAGAGAGAAAGCAAGAGCAAGAGAAATAGTGAGTTAGTTTATATTGATATCAACCAAAAAGATTTACTTATATATTGGGTTGACATGTTTTACTTTCTTCTTATGAGGTTTTTATATCCCCTTTCGCACTCTACTGTCTAGATCCCTTTGAAGTATTTGTTAATCTTATCTCACATCTGTTTTGTATTTTTCGAGAAAAGCTTTTTGGGCCTTATGATATATATTCTGTAGTACTTGTCTTGGAGTCAGGGAGCGTGGCTGGGGACTCTATTCCACAACTTTGCAACATTACCTTGGGCAAATTACATTCCCTCTTATGTGCCTCATTTCCTCGTCTGTCTAGTGAGGCATTTCTTCCGTTTAACCTTTAAGTCCTTTCCTAACAGTCTGTGATTCTGTAACTATCCCAGCATAGGTTGTGGCAGGAGTAGCTGAATTCCAAAGTGAAAACTTGATATCTCCATTCCCTTTGAAACATATTTTTACCTGTTGCCTATTATGTTTGCTGCAGGATTTCGGCTGAATGCCTCCTCTTGGCCCATGTTCCTTTTGAAGACGCTAAATGGAGCAGAGATGGCTCCCATCAGGATTTTCCACAAGGTACGTGCCCCTTAGATATCACCAACTCCAAACTGCTTAAGGTCAAGTGCTTATATTCTTTCGATTACTGAGCCTCTGATGTCTGATTATATTTGTGGCCTGAGGCTGCCTTCTCAGAAACGAGTGCAGCAGAAGGGTTTTTAGTACCTTAGGAAGCAGCGCTTATCCCAGAAGAATATTAGACTGTAAGTTAGGATTCCTGGGTTTTGGGTCTCAGCTCTGCCAGTAATAAGCTATGTCCTTTTGACCTCATCTGTAAAGTAGGAGTCTGTGTCACAGAGTTGTTAAGTTAAAATGTGTTTATTAGTAAAATATATAAAATGTAATATAAATCTAAAGAAGCTGTTCTTATTATAGCTTGGATTTCCGTAAGGACCATATGCTAAACAGAGAGAAAGGAAGGAGACTATTTTCTGAGTGCCTACAGTATATCTGAGGTTTATATATACTGTCTCATTTAATACCCACAGTTAACTTTATGAAACAAGAATTATTATTTCCATTTAATAGTTAAGGAAACAAATACTTCTGAATAAGGAACTTGCCCAAAATCACATGGCTAGTAAGTGGTGGAACATTCTCAAGGAATGAGATGATCGGTCTGCTCTCAGTTGAATTCTTTCATGAGGTTAGAGTTACTGTAAAGGGGACTAAATTAAGGCTGCTTATGCCCCTATTTAAGTCTAAATCCTGAGAGCACTCTGGTTCCCAGAATGTACTCTACTGGGCAACTTAAAAACCCTTTCACTAAAGAACATCTCAGATTGGTGGCAAGGGTGGGTGGACCAACAAATATTCTTCTAAGTGCTTTACTGAGCTTACTAGAAAGTAAGAAAACTCTCCAGAGATCAAAATAAAGAAGGAAAACCAGAGTGTTAAGTGTATATACTGAACCTTCAGGTGCCGTAAGGGGCTTTGCCAGTCTTACTTTCCAAGGATCTTGTCTTTTAACACCCAGAGTAGGATAGAAAATGAGGCCTTGGGCCCATGCAAGGCGGGGAAAGGGACATGAGATTGCCACATAAAAACCCAGATCAGAGCCCTGCAATGTTTACTCCTTAGTGGAAAGACTACACGTTGGTGAGGAAGAGTCTGTGCCTGTGCTCTGGGTAGACGTGGGAATGGAGTCGTCTCCTCTGATAAGACAGTCTTCCCCCATGGAAGTCCAGAGTTCAGATATAGTACCTGTATTATCTAGGAACTCCAAAGTTGGATGGAGATATTTTGAGTGCCTGGCACAAGCAAACCCGAAACCTTTCTAGAGAGTGTGGTTGCTTTCAACCCAGATGTCGTAAAAGTCTCAAAAGTGAAGTACCATTGAAGATGAATACTCAGTTTAGAAATTACAGACCCTCAGAAACTCTCCAAACGGGCCAGCCTTGTGGCCGAGCGGTTAAGTTCTCGTGCTCTGCTTCGGTGGCCCAGGGTTTCACCAGTTCGGATCCTGGGGGCAGACCTAGCGCCTCTCACTAAGCATAGCAGAACTAGAAGGACCTACAGCTAGAATATACAACTATGTACTGGAAGGCTTTAGGGAGAAGAGGAAAAAAGTACATAAGTGTTCAAGTCAATGATTTTAAAAAGAAAACTCTCAAAACAAATCCAACATGACAGGACATCAGAAGACAAGACAAACAGTAAGGTTATAACCCAAGGACTTTCGGATAATAGAAATATCAGATAGAGAATATAAATCAAGCATTTGAAATGATTAAAGAATGAAAAGAAGGAATTTAAAAAATGAGAAAAGTACAAAACCATACTTTTTTTTTTTTTATTAATGTTATGATAGATTACAACCTTGTGAGATTTCAGTTGTACATTTTTGTTAGTCATGTTGTGGGTACACCACTTCCCACTCTGTGCCCTCCCCCCACCCCCCCTTTTCCCTGGTAACCACCGATCAGATATCCTTATCAATATGCTAATTTCCACCTATGAGTGGAGTCATATAGAGTTCGTCTTTCTCTGACTGGCTTATTTTGCTTAACATAATACCCTCGAGGTCCATCCACGTTGTTGTGAATGGGCCGATTTTGTCTTTTTTTATGGCTGAGTAGTATTCCATTGTGTATATATACCACATCTTCTTTATCCAATCATCAGTTTCTGGGCATGTAGGCTGGTTCCACGTCTTGGCTATTGTAAATAATGCTGCGATGAACATAGGGGTGCAACGGACTCTTGAGATTTCTGATATCAGGTTCTTAGGATAGATACCCAGTAATGGGATGGCTGGGTCATAGGGTATTTCTATTTTTAACTTTTTGAGAAATCTCCATACTGTTTTCCATAGTGTCTGTATCAGTTTGCATTCCCACCAACAGTGTATGAGGCTTCCTTTTTCTCCACAACCTCTCCAACATTTGTCGCTCTTGGTTTTGGATGTTTTTGCCAATCTAACGGGTGTAAGGTGATATCTTAGTGTAGTTTTGATTTGCATTTCCCTGATGATTAGCGATGATGAACATCTTTTCATGTGTCTATTGGCCATATTCATATCTTCTTTTGAGAAATGTCTGTTCATGTCCTCTGCCCATTTTTTGATCGGGTTGTTTGTTTTTTTGTTGTTAAGCAGTGTGAGTTCTTTGTATATTATGGAGATTAACCCTTTGTCGGATAAGTGGCTTGTAAATATTTTTTCCCAATTAGTGAGCTGTTTTTTTGTTTCAATCCTGTTTTCCCTTGCCTTGAAGAAGCTCTTTAGTCTGATGAAGTCCCATTTGTTTATTCTTTCTATTGTTTCCCTCAACTGAGGAGTTACAGTGTCCGAAAAGATTCTTTTGAAACTGATGTCAAAGAGTGTACTGCCTGTATTCTCTTCCAAAAGACTTATTGTCTCAGGCCAAAACCATACTTTTTAAATGAGAGATTTGAAAAAATCCCAATTGAACATAGAACAATAGAAATGAAATTTAACTGTTAAAATTAAAAATTAATAGGTAGATGTATAAGCAACCTAGATATAGATAAGGAAGAATTAACTGAAAGACGTGTAAAGAATTTCCCCAGCATGCAGCACAAAGAGATAAAGAGGTGGAAAATATTAAAGACAAGAGACAAGGAGAATAATATTAGAAGGTCCAATATATGCTGAACATGAAATCCAGAAAGATGAATTAGGAAAAATAGAAAAGAGTCAGTATTTGAAAAGACAATGACAGAATTTTCCAGAGTTTGTAGTAAAGACAAATATATACCTTAAAAAATCATGGTATAACTAAAATAAAAAGAAAAGATCTGAGCAAGTAATCACATAAAGCACCCTCAAAAAAATTACAGTTAGGTTGACAGCACATTTCTTGACAGCAACAGCACAAGCCAAAAGATAATAGAATAATATTTCACAGTATCCAGGAAAATGCTTGTCCACCTAGAATTTTATATCGGTACACTATTATTTCAGAGTTGATATAAAAATCAAGATATTTTCAAACAAACTAATACAAGTAGACAGTAATATATCCACTGAAAGAACAAGTGAAGACTCTATTTCAGGAAGAAGACAATTGAACCCAGAAAGTAAGAGTGAAAGGCAAGAAGCAGTGGTGAGGAGACGTTGGTTAACATGTAGATAAAACTAATCAAGCACTGTCCACAACTGTATAAACCAATTATAATTACAAAAGGATAACAATGTGGAACTAAATTATCAAACACCTCTTAGCTCAGTAGTTGAAATATTTTAAAGTTCTTGTATTGTTTGGGACTAGAGATAAAGATGAGTTTTAGACCAAATTATGTCAACTGTACAGTTAGAGTCTTAAGAGGAACCACTAAAAGACTATAAATAGAATGGTTAACATCTGAATCAAGGGAGGAGGAAAAAGGGAAAAAATTCAGTTGACGGTAAAGGAGAAAAAAGAACCTTGAAAAATCAGGTTAAATAGAAATATAGGCAATAGGATAATTGTAATAAGTTTAAATATATCAGTTATTATTAGAAATGAGCTTAAACTCATCAGTTTAGTCAGATGTAGATTAGATTGTTTTTAAATCTAGCTACATGCTGTTTGCAAGAGACACTGCTAAAGTATGACACAAAAATGTTGAAAGTAAAAGAATATAAAAGATATACCAGGCAAACCTTTATCAAAATAAAGCAAGTGTTAACTATACTGAAATTAGACAAAGGAGACTTTGATGCTAAGAAAGCATGAAAGAGGTCACTGTCTAATGATTAAAAAATACAGTTCACCAAGAAAAAAAGTTGTAAATATGCATGCTACTAAAAAACATAGCCTCCAACTATGAAAAGCAAAGTCTGACAGAATTACATGAAAAAATTGGAAAATCCACAATCACTAGGGGATATTTTAGTAAACATCTCTCAATAATTGGTAAATCAAGTAATCAGAATAAGCTAATAAGTGTTAAATTAGTTTTTAAAAATCAGTTGCATTCCTATTTAATAGCAACAAATGGTTTGAAAATGAAAATTTTAAGATACCATTTATGATAGCAGTCAAATTATTAATATGCCTAGAAAAAACATGAAAAGCATGAGATATTTATAGAGGAAATTTTAAAATCTGTATTAAAGAAGAAATCCACATTAAAAAATACTTAAATGGAAGATACTCTAGCATGTTTTTGGATGGGGATGCTCGATATCATACATACAAAGGTTATTTCTTCCCAAATTAATCTATAAATTTGGTGTGATTCCAGTCAAAATCTGTGAAACTTGAAAAGCTGATTCTAAAATTCACATGAAAGATCAAGGAGAAAGAATAGCCAAAGCAGTGTTGAAGAATGGCAAAGTAATAGGCCTTTTTCTACCAGATATTCATTTACTAAGACTGTGTTCTTGGTACAGGGTCAGACAGTAAGACCAAGAGAACAGAATAGAGTGTAAAACACTTTTTTGGAAACTTTATCTATGCAGCCACATTGCAGATCAGCACCCAAGAACTCTCCTCACTGCTGGAAAGAGTGTACAATGTTACAGCCACTTTGGAGGGCATTATAACAATATTTAATACAGCAGAAGATGTATATATCTTATAACCTGGCAATTCTACTCCCTAAAGAAATGGAGAATGGTTGTCCTGTGCAGAATGGAAAAAGCACGGGTTTTGGGGTAAAGGAGACTCAGGCTTGAGTTCCAGCTCTGCCTTTTATCGGCTGTATAGTTTTGGGCACTTAGTTCACCTCTCTAAATATGCCCTAAAGAAACCCTCCCACGTGTGTACAAAGGAACAAGTGCCAGAATGGTCATTAAGACTCTTTTGAAATAATAAGCAATTGGAAACAACCTTAAATGTCCATCAAAAGAGAATGAATAAATTGTGGTATACACATATAATAGAATACTATTAGCAGTTAAATTGAACCAGAGCTAAATTTATCAACATGGATAAATTTCAAAAACATGTTGAACAAAAAAAAAGTTATGGAATGATATGTATAGTTAGTTAAATTGAACTGGACCTAAATTTATCAACATGGATAAATGTCAAAAACATAATGTTCAACAAAAAAACAGTTGTGGAATGATATGTATAGTCTTGTAGTCTGACCACGGGGACAGGTTCTGAGAAATGCATCACTAGGCGATTTCGTCATTGTGCAAACATCACAGAGGTACTTATGCAAACCTCGATGGTAAAGCCCACTAGGCTTTATGGTGCTAATCTTATAGGACCACCATCATATATGTGGTCCATCACTGACCGAAATTTCGTTATGTGGCACATGACTGTACAGTATAGTACCATTTATATAAAATTTAAAAGTATGCAAATAGATATGTACATATATAGTAAAGTATAAAAATATGCATAGGGAATGGGGTAAGGGAAGAGCACAAAGGGGATTCAACGTTGTTAACTTTTATTTCTTTAAAAAAAATGTGAAGTAAAGATGTCAAAATGTTAGGATTGCAAAGTAATACTTTGGTGTGCTTTGAGATCCATTTAAAAGAGAGACTAAATCTCCATTGTAAATCTTATTATATAGCAGTCACTTGTTATCATCCGAATGAGGTACCAGTCTTTTGGCATACATAGCCTCTCTCTTTGTGCCTAGGTCTATTTATTTCTCTTTCTCATCTAGGAACCACCATCGCCTTCCCACAACTTCTTCAAAATGGGAATGAAGCTAGAAGCTGTGGACAGGAAGAACCCTCATTTTATTTGCCCAGCTACTATTGGGGAGGTGCGGGGCTCAGAAGTGCTCGTCACTTTTGATGGATGGCGAGGGGCCTTTGACTACTGGTGCCGCTTCGACTCCCGGGACATCTTCCCTGTGGGCTGGTGTTCCTTGACTGGAGATAACCTGCAGCCACCTGGTACTAAAGGTAAAGGGCCACCTATGAGCTCTTGAATCCAACCCAAGTAGATAAGGGAGATTACCTAGATCTCTCATCGTCAGCATATCTTTACCACTGACCCTCACTAGTAGGCAGAGGAGGAGCAAGGGCCGGCAACTTAGGTAAAAACCAAAGTCTACCCGAGAGTAATCAGAAACAGTAAGAATAAAATGTCAGGGGAAGCTAGACATAGAGTTTGTGATAAAGTAAAATTCCTTGCTCTAAATGTCCTGGTTTATTCTCAGGCAACTAGCTTCTCGTCTGCCCTACTTTTGTTCCTAACCCTTTTCAGAGTTTGAGTAGTATCATTCTCAAGGTGCACATCTTCCTCAGGTCTTAGGGGCTTTGTATATGAGCTGGAGTAACGTTGTAAGTACTTGAGAAGAGCTGTAGCAGAATGGAAAAAGCATGGGCTTTGAAGGAAGAGAGACTTAGGTTTGAGTTCCAGCTCTGCCCCTTACCTGCTGTGTGGCCTTGGGCAGTTAGCTCACCTCTCTAAACCTCAGATTTCTCGTCTGTAAAAGAATGCCTACTTCATAAAGTTATTGTGAGAAATAAATGAGATTACATGGATAAAGTGCTTACATAATATCTGGCAAATAGTGCTAAACATTCACTATTTTTTTTGTATTGTTTTTTCTATTGTTGCTATTATTATCGTTGTTATATACTATATTATATTTATTAAAATTAGTAAATACAATTACTACTATATAATATATGCTATATTATCATTATTATAATACTATTATTGTAAAAGTAACCACTACCGCTGGGAGAGTATATATAAAGTACTAGAACAGTACTACAGAGTAATTGAACAGTAAATGATATTTCTAATGAGGATGTTGGAGATCATCCAGGGTAGGGTTTGAGATAGCTGCTCTTAATAAAGGAAATAATAATGAATCTCATCCCCTTAAGTCTAAAAGTTGTGATGAATCTGAGGGAATAGAAAGTCACCCTTCCTGTTGTCTGTGGATCTCTTTTCTGAACCTCTGTCGAATTCATTCATTCAATTAGCCAGATATTTATTGAGCATCTAATTTTGAGGCCAGCTGAGGATACAGGAGTTGCCGAGATGGACAGCGTTCCCGCCCTCGTGGCACTTCCATTCTGGTGGATGAGATAGTCGGTAAAGATTTAAATCAAGAAATAAACAAGGTGATTTCAGATAGACAGTTTCTCCTGAGGAAATAAAGAATGATAAGAGAGTGACAGTGAAGGTGAGATGGTGAAGGGGATTTTTTGTTTAACAACTTTATTGAAGTATAATTAAAGTAAAATAATGGCTCATATTTAAAGTATACAGTTTGAAAAGTTTTCACCTATTGTCTGCATCCAAGAAGCTGTTACCACAATCAAGATAATGAGCATATCCATCATCCCCAAAAGTTTCTTTCTCCCTCTTTGTGGAGGAGGGCCTCTTGAGATACAATTTCTTTTCAGGAAAAGTTATCTGAAAAGGTGATATTTAAACCAAATGATGAGAAGAAACCATTCAAGAAAAGAGAATTCCAGGCAGGCAGATGGGACATACATGCAATGGTGCTGAAGATGACTGCTCAACCACAATGCACTGTGGGAGGGGGAAAGTGGCAAAGTCATGTAGGACCTTATAAGCCAGAGTGAGGATTTGGATTTTATTCCAAATGTGGTGGGGAATCATGAGAGGGTACCATGTCGGGGAATGACAAAATCTGGTTTACATTTAAAAAATCACTCATATCCAGAATACAAAAGAACACTTTAAACTCAACAATAAAAAAGACAAATAGCCCAGTTAAAAAATGGGCAAAGGGTTTGAATAGATATTTCTCCAGAGGAGATATACAAATGCCCGATAAGTACTTAGAAAAGATGCTCAATATCATTAGTCATTAGAGAAATGCAGATCAAAGCCACAGTGAGATACCACTTTCACATCCATACAGGGTATGGCTATAATCAAAAGACATACAATAACAAATGTTGGTGAGAATGCTGGAGAAATTAGAACTGTCATACATTGCTAGTAAGATTGTAAAATGCTAGAGCCACTTTGGGAACAGTTTGGAAGTTATTCAAAATGTTAAACATAGAGTTACCTGTGACCCAGTAATTCCATTTGTGGGTATATACCCAAAAGAATAGAAAACATACATCCACACAAAAATGTATCATGAATGTTCATGGCAGCATTATTCGTAGTAGCCAAAAAGTTGAAGTAACCTACGTGTTCATCATCTGATGGATAGATAAGTAAAATGTTGTATACCCATACGAAATACTATTTGGCAAGAAAAAGGAATGAAGTACTGATATATGCTACAACATAGAGGTACCTCAAAACATTATGCTAAGTGAAAAAAGCCAGTCACAAAACACCACACATTGTATGATTGCATTTATACAAGATGTCCAGAATGGGCAAAAACATAGAGACAAAAGATTAGTGGTTGTTAGGGGCTGGGGGAGAGGGGAAATGGAAAGTGACTGCTAATGGGTATGGGGTTTCTTTTGGGGATGTTGAATATGTTTTAAAATAGGGACGATGTTTCCACAACTCTATGAGTCTACTAAAAACACTGAATTGTACACTAAAAGGGTGAATTTTACGGTATGTGAATTATATGTCAATAAATCTTTGAATTAAAAAGTCACTTGGGCTGCTCTATGGAGAATGGGTTGTGCTGCGGTAACTGTGGACAAGGAAGAGATGAGGGCTGCTTGGATTAGGTTGGTGGCACTGAGGTGGAGAGAACTTGAGATGGAGGGTAGAGAGGTGGTGAGACACACTTCTTGCCTCAGGAAAGCGCTGCTCCTCTCTGTGCTTCAAGAAACAAATGCCCTGGGGTCGGTATGAGAAGTCCATTAGCATCCCTCTGCAAGCCCTGGGAGATAATATTTCTGTGGGAGCAGTGAGAGGAGAAGTGCCTTGGAGGTGGCAGTGGAGTCATTTTTGTTAATTTGAGATTCAAACAGGATAAACCTTGTTGTTCCAGGCAATATTCACTTAGTAGGTTGATTTTCTCGCTTTCTTGCCCAGAGAACTCTGTTATTTTGATTGGCAAATCTCTCATAGCAGTCAGGCAGTTCTCACGAGCCAGAAGAGCTAAGAGTCTTTGTGTCCAGGAATTGCTGGACATGCATTCGTTTCTGACTGTTCACCATGCTGATAAGAAATATGACTCACTATGTGGTTGATGCTTCCAGAGATGTTTGCTGACTGTTTTCATCTCCTCTTCTGTATGTCCCTGGAGATCTTAGATTTTTAACAGAATATGACCAGAAGGACCAGGCTCAGAAGGTAGAGAGGGACCTTATTCCAGTTGGCATTTCCAGACCAGGTCCTTTGGTCATCATTCTAGCAGCCAGGTTGTTTCTGCCAACACCCCCCACCTCCCCCACCTCATCCCCTCAGTAGGCTCTGTAATGTAGCTTTCAGTAATAGCGGAACTTTAGCCATCTCAGCCTCCTGGCTAAGGAGCAAGTGATACAATGTGGAAAAAATGTGGTTACTCAATTCATTTCACAAAACAAGATGTTCTCTGTGTGTAAGCCTGTTCTCTTTCTGATCATACTGTCTCCTCCTTCCTTCCTACCTTCTGATCCTCAGTGTGCAGATGTTAAAAAATTCAAAGTAATCATGAGATTGTTTCTTGCTCACAGTAAGTAGGAAAAAATACCAATATTCATTTAATATTCTTTTACAAGTGTTATTTCATTTCATCTTCCTGGTAACTCTAAACTGGGTATAATTATTTTCAGAGACGTTTTATTTATGAGAAAAGTGAAGTTCAGAGGATTAAGTGACTTGATTCTGTTGATATCTGAGAGGGAGTCTAGATGGAGAGGCCATGGAGATCTTTTAGTTGGGCCAGCTGTCAGGGCCATCGCTTTGAGCCGTATTGCCTTCACACATGGTTACCCTATACTCTCCCCATTCTCCTTTGGTCTCTCTTCAAAATTTCATTTGAGGGGCCAGCCTGGTGGTGCAGCGGTTAAGTTCGCACGTTCCACTTCGGCGGCCCAGGGTTCTCCAGTTCAGATCCCGGATGTGGACATGACACCACTTGTCAAGCCATGCTGTGGTAGGCGTCCCACATATAAAAAGTAGAGGAAGATGGGCATGGATGTGAGCTCAGGGCCAGTCTTCCTCAGCAAAAAGAGGAGGATTGGTGGCAAATGTTAGCTCAGGGCTGGTCTTCCTCAAAAAAAAAAAATTTCATTTGAGACCCTGGATGTTGGCTTCCAGATCCTGATACAAATAGTAAAGAAGTGGTGTAGTGTAATATCAGAGCCTTGAACTGGGGCCTAGTCTTAACTGGGCCACAAACTTGTTTTATGTCTTTGAGCAAGTCATTCCTAATGTGAGAGGTTGTACTAGATGATCCTTAAGGGCCCTTCCGCCTCTGTAGCACTATAGAGGTTCCTAGTCTTGGGGATGGGTAACAGGTGACTCCTGTGACTGTCTCTTATGTGATTCCAGATCCATCAGCTCACCTAGAGCCCAGCTCTGCCCTCCACCCATGTAGGGCTCTGCCTCTCGAAGGGGACGCCTGCATGCCAGCTGGTTCTCCTTTGCTGAGCCATAGTACTCTTTTTAGCTCGTGAACTCCTGGGCCAAGCCAGCTCTGATGGGCAGCAAATACCAAGCTTGTAACTAATCCAAGGTACTTGGTTATAAAAGGCAGAAGCTTTTTTTTTTAACTCATCACTTTTTTTGTGTGACTTAGAATAAAACTGAAACACACATGCTTCCTTTTTAGATGTAAAAAACAAAATAAAGAGTTCAGTCCAGTTGGCATGACTGTAATGCTAATTAGGCCTTTAGCCATTATAATAATCCACTTAACTCCCCCTTGCTCTGATTTCAGGCTGGGCAAGCAAGTTTCAGGTTATAGTTTAGCTTCTCATGTAATTTTACAACAGGAAAAGAACATGAGATCCAAGCTGCTTTGTATTTTTACTGTAAATTAATATATTACTATTCTGGATTATGTAGCAGTCTCTTGTGACTTCATCTGGTATAAACTGGGTCCGGCTGCACTCTGTATACTGATACAGATACGGGGTCCAGTAGAAGCGCTGCCCTTGAGCACACCCGTTGGAGTAAATGGTCGGCCAGGCCTCCTTTACCTTTTCAGTCTACCCTTTCTAGCTGTGGCATTGTACAAAGAAAAACCTTCCAATCTAACTCAAGGCTCTGGTTGATGTGTAGGAATATTACCCTAGTGTGGAGAGTAAGAATTTGATGCTTAAAAACAAAACTTTCAGAATGTCTCTTTT
Source organism: Equus asinus (assembly GCF_041296235.1). Classification (NCBI taxonomy): domain Eukaryota; kingdom Metazoa; phylum Chordata; class Mammalia; order Perissodactyla; family Equidae; genus Equus; species Equus asinus. The sequence continues at coordinate 82,259,928 of NC_091794.1, forward strand.
TTTTCCTGTGAAACATTTAAAAAGTGTTTCCCGTAACTTTATGGATGGTCTCTTCCTGTTGTAAAACTACGTAGGAAACTATACTATATCACTTTGGGATTCTGGGTCAGAAAGAGGTTGGTTAAATTGCAGTCCTAGACCACGAAGGGAAAAACTAGGGTTGAGGCAAGAATAACACAACTAAAGCCAACCTGTAGGTCACAGCGCGTAGATCAACAGGTGGACTGATTTTCTTCAGCCGGCTATTCATTCAAATTCTAACTATGTAGTCACAACCAAGTGCTACTCATTGGGTTCGTTGATGGGGATTCTGCCTTTAGAGTTTACAGTTTTGTGAGCATACAGACAACAGAGAAATTACAGCTTTGGAATAATGCAGTGCAGAAGAGCCCCCAACCTAGATCGGAAGTTGGAGGTCAGGGAAGGCTTCCAAATGAAGTGACATCTAAGCTTAAACCTGAAGATTGGGGAGGGAGAAAGAGTTCCAGCCAGCAGTGGGGAAAGATGGGTGGAGGCCTGAGACTTTTTAAAAAGTGTAGGTGAGCTTCGGCGGCCCAGGGTTCGCCGGTTTGGATCCTGGGTGTGGACATGACACCGCTTGGCAAGCCATGCTGTGGCAGGCGTCCCACATATAAAGTAGAGGAAGATGGGCACGGATGTTAGCTCAGGGCCAACCTTCCTCAGCAAAAAGAGGAGGATTGGCAGCAGTTAGCTCAGGGCTAATCTTCCTCAAAAAAAAAAAAAAGTGTGGTTGAGGAACTCAAAAATGTTTAAATAACTAGATTATAGGGTGTAAGCAGAGGAATGGAAAGAGACAAGGCTAGAGAAGAAGGAGAGGAAATGCACAACTTCCCTTATAGACCATTTTAAGGATCTGGGTCTTTACCCTAAGAGCAATAAGAGCCATTGAGTGGGCTTTAATTGCTGGTCAGACTTGTGTTTTAGAAGAACCATTCTGGTAACAGTGAAAGGATGAGTGGCTTCCAGAAGCTGAGGCAGAGATGTCAGTAAACAAGCTGTTAGAATATTCCAGATGAGAAAGAGAATTGAGGCAGTGACATCGTGGTAAAAAGGATAAGATTGGGGGGCATATTCTGTGACTAAAGAAGGAAAAATGTGAGTTTTTAAAGTATGACACCTACGGCAACTATTTTATTCATTTAACAAACAGTTACCCCTGCAACATGTAAAATAATGCTAGTTTTTCCAGTATAAGCACTAATGAGGGAGCTAAAATTCTTCTTTCTGCCATGTTTAGAAAATTAGCATTCATTTCTACCTGGAGTCCTTGTTAAATGGAACTAATTTCTTAAATTCATTTTTATATCCTGAGCACTTGGCAAATAGCAGTTACTCAATAAGATTTGTTGAGTGAAGTAGATCATGCTATATTTTCTGATTCCATTTCTATTCATCGTTAAAGCTGTTATTCACTTAATTACAAAAGTGAGAGTGTTACCACAATTTTAACAGCAGACTACGAGTTATTGAAACTAACATTCTGTTTTTTAAATTTTGGAATTGTTATAGCCAAAAATAAGAGTGGCAGAGGGCCCTCATCTCCAGAAAGGCTCATCTCTGAGCCCATATTCACCCGCCTCTCTGTCACTAAACCATGTACACTCTACACCTGGGCCCTGAGCCTCTCACCCAACTTCTTTTTCTGCTAAGTGACAACAAGCAGGTGAATTTCCTCTTCAGGAAGCTTCTAGTGACCAGTATGCCCCTCTTGTCTCCTGAGAAGGTGTGTTCATTAGCCGTGTCAGAAAAGGTGTGAGCACATTGGCTAACAAGTGAAACAAATTCTTTGGTGCCCCTAAGGAGGACAGATACTTGGCTCTTTGGCTATTTTCCCTCTTACCCTCTCCTATATACTAGTTCCAGTCCTTACCTTTATTTAATATACCATTTCCTCTCTCCCTACACATGCACACACACACATATACAACCTCTGTCCTTATTCCAGTTTTGGCCTTGTAGTCTAAACACATCTAGAAACTCTGGCCTTTATTCATCCATCTATACAACGATCATGTAGTAGCCTCATGTTAGCAGTACTAGGCTCGGTGGAGCTTATTGAGAAGTGCCTATTTCCCAGGTTGATTGATTTCAATGACAAAATGGGTGTGCAGGTGCATAGCACCATGTAGCACATAGTAGAGTTCCACTGTATGTCTGTTATTTCTGTATTAAGATGCCTAGACATCACAAGAAAAGGGAGCTGCACACAGAGGCATTTAAGTGCCCTATTTTGGTCAGGAAAAATAAATATATCTATTTATTTTCTTTGCGCAGTGAACCGGTACTCCCATAACTGGTTTTCTCTTGACTGTTTGCTTTATAGTACACAAATAGAAATAGGAATATGGGGAAATGAAATGAGTGTCACTAGATCATGAAGCAGAGGATCTGGGTTCTCTTACTGATTCTAATCGTATCTGCCCAAGGGGCAGAAAAATCCTGTTTCATGCCTCTCTTCCAGCTTCCTTATGCTGCGCCTTTGCTTTGCCCAGTTCTCTCTCCTGACTTCACCAACCACAGATTCCTGAGAATGGTAGCAAGTTTTTGGCGTGTCTAGTGAAACAACTGGCATCTCTCAAACTCCTGGAAATAGTGAGATGTGATTAGGCAGTTAATATATTTGACCACACCTGCTGTTTTCTTGGGACTACTCAGACCTGTGTAGTTTTCTTTGGCAAGCTTTTATTGTATGACCTACTGTGTGCCAGCGTCAATACATATCAACTTGCAAAATCCCCTATTTTAAATGTGTATGTAGTTCTTAACCTGCTCTGGTGGTCTAGCGGGTTAAGACTCGTGCTCTCACCGCTGCAGCCCAGGTTCGTTTCCCAGTGAGGGAAGCAAGGCCAGACTGTCTGTTGGTTGTCATACTGTGGCGGCTGTGTGTTGCTGTGATGCTGAAAGCTCTGCCACTGGTATTTCAAATACTAGCAGGGTCACCCATGGTGCACAGTTTTCAGCAGAGCCTCCAGACTAAGACAGACTAGGAAGAAAGACCTGGCCACCCACTTCCAAAAGAATTGCCCATGAAAACTGTGTAAATAGCAGCAGAGTATTGTCTGATATAGTGCCAGAAGGTGAGAGGATGGTGCAAAAGAACCAGGCAGGGTTCTGCTCTGCTGGACACAGGGTCGCTAGGAGTCAGAATCGACTCCATGGCACTAACAATAAATGTGGTTTTTAGGACAGGCATATTGGAAACGAGTAATAAAAATTCTGAGTTATTACCTTTTTTCCTCTTAATTCCCTAGAAGATTTTTTGAGGAAATATTACAGTTATAAATGAGAATTTCTGAATCTCAATAATGACTTACCAGAAGAAAAATAAAACAAAACCATTCAAAACGTAAACATTCATGTATATCAAGAAGATGAGAGAAATTTAGCAAATTCTTAAACAGAGCAAAGAAAAACAGAAGATTATGAGGGTGATATGCCAAGAAGGCAGTTTGTAAGCTTTTTAGATTCCTTGCCTTGTGCTAAGGGAAGCTGGAGTGTGTGTGTGACTGTGTGGCTGACTGGCAGGTGCTCCATTACCGTGTGCTTTCGTGCCACCTCTCTAAGTGCCCAGGCTTGCCAAGACCATGGGCAGACCATCTTCTGAGGAGACATATCCCTCCACTGGCTGAAATTACTCAAGAATCCTCTCACCTGTTGCCCCAGACAGCTCAGGTCGGTCACTCCCTTGAGTTTCAGTAACAGGAGGCTTTTAAAGTGAGCTTGTGGCCCTATCATGCATTTTATTCTCCTTCCGTTTCCCCCTACTCTCTACAGGTTTATCAGCCTAGAAAGGCCCCAGGAAAATGGGAACTGTCTTCACAGTTGCAGAGGTCCTCTAGCCATGCTGTATCAGTCAGAGTCAAGAGGGAAAGAAGGAGCTAGATACAGAGAACCGAAAGTGTTAACTGAGTTAGATAGGAGCAGGAGGCAACCCACGCTTTATTAAGTGAACTGGAATTTAGAGGAGTGGAGTTTCAGCCTTGGCATGAGCCCAGCTGGCAGCACATAGCTGAACCTAGCCAAGTTGAGCAAAGCTAATAAAGAACACATCCTCTAAATTACTATGCTAAGGCCAATGATACACTGCGTGAATGAAAACAACATCCCGTCCAGGAAACTGATAAACCAAGTGGGTTTTCCCTGTTCTTTTTTTCTTGTTCATTGTTCCTGTTCTGTGTCATGCAGACACACATGCACAGACGCATGCACAAGCTGAATCCATTTCCAATTCCATATGCTCTGTGGTTGCTGCAGAGAGGAGAGGTCTGATAATTAATTCTTTCGGGCAGCAAAGACTCCTAAGGATTATTGGAGAAGCAGGAGTCAGCAGTACCCTGATGCCATTCATTATTAGAACTAGGCATGTTTAGTTCTTTATTTTCCTTTATTTGGGGATACACTCTTGTTTTGTTTTGGGTTTCAGGGTAACATAGTGGAAAGAGCATGGACTTTGGAGATGCAAGATCCAGGTTCGAATTCTAACTTTGCCTTTGTGTTCTTTAGCAAGTCTTTTTAACCTCTGTGAGTTCAGTTTCTGCATCTTTAAAATATCCGAGAATAATGGTTGTCTTGGGAAAAGGCAGTTGTGTGACTGTTTGAATTTCAACCTGCAGTAACCACTTTTTCGTAGAACATCATCTTTACTTAAAAGAACTGACATGGGACAACTAGAAGCACCTACAACTAAAATCCACAACTATGTACCGGGGGGCTTTGGGGGAGAAAAAGGAAAAAATAAAAATAAAATCTTAAAGAAAAATAACTGACATGCATATTTGGCAGATGCTTTCTCCAAAATTAAGTGAGCCCATCTCTTCTCAAGGAAAACAACCTATAAGCATTTGCTGTAAAAGATAAATTTAAACCTTCAAGCAAAAGCTGGAATTGTGGAGAACTTGTATCCACCAGCACGAGCTTAACATCTTCCCGTGTGTAGACTTCAGAGTCACTCTCTCCCATGTTCCCCTCCCATCTAGAAGTCACTTTGGTTAAGAGTCAGTCAGTTGCCTTAATAATAAATATGAGATGTCAGGAAGGTAAAAGTCATAGAGTCCTAGAACCTCAGGGTTGGAGGAAATCTCAGAAGTCCTCAAATTCCATCTCCCACCTAATTCAGGGCTCACTGTGAGAGCATCCCCTATAAACACTCATGTAGCCCTTACTTAAATTCTTCCGGAGACAAGGAGATTGTAACCTCCCAAAGGAGCACCTTTCTTCCATTTATGATCTCTCTAATGGCTAAAAATCTTTTTTTTTTTTTTTTTGAGCTGAAATCTGCTTTCCTCCAGTCTCTCTCCTTTGGCTCTAATTTTGTTTCCTGTTTCACCTGAAACCTTTTCAGATAGCTCTTGATATTCTTGTTCCCCTCGGTCTTTTTTCATCAGATATTTCTGAGATTGGATAGTTCCTAAGCCCCTCATCAGCTGGGACTCTCTTCGCGGTCCATTTCAGCGTGCAGTGTTGTGCCTCAAGTGCTCTCTGCATGTCGGGATGGCCTACGAGTGCAGGATGAGTGGCGCTCGCACTTCCCCCAGAAGGGGACTGCACCGTGCCCTAACTTGTTGAAGATAAGGGATTGCATTTTTTCTATTTTTATCTTCTCAAACGGTCACTGTAGATGCTTAATGTTATGCCTTATCTAGTCTCAGTGTAAGTTGAACTGAACTTCAAGACATAATGGCCATGTTGGATTAGATAAGGGGGTTTTCTGGTAGGTTTTTGGGTTTTTTTTTTTTTGCTACTGAGAGGGTAGAGGTGGTGCTTCACAAGATTTGGAAAATACTTTTACAGTTCTCTTGTATCACAATACCCAGGTTGTGATAAACCTAGTATCTTCCTCAGTAAAGGTTTTCATCAGATAAGAAGATTCCTCCTCTTTCCCCATAATATCTTTTCTTCATTCAAATCAGTAGGGATCATATGATACCTGCCCTGTAGAAACATGGACGCCTCCCTCAGAGCTGAATTCACTCACACACGTGGTCAATAATGAGAGTACACTGCAGAGCCAGTCTTATTTGGAACTTTCTGTAGAAAAGAACGTAGGTCACAAAAATGTGTTTAACCTTTTGTGCACCTGCTATTTAGTACTGTATTAAACGAATTACCTTTTATAATGTCGTTTAGAAGGATGTTTAATGAGCACCATTTTATAAGACAGGAAGTTAACATTTACCAAGCCCATGCAAGGTCCCAAATATGGTGGCAGACACTTTGATACATTATCTCAGTAAATCTCACAAACCCCTTTTGGGGTTTATAAGTATTTAACCTTGTTTTACATATGAAGAAACTGAGGCTCAGAAAGGTTACCAGGAAGCATAAGAACTAGGTCATATCAGACACAGTGCTTATCATATCCACATCCTCGAATTTCATCTCAGTTAAACTCATTGTAACCCTTAGCTCAAAGAGATTAAGTGACTTACAAGGACTTGAACCTAGCTCCATGGGTTTCTGACTTCAAAATCCATGTTCTTTTTGCCATACCACACTTCACTTCTCTATGCATCAAAGGAGGTTTAGACATAACCATTAGGTAAATAAGTCTGAGATAATTGTGAATAAGATCAAATGAGTTAATGAATGTTAAAGTACTTTGAGAATTGGGAAGTGTGATTCTCATGTGAGGGGTTTCCATCAGTGATTTTGGAAATGCCTAGTGAAATCTACGAGAAACTTCACGGCCCTTTTTTACCCCAGCAGCTGGGGCTTAAGATGCGTTTGAAAGGTGTGTTGGGAGTAGAATGAGAAGGATGAAGAGTGGGAGATGGATCCTTCAAAGTACTAATAACTAGTTACTGTACATCTGGACAAGAGAAGTGAGTTTTCTAGGCCAGTCTTTACCAGCTCTTTAGCCATAGAAAATGAAATATAGTAGCTTTCACAGAGGAAGTCATTCATAATTGAGTCGAGCCACCTCTATACATAGTTGTGCAACCAACTATGCCAAGTGAGATATTCCTAGGAAATTTAACTTTCATGGAAATAGAAGGAGTTGGAAAAGCCACCCAGGGGCAGTGGGTAGGACCCCCAAGGGTATTTTGAGTACATGCGAGTCTCTCTGTCCTTTCTCCCCATTCTTGGTATAGCTATTGGCCACATTAACATTGAGAAGTAATTGGATTTTCTTTATCTTGTCTTTCCTGGTAACTTCTGTTGACCTACACTTGGCTTTCAGTGTAGTATATGATGCTAAAAATTGAAAATTCGATAAATCCATTCAGAAATACTTAGTGAATTCCTGCTGTGAATTGGCCAATATGCTAGATATGTAAGGAATATAATTCTATTAGGAGAGATGAGATATAGATAAATAGAATATAAGGTAGAAGTAGTTTTTGCTGATTTGACCTTTTCTGCATCCTGTTTAGATTTGGTTATTTTTTAGGACCGATAGAATTCTCATAGAACTTTGAAAATGGAAGGACCTTTTTAGAGATTTACTAGCTGTGTGACTTTGAACCTCTCTTAGCCTTAGTTTCTAGTTAGAGGCAATAATAGTTGCTACTCACAGGATTGTTACAAGGAGTTAAATGAGTTCCTGTGTTAGAACAACAGCTGGTACATACTAAGCTCTCAAAAAATGAGTCATTTTCTAGTAATGCTGTTATTTTATAAATAAGGAAATTGAGGTTCAGTAAGAGTAAATTCAAGTTTTATTTGGGTTAGCTGTCAGATGATATATGTTGTTTGTATGATGATTAGTAAGGTGAATCTTTCATGGGTAGTATTTAAAAGTCTAAGTTTATGTGTATTACTAAAGCAGGCACTTATAAAATAGTTGTCAAAAATAGCATGAAATGTTTGAGTTACCAGAAATGTATAAAGTTCAAAATAATACCATACAAACTGAGTAAGTGAGGAGAGGGAAGGTTGGGGAAGGCTTCTTGGGATTTGTGGCATTTGCTGAAGAATGCCTAGAATTGGTGAGCAATGGGAGAAGCAATAGGAAAGGGCATTCCAGGAGGACTAACGTGTACAAGGCACAAGCTAAGGAAAAAAGTGATTCTGAAAGCTGAAACACAGGGCATATGTCAGAAAACTAAAATCAGACAAGGTCAGATAATAAGCAGGGCCTGCTCAGAGGGACTTTGCCCACAAAGTAAGAAGAGACCATTGAAGGGTTTTAACCAAAGGAGTGACATGATCATATTTTTATTTTACACAGATCCTTACGACCTGTTAGATAAGGAATAGAGATGATGGGTGGGGGTAGGTTAGAGGCAGGGATACCACTTAGTTGGCCGTTTCAGTGATTAAGGCAAGAGATGATGAGGATATGATTTAAGGTAGTGGCAGGTAGGGTTGGAGTGAAAGAAATGAATTTGAGACATTCAGGGGACCATTTCCCTGGGAAAAGGCATGGTTGGGTTTTTTCAGGTTTTTTGGGGTTTTTTTGAGGAAGATTAGCCCTGAGCTAACATCCACCGCCAATCCTCCTCTTTTTGCTGAGGAAGATTGGCCCTGAGCTAACACATCCATGCCACATTCCTTTACACTTTCAGTGCTAGAGAATCTTAGAGATAGCATGCTGGGGAAACCGTGGACTTCATGTCAAACTAAATAGAATAAATGCTGAATTGGCGGTAGACCGTGTTATCAAGAGAATATGCCAAAACTAAGCATAGGTACGTAACCAGGAAACTCAATCTGAAATCGGTCAACAGAGTTGCAAATCAAGAAGATGAGTTGTCCAGATGAATTTGTGATGAAAGGTACAATTTCTTCTAACTTTAAAGGCACAGTACTCTGAGCTAGCTTCTGAAGGCTGACTTGATTTTTAGACGTCTCTCTCATTTCAAGGGCACTAAAGTAACTACCATACGTCCATTATTTTAGCCAAGGTGTATTTACCTTTTTGTATACTTAGACGTATTGCAGACTGCCAAAGTTGGAGCAGAAGTGAAGATTCCCAGAGTGATTAAAAACTAGCATGTAAAGAAATGGCGTATCTTTGAACTACATTAAAAGGCCAGAAATTTTAACAGTAGCTGGTCCTGGATACTGCCCAAATTATCCTTTGTGAAGTGGAAGGCGTTAGAATGGTTTCTTACTAATTATTACCGTGAGAGGAATGAGCAAAAAAGAGGGTTGGGGAGAGGCAGAACACCAGCCTGTCTGCACTCTTCAGGGTCTCAGGTGGGCCCTCTTCAGTCTCAGGACAGGGTGCCCATTGGCTGTATCTGTTACTAGAACAGGGAATCGGGGTCCCCCAACCATCAGGATCAGAAGCATTGTTCTGCCATAGGTGCCCCTTGGCTGCTTTCCCCTTTTCCTTTCTCTTTCTAACTCTCCCCAATCTACTCTGCTCTTCTACCTCCCACATAGCAGCATAGTAGCAGAAAGTCACTAGAGTCAGAAGGGAAAGAGGCTGACGTTTACCGAGTACTGTGTAGCCAGTGCTGCAGTGGTCTCATTATATGTTATTTTGTGTAATCTTGACAATAGCCTGTCAGCCCGTGTTATCTCAAAATTTGGGAATAGCCAAAAGAATTGTAATTTGGGATGTGCACATGTGGCAAACCATAGGCAAATCCAGCAAACAAAGGGGAGCTACTTTTGTAGCAAAAAAGGGGTTGTTTGGAGAGGCTGTTCTCAACAAAAATAGATTGGGGAAAAACAACAGTTCAGGGCAGCAGTGGCTTCTCATTGGCTGAGCTATAGCATTTCTCATTGGCTGAGCTGCAGCATTTCTCATTGGCTGAGCTGCGGCATTTCTCATTGGCTGAGCTGTGGCGTTTCTCATTGGCTGGGATGTTGCTGGGTGGGAGAGAGATCTTCCTTCACTAGTAAAGTAGCTTTACTTCCTGTCCAAGATGCAAATGTCTGTCTCTTGTGTGGTGTAACTGACAATGTGTGATTGGACATGAGAGCTCCCCCTACAGGCCTTCCCAACTCACATTTAGTTAAGATTTCTTTTATTAATTTCCACAAACCCATTAGATAAGTGCTGCTATCTCTTTTACAAATGAAGAACCACAGTGCAAAAAAATGAAGTGACTTCCTCAGAATCACACATCATGTTCAAATGCTCACAGTTACAGCTCCAGCTTTGCCATTAACTTCTGGGGAGATCTTAATCAAGTGTTTTTTCTCTATAATCTTTAGTTTCTCTGTCTGTTAAAAGAAGGAGATTAAACTAGGTGATATGTAAGGTCCTTTCCAAATGTTAATATTCTAAGACTCTGTTTTGGGTAAATCGTCTAGTTAAGAATTGGAATAAGGCACAAGAGGTTAGTGTCTATTTGTTCATGTAATTCTTTTGTTCTTAGATGTGGTCTGTTCATCTGAGCTTCCCACCTTCCTCCTCTCCTTTGCCATTGTTAACAATTTGTATATTTTATTCCTTACAAATAATTTTTTGAAATACAGTTTAATCACCCTGTATATTAAATTTTATATTGTTTCTCACTTAACATTATATCATCCGACTTGTTCTGTTATTGCACAGTCTTTATAACATCGTTTTTAATGATTACATAATTTGATTGAATGGATATGCAATTGTTGGCTTAATTATTCCCCTAGTTTGATCATCCAAATTTTCTTTTATAATAATGCTATGATAAACATATCTAAACATTTTTTCTAATGCCGGGGAACATATTCTTAAGTTAGGTTTCCACAAATATAAGACTAAGTCAAAGAAATAGAATATTTTTAAGGATCGTGGCTACACAGAGCCAAATCTGCTCATCTTTAAGTATAGTCAAGTGCTGCATAATGACATTTCAGTCAAAATGGACCGCATATATAATGGTGGTCCCATAAGATTAGTATCATACAGCCTAGGTGTGTAGTACGCTGTAGCATCTAGGTTTGTGTAAGTACATTCTATGACATTTGCACAACCATGAAATCGACTAATGACACATTTCTTAGGACTTAGCCCCTTCGTTAAGTGACACGTGTGGATACCTTTGCATGTTCAGCCAAGAACCTTCTGCTTAAAACCAACCAGAAAACAGCATCACAATGGTATTTTTTCCCCTACTTCCAGTATGTTTTTGGATAGGAAACACAGAGCCTGAGAGGTCATCATTGTTATATACCAATTAGAGTGTTCCTACAATAGAAATTGTTGCAAACCAGAAAGAAGTAGATAAAAATTTTTGCCCATTTTCTGCCACTCCACATACATGCTGTCATTTGGAAACAAACTTTGCCTGGAGTTGACTATGGGACTGCAAGTATTCCCTAGGGAAGAGAGCACACGTAGTATGTCCAAGGCCTGTGCCAGAAGCTTTAGGGACTACATAAAATGTAGATTAGACTCTGTTCTTGGAGTTTGTATTCTGCTAGGGAATAAACATGAACCACTGAAAAAGCAATCTAAGCCAAAATCCTAGAATCAAATGCTAGGTTATGGGGTACATTCTTTCAGTCAAGTAAGATTTATTTTTAGCACCTACCATCTATGAAGGACGACTAAGAAGTGGAGACAGTAGCATTGCCCTTAGCTGTTTATATACTAGTTGGAGGAGACAGAAAATAAATAAGTAAACAGAGAGTGATAATTTCTCTGTAGAAAGATTAAGTAGGATAAAGAGAAAGAGGGCAATAGAGAGTGTTGGGCGGGGGCGGGGGGTGAGTGGGAGTATTATTTTGTATGAGATGCTGAGGAAGAGCCTCACTGAAAGGTACCATGATGCCGTATGGATATCCGGGAAAAGAAATTCTTTCCTGGCAAAGGGAGTTGAAAGTATAATGCACAAAAGCAATAGAGTGTTTAGTACAGCAGTTCTCAAACTGTGGATCCTTGACATCCCCAAGACCCTTTCACAGGATCTGAAATCAAAACTGCTTTCATAATAACATTATTTGTCTTTTTTCACTGGGTTGATAACTGCGTTGATTGGGCAAAAGCAATAGTGAGTAAAACTGCTGGCACCTTGGCACCAATCAGGGCAGTGGCACCAAGCTGTAGTAATAGAAGCATCTTTCGCTGCCACACATTGCAGGGGGAGGAAGCCAGGCTCACTTGATGAAGCAGTAGGCTTTGAGTCCATCGAGTTCCAACCTTTGAGTGCATATCTTTTTAATACTCTGTGTGAGGAAGTGGGAAGTATGACTCAAGCAGTTCTGCTTGCTGAAGCGCTGTGGTTGCCTTGAGAAAAAGCACTCGTATAATTGAGCTGTCAGCTAACTAGCCACTTTTTTTATGGAACACCATTTTTACACGAAAGAATGACTAACAGACAAACTGTGGTTGTTCACATTTGGTATTTGGCAGACATTTTCTTAAAAATGAACTACGCCAGCCTGTCACTTCAAGGAAAACAACTAATAGCATTTGTTGACAATGATAAAATTTAAGCTTTCAATTAAAATTAAAATTTTGGAAAACTTGTGCCTGCCACCATGACCCTGACAGCTTCCCAGAACTTACACAGACTTTTCTGATGGGGTTGGGGTGAGGTCAACTGCTGTGAACTTTTGATATTGCATGAAAAAGTGAGCCAGCCTTGGAAAATCTGGATAACTCAGTGCAACAGTATTTTCCAAATGACCGATGTATGATGTTACAAAATCATGCGTAGATAAAAGATTCATTCAAACTGTAAGACTGACCAATGGATTTTAAGGTTAACAGAATATGAAAAGTTCGTTGGTATGGTTTCAGATTCCACGTTTCAACTAACATTTAAGAAACTGTCCCTTGTTGAGTTTTGGTGTAGAATCAAAGAAGAATATCCATGATTACCTGAGAATCCTATTTAAGTAGTCTTCCCTTTTCCAACTGCATGTCTCCATGAATCTGGATTTTTTTCATATACTTCAACCAAAGTGGTATATAGCAACAGATTAAATACAGAAGCAGAGAATCCAGCTGTCTTCCGGTAGGTCAGACATTAAAGAGATTTGCAAAAATGTAAAACAATGTCATTCTTCTCACTAAAGTTTTTTCTCTTGGAAAATACAGTAATTTTCGTAAAATTGTGTTAACATGTTTTTTGTTAATTTAAAATTAATATTTTTAAAATTTCTCAGTTTTATTTATTTATTTATTTATTTATTTATTTATTTATTTATTTTAAGATTTTATTTTTCCTTTTTCTCCCCAAAGGCCCCCGGTACATAGTTGTATATTTTTAGTTGTGGCATGTGGGATGTCGCCTCAGCATGGCTTGATGAGTGGTGCCATGTCTGGGTCCAGGATCCACACTGGTGAAACCCTGGGCTGCCAAAACGGAGCGCACAAACTTAACCACTCAGCCACGGGTCTGGCCCCTTAAAAGTAACTTTTTTTTTTTTTTGAGGAAGATTAGCCCTGAGCTAACATCTGCCGCCAATCCTCCTCTTTTTGCTGAGAAAGACTGGCCCTGACCTAATATCTGTTCCCATCTTCCTCTACTTTATGTGTGGGACGCCTGCCACAGTATGGCTTGCCAAGCAGTGCATAGGTCCACACCCGGGATCCAAACTGGTGAACCCGAGGCCACCAAAGCAGAACGTGCGAACTTAACTGCTGTGCCACCGGGCTGGCCCAGTTTTAATTTCTAATAGGATAAATATTGATAGATGTAACCCACATGAACAAAAGCTATTTGTGGTCCTCAGTAAATTTTAAATTTGGTCGTGAGACCAAAAAGTTTGAGCATCATTAGCTTATTGTATACAGCGAGGACAGCGTGAGGGTAAGGTCATCAAGGGAGAGTCGTAGGAAAGGAGGGCAGCGAACCAATGAGGAATCAGATCTTGTAGAGTTCACTAGGTCTTGGCTTTAACTCTGGGTGAGATGGGACCAATTAACTCTGGGTGAGATGGGAAGTTACTGGACATTTCCAGCACAGAAATTATGATATCTGAGGCATGTTTTTAAAAGCTCACTCTGGTAGCTATGTTGAAATTAGACAAGAGGGCCAGAGACAAACCATTTAGGAGTCCATTGCAGTGACCCGGGTTAGAGATGATGGTCATTTAGACCAAGGAAGTGGGAGAGGGAGTGGTGAGAACTGGTCTGATTCTGGCTGTATTTGGAAGTTATAGCTGATGGAGTTTACTGCTGATAGGACGTGGAATATGGGAAAACGAGAAGAGTCAAGGATGAGTAATGGAGTCAAGGTGTTTAGCTTGAGCCATTTGAGAAGATAGAATGTGGTAGAAAAGACTGAGAGGAACAAGTTTGAAGGCAGGAGGTGGGAGAATCAGGAGTTCAGTTGTAGACATATTATGCTTAGAACGCCTAATAGATTTTCAAGTCAGAAGTTTTAATTAAAATTAGAGTCTCGAGTTTAAGGGCAATTTCTAAGCTAGTGATATAAATTAGGAAGTTTTAATTATAGATAGAATTTAAAGCCATGAGGCTAGAGGAGATCATACAGGATTGTGTTCTGAGTGTGGTCCCCAGACTAGCAGCATTGGCATCACCTGGGACTTTGTTAGAAAAGCAAATTCCTAGACCTACTGGATCAGAAACTCAGAGGCTGGGGCCCAGGAGTCTGTGTTTTAACAAGCCCTTCAGGTGATTCTGATGCAGGCCGAGGTTTAGGAACCACGGATCTGAGGAGCATGAGTGTAGATAGAGAAGAGAAGCTGTCCGACAACTGTCCTGGAACATTCCCAACATTTACAGGTTGGTGAAAAATTGGGGATCTCCCTTTTTCTGCAGTAAACCTTGGCTCCCACCAACATTAGTCCTAAAATACAAGTATAATAGTTTCAGAATTGCTCCCCTCATACCACTATGAAGAAAAAAACTTAATAAGAAGAGTTCAAGGGCCTGACCTGGTGGTACAGTGGTTAAGTTCACCTGCTCCATTTCGGTGGCCTGGGGTTCACAGGTTCTGCTCCCTGGTGCAGACCTAGCCCCACTCATCAAGCCACACTGTGGTGGCAGCCCATATATAAAATAGAGGGAGGTTGGCACAGATGTTAGCTCAGGCCAATCTTCTGCACCAAAAAAAGAAGCTTTCAAAATTTGTTTGCATTTTCCTTCCTAATCAAATACTTTGTTCAAAAGTTACTTGCATCTTTTTTTCATTTTTCCCTCAGTGTGATTAGGTTATTCATTTAAAATACAGTTGGGTTCATTTATTTCTGTTTGCAGTCAGTTTTAGGTTTAGGTTTTTCCCCCTCTTTGTGGATTTAATTTTATTCTTTGAATATGTACAAAAGCTTCCAAGAGTCAAAACTATACAAAAAAGTTTTCTGAGAGAATTGTCCTCCCTGTCCTTTCCTTCCACCTTATTCCCTCCACCACTGCTACCCTTTCTAAGTAATCGCTGTCATTGTTTTCTGATTTATCCTTCCAACATTTCATTTTGCAAAAGTAGGTGGATATGCGTGTTAGTCTACCCTTCTTTTCTTAAACAAAAGGTGGCTCACTCTGAATTCCCTTTTGTACTTTGCTTACTTTTCTTACTTAACAGTATCCCCTAGGAATCACTCTGTTGTGAGTTCACAGAGTTCGCCCTCCTAAGCTATAGAGCACTCTATCGTGTGCACATACCGTAGTTTAGTCAACTAGGCTCCTTTGGGCACCAGATAGTTCCCCATATTTTACCATTACAAGTAATGCTACAATTACTAAACTTGTACACATTTATTTTCATATTTTGGAGGCATATCTTCAGGGTCAGCTTCCAGAAGTGGTATTGTTGGGTCCAAAGGTATAGACGTCTAAATATCTAAGTAGGGTTTTGTTACATGTTGACAAATCCTCTCCGTAGAGGTGGTACCATTTCTCACTGCCCCCAGCAGTGCAGGAGCGCCTGCTGTCCTCTGGCCTCAACAGCAGAGGGTATTACCAACCTGTCTCTTTTTTCCCGATCTAATGGCTAAGAAATGGTTTCTCAGTATAGTTTTAATTTCCATTTCTCTTTTTGAGTGAAGTTTAACATCTTTTCATGTGCGTAAGGGCCATTTTTATCTTTTTATGTGAATCATCTCTTCATTTCTTTTACTCATTTACCTATAGGATTTTGGTCTTTTTTCTCCTCAATTTTAAAAAGTCTTTTGTATGTTAAGTATATTAATCCTTTTATTGTGATATATTATAACTACTTTTTCTGAATTTTTACTTTGTAGGTTTTTTTGCCATGCAGAGGTTTTAGTTGTATTTTATAGTTGAATTTTTCAACCTTTTATCATAGGAATTTATCCGTGTTTTCCACTAGTATTTGTATATTTCATTTTTTTATGGTTAGATCTCTGATCCATTTGGAGTTTATTCTTGTGTAGGGTAAAAAAAAATAGATCTAATTTTATCTTTTTCCAAATGGCCATCCATTATTCTACCATCATTTATTAAAATGTCCATCTTTGGGGCCGGCCCCATGGCCAAGCAGTTAAGTTTGTGCATTCTGCTTCAGCAGGCCAGGGTTTCGCTGGTTTGGATCCTGGACACAGACATGGCACCACTCATCAGGCCATGCTGAGGCAGCATCCCACATAGTAGAACCAGAAGGGCCTACAACTATAATATACAACTGTGTACTCGGGGGCTTTGGGGAGAAGAAGGGGGGAGGAAAAGAAGGTTGGCAACAGATGTTAGCTCAGGTGCCAGTCTTTAAAAAAGTTTTTTAAAAAACAATCCATCTCTGCCCCAGTGGTTTGAGATGTCTCACCTTTATCATCTACTGCAGTTATGTGTATAGTTGGGTCTTCCTGTCTGTTTATTCACACAGTACCACAGTTTTAATTATAGAAGCTTTGTCGTTTGTTGTAGCATCTGCTAAGGCTGGTCCTTCTCATAGTTCTTCCTTTTCATTGTTTTCTTGGCTATTCTCATGTTTTTTTCATATGAACTTCAGTATCAACTTGTCTAACTTCAAGGGAAAAAAAGCCTTTGTGGTGTTTTTATTGAGATTGCATTAAATTTCTGAATTAATTTGGCAAGAACTAACAACTTGATGATACTGAGACATACAAGAACAAGAGATGTCTTTTTATTTGTTCAGGTCGACTTTTGTGTCTTGCAGGAGTGTTTTCTAATTTTCTTCATACAGGTTTTGCATATTTCTCGTTAACTTTATTCCTAAGTATTTCGTCTTTCGTGATTCTATTGTAAACACCTTTCTCTTCCATTACATCTTCTTACTGGCTATTGTTTGTGTATATGGAGGTTATTGAGTTTTGCCTATTAGCTATATATTGTTACCTTGCTGAGTTCTTTTTCTGTTTGAGCTAGCTTTATCCCTGATTCTCTAGGGAAGCACTGTCCAATAGAAATACTGAGCTGCATGTGTAATTTAAAATTTTCTAGTAGTCACATTTAAAAAAGAAAAAGAAACAGATAAAATTAATTTTAATAGTGTATTTAAACCATAATATCTAAAACATGACCATTTTAATATGTAATCAATATAAAATATTATTAATATTTTACATTATTTTTTCACTGTCTTCAAAATCCAGTGTATATTTTACACTTATAGCACATCTCAGTTTGAAATAGTCACATTTCTAGTGCTCAGCAACTGCGTGTGGCTCATGCTTACTCTAGTGGTTGGAACACGTCTAGAGTGTTCCAGGTAGCTATCGTGTCATCTATAAATAGATAGGTTTTACTTCTTTTCCGATTGCTTAGGCTCCTGATCGTTTTATCTTATCTAAACGCACTGGCTAATACTTCCAGTAGTATGTTAAGTATTAGTGGAGATAGGAGGCATCCTTGCCTTATTCCTGACTTAGTGGGAATGCCTCTTGTGTTTCTCCATTAAGATGTTGGCTTTAAGATTTAGGTATATGTGTTTTATCTTGTTAAGGAAGTAGCCAGATACTCTTTTCTTTTCTTTTTTTTTAAAGATTGGCCCTGAGCTAACATCTGTTGCCAATCTTCCTCTTTTTTTTCTTCTTCTTCTCCCCAAAGCCCCCCAGTACATAGTTCCGTATCCTAGATGTAGATCCTTCTAGTTCTGCTATGTGGGACCCCGCCTCAGCATGGCCTGACCAGCAGTGCTAGGTGCACGCCCAGGATCTGAACTCGTGAAACCCTGGGCCACTGAAGCAGAGCACACGAACTTAACCACCCGGCCATGGGGCCACCCCATATTATTTTCTTGAGCGTTAAGTTTTGTCAAAAGCTTTTTCAGTATTTATGGAGATAGTCATCATATAATTTTTCTCCTAAGACCTATTAATATAATCTGTTAATTGATTTCCTAATATTGAAATACTTTTGCGTTCTTGTTATAAACCCAACTTGGTCATGATATGGTCTCTTCTTTTAACTTTTTGTTCAGGAATAATTTCAAGCTCAGAGAAAGTTGCAAGAATAGTAGAAAGAATCTTTTTTACCCATATCCACCAATTAACATTTTGCCCTATCTGCTATATCATTTGCTCTCTCTAAATGTACATTTTTAACATTGATACAATATTTAATCTATCATCCATATTCACATTTTTTTCAGTTTACTCAGTAATGTGTATTTTTTTAATGTGGTGTTAGAATCTGATAAATATTTCATTTAGGATTTTTACATCCGTATTCATAAGTGATATTTATAATTTTGTAATTTTTTGCTGTCTTTTTCAGATATAGGTGTCAGTTTAGTTTTTGCTTCGTAGAAAGAACTTGGAGTTTCCCTCCATTGTCTGTGCTCTGCGCTAATCTAGGTAGCCTTGAGACGATGTGGTCTCTGAGGGCTTGGTGGCGTGCTCCCGTGACAGCATCTTGGCCTCCTGCTGCTTTGTGGGGTAATTCCTTAATGACTCTAGCTGCTTCTTCCATCAGAATTGGTCTGTTTAAGCTTTCTGTGTTTTACTAGAGTCAATTTTGGTAAACTTGGCTTTCCTGAGAAATTATCCATTCCATCTAGGTTTTCAAATTTACTTGCATAAAAGTGCAAAGTGGTCTCTTATTTTTTTAGTTGGCTTTGATTCGATTGTTTTGCTCATTATCACTTCTTATGTTTATATTTGTGCTTTCTCTCTTTTATTCTTGATTAAATTAGCTAGTGATTGGTCTATTTTGTTGGTTTTTTCCCTAGAACCCAGCATTTTGATTTATTAAATGGATCTAGTATTTTTCTGTCCTCTACCTTATTAATTTCTGCTTTTATTTTTATGATTTCTTTCCTCATCCTTTCTTGTGGTTTACTTTGTTTCTTTTTCTACTCTTCAAATAGAAAATATAATTCACTTATGTTTGTTAATTTTTAGAATTTTATAGGTAATTTGTTTTATCATTTTATTTATTTTATTGATATAGATTTATTTAAGGTTATTAATTTTCCTCTGATCACTGATTTAAAGGTACCTCATTGATTCTGATGCGAAGTGTTTTCATTATCATTATTTTTCAGAAATTCTGTAATTCTTGTTTTTATTTTTCTTTTCTCTGGTTTTTTTGTTTGTTTTGGTGAGGAAGATTGACCCTGAGCTAACCTCCCTGCCAATCTTCCTCTGTTTTGTATGTGGGACACTGCCACAGCATGGCTTGATGAGCAAGTGTAGGTCCACCCCAGATGACCTTAAGTGCAAACCTAACCACTATGCCACCAGGCTGGCCCCTTCACTTGTTTTTTAAATTTCCCTGTCAAAGAGCATTTTTGCTTTTTCATTTGTTTGTTTTTAGTTTTGTTTCATTGTGATTAGAGAGAATTGAAAGTTACCAGCATTTTCTTTGTGACCTAATGTGTGATGAGTTTTTGTGAATGTACCTGTTCAGCAATATTAGGGTGCAGTGTTCAATATATATCCATAAGATTTGTATATATCCATAAGATCAACATCAGATGATTATACTGGTTAGATCTTTTATATCCTTATTTTTTGTCTCTCCATCTGTCTTATTCTGAGAGTGGTGTGTTAAAGCATCATATTAATAGTGAGGTATTTTGTTTGCTTTTTCCTGAGAAAAATCACCTTGAGCTAACATCTGTTGCCAGTCTTCCTCTTTTTGCTGAGGAAGATTCTCGCTGAGCTAACATCCATTGCCAATCTTCCTCTGTCTTGTATGTGAGCCACTGTCACAGCATGGCCACTGATAGATGAGTCATGTAGGTTGGCACCCAGAAACCGAACCTGGGCCACTGAAGCAGAGTGTGCCAGATTTAACCAGTAGGCCGCCAGGGCTGGCCCTCATATTAGTGTTTTTTCTATTTCTACTTGCATTTCCTTTAGTTTCTACTCTATATAGGTCTTGCCTGAGTCAATTATTGACCAAATGGCTATTTTCTAATTCCTTCATTTTTTCCACATTTATTAGTTGGGATTCTACTATGAGTGAAAGCTTTCCCTTCTTCTCTATTTTTTTATTTATTCATTTGTTTACGTCAATATGGACTCATGGATTCTTATTTTATTTAGTAATAATTTCTTGTTATCATTATTCATTTTGATGCTCATATTGTCCTAGATTTGGCCAGTGGAAGCCGCTTGAAGTTGGCTGCTGTATCCTTTTCACATGGCCCCATCTTTCTTTGAGCATCCTCATTACTTTGTGACCAATGTGTTCCAGGTTCATCTTGTGTCTTCCCTGTCTCGGTCCACACGCACTGAGTTGAGATTAGTCATGTAAAGATCTGCTCCTAATTTTCTCAAGATGATATTCCTCTAGGACAAGAATCACATTGGGTTTTTGTCACCTTAGATAATTGGCAAACCTTGATACTTAGCATTTACTAAATTTTCAACTGATATGATCGATTTAATTAACATATGAATTGTCACTTCCTGTGCTCCTGAAGGAAGAGAGATCACTTCCTTCCTCCTAGGCTACCTGACAGAAGATGTGCAGAGAAGACTCCAAAGACTGGAATCGTGCCTGGCTCTGCCACTGTCACTTCTCTGAGTCTCACTTCGTCATTTGTCAAAGGAGATGATAATGTCAGCCTTCACAACATTGTTATGAAGGCCACATGAAACCACAGATGTACAAGAATTTTGTCAAAGTGTTGTTGATTAAGGGTGTAATTCTGTCAATCTTAGTAGCATCAAAATGTGTTGGAGAATATTTCAGTCTTTCATTTTTCTCTGAAGTAGGACAGTCATTAAATTAATTATTTACATTTGGAAAAGTAAGAAAAGGTTGTGTTTAAATGACAAACTCAAGGTCACACCATAAGGGACAGAACTGGAATTAGATTCCTGGTCTCCTGACATCACCTCAATTTTTTTTTTTTTTTCCAACTAGAATAATTAAGTTAGAATGTGTCAGGACAGGGCTTCCTGAAGGGAAGAACTTCCAAATCCTGGAATCCCTCAGGAGAGTTTCAGAAATTCGTTTTTAAGAAGCCTTTAAATTAGTATGAAGCTTAACCTCGGTGATAGCTACTCTCATGTGACCTGCATGCCCTGATTTGTCAGAACTGTTAAATATAATTGGTTAGTTTCTTCCATCTGGATCTTTTAGGCCAGAGAGGGAAACCTCTCAGCCAGTTGTCATCATGGATTTTTATATCTATCCTTAAGGGAAAAGAGAAGAAGAACTGTTTTCTAACTGTTATAAGACCAAGTAAAGCCCTGTTCAGTTCTTCTCATATCTGTTTCCTTTTTTATTCTACAAACATGTGCTGGGTACCAGCTAAGAACTCAGCACCTTGTCATATGATGGCAGGAATTCCAAAGTGAATCACTTACCTCCCTGCCCAGCTCAGGTTCCATGAGCTGTTACTGGAGATACATGGAGCAGTCTGGGGGTTTATAGGAATCAGTTTAAACTTTTGGTGTGTTCAGTTACTTAGGCTTAGGCATGGAATAGGTAGAGAGTTGGGTTGGGTGTTTTTGTAGGCAAGTTTGTTTGAAAAAGAAGGACAAGGAAGTAATTATAATTATAGCTCAGTGGTTCTCAAACCTTTTGGTATCAGGAAACTTTTGTATCCTTAAAGACCCCAAAGAGCTTTTATTTATGTGAGTTATTCATATCACTGTATTAGAAATTAAAACTTACGAGGGCCGGCTCCGCAGCCAAGTGGTTAAGTTTCACGCACTCTGCCTCGGTGGCCCAGGGTTTCACCGGTTCAGATCCTGGGCGTGGACATGACACTGCTCATCAGGCCATGCTGAGGCAGCATCCCACATGCCACAACTAAAAGGACCCACAACTGAAAATATACAACTGTCAGGCTGGCCCCGTGACACAGAAGTTAAGTTCGCACGTTCCACTTCTTGGAGGGCTGGGGTTCGCCAGTTTGGATCCCAGGTGGGGACATGGCACTGCTTGGCAAAAGCCATCCTGTGATAGGTGTCCCACGTATAAAGTAGAGGAAGATGGGCATGGATGTTAGCTCAGGGCCAGTCTTCCTCAGAAAAAAGAGGAGGATTGGCAGTAGTTAGTTCAGAGCTAATCTTCCTCAAAAAAAAAAAAAAATACAACTGTACCAGGGGGCTTTGCGGAGAAAAAGGAAAAAATAAAATCTTTAAAAAAAGAAAAAGAAATGAAAACTTACAACTTTTTAAAACATAATATATAAGCACACATTCCATTAGCTCTCAGAGTGATGATATCACACATGTAGCCTCTGGAAAACTTCACTGTAAGAGAGTGAGAGTGAAAAAGGCAAATAATGTTTTAGTATCCTGAAAATAGTTTTTACCTTACAGACCCCCAAAAGAATTTCGAGGACTCCCAGGGCTTCCCAGACCATACTCTGAAAACTACTAACTGTATAAAATTTTTAAAGTTCATTTTACCAATAATAGACATTTGACTCATTTTAAGTTTTCAGTTATTACAAAAACACTGCTTTGAGCATTCTTTTACGTGTATCTTAGTGTACACGTTCAAGAACTTCTCTGAAGTTTGTACCTAAGATTGGAACCGCTGAGTCCTAGGGTCTGTACATCGTCAGATGTGTTAGATAATGCCTGCAATGCCTGTCAGGGAGTCTTCGGAAAAATACTATTGTGAACGTTCTAGTGCGTGTCTTTTGATGGTCATACCCACTCGTTTCTGTTGGGTACATACCGAGGTGTGGAATTGTTGGGTGGTAGAGTATAAAGCTAAGCAGTTTTTTAAAGTGATCTACATTCCTTCCAGCAATAGCCATGAGTTCTAGTTGCTTCGTACTCCTCACCAGTGTTAGGTATTATCAGTTCTTTTAATTTCAGCAATTTTGGTGGAGATGTAGTATCTTGTAGTTTTAATTTGCATTTTCCTAATAACTAATAATGTTCAACAACTTGTCATATCCTTATTGGCTATTTGTATGTTTTTGTGACGTGACTCTTCAAGTCTTACCCATTTTTTAAATTGGATTGTCAGTCTTTTTATTACAGATTTTTAGGAGTTTTTTATATACCCTGGATGTTTCTTTTCTGACGTGTTATGCATATATTTTCCCACTCTCTGGATTTCTTTTTTACTTTCTTAATGTTGTCTTTTGATAACAGAAATCTTTTATTTTAATGAAGTCATGTATGTCAGTCTTTTATAATTAATGCTTTGTGTGTCCTGTTTAGTGAATCTTTGCTTACCCAGAGTTTTTAAGATATTCCCCTGTGTGTGCTTCTAAAAGTTTGATGTTTTAGCTTTCACGTTAATTTTTGTATCTAGTGTGAAGTGTAGGGGTCAAGTCTCATTTTTTTCCATATGGATGTCTGTTTTATTGAGGAGACCGTGTTGCTCCTCCCCCACACGCAGAATTACAGGGACCCTTTTCTGATAAATGAGACGACTGTGTACGTGTGGGTCTGTTTCTAGGCTCTCTGTTTTGCCCCATTGATGCGTTTGTCCATCGTTACACCAGCACCACCACATGTTAATTACTGTAACTTGAGTAGCTGACAATGTAAGCGCTGCTTCCAGCTCTACTTGTCATTCATCAGGATTGGCCTGGCGACTCTGCATCCTTCACGTTTCCTAATAAAATTTAGGATTAACTTGTCGATTTGCACATTCACTCACATTAGAAAAAAACTGCTGGGATTTTGATTGGAATTGCGTTGACTCTTTAGATCAATTTGATGAGAACTGAGAGCTTAGTAGTGTTGAGTCTTCTAATCCATGAGTGTGACACAGCCCCTCATGCCCACCCGTGTCCAGGTCTTCCTTAATTTCTCTCAGAATGTTGTATAGCTTTTAGTGTAGATGGCTTGCACATCTTTCACTGAATATTTGTTTTGGGGTTTTTAAATTTCAGTTTCCAATTGTTGGTATATATAGAAATACAATAGATTTTTGTATTTTGAATTGTATCTGGTGGCCTTTCCAAATTTATTTTTTGATTTTAATAGATTTTGTAGATGGGTGGGATGCAGTTTGTGTAAGAAGTCGTGTCATTTACAAGCAATACTTCTTCTTTACGTCTGTGTTTATAGCTTTTCTTTCCTTTTCTTTCCTTATTACATTGGCCTCTACTACAACGTTGAGTAGAAGTGGTGATAGTGGATATTTTTGTTTTATTCTGTAATTCAGTAAGAAAGTGTTCAATATTTCACAATCGTTAAGTATGCTGTTGGCTATAGTTTTTTTTATAGATACTCTTCTAGAAGGAAATTCCCTTCTATTCTTAGTTTATTGAAAATTTTAATCATGAATGGGTGTTGAATTTTGTCAAATGCTTTTTCTGCATCTATTGAGATGATATATGGGTTTTCTTCTTTATTTTGTTAATATAGTGACTTCAGCTCATTTTTTTTTTCTATTGTTAAACAAACCTTTGTATTCCTGGGATAAACCCCACTTAGTCATGATATATTATCCTTTTTGTATATTACTAGATTCAATTTCCTAATATTTTGTTAAGAATTTTGCATCTATGTTCATTTTATTTTGTTGTAATGTCTTTATCATGTTTTGGTATGAGGGTTACATTGGCCTCATAAAAGGAGTTGGAGAGTGTTTCCTCTTCCTCTATTTAAGGGATTTTGTCCAATTTGTTATTACTTCTTCTTTAAACTTTTCCTAGAACTCAGCAGTGAAGCCATCTGGGTCTGGAATTTTCTTTTTAGTTGCAATTTCAGTCTTTTTACTATGTATAGGGCTCTTCATATTCTCTTTTTCTTGTGTTCAGTTTAATAAGTTGTGCTTTTTCAAGGGAGTTGCCCTTCATCTAAATTTTCAAATTTATTTGCATAAAGTTATTCATAATATCCTGTTACTGTCTTTTTTTTTTTTTTGAGGAAGATTAGCCCTGAATTAACTACTGCCAGTCCTCTTTTTTTTTTTTTTTTTTTTTTTTTTTGCTGAGGAAGACTGGCCCTGAGCTAACATGCATGCCCATCTTCCTCTACTTTATACGTGGGACACCTACCACAGCATGGCTTTTGCCAAGCGGTGCCATGTCCACACCCGGGATCCAAAATGGCAAACCTCCGGCCACCAAGAAGTGGAACATGCAAACTTAACCGCTGTGCCACCGAGCCAGCCCCTGTTACTGTCTTCTTAATGTCTGAAGGATCTATAATGAAATAGAAACTTAAATCATTGATGTTTAACCTTTCTTCTCTTCTAATGTAAACATTTAGAGCTGTAAATTTCCATCTGAGCTCTGCTTTAGCTAGATCTCACACCTGTGGATATGTCATATTTTCATGAATTTTTTTTTTCTCCCCAAACCCCCCCAGTACGTAGTTGTATATTTTAGTTGTGAGTCCTTCTGGTTGTGGCATGTGGAATGCCACCTCAACATGGCCTGATGAGCAGTGCCATGTCCACACCCAGGATCCGAACTAGCAAAACCCTGGGCCACCAAAGCGGAGCACACGAACTTAACCACTCAGCCACCAGGCCAGCCCCTTCATGAATTTTAAGTTCCAAAACTTTTCATATTTCTATTTCAATTTCTTTGATATATGAGTTATTTACAAGTATATGTCACTTAATTTCTTAGCATTTGGGATTTTTCTAATTAACTTCTGTCATTGATTTCTATTTAAATTTCACTGTGGTTAGAGAACATATTCTGTTTTATTTCAATTCTTGAGAACTTTAGTGAGGATTGCTGTCTCACGCAGCATATCCCATAAGCATGTGAAAAGAATGTGTATTCTACATATATTGGGTATGGTATCCTGTATGTGTCAATTAGATTGATTGGTTAATTGGTTATTTATGTTATTAATTGGTTAATTTTGTTATTCACATGTTTCCTATCCTAATTGATTTTTTCAACTTCTTGACCTATCAATTACCTCTTGTGAGAGAGAGGTTAAAATTGCCAATTCATGATTGTGGATTTGTCTGTTTCTCCTTTTAGTTCTTTAAACTTTTGCTTTATATATTTTGTGTTATTAGGTACATATAAATTTAAGGTTATTGCAGCTTCCTTTCAAATTGACTACTTTATCTTGATTAAATGTCCTTTTTTAATCTAATCATACTTTTTGCCTTAAAAACTGCCTTGTCTGATGTTAACATAACCACATGAGCTTTCTTTTGATTAATGTGTACAGGGTATATTTGTTCCATGTTTTTACCTTCCTGTGTCATTATATTTCAAGTGTTCTTATATTTCAGGGCCCTCTTATAAACAGATATAATTGGGTTCTGGGGTTTTGTGGGTCCAGCATCTTAATTTTTCCCTCCTAATTGTTTTACTTAATTGATTTGTATTTAATGTAGTTATTCATTTAAGTCTACCATTTTGCATTTTGCTTTCTCTTTGAGTTCTTCCTCATTTCTTTATTCTTCCTGTGTTGCCTTCTTTCGGATTAATCGTATATGTTTTATTACGGTTTCTCTCTCCTTACCTTTTAGTGATACATTCTTGTGTAATTTTTTAATCAGCTACCCTCTGCCTGTGTGCCTCCTTGGTTTCTTAAAGCCTACCTTAAATAAGTGCTCTAACCGCTTCCCCAATAATGCAGAATTCTCAGCAAAGTTTGGCTCCATTTATCCCCTCTTCCATGCTTTGTGCAGTTGCTTTCGTATAATTTACTAACACATATATGATAAACCCTACAAGCCGTTTTTCAAATTCTTGTCCTCAATTGTCGATATTGATTTGTATCTGCTCACACACTGGCCCTTTCTTCTGCTCTTCATCCTTTCTGCAGTTTTGTCCTTCCATCTGGGATTACTTTGCTTCAGCCTGAAAAACTTCCTTTTTATTTCCTGTAGTTTCGGTCTGTTGGTGACAAGTTCTCTCAGCTTTGATTTGTCTGAAAATATTATTTCACCTTCATTTTTGAAGGTTATTTTCACTGAGTGTAGAATTCTTGGTTGGCTGTTTATATGTTTCAGCCCTTTAAAGATAGTCTGTGGCTTCTGGCTTCCATGGTTTCTGTTAAAAAGTCAGCCATGAGTCCTATCGTTGCTCCTTAGAAGAATAATGCTTTCTCTGACTGCTTTCAAAAATTTTTCTCTGCCTTTCATTTCATTTATATTTTATCTGTCTTTTATTTTTAGCAGTTTAACAGTGATGTGTCTTGGTATAGTTTTGCTAATTTTTTTGTATTTTTGCAACTTGTGGATTGCTGAGCCCTTCTTTCATTAGTTTTCAAATACTTTGCCTCATTCTCTCTTCTCTCTCTGGGATTGTAATTACTCATATTTTGCATTTATTGACTATATCCACCTGTGTCTAATGCTCTAATCTGTTTTCTTCATATTTTTGCTTCATTTTGGATGTTTTCTATTTATTTTTCTTCAAGTTTATTAATCCTTTTTTCTACTGGATTCTGTCTGCCCTTAAATCCATCCAGTGAGTTCTTAATTTCTAATATTTTATATATATATATATATATACATATATATATATATATATATGTAGTGTGTGTGTGAGAGGAAAATTGGCCCTGAGCTAACATCTGTTGCCAGTCTTCCTCTGTTTTTCACATGGGACGCTGTCACAGCGTGGCTTGATGAGCAGTGCTTGGTCCATACCCAGGATCCAAACCTGCAAACCCCAGGCTGCCAAAGTGGAGCACATGAACTTAACCACTGCACTCCCCGGCTTGCCCCCAAATATTATATTTTTTATTCTAGGATGTCCATTTGATTTTTTGTATGAATTCCAATTTTCCATGAGTATTATTTATCTTTTCTTACATTTTGTTGATCTTTTCCTCTACTTTCTTTAACATACTAATTGTGGTTATTTTTAAGTTTTTGGTCCATTATCTGGAGCATATGGGCGTCTCATTCTATTGTGTATATTTTCTCTTGCTTACCAATCACAGTGTTCAGCCTTTTTTTATACCTAATTTTTTTTATGATATACTAGATATTTTAGATAAAAGGACTCTTTAGGTGTGATATCTTCCATCGAAAGAGTTCTTCCTTTCCTCTCTTAGGCGCATAGGGTCAGGGCCTGATCCCCTCACAGACTGAGCTTGAGCCTGGAGTTTATCCCTGTTCCTTGGACCTGGGTCTTCTTGGGCTTTTGATTGAGAACTTGATAGGTAGCTGTCTCCTCAGTCCTGACATACTGCCCCTTGAGAGGTTTGGGGCTTAGTTCTTTGACCTCTCACTCCTTACAATTCAAAATATGGCAAATATATTGAAGAAAAGATCAGCTATATGTTTGAGGTAGACCTCTCCTTCTAGTGTGACCCTGTCTCCTAAAATTACAAGATTATGCAAGATTTGATTCTGCCTTTTAGAAGCTCTCACCCTAGCTTTGCAGTTCTAATGAGCAGGCTCAGAACTCAGAAAATGTCCCACAGGGAAAACTGGCCACACACGGAGCTCCTCAAGTTCCAATCTGTCACAACAGCCTCTCTGATTTCTCTTTTCTGCAGTAGAGCTCCTCTGCACAGGCCAAGCTTGATCCTCAGTTCATGCCCCAAATTGGCAAATACCCTCTGGAAGGAAAACAGTGTCAGCTACCTCGGAAGCTTTCCCCACCCAGGTCTAGAATTCCTGTTCATCTAATCCTCTTGATTTCTACAACACTGCAGTGCCTTTTTTTTTTTTTTTAATGCTTTTTTGGTGAGGAAGATTGGCCCTGAGCTAATATCTGTTTCCAATCTTCCTCCTTTTTTTCTTTTTTTCTCCCCAAAGCCCCAGTACATAGTTGTATGTCATTCTAGCTCTTCTCTGTGGGACGCTGCCACAGCATGGCCTGATGAGCAGTGCTAGGTCCACACCCAGGATTCAAACCAGTGAACCTCTGGCCACCAAAGCAGAGAGCACAAACTGAACCATTCAGCCACAGGGCCAGCCCCTGCAGTGTCTTTTAAAATAATTAATCTGACTTTTTCTGGTTGTTGCATCAGCAACATTGCACTGCCATAATCTATCACATCCTACCTGGAAACATCAGAAACATTATCTTCTATCTGCCCACTGTAATTAGTTTTTTAACTTGTCTCCCTAGCTCTACTCTTGCCCCCTCCCCTCCCAGAGCAGCCAGGGCATTCCTTTTAAGTACATCCTGTCTCTCCTCTGCTCAGAACCCTTCAGTGGCCTCCCCTTATCCTTAGAATCAGTTCAGATTCAGTTTCACAGTCTAGAAAGTCCAACACGATCTTATGGCTACTCCCCTAATCTCCCTCCAGACTCCCCTTTGCTCACTCAGCTCCACTCTTACCTCTTTTCCATTTCTCAAACACACTAACATGTCCCCATCTCAGAGTCTTTGTACTTGTCACACACCCTCTACTTGGAAGGTTCTGTCCTCAGATCTTCATAAGGCTTTGCCTTTATTTCGTTTGGGAGCTCTGTGCAAACGTCACCTCCTTAAAAAGGACTTTCCCCACCCCATATCTTCTTACTTTGCTTTAGTTTTAATCATAGCACTTACCTAACATTATATTGTATATTTATTTGTCTATTTTCTGTCTCCTTCACTAGGAGGTAAGCTCCCTGAGAGTGGAACCTGTGTCTGTTTTGGTTGCTTTTCTAACCCCAGGGCTTAGAACAGTGCAGAACCTGTAGTGAGTGCTCGATAACTATTTGTGGATTGAATTAGAAATCCCTTACCTTGAAGAATTCTTAATTTAAGGAGAAGATAAATGAGTGGAGTAAAATTGGAAGTCCTCTAACATGGATGTCTACAGAATGCTTTGGTGGGGGCAGGGTACTGACTTGGCTGGGGTGTAGTTGACAAGGCCTCGATAAGGAGGTGGCCCTGGAGCTGGGTGTTGAAACTGAGTAATGATGTACGTCTGACCAAGAAGAATAGAAAACTCAACATATGTGAATGAATTGGTGTTCATAAAACAGTGGGGCTAGAACATGGGGGTGGGTGTCAGGAAATGACATCAGATATAACTGGAGAGCAAGGCAGAGGCAAAGTCACAAAGGCCTTGGGTAGCAGGATAAAGAATTTGGACTTTACCTTAAAGATAATATGGAACAAAAATTTTTAAGGTAAGGAGAGATGCTATCAGATGTATATACTTCCATATGTTTCACTACTCCTCACTGCAAGAATCACACTAAAACCATAAGTAGGTTGATATAGAAAATCCCTGACTTTGTTGTCAGGGCCCACTTTCAAAACATAAGTCCTGGGCCGGCCCTATGGCCTAGTGGTTGAGTTCAGTGCACTCTGCTTCAGCAGCCTGGGTTCGGTTACTGGGCACAAACCTACACCATTCGTCAGCAGCCATGCCGTGGTGGTGACCCTCATACAAAAAGAGGAAGACTGGCACAGATGTCAGCTCAAGGCAGATCTTCCTCAGCAAAAAAAATAAGTCCTTATCCCAACTCACTGTGCAACCTGGGGAGGCATTATTTCCTCTTCTGAGCCTCAGATCTTCATTCTTAGCAGAAGAGAACCGTAGGCTTCTAAGAGCTATTCCATCTCTGCACGTATGGTTCTGTTTATATGCTTTAGCTAGATGCCTTGGGACAAAAAATTTAATTTTTTTTTTTTTTTGCATTTACCAGAGATAATTAAAACTTCCCATTCTTGCCAATCTAAATTCAGTTCTCCTCTGAGATTTTCTAACATTTAGGTCAGATGCCAGGAAACTAACTTCTTGGGGTAAAACTACCCAAGTGGAAGTAGCAAGTCTTTTTTTTTTCCTCTGACTGGGATGGGAATGCAGGTGGGAGGAGGGGGTGATAGAATGAGTCTTTTTCTTGCAGTTATGATTCCAAAGAATCCCTATCCTGCATCTGATGTGAACACTGAGAAGCCCAGCATCCACAGCAGCACCAAAACTGTCTTGGAGCATCAACCAGGGCAGAGGGGGCGTAAACCAGGAAAGAAGCGGGGCCGGACGCCCAAGCCCCTAATTCCCCATCCCATCTCTACCCCATCCAAGTCAGCTGAACCTTTGAAATTCCCAAAGAAGAGGGGTCCCAAACCTGGCAGTAAGGTAGGTAAAAATGTGGGTTTCCCAGAAAGGGATGAAGGGTTATAAAGGGATAACCCATCCATACTCATCCATCTTGCACAGGGGCATGTCTGGCCCTATTCTCCACCTGGTATTGTTTTTAGAGGAATCTCCTA
Source organism: Equus asinus (assembly GCF_041296235.1). Taxonomy (NCBI): domain Eukaryota; kingdom Metazoa; phylum Chordata; class Mammalia; order Perissodactyla; family Equidae; genus Equus; species Equus asinus. Next base: position 82,291,187 of record NC_091794.1, read on the forward strand.
GATTGTTATCCCTACTTAGCTACTTTTCCTGGGAGTTGATAATATTAGAGATAGGATGGTTTGGATAAGAAACAAATTTTGACTTTGAAAGTTATTCACGTTTGAGGGAATTCTGGTCTTGAGGGAATTCTGGTCTAATATTTTCCATAGATGGAAGGCCCTGCTCCTAATTGTTAACCTACTCAGAGTAGATGCCCAGGCATGTGAAAGACCAAATTAACTCTGTAAATGTATTTCTTTTTCCATCCCTTCCCTTTCTTTAAAAAAACAAAAAAAGAGGGGGCTCGCCCAATGGCATGTTCATTAAGTTTGCATGTTCCTCTTCAGCAGCCCAGGGTTCACAGGTTCAGATACCGGGCATGGACCTACACCCTACTAATCAAGCCATGCTGTGGAGGCATCCAACATACAAAATAGAGGAAGATTGGCAACAAATGTTAGTTCAGGGCCAATCTTCCTCAAGAAAAAATTATTGAATACCTACGAATTATCAGGCTCTGTATCGGACGCCATTACATACGTATCCTGTGATCTTCACAAAACCCTAGGAGATGAGTAGTGTTAATGTTATTTAATAGCTAAGTGAATTGAGACTTAGAGATATGAAATGACTTCCCTAAGGTCACGTAGCTAATAAATGGCAAAGGCTAAAAAGATGAGTCCCCAGATCTTCTAGTTCCAGGGTCACTGCTGCCCTACCACATGTTCACTCCCCCACACTTCCTGAGGGAGATAACACTTAGCTCTAGTTAGGAGAAGACTGCTGAGTCAGCTGTCGCTGAGCTCTGTTACTGAGCGTCTCCCCTTTGAGCCATGGCCAGTTCTTCATGCGGGCCTTCCCTAGGGAAACCGTTGTTGTGAAAGGCCCTCAGCTGCTTCTCTAGGGCTTCCTTTGGCATCACCTTCTCCACTCACTTCCTGTCACTTCCCTGCACCTCCCTCCCGAACTTGACTGCCTGAGTTTCGATAGGGAAATGATACCACTTCTCCCTGGGCGTTCCATTCCAATCTCATGAGTTCTTTCCTACGTTTTCTTGGTTGGTTGGTTTTCTTTTGTTTATTAGCTCCAGCTGACTTCAGTCCTTCTGGAATATAAAAGCTCCTCAAGCTCGAGAACCTAATCTTTTTCTTCTCTTTTTCTCCTGCAGTGCCTTATGTCTCACTCTCTAGGGAGATGTTTAGTATATGCAGAATGGTTGGATGGATGATTTTAGTGATGATATTCCAATTGAGACTGTCTCTTATTTACTGGCTTTGAATTCTCAGTGGCACATCCTGGTCTTTCTGTGTAACACGTAATGCTCCTAATCTGTTCCCACTAACCCCTAACCCAGGTCCTGCTTCATTGTTGTCTGCATTGCTCTCGTCTCATCCTCATGTTGTGGAGGAGAGGCTGAAGGCCCTGAAGATTCCAAGGCCAGAGAAGCCCTGCTGTTGATGAGGGGAAGTCGCCTTGAGGAGAGTCAGATTAAAGAGGGAGAAAACTTGTCTCTGAGGTTCCAAAGACAGAACCAGAACCAAAAGGCAGAAACTCAAGCCGACAGGCTTTGTCTTGACATAAAACGAACAGTTAGATCTATCCCCAAATGGAGGTAGTGACCTCCCGTGACTAGAGGTATTTCGTCAGGGACTGGATGACAATGTGGGAGGGATGTTTTCAGGGAGAGGGAAGTGGAAGTATTGGATGGATGGTTGGATTAAACGGCCTTTAAGATCCTTCAAATCCTAAGAACTGTGGTTCTCTGATAGTCTCTGCTCTGCTTCCTCAGGCAGTCCCAAACCTAGTAAGCAGAGTCCTCTTTCTTTCCACCCCTCTTGAAAACCACAATTCTCATCTTATCCTGTATTTTATGGCTTGGGATTTGACTCCCTAATTCCCCTCCTGTCCTTTTGCTCCTCCTATAAATGTACATGCCTTCCACTTAACCCATGGCCGTTGTGTTCCTTTATGAAACAGAGTCGTCTTGTGGCTGGAGAATAGGCTTTGAAGGCAGGCAAACTTGGGTTTATTTGTCGTCTTCATTTGTTACCACCTGTGTGACTTTGGAAAAGCTTCTTTGAGTAGGGCTCTGAGCCCTAGATTTCTCACCAATAAAATGGAATGGGTGATATCTGAATAGCTGTAATACATGTAAATGCACATGTCTCAAACAGTAATAATGCCTTCCATCTGTCTGCTTTCTTCTACAATATTTGGGCACCTTATTCACCAGGCTTGTTCCTTCAAGGACAGCATGAAGTCCTACCACCAGCTCAGTGAATTTTAACTGGTATTTCCTTTCTTCCCTGACTCGTTGCTTATTTGGATTTTTATTTTTAGCAATATCAAAAAATATGAGGAGATGTCCATGTCCCATATGTGCTTTGAATGTTTCATAAGTGTTTGCGTGATTACTTTCACAGGCAAGGCCATCTTATATATGCCTGCTGTCACTGGTGCTATCTCTTTAGATAATACACTCCTAGAAGGCAGACAGTTTTATACAGCTCCCAACAGTGGACTCTGCATGGGACATTTAGTAAAAAGGGATTTCTGGATCTCAGTGATGGTTATGTTTTCCTTGCATTCAGGAAGTTTTTAGAAAACTATTTCTTGGAAAGAACCTTCTAAGATCTTTCTCCCCTAGAGACTGCCCTGAACAACATAGAAGAGAGAGTTAGATTTCTCTCAAATTATTTTTATTACTTCCCCCATTATTGATATTCTATACTGTACGCTTCATTAAAAACATTTATTGACACATTATACGCCAAGTACCATGCTAGGAATCGTACTCAGAATCAGGCCCTCAAGAACACCAGTATGTAAATCTATAATACATTGTGACAAACGCAACAATGCAAAGTACAGAGATGGCACAAAAGAGACAGTAACTAGAGAAAAATCTAGAAAAACTTTGTGGATGAGCAGATATTTGTAAAGTCAAAAAAGAAGGGACAGTTTATTATTGTGAAGGCATGGACCAGGTAAAACTGCAGGGTTCTTAGAGAAGTAATATAGTTAGAGATTACTAGAGGATAAGGTTCTACATAAGAAATGGCAGGTAATGAGCTAAAGAGGTAAGCAGAGGAAAGTATAGAGTTAGGGGAAGGGACATTTCCGTTATTCAAGAGAGAGAAATAAAGTACCAAGTAATGTCAAAGTAGATTTAAGCCACATTTTTTTTTCCTTTTTTGCCTTTGTCTGCCAACTAATAAAGAACCTGGAACTTCAAATGATAATATTGAATCTAATATAAAAGATAGTGAATTAAGCTCTGGCTCTACGAAAGCCCAGAATCTTGTGCATAGATTCAGAAAATATTTACTAAGCACCTGCTGTATGTACAGCTTTGGGCAAGATGCTGTGTGGAAAACAAAGATAAAACACAGTGCCATCCACAAATATATTTCAGTTTCATGGGTGAATTAAATGCTAGCAATAGGGGAATGAGAAGGCAAGTTACCTGTCATGGGTAGCAAACTTCTCCCCATCCATTTTGACAGAGGAAACCTCGGACTTTGATGAACCCACCACCCACCTCACCAACAACCAGCACCCCTGAACCGGATACCAGCACTGTACCCCAAGATGCTGCCACCATCCCCAGCTCAGCCATGCAGGCCCCCACAGGTAAGAGCAGATCATGGTGCTGGCTGCAACAAGCCCCAGGCCCCAGTGTCTGTACTTTATCTTGTCTCATACCAATAGTTAGCCCCCTGTCCATTTGTAAGCCTACATAGAATCCTTAAAAGAACATTTTTATCTTTGGCATTTGGAATAGTTACAGAGACACCTTCATCCTGCCAAAACAATCAAAGGAACTAGGGGAGATGTTCTGTAAACTCAGAGTAGGGGAGCTGGGGCATGGGAGAGGGTGGAGCTGAGGCCAGCACCGGGAGCTCCCTGGCCCAGTGTGTAATAATACTCATCCTTTCCAGTTTGGGGTGCTCCGTTCTTGGTGATACCTTCCAGAACCCTTTCAGCATTACAATAATCCTGCCACCACTCAAATATGTATGAAGCTGCTCTGATTTTTTTTTTTTGAACATCACCAATGGTGGCAAACCTTGGTACTGTGAGAGTAAACTTAATTTTCGAGACCAAGCAATGAATGTTTGATTCAAAAGCAAAATCTGATGGCTAAAGTTTGTGTGGTAATTAACCTGGGTTATGCCTATCTGTTCCTATTTTCATAAACTATCTATGAGGTAACTCTAAAAGGGCTACCCCTTTAGGATAGATATACAGCCTCCCAATAGGGTAACTGTAAAGAACAACACTCATTTTTTATGTGTAAATTAAGATGTATGTGTGAAACCTCACTCTTGTTACTCCACAGATACTCCATCTTTTGTGTGTGTGTGTGAGGAGGATTGGCCCTGAGCTAACATCTGTTGCCAGTCTTCCTCTTTTTGCTTGAGCAAGACTGTCCCTGGGCTAACATCTGTGTCAATCTTCTACTTTCTACGTGTGGGACACCACCACAGCATGGCTTGATGATGTGTAGGTCCCCGCAGGGATCTGAACCTGCGGACCTCGGGCCCCTGAAGCAGAGCGCATGAACTTAACCCCTCCACCACCAGTCCAGCCCCAATACTCCATCTTCTTTAGGGAAGTCTGAGCAATTGGAGTGATCCCCGTGAAAGTTGAGGTAGTCTTTTTCTTAGAAGGAGTTGAGTGTATCTCCACCCAAATCCTGGAATGTTAGAGGTTGAAGGAAAGGGCTGAATAAGCTTTGGAAGATTACAGGGCCTGCCTGTGGCATTTATGTCCAGCTCTAGTCAAGGTCCTATCACGTGATTTCTCCAAATGTATCATCTGCATCTAGCCCCAGCCGATTACTGGTTTGCTGACCAGTGGCCTATGCCCCTAAGCTCCAAAGATGAGGACGTAAGGACAGATGAACACCTTGGTGAAAATATTGGTTACTTTTTCCAGCCTCATGACATTCCCCCTAGTTGCCTGTAAACCTGCTTTGCTTGCTCCACATCATCCTAGATGCCACTTAGGTCTCTAGGTGCCTTTTCAGTAACACCTGGAAGACCCAGAGCAGCGGGAGCTTTGTGACTGCGCCTCGCTGTTCCATGTGAAGGATGTGGACCATCACTCTGGCAGCCAGTGATCTGGCATCCCTCCCTTGGCCTGGATCTCATGGGCTAGGAAAAGTGGACACTTGCTTTGTATCTTTGTTTCCTGCTCTTGGCCAGGCTGTGGCAGTCTTGACTGTCACTGTGTCACCATCCCCTGATTGGGCCTTGGCTCATCCTGTGTGACCTTGACATCACTTCCCTTCTGAGCCTGTTTCCACACCTATACAACGATGGGATTAGTCCAGGTTACCTTTATAGTCCCTTCAAATGTTAACAATGGAAGCTATCATAGATTGAAAGCTGTGTGCCCCACTATATCCTTCATCACGTAGCTTTAATTTTTTAGCTACACAACACTTTTGAGAGTTTTTATATTTATCAGAGTTATATACATGCTCATAGTTTAAAGGAACAATAGGTCCACGAGAATTATTACAGAAACAAAATGAACAGACCCACCATCCCCCTGTCATTTACTTCTCACCAAAGGCAATCATTTTTAATTCAGCTGGTTCTTTTATTTACTTCCATATATGTAAATGGCATGTTTATATGGCTATTTTTTTTTAGCTTTAAGCATTTTTCAGCTGACAACCCACTTTAGAAGATGAGGATCTAACTCTTTTTAATCTCCTTGCCCCTTACCCACCCTCACATACTTCCCTGTCTTAATACCATGATACTGTAATTTTGATTAGATTGTTACAGCTTGTTAAATGCTGTTCTCAATTGGGCCGTGTAATGTACTGTGATTACTTTTCCTTTGTTGCACATTTTGTTTTCAGAGTAAATCTTGATTGCTTTGTTATGTTTTTGTTTTGCTATGTGCTTATTACTGATTCAACCTTAAACTCTCTTACTACTGTATACGTCTCTTTTATAATGTTCAAGCACATTGTATGTTCTATCCATGTCAAACCCTAAGAGATCTCTCCTAGAGCCTTCTGAGTTCCTTGGCATCCTCTTCACCTCTCTCGGGTTATCTCCAGTTTGCTCCTAACCATGTCTTTGTTTTCCCATGTAAATCTTTCTTAAATTTACGTCTTTAGTTTTGTATGAAACCTGTTTATTCTCTTTGAAGCTTCTCTTCATCCTCAGTCTTCTGAAATTTCACGTGGGGTGTGAGTGTTTCACCTCCCACGCTAGACACTTCACTTAGTGTGTCCACCCCATTCTTCAGTTTCTTGAAATTTTCTTAAATTCTTTCATCAGTGATTTCCCTCCACTTCTTTTTCTCTTTTCACTCTTTCTGGCATGCATCTTATTCAGATGTCGAACCTCTTGAACTCGTCGTCTAATATTCTTGACCGTCTTTATTCTTATCCCTATTCTCTGTCTTTTTGCTCAACTTTCCTCAAGCTTTCCTCGACTATATCTTCCAACCTTTGTATTGAGTTTTTTGTTTCTGATGTATTACTTTTAAAGTATCATTATTTATTACTCTAATAGCATTTTCCAAAGGGTGTTTGGTGGAAAACCAGTCCTGCAAAATGCTTCGCAAGAAGAATTTCACGTATGTTTAGGAACTTTGGTCACGTACGTTTGGGAAACGCTTGTACTCCACTTCCCCACTCTTGGACATTTGCGTCTGCTATGGAGAGCTCTTTTTTGTCTTCTGAATTTTTTGCTAGCCTATTTTTTTTAGGTTCACAGCAAAATTGAGCTGAAGGTGCAGAGGTTTCCCATTTACTCCCTGTCCCCACACATGCATGGCCTTCTCGGATATCAACATCCCCCACCAGAGTAGGACATTTGTTTCAGTTGATGAACCCACACTGAAATATCATTATCACCCAAAGTCCATAGTGTACGTTAGGGTTCTCTCTTGGTACTGTATGTTCTGTGGGTTTTGGCAAATACGTAATGACATGTGTTCACCATTATAGTGTCATACAGAACAGTGTCACTGCCCTAAGAATCCTCTGTGCTCTGCCTAATCCTCCCTCCCTCCCCAAAACCCCTGGCAGCCACTGAGCTGGTTACTGTCTCTGTAATTTTGTCTTTCCCAGAATGTCATACAGTTAAAATCATGCAATCTGTAGGCTTTTCACATTGATCTTTTCACTTAGTAATATGCATTGAAATTTCCTCTGTGTCTCTTCATGGCTTGATAGCTCATTTCTTTTTAGGGCTGAGTAATATACTAGCTATCCTACGATTCATTTATCCGTTCACCTACTGAAGAACATGTTGGTTGCTTCCAAGTTTTGGCAGTTATAAATAAAGGTGCAGTGAACATCCATGTGCAGGGTTTTGTGTGGATGTAAGTTTTCAGTTCCTTTGGGTTTATACCAAGGAATGTGACTGCTGGATATAGAGTATGGTAAGAGTATGTTTAGTTTGGTAAGAAGTCACCAAACTGTCTTGCAAAATGACTATACCATTTTGTGTTCCCACAAGCCATGAATGAGAATTCCTGTTGCTCCTTGTCAACATTTGGTGGTGTCAGTGTTCTGGATTTTGGCCATTCTAATAGGTGTGTAGTGGTATCTCATTTTTTTTTAAATTTGCATTTCTCTAATGACATACAATGTGGAACAGCTTTTCACATGCTTTTTTGTCATTTGCATATCTTCTTTGGTGAGTTGTCTGTGAAGATCTTTGGCCTATTTTTTAATCAAGTTGTTAGTTTCTTATTGTTTTTAAGTGTCCTTTGTAGTATATTTTGGATAACAATTTTATTTTATTTTTGCCAAGAAAGATTCGCCCTGGGCTGACATCCCTTGCCACTCTTCCTTTTTTTTTTTCCACTTGAGGAAGATTAGCCCTGAGCTAACATCTGTGCCAGTTCCTCTATTTTGTATGTGGGTTGCTGCCACATCATGGCTGATGAGTGGTGTAGGTCTGCACCTGGGACCCAAACCTGTGAACTTGGGCCGCCAAAGCAGAGTGCACTGCTTAACCACTAGACCACAGGGCCAGCCCCACCAATTCTTTATCAGATGTGTCCTTTGCAAGTATTTTCTCCTAGTGTGTGGCTTGTCTTCTCATTCTCTTGACATTGTCTTTCACAGAGCAGAAGGTTTTAGTTTTAAGGAATCCAGTTTATCAATTATTTCCTTCCTGGATTGTGCCTCTTGTGTTGTATCTGAAAAGTCATTGCCATACCCAAGATCAATGTGGTTTTCTTCTATGTTATCTTCTAGGAGTTTGATAGTTTTGAATTTTACATTTAGGTCTGTGATGTATTTTGAATTAATATTTGTGAAAGGTGTAAAATCTGTGTCTAGATTCCCTTTTTTGTGTGTGGCTGTCTAGTTGTTTCAGCATCATTGATTGAAAAGATTATCTTTGCTCCACTGTATTACCTTTGTCAAAGATCAGTTGACTATGTTGATGTGGGACATTTCTGGGCTCTCTGTTCTGTTCCGTTGATCTATTTGTTCTGTCCCAGTGCCACACTGTCTTTATTACTGTAGCTTTAAGTCTTGAAGTTGGATAGTGTCAGTCCTCTGACTTTGTTCTTCTCTTTCAGTATTCTCTTGGCATTTCTGGATCTTTTGCCTCTCCATATAAACTTTAGAATCAGTCTGTCAATAGCCACAAAATAACTTTCTGGAGTTTGGGTTGAGATTGCATTGAATCTGTAGATCAAGTTGGAAAGAACTGACATCTTGATAGTATGGAGTCTTCCTATCCATGAACATGGGATAGCTTGCCATTTATTTAGTTCTTTATAGATTTTGTTCATCAGAGTTTTGTAGGTTTCCTCATATAAATCTCATACATATTTTGTTAGATTTATACCTAAGTATTTGATTTTGGGAGGTGCTAATGTAAATGGTATTGTGTTTTTAGTTTCAATTTGCTGTTATATAGGAAAGCAAATGACTTTTGTATATTAACCTTGTATCCTGCAACCTTGCTATAATTGCTTATTAGTTCCAGGAATTCTTTGTCAATTCTTTTGCATCTTGTACATAGACAATCTTGTCATCTACAAACAAAGAGAGTTTTATGCCTTCCCAAACTGTATACCTTTTATTTCTTTTTCTTGTCTTATTACATTAGTTAGGACTTCCAGTATGGCATTGAAAAGTTGTGGTGAGAGGGGACATCATTGCCTTGTTCTGATCATAGTGGGAAAGCTTCTAGTTTCTCACCCTTAAGTATGATGTTAGCTGTAGGTTTTTTGTAGATGTTCTTTATCAAGTTGTGGAAGTTCTCCTCTGTTCCTAGTTTGCTGAGAACTTTTATCATGAATGGGTCTTGGATTTTGTCAAATTTTTTTTGCATCTATTGGTATGATCATGTGATATTTCTTCTTTAACCCATTGATGTGATTGATTATATTAATTGATTTTTGAATGTTGAACTAGCCTTGCCTACCTGGGATAAATCCCATTTGGTTGTAGTGTATAATTCTTTTTATATATTGTTGGATTCAATTTGCTAATATTTTGTTGAGGATTTTTGCATCTGTGTTCATGAGAGAGATTGGTCTGTAATTTTCTTTTCTTGTAGCGTCTCTCTGGTTTTGGTATTAGGGTAATGCTGGCCTTATAGAATGAATTAAGAAGTAATCTCTGCTGTTTTCTGAAAGAGATTATACAGAATTGATAAAATATATTTCTTAAATGTTGGGTGAATCCATCTAAGCCTGGTGCTTTCTATTTTTCAAAGGTTATTCACTGTTGATTCAAATACTTTAATAGATATAGTCCTGTTCAGATGGTCTTTTTCTTCTCGTGTGAGTTTTGGCAGATTGTGTCTTTACAGAATTGGTCCATTTCATCTAGATTATCAAATTAATAGGCATATAATTATAGTATTCCTTTATTATCTTTTTAATGACCATGGATCTGTAGTGATATCCGATCCTCTTTCTTTTCTGATATTACTAACTTGTATCATCTCTCTTTTTTCTTATTTAGCCTGTGTAAAGGCTTATCAACTTTATTGATCTTTTCAAAGAACTAGCTTTTGGTTTCATTGATTTTTCTCTTTTGACTTCCTGTTTTCAATTGCATTGCTTTCTGCTCTAATTTTTATTATTTTAAAACAAACACATTTTAAAGTAATTTTAATTTCTTCTGCTGCTTACTTTGGATTTAATTTGCTCTTCTTTTTCTAGTTTCCTAAGGTAGAAGCTTAGATTATTGATTTTAGATCTTTCTGCTCTTCTAATATATGCATTCAAGGCATAAATTTCCCTCTATCCACTGCTCTTGCTGCATCCCCAAAATTTTGATGTTGTATTTTCATTTAAGTCAAAATATTTTTAAGTTTTTCTTGATATCTTCTCTGACCCATATGTTATTTAAAAATGTATTTTTAAATCTCCAAGTATTTGGGAATTGTCCACCTATCTTTCTGTTACTGATTTCCAGTTTAATTCCATTGTAGTCTAACAGCAGACATCGTATGATCTATTCTTTTAAACTTGTTAAGTTGTGTTTTTGGCCTAGAATGTGGTCTGTCTTGGTGAATGTTCCATGTGAGCTTGAGAAGCATGTGTATTCTACTGTTGTTGGATGAAGTAGTCTATAGATATCAATTATATCCAGTTGATTGATGATGCTGTTGAGTTCAACAGTTTTCTTAGGTTTTCTGTCTGCTTGATCTGTCCATATTTGATAGAGGGATGTTAGGGATGTTGACGTCTCCAACTGTAATAGTGGATTCATCGTTTCTCCTTGCAGTTCTACGAGTTTTTCCCTCCTGTATTTTGATGCTCTGTTGTTAGGTGTATACACAGTAAGAATTGATAAGTTTTCTCTTTTTTTTCTGGGTTGTTTTTTTTTTTTTGGTTTTTTGAGGAAGGTTAGCCCTGAGCTAACATCAGCCACCAATCTTCCTCTTTTTTCATGAGGAAGACTGGCCCTGTGCTAACATCTGTGCCCATCTTCCTCTGCTTTATATGTGGGATACCTGCCACAGCATGGCTTGACAAGCAGTGCATTAGGTGCACACCCAGGATCCGAACCAGTGAACCCTGGGTCGCCAAAGTGGAACGTGTGAACTTAACCATTGCACCACCGGGCCGGCCCTGATAAGTTTTCTTACGTAATTGACCTCTATATCATTTTCTAATGCCCTTCTTTATCTGTGATAACTTTCCTTGCTCAGAAATCTGCTCTGTCTGAAATTAATATAGCTACTCCCACTTTTTTTTTTCTGAGGAGGATTCGCCCTAAGCTAACATCTGTTGCCAATCCTCCTCTTTTTTTGCTTGAGGAAGATTAGCCTTGAGCTAACATCTGTGCCAGTCTTCCTCTATTTTGTGTGTGGGTCACAGCCACAGCATGGCTTGCCAAGTGGTGCCATGTCCACACCCGGGATCCGAACTGGTGAACCCCAGGCCGCCAAAGCAGAACGTGCAAACTTAACCACTGCGCCACTGGGCCGGCCCCTCTATTCCTTTACTTTTAATCTATATGTGTCTTTATATTTAAAGTGAGTTTCCTGTAGACAACATATAGTTGGGCCTTATTTTCTGGTCCACTTTGGGAATCTGTCTTTTAATTGATATGTTTAGACCATTGACATTTACAGTGATTATTGATAGGGTTGGATAAACATTTACCACGTTTTTACAGTTTCCTGTTTGTTGCCCCTGTCTGTTCCCGTTTTTGTCTTCCACTCTTCTTCTGCCTTCTGTGGTTTTAACTGAGCGTTTTGTATAATTTCATTTTTTTCTCCTGTCTTAGCGTATCGGTAATACTTCTTTTTTTACTTTTTCTAGTGGTTAGCCTTGAGTTTTCCGTATACATTTATAACTAATCCAAGTCTGCTTTCAAATAACACTGTACCACTTCACACATGTAATAAAATAATCCAGGTCCCTCCTGCCCGTTTCTTGTCTGATTGCTGTTATTCAGTTCATTTCGCTTACATGTAAGTATGCATAAGCACATGTATGTACCACACATAAGCACACACAAATATATCATGATTATTTTTATTTTGAACAAACTGCTATCTGTTAGATCAATTAAGAAAAATTAGTTTTTATTTTGCCTTCACCTGTTCCTTCTCCGGTGCTCTTTTTGTCTTTATGTAGACCCGAGTTTCTGACCTATATTATTTTCCTTCTCTCTAAGGAACTTCTTTAACATTTCTTGTACGTCAGGTGTATTAGCAACAGACTCCTTAAATTTTTCTTCATCTGAGAAAGTCTTTATTTCTCCTCCATTTTTGAAGGATAATTTTGCAGGATACAGAATTCTAGGTTGGTGGTGTTGTCTCTCAACACTTTAAATATTATACTCCATTCTCTTCTTGCTCAAATGGTTTCTAAGTATGTACTTTTTATTGTCGTTCCTATATTGATAAGATGATTTTTTTCCTCTAATTTCTTTCAAGATTTTTTCTTTATCTTTGACTTTCTGCATTTTGAATATAATAGGCCTAGGTGTAGTTTTTTTTTGTCATTTATCCTGCTTGGTATTCTCTGACGTTCCTGGATCTGTGCTTTGATGTCTGACATTAATTTGGGGAAATTCTCTTGTCACTGTTGCTTCATATATTTCTTCTGTTCCTTTCTCTTCTTATTCTCTGTTTCCATTTCTTCTTCTAGCATTTCCATCATGTGTATGTTACACATTTTGTAGTTGTCTCACAGTTCTTGGATAGTCTATCCTGGGGTTGTTTTGTTTTTGTTTTTGTTTTCAGTCTTTTTTCTCTTTGCTTTTCAGTTTTGGAGGTTTCTATTGAGATATCCTCAAGCCCAGTCATTTTTTCCTTGGTCATGTCCCGTCTACTAATGAGCCCATCAAAGGTGTTCTTCATTTCTCTTACAGTGTTTTCGGTCTCCAGCATTTCTTTTTGATTCTTTGTTAGAGTTTCCATCTCTCTATGTGCATTGCCCATCTGTTTCAAATGTTGTCTACTTTGTCCATTAGGGCCCTGAGCATATTAATCATAGTTATTTTAAACTTCCAGTCTAATAATTCCAGCATCCCTGCCATGTCTGAGTCTAGTTGTGATGCTTGCTCTGTCTCTTCAAACTGTGTTTTTTGCCTTTTAGTATACTTTGTAATTTTTTCTTCATAGCCAGACATGGTGTACTGGGTAAAAAACATTGTTGTAGATAGGCCTTTAGTAATGCGATGGGAAGGTATTGGAGGAGAAGTGTTCTGTAGTCCTGTGGTTAGGTCTGTCTTTGGTGAGCCTATGCCCCTGGGCTGTGAACTTCACCAGTGCTTCTTCGTCCTCCCCACTCCCCTTAGATGGCACAGGATGGCTGGAGGGGCTGGAGTTGGGTATTTTCCTTCTGCCAGGTTAGGCTCTGATCAAATCCCAGCAAGGTTAAACTAGCAAAATAGTTTCTCCTGAGGGCAGGTGTTGTAAAGAACAGAATGCTATGGTGTATTTTTAAATGGTTCCTTCACCGCAACCCCTGCTGCTGGAAGCATGAGGGGTCTTTTCTCCCACATTCACTGTGAGAACCTGGTCGAGCTCCTGGAGGTAAAACTCACGAAAGTGTGGGTTCCCTCCCCCGCCCCCATGACTGGGTCCACCTGGAGTTTTTTAACTCTCAGACTGGTCTTCACTGAGCTTTCTGCAATTCATCAATTACAGTTTAGATTTTCCCACCTCAGCACTGGGTCCGATGGAGGTTTCTGCTCTGGTAAATTGTGATTGTCTGTATTCATCTGTCTGTGTCTCCACATTTTAGGGGCAGCAGTTTGCACTGTGACCTCACTTCCCTGATGGATCTAAAAAGGATTGTTGATTTTTCAGTTTGTTCAGCTTTTTACTTGTTAGGATGGAGTTGCTACTCCAAGCTCCTTACATGCTAGACCCTTCTCAGAATTTTTTTTTTTTTTTGCCTCAAATTCTGATTTCATAGATGCAATAGAAAACCAAAACATGACAGTATACAAAAATATCTAGATAACCTTAAGATTGAAGGATTTTTAAAACAAGACAGTAAGTACAAACTAAGAAAAGGTATGTAACCTTTTATATACCTGTAAAAGGCAATAGTAATATATTCAACTATACTAAAATTCAGACAGCTCCTCTCTCTTCCACATGGCATCAGTTGGGGCTGGAGGATCCACTTCCAAGATGGTTCATTCACATAGCTAGCAAAGTTGGTGCTGGCTGTTGATTTTCTACACAGACCTCTCCAAAGGGTAGCTTGGGCTTCCTCATACCATGGTGGCTGTCTTCCTAGAGCAAGTGTCCCAAGAGACAAGTGGAGGCTACCATTTTCTTAATACTTGAGCCCAAAAATTAACATAGCATCATTTCCCCTATATTCTGATGATCAAGCAGTCAGAGAGCCTAGATTCAAGAGAAGGGGTAAAGACCCCACCTGTCAATGGGAGAAGGGTCAAAGAATTATGGACCATATTTTAAAACCACCTTAGTCCACTTTCTGCATATAAATTATTTACATTTGTCCCACTTGAAAAATTCTCTCTTCTCCTTGCAAGATTCTCCATTAAAAGTCTCATCGTGGGGCCAGCCCTGTGGCTGAGTCATTAAATTTATACGCTCTGGTTTGGCAGCCTCGGATTCCCAGGTTCGGATCCTGGTCACTCATCAAGCCATTCTGTGGCAGCATCCCATGTAGAAGAACTAGAATGACCTACAACTGGGATATACAATATGTACTGGGACTTTGGGGAGAAAAAAAATCTCATCCCTTTACAACATGAGGCTCCAGATCTAGGATTTTGTCATCTAAATCAGATCCAGATGCCAATGAGACCTGTCAAGTGTAGTTTCTCAGGAACAGCTCCTTGAGTGTAGTTCTTCTCAGTCTGGAGACCTGTGAACAAAAGAAACATGTTGTCTGCTCCCCACATACCCAACATACGATGGTGGGTCAGGCATAGGATAACTTACAGATACACCCAGCCAAACGGGGAGAAAAACTAGAGGCACGTAGCCATCACTGGTCTATAGAAATTCTGAAATCCAGCTGGACACATGTTGCCAGTTCCTTGATTAGATTCAATGCTGCTTTCTGGGAATTGTTTTCCCTGGTTCTTGGTTTTCTCCTCTGAATCATTCTTCCTTTTCCATGAGAAAACTGACATTGCCTACTCAGTCTTCTTTCTGCCTGTAAAAGGTTAGGAGTCTAAAAGATTTTTTTCATTTTGTACCATCTTTGTTGCTTTTAGTCCTAGCTGGCAATGCCTCTGCTGGAATGATTCTATTAGAAACTTGAGGTGTTTTCTATGAATACTGTTGGGATTTACTTCAGAAGATAAAAGCTACAACCAAAAATCTCTTACAGTTAAACCCTTCTCTGCTTGAACTCCCTGTACAGCTGCTGTGAGACAATGCCCTTAAGATTCTTAAAAATCCTATTGTTTAAGGGAGAGAATCTGAGAGCTTTGCTCTTAAGATTCTTAGAGGGCCTTTTGGTCTGAAAGAGTTTATGAAGCACAGTCTTAAATCGTTCTGCTATGTTAACAAAAGATTTTATTGTCCCATTCTGGATTTGACCCTTTTTTAATTTAGAATTATTTGCCTTCTGGAGAGACTGGAAATGAGAAGTAATTTTATTTCTGACCTCTGTAAGTCCTGGGCTTTTTTTATTTTGTGGGGGTTTTTTTTCTTTTTTTTTTTTTATTGCGTTCATAATAGTTTACATCGATGTGAGATTTCAGTTGTACAGTATTTCTTGTCTGTCACACATAAGTGCTCCCCTTCACCCCCTATTACCACCCCCTACCTCCCTTCCCCTAGTAACCACTGAGCTGTTTTCTTTGTCCATGTGTATGTTTATATTCCACATATGAGTGAAATCATCTGGTGTTTGTCTTTCTCAGACTGACTTATTTCGCTTAGCATAATTCCCTCTAGGTGCTTCCATGTTATTGCAAATGGGATGAATTTGTCTTTTTTATGGCTGAGTAGTACTCCATTGTATATGTACACCACATCTTCTTTGTCCACTCATCCGTCAATGAGTACTCAGATGGTTTCCACGTCTCGGCTATTGTGAATAGTGCTGCAGTGAACATGGGGGTGCATATGTTACTTTGGATCGTTGATTTCAAGTTGTTTGGGTAAATACCCAGTAGTGGGATGGCTGGGTCATATGGTATTTCTATTTTTAGTTTTTTTGAGGAATCTCCATGCTGTTTTCCATAGTGGCTGCACCAGTTTACACTCCCACCAGCAGCGTATGCGGCTTCCCTTCTCTCCACACCTTCTCCATTTGTTATTTTTGGTCTTAGTGATTATAGCCATTTTAATAGGTGTAAGGTGGTATCTTAGTGTAGTTTTGATTTGTGTTTTCCTGATGATTAGTGCTGTTGAACATCTTTTCATGTGTGTATTCGCCATCTGTTTATCTTCTTTGGAAGAATGTCTGTTCATCTCCTCTGCCCATTTTTTGATTGAGTTGTTTGTTTTTTTATTGTTCATTTGTGTGAGTTCCTTATATATTATGGAGGTTAACTCCTTGTCAGATACATAATTTGCAAATATTTTCTCCCAGTTGGTGGGTTGCCTCTTTGTTTTGATTCTGGTTTCTTTTTTTTTTATTCTGGTTTCTGCGGAAGCTCTTTAGTCTGATGAGCCTTTTTTTTTTTTAAGATTTTATTTTTTTCCTTTTTCTCCCTAAATCCTCCCCAGTACAAAGTTGCGTATTCTTAGTTGTAGGTCCTTTCAGTTGTGGCATGTGGGACGCCACCTCAGCATGGCCTGATGAGCAGTGCCATGTCCGCACCCAAGATTTGAACCGGTGAAACCCTGGGCCACTGCAGCAGAGCGCGCGAACTTAACCACTCGGCCGCGGGGCCAGCCCCCTGATGAACTCTTCTGTGGGGTTTTTTTAAACTCGTCTCTCTCATCTTGCGTTTTTATCACAGGCGGTAAGAAGAAGCCAGACGGATCTTTCATTGCTTTGTCTGGAAATCACTTTAGCTATTTCACTGAGTTCCTCAGGTGCCTGTCCTGTTTCCATGTTACTGCAAGTGACAGTGGTGTCAGACTTTCCACCACTGCCTAGCAAGTGTCCCCGTCCTCCATCTTTCCATAAGATTTTCCTCAGTTCCTTTAAGCCTTTGCTGACAGCTTCCTCAAGACCCTTTAGGCTTCCATTAAAACTCGACTTACAACCCTTTCACCTTTCACTCAACACTCTTTTTGTGGCTCTTTGTGCTTCTTTATGCTGCCAGTCCCAAAGCCAATGCCATGCGTGTTAGGCTTTCTTACTGCAGCACCTATTTCTGGTACCACAGGCTGTTGCAATAGTCTTCTGCTACGAAACAAACCACCACAAAACTTGATGGCTTAAAACAGCAGTGTAGGAGGGCTGGGTGGCAACAGCTTGTCTCTGTGCCACGCAGTGTCAGCTGTGGTGGCTGGACTAGGACTGGAGGATCTCCTTTCACCACATGGCTGACAGGCTGGCTCTGGCTGTTGGTTTCTCTCCACATGCGCCTCACCACTGGGTGTCTTTGCCTCCTCACACTGGGTAGGTGGATTCCAAGAGTGAATGTCCCAAGAAACATTAAGTGGAAACTGCTGGCTTCTTAAGCTCTGGGCCCAGAAACTGGCACAGGGTCATTTCCACCATACTCTATTGGTCAAGTATCACGGAGATCAATGGAAGGAATGTCAAAGAATTTGGGGCCCATGTGTTAAAACTGCCACATTTTTCTAAGGATTCTGTAGTTTGCCTTTTCTATTTCACTCTTTAATCCATGTAAAATTTCTTTTCTTAATCATCACTGGAGTGGTCATATTTTTGCCTTTTTGTGTGTTTTAATTAGGTGTATTTTACATACAGTGAAATGTATGGATGTTAAGTGTACAATTTGAAGAATTTTATTCATTGTAAGCACCCATGTAACTATCACAATTAAAAGTCATTTCTACCACCCCCAGAAGTTCCCTCATGCCTCCTTGCTCCAGTCTTCACTCCCACCTTTCTTCTGATTTCTGTAAGTTTAGATTAGATTTTTCTGTGCTTGAACTGAATGGAAATGAAGTCATGCTACATATACCCTTTTGGATCTGGTTTCTTTCTCTCCAAATGTTGGTGAGATGCACCCTATCAGTAGTTCATTCTTTTTTATTGCCAAGTGGTATTCCAATAAATGAATATACCACAATTTGTGTATCTATCCTCTTGTTGATGGACATTTGGGTTGGTTCTAGTTTGGGGTTATTATGATGAAGCTGCTATGAACATTCTTGTAAGCATCTTTTCAAAGACATAATGTTTTCATTTATTTTCATTAGTCTTCTTATCTCTTTGAGTTCCTGCATTTTTGTTTGTTTTGTTTTCAGCAAAAAAAGTG
This sequence comes from Equus asinus, assembly GCF_041296235.1. NCBI lineage: Eukaryota > Metazoa > Chordata > Mammalia > Perissodactyla > Equidae > Equus > Equus asinus. The sequence continues at coordinate 82,309,477 of NC_091794.1, forward strand.
ATATTTTGACATGAGAATCCTAACTAATTCTTAACAGACTTCAACCAATCCTTCTATTGTTAGATCTACCTTCACACCCACCTCCAGAGGCACCTGCCCATTCTTGGGTCTTTTGTGAAGTATAAGACGGAACAGCCTGGTTCTCATCATTTGCCATTTGTGGTTAAGGATTCAGCTTTCTTGGGTCTGCCAAGTCAGTTACTCCTTTGCCAGTATGCTTTCCAGCTTCCAGAATTTTATGTCGTCTCCTCTCTTGTTGTCTGGCTCATTTTAGGAGAGAACAGAGTTAAATGTATATTTCAACTCATCTTGTTTACCCTTTTCTTTTTTTCCTTCCTTTCTTTTTCACATGTCACCTTTCACATCCCACCTGCCTCCTTTCTGTTTTCCATTTTCTTCTCTCCACCTTGCTTCCCCTTAGAATTAGAATTATAAAGGTGGAAGAGTCCTCAGAGAGCATCTGGCTCTTCCCCCTCCTTTTTACAGATGGTAAACCTGAGGCCCAAAGAGAGCGGCAGTCCCTCCACAGCCCACACAACTTCTGCTCTTATCTGTTTTCCTTTAATAGCAAAAGAGACTTTTTGCCCTCCTACCCTTTCGATTAGTGAGCCATGACAGTGTGAGAAAGAAGGTTACCCCCTACTCAAGTGGAAGCCTAGAAGGCAGATCAGCAGAGTGTCGCAGCCAACCAGGCTACTGTGGGTCCTCTCTGGAGACCATGATGCAACTCTGTTTAGGACTTCCTCTTTCTCCTGTACCCACCCAATCCCCTCCCCTACCACAGTGCCAGGTGAAGGGTTGCAAGTAGGAGAGTGCCCAGCTGTCATGACAAGAGAAACTACTAAAACAGATACAAAGATGGGATGCTCATGATTTTCTTTATTCCAATTTTTTTTCTATTTTTACTACTTTTTTGGGGCCTGAGTGTTGACGTAGAAGATAACAAAGGGACCCCAAGGCCCAGAACAGAAAGCAAGCTAGGTGACCAGTGATATACCCTTCTAAGTCCAAGGCCAACCACATTCACACTCTTGCTAATATTGCCATGGCCACACAACTCCTTACACATATGAGGTAAGACATACAAGGATTATGTGAGGCAACCAAGTACCAAAAGTGAAAGTACATACGTCTGGGAAACTGTTTAGATTTTCTTTTCGGCACACGGAAGACAGAGTGCAAGTTCTGTGCCTCGGCTTTGGTCTGGGCTGTTCTCCCAGCAGGCTGTGTTCCCAGAGCCTTTGGTCATGCAGTTTGGGCTGGCAGCAGCTGGGCACAGCAACCCTCTACCCCCTCCCACAGTGTTTCACCAGCTTAGCAGCTGGGAATCCTGCTGGGGACCAGAGCCCAGGGTACGAAAGACAGAGGAGAGCACTGTTCTTCTGCTTCTCTACCCTGGGTACTCTGTAAGCTTTTTTGATTCTGTCTCCTGCAGTTTGTGTTTACTTGAACAAGAACGGCAACACAGGCCCCCACCTGGATAAGAAGAAGGTGCAGCAGCTCCCTGACCATTTTGGGCCAGCCCGCGCCTCTGTGGTGTTGCAGCAGGCTGTCCAGGCTTGCATCGACTGTGCTTATCACCAGAAAACCGTCTTCAGCTTCCTCAAACAGGGCCACGGGGGTGAGGTTATCTCAGGTAAGCACCCTTGGGCTGGGCTGGCCTCCTGGCCAGAGGGGCAGGCCTTCTCAGCTGGCTGATTTCTGACGAGGCATCCTGCTTCCTCCTTCACACCTGTAGACTCTGGAGAGACGTGAAGGGACTCCGTTCCTCAGAGAGTCCTCATTTTCAACTCCCAGAGCCCCTCTGAGCCTTAAGCGTATCTCTGCTGAGTAGAATACCCATGCAGACTCTGCTTAACTGAGCCTCTAAACAGATTCCTTTCCTGTCTACCTGCTTAGCCTTTCCGTATAGAAAATATATGAGTGGATTGCTTTAAAGACATTCCACAGGAAAAATCCGGAGGGGGCTGTGTTATGGCAACAGAACTTCTCCAGGCTGCCACGGCCTCCCACCTGGCTTCAGGGAACCACAGAAGTCTTCTCTCGTACTTTTGGCTCTTAGCCTCCCGATCCTAAGGCAGCCCTGATACATGAGAGTCAAATCCCAGGGCAAAGTGGGAAGAATCATTCCTTCTTTCTTTCCTGCTATGAGAGGTTGAGTCAACTACACAGTATTTTTTTGTTTTCACTGAGAATATTCACTTTTTCTGCTGTGCCCTAGTTCTGTTTCAGTTTTCCTAAGTCCAAAACCCTATTCTGTACTGTGTTCTGTATCCAACCTCTGAAGACTTGACCTCGAGCCCCAATCTTAACTCTCTCCTACTCCATAATCTCCTGCCCCTTCCCTCTAACAAGTGGCAATATTTAGCCTCAGGAAACTGAGCTGACATAGAAGACCCCATAAATAACCCAGCTGTATTCTTTTAGCAAACATTTATTGAGCCCTTACTATATGTCAGAGGTTATTGCCAGACACTGGCTAGGGGAGGGAGAGAAGAGAAGAGGACAGGCTGAGGCTCTGCCCTGGTGGACAAGAAACCATGTCACAGCTAGGTGAGAGCTGTCACAGGAGAGGAACGGGGACAGGGTGCGTGACCCAGACGAGGTAGTGACTGGCGGTGTGGAGGATGGGCCGGCGGGAGGGGCTGTTATGGAAGGCTGGGACTGCTTGGGAAATCAAGCCTTCCTCTCCGCCTGAGGCCGAGGCCACCGCCTGGTCTCTGCTTTGCTTCTGTGCAGGCACGCGGCCTCCTTACTGCCTCTCTTTAGCTGCTGCGACCTACGCCTCCTCTAGGGTTCTTCCTCTGCCCCAAAATTGGCTCTCATAATGACCCGCCTCCCCATTTCCTTGCTGTCCTAAGAGACAAATGTAGAGGCCTTTTGCGTTTTAAGGGTTATCCAGGTACTTTTTGAATAGAAATAGAGAGTAAAATAAAGCCAAGCATGGAATAGTTCCAAATGTTGCCGAAATTCTAGTGCCCTTATACAGACCAGATTGTGCACCCAAACATTGCTGGCAATAGCTGTGTTCTCCTCTGCTGCCCAGCGTCTCTGTTCTTGGGAAGTTCCTGTGGAAATAGAACCCTAAATGAACCGATTTCCCGCAGGAGGCCCAGCCAGTTGGTGGGCAGACAGAATTATGTTCACAGTTGTTTTCACAGGTTGAGTAAAATCATTCCAGAGCCTCGGGTGCAACATACCTGGCCTGGCCACTCCCATTATTGCAAGCCCTTTGGAGTTGGAGGCAAAAATCAAACCCTCAAGGGAGGGAGGTAAGGCAGGGAGGGAGGAAACCTGGGCACTGATTGCCTCTGTGTAACCAGGTAAGCCTGAGGCAAGCAGTGGGCTGGCCTCTTCCTGCCCAGTGCTGCACTGCACTGCCAGGCTGACGTGCTCAGCCCTGTTTACTTAACTCCACAGCCGTGTTTGACCGGGAACAGCACACCCTCAACCTCCCAGCAGTCAACAGCATCACCTACGTCCTCCGCTTCCTGGAGAAACTCTGCCACAACCTTCACAGTGACAATCTGTTTGGCAACCAGCCCTTCACACAGACTCACTTGTCACTCACCACCACAGAGTACAGCCACAGCCACGACAGGTACCTACCAGGTAGGAGCTGGGATGGGGATGGGCTAAGAAGGGGGGGCAGAGCTAGTGGCAGCACCAGCAAGGCCTCAGACTTGCTAGCCTGGCCCCTATTATCCACACATCTGGTCTTCTGTCCCTTACTATTGCCATGTCTGGGACTTTTTGGTCTCCTCTCATCTTTACTCTCTCTTCAAGATTTTGTCCCCTATCTCTAGGATTAACCTTCTTTCCTCCAGGTTTTTGTCCATAGAAAAAGGTGGTTCACGATTCCCTTTCTGAGCTCCAGGCTGCATGCGGAGCCACTGTGAAGTCACAGTACATCTCCCAGTGTGAATCTGGCAGCAAAGGCCTAACATGGATCTCCCTTGCCAGCGGGAAGGTTTAGTCTCAGGCTGCAGATTGAGAAATTTGCTCCCTGGTGATTGGCCATCCGCTCTTTCCTTTGGCACGTGGCCCTAACTCCTCAGCACCGCCACTCTAGCGAGTCAATTCAAGTTCCTGCTGTTTCTAAATAGGCTGGAAAATAACTTTCTTAGTTAACATACCAGACCCACAACAGGAAAGCGGATGCCACGTGGCTGGATCAGTGACTAAGCACTTCCGAGAAAGGTTACAGAGTGAATGAAACTCGGCATCTCTAATCTGGAGTCCAGAACACAGCCCGACAGGGAGGGAAGGAAAGCTCGGCCCTAAACGTGGCGAGGTAGGTCGTTGTTGAGAGAGGGAGGAAAGGCCCTTTCAGGGAGTCCCGTGGACCTTGTCCTGGCCAGAGGAAGAGAAAGGTCATGCTCTTCGTGTCGGGGCATGCTGTCCGCTGATGGGGGAGCTTGTGTCTGAAAGGGGCCCCCCTGACTTTCTACACATGTTGTTCCCACATTGCTTTCCCTGTTGTCTTTTTATCATTGTCTTAACAGAATCACTTCTGAAGAATGTGTTCAGGGAAGTGACTACTCACCCAGCCCCAGCCCTGCCCCCGTCTATCCTTCTGCACCCAAATGAGCATTGCTTATGTGACTTGCAAAAACATACCTGAATTTCAAATATTCCTTGTGGGGGGCCTGCAGACGTATCTGTGACCCCCTCACTGATTCTTTTCTTCAGAGGGAACTTTTTCTCACCTAACCTGCTCTAGATTGCTTTCTGTCAGCATCAGAATCTCTGAGAACAGAAAAAGGTATTCTTACTTATAGTTAGAATGCTGCACTGAGGGGCCGGCCCCATGGCCAGGTGGTTAAGTTCATGCGCTCTGCTTTGGCGGCTCAGGGTTCACCGGTTCGGATCCTGGGTGTGGACATGGCACCGCTCATCAAGCCATGCTGAGGCGGCATCCCACATGCCACAACTAGAAAGACCCACAACTAAAAATACACAACTATGTACCAGGGGACTTTGGGAAGAAAAACGAAAAATAAAATCTTTTAAAAAAATAAATGAATGCTGCACTGGGAGTCGGGGCTGGGCATGGTAGACTTGGTGCAGACAAAGGCAGGTTGTTAGGTATCCCCAGCTGTTGGCATTCAGAAACTCTAAGCCGCACTTCAGTAATGAAAGTTAGGCCTACCTGGGATTCTGGAAGAATGGATACACGAGAGGAGGTAGCATGTGCATGGGTGTAGCTACTGGTCTAAAGATAGATTTCTCAAAGAAATAGGAACTCAGAATTCTTAAATGGAATATTGTCATTAAGAACTAAGAGAAGCATACTGGTAGCAACATGCGGACTGGTGGGATATACATCATGGGCCTGCAGTCATCAAGGTAGTTTGGCATTGGGGGCATGACCTTTCCTGGGAATTCCATTCCAGTTTGCATCTCTCTGATTCAACTATTAGATAAGAAGCAGCAAGCTTTAGCCACTCTTTCTTCTTGCCTCACAAACTAAGAAAGAGACAAACACTAGGGTTATCACATTCCACCATTGACTGCTTCCACTTCCCTTCTCTCATTTTCAGACAGACTCAGCCAACCCTCTGTGCCCTCCTGTGCTCTCTAATTTCTGTTTCTCAGAATGGGTGCTCAGCAGCTTGGCTGCTGTCACCCTAGTTTCTATTTGCGTCCCTGAAATGAGCCTTCTAACTGTGTCCAGACAAGCCAGAGCTTTGCCTAGATTTCTCACTCCTCTGTGCTCCCTCTCCTCAGTTATCTGTTCTGCCTGTCCACCACCAGCCTGCCTTACTGACCCTTTGCTCCACCTCTGCCCATTTATCACTTGCAGTACTTTTTTGATTATTTACCCAATCCTCTGCCAAAGAACTTGATCTACACGAGGGCTGTCCTTTGCTTTGCCCTTTGAGTCTGGTGTTGATCACTCCCACCCTTTTGCCTGGCTGTACTCCTCTGCTAGTTTGACATCTGAAGTTGCCATCTCTGTCATCTGGGTTCCTACTGGAGCCCTCCCCCTACAGCCTGTCTCTACTCTACCCTCCCCCTTGGGGTCTTGACTCACTGATAGCAGGTAGTCACCAAATACAATCATGTTAGGCTTCCTTACCTGAGTTGAGACTTACTTTTTTCCTCCAATGTTTTATTTTGAAAAATTTCAGACCTACAGCAAAGTTGGACAGATAGTACAACAAGCAGCCATCTACTCTTCACCTAGATTTACCACTCAACTTTTTGCAATATTTAGTTGATCTGTTTCTCTAAGTATATATACATATATTTGTATCTTTATAATTTTCATTTACTGAACCATTTGAGAGTTGACTAGAGATGAGAGACTTGATCCTTAAATACTTTTGTATGTATCTCCTCAGAACATGGAATGTAATACTATTATCACACTCAAGAAATTGAACATTAGTAAAACCTACCAGCTGATACATATAGTCCATATTCATATTTCCACAATTCTCTCAATAATGTCCTTTATAGCTGTTTTTTCCCCTAATTCAAGATCCGGTGAAGGATCATCCACTGCGTTTAGTTGTCTGTCTCTTTAATTTCCTTTTATGTAGTGCAGTTTTCCAGACTTTTTTTTCTACCTTCCATGATATGATATTGGCACTTTGAAGAATCTAGGCCAGTTGTTTTGGTCCAGGTCAAGTGTTTACCAAATACTTACCTCTGTACCACACCCTGTGCTGGCCTCTGGGGAGACAGAGATGAAGCCACTCCATCCCTGCTCTTGCAGAGTCCCCAGCTGAGGGAGGGCGAGAGAGGTAAACATGTGCGTGGTAAGAGCATGGAACAGACGGGAGTGATGAGCAAGAAGCAAGGTGGAAGAAGAGATCAGGGAAGGATTCCTGGGGGAGGCAACATCAGATCAGAGTCCCTGCTTCAGAGCTACGTACGTATCTGGGTCAAATAAGCACCTTGTGAAGGTGAAGTGAGAGCGAGCTCCCTCTGACCCTCTAAAAACTGACAGTGTTAGACGGGAGATAGTATTAATTTAACTGGTCCCAGTGGCTTACATTTTAGCTATAATTGAAAGCCACCCAGCGTCAACCTCTGGGTCTGCTGTTTTGGGATTGCGCAGGCACCTCTCTGCTGGAGGAAGTGGTTCATTTGTCCCATGACAATGAGCTCCTTGTGCTTGTCTTTCTAGTTGCTCTTCAGGTCTTCTGGGCTAGTTATAAAGTCGTTCTGCCAAAATCCTGAAATTCACAGTGATTAAAGCCAAGTGAGAACTGTAAAATCTCTTAGAATCCCCCTCCATCCCCAAACGAGGTTTCCTCCTAGAACTCTCAGAGTTTTAACGTGATTCAAATGTTCGTAATTAGTTGAAACTGTATTGATTCCCTTATTCAGTCAGACAGTCCGTCAGCCCCGTATTTACTGACTGCGCGATGCCAAGCTCTGATTTAGGCATGGAGAATTCCATTGTAAACTAGGAGTCAACAGAGCTTACAGCCTGGGAAAGAATGCAAACGAATAAGCAAACAGTTATTTCATGGTGATGAGTACTTTAATAGGACAAGTTCAGAATTCAAAAGTTCAAACCAGGTGTGTCAGGGAAGACTTTCCAGAAGAAATGATATCTAAGCTTGGACCTGAGAGAGTAGAATAATCAGGCAGAGATGCCACAGACCCAAAGAGATGGAGGAGAGGAGTGAGGAAGAATGTTCCTGTTGTCTAACTGGCGCGTGAGACTATGAGGACGTGGGGGAAGACAACCTGTTTCGGAGGAACTGAAGGTCCAGTACAGCTGAAATAAAAAGTAGAAGAGAGGAATGCAAGAGACAAGGCTGCAGCGGTAGGCAGAGGCCCAGTCATAAAAGATCTAACGACCCGTGTTACAGACTTTAAACTGTATCACTGAACAAGGAGGATCCATTGACGTGTTTAAAGCCGGGAAAGTAACTTGATCAGATCTGTGTTTTAGAAAGCTCACTCAGGATACTCTGTGGGAGAATGGAGTGGACAAGTAGGCAGAGAAACTAGTTACAGATTTTTGTAGAACTCTGCGAGTCTTCCTATATTTGAGGGTTATCTTTTCCTTTGATATCCAAATCTAAATAAAGTAAAATGAACCCCCATCCCACCTAACCCAGAGAAGGTTACGTTTTCGTGGTAGTTGCCCATACTTATAGCTCTGAACTCCCGCTTCTGGCTCAGCTCTTAGCCCTTCTTTCCCTGACGGCTCCTGTAGCTGATGGTCTCTCTGCAGTGCTTTGCCCCAAACATTTGATCCAGTTCCTCACCTCTCGTTTTTTTAAGGCAAAACTAACACGAGGCTGTTAAGTGTAATAGTCTTATACTGAAGTTTTGGGGGGAAAGAAGGTTAATTACTGCGAAGAACAGGAAGCAGTTTAACATTTTTGTTTTATCTAATGTTTATGGGCTGTCAGTGGGAAATATCTTCCTGGCCTCTTTCACCTTAGGCCTCAGCCTGCTGCCGTTGTCTGGGGCCCACTTTGGGCCCTTCCTCCTCTGATTTCTCTTTTCCCTCCATCCCATACCTCCTCCTTGTCAAGCTATCAGAGGCAACTCGAAATTAATTTATGGTGCAAAATGATTCCATTTCCTTCCATCTTACTTTTTTCCCTCCTATAGAATGCCCAGACCTTGTTTTTCATACCAAAAGTACCATTAGTGTAGTTATCTAAATGGAAGAACCATTTAGCTCAGATCTAAACTTTTAGCAGCTCAAAGAACAGAGGCAAAAGCTGTGGATGGAGAGATTTGTTCCATCCGTTCTGTGTTCCCTTTTTCTACCTTCCTGTACATTAATCCAGTTCTGTTCTATTTCCTTTGTTGGCTTATTAGCTATAACTCTTTATTTTGTTATTTTAGTGATTGCTTTATTTCATATTATTCATTTTTTACGTACCACAATCTACCTTAAAATAGTAATCATATCCCTTTATGTATAGTACCAGAACCTTACAGCTGTATACCTTCACTCCCACCTTCTGGCCTTTATGCTGCTGTTATCGTACATTTCACTTTTACATATATTAGAAATCCCACTTTACATTATTATTTTACTTTAAAGAGGTAATTACCTTTTAAGGATTTTTTTAAAATAAGAAAAAATTATTTTATATTTACCTTTTTATAGTTTCCATTTCTGGTACTCTTCATTCTTTTGTGTCAAGCCAGAGTTTCATGTCACTGTCTTCTCTCTGCCTGAAGGACTCCCTTTAACATTTCTTACTGTTATGGTCTACTGTAGTTGAGTTCTTTTGGCTTGTGTGTCTCTGGAAGGGTCTTTTTTTGCCTTTGCTTTTGTTGAGTTTAGAATTCCAGGTGGATTTTGTTGTTGTTCAGCTCTCTAGAGATGCCACTCCATTGTCATTTGTCTCTGATGAGAAGTCTGCTGTCATTCTGTGGTCTCTCATATGTGTCTTCTTTCTCTGGATACTTATAAAGTTTTCTGTCTATGATTGGGTTTAAGAATTTGATTGTGCTATGCTTTGGAGAGATTTTCTTCATGCCTCTGGTGCTTGAGGTTCACTGAGCTCCTTGGATATGTGGGTTTATAGTTTTCATCGAATTTGGAAAAAATTTTGCCTTTCTTCATGTGTATTTTCTGTCACCCCTCCTTTGGGGACTCCAATTAGACATGTATTAATCCTCTTGAAGCTTTCTCACAGTTTCCTGATGCTTTTTTTTTTTTAAAGGTTTTATTTTTCCTTTTTCTCCCCAAACTCCCCCAGTACATAGTTGTGTATTTTCAGTTGTGGGTCCTTCTAGTTGTGGCATGTGGTTTGCCACCTCAGCATGGCTTGATGAGCGGTGCCATGTCCATGCCTAGGATCCAAACTGGCAAACCCTGGGCTGCCAAAGTGGAGTGCGCAAACTTAACCACTCAGCCACAGGGCCGGCCCTGACACAGTTTCCTGATGTCTTTTTTTTTTTGAGGAAGATTAGCCCTGAGCTAACATCTGCTGCCAATCCTCTTTTTGCTGAGGAAGACTTGCCCTGAGCTAGCATCCATGCCCATCTTCCTCTACTTTATATGTGGAACACCTGCCACAGCACGGCTTTCTGAGCGGTGCCATGTCCGCACCCAGGATCCAAACCAGCAAACCCCAGGCCACCGAAGCAGAACGTGCGAACCCAACTGCTATGCCACTGCACTGGCCCCTCCTGATGCTTTTTAGTTTTTTCTTTTTTAGCCTTGTTTCTGTTTTATTTTGGAAAAATTCTATAGATGTATTTAAGTTAGTTAATCTTTTTGTCTGCAGTATCTAATCTACTCTTAATCCATCCTGTGTATTTTTTACCTCAGTCATTGTATTTTTATTTCTAGAAGTTCAGTATGGGTCTTTTTATACCTTCAGTGTCTCTGCTTAACTTGCTCAGTCTTTGCTTTAACTTCTTAAACATATGAAATATGGTTATAGTCACCTCTCCAGCGCTCTGGCCTGTGAACTTTAGCTGCTTGGCATGCCCAAACTCTCAGCTCCATCTCCTCAGCCCTGGGAGATCCCCAGGCTCTGTCTGACCTCCCCCTTCTGCACTGTGGCCTGGGAGCTCTCCAGACAGTAAGCCAGGAGCGAGCCTAGGGCTCACCTCGCTTGTTTCCCCTCCTTCAGGAGCCACTGTTCTGCACTACCTGATGCCCAGTGGAAACTATTATTACATATATTTTGTCTTTTCTTTTAGTTGTTTCAAGCAGTAAGATATGTCTAGTCCCTGCTACTCCGCCTTAGCTGGAGTGGAAATCCAAAATGCATCTTTTATCTGTGTCTGTCTTACCATCTCTGTTGCCTTCACCATCATCCTCGCTGTCCTGGCCTGTGAAAGTCTCTCTGGCCTATCTGGTCTCCTTACTGGCTCTCTTCCTCTCTGCTCCATTCTCTATTTAATAGCCCAAATACTCTTCTTAAAGCATAAATTAGATTATAGCACTTCCCCGCTTGAAACTCTTTAGTGGCATTCTAATGTGCTTACAGTAAAATCCAGATGTCTTACTTTGGTTTGCTGTGTCCTGCATGATCTGGCCCCTGCCTACCTCTCCAAACTCATCTCTTTTCTGTACATTTTAGCTGTACTGTTTTTCCCCCAATTTTCCTGAATATTCCAAACTGCCTTCTACCTTAAGCTCTTTCTGTATGCTACCAGGCAGCAGCCCCGATCATTGCACAGGGAACCTACAGCAGATTCTTTCCCATGATCAGGTTCTACCCAACCACTCAGTTTCTTAGCCTTTCCAGTAGAATTCTTTGCATGTAAGGGGTATCCTGGGTCCTGACCATATTCCTATCCTGTGCAGTTTTTCTTAGAGAGCGGATGTTTAGATAATGCTTTGGGTTCATTTAGGGCCTCTGGTGAACCCTAACATCAGGCACATTGTCTGACACACCTCCGCTTGGACTCTTCTTCAGACCACAGCTTAAACATCAAGTTGTCAGGGAGCCCTCCCAGGGTCTCATCATCTAAAAAAGTTCCCCCTGTTATTTTCTGTCTGAATATCCTATTCCTTTCCTTAGTAACATTTATAATAGTTTCTAATTTTTTTATCAACTTGTATTTTGTTGTCCTCCATACTAAATTAAGTATTCCGTGAGGGGAGGGATAATCTCTCTCTCTTTCATCATTGTCCGCATCCATCACCCTAGCTGACCACAGTAAGTGTTTAATAGTATTTGTTGAATGAAAGGGTAGTAGAGGATGTGAGACATGTGGTCAAAGAGGGCTTTTTTTTTTAACATGAGACAGACTTTTAAGCATGTGCAAGAACTGTGCTAGTTTCTGGGTCCTATGTTGAGGTAAGAATTTTCTTAGAGCCACAGCTCTAGCTTCTTGGTCATTCACTTCACCCCATGAGCTGAAAGCATGGTTGTGAGCACAGAGTCCTTGAATCTCAAAAGTGTAAAGAGCTCTAGAGATGATCTAGTGTCTAGCCCAACAGACAAGAGTGGTCATCTGGCCTCTGCTAAAATACTGCTAATGACAGGTTGCTCACTGTCGCTTTTGGCAACGATTTTGTTTTTGGACACTTCTGATTGCTAAAATGCCTTCCTTTTTGAGCTGAAATCTGCCTTCTTATAACTCCTGCCCCATCTTCCTCTCTCTGCCTTCCAAAAGAACAAATCTGCCTCTAGCCCTCTTTCCTTCCCATGACTGCCCTTAGGGCATCTGTCTCCTGACTTTTCTCCAGACTATACATTCCCAGACTCTTTCTCCTTTGCTAGGATTTCTAGGCTTCTCTCAACCATTCTGGTCATCCTTCACTGGGAGCTCCAGTTTTTAAATCAGCTTTGCAATGGAATACTCAGAGGAGATCTGCTTCTCACTGATAATAAATGCGCAAGGGCAAGGTCCTTATCCGTCTCCCTCTGCATACCTCATACCTAGCATTGTGGCTAGCACACAGAGTGTTCAACAAATGTTTGTTGAGTGAATGAATGAGCTCCTTCTCATGATGATGGTTCTCATGTCTCCAGCATGTCAACAGCAAATTTAATTTACACTGACCCTATGAAGTTAAGGGTTTTCATCTGCATTTTATAGATGGACAAACTGAATCTCAGAAAAAGACAGTGATCATTGACTAATGATCATGCAGAAATAGACCTCACGTCTTCTACTCCCAGCTTCTGACCCCCGGGCCAGTGGTTTCAAAGCTTGTTTTGTTTAGCAGTAGAACTCCTTTTTTGCAAAGGTAAGATTATATGAAGAGCCCTACTCACTTGGCCTCCCTCTGGAGGCCCCCAGGGCTCTGTGGAGCACAGTCTGAAAGCAGTGCAGTCTTCTACCTGGCATTGTCCCCCTGACGGCAGCCAGGACCTCGTTGATGGTCCTTAAGCTGACTAGGACTCCCAGAGCCTGGAGCGTGAGGCTGCCCTTTTCCACTACATCTCAGCAGGAAAGATTTCTTGACCTTGCCTAGTCCGGGGGCCACCAGTCCAGCCTTTCAGACCCCTCAGCTCACAACGCAGATCTCAGTGGTCATTCTTAGCCCTGCTGCGAGGAAGAGGCACTTGCCGATTTGCATCAGCGTCTGGTGAGCATTGTCGTCATAATTACTCTCCACGTCAGTTAGCTCGTGTGTGTCAGGTGACACCATCCGAGTCTTTGCTGAGGAGATGAGGGCTGGGAAGGTGCGGGTACCCTGCTGATAAATGCAGAAGCTAGACTTCTTTTTCTTGGGCTATTGCAGAGAACTTAGGTTTGCCACTCTAACTCTGAATGAAGAACAGAATAACAACTCCCCACCTTTGTAAGGTCCATCCCATTCCAATTTCTCATTTGACATTCTCAGCATCACAGAGGGTGACTTTTCCCCATTTTACAAAAGAGGAAACTGGTGCTCAGAGAAGACAGACCCTGCCTGCCTGGGATCACATACCTAGGGAAAGGCGGGGGCCCAGGCGTAGAACCCAGGCCTCCTGTTTCCTGGGTTTGGGTTTGGGTTCCTGTTCTTATCTCAAAGAGGACCACTGCTATAGTCATATCTCCTAAAAAAGTAGGAATCTGAATCCTCATCTGCAGAAAGTGGGTGGGATGTGGTTCAGCTATCCTGGAGTCCAGGGACTTCTCTCTTTAGAAGCATTTCTAGGGAAGGGCTTTACCAGTTAAACTCCCTAAGCAAAGGGTGAATAGCTGTCCCATGCTGGATTGGACTTTAAGCCCATGGTTACCAAGCAATTTTAGGTGAGTAGTGAGTAGTAGTCCTAAAATCCTAAACGATCTTGCCATGGAGGTCTCTTTCTTTTTTTTTTTTTTTTGGTGAGGAAGATTGTCCATGAGCTAACATCTGTGCCAGTCTTCCTCTATTTTATATGTGGGATGCCACCACAGCGTGGCTTGGTGAGCAGTGTGTAGGTCCGTGCCTGGGATCCAAATCCACGAACCCCGGGCTGCTGAAGCGGAGCATGCAAACTGAACCACTACACCACCGGGCCAGCCCTGCCACGGAGATCTTATTGTGTGCCAGACAATGTGCTTGAATTTAGCGTACATCAGAGGCCCTACATGAATCCCAAGCATTATCTAAACACCCAATATCTAAGAAAAAGCACAAAAGACAGATACGGTCCAGTACTGAAGATATCCCATGCAAGCAGAGAATGCTGTGGCCAGGGCTGAGAAACTGACTTGGTGTGGGTAGAACCCAGTCGTGAGAGGGAGTCTGCTCCCGGGTCCGTAACACAGTGATTAGGGGCTGCTACCTGGTTTGGGCCTTGGCCTGGCTGTAGACATGGCAGAATGAGATTCCCTTTACAGAGGCTTTCATAGCTATTCTCTTTTGATATTCATAAGCCCCTTGGAAGAAAGGTGCTTCCCATGTTATAGATGAGGAGACTGAGGTTCTGAGGGAAGCACCTTGCCTGCTGAGTGGCAGAGCCAAATTCAACCCAGTTTCTGGTCTCCATGCCCACATTCTCACCACTCTACAAACCCAGCTTCCTTGGAATGTTTCTACAGGACGAGGCAGTTATGAAAGGAGAGAGGGAACATAGGAGCAGATCCTTTGCAGCCAGGCCTTTAGCCAGGCATCAAGAAGCATTTCTGGGATGTCCTGCTTGCTGAGCAGAGGGTCCCCTTCTAAAGTGCACTCATCTAAGTGTATCTCTTCTCCAGCACCTCTGTTTCCTGATCTAGCATCTTGTGTGTAAGTCAGCCTCTTCCTAGAAGAGCTGTTTTATTTTTTTTCCCAAAGAGTTTATTTTTTCTTTTTCTCCCCAAAGCCCCCTGATACATAGTTGTATATTTTTAGTTGTGGGTCATTCTAGTTGTGGCATGTGGGATGCTGCCTCAGCACGGCTTGATGAGTGGTGCCATGTCTGTGCCCAGGATTCCAACCAGTAAAACCCTGGGCCCCGGAAGCAGAGCGCGCGGGCTTAACCACTCGGCCATAGGGCCGGCTCCAGAATAGTTCTGTTTCTTAAGATTCTCCCTATCCAGAAAAAGCATAAGACATCCAGACCAGAAGAAACCTCAAAGACCCTCTAGTCTAAGAGGAAGAGTCTCCAAGGAGATCCAAGCCCAGAGAGTGGCATAGGGCTTGACTAAGACCACCTAGTAAGAGCCAGAGCCATGACTGGTACACAGGCCTTGGGGCACCCAGCCCAGGGCTTTCTGTTTTGCTGCCTCTTGCTCCACGCAAACAGGTACCTGGGAGCCAGTGCCCTGGCATCCTTCCAAACTAGTCCCTGCTCTCACTCTGGTTTTACTGTTTTCCAGGTGAAACCTTTGTCCTGGGGAATAGTCTGGCCCGGTCCTTGGAGCCACACTCAGACTCAATGGACTCCGCCTTGAATCCCACCAACTTTGTCAGCACCTCCCAAAATCTTCGAACCCCTGGGTACCGGACTCTGCTTCCATCCTGTGGCCTCCCACTGAGCACGGCCTCAGCTGTGCACAGGCTGTGCTCCAGGGGTAAGCTTACCAGAGGTCCAGCACTTCCGTCCTCCCTCACTCTTCCCTTCCTTCCTGAGCTCTGGGAAGCCAGAAAGGACTTAGCTCTGTTGCCCCCTGTCTGGTGGTGGGACTGGGATCTGGGCTTATCATTGTGCCTGGCTAGACACCTGGGAGACAAGTAAAGCTCTGGGATTGGCTTAAGAATGACGGAAACTAAGAGCCAAAGACCTAGAGCCAAAGAGACAGGGAAGGATTCATTCTTTCTTCCATTAGCCATTTATTTGAACACCATCTGTATTTGGTGTGGGGATGCAAAAATCCATCACTTCTTGTCCTCAAGGAGCTCACACAGTCTTGTGGGAAGAGAAACAAGATAATTGTAAACCACATCTTGAGTGTGGTTACAGAGATATGCTTTGGGTAGTATGAAAACTGCAAGAAGGCCCACCTAACCCAAGCTTGGTGTCCAGGGGAAGCATCCTTGAGAAGATGACTCTGTCTGAGACTTTAAAGGGTGACTGTATGAGTGGCCATATCAGGGGCCGTGAGGGAGGGCGAGCTTTCCCGGAAGAGAATACACCATGAACGAGGGCAAAAGGATAAGAACTAGCACAGAGTGTACCAGGAGCTACATGCAGTTTGGTATTGCCGAAACATAAAATGTAATACTGGAACTTCAAAGAGAAGGGCCTGGAAAGGTCAGGGGTTATGTCATAGAAGACCTTAAATGTCATATTAAAGAATTTGGAGTTGATCTTATAGGCAATGCAAAGCTATTGAAGGCTTTTAATTAGAGGCAAAACCTAAACAGGTTTGTGTTTTCAAGAGATCGTTGACTGCTGCATGGAGGATGGATCTGACGAAGGACAAGACGAGAGAGACCACTTAGGGGGTTACCAGAAGGGACCAGACCAGGAGTGACACAGGCCTGGATTAGGGCAGTGGTAGAAGATTTGAAGAAAAGAAAATAAATTTGAGAATTATTCATAAGGTAAATTTAGTCAGATTGAAGGTTGTGAAGAATGAGGGAGTGGGAATGGCTCCCAGGTCTCTAGATGGGGTAGCTACCAGATAGTGGCTCCGTTCACCGAGAGAGGGAACCGACCGTAGAAGAGAAAGAAGGGTAGGGAGCCCGTGGGTCATCCAGGTGATATCCAGCAGGCAGTGGCTCTGCAGGTCTGATTCTCAGGAAAGAGGACTGAGCTGAAGTTAAATATTTGGAAGTCATCAGCATACAGATGGTAGTTGAAGTTGTGGGATGAATGGCACCCACTTTCCAGGAGTACGTGCAGCATGGAAAGGACAGACGACTGAAGACTGGAGTCCTGGGGACCAGCAGTGTCAGGAGCTGGGAGCAGGAAGAGGATCCCGCCAGGGAAACAAAGGAATAGTCAAATGTGAGCGAAAACAGAAGAATTTGGTATTGTGGTGACCGGGGGTACGGTGTTTTAAGGAGAGCAACACAACAAAGGTTCGGTAAAATGAGAACTGGAACGGCATCTGTTGGATGCGGCGATGAGTGGGTAATTGGTGCATTTAGCAGAAGCAGCTTCGTTGGTGGTGGAGGGTGGTGAGGGCAGAGTACAGTGGGTGGGGTTATCAAGGAGAGTTTGATGAGAAAAGGAAAGATGGTGACCTTCAAAAGAAGGTCTTCTAGAATGGGAGCACATTGAGCATGTTTATCAGCAGACAACTTGAGCCATCCAAAAAGAAGAAATTAAGAACATGGTGGGGCCGGCCCTGTGGCGCAGCGGTTAAGTGTGCACGTTCCACTTCGGCGGCCCAGGGTTCACCGGTTCAGATCCCAGGTGTGGACATGGCACCACTTGACAACCCATGCTGTGGCAGGCCCTCCACATATAAAGTAGAGGAAGATGGGCATGGATGTTAGCTCAGGGCCAGTCTTCCTCAGCAAAAAGAGGAGGATTGGCAGCAGATGTTAGCTCAGGGCTAATCTTCCTCAAAAAAAAAAAAAAAAATATATATATATATATAGGAAAAAGGAAAGTAAGACCTTTAGGGTAGTGGGAAAGATTAGGGATCAAGGGCATAGACAAATGGATCAGTCTTCAGCCAGAAGGAGGCACATCTTGCTCTCTGAGACTGCAGGGGAAATTGATTGTGGCCGTAAGTGAATGGAGAGAGGGCTGAGGATGATCTAAAAGCAGCGATCAGGAGAGAGAAGGATGCCACCTCCGTACCCCCCAGTGGCCTCCCCAGCCCAGGGTGTGTGGGTGTGGAAGAACAAGAAGACTCCATTAGCAAGGCCTGCAATGGAGAGACGTGACCTCGGGAAAGAGGGATTTCAGGAAGCCTGAGACGGGGAAGGAGTCTGGGATGCTCCCCAAGGCAGCAGAATGGAGGACGAGGAGCTCTGCAGAGAGGTGGGGCTGGAGTGATTTCCTGCCTTGAGGCTGGGGTGAGTCCTCTCGCCTCTCAGGTCTTCGTGTTCGATGACCTGGTCTTTTCACAGGAGTGTTAAAAGGATCCAGGGAAATGGGATCGTTTGGGAAACTAAATCATTCCCCAGGGAGGAGGGAGTCCCTGTTACTGGTGTCTTCCCCAAGGCCCTGTTTCTGTTAGGAGTGCTTCTTGATGGGCTGCCTCGCGTGGCACTGGCCTCAGATGTCACTGTTGTTTCCCTGGCATTTCTACTCTTCCTCTGGAATATATTTTGAGTCTGTCAGCCAGGCCATGGTCTAAGTCCCTGTTGACCCTGAAGAACCTCACAAGGCTATGAAAGGGTTCTATCTGGTTGCCCTAGAATTGTTTCTCTCAGAGAATTTAGACGCCAAGTCTGTCCCCTCTTATTTCACGAATGCAAGATGATTAGGCATCAGTTTGTTGGTCCGACCTCACGTGGATGCGCCTCGCCTGCCTTAGTCGTTCTCCGACTGAAACTCTGCCCTCCTTGAAGAATAATCACCAGCTGTGCCCGCTGGGTACAGACTGCCTGCAGAGCTCGGGATAGGAGAAGACAGAGACAGGGCACCAGCTTGTCTTCTTCCTAGCTGTGTGCTCTTGGGCAAGTCACTTCGCTTCTCTGGAATCTCTAAACTGAACGTGGTGATGCTTCCTTCCAGGGCTGTTTTAAGGGTCAAAAAAGCTGACGATACTTGGGGTTCTTTAAAATGTTCATGTATCAGACTGTTCACCACTATCACCTGTGCATGCCACAGTCATTTCTTCCCCGGGCTATTTTAGTGTCCTTCTTAACTGGTCTCCTTTGCTTCTGTCCTCGCCCTGTAAAGTTGATTATCAACACAGACTGTGAGAGTGATCCTTTTAGCTGTAAGGTGGTTCTTGTCACCCGTCTGCTCAAAACTGACCTACATCACTCAGAAAAGCCAGTCGTTTTTCAGTGACATGCAGGGTCCTCTATTATCTGCACCCCTCTCCCCCGCCCCATCACACGCACGCATATATACCTCTCAGACGTTACTTCCTCCCGCTTTCTCCTCGTTCACTCTACTCTGGCACGTCAGCCTCCCTGCCCAACCTGAAACATGCCAGGCACTCTTCTGCCTCAAGATCTTTGCTCAGATGTCGCCATTTCAGAGACGTCTCTCCAGACCACCATATAACTTAGCAACTTCCTGCTACCTGCCCTCAGGGAGTATATATTCTAGCAGTAAACTGACAGACAAACACATACATATATAATAGTATTATACTATTCTATACACTATAATAGTATATATACTATTATATATGTATGTGTGTTTATATAATATCGTTATATATGTGTGTGTGAGAGAGAGAGAGATTCTCAGCTTCCCTGGGTATAGGAATTAGCTAAGATGGTCCAAGAAAGGTACGTTCACGTGTATGTCTTCTCTCTGCTCTCCGTAATCTTTGCACTTGGTTTCTCTCTTAGCGTCACAGTGGGCTTTCAGGGCAGGGAGAAGTGGCTGGCTCCCAGAGCCCTCCACAACTTCCTGTCTACTACCGCCTCTCAGATGCCACTGGAATTTCTATGACGCTCAGCACCCCTGCTCGTTCCAGCACACTTCTTCCCTGGTCTAGTCAATACAGGCTTGAGAGAGAATAGACTGGAGTGTCCTCCCCAGGGAGCAGGGACTGGGCCAAGTGAAGTGTGCCTCGACTTTTAGACCTGGGACCCAACCCAAAATGGAGGAGGATGGGAGGAGACTTTTAGCCTTTGCCGGAGATAGTTGAAGAGTAGATCCCTTCTACTTTTGCAGGTATGTTTCAGCTCTGCCACTTAGTTGTGTGACTGACATCTCCTGGGTGGTGAGGATACAGACTTGAGCAAGGCAAGATCCTTGCCTCAAGACAGACATAGTCTGGTGGAGGAGACAGAAAAACACGCAAGTAACTATTATATATGGTCATTCATTCATTTAACAAACAGGTTTGAACATCTACTGTGGCAGACCAGGCACTATGTTTATGTCTTAGGGGCTGTAAAAGGAAAGCATTCTCTCCCTGTGTGTCTCCCTACTCTCCATGCTCTGCTCAACACTGCTTCACCTCTGACACCAGACGTGTGGATTCTCCACGCACTGAGCAGTTTTGCAACACCAGCTGGGCGTCCTACAGTTGAATTCAATTCTGACATTTTCTACTTGGAAATGGCATCAGATCCCACAAGTCTGCACCCCCCACTTCAGGTGCCAGTTAGAAGTCCAGGTTGTAGGGCCGGCCCTGTGGCCAAGTGGATGAGTTTGTGTGCTCCGCTTCAGCGGCCCAGGGTTTTGCCGGTTCGGATCCTGGGCACAGACATGGCACCGCTCATCAGGCCACGCTGAGGCGGTGTCCCGCCTAGCTCAATCAGGACTCACAACTAGAATATACAACTATGTACTGGGGAGCTTTGGGGAGAAGAAGATTGACAACAGATGTTAGCTCAGTGCCAATCTTTAAAAAAAAAAAAAAGGTGAGTTTCTGGTTGAGACCCTCAGACATTTATTAAAAAAAAAAGTCCAAGTTGTAAGCTGTGCTTCTGAGTGACCAACTATGAATTGGAGGTTCCCACAATCCCCTGCTGGGGTTCAGTTGATTTGCTAGAGTGTCTCACAGAACTCAGGAAAACTGTTTACTTACTAGATTACTGTTTTTTTATAAAAGGATACAACTCAAGAACAGCCAGATGGAAGAGATGCACAGGGCAAGGGATGTGGAGCTTCCATGTCCTCTTCGAGCATACCACTCTCCCAGCACCTCTGTGTTCACCAACCCAGAAGCTCTACGAACATTTCCCTTTTGTTTTTTGTTTTTTTAAGATTTTATTTTTCTCCCAAAGCGCCCCAGTACATAGTTGTGTAGTTTTAGCTGTGGGTCCTTCTAGTTGTGGCATGTGGGACGCCACCTCAGCATGGCTTGATGAACGGTGCCATGTCCACGCCCAGGATTTGAACCAGCAAAACCCTTGGCCGCCAAGGCAGAGAGCGAGAACTTAACCATTCAGCCACGGGGCCAGCTCCCCCTTTTGGGTTTTTATGGAGGCTTCATTCCGTAGGCATGATTGATTAGATCATTGGCCATTGGTGGCTGAACTCCATCTCCAGCCCCTCTCCCTTCCATGGAGGCTGGGGGGTGGGACAGAAAGTTCCAACCCTCTCACCACCTGGTTGGTTCCTCTGGCAACCAGCCCCCATCCTTAGGGCCTTTCCAAAAGTCACCTCATTAACATACTCAGATGTGACTGAAAGGGGCTGGTTATGAGTAACAAAAGGCACCTTGATTTCTCTCACCACTTAGGAAATTCCAAGGACTTTAGGAGTTGTGTGCCAGAAGTGGGGGTGAAAACCAAGTATATGTTTCTTATTATAAATCACAGTATCACAAGGATACAGCAGGGAACAAAAGAGGAGAAGACAGGTAATAAACATAAATGCATTAAATTATTTTGGATGGTGATATGAGCTGGGGAAAAAAACTAGAGGACGCAGTTGGATTGAGAGTGATTGTGTGGGGGAATTGAGTACTTTGACTAGGAGATCGGGGAAGGCCTCTTTGAGGAATTGATATTTGAGATGAGCCCCAAATGTTGAGAAGGAATCAGGTATGCAAAGATCTGGAAAAAGGACATTCCTGACAGGAAATTGCGAGTTAAAAAATAAAAGCGTAGCCTGTTCGAGAAGCAGAAGGAAAGCTAGTGTGTTTGGAGCTTGATGAGTGAATAAAAGGCGGAGGGGATGAGGTCAGAGATAGAAAGGGCCAGATGATGGAGTACCTTCTAGACCATAGTAAGGGGTTCAGGTGTCATTTCATGTGCAACTGGAGGCCATTGCATTGAGTTTTTAGGGGGGATTGACATGATCCAATTAGTTTTTAAGGGTTGCTTTGAGTCCTTTATGGAAAACAGATTATTAGGGTGATCTGACCGGGGAAAATGTGTAGAGATTGAGCTGTAACCAAGAGATACAGGAAATGCTTTGTGAGACCAATTACTTCAGTATTAGACCAGAAAAGTTTCATAAAGGGGCTGGTCCTCGAAGCTGTTGATGCAAATAATTCATAATCAATCTATAAATCAAAATGGGGGTGAGTTTATCATATAAGCCAGTTTTGAGGACTATAGCCCAGGAGCGACCTTCACCAAGGAAGGAAGGAAGCAAGCGGAGGGTACAGAGTGGTTATCTGCCGTCTTGGAACAGGAACATCCCTTTTACTACTGTCACAGGATGCTTCGCTAGCACAGCAGGTCAGTGGTCACAAGAGGAGCTCAGTGGGTCAGTAATTAATCCTTAGTTTCTGGGAAGAAATTCTGATATACGGGGGAGGCAGCATCCCTATCTTTAAGGGCATCATTCTTAGCTTTGGGACATGGTAAATGTTTCTTTCTTTCTTTCTTTTTCTTCCTTCTTTCCTTCCTCCCTCCCTCCCTGAGCTAATGTCTGTGCCAGTCTTCCTCTATTTTGTATGTGGGATGCCATCACAGCATGTCTTGATGAGCAGTGTGTGGGTCCACACCCAGGATCTGAACCAGCGAACCCCAGGCCACCAAAGTGGAGCACGTGAACGCAACCACTATGCCACTGGGCTGGTGCAACAGGCCACATCAGGCCTTTCTGGAAAAACATGGTCAAGCCAAATTAGTTTTAAACCAAATGGCTTCCTCATATACTCCAATATATCTTGTCGCTTTTCGTTTATTCATCAAAACCAACTCTTGCTTAGCAAAGTTGCAGTTTGCAAGGAGTAAAGGAGAAATTGAAGGGAGAGAAGGGGGCACGTTCCAGGCAGAGGGATGAAACATACCAGAGACCTGTGGCGGGTCAAAATACAGAGATCCCAAATCCCACACGGGAGATGGGGATAGCTGTATTTGAGCCAAGATTGAGATGAAAGCTCTTAGCAAAGCACTAAATTAGCATTGAGTTTCCTGGCAGCCAAGGCAAAACTCTTTTCTACCTCCTGCATCAGGTTGTAGCGAGGTCAACTGTTCTCCAGACCTGGGAAGGTGCCCAGGGTCTTGTCCACACCTTTTGTTAATCCCGAGGCCCCAAGGGTTTGGCTCTGAAGTCTTGCCCTGCTCCTAAGTTCTCTCTAGAAATGGTATCCAGAGCCAAGGCAAAAGCAGCCTCACCCACCTACCCCCACTGAACCCAAGTAATCTCCTCATGGCATTGTTCCCTGGACTCAGGTCCAGGCTGAACCACAGCCTCAATGTAGAATTCCTTGTGGCCATTTCCACAATCAGATCCACCCTAAAGAACAAAGATGTGACTTCAGCAGCCTCTCAGGCCCTCACGGCCTTTGTGGAAAGCCCTTCCCACCCTCAGCTGCCTCTGGTTCCTCTGCTCTGGCTGCTGTAAGCTCACCCACAGGGCCCTCGGGACAGGCCAGGGAGGGTGGGGGAGTTACAGACCCATCCCCACCCGTTATGGCAGGTGCCTTCCTGTCCTGCAGGGTCGGACCGATACCTGGAAAGCCGGGATGCCTCTCGACTGAGTGGCCGGGACCCCTCGTCATGGACAGTCGAGGACGTGATGCAGTTTGTCCGGGAAGCTGATCCTCAGCTGGGACCCCATGCTGACCTCTTTCGCAAACATGTAGGTTCCCCCGCCTGACCTCCCCGTGTTTGCTGAGAGTCTTACTTCTGCAGCTTCTAGACTCTTAAAGGGTATGGGCTACATATTTGTTCCAGGTCCCTTGAAACTGAGCACAGGAGACGCCATACAAACTTCGAGACAGAATCTTGGGTCTCAGACAGATTCATTGAGCACCAAGGTAGCTCGCTCCTGTAGTGTGGGATCTGATTCAGCCGCGTTCCTCCTGGGTGTGCACCCTGTGGCTCAGTGCCCGAGACAGGCTTGTCTCTTTTCCTGGGAGCACTTGCTCTCCCATCTGCCTGCCTTGGCCTGAGAATCAGGGCCTTCAGCCCAAGTTAAAAAGTCCCTTGCCAAGTGGCCCCCAACCTTGCCAGTCCCCTGTCCTCTGCCTGCCCCTCTGTGAGCCTCCAGCATCTCTTTAACTGACCGGTGGCCCCTTGGCCAGAGACTGCTCCTGATCCTCCTGCAGTGACCATACCCCTGGTACGGGGCTCAACCCCGCTTCCCATAGTCCCTACTGCTTCTGCCCTGTGGTCACTCAAAACAGACCTGCTGCCTCTCATTGCTTATTTAAATCCTTCGTGCCATGTGGGTTTGGAGGGTGCCCTTAGATCAGGCCCGAAGGCCTTACAGCTGCTCAGTGAGTGTCTGCGTGTGCCTAGCTCACACAGAGGGGTCCCTGCCCCTCGGGAGCGAAGACGACTCACAGAGTAACAGTTGAGGGTCAATATAAAACAGTCTGTGAGAAGTGATGAGGCCACTGAGAGGGGAGGCTTCCTGGAGGAGAAAGAAGTGAGCTGGATCACAGGTTTGGGAGGGCGGAGAAACTGCCTCTCAGGTAGCAGAGAAAGGAATGTGGTACAAGCGTGTGAAGAGCTTAGCACAGGGGGTTCGGTACTAGATTTCGGGGAGGGGTGGAGACAGAAGGTGGGCAGAACAGGTGGGCTTTAGTGTCACAGCAGGTTCACTGGAGTCCCCGTTGCTGGTACTTCCTGGGTGGCCTTTCCTCAGAACCTGGAGTGAGCAGACCAGCCAGGCTTCTGACGGCGCCTCCCTCCATCCCCCCAGGAGATCGACGGCAAGGCCCTGCTTCTGCTGCGCAGCGACGTGATGATGAAGTACATGGGTCTGAAGCTGGGGCCCGCACTCAAGCTCTCCTACCACATTGACCGGCTGAAACAGGGCAAGTTCTGAAGCAGGGAGACGCAGCTAGACAGCTGAGGGGCCAAGCAGATGAGGGCGTTCTTCTCCCAGGAAGGAGGGGGCACTTGCTGGTGCCTCAGTGGGGTTCAGGGCCACCTCAGGACTCCAGGAGGCTGTGTGGAGCCACCACTGCTGCCCTCTCTTGCCATGTGTCCTTCCATGAAGGACTGAGGGGGGAGTGTGGGGCCCAGGGCTGGTGCTGCTCTTCCCCTCAGCCCTGCCTCAGCTCTGAGCTCTCCCTGTATTTATTTCTCGAGCTGGCCGGCCTCTCACCAGGGCTTTAGACTAAACACCTTCCAAGTGACGGAGGAAGGGGCCAACCCCTGAGGCCTCGGAAGATGGGGCCTGAGTTGATATCTGTGCCCAGTCCCCTTACCACCTGCTGGGCCTGATATAGCACCCCATTACCCCACAACTCCTGCCTTCTCACAAGATCCCCAGAGTCCAAACTCATGGTGCAAACCTCTACCTTTTTTAAAACAAGACCTTTTCTTATTGTTAATTTATTGTTTCTGACACTTGGGCAAACCCTCCAGCTCATACTTCTCAAGCTCCAGACATTGAGTTTCAGAAGGAGAGAGACTGCCCTGCTCTGGTCCCAGAGAGGCATGGCCCCTTTCCAGAGGATGTTACTCTAGGGCACTTCTCTTTGGGATGGACAGACCTATAAAGCCTTGACCACGTCACTCAGCATGCGGGGAGAGAGGGTCCCGGTCCCCTTCCCCTCTCTTCCTCTACTGGGCCCCTTGCAGCCCTGGCCTCATCTGTGGGAATGGGAGTCCCCTGCCCCACGCTGTTCCCCACCACAGCTCCTTGCCCTGGCCAGAACTGCTGTGGAAGACGTTTGTGCCCAACAGTTTTAAGCCAAGAAGGCCCCAAGGTGGAGGGGAGGGTCTCCAGGCCAGCGTCTGGTTACACTCACCCCACTGTCCATATGCTTCCTTTCTAAGCAAGTCAGCAGCACAGCTGCCCCCGCTGCCATCTGGACTTATTTTATGTCGATTTGTTTATAAATAAAAAACAATATAGATGCCAATGTCTTTTCAGTCAGCCAACAGCCAAATCACTGCGCCTCCAAAGGGCAGGTTGGTCCCCTTCTCTCAGTCTTGGTTTCCTCGTATACAAAATGAGGAGCTTGGACAAGACGATCCCCCAGAGGCTCCTGCAGAGGCTAGCCTGCATCGTACGTCTCCCACCAGCAGGGGCCAGGTACTCAAGTCCAGGGCCACGTGTCCCTGTTTCTAACGGGGTCACAGAAGGAGGTGAGGGGCAGCAGCACAGTGCGCTATAACATTTACATCCCTTACCGTGCGCCCCACAAACTGCTCCATGTGAATTAGACTCGTCTCATTTAATCTTCACAACAAACCCATTTTATAGATGAGGAAACTTAAGCTCAGAACACATAGCGAGGAAGAGCGAAAGTAGGCATTTGAAGCCAAATAGCCTGACTCCGAGGCCAAGACGGAGGCTCTGGCTGGCCCAGCTGTTCGCCGTGATGCTCTGGGCCAGTCATTTCCCTCTGGGCCCCTCTGGCACTGAGGGGTGTGGATGAGGAAACCTCTGAGGCTTCCCTGCCAGCTCTTACCGTGACTAGTTCTGACATCGTGACTTAGAATGTCTTTTCCACTCAGCCACTGTGAGGTTCTAACATGGTCCCCACGAAGCAGTCAGGGTCAGGGCTGCCAAACCACAATAGGCCTCTGTTTTCCACAGACTCCTGGACATTGGGCTCTGGTAGGCTGTGCTCTTCATTCAGGGTACTCCCAAAGAGGGCCTTACGGAACCCTGATGATGTACTTCTGGGTGTGACCTTCACCCAAGAGACACAGGCACTGGAGGTGACACCAGTGTATATAGGCAGGCCGGACATGCCGCAAGGCCGGGCCTTGAGAAGCAGCACGGCACCCCCCCCACTTTACGCTGTCACCAAGAGCATACAGCTTACCTAGGAGCATTTACTGAGGGCTTCTCGTGCTAAGCAGTTTACGTACCTTATCTCGTTTCAAGCTTACCACACCCCTCTAGGGTGACTGCCATGTCCCCACATTTTACAGGTGGGAATAAAGCTTAGAGTGGTTAAGGTACTTGCCCCAAACACCGTAGCTAATGAGGGTGCAACACATCATACTGCCTGCAGCAGCACCCAGGGGGCTGTGGTCTTAGATCCTACTCCAGACTCGCACAGGCCACCCTGGGCATGGCGTTCACTCTGAAGGCTGTCGGACCGGAAGCAGCCTGCCACGGGACATCAGGGAGCAGTCCTCTGTGGGGGTGGTCCTCGCAGAACTCAGTCATCAGGACTGTTCTCCTGTGTTGCCCGGGGGACAACTCAGATGCAGGGAGAAGTGGGGTTCACCTTGGCTTGGTGCGTTGTAAGCACTAAGAAACACCACGGCCCAGGGGAGCTGATAACGCCCTAGTTCCCCGGGCAGAACAACTCCATAGGCATAGCTCCCAGGGTCCCCGCGAGGGGCCTGCCCAGTGAGTACTGCACTCAGGAAGCCCAAAGCTGTGGCTTTTTAGCAGATGTTTATAGCTTGTACATAGATCTCCGAGTACAGTTAGGGGTCATTTTTACCATAAGTAATGCTGTCTTGAAACGGCTGACATTCCGTTTCTATCTAGCTTCCAAGGGAACAAAACTAGCCAGGTCACTGAATGTCCAATTCTGCAGGAGCGGAGAGGATCTGTCACCCCTTCACTCATACTGCCCTGACCTCTGGGGTCAGAATTAAATGTTATTAAGGAAAACAAACAAACAAAAACTCAACTCTGAAATTGTCTCACAAAGCCAAGCCTCCTAATAGTGACCAGGGTCATCCAGAGAAGCCGCAGTGGCCTCCAGTAGGCCCGCCGCACCCATGCTGCCATGCAGGCGAGACCACTCCATGGACACCGACAGTCCAGCCACCCACAAAGTGGGGAGGCATGTGGGAAAGTGGGACTGGGGACAGCGCTGCAACAGGAAGAGGACAACAGCTCCCCTGCTGAGGAACACTAGGAGGAAAAAAGCCAGGTGCTTCAGGAGGTAACGAGTCCAGGCTCTGCTTAGGGCTGAAACCATCAGGAACCCTCTGCCCCTCCCCACCTGTGTCCCCTCCCTACCTGCTGGCCATGTGGTCCGTGTCACCTCTCCACTCTGTCTCCGTTGTCCTGGCCATTAGTCCTGAGCAGGATTGTCCACAGCATTCCTCTTTGACATCTCTGTGGAACAACCTGAAGTCTTTCTCTGCTCTGGCACTAGTGGTCCAGCCTCAGGCCTCGTGCCACAATCCCTCAGGAAGAGCCAGAAGGTGACTCGCCCCTCCTTGCAACTAAAGCTAAAAACATGGAAACCCTTCTTGCCTAGGAGAGTCCAGACACTTCTCCCCTCATTGTCCCTCTGCTTTTTGCAGCCTCCTTATCCTAATACCCAAGTCATTCCATTCCATCAGGGAACTCCACAGCTGGAACCTCCCGCCCAAGGACTGACGGTCACAGCTAAGCATCAGAACTGCGTGTTTGTGCCTGGCCTTTGACACAAGGCTGCTGCGGATGCTTCCAGGGGCCGGCAGCCAACAAGCCCCAATGTACAGACAGTGGGCCTGAGATACCCATGGGTGGCTGGGGCTGGCCACTGTCAAGGGTCGGGTGGGAATCAACAGGCAGTCACTGGTATGCAAGGGGAGGGCTCAACACAGGCCAGAGTGCCATGGGGTCCAGATGGCAAAGGCTGTGTCCACACTACTTGTCCCCTAAGTTCCAGAGTTAGCTGTCCCACGTAATGGCCAAGCTCAGTCCCCACCCCCGCCCATGTCCCTCTGCCCCTCACCTGGCCTTCCTGGGCAGTTAGCACAGACACCCATTCTTGATGTGGTTTCAGGGATCATGGCCATGGGGGGCCGCCAAGCGGATACTCTCCAAATAACGTGAAAACAGCCGTATCCCCAGCCTCCCCCTGCCCCTCGTCCTTGGGCCCAGCTCACATGCTTAACTTTAAATTCAAGAGGCTCTTGTCTCCAGTGCCAACCTGGGATTTGTCGATAAGGTCACAGATGTCCAGCGAGAGGATCAAGAGGGGCTGCTTCTCCCACAACACTGGACTCACATCTGCCACTGCCCTAGCTGCCTGCAGAGGACCCCCGAGAAAAGTGGAACTGATGTCAGCTCACGTAAGGTCGTTAAAGAGCCCAGGGAGATATGTCATACAGTGGTTTAAAGAGATTTCCAGTGAGAAAGTTTTGGCACCCAGGTCAGTTTGGCACGTTTCCTCAGGACCGCTGCCCGACAGCGAGGCTGCTAGTAAAGTCTGTCCGGTTCTCTGGTTGTGTTCACGTGCTTCGTCTGTCAGGGCGCCTCTCCTGGCCAGCTGTCTGTTTCTGCACAACTCAACTCGAGTCAACCGGCTGAAACAGCTACAGCCCAGTTGTACGGTTGCTGTGAGAGTGGCGCATGATGGTGGAGTCTGGAGAGGCCTGAAGGACACGGGAGGGAGCATGGGGAGCTGAGCCGCCATCGTCGTAACTC
Source organism: Equus asinus (assembly GCF_041296235.1). Lineage (NCBI taxonomy): Eukaryota > Metazoa > Chordata > Mammalia > Perissodactyla > Equidae > Equus > Equus asinus. The sequence continues at coordinate 82,338,558 of NC_091794.1, forward strand.
TCAGAACTGTGACTGCAGCGAGGGGGCAGCCCTGGCTGCAGGGGGGGCAGGGGCAGGCACCTGACAGGCTCTGCCCAGAGCGTCACACTGCCACCACGTGGGCCAGGGGCCTCTTCCTTCCCCGCACCATAGTCTCTTTCTCAAGTTCCCCACCAGAGCTTCTCCCTCAGAGCCTCAGAGGGGAACAAAAATTCATTCACATCTTCAGAATGGCTGCTCAAAGAAGGAAGGCAACCTTCTCAACATGGTCACACAGCTTCCCCAGTCTGAAGCACCTGCCTTTGGACCCCACCCTCCCTGGGCCCAATCAGGACTTCCACAGGCAATGTGGGAAAGTGCTGCCTACATCTGTGTAATGCAGAGCACTATCAAAGGCCCCACCCACCCACCCAAGAGCAGATTGCTGCATTAATAAAGGCTGTGTATCCCCATGTCAAACAGTAGGTGACAACCCTGTCCTTCAAAAGAGTTGGTACTGCTTGACTATTTTTCAGGGCTTTCCTGGACAGCAACCTCTGTCTCTGGCATAAAGAAGGGCCTGGTATCGGGGGAGCCCTGGAACCAGCTGTGTGTTCTGATCCATCCTGTGGTAGCTGGGTCCTATCTGTGCTCGGTGGAGCCTGGGATTGGTGACAGAGGGGGAGCTGGGGATTTGAGGCAGCAGGGGACCTGTGTGGGCTCTGGGGCCTAGGGAGATGTTACGGGGGGAGGGGTGTGTCTTCAGCCCCTGGATTCTGAGCGCCGCCCCGAGGGAGCCCTGCGGCCAGGGTGCTTGGTGTATCTGTTTACAGCTGTATCTGTTTACGGTGCGGGTGGGGAGTGGAGGAGGGGTTTTCCTGATTAACTTCCCAACCCTGCCTGCCTGAGTTTGGCCAAGAAGGCATTGTTGATGCTCATGAGCTCACAGAGGTGGCTGTGCAGGCCCCGCCCACTTCCTACAGCCCTGGTTCTCCCTGCCCTGTGCCCAGCCCCCAAGTGCCCTCGGAGCTGCTGCCCAGGGGTCAAGGGGCTGTGGGAGCTCAGGGCTAGCACCTCCCACGAGTCCCCAGGAACCATCAGGACATGAGGGTCCTAGGCCTCCTTTTTCCTCCTATTCCTGTTTGCCCTGAATGCCCCCACCCCAGCTGTGGTGGCCCCCAGGCCCTGCCTGCCTCAAGGATCCAATCAGAAAAGATGCAGCCCAGTGGTACCTGCCACAGAGACCGGAGGCTGGGTGTGTTGGGGTGAGTGGAGGGGCTGGTGTGTGCACGTATGAGCACAGCTCAGGAGTGAAGCCCCGGGCCTGGTGGGAGGCGGGGAGGGGCTACAAAGGGTCTCAGCTCTGATCCTCATTCTGCCTCTCCTCACTTCTGCTCTCTGGACCCAAACCAGAGGATTCAGTCTAGACTAAGAGTTCCTCAGAAGGGCCCACGAGCCTCCTGGGATTATATGTAATGTGCAAAGGCCGTTTTTCTGGGGCGGGACCATAGCTTCCCTGAGTGTGCCCAAAGCCTAAGAACCTCTGCCCGAAGACCCTCTGAGCTGGCCTGACTGTTTCACAGCCTCTGCTAGGCTTGCACCTGCTGCAGACCAGGCGGGGAAGCAGAGGTGGGGCTGCAGCTGGCCTGGGAGGCCTGGGCTAAGGCCACTTCTCCAAAGGCCCTTGAAAGGTTTCGCTGGTGCCTGGAGGCAGCAGTAACCTCTGGTGGGCAGGAAACTGAGGGCACCTAGGAGGCCCCAAGCCTGTGGCTTGGGGAGGGAAGACAGGCCCCTGGGGCCAATGAAAGGAGATGGGGGACCTTCAGAGGTCTGAGTTCTGGTCCCCTCTTCCACCTCTGGGCAGATCCCTCGGTCTTCACTTCTGTGGAATGAGGGGCAGGCTCATGCTCTGCTCTCTGTTCAGCCTTGACTCTCCTCTATCCTGTCCTAGGCCTTGGCGGGGGCGGGGGGTGGGGGGCGCGGTGACAGGCCCTTCCTGCTGGCCCTCTACCCTCCCTCTCTCTCTCTCTGGCCCTGCCCAGCCCCTGCCAATCTGTGAAGCTCCCAGGAGCCTTGGCACCCCCTGAGTCCCCTGGGAGGCCCTGGGCTAAGCTGAGAGCCCAGGGCCTTGAGAGGAGCCACCAGCACTGAGGAATCCAGGAAGCCCTTCCGAGGGACACCCCTCCAGAGACCCCCAGGAAGAGATCACCACAAACACAGGCGCAGGAGCCCCTCATGGAGCCTCCAGGCGAGCAGCACTCGCAGGAAGCACCCCCAGAAGAGTCCCTGCCCAAGGAGTCGGGCCTCGAGGTGGCACCCAGCACGCACGTTCTCTATGTGGGCCACCTGAACCCACAGTTCTCAGTGCCTGTGCTCGCCTGCCTGCTGCGCGACACCCTGGAGAGGCTGGAGCTGCCTGTGGCACGGGAGCACATTGAGGTGGTGCGGCGGCCGCGGAAGGCCTATGCACTGGTGCAGGTGGCCACACACGGGGACACCCTGGCCTCCCTCCACTGGCGCCTGCAAACAGCCTTGGAGGAGCACCAGATCCTCAAGGAGCTGGTGGCCCGCGGGAAGGAGCTGGTGTTGGGTGAGGGCCGAGGGCCCTCGAGCCACAGAGAGGTAAGCGAGGAATTCCCGGAGCCACTAGGCCGGTGAGCCCCAGAGCCTCCCCAAGATGCCTGGGTGTGGCTGGCCTGCGCTGGCTGGGGGTGGAGGGTGTCTTTGAGGAACTGGAGACAAGTCTGCACACTTGGGGGCTTGAGGCTGGCACTGCCAGCGTACTCCCAGAGGGACACTGACCCTAACAGTTTGCCTCCAGCCTGGAAGCATGTGAAGAAAGGCCAGAGTGTGGAAGTCCTCCCTGGGTCCTTCTGCATCCCAGCCCCTGGGCCCGGTCAGCCCAGGCCTTTGGATACTCAGGGACCCCGATTTTCTCTTGGCCCACCTCATCCATTTGTTGACAAACACCAATGCCTGCTCTGTGCCCAGCAGTAAAACAGACAGCAGACCTGCCCTCAAGGGCCCTCCGTCCATGGGCAAAGCCAGGCACAGCCAGTTACAAAGCTGCAAAGTGGCCACTGGAAGCTGTGGAAGGACAGGAGGAGGGTCCTCACTGCTCTCTGGGGACAAATTCACAGGGGAAGCGAAATCCAGGCTGGGAGTTAGGGACAGGCACTCAGGGGAAGGACATTCCAGGCAGAGGGACACGGCATGTACAGAGGGATGGATAAGGGGGAATGTTGCATTTGTAGAAGGGCAAGCCATTTGGTGTCCCTGGGGCTGCAGGGGGAACTAAGGATGAAAGCTGGGCCAGTGGGCAGAGGCCAGGCCACCAAGGCTGTTGAGACCCAGGCAGAGCCAACAGGCTGGGCTTTGTGGGGCGGGAGGGAGCAGTGAACTCACCAACGGGGCTGTGGTGGGTCACCCCACGAGACAGGTGATCTCGGCTTTCCTTTTCTGTGGGGGCGAAAACTCCATGGCGTATAAATTGTTGCAGAACTAAAGGGCTCTGTGACTTACATTTCAGGCCTGTGAGCCTGATGTCATATTTGTATGACAGTTTTCCCATGTTTCTGGTAAATTTGTCTTCTCAGGGAGCTGCAGGGCTGGTAGGGACATGCCCCTCATCACCATGCTGCAGTCCACACAGCTCCCAGCCCTGAAGCCAGGGAGGGCAGCAGAGAAGCCAGTAAGGGAGGAGTGACGATCTGACTTGCATCTAGGTCAGCCAGGAGGATGCATGGGACGGGGAGAGCCTGGAGGCAGGGAGTCCAGTGAGGGGCTGACAGTGAGGCCCAGACTAGGGAAGTGGCCATGAGCATGCTCACGCCCAGAGCCCTTGAACAGAGTGGAACCATGGAAAGTACTCAGCAGGGCCGAAGGAAAGTTGAGATTCAGGAGACTGGTCATTGGTCCAGAAGCGATCAGCAAGGGTTTCAGAGAGATGAGGGAGGGCGTGGGGTCCCTGAGCACCCGTCTCAATTCAGAAACCTGAAGCTCTGTCACTGGGGACCTCAGGGCACTGAGGTGACTCCTGGAATGACCCAGTCCTGGGCTTCAGAGGCCTGTCCACAACCCAAATGGGAAGAATTTGGTCCACAGGTGTCCCAGCCCCCAACCCCGGGAAAGACAGCTCTTGTTACCCACCTTGTGTTCCCAGAGCCCAGCGGGGAAGAGGGCAGCCCAGAGGGGAAGGAGCAGAGGCTGATTCGAACCCTTGACCCAGCAGGGTTTCCCGCATGGGCTGCAGGATGGTGGGCAGAATTAGACCCCTCCACTTGGGTGGGGACACCAAGATGCCCAAGTGGGCTTGGCCCCAGGGGGGTGGGGGTGGGGGTTCTGGCAGTATGTCTCTCTTACCACCAAGGTTGGGGGTCCCAACTCTTGCCCCTCACCCCAGCAGGAGGAGGACAGCGGCCCAAGCCCCAGCCTCAGCCCCGGCCCCTGCCCTGACCCCAGCCCAGGCTCCCACCTCCGGCCGACCCGGCTCACCAACACCCCTCCTACCCGGGCCCTGGCCCAGCGGCAGCGGCAGCAGAGCTCCTGGGTCCCACCCAGCAGCACACGCTCCGACAGTGCCATCATGCACCAGAAGATCCTGGGCCAGGAGCAGCTCTTCCAGGGCGCCTTCCTGGGCAGCGAGACGCGCAATGTGGAGTTCAAGCGGGGGGGCGGCGAATACCTGACCCTGGCCTTCAAGCACCACGTGCGGCGCTACGTGTGCGCCTTCCTCAACAGCGAGGGCGGCAGCCTGTTCGTGGGCGTGGAGGACAGCGGCCTGGTGCAGGGCATCCGCTGCAGCCACCGCGACGAGGACCGCGTGCGCCTGCTGGTGGACTCCATTCTGCAGGGCTTCAAGCCCCAGGTCTTCCCTGACGCCTACACGCTCACCTTCATCCCTGTGGTCAGCACCTCCACCACCAGCACCCCCCTCAAGGTGAGCTGCGGGAATGAAGGTCCCTGGGTCTATTTAGTCATCTATCATGTCATCACTAAACGTGATGGCCCACATCGCCTCTGCTGAGCCATGGTGGGCGGGGATGATGGCAAAGGGGAGTTGGGGAAAAGAGAGACTGGAGAAGAGCTGGAAACAGCCCCACCTCCAGCCCCGGCAGCCTCAGGAGCCAGCCAGCCGCAAGCCATGTGGGGTTTGGGCTGCAGACTGTCCAGTGCAGTGCCTGCTGCCCTTACCAAGGTGATCCGCCTAAGTGTGCACGCCAAGGCCCAGGCTGAGCCGCAGCTCTACGAGACAGACCTAGGGGAGGTGTTCCTGCGGCGTGACGGGAGCACCCAGGGCCCGCTGTCCGTCTGCGCCATCCAGGAGTGGTGCAGGCAGGTAAGTGGCCAAGGCTGGGGCAGCCAGGGTGGGGCCCACGCTGGACCCAGGCCCCTTCAGCCACTCACTGAGAAGTCCTGGGCAAGCCATCAGGTTTCTGTTGGTGCTCCATCACCCCGTGAGTACACCGCAGGGGCTGGATCAAAATAACCCCACTACATCCAGTATTCCACTGTTGTGTGGCTGGGGAAGCCAGGAGAGTGGAATATTGAGAAGTTTCAAGACAATCTTGAGGACTGTGTACTGTTATCTTGGGGGAGACCCTTAAGATGGGGGGCAGTGAATGCTAGACACAGTTCCAAGGAAAAACCTTTTCAAGAGGGAAACTTCAGGTGGCAGAAAAGTGGAGGAGGGTAAGGGGCTGACAGAGAGGAAAAGATGTGGCCGGGGAGCTGCCAACCTGAGCCTGCCCTGGTACTTGAAGAGGCTGCGAAGACAGATCATCTTAGGGTGTGGGATGCTGGCAGGACCCTCAGGTCAGGTGACTTCCGTCAAGACCCCAGGGCTGACTAGGTCAGGGATGGGAGCATGGTCAGGGAACCAGCTTCCCCACCTAGCACTGTCAATACGGTGCCCAATGGCCTTGAGCAGGCCCCCCAGGCACTCTGTGCCTTGCCTTCCTCCATCAGGTCAACCCCTAGGGGGAGGGTGCGTGGGCCCAAGACAATGTCAGCTTAGACATCTGCTTCCACAATGTCCCCTCAGAAGTGGACAGCGGAGCTGAGCAAGCTGGAGGAAAAGGTGAACGTGTTGACGGTGGAGAAGGAACAGCTCCAGGAGCAGCTGCAGCAGCAAAAGCCTGTCTCCTGCACCTGCTGCGTCCTGTGAGGGCCCCAGTGGGCAGGAAAGGGCGGCGCAGGGAGGCGCCTCTCCTCAGCCTGGGCAATGCAGGGGTTTCCTATGTGAGCCAGAGTCCTCCCAATAAAACCCATCTGGGCTGCTCAGAGGTGGCTGGGAGCACCCCACTTCCTCGATCCTTCGACAACCCTGCCCACACACAGGCGGGTCCCATGTGCCTTTGATCCTGAGCAGACCCCAGTCTGTGTAGCTAAAAAGTAGCTCTTGGCACCATCCCCAAGGAACCTTACTTTCAGAAAAAACTTGGCCAGAGCTGTCCCAGGGCTGACTGTTCTTCTCCAAAATGCTCACTGCGCCCAGGCTGGGGTCTGACTCCAGTGGGCTAGACGGCCAGAAAGGAATGTGTCATCCTAGGAAAGCCCCCCGCAGTGGCGAGGCACACTCGCTAACTGTGGTGCAGGGCAGGCTGGCCACCCTGCAGCCCCCAGCCCGTCTGCTGGGACCTGTGATGGTCAAAGCTCTTTAATAAATTACATGCACCTGGGGCAAGAACGGTTATTTCTAGGGACCCAATGTGGCAATGGACGCCAAACTCTGAGCTCCTCAGGGACACCCAACCACAGCGCCTGAGCCAGGTCTTCAGAGGCTGCTTGAGAAGTGCACAGAGGAGGGGCTGCTCAAGAGGTCAGAGGCGAGCCATCTGTGAGCACCTTCCACGTGCCAGGCACATGCTCAAGGCCAGCCCAGGCATCCCGACCCTCAGGAACACTCCTGTCGGGAAGCAGCCGGTTTCCACAAAGGCAGGGTGAGGTCAGGCCGTAGTTGCGCTGCTCGACTGTAGGAACTTGCCCGGCTCACCTGGGTTGAAGTGAAGGGCACTGGAGGCACTTTGCTGGGTCTCCTCCCCAAGGAGAAGCCTCTGGGCACCGGACAGTCAACACCGGGCATGGAAGGCCACCCTCCTGCACAGCCTCAGCTTCAGCCCTCGCCCCTGGTACAGTCCTGTCTGCCACAGCCCAGGTGGCAGGGCTGGTTGAGTTTTGTAAGCCCTAAAGCCATTTGGGGTCCCATTTCTAGCAGGGTTATGCAAGAGGCCAGCACTCAACAACTGGTCAGCTGAGACACTGTGAAAGGCAGGGGCGGCAATACCAGCCCCCTGCGAAGCTTTTGCAAACCACCCACACCCACCCAAGTCCTGGCTGTTGCAGGGACACTGCCGTCACCAACGGACATGTCAGAGCCCTCAGTTCGGGGAAGGGCTTTTATAAAAATGCCTGAAGCCTGTTTGATGGACCACCAGGTGGGAAAAGAGGCTAGAATGCACCCAGTCGCCACACTCAAAGTAGCAAGGCAAGTGTGAAGACCTCTGTCAGCAAAGACACTTGATTTCGGTCCATGAGAAATGAAGACAAAGGCCAAGAGGAGGAACGCCGGCTCCTGGGCCTCAGCAGTCATGGTGGCCTTGGTCTAGTGAGTGGAAGGATAAAAGGGAGCCTCCTCCTTTTCTGGATCTCTTTGACGGAGGGCCAGGTCAAATGGTGAGAAACATTTTTCTCCCCAACCCCTAATTTCTCAAATATCAATGAGTTGGGCCGGCCCCGTGGTCCCGTGGTTAAGTTTGCGCGCTCCGCTTCAGCGGCCCGAGGTTTTGCCAGTTTGGATCCTGGGCACGGACATAGTGCCACTCGTCAGGCCATGTCTCACATGCCACAACTAGAAGGACCCACAACTAAAACATACAACTATGTACTGGGGGGATTTGAGGAGAAAAAGCAGGGAAAAAAAAGATTGGCAACAGTTGTTAGCTCAGGTACCAATCTTAAAAAAAAAATCAATGAGTAAAGGCTGTTGACCACCGACAAGCAGCCGGGCCTGAGCCCCGAGCATCTGCCTCAGACTGTCTGCAGAGGAGCCGGCTCATGGGGTGGTATGCTCAGCTGCTAGCGTGTGGGTGGTGGGTGCCAGGGTCACCAACATGCCACAAGGAGCACGGGTTCAATATCAATGATTTCACTTGGGGGAAGAACCACTCAGGACAATGCTCTGGACTCAGAAGGCTGGGGGGCAGGAGGACCCGAGGGGCACAGAGCAGTGCTGCCGGCTCACATGGCTCTGCTCTGCTGCTCCTGGCCTCGTCCGGAGGCGCCCAGGTCCAGGCCCCATAGAGGGAAGGACCTCCTCCATACACATCACAGGAATGCCCCCTTGCTCAAGAGCTGGCAGTGTACTCAATTCTGGTTCCCATTAAAAAGAAAGTCTCCCCTGTTAGTTTTTAAACTATCAGATCATCCACTTAAGGGTGCTCACCTGGAGGAGCCCTGGCGCGGACGGTTCAGGTGACCGCACACAGGCACGTCTGGCACTGTGCTCAGACATCTTCCATCCAGCCACAACAAACAAGCATTATACAGTGTGTCTGCTTTATTTATTTCTTAAGTTAGAGTATACACGGAGTCCAGCCAGAATATAGTGGGCACACAGCCGTGCCCATCAGTACATCACATTAGGAAAATAGCTTTCATAATGCATTTCAACTGCAGTAACACCGTTCTGGAAGGAAAAGTCCCCTCGAGCAAAGCTGTCTACGTATGAGAGGGTTTTAGAGGCAGCTTCCCCAAAAGAGTCTTTGTTCTTTTTTAAGCGACCCCTTGATGCAAGGAGTGTTTCCCAGCCCGGGAAGAGAAGCACAGCGAGGACAGGGAGTCTAAAATCACACTTCAGAGAGAGACAGACTTCTTGCCATTTCGTGTGACACAAACTGACTGTCCCTTTGGACAAGGACCAGCCACAGCTGGCACCGAGTCTCCACAGGGCAGGGCCGAGACTTTGTTTCTGGTTCCACTGCTCCTAGTGGCAAGCAGTGCCCTCAGGTTACCAGCACCAAGTGTTGTAAGCATGAGTTAAATGACCCTCTGTGCCCACGCAGTCCATGGGGCTCTTTCTGATGGTCTGGGCATCCCAGGGGGAGCGATGGGCTCCACGCTCAAATCCACAGTGACGTGAGGTAGCTGGAGAACAAGGTGAGGGATGGCCCTCCGCCAGCCCCCGGCCTCCGCTCCCGCCCAGACGTGCTGCTTCTCGGCTGAGAAGCTCCAGGGCGGCAAAGGAGAGAGTCGGATGCCAGGCAGCGCACCGTGTAGGAGCCGATACACGTGAGGGGACATGCAGGGCACAACGTGTTCCAAATACCTTTCCCCATAATAAAATCATCTTAAAAAAACATAATTTAAAGGAAGTGTCAAAGCTGAGTGTAAAGTCAAAGCTGTCAATTCTCTCAGTCCGAAGGCTGTCTTGAAGAAGCACCCCTGTTTAAAAATAAATGAAGCAATTAATTATATGATGTATGTTAAAGTAGAAAAGTTAGAACTTATAGTCAGCTGCTATGGTGCAAACTGCACCTATTTGTCACTGAAGACCAGGAGTAGGAGCCTAGTGTGAATAATTAGAAGCCGAGTGTCTAATTCCTATGGAATCATACGTTGTCAAGACCTTACATGGACTTCTCCCTCTGCCCCAACACAAGCAATCTTTCCCACGGCTCCCAGCCTCTGACCAGCGCCACCAACAGGAAACTCTCCACTTAGCAAGGCAGTCAGAAGTTCCATGTCACTGCCCCAACATGCACCCCTTTACTGTTAAAGCTTCCTTTCTCTTTATGGTAGTTTCTTAGATGAGCAAACTATATGGTGGAGAAAATCAGTGAGTTCATCTGTGCTAAACACTCACCCGGCAGAGAGTAAGGCACAGAGCCCTCCTCCTGACAGGTAGGAACCTACTTCTCACGCCGGCCTGCCTGGCTCAGGCCATCAAGGGCCAGCCGGCTGATAACCAAGGCAGAAGGCAAGAGTCATGTGCCCGCCAGACCAGAGAACACCAGGGGTGCAGGATTCAGGGAGGCTGCCTGCCCGCGCCTCAGGCAGGAGCGCACCTTCCCTGTGCTGGGACCCCCAAAGATGGGACCACACCACACCCGTGGTTCTTTCAGACCCCACAGATGCCCAACTGACACCCCCAGCCCCCTCTGAGACCCTCACCAGCAGAATGTGTGACACAGTTTGCTCGGTTTTCTTAATAGGACTTTACATAATTCATGGCAGTGCCCAGAGCTGCTATACTTTATAAACTTACAAACCAAGGTTTGTGCAATAATCATTTGGATTTTAAGGGATTTCCAGAATAAGCAGCAATCAACATAAAAGTGTTGTATGTCACATGTATCAGCTTTAAAGCACTTCCTGAGGCTCTGCAAAAATGACAAATCCCATGTTGTCACACCTGTCACCTCCTTCAAGATCTCCAAGTTTATGGCTACAGGAAATAACAAGGGTCTGAGTCCAGTTCCCCTAGATTTGGTCAGACTGGGACCCAAATGTAGCGATCAGTAAGGAGACAACTGCCCAGTAACTGGTGTCCCCCACGCGGCGTCCCCAAAGCAAGGCGGACAGGTGCCTGTAACCTGGAGGGTCTCGCCCATTTCGTATCCACGCTGACCTCACCACTCTCATTCTCGGGCAGGTACATTTCCAACACTAAACTTTCATGATGTTCTTTCAATTCTAGTGCTATCACCACTAAACAAACAAAAACCCCTGAAGCTTAAAAATACCACTTACGTTGCCATCAGTCATGATTTACTGATGGAAACTTCAATTCAGTGATCTCAGAGTCCGGGGAGCTGCTCCCACTTCTGTCACTGTAGGTGTCCCTGTAGAATTGAGAGGGTTTATTCATCACCTCCCACCAAAAGTTTGTTTTGTGGCCCTGTTCCTGTAGCCGCCATCACGACAGGGACACAGCAGAAATCAGAACTAACTTTACTGCCTTACGTAGTCAGCATGAAGCTGTCGAGGGGTTTTCTTCTTCTGGTGACAGAAGATACACATTCAATTTATAGCCTTCAGTCATGACGCCCTGACCACCAAGGCAGAGGAACTAACAGGTTCCCGATAAAGGAGAAACAGGACGTGAAGTCCACCCGGGCTGCAGCTGACACACCGTGAAAAACCACAGTCCCCCACGGACCATGGGGTCCCACTGGCAAAGGTCATCCCAGAACCCAGACACTGCAGAGACGGGGACCTGGCCGCCATGCCGGCGGAAGGCTGGGGTGGCATGAAGCAGCCTGAGAAAACCCGGGGAGCAGAGGACACCTGCGTGTCCGTGTGAGGAGGAGCACCCTGGAAGGTTCCCAGTTCCTGTGGCTTCGCTTATCGCTGTGATGACTCAGAGACCACCCCGAGGACCAGAGAAACCCGAGCCCACCTCGGGGAGAGCCGGCAGCCTTTCTGGAGGTAATGCGGGAGCCGCCCCACCGAGGCCAGGAGGAGGCCGAAGTACGGTGGGGAAGGCTTGATCGGTCTGGACAGGAACTCAGGGTGGTACTGAACTCCAACAAAAAAGGGATGATCTGCAACAGAAACGCAGGTAAACAGCTTCACTATGCATGTATGCATGACATGCAAAAGATGAGGAAAAACTCTCCTTAAATGTTTCTCATTTCCACAGACCCTAAAAGTATTTAAAAATAGCTTCTTAATTTGAACCTGGGTAAAGGTAACCACAAAGCAAGGGACATCTGACAGCCTCTCCCCTGCACACTGTCACCCTCCTGGCTGCAGGGGCCTCCTCTCCAGGTTCCTGTCCCCAGCTCCCCCAGCCCCCTGACTTCCACGGGATTGAGTCACGCAGGTCATGTTAGATCAGAAGTGGGGCTCAAGACATCTTGTTCACCAAGACACCCAGCCCCCAGAAGACAGTGCTGCTTCCTAACTGTTAGGTCAAGGGCAACAACTAATGTTTTTATATTTTCCCACACGTCAAGAAGACCTCCCCAAGTTCTCCATTAAACACGCTGCCTAAGCAATCACCTTCCAACTCCACGATTTCCATTCTCTCTCCTCCTACATCTTGGCCAACGAACTTCAAGCCTTGATCTTCCAAACACTTTTTCAAGACTGGATTCACCTGTTGAAGCACGAAGAATAGTTGTGCTGGCTCTGAGCTTAGCGTGTTTCCAGAGTAACAGGAAGGAAAAAAACGTAAAGGTCCCAGAGCTCAAATCCTCACCTCGAATCTGTGCCGGTGCCTCTCCTCCAAGTAATCGGGGTCCCCGTAGAGCTTCCCTGGCAAAAAGGCAGGCTGATGCAAAGGCTCCTGAGTGTGTTCACAACCGCCCCTGCCCCCCGCCTCCCTGTCTCCACAGCCAGGCCTTTCCAAGGGTATTTCTCTCACTCTCCCGCCAACCACAGCCACCTGCTCGTGGCAGCGCAGTGTAGACAAATCTTATCTTTGACCCCAACCACACCAAGAAAACTGTTCCAGACTTTGACCACCACCCTCCAACACGAGATCACTGAGGGACGAAGCACTGTCCCGCTGGAAACTGCCTGGGAAGACAAAGCCAGACATACCAACGGCCAAAGCCCTGAGACAGACATCTTGAGAGCCACCCAGAGGACCCTCGGGGCCAGCACCATGCAGGTAAGGCACAGTCACCAAAGCTCCCACGCATGGCTGGCCGCCCCTAAAGAAGGGCTTCGTTTGCACACGGGCTGCTTTCCTGCCCCACTGCGCTGCCACGCAGGACCCCCACATTCACAGAACATCAGAGTTGGCAGGACTGGAGATCACTGCTCAGTGGCTCAAACTGCTGCCACCGCACCCCCAGACAGGCACCGGCTGCCCCGCTCGTAAAGACAGAATTTCCCAGAAAATAAAAGATTCTCTTTTAAGGAAATAAAATCTAACAGTAATTTTCTTAAATATTTTCCTCCCTAAATTTCCCCTAAATCTTTAGCACCTATTAGTACTTTTAGAATAAAATCTATTTAGGTTGAACTGTATGAAACTGCTTTTTTTGTGGGACAAAAATCACCAACATTGGCAGTTTCATACAGTTCAACCTAATAGTCGAAGAAAGTAACAGACTACAGTGGATTTCAAGTAACTGCCTCATTCTGCTGAGTTGTCCGCACCCAGGGTCCCCAGGTCCCTGAGTGCACTGCCCGTGACCTCTCTAGACCCACACTGCAGCTTTGGCTATTACGGTGCGTCCCCGAAGAACATGTCTAGGAAGGGAAAAAACAACTTCAAAAGCAAGAACCAAACCAAAAGTCCCAGCCTGGCTCTCCGGAGCCACGGCACCAGCACAGGACATGCGTCCTGGACGTGCCGGGCCGAAGAGCGGGCCGGGGAGGCAGCTCTTACTCATGACCGAGTTCTTGGTCTGGAACAGGGTTCTCCTCTTGCCCAGCCTCATGGTTCCGCCCATCTGCCCAGGATTGTGTTCCGGCATGTCTATGACCTGGAGATGTTTAAAAAACAAACACGCACTGCCAAACTGTGCCTCTGTTAGGAGACGGACCGCCTGCTCTGAATGAAACGAGCCTGTGTACAGGCTCTGATTCCCCAGCTTTTCCTTACAAGAGATGTTTTTTCACAGCAGAAAATGCCTCCCAATAATCATTCTTAATCCTTATTGGGCAGGGTCCTCATGAGCGGCAGGACCAGACAGCTGCTCCCTCCCTTGGCCGCTCCCTCCCCCAGCACTTTGGATTGTAAGTGCCACTGGGTTGTAGCTCGTTCTAATAAAGACTAACACAGCAGCATGGATACAGGACCACATATGTGATAACCCACTCTCCTCCACTAGACTCAGGAGCTGCTCAAAGGAAAAAGATGCTCCTCCAGGGTCCGCCGTGTCCCAGCGGGAGCTCAGCAAATGTCTGTAGAGAAAGAGGCCAAGGCACCCGGCCATGACAGTCCAGACACCGCTCAGTCCATGCTCCCCTTTGCCTCGAGGTCCCACACCTCAACACCTTTGCTCTTCTCCCCCTGAGGTCTTAGTATTAGCCAAGTTCAACTTCAGGTCGAAAAACATATTGATGCTGGTTAAGTGCCCTGAGATCAAGAGTCTTGTCCATCTTGTTTATCACAGCATCCTCAGTACCATGAACAGGTCCATCACCTCTGGGATGGGGACGCAAAGAAGAATAAAGGCACTGTCCCTCCCCCGTGGGCCACATTCCTCCGACAGGAGATAGAAAACGAGGTATGCTGGCCTTGAAAAGCTCTGGTTACTGTGAAACAAGTCAGTCCTATATTCCAACAGTTTCCTAATAATATGCCCACCTCCCCAGGTTGTTGGGGATTAAGGGAATTAATATATACAAAGCGGAGAGAACAGTGCTGGCACACAACCAGTGCCTACGTACGTGTTTCCTACTGAGATTGTCATAAAGGGCTCCTGGGAGCCAAGTGGAGTGGGATGGAGAATTATTTTAATCAGGAACCCCCTGGTTGGCTGGGGTGGTACCTGTCTTAAAAACTCTCTGTGGCAAACTGGGAATAGTGAGAAATTACACAACGAAGAATAAAAGTTCTTCCCATCCGGCACGCCTGACGGTGCAGGACCTCAGGGTTCTTCGGGAAGGACCAATTCCCCCTTCCTGTCTCTGACCATCAGTCACTCATAATGCCCCTTCCACACCCTTCGAAGCCCTGGTGAGGTTCAAACAGCAGACTCACCACGGGATGAGTGGTCTCAGGATCGAACTCAGTGGAATTGGCATCTGCAAAATCAGAAGTGCTTGTGTTATGGAAACGGTTAGAAACAAAACTGATGATTTAAGTTTCAACCCTAAGCTCTAAATCTAAGTCCTTTAGCGATGAGAACAAAAACTAGGGATAACGTTTTTGAGATGCTGCACAGAATGGAGAAATCACAACGAACGACGTAACCTAATCACCTTCATTTAGATGAGGCATCCTGACAGTTCCTGTGCTGTCGTGTCCATGTTTTCACTTTTCGTTTCAGACTGTATCCTTCCAAGATGGGCAAATTTTATTTCTTCTACATTTCTTTCATCCTTAGCATCTTGTACAGGCCCTACTCAACTGCCTCACTCGATAGCTAAATCAGAAATTAACTGATTTCAAAACCTAAACAACCTTTCTATCCTTCACTGAATTTACAGTCTAACCATAAGCTAAACCACTAAAGACTAAAAGCACTGAGCTCCTGGGGCTGCATGGCTGGTTCTTTCTGTGTGAAATGCTAGGTAGTGTTCCCCTCCTGGGCCTACAGCAGGGCCGGGTCGAAACTGAAGCTAAGGTACCAGGTCACCCACCCCACTGGGGCCCCGGTTGGGTGGCAGGAGGTCATGCTGTGAAAGGGTCCAGGGTGCCCAGAGGGCCAGCTCTGGATGGTGGATGGTAAGACAGGACCAGCCAGGAGCTCAGAAGCCAGAGGCACTGTCCCCTCAGGGTTATTGTGAAGGAGCCTCAGAAAAACTGTGAAATGAACCCAGGACTAACAGCCAGCTGGCCACCGAAGAGTCACTTGTACTTGGTAAAGCCAGACTTTTACACTCCTTCAGGCTGCTTTATTTTTCTTAGAACTTATAAAAGTCTTTCTGAAAACCTAGTATTTGTCCACTGGGTGACAGAAAATCAAGGGGCAGTGGCAGACTCTTCCATTGGTGGCCCCAGTGAACTGCAGCCCCTGCGTTCGCCCTGTGTGTGTGGCCTCTCCCCCACTGACTGGGCGTGGCCACAGGGCATTAGCAAGCTTGCCAGGTGCTTGCGCAGTGGGCGAAGTCTAGCGGTCGCCATGCTGTGAGGAAGCTCGGGCTGTATTAGCGGATGATGGGCTGCCATGGGGACCTCAGATATACCGCATGGAGCAGAAAACCGCCCAGCCGAGTCAGTCAACCCACAGAATACTGAGAAAGAACCATGGTGGGAGCCACTGAGCTCTGGGTGGTCTGGACACAGTAACAGACAGACAGGCACAGAGCCAACGTGACTGAGCACTTCCCCTTTGCCAGGCACTGTGCTGGGACTACTCACGTGCACTGTTTCATTTAATACTCATCACCCCCTTTCACAGAAGAAACAGAGGCCCAGAAAGGCTAAGTAACTTGCTCAAAATCGCCCGTAATAAGTGATAAAGTCAGAATTTGAGCCCAGGTCTGCTCAGCTCCAGAGCCCAAGCTCACAATAACTGCACAGCCTCACATGGGCCAGTTCTCCCGCTGGACAGCAGCTCAGGGACAGTGGCCGTGGTGATCGAAGGGCGAGACTCTCCAGAGCAGGAAATGCAGGCAGGGCCGAGGCTGCTCGCTCAGCCGGCTCCCTCCTTCCTGCGGTTCACTTGGAGGAGCTGTGCTTTCCCTCAACAAACACGGCAGCTCCCCTTCACTGCGCCCCGCGAGCTGCCGAGAGACCAGGCCGACCTTCCCCACGGCTCCCAGTCACCCAGAAGGCACTGGGCTTCAGGCCCTCCAGGAACACTTAAGCAAGAATTTAACAGGCTTTTAAATGGACACTCACCTTGCCATCCCAGCACATTTCTTGAAAATTCCACCACCGCCAACTGCATTCCCAGGCACACACCTGGCGGGCGGAGGGAAACACTCATGAAGCCCCGTGAAAGGCCACACTGCTACACTCCCCGCCACCTGCCACGGCCTGCGTGTCCTGTTTGTTCACAGAACGCCAATCACAAACCCTCCTCATTTCCTGCTGTCAACAGGCAGCCCCGGCTGCATTTATCTGTATCAGATTCCAAAAACTGGGTGTAAGTGCACGTGAAGATTGCAGGTGCCAGCAGCTATTCACTTTTAGAAATAAGCAATATTCTAGTCAGTACTTAACAGTTCCAGCTCTCTTACCCTCTCTCATTAAGTTCCCATCTACAACTGATCAAGTTGAAAAGTACTAAAATTTACAGCACCAGGAAGCATCCAAAGTCACTTCACCCCGTTACAGTCAGCCGGTGTCCAAGGGAGGCTAGAAACCCCGTCTCATGTCCTGCCAAACAGCTGGGTTCAGGAAAGGGACCAGGCTTCCCAAGTGGGATTCCATTCTCTGAAAACCCCACAACACCTACATGGAGCTCACAAGTTTGAACTTTTCCTTTTAAAGGAGAGTTCGAATTTCTCCCGACCAGAACGCAAAAGGCTTCTCCTTGAGCTGCTCTCTAGAGAAACGGCATCCATGTCTGGTTTTGGTCATCTCCGGGTTATTTATAGCCTCCTCCTTGGCACGTTTTCTTGCTCTTTCCTACTCCTTACCCAAAAAAGGCTTCTTCTGTTTCCGAGCCCAGGCGATCGCTTGGATTTTTCCCTCCGTCCCTCGAACACCAAATCCGCCCGGCACCAGCACTCCACTGTACAAGAGAGCAGAGCACAGTGCGACCCCTCTCCACCAGCCCAGCTCACGGCGAGCCCCCAAGGAGCCGTTTCCAAGACACGGATGCCTGAAGTCCCCCGTCGACTTCGCTCCCGGGCTATAACCGTGACTGGAAGACCGCTGTATGTACTATATGCACTAGGAACTCAGAAAACGTGCAGAAAACCGTGCACCCTTCTTAGTAACGTTACAAAATGCCTACAACGAGTAAAAAAAGATGGCATACGTAACAGTAATACTGCCACCGCACGATCTTTGTCCGAGGCCTGGAGTCTCTAAATTTTAATATATATTAACAGAAACACCTTTTTTTTGACCTCTTGGCTTACGGTGCTCCCCTGGGAGGAAGGAGGCCTTTCCTCGTCAGCTCAGGGTGCCACACGGACCTAGGTCTCAATCGCAGTTGTGTGGCTCTGCACCATTCCACTGTTCTCGTCAACTAGAAATTCTCGCTCATGTTTCACTATTATAAATAACAGCTGCCAAAAACAAACTATTTAAGAGACTCTAGTGACGGGTGCTCATGAAATGTCCTGGATCAAAAATCTTTACATAGGACTCGTCGATAGATGCACACAGGAAACACCATCAATCAAATCAGAATGAGTTTTCTTCAGCTTCAACTACATTGATAAGCTGTATTTTCGTAAGGCTTATTTTCTTAAGACCATCCAGGATGCAGTCTTTTCCGTAATGAAAAGATATTTTAAAGAGTAGATTACCTACTATGAGCACAGGAAAGCACGGCACTTGGTTCCTGAAAACAAACCAAAACCCCCTGGCAACCACAGGGGGAGAGCCCTACTCACTGAGCGCTGCAGAGCTTCTGCCAGGCCTCGTGGTAGCGGACCGGCTCCTCCTGCAAGGTGCTCGGCTCCAGGTCCGTGGAATCAATGTACTGGGCGTGTGCAGACAGGGGAGAAGAGAGGCTCGTGACTCCAGAGCCACGCTTTCAGAATTTCTGAATATTACCAACATTCCATCTTTCTTAATTTTAAAATAAAGTCTTAAAATGATTATCTTAATATATTTAAAGTTAATAATTTTAAAATAAATTTTAAATTTTTCTTATATTTTAAAATACAAGCATTTCCTTCAGATCATTTAACTCCCAAATCTGGCTCTCTCCTCGCTCTACACGGGTCTGTTTGGGATCAGCTAAACCACTGCAGTTGACTCTGTTCAAAAGACATTTCCCCAGTCCGGCTTCCACCCAGACTGCTTTCATTTCTTTCAACTTTATTGGAGTATAATTTACATACAACAGAATTCGAGCATGTTAAGTGTACACTCTGATGAGACTTGCTAAACACACACACATAGAGGAAATTATCATCCTCCCCCAGAGTTCCCTCTGCTCCCCTGCAAACCACCTCCTCCCCACTCTGCTTTCTGTCAGCACCGCTCTGCCTCTTCTAGAAATGGAGCCATACAACAGGTAGCCTTGGCGTCTGGCTTCTGTCACCCAGTATGTAGCTGAGATTATTTGCGTTGCTCTGGGTATCACTAGCTTGTTCCTTTTTATTATTATGCAGTTTCCCACTGTATGAATAAACCACAATGTGCTCATTCACTGACTTGTTCAGGACATGTGGGTTGTTTCCAGATTTGGGCTATTATGAATAATAGGTCCATTTGTATAAAAATATTTTTTTGGTGGATATATGTTCTCATTTCTCTTGAACAAGTATCTGTGAATGGAACTGCTCGGTCATATCGTAAGTGCACATTCACCTTTATATGAAACTGCCAGACTGCTTTGCTCTCTGAAGCAACTGTGCCATTTACATTCCCACTGGCAACGGAGGAGAGTTCCACAGCCTCCCAACACTCTGGGCCACTTGGTGGGACTCATGACAGATTCGTGACCAGGCCCTCGTCAGCCTGTTTCCAGACATCCTCCAAATCACACTCTTCCATCTACCAAGTTCTCGACTATTCCATTTCTCCAAGCCCTTGAATGCGCTCCACCTTCCGTCAGGAACACCCTTCTCTTCTGCCTTATCCGTCTTCCCAAACCTGCCCCAGGGCCCCTCCTGGAGGAAGGCTGCCCTCCTCACGCATCTACCCAGGCAGGCTCACCCCGCTCTGTGCGCTCCCATCATACCTAAGTGACCTCGCTGTCTTTATCCACCTCTCAGCCCCTCCTGTCTAACATGTGATAGGCAGAGACTGCCTCCAAGCAGGTAAGGGAAATAAATGATTGAAAGAAAGAGCAAAAAATAAGTCAGGGCAGTGTAATGAAATCTCCTAATTCTTAAAACATGTATAATAGGTCATTCTACAGGAACATGTTCACCAGCACTAAGCAAACAAAATTATCACGCTGAGGAACGCTTGGAGAGGTAGGAGGCGAACCCCAACGCCAGTGGGGCAGAAGCTGCCCAGGACCCGTCAGTGCTGACCCTGGTTAACACACCCAGCACTGAGCTCCAAGTGAACTGCTAACTTTCATCTCCTCCTGAGAAGCTCCGGCTGGTGAGCTACGAGGCTGGGAAAAGATCTAAAGGGGGAGGTGGAAGGTTTCTCCAGAAGGGCTACCACACAGAGTACCCCCTCTCTGCCAGCCACAGTTCTAAGCGCCTTATATTATTAACTCATTTAATTCTTAAAATAGCCCTGTAAGGAAGGTACTATCACCATCTCTTTTTAAAGATGAGGAAACTGAGGCACGAAGAGGGTTAAGTAACTTGACCAGGGTCACATCTTGTAAGCAACAGAGCCAGACTCTGAGCCCTGGCTGTGTGGCTCCAGAACCCGCGCTCGGAACCTCGACGACACTTGACTGCCTCAAGGAGACAGGTGGAAGCCGGCTGCTCAGCCTTGCCCACCACGGCACAGACAGAACACAACCACTGCTATTCGCTGGGTGCCGCCCATGCTCCAAGCACTGGCTGGGCGACTGGACACGTTTTGGAGAATGTCCCAGCTCTACGAAGAGGACAGCACCCCCAACTCCACAGATGAGGGGAGTGGTACCACAATCACGCACCGTGCCTCTGGCCCCCCAGGGCTCCCCATCCCCACGGAGGGATTTTACTTGGTCACCTGATACTCAGAGTCAAGCATTCACTCTTAGCTTCTACTCTGACCATCTCTCCCCTTCATTATTTCCTGAAAATGCTCTACTGTTCTCTCAAAGCCAGGAGCCAACTACGACTCTTTTTTACTCCTAAAAAGAAATTCTGAGCTCCAAAAATCTAAAGCAGACACACATGTCGCATCTATGAGAATGCAGACAGCTTTCCTGTCCACGCCTCGGCTGCCCCTGCGCCAGCCTCCTCACCTTGATCTCCAGTTTGTGGTTGATGGCCAGCGCAGAATGCTCCAGAGCCTTAATGACAGAGGCATAGGAGTCTGAGAACTTGGTGTATTTGCCCACCAGGGCAATAGAGCAGGTCTCCAGCAAGCGATCATACCTACCAACCAAGATCAAGAAGCAACAAGTTACTCAGAATGCACAGACCACCATGAGATCAAAGTTGCTTTTTAAAGAGAAGAAAAACATGTCTGGGAAGAATATAATGGGAGCAGCTATTATCTGAGTTCTATGTACAGAACAGCATAGAGGAAGCACTTTTCAGATCAACAAGGCAGGCTTTGTAAAGAAAGTAGGATTTCAGAACCTGTTACAGAGAGATGGCTTCAAAATCTCACACAAGTTGTTGTTTTTTAAAAAAATTAAAATCCCAAAGGGTAAAAAAATTAACATACAAACACGCAAGACAATTCACAAGAGTTAATACAATGAAGGGAATAGTCAAATAAATTATAGGACATCCACACGAAAGTCCACACTCATTAAAAAGTTTCATTATATTTCACAATGTTATAAACTATTATGACCTCAATAAAGTAAAAAAAATAAGTTTCATTATAAAATGTAATTAGTAACAGAGCAAAAATGTTTATATTTAATGAAAAAAAGATCACAAAACTGTGTGCCATTTTTGTAGCTACATAATGATATACAGGTAAATGGACAAAGAAAGGGAGGATGTCAAAATGAAAATAACATCCCAGAGCAGTGGAATGAGCACTCCCTCCCCAAATGCTTATTGATACCATCATAGTGATTTTGCAACCACAGCAAGGACATCCAGTGCTCTGGGCACTGTGTGAAGATCTCTGATGTGACGTGCAGGCGTCACAGAGCTTTAAGAGGAGGAAAGCAGCACGGGGACAGTTCTCAAAGCGATGAGCTTGGCAGCAGTAGTAAGAAAAGACTGGCCATCCTTGCTGATCCTTCTGGTGTGGGATGAGCAGCATGTTCCCAAACGCAGTTCAGATATTTAGGACACTCCTCAGGAGTGCTCCAGCCACAGTCAGCCAGGCGTGTGGGCCTCAGGTATGTGTGCTAACCTGTTTGCACTGATTTTCTAGTTGACGGGAGACCAGGGTGGTGGATGTATGATCAGAACTCACTGGAGACCTGGGCCCTGGGCAGCTTTCCTGGGACTTCCTCATCCGAGACGCAGCTGCCTGAGGGCTGAGATCCTCCCTTCACACCCCTGACCCTCAACACCTTCTCTAACAGGAGTGGACAGCACAAGTACGAGCTGAATTCCCTGAGCCCCTGCAACAAGAAAAATAAGGCTAGGACTCCCAGCTCCTGATTAGGAAGCAAACCTGTCAGCCATCTCCTTCCACTTCATCAGCATTTTTCGGGGCTGCCTCTCAATAGGAAGGTCAAGTCTTCGAAGAAAATAATCGACAACGCCCTGCTCCTCCAATAACAAGGGGACTCGGTATATGGACGAGACATCGTGGACACAGATCACCTATTTGAAAACAAGGAAAGGTTATTTAATAAAAACAAACAAAAATGGACTTGGCTGCAGCCTCCCACTAGCTATATGACCTTGGGAAAATAACTGTTCTAAATGTGCAAACAGGGGCCGGCCCTGTGGCCGAGCGGTTAAGTTCACATGCTCCGCTTGGGCGGCCCAGGGCTTCACCGGTTCAGATCCTGATCCTGGACGCGGACATGGCCATCAAGCCATGCTGAGGCGGCATCCCACATACCACGACTAGAAGGACCCACAACTAAAATATACAACTGTGTACTGGGGGGCTTTGGGGAGAAAAAGGAAAAATAAAATCTTAAAAATAACTAAATAAATAAATAAATTTGCAAACAGAAAAAAGGGCAATTTTCTAGAAAAATATAAATTACCAAAACCGATTCAAGAAGAATAGAACAGAAGAAGAGTGGCTAATCTTTTGGGAACATGGGTGCAAAAATCCTTAAAAAAATAAAAGTAAAAATAGCAAACCAAACCGCAAATGTAGTTAAAAAAAAAAAAAATCAAAATCATGTCGAAGAGGATCTGCCCCAAGAACAGTGGGTCTCAAACTCGGCTGTACGCTGGCCTCACTCGGGGGAGCTTTTAAGAAATCGCAAAGTCCACGCTGCACCCACAGCACTTAAATCAGCCCCGGGGGCAGGAGGCAGGCAGGCAGCAGCGCTGTGTAAAGCTGAGTTTGAGAAGCAGCACATTAGGAAATCGAACAGCGGAATTCACTACATGAACAGATTAGACGTGGGAAACAAAAATCACTTCAGTAGACGCAGATTTAATAAAAATTCAAAGCTAATTCATAAAAAAAAATTGTGGTAAATTAGGAATATTATGGAAAATGCGAAAATAGAAGAAACCCACAGCAAACATCATTCAGTTTGATATTTAATATCAATGCTTGATATTCAAAGTCTGGAACAAGACAAAACTGGCCACTCTCACTATTTCTAGTGAACCATGTACTGGAGGTGTTAGTCATTACAATTAGATAAGAAGAAAATGGATATGAACTGGAAAATCAACAACTGCTACTAAATATATACATTATTGCTTATCCATAAAAACCAAGAGAATTTACAGGTAAACAGTCAGAACTAACAGAATTTTAGTAAGGTTGCTAGGCTTGACACCAAAGGGCAGGAGTCAGCAGGGTTCCTACACATGGGCCCTATCTAATCAGGAAATGTAATTTTTAATTATGCTATTCATATGGTAACAAAAATTATGAATACCTATAAATAAATCTAAAAAACAACTTTACAAAGATAAGTAAATCTAAAAGGCACCTTTTTAAAGACAATTATGGAATATTATCGAAGAATAGTCCTTTCAACAAATGGAGCTGGAACAACTAGATATCCACAGGCAAAAAAGGGGAATTTCAACTTTTATTGAAAAGTTCCTATACATAAGTTAACTCACAATGGATCCTGGACCTAAATGTAAAACCTAAAATTATAAAGCTTTAGAAGAAAATCTTCATGATCTTGGTTAAACAGAGTTCTTTGGTATGATACCAAAAGCACAATATATAAAGAAAAAAACAGACGAATTGGAGTTCATCAAAATGTAAAAGCTTTTGTGCTCCAAAAGACACCATTAAGAAAATGAAAAGACAAGCCACAGATTAGGAGAAAAAATTTGCAAATCACGTATTTGATAAAAGATTTACATTCAGAATATGTAAAGAACTATTATAACAATAAGATAAGCAAACCAATTAAAAAATAGGCAAAAGATTTGAAACATTTAAATATAGAAACACTTGTCGCATTTTTAATAGTGAATCATTTTAATGACAACCTATTCTATTACAGAATTGAACTACCTTCACTTGCTAGGACAGAAATACCTATAATAACTGAAGTGCGTGATAAAAAGGCTGTTCATAACAATGAAATTATTCTGACGTTCCACATCCCAAGGATGAAGCAGAATCCCGCTGACAGAGCTCCCGGCTCAGCAATCACACCCGGGAACACTGACCTCGGGCCCCAGCACCCTCCCAGCCTGACGCTGCAGCCACTGTGCAGATGGGTAGGACGGCCACCTCTGTGATGGTCAAAGGCTTTCCTCCTGCTCTACGCACGTCAATGCCAGGCCAACAATTCTGATTTTTTATATTCACTTCCATGCTCCTAGCCGTCTTGTAAATGGATTTCTCTTATTTTAACTCTGCTGCTGCATTCTCCCCTCTGGGTCAGCGGGGCTCCCCTACTTAGTCTCCTGATCCTCAGATAATCTAGTAGTAAAACAAACCATCCATAATCTAATCACAAATTCCTGGACCTCAACTTCCCCTCTACTCTCCTTCAGCCAAACCTGACAAAAGCCACCATCTCAACCTATCACTAACATTTCCACACCATGCACCACACTTGGACATGTTACAGGTTCCGAAATGTTGAATTTCTTGTGCCACAGGTGCCCCCCATCAGCACAGGGAACAAAAAAGACCATAATATGTTTAGAGACTACAACACCAGAGACACCAGGCACCAGGAATGTGAAGCTGACTAAGGTGGTCTTTGCCTTCAAGAAGCTCGGAGTCTCTGAGGGGAGACACACACCAACACACACACACATGCACACGCGCGCACACACCCCAAGCAGCAGTATAGTGGGCTCACCAGCAGTACCTGCGACACACACAAGTCACCCAGAGAAGAATCAACCCTGAAGTTTGAGGGTGAGGAGGTTTGGCAGGTAAAGCTCTTTAAGAAGATACCATGTCCTAGCTGGGCGCAAAGGACGAAAATGAACCGGAGACTGCCGGGTCAACAGGGCGAGGGGGACGCCCATTCAGCACGGCTGGAGGAAACAGTACAAGGAGTAGGGAGAGAAGAGGCAAAAGGATGTTCGGGAAGCACCCAGAGAAGGTAATGGAGAATCCCGGAGCCCACAGGCATCAGCTCTTCTGGGAACAGCCTACTGTCCCAAATTACGAAGTAACAACAAGCCTCGTGAAACCCGTTTAGAGACTTCAGGATAATTAGAATCCAAAAACGATTTACGTGAAGATGGAACTTCTACCTACTTGTTCAGGTTCAACGTGGCAGAACATCGATATTTTCTCCTTCACTGCCGTGTCGAGAGGATTTGAACACCTGCACACGACCTAGCAGTCAAGGAAATAAGATGTTCAGATAGAAGGAAGACATTCGTTACATAGTTGGGTTTTTCTCTTAATTGAAATTAAACAAGACAACCCATTGTTCAGCTGGATGAAAATGTTAACACCCAACACAATGCAAATAAACTATGAAAATACTACCTGTTTTCAAAACTGAAATTCCTAAATCCCAAATGAGAGAAATATAAGAGAATGGCAGCACAAAGGAGCAGATCAATGAGCTACAGGAGCCAAGTGGGGCTCTCTCTCCTCAATTAACGTCCTTGGGTAAGAGGGAAAGGAGCGTAAATGATGGGGTGAGGGGAGAAATAAGATGCCCTCACACAGGCCGGGGAAGGAATCTTTGCCAACTGCAGCCCCAGCTCAAAGCACTAAACCTATTTCTCCACCATCAACCAGAAGCATGCCAAGAAAACCAAGGTCTCGTCTGTCAGGGAGGAGAGCTTTTAATTGCACACACGAGATCGCGCTGGAACCAGGTAATCGGGAAATCTCACCAGATCGGGGGAAAGCCCAAGGCCTCTGAGTTCCCGAACACTGTTCTGGGTGGGTTTAGTCTTCTGTTCCCCTGTTGAACTTGGCTATTTTACAAAAGGAAAAAGAAATTAATTCCTCTCTGATAAAGAATTTTCAAGTATGACTTTTCCCTGAACCTCTTTTAATAGGAAAACAGATAATTTGATCATTTATCTCATTTAGGTTTTATTTTTGTCAGAGTCACACATGCATATAATTTAGTTTAATAAAGTTCAAATAGGTCTACAAGGTATGTCCTAAAGAACAGTGGTACCGGCTCCCGTCTACTTCCCCCCTTTCCAAACCCTGGAGACAGCCACTCTCCCACTCTGCTCCTAATCGATCCTCTGGGATCTTTATTGCTACTTCTTGACATTTAGTTTGAGGCATTTTCTACTGACTTCCCTGGGGGGATGAGGAACCCACTCTCTCTGCCCCGATCCTGTGCCTGCAGCCCCGTCTCATGACCCTTCTTCAGTATTCACAGATTTCAAAGATTTCAGTACCGTCCACCGTCAAACCAGGTGTCACACTTTTACTTTCTGGTCCAGCCGTTTGTTTTCCTTGGTGGGTTGTTCTGTTCTGTTTTGTTGGTACACTGAGCTTGCTACGCACTCCATCATCTTTACTCTCCTCTCACACTTTACAGATACACTTACTGGGTAGAGAATTCTAGGCTGGAAATCACTTGCCCTCAGAACCTTTAAGGAAACAGCTTCATGATCTTTCAGCTTCCGATATTGCTGCTGAGAAGTCTAATGCCATACTGATTCTTGATTTTTCTCTCTAGAGCCCTTTAGAATGTCTGCCTCATTATTCTGAAATTTCACACCGATGTGCCTTGGTGTGGGTCATTTTTCACTCAATATGCTGGGCATTCAGGGGGCCCTTTCAATCTGGAAACTCATGTCTGAAACATTTCCATGAATTGTTTAGATCAGGAGTCAGAAGATTTTTTCTATAAAGGCCCAGATAATAAAATATTTTAGGTTTCGTGGCCCATGTAATCTCTGCCAGCACTACTCAACTCTGCTGTTTTAATACAGAAGCAGCCGTGGACAATATATAAACCCATGGGTGTGGCTGTGTTTCCACACAATTTTATTTTCTAAAACACGGTGGGTTGATTCGGCCTGTGGGGCACGGTTTGCCGACCCCTGGTTCAGATTACAGTTCCTTCTCCCTTTCTGTTATTTTTTTGAAATCCAATTACTTGGATGTTAGAACTTGCAGACCACTCCCCTAATTTTCTTGCCTTTTCTCTCCTATTTTCTCTCTCTTGATCCCCTGTTCTCCTTCCCAAGGTTATTTCCTCAACCCTCTTTCTCTTAAATTTCTGCTATCTAATTTTTAACTTCCAAGAATTCTTTTCTGTTCTCTGGATGCTCCCTTTGCAGGGGAGCCAGCCCTTGATTAAAGGATGCAGTCCATCTCAATTCTGAGGACATGAAGGACAGGTTGCTTTGTTTTCTAAGTCTCCTGCTCCCTGCAGAGCGTCAGTTTCCTCTAAGTTCCTTTCTATCTGTTATTTTGGTCTCTTGCATGTTAGATGCTTTCTCCAAATGTCTGGTGATCACTGGCCGCCAGCTCCTATTGAAAAGCTAACTAGAGTTTCTGGGTAAGTGGGTGGGCTTGTCCACCAAGGTCCCCCTTGTGGGGCTCTGGCTGGCCTGTTTCCCTGGGGAGCCTCGGAGGGCAGTGTTTTCTCCTGGGCCAGTCACATACCCAAGAAAGAATCTTACAGTCTCCTACGTGGGAGGGCCAAGCTGGCTGTGATGATTCTGGGGACCAGGTTGCAGAAGGGAGGGTGTCTCAACAGCATAAAATGACACAATTCCACGTTTCTAGTTCAGTATTACTGCCCTCAACTGTCCCTGGTGTCTGCTCATCCAGGAACCCTCTCCAGAGAAAAAGCCTACAGTCTTCCGCTGAGGTGGGAGAGGGGCTGAGGCCCAACTGTGCACATTAGGGGAGGGGATGGCAGGGTCCAACTGCTCCCGAAACAGCAGTTATGAGCCCCACCCTCACCCCCAGTCCCAGAGGTACCTGAAGCTGCCCATTCCTGCGCCTCTGGGGGCCTGCAGGGCAAACAGGGCTGCGCCTCTGCTCCCCCGGCTGCAGGCCCGGGACCCAGCTCTCCCAGGGCCACCAGGTCAGTTCCCATGTCTCCATCTTCTGTCTGCCTTCCTAATATTTGTTAACTGTTGACTCCTCTCACAGGATTTATCTTTATGAATTTTGTCTCAAAAAGAATTCCCTTTACTATAATTGTAGTGGGGCTTCACCACGCAGTAAAGACAACTGGACACGTTCAACCCACCACCTTTAACTGCAACTTCCCTGGTTAATTTTCCAAATGTTTTCCATTTGATCTTTTCAGAAAGTACGACTATAAAAATTTAAAATTCACACAGGAGTTTTTATTTCCTGCTTCCTGTACCTCGAATAATTAAAAAGGATAAGGGGGAAATCAACCTGTTCCCCCTGCTCTCCTCATTCAAGCTCTGAATGCCGTACCTGAGGAACCAGACTGACGTGAATATTGCAGAAGTTCTCTCTCTTGACCTTGAACTGGAACTGGCGGAAGGCCTCGATGAAGGGCATGCTTTCTATATCTCCCACCGTCCCGCCGAGCTGAAAGAGCAAAGTCATCCGAGAGGGTAAGCACTAAACCCTCCTCTTGTGGGTTAGTTTTCTCACGACTGCACCCTGTCACCTCACCTCAATCATCAGTTACAGTATAATGTGGACTCTAGACATGACTTCGTGCGAAAAGGTTACTTTTTTGGCCAGGCTCACGATTCCCCAAGGTTATCACGGATCTTTCCACATCATTTCAAGGAAAAAGTCAGGGGGAAAGAAGTACTAGGAATTTTATTTCTATGACAGTCACAAAGCAAAGAAACCTAAGTCTTATCTACTTAGTTATCTACTAAACCTCTGTACTAAAAAGCATCAGTTATAAACAAACTGCTGGAACTTTCGAGGCTCCTAGTTTTGCAGGAACGCTGAGATCCAAGAGCTGGGATCAGCACAGCAGGAGTACAGAAACCGAAACCAAAGGAGGCCCCTTCAGAGATGAATGTTCCTGGCAGAGGAAAGCCAAGGTCGGCTGACTTTCTCAAGACAAAGGTGGAAACGTGTCACGCCACTCCCACTGGTACAGGCCACCTTAAGTGAACATGTAAATGCTGAACAAGGAGAATCGCTCTGATAAAGTACCACTTTTGACGGCTGCACCATTCCACCTGACCATTACTGTGCCCCTACCTGCCACACTGCAGCTGGGAGGGTCAAGGGCGCCTCTGGGCACTGTCTTATCAGTTGCCGATGGCTGACTAAGGAGGTGATTATGTACCCCTGGTCAAATACGCAGGAATCATGAAGTTTAGAGAAGACTCATACAAACCTCAATGACACACACTTGAGGTTCCAGGCCATCTTCGTCCACAGGGATTAACGCTTGTCTCATTACCCACTCCTGGATGGCATCTGTGATGTGAGGGACCACTGGGAGAGGAAAAAGAAATATGTAACTTCCACTTTTCCATTAGCACCGACTGAAGCATGTACATTCATTATGAAAACAAAATGCTGTACTCTGCACAGAGGAGCAACATATTTTGCTAAATAAAAATATTTCTGAGACCACTCTTTAACGGTCTTAGAAAAAAATCTTTGGGCTCACACTCCCCGCAGCCTCCTTTCCAGATTTCCTGGCTGTGGCTGGAAGCGCTACAAGAGAGGAAGGCCGAGCGGCATCCTGAACCACCTCAGAGCACCTGCCCCCGTGCAGAGTCCACCCTGGCTGCAGACCCACGGCACACCACCTGGCCACCCTACTGCTCACAGCTGAAGGCGGGCACTGCACACCTGGGTGCTTTTTCCAAGAACAAGCAGAGGTTAGGAGCCCGTTCCTTTGCTTCCAGTTTACCAAAGGGAAGAGAATCCACTGCAGACAACACAGCGCAGCAGAGCAGTTAGGAGCACAGCCTCTGGGGCCAGAATGTCTGCATTCAGATCTCAGCCCCACCACTCACTAGCTGTGGCTCTCTGGGCAATTTACTTAACTATTCTTAAGCTTGATTTCCCTATCTGTTAGGTGGAGGTAACAGCTTCTACTTCATCAAGTGGTGGAAATTTCATGAGCTACACCTGTAAAATGCTCAGCAGAGTGCCTGGCACGCCAGCACTCAAGAAATGCCAGCTACTGCTGCAGGGCTGGGACAGCAAGTTCCTAAGGGGCAGAGGTGACCGTTTAACTTGCCATGCAGATAACCAGCAGTGCCTCAAGCACGAGGGTACTCATTATTTATTCTGCACAGAGCAGCCAAAGTGACCTTTTTTTTTTTTTCTGGTAAGGAAGACTGGCCCTGAGCTAACATCTGTTATCAATCTTCCTCTTTTTTCTTTTTTCTCCCCAAAGCCCCAGTACACAGTTGTATATTCTAGTTGTAGGTCCTTCTAGTTCTTCTATGTGGGATGCCACCACCACAGCATGGCTTGATGAGCAGTGTGTAGGTCCACACCCAGGATCCAAACCAGTGAACCCCGGGCTGCTCAAGTGGAGAGCATGAACTTAACCACTATGCCACCGGGCAAGGCCCCCAAAGTGATCTTTTCAACTGCAAATCAGAGTTCAGCCATGTTTAAGCTCTTCCATGGCTTCCCACTGTCGGAGTAAAACCCAAACTCCACACCGTGAGCCAGGAGGCCCCGCAAAATCGGGCTGCAGCCCACCTCGCCCACCTCTCCAACCGTCACCCTCAGTCACCGGACTGCAGCCAGGATAGCCCCCTGTGCCCTGACCAGGGCCTTTGCAGCCTCGGGCCTCTGGACGTGCTGTGCCCTCCTTCCCCTCTCCCACGGCCAGCCTCCCCTCACACGTCCTCTCCTTGGAGGCCTGCCCTGACCACCTGTCCGCACTGGCTCTCCCCTTTTCCCTCTCTCCTCACTCTGCTCATTTCCTTCACAGCTCCCAGCAGACATCTTGTTTCCTGTTTGTTTCTCTCTCCCACAAGGCGACCTCCATGAGGACAGTGGCCTTGCTGGGCTTGTTCATCACGTATTCCCAGCCCCAGCGAGGGTCTGACTGCAGCGAGCATTAAAATGGCTGATGAATGAATGAAGAAATGAATGAACACACTGGAGACCTAGAACCACAAACTGTGGGATCAAGATCATTGTGATTCTTCATTGATCCCTTTCTGTGTGTCAGGAACTCCAGAGAAACACTTTACTCACTTGGCTCTTTCAACCCTAACAACCTGGAGAGGCAGGTCCTGTTGCCATCTTCATTTCACAGAAAAGGAAACCAGGTCTCCAAGAGGTTAAGCAGTATCTACCCATGTTTGTAAAACTGCTAAGGGGCAGAGCTAAGACCTAAGTAGGACCCAAATAGCCCAGAATCTGGTCTGGGGCTGCCCACTGTCAGCGTAATGGACTTTCAGACCAGTAAAGTCTAAAGCCAAAAGCAGATTTATTCTCATAACTCAGATAAAAGCCACTTGTCAGCAACCCTCAAAATCTGGACTTACGCCATTATACTAAACCAGTCGTTTTCCAATCCTACCTTTTTTAAAGCAGCACTTTTCTCAAATGAACACTGTGCAAAATCCCAATACGGCAAACAGACACAAGTGAAGCTGGCTGGGGAAGCTCAGGAGGACCCAGGGACCCACCGCTCAGACTCCCCGTAGCCCGTATGCACTGAGGACCAGTCTGAAAACCGGTGTACACAATGGATGCTCTTTTCCTTAGCACTGTCTGTACACAGTAAGTCCCAGATGCACGACACAGACACCATCTGGCTCACTGCCCTCATCTAATTGCCCTCATCACTTCACAGTTATCACTGTATAAAAACAACAGCTCTCTGGGCTCAAATCCTGCCGCCGGACTGACAGCTTCAATGCCATTCACAGAGCAGCGATGGCTTCTTCAAGTCATCTTTTGAGTAAACAGCCATACAACTCGGAATTGTCAACTGAAGGCATATTTCAGTAATAACACTTTACGACCGTTTCATGCTGAAATTGCGTGAAAGGTGAATTTTGTACACAAAAGAAATTAAACTGGGTTAGATTTTTAAACCTCAGAGGCAGATCCAGGATTATTACCTTGGACAGTTTTCCCCAAGTAATCTCCTTTGCGCTCCTTGTTAATGACGTACTGATAGATCTTTCCGGTAGTCAGGTTGTTGTCCTTGGTGAGGCGGATGTCAAGGAACCGCTCATAGTTACCCAGGTCAAGGTCCACTTCCCCACCGTCGTCCAGCACAAAAACCTCGCCTGCGGTGAACAGTGAAAATGGTTAGAGTTAGTGAAAAACGCACATCTCAGACACAACACAAGTCCCCAAATATACACACTCGACAGAACAGAGTCTGCACGAACTTGACAGGAAACAGAGAAACTTATTTCTAGGGAACTAAACAGGACACAAAACAAAGAAAAATCACCAAACATTCTCCAAAAGGTAACTTCGTACTTCTAGTCTGCAACAAACTCAGTCTGAACCAGGAAGGGTTACGAAACACCATGAAATGGAAGGAAATTACAGCCTACAGGGCTGTGGATATATGGGACTTTCTATTAGTATGGCATCCATTGCCTAAAGAAAAAGAACTGTCAACAAAGTTCTGTTTGAGCAGAGTAAGGTTTAAAGTGTGATAAAAGTATGATTTGATTCAAAATTTAAACAAGATATATACACTCAGATTGTGTTGATTATAAAAACCAGCCTCCCGGCTACACTTGAGTCCTAAGTGAAGTCGTAAAATGGCACAAGTTTCCCTCATTCCTTTGTTTCACATTCATTCCTTGAAACGTCATTCTGGAAATTCTGCCCAGAATGGTCCACTTCTGCCATCACAATAGGAGACAAGCTCATAAATGGGACACAATAGTCTTATTTTCCCCCTCAGAGAGAGATCTCACCCTCTGCTTGAGAATTATGTATTAAATATTGCTCCAGGATGTCAATCTCTTCCTGACACCTTATTGCATAAGGATTTCTGCTTTAATGACATTCACAGCCTTATAGATTTTTACCTCAACATTAGAAAGCAGGAGTATGAAAACAATTTCAAAACAGAGGAAGTATGTTTTCATAGCACATCTACTCCCAACTTTAAGCAATTAATCTTGAGGGTGATTCAGACACAGTCACACAGCACACGGCTGATCGGTTCTCAGCAACAACAAAGAAGGGCTACTTCCTTAGCCTCCAGTAACGGTCTCAACTTTTCACTCACCTCAAAAGATGCGTGTTTCTATTATCCGAATTCTGTTAGCAAAACAGAACCTCCAGCTTACCTATCACCCAAATCCATCATTTATCTGTTGCCCGAATCTCTAGAAAGTGGTCCTGTAGCCTCTGGTTAAACACCTCCACCAAAGGGAACTCACAACTTCTTGAAGTCGGTCACCCTATTATCAAGATCTTCTTCTAGAGGGCCAAAATCGACTTCCTTACGACTTCTTCCCACCCATCCTATTTCTAAAGCTTGGGGCCATGAAGAATAAACATAATCCCTCTTCACAAATATTTGAAGAAAGTTATGATGTCACCAGATTTCTTTTTTTCAAAAGAAGTGACAAACTTACATTCAGCCACCAAGAAGATCATTTCTATTATTTCTATTACAGAAACCTCTAGATTCTAGTCACCACATTGCATATTAAGATTTCTCCTTCCTCTCTGTCCGGTGAGAAAAGCATCATTCTGCTACGGTTTAGGACCTTTTCAGAAGGCAGGAAACAGAAGTTATGTTATGCAAAATACAACTGCCAAGGGCTCACATGTTCTTCCATATACTACACAATTATTTTTTAAAAAAGGAAAGAAATGCATTTTGCTTACCATGCTCATAAGGAGAGAATGTTCCCGCATCAATGTTGATGTATGGGTCAATCTTAATTGAAGTTACATGTAAACCACATGACTTCAGAATTGTGCCCACACTGCTGGCGATGATTCCTTTTCCAATTCCTGATATAACCCCACCGGTAACTAGAATGTACTTCATTTTTCTTTTTGACCTGGAAGAAGGAAAAATTACAAATAAAATATATTTCAACAAATCAGACTTGCTCGGTTCAAATACCAGCTCTGCCACTTCCTAGCTATGACCCTCCTGGGACCTCAGTTTCCTTGTCTGTCACACAACTTCAGAAGGCTGTGTGACAGGGGTTCTTGGATCACTGAATGGCTTTAGTCAAATATGAGTTGAAAAACAACTGCTAATCAAATAATAACGTAGCTTTTGTTTAAAGCTTTGACAACTAACAACCTTGAGAGTCAACCTCATAAAAAAAACCAGCTCTAAGCTGTTGACAGAACACTCTGTCCCAAATGTTGGCGGACATCGCTGCCAGACACTGGGATACCAGGCAGGTGCCTCTTTATTTTTCCCTACATGGGGAAAAAAATTTCAATCTTGGATAAGCACTCTGATTCCCCACGAAAGAAATAATGTCTTTGGCTAAACTACAATGCATCACCAAGAAAACACAGCTCCTCTGGCTTACAGAAGACAGAATAAAAGGAAAGAACTTCAACATCTGAAAGGAGTTCCAGTTAAACCCAAAAATCTTTTAATCAAAGGCAGCTCTCTTCCGTGATTTAATAATAACTTACTCCTTGCCAGCAATCTCTCCCAGGTATGCCATGGAGAGACGCTGTATATATTGGAAGAAAAGAACATCAGATACTAAACCGGTCTGAAGCACACAATGGGCAGGGGACTCAAAGAAAGGGCAGATTAGATTAAATCCAAAGGGCAGCACAGCTGTGGCAGGGAATGGAAGAAACAGACTTGGTGAGACATCACAGGGGTGGGAGGATGCAAGAACAGGAGAGGCGAAAGGTGAGGAGTCAGCGACAGGCTGGCCTGGGAGAATTCATCACTGGCCCCCAGCTTCGGAGGGCCAGAAACATCATTTGGTCAGTTAACCTAAATGTGATCAAAATGAGAGACAATCACTAAGCAGAAGAGAATGCTTGCTTTGGCATGCTCAGGACATTTTCCTCCTCCAGAACACTTCAAGTGAAGCCAAATTATAATAAAAATAAGCTAAGAAAGGTACAAGGAAACTGGGTAGTTCTGCTCCAAGTATTCCCCCACCCCACGTCTCCCCAGGCAGGAAGGAACACCCTTGGCAAGGAGATAAGAGTGCTCAGGATGTCTACCCTGGCCATCTCCTGCTCTTTTTATCATCTCTTGCAGCATTTCCAAAAGCACACTCCTTGGTTTCTGCGCAATGCATATGGGATTCCCAAAAGGGTTTTAGGAAGAGATGAATCAAAAAAATGCTGGTTCAACAGTCAAAGGATTTCTTTAACGCAAGACCTCTGGGAGTTTTTAATAAGTTAATGTGCACTGTGATCTCCCAAAATGGGTATATGGCATGTAGTTTCCTCAAACTGGATTGTCCCCATATCCCTAATATTTAGGGAAAACACTGCTGCATCACCTCACAGGTGAAAGGTTCCTTACTGACACATGAATATCAGACTTGCTCCATTTTAGGTATGTCCTAACCAGGCATGTCCCTGAGACTATACCCTGGGCTCACTGACTAAATTTTGGATGTTCCTAGAAACTCCTCAGCCACCTCAAGTGGGTTCCTTCTACAGCAAACACATCTTGTCCATTTGCATTCGATTTCTCCCAATTTTACTTTAAGAGGGTACGTCTCTCTTTAGGGGAGATTCTTGCAGTCTACCATAGTGCCTGGCAATAAATATTCCAAGGTACTCAAGGACCAGGTGGGAGGGGCTGGCCAGACTCCTTCACCCACATTTGTGGACCACCCACGATGTGAGCACTACTGTGCTAGACACTTTGGGGCCACAAAAATGAATCCAATTTGGGCCCATATCTCAAGTTGCTGGCAGTCCACTTAGAGAGATATAACGTTTACAAATAAATGAATAATCCAGTGATGGCAGGCAGCACAGGGACAACATGTGAAGGGTATCAACGAGGAAGGGAGAAGAGAAAGCTTTCAGGGGCAGGACCAGGGTGAAGTACCATGGCCCAGCAGAGGAAGGTGAGGGAAACTGAGGGAGGAGAGGATGAACTCCTGCTTTGCTGACCTGAGACTTGCAACGGGCCTGGAAAGACCGGCTGCGTGACTTAAAGCACGGGAAAAGGAAGAGCGGGAACAGGAAGACAGAGGCCATCTACAGAAAACAGGTAGGGCCAAAAGAAGAGACGGGGAGGGGAGAGGGCAGGTGGTGGGGACTAAGCTGGAAACACAGCCAAAGGGCCCGATCTGAACTTTATTCTGAAGGGGATGGGAGACACGGGAAGGGTTTCAAGCACAGATGTAATATAAACCAAGATGCATCAGAGGAATTCAACAAAGATGAAAAAGAGCTTTTTCTGGTTACATGATGTGAGACGGGGTTCCAGCTCCACCACTTGTGTACTGTCGAGTCACTTAAGCTGCCCGAAGCCCGGGTCCTCAGATCTGTAAGATGGGGGCGAGAAGCTCGGCACTGCCTGTGTCACAGGATGGCTATAACGAGTGTGGACGTAAACGCGCCACGCCAGCGTCATGAACTTCTTTACAATGCAGCATCCTCACTCTGGGCGGCCGGGAAGGGAGCGCGGGCTGTGGGGCCCAAGGGGACAGCACGGGGAGGCCATCGGGCCCGGCGAGCTCCAAGGCCCCTTCCACTCAGCGGAGTCGGGGTGCGCCGGATGGAGGGGGCCGCTGCCAGACCGCCGACCCCATCCCCCACCGCACACGCCTGTCTCGGACCCCGAACCGCCTCCCAACGGGGCTGCGGCCGGGCCTGAGGCCAGAGGGGCGAGGGCGGCTGCTGGGTCTGCTCCGGGAGGGCTGAGCCAAAGGGGCTCCGAGCCTCTCCGGCCGTCTCCGGCCCACGAGCCATCCTCGGCCCCCGGGTCAGGCGAGCCAGACCGCGCTGCAATGGGCGCTGCCGGGCCCCGCAGCCCGCGTCCAGCGGCCTCTCCCGCCGCCCCGCGCTTACTGGGCCAGGCTCCCCAGCTGCGCCCGGCCACGCGGCCCCGCGCGCGGGAGCCGGCTCCTGGCGGGCCCAGCCGCCCACCCCGCTCCCGTTAGGCACGCAGCCCATTGGGCAGGCCGGCGAGCCACTTCACCCCTGATTGGTGGGAGCCCTGTCTGTCACCCGGCGGTGGGGCTGTCCCGCGCCGGGCTCAGCTCGCGCCGCCGCCTCCCGCACGGGAAACCAGCTCCCCGGCACCCCGGCAATCAGCCTACCTGAGGCCGGCTCCAAATCCTGCCGTCGGCTACGCAGCGGAGCGGGCGACGCGCGCAGCAAGCCCCGGCGGCCAGTGAGCCCGGCCGGCCGCATGCGCCCGGCAGTCTTTCACGGGGGCGGGCTCTAGGCGGTGCGCACGCAGAGGCGGGGCGGGGCGGGCACGCGGGCCCTCCCCGGGGCGGGGCCTGGGCGCGTCCCCGAGTGCGCAGGCGCGGGGCGGAGGCGCTTTGCAGCCCACGCGGGTAGCTGTCCTGGACAGTCAGTCCCGCCGTGCTCCTGACGCCTGGGGGACGCAGCTGTTCGAGACTGGGCAGATTGTGGCGTTTCTGCCTCGCAGCCTTTGTCACACCCGAGGGTGCAAGCCTCCTTTCTTGAGGGGGAGGAGGCAGTTTTTGGACTCACGCCTGGCAAGCCCGTCGCCTGGCTCCAGCCTCCTTCCCCATCGGGCTTCTAGAGGAGGCTGGGTCCATCGCACCGTGTCTCTGCACCGTGGACCCGTGAGCACCACAATCGCGGCTCCTGGTGGTGCGGCCCCAGCCCGGCTTTCCCGCCGGGCCCTCTGGACCGAGGGACGCCGGCAGTGTCACCCCCGGCCTCTAAACGGGAAGGCCAGGAGGGCGGCTCTGCGCTGGCTGCCGCCTCATCTGGCTCCCTTTCCCCACGTCTGCACTGACGGCGGCTACTTTAGCTGGACAAGGGTCCAGAGGCGGACAGTTTCATTCAGCCGTTCATTGACCCCCACTGTGTGCCGTGTGCTGTGCTGGGCTCCAAGGGACCCATCCTAGGTCTCACGATGGAGTGAGGCAAATGGCCAGCTCATTGCACTTCGTCATGATTTTCATCAGTGCCCAGTGCCAGGGGCGTGAGTGCCCAGCGTGGAGACTGGGGATTCAAGCAGGGAAGTCTTCCCTGAAAAAGTGGCTTTAAAGCTGAGACTTGAAGTTGACAGGCAAAGAAAGGGAAGGGAGAGGTGAGAATAAGAATGAGGCAGAAGGAAAAGCCTGTGTAAAGGCCCTGAGGCCCAAGAGAGCCTAGCACAGCTGAGGTGGAAGGCCAGGGGAGCTGAGTCACAGCCTAAGGAAGAGAGGAGTTCAGGCTGGAGACAGCGGGGCCTACCATGCAGAGCACTGTAGACCACATTCTTTCTTCTAAGGACAGTGGAAAGCGATAGAATCTTATTGGAGGAGAGGGTTATGTTTTTCTTTTGAATAATGAATACATGGACACGGTTAAATTTTTTCCCCAAACATTACACAAGGGTATACTTGAAGAGTAAGGCTCTCACCTCTGCACCAGTGTTCTTGTTTTCTTCCCCAGAAGCAGTTTGTCACAAGTTTGTGTATCTCTTCAATATGTTTCCAAATGTATTTAAAGAAAAGGTGCAACATCAGGTTTGTATTTCAGGAAAATCAATCAAATGGACTCCGAAAAACCAGTTAGGAGGTTTCTGCAGTGGCTCAAAGTGGGGGCTTCTGGCTCCTTCCAAATTTGGATCACCACTGCTCCTTCTCTGCCAGGCTGCCCAGGCTGTGCTCCACTCCCAGTGTGTTCCACACTGGGGGTGTGTTTGAAGGTGCTCTCCGGCCACATGTTCTTTCAAGAAGCATTTAGTGTTTATCAAAGTGCCTGGGACGTGATAAATCTGGGGAACATATTTGCTGAAGTAATGAAGACGCTGTAGCAGATTTAGAAAAATGAGCCATTCACTCCGCCACTATTCCGGACAACCACTTTGCACTTTCCTCTCCTTCCTCAAACCTCTGCTGTCTCCTCCCCGATGCTTGCTCTCAGCTGAGGGTCTTGCTTCTTATCTCACTGAAAAAATAGGAGTCATCAGGAGAACTTCCTTGAGCTCCCACCACCATATCCCTCACCCTTCTTGGATCTGTGCACACATGCTCTGCCTTCTGTCTTGTGCTGTGCACAAACTGTCCATACTCCTAGGGGTCAGCCTCTTCTCCTTGCTTCAAGTGCCATATCCTCTCATCAACTCAAGACTGTCACTCTAGTATTTCTCACCTCTTACGTTGTTTCCACTAGCAGAATGCAATTTCTCCCATCGTAAAATAAAACCCCTCTCGACTCAACATAATTCTCGGTGCCTCTTTTCAGTACAACTTCTAGAAAGTGTTGTTTGTCCTTGCTGTCTCCAATTTCTTCCCTCTCTCTTGAACTCATTCTGATGAGGCTATTGCTTGTGCAATTCCACTCAAATTGCCCTTGTCAAAAATTAAACTCGATATTCCCAGATTTCTCTGTATGCCAGCCTAGACTCTGATCTTTGGTGTCTGTTCACAAGTCCCAGATAAAGATGACAGCGTGGCTGTATGTACGTTGCGTGAGTGCCTGTGTGTATGTATGTGTATTTGCATATCTGGGTTGCTCCTCTCCCCACCTTGGGCTCCCTGACTCCCTGTGGGCTTCTGGGTGCAGCCATATGGCCCCCAGATCCCGCCCCTAAACCGACTACTTCTCTAACAGCATTTGTCACAGCTGGACACCACCTCCTTAAAATGTGTTCTTGACTTGGCTTCTAGAAAATGACTTTTTCTCAGTTTTTCTCCCTTTTCACAGGCCTCTCCATCTGGGTCTCTCTTCCTCCATCCTTTCGTCTTCTGGACTTGTAAACAGTGGTATGCCCCAGGGCTCAGTCCTCAGATCTCTTCTCCATCTACAATCATTCTCTAGATGATCTCATCCAGACGTTAAATACCATCCAGATTCTGACAACTCCCAAATTGATGTTTCCAGTTGAGACCTCTCTCTTGAACTCCAAGTGCAGGGCCCCTCTAAGCACAGGGCCCTAAAGTGGGCCCCATGCAAGGCTACAAAAGGCCAGGTGCCTTGTCTCCACGTGGGACAATTCTGTGATGCTATTCATGCTCAAGAGCGCCCCCTGGGGTCAGGCTGAGGCTAGACTCAGCTATACCAGGCGTTGGCAGACTCCGGAAAGGGGCAAATAGTAAATATTTTAGAGTTTGTGGACCATATGGTCTTGGTCACAGTTACTCAGGTCTGCCTTCATGGTGCAAAAGTGGCCATAGAGACTGCATAAACAGAAGAAATGTGGCTGTGTATAGGGCCTGGGCCTTGCTTGCTCAGCAAGAGCCCACAAACCCGTTGCAACCATGTGTCCATCCTGCTCCCTTCTGGGCAGGACGCCCAGCTGCTGGGATTTGTAATGATCAGGGCCTGGCCAGCCCGGATTCTACCTTATCGCACTCAAGGAACATCACGTCTTGATGACACGGAGCCCTGCCACATGAGCTATTGTTCCTGGGAACACTGGTCACACCAGGGACAGCTCCCCCGGAAAGCATATAGCCTTTGGGTCCCCTGCCTGTATAAACAACCCCCTCCCGGCCCACGGTTGCGGGGGCAAGCTGCTCTCCAGCCGGCGGCCGGCAGACCTCCCTGTAAGTGGCTCCCGATGAACCTGTGTGTCTCCTTCACCGTCTCCGAGTCTTTTCTTCAGTCTCTCGGCAACCTACCCCGCGCTGCTCACCCAACTGGGCGTGCAGCCAGACACTGTGTCCCGATGAAACTCCTTATTGACAGAAATACAGATTTGATCCGAAGGCCAAAGTCTGCCAACTCCTGAACCAGAGAAATACACCTCTAGCTTCTTCCCTGCCCTGTCCTGCTTCTCATTCCTAACAGCCTTCACTGGAGAGCGTTCTTCAATCATTTACTTGCACAAGAACCCCATCTCAGACTTTGCTCCTAGGGCACCCACCCCAGGACACCACCCCTCCCGCAGGTCCCTCCTGCCGTGCGCCTGACACTCACCCTGACATTGGTCCCAGGTGCTGAAATAGCCTAATCACGTCTCTGTCTCCTCCATGCCGATTGTAATCTCCTTGAGGTTACTTAACCTTTGTGTCTCAGCTCCCTTATCAGGTACAATCTTGTTCACCTTTTAATGACCAGGATCTAAGATTTAATTCCCACTACTATCCTATGACGCAAACGCCATCGTTATTACCCTATTACGTGAGAGGAATCCAAGACTGAAAGATGGAAACGCTCTCCTGCCGGCCCATGGGAGGCTCACCAAATCCTCCTGTTCTACCTGCCACCAAGGCTTGCTCATCGTTTCCTCACCAAGGCTTCTTTGGGTTGCTTTTTTCTCTTTCACATCAATGTGCTGTCATCCTCGTCTGGCATTCTAGTAGGTTACCTGGATGAGCAATGGAGCAGGAAGGAGAATGCAACTACTGACTTAAACTTGTTGTCATTTTTTTCCCAGATTGGGGCTATTGAGTCTAAAATTAAATTTTATTTAGATTTTAATAAATATGTGAGTGTCACAAAACTCAAAAGGGAAAAAGGGATACACAGTAAAAATGTCCCTCCCATATCTACTCAGCAGCCACTGGTTTTCCTCCCAGAGGCAAGCACTATTACCAGTGTCTGGTCCATCCTTCGAGAGGTGCCCTGCACATGTGTGTATGTCCTATCGCATTCGCTGTGTATTCTTCTAGTGTGAATGTGTTGTGGTGGCTTTTCCCCACTTGAGCTAGCTTTCTCTGATGATGATATTTAGTGAACTGGCAGGTTATAGCCTCACTTTGCTCTTGAAAGAACTTAAGGCTTTTTTGCGTGTGTGTGTGTGTGTGTGTGTGTGTGTAAAATTTGAGAGAAAAATGAGGCAAAGGAAAAATAAGGGTAGGAAATTTTTTTCTTCAGTGACACACCATTGCCTTCAAGATAAAGTCAAAACCACACTGATTTCAGAGGCTTTGCACGAGCTGGCCTCAGTTTCCCTTTCTGGCCACACTGGACCCTTTCAGTTCCCTGCACACGCCATTTGTTGTCTTTCTCGCATCTGGATCTTTGCGTAGACTGCTGCTGGGCTCTCCCCTTCCCTTTGTCTTACTAATGTCACCTTTCACCGTGGCCTTCACTTCCCCAAAGTAACTTTTCCGGACAGCCTCCTTCTCCCAAGCTGGGGTTAGCACCTCTTCCCCATTCTTCTGTCGCTGCCTGGACTTCCCCAAGTATCGCACTTACATGTTGTATTTTGATAGTTCATTTCCTTGTCCAAGCCTCCCACCGTCTCTAAGCTCTGTGAAGCCTGGGACCTGTTTATCTGATTTACTGTTGTATGCTCAGTGCCTAGCTGGTCCCAGCACATGGGAGGCATTTGGTGAATATTTGTTCCACAA
The DNA here is from genome assembly GCF_041296235.1 of Equus asinus. Classification (NCBI taxonomy): domain Eukaryota; kingdom Metazoa; phylum Chordata; class Mammalia; order Perissodactyla; family Equidae; genus Equus; species Equus asinus. The sequence continues at coordinate 82,380,720 of NC_091794.1, forward strand.
ATAAATGAATCCAGAAATTAAATTACGTTCCAAATCCTTTACACTTTCTAGAGGCGAGTCACAAATTCAACTTTTAACTTCCAAGCAGCCAAACTGAAGAGGGTCATTATGATTAAGGAGAAAATCATACAACAATTGCTCAGGAGACATATCACTTCCTCAAATAACCTTTCACTGAGCTCTAGGTCCCTTACTGGCACCCCTATTCTGCAGAAAGCCAATAGGATGGCAATAGGATGCCGTGTGGGGAAGAAGCCATCTGTAGACCTGGCTTATTCAGGGTAAATTATAAAGCATCTTCTGGTGTCTCCCATGAGGGTTGTTCTCTCACCTGATGCTGGGTAGATACTGAGGGGCAGTGAATTCATTATTACACGCTCTGAGAGATACGTGGAATGATGCCATTCTGAGTTTCAAGTTCAATTAAGAGCTTTTCAATAATCAGTTGAGCTTGGGATAAAATTCATATCCACCTGAGTATTAATTGATGCCCTCCCCAGAGAATATGATGGGCTGTCAGAATAATCTGATAGAGACGTCTGTCTCCTGTAGAGCATATAATAATATACATTAGTATTATATACGACTGTGTGGCATAATCATACCTTAGTGTCTCAATAACACATTTGGGGGGAAAATGTAGTAAAAGAGAAAGAAAAACACAGTTTATAAAAACATGCTATTATGAAAACGTAATAATGAATTCTTAGTTGACAAATATACCATAGCTAACATCACCACCATATCTCATCACCGTATCCCAGACTTGGGGGGACGGTTCTGATTTCTTGGAATTTTATTATTTTTAATAAAAGTAATGTGTTACACATAACTAAATGTCATTTTGTTATTATACCCCTGTAAGACTTTTAATGCAAATAAATGAGCAGATGAGAAAATGGATACTTCTCAGATCATATGTTTTGACTTCGGGGTTTGGAAAACGTAGCAAACAGGACTCGCTTCTAGTGTCCTCCCCTGTGAGACCCCCCCCCCCCAGCCTCTCAGGCTGGTTGAGGACCATCCCTCTCATCCACAGAGCCATCTCTCTATTCATCTGTCCCATCATTTACCACATTATATGGAGGCGATCCGGATTCGTTTCTTTCTAGACTGCGAGAAAGAACTGCCTCTTTTCAGCATCAGTAGCTGCAAGAAGAGGTGGGGAAGCCGCCCCCAGACTTCCATAAGCTCCAGAACCATCTCCGACACATAAGCTACCTAAAAACCATGTGCTCGTTAAGCAAACAGAGCTCCAAGACAAGCTCCTGCCCCTTGCTTCCCCCCAAATTGTGGCCCCCACACCCCTCCAGAACCAAAACTTCAGAGGCAGAGCATGCCATCCACGGTGCCTGGCACAGTCTTTGACGGAAAGAAGGCGCTTGATGAATATTTGATGAACTGGATTAAGACTATGAAATGACCTTGTGACTTTAACTTCCTCGTGGTCTGGCTTTTTCCCACCTCTCTGTCCAAGACAAATGAGTGTTCTTACAAAAGAAAAAACCTACTGTATTTCATTTGGTGGGAAGACACCACAAGAGCGGTCCTTCCGCCAGCCCAGCTCGAGAATCCAAAGGTCTCCAACGTTTCCAGGCAGTGTTCCCCAGGGTGATTGTGGACTGAGGATCACCAAGAGGTCAGCGTGTGAGTGTTCCCCGGGCTCCCGCTGAGCCCCTAGCCTTCTCCCAGATGCCACAGAGTTGAGTGAACTAACCAAATGACGCCAAGTGGCTAGATAAGCAGGACATTGAGACATTTAGAAAGATTTGCATCAAGAAGCACTCAGCAGAGTCATCATATGTGTAGAGAACTCAGTGGTTATAATTTCAAGTTCCGGGGCCAGGCTCCAGACATCCCTCTAAGGTGTCTCTAAGAGATCTATTTCTGTCTCAAGAACGACTCATACTCCTGCCATTAGTGCCACCATCACTTGAAAGGCACCTTTTAAACTGGAGGAAAAATAGGGATTCACAGGCCATCCAACAACCCCCAGGGTTACATAATTAGCACTTCGATTCCTGTTGCACATGAGAGTTTTTTAAATGATTCAACCTTTTAAACACTTGCATTCAACATATATTTAACTGATCTGAGCTCAAGGGGGTATGGGAAAAACACCCATTTGTTTGTGGGTTTAAATAACTGGAAAGGTTGGCAAAGATCATGTGGGAGAGGTGATGTTATTCTGGAGAGGGAAGTTGAAGGTTGTTTTTTGTTTCAAAAAATTTACTTATATTTTGTAAAGTTTTTTTTTAAAGATTTTATTTTTCCTTTTTCTCCCAAAGCCCCTCCGGTACATAGCTGTGTATTTTTTTTTTAAGTTGTGGGTCTTTCCTGTTGCGGCATGTGGGATGCCGTATCAGCGTGGCCTGATGAGCGATGCCATGTCCATGCCCAGGATTTGAACTGGCAAAACCCTGGGCCGCCAAATTGGAGCGCGCAAACTCAACCACTCGGCCACGGGGCCGGACCCAGTGTAAACTTTTTTTGAAGTATAATGTACAGACAAAAAAGTGTAAAACTCATAACTGTACAACTTGATGAATTTTTACATATTCAACCACACCCATGTAACTAGCACCCAGACCAAGAAACAGAATGTTACCAGCACCCCAGATGCCCCCTCGTTCCTCTCCCAGTTACCAGTCCCCCAAGTATAACCGCTACTCTGACTTCCAACACCATAGATTCATTTTCTCAGGGCTCTTTTAAAAACTAAAATACAAATAATATGGTCATCCATTAAAGCTCTTCATTTTTTCAAGAATCTTAAGATTCACAACATTTTATTTGCCTCCTTTAAATTGTGCCTGTCTCCTCTGTCTCTCCTTCCTCCAGATCCTCTTCTTTTTAGGAAAACAAATCACCTTCCTCTGATTCTCATTATGGAAACAAATCTAAAGAGTTGGCAAGAAAGGTGTCTATTTCATTCGTTCATTTATGGAGCATTTATTCGCATCTCCTATGTGCCAGGTACTGTCCCCAGTGACCAGGTTTCCAAAGGCAATTATAATACCAAGGTCGGTATAGTTTTGGGGGAAAGTGGAGGGGTGCCTCCTAATCCCCCTGAGGTGGGGGGTGGGGTAGCTAACCCAGCCAGCTGGCCAAAAAAAGCTTCTGTGAGCAGTACCCGTAAGGATAGGTAGGCACCAACAGAGGGAAAAAGGGAGGCAGGCTGGAGGGGGGGGGATGTGAGGGGACAGAGGAGAGGGGCATGGAAGGGGGGATGGATGGAGGGGGGATCATGCGCTGAGACACAGAGGCAGGAGGAGCTTGTCCATTTAGGAAACAGCAGAGTTCATTCCTGTGAAGGAAGACCACAGTGGCGAGAAGACTTCGGGTTAAGACAGTAGATTGAACAAATACATCAAACTCTCCTCCCCTCCCCACTGAAACCTCATTAAAACTACGATAAAGAATGTTTTAAAAATGCATCAATCCATAAAGGTGGGGAGAACAGGAGAGACAACAAGAGTGAAAATTTTGGGAAGCAAGACATTAGATGAATGAATGAAAAGTGAGCAAACTCAAAAAAACCAAAACCTGAGCCAGAGATGGGGAAAACCAAAACCATCTGATTTACACCGACGGCATGAGAGATTTTATTATAGGAATCAGACTTTGCACAACTATAGGGGGAGCTGAGGAAGTGAAGGTCTGGAGCAGGGAGATGGGAGATCGGAGGAGGGGTCAGTAAAAAATCCTTGTGAACAACCATCAGAGATGGACACAGTGCAGTTTGTTGGGAAGTAGAGAAGGCAGGTGAGTGCAGCCACTGGGAAGGGCGAACTGGTGCGGAGGCGCCGGGGTGGCCGCAGCCTCTGGGTAGCTACACTTCAGCGGGCCCAAGCCTCTGGTGGTGTGCCTGGCGCCTCTGTGGTCAGCAGGGCCAGCGTTTTGGAAGAGGAGCCGAGGACAAGTTGGAACCCCCAAAACCCTTCTGCGTCTGTCTATCACCATCGCCCCCGTTCAGAGAACGATGGCCGCCGCTTCGCTTCCACCTTGCAATCCTCATACCAGCTCCTCTTCTGGGCCCCTCTCGCAAGGAACCCTAAGGGAAAGGGGGTCCAGGAAGCACAGTTCCAGTTTAACCAAGTTGCAAGTGAAACTTGGAACTACTCGTGAGCAGAGGAGCAAGAGTTGGAAAGAGGCCACGCTGCCCGCTCCCAGGAGCAACACACCGGACCTGGGTGGCTTGTGCCCAGACAGCCAGGTGGGAGAGACAGAAATTCTGCCATGCTTAAGCTGCTGCACCTTTGGGTCTCTGTTCCTTCAAGTGAATGCACGTCCCTCTCAAACACCCCCCGCTTTTCCACTTGTAACTCTCACTCTGCATTTTGAACCCCTCCAAGTTGTGCGTCTGCTCTTTGCCTTTCATTCTCTGTCGGACCCTGGCAGCCCCCACACTGCAGCCACCCGTGGTCCAAGCTCAGCTGCGCCACGCTCGCTGTTGGGGGCTGCAGCGAATTCCCACCTAGGCCCTCCTCCAGGCAGAACAGAAACTCTGCGTCCACCTGTGAAGACCCCTTTCTTCTATGGGGAGCCCACCTGCGTTTCTTGCCTCCTTCTCTCTGAACTGGCCTCAGGTCTACACTTCGCCCCGCAGCCTCCTTCCCTCTGGCATAACTCGCTCACTCCAGTGTGGACACCTGCCTTTCTCTAGAGGCCTCCTTCCCAGCCTGTTGTATGACTAACATTTCCACCTTTTCTTTCGTTGACAAAATGTAACGTTGAAATTCCTTGTAATAATATAAAGGGCTTTAGAATACAACAGTGTTTCGTTCAAGTCAAGTATTTTAAAATTATGATGAAAGTTTCTTCCAACATACACAGACATTGCTCTATCAGTCTTAATAAATTTTCTTAGGATTCAAATAATAACTCCAACTGAGTTCGCTGGTAAACCATTTGTTATTTCATTTCTCCAAAGGTAAGTTTTTTCTTTCAGTCCATAAATGTTGTTAGCACATATTAGTATTGTGGAGGGGACCCCAAGACCACCCTCAGGCTCAATGATTTGCTAGAAAGACTCATAGAATTCAGAGAAGTTGGTGTGTTCATGGTTACTGTTTATCACAGTGAAAGGATACAGATTAAAATCAGTTCAGGGAAAGGGTGCCGGGGTGAATCCAGGAGAAACTAGGCATAAGCTTCCAGTTGTCCTCCTTCCTTCCTTCACACAGAGAGGACCTGATTCTCCCAGCGACGATGTGTGAAAACGCGGGCAGGGAGCTGCCATCCAGGGAAGCGCGCCTTGTCTCTCATTTGGACCTGGGCTGTCAAAGGCAGGACCTGTAGTTTCTTGAGCTCTGCCTGAAAGTGTTGCAACAGAGCAAATACAATAACTTTGTTTCTTGCTTTGCAATGACAGGCATTTACCAAAGATGAATTATTTTCCTGCAGTAGCTGAACGGTTTACAGTTAGATGTAGGCAGGATGGCCTGGCCACCTCACTTCACAAGATGTTTTCTAGGACAACAGACTTTTGGGCCACAGGATAGAGCTAGAAAGCTCCAGAATACAAAGGTGAGATCATCTTGGAATATTTGTTGCCTGTTGAATGACAAAGCTTTTTTTGTACTACTGTGTTCAGTGATTCTGATGACATCCCAGTTTTAATTAAAAAGTTGTCCATGATAGTGGGAAAATGATTAGCCATCAAAATTAAATCTATTCAAACATCAAGTATGTACGTTTCCTATAGGCCTTCCACTTCTCTAAGAATGTTTTATACACACTGTATTATATTTTTTCAAAAGAATTCAGTCAGCAAAGTAGTATTAACACAAAGAAGTATTAAAACACGAATTTTCACTTAACTTAGTAATTTAAATTATGAAAATTCACAACATATAAATATCACTCATATTCAAGTATGATAAAAATACTTTGAAAAAATCAATTTTCCAGAGCTGTAAAGTCTTACAGCTTTTTAAAATAAAGTCTTTTTTAAATAATAGATTTGATTGATTTTCAACCATTTTGGTTTTAGACATAAACTTTTTGCTGTTCTTACTTTAAATTCTTCTTTCTTTCTTTTGAGGAAGATTAGCCCTGAGCTAACATCTGCTGCCAAGCCTCCTCTTTTTGCTGAGGAAGATTGGCCCTGAGCTAACAATCGTGCCCATCTTCCTCTACTTTATATGTGGGACGCCTGCCACAGCATGGCTTGCCAAACAGTGTCATGTCTGCACCCAGGATCCAAACCAGCAAACCCCGGGCCACCGAAGTGGAACATGCACACTTAACCGCTGCGCCACCGGGTCGGCCCCTAAATTCTTTTTACTGAGATATAAAATACATCGAGTGAGGTAATGTGAGGTGCCTGCGTCTGCAGTGCATGCTCGGTGAGTTTCTCCATGTGTATACGTGCCTGGTCCAGATAGAGACAGTTTCCACCCTCCCAGAGAGCAGCCTCATGTCTTCCCAGGTCACCACTGATCTGATTTCAATCATCATGGATTAGATTTGCCTATTTGAGAACTTTATATAAATGGACTCATACATTGTGTGCCTCTTTATCAGGCTTTTTCACTCGGTATCACGTTTAAGAAATTTATCCTTCTTGTTGTGTATAACCATACTTTGTTTCTTTTTATTGCCAAGTATTCCATTGCGTGGATGCTTCACAGTTTATTCATTCATCGATGAACGTTTGTGTTGTTTCCAGTTTGAGGCTATTATGAGTAAAACTGCTGCTAACACGCTCGTGCATGTTTTTTTATGGACGTATGCACTCTGCTATTGGGTAAAAAATACTTAGGACGAGAGCGCTGGGTCAGAGCAGGCATGTTGAACTTTAGAAACATTGCTTCGTTTTTAAAAGCAAACAGTATGCCAGAGGGGGTGGGGGGTGGGTGGACAAAATGGGTGAAAGGGGGCCAAAAGTTACCAACTTCCAGCTATAAAATAAATAAGCCATGGATGTAATCTACAGCATGGTGACTACAGTTAATAATACTGTATTGCATATTTGAATGTTGCTAAAAGAGTAGATCTTAAAAGTCCTCATTATAAGAAAAAAAAGCAAAGAATTTTTGTAACTGTGTATGGTGGCGGATGTTGACTAGACTCATCGTGGGGATCATTTTGTAATGTACACAAATATCGAATCACCATGTTGTACACGTGAAACTAATATAATGTTGTATGTCAATTCTGAAATTTAAAAAATTCAATTAAAAATAGCAAACAATAATTCATTCTGAAATTCCATCAAGAATCAAACTGCTAGGGGCTGGCCCGGTGGTGCAGCGGTTAAGTGCACACGTTCTGCTTCCGTGGTCCAGGGTTCGCTGGTTGGGATCCCCGCTACGGACATGGCACTGCTTGGCACGCCATGCTGTGGTAGGCGTCCCACATATAAAGTAGAGAAAGATGGGCACGGATGTTAGCTCAGGGCCAGTCTTCCTCAGCAAAAAGAGGAGGATTGGCAGCAGTTAGCTCAGGGCTAATCTTCCTCAAAAAAAAAAAAAAAAAAGAAAGAATCAAACTGTTAGATATTAGCATTAAAAATCAATAGTTGCTCACTCAACCAAGAACTAATAAGTGAGAGAAGTGACAAAATACATTATTTTTATATGGAAACACTTAACATTAAATAATAAAAAGATCCATACTTTTAGGAAAATGTAAAAAATAAGAGAAAATTAAGTTAAGGAACATCAATATTTTATATGTACTCATAAAGTGAAGAACATGGCAGATGATAACTAAACCGTGACTAGGATTGTAGTCGGACTGCCTGAGATGAACTGATGGGGGTGTGGCAGGATGTGGTCATGACAGAGCCTTTCTGGCAGCAGAAGCTTTGTATAAAATCTTAGCCACGTAAATAATTGTTACTGAATTCTGGAAGTTTACAGAGGGACCATCTAAGTGTTCAAATAATTTTCAGCTGGGTACATTTTTGAGCGGTTGAACAGGTCAATGTGCCCGCAGCCCATTCATGGCATGCCAGTTGCAAAGCTGTGCCCTAACTAATAGAAATAGGGGTTCCAAGACAAAACACATTCTGTGGTCAAATAATTCTGGAAGATTCTATGCTAAAGTTAAACTGCAGGTTTAATACTGCAGGAATTCTCAGAACTTTTTTTCTTTTCTCCTTTTTCTCCCCAAAGCCCCCTGGTACATAGTTGTCTATTTTTAGTTGTGGGTCCTTCTAGTTGTGGCATGTGGGACACCACTTCAGCATGGCCCCACGAGCAGTGCCATGTCTGCGCCCAGGATCCGAACGGGCAAAACACTGGGCCGCCGAAGCGGAGCACATGAACTTAACCACTTGACCATGGGGCCAGCCCCTCAGAACCTTTGAGATGCCAATGCCCACTGTGAATTCTTTACGGCTCCCAAATGAAAATGGGCAAAGTAACATACAATCCACTTAAACACAAACATTCAATAAACATATGAAAAGGCTCAGCCTCACTCATAACTAAATAAATGCATACTAAAACAAGATAGAATTTGTCACAAGGAGATTGGCAAACCTGAAAAAGCTTTATAACGTCCAGGGCACTTGAGGACGAACAGGTGCTCTCATGGAAGGTAGGACGATGAGTAGATCCATACAGGCTATTGGAGGGAGTAACAGCTAAGGATGATGCTCTTGTAAGAGAAAGCCAATGACTTCATCAAATGGGAATTTATTATCCTCCCAAAAAAGAAGTCTAGTGACAGGCGTCCCAGGCTGGTACATCCTCTCTACGACATCACCAAAGTCTAAGGCTCCTTCTGTCTTTCTGCTCCGCCATGCTTAGCACGAAGCTTGTTTTCTCACATTTGCCTGGTCATGACCTCATGGTTACAAGATGGCTGCTTTACCTCCAGCCTCAGGTTCACATTCCAGGCAAGAAGAAGGGAACAGCAAGGAGGAAGAGGTTGTGCCTCCATCAGGAAATCAATGCTTTCTCAGAGGCCTCCAGCAACTTCTACTTATATCTCAGTGTCTAGAACTGGCCACCCCTGATGCAAAGAAGGGAAGTGTAGATTTTTTAGCTCGGCATATTGCCTCTTTGAGCAAAATCACATATTGGTTGACCTAATCTAGCCTCGGCTGACTATCAGTTCTCATCTCGTGATTCCTCCCCTCGACGTCTGTTCTGCAGCCTCATTGATCATAACACATAGCGTTAGTGCTCCTCCCAGAGCCTTCAGATCCCCGTTTTCCTGGTGTGTGTGTGTTCCCCGGCTTTGGTCTGCTTTTGCTTCCAACACCCCGTACCCGTGGCTCTTTTGGGGGTCGCGGGCTGCCCTCAGGAGCCCACTTTGCCCCATGAAGTATCTGAGAATTCACATCTTCCTGGGGTGGCCCTAAACCAGGAGGTGGGGTATGAAATCCTCAGCCACCTCGCCCTAGGGTGGGACAAATGCTGAGGCACAACTCACGTGCCGGAGCTCCCTGCAGGATCAGGAGGAGGCCACCCTCTGAAGAATTCTGCGCAAAGTCCCCCCTCGGCTGGGCCTCCTCTTCCCTGCCCGCTTCCCCTACACCCTTGCTGGTTGCTTCCCACTCCCGCGCTTGAGACAGCACTTAGTAAATCACTTGCACACAAAGCCTACTCTCAGAGTCTGCTTCTAGAATCCCTGACTTAAGATGCTGGCCTCCTCTCTGTTCCTAGAATATGCTAAGCCTGTGCCGACCACAGGGCCTTTGCACACTGTCAGAAAAGCCTTCTCCAGATATACAAGTGGTTCAGATCTTCACTCTGTTCAGGTCTTTGCTCAGATACCACCTCATCAGGGGGAATTTCCTTGACCACAATGGCTAGAATAGAGCCCTCTGTCAATTTCTGTCTCTTACCCTGCTTAATTTTCTTATACTACTGATCACTGCTTAACAGTATCTAATAGATTTTGTTCACAGCCTTTCTCCTCCACAGAATGTAAGCTCAGAGACCAGGAGCTTTGTCTTGTTTTATTCTCCTCTGTGTCCCCTGACGAGGAGGAATGCCTGCCAGAAGGAAGGCCTCAAGTCTATTAGCTGATTGAATCACTGAGTGACTGACAGCTAAGGACCTCTGCAGCCTTAGCTGCTAGACAGTGCTTTCCAGCTTTGAAAGGGGCCTAGACAGAGCATTGGAGCTTTTTTTGAGGTGGGAAAACAGCTTTTCAGATTCCATAATTCCAAGATTCCATAGATTCAAGATTCCGATGGTTTCTTTTTTCTTTTTTAGATTGGCACCTGAGCTAACAACTGTTGCCAATCTTCTTTTTTCTCCCCAAATCCCCCCAGTACATAGTTGTATATTTTAGTTGTGGGTCCTTCTAATTGCGGCATGTGGGACGCCGCCTCAACATGGCCTAATGAGCGGTGCCATGTCCGTGCCCAGGATCCAAACCCTGGGCTGCTGAAGCGAAACACGCGGACTTAACCACTCGGCCACAGGGCCGGCCCCTCCAATGGTTTCTTGAGACACCCAAGCTGAGTAAGGAGCCCCCAAGGAGCTCGTGGTCTCAAGGAGCACCCAGACCCCACACATGGGTACTGACACGCTCTGTGAGTTCTCTATCGTGGTCCATACACCGGGCTGCACAGACCATCACTCCTGCCTGGGAAAGTCCAGAAGACTCCACGGAAAAGCCCACGGTTGACATAAAAGAAGGAGTAAGTTTCTTGGGGGGGAGGGGAGGCGGGTTGCAGTCCCGTTAGGAGGAATAGCATGAGGAAGGTACAGAGTCCATGGCCTGTCTATCGGAATAAAACAGAAGGTTCCGGAGGAGAGGGACTGAGGCGGGAGCGAGGCGAAGGGAGGGCAAGGTGGCCAAGGAGTTGAGGGTGTGGCTTTGACCAGAAGGCAGTGGCGAGCCATGGGTGGGGCTTGGCCTGGGGGAGGGGCAAAGGGGAGAATGGTCTGAGCTGAGTTTTAGCAAGTTACCTCTGGTGGTGGCATGGATGAGGTCAAGAGGGGAAAACTGGTCCCTTCTGTCGCCTGTCCACTCCCAGCTCCAGGCACAGAGCTGAGCTGTTGGCACCAGAGGGCGCTATGATCCCGGACTTGGGCCTCCGGCCTTCCGTGACCCCGTCTCGGGCACCTCGCCTCCCGCTCTCACACGCCGCTGTCCGGCTGTCAGCACACAAAGCCTTGGGACGTCTTTTGGGTTGCATCTTGTTGTTGCCTTTCTCTTTCCATGTAATAATCACTGAGCCTGAGGGGCTGCTGGAGGAGCAGGGGGAATAAACAGTAAGATCCTTGGTGTCTTCGAGCACCTGGGCTAACCAGAGGTTCTCAGAGCCGTCTCCCAGCAGCATCGGCATCTCCTGAGAACGCGCGAGAAATGCACCTTCTCCGGACCCACTCCAGACCTACGGAATCAGACGCTCTGGGGTGGGGCCCAGCCATCTCTGTGCTAACAAGCCCTTAGTTTGGTTCCGGTGCATGGTTAGGTTGAGAATCACTGTCTGAGAAAGCAGTGCATAATGTAGCGAGTGCCCTCAAAGGAGTGAATCCAGTGTGCCCAGGGCCACGGAAGGTTTCCTGGAGGAGGTGTCAGCTAGGCAGAGAGAAAGGCATCCCAAGAAGAGAGAACAGTTGTACCAAAGCCCACAAGAGGAAGAGCTTAGTGTCGCCTTAGACCCCAGCTGGAAGGGGACTTGCATAAAGGGGCTTAACCTTTGTCCCCCCATGTGTACCCCTGATTTCTCTCCATGGGGTCTTGTGTTTCGAAAGATGTTGTCTTCCAAAAAGCTCCTCTAAATAATTAATAATTCATTCATTTCCTACTATTTATTAATCAATATATATAGCTCCAAGCAGAGTCTCTGACTAGCATGAGATGTCCAGACTTCCTACCCTGAATTAATAATGACAGGAAATACCGTTTGCCGAGGGCTGACTCCGGGCCAGGCTGGGTGCCAAGTGCCTCACATGGGCTAGTTCATTCAGTCATTGCCATAGCCTCTGAGCGGGGTGTGCTATCACCCCCATTTCACTGAAGAGGAAACCAATGCTTAAGAAAAGCTAACTGCTTGGCTCCTGGCCCAACTGGTTGTGATGGAACCTGGGCCAGCCCTCCTGCAGAGCGGGCTCGATCCAAATGTTTTCCTGTTTCTTGGGAGCAATGGACTTCCAGCCCCAAACAAAGATACGTGGCCTGTGAGCGCATACAGTCCTACCCTGGGCCAATGCACAATTCTCGTTACCCACTTACAAGGACCAAAATAGCTCAGGGCACCCATTTCTATCTTGCGAGTTCCCGAGGGCTTTTGGACTCCAGGTCAGAATCATTGATTCCAACATTCCCTCTCTCCCCTCACCACCCACTAAGTAGGTAAGAATATGGAAGCGCAAGCGGAGGCAGCCTTCCGGGACCCCCTCAAAGTATCCCCCGACATCATGAAACTAGAAGAGAGCTCGCTGGTGGTTGGGTCATTGTCCCCACCTCCCCCCTTCCCCCTCTCTCTGCCGCCCTCCTTTGCTTCTGTCCTTCTCAAACATCTACTGGGTCCCTGCGCTGTGCCAGGCCCTGGGCACTGAGGATATGAAGGCAAACAGGTGCTTCATGCCAGTTTTGCAGTTTCTCATGGGCTGTATCGTGTCGCTGCTACATGCTTTTATTGAGCTGTCTCCACCACAAAGGCAGTTTTCCGGCAGGTGTCAGCAGCACCGACTATATCCTCACCCACTGGCTTTGCAGGATAGAATACAGGATAGCTTGTCCTGCCTCCCACTCCACCCTACCCACCTCTCTGCCCTTGTTCCTAAGAGGGCCAAGCTCCGTGCCCCGTTAGCCCTACCTGAGACGTTTATGGGGCACTGGCTGCCTCCTCCCTCTCTCCAAAGGGACCATTTGCTGTATCTGCCCTTTTTCTCTCCTGCCCTCCTGCCGTTGATGGCTCACTGCTAATCTCTTTTCTCACTTCCTTAGGTCAGCTCTACAGCCAGGCCTCGCCATCTGCCTGGCAGTCCAGTTTTCTTGGTTTCTGTTTGTGTTAATAAATTACGTCAAGTAATATTTTCTGTGCTGGCTCTTAGGAATACAGACAACCGTTGGACCTGGTGTCTGCCCTGGGGGAGCTCGCAGTCTGGGGTGAGAGGGGCAGGCTGCTTTTGCCACTCCGTGAAGGGTGGCCAGACAAGGTACCTTAATGGCGGAAGGTTCTCCTGGCTGCACCTGGAGCGTATTTCTCCTGTCCCGGTGAGTACTGGGCAAGCACGAGTGGCCTCTGTGGCTCTCTCAGGAAAGAGGGCAGTTCTTGCAAATTCTGGCTCCTAAGGAACCAGGATTCTTGGGAAGTCTCTAACAGCCAGAGGAGGGAAACGAGATCCAGAAGGAAACCCCATTTTATTAGTAGGCTGGGAGTCTGTCCTGAGAGGCAGATTTTTTAGTGATTAACTCACAAACAGTAATACGTAGACCAAAATGTCACTTAAAATATTTTTAATAAAAATGATTTTTAACATTGATGCAAAATCAGTATATGCTCATTGGAAAAATTTTAAGTGATACGAAATAAAATGTGAATTTCAACCTTTGCTTTTAATCTAAATCACTGGTAACACTTTGATATGTAAATTTTCAGATATATGTATAATCACATATATACATATATGTGTGTGTTTTTATATATGAATATATATGGAGAAAGTGAAAGAGAGATCATTTTTAAAATGTAAATAAAAATATAACATTAAAAATGCATGTTATACATGTTATCTATATAATAATATAGAGAGAGATAATATATATGCTATTCAACTTGCTTTTTTTTCCAAACGGGAACACTAGGTTGTGGGTGTCTGTCCATGTTGGCCGTATAGATAGGTATCTCTCATTCTTTATCAGCTGTGTGCTATGGACATACCATGAATTCCTCAGTCCTCTGCTGATACACATGTATTTCCAGTCTTTTGTTATTAAAAACAATGCCGCAGAGAACTTCCTGTATATTTATCTTGGCTCACCCTTGCCAGTGTTTCTATAAAATAAATTCTCAAAGGTGGAATTGACTAGATCAAAGGACACATAAGTATAAAGTCTTGATAGAAATTAATGTCTTTCTCTCCAAAAATAACGTACCAATCTGTGCTTGCCCCAGCAGTGATGAGAGAGCCTGTGGACCCTCTGCCCCAACACTGGCTACTTTTTGATTCTTGCCAATCTGATACATGAAAAATATTATCACATTGTTGTTTTCATTTGGATCGGTTTTCCTCTGGAGTCAAGCACCTCTTCACGTGTTTGTTGACCATTTGAATGTTATCATCTATAAAATATAGTTTCCCGTGTTATTTGCCTATTTTTCTTACTCATCTTTTTTCTTACTTTTCTTCCTTTGCACTTTTTAGATGTTGGTTTGTAAGCGTCCTTTGCATGTCAGTTTCTGAGCCCTCATTGGTCATATAGAAAGCAAAGCAATATTCTCCTCAGTTTAGTGTTTGTTATTTGCTTTGTGTGTGGCTTTTTCCCCTACAGAAGTTTAGAAATATTTACGTAGTCAGATCTGTTCATCTTTTCCTTGATAATTTCTGGGATTTGTGTCATGTTTTAGAAAGATTTTCTCCATTCTATGATGAAAACAAACATTCCCTGATATTTTCTTCTAGTATTTTTATAGTTTTGTTTTTTTAATCTACACATATGTAATCCGTCTGGAATTTATTTGAGTGAATGCGATGAGTTAGGGACACAACTAGATATTTTTCCAGATGGCCCATCAATTGTGCTAACGTGTGGTTTCCCCTCACATATGTGAAATGCTACCCTTATCATTGACCTAATGTCTTTATATGTTTAGGTCTATTTGTGGATTCTAGTCCACTCCATTTCTCTCTCCATCAGTTTCTGAGTCAGTTACGTACTTTTTTTTTTTTTTGACGAAGATTAGCCCTGAGCTAACTGTTACCAATCCTCCTCTTTTTGCTGAGGAAGACTAGCCCTGAGCTCACATCCATGCCCATCTTCCTCCACTTTATATGTGGGACACCTACCACAGCATGGCGTGCCAATCAGTGCCATGTCCAAACCCAGAATCCGAACCAGCGAGCTCCAGGCTGCCGAGAAGCCAAACGTGCACACTTAACAGCTGTGCCGCTGGGCCGGCCCCCAGTTATGTACTTTAATTATTAGAACTTTTAATGCACTCATACTCTTTTCCAAACCTTTTTTTCTGCAAGACTTCACCATATCTGCTGGTGAGCTGCATACCTTTCCTCTGGCTGTGTTCATGTCTTTAGGATGAGGTCAAACTGTCTCCTCAAGGTGACTCTGCATCTCTCTGACCACGTTCATTTATTCATTCAACAACTACTGAGCTCTTCTCCATGCCAGGGCCTGTGGTGGGATCAGGAGAGACAAAGGGGACAACACAGACTCGAGCCCTGCCTCATGGGCTGATTTTAGCGGTGAACCCCTAAGTTCACGGCAATTTCCATGATTCTCAAGTTCCAGGGCAGCTGACTGACAGCCCAGGGACACTCCTGGAAGCCGTGCCCAGACCTGGTCCTTTCCAGACGCCCCTGAGCCGTGGCTCAGCCAAGGCCAGGGGTAACATTGCCAAAAGAAGTTGGATGCTAAGTAAACCTGGCTTCCTCTCCAACATTGTTAGAGACCCTTGTCCAGTTCAGTCTGTTCCCATCAGATAAGACAAAGCCAAAGCAGATGCGACCTTCTGGAACTATCGTGTGCTAGAGCTTTCGGAAATGGACTTTTTTTTTTTTTTTGGAAGGGAGAGGACGAAAACAGAAGAAAGAAACTGAGAAGATGAACTTATCTAGAGATTGTCCTTGAATCCTGGCTGTGGAGAGGCAATCTAGTCGTGTGGCCTTGAGCGTGTCATTTATCTTTTCTGGGCCCCATCTCACAAACACTCAGGGACACAAACAGGTGCCAGGCCGAGATCTTTTCTCATACGGTTTTATCTGATCCTTAGCACACTGCGTTAGGTAGCGTCCTTACCCAGGTTTATACACAGAAACTCAAGATTCCAAAGGGAAAAGGACAGGCCTGAAGCCACACATTTAGAAGAAGCAGAGTTAGGATTTAACCTGGTTTGATTCTGAGTTCCTCACCCTTTCTACTTTACCATAGATGTCTCCTTTTTGTGTAAGAGATTGTCCAACGACCCCAGGTCAGGGTGCCCTGCCGTGCTGAGAAGAGCAAGGAGGAGGGCCTTCCTCCCCCAGAAATCAGGACTTACTATGAGTCTATGCTATTAGGACAGTGTGGTATCGGCAAACAGATTGACCCCCGAGAAAGAACAGAGGGACCCAGAATCAGACCTGCACATGTATAGGACTTTGGTATATGGCAGAGGGGGCACATCACGGTGAAGAAAAGAAGGAGCTGAAAAAATTACTTCACAACATATACAAAGGTCAGCTCTACATGGCTTAGGGGCTTACATTTCAAAAATAAAACTTTAAAACTCTTAGTAGAAAATATAGGTCAATATCTTTTAGAGGTCGCGGTAGAGAAAGATTCCTTAAAAAAGCCCCAAAGTGCATTTACTGCAAATTAAAGGATTGATAAACTCAACTGTATTAAAATTAAGAACTTATGTTCAACAAAAGCCGCCTTAAAGAAAGTGAAAAGAAAAGTGATCAAGTAGGCAGAGAAAATCTCAATACACGTAAGCAACAAAGGATTAATACGAGGAATAGATAAAGAACTCCTATAAATCAGTAACAAAGAAAACAAAAAAAAAAAGAAGAACGGACAAAAAGTATGAGCAAGATATTTTAGTGGAGAAGAAACACAGACAGCCATATATGTGAAAAGATGTTAAATGTTGTTAGCGATCAGGAAAACGGAAATTGAAGCCTCAGTGAAATGCCATGTTACATCCATTCAATTTGCAATAGTTAGAAGTCTGGTAATACCAAGTGTTGGAAAGGGTGTGGATCCCCAGGATCTTTTGTGTGTGTGTGTGTGAGGAAGATTGGCCCTGAGCTAAGTTCTGTTGCCAATCTTCCTCTTTTTACTTGAGGAAGATTGTTGCTGAGCTAACATCTGTGCTAATCTTTCCTCTACTTTATGTGGGTCAACACCACATCGTGCCTTCATGAGCAGTGCTAGGTCCACTCCCGGGATCCGAACCTGCAAACCTGGGCCACCAGACTTAACCAAACTTAACTGGAGCACACAAACTTAACCGCTACACCACCGGGCCGACCCCTGGGTGCCCAGGATCTTTTGCATATTGTTGGCAGGAATGCAAACTGGTGAAGCCATTGTGGAAAAGTCTATTATCTTCTGAAGCTGAACACTCACCTAGCTTATGACCCAGCAGCTTTACTCATATCACAGCAGGGCTGTTCCCACAGCAAAACCTAGATACCATCTGGGATCAATTGCATTATTTGTTCGTGATTATTCATTCGTTCTTCACCCTTGCCAGGTCTCCCTGTTGGCAAAGACTCTTCTCCAGCAGAGCTGCAGCCAACCCTCAGCCTCACAGAGTGAGAACTAGAAATAAATGTTTGGTGCTACGAGCCAATGAAATATTGGGGTTGTTTGTTCCTGTAGGAAAGGATGAACAATAGCCACGCCAGATGCCCGTCAATAGGAGAGCGATGAGTGGACTGTGATATGCCTACGCGTGATACACAATAGACTGCAGTCAGAATGAAGGAGCTACAGGGACAAGCCTCAAATATAAATTAATTTTACAATCTAACACTAAATAAGAAAAGTAGATCTCAAAAGATTATATACAATACAATTTCCTTTTGTAATGTTAAAAATGACTAATGTTAAAAGTATTCTTTTTTTTTCTGCTTTTTCTCCCCAAATTCCCCCAGTACATAGTTGCATATTTTGATTGTGGGTCCTTCTAGTTGTGGCATGTGGGATGCCCCCTCAGCGTGGCTTGATGAGCAGTGCCATGTCCATGCCCAGGATCTGAACCAGCGAAACCCTGGGCCGCTGAAGCAGAGCGCGTGAACTTAACCACTTGGCCATGGGGTCGGCCCCCTAAAAGTATTCTTTTAAGGAATACATTTGGTTGCAATAAATTACGATATAAAGAGGAAACCAAGGAGTGATGTGCATAGGATCCCAGGTGGTAGGTACCTCACACGGGGGGAGTGGGGCCTGCTTACCCCTCAGGCACAGTAGACTCAGTGCCTCAGGCCACGATACTTGCAGGGCCCACAAAAATGTTTTAATTGCCTTTAAAATCAGAAGCAAAAAATGAACTTTTAGGTCAAAGAAAATGTTTTCATATATAATATTAGTATATTCTTTATACCACTGCAGTCATAAAATATATGTATAGATTTGTGTGTGTGTGTGTAGGAAGAGGCCCACAAAGGCAGAAGCATCCAGATCTGTGAAAGTCAAAATGTGGTGCTGAGGGCGGCAAGGGGGAACTTACGGTTCCTTGTAGGTTATAGGCAAAGTACTAGCTTTGGTTTTGGGTAACATGTTACGTTATTATAAATAACTGAAGCAAGTGTAAAATACATGGCCCAAGGTTAACAGTGTATCATAAACCAAGGATGATGGTAATCTAATTCTGTACACCTGGGATCTCCTTGCAAAACAATTAGCAAAGATGCTAAACACTGAATTTAACACTTGCAAATAAAATCTTTCCAAAATTTTTACTTAGGATTTTGACTTGCGTCTGTGAACATAAATTTTTAGATGAGATTTTGTGTCTGCATCAGCGACACAAAATTCCCAATCAAAATTCTTAAATAATTATCTTTACAAATCGCTATCACCACTTTTTTGCAACCATTTAAACACTTACAATAATTGAAATGTTTATTTAAAGAGTCTAACAGCACTTTCTTTTCTGTCATTGACAAATGAAATTGCTTGAATGACGTAAGCGGGCTTTGAATTCACTGGAACTTTGTCATATCAAGTATTTCAAACTGCTAACGAAGCTCTTAGTTGCAGTGTTCGTCGTTGGAGCAGTCACCCTGAAGTTACCCTGGGCGCCATCAAAAGCACCCAGCTGCCAGGAATGCAGCCAGGCTTTGTGGAAGCCTGAGGTTTATCCAATTTAGGAGGAGGGGCTCTTTAAGAAAAAGATAACAAAATTTCAAGTGTAAAATTAGGTCTGACAGGAGATTGCATCACTGGACCCAATTCTTCACCACTCCTTGTAGCTACATCTTTGCCAAGTGACTTTGCAGTTGTGGTCCCTAAAGGGGCCGAGTGTATGTTCCCAGTTCTTGACTCCAGACTTGGCTACATGACTTGCACTGGCCAATGGGATGGGGTGGAAACGGCAGCATGCCATTTCTGAGGCTGAGGTTTGCCCCCTTGTTCCTTGCTATCACCATAAGAAGGACATTCCCTGGTTAGCACCCTGGTCCCAGGGGGAAGATGAGACCATGGGACAGCCTAGATCATCTGACTCCCAGGTGCTGGAGCCTTGCCCCAGCTCATCTGCAGATCTGTGCAAATAAACAGGTGTGGCTGTAAGCCACTGAGTTTTGGGGCGGTATGTTACACGGCAGTGTTATACCCATAGCTAATGAACGCAGGTGTAAAGTGTAGGTTTCCTTGTAATGAGAGAATAAATCACAACAGATAATAAAATTTTAGCACCTAACAAATAGCTCAAAAGTCACAGAATCCAGAAAAGTATATAACATTTTTATTTATTGCCTGTCTGACATACCTTTATAAGTTCCTACATTTTGGCACACGACAACAATTTTGGCTTAAGTGTCACGTCCTCTGAGAAGCCTTCCTTGACCCTCAGTCCGAGTCGGGGCTATCTGTTTTATGCTCCCATTGTGCGTTCTTCTCCTTCCTCGTGGTTCTCAAAAACAGTTAAATAGCTATTTGTGTAGTTACTCAATGTCTGGCTT
The DNA here is from genome assembly GCF_041296235.1 of Equus asinus. Taxonomy (NCBI): domain Eukaryota; kingdom Metazoa; phylum Chordata; class Mammalia; order Perissodactyla; family Equidae; genus Equus; species Equus asinus. The sequence continues at coordinate 82,400,495 of NC_091794.1, forward strand.
CCCTCTTAGACAGCAAGCTCTGTGAGGCAAAAAATCATTCATTCCGATAGCAATGGCCAACATGCATGCAGCCCTTACTGTGTGTGGGGTACTGTTCTAAGCACTTTATATTTATCATCTCATTTAATCTCGCAGGAACCCCTTAACCCAGATACTACTTCTTTCCCTGTCATAGGACTGAGGAAACTGAGACACAGAGAGGTCAAGTAACTTGCCCAGGGATGCAAAGTAGTAAATGGTGGAACCAGGATTTGAACCTGAGCCGTCTGTTCCAGAGTCCTTGTTTCTTCTCACTTCCTCTACTGCCTTCCACGTCTGTCTCATTTCCCACTGTATCCCCAGCACTCAGCATAGGACACATAATAGGTGTCCAGTAAAATATTGGTCGAATATATGAATAAACACACATTTCTAAGGATCTATTCAGGGCAAAGTGCTGTGGAGAAATAAAAAATATGGATCCTGCCCTCACCAAGCTTTTCCTCTAACTCTGAAAGCATGAGGACAAGAGAGATTTTTTTTTTTTTGCCTGGGGCATATAAAAAAGGTTCTCGGAGGTGGTGCTTTTGATGGTCCTCTGAGACCAGAGAACAGATAGGACCTGAACAGGCTGGTGGGCAGGGGAAGTGGAGCAGGGAGGCAGACGCTGGGAGGCGAGGCGGGAAGCTGACCACCTGGCAGGGGCGCCCATCATGCTGGGCTGGGACAGCTAGGTAGGGGCTGTGCACAGAGCTGAGGTGGGACGGGGGAAAGGCTCACTCGACCAGACCACGGAGAGGTCTGATCTGGGCCCCCAGGGCCGAGCAGACATGCTGGGAGGAAGGGCTTTGTGGGGAGCAGGACCGACCCACGCAGAGCAGGCAGGCAGGAAACTCGCAAAGGGTGTTCAGGAACCAAAAGCATGTTCTGTGTGACATTAATAAGGCTCCACCGTCAAACTCTTTTGGAAAATTCTGGAATGAACAAGGTTAAACAGATCTCTTTCCTGCAGGCTTTCTCAGAACCCTTAATGCGTTCAAGTCTACGAGATAGGGATATGTGTGCAACATTTCCAAAAAGGGTCATAGATCGTTTATCAACCCGCCAACACATTAGGTACGAGGAGATGCCAGCAAGGCAGGCAGTAAAATAGCTCGGCGTGTCCCAGCTGCCAGGCTAAGGAAGGGTGACATCAGAAGAGGAAGAGATTTTTAAGCATCGTGGTGACCTGCCCACGGCTGAGGGTTAGGATGTCAGCGTGGAGAACGGAGAGGAGGAAAGAGGGAAACTGACATTTATTGTCACCTTACTGGGTTCCAGCCACCGTGCCAGCACTTTACATACACACGTGCGTTTCATGTTTACAACTCTGTGAAGCTCCCTGCTATTGTCCCTATGTTAAAGTTGAGGAAACTGAGGCTCAGAGAGGTCGTTGAACCTAGTGAGTGGCAGAGCCGGTTCTCGATACCAGATCAGCCAGGGATCATAAGGGTGGCCTAAGCTGGGGCAGGAAGCGCTGCGAACGCTGCTGAGACCGTCAGCGGTGTGGCCCCCTCCCAGGACCTAAACCCTCGAGCCAACAACCTGCTGGGTGACTGGGCTAGGTCACACCCCCTCTCTGGGCCTCAGTTCCTCATGTGTCAACAAGCTGATTGCTACTGCTCCTCCCAGCTCTGAACGCCCTCCTCAAGGCTCCTCTCCACGTGGGTAGAGTCCCCAGGTCTGGTCCTCCGTTACAGGATTTGGGGACCGACTGTCACATATGGAGCGACCAGCCTCATCTCATCGCACCCCCTCACAACTCCACAGAGCATTCAGTCAAGGAGGGTTTACCACGGACCTGCCCTCGCCGGGCGCTGCCCTGAAAGCTGCCCTCTGTGGCCTGTAGGGCAGAAACTGCCATGGCCCCCTTTTTCTGACATAGAGCCCTGGCCTAGGTCTCACGCTGGTTAAGATTTGAATCAGGTCCGTCTACACCAACAGCTGAGCTCCTGCCCACTCTGTTTTGTTGCCACTCATGCAACCCACCGGCTCAGGACTGGAGCCCAGGCCTCCAAGCAGGGATGGGGGGTCGGGGGCACAAAATACTTCCAGTCAGACCTGGGTGTGACTCTTGGTCCTGCCACCTACTGGCTGTGCGACACAGTGCTGCCATCTTGCTGCCCGGAGCCTCGTTCTCGCCTCCGTGTGAGAGCCCCAGCATGCTCATCCCACAGAGCTGTGGGGAGGGTGCAGGCTCCCCGGACGCCCTGCCGTGTCTCACGCTCGATCCACAGGCCTGCGAGGCGTGATCCAGAAGCAAACAAAGAAATCCATCCCGTGATCGCCTGGATTCCTTGAACTCTGCAGTTAGCAGTCTGCTGTTGTGTGTCTTTCTGTGGCCTGAATGATAACGATAATGACCAGCACTTACGGAGGGCATAATCCGCTCTAGGAACTTTTCTGAGTGTTTTACAGACGACAGCTGTGTGGACCACAGCCAGGATTTGAACGCAGGCCGTCCGGCTCCATGGCCCATGCTGTTAGCCACACCACCCTGTCATCCAGGAGGGTCAGCGTAAACCTCTGTGCATTAGACCATGAGATCCCAGGGGTCATGCTGCATGTCTTCTGCAGGATCCAGGAGCCAGCTCAGGCCTAGCCCTGGTAAGTCTGAAGAAATTCATTCATTCATTCACTCATTCATTCATTCAGTGAGTATCTGTTGAGCACCTTTGATATGTCAAACACTGTTGCAGGAGCTGGGGATACCATGATGAAGAAAGTAGAGAGGACCCTTGTTCCCATGGCAACTGCATTCTAGGGGGGATTCAGGAGCTAAACAAGCAAACAGAGCAAGAAACAAGGAAACAAGCGAGAAAAATACCAGCCAGTGATTCGTGCAGAGAGTGAAAATTGGAGTTTACAGCAGCCAGTGAGCTGGTGGCTGCTTTAGATGGGAGGTCAGTGAAGGATTCTCTAAGGAGGTAACATTTCAGCTAAGACCTGAATGAGAAGAGGGAAGCAGCCACTTGAAAACCAGGCGGAAGAGTGTCTGGACAGAGGGAACAGCAAGTGCAAAGGCCCTGAGGTAGGAATAAACCTAGTGTGTTTGGGGAACAGAGAGCAGCCCAGTGCAGCTGGACTATCAGTGAAGGGAGATGGCGAGGCAGAGGCCACATCTTGGAGGCTTCATGAGCCAAAGGAAGGAGTTGCTTTCTTTTTATCATTTATTATTTTTTTCCAGGTATGATGGAGTAGTTTATTTTTTTATTTTTTTATTTGTTAAAGATTGGCTCCTGAGTTAACATCTGTTGCCAATCTTTTTTTTTCATTCTCCCCAAAGGCCTCTAGTACATCATTGTATATTCTAGTTGTAGGTCCTTCTAGTTCTGCTGTGTGGGACACCACCTCAGCGTGGCCTGATGAGGGGTGCGAGGTCCATGCTCAGAATCCAAACTGGCGAAACCCTGGGCTGCCAAAGCAGAGCGCACGAACTTAACCGTTCAGCCACGGGGCCGGCCCCAGTTGAAGGGTTTTAAATAGAGAAATGACATGATCTGATTTTTTTTTTCTTAACAGGTTTCATTTTTCAGAGTAGTTTTAGGTTAGTTTTACATTTACAGAAAAATTGAGTGGAAAGTATGGAGAGTTCCCATATATCCTCTCACCCCCTAAACACACGCATGTGTGCGTGCACACACACACACACTCAATTTCTCCTGTTATTAATATCTTGCATTAGTGTGATACATTTGTTACAATTAGTGAGCCAGTATTGATGCATTATTTTTAACTGAAGCCCATATTTACATTAGGGTTCACGCTTGGTGATGTCCATGGGTTTTGACAAATGCATAACGAATAGCATGTACTCACCACGACATATCGCACAGAACAGTCTCGTGCCCGAAAAGTCCCTGGGCTCCACCTATTCCTCTCTCCCTTCCAGCGAAACCCCTGACAACCATGGCTCTTTTATCCATCTCCATAGTTTTGCCTTTTCCAGAATGTCTTGTAGCTGGAATCATACGGTCTGTAGCCTTTTCAGATTGGCTTCTTTCACTTGGTCTGATTTTTAGAAAGATCCTCTTGGCTGGTTTGCAAAGAACAGATTGGAAGGGGACAAAAATAACAGCAGGAGGCCAGTCAGGAGATGAAACAGTTGTCCGGGGGCTGAGACAGCAGGCGGTCAAGCAGGTGGGGAGATGCGTACAGACTCGGAGACCTGTGGAGGCTGGGCTCTCGGAAGCTGCAGGTGGACCGGCCACAGAGGGAGGGCCAGGAGGAGAAACGGCGGATGCTTACACAAGGGTTAAACCAGGTCCCGGACAGACTGGTGGGGTAAAGTTTCCAGAGAGATTGCTGTGTTTTTAAAATTTATTTAAATACTCATGATTTTTCTCTTAGAATTGAAGAAGCAGGTGCAGAGGGACCTCCTAGTGTGCCTAGGATCACACAGCGGAGCAGAAACCAGATCCGCCTTGGATGGCAGAACTCCAGCCTCTTCATCCAGGGCTCCATCCTCGCTGCCAGCTCCCTGGTCCCTCTAGTGTCTTTGTTAAGTATTTTCTTTTCTCGGTGGTCGTTTTGTCGAATAATCAATAAACCACTAACGAAGTAATAGGCTTCCAGATGCACACACGGCTGTTTCCCTGCCTGGAAAGCCTTCCTTTTGGCCCTCCTTAAAACCCTCTTGGATTCTTATTGCACCTGGGGGGAAAAATCCACTTGGAATTGAATCTCAGCAAAACTGCTTGTTAACTTGTCCTGATCCCTAAATGAGTTCAGCTTATTTTGGTCTCAAGCAGCTACCTTAAGCCAAAAAAAAAGTGGAGGAGAGTTTGACTTAAAAAGGGGGTCAACTTGAAAAGCAAATTTGCCTGTTATTTTACCTTCAAAATGAGTTCGTTTGGGAATAGCAAATATAATTGCATTTGGGGACGTGCGGGGTATGGCAAAGCATAGGCAAATCTGGAAAACAAAGGAGGGGAGTGGCTTTTATAGAGAAAAAGGGGGAGTGGGGAGGAGCTGTTCTGTAGGAAAGTCCATTGGAGGAAAGTAACAGTTGAGGGCGGCAACGACCTCTCCTTGGCTGGGCTGTTGCCGCAGGGGAGAGAAATCTTCCCTCAGTAGTAAAGTAGTTCTACTTCCTGTGAAAGATGCAAGAATTTCTCTCTCTGCTTGGTGTAATTGACAATGTGCAACAGGGTGTGAGCGCTCCCCCTACAGGCCTTCCCCACTCCAATTTAGTTAAGGTTTCTTTTATTAATTTCCGCAGATGCATTTCCTGGGAAGCTACGCAGAGGCCTCACAGATGCAACAATCAGTTCAAGGACAGGTCCAGGATCCAGTGGAAGCCTGCTGCCTTCAGGGGACAGGGCTACTGTGACTCCACATACTGTGTCTCTCCTCTCCATGCTCCCAGAAGGCGCTGGACGGTCCCAGCTGGGTCAGGAATGCCACTCGCCTCTGCTCAGATCAATCGGTTCTCGAGGGGAAGCCCAGTGCCACGCGGTATAAACAGGGTGGCTCCAGGGAAGGCAAGATCTTCATGGCAGCTGGAGCTACGAATGCCCCACCAGGCAGTCCTGGCCGCCCTGTCCCCAGTCATCCCATAACTCACTCCCAGCCCTTCTCACACTGTCTTTTAATGATTTCTTGACGTACGTGTCTCTCTCACTGGACAGTGGGCTCTTCCAGGATCGTGGTCTCCGCTGACTTAGTAGGGCATGCTGCAGTAGAGGTCCCCAGTGACTGGCCTCCCTTCTGCTACATTCGCTAGCACTTTTCGCTAAGCTCGTGGCCTCCCAAAGTAATGACATGTCCCAGTCTACCTTGCAGCTAGGGGTGACAGGTGACAAAGTTCTGACCAAGGCGTAAGAACGGCGGCGGTGTGAGCAGCTTCTAGTCACACTTTTCTGGGAAAGAGCGTGCCCCGCTTCCCCTCCTCATCCTGCTGGCTGGAATGTGGACATAGTGGTGTGCCCTATCGGACCACATGGAACAGGGAAATGCCCTAGGAACAGGAGAGTCACCAGATAGACAGACCAGGGGTCCCTGACACCCTGAAGCTGCCATGTCAGCTTTGAACTGCTTCCCCCTAGAATATTCTGAGAGGCAAGAAAACCTCTTTTCTCCTTGAGCCTTCCTGCAGCCTCATATAATCCACACTAATAACCATGCTTAACATGGTGACTGACACTTAATAAGTGCTCAATAAATTATGCTTATATTATTCAATCAATTACCAAAAGAGAAACCCTCCATTCCAGCATTAACATGTTGACTGTTTGCATATTCCCGCTCGGCTCTTCTGTACATGCAGCTGATATTTTTAATAGAGGTATAATTAGAGCAGAAATAGAATTTTATATCCAGCCTCTTCCCTTTAATAGTCATTGCATAATAAACATTTTCCATGTTAAGTCATGTTATCACCGTTTTTAAATGGCTGTGTAATTTTCCACCAAAGAGATCAACCATAATTGACTTAACCACTCCCTTATTGCTTGATATATACATTTTTTCCAATTTTTATAATTACAGAGAATGCTGCAAGGAAGTTGCTTATGACTCTAGTTTTTTGCTCCTTATTTTTGACAATTCCCTGGAGAATGGGATGGTTGCCTTTTCCAATATCTTAGACACCCTGGACCTTCACCAGCCACTCTCAAGCTTTATAATTTCCAGATTCTGAACATGGTTGTGACATGAATAATAATTACAATAGCAACAGGCGCCCATTCCTGACCACTGATTATGCAGCCGCGCTGGGCACTTGTCACATCCGTGTACCTACACATCGACATGTGCTTTATCTAGCGCTTGCCACATGCCAGCAAGGGGCACGGTGGTGAAAGGTGCAAATCCTAGAGTCTGACAGCATTCAAGTCTCCACAAACTGCTTCTTAACTGCGAGACCTCGGGGAAATTACTTAACCTCTCTGTGCCTCCATTTCCCCATCTACGAAATGGGGCTAATAACCCTTTCTTCACAGCGTTGGTGTGAGCGTTAAAAGAGAGAAGGATAATTGCTGACTTTTCTCGAGTGCTGACTAGGTGCCAAGCTCTGTGCTGAAGGCTTTGCTTTGACCTCGTTTGCTCCTCGTCTGGGAGCTGAGTGTTCCCACCGCATTTTGCTGACGAGGCACCTGCAGCTCAGAGCACAGACAGGTCTGCTGGGAGCTGAGCGAGTCTCACCTCCCTCAGTCGTTGACCTCAGAGCCCCACATCCCTTCCGAAAGGGTTCTTCTCTTTGCTGTCTCGTTAAGTCAGAGTCAGCCTCGCAGAAGCCCAACTCCTCCAGCGTCAGCTCTCCCCCGGCCCCAGCCCCCGACGCACAGCCCTCTTCTCAGGCCTGGAGAGCGAGTCACTGTCCTTTGCCATCGCTGCGTGGAATACCCCAGAAGCTCAGTTAGGAACAATAACCACTTATCGAGCACTTCCTCTGGGCCCAATCCCGGGCTTGGGCCTCTACGCCATCATCTCATTTAACTGTCAGAACAGTCCTGGAACATAAGCACCATTACTCCTCTTACAGGCGGGGAAACCCTGGCCTGGGTGCTCAGCGAATTGCCCGGCGTCACAGAGTTATTGCATTTAAGAGCTGAGAGTCGCAGCGGGCTGGGAAATGCAAGCCTACTGTCCCGCTGTCCTCACCCACAGCCGCCTGGGACGGTGGTTTCCAGGGGACAGGGAAGGTCGAGCAGCGATGTCCCAGGTGGCCACCGCCTACCCCAGTGCCGCCATGCAGAGGGCACCAGAACACGCCCACCAGGGCCACCTGGCCTCTGCAGGTCCAAGGCACAAAGGCAGAGTCAGGATCCAAGACAGAGCTGTGGGGCGAGCTTTCTGTGCCGCCCCTGAAATAGCCCAGCTCCCCAGCTCCTGCGCTGGGAGGCGCAGGCGGATCCCGGAATAGCTCTTTCCTGCTGCAAGGTGACCTAGTTCGCAGGTTCCTCTTGTCATGTGAGGTTGGCGGAGTAAGACATTCCCCAGCCTCTCAACCCAGAGAAAGCCCGATCCAGCATTTTCTTCTCCCCCTTCACCCAGGGCTGCTCCCGATTCTCCCACTGTGCACTCATCCTGCAAGTCTGGGGAATGGGTAATAATAATTACAGTGAGTATAAGCGCTTCACAGCCTCAAAATGTGTTCACAAACATCACCGTGCCTCCTTCTCACACAGGCTGGGGAGGGAGGGCTTATCATCATCCCATTTCACAGCTGAGGCAATGAAGGCACAGAGAGGGTAAGTAACATGAGCAAGGACACACAGCTGGGAGAAGGCAGAGCCGTCCTCGCCTGTCCACTGCTGTGATGGGTCTCCTGAACACCTGGTGGCAGAATTGGGTAGCAGAGGTTGAGATCCGCCAGACCAGGGTTGGGGCTGGGGTTTGAATTCCAGCATTGATCAGCTCTGTGACTCCAGGCAAGCTGCCTTACCTGTCTGAGACTCAGTTTCTGTATCTGTCAAATGGGTGCAATAACCACACCTGCATTCTAGGGTTGTTCTGAGGAGTCATGAGCTGGTGTGTGTCAAGTGCTCGGCAGGGTCCTTTCGCTTGTCCTTGATAAAGTAGCCATTGTTGTTGATTAATATAATTGACATCTCGAATTTAACCGGAAAAGGAAAAGATTAAGAGTGTTCGGTGCCAGTGAAGAATTCCAGCGGCAAAGGCGGGTACAGTTCTTCCCACACCACCACACCCATGCAGGGGAAACGGTGTATACACAACAACACAACGCTGGGATGTGGCAACCTTTCCAAAGCCGCGGGCCCTGGTTCTGCTGGATGGCTGAGTGGCCCTGGGTGAGGGCGCTGGTTAGACCGAGGCGGTCCCTGACCCCACGGCAGGAATTCCTCCCAGGACGGGAGAGAGCTGTGGGGGCCGGGTCCACCCTCAGATGCCCTGCCCCAGGCTGTCACCTGTGGCCGTGCTCGTTACTCTGCGAGTGGCACCTCACACAGGCAAGGAACACAGAGAGGGGCCCGATGGTCCCAGGGAGCAGAAGGTCACCGTGGACGAGAGGATGGGGACAGAGATCAGGGGCAGACCTGGAGGCCCCTGACTACTGTGACCAAGTTACCTAAAGGGAGAGGCGGCTGTGGGCCGGTAAGAACGGAGATGGACTCATGGGGTCACACACTGTCGCTTCAAATCCTGCCTCCACCACTCCTTAAATGGGAGGCCACAGATAAGTGGCTGAACCTCTCTGAGCCTCAGTTTACCCATATGTAAAAATTGGGCATAATGTGAACCTCCTAGGTTGGTGACGAGTATTGGAGGATGCCCCAAAGTGTAGCAAAAGGACATTGCCAGGCACATAGCGGAGGCCAAGTAAAGGTTTGAGAATCTGGACTTGAACAGTCCAGGCTATTAAGCCCCAAGACCAGAGGTACCATGTTAGGAATTCGGAAGAAAAGATGATCACCATCTGAAGGAAACAAGGAAGGCTTCAGAATGATGGCGGGACTGGCATCGGGTCCTGACATCCAAGTGCTACTGAGAAAGATGGAGCAGCTTGGGGAAGGCATTCCAGGCAGAAGACCCCGTGGGACAAAGTCTGGAGGTGGGAACGGGCGGGACGCACCGGCAGAACAGCAGCTCCGCGTCACACTCCGCAGGGTTCAGCTCTCCCCTACGGCCCTTCCTCTGCGACCCCAACTCCTGCCACTTCAGTCAGCGCCCCACTCCCCTCAGTGGCTTCCTCCCTCTTACACACACAGCCTCTTCCTCAATCCCCATCCCCTGAACTTGTGTGATTTCTTGAGGGCACTTACCACACCCTGTGATACTGTTATTTAGTCATCTGGGATCATATTTATTGTTTGTCTACCCCAAAGAGACTGTCACATCCTTGAGGGAGAGGACTCTGCCTGCCGCATTCACTGGTGTATCTCCAGTTCCTAGAGCCACCGCAGCACACAGTGTACACTCAACAAATGGGGTGAAGTAGATGGATGGATAATCAGTGGTGTGTGGGCAGCAGAAGGAGGGGGCCACGCAGGAGGCAGTGGGGAGGTTGATGCCAAACTGGGGAGGGCCGTGAAGCCCAGGCTAAGGAGTTCGGGTGGCTTTTCAAGAAGAATCAACAGAAGTTGTAGCCACCCAGGTACTGGGTCGGTCAGGTTTCAGGCTGGGGTGACTGGGAGGGGGTAGTGCCATTGGCCGAAATCGGTCCATTTGTTCCTCGAGACTCTGATGTGTCTCTTCCAGACCAAGTTCCAGGTGGGGCGCGGGGGTCCAGATACGAACAAGCCATGTCTCCTGTTCTCAACAAGTTCCCGTTCTCGTGGGGATTCACGGAGCAGCTGGCATTCGAGAAGGACTTTGGAAGGTGGGAGCATTTTAACACCGAGAGACCTGGGACTGGACCTCCCCAGAGTAATGACAAGGTGACCCGGGGGACGGGGAAGGGCGGAGAGAGCTTGGGAAAGGACAGAGAGGAAAGAGAAGAGGGCAGACACAGAGGCCTCCTCCGGGAGCTGGGGTGGTATTCTGTCCCTTGCTTCCCTCTGAGGTCCCCAGGGAAGGAGCCATGGCCAGGCTGCTTTGTACCTGCACGCCTCTCCTGTGGGCAAGGACACAGAGAGGAGGAGGGGATGCTCTCGACAAAGGGGCATTCTTCTAGCCACGACCCAGAATCAATAGACGCTTGTTTGCCCTGCTGCCTGGGGAGCAGTCAGGCATGCTGGCGCTGGCGAGGGGACCTGGGTAGCAGGGGGGAGTCTGCCAGCCTGGAGCATTGTTCTGGCCCCGGGGTGGCCACACCCATGTCTCACAGCATCTTAAAAGGGGGGCGGGGCGCTTCCAGAGAATATCCAGGCGCGTCTTCTCCTGCAGGTGGGGCCCTTGGGCTCAGAGACGGTGACTCGCCCTTAGTCACTCGGTGAATTTGCCCAAGGACCTAGTTTATCCAGAGCAGCAGCAGCTTAGCCTTGTGAAAAGAGCATTGATGGGGTCAGGAGCAGGAGATATGAACGAAGTCCCTGCTCTGTGATCTCTCCCAGCCTCGGTTTCCTTATCTGAAAGATGGGACTAATAATACACTCCTCACGGGTAGGAATTGTTGGGTGGATCCAAGGAGACAGCGTGCGCAAAAGTGCTCTGGAAACCGTGGAGTGTCTGCACCTGTCAGGACGCTGGGAAGATGGTTGTCACTGGAGGACTCCGCAGAGAGGGTGGAGGGGCTCGGTCAAGGGCAGAGCGGGGTCCACGGGCCCGACCCACGCTGAAAGCTTGCTGCTTTGGGCACAGGCAGCATGCAGACAACCCACCTTCCTAGCTCCATCTTCCCTCCTCGCTCCACCAGCACACAACTTGTCTCTGGTAAACCTTCCTTCTTTTCTACACTGGCCATTTATTTCAGACTGAAATTTCACGGGGTTGGAAAGAAACAGCAACAGCTACGGCTGTTGAGAGCTCGCTGCACCAAGCACTCGAGGAGCGTGAGCTCACTGAGTCCCCGCAGCAGCCTTATGAGCTAGGCCCGGTCACCATCCCCATTTTACAGGTGAGGAAACTGAGGTTCCAAGTCGTGAATGAACCTGGCTAATGTCGTCCAGCTCGAGAGTGTCCGAGCCTGGAGCGAAACACACATCTTCAGACTCCAAGGTCAACCGATGCAGCTCCTCCCCAATCCAAAATTGGCCCCTCCCCACTCATGCCCTCTGAGCTGCCACTTCCGAGGAAAGAGTGGGGTAGGGGGTGGGGGACGACCTCCCAAGGCAGCCTGTTTCACTGTCTGGGCCCAAAGTCCACCCCTTGAGAGTAGACGTGGCTCAGACTTGGGGTGGGATACAGGATGGATGAGGGGGCAGGAGGAGGGGGGAGAGTGGGTGGCACAGGCCAGCAGCGCCCAGAGAGGTGACCTTTACCTGCGCCTCTACCCTCGACAGATGCACCTGCCCAGTGGCTTCCTCTTCTGCCTCCCCAGAGGATGAGGCCCTTCCGGGGAAGCCAAAAAGGAGGCAGAAGGATGTGAGGCTGGACTTACCCACACTGACACACCGCACTTTAATTGGTTTGCTCGTCCCAAGTGGGCCCCGGTGTGCCGGGCAATGCCTCGATGTGTCTGCGATTGGTCCCTCTCCCAGCCAACTATTTCCTACCTTCTTCTGGCTCCTCAAACGTCAGCCCTGCCTGCCCCCTGGCCTCCTAGTTCACTGTGAACGCAGAAGCCAACAGAAGAACCTGACACACCTGCACGCCACCCCCTCCTGCATCTGTGCCCACGTTCTTTGCCTTCCCTCCTCTGCCTGGGCATGAAACGTCTGGGCTCCCACGAAGTCCAGCCCCTCCCCGTGTGGACGTCAGACCCCAGCCCCTCGCTATACAGGGAGACCCCTCTGGCAAACACCCCTCTCTCCGGAGTCATCTGATTTTCCCCCTTGACCAGGTCATTCTCATAAGCATACAAGCAAGCTATTGTTTCTCTCACTTTGCAAACCAAACCAACCAACCACTCTTGATCCCACTTCTTTATGGAGTCCCAGTGTTCTGGAACTTTCTGCCAGCCGTTCTGCCCTTTACTTCCTTGCAGTCGGGTACACTGGCTGTCTCTAGCCCCTGCCCTCCCATTCCCTCAAGCCTCTCCCAACAGGCTTCTGTGTCCACCGTGCCTCTGAAACTCCCCTTGTCAAGTGATCAGTGACCTCCACGTTGCCAAGGCCACTGGTCAGTTCTCAGTCCTTACCGCCTCCCGGATACACCTTCCTCACCTTCCTCCTCTGTCTGCCTTGCTTCTGCTCCTCTCAGACTCCTGTCTGCCTCTCCTCTTCACCACATTGTAGGGAATATGGCCACCAACCACTTAGAGGCCTCCCCTCACCCCACGGCGCCCACCACTGGGGAGGGGCTACCCTCTTCCTTGCGAAGGACTCTGAGTGGTCCATTCTGGTCAGGGGCCCACCTCTGCACCAATCATTTATGCCAGGGGACAAGGCCACACTAGACTGGACGTGGCAAATGGAGTCACCCTGTTAACCATATTGCCTGAGAAGCCAGGAAGACGCCCTATTTGATGTCCACAACACCACTGTAGTGGACCCATGGGAGCAGAGAAAGACGAGGACTTGGGTGGTGGATGGGGATGGCGAGGAGTGGGTGGCTTCTAGAGATATTTAGGAAGTAGACATTTCATGATTCAGTGAGGATTAGAGGAGGAGAGTGAGATTCAGGGAGGACCCCCACTTCCTGCCACATGTCTGATCAGACCAGGATGGCTGAGGTGAAGTGAGGACTCAGGAGGAGTCACTAGACAGCATTGGCCCCATGAGCAGCAATGCAGAATATGGGCATGCGCGCTGGCCTGGGGGCAGCCCCCTTCCTCGGCTTCCCATCTGTTATAATCACAGCAGCAGGGGGACATAAGACCGATCACACAGCCACTGGAGGCCTCATCTTTGTTCCCCAGGACTAGGAATTGCACCTCCTGCTGTCCCAAGCTTTGGGGCGGGATGACTGGGATAAAAAGGCTTTGCAACAATGGCAATGGTTGTTGCTCTTCTGGACAACGTGATGGCTCTCTCTGACGCCCTCAGGAGACCTGCCCTGGGAAGACTCGGGGGCTCTGCCTTGGTTTGAGTTCAGTGGGAGCCCCTGCCCATCCCCAAATACCTCCTCTATCTTTTCATAAAGCCCCTAATCCTAGAAACCAGTGTTCTTCCACATTCCTGAAGCCCGGCACCTGAATCAGGATCGCCTGGATTGCTCATATGAAGGGCAGATTTCCAGGCCCTGACCCAAACCTACAGAACCCAAATCTCAGGGCCTGGCCCAGGAACCTGCCATCTGGTGCCCACTGAGGCGTGAGGGCCACTGCCCTAAAGCCCTTCACGTCAAAGTCAGAGGCCAGAGTTAAAGCCCACAGGCTCAGCAGAGGAATGTGGGTTCAAGTTCATACTCAGGTGTGAATGACTGACAGCTGATCCTTTACCCAGACACGATATTGATGGGGGGGAGGAGAGGGCCCTTGGAAAGAGGCAGAACCTGAGCAAACTGAGGGACAATGACTCAGGAAGGGAAGAAAGCCGTGAGGGGGAAGGTGGTAACATTCACAGGCTAGTTTCCCTTCCCCACAATTCCGCCAAAGGCTAGTAGTTTCAAGACCTCAGGTAAGGACTTTATTTCTTTGCACTTCCTTGGCGCCTTCACATCCATTAACTCACCTGATCCTCACAGGAACCTTGAGAATTAGACAGGAGAGGGATCGTGGCCCCCCCTTTTATGAATGAGGAAACTGAGGCAGAGAAGCGAGGTGGCGTGCCCAAGAGCGTTCGTCCATCGAACATTTGTTGACAACGTATCAGGTGCCAGTCCTGGGACACAGAGCTGAATGAGGCCCAGCCCAAGGCTGAGCCCAGGTCACCAGACCAAAGCCAGGAGCGCGCCCCACCGAAGCATCCCGCTGCATGCCGGGGGAGGTCCAGTCAGTCCTTGCCAGGTCCCCGTAGGCTAGAGATGATCAATTAATTCTCCAGCCTCGCCTCTTCAGCCATTTTTCTTCTGCCTTCAAATTCTAGAGACTCCGAGGTCATGTACGATGATCTTGGGGGAAGTGACCTTTGTGCTTACTAATGTTGAAAAAAGGGGGGGAGAAAAAAATTTCCGTAAGAGGGAAAAGTGATTTCTTTACATCTCCCGCAGTCAAAACCAAGGAGGGTAGATGCTAAGGCTCCGAAGAGGGTCTTCTGTTGGTTGGGAGGAGTGATGTTTGCAAAGTGGGAAGAGCCAGGTGGCCTCTACATTGCTCGGCCCAGGAGAGGGGGGCCATGGGAAAACAGGGCCGAAGGAGTCAGGTACAGGCAGGGGCGAGGGGGCGCTGGGAGATGGGGGACGAGCAGCTGAGAAGGAAATTCCGGGGCAGGAGGAGAGAACAGAGGAGTCTCGTCAGCATTTCTATTAGTTTTGCTCTGCAGTATGCAGTGTAACCCTGTCCCCCGTCGGCCACTGAAACCTTCAGTGACGCCGGCTTTACTCACAAAGCCTTCATGATGTGCTGGGATCATCTTTTGGGGTCTTGGCTAAAGTGCTAGGCCCTCCTTTAGGGTGCGTGCAAGTTGCCAACAGAGGCTGTTCCTGGGGCTCTCAAACTGGTTTCCATCTCCAGGTAATTTAAAAATGGTTCAGCATCAAGCAGAAACAGAAAGATCTTTTGTCTCGAAGCACAATGAATAATGAAAGTCCCGTTGTGTCGCATGAGCGATCGTCAAATGTGATACTGCTCTTCCATAAGACTAGAGCTTTTTAGGGACAGGTTATTTTTCCTCCTAGTCCTGTTTGTCCTGGCTCCGGACTCATCTGTAGAGGTACCTTCCTCTGCTAACCCCGCGGACAGCGCCAGCCCGGGCCCTTCCGACTGCCCAGGCTCCAGCCCGCCACACACAAAGGCGCTTTGTGGGTTCCCGGTGAATTAAGCGTGGATGGGTGATGGGAAGGAGAAAACCTTGGTGATCAGGAGTGCTAAGTCTGGCCAAGTCCCCATTCCAGCAGGCAATGTCCCCTGGTAGGAGGCCATTGTTCCCCTTCTGTAACTGGGAAAGAACTCACAGGGTGTTTAAAAAATTTGGTGTTTATCCAAATTGAATTTAGACTGTCTTGAGCACCCCCTGGCTCGATTAGCAGAAAGTCCAGGATGGCCTTTATGGGCAGTCTCCCCTCTCCCGCCCCTCTGACCCCTTTAGATGATTCAAGAATAGCCAGGGCTTCTAAAATCCAAGAAAAGTGGACCTGCTTGACTTTTACTCCCAAGATAGGGACAAGATGGACTTTAAGACTACAGGCAGTCGTCCGATGCCACGGTTGCTGCCGTGCGGCACGTCTCCTGTCTGTGGCACTCACTCTGCACTCCCTTGCTGTAGTGGCTGTCCTGCCCCTGCTCCAGGCAACGGGAGTCCACAGGCACCACACAGGGCAAGGCCATCCCTGGGGCCGTGCCTCTCAGTGCCCCAGCTCATCCACCGTCTGAGTGAGCCACTTCCTTTCCCAGTCCCAGACACCAAGGATTCCGGTAACTCCTTTGAAACAACAGATCTTGAATTGCCCCTAAGCAGGGCCAGAATTTAGAAGCTCAAAACAGTTCACCTGTCGGGGCGGAGTTAGGCGGTTGTGGAGGAAACACCTTCTAGCCCAACTCCCCCTCTGGAGGAGAGACAGGAGGAAATTTTCCACACTTTTTACTCTAAAGCAGGAAAAGAAAGCTTTCAGCAGAGCACACCCACTATCATTTTTATTAAGCAGAAGCCCTGTTTTTCCTTTTTGTTCAAGATTTGTTACCTTTAGGAAGTTTTGTGAAATCTAAGAGAATGGACGACTGGGCAGTAATTCTCGGATGGGGACCCTCACACAGTGTTTAGGGGAGAAGTATTATCCAACAATTGTTTCTGACCAGCCCCGCCCTACCTGCCAAGTATCCTCATTCATTCCGTGTTTGTTTCTGGGTAACTGCGTAGCTCTCTGTTTCTTTTTATCTGTCTTCCTCTTGCTATAAAGTTATAAAAATACCAAACCCTGCTGATGTCAGAAATGTTTCATAAGAACCAAAGGTCTCTACCTGGTCTACAGCAAAAGCTCCCGGCCTGTGGACTGCAGAGTCCTGGAAGGCTCTGCAGGATTCGTGGCCACCACGTGTTCCCTGTTTATCAGAGAGGCATCAATGTCAGGCTGCCTGGTTCGAATCTCAGCTCCACCAACATTCTACCTGTGTGAACTTAAAAGGCGTTACTTGAGTTCTCTGAGCCACAATTTCATCATCTGTAAAGCGGGGGTGGTACTAAAGACACCTAACTCATAGTTATTGTGGCAATTAAAATAAATAATACATGGAAAGAGTCGAGCTCTGTGCTTAAAGTAGTAACTGGTCAATAAATGTTTATCATTCTTATTAATAGCATTATCATTTATCAAGCAGCTATTATTTTCCAGGCACTCTGCTAAAAATTTCCTCTCTGTGATCTCAAATCTTCACAACATGCTACTTTAAATAACGCGAGTTTCAGTGACTTGCCTGGTAGACTGTTCCAGAACTTGGATTCAATATCGGTTTCAAAACCGGCTCTTTTTGGCGGTAAAGCCTGCTTTCTCGGAGCTGGATCAAGCTGTACCTGAACCACACTGTAGACTGGTTATTTAATTGTCTTGTGTACACATACAAAATCGCCTACTGTTCAAAGTATTTAACAACCAGCCCAGCACAGGGCCGACCATCTGGATGGAAGAACCTGGACCCAAGTTAGGGGTAAAGGATGAGGCAGCTCCAGTCCTGTGCCGAATATTAGCACTTTAGTTGCTAGACAGTGTTAAACAAAATTGTCGCCAATCCCATTGCCAAAGCCCACGCTCTCACCTTACCTACTGATAACCAGGCAACATTCTCTTTTTCTTGCTAATCTAACAATCATTATTCTAAGCATTCTCTTTTCCTGTAAAATGTCCCTTCCAGGAGTGAGTCTTTGAATTGGCCTGCTAGAAACTTTTTCCCCTGAAGCAAGATTATAACAAAACTTTGATGTGCGCTCATAACTGAAATGTCTGCGGAGTTTTGTTGTTGTTTTTAATTGTGCAGACATGAGGAGAGGTTTCCAAAGGGGAGGGGTGGGCCTTGGAGCAGGATGGAGGCAATGACTATTTACCGATGAGGCCAGAAATATTTCAATAACTTAGAGCCAGTGGGGCCCCAGGGTGAGTCCCAGCTCTGCATCAGCCCTGAATACAATACATTTTAAACGCATCTAGACCATGTAGATTTTATTGTGGTTTATACAATACGAAACTGATTTCACAATAGCTTATTGACATTATGGATCTTCTCATACAGTGGCTACTGTGGTATTTTTGATGTTAAAAAGTACTCTTCTATAGCATGTGAATAACTGCGGTAGGCAAGATCCACTGGTGAATGCTAAAAGAGTGGGTGCAGTTTTAAGGAGAAATAGGATATTTGCTTAGCCTCAAAGCATCTTCTTCAAAATATTAATTACCATAGTGGTTTTAACAGATGTCCACAAATTCTTTGATACTCGTCCCTCTGGGAAGTGGAGCTTAATTCTCTTCCACTTGGACTGGGCTTAGTGACTCTCTTCTAGAGTATGGAAAGAGGAAAAATAGCCACTTTACAGTGGGGAAACCCAGCAGACACCACGTTAACCAAGGGACAAAGGTTAGCATCACCAGTAACAAGGCATGTTGTTATCATCTACCCCAGAGGTGACGCCAGGAGAAGGCCATTTCACCTCTGTGATATTCTTCCCCAAATCTATAACCCCAGTCTAATCAAGAGAAACATCAGACGAAGCCTCAGGGACAGTCAACAAAATACCTAACAATACTCTTCTAAAACCAAGGTCATGGAAAAACAAGGAAAGATTGAGAAACTGTCACAGAATAGAGACTAGGGAAACACGATGACTAAATGCAATGTGGGGTCCTAGATGGATCCTGGAACAGAAAAAGGACATTAGTGGAAAAACTGGTGAAACCCAAATAAAGTCTGTGGTTCACGGTGTTGTGCCAACACCAATTTGTTAGTTTTGAAGAATGTGCCATGGTTGTGAAGCATTACGTAACATTAAGGGAATCTGGGTGAACTCTCTGTACCATTTTTTTACTTCTCTTCTGTTAATCTAGAATAACAAATAAGTATAAAAAATAACAAGAGGACTAAGAAAATCACAAAGCCTTTGAATTTTTCAATTCAACAAAGAAACATAAGTGTTCTTACTCACAAAGACTGGAACGGCAGTTTGCACAACACTCAGATAGCTGAAGGAAAGAAAAACACAACACCAACAAAAACCCGTAGGCCGTGCTGATATTTCCAACCATCCCAATGAACGCACAGTCCACTTCACTGGATGTGCTCCTGTGGGTTGGCATTATTCACACTCAGAGTTGTGGCCTAGGGGCACAGTGCGGCAGGAACAAGACGGAAACTGTGAGGTTCCCAGGGGGGCTGGGTGGGAGGAGGGAAAATGTCCCAGCATGAATGGAGGGCGATTATGGGCATTAAAATAATTAACACATGTAAACTGCTTAGCCAAGTGCCTGACGTAGTAACCGGTCAATAAACATCCATTATTATTATTATCATTAACAGTATTACCGCTTCTCAAATACCTATTATTTTCCAGGCATTGTGTCCAAAACTTCCCCTCCATTATCTCAAATCCCCGCAACATCCCTACTTTATATAAGGTGAGTTTCAGTGACTTGCCCAATGCTGGACTGTTCCAGAACTTGGGTTCATTACTGGTTTTCAGGGCCCGCTCTTCGGCCTCAGTTTTCCAAAAGGTGAAAGGATAGAATTGGCCCCCGGAGGGTGGTGTAGCACATTGGGGAAAAGCTCAGGCTTTGAAGTCACAGAGGACAAATGTGATGACGGCTGTGGTACTTAGCATGGCGCCAAGCACACAGTTAGTACTCAGTTCATGTTATTGGAGCAGGATAATATTTCGAGTTTTTCAATTGAGGGTTTTTTTCTTCACCCAAATGTTTCTCGCTGTTTAATGGCCCTTCACCCATTGTCTGGGGGTGGGGGTGGGGGGGCGGTGGGGAACAGCCTCGGAGAAAGAAGTCATTGTTTAGCACTGAATGTCAAATTCGACTTTTAAAAGAGTCCAAGGCAAAATTATTTTGAAGAGCCAGGCATTCAATTGCAAGAGTCACCATATATAGGACAGAAAATTTTTTCCCAGAATTCTAAAATCTTCTCTTTAAGTAAACTTTAATATAAAACTTTAACTAAAACTTGGATGACCCAGAGAATAAAAGTTTTGCTGAAGTAACCGAGTGTCAGTTTCTCACGTCAGACAAGGAACGCTTCCTGGCTGGGTTGAGAAAAGAGAGCATAGGCATGGGATTCGAGGCTGGGGCTGCCCCTTGAATCTTTTGCCCAGGGAGGACACCCCGAGGTGCAAGACTCCAGAGCAAGGGGGCTTGTGCCTCGCTTCCTCCAGGACTAAAGAGAACACCACCTCACAGAGGGCCCTGGGCCCATAGGTGAGGCCACGTGGAGGTACAAGGGCAATGAGGCTCATTTAGGGAGCAAGACCCATTCACTCTGCCCAGCTCCACCCCACTCCCCACCCCTCTCCCAGCCCCAAACCCACCCTCTCTATTCTGTCTTTTGATGCTGTGCTGGCACTCTGCTAGCCTCACAAGGCAGAATTTCCGTTTTGCCAGCTGTTTTGGTAGCAGGCTCTGTCCACAGGGGCCACTAGAGAGAGCAAGAAAGGACTTGACGCTTTCTGCTTGCTGCTCCTTCCCGCCAGCCTCACCTCACAGCAGCTCTTCACCCTGGCAGTGGTGACGGGTTCCGGGAGCAGCTGGTTCCAGTTTCCAGGTCTTTTTCCACCTTCCCAGCACCAGCCACAGCGTGCCCTCCTCGGGGGTCTGGGTCCCAGTTTCTAGGTTCTAATAACGCCACCTTCTTCCCTTGTCCTCCCATCTCTAGGAGTGCTATCTGTTCCTTGCAGTTGCCACCTCTGATATCTCACTGGTTGCTTTTCCACTTGTTGAATACCGTTCAGCCAATTCCTTATATTAAGTTTTCTCTCTTAAAACAACCAGTGCGATTTCCTTTTTCCTGATGGGACTGACTCACACAGGGGCCTGATTCCCCTAAGGCCATTGCGCGGTCGTGTAAGCAGCAGAAGTTTCCAGTGGGGCATATCTAAGCACTGATAAGGCATTGATGGTGAGAGGCTTAGGGTCAGGACCCGGAGGACCGGAGAGCACAGCCTTAACGCCAGAGGCCATGACTACAGAGTCTTGCTCTGGAGTGAGACCATCAAGCCCAGAACCTAGGCCAAGGCCATGGCTGTCCCAGGAGGCGCCTCTGCTACCAGACTGTCATTCTAAGGAGTGGCAGTGGGCACCACCGAGAAACCGAGCCATCCTAATAGAGAGTTTGGATCTCGATTTGACTATTTTTCCAAATGAGAGTAAAGTTTTTATTTAAATTTTTTGCTGTTGACATCATTTCAGATTTACAGAAAAGCTACAAGAATAGTGCAAAGAAGTCCAGGATACCCTTCATCCAAATTCTCCAAATGTTAACATTTTACTGCATTTGCTTTATCCTTCTGTGTGTTTTTTTCTGAAATGGGTGTGTATTTTTTTCTGAACTATTTAAAAGTTGCAGACACGAGGCCCCTTTATACTTCGATGCATATTTCCTGAAAACAAGGACATTTTCCTACATAACCACAGGACAATGATTAAACTTGGGGAATTCACATTAAACAGTACTATTATCTAAGCTATAGACTTACTTTAGCTTTCACCAATTGTCCCCAAATGTCCTTTATAACAAAAGAAATTGCAGGATCATGCATTGTATCAGGTGTCATGAAAAGAAGAAACTTTCACCCAGAAATAAAATGGGGGGAAGGGGCCCTGTGATCAAGTTGGGTTCAGTTGTAGAAGAAATCGTTTTATTTCTCCGTGTCTGAGCCATACAAGGTCAATACTGGCCCTGCTACGTTAGCAGTTAATGATAGTGTTAATGATAACAGTAATAAAGTTCATGGCCCTTTCTGTCCTGGGTCTTGATGTCTTTGAGAGCTATTTGTAGTCATTTGGTATCAGTTACTCCATGAAA
The DNA here is from genome assembly GCF_041296235.1 of Equus asinus. NCBI lineage: Eukaryota > Metazoa > Chordata > Mammalia > Perissodactyla > Equidae > Equus > Equus asinus. The sequence continues at coordinate 82,422,057 of NC_091794.1, forward strand.
AAAGATTTATTGAGGGGCCGGCCCCATGGCTAAGTGGTTAAGTTCGCGCGCTCTGCTGTGGCGGGCCAGGATTTCGCCAGTTCACAGGGCACAGACATGGCACCACTCATCAGGCCACCTTGAGGCGGCGTCCCACAGGCCACAACCAGAAGGACCTGCAACTAAAGATATACAACTATGTATGGGGGGGGGGGGATTTGGGGAGGTAAAGCAGAAAAAAAAAAGATTGGCAACAGTTGTTGGCACAGGTGCCAATTTAAAAAAAAAGAAAAAGAAAAAGAAAAAAAATTTATTGAGACAATGTAGTTTAGCAGGAAAGGCAAGAGTTCAGGAGTTGGACAGACCTGGGTGAAAACTGGCTTTGCCACTTGCTGGGGGTGTGACCTTGGACCCAGCATGAACCTTTCTGGGTCTCAGTTTCCTTGCCTTTAACACGGAGGGGAGGTTAATACAGTGCAACCTGGGGCCCCCGACTGATCTAGGCTCATGTCTTGGCCCTGGTCTTAGTAGCTCTGGGATCCCCGGAGAGTGCCTTCAGCAGTTCGGGTTTTGGTCTGCTCATCTGGAAAGTGGGGAAAATACCAACAAGACAAATTGCAGGGCTATTGAAAGGAGGAATGATTCTTTTGGGAATGAGCCTGGCTCATAGCAAGTTCTCGATGAAAGATTAATTCCTTCTCGTCCATCCTTCTAAGTTTGGGTGTGTGTTTCTTCCTCTGGAGCCTTAATTTCTTCATCTGTAAAACAGAGCCAGGGGTACCCATCTCTGGGGGTTGGGAAGAAGGAGAAGTGCCGAGAGAAGGGCTTGGTGCTCTGAACAGCCTGGTACACCGTGGCCTTGGCAGAGTAAATGATTGGCTGACAGTGACAAAAACAGAAAGTGCTGTGGAATCCTGGGGCCTGCCAAGAATGCGGGCGAACCCGTTCTTCCACTGCTGCCCTGCGGCTCAGACCTTCCCCTCCTCTCAACCCGGCCAGGTTCCCTCCTCCCTCCCCTGGGTGCATCTGACGCTGGGCTTGTCCCGCCTGCCTTCTTCTAGGAAGCCGCCCAGTCCTGCCTCCAAGAAGGGAGGAAGGACGTCACCTTGTCCTAGACAAGTTGTTGGGCAAGAGAGGGCAGTCGCAGTGCGGACCCACTGCTGGGAAGAGAGGAAGCAACCTGTAGCCCTGGCAAGCTTTCGCCAGAGGAAGCCCACCCAGGGCTCCAGCCCTGCCAGCCCCGCCCTATCTGCGGCACATGCCAAGTTCACAGTCCGATCAGGAGAGCTGAGAGACATGGCGGGAAGGGCTCTAGCCTGGGAGCAGGGAAGCCCACCACAGCATTCACAGGCTCAAGAAAGCTCTGGGGCAAGACCTCTTGGGGCAGGAGGCGCTGAGAAGGAGAACCTGCCCCAGGGGGCCAGCCAAGGGAGGTGAGAGGTGAGGGTGTTGCCAGAGCGGGGCAGATGTCCAGCTCCTCCACCTCCTGCCTACATGGTGGAACCACACTATGTGCCAGGCCTTGCGCCAAGCTCTTGACATTATACTTATACTTCTGTGATCTCATGGAACCCTCATAAGTCCTGTGGAACTTGGGAGCGCCATCGTCCTTTGCTAAAGGGAGAAAACCGAGGCCCAGAGAGTGAAGCTAGCTGCTCTAGTTGGTGCCTGAACGGGGACTGAAACCTGGATCTGCTTGAGTCCAAAGCCCGTGTTCACCGGGTTTGCTATGGGGTGGAGGAAGGACCTTCAAAGGCCAGTACCATTCTGAGTGCAGCCCTGTGACCTTACCAAGGCATTTGTGTATTCCTTTCCCTGGATTGACACACTCTGGGGATGCTCGATCTGGCAAGAACTGTCCACGTCACCTAGCACTGACCAAATATATCTGTAATCGTATGTCGTATGTGCCTTCTCCCCCACCCCACCTGACGGGGCGTTATTCCAGGCACTGAGGCCAATTCCTCTATTTATCTGCCTGCATGCCAAGCTAGTGCCAGGAATGGAGCAGGAGTTCAGTAGATGTTTACTGAATGAATGTACTCATGAGGCGGAGTCAAGCCTTCTTGTTTATCAGAGACCCAGTGCTGGAGAGAAGGGACTTGCCCAAGGTCCCCTAGGTCTGTCCGGCTTCCATTCAGGATGGTTTCCCCTCTATTATTCAGTCCTGGCTGAGGTCCAGGGTTTTGCCAAGGAGGAGGGCTGCACGTGGGGATCCCCATGGGAAGCCAGAGACCTCATCTGGTCCCTAAAGTCTCTCCCCTCTGTAAGATTAGGGACAAGGTCCCAAGGGAGGAGAGGCAAACAGATCCCAAGACGCTCACCTTAGAAAGGAGACTCACTGGCCCCTGAGGGGAGAATCTGCTGACCTGGAAAATGAGAACAGCTCAGTGAACACTTTTTGTCCCACCCAGTAAAAGGCGCAGTGTCTGTGGGGGCTGGGCCCATGTTTTGGGGGCCAAGATGATTCTCTGACTTGAAATGCAGGGACTGGGAAGTAATTCCGAGTCTATAAGGAAATGAAACCAAAGATTCCACCGATGCCCATTATCGTTCGTTTATCCATTCATCTGTTCACTATTCATCAATATAGTGTTTCCTGAACTTCACTCATTCCCATGTTACTTTCATCATTTCGTCTTATCCAAGACAACCTGTAAGCTCATTTACTTCATGTTCTTCTTTATTGGACTATTTTACTTTGATGAATTTAGCCTCAGCTGAGGCAATAGCATAGTTTATTTAAATACAGCTATGACAATGACAACACATTTGACCTTGTACCCCTAAGATCCTCTCCCACGCCGCCCTCGGGTATCTTTGTGTTCCCTTATCTCTCCTCTCTGGTCTCAGTTTCTGCGTCTGAGAGGTGGAGGGCGTTGGGATGCAATGATCTTCCAGCCCTGCCATGCTAGGAGTCTGTGATTCAAACAGTCAGACCCAGGGCAGCACAGCACAGGGCCCTGATGGAATCAGTGGGGGAGGGAGCTGGTCAAAAGCAACACATTTATCTGTCATGTTTCGGAGGCTGAGCAGTGACTCAGGAGGCAAGACAGGAAATCTCTTAGGATTGGGCTGTAAACCACCCTTCAGAGACTAAGAAAAACAAGTGGGCAAGTCCCCAGAAGCTTTAAACAGCCCCAAAAGTATGGCCTACGAACACTGCACTAGACTCTTCCAGAATCTTCTGGAGTTTCCAGAGGTGCTCTGATCCCAGACAGGGGAACTTTACCCCTGAGGAAGCTTGGCACTGAGAAATGACTGGGCAGAAAAGTGACCTGACTGACCTCTTCCTAGTCCCCAGGGCAGACCGAAGGGGAGGAGCTTCGATCTTGGGTATCTGCTCAGCCCACCAGCCCCTATTTGACCCCAACCCACTGGAGTCCTGGGCCCATATTTGTTCTATGCAGCCTGGCCCCTCCTTGTCCAGCTGCTGGGCCCGAGGTGGGCACCTGCCTTGGAGGGAACCACTCCAGAGGCCAGGCCAGGCCAACCAGATTCCTGAACTTCCACTCTAGGACAAGGAGAGCCCAGTCAGTTAGGCACAGGTACAGGTGACGTAAGGTAACATAGACTTGCTGAGGAGACCCGCTTGGGACCCCCGTGTGAGACAGAGAAAGAAAACCCATGTTCTGAGAGGAGCACAGGGGGATGCCGGGCGTTCCCAGAGCCATCCATCCTCAGACTTTGCCGGTCCCGGGAATGAGGTCCTTCTGTGACTTGCCTGCCCTTGAGATCTGTGAGATAGCCCTGACTGCTTAGATCAAATGACACTTTCTGCTTCATAGCTGCAATGGGCTTTTGTTTCGTGTAACCAAATCAATCAGCCATACAGTTGAGCTGGTCCTTCAGGCTCCCGAATTAGACTTGTCAAACCAGGGTCATGATGATGATAGCAATGACCTCCTCTTACATTTGATTGGCGCTTTGTGACTTGAAAAGTCCCTAACATAGGAGTCATCACTTCCAGCCTGGGGGGACATGCCCCAGACCTACTCGTGCTCAAGACTCCTCTTCCAGGACCACAGGGGGATAGCCCAGCTTTGGAGCCAGGCAGACTTGCTCCCTATCCCCACTTATCCATCACTTACTACCTGTATGACCTTGGGCAGGTTATTTAACATCTCTGAGCCTCGCTTCCTCATCTCTACAAACTGAAAAGCAGGACAGTGTGGACCTTGGAGTCAACTCCTCCTGGCTCTGCCACTTACTGGCTGATGACTTTAGGGAAATGACATCACTTCTAAAAGCCTCAGTGTCTTCAACAATAAAGTAGGGCTAATAAAGCCTGTTTTAGGTGGTTGTTGTAAGGCTTGAATGAGATATGTAAAATGTTTAGAGCATGAAGCCTGATCAAACCGTGCCTGATGCCTCCAATCCCTACACATTTGAGTTACATGAGCCCATAAATTCCCATAGCATTAAAAAAATGTTTAGCGCTATACCTGGCACATAGTAAAAGTGCTCAGTATGTGGTAGCCATAGTAGCAATTTATTATGAAAGGTACATAGCATGAGGCTTGACACATAATTATTAATAAACAATTACATATTATAAAGTGCACACTGGTCAGTGCAGGGGCTTTGACTTGACCTGGCTTAGCAAGATCACTTGTAAAACAGAAAAAGAAATCTTAGTTGATAGCAAGCTTTCAGTGAGTCAACAGTGCCACCACAAAGCTAGTGTGATCTCAGGCCTCACTAAGAAATGTATTGTCTCGAGGAGATGGGAGGTGTGAGTCCTGTCTCCCTCAGCCCTGATCAGACAGCACCAAGAGATGGGAAGCAGGTGGAGGCTGGGAAAGGAGCACGTAACCTCTCATTTTCCAAAGAAAATAAAAGTTCTTTCTTGGCAGGTGTGCTTATTTGAAAAAAATAGAGAAAGACAAAGATCCTCTCTGTTGTCCCTTATCACTTATGCCTTTGTCTCGGGGTAGTTAGAATAAGCTGCAGTAATCAGGACAGCGTGGTGTTGGTGTAAAGACAGACAAATACGTCAAAAGAACAGAATCAAGAGTCCAGAAATACACACATACGTACAACTGATTTTTTACAAAGGTGCAAAGGCAGATCCATAGAGAAAAGATGGTCTTTTTAACAAATGGTGCTGGAACAATTGCTCATCCATATGTTAAAACACACACACACACACACACACACACACAAAACCTTCAATCTACTCATTGTACTATAGATAAAAAGTAATTCACTTTGGCTTGATTTTTTGTTTGTTGTCGTTTGTTTTTTGAGGAGGATTAGCCCTGAGCTAACTGCTGCCAATCCTCCTCTTTTTGCTGAGGAAGACTGGCCCTGAGCTCACATCCATGCCCACCTTCCTCTACTTCATATATGGGACGCCTACCACAGCATGGCTTGCCAAGTGGTGCCACGTCGACACCGGGGATCCGAACCAGCGAACCCAGGACCACCGAGAAGCAGACATGCGAACTTAACCGCTGCGCCACAGGGCCAGCCCAGTAACTCACTAAGTATTCAGAGACCTAAATGTAAAACCTAAACCTATAAAACCTACAGAGGAAACATAGGAGAAAAATTCTGTGGTCCTGGATTAGGCAAAGATTTCTTACATACAACACCAAAATCATGATCCATAAAAGAAAAAAATTGATAAATTGGACTTCATAAAAACTAAAAATGTCTGCTCTTTGAAAGACACTGTTAAGAGAATGAAAAGACAATCTACAAACTGCGAGAAAATATTCGCAATGATAAAGGACTTGTATCAAAATATTTAAAGAACTCTCAAACTCAATAATTAGAAAACAAGTAACTCAATGAAAAAATGGGCAAATTACTTGAACAGACACTTTACCAAAGAAGATATATGGATTCCAGATAAGCGGACGAAAAGATGCTCAGCACCATCAATCATTGGGGAAATGCAAATGAAAGCCGCAATGAGATGCCACTACGTATCTACTAGAGTGGTTAAAGTTAAAAAGACTAACCATACCAAGTGCTGGTGAGGACGTGGACGAGATAGAACTCTTCTATGCTGCTGGTGGGGATGTAAAATGGTACGACCACTTTAGAAAACAGTTTGGCAGTTTGTTAAAAACGTAAACACATACCTACCATAAGACCTGGTCATTCCAATCCTAAGAACATGCTCCAGAGAAAGGATAGCATAAGTCCATACAAAGATTTGTACATGAGTGTTCATAGCAGCTTTATTTGTAATAGTCGAAAGCTGGAAATCCAACCGTCCATCAACAGATGAGTGGACAAACAAATTGTGGTATATCCATACAGAAGCTACTACTCAGCAATAAAAAAGAATGAACTATGGATAGATGGAACAAGATGGATAAATCTCAACATAATCATGCTGAGTGAAAGAAGCCAGATATAAAAAGTACTGACTGCATGATTCCGTTTATATAAAAGTCTCTAAAATGGAAAGCAGATTGGTGGTGGCCTGGGGTCAGGGACAAGGGGCTGGAGGGAGGGATTACGGAAGGACACGAGGAATCTTTTGGGGGTGATGAATATGTTCATCATCTGGATTATGGTGATGGTTTCACAGGAATATACACACATCAAGACTTATAAAATCCCACACTTTAAATACATGCAGTTTATTATATGTGGATCTAATCCCTCAGTCAATCTGTTAAAAAAAAAAAACCACAACCACCAAAGGCCTTTCCCAGGATTCTTCTGTCCGAGGCTTGCCACCGGTTCCATACAACCTCCTAACACACCCATCGCATTGAGCACCATGGTGTCTATTGAGTCAAAAGGCCCAACTGGCTGAGCTGCTTACACTGCAGACTGAGCCACCTGGAATCTTCTCTTCCTCTGGGCCTTGCTCTAAGTGGAGGCTTTGTGGATGACTCTGCCAATTAGTGGGAATAACATACTCAACATTGAACACCACGCCTTCAAGTTCCATAGGCCCGCCAAACACCATGGTCCCCTTTTAGTGGTGGGGGTTATGGTGCAGCAACCTGCCTATCACTTTGGAGGAGAGAACATGACATGTCCCAGGCCTCTAGAAACCTCACCGAGGTACCAGTCCCTGAATTTGTGTGGCGTTGATCCCCTACCTCCAGCACGCATGTATCTTCGCAGGGGGTTGAGGCTGTCTGCTGCTTCCTCCTCACCAAATCTTATCTGCATGACATCATCACGGTGGTGGACCAGCCTGGTGTCCTGTAGGGTGGTGAGCAGTCCCTCACACTGACTTGTGGATGGACCACAGTGGCACCATGTCTCCAGGGACCTGTATTAACCTCTGAATGTCTGGATTTTTCGTTTTCCCCTGAGCACATTCACACTTGTAAACTGTCACAGTTCCCTTAGGGAATGGCTAGAAAGGAGACGATAAAAAGTGTTTGTGATGTTATTGCAGGGTCCTCTCTCAAGGGCTCTGGGCCTCCCTTGAATTTAAGGGGCTCTTGGTCTGTGATGGCTTTAATTCTAGAAGTTGAGTGAGGGGTTTTGAGTCTTATCAAGGTAACTCAGAGTTACATGGAGCTTAATAAACAGAATTGGCCAAGATCTGCTTAACAACCATCGCTAACATGGCGCCTACCATGTTCTAGGCACTTCACACACGTTAGTTCATTTAGGCCTCATATAACTCTATTGTAGGTATGCTTGCAATCCTTATGTTTCCTACAGATTAAGAAACTGAGTGGACTGGAACAGAGAGGCATGGGATGGACCAGAGCAGAGGGAGTCAGCAGAGGAGAATCAGCTAGAACCCACAGCACAAGTCACCGTGCTTCAAGGTCAGCCCAGGAAGGGCCTGGCCAGGCTGCTGTGCGGTGGAGTGAGTGTAACCTTGACCGGGAGCAGCAAGGGCAGGGCGTGGGCATCAAGCCAGTGGCAGGGAAGCCCATCCCACTGCTCCCAGCCCTGGGAACGCTCAGCAAATGACCCCCAAAACTCCCGCCAGCAGGGCAGGGTCCCGGGGGGACAAAGATATATCCCCTCCAGCCACAAATGGAGAAGATGGGGCAGGAAGGGACAAGGTACTGGAAGGGGAGAAGGAGAGAGAGGAGCTGAGGTGGGGGGGGAGAGGAGGGTGGATGATGGGGAAAGAGGAGGGAGGGAAGTTCAAGGGCCAATTTTTGAGTCTCCTCCTTGGGTCTGATCATGAATCCTCCGGGTTCCATCGCCTCCAGCCTGGATGAGCCTCTGCCTGAGCGGCACTGTGCTCAGCACTTTGTGGACATTCCATCCCTCACAGCTGCCCTGTGAGGGGCAGGGATTGCGCACCCATCTTACCACTGAGGAATCTGAGGCTCAGGCAGGGAAGGTGACCTGCCCAGGTCCCACAGCAGTGAGAGTCGGCGCTTCCTAACTTAGAGCCCTGAGCGCTTCCAGCTGCTCCCTGATTCAGCACTCCCACCCGACTCCCTCCAGAATCCCAGATCGGTCCAGGCTTCAGAAAGGCTGCCATTCCCAGAGGTGGGTGGCTGTCGCTGGAACGCCAGAGCTGGACGCCATTGGAAACCTACCCAGGAAGTCCCCGTCCATTGGAGGAAAATCCCCATAGAATACGTCCCTCATCTTAGATTTGCCAAGTTACTGTGCTCTTAAAAAGCTTTTGTACATTAAATCTGGTGAGTTGAGTTTGGGTTCCACATCCAGCAGGAGCTGGCGTGCCAAAAGACGGCAAGGCTTCCTCTGACCTCGCCCAGAGGTCGCACAGCATCATTTCTTTGGGATCAGGCTTCTGGGAGTGGCAATCGCACTAAGATACATTTCCTTTTTTCTGAACTGACATTTACTGAGCACTCACTATGCACCAGGCGCTCCCCTTGGGCTCTCCAGGCCTTATCTCGTGAACTCTTCGCAACATTCCGGGGATGCCCAGAAGGCAGTACAATTCGCAGGACCCTGACGTAAAACTCAAAGTCCTCAAGGTGGACGCCTCTTTCCTTCTGTCTCTAACCTGGGCCCTTCCTTTCCTGGCTTGAGAGACCTGGGAAGGGAAAGCTGAGTTCCTTGAGGACAATGGAATTACAGCAAAGAGAAGGGTCCTCTTGAGGGAGAGACCCCCGACTCTTCCTTGTGAGGCAGGTCCCAGACACTGGAAGCCCTACGGCCCCAAGTGGCAGCTTCTCTTCTCAGTCACTTCCTTCCTCCCTGCCCCAGTGGGTCCCTCTCTCAAAAGCTTCCCATTGGAGATTTCACCCTGTTATATCAAATATGGGGTAAGTGCAGGAAAATATTTTTGTAATACACACATATGTTATAAAGATCGGAGGAGCTGAGGTGGCTCCTGCAGCCCTCCCCCAGCCCTGCCACGTTTGTGCCACTTTTGTGCCAGCATGTGTCTTTCCTGCCCTGGGGCCTTCCCTCCTTCAGGATAGAGGAAATCACTATCCTGAATTGTGTGTCTATCATTCCCTTATTTTAAAAATTATTCTCCCATATGTGTTTATATGCCTGAAAAATACCATTTCGTTTTGCCTTTTTGCAAACTGTAGACTCCAGGGACCACACTGAGGGTCTTCTGCTGTGACTTGCTTTATCCGTTCGACACCATCGTCCTGAGGCTCCTGGACGTCATAGCTGTAGGTGACTCGTCACTGCTGCGTCCCACTCCACTGCAGAATATACCACGATCGCATACATGTGCTGCTATTGATGGATATTCGGGCTGTTCCGGTCTTTACAAACATCCTGCTATGAACATTTCTGCACGCGCCTCCCAGCGCAAGGGTTTCTCTAAGGTAAATCTCAAGGGGGGAGGCACTGAGTTATAAAGCACATGCCCTTCCGCTTTACTAATAATACCAAACGTTTTCCAAAGTGGATGCACTAACAGAGCCTGAATCAGCCCCTGTCCTCCAGGAGCCCCCAGGCTGGTGGGGAGGAGAGGTGATCGTCAGTTCCTCACGATCCAGACCTTGGAGAGACAGCCCTGCCTCGGGCACAGGATGGAGACCAAACAGCCCTGATCCACCTTCCAGCCCCGGACTCAGAATTAACGAGCAAACAAATACATGCCAGGCGCTTTGCATAATCTGCCTCCTTTAATTCTTACCGCAAACTGAGACGTCCAGTAGACAGCTTTTGTCTCATTTTACAGAAAAGGAAAACTGAGGCTCAGAGAGGTTAAGTAACTAGACCAAGGTCACACACTTTGTCAAACCTCTGGATTCCGGCTCAGTCTGTCTGACTCCAAAGCTGACCATGCTCTCCTGCCTCCTGTTATACACCATCGTGCATTAGAATTATACTTCTGGACCTTGACAATGGGAGAAATTTTATAATTTTTACTCTTTCCTACCCAAGTGTTCTTCTTCTTCTTTTTTTTTTTTTTTAAAGATTTTATTTTTTTCCTTTTTCTCCCCAAAGCTCCCCGGTACATAGTTGTATATTCTTTGTTGTGGGTCCTTCCAGTTGTGGCATGTGGGACGCTGCTCAGTGTGGTTTGATGAGCAGTGCCATGTCCGCACCTAGGATTCGAACCAATGAAACACTGGGCCGCCTGCAGCGGAGCACAGGAACTTAACCACTTGGCCACGGGGCCAGCCCCAGTGTTATTATTCCTGAAAAAACCGTGATTTGTTACCAGCCTCTACAAAGCCAGCTAACTAAGCACTCCATCCCATCCTCCAGGAAGCCATCTCGGATTCCCCAGTCCCCGGGCCGGCCCCAACCCAGCACCAGCACCTGGTCTGTAACTGCCGGTTCCGCCTTGTAGGGTGAAATCTCTGTCAGAGGCATAGCGGGGGCAAGTAAGTGTTCGAGGAAGGAGGAAGAGAGAAGGGAAAATTGGAGGGAAAGGGTTTTTAGAACCCATGAGAACAATAAATACCACTTATTGAATGTTTGCCCTGGGACGGGCACTGGCCATGTTTTCCACTGCGCACACGGTCTCCCTAGATCCTGTGAGATGGGCGATCTCTTCCCCTTCAATTTCCATTAGAGGAGACTGAGTTTCGGAGAGGGTGTCTCCAGCCCAGGGTTGCGTAGCGAGTAAATGACTCCACAGCCTGTGGTCTTAACCACCACGTTGCAACTATGGGGCCACTTCCCCCATGCTCTCGGAGGAGCAGAGGGATTAATCAAAGAAGTTTTGGCAAGAAATTCTAAATTGTGTCACTCCAGGTCCATGTGGGTTCTTTGGGGTAAAATTCTCCATCTTTCAGGATTTTTTTACCCCCCCCCACTTCCCTTCTTTCTCGTAACATCTGGCAGGGGGATGAAGGGGAGGCTTGGATGACCTCAGGGTGGGGGAGGGGGGTCTGTGGTCCCAGTGTTGCCTGCAGCCTCATCTCCCTCGTCCGCCCTCCACAGCTGTGCTGATGTGTACATGCCACCTGTCCTCTGGGCGGGTCCCCTCGCCTCCGCTGCCCATGACTGCTCCTGGTCACAGCTTCCTCACCCTCTCCTCTGACCCCAGCTCTCTCTGGCCCACCTCTTTCTGAGCATTTCTACATCCCCATCTCCTGGGGTCCCAGATACCCTATGTTGCCTTCCCGTCTCCATATCTCCCTCCTGGAAAGGGTGGGCTCTGTGAGGTTGCCCTGTGTGGCTGAGAACATCCCTTACATCAGGGCTATTCCAAGTGTGGTCACCATCACCTGGGGACTTATTAGAAATGCAAATTCTCAGGCCCAACCCAGGTGCTACTGAATCAGAAACTCTGGGGGTGGGGCCAGCCAGCCAGCCACGTTGGAACAAGCCCTCCAGGTGATTCTGGGGCACACTCAGATCTGAGAATCACTGCCTTACCTCGTACCTTCCCTCCCTCCAGGGCTCAGAGTAGAAAGTCCAAGCGCCAGCCTGGCCAGACTCCAGGTCTTAACATGTAAAAAGAAGCTTGAGGGGTTCAGAAGAACTCTTTCTCCCTCCCAAGTGTGTAGGTCTTTAAATTGAAATTCTGGATTCTGCAACTGCGTGTCTGCTCTACTCTTTCAAAATATCCGTTTAGAAAGTCAAAGCCAAGGCTTCCTTCTTGTTGGCTGCTGAATCTGCCTGCCCTGAAACAGGAGACACCTCGGTGTCAAGAAGGAAGAAGGACAGGAAAATGGCTGAGAATTAAAAATTCATGGGATAGCTTTTCAAAAATCCTTTTTCACTGCATATACAATGTGTTTTCGGTTCCAGACTGACCTAACCTTCATGTCAACCCGGAGAGGTCCCACAATGTCAAGGTCACCCTCTGGTGCAGCTCACGGACTCTGGACCCCGTCACCTGAGCCCATCTGGAGTGTTCTTGTTTTCCTCCCTCCCTCCTCTCCACCCTCACTGCTGTCACTGCTCATATTCTGTCTCGTTGTCCCAGCCCAACACTTACTAGTGTGTGATCTTGGCCAAGTTCCTTAACCTCTCTGTGCTTCAGTTTCCTATCTGTAAAGCATGGATTCCACATTCAGTGTTCAAAACAATCTATTTGGGCACCTGCAATATTCTAGGCACTGGGGATAAGACAGGGAAGCAAATAAATAAAAATGCCTGTCCTCATGAATCTGATTTTCTAGTCTTGTGGGGGACAGAGAGAAAGACAAACAAAAAAGTAAAATATAAAATGTATCGGACAGTGATATGTGCTATAAACACATAGGGAAGGGGACGGAGAGTGCCCGGGGGCGGGGGGAGGACGGAGGGCTGTTATTTTAAATATGTGGCTAAGGCAGGTCCCACAGTAAGGTGACATTTGAGCAGAAATTTGAAGGAGTCAACTACATGGATATCTGGGGAGACGGCGTTCCAGCTGGAGGGAACAGCAGGTGCAAGAATTCTGAGGCTAATGCATACTTGGAGAGTTAGAGGATTGGCAAAGAAGTCCGTGTGGCTGGAGTAGAGGAACGGTGGAGGAGTATGGAAGAAGAAGTCTGAAAAGGAACTGGGATCCAGAGACCATGGAGGGATCTATCGACTATTGTCAGGACCTTGACTTTGACTGTAGGCAGATGGGGGCAGATTTGAGCAGAGGGGGGACCTGATCTGATACACACACACACACACACACACACACACATATATTTTTTTTGCTGAGGAAGATTTGCCCTGAGCTAACATCAGTGCCAGTCTTCCTCCACTTCTTACGTGGGTCACTGCCACAGCATGGCTGACAAGTGGTGTAGGTCCGTGCCTGGGATGTGAACCTGTGAACCCAGGCTGCTGAAGCAGAACATGCCAAACTTAACCAGTACACCACTGGGTCAGCCCCCTGACTTTATATTTTAAGGTCACACTGGCTGCTGCATGAAGAATAGACTGAAGGGGCCAGGGCAAGGGCAAAGGCAGGGAGACTGGTCAGAAACAGGGACACGGCAGTAATCCAGGCAAGCAACAGGGGGGCTTGGGCCAGCTGGCCACGGTAGGGAGGTGAGAAGTGGTCGGACTGAGGATGTGTGCTGAGGTCAGAAGGGACAAGATCCGCAGATGGATTGGCGGTGGGGAGTGAGAGAGAGGCTGGGGAGAGGAGACAGGGGCGACTCCTAGCATTTTGACCTGAGCAACTTCAGGGATGAGGTTGCCTTTACTGAGACGGGAAGACTGAGAGAGGAGCAGGGTTAGGAAGATCTTTTTTAGACACGTGAAGGTTAAGGTTCCTGTTAGACCTTCAGTAGAGAAGCCAATGGGCTGTTGGACATATAGGTCCAACAGAGGGGAGGTGCAGGAGGAGACAGAAATGTAGGAGCTGTTAGTGCATAGGCCGTATTTCTAGAAGATCATGAGGGCACCTACTTTCTGTGGGTGTTGTGGGGATTAAACGAGTTAAACGAGTTTAGAGGCCAGCGTGGTGGTGAAGCGGTTATGTTCGTGCCTTCCACTTCAGTGGCCTGGGGTTTGCCTGTTCGTCAGGGGCCCAGGGTTTGCTGGTTCGGATCCCAGGTGTGGACATGGCACCGCTTGGCAAGTCATGCTTTGGCAGGCGTCCCATGTATAAAATAGAGGAAGATGGGCACAGATGTTAGCTCAGGGCCAATCTTCCTCAGCAAAAAGAGGAGGATAGGCAGCGGATGTTAGCTCAGGGCTGATCTTCCTTAAAAAAATAAAACATTTCAGCATTCAGAACAGTACCTGGCACGTAGTAGGCACTCAGTAAAGGTTAGCTAGTCATCACCATCACTTTTTGTCACTTGGACCCCAGCACTAGCTTCCCAACTGGACTCCCTGGCTCCCGCCATGGCCACTTCCACGCCATCGTGATGCCACTGGTCAGAGTGATCTTTCTAAAGCCCAGATCTGACCATCCGTCTCTGCTCAAACCTGCAGTGGCTCCCTGTTGCCTACAAGAGCCAAAGGTCCCTCAAGGCCTTTGCTGACCCAGTCACCGCCACCCTCGCCAGCCCCGATTTCTGCCACCGCCCCCCCCCCCGTCCTCCAGCAATAGTCGGGAACCCTTTGTTCACAGCCCCGTGTCTTTGAACATGCAGCTGCCTCTGCTGTGACTTGTCCAGCAGCAAACTCCGACGGAGTCTCACATCCTCTGTGAAGCCTCCCTCCCCACCGGCGGGCTGGCCCCCTTCCTTGCACCCTGCCTGCTACCCTCACTGGTGCTCCTTCCGCCCCCGTTCCTGCAGCAGCCGACCCTGAGCCTGCCACAGGCAAGGGGCCGGGGGGAGCGATGATTGTCCACGATGGGTTTTTTTTATTGTTACTATAATTTAGATCAGCAAATGGATGCCCAGTGAGGTGAAGTCACTTGCCCAGGTCACTCAGTGGGTAAACACTGTGGCCAGGAGTGGACTCCAGGCTTGTCTGATTCAAAGTCCTGGGCTCAAATGCATATGCACACATACATAGAATTACTCTCACGGCCTGTTGGTGGGGGGTCCCCTTGGTTTTCCAATTGTTCCCTACTCAGGAAGGGACCCAGAGATAAGGACAGGGTTAAGGATTTAGGCCCAGAATAGGTCTTCACTTGTTTATTCAATAATTCTATAATTCATTCTCTCACTCATTCATTTACTCCCTCATTCATTCATTCATTTGCTCACTCATTCACAGTCGATCATTTCCACTTTCAATCTGTACTCCTGGCAGACTCAGACCCTACCCTCTAAGAGCTCAGAGTCTGTGGAGAGCCTGGCCAGGGGACAAGGTGGCACAGGCAGGGAGTGGAACCCAAAGGTCTTGCTGTGGACCTTGAAAGGTGAGAGGAGTTTACCAGGTGGCCCCAGGAAAAGGACAGCCCAGCCTGAGGCTGCAGCATGTGCAAAGGGCCAGAGGCTTTGAAACAGCCTGGAAAAACCTTAAGCAGACCTTGGAGAAGGAGGGTACCTGGGGGTGGCAGATGGGAGGAGCGGCAGGAGATCATTGAGGGAGAAGGTTGCAGACATGGGCAGGGGACCGAGGTCAAGATTAATTTGGGAGTTAGGTATGGAGCAGGGTTAACGTTTGGGCCGGGTTTAGCTTTAGAGATTAGAATTTTAAATTTGATTTTTTTTCTTTTTTTAAAGCTTGGTCCTGAGCTACCATCTGTTGCCAACCTTTTTTTTTTTCTTCTTCTTCTTCTCCCCAAAGTCCCCCAGCACACAGTTGTATACCCTAGTTGTAGCTCCTTCTGGTTGTGGCATGTGGTCTGATGAGCAGTGCCATGTCCGCACCCAGGATCCGAACCAGTGAAACCCTGGGCCGCCGCAGCAGAGCGCACAAACTTAACCACTCGGCCACAGAACTGGATTCTTTTTAACCTGTCTTTCCCGCAAGGATTCCGAGGGGCTCGTATGGGTGGTAAGGATCTGGGGTTACGGTTAGAGCCACTAAGAACCTAAGGACCAGAGATAGGCTTTAGGGTTGGGACTCAAGGTGCCTTGAAATCGAAGTACTGGAGGGAGCAAAACCAACATTTGCTGGGCACGGAGTCTCCCTTTTCCTCCTGTCTGAAGCACAGAGGTAAAGCTGTGTAATCTCGAGTCGTCACTTAACCCCTCTGGGCCTCCGAATGCCCACCAGTTAAACAGCTGGGCGGGTGAGGATGCCCTGCTGTGTGGTGCGCACCTTCCCTGGTCCAGGCACCACGCGCGGTCGAGATGTTCTCATCCGCTCTGGACACGACCCCCACGTGGAGCAGCATTAGAACAGCCTAGCCAACTCCCGGGCATCCAGTAGGCGCTCCATCGAGGCTGGCTCTCCCCTCTCCCCTCATTTCTCCGGGAGCCCCTTCTCGCCGGGCGGGCGGCCGGCCCAGATGTGCTGACTCACTGGTCTGGAAGGACGGGCCTCGCCGCGGCTGGGGGCGCCCCGGGCCCTGCCCCTCCCCGCCGGCCGGCCGGCGCGGCGCAGCCGGGGTCCCGAGCGCCGCGGGCAGGGAGCCGCGCAATTACGCTAATTACAGCCCGGCCTCCGCGGCGGTGGCTAGCGCGGCCACGCCGGCCCGAGAACGCCCCCAGCCCGGCCGAGCGTGGGAACCGCCGTGCCCTGCGCCCGGGGCGGGGGCGGCGGCGGCGGCGGCGTCGGGGGCCCGCCCGGGGGCCGCGATGGGCCATCAGCCCGCCCCGCCGCTCGCGCTAATGACACCGGGCGCGCTGGGCGCGCTCGCGCCTTTCATCTGACATCGCCTAGCGTCCCGCGCGCATTAACCCCGAACCCCCGCACCCGCTGGGAAGCAGCGGCGGGCCTGCAGCCCCATTTGCCCGGGGAAGCCGAGTGGCCAAGCTCTCTGGGAAGTTCCCACGCGCCGTGCCTTCGCTCATTCATTCTCGCACTCATTCCCTCCCTTCCTCACTCCTTCATTTACTCGCTAAACAAACGTTTGCTAAGTACTTTCTGCTGCTGTCTCCTTTCCTGTAAAATGGGAATAATAATACGTGCCGCACAGGATCGCTCTAAGGGTTAAGGTGGGCTTGGGGACGAAAGGGATGGCTCCTTTATGAAGTCCCTGTTCTGTGCTAGACCCATCTCAAATACACACTCGCTGGCTTGTTCTCACAACAGCCCCGGACGGGATAAAACCCTATTTTACAGACGGAAGCACAGAGAGGTGATGGGATTTGTGGAGGTCACACAGCAACAGGAGCGTCAGACTTCTGTCCTCCAAAGTAGTTCCCATGGCTCCACCACACAGTGAATACACAGTGAATGCCTGTGCACAGAATAGGGAAATAATAGCAGCTGCCATTTCTGGAGCACGTCTTCTGCGCCCGGCGCTGTGCTAAGTGCTGTCTGTGCACTATCTCATTTAATCCTTGCAACCACAACCTCAGATGCCAAGCAGTAGTATTTTATTCCCATTTTACAGATGAGGAAACTGAGGCTGAGGGAATAAGTCTCTTGCTCAAGGCCACATAAGCTGAAGTGGCTGAAGTGAGGGTTGAACCCACCAAGCCCAGCAGGGGCTCTGAGGCTCTCTGCCGCCCGCAGCTGACATAGAGCAGCTTCCTCTTCTCTTCTCTCAGTGTCTTTTCCAGCCTCAAGTTTAGGACGGCGAAATCTGTTGAATGCCTCTTCTCTGCCCACACCCAAGTGACCAGCTCCAAATACTCCGGAGACAGGTTAGAGGTGATTTGGTGCTGATGAAAGGGCGTGAGACAGAGAGGAGCAACCTGCAAGTTTAAACTCTCTGGGCGTCAGTTCCTCATCTATACAATGGGACAGCAGCCCCCATTCTGCCTCCCTCACAGCACTGTTGCTCATTTGTTCTTTCCTTCAGTGATTGCATTCATTCACTTAGAACATTTCTTGAGTGCCATCTGTGAACTTGGTGCCAGGGTGAGGGTGGCCAACTGTCCCGGACGGAGGGGTTCCAAGGATGCAGGACTTGGGGTGCTGAACCTGAGATAGTCCCAGGCAAACCAGGACGATCAGTCACCCTGCCTGTGTTGGGTGCTGGGGATTTGAGTGGTATCAGAGCCTGGCCTGGTCCCTCTGAGAACTGGAAATGCTCCTGCCCACGGGAAAGGATGCCCCATAGGAACTGTTGGCCCTGAAACAGGCAGAGGGCGAGGTGCCCTGGTAGTGTGCTGTGTTCAGCTTTTTCCCGGTCTCCCTGGCTCCAGGCCAAAGCAATCCTACCCATTGCCTGGCTGGGAAAGCCAAGGCTGACAGCCTGGCGGTGGCTTTCCCACAGCAGCTGCCGTGAGTCAGCGCCTGGGGGCAGGGGTGGGCAATCCCACCTCTACCCACTCCCTCGCTGTATGACCTTGAGCAAGCCACCTTACCTCCAGGAGCAGCCTCCCATCCTCACCCAGAAGGGGAGTGACTGCCCGGTGGGGTAGTGACCGCCTGTCACAGGAGGCCTTTCCAGGAACCTCCACTTCACCAGGAACTCCCCGTGAAGCAGCCTCCCCATAGGCGGGGGTGCCTGCCAAGAACTTGGTCACTGCTGGGTTCTTGGCAGTAGCCAGGTGAGGACATGCCAGGAAGAACCTAGAAAGATTGGCCTTGAAATCAGACAGAATGGACCTTAATCCCAGCGGGTGACTGGACCTCCTTTTCCTCACCTGGAGCATGAGGGCAACACCACCTCCCACTTCTGGATAGCGAGTGGGATTCTGAAGATGAAGGCATGAGTCAGGTGCTCAAGCACACCAGTTCCCTTCCTGCCCCGTTACTGGTCCCTGTGTTCCCCTGCCCAGCTGGCTGGCCTCACCCGAATGTCTTCTTCATCTGCTTCCTTCTTTACCCTCCATTCATTGGGTATCCATCATGTGCGGGTCATCTTAAGACCTCAGGTGGGGCAGGCGTATAAAAAAATGGAGTCTCCACGCTTTCATGGGAAGCTGTGGCGACTCCTGAGACCCCAGGGTAGTGGGGGAGAAAGAGTAGCCACAGCCGTCCCCCCCGGGAAAATAAGAGACCAGCTCCCTCACACCTCCCCTCTCTCCCACCATCACCCTCTGTCTGGACCCCTTTCCTTCCATCCTCCACCCCCACCATCACACCCCCTCCACCCCCGACTTCCACTAGGCGTGTCTTTTATCTACAACCAAGCACAGGGTCTCGCTCATTGTAGGCAGCAATAAATATGGAAAGAAGAGAGGAGAATCAGAAGGGAGGGGGTGGGCCTGAGTCTACGTTCAGGTTTGGGGGTTCATCAAAAGAATTCCTGCCCTCTCTGTGCTCAGACTGTGATATTCCCTCCAGAAAGGGAGAAGGCAGCAGAGGTGAGGACGTTAACTGGGTGAAGGTACATTCCACTGCCTTTCAGAGTCTTCCTGCCTCACGTCCTGCCCCTGTTTTACACCTTGTTGGTGGCCATCAGCAGCCCATCGCCCCTGGCGGGGGGTGGGGTGGGGCGGGCTGTGATTCGGAGTTATCCGAGACTGGGGCACAGACACCCAGGCATGGACATCAGCTTTGCTAGGAGCGTGGGTCTCCTCGAGGAAAGTCATTTCCTTGTGTGTGAGGAACTTGCCCAGATGACCTTGAAGTCCTACCAAAGGCAATCTAAGGATGCAGAAATTCTGAGATTTTGGGGTCTCCATATCCAGAAGCCGTGGTCTAAAGTTGCTCTGTTCAATGTGGTAGCCACGTGGCCACTGAGCACTTGCTATGTGGCTACTCCAAATTGTGCTTCAGTATAAAATAAACATCAGATTTCAAAGATTTAATACAAAAAATGTGAAATATCTTATTCATTTTTATATTGATTACATGTTGCAACGATATAATTTTGGATATACTGGGTTAAATAAAATTTATTAAAATTAATTTCACCTGTTTCTCTTTACTTTTAAAGAAAATGTCGGAGCCAGCCCGGTGGCACAGCAGTTAAGAACGCACGTTCCGCTTTGGCAGCTTGGGGTTCGTGAGTTCGGATCCTGGGTGCGGACATTGCACTGCTTGGCAAGCCATGCTGTGGTAGGCGTCCCACATATAAAGTAGAGGAAGATGGGCACGGATGTTAGCTCAGGGCCAGTCTTCCTCAGCAAAAACAGGAGGATTGGCAGTAGTTAGCTAAGGGCTAATCTTCCTCAAAAAAAAAAAAGAAAAGAAAATGTGGCTATTACCGCATTTACAATTTCATAGGTGATGCGCATTGTATTTGTATTGCACAGCACTGGCTAAAGAGGTGGCAGTCACCCAGCTAAGTCAAAACTTCTTCCCTGGCACCTGGGGCTGTCGGGTCTTACTCTCTTCCCAGGAGAGAAGAATCAGGCCTTGATCCCTTATGAGAAAGTGCTGTTTCCTCCCCTCACACATGAAGGCACCCCAAGTGTCCTGCTTTCTGGGGAGGTGAAGAGCAGAGCCCGTCCTCCAGGGCTGTCCTCCCTCCACAAGGAAGACAGAATGCAGACGTGACTGGGAAATTCCTTTCCAGGCTGCCTTCCAGCCCAGCAAGAGCCAGGCCGGCCCACCCAGAGGAAAGCCCTGGCGGCTCCTTCCTGCCTGGCCCAACCCTGGCCCTAAGTCTGAGCCAGGCTCCAGGCGGCGGGGGGGTGGGGTGGAGGGGCGCACCCACATCCCACAGTCTTCAGCCAGGACTGCACCAGGCTGGGCATTCAAGGGGCATTTGATTCCCCCCCAGGGAATTCACACACCAGCAGAGGAGGCGCGTCACACCCAGGGGTAACTGGAGATGATCACTCAGCCTCCATCTGCTGGGAAACAGATCTCCGATGAGATAGGGGCAGATCTGGGCCCTGTTTCTCCATGCCCCACCCCCACCAACATCCCATCCCCCTTTTGAGAGGGAAATAAAGAACAGGGCACAGTGGTTGACAGTGAGACCTTAGCACTCCTCCAGGCACACAAGTTTCAACCCCACTTTGGCCAGCTGCTTGCTGTGTGGACCCTGAGCACTAACCTCGCTGGGCCTCAGTCTCCCCATCTGTAAAATGGGAACAATCACAGTACGAACCTTGCAGGGTCATTGTAAGAACTCGATGAGATGATGCGTGTCCAGTGCCCGACAGAGGAAGGGCTCACCGAACGTCAGCTACTGTTACTATTATTAATAATAACAGAATGGTTTCTCATTCAGGTACTTCTTTTGGTGACTGATCAGCCAAAACAAGGCTGCCACAGGGGACTTCTCAGGGACTCTAAGAACCAGTCATTGGAACGCAATTTGACTTGAAAGGGGTTTTGTGGGGAGTTTGGTGTACTGGTTCATAAAGAGCAGCCACACCTCTCTTGACAGTTTGAACTGGTCCCCTCTGGTGAGTGTTGGCTGGTCAGGTCCTTAGACAGTATAGACTGGGGCGGGCAGCAGGGGGCCAGGAGGGCCCCGCCCCTGACCAGCCCCTTCCTGTGCTCCCCCTCCCCCCACACAACAGGCCTCTGGGCCAGGAGGGGCGGGCGAAGTGGAAGGAAAAAGTGGCTGGAGAACCTTAGAGGGTGGTTTTTAAAATTCCCCTCAGTCACCTGCGAAATGAAGCAGTGGGAAGGGTAATGCTCCCATTTCCCTTAATATTCCTGTCTAAAACTGGATTTTCAACAATAAGCGGATTTTTTTGTAAGTCCCAGAAGGAGTCTATCATCCCAGCAATTCCAGATCCTCAAATGGACAAACTCATCAACAAAATAGCCATATTAGCAGGTAATCATGGAAGACAAAGTGTTGCGCCCTAATTTTTCTACCTTCAAATTGTTGTATTCAGGTAACTTTGTCAACCGCACGTCCTTGAGACAAGACAATACTTTACTCCAAGATGACACCCACTTGGGTTTTTTGGTGCTAAAATGGGCTTCCTTTTATGAGGTGTGGAAGTAGCTGGTAGTTGCTTTGGGTTCTGTTGGTTGGCTGGTTAGGCTATTTTGTATGTCCTGACTTGGTGAAATAAAAAATTGGCCAAATCAGTTCCTAGAATTTGGGAGGGGATGGGTTTGCTGATCCAAAGGTCTGGGAACCACTGACCAGGTCCATCCTCCTACCCACCGAGGGCATTCCACTGTCCTGCAGGGCTGTGCCCTCAGAGCCATGGCCTTCGGGAATCCTCGCAGCCACACCCCTGACGAGGGGGCTCCTCCCGCTCCTGGCAACGAAGCAGTCACGTTTCCAGAGATACCATATCACCCTCAGACGCCTCTGCCTCTGAAGAAATTCCTCCCGTTGAACTGAAACCCAGTCATGTTGAGATTCATTTTCAGAGGTCACTCAGAACTTTCCAGTCTCACTGCCTAGGGACAGCCATTCAGAGATCAGAAGGCAGTGTGATTAAGGGGCCCTAGAGGCTTCCCTTCTCTGGGCTAAGCATTCTAGTCCCTTCCTTGGAGGGCCTCCGCCCCACCCGCCCCTCAATCGCGTGGATCCCCCCAGGAGCGCAATGTGAGAGGCAGAGCAGTGTGGTTGGTAAACGGGTGGGCTCTGGGGTCAGACAGCCTTGGTATGAATGCTGGCCACACCTCTTTCTGACTGTGTGACCTTGGGCGGGTTACTGGAGCTCTCTGTGCCTCAGTTTTCAGTTTCTTCACTTCGAAGCAGAGATAATAACAATGCCAACAGGATTGTTGTGTTAGGAGGATGAAGTTAGTCAACACAAGCTAGGCCTTAGAACAATGGCTGGCACAGCATTGCACTCGGCACGTGTCATCTAGGATGTGCTGTGTGGTCCTGCCCTCTCCCCCATCACCAGTTAATTGGTCCCACGGGGCACCTGACCCAAGCTGGGCCAACAAGTCTTTTCCCAGGGATTTTAGACCTGGGATGCAGAGAAAGGAGTCAGTTTTCTCCATTAGCTGAAGGTGCAAGGTGTAAAATTCAGCCATGTTTCCCACACCATGAAGAAAATCAGTATACTATGAAAGAGAAAAAGGTAATGTTCAGAAAAAAGCAAAGACAAGACACAGAGAGAGAGAGTTCTGGTTTCGGTTGCTCCTAAAGACCAGCTCCACCCCAGCCCTTCGTATAACTTCACTGTTTGTCTCACTTAGCTTTGGCTGCATAACAACTACCTCAAAACTTAGGGCTTGAGGGGGCCGGCCCAGTGGTGTACTGGTAATTTCATGGGCTCTGCTTGGGTGGCCCAGACTTCACAGACCAGGATCCCTGGCAGGGATCTAGCACCACTCGTCAAGCCATGCTGTGGTGGCATCCTACATAAAGTAGAGGAAGATTGGCACGGATATTAATTCAGGACTAATCTTCCTCACCAAAAAACAAAACAAAACAAAACAACACAAAAAACAAAACTTGGGGCTTGAAGCAGCAATCACTTACCAGCTCTTATATGCTACGATTTGGCTGGGCTCTGCTGGTATCTCCTGGGTCCAATCACACAATTGCATTCAGCTGGCAGCTTGACCAGGGCTGGATGGTCCAGGATGGCCTGAAGGTGACCTCGCCTTTACTGAATGTGTGCCACGTGCCAGGCACTGTAGGAAATGCCAGAGTGGAGAAAATGAACATTTACTGGGCTCCAACTTTGTGTTAGGCCAGTGATGCAAATTGTAGGTGTATTATCTCACTTAATCCTCCTGATTACATGGTCAGAGAGTTGTTATTATTATCACTCCCATTTTACAGATGAGGAAACTGAGGCTCAGAGGGGGGATAACCTACCTAAGATTTCAAGACCCAGAGGAGCAGAGCTGGAATTCAGGCCCAGGAGTCTTGAGTTTCTGCAGAGCCCGTACTCTTGTACTGTGCCATCCTGGTCTTTCCACATCAAAGAGGCAAATTCGGCCCTACCCTCACGTGCCTTTAGTGTCCTCAAGGGGACTGAGTGGACAGCACCCAACAGCATAAGATTCACCGCCATTCATTCAGCAAATGTGCCCCATACCTCTCTTGTGCTAGGCACTGTGTTAGGTTCTAGACATGCGGAAATGACTCAGACGCAGGATGCAGAAGAGGAGCGTGGAGTAGGAAATGATTAATCATGCATGGTTTGGGCTCAGCATTGACTCTTTTATCAGCCTGATTCTTAAGGGATGGGTGATGCTGGTGAGGACATGCAGTTCAGGCCAAACTCCCGTTCCCACCGATGTGCAATGTCTCAGGGTCCCAGTTACACAGTGATCAGAGGTAAAGTGATCATCGGGGGAAGGTCAAGGGCTCTCGGGCCATCCTGTGAGCCTGGCTACAAAACTGAGCACAGGCCACCTGTTCACAGGATACCTGTGAATGCCAGGTCAAAGCTAGCAGTTTCCAGGGTGAGGTGACACCCTTGTCATCTTCTGAGGCAGCTCAGGAATTTCTGAGCCCAAGGAAGCCATTTCTGCCAGTCCAGAGTTGGGATGCTCAGAGACACAGCATCCACGTGCCCAGAGCCCTCTCCCCAGTGGGCAGGCAGGAGCACTGGGGAAGCAGGGTGTGCAGTGGAAGGAGCCTGACCTCAGAAGGAGCCAGATCCTGCCGTGACTCCTAGCTGTGTCACTTTCTGGCTGTGTTCCCACAAGCTGGAGGTGTACTCTTCCTGAGCACCCTTCTCATCACCTGTGAAACAGGGAGAAAACTCCCTGTCTTAACCAACACTTTTTGTGTTTCTCTAGCTAGCTTAAGCAAAGTGAGGTCTCTATGAGCGGGAGACCAGGGCACCTCCTGGAACTCCAGGGCACAGGGCCCCGTGAGCCTGGCTCCACGCCTGTAAAGCCATCAGAAATTCAGGCAGGACTCCCTCTCCGGCTCCCACCTCATCTCTTTTCCCTCTGTGCTTGCTTCGCTCTTCTCCCTCTGCAGACAAGCTTCTTTCATTTGTCCAGTACCTGTCACAAAAGCCAGCTGTCCCCAGAGCTCACACATAGGATTATAGGAGGTCCCAGCCTCAATCATTCTGGCTGCTTTCTTTCAGCCCCAATTCTAAACTCCTGGGAGAAAGAATCTGGTCCAGCTTGGGCCTAAGGTCCATCACTGTGGTCTATGGCACAGGTGGCCATGTCCACGAAAGGTGGGTCGTATAGCACAACTGGGGACCCCCATGGGTGAAGCGAGGAAGGGGCACTTCTCAGAGGAGTGTCATCATGAGCTAGGCAGATCCCCCCAACAATTATCATGAGGATTAAATAAGACAATGAACATTAACCACTTGGCACCTAATAGGCATGCACTTCAGGGGAGGGCCTTAGGTCAGAGTCCCAAGAAGGAGGGCTCAGGGAGAAGAGGGGCGAGGAAGAGAAAGGGGCGAGTATAGAAGGATGCGGTCTCAGCCTGGCCCACGGCAGCTCTGATGCCCCAGCTGCCCTGCAGAGTCAGTCTCACCTGGAGGCAAGGGGACTAGTCTTTTGTACGCCTCACCAGTTGGTCCCCAGGAGTGTGGGGGAGGGGAGGCTTCCCTTTGGCTGAGGGCACTTCTCAAGAGAAGAGGGCAGCTGTGATTGCTTGCAGCTAACATGCCACGGCAGCTGGGAGGCGGACGCGCCAGCCGGGAAAGGGGACTCGGGTGGGGCACGAACAGCATCCATTACAGGGAACCTCCAGTAAACACATATGGGCACTAGTTGCCTCTTGTCTTTGTCTCACCCTTTTACAGGTTTAAGAGTAATATTAAATTATATTTTGTGGGTTTTTTTTTTTTTTGAGGAAGATTAGCCCTGAGCTAACTGCTGCCAAGCCTCCTCTTTTTGCTGAGGACTCTCCTCTTTTCTTGATTCTGTTCTGTAAAGTGTAAAGTGTTCTGTAAAGTGAGTGAAACACCTCCTGCCTTTTCTCCTTCTTGGGTTGTTGGGAGAAGATGTAGAAAGCTCTGCACAGACGGTTTGCAGTGTTATAAGTGCTGCCTTTCAAGGGCCGTCACCATTCACGCCTGATCTCTCCCTCTCCAGAAACAAATGGCCATTATTCTGGCCCCACCCAACTACCTGGTACTTCTTGAACTTCTCCCTGGACATTCACGCCTTGGTGCTTTCATTCAAAAGCTGTGCTGTTCACTAAGAAAGCCTGTTTCCCTGCCTTCTTCATTGTCCAGATCCTGCCCGTCTAAGAAGGCTCACTCCTCCATGACGTCTTCCCGCCCCTCCCGAGCACTGCATCTCTGGGGTCTGCTTTACCCCTGGGAATGTCTCCCTCCCTGCACTCTGAGCTCCTTTCCCTGGTCCAAACTGTTAATTCCAACGTCACACGGCACTGTCGGGTGCAGACCAGGCCCTGTGCTGGGCAATGGGGCTTCAGAGTGGAGGGAGACCCCATCTCTACCCTCAAGAGGACCCCCATCTAGTGGGATCAGAGAGACCAAAAAGCACCTGATCACTGACCTACAGGTTAGGGGAACAGAGTGGTTAGGTGCACCTGGCCTTGAATCTCAGGATGCAAGGAACGGGAGCCTAACTACAGTGGCTTAACTAAATAGGGCATATTTTTCCCAAATAGTAAGAAGACCAAAGTAGGTCCTCCAGGACTGCCTCAGAGGCAGGCTCCTCCTGGATTCCACTCTGCCATCCTTAGCATGTGCCATTTTTCTCATTTGTAAAATGGGAATGATGGAATTTTCCTTATAGGGCTGTTGTAAAGATTAAGCAAGTTGACATATGTAAAGAGCTTAGAACAGGATCTGGCACATATTAAGTGCTCTGTACAGACCTGCTATTTTTATTATTATTATTGTTATTGTTATTCTGTCATACTGGAAAAATGACTGCTGGCCCTCCAAGTGTCACATCTTCATCCCTGTCATGAAGGGAGGAAAGGCAAAGCACAAAAAAAGTGAGTGCTGGCTGAATCCATCTGTTTTTTGTTTTTTCTTAAGATTTAATTTTTTCCTTTTTCTCCCCAAAGCCCCCTGGTACATAGTTGTGTATTCTTCGTTGTGGGTCCTTCTAGTGGTGGCATGTGGGACGCTGCCTCAGCATGGCTTGATGAGCAGTGCCATGCCCTCGCCCAGGATTCAAACCAGCGAAACACTGGGCCACCTGCAGCAGAGCGTGCGAACTTAACCACTCCGCCACGGGGCCAGCCCCATATTTGTTTGTTTGTTTGTTTGTTTTTAATTGAGGTGAAATCCATATGAAACCAGCAAAGAGTCAGCCATTGATGATTAAGTTGCTAGGAACGAAAGGTTTTTTCCTTTTTGCAATTACTGATTATCGCTTTTAGCTGTGTAGCTCACCCATTGTTAACTGCTGTTTAGGCAATATGCTGTCTGACTCCCACTAGGCTCCTATAGATAATAGCTCCCTGGAGCGGGGTCACCATGGTAATGGGTGTTTGAGCTGTTTCTCAGGAATTAGAACTCCTTTGTCCACTCCAGGCCGGTTGAGACCACCAACCCATCAGCTGGGCCCATGCAGATGTCCGATAGGCGACCTTTTGATGTGAAGAGGCTAAAAACTCCACCCTCCGATCATGCTCACACCCCCATTTTGTGAGCATGCGTCCTGTGAAGGGGCACCGAGTCTGACTACGCTTGCGCACATCATCAGTTACCTCACCTCCAATCACCTGTCTCCACATTTCAGACTGCCTTGCCCCTCATCCCATAAATTTCCCTGAGTCCCTGTGTTCGTGGAAGTGGATTTGAGACTCACGCTCTTGCTTCCTCCCATGGCTGGGTTGTGATTAAACTCTCTCTCTGCTGCAATCTCATCATCTCAGTGTTTGGCTTTCTGGGCGGCGGGCAAAAACGAATCTGGCACGGTAACACATCTAACATGAAATTAACCATTTTAAAGTGAACCTTTCAGTGGCATTTAATAGTTCAATGTTGTGCAACCACCAACTATGTAGTTTCAAAACGTTATCACCCCAAAAGGAACCCCCGTACCCATTGATCACTTGCTCCCCATTCTCCCCTACCCCCAGCCCCTGGCAACAATCAATCTTCGTTTTGTCTCTGTGGATTTATCTATTCTGAGTAATTCCATCCATTTAAAGTGCTTTCTGGGAAGCCCCACTGAACCTCTTCTTCTCACTTCTCATTGGCCAGGAAAGTGTCTGATTTTTGGCTGGGCACCTTGCTGCCCCCCACAAAATCAGCATTCTGCCATTCTACATTCTAACTTATTGAGCACCTAACCATATTTTATTGATTCTCAGACCCATGAATTCTTTTTTACATTTTAACTTTTCTGAAATAAGAATCGTCTTATAACTGATACTATCTCATTTTTAATGAAATACAGCATGTGTCAAGCACGGTTCTAGGTACTGGGGATAAATCAAAAAATGAAACAGACAAAGTTCCCTGCCCTCATGAAGCTGACATTCTAGTAGCGGGGAGATCAACAATTAAACATAATAAATAAGTGATTTATTTAATGTGTTAGAAAATAATAAATGCTGAGAAAAAATTAAAAGTAGAGCAAAGTAAGGTCCTTTTGGGGGATGGACTAAGGACTGGTTGCTGTATGAATGTATCAGTTAGCTATTGCTGTGTAACAAATTATCCCAAAACTTGGCAGCTTAAAAGAATGAACATTTATTATCTCAGTTTCTGTGGGTCAGGAATCCAAGGGTGGCTTGGCTAGGTCATTCTGGCTCAAGGTTTCTCACAATGTTGCAAACAAGATGTCAGGGGGGCTGTGCTTATCTGGAAGCTGAGCTAGGGCTGGAGGATCCGCTTGGGAGATGGCTCACACGTATGGCTGTTGGCAAAAGCCCGGCTGTTGGCAGGAAGCCTCAGTCCCTTGTCATGTGGGCCTCACCATACGGCTGCTTGAGCATCTTCCCCACGTGTCAACTAACTTCCCCAGAGCAGGTGACTCAAGAGAGAGAGCAAGGAGAAACCCACGGGGTCTTTTATGAGCTATTCTTGGAAATCACTTCTGTTACATTCTATTCGTTAGAAGTGAGTCACTGTGTCCAGCCCACGTTCAAGGAGAGGGGAATTTAAGGAGGAGCATCAAAGAATTTGTGGACGTTTCTGGAAACCGCTACAACTACATAGGGTAGTCAAAATTAAAGAAAGGTAATATTTGAGCAAAGACATGGAGGAGGTGAGGGACTCAGCCACGCCGCTCTGGGGGCAAGAGAGGGGAGTGTTCTGGGCAGAGGAAGCAGCCGCACTGTTGGGGCAGGAGCTTGCCGCATGCTGGGAAAGAAGAAGGAACACTGGGCGGCAACTAAGGGGACTGCCACACTCCTTTCCTCCATTACTAGCTGAGTGACCTTGAGCAAGTCACTTCTCTCTCTGAGCCCCGTTTTCCTCCTCTGTGAAATGAGAGTGATGGAAGTAACTACACACAGGTTTATTACGGGGATTAAATAAAATAATACAGATCTTCCCTGATTTATGATGGGGTTACATCCCCATAAACCCATTGTAAGTTGAAAATGCATTTAATACATGTAACCTACTGGCCATGGTAGCCTAGCTCAGCCCACCTTAAACATGCTCCGAACACTTCCATTAGCCTGCAGTTGGGCAAAATCATCTAATACAAAAAGTCTATTCATAATACAGTGTTGAATATCTCCTGTAATTTATTGAATACTGCACTGAAAGTGACAACAGAACTGTTGGATGCAGACAGAGTGATTATAAGCTGTCTCTTGTTTACCCTTGTGATCATGGGTCCCACTGGGAGCCGCGGCTCGCTGCCACTGCCCATCCTCAAGGGAGAGTGTCATACTTCATATCGCTTCCCTGGGGAAAGACCAAAACTCAAAACCAGAAGTACTGTTTCTACTGAATGGTTATCGCTTTCACATGGTAAAGCTGAAAAGTCAAAAGTCGAACCACCACGAGCAGGAACCATCTGAAAGAGCAGAGCATCCAGCCCATGTCTGGTACATAGTAAATACTCAGTAAACGTCCCTTAGTGTTATTCTTGTTACAATCAGGTGCAGTAGCCTCTTTTTTAACATCTGAGCATCGGGTACAGTGGTGCAAATCATCAGCTGGGGGCTCTTGGAGGACATGGCCCCTAGGGCACCTGGTAGAAACGTCTTCCCTCCTCTGCGACCTGGAGGAAAAGCTGAAGAAGAGAGGAACTTTGTCTGCCAGTCAGAGCCTGGACCCCAGGTCTCAGAGCAGTCTCCAGGTTTGAGTGCCCAGCCTGCCAAGCTGCTGGCGTGGGGATGGGGGCTGCTCAGCCAGGGACTGAGGAGTCAGCTCAGAGGTTCTAGAGCGTGTTCTCCCCCAGGTACCTCTCTTGAGCCCCCCAGTCTCAGTCAATCCAAGGACAAGTATTTGCTGAGCCCTGCCTCAGTCTTGCTTTGCCTTGGCTAGTGGAAATGGGGCAGTCAGCAAGAGCAAAACCCAAGGGATTCTGCCAACCAGGACCTGGGGTCTTTGGAAAGGGCAGAAGCCACTTGGGGTCAATCCTTCTGTATGTCCTCAAGAAGAGGAACTGGACACAAGGAAGGAGAGGGAAGAACTGCATCCTCACTTGGTGGCAAGATGGTTGCTAGGATCCACCAGTTCTTTCCATTGGTGAGCGCCCACCTGGGTCAAGGACCACTGTGGCCTTGTTAATTCATGCCAGGTGAACTCAAGGGCTCCTCCTGACCGCCCCCACCCCCCGATGGGCTCATAAAGATGTGGTTCAGGGTGAAAGAAGCTTGGATCAGTGGGGAGGGCTCTGCTCTAAGGACTACAAACATCGCTTCCGACACTGGCTCCACCACGCACACTGTGTGACCTTAGCCAACTTCCTGAGTTATTTTCTGGGCCTCGGTTTCCTTCATTGTCAAAAAGGATAATAATTTCTGCTCTGCCTAACTTATTCAGTCAACAGCTACTTAAGTCCTTACTATGTGCCCAGAACTGTTCTGATGCCTTAGAAATACTGTGCAGAACAAACAAGACATTGAAGACCTCTGCTCTCAGGGAGCTGACCTGCTAGTGGGGAGACAGCCTGAAAAACTGCCAAGTGGTGGTAGACGCTAAGAAGAAAAGCAGAATAAGGTGAGTGGATAGAGAAGGATGGTCAGGGTAGTTCTCGATGAGGGGTGACTTTTTTAAATGGAGATCAGAACCAGTGAAGGAGTGGATCTTGCAGATGTCCAAGGGAAGAACATTCCAGGCCGAGGGAACAGCAGGCGCCCCAAGAAATGAAGGTGCCTGGGTGGTTCAAGGCAGAGCAAGGAAGCAGTTCATGGGAATGCTAGAAACAAGCAAGGTCCAACCAGAGCGATGCTTTCACAGCGTGTGTCTGATCATATGTCGCTCCTCTGCCAAAGTCCTTATGGGGCCCTCCAAGGCCCCACGTGATCTTCTTCCCTCTTCCCTCTGTGACCTCCTTGCTCCCCACCCCCAAGCTCCCTCTGTGCCAGTCCCACCCCTCCTGGCTGTTGCTCACACCTGCTTTGAGGCTTGACCCTAACTCAGGGGCTCAGAATCATCTGCACGGCTTATTAAAATGCAGATGGCTGAGCCCCAGCCTAGTTACTGGTTCAGAAACTGGTTGAGTCTGGGTGACACAAGATGGTTGCTAGGACCCACCAGTTCTTTCCATTGGTGAGTGCCCACCAGGGTCAAGGACTACTGTGGTCCTGTTAATTCATGCCAGGGACCCCAGAATGTTGCATTTCTAACAAGGTGGCTGATACTACAGTTTTAGAAGCACACTCCAGTTGTTCCCTCTGCTGGGAGCCACTCTGGCCCAGGCACCACATGGCTAGCGCCTTCTCCTCCTTCAAGTCTCTGCTCAAACCTCATGGTCCTAATGAGGCCTACTCTGACCATCCTGTGCAGTACTGCGGTCTGCTCCCCTGGACCCCCAATCTCCTCCCTACTCCCTACTCTATTTTTCCTTTCCTCCATAGTACCTACCACTTTCTAACATGTGAGTAATTTTACTTAGTTTATTGTTAACTATATGTCCCCAAGTACCTAAGAAGGTTTCTTAACCCAGATTCCATGAACCCCTGAGGACCCCATGGATCTCCCAGAGATCTGCTAGCCCACTGAATTTATATCCAATCATTCGTGACCATGATGTCTGTAGCTTCTATTAGATTCTCAAAGAATTACTCGAGCCTGAAAGCTTAAAATCCACTAGTAGAGTGCTCAATAAATATTTGTTGGCTAAACTAGAGAACTTTTTAAGCACTATTCACACACACACACACACACACACACACTTCTCTCTTTTTTTTTTGAAGGAAAACTGTTTAGTGGCACAATGGCTCCCAAATGTTGGTGTCCATAGATTGACTATGTCAGAATGACAGTGGTGCTTTTTTTTTTTTTTGAGGAAGATTAGCCCTGAGCTAACATCTGCTGCCAATCCTCCACTTTTTGCTGAGAAAGACTGGCCCTGAGCTAACATCCGTGCCCATCCGCCTCTACTTTATATGTGGGATGCCTACCACAGCATGGCTTGCCAAGCGGTGCCATGTCCGCACCCGGGATTGGAACCCCCGAACCGCGGGCCAACGAAGCGGAACGCGTGCACTTAACTACTGCGTCACCGGGCCAGCCCCTCAGTGTTGCTTTTTAAAAATACAAATTCTTATGCTTCAAAATACCCTCAGAGCGTCTGAGTCAGGAGGTTTGGGTGGGGCCAGAGAGTCCATATTTTTCAGCTCCCCCCCCCCCCCAACACACACACCTCCAGGTGAGTCTGAGGGGCAGCCAGGTTTAGGAATTTCTGTGTGAAGCCTTCACTGGAGAGGGATTCAGGGGAATCAATTCCAGTGTGCTGCTTTTACACTTTGAAAAAAATGTGATCACATCCATGGTCGCTGTGACCTTCCCCCTAGTTCTCAGGGTGACCAGGCAGGGATTACAATCTCCTTTTCACTGAGCAGAAAGCTGAGGCCCTGTGGAACCAGGTGACACCTCCCTCCCCACACTCGTCGGTCATACTGCCTGTGAGCGGTGGAGACGCGATTAGAACTCTCGCTCTAGGGTGCCCCCTCTGCACCAACTGGATAAACCCAAGTTCCAGGAAATCCCAAGGACACTACGGGGAAGGGGAGCCAGGGAAGGGAAGGGCAAGTGACAAACACGTGGAGGGCAAGGTTCAGGGAGGCTGTCTCCTGACCACTGGGAGAGACTCCAGCTGCTCTAAGGACACAGGCATTCACATGCTAACTTTGGCTGTGTGTCCTGCCAGGTCTGCCACTTTCCCTTTGTGTGCCTCAGTCTCCTTATCTGCATAGTAGGGCTGGTAATCCATACCCTGCCCCCAATAAGATGCTCGTAGAACGTAAGGCACTCTAAACATCCAAGTTATTATAATTGTTATCAAGGGGAGGTGCAACATCCCCAACTCGCAAGATCTTTAGGGACAGAATTAAATCGAGCCTTTCATTCATTTCAGGTGCATTTTTGAGCACCTACCATGTGCCAGGCATTTAACCTTCACAACAACCCAGTGGGGTTGGTACTGCTGTTGTCCCCATTTCACAGATGAAGAAACTGAAGCTCAGGGGAATGAGTTGCAATTCGTTGGATCATCTGTTCATTCACTCAACTTTTTCTAAAAGCCTGTTCTGGGCCAGGCTCTGGGCCAAGCGCACCAAGATGAACAAGTCCTTCAGGAGACATGCCCACAAATTACTCTAGTAACAATTCAGTACATGCTTCCACAGACAAGTGAGTGGGAGCCGGAGCAACTGGCTCCCCTGGGGTTGTGGGAACGGGTAGCTGACATTCTGAGCGACCTTGCACCGCTAAGGTGCCTGGGTCCTCCGCAGAGGTGGCAATCACAAGGCCTGGCTGGGTTCGAGTCTCGCTTGTCAAGGATTTGCTGCGTATTCCCAGGAAACCCATTCTGCCACGGAGCCTCAGTCTCCATCTGGAAAAGTAAGAGATGGGGTTTGTGATGCTGCAGCTCTGGGGACCTAAACCTCTGGCCCTCCCACCCCACCTTCTGGTGAGTTCAAGCTTGGTCCCAGCCAGACCAAGCCCCTTGGAAAGCGCCAAACACCCCGCCCCAAGGCAGCATTCTAAAGCCCGCCTAACGGCTCGGGGTCCAGAGGGAGAAGCTCCGACAGAGGCGGGGCCTCCCGGGGGCGCGGCCCTGCCAGCCCCTCCTCATTCAGCCAATGAGCGCCCGGGGGCGGGGCAGCCCCGCCTCTGGATATAAGAAGCCGCGGCGTCTCAGGCGCGGCACGGAGATTGCCGAGTCCAGCCGGGCGTGTGCGCGGTGTCCTCGTTGCCCCAAGCCGGCGCCACGGGGCGCACAGGAGCCCTGAGTTCGGTGCCTCCTGGGCTGGGCAGGAGCACGGGTCCGGTTCGGTTTTCCTTTGCCTGGCTGGACTGCAGGGAGGGCACGGGACCCGGATCCCTCGCCGCAGAGGAACAGCCGGCCGCGACCAGGGGACGCCCGCGCTGACCCTCCGCTCGCCGCCTCCGCAGGCAGCCGGCCCGCGGTCATGGCAGACCACCTGATGCTCGCCGAGGGCTACCACCTGGTGCAGAGGCCGCCGCCCGCCGCGCCCGCCCATGGCCCTCATGCGCTCCGGACGCTGCAGCCGTACGCGGGCCCGGGCCCTGACAGCGGGTTGCGGCTGCGGCGGACTCCGCTGGGCCCGCCGCCGCCCCCACCCAGCGCCCTGGCGTACGGGGCTTTCGGGCCGCCGGCCGCCTTCCAGCCCTTTCCGGCTGTGCCTCCGCCGGCCGCCGGCAGCGCGCACCTGCAGCCCGTGGCGATGCTGTACCCGGGCCGCGCACCTGCGCCCCCCGGCGCCCCGGGAGGGCCCCCGGGCCTGCAGCCGCTGCCCGGCGCCCCGGCCCCGCCGCCGCCGACCCCCGCGCACGCCCTGGGCGGCATGGACGCCGAGCTCATCGACGAGGAGGCGCTGACGTCGCTGGAGCTGGAGCTCGGGTTGCACCGCGTGCGCGAGCTGCCCGAGCTCTTCCTGGGCCAGAGCGAGTTCGACTGCTTCTCGGACTTGGGGTCGGCGCCGCCCGCCGGCTCGGTGAGCTGCTGAGCGCGGCCGGGCCCCTGCCTGGCGTGCCCGAGAGGAGACGGGGGTCTGACTGCGCGCCAAGCGTCTGGACCCCGCGCGCACCCTCCGTGAGGGTGGAGGCAGCGGGTTAGTGCACCGAGCCCACCCCGGGCTGAGACGCCTGGCCTCACTCCAGGCTCCGCCTCCTGCAGGGTGACAGTTTGGCTTCACCTCTCTGACCCCGAGCCTCGGCGGTAAAGGGAAGGGGACTAGACCCCCTTCCGGACTCCCCGTTCTTGGATTGTGTCCTTTCCTCTCGGACTCTTCCCCACCCCACCCCCCAATCTGAGCCATTCCAGGCCTCTGCCTGATTCCCCTCTCTCCTTGTGCAACCCACTGCGGTCACTGGGTCCCTGGAGCCGCTAGACCTGGCCTCACCCCCGCTGCCTGGCCCTGAGGTCGCTGGGCCTCCCGCCTGAGGAGGGGAGGACTGCACAGCCGGAACCCCCCCCCCTGGCGTGGAGCAGCGGCCCATCTGGCCTCCAAAACCAAAATAAAACTGGATCACTTTACTGGCTTGTGTTTTCATTTCCTTCTCACTCCAACCCTCCACTCTATGTAGCTTCTGGAGTCCTGAGGTTGTTGGGGACTCTGGGTGGGATGGAGGCCACAGCCCATGGCAGTGCCCAGGAGAGGAAATTGACAGTTTCTTTCGAAAATATCTGTGGGTTGTGCAATTGTTATGTCATAATCTGTAAGGCAGAGGCTGCCACCGCCGGATGGCAGGGTAAGCCAAGGGCACCAACGTGGGGCTCCCCAGCTCCTGGGAGGGCTGGGGGCTGGGTGGGCTGCCCTCACCTGTTTGCTCAGGGCAGCATGGAGGCCGGAGGAGAGCTGGGTGGTACCTGGGTCAGACGGCCCTGGCATTCAACTGTGGTTCTCCTTGTCTAAGACACCATACATCTGGATTTCTGAGGCTATTTCCTCAGAGACAGATGGTCCCAGGCTCAGGTGGTTGTGGGGGTCAAATGCAATGGGAGGCCTTTAGCACAAGGGCCAGACACCTGGTGGCCCTCAATAAATGATAATGATGGTGATTCTATGAATTGGTGCTAGCTTTCTTCCAGCCGCTGTGCCAACCTGGTGCATGCCCTCAAGGAGTCACAGTCCAGTGGGAGTAGGGGTTGACAGACCTGGAAATCAACTCATTCTGGTACAAAGAAGAGTGAGATAAAGACTAGAAAACAGGTAGGGCTGCCCAGTGGGCAAATCCAGAGGAGGGTACGCTTTCAGCTGGTTGGGGGTCAGGTCAGTTCAGACTTCAGGGAGGCGGTGACATTTGATGTGGTGAGCAGAGCCTTGAATGATGAGGACATCTTTAGGACTTGGAGAAGGTGGCAAGACCCCTTCGAAGGCAAGGAGGCATATAAGACCAGGGAAGGAACAGGAAGGCACGGTGTCCAGAAGGGGCAACAATGGTCTAATGGCTTTACGGCAACTTTGTGAGGTGGGCACAGTCCCCATTCTGCAGATGAGGAACGTGGAGCTTGTCCAGGCCTGGAAGGATTTGGCCCAACTCCTGATGAGCAGAGTGAGCTCCTGGCCACCCTCTGATGTTGACTCTGGCAAGCTCCCTAGGTCTTCAGGGGTGTGGGAGAAAGGCAGGAAGAGAGAGACTGAAGGCAGGCAGGAGACGCTGAGGACGGGGTGAGGACAGGGCAGTGGAGCTGGAGAAAAGAGAATGAATTCCAGAGACTCCAGGAGAGGAGCACGGAGCTGCGACCTTCTGTCCCCAGTGGCTGGGCTTCACTCTCCTGCCAAGCTCATTTGTGGACGTGACTCCCCTCCGCCCTGAGTTCACCCAGGGCACACTGTGTCAGCACCAGCTCCAGAGCCACCAGGACAGGCATGGAGTGGGCAACAGGAGGTGTTTGGCAAACGAATAAAGGTCCCCTAAGATAATGGGGCCTCCTGGGACAGGATGGGGAGCAAGGGCACAGAAGCTTCTGGGAAGGGACTGGCCTGAATTCTGGGCTCAAAAAGGCCAGTGTTTGCCCTGGCTTTGCCCAAGCTCCAGACCAGAGATAGAAACCAAAGGACTGGCCTAGGATGGGGAGGGGGAGGGTCTGGCCCTGGCCTGGAGACTGCCCTGATGCCCTTCTCTCTGGGCCTCAGTTTCTCTACCAGTAAAATGGGGCTAATAATGCTGCCCTGCTATTTCACAAGGGAATAAGCCCGTGATGAGTGAGAGGAAATGCAGCAATGGGTGATAAGCATTTGGTAAACTCCATGAGTTCTCCATATGGAAGGCGTTACAGTGGAAACCCAACACCTGTCTCTTTCTAGAGTTACGGGGGAGGGAGCACAGAAGAGGGAGTCCAGCTGCTGAACTCTTTCCAGGCTCCCATCCCCTCCCAGAGGGGCTACTGACAAGTTGGACACTAGACAAGGGGACAGAGGAGAAGGTAAGGCTGGGGCAGCCCACCACCTGGATCCCCAAATCCCTGACACTCTGTGGAGGATTCTGACCCTCCTGGCTGGAGGGGAGGATGGAGTGTCCTTGCTGCCAGTACACAGAGGCTTGTAGTCTGACAGCCTCGGGGTCCATCTCCAGAAGTGGCTCCTACAGGCTGCCTTACCTCAAGATAGTCATCCTACCTTCTGAGTCTCCATTCTCCTAGGGTAGTCAAACCAGCTTCCTGTCCATCCACTAGGCATCTCTCACCTCTTCCTGGGGCCGCCTCCTGAAGCAACTTGTTGCCCCTCAGGCCTGTGGATATCCCTCTCATACCTGGGCTGGGTCTTTGGGGTTGGGAGTTGGGCTCCCTCAGGGTTGGGAACTGAGTCATGGCACAAACAAGATGTTTTTCCATCTTTTTTTTTTTTTTTTTTTTTGAGGAAGATTAGCTCTTAGCTAACGTCGGCTGCCAATCCTCCTCTTTTTGCTGAGGAAGACTGGCCCTGAGATAAAATCCTGCCCATCTTCCTCTACTTTATATGTGGGACACCTACCACAGCATGGCTTGCCAAGTGGTGCCATGTTCGCACCCGGGATCCGAACCAGCGAACCCCAGGCCGCCGAAGCGGAACGTGCGAACTTAACCTCTGCGCCACCAGGCCAGCCCCTTCCATCTTTTTTTTCCCTTTTCATATGAAAGTCCTCCCCAGGCTGAAGTTCTTTATTTTGAAACATCTTTTGGTTGACCGGATTTCATCACCAAGCAGTTTTTTCCAAGAAAAGTATGACTTCTCTTGAACTCCGCTATAACATAAGGATGCCAGTATTACCTCTCTCATAGAGCTGCCATGAAGAATGAATGTGTTAATCCACATCAGGCGTTTAGAACAATGTAGATGGTGGTTCATCATCCTTGAGTCCTGGCTCTTCAGGGAGACCTTTCTATTACGTTAGAGTCTTTCGAAAGGCTGTGTGTTAACCATCTGGGAAGGGGTTACTCCACAGTCACACTGTTACAGGCTGGAGTCCTCAGGAAGGAGACTCTGAGACAGTGTTTAGCTTGCAAGAGATTTCTTAGGGAGCGCCCTAGGGATCAGCACTTGTGGGAGGGAGGTTCGGAGCAGAAGCAAGCAGAGGAAGCTGCAAGGCTGACCCGACAAGAGCCTGGGCCCGCCCCGTGGCGAGCTCGGCAGCGAGGAAGCCCTCAGAGTCACCCCATTACACTCCTTTTTGCTCTTGCCCCGTCAGTCATCAGATGTGGCTGCCCAGGGAAGTGGCGTGTCTGTGGGCGAGGCAGCTCCCCGCCGCTGAGCAATCCCTGGGGAGCTGCCAGGGGAGGGCTGTCCACCAGCAGCACCCCAGTGGCTGGGGCAACAAGCTCATGGGGGGGGGTCTCAGCGGCACATCACAGGGCTCCCCACAAGCACTGGGGTGGGGACCAGCGTGAGGTGAGTGTCGTAAGAGTCCTAATGGCAAGTGCCTCCTTAAATTTGTGCTCTAGGTGTCTCATGGGCCTCTCGCTAGTTCCAGGCCTGACTAGAACCTTCTCTGTTAGAGGGAAAAAATTCTGTTTAAGGAATATCAACTTTCTAGGGTTGATGTGATGAGACTGTATATAAAGTAATTCTCAGTAACCGCCACTGCCGTCATCATCATCATCATCATTGTCGTCGTCATCATCATCATCATTCCAGCTAAGCTAAGTGTTCAACAGTCAGTTGTTGAATAAATTAAATGAACAGTCTGATGCTAGTCCTTTCCCAGGCAGCTTAGGTCGTTTATCTGATTACCAAGTAATCCTCTTGAGTTCCTTAATCCATCCTTGCCTAGCTCTTTATGCCACCCACTGTTAGAAGTGCTGGGTCAGGATTACTGCCGACTGTAGGACTAAGTCAGAACTCGTGGAGGGCCTACTATGTGTAGGCATGATGGGAACTTATGGCACCCAGTAGGTGCTCTTTCTGTTCCAGCCTCTCCTTTAACTACCACCCGACCCTGTAAATAACTCTGCTAGGTAGTTTTATCCCCTTTCCAGGCATCAGGAAACTAGGGCTCAGAGAGTGAATTACTCCTCCACCCCAGTAAGTGGTGGGGCGAGCGTGCCCACTCCAGTCTGTCCGGGGCCCTTCCCCTCCCCAGGCTGGGGCTGGCCAGGGACCTGAGGCTGAGCAAAACAAGAGCAGAGTCCCAGACCTGGTTCTGCCACTTTGTGACCATGAGATACAGACGTCACTGAGCCTCTTTCGGCCTCAGTTTCTTCTTCTGTACAATGGGGAGAATAAGCTCAACCTCAGAGATGTGTGCAAGCATTCAGATGAGACTGGGTTTCTGAGAGTACACCGCAAACAGTGTCGTGCTGCTTGGTGGGGGTGAGTAGGGGATGAACAGCTATGACCTCTGCCCTGAGCTGATGTGGAGAGAGACCTGCACACACTTTAGGACTTGAGATCTGGGTCAGCCTGGAGCGGGCAATGTAGAGACATATGTCAGGGGTTCTGGGCAGGTGCTGCCGAGCTCAGGGGCTGGGAAACCCTGAGAGCGGGTGGTGATGAAAGGGTAGAGTGTGGGTCAACTTGGGAGGACATCAGATAAAGGGCCAAGGTCCAAAGGGCACCCTGACTGACAGAGGAAGTAAAGGAAGGCACTCCGAGCTCAGTCTCCTCGTCTGTCACATGGTGACACCACAGGCTTCTCGTGAGGATGAACTGAGGTGATGCTAAGTGCCTGCCCCTGTGAGCTGCGCAGATGGGAGCTGTTGCTGGGAAATATGACCACGGGGACGAGGAGGAGGGAGCCTTGTCCCAGCCAGCCTCTGGTACCCTCCCACCCTCCATGCCAGCCACCCCAGGCTCCTGATACACACTTTCTCCTTCAGTCCTCACAACAACTCTATTGGTGTAGTTATTGCCCTCATTCTATTCTCCTGGCCTCATTCTAGGCAGCCAAGGCTCAGAGAGGTTAAGCAACTTACTCAACAACACACAGCCAGCGCAACGAACAGACAGACGCATGGTAAAGCAGGAAGGGCTCTTGGAAAGGGGTGGTTCTTATTTGTAGGAAGGGAGGAGGTTGGACATCAATGAGCAC
Organism: Equus asinus; assembly: GCF_041296235.1. Taxonomy (NCBI): domain Eukaryota; kingdom Metazoa; phylum Chordata; class Mammalia; order Perissodactyla; family Equidae; genus Equus; species Equus asinus. Next base: position 82,462,121 of record NC_091794.1, read on the forward strand.
AAAGTCCAGTTATCCCCCAGGGATCAGAGCTGTGGCCAGGATGGGGCAGGGAGTCTTACACAGCTCATTAGAGGGCAGTCTCCAGAGGGACTCACTCCTTCGCCTCCTCCTAGTGAGCAGCTCAGACTGGGGGCTCTGCCATAAAACTGGCACATCCAGGCAGCAGGACCCTCCCCTTGGGCTCCCCCATCTATCCTGGCTGGGTAATCTGAGAATCTGAGCCAGTCGTTGTTAGTTTGTTTTTAAAACAAACACATATATGCCTGGAAGCAAAATACTTTCAAACAGCTTAAAAAGCTTAAGTGAAAAGTCCAAGATGCCCCCAAGTTTTTCCACACACATATATGTAATGTGTCTATTATGTTACATATGTTACATTGTTGTTAGTGCCATCAATGGATGACTGCGAGTGGAACCCTGCCTGGTCTTTTTGCGCCATCCTCTCACCTTCTCACGCTATATCAGACAATGCTCTGCTGCTATTCACAGGGTTTTTACAGCCAATTATTTCGGAGGTGGGTGGCCAGCTCCTTCTTCCTAGTCTGTGTAGTCTGGAAGCTCCAGTGAAACCTGTGCACCACGGGTGACCCTGCTGGTGTTTGAAATACCGATGGTGTAGCTTTCAGCATTGTAGCAACACGCAGCTGCCACAGTGTGAAAACCCACAGACAGGTGGTGTGGTTCCATGACCCGGAAACAAACCGGGGCAGCTGGGGGTGAGAACGCTGAGTCTTAACCACTAGACCACCAGGGCTGGCCACGTGTTACATACATATATATAATATACATCTCTTTTTTACATAAATGGGATTATACTATTTTATATAATTGGATTTTTTCAGTTGATATATTTTGGAGATCTTCCCATGGCAGTCAATACGACTCTACCTCATTCTTTGTGGGACTGCATTGTGCATAATCTACTTACCCAGTCCCCTTCTGATGGAGATTCAGCTTGTTTACTAAATTTCACTATTCTAGATAATGCTACAAGGAGCATCCTTATATACTTACCCATGAACACTTGTGAGAACATCTCTGTAGAAGGGACTCCTAGAAGGGGAATTACTGGATCAGAAGACATGAGCAAATAAAATTGTGACAGCCACTGCCAAATTGTTCTCTAAGTGTCTGATCCCATTCACCTTCCTACCAGCGCCATGCGAGTGCCCGTTGGCTCACACCCTTCGCTACCGTGGACATCAGCAAGGTCTTTAATTTTTACTTCTCTAAATAGAAAAAAAGGTTATTTAATTTCTATTTCTTTGATTATCAATAAACATAATGTCTATTTGTATTTCTTCTCCTAAGAATGACCTGTTCATATCCTTGCCCATGTTTCCACTGGGTTGTTTGTCTTTTTGTTATTGATTTATAAGAGTTCATTATATATTATGAAAAGTAAACCTTGTCTTTTGTAAATGTTGCAAATATTCTCTCCCAATCAGTTGCTGGTCATTCGACTTTGTTTCCGGGATCTTTTGCCTTGCACAAGTTATTCATTTCTATGTCATCAAATCTCTCCTTTTTTTCCCTCCATCACTTCCGGGTTTCAATGAAGACAGGAATGCTCTGGCTCTCCTCAGAGACACCCGCGGAGCTGAGCTGCTGCCTGGGCTCTGTCCTCAGAGCAACATCAACAGCCTAGCAGCAGGGGCTGAGGGACGAGACCAGGTCCTGGGGCCATACACACCTGGGTCTAAATTCTGGCCCTGAACCACATAAAAGACATTCGCAAAGCCACTTTACCCCTGTGAGTCTCTGTCTTTGTTTTTCTTTTTAATCTGAAATACGCACCAATACACACACACCCAAGTGGGCTGACTAAACGAGCTCAAGCTGACGTGTGCTCTGCACAGTGACCGCATAGGGTAACTTCCCCATAAGTGAGAGCTGTTCCCAATGTCAGGACAAGAAGTGCTGAGGAAGGAGTAGCTGTTAGCAGTGTCCAGAAAAGGAAGCCGGAGCGGGCAGGGTGACTTCAAGCCCTGAACCACACAAATGGCGGAAAGATGGGGCTCCTCAGCCTGCAGAGAGCGACCCAGAGGCGGAAGTGGACAAAAGCTGTTGATGCCTTGCGGGATCCAGCCACGCTTCTCCTCGTCAAAGGTTTCCCCACATTTCTTTTGGGGACCCACCTCTCCGTCATTTAGTTTGGGTAAGTTGGCCTGTTCCCCCTACATGTGATTCAAAATGAAATAATACTAAGCTGTAAAGTTAATGTAAGGAATCTCCAAAAGTTGTCCAGTTTCCCTGGACTATTTTGAAATAGCTATGCTTTATCTCCTCCTCTTCTTTACATCAAAGTCTTTCAAATGTGCGGCTAGCGCCCTACACTCATGAGCTGTCTGCTTGTTGGGTCCTCCAGTAATGACTCATGATAGCTCACCTAGCTCTCTCAATACTTAATGTATTATTATTGCAGGTTACTCAGAGGCGAGGAAACCGAGGCTCACAGAGGTGAAGTGACTTGCCTACAGCCACACAGCTAGTAATTTATTGAACTAAAATATTTAATGTATTTAAGATAGTACACATGGCAAGAGATACTTAACAAAGAGAAGAGCTCTATAAAAAAGAGAAGATTTTTAAAGATTTCTTTCTAGTTCCACCCAGTCATTCAGATCCACATTGCTTCCTTCTTGTTGTTCCGCCATTCATGGGCCAAGATGGCTGCTCAAATTCCAAGTTGGCTTTTTTTTTTTGGTCTTTGTCTGTGAAGTGACAGCTGGGTCATGGACACCTCCAGGTCCAGCTCTCATGAAGAAGACAGCGAGGAGGTGAGCACAACCAATGTTTTAAGGCTCATATATACCATCACTTCCACTCAGATTCTCTTGACAAGAATTTACTCACATGACCACACTTAGCTGCAAAGGAAGCTGGGAAATATGGTTTCTAGCTGGCAGCCGTGTCTTCATCAACAACTCAGTTACTATGGAAGATGGGAAGGATGGATTTTGGTGGACAACCAGCAGGCTCTACCACAGTGAGTGGTAGTAATAAGCAGCTCAGTTGAGATTAGAACTCAAGTGTCCTTTGCCCCAGGGTATTTGGTGGGAGTGGGGAAGATGTCAGAGGCCTGAGTTCTATATAAAGGGAACTGTTGGAACTTAGAGGAGTTGGTATCAGTCAGTCATCATGTGAATGCACACCTTGGGTAATTCACTGCCCTTCTTTGAGTCTCAGTTTCCTTATCTGTAAAATGGGGACAATAATGGGACTTCCTCGTGGGTTGCTGCTGTGAAAGCACTTACTGAAGTTTGTGACACACACTAGGCACTCACATGGCAGAACGGATGGGGTAGAATTTGGACATGAGCACATGAAAGAAGGAAATTCCAGGGGAGGAGGCATGACTGAATAAGGCTTGACTGGAAAGGCGACACGTCCAGGGTGCTTAGCACATAGGGTGGGTACTCAGAGGGGAAAGGGGTATACTTGAAGGAGAGAAGGGTCAAAGAAGGATGAGAGTTGAGTGGCGGGTTGAGGAGCGTGAACTTGATCCTGTTGGTAATGGGGAGCCATGGAGTATATGAACAGGATGGAAAACAAGCTAGATTTCTGTTTTGGAAAGATCACTCTGGCTGCTGGATTTGTGAGGGGCACATTGGAGAAAAGGAGAACACTGAGAAGGTTGTCACACTGATTCAGGTAGAGATGAGGGACCTAAGACAAGGTGGGGTAGATGGGAGAGATGGTAAAGACGGAAGTAACAAGACTTAAGAGAGATTTGTTTTGAAAAAGCATGGAACATGACATAGCACGGATGTCAACATCCAGCCTCCTCTGTCTTATTGCTTTGTGACTCGTGGGTTAGACCTCATGGTCCAAAAAGGCTGCTCCAGCCATGTATCAACATTCCAGCCAGAAAGCAGGATAAAAGAGAAGGAGAATGGCACTTTCTGGAAGTTGCCCATGCAACCACAAAAGAGGCTCAGAAAGGTAGTCTTTGTTCTGGGTGACGTGTGTCTAAGCAGAACTTGGAGGTTCTGCTACTGAGGAAAAGGTGGGAATGGATAGTAAGGACAACCTGCAGTCTTAAAAATGGCCTCTTGAAGTGGAGGCTACAGGAAAGGGAGGAGCCAAAAATGATTCCCAAGAGTGTGGCCTGGAGGACAGGGTGACTCTTCCTTGAGGGGGGACCTGGGAGGAGGAGCAGGTTGAGAAGAGCAGGATAAGATCAGAATGGACATATTGGGTCATCTCAGGTTGATGTCCAGGTGGAGGCAGGCCGGGGAAATGGGCCAAGCGCTCAGCAGTAAGGTCTGGACTGAGGATAAGCATGTTTTGGAGTTATTAGCATATCCCCGGTTGCCATAGAAATGATGACGCAGATAATAGAAGAAAGTGGCCGAGGACAGAACCTTGGGAACACAGACATTTAAGAGAAAGGAGGGACGGAGGCTGAGAAGGAGCAGCTGGGGAGGTAGGAGGAGAACAAGCAGAGAAGATGTCGTGAAAGTCGAGGGCGGTGTCTCCCAAAGCAGGTGTGGTCAGCAGCGTCTAATGCTGCTGAGAAGCCAAGCAAAATGAGGGCTGGAAAGACGCTGTTCCATTTGGCAACCAGGAAGTGAAAACTGACTTTGCCAGAGCAGTTTCAGGGGAACGGGGGCGGGATTGAGGCTGCAGTGGGCCAGCAGGAGGTGGGAAAGACGAAGAGGGGTCTGCAAAGGCAGATGGCTTCTTGAAGTCATCTTTTGGGCCTCAGTGTTTTCATGGGGGGAGTGACCCATGTCTAGGGCTTCTTCCCCTGGGTTTGGCCCAGTAGTGTCAGCAGGAGATGGGAGTGCAACACCCCCCTTTGCTCAGGAGGTGGCAGCACTACACCAAGTGACAGCACCTGGACCGACACATTGCACATCAATATATTTTCAGGGAAATGAAACGTCATTCCTTGAACACCAACGTTTTGGGGCTTTTCAACATCTTGGATGACAGCCTTGAGCAGAGGAAACTGAATGGAACTTTGGGTTCAAATCCTGGCTCTGTCGCTTACTGGCTGTGTGACCTTGAGCAAGTCCTGCTTCCTGGTTGGCAAACTGGGAATGATAACAAGCCCAAACCTATCTCTCGGGTCACCGGAGTCTCTAAACGAGTGTGGTTGTGTCTGAGGGTCTTGTGGGCGGATTCAGGGCAGGGGTGGGCAGCCGGGATGGGCTCAGAAGCAGGGAGAGGCGATCCAGACCAGACGAGCTCTGGGGGCCGGGGAGGGTGCCTGTGGCCTTACAAGGACTGGACGGAGCAGTGGTTTTGGAGTCAGGAAAGCTGGCTTCAGCTTTTGCAGATGAGGTAGCCAAGGCTCACAGAAAGGGGAAAAGACTTTCCCAGGGTCACACTCCTCAAACAGGCAAAGGCATCAAAAACAAAATTTGGAAAAGAATTTGATGTTTAATATATATATTTTAAAAACATTGAAGTTGTATCACCGGAAAAACCTGTAGGATTTCTTTGCCACTACGGTGTGGTTTTGTGTTTTCTGCACTTAGGCCTTCTGAAGATGGCCGTCCCCTCTGGTCCCTGTTTGACCCACATGTTCTGAGAGCACCCTCCCACCTGCTCCTTCCCCTCCTTCCCCATGACATGGAGCAGGTTAAGGACCCGAGAGGAGGAAGGCCACCCAAGGACAAGCCAGGGGGTCAAGATCCCTCCACTCAGCTCTGGCTTACTGGGCCTCAGTTTCCCTATCTGCAAAGTGCGGCTGCTGGACCAGCCAGCTGCTGGGAGCCTTGGCAGCTCTGCCTTTTTACGAAGGCTTTTGCTTCCCCTTGAGCTTCTCTGACCCCACCTCCCACTAAAATTGCTGCCCCCCCCATGCTGTCATTATCCCATTTCTGTTTTATTTTCTTCACAGCATTTATCACTCTCTGAAATTATCTTGTTTTTTGTTTACTTTCTGTCTAGACAGTAATCTACTGTCTACTCCATGTGAACAGAGACTTTGGGAGTTTGGGAGAACCATGACCTTGGCACCTAAAACAGAGCTCGGCACGTAGTAGAGATGTACAAAGAGTTGTAGGATAAATAAATGAAGGGCAAAGAACTCAGCCCCTTACTCTGCAAGCAGGGCCCAGAGTCCCTGTTTCTCAGCCCGTGAACCGCGCAGCTGGGCCACTTCCCGCTCTCCCTCTCTTCCAGACACACGGGCCTGAACCAATGGGCCTTCATGGTGAGGGCTCCTTCCTGGCTCCAGCCTGGCGCTGCGAGGTCTTTAGTGACGCCTTGTGGCCATGTGGACACATAACAGGGACCAGGAGGATTCCCAGGTGGGAGATGAGCAATCCCAGCTGGGCCTGCTTCCCTCCCTTCCTGCTGACCAGCATTTGTCAATCCCCTATGTGCCCAGCCTTGTTTGGCGGATGGCGATGACCGCAGACAAGAGGCACATGAGCTCCTTGTCTCCAGGAGCTGAAGCAACACTTGGGGAAGGGGACACGGGGGATGGGGAGGGTCATGAGGTCCAGGAGGAGAGCTGAGGGGAGTCTGGCGAGACTGAAAGCAAGAGGTAAGGACAGACCCCACCCCAGTTCTGAGCAGGCAGGGCAGCCTGGGTCTCAGGTCCCAGGATCCTCCACCCGGGGTATCTGCTTCCTGGCAGCTTTGCCTCCTCTTCCAGGAAATCCTCCATGTCTCCCACCCATTATGGAGGCTGCGTAGGAAAAAGAGGAAGTGTCTGGTGACCAGAGAAGCCATTTGGGACAAAAACAAAGATGTTTAAGGAAGGTTTTAAGAATGTTCTGCTTTGTGACGTGTGATTTAAACCTTTGACCTCACTGCTTCCAGTGAAATCTGCCTTACTAGCTGTATTAGTCAGGTCTTGCTGTGATAATGCTGTGAAACAAACCAACCCCTAATCTCAGTGGCTTGCAAAATCAAATATCATTTCACACTCCTAAGTCTCTAGGTCAACTGTAGTTCAGCTGATGCTGGTTGGCCCAGGCTGGACTCCTGACTTTGAGTCTGGCTCAGGTCTGCTCCAAGTGTCCTCATTCTGGACCCAGGATGAAGGAACGACAGCTATCTGAGTCTTTTCATGGTGGAGGAAGGAAGCACCAAGAGGTCTGGCAGAACATGTCAAGCCTCCTATGGCCTTACCTTAGAATAAGCACACTGACCTTTCCCCCGACATTCCACTGGCCAGAGCAAATTCCCTGGCCGAGCCCAAAGTCAGTGGGGTGGTGGAGTGGATGCTGTCGTGCCCAGATTCCCCCTTCAGTGCCTATGCACCCATTCCCAAGCTGCTGGGAATCTCAGCTGCTGACTCACAACTGTCACTCACTGGGAATTTCCCTTGGCCATAGGGAACTGCCTCACCCAAAGTCACGCCCCCTCCCTGGGGGTGGCTCATGGCCAGTGATTGGCTGAGGCACAGAAACAAAGGCCTTCCTCCTTCTCAGAAGGGCTCTGTGAGCTCCAGAGCGCCTGAAGATCAGCAGATGCCTCAGCTGGAATCTCATCGCAGACCAACTTCTCCCTCTGCCCAGGCCTGCCTTCCTGACATCCTTACAGACGGGTCTCCTGAGAGCACTCCCCAATAAACCTGCACATCCCTCTCTGTCTCAGAACCTGTTTGTAGGAAATCCACTGTAAGACAGGTAGAGAAACAGACGCCGCCCCAAGGTCACCATGGTAACGACGAGGAGGGAAGACTTTCCGACAAATGATACAATCTACTACACTCACTAAAGAATGTCTCATGGAGTGTTCCCTTGTAGGGAGGCACAGTAAAACACAAGAACGTGGTCCCCAGACCCAGACAGCCTGGGTTCAAGCCCGGGCTCTGCAATTTACACACATGCTCGTCACACGTGCAGGGTGAGAACTGAGGCCACCTTCAAGAGGTCCCCGTTTTTTAGCTGCATTGATTTTATCGTTTATAGTGGGATGCCAAAGAGGCTATGTTGTAGCAAGGGTTCTGGGGCTAAAAAAAAACAGGTTTCCAAACCACTTGGTTCCATGATGTCTAGACACGTGTCTGCATCTGTCCAACTGAGATGGGGCAAGCCCCAGAATGGATTCTCAGCCCTGTGAACTTACAGCTGAAAGGGGACTAGGTTGGAGGGTCAAACCCTGACTCCAGCTGTTATGGGCTGAATTATGAGCCCCCCACAAATTCCTATGTTGAAGCTCTAACCCCTAGTACCTCAAAATGTGACTGTACTTGGAGGTAGGGCCTTTAAAGAGGTGATTAGGTTAAAATGGGGTTGTTAGGGCGGGCCCTATCCAATGTGACTGGTGACCTTACGAGAAGAGGCGATTAGGACAGAGAGAGAGGCAGAGACGGAGAGAGACCAGACATATGCATGAACAGCAAGACAATCATGGGAAGACACTAGAAGAAGACGGCCATCTACAAGCCGAGGAGAGAGGCCTCAGAATGAAACCAACCCTGCTCACTCCTAGATCTTGGCCTTCCAGCCTCCAGAACGGTGAGGCAATACATTTCCGTTGTTCAGGGCACCCAGTCAGTAGCATTTGTTATGGCAGCCCCAGCAAAGTAATATCCCAGGGGAGCAGCTGTCACAATCCTGTTGCACACGAGAGGCAGGTAGAAGGGGAAATGTGCTGCTCGACCTCTCAGAGGAAAAACCAAGAAGTTGTTTTAACAACTAGAACTCTCCAAAGGTGAAATACATGAAGTACATAAAATAAGTTATCTAAATTGAGAAATAAGAGAATGGTCTTCTTTGATCTGCAAGAGCATAAAAATTGCAACAGATCCAGAGCATCCAAGTGAGATGAGCGCCTGCAGCATTGCATCCCAGGCTGCTTGGAGCAGCTCCTGAGCCTGGACCTCAAGAGGCCGTGTGTCTCCTGCTTTTGCCCTCTTGTCATGTGAAAAAGCCCCATCTAATCTCTTGGAGCATGGAAAGCCACATGGAGCAGAGGCAAGCTATCCCACCCGTGGACCAACCAGGGTGCTGACAGCCAGCACCAAACACCAGACATATGAGTGAGGCCATCTTAGACCATCCAGCCCCAGTCAAGATGCCAGAAGACTACAACCACCTGGCGATGCCAGGTGAGACCAGCAGAACTGCTCAGCTGCCCAGCCCCAATTGCTGACCCACAGAATCAAGAGTAAATAAAACGGTTGTTGTTTTAAGCTATTAAGTTTTAGAGTGAGTATTTACATAGCCATAGATAAATGACACACTAAGCTAAAATTATATCTGCTCTCAAGACCACATCTGATGGCAGTTTGGGGACTCCCATAGCCACCTGCAAACTCTCCTTGCTGAGCCAGACAAATTTAGAAGATACAGAGTGGCATGTGCATTGGGTAATTGTGCATCTGTTTCCTCCAGGGGCTGGATGACCTCAGGGCCGTAACCGGGTCTCCTGTGTCTGCTCAGCCTGTGTATTGTGCTGAGCCAGGTCTGACAGACAGCAGGTGCTCTGTAGACATTTACTCAATTAGTGAACTGCTGTGGCACTTGTCCAGGTTACCAACATCTCCGGCTCTCCCAACTTGTCTCCCTGTACCCAAACTTGCTCCCTCAAATCTATCTTCCATCCTAGGAAGAAAACTTTCTAAAATGCAAATCTATCCTGGTTTGATCCCTCATCAAAATCTTTAATTGGCCCCCCCACGGCCCTCACGGTTAAGTCCTCTGTCTTTGGAACGATTTATGAAATCCCGCAAACTTTGATCCCTGTCTGATTCTAAAGTCCCATCTTGTTCCACTCTCTCCCTTGCTCTCTGGGCCCAGTCACAGAGACTTCTTTCAGTTCCATTCATGTACCACACTCTTTGGTGCCTCTGGACCTTTACACATGCTATGCCCTCTAGCCGGAACATTCACCACCACCCAGTTCCCATGCCTAGCTAAATCCTACTCCCCTTCAATACATTTGGTTGTCCACTTTGCCTGGATTGAGAGGTGACAAGGAGTATGGATCTGTGATGGTTTCTGAGCAGCGGCCAATGGTTTGGCTGGATGTTCAGGAACTCAGAAAGCACCGAATTGGAGGATTGGTGATAAGGAAGACTTGGGAAGAGGTTTTCAGATGGACTTTCAGAAATAGGCACAGAGTGTGAAGGTACTTCCATCCCAAGTGAAATCTCATCAAAGGGCATCCACGGCGGAAGAGGCTCTCGATAATCCAATGGCTAAGACGGCACATCCCATGGATGTCCATCCGCCTCCTTCTGCAGTCCCTCCAGTGCTTGCTCAACATGCTCTTCTACGGCATGGTGATGGTGGCAAGAACGGCGACTATTTATGGGTTCAACAATATGGGTTTACCCCACCAAGGCTGATCTGGCTAATGCCACCACTGTACGTCCAACCTACCATCAGTAGACACAAATCTTGAACACCCAATATATTGCCATTCTGTAGGGATTCATCCAGCCACTGGTGCCAGGTTCATTCCACTGGATCCTTTCCATCCTGGAGGGGGCAGCCATTTATCCTCATTAACACAGCCAGAATATAGGGTTCAGGAACCAAAGGGAAGTCGTGAGAGCGGCTTCTCTCGCTATTACACCAAATAACCCACAGGATTAATTTCCTGTGGCTGCCGTAACAAATTACTATCAACTTGGCGACTTAAAACATCAGACTTTATTCTCTCACAGTTCTGGAGGACAGAAGTTCAACATCAGCTTCGCTGGGCCAAAGTCAAGGTGTCAGCAGGGCCACACATCCTCCAGAGCTCCGGGAGAGAATCCGGTCCTTGCCTCTCTCGGCTTCTGCTGGCTGCCATCATTCCTTTGCGGTGGCCACGTTACTCCAGCCTCTGCTCCTGATTCATATTGTCTCCTCCTCTTTCGTGTGTGAGATCTTCACCTCTCTCTTAAAAGGCCACTTGCAATTGGATTTAGGGCCCACTGATAATCCAGGATGATCTCCCCATGTCAAGATCATTAACTTAATCATATCTACAAAGATCTCTTTTCCTTATAAGGAAACATTTGACTAATTCAAAGATTAGGACCTGGTATCTTTGGGTGGCTGTTACTCAGGCCACGACACCCACTGACAAAACTTTTGCTTCTTGTCCCCACAACGTTGGGCTCTGTTAGTTTGGAGGTCTTAGTTCTCAAGGGAAGGGAAGCAAGGTTTCACTGAATTAGAAGTTGAAATTCCTAACTGCCATTTTGGGCTCCTCATGCCACTAAACCAACAGGAAAAGAAAGAGTTAAGGTACTGGCTGCCTGACTGGTCTTCATTCCCAAGGGGAAATTGGGATGCTGCCACACAACAAGGGTGAGGAGGACCATGTCTAGAACCTGGGGGATTCTCTAGGGTCCCTCTTAGCACTTCCATGTACCATGGTAAAAGTTAATGAAAACCTATGGCACCCGAAACTGGGCAGGACCACTGAGGATTCAGATCTGTCAGGAATGATTCTTTGGGTCACTCCACCACGTAAAGAAGCCTAACTAGCTGAGGCCCTGGCTGAGGGTAAAGGGAACACAGAAGGGCAGTGGGAGAAAGAGAGAGACAGATATAGATATACAGAGATCAACAATGGAACTCTGACCAGTTACCAGAAGGTCCATTGCAGCTATGCATATTTTCTTCCTTGCCTGTTGTGTGTGTCTTATTACATAATTTTTTCTTCCTTCCTCCTTTCCCCCTATCATTTTATTATATAAAGATTGCAAGTGATCGCTAACTTTACAGTTTGGTATTTCATTGCAGGCGGGATTATGACCGAATTAGAGAAGTAATTAACATCACCCAAATATGGATTCCACAACTAACTGCTGGAGATGGAGACATCTATTGGATGGCAGGACTTCGTGTTTTTCCCACTTTAGGGAAGAGGGTTAGAGTGTCTTCGTTTGTTTGCAAGATAGTTTCATCTTATTAAGTGGGAGCTACTGTTGCTATACGGAGGTTCAAATATGTGTGGATTGATGTGTGTGGATACTGAGCGTCCAGAGGGGCAGATTGTGCTAGTTATTAAGCTATTATTGTCTTTCAGTTCCAAAGGCAGCCTTCTGTGCTCTGCTCTCTGATGCTGGGGCTGGGACTCTGCAAACCACATTACTCCCCTGTCAGCCGGCTTTCACAATAAGGGGCACTAGGGCAAGACTGAAGGGCAGCAGGAGAGGAGACCACCTTCTTCCTTTGCTTCCTAACCTTATCAGCAACAGAGTGGTAGCAACAGTGGACCCAAGCCATCAGCTTTCTTGCTGCACTCCCAGACAAGCTTCATCGTATCCCCTAGCCAGTGCTGGCACAGGCCAGACAGCACCCCCCTCCAGACCTCTGAGCCCCCGACTACAGGGCTCCCCCAATCAAGCTTGTAGGTTCTGCTAACCCCACCTCTTCCCTACATTCCTGCAGCTCTAGGAGTGGAAGCTGCTTCCCGCTGTGATGTTCTCTAGCTTCTCTCAAGGTTCTCTTTTGTTCTTTCAGCCCACCTACATCAGTATGACCCATCCCCTACAGCAAATTCTCCTTGCTGAAAAACCTAGTGTAGTTTCTGTTTTCCTGACTGAACTGAGTGATACAAACTATCAGGAAAGTGGCACTCACTTTCCACTGGGGCGTTACACCAAAAGGAAGTATATTTGCAAGTGCTGGGGGTCACCATGAGAGGTCAGCCTGCCTGAGAGGAAGGCTGAGACAGAAGACAGATCCCCAACACAGTTAAGCACCCAGATGTAGCAGTGCATGGAGCCAAATCTTTCCCCTGGACTTTTTAGTCATCTGGGCCAATAAGTTTCATTTTCTTGCTTAAGCCGTAAGGGGTTGAGTTTTTGTTGTGACAACCAAGAGTCCTGTCTAATTCAAATCTTCTCACCCCCAGACCAGCCCCACCCCACAGCCCCCGAACAGCCAAGACCAACCACCTCCTACTGAAAACTTTAATGAAACCAATAAGTTAATAAGTTAACAAAGTGAGGTACTTGCATATCCGAGAACCGGGTTGGTAGGGAACCTTGATCGTGGAAGGAGGGCAGGCTTCTTGCCAAGTCTCCTTTGGTCATAGGGTAATCCCATTCTCCTGCCCCTCTCCACAGCTCTGTCTCTGAGTGGGCAGAGGGGTGGCTCTCTGAGGACAGCGTAGTGCGGGTGAAGTGCGCCAGGACAGGCTCTGTCCAGGGCATGATGGTCACATGCAGAGGGTTTGTTGGGGCAGAGGCTGGGCACCATGGGGCTAAGCAAGACCCAACCCCAGCCCTGGCGCTGGTGCATGCAGGTCCCCAGTCACAAGATGCAGGCAGCTGGGCCTGAGCCCCTGTTCGCTGGCACCCCAGAGACGGTCCCCCTTGGTCCACTACCCATCACCCCCCTGCCACCTGCATTGGCTTTGCAGAAGAGGGACAAAGGGGTAGGGATACCAAAGAGGTGCTGGGAGTCTGGAGTGGATGGGGGCTTATGCCAGTATGGGGGCTGCCAACTGACGTGAAGAGCGGGGCATGGCAGGAGGGGAGACAGTGCATATGAGCGCCAGACGCACAGCTGGTGCCTGAAAAATGGGAGTTGCTGGGTGCATTATTAGTTTCTCTGGGAGTTAGAGTGACTAGAAAGGGGACAAGCCTAGATAGAAGCAGGCCTGATAACCACCCTGGGGAAGGGCCCGGGATCTTTCCAGTGCTGTCGGGGCCCAGAGGCCTAGGCATGAGTTGTGCTGTGGGGACGCCAAAGAGGGCTCTCGGGGGCAGGCAAAGGCAGCAGTTAGGGCTCCTGGACCACGGAGGAGTAGATCCTCTTGAGGAAGGGGAGCTGGTAAAGCTCTGGGGTGGGGCCTAGAGAGACCTGGGGTCACTTCAGAGCTCCCTCTCCCACCTGGATGAAGTGGGGGCCTCCTTGTAGTGGACATCACCTTGCAAGGCCAGTTTACTGGCATCAGCTGCAGAGGCCCAGGAGAGGCTGAATGGCTCTGTGCTCACGTCTCTAAGTGTGTGTGATTGTGTCAGTGTGAGTGTGAGAGACCTTCTGCATGTCTGGGGAAACTAAAGGGATATGTTTGTGTGATTGCAGCAGCATCGTCTGGGGGAGGTTTAGGGGAGAATACAGAAACTTGTGCTGTTAAAGGTGTCTGCAGGGCCAAAGAGGGGAGTGGACATCCAGCAGGCAGAGGGAGCCGCTGGGGCGGGACACCTGCAGATGGGAAGGAAGGCCCAGGCACTGCCCTTGGGGGAGGCAAGGGAGAAAGAGGCCCTAAGCTGGGTGGGGAGGGGGTGATATGCCAAAGAATGGGGTTGCGGGTCATGGCCAAGCAGCCTGAGACCAGCTACTGCTGGAGGCCCATCTCCCAAGGGGGAGGGGCAGAGGGACCCCATGGGGGTCCCCAAAGTTGCATATTTAACATAGTTTGCATATATGGTGCCCACCTGCCTTGTGGCAGGGTCCTGTGCTTGTGGGTACCTGTGGGGCACCTTGGGCCCACCCTCAAGTGGGGCGGGGACTTGGCGGGACGGCTTTCGTGCTCTGTCCGAAGGCCGGCCGGACACCTCACCTTGCATAGCTGGAAGCTGGGTCAGGGCCAGGGCCCTGGCCTCAGCGCCCCGCTCCCACTTTCCGGTCAGTGCCCCTGCCAGGAGGGCCGCGCGGGGCTCTGGCGGGCCCAGAGGTCGCGGGCAGCCGCTGCTGCTGCTGCCCTCCCTGCGGCCTGGCATCTCGCGCTCCTGAGGTGGGGCGAGTCGCTGGCACCCACAGCGGTAGCTCGCCCGCCCAGGCAGTTCAATAGTGCGTGTGGCCTCTCTCCCCGCGCGGGAGTAGTTCAAGTAAGAGAGGAGCCGGAGGCCTCAGCGGGCGGGGCCGAGCGCCGGGCCGAGGGGCTGGCCGAGCGCTGCCCGGCCCCTGAGAAGCCCCTCAGTCCATGTTGGTGCTGACCGAGCGGGAGATGCTGAGCGTCTGGGCGGAGGCGGAGATGTCCTCGTGGTCCACAGGGCTGTGGTAGTCAGAGGTGATGTCGGGGTCGAAGAGCGGCACTTGCACGGCGCCCAGGCTGGCCGAGGTGCCGGAGCGCAGGCAGCGCGAGTAGAAGCCCAACAGCAGGTCCAGCTTGTGCTCGATGGACTGCACCTGCGGGCAGGGCGCGGCTGGAGGCGGGGCTTGGCCAGGACGTAGGGGCGGGGCGAGCCTGGAGGCGGGGCTTGGGAGGGGAGAGGATGTGGGCGCGGCTTCAGCGGGACTGGGGGCGGGGCGAGCCTGGAGGCGGGGTTTAGGAGTGGAGAGGGTGTGGGCGGAGCTTGACCAGGACTGGAGGCGGGATTCGAGGGCGGAGCGAGCCTGGAGGCGGGGTTTAGGAGTGGAGAGGATGTGGGCGGGGCTTGACCGGGACTGGAGGCGAGACTTGAGGGCGGTGCTAGCCTGGAGGCGGGGTTTGAGAAGGGAGCTGATGTGGGCGGAGCTTGAGCGAGATCAGGCGGTGCTATAGACGGGACCTGGGGACGAGACGCGGCTGGGCAGCCGGGCTTGTCCCGGGAAGGGGGGTGTCTGGGAGACGCGGCTCGTCCGCGAGGAAGGGCGGAGCTTGACTGGAGGGCGGGACGAAGCTGGGAAACTAGGTCTTATTCCTGCCCTCCCCCGAAATTTAGTTGTGATTGTAAGGGATAGTCCGGGCGACCGAAAGAGAAAACAGAGGCGGGGTTAAATGAAATAGGCGCGACTTGGACTTATCTAGACTACAGCAACCTAGGGCGGGTCTTGGCAGGAGAGGGTGGGTCTATCGGGTGGTTCAGTAGGAGTGGGCGGGCTTCCTGGGAGGCGGGGCTTACCTGTGGGGCGGGGTTCTGCCGGGCGCGGTTGCTCGGGCCCTGCTTGGGCTTCCCCCGGTGCTCGGGCCAGCCGCTCTGAAGGGCGCACCCTCCCCCGGTGCTTGTCCCCGCTGCCTTCCAAAGCTTCTCGGTCGACAGCTAGCCCTGCTACACCAGCGAAACTCCCTCCCACACTCACCTGCTTCTCCACCTTGACCACGCGTCCCATCATACTGATTTCATCCACCGCCTCCGAGTCGGAGGGCTTGTCGCCCTTCTCCCGGGTCTTCCGGTCCCCGGGGCCGCGGCCCACAATCTGGTCCACCCTGTGGGGAAAGGGAATCGTTAAAGGGCCCAGACACACGCCACTCGTCCCTCCCATAAGAACTCGAGGTTGCCTGCTGAGAGGGGAGACAGCCTGCCCTGGTGGGAGGGGGCCGTTCTGCCCTGCCAGTGGAGACCGAGGTGGCTGGAGGGAATGGGCTGCGGCGTTGCGTGTTTTCAAGCTGGCCGAGCAAAGGCACCACACACAAGCATGACAAAACCACCGCCTGATGGGAGGACCGGTGGGAGATGGTGGACTGGGAAAAGAGGGAGAGACACAAGTGGGAAGGTGACTTATGAGGGGGACAAGCTGGAGCTGGTCCTAACCTTGTTTTTCTGCTCTCCTTTACGGCAAACTTCTTGAAAGTGTTATCTCTACTCTCTATCTCCAATTTCTCTCCTTCCTTTCTCTCTAAAACCTACCCCAATCAGGCTTTCATTCCCACCATTTCACCACCTCCATGTTGCTAGATTCGATGATCAATTCTCAGTCTTCATTACACTTGACTATTAGCAGCGCTCCGCACATCAGATCACCCCTTCTTCCTGCACCTTCTTCTTGGCTTGCCAAACACCACCGTCTCCCATCCTTCCTCACTGACCGCTCCTTCCCAGTCTCCTTTGCCGGTTCCTTCTTTATCTCCACAACCTCTAAACATTGCAGGACCCAAGGCTCACTCCTGGGACTTTTTTTCTCTATTTATTCTCACTCGCTAAGTGATGTCTTCAGTTCCAGATTTTCAATTCCTCTATACGCTCTTGACACAAATCTGTATCTCCAGCCTATACCTCTCCCCCGAACTCCACATTCCTCTAACTGCCAGATCAACACTCTATTTAGATGTCTGATAGGCGTCACAAACCCAACACCTCCCAACTTTCTGGATCGAAACTTGCTCTACTCATTGCCTCCTCTGTGTCAATAAACGACAACTCTTTCCTCTTGCTCAAATCAAAAACCTTGGCCTCATCCTTGACTCTCCCATCAGACGACCCTGTCAACTCTACCTTCAAAATATATCTAGAATCTGATCATTTCTCCCCACCTCCACTGCTGGCACCCTGGTCCAAGTCCCCATCATCTCTTGCCTGGACGTCTGAAGTAGCCTGCTCACTGGTCCTCGTGTCCCCCCAGCTCCCTCATAGACCGTTCTCAACACAGCACCTAGGTTGATCCTTTTACAGCATAACTCGGAGCTTCTTGGTCCTTTGCTCAAAACCCCCCAGTACTTGCATCTCCCCCTGGATGAAGGCCAGCATCTTCACAGTGGCCTTCGATGCTTTTTACAGTCTAAGAGCCATTAGCCTTCTCAGCTCTGCTCCTACTTCTCTCACGCCAGAACAGACACATGAGGCTCCCTGCTGCTCCTAAAACCACACCCCAGCTCCCGCCAATCTCCAAGCCTTTGCACCTGCTGTTCCCTCTGGAAACTATTTAAACAGCCACAGAGCTGGCTGCCTCACCTTTAATTTTTTCTCAAATGTCACCTTTTCACCTATTTAAAATTGCAAACCCCGACACCCTAGGCCTTATTTTTCTCCTTAGCATTTATCATCTGACTATTCTGGTTCATTTATTTATCATCTGTTCTCCTTCCACAGGAAGGGAAGCTCCCTGAGGGCAGGGACTCTGCTTTGCTTTCCACCATATCCCTGCTGTCTGGTGGGTAACAAATGCCCGATGACTCTTTCTTGAGAGAATGACTGAATGGGCAGTGAGAATGCAGCCACAGAGGCGAGGGGCACAGTGTAGGTGACTGAGGTCTTGGTATGAGAATTCTTCCTATATGTTGGGCCGAGAGAGAGGTGCTGGAGGATTCCAGAGGCAAGAGGTGGGCAGCATTCAGGACAATTTGCCTACCCCCTTGGGAGGTGGGAGGTCACTTTTTTTTTTGTTTTTTGGTGAAGAAGATTGTTGCTGAGCTAGCACCTGTTGCCAATCTTCCTCTTTTTGCTTAAGGAAGATTGTTGCTGAGCTAACATCTGTGCCAGTCTTCCTCTATTTTGTATGTGGGGCACCGCCACAGCGTGGCTTGATGAGCAGCACATAGGACCCGAAATCCCAGCCTGCGGACCCGGGGCACGAAAGCAGAGGCAGCAAACTTAACCACTCGCTACCAGGCCAACCCTGGAGGTCACTGATTATCTTAAACCTATTATATTAGGAGCAGGAAACAGTCATCTAAAGATGTCCCCTAAGACGCGCAGGTCCAGAGGATTCGCACAGGGGACCTGCGGCTAGGCTATTCTTCAGGGCGAAGACAAGTGCAGCGTCTGGCCTCAGGCGTGGGGCAAGCCAGGGCCCTTGCCAGAAATGCCAGGGGCCGCAGCAGCCCCTAGGGGGCGCTCGGGGCTCCGTTCGGCGCCGCGGAGGGTCTCCCGCCCGCAGACCTCGTGCGGGGGTTAGGGTCCCCACCTCCCTGCCGCCCCCCACCCCATGCGGGGCGGGCCACCCACCGAGCCTGCAGGCTCTTGATCCGGCCTAGCATGTCCAGGTGCCCTGCCGAGTACTGCTCGATGACGTCCTTCACGTCGTACGGTCGCAGCGTCTCCTTGAATTTCCTTTTGGCCACCAGGAACTTCAGGATCCTGTTGGGGGAGGGGGTCTCAGAGGGAAGGGATTCATTTCCAACCCCCTCTCTGTCCCTTTGCCACCCGCTTGTCACCAGGGCACTTCCTGCTTGGGCCACTGCACACAGCCTCTGCTGGGTCTCCCAGCCTCCCTCCCCGCTACCCGGCTCCCACCCCTGCGCCCTCTGTAGGTGTGCTGGGTATTTTCTCATGTGCCTGTGTCTGCGGGCGCATTAGCCTCGGCGGGCAGGGACTGGCCTGGTCTCCCTCTGCTAGGTGGGACACAGGGCAGACATCTGTGCACACTGTTGATGGTGACAGCTTGGGGGAAGACATTTCTGCATTCACTCCACAGTTGCTTGTTAGCACCACTATGCTGGACCCTGGGCCCTCAAAGGGGCATCAGATCCGGACCCAGGCCTGGGGTGGGAGATGGAGAGGATGTAGATAATTATGGGGTAACAAGGGCCATGTCAAGGAATGGAGAAGAGGGCTGGGGACCATAGAAGGGAGGACAGGGGACAAGTCTTGGGAGTGATACTTCCCAGTGCCCTGGCAAGAGGACAGGGATGAAGGGTGGCTTTCTGCACACAGACAGGCATGGAGGTGTGGGAGTCAGTCAGTTCAAAGTAGTCAGAACAGGAAGTGAAGGCAAGGGATTAATCCACCGGGGCGGGGAGGGGGCAGTATAAGAAGACAGGGAAAGAGACTGGCCTTGGGAAGGGGCCTGGGAAGGGGTACTCTGAAAAGCCCTGAATTCCTGGCAGAGATTGGGCCATGGGAAGGTAGGGTGGTGGGGAAGGGGGCATGTGGTTTACTCTGCTTTAGCATGACTGTTCTGCCAGCCTGTGTGGGGAATGCCCTGGAGGGGCGGAGTCTTGGGCAGGAAGATCAGCTCCCGGGGATGGGCCTGAGCTGGGAGGGGGCCGTGGGGCAGAGACAAAAAACAGCTTTGAGCAATTCAGGACGTGGGACTGAGAGGCTCTGAGTAGAGTCCAGGATGACTCCCATGGCTTGAGTGACAGAGTGGATGGTCCCGCCACTGCACCACACAGGAGGAGGAGCAGGTTTGGGGCATGATGGGTGTGAGGGGTCTGTGGGATGGCTAAGGAGAGCTGACCTGAGCCAGGTGGCAGCTCAGGCAGTGTGTTCCAGAAGCTGGTCACTTGGAGGGGAGAGACAGGATGTGTAAAAAGAGGATGGGGAGAGGCCTCAGACTCTCGGGGGAGGGGTGTCCAGTTGACTCTAATTTTAAAAGGAACACAAAAGGAAGAGGCTTGTGGGCAGGTGCATCAGCCAGGGAAGAGAGGAGGTGGTCTGCAAGGCCGGGGAGTAAGGGGGCGTCTGGAGCTGGAGCTGCAGGCTGGGGACAGAGACCAGGCCAGAACTCCATTCCAAGGGGCTTGGGGGCAGATCCGTGCCGGGGCCATGGCTAAAGGGCTCAGGAGACTGGTCCCCTCTTAATTGTCAAGGCAGCGACAGCCAGTAGGGCAGGGGCTTTCGAACCTTTTGACCAAACCCACCATAAGAAATACATTTTATATCAGAGACCGGTACACACATATACATAACCGAAACATAAGTTTCATAAACATTATTTATCCTTACTCCAAGGGATGGACTCCAATATTTTCTATTCTGTTCTCTTCTTTTTAATGCATAGCCTGCTAAATTGATTTCACTAAGTTGATTTCAAACTGTTGTGACCTGTGGTTTGAAAAGCACTGCTCTAGAGGAAATCCTGGGGGAGACAGACAGGCTGAGGGCAAGCCACCCAAGGAGAGACAGAAAGTCTAAGACACAGGGGCAGAAGGAGGATGAGAGTGAGACACGGAGATGGAGGGAGACAGCGCATGAGACGGAGACACAGGGAGAGGCAGGCAGATGCTGGACACATCCAGAGAGAGAGAGAAATAAAGAGAAGAGAGACAGATATAAAGTGAGAGACAGAAGAAAGGAGAGAGAAGCAGAGAGGACACTGCGGGTCTGAGAGAGGGACCGTGATGGCGACCTATGCCCACCGCCCCACCCAGCCAGCCCTCCAGACCTGAGCAGCCATATGCCACCTCCTATCCCACCCACACTCCAGAGGCTTCGCCAGCCCAGCACCGCCAAGGGTGCCAGGCGAGCAGCAGCGGCGTGCCGGGGAGCTAGGCCAGGCCTGGCCCTGAGGGCAGGCTCTGGAGGGGGAGCCTCCATGGGGGGCAGACGCATGAGGAGGCCACCCTCAGTCTCACCTGACGGAGCGGATAACTGTCTTCACAGCAGGCATGACGTCGTCCACTGTGAGCTCACACTGGTAGCTCTTCTCCTCTGCCACTTCCTCCGAGGGGCCCTCTGGAAAGTCAGGGGGCCCAGGTGGTGGCAGCAGAAGAGGCTGCTCTCAGCCTCCACCACCACATGCTGAACATTCTTAGAGATCTCGGGGAGACAGAGGACCAGAAAGGGCCCAGAACCTTCCTGGGGGCACAAGGCAGACCAGGCCCTACCCAGAGCGGGAAACCCCACTTTGTTGCATGTCCATCTGCCCTGTGGCCAGTCAGGGTAAACATCTGCCTGGTGGCCAGGTGGGTGGGAGCTGCTTTAGGGCACATCTGCTCTGGCCTGGGGCAAATTGCACCCAGCCCTGGAGGAAGCCCCACTGGTCCCACCACGCAGGACAAGGAGCCCCAGAGAAAAAGGGGCTTGTACCCTCTGCACATCATCACGCACACAGTCATCCTTCAGCCAAGAGGGAAGGAAGCTCAAGGGGCTGGCTCCCGTGCCCAGCTCTGCTACTGGGGAAGGCCCCTAAAGCAAGTCATCCTCCCCGATGAGAGAAACGGCTTCTCCGAGGCTAGTGCCCTGCACGGCAGAGAGGCGATGCCATCCTGGCCTCACAGGGGCAGGAGGTGGCGGAGGCCAGGCAGCTGCTTAGGCGGGGAAGAGGAGGCTCAGGGCACCAGCCACGCCCAGGCTACCGTGGGTCAGCACCTCCAAAAGACTGGTTTGTGGCGTCCTGTAACTTTCTAGGAAAGGGCTGTCCGAGTTGTTAGCTGGCAGCATCTTGGGGGCTGATAAGCACAGACAGAGGCAGTGTAGCTGGGTCCCCTCCCTCCAAGGCCAAAGGGGCTCCCTGTCCCCTTCCTCCAGCCTTGTCCACCCGCCCCCTTCTTCTCCCACCAGCGGCCTGAAACATGTCAAAGCTGGGAGAAGTCTTCCAGGGCACTGGGTCCAGCCCTCTCCTTTTCCAGAAGAGCACACTGAGGCACAGAAACGTGCCTTACCTAAGTCACTGTGCAAGTGCGGAGCCAGAACTCAAAAAAGTGACCTAACTGGTTAAACAGCGAGCCCCACAACGTTCACAGCCTCATGCCCGCAGGCTGGGCTGGCTGAAGAGGGCAGGGAGGGGAGCGTGGGCTGTGGAGCTGGACAGACCTGGTTGAGGAGAGCAGCACTGCCACTGACTAGCTGAGAGACCTCAGTCCCCACGTCCGTGAAATGGGCATAAAAACAGAACCTACTTCCCAGGGTCGTTGGGAGAAGTCAACCACATCATCCAGTGTGGGGCTGTGCAGTCAGGGCTCAGCAAGGATGACTCCTGCTCCTTCCAAAGCACACTTGCAATGCAGCTGGCTTCTGTTGAGGACTTACTATATTCCAGAAACTTCTGGTCACCTTCCGGGGATAATCTCATTTAATCCTCACAGCAATCTTATGAAGTAGATACTATTACCATCCCCGTTTTACAGATGAGGGGAATGAGGCCCAGAGAGATTAGGTTACTTGCCCAAGAGAAACAGCAAAGCCTGGATTCAAAGCCTGTGCTCCTCACCACTACCAAGTGCCACCCTCCGCCTTCTCGCTGGATTCGCAGACAGTCCAGAGCCCAGCCAAGCAGGTATTGCGAGGCCCGTTTCACAGACCGGAAGACCAATGCTCAAAGACGGTCAATCAGTTGCAGAGCTAGGACTAGAACCAAGTCTTCCCACCCCCAGCCCAGACTCTGTCCCCACCCTGCCACCCCCAGCGGGTCCGGGGCCCAGACCCCCAGGGCTCACCCTCCGCAGAGGTGCGGGGTTTGAGTCTCAGTGACGCCCGGAAGCGGGTGCGGTCGTTGAAGCTCCAGCTTTTCTGCACCTTGGTGGGGCTGGTGCCCTCACCCACCTGCTCGCTGCTCGGGGAGGCGGGCATTGGCGGGGGTGCCAGGTGCTGCTTGGAGGGGCCCGTCCGCCGCTGGGAGCTGCCCATCCGGATGCGGTCTTTGATGCCCATCCGGCTGCTGGCAGGGCCGGTCAGCCGGGAAGAGAGCCAAGTTAGCGGGAGCCGGGGTGGGCGGGAGTGGGGACACGGCTGACTTAGGACTCAGGGGTGGCTACTGGGTCCTGCTTCTCCACCAAGTGGAGACTTCCTGGGATGGGACGAGGGTGTGGCGAGGGCAGCCCTGACCCCTACTAAGGGCAGTCTGAGCAGATCCTCTCCCCACCCCCACCTCCCACCCCTCATTGCCCGGACAGATAAGGGGTGCACAGGAGACAGATGTCAGAGTGGAAGGAGTGAGAGAAACGCAAGAAGGGAGTCAGAGACAGACAGGAGGACAGGGGAGCGGGCCTGGCCCACATGGGTGGGTGGAGGTGGAGGCGGTGACCACTCTGGGCACAGGCAGGCTGCTGAGAGATGGAGAAGCTCACCCTGCCACTGAGGTGGGCCTCCAGCTCCTCACCGTACACAGGGACAGGCTGTGTGGAGTTGGGGGGTGGTATGTGTGTTTGCACAGTGTGGATACACAGGTACCAGTGTGTGTACATGGATCAATTTATATTCTTCTCCTTTCCCCACTGCTGGAGCTATCTGATCCCACACTGGTCAGGTCAGGGCTTTAGGACCTGGTACAGCTGTACAGGTAGTGCACTGCAAAATTCCCAAGTTCTCCATCACACAGACTTCAGTGTAATTGGTGCCCCTGGAGGAATGCAGTGTACTGGCTGCTGAGGGTCCTTGGCCTTGTGGGTCTTGCTGCTGAGCCCACATGTATGCCCAGGACATGCCTGGTGCCCAGCCTCCTAGTGAAGGCCTATAACCTGTTCTGTGGTCTCCCCTGCCTGAGCTCTGCCTGCCTGGACTGACATCCTGCCCACATGGCCGTGGATCCCCCCTCCCGGCCCTACACCCCCACTGCCTACTGAGCCCCTAGTTCGAGAGCACCTACACATGTCTCTGTGCATGTAAACAACACGTGCATGTCTGTGCACGCACTCAGAGTTCCCTTCCCACACCCCAGCTCCCACCACATCCCCCAAACCTTGGAGGAAGACAGGTGGGGGCAGGCCTCAGGGTCCCCAGGCCAGGCCCTGGTTAACCAATACCTGGCAGAGGAACTCTGCGTCCAAGAGGTCCAAGGACCACGTTTTCGCTGTTCGAGTAGGACCTATGCAAACATCCCCAACCCATGCCCTATGGTGTCACCGCTGCCTCCCTGCTGTGGCTGTGGCTTGCCTCTCGGAGGGCCCTCTGCAGACAGGTTTGGGGCCCTTCTGCCCCAAATGTCTAGGGTCCTGGCTCAGGAGAGCACAAGCCAGTCTCAGAGGAGGCCTGAGGTGGGGCAGGAACTGGGGGAGGAGACTGTCACCTACCCTCAGGGACTTTCAGATCAAGGGTTGAGCAGAGGACAGATTCTGGTTTCAGGGTTGGGTGGGAGCCGGAGTCCCCCATGCCCAGGGCATGGGGTACAGGGTATAGAGCCAAGGTGCTGGGGTGAGGGAGATCTCGAAACCAGGGGCACCTTTGGGAAGGCAGCCAGGATGTAGGGCCATCCTTAGGGGTAGGGGCCTCTGCCCAGAGGGGAGAGGTTATAGGTTAAGGACTGGGGCCCTGAGGATATCTGAAGGGAAGGTCAGGGGTGGCCCCCACAATCCAGCATGCTGTTTGCTGGCCCAGTATCCCCTCAACACATCCCAAAGATTCCAACCGAAGTTTGAGGTTGGCTCTCCCAAACTTTCCTCTGCAGAGCCATTCTTTCGGGCTCTCCTCATGCTGGCAGGCACCCCCCGCCCCACACTCGCGTGGCCCGTGCAACCCCTCCTTCTGTCCTCCGCTCCTCCGAGGGGGAGAGGCAGAGAGGGGGGTAGAGAAGGCCCTGACACTCAGCCAAGGGCCTGGAACTCCAGATCTCTGCACCCAGCACATCAGTCCAATGGCGTTCTGGGAAAGGGAGTGACCTCCCCATCACGAGAAGTGTGCAAGCAAGACTAAGCTTGCATTCAGCAGCACTTACGGAGGAGGGGTCTGGGGGCTTGCACTAGAGGCCTTGAAAGGTCCCTTTCCAGCTCTGATTCTGTGATGGTTGAAGGAGCTTCCAGCCAGGTTTGTGGGTTCTGTAACTTTCCAGCCAGCCACAGGCCCTGGGCTCCTCATCAATCTAAGAAGGCACCATTTTCCCATGGGTGGCCCTGGCTTCCAGCTCTTTGGGCAGGGCCCAGAGAATGGCTCACGTCAGCCTCTCTGGAGCCTAAAAGCTCAAAGAAAATGGAAAGAAACCTGGCACACGGTGGACATCGAAAGAGCTCCTCCCCTCCCCAGGCTCCTTAGAACACACAAGGTCCTGTCTGACGCCTTATCCCTTTCAGTTCCCCGGCCACTGCACGTGGTGGGTTCTGTATTTACCACCCCTATTTTACGGCTGTGGAAGGAGGGGAAATGACATGCGCAGGGTCACAGAGCTCCCATGGATGGAGTTAGCACCGGAACCCAGCTTTCTCTGACTTCAGAGATGGTGTTCTTTCTCCGGGACAAGCAATCAGGATCGGGTCTAGGGCAGTGGTTCTCAACTGAGGGTGATTTTGCTCACCAGGGGACATTTGCCAATGCTGGAAACATTTTTGGTTGCCACACTGGGGGATGCTCCTGGCACCTAGTGGGTAGAGGCCAGGGATGCTACATCCTACAAGGCATAGGACAGCTCCCAACACCAAACAATTATCCCACCCAAACGTCAACGGTGTGAGGTCAACAAACTCTGATCTAAGGGGTCTGTCAGTGCCTGGGAGGAAGATGGGGGGGGCTTGACTGGGTCTGTCCTATGGGACAGGCTGCCTTCTGACTGTCCTGCTGGACCCAACCCCTGCACTCACTTCCACAAGGAATTTCTTTAAGGACCCATCATCTGCCTGCCGAAGGCCAAGGTCGCGGCGGGAGGAGAGGCAGCCTCCCACTTCAGGTGCTGGGTACAGCCGCTCCCTTCAGGACTGTGGAAACGGCCTCAGCACGGGCCTCTCCCCCCTGGCCTTGCCCTTCCTGCCCACCACGCCCACTGAACCAAAGTCACCTTGCAGAGGGGCAGATCTGAGCCGGCTTAGATTCAGTGTATTCCCATTTCCTACATCCACGGTTCCCAAGCTGTTTTTTAAAGTAGGCAAGATCTTAACTGCTCAACATACTAAATCAAACGAGGCCAACATTTCCACAGCGCCTCCTCTGAGCCAGGTGCAGTCGAAGTGAAAGCAGATCCTATTACCATCCACATTTTACATCTGAGGAAACTGAGGCAAGAGGGCTTATGCCCAAGGTCCCCTAGCTAGGGAGGGGTGGCCAAGTTCAGACCCAGAACCCACATTTCTAAGGGACACTGCCTCTTGGTAGAGCAGCCAGGAGCTCTGTCACTCATCCCCGCCTCATGGGCCCCAATCCACAAGGCTCCAGAGGCACTTTTGGGAAACCCAGGACTCCAGGAGCCCAGGCTGCCAGGCAGGCCAACAGGATGAAGCTCACGCAGGGCTTTTGGGTTCTTCATGAGCCAGTGCTGCCCCCAAACTCAGCTCCTGGCCTCCCGCTCTCAGATCTGGCCACGCTGGGCTGCCTGCTCCTCTGCCATGCTGTGCTCTCTCCCCTCCTCACCCTGGTGCCCGCCACTTCCTTGGCATGCCCTCACTCACGCTCACTGCTTTTTGGGCCTCTGGTGAAGTGCCTGACCCAGGCCCCACAGCTCCTCTGCCTCCTCCTTTTGTTGCGCTCATCACACCGAACAGCAATGACTCCTTGCCACTCTCCAGGCACCATGTTTTATTCATCACTGTGTCCCTAGTGCCAGGCCTGGCGCAGCGCAGGTACCGAGGAATGGGGCGGTGATGCAGCTAAAAGAGCTGAGTTCTGGAGTTAGCGAAAGAGGTGCCAATGCCAGCTCCTTCAGGCATCTGCTGGGTCCCTAGGTGGGCAGTGGGGAGCCAGGAAGCTAAACCCAAGGCCTGGCTAAAGTCAGAGTGGGAAGGACCCTCAGAGAGCCTCTAGTTCAATCTGCCCATTCCACAGACGGGAAACTGAGGTCCAGAGAAGGGAAGCAATTTGGCCAAGATTGTACAAGGGGTCAGCGGCAGAGCCAGAACTCATCTCAAGCCTCGTGTAAGTGTCCCTCCTGGCAGACTGGGTGCCAGTCTCATGCCCCTAGACCTGGCAGAGGCATCCCCAGGAAGGCGAGGGGCTCACCAGGGCCCCAAGGCAGACGGCAGGCGGCAGGCACATGCACCTTGTCCTAGGCCCATCCTGTCCCCCTCTCCAGCCCCCGAACTTGGGGGGCGAGGAGGAGTGGGGACAGGAGGAGCAGGCGAGGGGGTACCTCGGTCTCCAGCTGGCGTGGATCCGAAAGAAACTCCGTTTATTACTAAACATCTGGCTGGAAAGTTAGAACAAGACACAAACAGAGGTTAGTGGGAAGAAGGCAGGTGGGCAGAGCGTGGGGAGCTGCCAGGATGGGGCCGGCCTCCTGTGGCTGGTGGGAGAGAAGGAGCCCCACCCAAATCATCCTCCAGGCCACATCCCCAGAATGCACAGGTTCTCAAGTTTTGCATGAGGGTCCCCTGGGGAGCATGTTGAATGTGCAGGATTCTGTGCTTCCTCTCTGGAGTCTCCTGTGGGCTTGGGGAGAGGTCCAGGTATCTGCATTTTGAACAACATGCCAGGGGATGCTGATGCAAGAGGTCAGTGGACCCTGCTTTGAGAAACACTGCTTAGAGCCTTGTCGCAAAACCCCAAAGAGAGGAGGTGCTGGCCCTAACAATGCCGTTCCCCAGGAAATCCTGCTCCTGTAGTCCTGGGAAGGTGCTCAGCCCGGGTCCCTCCACAAGCACCACTAAGGGTGTGACCAACCAGGTATGTATGTGTGTGGGGGGGTCCTGTCTGGGCCCCAGGCAGCCAAGATTAAGGATATGGCCATTTGGCCTGAGCCTGGTGACCGATATCCTAGAAGTCACCCCTGGGGTCAGCCCCCTGGGGTCCCTGGGAAGAGGGACACTCCACCACCATCACCACAAGCCCCAGCCATGCAGACACTCCAGGGCAGACGGACCCAAGGCTGGAAGTTAGTGGTGGCCAAGCTCTGAGCAGTAATCTGTTCCTAGGCCTCGGAGGGCCCAGAGACCCAGAGCAGCTGTGGGAGATGGTAGGTGCTGGGCTCCGGTAATCTCCATTCCCAGAGCCTCCCTATTCAGGCCTGGGGAGACAGGCCCTGGGCAGGGTAGCTCAAATGCCAGAACTCTGAGTTTCTGCCTGGAAGCCATGGTTGGAGGGGGCTGGGGGTGGCAATGAAGGGCCTTCAGGCAGGGGCAGAGAATCTGAGTGGGGCCGCACCATGGACTCTTCCAGGGAGCTCCCAGCTGGGCCTGGTCATCCACACTTCCCCTCCCTCCAGTCCCAGACCTGGAGGGGCTCTCCTTCTCCACACTTCCTGTCCAGCCCTTGGCCAGAAGTGCCCCACCTGAGAACAGGGAAGGAATGCTGTCCCCAGCATCCTCTGCACCAAAACCCCATTGTCCAGGTTCCCCAGGCCTTTTCAGCCCAGAAACCCAGAGACGCCAGAGCCCCTCATCAGCCTAAACATCACTAATTTTCTGCCCAGGACCCAGAGGCTCAGAGTGACTTGATGAGTTTCTCAAGGACACACAGCATCAGGTGGCAGAGGCAAGCTTTCACTGCACCTCCTCCTCTGATCACTGAGTGGCTCACCTCTTCTCCCCTCCCTTGTTCTGGGCCTGGGGCTCAGCATCACACCTGAGGCTCGAGGCCCAAATGTCCACCTGGCTGATTCAGGGATGATATGTGAAGATGAAACCAAAAAAAGAGATGGGTAGGGGACAGGGGAGGAGTGAGGGGGCATTGAGTCCTTGACCTCAAAGCTAAACCTCCACAGGCACAGCCACTTTCTCATATGTGGTTAGTGGGCTTCCCTTATCCAAATACACCTGAAATTCCACTATTTATGAACATTTATGTGGAGGTAAGCATTGTTCTTCCTTTGTTCTTCTTTCAAGATGCAAAAGCTCCAGGAGAGACAGGTCAAGGGGAAAGAAACTGTTGGGAGCAGCAAAATGTCCCTCAGTAAGGAAGAAAGGCATTGTGGGAGAATCCCGGGAGCACCCTCTGGGATTAGCAAAGCTGTGGACGGGGTTGCACAAGACAAGAGCATTAGTCATTGGATGAGTTTACGCAGGTCCTACAGCGGTTCTTAGTCACAGAGCTCTCTTTCCAGCTGGTATGTGGTTCCCGAGAGGCGAGCTCAGTGTCAAGCCCCTTCTAGAGGAACATGCCGGGGGAGGGGGTTCCCTGCCCTTGTACCCCAGAATGCCCACGATTACCTGAGCCGTAAGCACCTGTGGCCAGCGGCCTCCTCCTCTCTCCAGCTTCCCGGGAGGGATGGGGGTGCAGGGGTGGAAGAGTGAGGGGGACGTGGAAACAGAGAAAGAAAGAGGACAATGGAATGAATGGAGGAGGTGATGGGGAAGGGTGGTGTGGACATCTCCCCGACTCGCCCAGGTGACAAAAAGGTGAGTCCAGCCTGGCCTCTCCAGAGAGGCTCTCAGTCTGTACCTGTCAGGCCATTCGACGACAACTGCCCAGGCCTCATGACAAGGCCTGGGGTCCCCAGAACAGGCCCAGACACCCACGTAGTGGCTGGAGGCAGGTCTGAGAGAGGATGAGACAGAGAATGGAAGAGGAGGAAGAGAAGCAAGAGGAGGTGGCGGCCCTGGGGGCCCCTACCTTTCCCCAGGGCAGAAGGAGGCGCTGCCCGGCCGGTGGCAGGTAGCAACGGGCGGGTAACGGGAGGGCGCTCCGTCGGGTACCGGCGCCCGCCGCACCTCCAGGGGCCGTAGGCCCCCATTGCGGGCCCGTTGCACGTGCTCAAACAAGAGGGCCAGCTCTCTGCAGGAGAGGGCGCCATCAGCAGCAGGCAGGGACTTGGCACACCCCCCTCACCCAGTGGGCACTGAGCTCCTGAGCTTGGATCCTGCCAGGCACTGCCTCTCTAGAGGTGCTCAGCAAACACCTCAGGCAGGAGCAGGCAGGGGTGGGAGTGGGAGAGACTAGCATTCCTCCTTCCCTTTCTGATTTCTGAGGACTTCCTGGGAAATCCTCAGGGACGCCAAGTATCGCTGTGCAGTCTGGGCTCCACTTGAGGGCACCCCCACAAGGTGGCAAGTGGCAACTCCAACCCAGCTTCCTCTGCTCCTCACGCTGAGTGCCTGGGTGCGGAGCTGTGCCCACCTGGAGGCCAGCAGCAGCCCTGGAGTCCTCACCCCCCCGGATCTGAGGGGGGAAACTGAGGCTGAGGAGGGAGCCTTGCTAGGGTGGCTAGCCCAGCTTTCTGCCCTGCAGCACTGGGTTCTTGCCAACTAGATCTGGGGCTCAGCTTCTTCGAAACTCTCCAGGCCACTTCCTGTTTCCAGAACCCAAGGAGGATACCTCCTCTCTCTGCCTTCTCAGCACACAGATGAGGAAACGGAGGTCCAGGGAGCAGGAAGCCCAGCGGACCCAGCATCTCCACACCAGGCTGTGTCCCTCTTACCAGAGGACCCAAGACCACCCACCCCCAAGTCTTCCCTCACCTCCCACACATCATATTTCTAACAAACCAGCCCCTGCCCCACTCCACAAGGCCTGGCCTTGAGTCCTTAGGGCTGCTCCTGCAAAGGGCGCCTTGTTCTGATCTAACCAGTTTCTCTGTCTGTGAGGGGGGTGCCTGCCTCTGCCAGGTGGAGAGATGGGGGGAACGGTGCACTTCTGGGAGCCCTTCTTCCCAGCCCCTTCTCTCCCACTCCTCCCCTGGGGAGCCCCTGGGGCTGGGAGGGGGCAGGGAGGGGGGCAGCCAGGTGCAGGGGAGAGCGGGCTCACCCAACAGCTGCTCTCGGAGAACTAATGAGGCAAAAACAGGCTCCCGCAGAAGCACTGAGCACAGCAGCCTGGCCCGGCCGTGCACTCGGCGCCCGCCTGCCCGCAGACTGAGCCGAGCTCCATGGTCTTCATTCCTGCCCCAGGGCCTGGCCAGGCACCTGGCCGCAAGAACCTTGGTGATGCTATTAATAATCCCCTGCGTGGAGCCACCCCCTGTGTGGTCTTACCCCGGCCTGGGCTAGGGGGGGCGAACCCACTTCTGGGCGCTAAGGCTGCTGCCTGGCACAGTAAAAGCAGGTCCATATTCATGCACAGGGGTGCTCTGAGAGCCCTCGAACCCAACTCTGGCACAGCCATTCTGGCCCATCCCACACTTTCTCTAGCCAGCTGCAACATGCCAGGCTGGCAGACTAACACTGCCCCCAACTTACACGGAGGGGAGAAGAGCTGGCTGGGCCACTGCCCAGAGTGGCATCAACTTTAGGTGAGCATGTGACTGCCAGCACTCCGGGACCCAGGGCTCACCCCGCGCCCTGTGTCCAGTGTGCACCACCTTCCCTGGGCAGAGCAAAGTGGGAGAGAGTACACTCCAGCCTCTGGGTTACACAGGATCTGCAGAGCCAGCCTCACATGCTCCCCTGGGAGCCCTCACCCCTTTCCCATCCTCCAGGGCGGAGTCCCAGTCACTTGTCCTCAAGGGCATTGCTGTCAGCCCCTGCCCTTCCCCCTGCAGTGGGGCCTACCTGAAGGATGGGAGGATGCTGTCATAGTAGTACCAGGTGGCCGTCAGGTAGGCCCGGCTCGTGTCGGTGGAGTAGAGGCGCCACGCAGCCTGGCGGTATGGGGGAAGGAAGCGGGGTACAAAGCATCAGTGAGGCCTCTCAGCCCCCCACCAGCCCTCCGCCCCTGAACGGACCCAGGCCTTGGGCGAGCCGAAGGGAACCCGGAGGCAGAGGCCAGTTCCAATTCCACGGCCACTGGCAGGGTCAGCCAAAGAAACGGAGGCCTAGAGAGAAATGACTTTCCCAAGGTGACAAACAGATCCGCTTTGGAGCCAGGGGCCTAAGAGTGCAGGAGTTAAGAGCTGGGGTGTTGTCTTGGGGCAGACGTGGGTTTCCAGTGCCACCTTTGCCCCTTATTCATGTGGACAAACAAAGTGAGGCTGCGGAGCCTCAGTTTCCTCATCTGTAAAATGGACATAATCCTACTTACATAAGAGGGTGTGGTGAGGATTAAATGGGCAAATGTCTATCAAATGCCAAGGGCAGTGCCTGGCACATAGTAGGTATTCATGCCGAGGTCTCCTGTTAAGTACCCCTGTTATCTCCCCTACCATGGCTGAGAAATAGCAACTCATGTGCATTTGGCTAATGTCTTTCTCTCCTCCTAGACTATAAGCTGTGTCTTGGTCACTGCTGTATCCTCTGGCACATGGTAGGTGTTCTGCAAATGTACGGGGAATGAATACTGACTGAGTGAATTATTATTACTAATAATAACTCACCCCATCTTTCCTAGCTGCCTGTCACTGCCCATGGCATTGAGGAGGAGAAGAGAAGAACATCACCTACCAACCCCTCAGCATCCAGGGACTTGCACGGTTTCCTCTGCAGCAAGAGGGATGCAGGTCAGACAAGAGGAAGGACTGTCCCACCCCCTCTAGATAAGGAGAAGAGCCAGGGAGGGACTGTGAGTGGGGCAATCGGTGAGGGCAGGGAGGCAGGGAAGCTGCAAGGCAGGACAAAGCAGAACTGGGCTCTGGATGCCCTCCTTCTTTGGGTGCTTCCTGTCTTTTAGGGACTGCCCAGGGCTGACCTCACTGGCCAGGCACCCTCCCAGGACAGGCATATTTTTACTTCCTGCTTGCCTAGGCCCCTGGCTTGGGCTGGAGAGCAGCTGCCAGAGCTGTCTCATTAATTATGGGCACCACAATACCAGCTGTCTCTCGGCATGGACTGTGCCAGCCGCCTGCCCCTACAATGCCCCTTGGAAGGCCAGCTCCCAGGGGACAGTGGCCATTGTGCCCCAGGGGATACTGAGAGGGAAAGGCTGGGCTGGTGGCTGGAGATAGCAGGAATGGGGAGGGGGGTCCCACCCTGGGGAGGAGAGATAAGGGCAGCCAGTCAAACTTGGGCTCGGGGGCTGTGCCAGTATTGCCTGAACTCTTTCCTGCAGGGGTTTCTCTTGCATACGCCCCGACTGGAGAGACGCCAAGGAGGAGTCTCAAAACCTCAGAGCCCTTGCCTCAGGCCACGCCCAGTCAGACGCCTCAGCAGGGACGGGAAACTGAGACCACACGCTCCTGGTTTTCCCCACTCCTCTGGCCGTTCCTTCTCTGTCTCCTCGGGCCCGTTTAACTCTGCCCGCCCAGCCACGGAATGTTGAGGTTCCTGAAGACCCAGCTCTGGACCGTCCTCCCTTCTCCTTCTTTCCTCTCCCCACCCGGCAAGCTCAGCCTTGCCCTGGGCTCCATTACAGTCTCCAGGCAATGGCCCCGGACCAGCTCCGCCCAGCACATTCCCCTTTTCAGCCGCAGACCTGCACAGCCAGCTGCCTCCTCAACATGGGCCACTCGGGGTCTCAGACTCACATGCTCCACAAACTCAGATTCTTCATGCTCCAAATCTGGTCTCCCTCCAGTGAGCAGGGCCATCAACCATCCGGTTGGGCAAGCCAGAAACCTGGAAATCACCCCACCGCCTCCCTCTCCCTCACTCCTCACGTCATCAATCTCACCTCCTAAATATGCAGAATCTGCCCGTCTCTTTTCATCTCATCTGTTGCTACCCTAGTCCAAGCCACCCAGCACCCCGCCTCTCCCAGACTGTTGCCAGAGCCTCTTATCTGGTCTCCCTGACACATCTGGGTTACCCTCCAGTCTATTCCCCACTTTTCAAAACACAAACCTGATCATGTCACCCATTCCCCTTGCTTCAGACCTGTCAGTGGTTCTTCATTGCTCTTAGGAAAATGTTAAACTCCTCTCTGTGACCCCAGGTCTGGGCCTGGCCCACCTATCTACTATACATTCCCCCTTGAGATTTCTGCCAGCCTCCCTAGCCTCCTTCCAGTTCATCAAACACACCACAGGGCCTTTGCACATGCTGTTCCCTTACCTTGAATTCTCCCCACTTCACCTCTTCATCTAGTTAACTCTACCCATCCTCCAGCTCTCAGCTCAAGTGTCACTTTCCCAGAGTAGTCATCCCTGAGTTCCCCTTCAAGGTCAGATCAAGCCAGGTACCCTGTTAAATGCTCTTGAGAGAACCATTTCTTTCTTTCAAGGCGTTTATCTCTGTCTGTAGTTACGACATTCATTTGGGTGAGTGTTTGTGGAATGAATTAAGGTGTTGGGAGTGTGGCAGGCTTCCTGATAACTGCACAGCTGACGGACGGCAGGACTGGGTCTCCACCCACCAGGGGCCTATGGCTTCTTGTCCAGTCTCCACTCCACTTCAGGCCGTGTAGAGCTGGGGCCAGAGTTGGACACTGGGGCCGCTCTGGCCAGCCCTAAACTGGGCCTTTGGTGCAGGACAAAGTTTCTGACCATCTCAGTCAGCATCCCAGCTCTGTCCCTGACTTGGCACGTGACCCCAAAAAAGTCACATCTCTCTGAGCTTCAAATGGAGTCATAGCTGTGAAGCTGGGACACACGGGTCAGCATACAGAGCTGACACACCCGTTCAGTTCAGGGACTTCCGGGGCGCCTTGTACCTGGATGAGGTTGGCCGCTGGCATCCTCCGCTTCTCGAAGTGCTTCTGCCGGTGCTGCTCTTGCACCTTCAGGGCAAAGCCGGAGCCAAGGATGCCCTAGGGGGACAGGCCTGGTTGGGGAAATGTGGTGGTGGGGACAACAAAAGGCAGCAAAGGAGCCCCCATCCCTGCACATCTGAGGTGCGCGCCCCCCCCCCCCCCACCGCCGCCCTGCAAATGCAGGACAGGAGCTTAAGACAGCTCTGCCCCCAGCCCCCCTCTCCCCCAGGCCGGGCGATCCTAAGTGGAGCGGGACTCACGGCAGGCAAGGCAAAGAAGGAGATGCCTAGTAAGGCGAAGCCGGCAGCCAAGACCCTGCCCAGCCATGTGTGGGGCGTCTTGTCACCATAGCCGATGGTCGTCAGTGTAATCTGGGGACACAAACCAGTTACCCGCAGGGCCGGTTACGGGGGCCACCCACAGGGGCTTGCTGGGGGCACAGGCAGGTGGGAGCCTGATCATGAGAGCAGGGGCCTCAGTGGTTGCCCACAGAGACTGGTCACAAGGACTTGTCACAGGAGACAAGTTAGGGGCATAGATGGATTCCCCTCTTCCCCGTGTTGGTCAGGAGGAAGGGGTACAGGCCACAAGGGCTTGAGGTGGGGAACTAGACGAGGACTCAAGCGGATCCACTGGGGCAGGGTGGGGCTGTCACAGGGGGTGCCAGCCCTAGCGGAGAAGACAGGGACAGGCCCGCTCAATCCTGAGTCGGGGTCACGATGGTCAGCCCGGGAGGATCCCAGGGAGAAGGGCGGCTCTGCACAGACCCTCACGCACCGTCCCCCACCAGAGCGAGTCGGCGTAGGAGGAGAAGTCGGAGTTGGCGTCCTTCTCGGCCAGATAGACCAGGAAGGAGGCGAAGATGAGCACCAGGAACCCGATGTACCAGGCGGTGATCAGCTCCTGCGGGCAGCAACGGGGGAGACCACGGGGAGGGCTGAGGCGGAGGGGCGTGAGGAAGCCGGGATGCTGCGCCCACCCGGGAGAGGCGGCGAGGTGGGGGCCTCCCAGAATAGCCTGTGGGGCGTGTTCTCGGAGGGGATAAAAGTACCCCATCGCTCGGAGTTCCCCGGCGGCGGCGCGGCCCGCCTTTCTGTCTCAGCGCCTCCCTTCAAGGAGACCCTGCCCGCCTTCACGAAGCGGCCAGGCCCTCCTACAACCGCAGGGTCCGCCCCAGCCCCGCCCTTGGCCTTCCAGGTCCGCGCTGAGGGTCCACCCCAGCCCACCTTGCCCCGCCCCCTAAGCCCCACTTGCAGGCCTCGATCCCGCCCTACATCTAGTCCCCCAGCGCCCCCTCACTCTGCTGTGAGCGTGGATACCCGAACCCGGGACTTGCCAAGGGAGACTCTCAAGGTTTACCCCTGAGACCCTGCCTCCTGGCTTGTCCTGATTCCCAGGCCTCGCCCCCGCCCAGCTTCGGCCCCGACCTGGCCCCGCCCCTTAAGCCCCGCCTCCTGCCCTGGTCTTGAGTCCCCCGCAGGTCCCGCCCCTGCCCCAGAGACAGCCCTCTCTGGCCTCGCCCCCGCTGAGTCCCTAGTCTTCCCCACCCCTGGCTCCGCCCGGGCCCTGCGCTCCGTCCCGGCCCGAGGCGCCCCCGCCCGGCCGCACCTTGCTGTGCGCGTAGACCACCGAGCCGAGCAGCTTCCAGGTGCCGCCGCGCCGGTCCATGCGCACCATGCGCAGGATCTGCAGGAAGCGCATGCTGCGCAACGCGGACGTGGCAAAGATGTTGCCCTGCGTGCCCGCGGCGATGACGGCCACCGAGGCCACGAACACGATGAAGTCTGCAGGGGCGGGGGTGGCGAGGTCACGGCCGGCGCCGGGGAGTCAGCCCACCCCGCGTCGGGACCCGAGGTCGGGGATTCCTGGGACCGTGGGGGGACGGACCCCAGGAGGGTCCGTTGAGTCTGCGAAGGCAGCCGAGGGCTGGGTCAGGGGTGGGTACAGGTGTCAACCCTGGGGCTTGGGGTCAAGAGTCGGGTGCGGGCAGGGCATGCCTTCTTACCGATGACACAGAAGGGTTTTCTGGCAAAGCGGAGGCGGCCCTGCCATCCTCGGTAGCGGCAGCAGCATCCAGCGGACCAGACCCGGATGATGTACTCCAGGCCAAACACCACGATCATCACGAACTCCTGTGGGGCAGCGGCCTGAGTGCTGGTCCTCCTCTCCAGGACCAGGGCCCAGGGCCCACAGCACAGGCCCAGCCCTGAGGCCCGGGCTTAGGGTTGCTCGGATTTCCTCAGAGCTCCTCTCCTGGAGGTTCTTACACCTCCATGGATCTAAGGAGGATTCCAGAAGGAAGGTGGCCCCTTCCGTGTCTTCCAAAGAGACTGAACACTCAAGTCTGTCGTCCCCTTCCTGTCCCCATGAGCTGTCTGGGTTTTTCTCCTCACCCCGCCCTCCCCATTCCAGCCACCCCAGACTCTGGAAGCCAGACTGAGTCACATCAAGGGTGGCTGTCCGTCAGCTGTCCCCCTCCGAGGTGTGTCTGTTTAAGGAATAAAACCAACCCATCACACTAGGGCTGGAGTTAGCGGGTTTTGTCCTGAGAAGGAGTGGGGCCTACTCGCCTCTTCTCTGGGCCCACCATAAGCCCTGACATAGAGGCAGGAGGTCCCCCCAATGCCTGCCAAAAAGCAGGGGATGAAGCCCAGAGAGGGACAGCCACCAGCTCAAGGAACACAGCACAGCAAGTGGCTCTCTGAGCCATGGTTTGAGAAGCCTCTCTGCACACTACATAGCCTCCCTCAGCCGGGGACTCCAGCACTCACCAAGATGAGGAGACACTCGTTGGCAAGTTCCTGGTGCTCCTGAATAGTGGACAGCACGGACAGCACCAGGCAGCTGAAGACCAGCAAAAATCTGCAACAGCAGCACAAAGGAGAGGGTTAGACTGCTGGATGGACAGGACAGCCGAGGAGCCTTTGACAGGAGGCTACAGAGTCGGAGGAGGAGGGAAGCATTATTTGGGAAGAATTATCTGGAAAGCAGAATCAGAATGAGAGTTGACTGGAGTTGTGGCTCTGTGCTGTACACCAAAGAGAGAGGCCCCCAAGCTCTGGGCTGCTGAGCTCACAGACACCTTTCAACCCTCTCCGTTGCCCTTGATGGAGGCTGCAGCTCAGAGAGGGGGTCACGCAGCTGTGAGAGGCAGGACTGTCTGGGCTGGCAGCGGGGACAAGCCAGCTCAGGTTCCTTCAGGCAGGAAATGCCTCCAGGCTCAGCCACTCATAAGTGGTGGCCCTAGCCCCTGGCTGGGTGTTGAGGTTGTCTTGAGAGACGTGCCCCAGAGGTCAGGCAGGGGGCAGGGGAGGTCAGCGGCTGAGGGAGGGAGCCCCCTTCTCTATGAACTCCCAGGTGGCAGGCGTGTGGCTTCATCTGCAAATGGGGGTAACTGCCTCTGCCTTTGTGAGCTCCTATGGAATTAAATAATGAGCAGCTATGGAAGGAAGGGGGGGAAGGTCGGGGACAGGGAGGGAAGGATGCAGAGGGAGAGAGGGTGGAGGGAGGGGGATGAGGCAGCGTGAAGCCATGCCATCGAGGCCTGGGACTCCCCTGAGGACAGTGGGAAGCCACTGAGTGGCCCAGCACCAGATGTTTAGAAATGGAAGGAACTTTAGAACCCAACTCATGCAACACTTCCCTCACCCTCAACTGCGCTCACGGGGAAACTGAGACCCAGAAAGAGAGAGGCATTGGCCCAAGGTCATCCACTCTGTCCAAGACAGAGATGAGATTAGAGCCGGGGTTTCTGAAGTTCTCAGGGGATGGGAAGAAAGGAAAGGGCGTGAGTTGAGAAGCTGGTGGCCTCGGGAGTATGTGAATACGTGAGGGAGGACAGAACAAGAGGCGCAGGCTGCAGATGCAGCAAAGGGAAAGAGGCTGGACTCCCGGAAGTGCTCCTCTTTGGGACGGGGGTGTGCTGGACATGTACGTGTCCTGGAAGAGACTCCCCGGGAAACGGGCTTCTCTGGAAATGCATCCCTTGTGCGCTGACCCACGGCCTTCCACAGATGTTCCCCGTCTCCCCACCCGGGACCACTGACACTGCCTTCTGCCTAAAACACCTCGCTGGCCCCTGAGACTGCGCACCCTTCCCTCTCACAGATGCTCCCAGCTCTGGGGAGCCTGCTGGGATGCCCCCCCATCCCCCTGCTCCCCCTTCAGAGCTCCCCTCCCAAGGCTTGCCTCCCTGTATGTGTCCCAAGTCACTTTCTACATGGCTTTTTTTTTTTTTTTTTGCGATGCTCTCCACGAGCGGTGTATTTGTTACAACAATGAACATAGATTGACACATCATTATCCCCCAGAGGCCACAGTTTCTATTAGGGTTCACTCTTGATATTGTACATTCTATGGGTTTGGACAAATGTATCAGGTCATGTATCCACCATTATGGTATCATACAGAGTAGTTTCATCTACATGGCTTTTTTTCTGTTCATGTTGGCAGGGGCATGGGCTTGGAGTCAGAGACACCTGGGTTTGAATCCTGGTCCTGCTGTGTGTGCGTGGCCCTGGGAAAGTCACCTACCTTCTCTGAGCCAGCCTCCTCATCTGTAAAATGGGGGCTGACGGGAGGGAAGACACGGAAAGGGCAGGTTCCACCCTGGCCTGCTTACACCGCCTTGGCCAGGGGCTCCCAGCCTTCCTGGAGGGCAGGTTTAGGGCTGCATCCCAGCACAGGCCCCCCGGTGGAGGAGGTAGGTGGCAGACGTGGGTACAGAGTTTTGAATGAATGCGTGAGGAGGAGGCCTCCTTGGCCAGGTCCAGCAAGAGCTGAATCAGCAAAGACCTAAGGCAGGGGAGAGGTGGGGAGAGCACCAGCTCCTTGTGTTCAATAATTAACCACAGAAAACGCAGCAGCCACGTCCACGGAGAGGGACTGCGGCTGACACATGGCTCAGGGGCAGAAGTGTCCTCCCCGAGGCCATCTCATCCAGCCCCGTCCTCTGGGAAGGGCTGCAGGCCAATCTTGATTGGCTCTACCTTCAGAATATATCCGTGGACACACCACGGCTCACCACCCTGACTAAGCCGCCACCGTCTCACCCCTGATGGGTCTCCCTGCTGTAAGCCCCTCTCTTCAGAGCCGCTGGGCCGATCTTCCTACAATGCAGAGCTGGAAACCATCACTCTGTTCACAACTCCCCATGACTCTTAGAGAGCGAAAGTCAAATGCCTCACCGTGTCGTGTCCAGCACAGCCCTGCGAGATCTGGGTCCCACCCTCACCTCTTGAACTTGATGATCTCCCCTCTCACACCTCCCCTCCATCACCATGCTCTAGCCATTCTGACCTCCTTGCCATTCCTGGAGCACACCAAACGTATGTCCCAGCTTGCACTTGCTTTGCTGTTTCCTCTGCTTGTTTATTGCTCCCTTGCTCATCCAGGTCTCTGTTCAAACATCACTTCCTTGGAGAGGACTTCCCCAACCACCCCCTCTCCAAAATAATGGCCTATCTCCCCTTTCTCTCTCCTTATCTTGCTTATTTATTTATTTTTTCATAGCATCTTTGAAAGACTGAGGAAATGAACAGCAGGAATTCACATTAAACAGACATCAAAACACCACGTCGCAGAAGCCCACAGTTTGTACCCACTGAGGAGGATCTCAAAGCTCTAAGCACATCCATCCATGACTCGTCAGGCTCCCCAGCATCCTCCCTGAGAAGGGAGAAGGCAGGTCTCTGATCTCGACAGCTCCATTTGGTGGACGCTGTTGAAAAAGCCCCTCCCACTGCCTTCCTGCCCTGGCCGGGAGTCTCCTCACCTAGATGCTCAACACAGTCGAACAGATACACTTGGTCTGATGGAGAACATCTGGTGTCCCAGGCACTTGCATAATTATCTTTATCTTCCAGGTGAGGAATGGGGCCCAGGGAGGGACAGACCTGTCAAGATCACACAGTGAATCAGTGGCAGAGCTGGGGCTAGAACCACAGCTCCGGTAGACCCCCAAGCTGCCTTGGCCTTCCTGAGGGGTCCTCACACCCACTCTCGGGGCAGCAGGAAGGAGACCAATGTCTGGGCTTAGAGATGGAGAAGACAGGGCAAAGGAGCCCTGAGCTGGGGTCTGGTTGTGTCTGCCAGAACCAGAGTGTGACTTCATCCACGTAACAAGCAAGGACTGTCTGAGGATCATCTCTGGTCCCCTCTGGGGCCTCAGTTTCTCCATCTGTATAAGTATAGATGGTACACAGGAGCTGGCTGGCTTGGGCCCTCTAGAACCGC
Organism: Equus asinus; assembly: GCF_041296235.1. Classification (NCBI taxonomy): domain Eukaryota; kingdom Metazoa; phylum Chordata; class Mammalia; order Perissodactyla; family Equidae; genus Equus; species Equus asinus. Next base: position 82,502,808 of record NC_091794.1, read on the forward strand.
CCCAGCAGAGGGGCCAGACTGGCAGCTACCTTCTGGAGCATCTTTGCCCATCATGTCTGGCTGCAGGGTGGGGCCCATGTTCTCTTTTGCCCAGCCAAGGAGGCAGAGCGGGAGAAGGGGGTGCTGCCTGGTGGGCTCTGCTTGGCTGGGGCTTATTACGAGACTTATCACAACCCTCCCCATCCCCAGCCATTCTATGCTGTCCCCCTCATTCAGGAGGGCAGCAAGGAACATGTGAATGGTTTGCTTAGGACCGTGGTTCTCAAACTACAGCGGGTGCCAGAATCACCTGGAGGGCTTGTTAAAATACTGGTTTCTGGACCCCACTCCTAGGGCGTCTCATTCAGTAAGTATAAAGTAGAGCCTGAGAATCTGCATCTCTACAAAGTTCTCCGATGACACCAATCCTGCTCCTCCGGGGACCACACTTCAAGAATCACTGGCTTAGCTAGTAAGAATGGTTGTGGCTGACTCAATTATTAGCCAACTCAAGGCTTTTTAAACAAGTGCAATCACTGCCTTCTCCCCCCAACCCCACCTGCCCCACAGCCTTCCTCAAATCACTGCCCAGAAGCCGCCACGGGCAGGGGAGGTGAGGAAAGGCCTGCTGGGGAGCTGGGTCTCATGCCAACATCAGCTTCACCCCTGATTCGCTGGGTGACCCCATAACTGCTCTGCTGGCCAAGGGCTTTCTATTGGCCAGGCACTGTGCCCAGCCCTCTGCGTGCAGACAGTATTCTTAACCACTTCTCACAACAACCCAAGGCTGACCAATAAGGAAACGGAGACTCAGAAGGGTACACTGTGATGGCTGCACAACTCTGTGAATATCCTAAAAACCACTGAATTGTATACTTTAAAAGGAAGGATTTGATGGTAGGTGAATCATATCTCAACAAAGCTGTTATTTAAAAGAAAAAAAAGATAGAAAGAAAAGTATACTAGGTTGTCCAAAGTTATAATGCCAGGACCTGAACCCAAGTCCACCTGGACCACCAAGCCTCACTACCTCTCTGGGCGTTAGTTTCCCTGTCTGCACCATGAGGTGGGGGATGTCAGCCTTATGACTCTCCAGCAGTGATGTAGAAGGGACAGGGTCAACCATGAGCTCAGGTCCAGGTTCTCTGGGGATGTCCCTGGAGAGACAGACGCTGGGAGGCTGGAGAGATGGGGATATGGGAGGGAGGGGCCGCACAGCAGAAAAGAGGTTCTTGCCTAACCCCTCTGAGCCACATTCACTTAAGAAATGTTAATTACCATCTACATTCAGCCAGACTTATTATAAAGCCAGAAATGAATAATCCAGGCCCCCAAGAAATTAACAAGTGTAACAGCGGGTGACATAATGGATGAGGTGATGACAGTGTGCCTAAGGCGTTGGGGGGAGCCCCAAGATGGCTTTAGCAGAGCTAAAATGGAGGGATCCATGAAGATTTGTTGGAGGAGGTGACAAGGGCAGGGGTGGGGGTGCCCCAAGCAGAGGAGGCAAGATTTACAAAGCAACAGGGATGTGGGAGCCTGAAGTTCCCACTGTGGAGCCCACAGCGGCCAGTAGTTCTGGGTGGTGTGGGCCTAAAGTGACCAGGCAGTGGAGAAATCCCAGAGGGCCAGATCCGGGGACCTTGAGTGGCACCCTCAGGCATTATGAAGGTTTGTGAGTCCTAAAGGCGATGGGGAGCCATTGAGGAGTTTTAATAGAAGGAATGACATGATCTGATTTGTGTTTCAGGACCACCACTCAGGGGAAGTGTGGAGCGTGGAGAAGAGGAGGTAAGACTGACCAGGAAAGCCACAGAAAGCTCCCCAATAATTCAGATGAGAGATGCTGGTGGCAGCACTAAAGAGAAGTGGATAGCCTAGAGACAGTTTTAGGAGTTGGTGATTAATTGGAAATGGGGACAATGAAGGAGAATGACTCATATTTCTGGTCTGGACACTGGATGGATGGAAGTGCCGTGAGTGAACTGAGATGGGAGACCCCAGTGGAGGAGCAGGTGTGGGGTGATGAGTTCCATTTGGGACATGTTGAGAGAGCTGTGGGATCCTGTGCACAGAGTGGGTATGAAGACAGACCTGAGCCAGAAATGTGGATTTGGGGCACTGGGGGTAGAGGGGGTGACTGGAGGCCATGGGAGTGGCTGAGAAAGTCCAGAGAGCATGTGGCGAATTCAGAGCAGGACCTGATGGAACCCCAAATGCACAGAGGAAGGAGAGACCCTCCACCCAGAGGGGGAAGGGGCAGCCAGGGAGATGGGAGGGAACCCAGAAGAGAGAGGCGGCAGAGATGCCAAGCGAAGGAAGTGTTTCAGGAAGGAGGGAGCGGACGACAGTGTCAATTGCTGCCAAGAGGGCAAGCGAGATAAGGCCTGAAAAATGTCCACTGGATTTGGTGACAGCTTGGTCACTGGGCACCTTGGCAAGAGCAGCCACAGAGGGAGGGGAGGACCAGAGCAGGCCCAGATCCCAGACGGGGTGAGAAGGCAGAGGGGCGGAGAGGAAGTGGAGACAGTAAGAGTAGGTTTAACTATTTACAGAAGTTTGACTGGAAAGAGCAGAGGCCAAGCCTGGTAGCTGGAGAAGACTGGAGAGCACAGGGTATGGTCTGTTTGTTTTTTTTAAGATGAGAGAGCCAGAGTGGAACGAGCCAGGAGAGAGAGAGAAGTTGGAGCTGCAGGAGAGAGAGAGGGAGTGATCAATGGAATGAAGTCCCCAGGGCAGCTGGGAGGCTGGGATCCAGAGCAGCGGGGGGGGGGGGGGGGGGGGGGGGGGGGGGGGCTGGTGCTGAGCAGGAAGGACTCTGCCAGCTGCCATGGTGACAGGCAGGGACGGGGCGAGACCAAGTGGGAGGGGAGGTTGGGGCACAGGCGAGGCCAGAGAGCTCCCACTGGGGGCTGCAACTTCCTCTGTGAAGAGGAGGCCAGGTCCACTTCTCAGGGGTAGGGAGCAGAGTGGGTGGGGGTCTGAGAGATGGAGAAGGTTTGAAACAGCCCGTGTGGAGGATGGCCCTGGGAGGGGTCCCGGGAGAACACAGGACCATTACGCCCAATGGTGAGGATGGGAGGAAACATTCAGAACACCACAGGTGCTTCACATGTGCATCCTTGGTTTTGTTTGTTTTTAAGCCTTGATGATCCTGAGGGAGGAAGCAGCCCATGTGGGATCAGGGGACCCCGCCCACCACCCGCCAAAGACGCCAAAATAAATGCAGATCCAGGCCTTGCCCTTCCTTCCACCTGGGCCTTCATCCTTCCCTCCCTCTCTCCAGTGTCCCTCCTCCCAGACGGAGCCCTGCCAGTGTCCGCCGCCTGCCTGGCCACCAGCTGGCTCCCTCATTTCTGCATCCGGCCTGAGGAGTGTGTGACCCTTCCTCGCCCCCGCCCAGACCAGAACCTTGAAGGCAAGGTTCTGTCTTCCCTCAGCTGGGGGACCCTGGGGCCAGTCTGTCCCCATTCGGCCAAGGTTCCTGTAGGGCAGAGGCCATGACCCCCTCCCCCTTCCAGCCGAAAAGGGCTGCTTAAGCCCCAAACCAGAGCTGACACCAAAGAAGGGACTTCAGCTAGACCTGACAGGCACTTCCTGACAGGGGGGGTGCTGTGTGCTCCTCAGGGAGAGGGGCTCTTATTTTCTCTTGCAGGGGGATAAAGGGGAGGGCCAGTCAGCCAGGCCTCAGAGTGAGGCTCTTTCCAAGAATCCTCAGGGGCTGGGACAAGAAGTTTCCCCTGATCCAGCGATTCTAAATATGGCAAAGGGAGCAAAAGCACGTGACCCAGGGCCCCACACCAGGGCTGCTGCTGCCACGGCCGCTGCTTCCCTGGGCTAGAGGCCTGCACTGGGGCTCGGGGCTAGGGCTGAGGTCTCCACGGAGCCTCAGTTTCCCTCTGCACAACATGAAGGTGGGGGACAATGCAGTGATGGCTAAAGTCCCCTCAGCCTTATGACTCTCCACAGCGGGGTGGAAGGGAGAGGGCTAGCCCTCGGTTCAGCTCCAGATTCTTTGAGAATGTCCCTGGAGGGACAGCAGCTGCCAGAACATAGTACAAACTATGAAAAAAATGCCGCCTCTTGGAGGACCAATTAGAAAAGGCATTCCCTTTAGCCTGAAGAATTATAAAAAGTTGACCTGTCTAGATGGCCCCCTTAGAAACAGGCGCCCCTGGCTCCGGGCTAACCCACCCTGAGCACAGGCTGGATTTCATTTCCATCCTTTGCATTGCCCAGGGTGCACAAGGATGCAGGGCAGTCCTGGGGATGGCCCCGACAGCCACCGCAGCCCTGGAAGGGCCAACTCTATATGGTACCACATGGCTCCAGGCCCCTCTCCTGGCCGCCACTGATTCATCTAGAGCTGGACATTGACCCAAGAAAGCTTCCTCCATAGGTTGGGCTGAGCCAATCAGATTGTCTTTCTCAGGAATAGAACCAAGAACCGTAGAGGAAAGTGGGCAGAGGTGCAGACAGAAGTGGAGATGAGACTGCCGCTCCAGAATCTCATCTCCCTTTCTCTCCTCCACGAAGCCCACATGTGCTCCCTGCCATGAAGCCTCTACGAAATGCCCTTTCCTTGCAGTAGGGGTCCTCCACCTCCACATGCCAATTCTTCCCAAGCTAGTATGAAGAGTCTTGGGCCCCCTAGGACATGGAAGGCAGCATCTTCTGGACAGGGTGTTTAATGAGTCATAGCCTCATCCTCTCCCACTTGGACTGGCTCCACACCCTCCCACTCATTCTCGCTGCTTCCCTCTGCCATGCCAGCCAGACTACCTGGTGCACCAGGTAAGTAGGCTGAGCAACATGGCAACACGAGCCAAGGGTGGGAATGAGGAGAGAGCAGGGGCCATCCATCCACTCGGGTCCGGCCGGGCAGCGCTGACTCCTCAAATGAACGGTGCCTGGGTTCCCAAGCAGGAGGCCAGCGAAGTGAAAGCAAACTAAGAGTGGAATATAGGCAGCCCGGATTTTGGAAACTTAAGACCGCCAATGGAACCTTCCCTGGGTTCCACCTGAGCAGCTAGCTCCATGTGGATTCAGGTGACTCAGTTTTACATGCTAGGCTTGGCATAAGATTTATTTGAACAAAGAGTTTTGCTGCTTTTTTTTTTTACCTTCTTCTTCTCCCCAAAGCCCCCCAGTACGTAGTTGTATATTCTAGTTGTAGGTCCTTTTAGTTGTGGCATGTGGGACGCCACCTCAACGTGGCCTGATGAGTGCTGGGTCCCTGCCCAGGATCCAAACTGACAAAAGCCCAGGTCGCTGAAGCAGAGAGGGTGAACTTAACCACTCGGCCATGGGGCTGCCCCCTTGCCGCTTTTTCAAAAAGGGTGAACTCCACTGACTTGAGAGCTCAGGCTCAAGCCGCTTAGCATGGTTGCAAGGAAGGCCCTTACCCACCCTGCCAGCTCACTCTCCAGCACTCAGTGCCCAACCTGGCACTTGACACCCCCTTTTCATAGCTCTCTTCCCCCGTAACAGCAAGCAGGGATTTTTTTTCCCTCCCCACCTTCGTTCTTGCTGTGTCTGCCCCTCCTCCAGCCTAGCTGAGTCAGGAGGGAGCCCCCACCTTGTGCCTCCTTAATCCCCCATCCCCATCTCTATGCCTCCCCCTACAGACCAAGAGCTGGCTGAGAGTCCTGTCCTGTTCACCTTGAATGCCCTGTGCCCAACTCAGAATGGGTGCTGAGACATGGGACGACCAAGTACGGACCTCTGACTGACGCCACCCATCTCCCCAGGGTGCCGACACCGTACTGGCTCCTCCTGGCTCCACACTTCCATCCACACAGGGCACTCACTCGCACCCTCATCCATCCACGCATTCATTCAGTAAGTATTTCCTGAGTGGTCACCATGGGCCAGGCACAAAGACTGACAACGTCCCTGCCTTCACGGAGCTTACATCTTAGGTGGGGAGATGGATACTAAATAAACAAGTAAAGGTTCAAAATGCCAGGTGATGAGGGAGAAATATCAAGTTGGGAAGAGGGACAAGGAGTACTGGTATGGGAGTCGGGGGGCTACCTTACAGAGGGTGGGCAGGGAAAGCAGCTTTGAGAAGGTGACATTAGAGCAGAGATGTGAGGGAGGGAGCCATGCGGGTATCTGGGAGCAGAGGGAAAAGCAAGTGCAAAAGACCTGAGCCAGAGGGTGCCTGGTGTGTTCCAGAACCATTGAGAAAGGGGTGCTCCCAGTGTGGAGTGAGCAAGGGGAGAGTGGGAGGTGGCGAGGGCAGAGAGGCAGTGGAGGTGGAAAGCAGACCATCTACTGGCTATTGGGAGGATTTTGGCTTTTACTCTAAGTGAGTTGGGGCCTTCTAAGCAGGGAGTAACGTGATCTGACTTATGTTTGCGAAAGATCACATGAGCTGCTGAGTGTGGTGAGCGGCTGGGGGAGGGGGCGACAGCATTTGCCCCAGCCTGAGCTGGGGAGCTAATGGTATACGATCCAAGCAAGATTGGATGGTGACTTGTACAAGAGCAAGAGGTGATTGGATACTGACTATATTTTGGCTCTGGAAGATCCCTTAGAGTCAGTGAGTCCTCGCATTTATAGATGGGAAACTGAGTCCCAGAGAGGTTCATGACCTACCCATGATCACACAGCAGATCAGAGGCAGAGCTGGGCCTGGCACCCAGATTTCCTGATTCCTAAGGTAATGTTCTTCTGATTTCTCCTCTCTCTCTGGAAGGACCCAGGTACCTGCCCCATCACCCTCATCTCAAATGTTCTCTGCATCAGGCTGGCCCCTGCCTCTGCCCTTCCTGCTGTATGTGACCAGGTGGCACTGGGTTCGAGGATTGCCCAGGCCTCCAGCTACTTGAGCCTGGCAGGGGTCAGGGTCACCTCTAAGGAGACTTCTGTCCTCTGAATCAGCAGAACCTGTGCAAAGGGGGAAGAGGGAGGGAGAGAAGAGTCCAAAACAGGGGAAAGAGCTTAGTCCCGCCACTTGGTTCTCAGCATTTCGGGTGCAGAGAAGTCACCAAGAGCTGACAGGGTGGAACAGGAGCTCTGAGAGGGCCAGGTCCCCTGGGGAGCACAGGCTCCAAGACTGAGCCCAGCCTGGGAGTCCTGCAGACTCAGCCATTGAGGATCCCACCCAGTGGAAGGTTAGGGGGCCTGATCGGGAGGAGTGCTTCAGGGCCTTTGCTACCAATAAGCAAAGTGGCATGCAAATTCACAGGCCACACCTGGGGCACTTGGCTGCAGCTGCCCTGAGAGCCTTGCTCCCTGTGGGGACACCAAATCCAGGACCAGCCAGACTGAATCTGGCAGGACTGACTCTAATGGGCCCTGACAGCTAGGAAAGGTTTGCTGTGTGACCTTGGGCCAGGAGCGAGACTTCTCTGGGCCTGTTCCACGGCCAAAGTGGAAGAGTGGTTAGGAGGGTCTTAGGCTGGAAGCCGGAAGCCCATCCACAGACATCCTCTCAGTTTCCTTGGCCTTTAGGGGAGAGGCTGCCCAGCATGTGGTTCCGACTGATTCAGAGTCCTCTAAAAGGCAGCAGTCTGCTTGGTGGCTCTGAGAGACGTGTCAGGGTTGGGGGCAGCAGCTGGGGAGGCACAGGGATGTGGACAGAGCTAGGACTCTGGGTCCACAGGCTCCCTATCCTGATTCTGCCATCCCCCAGCTGCAGAGTTGGGAAGCTGTCTCTGAGTCTGTTTACTCCTCAGCGAGAGGAAGGGGCTGAGGAAGGGTCTCGAGGGCCCCATTTTTCCTGCTCCTCTGAGATTTCAGCTTCCCGAAGGGGGACTGAGTCTCAGATCCTGGAGCACTTGAGACTCTCTCGCAGAGTCCTTTACATTTTATTTGCATGGTGCTCCTGCGCGTGGAAAGTCTGGAGGGACCTCCTTCCACCTCCCAAACTCCTCCGTGAATGAATAACGATGGCAAGGAGGAGTTAGGGTAGACAAAAGCAGAACTTCCAAGAGCCCACTAACCACAGAGATGGTGCTGGAGGTCAGGGGAAGAGGACAAAGTGTCTCTCTGGTCCTGACGCCCCCTCCTCCTCTGAGGAAGACAACCCCACACGAATCAGAGCCAAAACAACAGGAGGCTTGAATTCAGTTCTAACCCTGACCCCCACCAGGCTCAAGAATCCGGCCCGGGATGCGTGAGAACCGTCCCTCTCCGGGCCTCAGTTTCTTCATCTGTCTAATGCGGCCATGATCCCCGGCGCGGTAGTCTGAACGCAGGGGTCTGGCCCTGATGAGCCCGACGTCCAGGGGTTGCAGAAAGGCCTGGGTTCACTTCGGGACACAGAGGAGGCTGCCACCAGGCGGGGCTCCTCGAGAGAGGAAGGGGCTCCCGGGGAGGAGGGCTCCTGGGGACTCCTCCCCCGGCACGGCCCTCCGCCCCCTTCCCCCGCAGGGACCCCCGCCGCTCGCGCAGAGGCGCCCCGGTTCCGCGCTGCAGGGTCCCGGGGCCCAGGGCGGGCCCGCCGTCTCGGCGCGGGGCGGGGCGTCCTGGAGAGGCGGGGCATGCTGGGGGCGGGGCGCGGCGGGGGCGGGGCCCGGGCAGGCCCGGGGGCGGGGCTTCGCCGACACCCGGCACCGCGCGCGGGAGGGGCGGGGGCGGCGCTGCGGCTCCGGTTACCTCCCCCGCCCAGCCGGCTTCTTTTTCCGTTTCCAAATTAACAATTGAAAACGCTGCGGCCTGAAAGGCGAGCAGCGGGCCAAGCGGAAAGTGTGAAGGTGCCGCCGCGTCCCCGAGGACGGGGGCGGAGAGAGGGGCGCGACGCCACCGACGCCGGGTGCGGGGACTGAGCGCCCTGGGACCCAGAGGTGCCAAGGCCCCCAAGTCGGGTCCTGGCCTGATCCGGCCCCTGGTACTGCCCTGGCCAGTGTAGCGGGACCCAGTGCCCAGGCTCGGGGTGGTGCCAGCCCCCAAGGGGGCTGAGGGGGGAGGCCCCAGGGCTGGGTTACTACTCTGGAGGCTGAGTGCCAGGAGGGGCAGGTGCCAGGCAGCACCCTCACAGCATCGTCCTTAAGGGCTCCCAGAGCCAGGCAGGTTCGCGTGTGACCTCGAGGAGGTCATTTCACCTTACTGAGACTCAATTACCTCATCTGGAAAATGGGGAGGGAAGACCATCCGCCAGAGAGAGCTGGTTGTGAGGAACAAATTAAATGAGAAGATGCAGGAGGCTGGCCCAAGTGAGCAGAACAGACAGCGGCTATTATTATCTTTTGTTGATAATGATGACGATATGGAGTCCTTGGCACCCCTCCACCTCCACCCACAGCCAAAGGAGTGGTCCACTAATGAGGAATACTGGAGTTGGCTGCTCTTTCCCTTCCCTCACTCCCCAAAGCCCCATTTGACAGGTGAAGAAACTGAGGCCAAGAAGGTCCTTGTAAGGGGCTCAAAGTCACAAGTGAGTAAAAAGAACTAGGGCCTGAGCCCAGGTCCTGACCCCCAAGCATGGGCTTGTCTTATGGAGACAGGTGGTCCTCAGGGTCGGGGCCCTGGGCACTGGTCCGCCCTCTTCAGTGTTCTGAGAGATGCGTGCCCATATGAGGGCAGCTGGAACTAATGAGTGGGTAACGGAGAGAGTCCTCGCTCCCAGGCATCCAGGGGCATGGACCAGAAAGCCTGAGAGTGGAGACCAGGGAAAGATACAGTTTCTGGTGCCCCGGCCCCCGGAATGTAACCTCCATAATGCAGCAACTTCTCTATCTTGTTCACTTCTCTCTCTCCCACGCCTATAACAGGGCTTGGTGCATCGCAGATTCTCAATGAATATTTGTTGAGTGAATGAATGAATGAGTGGTCCCCTCTTATACAGCTGCGCCCTCCCACCCTGCCATCTATGTCAAGTGATCTCCTTTGGGGAAGGGGGCTGGAGGGGGGTGCCCCTCTCCTGAGCATGGAGACCCAGGGCAATGGAATGGTAGGAGAAGGAGACAAGAACCGAGACAGGAAAGGAAGAGACAGGAGAAAAGGTTCCAGAAGGCAGAGTTGGGATCACCTCTTTCTTCCTAGCCCCTCACTTCCCACTCCTGTCCAGCCCGGGACTCTACCATTCCCTTTCCCTCCAGCTGCCTCTTCATGGACTCCACTGTGATTCCAACTCTACCCGCATGCCCACCCGCAGTCCACTGACCTAGCAGTACGAGTGCCCCGCCCCCATTTACAGTCCTACAATGGCTCCTTACTGTTTACAATGTAAAACCCCGAGCTCCTCAGCCCAGAGCTTGAAGCTGCACACACGCTCAGCAGCAGCCACACTCCACCCCTCCGAACCCCGTGGTGACCTCGCTGCTCTCTCCTCTCCTTGGGACGTCTCTCCTACCTCCCCAAGAATCTCTGATTTGCTTTGGGGAGAAATGCTCCCATAGCCCCTGGTTGAGATTCCTGGCCCCCTCTGGGCACCCCAGGGCCACTTGTGCTGAGGCTGTTCCTCCCTCTGTGCACCCGCCCCCCCACCCATTAGGATCCACCCACAAGGGCAAGGCCAGTTCTAACTTCCCCAGACCCCCAGGCCGGCCAAGTAGATGCTCAGACAGTATCTAGGAGGGAACGGGAAGACGCGGGTGGCCAGGGCCAGGGCCTTGAGCATCAGTGAGTCGCGATTTTCTCACTGTCCTGTGAAGCCCGAGAGTTCTGGGTTAGGGCATCTTGGGGTTGCTGCAGAGGTGGGTGGGGGGAGGGCGGGCCCATCCTGAACACTGGTGGGGCTGGAAAAGAGTACAAGTGGAGACCCACATACTACAAGTCTAAATATTTTAAAGTTTAAATGAAGCTAACAAGCTGTTAAATAAAATACGTTCCATCCTTCCTGACACATATGCCTTCATAACGATCTGGAAGGCCAGGTTTGAATTTAAAAACGTGGACCCCTTGGAGTCCCATCCTGGAATCTGGGAGGGAGAGGGCAGCCAGCCCCTGCTGACTTCTGGGCCCTAGCCCATGGTGTGCCCTCTTCTCTTCCCACACTGGGCTCATCTCTCACCAGGGGGGGCCTTGGGTATGCTGCTGTGACTGCCACAGGAGCCGTCTCCATTGGCTGCACAGAGCTGCCCTTGGGTCTAGGGCTGCTCACACAATGGTGGCCCTTGGGATGGTGACCTGGGAAAGAGGCCTGTGCAAGTCCTGGAAGCAGACACGGGGATCTGACCAGGGAACGCCAGGGTTACCTGGGATGTGTTCTAGAATAAGGAGGGCCGTGTGCAGGCCCTGGGCTGGTGGTATGCGGGGCCATACAGGCTGAGTGGGCAGAATTCTGGGCCCCCACCCTCGACTCCACCCAGAGTGGCCCTGCTTTGATGGGTTTTATATTCTACACTCGTTTGTCACATTTCACTTAAAGAACCAGATCTACTGCTTAAAACAGTTTGCAAAGCACTAAGCTACACCATTCCCTCCTTGTAGACACAAGGGAGGCTGAGGTTTCTGGGTACCAGGGACCACAGTCATGCAGCAAGTTACAGCAAATTCAGCGCTCAGTCCCAGGGCTCCTGCCTCCTGCCCAGGCCTTGGCCTCCATGAGCACATTTCTCATCCGTGAGGCCCGGTGCCTCCAACGGACGGGCCATTGGGAGGTGGTGAGTGCCCAGTCCTTGGTGGGGTTCCGACAGGCCTGCTGCTGGGCCTCCCACCTGGACAGGGGGCTGGACCCTCCACTCAGGTCCCCCAGCTCAGGAGTGGATGAGAGGCCGGACCAGGCCGGAGAAGGAGAGGGAGTCCTGGTATAAATAACCGTGGGGGGCCGGGATGTTTGGGCCCGTCTCCTGGGCGACGGCTGTGTTTACCGCCCAGCAAGGGGGGGCATGGCCCACACATTTGCCTCCCTGACTTGTAGCCAAATTTCTCCAGGAAGGGGTGGCCCAAGATTAGCCCCAAACATTCCAGCTCTGCACCCCTAACAGATCCTCCCCCTACTCTGCCCCAACGCGGGCCCTATCCTTCCTGCCATCGCCCCCATCCTTCAGCCCCACATGTGCACAGCACTGCGTCTCCATCAGCCCCAAATGCCCAGCATTTACCCCCATCAGTCCCAACTCTGCTCAAGCAGTGCGAGGGTAGGGAGCATGAGCAGGGCAGGGGAAGGCCCCAAGCAGAGGAGCTGGGCGTGTGCCAGGGATCTGAGCTGGGGCCTCTGGGCACGGGGACAGGGACAAGCCTCTCCCACGGCCCCGGCCAAGACGGAGGGAGGGCTGTAGCCCCCGGATTAGGAGAGTGCAAATCCCTCTCCCAGCCTGGGGCCCACCTCATGCCTGTCATGTGCAGGGCATTAGATGGCCAGACCCAATTGTGGGAAGGGCTGGCAGGTGCCCTCTTGGTCACGCCATGGCCAGTTCCTCTCCCCAGCCAGCGAGGCCAAGAGAAAGCCCCTCGATGCAGGAGGGCGAGTGGAAAGGCCCCCTCCTCCATGGGGCAGCAGCTGCATCCTGGCCCGAGCTCGGAGGCACTGGGGTTGGTGTGAGCTGAGTTAGAGCCTGCAGGCCAGGCTGTGCACAAGCATGTGTGTGTGTGCATGCACAGACACACACACACACATGCTCTCTCTCTCTGCCCAGCCAACTGCTGGGCCTTGCTTGGGTCATCAGCCAACTTTCACTGAGAGCAAAGGCTCAAAATTGGGGCTGTGTCCACCTGTGGTCCTAGACAGGTGACTGGGCGCCAGCCCCATCTCAGCCACTTCTCAGCTGAATGACCTTGGGCAAGTCATTTCTCTTTTCTGAGCCTCAGTGTAAAACAGTGTAATAAAATCTTCCTCCAGGGTTGTTAGTAGAATTCAGTGGGATTCACCGAGCAAACGTTAATGAAGCCCCATGATGGGCCAGGCATGCCTGAAAGTGCTCTGTGGACCATCAGTCTGGAGAGGGGACCCCCTTCACAGCACAAGGTAGCATTTGGGCCCCAGAGGCTGAGGCTCTGGGACGTGAAGACTTGAGCCCAGGCCAGCTCTGCCGAAAGGTTTTCACTGTTATTTGTTGCTGTTGGGGATCGTTGAGACTCGGGCTGAGCCTGGGCTCCAGTCTGGGCTCCATCACGGACCTAAGTTTAGTCCTTGCCTCAGTTTCCCCTTCAGTAGAATGAGGGGGCTGGGTAAGACTAGTGATTTCCACACCCTCTTGAGCTGCGAGAAATGGAGGGAACAAGTTGCTGGGGCAGCCTGAGTCACCTGGCTCTGCCCCTTTCTCCAGGGCACCTCAGCGTTAGCTGGGCCAAATCCCTGGGGTGCTCTCATGGGGCTGTTCTCAGGCCACCGCTCTGGGGACCTCCAGAGACCCCAAGCCCATATGCCCAGGTGCCCTGTGCAGACAGCCTCAGGGCCGGCACCCACGGCTCCGTTCCAAAGCCTCCCTCAGCTCAGCCACACACACCTTCCCCCAGGCCAGGCTTTGCATACGCAGCGGAAGTTTCCCTACAGGCAAAGTCCTAGGGCTCCAGGCCAGGTCCGGCGGGCCCTGGCAGGGTCAGGGGCAGCTCCAGAGGAGTCGCTCAGGGGGCTGGGCTGGGAGGGGAAGGCAGAGGGAAAAGAGGCCGAGTGGATGGCATCCCCGGGCTCCCTGCCGGAGTCTTGCACCTGCCATCCTCCCCACCAGGCCCGGAGAGGTGTTTCTCAAGTACAGATCTGCCCATGGCACTCCCGTCTTCAGGTCCTTCCTGAACTCAGTCTCAGCCTGGCCTTGCTCATATCCCATCGTTGCTCACGTCCCAGCCTCTTCTCTGCACACCTCCTGCCCTCTCCGGGCTCCCACTCTCCTGACCTCTTGCGGTCTTTGCAAACGCCCTGTTCAGCCTCACGTCTGGGCTCTGCCTAGGCTAGTCCCTCCGTCTGGAATGCTCATCCCTGCTCCTCTTTGCCTGGTTGACTCCTACTCCTACTCATGTTTCAGGATTCAACTTAAACCTCTTCCTCTGGGAAGCCTTCCCAGCCATGCCCAGTTTGGGGCTGGGTTTGGCACCTCTATGCTGGGCTCCCCCAGAACTCTGCCAGCCTCCTGGCCCATCTCCCCCAGGGAGATGCTGCTCTGTCCCCAGCATCTGGGACAGGGCCTGGCCCTGAGCAACTGCCAGTGAAGGCTTCCCAAATGAGAGAACGGGCAGGAAGGAACAAGTCCCCAGTGTAGAATTGGGGTGGGGGAGAGGACCTTGAACTTTAAGCTCAACTGGTCCTCATAGCAGCCTCCCAGCAGGCAAGCCCATCAGGGCCAGTTAGGCATAATATGGCAGGTAAGATCCCAGCCTCTAGAGCTGGACTTCTGGGGTTTGAATCCAGGCAAGTTACTCAACCTCTCTGTGCCTCAGCCTCCTCATCTGAAAAATGGGCACAATCATAGTACTGCCCTCACGGTGGTTGAGAGGAGAATGTGAGAGAAGGCCTGGCAAGTTCTGGGAGAGTGTCTGGCCCACGGTGAGCGCTCCGTAAGCATTTGCTATTATTATCTTTATTACTGCTGAGAGCCACAGCAGGAGGGGGAGGCTGAGACCCAGAGAGGGCGGTGACTGCGGAAAGCCGCCCAGCAGGCAGGCGTACCCTGCTCCCCGAATGTACACTGAGTGCCCCCCACACCCACCACGTCCCTGCACGCCTGGTCCCACCCTCTTGCACCACAGACTCCTTGCACACTCGGGCTTCCATGCCCGATGGCATGGATAGATGGACCAAAGCTGGAGCCTCAGAGAGGTTGAGTCACCTGCCTGGAGTCACAAAGCCTTTAGAAAGCAGAAGCGGGAGCCGAATCCCAGCCTGCTGACTCTTGGTCCAGTGCTCCTTTAACTGAGGGGTGAGGCCTGATTCTGGCTGACCCTACTCCCCCAGCACACTCTTGGCAAGAGCCCTGGGCTGGTCCTCACTGCCCTCCAGGGCGAGCAGGCCCTGAGGCCCAGGAGGAACAGCTGGAGGAGACTGTCAGCTCCTCTGCCCCTCTAACCTTCCATCCCCACCCAGACTCCACCCACTTCTGGCCCCAGAGCTCAGGAGGGAGGAGACAGGCTGGTGCCCAGACTCAGGCATTTCACGCACCACCGGTAAAATTTTCAAAAACACTTTGAGGACTGCATGAGGTTGTCAACTTTTTATTTTGCCAAGTAAGAACATTTTTAAAAAATTCCCAGCCCCATCATTTCATAAAAGAAAGGACATAATCTCAGGCTAAAAGACAGTCCTTTAAATGGAATAAATTTAGCTTTATGAAAAAGTCACCATGTTGTCCTTATTTCCCTCCGTTTTGCCTCAGGCCACTGAAAACCCCGGGTCTGCTGACGTGTCTGGGAACCATCTGGAGCTTGCGCTTGGGAGTCATACACACATGGGTTCGAATCCTGGTTCCCCCACAGACAAGCTATGTTGTTTGGTGCACGTAATCTCCCCTCTCTGAGCCTCAGTTTCCTATCTGCAAAATGGGAACAATACTAGTGCCTGCCACACGGCAGTGCTGGAGAACTGAATGGCCCAGGGTTTGCAGAGCAATAGCTCCTGGGAAGAGATCCGTCAAGCCCTGGGGCCCAGACAGTGGCACCTCCTTGTCCTATCACTGCCTATGGCTCCCCATGTCCACAGGTAAAGCCCGCCTCCATAGCCGGACAGTCAAGGCCCCACCCTCAGGGCCCTGAGCCACCAGGCTCTGCAGGTCCTGGGACAGCGGGCAGAGGACGAGAGCCCACCTCAAAGCCTTCACTCTCGCTGTTTCTTCTACCTAGAGCGCACTCGGGACAGAAATCACGAGTGCTTCCAGCTCGGTGCCTGCACAGAGGACCTCGGGGTCCTTTCTCGGCTTCTCTCTAACCTGTAAAACCCTCCTCATCCTTATAACCCGGCCTCAGTGCCACCTTCATTCCCTGGCTCAGCAAACTTGCACTATCTTCCAACCATGCACAGTGCTCAACCCCCACCATCCAGAAGAGTACAGACACAGAGGGGTGGGTGAGCAGAGCTCTGGCGGGTCCAGAGGGCCCCCAGTTGATCCTGGGGTGGGGTGGGCAGGGAGTGATTCCAAGAAGAGGTGGTATTCAAACTGGGATTTGAAGGATGAATAGGAGTTTGCTAGATGATGGGGTGGGTGGGAGAGGGGAGAGAGTTTGAGGCAGAAGGAAAAGCACCTGGAGCATTAAAGAGCACATTTGGGGACAAGTTGTTTCTTAGGCGAGGAGCAAAGGATGCTTGGAGGAGGAGGTTCCTGACTTGGGAGTGGGGATGGGGGAGTCACTGTTGCCGGGAGGAGGGTCGGTCTGGAGAGTGATGCTGAGTTTGGGGTGCCCACGGGGTGCAGAGGTGAGGGCTCCACAAGCAGCTACACAGGAAGCTCCAGGACAAAACTGCAGAGGGCGAGGCTGTCGTCACAGAGGTGACCCCTGACATTGCAGGAGTGCACGAGACCCCTGCTCATGGAAACTGTGTTCAGAGAGGAGGACCCAGGACAGAGCCCTGAGGAGCCCCAACCTTCAGGGGGCAGAAAGAGGAGGCAGAGCTGCTGACAGAACCGAGAGGGAAGAGCCAGACAGGCAGGTGGAGGAGAGTGGAGGGCAGGGCTCGTTCAAGAAGGGAGGGCCCAAAGGCTCAGACCCTCCGGAGGCAGCATCCCAGCATCCCAGGGAGCCACATCCTGGGTCCCAAGCCTCTCTCCACAGCTGATTAGCTATGCTGGCCTTGGACCTCAATTCCTCTAGCTGTAAAACAGGGCTAATTTATTTTTTAACGAAAAGGAGGCTAAAGGGCAGGGGGGAGCGGGCTGACACCCTCACACGGCCTTCACCACACCTCCAGGTGGAGCCTCCCTCCCTCTGCTGGGCCACGGGTCACACTCTCTTCCCCCATGCTCTGTCTCTCCCAGACAGCCACCAGTCCCCAGAGGTCAGAAAATTAGATGGGTGGCTGAAATCAGGGCTGCTCCCTCCTCTCGGAGCACAGAACTGGGAGGCAGCGTTCCTCCAGCGCTACTCCCACCTAGTGAGGAGGGGTGGTGGGGAAGGCCACATGTGCCATGTCCTTGGGCAACAGGTCCTTCTCCGGGCCTCCGTCTCCCCATCTGTGAAATGAAGCTGTGATCTGCTTGAGCTCTGAGGCCCCTCTGGCTCTGATGCTCTGCGGCAGGACGAATGGGAGAAAGGGTGATGGCAGGGAGGCCTATTCTGGACCTGCTGGTCCTGCCCCAGGGGAGGAGGTCCCACCGGGGTCTGGGTCCCCATGGTCCCCAAGACCGGTCCCTCCAGAAAAGGGTGGCAGCCGGGCCAAGAAGGGCAGGAGCAGAGCCGCCGGGATTGTGCTGACAAAGCTGTTCCTTCTCCCCTCATTCTCTCCCCACTCTCTCCCCTCCCCGGGGAAAGCCGAGCCCAGCAAAAAATAAACCCAAAGACGGTGACCTGGAGGGGCGTGAGCTCCCAGGCGGGAGCGGCAGGGAAGGAAGGCGGAAGAGAGGGTCTCTGACCACTGTCCCTCAAAAGCCGAAGGGTACCTGATGAGGTCCTTCACCATCGCCCCAGAGCTGGGCTCCAAGGAAACATGCTCTATCTCCTCCCCTCCTTCATACTGTGACAGAGGGGTGCCACTTGCTTGATAGAGACAACTAGGAGAGTAAATCTTGTCCAGGCCAGCTAGACATGAGTTCCCAAGCTTTGGAAAGAGAACTCCAGGGAATCTCACTCTGCCTCCTGGTTATTGGGCAGTCAGTCCTTCCTGCTGTCTGACTTCCATCCCTCCTGCTTCAGTGGGTCCATTTATCTCCAGCAAGCTGTCCCCCTGTCCCACCTTCCTGACCTAGATGTCCGAGGAGTCCAGGAGAAAGTGCCCTCCAGATTTCCCTGCAGAGACGGCAGAGGGCCCCTAGGCCGGAGTCCCCAATCCGTGCTCTGTTCACCCCCAATCTCAGAGAGGGAAGAATCGCTGAGCTCCCTGCTCTCTTTGCCTCCCTCAGGCGCTGCCCATGGATTCCCAGCCCAATTAGTCTGCTGCCTGGGGCTGCCCCTCCCAGTCCTCACCCCACCAGGTGCCAACCCCCAGGCCAGGCAGATCCTGTCCCAGGGACAGAGGTGCCCAGAAAGCCTGGAGCCCTTGGGGGGGGCTTTCTGGAGCCCCAGAGGTCTGACCAGCACCCTCTCCCCAGCCCGTCAGAGCCCCAGCAGGGGGCAGGCAGCCTCCTGGGTGCCCTTCTAGGTGCTGCCCAGTCCTCTGAGGGGCCCAGGGAGAACTCCCCACCCCCCACCCTACAAATCTCGAGGGCTGAGACAACTGCGCCTCCCATTCATCCAGAGGCACTCTGTGCCAGGCAGCCCTGAGCCGTCCACTTCCTGTTTAGCCCCATTTCACAGAAGGGAATAGTGAGGCTCAGGGGTTGGGTGGAGTGGGGGTGGGCGCCTGCCCAGTAAGAGTTGAGACCTCTAAATCTCCTTTGGGATTCCCCATCCCCATTCCCCAGGATGCTGTGCTCAGGCGAGAGTCCGGGATTGCCCTCCTCTCCCAGGGGTCCCTGGTCACCCGCCCCGAGCACCATGGCTCCACCTCCACCTCCCTGGGGCCGGGCTAGCCACAGGGTTTGCCAATGAGGCCCACACCTCGGCTGGACACTGCCACTCTCACACACCCTCCTCCCCGTACACACATAGACACGCTCACACCTACGCCCAGACCTCTCTGCAAGGCCCACGAGGAGGAGGCGGGGGGTGAGGGGTATGGCTGGTCCAGGCAGGCTCTGCAGGCGCATCTGTCTCCCTCCACCTCCCAGGCCTGGGGCAGAGACCACGCTCTTTAACCATACTTGTCAGGTGAAGGAAGGAACAAATCCGTGAGCGCCTAGGGACCCAGGCTGGAGTCCAGGTGCACCATTCACCAGCTGCGTGACCTTGGGCAAGTGGGTGCCGTCCCCTCACCAGCCTTGCTTTTCCTCAAGTGTGATTGAGGGTAACACCGTGCCTGTCTGACTGAACAGCTGGGAGGGTTCAAGGAGAGAAGGCAAGGAAGAGGCTGAGCACGGGCGGGCCAGCAGCGGGCGAGGCACAGCCCAGATGCTCTTTGGAAGTCCACCAGACGTGTCCTCAGGCTCCTCATGCAGAGCCGCTCACCCCGTAATGCAGGCGATCACAGCTCCTACCCTCTCCTAGCACACCCGACACATTCACCATGCACAGCCAAGGACACCCGCCAAAGCTCTCCCCAGGGAGGAGAATGAGGCTAATAACGACATCTAACAGTAACAGTGATGATGACAGTGGCTAACATTTGTGCCCAGCACAGCATCAGAGACCTTCACTCATTTAGCCCTGACAATCCTGGAGGCAGGGATTATTATTCCCATTTTTCAGACGAGAAAACTGAAGCTCAGAGAGGTTAAGTAACTTGCCCAAGGACACAGAGCTGCTAAGGGCAGAACCAGAAATGAACGCACATCTGTCAGACTTGGATCCCGTGCTCTCAGCCCCCTGTGGGGCAGCCTCTGGAGAAACACAAAGTCCCCCCTCTTCCCTGACTCCAGTCCCACAACTCCCACTCTGGGGGCGTTCATGAGAGCTGCCCCCAGGCAGACACTCAGAGTTCCCTGCTGGGCCCCCTAGCGTACAAGAGGGTCAGGTGGGCCCTGGCCAAAGAGCCACGTGGGTGCAGGGGAGGAAGGGGTGGGAAACCTGGGCCCTCTGCTCCGAGTCTGGAGAGGTCCCCTGCAGCCTCCTTTGGGGGCAGGGTCCGGTGTGCAGAGTCCTCCTCTCTCCCTGCTCCCCAGGCAGTTGCAGGTCCCTTGAGTGGCTCAGAGAACCTTAAATTAATCACCCACTCAAAGGGCCGCCATCTGCCCAAGAATAATCACCTCTCGAAACACTAAGAGTTCCGACATTCTGAGAGTATAGGCTCCTGCAGCAATAGGGACTGAAGGCAGACGCCTAGAAGGGCTGCCTCCACGGCAGGAACCAGGGTACTCTGGAGTAGGGGGAGGGGTAGCAGAGAAGGAGAGATCTGAGCTGCTCCAGAGACCCCAAAGGAGAACTCTGGAAGGAGAGAGCAAAGGGGCGTAAGGGGCAGGGGGCGGGGACAGAAGGCTGGCAGGATGGTCTATCCACTCGGCCCCTTCTTACAAAGACCAAACCAAAGGACAGGGACCAAAAAACAGCAGCACAACAAATTTGGGTCACACTTCGCGACCTTCCCCATCACAAGGGCCAGTTCTTGGACACCAGTCTCCTCTACCGGCTGGGGCGAGGAGAAGCGTTATCCAAGCCCTGGGAGGCAGAAGGCCTGGGTTCCTGGCACATTCTACCACTGACTTTCCAGACGTGACCCTGGATGAGTATCTGCCCCTTTCTGTACCTCGGTGTGCCCAGCAGGACACCACAGGGTGGACAGGAGGATCTCAGAGGGCCCTTCACAAGCTGCAAAGGCCAGCAACGTTCTACGAAGCCAGCCACATCGCTCCCACGTGGCTCTGAGGCTGCCCGCCAAGCGGATGCACAAATACACACGGGGCCAGCCTGCAGTGTGGACGAGTGAAGGCAAAAACTCCAGGAACGGGGCCACTTCTGTTCTGTCCTAGGGGTCTGGGCTGGGGCCGCAGGCCCAGGTGTGTGTCTGTGACGTCAGTGAAAAGGTGGCAGGAGTTGTGCATGAGATTTCTTTTCGTGGGATGTCCGCTGCATGTCCCTTTGTGACGTCCCCAGGCACGCATGTCCAAGCTGCAGCAAGTGTGTGCATGAGACAGACAGACGGGCGTGTAGCAGGGATATGTGTTTTGTGCAAAGCCTTGTGCAACACATGTGTGATTGCACTGGGTGAGGCTGGGCAGTTTCCGTTCAATTCCACAAAATCCTGCCACTGCCCACCCCCTGCTGCCTGGGTCTGGGTGCTGGGGACAGAGAGACCCATGACGCAGGGGTGCTGCTCCTGAGCAGCCTGGGGTCGGGCTGCAGGCTGAAGCTGAGGTTCAGGAGAAACACAGCTCCGAGCCAGACCACAATTCTGGGCTGGGGCTCCTCCATGCTAACTGGGTGATCTCTCCTGAGCCTCAGTTTCCCCATTTGCCAAACGAGGAGGATAACAGCCCGCTCCTCACCGGGCTGTTGAAGGACACAAGGAACGTGGTTTACAGAGAGTGCTGAGCAGGGAGTCCGGCATCGAGCTGATGCTCCACGTGCGATCAGAAGTTTCCATTCAAACTCCAGGAGCCACAGCAGGGGGCCGCGGGGAGCAGGGGGAGGTCCCGGACAGGGAGTTGGGAGCCTTCTAGTCTGTTCCCACATCTGCCACTCATTTACCGTGTGACTTGGGTCTCCAGAGTCTCAGTTTTCTCATAAGCAAAATGGGGCCATCAAAATGTGAGGACCCACCTCCGGGGACGCCTGAGGGCTCTGGGTGCACTTTGCTGGGATTATTTCCAACCAAGGCGACATTCTTTCTCAGATGGTCCGGGTGGGAGCTGGGGGGCTCCAGGGTTAGGAGTCTGAGGGCCCCAGAAG
This sequence comes from Equus asinus, assembly GCF_041296235.1. Taxonomy (NCBI): domain Eukaryota; kingdom Metazoa; phylum Chordata; class Mammalia; order Perissodactyla; family Equidae; genus Equus; species Equus asinus. The sequence goes on from NC_091794.1 coordinate 82,524,180, forward strand.
CTACCGCCACCTCCTCCCCTCCGCATTCCCACAGCTCTGACCCCAGGGACAAGGCTGCCGGGGGATGTTTACAGAGCGTAAACCTTCACATAGAGAAAGTCTGCTGGGCAGCTGGGGGCTGGGAGCCGCGAGAGTGTCACAGTGGTGCAGGGAAGATGGGGGACATGGGGCTTTGCTCTGGACCAGGCCCTTCCGGGATTCTGACTTCCAAAGGGAGGCTGGGGTGGCTTGTAAGAGGGTGCAGGGAGAGGTGAGTATTCCCCCCAGAGGCTCAAGAAGCGGGATGGGCAGTAACGTGCTGTTTATCAAAACTCAGAGAGCAGGACCTGTGACGGGTTGAGGGCTTACATCAGGGACTGCGGCGCAGGGAGGGGGCTGGGGCTGGGGCTTGGTGACAGGACCAAGGGCCTAAGGAGGAGGGAGAGCTCCCTCCCAGCAGTCCCTCATTCTGGATCTCAATACGGAGAAGACAGAAGTCAGTGGTTCCCACGTCCCAGAGGCCGCAGCTGCCGGCAGGAGACGGGGACCAGGGTTTGTCCTCCGGGCAATCTCACCTTGGTGCCAGAAAAGGTGCGGGTTCTGCATGGGGCCCAGAGGGACCTGGCTGGCAGTGCGAGGGAGGTGTCCCATGGGTGAACGGACTCAGCTCACCCCAATTCCCTCCTTCCTGAGCCCTTCTCTTCCAGGCTATTTGGCTGGGGCCCCTCCTACCAGGTCCAGAGTCTCTGGAAAGGGGGTCCTAGCTAACTGTGCACATGGGACTCCCCTCACTCAGGCTGCCTCTGAGGGTCATTTGGGAGGGGGAAAGGATTTGGCTAAAAGTGCAGCGGCAGGACCAGAAGTCCGATAGCAGGAAGCACTTCCCGGCTTATGCAGGACCCCGCAGTGACTGAGTGAAAAACCTCACATCTGGAGCTCTGAGGGAGGTCCACGAGGTTGAGATTTCTCCCCACTTTCACGGCCTAGAGCTAAAGCTCAGAGAGGCCCAGCACACCCGAAGTGGGGCTCCTGCCCCTGCGGCCCGCTCTGACCTCTAAGGTGGATGGCAATTCCCTGAAATCCCTAAACATCTGGAGGTTTTCGTGCTGCATTTCCTTCCCCAGAGCTCCCGAGAGATGCCCTGCCCCGGCTCCTGGGGACAAGTGGTCAGAACAAGCTTGCCCCTGGCCAGGGCATTCCTGGCATGCAGAAAGGACAGGATGTGGGGCAAAGGTACCAGCAGATTTAGCTCCTGGAGAAGAAGGGAGGCCTTCCAGAGGAGGCGAAGACAGCGGCTGGCCAAAGGACACGAGGCGGGCCCTTCACCTCCAGTGACCCTTGCAGGGGCTGAGAGGCCAGACCTGGGGACTGAGGACCGCCACCTCACAGCCCTCTTGGCTTCCCCAGGCCTAGCCTTGTCTTGGAAAAGTCATCTCCCAAGAAGAGGCCATGGAAGATGCAGCGGCTCTATGCGGAGCATCTCACTCCTGCGCACCCCGGGCTGCGGTGTGGGCAAGGCCACCGCAACGCAGCCACTCTGAATCGGCAGTCCCCTGCCCCTCACCCCAACTTCACCGTCCCTGTACCCCAGCACAGACACTGCATCGCTCCAACAGCCCTTTCTGCTGCGAAAAATATTCACCCCAGGCCAGCCCAGTGGGCACTGGGGGGTTGGGCTCCTCCTAACCGTCGACCATTGACCCCGCCCCTAAGCCTGACCTCATGTCCAGAGCACTCTCAACTCTCTGCCCGCCCCCCAGCCCAGCCAGAGTCTCTGCACAAAGTCGAGGCTGCACCCCCAGGAGCTTAATGGCCGAAAAAGTTCTCTTCCTCTGTGCTCCCTGTGGCCAGGGGGCTCCTGTGCCCTCATTTTCCTCCCCTTCACCTCTGAAATTCTGTGGGCCCACTTAGGACGGGGCAGAGGCAGGCAAGCGGGCACCAGAGGGTCAGGCAGGAAGACAGACCAAAAGACAGGCAGAAACAAACAAGCAGAAGCAGCATGAGACAGTCAGGCAGACAGGCAGAGGGACAGGTGGACAGACAGGCACACAGATGACTGGACAGGCTGACAGAGGGATGGAACAGAGACGCAGAAGGACTGTCAGACATTCAGGCTGAGAGAGGAAGAGACAGGACGACTCACACACAGCTGGAAACTCAGTCGGGCAGAGGGATAGCGAGACAGGCAGAAGGACTGCCGGACAGTCAGGTGGACAGGCAAGGGGACCACCCAGGAGACCCCAAGACCAGAGGGCCCTCTCTGGAGGCAGCAAGAAGAGATTAACAATGGCACGTTTTCCAGGGACCGGCAGTCTCTCTCGGGCATTTCCGAACATCCCAGCACCAGGCCCAGCCCTTCGGCTGATAGCGGGCCTCTCATGTTCCCGCCCGGGCCAGGCCGTCCCCAAGACTGAGCTCTGAGCTGCCAAAATTCACTCTTTGCATCCAAGAGGGGTCAGTGTTTTTGAAAGTAGTAGGAGGCTGCCCACGGAGAGGAGGGGGCCCCCCAGCAGCGTCAGTGTTTCCAAACCTACTCCTCTCCTCTTTCTTTTTCCCTCCGGGTGTCCAGAGCCAGGCTGGGTGCAGCGGCCAGCAAGCTGGGAAGGCCAACCGGCCCACCCAGCAGGACAGGCAGGGCAGACACTGCCTGCTAGGAAGTCGAGGGTGGAGGGGGACACCGGAGTGAAGACTCAGATAAGCTGGACAGCATGCACGTGTCAGGGCCCAGGTGGCTCCCTGGGACCCCCAAACACCTGCACTGGGCTGGGGTGCAGGCGGGCCTTGGAGAGATGCATCTCCAAGGGGAGGCCAGGTGGGAGCCCACTGTAGCTACAGAGCTGGGGCGAAGGGGACAGACAGCGTTTGGGGGCCAAAGGGTCCTCTTTGTTTGTGGGACACAGGGAGACAGAGGTGAGAAAGAGGAAAGGGGAGCCCCACTTAGCGGCTCCAGATTACAGAGAGGATGGGGACAAGAAGCTGGATGTGAAGGGTACCTGGGACCGAGGAGCAGGGGCTGGAGACCAGACAGATATAAGGGGCTGAGGTGGGGAGGTGGGAAGCGAGGTCAAGCAGGCGTCAGGATTTGGAGATGGGGTTAGGGTTAGGCTGGGGGATCAGAAATCCGGCTCAGGCCTGGGAGGAGAGAGCCGAGGGTCGGCGTGGGAATGGGGGGCGGGAGGCGGAGCCGGGGCGGGGCGCCGTCCCCGGGGAGCCCAGGCTCTGGCCGGGGCCGCGCGGGGCGGGAGCGCGGGGGCGCGGCCCGGGACGCGGGGTCGCCAACTCACATGAAGACGTGGTAGACGAAGGCCCAGCCGCGGGGTCGCTCCAGCACGTTGTAGACCCAGTTCTGCAGGCGGCGGTAGCGCTTGTACGCGGCCGACGAGCGCTGGCCGCAGGCGGAGCCCGAGCCCGATCCCGGCCCCGGGAGGGGCGCGCCCGGCGGCAGGGGGCTGCCCAGGAGGCCCAGGCGGCGCGGGGAGCCGCCCCCGCCCGCCTCGCCCCGCTCGCTCTGCACGGCCGTGAGCGCCACCAGCTCGGCGCGGGGGGCGTCCCCGGGCGGGGGGGCCAGGCCGAGGCGGCGCGGGGGGGCCTCGGCCATGGGCGGCGCCGGGCGGGGGGGCCGGGGCCCGGCTTCGCTCCGGGGCGGGGGCGCTCAGCGGCGCATGGCTCGGACCCGGGGCCGGCGGGGCGGCCCGGGGCGGACGCGGGCGGCGGGGGCTAGGGGCCGGGCCGGGGCCGCGCCGGGGCCGGGGGCGGACGCTCGGAGCCTGGGGGCCGCCGGAGCCCGCGCTGACCGACCGCTTCCCCGGCGACTGGGGCGGCTCTTTCCGACTCCAACTCTCTTATTACGCGCTCCATGCCGCTCGCCTTTCCACCTGCCGCCGGCGCGCTGCTCACATGTCACCCTCCCCCGCCCCGCCCCGCCCCTCCCCCGGCCGCCCCCGCCCGCCCCGCGGCCGCCTTCCCAAATCGGGAGGGAGCGAGCGAGGGAGCGCGGCCGGGAGAGAGGGAGGGAGGGGCGCGCGGGGCAGGCGGCGGGCAGGGCGCCCCGGCGACGCGGGCCGCCGAGCGGGTGCCGGGACCGGAGGGCAGCGCGCGGGGCGGGAGACTGGCCGGTGCAAGGGGCGTGCACGGCTGCCTGGGGCCGGGCTGGGGCTGGGACGCCTCGTGTGTGGTTGTGGAAAGTGGGGCGTGGAGTGTGGAGTTGTGGCCACGGTCGTGGATGGGACTCGGCGCCCCGTGGAGTTGAGGTGCGCGTGGATGCGGAAGTGTCTGCGCGTGTGTGCAGAGGAGGTGGCTGGGGGTCTGCGAGGGGGTGGCATCGCGTCCTTGGAGGTGTGGGTCGTGGGTACGGTGTGGATGGGGGTGAAGGTGTGTGTGCAGAGTCGGGGCCCCGCTGGAGGGCGGCGGTGTAAGCGATGAGGGGTGCCCCGTCGAGTTGCGCCCTTTGCACGTTGCGCGGGGTGTGTAAAGTGTGCCGGTGCTGTGTGCGTCTGAGCGAGCAGCTCCTACCAGAAGGGCCTGGTGCCCAAGCGCTGCGAGCTGTGTCAGAGTGTGTGGAGCACAGGGGGGCCTCAGATGTGTCCGGTTTTCCCCCCACCCACCCCCACCTCTGAGCTTCCCTTCTTCATGAGGGGCAAGAGCCCCCCAGTGAGGCCAGCCTGCCTCAAAGAGGAGCCTCCTCTGATCCAGGGGCCTGCTCCCTGCCCACCCAGTCTGAAGGGCCCCTTTACCTCGCTCCCAGGTCAGGGGACCGGGTTCACAGTATTGGGAGGTGAGCTCTTAGCCAGCCTCTGGGCTAGACATCCCCTTGCCCAGAGGCCACAGAATCCCACGCAAAAAAGGAGGAGACTTTCTCCAATGGCACTGGCTCTCCAGCTGGGAAGTTCTTGGTGCCTGACCTCCCTCTAGCTGTAGGTGTAGGGGGCGGCCCCTTCGTTTCCTTAAGCCCTGTCGCCCTGCGCGCAACGGTAATGTGGGTTTCACCATCCTCCTTCCCTCTTCTCCTGCCCAAAGCTTTGGCCACACCAGCTTTTCCCTCCGCAAGCCCTGCCCCAGGGTGAGGCGCTTCTGCAGCAAACTCTTCCCGGTTCCTCCGGGAGGATCTCGGGGGACAGAGTTGAGCGGGAGGGGCTAGGGAGGGGGCGGGAAGGCGAGCTCGATTCTCAGCTGTCAGCAAAGGCAGCATTGATCTGCTGAGCGCCAGTGGGGGAGGGAGGGAGGCAGCGCTGCGGGAGGGCAGGGAATGGGTTGCAGGAATGGGGGGGGTCCCCAAGTGGGCTTGGCAGCCGGCTTACGCTCCTACCCCGATAGTGACTGTTTTGCCTCTGCAAAGCAGCGGGGCCTTCTGGGGTCTGACCTGAATCGCTCCCCCTGCTCCGGGCTCTGGGTGCTCCGGGACAGAGCCTGGTGCCCCTGGGCAGGTGATGCCCGGTCCTCACCAGCAGCTGGGAAAGGTCTCTGGACCCCAGAGCCCAGCTATGGATGCAGCGCTGGGGCTAGGTTAGCCCATCCTCTCCCTAGAGATGTGGCACTGCCCTCCCAGACTCTGGGGGCCTGCCTGTCTGGGCTTGGTCAATCAGGGGTCCTGGGAGATGAGACTGGGTCTAGGGACTTGCATGGTGGGAAGGACAGCAGTTGTAAGGGATCTGGGGTGTTCCTTGGGTCTTTTCGAGGCTCTTCTGCGGCAGAAATGGCACTTGAACCCACGTCGCCCTTATCAACACCCAGAATATCTGAAATTGGGTCTGTTCTGGGAAATCTCATCCTGAAGCTCAGCATCACCCCTGGACCCCATGCCTCTCTTCCCATTTAGAGGACTGCAACAGTCCCTTCCTCTCCCTGTGAGGAGCCCCCACTGTGGGGGGAGGGTCTCTCATCATCTTTCCCAACTCCAGCTCCAGGTTACCCCTCAACAGCAGCAGCAGGAGGAAAGAGACTGTGGTTGCAGCTAGAGGGATGGAAGTTAGAGCTCAGGAAGGACTTTCCTAGAGCACAGAGGTCTGTTTCTCCCACAGGTGCCTATGTGGTGGAGGGACAGGCCCACTACTTTTTAAAGTGCAGAGACATGGAACGATGTCTAAGGGGTGAGGGGGAAGATGATTCTAGGAGGCCATAAGCAAAGTTTAGTTGGGGTGAGTGTGTGTGTGTGTGTGTGCGTGCTTGTGTGCAAGCTCATAGGGGAGTGGAGGAGGCAGAGGAAAGAGTTTGGTTCAGAGAGGACAGGTGGCCACTCTGCGGGTCACCGGGCACCCTTCCTGCCCCCATCCGGATTCCCAGGACATGACCGGGAGGATGGACTTTCCCCACCATGGCCTTTAGTGACTAAGACACTTTTCTGAGCAAACAGCTGTCTCAGGCTCTCTCAGCCAGCCCCGCTCCTGGAGGACGGGGGAGTGCTGTGGTTTTCCACCCTCCTCCCTCACTCTCTCCCACCTGTTCCCTTCACCCTACCCTCAGCAGCTTCCTTCCCACCCCCCAGCTCCCACCTCTCTCCCTGGTAACACTGCCAAATCGTCCCCACTCTGCCCAGACTCACTCACTGTCCCACCTGGGCAAGTCCCTTCCCCGCTCTGGGCTTCAGTTTCCCATCTGTACAACTAGAAGGGAGCAGGGCTCCAAGATCTCCTGTACTTCATCACTGTCACCGCCATCCATCAATGGAGCGAGTATTGATTGAGAGCACGGGTCGGGAGGGAGAGAGCTCCCATTTGCCGAGCACCAACGATGTGCCAGGCCCTGCCCCTTCTGGGACTGAGAGCAGCCCTTTGCACATTGAAAAAGCTGAAGCTCAGAGAGGTACAGGGTCTTACCTAAGGATACACAGCCAGTGGGTGACCCCAGAACTGTCTGTGACTTGTCCTCTCCCCGGGCTGGCACCTGCCTACTGTACACTGGGCCCTATGATCAGGTGGGGAGCTGAGGGGAACAACAGATGGCCCAATCCTTGTTAAAGGACTCTCTCCTGTAGGGGTAGAGACTCCAGGATCCGAAAGAGTTGAGGTCTGGAAGTGGCTCAGACTAGGGGCTGGTCATTGATTCCCAGTGTGACCACAGGTCAACCAAGGGTGCAGGTTCCTTTCTCGGAGCAGCAAGGGGGTGGTTTAAGTCAGTGGTTTTCAGACTTTATTAGCAATGGAATCCTTTTCCCAGACAGAATCGTAAGGTAGCACCCCAACGTGTAAAAGTCATTCAAGCAGAGGGGTTCTGGTGGAATGGAGGTGAGGGGGTCAGGTTCCACCCAGCAGACCTCCTCCTCCTTCCTCTCCACACCCCAGAAGCGCCCTGGGTTTTCTTACAGCTCTAAGGGCTGGTAGCAGTGAGAGGAGGTAGAAATCTCCACAGGCAATGGCCGAGGGGGCCTCCTTGGGGATGGGGTGGGGAGGACTTTGAGAGGTGCAGAGAAGTGCAACCAATAATGCTTGCAGCTACCATCAGTGCGGCCCATGCTAAATGCTGAGCCTCTGGGCAGGATGCTTTCCCTGCCTTGTCTATCGGCATCCCAGCAGCCCTGTGAGGTAAGACTGTTCCCATCTCATTATACAGACAAGAAGACTAAGGGTCTGTGGAGAGACTTGCCGAGTGTAGCTGTTCAGCCCTGTGCTGTGCTGCATGTGTGTGTGTGCAGGTGGGGCGTCGGGGAGGGGAGGGTGTTATAGAGCATGGGGGAGGAAGAGCAAGTTGGCAAGGGGGACACAGGAGGCCTGGAATGCTAGGCTGAAGGGTCCAGTTTGACCTGAGAGGAAGCAGGAAGCCGGGCGAGTCCTGAGCCTGGGCATGCTGAAGAGGCTGGGGCTCTGCAGGAGAGAGCTGAGGAGGGGAGGAGTGGGAGGTTGGCAGTGCAGGGCCGAAAAGCACTGAACTACAAGTCATGGCTGGGCTTCCTGGCTCTACCTCTGGACTAACTGGTGACCTTGGGCAAGTCACTCCACCTCGCCCCACCTTCCCCAGCTCTTGCGAGGACTGAGTGCAATAATGCGTGACAAAGTCATGATCATACAGGAGGCTGTACAGACATGAACCATGGATTCACTGTTCTTCAGGTGTGGGTTCAGGTGGAAAGGCGAGATGCTGTGAGAATTCTCTAGTCCTACCAGCTCTTCTCAATCTTGGAGGGCTTCCTAGGAGGAGGGGATGGGAGTGGAGAGCGCTCATGGGGTAACAGCATCACATCCATTATTCACCTCTAGGGATCCACGTCCACTGAGAGCAGGAGGAAGTCTGAGAGAAAGACCAAACTTGCTTCCTTTCACAAGGTGACCCAGAGAGGACAAGAGACGTAGGCCACACAGCAGGTGAGAGTTGCTGGAGGGGCTCGGGGAATTTCTCTCCCCCCAGATCTGGGTGTGCCATCGAGCTCTCCCCAGCCCAGACCAGTTGGCCTGCTGGGCCAGTCAGCTCCCAGCCAGAGGAAGTGGGGAAGGAGGAGTGCGCTGAGCTCAGTGAAAGTGAACCCCCATTGATCCTCAGGGTTGGAGGGGGGCCCACAAAGAGGAGACACTGAGGGAGAAGAGAGTGTGGAAGTGAAGGTCAAAGCCATCCCTTCTCATGCAGCTCCTCCTTTGCCTTCAGGATTCTTCCTCCTTGACCCCAACTCCTAGGAGACCATGCAGAAGACAACACTATTGTGGTCCTTCTGGGAGGCTCCACGATCTTTGAGAGCCACTGGGACAGTGGAGTCGGTTGGAAAATGAGGAGGAAGGACTTTTCGGAGTTGCCAAGAGTGCAATGGAGGAAAGCTACCCTCTCCCCACCCCCTGGTGGGAGAAACTTGGATGTAGGCTCAGGGAGGGAGAGGATGTGAGTAAGAGGGACTGCAGATGGAGCAGCGGGGAAGGGGGTTCAGAAAAGGGGTGAGGCTTGGTAAGGGACATAGGGGTTCAGGGAGGAGAATGGGAGCTCAGAAAGGAGGCTAGGGGCTCAGGGACAGGGCTGGGAGGCCCACAGAGTGGGACTTCTAGGTCAAACACTTACTGAAGTCCTTCCTCCTTAAAATATTAGACATACAAGATAAATGCTGGATAATTTAAAAAAAATACATATCCAAACTCAAAAGCAAGAATGAGAAATCTCTAAGGGCCAGAAATGAGAGGGAATTCCAGTGGTGAGCAGGTGAGCAGGAGTTGAAGCTGTACCTCTGAGAAGGGGTTCAGTTTTCCAGAGGGATGGGAAGTGTAGTTCTAAACCCCACCAGTGGCAGGGGCTACAGTAGGCTCCCTGCTTAGAGCTGGGTCTGGAAATGTGCTGTCTGCCATAAGCAGGACTAAGATATCTCTGCCTGCTAGCTACCTGGCCCTGGCTTTGGATAAAAAGCGTACCCATCTGAGTATGACACCTCAAGCCTGTCCACATGGGGTGTGGGTTCAGGATTTGATATCCACACCATGCCAAAATCCCAAGGCAAGACACTAATGTAAGAGCCAGTTTGGGGCTGGTGCACTTCCACATGGCTTGGGCAGATACAACTGAGAAATCATCCCTTAGGGTGGCCTCTTTATCCTAGGGCACAATCAGGAAAATGTGCCAAAAACAACTATCTCAAGGATAAACTTCACAACACATAAGAAGAAGACGTCTTTCTCAAGGGAGAATGCATACTTAAAGACCTAGAGATAATGGAGCAATCTGAAGGAAGTTTAATATAGTCAAAATCTTCAAGAAGGTAAAGGAAGGAATAGCATCTGTAAAACAAGAACAGAAAGATATCAAACAGGAACATGTAGCAAATTTGACAAGAGCTATCTAGAAATTTTAGAAATGAAGACTAAAGTCACCGACGTTAAAACAAAATCAGATGTGTTAGTAAATACAGCTGAAGAGAGAATTAGTGAATTAGAAGCTAAGATTGAAGAAATCCTCCTCAGGACAACAAAGAGATTAAACATATGAAAGAAAAGAGACATAGCAGATAGAATGAGAAACTCTAGCACATATATTATTAGCTTCAGAAAAAGATACTGGAAAGAGTGACTAGGCTCTTTCCAGAAATAAGATGTGAACTTCTAGATTTAAAAGGCCCATAGACTGCCTACTAAGATATTTTTAAAAACAAAACAAAACTACATCTAGACACCTTGTAGCCAAAGTGTAGAATATCAAGAATAAAAAGGAAATTCTAAAAGCCACCAGAGAGAAAAGATAGCTTATCTACACAGGTCCAATAATTGAATTGACAGTAAGCGTCTCATCAGCAACAACAGATGCCAAAAGACAATGGAATAGTATCTTCAGAGTGCTGAGTGCAAATAATTGTGAACCTAGAATTCCATACATTGCCAAACCATCATTTAAATAAAGGGCAAAATATAGACATTTTGACACATACAAGATCTTAGAAAGCTCTGTCCCACACACCTTCGCTGAAGGAGATGTGCACAGGGGGATAGGGGAGGGGTCAGGAGCTGGAGGGGTGATGGAGCTCAGGGCTGCAGAGAGGCTGGGCTGTTTTGGACCTCTCCTCAGCACCAGCTGGCCAGAGGAGCCCAGCCCAGCCTGGCCAAGCTGGGTGCCAGCCTTGCTGTCCTCCTATGCCCCCTTCCTGGGCCATGGTAGTGGCCCAGCACCTAAGCAGGGAGGTAACACTGCCAGCCCGGCTCAGGGGACCTTGAGGAGGCCACGACCAAGTTGCTCATGTGACCAGACACTTGACCTCCACCCTAGGGTCCTCTCCTCCTGAGAGGTCAGATGCCACCTTACAGAGGCTTATGGATGGCTAGAGTGGTGAGACAAAGGGTAGGTCCCTACCCAGGAGTTGGGGGTGGTTTGTGTTCTCATTCTCTGTAGGCAAAGAATCACAGACAGAGAGGACGAGACCGATGGGGCTAAGCCGGCTGGGACAGGCGGCTTCTTGGAGCATCTGGCTCCACTCAGCCAGTTGGTGCTCTTGGGTAATTTCTCAGCCTTTTTGAGCCTCAGTTTCTCACTTATAAAATGAAGAGAATAATATCCACCTAATGAGGATGTGCAGAAGAAATGAGATAATCCATTTGGGTACCAAGCTTTAGATCTATTTTCCCACACAGAAATTTCTTAAAAGAATAATCTCCACCTATTACCCCTGCCTGGCATATTATCAGGGCTCAAGAGAAAATTAACAAGAAAAATGCAGTGTTGACAGCAAACCAGCAGAGGTGGGATGGTGTGGGTGTGCAGTGTTGGAGGCTGGTCGGCAGGGAAGGGCTCACGTTCGTTCGCTCCCTCCTCGGTTACTGTTATTCTCTTGCTGCCAAGCCCTGTGCTGGGCTCTGGAGGCGCAAAGATGACCCTGAATTGGAGGAGGACCGTCTGTAAGGAAAACAACCAAAACTAGAAAATTCTAACCAAGTGATAAGGGGTTTCTTCAGGTCTGTGTTTGTAGTCTCTCTCCCATTCCCACCTCTCCCTGTGCCCCCAACCCAATGTAAGCTCCACGATAGCACAAACCTCCTCTGACTTGTTTTCAGCTGTCTTCACAATGTTCAAAACAATGTCTGACACACACAAAGTGCCAAAGAAATATTTGCTGAATGACTGTGTATATCAGCACAAATAATAGAGGCTGTAGAAGTTGCTTCGGGAGCATTGAAGAGGTCTTCGATAACTCTGCCTCAGGAGTTAGAAGTTTCTCAGCAAGGGGCATTTAAATGGGGACTTGATGGATGTATAGGAGATCAATAAGTGGAAAAGGAAGTAAAAGGATGTTCCAGGCATTGGAGCCAGTACATTCTGAAAACATGGAGGTGAGTTCAGGGGTCAGTGAGTAATTGTGACAGAAGCATAGAGTGTGGGAGAGAGGAGAGTGGAAAGACACAAAGTTGGTGAGATGGGAAGGGCAGTGAATGAACTTGGGCTGTCAGAAAGTCCTTATTAAAATCTAACCACCTACCCTGATGTAATACTCTGGAAATGGTAGTGTTTCCAGTCCTGTTGCCCTAGGGAGGCCCCTCTCTTTAAAAGTTAAGGGTCTTGTCTGGAAGAGGGTTAAGGATCTAGTACCTATTGAGAAAGGGGACAGTCCTACCCCCATAGCTCCTAGAATTGTCTCAAGTTGGCCAAGGGTAGGACAGGGCACCTCCCAGAGACTTGGGTGAGTTCTGCACGCTGCCCCCTTGTGGCTCCGGCAGAACTGAGCAGCAAAGAGGCCGGCGAGGTGGTCTGTTCACAATAGGGCCCCCCAGTCTCCTACATTAGCCTCCTGGAAAGTTAACCCAACCACCCACTGTCCACAGACGAGACCCAACTGCTTTATTTATTCCACATCAGCTAGTGGGTTTGGGGAGGCAGAGTAAAGGGAGGCAGGTCACATTTAGTAAAGCCTTGTTCTTACAGCCTCACTCCCCACCCCCTTTGGCCAGCTGAGTGTGCACAGGGAGTCATGAGACCAATGTTTTGGTTTCAGCTCGGCCCCTATTCATGGAGTGACCTTGGGCAAGTCACTGTGCTTCGCTGGGCCTCCCATGTCTCCATCTGTAACACAGGGATCACAATCCCTCTTCCTGTCTCCCCTGCAGGGTCATTGTGAAGATCATTGGGAGGACGGATGCTGCGAGTGCTAGGAAAAGTGTCTACAGAATGCTCCGGATGTAAGGGGATCGTGCTGGGTATTAGATAGGGGCTCTCTTGGGCTGCACCAAAGTGTTTGTTTACACCCTGATGGGCCTTGCTGGCGGGGAAATTTAAAGGGAACGTGCTCAGCAAGGAAGCTGCTTGCCAATCACAACTGATCGAAACATCTCCAAAATAAGAATGGACGTCTATGGGAAAATGAGGACCCATTGACTAGCCTGATACTCCACTACATTTGGGTTTTCAAGGATGAGTCGAAGAGCAGTAAAGTGGGACAGTGCTGTGGCCTTGATAATGGGGGGTTAGCCAGGAAATGAAATACCTGAGCTTCAAACTATTCTCTGAGGCCAGCAGCCCTTGCGTGCACTCGCACTTGCTCTCTCTCCACGTGGGGCTGGGCATGCAGCTAATCAGTGAATAGATACTTGGCTGTCTCACTGAGATGTGTTTGGGTCCAGGCAGTGGGAAAGGCCAGATGATCCCCTGCAGAGAAAAGTCCAGAGCTAGAATAAAGATAACGGGATACAGGACAAGGGGCATTCAACTTGGGAGTCAGAAGCCTGTAGGGCTGCCCCAAACTCAGTCACAGGGGCAGGCCTACTGACTTCTCATGGTGACAGTCCCACCTGCCTCACCCACCCTGATGATACTGGAGGGGTACCATGTAGTCAAAACCTTAAAACCAGGAAAACCTTTGCTTTTGCAAAAGAATGTTATTTTTCTTCCTTTTATAGTGTTAATCTCTTACCTGGTCCGGTCTCTTTGTTTTGGCGGCCAGGAAGCCCAGGATCAAAGGTGAAACCTAATTCTAACAACTATGTAGGTTTTTATGGCCAGAGTATTTGTGTTCTTATTTTCTAAGATCCTGATTTCCTACTCAATTATATTCTTCCTTCCTAGACACGTAATTCTAATTTGTCATATTTTATTTCATTGTGTACTGTTTTCAAGGTAAGCCATCTTAATTGTTCTGGTGGAATAAGGCAATGTACATTTAGGTAAACGGTTGAAAATGGAATAGATGACAAAGATATCCAAGTACTTGCCATGGCTGACAGTGGTGGATATTTGGGGAATTATAAGGGCATCAGGGTCAGAGTTGAAACCATCTAATATTAAAGCCTCTTCCCCATCAACGCCCCCTCTCCCCCCAGTGCCTTAAAACAGTCCCCAAAAGAAGGGAATTGCCCAAGGTTTTATGGCATATTACTGTCAGAGAAGAAATTAACACCTACTTTTCTTGGCACCTAGTTCTCTGCTCTTCCTATGACAATAGGCCTCGTTCTAGCTGAAAGGATGGCATGGTGAAGGTAAGAAAGATGGCTCACCACTGGCCTCTACAGCCAATGAGGAAATGAAATGCTCTCTTGAGTCTTCCTGCTTCAATTAATAGGAAGCAGGCCCTGGCTGTAGAACCCTTCTGATATGCTGGCTGACAAGGGGCTTGGGCTGCCCTCCATGGCAGATGCCCCTGGCCATGGCCACAGCAGGCATCTCAGAGTGCCAGCCTATGCCAAGGCAGGAGTGGAGGGATTTGCTTGGGTCCTTGTTTGAAAGACAGTGACAGCTTTTCCCATGAGATGCTCTCTGGACCCTCAACCAAGGAGCCACAGCTCAGTCTGGCCCACATGTGGTCGTCCAGGAAGTTAAGGCAAGTAGGCACCTCGGAGCAGCAACTAGATTCTGATGAAGTTCATTTTATTTTTAAAATAAAGCTGAAGACCTCAGTTTGAATCAGATATGCAGTGTAAATTCCCTTAGCTTTGGACATCCCCTCCTCCCTCCTTCAGAGACACCCAACCTGAGGGCAAACAAACCTTTCCAAGCCTTTCCCAAGGAAAGTGGCCCCATAAATGCCCCCTGACACAGAAACCCAGACTCTAAATTATCTAAAATGAGATTTATTGCATTTCATGCAGTTTGAAGTCCATGCAGCAATGGAGACTAGCACAATTTTTAATGCATTTTAAAAATAAAATAAAAAATGGGTGGGTCGGGGGAGGCAAATGCACAAAGTTCTAGTCTCCTTGGGTCCCCGGGAGATAAGGGTTTGGGAATGAAACCATCCACTCTCTGTGGTGAATGAGTTCATCTCTTAAATGCAAGGAATGTTTCCACGGCCTCTGGATTCAGATGTTGCTAGGGCAACAGCAGTGCATGAGGAGAGGACTACTAGTGAAAAAGAAGCTACACGCGGTCACCTAATTTAATCTGAGGGCAGAACCGGGTGGCAAATCCCCGGGGCAGCAGCTGTTCCAAGAGTCAGGAGATAACATACACCCCGGAAGAGATTTGCTCCTATAAAGAAGTGGCGGTAAGAACCAAAAAAAGGAAAACAAAAGAAATATTTCTTCAACCACACTCTTCAAGAAAATGCCATAAATATGTTATTTAATATTTTCATTTCATAGCATTGGACACACAGCTCAACATATTGAAATATTGATTCCTTGGAGAAAAAAGGAAAAAAAGAAAAGGAAATAAAAAATATTGCATCTTTCTGTTGGAGAATCTCTGCCCCCAGGCGTGGGGCGTGGTGCACCAGTGTCCTAGCCTGCAGGAGGCGCTGAGGTCGGCTGGGTCCTCTGGGGAGGGACTCTGTGCCCATCGCCCGGGGCTGTATGGCAAAAATTGTGTTGGGTGTCCTTGGCCTTGCCAGCTCAGGCCCTCAGTCGCCGGTCACCTGGGGGGTCTGCCCGTCGGAGGGCTGGTTGGCTGACTGGATGAACATGGGTTGGGCGAGGTCCTGGCCGGCAGGCATGGTGACTTGCTGGATCTGGTAGAGCTGCTGCGAGGGGTGGAGAGGAGAGAGTGAGGTCACCCCTGGGAGAGGGGCATGCAGCTCCCTATGGGCCTCGAGTTGGTTGGGGGCCCCAGATACCTCAACCACCACCCACTGCAAGGCGTCAGAGGGAGGAGGGGATGTGGAGCTCTGCTGGGGTTGGGAGCAGCAGACACAGGAGGCACCACCCCGGTGTGAGGGGCTGTGTGTGGTGGGCGGGGAAGAGGTGCAGGGAGTTGCATTTCCTGTGGCTTTCACTTCTCTGGGCTCTGCCTCTCCCGTTAGCTCAGAGCCTCGAGCTTGCTGCACGCTGTTCCTCTGTGACAAACACAAGCAATTCGAACCACTGTACCAGCAGCTTGGAAGTCAGCATTTCCCCAACTCTCAGTAATCCTCACTGGCAGAGGCAGCAGGATTACCCCCTCTCCTCCTGTCCTCAGAACACCTGGCTTAGGTGGAGGCTACACTGAACCTGCATTTCCTACACGGGCCCAGCTGACGAGGTCACCTGGGATTAAGCACTTACTACAGCCAAGACCAGTGAGGGACGGAGAAGATGCTATGGAACCTTCCACTATGGAAGGTTAGGGCCAACTGGACACTTGATTCCTCAGGTGACCCTAAAGAAACCAAAAGCCAAGACCCCCTGCCACAGGAGCGCTGGCATGTGAGCCGAGCACCTGGTGCTGGCAGAAGCCAGAGGTGGGTCCTGCTGCCAGCTCCTCTCCCTTCTGGGCAGCAGAGAACACAAGCTTGGGCATGTCTCTGGGACTGAGTGTGAGGGGAAAGGCAGAGGGAAAAGGGAAGATTCTTTCCTCGCGCGAGTTTAGAACTACTGAATTCCAGGCACCAAGAGAGCTTGAGAGGGCGAATGTTCTCTGCATTTCAACTAGTTCGTGTTACTAAAAAGCAGCATGGCTTAGAGAAAAACTAGTCCTACAGAGGATGCATTCTAGTCCTGGTTCTGCAATGAACAGCTGAGTGAGCAGACAAGGCACTTCCCATCTCCAGGGCTCAGTCTACTTATCTGTACAATGGGGATTGGGGCTATGTAATGTCTAAGATTATTTTCAGCTCCCACAAATCTATAAATCTAAAGGATAGGTACCCTGATTTAAAGACTGTTCTTATTTTAACAATTTCTGTCCACTCGTTAACAGAAGATGGGACAGTTTGCCCTAACCATCCAAACTCACAGATATCACCCACTACTCCCCACAACTCCTCACCCTCTGCCCCTCCCCAGGCTGGGTGTCCTACCTGTCCATCTGTGAACTGGCTGAACTGCTGCTGTCCTTGCTGGACCTCTGTCTGTGTGATCTGTAGGAATCAAGATGACAGAGCAGGCATGTCAGCTGCAGGGTCTCGTCCACCAGCCCACCACCAAGGAGAGAGTTGTGAAGATCAAATGAGACAATGCATATAAAAGTGCCCAGAAGGAGAACTGGCATTGAACACATGCTTGATGAGTAGGAGGAGAGCAGGGGTCCCTCTTCGCCCCCCAGCACTGATGGCTACTCAGAGCCGGCACCATGTAGAGGACCGTGGAGCATGTAATATACTACTTCTACAAGCATCTCTTGTAATGTCCATCTACTCTCCCACCTTCACTGCAAGGTCTTTCTGGGGCTGAGGCTCAAGCCAAACAAAACACCTTGCTCCTAGGCGCCAACATGACAGAGCATAACATTTATGGTTTAGGCAGAAACCCTAAGAGTCTGTCTTTCAGCCAGTGAAGGCAGGTTGCAAAACATTAAGCAAAGAGCCAAGTGGTCTCTTTCATTCTTAGAAGGTGGGCTCCAAACCAAACCCCTATCACCCAGATATCTGACTGGAATATGAAACACCCTGGCGAGCAGGTGGCCTTGGCCCTGGAAGCCCTTGTGCCAAACCCATGAAGTACTTTTTCCGAGAGAGGCCACGTGCAGCCCTCTAGGCAAGGGGAAGGAGGGGCAGCAGGGGTGGAGGGGGCGGTAGCAAGGAAAACATTTATCACATGTACTTAAAATCTTATGTGGGGATTTTCAAAGAAATTTACTGACATGTAGCACTGCATCATAGAATGCCAGCTGCTGGAGACAGCCTGGGAGACTAGAAAGAAGATTGACATGTGCCTGTGTGCCTATGTGTATCTGTGGAACATTTGGCTAGTAACGTCCTCTGTGTACCATCTCCTGCAATCATCACAGCCAACCTGCAAGGTAAGGACTGTCCTCTCGAGTGTCCTCACAATGGCCAAAAATCACCCACCAGGCCTGCATGTGAGGCTGTGAGGAGCAAGAAGGCGACGATGGGAAAGCGCCTCTGACTCTCTCAGGTGTGAGGGTTTCTTGCAACTCTTCCTGTTTTGGGTCTTTCTCCTCCCACCACTCTATAAGCTGCTTTAGGGCAGGGGCTAAGTTTTGTCTTTACGCTTCTCAGTGCAAAGGAAGTATTCAAGAAATGTCTGCAGAATAAATGAATGACCATGAGACAAATGGAGAAGATTCCTTATAGATGAGGTTAACTGTGCCCTGTGGCCAGCAGGAGTGCCCCTCACATAAGCTGAGAAGAAAGTTTCATTTACCTTTAAATTCCATTTACATTATTACTTATTCAGCATTCATTCAACAAACATTTACGAGCAGCTACTAAGTACTAGGTTGTCACAATTACAATCTGTTGTTATGCAGACTCTGACAGCCCCCAGGTGTATCTTCTTGCTTCTCTCCCACCTCTCTGTACATCCAACTCTCCCTGGCTTTAGTTTCTGGTCCCAAAACTGACCTCTGGGAAACCAAGAACTCTTTTCATTTCCTCCCACCCCCATGCCATAAAAGGTTTTTGGACCCCAGGTTAGAATCTTACAAGTTTTTCTTTTTAAAAAAAGAGACTCAGAGAGGGGGGTACCAAAGGGGTGGTAACCAGTCTTGAGATGTGATTCCGTGTCACTGAGCCTCAAGGAAATTAATGAAAAGCCCAAGTCCTTCTGCAAGCCAAGGAATGGATTTAGAGTGGACCCTTTAATGATCCCAGAGACTATACGGAGCTCAGAAGCCTTGCTTTTGGCTCATTCCTGCTATTTTTCCAAATGAGATCTTTAGAGGCCTGCTCTACAAACTCAGCTCTGTCACCACTGTCAGTAGACACATCACCAGGAACGCAACGGGGCCAGACAGGTCCAGCTCTTAAACGATAGCTGCTTTTTTTGGGTCTGAGGCAAAGGAATCCGATAGCAATGCCTCTCCCTGACCAGCATCCCCCATCCCCTACAAATGATGCCAACATCCCTCAACCCCCAAGCTCAGGGAAGCAGCCCCCTGAGCACCTGTGGCCCACGGCCTTCAGCGTCTCAGGGCATGAGAGCAGATGAGGGGTCCACGAGGAGGTAAAATCTGAGCAAGCTGTCCAAAGGCACGGGGGGGCGCCAGAACACAACAGCTCTTCGGGTTTCAAGATGGAAACTCAGCCTGACTAGGAGGCAGTCTGTCAAAACGCTTCCTCTGGTCAGACATGCACACAGAGACATCAGGCTTTCTTCAAGTATCCTTGAGACTTCCTTTGCCTTGCATTTGTGTCCCTTGAGAAGATGATGCTAAGAGAGACATTTTGAATCCAATCCTCCAATAAACCCCATCTGCTCCTTGGGGTGCAGAATAGACGTGCAGGGTGTGGAGGGAAGATGAAAGATGAGCTGGTGGGAGGGCTGCGTGCTGAGCACTCCTTTCCAGTTACAAGCCAGCTCCTGCTGGTCCCCAACTCAAGCCCTGCACCTCTGTGGCACATACCTGTTGAGCATTGGTGGCAAGCGTCTGGATCTGTCCCTGCACGACTTGGGTGCCTGATACAGGCTGGGCTAAGCGAATATACTGCAGCTGGCCGGCATTCAGCTGCACCTAGGGCAGGGCAGAGACAACAGACCACAGACTGAGTGCAACCTCAAACGGGCAAACTTTCCATGACCAGAGATGGTGACTGTCCCCTACCACCCCCTGAAAAGTTCCTCTTTAAGAGAGGTCAAAACAAGAAAAACCATAACATCTCCACCTCACAAGTCACACAACACAAAAGAAGATATGTTCCCTGAAGGGACTTGGGAAACAGTTCCCAGGGGATCTGGGCACATATGTGAGAACACCATGGCTCCACCCTCAACATTCACTGGCTCTTAGCTGTCTGCCCACAGTTTATCTTAGGATTTTATCCCAAAGACTGCCTGACATGATTGGAATGCTTGTACCCTAAGTGTGGGCCTTTCTCCCCTCCATCCCCACACTTCCCCACCCCAGTTCCCAGGACGGCTGCTCTAATATTGAGAAGAGCTCCAGTGTCCTCCAGGAGACCAAAGCAGACAGCCATCACTCTGTGTCACAGCCCCAGTACTGCCCAACCCCATGCTGTACATGTTGGAAGAAAACGCTGGCCTGCCTTGCCATCTCTGTCCCCAAGAGCCAGGACCAATGGGGGTCTGTGGGACTTTTAGGATCCTTGGTGTTCAGCACTAGCTTCTGGCCAAACACCTCCCAAGGGGAAGCTGAATCAACAAACCTTTCACAGAAAACCCCATCATGGGAAACCAAAGCTACAAAAATGCCCTTCGAGTCCCTCATGCCTAAGATTAAATCTCAGATAATACAATAATATCACATGCTGCATTTAATTGTGTGCTAAAGCATTAACTCGGGCTCTTAACGCTCCAGTGTACCATGCAAGTATTAGTGCTTCGAGCGTGAGGATGAAGAGACGACCAAGGCGGTTACAACGTGAGAGAACTGTGGCTCAGCAGAGAACACAGTCAGCAGAAGAGGACTGCACTCACACTCGGGATTTGGGGGTGAAAGAGGGTCCAGGAGGACTGGCAGATTGGGTCTCTTTCTCTATCTGGCTGCCCAGCCTGTCTCTGTTGCAAAGGTGAGCTTCTTGAGGCTAAGAGGCAAGTCACGCGTCTTTGTCCTGGAGCAAATTTTCCCCTTGCCTTTAAGAGCTAACTTCATTGCAGGGAATTTTACTCCCATGAGGAAAATGCTGATAGGATGAAGCTGCACTCCTGTATGCAGTGTTAAATCAAACGGCTTCTCTGAAACTTCCAGTCTCAAAGAGGATTTGAACTAATAAGAAAAGAGTGACACTGAAGATCTTGGTAGACCAGAATTGTCCGCTTACGATGGAGGGACACAAAATCCAAACCCATTAAGAATCTGGTTCAAAGCAGATAGGGCAAGGCAAGATACCGTGACTTGCAGTCATTTCTTCCCTGAGACTATGCCAAGAGGAGCTCCTGGGAAGTTGTGATGCCAAGCCTAAACTCCCCACCTAAATTCCATAATGCAGCTTCCAGGCGCCAATGTTGAGTTGTTTGTGGGGATGAAGACAGCCGGGTGGAGGCTTGGGAAACCTCATCTGCCGAGACTGACGGTGGCTGGTCCCAGGAGTCAGCAGAACTCCGGCCACGGAGCAGGAGCCGAAAGGCTAAAGCCTGGTCCTAGGAGTGGGGGAAGGTGCACTGACAGCCATGGGGATTTGACATTTCCCAGGTGGGAAGAGCTCTTTGCAAAAACTCAGATGTGACTGAAAAGCCGTAAGCCAAATAGTTCCAAGCAGTTCTTAGAAGCAAGCAGCTCTTCTTTTAGGCTTGGGTTAAATGCCTAATTAGATGTCTAATCTGGCGATGCTCTGGCCTTCAGTTCGTCTACCACAAGGATAGGTCTGAGGATCCTCACAGCTTTTCTACGTTAATTACAGAGCAAATAAGCCTACTCACTGGGCTTTCAAAAGGGAAGCAAGGTTTTCTTCCTGAAGGTCATCACTATTGTGAGCACTCTGAGTAGAGAACTGCTAAGTCCTGCAGAAGGTATCTGAGAACAGTGAAGACGAGGTTCTGAATTCCGCAAAAAATCTTTTGTGCTAAAGCTCTGTGTCCCAGAGGGTTAAAACACTCGAGTAAAAGTTACTGCAAAGTGGGAGCTCTTCTCTGGCTTAAATGAACTTGTTCTGGTGCTTTCACATGCAGAAATGAGAACCATTCAAGAGAGAGGTCTCGGGTTGGCCGAAACAGTGGAGCAAGGCACCTGGAAGTGATGCATATCATGCATGTGTGGGGGAGAGAGAGGGAGAAAGGGGGGAGAGAGGGAGAGAGAGGGAGAGAGAGGGGGAGAGAGGGAGAGAGAGGGAGAGAGAGGGGGAGAGAGAGGGGCAGGGAGGGAGAGGGAGGGAGGCGGAGGGAGGGGGAGGGAGAGGCGGTGGGGAGGGGAGAGGGAGTGTGTGTGTGAGAGACAGACATTCTCCACTTTCCTAAGCTTTCTCTTGGCCTATTACTCTGTAAATAAAAAGAACAGTTCCAAAAACAGAGTTGAAGGCACTTTTTGAGCTTTTTTCAAAGAGGAAGTGGTTAACCAAGTTCAAGTGAGTTTCTGTATCTGCCTACATTTCATTTACAATAGGAAGGGCAGGGGCAGGAAATAGAAGGACTGTTCCATGTCACTCACTTTCCATATTTTTTGGTGGCAAAATGACCAATGTATAGATGGCAAGTGTTAAGACAAGGACACTTTTTACAAAAGAACAAGTACAAGTAAAAAAGTCAACAAATCTAAGAAATGAAATCCCTCAAGGCACACAGGAAGCAGCAGTCCACAGTGAAGGAATGGATAAGTTAAACGAAAGCCAAAAATACACTTTGCTGCAGGCTCCACTGGGAACTGACTCATGAATATGCAACAAGTGTATTTATGGCCTTCCCTAAACACCTCCCTCCCATTCTCTGCTAATCAAAAGGCAGGACTGCCTCACAGGGCCTTTGGGCTTGGCATGGAACAGTGGTTACAACGATTTCTCTGCGTAGGTGGAGTGAGGGGAAATTGAGAGGAGCTGCCCCATAGTGGTGAACTCAAACCTGGATTAAACGAAAGCAGTGAGTAAACAGTGGAGCAAGTTGTGTTCTGGGGTGATGGGAATATAGGTTAAAAAACAGTGTGTGTGTGTAGACGTACATAGACACAATAGTCTGTGTGTGTGTGTGTGTGTGTGTGTATAAGATCTTTAATATCTCCCGTTGTAACACAGAGCATGGTGCCACGCAGAGCTGGAGGCAGGGCGGAGCTTACCGGAATTTGCTGGATCTCTCCTGTGTTCGTGATGATCTGCTGCATCACCTGCATGGTCTGTCCAGTGCCACTCTGGGCCTGCTGGGCTTGACCCTGAGGCTGGGCCTGGACAATCTGCACCTGCTGACCTTCTCCGACCTGCATGGTCACGGGTGTGGTCTGGAAAGAGGGGTCATGAGAAAGCTGATTGAGCTCTTACTCAGAGCCAGCAGGCTTACCAAGGGGTTAACAGGGAGCACTTAACTAGGAGCAAACCCCCTCCATGAATGCCCGAACTCATCTCAACTCTAACAAAAATACTCAACCTACAGAGTCCTTTGGGCTTAGAGCACTGTTAAAAAGTCCCTCTCCAAAATAAAAGATAGGAAAGCCAAACAGATTTTTAGGCTTGTAGTACAGAACATTTGCCTAGGCCCCAAACATCTCTATGCTCCAAATGTTGCGCCTTTTCACACCCCTTCAATGATAGAAAGGCATAAACGGTACAAAAGAATCAAAAGCAACCATGATAGTTCACTTGAGAAATGGCCAAATTCAAATGTGGAGCAGGAGAATTTGAAGGGCAAACTAAATGGAAGGTGGGGTCAGTATGAATTTACTAAGTTCAGGATCCTGGCTCCTCCTTAGGCTGCAAGACACTGGCAGGAAAATTAAGTGCACACTGGCTTTCACCCTCATTCAAGCAGCAGAGCAACTCCAGCCCACACTGGCCAGCTCACTGCCCTGGATCACAACACAGCTTTGCACAGGAGAGGCAAACACTGTTAACAACTTGACAGTCTTAAGACCTGGATCTTAACTGAGGCCACCCCTAAGTAACAGAATTTAAGAAAGTAAGAACTTCAACTTTCTAGAAACAGGAAGCTCAGATTTAAGAAATTTCTGTCACTGACTTGGCAGGTTCTGCGTCTCTCGCACACAATTAGTGGACTGTAGTCCTAGGAAACTTGCTCCTTTGAGAGACGCTAAAGACTTGAACTGCCAAAAAAGTCGGTCAGTCATTTCTTCAAATCTCAAAATTTTAGCCCTAGACATGACCTTCACAGATGACCTGGAGCACTGAGCCCAGCATATCTTGCTCACCTGGTGGTGGTCGTGGGTGGTGGTGATGGGGGCGGTAGTGGGAAGAGGGCGAAGACTTTAAACTACACCTGAACCCCCAGCCCCCCGATTTGGACATGATCTCTCCCCACTCTGAATTAAGAATCAGCTTAATAAGAAGACTCTGGGAGTCTCAATGAATCATGGACTTCAATCGATGTTGCTATTCTGATGCTCTTACATTCTGACTGCATAGGTCTACTGTGCATCTAAAGTTACAAGGGAAGGGGCCGTGTTCTGGGAACTACAGACGAGATTCAAGGGATTACGAGGGAAGGAGAAAGTACTATAAACTGCAGGAGGGTAGGGAAGAAAGATGACAGAGAAATCTATATAAAAATATATGCAGTGAGCTAGGACAATGGCAAACATCTCCCGTTCTCACACCACAATTTGCAACTCAGTCTATTCCTCAAACCTTCAGGAGTAAAAGTTGCCAATTTTATGATATAAAACACAGGATTCACTTAACCAAAATATGCTTTCCTTTTAACTTTAATATGCATTCTGGATATTTGCACTTAAAACAGCCACTACTATGGGTCTAGGGAGGTGTGACACAGAACAAGGCCAACCTGAACCAGCAGGACAGTGAAACAACAGCTGGGAGATGCTGAGAGGGACCAACTTCACCATCCTCATAAGCCTTATCAGCTCCAAACTGAGCAAGTCTGGGGTGGCAGAGGAGAGATGCAATTCTCACTGACTGAAAAAAATGCACATTGCCAACTCATCACTGTACTGTATTAACCAAAATTTCCCAAGAGGATTGCCAAGGTATTTCTAAATCATTTCAGGAAAATGAGGGCTTGTGTTAGCATGGCAACTATCAAATCACGTATGGTGTGCCCTGCTGTCGGAGCACAACAGCCATGAGCTCCTTAGGATGATCAGGCAATCAGAACCCGTCCTTGGCAGCCTCCCTTGAAGTTCGCTCTCTAAAGGAATCAAGCCTTTGGCAGGTAAAGCTCTCGCCACTGCAAAGGCACAAGCATTAGCCAAAGAAGACCCCTTAGACATCATGGTGCAGTGAACACCCTGAGGCAGGGACTGGGCTGCGACCACCTTTGAGCCCCTCCTGCCTAGCATGGTGTCTAGCAAAGAGTAAGTGCTCAATAAATGTCTGTTATTTGGATAAAAAAAATGAACAAGGACTAAATCCTAAAGTCATAATTATTTAAATCTACCTCTGCCTCAATTTTTTTCTTCTAGGCAAACTCAGTTCCTTACTAGAATACACAAGGCTGTCTAGGATGTGTCCTCTATCTTTTCAACTTGCCTAGATGTTCCCCAAGCTGACCTGACGTTCCCTTCACTCCCTGTGCTGTTTCTCACCTCTAAGCCTTTGCTTGTGCTGTGCCCTCACTGGGAAAGCCCTCCTTCCCCTCTTTGATTCATTTCCATTATTTCCTCTAAGACTCACCTTATTCCCTTCAGGGAACCTTCTCTGACATCCTCTTCTACCACCTCCCTCACATCTTTGTTAGGTACCCCTTTTGAATGTGCTCCCATAACACCCTCTACACAATCCTAAGAATATCTTACACTTCCCACGTGGTGGTATAATCTTTAAGTATTTGTAGCCCCAACTAGATGTGAATTCTTAAAAATAGGGACTGTTTTATTCATGCTTATATCCCCAAGACATAGCATAGGACTTTATCTACAGAGGATGCTCAATAGTTGATGAATAAATTAATTAATGATTGACAGGAATTTGGACTTAAGAGTTCTCTGTAGCCTCTCATGATCCCAGCAAATGTGGATGTTACCGCCCTCACAACAATACTGTTGGGGAGAGAAAGAGTCTTATGATTACTATTGCAAAAAGAGAAGGTCACTTGACACAAATATGGTAGGACAGAGGAAGGACGGGGAGACGGGAAGGAAAGGTATGCAAGCTGGTAATGATGTCTGACCTCCTTCTTAAGGGTACAAATTCCAATTCTGGTGCAGGCACACAGACAGCAGGCATGGAGTCCACTTAAAATACTTTCTACAAAGATGCCACTACTCTTCATAAGGGCATTATACGTTTTTCCTTCTAAAATTTCTTAGCTCACAGGGATCCTGAAGAACATCTTGTCCACCTCACTTTCCTCATCTGACCCATGAGGAAACCAGGACCCAGAGAGATTAGAATGACATGTCATCTCAGTAGCTGAATCTGGGGAAAAGTCCAGGTTTCCAGACTTCAAATCCAGTGTTCTATGATGATTTGACTCCCTCTTTGCTCTAGTCAAGCTCTCCCCATCCCAAACCTAAGAGAGGCTACCTTGCTGTGCAGGAGCCCTTCAGAGCGCACAGACCTGGCCCTGCTGAGGCTGCGCGATGATGATCTGCCCAGGCTGGATGGTGGTTGTGGAGCTGGTGGTCTGCTGGCCTTGCTGCTGCCCCTGGACTTGGACGGCAGTGGGCTGCTGAGCCAGCGTGAAGTAGTACTGGACGGGCTCTGCAGGAGTCACAGACTGGCGCACCTCCTCCTGTGGGGTAGAAGGAGAGGCAGGTAAGAGGAAAAGAACTGACTCAGCAGCCGCCACAGTGAATTTCCATTCTTCCCCCAAACAGGCTGTGCGCAGTTGCCTGCTGAATGCTGAGCTCTCCACATTTGAAGCCAAGGGAAAGTGGAATTCGAAGAGACCGGTTGTGCTAAATCAAACTAAAAATAACAGATTCCATAGGCTTCACAAAACATACAGCCAATTTTCTGAAGTACAGAGTAATCACCCATTGCGTGATGAGTTGCAAATGAGCAAATAATTACCGTAACTAAAACCACGCACCAGCAGTGCTTGTCAGTAAATGCTGTCAAGGCCTGTGATCTGAGAACAGTGCTAATTGCGAGCACTGGGAAGATGCTACCCAAACATCATGCTCTCAGGCCGGCTCCAATCTCCCAAAGAGGCAGTACTCTCTTAATTTTGTTCTTACTACCTCTGAAGGGGCAGAACAAGGGAAAGGGAAATTGGGCTTTTGCTGGGTTGCAATTTCAGAATCAAAGGTCAGGATCAAGAGCACTGGTAGGCAAGTGCCCAGCTTTTCACAGCACATGAGAGCTCTGTAGTCACTGAGGGCCACATCTCTCCAGCGTCACATCGGGTTCTGGTTGTACTTAGCCGCAGAAGCGCAACCCAGGGGGCCTGAGGGACAGCTCTCCGCTGGGGTGCTGCCTTGGCTGACTAGGGAGGTCGCATTCTGTCCAGTCTGCTGAGTGAAGAGACTGTTCCTTCTTCAGTGGACGCTTTCCATGGCAGAAGGAGTAAACAACCCTCTCCCAGCCACCTTGAGCTCACAGCTGAGAGTGTAGGATGTTTACACACACTACAGCATGGTTACAGCCTCATGGTCCGGGGTTGGTCAGCCCCTGACCACCGACACAGAGATTGGCGTCCGCTCCGGAGGGCCCTGTGACACACGGTGCCCCTGCCTGGGACAACAAAAACAACAGAAACATACAGCAACTTGGCTGGCTGAGCAGAAATATTAGCTAAATTTACTCACTTCCTCATTCTGGGCTAAGTTTGCCAAGTTCAAGAAAAGAGGAAAAGACGCTTCTTTAAGGTATAGAAACCCTGTGGACTGCCTCAAAGCTCCCCAAAGTGACATTTACAAAGTTGGTGTTGACTCCATCCCCTCACTAGGTTAGGTGCCCCAATCTGTGCTTTCACAGTCCTTTCCTCATTACACTTCTGTACTTCCTTGTCAAATTCACTGCCTTCCCTGCTAGAATGGAAGCCCTAGGAAGGCAAAGCCTAATTTTCTCTTGCTCCCCACTCTCCCTGCCATTCATTCCCTTGTAAGCACTCACTAGGCACAAGGTGAACGATGAATGGATTTGTAGGAACAGGCAGACAGCTGGAGGTAGGAAAGTACTTTTTTAACCCAAGTTTGTAGAATGACAAAGTCTCTTGAACCCAACAGCTGTTACCAATAGAAAGAGTCCCTACACAATCTTTGCCTACCTCTAGAATTCTGTGGCCGTACTGAGGGGAGAAGTGCATGTCCCCTATAGAAGGGGACCTTCTTTTGCTTGCTTGGTGACTGGTGGCCCAGGATACTAAAACTAGGACTGCTGTTATCTAGCATCTGAGAAACTTGGGTTTCTGCATGATGAGGTTCCCTGATGGTCATCCACCCAGCCTAGGCAGACACTTGCAACATTCTGGGTTTCTAAGCTGGTTTTCAAACATGAACCAACTTTCTAGGTTAATGTATTCTGTGCTTCAGACCCAAACAGTGTGAACCCTGAACATGATCATGCTGAGGCAGAAGAAAACGGAGGCCCCCTTTTATTTTCATCTAGGTCTCAGTTTCCAAAACAACTTAACTGTGACAACATCACCTCCATTTCAATTCCAACTTCTCAGCATTATAAATAAAGGTCAGCCTGTCAACTAGATCTTGGCTGAGGCAAGGATAAAATACTGATACCCTGCTTAGCCAAGAAACAGAGGCCAACTGCTCTTTTCAAAGCTCTTGAATAGGTTCAATGTATTTATTTGCCACTGAGATCTCCCTTCCCATTTTATAAAACACATCAATCACTAGAGTCCAGACCTAACTTGAAAAAGCCGTTGGGTGATGAGAGGGTACAGAGGACTGAGACTCCAGAACTTGTAGGAAGTCAGGGCCTAGGGAGGCACTCCCTGCTCTGCCCTGTGATTGTTCTGTCTCCAATTATTCCTGACTGCAGCTGATCTGCAAGTGAATATGGCCTTTTTGCCAGATAAAAAGCAAACTTTAAATACCCCTTTCAGAAGCCAAAATACCCCATGCCAAAAGCTGTGAGAGTACATAAACAGCTTTCCCATGCTGCCTACTATACCCTCTTAACTGTCTATGAACTAGGCAGTGACTAGGACACTGTGTGAGCATCAAGCAGAGGCACCCAGGTTTGTGTTGTGAGAACAGGCATGACTTTCTCAAATCCCTCCAACGGAAGGAGGCACATCTAAGGTTCTTCTGCATTATGAAGACTCATTCTGCCAATGACCTAGCAAGGGAATGATTATGCTTGGTTTAAAGAAATGGGTGAAGAGAAAATGACATTTCAATGGGCAGGTACTTTCAACTCATAGCTTTAGTGGGATAGAAGTCAGGCCTCAACTACCTTCTGCTTTTGAATGCTCTTTACTTGCTTCCCCAAAGGACAAGAGAAATTCCCAAGCATCTCTGAGAAGTCAAGAGCCTTAGATCCGCAACTCAATATTTCCGGCGAGTTCCTTTCCCCAGCAGTGGGACATCACCCAAGCACTAAAACAATCTCTGAATGACTGGATTAATCTAGAATGGGGCAGTTGCCCAGCTTTAGCAGTGGCCTGCCCAACCAGAGGGCTTGCTCTTGGAATCTTTTCAGAAATGGAGACTGACAAATAATGCCAGAGAATGAGCAGCATTACACCCTAGGGCCATCACTACAGTGTCGTGCAGCCAGCCCCAGACTAGAAAACAGTATATTCGCTTTAGTAGCAAGAGTGAACTGCTGCCTCCTTCAGAAACGGTGAGTTTTGGAGAGTAGGCGCTTTTAAAGGACTAAGGAGGTGCCAGCCAATTTGGAGCTTGGGAAAACTTCGTGTCTACAGAGGATTAAAAGTGCTATCTTAGAATTTCAGACCAGCTTTCAGCAATCTCAACCTTTCAAAGGCCAGGCAGCAGCTGTCCCGAATAGGATGCCAATCAATGACTTAAACACCTACAAAGAAGCGAATCCAGGCAGCAAGGAGCTGTTTCAGCTAGACACACTTTAAAGGGAGATGGATCACAGCATCTTGAGTCAGGCTCGGATGGAACAAGGAGCTCTCTGACACCCTGAGAGAGCCAAGCACTGAGGACTCTGGAGGAAGGGACAGGACACGACCCTTCCCTCCAGCCAGTTGGTTCAGCAGGCAGCCCACAGAGAACAAGCAGGAGTTAGCACAATGAGCGTGAGCAAGACCTGACTTTGTCACAGAACCTACCACCTTGTTTTTAAAGGGGGCCTCTGAAACAAATTTCAACAAGGAGAGCAGGTGTATGGTATCACTTGTTTTGGAAGGAAGAGAAGTGGTCTGAGTTCTCGTTGTACGGACTTCTCAGAGAGGAGGGAAGCACCCCAAGAGGAGGAATTGAGCCCATGGGCACAAACCTGCAATGTCTCAAGGGTGATGCACAGCCGGGGACGACCGTGGCAGCCTGCCGCTGTAAACATCCGACTGAAAGCTCCTCTGAACACCTTACAGCTTCCAGTCAAGGATGTTTACAGTAGCAAAGACTGCCCAGAAAGAACGGAGACGCGGTGAGGCACCCTGCTCTACTACGGAGGCGACAGAGGGCTTGCTAATCCAAAGGCCTCCAGGCAGGGTCAGGATTACAAATGTCCTTTAGGATGCCCACTTCTCCTACACTTTCTGACTGGTTATTAACATGAGACAGCATGGGAGAACGGTTGTCACTGTATCACTCTGTTTCTAAGGTAATATACTCTGAAACAACTCATTAAAAATACTTAAAATTTTATTAACAAAACAAGCAGAGAACAAGGCACAAGCTTTGCTCTTGCCAGACTCTGCCACTATTCCCCAAGTGTCTCTACTACACTAATGAGCCATGCAATCTGCATGCCTAAAACAATGAGCTATATACAGGATAAAGGTCTATTACAATCGCAATTAAGAGCTTTATGCACCCAAGGTGCTGAAAAACAATCGATGTGACCTTTGGAGAGGAGCAGGCAGGAGAGAGAGAAAGGCAGACATTCACATACTTTCTCATGATTGCTTAGAAAGCGGTTTAAGTGGTGGTTCTCAAATTTGGTTGCACATTAAAAGCATCTGGAGAGCTTTAAAAAGTACTGATGCCTGGGCCTCCCCCTCAGATTCTGATTCAGCTGGAGAGGGGTGGAGCCTGGGCACTGGTCTTTTTTTAAACCCTAACAGGTGATTCTAATGTGTAGCCAGAGCACTACATAGAGAACCTCAATCCAGAGAAAGAGAAAATCAAAGTCCACTCAGTCCAAACACCACTGTGCACAGAGAGAAGCTGTTTCTGAAAAATCTAAAATCTGTAACTCACTGGGAATATTCTCCCAGCCCAGATTAAGAACTCTAATAAGACTTTCTAGGATACCCTGAAATGAACTTTACTGTTTGTACTAAATTCTTTAATTTTCATTTAGTTCCTTTTCACTGAAATACCTCAGAGGCACTGAGTTAAAAGTATCCATAAATGAGTAACAGAAGGAGATGTCAAGGATGGATCTGGTCTAGAGAAAGAGAAGCAAACGGAGTAGCAAATGACTTGTGCTGAGAAAGGAGGAGCGTATTTGACACCAGTGTGCACGGTGCTCTTCAGTCAGCAGCAGCAGCAACGCCTTCTCAGCTCACCTGACGCTTTGGAGGTTTCAGTTCATCTCTTGGAACAATATCGATGAGAAAGTCAAACTGATCAAATTTTGTAATTGCCATGGCGATATCATTCCTCTGTAACAAAGAAAAGCATATAAAATTAGCCTGGGGAGAAACAAGTTCACCTGGCTTTATACCCTCCAAGTTACAAGCAAACTAAGATGAAGACTCCTAAGCCTAACTGAATACCCATGGTCAAGTCTGTAACTGAAATAAGCACAGCCAAACTCTCACAAACTTTAAATGATCAGACCTGACAGACATAGACAAAAAAGAGACACATTTGTAGAGCTCAAGCTCTGCAAACTGGATATTTGAGCCTCCAACTACTACTACCTCTGCCGGATCCTGTCCCAAGCTCCTATGATTGTTACATCATCTTTCCCCAGCTCAATGTGTACAAGTCTAGCAACCTTAACTGGCAGGTTTCTGGTCAGCCTGTGGTGAGCAAGCTTAGGCTATCCTTCAATTTTATAAGCTTTTTACGGCCCTAAATAATATTTTGCCTCTTTGGCTCACAAGTAGTTATAATGTTTTGAATTGCTTAGCTGAAATCCTAACAATAACTTTTTGCAATATTTTCTAGTCACTGGATTTACATATGGCAGTTCCCACATGCTATGATTTTTATTTTGGAATTCAAAATCACAATATTAAATCCCTGGTTTAAATCTTGCTTAATGTGATATGAATATTGGAAGTCTGAAGTTACTAGAATAGCCAGGAGTTGGTAGAGAACATAGGAGTCAGGTGACTAATGATACTGAAACCCAGACCTGCTCCGATGGGGTTCTTTCTAAGAGTGACACTCTCTTTCTTTAAATAATAAAACTAAGAGATTTTTAAGTTAAAAACCAACACACTAAGTATACTCAAGATTTGTGTACTTCACTGTATGAAAATTTTTAAGCAAAAGAAAAACCAGGAAAAACTAGTGAACTGTATCTAGCGAAGGATATGCATGTTGAAGTGTTTAGGGGAAAATAAACTTTGAAATGCATTTAAAAATAGAGGACTTGATGGACAGAGGGATAGACAGATATGAGGATAAAACGAGTAAAATGTTAACGGTAAGATCTGGATGCTGAGTATACAGGTTTTCACAGTAAACTTTGCTTATGTTTGAATTTTTTCACAATAAAATGTTAGGGGGAAAAGTCAACATGCTAACAGAAATCCTTAGCAACCTCTATATATCACATCTTAAGAGAGGGTGACTCATCAGACAAAATAGAAGGGGATGGAAATTTTCTGCTTTTTCCTTCCCTTGTCTCTGTGATGGCCCCAAGCCACTGAAATGCAAAACTCCAATCCACCCTTCTTGCCAGGGACCAGCTTGATAATAAACCCTCCCAACCGGAGCAGGGCGCATCTTCAGGCTGCCAGGTCACTAAGATTAGTACACCATAGTATCACATTCTTGGTGATGTCACTTACTCAAGCTATCTAAATAGCTCATCTATGGACAGAATGAGGGGGAAAAAAGAAAAAGAAATATCATTACCTCCAAACATACACCAAAGCGTTCTACAGGGTTTTGTTAACATAGATAAATTGGTCTTAACATTTTTGTTTTGCCTTTTTTAATGCTAATATTTTACTGAATTATTATTCATATTCAGTAAAATACAGAAATCTTAAGTACACAGCTTGATGAATTTTAATAAATATATGCACCCAGGTAGCTATCATCCAGATAAGAATATAAAGTTTCCCTCTATCCCTTTCCAGTCAATGACCCTCTCCCCCAATCTGAGGAAACTACAACTCTGATCTCTGTCATCATAGAGGGAGATGGTGTATGGTATCATGTGCTATGTAATTTTTTTCTCTAGTTTCTTTTGCTTAACATATTATTGAGATTCATCTACATTGTTATATGGATCCATAGTTTGTTTCTTTTTATTGTCGAGCAGTAACCTGTTTACGGAATACATCAATTTGTTTACATATACATTTTGATGGATACTTGAGTTGTTCCCAGTTTTTGACTATTATAAATAAGGCTGTTATGAACATTCTTCTACAAGAATGTCTACACTTTGGGGGTACACCCAGGAGTAGAATGGCTGGGTCATAGAGTTGGGATATGTTTAACTTTACTAGAAAGTGCCAAATAGTTCTCCAAAGTGCTTAATGTCTACCACTTTACATTCTGATCAGCAATACAGTATATGAGTTTCAGTTACTCCACTTCCTCGCCAACACTTGGTATTGTCAGTCTTTTTTATTCTAGCCATTCTAGTGGGTGTCAACCAGTATCTCACTGTGGTTTTAATTTGTGTTTCCCAGATGACAAGTGATGTTGCACACCTTTTCATATGCTTATTGGTCATTTGGATATCTTCGTTTTTGAAGGGCCCTTTCAAGTGTTCTGCCCATTTTATGGTTTAATCTGAACTGATTGTGAAGGTAGCTTTAATCAGATCTCTCTAGATCCATAGACTTCCTTCAAAGCAGCATTCAGTGTCTAGCTGCAATAGAACGTAGGACTCCCAAGAGTGGAGATTTTTGTCTGTTTTGTGTATTAATCCCCAGAGCCTAGAACAGTGCCTTGGCACATTGTTAAACGTTCAATAAATATTTGTAGAATAAATGAATAAATGTATGCAAGGAAACAACAGAAGAAAATACAATTTACTTTCTTGGCTTTGTTGTTAAAATACTATCACTGTCTTATATCTGTCATACTCTTCCTCTTATGTCTGGGAAATCTTTCCTCCGAGAACTAGGGCCTGGCTATTGAGGGCAGGGCCTCTAGAACCAATGACCAAGGGGTCTTCATACAATACAAATGTTGATTTGCTGGATGAAAATAAAAAGAAAACAAAAAAGGAGGAAAAGATTCCCAGAAAAGCAAACAAGAAACAAAAAGCTAACGAGGTTAGTGAGACTGATTCTTCCTGGGATTGTCCTTTCCTGGAGTTTTTCAAGGCTTCCAACCAGATACTATTTACATTTAGAAATATAAAGACTTCAGACTGTGTTTATAGTGAGAGCTCAGCAAGTGAAGAGTTCAGTCACTGAGCTGTTAAAATCATGAGAGAGTCGGAAATTAAGATTCTTGGTGGGGAAATACTATCATGGCTATAAAGTATGCCTGCTTCCCAACAGTAGAGGAAGATGTCAGTTACACCTATCGCTTGACGGAGCCCTAAAGAAGAACAATCTTTGGTCCAAAGCCATGCAAGAGAAGCAGACAAAGGCAGCTGCTTGCCCAGTTTTCCCGATGTAAGTTAACAACATTACCTGTAGAGTCCGGCGCTTGTTATCCTCAGTGTGGATCCAGGCTCGAAGAGTCAACTCTGTGATAAAAATCTGGGCTGCCTTGGCAAAGAGCACAGGGGCTTCTGCACTGATCATCTGCAACAGATGTAGGCCCTCCTTGTCAATCACCAGCAAGTCACTCAAACCAGTCACTCTGTCGCTTACCTCATGTCCTGCCACTGGACTATGGGGCAAGGGTTGGAAAATGAGAAGGTGGCAGCCTCAAGAGATTCCAAGTAAAATAAATCCACAAGTAGGGACAGAGCACGTAGAAGAAGGGAAGAGGGAGGAAGAATATTTACTTATCTAGCACCTACCATGCACTTTCTTACTCTCAGAATAGCCTTTCAGGGAAACCAGGGTTTAGGAGAGGTGAAGTGACTGCCCACGGCCATGGAGCCAGAAAGTGTAGGGTTTAGGTTCTAATCCAAGGAGAGACAATGTGGGGAAAGATAATGAGTTTGAGAACCAATAGATTTAGGTAAAATCTCAGGCCTCCCATCCTTTTGGGCTTTATTTTTCACATACTGAAAAAGAGGATAAGCTTCCAATGTTGTTGTGGGAGTCAATGAGGTAATACATGTAAAAGTACCCAGCACAGAGCCTGGCACATAGCAAGTGGTCCAGGAATGTAAGCTGCCTCACCATGCCTCACTTAAACTCTTGGTCAAGCAAGCCTCTGAACGCTTGGTGAGGTGGAAAGAGCCACGGGAAGAGCTCTGGAGTTAACGAAAAAGGAGATGAGAACTGGGATCTTGGTTCTCCTACTCCGAGTGAGTCACTTTTAACCTCTTTGTGCCTATTTCCATATCTATAAAATGAAACTAATAATTCTTATCCTATGCAATCTAACAGGGTTACTTACGATGAGAAGGAAGTGAACTAATGAAAGGGAAAATAGCTGTGAACTGTTAGCTTTCTACACAAATATAAGAGATTATTAATTTTGAGTGGTAAGGAGAGAGAGTTGCTCTTTTCCTGAGAGAGCTATAATAGGAAGGGACTCCAAGGAATGCAGAAATGGCCACCCCTAAGTAAACCCTCTCATAAGAATAATTTGTGTAAAACAACTCACAGATTGAAAACTCAGAACAGGTGCAATATCATTATCAAACAATTCTTGGAGCTCAGATCAACAAACTAGAGAGTGCAATAAGATGCTAGGAAGATGGTACTTCCTGTTGATTTGATGATACATGTTTATACTACACAGTGAAAAGAACTGGGTGATTCAAAAAGCAAACATTCAGAATCTTTTCAACATCTAGAAAACAGGATGTCTCTAATTTTCAGAGAAGCATCATTAAAACTGTTCAATTTCAGCTCACTTAATTTTAGCTAGGAACCAAATGCAAAAGCAAGAGACAATAATATTTTCATTTCTATTTAATTAAACTTTGAGCTCTAGAGAAATGAGCAATAACCCATCCATTGTTTTAGCTTCAAAATGAATAATAAAAATGAATTGAATTCACCTTCACATCTTCATCCAGTTTCATAATCTTCTTAATACGTGCCAGTGGGAGTTCTTGTACTCGGAAATCTTTCTGAAACGAGTAATGAGAAGTGTATAAATGGCAGGGACAATCAACAGAGCATGACAGGCAGTATGAAACACTCTGATTGGCTTAGTCCTTCCTTTCAGAAAATATGGCAGGAAAGGAGATACTTATGAAATGAAGAAAATACAAGCTCCAGAACAAAATTCTTCTTAACCAATGCAGAGCATCAAACAATTAAAGGGCTTCAGGATAAACTTATGATGGCTTCTAACAGTGCCCTCAGGAAAAGTAGCCCCGAACAGTATCAGATTCTTTGCTAGCACAATATAGAGATGCATTGTGAGTGTCTTTTTCCCCCCAGAGAAAGTTTACCAGTCTGCAATATGCAAATTAAAATGAGATTTCTGCCTCAGGGGCATTCCTCTAAGTTGCCAGTTCTTTCTTCTATTCAGGCACAAGGGCAAGTGAGCAGCACCGGACCACAGTGACCTACAGTTCTCTTCAGCCAGCGTGCTATGGCTATTTCTGACCTTTGCACTAACCTGACACCAGAAATTGGGGAGGAGCTCCTTTTCCATCACAGCAGCAAAGGCCTTGTCTCCAAAATATGCTTGGGAGTGGAGGTAGACGAATATGGAAAAAAGCGTGAGGGTGAATGTATCAGCTGCCTTTAGAAACAGCCCGTGCACTTTTTTCCTAACAAGACTGGGCTGGAGGAAACGACATACCTTTACTGTGGATGGGATTTAGGAAAGGTCTTTTTGACCAACACTATTCAATTATTTCCAATTTAAGCTCTTTTCTGTTTTATTCTGATACAACTGGTATTTAAACACATGCCCAGTGATGGATGCAATTCTAGGAATAAAAATCAATTTTGGGTTTCAGAGCCGCAATGAAGAGAAAGGTGCAAAAGCAGAGATTAGATAAAGTCAGCAAAATTCCTACTGGGACTAGGTCTCAAATGATTGATTCTATACGTGGTCTGAAAAGTGACTCACCAAACCCAATATGCTCACCTAGGAATTTGTATCATCACATTCTGAAAGGAGCAGCATTTATTTGAGATTTGGTATAATTAACATACATAAGTGAACTTTCTTTTCCAAAATCAACAGAAAACCTCAATTCTATGTCAAAAAAGGCAGCGGGGCATTTTGGAAAAACATCACCAGCCTTCCCAGAATCCATTTTATGACTACAGAAGGAAGAGCAACTATTAGGAGAAAATGTACACCAAGACATCTAATTTCTCCACTCACACCCAACAAGCTGCTTGGCTACCACTCACCTCTACAAACTTCCAAACACCAACTTTTCATCTTTCCTTTTCCAAATTAGGTGTCAACATTTTCCATGAAGCCACTACTAAAACGCTGGAGTGGCAGAGGCTTACAAGTCCAGTTTATTAAAATTTCACCAAAAGGAGACGGCAGGACACATTCTTTCTATTCTCATTTTTTCTCCTCCTTTTTCATTTATTCACTCATGCAACTCAACTAACAGCAAATGTATGACACCTACTGCTATGTGAAGGATGCAAATCTATTCTTACCTTTGAACAGCTTATAGTTTAAGTGTTAGAGACTGTCACGTACAAACATTATAATCCCCTATCTTGTACTAGAATGGGAGTGTAAAATCCCACAGGGACAAAGGAGGAAATAACCAGCTGGCAATGGGGGATTGGAGTGGGTGAGGGGAGTTAGCAAATGTTCCACAGAGGAGCTGACATCTGAATTATGTTGAAGGGATGCTACAAATCCGCTTGTTGGAAAAGTAAGAGAATGTTATTCAGACAGCGAGAATAGCATGCGCAGAAGCAGAGAGACACAAAAAACATGGCCTATTTAAGTTTTAGATGTATGACCTTAGTACAGAGTGGAGCAGCAGGAAAGGGAATGCTGGACTGAGACCAGACTCTACAGAGATTAAAAAAAAAGCACTTGACTGCAGAAATCAATCACTGGTCTTCCTTCTTAAGTGGCGTATCACACAAATGACAATGCTAAACAGAAATGCCCAACAGAATGCAAGGGATGATAATGCCTTTGGAAGGCCTCCCAGGATGATACACACAGCACAAGATTCTGACCACAAGATTTAGCTCTCTTGCAAGTGTGCTCTCATTTGGCTTGATTATTTAATATAATTTCCACAAGACCGTTCCAAGATAACTAGAGCTCAAAACTGATAAAAAGACCTCCTTCCACAACTTGAAAGAGTAAAACATTAATTTTAGAATTTCTATGAGACTATTCTTTGTGTATGTGTGTGTTTCTTTATTGAGTTGATAGGTTACAATCTTGTGAAATTTCCGTTGTACATTACTGTCTGTCAGTCGTGTTGTCAGTCGTGTTGATAAACTAACTGGAGAGGGGAGCCCCTTCACTGTCAGTAGGTTGAGGTCTACTAAATTGGCTTTCAATTCAATGTTCCCCTTGTCATTGGCAAACATGCAACTGATGTGAATAACATTTCACTTCTGATGCTGATCCAAGTGAAGGGACAACTGACACATACTTTTTCTTTCTACTCCTGGGAGTGAAAGGTGGAACCAGAGCAGATTCTCTCTCAGAACATTCCCATGCTCCTGACCACAACCAAAGAACAACACTGAAAATGCTGCCATCTGAAACTGCCAAATTTCAAGAAGTCTGAATTCACTCAATGAGAGTTTGGAGCCAAAGAAAAGTCAATGGGTCTCAGCTACACTAAAGAACATCTAGAGTTTCAAATAATGATGAGAAATCTTTTCCAGGCCTAACCAGTCAGGCACTCTAGCAAAGTCAAGATCCTAATCTTCTCTAAAGTAGGTGATTCTGAACCTTGGCTGCATGTTAGAATCATCTGGAGAGATTCTGAAAAACAAGATGCATGGGCTCTACCCTGAACTAACTGAATCAGGAACTCTAGAGGGTGGAGTCCTGGCATGGTGTTTTCTGAAAAGTCCCCTGGTGACTATGATCCACAATGAGGGTTAAAGGACCACTGCTTTAAAGCCTTGCTACTCAAAGTGAGGACCTTAGACCAGTAATGGCATCACCTGGGAATGCAGAAGAAATGCATAATCTCAGGCTCCACTCTAAATCTCCTAAATCAAAATC
Organism: Equus asinus; assembly: GCF_041296235.1. Classification (NCBI taxonomy): domain Eukaryota; kingdom Metazoa; phylum Chordata; class Mammalia; order Perissodactyla; family Equidae; genus Equus; species Equus asinus. Next base: position 82,562,925 of record NC_091794.1, read on the forward strand.
TGTATTTTTAACAGGATCCTCATGCGGTTCATAGAGACAGTTTGAGAAGCACTGCTCTACGGAAGGGTTCAAACAGCCCAACAACCGTCGCCTCCAAATTCTTATTTATCCATTTAAGGTTATCTGATTTGATTGTAATATCAGAAACGTCATTATCCAATCCGGAGAGACTGAAGAATGAAAAGATGTAACTGGCAATTAAAGGAAGTGACCGAGGCATTAAATTACAGCTAACTGAAGGCTGAATGGGACGTAGGGAATAAATTAGGGGAGGATTACATTTTTCTTTTCAAGATTCAGCATTGTTGCCTCCCCACGAGCTCCCCAAAAAGACACAGTCAGCTTTTTCTTCCTCACTTTCAAAGAGATCTCGAGGTGTAAAATTCAATGCCAAGAAATCTGTTAACCATTGTTCCCAGAGCTCTGCTGAGCAGGAATACGGTATTTTACATGATCATCCTTGTGTACAATCACTTTGGTGTGATTTTTAACCAAATTCAATCTCAGCTGAACACCACCTGGATTTATGCACAATGAGAGCTTTTAAGAGTGAGAAGGGGGCCGGCCTCGTGGCCAAGTGGTTAAGTTCAGCGCTCTGCTGTGGCAGCCCAGGGTTTCGCCGGTTCGGCTCCTGGGTGTGGACATGGCACCGCTCATCAGGCCATGCTGAGGCGGCGTCCCACATGCCACAACTAGAAGGACCCACAACTAAAATATACAACTATGTACCAGAGGGCTTGGGGGAGAAAAAGGAAAAAATAAAATCTTTAAAAAAAAAATAAAAGGGGCCAGCCTGGTGGCACAGCGGTTAAGTTTGCACGTTCCGCTTCGGCGGCCCGGAGTTTGTTGGTTCGGATCTTGGGTATGGACATGACACCGCTTGGCAAGCCATGCTGTGATAAGCGTCCCACGTATAAAGTAGAGGAAGATGGGCATGGATGTTAGCTCATGGCCAGTCTTCCTCAGCAAAAACAGGAGGATCGGCAGTAGATGTTAGCTCAGGGCTAATCTTCCTCAAAAAAAAAAAAAAAAAAAAAAAAAGAGCAAGGAAAGCATGAAACCATGATGGCCAAGCTGAGATGAAAGATAAATTGCTTTTGCAGAACTCAGACCAAAATGACGGGGACCGATGTTTTCAATACATCATGAAATATATCATCTAGCAAACTTCAATTACTTGTTTATGGGATAATCTTTGTCCCAGTCTTAGAGAGACTGCAACATCTTATGAATATTCTCCTAAGTTTTATTTACGTTTGGACAGTTTGAACATGTAGAATTGTAAAAGTCTGTTAGACATTTTGAGATGTCAACCTAAGAGACTCTGACATCTGAGGAAGGCTGGTTCTAAGTGCTGCTGAGTTCTGGAAAGCACAGATTAAATGCTAAAATATCTGGTCACGTAACACAGGCAGACGTGCAGTCAGAGAAGCAGCTGCCTGCACGTGCCACAGGCAGTCTTACAAAGACAAAGATCACCCTGACTTTACTGGATGGCATTCTCACCCCAACTTGGCACTGACGCTACTTCACATTAAATCTGAAGTGGAGTCGTCTAATTCATTTAAACATTTATTGTGCACCTATCATATGCCAAACACTGTCCTAAGCATCCATCTGATGTAAGAGATACCATAGTAGCAGTTGAGGAGTCTTTTTTAAGGGTACATGGGAGGAAAACTTTAGTTAGCCATCAACAGAAGAATGATTAAAGACAACTTTCTTCCTTGCTCGTCTTTCTCTTCATTCACAAAACCTGAACTAAAACTGAATCCCTCAAAGTAATCCACGTTTAACTTCTGATGGACTAGCTGTCTAGGTACTAAACGTTGGTCAACACCACAATCTGGCTTTGTTGGTAATCAAACTTAAATTAAACCCGGTAGGATAAAAATCAAAGCCCACACCCATGTTCACTGCAGCATTATTCACTACAGCCAAGAAATGGAAGCAACCCAAATCGCCACTAACAGATGAATGGATAAACACATGATAAATACACATATACGTGGAATATTACTCTGCCTTTAAAAAGGAAGGAAATTCTGTCACATGCTACAACATGGATGAACCTCAAAGATATTATGCTAAGTGAAATAAGCCAGTCACAAAAAGACAAACACAGTATGATTCCACTTATATGAGGTACTTGGAGTAGTCAAATTCATAGAAACAGAAAGTAGAATGTTGGTTACCAGGGCCTGGGGAGACAGGGAAAAGGGGAGTTATTGTTTAATGGGGATGCAAAATGAAAATGAAAAAGCCCTGCAGATCTGTTTCACAACAATGTGAATATACTTAACACTACTGAACTGTTCATTTTTAAATGGTTAAGATGGTAAATTTCATTTTTTTTTTTACCATAATTTTTTTAAAAAAAAACAAAACTCAACAGAACACAGAAAAGTTAAGTGCAGGGGCCGCTCCGTGGCCGAGTGGTTAAGTTCGTGCACTCCGCTGCGGCGGCCCAGGGTTCGGATCCTGGGCGTGGACATGGCACCGCTCATCAGGCCACGTTGAGGCGGCGTCCCACATTCCACAACTAGAAGGACCTGCAACTAAGATATACAACTATGTACAGGGGGGATTTGGGGAGATAAAGCAGGAAAAAAAAAAAAAAAAGGTAGATTGGCAACAGTTGTTAGCCCAGGTGCCAATCTTTAAAAAAAAAAAAAGAAAGAAAGAAAGAAAAGTTAAGTGTTGAGCTTGAACACCCAGAGTTTATCCCGCCACTTGCTGATCCTGGATTTCTGTTTCTGCACTCAAGCTGGAGCACACACTTGCTGTACTGGCCTAGTTCCACCACACCCCAGGACGCCACTAGCTTTATACCAGGCTGACTCCAGCACTAAAACCTGAGAAGCTTAACCATGAGATTATCCCTGCAAAATATAAACAAAAATACTCCACTCTGACTTTGTAATTTTATTTTTTCCTCCTTTCTCTTTTATATCTGAGACAGTATAGAACTACCACCATTAGACTGCAGAAGAGAAACAATGACTTTTCAGTGGAAATCTACCTGTGAACACAGGCTACTCTGAGAAAGGCCAAATTAAGTTAAACTGCTGAAAATCCCCCATATAAACAAACGTGACATCCCACAGGTACATCTAGAATATGATTTAGTTTTTTCACCCCTGAAGTCAGTGGGCGTGTATCACAATGAGAAGTTATTTTGTTCAATTTATTCATTCATTACTTGTTTACAGTCTGTCTCTGCCACCTGTGAGTACAATGATCTGGTCTGTCTAGTTCACTACTAGATCCACAGGACCCAGCACAGCCACAGGAGGTGCATAATAAGTATTTGCTGAGTGGAAGAATAAAGTGACCTTGTACGTCAGAGGTTAAAGGCCACACTAACTCTAAGAAATTGCAACTTTAGTTCTACATTAAGAAGGAATCCAACGCCTGCTCTGCCAGGATGCTAATACCTTGAGGGCAGGAATGACACATCTAACACAAAGAGTTCCTTCAATATTTGCTGAAATGACACCAAATGGAACATTCCTCATTAAGGACATGACACTATGCTCTGAAAATATTCCAGTTCTAACCCGTCTCACTTCCTGCTACCACTGTTACACCACTTTACTCCTATCCCACCCACACTACCCACATATTAACCTCTAGCCCACTCTGAACTTCTTGCTGTTTCTCTAAACATAAGGCCATCCCCTCTGGGCTTCCATGATTTACAAATGCCCTTCTCTTTGCCTAAGAGATATTCTCCTATCTTTTCCATCTAGTGAATGCTTACTCATATTTCAAGACTCAACAGAAATGTCTCCTTAAAACTTCCTTAAGTCAACCAGTGAGACATAAGCACTATGTCCTCTGTGCTCCCACAGCACTTGGACTTTTACTGCTTCAGACTCAGCACTGTGCCTGACTCAGTCAACACTTAATACTTATTGACTAAATGACTCTGATTGTAATTACTAGATTGTAAACTCCTCAAGGGCAAGGGTTATATTTGATTCTTCTAAGTCAGTGGTTGTCAACAGGGGATGATTTTAGCCTCCAGGAGACATTTGCCAATGCCTGGAGACATTTTTGGTTGTCACCACTAGAGGAGGAGTACTACTGGCATCTAGTCAGTAGAGGCCAGGGATGCTGCCGAACATCCTACAGTGCACAGGACAGCCCCTCACAACAAAGAATTACCTGGTCCAAAATGTCAATAATGCTGCAGTGGAGAAACCCTAATTTAAGCATATCTTCTAACACCTGAAAAGAATACCTGCTTACAACAGATCTGTTGTTGAATAAATTGCCCAGTAGTTTTCATCAGGCTCTAGAAATTTGGCAGAGCCATTAAAGCAGGCCTGAGAAATGAGCCACAGCTACTGAAGGAAAGTGAGAGCTCTGCTTTTCTGTATCCTCTAAAAGATATGCCTCACGTCAAACTACCTCCAAGTCAAAGCATCCACAACACACTCATACACCTAAGGAAAGCCACTACGATACAAGATCATCCTTGTAGTTACCTCACCTAAGGTAAATTATATTTTCATTTTCCCACCCACAGGTCAGGAATGAACTACACCTTTGTAAATGTGCTTGAGATTAAAAATGTTTTAGTCTGGGGCCGACCCAGTGGCGCAGCGGTTAAGTGCACATGTTCTGCTTTGGCAGCCCGGGGTTCGCTGGTTCGGATCCGGGTGTGGACATGGCACTGCTTGGCAAGCGATGCTGTGGTAGGCGTCGCACATATAAAGTAGAGGAAGACGGGCATGGATGTTAGCTCACGGCCAGGCTTCCTCAGCGAAAAGAGGAGGACTGGCGGCAGATGTTAGCTCAGGGCTAATCTTCCTCAAAAAAAAGTTTCAGCTAAGTTTTGGTCATTCATCTCATGGCTCTTTACACTCTTTAAAAGCTTCTCATTCTTTCTTACCACTGTTAAATTCCGGATTTCTTCCATGACTCGAGGCCAGAAGGACTGTAGGCTCTGCTGGGCATCACTGCTGCTAGTACCACCAAATCCTCCTTCTGTGGACATTCTGACAACTGAAAACACACGCACGAGAAAATCAGAAATAATAAAGTCAGACTTTCTGTCCAGGTTATTTATATCTTTCCTTGTGGATATTTTCACTAATTCATTAAATTTTTCAGTCCGAGAAGGTATAGAATTGTGCTGAAGAGGTTTTTAACACCGACTTAAATCTTACCAAAAACACCTGGAGGAAAGTTTTCCCTTCTATCCAGCTTATACCACAGGGATTATCAAGGAGCTCCAACTAGAAAATCTAAAATTGCTAGAAAACCAAACTGAAATCCTAATGTGAATCAAGAGGTTTTAATGTCTTATCTTGGGGGGTAGGGGAGGAAGGAAGCACTTGGGGTTGCCCTAGTCTGGTCCATAATTTTCAATGCCACCGAAATCGAAAATGCCAATGCCGTTCCCTTCAATGTTTGTTCAAGTTCAACGTGGCTTCTCACACTCCATGCCATGGCCTGCAGCAGATATATTAAGCATCCCCAGTGATTAATACTATACAGAAATGTAAACCCAAGGTCTTGAAAAATAAGAGCCAAATTTATTCTTTTGTTTTAGGCACCGTGGCCCCATTTATTTGGGACTGGTGATGATTATTATTCCTTCTCATCTCAAGCTAATCTGCCTCAAAAGAGACAAAAGCACTAAGGCCTAGGCCAATAATTGAGTGGGTGGCACAAAGTCTCTGAACTGAAACTACTTCCCAGCTCATTCCTTACCTGAACCTTGCTGTTAGGCACAAAGCCAAACAAAGTATGCCATCAAGTGGAAGCTTTAAAGATGGTTGAAAAACAATAAGGAATTACATTTAGGATAGAGAGAAGAGGGTCAGAACCCGCATTTGGTCAACTGCTTTGTGAGGGGGGAGGTAAGATGAATAAGGATCCCCACTTCAACTGTAGATAATATTATAATGTCTTAAAAGATTTACATGGGCAAAGTGGAAAACTCCAGATGCTTAAATGCTTATCTGGCAAATACTTAAATGCAAGAAACAGTTAAATTAAACATAAAGAATGAGAAACTTAGTGAAGTCCTAAGAATTTCTATTCTGAGAAATTATAAGAAAAGGTTTCAATGGATGCTGGCGGAGAGCTATGTAAGTCATTAAGAACTAATTCTGAAGGGCTGAAAGAAAAGCACCAAAGCCAAGTGTCACACGACCAAATGTGTTACTTTCCAGGCTCCATGTGGCTGCTGTGGGCAGAGCACTCCATCAGCAGAGTGGAATGACGCTTGATAAATCTAGGTTTAGACTGTGAGGATGTTTGATTCACTCTTAAATGTTTGCCTGGGATTGTCCGAGAGGTCTCTGATTTTTTTTCTCTTTTTCTTTCTAAAGGAAATGATGAGAAGAAAGAAAGAGAAGGAAAACAAGAGTACAATCTTCAAAGCAGAGTTCACTCTGGTGTAATGACATTAGTGGGTGATGATGTAATGGGAAAAGGTTTTGAGCCAATTTCTGGTGCTGGAGGCCTACGAGCAGCTCTATACATCAAGAGGAACTCTAAGTACTAGGAAGCAATATGATCTCGGAGTTTCTGGAGGGAATTAAAGTGAAGAGTGTTGAATCTCAGTTGGAAATGACTGGATAAAATCTTGAGTCCTAAATAACCAAGATAGTGCCTCTCAACTCAGCTCCCATGACATTTTCACTTATTACCATTTACACATGGCCTATACATTATTCTCCTAGATGTAGTGAGAAAAAGAAACCAAAGTAATCTAAAGAAGTTTAATTATTTTTATTAATAGATTCTTATGAGGTACTCAAGACAATGAGAGTTAAATTTTTTAAAAAATCTTTCTAGAAATGAAAATAATTATCAAAAACTTTAAAAAGAATCTAACCTTTTATTGGATGGATCCACAGACAGGCCTGATCTTAGCAAAATCTGCCATACAAACTGCTACGGTCAAAGGAGGAAGATGCATAAGTGCCAGTGTGATATCTTCAGATACTTGCTAATAATGGGTAGGTTTAGTCTGTGAGATTCAAAAAGCTGGTAACAAGTTTTGGTCGTCCTCTGATCTCTTCCCACAAACATTAAAAGGCACATGATTTAAGAAGCACTTTTCAAACAGCCTGTGAACAGTCTGCTCTTAAATTTTGAATTGCCCCAACTAAGGATGTGCTGGCACAATCAGTTCCCAAACATCTGTGCTGTCAATAGATCATGAATGAATCTCTGGCTGGCTCAGACCCACACACTGTTGGAGTGGAGGTTGAGTACAAAACAGAAGTTAACAAATCTTTCTGGAACTGAAAAATGTATTAAAGGTTAAGTTTTTACTTGAGAGGCCCATATGAATTAGAAAATCACAAATGGATAACAGCAAAAAACACAAGTCAATAATAATGTCCTTTATATTTTACTGCATCATAGAAGTCTAGGACTAAAAAAGACATTAAAAGCCACCCAGGCCCACCTCTCTAAAAGATACAACTCTACTTCAACCTCTGCCCAACTGCCTCAACCCTACCCCAAGTGGTCATATTTAGGCTAAGTATGGAGCCTGCCTCTCCAGTTCTGGGACACTGGCTTACCGGTAAGGCATTCTTTCCCATCTTTGGATAGCTCTGATTGTTCTTCTTTATGTTAAGTTTAATGTACAAACAAAGGTCGCTTTGAGCTTTGGATTTGGAGTTATAATTTTTATGATTTTTCCATCCAGAAAGCTTTTCACAATTTCCTGACTTCAAAAAACAAAGGTACTCTCCTCATCAGGGACAGAAGATCCTCTCATGAGGAAAAAGAGAAAAAGGTTTGGAGCACGTTTTGTAGCATCTTTGCACAGAGATGATTAGTAGCTAATTTTTTTAATATCTCTTGGAAGAAAATAGTTACTGTAAACTCCTAGAAAAGATGGCTATTTTTATTCAAAAAGCTTCCCTTAAAGTAGATCCAGTCTCTATATGAAGTTTTAAAAATGAGACCAAATTGCAAGCAACAAATTTTATGTTCTCAATATTTTCTAAGGCACAAGATTAAAATAATAAAATCTAATCATAAACACAAACAAATTTTGCCCACCAAACACCCCAATATGATAAAAATATAAATTAACCTTAGTTAATCTTATCACTTCTTATTTTAATAATTAATACATTGATTGCAACAGATTTGATTTTGCTACAGAAGTGGCCTATTTATAACATCTACAGCCCATGGAAAATATGCCAGGTTCATCTTCCAGGGTGATGACAGAAGGGACACATTTAAAAGTAAAAAAGAGATTTATAATTCCAGGATCCTTTTTATTCCATGTTAACTTGCTACCTCTACCGCAGGATGAAGCTATTTATAGACAGTTGACAAGGACAAAACTGCCTTAAGTCCAAGCCACATTAGCTTAGATCATTCTTATGAAAAATGCAACACAGAATTTCCCAGATTTAATTCATTATTAATATTAGATTTATCATTCATGTTCATTAATTATTTTATAAATACTCGAATAAGACTGCCTGTTTAACTATTTAGTAAAGACTTAAGGATCAGATAAAGCATTGAATGGTTGTTGCTAGAAGTAATCTCAATTCCCAATATCTATTAATTTATTTGGTTTTAAAAACAGTTTGTGGGGCCGGCCCAGTGGTGCAGCGGTTAAGTTCGCACGTTCCGCTTCTCGGCGGCCCGCGGTTCACCTGTTCGGATCCCGGGTGCGGACATGGCACCGCTTGGCAAGCCATGCTGTGGCAGGCATCCCACATATAAAGGTGAGGAAGATGGGCACGGATGTTAGCTCCGGGCCAGGCTTCCTCAGCAAAAAAGAGAAGGACTGGCAGTAGTTAGCTCAGGGCTAATCTTCCTCAAAAAAAAAAAAAAACGGTTTGCTTTCCCAAGTTAGAAAGAGAAGAATCCAAGTCCATCACAAAAAGGCTGTTTCTCTAACGCTCAACTCAATTGCCATCTCTCCACAAGTCATCTCTAAATATCCCCATCTGCAAGTGATCATTCTTTCCTGTGAACTTTCAGAGCCCTTGATCTGCACCTCTTTCTGCCCTCACTACATTACCTTGTATGACCATAATTTATGTATATGTCTTACCGTATTTCCCCTTGTGGTGGGTAGGACCTGAGTATGATCCATCTCTGGATCCCTGACAGCATCTAGCACACAGTCTGACAAGCAATTACTCCTGAATGAAGGGTCAAGCAAGTTGCTAGGTAGGCCTTTCCAAGAAAAAGAGGCCTCCTGGAAAGCCTGGCCCTGAAACAGACTTACTGGGATTGTTTGAACCACCAAAAAAAGGGGTTATATAGACTATTCTGGGAAGCTTGGAATAAATGAGGTTCTCTCTGGGCCTTTAAAGTAGGAAGGACTACAATCAGAAACCTACCTGACTTACTGAAGTGAATTTAAGATAACAGGGCATGACAGAAGACACAGACGCACAGACACAGACATATGCGTGTATAAGCACGTGAAGGTGCTGAAAGTTGCAAGGCAGACTAGAAGGCTGGAAACATGGGTGCATACCATTCATTCCCAAGTGTAAATCTTTCTTTCTTTCTTTCTTTTTTTTTTTTTTAAAGAGTGGCACCTGAGCTAACAACTGTTGCCAACCTTTTCTTTTTTTTCCCCCCTGCTTTTTCTCCCCAAATCCCCTCAGTACATAGTTGTATATTCTAGCTGCAGATCCTTCTAGTTGTGGCATGTGGGACGCCGCCTCAGCATGGCCTAATGAGTGGTGCCATGTCCGCAACCAGGATCCAAACCAGTGAAACCCTGGGCCACCGAAGCAGAGCTCGCGAACTTAACAGCTCGGCCACAGGCCGGGCCCTGTAAGTGTAAATCTTTTGAAAGTCAGAATCTTCTTAGAAAGGTGAGCAGGATGGATTAGCAAAGTTTAAAAAATTAATATCAATAGGTAAGTAGGAGGAGAAGGAGGGCAAATACCTCTGTTTTGCCATCCTTTCACAGGAAGATGAGAAAATCATGGAGGAAATGAGATGATTCAATCAGATCACTTAAAAGGTGGACAATCTAGCTGCCACTCTAATACACACTCTTTATCATTCTTGAAGAAAGAAAAAGAGACCTAAGCAGGTTTCAAAATATCCCAGGAGCAGAATGCTCTTCTTTTAAGATTCTCTCAGCAATCTTTCAAGCTCTTGCTTTTGATCAGGTACCATGCTCGCCAAATCCTCCCTTAACAATATGCCTGGACATGAAACAAGATGTATCAAAACGATCAACCTCATAAAATACAAAGAAATATAAGGCTTTATTGCAATATTCCTTAGTTTTCTAAAACTGTACTTTTAGGCTTCAGCTCCCTATTTCTTGGTATATACCTCATTCTCTCTACGAAAGTCCTTTATAACATGCCTAAACCCACGTTATAGCTCTGTGAAGCAATTAAAATCAAATAGATGTTGTTAGGAGATAATACCTAAAACCCTGACATCACAACAACTGTTCAAAGACAAAAGACCACAGGAAGCTCCCCTAAAATGAAGCCCAATCGTTGACCAATGCTGCTTCCTATTAAAGTACTAGAGCTGACCCACCCCAGGCAGTCAAGTTTTACCTAAAAATAATGCTCTCATTGTCAAATGCAAGCAAGTATCTCTTAGCCCAGTTGTGACTGAAAAACAAATCTAAACATTGGTATCAACCATCTTTCCCCTTAATGCCCCCCAATCCAACCTGCAGCCTTTAGGCCTTTCACGCTGTGAGTGTCCCCAGTCATTCCTGTCAATCTCCAACTCTACATGTATCAACAAGAATCTCTCCACATTCACAGTGTGTACCTTCTTCACTCCTTTTGGCTTGCATTTTGATCATGTCTTCCTCTGTCACTAGATGACATGTTTTTTATTTTGCCCAACTGGCAGTCCCGTCACATGCATTTTATGTTCCAGTACTGCTGAGGTATTTACTGAAGTTAGTTACAGGTTTCTTTATCTGAATTAGCTAAAACTGTTGGGATGTTATATTTCAAACAGTGAGAGAGAAAGAGAAAGAAAGAATATTACTATGAATAAATAGATGGATAAGAAGAAAGGGGGTAGAATTTAAGCTAATTTGTGCTTGCTATTTTAGATATTCTTCCAAACTACAAAAAAAGTGAAAACTAAATTTGAGAACTGAGATTTTCGAAACAAAACAATTCCACCAACAGATAATTTGGTTCTTATGTTTGTGCAGCTGGACCTAAGGACATAAGCCATTATCAATCACGATGGCTAAAAAGCATTTTAAGCCTTGAGGGGGCATACGTTGTCCACAATAAAACCAATCTCAAATTGACAATTTCAGAAGGCGAAAAATAACACTGCTATGGAAATTAAAAGACCTATGTTTGTGAACTGGCCTGCTGCCTAGTGGTGGCCTTGGGCCCGTCACTTCACTAGGTCACTCCAGCAGGGATACACACTGAACACATAGGCCAAACAAGTGGTTTGGTATGGAAGGCCTACACTTCACTACTCAAGGAAGCAATAAATGAATGGATACAAGGGAAGGCAAGGTGACCAGAGAGAAAGAGAGGGTTCAAAAGTTTTTGTTTAAGCTCATCTAAGGTTTCTACTTAAGCAAGAAAGCACTAAGCTTAGTGCCAGAAACCTTACTAGTTAAGTTCTAAACTCTTACATAACTGGATACCTGATGATCATACTTACTGGCAGGTTATTACACAGTACCCACTACAATAAGAATGAATAACGTACCCTTACTGGAGATCCCTTTCCCCAGCCCTGATTAATGCCAAGCTCAATGTGTGAGGATTTGTCTGTCTCTAGCTCCAAGTATGAGTACGAAGCAGTTTTTCAAACTGCCTACTGAAAAACCATGCTTCCTAAAAGACTAAGGGTTGGAACTGGCCGCACACTCCTCTCCCTTAAAGATCCGCTCACAAGGACACATTTTCAAATTGGCAGCAGAGACACTTTTCCTTCAAAACAAAAACATTTTTCTCTTTGCTATCTACTACAATATAATCTTTTAAACAGGTGCTAAATCATAATACACTATAGTATAAGTAGAAAAAAATGAAGACGTAGTAACTAGTATAAGCAATGAAACTGATAAGAAAGCATAAATAGAACATTTAAAAACCTGCTCCTGTAGAATACAAATGGTATGTAAACATGTTACTTCACACTTTCTTCCTCATTCCTTCATTCATGCTCAACTTCAACCATTCCTGCATTTATGGCAGCAATAAAACACTATCAGCATTTTGTATGATAGAGAAAAAAGACCAAATGTTTTAGTGAAGTATTCTAAAGCAAGGGTCCACAAACTACAGCGCACAGCCTACAAATGTGACCTGCAGTCTGTTTTTGTAAATTACGTTTTACCGGAAGACTGCAACTCTCATTCACTCTACAGCTGCTTTCGTGCTGCAACAGTAGAGTTGAAGTATTACAACAGAAACCATATGACAGGCAAATCAAAAATATTATCTGGCCTTTTACAAAAAAAGGATCACATAATATTTAGAACCTGGTTCTAAAGCATGTTAAGTGTTTTATTTCATTGAATCCTTCCATGACAGAGGTAGTGTCATCCCTCATTTACTGATGGGGAAACTGAGTGCCAGAGATTGAGAAGCTGGACCTAGATCACACAGCTATTATACGGCTCCCTCACCTGTTCAGTCTCTGTTAGGAGTGAGCTAGGCCAGCCCTCTCTGCTGCACAGAAATATTTGTTAAACTCTTTGACCCTCCAACCTAATGAGAGTAAATAAACTCTTGCAGGAAGAATGGTGAGTAACTGGTTTTTCAGGCCCTGAGCCTGAAAGAGAATTTGGACATGAGCAAGAGATAGAAATAGTGCCTGTGGCCTGAGTTAAATTGTATCCTAAAACAAAGAGCCATTTTGCTTACTGAGATTTGTTTCTGAGATTCAGAAACCCTGAGAACAACCTCTTGCCCAGCTTCTGGCGGATCCTGTGTTTGTGTATGCCCAGGAGAGGTAAGAAGTGTGACTCTGAAGAATGTTTCAAGGATACCAACTTAAAAGCTTTAGAATTTACAAACTACTTGTCACATACCCTACCCTCAATTGATTTTCACTCAGCTCAGTGATAAAAATATCAATATTATTCCAATTTTATAGTTAAGAAAGCTGTGGATTGGGTATCTTAAGTTACTAGCTCAAGGTCACAATATAACAAATAGTGGAGTCAGAAACACAGAAGTTCTAAAGTTCTGTTCTTGATTTAGTATAGCTTGTTCACTCTCACTTTCTGCACTGTTTTAAGGTATGTGTATATTCAAACTGTTCAGAGAGACGAACAGTCTCAGCTTGGATTATTGACTCAAATCCTTAACCCAAAAGACCATTTTCATCCACTTGTTCCCAGCATCACTGTGGCAATCAAAAAAGAGCAGATGCTAATGGCATTGCTACCTCCTATCATACGAGCCTTTCTCTTATTTCTTTCTTGTCTCTCTTTCCATGCTGTGTCACTCTTTTTTCTTTTCTATTTATCTTTCCTCTTTGCGTATCTCTAGGTCAGTCTCTAGCACCTAAGAACACGCAGCTGCGAACAGTGGGGGGCAGTAAAGTACAGAGTAAGAACATAAAGAAAACATATTGGACCTGGGGGTTCTTGCTCTCTGGCTACTAACTTGCTATCTTTATGATCTTGGGCAAATCACTTAACTTCTTGGGGCCTCTGTTCACATACAGCAGCACCTCACAGGGCAACTGCAACACACAAATGGGAAAACACATCTTAGAATGCCTTAAAAAATACCAAGCATCATACAAATGCCAGATGGCATACCATCATCATTGCTCAGAGCTAGACAAGATACCTACTCCTGGCCTGAACAGCCTGAGACACAATACCAAGTCCAAAAACCAATCTCCTTTAGGTAGTGTAGCAAGTAACCCAACTTGCTTCTTTCTCTCCCTAATTTAGACTACTTACTTAGTTTTTAACATGTTTCCTAAGAATCCAGTTTCAGATGCACGGAAAGAAATGTACAGAGAGAAATCTTCTCCCATCTCTGTTATAAACATGGAATAATTTTTAAAGCCCTTTAAACTATTAAATTTAGAATGAATGTCCTAGTTCCAAATAAGCAAAGAATTCAAGATGGAAATGACTAGGAATGCTCCAAATTTAAACCCCCTGAAATGTCAATGATCAAGAGCTTTGCAGGTTTTCCCTCCAGACTAATTCAAAATCATTTAAATTCTTAGAACATGTCTCCTTACACACCTCAGACTTCTGTAACCTAGGAGTGTGTGGCTGTTTTCTTGCAGAAGGAATTTTGTTTGCTATGTTAGAGGACGGAGGAGATCTGGAGTCTAGGCAGCCATCTCACCCCACCTGGCCCCACCACCCAAGAAAAAGATTCTGTTCTGAGCTCTGAAGAAAGCTCTAGCTGCTTCCATCTCCATCCAAGATCCTGGAGTGAAGGGAACATGTTCTGAGAGCAGAAATTTTTGAGACTATCTCATGGATCGAAACCAACTTTTTAAGGTTTTTTGGGAACAGCACTTTTAAGAAGCTTGCTTTTACAGTACAACTATAAGAAATTTAAATATACACATCCACTAAACAGTGACCAGTAAATTTTATTCTCCCCAAGAAACCACTCTGGGCGCCCAATAAAATCCATTTCTACAATTAGCATATTCACTTTCTTCTGACTTGTCTGTGTGACATATTATTATTACTATTATCTTGGACGTTATTTCTTAAGTCTACAATTTCCATGCCCTTATTTCTCCCCAGTTCTTATGTTAATTGTCTGTTTCTGGCACATCCTCAAGGGAAACATGCTTTGCACACAGTGGGGATTCAACACACGTCTACTGAATGAACAAACACAAGCTCCTCAAGAACTATTTTAAGGCCCCAAGAATCTTTGGCCTCACTCTGGGTTCTTTTCTTTGAGATGTGCGTATGGGGAAATCCCTTCTTAAGTACCTGTGCTGAGCAGTGCAAAACCTTTGTGCAGTAATCTGATGGAAAAGTCAAAAAAGAGTGGGGATGGAGAGAAACTTGTTCTACTTCAGAAAATGTAGCACAAACGCAGATAATTAATCATAGACTCCACTGGAAAATGGGAGATCGTGCTGGTGAGTTAATACACCTAAAAACTGGGGGGGTGGGGGGGAGGGGAGTTTGGGCAGAGAACTCTTAATTAAAAACCTGGAGGGTGTTATAAGAAAGTCAGTATGAGCTTGGCTGTATTGATTTGGCTGTATGGCTTCTGCTGATTCACAGATACACTGAATTCTGCCCTCTGCTTAGTGCCTTTTATCACTGATGAAAGAGAGAGAGACAGAGAATGAGAAGAAAAGTCCTCCAAGCTAACCAAACCCTAAATCTCCCTCTTCCATGTATACAGCTGTCAGGAACTGAGAATGTAAAGACCACTTCAAAGAATGCCAAGTAACTGAGATGGGTATGCTAATCCTTTACATTTGTACACGCTTTACACCTTGTAAAGTAGCCTTTTCTACATTATCTCATTTGTTTTTCACTACAAACACAGCACAGGTACTAATACTCCCATTTGACAGATAAAGACACTTTATCCAGACAGACTGAGGGACTTGCTGTGAGTCACAAGGCAAGCATATGCCAGATCTGGAACTAAAACCCATATGCCCTGATTCTCAGTTCTGCGCCCTGTCACCGCATGCTCTCCTTCCTCTTTAGAACTGATAACTCAACAGAGGACCAAAAACTTAAGAACCTGTGGGTCTTCTGAGCCTGGAACATAAACCTATCAAGCCTTTTACCTTTAGTTTTCCTGATCATTCTCCTGGAAAAAGTACCTCAAAATTGCCAAGATGCCAGATTCTTACACATTCCAAAGTGGAAAGCCTAATCAGGTTTTCAAGTTTGTTAAAGCTGTAGCTGTAGACAAGGATTTGGACTTGGGGCTATCTGGTCACCAACCAAGAGTGGAGATGAAAGATGTGGCAGATCAGGTTCACTCTCTAAGGGCCTGGTGATGGGAAGTCACTCTCTCTTTCCACTATAGTTTAGAGGGAACAGCCTTAGTCTAGCCCTCTTGCTGGAGATGTTCCCATAGCTGCACATTTATAGGAGGAATCATCTGGCTAAATTCTATGGAGTGTTTCAAAATTATCGCTATTGCTCCATTGTGAACACGGTGACAGTGTTATTTTAATTATGCAGCCATCACTCCAAGAAATCAGAATTCTTTTGTTCTAACTACCTCATTAGGGGTAAAGCAAGGACTATAAGTCACAGCTAGGAAATATAAAGCAACTGATTATTTAAGAACACTGTGACATCTAAAAATAACAATCTCTGTGGTTCAAGATACGGACCCAAATCTAGGAGGTGCTCACTACATACCAGAAAGCGTGCACTTGCACAGCTAAGGCACACCACAGAACACCTTACATAACTCTAACCTCATATCTATTTTGAAAAAGTTCAACTACTATCTGACCTTAATGAATTTAGGATTCACAAAAGACAATTTCCCAACACATGGGTAGTATTCATATAATATCTGTTTACACTACGCTTTGTTCTGAAAAGAAAGGTAGCTGTGTTCACCTATGTTGTTTGACAAAAGCTTTAAAAATAATTCAATTTGACTCTATACTTGCTCTTTTTATGATCAACTTCTTTAGTCATATAACGTAAGAGCATGTGAGAACTCTGGGAAAATTCCCTTTTTTTTTTTTTATGTGTGCCTTTTAGGGGAAGAGCAAACACAGGAAAAAGGGAGATGGGAGGAGGAATTAGTCCCATAAGATGGAGACAGCTATGGCTTGTTTTTCATATACAGTAACAAGGTACACAAAATGGGGATAATAATCCTCACTATTATCCTCAAAATGGGGATAATAGTCCTACCTACCTTAGGTAAATACCAAGTGAGAGACTAAATATAAATTACTCCATTAGCTATAAAGTACTTTTTTTTTTTTTGAGGACTAGCCCTGAGCTAACATCTGCAGCCAATCCTCCTCATTTTGCTGAGGAAGACCGGCCCTGAGCTAACATCCATGCCCATCATCCTCTACTTTATATGTGGGACACCTGTCACAGCATGGCTTGCCAGGCGGTGCCATGTCCGCACTTGGGATCTGAACTGGCGAACCCCAGTTCACGAAACGGAACGTGAGCACTTAACTGCTGCACCACAGGGCCGGCCCCACAAAGTACTATGTTTTATAGAAAAATTATATACTATTCCATTGCTTAACTACCTCCAAGGGTAGCTTCATAGACATTTGGCCAGTTAATTACCAGAAGAGAAATAATCATGGAGTTCAGGATATAAATAACCAGGTAAGATGGCTGGAAATTTACCACCATTTCTCTAGTGAGAAGTTTCTTATTGCTTTTATTTTAGATTGAGGATAATTACAACATACCTAGCCTAGAAACTAAATATAGGCGCCTTATATTAAAAATTCTGCTAAATCCTACAGATGAAGCCATGCTATTCCTGGTAATTTATTGTGTACTACTCATCAGTGTTATCACAATCATGTGGCTATAAACTACTTACTAAGCAAATGTTGCCAAATTCCTACATGTATATATGTTTGGCTTCATGCAGAATGCTGCCATTTGAGACTTTACAAAGCCAACACTAGTAAGATTAAGCCCAACGCAACTCAGAAAAAAATCTCTAGTCTTTGCACCAGATGGAGATGTGTGTGTGCATACGTAAACCTTAAACAAGAAAGCTTAAGGTCATACATACACAACATACATACATATACATATATATCTAATCTCAAGGAACTACTGAAGAACATTTCAAGGAAATATTTGTACATTTTGAGAACAAGTGACAGCCACCAGATTCTACGGCAGTATTTCTAATCTCTTACATGTCAAGGTACACACAGAAAATGTTAATATTAGCTTTCTGAAAATTTAACCTATGGGCTGGTACTGATGCCCTCCCTCAGTTTAACTTGTCACAAGACTGTCTATCACACATGGTGCTCTAAGTATCCGAGAAAAATGTGGGCTGGCAGTGACACCTTTACTTTGTTACATATACCTAGATAAGAGAAGTTATAGATACTCTCTAGTTTTAACAAAACATTTAAAAAATGAACAAGTGACTTTTTAGAGTAAAGAATACTAATTCATATATGAGAGGTGCACGCTCAGATAATACAGGTGCACAATCAAAACAGCTTAGAGAACATGGACCCAGCGGACTCTGCCATGCTTATTTCTAGATGTCTCAACTTCAGGGTCCCACCTTTTCTGTGTTTCTATCTTTAACAAGAAGCTCTATTCTTCTGGTCCTTCTGTCCATTCTCTCCCTTGATTCTCTCCCATCCATTCCCCAGGTTCAGCTATGATCTCTCTGAGCTTAAATTCCAAATATACATTACCAGTTCTGATATTTCCCCAAAGTTTCCGTCAGGCATGTGTAGCTGCCTGCTGGACATCTCCAACTAGAAAGCCACCCAGAACTCAAACTCCATCTATCCACCAAAATCATCTCTCTCTTCTTCTTTCCCCAAACCTGATCCTTCTAACTTTCTGTTTCTATCCTCCAGTCACCCAGGCTTGAAATCTCAGAGTCATCCTGGACACTTTGTTCTTCAATTCTAATCAACTGCTAAATTCTGTAATAACAGTGTCCATCTCCTGACTTTCTTCATACCGCCTCGACCTCTGTTCAGGCCCTCAGCACTGGCATGTAATAATAGAAATAATGATGATGATCTTAGCTAACACTCATTTAGTGCAATGTGCCAGGGATGGTTCTAGGCCCTTTACATTGCTCTCTTTCAACCCTCATCACAATCCCGTAAGTGCTGTGAACCTAGTGTATAAACTCACCGCACTGTTCACTGTTTCCAGCATCTTCTCAAATTCTACTCATTTCCACATGATGCTTAATAAATCTTCTATAAAAGCACAGCTCAGATAATGCCACATCAACCTATTACCCCAAATCTTCAACGGTTCACCAATGTCACGCAGAGACAGTTCAAATTTCTTAGCCTGGCAGTCAAGGCCCTCCAACATCTGACCTCAACTTACTTCTCCAGACTTCTTTCTTTTGTCACTTGCTCCTGTCCCTAACTCATCTCCTTATGCTCTAAGCAGACTGGACCATTTACTGCTTTCTTCAGCCCAGGCTGCACTATTTGAATCATGACCTTGTTCCTCCTGTTCCTCATGACTGAAATGCCCTTGTCCCTACCTCCCTGAGTCCAATGCCCAGTTAAACTGCCTTCCTTCATTCCCAAGCCAGAAGTACAGATCTGCCCTCCTCTGAATTTTGTGTCCTTTGCTTGTACTTTCCTAACAGTTTCATATACTTGATACATATCATTTGTCTCCTCTACAGATTTTTAGATCCAGGAGTAAAATTTTATTTGTACATATTTTTTAAGTCTCCAAAGACATGCCTGCATGATGAATTAGTGAAAGGAAGTGTAAAGCATCCAACTTTAGTATTTTCTCAAAGGTAAGAACTACATAGCTTAAGTGGATAAAGGAAAAATTCATTTTATCTGGATATTTCCAGCCAAGCAGGTCCTCTCTTTAGTTTTCTATGTAATTGAAACTATGGAGACAGACCAAAATGATAGTACTTCCAAGAAAAAAGGATAACCAAGTGAAGCAGCACTGCTGTTTGCTGTGGTTATTTTAGTCTCCTTTCTTCCTTTGAACTAAGGCACACAAGGTCACAAGCTATGTTATGCCACTTCAAAGTTAAACATTTACTAGGTGTTTTTTTTTCTTTAGTTCTGCCTTTACACTGGAATTTACCTTCATTTCTTATCCTTCAACTGTCCTTTTTCACTGCAGGGTGCAGAACTGTAATTTAATTTACAGTAAATACCCTAAATAGAGAAAAACTTTTGGTCAATCATTCAACAGTGAGGTCTGGCTTTGGAATGCCAAGGGGAGAACCAGGAAGATAAGGGTGATAATAGAAATAGAATCTGCCAAGTTCTAAAGAGCTGGGCCCAACACTGAGGTAACAGAAAGAAGAGATTAAAAAGCAAATTAAGGGGCCGGCCCGGTGGTGCAGCGGTTAAGTGCGCACGTTCCGCTTCAGCGGCCCAGTGTTCACTGGTTCGGATCCCAGGTGCAGACATGGCGCCGCTTGGCAAGCCATGCTGTGGCAGGTGTCCCACATATAAAGTAGAGGAAGATGGGCACGGATGTTAGCTCAGGGCCAGGCTTCCTCAAAAAAAAAAGAAAGAAAGAAAATTAAGTTTCTGGGAAATGCAGACATGACGTAGATACCATCCAGCTGTGTCGATTTTAATTTTCAGTCACAGTATACCACCTTAGGACTTAAATATTACATAAGTTTCATCATTCAAGCTCTCATTCTTTCAATAAACTATAACTTTTGTTCATATATAAGAAGGTGGGAAAAAGAAATCCAAGTAGAAAACAGAAAAATTCTCAAGTAGATTACAGCCTATCAGAGAATATGCAAAATAAGAACAAAAACCAAATCCACAAGTAGCCAAACACACACATGCAGATATACAATACCACTTTGCTGGTAGTAAAGAGTAAAGTTGGCACAGTTAAAATATTATTTTGGGAGTATATAGACAACAATTTCTATTTCAGTCTTATCCAATGCTTAAAATGATCCTGGGATCTTGGTTTATTAAATACAGGTTGGCTTAAGGACTCACATGAAGAACCAGCTCCAAATTTGTTTGGAAATTAGCTTGTTCTTGAGGTGCGTTAACAACACAAAACAAAACAAAATGAAAAAAGAAACAACTAACTGGCACACAGGTTGTGTTTGCATACCTTAGTTTACTTCCTTGTATGCATAAAAGTAACCTAGTTCTCTGGGACACCTCAGCCAGGTGGGCACCATTAGCTTCCTAGCTGATTCTCAGCTTTCTGAATAAGCAACTGGCTGAGACAAGAGATCCTCAGATCCCAAAGGGATAGTAAGTCTGCTGCCACAGCAGACTTTCTACCCAACAGACTCCACATGGAGACTTCCGAACCTCTTCCATGGCCCATTTTCTCTCTGTTCCTTCTGTGTTCAAATAGCAAACCTGTACAGATGTACCAAAAGGAAGAGAAATACAGAAAATAATAAGTAAAAACAACGTAGAGGAATAAAAGAAACATGGAATGAGCTGAGTGGGAGTCGAATCTCTGAACTCGCAGAAGCCAGACATTAAAAAGCTGAAAGGGGGCCTGTCCCGTGGCCAAGTGGTTAAGTTTGCATGCTCTGCTTCGGCGGCCCAGGGTGTCACCGGTTCAAATCCTGGGCGCGGACATGGCACCACTCATCAAGCCATGCTGAGGCAGCATCCCACATGCCACAACTAGAAGGACCCACAACTAAGAATATACAACTATGCACCGGGGAGCTTTGGGGAGAAAAAAGAAAAAAAAATAAAATCTTAAAAAAAAAAAGTTGAAAGATTGGGGCTGCTAACCCATCTGGGCCTCAACTTCCCCACTTTATAAGAAGGGAATTAGACAAGATTCCTAAATAATTTTGATCAGCCTAACTTAAGAGTATACAAACTCTGTGTGCATGTATCATTGGGGATAGGGATATGCAAAAATAACTTCATTCATGAAGAAGATCATGTATAAATCATTAGCTTTAAGAATGCTTTTTGGGTTACTGAAGCCTCCACAAAAGTATATAGCTTCTTTAAAAGGAGATCTCATCTTGCTTTAGGAACACAAAGTCCACAGGGACCATGACTGCTGTTTTCAAACATACACATCCTTGGAACTGGAATTTTATTTGGAGAGGCCAATGCCAATTTTGCCAAACTTTATTCTGTCTGGATATGATTCTTTCAACGCACAGAAAGGAGGCAGACATCAATACTGACTGACCACGCCTGAAAGGATGGACTTCATAGGACAAGAAATCAAATAGATCACAAAATATCCACCCCACCTCAGGGAAGGGGAAAAAAAGCAGTTCTGAAAAGAGATGAAACCAGGCATGTAAAACGGGTGAGAAAGAAATCCCCACAGGTTTCCACTATTTATCTTGGAAATACATCTCACGGTAGGTGTCAACTGCACGAAATTTATGCTAGTGTTTATGCTTTAAAGAGAGACCAATTATTTTTTTAAAAGTCCTCATCCTAACATTTACTTGCTTGCTACTACTTTGCAAGCTGTAACTACCTCCCAAGCTTAAAACTGACAGAAAGGAGATCATATGACCACCAAGCAAACAAAAAAATGGCTCCGGTTTACTTTATAAATATTTGGTGCACAAACTAAAAATGTAACCTCTGCTTGGTAAACATCTGCAACTATTACAACTTACTTGCATTATAATGCAAATCTCAGTGTCCAATCAGAAGAGGTTTCCAGATTTTATTCTAAGAGGTTCCTAAATCTAATGAGGGTTTTAAAAAAATCAGCATTCCCATTTCATCTTATTCTGAGACGCCCTTAATTTTTGACAAAGGGGTTAAAATTCTTTCATAGGAATCTTGGTAAGGGAAAGTTTGATGGTCTCAATGTGTGCACTGTATAGGGTCATGTAAGCATAAACAGGAATATGCAGGTGAAGGCATGTGGAACCAGTTTAAAAAGAGATGTGTCAGGTTTAAACAAACTCCTGTGTAAACATACTAAAATACTGGCATTTTTTCCTCTGATGAGCCACATCGATCTTCATAAGTGGTTAACCCCCAACAGTCTGCATTAGTAACATCTAATATTTATGCAGCACTTCGCAATTTGCAAAGCACTTTGACATACATGATCTCATTTGAAACTCACCACTAAATAGGAAGGCGCTATTTTTAGGTCCCATTTTTACATGTGAGGAAGCTGACACTAAATGGCTGACTTGCCCAAGCTCACAAAGCTGGTGATAGCTGAGTGGGACCTGAACACAGCTCTCCTGGCTTTAAATGGCTTGCTTTTGCTACTGCACCATGCTGCCTCAAAAACTGCAATCAGAGTAAATAAATGCCCAACTCTCAATCCCCATTTAAGCCTCCCCGACCCACACACACCGACCCCCAGTCTAAGTTATAGGTAGCTCTAGAAGGTCTTTGCTCCCTACGGAAATAAGAGTTTTCTTCGTTTCTCTGGGAAACATTTATCTGGCTAAAGTGTTAAATGAGATCATTAAACACCATTCGACATACACTGGAAAATATCTTAGTCACCAGCGGTTCTGCATAGGCATGCCTATGTGCATTTTTCTAGGTAGTGGGTCAGATTCTCAGAGTCCATGACCCGAAAAAGGTTAAGAACCCAGGCTAGAGGCAGTGGCTAGATATCTCTCCAAGAAGCTAAATCCACAAAGTTCTTAATATAAAGAGTTTTATCTAGGCCTCATACTGTGCCCCACTTACCTTCTGCCTCCCCTGCTCCATGTCTTCTCTCAGGGCCAAGAGGGTCATTCAGTATCTACAACTATTTTTTAAGTCATATGTAAAACCCAGAGTAACCAATAACATATAAATCAATGACTTGTAAAAAATAAATTTAAATTAAAATAATTATCCATTAAAATGTAATCCTTAACACATACTCTTTTCTCTTAGGACTTAACTACCCAGAATGACCATTTTCTTACCATAAGCACTCCAATTCTCCAAAAGAAGTTTCACAAACATAACTATTTTGAACTCCTGAAATACCATTCTTCACTAAGAACCCTTTAGATTACACAGAAGACAAGGTAGCGTGCAAGGAATTCTGAATCTGTTAGGGAGTTCACTCAACTATCATACCAAAAGGATTTAGAATTTTTTTGCTGGGGGGAGGGAACGGAGAAGAGTGGGAGAGAGAATGAATGCAGCCCTATTGTCTTATTGCTTGAAAACTCCTAATTTGAATCTATAAGATATTCCTACTAACCAGTCAACTTGAACATCAGAAGTACAGTCTCTTTTCATCTTAAAGAGAGCTTTTCAGTCCAAATCTGTATAAACAAACTTTGTCCTTCAATCTTTCAACTCCTCGGCAGTTTTTCAAGGTCACTTTTGTGAGCAACGACAGAGGCCTGCCTCTAGCGACTTTGCTATACCACTCCAATTCGAAGAGTCCAAAATCTAAACCCCTAACGATCCTCTTAGGTAAATCCTTTACTTGAGGGGAAGCGAGGGAAAGGCAAAGCAGCACCCTCCAAACTTTTCCTCTAACAGGGCCTGCTCCTTTTCCCTACCCAGAGACTGAGGGCTGCTGGCTCACTGTTCCACACCGAGTCTGCTGCAGAAATGTTCCAATGACCTTCATTCCATCTTTGCAAATAAAAAGAAAAGAAATAATTGCTTTTTAAAATCAAGTGTATTACAGATCATAGTACATGAAACAGAAGACTTCACTATTCACAAGAACTGGCTGGTTACAGATTAGCAACCTGCATTAGCTTCATATCCCTAAAGAGGAAAAAATATATATATCAAGGGCAAAAGACAAGGTGCCTATACTCTTAACTTTCCTATTCACAAAATGCAGGTAAATTAAGATTTCAAATATTTCATACAGAAAATGAAAAGCATGTTGTTCACGTCATTTTAAAGAATCAAATCAACGCCTGACAAAATGTGTGAAACTGGTGGGAAAAGATTTGCTCTTGTCACGGCCAATATAAAGGAGAAGTATGTTTCTAACCAGCATTCTAACCGAAAATGTACATTTTAAAACAAAGATTGTTAATTAATTAACTGGTACTTAGAATCTAGCAGCAGACAGGTAAATCAAGAAAGTTATGGGAGAATCTCACACTGGCATGTGGCCTTCACCATTACAACCTTCATCAGTGCAAATCATATTTTCATACAAATTTAGAACGGCAATAGTGTTCCTTCCACCTCTGAAAACACAGATGTCAACAAAGTGCATGGAAATAGAAAAAGTCTTACAACAACTCAGCTTATTCTGTAGGAAAGCTTCAGTGCACTTGAACAAAGGAAAATTATTTGGAAAACAGTTAAGTTTACCCAATGCAAAGAGAAAGTGCTTTGCTTCTGTGTGCCCCTGAAAAATGACTAGCCTTTCTTCATGTACCTGATCTTGTCGAAACTCAACTAGGAAAAGAAATCCCAGTTGAAGGGCATGCAAAATCTAAACAGAGCAAGGTACTCTAGGTGCACCAAAAGGTATGCATGGAATGTAAAGTGGCCATTTTCTGAAACAGTGCAACTTGTCTACACTCTCTGAAGCTAAACAGTTTCTACCATTTTAACACAAAACAAAGAATTAAACTTACCGAGAACTGCATTAATTTTACATGTAGTTATTTATATCTCCATGGACAGGGAGAATTTAAGTCACTCCTATCCCTCCCCCCCAAAGAACGGAGGAAACAAAAGGCAGCAGGAGATGCAGAAACCTGAATCTGGAATGTCCACTCCAGTGAAAACCCGAACAGCTGTCCCCCCACCCCCCAGCAAACTATTCGCCATTTTTCTTTGTCTTTCAGCTGACCCCTGCCTCAGTGAAAAACTCCGAGGCTCCAATGAAACCCTGCAGCCTCCTTCCACTTTAACAGTCAAAGGCATTCAATCTAGCATGCTATTTGACACCAAACCTTGCCTCCAGAGTGGTCCCATTGGCTGAGCTGCTTTATCGGCTAAGAACACAAAGCCATGATTGGCTGTTCACGTCATCAGTTATCTCCTTTGTACACTTCCTGTTTTAAAGTTACCTTGAGAAGCAGAACAGGGGTCAGATCCAGACTTCAAACTACGAGGAACTTAAGGTTTGGAAATGCCTGGCAAATGCACACAGCAGATGCACTAGGGCCACATGTGCTTCCCAAACAGGATACTGCAAATTTAGAACTGTTCTTAAAATCATGTGAAAAGGCTGTTACAGTTCCCACCCAAAGGATTTCTTATTGGCTGTCAGAGTTCCATTTAAAAATTTTAAGGTAATTTAACTGCTTCTGATTGGCCATCAAAGATGTCGGCAAGATACTGCTACAGTATCCTATAGCAGTAAACTAGAGAAGCAATGTGCACAAGGTCGGAAAGTTGTATGACTTAACTATCTTCAGTTTTCTGTTGAGCATTAACAGAAGAAGAAAAAGAAAACTGGGTGGGTTAATCCAATGGCTCAAAAGAAAATGAAGCTTCTTTATCAGTAACAAAGAGTGATACCAACGGCCATACAGCAGTTTGCCAGATTATTAAAAAGGCATCTGTCATTACCGTCCATGGCAATTTTAAAAGCCCATATTAGTACCAGGGTAAATCACTTTCTTTTGAAACACAAACTAATCTAAATAGGAAAATTCTGCAGTAACGTATGATGTTAGTGACAGGGACAGTGGCATTTCCAAACAGTCTACCAGGAACCCAAGAGGGAAATATAATGATAAAGGGGGAAAAAACTAGCAAAGGTAGAACAGTAGTGAATATATTATTGTTTAAAGCACGTATAGTCTGATGGTTTAATTTATTTAGGGTGATCACAAAATGTTACTGATTATCTTTTAATATCACAAAGGATAAACCTTTCTATTATCTTTTCAATAATAAGCAGCAGGGTTGATCTCAGGAGAGACATTGTAAGTATTATCGTTACTGAAGACATTCTGGGGTGCTAAAGTTTACCAGTGGTGGTTGAAGTTTTGCTTATAGATTTTGGGCCCAAATATTTATGTTTTAAGGGAGCCTCCTAATATGGTGAAAATCAGTTAAGACGTGCTTTCTCTTTCTTTCTTTCACTTATTATTTTTTCTTTTTTTAAAAAATATTCAAATAGAAACAGCTCACTATTATCTGAGGCCTTTAACAATCTCCTTAGATCTGCTTCCTCCCATCAAAGCTAAGTATCCCAGGACTAAACAACACACAACTGTTTTGCCAGGTAGATGAAATCTTTTCTAGAAATGCCTCAGTTGGTCTTACATGAGAGGTCATCGTGGGCATATGCAGAGATTCGGCAGAGCCCTGAAACAGAAGCAAAGTGGTCTGTCTGATCACTTTGCCATATTAACTTCTCTACATGCATTCCACTCATTTCCCACACTGAAATGAAATAATTTCTGAACACCAATTAGTGCCAGGTTCTGTACTAGGTACATTACAGACTGTACCTCTCTAATCCTCACCATCCCCTTTTACATGTGAAAAGGAGTGAGGTTCAGAGACGTTAACAACTGGCCCCTAGCCAGCCATACATCTAGGATGCAAACTCAGGTCCCATCTAGGGTGGTACTCTTCCCACTGCACCACACTGCTTACCAAGACATGGAGAACCTAAGGACACATCCAAGGAAATTCTTAGGTGTCACATTTATGTACAGATAGCACAACCATAACACCCAACTTCATAAATTTAAAATTTAGAAATATGACCAATGTTGAATTTGATCTGTTGGTTAGAGACCTAGCTAACTAAGTATCTGACAAAATAGCACCCTATAAGTTGATACAAATTTTATTACTAAACTATTAGGAACATTTACACAGCAGCAAATCACACTATAATTTATAAGAACTTGAAACTAACAACTAAATCATTAAAAACAGTATACATTAAAATATTAAGGGATTGCATGGTAATTTCACTATGGCATCTAAATAAGAGTTTAGTTATGCTAACAGAGTGCTGCAGGGTGCAGTGTGGGGCAATCCCTCAAGCTACAGAGCTGCAGGTACTATAGTTCTTTTCTCAAAAGTTTAGATTACAGATTCTGAACAGCTACCAACCTGGGAAGGGAAGGCAGAAGGCCAACAGTTGTGTGCCTTATCCACACTAGAGCTTCTCTTAACCCCACAACACTGGCGGTCAAGTCAGCTGCAAAGGCGCTCATTTGAGGGTTGGGAGGCAGAGGAATAGGGAGAACATGCTCACATCAATTAACTAGTGTCACTATGACAAAACAACTAAGCACTTGGGAGTCAGGCAGAGCTAGTTTCAAATTCTGGCTCCCCTATTTATTAACTGTATGACACTGGACTAATCCTGAGCCTCAGTTTCCTCATCTGTAATATAAGGATATCACCATCTATCTCACAGAGCCGCTTGAAGGATTAAATGAGCTAACGTATGTAAAGCATACTGTTCTGTGCCTGAGTAAGAACTGAAAAATGGAAAGTGCTACAAGTCATCCAATCCAAATTCCTTGTTTTACACAGGGCTTAAGGTTCAGAGAGGCCTATCTCCTTAAGGTCCTGAAGCTACTATGAGGGAATGTCTCTCTTCCATCTCCAGCATACCCTGCAACCCTGCGGAAAGCAACTCCTGAGCCATAAAGGACAGTGTGGGAGGACCACCAGCTGCTACTAAAAATCTTCCCCGGTTTTTATGCCAGAAATCCATGCCTTTCACCACCAATCCTGGCGGCGGTCTGGTTATTATTCCAAAAGCCTACCCTTCGACTCAGCTTTTGATGTACCAGATTAAACCAAACATGTCCCTTGATACTCTGTGAAGGTCTCTGGCATAGTTTTTATTAGTTCTTAGCATTTGCAAGAAAAACACTTCAACCCCTATTTCTCATCAACAGTCACCTTAGTAGAATTCAAGCCATCAGTGGGAAGAGAATTCAAATTATCCTAGAATTTCCATTTGGCAGCCTGACCCATTCACTTACTATAGCTTTCTCTTCACTAGCCTGTCATTGCTGTAAACTAAGAGCCTCATGAGATCTCTTGGATTCCAACTCACATTCTTCCCTGGTCCTGGATCTCAGCAGTCCTCTACACCAGACAACTGCATCTTCTTGCCCTAAAAAAACGCCTAGATCACTATGAGACAAGACCAATGCCTCTAGTTACATGGTTCAAGCTTTAAAGCTCTCAAAGAAGGCAAGGTGGGAAGATGCTCTTGGTCAGAAAATTGATTTTGAATCATAGCTACCTATGTACTAGCTAGCTGTTACTTAATCATCTCTAAGCTCAATTCTTTATGTATAAAATGGAAAACATAACACCAACTCAGAGGAGTGCTGAGGCTTAAATGAGATAAGTTAAAGCACTCAGCATTAATACCTATCATGTGGTAGGTGCTCAATTAATATCTAAATATACACTTGACTACAGGACGTGTCTCATGTTTTTTGTTTTGTTTTGTTTTAAAGATTTTTCCTTTTTCTCCCAAAGCCCCCTCGTACATAGTTGTGTATTTTTAGTTGTGGGTCCTTCTAGTTGTGGCATGTGGGATGCCGCCTCAGCATGGCTTGATGAGCGGTGCCATGCCCTCGCCCAGGATTCGAACTGGTGAAACCCTGGGCCACCGAAGCGGAGCACAAGAACTTAACCACTCGGCCATGGGGCCAGCCCTTGTCACATGTTATAATTACCTTTTACCATATCTCTATTACCAGAGAAGAACTTCTTGAACGCAGCGGTTGTGTCTTATTGATATCCACATACATCCCCAGTGTTAGTACAGAAATATAAATCAAACCCAACCTTAGCCATAGTGTCAATGAAATAACAGAGAGCAGTGAGGATTGAGGAAAAGTGGAGAGTGAATGTCCCATCTAAAGGGGCATTTACTATAGTACTCGGCTCCAACTGACAAGGGCCATGGAGCAATGCTGGTTTACCCCACTAAGAGCTTCAGATTCAATAAAAGAAGCAAAAGCCAGATCCCAGACACAAAAAGTTGATGCTAGAATAGTTCTTGATCTGGCATCTTAAGGAATGACTTAAGGACCAGAGTTATGGCATAAGTTGGGCTCAACCACCATGACAATTCCTGCCAAGCACAGGGTCTTGCTCAGTACCCTAGATTACCTGATCTTAGAGGTTGCACTCTATCCCAGCGGAAACAAAATAGCAGAAAAGAAACTATTCTTCAGAGGCCTAAACAAACATTTTATTGATGGTATCCTTAACTAAATGGCCCCTTTGGACTTAGTAAGCAAATCTAGGGGTCCCAAGAATTATCAGAGAAGAGAACCTCTAGAAAAAAATGAACTTTTCATATGTTGAAATGGGGACACAGTCATATTTACCTGAATATTAAATACACTGTGAGCCTTATTATATACTAAGCTGATGAGAAGGATGTATATAGCAGTTTGTTTTGTATTGATGTTGTTATAGGTTAGGGAGACGAAGTATTTTTTTAAGAACACCTTTAATCCAACTACCCAGAATCAAGCACTGTTAGTATTTTGGGTTATACACTTTCAGAAATTTTTCTTAATGTAAATGAGACATGAGGCTGAGTTAGTCCCTCCAGTATTAGACAATACTATACAAACTGTTTTGTAATTTTTTTCACTTAAACAAATGTGAATCATTTTCCATATCAAATATATACCTATATCATTTATAATAATTGAATTATATTCCATTCAATGGATGTACCATAATTTTTTAATCAGTTCTATATTAATGAATAATTTCAATGTCTTCAATTTTAAAATATAAATAGCCTCACAGAGAACATCCATTAAACCCATTCCTCGTACTACTACCCTCATTATCTCTTCCAGAACCATTGCAACAGCTTCATAAATAGTATCATTTTGTCTGATTTAAAAAAAAAAAATGAAAGCCAGATTGTTTTAATGTTAAATCTTTCCATTTTCAATTTTGGTTCAAACTCTTAAAAAATTATAAGCAGATCAAAGAAAATTGAGGGCTGCCAGATTTTAACTTCTGACCCATATCCTTCATCTAACTTGGTCCTGAACAACTATTAGTTATTTCCCTAATTAAACCCACCTTCAAGGTTTACAAAAAACTGTGTTGACATATTTTCCAAAGAATCTGACAGAAGTTCTGAAGATAATTCCCAAAGAAGTCCCAGAAACATTCTGAGCAATGATAACATCATTAGAATAGCGCTGGTGCTCAGTAATGGTTGCTCAATAAATGAATAAAGTAAACTAATAAATGAGACCTTAAGTAGATTATAAATTCTGAATTATTTGTTTTTAAAAAATAAATTATATTCTCCAAAGTATAAATTAAGACCAATGGATGGAAAACTATTCTAGAGGGACTTATTTCAGCTCTCAGAGCTATCCAAAGATGGCACAAGCTGCTACGGATAGGATTTTAGCACAGGCTGTTTGAACACTTGACAGGAATATGTAAAGACAAAATGAAAAAGAGCAGCCACGTGGAGAAGCAGGGAAAAAGAGCCCAGTCTTTGCAGCTAGACAGATTTAGATTCTATTCCCTCCTCACCTCTTTTTAGCTGAGTAACCTCTGGCTAGTTACTTAACCCCACTGAGGCCAATTTCCTAAACTGTAAAACATCTTGCAGGGCTGTAAGGATTAAGAATACTTTCATTCATTCAATAAATATTTACATGTGCAAGCATTGTGCTAACTAAGATCTGGGGATCCTAAACAAGACACAGTCCCTGTCCTCAAGGAGATTAAAGTCTATTATAACAAAGAGTTACAAGTAGAGACAAGTTACAAGTAGGAAGTTATTGTAAGAGTTACGATAGGGACAAGCGCATAGTTTAGGACATAAGCAGAGCACCTGACCCAGGGCCTAACTCAATTGCAAGCTGGTCAGAGAAGGCTTCTTTGAAGATTTAAAATCCTAAGAAGAATAGGAACCTACTAAGACAAATAAGCAAACTGCATGTGCCAAAGCCTGGAGTGGAGAGAAAGCATTCCGTTCCTGGAAGGGCGGTAGTTTGGAATGGCAGCAGCCCAGAGGCAGGAGGCTAGAATTAAAGTTAGAAAAGTAAACAGGGCTGGACAAGGTTAAGAATCTAGAACATTATTCTGAGGACAATGGTGAACCACAGAATACTTTTAAGTATAGGACTGGCACAATCAAAATTACCCTTTTAAAAGATCATTTTGGGCACAACATGGAGAAGGAGAGAGGGCAGAAGGATGGCAGCACTCTAGACAGATAACAGGGAAAACAGGGTACTGCAGTAATCTAGTTACTGGAAAATGTAGTAGTGGAGATGTTGAAAAGTAGATGAATGGGAAATATTAAGACGACAAAAAATCATTAAGACCAGCGGTTAATAATGCATGTAGAATAACAACACTGTGCCTGATAAACAGGAAGTGCTCCAAGAAACAGTAGCTGCTACTATTATTATTGTTATTGGTAACGCGATTAGATGACTTGAAATCACTAAGAGTCTACGTTAAGTTGGAGACATATGTTATATGTTCCCAGAAAAGTCTTTTCCCACTATTGGCCAAGCTGTCTTCTACAAAAGGATTCATTTTTTATTTATAGACTTTCTACACCAGAACTGTTCAACTGGGCTGTACTACACACCATCATAACACGAAATGCTTATTAGGTGTTCTCACAAACAAGGATCCATGGCCAAGTCAGTTCACGAAACACTGCATAATGTACACTTTCTCTTGAAGGGTCATAAGGCACAGGAGCACGAAGGCTCTGTATGCTAACTGCAGTAAAGCAATGCATTTCACTTTGGCCATTATTTTGTCAAAGATCCTTTTTTCATCCCCAGAGGACACTTATTAGCATTGTATAAGAACTAATGTCCAATGAAATAGCTCCGGAAATGGGGCTTTAAGCCATCTTACAAATTTTAGTGGAATGCAAAGACTACAGGTAACTCTCTTCTTACCACCTTCCAAAATGGTTGGAGTTTTATACACATTATGGCGTTTCCCTTTTTAATTTAGTCCTATGGAAAATGACATGCAATATCGCCAAAACTAGCCATCCTCTGCCTCCCAAGTTATTGCCAACCAAGTATGCTTTGCTTCTTAAAAAGGCCCCAACTTGGGGCTGGCCCCGTGGCCGAGTGGTTAAGTTCCCAAGCTCCGCTGCAGGCGGCCCAGTGTTTCGTCAGTTTGAATCCTGGGCGCAGACATGGCACTGCTCATCAAACCACACTGAGGCGGCGTCCCACATGCCACAACGAGAAGGACCCACAACGAAGAATATACAACTATGTACTGGGGGGCTTTGGGGTGAAATAGGAAAAAAATAAAATCTTAAAAAAAAAAAGGCCCCAACTTTGTTATTTGATAATGAGCAAATTCTAAGGTACCTACAGTACTAATTACTTACAGCAATAATTTTTAAGATAGTTAAAAATGACAAAGATGTTCAACAGGGGAAACAGCATATACTTTCTCTGTTCTCTTTTAAATGGACAGAACATGCCACTGGTGAGGGGATATGTTTTCTTAACACTGGGCAAAGAATCTCATTTCAAATAGATCACTGGACAATTTGCAACTCCTGAGGACAGGGTTAACAGTAATTAGAGACTGAAAACCTTCAGTAACTCTAATCGATTTAAGGCAGTGACGTGATACAAAATATGCTATACTCCAATATCATTTCCTATTAGTCACTGAAGCTTTATTGAAGCACTGCTCATACCCATGAAAGCATTTAAGAATAATTCTTGAATATGACTTATAACAATATACTGTTGATTTTAAATGAAGGGTATTCATTTAAATAGGACACTTTACATACCTTGGACATGGAGAGTTGAATCTTTAATTTAAACCTATTCTACTAGAAACACTCAAACGCAAAGGTTAGACTAGTCCCTCTCTCTAAACTGCACCTGAAGTCTATCCATTAGAAAGCTCTCACTGTATAAAAGAAAGCACACTGGATTTAGAAGTAATCTGCCTGTAGACAAGCAAGAACTTAAACCAAAATGGAAAATACAAGTCCCATGCTGAAAACGAGTACAGGTGTCGCCTCACTGCTATCAAGTACATCACTGCTAAAACATGGAGAAGTGCGGGAAGGGTGCAGCAAATTTTGCAACCTCGCAAAAATTTCTGGAAGGAAGAAAGATTTTTTCCCGGAACCATTCCACAATGTTGTCTTCCTGCTTACTTCAAAGAAAATGTTACCCAAGTGACTACAAACCAAACTGACAGTCCTACTCAAGTGACAATTTCTACAATTAGGAAAAATTTTAAATGATATAATGCAGACCTCTTTCTGGACAGAAGGATAAAACTAGTTGTCATGATATCAATAATCATTGCCATTTGGCAAATATGAAGAAGTTTTCATCTCATCAGAATCATTACCACTAGGAACCTGGGGATTAAGAGAGGCAATGAGGAGACAACCTAACCCGGAAACAAATGATCTACTACTTTGTGCATTTGTAAGTAATACTGACCTCACACTCGTCCACTGCAGATCAGCCCCTAAACCACAACAGCACAACTAAATTAGGTTATTTCATGTCAAGTGGTTGCTCCCCATGTAGAAATCTTACTGTACCTCACAGACTAGATAATTACAAAAGGCCTCCTCATCAGGGAAGCTCTAACTGGCTGTCAGGACAGATTTTTATGCTGCTCAAAAAAGAAAGTGATGTGCTCATTCTTATTAAGGCCCACTCAGTGACAGGCACCTACCACATGCTATTGTATTCATTTTTCACAATTACTCTATAGGATAGGTATTATTACCACTACTTTACAAAGGAAGAAACTAAGGCTCAGACAGGTTAAGAATCTGACCCACAGCTCACACAGAGGGTAAAAGCATTGCAGACAGAATTCTTTCCCAGGTCTGACTCCAACATCAGTGCCCCTTCCAAAGGTACTTTTTGCCCAAAGTATTTTAAATCCATTTCCTCCTACAATTAATCTACTTAAATTATGTTAGGTGCTTTGAGCCTCTGTGGGAAAATACTAAAATGACCTTGTAGTCTTCCTAACTAGTCACAGTGCATGCATGAAAAACTGAATAAACAAAATGAAAAGAGAGACCGTAAGACATCAGATAACTCTCAGTTTGCTTTGAGCACAAGAAATAGAATGGAAAAGAACAACTTGCTGGCTAAGGAATGTTATTCCTAGGTTGTATGCCTGAGGCTGGAATGAACTTCAAGAAGGTCATCTGTGACCCTCATAATACCCTCTGCCATTCTCCCTCCTGTGAATGAGGCAAATTTGTCAAAACACAAAAGGTACCTTAGAGTCATCTCTGCTATCAAGTCAATGCTTCCACAGGAGAGACAATGTTGTCCCGTGGAATAAGCACTGGTCTAGGAATCCAGTGATCTGGCTAGACTTGCCTCTGCCCTTGCAAAGTTAAGTGACCTTGTCAAGGTCATCACACTCTCTATGGTCTCAGTACAAAGGACATGCCTAAAAGAATCAAAGGTCACTTTCTGAGCTAAGATGCAAGGATTTTTCTTTTTTCATAATATTCTATGGTGTCAAGAGAACCCAGTGTTTAAGAGTAAAGGCTCCCCAGATAGTGTAAGAATTAAGAGTTACAGACCAATGTTTGATTCTGGGCTCTGCCACTTATTCACTGTGTGACCTTGAGCAAATTACTTAACTCCTCAGTTTCCTCACATGTGAAAATGAAGGTGGTAAGAGTAGCTACCTCATACTGTGTGAGGATCATTTACATAATACACTTATACCCTAGTTGGTACAATATAAGCACTCAATAAAAGGCAGGAACTATGATATTATTCCTCAGTTACATTCATGGATCTTTAGTCACTCAGTACTTCTGAACTACAAGATAACAGAAGTGAACTTCAAAATTGCCTCAGAAAGACACCCAGCAAGGCCCCTCATTTCACTGCCTCCATTTCTCATACACTGGGATAAGAAACCTTGTATCTTCTAGTACAACTAAACAGTTTTGACCAAATTGAAAACGTGTAAGCATAAATGAGATAATAGACTTACTTGGTATAAAGATTAATAAAATGACATGGACACAATCTGTAAAGTATACAGCATTGGTATGACCTTTTTGCTAAAACGACAAAGCAAGTTCACAAGTTTTGTTGTTGTTTTTTTAAGATTGGCACCTGAGCTCACATCTGTTGCCAATTTTTTTTCTTCTCTCCAAAGCTCCCCCCAATAAATAGCTGTAAATTCTAGTTGCAGGTCCTTCTGGTTGTGTGCTATGTGGGACGCAGCCTCAGCATGGCCTGATGAGCAGTGCTAGGTCCGTGCCCAGGGTGCGCACCGGTAAAGCCCTGGGCTGCCAAAGTGGTGTGTACTGATTTAACTGACTTAACCACTTGGCCACAGGGCCAGCCCCCACAAGTTTTTAATACAAACTCAGACCTATTCAGACCTCCTGGGAGTTCAAGATTTCTAGGTTTGTCAATTCCAGATGATAACAAGATCCAGCAAGTGGCCATGGGTCTAAGGAGCTAATATGGAAAGAAGGTGGCCACTGGTGTTGAAGGGCAAGTAGTCAAGAAATGCTTGCTGAATAAGACAGACACATGTATACACTTGTTTTTGTAACCTTGTCTAGACTTACTAAAAAAGAAACTCAGTTACGGATGCCATTACATTCTTCACATTTGGTTAACCGTCATGACTGAGCCAAAGGAAACTGAGATGACCAATGTATAAAACGCATGGCAAGCCCTATTGCCCCTCATACTTTTGATTCTTAATCTTCCACACTGCAATGTGATTGCAAATAAAATGGAGAAGGAGACTCTCACCTAATCATTTCAAAACACAAAGCAATTATGACTTCCAATTTACTGGTCTCCCCTGGAAACCTGAATTATTTAAAGGTTTCCATGCAAAATGGGAATTGCAAATATTTTATTATATCCAGTTTTAATTTTACCCATCACTCAGGAAAAGCATACCCTGGAATCATTATCCCACAGTTTGAAGAAGGCATTAGGCTTTGGATAGGTCCCAGTGTTTGGAGATAAACCTCCTAAAGAACTGGTGATGTTTGAAAAAGCTCTCTAGTGAGCTCTTTACACTATGCACTTGGTAGTTCCTCACTGCTTAGCATTAATCACTTCCATATATAGAAAGACTATGTCAGCAATATTCTGAAGGCTGGTTTTAAAGAATGCAGATTCTTAAACTTTCTGTGTGTGTTCTTCCCCATTCTACCTGGGTTCAGGAAAACTCCAGCAGTTTATTTTGTAAATCTTTCCCTTCACAACAGACACCAAGGGATATAAATTAAATACCTAGCTGAAGAACCTATATTCCATATGGTTACCATTCTGTGGTCTGAATCTTTGAAACAGTATGACAAATTCTTATTATATTCTCCCACTCAATACACTCCTAACACCCAGAAATCAAAGAAAGATGATCCACTTTGAAATATAAAACTATCTTGGAGGGGCCGGCCCCGTGGCCGAGTGGTTGGGTTCGCGTGCTCCACTTCAGGGGCCCACGGTTTCACCAGTTTGGATCCTGGGTGCGGACACAGCACCGCTCATCAAGCCATGCTGAGGTGGCATCCCACATGCCCCAACTAGAAGGATCCACAACTAAAAATATGCAACTATGTACCAGGGGTCTTTGGGGAGAAAAAGGAAAAATAAAATCTTAAAAAAAAAAAAAACTATCTCGTAGTTTGACTAGTCATGCTTATGTTGATAGCATGATGTAGCACATACAACTACAGGCTTTGGCATCAGGCAACTTGGATTCGAATCCCGGCTCAACCACTAAGTGACACTGGACAAACTACTTAACCTCTCTCTGATCCTCAATCTTCTCATCTACAACATGGGGATGATGCCCACCTAACAGGAATGTGGTATTAAATGTGCCCCAAGATGTCAATTCCCTTCCTCTACTACTTTCCCCTTCTCTCTCAAAAATGTAGTTGCATTCACATAAAACTGACCAAACCTGGGGCCAGCCCAGTAGTGCAGCAGTTAAGCGCGCACCTTCTGCTTCGGCGGTCTGGGGTTCACCGGTTCGGGTCCGGACGCAGACATGGCACCACTTGACAAGCCATGATGTGGCAGGCATCCCACATATAAAGTAGAGGAAGATGGGCACAGATGTTAGCTCAGGGCCAGCCTTCCTCAGCAAAAAGAGGAGGATTGGCGGCAGTTGGCTCAGGGCTAATCTTCCTCAAAAAACAAAACAAAACAA
This sequence comes from Equus asinus, assembly GCF_041296235.1. Taxonomy (NCBI): domain Eukaryota; kingdom Metazoa; phylum Chordata; class Mammalia; order Perissodactyla; family Equidae; genus Equus; species Equus asinus. The sequence goes on from NC_091794.1 coordinate 82,600,629, forward strand.
ACAAACAAAAAAGACCTGAGCAAATCTGAAAACCACAGGAGTTTCTTGAAATTGGTATAAAACAGAAGTGTAACATCTATCTAAAGCTAGAAAATACCACCCAACACTAACAAGGAAATACAAATTAGAAAACACAGAGGTTTAACATAAATGTGTTTCCATGATCTTCAAGTCTTGAGAGGAGCACACGTAGAACAATTCAAGTTATTACAATCCAATGGAAAAGGAATGTACCCCCAGCACGCTGACTCCAACAACTCTTGATTAGAACAAAAGCTTTCTGAAACATGAACCAGAAAGTGTTGACAAGTCTTGTTACTTAAGACAAGATGCAAGAAACTATGCGCTGGATTATTTTTGTTCTGGGATGCTTATTAAAAAAAAAAATTAAGTATACAGGAAGGTGGTGTATTTTTTTTGGCATGTATAAAAGGAAATAAATGAGTCAAGGTCCAGGATCTCTGTCAAGCTCTCTTCCACTACAGAGGAACCTAACAATATCCATTCACCAGATAATTGCAAAGTATAACATTTGCTAGAAAAGGTAGCTTTGGAAACTCAGCCCTGACCTGTATCCTTCCTAGAGCAGAAAAACTTCATAGAGAACATCTCAAAATTACATGCATGGTCCTGAGACCCAATAATCTGTAATTGCTCTCAATATAACTCCTAAATCTGAAAATGTTCCCCAAAATGCTTCGTACTTTCTCACTCGTGTAGATCCGTCACTAGTTAATGCTATGCCTCCTAGGCTTGGCATTCAGTTATTAAGACTGGACACACTTCTCCAATAGGATCCGTCTCAGCCTGGGTCTGTTTACTTCCTCCTGGCATCATTTCCCAGGTCTGGTAACTCTGGACTCCAAGGCTCCACCAAACCCTTAGTGTTTCAACACTGGCACACACTAGCAAAATCCCTGCTGTGACTATCATCCGGATATGTTCCTGGGGCCGTGAAGCCTCTCCTCCTATGCCACGCCCTCAGACCTGCCATCCATGGACATCAGGGTCGCTCCCAAACTGTGTGATGCTCCAGGTCTAGCATCCCTGGATCTCAAAGATCCTCTCAGCCTGTAACTCGGGTTTCACTGTTTCCAAGCCTGGAACCCTTGGGAGCTTGCACGCCCCTAGCCCAGACCACGTATGTTCCAGGGAGGGTAACTCTGGAATTAGAGTGCCTCCCACTTCGGGCCATGCACAGGCTACCTCCGAAGTACCTGCCAGACCATCACCCTCTCTTCCCCACTAAGGCGCCTAGGCTCGCCCTCAGCCTCCCCCCGACGCCTGAGCCGTAAGAGGTCATCACCCCGCAGCCCGACCCCAAGACACGAGCCTCCCCGCAGCCTCCGATTCCTTAATCACCCCCCAGGCCGGAGACAGCGCGACCAATAAGGTGCCAGGTCCGCGGCCTCCCCGCCACCGACCAATCACGAGCGAGCCCCCCCGCCGTCGTCTTCCGCCAATGGGAGAAAGCCCGCGGGCCGGGCCGACCAGGCGCACGGACCCCGCGAGCGCGGCTGCGGCGAGAGCGGCGGGCCCGGCGAGAACACAACATGGCGGCGGGCAGGCCGGACCGAACCACAGCAGCGGCCGCGCGAGGGAAGTGAGGTCTCCGCCGAAGGCGGGAAGCGCGGCCCCTCCCCCCGCCGCCGCCGCTCGCCTTCCCTCCCACAGACGCTCCCGCACACTCACACGCCTCTGCTCAGGAGTCCAGGGAAGAGCAGGAGCCGCCCCCGCGCTCCTGCGGAGTCGGGCAATGCAGAGGCCTGGGCACGGCGCAGGGGAGGGGGAAGCGTGCGTCACGGAGAACGGAGCGCGCGCGAAGCGGGGGTACAAACAAGATGGCGGCCACGCCGTTTGCACCTTCTCCCCTTCCCCTCCCCCTCCCTTGGCGCCTCGACTCCCAGTGTCTCGTTATGCGCAGCTCAGTTGCTTGAAGTCTCGCGAGAATTGGGAAGGGGGCGACGACATGTGAGGCGGAATGAGATCCGGGAGCCTTCTGGCCCCGCCCTTTTGTGGGGGGCGGCTCCTGAGGCGTTGCTCGGTGACCTCCGTAGGGCGTTCTATCCTTGTGGGTGTCTGCTTTGTCGCGCACACTTTTGAATTTTAAGGAATAAATAGTTTTTTGTTTTTTTTTTTAATTTGGGACGAAAGAGAGCTGGAGGACGAAGGACGACGTGGGGATGCCAGATTAAGTGCGCCAGTAAAGAAGATAGCTACCAGTACCGTAAAAGAGGGAATTTAACACCAAAAGTGCAAGACGATATCCTCCAGAATAAAGAACGGCACTTCCCTAGAATGTCAGCTTGTAACCGTACATCGACCTGGACACAGTTTTCCTCATTTGAATGCAGAGTTGAGAGCTTCATCAAAAGTCCATTAGAAACCACAGCTACAACGAGCATTCTATCTTTTCATACTTTCTTTAATCTCTACAACCATTTAGGCCGAAGGCATTAGTATTATTTCTGTTTTACGGATGGTAAAACTGAAGCTCAAAAGGGTTAAGTAACTTGATCAAGGTCCCACAGCTAGTAAGCGTCAAAACTCAATTTGAATAGCTCCGAAACCTGTAGATAAAGTTATCAAATATTTATTGAATGGAATTATCTACAGTGAAACAGTGCGTTAAGTAGCAAACAGAAAAATGAGGCTGCTCCTGCTGGTGATCACCTTGAAGTTTATAAATGACCTTGGAGCCTTTCTGAGACTTGTTTTGTAGGGGTCCAATAAAATCAACACACATTATTTCCTTCCTTTGAGTTTGTGACTCTGGTGATAAAAGTCCTTGAGAATAGTGGAATAAACCCTTGACGTGAATTCAGGAAAACTGTTTTCAAATCCAACCTTAGTAAATCTTACTTCAGGCACTCCATAAATATTTGATAAACGACTGAACGAAACCTAACTAGCTATAAGTCACCTGACTTCACTGAGTCTCAGTGTCTTCCTTTGTAAAATGATCTAATTCCTGCCTCCTGGGAGTATCGGAGAGATTGAATGAAATAGTGCAAGGAAGAGTGCTTTGAAAATTGCAAAAGTGTCATAAAGAAGTTAGTGATGATGGTGACATTTTTCTGACATAGAAATGGCAGAAAAAATTAAAAACAGGCAGACCTAAAATAAGAAACGCTGTGTTGAGATAGTAGAAACATGAGCTTAGCTAATGGGAAAAAGCTAGGTGAGTCTTTCTACAAATAGTTATTGAGCAATTATTTCTCTTTTTTTTTTTGTTTTTTCTTCCCAAATCCCGCCAGTACATAGTTATATATTTTAGTTGTGAGTCCTTCTAGTTGTGGCATGTGGGACGCCTCCTCAGCATGGCCTGATGAGCGGTGCCATGTCCGCACCCAGGATTCAAATCTGCAAAACCCTGGGCCAGTGAAGTGGAGCACGTCAACTTAACCACTGGGCCACAGGGTCGGCCCCGAGCAATTGTTTCTTATACCATGTTTGCAAAAGAGGTGAAAAAATGCAGCACAAATCAGTGTTATTAGTTATTATTGTAATAATTAAGTATTGAGAGCCGTAGAGGCTGCAGTTAGCCTCCCTCCAAGAGCCTGGAGGTGCCCTCAGAATTAAACTATTAAGAGTCTACATACTGAGGAAATTAGCTAAGGGTGACGGTAAACATGTTTAACAGGTGGTGCTCAAGCATTGATCTGGCAGATTTGAAGTCCAGGAAGGGTGCTGGAAATACCCTTCTGTGCTAGGTGTTAACCCTTCGGTTGCTAGTTTGTGAGTAGCAGGTCTCAGGGGATGCCAAAGGAAGGGAGTTGTCAGGAGGCTGGAGACAGCAGCTATTTACCAGCTAGTATGAAAGTATTTCAATATTTTAGTGGTAAGTATTATAACTGGTAACAGTCATACTGGTGCATACAGGATAAATATTAGTCCTTGCTGTAGACTATTATCAATATTCTCTGCCCCTCCTTTTCTAACCCCCACCCCCACCCCGGCCTTTCCCTAGGAAATTATACTTCTCACCCTAATGTCATCAAGCCTGGCCTTGTTTTGATCAAGAAAATGTGAGTAGAAATGGCATGAGCCACTTCTGAGCAGGAAGGTATAGGCCATCTCATGATTCTGCCATATTATTTTTCTTCTGCCAGGAGAGTTGCATGTCCCAAATAGAGCTGCTTCTCAAGCTTTGGTCTCAGAATAAAGGTGTGCAGAGCCACAGCAGACACACATGACACGTAATGTAACGTGAGTAAGAAATAAACCTTTGTTGTTATAAGCCACTGAGATTGTTTTAGTTATTTGTTACTGCAGTGTAACCTGGCTGGCCTAAACTGACTAATACAGCCCAGAAATGAGCTCTCTCTGCGGGTAAGCCGAGAGCTTGTCTACAAACATAATCAAAATCAAACCAAGCTCTGATCCAGATCATATGGGAGGCATCTCAAGAAGGCAGATGTGATTGGAATTTAATAAACAGAAGCCTAATCAATCTTATCAACCAGTCATTCTGTAATCTGTTGGGAAAGAGATTCTGTGAACCAAAGGACTTAATTACCCGTGATAGCCCGAAACAAGGCCGTCACAGGGGCAAGCCCTGGCATAGTCCCTCTCAGCACTGTCTCGGTCCGGCCGACCTGAGCATTAGGATTTCCTGGTCCATGTTAGCCCTGTAGTAGGTGAGAATATTTCAGGCTCCTCAGCTAGGAAATGCTTCAACATGCTTTCCTGGTGTGAGTCTATGCTCACCCAGCAAATATCTTGCCTATAGGGACAGAATTTAGTGATCTGCCATCTAGAGGATCCCAGTTCCTTTTTTAAAAAAAATTTAATTATTTTATTGAGGTCATATTGGCTTATAACATTGTATAATTTCAGGTGTACAATATTCTATATCAGTTTCTGTGTAGACTGCATCGTGCTCACCACCAATAGTCTAGTTTTTGTCTGTCACCATATATATGTGCCCCTTTACTCCTTTCACCCTCCCCCTCGCCCCCTTCCCCTCTGGTAATGACTAATCTGTTCTCATCCATGTGTTTATCTACCACATATGAATGAAATCACAGGGTGTTTGTCCTCGTCTGGCTTATTTCGCTTAGCATGATACCAGCAAGGTCCATCTGTGTTGTTGCAAATGGCACCATTTTGTCTTTTTATGGCTGAGTAGTATTCCATTGCATAGTATGTACCACATCTTTATCCATTCATCAGTTGATGGGCACTTGGGTTGTTTCCACATTTTGGCTATTGTGAATAATGCTGCAATGAACATGGGGGTGCATAAATCTCTTAGAATTGTTGATTTCATGTTCTTTGGATAAATACCCAGTAGTGGGAAAGCTGGATCATATAGTATTTCTATTTTTAATTTTTTGAGACATCTCCATACTCTTTTCCATAGTGGCTGTACCAGTTTGCATTCCCACCAGCAGTGTATGAGGGCGCCCTTTTCTCTACATCCTCTCCAACATTTGTTGTTTTTTGTCTTGTTAATTATAGCCATTCTGACAGGCGTAAGGTGATAGCTCATTGTAGTTTTGATTTGCATTTCTCTAATAATTAGTAATGTTGAACATCTTTTCATGTGCCTGTTGGCCATCTTTTTTATCTTCTTTGTAAAAATGTCTGTTCATATCTTCTGTCCATTTTTTGATTGGGTTGTTTGGTTTTTTTGTTGTTGAGTTGTATGAGTTTTTTACATATTTTGGAAATTAACCCCTTGTTAAATATATGATTTGCAAATATTTTCTCCCATTTGGTGGGTTGTATTTTCGTTTTGTTCATGATTTCCTATCCCTTGCAGAAGCTTTTTAGCCTGATGTAGTCTCATCTGTTTATTTTTTTATTTTGTTTCCCTTGCCTGAGTAGACATGGTATTCAAAAACATACTACTAAGATCGATGTCAAAGAGCATACTGCCTATATTTTCTTCTAGTTTCATGGTTTCAGGTCTTACGTTCGTCTTTAATCCATTTTGAGTTAATTTTTGTATATGGTGTAAGATAATGGTCTACTTTCACTCTTTTGCATGTGGCTGTCCAATTTTCCCAACACTATTTATTAAAGAGACTTACCTTTCTCCAATGTATGTTCTTGGCTCCTTTGTCAAAGATTAACTGTCCAGAGATGTGTGGTTTTATTTCTGCGCTTTCAATTTTGTTCCATTGATCTGTGTGTCTGTTTTTCTGCCAGTACTGTGCTGTTTTGATTATTATAGCTTTGTAGTATATTTTAAAGTGAGGAATTTGATGGCTCCAGTTTTGCTCTTTTTTTCTTAGGATTGCTTTGGCTATTTGGGGTTGTTTTTTTTTTTTTTCTTTAGAGATTGGCACCTAAGCTAACAACTGTTGCCAATCTTCTTCTTTTTTCTTTTTTTTCTTCTTCTCCCCAAAGCCCCCCAGTACATAGTTGTATATTCTAGTTGTGAGTGCCTCTGGTTGTGCCATGTGGGATGCCACCTCAGTATGGCCTGATGAGCGGTGCCATGTCCATGCCCAGGATCCAAACTGGTGAAACCCTGGGCAGCCAAAGCAGAGTGTACAAACTTAACCACTTGGCCATGAGGCCAGTCCCTATTTGAGGTCTTTTGTTGTTCCATATAAATTTTAGGATTCTTTGTTCTATTTCCGTGAAGAATATCTTCAGGATTCTGATTGGGATTGCATTGAATCTGTAGATTGCTTTAGGTAATATGGACATTTTAACTATGTTTATTCTTCCCATCCATGAACATGGAATATCTTTAGAGGACCCTAGTTCTTTTGATAATTGTATTTTTCATTTACATCAATCTATTGGATTCTGGTTTATATAACTATCAGTTTCTGTGAATTTCATGAATACAAGAGCCCCCCTGGGAGATGGTTCCACTCTATGCTTACTATTAAAATCAGGCTTCTGAATTTGCAAGACTGAAGACCAGTTCTGGGATGATGGTAAATTCCTTAAGGTTATAGCACTGTAGAGGTACCTGTCTAGATGGCCAGCTGGACTACCTTAAGCTACACCCATCTATCTCATTCTGTGCCTTCTTTGGTCTAAAAGAAAAGCAGTAAGTGCTGAAGAGAAATACAATTCACATGCTGTGGGGGTTCAAAAAAGAGAGAGAGGGGCTGGCCTGGTGGCACAGTGGTTAAGTTCACACACTCCACTGCAGTTCAATGAACTAGGGTTCATTGGTTTGGATCCCAGGCACGGACCTATGCACTGCTTATCAAGCCATGTTGTGGTGGCATCCCACATATAAAGTAGAGGAAAATGGGCACAGATGTTAGCTCAGGGCCAATCTTCCTCAGCAAAGAGAGGAGGGCTGGCAGCAGATGTTAGCTCAGGGCTAATCTTCCTTAAAAGAAGGAAAAAAAAGGGAAAGTTTACTTTCCCTTATTATGAAATAGGATAGGAGTTCAGGAAAGATTCACAAGGATGTGATATTTGAACTGCGTCTTGAAAAATGAGTAGAATTAGGAGAAGAGCATGCTATGTGTAGGTGGCCACTAGAGCAAATATAAGAAGCCAGGGACCAATCGGGGGAATATAGAGTAAGAGGAAAAGGAAGAATTGTGTGAAAAGATATATTAAGGTCAGATTAAGCCTCTTGGGTTTTATTTTCTACTACGGAGAGCTAATGGTGGAAGTTTTTTGGTTTTGTTTTGCCATTTTTAAGTGTCCAGTTCAGTGGCATTAAGCACAGTCACATTGTTGTGCAACCATCACCACTATCCATCTCCAGAATTTTTTCATCATCACATGCTGAAACTCTGTACCCATTAAACAGTAACTCCCCATCCTCCCCTCCCCTAGCTCTTGGTAACCACTGTTCTATTTTCTGCCTCTATCAATTTGACTATTCTAGATATCTCATATAAGTGGAATCATACAACATTTGTTCTTTTGTGTCTGGCTTATTTCACTTAGCATAATGTGTGCAAGGTTCATTCATGTCGTAGCATGTACCAAAATTTCATTTCTTTTCATGGCTGAATATAGTATTCCATTGTGTGTATATACCACATTTTGTTTATCTGTTCATCCGTTGATGGACATTTGGGTTGTTTCCATCTTTTAGCTATTGTGAATTATGCTGCTGTGAACATGGTGTACAAATATTTGTTTTGAGTCCCTGCTTTCAATTCTTTTGGGTATACACCCAGAAGTGAAATTGCTGGATCATACAGTAATTCTATGTTTCGTTTTTTGACCACACTGTTTTCCACAGCAACTACACCACTTTACATTCTCAATGATAGAAGTTTTACAAAGGGGAGTGACATGGTCAAAGCTGTGTTTAAAGACAATCTGGCAGAGAGCATAGGACAGAATAGGATTTCAGAATGACCAATTGAAGAATTCCACAATAGTTCAGGCAAGATGTAATGAGGGGCTGAGCACATCAGTAACAATGAGAACAGGGAAGAGGATGACTCCAGAGCATGGAGAAGTCATTAGTTCAGGTTTGGACTGTAGAGTTTGAATTACAAGTGGGACATTGTAACCTGGAAATTGTCTTGCCTGCTCAACACCCTTACCCTTTCAAATGGTAGTAGCACTCTACTTTTTTCCTTTTTAGATTGTAGAATCATCCTTCTTCTGTACATAGTGCTGAGCGGGGAAGGTGTGTGGCTGTGAGAATGCGCTTCTCAGATCTCCAGCTGGGGGAATGCACCAACAGCTCAGCTGCTGAGCTCTGAAGTCCATGCTCAGCTTTGAAATCCCTTGCCCTTCACTCCCAGGCCTCACTTCCCACAGGCTGCTCCTGGCCAGCGACTGAGCACAGAAGGGACTTTAGGACAGGCTTTTTCCTGGGATAAGTGCTACTCTTCTCATGGACAACTTTGGCTCAAAGACTCCTCAGTGGCCTTGCCAAATTCTCCTTAGAGCTGCACTGTGGTCTAAGACGCTTCCACCTAGAACTCCTTCCTTCTCGCTCCTTCACTTAGAGTCAGACCTGCATCACTATCCAGTGGTCCTCTCAGTCTCTCCCAGCTCCTGCCCCATTTTCTTCCACAGGTGTTTTCCATAATAAATTGCTTGCATTTAATCTGTCGTGGTCTCTGATTTTCTGAGGATCTGAACTGACAGGAGGGTAGGGAACGTCAGATACTTCATGTTGTAGTATCTCTTCTATACCACATCAGCCATAGGGGTAGGCATACAACCCAATGTGACCAATCATAATGATCCCCACATCTTGGCCCAGTGCCTCCTCAGAGTCTCTCAGCATCACTTGGCTCCCAGACCACTAGCCACTTGGTCCACCTCAACCACAGACAAGGTTGACCAACTCTGAATGAGGCCTCCCAGTTCTGCTGCCTGAGGCCAACTAGTTGTGAACATGGATTCTATGGCTTCTGCAGCTTCCAGACTCTGATGACACACCACCTCACGGAGCACAAGCTCTCACTTCCTGAGCAGCTGCTGAAGGGGCCAGTGAAGCACCCTAGAAGTCTAGGGGATTTAACTAGCCATAGGGCAAACTGATCGATGGGAGACAAGACAGGAAACAGCAGATAGAACAATCCACTCTCCCTTCCTTCCTCTGATGGACTGTTTCAAAGTATAATTTTGCTATACAACCTCTCTAGAAACATTCTGCATGGCCAAGCGGGTGGACCCATAAAGAGACTACTCATTATGAAGAAGTAGCAGCAAACATTTCCTTGCATTACTTGCCATCTTTTCCTGCTTCCCCGTCCCCTCATTCTCACTGCTCTAGGATTGTGCCTCCCACGTAAGGCTTTAGCACTTAACCCCTTCTTCAAGTTTGTGTTCTAGAAATCCTTGCTAAGACAGGTCACAGTTTCTGAACAGATGGGCACATGACCCAAACTAAGCTAAGCAAAGCCTTCCTAAAGATATGAAATATAGATATGGGAGAGACAGGACTTTCCTTCTGAAGGTCTGAGCTATGAGAATCTGTGGGTGGCCATCATTTCTGCTTCATGGAGACAGCCTGCCTAAGCACGAAGGCATCACAGAGAAAGAGACGGACACAGAGCCCTGACAGCCTTTGAGCACCTAGATCCAACTCTCCCCAATATGTATTAACTGTTTTGTCATTTCTTTATCTCTCTGAAAACCAGTTTTCCCAATCGAAATCAAGAAAACATGGTCACCCATAGATCCCAAGTCACCTCTGTTCAAGAGATCAGCCAGGTGACTTTTAGGCTCAATTTTTGAACTCCTGGGAGAAAGAGCTGCTGCTTGGGCTGGCTTTGGCCAGGTGTCCGCCCCTGAACCAATCAACCTTAATGTGGAGGGGGGCATAGGGTCATCTGTAAATGTGGTGGTGTCCACTGTAACCCTGTGAATAACGGTATGATAGCAAGCTGCAGGATAGAGTAACACTTCCCAGAAAAGTGGGAGTAGAGAGTTGGGCAGATCAAACAATGGCTGCTCATTCCCAGAGAATAAATAAGTGGAGAGAGGGTAAACAGAAGAGGTCAGAGGACAGATGCTATCTGACCCAATGCCACCTTACACTTTGTCTAAACCAATGCTATCCAAGAACTTTCTGCAATGATGGAAATTTTTTACATCTGTGCTGTTCAGTATAGCGGCCACCAGCCACATGTGGCTATTGAGCACTTGAAGATGGTTAGTGCAACTGAGAAACTGAATTTTTAATTTCATTGTATTTTAATTTAAATTTAAATAGCTACATGTTGTGAATGCATATTGGACAGCACAGATCTAGACTATTGGTCTGCTTGGAAAGGCAGCATGGAGTATTGGCCATAGCATGGGCTTTGGAGTCAGCCTGATCTGGGTTCAAGTCCCTGCTCTACTACTTAGTGGTATAAATTGAACAGCTTATTTAACCACTCTGAGCTGTAGAGTGAAAGATGCAAAGAAGAGTAAATGATATGTGATACCAAAAAGAGAGATAAGGGCAAAAGATCTTCAAAAGGACAAAGAGTCAGTTGGATTTGGCAATTAGGAGACTAGGAGTGAATTAAGACAGAGAAGTATTAAAAGTGTGATGGGGTAAAACCCAGAGCATCAATTTACCTGTCTTTTGGACATCTGCTAAGTCTGTCTCTTCTGGAGGAGGATCCCAGGCAGGGAGAGATAGGGAACACAAGCATTTCTCTTAATCCTGATGGCCACACACAGAGCTGAGAACTCAAAGCATGTCCTGAAGGTAGGGCTCCAAGGCCAAGCCAGAAAAACAGAATCAGAAACACTGTCAGTTGTGAGGTCTAGAGCCAAAGACGGGGTTGCCTAGACCAAGGAAGACACAAGGAAAGAACACCTCATGGATATACTCTCATTATATTTCACTTACTGTGTGACTAGATTGTGAGTCCTTCAAGGTTGAAGGCCTTGTTCATCACAGTGTCCCCAGCACCTAGTAAGTTCCTAGCACCATAGTAGGTGCTTAATTAACATCTATAGAATGAATGAATGCAAGTCAGTGAGTCCACTCCTTGGTGCATGGTAGACCTCTAAAAATGTTAGTTAAGTTATCAGAGGGAGAAAACTGCAGTGAGAAGGTGCTAGGGAATCCTTCTTGGCTTGGAAACCATTTTAAGGTCCTTAGCATATTGCCTGGCACAGAGGACTTGCTCAACAAATGGTCACTATGATAATTATTATTGGTGGGGAGTAAGGTTTTGCCTTAGGTGTTGATCTCATTTGATTCCTCAGTCAACTCAGTGAGATAGGTTTTATTAGACTAATGTCTACTGAGTTCATGTCTAGGCCACTTTTCTGCTTCCTGTCCCAGTCAACCATATCTACTCTGGTTTGGTTCAAGGAAGTGGAAGTTGAAATGGGGCCAAAGGGAGCTTTTTATTTGTTGGTTTGTTTTGGATTTTAAGAAGAGAAACTCTGGAGCAATTTTGTAAATTAAATATTCCATTAGACAGGCAGAAATTGACAATGCAAAAGAGAGAGAATATCTGCAGAGGTAAGTTTTGGGGTCCTTGGCACAGATTGGGGAGAGGTTGGCCTCTGATAGGATCTGGGACACTGAGACTTCCCTTCAGAGCAAAGGAAGGCAGGGAATTCGTGTACAGAAGCAGGAAAGTTAGTAAAGTTAGGATGCTTAAAATCCAGAGTTAAGTTTTGCAGCAATCGATGATGGCATGGTATAGGGCAATGTTTTTCTAGGTGCAGGGCATAACCCGTTAGTAGATCATGAAAGCATTTAGAAGTTTGCAACCAGCTTTATTTTTTAAATGGAATAGAATAGAATTGGAAATTTGAATTATAGTTATGCATTGCTTAACAACTGGGACACATTCTGAGAAATGCGTCATTAGGCAATTTTGTCACTGTGAGAACATCATAGAGTGTACTTACACAAACCTAAATGATATAGTCTACTACACACCTAGGCTATATGGGACTAATCTTGTGGGACCACCATCGTGTATGCAGTCTCTCATTGCCCATAATGTTGTTATGCAGCGCATAACTGTAATTGCACATAGCAAGGGTAAATACTATGAAAATTATGGTGAAACTTTTGTTTCAGTTATGTATACAGCTACGTCACACTGTAGTGTCACACTATAAAATTTATTTTTTATTGAGGGCACACTAAAAAATATTTAAAAGCCTTTGATCCAGGATGTGACTATGGGAAAAGTGGCTGATATCTAGAACTTTCTTTCTCTTCCAGAGTTTTCCTTGATGCTTGTAAATTGGTCTTGCTTTGTGATCAACAATAGGCATCGTAAGGGGCATGAACCTGATTCACCATGCCAGAGCTTCCTAAGCAGTGACTACAGCATATGGCTTCCATGTTGCCCCAAATTAACCTCCTAATCCTCAGGGCTACTCTTTCTTCCTGGTTTCTGCTCCTCTTATTGTCCCAAGATGACTGCCAACAGCTCCCAGGGCCTGCATACTTCCTCATTCGTGGTTAGCAAGGAAGAGACAGGCTGTGTGCCAGCCTTCTCAGCAAAAATCCTGAGATCCACTCTGATTGGACTGGTGAGTTCATATGACCCACCTGAACCAGTCATTCTGGTCAGTGGGATTGACTGGCTCAGCCCTCCTCTACCCTGATGGAGTCAGCTTCCTGAAAACACGTGGATCCTGGAAATGAAATCATGGGCTGTTGCAAAGGGAGAAATGGAGAAATGAGGTAATCAACTAATGTCCAATACACATGGCCTTTAAGGTGCCAACACTAGTTGTAAGTTTCAGTAGCATTTATGTTGGTCATTTGCCTGTTTGCTCTGAGCCCCACTCTAGCTTTTCCATGCTTTGCTTTGTGCTTGAGTGTGCTGGGCCCTGAAAACGACATTTTCAGACTCCTCTCACTAGCCAGCTTCCTGTCAGATTCAGCCACTGGGAAGTACTGGTAGGAAATTGTGTGGCGGGAGGAGAGGAAAAGCCATTTTCTCTCTGCATCTGCCAGTGGTTGTGGGCTCAGAGACCTTCACCATTTCAAGCAGTGGTGGCCTACTGCCACAGGCTCCAGCAGCATCATGGTACTGGAGGGGCAGCAGTGGGTAGCCAGAGGCTCCAGTGACCTCTGGCAGTTCTGCCAGCAGCATCATTTCAAAAAAAGCTCTCCAGCAGTGTCGACAGAAAGTACACATCTGGGTCTAATAACACCCTTCCATTTGATCCTCCACGCCTAGGAGTGAGAGAAGCTTTCTGCAGCCACCCATCTCTAGTCTACCCCGCCTTACCCTCCTTCAAGACAACATATTTCTAACCAGTTCTCTGAAACAAATTCCCTCTGTTTGAAATTCCTAGCACATTTTCTGTTTTCTTGTCTTCACCCCGACTGACACAGTGTTGCCTTGGCCATTGGACAGGCTCACTGCCGTGACTAATTTCCCAGTCGTGCTGTTTGCTGTTATGGGGCTGGGTGATGCCAAAGAGAAGCACACTAAGCTCTCTGCTGGGGCATTGGGAAAGGAGCAAGGGCAGACCCTGGAGAAAGCACAGATAAAGGCTCTTCCTCCAGAGCTTCCTCACTTAACCCTATTAGAACTGCATGACAGAGAACTCACTGCTTGACTCCACATTGTGGCCGGGAAGGATGGGCTCAGGGATGGCCAGGTGGGAGTGCAGCAATGAGTGTAGCTGGCAAAGGGGCCCAAAACAGAGGGGCCAGGAAAGGGTGTCTTTGCTGCAGAATAGTTTAGGGAGGAGGCGGGGCAGGGACTATTACCTCTGCTTCCTCTCTTTCAGAGGTGCTGATGGAGGGATAGACCGATGGTTTTCAATATTTCCTGTCATACCTTCCACCAGGTGCTCTGTAATCACAACAAGAAAACCAACTCTTCCAATGGCCTTTATCCATGCCAACACCTAAGGAACTGTTACTAAATCCTTACATCAAACCTGGCTTATTTCTATGGGCCCCTGGTGCTACCCAAGCCACTGGGGAGTAGCCAAATCTCTGTAGAGACTGGAGGGGAAGATTGTGAATGACTCCTGGAGGCCTCAAAGGGGCAGCGGTGTCAAGAACACCACTTCTCTCAGAGGTCCCTTGCCATGGCCAGTAGTGTTTTTCAAGGTGGTGTCAGGCAAATCCTGCTTAAGTGTGATCCATGATTGGAAATCTAGATCCAACTCAGCCATTAACTTGCTCTGTGATCTTGGGCAAGTCACTTAATCAAGGTCAGTCTCAATATGTCCATCTGGTTTAAAAAGAACAGAAGGATAATTCTTCTAAATTCTTTTAAAGTAGTTATTTTAAGGGGGTGTATGGGATGGGAGAAATGAGAGGTATTGCCCTCTGTCTCTCCTTCTTGCCCATCCTCCCTGGGATTCTGTGAATACCAAATAAGATAATAAGCATGAAAATGCTCTGAAAAGCACAAAGCACCGTGCAAAAGCAACGAAGTATTATTATCAACATAGTTGTTAGCTTAGAAGGATGAAGGCAGGGCACAGGCCGAGAGCCAAACAGCTGGAAGGCAAGAGATCTTAACACCAAAGAAGGAAACTTTCTTTGTTCAAATTCTTCCTGGAGTGGCACTTTCTTTGGAACAGACCTGGCACTGGGATCCTCTGAAATGCTGAAGTGGGTCCAGGAAAGTGTTAAGGGGGTAGGTAGGGCATTCAGCAGCCAAAAGATACTGGAGAAACACCAGCCCTGGTTCCTCAGTCCCTTTGTGATCCAACAAAGGATGCAATGGACAGGGGAGGCGGACTCTATCAGCAGGGCTCAGGTTCAAAGCCAGGTGTGTGTTGGATCCTCCCACAGGCTCTTTAACCAGCCACCAAGTTATTTTGGGAGCCAGGATAACTTGGACACTCTGTAACTAATACTGAACTCAGTTGCCAACAACCTAAAACCCATTCACTCTGCATGATGTTCAAAGAGAACATTGATCTGGAGAAGATCTTAGAGACGGTGTAGTCAAACTGAGGCCCAGACAGGGGGCAGAGACTTGCCACGGTAACAAGTAGGGTCAGGCTCATTGGGCTGCAAGGAACAGAAACCTACCCAATCTAGCTCAAATATAAAGGAGTTTCTTTTTTTTTCTTTTAGGATTTTATTTTTCCTTTTTCTCTCCAAATCCCCCTGGTATATAGTTATATATTTTTAGTTGTGGGTCCTTCTAGTTGTGGCATGTGGGATGCTGCCTCAGCATGGCTTGATGAGTGGTGCCATGTCCACGCCCAGGATCCGAACCAGCGAAACCCTGGGCCACAGCAGCGGAGCAGAGCCCACAAACTTAACCACTCGGCCACGGGGCGGCCCCCTAAAGGAGTTTCTTGTAAGGCCTGGAATGGAAACACCAGCAGGAAGGAAGCAGCTCTGGGACTGTTGTCTTCATTCTTCCTCTCCTCCCACCCTCTCCATCTCTGCACAGAACTGCTCCTTTCTCCTCTACCTACCCACAGACTTCTGCTTCTTCTTGGTCTCTGCTCCCTCTTATCTTGGCTCACACATGGCTTTACTGGCCAAGGTCCACTTGTCTCTGACCTCCCTACTTCAACTCCCTCTGCCACCTGACAATTTCTTTCTGTTCCTTGGTTCAAGAGAGCCTCTAATTGGTCTTTCTTGGATTGTCGTGCTAGGCCATTAGTTAGAGGTCTCCAGCTAATATATGACGTGGTAACCCTTGGCTCTAGTGCTGGCCCAATCTGCTCAAGTCTAGAGGCTGGAGGGGCCAAGTGGTCTAAAGCGTAGCCCCAGCAGGGTTTGTGGCAGCTTTTCTTCAAAGTGGATGTGAGTCTGGCAGGCTCTGTGCCACCCCTGGGACCATATGACCGCTGCCCAAGGCTCCAGATTTCTTGCTCAGAACTTTTCCCATGGAATGTGTCATTTCTTTCCTTTATTTGTGCAGCAGACCTGTCTTAATGTCTGTTAAATGTCATTCATGAAGATCTTCTTCCTTCTTTTCCTCGTCCTCCTCCCCCCTGCCCCAAGGAACATAGGGTAGAGTGAAGATAAAGGCAGCAAAATAATTAGAATATGTATTTTAGAAGAACTATAAACAAAGTAATAACAGCCACCACTTACCGAGGACGAGGACGCCGTACCCATCACTGCTGATCACTTTACATACATTTTCTCATTTAATCTTTACAGCTCCCCTGTGAAGTCAGCACCACATTTTGCACATGTGGAAATACGCTCAGAGAGGGGTGCAAAGATAATAATCAGCACAGCAGGGCTCTGATGCCAAAGCCTGCTCCATTAACCACCGTGCTACGCAGTCTTCACCATGCTGTTGGAGTAAGGAGGACCCTCCCGGCCTAGAGAGGAGGCAGGGATGACTGCTGAGAGCAGTACACTTCCAGGAGGAGGTGCTATCTGAGCAGAGCCCTGGAGTTAGAGCAAGCTTTCACTGGGCAAATGGGGTGGGGACTGAACAGCAAGATGTGAGCACTGAGGAGCACCAGAAAGGCTAGAGTAGGGGTGTGAGCAGGGGGCAGAGCCAGGAGCACATTGCACGCCCTAAGAGTGAGTGCCTCCCTAAATTTGTGCCCTAGGGCCTCCCTTTCCCCACCTTGTCCAAGCCTTGGCAGGGAGTGTGGAGTTAAGGCCATCAGGAGCACTGAGGAGAAGGATCTCGGAGAAGAAGGCAAGTTCAACAGAACTAAAGAAACGCAACTATTGCCTGGGCCTTTGTTCCCCAAATGGACTTTCAGGGCGCATGCATAGAGTTCAAAGTGAAAAATTCAAGAGGGAAGAGGATCTTTAAAACATCCATACGAACAAGCCTCCCCAGCCCAGACTCCCCACACAGCTTTCTTCCGCTTGACTTGCAGGTCTGGTCTTGGATGTCACTTCCTCTGTAGAAAGTATCTAAGCTGGCTTTAGGGCACTTGGGTTACTATTTTGTAGTTGCCTTTTGCATTGTTTGTGTCCCCCCTCCCCCGCAGGCTATGAATTCCCTGAGGGCAGGGGCTGGGTCTTGTTTACCTTCCATCCCAGTAGAGCATGTGGCTCATAGTAGCTGCTAAGAAAAGATAGGTGAAAGAATAAGAAATCGCCCCCAAGGAGCCTCTGCCAAGTCTTTCACACCACATGGATTTTTTCTTCTCCATCTCTGGGGTCCTATCAACCACAACACTTAGAATCCTATATGTGTTCGAGCCAGAAGAAATCTTAACAATCATCTAGCTATCTCCTTCCTCCTACCCCTTCATAGACAGCATGATTGAGGTTCAATTTTCACTTATTTGCCAACAATCTGGATTTTATGTCTCTAGCCACAATTTTTCCTCTGAACTCCTGCCCTAATCATCTGCTTCTGCAGTCCCTCATCCGGGATGCCCCAGAGTACCTGTATCTGAATACATCCAGAACTGGACTCAGCACCTCCCCAGGCCTGCTGCAGGCTTCCCTGACTGGGTTAACATCACCCCCAAACCTGTTGGCAGGGCCAAAATGTAAAGACCCCTCCTTGCCACCTCCTACAGCCTCCTACCACCAAACAAACACCAAGGCCAGTAGTTTCTATCACCTAAACCACAAAATCTCTTCAAATTCTCTCTGCCTCTTTATTTTAAATGCCCCACAGCTCTCAATGAACCCCTGCAAAAGTCTCCTCATTGATTCCCCTAAATCTACTCTTTCTTTGTTCCAATCCATGCTCCTCACTACAGCCAGAGTGATATTTTTTAAATGGTACTTTCTCATTGAACTCTTTTGCTGATAGACCTCCAATGACTCTCCGCTTAAAAAAAAAAAAGTAGAGGCTGGCCCCATGGCCGAGTGGTTAAGTTTGCACGCTCTGCTTTGGTGGCCCAGGGTTTTGCCAGTTCGAATCCTGGGTGCAGACATGGCACCACTCGTCAGGCCATTCTGAGGTGGCGTCCCACATACCACAACTAGAAGGACCCACAACTAAAATTACACAACTATATACTGGGGGGCTTTGGGAGAAAAAGGAAAAATAAAATCTTTAAAAAAAAAAGTAACATTATTATAGCTAACACGGAAGATTTATTGTGTTCTAGGACTTGCACTAAGGACTTTACACATATTAACTCATTTAATCCTCACAATCTAAATATCCTCATTATGTAAATGAGGAAACCGAGACTCAGAGAAGCAACTTCAGGGCCTTCACATCAGCTCTTACCTCATCCTTGACGCTTTGATCTGGTTGACTGCTATTCAGACTTCAGATAGGGTACCTTGGGGAGATTCTAGGACCTCCCTTACCAGGGCAGGCCCTCCCATAGCATCCATCCCAGCTTGTAATTATGTATTATTTTGGTGGTGGTGGTGGAGGGGAGTCATTGATTGATATCTATCACCTCAATAGGCTTTAATTTCTAAGTTTTGCTCATCACGTGTCCTCAGTACTTGACGTGTAACAAATGCTTGCTCAATATCTGTTGAATGGGTCCATGAGAAGGGTTTTCAATAGGAAAGGGGATGTGGTCAGATTCATTTCAGAAGGATTTCTCTTGTGTGAAAATTTGGAGGTGGTGAGACTAAGTCACCGCCGGTAGCTGGATTCAGGAGTGACAGGAAGGCAGTCTGGACAAGGGGAGGGCCATAGGGATGGAGAGCAGTGGACAAACCTGGGGAGTTTTAGCAGGTAGACTTGGCAGGCCCTGATAACTAACTGGATGGAGGTGAGGAGGAGGGGGGAGTCAAGGGTGACTCCCAGGTTTCTGGCTTAGGCAACTGGTACCTTGATCCCGGGTGGGGAGCATCTGGGAGGAAAGAGGCAGGCTGGGTTGGCAGAGCAGGTGACCCTAGACTAAGTCAACTGAAACATGGAAAAGCTCTCACAGTCTTTGTGCCCAAACTCCTCTGAGCCCAAATTCTTTAGCTTGGTCCTGGTGTACTTGTCCAACCTCATCTCCAACCCACCCCAGACGTGGGCCACACAGACTACCACTCCTCCCCCAAACCCCACTCTTCCTCCTCCAGCCTTTGTGAGTGCTGCCCTGGTCCTTCACCCTTCTCTCACACTCCACAAGACTCAGCTTCAAGGACTCTCCTCTGGGACCCCTCCCTGTCCCTCTCACTCCTTCCTGGGGTCAACATGTCCTCTGCTGTTTCCAGGACTTAGTGTCAGAAACATTTCTCTGCCTGTCTCCCCTAATGACTGTTTTTCTCAATTCTGAATCCCCGGCACCAGCACGAGGCCTGGATCAAGGTAAACCTCAAAAAAGTCTATTGAATTCCCCCAAGGACTTGCCTTCCTTACATTAAGAGTGGGGCCAGGAGTCGGACATTCAATCCTGATGCCACCGCTTCTCTCAAAGCCTCAGTTTCCTTGTCTGTCAAATGGAAGTGATAATACAGTGGACCTACCTAGAAGAGTTGTTTTGAGGATCAAATAAAATACTCTTTGTTATGTGTTGAGCACAATGCCTGGAACATGGTTAGCTCCCTCAAAAATTGAGCTATTTAAGAAAAAATTCCGCCTTCGCGTGGGGAAGCTGCAGGAACTGGAACCTAGGATTGCAGTTCCCAGGATGACCACCCGAGGGCAGTGCTGAGCAGCCTCCGGGCGGACTCTGGCTCGGCTGTGCTAAGGCACCTGCTGTGGGCCCAGATGGTCCGGCTGGGATTTCCGGGGCTTCCCAGCCCCTGAACAGGTGGGCACTGGCCAGGGCGCCGTAGGAGGAGCCTCCGCGAAGTGCTCGGCGTTGACTCTCACCGCCCCGGCCTCGTCCCCTTGCGGGCTTGGGGGAAGGGCTGGCGGGCCAGAGAGGACAAGAGTGGAGGGCAACTGGGATTTCTCTCCTCCAGTTTGTCGTCTTTCAAATTTGAGTATGATCACTTCTTCTCTATAGAAATTTTTATAGCCAAATGTATCTATCTCTTCCCTTTGGCTCCCCTTTCCTTTTGACATGTTTAGAAAGCCTTTTCCATCTCCAAGATTACTGAAATATTCATGCATGTTTTCTTCTGGTACCTATGGTGTTATTATTTAAATACACGCTCCACCTGGAATTTACTTTGGGGTCGAGTAAGGACACAGCTTTCTTTTATTTCCCCAAATGGCTTGCCAGTTATTCCATCCATTTGTCGAAAGACCTATATTTCTCTCCATTTACCTGAATCTTTATCGTCCACTGAATTCCCCTGTGTGGTTGGACCCATTTCTGTACTCCGTTTTGTTGCACCGATTCGTGTAGGCAGTCCTGATTCAATACCATACTGCTTTAAATACCTTGACTTTATAATTTGTTTTAATATCAGGTGCAGCAAATCCCTTTCCTTGTTTTTTCTAGATTTTTTATTCCTGCATGTTTATTCTTCTATACTACTCAAGACTCGACCCTCACCCCACATCCCACCTAATCCTCTGGAAGCCAATATGTAGCTTTGGAGTCCCTAAAATTATATGCAAAATGTACATTTGCACATTTCTTCAGGGGGAAAGACCAAGTTTTCACCAGATGTGCAAAGAGAGCCTCTGGTTTACCTGTCTCTGTGATGGGGTGCACGGGAGGAGCACAGAGGACTCTTGACTCCTCTCTTCCCTCCCACATCCTCACAGGCTCTGCTGTCCCCATCCTGCACCTCCTCCATTGCTGCAGCTGCTTCCCCGCCTTCCTCTTGTCTCCCCGAATCTAATTCCCTTTGCTGCTCCAGAGAAACTGTTCTACGACACAGGCCCTAGTTCTAGGCCTGATGCAGATGAGAGGACAACAAAAGTTTAATTAGGAAGTGAATAAAATTGTGAGTTACAACTCCACCGCTGGTCAGCTATGGGACCCTGCTTTGGGCTCTCCACATTGTTAGGTCTCAGTTTACCCTTTTCACAGACCAGGTGAGAAGGGATGAGATAGGCTGATGGGTAGATAGAAGATGCAAGCTACCCCAGAAGGGTCACTGAATTCCAAATCCTTGTCTCCCCCCCCCCCCCCACCGCACTCATATTTTAATCCATGCCCTCAGCGCGGAGACTACTGGTTCTGCCTGCCTCCAGCAGTTAGGAAAGCAAATACTAATAATATCATCCCCTTTGTACATGAGTGGAATCAAGAACACTGGAGCCCCAAAGTGGAGCTGACCAGCTAAGCAAGGTTAAATAGAGCCAGATGGGGCAGGCGTGACCCTAGGAGAGTCTTATACAGCATCCTCCTCAAGTTCCCACAGGCCGGCGAACCTGGGACTCAGAGAGCCCGCTTGGAAGTTCTTTAGGCGGATGCCATGGCCTAAAACAGGGCTTCTCAACCTTGGCACTGCTGATATTTAGGACCCGGTAATTTTTTGTGTGGGGGCTGTCCTGTGCATTGTATGATATTGAGCAGCATCCCTGGTCTCTTCTCACTAGATGCCAGTAGGAACCCCCAGTGAAAACCAAAGAGGTTTCCAAATGTTGTCAAATGTCCCCTGGGGGGCAAAATCGCCCCAAGTTGAAAACGACTGCTCTAGGAGTAGAGAGGGTCTCAGGGCAGAACACCCTCCACCTCTGTCTGAGAGGGATATTATAAAGTTTTTTTCTTCATAGCAGGCCCTTGGGCAAGTCTTTTCTCCGCCCTGGGCTTCAGTTTTTCCATCTGTAAATTGGATTTGATGTTGTAAGTCGTTTCCCCCTTCTCTTACCATCTGATGTTCCAGGATCTGGTCTAGGGTGGGGCGGGGTATCGCGGTGCCAGTGAGGTCTAGGAGGTGCCCCAAAGAGAAGGAAAGATGAGAAAAGACAGAGGTGGTGGCGTAGGCGGGGGCCAACCAAGCACGAGGCAGCAGCGTTCTAGGTCGGTGGAGAGGCTTAAGGGGTCCTCTAGACCCCGCCCTCTTGGTCGACCCCAACCAGGCAAACCCAGACTCTCCGGATTCCGCAGGCCCCGCCCACCATCCAACGCCCTGCCCAATTGGCCCCGCCCTCCCCATGGCCCCGCCCCGGACGAGGCCCCGCCCCCATAAGGCCCCGCCTCTCTCTTCGCCTCCCGCCAGCCGGGGTTTGGGCTTTGCACCCGGCGGCTGCTGAGAACCGTGGCGGTTGCGGAGCCGGCAGCGCAGGCGGGCGGAGCGGAGCTGCCCTGCCCGGTGGCGGGCGATGCCCCCGTGAGCCTCTCTCGCGGCCCCTCCCCGCCCCGCGCCCCTACTCCCTCGGAGTCCGTCGCCCGCCTGGCACCGGGCCGCGCCTACCGCCGGGTCCGCGGGGCGGGGTCCCGGGGCAGCACCTGCCCCGCCTTGCGGAGCCGCCTCGGCCAGCGGAGACCCCTCCCTGTCTGGACCCCGGCCCCACCTCCGGGTAAGTCAATAGGCATTGCTCGCCTGGGAGTGGACGTGGGGAGGGGGCTGCGGAGGTCTGGGGGTCCACTGGCGGAGGGAGGGGGGCTCGGGCCGTGAGGCGCCACGTAGGGATCTGAGTGTGCAGGGTCTGGGGGGGCGGGGGCCCGGGGGATGAGCACAGTGCGTGTGATGGCTCTGGGGTGGGGGCTGAGGTATGAGAGGGGAACATGGGGTGTTTGGGGAAGCCTGGAAAATGGGGTAGGGGACGCGAGAGTCTTGAGTTCTTTGCTGGTGCTCGGAGCACCTGGGGCCCTGGGTTTCCGTAGCATTGCCTGGCATGGCATTTTTGGAAAGTGCTTCACATCCCTCCTGGAAAGGGAGCTGGAAGGCTGCCTGCCTTTCTCCTTCCTGCCCGGGCCCTGGTTGAGAAGCAGCCACTCTTTCCTCCCAATGTGACACCATTGTAGTGCCCAGAGGACCCTCCACCCCATGAAAGAAAAGGGGTGGTGCTTACTCCAGCCCTAGGGTAGGGAAAAGGGGCTTCTGGGAAGCTGGGAAAGGCAGGTGGTCAATCCACGGTGGGGAGTCCAGGGTTCAGGGAGAGTTGGCAAGACCCTTGGTGGGCAACCTGGGCACCTTCTCTTTCAGGGGGAGGGTATCTTCACTGGCTGGCCTCCAGGCTGCCTGGACCTATGCCCATCTCACCTTCTCTGGACAACCCAGCCCTGAGGAGTGGGTTTCTTCCCGGTACCCTGGGCCTGGAAACCCAGGGAGGGCCCATACCTCCTGTGGTCCTGGATGGGGTGGGCAATGCCATACCTAAGGCCAGAGAGCAAGAGGTGCTGGCTGGCACTGCCACCTGGGGGTTGTTTGGATGTGGCCCTTCAGGGTTGGGGAGCCTGGGTGAATGTCAGCGTCCAACCTCAGCCCCAGGGGTGTTGTCTGGGTGTGGAGAGGAAGGCTGCTGCCCCTTTGGTCCTGTCCTCTGCCTATGATGGCTTCTTAAGTCCAGGGTCCTTGGGTTTGGGCCTGAAGTGGTGGTGAGAGAGCCTTTCTGGGCCAGCCCTGGTCACCAAGAGGTTAACTAGCCAGCCCCACAGTTGCTGCCAGCCACCAATTAGTCTGTAATCAGGCAGCTGCCAACTGTCCCTGGGGGCATGTGGGCAGCCTAATGGGGCATTCTGTGTTGAGGGTGGGGTCAGGGAAGGGGTCTATGAAACCTGTGCTTAAACCAAGCACCATGCTCTTCAGAGCCTATTTAGGGCTCACAGACCCCTTCCCTGCCCTCTATGCCGGGCTGCCTGGCTTAGGGACCTCTAGCCCTGTGGTTCGACACCCACCCGACCCTCTGCAAGGTATGAAGCCCAGAGTCAGGCAAACTTAGCTTCAAACTCAGGCTCTGCCACTTTCAGGCTGTGTGCTATTGAGGAAATCACTTCCCCTCTCTGAGCCTCCTTCAGTAAAACAGACCCACTTTCTAGGTCTGCCAGGAGGAGTAAATGAAATGGTGGATTTGAGCTGCTTAGCACGGTGCCTGGTACTCAGGGGAGCTCAGTAGATAACTGCTGAACTCACAGGCAACGCTGTGCCAAGGACTTGATGGGACAGGCAGGCAGGAGCCAGGTGCTGAGGCTGCAGCAGGGACCATGGTGTCTTCCCTTGGGGCATGTGGTCTCCTGGGCCAGGCACTGTCTCTGTCTTAACTATTTTCCCTCCCTCCCTCCTTGCTCACAGACCCTTCTGGTCTCTGGACATAAATTGGATTTTACTCTGCAGAGCCCAGGGTCGAACTGCTACTTTCTGGGCTCCCCCTATCCCTAACTAGGTGCTAAGCTCCGTGGGATCTGTCAGGGGTCTGGGTGATATCTGCAGCTGCAACAGCAGCTGGCCCTTTAAGGAGAGAAGAAAACAATTATCCAGCCTGGGCATTGCATCAGCTGGAGCCTGGAGGGTCCCTGGGGAATGGGGGGCAGGCTAGTGGTTGATTTCATTAGTGCCATGTGAGAACTCTCACCGGAGTCTGCCCCCTCCTCAGCCACAGCCTTCTCCCCCAGGCCACAGCAGCAGCCCCAGCCCCAGTGCCTCCCACAACCCCACCCCGGGAGCACCACCTTGCAGGACTCTGTGCACCCCCAGCCCAGTCATGGGCCTAGGCAGGGGAGGATCTAGGGAAGTGTCTCTCACAAAGGCCTTTTGTGACTTGAGGTGCAGGATATGCCTCCTGTACCTGCATGTTACTGACAGTGGGGTTGTCTGCCCCATTAGTGTTTGGCTGACCTGGGAACTATCTCTCCCACACTGGCATTTTGTTGACCCCGGGGAGGGGTGACTGCCACACTGGCCTCTCGCTGATGGTGGAGCTGTCTCCTACACTGCTGTTTTGCTGACCCAACAGGGGAGCTGTGCTGCCTGAGGCGGGGTGTGTGTGAACTGAGGGCACAGGGTAGAAACAATTGCGCCCTGGTTGGAGGTGAGCTAGTTGGGGACGGTGAGTCACAGGGGAAGAGAGGACACCAGGTACTTGGGCATCAGACAGACCTGGTTTCAAACCCCGCTTCCAGGCTCTGTTACTACTTTAGCAGGTAGCCTCAACTCCTCTGGAAAATAGGAATAGTTGACACCCATACTGGCTACCTGCATCTGGAAGGCGCTTGGGGGATTAAATGTAGGAACTGGATGTTGGGCACCCAGCCCAGGACTGGCAGGTGGAGGGCACAGACTCTATGATGATTCTCTTCTCTTTGCAAGTTTGGGCTCTTCACACCTTGACCTCAAAATGTCTGGACAAGAAAAGGAGGGTTGGGGAGGAGTGAAGAGAAGGGGAGAGAGAGTGCAGGGCCCTCCTGCCTCTGTTGCAGGAAGATGCATTCAGACGCCTGACGTACCAAGATCTATGAGCCAGGCAGCGCTGCCCCCATGGAGCCTGCATTCTAGCCAGGAGACGGCCCGGAGCAGGTAATTACATGTGTGACGTGTGTTGTAAGGTGGGGTTCAGGGAGCCTAGGGTGACAAGGAGTTGAAGATGCAAAGAAGAAGGGATGAGGAAAAGGAAACTGTGTGCTAAGGCCTTGGTGATGGTGGGAACAGGCCTGGTGTGGTGGGGGAGGCCAGCAGTGGTGGAGAGCGGGGAGAGAGTGGGCAGGTGTCAGCACAGCCAGGCCCGACTTCCCTGGTCTAGAAAGATACTGGACTTGGGAACTGTCCTGAAGCCAATGGCAGTTCCCTAAGGGTTTTCAGCAAAGGAGGCGGGGTCCGATCTCCAGAGAGTGTGGGCTGGGGTCTATGGCCCTCAGCAGAGCCGTCTCAGGAGTCACCTTTTGCCCTCTCCTACTCCTTCCCTGTGCGCAGCCCTGGTGCCCAGGGAGCAGTTTGTTTGTGTGGCACGCCCCAGGAGGGAGGGGGCCAGTCCCAGTCCCTCCAGCTCCCTCTCTCTGGGCCGAGGTGCCTCTCAGCCTTGTTGACGAAGATCACCCCTTGGGGCCAGGTTCTCCTGACCTCCCCAAAGAGCCAGAGGGCAAGAGGCAGGGCTTTGGCACCAGGCTGCCCTATGTTCACATCCCAGCTCTGCAGTTCATGAGGTGGGTGACCTCTGGGAAGGCATACCCGTCTCTGAACCTCAATGTCCTCGACTATAAAATGGGGTTGATGTTATCTCTCTATGGGAAAAAGAAAATTCAATTCCAAATGGAAATTGCAAAGCCCTATCTCAACTTCAGTTGGCAGTTTTATTCTATCACTGACACCTACTCTGGGCTAGGCCCACGGCTGGCTGGGGGTGGGGGCAGGGCTGGTTTCCTGAGTCTGTGGTTGCACAGGAGCCTGCACATAGAAGGCCCCACACTTGGTTTAACGTTCTGCTGTCACCATCTTGAAATTCTCAAAGATTTTGAACAAGGGGTCCTGCATTTTCATTTCGCAGAGGGCCCTGAATATTATATAGTCCCGCAAATTGGGTAGGGATGGCAAGAGCCAGGGAGGGACACAGACCTGCAAATAGTTCCCAGGTGGAGGAGGTGGAAGGTGGAGGGCATGACTAACTGTCCCAAGGTGGGTGGGATGTTAATAATAGTAACATTTATTTAGCGCTTACTGTGTGCTAGGTTCTCTGCTCAGCACTTTACAGACTCATCTTCAAACAGCCCTATGAGGTAGGTACTATTATTATTGCTGTTGTATAGATGAGGAAAGTGAGGTTAAGTTTTTTGGCCAAAGTCACACAGCTATCAAGTTGCAGAGCTGGGATTCAAACCCAGGTTGTTGGACCACAGAGCGCCTGGACCTGGACGAGGGAAGTTTTCATTCAGAGGAGGGGCCCCCTCAGCTGGTCTGAAGGATAACTCTGGAGTTTGCCAGGAGGAAGAAGCTGTTGTGGGGAAGGGAGGGCTCTCAGCTGGGGAGTGCATGATGCTTGGCCAGGAGAGGGGGAGCCAAAGCTGGATCCCTCCCAGGGCCGAGAGAAGTAACCCTTGGCTTTCATGGCTCTGATTTTCCAAGCTCAGAGCTCCTGGTCACTCTGCCCTCAGGCCCTGTTGCTGCCCTGATTCCTCAGAGCTGCCTGGCCTCTCTTCTCCCTGCCTGACCCCCTCCTCCCCAACTCGCAGGTCATCACACTCGCTCTCTCAACTTCAGTGATCTCTTCTGGGCTCAGGACCTGCAGGTCTGACTGCTTCCTGGACCACCTTTAGATCCATCACAATCAGCCTCAGGTCCCAAGCCAGGTTCGCAGCTCCGCCTGCCGGCACCTGCTCTGCCTCCAGTGTCCCCAGCTCATCTCTGTCACCACCACCCACCCACTTGCTCAAGCTGGAAAGTTGGAAGTTCTCCTGGACACCACCCTCTCCCTCACCCCCACATGGCACAGCCGGTCCTCAGCAAGTCCCGTTGGTTCTGAATGCCTCTCTGAGTCCGTCGTCTCTCTCTCTGCCCACTCCCCCATTCCAGGCCACCATCAGCTGTCACCAGGACCCCTGCAACAGCCTCCTAAACTGGTCTCCTTACATTTCTGTTCGTGCCCCACTTCATTTCACTTTTCACACTGCAGCCAGAGTGAACTTCTAGAGATAAATGTTTCATTGTATCATTTCCCTGCTTTAGACCCTTCCAAGACTTCTTGGAATAAAAGCCAGACTCTGACGTGTTCTACAAGGCCCTGTGGGATCTGGAACTTGCCTACCTTCTTGCGTTGTCTTGGACCGTTCTCCCTCTGCCTCTGCTGCAGGACCTGCACACGTGTTCCCTCATCCTGGAATGCACTCCTCCTCCCGGAGCCCTGTTAACTCCTACTTATCCTTCAGATAGGTACCAGCTCGCACATCATTTCTGCAGCAAAGCCTAAAAACCAGAAAGTAAACACCGCCCCCCTCCATAGAGCCTTGTACTTGCTTGTGATGCTCATCGCACTTGAATTGCTTTTTCCTCGTCTCTCTTTCTTGCTAGCCTGTGACCTCTGTGGGGTCAGGAATCCTGTTTTTGCCCAGCCCCGGCACATAGTAGGTACACAGTGAGTTGTTCAGTGAATGAAAGGAACAGATGAATCGTTGCTGCAGCGTCCGAACTGGCCTCCCTGCCTCCAGGCCTGCCTTCTCTGGTCCTTTCTCTCTACAGCCCCAGAGCGATCTTTCTGAAACACAGAACTGATCCTGTCCCCCGCCCCGCTACTTAAAATACTTCAATAGCTCCCCATGGCTGCCAGGAAGCCTCAGCTTCTTAGCATGGTATTCAAAGCCCTTGGTGATCTGCACCCGCCCGCCTGTCCAGCCTCATCTGCCCTGCTCCCCCACCACACTTTGAACTCCTGGCAGTCCCTCTAACGTGTCAGGCTGTTTTGTGCCTCTGTGCCGCTGCACTTACTGTTCCCTCTGCCTGGAATGCCTCCCCACGCCTGCTTTGTCCCTCTGGAGAATGTCCTTCATTCTTCAAAACCGGCTCAGCTGCCACCTTTGCTGTGAAGCTCTGAGGAACCCTCCCAGCCCTCCCCATACAGTTCGGCCCCCACTCCCTCCTTTGTGTGGATGGAGGCTGCGTCTCTTGCTGCTCATCTCCTGTTAAACTGAGCTCCTCCAGGGCAGGCAGAGTGATCCTTCTTCTTCAGGATTCTTCATCTTTGTGCCTCCAGCTCCCGGCTTCTCCCTTGTCTTAATTAGGTCTTTGCTTATATATAGAAACCCACTCAAGCTGGCTTCAGTCATAAAGAAGGGTTTATTATGAGGACACGAGGCGTTCCTGGGAACAGAGGGGCAGAAAAATCGTTAGGCTTGGAGGCGGACCTTTAGGCTGGGAGAAATTGAAGCAGCCATTCTCTGCACCTTCCTGGCTGCCTTCACCTTTCTATCTCCGTAGACTGGGTTTTCTTTGCTTTTGCAGACGCTGGGCCACCTATAATTTCTGTATTGTGTCCCTCGGTTCCAGCCACATTCAGAGATAGAACCCAGGACTTAGCAGATCCAAGTCCAACTTCCAGGAGAGGATCTGATTGGCTCTGAGTGGGTCAGGTGCCCACCATGGTCCGATCAACTGCAGCCTGCTGGGAAGGAGCACAAAGTCAGACGTGCGAACACGGCTCTTGACCCCCTCAGAGAAAGCGAGGATCTTTGTTATCTGGGCAAGTACTTTAAAGGACATCTAGTAGAATCCTTAGAGTGCCAGGGTGGGCCTGGTCCCCAGCCCAGCATCTGGACAGCACCTGGGGAAAACGGACCTGGTGTTGTGGCTTAAAGGGGAGCAGCAATGCCCAGGGCAGGCTCCGAAGAACCTTTCAAATATCCTTCAGAGGGGTGAGCAGAGAGAGAGGGAGAGGAGACCCTGAATTTTCTCCCCGCTCTTTGGAGTGGGGAGAGAGGGAAGAGGAGGGCATGAGGCAGGCAAGACAGTTCTCCCTCCCAAAATCCTATTCATCCTCAAAGACTTAACCCGTTTCCTTTCCTCAGTGAAGAACCATGCCGTGCCTACCACCCTTTCCCCCAATCAGCTGTTCTTTACCTGCGTTGCTTCTATTTTTTGTACTTCCCTAATAATAAACATTTTTGAGGACTTCCTCTGTGCTAGACGCTATGCACATGCATTGTTTCATTTAATCATCACACCCTATAAGATAGGTACTGTCGTTATCCCCATTTTGCAGACAAGGAAACTGAGGCTCAGAGAGATGACATTTATGGGCTAGGGACACGCAGCAATGTGACTCCAGAGTAAAAGCTCTTAACCTCAGCTACTTATTCACTTGCCTGTTTGCCTTTTGGGATTGTGAGGGCCTCACAGGCGGATACTGTGAGGATGGAGGTTACCATCCTCCCTCTGCTCCCCACTGCCCAGCACGGGACCAGCCCAGAGCAAGGGCCCCTGACTATGGGATGGATGGATGCAGGTGGAGTAGAAAAGGCATCTCAGGGGGGAGTTGAGGGCTCCTACTCATGGACCTAACCTGTGTAGCTGTGTGACTCTGGACAAGTCTCTGAACCTTTCAGAGCCTCAGTTTTCTCGTTCCGACATGTGAATGATAATTCCTGCTGTGAGGCCTGTATTCAATGGTGGGTGTGAGGACAATTTGTAAATGGGAAAGAACTGAGCAATTTCTAAGAATTGTTATTACCAGAATGGACTATGGCAACAGGGTGCCAGCTGGCCACTGTGCCCAAGCTCCTGCAGGAGACGGGCAAGCCCAGGGCTGCCCAATGTGGAGAGAGGCACCTTCAGTGAGACCTGAGATGACTTTCCGTGGCCCGTGGACCCACCCTGATATCACACTGGCCCACACAGTGGGAAAGTTGGTTCCCTTTCACCTCTGTCAAGTCCAAGGTTGTCCCAGGGAGAAGGTGTCTGTGAGGGGCTAATGTGTCCTTAATAACTCTCCAACACTTGTTCCCTTCCCCTTTTTAGCAAAGAGATCTCGTCTGGCAGCTCCATGTAGCTAAAATTTAATAATATAGCTTTGTTTCTACTATATTTATTTTACTCACATTTTCTGTTTATTAAAAGTGATTTTGGCTTTCCATTTATAGTAGTAACATAAAGTTTCTATTTAAAATAAATGTATTCAAAAGTGTCAATTTTGAGAAAAGAAATAATGAGCAGTACAGGAATATGGAGACTTGGCAGAAATCGTTGAGAGGCACAGAGTGTCAGTGGATAATGCAAAACTGGGAAGTGGTATGGGGATGTCACACATGTGGACCATTGGCCTGGACAGTCTTGAAGATCCCTTCCATCTACCTGGGACATTTGAGGGTCTCTTCATGCTGTGCCAGCCTAATCCTCTCTCCTCACCTCGTGCCCTGGCTTGGGCTTCTTTCAGAGAATTTTGCTGTGATTGTCCTGCAGACAGAAGAATTTGTGCCACTGTCCCCTCAGCCTGCTTGAGAGGGGGCTTTGGAGTTGGGGAGTCTGGATGAGGACAGGTTGCCCCCTTTCTTGCCTGTTTGCCTTGGGGCACTCCTGGGTGGAACAGGAGCTGCAGACTCCTCAGTTCTCCTGGTTCCCATGCACAACACAGGCCTCAGGGCCTCCCGGAGGGCTGGAGTCTCTGGGAGTGCTGACGCTGTGGGAACTGCAGGTGAGGGCGAGGCTGTCTCTGGAGTCTCATGCCCCAGAGCTTTGGGGTCTCAAAGCTCCCCTTTCCCCTGCTCCCCCTTTCCAACGTCTTTGTGCCACTGACTGCCTGCCCCTGGGGTTTGGGCAGCTACCCCAGGAGGCCTCAGAGGACACAGAGGATTTATCCACAGAGCCCGAGACCAGGGCCAGGCAGGAGGGAGGGAAGTCTGCCTGTCCTCTCCCCAGTCCCATGTCCACAATGGGAGGGCAGGCTGGGCTCCAGGGGGGCAGGGAGAGGGGTGGGAGCCTGGGTAGTGTGGGGCGTGTGCCTGTGTATCCATGGTGAATGTCTGAGGGTCTCTGTGAAGGCATATCGTGTGTGTGCGTGTGTGTGTGAGAGAGGTTAAGTTTGCATGCACATGTGTGTCCGTAGTGAATGTAGTTCTGAGTGGTATGTCTGATGGTCTCTGTGAGAGCATACTGTGTGTTTGCACACGTGTGGGGTGTGTGATGTGTGTCTGTGATAAAGATATCTTTGCTGATATGTCTGAGGTTCTCTGTGAGTGCGTTTTTGTGCAGCATGTGAGTTTGTGCATGTGTGGCAGGGTGTCTTGTGTGTCTGTGTGTGATATGCATGTGGGTCTGTGGTGAACACCTCTCCATGTTATGTTTGTCTGTGAGGCATATTGTGTGTGTGTGTGTGCTGTGTGTCTCGGTGGCCTGCGCGCTGGGCGTGGTGTGTGCCTGTTGTTTTGTGTATGTCAGCATCATTGTACAGCGCTTGATGGCTATGTAGTGTGTCTGAGAGGCCGTGTGGTGTGCACGCGGGTCTTTGTGCCCCAGAAAGGGTCCGGAGGGCGGAGGGGTATGCGGGGGATGCGGTGCGCGTCTGAGGGCGGTGTCTGTCTTGGTTGGGGCCGTGAATGTGCTAGGTTCCCCGGAGGGTCTGCAGGGCAGGCGCGGGGCGCAGGCGGCCCCTTCCGGCTTGGCGCGGGCCTGGTAACCGGAGCCCCTTCCCCCAAGAAATATTGATGCGGCCGGCGCCCTGGCGAGGGGAGGGCGGGGAGCGAGCGCCGCCGGCCGCTGTCCGTGGTGCTGCTGCGTCTCTCCCGGCAGGGGCGTTGGCACTCAGGCTGAGGCGGGGCTCGGAGGAGAGACGTCCGCGTCCACCAACACCCTCAGCGTGGTCCCTGCCTCCGAGGATGAGCTAGCCTGTCCCTACTGCCTGTCTGTCAGTTCTGCCACCCCATCTAGGAAGGGGGCACAGGGACCAAATGAGTATTTGGGGGTCCAGAATCCCTCAGGGCTAGGTTTACCTGGGACAGTCCTAATTTATACCTGCGATCCTGGTGTGATTGTTGGTAGTGTGCTCACTCTTGAAAAGAGTCCCAGTTGGATGATAAATTCTTTACCCCCCAGCAATAAGGCTTTGCTCCAAAGGCCTCTTCTCCCACCTTCTCGGCTCCTCCCTGGGGGTTCTGTAGCCACATGGGTGTGCAAGTGCTGTGTGTGTTTGCAGGTGGGAGGATTGTCCTTCTTGTACCAGCACTGAGTTTGGAGCCCTCAGTGCCTTGGGATCCTGCTGCAGCCCAGACCCTCCCCCGGGGATCAAGCCCCCTTCTCCTTTCCTTTCAAGCTGTGTTTTTTTTCAGACCTGGGCCTCCTTTGCCCTCCCACATCCTGGGCTGGGCAGGCCTCTCCTTGGTCTCTATGTCAGGGTGTGGTAGGGCTTCCAGGCTGGCTGTGTGTGTACTCAAGGGATGTTCTCTGAGTTCTCCTACTTTTAACCCCTGGTGCTCCCTCCTTCAGTGGATTCCATCTTCCTCCCACTCCTAACTGTGGGTATTACCTCTCGCCCTTTCCTCACTCTGTCCTCTCCTCCGGGCATTCTTCCTTTCCATACCCCACTTTTCCCTCTGAGGAAAAGACCTAAATCCTACCCACTCACACTGCTCTCCTGAGCTCCAGTGAATCTGCTTACCTGCCTAACACCTGCAGGTGGGAGCTGCAGTATCATCTCAGACTCATCACATCTAAAATAGGGACTCATCTTCCCCTTAAGCCAGCTTTTTCCTCCTCAGGCTCTGCTGATGGTACCATTCACCCTTCCTGTAAATCATCTTGGATTCTCTTTTTTTCCTCTCCCCAACTTTGTCCCATTGCTAATTCGAGGCAAGCCCCCAAGCCCTCTCATGACTCCTGGCCGCCCCTTTCCCCTTTCCACCTGCTCTTTCTGAAGCTGTGTGGCCCTTCCCTCTGCCTCCTGACTGCTCTCAGGATTTCTTCTGATTCTGCACTCAGTGTCAGATTGACCTCCGTAAAACATTACATCCAAGCCATGTCAGATTTCACTCCCTTCAGGATTAAAGCCAAGCTTCTTAGCCCTATATTCAGAGCCCTTGACTGGCTGTTCCCAGCCTACCTTTCAGCCCCCTCTTCCGCAATTGTACTCAACTTCTGTTCCAACTTCACTGCTCCATTCGCCATCCTCTGAATATAACATTTTCTCTCTGGACCTTCCCAGTACTTCCCATCTCTTTGCTGCCACCTCTGCCTCTCCAAATCTCACCTATCTTTTGAGATGCTCTGCAGTGCACTTCTCTTTAATGCCTTCTCTGTCTCCTTATCCTGAAATGTTCACTCCTGAAGAACAACCAGAGTATTTTATCTTTATCTCTCAGTGCCTTGGGTGGCCCGTGGACCAGCAGTGTGGGTATCACCTAGGAGCTTGTTGGAAATGCAGAATCTCAGGCTCCACCTGGGACCCGTGGAGCCAGAGTCTGGATTTCAGCAAGATCCCCAGGTGATTCCTGTGCACATTTAAGTTTGAGAGCACTGGGCAGTGCACTCATTGAGGGCCTTGCTTCTGTTTGGGAGTGGCCTTTGGTCCAGGCTGGGGGTACTCTCAAGTGCCAAGTTCAGCAGCCCCTATCAGATGACAAGTGCCACATCTGGCTAGATCCCACAAGGTATGGGAGGAGGTGGATGGTGGAGATGGCTGAGAAGCATGCATACGCTGCCTGGACCCTGCCCACCTGGAATCTATGCCCCACAAGGCCCCAGGGCTCAAGCTCTGTAAATCTAACTCCCAAAGACACTTCAGTGACACATGGAGGAATCAATTAATCAATAAAAAGAGAGTTATCAAGCATATAGCAGGACTTTTCCCTCTTCTCAAAACACAGTGGTGGAAATGTCTGTTATTTTAAAGTATGTTTTGAAAAGAAAGATATGTATGTTAGTTTTTTCTTCATGATAACATTAATACAGTTTCCAAAGTGGTAACTTTAGAAAACACAATATGTCACATGAAGAAAATAAAAGTGACTCACAATTCTACTACCCAGCTATAGATACTGTTGATTCAATGTTTAAGATCGTCATTCATTCAACAAATATTTAGAGCCCTACTATGTGCCAGGCACTGAAGATTCAGGGTGAAGACGACGACATCATTCCAGTTTTTAAGCCACTCACAGCCAGGGGCTGGGGGGATGGGAGATAAGCACTGAACACAGTTGTCCTAGGGCAACTGTGACAAAGTACCATAAACTGGGTGGCTTAAACCACACAAATTTATTTGCTCACAGTTCCGGAGGCTGGAAGTCCCAAATCCAGGTTTTGGCAGGGTTGGTTCCTCCTGAGGGCTCTGAGGAAGACTGTTCCATGGCTTGAGGTGACAGCTGGCAATCCTTGGTTTCTTGCTGTCACTCTGGTCTCTGCCTCCATCATCACATGTGTTCTCCCTATGTGTCTTTGTCTTTACATGGCTGTCTTCTTGTAAGGACACCAGTCGTATTGGACTGGGGACCAACCCTTCTCAAGTATGGCCTCAACTAATCACATCTGCAGTGACCCTATTTCCAAACAAGATTATAGTCTAAGGTACTGAGGTTAGGACCTCAACATATCTTTTTTTTGTGGGGGGACACAATTCAATCCATAACAGGCAGGGACAGTACTAAGTCTGGGGGAGCACAGCAGGGAAGACTCATCTGGGAAGACTCTCCTAGGAAATGACATTCAGACTGGGGCTGAGCAGTGAGTAGGGATTAGCCAGGCAAGGGTGGCTCAACAGACAAACACGGGTCCTTGGAACATGAAGGTGGGGATGGGCTGGGGAAGAGCATTCCAGGCAGAGAGGGGA
Organism: Equus asinus; assembly: GCF_041296235.1. Lineage (NCBI taxonomy): Eukaryota > Metazoa > Chordata > Mammalia > Perissodactyla > Equidae > Equus > Equus asinus. The sequence continues at coordinate 82,635,848 of NC_091794.1, forward strand.
CAAAGTGGCACTTTTGAGGAATGGAAAGAAGGCAAGTGGTGCTGGAAACCAGAGGAGGGGCAAGAGCGCAGGAGGAGCTGGCTCATTGGCTTGTGGGCCTTGGTGAGGAGTTGTACTTTCTCCAGAAGGAAATGGGGAGCTATGGAAGGCTGTCACGCAGGAGTGATTCATTCGGCTTTGTGAACTGTCTCCTCACAAGATTGTCTGAAGGCTGTGTTGTTCCTCTATGTCCCCAGTTCTGAGGGAAAACGTATGGCCATATCCTCAGGAGCCCCCTGGCTGAGAGAAGACACGTAGGAGTCCTGATCAAGGAAGGAAGACATGGCCATGCCCCCAGCAGCCCTTAGTCCAGGGGGAGGATGAGCCTTGCCCTCAGGAACTTGTTCTGAACAGGACACAGAGCACGCCCAGCTCTGGGTCTGCCTCACCCTTGGGTGTCCTGAGTCCTTGGAATGTGGGGGACACAGGTTTGGTTCTGGCCTCTCCACTCCCAGCCCTGCTGTGAGGTCTTCTCTGAGAGTGTGTCCAGGGCAAGTGCATGACCCAGGTGGGTCCCTGAGGTGAGAGGCCTCGATGCTGGGGGAGACCAAGGGCAAGGTCTTGCAGAGGCCATGTCCTCATCACCCTTTTCTCCTCAACGGATGTCTGGATATTGTCTTCCTTTGCAGGACCCAACCTCTCCGGTGCTCAACCCATCACTTACCACAACCTCAGAGGGCCATCCCTTTACTATGTGTGATGGGAGTGGGCCCCTCTCCCCAAAGCTGCCCGTTCCCCCTTGCCTGGGCTGGGTAAGCCAGGCTGGGTGGAGGAGAAGTGGGTCAGCTTGGTAGCCATGGTGACAGCAGCTGCTCCCTGCCAGCCTTCTCATCTCCTCACCACAGACCTCACTGATGAGCTCCTTTGTCCGGCCTGTAGAGATGGGGGCCAGGATGGTGAGAATGGGGGCTGGAGTATATATGAGTGTGTGTGTGTGTGTGTGTGTGTTCAAGCTCACACAAGTGCCTGCTTGGAGCTGATAGGTGTGCCTCATCCAAGGGAAGCCACAGATCTGGGTAAGACACTCCCACTTCCCTGCACACTGAAGGGATGGGGCTTCCTGCCTCTCTGGGCTGGGCAGGGGCCAGGGGAGGGTGTGTGTGTGAGTGTGTGGGGCGTGTACACACATGTGAGTCAGTGAACGACCCTGGCTGACAGTGTGGCTACTTCTGTATGCCTTTGTGTGGATGAATATCTTGTGGGGGGTGCATATCTGTGTATTAATGTGATTGTGTCTTTAAGTGTGTATCATCTGTGTGGGTCTGTATGGTGTGTAATCACATATTTGAAATTCTGTGCCCTGTGTCTCTCCCTGTGTGTGTGTAGTGTGCGTGTAAGCCTAGTTTGGGGGATACAAAGGTTGTACAACCAGGAGAGGAGCTGGCATAGTGCTCCCCGCTCAGGCCAGCCTATATCCCCCAGCACCTACCAGCCCTGTCACCCACTCATCTCCCCCGAGGGTGAAAAGGAAAGGGAACGAGGGAACCCCTCTCCCCTCATGTGGATGCAGGTACTGGCCTCTGACATGGGCATAGATTGGCTCAGGCCATGTGGTGGGCAGCCCTGGTGCTGGATTGTGGTCAGGGCTGGGGTCTCAAGTGCCAGACCCAGCATCCAGGGAAAGGCCAGGAGCTGAGATGCTGTCAGGGATGATCACAGCCTCATGTGCCAGTTCCCATCTCAACTGAGAGGTGCAGGGGCCCAGATCCCACACTTATCCTGGGCTCTGAGTGGAAGCATCTAGAGCTGGAGTGGGAGGTGATCCTGTTAGTCTCTCCCGTGAAGTGGTTGCACCTGGTATGCAATCCAGACCAATAAGCACAAACACCTGTGCAGTCTTTTACCCTTGACAAAGGCGCTATTATGAGTAGTAATAATGAAATTGCCCAACTGAGCATTTAGCATGTACCAGTCCTTATTTCGTGATATTTCATCTAAGACTCCTCAGGCAGGCGTTATTATCCCCACTCTAGAGATGAGGAGCAGGAGGCTCAGGGAGTTTGTTAAAGAAATTGCCCTGCGTCATCCGGCTTGTGAGTGGCAGATCTAGGTTTTCAACTAAGTCTGTCTGCCTCCAAAGCCTGTGCTTTTAATCACTGTGCTTTCCTGATCCTCATTATCTCATCTGATCCCCAGTCCAGTCTGGAAAGTCAGGCTGGGTGCAGGTGGTGAGTAGACTCATTTTATAGAAGAGGAGATGGAGGTTCAGAGAAGCTGAATGACTTGCTCAGGGTCACATGGCTGGGGGTGGAACCAGGAGTGCCCCCCACCGACTGCTGGGCAGGTCACGGAGTATCTGCAGAGGGACACAGACCCCATTAGTCACAGAGAGGACAGAGGAAGGAAGAATGGGGTCTAGAGCTCCTTAGCAATTGGACATGGATGAGTCCCTCATGTGTTAAGTCTTAAAGTTGTGGGTGGGGCTTCAACACCAGCAGTTTGACAGTAAAGTGCCTAAAGGCACATTATGGGACCCAGGCATTTGGACAGTTTTACAAAAGAGGAAGCAGAGAATCAGAGAGTTTAAGTGATTTACTCCAGGTCACACAGCTATCTCCAAAGTCAGTCTTTTCACTCCACAAGCTACTGGAAGCCTCTGAGGACAGATGTCTTCGCTAGCCCTTCTTCTAAGCTCCCCTCTTTCCTTCCAGACTCTTACCACATCACCTCCTCCTGGAAGCTACCCTGATTGCCTTCACCTCCTTTCTTGAAAACTGACGTCTCAGCAGAGGTTAACTGAAGCCTGTGTAAATGCCCTAGGGGGGTGCTGCTGGGAGGGGCACAGCCCCCTGTGATGTGGAACACCACGCTCAGATTCCCCAGTTTGGTGAGTTGGGGTTTTCTTCAAGGTGAGAGGTGGGGAGGAAGCACCTGGCAGGTGATGTGGGACCCGGGAGTTAGGAGGCTTGGGGTGGAACTCTGGTTTCATCAGCAACTTCTTGTGTGACCCTGGGTGTGTCTCTTTCCCATTCTTGATTTCCTTCTCTGCAAAATGAAAGGCTCAGGCTGGAATAGGGATGGCAGATCACTTTTAACTCATGAGCTGGTTCTTATCAGTTGGTGCTGGAGCAGTGTGGAGAGGGATTCTGAGGTTAAGTCTGGCTTGATGGGAAAGAGATGGATTAGTGATGTCTGCTGTGGGTGGAGGATGGGGAGAGATGGTAAGAGTCCCAGTTATTTGCCATCCCTTCCAGCCTAACAGCCCATCATCCTGTGACACATTCTTCAGTCTTTCCTGTGGACAGGATGGATAGCCAGGTTCATCTTGGGCTTTGGATGGCCTCACTGACTCTCAAAAAAGGCTCCTTGTCTGGTTAGACACACAGTCGAACAGACTGAGGGGCCCTGGGTGACCTGGCAGAGCCCTGAGACCCGCTGCAGTCAGGATTCAGGAGAGGGTTTGGGGAGCCTTTAGTGTCCTGAGACCCCAGGGTAGCGGCCAAACATCGAGGGCTGGAAAGAAAACGCTGGGCTTATTCCTTGGGGAGCTGGGGAGGCATTTGCTGGCATGGAGCTTGGCAGGAGTGGGCAGCATCCCTCCTCCCTGGAGGGTGAATCCGAGCTGTGGTAACAATGCTGCTGCAGCAGTGGATGGGAGGCAGCAGGGGGAACTTCACAGCAAGGGCCCCGTGACCCAGCGAGGTCATGGAGGCCTTCCCTGCCTTGGGGTGCCGTGAGCTGGGCTGGGAAAGGCAGGGGCTTGTTGAAGTGACTTTTCTGGAAAGGATGTGGTTCGTTTAGCAACCTTAGAACCAGCAGAATGTGAGATGCCGTTCTTTGTCCTGCGGGCCGCTCACCGTTCTGCCCCCATCTCTGCCTGCTGCCCCTTTCCCATCCCTGTGGTCTGATGGCTCAGGGCTTGCTGTGCAGTAGGACTTCCCTCCTCATAGGAGCCAGGTGGCCGGCTCTGTCTGTCTCTCTGTCTTGCCCTCCTTGAGCTAGATTGGCTGCCAGAGAAGCGACTGGAGCCCCAGTTCTGAGCCTGCCGCTGCAGTCCGTGATCACAGACACTGGTCTCCCAGTCAAAGGACTTTTAGAAATCCTCTAATCCGACCCTTTCATTTTATACACAGGTGAGGAAACCAAGGCCCAGAGAAGGTGACACAAGGAATCTGTATATATTCTAATCCCGCCTCCCTATTCTTAACTGTCCCAGGCTGCCCTCCCCAGGACTCCTGCAGCGGGGGTCAGGCCCTAAGACCTTAGGTCCAGGGCTTTGGGTCTGGCTCCTCCTATCTCCTTGGGGATGGCCTGCCTGCCTGGGCCCTCCCAGGCATTCATCAGCTCTCCAGGCCTCCTGGGTGACCCCTGGGTACTTAAAGATTAGAAAGTGGCTCCGGATGGTGCAGAGTCCTGGATGTCAAGCCATCTGCTTGTCAGTGTCATTCATTATTCACAAGGAAACATGAGCGCCTGGGTTGGCAGGGTCAGGAATTTTGTCCCTTGCCCTCTTCCCTCCCTTCCCACCCCCTGGGAGTGGTGCTCCACAGCTTCCTGTAGGGTGCACGGGGCAAGCACTTGCTTTTCCAGCTGTGTCTGGGTGGGGCTTCACTGCCCCTTGGATGCTTGTGGCAGCTGTAGGCACCTGGGCCAGAGAGGTTTTTCTCCTCATAGATAATTTCCTTGCAGTTTTTCCAAAGAGCCCAGAGACCCAGGGCAAAGCCTGAGTGGGAGGGATGGGCCCACATCTTGGGTGAGCTCTGGGTTGAAGGGGCAGGGACTGCTGAGTGTGTCTATCTCTTTGTGGAAGCAGGAGACCTGGCTTCAAGTCCAGGCATTGCCACTTCTTAGCCGAGGAGGATGGCAAGGGCTTGACTTCTCTGAGACTCAGCTTTCTCATCTGTGACATAGAAATTAACTACATGCCTAACAGAAATACTTGAAAGAGTAAATTATGCTTGCACTGTAGCAGATTCAAAGTATCAGATGAGCGCTGGCCCACCATCCACCGAAAGACCAGAGACTCAAAAAACAAAACAACTGGCACTGGAACTGGAAACTACGGAGAAGAGATCATCATAGGCCCGGGTCCAGGGGGACTTTCCGTCAGCTGCCAGGGTGATGAGGGATGGAGGAGAAATACAATCTGGGGCTCTGCACACACCACGGGGTGGGTGAGTGAGAATAGTCCAGGCAGCCACAAAGAAAGCAGAGCACAGCTTTGACTCGTCCCCACAGTCAGCCCTAACTCACCAGGCTGGCAGGAGCCACGTGGGCCAGGAGACCAGGTGGCCATTCTCAGCCAAGTGGGGACTGTCTTCCTGGTCAGCTGGAGGAGTGCCTTCCCTTTCCCATCCCCATTTTCCCTCCTCTTTCTATGTCCTTTTGAAAAGCCGGATTCCCTCAGGGTGACAGGCCTGAGGGCAGAGGCTTGAGCAGAGAGACCTGAGTCCTGGGGTCAGAGCGGGCCGGGACAGGGCCGGGAAGGGCTGGGCCCAGAGGCTGTTGGAGCGGCCACCTTTCTTGTACTCTGAGCAGAGGAGACCAACTTTCAGCCAAGTTGTAGAGGCTGACAGAGGACATCCCACCTCTGTGCAAAACAGGGCCCTGGATGCCCGCTGCCCCACTCCCCGAGAGTGGCTCCCGGCGCCCTCTGTCCTCTTCCCTGGCCCACATCAGCACCATCATTAAATATTTAATTGCATAATTAGTTATTTACTGTCTGTCTCTCCTCCTGGACCGGAGACTGTGGGAGGGCAGGACCCAGTCGGCTTAGCTCACTGCTGTATCCTTGGCGCTCAGCATAGGCCTGGGAATTTCAGGGGCTTAAATATTTGTTGAAAGCAGCTAATGGGGAGAGTAAATTTATATACTCTGGAAAGGAATTTGGCAATATATTCCAAGAATCAAAAAAATTGTTGATGCCTTCGGTATCAGGCAGAATGCTTTTGGATGTAAGAGAGGACCCCTGATTCAAACCTGCATAAGCACTGGAATATAGAACTGGAAGAGTAGAGAAGGCTCGGGGGGCCCTGAGGTCCTTTCTGTCTCTGCTGCGCTGCCCTCAGCAACACTGGTTTTGTCTTAGAGCTGGATCCTCTCTAGGGGGAAAGGTCTTGAGGGAAGAAGGAGAGAGAGAGACACAGAGGGAGAGAGACCTCCCCTTTCTCTTGTAAGTGTGGAGTCCAAATCTCCCCCTTAAGTCACATTGGGCCAACTTAGTCATGTGCCCGCCCTTGGACCAGTAAGAGTTACCAAGGTGAATGCCACTTCCTGGCTTAGGCTAATCAGGATCGGCCACTAAAACAAGGGGTGGGGTGCTACTTGGACAAAACCAGCACTCTGTCAGGAAGCAGGAAGGGAGAATGGGTGTTGGGGAAGCTACCAGCAGTGTCCACATCCTCTAAACCAGGCACTCCATTTCTGGGAATCCATCCTAAGGAAATAAGCAGATAAAATGAGTGTAGAAAGATGTTTATTGCAGTGTTGTTTAAAAGAAAGGAGAGAGAGAGGGAAGAGGGTGGATGGGAGGGAGGAGGGGGGAGGAGAAAGTCAGACGATCTAAGAGGTAACTGTACTGGAATATTCAAGTCAATTATGCTACCTCCATACAATGGAATATTATGATGGCGTTAACATTTATACAAAGTGTTAATGACATTGAGAAATGCTTGTGGTATAGTGTTAAATGAAAAATACCAGGATATAAAATTGTATTTGCAGTGTGAGTTCAGTTATTTTAAAAAATGCATTGAAAAGAGGCTGGGAAGAAATAGGTTAAAATGCTTACAGCAGCTGCCTCTCAGTAGTGCCCTTAAGGTTGACTTTTGCCTGCTTCTTTATCCTTTGCTGTACCATCCCCTTCAAGCAGGAGGACCCCTCCCATGGTCTGCACCGGCTGGAGCCAGTTTTGTTCTCCTTGTTCTTATGATTGACTCTGAAAATAACGATCACTAACACTTACTGAAGATTTACTCTGTGCCTGACACTGTTCCAGGCACTTTCACATGCACTAATTTAATTCTTACATCAGTCCCATGAGGTAAGTGCTTTTATTCCTCGTTTTGCTGAGGTGTTCACTGAACCCCCAAGATGTATAAGATGTCACACAGCTAGGTTTTGCTGCCAAACCAGGTCACTTGCCAGGGTAGCCATGTGCTAATGAGAATAGTCCCATTTATTGAGCCAGACTCTGTGCATGCTCTTTACATTTATTTGTTCATTTAATCCTCACAGCCTCAGAGAGGCTAGGTGACTTGCCCAAGGTCACACAGCTAGGAAGTGGTGCAGCCGCGATGGAGTAGCCTGGGGTCTGATGTGGGACCCCTTTGTCTCTCCCTCTCCCCACAGGGTTGCCTGAGGCCCTGCCGCCCCGTGGACCATGTTTAACGGGGAGCCGGGTCCAGCCTCGGCCGCGGCCTCCAGGAATGTGGTTCGGAGCTCCAGCATCAGTGGTGAAATATGCGGATCCCAGCAGGCTGGGGGCGGGGCCGGGACCACCACTACCAAGAAGCGTCGCAGCAGCCTTGGGGCCAAGATGGTGGCCATCGTGGGCCTGACCCAGTGGAGCAAGAGCACGCTCCAGCTCCCCCAGCCTGGTGAGGGGGCTTGGGACACCCAGGGGCTGGGGTGAAGCACCCTGCAATGGCTGGGCACCCAGGGACTGTCCTCATGGGTCATGGGTGTGCATTCCCACACCCGCAAACACTTATGTAGCGCTTGCCATATATCAGGCGCAGTTCTGGGTCTGGTATCTGTCCTGACTCATTGAATCCTCATATAACTCTATGAGGCCGGTACTGAGCACAGAGAAGAGAAGTACGATGCCCCAAACTACATAGCTAGTAGGTGGTGGAGCCTGGATTCAAACCTAGCAGTTGGATTTCCAAGGTCATGCTCCTAACCTTTACACTCTGCTGACTCCAAGCACAGACTTACATATTAATCAGCGATTATTTATTAAACTGCCATCGTGTTCCTGGCACCGTGCTAAGTGATACCACAGCTTCACAGACACACAGCCATAAGATCCAGTCTTACCTGTATGTCTGAGTTTCTTAAGTACAAGTAGCCACACAAACGTAGTTACATAGTCATAGATGTATGTTACAAAGTCACAAGAGACACACACACAAAGACGCGTGCCTTGCTCAGTCACATAAATAGTGTGCTTACTTGCTCAGGTGAGCCACCCCTACTGCCAGGAAAGCACAATACACTCATTCACATTGTACATGGTCACAAATAAAACCAGTCATGCACATCACACATACACAGTCCTGTGGGTACCGATGCACAGACCCAGATCAGAGAAGCACAGTTACACACGTGCACACACAGTGGTCACAAAAACATGTCGCATATGTGTACACACATACCTCATGAAGCCACATTCACACACACCTTAACAGCTACATCCTGATAAATGTACTTTCTCAGATGCTTAGTGACGGAATCCAAGTTATCCTCGTTCTGGTGGGTGACCTACTTTGTCACGTACAGCGCACCCAGATCCCACATCACAGGGGAGCCAGCAAGACCTCTTCACTTCGTGGCGTCAGTCCAGACACCAGCTGGTTTTGTTTTAAAATCTCTTCCTGCTTATTTTGCTCAGAGTAACAACTCTCCCAAGAAACCTTCAAATAGGCAGCTGGATGGGGGTGGTGAGGGGGCGGGGGAGCCAGAGGATCCAGGGAGAATGCTCATCAAGACTCCCAGTTGGGGCTGGGCATGGAGGACTTTTCCAAGCCTTAAAATAGATTTTTACAAAACCCTCCACAGGAGCATGTGGGATGGTCTTTTCCAGCAACCAAGCTGTGGTGTGGTTTCTGGCTCAGGGAAATGCTAGATGAGGAGGGGGCTTGAGGCTATCAGTACCCCGGGGTGGGCATGGCCTCTGTGAATACGTAGTGTAGGCATGGCACTAGGGAGTCAGGGAGATGGGGATCTGGGGATGCAGGAGTTGGGCTGGGACAGGACCAAGGGGCGGGATTAAGGATGGGGATTAAGATTAGGCTGTCAAGCAAGTGTTGGACCCCATGAGTGGCTTCAGGAGACCAAGCCCTGCTTATCTCTGGCTGATTCAGCTTCAGACCCAAAGGCTTCTTCAGGCCCCAAGTGATTTGGAGGAACAGTCTTCCAAGGCCAGGGCAGGGGTCTGAGTCACTGGGAGATATTTCAGTGATCTGCCTGGGACTATCCACCTACCTAGACTTCACAGTCAGCAGGCGGGGATTGGAGCAGACACCAGAAGACCTCCAGCCTTGAGGGGAGATGAATGATGATGGGGCTTCTGGATCACTTGTCTCTGTGGTATGCAAGGGCATGGCTGAAGGCCTGGGGCCTGAGCCAGCAGAGTGGCCCAGATGCCCTTCCAACTTAAGGTCTCTGTGAATCATCCAATGGCTGAATGTCAGAGCAGGAAGGGCCCCTTGAGACCGTCTAGTCCAATCTGCTGATCTTATCGATGAGGCATACGAGTCTGGAGAGGAGAAGGCACTCTCCTGGAGAACAACTTCAAGTTGGCCTTCAGGGCCACACCCTGTCATTTACTAGCTGGGTGACTCAGGCGAGGTACTTCACCTCTCTGAACCTGCTTCCTCGTTTGCAGAGTAAGGACAATAATACGTTCCTTGCAGAGTTGTCCAGGGGATTAAATGAGACAGGATATGCAAAGGCACCCAGCCTTGTGCCTGGTGCACAGTAGACACTTGGTAAATTATTGGTGTCCTTAATATTACCCATGGTCGTATGGTAGGTCCAAAAAAGAAGTGAGTTCTCTGGCCTCCACAGCTCTGCCCCTTGCTCATAGCATACTCCTCTCCCATCTATAATTCCTTGTCCTCATTTTTTTTCTCCCAGGCCTTGAGGTTGCCAGTGTCCCAGCTTGGAGCCCCATCCTGGGTGGAAGGGTCTGGCCCCAGAGGGATGTATAGGGCTGACTCACTGTGGGCACTGGTCCTGGAAACCCTGTTCTGGGAAAAGATCCTACCTAGCAGGGTACCCCTGCTGCATCTGGGTGGGATGGCTCTGTTCCCTGCATGGCTAGAATGTGCAAAGTGGGGAGGAACTCCTCTCTCACACTAATCTTCTGGGATCTGGGTCTGCCCTTCCCAGGGGCCTCCTTCCTCCCAGTTTATTTGTACCCTGCATTGGCTTGAGCCCTGCATATCTCCTCCTCTTGGTTTCAAAGCCTCTACCCTAGTTCAGGCCCCATGATACCTAGCCTGGACTATTGCACCAGCCTCCTCTCTAGTTCCCTTGCCTCCTGTCTGCCCCTTCCAGTTTAATCCTCACGTTGTCCTACAGAGACCCTCCAAAAACTCACCCTGAAACTTTAGAGGACTAGTCCTGGCTCTGTAACTCCCCATGGGATCTTGGGAAAGTCGCTTTCCCACTGGGCCTCAGTTTCCTCTTCTGTAAAATGGAGCTGAGGAGACTCTCTCCACGTTTCCTTCTAGATCTAACATTCTCTAAGTTGTGGGAGCATCTAGGAGAGTGGGTCAGAGCTTTGGGGTCCTAGGACACAGGTGCGTTCTGGCCCGGCCTTAGACTGAGTCCACACAGGGCCATCGTGGGCTATCCTGGCCCCTTCCTAAATGGGGCTTCTTTTTTCAGTACCAAGGACAGTGGCTCTTCGCGCCTTGGCTCTGGGTCAGGGTGGCGAGAGGGCTCAGGATTATTCCAGGAGGTGCCACGGGGAGTACTGCTGGAGGCTGCGACTCCCTCTCTCTTATATGTGCTGGGACAGATGGGATGGTTCCTGGAGTCTTTCGGTCTCCACAGAATTACTGCAAGCAGCTTGGTCCAGTTCTCTAGAGAGAGAAACCACATACAGTTACTCCCCAAATCAACAGGGCTCAGAAACTGGACAGGTGTGAAGCCAGCAGAGGAATTTTCTCTGAGGTTGCAAGACATTTCTCCTAGAAGACATGGAACATAATCTCTGCTGAATCACATCTCAAACCAATGTGGAGTTGGTGGAGAGGAGTGAAAAGTCGCACGTCAGTTGACTGGGAGGCAGTAGGCGTGGGGTCTAGCCTCAGCTCTGTGGGCGCCTGGACCTCAGGCTCCCCATCTGTGAAATGGCAGGGGTGGGGAACTGACTGAGGTCTCTCTAACATTTCAGAATTCTGTGACTCCTCTACCCACAGGCTCACAGTGGGTTGCACAGGTCAGAGAAGGTAAATTTTCTCCCAAATGGGTCAAATCTTCCCCAAGCTCTGGAAGAGGCGGGCCTGGAGTCATGAAGCAGTTAGCTGCGGCTTCAGCTTGTGTTGTATGTTGTAGGGGGAGATTTGAGGGGAGGGAGGCTGAAGGGCAGCCCCCACAGACCCATCTGTCTTCTAACTGGGTTAGAGGGGATGTGGCAGTTAGGAGCCAGGGACAGGGTGAGTCCCCCCACACCCACCATTATTGCTCAGGCCTCTGTGTGTGTGGTGGGTCACAAACCATTTGTGGGTTTGCACCAATGTGTGTGAGTAGACGGGTTCAACTCCAAGTGTTATGGTGTGAAGGTCACATGTATGTGGCAGAGTAAATCGTGTGTACGTATGACTAAGACCCGGTAGGACCATTTGTGACTATGTGACTGTTGTATGCACGTACACATGAACATGACCTTGTATGTGAAATCAGTGTATATATGTGATTGTTGGTACTCGTGTATGTCTACTTATGCCTGTGTGAAAGAAATAGCGAACTAATGTGACTGTGTATGTGTGTGAGAGAGAGACAGACAGACAGACAGACAGACAGATTGATGGTCTCATTGATTCCTGGATAGCTAGCTATTCTAATATCTCAGAAGCTGGGATGGTTTCAGAGAAGACATTCTTCCTCACCACCCGACCGGTCCCAGTCCCCATCCTGTCCACTAGTGATGCTAGTCTTCTCAGCCTTCCCCCACCCCCAGAGGGACTTCCTGAAAGATAAGTAGGACAAAGCAGGAGGAAGAAAGTCCCCCTTTTCCCAGGCTGGGGTCTTGAACATCCCCTCTCTGATCCACCATTGGATGTGGGTGGGAGATGGGGTTGCTGGGGTAACCAGCTCTCCCCTCCCCACTGCTTTCAGGGGCGATGCTGCCTGCCCTACCCCTGGCCTCTCCCCATCCCTGCAGGCACCACTCTTAATTTGTCTGGGCCTCTAACCACTGATGGCAAATGGCTCCTTTGGTATAGTCCCTATCTGAGTGCCACTTCCCTCTCCATCAAGCTCCCCAGGCAGCCAAGCTTCAGCAACGGAGGTGCCTGCCAACCCTCAACCTGTCTTCTGCCGCCTCCCTGCCCCGCCCAGGAGGAGAGGGTGTCTAGAGGGACCACACTGCAATGCTGAGAAGGTTGCCATGGAAACCCAGGCAGGATGGTGCGCTGCTAGGAGAGGCAAAGTGCCCCATGTTCCCTGCAAGGCTGAGGAGGGGCGCTGGGGTGGGGGTAGAGGGCCTTCTGAAGAGGAGGTGTGGAGAGGCAGGGGTGAGCTCTCACCACACAGCTTCTGGGACTCTGCAGACCTCTCTCTCAAAGCCAGTCCGTTCAGGTTAACCCAGTAGTTCTTCTCAGTTGCGCTTCCCTAACAGCTCTCCACAGTCAGACCCACCGTGGGAATGTGTGTTAGTCTGAGAGATGCCAGGCTTCACAGGGGTTTTTTTGTAGGGCCTGTGAAGGTATCGGAGAGGACGGTTATGAGGTCTGGGTGGGATAGGGCTCACAAGCATACTTGGAAGAGGGAAAGCAAATCTGGGGATCCTGGAGAAGGCAAACTTTCCAGAAAAGAGGCAGGAACACTTAACCTTTTGGGGCAAGGGCTGAAATTGAGTGGGAAGGTGGCTGTCAGGGGAGCCTGGCCAGGCTGAGGGCTGAGGGCTGCAGGGCCGGGGCTCCCCACCCCCAGCCCCGCCACCCCAACTCTGCCTCCAGCCTTTCTAGTTCGCTTTGTCTGTGCCACTGCGCTGAGCAGAGGTAGAGGTCAGGCTGCAGACCGGCTCTAGAGGTCATCTCAGCATTGCCCCTGCTCCAATCAGACCCCTGCCCATTCTGCCCCCTCCCAAGAGGGTGTCTTTGGCAGCTCTCTCAGAGAAGCATCTTCCATAATCTGACCTTTTTGCCTTTCTATGCTTTGGTGGGGGGCGGTCACAGAAGGGGCCACCAAGAAGCTGCGCAGTAACATCCGGCGGAGCACAGAAACGGGCATCGCTGTGGAGATGCGGAGTCGTGTCACGCGCCAGGGCAGCCGGGAGTCCACTGATGGGAGCACCAACAGCAACAGCTCCGATGGCACGTGCGTGCAGCCCACCCGACCCTGTTCCCTGCCCTCCTCAGTCCCTCTAGTCACAGAGCCAGGGGCAGGGTGGGAAGATCTCCCGGGTTGGGTTCCATCCCAGGTGTCTGGGTTCCTCTGTGTCCCCGCTTCCCTCCGTCCTCCACTCTTGGGGCCTGGGCCCCAGTCTTCCCATTGCTCCAGGTTGCTGCATCCCATTGGAATACCCCCGGTGGCCCAGGAACTGTTCATCCTTTCTGTATGTTTCACGTCTCCCACCTCCCAGCCCCTGCACACCTAAACCCTCCTCCAGCAGAGAGGGTTTCCAAAGAAAAATGTGATCTGAAATCTTTTTACATCTAAAACCATTGATATGGCTCAGATGAATGGAGGTCTCACAGGTGGCCTTGCTTGGCAAGGAGGTTGGACTAGATCAGTGGTTTTCAAACTGCGGGTGGTGACTCATAAGCAGGAAGTAAAATGAGTCCAGTGAGTCAAAACCAGCATTAGAAGAAGAAATAGAAAATTTAGATATATCCTATATTAAGGATGAATTACCTTGTGAACTTTTGTTTCCATTTTTTTTAATGTATAGATTCGCATAGGTCTGTTATGTTAAATGTATTTCTTAAATTTGCGTGTGGGTTGCAGTAAAAAATTTGAAAATCACTGGGTCACATAGTCCCTCGGATCTCTTCTAAATCTATGAAACTGGTTCTATGACTAAGATTTTCTGATTCGGCTTCATCAAGGCCCAGCGATTTCAGGATTTTGTGGCTCGATTATTTAAGATTTTATGATCGTGTGTCTTGCTACTAAGCCTGTTTCCATGAATGTGGGTCCCACTAGCATTTATTGCGTCTTACCGCATGCAGGGGATCCCTGGGTGTGTCAGACCAGTGCTTCTTGCTCTAGGATCTACCAGCCACTGTCAGACCAAAAACAGTGTCTCATTGAACACTCACAACAACGCTGAGGGATGTTGGTTCTACCGTTATCTCCATTTTCAAGTGGAGAAACTGAGGTGCAAGAGGAGGGTGAGGTACCTTACCCAAGGTCACAGCTATTCAGTGGTGGTGGAGTCAGGATTTGAATTAAGCTATAACCTTTGTTCACAATCTCGACCCTCTCTATACCGAGCTCCTGACATTCTGTGACCTTGAGAGTCTAAGTTTCTTTATTTAACCTTCTCAGATCCTATTGTCCTCAGAATGTGATATTAGGCTATTGCTGACTGTGGCCAATAAGAGTGAGTGGGCCTTGAAGCCCCTTCGTGGGGAGTAGGGGAGAGACATGGGCCATCTCCAACAAGATATGCAGCCTATCGCCCCTCCCTGCTTGTCACCAGCCAACAGGGACTCAAAGCCAAACGGTCCAACAGGGGATTTGTTCTGGAACAACGTTTGATCTCTTTAGCCAGGAGCCTGAGCTGTTCTAGAAGATCTTAGAACTTTGTTTGGTCCCCGGTGGCTCATCAGCAGATGTGGGCCAGACCTCCTCCATCCGTCCTTTTTCTGCTGGCCACATCCAGAACATCTAGGCTTGAGGACATGAAAAAGTAGCACGTTTCCCTGGATGATGATAATAACAGCAACAATAACAATAACTGCCATTTATTGTTTCCAGTTTGGAACTTTTCACGAGCTGTCTGCCCTAGTCCTCGCCATAACCCTATGTGAGTTGGGCATCATCTCTTTTTTGCAGGTGAGGGAGGTCCCTTACCTCATAGAGCCTCTGTTTTCCCATCTGTAAAGTTGGATCACAGCTCCTGCCACACAGAATGGTTGTAGGGATTAAATGAACAAATGCACATGGAACATTTAGTGTGCTCTTGGCACTTGGCCAACTTTCCATCACGGTCAGGTTTTCTTGTTACTCTTTCCAGGACCCCCCTTTCCCCCAGCCATGGACCACCCACCATCGCTTGTCATTAATCTCAACCCTGTCATTGTGTTATTTTGGTCTTAGTTGTTGCTTTGGGCACCACCTCACTGTTATTGACTTGCATTTCAAACTTATGGTCAACTAAACCTCTGTTCCTGGAACTTTCTCCAGGCATTGAAATTTCTGGCCTTTGTCTCTGGTTCTTGGCATTAACATCCCCTGGTGAGGAGACAGGTGTCCAGCAAGCCCTGCCTTTTAAGAGTCACCTTAGAAATTCTAGTGCCTGAGAATTAAATACCATCATTATTATGTTTATTAGTCTCTTTTCTCAAGTGGCATGAAAATACTTTTCTTTAATGTGCAGAGATGAACAGTTCTGTTTGTCCCCAGCCAAAGTAGTGCACAGAGGCACAGAAGGGTGTACCCAGTGTCCCAGGGGCAAAGCCACTGCATCTCGCCATCCAGATACCCTCACATGCGCCTCTGCCTCCTTCTCCAGGTTCATCTTCCCCACCACCCGGCTTGGGGCCGAAAGCCAGTTCAGCGATTTCCTGGATGGGCTGGGACCCGCCCAGATTGTGGGGCGACAGACGCTGGCAACACCACCGATGGGTGAGTCTTTTTGAGGGCAGGGCGAGTGGGGTGATGGCAGCCACGCAGCAGAAAGTGTGCGCTCAGTAGGGGCCCTGTGTGATGCAGTGCACGCAGCAGAAAGGAGCCCTCACTCAGGCTTTTGTGACAGTGAGGAGTCAGCATAGCACTCATCAATCCCTCCCTCATCAGAGGGGAAAGGGGGTCCAGCACTTCTCTGCTACCGGTGCCCTGCAGCAGCTCTGCAGCTCGTTCCCTCTCTCACTTCTCCACACTCTCCCCGACTGCTGTGCCCAGCAGTGCTAGTGCCATGCATAATATGGTGAACAAATTGTCATAGCAATTGACTTTCATGAAGTCTGTTTTATCACCAATTCACTGCATGACCTTGGGCCTGTCACTGCCCTCCTTTGAGCCTCAGTTTCCTCATCTGTAAAATGGAAATAATAACACCCAGCTTAGTTCTGCAATCTGACAATTTATTGAGTTCCTCATTGATGCTTTCCATGGCACCTTTTAGTAATTTCCTCTTCCCCGCCCTAGAGCTGGGAAGCGCTTCCTGGAGTCTGTACTTGGTCCTCTTAGCTGCAGTTCTGGCTCATTTCATGAGCTCTCAGATGGACCCCTCCCTCCCTCTCTGTCCCTTACATATTGACTGTGTTGGCTTCAAGTAGCTCCTTCCCAGGCCCAGCTTCCCCAGAGACGCAGCCTCACCTCCACCCACTTCCCCGTCAGTCTGCCCTGAGCAGTGTCTGACCCAGACGTCTGCACTCAGCCGTCATTTGGACATTGTTCAACCTTTGACCTCATAGCAGACAAGGGAGCTGAGCGCAGACAGTGCCCTGCTGCAGGCTATGCAGTGGAGCTGGGATTCTGTTCCAGCCAGGACTCTCCCATCCCACTGCCCTGTCTTCCTCCAATGTGCTCCTGCTGGAAGAGGGGTCCACGGGGACCCTGGGGGTGAGCGTCAGCTCTCATCTGGCTCTTGGATCAGATTTGGCTAATTCCCAGCCCTTGCTTTCAGACTGTTAAGAGCCTGGGGAGTCTGCTTTTCCCAGCCCTAGCCAAGGGCTGGAAGGTAGTGAGAGGAGCCAGCCACTTCTGCCAGGCTAATGTGCCATCATAGCCTGGAACATTTGTGTGTGGTGCCCCCTGGTGTCCCAAACTGGGAAGGACGGGTTCGCCTTTGCTTATCTTGTTAGGGATGTTACAGTGAGACAGAGGAGATTAATTCCTGAGGCCTCCCCTCCCCCTTCCCCATGGGGAGGTCAGGAATAGCTGGAAGGAGGGGGATGAATTCCAGGATGTCTCCTGAAAGTAGCAAATCCCCATCTTCTCAAATTGGCAAATGCAAACAATTGCATGATGGCTCAGAGAACCTAAAATGGGTGATTGAATCCAAAGTCTGGCCCATTTTCATTTTTCTCCACCAGGCTTGTGATTCTGCATCCCTTTGAAGGCTCTTCCAAATGTCTAACGCATAATTTCAAATTCTGCTAACCCGTGTTGAGCAAAGCTAAGAGTTCTAGAGATCAGATAGCTGACATGCCTGCACACACAAAACTTGCCCCAAATGGGTAATCCATTTTGCGGGAGCACAGTGAGGAGTTCTCAGTTCTCTGCTCCCAGGGAAGCTGTCGGCCTTCCCTCCATCCTTTGGAAAGGGTCCGACCAGGCCCTCCTTCCCAGGGCGGGCCTCACATCCTGGGCAGGCTCATATGGCAGCGTCTCTTCAAACTGATAGCTTTAAATACTTGATGTATATTTAGGGCAGTGGCTGAGGGCTGCTCTGTAGGGGAAAGTGAAAGGGGCCACTGAGCCCACAGCCTCCCCTCTGTCCTGACACAGGAAGCTCTGTCCCCAAACTTGCCTATTTCACTCAGTAAAACACATGCCCACTCAGTTAACCAGACTTAATGGGAGGTTGGCAGCCATTTGCTGTTACCCAAGCATGCCCCTTGAGGGTCATGCCCCCACCCACCCCAAGGGATTTATCAAAGCATTTCTCAGCTGCTTTAAAGTGGTCTCTGAAGGGCAGTTCTGGCGCATGCAGTTTCTCCATCTCGTGCCCATTCCCGTATTGTAGCATCCTCTGCAGATGGGCATTCTGCACAGCGGCTGGCCAGCCTGCCCCTTGGTCTGGCTCTGCCTGGACTCTCCCTCTTCTCCCTTGCAGGGGACGTGCACATTGCCATCATGGACCGGAGTGGCCAGTTGGAGGTGGAAGTGATTGAGGCTCGGGGCCTGACCCCCAAACCTGGCTCTAAATCCCTCCCAGGTGAGGCAGAGCAGCCCAGAGCGCGATTTGGGAAATGGGGTCTTGCCAGGGAGGGGTATACAGCTGAACCCTGGGTCTAGCAAATCTTCAGCTCCCCATTGGCCTAAATCAGCACTCTTGACACTGGAGTCACAGCTTGCCTGGAAGGCCGGTGAGCAGGGGTGGGAGCAGGGGAGGATGGAGGAGTCAGCGTTTGAGTCAGTCTCTTCCACCTGCTGCCCACTGGTCGGCTCATCCTGATCGCCTTGCTCTCCTCCAGGATCGCTTGGAGGATAGGGGGTGGGGCAGGCCATAGCAGTCTCCTGGACCCCTCCTATCATGCTCTCTCCCATTCCTCAGCCACCTATATCAAGGTTTACCTGCTCGAGAATGGGGCCTGCTTGGCCAAGAAGAAGACAAAAGTGGCCAAGAAGACCTGTGACCCCGTGTACCAGCAGGCTCTGCTCTTTGACGAGGGGCCTCAGGGCAAGGTGCTGCAGGTGAGTGTTATGGGGCCAGTGGGGCAGGGCAGACTCTCGAAGACTGCAAGTTGTAATTTAAGGTTATTTAAGATTTTTTTCATTTATGATTTATGCTGTGCCAGGCACTGTACCAGGTGATTAATATGCATTATGCATTTATTTTCACAACCTATCGTGGTGTTATTGCCCCTAGTTGCTTCATAAGGAAACCACGGTTCAGGGGGATAACTCAGTTGCGCCCCAGGCTGCACAGCTGGTAGGTGGGAGCAGAGTTTGTCGGCCGCCTCTTTCTTCCACCCGGTGCTAATGTTCATTGCACTTCGGCTCCACGCCAGGCTCCATGTCAGCTGCTTTCCAGTTGTGATCTCGTTTTATCCTGGAGATGATGCCGTGAAGTAGGTATGATTCGCCCCATTTTACAAATGAGGAAGCAGTCTCAGAAGATGAGTGACCTGCTTGAGGTTTCAGCTAGTGACTGGCAGAGCCAAGTTGAGCCCAGAGGCTCACCCCAACGACAAAGAGCGGCAGTGCCCTTCGCCGCAGCCCTGGGAGGGAGGGATCCTCATGTCCGTTTCATAGATGAGGCGCCTGAGGCAAAGAAGTTAAGTGGGGATAGAGCCAGTGGAGGTGGGTCTCTGTGTTCAGTCCTGGGTTCCCGTCCCAGCTTGATCACTTACCAGCTGTGGAGGTCTGTTGTGAAGATGAGACGAGAGAGGCATGTAGAGGCCTCGCATAGTGCCTGGCACACAGGCAGCTACTCGCTAAGCATCAGCAGTGATGGTGGGGGCTGCCTGCCTTGCCTGAGACCACGTGGGTAGCAGAGGTCCTGGACTCTGGGTCTGCTCCCTCCTGGGCAAGGCTGTCATCTGGGATGCCGGGAGGCTCTGGAAGTCAGACGCGGGTTCCAACCTCAGCTCTGCCACCAATTACTGTGTGTCTTTGGGTTAGTTAGTTAACTTCTCAGAGCTGCAGTTTCCTCTTTGTGGAAATAATAATACACAGCAGCTCTCCCTAGATGGTTGTGACAATCAGGATAATGTCTATAAAGTCTGTAGGATCAAGCGCAGCACATTGTAAGTGCTCAGTAAGTTGTTGCCTGAAATCAGTCTGAGTTCCGGCTCTTTCTGTCCCATCTGTGCCCAGGCAAAACTTGTAGATACCTGGGCCCCTCCCAGCCTAGGAGTGGAGGAGATGACTCAGCTCCTCCCTCTTTCTCCCCCTGCCAGGTGATTGTCTGGGGAGACTACGGCCGCATGGACCACAAGTGCTTCATGGGCATGGCCCAGATCATGCTGGACGAGCTGGACCTGAGTGCAGCGGTCGCCGGCTGGTACAAACTCTTCCCCACGTCCTCAGTGGCAGACTCCACGCTCGGATCCCTCACCAGGCGCCTGTCCCAGTCCTCCCTGGAGAGTGCCACCAGCCCCTCGTGCTCCTAAGGACCTCAGGAGGAGACTGGGCTGCAGTGTGGGAAGGAGTACCTGCTGGCCCCCACCTCCTCCCCTGTACATAGTCTTCATGTCTTTCTGGATCTCTTGCCCTGCTGCATGCCTGTTGGCTACTGGGCCCATCCCAGCTGGCAGTGGAGACTGTAGTGTGTGTGCGTGTGTCTTTGTGTGTGTGTCTGTGTGACCATGTTATATCTGTTCATATGTGTGGGTATAGTCAGTCTTGGTGACTACATGGGCTAAATCCATGTTTCTCTGTGTCTTGTTGAAAAGAAACCCAAAGGAGTGTTGTGTGGACACAAGTCCCCGAGTCCAGGGGTGGAAGTGGGGGACGCGGCCATTGGTCCATTCTGCATGGTCCCGTGTCCGGGGCAGAGCCCGTGTGCCCTGCCTGTGCCTCCTCTTGGTGGTCCCTAGTTAGTTTTCTGTCCTGTCCTTTGTCCCACTTTGCCTCTCCCAGCACTGCTGCTCTTTTTTGAGGAATGTAGCGTCCCCTGTCGCTGGCCACTCTGAGGCCCCTCTGGGAACCCTGACACCCCTTCTCCCCACCCCAGCACTCTGGCAGCTCTTCCCACTGGATGCTTCTGCAGTGTGTAGCATGCTCACCTAGTGCCCTGGCCAGGGCCCCAGGGAGCAAAGATGCCCGGGAGCCCAGGGCTTGGGGACTGCTTTCTCCCTCGGGCCTCCTCCCTCCTGCAAGGTTGCTGGCCGCCTACCTTGGAGGGAGCTGCCTGTGCCTCCCTTAGCGTTGCTCTTCACCTCCCGTCTCCCTGCAAGCTGCCTCACCTCCCATATGCCAAAGGAGCTCTCCCAGTGGCCCCCAGGAGGTGTGATGGGAGGGTCACAACCTCCAGGAAGCCGGCCTCAGAGGGGATGTTATCTGCCAAAGCAGATAATCCCTGGAGGCACCTGTGTCCTCCCTGGGCCCTGAGGGTGGCCCTGTGCCCCTCCAGGCTCTTCCTGTTGAGGCCTGCTTGTGAGGAGGTGCCGAGGGCAGGGCTGTTTGCTGGAATTGGGAGGGTGGGGGCTGACTTGCTCTGAGCCACTGTCAAGAATTGAGAATTCCATCTGACCTTTGCAGATTAGCTGCATGAAGCTGATCATTTGGGCTTCTGTTCTTTTGCTCATGTCCAGACCAGGGTTTCTGTCTAGGAGCTCAGACCTGCCTGAGCTCCAGCCTCCTGGCTCCGCAGACAGCCTGGCTCTGGACTCTAGACTGCCACAGTCACCAGCTCTGTACAAGCAATACTCCCCTGCAGCCCCCCGCCTCCCTGGGCGCCGGCGCCGCCCGCTGGAGCATGGCCTGGCCTGTTCTAAGCCCCTCTCCTGCCTCTGCTTTCTCCCGCTCTTGTCTAGTCAGAGCTTCCCAAAGCCACTCAAACCCTGACTTGATTTCATGGCTGGGCCCTGTTGGTGGGGACCAGTGCCTGGACTGGACCTTGTGAGACGCCTGCTGGGAATCCTGCAGTCTGGCTCAGGAATGCCCAGATCTGTCCCTCTCCCTCCTCAGGTCTAGGGCAGAAGGTGAGGGGTCACCCAGGAGACAGACACTGCAGCCTGTGGGTCCATGTCTGGTGGGGAGGAAAGAGGTGGCAGGAGGGGTCCAGGTAGAGGGCAGGCTCTCTCCGCCTCTTCCCCAGACATCAGCGCCTAGGGCTGCCATGACTGTAAGGCACGTCCTGACGTGAGGCGGGGGAGCTGCCCAGGGGGCGGTGGAGAGGTCTCGGGGCCTGAGTGCTGGGCCTCCACTGGGAACCAAAGCCGATGGGCGTGGAGGTGGATCTGGAGGGAGGGATGGAGGAGCAGGCTCTCTGGAGATAAAGCCATCTCCACCCAAAGGGCCTTCTTCTGGCAGGGATCCGCATTAGGCCGAAGCCAGAGCCCTGTCACCTCCCTCCCAAGGAAACGAGGGAAAGAAGCCAGGACCCCATCGGTCCTGCCGCTGACAGACGAGTAGGTAAAGGAGTAAGGAAGCGGACGCAGTGAGCACCTGTCTTCCGCTGGGGCCTCCCTTCCTGTATTATCACCGACGAAACCGTGTGTGTGCAGGAGGGGCAGGTGGCGGCTGGGTCGAATCTTCTCCTTCTGCAGAAATTCTCTCCCATTGTTGGGACTGGGTAATGCATGCATTTCTCGGGTTTCTAAAATGAGGCAAAGGGCTCTGGACCCTGAGCCTAGGGTGAGGAGAGGGAGGAAACTCACTTGCAAAAGGGCATCTTTACGTCCTGGCTGTGATGTCTTCACCTCTAGAGCTGCCACCCTTGGGATGCTGTGAAAATGCTCTATGCCTGCAGAATGGTGGGATTCTCAGGGATCCCCAGGACAGTGTAGACATTGGCTGATGACTGGTGATACCTAGACCATGCAGTCACTCCCAGAGGGTGGGGGGATTTCAATGAGGGCTGTCACCCTCATTCCTCCAGGGGCCCAGGGAGACAGTGAGAGGAGGCGGGGAGCTGCCAGCAGAGAGGCTGCCACTGGGGAGCTGTAGGCCATGTGCCCCTGCCTCTAGGGGAGGGCCAGTTAGCACAGGGGAAGTTCTAGCCAGTGGGGGCGCCTAACATGTTGGTAATTTGTCTGACCTGCCTGCAATGCCCCGCTACCAAAACTGCCCAGGAGTTGGGCCTCTCCATGTTCACCTCTCTAATGGGAAGTAATCCCCCCAAGCTGACCTTGGGAATTAATTCTTTTTAATCTTTTGCACCAAATAAGTTACTAATCCCCACCAGGACCTTCCCCCGAGAGGGCGAAGTCGAGTGAGGCTGACACGTATGTGTGATGGTGAGTGGCTGGTTCTAGGGCCTGTTTCTCGGGATCCTGGATACAGAGCCTTGTCTGAGAAGCCGCTCTGGAGCTAGCCTGTCCCAGGAGAGCGGGGAGCCCGTGTGTGACTCCTGGCCTTCCCTGGGGTGGGGAGCCTCTGTCCCTTGAAGAGGGGATGGTGGGAAAGGAGGGAACATGATCCCCCCGAGTTCTGCCTAACCTGGGGCCAGCTCACTGCCAGGTACAGTGTCCCAGCTCCAAATGCTCCCTCACCCCAGATGAAGCCTGGAGCTGGTTACAGCCTGGGGCTTTGGCATTGCATCTTCCTCTGCTCGGCCAGGATGCGTGGAAGATGTGGCAAAGATAGGAGTGGCCCTGTGGCCAGGAACCACGATGGATGATTCAGAGCATCTGGCTTCACGTTTCTGCTCTGTTGCATCTGTCCCACCTCCTTCATAGACTCCTTCCCTACAGGGAAGTAGTGATGGGTCTTTAGTATGAATCGGGCTCCAGCAAATGGGGCCAAGTCTTGGTTTGACAAGGGGGATTTGATCCTTCAGGGAAGAACTCTCTTCAAAACTACTCCCCATCCAGTCTCTCCCACCACCCAGCTCTCCTAGGAAAGGAGCATGGAGGCGGCCTTTGGGATGCAGCGAGTCCTAGGCATTGCCAGCATTTCATGGAGCTGAGGCAGAACCTGGGAGCTCCAGAGAGAGGGCACCATGTAGCTTGTCACTCATGGGACCAGCGGTTAGAGCATTGGTCAGGCCATTTCTCCCAGGGGCATGACACCCCCAGGGCAAGCATGCCTGAGCTCGTCTTTACTGCCAGCCTTGAGGAGAGCAGACACCCCCCCCCCCCTTTTAAAGACAATAGAGCCCTCCAAGGGTACTTCTTTGGAAGTGAAATGTAGCACAATCTTAGACTGCATTACCAGGAGCCCCGACATGCTCCTGGGGTTCTTGCTGCACGCCCTGCTGCCCAGGAGACGCTCCTCCTCCCTGGGGCTCCAGAGCTCCTAGTACCTCCGATTCCCCATCTTCCTTGGCCCGGAAAGCAGCAGGGCTTCTGGTTCTCTGATTGCTTCCTGCACTGTGCAAACTCTGTACGAGACATTGCTGCCTTTGCATGATGTTGTAGACGAGTGGTCCTTCCCTGGGGGAGAGGGAGGGCACATCATTCAGGGCCGGGAGGTTGTCCAGCAGTGTTGGCCGTAGCCCGAGGAGACGGAGGAGAGGCCTGCTCCCCGCTGACTGCCTCCCACCCCCCCAACCCCCCCATCTCTTCCTCTCCTTGTGCTTTCGTCTACAACATCCTGACCCGTAAAGAGATTCTTTAAAATGCTGCTTCCTCTACTGGGTGATCGTTCACTGAACGGTCAGGAGGCGATGGGAATGTAGACCATCCCCTGCCTGCTCCCTCAAGTCTGCTTTTCGCTCAGATCAGAAGAGACTGGGGCAAAACTGAACAATCATGATCGAAGGGCAGGGGAGCCCTGCCTCGTCCGGTGAGGGCTGCTGGGGGCTGGATCGGCCTGGTCTGGCTGGGAAAGGGTTCTTTTGAAAGAGTGCCTGAGCATCTCAGAACAATGTCAGTGATGCCAAAGAGAGCGACTTGGCCTCCTTGGGCACCAACCCTGCTGGCTGAGCTGCACAACCGCGGCTCAGGTGTTGGCCTGCCTGATGGTGGGACCTTGTTCTCTGACAAAGGGCTTAATCTTTCCATGTAGCAAAGCAACTCCCCCTCCCCCTAATCTTGAGCTCGGGCTTTTATGGGCCCAGCAAGGCTGTGCCTGTGAGGGAAACCACAGCAGTGAGAGACACTTGCATTCCCTCAGGGGCCTGGACTGGCTGGGGCAAGTGCTGGTTGAGAGGCGGGAATGTTAAGTGCTTTGGGAAACCCGTCCAGGGCTCTGGCCAGAAACTTGGCCAGTAAGGACAGGGACCTTGGGCCTCCCAAGGAGTTCACACTGATGCCAGGAAGAGTCCTTGGGACTGAGTTCCAGAGAGTTTGGCTAACAGAAATGGGCTCTGGGAATTTCCAGGGCAACAGAGCACCCGTCCCACTGGTCAGTGGCCTGGACAGCTGGCTACAGGGAATCAAAGGCTGTTATATACGGTTTGGCCAGAAACTGTGACCCCGTGCAAGACTCCTCACTTTTCTGGGCCTCAGCTTCCTCATCTGCAAACTCAGAGCATTTGCTAGTTGCTCCATGGTTCCCTCCAGGTTTTAAAAGTCTGATCTGGAGCTGATGAGGTTTGCGAGCCTGATACACCCGGCACCTGGTTCCACGGGCTGGTTTCTTCCAGCCCTGAGTGCCCAAGCTGGGTGCAGATCCTCCTCCACCCACGCCCGGATGCTGCCTCTGACAAGAACTCTGGGAATCCTAACAGACTCTGCTTCCACCTCTGCGGTCTGCTTTCTCTCTTTTCTTCTTGTGTAATGGGGAGAAATACTTGAGGGTGGTCTACAATGGACAGTTTTCAAGGTGCTGATGTGACGTCACCACCTCAGCTGCATCCTGCGTGGGTCAGTATCCCCACCAGCGCATGAGGCTGGGTCGGTCCTCATTTCTGCTTCTAGAATGACATCAGTGGGGGAACTGAACATCTGAGAATATTAAAGGAAATGCTCTCTGATGGGAGTGAACTTACTTCCCTTCAAAGTGTTTGACTTCTTAAAGCCACTTCTCTCTCTAGGATGTCTTTTACCAGACATCTCAGCAGGCAGAGTGGCTGCCTCCTTTGGGAAAGTTGGCCTGATTGTTCTATCCACTCCTTTAGAATATAAATTCACAGGAGGCAGGATCCCCTTTTTTAGAATTTCCAAATGCATCCTGCAAAGAAAGAGAGAGCTGATAGGGACTGACAAGCACACTGTTTAGATAAGAAGCAATTAGCCTTTTATATCTGTGCTCTATACATTTTCTATGTGCAGCATATTTCCAAACTTCTCGTGGCTCCTGGGTGGCAGGTGGACAGCTGAGAAGGACTGCCGGCTGTTTCGTACAACGTTCTTGCCAATTCCCTTGAGGAGAAAATTCTTCACGTGGCTTCTGCATGTACAGTATTTGAGCAGCAAAAAATGATTAAAATCAGTTTGAAAATGATCTCGTGTGTTGCTTTCTGTGGACGGTTCTTGATTCTAGGAGAGAGAAAACAGGGTTCCAGGTGACTAAAACAGGAGGAAGAGGCTGCCATGGCTGAGAGGCAGGAGGGGCTGGGACCTCTTAGAGAAAGCCCTGGAAGATCTGACCTGGGCCTCTGACTCCTGTTGGGAATTCTTGCCACAGTGATGTCCTTGGGCCATGGTCTCTGACTGGTCCAGGCGGCATCCCAGCTCTGTCTCCCAGGGTCCCTGCTTACAGGTCCCCAAAGCCTTCTATTCCCACAGATGAGACAAGGGATGTCCAGAGCCAAAGAGAGGGGAAGGTGAGATGGAGCTAAGGCCACTGCTTTTGACCCACTGTTCATTCCTTTCTGAGCTCTTGGGTCCAGCAGCTCCGCTCAGGCATGGGCTGGGGCAACCATTCTTCTTTCAGCCACACCTGATACTGGCAGTAAACGTAGCAGTTGACCTCCAGCGCTGTGAATGACAGCAGTCATTGACCCCTGGAGCACCCTTTCACCTCCTTGCCTCAGGGAGGGACTGAAAGGTATGTCAACAATATGTCACTTCTGAGCAGAGCCATTGTCCCCTAGGGTTGGGTCTAGGGATGCAGAATATTGACAAAGGAAGAGTAGCAATGTCGTAGCACTTGCTTGCTAGGGGAAAGGCTGGCATCCTGCATCCCAAGAGCCCTCCAGGGTGCCCTCCACTGCTTTGCCCCTTGCTGTTGGCCTTGTAGTTCCAGTGGGCACCATCTCTTGAGGGAAAGCTCAGGAGAGCAGTATATGAGCTCTGGGGCTCCCTTGGGTTCTATCTTTTACTGCCTTTCCACTTCTGCTCTCTCCCTGAGACATCCTATATACTCTTAGGAGTATACAGTTCTGGCCAACAAAATTCTTTCCAAAAAAAAGACAAAAGGGACAGACAACAAAAACTGAGATCCAGAGAAAGAAATTCTGAAGGATGTTCTTCAGATGAAAGGAATATAGCACATACCTCATAGGGTTATTGGGGATTAAAATGAGGTAATATGTTTAAAGCACCCAGAACAGTGCCTGGCACACAGTAATACTATGTTTGCTATTTTTAAGGAAAATGATCCTAGATGGAAGGGCTGAGATGCAGGAAGGAAAAGTGAGCAAAGAAATAGGTTTTAAAATTAGTAAATATTAACATACACAGATTGTAAAACTATAACAATGTTTAGTTTGTAAAATTAAAGAAATATAATCATGAACTAAAATATTGGACTATGATAGCACACAAATTGGTCCTTGGAACATTCTTGAGGAGGCTAAAGACATTGAATAACCTCAATCTTCCTTAAGTATCCATTCTAAAACCTAGAGTAAATACTAAGAAAATAGAAATAGAATTGAGTAGATGCAAAATCCTTAAATATAAGCTATGAACTCCAATAGTGTATTAAAAAATGATACATCATAATCAAGTGGCGTTTACCCCAGGAGTGCAAAGGTGGTTCATTATCATCAGGAAAATTCATCACATTAATAGACTAAAGAAGAAAAATCATGTAATTATCCTAATGAAGAAAGAGCATTTTATAAGGTCTAATTATATTCATTATAAAAACTTTTAGCAAATAGAAGGTAATTTTCTTAATTTGATAAAAGTCATATACCAAAAAACTAACAGCAAATATTATGTTAATGGAAACACTTTTGACACAGTTGCCTTAAGATGAATACGAGGGGGCTCACTATCATTGCTACCTTTTAATGTAGTTCTAGGAATCCTGTGCAATGCCATAAAAAAAACAGTTGAAAAATTGAAAAAGAAGAGATAAAACTATCATTTATAGATAATTTGACCACAACCTAATTTTTAAAAAACAGAATCACTAGAACTAATAAGAGCATTCAGCAAGGTTGCTAGATGTAAGATCACCCTACAAAAATCAATTGCATTTTTCTATAACAGCTATAACCAATAAATAATAAACATGAGATATTAGACACAATAGCAATTAAAATTATAAGGTAGGGATTATTTAAGAATATACAAGACGTCTATGGAGAGAATTTTCTAACTCTGATAGAAGAGTTGATGATCTGAATAAATAAAGAGACATTCCCTGTTCTTGGATGAGAAGGTTTAATATATAGATATTAACTCTCCCCAAACGAATCTATAAATTCTATGTAATCTAAATAAAATTTTCAGTTGGTAAGTTAAGAACTAAGCTAACTCTCCAACTTATACACAATAGTACAAGGCCATGAATGGTTAAATCAACTTCTGTTTAAAGAAGAGAAAACTCAAAGATTGACACGTATATCTGGAAATTAATATGTGGCAAAGGGGGCACCTTCAAACAATGGGAAAAGATGGGATGTTTGAAATATGTATTAGAAAAGCTGACTCACTATCTGGACAAAACAATCCCTAACTAAACAAAGATGCAGAGATAAGCCCTCGATGGCTGAATAGACCCAAAATCAAAAGGTAAAATGCAAAGTCAATAAAAGTTGTGAACTAAGTTGTGAACTGAGGGCAAGGAAGAACTTTTAATATTTCAAAAGCACAAATCACGCATTAAAAATTGTAATGTGATTACATTAAAAGTAAGGATTTCTATTTAATGAATGACATCATGAACAAAAATTAATACACAGATTACAGAATGGTAATTTACAATGTCAAAAAATGGCAAGGGATTAATAGCTAGAATCTACAAGGAAGTCCTGCAAATTGACAATAAAAAGATAACTTCAGTGGGAAAATGGGCAAAGGAAATGAACAGGCAAACTCCAAAAGTTAATAAGCATATGAAAACAGCCTCAGAATCATTAAATCAGAGAAATGCAAATTAAAACAATAATAGGATATTACTTTCTACCTATAATAGACTGGCAAAAATTAGAAAACTGGATAATGTCAAATGATGATAGGCACATGCGGATACAGTTGTGCAGCCATTTTAGAAAGCAATCTGACACTACCTGGGCCAATTATTTGCAGACTCTATGACCAGTAAATTTCTATATAGATCTGTTGAAGGGACATGTACAAGGATATTCACTGAAGCATTATTTGTGGTGGCATGTGGTAGGCAGAATAATGGCCCCCTGAAGATGCCCACAACCTAATGCCCAGAACCTGTGAATATGTTAATTTACATGGCAAAAGGGACTTTGCAGATATGATTAAAGACTCTGAGATAAGGATATTATAAGGAGATTATCTGGATGGGCCCAATCTAATCATCTGGCTCTTGAAAAGTGGAAAGCTTTTCCCACCTGTGATTAAAGGGAGATGTGGTTGCAGAAGAATGGCCAGAGAGCTGCAGTGTGAAATTAAAGACCTAACTGTATAGAGAGTTAGTCATACCATGTTCATGGATTGAAAAACACAATAGTGTTAAGATGTCTGTTCTCTCCTAATTTATCTCTGGATTTAATGCACTTTCAGGAAACATCCTAGCAGGCTTTTTCAATAAATTGACATGCTGATATTAAAATTTATTTGGAAATGCAAAGGACATTGAATAGTTAAAACAATTTTGAAAAAGAACCAAGTTGGAAGACTTATGTTACCAGATTACAAGACTTACTACAAAGTAACAATGGTATTGGTATGAGGAGAGACATAAAGATCAACGGAACAAAGCGGTGTGCAGAAACAGACTTAACACATAGCCAATTGATTTTTGACAAAGTTGCCAAAGTAATTTAATAATCTTTTCAACAAATGATGCTGCAACAACTGGATACTTGAATGGAAAAATATGAACCTCAACCCTTCACATTATACACAAAAATTAACTAAAAATGGATCATAGACCTATAAGCTAAAATGATAAAACTTTTGGGAAAAAATATAGGAAAAAAACCTTCACAAATTTATGGTAGGCAGTGATGTCTTAGAACATAAAAAGCACTAACTCTAAAACAAAAATAAAAGGATAAGTTGGATTTCATCAAAATTAAAATTTCTTCTCTTTGAAAGACACTATTAAGGCTCATAATAAGATGACAACTTAATAAGACAACCGAAGTAAAAATAGGCAAAAGATTTGAACAGAAGTGTCACAAAAGAAGATATAAAGTACATGAAAAGGTACTCATTACCATTATTCATCAAGCAGCTGCATACCCACTAGCATAGCTAAAATTAAAGACTGACAGTATCTAGTGTTGGTGGGGACATGGAGCGGCATTTTTGATAGAAATATAAAATAGTACAACCACTTTGGAAAATAGTTTGGCAATTTCTTATAAATTTCTCATTTGCTTACCACACAGCCCAGCAACTCCACTCCTAGGTATTTATCAGGAAAAATGAAAATATACGTCCACCCAAGGGCAAAAATGCTCATGGCAGCTTTATTCATAATAGCCCAAAATTGGAAACAATACAAATGTCCAATGTATCTGTCAGGGTTCAATCAGAATACAGAAACCACACAGTAATCTGAACAAGGAAATTTTAACGTTAAAAATTATTAACCGTAGCTGGGGAGTAACTGTGATGGCGTACAGAGAACTCTACAGAATATCATCTGTAAATCAGATCCTGATGGTTGTGTAGGATCTAGACTATGGTCACCTTCCAAACCCCACTACCTTGTAAATGCCAGGGTAAGGGCCATTTGAGAGGATCACAGCTTTAGCAGGAATGTCGGAAACCTTCCGTCTCCCCACAGGAGGTAGATTCTCAGAGTGGGAAAGCCTTGACAGTCATAGAGGATTATCCTGGATTATTCCTGGGATACGGATGAGATGGTGCAACTGGAAGAAAGTTACCCAGGAAATGCCAGTCCTGGTCTGTCTGAGGAGAGGCCCCTGCATTCTTCTCTAGCCCAGCCATCACTGGTCCTGCATCTTCCATGGTTTGGCCATAGGCCCAAGTGGTGTGAGGGGCCAGTTACAGAGGGAGTTGCCCTTCAAGACTGGCCAACCAGGCAGGGATAAGGGACACAGGAGGAGCAAACTGCCTAAGGAAAAGGGACTTGCTAAAGATCACCACAGCTTCCGAAAGTGGGAGGCGTTGTGGACATATAACAGTAACAGCTGTAATTAATAATAATAATCATTATAAGAACAAGTTGTGAAGAAGTCGCAGAAGAAACCCGGCAAGCAGCTCCTTCATGAGTAAAGCCTAACCATGGGTGTTGACCCATTGGCCAACGTTCGCTGGTGCTGGTGGTCGAATAGTAAGTCTCTAGTCTTGACTCGTGTGTGTGTGTGTGTGTGTGTACTTGCTTTAGAACTCCAGAGACTGATAAAGAACATCTACTGACATTCAGGAAAATCTGTAAAATATGGGCTGGTTATAAAAGTCTTCACTTCAACAAAGCCAAAAGTTATCTTGCAGGTTTGATAAAATTATTTCACCTCCTAGGTTCTGGGCATATCATTGGCTCAGGGGAAGTGTGCTGAACTTGCCTTGTGAATACATATAACGAACGATTGGTCATCCCAACAAGAACGTTTGTACGTGAATGATGGAAGATCAGACTGGAGCACCCTTTAACTCAGCAGTCCCGGTGCTGGGCACCTGGCCCAGAGAACTCTCACATGGTATCAAAGGGGGCATGTAGAAGGACGGTCGGTGCGGAATTGTCCTCCATGGTGGAGAGTTTGAGGTAAGCTCGGTGTCTGTCTATCAGTGGGGAATGGATGACTTTAATATGGAGGAGAAACTCGGCGGGATGCAGTGTATAAGTCAGAAGCACAGATGACATACACACACATAAATCTTAAAACTAGAGTTCTGGGTGAAAAGGTAGTAAACAGAACGAAGTCTAGCGCCTAATATCGCATACGAAAATTAAAAATACAGCTCACAAAATAGCACCCCATATTTTGTGAGAAGACATGCACATACAGGTCAAAATATTTCTAGAAGGTTTTTTATGGGAGGAGTAGAAGCGAGAAATGGGCATGAAAGTGAATAAACAACACGAGAGGGGCCTTGCGCAGGCCAATGATGAACGCATGTTATGAACTGAGGAGAATGATGAACTCAGTCCTCTGCTTTTGAGGCTAAACAAAAAGTGTTCCTCATCCCAGGATAAATGTATTCTACGGCCAAATGGACCTCAACTGATCAGGATGATAGAGAAGCAAACCAAGAGATCCAAACCGAGTTTTTTGGAGTGTATAAAAATTCTGGGAAAACAGAACGTCTCAGGGGCACCCCATTCACACCGTTGGCAGGCCAAAGCTGCCTCGCACGTCCGTGCGGTGCGGATCTCTATCCAGCGTTGTGGTGACGGGAAGTGTAGATACAGGATGGCGTGTGGCTGTGTGTCTATCAGAGTCCAGGACTTAGTGTTGAGCTGAACAGGGACAATAGGAATTCAGAGTCTACTTGCAATTTGCCCTAAGCTCTACCTCCTACGGAGTCTCTTACATAAAAATTATCCGAGCTCCATTTATAGTTGACGTAAGGAATGGGAATGGAGGCACATACTGAACTCGGGCAGCAAGATAACCAAGACATGGGGGTGGCTGAGAACCCCATCTTGGGAAAGAGACTTTTACCTGAGGGAGGTGCCCCTCCAGGTTGTATGCCTGCTGGTCGTCATTCAGTGTCCTCCACGTGCACAGGTCACCAGGATGCTGGGTACCGCCTTCCCAGGAGTTCTGCAATGGGGACACAACGCCCCCATGGCAGAGTGTGGAGCTTATTTGGCCTGATGAGGGCTGGTTGGGGCAGATGTCCTAGCAGGAGCCAGGGAGGTCGATCTGGGCCCAAGGCCCATGCAGGTAGGGGAAGAGGCAGGGTGAGGAGGAGGGGCGGAGGGAAAGGGAGGAGTGTGGGAGAAGAGGGGAGCAAGTCGGAAGGGGCGGCGAATGGAAGGAAGAGGGAGAGGAGGAGGGCAGGTAGTTGGAGGAGCAGGAGGACAGGCGAGGGTGGAGGGGACCCAGGCAGGGAGGTGGGAAGGGGGGAAGTTGGTAAGAGGAGGGAGACGGTCTGGGCAGGAGGCAGGAAGAGGACAAGGTTGGTCTGAGTAGCTGATGACCGAGGCAGGCACAGGGCGAAGAGACAGAGAAGACATAGGGACAAGGGGCAGGACAGGGGGGAGGGAGGGAGCTGGAAGCTGAGCCGGAGCAGGGGAAGAAGGATGATGAAGAGGAGGTTGAGCAGGAATGAGACAGGGCAGCTTCTTCTGCATGGCTCTCCTTGAGAAATGAGGGTCTGTGTGATGCGGTCATTGTTCTACATTCTTTCTTTGCTTGATTCCGTTATCACTTAGATTCCATTAAAAGAGAGTCCAAGATTCTGACATTTTGACTTGGAAGCTACCTTGAGATCCTTGAATATAGCTTTCTCCATCTTACATTTTAAGAAAGAGAAGCCCAGAGGGTTGTCCAAAGTCACCCAACAGTTAGGGGCACAGTTTGGACCGAATTCAATCCAGAGCTCATCAAAACAATGCCAGGTTGACCAGGCAGTGGATGAAAGCGCAGGGCTCTGCAGGGAGTCCAGGGGCCCTCTGGCCATTAGGGCTCACTCTAGACAGAGGCAATGGAGGCAGCCACTCTCTATCATCCTGTAAGGAGCCTTGAAAGGCACCATCTATTCCTGTCTAGCCATTGCCAGAACCTGCAATAAGCCCCTGATCTCCGCACCACAGGAAAGCCTACTGCATATGCCCAGGAGAGGGACTGAACATGAAGGAAACATCAATACTGACCCACTCCCCAAGCAAGAATTGAGCTCAGATCCTAGCCTGGGCTGTGGGGATCTGGGGAGGAAGGTCCCAGAGCAGGAGAAGGGGGCCAGGAGTTTAGAGCCTCCTTCTAGTCCTTGCATTAGATACTCCCACACTTTTCTCACCTTTTGTCTCATTAGAAGTTCACCAGGCAGGGATGTTACCTCTATTTCAAGGAAGAAGAAACTACGTCCATATGGGGGTAGACACTTGCCCAGGGCCACACAGCCTTGGACCAGAATTCCTGTCATCTGGTTCTGTGCTCTTTCCATTAAATGGCTACATTGGGAAATGGGATGGGAACATAAGGGGACAAGGACGTACTGACAGCAGCCACAATCACCTTCAGCCTAGAGTGTTCTTTGAGCCTATGAGAATCTCATTCTCAATGTCCCACTTTCCTGGCCATATCCTGGGTCTGGTCTCTTTGCCACCCACCTCCAACACCTGCCCTGAGGGCCTCCAACAGCAGGGCCTGTAGGTAAAGAGGCATACTCATCAGATTGGGCAGGTCATGCTGCTATGGCAAACCCTGAAATCTCAGCGGATTAGCACAATAAAGGATTATTTATCATTCATGTCATAATCTAATGAGGGTTGGGCCACAATTGGGCATTTGTCCTCCAAGCAGTGATGCAGGGACATCTTGTACCTATTCCCTAGGGGACACACGGCTTCCAAGGTCACTGAGAAGGGGAAAGAGCTGGGGGATATCATCTGGGATTTTAGTTCCATATTATTCTTCTAAAATGTTTCTTTTTTTTTTTTTTAAGATTTTATTTTTTCCTTTTTCTCCCCAAAGCCCCCTGGTACATAGTTGTACATTCTTAGTTGTGGGTCCTTCTAGTTGTGGCATGTGGGACGCCGCCTCAGCGTGGTTTGATGAGCAGTGCCATGTCCGTGCCCAGGATTCGAACCGACGAAACACTGGGCCGCCTGCAGTGAAGTGTGCGAACTTAACCACTCGGCCACGGGGCCAGCCCATTCTAAAATGTTTCTTAGTCAACATGCATTTTAACTTATTAATAAAGTTTACTCACTTCTTGTTTATTACTGCTTTTAGTATCTAACTTCTTCCTCTTAGATTAATTTTCTTCTGCATCCCCAGTAATTCATCCAGGGAGGGTCTGTGAGTGAAAATGTCTATTTTTTCCTCCACCTGAGAATGAGAGTTTAGTTGAGTTTAGAGTTTTACATTCAACATTATTTGCTCTCAGAAACTTGAAACCATTGCTTCACTACATTTTTGCGACAATAGAACAGCGCCTAGCATCAAATAGGTGCCTAAGAAGTATTTGTTGAATAAGTAGGCAAAATTCATATAAAACAATTTTTATTTCAGCACACTCATAATTTAAAAATCTGGAAAGATTCTAAGCGTCCACAGAATATAGAAATGAATAAGATAATAAATGTTCTTGGAAAGGCCTATTATCAGAAACAAAATTTTGCTTTCAAAGGCTATTGAAATACTGTCACATTTATATTGTTTTGCCAGTTGATTTTTTGTAATAATAATATTTCCACAGGGCTTTAACAGTCCAGATAAGCATTGTTCCCGTTTTTCGGATGAGCTGAGACACAAGAGTTTGAGGTCACTCACGCAGCGTGAGACAGCGTCAGGATGCAAACTCCACCAGTCCCTGTGAGCCTCCAGCCTCCTGTCCTCTATCTTCACTGCCTTCAAGAGCCAAATGTAGAAACAGTAGGGGGACAGGAGGAGAATGTTTTTTAATAATTTAGTGGTTGGAAGGTTTTCCTCAGGAAAACACAAACATTATGAAATGAAACTCAAGCAAACTTAACTCCATAAACAATGAAAATGTCTGCATTCCTGAAGACTCCGTAAGCCAAGCTAAAAAGCAAATGACAGACTGGGAGAAAATACTTGCAACCTCTAAAACAGAGGAGAGATTACTATCCGGATTATATATAAAGGTCATAACAATCAACAAGAACAGTATTCTGGGTGTTTGGATGTGATTAACATTTAAATGGGTGGACTTTGAGTAACGCAGGCTGCTCTCCATAATGTGAATGGGCCTCGACCCATCAGTTGAAGGTCTGAATAGAAAGACTTCCCTCCTCCAGGCAAGAGAGCCTTCTCTAGCAGACAGCCTTCAGACTCAAACTGCAACATCAGCTCCTCTGGGTCTCTGGACTGCAGGCCCACATTGCAGATTTTGGACTTTCCAGTCTCCATAACTGTGCGAACCAATTCCTTATAATAAATTCCTATATAACAAATATTATATTAATGTATTGTATTAAGTATATTACATATATTATCTAAATGTAATATAACATATAACTATATAATGTAATAATTATAATTAACATTAATTATAATAATATAGTTAATACTAATTAATACACATATATATCTTATTGATTCTGTTTCTCTGGAGAACACTGAGTAACACAGTCTATTAAAAGTTCAAGGGGGCTGGCCCAGTGGCACAGCGGTTAAGTGCGCACATTCCACTTCAGTGGCCCGGGGTTCACCGGTCTGGATTCTGGGTGCAGACATGGCACCACTCATAAGGCCATGCTGTGGTAGGCGGCCCACATATAAAGTAGAGGAAGATGGGCACGGATGTTAGCTCGGGGCCAGTCTTCCTCAGCAAAAAGAGGAGGATTGGCAACAGATGTTATCTCAGGGCTAATCTTCCTCAAAAAAAAAAAAAGTTCGAGGAAGGGGCACACACGTGCATACATACAGTAATAGTACAGGACACGCTGACACGGCAGAGATTTTGGTTCATGGTGGGAGGCTTAGTGATGCTATAGCCCCCTCTTCTGCCCTGAATCATGGACATGAAAGAAAAAATATTTTACTAAATCCATTGCAATGCTTGTAACCAGAAGGGATTTCCTCAGTGGCCCAGAAACTATTAGCAATCCCTAAAAGCCTGAACTAGACCAGCCAACAGGACATGTCAGCGACAAAGATGAGTACACAAGAATCCCGAACATTTAAGGAATTCTAAAATCAGAAAAGAGAGAGGCATAATGGAGACAGAAGTCCCAAGAAAACAGAGTAAGCTGAATAGGACTTTAGAAAAATTAGTATCCCCAGAGAAGACATAGGACATAGCATCAGAGACATTAATCAGCTAAAGAGCTTGGAGATTAAAAACTTAATCTGAAATAAAGTATGCACTAGGGGAGGCCGTACCAGCTGTGTGAATGCAGGTAAAGATGAGATCAGCGAACTGGAAGATGAAGCCAGGGAATTCTTTCAAAATATATGCCCCAAACACAAAGACATAAAATATTTCAAAGGAAAATTAAAAGACAGGTCCCTAAGTTCAAACATCCATCAAATAGGAGTTCCAGAAGGAGAGAGGATACTGGAGAAAAGACACTTCTCAAAGCAATTCTCAAAGGGATTTCCCAGAACTGATGAAGCCCTCAGATGGGAAGACTTCACCAAAGACTTAGCAGAAGGAATGGAGGAGCCAGCCCAGTGGTGTAGTGGTTAAGTTTGTGCGCTCCGGTGGCCCAGGGTTCGCAGGTTCAGATCCTGAGTGCTGACCTAGCACCACCCATCAAGCCATGCTGTGGCAGCATCCCATATAAAACAGAGGAAGACTGGCACAGGTGTTAGCTCAGCAACAATCTGCCTCAAGCAAAACAGAGGAAGATTGGCAACAGAAGCTGGCTCAGCTGAGACAGCAGTAAAGAAAACAGACAAAAATCCTTACCATTATGGAACTAACGTTCTAGTGGAAAGAAAATAAGAGCCAACATTTACTGAGCCCTTCCTTCATGACAGGCACTTTACCAACTCCTGTAATCCTCACAACAACCTTCTAAGGTAGGAACTATAATTATTCCCATTTCACGGATGGGGCAGAGGAGGCATGGAGAGGTTAAGTGACACCTACTCCCACGCTGATCTCCCCCAAGGCCACACAGCCAGTAAATGGCAGAGCCAGGACTGGAACTCAGGCAGTCCAACCCCAGAGCGGAGGCTTCAAGCCCTCACAGTCCTATATGCTACTCTGTGTCTTCTGGTCGTCTGGAGGTAACATCTGCGAGGGACAGGCTCTTGTTTCACATAGCCAAATAGTTTTCCAAAAAGGCATTCCTGGTTTGGGAATACATCAATTCTTCACTCACGCTACCAATTTTTATTTAGCACCTCCTATGTGCTGGGGATTCAGTGGGGAGCCAAGTAGAGACCGTCCGTTGTCACGAGGTGATTACCATCGAATGGGGACACAAATAAGCAAAAGGTCATTAGAAACTGTGTGGTCAGAGCTGATGGGGGAGGCGCAGGGTGCCGTAGAAGCACATAGGAGGGGGCCTAGGCCAGACCTGGTGGTTTAGGAAAGAGAAAGAGACTTCTCAGGTGGCACCTATAGGAAGAACGAGAGTGCAGGGGCCACGCGGCTGGGGGGTGGCGGGGGAACCTGCGCAGGGTGGCCAGAGTGCATCTGGAGCTGGCGCTTAGGCCCGAAAATTTTTTAAAAATTTATTTGAGCTAAATGGGTGGGGTTATTATGGTGGCAATGTCCAGGGGAAAGAAAGAACACCGAAGAAGACCCGGGGGCGAGAGAGAGCAATGGACGCTTACCTGAGTTTCCAAGCTCATAATGAGTGCAGTTTTAGGGAGTTTCTGTAAGAGCTGGGCAGCAGTCTCTTCTAGAAGGGCTTGCAAGCC
This sequence comes from Equus asinus, assembly GCF_041296235.1. Taxonomy (NCBI): domain Eukaryota; kingdom Metazoa; phylum Chordata; class Mammalia; order Perissodactyla; family Equidae; genus Equus; species Equus asinus. The sequence continues at coordinate 82,673,967 of NC_091794.1, forward strand.
ATCTCAAAGAGTGTGGACTTTATTTTATGAAAGGTGGGAGGCTCTGAAAGCTTTTTCTTTTTCTTTAGAGATTGGCGCCTGAGCTAACATCTGCTGCCAATCTTCTTGTTTTCCTCCTTCTCCTCCCTAAAGCTCCCCAGTACATAGTTGTATATCCTAGTTGTGTGTGCCTCTGGTTGTGCTATGAGGGAGGCCACCTCAGGGTGGCTTGATGAGTGGTGCTAGGTCCGCACCCAGGATCCGAACTGGCAAAACCCTGGGCCACCAAAGCAGAACGTGCAAACTTAACCGCTTGGCCACAGGGCCGGCCCTTCTGAAAGCGTTTAAAGAGAAAGATGTGTTTAGAATCATGTTTTAGAGACACTGCTCGGGCTCCCTGTGTGGACTATATTGAAGGAGGAAGCAGGAGATCAGTTAATAAGCTATTGCACGGAACCAGGAGAGAAAAGTGGTAGAACGGCCTCAACTGGGCCAGGGTGTGGGCATAGAGGGGACAATTTGAGATAAATTAAGGAGGCAAAATGGGCAGAGCCTGCTGACTTGTTGGGAGTGAGATATAGGGAGAAGTAAGCTTAACACTCAGATTTCTGGCTTAGGAAACAGGGTGGCTGGGGCACTATTACAAGAGCAGACTTGTTTGAGAAGGCGACGGGTCCTGGTTTTGACCCTAAGAATCAAGTGCATTGTAGGACATCGGATGGCATTTGGGTTGTCTGCCGGAAGCTCAGGAGAGAGATCCAGACTAGGATGCCGATTTGAGGGGCATCTGCAGAATTACCCTCTTCAAAAGGTGTTTAGCGTGAGAAGGGACAGCACCTGGGACCAAGGAACAGGACTTATGGCCCAAGACAGACTGAGGAGCCCACGAAGGAGACCGGAAATGAGCTGCCAGAGAGGCAGGAGGAAACCCAGTGTCATGGGTGTCATGGAACCCAAGGAAAGAGAATGTTTTAAGATGAAGGGAGCAATCACAGAGGTAAACTCAGGACTTTTGGCATTTAACTGGAGGATGGTGAGAACAATTTCATGGCATGGTGGAAGCAGTTGGTCGGGGGCTAGGAGTGACAAGTCCAACAGCTCCTCAGAGTACCTGCCTCTTGTGGCCTTTCTAAGGGAGCTGAGGCAAGCTGCCTTCCACTCGAACCCACCCTATGCAGGAGAATTAAAGACAGTTCAGTGGGTGAAAGAATCCATTGAGCTCCCCACCTGCACAGCTAGCTTTAGGAGATTTGGGAAACAGTCATAATTGAATCAGAGAGATTGAATTATCAGGACGCTAACCCAACCCAATCAAGGTGGCAATGAATGGAGCTGTGCAGAGCACAGTGTGTCCTTACTTTTAGGCAGAGGCAGCCTCTCCGAGCCCTTGCTCAGAGGGACCCCCCCTCTTTGTGAGCCTTGCCCAGCTCTCAGCTGCTCTGATGGGGCTCTGGCCTGGAGGAAGGGCCTTCCCTCCCAGCTTCCTTTTGTAAGATTATGCTCACTCTGCTCGTTTGTTCTTTGCCTTAGGCATGAGAGGGCACCCGGAGAGGTTATTTTAAGAAATACAATTTCTCAGCTCCTTCTGATTTGAATGGATTTGGATTTGAATTAAATGGAATTGGAAGGTTTCTCCACTTCTGTCAGAAAGAGTATGGCAGGCCTGAGGTTATTAAAGTTAGGATAGGGTGGGTTTTAGGAGCTGGGAGTCAGGATTGCCCTGCCTGCAAGTTAGCTGCAAACGCCTGCGGTCTACACCGAAATAGAACCCTGGAACCCGCTAAACCTCGGGGGCCTGGATGCCTCTGCCAACAGTTGGGGTCGAGGGCAAACACCCGGGGGCTCAGCGACTCTCTCGGCACTGGGGCTGGGATGGTAGGGCGGGCGGAGGCCCAACCCAGCGGAAGGACGTATCCCCAAGCCAAGGGCCACCGAGCCTCTTATTTTGTGCCAAGGCGTTTTCCTCTTGTCTTTAGGGCAGCCAGCGGGTACCCGGGAGAGAGTGGAGGCGGAGAGGGGCGGAGAGGGGCGGAAGCCCCGCCCAGTCCCCACCTCTCCCCTCCACGTGATTTATTCCCAGCGAACAAACCAAATAAATAAGACCTTTTGTTCCCTCAAAAACAAAAAAAAGAAGTAAAACTACTAAATTCCTACAGCAGTGAGTAACGCTCGCAAACCCTATCCTCATGGCGCTGAAAGTCTAGCGGGGAAAGCTTACGATAATAAGTACACAAAAATATAAAGTATCTAGTCAGTTTCACGATGACTGGTGCTCTGGAGAAAAGTAAAGCAGGGAGGAGGGGTGGGGACAGACAAGGTGGTCAGGGAAGGCCTCTCCACAAAAGGAAGTGAGACTGAAGGAGATGCTATGTCTTAGAAACTTAGGTCAGTAAACGCTATGGGAAGGCTCTTTTAACATTTCTGAGGTCAGCATGTATTTACGCTTTCTTGCTACGTTCCTGGGTCCCAGAGGCTGGTTTGGGTGGCCTGCTTTCCACTTGGTCCCTAACTCACCCACCTCTGCCCCCTCAGCTCAGGTGCCTGTGGCCTCTGGAGGCTGCAGACCCTAGACCCAGAGCACACGACTCAGCTTGGAAGGAATCCAACAGAGGCAGCGGGTCTGGCTAGTGAAGGTTCCCAGATGGCTGGCCCAGCAGTGGTCTGAAGCTTCTGGAAGCAGCGAAGAAGTGGGGAGGGAGATTGCCAGAACACTTTGAGTGGCATATGTAGTACTGGCCATCCTTGGCTAACTCGCAGTGCACGCCGCGGGGCTCACGGAGGAGGAATGAGCGGGCCGGAGGTGATTGTCTGGCCCGGGATGGGCGCTCACTTCTTAAATGAGTGAATGGCTTCCAGTGCGGGAACATTCACTAAATATATCCATCCAATTAGACTGTCAAGGACAATTCATGGCTGAATTTAAGTCAATTTGAATGGGTAAATGAAGCTCTGGAAATTTTAAGAGCAAGTGAATAAAGGGGCTCCAAGGACTTTATGGCTGAAAGGTTAACAAATATTTGGAATTAAATGAATATCAGGATTACACAAATTCATTTTAAGGGCTGAAATTCATTTAACTAGGACAATATGACTAAATTAAGCAGAGCCTGGCTCTGCCTCCCAAATGTAGAGAGGTGCTAAAGATTATATTTAGAATGGATGGAGAGGGAGATATGAGAGGCTGGGAGAGAGCGCCATCTACCTGGTACCACCAAAGCTACCGTCTGTGTACCTTTTTCCTCTGCCTAATCTATTAAAGAAAGAACTTATTCAATGCTTATTTATTGTTGCCTCTGCTGAGAGTTTTTGAAATAAGCCATGGTCGTCCTTGATGTTTGAGTGAAAGAACTTGGAATCAGAATTCTAGACGGTGAAGGAACTAAGCATAAGGAGGTGATCAAGGATTACCAGGAGCTATATCCTTAGAGACTATTTTGGGGCAGGACAGACCTGGCCTGAGAGATGTTACTCATTTCCAATTCTAAGGATCAGGATGCAGGCAAAGGGCAGATGAGAAATAGATGAAAAGTCAAGACGACCACCTTAGACCCTTGCGGGCAACAGTTCCAAGACTCGGGGCTAGGGACAGTGGGAGAGGAGAGAGGTACTCCCTGGGTGAACCTGACAGTCACTCTAGAGCTAAGGCATTAATCTGACAACGTTTAATGCAAACCAAGATTTTAAAAACAACAAAAATAACTATTTCCTAGTTAACAGGAAATTTTAAGTTGGGAGAAAGGCTTGATAAAGCAGTTGCCTGAGCTGCTTATGGGTGAATTTGCCAAGCGTGCCTTGGTGTTCCAGACGGCCCAGGTTAGCTGGAAGAATCAGAGGGTAAGGTGAATGGTTCATCCTTATCTTCCATAACCCACCCTATGGACTGATCAAATTAGTTGTGTAATAGCAGATTCTTAAAATAAAGGCTTAGTTGTCAGGATGCAATGGATCCTCCAAAATAGTGATTCGCTCTATCCCCACCCCCAAATTTCCCACCCTTAGTCCCAGACAAGCGTGCTGGCAAAGCGCTTGGTGAGCAGGCTGCTTTGACCGTGGCTTGTCTCCAGAAGGGACCTCACCCTTAGTTGTTTGCTGGTTTCAGGAAAACCAAGGTGTTAACTGTCTTAAAGTGTCATCAAAACACGATGGACACCACAGTTGCCCTGCCCTTGACAACTGTTCAGTTTTTCTGGTCTCTTTGCCCCTCCTCAGCCTGTTTTCAAAAGCAGATACCTGCTCCTTATTAAACTCCTTTGAATGTCTTTGAAAAAGTATCAGAGCCCATCTTCAGGTTCCCATAGAAAAGCTGGGGGTGGGTGCTGGAGCCTACTCGTTCGCTCGTTCCTATGGTACCGTGTCAAAAAATCCCCTTATCACAGGACCAATAGCTTCTTGCTTATAGAGCAAAATGTTCCAGTACCGGAAACATTTTTCAGAGAGGAATTGCTGACAAGTGCACAATTATTTTTATATTCTATAAACAGTAGTGAAACATAGTCGTCCGCCCTGAGGCAGAGTGATCAGAGATTGCTTTAACAACCTTGTCATTGCCTGACCATCCTCACCAGTGGAAGCCTTCTTGTCTGATGTCTTTACTTCCCTTAATTACTACCCCAGGAAACTCTGTGAGCATTGGTACTTTAACAGGATGTTCCAGGCCCCATCTTAATTGCTATGACCAAGATTCTGAACTAGCCAGCACCTAGGAAGTCCAGGTTCCATTTAGAAAAGGAGGGTAAAGCAGCACTTCCCAAACCTGGACCTTAGATGCTTAGTCAGGCCGCCTCAGGGAAGTGCTGAATCAGAGCCTCCAGGGGTGGAACCCAAGATACCTACATTTTTAACAAGCTGTAGAGCTGATGCCCATGCCCAGCCACATTTGGGAAGCACTAATCCAGAATTGAATTAGAGTATAAATTGCGTGTTTATGCCATTCCAATGACTATTTGCAGTAAATAGGCTGATGCCAGAGATGGCACAGATTATTTCAGTGACAGGTCAAATTTATGCTGATGTTTCTAATTTAATCATGGTTCCACTAAGGATCATTTAACCGTTATCCTATTCTAATATAGGAGTTTCTCAGTCAGTTTTTTATTTTTCATATATGATAGACTCACACCAGACTCCCTTTATCAAGTTGTACACAGTCATGCGCCACATAACGACGTTTTGGTCAATGACAGACCACACATATGACGGTGACCCCTCAAGATTGGTACCACACAGCCTAGGTGTGTAGTAGGCTATACCATCCAGGTTTGTGTAAGTGCACTCTGTGATGTCTGCACAGGAACGAAATCACCCAACAACTCATTTGTCAGAATGTGTCCCCATCATTAAGCAACGCATGACGGTACTCCCACACCAAACCATGTTCAAGGCTGTTTGACGCTTTAGAAATAACCTCAGTTAAAAGCCGAGTTGCGCCTGCTTGTCCCCATCAGTTTCCATTTGCAGTCATCGCTTATCTCACCATGGGTGATGTCTGATAGCTGTTGTTAATATTTCCTCAGGCTGGTTGATGAGCATTTTCAAGTCTCCTGAATTTTATTTCCTACTTCAGTCAATTTATTGGCAAAAATTTCTGTATCTGGTGGATTCAGCACACTAGCAAATGTGGCATCTGAGATTTTGTTTCTTTTTCTTAACCTTATGCACACATCCCATAGAGCAAGGGGAGGAGGCGCTGTTACGAATCCTTGCTCTTCACACCTACAGACTAATAGTAGACATGGGATGAGGTCCAGGAATCTGCGTTTTTACAAGTCCCCCCAGATAATTATGTACAGCGCAGTTATTGTGCATTAAACACTAAGGTATTATTTACACTCTAGTACTCACCTTGAGTAATTCTGATCTAGGTGATATGCGATAATATCACCTTTGAGAAAGAAAATAAATATAAATAAATACTTTGAGAAATAAAAATACTCATTAAGAGATGTTAAAGTGGAAACTTTCACACATCTCAAGACAAGATTTTATGCAATGCATAGGACATCACTACCCAGCAAAAGTAGCATCCTGGACCTACCTCCAGATCACTTCCATTCTTGGCAGAACGCCGTACTGCTGGATGAGTGCTGGTGTGAGCCCAACTCTCGATGAGGTTCTTGCAGTCTCATTAGGGGCCCAGGATGTCCCACAGAGATCATTCTTTCAACTCCTTGTTTTCACTCTTTACAAACAGGACCTTAAGGTAACTCCTTCTATATCTCGCGACATTGGAACACTTGACAGATAATATTTTTACTTAAATTTCATTGAAGCTATCATTATAATTTATGTCTTACTGTAATTTTGTTATGGGTTTTAAGGTTCTGGGTAAACTTTTCTCCCCCACATTTAATTGTCACATTTATAGTAGTGTCTCTTCTGCATGTCTGTAACTTGCAGTTTTGACATCCTTATGATCACATTGATTATATAAGATTTCTCTTCTGTGTAGGTTCTACTCAAGGTGAACATTTCCTTTCTGACTCAAGTCCATATGACGCTCCTTAATAGCAATTTTCTTTTGTGTGGATTCTCTGCTGAATGGGAAGTTTTGAAGCCTGAGAAGAGCTCTTACTGCACTCGTCACATTTATAGGGTCTCTCTTGCCTGTGGACTCGCTCATGAGGGCCAAGTTTTGCACTCTGAGAAAAATGCTTACCACACTCACCACACTGATACACTTCCTCTCCCGAATGGAGGAGAGTGGAGCGGTGGTGAAGCCTTTACCACGCTTAGCACATAGATATGGTTTCTGTCTGACACGGTTGACTCTGATGAACTCAAAGATCTGCCGCTCTACAACTCCCACCACCCTCACCTCATTTATAGGGTTTCTCTCCTGTACAGACACTCTCATGATGGCAAATAGTTTTGTACTGGCTGATACCCATAATCCACTCATCACATTTGTAAGGCCCTTCTACTGTGTGAACTCCAAGAGGAATTCTGCTGTAGTTCTTAACACATCCTGCACATAGATGGCAGCTCCTGTGTGGGTTGTCTGATGAACTCAAAGACCCATACTCCCGTTGCAGCCCTTCCACATTCGAACATTTGCAGCATTTCTCTCCTTTGTGGAATGTCTGAATTTGAAGTTATGTCTTAGGGGTCCAGCTATATCTGAGTTATTCATGTATGTATATATGAATTCTCTTCTCCGAGTTATTTTATATCCTTCTAAATTTGAGCTATTATAAAGGATTTTTCCGTAGTTATTACCAATTTAGGACTTCTTTTCTGGGTGAGCTCTTTGGTGCCTATTCTTGACAAATTGTGATTTCCAGTTATGAATGTTTTTATACCTACATACACAGAGTTGGATGAGGTGGCTTAGCCCTCAGGTAAGGGAGAGCCTTGCTCTATATGGTTGGGCAACAGTTGACCTTGGAGCTTCTCTGAGTAATGTTCTCTGGGAGAGGGTCCCCTCTCCCCATTTTACTTTTCCTTCAACATTTTTTCTGGGTCCCAAAGTAATCTTTGCTCCCTGGAGAATGAATTTTAGTCCTCACTCACATAGGTTTTTACACAAGACCCCAAATGGGCAGATTTCTGTTTTTCAAAGTGGATATTCTTGATTTTCTTGGTTCTTAGAATCAGCTCCTTGAAGATTAACTGCATAGTTTTTGCTTCTGCAAGTTCTCCTTCCCATCTATTAGAGGAGAAAGATCTTGTTCTGTGTTCCTAGAATGCTCCCCTCGAAGAGTCATAATATAGCTGTACTCCAAGTTATTTGACTGTCACCTCTTCCTAGACTTGCTGGCAAGAAATCTTTCTGTAAAAGTTCCTAAAATTCTTTGACTTGAAGATTTCCTGTATAGTTTTCACTGCAGTCTTCTGTGAGAATCAATGAGGGCAAGTAAGCTTCCCTCCACCCACACCCTCAGATTTACTATTTGAGAATGGGAAGACAAGGACTTTCTCAGACAAGCCTGGGTTCAAATTCTGACAGCACTTTTCACAGTATGATGTGGGACATGGTATGAAATCTCTCTGTACCTTAGTTTTCTTCTTCAGTAAAACAGGAATAGCAACCTTTTCGCATGACATAGGGCTGTAATAAAGATGATGACTGGTTTTGATTATAAAACATACTTGCACAATGGCTGGAACATAAGAAATACTAACAAGACCAATTTCTCTTTCATGTTCTCAAACCACAAAGGAAATATAGAAGAAGAATTAAGAACATGGCTCTGGAGCCAAGAAGGTCTGGTCTCAAATCCTTAGTGGCTGTGTTACTTGATAACCTCTCTGGGCTTCAGTTTCCTCATCTGTATAGTGGGGATGATAATGGTACCTGCCTTTCAGGATTGTTGGTAGTGGTAAATTAATTATTATAGGCAAAGCACTTCAAATTGCTCTTAGTATGTAGTTAACATGCAATAAAAGTAGCTATTATTCTCTTAAATTTAACTATTGCTTCCGCTATCCCTTTCCAATCTGTCTTTTGTAAAAAAAAATTTCACTTCTCCAAAGTCTAGATGATAAAATCTTTCCCTAATACAAAGTCTCTGCACTTCAAGGGCTCCCTAGGTATTCAAGTTTGTGTCTCGCTGGTCCCAAGCAGATGTGCTCTGCTTCAGCCAAGTAGGGTCATCTCTAGGATGGTGGCTATCTGGGTAAATATTTTTTGCAGAGCCCCTGTCTATATAAGCAGTTTGATTTAGAAGCACATTAACAATTTCATGGGCCCATGTGGGGCGTAGTAATCTATCAATGAAAATTTAGAATGGGTAGAGAAGAGGTATATATGTGTTTATTGTCTAATCTGTGCCCATGAGTCTTCATAGGGTCCAGGCACCATCTCTTCCTCTTCAGGTTCAGGAACCATCTCTTTGTGCTTTTTATTGTCAAATGCACTGTTCCTGGCTAATCTGTATTCAGACCCTCCCTCACCCCCAACCATGGCAACCACTGGTCCATTCTCTATTTCTTTATTTTTGCCTTTTCCAGAATGTCCTATAAATGGAATCAAACAGCATGTAACCTTCGGAGACTGAGTTCTTTCACTTAGCATAAGGCATTTGAGATTCGTCTGTGTCGTTGCGTGCACTAATAGTTCATTCCCTTTTATTGCTGGGTAGTATTATGCTTTGCGGGTACCACAATTTGTTTATCCATCTACCCACTGAAGAACATTTGGGTTGGTACCAACTTCAGTTGATTATGAATAATGCTGCTATATACATCTGTACAGGTGTACACGTTTTTGTGTGACTATAAGTTTTCATTTTTCTAGGATAAATATCTAGAATTAGGATTGCTGGGGGATATGGTATATGTTCAACTTTTTAAGAAACCTCAAAACTGTTTTCCAGAGTGGCTGTAACATTTTGCATCCCACCAGCAATGTACAGCCATACCTCGCCTTATTGTGCTTTGCTTTATTGCACCCCACAGATATGTATTGTGTTTTTTACAAATTGGAGGTTTGTGGCAACCCTGCATCGAGGAAGTCTATCGGCACCATTTTTCCAACAGCATCTGCACACTTCTGTGTCTCTGTGTCACATTTTAGTAATTCTCACAGTATTTCAAATTTATTATTATTATTATATTTGTTTTGGTGATCTGTGATCAGTGGTTTTTTTTTTATTTTTTACTTTTATTTTGCTAAGGAAGATTCACCCTGAGCTAACATCTGCTGCCACTCTTCCTCTTTTTGTATATGAGCTGCCACCACAGCATGGCCACTGACAGACGAGGTGTAGGTCTGTGCCCAAGAATTGAACCCATGCCGCCAAAGCAGAGTGCACTGAACTTAGCCACTAGGCCACCAGAGCTTGCCTATGTGGTCTTTGATGTTACTATTGCAATTATTTTGGCATGCCACAAACCACACTTATATAAGATGGCAAACAATTGATAAATGTTGAGTGTGCTGTGACTGCTCCACTGACTGGCTATTCTCCTGTCTCTCTCCCTCTCCTCAGGCCTCCCTATTCCCTGAGACACAAGAATATTAAAATTAAGCCAACTGATAACCCTACAACGGCCTCTAAGTGTTTAAGTGAAAGGAAGAGTTGCACGTCTCTCACTTTAAATCAAAAGCTAGAAATGACTAAGCTTAGTGAGGAAGGCATGTCGGAAGCTGAGAGCTAGGCCTCTTGCACCTGTTAACCAAGTTGTGAATGCAAAGGAAAAGTTCTTGAAGGAAATTAAAGTGCTTCTCCAGTGAATACATGAATGAAAAGAAAGCAAAACAGTCTTATTGTTGATATGGAGAAAGTGTTAGTGGTCTGGATAGAGGATCAAGCCAGCCACAACGTTCCCTTAAGCCAAAGCCTAATCCAGGGCAAGGCCTTCACTCTCTTCAATTCTTTGAAGGCTGAGAGAGGGGAGGAAGCTGCAGAAGAAAAGTCTGAAGCTAGCAGAGGTCAGTTCATGAGGTTTAAGAAAGGACGCCACATCTATAACATAAAAGTGCCAGGCGAAGCAGCAAGAGCTGATGTAGAAGCTGCAGCAAGTTCTCCAGAAGATCTAGCTCAGATAATTAGTGAAGGCGGCTACACTAAACAACAGATTTTCAGTGTAGACGAAACAGCCTTCTATTGGAAGAAGACGCCACGTAGGACTTTCATAGCTAGAGAGGAGAAGTCAGTGCCTGGCTTCAAAGCTTCAAAGGACAGGCTGACTCTCTCGTTAGCAGCTAATGCAGCTGGTGACTTGAAGTTTAAGCCAATACTTATTTACCATTCTGAAAATCCTAGGGCCCTTAAGAATTATGTTAAATCTGCTCTGTGCACTATAAATGCAACAGCAAAGCCTGGATGACAGTACATCTGTTTACAACATGGTTAGCTGAATATTTTAAGCCCACTGTTGAGACCTACTTTTCAAAATATTACTGCTCATTGACAAAGCGCTTGGTTATGCAAGAACTCTGATGGAGATGTACAATGAGATTAATGTTTTCATGCCTGCTAACACAACATCCATTCTGCAGCCCATGGATCAAGGAGTAATTTAGACTTTCAAGTTTTATTATTTAAGAAATATATTTTATCAGGCTATAGCTGCCATAGATGATGATTCCTCTGATGGATGTGGGCAAAGTAAATTAAAAGCCTCCTGGAAAGGATTCACTGTTCGAGATGCATTAAGAACATGTACGATTCATGGGAAGAGATCAAAATACCAACATTCACAGGAGTTTGGAAGAAATTGATCCCAGCCCACATGGAAGACTGTGAGGGGTTCAAGACTTCAATGGAGGAAGCAACCGCCGATGCGGTAGAAATAGCAAGAGAACCAGAACTAGAAGTGGAGCCTGAAGATGTGACTGAACTGATGCAATCTCATGATAAAACTTTAACAGATGAGGTATTGCTTCTTATGGATGAGTGAACAAAGTGGTTTCTTGAGATGGAAACTACTCCTGGTGAAGATGCTGTGAAGATTGTTGAAATGACAACAAAGAATTTAGAATATTACATAAGCCTAGTTGATAAAGCAGTGGCAGGGTTTGCGAGGATTGACTCCAATTTTAAAAGACATTCTACTGTGGGTAAAACGCCATCAAATAGCATCGCATGCTACAGAGAAATTGCCTGTGAAAGGAAGAGTCAATCAATGCAGCAAACTTCATCATCGTCTTATTTTAAGAGATTGCCATGGCCACCTCAGCTTTCAGCGACCACCACCCCGATCAGTCAGCAGCCATTTACATGGAGGCAGACCCTCCACCAGCTGAAAGATTATGACTCCAATGATGGTTAGCACTTTTTAACAATAATAAATTTTTAAATTAAGGTATGTCCAGTTCTTTTTAGATACAGTTCGATTACACACTTGGTAGACCACAGTATAGTGTAAATATAACTTTTATATTCATTGGGAAACCAAAAAAATTCATGTGATTGACTTTATCGTGGTGGTCTGGAACTGAACTCGCAATATCTCCGAGGTACACCTGTATGCCAGTTCCTGTTGCTTTGCACCCTTGTGAGCATTTGGTATTGTCAGTACTTTAAATTTTTAGCTTGTCTAAAAAGGGTGTGAGGTAGGAAGCTTCTGACATGGCTCCCATGGTAATCACACCCTTGGATAACCCCCTCCTCTTGAGTTTGGGCTGGATCTAATAACTTGCTTCTAACAAATACAATAAGAAATACTAACAATATTAATTTCCCTTTCATTTTCTTAAGCCAAATGATTATGGCAACAGTGGCAAGGTGTTACTTCTGTGATTGGATTACAAATAACCGTGACTTTCATCTTGCTGGTCTTCTCTTTCTAGCTCTCTTGCAAACTTGCTCTGATGGAGAGAGCCACCTAGCAAGGGACAGAGGGCCGTCTCCAGCCAACAGCCCGCAAGGAACTGAGGCCCACAGTCCAACAGCCCTCAAGTAACTGAATCCTGCCAATAATCATGCTTGAATTGGATCCTTCCCCAGTTGAGCCTTCATTTGAGACTGCTGACCCAGCCAATACCTTGACTGAAGCCTTGTGAGAGACTCTGAAGCAGAAGATCCAGTTAAGCTGTGCCTGGATCTTTGACCCACAGAAACTGAGATAATAAACGTATGTTGTCTTTTTTTTTTTTTTTGAGGAAGATTAGCCCTGAGTTAACATCTGTTGCCAATCCTCCTCTTTTTTGCTGAGGAAGACTGGCCCTTAACTAACATCCGTCCCCATCTTCCTCTACTTTATATGTGGGACGCCTCCCACAGCATGGCTTGCCAAGTGGTGCCATGTCTGCACCTGGGATCCAAACTGGCGAACCCCAGACTGGTGAAGCAGAACGTGAGAACTTAACTGCTGCGCCACCAGGCCAGCCCATGTATGTTGTCTTAAGCTACTAAGTTTTGGGGTAATTTGTTACAGAGCAATAGATAACTAATACAGTGTGTAATGATATCTCATTGTGGTTTTAATTTGCACTTCTCCAATGACTAATGATGTTGAGCATCTTTTCAGATGTGTATTCACCATCTATCTTCTCTTGTGAACTGTCCATTCATATTGTTCCTCTTTTTTAAAAAAAATTGAGTTGTTTCTTTTCTTTTCTTTTTTATTATTATCATTATTATTTTTATTGAGTTATTGATAGGTTACAATCTTGTGAAATTTCAATTGTACATTAATGTTTGTCAGTCATGTTGTAGGTGCACCACTTCACCCTTTGTGCCCACCCCCCACCCCACCCTTCCCCTGGTATCCACTAAACTGTTCTTGGTCCATAGTTTTAAATTCCTCATATGAGTGGAGTCATACACAGATTCTCTTTCTCTCGCTGGCTTATTTCACTTAACACAATTCTCTCAAGGTCCATCCATGTTATTGCAAATGGAATGATTTTGTTCTGTTTTGCAGCTGAGTAGTATTCCATTGTATATATGTACCACATCTTCTTTATCCATTCGTCTGTTGATGGGCACTTAGGTTGCTTCCACGTCTTGGCTATTGTAAACAGTGCTGCAATAAACATTGGGGTGCACAGGACTTTTGGGATTGCTGACTTCAGGCTCTTTGGATAAATACCCAGTAGTGGGATGGCTGGATCGTATGGTAGTTCTATTTTTAGTTTTTTGAGGAATCTCCGTACTGTTTTCCATAGTGGCTGCACCAGTTTGCATTCCCACCAGCAGTGTATGAGGGTTCCTTTTTCTCTGCAACCTCTCCAACATTTGTTGCTATTAGTTTTAGATATTTTTGTCATTCTAACGGGTGTAAGGTGATATCTTAGTGTAGTTTTGATTTTCATTTCCCTGATGATCAGCGATGATGAGCATCTTTTCATGTGCCTATTGGCCATCAGTATATCTTCTTTGGAGAAATGTCTGTTCATGTCTCCAGCCCATTTTTTGATTGGGTTCTTTGATGTTTTGTTGTTGAGTTGCGAGAGTTCTTTATATATTAAGGATATTAAGCCTTTGTCAGATATATGACTTGCAAATATTTTTTCCCAGTTAGTGGGTTGTTTTTTTGTTTCAATCCTGTTTTCATTTGCCTTGAAGAAGCTCTTTAATCTGATGAACTCCCATTTGTTTATTCTTTCTATAGTTTCCCTTCTCTGAGAAGGCATGGTGTCTGAAAAGATCCTTTTAATACTGATGTCAAAGAGTGTACTGCCTACGTTTTCTTCCAGAAGCCTTATGGTTTCAGGTCTCACCTTTAGGTCTTTAATCCATTTTTAGTTTATTTTGGTGAATGGTGAAAAAGAATGGTCAATTTTCATTCTTTTACATGTGGCTTTCCAGTTTTCCCAGCACCATTTGTTGAAAAGACTTTCTTTTCTCCATTGTATGCCCTCAGCTCCTTTGTCAAAGATAAGCTGTCCATAGATGTGTGGTTTTATTTCTGGGCTTTCAATTCTGTTCCATTGATCTGTGCATCTGTGTTTGTACCAGTACCATGCTGTTTTGATTACTGTAGCTTTGTAGTATGTTTTGAAGTCAGGGATTGTGATGCCTCCCGTTTTGTTCTTTTTTCTCAGGATTGCTTTAGCAATTCGGGGTCTTTTGTTGCCCCATATGAATTTTAGGATTCTTTGTTCTAATTCTGTAAAGAATGTCATTGGGATTCTGATTGGGATGGCATTGAATCTGTAGATTGCTTTAGGTAGAATGGACATTTTAATTATGTTTATTCTTCCAATCCATGTACATGGAATGTCTTTCCATCTCCTTATGTCGTCATCCAATTCTCTCAGAAAGGCCTTGTAATTTTCATTATATAGGTCCTTCACTTCCTTAGTTAAATTTACCCCAAGGTATTTTATTCTTTTTGTTGCGATTGTGAATGGTATTGTATTCTTGAGTTCTTTTTCTGTTGGTTCATTACTGGAGTATAGAAATGCTACTGATTTATGCAAATTGATTTTATACCCTGCAACTTTGCTGTAGTTGTTGATTACTTCTAACAGTTTTCCAATGGATTCTTTGGGGTTTTCTATATATAAGATCATGTCGTCTGCAAACAGCGAGAGTTTCACTTCTTCCCTCCCTATTTGGATTCCTTTTATTCCTTTTTCTTGCCTGATTGCTCTGGCCAGGACCTCCAGTACTATGTTAAATAAGAGTGGTGATAGAGGGCATCCTTGTCTCGTTCCTGTTTTCAGGGGGATTGGGGTTCAGTTTTTGCCCATTGAGTATGATGTTGGCTATGGGTTTGTCGTATATGGCCTTTATTATGTTAAGGTAGTTTCCTTCTATGCCCATTTTGTTCAGAGTTTTTATCATAAATGGCTGTTGGATCTTGTCAAATGCCTTCTCTGCATCTATTGAGATGATCATGTGGTTTTTATTCCTCAGTTTGTTGATGTGGTGTATCACGTTGATTGATTTGCAGATGTTGAACCATCCCTGTGTCCCTGGTATGAATCCCACCTGATCCTGATGTATGATTCTTTTGATGAATTGCTGAATTCTGGTTGCCAAAATTTTGTTTAGAATTTTTGCATCTATGTTCATCAGTGATATTGGCCTGTAGTTCTCTTTTTTCGTGGTGTCCTTGTCAGGTTTTGGTATCAGCGTGATGTTGGCCTCATAGAATGTGTTAGGAAGTGTTCCATCTTCCCTAATTTTTTGGAATAGCTTGACAAGGATAGGTATTAAATCCTCTCTGAAAGTTTGGTAGAATTCCCCAGGAAAGCCATCTGGTCCTGGGGTTTTATTCTTTGGGATGTTTTTGATTGCTGTTTCAATCTCTTTCCTTGTGATTGGTCTGTTCAAATTGTCTGCCTCTTCTCGAGTGAGCTTTGGGAGATTGTAGGAGTCCAAGAATTTATCCATTTCCTCTAGGTTATCCATTATGTTGGCATATAGTTTTTTGTAGTATTCTCTTATAATCTGTTGTATTTCTGCAGAGTCTGTTGTTATTTCTCCTCGCTCATTTTTTATTTTGTTTATTTGAGCTTTCTCCCTTTTTTTCTTTGTAAGTCTGGCTAGTGGTTTGTCAATTTTATTTATCTTCTCAAAAAATCAGCTCTTTGTCTCATTGATCCTTTCTACTGCCTTTTTCGTTTCAATAGTATTTATTTCTGCTCTGATTTTTATTATTTCTCTCCTTCTGCTGACTTTGGGCTTCATTTGTTCTTTTTTCTCTAGTTCAGTTAGGTGTGCTTTAAGGTTGCTTATTTGGGATTTTTCTTGTTTGTTAAGATGTGCCTGTATTGCGATGAATTTTCCTCTTAATACAGCTTTTGCTGTATCCCATATGAGTTGGTATGGCATGCTATCATTTTCATTTGTTTTCAGGTATTTTTTTATTTCTTCTTTAATTTCTTCAATGATCCATTGCTTGTTCAGTAGTGTGTTGTTTAGTCTCCACGTCTTTGTGCCTTTCTCAGCTTTTTTCTTGTAATTAATTTCTAGCCTTATAGCACTATGATCTGAGAAGATGCTTGTTATTATTTCAATTTTTTTAAATTTGTAGAGGCTTGCCTTGTTTCCCAACATATGGTCTATCCTAGAGAATGTTCCATGTGCACTTGAGAAGAATGTGTATTCAGCTCCTTCAGGGTGGAGTGATCTATATATGTCTATTAAGTCCAGTTGTTTTAGTTTTTCATTCAGCTCCACTATTTCCTTGTTGATTTTCTGTCTGGATGATCTGTCCATTGATGTGAGTGGGGTGTTGAGGTCCCCTACTATTATTGTGTTGTTTTTAACATCTTCCTTTAGGTCTGTTAATAGTTGTTTTATGAATCTTGGTGCTCCTGTGTTGGGTGCATAGATATTTATAAGCGTTATTTCTTCTTGATGAAGTGTCCCTTTGATCATTATATATTGTCCCTCTGTGTCTCTCTTTACCTGTCTTATTTTGAAATCTACTTGGTCTGATATGAGAATTGCAACACCTGCCTTTTTTTCCTTGCTATTTGCTTGAAGTATTGTCCTCCACCCCTTCACCCTGAGTCTGTGTTTGTCCTTGGGGCTGAGGTGTGTTTCCTGGAGGCAACAAATTGTTGGATCTTGTTCTTTAATCCATTTTGCCACTCTGTGTCTTTTTATTGGAGAGTTCAATCCGTTCACATTGAGAGTGATTATTGATGCATGTGGACTTAATGCTGTCAATCTGTTGCTCATTATCTTGTTTTCCTGTGTTTCTTTTCCTGTGTGCTTTAGACTACCCATTTAATACTGCAATTTCTTATGCTGGGTTTCTTAGATTTTTCCTTATCTATGATTTGTGACTCTGTTCTGTACTTTATTTTAGTGTCTACCTTGAAGTTTGTATTTAGAATCTTGTGTATAATATAGTCTATTCTCTGGTGGTCTCTTACTTACTCGACCAATACTGATTTAGACCCTTTGCTCTTCCCCTCCTAAATAATTATTTTCATTTTTTATTCCAACTCATCTTATTAATTTGTAGTTAGAGTGCTAAGATCGTCCTTGTTTTGGTAGGTTCCTTATTTTTACCCTAATGCTATAGTTGAATACTTGCTATCCTGTTCTGGTTCTATCCATTGGTCTCCCTAGTCTGTGGATTGTGTCCCCTTTCTCCCTTTTTTCTTTTTTCAAGTATGAGAGCCTTCTTGAGGATTTCTTGTAATGGAGGGCTTTTAGTTACAAATTCCCTTTTGTTTGTCTGGAAAAGATTTAATTTCTCCCTCATATCTGAAGGAAATTCTTGCTGGATAGAGTATTCTTGGCTGAAGGTTTTTATCCTTTAAAGCTTTGAATATATCACTCCATTCTCTCCTAGCTTGTAGGGTTTCTGTAGAGAAATCCGCTGACAGTCTGATAGGGGCTCCTTTATAGGTTATTCTCATTTTTTTATTACTTCCCTGAGTATTCTTTCCTTATCATTCCTATTTGCCAACTTTACTATTATGTGCCTTGCAGTGGGTCTTTTTACATTGACAAATCTAGGCGATCTAAAACCCTCCTCTACACACATTTCTCCATTGATCCCTATATTTGGGAAGTTCTCTTCAATAATTTCGTTAAGCACACTTTCTGCTCCATTTTCCTTTTCCATATTCTCGGGAATTCCTATGATCCTTATGTTCTTACTCCTCATTGAATCCATTCTCTCTCGGAGATTTTCCTCATTTTTTTAAATTCTTAGTTCTCTTTCTTCCTCTGTCTGGCACCATTCAGCCTGTCTGTCCTCGATTATGCTGATTTGCTCCTCTATGTTGTCTACACGGGCATTCAGGGAATCTGTATTCTGTTTTATCTGGTCCATTGTGTTTTTCATCTCAAGTAATTCTGTTTGATTCTTCTTTATGATTTCAATCTCTTTTGTGAAGTAACTCCAGAACTCGGCTTGTTTCTCTCTCTTTCTCTCTACCTCATTGAGTTTTTTTTATTATAGCTGCTCTGAATTCATTATCACTTAGTTTACCTAATTCCAAGTCCTCAGGACTTAATTCTGTGTTTTTATTGTTTTCCTTCTGGTCTGGGGCTTTTATAAATTGCTGGATGGTAGAGGAGCGGTTTTTTCTCATGGTGGTAGAATTCAGTTGCAGTTACAGCCTGTCGCCACTAGATGGGGGTCGAGAGCGGTGTGTTAGCTCTCCGCCTTGGGGCAAGATGGCTGCGCCCACTGGCTTTGCTGGGGGGGAGGGGCTGTTACTCACACGTGCCGGTCTGGGTTCAGATCAGTTCTGTTCTCTGGTCTCCCAAGGCCCTTGATTTATAGGGTCCCAGCGGACGGAAGCTTTCCCCCCATCAGCGGGTCTCCACTGAATCAGCGGCAGGAGTCCTGGATGATCCCCCGGTCGTGCGGCCCCTCCCCCGCTCCTTTCCGACCCACACCGCAGTGATCGCAGACTCTAGGGGAGGGAGTGATGTTCTCTCCTACCGTTCCAGCGCCTCCGAAGGGGTAAAGCTAGGTTTATGATCTCCACCTTCTTGGTATTGTAGGTCTCTAACGAGCTGGCATTATGTGTATTCTCTGAAATTCAGTTCTTCCAATCTTTTGTTGTATTTTGGAGGGGAGAGAATCCCGGGTCAGCTCACCCCGCCATTTTGCTCCGCCCACTCCTCTTTTCTTTTCTTTTTTAAAGACTGGCACCTGAGCTAACATCTGTCGCCAATCTTCTTTTCATTTTTCTCCCCAAAGCCCCCAGTACATAATTGTACATTCTAGTCGTAGGTCTTTCTGGTTGTGCTATGTGGGACACCACCTCAGCGTGGTCTGACGAGTGGTGCCATGTCCACGCCCAGGATCCAAACGGGCGAAACCCTGGGCCGCTGAAGTGCAGTGCGTGAACTTAATCACTCGGCCACAGGGCCAGCCCCCATTTATTTTCTTATTGTTGAGTTTTGAGAGGTTTTTAAAACATGTATTCTAGATATATTCCTTTGTTATGTGTCATACAAATGTTTTCTACTAGTCTGTGATTTATCTTTTCATTCCCTTAGGAGTGTCCTTCACAGAGTAAAAAAGTTTTTAACTTTGATGAAATCACATTTTTTCTTTCATGGATTGTGCTGTTGGTATCATATCTAAGATCCCTGCTTCACTAAAGGTCATGAAGGTTTTCTCCTGTTTTCTTCTAAGAGTTTTATAATCTTATGCTCTACATTTAGGTCTCTGACTCATTTTTAAAAAATAGCTTTATTAAGACATAATTCATGGGGCCGGCCCTGTGGCCAAGTGGTTAAGTTCGCACGCTCTGCTTCGGCAGCCCAGGGTTTCGTCAGTTCCACCCCTGGGCATGGACATGGCACCGCTCATCAAGCCATGCTGAGGCAGCATCCCACATGCCACAACTAGAAGGACCCACAACTAAAAATACTCAACTATGTACCAGGGGGCTTTGGGAGAAAAAGGAAAATAAAATCTTAAAAAAAAGAGATATAATTCACATACCTTACAATTCACCCATTTAATGTGTAAATTCAATGTTTTTTAGTATATTCAGTTATGCAACCATCACCACAATCTAACTTTATAATATTTTCATCGCCCCAAAGAAACTCCATACCTATTAGCAATCAATCACCTTCTCCACTTCCCATCCTTAGCCCTAAGCAACCACTAATCTACTTTGTTTCTATAAATTTGCCTATTCTGAACATTTCATATGATTGGAATCACACAGTATGTGGTCTTTGGTAACTGACTTCTTTCACTTAGCATATTTTCAATGTCCATCCATGTAACATGTAGCAGTATTTCATTTCATTTTATACCTGAATAATATTCCACTGTATGGATATACTATATTTTATTTATCCATTCATCAGTTGATGGACATTTTGGTTGTTTCAACTTTTTAGCTATTATGAATGCTGCTGCTATGAACACTTGTGTACAAGTTTTGATGTGGACATATGTTCTCATTCTCTTGGGTATACTTAGGAGTGGAATTGCTGGGTCTTTTGGTAACTCTTTATCTTTTTGAGGAACTGCCAAAATATTTTCCAAAGTGGTTGCACCACTTTACAATTCCATCAGTAATATATGAGAGTTCCAACCACCTCCACTTGTTATTGTCTTTTTGATTATTGCCCTGCTAGTGGATGTGAAGTGGTATCTCACTGTGGTTTAGCTACAATCCATTTTGAGTTAATTTTTGTATACAGTGTAAAATGTAGATCAAGGTTCATATCTTTGCTTCTGGATGTCCAGCTCTAGCACCATTTGTTGAAGACTGTCCTTTTCTACTGAATCGCTATTGCACCTTCCTCAAAAATCAGTTGATTATATTTGTGAGTCTATTTCTGAATTTTCTATTCTGTTCCATTATTCTATGTTATCCTTTTGCCCGTATTACACTGTCTTGACTGCTGTAGATTTATAGCAAGTCTTAAAATCAGGTATGAGTCCTCCAACTTTGTTCTTTTTCAAAATTGTCTTGGCTAGTCTAGTTCCTTTACCTTTCTATATAAATTTTTGTCTGGAATGCATTAACTCTATATGTCAAGTTGGGCAGAACTGATATCTTAACCATATTGAGTCTTCCAATCTGTGCACATGGTATGTCTCTTCATTTCTTTAGTTCTTTTTTCATCTTTTCATTAGCACTTTGTAGTTTTAGCATATAGAAGCTGCACATATTTTCTTATATTTATTTCTCTTTCTCTTTTGGAGCTATTACATATGGTACTGTTTTTTAAATTTCAGTTTCCAATTGTTCATTGCTACTGTGTAGAAATTCAATAGATTTTGTATATTGATCTTGTATCCTGCAACCTTGTGAATAAACTTATTAGTTCCAGGTCCTTTTTTATAGATTCCTTGGGATTTTCTGCATAGACAATCATATCATCTGTGAATAGTTTTACTTCTGCCTTTTCAACCAGAATGTCTTTTGTTTTTCTCTAGCCTTACTGCATTTGCTAAGACTTCCAGAGCAATACTCAATAGGAGTAGAGACAGTAGACATTCTTGTCTTAGTTTCCAATCTTAGGAGAGCATTCCATTTTTCACCATTAATAATGTTAGCTGTAGTTTTATGCAGATGACCTTTACCAATCTGAAAAAGTTCCCTTCCATTCCTAGTTTGCTGAATTTTTATTATGAATGGATTCTCTTGGGTATACTTAGGAGTGGATGTTAAACTTTTGTCAAGTGCATTTTCTGCACCTATTGATATGGTCATGTGATTTTTCTGGTTAAAACTGTTAATGTGAATAATTACATTGATATTCAAGTGTTGAGCCAGCCTTGTATTCCTGGGATAAACACTATTTGGTTAAGTGTTATCTTTTTATATACTGCTGAATTTGATTTGCAAATATTCTGTTGAGGAATTTTTGCATCTACGTTCATGGGGGATATTGGCTTGTAGTTTTCTTGTACTCTGTCTAGTTTTGATATGAAGGTACTGCTGGCTTTATAAAATGAGCTAGAAAGTACTGCCTCTATTTTCCAGAGTAAATTGTGAAGAGTTGTCATGTCTTCCTTAAACGTTTGGTAAAAGTCACCAGTGAAATCATCTGGAGCTAGTTTTCTTTTTTGGAAGCCATGAATCAGATTTCTCTAATAGGTAAAGAACTGTTCATCTTATTTCTCCTCAAACGAGTTTTGGTAATTTGTGTCTTTCAAGAAATTGACCCATTTCATTCAAGTTGGTGCATATACGTGCACGGAGATGTTCATAGCATTTCCTTATTATACTTTTAATGTTTGTAGGGCAAGGAATGATGTCTCCTCTTTCATTCTTTATGTCAGTAATCTGTGTCTTCCCTCTTTTTTTCTGGGTCAGTCTGGCTAGACATTTATCAACTTTATTGATTTTCTTTTTAAGAATCAGCTTTTGGTTTCATTGATTTTCTACTCTTATCTATATTATTTCCTTCTGCTTGCTTTGAGTTTTTATTTTGCTCTTCTTTTTCCTAGGTTATCTAAGGTGAATTACCCCATTTTGGAGACTGCATAGCCATAATACCAAATTCTGATTAAAGTAGTGCCAGGAAAAAAAAAAACTTATAGATGCAAAAATTACATATAAAATATTTTATGAAAAATAATCACATAATTAATAGAAAGCCCAATATTATATCAATAAATGCTAAAGAGCCATTGGCTCTCATTCAGCATCATTTAAAAATGAATAGGTAGTATGTTCACATTAAAACTATATTTAAAAATACAAAATGAAAAAGTACAGAAAAGCCTCACTCCCACCCCTGCTCCCCCAGACAACCATTTTATTCGTCCCTTGTTTATCCTTCCAGTGTGACATTATGCAAATATAAGCAAATATGAATATTCTCATTCCTCTTCCTACAGAAAGTGTATATTTTTATACAATATATATTTCTATATACATGCATACACACAGTGTTCTTCACCTTGCATTTTTTGTCTTATAATTTATCTTGGAGATATTTCCATTTCCATAAGAAAATTTTGTTACTTTTTATTTCAGCTACGAACCGTTCCAGTGTGTGAATGTAGTTTATTAAGCCAGTCCTTTATTGATAACATATGTGTTGTTTTCCATTTTTTACTATTGGAAACAATGCCAAATATTTTCAAAGCACATGTGCAGGTGTATCTGTGGGATAGATTCTCAGAAATAGGATAATTGGATCAAAAGGCAAATGTATTTTGGTACATATCGCCAAATTCCTCTCCATAGGAGTTCGATTTTGCAACCTCCACCGCAATGTATGAGAATGACTATTTCTCTATAGCCTCATTAACAATGGGCTTTTTAACTTTTCAACTTCTTGCTAATCTGATAGGTGGGAAATGGTATCTTGCAATGGCTTTGATGTACATTGCTCACACTAGGAGGAAAGCTGGACACTTTTTCATACATTTAAGGGCCACGTGTAGGATCTCTGAACAGTCTTTCCACATTTTTTGTACTTTTTCTTCTTGATTTCTAAGAGCTCTTGATAAATAGGAGATGAATCCCTTTGTCTGTGAGATGGCCTGCAAATATTTTCACCAGTTTGTAATTTGTCACCCAGTTTGTATTCTTCCTCAGGGAACTGGTGAGGGGGAAAGCCTTCTTTTTTCCTAAAGCCCTTCCTCAGGGTCTCTTTCCCACTCAATATTCATTCATTCATTCAATCATTCACTCATTCAGGGGGATTCAACAGAATATGGATGAAGGCAGTGACTGGAAAAAAGTAAAACTATTTCATGATCACATAAACCCCAGTGAGTTGACACTCCACCATAAACCAGTTATACTTACCTTTGCTTCATAATATGTTGATAATTGACGAGAGATATATATCATTTTGTAATTAAAAGAATCAATACTGTTGTCAATAGGGATTGGGAAGCATTAGAGACTGCTTGCAAAGTCCTAAAAAGCATAAAATAAAAAATAAAGGGGCCGGCCCAGTGGTGCAGCGGTTAAGTTCACACACTGCGATACAGCGGCCCGGGGTTCACTAATTCGGATCCCGTGTGTGGACATGGCACCGCTTGACAAGCCATGCTGTGGTAGGCGTCCCGCATATAAAGTGGAGGAAGATGGGCATGGATGTTAGCTCAGGGCTAATGTTCCTCAGCAAAAAGAGGAGAATTGGCAGCAGTTAGCTCAGGGCTAATCTTCCTAAAAATAAAAGAAAATAATAAAAAAATAATAAAAATCATCGATTGACATTATTAATATATTAGTGTATTTCTTTCCAGTTTTTTCAGAAATTTCTGAGTCAAATAGCATAGACATTTTAAAGGTTTTTTGATATATATCACCAAACTGTCTTCTGGAAAGGATGCTGCCAAAGTATTCAGGGGAAACTAAATTCACTGAAATGCACTTATTAGAAGAGAACAAAAAAGGCTAAAAATAAATAAGCTCTAACCATGTAACTCAAGAAGCTAGAAGAAAATGATAAACCTAAAAGAAGTAGAAGTATATAATAAAGAATAAAAAATTTACAGCATTGTAGAAGCACAATGTGTCCTCATTAGGAAAAATATAAGTAAACCTACATCTACATACATTTAGTAAAATGGCAGAACATTTTTCTGCTTTTCAGGATTTTGCAAAACCTCTTTAAAGATAAAGAGGCCATCTTAAAAGCAACCAGAGAGAAAAGACAGAGTGTCTCAAAGGGAACAGAAATTAGGCGAATAACAGACTTTTCAATAGCAGCACTAGAGGCTAAGGAACTGCTGAGTAAAAATAAACGTCAATCTCGACTCTATACCCAGCTATGCTGTAATTCAAGAGTAAGGGAGAAATCAAGAAGTTACTACTCTCAGACTCACTTGCATAAAAACTACTGAGGGATTCATTTCATTTATATAAGAAACTCTTCTCTAAGGCTTAGTATGTGCCAGACACCATTTTAATCATCCTACATGTATTAATTCGTTTGATCCTAATACCAACCCCACAAAGTAAATAATATTATCATTTTTATTTTTAAGATGGAGAAACTGAGGCACAAAGAAATTAAGTGATCCACTCACAGCCAGAGAGCAACAGAGCCAGATAGCAAACCCTGGCAGTCTGGCTGCAAAGCTGGTGCTTGTAACCACTATACAATCTGCCCCTAATCTGGGAGGCTGGGAAATGGAACTCAGAAGGAAGGAGGAAATGCAAGAACCAGTTGCAAGAAATTGGCAAATGTGTATGTTAATCCTAACTTGCACTGGCTATTTACAATAGTAATAACAGTGACAAATTTTTGTTGTTGTTGTTAAAAACACAGTGAAATTAAAACCATATACAACATAACATGTACCATGGGAGAAGGAGAAGAGTTAGTGTTCTCTACAGTGTTAAGGAGGGCATAACACGGACCTTAAGTTATGCTTGTTAACGTAAAACAAAAAGAGATAAAATTTGACCACTAACCTTGTAGAGGAAAATAAAGGGAGAATAAAGAGAACATAATCCAATGGAAAGAATGAAAGGAGAGAAAAAGGTAAAAAACATCCCCCCGGCCAAATCCCAATCCAACAGACTTTTTCAAGGATTTTGACATGTTGATCCTACAATTTATATGAAAGAATAAAGGGCTTTGAATAGCCAAGACAATTTCTATAAAGCTGTAATAGTCAAAAGTCTGTTCTTGGAACAGGGATATACAAATACTCTATTAAAAGAATATATATCTGATAGCTTAGAACATGACAGAAATCAAAATCCATCAATTAGTTCTAAAATATCAGCATAAAAAAATCTCAAAAATGTAATGTTCAGTGAATAAAGCAAATTGGTAAAAAGATAATATACAATATGATATAATCTATATAAAAATTTAGAATACCATGGACATACAGGTCATAAGAAAAAAACACATAACAGGAGGAATACACAGTAACTTAGGCATGGTTACCTCTGAGCAGAGTTCAGAGAAAAGATAGGGCATGAGGCTTTAGTTGTATGTGTTGTTTGGTTTTTTTCCCCTAACAAAAGATCTGAAGCTATCTGTCAAAAGTTTTAACATCTACTTAATCTCAGAAGTGAGAAAATAGTTATTTTCTGAACTTTTCTTTATGTCTGAAATACTGTATACTTAAAATATTTTTTTAAAATCTAAAAACAGAAAGAAAAAATAAAAGGGAAGAGATAGAGAGAGAAAAGAAACTAATATAAAACCTCAGAGGTGTTGTGAGAATTTTATTAATACCTTCATTGACCAATATTTGAGTGCCCCACGCGTGCCAGTTGCCGTTATAGTCCTTGAGGATACCAACCTCCTTTCCCACGTTAGGCCAATGGGCCCCGGACAGCGCAACTGGCAGCCCTCTTAAAGAGCCTGAAAGTCTTTCTAGTCCTGGATATCCCTTCCTCTGAAATGGCTGCTCAGGGGGCACAGAGAACATGTTGCTCTTAGGTGAAGGATTTGGTGGAAATGTTGACAAACCTCTCTTCTCTACCCAGATTGAGTATGAAACTTGGTTACTGACCTCTTCCTAACCTCCACTAGCTCAGGTCTTCCCTCTCCACAGCCAGGCCCCCAGCCTCTGTCTCTGATTAATCTGTGCCTCCTGAAAGGGGTCAACCTTATTATTGCCTTCATATATGATCCCTCCTTCCATTGGAGGGATAATGGTCCCACCTGACGTGGCCCACCTGGGAAAACGATGGGGCATGGAGCTGCCTGCCAAAGCCCTTCACAGCAGCTCCTCTGCTCCTGGTCCCAACTGGCCCTGATGCTAATGGGGCCCATCTTTACCCACTACAGGCCACTCTCTCGCCAGCACAGATCTCTCCCTGGACTGTACTCGGGGTCAAAACACCTGCTGGAGACTTTGAAGAAGCCTCTGGGATTTCCACCCCACCATCCCAAAACCCACCTCCCAGGCACTGTTCTTTTCCTTTTCCTTCTAACCATTCCCTACCCTTTCAGAACTGCTTTCCTCTCCTCTAACTGCCTTCCATAAACCCTGACCCAGCCCCTTTCTTTAGTCATCTCCTCTACCCTGCAGATGCCTTACCTGGTGATTTCTACAGTGCATGGTGCAAGACATCCAGCAGTTTGGTGACATGATCGACAGGGAGACACTCAATTAGGGCCAGCAGGCTCATAGCCTAGAAGGGCACTTTGCCAGGTAAGGGGCATCTTCCCCAGAGGAAGACCTTGTTAGTCACTGGTCCTGGATAACTCATGGGTTATGTCTAACACATGCCTCTTTGAGATGAAATATAAAACAAAAGAATAGCTACTGCTACCCAGATTCTAGTGGAGTCGATCTTATGTGGAGGTGGTCAGTCCAAAGCCTGACACGTAATTCCATTTAGGGTAATCATAGGATGTTTTTCCTGAATAATAATCAGATATGTGTTTTAACATATGAGTTTTGACTATTTTTATAATTGACAGTTCTGGGGTTCTGGATTCTTATGTTGAAGATATGTATTTTTAAATTTACTACACTGATTTAATAATATATCTCTGATAAAGTCCATTAGTATATTCACCAAGTTAACAGGATTTCTCTCCTGTAGGGATTAACTCATGATGAAACCTGTGATCTGACTGAAATCTTTACCACACAACATGTTTTAAAAAGGTTTGACTGGGGGCCGGCCCCATGGCTGAGTGGTTAAGTTCGCGCGCTCTGTTTTGGCGGCCCAGGGTTTCGCCGGTTCAGA
This sequence comes from Equus asinus, assembly GCF_041296235.1. NCBI lineage: Eukaryota > Metazoa > Chordata > Mammalia > Perissodactyla > Equidae > Equus > Equus asinus. The sequence goes on from NC_091794.1 coordinate 82,701,367, forward strand.
TCCTGGGTGTGGACATGGCACCACTCATCAAACCATGCTGAGGCGGTGTCCCACATGCCACAACTAGAAGGACCCACAACTAAAATATGCAACTATGTACTGGGGGGATTGGGGGAGAAAAAGCAGGAAAAAAAAAAAGATTGGCAACAATTGTTAGCTCAAGTGCCAATCTTTAAAAAAAGCCACTTTAAAAAATAAAAGGTTTCCATGTGTGGACCTTGAAGCCCTCACCACACATATCACACAAACAGGAGCTCTCTCCCACGTGGCTTCTCATTCAACAGATATTTACTGAGTGGCTCCTCGTGCCAGGCACTGCACCAGGAGCTCGGGACACAGGTGAGCAAAGTGTGCATAGCTGTGCTCTCATGGAGCTCCCAGAACTGTGGGAGAAACGGCCTCTCTGGTAAAGAGGGAGATGTGCACTCCAGCAGCAGATCTTACCACACTCTCCACACTCAGGTTTCCTCCCAGGTGAAATCTGATGGATGTGAAGACCTGAGCTCACTTCCCGCATGCACAGCGTTTCCACCCTGTGTGGACTCTCTAACGAACATGAAGGTTTGTGCTGCAACTGAAGCCCTTATCACAGCATCGCATTTAATGGTTTTCTCCGGTGCAGACTCTCTGATAGAGAAGATCTGTGTTCCAAATCAAACCTTTACCACACTCAGCACATCTGTAACATTTCTCTCCTGCGTGGATTTATTGAGGAACTCAAGGTGAGCCTCCTTCCAAAGCCCTTACTACATTTATCACATAAAAATGGTGTTTCTCCTGTGAATTCTTTGACAAACTCGAAGATCTACACTCTGACTGAAGAAGCCCTTTCACGCACATCACATTTGTAGAGCTTCTCCCCAGTTTGACTCTCTGGAGAATGTGAAGATCAGAGCTGTGACTGAAGTCCTTACCACGCTCCTCACTCTTGAAGGATTCTCTCCTGTGTGGACTCTGATAAGCATGGAAGTTTGTGCTTTAAGAGTTTCATACTTAAACAGTTTCTCTTGTGTGGACTTTGTGATGCACGTGGAGATCTACGCTCTGACTGAAGCCCTTACCACACTCACCACATTTGTACACTTTCTCTCCAGTGTGGACTCTCTGATGGTTGTGAAGATTGGCGCTCTGATGGAAGCCCTTGCCACACTCCTCACACTTAAAAGGTTTCTCTCCTGTATGAACCCTCTGATGAATGCGGACATTTGTGTTATAACTGAAGCCTCTGCCACATGTATCACATACGAAAGGTTTCTCTCCAGTGTGAATTCTCTGATGATAGCAAAGATCCGTGCTCCGACTAACGCTCTTGCCACACTCAGCACAGTCATAAAGTTTCTTTCCTGTGTGGAAAAGGGGATGCTTTAAGAATGAGAAAATTGGGGACCAGCCCTGTGGCCGAGTGGTTGAGTTTGCACGCTCTGCTTCAGTGGCCCAGGGTTTCACCAATTTGGATCCTGGGCACGGACCTAGCGCCCTCATCAGGCCATGCTGAGGCAGTGTCCCACATGCCACAACCAGAAGGACCTACAACTAGAATATACAACTATGTACTGGGGGCTTTGGGGAGAAAGAAAAGAAAAGAAGATTGGCAACAGATGTGAGCTCAGATGCCAATCTTAAAAAAAAAAAAGTAAGAGGTAGAATTTCAAAATAATAACAGAGGGGAAAAGGAAAGAAATAAGAATTCATTTAGAACTTCCAAATAATAAGGAGTGGGGGATTAAACAGAATGCATAAAATAAGATATCAGGAATCAAATCAAACATATCAATTACCACAGTAAATGTGAATGGGCTAAATTCCCCTTCGAGTCTTAGAGACTCCAAGATTAGGTTAAAAAAAGGCCAACCATATTCAGCTTGCAAAAGACAAAAATATACCAGGCAAATGCTAACTAACAGAAAGAAGATAAGTAATGTCAATATCTGACAAAGCAGAATTCAAGGCAAAACACACTAAACAAAAGGTATAATCCACCAGAAGAATATTAACAATCATAAAGAAATTGTCAAATCCAAAATCACTGCATAAAACTTTAAAAAACCCTAAGCAGAAAGGTACATAAGAATGTTAACTGCAACATTATAATACTGCCAGACTGGAAATAGCCTAAATGTCCATCAAGAGGAGACTAGAATGAGTTACGGTGTTTCTGTACAATGGAATACAGTCCAGCTCTTAAAAAAGGATGAGGTTAAAAAAACAGGATGAGGCAGATCTGGATATACTGATATGGAGTCATGTCCATGATGAACCAGTGACTAAAAAGTAACGAGGTTACAGAATAGACAGAAAAATAGATATCTGTGCCTCAGTTTCCTTCTCTACAAAATGGGGATGATGTTAATACCCATCTGTCTCACAGGGTTATTGTAAAGATTAAACCAGTTAATTCCAGTGAAGTACTTTGAACAACGGCTTGCATAGAGATATTTCCATTGCGGGGGTGAGTGTTAAAAGCCTTAAAATGTACTTACACTTTGACATCACAATTCTACTTCTAGAAAGTTGTCTTAAGGAAATAATCAGACAAATGTACAATAATGCAGATTGAAGTACTGTTTAACAGGAAAATAAGTGGAAAGGAGGCGTACATTCAACATGCTATGGTCTGAATATTCATGTCCCCCCAAATTAAGACCTAATGCCCAAGGTGATGGTATTAGGACGTGGGGCCTTTGGGAAGTGACTAGGTCATAAGGGCGGAGCCCTCAAGATTGGAATTAGTGCCCTTTTAAAGGAAGTCCCACAGAGTCCACCAGCCATATGAGGATACAAAGAGAAGTCTGCCACACGGAGACCAAACTGGCACTCTGATCTTAGACCTCCAGCCTCCAGAACTGTGAAAAACAAATTTCTGTTGTGTATAGCCACCTGCTCTGTGGTATTTTGTTACAGCAGCCCAAAGGGACTAAGACACAATAATAAGGGACTGTTTATGGAATGTTCTTCCCCCAGATATCCCCAATGCTTGCTCCCTCACTTCCTTCAGATCCCCGACCAAACGTCACCTTATCAGAGAGGCCTTCCCCGATCACAATCCACCCTGCCATTACCCCCACCTTTCCTCACCCTGCTTCGGGGCACCCACTGTCATTTAATACATACTTATTTATTTATTTATTGTCTATCTCTCCCCCCATTGTAAATGTCACATGGTGATATTTGTTTTGTCCACTGCTGTATCCCCAGTATCTAGAGCAGTGTCCAGTATATTTAATTCAATTAATAAATGTTTGGATAAATCAAGGTAGTTCCACACAATGGAACACTATTAAAATGGATAGGGGTTCACAGATGGGCTTAAGGAGTTGATGAATCTCCTGAAACGTATAAAAAATTTTGTATGCATGTACTTCCGTTAACTTTTAGGGGTAAGGGTCTTCTGAAAGAGATTGATGAGTCAGAAAAGATTAAAAAAAAAGAAAGATGGGCACAATAGATTGAATGCAAAGTGCAGATTACAAAAGTATGAATTGTATAACCCCATTTTGTATAAATACATATTTACATATGTGTATATATTATGTATCAGAAATAATAATGGAAGCACACACATGAAATGTTACAAGATGTTTTCTCTGGTTTGTGGGTTTGATTTTTCTAACCCCAACTGCTTTACTTTGGTTTTTTGTTTTTGCTGCAGTGTTTTGTTTTTTAAATAAACTTTATTTTATAGAGTAATTTTAGATTCACAGCAAAACTGAGCAGAAAATATAGAGTTCCTATATGCCCCCTGCCCGTTCCCCTTTTCCCTCAACAAACCTCCCTCACTATCAACATCCCTGGACAGAGTAGTACATGTGTTATAATCAACAAACCTATGTTGAAATTATCACCCAAAGTCCATACTTTACATTAGGGTTCATTCTTGGTGTTGTATACCCCATGGGTTTTGACAAAGGTATAATGACATGTATCCACCATTACAGTATCATACAAAATATTTTCACTGTCCAAAAATCCTCTGTGCTCTGCCTAATAATTCCACTGCCCCTCTAACCTCTGGAGACCATCTTTTTTATTGTCTCTATAGTTTTTCCTTTTTCAGAATGTTATACAGTTGGAATCATATAGTATGTAGCCTTTTCAGATTGGCTTCTTTCACTTATCAATATGCATTTAAGTTTCCTCCATGTCTTTTCATGGCTTGATAGCTCATTTGTTCTTAGCACTGAATAATATTCCCTTTTTAATAGAATATACTTAAAAACAAAATGTGGGGGCCAGCCCCGTGGTCAAGTGGTTGAGTTCACATGCTCCACTTCAGCAGCCCAGGGTTTCACCAGTTCGGATCCTGGGTGCGGACGTGGCACCACTCATCAAGCCATGCTGAGGTGGCGTCCCACATGCCACAACTAGAAGGACCCACAACTAAAAATACACAACTATGTACCAGGGGACTTTGGGGACAAAAAGGAAAAATAAAACCTTTAAAAATAAAATGTGGAATAGAATTTCATTAATCATCTGTATTTTCTAAGATTTCTACAGAAAATATATTTTTTCAAATCAAATTTTTATAATTTTGCTTCCATTTAAGATGATGAGGTCAATAATTCACAGACCTCATTCGAGTTTCACCAATTTTATATGCACTCATTTGTGGGTGTGTGTGTACTTAGTTCTACGCAATTTCATTACATGTGGAGATGTGTAACTCCCACAGTCAAGACGTAGAACCGTTTGATCACAGGACCCCTCATGCTGCTCTTTCATAGCCAGATCCATCTCACTCCCCACTTCTCCCCATCCCTGATCCCTGGCAACCACTAGGCTGTTCTGCATCTCTACAATTTTGTCTTTTCAAGAATGTTATATAAATGAAATCATACGGTATGTAGTCTTTTGAGACTGACTTTTTTTTTTTTTTTACTTAGTACAGTTCCCTTCAGATCTGTCCAAGGTGCTGTGTGAATCAACTGTTTGTTCCTTTCTACTGCTGAGCAGCATTCCATAGCATGGACGTACCACAGTTTGTTTAACCATTCACCAGCTGAAGGACACTCATATGAAAAGGTTTGCATTTGAATTAGAGTTTTAAAAGATGAGAGTGATCGCCATATGAAAAACGGGCCTGGATGGGGTGAGGAAGGAAGGAAGGCCAGGCAGGAAGCTACCATAATGAGGGAGGAAGGTTGGCCGATCAGGTTAGGGTACCGGCAGTGGAGGTGGTGAGGGGTTACTGGATTCTGGATACAACCTGAAAGCGAGCTGGCAGATTTGCTGATGGATTCATTAGGAGGTGAGAGAGAAACGGAGTCAGGGATGACTTCAGGGTTTTTGGCCTAAGCAACTTGAAGAGCAGAGTTTCTATTTTACTGTGAGGAAGAGAAGACTAGCAGAAAGTCAGAAGATGGTAATTTCTACTTTTCAGACAGGCAAAGAATAAAAAGATTACGAGTCAGTGAGAGTGTGGAGAATGGGAATTCTCATGATGAGAAGATAACTGATTCAAACTTCTCAAGGGGCAATTTGATAGCAAAGTAGAGATATCATCTCTGACCCACCAATTCCTCTTCTAGATATTTATTCTATAGAAATAATGGAGTAAGTATCCGAAAATACAAGTACAAGGACATTTATTTCAGCATTATTTATAATAGAGAAAAATTAGTATCTTAAATATCCATCAATAAAGCACTGGTTAAAAAATCAATTTCAGTACATCAATACATCATACAATGGAATATGATACAGCCATTAAAAAGACTGAAATAGGTCTAAATATTTTGACATGTAAAGATATCTAGTATATATTAGTGACTGAAAGAAAAGTTGTAGAACTTATTTTTGTAAAATAAACAAATAGATAAATACATGAATAGACATTAAATATATGTGTGAGCTATATATTTTCTGCTTGCTTACACATAAATAGAAAATAGTCTGAAAGACACTTTTTACTTTATATGCAATATACTTTGTTTCAATAGTCTTCTAATTAAAAAGCAATTACAGGGAGGGGGGAATGGGGAGCGACTGCTTACCAGGTAAGGGGGTTTTCTTTCCGGGTGATGAAAACGTTTTAGAGACAGAAGAGGTGGTCATACAACACTGTATGTAACTAAACGCCACTGAATTGGACACTTTAAAGTAGTTAACATTGTTGTGTGAATTTCACCCCAACAACAACAAAAAAGAAATACAAATGGGGGAGGGGAAGCAGGTTTTTACTTAGGTAGCAACATTTTTCTCTCAATACTGATTTGGACATTCTGATATTTGAATCGCAAGCTCTCGCTTAGTTAAACACTTTAAGAGCTGACAGCTTTTAACGACCAAGGAAACAAAAGTTCTTGAAAGCACATTTGTCCTCACCCACTGAGACCAGGCTGCCGTAGATCTCCAGCATCACCTCTTTGTACAGGGCCCTTTGTGCAGGGTCTAGTTGCCCCCACTCCTCTTCGGTGAAGTCCATGGCCACATCCTTGAACGTAACAGGTTCCTAAAACACCAATGAACGGTAATGCCTCTTCAGTGAGCAAGCATCTACACCAGCGTTCGTGGTACAAAGGGTCAACCTGGCAACACTGAGAAGGGAAGGCAGAATCAAAGGGGCTTCAGAGCTCTGCCCCGAGCCATAAGGATAATTAAAAGAATAAAAACAATTTAAAAGATACGTATATCTAACATAGATGCTCACCAACCCTACTAATACAAAAGGCTCTTAAAAACCAATTTAAAGGGGCCGGCCCTGGGGCTGAGTGGTTAAGTTCACGAGCTCCGGTTGGGCAAAATCCGGCAGCCCAGGTTTCGCTGGTTCAGTTGCCGGATGCGGACATGGCAGCGCTCATCAGGCTGTGTTGAGGTGGCGTCCCACATAGCACAACGAGGCATTCACAACTAGAATATACAACTATGTACTGGGGGGCTTGGGGAGAAGAAGAAGGGACCCAGGATCTGAACCGGCAAACCCTGGGCCACCAAAGTGGAGCATGTGAACTTAACTGCTATGTCACCAGGCCAGCCCCTTATCTCTTATTTCCTAAGACTATATATTATATACTTGAAGGTACCCTTAATATGTATGTTCTGGATACCTATCCACTGTCTTAATTCTGTTTCTCAACTATCAAAAAGTTATTTCCTATATAAAATATTCATCATAACAGTGAATTAATGCAAAATTGCTAAATCTAGAGATATAGCAACTTTAAAAACAAAGCGGATCAAAATAAATTCCCAGTAATTAGGTATGTTCATACTCTAGCACTCATTTTCAATTCTTAATTATGGGAAGCTTTTGGGAACTGGCTGTAAAAATGAAAATATTCAAGGTGGTCTTGAATATAGGGACACTGCTAATATTTTGACTTGGTCTTGAATATCAGGAGATTGACAAAACTTATTGAGGAGTTTGTTTTACAAATTTACTCAGATACATACATAAAATTGGATTTGTTCTTAGTCAATAATGAATAACCACATCAGTTACAGTTTGTTATTTTCTAAAATTTATTCCTAAATATAATAGAAATATGTCATATAAATGCCTAAAACTACAGTTTTTAATGCCCAACCCTAGGTTTTAATTTCAGCTATTAAAGCACAATCAACCTCAAGTGTATACATGGCTGTACCACTACAGATTATGCTGAAAAATCACTTGCAGTGTTGAAACGTTCTCATATCTATAATGATCCTGCACACAGTGAGTAGCAGACACACATAAATTAGCTGCTGATATAAGGGAAACCTCTCAGCCCATGCTCTATTTGCTTTTATGTAAAGAAAGTACAATCTCTGGTTTTTCTTTACATTCCTTGCTTCTAGAATGTCTCTGCAATACAGCTGTACTATTTATTCACTTGGCTTAGGATTTTTCTAAATGCTCCAAACTCTTTTTATATAATAAAAAAAAATACATTGGCAACTCTTAGTCTCTAATCTAGCCTACCAGTTTGACACGGTGCTGGCTTGTATTTCTAGGCTAGACACTTAAATTATGACTTTTTTCCTAGGGTACGTACTGACATAATTACCATTCATCTATGGAAAGAAAATTTGATGTCAAAACAACAAACACGTCAAATAACCCCCACCTCCCACCCCCACAAAGAGAATCACATTTCGTTTGCTTTTTTCTGATAACAAAAGTGCTAATTATTATAGAAAATAAGAGAAAACTACAGAAAAGAATACAAAATATATAATCACATTGCCCAAAAATAACTACTGCAGTGGTCCCTCCTTATCTGCAGGGGACACATTCCAAGATCCCCAGTGGATGCCTGAAACCGCAGACAGTACCCAACCCTACATACATTGTGTTTTCCTGTATTTACATACTTATGATAAAGTTCAATTTATAAATTAGGCTTAGTAAGAGATTAACAACAATAACCAATAATAAAATAGAACAATTATAACAATATACTGTAGTAAAAGTTACCTTAGATCTTAGCAACCTCAGCATACAATTTTTTTCTTTCCTTATTAAGTAAGAACTTTCACCTTTTCACTTAAAGGAAGCACCTTACGACTTCTGTTTGGCATATCTGAATTGCCAGCATCACTACCCTTGTGCTTTGGGGCCATTATTAACTAAAATAAGGTTACGTGAGCACAAGCACTGAAATACCACGACTGTCGATCTGATAACCAAGAAGGCTACTAATGACTATGAGGCAGGTAGCATATAAAGGGTGGATACATTGGGCAAAGGCATAATCACATCCCAGGTAGGACAGAGTTGATGGCAGACAGCATGAGATTTTATCACACTACTCAGAACAGTGTGCAATTTAAAACTTATGAATTGTTTATTTCTGCAATTTTCCACTTAATATTTTTGGATGGCAGTTGACTGTGGGTAACGGAAACTGTGGAAAGTGAAACCATGGATAAGAGAGGACAACTGTACTTACATTTTGGAATATATATGAAAATTTTAAAAATTGGAGATTTTTTTTTAACATTTTTGAAAGAAAACATCATGAACATTTTTCCTTATTAGTAAATATTCTTCCACACCTTGTTAATGACTGCATAGTGGTTCACCACGTGGTTATATCATAATTTATTTAAGAATCTCCCTATACTGGACACTTAAGTTGCTTCCCAGTTTTCATTATTATAATGGTACCGCAAGTGATATCACTGTATTTAAATTTTATACATTCATCAGCTCTTTTTCTTATGGAAAATTCCTAGAAGTAGAATTGTGAGGTCAAAGACTTTTGACACATATTTCCAAAAGCCCTTCAAAAAGTTTGTGGCAAAATGACATTTAATTTAAAAGTATTTGAGAGTCTTGGTTTTACTGGAAATCTCTGCCAATTTGACAAGTGGCAAAAATGCCATTTCATTATATTATAATTAACATCTCCTGGATTACTAGTGAAGTTGAAAAATACCAAATCAGATGGTAAAAATATTTATAAGTTTTACAGGTCAGTAACATTATTTTACAAAAACAAGGAATTCCATCTAACTAGAACCAAAGAAAAAGGACAACTCTTTTCCCCACAACTGAAAAGGAAAAAATAAAACAAAACAACCCAGTGACCTGAGACCAGAGTGACAGGCAGTTGGAAGGGATGGGTTTGCCCCTTGGAGAGATGCCAACAGCAGCAATGCTATGGGATATGGGACCCTGTATCCTGCAGGACGGGGAGCTTAGCCTAACCCGGGACCCATGAGGACTTGGAATCATCCCATGTTAGTGGCATCTTCTAAGCTACTGGCAGAAACAGAAGTCAATTCTCTCTGGAGATAAATTTCCCATGGGACTCATACATATATACTAAGAGCAATCAGTGAGCTTACAATTAAAGTCAAAGGTGAGAGTCAGCAGAAAACAGATTTAGACTACCAACAATTACAGATATTTAAACTATCAGATACAGAACCAGAACAGCAATACAAGAGTTATTTAAAAAAATAAAAGATGCAATTATAACATGATCAAGCAAAGAAATTATCTGGAAATAACATGCAATTGTGAAAAAAAAAACCAAATGGAATGTCTAAAGATGCATTAAAAGGGAACGTCTAAAGAATGTACTTCCAGAAAAAGAAAAGTGATCCCAGAAGGAAGGGCCGAGATACAAGAGGGAACAACAAGCAAATAAGTGGTAAATATATACGTAAATCCAAACAAACACTGTCTGTATAAAATAATGGCTTGAATAACATCTAATTTATTAAAAGGACAGAATTAAAAAGCAGAAAACAATAGCTTATAAGTCAAACAGGGATATGATCAGTACTAAAGAGTTTTAAAGTCCTTGCATTATTCTAAAAGGGATTAACACATTTAAACTTAAACTTGCAAATATGCATAATAAAATTTCAAGGGTAATCTCCAAAACAATAGATATAGGTTATAAATTTCAAACAAGAACACAGGGAAAGAAGCTCTGACCACTTAAAAAACAACAGGAACAAAAAGGTAAGAAAGGAGGGGAAAACAGGAAAAAAAATGGACAAATAAAATTAAAATGTAAGATAAACACATCAAATATATCAACTACACTAAATGCAAATAGACTAAATTTGCTAATTAAAAAGGCAGAGATCATCAGATTGAGGGGCAGAGGGGGAATTCAGCTATAAACTGTTAACAAGATATACACCAAAAGCAAAAGGCCATGAAAAAGTTGAAAGTAAAATTATGGGAAAAGATAAACCAGGCAAATAAGACCAGAAGAAAGCTGGAATAGCTATACCAACATCACACAAAATAGATTTCTAGACAAAAAGCATCACCAGTGATATAAAATGTGACTACATAAGGATAAAAAGTTCAATTCTCCATGAAGATATAACAACTGTAAACTTATATACCTCATAAAACATCTTCAAATTACATTTTTAAAAATGGAAGTACAGAGAGAAATTGAGATATCTAGTACTCAAAGAGATTCCACACATATTTTTCTCACTTACTGATGGGTCAAGCAAAGAAAAATAAATTAGTAAAGGTACAGAAATTTTGAACAAGTCAGATTTTACGGACACCTACAGAAGTTGGCACCTACTGTTAGAGAATATACATTTCACTCAAGCACACATGAAACATTGTAAAAAACTGATCAGATACCAGCTCATAAAGCAATTATGAGCAACAAAAGAGAAGACTTGAAAGAGGTATGGAAGCTCACTATATACTCCAATCTTTAAGAAATATAAAGCTCACCTCCTTCAGGAAGTCTTCCTTGATCACCTGGTGCACACTGATTTTTCCTCTTCTCTAGCACAGATACCACTGACTGCAGTCCTCAGACTGGCACTCAGCGATGGCTTCTTTTCAATTTATTTACTGTATACATGAGTAGTAGTCTCCCCTTACCCGTAGTTTCACTTTCCTCAGATTCAATTTCCAGACTTTCAGTTACCCCAGGTCAACCATGGTCTGAAAATAAGAAATGCAAAATTCCAGATATAAACAATTCGTACATTTTAAATTGTGTGCCAGTTGTGACCCGTGCTGCCAGCCTGCCTGGGACGTGAATCATCCCTTTGTCCAGCGTATCCACGCTGCATACACTACCCGGCTGGTAGCCTGTTGCTTAGGAGAAAACACAGTATGTATAGAATTGAGTACTATCCATGGTTTCAGGCACCCACTGGGGATCTCTGAATCCCTCCCCTCAGGTAATGGGGGACTGCTGTCATCTCTATTTTATGCATGAACATATTGATCTCCCCCAAAGAAACTGCACACTTTGAAGTAAGAACTGTATCTAAGTCAATTTGTTTTGGTCTTACAAATGAGCACAGAGCAGCCATGACTGAGCAGATAAATGAATGTTAGGTACAGAAGAGACCAAAATTAAAGAAGGGAGCACTTCCTTTGGAGTTCTTCATTTCACAGATTAGGCCCAGTCCTCTAGTTGTGGACAATTTAGACTCAGTCCCTGGATAAGAAGACTTGTCCACTGACAACACGGACAGCAGAGACAACAGACTTAAGAGATGAATCCCGGCTCCACCATCTAATAGCTTGGCGAATTTGACAAATGTCTACACCTCACTGAGCTGGTTGCTTCATCTATAAAATGGGAATATCATCCACTTCTCACAACCGTTGTGAGAATTAAGAGAAAAATCAACGTTATGTATATCTAGCATGCAGTAAGTGCTCCATAAATGTTGGTTTCTTTCTTTCCTAAGGAAGGAAGAGGAACTATCTTTTTCCTCTAGACACCTTCTAGACTGAAAAAGGAAACCTGTACCTCACCTGGGAATTGGTCATCTCATCTTCCTCTTGGGCAAGGTCAGGGAGTTAAGGAGGCAGAGCTGGGCGAGAAAGGAACCATGAGACACCAAGCCTGCCTTGCAGCTCCCAGAGCGGCCAGCTGGGACAACTGTTTATGCCCTGCCCGAACCATTCCCTCAACCGCCCTGACCTATGATGCCCTCTCTTCTCCACCCTACAGATCGTTCACCATCTTAGGTAAATCGTCTCCCCTCTATTCTGAGTCAAAACCCGCACGGTCCCTCCCTGTTCTCTGAAAGTGGCCGCCTGACCCAAGCCTTGCTAAGTAACCTCTGCAGCCCCAGCAGCTCCAGAACCCCTTCCACCTCCAGACTCCAGCCTTAGCTCATAGTTTTGGCAGGAGGCCTCAGGTCACAGGTGCGTGCTCTCAAGACGGGTACCAGCTGCCTGTGGAGGGGCAGCCTTCACTCGAAAGAGCACAGCTGACTCCTATGGGCTCGCGAAGAGCTTTTTCTTGGCTGGCGTTTTTCTCCCGGGCCCCAAGTCTCTGCGCGGCCAGCGAGAGGCCCATAGTCGGAAACCCAGCCAGGCTCAGAGTTACACTAAGCTCGTCCCTGGATACATACCTGGAGGAACTCAGGATAGGGGGCTCTGGACACAGGATTGCAAAGCAGGCGACCAAACACTTAGGGAGAAACCTGAGGCACCAAAGGGTGGAGGCACCTTGCACACACTGCTCTGCGAGGGGAGAGACACGGCGGACCCGCACTGCCGCTACCCAGTGATCGCGGCCCCGATTTGAGGGGCTCACAGCCGGGAGCAGCCGGGCACAGGGCTGTTGAGACAAGACTGGAGTCTGAAGGAGAAAGGGACCCTGAAGTCACTCGGGCGGCAGCTTCCACTAATGCTCCTGCCCGCGGTGAGCGGAGCTGGGTGAAGAGACTGCTTTGGAGAACCCTCCACAGGCAAACCGCAGCGCCACACTCTTTTGGGGACCATCGCTCCCGGGCCCCAGATTTGAAGTTTCAAGTCCCTCAATCCCACCCTCATTCTGGCCCTTTGATCTCCATCTTCCCGCTGACCCAGGAGCCCCTCCAGTCTTGCCGTGAAGAGCCGCCCAGCCTCACCCCCACGGCGCCTGGCGTGTGGAAACGCCTCTTTCCGCCTTGCTGAGGGGAGAAAGACCACTTTTTAATTTTATTTCCTGGTCTGCGACAATGGGAGTGCCCGCAGCCTCTCTCCTGCCGCTGTAGAAGCTCGGCTGTCCCGCGGAGCTCCTGGAGGGGCGGGCCGGGATGACTTCTCCTCCCTCGCACGTCGGGGTCGGGCTCCTTTGGGGGTTGGGGACTGAGAGTGCGAAGAGGTATCGGTGTCTCCCTCGTGGCCTGTCGCTCTCTGGGATGTCACCGCGCTGGTTCCCACTGACGGCTGCACAGGCGCCTCTGGCGGGCAGGCGTTCTAAGGCAGGGTGGCGCGGCGCCGGTCTGGGCGGCCCTCCCTCCCGCACGGTCCTCTGATGGGTGGCTCCACCCCAGTGTGACCTCTTCCACCCTCTGGGTCCACCCCTCCCCCAGATAGTGTGCTTAATGTGGTAGCCACTTGGCCGCCCCTCTCTGCCTTGCTGTCTCCATACAGGCTTCCAGGAGCTTCTTGCAAGTAGCCCCAGTCTCTGTGGGGGGAATCTCTTGGAATCCTTACTTGATTTTTGGAGAGAAACACCAGGGCACTCTCCCCCAGGGCTGATTCATGACGCTTGTGATTCCCATTCCGCCCCTCCAACCAATCTTCTAGTTATATGAGGTTGAGGGGATGGGTGGAGCAGGTCTGGAAAGATGGTTGAGGATGCAGAAGTCGGTTTGGTTACTTTTTACTAAGTCGTGGAAGTGGAGAAGTTGCCTGGCCCCCAATTATTTGTGGCTTTAAAAAAAATAAATAATGTAGGGTATTTGATGCTCCTCACTTGTTGATCCTAGTTTCCATCCTGGGCTAAAGGAGAAATCCTGCTTAAGATCTGTTAGAGTTAGAGTTACATCATGTTCTGTACGTGGATGTATCAAAAATTTTAAACTATTCTCCCACTGTTGAACCTGCAGCTGTGGTAGTCAGTGCCACTCACAAATATAATGGATTTCCTTTTCCCAGTATGTGGTAGAATTGCAATTTCCCATCCCTTGGAAGTTAGTGGTGACAACACGATTTGTTTGGCTGCAAAATATGAGCAATGTAATGTGTAGTAATGTAATGTAATGTGTGCCACTTCCAAAAGGAATCTTTTAAGAGCCAGTGCACAATTTGTCATGTTTCTTTACCCTCTGCCCCAGAAATTGTAATGTTCACTGTGGCAGGCAGCCTCTAAAATGGCCTCCAGTGACCCCTTCTTCTGATACTCAAGCCCTTAAAATCCGCTATCCTTGAGTGTGGGCTGAACCTAGTGACTTGCTTCTAAGGAACAGAATATAGCAAAAGTGATAGGATACCACTTCCGAGATTAGGTTACAGAACGATTCTGGCTTCCATCTTGCTTGCCCTCTTTACCCTCCCTCGCTCCCTTGCTCACTCTAAGAGCAGCCAGCTGCTTTGTTGTGAGCTGTTCTTGTGGGACCTGGAGAGGTCTGTGTGGCAAAGAACTGATGTCTCCCACCAGGTAGGACCTCAGGCCTGCCAACAGCCACATGACTAAGTTTGGAATTGGCTCTCCTGAGGCCTGCCAATCACCACATAAGTGAGCTTGGAAGCATGTCCTTCCTTTTGTTGAGCCTACAGATGACTGTAGTCCCAGCCAACACTTTGACTGCAGTCTCATAAGAGACCCCGAGCCAGAGGATCTAGTAAAGCTATGCCAGATTCCTGACCCACAGACTGTGAGCTAATAATTGTTTGTTGTTTTAAGCTACTAAGTTTTTGAGTAATTTGTTATTCAGCAGTAGGTAACAAATATGTTCAGGATGGTTCCAGAGTGAGGCAACATGGAGTTGAGTCCCCAGCCTGTCCAGCATGGGCTTGTGTTAGAGGTGAGAAATAAATTTATGTTGTTATAAGCCACTAAGTAGATCTGAGGGCTGGTTGAGTACTGCAGTAACCGTTGCTAGTGTAGATAACACAATGATAAATACCTTTGTACACGAGTCATTTACCAAATGTCTAATTATTTCCTTAGGACAGATTCTTAGAAATGGAATTGCTCAGTCAAATGGTATGAAGTTTTAAGACTTTTAATCACATTAACAAACTGTGGTCCAAAAGATTATGCCAATTTACATTTCCGCCACTGAGGAGG
Organism: Equus asinus; assembly: GCF_041296235.1. Lineage (NCBI taxonomy): Eukaryota > Metazoa > Chordata > Mammalia > Perissodactyla > Equidae > Equus > Equus asinus. Next base: position 82,716,813 of record NC_091794.1, read on the forward strand.
AGTTCGATTCACCAAACCCTGACCAGTTCATTCACCTTGCAATCATAAACACATATGTTGATGTAAAAACCTGTTCATCCCCGCCTCATAAGTATCTTTTAAATATAACGCTTTCTATCCCCCAGCACCTAACAATGACTTGGTTTAAATAGTAAAATAAATAAATAAATTATACCTTGTTTCAATTTTCAAACATCTGTTTAATTTTGATTCATTATGGTTCATACTTAGCTAATTCTTTTACTCTATTAATTCTGGCATTTAAGAAAGGGAGCAAAGAGCACAGAGCGCAGATCATAATGCCAAATAAAACTCAAAATTTTCTGTAATCTTTTCAATAAAATTAGTAATATTACTTACAGAATATGAGTTTCAGAACATGCTTTTCCCTGTTTATTCAGTTGACAGGGCTTTTTCATGATGAATTCTTTGCTGCTTTATTAAAAAGCTAATTTTAAGTTTTCCCACATTCACAAAGCTTCCATGTTTTTATGACTTCTTTGATGGAGAATGAGATGAATCTTCTGGTTAAAAGATTTCCCACGTGTGACATTTATTTTGTTGCTCTGCTGTATGAGTTAAAGAATGTTTAAGGAGATGTGACTTCTTGATGAAGGCTCTGCCACATTCAGGACACCCACGGGGTTTCTTGCCTGTATGAATTCTCTGATGCATGACAAGCACTGATGAGTCTGCAAAGGCTTTGCCACATTCTCTGCGTCTGTACGGTTTCTCTCCTGTATGAAATCTAGAATGTTTATAAAGGGACGAACTGTACCTGAAGGTTTTCCCACATTCCTTACATGCAAATGAGTTCTCGAGTGTATGAGATTTCACATGTTGAGTAAAGGAGGAGTTTCAAGTGAAGGATTTCCCACACTGACGGCATTCATAAGGTTTCTCTCCAGTGTGAAGTCTCTGGTGGACCACCAGTTGTGCTTTATGCATAAACGCTTTCCCACAATCATTGCACACAAAGGGTCTCTCTCCACTATGAATTTTTTGATGAGCTATAAGGTGTCCCCTACTGTTAAAGGCTTTCCCACAGTCATTGCATTCAAAAGTTTTTTTTTTTTCCTTGTATGATTTTTTTCTATGTCTAATGAGATGAGACTTCTTTTGGAAGGTTTTCTCACATTCATTGCATCCAAAGGCCTTTTTTCTTGTATGCTTTTTTTTTCATGTCTAATGATACAAAACTTGTTTTTGAAGGCGTTTCCACATTCTGTGTATTCATAAGAGTTTTCTCCAATATAACTTTTATTATAACTAAGTGTAAATTAGGTTGCAAATTATTTCCATTTGATTCACATTTATGTTGTCTTGAAGAAATAAAGTTTATACTCAGATTACAATTTTGGACTCTCTGCTTGGTCAGTGCTTTCTTGAAAGTGAACATAAAATTGTCTTTGCTACCCTCCTGTTTCTCTGGCTCATCAAGTAAGTAGATAACTTCTAAACAGGAGCAAAATGAAACATTCCCAGTTACTCCTTCCAATATCATGTTATAGAAAGAAAAATTTTAAAGACTACTGTTCTAGGCAAGATGCCTATCCTGACTGCTCCTATTCAACATAGTACTGAAGTCCTAGCTAGACCAGTTAGGTAAGAAAAAGAAATAAAAGACATCCAAATTGAAAAGGAAGAAGTAAAAGAATCTCTGTTCACAGATGACATGATTTTATATGTAGAAAACCCTGAAGATTCCACAAAAAAACTATTAGAACTAATAAACAAATTCAGCAAAGTTGTAGGACACAAAATCAACATACAAAAATCAGTTGCGTTTCTACACACTAAAAACAAACAATCCAAAAAGGAAAGAAAGAAACCAATCCTATTTACAATAGCATCAAAAAGAATAAAATACTTAGGAATAAATTTAACCAAGAAGGTGAAAGACTTGTACACTGACAACTACAAAACACTGCTGAAAGAAATTAAAGAAAACACAAATAAATGGAAAGACATCCTGTGTTCATGGACTAGAATACTTACTATTGTTAAAATGTCCATACTACCCAAAGCGATCTACAGATTCAATGCAATCTCGATGGCACTTTTTGCAGGAATAGAAAAAACAATTCTAAAATTTATATAGAACCACAAAGGACTCCAAATAGCCAAAACATTCTTGAGAAAGAAGAACAAAGCAGGAGGCCTCACACTTCCTGACTTGAAACCATATTAGAAAGTTACAGTAATCAAAATAATATGGTACTGAAATAAAGATGACATATAGGCCAATGGAACAGAATAGAGCCCAGAAATAAACCCATGAATGTACAGTCTTCAACAAGTTGCCAAGGCTACCCAATGGGAAAGGATAGTCTCTTCAACAAATGATGCTGGGAAAACCAGATATGCACACATAATAAGAGTGAAATTAAACCCTACTCTTACACCATACACAAAAATCAACTCAAAATGTATTAAAGACTTAAATGTAAGACCTGAAACTATACAACTCCTAGAAGAAAAGATAGGAGAAAGACTTCATCACATTGGTCTTGGCAATGATTTCTTGGATATGATAACCAAAAGCACTGGTAACAAAAGCAAAAATGGACTAAAACTAACATCAAACTGAAAAGCTTTTGTGCAGCAAAGGAAACAATCAACAGAGTGAAAAGGCAACCTACAGAATAGGAGAAAATATTTAAAAAACACATATTGGATAAGAGCTTAATATCCAAAATATATAAGGAACCCCTATAACTCAATAGCAAAAAAAATGGGCAAAGGACTTTAATAGACTTCTCTCCAAAGGAAACATACAGATAGTCAACAGGTATATGAAAAGATGCTCAACATCACTAATCATCAGGGAAATAGAAATCAAAACCACAATAAGATAGCACCTCACATCAGTTAGGATGTCCATTATCAAAAAAACAGAAAACAACAGTGTTGGCAAGGGCATGGAGAAGTTGGAACTCTTGTGCACCATTGGTGGGAATGTAAAACAGTGCAGCCACTATGGAAAACATATGGAGTTTCCTCAAAATATCAAAAATAGAACCACCACAGTATCCAGCAATCCCACTTCTGGGTATTTATCAAAAAACCTGAAAACAGGATTTCCTAGAGATATTTGCACTCCCATGTTCATTGCAGCATTAGTCACAACAGCCAAGAGCTGGAAACAATCTAAATGTCAACTGACAGATGAATGGATAATGAAAATATGGTATACACATATTTTAAAAAAGAAGGAAATCCTGTCATATGCTACAACATGGATGAACGTCAAGGACATTAAGCTAAGTGAAATAAGCCAGTCGCAGAAGACCAAATACTGCATGATTCCACTTATACCAGGTATTTAAAACAGTCAACACACAGAAGCAGAAAGTAGAATGGCGGTTGCCAGGGGCTGGGAGGAGGGGGAAATGGGGAGTTGCTGTTCAATGGGTACAGACTTTCAGTCACGCGAGATCTGCTGTACAACACTGCGTAAATGGTTAGCAATACTGTACTGTATGCTTAAAAATCTGTCAAAGGGTAGATTTCATATCATGTGTTTTTTACCACAAAAAACATCTCCGGTTTCAGGTCTAGTTTCCCATTTTGGACAGCAAAACAAAGGAGAAATCTGTATTTCTCCTGCCCCTGAGCTTTAAGGAAAACATTGCTGAAATGGAGGCTTCTGGAAAACAATAATGAGAACAAGTAGCTTTTTCTATTTGTAAATATGACTTTCCAACCTGTGAGAGATGGTGAAACAGGCACAAAGTCAAGTCATAACGATGACATAGGAAGTTAAAGAGGACTCTCGACAAGGATGCAGAGTAAGCTCTGAGAGGGCAGTGAGCCATTTCAGAGGAATGACTGAGTCAGGTAATCAGGGAACAAGGAGATAAGGCTTTATGGGGAAATGAGAAGAGGTGGATTGGTTTGGAGAAATTTGATCAGAGTCAAGGTCTACAACATCTAAAATTTAAATTATCCTGTTAGGACACTCCCTAGTCTCTTTCATACACCTCTCTTTCTCCTTACTCATGCCGCACATAACTACCAAATGAATTTTGCTAAGCCATTAACTCCCTTGTATCTAGAGGCACATTTCTATATCCTCCTAAACCATCCAAACCACAGTTGTGGCATATTTGTAGAAAGTTCTCCAACTCCCCGTCTAGCTAGGATTCATTCTCCAACGCCTAGATATACCCAGGAACACAGAGGCCCAGCAGAAGGTTTAAGAGAGACCAGACTTAAATTCCTTTTGCTTCTATCATCAGCTGTTTCTACCACTTGATGTGAAATTTGTCCTAATAATTAATCCTGCTTTTTATAACCTCTTTCAGTCTGCCAGATGTACTGGCCTCCAGAATCCTTCTTTGCCCCTGACACCGCACTCTTCAACTCAAATTTCACATTTTGTTTTCCATACTTAGGGCTTCCATTAACTCTGGGGACCTGAAACACAAGACTCCTAGTCTTTACCAACCTTTGCCTTTATATATTTTGTGCTTAAGAAAGTTAATTCTGACTGTTACCATGATGCCACACCATGTCCAGTGTGACACTATCCCTGCCAAGCTCAACACTCTACAAATGCTAAGTCCACTGATATGATAAAGTCAGGGAAAAGGGAGGAGAAGAAAATTCCTCACTATTTCTGAGGTTTCCTTCTTTCAAGAGGGAATCTTATTAGTGCAACACTCTGGACTCTTTTATCATTCCTCATTTCTCAAATCCACACAATCTGCCTACATTGTAAGAACTAACTGTATGGAAAATATCTGCGGTCACGTGGAGGAGGGAAGAATGAGGATTGCAGGAATTGAGGGAACAAAGCAAGGACCTCGCTGAAACAGGCAGTGCGAGGAGCCAGAGGAGAGAGGAGAGGCACATCCCTCCACACGAGAGCTGAGCAAAGAGAAAGAGCAGCTGTGTGGGGACAGTGAAACGGAAGGTGTCATTTGGGGAGATGATGATGCTATGTCAAGTGTACCCAGTCCCTTCCAAAGGTGTGTGGCTTTTAAGAGGTGCTTCCTGAAAAGTATTTCCAAGCTGCCTGTCGCTCACTGACCCACCGGCATCTCAATTCCAAAGACTCCACCTGCCTGGTTCCCACACTCACCTGGACAGCTCCAACGTGGGCTCTCTCCCTCTCCCATCCGCGCCTCTTGTCCCTGCTCCACCTTGAAGATCACTTTAGTTTTGGCAACTGGATCCCCTGTTCATGGGAAACAACACAGAACTGGAGGCAAAGTGCTAGGGACAAACAACTACCTCACAATTCAGGGCTGCCTCCTTGAGTCTCAGGGCCTGTAAAGGATGACAAACGGGCTTTAGAACAGAAAAGACCCTTCTCCTCCATTTGGGAGGGAGAAGCATAAACAGACTATCTGATCCCTAAAGCAGATTAAGAATCTCTGACCACTAAAACTCAGGACCAAACTTACTAATTCAGAACGGTCACAGCCTTCACAAGTCTTAAAGGAAGGGCGCTATTAATACATTCTGAGTTACACGGAAAAGCTACCACCCACTGTCCTTACCCACTGAGACGAGGTTTCTAAAGTTCTCCAGCATCACATCCCAATACAAGGTTCTCTGATCACAGTCAAGCAGCTGCCACTCCTCTGGGGTGAAGTCCACAGCCACATCCTGGAATGTCACTGATCCCTGTAACAGCACATTCATTTTCAACCTAGAGAGAGCTCCACTGGGGGATGTGGAGCGGATTCAGAGCAATTCCTCTGATTATACTCACTGTTCAGAGTTTGCAATAAGTTATATAGGATAACCAAAAACTACTATGTACTTGATTTGGAATTAAAATTTGTGAGAGAACAAAATCATATGAAAACTCTCCCAATATATACATTATATACATACATGTATACATATATATGCAGAGAGGGAGAGAGGAAGAGAAGGAAAAAGAGACAAAATATTAAGTTCACTGAGCACTGCTCTGGCCTCATGTATTCTGCTTACATAAAGTGACACTAAAAAATGGTCACATGAAAACTGCTACTGCATTTATAACAAAATCTCCTACGTAAACACTCATCAAAAATTTTTCTTTTATAAGTGCCAGGAAAACCTTTACTTATGGAATTGTTACACCTTATTCTCTAGGACAAGGCTGATAATTTCACTGATTGAGTATTCTTTTTCTATAACTTTCAAGATTGGCATCTCAACATTACAAACTTGTGTAGACCCTATAGCCTCCATATCAATTTTCTAACTTTCTGTTCAATTTAACTTTCAATCTATATTTTTCCTGTTTATATTCTTATCTATTAATAGTTTTCTACTTTGATATATGGATTCTTACAAGTCACTGCAATTCACCAGAAAACAAAGTAGCATTTGAACGAATAAATGGATGGATAGGTGGAGGGATGGATGGATGTCTTGCCTGGAAACTGGTTATTTTCTGCTGCTCATGGGAAAGGACACAGATCTACGAAAACAGGACTTGGGGGAGTTCCCTGCCTTTTCAGCCAAGAAATAAGTGCCCATACACCAGCTACAGAAAAGGCTATTGGTGGAAGAATGACCTTTCAAACAAGTCAGGGAAGGCCGTGTTCTGGAAGCACAACTTGTCTCCTTTTAATTCTGATATGATTCTAGGTAACTTGCACAAGGATGTTCTCTCTTAGGTAGATATACATTTCTGCCCTTTTGATCTATTGCAATATATTGTTAATTTATGATCTAGTGATTTCTTTTCTCCCAGAAATTTATCCTAAAGAAATAAAAATGGATGGATAGAACTATTAAAAGCCTGAGCTCTGGAGCTAGGCAGCCTGAGTTCAAATTCAGCTACTCCACTTACTAGTGGTGTGACTCTGAGAAAGTTACTTAACTATTCAGTACCTCGGTTTTCTTATGTGCAAAATGCTGATAACAGTACACACATCATAGGATTTTTATGAGGATTAAGTAAGTTGATACACATAAAGCTTTCAAAGCAATATACGGCACATACTAAGCATTCAATAAAATTGTTATTATCTTAAAAAATGAGTGGCCATCCTGGTGGCATGGTAGTTAGGTTAGTGGGCTCTGCTTCAGTGGCCTGCGGTTGGCAGGTTTGATCCCAGACGTGGACCTACACACTGTTCATCAAGCCATGCTGTGGTGGCATCCCATATACAAAATAGAGGAAGATTGGCACGGGTGTTAGCTCAGGGACAATCTTCCTCAAGTGAAAAAGAGGAAGACTGGCAACAGAGGTTAGCTCAGGGCCAATCTTCCTCACCAAAAAAAAGGAAGAAAGAAAAAGAAAAAGGGAGAAATACAAAGTAATGTTTTCACATCGTTGCTTATAATACAAAAACACTGACAATAACTTAAATGTTCATTACTAGCGTGTCGATTAAAAAAAAGATGCTGTAGAAAGATATTGTTATGGAAAGAGTCCATTTATACTTGTAGCTTAAAGAAGTACATTGAAATATATAACATGATCCTCCCCTCCCCTTTTTGAAAAATGTGCGCACAGACACAGAGACACACAATCTTGGTGGTCATATATCAAAATGTAAATAATTATTTAGGGTTGCAAAGATAGCAGGATTATACGTAACTTTTATTTTATTCTTTTACATACTTGTACTTTCTAAATTTTTTATGTTACTTTTTCAAATACATATACATACATACATATGAAAATATAGATATACATATACAATTTACAAATAAACTCTGTACACCCTTAATCTGCCTCTATTTTTCTCCATAGCTCCTACCACCAAATGACAGATTACGTATCTGTATATTTGGTTTTTGTTTATCACCCCCCCCACCCCTCCCCCCCCGCGGGAAAACAGAGACTTTGTTTTGCTCATTGCAGAACACTGGTCCACGAGACACTCTGTAAATATTTGCTGAACTAATTAATGGACTAACCTCTCTTCTTGTTGGTTCTCTCCTTGTTACACATTTTCAAAAGAAACTTATTTAGCAACTTTGGCCCAGCCTAACTGAACTGTGATGCAGTAAAAAGAAGAACAGCCTGAGAACTGAAGATTGGATTTTAGGCTTGATTTAGCCACTAACAAGCTGTGAGATTCTTGGCGCTCGACTGCCATCTCAGGGCTGGTTTTATTCCACTCAAAATGAAGAAGCAGAACTACAAGATTCCTAAAAGTCCTTCTAGCACTACCAATCTGTGATTACTCTGTAAACTATTTCTTTATTTAGGTTAAAGGGAGAGAAGGAACCAATACACCACCATAGGCCAAATGTGACAAGTGAAATAGTATGGAGCTGGCTTAATCTTGAAAGAACCAACCAGGAATGAAGGGTGTTCACTGGTGTTGATGTGTTTGCAAGAACTGATGAGAAACAGAAAGACAGAAAGAACGTGTTTAGTAAAGAAGCAGAATTTCTTCTGTAGTAGCTCCTGATTCCTCCTGTCCTTGACCATATCCTCATTGTCCTCCTATGAGTTTCCTTTTCTTTCCTTTGGGGCCTGACCACATAAACCCACATTCTCCATTGTTCTGTAATTCTCACCTCTCTCCTCAAACATTTGGGACAACACCTCCATGGACACACTCCTTGACAGCACGTACATGTAATGCCACAAGCCAAGCTCTACTCACTAGAGAGGAGAGACAAACCTTGACTTCCCCTGTCCTTTCTCCTAGGAAAAATGGACTGGATGACAGAGACGCAACACTCCTTCAACTGGAACCTTCAGATTGGGCCCCAATTCTGTGAACTCACCATCACCTGTGGCCCTAGGGTGGCCTTTTGTAGATTTTAACAAGGGCTGCTGGAAACTGAGAAAGTCAGGAATACGCAAGAGGAACCCACGGCGACAATTACTCAGTGTTCCTGCAGAGACACCAAAAACTGTCTCAAAAACAAGGGTCACAAGTTGAAATTCACTTAGCATCCACTCCTCAGAAAAAAGAATACAAAGTAACAAACTAACTGTTTTAGGCGGTACTATGTTGCAAAAAGAATGAAATTTCGGGTAAAACTGCGTTGAATTTGAATACTACCTCCATTTACTAGCTGTGTGATTTGAAGCAGGTAACTTACATCTCTGTAAAACGATGGGGATACTTACATCACACAGGAACTTTGGTAGATAAATGCCATACTCTCTTAAAAGCGCTTACGGTGCCTGGCCCTGGCTATACTGATTCTCCGCCTCGCTGCCTTGAAGGGGTTTACTGCCGTCTGAGTCAAAAGGCTCCTGAATGTGGGGAGGTACAGTTCAACGCACAGGGCTCCCTACGCGGAAAACACTGCTTACAACCCAGCCCCGCACACGGGCGCGCCGCACCCCAGCCAGACCAGGGCTGCAAACCAGGGCAGCGCAGCCCTGCCCTGACTCGGCTTTCTCTGAGCCAAATGCCCCGCACATGGGGGTCATCTACAATTCTAGTTCCTTCACATGAACCAACAAGCCGGTCTTTGCCCTTCAACTGTTCCCTAAACCCTTCAGCATCAGCACCTATCAGCCCCCAAGCAGGCAGACCCACGCAGAACACTCTTGGATCGCCCCACTGCGCGTGTGCGGAAGTAACGCTCCACCCAGATTTCCCAGGGTCCTCCGGGGAAGGCCACCTGAGACTACATTTCCCATGAGGCTCGTAGAGCTTATGCCCGGAAGGCCTCAGGGGTTTCCTTTTCATCTAGTGGAGATTTCTAGTTTAGTGTCGCTTGGCTTCATGAGGAGCTCTAGTCTTATGGAAGGGAAACGTGTAGTTTGCACTTATTAATATAGATATGACATATAGAAAACATATGCCATAGAGACATGGCAAATAGAAAACATTAAAACCATGATTAAATGCGTTTTCTTTCATTTTCTTTTTTTAAAAAAATTAAATTCACTTCAGTAACACGGGAATAACATAAATATATCTTAACTGTAAATAATGCAAAAATATAGATTGTGTAAAATTTACACAAATTTAAGCCTGTTAAATAGGCTTTTTGTTTCAGACAGCCTAGTAATGAATATGTTTCGAAGTTTTATTACCGGGCTGGCCTGGTGGCTAGTGTTTAACTTCTCATGCTCTGCCTTGGCAGCCCAGGGTTCACGGGTTCAGATCCCAGGCGTGGACATTACACACCACTCATCAAGCAATGCTGTGGCAGCGTCCCATATACAAAGTAGAAGATTGGCACCGATGTTAGCTCAGGGCCAATCTTCCTCACACACTCACAAAGTTTTATTACAATCCGCTGTAAGTGAACAGCGGGAGGCCAGTTTCAACTTTCACTCAAAGGATACATGTAGGAAAAGAGAAGGGTTATGTAATCATTGCTGGCCAGCTACAGAAAGGAGAATGTATCCTTTTTGTACAACTAGCTGGGTGGAAAACTAGTTTCTAGAACAAGTATTAATCCCATTAAAGTCGTTTAAAAATTGCTTATTAGGAATGATAATTTTTCCCAGAAGGAAGTCATGAATTATAGCATGCAAAAAAATTACTTTCCCAGACCAGGTTTGGGACAATTTCCCTTCTACGGGGTTCTTCTAGACCCTCTGTCTCCCTGCCCACCCCTCCCCACCTTTTTTTTTTTAATGTGTATATACCGTCAGGCTTTATGGTAGGCACATATCTAATATTCATTCAACAAAAACATGTTGACTGAGTTCCTGTTAGGTACCAGGCATTGTTTTAGGTGTGCAGTAGTGAACAAAATAGACAAAAATACCTGCCCTCGTGGAGCTAATGTTCTATTTTATTAGATACTGATAAATGCTATGGAGAAAAACAGCACAATAAAAGAGGATAGGAAGTAATGGAGGGTTACAATCTTAAATAGAGTAGGCAAGGAAAGCCTCATTTAGAAGGAATTTAAGCCAAGATTTGAAGGCAATGAAGTTGCAAACTCATACCAGATGAAAAAGAGTTTTAGGTAGAGGAAACAACTAGAACAAAGACCTGAGGCAGAAGGTACCAAACGTGTTTAAAGAACAGCAAGGAGGGCCATATGCTTGGAGATGGGAGTACAATAGAGAGGTAAGGAGGGGTGAGGGCCCAGACTGTGGAGGGCCTAATCAGTGTAGGGACTTTGGCTTTTCCTCTGAGAGACAATAGAAGCCACTGAAGAACTTTGAGCAGAGTGGCTTGATCTGACTCAAGGTTTTTTTAATTTTTTTTTTTTTTTGAGGACGATTAGCCCTGAGCTGCCAATCCTCCTCCTTCCATGCCAATCTTCCTCCACTTTATATGTGGGATGCCTACCACAGCATGGCTTGCCGAGCAGTGCCATGTCCGCACGTGGGATCCAAACCAGCGAACCCCGGGTGGCCGAAGCTGAACGTGCACACTTCACGGTTGTGCCTCCGGGCCGGCGCCTGACTCAAGTTTTAATTAGACCACTTTGGCTGCTGTGTGGAGAATAAACTAGAGGGGAGCAAGGGGGCAACCAGTTAGGAGGTTATTTGAATAGTCAAGAAGTAAGATGATGGTGGCTTGGACCAAATCATAGCAGAAGTAGTGAGAAGTAATTGAATTCAAAGTCTAACTTGAAGGCAGAGTCTATAGGATTTATCGTGGATTGTATGTATGCTATGAGAGAAAAGGGAGATTCAATGGTGATTCCCAAGTTTTGGGTCTGAGCAAGTGAAAGGATGGAAGTGCCATCAGCTGAGATGGAGAAAACTGTAGGAGCACAACCAGGGAGAGAGGGACATCAGGACCTCAATTTTGAACATGTTGAGTTTGAGATGCTACTAGAGACATCTAAGTGGTGAAATTGGGCAAATATGCTTGAATTCAGAGGAGATATCCACGATAAATAAATTTAGGAGTTATCATGAGATAGATTTTAAAACCATCAGACAGGGGATGGCCTGGTGGCACAGCAGTTAAGTTCATATGTTCCACTTTGGTGGCCTGGGGTTCATCAGTTCCGATCCTGAGTGCGGACATGGCACCGCTTGTCAAGCCATGCTGTGGCAGGCGTCCCATGTATAAAGTAGAGGAAGATGGGCATGGATGTTAGCTCAGGGCCAGTCTTCCTCAGCAAACAGAGGAGGATTGGCAGCAGATGTTAGCTCAGGGCTAATCTTCCTCAAAAAATATTTTAAAAAATAAAAAAAAATTTTTTAAATAAAATAAAACAAAACCATCAGACAGATGAGGTTACTAATTAAAGGGGTATAAAAAGAGAATAGGTCTGAGGAGTGAGCCCTGGTATATTTCCAAGTTAAAAGGTTGTAAAGATGAAAAGAAATCAGCAAAGAGACTGAAAGGAAAGATCAGTGAACCTAGGAGGGGAAGCAGCAGAGTATGAACTTTATAAGCCAAGTGAAAAAAAGTGCTTCAGAGAAGGGAGCAATACATTCTGTCTAAAACTCTTGATAATTAAGACTGACAACATATTTTTTGGTGTGGAAATTAGAATTTATTGGTGACCTTGGTAAGAACAGTTTCAGTGGAGTGGTGTGGGGAAAAGCCTGTTTGGGGCGGGTTGAAGAGACTGTGGCCTGAAAAGTCTAGATTGGGGGAATTTCAATAGGACAAAGAGCTGGTTTCTTTGGCAAAAAAAATTTCAAGAGGGAAAGAAAAGATGGAAGGAAACCTACAGATTAACAGAGATTTAGAGTTAAAAATTAGCATTCTAGTGAAAGTTTGATGAGAAACAGAATATTATTTCCCCTGCTAATGACTCAATTACAAAGGGAAAAATAGTAATTTTACAATGGAGAAAACTGGTGGTTGCCACCTTAACCAAGTGATCAAAGTTAAAATCACCAATAATGAGACAAATTGACATTGTGTCTCCTGACATGAAACGATGAGAACAATATCACTTGTGTGACGTACTTATGTGATATACTTGCCAAAAATGCATGACTTGAATCTAATCATGAGGAAAGATCAGACCAGCCAAAACAGAGAGACATTCTACAAAATAACTAGCCTGTACTCTTCAGAAATATGAATGTCGTGAAAGAGGTTGAGAGGCTGAGTGCCGGACGCCGTCCTGCAACCGCTGCAGCCCAGTGACACAGTCTGGGCACACGAAGCAGGGGAGTTGCAAAGCCACCCTGGCAGGAACGGCCGAGGGTCCTCCCTGCTCAATCTGCTGTCACCACTTGCTGTATTGGCTCTCTTCATGACGCTTGTGCTTACCCAGGGGAATCTGCTGGGAAAGGTGAATCCCACTGCAATAGACAAGAAAGACCCTCTTCTGACTAACACTCCTTCAACATCCCCAGGGCCCTGCCGAAGAAAGCGGGTTAAAGGGTCAGATGTCTCAGTGTGGGAGTTCTATAAGAGGATGTGGGGACCTGTATGTGCCTGGTCTAGACGTACCTTGACTCACCTTTGCCCCAAGGCTTGTTCCGTCCTCCAGCATAACCCGAGTCTCACCCCCTGCAAAGAATACTGTAGAGATCTATAAATATTAACTGCACTTACCCAGAAAATGAAAAGAACAGCTCTTTCCCAAGACTGAATAAGGGAAGTAACCTTTAGAGACTGCTGATGACCCAAATAAATTAAGGAAGTAAAATGATATCATGGGGAAAAATCAAGCTACTTCAGGGGAGAAAATAGCTGTACCCCAGATGCTTATGTAATCCTCAAAATATATATAAACGCATGCTTGACAATAAAGACTTCAGACTTGCTTCCACCAACTTGGTGTGCAGTCTCATTCCCTTTGCTGACGCCGTTCATCCCTCAGGAACCTGGACTCTGTTGGAGCTGGACTCTGGCAGCTGAGGAATTGTTCCAGATTAAAGCATTCTGAAGAGGGTCTGGCCAGGTGGCACAGTGGTTAAGTTCACATGTTCTGCTTCCGCGACCCGGGGTTCACTGGTTCGGATCCCAGGTGCGGACATGGCACCGCTTGGCAAGCCATGCTGTGGTAGGCGTCCCACGTATAAAAAAGTAGAGGAAGATGGGCACGGATGTTAGCTCAGGGCCAGTCTTCCTCAGCAAAAAGAGGAGGACTGGCAGTAGTCAGCTCAGGGCTAATCTTCCTCAAAACAAAAGAGAAAGAGGGCACTTTGAAGTGATCTTTTTACAGAGTAACAAAAAGAAAGAATATCTCAAGATATGACAAACTCTTAGAGGTGGGAAGAAATCAAAGGATTTCTCACTTAGATTGTGCATGGCTGTTACAGCACAGAGCACAAATAGACTAGGGAGTTCTGGGAATCTGAGATGTTCTGATGGAGCTGAGTATAGTTTGGTTTGCTTCTTACCAAAATCTTGTACAGCCTAAGACGATGAGGTCAGCAACAAAAGGTCTCCAGGGGGCAGTTTGTATTTGTCCAGTACTGGATATATAGTTTAACTTATTCTACTATACTCCTTCTTTCATTTAAGGAAAGGAACAAATTAATTTATGGAACCCAGACCAGATGCTTCCTGATATATTACAATAAAACTCCCTTATTATTTTTTTATTGAGGTCACATTGATTTGTAACATTATATACATTTCAAGTGTATATCATATTCCGATTTCTGTATAGACTGCATCATGTTCTCCACCAAAAGTCTAGTCACCATCCGCCACTGTACAAATGTGCCCCTTTACCCTTTCACCTTACTCCTGCCCCCTTCTCCTCTGGGAACCACCAATCTGGGCTCCATATCTTGGTGTCTGTCTGTTTGTAACCAACTCCCTTGTCCTATTCCCTTGTTCCTAGAGGAGACCATTGCACACCTCTTCCTACCTTGGCGTCCACAGCTGTTCTTTCAAGGGGACCTCACATCATGCTGGTAATACTGGAGCCCTTTGCTCCCTCCTAAAATGTGTCCTCTTCCTGTAGTCTTAAGTAGTTTGGAGTTTCTCAGATGAGAAGCACGAGCATGGGAAGGGAAGATAGGATGGGAATGGTAACCGCTAAGTAGGGGGAAATGAGGATTTCATGTAGGAAATGAGAGAAAACTGTTGAGCTGAAAAAATGCAAGTCCTGTGACTATAAATACCTGAAGAGTTTCTGCGCGGCCGGCAAACTGATTCTGAAGACAATTCCAAAAGAAGGTTTCAGCAACTGTTGGAATGACTGAAGTGAAAGTAGCATCCTAAAATAGCCTCCTAAAATAACGTGGGAAGTGTTAAAGAAAAAAGATATTCCATGACACTTGTTAAAGATGGTAACACCGACCTTATTCAGGACCATCACAATAGGTATAGGGACCACTGCAATGGAATTTTAGTGGAGGAGACAGATTGGGCTCAACTCCAAATACAGCACGAGCAAGTGAGAATGTACAGCCAAGGAGCAGGGTCAGGGGTCAGCGGATGGAAAATCACTAAGAGGAAACCTCAGGGGTAAGGGGGGTTCTGGCTAAATCAAGCTAAGAAATTCCTGCTGAAGACAAGCCAGAGTGGTCAGACATCACCTGGATGGTGGAGGATGAGGAACTGAGCAGACATCGAGGGTTGGGGTTTCTCACTAAAACTAAATTTTACAGGGAGGCGCACAGATGGGCCCAGGAGAAGGTTGAGGAGCCTGACTAAAGTTTGGTCAAGCAAAGATTCTTTGTCAGTAGACAAGATTTAATTTAGATCCTTAAGTTCTGGTATGCTTGTTCAAAAAAGCGCTATCCTTTATTTATAATCACTACGCAACATTACTCTTCAAAAAATAGCTAATGCAGGAAAAACAATACAACATAGTTGTAACTGAGCTTAAACTTGAAGAGGCTTGATTTCTGAATTTAGGGTCAAGCTGTTTTGTCACCAGTCAAGGAGAGGCATAAAGGTTTTTCGACATTATCAAGGAATACTGTGGACAGCGATAAAAAGTCTAGCTTAAATAATGGATGGTTCATCCTTTTAAGGGAGAATGTAGAACTTAAAAAATGTCGCATTCCAGGGTCCGGCCCCATGGTCCAGTAGTTAAGTTCACTTGCTCTGCTTCAGCAGCCTGGAGTTTGCCAGTTCAGATCCTGGGCACAGACCTACACACCACTCATCAAGCTATCCTGTGGCAGCATCCCACACAGAGGAACTAGAATGTCTTGCAACTAGGATATATGACTATGTACTGGGGTTTGGGGGAGAAAAAAATAAAAGAGGCAGATTGGCAACAGATGTTAGCTCAGGGCCAATCTCAAAAAAAAAAAAAAAAAAAGTCACATTCCAAAGGGAAGTTGCTAAACAGAAAAGCTTGCTCTTTGTAACTTGATTAATGCTGACTATGCTGTCACGTGGAAAATTCCAGGCAGTCCTAGGAGCTAAACCTGTATCAATTTCTTACAAAAAAACAAAAAAAAGACCCCAAAACTTGCTCCCTTAAAGCTGAAAGTATCATGACACCACTTTACTAAAATCAAATACAGATGATGCCCCAGTTAAATGCTACTTGGACTACTCTTACATCTTATGTAGATACACCAACGAAAAAGAACAGGAATATTTGAGTGCAAATGTTTTATTTACATGCTTAAATACTTCTTTTCCTCAATGCATACTTACTGTCATACAGAAATCAACTGCTTTTTCTCTCTCAATTGGCATCTTGTTATATTTTTTGTTTTGGTGTTTACATATATAGGAAAACATTTTTAGAATGAGTTTTATAAGAGGAGACTCTGAGGTTCAGTAACGCTGCCACGCCCATTAAAAGTGCCAGCAAATGGATGAAAATATTACGGAAATTCATACTACATATTAAACCATTTCTTCACTTGCATATTATTGTTAGGACTGGAAGAAAAAAATGATGATATTGACTGTAGAAACTTAATGGATATAATGTATAAACATATTTTATACTCACATTTGTATAATCTGTTATAAAAATAAAAAATCAGGGATGGTAAATTTAGTTTCACTGATTCCTTGATTAAGTTATGCTTCCTTTCCAAGCTCTATGCTCTATTACTGATAATTTAATGTTTTCTGTGATCTTTTCTGTAAAAACTTTATCAATTCCAGAACATGACTGGCATTATTTTTTATGGGAATCTACTCTTCCAAATTCATTCAAATTGATGGATCTTTCCTCACCGTGAATTCTCTATTTAATAAAATTTAATTAATATTTAAGGCTTTCTCATATTCATAAAGTGAATATTATGTATGAATTTTCTGATGGACAATAAGATTTGACTTCTGGGAAAATGCTTTCCCACATTTGTTACATTCATAAGGCTTTTCTCCTGTGTGAGTTATCTGATGTCTAAGGAGATGTGACTTCTTGATGAAGGCTTTGCCACACTCAATACATCCATAAGGTTTCTCTCCTGTATGAATCCTCTGATGGGTAACAAGCACAGATGTGTTGCCAAAGGCTTTGCCACATACAATACATCGGTAGGGTTTCTCTCCTGTATGAAATCTAGAATGTTTATAAAGGGATGAACTGTACCTGAAGGTTTTCCCACATTCCTTACATTCAAATGAGTTCTCAAGTGTATGAGATTTCACATGTTGAGTAAAGGAGGAGTTCCAAGTGAATGATTTCCCGCACTGACGACATTCATAGGGTTTCTCTCCAGTGTGAAGTCTCTGGTGAACTACCAGTTGTGCTTTATGCATAAACGCTTTCCCACAATCATTGCACACAAAGGGTCTCTCTCCATTATGAATTTTCTGATGAGTTGCAAGGTGTGCCTTCCTGCTATAGGCTTTCCCACAGTCATTGCATTCAAAGGGTTTTTTCCTTGTATGATTTTTTTCATGTCTAATGAAATGAAACTTCTTTTTGAAGGCTTTCCCACATTCACTGCATTCATAAGAGTTTTCGCCAGTATAACTTCTATTATAATTAAGTAAGTCTAGAGTAGGTTGCAAACTCTTCCCATATGATTTACATTTATATGATTTTTTTCTTGTAGGATTAAGACTTGTGCTCATATTATAACCGTGGACTCTCTCCATAGCCAGAATTTTATTGAATGTGAACAAAACTGAATTCAAAAAGTTGTCTTTGCTTTCCTGGTTCTTCTTTGATTCATCAACAAGCGGGTAGTCAGCTTCTAAAAAGAAGTACAATAAAACATTTCTAGTTAATTTTTTCCATCAATATGTTATGGAAAGAAACTTTCAATCTAGTCTTTCATTCTGAAACAAAGCCTGTATTGGCCTTGCTCCTAAGCTTTAAGAATAAAACTGCTAAAGAGGAAATGGGAGCAGATAAATGGCAATAATGAGAACAGATGGCTTCACTTGTGACCTGTGGAAAGACAGTAAAATAGGCACAAGGTACAGTGAGTAGGGTACAAAGGAAGTCAAAAGGTTGCTCAACAAGGGTACACAGTTAGCTCACAGAATGAAGACAGCCCATGGAGATCTGAATAATGGATAGGGTAACCAGGGGAACAAGAGACAAGGGGGTTGAGGGAAAATATCAGAGGACAGACTAGATTTGGAGGAGGCAGATCAGAATCAGAGTCTTCACTACCTAATTCCTAGACCATCCTGGCAGGATAGCTCCCTATTCCCCTCATTCACATCTCTTTTTGCTCTTAATCACCTGGCACAATGTCCGTTCCCTTCAGGAGCATTCTTACATTTTCAGCCCTCTAAAACTCCATCCAAACCACAGCTGAAACATGTCTGTAGACAGGGCTCCAACTCTACCACAGCTGGGTTCATTATTACATGTGCTTGTGAGCCCAGGCACACAACTGTCCAGTGGGTCATTCCAAGGCAAGTCATCCTTAGCCCGGGCACAAATTCTGTCTGCTTGCTATCATTTTTATTCTAGCTAGCTTTCTATATATGACAACTATTTGTCATATTTGTATTTGACAAGTACTGTTCTTACATCCTCTTTCAATCTGCCTAACAAACTAGTCCCCAGAAGGCTGCTTTGCTCCTGAAGTCACATTTTTTCACTATCTTCAAAATCCTATAAATCCCAAATCCACTGCTCCATTAAAAGAGAAAGAAATTTGGGAGACAGGGTTATAATTTCCTACTCCTGAGTTTCCTGCCATGTGGAGTGTTAGTACAACCCCCCAGACTCCTGCTCCCTGCCTCATCCTTCTCTGTGAAGCCGGAAGGAATAGTGAGCTATACAGCCCTTAGTATACATTTCTTTATAGAGTGGTTCTAAATAAGAGGATTTGGAGTCTGTCTTCTTTCTTCTCCACTTCCACCAATGGGAAGCCGCATCCTGTGTTACCTCTCCCAACAATAACCAACTGAAAAATCCAGGGTAATCATTCCAGTGAATAAAATTACGCAAAATAATGCATTTACTCATGGTGTCTAAGCATGCATTCCACCAGTCCTCAACAAATACCTTCTGTTCCACAGATTCTAGACTAAATAATTACAATATTTTGCTCATGTTCCTTCCCCACCTTAATTTCCCCTCCCTCATCCCCTCTCATCCTATTCTTTATACTCTTTAGGGAGGAGCCAGTGTTCTCAAAAAAAGACTTCCAACCTTTGCATACTTTGAACTTTAAGCTCCATTTTCTCTGAACTTCTAAGATAGTCACCACTGCTACCTAAACCATTCATTTTGACAATTAACTAGAACAAAACTACAATGCTATTGTGCATTGAACAAATGTGCCAAACTTCTCAAATTTTAAGGTATTTTATATGGCTATGTTTTGCCTTTTCAACTACAATTTGCACACCTGGAAAATGGAAATGGGTTTTTTTTTTTTTCACTTTCTTTGAATCCTTCTCAGGAAACATTAAGAAGCTTTGTTGAATGAAAGAATAAGAAACATCCCCACAATGTCTAACTTTACAACAAGGAATTAATGAAATGTTCATTGAATGCCCATTATGTGCTCAGCAATGGTGTAAAGGAAAAAATGATACAGGACTTCCTCTTCAAAGTGTTACCACAAGAAAACATGCCTTAAAAGCTACAAGGTTTTAAAAAAAAATCTAAGATAGTATACATCAAGTTTTCATGATAGAGCCATAGTAGAGTTGGGATGGCAGTTCAAAGAAGGTAGAGATTAATCTAGGCTGGAGTTACCATGAAAGAGGAGAAAACTGAATTCAGACTTAATAGATGCCAATATTAGTTAGGTGGAGCCCCCCAGAAACAAAAGGACTGATGAAGAAAAGAAAATTGTGTATAGAGGACACTAAAAGAGCCCAACTGCCATGGAATAGGGAAAAGATGGACAATTCTGGATAAACAAAATGGGATCACATTAAAGAGGGCCTTAAAAAGCCATTTAAATATTACAATACAGCTTATAAAGGAGTGACTTACATTTATTTGTCAGAAGAGTGACAAGAAAAATGAAATAATTTGGATAAACCTTATGAGAACATCTAAGATAAACCAGAAAATAGAAGTGGCAATATAGGAACACAAATAGCCTAGACACCATATCAGGAGTTAGAATTCATTTGGTTTACGTCAGTAGAAGTTAGGGTCCCAGGGAATCTCCAGTACTCTTAAGTGGTGTCTTAATCATTTGAAACATATTTCTTTTATGGGCTCTATGGAAAGGGAAAATTTTATTTTGACTCAGTCTGAGATAAACTAACAGTTGAAATCATAGGCATTAAGTCACAATAATATCTAATGAGAAACTCTCGAGAGGGAATAAACCTAATCGCTTACCACAGAGATTCTGAGATTGCAAAGCAGTGGGCCAGTCAACATCCTTTATTGTAATGTAAAGATGAAAGTGAAGGCTGAAGAATATTAAAAATTGGTTACTATGAAAAAACAGAGAATAAGGCCAGGTTGGGTACAATTATAGGAATGGAAAGATGGCGAGGCAAAGATGCCAGAGATGGCATAAAACAAATAACCTGAGACTTTAGACTGATGAAGTTTCTGAGGGAGCTCCTGTGGAGAGAAGCTCAGAACATGGAAGAGAAGGCAAGAGGCAAAAGATGAATAAGTAGGAGGAAAGGGTGAGGGCAGATTAGCAAGGAACCAATGCAAATAAAGTTAGAGAATTATTACCAAGTGAAGCAGAAAGATGCACCAGAAGGTAGATACCCCAAGTTAGCAGGGGGACTAAAGATGAGTACGGTCGGGTACACAGGTGGGGTATATGATATAAGAAAAGGAAAGAGTTTAAAAAAAAGGAAAATAATTAGAGCATAATGTTACTAAAACTTTTGAAATAAAAACTAAGAAATACTGGACACTTACCACCTGCCAACTATTTGAAGGGCTTTGCATGTATTAGCTCATATAATCTTTACAAGAAACCTGAGGTAAGGATTAATATTATCCCTATTTTATAAATAAAGTAGTGCTACAAAATAATTAGGTTAGACAATGACTGTAGAGTAAGACTTCAAATCCACACAATCTGACTACATTGTAAGAACTAACTGTATGGAAAATATCTGCGGTCACGTGGAGGAGGGTAGAATGAGGATTGCAGGAATTGAGGGAACAAAGCAAGGACCTCGCTGAAACAGGCAGTGCGAGGAGCCAGAGGAGAGAGGAGAGGCACATCCCTCCACACGAGAGCTGAGCAAAGAGAAAGAGCAGCTGTGTGGGGACAGTGAAACGGAAGGTGTCATTTGGGGAGATGATGATGCTATGTCAAGTGTACCCAGTCCCTTCCAAAGGTGTGTGGCTTTTAAGAGGTGCTTCCTGAAAAGTATTTCCAAGCTGCCTGTCGCTCACTGACCCACCGGCATCTCAATTCCAAAGACTCCACCTGCCTGGTTCCCACACTCACCTGGACAGCTCCAACGTGGGCTCTCTCCCTCTCCCATCTGCGCCTCTTGTCCCTGCTCCACCTTGAAGATCACTTTAGTTTTGGTAACTGGATCCCCTGTTCATGGGAAACAACACAGAACTGGAGGCAAAGTGCTAGGGACAAACAACTACCTCACAATTCAGGGCTGCCTCCTTGAGTCTCAGGGCCTGTAAACGACAACAAACGGGCCTTAGAACAGAAAAGACCCTTCTCCTCCATTTGGGAGGGAGAAGCATAAACAGACTACTTGATCCCTAAAGGGGATTAAGAATCTCTGACCACTAAAACTCAGGACCAAACTTATTAATGTTTCAGAATGGTCACAGCCTTCACAAGTCTTAAAGGAAGGGCGCTATTAATACATTCTGAGTTACACGGAAAAGTTACCACCCACTGTCCTTACCCACTGAGACGAGGTTTCTAAAGTTCTCCAGCATCACATCCCAATACAAGGTTCTCTGATCACAGTCAAGCAGCTGCCACTCCTCTGGGGTGAAGTCCACAGCCACATCCTGGAATGTCACTGATCCCTGTAACAGCACATTGCTCTTCAAACTAAAGTGTGCATCATTTGGGGACTTGCAAGAGAATCATGGCAGCCTCTTATGATCATATCATATTCATTGTTGAGGTTTCAGAAAGTTACATATGATAAGTACTGTATGCTTTATTCAGAGATATACTTTTTGAGAGAAACAAAAATCTTTTTTTCTTTTTTTAATTTTTATTTTTCTCAGATGTACATTATGCTGAGTGAAATAAGTCAGAGGGAGAAAGTCAAATACCATATGATCTCACTCATAAGCAGAAGATAAAAACTACAAAAAAAAAAACCCAAACACACAGCATTGGAGATTGGACTGGTGGTTACCATTGGGGAAGGAGGGAGGGGGGAGGGCAAAAGGGGTGATTAGGCTCACATGTGAGGGGATGCACTATAATTAGTGTTCGGGTGGTGAACAAGACGTAATGTATACATAAACAAAAATCTTATTAGAAATATTCAACTAGTGCCAGGACAACAACTGGATATCCACATGCAAAAGAATGAAGTTGGACCCCCTCTCCCCTACACCCCTCACGTCTTATATAAAAACGAACTAAAAATGGATCAGAGACCTAAATGTAAGAGCTAAACCACAAAATTCTTAGAAGAAGACATAGGAGTAAATCTTTGTGACCTTAGATTATTACGCAGTGGTTTCTTAGATGTGACAGAAAAAGTATAAGTGACAAAACCAAAAAAAGATAAACTGGAATCCATCAAAATTTAAAAATTTTGTGGTTCAAAGGACACCATCAAGAAAGTGAAAAGACAACCCACAGAATGGGAAGAAATATTTGCAAATTATGTATCCGATAAGAGATTTGTATGTAGAATTCAAAAAGAACTCTTATAAAACAACAATAAAAAGACAACTCAACTTAAATATGGGCAAAGGATTTGAACAGACATTTCTCCAAAGACATCCATGGTCCACAAGCACACAAAAAGATACTCAACATCATTAGTCATTAGTAAAATGCAAATCAAAACCACAATGAGATCATCTCTTCACATCCACTAGGATGACTAAAATCAAAGACAGACAATGACATGTTTTTGGCAAGGATGTGGAGAAAATGGAATTCTCATACATTGCTGGTGGGATTGTAAAATGGTGCAGCAACTATGGAAAACAGTTTGGCAGTTCCTTAAAATGTTAAACGTAGAGTTACCATATGATCCAGCAATATGTACAGACCCAAGAGAAGTGAAAACATATGTTCACAAAAAAAACCTGTACACAAATGTTCATAGCAGAATTATTCATAATAGTCAAAAAGTGGAAACAGTATGGTTATCTATCAACAGATGAGTAGAATAACAAAATGAAGTATATCCATGTGATGCCATATCATTTGGGAATAAAAAGGAATCTACAACATAGATGACTCTTGAAAAACTGTGCTGCGTCAGTCAAAAGATTACATATTGTATGGTTCCATTTGTATGAAATGTTCAGAACAGGCAAATCCATAGAAACAGAAAGTAAATTAGGGCTGAGGAGGGGAGGAATTGGAAGTGACCACTTACAGGTGTGGGGTTTCTTTTGAGGGTAATGGAAATGTTTTGAAATTAGATAGCGGTGATGGTTTCACAATTTAGTGAATATACTAAAAACCACTCAATTGTATACACTTTAAATGTGTCAATTTGTAATATATGAATTATTACATATTCTCAATATATGTATATTGAGTAAAAACTCATTATTTTAAAATACTGCTTATATGTTCTTCATTCACTCATGAAATATTTAATGAGGACCTACTAGATACTATAACAGTGATACAAAAAATAATTAAAATCATGTTTAATTAACTTAAACTGAAATTTAAAAAGCTTGTGGCTACATGTCTATCACAAAGAGATAGTTAAGACCACATAGAGCAGGGGTCAGCAAACTACAACCTATGGGCTGTCCTCCTGTTTTTGTAACTACAATGCTCCTGGAACATAGTTACACCCATTCCTTTACTTCAGCTACAAGGGCAGAGTTGAGTAGTTGCCACAGAGGCTATATAGTCTTTAAGCCTAAAATATTTACTATCTGGCCGTTTAAAAAGTTAAGAGACTAGGTAGGGTTTATCCCACGAATACAGAGTTCAATATTGGAAAATGTATTAGAAGTTCTCTAAACTGCTATATTAAAGAAGATAAATGATTTTATTGACAGCTATAAAAAAAAGGATATGAGGAAAAAAGTTCCCAATTTATGAAAACAATCTTCACAAGCTAAATATCCTTAACTTGATTAAAAACGAAACCAAAAAACAACTATATACCAGAATACAAGAGGAAACAGTGAAACACTGGAAGCATTCCCATTAAAATTGGAAGAAAAAAGATTCTGGCCAGCAATTACATTCAAAATTATAGTCCATTGCAATAAGACAAGAAAAAAAATGGAGACTTACATATTGGGCAGTAAGAAACAAAATTCCATTTGAAGAGTATACGATTGTCTACCTAGAAAATCTACAATCAACTGAAAAATTCTTTGACTTAGTAAGAGTTCTGTAAGTTGACATACAGTCAAATAGATAAATTCATGCTTTCCTATACACCAGAACAGTCGATTAAAAATATAATGAAAAAAGATCCATCCCATTCTCATCAACTTACATCATATGTAAGAACAAACATTATAAGAAATTTACAAGAGTTACAATAATAAACCTATAAAAATGCAATGAAGGTTATAAGGAAAATTGAATAAATGGAGGATTCATTACTGAAAAGTTATGAATTCTCTCCAAATTAATCTAAAAGTGTAATGCAATCACAATAAAATATCTAATACACTCTTTTATGGACCTTGACAAACTGATTTTAAAATTCACATGGAAGAGAAAATGCTCAAGACTAGCTGGATACTCTGGAAAAGGTACCAGGTTTACTTATGGATGAACATTAAACAGACTATGTAGGTGGACTTACAAATTGAGTTCATACAGTGCTGCTTGGCACCGTGTTCTCTGCTTGCTCTAGGGAACACTCAAAGTCATAGGAAATCTGATGTTACATTTATCGCAGGGTCGTTGCTGTGAATGTTATTTCTAACATTATCTCTATGAAAACCCATTATAAGATATTTTCTTCAGAGAATTATGCCAGGAAAAACTTTACCTATTTGGGGAATTGTTTTCCTTTCGCCTCATAGACAATGCCAATACTTTAACTTGTTGGCTATCCATTTTCTATGATCACCAGAAAGACTGAGTACACATACACAGCTCAAATTTATTCCAACTACGTACACACCTTATGACCTGGCTATCAATTTATCAACTTTCTAAATTCCCTTTTGGATCTGATCTAGTCAATCTACATTTTCCCTGAGTGTACCTTTCCTTTTTATGTGGATTTTCCAGAGATTTGAATGACTGAATAAACGGATATCTTACCTGGAAGTTGATCATTTTCTGAAGCTCTTGCACAGAGATCTATGAAAGTACAAATAGGGAAAAAAATAGAAACACATTAAAATCCAGGACTGCAATGTAGAACTCTGCTCCATCAGAACAGAATCACCCACACTGCAGCCTCAGAAAATGCCACCTAGTGGGAGAATGACATTTCTAACAAGTCAGAACAGTCCATATGTTATAAGCACTGATCTCTACTTGTGATCCTCTTTTGAATATATAGAGTTTAGATAAGGATATTGTACATTTCTGTCCTACTGATCTTACAGCAAGTTGGTAACCTTTGAACCAGTCCTCTTTTTTCCTCCCAGAAATCGACCTTAAGAAAATAATAATGAATCAGTTAAAAGACTAACTAAAAGCCTGATCTCTGAAGCTCACTATCTCTAGAAGTCATTCCATGGGGCCAGCCCGGTGGCTCACCGGTTAAGTGTGCACATTCTGCTTTGGTGGCCTGGGGTTGGCTGGTTCGGATCCCGGGTGCGGACATGGTACTGCTTGGCAAGCCATGCTGTAGCAGGCGTCCCACATACAAAGCAGAGGAAGACGGGCATGGATGTTAGCTCAGGGCTAATTTTCCTCAGCAAAAAGAGGAGGATTGGCAGCAGATGTTAGCTCAGGGCTAATCTTCCTCAAAATAAATATATAGAAGTCATTCCTGCCTGTCTTTCTCTGGTCTCTCCTCTGAAGCTGGGGTAAGAGATCTCAAACTAGGTTGAGCTTTCTTGAGAAGGCAGGACCCAGGAACATTTTTTTTGTTTTTTTAACTCGAAGCCTTCAGTTTTGACTCCAAATCTGTTTCTCTCTCTCTCTGGGAACTCACCATCTCCTTGAGGCCAGTCTGGGCTTTTTGACATTCTAACCAGCAGTGCTGGGGCCCTAGAAAGGCTAAAATGAACAAGAGGGACTCACAGCTTTATTTACACGGTCTCCACGGAAAGATCGGTAGAACAAGAGACTCTTTAAAAAAAAGTAACAAAGCGAAATTTACACAGCATTCATTGCTCAAACATTTCAAAAGGAGAATAAATCCAATTCCGTTTTTTGCAGAGTGCTCTTGCAAAACAGAAGGAAATTAAGAGAAAACTCATCTAGGTTTCAATCTCAGCTCTTTTACTTACTAAGCTGTGTGAGTCTAGACAAGTAACTTCACCTCTCAGCTTCAGTTAATTCATACGCAAAACGAAGACATTTACTTCAGATGATTCAGATGTGAGAATGCCCTAAGAAGAGTGCCTAGCAGTTTCTCTAGAAATGCTTTCCTCCCAGATCGCTTGAAATGGTTTATTATTTCCTGTTGTCTGGTGGGGCCAACGGTGCTCCTGTAACCAGGAAAGGTACAGTTTGAAGCACAGACTCCTACAGATTCACCTGTGCCTACAAGGGCAGGGACGCAAACTGAGCCCGCCCCAGCCCCACCTGGGATCTGAGAACCCACGAATGGCAGGCGGAGCTGTGCTCTTGCTTTCTCTGAATCACTCCAGAACCGGACAGACCCACACATGAAAACACGAAGTCATCGCACGTGGGGGTTGTGAAGTTTTATCCTCGGTTGAGTATGCCAAAACACTGGTCCCTGTCTTTCTCTCCGCCCTTCCCTTACGTCCCCCGAGTCCGGCAGAATCCTACCTGAGAACTTTCACCGCCAGGCTCCCAGCTCGGGCTCTAAGCCTGAGGCCAGGCTACAGAGATGTCCCAGAGAGACTCCGCGAGTAACCCCCGTTCTCACTGCTCTGAGCGCTGGTTTGAAGATTACAGAACACCAGCTACCGCCCCACTGCGCGTGTGCGGAAGTAATTACCCACCCAGAGTTCCCAGGCTCCCCTGCTGCGCAGGCCATCAACCGGAGACTACATTTCCCATAAGGCCGGTGGAGCTCGTTTACGGAAGGCGTCAGAGGCTTCTCCTTTTTTTGGGGGAGATTCCTGGGTTGGTGTTTCCGGGGCTGCTTTGAGAGCCACGGTCGTTTTCGAAAGGGAGGTGTTAATATCATTTTCGTTTAAAAAGATAGACAACAGAAAATCTAAATCAGCTGTATGCTAAGAGAATAATTTTCCCTTACTCAGTTTAGTTTCTTCTAGCAATGCACTAGCTTAGGCCAGGGAGATGAAGAGGACCCAACAAAGACTGAGAAGGCTTAATCCGTGAGGTAAATGGAGAAGTAGGAACGTTTGGATGTGCAAAATCAAGGGAAGACAATATTTCAAGAAGGAAGTGATCCACTGCGTTAAATGCTGCTGATGGGTCAAGAAGGATGAGAACTAAGAATTGACCATTGGATTTAGCAATGTCGAGGTTGGTGCAACATGCCATTTTGGCGTAGTAGTGGAAGTCTGATAAAGTCTGGTAAGAGTGGGATGGAAGAATGGGAGGAGAGGGAGTGGAAAAAACATATATAGACAGTACTTTTAAGAAGTTTTGCTTTTTTAAGATGAGCAGAAAAATAATGCTGCTGTTGCATTTGGATTTGGGGTCCAGAATTTTTTTTTAAGATGGAAGAAATTACAGTGTGTTTGCACCCTAATTAAAATCATACAGAAAGGGGGGAAATTGACAATACAGGAGAGACAGGACAGTTGCAGGAAGAAAAGTTCTTGAGGAGAGAAGGAATGGAATTCAGTACACAATCGGAAGGCTCAGTTCTACATTAGAGATGAACAATTCATCCATTGAAATAAAAGAGGAGGCAGAGTTTATAGGTACAGATGCAGATAGGTGGACAGATTTGGTGGGACAATGAGGATGGCCTCTTCTGAGTGCTTTTGTTTTCTTGGTGAAATGGGAAGCTGAAAGTGAAGATAAAGAGAAGGTATTGGAGGTTTGAGGAGAGAAAAAATAAATACTGTATTACATTGATGCTAATGCACACTTTTCATATTTCAACATGTGTGTGATTGCTATCTTAGAAATGATGGCATGCCATCGTTTAATTGGCAGCATTTTTGTCTTTCTTAGTAGTACAAAAAATAATAATGTATTTTATAATCAATGGCATTTGACATTCTAATGTTAGTTATTTAGGAATATGGGAGAGTGAATGGATTAAGGAAATGTAGTCCTATTGCCTGGCACTTAGGAGTCCACTTGATACTAGTGGTCATTGACTTTACTGGCATTTCCAATCTATGTCATAAAGTCATGTTTTTATATCTCATCTTTAAAAAATCCTTTCTTGACCTATAGCCCACTTGAGCAATTGCTCCATTTCCTAACTTTCCTTCATAGAAAAATATTTTTGAAGAGTTGCCTCTTGTTGCTGCCTACATTTTCTCACCTCCATTTCTCTCCTCAGTCAACTTTAATTGGCTTCTTGACCCTGACTACTGTCCTGAAACTACTCCTGTCAAGGTATCAATGGAATTCCAGTTGAATAATTAAACAGACTCGCTCTGTTTTCATCATATTTGACCTCAAAAGCATTCAACAAAATTGAGATACTTCCTTATCTTGGTTTCTAGAACATCTCACAAAAGGTAGTTTCTCCCACCTCATGAAGACTACTTCTCTATTTCCTTTACTGAATACTCTTCCTCTGTTCCACCTCCAAAAGTTGGAATACTCATAGGTTTGGCCTTGGGTCTTTTCTTTTTGAAGTTTTTCTCTAAATGATCTCCTTTGGTCCCATAGCTTTAAATATGATTTACATGACTATGGCTTACAAATCTCTATCTCCAGCCTTCACCTCTCCCCAAACTTCAAGCCCCAATTCCTTATGCCTACCTGAAGTCTTCCCTTGGATATCTAAAAGCCACCTCTAATGTCACATGTCCACACCAAACTCTTAATTCCTGCCCTCCTGCCCAATCTAGCATTTCTCCTAGTTCAACAAATGTACCATCATCCACCTAGTTACTCAAGTGAAAATTTAGGAGCCATCCTTGAGTTCTCTTGTTCCTTTTCCTTTCTTTGTCTCATAGTATGTATGTTTTATGAGGGTATATATATATATTTTTTTGTTAGTTTTTGTTTTTGTGATATTGTGAATGATAAGAAATATATTTTGTCTTCATCCTCATTTCTAGTTCAGAGGTCCTAAAACTCTTGGAATTTTTTAAGTGATGAGAGTGATAATACTGTTTTTTGTTATGTGAATGAGGTGACTTTTGGACTGCACCTAAGAATGGGGGCTGAGTGCCAGGAGAACCAACCATGTGATTAGAGGGTTGGAACTTTCAGTCCCCACCCCCACTCCTGACCTCTGGAAGGAGGAGGGGATAGAGGCTGAATCAATGGCCAATGATTTAATCACTTGGACCTACGTAATGAAGCCTCCATAAAACCCAAAAGGATGGCGTTCAGAGCGCTTCTGAGTTGGTGAACAAGTGGAGATGCAGGGAGAGTGGTGCACCTAGAGAGGGCATGGAACCTCCAAGCCATTTCTCCATACCTTGCCCTATGCTTCTGTTCCATCTGGCTGTTCTTGAGTTATATCCTTTTATAATAAGCTAGTAATCTAGTAAGTAAAATGTTTCTGAGTTCTGTGAGCTGATCTAGCAAATTAATCAAACTCGAGGGGTCGTTGGAACCTCCAATCTATAGCCAGTAGGTCAGAAGCACAGGAGACAACCTGGACTTGCAATTCGTGTCTGAAGGGGAGTGGGAGGGGAAGTGTTGTAGGATTGAGCCCTTAACCAGTGGGATCTGACACTATTACCAGGTAGATAATGTCAGAATTGAGCTGAATTGTAGGACACTCAGCTGGTGTTGGAGAATTGCTTGGTGGTGGGGAAAAGACTGACACACTGGAATTGGTGTGAGTAGAATCTTAGTTTTATTCATGACTATATCTCCAGAGCCTGGCACATTATAGATGCTAAGTAAATATTTGTGAATACTGAATAAATGTGAAATTGTCTATAGTTTCATCTCCATAAATGCATCATGGAACTTGTCTAGCTCAGGGTCTTGAATCTGTAGATCAATTTGGAGAGAACTGATATCTTAAAAATATTGCTTTCCAATTCATGAGCATGGTATATCTACTCATTTATTTAGGGTTGCTTTAATTTCTCTCATCAGTGTTTTCTAGTTTTCAGTGTACAACCCTTGCATATTTGTGGTCAGATTTATCCCTAAGTATTTCATAATTTTTATGATATTATAAATTGTATTTTTAAATTTACATTTCTGATTGTTTGTGACTATGTAGAAATACAATTTGTTTTTTAATGTTGATCTAGTAGCTTTTTAAAGATTTCCACAGGATTTTCTACGTAGACAATCATACTCTCTGCAAATAAAAAGTTTTATTTCTTCCTTTTCAATCTGGATACCTTTTATCAATTTTCTTTGACTTATTGCACTGGCTCTATCCACCACTACAATGATGAATAGAAATAGTGACAGGGGATGTAATTGCCTTTTTCCTGAACTTGGGGGAAAAACACTGTCTTTCACCACTAAGTATGATGTCAGCTGTAGGTTTTTTATAGTTGCCTTTCATGAGGTTGAAGGAATTCCCTTTCAGTTCTAGTTTTCCAAGAGTTTACTGAAGAATGAATGGTGTCTTTTGTGAAATTCTTTTTTTTTTTTTTGCATTTATTGAGATTATCATATGGCTTTTCATTTTTGGTATATTAATATGGTGAATTACATTGATTGATTTTTTTTAATGTCAAGCCAATCTTGCATACCTGGAATAAACCTCACTTGCCTGTGGTGTATTGTCCTTTTAATTTATTGTCAGATTCTATTTGCTAAATTTTATTTAAAATCTTTGCATCTGTGTTCATGGGGTACACTGGTCTGTAGTTTTCTTTTCTTGTAATATTCTCGTAATATTTGGTTTTGGTATCAAAGTAATGCTGGCATAATAGAATGAGTAGGGAAGTTTCCTTCCTCTTCCGTTTTCTGGAAGTTTGTATAGACTTTAGTATTATTTCTTCCTTTTTTGGGGGGGGGGGAGGAAGATTAGCTCTGAGCTAACATCTGCTGCCAATCCTCCTCTTTTTGCCAAGGAAGACTGGCCCTGAGCTAACATCCATGCCCATCTTCCTCTACTTTATATGTGGGATGCCTGCCACAGTGTGGCTTGACAAGTGGTACATAGGTCCGCACCTGGGATCCAAACTGTCAAACCCTGGGCTGCCGAAGCAGAACGTGAGAACTTAACCACTGCAACACTGGGCTGGCCCCTATTTCTTCCTTAAATATTTGGTAGAATTCATCAGTGCAGTCATTGGGGCCTGGATTTTTCTTCATGGGAAAGTGTTTAACCACAAAGTCAATTTCTTTATTAGATATAGAGATGTTCAGGTTACAAATTTCTTCCTGAGAGCTTTAGTAGTTTGTATCTTTTGAGGAATTTGCCTATTTCAGCTAAGCTGTCAAATGTATTGGCATAAAGTTGTTCATAATATTCCTTTATTATTATTTTAATATCTGTAGTGATGTCACATCTCTCATTCCTGATATTGGTCAGATGACTTCCCTCTTGTTTTGTTCTGATCAGTCTGGCTAGAACTTTATCAATTTTATTGATCTCAAAGAACCAGCTTTTGGTTTCATCAATTTTCCTCTATTGTTTATGTTTTCTATTTCATAGATTTCAGCTCTGATGTTTACTTCATTTTTTATGCTTCCTTTGGGTTTCATTTTCTCTCCTTTTCTTAGTCTAAGGTGGACACTGAGGTGGGTAATTGAGATCTTTCGTCTTCTCCAACATAAGCATTTAGTGGTATCAGTTTCCCTCTAAGTACTGCTGCATCCCACACATTTTCATATATTGTGTTTTCATTTTCAGCCAAATCTGAATAATTTCTCATTTTCCTTGTGATTTCTTTATTGACTCATAGGTTCCTTAAGTGTGTTTAGTTTCCAGGTTTTTTGATTGTTCAGATATCTTTCTGTTATCAAATTCTAATTTAATTCCATTGTCATCAGAGTGCCTACTCTGTATGACTTACACCCACATATATTTATTCAGACTTGTTTTATGGCCCAGAACATAGTTTATCTTGGTAAATATTCTGTGTGCACTTGAAAAAAATGTGTACTCTGCTTTTGTTGAGTAGAGTGTTGTATAAGTATTAGATCAAATCATTGGTAGTGGTGTTCAACTCTTCTATATTTTTACTAATTTTGCCCTCTATCATTTATAAAGAGAGGAGTATTGAAATCTCACACTATAATCATGGGCTTTTCTAGTCCATTTCTCCTTGTATTCCAGTTTTTGCCTTATGCACTTTGATGTTCCATTATTAGAAGCCTAAACAGTTAGGATTGTTATGTGCTCCTAATAAATTGACCCCTTTACCATTAAGTGCCCCTCCTTATCCCTGGCGTATTAGTTAGAGTTTAATCCAGAGATAGAAACAGCAAAGTATTTTGAACAGGGAAAATTAAACATAAAGAATTATTAACAGGGGATTGGTGTAACTGGGAATTGGCTAATAAAAAGTTCTCTAAAGAATACCCTAGAGCTTGTGAGGGTACCCCAAATAGGGATAAACTTGGAAGGGTTAATCCTTCCCAAGGTGGGATTCAGGTGAGGCTATGTTTGATCCCCACTGAATGACAGTTACCTGAATTGTCACAGGCCACAGCTGATGCACAGTTGACAATCCAAGGCTGTTGAGTAAAGAACCACTTGCTAGAATGCCGATGAAATTTGCTAGGAAACTGCCTGCAGGGATGGAGGTGACTTGCTGGAAAGCCAGCTGAAGCATGGACTGGACTCATAGGAAAGCCTCCCAGAAGCCACTTGATGAAAGGGTAGTTGTTGACTCACTGGAAAGCTGTCACTGGTAAAAGGCTAGGAAGTGCATTGGGGCACACGTGCAACTCATTAGCTGCCCTTGGGAGTGCTGAACTCACAGGATGAAGCCATTCATGGAGAGGTGCTGCTTGCCTCTTGAAAATGCTGGAGATGGGGTGTGTGCAAGAAGTTGTTCATCAGGAGGTACTACCAGATACTTTTGGAAACTGCTGGAGCAGGTTGGAAGTGGGGAAGCTAGCTAGGTACCACTTGCTGCTGGGGCACTACCAAAAAAGATATGCACCCTGCCAGAGG
Source organism: Equus asinus (assembly GCF_041296235.1). NCBI lineage: Eukaryota > Metazoa > Chordata > Mammalia > Perissodactyla > Equidae > Equus > Equus asinus. The sequence goes on from NC_091794.1 coordinate 82,750,361, forward strand.
CCAGTCAGATGAGAACACTGGAACTAGGAGAGAAAACTTCTGTATTTGTCAGTATTTTCCAGAGAAACAAAACCGATAGGGGAGATAATATTTATCTCTATCTCTATCATCTCTATCTCTATCTCTAACATCTCTGTCACCTATCTATCTATCTATCTATCTATCTATCTATCTATCTATCTATTATAGGAATTGGCTCAAGCAGTTATGGAGGCTAAGAAGTCCCCCAGTCTGCTGTCTGCAAGCTGGAGAACCAGGAAAGCCAGTGTGTAGAATTCAGTCCAAGTCTGAACGCCCAAGAACCAAGGGAGCCGATCTTGTAATGCCCAGTCTGAGGCCAAAGCCCTGAGAACTGGAGTAGAGTGGGTGTGCTAGTGTAAGTCCTGGAGTACCAGGAGCTCCAGTGTCTGAGGGCAGAAGAAGGATGTCTCAGCATGAAAGAGAGCAAGAAATTCCCCTTCCTTCACTACCTTTTTTTCTATGCAGTTCCTCAATGGATTGGATAATGTCCGCCCACATTGGTGAGGGCAGATCTTCTTTACCCCATCAGAACCCTGATTCAAATGGTAATCTCTTCTGGAAGAACTCTCACAGACATACCCAGAAATAATGTTTTTCCAGCTATCTGGGCATCCCTTAGCCTAGCCAAGTTGACACATAAAACTACCCATCACATCTTCCTCCTCCAATGTACCTCCAGCACCCTCTATTGACAAAGTTTCTGAGTAGCGCTAGCACAGTATATATTTTTTCCATTCTTTGAGTTTTAACCTATTATCTTTATATTTAAAATGAGTTTCTTTTAGGAGCATATATTTGGGTCTTTCTTCTTCATACAATCTGACAATCACTGCCTTTTAAGTGAGATCTTCAGAACATTTACATTTAATGTGATGATCGATGTGACTGGTTTAAATCTACCAACTTGCTAAGTGTTTTCCATTTCTCCCACTTATTCTGTATTCCTTTTTTCCTGCTTTCCTTTGGACTGAACATTTTTTATGATTGCATTTTAATCTTCTTTGTTGGCTTATTAGCATATATCTGTATTTCATCTCTTTAGTGATTGCTTTAGTGTTTATAGTATACAGCTTTAACTTATCAGGCTATCTTTCAAGGTATACCATACCACATCACTTACCAGAGTATAAGAACCCTACAACATATAATGTCATATGTCAATTATATCTCGATTAAAAAATAATTTTATAAAAGAACTTTATAACAGTAAACTTTCATTTCTCCCTTCCTGATTTTTGTGCTATTATTGTCATACTTCTACATATGTTATAAATCCCACAAAACACTCTATTACCATTACTTTAAATAGGCAAGTTATCTTTTAAAGAGATTTAAATAATTTTTAAAGTGTTTGTATTTACTCATGTAGTTCCCATTTTCTGTGGTCTTCTTTCCTTGGTATATACCCAGATTTCCATCTGGTATCATTTTCCTTCTGCCTGAAGGACTTCCTATAACATTCCTTCTACATAGATCTGCTTGTGATTAATTTTTTCAGCTTTTCTATGTCAATAGGTCTTTATTTCACTTTTGAAAAATATTTTCACAGCATAAAGAATTCTAGGTTGACAGTTTTAATTTCAGGACTTTAAAGATATTGCTCCACTGCTTTCTCTGTTTTCTATCATTTCCAACAAGCAATCTCCTGTCACCTTTTTTCCTCCTCTATATTTAATGTATTTTTTCCCTCTGGCTGCTTTTAAGATTTTCTCTTTATCACTGGCTTTAAGCAATTTGATTATGATGTGCCTTGGTGTAACTTCCCCCATGTTTCTTGGGCATGGAGGACATTGAGCTTCTGTGGGTTTATAATTTTCATCAAATTTAGAAAGTTTTTAAATCATTATTTCTTCAAATATTCTTTCTGTCTTCCCTCCCTTCCTTTTCTTTGTGAACTACAACTATACCTGTATTAGACCATTATTTAAATTTTCCCATAGCTAACTGATGTGCTGCTTTCTCCTTTTCAGTATTTTTTCTCTCTGTGCTTCATTTTGAATGCCTTCTATGGCTATGTCTTCAAGTTCACTTATTTTTTCTTCTGCAATGTCAAATCTGTTGTTGATCCCACCCAGTGTATTTTTCATTTCTAGCAGTTCAATTTGGGTATTTAAAAAATGTCTTAAGTCAATTATTATCAAGGTCTACTAAAACAGAGGACCCATGTCATTAATAACTAATCTAGACTTCTGGGAATTATGACTTCCAGTTTCAAAGGCTAATATGTTTGAAATTAAACAAAAGGGAAGTTAAGAAGTGGTCCAGAAGATAAGACACTCATCTTGATCACTGAATGTAACATTTTCAAGATTTAGAAAATTGAGACAGTTACAGATGAAACAATTATGTCTCTAAGTAGGAGTCCAGAGAGTATGTTAGGAGAGAATTTATATTTTTATCTGTATAATGCACCTAATAAACTGTGAGATTAAAGATAAAAAAACTTCTATAGTCATACACCACAATAATGACATTTCTGTCAATAACAGTCCTCTAAGATTAGTACTATATAGCCTAGATGTCTAGTAGGCTATACCATATAGGTTGTGTAAGTACTCTATGAAGTTTGCACATCAATGAAATCATCTAACAATGCATTTCTCAGAATGTATCCCCATGATTAAGTAACGCATGACTGTATTAGTTTCTATATAAACATAAATCTGAAAATGAAATATAGGTATAGCTACTAAGTAACCTGCATGTACACATCCCTGATCCCTTTTACATGAATACTAATTTTATATATTTCACTCTATTCAAGGTATTGATGAGATTACTTTCCTAGATATAATCTCTTTTATGGGGTTAGAAACTGTGAACTTCACTAAAATGTTCTCCCCAAATTTCACATTTAAGCATTTCTCTGTATTTCAATGTATAAGAACAGAGAGTAGAATGGTGGTTAGCAGGGGCTGGGGGTGTGTGGGAATTGGGCAGTTGTTTAAGGGTACAAACTTGCAACGAATAGATAAATAAGTTCTGGAGATCTAATGCACAACATAGTGATTATAGTCAGTGATACTGTATTATAAACTTCAAAGTTGCTAAGAGACTAGATCTTAACTATTCTCAACACAAAAAAGAAATGATAATTATGTGGCACAATAAAGATGTTCACTAAAACTACTGTAGTTTGCGATATATAAATGTATCAAAAAAGAGTTTCTCTGGCTTTATCGATTCTCTTTTGATTTTATTTTAAAGATTTTACTTTTCCTTTTTCTCCCCAAAGCCCCCCGGTACATAGTTGTATATTTTTAGTTGTGTGTCCTTCTACTTGTGGCATGTGGGACGCTGCCTCAGCATGGCCTGATGAACAGTACCATGTCCGGGCCCAGGATCCAAACCGCCGAAACCCTGGGCCGCCAAAGCTGAGCTTGCAAACTTAACCACTTGGTCATGGGGCTGGCCCGATTCTCTTTGTAATTTACACTATTGAAAAGGCCCTTACCATATTGGTTAACAAAGCAAATAATTATCCACTGAATGAAACTCTGACGTTCATTTTTATAGACTTTCTCTCCTGTATGGCCTGTGCAACAAATGTGAAGACCTGTCCTCTGACTGAAAATGTTGGTACACTTTTCACTTTCATAAAGTTTCTTATATGTGAAAAGATGATTTTGGTCATCTACACTTTGATTGAAGCTCCTTAAACTAATCCTCTGCAATGGGCTTTCTGATGAATGTGAAGACTTGAGCTCTAACTGAAGGCCTTACCACAATTAGTACATGTACAAAGTTTTTCTCCAGTGCGGACTCTCTGACGAGTATGAAGACTTTGAGCTCTCACACAAGCCCTCCCCGTATTCTTCACATCTATATGGCTTTTCTTCCGTGTGGACGCTCTGATGTACGTGAGGAGAGATTTGCACTCTGGCCGAAGCTCTTACAACACAACACACTTACTGGGTTCCTCTCCCGCATGCGCTCTGATGGAAGTAAAGTTTGAGCTTTCACTGAAACCTTTGCCTCTCTTCACACCTTTATAGAGCCTTTCTCCTGGATAATCTCTCTGAAGAACTTGAAGATCTGTGCTCCAGCTGATGCTCTTGTCACACTCGCCACACCTGTAGGGTTTCTCCCTGTATAGATTCTCTGAGGAATATGAAGATTTGAGCTAGCACCAAAGCTTTTCTGCATTTCTCACATTTAAATGTTTTTTCCCCTCCTTTCAGGAGGACATGAAGAATTATGTTACAACTGAAGCCTTCACCACATGTATCACATTTAAGTGGCTTCCCCACTGTGTAAGCTCTCTGATTATAGCAAAAAGCCAGGCTCTGTTTGAATCCCCACCACATTTTTCACATTTAAAAGGTTTCTGCGTGGACTTTCTGATGAGCTCAATACTCAGGCTAAAGCATCTTGCAACACTTCTAACATTTACTCCCTGTGTAGAAAAAGAGGAAAATCAGAGAACAGCAAAGGTTGGGGGCATGAAAAATAAAATCACCAAACAAAAAACTTCAGTGGCTACTTGAGTAGCAGAAGACAAGACTGGAAAATGCAGGAATATCAATTAGTTCACTAGATTACCAGGTCAAAAAATTCTTAGAATGTAGAGACAAAAAATTTAAAAAGTGAAATATAAAAAATAACAGGTTAGAAGGCAGGTCAAGGAAATTTAATATATATATAATAGGCAGTCCAGAAGGAGAGAAGAGAAGAGAGGGATAATAATCAAGGAAATATTTTCTAAGTTGAAGAGCAGCACAAATAATTTTCTCAGTATTAAAAGAAAATAACAAAGAGAATAATGAGAGGGAAAATTAGGAGACATAGAAAGTATATATAATAGGAATACACATAATAGGATTCCAGAAAGAGAAAATAGAAGAAAGAAGCAATAACCACAATAGTTGAAAAAAATTTTTCTTTACATTTTAATGTATTGTTTCGATTCTTTACAATGAGCATGCATTATTTAATCAGAAAAATCCACCATAAGGGAAATTAAAATATATGCAAAACTGGCTTTTAAGAATCATTTAAAAAGATTGAGATCTTCATTATAAATGGGCAGTGAACATGAGCAGTCAATTCATAAAAGAAATACAAATTACCAATAAGTAAAGGAAAGATATGCATCTTCCCAGGTTATGTGAATAGTGCAAATTAAAACAATACTAAGGTTAAGATATCAATTACCCATCATGTTGGCATCACTTAAAAAGAATTATAATACTAGCATTAGGGTGTGGAAGAACATACACTTTTATGTGCTTCCTTCTGGAAAATAATTTGAGTTATTATATCATATGATGATAATGTAAGGATTTGAGGGATCTTGGAGTCCAAAGTTATACTATTTCTGGAGGGCAGTCTGGATCCAGATGTATTTTAAATGTGCACATCTTATAACCCAAAATTTCTTGGCCTGGGAGTAAGAGGGAGAAAATCAGAAAAATATTCACATTATCAATGGACATATATAGGCTATATACATTTGTGTCTATATTTGCCCCTAAATCTGCCTATAAAGAAGGGATAATTATGTGAATTATATTACAACCATACAATGAAATACTATATTATCCAGCTATTGATATGAAACTATACCCATGATAAAACTTAACAGAAACAGGGAGGTGACAAAGGATTATTTTATGTGTCTAATCACATACACCCCAATACACACATTTGTTTTATACTTAAATATATGTTGATATGTCCATAAAAATATCTTAAAGAATCTTATCAGCTTCCTATCAATGGTTATTTTGGGGTTCAGGATTACTAGGTGTGTATGTCACAGCAACTTTCACTTTCTACTTTATATATTATTATAGTGTTTGTAGTAGAAAAAGACAGGAAATAAACTAAATGTATATAAATAGAGATCTGGTTAGATAAATAATAATATATCTTTACAATGCAATCCTTTGCAGCTGCTAAGAGGGAAGAGGTAAACTATAAATACTAATATGAAACAATTTCAAAATAAATTGATAAGTAAAAGAAGCAAGGTGTGTTGAAGTAGGAAACCGTATCTTAAATGGGACACAAAAAGCACTAACAAACATTGAGACTGGGCTTCATTAAAATTTTGTTCCTCAAAAGACACCACGATAGAGTAAAAACACAAGCCAAAGACTCAAAAAGATACTCCCAATAAATATATCCCATGAAGGTTAGGGCTTTTGGAGTCTATTCAAGGAGGGTGGAAGGGACATTCAGTGCAGCTGGAGAAACTGAGGCTAGGATGATTCTTAGCTTACTTGTGCCCCACACTCAGAGATTCTGCTTATGGGGCTTAATCATCATTATTTCTAGGATACTGAACTAGAATTCAATACAGCTCATTTTTCACTTCATCTAGACCTTCAGGGCTTGCAGCCTCCCCTTTCTTATGTGCCAACAGGACCTCTCTGCATTGTCTGCTTCTACATTTGAGGAGCTGACAACCACACAACGTGGTGGACTGATACCACTACAATATTTCTGATTTCAGATCTGAGATAAATCATTCTGCAATATAACTTTTACCAAGTCAGCTCCTCCTCTAGAATCCTGCTTTGCTCCCACTTACTTTTAAAAGACATTGACATAACGGAATATTATTCAGTCTTAAAAAAGGAGGAAATTCTGACACACACTATAACACTGGATAACACTTGAAGACATATGCTAAGTGAAACCTGCCAATCACAAAAGGACAAATATTGAATGATTCCACTTATATGAGGTACCCAGAGTAGTTAAATTCATAGAGACAGAAGGAGAATAGTAGTTGCAGGGGCTGGGGGAGGGAGGAATGGGGAGGTGATGTCTAATGGGTACCGAGTTTCAAGTGGGGGAAGATGAAAACCTTCTGGAGATGGGTGCACAACAGCATGAATGTACTTAATGCCACTGAATTCAGTATGTGTAAAAATGGTTAAAATGGCAAATTTTATGTTACATATTTTACAATTTAAAAACTTTTCAAGATATTGAAAATTGAGAAAAAGAGACATTAGGGGAAAGCAGGCAGGAAATTCATCAACTCTCACTCCAAAATTCTCAACAAGATTTATAAGGTTTTACATAATCTGTGCTCTGCTTACCTCTTTAGCTTCATCTCCTCCCACTTCCCTTCATCCTATTGTCTAAGTTTAATAAACTTCTTTGATTCCTGAACCCACTATGTTCTATATCTGCCAGGCTGTTGCACATACCACTCTCTGCCTGAAGAATTATTGCTCAAACTCTCTCGAGTCAGCTAATTCACTCTGTTTAGTTCTTAGCAGTCTTCTCTTCTACCAGAAAGCTGTCCTGACCTCAAAAGTCCGGTGTAGATTTCCTTTTGTGAGTCTCTAGTATCTTGTACACCCTATACCAGCTCTTATTACATAGCTCTGTCACTGCCTGTTTACTTGTCTGTATTCTCTGCTAGACTATACAAAGCCTGAGGGCCGGAACTGAACCTCTTTTGGCTGGATCTTCTCAAACCTGCTCTCTTCTTTATGCCTCAGGATGCCCAGAATCATTAGTTAAGCCTCCAAGAATCTCATGGCCTTGAGGTTCTGCACCTCCTGCAGGCCTTCAATGGGTTTCTAAGTATCAAATTCTGAAAGGTGACCCTCTCAACTTGATGCTTTTGCCCCAGAATATACAACGAAGGGAAAGTTGTCCAGACTGCATCTAGCAGACGACATCAGATTTTTAAAATTATGAGCCTTAACCTACAACTGTCAGTTCTGATACATTTTGGTGCCAGGATGGAGTTGTGGGACCAATTTAGGACAAGTCATGTTCATCTCTTCCTTTTTTCCCTAAGAGTGTAGGGTCCTTAACAAGGTAAAAAGTGCCAGCTCTATTCCTGAAATCTCAATGGGGCAGAGATTCCAAGCTGTCACTCAATATCCATTCTCCCTTTTTTGCAGTTAATAGACTCTCCAGTTTGTGTCTGGGCAAATGCTTTCTCAGAATAAAAACTACATATCCCAACCTTCCTTGCAGCTGGCTATAACCAGGTGACCAAGTTTTGGCCAGTGAAATGTAAGTGGAAGTGGTGGTGCCAATTTAGGAAGTGTCCTTACAATGATGCTCTTTTCCAGTTCAGCTTTATGCTGAATGTGCAGTGTGTGACTGGAGCTTGGGCAGCCATTTTGGACTACAAAGTAGGAAGATACTTGTTGATGTTAGAGAAATGAGAGAGAAGGAACCTGGGCTCCTGACACCATGAGGTCCCTAGACTAACTATATTTAGGGTTATTTTTCATAAGAGAGAACAAAATTTCTATTTTGTTTAACCACTATTTTTTGGCAATTTCTATTATGAACAGTTGAACCTAATCCTAATTAATGTATTTAACCCATTCTCTGGCCTGAGAAGAAAAAAAAAAATCAAGAAATAGCTTTATTGTGATGTCTCTCTCACTGAACAAACATCCAATAGGTCCATAAGCTGGAGTTCAGACAACTTCAGCAGAATTCACAAGGGAGAGATGACATTATCAGATATGCGGAGGCTACAAACCAAGGAAGTATCTGATGAAGAGAACAGCATCAGTGATCCTGGGGTGATCCCAACTACACATGCCTCTACTTATTTTGTGAGAAACCATAAAGCAATAACTAGAAGATGTTAATTTAAAAAAAGGACTTGAGAGCTCAGGGAACTACTGAACTGCAGAATTGCTGAATTCTGACAGTGTCACTGTCTGAAACCAACTAATTTTCTCTTTTTCCTCTACTTAAAGCTTCCAGTATAACTAAGGTGAGGCCAGAACCCTGAGCAAGTTATTTTCTTGAAGACTATTGGCTGGATACTGTTTATCCCATAAGGTCCAGTTCACTATGCCAATTTTATTCCAAACTTCCCAGGGCCTAGAATCGAATACAGCACAAGAGGCTTAACAGCAGCAAGAAAAACTTTACAGCATAATGGTTAAGCCAAAAGCACTGCAGACACACCTAGGCTACAGTCTACCACTTTCAAACTGTGGGATCTTGGGTAAGTTTTATAACCTTTCTAAGTCTCAGTTCCTCATCAGGGATAATGGATACATAGGTTTAATCATAAATTGTGCTCAGCACAGAGCCTGGCACATGACACTCACTCAGTATACAGGAAGAGTTATCACCAGATTCCCATTATCCCTCAGTTGGCCTCCAGAGGCAACCTATTTCATCTCCTATAAACGTCCAGGTTTTATCAGTTCATGTATAACATGGAGCCACATTAACAATATTCGCCATGTTCTGCTGGCTCTTGGCCCTCCAGTTAATATAGAAACCCCACCCCTGCCAACTCCTCTCCCCTTCCATCTACTTTTGCAAATTCTCCAGAAGTGTTTCCATAAACAAGCCTTCATCTTCCAGGTGATGTCCATGTCACTCTTTCCTCTGGCCTCTTTGGAGATGTTTGCAGCTAAGGGCCCCATTGCCTTCTAAGATGCACTGAGATTCCTCTCTACTATCTTTACATTTTCCTTAAAATGTTTTTAATTTTTTTTTGTTTTTCACTTTATAAAAAGGGTATCATACCCTATGTAACCTTTTGGGACTTACTTTTTCACTTAATATTGTGCTGCTAAGATTCATCCACATTGCTGCATGTCATTGTAGCTCATTTCTTTTGGCTGCTGTACCACATCATCCACTCTTCTGATGGGCACCTGGGTAGTTTCTAGGTTTAGGTTTTGCTATTGTGGAAGTGCCACAAAGTATATTCTCGTTCATATTTCCTGTTGTACTTGTATAAGGGTTTCTCTTAGTCTATACTTAGGAGTGGTATTGCTGGATTGTACAGTGTGTGAATGCTACATGTTACTTCATGTATTATATTTTTCATATCTAATACTGCAATTTTTAATGACTGCATGTTCCTGCTTCCTTTTCCCTTATTTCATTGAGCACATTTATTATGCATATTTAAAATTCTTGGTCTGCTCATTCCACTAATTCTGCTTCAGAAATGTTTATGTATGTACTTAAAGGCTTGGAATAACACACAACTATTTATAGCAGTCATCTTTGAAGGACTGAGATTGTGGAAAAAAACCATCAGCTCAACCAACCTGGACAACATTACATTTTATTTTATTATATAAAATGTAGAAAGCCTTGATTGAGAAAAAAAATAGGGAAGAGACTTAGAAACTGAAGAATCTTCTTAGGAAAGCAATGATTGCTGAAGGGTACCTCTGCTCCAGCCATGATGAGCATCTGTCTTCTTGGTACTCAATAGCAAAGCTCCAGGGACAATACTGTATAATCCCAGATCTCTCCCACTCATCCCTGAGCCTTGGTCCTGGAATTGAGTAGTTAGAGGTTGAGGAAATATGAAAAGTATGAAAATAAGAACACTCTCCATGAAAGCCAAGCTCAGAGGCTGGTCCTCTTTTACTCTGTTAAATACATTAGGAGCAGGAAGGATCAAAGTTCCCGAAGGCATACCCTCTCCTCATTTGGCTTTTTTGGCTTGGGGCTCCAGCGTGGAGCTGTGCACCCCACCGCCCTGCCTCCACTCACAGATATCTGCATAGTTGCACGTCCGGCATTTCCAAGCCTCCTCTATATCAACCCCTTGGGGCTCTCGGTGGCCCATCCAGTAGGCCATACAGTGCTGCACTTTGCCTCTCACCTCCTTCTCTTCAAAGGCCACAACCTCCGTAGCCAGAACAGTGGCAGTCTCTTGGTGGATATACTCAATCTTCAGGATATCAATAACTGGGAGGTCAGACAGTGTCAGAGACAAGAAGACCAGCTCCATGAGGTCACCCAAGGACTTCACAGAGAAGCCTCCCTGCTGGGCATGCCTCAGCACTGAAGGTCCCAGTGGCTTTTCTGGATGCAATTTTGTGTGGTGGATTAGGCTAGCAGTGGTCACTTTCCCTTGTACCATGGCATCAAAGATGTATTTGTATAGGCTGACTTGAAAATAGTCTTTGTTCTTCTGTGCTTCCAGAGGGAGCACAGGGCGCCTGCGTGTCTTGAGTTCAACCAGTTCCAGTTCTCCCTTGGCTGTATAGTGTAGCTCATCAATCACTCCAACAAGAAGCACACCGTCCACTTCTCCAAACACTGGAAACTCTCTGATGCGTCCTTCTGACTGCAGGGTAGGAATCATCAATAACATGTTCAGAAACTTAACTGCCCAAGCATCTTCTTTAGTGGTGATGGGGACAGTCCTAAGATCATGAACTTCTAGTTCTCTAGCTAGGTGGATGCTGGCACCAGTATCCAAAACAGCTGCCTTCTCAGGTACCAGGAAATCAGGAATCTCCTTCCCATATACCATTTGCTGTTCACACCAGTTCTGAGTAGACAGGTCAGTGACATACAAATAGTTAAGGTGGAATCGCTCCATGGGTGATGAGACATCCAATCCTCTTTTCCCCTTTGGTAAGCTTATGAGCTTGCCATCCTTCCCAGGGAGTTCAGATGAAGGGCCAGGATTGCTAAGTGAAGCACTTGACTCTTGGCTATCATCCAGGTCCAGAATCTCTAGAAACTCTGAGTCACTCAAGTCTGAGAACCCTGAGGCCTCTGCTGACACCATCTCCTCTTCCTCAGTCTCTGCCATGGCACAGCTCTGGACTGGGCAAAGGCTCTGCATATCATGTTAAAGAAAGGCATTATTCAAATAAAAAATTTCTCAAAAGCACTTTCAAATTCCAATGATGTAAAAAGAATCATGGCTAATTATATATTTACATTATTTAAAGAACTCTATTTATTTATGACCCAGCAGTACTGCTACAGAGTTGTGGTATGGGTACAATTTACAATAATACAGCTCCTTGGATCATCCATACAAACACTTGGCCAAATTTTTTAAGTGCAAAATAGTTTTATTCCTAAATCTGGCACTAACATTGTGTGTGACTTTCAGCAAATCACCTTGCTTGGCCTCAATTTCTTCACATAAAAGGAGATTTGAGGTTTGCCTTTTCTGCTTCAAAATTCTACTGACTTAGGATATTATTTCTTTAAGCGAATACAGATCTTTGTAAATGTTGGACCAATGTCTGACAGTTTACCAAGGGCCACTTTGACAGTTTCTTTGACATGAAGTCCTTGACTAGGAAAATAAATCTCCATTACAAACTGTTCCTGTCTGACTGCACACCTAGTTGGGCAAGCAGTTCTGGAAACGCAGTGGAAGAGACCGAAAAAAAGACTTGGAGATGGTGTATGAGCTTAACAGTTTATTGGGAACTACACACAGGGAGTCCAGGAGCAGCCAGCTGGACAGAGTTGCACACCATTACCAAGAACTGAGAGGGGGTTGCTTAAGTAGGCAGGGGAACAAAGGCTACATGCCTGCCAAGAGGGACTGTCCTCACATGACCAGCATTCCAAGGACCAGTAGCTCACCTGGAAGGGCTCTGTGTTCCTTCAAGACGTGATGTTCTTTGAGATAAGCAGATCCAGGTTGGCCAGGCCCTGAATCCTTACACTACTAGATGGTTGGTGTCATGCCTAGGAAGGAGGCTAGTGGACACGATTACTATAGGACACGTAGGTTATTGCTGGGCAAGTGTGATCCTACACTCCACCCCTCTATGTGTCCAAATGGCCCTTACAATCTTATCACGCCATTCTTCCGTGGATCCCCTCAGGCCAGACACATAGAGGTGCATTGCAACCATCTTACACCATCAAAAACGGAGTATTCCGCTTTTGGGGTTGTCTTAACCTGCTCACGCACAAGCTGAAACATATGATCTCAAGAGGCATTATAAGAGGGCAAGGAAAGGCTGCTGGTGGGAGGGGAGGAGGAACAGGAATGTGGTAAGCATTCCTCCAATCTTGCAGGGCTCTCCAGTCAGTCGTTGGCAGCTTGGAGATGCCATGGTAACTACGTGGTCAAAGAGAGAGGCTGCCTGCTACATACCTAGCAGTTGGAGCCATTTTGTGAGCAACAACGTACGCCCAATCAGTGAAGAGGTTGGCAGACCTTGTCCTAAGGACAAAAGGTAAGACATTTAGAGGGAACTAAAACAGGGAGGTCATGACCATCCAACAAGACACACGTGGTTGCAATGTCTTGCGTTAGTGTGGTACTGGCCTATGGTTTTAGATGAGGACAGCAATATCATACTACTTGTCCAGTTGGGTTGGGCGCCACAGGGGCAGTGGTGTAGGATAAGGGAGGAACACCACCACCAGAGGGATAGGATGAAAGTGCCTTGGGGAATTGGAGGCCCTGGATTACTAAGTTTGGAGGTTTTGGGTGGTCCTCCCACAATAAAGGCTGTTACTATCTTGTCCTAAGCCTGTCCCCCAAGTGGCTAAGAGACCACACCAGTGGGGCTCCACCTGGCAGTCCCACGGCCAAGTGATCACGTGGGTCCTAGTAGGAGTTCTTATAGCAAAGGCATAAGCAAGTTGTTCTGAGTGCCTATTTGTGGTTGTATAGTTTCTACTTAGTGTGCTCTTGTCTGTAGGCATACAGTTGGATCGGGTCCTTGTATCAACATCCGATACGCGCTGGGTCGGGTATGTTTCTCATGTTCATTTAGTTGACGTATTGCAGTTGTTAGGCATCTCAGCCAGTGGGCTAGGGTCCTTTCTTCTGTCCTTAATTGTTGTTTCAGCAAGCCATTCATTTGTTCTACCAGCCCCGTGGCTGTGAGGTTGTATGGCTGGTGAAAATGCCAATGTATGGTCCATTTGGTCAGCCCATGTTTGTACCTGGTGGCCAGTAAAATGAGTATCTTGGTCACTGTTGATGTCCATGGGAACACCATAAGCAGTGCAGAGGTGATCTGGGCCTCTTATGGTGGTCTTCAGTGTGGCCCGTGTGCTGGAGTACGCCTGCAGCAGTTCTGTATATGTGTCTATGCAATTAAAGGCATATTGGCAACTGTTGGAGAGAGGTTAAGGGTCCAACGTAATCCACCTGCCAGCATTGGATGGGTTGGTTGCCTCTGGTGATTTAGCCTACATCCTGAGGAATGGCCCAGGGTCTCCGCAAGGAACAAAAAGGGCACGCCTGGTGACCCATACTACATCAGCACAGCGTAGGGAGAGGCCCCAGGCCTTGGAAAAAGTCCATAGGGTCCTCTGTCTTTTACGTCCAGTTTTCTAGTGTAACCATTCTGCCACTCTCTCAGCTGGTACTTCTTCTAGGAGACGAATCTGGGCTAATCTGTCTGCTTGTTGGTTTCCTGGTGGCACTGTCACCTGATGTACAGATACATGATACACTGTTATCATCATTCCCTGGACCTGCTGCCAGATATCATCCCAGAGCTCTGCCCCCCATAATGGGTGACCATTGATGGTTCACTTTTGTCAAGCCCACTGGGCCATCCACAGGGTGAGTCCCTTATAGACTGCCTGTCTATACAAAGATGTACTGGATCGGGTTCTTGAGTCAGTACCATCCAGGTGGCCAGCAATTCGGCCCACTGACTACCATACCCAGAGCCAGAATCCAACCACAAGCTCTTGGCAAAGGCTGAATGGCCACTGCTGCCAGTGGGGGAGCCTCTCCTGTGGAGCCATCTATATACCAGGCCTCCGCGGGCATTGGTCCTTCTCCTTCCCATACATTCAGGAGGGTTTCAGGTGTGGGCACTTCATCCAACAGGGTTGCTTCTTCTGTGGTCTACGTCACTGGTCATAGGATGGCAAGCAATTCCACACTTAAGGGACTATTAGTAAAGGTCCCTCGTTGTTGTAAGTAGGCATGCAACTTTGCCAATGTCTGTGTTTGGGCTGTTCCTGAATGTGGCTTCTGGAAAGCATCTTGCAGCCACGCTACAATGGGCAGATGGGTACGGACTGTGACCGGCAGGAAATGGGTTATGGGCTCCACTTGTTGGAGGGCCAAATAAATAGCATATAATTGTTGTTCCAGGGTGCTATATCATCTTTCAGCCCCTTTCCACAATTGTGACCAGAAGCCAAGGGGAACTCATTTGTTGCCTTGCCTCTGCCAGAGACCCCATCCGAACCCCTCTGGACAACTGGGAACGTCCAATTCGCATGATTGTCCTTGGGTTCAAACACCCAAAGACTGAATGTGTTTTACTGCTATTTTAGCTTGGGTGAAGGCCTCCTGCTCAGTGGTCCCCCAGTCCCAGATAACACCCTTTCGTACCAACTTATGAAGAGGGCAGAGTAGTTAGGCTAAACAAGGAATGAAAGGGCGCCAATAACCTACTAAGCACAGAAAGGTCTGTGGTTGTTTTGGGGTGCTGGGTGTAGGGAAAGCCTGTATCTTATCTATAACAGCAGCAGGAACCACTATTGTCTTACTCGACCAGACAATCCCCAACTACATGTCAGATAACCCAGGCCCTTGTAATTTGTTGTCGTTTACCACCCATCCTTGTTGGTGTAGGAGGGTGATGAGGGAGCAGGAGGCTTCCTAGAGGTCTGAAAAAGACTCAGAGGTTAACACGACATCATTGATATAACGGAACAAGGCAACATTAGGGGTTTGTGTCCACTGGGCCAAGTCAGTGGCCACAAGACCATGACAAATTGTGGGACTATGGAGATACCCGTGAGGCAGAACAGTGAAAGTCTATCGTGTGCCCTGCCAAGTAAAGGCAAATTGGTCTTGACTACCTTCATCCAAGGGGATACTGAAAAAGGCATTAGCAAGGTCCAGAACAAAATGGTATGTTCCCAAGGCATCCCCTATTTTTCTAAGAGGGAGTCTATACTGGGGATGGCGGCATACGTAGGCAGCATCACTTTGTTTAATTCTCGACAGTCCCCAGTCATTCGCCAGGAACCATCTGGCTTCTGAATGGGCCACACCAGGCTCTTGAACGGACTATGTGTGGGTCTAATGATTCCCACTTTTGCCAATGCCTGTACAGTTCCTGTGATTTCATCTTCTCCCCTGAGGAGACAATACTGTTTTATCATCACCACACAACATGGTTGGGGCAAGCTGACCAGGGTCCATTTGGCATGTCCCCTTATGACAGATTTAACCAAGTGGACCTGAAGGTGGAATTCTCCAGCAGTAGTCTGTAGGGTCAGGCCAGTGAGGACACCCATTCCCAGGGTGTATTTGGGTATGGGGGCAATATATACCATATATCATTTTGGCAGGAGACGCCGTATCCACAGCACTAGCAGCACCAGTTTCACCTTGACTGTGCCCCCACTGTAAGCATCTATGACAGAAATAGGGCCATCAAAACGGGACGGATTTCCATGAATCAGAGTACATTCTGCTCCTGTATACACTAAAACCATATGTTTATTTTTAGTAGACCATTATATTGTTATTTCCACATGTGGCCTCCGGTCCCCTGATACCTGGGCCACCTGCACAGTGTTACAGGGGTGTGCTGGGGGGTCCCTTGGCCTTTCCCCTAGTCACAGGGGCTAGAGTGTTCCTAGGTTGTAGCTGGGGGTGCTGCTGGTTTGGGGTGCTCTGTGGGTGGCCTCATGAATCTTTGTTTTGGCTCCAGCTTCTGCCACAAAGCCAGCAGAACACTGTTTGGTTGTCCATCAACTTTTCCCAGAAGGGTGCCTGCTGCCACCAGGCCTTGCCACATATGTCTACGTGTTACTCTGATAGAGCTCTTGGTGGTTTTGGCTCCTTTGTTGCCTGTTTTTCTGGGGGGCCCAGGAGCCCTCACTCCCCTCCGCCTGAACTTATCTGTCTCCCCCAGGTCAGCGGCAGCTTGGGCTGCCTGGGACACTGGTTGACCTCCCAAGGGGTTTAGGATGCAGACTAAAGCCACATACCATTGGCTCTGAGCTGTCTGTAACACAGTGTCTTTCATTCCTGCACTGAATAGTTCATTGTCAGGCCCTCGGTAATGTTTGGCATAAACTGCACGTTTCATGCTTAGTGTCCTAAACAAATCCTGTAATTCTTCCATGGTCTGCCACCGGGGAGGAGGCATAGGTATGTCCCCTTCATTAGGCCAGGCCCCCTTACAGGCAGCCATCAACCAAGTCAAGAGGGAGACGCTTGATCTTCATTGACAACGCTAGAGAGGCGTTGCAGTAGGGTGGGGTGAGAAGTGATGAAAGCCATTTTGCTCATCTCCACTCCTAACAGCAAAATACCTTCTGCTTCAGTATCCCAGAGGCGCAAAAGCCACCCGGCAATGCTTTCCCTCCCTTTCTGTCTAAACTTATTTCCTAGTTCTACCAATTTGGAAGTGGGGTAATCCTGCATAGGAGAGGGCACATGCCAAACCAGCGAGGGTAACTCGGTCGGATCAACCCCTGGGGGCCAGGGTTGTTCTGATTCCATTTTTTGGGTGACAATTGGACGTGCCACCAGGACAGGTACTTCTATTGGGTCATCCCATCCTGCAGCATCCTCACTTTCCTCACTACTAGATTCCCATGGGTCCCACTGCTTTGGGTTCCGATCTCCTTGGGTCACAAGGGCTTACACTTTTGCCCATGGTAGCTGTCACCCCTTAATTTTAGCAAAATGACAGGCTAGTGTCTCCATTTTCTCATCAGATTCCCACAGGCGAGTACACGGTGCCTCAGTTGTCTTGGCTTGCACCAGTTGAGCCTCTCTTTCTAACTTCAGTTCTTCTTGCAACTGCCTTACTTTTGCTTTTGTTTCCATCTTGGCTTCTGCTGCAGCCTTACCGGAGTGAGGAGGGGCCACCCCACAGCTGCTGCAACAGCCCAGGCTTCTGATTTCTTCCTCCCTACATCTATTGTGCCCAGGACTTCCCTTAGGCCCTCTGGCGTTTTTAGGGTGTCCCTATACTCACAAGGTGGGCCCCACCCACCTATGATGGCAGTGACTGGCCCCCACATCAAGGATGCCAGCCAACCTGGGATTTCCTGCACAGAATTCCCCTTCCCATTGCCCACAGTCTCAGTGCTCACTGGGGTTTCCTTGGTCTCCTGGCTGGCTCACCAACTGTCTGACAACACACCTAATTGGGCAAGCACTTCCAGATATGCAGCAGAGAGATGGAAGAAAAGACCTGGAGACAGTGTACATTTACTGGGAACTTACATACCAGGAGCATAGGAGCAGCCAGCTGGACAGAGTTGCACACCACTACCCAGAACTGAGGGTGTTGCTTAAGTAGGCAGGGGAACAAAGACTACATTCCTGCCAAGAGGGACTGTCCTCGATGACCAGTATTGCAAGGACCAGTAGCTCACGTGGAAGGGCTCTGTGTTCCTTCAAGATGTGATGTTCTTTGAGATAAGCAGATCTGGGTTGGCCAGGCCCTGGATCACTATAATACCAGGTGGCTGACGTCACCCTGGAAGGAGGCCAGGGGATACACGGCTACCGTAGGGCACGTAGGTTATTGCCGGGTAAGCGAGCCCTACTGTTCCTTAAGAAAAATCAGCTCCACAGTGACTTTTTAAATGGAGTTCTCGGGAACACAGTATGGCAAAATTCAAACACTAACTATAGATAAATACAAATAAATCTACTCATGCACGAAGTAATAGCATGAAGTAATGAGAGGATGTTCACAGTAACGTGGAAATCAGGTGCTTTCTATCGTTGAGCGATATTAAGGAAATGGCAAGGAGAAAAAGCTCTTGGTAGGTTTTGCTTTACCTTACTGGCTTTATAAATTATTCTCCTAACGTTACTGAAATTGGTGTTTCCCACTAAGTTTATTTTTTCCCTCCACGAGGGAAAATGGAAAATAAATGTCAATAAGTACTATTAAAACACTACTGTATTTGTTATAAATAATAATGAACATTTATTGTGCAGTTATTGTGTGCTAGACACTGAGCCAAGTGCCTCACATCTAATACCTCACTACTCTACTGTGGGATAGGTACTCTTTTAAAAAATTTTTACTATGAAAAATTTCACACATACAGAGAAATAGACAAGAACAATGAACACCCATATACACAGCATCTAGATAAACAACTGTTGACATGTTGCTGTGTTTGCTTCTTTCATTTACAGATTTTTTTTCAGCTGAACTATTTTAAAGTAAATTACAGACATCGTAACACTTCAAATATACACGCTTCAGCATACATTTCCAAATAAGGACATTCTCCTACATTAACTACAATACTATTATCACATCTAACATTACTAATAATTCCCTAACACTCCAGTCTGTATTCAAATTTCTCCAGCTACCCTAGAAATGTCTTGGATAGCTTCTCTTTAAACCAGGAAACAAAGACCACGCAGTATGTTTGATTGTTTTTCTCTCTCAAGGGTTTTTAATCTTAAGAAACTAGGCAAATTATGCTGTGAAGATACTTTTTTAAGTCTTCTTTCTAGGCTCACATATCTAATCTTGCACAGAGAAAACAAAACAAAATAAGGGATCACAAGGGCACTAATATTTGACTTTGGGTGCCAGGAAAATAAATAATTTGACATAGAATTTAAGTTGATGGAGGTAACTATAAGCCGTTTCCTACTTGCTATTCTGATAAGCAATGAATAAGCTGAATGCACCAACTTCCATGTTAAAAGCTCCTTGAAAGTGGTATTATTATTTGTTATGATTGTACTTAACTAATTTTTCAATAGTCTGAATGTCCCTAATGAAAGAAAACATAGCTAGCTGGAAGAAAAGTTGTTTGCAATGAACAAAAGTAATACAATGCTAAGACTTTTGATTATAAACTATAAAGTTATTGCTTTATAGGATACTTCAACAGTAATAAAACACAGAAGCTACACATTTGCACAAGTGTCTTAAACTGTAAATGTGCCTTAAATGATGACAGTTTCAAAATGAGTAATGTTATTTCGACTAGGAAATCCCTGAAGGTTGGAGAGACTCTTTAACCCCCACCAATAAACTAAAGTTAAATGGCATTTAACATGTATACTTTTGTTGGTTGGTTGGTTGGTTGCTTGGTTGGCTGGTTTTCCAGGGGGAGGGCACTACATCCAAATCAACTGACCTTGAAAATATTTTATTTCATATATCTATACCTGGGCTGTTCAATAGATAGCCACCAGTCACACGTGGCTATCTAAATTATAAAAATTAAATAAAATTGAAAACATTTTCCCAGTTGCATTAGGCACATTCCAAGTGCTCAGCAGCTATAGTATGTAGCTAGTGGGTACCACACTATAAGGCACAGATACAGAACACTTACCTGATCACAGAAGTTCTATTGGACAGTACTGATTCAGATTATTTCACATGTATGTATTAACTCCTCAAAGACAGAGTAAGCTCCTGAAAGGTACACACTTTGTTTTACATACAACATTGAGAACAGGGTAGCCCTGAACAGGTCAGTGAAATGTTTTGTAGAGAAGACACAAAAGGGGGGCATTCTCTGTGGAATTATTTATCTAAAGGAAGAAAACAATATACTGGGGATGGATAATTTAGACTTAGATGTGTTGCCTGGACCTTCCTATGCAGAAAAAATCCAGGCAAGAGCATGATGCAATGCCTTGTGTCCCAAAATGCAGTTTGTATCTTTTTGACACAAGATGATTTTACAGGGTACATGGACCAACATTTTTAGATGTATCTTATAATAAATATAAAGTTATTACAGCGTCCATCAAATGCATAATTTCATAGATAGTGTTTCTTAGGACAAGTTTGATTTTTAAATAAACGTAAGTAAAAAATTTAAAATATGAGACTAACAACAGGGGTAGGTACATAGATGTGGCAAAAATCGTTAGGTGGTAAGTGAATGAGATGTTAGGAAAACATTGTATAGTATCAAGAGTCTGAGAGTCCCACAGATGTGGATTCTGAACCTGATCCTAACTAGGTCAATAGTATTAGTAGTATGCTACTTGCCTTATGAGTACTCTTGGGCAAGTGTTTAGTTTTCCTGAGGCTACTGACACATCTTTAAAATTAGAGTCCTCCTTCCAAACGTACTCACTACCCAAAAGATTGAGTGATAAAACACAGGACCTATATTAACACTCAACAAATGCGGATCTCCTTCCCCTTCTCAAGGCAGAGATGAGACAGCACATCTATTCCCTTTGACAAATGAGACTAAACTTTAGAAGAAACTTCTACTCACCTGGGACTCGGCTGATCTTCCTTCTCGAAAGGAAAAGCAGAATGCTGAAACGACAAGGCCGGGGGGGGGGGGGAGAAGAAAGGCGCTCTGAAAGACCAGGTCTGCATGGAAGAATCCAGATTAGCAACTCTGGGCCTTGCTGTGGTAGAACGGCACTTCGGTCTTTGTCACCTGACCAGTCCCTCACATTGCGGCGGCTCCTCCTCTCTGCTCCACAGACTGTTGCCCACCCCAGGTCCTAGGTAACGCTTGCCTCTCTCCAGGGGCAAATTCTCCATGACTTTTCATTCTCCCATCCCCTGGATACAGTTACTTGATGCAATCCCGGCTCCCTGCAAGTAAAAGGGTCAAAAATAACCAAGGTCCCCCAGGAGCTCCGATGTCAGTTCCCTTTCCAGCCCCAACCTCAGCCCAGAAGCTGGGGCAGAGACCACAGGTCAGCCAGAGGCTTTTCCTCTCTGATGGGTTCCCACGGCTTTCTGAACTGCCACGGCCTTCACCCTCAACATCCTCACTTGTTCGGTGCAGCCCGGACTTGTGGGCTCCCAGGACGTTTGCCTTCAGCGGGGCACCTTCCCACTGGCCCCAGACCACTGTCTCCCCGGGAGTTCCATGCATACCCCAAAGTTTACCCAGCACTTCCTACAATGTCCTGGAGGAGCCAGGAATGACAGCCAGGGGCCGCCGGCCTCAGGAAGGGGGTCCCAGCCGACCGCGGGGTCTTCCGAGGGCGAAAGGTCCAGAACCCCCAGGGGCCGCTCCCACCCGGAGAGGAGGGTAAGCGGGACGCGGCAATGGCGGGGACAGGTCCCAAACGCGGCCTCTCAGCCCGCCACCCCCATTCGCCGGCCTTCCCCGAACCTCGGACACTCCTCCGAACCCCCGACTCCACGCGGCTCCGCCACTGCCTCGGAACTGCTCCCGGACTCTCCCCACGACCAGCAAGAGCACGCCGAGCCGACGCCCTTTCCGCCCGGGTTTCCCACAGCGCCGCCTGGAGACCCGGCCCAGAACGCCCAGCGGCTGCCCTACGCCCCTCCCTCCCGGAGGCCTCAGCGGCGCCGCTCCGTCCTCGCGAGTCTGCACCTCGCGCGGGAATTCGTTTGGCCGCCGGGCGGAGGAGGGTCCTGATGCGAGAGTCGACCTGCGGCAGTCCGTCACTGTGCCTCGATGGCTGTGCGTGAGGTTTAGTTCTGGACGGGGCTGCGTTGTCACTGGACCTAGAGGTTCCCTCTCTGGCTCAGTCTCACTGCCAAGCCAGGGTCCGAGAGAGCTCTGGGCGTGTCCCTTTCTCCGGTGCACCTGCCTCCGCCCGTTCAGCGCCGCGTCTTCGCTTTGGCGCCCTTGGATTCTGTATCCCCCTCTCTGCACCTCGCACCGGCCGTTCCAGCTGAGAGAATAAGCGTGAACCCACTTTCAGAGATGCTGGCGCACGTCTCATCAATGTATTTCTTTTTTCTGTTTGCTTACTTTTTAACTAATTTTCTTTTTTAGGAAATATAACACAATTATATTCTGAAATATAAATTAAAGTATAATACTTATTGAACGGATATGTCGTCATCAGAGCAAAAATAGAAGCGTCAGGCCCTTCCCAAATACGCTCCCATGCCTCCTTCCTGAGGATCCACTAGCCTGACTTTTATAACAATCGCATCTTTGCTTTTCTCTACAGTTTTATCACATAGTTGGGAACTTGATTTAAGACAAAGGTGGCATTGCATAGCAATAGAGAAAAGGTGGTTTTTTCAATGAATGTTCTGTGACAATAGGATATCCTTATGAAAACATATATATAAAATGAGACCTTCATCTCACCTCTTCACAGAAATAAATTCCAGGAGGATTAAAGACCTGAATGTGAAAGGCAATACTATAAAGCTTTTAGAATATGATATAGGAAAATATCTTTTGGACTTCAGAATAGGGAAAAATTTCTTAAGTAAAAATACAGAAATGTTAAAAAACTACAAAGGACGTTTTGGGTCAATTGGGGAAATTTATGTATCTGTTAGATAATAGCATCAATCAATTATAAATATCCCGGTGTGATAATGGTTTTGTGGTTGTGTAGGAAAACGTCCTTGTTCTTGGAAATGTGAAAATCGAAGAAAATCTTTTCAATCAAGTGAAATATGAGTAGGCCTTGCTGGACTGAGGCCGGAGATGGTTTCTGCCTCCTCAGTATAACCTTCCTTCACTAGGATGTAACTCCCAATGCCAGGAAAGCCTCTCCTGAACCTGTTCACACATGGCCCTATCTTCCCGGGGTGGGGGTGGGGGGCGCGGCAAAGCTGCTGGGTGGAGTGAAGCAGAAGAGATTCAGAAATGATCATGGAGTCTATGATTTAAAGAAATATCCAAGACAGCAGGGCCGTGTTCCCCAAAGCTTTCATGCTCAAGACCGTGAGACTCAAATTTCAGGAAAGGATGTTCTTACCCCAAAAGGCTATCCTAAGAAATCTGAGCGTTTAAGACCCATCTGTATCCAAAAGTCACTGATTTAATTCCTCCATCTCCAGGGATATCTGTAACCGTGGAAATACAGCTAGACACAAATGGTCTGTTTTCCTCTCTTCCCATCTTTCCTTCCCTACTCTTTCAGAGCACAGTATTTGTGTTTCTCACATCACACTGATTGCAATCTACCATATAAGTGTTTATCTATATGATAAATGTGTTTATGAGTACTCGCTAGAGCTGAGCTGTCCAGCACAGGAGCCACTAGCCACATGTGCCTTTTAAGCACCTGAAGTGTGGCTGATCCAAAATGAGATGTGCTGTAACTATAAAAGGCACATCGTATTTTGAAGACTTAGTACAGAAAAGAATGTAAAATAACTCACTAATAATTTTTATATTGATTACATGTTGAAATGATAATATTTTGGATATATTGGGTTAAATGAAATATATTTTTAAAAATAATTTTACTTATTGCGTTTCGTTGTGTTAATGTGACTGCTAGAAAATTTTAAATTACATATATGTTTTACATATGTATTGTGGCTCACATTATATTTCTTTTGGTCAGTGCTGCTCTAGAGCATCAGAGCCTAAGGGCAGGGAATTTATCTTGTTCAAGTTTGTGTTCCTCACAGGTGCTAGAACAACTTACTGACATAATTTTTATATGCTCAAGAGAAGCCCATTGACAATATTCTGTATTTGAGAATCTTCTCCTCTCCATATTAAGATCTGCCTCTCTTCAGCCAAATACCAATTTCTGGTCATTGAAAAGGGCATTGCTTAGTTGGAGAAAGCCAGAGAAGGTAGCCCTAAGCTAGGAAGTTGAGGAGGAGGATGAGCTAAGTGTTTAAGACTGGGATATGCTTCTGTTAAAAACAGGCAGCTTCAGATATAGGACATTTGAAACCCTGAATCAATTAGGGTTTTTTATTTATAAGGGTTTGGAAACCTAGGAGCTCTAGCTTCAGGTGAGGCTTGATCCAGGGGTTAAACACTGTAACCAGAATTGAGTTTTCTCTCTCCATTTTTTGGATCTATTTCCTCTGTGTTTGCTCCGTTTCTGGGCAGCCTCCCTCCTCTTCCACTGCCAGTAGCTTCCAAGGCTCCAGCCTTCCAGATTTGTGTCCAGTGGAAAAAAATGAAGTCCATTTCCCTAATACCACAAAGATAAATCCAGAAATCATCCCATTGGTCTTTATTAGTCAAACTGGGGTTTTATCCCTGTCTTAGCCAGAGCCTTCTAGAATACAGAGCCTAAGACAAAAATTATGTGCTTTTTTTTTTTTTTTGAAGGTGCAAACCCGTGGGAGCAAGGGTAGGAAAAGAAAGACATAAAGCAAGCAACAGTGTGAAGCAACTAGAAGTGGTGGATTAGTGCACTGGCTATTGCTCTATGTTGAGCCATGGTCTTCCACACTGATTCCAGAGGAATTTTATAAAATTAAAATTCCATGTTCTCACTCTCTGGTCAAAAATCCCATAAGATAAGCCCTATCTGTTTCATTTATTTAGTAAATTCAGCCAAGAATTCAAGTGTTCATCCAAGAAGGCAGAAATTTTGTGAAGTGATGATTCTTGATGATGTGACACAAAGGATGACTAGGAGCTAATTAAACAAAGACATTAGGCAGAAGGAAGAAAAAGTGGCACAGTCGAGGACCAGAAACCATGAAATAGCATGGAGAACCAGTAAATCTTTATGGCTGGAGCAAAGTATGCTTGAGGGGAAATTTGGTAGCCACCGCCAGAAAAATAGGCAATGCTCTATACCAAGTGTTCTTTGTTAAGAAATCTGAACTTTATCTTCAAGTTATGAGAAACAATTGAGGGATTTTAAGCATTGACGTAGTTTGATTAGATATGTGGTTTAGAATGATCACTCCAGTAGCAGAGGGGAGGGTGGAGAGATGAGTCCAGATTAGATATAGAAAAACCAGTTGGGAGTCTATTTAGCTAAGCAGTTAGGAAGTGCTAAGAGCCTGATTAAAGCACTGACAGCGGGAATGGAGAGGAGAATATAGACTGAAGAGATCCCAGATAGAATATATAGGCTTGACGACTGATTGGGAGGGGTGATGGATGAGAGGAAGAGGAAGTTTAACTGGAGAATTGAATGGAGGATGGTACCACTTTCTAGACTAAGGGATACAGATTTTATTGAAAAGATTATGAGTTGAATTTTGGTCTGGTGACCCTAAACGAATAGATGACCAGTTATTTCTCCAGTAAAAATGGGTTTATTCGGGATCAACAAAGAATTGCAATTTGGGCCCTGCAACCACGTGAGCCACGTGCAAGTTCCAAGCAACAAGGGGAGAAGAAACTCTTTTGTAGAAGGGAAGAGGAAGTTGGGAGGGCGATTGTAAACAGAGTCCATTGGAGGAATTGAGAGTTCAAAGTATAGTGGTTTTTCAGTGGCTGAGTTGTAACAGTCTCTCATTGGCTGAGCTCTTGCTGGGCAAGAAGGTGAAGTCTCTCCTCTTTCTGTTGCACTTGGCCGGCCATCATCGTAGGGCATGAGAGCTCTCCCTACTGGCCTCCCAAATCCATTTAAAATGAGCTTTCTGTTTATTAATTTTCACATATCCCTTCTTCATCAAGATCTTTCTCTAAAAGCATCGCTGATCAAGAGTCAGGTTTTTCCAGTTTCACTGGCCTTTTTTTTTTTTTTTTTGAGGAAGATTGGCCCTAAGCTAACATCTGTGCCCATCTTCCTCTCTATGTGGGATGCCTGCCACAGCGTGGCTTGATAAGCAGTGTGTAGGTCCATGCCCGGGATCTGAACCCATAAACGCTGGGCCACTGAAGTGGAATACAGAAACTTAACCACTATGCCACCGGGCTGGCCCCCAGTTTCATTGGCCATTTTTCCCCTCGATGCCAAGAAGGACCTTTCCTGGGTGTCATGTCCCACATCAGAGAGAAAGTGCATAGATTGGAAAGCTATTTAAGTCACATTCAAGTAACAAGAAGGGGCAGGAGGGAGAACTCTCAGGCTTTTTTTTCCCTACAGTCCACATGTCACCAAGCTTATAGGCATTGGAGATCATCTGAAGTGTATGTCATCATCATCATCAAAGATTTGGCAGACAAACTTCCAACAGACCTGGTCTGTACATCTCAGGAAGGATGTCTCATCAGACATGGACTGCTTCGATTTGGGGAAATCTTTACTTTTAGGTCACCAGATAATGTGCGGGTGAATTCAGGGTTTGTGCTTTGTTTGCCTGTGACACATGAATCCAACAGTCTATTCCCTGGAGTTTTGTGGCACAAGAGTTAGTTAGCAGTACCTAATGGGGGCCTTTCCAGTAAGGTTGAAGAGACTCCTTCTAGGGGCCAGCCCCATGGCCGAGTGGTTAAGTTCTTGTGCACCACTTTGGTGGCCTGGAGTTCTCCAGTTTGGATCCTGGGCGCGGACCTAGCATGGTTCATCAAACCATGCTGTGGCGGCATCCCACATAGAGGAATTAGAACGACCTACAACTAGGATATACAACTATGTACTGGAGCTTTGGGGAGAGAAAGAAAGAAAAAAAAAAAAGATGATTGGCAACAGATGTTAGCTCAGGGCCAATCTTCCTCAGAAAAGAAAAAAATTGAAAAAATTTTAAAAGAGTCCTTCTAGAGGTGTCTTTTCCAATAGAAGAAATCTCCAGGTTGCAAGATGTGAGGCTTAAGGTCTTCATCTCCCTGGAGTGCACTGTGAAAAGATTGCTCTACCAAAACATAGTTGGTTTGGGTTTTTTTGAGGAAGATTAGCCCTGAGCTAGCATCTGCTGCCCATCCTCTTCTTTTTACTGAGGAAGGTTGGCCCTGAGCTGACATCTGTGTCCATCTTCCTCGGTTTTATATGTGGGACGCCTGCCACAGCATGGCTTGATGCACGGTGCATAGGTTCACGCCCGGGATCCAAACCAGCGAAACCCGGGCCAACGAAGCAGAGCACGCGAACTCAACCACTATGCCACTGGGCCGGCCCCAAAACATAGCTATTTTTAATAGAAGCAGTTGGGCCTTTGCAACACTGGACTACATCTCCTTTTATCAGCTGTGGGTCAAAAGAGGAGGAGCCAAGTGCATTGGGTGTCCAGTGACTATCTCAAAGGGTGAGAGTTTATGAGTTGCAAAGGGGGTGGATCTGAGATTTAGAAGGACCAATAGCAATGCTTTTGGCCAAGGTCTTTGGAGGGTCCCTACAGATTTTGCCAATCGAGTCTTAATAATGCTGTTAGTGCATTCAACTAAACCAGATGGTTGGGGTGGTAAGCTCAGTGAAGGTGTTCGAAAACCAGCCAAACTTGCCAAGGTACCTGACCGGTAAAGTGGGTTCCTCAATCACTGTGAAGTTCAAGAGGAGTTTCTCAAGTAGGGATAATCTCTTCCAAAAGGACTTTAGCTGCAAAAGAGGCAGTAGCCTGTCTGCAGGGGACGGCTTCAGACCGGTGAGAAAACACACAGGCCATGACTAAAACATATTTATTTTCGTGACACGGGGGAAGTTGTATGAAATCCATTTGCCAAACCTCAAATGGTTCATTAGGCAGTTTAAAATATCCGGGAGCAGTACGAGCAGGCTTCCCTGAATTGTATTTTGGACAAGCAGGGCAAGTGAAGGAGGTGCTGTTTGCAGCCTTGTTGATATTTCCCTACCATTAGTGAATCATGAATGCTATCATCTTGTCAGTATGCTGGTGGTTTAATGCACATGCAGTGGTTAGGAGTGAGAATTGGAGTCTCCAGTAGGACTGGGGTTTGGTTTTTGTTTTTTTGTCTGAACCAGAGCTTTTCCTTTTTATCGAACTAACAATTGCTGAATTTCCTCTCTTGTTTTTCCTTTTCTGAGGCCCATTTTTGGGCTTCTCCAGTCAGTTTTCCTAAGTTATCATTTAGGGAAATACTCCTTTGGACCATGACAGAGGTTGGCTGCTGTGGGCTCCTTTAAGGGCAGCTTTCCTTGCAGAAGTATCAGCAAAGTGATTTCCCTTTAGCTTCCGGAGAGTCAAGTTCAGAATGCGCCAGGATCTTAACAATAGCTAAGCAGCAGGTGAAAGTATAGCATCCAATACTTCCTGAACGTAGGAGCCATTTTTAATTATTTCCACTGGAGGTAAGGAAGCCATGTCGCTTCCACAGAATCCCCAAATCATGAGCTTCTCTGAAAGCGTATCTTCTATCAGTGTAAATGTTGGCAGTTTTGCCCTTGGCTAAAGTACAAGCCCAAGTAAGAGTGTATAATTCAGCCTGTTGGGCTGAAGTAGCCATAGGTAAAGGTGCTGCCTCAATGGTATCAAAAGGAGTTGCAATAGTATACCCAGAACCATATTTGCCATTGTCACTTTTTAAATAAGAACCATCAGTGAACCGTGAGAAGTCGGTGTCACTGAAAGGAATTTCTTGCAGATCAGGGGGTAATCTGTCAGTGTTACACAGTTGTGAGGGGCTTCCTCAGTAACAGAGGGGAGAAGAGTGGCAGAGTTAAGGTTATTACAAAGAAAGTTATGTGAGGAGCAGTTAACAAAAAGAATTCGTAGGAGGTGGGGCAGCTGGCCGAAACATGAGAATTCATGAGGGCTTCTACTGCATGAGCTACAAAGATAGTTAAAGGGGACCCCACAATGATTTCCTTGGTGGCCTTGACCGAAGAAAGAGCAGCGGCAGTAATGGCTCTAAGGCAAGAGGGGGTTTCCCCGTGCCACAGGGTCCAGTCGCTGGCTATAATGCCCATGGGTCCATGGCGGTTCCCGTGTTTTGGAGTGAGTTCCCCAAGGGCATTCCCTCCATTTTCAAATACAAAAAGGAAAAAGGGAACCTGATAATTGGGATGTCCGAGGGCAGGTGGGTTCATCAAACCCTCCTTTAAGGACCTAACGCCTGTGTCATCTGGTTTTCCCGTACAGTTGGGTCAGGGTTTTTGTTCTTTAGTAAAACACACAGAAGTTTGGCCGTTCAGCAACAACCAACTAGCCCGAGAAAACCTTGTGATTGACAGTTAGTTTTGGGTTTCAGGAAAGTTAGGACACCATGAAACCTATTTGGATCTGGGTGTAGCCCTTGTTCTGATATCAGATGCCCTAAATATCACATCCGGAGGTGGGCAAACTGCAATTTCTCTTTGGAGACCTTATGTCCACTTAAGGCTAAAAGTTTTAGCAAGTGGATGCTGTCTTCCTGCGAGGAGACTCGGGAGGGAGAGCAAAGAAGCAAATCATCCACCTATTGCAACAAAGTAGAACCCCTAGGGACCTTTATTCCCCAGATCAGTCTTCAGGATTTGTGAGAAATAAGAAAGACTCGGTAAAACCCTGAGACATTACTGTCAGGGGAATCGTTTTCCTTCCCAGGTGAAGGCAAAGGGGCTAGCTTCATCAACTGGAATACAAAGGAACGCACTGCTCCAATCAATTATAGTAAAGAATTCACTTCCAGTAGGATGGCTGTTAGTCGTGTGTGAGGGTTGGGAACAACAGGGTTTTGAAGGAGAACAGTATTGCTCAGAGGTCCTGGACCAACCTCCACCCTCAGCCCTTGTGTTTTCTCACGGGTGAAACAGTATTACAGGGACTAGTACAAGGGGTAATGAGGCCTCGAGCCTGGTGATCTTCTGTTGTGGGCTTTCCACCTTGAAGGGCTTCTTTACTTATAGGGGATTGATTAATTCTGGGGAGAGCTTTTGATGGATATGTTTGAATCTCAATAGATGCACTGTCAATTTTACCAATACCTGTTGGAGATTTTGCCATAAAGAGGCTGGTAGCTGATTCAATAGGGACAAAGGAGCAATGTTTCAAGAATCATCTCTAGTACCATCAGAGACAGAGCAAATAAAAGATGTTTAAGGGTCATTTAGTTCATTTGGTTGGCTGTTTTGATGACCACTGTCAAATTCTAGGATTATTTCCCCCTTTTGGGAGAAAGAAATGCTGGCATGGTACTTTTCCAAGAAGTGTTGGACTAATGAATGGGGTGGAGGAACTAAGGAGAAAAGGGTGTGTGTCTCTGAAAGGGCCTAAACAAAAGGGAATAGGTTCAGAGACAGGAACCTGTCGAGATTTGTTAATAATCCCCACTATGTGAGCTGTGTTTGGTGCTCTGTGGCAGCGGCTGCTTTATAGTCATGGGGTTGAGCACCAAGAGTGTGGCTCCAGTGTCAATTAGGACAGAAAAAGATTCATTCCCAATATGCAGAAAGGTTTCTCCAAGCCAATTAAGAAGGACGATTGGGAAGAACCCCTGTGGTTCCTCAGAGTCCCATCACTGAGAATTTGGAGGACGTTGGAAAGTCTAGTTAGAGGGCTGAGGGCACCTGAAACACTTAAATTTGTAACAATCCTGTTTCTGATGTCCTGGCTCTTTGCAATAATAACTAGAAACTAGAGGAATTTTGGTTTCTTTTAGGGGCCTTCATTTTCTGGAGTTGAAGATTAAGAATTTTGGCGGTCTTTCCTTCAGGCGACGCATCTAGGGTACAAGAGAGCTGGTTTGCCAGATTAACTAAGTCTGGAGTGGACATAGTTTCCCATTCCATCCTGGTCCTTTTCACTAGAAGGAGGAGGCCTTGGTTCAGCCCATTAATAAACACAGAGTTAAAAGCTACCCAAGTGGAACCAACATCTGAAGGGAGACCAGAATTTTCTTTAAAAATAATCTGTGGTTCATTGTAATAGTCATCAACAGGCTCATCAGGTTTTTGTGCAAAAGCCTGAATTTTGCTCCAATCAACAGGCTTGGGAAAGGCCTAGGAATTGCCCAGTGAAGTCGCCTAGCAATTGCCTGAGCCTGATCATATAGCAGGTCAGTGGGTTGGACTCCCAGTTTTAATTCTAGAGACCTTTCAGGATTTTCCCAATTTGTGGTTTTCATCCAATGCTGGGCTGGCCTTTAAGTCAGAAAAACGAGGTTGATGGGTTTGAATGACTATATTAAATTCCCCAGCAAATCTGTGAGGATCTTTGGTTACTTTGGAAAATCTTTGACAATGGCTCACAGTTCAGCTTTGGTCTGAGGAATATAAGAAATTAAGGTTTTAGCCTTTGGAACCTCAGAAGGCTTAATTTTAAAGGGACGGGTTCTGATAGGTTCAGAGGAAGAGGGAGTGGGGAGAGGTTCAGGGAAAAGGGGAAGTTCGGTGAGAGAGTTAGTTTGGGGGAACTGAGGGTATAGAGGGAGTGTAGATGGTATGGAAAGGAAGAAGGAAGATAATGCTGGAGGTGCAGCCTGAGCACAAGGAGCTGGGGGAGAGCAACACGAGGCTATGGAAGCTATCTTATCTTTATTTAATTGTTTGTTTGCCTCAATTAGTCTTAAAATTTTATTTTGTGAAGAGACAATTTTAGACTCCTGGTAAACTTTGGAAATACCAATCAAATACCAATCAAAATAGGCACTCTGTTCAGTTTTGGAAATTTCAGAGTCATGGTTGTTCAATTCAGTTTTAAGAAAAGTAAGTTTGGGGAGTTCAAAAGTTCCCTGTAATGGCCATTGATGTTCTAAATGACATTTGCTTACATCATTCCACTTAGTAAGAAAGGCACATAAGGAAGGACTGTGGTTTTAAAACATAAAATCAGCCACAGTCCTGTAGTGGGGGTGCCCTTAAAATATTTAGATAACTGGGATCCCATTTCTCAGAGGTTTTTCTCTAGCATAAAAGAATAGTTTTCACACAGCCTAAACAGCTTGTAACACAAACGGTTCGAACAGCTCAAAGAGCCTGCAGGCTTAATATCAGCACAGTTCTAATAGAACAGCCTAATCCTGAAGGAGTCAGGTCGAAAGCTAAACAGCACAATTCCAATAGAACAGCCTGGCTGCAAAGGAATCAGGCTGAAGGCTGAATGGCACAGTTCCAATGAAACAGTCTGACCCCAGAGCAACAGAACAGAAGGCTGAGCAGAAGAGTCAGGCCAAAGAGCCAACCAAGTGCTCACAGACAAAACAAGTCCTAAACCAAAAAAGGATGAAGCCTTAAAATAGATCCTGAGTAAAGCCTGGAGAGCTTCAAAATGCAAAGAGAGTGGAAGCTTGGATGCAGGAGAAAGATTTACCAACCTTCAGGGTCAGTGAGAAAAGCAAGTGAGCTCAATGTGGGCACCAACACCTGTTTGCCCACCAGCCTCAAAGTTGTTGGGGATCTTCTCTAGATCCCCATACAGGCCACCAAATGTTGACATTAAACAAATAGCCAATTATTTCTCCAGCAGAATAGGTTTATTTGGGATCAACAAAGAATTGCAATTTGAGTCCTGCAGCCATGGCAAGCCATGTCCATGTTCTGAGCAATAAGGGGAAGAGAGACTCTTTCATAGAGGGAAAGAAGTTGAGAGGGCTATTATAAACAGAGTCCATCGGAGAAACTGAGAGTTCAAAGTATAGTGACCTTTCAATAGCTGAGTTGTGACAGAGGTCTCTCATTGACTGAGCTCTTGCTGGGCAAGAAGAGGAAGTCTTTCTCCTTCCTCTTGGGCTCTGACACCATGGTAGGACATGAGAGCTCCCCCTTCTGGCCTCCAAATTCCATTTTAGAAAAGGTTTTTGTTTATTTTTCACAGGACATACTGACTTTGAGGTGACTATGTGATATCCAACTGGAGATATTCAGTGAGAAGTTGAATATAATGTTTTGGAGCTTAGGAGAGATTTCTAAGACATAGATCTAGATGTAAGGAATGTTGGGATGTTAATAAGATCAACTAGAGAAAATGTGTAGCTTGAGGACAGAATACGCTAAGGACACAGCCCTAGGGAAGATTTACATGATCAGAAGAGGGAGAAGTGCCTGTGAGATAAACAGAATCAATGAACAGGCAGTGATAATAGGCAAAGCCAACGGGTAGGCTCTGAAGCATAATTTATGAAGACCTCCTGGGGCAGTAGTAGATCTAAGAAGTAAAACTCTTAGAACAGCAAAGAGCAGCTATGTTCAGCCATTGAAGGCAGGTGTTTGGAAAGCTAGGCTAACAAACTTGGAGGAAAAAAATGCTCAAAAATGTGGCTGAGGTGAAAAAACACGAGTAACTACAGAATGAGATTCTCCATTTCTTCATCTATAAAGTGAGGCATTTTGATTAGGTGAATTCCTGCACCTTTCCAATTCTAAAATTCTGATCCTATGGGCTGGCATTGAAGAGTAGATAGGACTTGGAATTCTATGAACAGTAACCCTTTCTTCTCTTCTCTTGCCTCTCTAGCTCCCCATTCACCACCACACCATCCACATAGTTCCCACAGAAGCTGAGATCTGTCTACAATTGCCTTGTTTAGGGGTGGGCACCTGACCTAGCTGGACCAATAAGAGACCTTCCCCAGGATTTTGAGATTGGAAATGAGAAAGAGAAGACAGCTTTTCTCTGGATGATGGAAACTGAATATATGTAAAAGCTGGAGCTGATGGTAACCATGATAGGCAATTAAATGTTAAAAAAAAAAAAAAAAGCCAGAATGAAGATGACACAAGAAGCAGAGGGGAGTGGTGGAGAGAAAACTGCCTGGATTTTCCAAAGTGCTTCAGATTCTGGTCCCAGTCCACTGTTAGAATGTATCACACCTCCTGAATTACAGGAGCTAGCCCAATATCACTCTAATAACACCCCTCTTTGAGACCTAAATAGCCCTAGTTGATTTCTGTTACTTGCAACTTTATGATTATATTGAATGTAGTCAGAGCCCATATGGGAAGGAGAAAAGTAACTGGGAGATGAAGCTATAAGGTAGGACTAGATATAATGGGGGCTCTTAAGTGCCAGGCTTTGGTTTCTAACTGGAGTAGTGGTTGTGGGGTGGAGATGAGAGGAAACCATCAACATTCCACAGAATCACTAAAACTTTAATAAAACTTTACCGGAATGAAAAATGAAGATGTACAAAATCACTGTGGTCCTGACCTTGGTGCTCAGTTTTCACAACATAATAAACAATGTTAGCTAATTAATTAATGCTCTCATTCACTAATTAATGTTTATTAATTAGAAAGTCATGTCCTACCTCTTTTCCGTCTCCCGCCATGTGTTAACTATAACTCACTAACATAATCATCCCGGAAAATGCTACATATGGTCAGTTGATCATCTACAATAGATCCTGCCATCTTAAGTACCATGACTTAACTGTCAGTTTTCCTCCATTCCGAACAAAAGGGTTGCAGCCAAGATTATATTTGCTAAGGCAGGTGGATCAGTCTCTTTAAGGGAACTCTCATTCTTCAGAGGGTTCCATCCTCAGAAATCAGGGACTGGAACAGTTGGTGGAGAGATGTCTTCTCCTTTTCCAGCTGAGGCTTTGGTGGCTTGGCTGCTATTTGGTAAAATGCAGACCTCTCTTTGGTTTCAGAGACAGCAAGTCCTGCTCTTTTTGGGACGCAGCTCAGCTGGTACTTCTAGACTATGTTATTAGGATAAAAAGCTGATACTTCTTTGACGGCTGATATGGCTGTTGGTCCAGGAGATGCTTCAGCACCAGATATGGCTCCTACAGTTCTGTATCTTGCTGAGGGAAAATAAATTGGTCCAACCTCTATGAAGGTCAATTTGGCAGTATCCATCATACATATGCACATACTCTCTAACACAGAAATTCCAGTTCTAGGAATTTACCCTGCACGTATGCCTACACGTGAGAAATGAAAATGTACAAGACTATTCACTGCAACATTATATAAACAAAAAGTTGAAAATCCAAAGTCCATCCACTGTGAACGGGCTAAATAAATTACATTCAAGTCATGGAATACTACGCAGCTATAAAAAACAATAAGTAGGCACTTTATCTACAGATGTGGAATGACCTCCATGATATATGGTTAAGTAATAAAAGTAATGTGCAGATGTGTTTGTATAGGAGGCTGCCATTTATGCTTAAAAAGAAAAACTGTATATTTGTATTGTCTTGGATTTAAATAGAAAAATCTCTGGAAGAGTACACCAAAAAATCAGTTACAAAAAATGGTTGCCTCTAGGGAGAAATTTGTGGTGAGCGAAGGAACAAGGAGGCTTTTCACTTATATAGCTGTCTGTGCCTTTTGAACTTTATACCATGTGAAAGTTTTCCCCATTAAAAAAAAAATAAAATTTTAATTAAAAAAATAGGGGTGGTGATATTTTAAACAGTAGTTCCCAAATGCTGGTCTGTAAATCAGTGAACGCTCAGGAAGAATAACTTATTAATCTACCATGAAATCAGAAAAATAATAATAATGTGTGAATTTTCCATATTGCTGAATTTAATTCAAAGGACCATCCTTTATTTGTAAGCACTTTGTATGGAGGTGTTAGTAGATAGCAGCTATCAACATACTGTTTATTTACACGATAGGCAAAATGAAAAGTTGGCATCATAATAGTAATTCTGCAAATTTAGAGTCCTGAAATTTAAAAGTGTAGAATCATTGATTTAGACTTGGCTTTTGTTTTTATGTTGAATAATCTGCTTTTACACACTATTTCGGAAGGCATTCCTCCTGTGTATTTCATGGTGTCGGGTAAGTGATGAGTTATAGCTGAAGGCTTTTCCACATTCATTACATTCATAAGGTTTTTCTCCTGTGTGATGTCTCTGATGTTTCTTGAAGGATGAATCATGCCTGTAGGCTTTCCCACAGCGGCTGCATTCATATGCCTTCACTCCTGTATGAACAGTTTTATGGTTGCTGAGGTGTATCCTCTGCCTAAAGGCTTTCCCACATTCCTTACATTTGTAGGGTCTCTCCCCGGTGTGGATTCTCTGGTGATGCGTTAGATACGCTCTATGACTAAAGGTTTTACAACATGCAGTGCATGCATAGGGCTTCTCCCCAGTATGAATTCTTATATGTTCACTAAGGTGTCTAACCTGTCGAAAGGTTTTCCCACATTCATGGCACGTAAAGGGTTTCTCTCCAGAATGAGTTCTCAAATGTTGGATCAAGCTAATGTTCTGGCTGAAAGCTTTCTGACATTTATCACATACATAGGGTTTCTCCCCAGTGTGAGTTCTGTGATGCTGATTGAGAGATGAGCGATGTCTGAAGGTTTTGCCACATTCTTCACATTCAAAGGGTTTCTCACCAGTATGGATTCTCTGGTGTGTCGTAAGGGATGCACTTTGACTAAAGGCCCTTCCACATTCCTTACATCTGAAAGGTTTCTCACCAGTATGAATTCTCATGTGTTCAGTGAGGTGAATGGGTTGTTTGAAGATTTTTTCACATATAGTACATTCATAAGTTTTTGTTCTTATGTAACTTGTTGGATGATTAATCATATCTAATTTGAATCTGTTCCTCTTTCTAAGTGTGTCACATTTACGGTGCCTCTGTTTTATGACAACATTTGAACTCACAACGTTTTCCCCAAATTTGTTAGTTTCTTGGCCTCTCTTCTTGTGGATTGAGATGGCTTGACTCACGTCTCTTCTATGAGTTTCCTGGTGCCTTTCTAACTCATCATCACATTTGGAGACTTTTCTCAATGTAGAATAAATGACATCATCCCTCATGAGCCTTTCCATCATAATGCCATGACATAACTCTTCCTGTAAAATGTCATTCTTTGCAATTGATATATTGGTTTCTGGTTTACTCTTCAAGTCTGGAGGAAATGGAAAAAATGCAAATAACTCATATTCATTATGCTTTGAAAAATCAATTATTGTAGTGGGTGTGGAATAGAGATATAGATACTAATACATATAAAGTACAGGAGGTTTTTATTATATTTAAATATGGCTAGGCAACCCAGAGAGGTAGTGGGAAATTAAGAAACAGTGAACATGGTAAAAGTGTGATTTTATATGTAGAGAAAATGTGAGCATTTTAGTCCTGCTCTTTCTCATAATACTAAATAATGAAATTTCAGAGCTATGTCTTAATAATACATCTCTTTAATCGACAACTACTTTTAGAAAACAATTTCAGAAAGATAAAAAGATGTCCTTCTCCTCACTCCAGCAGTAGAAAGAGAGACACTAGTACAAAAAATAACGTTCAAAATAAGAACATTCACAAGAACGTTAAGCTGTCTTTCATTGAAACTTGTATTACTATTTACACATTGCTGTTTCCTATGGTCATTAATCTGTCCCTGGAAGTGTTATTTATGTAAAGGAGACCAAAAAAACCCAGACTGCTATGTTGCTACTGGTGCTATGTTCTATGAAAACATCCTCTAACCTTCAAAATTCTGACTGTTTTTCTCACTTGCTAATTTGTTGTACCCATCACTAGTATTTCAACTGACTGCTCCATATTCCTGAAAGGTATAACTTATTTAGGAGTTTTTGGTCAACACAAAAGGATCATTAGCGCTTCCAAATTCCAAATGAACAGAGGCAATAATAGAGTCTGTGTTCTCCTGGCCCCTCATTCTGGTCCTGAGTAGGGGAGGAGGGAGAGAAGACAGGGAAAGAGAGAGGAAGCATCAGTGTCCCCCTCCCCAGTTCAATATCCAAGCTGAATCAGGCCCAAGCTCGAGCAGAAGAGAAGATTTAACTTTGAACAAAGTTGGCAGTTTTTACTATTGCATTGAACTAAACATTTTACTAAAATCAGACTGTCTTATTATTTAAAAGGACTAGGCCATCTATGGGATCTCATCAAGATTTCATCCAGAGACAGGCAAAGAACATTCAGGGTAGCTTTTGTTATTACTTTCATTATTATAAGCTGAAGAAGAAAAAACCCAGGAGGAGAGACAAAAAAAATTACTGGAATTAATAACAGAGTGAAACAAGGTGGCTGGCTATAAGAGCAATACACAAAATCAATTGTGTTATTACATACCAGCAACAAACAGAAAATGTAATTTAAAAAAATACACCATCTACAATAGCAACAAACTATAAGGTCTGCAAGATCAATCTAGCAAAAAAGATGTAATATGTACAAGACCTTTATGGGGAAAAT
This sequence comes from Equus asinus, assembly GCF_041296235.1. NCBI lineage: Eukaryota > Metazoa > Chordata > Mammalia > Perissodactyla > Equidae > Equus > Equus asinus. Next base: position 82,788,633 of record NC_091794.1, read on the forward strand.
CCTAAAACTTTTTTGGAAAAAAAATTAGGAAATTATCAATAAATGGAGCAATATACCCTGTTTTGGGATAGAAGGACTCAATACCATAATAGTAATTCCCCCAAAAATTGATCTATAAATTTGATTCTATTCCAATCAAAATACCACCAGAGTATTTGTGTGTGTGTGTAATTTGATGCACTCATTACACAATTTGTATGGAAAAACAAGGGGCTAGGAACAGCCAGGACAATTCTGAAGAACAAGGTAGGAGAACCACCTCTACCAGATATTGAGTTCCACTATGAAATACAGTAATTAAGATAGCCCGGCATTAGAGTGGGGATAAAAAAATAGAAAAGTGGAACAGAATAGAGAGAGCCCAGAAACAGACCCAAGCATAGAAGGAAACTTGACAGGTGACAGTGGCATTAACTATTAAACAAAGGGTTCCTGGACTGATTATCCACATGGAAAAAGTTAAATTAGATCCTCAGCTCACACTACATACAAAATAAATTCCAGGTGAATCAAACCTAATTAAACATAAATATGAAAAGCAAAATTTTAAAAATACAGGATAATATATCGTATATATATATTTCTATAAATCAATAAGAAAAGATAAGCAATAATAGAACAATTGGCAAAGGATATAAACAAGTAATTTACAGAAGAGAAATCCTAGATGGATGGTCAATAAACATGAAAAATATGCTTCCCTTCATTAGTATTCAGGAAAATAAAAGAAACAAGATACGATATTCACCTCCTGCCTTTACAAAACTTTTAAAGTTTTGCAATGCCAAGTCTCAACAACGATGCTGAGTTCTGGAAACTCCTAAAACCTGCTGTTGGGAGTTCAAACTGGTGCAACTGCTTTGAAGAGCAATTTGGTAACACCCAGCAAAACAAAGCTGCAGAGACTCCATGAGCCAACTATCTTGCTTCTACCAAATCTCTCCAGGAAACACTTACATAGGTACACAAGAAGATATATACATGAAGATTTACTGCAGCATCTCTGTAACCCCCAAATTTGGTAACAGTACCATTGTCTATCAACAGAAAAACGGAGAAATAAATTGTGGTTTATTAATTCAATGGAAATGAATGAACTAGAACAACACGGATAAACATCAACAGTGTTGAATGAGAAAAGCAAGTGGAAGAAGTGTATATACCAATTTTTAAAGAATAAAAACATGCAAAACCATGCTATATATTGTTTAGGGATATACACATGTAATAAAAGTAGGAAGACACATGGAATGGTGATATTTCAAATCAGAAGAGTTGGTTATTTCAAAAGGTCGGGGCGGGGGGACAGCAGGGTGAACTCTGTTTTATTTCTTAATCTAGGTGGAAACTACATAGGAATTTGTTATAATGTTCTCTATGCCTTTATGAATGTCTAAAATATTTCATAATAAAAGCAAAGTGTAAGGAGATTGTTAAAGACCACTGATTTGGTGAGAAGGAATCCTGTAATTTCTCTTGCAGGAGTTTTCGTAAAGTAGTTGTTACAAAAAATTAAGATGTGTGAGTTAAAATGAGTGAAAGAATTGAAAATGGGATTGTAAAATGAAATTGGTGAGAAGTGGAAATAGAATCCAAGAAAGAAAATTAAAGCTTTGTAGAATGCGAGGACAGTCCTGAAAAGAGATCTGTCTTCTGTGGGAAAAGACCATGGACATGTGACTGCTTAGAGAAAGGAGCTTCTGATTGGCAGACTTTAGGACACTGAAGAAAGAGGGGAAATCAAGTTTAACCTTAAAAAGATAAGACTTCTCTTCCCTCCAACTCCAGAGAGACTTTTGCAAGGGTAAGTGAGGAAAGGGGTGACAGAGGGAGGGGTGAAATTGGGTTTAGGACATGCCCTGTCCAGTCTCAGCCTTCCCCACGGCCTAGGAAGGCTTGGAGCACTCTGGCCTATATATTAAAAGGTACCATTTCCCCTGGTCTCACCTGAACTGGGATCTCCTGAGCCTTCTTTCTCTGTTATCCATGGCTCTTCTCCTTTCTCCAACAGGGAAATCACGCTAGGTTTGGAAAGTTGATATCCTGCTTATGGAGTTAAAAAAGAATATGAATGCTTATGTTTCAGTCTAAGAACCATCCCCAGAATTTAGTTCCAGTCCTCTGGTATTCAGGGTCTCTGAAATGGAAAGGGCAACACAGCATGTCTCTCTATTGTAGCTCTACAAAGTAAAACTGTTCCCCAAGGAAGGAGAATCAGCTATGCCCCGGCTTGATCTTCAAAATGAGACATCTCTAATATAGAACCCAAAGCCAAGCTCCAGGGAATCCACAACACTTAATGATGTAGAAATAATGACTCTTCTATAATGGGCAGGTTTCTGGATGTATGTTTCACCCATCCTTACCCACTGAGACCAGGTTCCCATAGTTCTCCAGCATCACCTCCCGGTACAGATTCCGGTGACCAGGGGCCAGCTGCCCCCACTCCTCCTGGGTGAAGTCCACAGATATGTCCTTGAAGGTCAACAGTTCCTAGAACATCAAATATGATCCTTTTCAGCCAGAGACCACCTCCATCGAGGTCCAAGGAGTTCTGATGGTATTCTAAGTTCTGCGAGAGGCTAAACCAGTTTTACTGGGAGCCTCCTCTGGATCTATTTGGAGATTACTATCAATAATTAAATAAGTAGAAGGACAGATGGTCATAAGCGCCTTAGAAAAAAATTAAGCAGGATAAGGGGAAGGGAGAGACATAGTGAGGGGAAGGATGATCTTTTATGTAGGGTAGCTGGGAAGACCTCTCTAAAAGGGGTCCAGAGATATGAATTCAGTGAGGGAGAGTCATATGGAAATGTGAGGGGAGAGTGTTCCAGGCAGGTACAAAGGACCTAAGGTGAGAGCATCCTTGGCTTGTCTGGGAAACAGGAAGGCCTGAGGCAGGTTAATGAAGCGGAGAGTGGAAGAAAATGAGATCAGAGAGGTTGGGGCAGGAGAGAGAGAGAGACTTTTAACATTTACTGTATGTATTATAGAATTACAAGACCATTGCATCCTTGCTGAGCTTAAATTCTGGGGCCCTGCTGGAGTTTAATGCAAAGATGAACAAAACTGCCTGGAACTATAGTCTAACCCCTTCCTGGCTCAAATACTGAAAAGATAAAAAAAGGTCAGCTCCTCAGCAGTGGTGGCATGGGGCACTGGTACCTGGGTTAATCCCAGAAGTAAAGGGAATCATATTAAAGCTGTATTTCACCCAGAGCTCAGCCCAGCTCTAGGAAGAATATGAGTAATCAGACTTTCACCTTAACCACCAAACAGAGGAAAGGGCTTAGAGCGTCTAGGAAATAAACAGAACAGAACAAACAATGTATATATATCTATATATATACACACTTCATCCTCCACTGTTCTTTTATACACAATATTGGAACTACGCTAAAAAAAATATTACACATGTGAAGAAGGAAGAAAATCTGACCTGTAATCAAGAAAATAAAAATCCACAGAAGCCGATCTACAGGTGACCGAATCTTTGGAATTAGCAGACAAGAAATTTAAAGTAACTATTAAAATAGGTTAAATAATTTACAATGAAATATGGAGAGAATAGGTGAAGACATGGGGATTTGAGGAGATAAAGAACTAAATAAAAATTCTACAATTGAAAAAAACAATATCTGAAAGATCCATTGGATGGGCTTCACGGTAGATTGGACTCTGATGAAGACAAAATCAGTGGAACTTGAGGCAAGTCCATAGATATTATTCAAACTGAAGCAGAAAGAGAAAAAAAACCTGAGATAATATCAAATAGTCTAATATACATGTAATTAGAATCTTAGAAGGAGATGAGAGAATGGCCAGAAAAAATTTTCGAAGAAATAAAGGCTGAAAAACTTCCAAATTTGATGGAAAAAAACTCAACCCACAGATCCAAGAAGCTCAGAAAACCCCAAAAAGAATAAATTCAAAGAAAACCACACAACGCACATCATAGTAAAAATGCTGAAGAGCAAAGATAAAAGGGAAGATCGTAAAAGTAGTCAAAAGAAGATAGGAAAGGACAAACAAAAAAACCAAGAAAGAATAGTTGGTATTAAAAAAAAAAACCAAGCAGACACATCACACGTAAGGAAAGAGTAAGAACAGCAGCTGACTTATCCAAAATAACATGAGTTAAAAGATAATGGACCATCTTTAAAGTGCTTAAAAGAACAAGTGGGGTCAACCTAGAATTCCATATGCGGTAAAAGATTCTCCTTTAGGAATAGAATATAGAGACATCTGTAGATCCACAAAAGCTGTGAGAATCTAACATCAGAACACTCACGCTACAAGAAATGCTAAACGACCTTGTTAAGCTGAAGGGAAATGATACCAGATAGAACGTGGAACTAAAGGAAAAGTGCCTGAATTGGCAAATAGTTGGGCAAATATGAAACACTCATTTTTTTTCCTTCTCTTAATTTTTTTTTTTTTGAGGAAGAGTAGCCCTGAGCTAACATCTGCTGCCAATCCTCCTCTTTTTGCTGAGGAAGATTGGCCCTGAGCTAACATCCGTGCCCATTTTCCTCTGCTTTATATGTGGGACACCTACCACAGTGTGGCTTTTGCCAAAGGCACCATGTCCGCACCCGGGATCCGAACTGGTGAACCCCAGGCCACCGAAGCGGAACGTGTGCACTTAACCACTGCACCACCGGGCCAGCCCCTCCTTCTCTTAATTTTTTTATGAAACAATTTACTGTTAAAAGCAAAAATAAAAACAATGTATTGTGGGGTTTATAATATGCAAAGTGAAATGTATGATCGCAATACACAAGGACAGGAAAGAGTGAATGGAAATATAAGGAATTCATATATATGTGAAACAGTATGATAATTCAACTGTGATATGTCAAAAATGCCTATGTTAATGGCTAGGGAAACCACTAAAAACAAATCAAGGAAGTATAGCTAAAAAGTCCTTAGAGGACATAAAACGGAATACTAAAAAACTACGCAATCCAAAAGAAGGCAGAGGAGGAGGAATGAAGAAGAATAGATGGGACAAACAGCAAACGAGAACAAGAATATACGCTTAAATCCCACCCTATCAATGATCATGTTAACTGTTACTGTTTGTTGTATCCCCTTACACGGACAAAACATGTTAGGACTAAACATGTTCGTTTAGTCCATTTACCTGGGCTAAACAAGCAAGACCCAGCTATGTTTAAGAAGGTCACACTTTAAATATAAAGATGCAGATAGGTAAAAGCAAAAGAATGAAAAAGGCTATATCATACAAGCAATAACAAAGAGAACACTGGAGGAGCAATATTAAATCAGACAAAGAAGACTTAGGAAAAGGAGCATTACTAGGCATAAAGAGAGACATTTCATTACGATAAGGGTCAGTTCATCAAGAAGACAACAACCCTATGCATTTATGCATCTGATAACAGAGCTTTAAAACAAATAAAACAGAACTGACAGAACTACCGAGAGATACAGACAAAACCACAATGATTTAGACATTTTAACATTCCTCTCTCAGTAACCTCTACAACATGTAGACAAAAACTCATCAAGGATATAGATCTGAACAACCTATCGACCAACTTAACCTAATTGACATTTAAACAATATACCTTACAACTGCAGAATATACATTTTTTTTAACTAGACATTTTATTTTGCGATAATTGTAGATTTACATGAAGTTGTAAGAAATAACAGAGGTCCTAGGTACTCTCTACAGGGGGCAAAGCAGAGTTTTAATTGGAAAGGGGCCTGAGGGAACTTTCCGAGATGGTGGAAATATTCCATGACTTGATTTGGCTGAATAGAACTGTATGCATTCTTAAGTGTATTTTCCTATATGCAAATTATACCTTAATTTAAAAAAATTTAATCTTTTCCCAGTGCTAAGAATCCCATTAGTTTTTGATAAATGCCAGGAAAGTGAGAAATTCCAGGTAAGTGGAATGCAGAAACAAGGTAACTCTTTAAATAATGAGACCATTATTATTTCTTCCATATTACTATAAATAACTCTGGAATGCATTTCAATCCTAGAAGGCATTAGCATCTGAATTAGCTGAGGAAACCAAGATTGTAAATGGCTAAAAAAATTGCCCCAGATCACCAAGCAAGTAAACAAAAGAGAGAATTCAAATTGTGTACTGTCTAATTTCAGAACCCAAGTTCTTTTGATTTAAAACTCTTCTGTCCTCGAATAACGTCTCCTCTTTAATAAGAGTCTTCCTTTCTCATTTACTCTACAATTTTCCTTCTATTTCACTTGTGCTTCCACCAGGCAGTGAGGACACCATTTTCAAAAGTCTGTTGTACCCGCCCCGCCTGTCTAACGCGTGCGCCATGTGGCCTGCCCATTTCTTCTCCACTCACTTCTCTGTCGGTTGCAGTATGACTTCTGCTGCCAATACCACACTAAGGGGCACCTCAAGAAGTTCACCAGTGATCTGTGTACATCACTAAGAATGTCAGAACTTCCTTCTCACTTACAAAGTTTGCTTTTGAGTACAAAATACTCCCCCAAATTGAAGTTTATCTTAGATCCCCAAGGTATCTGTTGGTTTTGAGGGGCTAGAATTCTATCACTCATTTTGTTTTCTCTACAGAAACTGGCACAATGTTAGATGCAGATGTTGGCCAGAAACAAGAGTTACAACAACTGAAATGATACAGAGAAGGTTAGCATGGCACCTGGCCTAAGGATGACATGCAAATCTGTGAAGCATTCCATATTTTTGATAATGTTATATGTCACTTTTATCTCAATTAAAAAAAAGAAAGAAACAAGAGTTACACAGAGGGAGGCCACGTGAGTAGGGAAATTGCCACCACTGTGGCTCGCTTTTCTGTATGAGAACATCTTGCACTGAGCTCCCTAGGTTGAATTTGTTAGGCTCAACACCCTCTTCTTCTTCAAAAAAGGCAAGTTATAGCCTTAAAAACCAAGAAGCAGGGCCTGGCCCCGTGGCCAAGTGGTTAGGTTTGTGCACTCTGCTTCAGTGGTCCAGGGTTTCACTGGTTCGGATCCTGGGCGCAGACCTAGCACCACTCGTCAAGCCATGCTGAAGTGGCGTCCCACATGCCACAACTAGAAGGACCCACAACTAAAAAATCACACAACTATGTACCAGGGGGCTTTGGGGAGAAGAAGGAAAAATAAAAATCTTTTAAAAAACAAAAACCAAGAAGCATGTCAAGAAAATGAGAGGGAACTCCAACCCACCTGGGATTTTGCTGTCAGGGGCCCAGAGGTCACTTCATCCTTTAAACTTTCTCCCTGGGTCTCATCAGCATCTGGAGACAGCAGAGCTGGGGAAGGAGAAGAGCCATGAGGTTTGCATCTCGCCAAAACCCCCAAACAGAAAAAGTGTCCTGCTTTTCTATTTCTATGCAGGTCTATTCAAGAGACTTGCTGAACGTGGCTCCTCTCTCAACACATTCACAAAGAGGGACATTTGGAGCAACACAAGAACAGCCCAAAGCCTCCTTAATGAGCACCTGCCGTGCACTGCTTCAGGCATCAATGTCTCCCAATGGTCAGTGCTGGTCCAAAAGCACAGATCTACCAGGCTTCTCCTTTGACTAAAGGTTTGAGACAAGAAGGAGAAATCCAAACACTCTCCTGTGGACTAAAAGACATTGGTTTCCTCTAACCACTGTCCCCTTCATATGTGGGACACATACACCCATCACATTCTTAACTCTGTTAGACTAGTGTGCTGTGAACGACTCTTCAAGGTACCCACTTTTGTATCCGTTCCCCAAATCTTCTATAAAAAACTTAGCCATCCTTCAAGGCCCAATTCAGTGCCATCTGCTTTGTGACAATTTCTCAGATAAGTACAGTCAGAAGAACGTTTCTTGTCTCGTGTATTCCCAAAGAACGTCACCATAGCGTTGTCTTAGGCTACCTTCCATTATTGCGATCTGGGTACATGACTATCTCCATCAATTAGGAATTAGCATTAGAGATCATCATCCATTTTTCCGGCTCTCAAGATGCTTAGCAAAGTCCCTGCCTGACACAGCTAGAACACAATAAATGTGGCTGAGTTTGAAGTGTTAAAGGTATTTACCAAGAGACCACACGAGACACATGAATTCCTGTCCATCCATCCTCACCAGACCACTAAATAACATGTAATCTTCAACATGTTTCCCCAGTGAACCCATATATTTCAAGGTAAAATGAGAGTAATCAAGTGTCATTTCTTCCTCTCAGCAAAAGATGAAAAGAAAGAACTGATACTTGTGAAAAAGACTGGTTTAGGGCTAAAATGACTGCAACTTGTGAAGGAAAACCACTGGAGGGCTTAAGAGGGAAGAAACCTTTGACCCCACTGTTGGTGAATCCCATTCACACACCAGGAGCCGCTGGTGGGGAACACACCTGCATGCTGTCTTCCTGCTGTGTGTTGTAATTGAGGACAGGAGATGGGAACAGCACGGTACACGTGTCGCAAGGAGCTTGTGCTGAGAGCCCAACAACATTTCCCTCACAGCTATCCTCTTCCCAAAAGCCACAAGCATGCACCCCAAAGACCCGCTTTCCCCCAATTTTCTCCCCAAGAGACCACCTCAAGGAAGTGTGTACTGACCTTTTCACACACAAATGAGACCTCCCTCCTCCCTCTCCGTCCCCTCCATCAGTCTATTCTCACCTTCTCCTTCAAACATCTTAGTCACGTCGTCCCACAGGGGCGCCCCCTCCTTGGCCATCTTTGGATGGTGCAACTTCACCCAGGTGCTGGCCTCGGCGGGCAGGGTGATCAGGAGCCGCTGCAGCATGATGACACCCAAGCGATTGGGCTGGTCCACTTCTGGTGAGGAAACTGCTAGAACCTCTCCTGAGAGGCTTCACAGCTGTGTGGTCCTCCTCTGATCACAATCCCCTGCCCTGAAGACTTTGGTGTGTCCCTGTAGCACCAGAACCCGGGGGCTCCTACAGGCTGATGTGACTTCAACAACTCTGAAAAACTGACTCCCCTCTTAAATTAAGTACCGCCTCCGTGGGAGGCAGCCAGCCAAGCAGGTTTGAGGGCATGCCTCTATATTCTTCTGGAGGAGCAAAAGGCAGGAGAGGAGGGATCCAGAAGGGTCGGTCAGACAGCGGGAACTCCAGAACTTGCAGAGATAATATTTAAAACTGCAAAAGATCCAAAAACAAAGATTTGGCATCAATGTGGGAATAAACATAATCAATGCTCTTGGATGTGGCTCATTCTCCCAGTCCCACACATCCATACACAAATAGCCAAAGATACACAAACACGCACAGACCGTGCCTTGACTCCCCTCTTTGTATGCTGCAGGCAACTTCTGCCTAGATACAGACTTGGGATTTAAGAGCGCAGGCTTTGAAATCAGACAGCCTGGGTTAGAATCCTGACCCTTGCACTTAAAAGCTCTAAGCCATTTCATCTTTCTGAGCTTCAGTTTCTTCATCTATAAAATGGGGATAATAATTGCACTTCATGGGGTTGCAACGTTGACTAATTGAGACAATGTCGAGCATACAGTAAACCCCTAATAGACATTATAAACTTTTTGCTTTAACACTGTATCATAGTGCTATCTTTTTAAGTTATTTTTAAAAGCAATTAGAGATCTAAATTTAAAGTTCATTTCAAGTATCTCAACTGACAGAATAATCACACAGCTGCATTTTCACATGGGCGAGCGGTGACAGACACGTCACCAGCCACGCAGATGCCCAGCAGCTGGTGAGTCCTTCTGACCCCTCTGTTAAGATGCATCCTGGTTTCAGAAATGTTAAAATAGGGGGAGAGAGGTATGTCTTCAAATGGAGGAAACATAGGACTTCCAATCCAACGAGGACTACACAGAACGGTTTGAACAGGCAAATCTGGAAACAGCCCAAATCCATCCTCTCGTCCAAGCCTCCGGCATCTGAGCAGCTGCCTCCCAGTGACCAGGTCCAGTGTAGGCGGGGCCCGAAGCACAGTCCTAGCTCCGTGGAAAGGGAGCCGGCCCAACTTTTTTAAGTTTGTGAGGAAAGGCTTATGGGCTCCTTTTTTTTTTTTTTTTTTTTTTTTTGTCTTCCCAGCTGTGACCGATCCAGAGAAAGGAGCTGCATCCTACACTGGATTGGAGCAGTGGAAAATACCCTGCCCCTGAATATGTAAAAAGTCAATGTCCTGTTACAAAGTGAAGAAACTTTCGCATCTTGCTTATGGAACGGCTAATGCCCCAGAAGCTTCCTTTCGCAGATGCCCCTTCTGACTGCTCCCAGCCGCGCCTCCCTCGGACATGGAGACTGCAAACACACAGCGTGGCCTCCTACTCACCAGATCGGCCTCGAACGCTGCTAGGACCAGAGATGGGGGCGTGAGAGCGCCCTTTCTTGAAGCTTTCAGCTCCAGACGGTGTCTCTTTAGAGTAACTGATTTTGCTCTCTCCCAGCCTTTCAGAGACAGACCACATCCCCCACTCAACACAATGATGCTTCAAAAAACGCCCACCGTTCACGTAGGCTTGCTTCGGGAGCCCAGAGGACCCTCAGCCTGAGAAGTGGACGTGGGTCTTTTCCAAATTCCCAACGAGAGGCGGCCTCGGGCGGGGGCTGCGGCACCAGATCCACCCCCCCCCCAGGTGGCCTTTCCCAGCAGCACCCCCGGGAGTGGAGCTCGGGGGGCCGCCCCGGGAGGGATGCCCTGACCCCGCTCCCCGCAGACCCAGGCGAGGATGCACCCGGCCGGCGGCGGCCAGGCCCCCCGGGCGCCCCGCCTCTTGGGCCGCAGCCCGGCGTCTCCGGGCGCCTCAGTCCTTCCGACGCGCGTGGCCGCTGCCGCGCTGCCGGTCGCCCTCGCGCCGGCCCCCGTGGGCCTCGGGGTGCGGCCCACCCCCGCGGCCCCGCGGCTCCCGGCCCAGCGGCCGCGCGTCTTCCGGCGGGCTCGGCGCCCCGCGGCCCGCTCCGCCCCCGGCGGCCGCCCCAGCCCGCCCTCGCCGGGATGCAGGGCGCTGCCGAAAACCCGGCACCGGACGCGGCGGAACGCGCCCCTGGGCACGCGCACCCCCGGGGCTGCCCAGACCCAGGGGCGGAGGCCACGGGGCGGACCGCCCTGTTTGCTGACTGGGGTCCCGGGGGACCACGTGGCCGGCCAGTGCTTCCGGTGGGGAAGCCCTTTCTCTGTCATTCATTCATTCATTCATTCACTGACAACTATCTTCCCAGTGCCTACCTCTGCACTCATTGTTACAGGCTCTGAGGATACAGCAGTGTTCAAAACGCAGGCCCGGCTTTCTGGGATCGTAATTCTGGCAAAATTAAATACTCGATAATTATAAACAGAAAATTAGATAGGTGATACCCCAGGTGACGGTAAGGGCTATGAGGAAAAAGGAAGCAGCCTATGGAGATGGGGGTAGAGGATGACTGGAGTTCCTCTTTCTGATCATAGTAGGCTAGGATATTTATATGAACCCATTTCAAAAAACAATAAAATTTAAAAATAAAAGTCTGGAATATCTATTTTTAATGTTCTCAAAGGAGTGTATTAGTTTGCTAGGGCTGCCATAACAAAACACCACCGACTCGGGGCCTTAAACAAGAGAAATTTATTTTCTCACAGTTCTGGAGGCTAGAAGGCCAGGATCCGGGTCTCAGCAGGGTTAGTTTCTCCTGAGACCTTTCTCCTTGCCTTGCAAATAACTACCTTTTCCTTGTGTCCTCACGTGGTTTTTCCTCTGTGTGTTTGCATGACCCTGGTGTCTCTGTGTCCAAACTTCCTCTTCTTGGAAGGTCAGATTGGCTTAGAGCATACCCTAATGCCTCGTTCTAACTTAATCACCTCTTCAAAGTGATTTAAGTTTGTGAAAATTAATAAACAGAAACCTCATTTAAAATGGAGTCCGGAGGCCAGAAGAGGGAGCTTTCATGCCCTACGACAGGGCAGAGCTCAAGAGAAAGAAGAAAGACTTCGTTTTCTTGCCTGGCGAGAGCTTAGCCAATGAGACAGTCACACTCGGCCAGTGAAAAGCTACTACGCTTCAAACTTCCAGTCTCCTCCAATGGACTCTTCCTTTACTGTAGCCCTCCTGACTTCCTCTTCCCCTTAATAGAAGTTTCCCCTCCCCTCGCGTCTCAGAACTTGAGGTGGCTGGTCAAGTTGCAGATCTTGAGTTGCAATTCTTTATTGATCCCAAACAAACCCATTTTTGCTGGGGAAATAACTGGCTGCATATTTGTTTAAGGTCAGCAAGTTTAATCACTTAAATATGTGACTTAAATACAGTCACATTCTGAGGTACTAGGGGTTAGGGTTTTGACATATGAATTTGGGGGTAAGGGGACTGGACACAATTCAGCCATAACAATCGAGAGATGGCAGGATAGTAGGGAACTAACAGGCCAAACACTGGAAAGCCAAGATCCAAGATAGTAATCCAACTTGGAAAGAACTTTTGCCCTGAGGTCATTTACCTCACTGAAAAATTATAATCTTCCTTTTGCACTTCAAAAAGAAAAAATAAATAAAACACAATGTGTGGGAATGAAATAGAAAGCCCTCTGTACAATAATTGGGACTCGAAAGGGCTACACCCTTAGGATGAGGATGAATTAGTGGAACAGCAGAGGAATTTACAGGCTGGGGTCAAAATGCCTGTCTCAAGTCTCAGTCTTGGTTTAAGGTGGTCTCTGACTGTGATGCCATCAGATGCCTGGCAAAAGCAAATACAAATCCTCTCTGGAGAAAAGCACTATAACTGTAGGCCTTAAGTTGTTCCTACATATAAGTTTTCATAGAAATATTAAGTACAGAATTAAAGATAACCAGGTACACAAGGAAATTAGACTCTTTTAGTGAGTTTTTCAGCAGAAACACAAACAACAGAAATAGACCTGTGAAGATAATTGCTTTTGGAATTATCAGATGTAAACTATAAAACAATTTATGTTTTCTTTGGTCAAAGAAATGAAAAATAACTCAGTTTTGGCAGGTACCTGGAAACTATAAAAAGTAACAGAACAGATATAATAAACGAAATAGAAATTCTATGACTGAGAAATATAGTAACAAAATGAAGAATTCAGTGGATGCATATAACAGCAGATTAGATATAGTTGAATAGAGAATAAATGAAATGGAAGGTAGGTCAGAAGAGATTATTTAGAATGAAGCATTGAGAAACAAAAGGATGGAATATACAGAAGAGAGAATAAGAGACATCGATGATACTGTGGGAAGATCTAGCATAAGTTTAAGAGGAGAGAAGGTAGGGGAAACAACAGTATTTGAAGAAATAATGGCTGAACATTTTTCAGTACCTATGAAAGCCACCAAAAGACAGATTTAAGAAGCCAAATAACTCTCTAACAGGATAAATAAAAAGAAATCCACACCTAGACGAGTCATAGTGAAACTTCAAAAAACTAAAGACAAAAAAAGAAAATCTTAAGGGTTGTTGTGGTGGCCTTAAAACACGCCCACATCTTCCTCCAATAGGTGGAGACTAATTCCTCTCCCCTTGAATGTGAGGCAGACTCAGTTCTGAAGAAAAGAATGTGGTGGAAGTGATAATGTGTGATTTCAGAAGCTAAGTCTTAAAGGAGGTTGCCACTTCTGCCTTAAACACTCTTTAATTGCTTGCTCTGAGGAAAACCAGCTGAATAACCAGCATCAGTTTGCCAGCCACGTGAGTGAGCCATCTTGGAACTGTACCCTCTAGCTCCAGTCAAGCCTTCAGATAACTCCAACCTTGGCCAACATCTTGACTCCAACCTCATATTGACTGCATCTGAGCCAGAACCTTCCATCTAAGCAGCTTCTGAATTATTGACTCATGAAAAATGTAAGATTAAAAATGTCTATTTTTAGGCCATTAAGTTGTGGTGTTATTTGTTACGCACCAATCACTAACTAATAACAGTGGCAAAATTTGATAACTAACACAAGTGGCATTGTGACAGCTAACTTACCATCAGCAATATTGGAAGTCAGAAGACAGTGCAATGAAATCTTCAATGTGTCGTGAGGAAATAGTTGACAGCCGAGAATTCAATGCAGAGTTAAAAAAAAAATACTTCGGCCGGCCCAGTGGCACAGCAGTTAAGTTCACATGTTCTGCTTCAGCAGCCCAGGGTTCACCGGTTCGGATCCCAGCTGCAGACCTACGCACTGCTTGTCAGGCCATGCTGTGGCAGGCATCCCACATATAACATAGAGGAAGATGGGCACAGATGTTAGCTCAGGGCCAGTCTTCTTCAGCAAAAAGAGGAGGATTGGCAGCAGATGTTAGCTCAGGGCTAATCTTCCTCAAAAAAAAAAAAAGAAAGAAAAGAAACAGACTATAACTACAGACAATGATATCGATGAATCTCACATAGTGTTGAGCAAAAGAAACCAGACACAAAAGAAATACACACTGTGTGATTCCATTTATATAAAGTTCAAAAACAAGTGAAATTAATCTATAGTGCTAGAAGTTACCCTTTGGAAGATAGTGACTGGAAGGGGAGCACAGGAGTGCTTCTGGAACGCTATAATTTCTAATTGTAATCTATGAGCTCGTTACATAGATGTGTTTAATTTTGAAGATTCATCAAAATATTTGTCTACATGAATGTACTTTTCTGTTATAACTTTCAGGGCAACCAAGAAAAGAACAGAAGTATAATATTTAACTTCAAACTAGGAAAGAGGAAGAAACGAAGATAAAATATAATCAACCCCCAAGAGAATAGCAATAAGAAGTGGGGAGTTGTTTTATAGAGGATAATCAAGGAATGTCCCTCTGATGAGATGCTATTTTAATAGAGACCTGAAAGAGGTCAGGAAGTGAGCCACTTTGATAACTGGAGAAAGAGCATCTTCGCAGAAGGTAAAGGCCCTGAGGTGGGAGCATGTGTGGGCATATCACAAACCAGCAAGGAACGCTGTATTGCTTGAAGCAAACTATAATAAGAACATTGGATCTATTCTGAGAGAAATGGGAAACGCTTGAGGGTTTTGAACTTAGAAACAGGATGGTCTGACTTACATTTTAACAGAATGATTTGGGTGCTAGCTGGAGAATGAACTGTGGGGGATACAAGTGAGCAATAATCCAAGTGAGGGAAAATAGTGAACTGGACCAGGTAGTAGCAGTGGAGGTGATGAAAAAGGTACCTTTTGAAGATAGAACCACAGAATTTTCTGATGTATTGAATATAGTTTAGAGAAAGAGGAGTCAAGAATGATTCTGATTGCTAACATTGGTAATACCTGCATTCTCTCGTTTGTTTTCTTTATACCTTGCTGTTTCTCCATAAATGAGCATTTACTTTTTTGTAGCAAGTTAAAAAACCATAAATTGAAATATTGATAGTTTCTATTTTTGAGTGGTTACGGGTACCTAGCATAACAAACCTGTTGTTTAGTGCCTATAAAAATGCCTCTTTACAGGTGGAAAAATAAGATTAAGAAAAATGAAGTAATTTGACTAATATCACAAAATTAGGGAGCTGTTGAGCTGGAATCTGAATATAGACTTTTATGACTCCCGAGTGCAAGCTCTTTAGCACTCTGCTATGAAGGCTTAGGACCTGAGCACCATCTAATATTCAGTGAAAAACAATTGCAATTCCAAAAGCATCTACAACATGAGCCTAATGATGTAAAAGCACAAACAGACAAGAGGACTCGAGAGAACAAAAATGATCTTCTATGTTATTGTTATCCCTGTAATAAAGGATACCAAAGCGTTATTTTAGCCCTAGTGGACTGTGTACTGAATTGTCCAGGTTGGCTTTCCCCATGAAACACCACCTATGAATAAGTATTGCATTTTTAGAAAATTAAAATGAGAGAGAAAGAGAGAAAGTAGAGTGAAAGGGGAGAGGACACACATCCCATAGAGTTGGGAGAAGTAGTGTAGAATATTAAAGTTCATCCAGAAATTTAAGTAGGTATGATATTGTATTAGTCTGCTCAGGCTCCCATAACAGAATAACATAGCCTGGGTGGCTTAAACAATACAAATTTATTTTCCACAGTTCTAGAGGCTGAGAAGTCCAATGTCAAGGTGCCAGCAAGGTAGGTTTCATTCTGAGGGCTCTTCTTTTGGCTTATAGGCAGCGGCCATCTCACTGTGTGCTCATGTGACCTCTTCTTTGAGCTCCACAGGGGAGAGAGAGAGAGAGAGAGCCCTCTGGTGTCTCTTCTTATAAGGGCACTAATCCCATCACAAAGGTCCCACTCTCATGACTCATCTAACTCTATTTATGTCCCAGAGGCCCCATCTCCAAATACCACCACATTGGGGCATTAGGGCTTCAACCTACAAATTTGGGGAAGAAACTTTTAGAAAAATAAAAGTAAATAGAGGAGATTTACCTGTTTTGAAATATATTACATATGTTTCTGTCATCAAAACCATGTCTCATTGGAGAATGTAAAGACACAGATGGATGTCACACACAGCCCAGCCTCCCATCTCAGCAGTTTAACCCAATAGCTGAAGTATAGTTCCTATCCAGCTCTGGGACTGCTTAGCTGTGCAACCTTGGGCATACCACTTATCCTCTCAAATCTTTAGGGTCTTCATTTATAAAATGGGGGTAAATAATAGTACCCACTTCACAGGGATGATGTAGTTCTAAATAAGGTCATCTATGTAGCTGTCCATAGTTTATTTGGCACATACAATCAGTTGAGAAAGGATAACATAGAATGAGGGGCATCTGGATAGTTGACTAGAAATTTGGAAAGCACAAATGTTTGGATCCTCAACTGCGTCGGATGTAAAAACACAAACTCAAAATATAGGAAATAACCTTCTCAGTGATAAGATTCTCAAAAGTTACAAAAATAAATTCTATATAGAGTGATGAGCTACATATAAAAAATGTAAAAATGGAATACACACACGCACAAACAAAACTGGAAGATAATTTGGATGTTTGTGTATCTGAGGGAAATTTTTCTATATGGATCCCTGACACTATTTATTAATTATCTCAATTTACAAATGGAAAAATTGAGTTTCTTTTCTGCCCTCTCTGTGGGGGACCCCTGTTCCCTGGATCCTTTGCCTCTTTTTTGTTTACTTACTTGTTTTGGTGAAGCCCATCCTCCTATACCTTTCTAAGAAAGGGTGCATGGAAGGTAAATTTTGACACTTGGCATATCTAAAAATGTCTTTATTTTGCCCTCACTCTTGTTTGTAGTTGGCTGGGCAAAGAACTCTAGACTGAAGGTCATTTTTCTGAAAAATTAGAAGACATTACTTGATTGTAACTGTCAGAAGTCTAAAGCTGACACCAAACCTGAAGTGAGTTCTCTCACCTGTTGTGCAGCAAGCCAATCTCTGACACGGTCTGTAGTGGAAGAAAGTAGGAATTTTATTATTGCACAGCGCTGAGCAAGGAGAGAGGGCAGCTAATTCTGAAATTCCACACTCCCCAAAAAGCTAAAAGGGTTTTTATTTGGGGTTTTAGGTAGGGGAGGGGGAG
Source organism: Equus asinus (assembly GCF_041296235.1). Taxonomy (NCBI): domain Eukaryota; kingdom Metazoa; phylum Chordata; class Mammalia; order Perissodactyla; family Equidae; genus Equus; species Equus asinus. The sequence continues at coordinate 82,806,067 of NC_091794.1, forward strand.
CGTATGGCCTTGCTGCTCGGAGCTTTCCCACCAGCCTGTCTTTGGCCTTGAGACACTTGCAGAGAGGAGGGAGCCCATGAGCTTGCTGCTCAGCAGCTTCCCCACCAGCCTGTATCTCTTTGCAGGGAGGAGATCACGAATCCAGGTGCTTGTCCTTGGCTGTGCCTGTCTCCATGGAGGATAGTGGATTCTGGAGCCAGGAAGCCAGAGAGTAAGCGGGGAATGAGTGTTTTGGTTTCAATCCCATATATGCTGGGTTTAATGTAGGGAAACTTATATCAGGGTTGGTATCAAAGCTTTTCTGATTTCCATATAGGTGAATGACCTATTATCTTGCTCCAGAAGCTTTTAGGACATTCTCCTTTCCTTTGGAATTGTGATATTTCATAATGATGTTCCTTGGTATGGGTTCTTTTTGGAAGCAGATTGCCTGGGTTCAAACCCAAGCTCTGCCATTTACTCTCTGGGTACCCTTATTGAGCCTCTCTGTGTCTCTATTTCCTCACCTGTAAAATGAGAATAACAGTATTACCCACTTCAGATGATTTTTTCTGAGAATTAAATGAGTTAATATCATAAAGTACTTAGAAGAGTACCTCATACATTGCAAGTGTGTGATAAATGGTAGCTATTGGTATTTACTGTGCTGAGCACATGGATCCTTTTAATCTGAAGATTCATGTCGTTCAATTCTGAAAAACTGTGTATATGCACGTATTTCCTACCATTCAGTTTCTCTTTGCTTTCTGGAGTTTGGGAGCTCAGTCTACATATGCAGGGGGTTTGGGTCATTGACCTTGATTTTTCACTGAGGTATCCATAATTGTCAGTGCTTTTGGGGAGGGAGGGGCAAATAGTTTCTCCAGAGAAGACTCCTCCAACCTCCTGCCAGGGTGAAGGTGTGGACTGTTGAAGTGGGGGATCCTGGCTTTCACTGACACAGGGGGCTGAGGGTCTCACAGTTCAGTATGGTGACTTACATTAGTCTCCATTAGCCCTGCTTCTTACGCCTCATCTCTACTGTGTCTGCTGTCCCCAATTCCAGATCAACTCCGGTCCTTCTCCAGAGAACAAACTTCTAGTCTCCTTTGGGATGAGGGAAGGTGGTAATGGAATGGAGAAAGGCATGAGAGGAAGAGATGTGCGTTCAGCAGCCTACAGTGTAGGGTAGATGAGAGGACCTCAGGATCTAACCACAGAATTTCAACCAATCCTGATTTTCAGCCCCTTGTCTTCCATGATGCCTGGTGTCTCCAAGGCCTCAGCCTTCCTGGGGACCTCCTCTGGCCTGTATACTTTTCAGTAGGCACTGATGAATCAGTAACTTCTCTTCTGTTTTCTCACTACCAAAAATGTCTTGACATTTGTCTACTGCTGTATTCTCCCCCTCCTCCTGTATTGTCTTTTATCTTCCCCCAATTTTTTTCTTTCAAATTGATTTTTCTTTTTTTTTTTTTTTTTTTGAGGAAGATTAGCCCTGAGCCAACATCTGCCGCCAATCCTCCTCTTTTTGCTGAGGAAGACTGGCCCTGAGCTAACATCCATGCCCATATTCCTCTACTTTATATGTGGGATGCCTCCCACAGCACGGCCTGACAAGTGGTGCACAGGTCCACATCCAGGATTCAAACCTCTGAATCCTGGGCCGCCAAAGCGGAATGTGTGAACTCTGGGCCAACCCCTTCCCCCAATTTTTTATAAACTCACATTTACAAGACAAAGATAAACTCATGTGGTTAATCAGCCATATTTAGCTGCATTTTTAGCAAATTAATTTAAAAATACTCTTCTATCTTAAAAGTGTGTCATTTATGACTTGCAGTTCTTATAGGCCTATCAATTCTGATCTATTTGCAAAGAAAAAAAAACAGATTTCCTCACCTACACAATCTAGGTATGCAAGTATAGAGATCGCCTTTATCTATCGTCATCATGGATACATAATTCAACTCAGTTCAAATCAAAACAACCCAACAAATATTTATTGAGTCCCTACTGTGTGCCAGGCACTTTTCTAGGCACTTGTGATCCATCAGTGAACAAAACAGATCCCTGCCCTCATGAAGCTTACATACCAGCAAGGGAAGACAACAGTAAACAATAAGCATAAGAGGTCTGTAAAGTATCTAGAATGTTAGGCGATGCGTGATGGAAAAAGAAACAATAGAGCAAGTTAAGGGGGCTTGGGAATGTTGGAGTAGGGCATAAGGGACAGGGTGCGGTATTAAGTAGCATGATCAGGATAGGCTTCAGTGAAAAGGCAACAGCTGAGCAAAGATGAGGTGGTGAGGGTGCAGGATATCTGAAGAACAGCTAGTGCAAAGGCCGAGGGCAGGAAGAAGACTGGGGTTCAGGAGGGAGGTCTGGGTGGAGATGTGAATTTGGCAGTTAAATAGAGATGGTATTTTAAGCCATAAGACGATATGAGGTCATTGAGGCAGGGACTGTAAAGAAAAGTGATAGTCAGGACTTCCACTTAAAGAAGCAATCAGAGAAACCCAAATTCTTGGGAAATCTAAAACCATAGAAACATGGTAGAACATACAGAAGGAACAGTGTGTATCCCCTCTGTCCTTTGACCCATCAAAGTCACACAAGGACTTAAGAGTTAGAGGCCAGGAAAAAAAAAAAAAAAGTAAATGTAGTAATGGGAAAAAAATCTAGAAATAATGGCATATATTATAAATTCTGGATTTACAGCTTTACTTCTGATAGTTTATACTGACAATGTTCAGTCAACTGAATTGTTCTGCCACATAAGAGTAAGAAGTTGAGACTGACCTACCTCCAATTATGTTGGGACAGATGCAGTATCTATTAAGTGTAGTGAAGTACTATGAGTCAATTCCTCCACTTTCTCCCTCATACTTCCCTGCCTCAACATGGCCCCTGCAGTCACCTGCTCCCTGGTCCTCTTTGGTGGGCCCCTAGATGTCTTGTTCTGGGGGCTATCTCAAAACACTCTCTCAATCAACAGAAAGCACATTTTCAAGTCTGCTTGTCAAAGGGCAAGTTAAAAACAATTAAAATGCAAGCCACCAATCTCAATATAGCTATCTTCAAAAGGCATCACTATGTACTACGGAATTATGGCCCAATATTTTTAGGTGTAGGTTGTTTTTAAAGAGTGCTTATCTTTTAGAGATACATCCAGAAGTACTTATGGATAAATTAAAAAAGCACCATTATGGACTGAAGTCTGCATAAACATTGCCATAAATAATTCCTAGGCTTCTTCAACAGCATTACAAATGTGACTTTTAAAAAATTCTTGCAACAAAATACCAAAGGCATTGACAAGGAGATGAGACTTATGGCATAGATATGCACAAACATACTAATTTGACATTACATAAGAGTCTCTTGCCATTATTAATCATTTGCATTCTCTACAGCAGGAGAGGCAAACTACGGCCCTTGGGTTAAGTGCAACCCGACACCTGTTTTTTTAAATAAAATTTAATGCAACACAGCTACATCCATTCATTTATGCCAGTGTTTCTGGAGTAGGGACAATCTTGAACCCCAGGGGACATCTAGAAATGTCTGGAGGCATTTTTGGCTGTCACAAGGGGTGTGGGGACTACTGGCATCAAGTACTGGCATCTTGTGGCCAGAGATATTACTAAACCTACCAGAGCTGCCCATAACAAAGTATCCGGCCCAAAATATCAGCAGTGCCAAGGTCGAGATACCCTGGCTTACAAACTGTCTCTGGATGCTTCTGCACTAAAACAGCAGAGTCGAGCAGTTCTGACAGAGATCCTAAGGCCACAACACCTAACATATTTACTATCTGGCCCTTACAGAAAAAGTTTGCAAATTCTTCTCTATACAAAAATCATAAAACATACATAAGTATCCCATGTATAGTAGGTTATCTATCAATTCTAGAAAGCTTCATTTAACATTATTTCTTTGAGAAATGAGCCAACCAACATTTTTATTTATACCTTTTCTAGCCATACAAAGGCCAGTAAAAGGTTATACTATATTTTATTCTGATTCATTAAACGGATATGTAACACAGTGATTCTCAGAAGCCAGTCCACAGATCACCGATCTGCCTTGATGAAGTTTTCACTGGCCCATACTGAAATGAGAAAAATAATTTGGGAGATTTTCATAAAGCTGACTTAACTCAATGTAAAGCTCATTCTTTATGATTATATCCTTCTTGCCCACATTTTTAAATATTAAAATGCCCTTTCTTTTCTTAAACAATGCTGATAATAGGTAGGTTTTTTAATATGGCAAAACTAATAGTTATAACATTGGGTCAAACCATTAAAAAAAAGGTATTGGTTCTTGAAATCCAAAAGTCAAAAACCCATTAACTTAGAGGCTTTTGCTCCAATATGAGGATGCTTTGATGTTGAACATATTTCACATATCATTGCTAAAGGTATTTCTTAAATGTGTTTTGCAATGTCTAATAAGTGATGAACTGCAGCTGAAGGCTTTTCCACATTCATTACAGTCATAAGGTTTTTCTCCAGTATGAATTCTCTGATGTTTAGCAAAGGATGAATCATGCCTAAAGGCTTTCCCACAATGACTGCATTCATAAGGTTTCACTCCAGTGTGGACTCTCTGATGGATAGAAAGATGTATTCTCTGGCTGAAGGCTTTCCCACATTCCTTACATTTATATGGTCTTTCCCCAGTATGAGTTCTCTGGTGTTGAGTTAGGTACGTGCTATGGCTGAAGGTTTTACTGCATACCTTACAAATATAAGGTTTCACACCAGTGTGAATAATTTCATGTTGCCTAAGGTGTCTAATCTGGAAAAATGCTTTTCCACAGTCTTTGCATGTAAAAGGTTTCTCTCTAACGTGAGTTCTCAAATGCTGGATCAGCCCAATGCTCTGGCTGAATGCTTTCTCACATACACCACATTCATAGGGCTTCTCCCCAGTATGAATTCTAACATGTTGAGTAAGAGATGACGGATGTCTGAAGGTTTTCCCACATTCCTTACATTCATAGGGTTTCTCGCCAGTATGGATTCTCTGATGTGGAATAAGGGATGAACTTTGGCTAAAGGCTTTTCCACATTCTTTACATCTGAAGGGTTTCTCTCCAGTATGAATTCTCATGTGTTCTGTAAGGTGAATGAGCTGTTTGAAGATTTTTTCACAAATATTACATTCAAAGGTTTTCATTCTTGTATGACTCTTTGAATGATTAATTAAATCTAAATTGTATCTACTTCTCTTTCCAGATACGTCATATTCATGGTTTCTTTTTCTTGGAGGACCTACTGGTCCTGGAATAACTTCTGAGCTCACATTAATACTTCTCTCAAATCTGTTAGCTTCTCGGTCTCTCTCCTGAGTGGGTGTGTTCTTGTGGGTCAAGGGGATCTGCCCTTCACCCATTCCTTGATTTTCCTGGTGGCTTTTTAACTTATCACATGTTGAGACTCTTCCCAATGGAGAATACAACACGCTTCCTCTTGTGGACCTTGCCATCATCAGGCCATGGTGTAATTCTTCCCATGACATGTCATTCTTTAAGGGTGACTCTTTGGTTTCTGTTTTACTCTCCAAGTCTGAAAGAATTCCAAAATTACAAATGACCCATATTATTCACTGCACTTTAAGAAATAAATGGCCATAGTGAGAACAGGAAGGAAAAAATATAACATATACGAGGTAAAGGAAGCTTGGACTGTCTTCAAATGCGATCTTGCCACTAGACTGCTAATATGAAAGGAAGTGAAGAAATGGTCAAAGAAGCTGTTAGAAGTATGTGACGTGACTTTAAGAAACTGGAAGGAGTGTATTTATGTGAATTGCAAGAGGAAATGGAATAAGAAGAGAGCATTATTGTAAGGGCAAACATCAAGAGTCAAGATTAAAGAAGACAGGATTCAAATACCATATCATCTCCAGCCCATATTTCTATGACAAAAATTTCTTTATTAAAAAAAAGTTTTTAAGTATTTATCTCATACTTTTTACACATTAAAATAAAACATTAAATAATATACGGATACATTCACCAAAAAAGAATAGCCTCTCTCAATCTCATCCTCATTTCCTCTGGTCTCTTAGGATTTTGGAATACATGCATTCAGACATTTCCCAACAATCTGTATATGTGAATGTGTGCATTTATATATATATGGCCATAAATGTACATATGCACTAAAAAAAGGGATCACGGTGTACATATAGTTCTGTAACTGTTTTGTTTTGCTTTTTAACTCAACTATACCTTATGGGCCCCCTTCCATGTCTGTACATTTAGATTTATCTCATTCTTTTTAACAACTGCATTGCATTCCACTTTGTGGACATATCGTAATTTGACTTTTCCCTCCTGAAAAATATTTAGGTGGTCTCCAATTTTCACTTTATCATTATACATACATTTGTATACACTCCTGTCAGTATTTCATAGGATTTACTAAAGAGGAATTCTTGGGTTGTGCTCTCAGTAAATGTGGGCACCTTTCCCTGCAAACTCATTGGATTTTTATCAATCTTCATGATTTTTGCCTATATATTAATTAATGGTTTCTAAATTTGTGACAAAATATTAACTATGCTGTAAAATCTTAAAGGATAGAGAATAGATATTCTATTCATAGTATACATGGCACAATATTTTTGGATGAGGGCATTTCCCTGATTTTTACTCTTCCTATTCCTATCTATCCATTCTGGACCCTGCCATCCTAAAGCACCAATATTTCCTGTTCAGAGCAAAATCTTATTCCCCAGGATTTCTAATCTCACTTGAGTAACAGCACATACAAAGCGCTCAGTGATAGCTAGACACATTTTGCAGCGGACTTAAAAAGCAAATAGAGATGTTTATATTACTTACTATCCATAATAGGGAGTCACTTAACTTTTCTTTTTACGGTAAGAACAAGATAAATGTTACATTTCAAGTGGTCAAATGTAGTGGTAGCATTCAAAACGATTCAGAAAAAGAAAATAAGACATCAACAAATGCAATGAGAAATGATAGTCCTAGGCATGAGGTGATGGGAACGTGGTTCAGCACATCATCAAGAGAGATGAAAAGAAGTGCATCTAGCAGTAACATCAAAGAAGAAGCCATGGGGCATGAGGGAAAAACTGACAGTAGGAAACATGATACAGTCTTGCTGGCACATGATTTCTAGTGTTCGAGACTGAAAGGAATGAGGAGTCAGGATGAGAAGTTCATTTGGGAGAGATGATGGCTTCTGTTTTTGGACATACTGGGGTTGAAGTGACACAGTAACTCTATGTAGAGATGCCCTAAACACCAGGGATATGTGGGAATAGAGTTCATACGGACGTGTAAGGCAAAGATGAAAATATGGAGAATACAGGTGTCAAAGGGCTAGCTGAAACCCTCACAATGCATCTGTGGGAGTTTCTACAGAAATAGAAAAGCAGAGTAAAAGGCTCCTCAGGGATTGTGGCAGAGACTGCTGGCTGTTCACTGAAATCTGCTCTCCCCATTTCTGGACACACAACTACCCTGTACTTCCCAATCTTCCTTGAATTGATTGACTGAAGTGGCAAAGGTCCCCCATTAAACAAATTAATGTAAGTGATGTGGACCGCTCCAGGCTGGCCCATAAAAACCTCCCGAAGGAGCTCCTCTGTACTCTTATTCTACTGCTGCTGAACTTAGAAGATGCGGAGGCCCTAGGGGATGCTGGAGCCACCGTGTGGAAGGAATCTTGGTCCCAGATTCGCCAGGTGGAGAAGAACTGTCCATTGAACTAACAGTTCCCCCAGACCAGGACACGAGCAAGAAACCCCTATTGCGTTTGAGCCAAGATTTAGAGTCTATTTGCTACCGTAGGTTAACCTATTCTAACGAAGGCGGAAATGATACGTCTGCATTAAAAAGGATGTTGATGAGAAGTACTGAAAAAACAATGAGAGAGAGAGACAAGACAGAAAGAATTAAATTAGCTGGTGGAGGAAATGATACCAAGGAGGTGGCGAGGTCTCTGGGCCGGAATTCTGCGTGTAGGACAGCAACATAAGAACATAAACTGGAGACAGAATGATTAGAATTCAAACATTGACTCCACCACGTAGTAGCTAAGTGACTGCCATACAAATTTCTTAGCCTATGAGGCCTCTTTCCCTCATTTGTGAGATGGGGCTGAGGGAGGCACAGGGCTCACAGAGGCCAGCTGGGCAAAGAGCTGTCATTATTCCTGATCTTACAAGTTGAAGAATACTGTTAAAAGCCATTGGATTTGGTAAGAAGGAATGCAGTGGCGATTTCTCAAAGAGTCATAAATTATCTGAAATAAAATGCTAAATTACACAAGTTAGAATCAGAGTTGAAGCTATGATCACAGAATAAGATTTAGGAAAAAATATTAAATAGAATCATGAGAGAAAGTGAAACCCCTGATAAATGACATGAGAATCTGGGGAAGGGCGGTGCGTTTAATGAGGAGAGATCCATGAATAGCTGAATGGACAGGAGAAGGAAATTATGATCAGGGTAAGGTGTGGAATGCTGGAAAAAGCAAGAAAATCATGAAAGTCAGGTCAGGAGAAATGGTGCAGAAGGCTAACGCTGATGAGAAAGGCATCTCTTTTCCTCTGACTCCAAAGAAACTAAAGAGAAGAGGCAAGTGCAGGAAAGGGTAACAGAGTGGCAACCAGGTTTCTCGTGGGTCCCATGCAGATGGCTTTTGCCTTCCCCACAGCCTGGAGAAGCCATTGAGTGGAACTCTCTCGCAAAGCTGACCAAGGCCCCATCTGTCTTGCTCTTACCTGAAGTTGGACCTTCTGAAATCTCTCTCTCGATCAGCCATGGTTCTTCTCCTTTCTCTAGCTGGGAAATCACAACAGGTTTGGAAAGCTGATATCCTGCTCATGAAGAAATAAAAACTACATGTGCTGAGGTGAAAGAGTCATCCCAAGAATTTAAAGATAGTTTTTTGGGATTCAGGCCTTCTGAAGGGTAGAGGGGAAAGACCAGTGCAGAAAAGACCAAAGCAATCCTGAATTGCTGTTCAGAATGAACTAGAAACCTCTGATACAGAACTCAAAACCCAAGCATAGCACTCAACTTAGAAATAAAGATTTTCTTCCAGTAGGTAGGTTCTAGTCACAAGGGGAACCCATCCTTACCCACTGAGACCAGGTTCCCATAGTTCTCCAGCATCACCTCCCGGTACAGAGTCCGGTGAGCAGGGGCCAGCTGCCCCCACTCCTCCTGGGTGAAGTCCACAGATATGTCCTTGAAGGTCAACAGTTCCTAGAACATCAGATATGATCCTTTTCAGCCAGAGTTCAGGAAAGTTGTTCTGACCTTGTCCGGATGCTAAGAGATTCTAGCCAAGTTTTCCTGGAGACTCTCTTGACAACTGATTGCCTGACTCTCTGCTGGAGGTTACAAAACAAGGCAGAGAGCATGTAAGTTGTCTTTTGCAACTTATGATTGGGCTGAAGGCAAAATGCTCATGCAATACTAAAGAACGCCACAGAAAAGCATATAGTATTTTAGATTAAAAACAATAAATACCAGGAATATTTGAGAAAGGGGAGAGTTCAAAAGGGGCTAAGGCCACAGGAGAAGACGGACCTTTGTTGGGCTGAAAGAATTGGTTAAAATGAGAACATTTCAGCATAGGTAAATACCCTTAGCTGGGCATTTCTTTTAGTAAGGAAAATATGCAAGAACAACATGTTTGTGGAGGGAGCATGAATTCTGCCTAGTAAGGAAGATCCCTTGACCAAAGCAGACACTGTGTTGTGCAGTACCAAAGCCTGTTACGTATCATCTACGTAAATTAAACCATCATTTGATAGTTTTTCTTTTGTGAGGAAGATTGGCCCTGAGTGAACATCTGTTGCCAGTCTTCCTCTTTTTGCTTGAGGAAGACTGCCGCTGAGCTAACATCTGTGCCAATCTTCCTTTGTTTTATCTGGGATGCCACCATAGCACGGCTTGACACGTGGTGCCAGGTCTGTGCCTGGGATCCGAACCTGCAAACCCCGGGCCGCCAAAGTGGAGTGCTCAAACTTAGCCAGTATGCCACTGGGCCAGCCCCTGATAGTTATTTTTTTAAAAAACTATCAAATGCAAAGAGAACCCAGAAGCCAGAAAGCTGAGATAATAAAAAATTCCTTAAGTATGGATTTAATGCTTTTTATGTATTGTAAATAATTCTGGAATGCATTTCAGGCCTATTAGGCTGACATTAGCATCCACCTTTAACCAATGAGAAAACTGAACTTGAAGGTTAAAGACGTGGGATTGAACCCTGTACCATGTGACTCTGGAAGCTAAGATCCACTTTAAAACTCTTCTGTTCTCTAATAATATCTCCTTCTATATCGGTTTTCTCTTGAGTACTCCAGAATTTTCTGAGTTTCCCTATGCTTCCAGGGCTTGGCAACATAGAGCTTTGCCAGTTGCCAGTGGGCTTTCTGAATAGCTCATTTATGATACACAGACAGTGCTGAACTGCTCTTGGAAGTCTGCTTTCCTTTTCCGCTCAGCTTATTTAGTTTGTGCCCTTTGTGACCTGCCAGTAGGTTCCCTACTCACTTCTGTTTTCGTCTACACTTCTGCCCCAGGACGTGACCAAAAATCCCCTCTTACTGGTCATTAATAAAGCGTATACATCTGCAAGAACATCAGAACCTAAAATTAACCTCCTGTTAATTTTTAACTGTTGCTAAAAAGGTTTTACAGTGTTTGCCTTTCCCCCAGATGACATCAATGAGGTTTAAGGACAAGAACTACATGACACCCTGGCACGATTTTTAAATTTGTTGGATAAAGGACTAGAGGTTTGCTAGAAACAAGAGGGTTCCTGAGGAAGGTTACTACTCGTGGGGAATTATCTGTGAAATCAGTTGATGCAGCCTGGTTTCAAACAGGCTAAGAAAATCCAATCCAGGAAGTTGAGGCAAAGAAAATCAAAGTCCAAGGCTCTTAAATTCTGAGAAACAATTTCAAAGAGTGACAGGAAACTCCAACCCACCTGGAATTCTGCTGTTGAGGGCCCAGAGGCCACGTCATCCTCGAAACGTTCTCCCTGAGTCTCATCAGCATCCTGAGACAGCAGAGCTGAGGAAGGAAAAGAGCCACGAGGTCTGCATCTCCCCAAATCCCCCAAACAGAAAAAATGCCTGCAGGCCAGCTGAATGTGCCTCCTCTCTCAATACCTTCACAAACAGGGACATTCAGAGCGACTCAAGAACAGCCTGAGGGCTCCTTAATGAGGAGGATCTGCAGTGTGTTGTTTGGGGATTAATGTCTCCCAATGTTCCACGCTGGTCCAAAAGCACAGATCTACCAGGCCTCTCCTCTGTTCAAAAATCCTCAAAGCTTCCCCACCGACAGGAGGAAAACTCCAAACACTTTACCAGGGTCTTCAAGATCCTCCGCAACCAGGCCAAAGCAGCTTCTCCAAACACCATCCTTCATCCCCTGGACACACCCAACCACATAATCCTACTCACCCTTCTTTGAACGTACCCGGATAGCACCCACCTCAGTCCTTTTACCAGGGGCCTACTCAGTGAAAAACTGAGTTAAGCTTCTGGACCAGTTCAAGTGAAGTTTTCTCAGACACCCTTAATGAGAAGAAAAGTTTCCTCTCCCCTCTTCTCCCCAAAACCTTGGTTTTGGTCCCTACTCTAGCATCTATCTCAGGCTGTCTCCTATTATATTTATTTGTATAAATAAATATACAAATTTATTTATATAGCATATAAATGTATACATAAATACATAAATATATAAATTTATACATATATATAAAATATAAAATTTATTTACATAATAAATTATCGAGGGGATAATTATCTCCCTTGATTGAATATTAGTATGAGTATATGGGTAGAAACTGTATCTGATTCATTCTTCTTCCATCTGCTCAAGTGTTAAGCACAACATCCTGCCAGGTGGCTAGAATTCAAGAAATCCTGGCTGAATTTAAGGTATTAAAAATATAAACCAGGAATTAAGACACACATATTATTGTCCTCGTGTTTTTTCCCAGCTTTTTATCATGAATATTGAACATTCTTATATCCGCCACCAACATGCAACAATAGTTCGCATTTGCCATATTCGCTTCATCTACCTATATTTTTTTCCTGAACCATTTCAAAGCTGCAGACCTCATGATACTTCATCCCTATATACCTCAAACACGGATCTTCTCCTACACAACCACAGCACCGTTCACCACCCCCAAGAAAGTTAACAGTAATTCCATAGTATCTAAACATTCAGTCAATATTCATGTTTTCTCAACTGTTCCCAAACTGTCTTTTATTCTGGATTTTTTCCAAACCAGGAGCCAATCAGGGTTCACACATTCAAAGGGGTTGTCACCTCCACGCTCTTATTCTAGAATAAAACTTTCCCTTTTTTCACGACATTGGCTTTTTAAGAGACCAGAGCAATGTGACTATCCTCACAGTGGGGTTTACCCTATTTCTCCATCCCCTGTCTTTTCTTTAAACCCCAAGTTCAGCCTTTAAGCTTAATCTAGGATCCGGTAAAACATTTTTGGCAGGAATACTCCATGGGCGACACCACATGTTTTATATTACATTACCCAGAAGGCACAAAATGTCAAGTTATCCCATCTTTGGGACACTTGGTTAAGATAGTGACCACCAGATGTCACCATTGGAAAAGTATGTTCTCTCCTTGGCACTTAGCAAGTAACCTGTGGGGGTGATACTTTGTCACCATGTGAATATCCTGTTCCCCATCAGCCTTATTTCATTTACAGTAAAATCTTCTATCATTCCTTCTACATTTATTACTGGCAGGTATTGTCTACAAAGAGCTTTCCCTCAACAACCTAAATGATTGTTGATCTAAATGATCTAAAATGATCTTAATGATCTGAAATGATCTAAAAAGCAAGGTCAATGCACCCTCCATTCCCATAATAATCTATTTTCAAAGTAAGAAATCAGTGTATTAATCACCTCCAATGTAGACAAATGAGTCCCCCCACTTCTTTCTCTATTTTAAGTGTCATCATGAACTTGTGGAATTTTATTTATTCAAAGTGTTACAATCAACCTGGACACTTAAACTGTCTCAAATTTGTCCAGTGGAAGCCCCTCACACCTGGCTGTTCCATCCTTCCGAAACATGTCCATTAGTCTTCGTGCTCTTCCTTGCTTTCTAACCCAAGTTGCTCCAGGTTCACCAGGACATCCCCTGCTGCCTCTGCTCTTGACCCAGCCACCGAGCACCCGGACAGGGCCCTCATCTGATTCACATTTCCTCACCATAAAATAAGGAAAGTCGGGCAAGTCTTCCCTGCCCCATACGCCCATGAGTGAAATGAAAGAATATATACAGCCATGACACTGAAATATTGGTTTTAGGTTGAACTGACCACTCCTGCTAGGAAAACCCCAGGCCAGAAGCCATAATCAAGAACTCCAGAGACCTTTTACCCATTGTCTCCCCAAGAGATGCTTCTGTTCAGGTGTCTCCCTTCCTTCTCACACTAGAGGATGCTGCTTTTCCTCCATCCCACCCATCAGTCTATTCTCACCTTCTCCTTCAAACATCTTAGTCACCCCCTCCCACAGGGGCACCGCCTCCTTGGCCTTCTTCGGATGGTGCAACTTCACCCAGGTGCTGGCCTCGGTGGGCAGGGTGATCAGGAGCCGCTGCAGCATGATGACTCCGGCACTCCTTTCCGGGGGCCTCTCGAGCCTCAGGCCACAAGGCAGAGAGTCCAGGTTGGGCTTGTCCACTTTTGATGAGGAAACTACCCGAGACTCTGACGGGGAGCTTCGCAGTTGTACAGGTGTCCGCCGCTCTCAGGCACCTGGGGAACACAGGGTAGCAAAATCCAGAGTCTGGACCTTTTAATGTCTAGGCTTTCAAGGAACACCTCCCATCTCGAGCTCCATCTCTCAGCAGGCAGCTGAAGGCTCCAGGTATGGATTCTAAGCAGCCACCTCTGCAGTCTCCTGGCGATGCTGGGCAGAAAAGATCAGAGTCAACAAAAGGATCTAGAAGGCTCAGCCACAGGGTTAGAATTCCACAACTTGCCCCAATCACTGAAAGATTTTTACAAAAGATACACGGAGACCGCGGATATACACAGCCCACACGGTCCAAAACACTGTGCTGGTGTCAGGAAGCAGAGAGATGACTAAAATCCAATTCTTTGTTTTAGGCAGTAGTACTATGTTTAACATAGTCTGAGATTTAGAATCAAAAATGATCTGGGTTTGAATCCTAGCTCCTTCCGTTGTCGGCTGCATCAAATCACGTAAGCACTTCAACCTCGGTTCCCCCTTCCTAACCGGAGAGGACAAGCCCTCCTCCAGGACTGCACCCGCCGGGCCCTGCCCTCGCAGTCTTTGTCCGACTCCGGGGGCGCTGGGTGCACCGCGCGCCACGGACGACCGCGGACGGGGCGGAGCGGAGCCGGCTCTTCCTCGCTGGTCCCCTCCCCAGACCCCGGCGAGCCCCGCTCACCCCACTCTCACCGGCTCCGACCGCACGCCCACGCCTTCGCCCTCGCCCTCGCCCTCCAGCAGCCACTGAGATGCTCCCACGGAGCGCAGCCGGGGCCGCTGCGCCTGCGCGGCAGCAGCCTCCGCGCGTGGTTCCCAGCGTCCTCCGGGGCAGCCTGCCGGCTCGCTGCATCCCCCACGGGATGCTCGCCCGGCGGTCCCGTCCCTCTCAGCTTGCCAGCATCCCCGGACCCGAAGCGGGGTGAAGCAGCCCTGCTCCTGCGGAAGGAAACGGGGCTGTGTTCTCGTCCACCCTAGAGCCTACTCAACGGAACCAGCTCTCCTCTGCGGAGAATAGCTTGTGAATGTTTCTGTGGGGAGACGTGAAAGCCTTGACAAACGGGAAACATCTGTATCATTTTTTTTTTTTGTCGAAACAACGTTGGTATAAAAGAATCGATACCTCTTTCACTTAATATGTACGTGGAAAAGACTAAAAATGGAACGGAATCCAATGTTTCATTAAAAGAATACCACGATCAGGTAGTTTTTTGTTCTAGTATTCAGTAAATTCTTAGGTGAATTGCTTTCCTTTTATTTCTGAAATACCAGAAAATAGACAATAGCAAAATAATTGTTATATATAATCTCACGAAACAGAGGTAACATTGCTAACATTTGGTGTACAGACTACCTACACACACCCACGGTTTATGGTTTTTCATGTATTTTATGTATTTTCTGCAAAAAATGACTGTAATGTAATACTGTTTCATTGCTGGGTTTTGTCTCCTCGATAAAATAGGAGTACATCATCCCAAGTATACTTCTACATCAATAGCTTACAAAAATAACAATTTACAAAATAGAATAAAATTATGTACTTGCTGGCTGTTACTGACTAAATGTTTGTGTTTCCCCCTCTCCCGCCCTCAAAAAGTTTCCTATGGTGAAGCCCTAACCTCTAGTGCAGCTGTATTTGAAGTAAAGAAGTAATTAAGATTAAATGAGGTCATAAGGGTGGGGCCCTGATCCCTTAGGGTTAGTGTCCTTCTAAGAAGAGACAGGAGAGGGCTTACTCTCTCTCTCAAAGTGCAGGCACGGAGGAAAGGTGATGTGAGGGTTTAGCAAGCAAGAAGACACCATCTACAAGCAGGAAGAGAGCCCTCACCAGAAACTGACCCTGCCAGACCTTGGTCTGGGACTTCTAGCCTTCAGTACTGTGCAAAAATAAATCCCGTTGTTTAAGCCACCCAGTCTGTGATTGTTATAGCTGCCCACGCAGACTAATGCATTAGCATGTAGTATTTACATAGTATGAAGCTTTGTTCTCAGTACATTACAGATTTTAACCGATTTAGTCCTCATAACAATCCCTTGAGGTAAGTACCATTATTTATTCCCACTTTGCAGATAAGAAAACTGAGGTTTGGAGAAGTTGCCTCATACAGCTTGCAAGTGGTGAATCCAGGCAGTCTACGCTCCTTTCTGCTGCTCAACAAAAACACAGCATAAACTATAGTAAGATGTGAATGGTAGAGTCTGGTAGTGGTGCATGGATGCTCACTGTAAATTCTTTCAACTTTTCTGTATGTTTGAGTATTTTCATAATAAAATATTGGAAAAATATACCTAAGAATAAACAAGAAGAATTATGCGGGACATCATAAATAAAACTACAAAAGTTACTGATTTAAATAGAGAGAATAGTGACATATGCCATATCCATGGATTGGAATGGAACATTCTAAATATGTCACTTTTCCTCTGTTTTAATGCTCCTTAATGAAAATCTCAACTTTTCTTTTTACTAAATTAAGTGATTCTAAAATTTACCTAGAATGGTCAGTATTCCAGAATGGCCAATAAAATTTTCGAACCATGATGAAGTCAGACTTCCCTAACCAATGTAAGTGGTATAAATTGCCCTACAAATATAATACAAGATAAAATCTTGTATTAGAGAGGCAAAATAATCGAAATAAGAAAAAACTAATGCCAAAATAGACTCATAAATTAGTGAAATGAAATTGGAAGCCCAGAAACAGGCTTGATAATTTAATTAAATTTAGTATATTATAAAAGTGGCATTTCAAATTAGTGGAGTAATGAAAGATTATTCGATGGGTCATTAGGACAGCTAGTCAGCCATTTTGGGAACTGTATTAGTCTGTAGTCTGTTTGGGCTGCTACAACAAAATACCGTAGACTGGATGGCTTGAATAGAAGAAATCAACTTTCTTACAGTTCTGGAGGCTGGGAAGTCCAAGATCAAGGTGCTGACAAGGTAGGTTGCATTGTGAAGCCTCTTCTCTTGGCTTGTAGGTGGCTGCCTTCTCACTGTGTGCTCACATGACCTCTTCTTGTGTGCGTATAGGATGAGAGAGAGATTTCTTTGGTGTTTCTTCTTATAAAGACACTAATCCTATCCTTATGATCTCATTTAACCTTAATTACTTCCGTAATGGCCCTATATCCAAATATAGTCACATTCGGGCTTCAACCTGAATTTGAATTTGGGAGAGACACAAACATTCAGTCCATAACAAGAACAAATCAAGTAGGGTTTCTACTACGTGTGTTACACATCATAGAATTTCAGGAAAGCTAAGTTTTGTTTTAAAGGGAAAGCAAAACTATCAAAATATTCCAAGAAAGGTGATTTTATACATGGTTTTGTGATTGTCTCTTCTATTTGCAAGTAACAAGTTCACCAGAATTGCTTTCTAAGTTAAAAAGATGATGATGATGATGATGATGGTGATGGGGTGATTATTGGAAGGGATCTGGAGTGTCTTTGGCAATCCAGAGAAGTGATTAGCACAGTCTGTGGAAGGTTAGGAACTAGTGTGTCTCCGGGCACGGCGAAGTAAGGTGCCCAGAAGGATGCCCTCTAAACCACCGCCCTTAATATGGTTCAGTTTTAGCAACTCCCCGTCTGTGTTGCTCAATTCAAAATTCTCGATATTGGCAAGATCATTTGATCAGTGAGCTGTGACCAGGGGGCAGGCAGTGTCCCGGTAGAGACCTGGTTTCTGAGCACTCACTCCCATGAGTAGGCCAAAGTCTCCAACAAAGGGGAAATGTTCCAGACTAAGGAAAAAAGATGAATGCTCCTTAATTCATTTAATGACACAAATAGAACTTGAATGCTAAAATTTACTTTTTTAAGTACAAAAAAGTATAAATTTAACTTATGACTACATTTCAAATATTCTAAATAAAATATAAGCAAATAGAACTAGCAATGCATTAAAGAAATAACATATATGATCAAGCAAGGTTTTTCCCATGGTGTTTCAATCTGAGGAAATGTACTGACATAATCCATAACATCAAATTCAAAAGGAAAAACCATATGATTGTGTCCATAGCTACTGAAAAGGATATTAATAAACTTCAGCAAACAATAATGTATCTTTATTTGTTTAAAAAGTAGTTTTACAGCACTTACTGTTTATCAATCATTGTTCTAATTAATATACTAAAAACTCTCAGTAAAATAGGAATAGAAGGAAATTACTTAAATATAACAAAGACAATTGACAAAAGACAATAGAAAATAGCATCCTAAGTGGTACAACACTAAAACCATTTCAATTAAAATCAGAAACTTGCCAGCACGTTATTTTTAACATTGTCTTGGAGGATTTATCAAATACAATAATACAAGGAAGCTAGCACAAATATTGGAAGAGAGAGAGCTATATCTTTTTGCTGATGACATGATGGAATATCTAGAAAAACCCAAGTCTCTAATAAAAAATACTAGCATTCATAGGAGACTTTCATGTGAGGGACTTGCCTCATAACAAATACACAAAACTACGTATCTTTCTTGCTCTAAAAATGAGCACCTAGAATGGAATGGGGGAAATATTCCATCCTTAATAGCAGTGAGAAATTAAAATATTTAGAATAAATTTAATAATAAGAAAATGTAGAGGAAGAAAATGAAAATAAAAGTTATTAAAAGCCATAAGACAAGTTTTGAATAAATGTAAAAGCATATTAAATTTGAGAAAGATTTGATATCATAACTGTCAAATAAGATAAAACTTTATTGCAATTTCTATTAAAATCCAAACAGGGTTTCATTTTGATTTTGGAACTAGATATAAAGATCTTAAAATTTACACGCAAGAATAGGGTTCAAGAAAAGACAAGAAAACTAAGAAAAAGAACAGTGATGGGACACTCGCCTCACCAGATATCACAACATACTGAAAAGTCATTATAGCCAAGAGTTATGATACTGGTGTGAGAAATGCCAAATAAACCAATGGAACAGACTTGGGATGCAAGAATAGATTCTAGTAGATGTGAGAATTTTTTAAATGACGAAGATGGTAGCTCAAGTCCATAGGAAATGGATGAATTGTTTAATAAGTGAAGCCTATAGAATTTATCAATCTGGAAGAAAATAAAAATAGATCCCTATCTTGAATCATATTAGAAATAATTCCAGTTGTATTAAACTCTTGTTACTGAACTAGGTCCGTTTTGCCCGCCGCACAGTATGCCAATCACTGAGATAACGAGTTTTGCATCAGAGGAAAGGTCTATTCACAAGGCAGCCACACAAGGAGATGGGAGAACAAGTCTCAAATCTGCCTTCCCGAAAATGAGGATTAAGGATATTTATGGGATAAACGGGCAAGGTGGTCTGAAGTGTGGGGATAGATGATCAGAGGTAAGGAAAAGTGACGTGACTGATGATCTGAACAAGTGTAATCAAGCTTCACGGCTCTTCATAGGATGCATGTTCACAAAGTGGTGGTGGTAGCATGATCTGAGGGTGGAGTTTTGCCTCCCTAACGTCAAAGGCTCACCTATCAGACATTCTCACAGGCTCAGTTGATGCGTTGGTGGTCTCAACTGGCCTAAACTGGACAAGGGGTTGACTCTCAGCTCCTAAAAAACAACTTAAGCACCTGTTACCATGGTGACCCAAGCATCAGAGATGTTATCCATAAGGAACCTTGTGAGAGTCTGATAATATGCTATCTACATGACTTTTAAGAATAATCATTAATGGCTATCTGGCCACCGGTTTCACTCTCAACGCGTTGTCTCTTAAAAAACAAAACTAAAATCTTGCAAGAAAATCCAAAAGAGTACATATACAGTCTAACAATGGGAGAAATGCTTTTAACTAAGTCTGGAAACCCAGTCAACATATTTAGCTATATAAAAATTAAAAACTTTTGTAGGCAAAAGATGCCTTAAATAAAGTCAATATACAGATGACATATATGAAACAAATGTTTGTAATGCAGATGACAAAATATGTATTTGATTGACTCTAAAATATAATTTCTTTTAAAATACGCCATTATTTATGTACCACTAATAAAGAAAAATGCTGCAATTTAATTAATGCACAATGCTTTCTTATAGCTTAAATTTTATTTTATACTTTGTTAAAGCATTCTTTCAGACTATTTTTAGGCATAGATTTTTATCATACCGCATACTATTCTGTTTCTGCACCTTTTTATGTACATTATAATTTTTTCATTGTAATGCCAAACCTCTTTGTAACTTTTAAGACATTTAAAATCGTAATTAAACTCAACACATTCAGTACCAACAATGTACCTAACTTAACTGATGCTTGGGCACTCACAGTCAATGACAACAATACCTAAACTACTGACTTCAGGTCAGCTTCAGCCATGTAAAAAGGGGTGGGGGTGGGGAGAGAAAAAATAACCCTATGGGGAAATGGGCAAAGGATATGATGCCATAATTCACATAAGAGAAATCCAAATAGTCAACAAGCACATGAAAAGATAGCCAAATATGCAAATTAAAAGTAATAATTAGACACCACTTTACACCCAAACTGGGCAAAAATAAGAACTATAACAGCTATTGCAAGTGGGAATGCAGAGAGAGACTATTCCCATACATTGCTGAGAGAAGTGGGCACCAGCCTTTTTGGAAAGCAATTGGGCAACATCTCTCAAAATAAAAAATATATACGTCTTTTGGAAGATATACAGATCGCCAATAAACACATGAAAAGATGTTCAACATCACCAATCCTTGGGTAAATGCAAGTCAAAACTACACTAAGATACCACCTTACACCTGTTAAAATGTCTATAATCACTAAGACTAAAAATAGCAAATGTTGGAGAGTGTGTGGAGAGAAGGGAACTCTTATACACTGCTGGTAGGAATGCAAACTGGTACAGCCACTATGGAAAATAGTATGGAGATTCCTCAAAAGACCAAAAATAGAAATACCAGGGGCCGGCCCGGTGGCGCAGTGGTTGAGTGCGCACATCCCGCTTTGCTGGCTCAGGGTTCACCAGTTGGGATCCTGGGTGTAGACATGGCACCGCTTGGCAAGCCATGCTGTGGTAGGCATCCCACATGTTAAGTAGAGGAAGATGGGCACTGATGTTAGCTCAGGGCCAGTCTTCCTCAGCAAAAAGAGGAGGATTGGCAGCAGATGTTAGCTCAGGGCTAATCTTCCTCAAAAAAAAAAAAAAAAGAAAGAAAAAGAAATACCATATGGCTCAGCTATCCCACTACTGGGTATCTACCCAAACAACTTGAAATCAACAATCCAAAGTAACATATGCACCCCTATGTTCATCGCAGCACTATACACAACAGCCAAGACACGGAAACTATCCCAGTGCCCATCGACTGATGATTGGATAAAGAAGATGTGGTGTATATATACAATAGAATACTACTCAGCCAAGAAAAAAGACAAATTCATTCCATCTGCAACAACATGGAAGGACCTAGGGGAAATGATGTTAAGTGAAATAAGCCAGACTGAGAAAGACAAACACCAGATGTGAAATACAAACAAGCACATGGACAAAGAAAACAGTTCAGTGGTTACCAGGGAAGGGGGGTGGGGGGTGGGCACAGGGGGTGAAGGGGAGCACCCATGTGGTGACAGACAAGAAATAACGTACAACTGAAATTTCACAATGATATAAACTATTATGAACTCAAATAAAAAAATACATATATATATATATATACATACTTCTTTTGGTAAAGGGACTCCCAAGAATGTATCCCTGGTAAGAAAAGCTCTCTTACAAAGGACGACCGTATGAGGATGGCTGTTGCAGCTCCGCTTCGACTGGCAGAAGACAGGAAAGTCAAAGCCCACCAGTATGCAAACCGCTGAATAAGTGATGATATACCCACACCCAGGACACAGTAAAGGCCTGATAAAAGAATGAATTAGCGCTCTGCCGTCATTTGGCAGGATTTCCATGAGATATTTTTAAGTGAGAAAGTATTACAGTAAACCATATGAACTTCTTGATATTTGATCAGTTTTAACATACGAAAAGGCAGTTTCATATGATTTAGCTTAATAATTATCCCCCAAATATGTGTATTTATGTATATATGCATATCTATGTCATATATACTAATATATACAAACATATGTTGGTAAGGATTGTCTGAATATAGAGAAAAATACTTACCGGGTTGTTAACATGCACAAATTAAAAAGAATATAACATGATCTGAAAATAACATGATCTGAATATAACATGATCTGAAAGCCACTGAACTCGATCTGGGGTTTTATGCCAGATGATGTTGGCTGCATCATACTGAAGCCCTCAACTTCCTTTTTTATTTCAATACATTCAAAAAGAGAACAAATTTGTCTACTGTAAATAGGAAAGTATTACATGCCACAAAAGTACAATAATAATATTAAATCCAAGAAGTTAAACATTTAAATAAAACAATGAACAGAAGTAATAAAAATCCAGTCAATTTACAAAAGTGCATATCTGAAAATAAGTTTCTCAATGCAAAGAATGAAATTGTTTATCCATTTAAAAGTGGGGAGAGATATTTATATTGATGTCACTTACTAAAAAAAAAGATAGGCTTCTATATTAATCAGAAATTTCCATCTTTCAGTTTTGATATGAGCCAGCACTGGAAATCCCAATTCACATGCGTGCATAGTGGATAAGGGCAAGATAATTGCATTCTTGATGGAGTTAGAAACTCACCAAAATTAACGGAATTTTTAAATAAACTCTTATTTCAATAGGACATCTAATGTCATATCTAGAATCTGTTCTTCAGAATGTGCCAAGTTATTTGGTTATATCTACAAAGATACTGGGGAAAGGGCCCCTTGTCTATTCATCTCTGCCATCAGATTCGGAAAATCCCTATGAAGGCATTTTATCAAGTCTTTTTAATGTCTCTTCATAATCTTCAAAATATAGTCTCAGGAGGTAGTTCAGATGGGTTAATCACCATATCGTTGGAACAAAAGGAATCCAACTCACCATTTTAAAGAGCTACACCCCACAACTCCAGTCACACAACATTGTAATTTAAGGCACTTGATCTCTCAAGTGGAAAACTGGTTTAAACCTAGCCTCGAAGGACTGAATTTAGATTGCTCAAGTGATAAATACATCTTGAGGCAGTTCCAGTTAGTCACATGCTCTCACAAAGGGTATGTGATCCAGAAAGATGAAGTCATTTTAGCATCTTCAAGAGATGCTGCGGGAAAACCAATGAGCTTCTGAATGAAACAGAAGCTGTTTGAAATCATTGCCCATCTCTTCATGGATCTGAGAAAAAGGGAGAATTCAGTGACCCACTCTTATACGACTAACAATCTTAACAGCTTTGTTAGGCATTTGTCTTAAACCTTCATGCCCAGGTTCTCCCTGTGCATAATTAGTAAATTGTATTCAAATCATCTCTACTGTTCACATTTCCATTATAATTTTCAGCCTTATCCTTTAGAAATACCATTTTCACCACTGATTCATGATAGGGTCAAAAGGAAATTAACATTATCAATAATGACAGAGAGAGGTCCAATTCCAATTTACAATTATATAACCTTCTACATACTTTCTGTAACAAATGGTTGTCAACTTCTAGCAGAAGAATGCTGAAAGGAATGCAGAATGAGTATGTTCTAGCACTGAGAATCATCTATACTCTCCATGCTTCCAAGCATTTATGGTCGAAAGTTTAGTTACAGTAGCTGGTGCTGTTTGTCTCTGGTGCATATGCTGCAGACCTGCCAGTGGATGCGGTGGCTCCAGTGGATGCCAGTTGCCAGTATCTGCATTTCTGCATCTGAAGCTGGGCTGCCTCAGATGTCAAGAAAATAACACTGACTAGCACCTCCCCCTCCCTGCCCCCATTACCCCCACCACCAGCCCTCAACCAATGACTCTTGGCAGTTGGTATGACATTGCCCAGTTTGCTCTCCACTAGGTGGCATAATTCTGAGGTTTTGTATTTTGCAGTTTCCCGGAGTTTCAGTGAGATTAAGTTCCAGTCTCCTACAGTGATAACTAGCTTAATGGTATGTCCTTCCTGGCTATCTTCCTTTATCTGTCTCACTTCCCGCAGTCCCTATTGGTATTTCCTGTGTTTCGCAAATAGACTATTTGCAGTCCAATCCTTGTCTCAGGGTCTATTTCTGAGAGAACCCAAATCAGACAGTCACTGAATATGGGAACAATGATCCTGTAAGTCATGCAGTCCTTGTAAAGTGAGCGCCTTACCAGCCTACGCTACCCTCAGCTCAAGCAATAATATCCTTGAAATTCTATATTTAATGTATCAGTTGGTTTCCTTGTAGTACACATTAAAAATAAAAACATAGACATCCAGCTTTACATTTATAATTTGTGTACTTCCCTATATGTAGGATACGCTTCAATTAAGCAGTTTAAAAGATAAATATGTAACAACTGAAACCGTCTTTCAGACTCACAGTCACCCCTGGCTCTGAGCTTCTGCTTCCAGTGAATTCATTCAGTTTATAAGCCATCTTGCCACTCCACTTAAATAATTCAGAATTTTGCTGGAGTCCTTCTTTCTCTTCAAAGGAACAACCTTCACTAACACATGAGAGTAAACAGAAGGTTATTCTCTCTTCTCTTGTCCTCTCTGGGACAATCCTCCAGCATCTGGGGTCTCTTTGCAGCTACCGGTTTCACTAGGGGTGGGTACTCAGAGCTAATGCCCCTTCTCCATCCTGGGATACAACAGGAAGAACAAAGTCATCTTCATCTTGTTTTCCTTAAGTCCTCACAACATTAGTAAACCAGACTGTACATTTTTATGATAATTTTTGTGGGAGAGTCAGGGAAATTCAGAATTGAAATTGTAATTAACTTGAACCCTCTAAAAGAGAAAATACTTGACAGCATGGGACTTCCCATGGACTGTACTCACAACCCTCATCCCACAGGTGCCCTTTTCTTTGAGACTTTCAGTCTAAAACTCCCTTCCCTAGGAAAACTACACCCCTTCACAAAAGAAGGCTCTCGTCCCTGGCCTGTCTGCCTTCCCAGTCCCTGTCTTGTGGTCTTATATTCTGGTTACAGGGGACACATGGAACACACGTATTTAGCTCCACTCCCTCACAAAATCCCATCGTAACTGCAGAAGAGGGGATTTAAAACCAAAGGTATAAACCCACAGGGACAAATGGAATGCAGAGGAGAAAAACAACAGAATTCTGAAAACTAGAAACAGATTGGGTGAGTGGTGACAGCCTTATGAGTCCTGAAAAGGCTGAATCCTAAGCGAGCAGTGTGTAAAGCCAAGAAGCAACCCAATTTACATTGCAGAATCCCAAAAAGCAAAGAAATTGATTGCCTGGGGGTACCTCTGAAAATGGGAAGTGAAAGTGATGTTAAAAAAAGAATACTGGCTGCAAATCTGTTGGAGAAGCTGTTAGATTCCCAGCATCCCTACGCTACTCTACAGTCAGGTGACTGTCCTTTTACCTCTCTGCAGGAGACTGGAGGAGTAGTCTGAGGAGAGGATAAAACAGAGGGGTCTCTGAACTGAAGGACACCAGGCACAGTGGAGGGCAGGGTACCAAGCTGAAAATGAAGGAGGGAATGGGGCGAGGATATAAGAAAACTTACACACCTAACTTGAGATGCCCAACCTTTTTCCCAGAATGTTCCCACCCACTTCTGGACTCCATGGGCAGCAAATTTGAAAAACTTCTCCGGTGACTCCAGTCAACCTAAGAGAAGAAGATCTAAGGATACTGACATTGAGGATTCCCCAAGGATATGGCCCAGGCCAACCACCACCCAGTTCATGATGGGCAGCTCTGGTTCATGGCCCTAGGGTGTCAAGATCTGGGATTCCATCCCCACCAGGGCCAGGTGGGGAAATAGTTACTTGCAAAAGAGGGCAGAGCTTTGAAAACCATAGTGGCCTCCTTGGTGGTTCTTTAATTGGGGCTTGTAAGAGTCTCCATACTGTATCCTGATCTGATACTGGTCATAAGGGCTGAGGGCAGAGTTGCTTATAGCCTGAACAAGAAGAAACTTCTGTTATTCTGGGCTCCACTTGCAGTAGGCAGCTTTTCAGGCCACCCCAAAAATTGGTTGGGCCATCACACCCAACTGTAATATATATGCTTCACAAATCCAAAGAGATTCATCAAGTACTATATCTCTTTTTTAATACAGAGGGTAGAAATTTCAGTAACTTGTTCTTCACTTTAAAAGAGTTATCCCAATGGGGCTGGCCCCATGGTGTAGTGGTTAGGTTTGGCACAATCTGCTTCTGTGGCCTGGGGTTGCAGGTTTGGATCCTGGGTGTGGACCTACACCACTTGTCAGCCATGTTGTGGTGGTGACTCACATACAAAGTGGAGGAAGATTGGCACAGATATTACCTCAGGGCTAACTTCCTCAGCAAAATAATAATAATAATGATAATAGTAATAATAATCATATACAAATAGGGATATATCCCCCCCTCCCAAATTATCATGGTAATAGATGTATATTAGGTGTCAGGCACTGTCCTGATTTGATTCAATAAGAAAGTGAATTCTGGAATAGCAGCTGCAATGGGTATCTCACAGTTTGAAGCTATTAGCCTGATGAAGTTAATGATAATCTACTGTCCTTCTCCCGAACCCACCCATCTTCTGCACCAGCTACACTGACCAGTTAAGTGGACATGTGACAGGAATCATCACTGCCGCATCTAAGTCTCTGTGGTAACACTAATCTCTACAGCTCCCCCAGAGATGGAATACTGCTGTCAATTTATTATTTTGGTAGGGAAGAGCTCCAGGAGCTGCTGCTTCTCCATTTCTTTCTTAACAGTCCTTACTTCACAGGTCAGCAAGGCAACGTGGGAATTCTATCAGTTTCTAAGGACATCTTTTCTAACTAGACATTTGAGAACTTGGGGAAACAATTATAGGAGGGACTTAAGGCTCCACTGGGCCAGTGGTGAGGCTGACTTAGGTCAAAACTCCATTGTTACTTGATCCTCATATGCTCCCACAATGACAAGTGGCCAACGACATTATGGGTATTCAGGAATCAGCGATAGCTAACAGCTAGCGTCCAATTGTTGCCAAAGTGTTTGTGTGGTTTCTCCAGTGTAGTTACCCAGATAAAATGGTAATGAGTCACTTTGGGGAAGGCCAGGAGTAAGACACACATTATGCACTTATAGGACTTTTATAAGCTCCCCCGCTCCTGGGTTCCCCATTATTCAACAGGCTTTAGATCTGTGAACTAGCCCAGGTCTAGCAATAGAATGCAGGGTTACATTTCTGTCTTGATGGTATCTGTCTCCAAACCTGGAGAAATTTTGGCTCTCCAGATCAAGTAGGACTTTAGTGAGCTGCCATTTATCTGAGACCCTATCCACAAGTAAGCACTTCCTAAAATCTTGGTATGCATTCTGATTACTATAAATTGCAAGTGGGCCACTGTTAAAGGCTACTACTGGAAACACATCAACTCCCCTGGAAACAGGAAGTACACGTCACTAGCATTCTTGATCTATGGGGAACACCTACTAAGTCACGTTTTAATGTTCTAGTACTTCTGTAACAAAGCATGTCTCAAGTCTTTGGTAAAGGGACCGTCTTCAGGGTTCTGCCCAGGACAGGTTGGGAAAAGGGATGACATATTTAGTAATTCATTCCAGAATTCTTGGAGTCTTGAATTCCCTTCTCCACATTATACAAAGGAATTTCTGTCATCCCAGCTTTTAGGATTGGCCAATGTTATGTTCAGCTTTGTCTATTAAAACATGACCAGATGCCGGATCCAGAACATTAAATCTAAAAATCTGTGGTAGGTGCATCCATATCAATAAATACTACCAGACCTTCAATTACATCTTCTCTTCTTGATTGAACACCCTCAATATTTTCACATGAATTCCTCATACTTTTGCCAATAACTGTATAAGCCTATTCCTCTGGGTATTATTTGCTCCCTGGTATGATATGCTGTACGCAAAATAAATCATGTGGTATTCTTTCCAAAAATACCTGAATCTAATCAAGACTCTAGACCTAATTTCCAGTTTCCAGGTAGGTCAAAAGTGTGGAAATTTCTACCAAACAATTGGCTTAAGCCCCTCAAAAGTCAACGTTGTGGAAAACAGAAGTTAGGGGCATTGTTCCAAACTAAAAGAAATCAAATAGACATAATAACCAAATGGAATGCATAAACCTAGATTGGAGTTTTTAAAAAGCAACAAGAAATTTTTGTGATAACTGGGAAAAAATTGAAAATAGACTGACTTGTAATATGAAATTATTGTTTTCATTGGTATGAAAATGGTGTTAGGATTATATAGAAGTGTATCATTCTTAGGGGGCACATGCTCACATATTTAGGGATGAAGCATTACTATGTCTGCAAAATACTTTCAAATGATATAGTGAAAAATGTGTTCAACATTAAGTTTGTGAGATTCCTCTATGCGGTTGTATATAACCGTAGTTTGATAATTTCTATTGCTGTTTAGCGTTGTATCATATGAATATACCACCACTTATTTATCCATTTTTCTGCAGATGGACATTTGGATTTCCGGTTTGGAGCTATTATGAGTAATGCTTCCTTCCATGAACATTCTTTTCTCTTAATGCTTACATACATGCATTTCTATTTGGTATATACCTAGGAGTAGGATTGCTGGGCCACAGGTATATCTATCTAGCAACCTTAATAGATAATACTAAACCATTCTCCAAAGTAGTCGTATCAATTTGCACTCCCACCAGTTGTATATAAGAGCTCCCATTGGGGCCGGCCCAATGGCACAGAGGTTAAGTTCGCACGTTCTGCCTCAGCAGCCCGAGGTTCACCAGTTCAGATCCCAGGTGTGGACATGGCACCGCTTGGCAAGCCATGCTGTGGCAGGCATCCAACATATAAAGTAGAGGATGATGGGCATGGATGTGAGCTCAGGGCCAGTATTCCTCAGCAAAAAGAGGAAGATTGGCAGCCAATGTTAGCTCAGGGCTAATCTTCCAAAAAAAAAAAAAAGAGCCCCCATTTCTCCATTCTTGTCAACACTTGGATTATCTTTTTCCATTTTGGCCATTCTGGTAGGTGTTTAGTAATGTCTCATTGTGGTTTTTATCTGTATTTCCCCAATTACTAACGAGGTTGGTCATCTCTTCATATAATTGTTAGTCATTTGGGCATCCTCTTGAAGTGCCTGGTCAGGTCTCCATTGACTATTTTTCTGTTAGATTGTCTTTTCTTATTTTGCAGTTCTTCATATTCTGGGCACAGCCATATGTGTTTTGAGTATTTTCTCTTATTCAGTGACGTCTTTCCACTCTCTTGACAGAATCACTTGATAAACAGTTCTTAATTTTAATCTAGTCAACTTTATCAATCTTTTCCTTTATGATTAGTACTTTTTAACTCCTGTTTCAGCCTTCCCTCTCACCAGGGTCATGAAGATATTCTCTCATATTCTCTTTTAGGAGCTTTATCATTTTGCATTTCACATTTAGACCTGCAATCCATCTAGCATTCACTTTTGTTATGGTATGAGGTAGGGGGTCAACTTTTACTTTTTTCTGTAAGTATATCTAGTGTCCCAACATCCTTTATTAGAAAGACTTCCTTTAATCCACCGCTCTGCATTGCCACTTTCATAAATCAATATGTGTTGGGGGATGTTTCTGGGTTCTGTA
This sequence comes from Equus asinus, assembly GCF_041296235.1. NCBI lineage: Eukaryota > Metazoa > Chordata > Mammalia > Perissodactyla > Equidae > Equus > Equus asinus. The sequence continues at coordinate 82,835,492 of NC_091794.1, forward strand.
TTCTGTTGGTCTCTATGTTTATCCTGCACCAATTCCACACTCTTAATTATTCTAGTTTCATAATAAATCTTAAAATCTGGTAGTGTAATCTCTCCAACTTTGTTCATCCTATTTCCAAAATTGTCATGGCTTTTCTAGATCCTTTGCATCTCTGTATAAATTTTAGAGTCAGCTTGTCAGTTTCTACGAAAAAGCCTGGTGGAGATTTCTTATGCACTGATGGTGAATTGTCTCTTTCTTCCTGAAGTTCTATCAATTTTTGCTTTATTTATTTTGAGGCTTTAAAAAATGCCTACTGGTTTAGAATTATAATATTTTCCTTGTGAATTGAACCTTTATTACACAGAAATCCTGTTTCTAATAATGCTTTCTGCCTTAAAGTCTATTTTGTGAATATAGTGATCACTGCTTACTTTTGATTAGTATTTGCCTAATCTTTGTCTTTCCATTCTTTTTTTTAATATATATTTTATTATTTTTTTATTGAGTTATTGATAGGTTACAATCTTGTGAAATTTCAATTGTACATTAATGTTTGTCAGTCATGTTGTAGGTCTCTTTCCATTCTTTTAAACTTTTTGCCGTCCTTATGCTTCAGGCAAGACTCAGAGAGACTTTCAGTCAAGGACATTCCAAAGGATTTACTTCAGGTGAAGGAAAGTGATCTTAGAAGAACAGTCTGAGATGCAAGGAGTGGATTTTAAAATTCCAATCTGACAATCTCAATAGTTTAACTGTATTTATTCCATTTACACTTATTGTATTTTAGAGTACTTAGACTTGTTTCAAACATATTACTTTTAAATTCTATTGTTTTCCACTTTTCAATGCTTATTTTTAAAATTCTTACCTTGCCTTTTTCTTGAGGGAGATGACTAATATTCTTGCTTATTTGCATTTTCTTATTCCAAAGTTTTCCTCTTCATCAGTTTGTAATTTACACACTATTTTTATTCTCAAGAATAGAATATTCTTAAAATCTTATCATGTATATTTAACGTAATAGAGCCTGTTTCTCTACTTTTTCAACTCCTTCCATCCACTCCTCAACCCACCATAATCTGGCCTCTGGCCCCACCACTCCACTAAAACTGCTTTTTGCAGAAGTTTCTAAATACTGAATTCAACAGTTCTTTTATCAGTTTATATGTCACTGGATTTCCCTGCTAATTTGACATTTGTGATCATCCCTCCTTCTTGATATTCTAGTCCGTGGGGTTCCCTAACATTGCACTTCCCCAGAGTTTCCTTGTTTGTTCTGCCTTCCATCTCTTTGACTATTACTCCTCATCCCCACTCCACCCCTCTCCTGCTTAGGCCTTTCGCCCTTAACTCCTATTAAAGATGAATATTTCCCCCAAAGTTCTGTCCCCAGCCTGCTACTCTTATTTTAAAATTCACCCCCTGTGATCCCATCCATTCCCATGGAATCAATTACCACCTCCAAGGGGCTGACTCTTAAGTTCATTTCTCCATCCTGGCCTCTTCCTTGAACCTCAGACTCTTAAATCCCTTTCCAGCTGATCAACCAGACCTGGCTACATCACAGGGACCACACATTCAACATGCCTAAAACCAAACTCCTAATTTTACATACATTCTCCCCTCCTAGAGAGAAAAGCCAGTTTCTCCTCTTCCTATAAATTCTCTCTCACACAAGCTAGAAACACATGAGATTTCTTTAACTCCTGCCTCTCCCCGCCTCGATCCCACATCTCATCCGTTACTGAGACCTCCCAACTCTACCTCCTAAAATATTTTTTCTGGTTGTTTTTCCCAAATAGTATTCTATAGTTAATAGGTATTCCATAAAAATGAATTCCATGGAAAAATAAGTCTTGGTAAATGCTAGAAAACCATGAAAAAAGTCTTTCCTCAAGAGAATGAGAAGACAAGCCGCAGACTGGAAAAAAATATTTGCAAAAGACACATCAGATAAAGGACTATTATCCAAAATATACAAAGAACTCTTGAAACTCAACAGTAAGAAAACAAACAATCTGATTTAAAAAATGGGCAAAGACCTGAAAAGGCTCCTCCCCAAAGAAGGTACACAGAGGGCAAGGAACCACATGAGAAGGTGTTCAACATCATGTAATTAGGGAATTGCAAATTAAAACAATAAGATACCACAACACACCTATTAGAATGGCCAAAATCCAAAACACTGAAAACACGAAATGCTAGTGAGGATGTGGAGCGACAGGGACACTCATTCATTGCTGGTGGGAATGCAAAATGGCACAGCCACTTTGGAAGACAGTTTGGCAGGTTCTTACAAAACTAAATATACTCTTATCTTATGATCCAGCAACCACATTCCTTGGTATTTACCCAAATGAATTGGAAACTTATGTCCATACAAAAATCTGCACACGGATGTTTACAGCAACTTTATTTATAATTGCCAAAACTTGGAAGCAGGCAACATGTCCTTCAGTAAGTGAATGATGGAACTGTGGCACATCCAGACAACGGAATAGTATTCGGTGCTAAAAAACAAATGAGCTCCCAAACCGTGAAAAGACATGAATGAATATTAAACGCATACTGATAAGTGAAAGAAGCCAATCTGAAAAGGCTACATACTGTATGATCCCAACTATACAACATTCTGAAAAAGGCAAAACTGTGGACACAGTAAAAAAAAAAATAAGTCGTTGGCAGGGGCTAGAGGAGAGGGAAGGATGAAAAGGCAGAGCACAGGGGGTTTTTTAAGGGAGTGAAACTATTCTGTATGGTGGCTACATATCATTATACATTTGTCAAAATCCCAGAGAACATACACCACCAAGAGGGAACCCTAGTGTAAATTATGGATTTGGGGTAATGATGTGTCAGTGCAGGTTCATCAGCTGTAACAAACGTGGCACTGTGGTGCAGAATGTCAACAGTAGTGGAGGTTGTGTGTGGAGGGGGAGGGATGATGGGGGAATATGGGAACTCTCTGTACTTTCCCCTCCATTTTGCCCTGAACCTAAAACTACTCTAAAAAATAGTCTATTAATCAAAAAAAACAAAAAAGCCTTTACCATAGAACTTTTCAGAGCCCTTACTATGTGAATATTATATTCTAGATGTACAAGAGGTGACACAATGTGCAGTCTTTCCGAACTTATTTTAGCATTTTTGTGTTCCACACAAAATGTTCCAAACTTATTTTAGCATCTCCCGAGCCTCATAAGCAGTTCATGAATTGCTGCTCTCAGCCACTCCATTCTCCTCTGCCCCTCCTATCCTGGCCCTCACTCAGCTCTTGCTGCCTCTCTGGTATCCTAATTCTGGTCTTGCTCCCTCATACACGTTGTTCTCAGCAATGCAAGAGTGAGCTGCCTAAAACTCAAATCTGACCACGTCACGCCACTGTTTACAACGATTGAGGCTAAACTCCTTCCTAGGGTAGAGGAAGCCCCCATGATCTGGCCTGACCCCGCCTCAGCCTCACCTCTCACCACACCCTGACTTATATCATCCCTTAGAAACACTGAACTGCGTGTGCTTCCCCAAACATTCTGTGCTCTTGCAGGTCTCTCTCTCTCTCAGTTCACATCAGTACTGTCTGGAATACTCTTCTCCCCACCCCCACCCCACCTACTGGTTAACTCCTACCTCTCCTCCAAGACTCAGTTCAAGTGCCGCTGTCCTTAGGAAGGCTCGCTGCCAGGGTCAGGTGCCCCCAGCTCCCATAATACCCTGCAAAAGATTCTAAGTCTGTTGCCCCACAAGACTGTGAGCTTCTCAGGAGCAGGGAGGATGTCAGATTCATCTTTTCTTATCTGTTCTTCCCAAATTCTAAAAGCTGATGGGTCCCAAGGCCCAGTCCTCTTCTCTTTCTCCTTAGGTGACTTCATCCAGTCTCACATACCATCCATACCCTGATGACTCCCAGATGGACACCTCCAGTCAAACAATTTCCAGGGCAGACACTTACACTTGCTCTCCTCTTTTTCCAATCTCCACACACGGGCTGCTTATTCAGGTCTCATTTCAAATGTAACTTTCTGACTAATCCATCTAAACGGTCCCATACCCACTCTCTCCCCTTAACCTACCTTAACCTGTATTATTACTATCTGAAATTAAATGACTGATTTACTTGTTTATTGCCCATCTCTTCTACCACACTATCCCGTGAGATTGGGGAGTTTTGATTCATTGCTTTATTCCAGAGCCTAAGACAGTGTTTGGCACATTGTACACACATTACATAATTGTTGAATGAATTAATGCCTACCATAGGTCTGGCATATAATACTTGCTAACATTTGAGTATTAAGTGCCCAATATTATGCTAAATGCAACACAGGAATTGCTTCATTTTACCTTAAGTACCAGCATTACCCTAATTTTACACTGACACCTGGGGGTGTGGGAGCTTGCCCAGGTCACAAAGTAAGAAGGGATATGAATACTGGCAGCCTGATCCAGAGCTCACTTTCTTAGGCACTGTGCAATCCTCTCACTTACATCTGGAAGCATTTAAAGGTGAACTCAAAGGAAGGGAGGAAGGGGGCTGTCTCCGCTTCTCCATCTATTGGGGGGGCGTGCTTCAAGTTTCCATCTTCTGAGACTCTAGCACGTGCAGATCTCCACGGTCCATCAGCTCACAACTCTAGACACCCCTGGAGAAAGGCCCCCTTTTGGACTGCTGGAGCGTGGGCCTGGCCCTTGGGTAGGCCCAGGATGGAATTTTTTTAAATACAGAAAGGGAGGGAACTGCCCCTGGAAAGCAGAACAACTGGTGTAAATCACCCTCCTCCAAGAGTGACACACAGTAAATCAAGCAAACAGTCCTTCCCTGCAATATTTATTCAGGAATTGACACACACACGGGAGAAAGGCAACCAGGAACTGTGGTTCCCACAGGGGAAATCTTTTAAGCAAAGTTGTCTTGTTTTAATTTTCCAGTGGGGTGAACAATGACTGAGAGAAAAGGTGGCCAGGCGCGCTCCCTCACACACCTGGAATAGGTGGGGAAGCAGAGCAGCCGGGACACACAGGCATGAAAGAGTGATCGGCAGCCTGGGAGAGGGGAAACGAGAGAACCATCGATGAGACTGCAATTTTTTTGACTATAAGAAGAACTGACAACAGTTTTTATGCTGTTGATAAATTAACTCCTCTCTGTTGCAAACCTAAAACTAAGAAACAAAAACAAAAACACCCAGAGCAGATGGGGAGAGAGAGAGGGCGGAATCCACACATATATGCACAAGCAGGACACTCGTTAAGGTCTGCATTCCCACTGGAGGGGCTGGTCCTCCAGCCTCGGGGCCAGATCCTACTGGAGGCAGGACAGAGGTGGGGAAAGGGCGTGTGGGACCTTCATAAAGTCTTTGGTGCTAAGAAGGCTGACCGAAGCAGCAAGTCCTGAAGCCTCAGGATCCAGAAAACAATTCGGGGCAAAGCAGAGTAGTATTTTTGCTCATCCTCATAGGAGGAGGTTGCCTCACCCCAGGGGTAGGGCCAACCTGATCTGATACCCATGGAGAATTTAATTTGATTTCAGAACTTTCTTCATTCCCATAAATCATGCGAGCATGATGCCTCCCTCTTCAACCAATAATTTAAATATGTAGAAATAGCTTATAGAAGTACCTCCAAACCCTCCCCTCTTTGCCTAAAACAAAACACCTACAGACCTTTCTGAGAGTCTGACAGGAGGTTTAACCTTGTGGGAAAGGTACTCAAAGGTGTGCACATTTCTCCCGCAGTTTAAGTGCCTTCTGCCAACAATTTCTAAGGTGCTGGTGCCAGGAGAAGACTGGGGCTGAGGCTGGGGAGGAGGTCAGGACGGCTGGGGGACATGTACAACATAAAGCAACAGAGAGGTGTGCGTGTTCGGCAAGTGGCTGGGCTGGGCGGAGTGCCGAACCCCAAGTGACGGATTGAGCAATTTCTAAACCAAACAGAGATTGGTAGGAAAAGGGGATGGGGCTGGGGGAGTTGGGGAAAGAGGAAAACCGGGGAGAGAGGGAGCTGAGGAGTGGCAGCCATACGGGTGTCCTGTTTTTATTTCCACATCTGAGGGCTGAGAGTCTGGTTTGCTGCCTGTCCGTTCCCGCCGTTCATCGACTGTCCATAGCTCAGCATGCCATTGGCTCCACAGAAGTTCATCCCGGCCATCTGCTGGGTCATCTGAAAGGGAGAGAGGAGACTTTGAGGCCAGGCTGTGGGCATGCAGCCAGTTCGTGCAAAAGGCAGGGTAGGAGTCCTTCCGGCTGTGGGGAGAGGAGAATGAGACAAAGGGAAACCACTGTGGTATATGACAGCGCTGAACCCGGCTAGATCACTTCAAGGACACCAGAGCACAGAAAGGAAGGACTTTCCAGAAAGAAGATGTTGACGGAGACCAATGCTCTGGGAGGGAAGGAAGGAATCCTGGACTAGTCAACGTAAAAGCAGCAGGAGAAGTTATCTTTTTCCTTGCCAGTCTCTCAGCCTAAATAGCAGGGCCTATCGCTAACTTGCTGTAGCCAACCCTGAGTATAAAGAGAAGCCCCCAGACCAGCGCTCCCGTCATCTCCCGCAGAGAGTTATTACTGTCAGCCTGAGTGAAAGTGCTTATGCACGCTCAAGCAGGACAAAAAGCAAGAGAAAGAAACTGAGCTGCTCAGAGCGAACAAAGGCAGGCAAAAAAAAGACCAATGGGGCTTCAGTGTGTAAGAAGGGAAGCTCCTGGGAGAAAAGCTGGTGGAACAAGGCCTGGGTGGGGGCTGGGGCCTCTTTATGAATTAGATTGAAAGACTGGCCTCTGGCAGTGAACAGAATAAACAATTTATCACAGAAAAAGGCCTTAAATTTTCCCAAGCCTGGTATACTTTCCGTATAAGTTATTTTTCTTTAGGAGAAGGTCTATTTTATTTCTACCAACTTTTAAAGAAAATTTCAAGCTTACAGAAAAGTTGAAAAAATAGTACAATGAAACTTATATAACCCTTCCTTAAATTCACCAATTGTTAACATTTTGCCATATTTTATAAACTTTAAAAAAATTTTTGATGAGCATTGAAAATTACAGATCTTGTGACATTTCACCCCTTAATCAGGAGGCATCTCTTAAGAAAGAACAGTTTCCTAGAACCACAATACAATTAACATGTTCAAGAAACTTAACATTAATACAATAGCCTAAAATACATGTCATTTTCATATCTCCTTAGTCCCCTTTAATCTGGTACAGTTCCGCCACCACTATCTTCTTTTTTTCCTGACATTGTTTTAAGAATCCAGGCCAGTTATTTTGCAGAAAATCCTTCAGTTTGGATTTATCTCATGTTTTCTCATGATTGGATCCAAGTTAAATATTTTTGGCAAGAATTCTATGTAAGAGATATTGTGTCCTTCTCAGTACAAGATACCAGGAAGCACATGATATTGATTTGTCCCATTGTTGGGAATTTTATGTTTGATCACTTGGCTAAAGTACTATCCATCATGTTTTTTTCATTATAATTAATGTCATCTGAGGGGTCCTTCTTTGAGAATGTGTGACTACCCTGTTCTTTCTACAATTATGAGTCATCATTCTTCTGTCAAGAAGGCTTTCCCTCCCTCTATTCCACATCCATCTTTTAAAAATATCACTGTGGACTCATGGATTTTTTTCCTTCAGTGTGCTATAATCCATTAGTGTCATTCTTTTTGATCTTCAAATTGTCCCATATTTGGACAGCGGGAGCCTGCAGGAGTTGGCTCATGTGGCCTTTTGACATGTTCCAATCAGTTTTATAACACTTCATTACTTATAGAAATAAACATGAAAGAATAAAAATAAGTGAATTAAAATCCCAAGTATGAAAGCTGGAAAAAGGAGATCAAAGTGAGTGAAGATAACCCAGAAATTGAGGTAGAAAACAGAAAAATGTAGAACTAGTAAATAAATCAAAACGCTGTTTTAAAAAAAATAAGTAAAATAGATGGACCACTAGCTAACTTAAATGAAAAAGCGGAGAGGGGAAAGGCGAGCACAAACATACAAAATAAGAAACGACAAGGGAGGGGCCGGCCTGGCGGCACAGCGGTTAAGTTTGCACATTCTGCTTCGGTGGCCCGGGGTTCGCTGGTTCAGATCCTGGGTGCGGACATGGCACTGATTGGCAAGCCATGCTGTGATAGGCGTCCCACATATAAAGTAGAGGAAGATGGGCATGGATGTTAGCTCAGGGCCAGTCTTCCTCAGCAAAAAGAGGAGGATTGGCAGCAGATGTCATGTCAAGGCTAATCTTCAAAAAAAAGAAATGACAAGGGAAAAACAACCGCTGAAACAGGAAACTAAAAAATCATGAGCCTGCTTGGCACAACTTTTGAGAAATGAATTTGAAAACCTAGGTAAACTGGATAATCTAGGTAAACAGAGCTTTCCAAAACTGACTTCCACAGAAGACACAGAGAAAGCTACCAAAGAATTACTATAGAAAAAAGCAAAAGGACCATACAATTTCATATGGTAATTATACCAAATCTCCAAAGATCAATACTACATAAATTGTTCCAGACCACAGAAAAAGGAAAACATGAAAATTTTTTTTTTTTTTAAGATCGGCACCTGAGCTGACAACTGTGGCCAATCTTTTGTTTTTTCTGCTTTTTATCTCCCCAAATCCCCCGTGGTACATAGTTGTATATCTTAGTTGCAGGTCCTTCTAGTTGTGGCATATGGGACGCTGCCTCAATGTGGCCTGACAAGCGGTGCCATGTCCGCACCCAGGATCTGAACCCTGGGCCACCACAGTGAAGCGCATGAACTTAACCACTCGGCCACGGGGCTGGCCCCGAAAATATTTTTTATAAAGCAATTATAACCTTGATACGTAAACCTGACAAAGAGTGCCCGTGCATGCACTCGTGTGGGTGTGCACACACACCATGTGTCTGGTATTCCTCTGCCTATCTCTTTATTTTCCAACTTTGAATCACTTTGTTTCAGCTGTATTTTTTGTATCTAGTATAAAATCAGGCATTACTTTGTGAGCCAATTTGAACTTCGTTTTCTTTTAATGGAAGAGTTGCTTATTGCTATGACTGATATGTTTGATCTCAATTCCATCATATTATATTTTTATTGTTTTATTATATTTGCTGTACTTCATATGTCTTCTATTTTGTTGTAAAAAAATTCCTTTGGTATTCATGAAGTTCCATATTTTTGTTCTAGTGATGACCTTTACTAATACTTTCCGTCTTTGATCTCATTTATTCTGTTCCCAAGCTTCTACCATTTGGTTTGTGAGCTTATTACATCCTTTGACTTCCACCTATTTCCTCTGCAACAATTTATTCTACTTTCCCCTTTTCTTCTCCTTTCTCCTCCCATTACTTTCAGTTGTATCGTATTTTAGTTGTTTGTCAGAATACAACATATGTTCTTCCACCCTTGTCATTACCTTTGTTTTAGTCTTAGATTCTCAATTAAACATTCACTCACCATCAGTCCTTTTGCCAAAATGTCCCCAGTCCTTAGATGGATGCAGCTTATCTTCAGGTAGATGCCTCAGGAAAGGCTTGTACGTATGATATTCTCTGATTTCCTGCATATTTAAGATTTCTTTTATAGCCTTGATACCTAAAGGATAACTTGGCTGACTATGAAATCTCGTCTCACATGCACCTGAGTGTCCTGAAAATACTATTGCCATTGTTCTCTTTTTGTATGTTGTTGTTAGGAAGTCTGATGTCAACCTGAGTGTTGTTTTTTCTTTGGAAATGACAGATTTGGGGGGAGGAGAGATGAGGAGAGGGCTGGTGCCCTGAGAATTTTCCTTGTTCTATGAAGTCCAAAAAGTTTACTGGGATATGTTAGAGTTGACCATTTTGGGTCAATTTTTACAGATACACAGTGGCTTCTTTCAATATTATATTAAAGTCTTTTATTTCTAGGAGATTTTCTTGTATTAGAGTTTTAAATAGTTTAATTCTCTTCCACTATGTTGTTTTTCTTCATTGGGAGTCTCCAAATATAATTGTGTTAGGCCTTCTTTGCCTAATTTCCATCTTACTTTCTCTCTGATTCCTTTTACTGTTTTCTATATTCAGTTTTCATTCTCTTAGCTGTTTCATGCCTTTCTTCAATGCCAAATATATCTCAGTTGACTCTATTCTCCTTTGGCCAACTTGTAATTCAGTCTTTATTTCTAAGATAATTGTGTCTTTTTAAAATTTCTTTCCTCAGTTTACCAAACTTTCATTTCACAATCTCCAGCTTTTTGTCCATGTTGGTTCTAAGTTTTTGAATTTCTGATTCAAGCTGTTTTGTCTTATCTGCAGTTGTTTGTTAAAGCACATTTAATTCACATTGGTGGACTGTGTAACAGTTTTCTTCTTCTTCACGACTGTTTTTTGGTGGAGAATTTTCATTTCCTGAAATGTTTTGATTTTCCTTTTCTATTTTCTTCTCATAGTAGTGTTGTGTGAGTGTTGTCTGCCACTTTCTGTTTACTTTGTAGTGCCTTATTTTTCTGAATCAGCGATAACACAGGCAGGTGTGAGAGTTTTGGGATGCTTACTAGATTTCTTAGTTCAAGAGCGCCCTCTTCTGTTAGTATAGTGAAATGATGGGGGTGTATCTTCTGATTTTGTGATTCTCTATTCCACTTCTCATTTATTTTCCCTTTACTACCAGGTCTCCAAATAACACCTTCTCCTTCCAATGCAACCCCATTTCCCCTAGAAGCAATGCTTTTCCAAGGCTATCACCTACAATCCTATATATTTCAATCCTTTTTTTTGATTCTCCAAGTAACCGTTACTGGTTCTAACCTGCCAGGTCTCAGACCTCTTAGCATATCTCCAATCAGGGTAGGTCTTCACTTTCTAGGGAGTGATTTTATCTGTGTTCTGTCACTTCTAGCCTCCCGCTCCCTCTCCTCTTTTCACAGTCTCCCTGGGATGCTGACTCTGCTGGATTTAGGTGCCATGTAATCTGAAGTCTGTAGTATTGTCTACTAGATGCAATAGTCATGGATTGCATATGGGTGGTTTTATCTGCACTCCTATTTTATCTGTACAGGTTTTTGTTTTTGTCTCGATGAATGTGTGGAGAAATTTAGATTTAGGCAGTTACTCTCATTCTACAGGAACCCAGAATTCCTCAGATATTCTGACATTAGATAGACCTTCTAGGGAAAAAAAGCAAACCTAAGAATGTCTCTGGCATTATCTCATTTACTTTCAGGATTCAAAGGATAAGAGACAGACATAAGGTGGAAGAAAAAGTGCCAAAACTCTCGTCCTGAGTAAAATGGGATAGCTTACCTGAGTAAGGTTCCATTGCAGCTGCTGAGCTGGCTGAACCCCATACATAGTCTGGGGCATAGCTGCCATGCCTGCCATGTAGCCAGCCTGCTGAGTGGTCATCATCCCATTTGGTACACCCATCATTGATGCCTGCATGCCACCCATATAGCCTGCAGGCATGGCCATGGGGGCAACCATCCCAGAGGCTCCAGGCTGCGGTACCATGCTTACTGGTGGGGGCATCATGCTCCCCATTATGCTGTTCGGAGGTGTGACCCCAGGGAAGCTGGGGTAGGCTGTGGGATATGCCATCTGAGCAGGAGCCATGAACATTGCTGCCGAGAAAACACACATACAGTTCTGTTAGAGAGGAAACCACACAAAATCAGTCCAAACTCCCACTGGCTACTCCTTTCTAGCTAGAATTTCTCAGGACTACTCAACCTAGAATGCTCTTTTACACAGAAAAACTGTTAGATTTCCTCTAAGACTTGCAGTGGCTTATCAAGGGGCCGCTGGCCTAGCCACTTCCCTTTAGACTTTGCGGAGGTGTGAAACCAGACCCCAAGTATGGCTCTGAGTTCTAGCTATCTGCAGATATTTTGTGGCTTCACAAGAAATGTCATGTTCAGGCTTGTCTGCAGTATGACATCCTGGCCCCCAAAGCAAGTGCCCCCATTTTAACAAATAATTCCTGCATGTAAGTCCTCGCATCTCTATCTGGCATATTGCCAGGACCCCCATGAACTCTACCTTGGGCAGGCATTTGAGGCGTCTGGGATCCATACAGCGAAAGGATGGAGTCTTTAGAAAGCTGTTTCTTGCCCGTTTCTTCTGATTTGCTCCCTGGCTCCGGAAACAGGTTCAGGTTTTCAGGAACAGAGCCAGCACTCCCTGCAGTTGGCATGGAACCCACAACCTTACGGCAAAGAGGGCAGAGGGCAAATTGGAATGGTCCTCATGGGATCTCTGCAAGGACCGCCCTCATCTCTCTGCGGCTTCTAACATTCGCAGTAAGGATTCACGGCTCAAGCGAATCGCTTCCTGACATTTTCACGATACAAATATCTGAAAACACCTGATAGTTAAGCTCTGGTACAATTCTTGGTCCTTTGGCAAAACAACGTGATTTGGCGAAAAACAAACAAAGAAATAAAAACAACCTACAAATGATGCAGCCAGAGAGAACTGAGTTTAGATCCCAGAGCAGCCATTTACTGGTTGCATAATGAGAGGCTAAGTCATATAACTTTTCTGAACTAATGTTTCACCTATTAAATATCCATTTTGTAGGGTTGTGGTGAATATTTTAAATTATAAATGAAACATACAAAATCACCTAGCACCATGCCTGGTACATTGCAGGTATTCCACAGATGGTAGCCATTAAAGTTTCAAGTCTTTCATAGCTACAAGTTCACTGGCAATAACTCAGGCTGAAGAGCTGACCCGAAGTATCAGCCTTTATAATCTGTCACACCTTCAACAGAAGCCCACTCTTTTTGGGCAGGAAACAAAATGGAATGAATAGTAATCTTAGGCTGTATCAGAGATGACACAGTGTTCAGGGAAGAATCAAGAAAATCAAAGTCCAATTCTACCAAGGAAGCATGACTTGGGTCCATGATTAGGTTATCAAAATCACCCTTTTCAGAATGCTCTCTAATCCTCTAAAGGAACCCACAAGACTCACCTTTCTGGAAACCGAAGAAGAGGGGGACGGAACAGAGGCCAAAAGATCTAAATCCTTCTCTAGGGTATTGCTGGTCTTACTATTTGCAGCGGAGCAGGACACAGGAGCATCTGGAAAGAGAGATCAAAGTTAAAATGGAGCACTGCTCATTAAGCCCATGCCTTCCTCCTATTCTGGACATGAAGCAGACAGGGAAGGCCCACATGCTCCATCATGGACCTGGAAATCTTGACTTTTCTGGAACCATCTAGCTTGGATGGGGCATCTAAAAGGAGGCCTCACCCCACATTCCCAAGAGCACGCTGGAGAAGCCTGTAGCCCAGCCATCAGGCCCAGGACAGCAACAGCCCAGGCCTGGAGGCTGCATCAGCCCCGCAGCAAGGGGGCTGGCTGGCTCCCTGCTGGCTATTTGAGGGGCAAAGCTGCATAGGATTCATTTTCAGAGAGAAATGAAAGGTATAGAAATTAGAAGCCTAAGTAGCCAACAGCCTAAATCAGCGGAAATGGGCTGAAACAAAGGATAGCCAGCGGTACTGTGAAAGGTTCAGACTAGACTCTGTTTCTGACAGGGGCAGAATCACTAGCTCAGGGTTTCAAAGGTTTGGGGGAAAATGACCACAAGGTAATAGGCCATCTCAGAAACAGGTCTCACCTGAAAAATGAGAAGGACGGGGGCAGGGCTCACAGGCGCTGGCTTAGTAAACTTGCTAACGTTTAATGAGTGCAGGCACGAGGCTAAGAGTTTTAGAGGCATTATCTCCTTTCGTCCTTCCAACGACACCTCTGAAGTAGACTCTTATCACCCTCACTGCACAGATTAGGAAAGCAATGTTCAGAGAATGAGGAAGCTACCCCGGGTCACACAGATAGCAAGTGGCAGAGCTGGGACTCTGGCTCCAAAGGCCATGTTCTTAACCACAACATTTTACTGTCGCTCTGAAAAATCTCACCATAAACACTTTCTGAGAACAACTGCTCAGATGTAAAACAACAGGAAGAACAAGAGAGAACAATCTTAGTGACGAAGACACAAACTGAAGACTCTCGTCTCTGCCTATCCTCCCAGGGTCACAGAGAATTCATCAAAATTTGTAAGATTACGGGAGTGAAAAATTCTAACTCTTACCAAGGCCCAACAAATCCATGACAGGTGCTGTGGATTTCGGGGAGCTCTTCCGAGGTAGCTGTGGATCCTCTTTTTTCTGTGGCTAAGGTGAAAATATGTTATAGAAAGAAATAAGCAGGTGTTTTTGAAGGCTTTTCCCCCCTCTCCATTGTAAAGCCACAGGTATTCCAGTGGCATGGTTGCTGTTATTCAGAGACAAGACTCAGGAAGCGTCAGGTGAAAGAATCAAGTCAGGAGGCACGAGGGCATAAATCAAACCTAAAGTGAAAAACAAAGATATCATCTGTGCCTGTCTGGCTTTCTGAAGAGACAGATCTTTCTGAAACCGAGACAACCACAGATCGGGGGATCCCACAGAAGTAGCAGTTTTTGGTCCCAGGAAAAGCCAAGACTAAAGGTAGGTGTCTGATGGTACAAGAGCCGAGAGCCAACAAATCTCCCAGTGACTATAAAACCTTTAATACCAAAAGGGAGATCAGTAAAGACCACCTAATTCACTCTGCCAAATCACTGATGACTGCGATCTGTGGACGATTCAAAATGATGATAAAAGGCTCTTCCTTAAGCAAATAGCAAAAAGTCCCCTCTCCCAAGATTCCAAGCTCTGATATTAGACTATCTACTACTACAGCCACAGTGTGTCCTGTGGAAAAAGAAAGCTGTCTACTTCAGTATGATAGAGCAAGGATACAAAGAAGGGATTGTTTAAAATAGATTAGTACGGCCTGGCTTCTGGACTGTTCTTAACTGGAACAGGAAGATGAGGTACAGAAAGTCTAACGAGAGAAGGACAACGTAGCATCTGCTCAGAAGGTGTCACACAGCCCTGGCACTCTGGCATGGAGCGTGCCTCTTGCTCAGATGGGGCAGATGCAGGTCCCAAGCTCCCATGTGGCCCCCAAGAGAAGTGTTACAGAGCGGATTAGGCAGCAAGAAGGCGATGGGAAAGCAGCACAAATGGCAGCAGCTGATCTCATCTAAACGCGGACCCTCCCTCCCCCTTGAGCCCCAGGTGCCGTGCTGCAGTACGCTATCAACCCCACACCCCTTCCCCTCCACACACACCAACACACTCGAGGCCATCCACACAGTGCAAATCCTGGCCCACTTACCATTTTAACTTTCTCAAAAACAACAGGTTCCATTTTTTTCTCTGGAGCTGGTTCATTCCCTCTTTTCCACTTGTCATCTTTTTCTTTCTATAATGATTTAATAAAACAAGACAAAAAACACAGGCCCCAGGGTGACTAACAGTTCGATAAATTATAATTCCACATGTCTAAAAAGGACACAAAAAGTCCCTATTGAATTTGATGCAGGAGTCTGATGAACTTGAGGGTTTCTTGGGGTGGGGCATGAGAGCTGGCCTCTTCCACATTAGCCTCAATGCCATAAGAGACATCTTTCAAATGTCTGAAGCACCTGCCCTCCTTGTTCTGGAAATGTGTGGTCTGGGCTATCTACAGAGGTTGACGTTTCCCCAGTTTGCTGCCTTTTTTTGACCCAACTTTAACTTGCTCATTCTTTGAGGGGTTCCCCCTCATCTTGCTACACCAGTCAATAAGTTCATGTTCATCTTACTCAGCAGATCCTTTGTGATTTTATAAATTCAACCATGAGTTCTTTCCATCTTCATCTCCTTTTTAAAAATCAAAAAATAAACTGTAATTTCAAGCTTAAAGATTAGGGGAAAAATCAAGGAAATAAGGCAAAAAGGAGAAAAAGGATTAAAGTATCCCTTTTAGGGTATCTGAGTGAGTTGCCTGTATAAAACCAAAAAGCACATCAAAAATAAAATATTAGAAAGTCTCTCTCAGTTTTTGTTACTTTCAGAGGCAGTTTCATAAGACTTTCACTGATTATAATGTTATTGGTCACATTTTTGACATCAAATATCTAAATGCAAAACAGAACCCCAAAGTGAACTTAAGAACACAGGCATATAAAAGGAAGTATAGCATATATATGAAAAAATGGTCAGCCTTGCTAATGATCAAAAAGCGAAATTTAAAGTGCATTTTAGGAGGAGAAAGATCTTAATAATAATACCTAATGTTGGTAGGGATGAGGTAAAACCAGCACTCTTATACGCTGAGAAGACAGCGTAAAACAGTACACCTTCTAGAAAGCATATTGGCAAAAGTATGAAGAGACAAATACTGAAACCTTTTGACCTAGATGATATCTTATCTCATAATATATTTTAAGAAAGTAATCCAAAATATGTAAAGGGTTATATCCACCAAGAAGCTCATCCCACAATTATTTATGCTGAACAAAAACTTAAACAACCACCTTTATGCCACAGAAAGAGAATGACAAAATAAACTGTGGTCTAGCTACTCACTGAGAGATGCAACAAGTGAAGATTATGGAAACTATATAAGGAACATAAATAACAGAAAATACATCATATGTTAAGTTGAATGAAAGCAGGAGACATTCTTTCTTTCTTTCTTTCTTTGGTGAGGAAGATTGTCCCTGAGCTAACATCTGTGTCAACCTTCCTGTATTTTGTATGTGGGACACCGTCACAGCATGCTCTGATGAGTGGTGTGTTGGTCCGCACCTGGGATCCAAACCCACGAACACTGGGCTGCTGAAGCAGAGTGTGCGAACTTAACCACTATGCCACTGGGCCGGCCCCCAGGAGACATTCTGAAGAACTGTATTATAATTATGCCTCCAGAAAGTAACTACGTAGAAAAAAAGAGGGAACACACCAAGATGATAATCACTCGTAAAGATGGTAAGAGTAGGCATGGATTCTCCACTTTAATTTTCATATTATCTCTAAAATGATATAATCACAAAGAACACATGCAGCTATGTCTGTTTCATACACAGTGTAACATTTTAATGCAGAATACTTTATTTCTTGAAGTGAAAAGTGTTTTATCTGTCCATTAAAAAAGAATACTCTTTAATTAACAAAGTCAGTTTCTTTTCAATTTGATATTAAATGTCTTCACTTAGCAAATATTAGTCCTTGGCATATAAGTCTTCACAAGAATATTAAAAACAATCTAAATACATCAAATAAATATTTTTGAAATAGCTTTTTGGTAAACAGGAAGTACTTCCTTCCTAAGTGAAAACATTTCCTTCCTCAGTGAGTGAAACAGGCTGTTTTCATGGGTGCGGTGCACCAGTGACACAATTATGAATGAACACTGTCTTCACGTGGCAACTCTTCCCTCCTCCCTCACTCTCTGGATCGCCTCGGATACCCTTTTCTGACCTCATCTGATTTCATACCTTCTGATACAAGGAATAGAGCTAAGCAGACAGGCCACAGCTTTCTACAAATAAAAGGAAATGTGTGTGATTTGGTTTCAAATGCTTTTTGATGATGCCATCCAAGCTGTAGCTGTACACTGGGTTAATTCTTTCTTGGGCCAGTTAGGGTAACTTCCAGGTCCCTTTTCTGGATGAGGTAAGAGTCCTTCAGACTAAGTTGAGAAGAAATTTTCTTTACTAACTACATGTATTACCTTGTACTTGCTTGCTTTGAAATTTACCTACCAGTTAATGCCCCTTTTCACAACACCTCAAAAGATCAACCTGGAGCTGATTCCAATAAGCTTGATTTTAAAATACCTGGAAGGGCTTAGAGCCCATGTAAACTTAGTGATTTCACTGGCTAGTATATCCTCCATTAAAATAAACAGATAGATAGATAGATAGATAGACAGACAGACAGATAGATAGACAGACAGAACCTGTGCTGGAACTGGAGAATTCCATACTCTCTATACTTCGGCTTGAGAAATAGTCCATCATTCGTAAGAGAATTTCCTGTAGAATCTTATCAAAGACTTTTGAAGTTCTAAATAGTCATATTTATTGGTTCTCCTTTAGTTATCATTAGTCAGGCGTGCTTTCTTCTTCCAGAAACCATGTTGTATTTCCTGCTGTATGTTATACTTGTCCTAGTTATCATACACTGTATTTCAGATTCTAACCACACGCCCAGGTTGGAAAGTGTACTTGGCAACTGGTAGTCTCCTTCTAAAACCCTTCTCAGGAACAAGGGGCCCATTGGCAATCAGTCCATCAACTCACTAGAAATATACACTGGTCAAAATGAAGGAAAGTCTGGTGATTTAATTACACCTAATTTTGTTGACTTCACTTACAGAAAAAAATGTGTACACACACATATGTATACATACATACATATATACACATACATTTTATTCTATTTGATCTAGTATGCTCATCATGTCTATTTGAAGAACTAATTTGGAACTGGGGATCACTAACATCTAAATATAGATCAAGGCAAAGAAGTCACTGATGGTTTGCCCTGTCCATCCCTGAGGCAAAAGTTTGATCCATGGTATCTCATGGTCTTGAGTCAATAACTGGCTTTTTTTTTTTTTTTAACAGTTTTTTTTTTCCTTTTTCTCCCCAAAGCCCCCGGTACATAGTTGTATATTCTTCGTTGTGGGTTCTTCTAGTTGTGGCATGTGGGACGCTGCCTCAGCGTGGTTTGATGAGCAGTGCCATGTCCGCACCCAGGGTTCGAACCAACGAAACACTGGGCCGCCTGCAGCGGAGCGCAGGAACTTAACCACTCGGCCACGGGGCCAGCCCCAAATAACTGGCTTTTTTTCTACTTTTGTATTTTTTTTTTGATAGCTTTGGAGTATTTTAGTAGCTGTTCTTCAAATTCTTCCCTAGCATGATTAATAAGCAAACAAAACTTGAAAGATTTACAACCAACCCTAAAGGCATTGATGTCCAGACTTCGGTCCATGTATTTCTTCTTCTCATATTTATCTCGAATAAATCCCTCAACAGCTCTGCAAAAAGCTTATTAAGGATAAATCAAACAAATCTTTCCCACAATGTGACTATAAAAGGTGAATTTATATCCCATGGAAAATTGTTCTCCTCTCTCCCTCCTGCCTGGTTTCCATACGGCTCCTGTCTCTTCACATGCACTTTCTCTGACCAAGACCTTAAAATGCCTCCTTCACGGGTATGGCAGGGAATCACCATTTCCTATGATTTTCGTTCAGAGTAATGATAGCAGCAAATGAGATTAATCTTCATATTGACATCAGGGGAGCTTGGCTGTTATAGAATACAGGTAAAGCAGTCAGTTATCTATTTCAAAGCTCTTAGGTCACAGGCCTTAAACAAAGGCACCCGAGTGCCCCTTAAAAATATAAGCTCTTGTGCCCACTGCCAGATTCTGATCAGTGGGTCTTCTGCAGGGTCCCAAATCTGCATTTTAGCAGGATCCACCTGCACCCACTAAAAAGCAAACTAACAAGATCGTCTACAAACCACATTTTGAGAAACACCGCCTTTAGGGGGTTTGGTTTTGTGAGCTGGGTACTATCCCCTGTTGAGGGGATGGCAGAAGAAAGTTATGGATTAACTAGTCAACAACAGTTAATTCCTTCACATAGGACATAAGAAGGCCTTAAAAATGAATGGTAGTTTTGCTGATTCAACATAGCACAGAAAACTATTCTTTTCATCAAAGACCCAAAAACTACTGGAGATGTCTCTTTACGGAAGAATTCACAGTGAACCACTGCAGTCTTAATTCCTGAATGAGTCTTCCCCATGAGACCCACCATTCTGACATTAGAAAGTATATAGGCGTTCTATGTCTCGGTTGCAGGAGAGAGCAAAAGCAAGACTTGGACTAATCCATATAGAGATGGCCCAGTCAGATCATGGGTCTTGACTCCTGTGTGACTCTCTCAAAACACCAAAATACCACTCAGCCTTATAAGTTGCTCCAGAAAAGATATGGGTCTATTTGAGGCCGCCGAAAGGTCTCAGGAAGGTAGGCTTCATAAAGTCGGTTTGCCTTTCCATTCCCCATCTCTTGCATGCACTGTAACCAGAGACACGGAAACACAGAATGTCACATTAGGAAGGAAGTGAAAAATGTCTCCCCCAATTGCAGCATTTTACAATTGAAAAACCAACCTCGAGACTGGCAGAACCAAGACTGAAACCTGGGTATTCTGATTACTGATCCACGAGTCCCTCTACTCTGCTCCCAACCTTTGGCCCCCCACAGGTGTCTTTCCCACCTCCCACCCCAGTACCATTTACTGAGAGGTTTGTCTCACTAGATACAATTAATTCAGTAATAATTCAAGATCCCATTTGAAAGTCCAAAACATATAGCTACTAATAAAAATGTCTACTTGGCAGGCAATAATCAGGCAATAATTACAATTTTGAGCTTATACTATTAATTAACCTATTCAGCTCTATTACCAATAAATGTGTTTCCCATTAGGCTTTTAAAATAAACTCCTTAACACTTGTGAGGGACAAATCCAGAAATCTTTTCAAATCTTCAAATGCCCAAGTATCTCCATGTATGCAATTTCCTTCATAAGAGACAGTAAAGTGTAACTGAAAAATATAACTAACCTTTCAGACTTTTAGTGAATCTATAAAAACAGTTTAACCTCTAAGGTCATTTTCTGGTTAAGAATAACCTCTTATTTCCATTACCAACTTTACCAACTGGTTTTCTTTGCAGCTTCTCTTCCCTCACCCTCCCCAATTTTTTAAAAAATTACTTTTTAAAAGTTTCAATGCAGGAAGAGAAGGGAGAACAAGGAAGCCACATCAAGGTGCAGATCTTAGGCCAGCTGGACTCACTAACTTAAGTCTCTCACTCCAGCCCACCAACCCAACAGCAAGCAAGATTCATATATGCATTTTAGCAGTAAAATATTATTATAAGTTTATAAGTTGGAGGATTTTTTTTTTTTTTAGTGAATATCTAAAACTACGAATGTTAGATCTGCAAATGCCAAGGCTCGTAGAAAATGATCCAAAGATCCCCTTTACACCTTCACGGACCCATGGGGTCCTGGACCACAGACCATTTGTGTTTTGAAGGAGGTAAATTATAGGTAGAATAACTTGTATCTTAAATAGAAAGACTAAAAATTTCTCTGTTAAAGTATGAGGATGTGACATGAGTGTTTAACAACTAAACCTTTCTTTATCATCACCTTTGTGCCCACTTTGAGCGAAATTCCTCTGGAACTGCTTCCACACGGAAGCACGAGAGCGGCCGACTCGCGCCCGGGCTGTGTCCGTACCTGAATCTGTTCCTGAGTCCACTGGTCGAGGTTCACGGACTTTACCCTGGATATGTGCACCCCCAGATTCCTGTGGATTCCAGCACATCGAATACAGATGAACACACCGATGTTCCAGGAGGCCCATCGCGGCCCTGTGAAGGTCAGGAACACGGCAATAAAGTACACATTAAAACAAGAGTCAAAGCCTAAGCTGGACCATTTAGATCCTCAGCCGTTTCTGCTAGAACATAAGTGAGAGAACCGTTACCACAATGACCTTTATTGGTTTTGTTCATTCCCCCATGGACCGGCTTTTTTTCAGTTTAGTTCTATTTTTTTTAGTTGTACAATACTGTGGTTTTAGTATCTTCACACAGTTGTGTAACCATCACCACTATCTAATTCCAGATCATTTTCATCACCCCTAAAAGAAATCTCAAACCTGTGAGCAGGCACTCCTCCGTTCCTCCCAACTCCTCCCCCTCAGCCCCTGGCAACCACAAATCTTCTTTCTGTCTCCATAGATTTGCCAATTTTGGACATTTCATATAAATGGAATTATACAATATGCGAGCATTTGTGTACGGAGCAGCTTTTTACAGTGACTGATAACATGAGTGTTCAAATGCAGACATTGTCATAACAATAAGTAATAATACTGTAATTAAATAAAGAAAAATCCCAGGAGAACAGTGCAAAGCCATGTCACATTCTGTTCAGCATCTTATATGAACAGCCCCCCAACTCAAGAAACTTTTCAATTGTGGTAGGGCCTGGATTCAGTTTTCCTAAGAGGAAAAAAGATACAGACATGTCATGCCAGCCCAAGGCTCACCTGAAATTTAAAACTTTGTTTATCCTCCCCTCCCTACCAGGCCTATAAAATATGCACCCAGATTAACTTAGGATCCTTTACCCTTCGGCTAGTGTCCCTACTTTACCCAACTATAGAATTATCTAGATTCAAGACTGTCAAGTAATAAGGATGCTTATTACAATAAAAAAGGAAATCTCAGATTTTTTTTTTTTTTTTGGTGAGGAAGATTGGCTCTGAGCTAACATTCATTACCAATCTTCCTCTTTTTGCTTGAGGAAGATTGTCCCTGAGCTAACATCTGTGCCAATCTTCCTCTATTTTGTATGTGGGATGCAGCCACAGCATGGCTTGATGAGCAGTGTGTAGGTCCGCGCCTGGGATCCAAACTGGCAAATGCCAAAGGAGAGTGTGCGAACTTAACCACTATACCACTGGGCCATCCCCTCAGATGTGTATTTTAATAAAAAACTGTTACACAATTTCCCATCCCCTGCTGACTTTGATCACACTAATAATCACTCTGGAAAATTATCAAACTCCTCTTCATAATTTTTATACAGGAAAAAGGCAACTTACTTTTTATATGACACCTTTCAAAGACTTACTGAAAAACCACTGATATTTCCTTCTCCATCATTCCACTACGCAGAAATTTACCACATAAAATAAGCATGACATCACAGTTAGAGGTTGCAATAAAGAGGTGAAAAGTCACAAATTGATTTTCTACAGAGATAAACAGGACCTGTGTTTCTAACAGCAAAAGGCACAAGACTTCGGTTCTGCCAGACACAGACGATTACTTGATCGGTCTGCAGGTTTGGCGGCAGTTTTAATGAAGGAATGCTAGAATCAGATGGCAGAAAATTATTCTTACAAGTTTGAATCCATGATTGTTATAAATAAGAATGTAATTTTTTGACAAAGGTATCACTCAGATCCTAGGGCGAATTACAAATACAGAGGGTCAAATCCTCCTTATAACCACCAGGTGGTGTTCTCTGCCTGAAATTGTATCCCAACACCCTCTTAGTGCTTTCATCTTGATCTAAAAAGACCTTCGGTCCCTTCGAATCCCTGGATAGATTTGCACAGTAGGCCTGCCATATAGCTAATAAACACATAATGATTCACACATTTCCTTCGGGTGGTGGGGAGCTACATAAACACAAAATGAAAAACCTAAACACACATGAACGAAGTTTCTTAGGGTGCCGTATGTCTGTTTGGGGTTACAATTTTCATAAAGGAACTCAGATAAGATCTAAGTTATACAGGATTAAAAACGAGACCAAAAGTTAATATTTCATGTTTCTTTACCATTTTCCCTTTGCTCTAGATCCCAGAGTCTAGAACTCATGATAAGATAGTTAAAATATATTTGTTTGCTAACAAGACCAGAAGCCAAAAACACTAATTAAAAGTTAGCTGTGGAATGTTACACTCTTTGCTTCCTGGCCCTAAATCTAGAGAAGGATATTCCCAATCATCTAGGCCACTGTCACAACTATGGAATTTCTCCAGATTCCATTCCAGAGTATTTAAAGTCTCTTTGCCTCTGAGGGATACAAAGACTAAGATCTGATTTTTCTAAAGCCACTAAACAAGGCTTCAGTACAGAACACAGGCCATGATATTTTCATGAGAAGTCGGAGGAGAGCGGCCACTGCGGTCCTCCCACACCCTTCCCACCACCTTTTCCCAGGGGAAGAGTGGCAGTTCTATCTCAGACACTCCGCCTCCTTTTAGTTTTGAGCCGCCAGATTTGTTAGTCAGTAACTGCATGCTCCATAAAAGATTCTGAAATTGGAGAAGAGGAAAACACAAGAGACAAAAGCTACTTAGATGGCTGAACACGTGGGAAAATGGTGTAGTTATTAAAAGTACAGTCTTTGCAGCCAGAAAAGATTTAGGTTTGGATGTCAGCTCCATCAATGATTAGCTGTGCGGCCTTCAGAGAGATACGTAAACTTCCTAAGCCTCAGTTTGCTCATCTATAAAATGGGGACAATAATACCCACCTCACAGTGCTTAGAACACAGAGGGATAATAATAAAAGAGAACTACCTATAAGAACATGGTATAGAATGAGACTTCCAGAATCCATTTCCCATTCATCTCCTTCACTGATTAGGCCTGTTAACTCAATCATATGTATATACCAACACGCTGTGCAACAGCGCAGAATGCTTCTTTTTAGACAGGAATGTGAGTTCTAGTCCTAAAATGTCAGAAGCAAAACTGACTAACTGAATATCAGAAAGAAGAAATTTACCCTGAATCCAATTTCAGTCTTCTAGAAAACATGAAATTTTAAGCAGCTTCCTTTATCTCCCTCAAAATACTCTTTGAAAATGCACTACCTGGACCCCACGTGTTCCCCTTCTCTGCTATACACCCCCGCCCTGCCCTTGTGCCCACACATGCCTCCACCACCCACACAAGGGAAGGCTCAGAGCTGCCAGCCTGCCATGCTTAGATCCCGGAGTATCTGGTGTTTCTGCCACAGGGCCAGCCTACTTAAATTTGGTACGCTTGCAAAGTAAACCAATTGTTCAATACACACTGGTCATGGCAACCAAGGAGAAAATATAAAAGACACCATTTTGAAGTTGAAAATGGAAGAGACTCTGAGAGACAATATTCCAAACAATTCTGAAAGCAAGAAGGATAGACAAGGGATATAAACTGGTAGTGATTAGCATGACAGAAGAACAAGGTCATGGCTAAGTGAGCATATTCAACAGGAGCCTCAGAGCAGGCTCAGGAAGCATTCAGCAATATTAAAGTTAACATATAATAAGTAATTATGATGTTAATTAATATACTCTCTGTAATGCACTCTGCAATAAGGAATCAGTGGAAATGAAGGCAGTATACGGATTTGGTTGATCTATCAAGAAATCGACTGTA
Source organism: Equus asinus (assembly GCF_041296235.1). Lineage (NCBI taxonomy): Eukaryota > Metazoa > Chordata > Mammalia > Perissodactyla > Equidae > Equus > Equus asinus. The sequence continues at coordinate 82,860,352 of NC_091794.1, forward strand.
GGAAGTACTAGCCAGCCCACTGGCAGGGAAATCTGGGTTTACACTGACTAGTTGCATGTGTTTTGACACGTCTTTCTAGGGCTCAAGTCTCCATTTGTAAAAGAGGAAGCATATAAGTAACATCCAGTTTACATCCAACTTCTGCACAGCTCCTACCAATGGAGTAACTACCGCTGCCCTGAGGCACGCTTCCTTGCTGCGCAAACTGCCCCCAGCAGCAGAGCTGCCAGGCTTCGAAGGGTTCTGGGTTTGAGAACGCAGCAGAGAAAAGAACTAGACTTACAGATAGCTTGAAGCTACTGTTAGAATAATGACAGCTTGTTGACCTCTAACTTATGGAGTTCCAACAAATAAACGTTGAGAAAAAAAAAAACACTGATAAATTAATGGCTGTCCATTGAAAAGCTCTTTGACAGGAAGGGTCAAGGAAGGGAGAGAAAATCTCTTCCATCTTACACTGAGGCCCTGTGGAATCTATCTTGGAAACTTCCAGAATTTATCCATCCATCTCTACCTAGACCTCATCTCTCACCCATAAGCATTCATTCTTTTAGCATTATTTATTGAGTACCTACTATGTGCCAAGCACTCTGCCTGCTAGGTACTAGGGATACAAAGGCAGAGACAACAAAGATGAGAGCCCCCGGTCAAAGGGCTCATGGACTAACAACGAATTGGTCTCCAGACTCCTAGCAGAATAATCTTTCTAAAACACAGAGCTGTACAGATCAGGCCCCTGAACATATATACCTTTCATGTAGTCTCATATATAGAGGTGAAAATGTAGATTGGTGCTAATTTTCTGAATGGCATATGCCAAACAAGATATTCCTAATCTTCTGCCACAAAACCTGCTCTTCCTCCATTTTCTCCATCTTAGTCAATTACACCTCCACCCATTCAACTGCATCAGTCAGAAATTTATGCATCATCTTTGATATCTCTCTCCTTAAATCCCCATATTTATACCATCACCAAGACCAAAATAGCTTTCAAATCAGTCTCTCTCCTCTCCATCTGCAATGCTATTTCTCTAATCCAAAGTCACCAGATCTCTTAGACTATAATGGCTCTCCACTTTTACTTTTATATTCCCTTCTCTTCCATCTCAGAACCAAAACCATTCCCCACAAAAGAGCCAGCCTGAGCTCTTAAAGAAGCAAAAGCCACCTTGTCACTAGACTGCCTAAAACCCTTCTATGGAAGGCTTCCTTCTAGCACTGCTTAGTCAGAGAGCAAAACCCTAAGACGGTCTCCAAGGTCTTCTATCATCTGGCCCATGCCTACTTCCCCAGCCTCTCACCTCCTATGATACCAGCCTTCTTTCACTTCCTCAAGGCACCAACATCTTCCTTCCTTAGGGCTTCTGGCCTTTGTACACGCTGCTCCCACTGCCGAAAAAGCTCTTTCCCCAACCAGCATCCACCACTTGTAGCCTGGTCATCTCCTATGTATCATGAACGTCTCAGCTGAAACGCTTCTTCCTCAAAGGGGCCTTTCCTTGGCCCCTCAGTCTAAACCAGATTATAATCTTTCTCCCATCTTTTCTTCTGGTTTATACATTTTATTATGGAAAACTGTAGACACACAAAAGCACAGTATAATTCACCACCAGCTTCAGCAATTATCAACCCCAGGCCAATCTTACTTCAGCTTTACTCCCACCCACTTTCCCTCGCTCCCAACCCTGAAATATTTTGATGCAAATTCCAAATATCATACCATTTCCTCTGTGTCTACTTCAGTATATATCTCTAAAAGATAAGGCCTTTTTACAAATTATAAACTTTCATTTACCCTTTACTTTTTCTTTCTTAGTCATACCCCATTTTATCATATATTTATTTGTGTGAGTGTTTAACAGTCTTTTCCACTAAACTAGAAGTGCCAGAAGAGCAGAAAGCAGATCTGTGATGTTCACTGTATATTCCCAGGCCACAGCAGTTCCCTGAATACAGCAGGGAGGCAAAATTTGTTTAAAAATTAATTAAAAGTAAGTAAATCCTTTGACTATCCCCCCCCCACCCCGACTTGTAAGAACTCATCAAGGAAACAAGAAGTCAAATATACATAGAAATATATTAAGAATATTCATTAATACATTAAGAATGTTCTAATAAAAACTAGAAACCTTCTGGGGCCGGCCTGGTGGCATAGTGGTTAAGTTTGTGCACTCTGCTTCAGTAGCCTGTGGTTAGCAGGTTCGTATCCCAGGCACGGACCTACGCTCTGCTCCTCAGGCCATGCTGTGGCTGCATCCCACCAAAAACGTGGAGGACGACTGGCACAGATGTTACCTCAGCAACAGTCTTCCTCAAGCAAAAAAAGGAAGATTGGCAACAGATGTTAGCTCAGAGCCAATCTTCCTCACCCAAAAAAAAATCAGAAATATCAACAGATTACATAAAGGAATTACAATATCACCACACAATAGGGAGAAAATTTTGTAGCTCTCTATTTAATATAGAAATATCTCCATGTTACATTAATTTTAAATTTCAGTTTTAAAGCAGTATACACAGAACAATTCCATTTTTGTTTAAGAATGTGAATAAATGTATATGTATGCACAAAAAAATGTCTAGAAGAATATATGTAAAATATTAAAAGCTATTATTTCTGGGTAGTGGGGTTGTGAAATATCTATTTTCTTCTCTATATTTTTACAAACTCTCTGAATTGATTGCAATAAACTTGTATTACTTTTGTACTATGAAAAAAATAGTACAGGTATTTTAAAAACAAAACAACACAGTCACAGCCATCGATGGCTCCTTATTGGCTGCAGGATAAGTTGAAACTCCTTAACATGACACAGAAAAGCCCTTTAGGAGCCTGTGCCCTACACACGCTGGGCAAGTTGTCATTCTGAAATATGCCATGCATTCCTCACACCTCTTCGCTTACACCATTCTTCTACCTGGAACAGCTTTCTCCCCGACTCCCTGCTTGACAAACTTCGAACTCCAGTCCAACGTCACCTCTTCTGGGAGGCCCTCCCATGGAATAAATCTTAACCTTCCCTATGGCTAATAGTCCACCGTATGCTTTGCTCTTCTAACACTTAATATCTTACGAGTTCACCGCCTACAGGTCTCCCTTGTCCTAAGCAAACTGTGAGCTCTCGAAGGCAAGGACCACGCCCCTTCATCTTTCATCCCAAATACTTAGCACAATGCTCACAAATAGGACACACAAAATAAATACTTATTAAATGAATTCATCAATCAGTAAGGTAAAAGTATACAATTTTTTCCTGTTTTGCAAAATGAAGGGAGAAGATATTTTCAAACACCTTAAAGGCAAAACTATCCCACAGAGAGGGGAGCTCCGAGGCAGAACCAGCACCAGGGAGGAGAAGTTGACTTTAGCGCACTCTGAGGAAGAGTTTCCTAACAATTCAGGTTGTGTGAAGACAAAGGCAGCACATCCAGAAACAGGAGAATCCCAGTCGGTGCAGGTGTTCAAGCAAAGGCTGGATGACCGCCTCCCAGGGATGGTGGAGAAATGACCCCTGCTCAGCAGGTGGGCAAACCATGAGTCCTAAAGTTCTTTCTACTCCTACAGGGCTCCTAGCTGATTTGCGGGTAATTTTTAGGTCCCTTCCTGCTTGACATTCAGTGGTTCTGAAAATGCAACATGAAATAATCAATTTATGAAGGTGTTAGGGCTTGATGAACCTAACACACTGAAGCAAATTCAGTTCATGGAGCCTGCAACTGGCATTGAAAACTGGTTTAACTGTGACAGACACACAAGGAAGAACCTAAATAAACAAATTCTGATTTGAAAATAGAGGTTAATTCTCTTTGATTTGGCCTGTCATTGATTCCAACATGAAATTTGGGAGGCAAAGTGAAGAAGCAGCAGCAATTGTTTTAAGAATACTTCCAAAGCCAGTTGCCTCGGTTCCACACATCCTGTCTCTTCACCTCCTGATTCACTATAAGGAAGAGCACGCAAACGCCAGCGCCGTCTCGGAGAAATTAGGTAGGGCTGCTGAGAGGTGTGTTTACCAGCCTGTTTTCATCTGTCCAAAAGAGAATTCACCTACTTCCCTATTCCAAAATAACCATAAACAGTACAAACAGTTTAGGGAACCATGAGACCAAAATAAGGGCTTACTCAATCAACCTCTGCTCTCAGAATGTTCTGTAGAGAAGGCCCTTTCCATCCGGTCTATCTTGCGAGAATGTTGTTTCCTTTTGTCAAGAAGAGACACCATCCACGTTCATATATTTAAGAAAAGCAGAAGTTAAGCTTTTTAAACATTTGAGGCAAAACAAATTGAAACATTTCTGAGATTGATTAGAGAATAAAGGTGAATACTACACCAGGGAATTTAGGAAAATCAGAGGTGGAAAGAACCTTAGAAGTCAGAGTCTAACCTCCCACCGAATGCAGGAGAGCTTCCTAGAAGTGACCACCTGGCTCCTCCTTGAACAGCTCCAGTCCTAAGTCAGTTCGACTGTTAGATGGCACTGATTATCAGAGATGTCTTCCTTATACTGAGTCCCATTAATCTGCCTTCTTACATTTTTACCCTCTGGTGCCATTGCTATACTCCTCCCACATTTATATAAAATATCAGAGTATGCAAGATACAATAGAGGTTTGGAGATCCAGCAGAAGAGAGCAGCTACTCATACACTCAACCAAAATACAAGCCAGTTAAGCCAACTTAATCCAGGAGGTCAATGGCAGAACAGATGTAGCAATCAGAATGCTATGACATCAGTGGAGGTGAAGCAAAGCAACGTTATCTTCCTAGCAGGTAACCAGAAAAAGGAGGTCAGTGAAGCAGAACACCGCTAATCACACACTGATGAAACCATTAGTCAATCTACATGTAAAGCTATTTTAGCAGTTAACTTAAAACGGCTTTTCTCGAAAGACATTAAAGTTTGTAACACTAGGAAGTCAACAGGGAAGCAGACTGGGGACTAGCTGGAGAATGGAAGGAGAGATTCTTCATCTTTCTCTAGTTGTTAGCAGTGCTTACAGACAATGGATCTGCCTTGACTTTGCTCAGTCCTGGGCAAGGGAGGACCACAAAATTAAATACAACTGAAAAACAGCCTACAGAAATAAGTCCAAAACAATTAGACGGCCAATGGGCCAGGGACCAAAACAAGGCACACGTCTACAGCTGGGTGCACTGGCGTTCCTCAGCTCCTCTATATGTCGGCTATTCATCTCCTTTAACTCCCAGGAAAACCAGGACTTGCTCTGAACTAGTCCAGTAACGTGCTTGTATGTATCTTGTATTATTTCCCCAGCCCCTGCTATCCACAGAGCTAAGGATACGGATTATTTACACTGTGCCACTAATCAGTTGTGTGACTTTAGTCAAGTCAATTCACTTCTCTGAGAGTCCATTTCCTTCCCCAGATTAGGTTATCTCTAAAATCTACCTCTTACAAAAGATAGTAGGTGTTATCTCTAAAATTCATTAAACTACTCTGAAAAGACTTGAAGGAAGGGCAGTTAACTTTTGGTAAATTTAGCTCCACATCAGTCTTATCTTTCTGGTTTATTATTAGTAGGGAGGGATTTACTGTGGGTTAGGCTGTAACTCTTCCTTTCCGTCTATCTCAGCACTGGATGGTAACTAGGGTATACCTAGGTGATGTTTCTGGTAATAAAGAACTAGCAAATCAACCCGTACCACTATTACTCAACTCTAGTTCCCAGAATACCTCAGAAGGGAAAGGACGAGATCCTAGTTTGGAATTTTTTTTAGCTCTGAAAAGGACCTTCTGCCAAGGTATATTCCAATGATGTCATCACCCTACTCAAAGACAGGTAACTGGACCCCCATTGTCAACTGAACTGCTAACTTCTAAGTATAGCTTAAATTCTTCTATTATCTGGGCCTTTCTAGGATCAATTCTTATTACTCCCCTTCTCACTTCTATACACCAAAAAAGACATCACTTCCCCTTAAAACTGTGTATATAGGTGCCAGCTGCCATGTTCTAGCCAGACGGAGTAATCTGAGAGGGTGACTCCTATCCACAGATGCTCAGAGGCCTTTTCCTGATTTGGGGATGGGACACAGATAGAGGGAATCCTGGGCGTGGAGAGTCCCTGATTCCAACCAGAGGGCCTCTTGATTGTCACAAAGATGTCTTTCCAGCCAGTCCTGGAGCAGCTGTTCAGTGCTCTTGGTGGTGCTGTCTGAAGTATGAGGCAAGGCCCACGTCTCTTGGGATTTCCCTAGGAGGTTCTGGTATGTGCAGCTATGACTGTTTTGATAGTAAAGAGCCAGCATATTTTAAGGAGGGGAAAAGAGCTAGCCAAAAGATTTGCTGCCTGGTTGAAGAATCTCATAAAGTCAGTGAGAAGATTAGACGGATGACACAAGCTGATGCCTCCAGTGGAAGCCAGTCCTTGAACATTACATTGAGAATGGCAAAAATTAACACAAATCTGAACAGGTCCACCTCTTCACTTAAGGACACAATAGACTTTCTTGAAAAAGAAGAGAAAAGTGAGCCCCCTAAACTTTCATTTCATGGAGTGATGCTGGCTTGCCTTCAAGGACATACATGGTCACTAAAGATACATCAAAATCTCTGCAAACGCTAGTGACTGGCATGAAAACACCCTAAAAACATCTCAGAAGAATGTAGAATAACTTCAGAGGGAAAGAATGGATGGTATGGTTGAAAACATTCTTCAGGAAAGCCTAAAACTGCTTTCCCAAGAAGCCACAGAATGTAAGCAAAGAGTGTGGGAACTGAGGAAAGAAATGCTTAAAAACTCAAACACATGAATGAAATAGGCTGTAAATGATGAAAACAGCCAGCTAAAAATCTATGACTAAAACTGTGCAGGAGATGGTAAATTTGCCTTCTCTCTTTGGAGAAAATCACATGAATGATGACAACTTGGGATTAGACAAAAAGACTGGATCAGAAAATGGGGACCACCCAGACTCTGAGTCAGAAGTCACCTTGAAGAAACTCATTGATGCTGTTAACTTAAATGTCTCCTTTAAAAATCTTGAAGGAGAAAAGAAGAAACATTTTAAAGGCTTTGTGAAGAAAATGAAATAGGGCTTACAGGTCAAATGAGAAATTTCCAAACTGAGCAAGCATCTTAATAGTCTGAATAGTCACAGCTTGAAAGTGAGATTCAAATCTTCCGGTGAAACTTCATATACTGACCGAACTACATGAAGAACATATAATGAAACTTCACAGAAAATTAATCAAGGCAGGAGGTTATTGCTTAGAAAGAAAGCGGAAACTTCCCAAAGTGTATCAGAACATCAGCAATATACACCAGAAGTGCAACCCCCATGGAACGATGGTCAAAGGCCTAGAGAGAGAACCGGAAAAACACACTTCCTTCTATCAAAGATGGACTATGTCCCACGAGATAAAAAGCTCAACAAAGTTAGCTGGCATCTCTGTTGACTGAGAGGAAACTCAAGGAGTTAAGAAAAGAAAATGGTCACAGCAGACAACAATTGGCTAAAGCAGAGTTGAAATTGCAGCTTTCCCCAGTGGCTCCTTAGCCCTTGCCATTCAACAAGCAGAGGACCGAGAGGGTCAGGGCGCCCCTGTCCTTACCAGGCTCCCAGGGAAGGAGGAGGGTCACACTGGGAGGGCTGAGGGACCCGGGTCACAGTCAGGTTTTAGCTTCCACAGCAGCCGCCCCCTGAATCCACAACCACAGCAGAATATTTGCACACGTTTTCTCTCTTTAAAAGTAATTCTGATTTCTCTCTTTTTAGTTAAGGGCTGTTATTTAATCGATGCTACATTTGCTCTTACTATAATTCCTAAGACAGTTTTTAATACAGTGCTTAGGAACATATTATTCCCACTTCATTGAACTTTCTAGAATTGGACAGTATAACTACAGTTCTTTGACTGAAATAAAAGATCCACTATCACTTAAACCATTAATTGAAGTTTGACATGACCAAGTGGAGACATCTGAAACAATACTGGAAATGCAATGAGCTGTTGTTAAAAATCTATGAAAGTAACAATATTTATCTCAATAAATTTTGATTGGTTTTAATAACAATGCAAAACAAAAACTAAACACCACCACCACCCTCAGCCAAACTTAGTAATATTTTTATTAGTTTAGCCCTAGAGGCATGGATTAATTTAGGAGAATTGACATTTTGCAATTATTTGTTTCCTGATTTTTAAATTTCTTTTTAACTTCTGTTATTTTGTTTTGAATATGCTTTTAAATTTTATGTAGTCAAAATGAAACTTTTCCCTTCTAAAAAAACCCAGTATGGGGGCTGGCCCCGTGGCCGAGTGGTTAAGTTCGCACGCTCCGCTGCAGGCAGCCCAGTGTTTCGTTGGTTCGAATCCTGGGCGCGGACATGGCACTGCTCATCAGACCACGCTGAGGCAGCGTCCCACATGCCACAACTAGAAGAACCCACAACGAAGAATATACAACTATGTACCAGGGGGCTTTGGGGAGAAAAAGGAAATAATAAAATCTTAAAAAAAAAAAAAAAAAAACCCAGTATGTCCACAGTTCTTGTTAAATAACCACTCCCATGAGAGACCAGTATAAAAGTTGTGACACATACTGCTGGGCCCTCCAAGTGGGAAGACCCCACTTTTGCTGAAGAATCTTCAGTCCCGCCTGGAGGATGAGGTCTCTTCTTATGCCAGAAGCCTCAGAAGAGGCCTGGATGCCTGCCCACTGGGAAATGAGTCCAAGAGCCCTAAGCGAGCAGCAGCACCAGGCTAGTTGGGCTTTTAGCTCTAGGTCAAGTTCTCTGAGAGTCAATTCCTGGGCGGTGGGTCCTTAGATAGCACCTTTCACATGGAGGAGGGCTGGTGCTGAGAAGAAAGAAATCAGGCAAGGTAATTAAGAAGCTACCCTGGCCCTATAAAGCTAAGGCACAGAGACCCCAGGCTTATGAAGCTGAATAGGGACTGAGAACAAGGCAGGGTAGGATCAGCAATTAAACCTTGAAAGGGTGACTATTGTTTAGTTTTGTATATTTTGTGATAAATTCCCTTTTTTCCCCCTCTTTGTACTCAAAGTTCTGAACAGTCCTGACAGGGTTAAGGGCAAAGAATCAAAGGAAGTGATTTGTGTCTATATATAAGCCAGAGCTTTAGCGCAGAGGCAGCAATGTGACAAAAGCATCGATAATCCAAAAGAAGCAACCCAAAGCGAGAAAGAGAAGCAGGGCACACTGGGGCTTCCTGGGCAAATTTTCATCTCTACCTGTGGATTCTCCTTCCTGAATTCACATTTTGCAGGTTCTTGGTTTTGACCAATAACGAAAACTGGACTACTTACACTTTCCAGACTGACTTAAGAGCCCTCACAAACAGCTTTACACGGCAATTACACCTACCTGCAAAACATCACTGTGAAAATCTTGTTCCATGCACTTTCTCCATCAAGCCTTTTCTCCGTCCTATTCTGACTCCTACACCACTTTGCTGTTCTCCTGTGGCACTCATCTATGGTGGTTCTGTTGCTGGGTTTCATTTTTGGTTTTGTTTATTTTTTTGAGCTCCTTTAGGTAACACCTGCCTAATTTGGTATATTTTTTTAAAAAACCTGAGTATTTTTCTCATGTGGACTTCAGGTTTGAATCACTTTTTAATCAGAAAATCATACAAAGGTAATTTAAATACCCTACATAGAAAGTTAGGGGAGGGGCTGGCCCAGTGGCATAGTGGTTGAGTTCGCACGCTCCACCTCAGTGGCCAGGGGTTTGCAGGCCCAGATCCCAGGTGCAGACCTAGCACCACTCATCAAGCCACACTATGGCAGCATCCCATATAAAACAGAGGAAGATTGGCATAGATCCTCAGCAACAATCTTCCTCAAGCAAAAAGAAGAAGACTGGTAACAGATGTTCACTCAGGACCAATCTTCCTCACAAAAAAAAGAAAAGAAAGGGAAGTTAGGGGAAAGGGTGTCCTTGATGTTCCTTGTCTCCTGGTTAGCCCATGATATTTTGGCTCTAGCCAATTTCCTCTGCACAAAGACCCTGCTTAAAGCATTTATGAATAAGCTAGAAGAGTGGCAGCTGAAACATGGCTTCTCTGAAAATGGGAGGGAGGAAATAAAAAAATAGCTGCTTTCATTAGGGGCAGGAAGGAGATTATTTCATTAGAAGCTAAACAGTGAGACTATCTCAGTACAAACAATTGTTTGGCTTGAAGGCTCTATGTGGCCAATTACTCCAGCAAAGGCTCAGCTGGAATGGAACACAGAGCTGCCAGGACCAAGGGACTGGGACCGACACAGGCTCACGCGTCTCCATCATGGCTTTGGGATCCCAGAGCCCCCCAGCAAGGATGCTTACAGAACACACTCTACCCCAGTCAGCAACCAGCACCATTCTGCACCCAATCCAGTCAAGAATGTGGATTTAAAAGACACGAGGAAAAGATGACACTGGGGCAAATGCAAAGTTATTCAACCTAAAACTGACATGTTACGGCAAATGTAAGAAGGATAAAAATTAGATCTCATCAGAGATCTGATACAGTTCAATCACTACATCAATGGCTGACAGTAGGCTGGGGGGAGGAGCTGTGGGGGAGGGGCTGCTCAGCTAACTGCTAGATGATCATTTCAAAGTCCACCAGGTGGACCTGATATTCCAAAACTTGACATTATAATTAAACTAATTTCCTACCACTCACTTCATAGGAAATCACTAATCTCCTATGATCTTACTTCAGGTAACAGCTGCTACTTGGTTCACTAGAAGTTATTACCTTCACCCACTGGGGACATTTAGTTCTTTACATTTTTTTCAGGTTACTTCTGATTAAAGCCTTAACTTCCTCTTTGCAACAATCAGTATCCATTCATATTCTGAAAAGAATACCGAAGATGCAAAGTGAGCCTGCCCACTTGGGGGATGCAAATCTTTAGAAGAAGCTATGAAGGGTGATACGGCCATTGACCAATGAGACTGCTCTTCATCCTCTACCCCCAGAATAGGTAATAAGCAGAAGAGAAACAATATGAAAATGGACATTAAAAATAGCCCCAATTCAAACAGTACCACTCGTCTCCCTCTACAGCAGTGTTTCTCAACTGAAGCAATTCCCTCGCCAAGGGGCACTGTCGACGTCTGGAGACATTTTTAGTTGTCACATCTGGCAGGGGTGGGCGCTGCTACTGGCATCTAGTGGGCAGAGGCCAGGATGCTACTAAAACATCCTACAATGCACAGGACAGCCCCACAACAAAGTATCCAAAATGTCAATAGTGCTCAGGTTGAGAAGCCCTGCCCTAGAGGAGGCATTTGAAAGCCATTAGTTTGGAGCACGGGAGATATGAGAAGATACCAATTCAGTGGAAAAGACTCTTCTCTGTAACAAAGAGTGAAACATTTAGAGGAAAACTAATGTTTTCAAAACTGGAAAGAACCTTAAGGATTATCTAGTGCAAGCACAGGTGGAAAAATTTAAGGCCCAGAGAGGCCAACCCATGTACCCACGTTCACAGAAGAAAGCATCAGCTAGACAGGAATTAGAATCATCTTTATAGACTCCGAATGTGTGTTAAATGTAGCAGATGTCCAATAATGGCCACTAAACTGTTTTGAGGTGTTCTTCTCTATTACAACACACAGTTCACTCTCTCCGCTGGGAAACCCAACATCTGAGACTGTGCGTGAAGGCTTGTTCACACCCCATCCCACCCACATTCCTCTTCCTCAAAAGAAGCCCGGAGGTGGAGAAGAGTGTGATAGACTAGACCTCAAGACCAAGTGGCCAGGCAGAAAATGTTTTCCAACTGTTTGAAGGGAAGCTCAAGCCTTTCACCCAGGCAAAGCTTGACCCAAAACCTTCTGAGTCAGCAAATGAACCCTTGCACAAGACCACGGACATGTGAGCTTCTGTCCTCAACACCGTGCAGCAGCTTTCCTAACACATCACAGGAGCCCTAACCAATGGCAAACAGACGGAAAATTGGTGCCAGTTTAATTCAATCACAGCTGTACGCAAACAAGCTAGAGAACTTTCATTTCTAAACAAACAGCAGAACAGAAATGAAATCTGGGATCAAAGTACAGATGGTTAGTCCAGTGGCATGCTAAATGTTAAGTCATCAAAATAGCCCTGGCTAAAGGGAAGAGAGCAAAAGATAGAGATTTCCCCTTTCAAAAATAAAACACTCACTATAATGTTCAAAATCTAGGTGTTTCAGAATTGGGTATAATGAGGCACAGGTCAGAAGGTGTCGTGCAAAGGGGTGAGGCAAAGATGCCAGCCATGAGGATAGAAACATCCCGCAAAGGGAACATTATGCAGAGGGACCCAGGGCAGGTGTCTAGGAAAAAAATCTCAGCTTCAAAAGAGCCAGAGCAAAGTTCTTCAAATGAAACAAACCTGTTCCAGCGGGTAAAGGGGAGAATGTCTAAAAGTGCTGCAAGGTTATTGTTAATTTCTACCGCGCCTGAGAGCCGTGTCTAAATATTTACTCCCACCCCGCAAGAAGGCTGAAGGATTACGACTGCTGCCTCCCGCCTCACACCCCATGCCACGTTTCCTCACGATGATGTGTCGCACTGAAACCTCCCACTGTGAGGGCAGAGTATGAGCTTCGTGACTGGCTCCGGTTCTCAATGCGGCACAGATGCCAGCAGCACACAAAAGAAATGGCACAAAGCAGCAAATACCACAAAGCAAAAATGAACTTCATCTGCTCGGCTTCCTGGAAGGTCACAGATCTTCAAATATCTGAGTTAATAGCATGAAGGTGACTTTCAAAAAATAAAACAAAAAAAGAATATGATCTGAACACATAATAGAATAATAGTGCTTACAATGGAGATATTAGACACCATGTGCCAGCCACTGTGCATTAAATATACAGATATACATGGGACATAATCCCTGTCCTCATAGAATTTACAGTCTAAGGAAAGCCTTTGGGGAAAAAAAAATGCAGTAGCTGTCATCCCCTTTCGACCAATGCAGGGACTCTAGCCCACCTGCCCAGTGGACTGAATTTAAGTGAAGGAGGCCTGTGTGAACAACATAAGAGGCCGTTCAATGGCACAACAATATTTCCACATGTCAAGTATTTAGTGTAGAAGATTACGCATGAGATATAAGAATATATCACCCATCTTGCTGTGATCATGTCCCATAAAGCCGTTCCTTATGCTCAAGGCAGGGTTGTCCCCAGCTCTCCACTCCTAACCTCAACAGAGGTCCACAGCCGTGAGGCAGTTCAGAATGACAGCCCCCAGGGCAAGGCCTTCTCTATATGGACTCAACCCAGAGGACTCCCTGACACCTTTTTAAAAATAAAGGGCCCACATGACCACTCAACTCTGAACACATAAAAACCCATCAGTCTAACAGCAACACAAAAATTGATGTTGTACCATTATTTACAATACTGAAAAACTAAAAAGCCAAATGCCCAGAAACTGGGCTAGAGTTAAGTAAGTAATGACACAGTCAAACGATGAAATACAATAAAGGTATTTAAACATTTTTTTTTAAAGATTTTATTTTTTTCCTTTTTCTCCCCAAAGCCCCCCGGTACATAGTTGTATATTCTTCGTTGTGGGTCCTTCTAGTTGTGGCATGTGGGACGCTGCCTCAGCGTGGTTTGATGAGCAATGCCATGTCCGCGCCCAGGATTCGAACCAACGAAACACTGGGCCACCTGCAGCGGAGCGGGCAAACTTAACCACACGGCCACGGGGCCAGCCCCTAAATATTTTTAATGGCGTGAAAAATGCTTATGTTAAATGTTAAGCAAAAACATAATGATATAAAATTATTACGGTATAAACTCAAGTAAAAAATGGGTGATACAGGTTATGGGAAATATCTTCTATATCATTATACTTTTTCATACTTTCTAATGATTTTTATCACAAATATGAATAACTTCCATAATTAGAAAAAACAAAGTTTTTGCTTTTGAAAGAAACAGCATTTAATGATGTTTACCTAATAAGCACAAGGACCCTCCTGCCTCCCTACCCCCAGAATCCCACAAGACAAAAAACAACTGGTCTGGGAGTCTGTTTCTATGGTAACAAATCTTTTTCTTTTCTTCCCCTTAAATGCAGAAGAAGTCTAATGAAACTGAGCCCTATTTTTAATCTGCCCACAATATGGACCCTGGATTTGAGGCATCTGTGTCGGGCTGCTTCCATCACAGACTAGGCTCAGAACTAAGTCAAACGCTCAGAGGAGCTGGTCTGGGGTCTTCCTGATTTCCAATGCCGCCTTTAATGACACCTCCTTTCTCTCACGTACAAGCTGGACAAGTTAATACAGCACTTACACTACAGGAAAGGCCTTTTCTCAAAATTCTCCTGGGTCTGAAACAGTTCCTCTAAACAAACTCCTCATGCCTACCTTCAGAGCAGCAAAGTCCAGGTACCAAATGGCTATTCTTTCAATAGAAATGCTTTCCACATAAGAGAAGAGCTTGCATCTTTTAATTCTTTCTTTCTCAAATCTGCTGTCACACTTAAATTGGTTCCATTAGCTCTGCTGTTTACAGTTGTTTTGAACAAAAGTATCATGATAAGAATGGGGAGTTTCCTTCCCATTTCTCGCTGGAGGGCTTGTGTCAGTTATAACCCCAGTGGTAATCTATCAACAAGAAAAGACACCAATGCCCCCTCCCTGTCGAGCTTTATCCTGCAGCTTACGATGTGACCAGCTCACACAGAAAATTCTGTAAGAAATTATTTTTTGAAGGCATTAGGACAAAAATGACCTTCTAAACAATATTAAGACAAAATCTTTAACTCAGGCTTGAAACACTGGAGAATTCATTTCTAAATCCACACACTGGGGGACTTCCAGTGAGACAAGAAAAGAGGAAGAAGTTAAATAACAAAATTTGTTTCGCATGCACTTCAGGAAGCAATGTGGTAGGATTAGCACGTAAACCCACATCTAAAGATGTAAGCTCTGTGGCAGAGGCGTGGGGATTTATGGTCTTTCCATCACTAGCAACTGCTGCAAAGACAGTATGGCTATTTGAAAAAAGGAAAAGACAAGGCACTCTATTTTCTCAAATCACTGTGTTAGGACAGGCTTATCAGCTACGGCTGAGAACAGGTCTCTCTTTTTCCTGTGTTTGTTTTACTATGTTCAGTACATCATAAAATGAGAACATTACACATTTGTTTTTTGGGCAAAGAAAAATGACATGAAGCCTGAGGGATCCAGTTCTCCTTGTTTCAGATTAAGAAATTTCTCTTTGAAAGTTTTGACTTGAAATAAAAATTTTTAAAACTCAACAAAGCATTCTCCAGTGAGCTTATGAAATTCAGTACTTTCTAAATAAACCATATTCTATATGTGTATGTAAAAGCAAACCAGAACACTCATAGAGAATATACATCTTGGGGGGAAAAGAGAGCTATGGTCAACAAAAATGGTCAGAGAACTACTTAACATTACTTAAAAATGAAAAGTAGCAGCAATAATAAAATCCTCTTAGCACCCAGTGATAGCGACAAAGGTGGGATTCCAGGGCGAGTTTCAGCCACACGAGGGAGGTACCTGAGGGCGGGGTGGAAGGGGAGAGTTGGACAAACTGAAGACAACCACCAGGGCAACCTTACGCTGCTGGATGGCCACAGCTGAAGGCAGATTTGGCTCATCTCTGGGGTTTTCCACTGGGGAGGGACTTGCAGTTCAGCCATCAATGGACCAGCATCCACAAAGCCTGTGGGGAAATACGGGATCCAGAAGAGTGGGGTAGGGAAGGAGAAAGTTTGGAAAATGGAAGAGTCAAACACAGTAGTGAAATGTTGTAATTATTAAACATGAGGCTTCAAAAATGCATAGAGGTACCTCTTAAGTCGAAATGGACTGGCTGAAAAAAACTGGTACTCTGGGAAGCAATCTTATATGCTTTTGAAAATACCAAATTACATTTTAATTACACATGGAATTACAGTAACACCTGCCAAGAGGAAATTAGTTTTTGGAGGAAAGAGAAAAACAATGAAACCTACGCAATTTTTACAGTTGGTAGCTTTACTCAAACCGTTAGGGTCCCCTATCCGTGGCCTCTATGGAAAATAGCAGCCTAAAAGCAAACGTACTCACACTCTACCGAAAAACCTTGCTGGCCTAGTTCCACCAATTCCATTAATGTAGCAGAGGCCCAAAGGCAGGTGACCTGATTAACAAAAAAAGCACTTCTAGAAAGTGCTGAACTTTCTAATCAAGAAGAAAACTAGTGGCAATAACTTGAGAGGCTTTGCTTTTAAATGGAGCAGCAGCCACCTTCCTTATAAGACAAAATACTTTTCAGGCCCAGGATAGAAGAAAGCAGATCCAGTGACCTCACCTCCTGCCCCGAGTGCTAACCTCTCTGAAGTTGTGGGGGAAAAAATCAGACAAACCAATAAGACTAGTTAAAATGATACGTGGCACAAAGAAAATTACAGCAGTTACCCCTTATCCACGGTTTCAGTTATCCGCAGTCCACTGTGGTCCGAAAACATTCAGTGGAAATTTCCAGAAATAAACAATTTATAAGTTTTAAATTGTGTGCCATTCTGAATAGTGTGATGAAATCTGGAACAGGCCCTCTCCGGCTGCTCAGGACATGAATCATCCCTTTGTCCAGCGTATCCACACTGTATACCCACTTACCCGGGAGTCACTTTGTAGCCCTCTAGGTTATCAGATCACTGTCAAGGTATCCCAGTGCTTGTGCTCCAGGAACCCTTCTTTTAGTTAATAATGGCCCCCAAATGCAAGAGTAGTGATGCTGGCAATTCGGGTATGCCAAAGAGAACCTGTAAAGCACTTCCTTTAAGTGAAAAGGTGAAAGTTTTCTACTTAAGGCAAGGAAAAAAATTGTATGCTGAGGTTGCTAAGACCTACAGTAACTTTTATTACAGTATATTGTTATAATTGTTCTATTTTTAGCTGTTGTTAATCTCTTACTGTGCCTAATTTATCAATTAAACTTTATCATAGGTATGTAAGTATAGGAAAAAATCTAGTATATACAGGCTTGGGTACTATCTGTGGTTTTCGTCATCCACTGGAGGTCTTGGCATGTATCCCCACGGATAAGGGGGGACCACTGTAACTCCACTGCAATTACCTTAACTATCAAGGAAAGACTACTCTGTACCATGCTTTAAGGCTGCAATCCCTAAATCTCTCTTTGTACATCTTATGTGTTACTGACAAGTCGTTTAGCTGTAGATGGGACAAGCTCAATGTATATACATCCTGCCCAAGGCTTCCCAGAAGTGACAGGGTGGGAACTCTTTTTTTCTAAGTAACCAAACAATAAATCGCTCCTGGCTGCAACCAACAGTCAAATATAGATTCAACAGAAGCCAATTTTCCTAGTCACACATCCTAATTATATAGGCAATGACTGAGTTGTTACATTACTTCCCGGGACTAATTATTGTTTCCGCAACAGTTAAGATCCTTTAGAAGCACAGAAGGTTGTATCTGCCTGAAAACCCTGCACGTCTCTTGTCCAAAATAACTCAACTATTTACTTTAAGGAGAAAGAATTACATCTTAGAGATTTTTTTCAAGTGCCTTTGTGCCTCGGCCCATTTCCACTTGGATCCTACCTGGGTGCACTCTAACAGAGGGAACTACATCTCCCAGGCTCCCCTGCCAACTGATTTCTTGGTATGATCCACCAACGGGAGGCACTGATAAGGATAAGAGGCAGGACGAGGGGGGAAGCCAGGTAATGCTCTCTCTTACTTGGTCTGAGTTCCAGCTGCCACCAGACAGCTCTTCTTTCCATGCTTCTAGCTCACACCAGAAGCTCAGGCTTCTGGCCTTTGATGACACCAGTACCTTCTAATTTCCTTAGGGGCACAGTAGCTCCCAGGTGTTGCTAATCTCTGGGTTGCCTCCCCTGCCCATGTACCTTCTCGGCTCTTGTATCACGTGTGTAACCTATTCCATATACTAAATTCCCTCTGCCTGTATGGCCTGTATGAACAGAAACAGTGGTTTCTGTTTCCTGACTGGTCCTTGACTTTAAAATATATTTTAAAACCTAGCTTTCCTAAGAATTAAACAAATATTCAGACAACCTGTAAAAGATTTCTCCTAATAGGAAACAAAGGGTTTATGGATGACAAAACCAATTCATTTGTTTCAACAAATATTTACCAAGGGCCTGATGTGTGCGAAGCGCTGTTCTAGGTGCTGGAAACACCAGAGCAAACAAAACAGGCACCAACCCCTGCCCTCATGGAGCTTGCATTCCAGTGGACATGTTAGCTGTGGCCAATTACAATTTTAAAAAATTAACCGATACAGGGATATCTCTTTAACAATAGAGGAATTTGGTAAAAGTGAATTAACTTTAAGGTCTTCTACTCTGCACAGACTTGGTTCCTACCTTTTCAATGTGGTATGCTGAACTGTCACATTCCAGGGGCCAATACAGAACTTCTTCAAAGTTAGTGTCTACTTAAACTGGCCACTTGCTCAAACAGAAGTACAACTGTGATAAGGATTTAAACAGCTACAATAACAAAAGGCAGTGTATGCTTAGAATGTAAATAGTATGTGTGTTTTATGCAGATTCTTGCTTGGCATCTTTTTCACGGGGGATATCATTTGGAGGAACTGAGTCTGAGTCCATTTAATGTCACTTTATCTTTGTCTAGAACACAGGTAGAGTCCATCAACATAATACACAAAGTCAGCTGCAATGTACACAATGAGTAAAGTGTTGCAGTCATCAACTGTAAGATGTTATTTCCAAGATGGAATTTTCAAGCAGAAGAATAGAAACAGACAATGACTCAATGACAACTGTGCCCAAGAAAGCTGCCACCTACACACCATAATGACATCAGATGAAAAACGCAGAAAGAAAGCAGTTTTCTGATTTATTTGAAAGCAACAGATCTGTGTACTGAAGAGTGTAGAACAGAAAAGTGCACTAAGAGACGTGGCTGCAGCTACCTGTCTGCGCACCCTAAGCACTGAGCAACCGAGAGCACACATCAAATATTCAGTGTCCTTAGACTGCTTGAGTATAAAAGCATGTTCGGCCTCAAAAATCAATGTCATCAACTCCAGAAATGATATAATATCTACCACTGGCATTTCCCTAGACTTTTCTAAGATAATTCAACGTATTTGTGAAGGTACACTTTCATAGAGATCTTGTGGGCACAATACTCAGACCTTTCTTGCTACTCAGCAATTGGAAAACATTTCATGTCTGCAATATTTATAATTCCATTTGAGTAGCAGGTGGACTTCCAATACTATGGGCTTCTTATACAACAGGGAGTCTAATGCATATTCACAATCTCAGTACCATACAGCAAGTCAACTACAGGGCTAGAATTCTAACCCTATTGGCCCCTGCCTACCTATTAAAAACCTTATCCCTCGCTGCTCCCAGCATATAGTCAAAATATACTAAAGAATCACACACACACACATATACACACAATACAGCACATCTTGGAGCCTTTGCACATTCTGCTTCCTCTGCCTAGAAGGCAAAGTCCCCTGAATTCACCTGGCAAGGTCATGCTTATTCATTCCTGACACAGCCTACTTGTCTCTTTGCAGTCACAACTTCCTGAGGCAGACTTGTTTGCCTTCTTCAATGCTTTCATTTCTCCCTGTACACAATGCCATAATGATAATTATTACATTGCATCATTTATCTGTTTACACATCTGCTGCCCCATTAGACTGTAAAATCCTTGAGACCAAAGACCCTATCTTTTAATCTACAGATCTGGTCCAGTGTCTGACACACAGTAGGTGCTTAAGAAATATCTTCCAAATGAATATATGTAGTGTGGGATTGCAGGCTTGCAAAGAGTTCCCCCAAAAGACAGGACATTTTGTACTCTCTATCCCACTGCCACGGAATGATATTTAAAGGACAGGGCAAATGATCAGGAAAGTATCTCCCAGGGAACAGGTTTAACAAGTTAATATTAAAAGACAATGTAATGGGGACTTTTTAATAAATCACTTTCAGTAAAACTGTGTCATCTTAACCACGACTGTCAGAGTTAAGGTGCATTAGCTGTAGAAACCCAGAAAGTTATTTGATCTTGGCTGGAGAAGGGTGTTTAAGAACTAGAAATGGAACCAAAACTTCTTCCGTTGTCTAGATCTGATGGAATTTTTTTTTAATCTCTCAAAAGTACCATGGATACAGCTAAAATAATTAAAAATTGATAAGAATGTTCATGTTCTAAGGGATGATAAAACAAGCAACGATTTAGCTATCAACAGAAAACAAAAGTAAAGGAAAACTAGAGATTAATTCACCGGAGTTAAAATTTAGCACTACTATTAGAAAATTTCTACACAAAGATTCCCTGGTTTAACCTTTCAGGCAAGTTTGAAGAGTCAGGAAATATCCAGGGACCGCCCTCAAGGGTACCATAAAGCACATCTGCAAAAATGCCAGAACCCCCATATATAGGAAATGCTTTTGGCTTAAAGACTAGGGAATTATTGGGTGAGTCATTCTAACTGTGGCTTCCAGTAACCAGAGTATTTAAGGGAATACAGTCAGCAAGTAAAATGAATAAAATCAAGATAAAAATAAATAAGATCAGCAATGGTAAGAATACATAATGCTACATTTGTGGAACCCTTTAGTTGGCGAGGCGCTTTCATCTTTCAAACGAAGAAAATTAAACCGAGAAAGTTAGGTGGCATGCTGGAGGTCACAAAGCTAAAACTAGCAGAGTAAAGGAGTTAACTAGATGTTCCAACATCAAGTCTACAGCCCCTCCCACTACTCTGCTTCTCCGTCACCTGAAAGGTGGGCTTATATGCACTATGGATGGGCCTAAGACACTTTCTAAGATGCCTTCAGTGAGAACAGATATCTTCCAAATCACTTCACCATATCTTTGAACTTAATCAAGATAACCTAGGTACAGCCTTAGAAAATGCCTTGAAAGAATGAAGAAGCTCCTCAGCGTGCATGGAGAGAGACTCTTCATGCTTTCCATGTTATAGCATTGACTGAAAAATGTGGGGTGCCATGAACTGTGGGTAACATGCTACTATTTGCATAGAAGCCCTGCAAAAGAATATATTTAAACATAGTTGTTTGTCTACGCATATATTATCTCTTAAAAGTCACATAAGAAATGACCAACAGTGGTTACTTCCAGGAAGGGAAAATGGTGGCTAAGGGCTCAAAAGACAATTTTTCAGCGTACATATACCCATTTGGATTTTGAACTAAATGAAAGCGCTACTTTTTTCAAAAAGTAAATTTAAATTTAAGAACATACGATGGGAGCTGCAACAGCGGCAATGATTAGGTGATTCGAGGTGAAACATTTCAGAGATAGGATGTAGTAAAAGAAGCAAAAAGTAAAAAAATTATTACAAAGTTTCTGTGAGACTCCAGAATTCCATGTGGTGTTTCACAATCAGAAGTAAACATTCCTCAAGACCATCAAATTTCTTCCATTCTAATTCTTTTTCTCATTAAACAGCTCTCAATTTTTTACGAACCTTGATACTGAGAAAGGAGTGTCCCGATAGTGGACACAAGTATTGAGGTCATCAGAAAGGTAGATCTTTTCATGGTAAATAAGATAGTGTCTAGTCTAAACCAGTCTCTTAAGAGGCTGATTAGGAGTTATTCCAGGCACACTGATAAAATGTGGAACTGCAGAGCGAAAGGCTAAACCTTGGACCAGTACGACCCCACCAAGCATCTACCCCAAAATGGGACTTAGCCTCAGCGAGGTGGAGTCACTATTAACATAGCTGGAATTTTCAGTATGTTTGTCCTATGTTTCATCACTACATAACTCTGTCCAAAAATTTACCAGAAAGGTAAATGAGGAAACCACATCTTTGGGCCTAGAGCAATTCATAGCATTTTTTAAAAAGGCAGTACCATAGCTGCTTCCTTTCCCCCACAAGGATCACTTCAATGCCTGGGAGGTCCCAGAAACTGGTGAGTCTTGTGCTCAGGAGAGTTAAAAACCCCAGGACCAACAAAACTTGTACTACGTAAAGAGAACACAAGTTTGTTCTCTAATCTGATGCAAATTACATATCTAAAGATAATATCATTTTTAAATAACTATAAGATTTTAAAAAGAAGAACAATTACCAAAGAGTTATTCTGGAACATTTGAAAACACCTGCTCACAGATCTGTAGTCCAGGACCACATCATCTGATTTAATATTAACGGATTAGCAATCACTCACCAGGTCCTGGACAATTAGCTCTCAATTTTCTAAGTAAGAAAGGACATGAGACCTACAGATAAATAAACTCAAATCTAAATCTCATTTTAGCCAACAGTTTTTAAACTTGTCCTCCCACTACATGTATTTTTAACCAAAGCTAACAGGTAATTTGATGCTAGTGTCTCTTCCTTCCATGATCTAACAGTCGTCCACAGGATCACGATAACAACCAAAATTAGGGAAAAGGAGGGGGAAAATGAGTGAGAGGGATTGAAAGAGCAGAAGAGGCTAGATAATTCACAAACTGGATCAAGTAATAAAGCTTACAAGCCAGCAGTCACTAGTTCTCATTAACAATTAACTAATGTTTCATTACCTGATCCCCAGTAATGCTATCGATAAACAGCAACAGACAATTTGAAGGGAGGAAGTGATGAATCAATCTCTCTCTTCCATATGCTATATTTTATTGGAATATGACAGTATGAGAAATGAGGAGGTGGAGGGGAGGTACTAGTCATCAAAAGGTTAGCTGACTCCTCAAACCTAGCAATGCTCCCTCCAGTGAGCTGCTTCACTGTGACTCAAGACCTGTCAACTGAGGACACAAGGGAATTTGAGAAAAGCCAAGAGATGCATTCCTAAATTTCAAACTGAATCTTCCAACAGATCTAGCACAAGGTCTAACAGGAGTCAACTATAAGAAATTAACCCACCCAACACAAACTGATTCTGAAGTACTTTTTAAAATGAGTTGTTGCTAAATGTAAAAATTCAGGAAAGAAGTCCGGGGACCTGCTTTCCTAATGGCACATGCCATTTATTTATTGGTAGAGGGCACTAAAATATACTACTAGAATTCCAAACCAATGTATCACTCCCCTGCTCTCCTTACATAACCTTATTTTTCTAAAATAAAAGGTAATTAAGTGAAAGCATCAATTAAGCATGTACTTCCTTTCTCAATATTGATAAATACAAATACATTTGAATCTTGTCGTGTACTCTACCCAATATGCTATATGGCGAACAACCCTGGCAAATCCACTGCATTAGGAACAAAAGTAAATGAATAATAGCTCCCAAAATATAACTACGTATCTCTTTCTCCCCAACCAAAGGGAAACAATTTTTTCCAACTCCTCCAATCATATTCCAAAGAATTCAGAAAGAAAACAAGGAAATAAAATATCTATAATAGCTTCTATCTATAAATTTGGAGGGCAAACATTTCACTAATAACCATGCTTTCCTATCATACTGATTTTTAACTGTATCAAATCATGAATCTTTGAGGGCACAGAAAACAAAGACTAAATGGCTCTGCCAATTTACAACGATCACATTTCACCTTTAGAAGGATAATCACCATGGAAGCAACACATTTGATGCAACCCTTGCTTCCTTCTCTCCACTGATTAATCGGATCCTGCGCTCCAGCCACAATCAGCTAGTTTCTGCCACCACACACACTAGGCCTCCAACGCACTCCACAAGCCAGGGCTAGGCTGTCTAGAAATCTGCACCGTGTCACTGCATAAGGCAGCTTCCCACTGCACACATCCAGGAAGAAGAAAGCCACCTAAGCTCTGTCAGATCTCCGCGAGGCTGTAAAATGACAGAAGGAGCTGCTAACCAAATAGCAGGCAGCCACCATCACCACCTTTAAAGTCATTTAAGCAGTTTTCTTCCCCGTCATCTCACTTCCCTCCTCCCCCTCTCTCCTTTCCCTCTCTCTCACGCGCGCGCGCGCGCGCGCGCACACACACACACACACACACACACACACACTGCAGTTCATCCCCAGCTTTGTAAGTGGAAGGCTGAGAGCCCTGGGCTGCCTCTGGACTGACAGTCGGCCCAGAACTCATTCAGAGCCCTGAAATACACACATTCTCACCTGCACACACCAGCCACTTCCACCCGCCCCCCCCCCCCCGAAAGACACTCACCCTTGCCCTCGCGACCTCTCCCCACACCAAGCCCGGCGCTGCAGGACACCCAGTAGGCTTATCAGCAAGAGCAGCACGCGTTACCATTTAGGATGCTCTGGGCCGCCTAAGCTCCAGAAACCCCCTCCCCACCCAGGCCCCCTCCCAGGCACAGCCCGGAGCCTGGACCCCTCGCCCTCTGGGAGGGATGCGCTACCTTTAGACTGGCAGTCCGCACAAAACTTGTTATCCTCCTCCAGCAGCAGGTTGGCCAGGACCGCCTGGTACCGATCCACGTCCTTCACCGACTTGCCCGTCATGGCCAGGGTGCCGGCGGGGGCAGAGGGCGACGCGCCCTCCTCGCCCCCAGAAGCCCCTGCCTCAGTCCGGAGGTGAGGACTCCCGGTCCCGCGCCCAGGGGCACCTCCTGAGCGGGGGAGAGCCCTCTCCCCCCGCCCGGCGCCCCTTCTCCCGGCAGCCGCGCCCGCCCCCCACTCCGCAGCCCCTCGGTGCGGCGCCCCCTGGCGGGCTCAGGGGAAGGCCCGCGTCCAGAGAAGGATGCGGGACCGGTGGCCCTCCACCCCGAGAGCCCCAGGAGCTCTCGAGCCTCCTGCGTGCCGGGCGCAGAGACGATCCCCGGGCCTGCCTGTCTGCGGGTCGTGCGTCCCGCGCCTCGGTTTCCCTGGCAGCTGCCGCCCGCTCGGCCACCACCTCGGCTGCCTACTTCCGGCAGCTCTTCCTCCCCACCGCCACCCGGCCCAGCCCGCGCATGCGCCCCGCCCCCGCCGCTTCGTCCCGGGCTCTCCGCCTCTCGGGAACCAATCCGGGCAGAAGTGGGGGGCGGAGCTTTGGGGGGAGGAGGGAGGGTGGACACGCCCCCTGCTTGTCCTTGGAAAAGAATGAATGGAGCCTGGCAGAAAGAGAGTGGAGGGAGTGGAAGAAAGTGAAGGCAAACCACAATCAACCTTTGCTGAGCTCTTACTATGTGCGAGGCACTGTGCTGAGCGCTTTACATGACCTAGCCCAAGATAATCCTCAAAATGTCTCTGTGAGTTAAATATCGTCCTTATGTAACCTGAGGGTTGTGGATACTCCAAAGTCCTCCAGCTTATTCCTTCCCTCAACAACCAAATAGAAGGGCTCAACCCCTAACCCAGGATTAGAGAGACATCACAGCCACCTCAAATTTTCAGAAGATTCTGATCACCTCTCACTTGGAAGGCCTGCTTCCGCTGAATCTGGGTTCCCCTGTTCATGAGCTTTCCTCTTATGATTACTGACATCTTTGGACATTGTTCTGCCTGCTGCGTAGACATTTTGTTCTTTCATTCCCTAAATCCTCCCCAAACAGTGCACTTTTGTGCAGCAGACCTTTACTGAAGGTTATTTGGAGAGGTGAATAGAGAGCAGGGGTGATTGCTGGGAAACAGAATAGGCAACCATTTAAAAACCATTATTAAACATCATTGTCCAAAGCCACCTTTACTACAGAGAATTTCTCAAGGGCTGTCCTTTTCTTTAGGGCGCCACCTGGCGTCTGCAAAATGTTTTCATTCATTCATTCATTCACTCAGCAAATTGTTACTGAGAAACTTCTAAGTATCGGGCACTGTACTGGGGGAGAGGAACAACATGATCCAATTAGTGCTTTTAAAAGATCCCTCTGGATGCCCTGGGAAGATTGGACCAGGGAAGGTGGCAAGACCAGATGCTCAGAGTAGTCTTATCTCTAGTGAAACCCTCTCCTTTATCTCTTACCTTCTCCCAAGACCAGGCTTCCCTTAAAACACATCAGAGAAAAACTAAAATTTTCTGTTACTTTATTAATCAAAACAATTGAATTCTCTGTCTAGCCCTCTTCCTTTCTAGCCATGCCTAGTATCTAGGAGACTTGATTTTCATAAACACACATGTTCATCATGGTATTTTTCCTAAACAAAATCTCAGTTCTTTCTCTAGAAGGAATTCTGCCTTCCTGCTAAGATAATTTTCTCAACCTGCAACCAGTTTATAATAATTTTTCTTACTTTAACTTAACTTTTCTTGCTTTAACACCTATTTTATAGGTAAGCAAACTGAGACTTAGAACAATAAACTCTCTCATCTAATGAGGAGTAGAGCTGGGATTTTTTTTTTCTGCTTTTTCTCCCCAAATCCCCCCAATACACAGTTGTATATTTTAGTTATGAGTCCTTCTAGTTGTGGCATGTGGGCTGCCGCCTCAGCGTGGCCTTGTGAGCGGTGCCATGTCCGTGCCCAGGATCCGAACCAGCGAAACCCTGGGCCGCGGAAGCAGAGCACACAAACTTAACCACTCGGCCACGGGGCCAGCCTCAGAGCTGGGTTTTTTTTTTTTTTTTTTAAGATTTTATTTTATCCTTTTTCTCCCCAAAGCCCCCCGGTACATAGTTGTATATTCTTCGTTGTGGGTCCTTCTAGCTGTGGTTTGTGGGACGCTGCCTCAGCGTGGTTTGATGAGCAATGCCATGTCCGCGCCCAGGATTCGAACCAACGAAACACTGGGCCACCTGCAGCAGAGTGCACGAACTTAACCACTCGGCCACGGGGCCAGCCCCCAGAGCTGGGTTTTTTAACTTAGATCTTTATGATTCCAGAGCCTTAGTATTGTCAGAGTTTTTGCTCATGTTATCTTTTATAATCTCAGAAAGCCCCATAAAAATAGGTATTACCACAACCATTTTTCAAGAAATAATGGCACAGAGGCTCAAGTTGGTGAAACAGAGCCTCAAAATTACCCAGCTAATTGTGGTAATTGTGCCTTAGTTCAGGTCCTTTTCATCTTCATCTCTTCATTATGCAAATAGCCTTCCTGCCTTAGTCTAACCCTAGTTAAATTAATCCTTCACCGCACTCATGAAAGAGAGCTTCATAAATGGCAAACCTCCATTGAATCCCACCCTCTTGCTAAAAGTCCTTTAGTAGCTCTCCATGATCTATGGCGGTGCTTCTTAAATTTTCTCATCTTGTAAGAGATTGCATAGCCTGGTGGTTAAGCACACAGACTCTGGGAACAGAATAACTGGGTTTAACTCCTCAGCTTCGCTTTCTATCTGTGTGACTTTTATCAGGTTACTTGACCTCTCTGTGCCTTAGTTATTTCATCTACAAAATAGAAATGATAATGATACTGATAGTACCTATTTCATAGGATTGTTTGAAGCTTAGCTGAGATAATGCCTAAAATATATTTAAGCACAGCTCTTGGTATATAGTGAGTGATAGACCATTAACGCTCTTCACTAAATATTTCTGGCTTTCTGCCTTCTGGGACATGATAGGACTTTATTTCCTGGCCCTCTTCTGGTTGGAGGTGGCCAATGAGTTTGAGCAGAAAGGATACGTGTCATTTTATGCCTGAAGCATTTATTTGCTGCTTTGAGCGTCCTCTGATTCTCTTTCCCTCTGGCATGGCAACCATCAACGTTCAAGACAGTGGTTTTCTTGTCCAGTTTGGAAAACCATAACAGAACACCACAGACTGAGTGACTTATAAACAACAGAAATGTACTTCTCATGGTCTGGAGACTGGGAAGTCCAAGATCAAGGCGCCGACAGATTCTGTATCGGTGAGAGCCCACTTCCGGGTTCATAGCCGGCGACTTCTTGTTGGCTACAGCAAACTTCTCTTCCAACAACAAACATTTTTTTGAAGTCTTGAGTTTTGCCTTGACAGTTCTTACAAAAATGTCCCTTCTATTCCATAATGTGACTCCGTTATCTTATCATAAAGCTGTTTTGCATTAATTGCCACCAGAAAGAAGAGTTTCCCATCTGACTCAGTGGCTAGTGGACACAGTTTGGTGGCACCATATCTATGGATTTCAGAAAATTGAGATGAATGGAAGAGACCTGACACCACATTATCACACTCAACTTTTGGATGATTCCTCTTCTTCATCTTCCTGCCAGAGTATTTTGGAACCCCAACTCACATAAATAAGAGGACAAAATAGAAACTGGTTTAAAAACTATTATTTTAGAGTAACCATGGTGATAAAATGCCCGGAATACTACCAAAAGGGTGGTATGGCGAATATTTTTGGACTATTGCTATTGAAAAATTTCATTAGTGTGTCTTCTTGCTAAGAGATCAAATCTCTTGAGTGATATACTGAAACAAAATAGTTTCTAATCCACTGGTCAGCCACTTTCCCTATTCAGGGTAATACTCTTAAAATGACTTTCATTAAGAAAGCAGATAATTATGCTCCCCATTTGACTGCTAGTTCTGTACTGTTTGTCACACATATATGAACGAGGGTTCTCAAATGAACTCATAGTCCACTCAATAACTGTGTTCAGCCAACTCTCAAGCTTCTTCCTCGGTGCAGAGAATCTGTGACTGTTTAGAAGCCTCCACTGCCTCGCAGTGGACTAAGCATTCAGCCTTGTATCTGCTTCAGAAGCCAATTCTTCGAGCCCCACAGTTGAGTTACATGCCCCTCCTCTCTTACTCCCGCTCCCATTTGTCCATTTTCACAACCTGATACTCTTCAAAGAGCCTACATTTTCCATTGCTGATGGAGCCCACTGTGAGAAAGCCTGTGTCTATATCAATGGCACTATTTTTTGATGCTCAAAGCACCAGGATTCCTTGGTCAGTAGTCATCCTTTGCAAAGACAGAGAGAATGACGTCTCCCCAACTCTGTGTCACACCTTATTGTCTAGTCCCCAAATTACTTGTGTGCAGTCTCACAAGGTCTTTCTTAAAGACAGTTTGGCTGGCTTTGAACCTCTGCCTCTAACCTAGGGGCTCAGGCCCACTGCCAGGGACCCAAGGGGTCTGATGGGAACAGACTTCATGCCATACAACCCATCATTTGCCTTGAGACAACGGGTGACCCTACCTCTACCAAATGTCTCCCTCTTCCCTCTTCTTCCCTAGTGTCACAACAAAACCTTCCACGAATATCAACCGGTACAAATTCCGGGAGGAAGCAGAGTTGTCTCTACCAGCAATGTCTGAATCCCAGCCCATTGCGATTTTGCCATGTCGTCCATAGGTGCATAATAATGACCAGACATCATATGTGCATTGAAACTATGTAATAATGCAGGAGATGGATGCTTACATCCATAGTTCTTACATTTTCAGGGCCTAGGAGGGACTGAGCAAGTACACCTGGCCTGGGCCTACTCTGGAGACCCTGTCATATAACGATAGAAACTAATCCCTTACCCAATAGTGGAACACTGGAGGAAAAGACAAGATCCTGAATTTCCAGAAAGGAAAAAACAAGTCACATAAAAAGGATCAGGAATCAGAATGGCAGAGTTCCCAACTCTGGAAGCCAGGAGACAATGGAACATTGCTTCCAAAATTCTGAGTAAAAAGAGCTGCCAGCCCAGAATTCTATACCAGCCAAATGATTACTCTAGAGGCAGTGTTGAATAAAGACAGTTTCAGATATGCTAGATTTCAAAATTTGACCTCATGTGTTGGCTGCGTTCCATTGCCCCTCCATAGCCACTCTCCACCCTTCACCCTGCTCTGTGCCCCGAGACACAACCTCTGTGCAAGGGCATCACCCCAGTTCCCCCTACACTGGCTGCTGGTTGGATTCAGCCAATGAGAGGCACGAGCAGGAAATCAGAGTGGAGGGGCAGAGAGAAGCTGAGTTATTTATTTTCTCTACTCTCTTCCTGCTGGCAGAACCACCACATCCCTGAGTGACAGGCAGAGTGCCTATGAGGCACTCCCCCTGCTACAGCTGTGGCTCTTACCACGTTCTGGGAAATACCCTCTCCTCTTGCCTGTTCAGGCTTTGGGGGTAACAGCTTTCTGCTGTTGCTGGTCCCAAGGTACATCATGTCCCTTGTTGGCTTTTTTTTAACACTGTTCGTACTTCGTAAAATGGTCCTTTCTTCAATTTTCTCTTTCGCGTTGGCCATGTGCTTCCTGTTGAAACCCTAACCGATTCACCTTCTGGACACACTTTGTCAAAAATGACAGAGCAAATCAAGAAAAAGGGAGACAGCAAATCCAGAAAACAGAGCATTCAATGCCGGAAAAGGATGAAGGTTATTCCCAGTGCGATGGGGAAGGGACATTCCAGGGTGACAGTTATGCAACCGAACGCCTACTCCAGATCGGAGCGATGGGACAGAACTTTAGAACGGACAGTGCCAAGAAGAATGAAATTTATGGATGTGTTGGAACGAAGAGGAAATTCTTTCCTGGAAGAGGATTAGGGGATGAATTAATCATAGATTCATAGAAAATTAAGCAAATAAGAAAAAATGGAGCAATTATTGACTCCAGGGAAAAAACAGTTTAACCAGAAAAAAATATAATCAATGAATACAAGGCCCAGCTGTCAATAATATTTAGTCATAATATTATAGACATTGAGTGTTAATTTAACAAAATATTGTTAATTAACTATAGTGGAAAAATGTGGGAGAGGAGATGCATATAGAAAAAGAAATCGAAATGCTCCTTTTCCAAAGTGGGACATGAATAAACAAAGCTGAAGAGGTATATAATGGTAGTATAAGCATGTCATTTAGGTAAATTTGGAAATTCCAGAAGAAACAACTACAAGAGTTGAAAATGATTGTGTCAGAAGAGTAGGTATGGGGGTGGGTAGAGGTGGAATAGGGCATTACCACTTGTCATTATAAGCCGTGTATAACCAGACTTTTTAAACTATGTATATGTTTTACTTTGATAAAAAAAATTTTAATTAACCTAATATTTGAAATCCCCACAATCTTACTATGATCAACACCCACAGACGCTAAGAGACGTTTCAAAACATTTCCATTGAGGCAGTTTTTACTCCAAGCTGAGTTAGCCTTGGTTATGCATCCCTCTGGATCTTTCTCTCTTTCTGCCCTCCCCACAGCATCCAGCTCTCTGTAACTGCAGAATGCTTTTGAATGTGAGTCACAAGGAACCCAACTAATCATAGCTTAAACAAACAGCGGTTTATTTACTTACAGAACAAGAAACCCAGAGGCAGGGCAGTTATTTACATTGATTCAGCTACCTGACAAGGCCATCAGCACCCAGACTCTATCATCCTGCTTTGCCATCATCACCCTACTGAATTTTCATCTTCATGTTCAGTGGTCCTCAAGGGGAGTTCTCAGCCCAGAAGCATCAGCATCACCTGGAAGCTTATTAGCAATGCAAATTCCCAAGCCTACTCCAGACCTAGGAGTCAGAAACTCTGGGGATAGGGACCAGCAGTCTGTTTTAAGAAGCCCTCTGGGTGATTCTGATGCATATTCAAGTTTGAGAACCAACTGCTCATGCTAATCCCCTTATAGCCACAAAATGGTTGCCACAGCTCCAAACATCACATCATCTTTGAAGGCAGAAAGAGGGGCAAAGATGTGTCCTCGGTCTGGCTGTTCCTTTTATCAGGAAAGCAAAAGTTTTCCCAGAAGCTCCCAGCAGACCTTCCCTTAAGACTCCCTAGCGAGGCAGCATGGCTCAACCTCTAACCGCAAAGATGGCCAGGAAAGCATGGATTTGGTTTTCTAGTGCCTATAATGGGAGGCAGCAGTAGGGAAGGGGGCTGGGAATGTCTGTGGACAGCCAGCAGACAATGTCTGCCACAGGGTCCACAGTGGTCAGGGCCACAGATAACACCATTCCTGATTCCATCCTGGGAAAGCAGCAGAAGATCTTGACACTCATCTGCACAAGCAGCCTTAGAACTTTCGAAATCTTCAGATGGGAGAATCGGCAAGACATGGGAATCACGTTCTTATTGATACTATCTGCCTCTCATGGAATGGTGGTTCTGATCATAATTCATTATACTACAGGGATCTCTTTCCATCAGAAATGGGCAAAGGAAGGAAGCGGGGAGAAGAGAAGACAGGATATTCCTGTCCTGCCACACTGGCTTAGGGAAACACTGCTTTTACCTTTTGACGTGGAGATTTGACATGATGGCTGCTTTGATACCATTGACCAAACAGCCCATCAAAATGCCCTGTTTTGGTGCACACCACACAAAAAAAGAAGTGCTTAACTCTGCCTTAATAGAGTGAGTCAGTTTCCAGGCAATCAAGGAGGAGGACATTCCAGGCAAGGAGGTTAGTATACAAGAAAGTGCGGAAATGAGAAAGCAGAACTGAGAATTTTTGGAGAGGGTTCATGTGGCAAGCATTAGGAGAAGCTGGAGAAGGCACCAAGGGCCAGATCACAAAGGGTCTTGTGTGCTGTGCTGAGAAGGCTGAACTTCACACTGTTCCTGATATCATTACTATTTGGAGAGCATCTTAACCTGGGTCCACAGATGGATTTTAGCACCTTGTCTGCCCTCTGGCATTATATGACAAATTTCATGGGTTTGTGGGTTACATGTTTTTCCAAGGAGTGCGCCCTAGATTTGCAAAGATGCATGTGACCCAAACAAGTTTAAGAATTACTTCTTTGAGGAGTCAAGGAATTAGTCATTCAATGTTTAATTCATGATCAGAATAAATTCATACTCCAACCAGATTCTAGTCCAGGTTAACTAGAAAAGGACAGAACTCAGACTAGAACCAGGGTTCCCTTTTCCTGTCCAGAGCCCTTTCCTGTGCAATCTCTGCAGTGGACAATCTCCAGTAAGTGCCAGGGGAGAGACGGGTATTCATCCAGTGTGTGAGAAACACTTGCCAGGTCACAGAGCTCCTCCTTTCTCCAGAAACCCTCCAGTCTTGCTCTTCATCACCACTCCCAAATTACAAGGATGGAGGGGATGAGATATCTGTGGAGAGAGAGCCACCAGCTCTCCATCAAAGCTGGGGCACTCCAGGCTGGCCCCCCCAGGAAGGCACCAGAAAATGGAACAGGAGTAGATTTTTCCAAGGAGAGCGGGCAAGTACAAGAGAACACCTTGTCCAAGACTTGTCCCTCTGATTCCTGGTAAAGACTAGGATCGTTTGAATCTGCTCTCAACCTTGAGTCTTCAGAAGTCTCAATTCCGGAAGCTTGCAGTCATTATTTGTAATGAGTGAGCAAGCAGCATGGGGCAGAATATCATCACTTATTTTTCTTAATCCAAAGGAAAACGACTTTATAAAAATCCCAGTGAACGGCAGAATAAAGAAATATTTGTTTTAGAAGAAGATATGGAAATATTCCTCACATGACTGAACCTGTTCATCAATGGTATTATTTTGGTTCTTTCCAATTAGTTTTTAAGAGATCTTTTAGGTTCTTAGTCCTTTAGGTACCACATACCTGAAATATTCACCCAGGTAGACTCAAGAGACCTCCGAGTAACTTGGTTAGTGCCCTCAACGAAGGCAGGAACTTCCCTTGATCCAGCTCGTTGGAGCCCTACTTCCCCAAGTATATTACACAATAGTGCCTGGACAGGAAGTGGCCCAGATTTGCAAGTTGCCACACAAATTCAGTTTTGTACCCACAATACAGTCTTCCTCTTGGTTTTGTCTCTTAGCAGGAAACAGATGTGTCACCCATTCGTCCCAGCCGACTCTCCTCTGTTCTTGAAGTCCTCGCGGATTCCTGGACCTCTTCTGGTCATGCTTGTATGGTGTCACGTGGTAGGGACCGCAGGTTTGCCCACTGCCCTCTGTGCCCTTTGCTGATCCCCAGCATGGTGTGATGGGTCTGATCTGATTCCTACATATCGGGTATTGGTGTTCTGTTTGGGTCGCCTGCGGAAGGTCATGGCCCAGGAACCAGTGACTTCTCTGCTGGCTCACCTGGCCTGCTCTCTGGTGCTGGTGATGCATAGCTGTTGGCTTCATCACGTGGCCCATTCAGTGAATTCAGAGCAGGCAGCTGGGCAGCCCCTCCATGGCTTCTCGAGACTGGGATCCCACGGCCGCACACCTGCTGCTCCTCACTGGTGGGGGTTCCCCCTCACAGCCTCTGAGCGGGCTGGAGAGTACCGTCCTTGACTGTGTGGTAAGGTTGCAGATAATCCTTGCCTCTCCAGCCCTCTGCCGTTTCCAACAACTGCCTGTGAGATACCAGACTGGACAAATTGCTCCTGTCAGTGACCTTAGAAAGGATGGACTACTGCTGCTTGGAATGCAGAGAAAAGAACACCATACAAGTTGTCACGAGGATTAGAAAGAGCTTTCCACTTACTCTCTGCGTGACCTCAGAGGAGATACTTAACCTCTATGTGCCTCAGTGTCCACCTCTGGAACATGGGCCTAAAAGGGTGGTTATGGAAATGGGAAATAATATGGAAGAAGTACCTGGGATGGTGTAGGTGTTTAACAAGTGGTACCTGTCTTTATTATTAACTACAAACAGCAGGCCTATTTTTGACCCTCACTTCATCACCAAAGTCACAAAACTTTATGCATTAAATGACATAGAAACAACATCAATCACAAAAGGCAAAAATGGTAACCTAAGAAAAATGTACAGAAATGCACTTGTGGGAGAATTTCATAAATTAAATGTCCCAATAGAAAAACAGGGTAGATGATATGAGCAGGCACTTTGACTAAAGAACAAAAAAATGATCAACAAACATAAGAAAAAATTTTGCTCTCACTAGAAATAAATCCAATTGATAGAATAACAAAATTGGTTTCACCTATCATGTTGGGAAAGATTTTAAAATTATGATACCCTCCTTTGGGTTGGGAGGTAGAAAACCACTAATCTTGCATACTGCTGGGGGGAGGGGTATGTAAGCTCTTAACCCAATTCTGGAGAACAATTCAGAAATATCTATTAAATGTCTTAGAATATTGCATATTCTGTCATGATGATTCCACTTTCAGGAATTTGTCCTAAAGCAGTAATTATAGTTGAATACAAGGATATTCTTTAAGCACTATTTATAATACTGAAAAACTGAAAACACTCCAAAATCAATTTTAAAAAGGTGATTATCTAGAGGTTATCACCACAGAAAATTCTTTCTTTTTTTTTAGATTTTTTTTAAATTTTTTTTTCCTTTTTCTCCCCAAAGCCCCCCAGTACATAGTTGTATATTCTTCGTTGTGGGTCCTTCTAGTTGTGGCATGTGGGATGCTGCCTCAGCGTGGTTTGATGAGCAGTGCCATGTCTGCGCCCAGGATTCGAACCAACGGAACACTGGGCCGCCTGCAGTGGAGCGCAGGAACTTAACCACTCAGCCATGGGGCCAGCCCCATCCACAGAAATTTCTAAATACAAAAACCAGAGAAGAATTCACATGCACAAAAATTTAAATCTATATGTTAAAAAAATCATAAATTATATTTAAAAGCAAGCAACAAGCTGGAAAAATATGTACCACAAAATTGACAACATGTTAATATCCTAACACTACACTACAAATATAGTGTATACTACAAATCAATAAAAACACCCTCCAGTAGAAAAATGGACAAAGAGTTATCTGACAATTCACAGAAAAAGTATAAATGGTTAATAAACGTAAGAAAACTATTTAGCCTTATTAAAAGAAATGCATATTTAAATGAGATTTTTAAAAACTTAGGTCAGCAAAAGAAATTTCATTATAACATGCAGTGTTGTTGAGGATATAGGGAACTATGCATTTTCATTTACTGTTGTTGGAAATTTAAATTAGTTCAGATTTCTTTTTTGAAAACCAACAGCAGTATATTAAATACTTCCCCCCCAAAAGCAGACTTTGAGCTCCCATTCTAGCACTATACAAAGGAAACAATCCAAGAAATCCATGAAGAATTATATATAGTAACTTGCTTCACAGCATTATTCATACTTTTGCAAACATAGAAACTGGTTAAGTAATGCATTTACGGAGGGGCACAGGGTGGGGGCAGGGAGACCAACTGCGTTGATCTCATCTTCTAGACCCCCAATGCATATTCTGGTGGATGCCATATATATAACAGATATAAAAATGATTGGAAAAGTATGACATACGACAGAAACACTACGTTTGAAGGCTATTTTCCTAACATAATATATAAGAGAGAAGAAAAACAACTCTGACATCAGACTTTCCGCCCCATCCCCTCCAGACAGAGGCAGTTTTAGTTCTTCTAAGAGTCAAGATTTTCCTCTCCTCTGGGCCTACATTTGCCTTTCCCCATACCTGGAAGACCACGCCTTACTCCACATGCTCATTCCTACTTTATCCCTCCCCTTCACTTGGCTAGCTCCTACATGGATCCAGATCCCAAATCATAAGAAAAAACCCTGGAAAATAAAGACTTGTTATATTATACACACACACACACACACACACACACACACACACAACTCCTCTCAAGAACACTGTGTCTAACTATTCGGTGGGATGGAGAGTTTGAACCACCAAGGGCTTGCTCAAGAAACCACTGATGGTAACACAACTAACTTCTAAAGAGGATGCGTGAGTCTAGTCAATAGCAGAGCTTTTGTTTTGCAAGTTCAGGGCCAGAGCTGAATCCTAAGCATAGGATAATGGAAGGGAAGGAGAATGTTTCCCCCAACAAGACTCCCTCTCCAACCTTCCCTTATATAGTACTCATCCTCTCTGCTAAATAAATAAAGACTATCAGCTTAAGTGGACACCAAATTAATGGCCTGCCCAAAAGACTCAAGGGAACATCTGGCATGTTTCTGCTCATCTACAGGTTGCAGCCTAAACACCACTTTCATTGTAGCCTCAGTACTGGGGCCGGCCCCGTGGCCGAGCGGTTAAAGTTCGCGCGCTCTGCTGCAGGCGGCCCAGTGTTTCATTGGTTCGGATCCTGGGTGTAGACACGGCACCGTTCATCAAACCACGCTGAGGCAGCATCCCACATGCCACAACTAGAAGGACCCACAACAAAGAATATACAACTATGTACTGGGGGGTTTGGGGAGAAAATAATTAATTAATTAATTAATTTTAAAAAAACGTAGCCTCAGTACTGAGCACTCAAAAACATTTTATAGAATGAATCAAGAAAGGCATGCAGAAGAATGGTGACATGACTGGTTCTTTCAGAGACGTTTAATAAGAAACTCAGAACCTAAAAAAGAAGACTGTGAAATAGACCCATGTGAACCAGGGCCTTTCTGTTCTCACCCAGCTGCTTCCTGCCATGGCGGGCCAGCACGACCCAGTAGAAATAGTATGGAACTGGAATTCAAGATTGCTGATTTCTAAACCTACTTCTGCCACTTATGGCGCAGCTCTGGGTAACTCACGGGAACCCTAGGGGTGTTGGAGGCATTAGGTCTGTAAAACACTTGGTATGATTCTGATGAAAACATTTATATTCATAAACACAGAGTGAAAATGTCAACTAGATCAAAATGATGTCATCAAGATGTTTTGCACGACCTCCCTAATAACAAAAGGAAAAGAAATTACTTGGCTATTACCAGGTTTTTCTTATCACGATAGCAAACACATGAAAGATAGATAAGATCTGGTGCTGGCCAGGGTGTAGAAAAGTGG
This sequence comes from Equus asinus, assembly GCF_041296235.1. Lineage (NCBI taxonomy): Eukaryota > Metazoa > Chordata > Mammalia > Perissodactyla > Equidae > Equus > Equus asinus. Next base: position 82,897,815 of record NC_091794.1, read on the forward strand.
CCAGGCTCATACACTGTGGTGGGAGTATAAATTGGTTGCAAAGTTTTTGGAAAGTGGTTTGATACATTTTTGGAGTGGGGTTGAAATGCACATACTACAGGACCAAGCGACTCCTCTTCTGGGGGTGGATCCTACAGAAAGAACAGCAGAAGCACCTAAAGATGCATATTCAGTGATGTTCACTGTAGCATTGTTGTGTAACCCTAACACACCCCAGGACTCCAAGCAGCCCAGTCTCTATGTGGAGTCACATTCGAAGATGCTCAGCAATCAAAATTAAGAGCCAGTAGAAAGGAACGCCAATCTTGCATCTCTCAACAGGCATTGAAGGGAAGCTGCAGCATTTCATAAGCTGCAGGAGCACTTCTCTTACTCTCCAGGCTTCTGAAGTCCCAGCCAAACCTCCAAACTCGAGCTTCCAACCTCTTGTTCGCCTCCCTGTTTCCTTCTGCCCCTTCTGCAAGATCTCTCTACCTGTTCCTGACTCAGAATCACAAAGCCTGGAAAAGGACAGAACTTTGCGTAGAAGGCAAGATAGGAGCAGGGTGAGGAAAGAAGGTGAGCAAAAAGAAACTTGAGAGGTTGGCCCTGTGGCCTAGTGGTTCAGTTTGGCACACTCTGCTTTGGCGGCCTGGGTTTGCGTGTTCAGATCTTGGGCAGGGACCTACACCACTCGTCAGTCATGCTGTGGTGGCAACCCACATATAAAGTAGAGAAAGATCGGCACAGGTGTTAGCTCAGGACTAATCTTCCTCAAGCAAAAAAAAAAAAGGAAGATTGGCAACAGATGTTAGCTCAGAGCAAATCTTCCTCAGCAGAAAGAAAGAAAGAAAGAAAGAAAGAAAGAAAGAAAGAAAGAAAGAAAGAAAGAAAGAAAGAAACTTGAATTTGGTTGGGGAAGGATTGCTGCTAAGGTTCAGATTGGAGAACACCTATTGATAACTGAAAAATTGGAAGCAATATCAATGTCTCTCATTAGTGGGCTATGGTTTTAACATTATATTGTTATACACAATAGATGCAGGGATTAAAAAAGAAGAAAGGAAGCCTTTATGTCCTGATCAGGAGAGAAATCCATGATATGTTGATATGTTGAAGAAACATAAATTGTGTTTTGTGTGGGGGCTGGCCCCGTGGCCAAGTGATTAAGTTCACTCGCTCCGCTGCAGGCGGCCCAGTGTTTCGTCAGTTCGAATCCTGGGCGCGGACATGGCACTGCTCATCAAGCCATGCTGAGGTGGCGTCCCACATGCCACAACTAGAAGGACCCACAACTAAGAATATACAACTATGTACCCGGGGGCTTTGGGGAGAAAAAGGAAAGAAATTTTTAAACTCTTAAAAAATAATAAAAAATAAATAAATTGTGTTTTGTGTGTGTGTGTGTGTGTGTGTGTGTAAAGAAAGATTGAGAGAGAAAGAAAGCAGTTTTAAGAGGTGGGAGTCTGGATGCTATTTACTATTTTGTTTTTTACAAACAACAATAAAAAATAAAAGCAAATAAATGTTAACCTTTCGAGTTGAGGAGTCGCCTTTCCATCAGTGGAAAGGCGACTCCTCCTTGACTAACCTGGGGTGTGATAGTTGTGGCTCCAAGTGTTGCCTTCTGAGCTGGAAATCAGCTGAACTCACCACAGAAATGAGTAAGGCAACAGGCTGGCTGCTCGGCACTCTCCCTCTGCCACTGCCATTCCCGGCTCAGAATCACTGCCACCAGCATGACGGCTGCCTCGGACACCTCTGCCAAAATCCTCCAGCAAATCCTGCAGTGAGAGTTCACAGAGCAGAATGCGTGAGCTGGAAGGAATCGTGTCCATTATTTCTCAAAGCAAACACTCATGAAGAGCCTGTTTCACAGTGGACCCTTGCTGGGTACTGAGGACACAGCAATGAGGCAGACACAGTTCCTGCCCCCGTGCAGTAGAGGAGACCGAAAAGTCCCTGGGCCATTCCAATGCCATATGATACACACTGACTTGGGGAAAGTGCTGGAGCTTGTTGGAGGGGGACACGTAACCCAGGGAAGGCTTCCGGAAGAGGATGACGCCTGAGCTAGACCCAAAGAACAATTAAAAGTGAACTCAGTGAACAATGACCTTGATGGCATCATGGAAACTGAGCTGCAATCAGTTCAATATGGCGGCGGCGCAGGTGCCTGAGGGAGGACAGAGGGGAAGGGTGAGAGAGGGTCCAACAGGTGAGAACCGCTGGGTCACTAAGGTTGCTTTACGACAGCCGTGGCAGCAATTTGGTCTGTATCCTGAAGCCCACGGGGAGCCATTTAAGAGGGACTTTTTAGGTGTAATTGATATACAACATTATATTAGTTTCAGATGTACAACCTAATGATTTGATATTTGTATACATCACAAAATGATCATCACAGTAAGTCTAGTTAACATCCCTCACCATACATAGTTACAAAAAATTTTTTTTCTTGGGGCTGGCCCCGTGGCCGAGTGGTTAAGTTCACGCGCCCCGCAGCAGGCGGCCCAGTGTTTCGTTGGTTCGAATCCTGGGTGCGGACATGGCACTGCTCATCAGACCACGCTGAGGCAGCGTCCCACATGCCACAACTAGAAGGACCCACAACGAAGAATATACAACTATGCCCCGGGGGGCTTTGGGGAGAAAAAGGAAATAATAAAATCTTTAAAAAAAAAAAAAATTTTTTTTCTTGTGATGAGGACTTTTAAAATGTACTGTCTTAGCAACTTTCAAATACACAAACAGTAGTATTAGCTATAGTCACCATGTTGTACATTACATCCCCGTGTAACTTATAATTGGAAGTTTGTGACTTTTGATGCCCCATCATCCATTTTGCCCACCCTGACCCCCACCTCTGGCAATGACCAATCTGTTCTCTGTATCTATGAGCTTGGTTTTTTTTTTTTTTTTAGATTTCACGTGTAAGTGAGATCATACGGCATTTCTCTTTCTCTCTCTGACTTATTTCATCTGGCATAATGCCCTCAAGGCAAAACTCATTTAAGAGTTTTAAGCAGGGGACTAACGAGACTGAGTTTGTTTGGAGAGACCACACTGGCTAAAATTTGGAGGGGTGTGGTGGGCAGAATAATAGCCCCCCAAGGACGTCCACATCCTAATCTCTAGATCCTGGGAATATGTTACATGACATGACAAAAGGGATTCTGCAGGCATGATTAGATTAAGGCTCCTGGGATGAGGAGATTATCCTAGATTTTCCGGACAGGCTCAATGCAATCACAAGCATCCTTAAAAATGGAGGAGTGGGGGCAGAAGAGAGGTAGAGGAGATTGTGCTATGGAAAAATGGTCAGAAAGATGCCTCACTGCTCGCTTTGAAAATGGAAGAAGGAGCCATAAGCCAAGGAATGTGGGAAGGTAGAAAGGCAAAGGAAACAGACTCTCCTCTAGATTCTTTGGGAAGGAATGCAGCCCTGTTCACATGGTGATTTTAGCCCAGTGTCGGACTTCTGACCTACAGAACTCGAAGATAATGAATTTGTATTGTTTTAAGCCACTAAATTTGCAGTCATGCATTACAGCAACACTAGAAAAACGAATACAGATCTTGGTACTGCCATAGCAAATACCTACAGGTGGAAGTGGCTTCTGAATTGGACGGTGAGAAGAGGCAGGAAAAATTCTGAAGAGCGTGATGGAAAGCCCAGACTACCTTGAGCAAACTGTTAGTAGCAATATGGATGTTAACGACCCTGCTGGTGAGGACTCAGAAAGAAGTGAGGAGCATGGTAGAGAAAACGTAAACCAACTTAGAGTACCGAAGTCATCATGAACTGACTTAGTAGAAATACAGATGTTTAAGGCGCTGCCTGCGAGGGCTCAGAAGGGGGTGAGGAACACGTTATTGAAAACTGGAGGAAAGAGATCCTTGTTACATGTGGCAAAAAGCTTAGAAATTGGGTGCCCTGAGGTTATGTGGACAGCAGAACTTACGAACAATGACCGTGGTCATTTAGCTGAGGAGATTTCCAAGCAAAGTGTTGAAGGGTGTGGCCTGGTTGCTTCTTGCTGCTTACGGTAAAATGAGAGGGGAAATAGATAAATTGAGAGCAGAATTGTCAAACAAAAAGGAGCCAGGACTTGATGGTTTGGGGAGTGCTCAGCCTCCCTAGACACAAATGGCTTAAAATGAAGAGAGTCACTCAGGAAAGTGTGCCTCAGAGAAAGAGCTGAAGGTGGCGCTGGACAACCTTTTGCTAACATGTCTGAAAAATCAAAAGGTTGGAGTAGTCAGTCACATAAAAGGCTTTCAGGAGAGATTGACTGTGTGACTCAGAGATCCCCTCAGCTACCTCGACCAAAAGTCAAAAATAGAAATGGAACTCTCTAGGGAAGATGTGTGTAGGAGCCTCTTGCCTAATGGAGCGAGTCCCTGGGACATACATGAGAGAGCCACAAGGTTCTTGAGAATTTTACACCAGGAAGAACGGTGGAACTTGGACTGAAAGGGACAGAGAGAGTAAGAAACAAAAGAAGGATGTAGGATCCCCCCAAATTCTTCAGGCAGGAAACAGGTTGGTAAAACTACCCAGCTGAAAACAGGTGGTATCTTTCATGAAAAAGGAAAAATGACTCAGAAGACAGAGCTGTGGGTTCGTAGGGCCAAGCCTTGAGCCACAGAGAATTATTATTCTAGGCCCTTGAAACCTAACGGAGTTTGTCCAATTTAATTGTGAAATTACTTGGGACTGGTGAGTCCTGTCTTTCTTCCATTTTTCCTCTTTTTGCATGAGAATGTCTAAGACTGTTAGCCTACGCTGGTCCCTCTATTCTATTTTGGGAGCAGAGAACTTGTTTTCTAGTTTCACAGGTCCACAGATGGAGAGGAACTTCACCCCAGGATAGATTATACTGAGTCTCATCCAATATTTAGATGAGATTTTGGACTTTGAGTTGATGCTTTAATGGGCTGGGACTTTTGGAACGAGGTGAATGTGTTTGCATGTAGGAAGATATCCAGACACGGCTATTTGGGGGGCAGAGAGAAGACTGTGGGAGGCAGAATAACAGCCCTCCAAAGACGGCCCCGTCCTAATCCCAGAACCTATGCATCTGTTACATTACACGGCAAGAGGGCTTTTGTGGATATAATTGAGTTAAGGATCTTGAGATGGAGAGATCATCCTGGTTTATCCGAGTGGGTCCAATGCAATCACAAGAGTCCTTAGAGTGGAAGAGGAAACAGAAGAGAGAAACAGAGACAGATCTGACCGTGGAGGAACCGTCAGAGAGATGTAACTTTTCTGGCTTTGGAGATGGAGGAAGGGGGTCATGAACAAAGGAATGCGGGAAGCCTCTGGAAGGTGGGAAAGGCTAGGAAACGGACTCTCCACTGGAGCCTCCAGGAGGGAACACCAGAAGCTAACAAGGGGCAAAACCGGGGCAAAAAGCCAAATTCAGAGGTGGTTGTAACAATCCAAACAAAAGAGGATGGTGTCCAGAGTTGCCACAGGGATGGAGAGAGGAGGATGGATTAGATAAGCATACACGAGGCATAGTGACTGGAACACGGTGATAATACTTCTGGGGGAGGAAGGAGGGAGGAGGCAAGGCTGAGACACATATTTTTGGCTTAATCAATAGGGCAGAGGGTGTACCCACTGGTTGTGTAGGCCACACAGGAAGAAGAGCAGGTTTGGGGACAAGCATATCACTTCATTTTGGACATATCAAGTTGGTGGCGCCTGTGGAACATCCAACAGGTAGTTGGATCAGCGGGTCTGAGACTCTGGGGAAAAGATATGGGTGATTGTCAAAGTCATTGGAGTGGGTTAGATGGCCCAGGAAGAATAGGGGCAGTAAGAAGAGAAGGACAGGACAGGATCCTTTGTTAAGTAAGGGTGTGCAGAGAAAAGAAACCCACAAAGCAGCCTGAGAAGGAACAGATAGAGAGGTAGGAGGAGAATATAGCTCATGGAAGCCAGACTGTAGCTTATCAATGTTGCACCAGAACTGGGAAAGAATCAGATGGAACAAATAGGGGGTCAGACGGAACCAGGATCAGAATTGAGCAGTTCAGAGGAGCTCTGCCCTAGCTTAAGAAGCATAGTGGTTGGCATTCCTGCCCAGGCATCTGAGGGCAGCCAGAGTCCAGGTGAGCAAGGCTGCTTAGGCTGGGGCTCAGCCTAGAACGGGCATCTGGCTCCAGGGGGTTCCGGCTCCCCCCACTATGCTGTGGTTGAGAGACTCCCCAACCCCCGCCTTGCTCCTTGGGACTGACCCTCTCCCCAGCAAGGAGGAGGAATCATGTCACCTACTCTGTGTTCTGTTCGCCCTGTTCCCTGCCTTTGCTCACAAAGCTCCTTCTACCTAAAACAAATATCCAAAGCTTACTGGGCACCGTGTTAAGTACTTCGTGGACATCAAGAGGCATGCTCACAGAGGTGAAGTGACTTTCCCGAGGTCACACAATCGGTATGTGGTAGAATCAGGATCCAAGTCCAGGTGAATACAAATTCTAAACTCGGATTCCCCAGAAGCCATGATCTCTCTCGTTGAGTTCCCCCAGTGCTTTATCTTCTCTCCCCATCTCATCCCGCTTAGGGCTCCCTGAGAAAAGGGCTTTCGTTCAACCTGTCAGCATGTTGTGCTGCGGCAGAGTACCACTAGGTGGCGACAGAGCACCAGATAGCCCGATTTACTGCAGACCGGGAGATGGGCCGTGAAGGAGGAACCGGTGGGCCTGGCGTTTCTTCTGCCCTCCTTGCCCACCCGTCCTTCCTATCAGAGTCGAGGAGAAGGCATCAGGAGATTGGAAGGCTAGAGATTACAGGTCTGAGGATTATAAACAGGAGGCGCCCAGGCCTCAAGCCGAATGGAAAATTCTAAGAATTCTTCTCTAAGAAGGCCTAGGACCAGCAAAACAAAAGCCTGTGGCCGGGGCCGGGTTTCGGCCCTACTCCCCGCTCTGTCATCCGTCCTCGCGCAGAGCCCAAACTGCATATCCTTAGGCGGTGATCTTAGTGAAAAAAGAAGGAAATGTGCATTACTGGTACCTACTATGACCCAGAAACCGTGGCGATACAGTGAGCATCCTTGGGAAAATCATTTCATTCCTGTATCTCAGTCTTCTTGTGTATAAAATGGGGATAATCACCGGACCTACCTCCCTGAGTGTTTGTGAGGACTTGACGAAATGCACATAACACACAAGTAAATCTCTGTCATATAGCAAGTGTTCGATGTCTTATTACAACAATATAATAATCATAACAATATAAACATATAAATGTGTTATTATTAATAAATGGTAGTTCCTAGTTACCCTTCTTATTATGTCATTTAATTATTTCCTCACACTTCTTCCTACTATGAGGCCTCACACATGGTAGGTCCTCAGGAAATATTAGCAGAATGAAAAATTTAAAAATGTATTTCTGTCATGTTCTCTGGGTTAACCCAGCTTGTAGAGTCTGGAAAGACTTTCTGGAGGCGGAGTCTTTAAGGACCAGCTGAGGACAACCACACCCTCTATAGCAGACGGAACAGTGCCTGGATAAAGAGAAAGTGTTCAGGAAATATTTTAGAAAGAAAGAAGAGAAGAAGGAAGGAAGGAAATGAGGGAGGAAGAGAGAAAGGAAGGAAAGGAAGAAGAGAGGAATGAAAGAAGCTTCAGGAGGTTTTTTAGTTGAGCTGAGGACCTCTGAGGCAGGGGCTGGCTGCAAATAGGATCTCTAGCAAAACGCTTAGTAGAGAGTAGATATCAATAAACTCTAGGTCTCCATAATCCTCCAATTTCCCCTAATATAGCCCTCAGCATACTTCTTTCTTATCTGAACCCCCACGCCCCAGTGTGAGCTCTGTGAAGGCAGGAACTGTGTCTATCTTGCTCAAAGTCATACATACCTAGTACAAAGCAGGTGTTCACTAAATAGTTGTTAAATTCCTGAATTAGGCTGAGTTCCAGTCCTGGTAATGGCAGAGTAAATGGTCAAAGTATTTTACCAAAAAACCGAATTAAGGCACAGGAAAGAGACCAAAAGCAGGCATAAACTAGAGGAAGATTCAGCATTTAAAATAAGGGAACCATGGGGCCGGCCCAGTGGCACAGCAGTTAAGTTTGCACATTCAGCTTCAGTGGCCCAGGGTTCACTGGTTCAGATCCCAGGTGCAGACCTAGCACGGCTTAGCAAGCCACGCTGTGGCAGGCGTCCTGCATATAAAATAGTGAAAGATGGGCATAGATGTTAGCTCAGGGCCAATCTTCCTCAGCAAAAAGAGGATCAGTGGCAGATGTCAGCTCAGGGCTAAAATTCCTCAAAAAATAAAAATAAGGGAACCACACTGGATATGATTCACATTCATATCAGTTTTCCTCCAAGAGTACTCCTCAGTCTTCACAGCACAGGGAAGCAAAAGTCCAAGCAGAAGTCCAGAATCCTATTGGTCTGATGAATCAGAGGACAGAGTCAGGACTGCTATAGTGGCTGAAAATTGAGGCAAAGGCCCCAGAAACAAAAGAGCCATAAGGAAGGATCGCCAAAAATCTGCACATAAACTCCCCTCAAATCCTTGGCTAACCTCTGAATTGCACATGCACAAACAGGACTCCAAGTGACTCATGGGAAACCAAGAGCTGGAAGGACGAAAGAACTGAACAAAGATTTTAGCTGCTGCTCACTGCAAGGAAGACAGCTTAGAGTTTAAATTCTGCCAAGTTAGAAGTGCTTGGGAGACACCTAGGACATCCCACTAAAATCCTAAAAGAGTCACACATTACGAGAAAACCCTATACCCGAAAACTAAGAGATATGCCCTGGAACTAGGACTAGGAGCAAAACCAGAAGTAGACTTATCCTAACAAAGAGTAAGCGCCCACAAGTTCAAGACCATCCACCAGTAATCTAACTGCTGGCTGGAAAAAACATTTGACACCCTTCAGAGGAATATAACAGAATTCAGAGTCTCTATAAGACATCATTCATGTTCAGTGTACAGTAAAAATTAATATTTTAAAATTAATGTGGAAAACAAACAAACAAGGAAACTCTTATCCATAGTCAAATTGAAAAATAAGTCCATAGGAACAGAGCCAAAGACAACACAGATATGGGAATTAGCAGTCAAGGATTTTAAAATAACTATGAACAATATGTTTAAGAGTCTACAGGAAAGCACACAGCTAACATCATACTCAAGAGTGAAAAGCTGAAAGCTTTTTCTGTAAGATCAAGAAGACAAGGATGCCCACTCTCACCATTTTTGCTCAATATAGTACTGGAAGTCCTAGCCAGAATGATTAGGCAAGAAAAAGAAGCAAGATGCATCCAAATCAGAAAAGAAGAAGTCACACGGGGCACCAGCCCCGTGGTGTAGCGATGAAGTTTGCATGCTCTGCTTCAGCAGCCTGGAGTTCACCAGTTCAGATCCCAGGCACGGAACTAGCACTGCTCATCAAGCCATGCTGTGGCAGGTATCCCACATCTAAAGTAGAGAAAGATGGGCTCAGGTGTTAGCTCAGGGCCAATCTTCCTCAACAAAAAAAAAAAGGAGAAGAAGAAGAAGTAATACTGTCGCTATTTGCAGATGACATGATGGCATCTATAGAAAACCCTAAAGACTCCGCCAAAAACTGTTAGAACTAATAAACGAGTTCAGTAAAGTTGCAGAACACAAAATCAATATACAAAAATATGTTGCATTTCTATACACTGATAATGAACTATCAGAAAGGGAAATTAAGAAAACAATCTTATTTACAATTGCATCAAAAAGAATAAAATACCTAGGAATAAATTTAACCAAGGAGCAGAAAGACTTGTACACTGAAAACTATAAGACATTGATGAAAGAAATTGAAGAAGACACAAATAAATGGAAGTATATTCCATGCTGACGGATTGAAAGAATCAGTATTGTTAAAACGGCCACACTAACCAAAGCAATCTACAGATTCAATGAAATCACTATCAAAATTCCAATGACATTTTTCACAGAAATAGAACAATCCTAAAATAAGGAACCACAAAAGTCCCTGAATAGCCAAAGCAATTTTGAGAAAGACAAACAAAACTGAAGACATCATGCTCCCTGATTTCAAACTATATTACAAAGTAATAGTCATCAAAATAGTATGGTATTGGTATAAAAACAGACGCATAGATCAATGGAACAGAATAGAGAGCCCAAAAATAAACCCATGCATATATGGTCAATTAATTTATAACAAAGGAGCTAAGAATATACAAGGGGAAAAAGATAGTCTTTTCCATAAATGGTGCTGGGATGCACATGCAAAGAATGAAACTGGACAACTATCTTGCATCATACACAAAAACTAACTCAGAATGAATCAAAGACTTGAACATAAGACCCGAAATTATAAAACCCCCAGGAGAAAACATAGGTCGTAATCTCCTTGACATTGGTCTTGGTGATGGCTTTTTGGATTTGACACCAAAAGCAAAGGCAACAAAAGCAAAAATAAACAAATGAAACTACACCGAATTAAAAAACTTCTACACAGCAAAGAAAACAATCAACAAAATGAAAAGGCAACTGACCAAATGAGAGAAAATATTTGCAAATCATACATCTGATAAGAGGTTAATATCCAAAATATATAAAGAAGCATGCAACTCGATAGCAAAAAACCACAAACAATCCAATTAATGGGCAGAGGATCTGAATAAACATTTTTCCAAAGAAGATATACAGATGGCCAACAGGTACATGAACAGGTGCTCAACATCACTAATCATCAGGGAAATGCAAATCAAAACCACAACGAGATATCACCTCACACCTGTTAGAATGGCTATTACCAAAAAGACAAGAAATAACAGGTGGTGGAGAGGATGTGGAGAAAAGGGAACCCTTGTGCACTGTTGGTGGGAATGTAAATTGATGCAGCCACTATGGAAAACGGTACAGAGGTTCCTCAAAAAATTAAAAACTACCATATGATCCAGCCATTCCACTTCTGGGTATTCATTCAAATGAAATGAAAACACTAATTCAAAAAGGTATGTGCACCTTCATGTTCATTGCAGCATTATTTACAATAGCTAAGACATGGAAGCAACCTAAGTGTCAATCAATGGATGAACAGATAAAATGTGATATAGGTAGATAGATAGATAGATAGACAGATACACACACACAATGGAATATTATTCAGCTGTAAAAAAGAATGGAATCTTGCTGTTTGTGACAACATGGGTGGACCTTGAGGACATTATGCTAAGTGAAATATGTTAGACAGAGAAAGACAAATACTATATGATCTCACTTATATGTGGAATCTAAAAACAAACAGTAAAATGAACTCATAGATACAGAGAACAGGTTGGTGGTAGCCAGAGGTGGGGGGGGGTGGGGTGGGCAAATGAGTGAAGGTGGTCAAAAGGTACAATATATATATTTGTACCTTTTGATATATATATTGATATGTATATTTGATATATATATTGATATATGTATATCAAATCCTGGCTGTGATGTTATAGTATAATTTTACCAGATGTTAGCATTGGGAAAAATTGGGAAAAGAATACACAGACTCTGTTTATATTATTTCTAACAACTACATGTGAATCTACAATTATCCCAAAATTAAAAGTTTAATAAAAATAAAGAGGCTCAATGAGCTATGGGACGATAACAAGTGATCTAGCACATGTAATTGGAGTCTAAGAAAGAGAAGAGAGCGAGGGATGGATAGAAAACATTTTTTAAAAAATTTATATATGTATTTGTAAATTGACATTCATAATAGTTCACATCATTGTGAAATTTCAGTTGTACATTATTTCTTGTCTGTCACCACGTAAGTGTTCCCCTTCGCCCCCTGTGCCCACCCTCCACCCCCTTTCCCCTGGTAACCACTGAGCTATTTAGAAAACATTTTTGAAAAAACAATGGCCAAATATTTTCCAAATTTGATGAAACTATAAAATCATAGATCTCAAAAGTCCAGGAAACCACCACAGGATGAACACAAAGAAAACTGCACCAACGCACATCATATGTATGATACAGACATCACATAGCATAATCAATCTGCTAAAGGTCAATGATAGACAAAAGCTTAAAAGCAGCCAAAGGAAAAAGATGCATAACATACAGAACAAAGGTAAGAATGACTGCCTGATTGCCATCTGAAACTGTGCATTCCAGAAGACAACAGTGCTGAGAGAACTGCTGGGGGTGGAGGGAATCTATACCCAGCAAAACTATCCTTCGAAACTTAAAGTGAAATGAAGACTTTTCAGACAACCAAAACCTGAGAAAATTCAACAGACTTGTTCTGTGAGAAATATAAAAGACAGTTCAAGGGTCAGCCAGGTGGTGTAGTGGTTAAGTTCATGTGCTCTGCTTTGGCGGCCCAGGGTTCTCAGGTTTGGATCCTGAGCATGGACCTACACAGTGCTCATCAAGCCACACTGTGGTGGCATCCCACAGACGAAAGAGAGGCAGATTGGCACAGATGTTAGCTCAGGGCCAATCTTCCTCAAGCAAAAAGTGCACCCGTGGCCGAGTGGTTAAGTTCGAGCACTCCACTTCAGTGGCCCAGGGTTTCGCCAGTTCGAATCCTGGGCGTGGACATGGCACCGCTCATCAAGCCATGCTGAGGTGGTGTCCCACATGGCACAACTAGAAGGGCCCACAACTAAAAATACACAACTATGTACCGGGGGGCTTTGGGAGAAAAAGTAAAAAGTAAAATATTAAAAAAAAAAAAAGAGGAAGATTGGCAACAGATGTTAGCTCAGAGCCAATCTTTCCCATACACACACACAAAAAAGTTCATCAGGCAATAAATTTAAATCTACACAAGGGGCCGGCCCGGTGGCGCAGCCATTAAGTGTGCATGTTCTGCTTTGTGGCCCAGGGTTCGCCGGTGTGGATCCCGGGTGCAGACACAGCACCACTTGGCAAGCCATGCTGTGGCAGGCATCCCACATATAAAGTAGAGGAAGATGGGCATGGATGTTAGCTCAGGGCCAGTCGTCCTCAGCAAAAAAAGGGGGATTGGCAGCAGTTAGCTCAGGGCTAATCTTCCTCAAAAAAAAAAATCTACACAAAAATAGAATGCTTCTTTGAAAGACACAAATTACCAAAACTTACTCAAGAAGAAATAGAAAATATGGATCCTTATATCTATGTTTAAAATTGAATTTATAAGCAAACTTAACTGCTGCGCCACTGGGCCGGCCCCTGAATTTATAACTTAAAATATTCCCACAAGGAAAACCTCAAGCCTAGATGGACTTACTGGTAAATTCTATCAAAGATTTAAGGAATAAATAATGCCAATCCTACACAAACTCTCAGAAAATAAAGGAGGAGTAAACACTTCCCAACTCATTTTAAGAGGCTATTCTTACCCTGATACTATGGCATACAAAAACGCTAACAAAAAAAGAAAACTACAGACCAATATCATAAACATAAACATAGACACAAAAATCTGCAACAAAAAATTAGGAAGATATCCAGAATATATAAAAAGATTTCAAGTGATACATAAAAAAAAATTAAACCACAACCAAGTGAGGTTTATTCCAGAGATGTAAGGCTGATTCACTACTTAAAAAAATCAATCAGTGTAATCCACCATGTTAACAGGCTAACAAAGAAATCCATGTGATCATATTGGCTGATTCAAAAACAAATTTGACAAAATTTAATATCTGTTCATGATTTAAAAGAAAAAACTTGGGCCAGCCTCAGTAGCCTAGTGGTTAAGTTCAGTGTGCTCCACTTTAGCAGCCTGGGTTTGGTTCCCAGGTGCGGACCCACACCGCTCTGTTAGCAGCCATGCTGTGCTGGCGGCCCACATACTAAAAAATAGAGGACGACTGGCACAGATGTTAGCTCAGGGCAAATCTTCCGCAAGAAAAAAAACTCTTAGCAAACTAGGAATAAAAGGGACTTTCCTCAACTTGATTAAGGATACTTATTTTTAAAAAACCCAAACCTACGCCTAATATCATATTTATACAGGTGAAAAACTTAATGTTTCCTCCCTAAAATTTGGACCAAGGCAAAGATGTCCACTCTCACCACTTTTATTCAACATAGAGCTGGGAGTTCTAGTCAGTGCAATAAGGCAAGAAAAGAAAAGAAAAGGTATACATATTAGATAGGAAGAACTAAAAGTGTGTCTACTTACAAATAACATGAAAAGCTAAAGGAATCTACCAAAAAGCTCCTAGAAGTAATAAGTGAGTACATCAAATTAAAAAAACACAAGATCAAATACAAAAATCAATTTTATTATTGTATATTAGCAATGAACATGTGGAAACTAAAATTTAAAATACCGATACTATTACTCAAAAAATGATATATTTAGGAATAAAACTAGAAAAATATGTATAGGACTTGTATGCCGAAAACTACAAAATGAAAACTACAAAAAAAAGAAATCAAAGAAGATCTAAATAAATGGAGAGATGTACCATGTCCATGGATTGGAAGACCCAACCTAATAAAGATGTCAGTTCCCTCAAAATTGATCTATAGGTTGAATGCAATTCCTATCAAAAATTACAAGATTTTTTTATATATATAGACAAGTTTATTCTAAAATTTATATGGAAAGGCAAAGAAACTAGAACATCTAAAACAATTTGGAAAAGAAGAATAAAGTTAGAGAGATCACTCTTCTTGATATTAAGATTTAATTACTATATCTTAATTCCTATAGTAACTAAGACAATGTGGTATTTGCAGAGGAATGAACACACTTAGAGCAACAGAATAAAATGAGAATCCAGAAATGGGCTGACACAGGTACAGCCAACTCGTTTTTCCCAAAAAGGTAGAAAAGCCATTCAGTGAAGGAAGGATAATTAGATATCCATAGGAAAAAAAAAAAAAGAAGAACCTCGACCTAAACCTCACACTTTATACAAAACTTAGCTCAAAATGCAAAGCATAAAACTATAAAACTCTTAAGAGAAAATAGAAACTCTTCTGGACCTAAGGCTCAGCAAATTCTTGGATACAACACTAAAAGCACAATACATAAGAGAAAAAAAATCAACAAATTGTATTTCATCAAAATTAAAATCTTTTTCTCTGCCTAAGGGCCTATTTTAAGAGGATGAAAAGTCAAGCTACAGACTGGGAGAAAATATTGCAAAGTATACATCTGACACTGGACTCATATCTAGAATATGCAATAGACCCTCGAACTCAACAGCAAAGAACCAAACAAGCCAATTAGAAAAAGGTAAAAGACATGAACAGACATTTTAACAAAGGGGATACACAGATGGAAAATAAGCCCTTGTGAAGATGTTCATTATTAGCTATTAGGGAAATGCAAATCTAAAGCCACAAGACGAGATATTATCACACATCTGAAATAACAAAACAGCTGAAATAAAAATAGTGACAACCTCAAATGCTGGCAAGGCTGTGGAGAAACTGGATTTCTCATACATTATTGATGGTACATATATAAAGTGGTACATCCACTCTGGAAAACATTTTGGCAGTTAAAAAGAACTTAACATACACTTGCCGTACAACTGAATAATTGCGCTTCTGGGTATTTATTTCAGAGAAATTAAAACTTACGTCCACACAAAAACATGTACATGAATGTTCGTAACAGTTTTATTCTTAACAGCTGAAAATTGGAAGCAGCTCAGATATTCTTCAGAGGATGAATGGTTAAACAAACTGTGGTACATCCATACCATGGACTGGAATACTACTGAGCAGTAAAAAGGGAAGAAGCTATTGACACACTCAACAACTTAGACGGATCTCAAGGAAATTATGCTGAGTGGAAACAGCCAATCTCAAAAGGATACATACTAGATGATTCCATTTATATAACAGTCTCAAAATGGACAAAATCACAGAGATGGAAACAGACTGGTGGTTACCAAGGTTTAAGGGGGCAGGAAGAGAAAAGGGTGTCACTATAAATAGGTAGCATGAGGGATCTTTTTGGTGATGGACTAGTTCCGTATCTTGTTTGTGGTGATGGTTACAGGAATCTGTACCTGTGATAAAATTGCTTAGAACTATATGCACGTGCACCACACACACATATGAGTGCGGGTAAAACTGGTGAAATCTGAATAAGGCCTATGGATTGTACCATTGATTTCCAGGTTTTGTTATTGCCCTGTGATTACATAAGATGTTATCATTGAGATTAATTGGATAAAGGGTACACGGGACCTTTCTGTACTATTTTTTTTAATAAGATTTTATTTTTTTCCTTTTTCTTCCCAAAGCCCCCCGGTACATAGTTGTATATTCTTAGTTGTGGGTCCTTCCAGTTGTGGCATGTGGGACGCTGCCTCAGCGTGGTTTGATGAGCAGTGCCATGTCCGCGCCCAGGATTCGAACCAACGAAACACTGGGCCGCCTGCAGCGGAGCGTGCAAACTTAACCACTCGGCCACGGGGCCAGCCCCTCTGTACTATTTTTTAAATTTTCTGTGAATGTATGATTATTTTAAAAGTAAAAAAAGTTCTAATCTTTAAAAAAACATATCTCACAATTTTGTGGATCAGAAATCCAGGCAAAGCTTAGCTGAGCTATCCTTCTGCTCCATGTGGCGTTTCCTCAGCCCCTCGGTGGTATTTAGCTGGTGATCAGGCCGGTCTGGAAGGTTCAAAAAGGCTTCAGTCAAGGGGCTGGCCCCGTGGCCGAGTGGTTAAGTTCGCGCGCTCCGCTGCAGGCGGCCCAGTGTTTCGTTGGTTCGAATCCCAGGCGTGGACATGGCACTGCTCGTCAGACCACGCTGGGGCAGCGTCCCACATGCCACAACTAGAAGGACCCACAACGAAGAATACACAACTATGAACCGGGGGGCGTTGGGGAGAAAAAGGAAAAAATAAAATCTTAAAAAAAAAAAAAAAAGGCTTCAGTCATGCACCTGGTGCCTTGGTGGACAGCTGGAAGCCTGGGCTCCTCTCTCTCCATGTGGTGTCCCTAGCAGAGCGGCAAGACTTCTTACATGGTGGCTCAGGGATCCGAGGGTTGTTTGATTTTAATATTTCAGAGATGAGGCACTTCTGGATGAGACCGAAGTCTCAGGTCTTCTCCCCTTGAGAAGATGAGTGAAGTGGAAGTGAGGAGACGGTCACTAGAAATTAGGTGGAAATGAGTTCTCAAGGAACTCAGAATCCAGGCTGTTGAATGGGTCATTTAAGAAGGCGGTGAAGTGTCCCAAATGATGGCAGCACTCCGAGAGGATGGGAAGATAGGACTCAGGTGCCGGAGTCATTAGCGAGCGAGGGAAAGTGGCCCAGGAAAGAGAGGAGGGGAGACAGAACCGGTGGGCACGTGGCTGAGGGAGTAGGGGTTTCTACATGCTCATGTCTGGAAAAATGCTTCAAGAAACAATGTGGACACTGGTCCCACCCCTGATCCCTGACGGACGTGGCGCCTCCATCTGAGACGGCTGCAGGAAAGCGGGCTGTAGGGGAGGATCATGTGGCGGTCCAGGCTTGGAGGCGGAGGATGTGTTCTGAGAAACTGCGAACAGGCAGAAAGTTTGCCGATCAGTGAACCACTGTTCCAGAGCACTGGAAAGGCTGGGAGGGGAGACTGGCTGAGAACTCAGATGCTGGGGGAGGAGCCGGGAAACTCAGAGCAGCGGGGAGGTTAAGTGTTTTTAAAAAACAACGGAGGAAACCAGGATGTGAGCCTGGTGGGTTTGGCCAGAGATAAGAGGATTTAGTCCATCGCTCCAAACTAAGCCCTGAGACCCTGCTTCCTGGCCAGGGAAGGTCCTGAGGGAAGTCTCAGCCCACGGATCCAATGTGTGTTGGGGTTGATTCAGCGATAGGTCATTTGCTCACTCAAAAATCTGTGGACATCTGCAGCTTGGGAGCACAGAGGATGAATTAGACTCAGTTTCTGCTCAAACATAAAATATCTCTACAACTAAAACTTAAAATTGTATTGAAAGAAAGAAAAGAAATCCTGAGTTAATTTGGATGAAAAGGAAATAGAAGGGACAAATTCTCTCCCTCCTATTCTTTCACTCTAGTCCACAAGGATGCTTCCAGGCTCTGTGCATTCTTCCAGAAGATGAGACTGGCAGGGCTCCCTTCTGATCCAAGACATGGCTTCTTGGGCCCCCATTTTCAGGCTTGTTCTTACAGAGAAAATTACTATGGTAGGCGGAAAGACAAGAGTAGACATTTGGGTTTCTTTCTTTCTTCTTTTTTTTTTTTTTTATCTTTGAGATGATCTTAAACTTTCTTCTTTAATAGTGTGGTGAATTACATTAACAGATTTTCTAATTTTAGACCATCCTTACTTTCTTGGTATAAAACCAACTTGGTCATGACGTATCTTTTAATAGGTTGCTACATTCAATCTCCTAATATTTTAAATAGGATTTTTCCATCTGTGTTCATAAGACAGATTGGCTTGTAATATTCCTCTCTCTTATTGCCCACCACTGGTTTGGATATCAAAGCTATATTAGCCCCATAAATGAGTTTGAGAGTGTTCTTTATTTTTTCTTCTCTATAAAGCTTGTAGAAGTTTCAAATTAGAAAATCCTTGAACTGTTTGATAAAGCTTGCCTTATTGATTTGTAAGAGCTCTTTGTATGCTATCCATATTAATTCCTTGTCTGGTGATGTGTAGTGTGAATATTTCCTTTCTGTCTTTTAATTTTATCTCCATGTTTTTATTATACAGGCATTTGAAAACTGTTATGAAGTCAAATTTAAACATCTCTTCATGGTTTCGTGTATTGCTCAGGAAAGTTTTCCTTACCACAAAACTACAAAAAATTTCCCTTTAGGTTTTCATAGTTTGTTATTTTTATATTTAAGTCCTTAATTCATTTGTCCAGGAATATATTTTTATATGGTGATGTAGAAATCTAACTTGAATTTTTTCTGAATATATATCCAACTGCCTCAATATTCATTGACTAAGCTACCCTTTCCTCACTGATCTTCAATTTAGCCTTTATCATAAACTAAATATATAGACCTTTATCACAGATTAAATATATGTAATAAATGTGTGTGTGTGTTTCTTGTCTCTCTCGCTCTCTCTCCTTTTATCTCTTCCTAGGCAGATAATTTTGAATTAAAGCAAGTTTGAATAAATTGCTTTATATTATGTTTTGATCTCTGATAGAGAAGGACCTTTTTCATTTATTTTTTTCAAATTTTCTTGGCTATTTTCATGCCATGTCTCTTCTAGAATCTCTGTAGAATCAGTTTGTCAAGTTTCATAAAGACTGTGCTCTGACTTTGATTGGAATTGCATGGAGTTTACAGATTAATTTGACATCTTTGCCACAGTGGAGTCTTACTATCCAGGAAGGTGGATCTGTGACTCTTCATTTATTCAGGGTCTCCCTGCTCTTTAAAAGGTATATGAAATTGGCTGGAACCTCTAGCCCATTTCTTGTGGGTCTAAAGCCTTCCCTTGTGGGTCAGCTCCAGCTTCCACTGAATTGGTTCAGTTTATAAGCCCAAGTGTGGTAGGCTGAGATCTCTTTTCCAGAGATGTCTGCACCAATGTATGTCCCACCCCCATGCTCTTCTTGAAATGTGATATTGAAACTTGTCCATCAAAAGGTGGGGTCTGTTCCCTCCCTTTGAAGCTGGGCAGACCTTTGTCATTGCCTGGACCAAAAAAATGTGGTGACATTGATGCTGTGTGACTTCTGAGGCTAGGTCCTAAAAGGCAATTCTGCTTCAGTCTGGTGTTCTCCCTACCTCTGAGCGGCTACGTAGAAAGTTCAGTTACCTTGAAGTCGCCATGCTGGAGAGACCCCATGGAAAGCACACAAAGACAGAAAGGAGAGAGCTGCCCAAGAAATTCCAGCTGGTCCAGCCCCCGCTATTGGAGGCTTCCTACTACAGACACCAGACACGCGAGTGAGGAAGCCTTCTAGATGACACTACCCCAGGCACCATCTGCCTGCAACCTCCTAACAGACTTCGAGCGAGAACCAACCAGCAGAGCCATTCCTGCATTCGTGATCCAAGAAATTGTTTTAAGCCGCTAAGTTTTTAGGTGATTTGCTATGCTGCAACAGACAATTAAGCCACTAATGTGTGCTGTCCAAGCGTGACGCTCATCTCCTGTCTATAATTTCCACACAAAAAAAGAAAACTTATTCACACCAGCCCTTTGTGTGTTTGCCTCACAAAGAGAGGAAGAAATGAACAACATAAGACCAACAACTTTGGACGTCCCATTCCTTAGAAGTCGTGTACACCTATCATAGCACTCCCCCGGGGCAATGCCCACCATCCCTCTCACCTCCTCCTCCTCTCATCTTGCTTCCTGCAAACTCCAAATTCCTCCTCACTCAGTCCAGCAGAGCAATTAAGTTCTCTCGAGCCCTTTCTCCTAAACTCAGCTCCAGGAGCCCCTTTCAAAGCCCAGGGCCCTTTGGTAACATGCCCAACACAGGTGGACTTTGTAGGTTCCAGAGCATACTCGTTGACTATTTTAGCTGATCTGCTCATGGCGGTCTTCCCCACATTGGGTGCAGGCCTGGGAAAGAGAGGGTCCTCAGTAAATCATAATGAAAGCTAAAATGTATCAAGCACCTACTATGTGCTGGTGCTAGGTAACACACTTCACACACGTCATCTCATTCAATCTTCACAAAAGCCTTCTAAAATAGGGGTTATTATTATTCCCTTTGACGGATAAGAATACTGAGACTTCATATAGTTTTAGGTGCCTGTGGTCATACTTAGTGACAGAGTCAGGTTCCAAAGCACTTACCAATCTTGCTTAAGCGAAGGAAAGAAAAGGTAAGGGGCTCTGGAGAGGCGGTGCTGCACAGACAGGCTTCATAAACTCTGCTGCCTGAGGCGGTGGTTTCCATGAACACGGAGGAGACCTCTCGGAGCGAGTGAGGAGGCCCAGCCCAGAGACACTAGCGCCTAAGGGAGCTGCAGAGGAGAAAAGGCCACAGAAGAAGCAGGCTGCTGGACACGGAAGCCCGGGCAGGGAAGACCTCGAGGCTAGAACAGCCAAGGGCAGGTCCAGGTGCCAACAGCCTTCTGTCTGAAGAACTGAAGAGGGGCTGGGCCTCACTGGTGACTCCCAGGAGACTGATCTCCCAGCTGGAGCAGAAACAAGGAGGTGAGAAGGAGGTGTGGAAGTTTAGAGGTGGGATGAGGACAACTCTGCTGAAGAATTAGCAGTGACGCTAGAGGAAAGAGGCGGACGCGGGTATTCAAGGGATGGAGCATCCAGGAACGGCTTTGGCAGGCTTTAACATGGAAGAGGCCTGCTTGCTTGTACGTGGAGAAGGACGAGGAGGGTGGGGGCTGGGCAGAGCCTGCTACAAGGTCCGCAGACCCTAAGGCCGGCTCGGCCTGGGCCCTGGAGGAGAGAGGACTGGTCCACACCGGGACTCGCAGGCAGAAGTGGTTTAGGACGTGGGGCAAGTGATGAGGCGAGGGCTGCGGGTCAGATGGAAGGCGCTGGGTCCTGGAGGTCAGGCTGGAGGGGCCCTCGACGGCCCTTTGCCTCCTCACAGAAAAACGGGACCATGATCTCGGTCCTGCACCCCGGCCGCTCCTCGCATTACCTTGCCGGGGCCTCCGAGAAGCCCGGGACGAGGATGGAGGGTGGGCGCTGGCAGTTGGACGGAGCGGGGCGGAGCTGGGCGGAGGGCGCCGGCCTCCCTCCCTGGGCCTCTCAGGTGACAGACCCCGCGGGCCCCCGCCCCGCCCCCCGCATATTCAGGAGGCCGGGCCCGCCCCGTCCGTCCGAGAGCAGCCAGCGCCGCCGGCCCGGAGCCTCGGCCGTCGGTGCGTGCGTGGACCCGGGCACCGTCCTCCTCGAGCCCGCCGCCCGCCATGGCCGCTGCGGCCGCCCCCCGCAGCCTCCTTGTCCTCCTCCAGGTGCTCGGGCTCGCCCTGGCGCAGATCGTAAGTCCCGCGGCCACTCCTGCGCCGGGGGCCGGGATGTGGGGCCTGGGGTCCGGGGTTCAGGATCCAGGAGACTGGGGAAGGGCTCTGCCTGTCCCCCACCCTCTACTGACACTCTCTAGCCCGAGGGGCTGCTTCGGAGAGTCGTGCGGCGCAAGTCCCCTCGGGAGGTGCACCTATGGGACGCACCCCAGCCGGTGAAAGGAGGTGGATGAGCCAGGCAGCCAGAGGGACCCCGTCCGGAGATGCTCGGCCCTGCCTGGGACAGGCAGCGTGGGGCAGGAGCTGGCGCCGGGTCCTGGCAGCCCGGAGAGCCCAGGTGGCGGGGGAGACAATGCTGCCCATTCACGGGGCTCCGGAGCCTCCGCCCCCGCCGCCTCCCAGGGGGCGCCGGCTCCAGCCAGACGCCGCTCTCGCCCGGCGGCTGCCTCTCGGCGGGGCCCGGGGGCCTGCGTCTCACTTCCGAGGGCCGCCGCGGGGCTGGGGGCCTAACGGGACGCGAGGGCGGTGGAGCAGGGCCCGGGCACCGTCTAGTGCCCAGTGCTGTTCGCAGCTGCCTGCAGGGCGCCAGCCGGGGGAGGGTGCGGGCACCTGGAGCGTGCGGGACCCCTGCCTGGTTCGGGGCTGGCACCCATAAGAGGGCCACCCAGGGGTGGATGGAGGAGTGGTGCTGGGAGAGGGGTGTTCTGAGTGGTAGGCGAGAGCATGTTTCCCCTCCCTACGCCCCCTTCTCGCGCCTCCCCCACTTTGCCTTCGGGTTTTCTCCGCACCAGGGGGAGAGGAAGGGGTACCTACTCACCATCTGTACCCGTTGTTCATCTAAAAATAATATGAGCAACCATTCATTGAGGGCCAACCGTCTGCTAGGCACCACCTTGCCTACCATCTGTTATTGACTGGAGCCATCTCCATCTCTTCCCCACCATGGCAGCGCAAGGACAACAGGGTACAGTGGAAGGAGTGAGGCAGACCTGGGACGGAATCCTGGCTCCACCACTTACTCTCTGTGATCATGGACCCCTTAATCTTTCTGAGCCTGTTTCCTCAACTGCAAACTGGGGGTCGTAATAGTATCCGCCTCACAGTTCTGAGCATTCCATAGGATCATATATGCAATAGTACACGATATCTGCTACATAGTAGGTACTCGACAAACGGGAGTTCCCGGCTCCCTGCGGGGCTCCCTTTCCCAGTGGAGCTGCACCCCTGCGATGCCCAGCTCCCTGCACTGTCTGAGGGCTGCACCCCTGTGTGTGTTTTCAGAGAGGTCCGCCAGGAGAGCAGGGGCCCCCGGGTCCCCCGGGGCCGCCAGGAGTGCCTGGATCCGACGGCATCGACGTGAGTCTAACCTGAGACCGGAGAGGGAGGGAGGCTGCGGACAAAGGGGAACTTTGTGATCCTTGGGAATGGGGGCAGGGGCGAGGTTGGTGCCTGGAGATGCAGTGTCCCTTGTTGCCAGTAGGCGGCGCCGGCTTGCGCTACAAGGAGCCTGTTTGTTCTGCAAAAACCTCAAACCAGCCCAGAGAGATGCAGATCCCGTTATAGCTGCCCGCGGACAAGGAGCTGCTGTTCCATCTGCCGGCCACAGCTCATAGCGATTTCTTATCCCCCTCCCCTCCTCTCCCTTCTTTTTCGGGTGGGAGACGCCTGAACCTCTCGCCCTGCCCCCTGGCACGTCTAGATGCTTCTTCAAGGTAGCTTGGGAGCCTTGGCCAGACCGCTGACCAGCTGGGGCCAGACTCTTGTCTCTTCCCTTTGCATTTTTCTCCCCGATTTAGAACCACTTGGGCTTGTTCCCTGCTCTCCTAGCATGGTGAGGGTTAAATACCTCATTCCATAGGCTCCCCCAGGAGGTCAGCTCCATGTTTACCCATCTGGACAGACTTCTATTCAACTTGGTGCCCCCACCCTCCAACACAGGGCCCTGGGACCCCGCCAGCATTCTGGCTGCTGCAGGCTCTGAAATGCCTGGAGGCCTCTCTGGGGCTGAATGTGACTCTACAGGCCCTGCCTGTCCTCCACCAAGGGTCCTTTGTCACCGAAGGAAGAGGTCGTGCTCGCCTTGGGAACAGTTGGAATCTGTCCCCTTCAAAGGCCCCTGTGGTCTTTGTCCCCCACTCCAGTCTTTTGTGTTCCTCACCCCAATTCGGAAGAGGGCTGCTGCCCACTTCACTCACCTCCCCTTCAGGTTTTTCTAAAAGCCCCAGCTTTCTTCCCACACTTGCCCCAGTCCAAGAGGCAGCGGCTCTCCCGGGTACCCTGGAGCCCACAGCCCCATTTACAGGTCTCATCACAGGCACCTTCCCAGCATCGGCATGTCTAAAACCCACCTGCATGTTGATATCACCCTCTCCATCCTGGCTGGCATTGGTTTCAATTCACCTCAGTTTTTTTGAGGGAAAAGGAGCTATTTTACCAAAAAGTACAAGGCTGAGGGGACCCAGGACAGAAGAGAAGAGAGTGAGGAGAGGAGCATGTGGGACCAGCCAGCCAGGGCCTGCGTGAGCCCACTGTGGGTAGCATGAGCCATAATGTGCTGTCTCACTGACTTGTATCTTGCAGGGTGACAAGGGGCCCCCTGGGAAAGCTGGCCCTCCGGTGAGTGCCTTTTCCTCTTTGACCTTTGACCCTTCCAGTTCTCCCCTCCTCTGGCTAATATCTGCCCATCTCTGTTTCCAAGGGACCTAAGGGAGAGCCTGGCCAAGCAGGGCCCGATGGACCAGACGGCAAGCCGGGGACTGATGTGAGTACCTGAGTGGTGGGTGGAGCGGGTTAGGGCCCCACCCACTGACTCCCAGAGCCCAGTTCTGGCATCTTCTCTGCTCTTCTGCTCAGAGTGGGGCCGCAGGATAGAGACTCTACAGCCGTGAGCCCCCCTCACCTTCATATGACTTGTGGCCTCCTGGAAGCCCACCCCCACCCCAGGAGCCGCGGATCATGGGCAGATGGGGGTGCAGAGAGGGGTTCTGTTTGTCTGTGGCAACCAGGATTCAGTCTCCAAGCATCAGACTGAATACTCTAGGCGGACCCGTCATGCTCCCCTCCTCCCTTCCCCACCCCACCCCCTCATGGCCTCAGGCGCAACTCAGGAGGGGAACATTGTTTGGCTGATACCGCAGAGTTCCCAGGGGCCCTAAGGTCACAGGCTGCTGGACACAGCCAGGGGCACTGGGACAGTCATCTGGTTGGGGATACACTTGGGTCGGTCACTGAAAGACGGGAAGAACAAGAGGCCCCCATGAGTTGCCTTTGCCCTGCTGGCTCACGTGGTGCCCACCAGGGCTGTGGCCAGCCACCAGGGCCCCTCTAACTCATCCACACCCTGCAAAGATCACAAAGCCCATGGCCTTCCACAGGGGTTCTCACATCCACCCACAGAGAGAAGCATGACTATTAACCCATTTTGCAGATGAGAAAAGTAAGGCTCAGAAAAAGTTGCCAGGGGCAGACGTCAAGAAAGTGGCCAATCCAAACCTGTGTGTAGGTCTTCTAGACTCCTGAACTGAGAGGCCGGAGGCCTGGGCTGACAAATCTTTGGGCCTTTGTTTCTCATGTTTCAAAAGAGGATAACTGTTCTGCCTGCCTGCCTCCCGGGGTTACTGTGGGAATGGGGGGCAGGGAGGGATGGAGTGAAGTGTCAAGGCCCCCAGGCCTTCATGGAGTGTGGTGAAAGGCAGCCTGGACCCTCCCAGGAGAGACCTCTGGACCTGCCATACCCCATGGGTCAGGGAGCAGGCTTGCCCCTCACTGATAGTCCTCTCTTTCTTCCCCAGGGTCTAACTGGAGCCAAGGGGGAGCCTGGCCCCATGGGGATCCCTGGAGTCAAGGTAAGTGGCCTGCTGGGGACTGGCCAGCATGGGCAATCTAGGGCCAGAGTTTGGGAGGGGCTGCAGGAGAGAGGATCCTGTGGGATCCAGGAGACCCCAGCCTCTGAGCCTCTCCCATTGGTCTTGCAGGGCCAGCCCGGGCTCCCAGGTCCCCCCGGTCTGCCGGTAAGTGGACTCCATAAGGGCTTCGAGGGACCTTTGGTGGCTAAGGGGGACTTGCAGAAGGAGTCATTAACCTAATCTTTCCTTCTGTTCCAGGGCCCTGGCTTTGCTGGACCCCCTGTAAGTCCTCAGGGATGGGGCAGGGTCCCTGGGACACCCAGGGAAGGAGGATGCAGAAGGGCTTCCAGGGGACTGGTCATCATGGGGAGGGGCCAGCATGTTGTGTTGGTGTCGGGAACGGGTAGACTTGCCGGAGGACTCTGGGCCTATCCACTGGCTCTGGGATTCTCTGGTTCTTAAAGCACTAATCTGTCAGTCTCTCTGGGGTTGGTGGCAAAGTAATAGTTGGGAAGGGGACTCTGGGTGCCTGTTCCTACCTTTGTGTCTGGGGTGGTCTAACCTTCCAAGACATCCTGGCCTGACGTCTCTGTTCCTAGGGACCTCCTGGACCAGTTGGCCTCCCCGGTGAGATTGGAATCACAGGCCCCAAGGTGAGCCCCAGCCACCCCTCTGCTCAGTCTGTCTCCTGCCCTCTGCTCCCGAGCCGGCAAGTTGGGAGTCTCTCCAGGAGTTCCTGGGCCTGCTTCTGGCCACTAGGGAGCTCCCCCAGGTCTGGGGCAGAAGCCCCTCCTGCTGAGCCCACTCTCTGGTGGGTCTTTCAGGGAGGCCCAGGGCGGGGCCATTGGTCTCCCCAAGAGCTCAGGTCTCAGGAGGTGACCTGGAGGGCAGGGTGGACAGGGCCATTGCAGGAACTGCAGGAGGGGGAAGAGGTGACCTGGTCGGGGCTACACAGGGGTATAATTTGGGCCTCTCTTGCTTCCAGGGGGATCCTGGACCAGACGGACCATCAGGGCCCCCAGGGCCTCCTGGGAAACCGGTAAGTGTCCTCAGACCTCCCACACGTGGAAGGACAAGGGGCCTTGGCGCCAGCCTGGGGTGGGGAAGGTTTGGGTCAGGCTCCATCTCCACACGTCTCCTCTCAGGGCCGCCCCGGAACCATCGCGGGCCTGGAAGGCAGCGCCGATTTCCTGGTGAGAGGCCGGGCCTGGGGCGGGGCTAACGCGGGGAGGGGGCGGGTCCGCTGGAGAGGGGCGGGCAAGGAGGTAGTCTCCATCTAGGCGGTGGAGTCCGGGGAAGATGGGGAGAGGATGGGCAGAGAGGTTCCCCCGGCTTGGGTGGGAGGAGGGTTCAGGATTGGTTGGATGGGGAACCAGTGACAACAGAGGCCTGTGGGATTCTCTTTCCAGTGTCCAACCAACTGTCCAGCGGGAGCTAAAGGCCCCCCAGGGCTGCAGGGAGTGAAGGTGAGCTCCGGACCCGAGTCTTGGGGGGCGGGGAAGGTGGATAGGAGGGGACCTCACATTGAGGGCTTCGAGGGACCCTTGGTGGGTAAGGGGGACTTGCAGAAGGAGCCATGAACCTAATCTCTTTTCTTCGCTTCAGGGGCATCCTGGCAAACGCGGGGCTCTGGGCGATTCGGGCCGCCAGGGGAAGCCGGTGAGTTGCAGGCCATGGGAGGGGGTGTGTGGAGAGGGCCCTACAGAGGCCTCCCTTCTCCCTTCTCCCTTCCTCTTCTTCTTCCGTGGGTCTACGGGGACAGAGCCCTGAGCTGGGAGGCAGGAGGCCCATGTGCTAGGTTGACGTGTCCCTGGGCAAGACCATAGTCCCTGCTGGGCCTCCATTTCCCCCATCCATCGGCCACATGAGACTGTGTGGGTTCTAGGGGTCCTTCCTGTCTGCTTTTGCCGGGAAGGGGATGGTATCTTTGGTTGCCTGTGTATTTGTCTCTCCATCTGCCTGCCTGTCTGATTGTTCATTCCTGCCCCTTAGGGTCCCAAAGGAGATGTGGGTGCCTCTGGAGAGCAAGGCATCCCTGGACCGCCGGTAAGGAACCCTCCCCACGGGGCCCTGCTCTCCTCATCCTAGGAGACCGTAGTAGAGTCATTTCCCTGCTCTGGCCTCTAACTTGTAAAAAAGATGCCTGTGCCCGGGTGGTGTGTCTCTGGGTGGGGAGAGGGAGGCTGAGGCTGACTTAGAAATTGGGGGACAGGAACCAAGGCTGTCAGCTAGAAGACTCGGCTGAGGCCCAGGTTCTGCCACTGTCTCTTTGAGTGACTCTGGCAAGTCCCTCCCCATCTCTGAGCCTCAGCGTCTCATCTGTGAGATAAGAGACTGTGCTGCCTGCCCCAGAGGGGCATCGTGAAGATGGGGAGTGGGGGTCGGAGAGGGAATCATGCAGTGGGCCTTGTAATTGCCATTGCTGTAATTCTTCTGTCTCCATAGGGTCCCCAGGGCGTCAGGGGCTACCCGGGCATGGAGGGACCCAAAGGAGAGACAGTAAGTGATCTGGGAGTGTCCTGCCAAAGCTGTCATGACCAGCGCTCTGGCCTCTGGGGTCCAGCCGGGACTGACCCACAACCTCTGCCTCTTCCCAGGGTCCTCGTGGGTACAAAGGAATGCTGGGCTCCATTGGTGCCGCCGGGTCCCCGGTAAGTCTGCTCCTGCTCACCTTCCCACTCACACCGCCTCCAGGCAGGAGCTCCTGGGGCTGTGAAGGGGGTGTGGCTTCCCCCATGTAACCCGGATTCCTGTTTGTCCTTCTTGCCAGGGTGAGGAAGGTCCGCGGGGGCCACCAGGCCGCGCCGGGGAGAAGGGCGACGTGGTGAGTCCTCAGGCACCCCTCGTCCTGTGCGGGCCCCTGGGGAGTACTGGGCAGGACTCAGCTCCACCCAAGGCTGGTGTGTGCGTGCGTGCGTGCGTGCACGTGTGTATGTGAGCTTGTATGACTCTGTGCGTCTGTGCGTGGGGGTGACTGGTACAGGGGCGGAGCATCTGTGCCCAGACCCGGGTCAGCACCCGCAGCCCCGACTCCTCGAAGCCCAGCCTGTTGCTGATCAAATTCAGAGACTCCAGTCCCACGGTCACTGGGGCCTGACAATGAAATTCCAGCAAATCAGCCATGGGGCTAATGGGATTTGGTCCAGATCCCAGTTCTCATAACTCTTTTTTTTGTAATTAATAGACTATTTCTTTTCAGCAGTTTTGAGTTTACAGAAAAATTGAGCAGAAAGCAAGCTATTTTTAAGTTTTTTATTATGCAAGTTTTTAAACATACACAAAAGTAGAGAGAATGAAACAATAAGCCCCTGTATACCCATCTCCCCAAATTAACATGTAGCCATCACCACCTCATCCATGCTCTTTTGCCCATCCTTCCTTCACTTTGTTCTTGCTTTGCACTGATATTTTCAAGCAAATCCTTAACATCATGTCATTTCACCCCTAAATACTCTGTGTATCTCTTAAAAATAAGGGCTTTTTCTCACCTAATCACAGTACCATTATCACACCAACGAGATTATCCGTTATTCCTTAACATCATCAAATAAGCAGTCTGTGTTAAATTTTTCCCATTTCAAAAATGTCTTTTCACGCTTCTTGTTTAAATCAAGACCCAAACCAAGTCTACACCGTGCATTTGATTGCTGTGTTTCTTCACACACGTCTTGCTCAGGGCCTTGCTGGGGCCACAGTGGGTGCCGGCGTGCCCTCCGGCCCTACCGCTGCTCCTGCCCAACCTGGTCCTGCTTGGCGCTGACCTCTCCTCCCTCCCGCTGGGTCCAGGGTAACAACTGCACTCCCGGGCCCCTCTCCTCCAGCCCCTGCATGGGGTGGTCTGTGCCAGAGGGACTCTGGGACCCAGAGGTCCCTGTTCCCGGCTGCTCCCCTCTCCAAACAGCCAGACAGGGTTCCGCATCCTGGAGGTGAACTCATCTCTGTCTACTTGCAGGGCAGCCAAGGTGTTCGAGGACCTCAGGGAATAACAGGCCCGAAGGGAGCAACCGTAAGTGGCCCAGACCCCCGGGGACAGAGGGCAAGGTCCAGTCATCACTCCAAGCACCCAGAGGACGGAGAGCCTGTGATTCTAGACTGAACTCTGTTGCAGGAGGGCTGGCTCTGTCCCCTCAGGAAATGCCCTTTCTGCGCCTTAGTTTTTTCGCCTGTAAACAGGGTGATGATGTAGAAGTCATGGGAAGCCTCCAGCAATCTGGGACACTCACCACCCACACAAGGAAAGGACTGTGGTCCATCCCCCGAAATCCCCTTCCCACTTCCACTCCCCTCCCCTAGTTGGCTAGTGGTGTTCCCTGAGATGACCAGACCCACTTCCTGCCTGCACACTGCAGCTGTCACAGAGGGACATGGGTGGGTGGCCTGACCCCAGGCATCTCCCCATTGTGAGTCTCCTTATTCCTTTCCTCCTGAGCAGGGTCCCCCAGGCATTGACGGCAAGGACGGGACCCCAGGCACACCTGGTGTGAAGGTAGGAGTGGGGACTGCTGGTGGGATCGGGGCTGGGGTCAGAGCCCTTACCAGCTCAGGCCCTGAGTCCTGTCACACTGATCCTAGAGGCCTAGGAGCCTGGGATCCTCAGGTGTGTCATTGGTACATTCCTTCTTGCCTCTGGGCCTGAGTTTCCCTGCCGTCACTCCAGGGGAAGCCATGGACCGTCTGGGTGGAGCTC
The DNA here is from genome assembly GCF_041296235.1 of Equus asinus. Taxonomy (NCBI): domain Eukaryota; kingdom Metazoa; phylum Chordata; class Mammalia; order Perissodactyla; family Equidae; genus Equus; species Equus asinus. Next base: position 82,928,188 of record NC_091794.1, read on the forward strand.
TCATTTGTGACTCTCGTTCTCTGTCTCTCCCAGGGCAGTGCGGGACAGGCAGGACGGCCGGGAAACCCAGGCCACCAGGGCCTCGCGGTGAGTATGGGCTGGAGCCATAGGGGCTGCCCCATGGTAAGTTGCTTCTCTGCAGAGGCCAGGCTCTGTTGCTTACCTCCCTATGGTGGCATGAGTGGCTGATGAGGTTGAAATCCACACACCCAGAGCTCCTGCTCTAGTCCTTGTCCCCCTGCAGCCCAGGCCTCATCACCACCTCTGTGGCCTCTGGCCTGGCTCAGGCCTCATCATTTGGACAGTCGCTCCAGCCTTCTCTTTGGCCTTTCCAGTCCTCCGTGGTGGCTAAGAAGAATCTGACCATTTCCCTCCTAAAGTACCTTCCATGGCCCCCGTTGCCTCCAGGACAAACTCATTCCGTCCAGTCATTCATAAAGTTACTGAGTACACGAGGTACACTGAGTGGGAGGGAGACAGTTATGAACAGGGCAGCCACAATGCTTGTCCTCACAGCTCATCTGAGCATTCAAGGACGACCATAATCTGTCCCCAGCTACGCCTCCTGCCTCATCAGCTGCTGCCCCTCCACATCCTCTCCCTTCTCAACACTGTCTTGGCTTTTCACCTCCACACCTCAGGCCTTTGCTGGTCCCTCTGCTTGGAATGCCCTTCCCGGTCTCTCTGGGCCTTCTCACCATTCAGGCCCAGCTCCATCCCACACTTTATGGGAGCCCTGTCCATGGGAGCCTGCCCCCCATGCCGAGGGTACGGAGGCCAAGGCCTGCTACCGTGCCCATGTGCAGACTGTGTTCCTGTATGCACTCACGTGTGCCTGTGAGCACATAAGTGTGCTCCTCTTGTCCCCGGGAAGCAGGCCCTAGTAGGCAGGCCCCTCTGTACCCTCTCCTCTCCCACGAGTCAAGTTGGTGATTCCATGGCTGGGCCTTCTGCTGTTCAGCTCCCACAGGCAGGGGAGGATCTGGACTGGGGATGTGAGGCAAAGCAGCAGGTACATGGGACTCCCCGAGGCTAGGGCAGAAACTGATGTCAGCTTCTTTCTCCAGGGGGTGCCAGGCCAGCCTGGGACAAAAGGAGGCCCTGGAGACAAGGTGAGGTGACCCCAAGCTGGGGGCAGAATTGGCTTTATCTGGGGAAGGGGAGCCTGGGGGCAGGGACTAGGGGCATGCCGTAGACTGCAAGGCCCTGGCCTCACCCCAGACTCAGCAACTCGGCCTGGACACAAGTCCTTTGGGCCTAATCACCTCCCTCCTGTCAGTCCCTGCCCCGCACCCCCCCACCCCCAATCCTGGCTCAGTGGAGACAGGATGGCCTGGCTCCAAATCCAGAGGAGGAACAAACACAGGAAAATCAGTGGAGTCCAGAGGACCTGACCAAGAGCACCCTTTCCCCTCCCCAACTCATAGGTTCTAGAGTCTGTCTAGGGTTTATTGGGCTCCTCCAAGGCCAAAGGCCTCACTGGGCTACCCAGACTGACCTTAGAACTGTTTTCCTGCAGGGTGAGCCAGGCCAGCAGGGCCTCCCTGGATTCTCTGGTCCCCCGGGGAAGGAGGTAAGTGTCTCCTCCTGACACAAGGGCCCCTGCTTTGGCCTCCCCAGGCCTGACAGCCCTGCATTCAGTGTATGGGGCCTGGGTGAGACTGTGGGGTAGGCCCCTCGCCTGAGGATGCCCAGGTGCCAGTCAGTACTCTGCCACACCCAGTGACCCAGGGAAGCTCCCTTCTCCCCTCTGGACCCGTTTCCCTATGTACAATGCAGTGAGGGGAGGACTGGTTCTGTCCTGGGGTGTGACCTCCCCAGATGGCCAAGCCGACTGGGGCTGAGAATCCAGCAGGGAGTCATTCATTCATTCATTCCATAAACATTCACCGAATATCTGCTAGCAACTGTGCTAGACACTGAGAAGATGGTCTCCTCCTCACATGGAGCTTACAGTTTAGCGGAAAAGAAAGGCATTAAATAAATTATCACATGACGACTAATTACAATTATGTTGGGTCCTAGGCAGGGAAAGTGTGAACCAGAGAAAAGAACAGGGGTGAGGGAAGCCTTCCTCGGTGAAGGAGATTAGCTGAGCCCCAGGGGTGGAGAGCAGTTGGCCAGGTATGGAAAGGAGGGATGCCCCAGGCCTACTGCTTATCTCAATCACTCTGTCCCCCAGGGAGAGCCAGGGCCTCGAGGAGAAATCGGTCCCCGGGGCATCGTGGGCCAGAAGGTAAGTGCCTGGCACAGTGGCCCCTCCCTGGGGGCCTTTGCAGCAGCTGGCACTGCTAGACCCAGGATCTGGGTCCTCTCAGTGGCTCCAGCATCTGCCCCGCCCTGCCCAGCCTGTGTGAGGCCTCCCCAGCCAGGGCCTCAGTTTGCTGCTCTGTGAAGTGGAGCAAAGGACCTCCACGCTGGTGACAGCAGGAACAGAGGGCACCCCGATCACACAGGGTCAGGGATCTGGCAGGGGGAGGCTGCCCCTGCTGATAGCCGGGTTTGACCGTCTTTTTCCATTCCATTTCAGGGCGACCAGGGTGAGAGGGGGCCAGTGGGGCAGCCAGGCCCTCAAGGACGTCAGGTAATGCAGGGCCGGTGAGATGGGCGGTGGGGCGCATGTCTGGGCACCTCACTTGATTTACTCCTCTCCTTTCTTTTCTCCTCAGGGCCCTAAGGGGGAACAGGGGCCCCCAGGAATTCCAGGGCCCCAGGGCTTGCCAGGCATCAAGGGAGACAAGGTACCAGAAGGGGCTGGAAAATACCTGGGAAAGAAGCGCTGAGACCCTGGGGGAGGGGTCGGTGGACCTGTGGGATGCTCGATCCCTTGCTCCAAATCCTCGCGGAAAAATTACTACCCTCGGGGGCGAGGCGGAGCTGCAGATCGGGGTGTGGCCGAGAGCCGGGGCTGGGAGGCGCTGTGGACCCAGCCCTCCCTGGAGAGGGGAACTCACCAAGGCCCCGATCTCCCGCTTTCTGCAGGGCTCCCCGGGGAAGACCGGGCCCCGCGGCGGAGCGGTGAGTACAGCGCAGCCCCCGCTCGGTCTTCGGGGCGCCCTGGCTGTCGCGGTGGGGGTGGGGAATGGGGATGGGGGTGGGGAGGGTGTCACACCTCTGCGCCGCAGCTCCGCCGCTGCTCTGACCCGTTGTTCTCCATTTGCAGGGCGACCCGGGGGTGGCCGGGCTCCCCGGAGAGAAGGGCGAGAAGGTGAGCGGGCTGCGCGGGGCGGCTGGGGCGCGGCGGGCGGGCGGGCGCCGGGGCCCCACCTCCTCGTGACCGCGCTTCCTTGCGCTGCAGGGCGAGTCTGGCGAGCCGGGGCCCAAGGGACAGGTGAGCACTGCCCCTGCGACACCGCCCTCCTCCTTCTCTCCCGCCGCCCCCGCCCCTCTTCCCTCGGTGCTCCCCGGGGACCGCTGCTCTCCAGGCCCACCCCCCACCTTCTTAGGACGCGCCCCCGCCTCTGATGCGTGCGTCCTCTCAACCCCGCTCTGCACCCACCTCGCCCCTGGCAGCAAGGAGTCCGCGGAGAACCCGGCTACCCGGGACCCAGCGGGGATGCGGGCGCCCCAGGGGTGCAGGGCTACCCCGGGCCCCCCGGCCCTCGAGGACTGGCTGGCGATCGCGGCGTGCCCGGACAGCCCGGGAGACAGGGCGTGGCGGTGAGTTGGCCCTCAGGGGAGGGGGAATCCCCTAGGTAGGAAATCTCTCTGGGGTGCGGCTCATCCCCCCAAGGCGGGGAGTTCCCAGAGGCCCTCTGGCTTCCCTGAGGCCGGGCCCAAGCTCCAGCTCGGAGAGGATGGGTGTGGGTGCTGCAGGAGGGATTGCAGTCAGCTGGTGAAAATACTTCCGGTGGTAAAATGGGCGCAGGAGGGGGTCACAGGGGCGGGAGCAGTCAGCCCTGGTAGCAGGGCACTTCTTCCTGAAAGGCCCCCTCCGCTTTCAGGGCCGAGATGCCAGTGACCAGCACATTGTGGACGTCGTGCTGAAGATGCTGCAAGGTGAGGGGAGGGGGCAGCAAACCCCCCTCATAGTCCATGTCAGGATATGGCCACCCTTCAGGAGCCTCTGCAAGTGGCCTTGCCTGAGAGCCTGGAGTCCTGGGTGCTCCTTCCAGCTCTGCCTCCAAGGAGTTGGGGACCTGTGATACATCCCTGCCCTCTCCAGACCTTTGACTTCCCAACATGGGAGCTTTCTGTCTGCACACCAAGGGGCCAGGGGCCATCAGGATGCTCTGCCTTCCCCAGTTTTCCTGAGCTGACACCCATCTCACGTACTTCTCTCTCTCTCCCTCCCTTCCTCCCTCCAGAGCAACTGGCAGAGGTGGCTGTGAGTGCCAAGCGGGAGGCCCTAGGTGCAACAGGCATGGTGGGTCCCCCAGGACCCCCTGGGCCTCCTGGGTACCCAGGCAAGCAGGGACCCCATGGGCACCCTGGCCCTCGGGGCATTCCTGGCATCGTGGGAGCCATGGGTCAGATCGGCAATACGGGGCCCAAGGGTAAGTGCTGTTCTGCGGTGGGGTGGGGGCGGAGGCTGGGGCTTTGGCCAAGGCCAGCCCCGTGGGTCTCAGCTGATTGCTCAGCCTCCTGTTTTCTTTCATCATTCACCTTCTCAGGATGAGGTACAGACACTTTCCCCCATTCGCTCAGCCATTTTTCAGAAGAACTCCTGGGCTTGCTCTCTCAGTAGTAAACTGATGAAAATGAATGTACTATTTTATAACTTGGGTTTTTTTGGGGGGTTTTGTTTTTTTTTTAAGTTTACTTAGTGGTACCCCATAAACATCCTCCTGTGTATCTAGAAGTGGGGAGGCAGATTAGCAAAGTAATAAAGCAGGTGGGAACAAGAGTACAAGACGAGTGTCAATCCAGACTTTGCCACTTTGCCCCTGTGGACCTTGGACAAGTTACCTGATAATCTCCCTGGGCCTTAGATTTATCATCTGTAAAAGCGGGATATTAATAGCAATAACCTCATAGCATTGTCATTGTGAGGATGACAGTTAGAGGTAATTCTCATAGAGTTGGCACACAGTGAATGCCAGCTATTGTTATTATTAGACACTTTCCTGTAGTGAACTTCACCAACTGTATAGTCTGGACCTGCCTTTATTTAACCAGTTCTGCAGTCTTTTCCAGCGTTCCCCTATTATAAACTAGCACAAAACAGGAATAAATGCTGTGTGTGAAATAGAAATTAAATAGCGACCAAAGTAGAAAACACATTTTCCGATTCTGCAAAACTAAAGGCTCCCTTCTTTCTCTGCAGGAAAACGTGGAGAGAAGGGCGACCAGGGAGACACAGGACGTGGGCATCCCGGGATGCCTGGGCCCCCAGGGATCCCAGGTAAGACCTTGGGCCTGCCAGCTGCAGCTCTGTCCCTCAGCTCTGGGATTAATGACCCCCAGACAACGGGGTCTCTTCCATGGAGGCCTCATGCTCAGTGACCTGTCCCACACGTCCAGCTTTTGCACCCCTTTGGAGCACCCAGGAGCCTCTGGGTGGAGTCTGGCCAGGAAGTGGACAGCTGGGATTCTGAGGACTTCCCGGGTAGCACCAAAATCTGCTTCATGGAGGGAAAGGAAGGGACGTTTGCTCCCAAGGCTCACTGATTGGAAGTTGGGAGTAATGGATAATTGCCCATGACTCTCCCAGAGCCTCTGTGTCTGGGGCAGCATCCCTTCGTCCTATGATGTCCTTGGCCTCATTTTCCCCACCTGAAAAATGGAACTTAAGAATTCCAGGGTCGAGACAGGAAGCCCTGATGTCTTGACCTTCTGCCTTTCACAGGACTTCCTGGCCGGCCTGGCCAGGCAATCAACGGCAAGGATGGAGATCGAGGGTCCCCAGGGGCCCCTGGAGAGGCAGGCCGACCTGGCCTACCAGGCCCTGTGGGGCTCCCAGGCTTCTGTGAGCCTGCGGCCTGCCTCGGAGCCTCAGCCTACGCCTCTGCACGCCTCACGGAGCCTGGATCCATCAAGGGGCCATGAGCATCAGGCCAGGACAGAGCTCAGCGGGCATCCTGGGGGGAAAGGACTAGGTCCCCTCTGGGTCGACAAGCACCGCATCCCTCAGCCCAGGAATCCAGCTTTCCCAGGACCTTCTGTCTGAGACCTAGGAGTCCTGAGGACAAGGAAAATCCGAAACATGGGGGAAGGGAAGGGAGGACATCAAAGTGAAAAAGTGAGTCAACAGACAGGGCAAGTGTCACTGGAGAGTCCAAGCTCCAAAGAGGATGTGGTGGCTTTCCTTCCTGGAGTACCACTCAGATGTTACCAAATGCCTCTTTAATCTGCGCCATCCTCTACTGGCCATCTTGTTCTTGGGGCAGGTGGACTGAGTCTCTGCCGGTTCCTGACCCCATTTTCACCCCCTGGACTTGCTGGGTGACTGCTGATGGGTGACTACCCTGAGGTGGCTATCCTTAAGCCAGCCCCGCTGCTTCCTCCCTGCCTCCCTCCCATCTGAGTATTTAAACACCCATCTCCCTTCTCTTTCTGGCATTACTGTCTCCCACCACCCTCCTCGATCCACCCAGGCCTTTCTGTAAATAAAAATCCCCAACTTGGGAGAAACCAGGATGTGAGTTGTTGGGCTTAATTTCTCATGGATTGGGAGTGGGAGGTTGTTGCTGGGCCTCCATTGCCTGGCAGGATGGTCAGGAGCTCCAGAAGGGGACGGCAGTGGGAGTGGGTGGGGTACCTTCCTCTGGGCACATCCTGAATTGTGAGTATAAGGATGGCATGACGTTTGAGGAACCTCTGTGAGAAGAACCCGGGGGGTCCTGTCAGGACGATGACCTGCTGTCTAACTCTGGGCAAACCCCTTCCTGGTCTTTGTATGGCCATGGCAGGGACTCAGCCACACACGTTATCTAGCCCAGTAGAGCACACCCAGTGTCTTGCCAGGGCCTGGCCCATAGGAGGCCCTCTGTGAGTTTCGGCACCTACTGTGTGCTGGTCTGGGCAGCAGTTGGTAGTTCAAGATTGGGAGACTTGGCTCTTGCCTTCCAGGGGTTCCCAGGCCCGTGAGAAAAACAGACAGGGACCTGGATGATGAGAGAAGAAGTGACATTCATTCACACCACTTGCACCAAGGGGACATCAGATCTGACCTGTACCCCTGGGGGCTTCCAGCCCCATAGCCTTGTAGGCCAGCAAGGCTGCTCCAAGCAGCAAGAGCAGCAGGGAAGACCCATGCAAAGATGGGAGCCTCTGAAATTCAGGGAGTGACCAATCCCTTTGCCTGATTATTGATTTGGGCTTTTGTTCCCCCAAATGATTCTGCTGGCCCAGCCCCTCCTGGAGGCACAGAACTCCAGCCTGAGGGCTGAGAATTTGCTGACACCTGAGCTCTCCTACACCTCACCCTAAACTTGGCTCTAAGTCCCCACCTAAGCTGGGCGCCTTTCTCCTCCTCCAGCCACAGGGGCAGAGAAAACTCCCTTCCCTGCCCCAACACACACACACATATCCCTGGTGACTTCTCAGCCACCTTACCCCAATCGATGGGCAGACAGGAAGAACAAAATGGGGCAGCCGTGAGGGCCCGCAGTGCTTTGGCGAATCCTGAATCACAGTATCCCGGCCCCCCGCAGGCCCTCCTGCTGTTGAGGCAGACAATCTAGGGCTCAGAAGAGGAGGGGAACAGGATGCAGGAGGCAGCTGAAGCGTCACCCACCACCCTGAGCAGGCTCTCAGGCATTTCATACCTGGTGGGGAGGGGGTTCCCCCTTCCCTAGGCCAAGTCACTTTACTTATTCTGGTGCCTGAAACCTTGGGCGTAGGGAGCCAGTCTACTCCTGGAGGTTTCCTCATGCACTGGCCCTGGGCTCTCTCCTTGTCCCTCTCTGCAACTTTCCACTGGAGGATTTCAGTTACTAAATCCTATGCAGAGTTACACTTCATTCCTTATCACTCGGGCATTTGAGGGGGCTGATCCCTAGGGACCAGTGACTGGTAGCCTTTCCAAGACTTCCTGGTGGATGAATTTCACTCAGGAAAAACCCATGTCCTTACTGTGATCTTAAGTCTCCCATAAGCTTCTCTGACCTCATGTCCATGCCTGGACCCTGGTACCTTCCACTCTGGCCATGCCAGCCCTCAGACATGCTGTGCCACACACACGTGCCCTCTGCTCGGAATGCTCTTCCCCAAAATATCACGGCCAGCGACCTCGCTTCAGGTCGTTACTCAAGTGACCTTCTCATCCCCACCCCAACATTCCAGATAGCCCTCTCGTGCTTTATTATTTCTCCTTAGCACTTACCACTATTCAACATACAACATATAACATACAACATATAAGCTCCATAAGGGCAGAAACTTTGGTCTCATTCGCTGCTCCATTCCCCAGCACATAAAACGGTGCCTGGTAAGGATCTCAGGTGCAACAGGGTGACTATAGTTGATAATACCGTCCTGTACTGAAATTTGCTAAGACAGTAGAGCTTAAATGTTTTCACCAAAAATATAAAAATAATATATATAAATATGAAAAAATCATTTGAGAAAAAAGTAAAAGAAAGTTTCAAAAACACAAAATAAAACCCAAAACAGTGCCTGGGACATATCAGGTACTCACTAAGTTATTAGTGAATGAATAATATGCTCAGGATGCTCAAAGAAGACCCCCCAACAATCATCAGACATGAAGGAAGGGATCTGGTCTGAACTTTCTGTGTGGCTGAGGCGTGTTCCAAGATGGCACACAGCATCTAGGTTATTCCCTCCACTGCCAAGAACGGGGGCCTGCCCCTTGACATGAACTTCAGGAGAGAAAAATCTAGTGCAACAAAAATGAAGTAGGAACTCAGCTCCCCTGTCTGCAATTAGGAAAATGGGGATTCAGGAAGCCTAACAGAGTACCACGGCAAGACAGCCCAGCTCCTGCCTGGAGGTTCTGCAGCTTCTCCAGAATGTGGCCTGAGATGCCTCCGAGTCCCAAACTCGCCCCTGGCAGGGCTCCAGGAGTCTGGATGACGAGATTTTGTTTCAAGTAATTTAGCAAACCACTAATCTTCCAGCTAGACGGCCAGGGTCTAACCCACGCCATCAAAAAATCAGCAGAGAAAGGGGCTTTCAGCCAGGGCCCTAGTGTTTTCCTGACAGAGTCTCAAGTTGGCTGCTGGTCATTTTGGCAATTTATGAAGTGGGTATCGATATGGTGGCACTGGTGGGCTTAGAAGCAGATGAAGCCCTCTGCCAGGTTAGCACTGGCCAGAGAAAGGGAGCAGCAGGGGAAAGGCTGCTGTGAAGGATCCTGGTAGGGACAGAAATGTTCCCAGGATAAATGGTAGGCTTGTTTCTTACCCATAAAGCAAGGCTTCCATTGGTGATAGGACCCAGAGCCAGTTGCCTTGGTTATTGGGCCTCTGTCATGCTGCTCATGACATCACAATCAACTAAGTGGATCCAGCTCTAGGTGGACGAGGAGATGGCCTCTGCCTCCTTTGCATATCCTATCTGATAAGCACCTCAAACTCAACCTGCCCAAAACCAAAGTAAAAACTGAAGGCACCACCCTGCCTAACCCGCTCCTTCAGGAGACCCTATCTCAGTGACTAGTTCTCCCATCTACCCGGGACCCAGGCCTGAAACCCGCATCATCTTTAACTCCTTCTGTCTTCATTCCTTACCACAAACTCATCTCCAACCTTGTTAGTCTCTCCTTTCCACTCCTTTGTTTAGCAAATATTCATTCATTCCATAAACACTGTTCTTTGTCTCCCCAAGTAGAATGTAAGCTCCCTGAAGGCAGGGGATTTCCAGAGTCGACAACAATGTATGGTATTTAGCAGGAACTTAATATATATTAGGTAAATGAAGGATTATATTATTCAGGATAATATCCATACGCTTTATTATGGAACACAAGCCCCTTAGACCTGGCCTGGCTGCTTCTCCAGCCCCATTTCTCACTCCTAACTTCTTGCAATTCCTAAAATGCCCTATGTTCTCATGTTTTTGTACCCTGTTCCCTGGAATACCACCCCTGTGCCCTTCTTTGTCTGGCTGATTTCTACTCCTCTTTCAAAACCCGATCACGTCTTCTAGTAATCCTCTCCTCACCTAACTGCCAGCTGGGTTAGGCACTTCTGTTCTTGCGCTTATCTACATCTTAGCAATTATGGTGAGTTAGTAATATCATTATTAACAATTGTTATCATCGTTAACCAATTCTTGAGCTCTTATTATCATGGGACTGCAAATGTTATCTCATTCTACCCTTCCAACAGTCCCGTAAAGCAGGGATTACCCCCTTTCATCACGTTAAAAAATAAAAATCTCTCATACCCACTTCCGCCTTTAATAAAGCTACCATCCCATATTTTTGCTCCCTTTGATAGGAATAAAGGTTGTCTAATTTGGCTTCTAGCTCACCACTCTGTCCTTCTCAGATTCCTTTGCTGGGGTCTCATCTCCCCAGGATCTGAAAGTCAGAGTGCCACGTGGCTTGGTCCTTGGACTGCAACTTTTTCTCTCACTTCTCTCAGGATCTTATTCAGTTTCATGGCCTTAAATTCCATCTATATAGTCCCAACCCAGATCTCTCCCCTTAATTCATTTATCCAGCTGCCTACTCAACATCTCTCCTTAGATATCTAGTAGACATCTCAATTTTAACATGTCCAAAATGTTTAAATGATCTGCCCCTCCAAAATCTCCTCCTTCTCCTCCCCCCCACCCCATCTCAGTTACTGGCAACTCCGTCCTTTCAGTTGCTTAAGCTAAATATGCTGGAGTCATCCTCTACTCCACGTTTTTTCTTGCAGCCACATCTGATCCATCAGCAAATCCTGTTGGCTCAGCTTTCAAAATATTTCCAGAATCCAATCACTTATTACAACCTCCCCAATTACCACTCCAGACTAGCACTATTTTTATTTCTTGCCTGAAGTACTGAGAGCCTCTCAACTAGTCCCCTTGCTTGCACCCTTGCTCCTCAACACAGCAGCGAGTGATCCTCTTAAAACTTAAATCAGATCATGTCACTCTTTGGCCCAAAATCCAATGGCTTCCACTGCACTCTAGGAAAAGCCTGAGTTCTTAAAATGGCCTACACGGCCCTGTAAAATCCGGCTCATCCTTACCTGACATTATCTCCCACCATTTCCTTCTAGCATACCCCAGCCCAGCCACTCTGGCCTTCTGGTGTTTTTCAAACAGACCAGGCTCACTCCCACTTGAAGGCCTTTACACCTGCTGTTCCCTCTTCCTAGAATGCTCTCCCTGCAGACACCTGCTTAGACCATTCTACGTCCTTCAGGTTTTTGTTCAAACGTTGCCTTCGGCGATGCCTTTTTATGACCACTCTACTTAAAATTGCAACACCCTCCCTACCGACACAAACACCTCAGGCCCTCCTTTCTCTCCAAGATATAGATCACCATTTGACAGCTGTATTTTGATTGTCTGTCTCCCCCACACTAGAATGTAAACTGCCGGAGGTGAGGAATTATCCTATTCGTTTATTTACTAATGCGTCCCGGCAGGGGCTCCATATCTGCTGACTAATAACAGATGGAGAAATGAAGGCTTGGTCAAGTTTCTCACCCAAGGTCTTACTAGTAAGTGGGGTGCTGCATTCTAGAGCCCTGGATTGTAACGTTAAGTTATACCTTCCCTGTTTATCAGCCATCATGCAGAGAGCCAGAGGGCAGCTGTAACTGGGAGGTAGAGGCTGTTATCTGAGACGCTGGCTTCATCCTGCTCACTAGATGCGGGCAGTCCTGCTTTCACAGGTTATTAAAAAACATGTCTCTGGTCAAATGGTTTAGGAAATCCTCCTCCCTGGAGACCATCCTGGAGAAGAAAAGAGCCAGAGGTTTCCCTACCCGTAACGTCAGAACTTGGCTATCCCACTCCACCATGGACTATTTCTGTCTTCCCACGGAACTATACTTAGCCTGACACACAAGTTACTTGCTCACATCCTTGTGGTCTTGAATCAGAAGTCTGTGGCTGTAAGTTCTCTGTAATTTTCTTTGTATAGCACTTAGGAAAGAACTTAAGGCCCGCAAGTGGTACTTAGTAAGCTTTCTGCTAATGATGCCAGAACACTCAAAACAGTCAAAGCTACAGAAAGCACGTATGCACAAAGAATCCAAAGGATTGATGAAAAAGACCGGGTGGAAGAAGGTTCCTCAGGGAGGGGAAGACTACATAAAGGATTAGGGGTGACAGTGAGAACACAAAGGCAAAGGGCAGGCTGGGACCATCTCTGGTACTAAAATCATTGAAGTAATGCCAGGAATTCTGCTCCTATCCTAAACAGAGGTAGAATTTACTAGGAGCTCTCACATTTCAGCAAAGGGCCAAGTCAGATAAAGGCACTATATACACAACAGGGACTCAGCCTTAGCTTCAGAGGTCAAACCTGCTGAGGCCATGCCGTTTTCCTTGAGGCCTTGATCTACTTGACTCTGCCCCTGCATATGTGCCGAGTATTAGGGTGCAGAGTGCCGCCTCTTTCTCTCCTTGGTTGACCTCTCCACTCCTTCCCCTGATTGGTTAAGACCTCAAGAACCTACCAGTATCCTCTGGCCATTCCTATGTCTCTGCCATTCATAAACTGTAGGTGACTAGGTCAAAACAATCACGTATTAAAAAGCTAATTATTGCTGTCACATGTAAGGAAGACCAAAGAGGCAGGTGGAGCAGAGCAGACAGGCCCAAGACAATTTGAGGTTATGAAGACGGAGAAGGAATGGTTCTGAATGAAGCTTCTGAGGAAGCGTCAGCAAGAACAGGTGAGGCTCTGGAGCAGAGCAGGAGGAAGGCGCTGAGGCAGACTGCGAGTGAGGCACAGGGATGCTGCTGACGTCACTCAGCACCAGGGCCATCTCTTCAACTACTCTTCATGTGCTAGCACCCAGTTCCTCTGCGGTGAGAAATGTACATCTAGGTAACAAATGACACACAAATTCTGTCAAATTAAAGACAAAGTACATACATCCACATTGGCAATTTTTAATGTTTCACTTGTGCAGAACTGAAATTTGTATTTAAAGGCACAGAAGGAAGGAAAGGCAGTTATCACAGCGTGAATTCACAGAAAAAGGATGCTGGATAAAATCACAGGACTGTTCCTTTTTATAGCCTTAGGAAAATAATAATGCAGTACTAAACTAGATCTTTATTTTTATTATAATTCCATGTAAAGACATCACCCAAACATCAGCTGAACAAAAGACTTTCTGGCCAGACACCAAGGGTGCACAGTTGATCCCATTTTGGAATAAATGCCCAGAAGGTAAACGTCACCAGTGAGTGGGAACTCTGGGCACAAAGTCAGTTCTCATTCAGAAAGTGGACAGAGATTTGAAGCAGTCAAACATGCAGCTCTGAAAACTGCAAAAGAAATTTTTCATGACATTTGTTTTGAAAATAAAAATTATCTGCACATCAACTGCTAATTTTCAAAACTGGAATCAGGCCTGATTAAACAGTGTGTATGTATGACCTACTGATAAAAATTACAAAAATAAAAACAAATTCTTCTGTCCATGAGAGAGATAGAAAACTATATTTTTTCCTGTAATATCATAAGAGAAACATCAGTAATTCACCCTTATGTCTCTTAAAATGTCAATTCTTCTTCTTTCCACATTCTGCCACTTTAAAAACAGAAAAACTTGTTTAACATGGGAATTTTTGCTAAGTGAAAGAATGCACTATTTATCGAATAAAAGAGTATGAATGAGAAAAAGCTGAATGTTTCGGAAAATACTAGTTTACCCCTAATGGGATCATACCTACCAGGCAGAAGGAAAGACAAAGACTGAGATTTTCTTAAAAACAAAAAGAAAATCCAATGATTTAAAACATTCTATACATAATTTCTAATTTCAAAATACTATCAGAAACTCCTGATCAATGTGTAGACGAGAGAGGGAACAGAGAAATTCGATAGAACAGTGAGCACATTTTTAACTACTTTCATTTAAATAACACCAGCCTTACCAATTATTAACCTTCTTTCTTACTTAAAACACTGATTGGCCAGGTTAAATCATAATAGCATGAAAATAAAAATAAGTCTCAACTTAGGTATGAGCACAACTATTTGGAACCACGGTTTCTGCCTTACAGAGAAGACTCAGAGGTGGTGTCCCTCCTTTAAATATATGCCCCCAAACACTTTATATATGCAGATTCCATATAAATGTGTAAATAAAACAAGCTCTGTATTTTCTCAAATAATTTTACAAGTTGATGGTAAATTAGATTTTAAGGATAAAACTATGCCTTTAAAAACATTAAGCCACAACATTTCATCCAGTGTTTTCTTTAAGAAATGAATTATTAAAATCATTTTTGAAATGAGATATTAAATGTATTGAAATCTTGGCTTTTCTGTACTTAATAATTTTTCTTTAAAAAAAAAGTTTAAAAACATCAAGAGCTGGAACATGCTGCCAGGACAGAAATAATCAGAAATGTCTTCAGTCGCAGACCCTGGGCAACTCAGTCTTGTTTTGAACTTTTCAAAGCTTGAAGTCTCTCTAGTAGTGGTGGATGAGAATAGTGCCACATTGAAAACAGCCAGTCAGAAACAGGGAATCCCAAGTTATCTTTGTTTAGTTTGATTAAAGCAGAATATAAGTCTTTAGCCTTCCCAAGTTTCTTGGCAAACGCATCAGCTTGAAACTCAAATCTGCGGCTTAGGACCGTGAGGCAAAAAGAAAGAACCTGAAAAAGTAAATAAAAAGGTTTTAACCACTGCCCACCTCTCTGTTGTCCCTGAAGATTTCATGAGCCAAGACCCAGAGGAGGTTTGGCTCCGGATGAGAGAAACAGCCGGCCAAGAGAAAGATCACTAGTATTTAGGAAACTACGGTGGGGGAATTATTATAAAATGAGCTTTTTTCCCCCAAGCAAACAGATCAGAAACAGATATATATCCAAATAATGCTATTCTTACCAAAAAATACTAATTTTTGAGAATTACCATGTGCCAGGCACTGAGTTAGGTGCTTACGTATTCTCCAACAATCCTACAAGGTAATCACTCTGACTCCTGTTTGACAGGTGAGAAGGGGGAAGGTCAGAGAGGTTAGGAACTTGTCCGACACAGCTGGAAGGGGAAGCGCTGCCGTTCTCGATGACTCCAAAGCCCACCCACAGCACCCTCCTCAGAGTCCAAGTTAAGCTGCACCGATTTATAGTCAGACTCTTTTAAAAACATTCTTGGGACCAGGCCCGCGGCCGAGTGGTTAAGTTTGCGCACTCCACTGCAGCGGCCCAGGGTTTCGCCAGTTCGGATCCTGGGTGCACTCACCAAGCCATGCTGAGGCGGCATCTCACATGCCACAACTAGAAGGATCCACAACTAAAAAAAATATGCAGCTATGTACTGGGGGGCTTTGGGGAGAAAAAGGAAAAATCAAATCTTTTTTTTAAAAAAAAACAAAACATGCTTGCTCATTTATCCACCTTTAAAGGACAATGACAGTCTTCACTGAGAATATTCTAAAAAACATGCTACAGCCTCCAACTGTCTCAAAATTGAATTTTGAGCTATGGCAGCATCACCCAACTAAACAGTCAATCTCCGAAGGTGACTACTACAAAGGGGATAAATTTCATTTGAAAACATATATTTCTGAGGGAAAAATAATTTATTTGCATACTGAAGTATTTCTTACCTTAAAATACTTCAGCATTAAAACAACAAGAAAAGTTAAAAATAGTCTCTCATTTGTACCTGTTATTGCTACCAGTAAATACAAGATTTCAAAATAAAGTCTGGGAGTTCCCCATCCTTTTTTAGATATGTTTAAACCTAATATCTGAATTCTGCCTGAAATTTCTTTCCAAATCTTGAATATACTTTTTGGATAGAATCATTAACTCATCTCTCTCTCTCTCTCCTAATTTTAAGAGTCCCAGGCCAACTGTTCTTTGAGTCTCACTGTAACACATAAATAAAAACATAAGCAGATACTAACCTGCACCAATCTGCTCTGCTATAGGCTTCCAAACTCTTCTTAAGAAGGAAATTTTCTCATTTTCCCCAGGAAAATATCACTTTCCTATCATGACTTCTTAAATGCTGATTTTAACATAAGGTTTTGTTTAAATATCTAGTTTTTTTGAAAGAAATCTCCTGGGCTCACCAAGAATTTTAAAATAGTTGCTGATATCTCTGTGTATTAAGCACATTTCAAATTACCCCACATTTATTTAGACTTTTTTTTTTGTTGCAGAAGATACACCCTGAGCTAACATCTATTGCCAATCTTCCTCTTTTTTGGCTTGAGGAAGATTAGCCCTGAGCTAACATCCGTGCCAGTCTTCCTCTACTGTGTACGTGAGTCACTGCCACAGCACAGCTGACGAGTGGTGTAGGTCTATGCCCAGAATCCAAAGCCAGGAACTTGGGCTGCCGAAGCAGAGCACACTGAACTAAACCACTACGCCACGGGGCCAGCCCCTATTTAAACATTTTTGAAGTGAACTCAACCACTCAATATAAGGAAACAAACAAAACAAAAAACCCTTTGAGCAGCCCAGTTAGAGGCCACAAAGGATAACCACTAACACTAGTGATGCCTTTACTAATAAGAGGACCCTTCTACTCGGCAGGATCTAGTAACTCTTATTTAATGAGTCTGACTGTCTGATTTCCCAGTCTTCAGTAGGTTAAAGAAGAAACTCAGAGAGGGATGATGACTGTAACAGAGAGTCACATTGATAGTAGCAAGGAATACCAGCCTGACAGTGAGGGAAGAGACAAGAAAATTAGTTAAATAAATAAATAGCACAACTGCTTAAAATGCAGAGCAGCCTGGGGTCGTTAGTATACACAGCTCAGGGTCCTTACAGTATTTCTGAACTGTGACAGAAGACAGAAGTCACAGTATCATCATAAAGTGTTCTCTAACCTCTTTAAGCAGTACAAATTGTACAAGGCATTTTATAACTATTTACAACAAAAGTTAAAACAAAAAATTAAAACATTTAGAGTTTAAAGATAATAAATCTCAGTCCTTGGTAAAACTTGTTTGGTTTATGTGGACAATGCTACACAAATATGAACTATTTCTCTCCATTTTTCTTTCCTGGTGCCTAACCACCCCAACCCTGCCCTTTTTAATGGAGAAACAGGATTCATTTAGCTCATCTAAAAACCTTAACTCTACAACCTGTCCCAAGAAAGAATTCTTCTGAACGAAGACATCTCAAGATCCCCAATGTTATTTCTTAGCTAATCTGGAAGACTTATAAATACCAGGACACGTGCCATCATCAGATTCATTCATCTACAGTCTCATCAATCCACGTTTCATCACATACGTGGAGGCCCTTTACCGAGCAGTCACGGAGCAGTGATTCTTAAACTTCACTCAGCGTCAAGGGCCAAGTCTGACTCAGAGGGTCTGGGGTGGGCCCCTACGGCTGTTCTGAGGCAGGTGGTCAGGGAACGTAAGCAGAGGAACACTGTCATCTGGCCTCCCTTATCTAGTCACAAGTATATACTCAATTATTACTTGTTTCATCCCCTCACACACAGATTTTCACCAAGTACTGGTGAATATGTGTCCAGTACATAGCACTGCAAGAGTTAACCTCCATTTACCAAGTGTCTGAGGTGTGTGTTAGATCAAGGTTTTCACCACTCAAGTCTAATTCTCTACTTTTTCCCCCTAACAGTATGTAAGCATTTGCTTATTTGGGCTTGGGTTTTTCTGCTACTTTCTTTTACCTGCCAGTAAATCAAGGGACTAAAAGACTTTGTTTCATCTACTTGTTAAAACTATACAGTTTTGCTTATTTCTTTTTTCACTACCCTAAAGGTTCCAGATCTGAAAGAGGCAAGGGCATATGTGAGATAATTTTAAAGATTATACGTTACCTCATTGTAAGGTGAAAAAATAAACTGGAAGATGATCAATAGCCCAATTAGAGTGGGTTGGCTGTCATAAAAACCAAATGCAGCAAAAAGCTCCTTTCGACCAATTAATACAGCAAACAAGAAAAAACACAGGAAAGAATTCATCTAGAAAGAAGGACACAAAATTTCTAAGTTATTGCCAAGGTGATTTCACTGTGGGATCAGTAGTACCAAAAAAGTAGAACAAGACATCATCGTGTGATTTTAAGAACGGTGTTAGTGTGATCACAGAAAAAGTTATTTAGGTAGTTTTATAGTTTTGCTCTTACTCTAGAAAGGAAAATAAAATTTTCCCAAGTGTATAAACTGTAGAGTTTTCTATAAGTACAGGCTTCAATGGAGCCTCCTATCATTGAGGGTCTAAAGTGGTCAACAGCAAAGGGATATTTTCTTTCTGTAAAAAGTTAAAGGACTAGAATGGATTCTGGCTTTGTTTGCACTAAACCATAACCAGACGCAAGGCCTCCCACCTGACCTTGATTTGGAGGCTCCAAAGAAACAGGCTTCCCTTGAATTCCCTTTAGGACCACTGGAGCTAAACTCAACAATTAGCAAGGTCCACAGAGATAAATATATCTTTAACAATAAATGAGAGAAAAAAAAATCAAAAGTCTACACCAAAATACAACTCCTTGGACTAAGGTTGGAGAACAAATACCATTCTTTCCCTTAGCAGATGAGGATCTTGGAGGCCACGTATACCATATTTAAGCGTGCTGCTCCAAACCATTTACCAGGTGACTCAAACAGCTGCCAGCTTAGAGTGGGGCTCAGAGCATGAAAAGGCTCGCCGGTGCCCCAGGACGAAGCATGAGCAGCTCTGCCACTCAGTGGGTCCCATGTGACAAGCTCCGATCGGAAAACCACCGGGAAGGCCCCTAGAATTATTAGCTACACATTCCATTTTCATCAAGTAACCACTGCCCTTCTGAGAAGTAACTTTTGGTTTGCAACTGGGCCCTCCCAGAGACTGATTCCTACCGGGGGACACCAGGGTCCTGCAACCTGAGCTGCTCCTCCTGAAATGGATGCTATGTTGATCCATCTAGCCAGGAAACTGGTTTGCCCAGAAACACTCCATCACCAGGCACAGGCAGTATATAAAGGAGTGGTAACGAAAGTGATGAAGGCAGAAGTAAGTTAAATGAGCAGGCGGCTCACACTCCTAGTGTGCCAACTCCTGCCACTCTGCCACCCCTCAAGCAACCCTTACTCATGAGGAACTCCCTATAATAATCTGAGGAGAAAAAACTGGAGCCTATTTTACAAATAACTTAATACAATATGCTGGCACCAGCTGAAAGGAGACCGCTGTGGCACTATAGAACCAGCAGGGATGGCCCTAGAAAACAGTGGTAAACGGAAATACTCTCAGTGGGGAAAATGTTAAGTAGTATGTCTCGTTGTCCACTCAGTCTAGAAGGGTAGAGGGCCTGAGCTGAGGATATATATAGCAATTCACTGGCAGTGGGCAAATAATGGCTAGGCTGGATGATCAGGGCCATGGAACAAACCAGAGGATGGCTAACAAGGAGATTTGGAAAACAGGTATGTGGGGAAACTTCCAAAATTAGCACAGAGTATGATACTGCTTCAGCCTAATGTGTGTGCTCCCCAAGAGTCCCACCAGAGAGGAGGCTCTCGACGATCAGGCAGAAAAGATATCTGCTCTGTGGATGTTAGCCAGCCTCTTTCCCCAATCACTCTAGGACTTGGGCAAGTGGCTCATGAACAAAGTGGCCAAGGTGACAAGTGTGGACTCAATGGAGTAGTCAACAACACAGACATCCTCCCACTGGCTCCCGTTGAGAGCCCAATCCATCAGAAGAGGCAATCAACTCCAGCCCTGACAAGGTGCCACAGCTCAGGAAGTAGCTCACTAGCTTGTGGCAGGCTGATTCCCCTGGACCCCTTCCTTTATGAAAGGGGCAGTGACTTTCCTTATTAGACGGAACACTTACTTAGAACTTGGATTTGGACTTATTTAATGTCTTACTCACCACCATGTAACCATAAAACATAGCTTCAAGCCCAGGAACTCATTTTTATACCTAAAGAGGTAAGTGCCTCCAGGGGTTCACAAGTCTTCCCGTGTAATCTGTTACCCAGTCCTTCCAGAAAGGTACAAAGACCACTTAAGACTCAGTTCAGGCCACATATGCTCAGAACTAGTCAACGAAATATTGCACTATTTCACCGAGAGCCTGGAAACTGGTCACTCCGTTGGTGTAGAGGTATTAAGGCCCAGAGGAGGAATGTTACAGAAATTATTCTCTTCTTTATATTTACTACATTTTCCAATTTCTTTTCAATGAATGTAGAATGACTTTTAGATGAGACAAAAAGTTTTTAAAAAGGCATTCTAATATCCAACTTATCTAGGCTCACACCTTTTGATCTTCACAGCTCCTCTGGTTGGTTAAATGACTGTGGAGGCGGTGGTGATGATGGTGATAACAATAAATATTTATAGAGTACTTACCACATTCCAAGCACCACTCCAAACTCTTCACACGTATTAACACATTTAATTCTTACATCAGTCCTATGAGGTATTATCATTCAATATGGGAATGGAGGCAAAGAGAGGTTCAGGAACTTGCCTGAAGTCACACAGGAAGTAAGTCAGGGAGGCAGGACATGAAGCCAGGTAGCCTGGCTATGGAACTGTCTTAACCTCTCTACTGCATGACCTCTCATGCCTGTCCTACTTCTAGTTTGACTACCATGCCATAAAAACAGAATTGTCACTCCAAACTTACCTGGCTAATAATGATATTTTTGACTGTGTGTCCCAACTTCCAGTGCCCCAGTTCATGGCCTAACACAGCAAGCACCTCTTCATTTTTACATCCTTGTTTCTTACTCTGAATCAAAGAACAAATTGAAAATAAATTATCAAGAATCTTCAAAGTCTACACCTTTTAACCCAGTAATATCCCTTCTTAGATTCTAACTTAAGACAACAATCAGACTTTTATGGAAAATTGTTCATTCACTTAACAAAACATTCTCTGAACCGCTCCATGTTAAACACTGCGTGAGCACTGAAGAATCAGGAACAAGACAGAGCTTCCCTGACTTCATGAAGCTTACAGTCTCGTTTAGATTACAAAAGAAACTGGAAAAAACATAAATCTTTATCAATAGGACAATAGTTAAAGAAATCAGGACAGAGTCATGTGACAGCCATATCATAAACCCATTAGAAATTTTCTTTTCAAAGATTATACTGTGACATGGGAAAATGGTTTATCAGGTGAAGAAAGCAGGAAACAAAACTAAAAATACATAGTATGATTCCAATTATGAAAAAATGTGACTGTGTACTTAAAAATAGACAAATATAGAAAACAGACTGGAAGTATATAAAAATGTTAGTTTTTTCTATATGGTAGAATTACAGTGATGTGTAACTATCTTATATCTTTCCCGTTTTCCAGATTATCTACAAATAAGCACATATCACTTATGATCCCTCCAAATACACCATGAATTGCCATTTTGAAAATTGAGACTTCCAAGTTAAGATGGCAGAAGGAACATTCACATCTAATTTTATTCCTTCCAAAAGTCCCAATAAAGCTACAATCAAGAGATTTTTTTTTAAAAGATATAAACACACAAGGACTGGGAAAACAGGAGCAGTGACAACAGCAACACCATTTTGGAAGCAGGAAAGCAGACGCACAAATGATAATGGACTAAGCAGATCCCGGAAAGCAGAATACAAGCTGGCAGTGGAGAAAACAGAACCAGCCTGATTTACCCCACAGAGTCTTCAAAGGGCTTGGGAACTAACAGCACCAGGTACTTCTGGAACTGGGGAAACAGGGGGAGGTGGCTACAGCAAGAATGGGTGAGAGTTGTTTGAGAAATGGTTAAAGCTCCAGATTCCTTCTCTAGCTCCACACCAAATGGCAACTGCTACTCCCTCATTCCGGCAGAAGCCTGAAAGTTTATTCTCTCTGGATGGGGCAAAAAGAGAACCTTCAACTGGGGAGTCAACACATTTGAGGGCCAGAGTACACCAGCAATAGACTGCGTATCTGGTTACCTACTGCTACGGTGTGCTAAATATGGAGACTCCCTCTCCCAAGCCAACCCTCTCCCTCACTGGACTCCCACAACACTCCCCTCCAGGCAGAGGATTGGAGGGTGCTCCCAGCACTCCCTGGGAACTCTGACCACTCACCAGGAAAGACCTGAACATAGTAAAATCAGATTCCCCAACAAAAAGCCCACCCAGGCCTCCCTATAGTGAAGCTCAAAGTTGACGAGCCTTATGAATAGGCTCAAAGATTCCAAGCAGGTTTTCAGTCCCATTCTCTTACTAAGGAGTAGACAAACAAGAACTGCTAGATATGTAAGATAAGCCATCGAGACGGAAGACCAGGTGCAGAAAAAAACAATATGGAAGAAATAAAAATTATATAAGGAGAAGATTTAGAGAGATAAGATATTGCATCCATGGAAAAACAGAGGATGCTGTAAAAATGGAAAATTCAGAGAAAAATAATTCTTGGAAATTAAAGCTTAATAGAAGGATTGGAAGATAATGAGGGAATCTCTCAGTACATAGAACACAGAGATAAAGAAACGGAAAAACAGGGGGGAAAGATAAAGTTCAGTATAAGAAATCCAACACTCAAATAATAGGAATTCTGAAAAGAGAGAACAGAAAAAAGAGAGAGGAGGAAATCATCCACAAAACAATTTCAGAAATTTTCCTAGAACCAAAGGACCTCAATTTCCAAATTAAAAGGGCCCAACGCATAGCCAGCACAATGGATGAAAACAGACCCCCACCAAGCAAGTAAAACTTCAGAACACCGAAAGCTTCCAGAAGAGCAAAATAAAGGTAGCACACTCAGGAGCAGTAAGCTGAAGGGCTTCTAACGCTCCATCAGCAACGGTGCCATCAAGCAGACAACGGAACAACGCCTTCCCAACCCTGAAGGAAAAGCGTTGCCAATCTAGAAATCTATACCCCAGACAAAATGACAGAAAAAAGGACAGAAAAATGAAGACATTTTGATGCCACAACTCAAAAACTTTACCGTGTGACCTTTCTCAGGAGGTGGTGGAGGACATTCTCTCCACCAAAATGAAGGAGTAAAACTAAGGAACAAAAAGTCATGGAATACAGAGCACAGGAGATCCAACACAGGAGAGAAGTGAAGGAAATCTCCAGAATAAAAGGGAGGGGCGATCGTGGAATGACAACTGCACAGCAGATACAGAGGGCACCCCTCTACAGGGGTGCTAGATTTGAACAGCATGACTCAAAGGACAATCTGTTGAGGGCTGACATCATCACACACCCTCTGTCACTGCACCATCTTTTTAACCTGAAGAACCTAGCAGAGGATGAATACCACCAAGAGAAGGCAGTAAATCAACATGGATTCCAACCTAAAGAAAAAGAAAAGGACTATCAAGGATGACCACAAAGAGAAGTCCAATATCAGAGCTGAACAGCAGGACTCCAGAGAAACCACTCCAAAGAAAGAGAACAGAGATCTCTCCCAGGGCGTGAGAGGGAGGAGCGGACTAAAACTGATAAGGATGATGATGCAACTAACTTGTAGAAAATTAGATTAGTTAGTGGAAGTTGTGAGAAGAATTAGCAAAACGATACCAAGAAAACTAAGCACATCAAAAAAAAGCAATTATTAAGCAAGAGGGGAAAAAGGCAAGGCATGCTCAGCAGTGAATAATAATCACATAAGTACAACACTGTCTTACAATAACATTAACGACAATGTTTTAACATTGATTAAACCAAGAACTGGAACACGACTCTATTGGAAGAACCGGGGGAAAGCAGAGGCAGAGCAGATGTTAGGACAAGAGAGCTAAATCCTCATCTACCACAACTGAAAGCCAACAGTGTCAATAGATAAGAGCATATATATATATTATTTAGAAAAATGGAAATTGGTAAATGTTAGAAGACGCTAACAGAGTTGAAATCTGTGGGGAGAAGGGAGTGGAAAGCATAGAGAAGGGAGGAACAGGAGACTGCTATATCTTATTACAAGCTTTTTTGTACTCTGAACTTTTAAACAACATGCTTGTGTTAACTTCAATATAGTAAAAATTAATGTTAAAATTTGTTGGAACTCTGTTTCCTAATTTTAGTGTAACCTCTCAAATCAACATTTTATATATTTATCATGCATTATAATAAACATTTTTATTCATTTATTTTTATTCAACACATATGAAGACCCGGGCCAGGAAAGATGAAAAAAATAACAGCAACAGGGGCTGGCCCCGTGGCTGAGTGGTTGAAGTTCTGTGCACTCCACTTCAGTGGGCCTGGGTTTGTGGGTTCAGATCCTGGACATGGACCTAGTCCACTTGTCAGCCATGCTGTGGAGGCATGCTGCACACAAAATAGAGGAAGACTAGAACAGATGTTAGCTCAGGGCTAATCTTCCTCAAGAAAAAAAAAAAAATAGGAGGATTGGCTATGGATATTAGTTCAGGGTGAATCTTCCTCACCAAACAAAACAAAACAAAACAACAACAAAAGTTGCTGACACTTATTAAACAATGACTATCCACCAGGCCCCTTGTGCTAAATATTTAACATTTATTAACTCATTTATACATCACAACCATTATACAAGATAAGTACTCTTATTATTACGACTTTACAGATGAGAAAATGTAGGTACAGAGAAGTTAATTAGTTTTCTGATGGCCACACAGCCAGTAAATGGAAAATCTGAGATTTGAAGCCAAGAAGTCTGATGCCAGAGACCTGTGTTTTGAACTTTTATACCACTAAGAATGTAAAAGTAAATTATTCAACATTCACCAATCAAATAAACGATTTTAGTTGATACGTATACAATTTACATATTATTACAGTACTGTAAAATAATTAAACATAAATAAATGGTAGTCATTTTAATGATGAAATATGTTTACAAAGCCAAATAAAATTCTGTTTATAAACTTCCCAGATTCAATGTAAATAGTGCCAAGGCACAATGAACAATTTAATCTTATACACACAGTCATACATGTGCACACACATTCACTGATCAACACACACCTAAACACCTGCTTTTGGCAACATTACTAACTAGATAGTCTGCAAAACTCTCAAACATCTAAAAATGCTTCATAGGTTATAACAAATATCCTTTTAAACATACAGTTTAGTTCACTAGAAAATAAGGAAAAGTGAAAGGTGAGGAGTTGAAATTTGAGATCCCTCACATAAATCCATGAAGGGCTATACTCTGAGTCAAAGAGTGAGCTAGAAAAAAATATACTGGCAAAAACAACTCAATAGTGCCAAGTCTCATCTAAGTGGAAAAAGACAAGTCTCCTATTAAAATTAAAAATCATTATCTGCATGGTCCAGAAAACCTCAAGCTGAGATATTACAGTGCTTTGAGCTGGGTAGCACTGGGACAACCGACAGCAAATGCAAATCCTCTATTGAGGATTGTAACCTAAACCCAGACCCCTTGGGATTCTTAAAGATTAAGATCAGCAACGTATTATGAGCTCACAATAAAAATTACCAAATACTTCAGAAAACAAGCCAAAGTGAGTAAGAGCAGAAATAATAAAGAGCAGCATTAGCTCCATAAGACTTTGATCACGGAATTACCAGATACATAATATTAAAAAAGCATGCTTTGGGGCCAGCCCCGTGGCTGAGTGGTTAAGTTCACACACTCTGCTTCGGCAGCCCAAGGTTTCATCAGTTCAGATCCTGGGCACGGACCTAGCACCACTCATCAGGCCACGCTGAGGCAGCGTCCCACATAGCACAACCAGAAGGCCCCACAACTAAAATATACAACTGTGTACTGGGGGGCTTTGGGGAAAAGAAGGAAAAATAAAATCTAAAAAAAAAAAAAAATTAAAGAAAAAAAAGCATGCTTTATACAAATAAGGAAACTAAAAACATGAGGAAGAAACAAGAGACTACCAGAAACGACCAGACTGAGTTGAAAAGAACGAAATAGAACTATTTTTTTCTTTTTAAGGTATAGTTTTTGTGAGGAAGATTGGTCCTTGAGCTAACCTTCTGTTGCTAATCTTCCTCTTTTCTTTTCCTCCCCAAAGCCCCTGTACATAGTTGTATATCCTAGTTGCAAGTAATTCTAGCTCTTCTATATGGGATATCGCCACAGCATGTCTTAATGAGCAGAGTGTAGGTCTGTGCCCAGGATCAGAACCAGCAAACCCTGGGCCACTGAAGCAGAGCACACAAATTTAACCATTTGGCCACAGGGCCTGTCCTCCAAATGGAACACTTTTTTTTTTAAGATTGGCGCCTGAGCTAACAACTGTTGTCAATCTTCTTTTTTTGTTTTTCGCTTTTTTTTCTCCCCAAATCCACCCGGTACATAGTTGTATATTTAAGTTGTGGGTCCCTCTATTTGTGACATGCAGGACAGTGCCTCAATGTGGCCTGGTGAGAGGTGCCATGTCCGCACCCAGGACCCAAACTGGCAAAACCCTGGGCCACCGAAGTGGAGTGTGTGAACTTAACCCCTCGGCCATGGGGCTGGAGCCCCCAGATAGAACTTTAAGATTAAAACACAATAGGGGCCAGCCTGGTGGGGTAATGGTTAAGTTTGTGCACTCTGCTTCAGCGATCTGGGGTTCACTGGTTTGGATCCTGGGCGCAGACCTAGCACTGCTCATCAAGCCATGCTGTGGTGGCATACCACATAAAGGAGAGGGAGATCGGCAGAGGCGTTAGCTCAGTGACAATCTTCCTCAAGCAAAAAGAGCAAGATTGGCAACAGATGTTAGCCCAGGGCCAATATTCCTCACAGAGAAAAAAGTAAAATAAAATTAAAACACAATGAACTGGGCCGGCCCCATGGCAGAGTAGTTAAGTTTGTGTGCTCTGCTTTGGCAGCCCAGGGTTTCGCTGGTTCGGATCCTGGGAGCAGACATGGCACCACTCATCGAGCCATGCTGAGGCGGCATCCCACATGCCACAATTAGGAAGACCCACAGCTAAAAATATGCAACTATGTACCGGGGGGCTTTGGGGGGAAAAAGGAAAAATAAAATATTTAAAAAAAAATGATCTGGTTAAATAATAGATTAAATATATCTAAAGAAAGAATCAGTGAACTGGAATGTAGAGCTGAAGAAATTACAGAATGCAGCCCCAAGGGACAAATAGATAGAAAATATAAAAGAGTGGCTACCACTCGTGGGAGACAGGATGAGATGGTCTGACATTCATCTAACTGAAATTCCAAAAGATAGACTGGAGAAAATGGTCAACGATACACTCAAAGATACGATGGCCAAGAATTTTCAAAACTTCAGGAAAGACAGGAGTCCTTAGATTGAGGAATGACAATACATCACAAGTCGGACTGAGATAAACAAGTCCATACCTGCAGAACACGAAAATCAAAGAGAAATCTTAAGAACAACCAGAGAAAACTAAAAAGGAATGACAATAAACTCAGAGCAGACTTTTTCAACAGGAACAAAGTAAGCCAGAACACAATGGAAGAGTATCTTTGAAGTGCTAAGATAAACAGCTCAATAAGATAAATAGTCAACCTTCAATTGACATCCAAGAATGAGAGCGAAATTAAAACAATAACAGAATTTTCCTAAGAAATTTCTAAAACATATACTTCTGGAAGAAGGAAATTTCTAAAAGGAAGGTGTGAGATGAATAAGGAACGCTGAGCAAAGAAACAGGTAAGCATATGGGTAAATCTAAATAATGGCTGTATGAAACAATAATAATGCTAACTTGAGGTGCAAAAATTAAACAAGATAAAACTAAAATACAAGATGAAAGAGGTAATTGGATCAAAGTGTGTAAGGTCTCTGGATTGTTCAGGAAGCAGTGAAGATATTGCACATTTTAAGATTTTAAATTATGTGAGAATGCTTAATTTTTAACAGCAATCATTCAAAGAACAGTAATACAAGACCCTCCAAACCTGAATAACAACCCAAATGGAATTTTTTTTAAAACGCTCAATCAGTTCTAAAAAAAGGCAGGAGGGTATATGTGTGTATGTTTGGTGGTGAGAGTGGGGGTATGGAAAGGGCAGGAAAAAAGGGCATAAAATAATATGGTAGAAATAATTCCAACTATATCAGCAATCATAACAGATATAAATGAAATAAGCTTGTCACAAAAAAAAAGACAGTGATGGTTAGTTTGGATTTAAAACAACCCTAACAACAAAATCTGTCTATATGCTGTGTACGAGACATCTCAGACATAAGGACAGTAAGGTTAGAAGTAAAAAGATGAATGTGCCTAATACTATTTCCTCAGAAGATACTAATTGAAAATTGTAACTCTAAAATGGTTGAAATGGGGAATTTCATCTCAATAACTTTTTTAAAAAGTAAGAAGATGACACTTAACAAATATTAACCAAAAGAAAGCTGGCGCAGCTACAGTAGGATCAGACAACACCGACCTAAGGGCAAAAAGCATCGTTAGAGAGGGTCACAAAAGAATGATAAAAGGTTCAATTCGCCAGGAGAGTAGACTGATTCTAAATTTGTATGTACCAATAATACTATCACCTTAGAATAGATTAATTCAAAATTGTCAGATTTGCAAAGAAAACCTGATAAATCTATCATAATAGAGGAGGTTAACATACCTCTCTCAATAATTGAAACATCAAGCAAATAAAATATCAATAAAGATATAAAGATCTGAACAAAA
This sequence comes from Equus asinus, assembly GCF_041296235.1. Taxonomy (NCBI): domain Eukaryota; kingdom Metazoa; phylum Chordata; class Mammalia; order Perissodactyla; family Equidae; genus Equus; species Equus asinus. The sequence goes on from NC_091794.1 coordinate 82,956,789, forward strand.
TAATAAACAAGTTTGATCTACTGGACATGTAAGTATCTTGCAACAAACAATTAGAGAATATACATCCTAGAAAGTGAAGACGAATGGTTTTGAAATAAACTCCAGCTACTTAAAAGGGGAAGTACAAAAAAACAGATGAAAATGGAATTGATTTTGTTTCATACAGTTAGGAAAAATGTAACCTAATGGAAACACAGGCAGCAAGATTTATTGGAATCTAGATATTCTACCACTTTTCTCCTCCTTCACCAATTTCTCATTTTTAAGGAAAATAACCACTTAAAGCGAGGCTGGGCAGACGCACGAGACGAGCAGGTAAAGAGATTTGCAAGATGGTATTTACATTTATTATCGGTTTTCCTTTTAAATATTAGAATTTAGGTCAGAGTATCTTTGGTAGAGAAAGAAAAGGATGAGAAAACTAACCTAGTTCTTTAAATGGCTAAGAGACACACGTGTCCTTGTACCTTCAGGGAATGGCAGTAAAGAAAGAGTAATGAATTAAAGCATCCATTAATAGAAATCTATTCTAAGGGGGAAATTAAGAGGTGCAATGAAGATGTACTGACAAAGCTATTCACTGCAAGAATATTAACAGCAGCAAAAAACTGGAAACAATCCATATTTCCAACAAGAGGAGGATGAAAAAAATAATAGTTTAGAAAGACTAGAAATATATATAGTAAGATGTTTATGGTTAGTTGGCTTATTCCTGTTTTCTAACTTTTCTATTACTTTAGTAATAAGCAAAAATATGGCTGTCTTTGTTTAATAATAATAATGATGGGGGGCAGCCCAGTGGCGCAGCGGTTAAGTTCTCAAGTTCTGCTTCAGTGGCCTGGGGTTCGCCAGATTGGATCCTGGGTGCAGACCTACGCACTGCTTGTCAGGCCACACTGAGGTGGTGTCCCACATATAAAATAGAGCAAGATGGGCATGGATGTTAGCTCAGGGCCACTCTTCATCAGCAAAAAAAGAGGAGGATTGGTGGCAGATGTTAGTTCAGGGTTAATCTTCCTCAAAAAAAAAAAAAAATGATAATGGGGCCAGCCTGGTGGCATAGTGGTTAAGTCGCGTGCTCTGCTTCAGCAGCCTAGGGTTCGCAGGTTTGGATCCTGGGTGTGGACCTGTGCACCAGTAGTCAAGCCCTGCCGTGGCGTCACCCCACATAGAAAACAGAGGAAGATTGGCACAGATGTTAACTCAGTGACAATCTTCCTCAAGCAAAAAGAGGAAGACTGACAACCAATGTTAGTTTAGGGCCAATCTCCCTCACCAAAAATGATAATGATGATGATGATGATGATGATAACTGCTCCGACTCATTAATGGCCCAGGCACTGTATGTATTAGATATTTTGTATATAGTTCATTATCTCCACTACTATAAGGCCATTATCATTAGCCTCATTTTATATAAAGAAACACGGTCCTCAGGCTACTGTTTTCACTAGTTACCTGCTTCACAGTATGAATTATGAATTCTTTCATGAAACAACTAGTTCTCTATTTGATAGCATAGGCTCTTGTCTCTTGAAGTCCAGGTTTAGGAAGCTATTTAGAACTGCATGGAGTCACATTCAGAGATACAGAATGAAAAGAGCTTAAACAAGGATCACTTTCCACAAAAAGGAGACTTGCTTATTTGTGGGAGATTGTCAGACAAAATTGGATTGTCTTTTCTTCTCATACTAATTTCACATAAAAGAACAGAAAATAAGTACCGCACATCTTTTACTTTTCTATAGCACTTTCCTTTTTATAAAATTAATACAGACTCATTTGTTCCTCACAACATCAAGCTGGGCAAGATGGAAGGTATTATCTTCATTTTAGAGATAAAGAAAAGGAAGCTGAGAAATTAAAATGTCTTGCTTGAGATCATCTTGCTAATAAACAGTGCGGAAAACTCACCCCCACATTCCGGAGCTTGTGCCCTTTCTATTACACATCACCCAGGTTTTCACATAACCTTGGCACGTGCTAGGGAAATACTTGTTTTCTTCTCCAAAAGGGCAGCTTTTCTATACAGCTTTTACATAGTTTTAATTTTCCTCTTACTTAAACTGCTTTTGAGACAGGTTTTCCAACTATTCTAATTGTCTCCTGAAGGGTAAAATTCCAGAGAGTTAAGTTTCCTAGACGTCTTTTAAAATGTTAATAGCCAGTATGGACACATTCATCAAAATGTTAACAGTAGCTATCTCTAAGAGGAGGGGTTTCAGAAAACCTTAGTTTTCTTCTTTTTTTTTTTTTTTGAGGAAGATTAGCCCTGAGCTAACATCTGCTGCCAATCCTCCTCACTTTGCTGAGGAAGACTGGCCCTGAGCCAATATCCAAGTCCATCATCCTCTACTTTATACTTGGGATGCCTGCCACAGCATGGCTTGACAAGCAGTGCATATGTACGCACCCGGGATCCGAATCAGCGAACTCTGGGCCGCCAAAGCAGAACATGCGAACTTAACTACTGTGTCACTGGGCTGGTCCCTTAGTATTCTTCTTTAAATTTCTGTGAAAAATGAAATGCTCCAGGGGCCGGCCTGGTGGCGCAGCAGTTAAGTGCGCACGTTCCGCTTTGGTGGCCCGGGGTTCGCTGGTTCGGATCCGGGGTGCAGATGTGGCACCGCTCAGCAAGCCAAGCTGTGGCAGGTGTCCCACATATAAAGGAGAGGAAGATGGGCATGGATGTTAGCTCAGGGCCAGCCTTCCTCAGCAAAATGAGGAGGAGTGGCAGCAGATGTTAGCTCAGGGCTAATCTTCCCTAAAAAAAAAAAAAAAAAAGAAAAAAGAAATGTTTCACTGTCTCTATATCATCCAGACTTAAAACCGTCTTTGCATCTCCCACTGCCTCGTACACAGTAGGCGTTCAGTAGGAGGTGCTGAATAAATCACAGTTTCCTCAGCTTCTGCCTCATCTGTGTACTCTCTGTGATTATTTACTTAACTTTCTTTAAATGAATTCAATTTTTAAAACTTAGCCTTATCTTAAATTACAATATTCATGAAATCGCAATATGCTAGTTTTATCTTTTTCGTAATATACATTAGCAAATATCTAGCTATTCAAATTTAAAATACTGATACACTACCTGAAATCATCTCATCAGTGGCACAGGCACTAGAAAGCAACACAGTGAGTGCTGAGTCCACTGTGACCTTCTCCTTCTCTCCCCATAGCAGTAATCAAGGACTTTAACGCAGGCCCTCATCATTCCATGCTTCTCTTGGGCATCTTGATGCAACAGACCCCTAGAAGTCTCCCTGCCTCCAATCTTTGCTCTATCCTATACGCTCTCACCAAATTTTAATCTTCCTAAAAGAAGCTTTGGCCTCTACCCAAATCAATCTAAATTTTCCAGGCCACTGGAAACAACCACTTGATGTCCTCAGAAGTATTTTATAGACTGGCTATTTTCTGGCCTACCTTTCTATCCCCATCTACAAGAATCCATTTTATCATTAGTCTCAGAATAGCCATTGTGTCATTTTTTGTCTCTATAGCTTTATTCATCCCATATCTTCAACCTGAAAAGGCCCATCCCCAAGTCAAAATTCTGCCTAGTTCAAATATCGTCTCTTTTAAGAAACCCGTCTGACCATTAGGTCTGCATTAACTTCTTGTTCGCTTGATGAATGGTATGTAGGTCTGTGCCTGGGATCAGAACCCATGAACCCTGGACTGCTGAAGTGGAGCGCACAACTTAACCACTACACCACCAGGTCAGCCCCCTGCATCAATTTCTTAATTTCTAAAAGCCACACTATTTCAGCCACTCATGATATTTACCACACTTCACCTTAAACTATGGGCTATTTATATACATATCTAGTCTCCTCTACTTCAGGTTCTTCAGGGTAGGACTATGTCTAATGTATCTTCATCATGTAACTTACACATAGATGCTAAAATATTTGTAGTTATCAACAAAATAAAGCAGGCTCTTCAAGAAGCCAGCAAGGGGTCAGCCCAGTGGCATAGGGGTTAAGTTAGCACACTCTGCTTTGGCAGCCCAGGGTTTACAGGTTTGGATCCTGGGGGCGGACCTACACACCGTTCATTAAGCCATGCTGAGGTGGAGCTCCACATAGAAGGACTAGAAGGATCTACAACTAGGATATAAAACTATGTACTGGGGCTTTGGGGAGGAAAAAAAAAGAGGAAGATTGGCAACAGATGTTAGCTCAGGGCCAATCTTTCTTTCTTTTTTTTTTTTTTTTTTGAGGAAGATCAGCCCTGAGCTAACTACTGCCAATCCTCCTCTTTTTGCTGAGGAAGACTGGCCCTGAGCTAACATCTGTGCTCATCTTCCTCTACTTTCTATGTGGGACGCCTACCACAGCGTGGCTTGCCAAGTGGTGCCATGTCCGTACCCAGGATCTGAACTGGTGAACCCTGGGCCACCAAGAAGAACGTGCGAACTTAACCACTGCACCACTGGGCCAGCCCCCAAGGGCCAATCTTTCTTACCAAAAAAAAAAAAAAAAAACCTTTAAAGAAATTAAAAAAAAAAAAAGTCAGCAAAATAACTCAAACTCCATTCAACACACTTCAAAGAACCACCCAATCTTTTTAAAGATTTAAGCCAAAGAGCACTGTTCTATAGATAATGAAAGGTCAGTATTTCATTACACAGCTTGAAATCAGTGGACTACCAACATCTGGGTTTGGCTATAATGCAATTGACCCCGTATGTGGATACCTCTTAAGCAGGGTGACTTGCTGAACTTGCATGATTCTCCAGTGCTGTCACTGGATTACCCTTTCCGGACACAGTTTTCCTATTCATAAGATGACCTTAAGATCTTGTCCTAGCTTAAAATCCTATGAGTCTTGATCAGAACAAAGTGACTTTTATCCCAATATCCTAACTAGTGAGATAACCCCACTTAAAAAATAAAAACAATCAAAGGAGTTAACCCTCTCCCAATGCTATTTAACCCCTCCACAGAATTTTGTTCCATCTACATATATTTCTAACAGGCTAGGCACTTTACTTAGACCATCTTTTTAGGGTCAAAACAGATGCTCAAATGATAATAGTTATTTTCTGGTACTTAGAATGTACAAAATGGAGTACAAGGTTTTTCACATATATTATTTCACTTAATCTTCATGACCCTAAAAGGAAGGCATCTTTAGCCCAGTGTTTCTCAACTAGGAGTGATTTTGCTCTCCAAGTCCCTGCCCCCGGGGATATCTGGCAATGTCTGGAGACATTTTTGGTTGTCACAATTGTTGGGGGGTGGGGTGGGTTTGATACTGGCATCTGGTGAGGAGAGGCCAAGGATGCTGCTAGACATCCTGTGATGTACAAAATACCTTCCCACAACAAAAAGTTATCTGGCCCAAAATGTCAATAGTGCAGAGGTGAGGAACCCTGCTGGCATCATCTTTTTGTTAAGAAATCAAAGATTTAAGCATAAAAAAAAAGCCATAACTAGAAGGACCTGCAACTAAGATATACAACTATGTACCAGGAGGGATTTGGGGAGATAAAGCAGGAAAAAAAAAAAAAAAGAAATCAAAGATTTATAGAGCTTAACTTACTTGCCCAGGGTTACACAGATCCAAAACCATCTCTGAATGACACCAAAGCCAATGGTACATTCCATCACACATACAAATACTGGTGAGCGTTTCTGATTAAATTTGTGTTATTTCTTATCATTACCCCTCTCCCCCATTTAGTGTTGGTACTTTGGATTTTGCTAATCAGCATCAGCTGACCTCATCCAGGAAAAGATTCAGAAAAAGCTTTCTCAGACTCTCAGGTCAGATTTAATAAATGTCTTCTCTCGAGCTCTCACTGCATCCAATACATACAGCTTCACTGTAGCAATTATCATAACGTACTGTGATTGTATGACTGTCTCCCCTTTAGATGATAAGCTCCCTGAGAGCAAGGTTTGCCTCTTCATCTAGCGCCAAGCAAGCTATCTCAGCGCAGAGTATACATTTCATAAATGTTTGTTAAACAAACAAAACTGACCAAATTACACAGTGTACCTGTACACAGCTACTAAATGACAGAACCAGGATTCACATCCAAGTCTCTCTATTGCCAAAGCCTATAATTACTACGTCTCCGTGAAGCTATAAATTAGGTGTTTAGCTCCTTTTATCCTGCCTGTGGGAATTCTTTGATTATAAACATATCAGGAATATATATAAAGTCCTTGTTTTAAAGATAGCTTATAATAATAACTTTCCTATCTTATGCTTCCAATTTTAACATGTACATTCTGTAAAAGCCTGCAAAGTAGTCAGCATATAATAATAGTGATATTCTCTCCCAAATACCAGAATTATAAAGGGGCCATGGTGTTTTTATTTGATAGTCTCTCTGAATTCAACACTCACTACAGAGAAATTGAGGTTATTTTGAGTTGTCACAGGAACTGTTTATAAAAACTAAGCCAGGGTCTCTTAGGAAAAGAAGAACTCACTTTAACTTTAGCTTTTATTTCTTCACTGTCCCCTTCTCCATCACTGCGGGGTTCCATGCCAGACTCCTCCTGGATGTCTCTGTTTAGTACAGAATACTCTTCTAGTAGAGTGTCAAACAAAACTATTCGCTTGTTCTTGAAGAAGCCATAAAAATAAGCATTGCTGTGGGAGGAGCGTTTAGATCCTAAGGAAAAGACAGTTCAAAGCATGGAAAATAATTATAAAGTCTGGGGTCCTTTGGAGAGACTCCTAGAAATTGAAGTATTGGAAAGGACATTAACATTTTCAAATTGTTTAATACCTGAAGAAAACTGTCTCAACATAAATCACCGCCAGCCGTGGAGAGTCTATTTCCCTGCCGTGTTGCCAACAAATATTTATGCTCATGGCAGCTTTACAGCAATAAGTACATAAGTGAAGGCTAGGTATCCAAGAGTGGAAGGATTCAATCACGGTGAAGCTATGAAATGGAATTTTAAGCAGCCAGAAAAAAATACTTTTGAAGAAATTTAACAAGATACGAAAAAGCTCACCAATATACTATAAAGGATATGAAACTTCATGTATATAAGGTTCCACTAATTGTCATGAAAAACATGAACATGGAAATAGAAAAGCATAAATACAAGACTACTAAGAAATATGTCAAAATATTAGTGTTCATCACTGACTTCTAGAACTATAGATTTTTGTTCTCTCCTTTATACTTTTCCTTCTTTTCCAAGGCTTTTAAAATAAATATATTTACTTCTATAGTCAGAAAAAAATTAAAGCTATTTTTAAGAAGACTGGAAAAAAATACCTAAATTTTTAACAGTGGCTAACAGTAGCTGACCAATGGTTGATTTTTTATTTTCTTCATTATATTTTCCTTTATTTTCTAAACGTTCTACACTATGCAGTGAATTTAGTGGTTAAGAGCAGACTTTGGGTTCAAATCTTGGCTCTGCCATGTATTAGTTGTGTAAATGTAAGGAACTTTCTTAATTTCTTTAAGTTTTATTTTCCTGTTTATGACATGAGGCTAACATCTACCTCCTTGGGTTGGATAACTGATTACAAGAGAAATTCTAAGTAAATCAATTAGCATACTGCCTGATCCATAAAAATTACTATTACTTACATACTTTTTTAAAAGAAGAAACGATAAAATTTATTTCTCTTGAGAATTTGAGATGTCTCAGAAAATGTGAATTTTGTATCTACTCATATTTCTAACGTAAAGTACATTTAGCAGTATATTGAGAATAATACTATATTCTATATATATATAGCAGTATATGTGGCAGTATTTTAGAATACAGCAAGGCTTTGGTAAATAGCATCTCTTATTTATTTATTTTTCACTTTTTGGTTTGGTTGCTTAGAAGTTAAGAGCCAAACATGTGGTCCAATTTTGTCAATGTAGGACCTTAGAATCTGAAAAGCTGTGTATCATTCTGAGGTCTTACACTTGTCTCTCATTTTGATCTTCTCCGATTCTAATTTTTAAATTAATTTTAAAATATTTCTTGGAAGCTGCCTTAAGTTATTTATGGAAGTAGGCAGATTGGATGCATATAAATAAAGTTAAATTACTGCCTTAATATTTCCCACTGGTCCAAGCATCTCAAAGTGTGGCCCAAGGAACACTTACACCAAAATCACCTAGGGGCACTTGTTAGAAGTAGACACTAAAAACACCTACTAAGTCAGAATCTCTGGGAATGGAGCCCAGGAATCTTTCTTTCAATAAACTCTCCAGGGAATTCTTACACGCACTGAAGTTTAAGTATCCCTGCCCTAGACTGTAAGCTTTTTTTTACCACTGTGCCTGGCGTGGTGAGTGGCACACATGTAGTGGCATGTAGTATTTCCCTCCTTGAAACACTTTCTCCTCCTCTCTCAAAAGAAACATCAGGTTCTCTTGGTTTTCTTCCTATCTCAATGGTCTCTCCTTAGCCTCTTGCTGGCTTTTCCTCCCCTGCTGACTAGGACTTGAGCCCTCTTTTCTTCTCTAAGTGCCCTCATCCATGGTATTAAACACCATCTATGGGCCAGATACTTCCATATCAAAATTTCTAGCCCTGATCTCTCTCTAGAACTCCAGACTCATATATCCAGCTACCTATTTGACATCTCTATGTCTTCACAAGGATGTCTATAGCGCATATTTATTTATTTACTTTCTTATGTATGGTTTTCCCCTGGCCTACTATTGGAATCTCCCTTCAGAGTTTAGGGAATTCTATACATGTAAATCTTGTGAGAGACCGCTTCTCATCTGAGAAATCTCAAAGCCAGATATTTGCTTCCCCTGCACTCCTGGCAGCTAGCCCCACGCTCTGGCTCAGTCAATCAGATGCACCCACTGGGGACTCTGAATAGTTAATAATTATGCAAAGCAGCAGGGCAGTGAGGAATTAATTCTGCAGGTGCTAGTGGCAGGGATGTTAGGGCTGCACACTGCTGAATCCAATAGCAGGAGGCAACAGCAGTGTCCTCATCAGACTGGACCTCCAGTGTGGTTCTGAGTTTCTAGTCTCCCTATGGAATAGCCCATTTTCCAAGCTTGGTAAACTTAGCTTTCCTGGTGACTTTGTGAGCTATCAAATATTGTTTCAATAAGGAATTTTTCTGCTTAAACCAGCCACAGTTGGTTACTATTGCTTGTTTGCAACTAATTATTGCTTACAGAACTCTAATACAATGTTCAGTAGATATCTCAAAACATAACATATCCAACAGAACTTAATTCCCTAAAAACCTGCTCTTCTTCCAGTTTTTTCCATCTCAGTAAACTACCATTATCCAATTGCTCAGGCCAAAAATCTAGGTTGTTATCCTTAATGTCTCCCTTTCCCCCTTATTCCTTCACATGTAACCTATTAGGAAATTGCATCAACTCTACCTCTAAAACATATCCCCAGTGCATCCACTTCTCTCCATAAATTATTATCGTTCTAGTCTAAGCAACCATTATCTCCTATCTAGACTACTGCAACAATTAACTGTTCTTCCTGCTTCTACTCTTGCCTCCCCCTACAATCTATTCTCCAAACAGCAATTCAAGATATTTAAAAAATACAAACCAGACCGTGTCACTTTCCTGCCTAAAACCTTCAGTAGCTTTCTCCCCTGAACTTAAAATAAAATCCAAGCTCCTTACCCTGATTTACAAAGGCCTATGTGGTCCGACTCTTGCCTATTATCTTAGATTTCATGTCATAACACTTTTCTGCTATGCTGCAACCACACTGGACTTTTTTCTGTTTCTTGAACAAACAAAGCTCTGGAAGGTCTTCCCATTGATCTCAGCATGGATGACTCCTTCCTTCAGGTCTCAGCTTAAATTCAAGACCTCAGAGAGGTCTTGCCTGATGACCCAATCTAAAGTATCTACTCAGTCATTCTTCATCACATCACACTAGTTTAGTTCTCTGCTCAGCACCTGCTATCTGACATTTTTTGAGAGCTGGAATCTTGGCTTTTCACTATAATATCCCTATCAATTTACATATCCCTAACACGTGTTGTTATTGTTAGTAACAACATTCATTCAAAATATCTTTAAGGATTGTTACCACTAACAACAAAAACATATATTTCAGATGAGTAAACTTTTGTTTAGCAAAGGTAAGTTGCCCAAAGTCACACAGGTAATTTGTGATAGAGCTAGGATTCAAACCCAAGCCTACTGACTCCACCACCTTACCTGTGAAATGCTATGCTCTGCCTACTCAAATCTTGATTTTCCATGAAGTCTCAACTCACATTATAACCCTCCTTTAATAAAGCCTTTCTTGACTATTTCATTGAAAATCATACAGCGCTGACGGTATATATCACATATCTTATTGAGTACCTCTACCGTCATATCATTAGCTGCCATTTCATGTTATCTGACTATAACTTAAGTGATCAGCAACTTAGACTGCCTGTTCAGTAAAAGCCCCTTAGAGATCGTTTTATTGGATTGATCAGTTTGCTACTAGTTTAATATTAGCTAAAAGGTAGTGATCTCAGAGGATAAAGAAGTAGTAGGAATTGGCTTATTCTTCTACCACTTCCCCATAGAAATGTTCCTATTGTGTCTTTAGTTGGGCTGTATAACCTCAGAAGCCACTAAATATCTGAGATTTCTAAACTATTTTAGTCGCTGTTAGTTCATTCTTTCCAATTGTGACCATCTCCGTTCACCCCTGATCCTGTAGTTACTTCTCAGTTTCTACTCCTTCATCCAGTATAGCCGTTTCTCACTGGTAATTTTTTTTAGTTTAGAGGAGGGATGGGCATACGATGGCTTACAGGCCAAATCCAATCTGCCACTTATTTTTATAAATAAAGTTTTATTAGAACACAGCCATGCTGATTTGTTTACGTATTACCTATAACTGCTTTTGTACAATAATGGCAGAGTTGAATAGCTGTGATGGAGATCACGTAGCCTGCAAAGCCTGAAATATTTACCACTAGCCCTTTACAGAAAACATTTGCCAAACTGTGGTTTAGAAGAAGCAAAACTGAAACCTAGAGGGGTGAAGTGATTTATTCAAGATCCCACAGCTGGTAAGTGGCAGAGGCAGGACGAGTCTCATTCATTTACATGGATTTCAATTTACAGGTTCTGAAAGTCCCGGCACCACACAACAGTTTTACTCCACATGGCTGCAGGCCTCCTTGAGACGTAGTGGTCTCATGTAAGCTAACAGATAGCTTAACTCTCAAAAGCAATCATCAAAAAAAGCAGAGTTCAACTAGTCTGAAGTACCCAACGGTACTACAGCTCTTGGTAATCTGCAGATCAGAGTCCTCCAGAACACCGGAAGTTTTGTTGGAGGAGATAAAGGCAATAACGTTGGTTTTGTTTATGAGCCCCCAAACTAGGGCTAAATGGAATTTGACTATGCAAGAGTCCAACTCAACTATCTAATGGAGCCAGGCAGGTAACAGAAGTGAATAAACCAGTCTAGTATACATGATACAACAGGGAGTGATAAAGGCCTTGGCCCAAAATTTAAAACAACCAACCACAGCTACAGGCAACAGCAGAATTTGGCACCAGGCCGCCAGTTTCTATCTCTGGATTATGTCATCAACTCCTATAAATCTTAAAAGCCAAAGCGTAAAACCCTCATCTTTACATAATAAATTAAAAAAAACAAACTGATTCGTTCTTTCATTAAAGTTTTGAGAACAAAGTACTCAAAGAAAAGAAACTACTCAAATAAAGACTTCTTACCCCCAGGAAGCCTTACCTTCAACAACATACACCTTAGTCAAAGGAAAGTCAATACTCTTTGCCATTACTTCAATTTCTTGCTTAAGCTTTCCCTCAGGCAGAGGTGTGAATTTGTCAAATAAAGGGGCAATATAATCAGCATAGATAGTGACAAGCACCTGAAAAGTAAAGGTCAGAGCAACCTATGAACACACCTCAAACAAAAACTACTCATTATACAGGTTCATTTATATTACAACAACTATGTGATCCCAGCCTTGAGAACAGGGACCTTATCTTATTTGCTCTACTATTCCTAGCCCCAAATAGTACCACATAGCAAGTGCTCAACATCTGTTTGACGAATTAATCAAAATGAGTAATCTCTAGGTGGTAATAATTGAAAAGTCAAATGGTCCATTCAAAACTCTCTTGGGGATTTCTGATACTTCATAAGCCCATCATTAACTTGGAATTCTGCCTTTCAGAGTAATCATGATAGACCTGAAGTCTTGCTAAAAAAAAGAACTACTGTGTGCTGTCTGTTATTTGGTTGGTCTGCTAAAATTAATTATCTGCAGTCTGCAAGCATACACTTTGGTTGAAATAGCACTTCCTTAAGCATTTTTGGAGCATTTCCTCTGCTTTCTTTCCTTTCACTTCAATTTGCCACACAACAGATATGTGTAAATCCAACTAGTGCCAATTTTCTGATCTTGATGCCACCAGTGGGAAGTGAAGCAATGAGCACCACAGTAATTCAGACTAAAATAGTGGAGTTGAAGAACTGATAGATGGCATTTTCTGGGGGCTGTGAACAGACCATTTTGATGTGTTGTAGATGTGTGTGTTGTGAAGCAGTTTCAAATACAGGAGAGAGAAGAGGAAAAGAAGGTGTGAGGGAGGGAAGTGAGAGGAAAAGGGAGGGACAAGGAAGAGAAGTGGCAGTGGGGGAGAAAAGAGAGAAGAGAAGAAAGGAGGAAGGAGAAGGGAAGAGAGAAGATGGGTAAAGAGGTGAGAAAGGGGAAAGGGAAAGAGGAGGAGGGGAAAGGCAGGGGAAAGAGGGCAGAAGAAAAGCAGATACATTTATGCTTTCTTTTTCTCATCCCTCTTACATCTACTCTCTCTTTAAAACATCCATGATTTTTAGGCACTGGAGCTCAGTCAAGAGTCATTAAATTATCAAACTTAGTCATCCATTCTGGTAGCAACTCACAAATGCACAGCCCAAAACTGCCTGACAACTGGATCATTAAAAGTAACTAACAACTAGCTTCTAGGATCAGTAAGAGTCAGCAAGAGCAGAAGAAAATCCATGGTCAGAGTCAACTCTCCTATTTCTATACCCAAAAGCAGAAACCAAGGTGGGAATTTATATGACTATCTATTTATATTTCATCTGCTTCTTAAGAACTGTTTACATGCTAATGAAGATTAAATCACAGTTATCTCACCAAGGGACTTTTGTAACAGAAATGAAACAAAGATTTTACTCACCAGAGAAACAACTAATGTGAACAGCCAGGCATAAATAAAAAAATAGTCACCCCCGATTTTAATAATGTAAAGTAGAAGTGAGGACACAGGCAATAAAATGCATTGAGTCACAACAAATTTCTTGATTGCATCTTTCATGAAGAACCCCAAAGTCTGAAAAAAGAAATCATCAAAAGAAACTGAGAAACTGCTTTTTTTTCCAGGAAGAATAGCCCTGAGCTAACATCTGTGCTCATCTTCCTCTGCTTCATATGTGGGACGCCTGCCACAGCATGGCTTGATAAGTGGTGTGTAGGTCTGCACCCGGGATCCAAACCTGTGAACCCCAGACCGTTGAAGTGGAGCACGTGAACTTAACCACTACACCACCCGGCCAGCCCCAGAAACTGCTTTTAAAATGACTAATAAGTGAATAAAAGGATATACCATTAAAGCAATTTTAAAAATTAAAAGGCTGTGAGACTATACTATATGACACTAACATCTTACATTACATGTCTTGCATTTTACAGTTTACAATAAATTCATTTAAACATTATTAGCTGAAAAACACTAGACATTAGTGCTACTAGAGTTTATGACAAGACTTTAAAGCATGATCTTTACATATCTGCAGTTCCTTTTTCCTCAATTAAATCATGTGCTAAAATAGCAAATTATGTTTCAATTGTTACCAGCAGAGGACAAAAGCACAAAAGGTCTTCATATTTAAAAGAAAACATTTCCATTCTCTATTTTACCTGTTGATTGAAACCATGTTTTTCTTCTATCACAAAAGTATTATAAAGACTCCATGGCAAACCAGTCGATGCACTGAAAAGTGTAGCCAACAGCAGAAACACCAAGGACTGAGTGATCTAAACACAAGAGGAAAAAAATGGGAGTTTTTATGGTGTAATACTAATTCATTCTTCAAATGAATTTTTAGTGAACAATTGGATAAGTATTTGCTGAGTAGTTACTACTGTCTCAAACAGTACGTGCTTGATTCTATGGGTAATACAATATCTGAAATATCTCTGCCCTCAAGGTTTACTTTCAAGAGAAGCAGGCAATCAAACAATTCCTCTTTTATTACACAGGCACTATATGAAAATTACCTGAAGTCATATAGACCAAATGGTTCCAAGAACTAAAAAATTAGAGACAGCCACATATGCTGGTGAATTCAAGGAAGATTTACAGGGCTGATAAGACTTGGGATCCCACTCTGAAGAAAGAGACAAATTAGTGGCACAGGAGAGAAGAGGAAAGGAGGAAGAATACCACGCAATTTGCAAAAGCATAGAGAGAGAAAAGAGCACTCTATAAATGGAAGATGACAAGATGAGGGTCCTGGTTGGGACCAGGCAGAGAAACTTAGAGTATCAAGAAAGATGGGCCAGGGCAGGTGGGGCAGTTTGTGCTAAAGTTTTCACAGAAAAGCCAAAATCCAATAGAGAAATTACCCTCAAGAATTACTTTAATTGAATTAAGAATTACTTTAATTGCCTTTACAATGAGTCTTAGGAAATAAAAATCCAAGAACTGCCTCATTTCTCATTACAAACTTTTTCCTAGGATAGTGGAGGACAAGGGCTAATTAATTAGTATGAAGGGAGTTGTGGGGAGGGGGGAAGGGCAATGAGGCAAACAGAACCTTTCCTCTCTCCCTCCCACTACACTGTCACTCTCCCTCTTACTCCCCAGAGTAAAACTAAAGTCTTTTAAGGTAAATGCGAGCATACCACACACCACCAAAGCATATTTCATTTGGTAGCAAAGATGGAACCAATGTAAGTTTCTACCATAGGTGGAAAGGAAAGGGGAAGAGCAAGGAAGGAGATGTGCCTAGCTACAACATGCAGGGCAGTTTACTCCACCATTTGTTCCCAAACAGGAAATGGAAAATTTTTTTAAAAGCAATTTCAGGATCTTTCTCAAAACTACTGAATCAGAATCCCATCTCCCCAAAATGCAATCATACTGTACAGATTATCTGAATACCTGCTTGTCTCACTTAACATGTCATGAACATCTTTCCATATCAATGAATAGATTTACTTCTTCATTGTTAATGGCTCTAGAGTATTCCATTGTATAGGCGGACACCTAGGCCATTTCCAGTACAGCATTCATTCCAATACTAAAATGAACCCCTTTATACATGCCTCTCCTGCATTCATTTCCCACAAATTCATAAAAGCGAAATGTCTGAGGTTAAGCTTTTTAAAGATTTTTGACACATACTGTCAAGTTGTCCTCCAGAAAAACTGTACTAGCTTTCGGGCTGCCAGCAGCATGAGACAATTTCCCTACCCCTCACCAATTCTGCCCTATCATCCTTTTTAACTTTTTTCCCAATCTGATAGGCCAAAACAAACAAACAGGCAAAATTCCTAGAAACTTCATTGTTTTAAAATACATTTGTCAATACGGATTTATATTTTTCATGTATTTAATGACCATATGAATCTCTGCCTTTGCTCATTTTTCTGGTGAGGTATTCAATTTTTTCTAAAGCGATCTTTCTATAAAGAGTTATTTCTATATTAAATATATTAGTTCTTAATCAGTCACATGTGGCAATTTTCCCTCAGTTTGTAGTTTGCCTTTTAAATTTGCTAACGGCAGTTTTTCCCACAGAGAAACTTTAATGCAAATCTACCAAATTTTATCTTCATGGTTTCTACCTTTAGTGTCATGCTTTAAAAAATTCTAGATTACATTAAAATTTATAGTTTTTGTTTTAATACTTTCGAAGTTTCTTTGTCTATATTTAAATATTCAATTCATTCTGTGTCTTTATTTTTCTTGTAGGATATAAAATAGAAACATTTTTTCTCAGTTGTCCTAAGAAAATTTATAATTTATACTTTCCTCACTGATCTGAAATGCCACCTTTATCATATACCAAGATCTTACATCTATGTAGGCCTGTTTCTGGTACTGATGCAGTGTTTAAGCCTTATGACAGATTTTAATATCTGAGAGCAAAAGTTAGCAGTCATTCTTTTACTTATTCAGAATTTTTTTGGCTATTCCCTTGTCCTTAGGCTTTCTGATTAACTATAAAATGTTTTATCATGTGCCCCTCACAAGCTGCTCTGGGATTGTAATTGAACTCTATTCTTG
The DNA here is from genome assembly GCF_041296235.1 of Equus asinus. Classification (NCBI taxonomy): domain Eukaryota; kingdom Metazoa; phylum Chordata; class Mammalia; order Perissodactyla; family Equidae; genus Equus; species Equus asinus. The sequence continues at coordinate 82,973,051 of NC_091794.1, forward strand.
TTTTATTCTTTTTTTAAAAGTTCATAAATCTCTTAATAATTCAATATAGAGTTTAGATAAGGCAGTGATATCAAGTTTAGCATTCTGCACAGAATCTACCCCCTTTGGAAATCTAGACATTTGCTCATCTCCTATTCTCCCTAGTTTATCAATATATGCTATAAATTCAAGTTCCTTCTGCAAACTAATACGTAAATCATCGATGTCTGGAGCCTTGAATTAACTTAAAACAACTTGATTCCTTCTTAATATATTTCACTTATCTTATGCATAAATACCACTTTTAAATTAATAACTCTATCAATAAACTATCTTACTTGCGTGAAGAAAATGAACAATAGGTCTGCCTATTCCCCCAACCAATGGGCTTATTCCCTCCTTAAAACACTAAGATTTCAAGAGTTTTTTAAATTATTTTTCCTGAATCCACTAAAACAGCCTCTTAAGTGGTCCCCTTCCTTACTATCAGTCGCTCCCATTCCAATCCATCCTACACGCATACCAAATTAATCTGAAACCCCACTTTAATACTTAAAAAACTTTTCATGGCTCTCTAATATAACACTTCAAACCCATTATGTTTTCAAAGATTTTCATAATCTGACCTCAAAAAACTACTTCCCACTAATCTTCTATAAGACCCTTCCACTCCTAACAGACAAGTGTGAGCTAAAGTTTAGAAAGGTGATTGAGTTAGGGAAAATATTCTAGCTGAAAAAAGGAGGTGTGACAGTAAAGTCACAGTGGGGAAATAGGAGAGTATGCAACCCCCAGGAGCTTTACTCAGAAGATCTCTAATTCTAACTCAGAAAGGAGAAGATTCCTAGGAACAAGGTCTACCAGACAATGACAAGGAGTTTGAACTCATAGCTTCTCAAAGCCTACAAGATCTGGGCTCTAGCCCTATCAGTAAACGCTTGAAGGCTCTAGGACACAGAACATTATAAAGGCCTCGGTATTAGGACCGAGTGATCCAGACCAACACATCTTGAATGGCATGATTTATCCCTTGTCTAAGATGAACCTACTCACTCCATCTCATGCTCATGATGTGGCAACAGAGCTCTGGAGCATTCTGAGTCATTAAGTCCATTACCTGCGGAGAAGAGCTGAGCCATACCTCACTGTTGAAAAATAAGGACATTGATAGCAATAGCCCTTATCGGTAGTTTGGAAAAGCAGAAAGTCCTGCCGAAAGACACACTGCCTATACCCAAGATAAGCTGAGCTTCACCTATTTTTCTTCTTCTTCTTCTTTTTTTTTAGCGTAGAAATTGGTTTTAGTTATAAGAGAAGTACATGCTCATTGCTGAATTTTAAGAGATAAGCAAAAATAAGGAAATAAAAATTACCAAAATTCTCTCCAGAAAAAACCACTTCGGCATTTTGATATATACTATTTCAGATCTTTTACAGATGTGAAAGTTGTGCACAAAGATGGGCACCATTATATGCAATTGAGAAAAACTGAACCAATTCACATGTTTATCACTAGGATACTAGTTTTATAAAAAATGTGTATGGATATTCACACATACTTTTATTTACATATGTTGCTTTATAATCTGACTTTTCCATTCAATAATAATTTATATGAAATAATAGCACAATAAAATTTTTCCCCATCAGACTGGCAAAACTAAAAAGATTGTGCATATAATAAACATTGGTGAGGATCCAGGGAAAAGGGTATTCTAGTGCTTCATACACTATGAAAGAACATAAACCAAAAAAAGCTATTTTAGGAGGGAATTTGGCAGCATCTGTCAAAATTTTAACTATACATAGCCTTTGATCCAATTAATTCCATAAATATTTATACATAAGCATAAAGACAGGTGAAATATGTGCACTATAGCATTATTTGTAATAAGGAAAATTTGGAACTAACCTATCAATACACGAGCAATGAAATAAATGATACATGCATATAATGAATACAAGCAGTCCTGCACCTATCAATAGACGAGCAATTAAATAAATGATACATGCATACAATGAATACAAGCGGTCCTCGCTTTACAGAGTAGTGCAGGAACATAAAAACGACTGCAAACTCAAACTGTGGAGAGCAATCAATAATCAATATAAAAAACTACGATTGTTCTTGATCTTTAAAGTGTTCCTTAATATACTGAAGACTCTCCTACTGTCAGGTCTAAATATGTAGGGATATGGAAAGAATAATAAAACCAATATTTATTTAGTACATCGTAATTTAAAACATTAGAAAAATAGAGAATTAGTGTTTTATTTCTTTGTACAAAACAGGAGTAGTGTGAACAATGCTCGCCTTCTCATTGTGTAACGTATGATATGGAGAGGGCATCTTTTCTCTGCCTTGGTGAATTGCCTTACTCCTCTCAAAGGTTGGATCAGCTTCCAACATTTTATCCTTTAGCTCTCAATGTCATGAAATACCTTCAAGAAATCCTTTAATGTGAGAGTTTTTGCCAATAACGCTTCCTCTGGGACAGCTTCATCCTTTCTATTACAACCACTTTCCCCATTTATATCAATAACGTTGCACTGATAAGTTCCTCTGGCTGCGTATCTAGAATCTCTCTAATGGCAGCAGCGTCAGCATTTCTGTGGTTAGCTATTTCTTCTTCTCTAACTCCATGTAGGCTGGATTTGAATTTCACTTCCAGTGTTACCATTTTTCATTTCTTTGGGACACTTCCATCTTTGTTGGTTAAGTCCCTCCTTCGATTATCCAGTTTTGTAAAACGTCATGTGGATTTACAGCTGGAAGGCCAGGAAGCAAAACAACTGCACACTCTGAGTAACTGACTAACAGATGCACAGCGGCCAACCACTGACAGACTGAAAAATGTGACGTGACTGGTCACTGATCACTATGAGCATCTGTTATTTGCACAGTGATTCGTGGACTAAAGAGTTAGCAGGGAAGTTTGTACTTCATACAGTTAGTCATACAATATCTTGTGGTAACTGAAATCTGAACTGTGCCCTTGAGGGACCGGTGTTATTTAACTAAATAGTGGTAACTGAAATTTGTGTATACCAGAACTGTGCAAAACAAGGACTGCCAGTACCATGCAGCCTTTAAAGAAAACAAAAATCTATATACGCGGACAGGAAGAGATCTCTAAACATTGCTAAATGCAAAAATAATGTCTCAGACCATTACATAAAATATGTCCTATTAAGGTAAGGAATACTTTTAAATGTGTATGTATGTGATTGTGTTCATTCATTTAACAAATATTTATAGAGTACCAATTCTGTGACTGGCACTGTTCTAGGCACTGGTGACACAGCAGTGAAGAAAATGTATCAGGTCTCTTTTCCCTTGGAGCTTAAAATTCTTGTCAAGGAGATAGATTAAAACTAAACAAATAAACAAGATAACTGCAGACAGTGATAAGTGCCTTTACAGTCATGTGCCACATAACGACATGCTGGTCAACAGTGGACCGCACAGACGATGTTGGTCCCATAAGATTAGTACCATGTAGCCTAGATGTGTAGTAAGCTATACCATCTAGGTTGTGTAAGTACACACCACGATGTTCACACGAAAACGAAATCACCTAACGATGGATTTCTCAGAACATATTGTTGTCATTAGGCAATACATGACTGCACAAAGAAAAGAAAATAAGGGGACGTGTTTCACTAAAGAGGGATGCTATTTTAGATGGACTGATCAGGGAAGTCCTGAGAAAGTGACATTTAAGATGAGAACTGAATAAGGAGTCAGTCATGATGTTTATATGAAACCCCTTAAATTGTTTCTGAAACAACGCAGAGCATATCTAAGAAAACTGCAGCACCACGTCCGGCAGGTCAGGAGCCTGTCTGGGGAGATACAGAGATATCACAGGAAGAAGAGGTCTTAAAAGAGTTTGACTGCTTTAGAAAAAGGTTTACAGATAAAGGACACAGCATGAGCTGAATTAAAGGATGAGCCCAAGGTATCTATAAATGTAGAGGAGAGCCATCATTTCAAATAAACAGTCAGGAAAGAGAGAACAGACTTGGCAGTTTCCAAGGAAAAGTCAGGAAGGAGTGTCCCAGCATCCATTACAGGTGGGAGTCTTAGGTTTAAGGCTTTGCCCAGTAATGAGTTCCTGGAAGAGCCGGTAGTCAACTTAAGCAGTGCAACGGAGATGCTAGGAGATACTCTGTCTTTGTTTGAAGCACCTGCTACGGGTGTATGTGGCACACAGTATCTACTTGGTGTGGGTTCAATAAAATCCATGCTTTCCCTTTCATTGCATCAAGTTATTCCTGAGAAGCAGCTGCCTAAACAGAGACGGCATTTCCCAGATCCCTTGCATGTAAGACTAAATGACTGGTTTACCAACAAAATGTGAAAACAATAGACAGGTATGACTTTGGAGCCAAAGGAGTTAATAAGAGCATGTACTTTCTCCATCCTCTCATTCCATCTGCCTGTTGGATGCAGAGAACTCTGGGGCACTCGGGGGAAGGCAGAGCCATAAGATAAAAACAGACTAGGTTCCTGGCTTATCACACATAAGAATGTCACCTGCTGACCAAAAATACTCACTCTGGGCCATTATGTGATTGAGAAATAAACTGTTCTGATAAGCCATTGAAATTCTGGGGTTTGTCACAGTAACTAGCATTACCCTAACACAGCATGGGTGGACAAGCACTATACAGACAGAAGCAAGCCTAATGATGGTAGGACCCAAAAAATTAACTTTAGTATAAAGCTGGCCAAGCGAAAAGACAGAGTCTGACAAATACATGCTAATGAATCACATACCTCATATTCTGGTCCAAAGCCAGCATAGCCACAGAACCGTCCAGAAAGTCTCCAGAGATAAGGGATTCCTCCAAAGAGAAGAATAAGCTATAAAACAAGGCATACTTTAGTTACATTTGAACAGCACTAGAAACTATCACATGAGAGCATTTTATAAAAAAAAAGGACAAAATAATTATTTCTAAAGAAAAAAGAGACCTGCCTTATTTAGGATAGAATATACGTGTAGATAAATACAAACCAATTGAGACAGCAAGTTTAGACTGGTAAAAGATTTCTGCCTGTACATTTTATATGGATGAATTAGTATGGTATATGAATTATACCACATACCATATACTGTGAAAAGCTGTATGAGAAAAAAAAAGCTTTTGCCAAAAGACCACAATAAAAGCTTTACAGATCAGGAACTAAGCTTAGAAAGGTTACACAATTTGTCAAAATCCCACAGTTAATGAGTGACAGACATGGGATTTGAACCAGGCTATATGGTTCCATAACTGGCTTTTCCTTGAAAGGAAACAGCCCTCTTCAGTGAGGACAAAGTACTAGCATTGGTGTAAGTGGAGAGTCACGTCCACTTACCAAACTAGTGGGACAGAATGGGCTATCTGTGCCTTCTCTGGGTAAGGAAAAGGTGAATCCTGAGTCTGGGTTTCATAAGAGGAGGCCCCTTTCTCAGCGCAACCCTTTGTCTTGGGCAGATAAAGTGAACACAGATATTCACCAAATCACTATGACATTCAAATGAGGGAGCAGCTCGTAAAATTAGAAGAGAATACATGCTTAAGAAACATGACTTCCAGGGGAAAGGTGGGGTGGGGGGTGGGCACAAAGGGTGAAGTGGTGCACCTCACAACACGAATGACAAACATTAATGTACAACTGAAATTACACAAGATTGTAACCTATCATTAACTCAATTAAAAAAAAAAGAAAAGAAACATGACTTCCCACAACAGATACTAAGTTTGTGGAACGCATTTTGTCAAGAGGAATTAATTTATTTTCTCTTTCTGTGGAGGCTCAGGAACACGACAATCAATCACACTCCTTGGTTAGAAGCACAATATTCTCATCAGTTCAGACACGGTTCCTCGCAGTTTTGAAGGTTCATGGCACTATCACATATTTCATGGGTAGCCTTCCAATCTACTTTCCATGTTTATATATGTATCCATAAATAATATGGTGATTTATGTATGCTTTTTAAGACTATATATAAATGATATCATATTGTACTTACCATTCGATAACTTGCTTTTTACATTCTACATTTTTTTAGATCCATTCATGGTGATTTTTAACTTTATTTGGTATTATCAACTTGTTCTCTAAAGTGTTTATACCAGATTACATTCCCACCAGCAGTACTTGAGGGCTCCTCTCCCCCACAATCTCACCCACACCTGATGCTGTCCCTCCTCTAGATTTTTACCAGTATGCTGGGTTGGTTTAATACGGTCTCTGGAGAGCAGCATCAGCAACACCTGGCAATGGGTTGCAAATGCAAATTCTCATGCTCCACCCCAGAACTACTGAATCAGAAACTGAAAGTGGGGGGCAGGCCTGGTGGCGCAGTGGTTAAGTGTGCACGTTCCACTTTGGCAGCCCAGGGTTCGCCAGTTTGGATCCCAGTGCAGACATGGCACCACTTGGCATGCCATGCTGTGGTAGGCGTCCCACGAATAAAGTAGAGGAAGATGAGCATGGATGTTAGCTCAGGGCCAGTCTTCCTCAGCAAAAAGAGGAGGATTGACAGCAGTTATCTCAGGGCTAATCTTCCTCAAAAAAAAAAAAAAAAGAAAGAAAGGAACTGAAAGTGGGGCCCAACAGTCTCTAGGTAAATCTGACATACACCAACATTTGAAAGCCTCTGTTTTAATAAATTGCCTTTTTAAAGACTCCCTTAACTCTATAGCCAGCTATTTCCACTTTACTACAACTAACTCGATCTTGGACACAAACCCTGTTTTCCCAAAAGACGTGCTTTGGCAGCACTGTATGGTATATGCTCCATTTGTTGAACTAATTGACTTGGGATGGCACTTCTTTCATCCTATTCTCGATACTAATAAATAATGCAGAATTAAGGATTTATAATGCTTTTGGTGAAAGGCTGGAACACCTATTATTAAAAGTCCAGCTTTTAAGTAAGTATCAAGGGTAGTTTTAATATGAACTTTGAATGCATCTATGAATTCATTTGGAAACTGCTGTTGCAAACTTTGTCTAACATACCTTGGGGAATGAAAAACAAAGCACAGCAAACAATAAAGTTTCTTTATACTGATAATCTCACTGAGCATGCGTCTGGCGATGTCCTATGAAAAGAACTAATGATCCCAACAAAAGCAAGCCCAGTGCTTTTACATATACTATTTCACTAAAGCCTTGAAAAGCAGGCAGAGCAGGAAGCACAGTCATCTCTATTTTACAGATGAGGCAACCGAAACTCAGAAAGGTTAAAGTAATTTGCCCAAGGAAACCCAAGGACTAAGTAATTGCTATGCCTTGAGCTCTGTACTAAGTGCTTCATTTACATTATCTTACTGAGTTCTTGCCACGAACCATATGAGATATGGTTTAATACCTATCTATCCTCATCTCAAAGAGGAGAGAAATGAGGCTCAAAGAGGCTAAACTGCTCACTCAGAAACACACAGAAATTGGAGAAGCAACAATTTGAACTTTTCTAGCCCTACTCTACTCCCTAGCTATTCCGTTTCTTAAGAGGGCTCTTTATTGACAGCTACGAGATTTCAGGAGAGTCTGTCTCAGAGAGGCTGGACATTTTCTCTCTGGGTGCTCTGTCACATGTGTGTGAACAGTGGCACCTGTAATTGGTCACATAAGGCCTCTGTTTATGTTCCCTCAGGTAGAAAGTACCGAGGGGAAAGAAGTCTAAATTAATCTTTGCACTTGTTCTTTGTGACCAAAGCATACAAACTTCTTTTCATTTTAATCAACACAAAACAGGAATTAATGAACTTGTCTTCAAACAGGACAGGATTTCAAAGTAACACAAAGTGCTTCCTATCTAACAGTAAATATAGCTACTGATTCCCGAGGATAAATTTAGCACATTTGTGATGCAGTCGCTAGACTTTCAAGAATGGTTTCTTTAATGTAATTTTTTGGTTTTTTTTAAAGATTGGCACCTGAGCTAACAACTGTTGCCAATCTTTTTTGTTTGTTTGTTTGTTTCTGCTTTTTCTCCCCAAAGCCCCCCGTACATAGTTGTATTTTTAGTTGTGGGTCCTTCTGGTTGTGCTATGTGGGATGCCACCTTAGCGTGGCCTGATGAGCGGTGCCATGTCCATGCCCAGGATCTGAACCAGTGAAACCCTGGGCCTCCGAGGCAGAGCGTGCGAACTTGACGGCTCAGCCACGGGGCCGGCCCCTCTTCAACGTAATTTTAAAGACTCAGAAGAGAAGAGTTTGAAATCCAGGTCTCCCATTTATTAGTGTCACCTGGCCATTAAACAGCAGGCCATTTAATTTCTCTGAGTCTGTTTTCTCATCCATACAAAGGGACTAATAATGTATATACTTTCCACCTCAGAGCACTGTTATAAACATCAAACAAAATAATAAGTAAAAAAACAAGATATGAAGTGAAAATCACTACCCATACAATATTATGAGGATGACTATTACTGTTCCAACCTTCGCCCGTCAGTACTGCTTCTAGTTGAGCCGCAGCACATGACAAAGCTCTCATTCCACACGTGTACTCCCGGTACCTCCATCATCCCCTAGAACTCACTGAACAATTCCCACCATCACCAACCATACCAACCAAGCTATTGCCCATCTTTCCTGGAACTGTTTATTGGTGACAACCAAGGAGACTGAAAAGGGTTTTCTTGTCATTTTACAATGACCATGTGGGGGTAAGTCAAAGAACTTCAAAGAATCAAACGTCAATGAAGAACGAGGATAGCGTCTAAATTCACCATCTCTACGTTCATCTCTTCTGAAGGCTGATTTCCTGCTTGGACCCAGTCCCTAACAGAAGAAATGCTTCAGATAAGTTAACCAAAGCCAAACATAATCCACAATAATGCTACCTTTCCTGGCTTCAGTGGAAGGCATCAAGTTTTAATACTAATCTTCAATATCTCAGTAACTAAACCTGGATTGAACTAGTAAGAAAGTAACAAAAAATCAATATTGAAAAGACTAATTAGGGGCTGACCCGTGGCCGAGTGGTTAAGTTCACGTGCTCCGCTGCAGGCGGCCCAGTGTTTCATTGGTTCAAATCCCCGGCGTGGACATGGCACTGCTCATCAAACCATGCTGAGGCAGCGTCCCACATGCCACAACTAGAAGGACCCACAACTAAGAATATACAACTATGTACCGGGGGGCTTTGGGGAAAAAAAGGAAAAGACTAATTAACTAGCAATCACAGTGTACCCCAAAAGCCAATGCAATTTTATTTTTCAGATCATTTAATTTTTCTAAAATACCAAGATTTAACTCTTCTAGAAGCTTTGCCATTTTCCATCATATTGAAGAAATGAGAGAGGTTTCTAATAACTTGGTTCTAACACACCAGTCTTACTATTCCGTATTTGTCAAGGCAAATTTTGCGACTAGCTAGGCAATTTTGTTATCATTTAACAAAGCTACAAATTGCCAGTTCCTTCTCTGTAACTGATGAAACAATTATGGTAGCCGATCTCAATTATTTCCAATTTAGGAATCTTTCTCTTAGTGGTACTAGGCGATCTAAAAGAGTTCTGGAGGAATAGTGATGATAATCATGATGATAAAAATAATAATAGCCAATACTATGGAGCACTTACAATGGATCAGGCACTGTTCTAAGCATCTTACATATATTAACTAATTTTAATTCTCTCAACACTATGAATGAGGAACTATTATTACCATACAATTTTAATAGATGAGAAAACTGAGGCACAGAAATGTTGAGTGACTTTTGAGGTCACACAGCTAGTATGGTAGAGCTGAAATTCAAACTCAAGCCACCTGAGTTCAGAGTCTGCTCCCAACCTAGACACCATGCACTTTCAACAGTTCTTAGAGGTGGAAAACCAAAAACTGGTTTTTGGGGGTAGAAAAAATTTTAACTTATTTTATGTATAACAGATATACATACATAGAGTACCAAAACAGATATACAGTGCACCTGTGATATTAAAATTTCATGGAGGAACGATTAAGAAAAAAATGTCTAAAAAGATTCAGGGTCAGGGGCCAAGGGAGATCATGAAAAAAGACTGAGAAACACTTCTCTACACTATACAGCCTCTCTTCTTTTAGCATGGGGATAACATTGGCCTTGTTTTGCTAGGTAAAAATGACCTGTCACTCATTGTTTCTTTCAATAAACATGAATGATGTGCTTCTTATATGTCAGGCACTACGTATAAAATGATGAACAGGGGCTGGCCCTGTGGCGCAGTGGTTTAGTGTGCACATTCCACTTCGGCGGCCCGAGGTTCGCCGGTTCGCATCCCGGGTGTGGACATGGCACCACTTGGCAAGCCATGCTGTGGCAGGCGCCCCACGTGTAAAGTAGAGGAAGATGGGCACAGATGTTACCTCAGGGCTAGTCTTCCTCAGCAAAAAGAGAAGGACTGGCAGCAGTTAGGACAGGGCTAATCTTGCTCAAATAAATAAATAAATAAATAAAATTACGAACAAGACATTAAAAGTAACCTTTGTTTAAGGAACTACCAGTCTGCAAGGTAAGCAGACAAATTCAATACAATGTGATAAGTACTTTGATAGCAATTAATGATAGGATGCTACCTTACCCAGACTTGAAGGACAGGGGAAGTTTCAAATGGTTTTTCAGAAGAGATGATGTCTCAGCTGGATCCTAATGGAAGAGCAGGGATTCATCAGCCTCCAGTGAGAGAGTGGACTGAAGAGGGAGGGGAAGGGCACCCTAGACAGAGACACCAGCATGCGAAAAGACTCAAAGTCATAGAAACCAAGGGAAGCATGAGATGGATAACAAAGAGAGCGAAAGAACTTGGGGGAAGGAATAAAAAGATGAAGCTCAAGTAAGCAATAGCCAGGTCAAAAAGGACCTCAAAAACCATGCCAAGAAATCTGGACTTCATCCTGAAGGCCAAAGCAAGCCAGTGAAAGGTTTGATGTAGGACACTAACACGATCAGAACTGTGCTTCAGGATTCTTTGGCTGCCACGTGGAGGACAGGTCACAGAGATAACACAGAGGCAGGGAGACAAGTGAGGCCTGCTACAGGAGTAACTTACAACATAAGGTTCTTCTTCACACCTGGCCTCAGTGTGACAGTTACCATATTCTACAATTTTCAACTGACTAAACAGTTATGTTTTCGTCTCTTTTGCTCCACACCCATTACTATCAATAACAAAGGTTAAGAAAGCACCCTGGGATGTGTAGGTGTGGTACCCTCTTCTGTGTCACAAAAATGTGAAAATGAAAACAAACATAACAAATTATTATTAGTATTATTATTATTTTAAAGATTGGCCCTGAGCTAACATCCATTGCCAATCTTTTTTTTTTTCTTCTTCTTCTTCTTCTTCTCCCCAAAGCCCCCCAGTAAATAGTTGCATATTCTAGTTGTAGGTCCTTCTGCTTGTGCTACGTGGGATGCCACCTCAGCGTGACCTGATGAGCGGTGCCATGTCTGCGCCCAGGATCTGAACTGGTGAAACCCTGGGCCGCTGAAGTGGAGCGCACGAACTTAACCACTCGGCCACAGGGCTGGCCCCCAAACATTATTAAACAATTTGATAGATTGTCTCTCCAAGAAGTAAATTACTCACAGTGCCTTCAATCTCTGAATAGAGTCCTGACCAGAAGCTGAAAGTACTTTTATCCAGCTGATACAGTCGAGATTTCTCAAATGTTTCTGAATCCATGATCTGTCCTAACTCCAGTGGCACATGAGTTGTTGTTTTATATATCCGTCTCTGAAATAATTTGAAGAAAACACTTTAATGAAACAGTCAAACCAACTCATTATTTATTACAAGTCATTTATGATCAAACACTGAATGCCTTACAGCATTAACTTGTTAAGCCTGTTGAATTTGCTTTATACATACACAAACGCTGCACTGGAACAAGTACACTGACCACAAAAACAACTGATGCAGGAAAGTAAAAGCAGAACAAGAGAATCTGAGGCTAGCTGACTGGGCAAAAGTAAAACCAAGGTTGTCATCACACTTCAGTTTGTGTATGCCAACCAAAATTGTAACATCACAAAGGGTACCACTTACTCCAGGTATAACATACATCCTGTAATAGAGAAAAGAAATTCATGGAGAGAAGGAAGCAAATATACTAACCGTGAGTATTAACAGATATTGTGGCTAGTCATTAAATTTGGTCCTAGAAGCCAAATTCAGGGAAATTTGAGGAATGAGAGACAGAAGCATATCAGATCGTCAAGAAAGACAAACTTTCTCAGTATACCAAATTCTAACAGGTAATTTCAGCCCTTGGGACATAATACAGGGGATACCAAACAATATAACGGACAGCATCTTCTACAATGATTTTACAACAAATGGCTTCTCTATATATTGTGCACCTTACCCAACCCTCAATTAAAGGCATTACATTAAAGCATAACTGAGTAAAGACTCTATTGAAAAGCAGTTCCTGTAACTAGGCTTATTACTAAAGTAAGACAGATAGATATTCAGTACCCACTCCCAATTTAGACACTATATACTCCGTGTTCACTTTATGCAAAGGATGTTCTCTAGGTCTACAAGCTTGCGTACTAACGAAGCTATCCGAAGAGCCATGTCAGAGAACCTAGTGCCACGCAGCTTAGCCTCACTGAACATCCTGAGCTAAAAGAAGAGATCAAGATGTAACCCAGATACTGACAGAGGAAAATTAAATTTTGTAACTTAAAAATTCATGCAGAATGTAAACTGAGAGAACAAACTGGCAGAGGAAAAAGACTGTAATACTCAAGAAAAAGAGTTCCAGTGAGTTAAAAAGAGAAAGGTTTTCAAAACCATCATGGTTGACACAATTCAGCGACGACACCGAAGAGTGTAGTAGGTAAAGCAAACCAGGAGTGAGAGTTTGCAATAAAGCGGTCAATTAAATTTAAAATCGATCTCATTTAAAAGTTTAGATCTGTAATCCATCTATTACAAGCTATTAATTATGATAATCTCCAGGGAATGGTTATGTAACTTTCACTTTCTACTTAGCTGTTCTTTTTAAACTAGAATAATAAAGATGCTTTTAAGAAAAACAAGAAAATACTGTTCTTTGGGCAAACATATACACACTTTTTTTAAAGGAAAAAAATCCTTCGGGTCCTTGGAAGGATTGTGAAATCTTTATTTTCAGAAAATGGTGTCCTAATCCGGTGGGTGAGCATGATTACACAGTGTCATGGGTAAATTGTGATTCTAAAGTTTTAGCAGCTTCCTTTTGAATGGGTCGCTGCCAAGGATAAGGAGGTAAGTCTGGGCCAGAGGATCCTAAGGACGCTGTGGGGCAGGCACAAGAGCTCAAGCCTGACAAAGCGGAAGCCCTGCCTATCTTTCACCAGGCCCTAACCGGCCTGGGTCCCACGATCACGCTGCGGAAACCGTCCCTGAGACACCAGATCCCCGCCAGGCAACCCCGCCACCGGGCCGAGTTAGGAGACTCAGCTGGGACCACAGGGTCGGGGCTGGGGCTGGTGCTGGCGCGGCAGCCATCATCCAGGGACTGGGGTCGGACCGAGGCTGGCCGGGGGTCAGGGTCAGGTGGGCTCCGTCTAGGCTCACCTGCCGCTGTGCTAGGAAGGTCTCCCAAAGATACACTGTCCACGAGAAGAGCAGCACGGCCCCGAAGATACGCTTCTCGGCCGGCATCTCCCACATCGCGTCCAGCGACGCCCACATCCCCATGGCCACCCGGTTCCGCCAGCTCCTTCAGCGTGCGCCGGTGCCACACCGACACCAGTCCCCTCAGAGCCTCCTCGCAGTGTCACAGCGATATCCGTCCCTTCCGAGCGCCACTGCACCGATACCCGCCTCCATCTCACCCCTTCCGTGCACTCGGCAGTGTTACACAAACATCCTTCCCCAAGACGACGCCCCCAAGGACTGCCTAGTTTCTGCCGAAAAGGCTAAGCCCCGCCCCCTCACTTCCGGCCCGAGAGGCTCGAGAGCCCAGAAGCCGACTTCCGGCCTCCGCCAGACCCGGTCCCGGCACACGCCTTGATCACGCCGAGTTGCGTTGCACGAACATTAGTCCCCCTCCCTTCCACGCCGGTCCCTGCCGAGGGTTCCGGCTTCCCTCCTGGGCCTGGCAGCTCGGCGGAGCTCTTCGCTTTCCAGCCTCCCGAGGAGCGGTTGCTTCCCTTCGCTGCGAGGCTTGCCCTGGCCGGGCTGCGGCCGGTGCTGCGCTGTCCCCGGCCAGGACAAGCGGGAACTGACGCAGAGTGGGCCGCCGCTCCCGCCCTACGGAGGCTGGAGGAACCGGAGAGGAGCCTTCTTCCCAGGCTCTAGAAACCATTTCCGCAGCCTAGTGCTCTTCGGGCTATGCAGTGCCTTCCCCGGCGTACCTAAGGCTAAGGGGATAGTCGAGAGCGAGACTGGGCATTCTAAGGGCAGTATTTTGACCGGTATTAGGGTGCTCTGAATTCAGGCACGGTAGAGAGAGGGCGGTCCTGATGAGAATTCTCCTGTAAAGATCTCGTCTCTTCCACCCTGAGTGAAGTCGGAGGCGACATTTTGCCTGAGGGCGTGCCCTGGAGCAAAGCAAGGATAGCGTAGCTTAGAAATACCTAAAATGAAAGGATCTTACTTTATCTAGAGACGAACTCACAGCTGAGACCAAGCCATATCTGCCTTGGAATTCAGAAATGTCGCAGGAATGTGAAATGTCGCAGGGACGCCTGTTAACACGTTTATTTGACTTGAAAAGTGAAAATTTTTCTGACCGAAAAATGTCTGATTTGGTTAGTTGGTTTGACAAAGAGACTGACGTTTCTAATTTGCATAATTATTATTTACAATAAGTTGAGCTAAATCTGCAGCTGCAACTAATATGTATATAAATTACAGTGATATTGTAATGCTAAAAGATGTGTTGAAATTAACAATATCTCGAATTTCCCAACTCTTCCTAAATACTTCTAAGTGAGAGTAATCAGTATAATTAAAAGTCACTTGAGAAAGTAAAGGACTCTAATGACAGAATAATGAATTCTTTTGCAAGTCAGATGATTTCCAGTTCTTTGCTTTCAACAAACTTAGTGGTGGACCTAATTGAACTGTCAGCTGACAAAGGAACACCATTGGATTTTTGGCATATAACTCAGAAGGAAACCAAATAATTAACAATCCTCTAACAAAACTACCAGCATCCCATCTATTTATGTGAGCAATATTTCTCCGCACTGTATCTATGAAAACAAAAAAGAAGTAAAATCGAAACTGAACCCTGTTAATCTAATGGCAAAAAATAGTCATTCAGATACATGAATTAATTGGTGGGGAAGCCCCATCCATCTCACTGAGAGATGTATTTCCAGTAGAATTTTACCTTTCATGCTTATGTATTATCAAAATTTGTAATCATGTCATTTTGAGCAGCTATATATTAAAAATAATTGTAATGATTACTCAATTCAGAAGAATTCTTTCTAATATCTAGAGCCACACAGTTACAGGAAAATTTTTAAAATTTTACTTTAATACATACATGTTTTTATTGCAAAGAAGTGATCAATAAAAGGTTTTTCAAACATAAAAAGTCTTACATTTGGATAACCTTTTATAGGAGAGTAGAACATAAACATAAGTTAGGGATGATAAAAGAACAGTGTAGAATTACCGATTGTTAAAAAGCTCATTCATGTAATTTTAAATGGATGATGGTGGTTATCTGATTGTTATGTAGATTCTATTGCGAACATTATAAAAAGTGGTTTAGCAGTTTTATCTTAAATTGTCATTATTTACAATTTGCCAGAATTTACATCCATTGCAACTATTTAAATTTATGATAAAAACTTTTAGATACCAACTTAAAAACATACAGGAATACACTTTTTCCAAATTCTCTCTCATTTGGGCTCTCATTGCTCTGTCCTCTTGAGTCTTCTCGTCTTCACCTGTCTGGGTCCTTCCAGCCTGCTGCAGTTAGTCCAAAGCTTCCGAGAAGATCCTCCACCCACACTTTGTGGCTCAGAGCACAGGCTTAGAGCCAGGCTGTTTTGAGTGCCAGTCACAGCTACGCCACATATTAGCAACTTACTCAACCTCTCTGCACTTCCTCGACAGGAAAATGAAAATCATAGTACTTACTTCTTCGTATGGTGAGGATCAAATGAGAAAAATCAGGTAAAGCTCTTAGCAACGTATGTAACTCTGAAGAAGTGCCCAATAAAGATTAGCTACTAGCTCCCCATACTTGGAAGAATCCCATCATAGTGTTGATCTGTCACCATGTGTCTACAGAGAGAGGGGAACAGGAAGCTGGTATGAGATTTCTAAAAGTCAAGACTGGGATTCACTCATTCATCCAACAAATAGAGTGTCTGCTAAGTACCAGGCACTGTTCTAAGTGCTGGGATTATGGCAGTGAAGCAAACAAACCCCTTTCTCTCCTGAAGTTTACATTCTTAGTGGGCTGGGGTGGATGGAGGAGTTGTTAGATAATAAGCAATTACGTAACAGTAAAAGTGGAGGAGGTGATAAGTGCTATGAAGAAAAAGCAGGTAAAGGAGGATACAACATATTGGCATGAGGGGCACTACTTTATGTAAGATGCTCAAGGAAGGCCTCTCAGATTAGCTGACATTTTGGCACAGACCCAAGGAAAGTAAGAAAAGAAGCTGTGTGGGTATCTGGGGAAAGTATGCCATGCACTGTGAACAGCAAGTGCAAAGGCCCTGAGGTCAGACAGCGCTTAGTATATTTGAGGAATAGTAAGAGCGTGGTAAGAGTGGAGAGAGTAAAAAGGGAGGGAGAGGGAGGATCATGCCATCATGCAGAGTTTTTTAGTTGAGAACTTGACTTGGAGGCCGGCCCCATGGCCAAGTGGTTAAAGTTCCGTGTGCTCTGCTTTGGCAGCCTAGGTTCACACAGGTTTGGATCCTGGGTGTGGACCTACCTCACTCATCAGCCATGCTGTGGAGCCATCCCACATACGAAATAGAGGAAGACTGGCACAGATCTTAGCTCAGGGCTAATCTTCCTCAAGTGAAAAAAAGAGGAGGATTGGCAACAGATTTTAGCTTAGGATACCTCTTCCTTACGAAAAAAAGAAAAAGAACTTGACTTGTACTCAGAGGAAAATAAGAAGCCATTGGACGGTTTTAAGTAGAGGAGTAACATGGTCTCTTTGGCTACTGTGTAAGAATAAATTGAATGGGAACAGAGATGGAAGCAGGGAGTCCAATTAAGGGGCCACTTCAAGAATCCAGGTAAGAGATGATGGTAGCCGGGACTAGCGTGGTGGCAGTGGAGAGAGAAGTGACTTATAGAAAGTGAATAATTACTTGTTCCCCTTTGCAGAAAGATAGTGTTAATAGAGGTCTTTGTGGAGACTGAAATGGGAGTCTGAAAACAGGCTACTGTCTGGGTTTTTAGCCAAAGGAAAGAGACTGAATTTGGAGAATAAGGATTCTCCTCCCCAAAGTGTGGACACTGGTGTAGGGCAGTTCATCTTCCCCATCTAACCTGAATGGTAAAACAGCTCTCCAGCCCTTTCCCTAGCTTGCCTTCACTCTCTGCTTGTCAAGAATCTAAAGTCCCTTAACTGATGCCCTGGACATAAGTGCTCTGATCTCAAGAAAAGAATGACCCCCACTAGGAATGACTACTTGGGAGCAATTTCTTATGATTGTGGTGTGAATCACACATCCTTTCTGGGGAGCTGAGAGCCAGGAACGAGGTGACCCCATCAGTTTCTACCACACAGTGCACCCTAGCAGGATGCACAGGCTGTTCTATCTTTCGCATCTAGCTCATTCTATTTGTCTCCCATGCAGACTACCAAATCTATGTCACTCCCCTGTTTAATGGCCTACAAAGGTCCATTTCCAACAATATGGTATGACCTTTAAGGCCCTGCATTACCTGACATCAGTCTTCTCTTCTAGGCCCTTCTTCTGACACTTTCCTTTGCTACACCCCAGAGCAGTCACCAAGACAAGATGCCTGGAACTACGCAGGAAGATGCTGAAATTTAGACAGCACAAAAAACTGAGACATTGACTTCAAAAGATTGCACGACACTCCAGCAGCATAGTTAACAAACTTCTCACCTACACTGTCAGAGAAGGCAGGGTTGATAACTCCCATCTGTTCTGTTCACCACATCATGAATTAAAGCTGACTTGAGGATGAGGTTGGTGTGTCTTACCCCGAAGCCAAAATCCTTCACTGTAGCTTTGGAAATAGCCATTTCTTCAGCCATCCTGAAACTCTCCTTGTTCTCCACACAGGCCGCTCGTTTTTCTTATGGCTCAGCGATGATCCCATCAGCAGGAATACCTTCCATTTCGTTGTCTGCCTATGTAACCCTTTATGGGACAACTCAGTGTCACTTCCTCTGCAAAGCCTTTCCTAGCCCCACCCTGTAATCACCGAGCTGCTTTTGCGCTGTGTAGTGAAATTTCATCTTACACAGGGGTTGCATTTAAATGCCAGTGCACTGGACAAAAGTTATGATCAAAATTACCCTTGGAAGTCCCTTAAGAAGATGCCACTTGGGAGACTGCTATATTGTCTCCTGTTGAACAGCATAGCCAGTTTTCCTCCAGTATGGCAACAGATCACTGTTCATTTGCACACCAAATGGAATATTTTCATTTAGGTGTCAGATAGTTAGGGGCTGGCCTGGTGGCGCAGGGGTTAGTTCGCACATTCCACTTCGGTGGCCCAGGGTTCGCAGGTTCGGATCCCGGTTGCGGACATGGCACCTCTTGGCAAGCCATGCTGTGGTAGGCATCCCACATATAAAGTAGAGGAAGATGGGCACTGATGTTAGCTCAGGGCCAGGCTTCCTCAGCAAAAAGAGGAAGATTGGCAGCAGTTAGGTCAGGGCTAATCTTCCTCAAAAAAGAATAAATTAATTAAAAAAAAAGATAGTTACAAAGTGTGTCAATGACTGTAAACATTTTTTGTGGCAAAAATGCACACACTATAAGGCATGTGTGATCTGAGACCCACTAAAGGGACCATCTACTCCCATCTCCTCAGTAGGGAGTGGACCTGCACGTAGGCGCCTCCTTTCCTTCTCCCCTCCCTGTCAAGCTGGGATTCACATGAGCAGAATTCACCTAAGTTCAAGGTATGACTCCACTGTGTTACAATTCTTTGTTCTGAAATTACCTGTCCGACCAGCTAAACTGAGTGCTCTTGAAACACTCAAGACAGATTCCCAAGGATTATCACAATGCTTAGCACAGAGTAGGCAGCAGTAAAAGTTAGACAAAATTACACAGTCTCCTTTATGTCAGTGTCCTTTATGTCCACCCCCATCCTTGCCCACCTCTGAGTAATTAATGCAGGGAGACTCCCAGGCTACATACAGTACTTACCTTTGGACCAAAGACCAGCACAAGGGCCACCCTACCTATATAGGACACTACACAGCATTGCCCTTAAACAGCACTTTCTTGCTGTTTTTATTATATGCAATCCAACTTTTTCAACATGGAGCTCAAGGCCATATCCCTGACGACTTTCCCTTCTTTTCCCACTCCCATGGATTCCAGTTTGGCGATCCTTTCCTGTAGTGCTGCAGCAGTCTCCAGCCTACCAAGCGGGCACCACAATACCAGACGTTTTTAACCACCCATAAACACCACATCACCCTAACACAGACACAAGAAGTTAGGCCCTGGTGGATAGAGAGCCAGTCCTTGCAGGGTAATTTCAGTATAGTTGTCTATCTTTATTGATACACCACCGCACACATGAGGGAAACAGTGCTTTTCTGGAAAAGATTGGAGTCCATCACATTTCGGATGTGGAAGTAAACCCTGATGTGGGCAAGGGACTCTGGCAGTCGGAGCAGCTGCAGTAGGGCTCAGAGGAGCAATCCCTCTTCACAGAAGGTATTTGGGAACTGATCATCCCCTCCAGGTCCTTCACTTTGGTTTCCACCATCTGAAGTTTTTTCAGAATTTTCTCTTGCAGACCCAAGGACAGGAAGAGCTTATTGTCTTGACTCGGGAGAACAGTTCCTTCTGGGTTGACCAGAAAAGCCTGAAAAAAATCTGAGCCCTTCTTGTAAAGCTTGTAGAGAGTGATTACAAAAAGCAATATTCTCTAAAATAAAACAGAAGTTGAACGTTACTTGTTTATTCATGTGAAATGCCACGGTTTACTATAGATGCAAAATAAAATGAAAACCTAATAGTAACAATAATCCCTCATTCCTATGCCAAGCCTCCTGTTTAACAAAACATCTGCACATCTATTTCGTTTTTTGGTCTTCACCACAAAACAGAGTGGCAGGCAGGTCAGGGATTATTATTTGCATTTAACTAATAAAGACTATAATAATAGATACCATTTGCTGAAATTTTGCCACATGCAGGGGCTCTGTGCTAGGAGTTTCCTTGCCTATGCATGACCTATTTATGTAGAAAAAACAGAACTGAATAACCATTTAGATAATTTCCAGTTTGGACTCCGTGGTTGTCTAAGGTCATATACTTGGAAACGGTAGAGGCAGGACTGGAATCCAGGAATTCTGACTTCCATGTTTGTTCTCTCAGAACACAGTGGTCTGAAAAACTGGATTTCCTGGTCATGAAAAAATTTTTTTTACTATACTAAGATAGATTCCTGCCAGGATAAGAAAAAACCAATCATCTTTTTTTTTTTTTAATAGTAACTGGCACTGTTTATTGAGTACTTATTATGTGCTAAGCTTTATACCACAACATCTCCTTTAATCCTCACAAGAACTCTGAGGAAGGCACTGTTAGCAAACCCATCTTATAGATAAGGAAACGGGTTTAGAGCATGTTTGTTCTCAGGTCACACAGCAAGTGATGAAACCAAGATTGAAGCCCCAGAAATCTGACCCGAGAGCCCATGCTATTTACCACTCATTATACTACCTCTTTTTCTTGGCCGAGGTGTTCAGTGGGCTGTGAATTCATCTTTGTGATTGAGCTAAACATTAACCAAACAAGAGAAGAACCCAGAATTACAGGTAAGAGTTTGCCTTTTTGCCTTATATTCTACTAGCTAACTGAAATTGGTGTATATGAATATGTATACACACATATCCCTCTTGGGGATAGAGTTCAGCTGGATTATATCAAATGAAATTTTGGAGAACTGAATTTGGAATCCTAAAAATTGGGTTCAAATCTCAGCTTTTATGTGCTTTGACATTCTATGTCAACTTAGATAGGTGATAACCAAGTTCCCTCGCCTACAAAATGGAGATAATCCCTGCCCTGCCTACCACGCAGGGTTTTCAGAGGTTAAGAGAATGCATGTGACCACAATTCCTCAACAGGAATGACATATGAAAATAAGTGAATGCTACGAAATGATCCGGTAATCACTTCTCTCAGCATTTATCAAGCAAACCAGTCACCCTTTAAGAAAGTCTCCTTTAAATCCTACCTCCTTAAATTTCCACTAAACCTCAATGCACATCAGTTACCTTGTTTGTCATATGAAAATAAACTCTACCCATTTCATGGAATTATTGGGATTCTCAAAGCATTTTGACTATACAGTAAATACAGCTATTATTATTGGTGATTAAACAGATGTAAAATCCTAAATGTTTCTCATAATCCCAATGATACTCCTATTCCCAAAAAGAACCCTTGTATATTTATAGAGCCCTATCTTGTCAAACCAAGGAAATAATGAAAACATCGCGATGACCACATGAATGTACATGCCTCCTCATCAGTTACAGAGCAGTGGCACCGTGAGAACAGAAAGGCCAAACCCAAGATCCCAGTTATACTCCTATTAAAGGTACCCCACATGGTGTCTGGCACATAGAAGACACTCAAAGATGAATAAGTGATTCAACAAATTTGGGGGTAATGCTGCCTTCTCAGGTTATGAACCTGTTTGTTTCATCTATTTTAAGACAAGCCAAAGACCATTGTGAGAAAGAGCATTTTTATGCTCAAAATCTAATTGGTAGAAGTTTTTAAGGATAGCCTAGTTTCAACCAATAGAGACAAGGGTTCACCCTTGCTCATCTGATGGTCTTAAAACTGAGTGGCAGCAATATGGGAGAGAACTAATCATATTTCAATTTGTAACTATTTAAATTTCTCTGTAACAAAAAGAGTATAACCTGAATTGACCGAACACTTTGTTTCCATAAGGCATATACTCCTACTCCCAACAAAATCAAAAAGAAAATCCCCAGGACAACTTGCAGAGCCGGAGCAAGATTATCTAGTGGCCCCAAATTTGTTTGCTGAGGCACACTAGTCTCTCCCAGAAGAGCTGCTTGTAGCCAATTCCATATTGAGCTCAGAGAGAGATAATCTGTGATGGTGTTCCAGATAGAAGATGAAGATGTTGACATTTCAGTAAGACAGCAGCTCCAGGAACTACATGTGCAGAGGCTTCAGGAACCTAGATATGAGCTAGGGAGAGTAGCCTGGGAGCCGGGGTGTTCTGGAGTCATTGTGAGCTGTGCTCTGTGATGTCACTGTTCCAAAGGTCAGCTTGCTTCCCACTCACCCAGTGAAACTTCCCACTCCAAACCAACCAGGCACTGGCCTGGGTTTGCACTTCAGTCACATTGCTTTCTCTGATCTTTCGCAAGTCCTAGCTCTAGCACAGTACTGTCCAACAGAACTTTCTGCAATGATGGAAATGTTCTGTGTCTGCTCTGTCCAACTGTGGTAGCTACTAGTCACTTGAAATGTGGATGTGTGGCTGAGGAACTGAATTTTACATTTAATTTAATTCAGTTGAAGTAGCCTCATGTGGCTAGTGGCTACCCTCCTGGAGAGTGAAATTATAGAACATTTCCAACAATCCATGGAATGGACAGTTATTATTTTCACATGACGAATGAGAAAGCTGAGGTTCGGTGGAGATTTGAGGAGATGCGCTTAAAGAGGGCTTTCCTAAAGAGTGAATAGTTTACCCGGGAAATGTGGAGGGAGGCTATTAATGGATCATTTTGTAGTATTCCCTTCTTTCATATGTCACTATTGTTTAGAAAGTGTGATTTGGGAAGGCTTTTAACATATTTGAGCCTCATTTTCCTCATCTTTTTATAGATGGGGATTCCACCTCCTTCACAAGGTTATATTAGGAACAAACGGTATAATTTTCTAAGCACTTTGTGAACACTAGCTATCTGCACCACAACCTATGTGATATGTTATCAAATCAATTATTTACTGACTAGTACGTATTTACTCAGCAAGGAAAATATAAAATGTATGATGTGTTCCCCAAAAGCTTAATGAAAAAAACATAGTTCACACACCAGTGTATAATCTAAATTGTAAGATCCACTACAAGGACAGCAAGAATTCAGAGGAGGGTTTGCACCGAGAGGAGGGGTACAATAAGGAAGGAGAGAAAGGCCCAGTTATGACAAGTAGTTTTCAGAAAAATATTGTCTGATGCTATTCTAACTTGGTCCTTCTGGTTGACTGAGACAGAGAACATGAATTTGGGAAGCCTGGGGGAGAAGAAATTACAGTTTTGTTCTTGCAAAGGAGGAGGTATGGCAAGTCATTTGATGTATTAGAGACACATCCAGAAAATGGAGTCCAGAATGCTGTTGGAAATATATAGTACTTACGTCAGGGTGAAATGACCTCCTGATTTAGGAGTGACTGCTACTGATGTTAAACCCACAGTCTGCTAGTGACTGACCAGAGCCAGAATCCTTTCTAGCAAGGAAAAAAAGTTATTCAGAAAAGACTTGGGACTGTAACAGGTTAAACGTAGGTCAGAAACCATTAAAGAATGGTAACCAGAAACTTTTTCGAGAAAGATAGGGTTGTGAGAACTGAATCACTACCCAACTCCCTATACTAGATTAGATCCTGGTTACATGGCACCTTAGACTTCACTTTCAAAGCTCTTAAAACTATTAGTTACTTGTGCAATTTTGTTTTAATATGTCTTCTCTATTGTAAACTCAAGGAAGACAGGAACTATGTCCATTTGACTCCTGTATCCCCAATGCTTGGCACATAGCAGGTGTTAAAAAAAGAATATATAATATATATATATATATATATACATATTGTGCATGTGTGTGAGGAAGATTGTCACTGAGCTAACATCTGTACCAACCTCCATTTTGTATGTGGGACACCGCCACATTATGGCTTCATGAGTGGTGTGTAGGTCTGTGCCTGGATCCGAACCTGTGAACCCCAGGCGACCAAAGCTGAGCACGTAAACTTAACCACTACACCGCCAGGCCAGTTCCTAACATATTTTTAAGTGAATGCAAAGTCCCTTAGAATTCCAAATATCTTTATAGCCTTAACTGTTTATTCGCCAAGTGCCTATTACCATATTTGTGTACTTGTTTATATAGAAGCTTTATAGAGTAGGTGTTAAGAGGATAGGCCTTTGGGAGTACAATGGATCTGGGTTCAAATTTTGGCTATTTGACTATTCACTAACCTTGTTACCTTGGCCAAGTTACTTAACCTGAGGTTCAATATCTTCATTTGTAAAGTGGGAGCAATTCCTACTTTGTAGAGCTGTAATGAGAATTTGATAATTTGTGTAAAAGGACCATGCTATATAAATAGATAAGGGCAACTATTATTTGTGGTGACATTTATAACCAAATACAAGGTATTGTAAATCTCAGTAGTATAAGGTGCTTCAAAAAGAATCTAGTTCGAAAAACCCATTTATTGTTTGACCCCCTCTTGGACACCTGAATACCTCCAGTGATGAATTTATTACTAGGGAAGGTATCTCAGCTCACCTTTAAATAGTGTCATCCTCCATCTATCCATCCAGCCAGGCATCACTCAGTCACCTCCACTCAGTAATCTTCCACATCATGTCCTATTTGGACTTTTTGATTTATGCACTGCAATTCATGACTTATGCAACACCTACTTTCAAGACTTCAGTAGGGGAGCCGGCCCCGTGGCTAAGTGGTTAAGTTTGTGCACTCCTCTTCAATGGCCTGGGGCTTCGCTGGTTCAAATCCTGGGTGCGGACATGGCACTGCTCGTCAGGCCATGCTGAGGTGGCATCCCACATGCCACAACTAGAAGGACCACAACTAAAATATACAACTATGTACTGGGGGGATTTGGGGAGAAAAAACAGGAAAAAAAAAAAAAAAGATTGGCAGCAGTTGTTAGCTCAGGTGCCACTCTTTAAATTGAAAAAAAAAGCCTTCAATAGGTTCTTCATTGCCTTTTAAACAAAACCCACAATCTAAAACATGGTTACAAGGCACTAAAATACCTGGTTCTTGCTTATCTATCCAACCTTCTCTCCTTTCCTTTTCCCATTTATTCTATCAACTGTAGCCATACTAGACTCGTCAATGTCACTAACACACCAAGCTGTTGCACCTCAAGGCCTTGGCACATAATTAGATTATCCTCTCTGTCTAATTCCTGTTGATTCTTCAGGTTTCAGTTTAAGCACTGCTTCCTTAAGGAAGTTTTTCCAGTCTGAGCTTTTTATTTTTTTGAGAAAGATTAGCCCTGAGCTAACATCTGCCACCAATCCTCCTCTTTTTGCTGAAGAAGACTGGCCCTGAGCTAACATCTGTGCCCATCTTCCTCTACTTTGTATATGGGACGCCTACCACAGCATGGCTTGCCAAGCGGGGCCATGTCCACACCCAGGATCCAAACCGGCAAACCCTGGGCCACTGAAGCAGAACGTGTGAACTAACTGCTGCACCACCGGGCCAGCCCCGGTCTGAGCTTCTTTTGCAGGACTCTGATTTAACTAATCATTTTCATTTTCCTCACTAGACTTTAATCTCCGTAACGCAGGAAACTTACTTTGTGATGTTCGACACTCTCATCCCCAGGAGCTAGCAGATGGTATGTGCTTAGTAAATATTTGGCTATAGCTTTCCTGTGCCTCCTGTCTTCCTTTCCAGGCTAAACCTGCCAAATACAGGTTGACAGGTTTTTAAATCTCCTGACTATCCTGGTTACCTTCCTCAAAGTGGGCCAGACCTCCAACTGCAGTCTGTCATAGAATCTACCCCTGCAGGTGTAGACCAAGCAAGTCAGAGTAGAGTGGGCCACTCTTTCTAATCTCAGCTTTGTCATAGGAGGCTTTGCCCCTGAATTAGTATAAAGCCAGGAGGCATCACAGTCTCCTGTGGGGTGGAGAGGGGACTGGGCAAGTTTTCTGACTTTTAGAAGGTTCTTACAGAAAGAAAAACGGGCTTCTTCATAGGTCACATGTTATTCACAGAAACAACATGCAGCGGTTTTCCATCTCTTTCTCAAACGAGGAAACGTCAACACTGGCTGTACGGCTGGAGTTGGATCTGCATGACCTGGCTTTTACCTACGCTTTGAACTTTATTTCCCACTATTCACTTTCACAAACAACAGAGTTTAATGACAGAACTGTGGTTTTTTTGGCACTTTATTTTTTTGAGGAAGATTAGCCCTGAGCTAACATCTGCTGCCAATCCTCCTCTTTTTGCTGAGGAAGACTGCCCCTGAGCTAACAGCCGTGCCCACCTTCCTCTACTTTATACGTGGGACACTGCCACAGCATGGCTTGATGAGCAGTGTGTAGGTCCACACCCAGGATCTGAACCTGTAAACCCCAGGCTGCCGAAACAGAGCACGAGAAGTTAACCACTAAGACACCACGCCAGCCCCCTTTTGGTACTTAAAATACCACCTGCAACTTTCCATTTCCCTTCCTTCACCTTAAGTTCCCCTCCCTAATATTTTCCCAGTCAGTGGAGATTGGCAGCTAGGCTCCCCCTCTTCCTAGCTTTTATCAGCTTGGCAAGACACTTCATCTCTATCTTAAGTTTTCAATCTGTCAAATAAGGATACTATCAGTACCTACTTCATGGAGTTATGAAAATTCAATAAGATAATTTTATGTAAAGAGCTAAAAAAAGTGTGATTATCCTGAATTCTCACAGCACTTCCCACTTCGTGTTCTAGGTCACTGCTGATAGAACTTTTCTGCGTCTGTGAATCATCTGGAGATCTGACTAAGATGCAGATGCTGGTCCAGAGGGTTTGGAGTGGAGCCTGACATTCTACACTTCTGACAGGCTCCTAGGTGATGCCTGTGCTGCTGGCCCACTGCCACACTTTAACAATGTTTAAGCTACTCTAGCCCTCACATTAAAAGTCCACGATGGCAGACACTTCAACAAGTTTACTTTGGTATTTTTACCTCCCAAAGCGTCTGGAACTGTCTTTGAGTATGCATGTACTGAAATGTATGGTTAACGACTAACTCTGTCATCCAGTGACTATGTCCTTGGCAGTGCAGCTCAGAAATAGGCAGCCTGGGACTGACAGAGGATAGGTTGGGGACAGAATCCCCAGGAAGGCTAATCAAAAACTTTCCTCTCCATCATTCCCCACCATCTTTCACACATGTGCTCATGAACATGGGGAAACAGTGAAGCAAGAGAATTGTGGGTAAAAGGGAAAAATGAGTGTCAGCCACTCTCGATTTCCACCTATCATTTTAAGGGGCATTCTTGAATTCAAAAACTCTTTGAAATAAAGTCAGTGCCTCCAGTCTGTGCCAGGGTTGGGACAAATCCCAGAAACATCAAGTAAAAATGAGCGTACTAAAAACTTCAAAAATAACCCTTTGACCTTCTGTATTATCACATAACCACACATGCTAGTTTTAACATAAAACACTGTCTTCAGTAAAGATCAAAGGAACCAAGCTTCTCCAATCAGAATCAAAAAATGATCTTAGGATCAACTATTTAGGCTTAATTGAAGCAAACTTTCAATTGGGTTCTAAAAATTAGGGTCTGATTCCACTGGTCCTTCCAGGGGGTTAGGAGTTAGGAGTGGTTGAATGGATATAGTTCAGTCTTAAGCAAACTACAGTTTTCTCTTGTTCTGGGCTAAAAATCTCTAGTAGGAGGAACTTAAAAAATGAGGGCACTAGTTGTTTCTCATGTTCAGATTACAGAAAAGGGCCTTTCAAGATGATCACCTATACCTCCTTTTTTTTTTTTAAGGAACATTAGCCCTGAGCTAACTGCTGCCAATCCTCCTCTTTTTGCTGAGGAAGACTGGCCCTGAGCTAACATCCGTGCCCATCTTCCTCTACTTTCTATGTGGGACGCCTACCACAGCATGGCTTGCCAAGCGGTGCCATGTCCGCACCAGCGATCCAAACTGGCCAACCCCGGGCCACTGAAGCAGAACGTGCGTACTTAACCCCTGCGCCACTGGGCCGGGCCCCTCATTTTTTAAGTGAGGAAACTGAAGCTCACAGAAGAAATTAGCTCGAGGTCCCAAGAAGTCAGTAGTGGCCTCAGCCTCTAACACATTCCACTGTTTCTGCCACTTTTTCTTTCAACAGATTCTTATGTAAGACTCTTCTGTTACCTACTGAAATCTGAGCCAAAAAACAACTTGTGGATGGGGGGTGCTTTAGACTCTTAGGGTGAGGAGTTGGCAGAATGAAAGTTCTGAAGAGCTAACAAAACAAGGAAACAAGGTGTAAGGGTCAGAGAAAAGGTCTTAAAATCCTAACCGCAGGCTCAAGAAAGGGATGTTATGAGTATCTTGAGTCATTTCATTGCTAGCTAATGAAAGTGGCTGAAAACTTCAAAAGGAACAGAGAATAAAGCTGCTGTATTTACATTGCCTTCCTTATCATTAGACCTGGATGTACCACAGTCCACTGAAACTCAACACATCCAAAAACCAAACTCAACTTGGCTTTCCACCCTCTTCCCAAAAACCCATTCCTTCCTCTTGTAATTCCACAACTGGTTGCATCACTATGAATCTTTTAACGTATTTTTTTCACCAAAGGCTCAACAATCCTCTTTAAACTTGTCAATTTCATCTCCTCTTCCCTCTGCTGCAACTGTCGGTACAGACTCTCACCAAGTTTGCCTCAGTTACTTCAACAGTCCTTATCTACTGTTTCCATCCTCTGCCCCTCAAATCACTCATTTCAAGTGATCTATACATTATCGTTATTTTGTTTAAAATCCTTCAAAGGCTCTCAGCTGCCTATGGACTCAGTTCCAAACTCCTCAGTGTTCACGGTTTGGTTCCTTGCCTACCCATTTCTACAATAACCCCATCCACCCCAGAGCCCTCCTTTTACTGCCAGCCTAATAAATTATTTGTAGTTCTCTGAAACATGACTTCGAACCTCTGAATTTGCTATGCCCTTCACATTCTGCTTGGCATACCTTCTCCTTTCTACCTGGACAATTCCTGGACATCCTCTTTTGAGAGCTAGCATGACTCCTAGAGCTAATTACTCAATCTTAGAATTTTCTTTCCACAAAAATTTCAAGACAACAGTTACTCAAAAAGAAGCTTGATCTGAATGGTTTGGTTAGTAAGAAATGAAAAACTACTGGGATAAAATATAAGTGCACATTCCAGAAAATACAAGTGCAATTCCACTTTATGGGTGGCATGAAAACTCATTATGAGTAAACAAGAAATGGGTGAAAAATTGTAATTTATTGAAACTCAACTCAAAAAATATAAGATGCTGTAGTGTACAATATATTACACAAAGCACCCTCAGGTGCACATTCAAGTCAAGTAAGAACTCCGTATCCCTTTCCCTAGCCCTCCCACCCTGGGATCTTAGTATTTGTTCCATATACAATCATGCACACTTAATTTGAAAAAGGAAGCCCCAATATATTTTGATGTATTAATTAGCACCAAACAAGAGTACAGTTCCATTTTTTTTAATAAACAAAAAACCCAATCAATAAACCAACTGGAGAGCTAATGGACTCAGCCAATACTGCTGACATAGATATTATACATTCATGTAAATACACAGCCTATTCTACCCTAAAACAATGGTGTGGTTGGTTCTCAGCCTTTGTTCGAGTTGGCAACTGTCCCCATGTTGCAGTGTTGGAGCCAGTCTGTTTCTAAAACAAAATTGCTACTTAGGAACTTCCGACACAAAGCTCATCTGTCTTTTTTGTTGGAAACAAGTCTAAAATTGGTGTGGAAAACTTAGATCTTTCAAGGACAACTACTGGCCGAAGATAATGAAGCTGTTTTAAGGCAAGCTCTCCACAGTCTGTTAATGCTTTGTCCAATACGACCCTCAGGTTTTCCAAGGAAGGAACTGTTGCTGTCTCAGCTACTATTAAAGGTGGGATTGCAGTCAGGTTCTCATGAATTGTGGAGTCACTGGAAGAATGAGGTATGTCAACTTCAGGGTCATTGTCATTCACCATGTTGTTTGCCATAACAGTCCCTGTTAAGTCATTACTGGGCTGTGAAGAATTACTTAATGTTAAGTGCTCTGAAGGTTCCCAATCATCAAAATCGTCATCTTTCTCTTCACTTTCCTGAATAAATTTCAGAAATGAAGATTCAAATCCCATAGGTTTATAAGTCTTCAAATCAAATGACCTGGGCTGTGCATGCTTCCTAAAATTCTCTTTTGGGACATGGGTTAAATTTTTTACAGTGTTTTCTTGCCCTGAACTTTGCTGCCCAGTTTCTGAGTCTTTGATCCTTGGTAAAGGCAGCTGGAAACTTGTGAAGTAAGTCCCACTTTCAGTCCCATCAGAATTAGGTATGGAATTTTCTATTTTACAAGGAGGCGGCTGAACTATATTACATTGTTCCAAAGAAGTGGTTTCTGAACTATGATTACATTTCAAAGTTCCTCTGTACAGCAGAGTACCTGCATCAAATACTGGGCTGCCTTCTGTACATCCTTTCTGACCTCCATCCCTTTCACTTGGATGAAGGGAATCAGTGTTCTGGACAGGTATGCCACTGTCACCTGGGGAATGGCTGTGCTTTGTGTGCTCTGATTCACAGCTCGTATTTTCTTCTTTCTTTATACAGGGCTCTGCTTCAGAAAGGGGCTCCTCTTTAATTTTGGTACCGTATTTAACACAAACGACAAGTTTTTCCATCTGTTGCTCTAAATAGGCACTACTCATCTGATGGGTACGTTTGTAATGCCTCACTATGCTGCTCTCCAGCTTCACCACAGATAAGCATCCTTGAACCATGCAGGGGTACTGAGTGTGCTCAGACTGCTCCACACACATATGGAGGGCTTCAGCTCTTGTTTTAAAACTAATTGGAGCCTTCTTTTCTTTGATTAAGCCGCATTTTTTAGCCTTAGCATTAAATGATCTCCTGGTAGTCTGATGTTCATGCCCCTGAGTATGAGCTGTTTGACACACCTTTTCACTCCTTAGCAGCCTTTCATTTGCCACTTTCTGGCTTCTAAACAGATCATCATAATAGTCCTTATGTCGGTAATATACATGTTGAGAATAATTACTGCGATGGGTGAAAATCTGGCCACAGCCATTAAGATCACAATGAATTTCATAATCTGAATGTATTTCTCCTTCAATATTATGCTGTTCCATCAAGTGGTGCTTCAACTTGCTGAAAGTATAAAAAACAGCAGGGCACTGAGGCTGGCTACAGGAAAACCTTGCCGCAGGTTCAGCTTCAGAGAGCACTTTAGGCCCTTCAATCTGGTCTAGGTTATGAGAGTCACTACAGTGCTTAGCAAGAGCTTTGGAACACAGGAAGCGTTTGTTACATTCCTTATATTTGCAAGCAAATATCTTTTTACATTTGACAAGTTCCCTTTTGGTTCTTGCTTTGTCTTTCTCTAAACATAACTGTTCTTTGTTGTACTGATGTACAGTTCTGTAATGGCGAATCAAGCCTTTCAGATTGGTGAATGAGGAGTTGCAAGTTTTATGGATACAATGGAATGGTTTGTGGTATTTATTCAAAATGTAGCAGAGATTTCCTTTAGCAACAGTTCTCCTGCTACCTCTCCCCTCTCTTCCTTCTCCTTCTTCTCTATGGCTACCTATTGGTGATGAAAGATCAGATGTTTTACTTTCTGTTTCTTCACAAGATGACTCCAAATCTGTTTCTGAACTGCATTCATCCTTTTTAGAATGACAGTGTGGCTTCTCAGAGTTACTGTTGGGAACCCCTCCAAGTTCTGTAGAACAATCACCCTTCAACCTCTCTACTGAGCACGGGCCTTCATGATCACATTTTTCATTATCTAATAGTTTGTGAGTTACTCTGTCATTGCCAATTTGATGTTTATTTTTATAATGAATCCTAAGGTGTGTTTTTCTCGTAAATGACCGTTGGCAAATATGACACTGGAATGGAGAATACCGATGTTGAAACATGGTTAACTGAAGGACTTTCTCTTTTGAATAATTATGCTTTCTAAGATAATGCATTAACAAAGCCTCTCTGGTCACAAATTCATATTTGCATCCTTGAAGCTCACAGAAAAAAGGCTTAGCTGCCAACTGTGCAAGGTACTGACTTGGCATATTCTCATCTTGATTCTGAAAATTAAGGTCTGAGATAGTAGGTGAAACCGATTGAAGAGACTTAGCACCACTGGATGGGTACCCCTGCAATGACCCTGAGAAAG
This sequence comes from Equus asinus, assembly GCF_041296235.1. NCBI lineage: Eukaryota > Metazoa > Chordata > Mammalia > Perissodactyla > Equidae > Equus > Equus asinus. The sequence continues at coordinate 83,005,403 of NC_091794.1, forward strand.
ATCCGTGTGTTATTGAGTTTTTCAAGCTTAAATGTTTCAAGCGTAACAGAAGTTCCAACATGGTATCCTCTGTACATGGCCTTTTAGAAGCACAAATGGAAACGTCTGAGGAATAACCTTGATGTTCTCGTTTACATTTAGTATGAATATTGTGATCTAGACCTTCATCTGGGGAGTCACTGTTTGTATCTGAGCCGGGTTTAGGTTCTGCATCAAACTTTTCAGTTGTTTGATTATGTTCATTACCCAAACAGGGAAAGAGATCTTTTGTCTTTATCTTCTTCGGTTTGAAATGGTATGGATGAACCTTCCGTAGATGTTTCTGCATCCCTTTTGCGTTTTTGTATGTGGAACCACAACCATCAAAACCACAGGTAAACTTAGTCCCATCAAAACAAACTGCCACACTGGAACATTTTTCTTTTAAACTGGAGGGCACAAAGACTTTCTCATGAGATAATAATATATCCTGCATGGTTTCAGAGTGATCCAGTGTGTCAATTAACTCTTCATTCATGGAAGCTGAAGAGCTATGACTTAACTGATCACTAGAATTACTGTCACTGTTTTCTTTCAGATTTTCTGCAGTTTCTATTTGAGAACTAGCTGATCCTGCACAGAAAAGAAGATCCTCAGGTAAATGTGACTTATCAGTTTGGTCAAGTAGATGAGGCTGATCAATACAATCTTGCTTTTCACCTGCTGCAGGCTCCTCAAGTTTCACTGATTTCTTCACATCTCCATTTGAATTTTCAACATTATGCATTGAGAGGTGATTCTGGTATTCAATTTTGGAATAATAGAACTTTTTACAGCCAACAAAGTTGCATGTGTAAGACGCATCCCTAAAGTGTTGTGCTTCATGGTGGTAAAGCTGTCCCAAATCACTGAAAACAATATTACAGCCATTTAATTCACATTTATAACGCAGATCATCATGTTTTTGTTTATGGTTAAGCAGTTCATTCACTGATCCAAACCTGGCATAGCAATCTATAGATACACACATATAAGGTTGAGGACCACAATGTACTTGTTCATGCTCTCGCAGGTGAAAAGCAGACATGAAATGTCGACGACAGTAAGTACACTTCTCTCTTCTATTTTTCATATCCAAGTAGTGCTTGGCATTTTCATCATTATTTTGGTGTTCAGCTTTAAGATGCACACTTAAGTATTTAAACTGCTTAAACACACGGGAACAGTCTGTGCCAGGACATGGGTACAAATCTCTGTCTTGCAGGTGGCAATCTTCTAATTTGCTGAATGTGACATATTCATGAGACTCTCCTTTGGCTTGTTCATTCAATGACTGATTTTGCTCCAGAGTTGCAGAGGGGCTCTTGGGACAAACTCCCTTTTGAGAGCCTTTCAACAGTAATTTCTTTCTAGAGCGGTCCCTTCTGCTTGGTGGCATTTTAACATGTTCCATCACATGAGGAACAAATATTTCTTTTCTCTTGAATTTTTTAATACAAACCGGACAGGTGTAAATTCCATCTTCCATATGCATCTTAGAATGATGAAGAATCCTGGCCTCTATACATTCCCGCTTACATAACAAACAGAAAAATTTATACTGAAGCCACCTCTGGTATCTTTCTGAAGAACCAATGGGTTTTTTGTCTCTTTTCTCCTTATGCTGATCGGTCAAATCTCTTCTTCTATATTGTTTATCTTCTTTACCTTCCTCATAGTCACTGAGAAATGACTCTAAAACATCTGTATCATTAATAGACATTTCATAGCCACTTAGATCATCATCAGAATCTGAGGCTTCTTGTCCTAGGAGTTGGTGGCAGTGTCGTTTTAAAGTTTTCCAGTCCCAAAATTCAGGATCAAAAGGCCAGTGGGCTTTTAAAGCTAATAAAAGCTCACATCGGAGAGAATTTGGAACTGGTGCGTTTTCTTCATCAAATTTTTGATCTGGTTGCAAATACAGTTCTTCCAACATATTAAATCCATCCAAACTGGGTTCAATTAAGAATTCTGTAAGCTGACAGGCTCGTCTAACTTCTAAATCTTCTGGCAAAAGACAAGCAATTGTTTTACAAACTGATGCCTTCATTTCTTCATCCTCACTTGATCTGAGTTGAAGAGCTCTGACACATAGTAAAATCGACACCCCAAGACCTGCATCTTGTGCCTATAAAGAAACAGGGAAGAAAGGGGTTTTTTTAAATTATGGAAACATGACATAACTTTCACTGATATATATCTTATAAACTTCTCAAAACTTTTAGAGTTCTTAAATTTTATCTTAAATCTTTCTTCCTGCAAGTTACATTTCGATCCTTCCTGTCTCAACATGCAAAGGACTGAATTATATGCTACAACCATGAACAACAACAATGTACACTTACAGAGCATCCAACTTTACAAGGCAGTGCATATTAAATCACTCCCTAACCTTCAAGGAATTTACCTATATGCCAAATGTATAAATAATAAAGCCACATGAATTCAAAGGAATTTAGGATAAATAAGGTCACCGAAGGATTCAAAAAAGAATTGTCTTAAGCTGGGTAGGAAAGATAGACCTTAAATGGGTGCAAGAGGAAACATATGTATAAAAGTGAGTCTAAAATTGAATTCAATTTAAGAAACTCATGTGTCATGAACACCTGGGTGTTTTCAAAACCTTAAGGCTAAAATAATTCTCCCCATTTTCTCCCAAAAGAATTAGTACTTTATAGTTACAGGTGTACTGAATCTCAGCTTCTTACGGGAAAACAACAGAAATTAGAAAATCTCTATATAGCAGCAAGTTCTAAGAAACCAGTCAAAAATCAGAGAAAAAATCTGGTCATATGTGATAAAAAGGTAGTGCATACTAGATGACTCTTTTATGTGAGAGCTTGAAATGGAATGCAAAAGTAATATGAGCAAAGAAATGTGGGATCTATTTGGCAGAGTGGCTTAAAATGCAGTACTTAAGAACTTAGAATTTCAAGTCTTTGAACCCCAGTTTCACTACAATGACAAGTTCTTAACTCCTCTAAGCCTCAGTTTCCTCCACTGTAAAACGATAATAGTAGTGGTAGTATTAGATTTTCCTAATGTTATAAAAATGAAAGAAAATAACATAAAGTGATTACTACAAAGTTGGCACACAGAAATATTCAACAGAACACCATGTAAAATAACTGAGGAAAAATTCCACCATTCAAATCAGTAATCAGTTTGCTTAGCAATTATTCTGTGTAGGGTACCATTCTAAATGCTGAGAACACAAAGAAATGACTGCCATTAATTTATAGAACCCTTACTACATCTTCAGCATCATTCTAAACATTTCATTTTTCCTTTTTCTCCCAAAGCTCCCTGGTACATAGGTGTTTATTTTTAGTTGTGGGTCATTCTAGTTGTGGCATGTGGGATGCTGCCTCAGCGTGGCCTAATGAGCAGTGCCATGTCCGCGCTCAGGATCTGAACTGGTGAAACCCTGGGCCACCAAAGCAGAGCATGCGAACTTAAGCACTTGGCCACAGGGCCAGCCCCCTTGGCATTACTCTAAATAAACTCTTTGCATACATCATCCTCATTTTATAGGTGAAAAAACGAAGGCTCAGAAGGTTAGTTGCCCAATGTCACCAGTTAGTGAGCAGAGAAGCAAGGATTAAAACAAAGTAATCTTTTCCCAAAACCTGAGTTCTTAACCACTTTACAGCTTACACTGACTCCAAAGCTTAACAGATTTGGCTATATCCCACGTGCCCTTGATACAATATGCCAAGCCACTCTTTGTTCCTTCAGCTTCCTGGTTTAAAACCTACCAATTTATTCATGTCCATCAACTTCCTCAAAATTTAGCTCCACATTCCATATCCTAATTCTGATTTGTTCACCAATACTTTTACAAGTAACTTCTTCGTATACGTGTTCAAAATGTATAATGCTATTTCTAGTTTCTTTTTTTTTTTTGAAAAGCGTTCTTAATGATGTCACAAATTTTACCCATTTCAACAAGATTAGGCTGTTTAAGAAAACCCAGGCCATCGCAGCAGAGCACACTGAACTGAACCACTAAGACCAGTGGGGCTGGCCCAGGTGAGTGTCTTAATTTGAAAGGAATTCTACACTCACTCCTCTTCCACCTACCAGTCCATATCTTTTCTACCTTCAGGCTAAATATCATAAATGAGGATTATAGTGGAAAGTGCCCTAGACTGGAATTAAAGAGACATGGGTTCTGGTTATACAGATGGACAGCAGATTCCTTGGTCTGTGTCAGAAACTCACTTTCCCTAGTCCTCTAGCAGCTTTCCCCTTTTCTGTGGTTCCTTGTAGTAAGTAGAATTCTAAGATGACCACTAGTGACCATCACCTTTATATAATCTCCCCACCTTGAGTGTAAACGGAACTGTAAATATGTTATGCTATCTAGCAAAAGGGACTTTACATATGTAATTAAGGCCTCAAATCAGTTGATCTAAAGACAGGTAGATTACCGAGGTGGGCCTGACCTAATCACTCGAGTCCTTTAAATCTAGGTCTGGAAGTCAGACATGGAGGAGGTCAGATTCAAAGGAGGATTCCCTTGGCCTTTGCTGGCTTAAAAACGAAGGCATGGAATGAGGGAGGCTTCTAGGAGCTGAAAACAGACCATGGCTGACAACTAACAAGAAAATGAGGACCTTAGAACTACAATTGAAAGGATTCTGTCAACAGTAAAATTGAGCTTAGACGTGAATTTTCCAAAGAGCGTATATGTAAAAACTCAGCCTGGCTGACACTTCAATTTCAGCCTTGTGATACTCTGAGTAGCAAACTGTGCCACATTGTGAGGGACTTCTGCCCTACAAAACTGTGAGCTAATAACGGGTGCTGTTTTAAGTACTAAGTTTGTGGTAATTAGTTATGCAGCAACATAAAACTAATATTTCCCTTGAAGATTAAAAAATAAAACAAAACATTTTAAAGGCCAGCTGTAACACTAATTTTTTTAAACAAGGCAAGTTCTATAATTACTTGAACACGTTCTTTCTGTGATAGGAAACACAACCTCATTCATAGGGATTAGAAATAATTATCACCTAACTTATCTGACCATGAATTTGCTTCTGATAACTGTTTTATCTTTTTATATCTTCACTGGAGAAGGCTAGATCAACATATTTCAAATAAAGTACAGGATATAGAAGGTTGCGTTAAAGGAGATGGGGAGTATCAAAGATACAACTGTGCCTTGACTTTAGTATAATCATCCCTTAGATGTTGTCAAAGAAGTAACCCATAGAACATACCCACGAGCCATTATAGATATGGGTATACAGAGCTCAGTCAGGAAGAGATACTAAAAACAAAACAAAAATACAGCATGGCATAAGATTAATCCCAAATCTCTGGGCTGGTAGTCTTAGCATACGTCTATAGGGCTGAACTCAAAAAACAAGGTTTTATATATGGCACTTCATTCCATTTTAGGAAATAGTTATTTCCTAAAAATATCTAACTTGTTTTCTATTTGCACAGAAGTTTACAATTGTGTACAGTCAATTCTGGAACTGTTCTATTACTCCAAAACCTAGAAAGGGTATTACTCCATCCTCAAGGAGCTGAAAAATACAATTATATTTTCTTCATTTATAATTATTACGTTAATTGGCAAAGAAACATGCATGTAAGATACAGAACACCGTTCTAGAAAAAGCAGATAAAGGGCAGTGAAGGTGACAGCCAAGAAACATAATCTTCCTTTCCTCCAGTGGTCTGTCACTTCAAATCACTATTTTCCATTAAGAAAAATTGTAGGTTCCTAAGAAGTCAATCTGTAGAAACAGCAAGATATGTCCAATTCCATAATCTTACTAAACCCCATTATTTCCCATTTTCCCTTATCTAAAAGTAGCTGCCTGGCAGAAGTTATCTCCCTACTAATTTCTTGCCTCCAGGACGATCAGCATAAAAAGCATAAATTACTCACTTCAGTTTGTATAACTCGAATCAGGCAAAACAAATGCTGCTGTGTTTTAGCTATGACACCAAACTGACGACAGCGCTCCAAAAACGTGTCTAAAGAAGGGTCGATTCTTCTTTGCAGTTTACTCCAAAAGAGAGTCAATTCCCTAGAAAAACAAAGATTAAGGTCAAACATATAAAGCAACTAGTATTTGTTACTCACCTCCCCACCCCATTTTTGGTTTGTAAAAATTAAGCTGACAGTAGAGTAAACAAAAACTAGAAGAAAAAGCTGTCTATATTCCCTACTGCTTCCTTACAAACTGGTAAAATTGTTAAGAATCCTCCTTGAAAATCTTCCCTACTTCCTTATTCTTTTGTGTCTAGGGAAAAATAAAACAGACTACTTCCACTATGCTGACATTTTAAAAGACTTCTTAGATCTCATCTTGTTCCAAAAAGGTTTTACCCCTTATACTGGTAATTATACTGACTGAATTAAACCCTATCCTAGCGGGCAGGGATCATTGGACATCACTACACTGCCAACAAAAAGTATACAATTAACGAATATTCTAATGGTACACTTCTCCACTAATCTCATGGGCCCCTTCCAGCTCTAAAACGTCATGATGCTGTTTAGGCCTGTATTTTGGAATGTTTAAATATTACTAATAAAATTAGTAAAATGGCACCTATGGAAATTGTTAAAATACAAGAATCTCACAAATATTCATTATGGAAACAAAGAAAAGCTTGAAAAAAATAAGTTAAATGAAAGATTGAATGGGTTAAGAAAAAACTCTCAAGGAAAAGCACTAGAAATTCAAAAATGCCCAGGACAGAAATGCTAATGCGAATGTAAGAAAAGCTACTTAGCAACACTGAAGAGAATGTTATCCCTTAAAAGAACCTTGGCTGTTTTCCATCCAACTTCAATGGATACTGTATATTAGTTAAATGATTTTCATTAAAAACCCCATATTATTTTCACAAGTCAGTTTTAGAACACTAATATCCTATTCTTGCTGTTAACACAACTATTACAGTTAGTTGGGTACAAATCCAAAGCTTAAGAAATGAATATAACCTCCTTTTATAATAGATTCAAAATAAAGATATTTACCAGAACTTTTTTTCTTATACTTTTCAGAGGTAACTAGGATTCTCATATGGTGAAATTCTTACATAGATGTAAAATTTGCTTCAAAGGCTGAAATGAATATACATCTCAAAAGATATATGATTAAAGCTTATAATATTTAATGATGGCAAATTTGAGCTATAACAAATAAAATTAGCTTAAAATGCCTTTAAATATTTGTCTTTGGTGACTAGCGTTGCTTTCCTAACCAAAAAAAGTAAAATTAAGACAGGTCAGCTTTGAAAATAGCTACCAGACAGGTAAGTAACTGGGATGACTGCTTGTTTTTTTTAAACTCACAGGACTGCTTCATTCAGATGTAAGCATCTTAGTAATAAAAACCTTTGAGAAGAGTGCAAAATTCTGAATAACAAAGGAAATGGAAAATTATATATTCTCAGAGATCAAAAAGGGAGTATTTATCAAAATATATGTATGTGAATTCGATCCTATTTGAAAAGAAGTATCAAAATCAGTAAAACCTGATTATGAAGAAAAAAGGCTAAAGGATATCTACTATCTAAAATTCATCAACTGGCTGGAAGTTTAAAGTTAGGCAAATCTGCTAAAGTGATAAAAGACAGGTTGAGATTTAAGGTCTCTCAAATAATTTTTTAAAAATAAATCAGAAGGTCTAGGGCTTGATTTATTCCAAATTAAGAATTTCAAGCTCTAGTTATCTTAACTTCAAATAACCATGTTTCAAAAAGGACATTCTATCATGTATTTTCTATTTTTATACATATTTGCAGTTACAAGTCAATGATTTAAAACCACTATTTATTAGCCTCCCAAACATATAAACATGCCTGAAACCACGACAACCAGCAGATTACTCATGAGAATGCCAAGATGTCACTTTAGTCATCCATTCAAGTCTGCACACTGAAATAATGAAACGACCAATGAATAGCAACTTAGAGCCTGCTGGATCATACACACACTAGGATAAACACTTCTCCAATTACAACAGTGACATGATTTTTAAAAATGGGCAACCCTTAAAGAATATATTGAAAATGATCCCATCATATGTATGCTTCCAATGTTCAGATTTACTGCACCCTCGAATTAGCCCACTGCCTACCTCAAGTCAACAAATTATACACAAGCTCATAAAATTGGAAAGGAAATTTTGTTCTATTAATAGTAGGTAATACATTTTGGCAAAGATCTAGCTACTGAGCAAGAAATTTAAACTATACTGTTTCTGCACAGCAACACGCCCGTGAAGTCCAGTTAACATGTCACACTGAGATCTAGAATTGAGGCATTTTACAAATGAGGCAAAGAAAACTTTGTGGAATTAAGGAATGATCATCCCCTAAAGAAGGCTCCTGCAAATACAGTAGTTGATTCTCATGACCTCTTTTTTCCCCTACAAGATTCAGTTAAATAAAACATGTATGGATAGCTGGTCTTCACCAGGTGGCAGGGACTCAGCTGTGAATTAGACAACATACATGATGATCCAGGTATATCAGTCTAGTTGGGAGAGAGGAGACACAAATTCACATCTGAAGGAACACAAACGTACAACATACAAGATTTAAAAGCTCTGAGACATTACAGAAAGCAAAGCTCAACCTACCAAATACTCAGTGAAAGCTTAGTGTGGAGGTTCAAGGTTCAACTGTATGATTTTATTTTTAAAGTACTGGTGGTAATTACACGTCTGTTATATACACTGTCCCATTCAAAACGGTTATTTTTCCCACTTGCACGGCTACTCTACTTACGTCACCACTGCCAGACATCTACAGGGAACTCATTCCTCCAGCACTTCTTTGCTTTTTGCAAATAGCCAAAAATCTTCTGGATCAAGGCTAATGAATAAGCTAAGTAATATACCTTCTGAGATGAATAATATGGTGACTGCTATAAAGTAATGATATATTTTATTGTGGTTTGTAAATGTCACTGGAGAAAATTTCTGAAAGAGTAAAAAACTGTTTTGGGTGATAGCTATATAGTTTATATTTTACCTATTATCTTCCACGATGATCAAACTCAAGAAGGATACTTCCAATAAATAAATTCTAGTATATATGTTTAAAGATAAGTGATGGCTTTTATTTCCTATTCCAACTTTATTGTCGTATTTTTACAAATATCTCTCATCAAAAATACCACATAATAAAAAAAATTTCTTTTCTAGACAAATACTTTATATAGCCCACTATTTTCACACCCTATTTGAATCTACCCGATTTGAATAGAATTCCTGGGATTCATTTTCCTTAGTAAAAAAAATAGAAAGAAGAAAAAAAAGTCTCTGAAAACAATAGAAGGGTAAAAAAAGTTTCCAAATTCTAAAATTTTAGACTCTATTTCTTTTTGAATTGTTTGGAAGAAGCCTACTTTTAACAAAGTGTGAAGTGATTTAAGATTTTCTTTCCTTCATTCATTATAGCTCCTCAGGAGGCCAACAAGAGGGCAATCCCTGTTAATCCCTTCCTGCTGCAGGGGAACAGCACTAATCCTAGAGCCACTAACATCCTCAGAAGGGCTAATGGTGGCTGAGAGAAGAAGGGAAGAAAAAAAGTTATGGGTCACTGTCAAAGGGAAGTAGTATCAGGAATATTAAAAGAACGGTGTGACTATAGTTTTAAAAACACTTTTAGTCTATAACATATCCCACATGTGATTTTAATATATTCTTTGCACTGAAAACCTAGCTATAACTAGCAGGTATTTTCTCATTATAAGCAAAGAAATTAACTCTAACACGAAAAATTGGGATTTGTTCCTCAAGTAAATACATCTATTTCCTGAGGTTAAAATCTTTAATCTCTAATGCAGGGGAAAAAAACCTCTTCCACTTGATTTAGTGATCATAAACCTCACTGCTATTTAACAGTTCTTTTTATTTATATCATCTCTTTTTTCGTTTCTTAACAAAATGCCCACAATGATTATTACAAAATATATTTAAGTCCCTATCCCACTATTTCCTTTCTCACAGGACATATAACTCTGGCATAGTGGACTTAGTGGCAGAGGACTGAAATCTGAATTCCAGCCATGTGCCAAGAAACCACATAGAAAAAAAGCACTGGATTAGGAGTCAAACACCCTGGCCTTGAATCGAAGCTCTACCACTTTAGCCTTGAGACCCTGGGCAATCACAAGACTTCTCAGATCCCTCTGATCCTCCACTGCCTCATCTATACAATGATTATTATGAGGATTGGGTGAGATAATTTACAGTACAAAAATAATATTTCTATATACAATAGTAAACATAAAGAAATACAGTAAGATACAAAATGCTAATAACGATAAAACTATATAAATACACAGATGCTCCAGAGGGAGATCAATGAGGTCTGAAGTACACAAAAGGTTTTACTATAAACAAAATGCTCATTTCCAACTTCAAGTCATCCTTAGGTTCTGAAATATTCAAGGTTCCTCTAACCAAGATTATGCTAATCCAATCCGTTTTCTGAATTAAAGCTCAAATACTACCTCCTCTCTGACACCTTTCTTAAAACACTGGTGTACAGTGAGCACCTTTCACTATCTCATATAGCATTATCCCCACCACTCATCTCATACTTATTGACAGAGTCTTGCATTTTAGAGATTTCCTGTGTATCAGGTTTGTCCCTCTGGCCTAAACAGAATCAATACCATCAGAATGAGAGAATCATGGGTTACAATTACTGTTTCCTTTTTAGCAACTAAGTACTCTGTAAGCAAACAAGATATAAACTGAATTAAAACCAAAACAATGCACTTCTGCTATACAGTACGAAAATTGCAAAAGATTACTATTCAAATGGATTTCCTTCTCTAGTGCAAGACTGACCTAGAAACCTAGATAATTAGTGGGTTTCCAAATAAGAGGGGGAAAGTGACTACCAGAAGATATGATAAATGTAAAGGAAAACAACATAACACCAATTTGTCTCATATTGCCATAATTTTATCTTCAAAGACGACAACATATATTGGAGTTAACAGACAACCCTCTTTGGAATGGTTAAGAGGAGCTCAAACTTTTTACCCTTTATGTTTTGGACTCTTCTGGAAAAGATTAAACCAATAACATCTTTAATTAAATAGTTTAGCTTGTAAGCGAGATTTAATTCACCTTATCATTTAATTTGCTTAGACTTCAAATTTGAAACAAACCAATGTTTTACACAAATCCTAAATGCTATACTATGTACTCACAAATAAAGGGAATAAAAACTAAATATACTTACCAAGAACAATATACACTTGCAGTTTGGAGCTGCTGGGTAAGGTAAGTCGTACAAAGAACAAATGCTGTGTTATCCTGACCCTCGGATTCCAGATTACATATGATGTCTAGTACTTCCTTGCAGTCGACCTTTGCAATCTATCAAAAATGAGATGACTAAGTCAAAAGGAAAATGGTGACTTTCCTGTAAACTCTGTTATATAACGTGAAGCTTCTTTATAACGTTTTCTATCTTTGATAACTGATGAGGCAAGAATTAGAAGGAAATAATTTCCTTCTATTATCTAACAGCTGAGTCTTCTGGAATGACTATTTCATATAGGCAAATATTAAATGGAGAAGAGAATAGATGCTATAAGGAAGTTTCACTGAAGTCCCAACACAGATAAAAACATTTCTGTACAGTTTTAAAAAAATTACTCATGAACACTGCTACCATATAAATGAGTTGAATTATGGGTAGTAACTTCAGGTTATTTTCACCTGAAGTACCTCATCTTTTTTTTGTTTTTCCTTTCTTTCTTTTTCCATTTTATTCAAGTCACTCTAGTTACAGATAGAAAAATACAAGGCTTACCCTTACTGCCAGTAGGGCTAAGGGAGGCCTGCTGAGAAACTGTTTTAAATACAACTGCTGTATTAACATATCATTTTCTCATATAATTAAGGAAAAAATCTTTTGCATAACTGAATTTTTCAAACTAAACACTTTTAGAAACACATCTTTTTCATCTACACTATTCATAGAAATCTTAAAAAAAAATACCTCTGGGAAAATCAGCAGAATTTCCTAGGGGTCTTTTTGTATACTGGTAAAACAGGAGAATAAGAGCTCTAACGACTCCCACTCTCTATTTTATCACTTCTCTGTCAGAATAGGAAGAACATAATCTATTTCATGACTGTGTCAGCATTAGAAATGTCAATTATACCAGGAACCAAATATACAAAACAATAATTTCAGGACAAATGAGGTATGTGGAGTTTAGCTCATCTCTTCCAAAGTGCCATGCAGTTCTAATTTTAGTCACACCCTTAGGTAGTCACAGAAAGACTTCTTTCAAAGCTTAGCTCAAAGGCGATTTTCCTCTCAGAATCGTTCTAACTTCTAAGACCATGTTAGAATTCCTGTCAAAAACTCTACTCTCAAATTCCTCCTTTGCAGCATTTATCACAACTGCAATTCAACCATTAGTTGAACAACATATTAGCATCTGTCTTCTCTGCTAGAATATAAAATCCATGAGGTCAGGGGCTACATACATCTTTTTCAATCTCAGCATTTACCAGCGTCTGGAACATAGAAGACAGTAAATAGGTGCTGATGAATAGAATGCATAAATCAAGTTTAATCAGGGTTAAAAAGTTTATGTTTACAAAGTGAACCCTTTACTATTCTGTGTTTCCTAATCTTTTCTAATACAATGAGATGACATAAGCAGTAGAGTGTAGTGGTTAAAACCAATTATTCTAGAACCAGATTGTGCATATTCTCTTCTCAGCTCTATAGCTACTAGCTGTGTGACCCTGGATAAGTTACATAACTTCTCAGTAACTTAGTGCCTCAGTTTCCTCATCTGTAAAATGGGTGTAATAGAACCTCCCTCCCTCCCTCAGAGAGTTACTCTAAGAATTAATAATATGTTTTAGTACAGCATAGTGACTATAGTTAATACTGTATTGAATATCTGCAAGTTGCTAAAAGAGAGCAGATCTTAGAAGTCCTCATCACAAGAAAAAAAAACTGTAACCATGTATGGTGATGGATGCTAACTAGATTTATTGTGGTGATCATTTCACAATACATACAAAGATCGAATCATCATGTCGTACACCCGAAACTAATATAATGTTATATGTCAATTATACCTCAACTTAAAAAAATGTAGTATGTGCGTCTATTAAAGTCACAGCTCAGTTTTAAAATAATGTTTTTAAAAGGATTGGCAAATAGGCAGCACGTTAAAAGTGCCATTAAAAATTGTTTTTGTGAAATATATAAATTTTAAAAAGTGAACCTTAAGAATACTAGAAAGCATTTCAAAAGATCACTCTCAGATGTAATATCACTCGATGCAAATTTATATCTAATGAGTACTGGGAGGCAAAGTAAAGTTGCTAAAGCTTAAAACATAAAGTTAAATTCAGTTTTCAGGGAAAAAAAAAGACCTCATCATACATTATGAAGATAAAATTTTACTGATGCCCTAAATAACCACGTCCTCATCCCTAGCTGAATGAATCAGAAGCATCATCCAGAGAGGAAATGCCCACCACATGGCCACTTAAAACTGCACTGACTGAAGGACCAAAATGAGAATTCCATTGCAAGTGAAAACAGCTGTTCCAGAGGAAATACCGCCTACCATCCATGCCATGTTAAAGTTCCTGTCAAAACCCGAGAATTCTAAAATTTGATTTTGACAGCAATATAACATCTCCAAACTGAGAAACAGCACAAGAAACTCTCTAAACCACACACATAAATTAGAAAGGAAATAACATACAACTTGCATTTCTAGAACATTTTTTATCCTTTTCAAATAACTTTTATTATATTATCTCATTTTATCAACACGATAAATCTGTAAGATTAGCAAGGCAGGCAACATTACTTTTACTTCACAAATAAAAAATGAGCCTAAGGGGACCGGCCCAGTGGTGTAGTGGTTAAGTTTGTGTGCGTCGTTTTGGCGGCCCAGGGTTCACGGGTTCGGACCCTAGGCATGGACCTGCACACCACTCATCAAGCCATGCTGTGTCAGTGTCCCACATACAAAAAATAGAGGAAGACTGGCACAAATGTTAGCTCAGCAACAATCTTCCTCAAGGAAAAAAGGAAGACTGGCAAAAAATGTTAGCTCAGGACCAATCTTCCTCACAAAAAAAAAGAAAAAGAAAAAGAAAAAGGAGGGCCTATGAAGAGAGTGTTTCTTGTCTCAAGTCATTTTGGGAAATAATCAGAAGTAATAGTAAACAAAATGAAAAACTAATCTCATGTTGTTTTATTCCTATGGGGAAGCCTTTACATTTTAAAAGGGTATATTTCAGAGATGTACAGGCTTTCATCTTTTGGAAAGAAAGTGGTAAGAAAAAAGGGACAAAAGTGAAGAAAATTAGAAATATACATTTCAAGTAAAAATTCTTTAACCTAAAATGATGGGGGAGGAAGGAAATGATAGGAAAAATCTGGATGAGTTTATAAGGTATATATAGTTTTATTATTTCCATTTATTACAAATACTCTACAGATGATCACTAACAGTTAGTGCATATTAGGCCTAAACAGCCCCGCCTCCTCTCCCCTGCTCAGCCAATTCTTCTCATCCTTCAAAATCCAACTGAAACTCTGTTCATTAAGAAGTCTTCCTTCAGAAGACTGCTCTAGCACCCAATGATGTGTCTTGCCCCGCTCTGAATTCACAGCATCTCCTCAACACTTCTATTTGGGCTATTTTTTCTTCTTCTTTGGGTCAACTTTTGAACTAGTGACTCACACTGGCCTTTACCATTCATTTCACTTTTTTGTGCTTGTACTTTGGTCTCCAACTAGACTACAAATTCTTTGAGGACAAGAACACAGTCTTATAAATGATATCCAAAATCCTCTGTGCACAAAATCTCTTAGGAAGGAAAACAGCCACATTAAAATGTTTATATCTGTCAAAGCAGCGCTATTTACTAAGTACCTGTACTATGCTAAATACAGGGAATACAAGCCAACCTGATTTTTGCCCTCATGGAACTCACAGTCTAGTCAGGGAAAATAAATAAGGAGGCAGGCAATTACAAAGAATAACAATGTACGTTAAATGCTACACAGGGGGCAGTATATAGCATATTCTTCAAATACCTTTGGTAAGAAAAATCTACCCTAAATCTGGAGGATTGAAAACAACTTCCTTGATGAAGTCACAATTAAGATGAGAATTAAGGAATGAGTAGGAATAAGCCACGGGGAAAGGTAGAGCAAAATACAAAAATTGTTCCAGACAGGGAGAAAAACACATGCAAGGGCCTAACGCACGAGAGTGTGCATAATATCGGAGGAACAGAAATATATTATCTCAATACAGCTAAGGGTAACACAGCAGTATTGTTGGAGCATCAATCTAGGGAGTTCCTAACAGGGAAGCACTTTCGTTCTTCGAGTATCTCAGTGCCTTCTGAGTCTACCATAGGGATGCTGATAACCATACTCTCACACTGGCCTAATCTCTCTACTAACTTCTCAAACTTCACCTCAACTTTCTCAAAGTGTTAAATATTTTGTAGTAAACTTAAAATACTAAAATTCTTTTAGTTTGTGCTTAGTATTGCCATTTACCTGACATTTAGAACACCACTATATGTCTGATAATGAAGTTTCTAAGTGGTCCATAACACCTAAGCATGGTATCTTACACACATTTTTATTATCCATTTACATGATTGTTTTACTTCCATCAAGGTATCTATTGAGAAAGTAGGACTAGTTTATGGTGGTGTTTTTGTACAACCTTCCAATTCTATAACACATTTACTTCACATGCACTTATTTAGGCTAATAACACAGAAACGTCCTTCTAGACTTATTTTCCACTTTCATTTAAGTGATAATTAAAAAAAAGCTGATCATTTTTACAAGTGAAGAAACTGAAGCCAGAGTTTCTTTAGTCTGTTATCTGCCCCTCCTTATAGACTCTAAATCCCTTGAAAGCTGGTACGATATTTTCCTTTTTTTGGAAGATTAGCCCTGAGCTAACTGCTGCCAATCCTCCTCTTTTCGCTGAGGAAGACTGGCTCTGAGCTAACATCCACGCCCATATTCCTCTACTTTATATGTGGGACGCCTACCACAGTGTGGCGTACCAACTGGTGCCATGTCTGTACCCAGGATCCAAACCGGCAAACCCCGGCCCGCCAAAGTGGAATGTGTGCACTTAACCGCTGCACCACTGGGCCAGCCCCTGGTATGGTATTTTATTTCATACTTTTATCTCCCTTAGTGCCTGCTTCAGAATCTCTGCATGACAAATAAGCACTCAGTTAACATTTTTTTAACTGAAGAGAATCTCAGCATGTGACCCCAAATACTTGTATTTTCTTGAATACAGAGAAGAAAGAGGTATGACAAAGAAATAAAATTAAGTAAATAAAAAGAAAAATCCAGGTAAATTAAAATGACATACTTTTAACATCTCACTAATAATACAATATAGTTACACTACTTGTCCTCAACCTTTTGTAATAAATAGCTTAAGACCACACTAAAAATCAAATATATGCCACAAAATACTCTTCAGCTAAAGTAAATTAAAATGAAGGTCACTGACAAGCTTTTCAGAATTTCAGTGAGTATCTAGAAAATACCTTGTACCTGGATAGGGAATCAAATAATTTTTTTGTTCTTAAACATGATTCCTATCGCTGGAGTTTACTATGGAGTTTACTATCCCATGGAGTTTCCAGAGCCATTAAGACAAGTAGGACACATGCATCAAATAATTAAATCTTTGTTTATTATCTTTATCTTATCAACTAGCATATATGTTCCATGAGGGCAAAAGTTTGTTTCGTTCACCATTGTATCTTTAGGGTCTACAACAGTGTCAGGCACATGGGGGAACACCAATAAATATTTGTTGGAATGAAAGATAACTACAAGATAAATAACTTAGTGGTCACCAAATGGCAGAATGAATAAGTGGGACAGATTGAAGACAAGAAGAACGTGGACTGGAGTAAGCAAAGAAGTCTCCGAGGAAAACAGCTCTTGGGGGATATCAGGGTCTCAAAAAAAGATGCCAGAATGAGCAAACTAATAAATGTGAGAGTAATCATGGCGTGTGTGTGTGAGGGGGTGGGGGGTGGCGGGGGGCGGGGGGTAGGTTATCTGATGTAACTGTAAAGAGTGATATTTACCACCTAGCTGGCAGTCCGTGAATGAAAGGTTGAATCAAATGAAGTTAGAGACAATGGAACATATCCTGAATAAGGCCATGCCATAGAGTTCTCCAGTTTCACAGTACACAAAGGTAACCAGCTAAGGAGGTTAGTGGGAACTAAAATTCAGTCTGCTTGCCAAGCCCTAAGTGTTGGCATGGGGTTTTTCCTCTCAGAAGAAGGGAGACCTCTGAAAGGCAACCATGTGAAAAGGGGCATAATGGAGCATGGTATTTTTTGCTGATTTCAATAAAGGTACCACGTGAGCTAATGACAGTAGGAGACTGGAAGACATGAAACTCATCGTTTGGGTTTTATGGGGAATCAGTTTGCTGTTGTTGTTTCTTTTGGATACACATCTGAAAGGGATGACTTGAAATTAGTAATAGTTTTTAGTTTGATTACTTCTATTTATTAGATTTCTGATTATGAAAATATTTATAATCAAAAACCTGAAAAATACAGAGAATAAAAATTGTCCTTAGATATTACAACTCAGTGATAACCAATGTTAACAATGTGGTGAGTTTTATTCCAGCATTTTGTCTATACACACTAACTGTACAGGATGGATTCAATATAAGACTACTGCAAATATACACCTATTTTAAAGAAAGGTGAGACTGTGCTGGCTGTATATTCCTTTGTTTCCCGTAATGTTCTGCTGTAACTTAAGTGAGAGTTTTTGTCAGCCCACAAGATAAACAGGAGAGGGTAAGAAGACTGTAGAGACAGAAGAGCAATAAGGAGATGTGAAGAAACAAAAGCAGTGGAAAGGTAATAAAGATGATGATGATAATGTTTCTAACTCATCCAGCATTCCTATATGCCGAGCACTGCTCTACAAGCTTACATAAACTATTACATCTTCACAATAGCTCTACAATATAGGTACACTACTGTCACCCCCTTTTGCAGATTACAAAACTTGAGGCACAGAGAGGTTAAGTAACTTGCCAAAGGTTATACACGTAGTAAGAGGCCCAGGATCTACCCCAGCCAGTCTGGCTGCAGAGTCCATACTCTTAGTCACTATAATATATTGAGATGTTTTAACAGTAGAATTGACAATATATTATGACTAAACAGAAAGGAAACTGTATACCTTTGGTTTTCCTCAAGTGTGTGTTCCTTGAAGAGAAGGAATGCTGATTATTTTATTTCGAAGGGTAGTCAATAAACATCTACTGTACTGAAATGAATGGAAAGTGAGCAGAACTAGCTAAGAACTTAGAAGCATCTGAAAGACTACTCAGGATCATTCATTCCACACCATGTTCTCACCTTAAGCCTCTTCCAAATCCTAAACAGTTCCCTCAGATCTTTCCTAATTAAAATTTACTTCATAACAAAAGTCTGATAAACTTAATGATACAAAAGTACAAATCATGCATAAGCACTATCAATGGCATTTGAATTTACCAGTATCAAAACTTTCAGGATAAAGGCACAAAGTGGCTAATGCTGGAAACTCAGGTAGGAAAGATGAAAACGTACCACCTTACCCTATGAATTTTATACATAATGGTTACAAACCTCCCTGCCAACCCTAATGCTGAATAAGGAATAAAAACAAAGAGTTGGATTTGACAAGATTAATGCCTGAAAATTCTCCTGTGGCAAAGCACTTAGAAATCATGGATAAAACCTAACAAATGTCTTTTATAAATGCATAGCTGAACACTCAACAAAGTAAAAGAAATCACTAAGAGGAAAAAAATGTTTAAGTCTAACTAGAACACTACCCTAACTCACCAGATCGTTGCTAATTTCACTAAGAGGTTTGGATTTTACAAGTTGTGGATAAGAGATTAAAAGGTAAGTTTAGTTTGCTCTTCTTTATCTAGTACTTTAAGGTAGATGGTTAGGTTATTAATTTCAGATCTTCCTCTTTTTTTAAATTGAGATAACACTGGTTTATAACATTATGTAAATTTCAGGTGTACACCATTACATTTCAACTTCTGTACAGACTACATCGTGTTCACCACCACAAGTCTAGTTTCCACCTGTCACCATACAAGAGTGCCCTTTTGCCACCCCTCACCCCCATTCCCCTCTGGTAACCACCAATCTTTTCTCTGTATGTGTTTATCTTCGACATATGAATGAAATCATACAGTATCTGTCTTTCTCTGATTTTTTTCGCTTGGTGTAACACCCTTAAGGTCCAGCCATGTTGTCACAAATGACAAGATTTCTTTTTTTTATGGCTGAATAGCACTCCAGTGTGTGTGTGTGTGTGTGTGCGCGTGTGTGCGTACATATACACCACGTCTTTATCCATTCATCCATCAAAGGGAACTTAGGTTATTTCCAAGTCTTGGCTACTGTGAATAATACAGCAATGAACATAGAGGTGCATGTATCTTTTTGAATTAGTGTTTTTGTTTTCTTTGGATAAATACCCAGAATTAGATAGCTGCATCATATGGTATTTGTATTTTTAGTGTTTTGAGGAATCTCCATACTGCATCAATTTACATTCCTAATAGCAGTGTACAAAGGTTCCCTGTTCTCTACATCCTCTCCAACACTTATTTCTTGTTTTATTAATAATAGCCATTCTGACAGGCATGAGGTGATAAGAGATCGTCCTTCATCCTTCTTTTTTAAGATTGACATTTTACAACTATAAACTTCCCTCTAAGCGTTGCTTTAGCTGCACCCCATTAACTTTAGCATGTTGTGCTTTCATCATTCATCTCAGTGTATTTTATAATTTCTTGGGGTTTTTTTTTTTTGATCCATTGCTTGAGAAGGTATGTTTAATTTTCACATATTTGTGAATTTCCCAAATTTCCTTCTGTTACTGATTTCTAATTTCATTTCATTCTTGCCAAAGAATATACTTTGTATGATTTCAATCCTTTTAAATTTATCAATGTTTGTTTTGTGGCCTAACATATGCTCTATCCTGGAGAATGCTCGATGTGCATTTGAGAAGAATGTATACTCTGCTGCTATTGGGTGGAGTATTCTATAGATGTCTGCTAGATCTGGTTGGTTCATAGTGTTGCTCTAGCCTTACATTTCCTTATAATCTAGCTGGTCTATCCATTACTGAAAGTGAGGTGTTAAACTCTCCAACGACTATATGTCAATTGTCTATTTCCCCCTTCAATTTTGTTAGCTCATGTCTTTTGGGACTCTTGTTCCTCAGACTAGATAATCTCAACTAACCTCCTTCATTCAAGTTTGCTGATTCTTTCTTCTGCTAATTCAAATCTAATGTTGAGCCTCTCTAGCAAATTAATTTCAATTATTGTACTCTTCCACTCCAGAATCTCTATTTGGTTCTTTTTAAATAACTCCCATTTCTTTACTGCTATTCTCTATTTATTGAGACATTGTATACTTTCCTTTAATTCTTTAGACGCAGTTCTCTGAACATACAATTGCTCTTCATTATTTGCAGATTCTGTGTGTACAAATTAGCCTACTTGCTAAAATTTCTTTTTAACCCCAAAATTCATTACTCACAGTGCTTTCACAGTCATTCATGAATATGCACAGAGCAGCAAAAAATTTGAGTCTCCTGATGTGCATGTCCCCAGCTAAGGTCAAACAAAGTGATGCTCTGCCTTCTTGTTTCAGTTCTCATACCGTAACAAGCATCTTTTTCACGTTCTACTTAGTGCCACTTTTTTTGGATCTTCCATGCTTTTCATTGGTGATTTTGCTGTTTAATACAGCACCCAAGTGGGGCCTGGTGGTGTGCTGGTTAAATTTGCACACGCCACTTCAGCAGCCCTGGGTTTGCAGGTTCGGATCCCAGGCGCAGACTACACACCACTCATCAAGCCATGCTGTGTCAGTGTCCCACATATAAAGTACAACAAGACTGGCACGATGTTAGCTCAGGGACAATCTTCTTCAAGGAAAAAGAGGAAGACTGGCAATGGATGTTAGCTCAGGGTCCATCTTCCTCACAAAAATACCAAAACAAAACAAACAGCCCCCAAGTGTAGTGTAGCAGTGCTGTCTAGTGTTACTAAGTGCAAGAGGCTATGATGTGCATTACAAGAAAATATATTTGTTAGATAAGCTTCATTCAGGCACAAGTTACAGTGCTGTTGGCTGTGAGTTCAATATTAATGAATCAACAATATAAACATGGTGTCGTTAAACAGAAGCACACATAACCCAAGGTTATGTATTGATCAGCTAACAAAAATGTTGTGACCAGAGGAACCTAACATTGTACTTCCCCTCAGAGCAATGGTTTCAGTATTTGCTAATTCATTGTTTGCAGTGACTATATAAAACATAACTACCACAAATAACAAGAATTGACTTATTTGTAAAAGCTGATTTAAAGCCCTGTTGAAGGGGTTAATTTCCAAAATATATAAAGGACACATACAACTCAACAACAAAAAACAAACAACCCAATCAAAAAATGGGCAGAGGATACAAACAGATATATTTCCAAAGAAGATATACAGATGGCCAACAGGCACATGAAAAGATGTTCAACATCACTAATCATTAGGGAAATGAAAATCAAAACTACAATGAGATATCACCTTACACCTGTCAGAATGGCTTTAATTACCAAGACAAAAAATAACAAATGTTGGAGAGGATGGCGAGAAAACGGAACCCTCACACACTACTGGTGGGAATGCAAACTGGTAGAGCCACTATGGAAAACAGTATGGAGATTTCTTAAAAAAATTAAAAACAGAAATACCTTATGCTCCAGCTATCCTACTACTGGGTATTTATCCAAAGAACAGGAAATCAACAATTCAAAGATATTTATGCATCCCTATGTTCACTGCAGCATTATTCACAATAGCCAAGACACAGAAGCAGCCCAACTGCCCATTGACTGATGAATGGATACAGAAGATGTGGTATATATACACAATGGAATACTACTCAGCCATAAAAAACGATAAAATCATCCCATTTGCAACAACATGGATGGATCTTGAGGGTACTACGTTAAGCGAAATAAGCTGGACAGAGAAAGACAAACACTGCATGATTTCACTCGTATGTGCAAGACAAACACAAGGATAATAAGAACAGATTAGTGGTTACAAGAAAGGAAGGGAGTAGTGGGTACAAGTGATAGGGGTAAAGAGGCACATACGTATGGTGACATAAAAATTAAGACTCCTGGTGGTGAGCACAATGCACTCTATACAGAAACTGATACATAATAATGTACACCTGAAATTACACAACGTTATAAACCAATATGACCTCAATAAAATAACTGAAAAAATAAATAAAGTCCTTTGTCTACTAAGCCCAACATCTGTGTGTCCTTAGGAACAGTTCTATTGGCTGCTTTTTTCCCTGTGTATGGACTATCACATTTCCTTATATGGTAAGTAGATATTTTAAACAATATATTATGGCAAATGTGGAAATCAGACTCCCCCACCTCTTCAGGGTTTGTTAGTGTTACTATTTGTTTGTTTAGTGATTTTCCTGGAATAATTCTGTAAAGTCTGTATTCTCTGTCATGTGTGGCCACTATAGTCTCTGTTTGGATAGCTTCATTGTCAGCGACATATTCAACATATTCAAGAAATCTACTTAAATGCCTTGAACAAGTGTATATCTCTGCTTTTGCCAAGCAGCTCTGTTTTGTGTGTTGGGCACGCCTTCAATATTTCAGTAGCCAGTTTCCAACTCTGCCTTACCTTTCACTTCCTACTTGTGCAGCACCTCAAGGTAATCAAGAGGTGAGTAACTGGAGCCTTCTCGGGTCATTCCTTGGCAGATACACAGACCTGTACATGTGTGTTGCTTTCTAGAGCCCTTGGAATATATCAGAGGTTTTCAAAGTCCCCTATGGACATCCCATATCCCAGTTTTTCTCTTCAATCTTTTTGGCCAGTCTCTGACTGGTAATGCCTCCTCAGACAACTGTCATGTTAAGCAATCACCGTTAATTGTTTTTGAAAATGCCCTGGGCACAGAGCTTTTGGCAGAGGGAGCTCTGAGTCAAATAAAGACAAATCCTGAGGAGGGAGCTTTTGACAAAGTTGCCAGATAGGCCAAATAGTGACAATTCTCTGGGCAATTTGCAGAATTCCAAAACCATTCTGCTTCCTCTGGTGGCTGTTAGGCTGCTGGTTTTCACAGTCACCATAGTTTTGAGGCTGTTTGTTTTCAAGCCTGGGGAGAGGGAGATGGGAAGTAGGGCAAGGTAAAATGTCACCAAACTCACTGCTCTTACTGATAGCCATCAGTTTTTCTTGAATAAAACCTCCTTGGATTCTGGTAAGCCTTTATTTAACTTCCAGAGTTCTCAAAAAGTTAATCTCATTCATTCTCTGGTTTCAAATGCTGATGACTTGGAACTCTTAATTTCCAGCTCCGACCTCTCCCCTAAGTCTCACATTGTGTGAATACCGTCTGCTCCCTGGTGTCTTGTTTACCTTTGTATCCCCAGTGCCTAGCAGTGTCCTCTAATGAATATATGTTAAATGACTGGAAGGACATCTATTTTATTTCTTACGTTAACACGTAAAACTAAAATAATCTTAAAATAAAATGCCTAATATTACTTAAAAAAAAGAAAAGAAAAAAGATCACGTTGGCTATTGTAGAAAATGAACTGTGAGCACAAGAACAGATGCAATTAGAAGACTTTCATAATAATCAGCAAATTAAACATCAATGGTACGACAGGGGCCAACTAACATAAAAGAAGGTGGGTAGAGGCAGCCTATCTGTCTTCCTAAGTTATTTTCATGCTTCGGCTACCAGGGTAAACTAGCATTCAGGTCAGTGCCATTACTGGAATATTTTATCATTTACCTTTCTCTAGAATAGTGATTTTCAATCTAGTATTTTCCTGATCAGTCTGAGATGTAATACAAATAATTTGCTCCTAATAACAGATTTTAAAAACTGAAGCTGGTAAATATTTTTTCAAAAAGGAATCAAGGTGGATTTAAGGTTATCCATATAAGCTTCACCGCACTTGCAACTTTGAGTAGGAGAATGGTGGAAGTTAAGAGTCTACCTTTGGGAGAATCGTCCCTGTTAGGTTCATAGATATGACCTGAAAAAAAAGCTGTGCTTCCAATCGCCTTCTTTTAAACTGTAGCAATACCACAGACCAGCACTATGCTATCAAATGGTCACCTGTATGTTTCTTAAAGAAATAAACGGTCATTGATGTTTCTAATTAAACCCTCTGACTATGTGTATCTGAGAGCAGCCTGAAATGTCCTAGTGAAGTCTTGAAAATGATGTGTCTGACTAACTCTCCATAATGATCCCTCCAGCGTAATCACACATCAACCAGAATACCCATACATAACCCATGAAAGGCAGACTAGAAGTGAGATCCAGATACATACTACCTCCTGGGAAGATGTCGCTTCAAAGCTATTTAAAAGAACTCTGCTGTAGGAGATGAAATGTTTATTAGGCAAATCTTCAGTTTTTTCACACAGCCTTTCTACCTTCAGTGCAATTTTTGAGTGTACATCTCATTCCCCATATGACCATAAGAATAAAGTAAAATTATTTAGATTTTAACATTCAATTTAATTATACATTTTGTTGTTATTCCTTGTTCAGGATCCATTTTAATCTTGATTCTTATTTAAGCTACACCTGGAATTTCTATGCTTGTTTACTTTTTCTTCCAAATTGAATTCCCAGTGGGTCCTGTTTGAATGTATTTGCTCTGTTTATCATTTATACCTAGTGACGGTGTTAATTCCCAACAGTGTTACACTGGTGGGTAGATTAGGTCCTGTTTTCTTTTCCTTTCCCCATCATGAGAAGAAACAAGTCTCTGCTACTGTGTCTATTAACCACATTAGACACTGAAGATGTAGTTCACTTAGGGATCGACAGAAATGGACCTTACTTAACTATGCCAAAACCCCTGCTGACAGATTTCTTGGCTCTTCATAATAACAGAAGTGCTTCATGTTTAAAACATCATTATCCTTCATCATATGTGTGGAAAACTTGATCTTTGCAAAGATTTCCTCTTT
This sequence comes from Equus asinus, assembly GCF_041296235.1. Lineage (NCBI taxonomy): Eukaryota > Metazoa > Chordata > Mammalia > Perissodactyla > Equidae > Equus > Equus asinus. The sequence goes on from NC_091794.1 coordinate 83,030,568, forward strand.
CAGTAATGAAAAAATATAGGAAACATCCACTTGGGACACTAGGCCATGGCCAGGTTTCTCTCATATGTAAAATTAAAATCCTCTCATACGTAAAACTTAACAGCAGTGTCATGCCATCGCATTCAATTCTAAATGAAGTATTTACAACCTAAAACTCAAGGATTCCACTGAGTACTAAATTTTGGGTTTTGAATTTTGGCTTTCAAGCTGACCTCATCAATTAATCTTAATTGTATGTGTCTGGCTAAATCTTCCCCAACAGAGGTTTCCCATTACACACATCCATTACTGCGATACCCACAGGTGCCAACATACAAGTACTTTTATTCCCAGCTGTTGCTCAAGTTAATTTGACTTCGCTCCTGAACTGAGCTGAAGTAAATAGCAAAAAGTGTGTATAACTCTACCTTAGAACATATGCTGATTTTAAACTCCAATTAATGAACATCTAGTGATTCATTAGTACTTTTCCAAAGCAAATTTTAAAGATTCTCTTTAATTCTGTTCTCACTTGCAAAAGGAAACATCACTGGATAAGAGAGTAATTACGATGGTACCAGTGTTCCTTTTTAAAATAATTTTATGGATGTGTGTTAAGTGTTTTTGCATTGATATATTTAACAAATTAATCCCAAACATTATAAAAATGTTTTAAATCACACCTATACATGTATAAGTATGAACGGCATGATATACCACCAAGATGTTTCCTATTAGAACATGGCTCACCAGTGTTTACCAACTAGAAATACGTTGTACAGTGGAAGAGGGCTGGCCAGGCAGCCAGGAGATCTGTGTTCTAGCTTGGGCTTGGACTCCATAAGTAGCTTAATGCAGGTAGGGCCTTGGAAACATTACCATCTTGGCCTTAGTTTCAATACTGATAAAACATGGAGGGTTAAACTAAATGTTATTTAGTGGTTGTAATACACTGGAAAATCTGATCCTCGTAGAGCAGGGGTCAGCAAACATTTTCGGCAAAGGGCCAGACAGAAAATATTTTCAGCCTTGCAGGCCAGGTGGTCTCTGTTACAGCTACTTAACTCTGCTGTTATAGAGCAAAAATAGCCATAGACAATAAACAAATAGGCATGACTGTGTGCCAGTTAAACTTTATTTACAAAAACAGTTAGTTGGGCGGATTTGGCCCACAGGCCACAGTTTGCCAACCCCTGTTGTAGAGAATCAAATCACATTTCCTATAGTCCAGTGTCTTGCAAACTCAACAAATTTGTTGAAAGAAATTATATAACTTTAGGAAAAAATCCTGTTTTATTGACTTGTTATTAATAAACCAGGAAAGATCACGTAAAAAACAAAGCTGACTATCTTCCCATTCCCTCCCTTGCCACTCTAGTCAGTGGCAGAGCACCGCCATTCTTCCAGGCCTTATGAGTGTCTTGAAGGTATTTTTACACATCATCCTCTACTTTTGTCCTGTCAGCAAATCCTGTCCCTTCTCCTCTTGCTAACTCCAATCCCTTCTCCTAAACCTAAGGTATACTCAAAGATTCCTAAAACACTGTTTCACTCATTTCACTTCCTACCTTCAAAACTTTCCTAATTTCTAATGCATCAAATCTAAGCTCCAATGCATTGGAGTTCCCAAGGCCTTCCTTTTCCCCCAGGTATTATTTCTCACAAGACCTCAACACCCACTCTCTGCCCCAGGCAAGGTGTTCTCTAGTGGGTCCATGCAAAGTACACATTCATTTCTGTGCCTTTACTACCACAATTAGTTATCCTACAACCATTCCTTCTACCCATCCAAATCCCACCATTATTTCAAGGTACAACTCAAGAATCAATTTTTATAAAGCCTCATATGCCAGTCTACAAAGATAGTTTCTATGTGTACACTTCTACTGAATTTACGGGCAGTACCATATAGCTTAGTACTTATCTTCCTATAACTGTTTCTGAAAACCAAACTAGGCCATACATACTCCTCTGTATTTGCCAATGCCTAATACAATGCTAGAAACAAAACACGTATCAAATAAACAAAGGCTGAGAGATTAAAGGAAGACTTAGCTGGTAATGTCACAGGATGAAAAGGAATCAAATTGAAGCTCTAAGATTTTTGCTTCTTCTGAATTCTTTGGCATATATCAGGTGGTGGGAATAACCATTACTACATCTTACTCTTATTAAGTTTCCCGAAAACAAAATAGTGCAGCAGTTATTAGAGGTAAGCAGTTTCTCATCTCCTTACCCTCCCCATGTAAATAAACAAATCAGCATAAAGGCTTACAGTTAGTCTCTTATGAATACCTACTATGTGGCTAAGTATTCCTCTACAATGCAGGGATATGGCAGTGAACCAACCTATGTCCCTGTCCTTATAAAGTTTTCAATCTAGTGGGAGGAAACAGAGAACAAGAAAATATGATGTCCAGTGGAAGTAGCAGTTAACATGTACTATAAAGAAAAAACAGATATAGTAAGGGGACAGAGAGTGATGGGGTCCATTTCAGACGCGTTTGAATATATCTATAATAATGACAGCAGATATTTATTGAAGAAAAATAGGAGAGAGTAAGGGGATAGGGTGTTATTTTAGATGGAAAAGTGAGAACGGCCTCTCTGATATGGCAATATTGAGGAGACGTGAATGATGTAAGGGAATGAGCCATTCAAATTATCTTGCTGGAAGGGTACTGCAGGTGGAAGGAATAGCAAGCACAAAGCTCTAAGGCAGAAAAACGCTTGGCTTGTTCAAAGAACAGCAAAGACAAGGTGGCTGGAGAGCAGTGAGCACTGAAGGTCAGAGGCAGTTAGAGAAGCAACCAGGGGCCATAACACATAGAATAAAGACTTCTGGATTTATTCTGAGGAAAACGACAGCTGTTGAATGGTTTTGATCAAGGGAGTGACATGGCCTGACTTAAGTTTTAAAGAGATTATTCTGGCTACATTTGGGAGGAACAAAATGTAGAGGGCAAGACTGAAAGCAAGTACACCAGTGCGGAGGCTTCTGGATTCATCTTTGTATCCCCAATGCCTAAGACAGCATTTGGTATATAAATCCTTAGATATATACCACCTAGGATAATACTTATTATCCTGTATCTTTAATATAATATTAGTGATAGTATACCAAACTCAGGTTTGAATCTCAGCTTAACCACTTTAAGCTTCATAACCATGAACCTATTACTTAATCTGAGCCTCACTTTCCTCGCCAATAAAATGGGGCTACCTAAGAGTTGTGAGGATTAAATGTGACAATGTACATAAAGCATTTAGCATAGTGCCTAACATATAATAAGGACTCAAAAAAAAAAAAAAAAACCCAGTAGCTGGTTATTCACTACCTGCCCTGCCCCTACCACCTCCAACACTGAGAATATAGTTGGAAGGAAACTGACTTTATTCAGAAGAAAACTCATAAAAACAAAGCCCTAATATCAGGAGCTTAGCTGTGGGCATGTTAGGTTTGAGATGCTATCAGTAATACAAGTAGAGACAGTGATTAGGTAGTTGGATATATGAGTCTGGAGTTCAAAGGAGAGGATTGGGCTGGAAATAAAACATTTGGGATTCAGACCACATTTGGTAATCAAAGCCACTGAGTCTAGATGACATCACCAAAGGAGTAAGTGTAGATAGAAAAAGAGAGGACATGCAAGGACAGAATCCTAGAGTACGGGAACATTTACTCATCAGAAAGATGAGGAGGAAGAGCAAGGTAGAAATGAGAACGAGCAACCAGTTAGGTAGACGGAAACCAGGAGAGTTTCCACAAGCCAAGTGGAAAAACTCTGTCAGAAGTTCAAAAGACAAAGTTAAGAAGTCAGATTCAGTAAAACGAAAATTGAGACATCATCATTGGATTTAGTGATGTGGTGGCCTGGCAGGGGTGAACGCCATATTAGAATGTGTTCAAGGAGAAAAATGTCAAACAGTAAATTCAGACAATTCACTCAAGAAAGTACACTGGAAAACCAGGAGGGAAATGGGGTGGCAGCTGGAAGGGGAAGTAGAATCTCAAGATTCTTTTTTAAAAATGGAAGACATAACAGCATAAATGCTGACGGGATGGTTACAGCTGAGGGGGAAACTGATGACACAGTAGAGAAAAGGAGAACTGCTGTCCCATTATCATTGAGGGAGCAAGAGCAGATGGGATCTGATGCAGAAGTCAGGGGGACTAGCCTTCCCCAGAACAGATGTAGTTTATCCTTAGTAACAGAAGAGAAGGTGTATATGCAGAGATGCAGGTAGACGAATAGATGTCATGGAAGTAGCTTATGGAAATTCTCTTCCAACTGCCCGAATTTCCTCAGAGAAACAGGGAGAAAGTTCATCAATGGAGAGTGAGATGGGATAGAAGGTATTATAGCATAGGTTTGAAGAGAAAGGAAAAAGTATGAAATGGTAATCTAAGAGTGGGAGAGTGACTGAACTAAGGAAATACAATGTGACTGAATTAAAGTAAAATCCATTGGCAGATTTTTCTCCACCCAAGTTTAGTGCCACTGGTGCCGGTAAAAATATAGAGTAGCTGGAGATTTAGGGATAATCAGGATACTGGTTAGTCAAATAAGTACAATTAATTAAGGGAGAGAACAGCAGAGGAATTGAGTGTGTATGAAATGGAGTGATAACACTGAGTGACTATGGAAAAGCAGAGTACAGAGGGAAGTGAGTCCATAAGAAGGATGAGGGAGAGCAAAAGGTAACAGGATCAATAAGTTGTTGGTCTTGGTGGAGTCTGTATATTAAAGGAGTGAGGAGGAAAGACAGAGTTGCATATTTATAGGTGAAATTGTCATAAAAGTTTAAAAATTACTACAGCATAAAACCAGATCCTTGGGATCCCTACATTTAATAAGAAAATTCAGTGTAGAGGTAAAATGAGAATACTTATGTCAGATCTGAACGACAGGGAAGAGAATTAAAGACGATGGAATAGAGCCTAGGAATTCCTCATTTTTCTCTGTATAATTTATCAAAAACTATTAGAGAAAACTAATTCCAACTTTTCTAAGGAAAACAATGATTCAGGTTAAAAAAAAAGGATGCAATCTGACTGATAAAATAGTTTTTAAAAAAACTCAATTACTTAATTATTTTCCATGATATCCAGTTTGTCCACTTAACCATTGTTCAAAACGTATTCATGGGTTCTAAAGTTCTATACTTCTCTGCTTACAAAGTTAAATGTATAAAGCTACTTAAAGTTAAGCGCCATTGTCTTTAGTTTATCCCCTGACACCAGTATTAATAATTTCTTCATTTCCCAAACACAGAGAAATCATTACTTTAAGAAGAAAAAACAACTTTCACGTTTAAAGATTTAAAAGCAAACCATCCCCCAAACACATAAACATCCATCCGCATATTCTTTAATTATCTACTTTTCAAATCCACCTACAACACATAACTTTATATTCAATCTGTTGAACAGTTAAATATACAACTAAAATAGTACTTTTCAGTAGCCTGAAAAAATGAGTCTTGGTTTTCATCCTGCTGTGCAATATTTATCAAAATCTATTAAATTCATAGTAAGTGTGAATGACAACAGCAGTTATCTGCTTTACTCACCTCCTTAATAGCATCTTCATTAGGGAGAATGGAACATAAGCATGTGATATACGCTTGCTGAAAGGATGACACATTTGAAATTTCTTTAGATTCTGCACACAGTTTTGATAAAGCAGTAGCCTGGGAGATACAGTTAGATTTCAACAGATGTTTTATTCGCATTTGGAGAAAGGAAGGACCCTCTTGTGCAATCAATTTATTGACTAAAAAAAGAAAAAAGAAAACAGTTTAACAAAACATGTCAAGGGTGTTAAGATGAAAGTTTGATATCTTTTGTTGTTGTTGATTTGTTTTTAGTGACTAAAAATTCCTTTGATATAACTGGGAAGTTTATTCTGGTCTCAATACTCATCCAATAGAGCAGAGCAAAATAAATTAATTTTGCTAATGATTCTCATATTACTTAGTAGTTTTCTTTTGAACACCAAAACTTTTAATAAAGCTACTAATATTTCACCAAAATGAATCATTTAACCTTCTCCTCCCTCACTTTCTGATAAGGACAGTAAGACATAGTGAAATGAACTATAAGCGTAACAGTAAGAAAAAGAAGTAACCTATGTAATATTAAATACCATTGGAACACTGAGGAGGTACGAAGCTTTAAGCTGAGTGTTTTTATATACCTCTCATTTATTCTTCACACCACCACCAAGGCAAGTATTATTATCCCCAGTTTAAGGTTAGGAAAATGAATATTCAGAGAAATTAGGTAACTTGCCAAGGATTCCAAAGCCAGTGGTGCTCTTTCCTCTAAACCAGGCATTTCTCAAAGTGTATTCCACCGACCAAAACACCTGAGAGATATTCCTAGAAAACAAAAGGATTCCTTGGTCAAATCTCTGAACAGTCCTGCAATAAAGAAAACTGTTCACTTTTATTTAACCCAATGTTTCCCAAACTGATTTGACCAGAGAACCCTTTTACGTATATTATCAGTACAATGTACTGATAATGTTCCTGATTCAGTACACACTTTGGAAAATGCTGCTCTGAATAGTACTGAAGATTAAGCACCTGAGCACTGATTTGTACAGTATTCTGGACAAGCCCTCGATTTATGAATAGTAGATACTCAACAAGTGGGTGATATCATTACATAGTATTATTTAAAGAACAGAGGTGAGAAAACTGCATGTCAAGACAAGTAGGGAGCAAATAAACTGCTTCAGGTACTGCTTCAGGTGGTTCATCTAAAATAGTGTTTCTCAAATATGAAAGTGTCTTCTGAATCACCTGGGGAACCTTATCAAAATGCAAATTCTAATTCAGTAGGTCTGGGATGGGACTAGAGATTTTCGCTTTTCTAAAAAAAGCCTCTCAGGTGATACCCAAGCTGCTAGATCTGCAGGGGACATATGAAGTAGAAATCATTAATATTAACCATAAACCACTGAAGGGGAGGGGCACAAACCATTCACCCACTCTTAACTACACAGCAAAATCAACTGTAGAGTTTTTAAAATTCTCTTTTTTTAAATAGGTAATACCATATTGGCACATCACACAAAATTCAAAAGGCACACAAAAAAGGGTAGAGTTGAAAGCTGCCTCCCCACTTGTGGAAGATGTGAGAAACCAATGCTGGATTCAGATTATACATGATGAAAAGCAAAATAAACCAGACAAAAAGAGCATGCACGCACACACACACAAGTTGTCTCCTTTCTACTCTGACTCCAGTCCCCTAGTCTCTCTCTCCAAGAAACAGTAACCATTTCCAATTTCTTCTTTATCCTTTCAGAAACATTCTGAGTACAGAAGACGTATTTCTTTACTCACTTAATATATCATACAGGTCATTCTATCATCACTGGACATTTACAGCTACTGCCATACTTTTAACAACTGAACAGTATTCCACTGTATAGATGTACTACAATTAATTTAAGCAATCCCCTGCTGGTACACTTGCAAGCTCTTTCCAATCTTTGGCAATGACCAATAATGCTACATTTTACAGCCCTGTACACAGGCCGTTTCACATATGCAGGACTGTATCTACAGACAAAATTCCTGGAAGTAGAACTGCTGCCAAATTCATCTCCAGAGATTGTACCAATTTCTACTCTCACTACTTACAGGTAGACAGTACACATTTCCTGCAGCACTTCAAAAGGGTCTGGATTCCAGAGCTCCAACTCTGGAGATTTTGATTTAGCAGGTGGAGCCTGGACTGCGGGGTGTGTGTGTTTGTTGTTTTGGTTTTAAATTCTGTAGATACTCTAATATGCAGTCAAGGTCAAAAAACATGGATGGAAAGCATCACTTTCACTTGCACTTCTCCATTTTAGTCCCACAAAATGAACTCACAATCACTATCTCCTACTTACATAGCTCCTCATTCTTACTTCTATTTTCCATAATGGTATTCTCTCAATCATACAGAAATGAAATTTTGGCATTATCTTTCCTTGTCAACTCCTTTCCTCAAGGATATCAACTCAGTTAGTATAACCAAGCAATTCTTTTTAAAACTCTCTCCAGCGGGCTGGCCCCGTGGCCGAGTGGTTAAGTTCGCGCACTCTGCTGCAGGCGGCCCAGTGTTTCATTGGTTCGAATCCTGGGCGCGGACATAGCACTGCTCATCAAACCACGCTGAGGCAGCGTCCCACATGCCACAAATAGAAGGACCCACAACGAAGAATGTGCAACTATGTACCGGGGGGCTTTGGGGACAAAAAGGAAAAAATAAAATCTTTAAAAAAAAAAAAAAAACTCTCTCCAAACTAATTTGTCCATATTATTTCTCGCCAGCCCTACATCCTATTCTGCCTGACATCAGATTCTGTTCTGTGTATTTGCCCTACCAAGTTGTAAGCATTTTCACAAACCCCACACCTGCAAACAGGCATGTAATCTACACAACCCACCCCCTTCTAAATTCCCACAGCATTTTACTTCCTTCACCACACTTAGTTTTCTCTTTAAGTACAGTAACAAAGGGTTATAGAGTATAAAGGTTAAGATCTCAGGTTTTGAAATCACCAATCTGAAGTTGAATCATGACTCGCACACATACTAGCTATGAGACCCTTGGACAAATTAACTGACCTCTCTGAGCCTCTGGTTTCTTCATCTGTAAAAAGGTTTTGCAACATCCACCTCACAGAGGTGAAAAAATCATAAATGAAATACCAGTAATGCAGATAAGACACTCAGCACACAGCAAGGCAGAGGGCAAACGCTCAATATTAGTTGTTGTTATTTCTCTCTGATATCTTCCTCATTACACTACCAGCAATTTGAACAAATACATGTCTTGCTAACTTTTGTATTCCCTACAACAGCACTAAGCACAATGCCTTGTATATTAGAGATATTTAATAAAATCATGTATTTTGCTACTGAATGGTTATCACTCCTCAATCAAATGCTTTCAATATCTCCTCACCTGGGCTCAAATTCTGCCTCCACAATTTTAACTATGTGGCCTTGGACATACGTAATCTCTCACCTATTTTATGGATTAAATGAGATACAGCAAGCACTAATACAACACCCATCACATAACAGGTACTCTATAGGTCTGCTATTATTTCTATGAGGTAAAACTATTTTACTGAATACATTATAACTACAGTTAAACCGCTGTATCAATTTTTAACATACAGATCAATCTTGCATTTTAAAAATCATTCTAAGTTATGTTAAAATCAATTTTTACTTAATGTTACTTTCTAAAAGGAAATCCACCCATACTCTTCAATACTTAAAAGCATATAATAAATGCACACTGAGAAGTCTCATTCCCAAATATGATCCTTTCTGTATTTTTTTCCAAAGATTTTAATACAAAAAAATTTTTAATCATATATCCTCTCCTCCATCTAGATTCAACAACTGAACTGTTTTGCCATATTTCTTTACCTAGCTTTTCTTTTTCCAAGCCATTTAAAAATAAGTTGCAAATATCATGACAGTTTACCCCGTATATATTCCATCATGTAAAAAATGGTAATATTTAAGGCCCAGTTAAAAAGCAGTTTCTTTTTTTCTTTTTTAACAGGAAAGCCTGCTTTTGTTTTTACTGGAGGCTCAGGTGGCATATAACAATTCATAAAATGGCTTCAGAGGTGGGGGGTAGGGGTAGAAGAGAAGCAAAAAATAAACTGGGTTTGGAAAGAAAAACAATTAGGAGGAGGTAAGAGCTGGCTGGTTCCTTTTCAGCCTGATTTAGGGGAGGGAGTTCGTGCCTCTACGCAAGATGGATCCCTTCCTTCAACCCACGGTAGGGGAGAGAGAAAAAGCAGCGAAGGGTTGTTGCTTTGGCCCTCCTGAGCCTCAAGGAAAAGGAGAAAAGCCAGTGTTTTGATGTCATGAATCAGGAAAGTAGGGGAGGAAGGTGCTGGCTAGGGTATAGGTCAGTTGGAAAAACTGGCAGATACCAAATGGTAACTCTGGGTGTCCTCTGAGCTCTGAGTTGGAATCACTCCGGGGGCAGGGGGGTGAAAGTCGGGGGGCCAGGACCATGTGGTCCACTGTTGATGGGGGCTTAGGTCTCTGGGGCTGTGGCCTGCCTATGCCCAGGCAGCTGGTGCCATCACTCCTGGGGCTCAGGCCATGAAGCATCAATGGGGCCTTGGCCTTACCATCCCCACCTTCTATGGTAGGCTGCTGGGTGTGGAAAGGCCTTCAGTACATGGGCCAGAATCTGGGTGGGGGGACCCACTCATTTCCCTGCTGATCACGTCAGGCAGAAGCATCAAGAACTAGTAATTATTACACACTTCAGTAATAAACTGGGCTTATGGGGGGGGAGGGGATTGGGAATAAAATTCAAGAATTCAAAGCAGAAAAAAACAAAAATCCTATAGACTTTTCTTTTATTCAAAAAAACTACTGAAAAGCACTTATTGAGTTCCTCGGATGTTAAAAAAAATGTGTACTTTTATGCTTCTGACTACTACATTATTGAACAGAAGACAATGAGATGATAATCATTACTTTCTGGCATCAAATGTTAGTATCTGGGCTGCATGGGCAGCAGAACTATAAAGGAAGCTTTCTAATCTTTTGACCGGAAATTAGGGTAAGAGCCAACTGAGAAAGCAGGCAAGCCACAGGCTGCTCACCACTTATACCGTGGTTCTCAGAATAATTCCTTAGATATGTAGGTATTCTGTCTCCATTCAGAGTCTTATAGATAGTGGGTAGTTCATTAATCTTTATTCAATAGATACAATACCATGGAATGTTGGGCAAACAGTGCTTCTCCCCATTTCTTGATCTTTTCTACATGAAAAGAAATTAAGTACTGTTAACTCCTGAGGTGGGGTGATATATTTAATTAGTACATCAGGGGAAAATAAACAGGAGACATTTAACGGAACTCTATCCATTTTCCTCTTGGGCTTGGACCTGCCTACAAAGAGCATGTGTTCTTCTCCACCCTAGTCAGGCCTTATCTGGACTGGGATCTGCCTAATTCTGGCAATTCTGAAACTATTTGGCTCTGTCCTCTAACAACGTTTTTTAATAACAAAGGTGATATTTTGGCCTCCATCTGCCTATATTTACAAAGGGATGCCATTTATTGGGAACCTCAACAGAAAATAAACACCAATCTCTTTTCTATTTAATAGCTCTTTTCCTTCCTTTTTTCCTTTTTTGTCAGTCTAACTGATAAGCAGAATTATCAGAGGAAGGGGACCAAGAGAAAATCTAAGTACCCTTACTGACAATCTTCTCATTTTCACTATACAGAAAAACCAAAGAGCATGTATACAGTAGGTTGTCAAACCTGGTGAATGAATAAACTAACTGGAATATTTTAAAGCATCAATATTCAAACGGCCTGTACTAAGACCTAAACTAAGGAGGTACCAAAAGTGTAAATAAAAGCTGTTCTGAAACTCACTTTTATTCCCAAAACATACTTAACATAACAGAATGTGATCCTTTTAATTTTCCACTAATTTAAAGCAAATGAAATCACAATTGTTGGTCATATCAAATGAGATACTTTTGTGTGTCTAGAAAGCAAATGTCAACTCAAATTCATAAATCTTCTGGTCTTAAACCAACAATTTTTTGCAAACAAAAATTTTCATTCTTTGCATTTCTATACAAAACACTAAATTCCATATTTCATAAGTTTAAAATAAAATAGCAGTTTTTTTCATGGTCCTCAGCTGTAGTAACCAGTGAACAAAATATGAGCAAAGTTCTACTATATACCAAAGACTCAGAAGCAGATTATTCATTTCTTCCTCAGGAACTTTGTATGAACATTCTCACTCAATGCAGCATTTTAAACTAAATACAAAGGGATACTTAACACACTACCAAAAAATGCAAGAATCCTTAGGCAAAACATTAAATGCTAATGGTTAGCTTTTATTATTCAAAGGAGAACAGAATGACTGGTATAGATATACAGGTGAAAATTACAAAATTTTAACCCATAAATAATTTTAATTCTCTTAGAACTAAATCCTCCTTCAATATAGTCAGTGAAATTTTAAGGCTTACCTTCTTCTGTTTCTACTGGCTGTTGAGACAGAATTTTAAGAAGAATTGGGTTTTTCCACACCCCTTCCTTGGTAACATGAACCAATATTTGTAGGTTATTATTTCCAAATTCCAATAATGCATCATGTGACTCCTAAAACAAAAACAGCATATCCAGAAAACAGGCTAATAAGCAATATAAAAAGTAGTTTTGCCTTTTCAATATATCTGGACATCTATGCAAGGACCTCTATCTTGGATTTCCTAAAAAGAAACAAGTAGAAAAGCAACTATCCTGAAAGCTTTGTAAAATTCTGTTGCTGTTTTAAAAGTAGGGTGTGTTTTCACTGTTAAAGTGCACCTTTATAATGTTTTCCTGAATTCTCCGTATGTAAAATTATCACAATTCAATTTACATCTTTGCATTACTAATTATTTTAATTATTTAATTATTTTAAGGCCTTTGGTACAGCTTTCTTTTAAAGGATTCTACAGTATTCACACAGGCAACCTATTTCTTCCAAGAGAAATACTAAATAACACCAATTGTTAATATACTTTTTTAGTTATTTAAATTTTTCTATCAAATGACTTTTTAAATGACGTGGCTCTCTATACTGTCATGGAAAGTATACATTGTTAGGTGTCATTCTACCGCCTCAGAAAACAAATAAAATGTAATTGCCAATGGTTTGTTCTTTAAAATACTTATAAACACAAAGGCTGGAAAGAAAGATGTCAGAAATTTAACCTGACATAAATGGTTAAGTGTATCTCTCACTGTCTTCTATTACTAGTGGATTATTGGTTGTTCCCATATTCTAAAATTTGAATTCATTTTCCCTTATTTTAGACTGCTGAAATTCTCAAAGAACATAAGCTTCCATTTATAGGACTATTCCTTTGTAAAATGTAAGTTAAAAACGTTCCAGGGCCAGCCCAGTGGCATAGTGGTTAAGTTCACGTGCTCTGCTTCAGTGGCCCGGAGTCCACAGGTTCGGGTCTCTGGTGCAGACTAACACACCACTCATTGAGCCATGCTGTGGGGGCGTCCCATATACAAAATAGAGGAAGACTGGCACAGACGTTAGCTCAGGGCCAATCTTTCTCACTAAAAAAACAAAACAAAAAGCCAAAACAAAACAAAATGTTCACAGACATAAGAATATAATCATATTCACTTAAGTAAAATATAAAAAAAAAGTTCATTTTTTCACCTTAATTTTCATGTCAAAATTGACAGGTTTTTAACATACACACTCCCAATATGCTGAGTTATCTTCTGCTAAGAAAGGGTTTAAGATATAAAATGAACACAGGAAGTAATATTTCCAATTAATAGTTTACTAATAGCAATATTTAACTAATGCTGCAATTTTCCTTTAATGGCTTGACATGTCTTCAGGCTTCTTTCTCCTTCACTTAGGGCGACAGGTATTTACTTTGCAGTGAAGATGAAGACTCCACATGAACATTCCAGAATTTTCTGTGTTAACCATATTGGTAATATGTAACAGACTACCACTACACTTTAGCAGAAAACACTATCACCTACCATGATACACAGCAACTAAAATAAAAAGCCACAGTTTTGGTTGAAAACAAAAACAGTTTCTACTTTTTCATCTGTTCAAAATACAGTTTATTCTGAGTAAGAAGGATGTGTGTAATCCTTGGTTACCAATAGATATATATTTATTACAGCAAAATTTTTTTAAAAAGTAACATTAAATAGAGTCTTTAAAAGCTATGGTGGAATTTTTAAAATAATTTTAGAACTTAGATTTGTTTCTTTCTTTCTTTTTTTTTTTTGAGGAAGATTAGCCCTGAGCTAACATCTGCCACCAATCCTCCTCTTTGCTAAGGAAGATCAGCCCTGAGCTAACATCCATGCTCATCCTCCTCTGTATATGTGGGACGCCTGCCACAGTATGTCTTGATAAGCAGTGCACAGGTCCACACCCAGGATCCAAACTGGTGAGCCCCAGGCCGCCAAAGCAGAACGCATGAACTTAAGTGCAGCACCACTGAGCCAGCCACTGTTTCTTTTTCAAGGTAAAAATATCCTGCTCCACATCTTGTACTCTACAATACAGAAATACTAGAGTAAGATGTTCACTCTAGCACTTTTTACAACAAATAGTGAAGAGATTTGGCCAAACAATTTATGGTGCAACCACATAAGACAACCCCAGGCAGTAATTAAAAAAGGAGATCTATATATGCAATCCTAGACACATACGCCCATGATAAATTAAGTTTTAAAAAAGTTGCAAAAAATGAGGATCTTATTTTTGTTTATTAAAAAATCCATTTCAGAGTGTATTTTTATATCTATAGGGAAAAGGTCTGGAAGGGTTACACAAGCTGTCAACAGTGATTGAGAGTATTCTATCTATGGCCTATTCTGATAAAACTATTCTCTTATCAAAAGTATCCTCAAAACCCTCTGCTGCCTTGTCTATTTATCATCTAAAATAGGAAAACTTCAAGGTTGTATTTTTTAGATTTCAACAGGGACCATGTCTTACATTTATCTGTAACTCTACTGCATTTATCTTACTGAACACTTATTCAAAAATACCTCCTGGGGCCAGCCCCATGGCCAAGTGGTTAAGTTCGCACACTCTGCTTCGGTGGCCCAGGGTTTCGCATGTTCAAGTCCTGGGCACAGACATGGCACCACTCATTGGGCCATGCCGAGGTGGCATCCCACATGCCACAACTAGAAGGACTCACAACTAAAAATACACAACTATGTACCGGGGGGCTTTGGGAGAAAAAGGAAAAATAAAATCTTTAAAAACAAAAAACAAAAAAACCCAAAATATACCCTAAATGTCTCATAAATGCTGGAAAAAGTTATACAGGTGGGAAAAAAAGGCAAATATTTTATTCAGGCATACAATCTAAGAAAAGAATGAAGAAATATGAAAGTATTCTCTGTGCTAAGGATACGAATGAAAATAAGAGTAACAGCCCTAATAAGTAGATTTGCCCTTCTAGAATGTTGTATGTCAGGACAAAACTTCTGGTGGGCTTCAAAACACAGAGTGACAAAATCAATGTGCCAAGTATGAAAGATGATTTTAGCAGCCATATTAACATGTAAGGAATTAGGACCACATTACAGGGATTAAAATAGGCCAAGAATATGAGAAAGAATCCTCTCCTCCCCAAAGAGAAAAAGATTAACGTTCTATCATTTCATTTTGGGTTATATATCCCAGAGGAAAGAAGTTTCCAGATAATGAGGCATGTCTGTTAATATGCAAATCTTTACTTGTGTCTACATGAAACAGGTCCAGGCTACTATGGAGTTTGTGTCCTCCAAGAAGCAGTTAACAAAGCAAGCTCTGGGGATAAATCTCAGTGTAACTTTGTGTGAGCTAATTAACCTCTCTACACCTGTTTCCCCAGTTGGAAACGGAGATTCCTACATTATAAGGTTTGTAATTTGATCAAAAGATATGAAACACGTAAAAGATCATGTAGAGCACTGGCACATAATTAGTGATAATAAATGAATGAAGGCTATTACTATTTATTATATCGTATTTTTTAAAAATAGTTTTTCTGTCTCTACCAGTTACAGGCAAATTTGTCTCCTGTTGCTGGCATTGCACTTGCTTTTCCTCCTACCCTACTCTCCCTTTCCAACTTGCTACTTTCTGATCTGCTCACCTACTAAGAAAGCTGATAATCAAGCCAATGAGAGGCAACGTAGCTCTCTTATAAGTAAAATGCATGAACAGAATCTATGATGACAATTATGGCTGTACAGGAGACTTTTAATGCTTGACACAATCCCTGAAGCGTTAGGGGGAAATTAACTAGACAAGTGTACTATGAATAATCTAAATATAGCTACCTTATAACCATATACGATTTTACATTTTTAACAGCTTTATTCTGTCTAAAGGTTTGTTTTTGAATAATGAAAACTTTTTTGTTGATTTCCAAGCTATGTAAAGGCTAACAAAACCAAATGAAAGAAAAAAACCACAATTTTTAAGATACCCTCTTCATCTGGAAGGCCTCCTTCTCATTTCATGAATACCAGTACTACAAATATGTTTTTCTTCTAAGTTTCCGATTTTAGTTTTCTGGGAGAAATTAACTAGGTGTCTTGGATACCTAAACAGAAACCTTTTTTGAGCCCGAATCAACTCACCTGTAGAGTCTGAAGGAAGAGTACCCAGACTTCACATGGCAGTTCACTTTCAGACACTGAAAGCAGTAATTCAAAACAACTCCTACAATATAAACAACTAAGTCAGTATATAAAGGTGGTTATAGTCATAATCAGGTACAGTATAACAGTGATACTGAATATACATTTTACATTTGTTTAGACTATTCCAAATTTGTTTTTATTCTTCAAAATTTTCTTCAACATTGTCATATTGGCTTTTCAACTTTAAAACGGAGAAGAAAAACTAAGAGGCTTTATAATTACGCTGCTGCTTTAAGACATTTGGTAGTAATATAAGCCCTTTAGAAATCATATTCCAAGCAGTTTTATTTAGTTTATTAGGGTATGGGGAGGGTACCCATGTAAGAATCATTCTGATTCCAGAAGACAGAAACACGAGTTCATGCTGTTGTCAATTCAGCTGATAAAGTGATAAATACATGTAACTGTCATCTATATAGGTTCCTGTCACTTGCAGAGGAAGCAGAAAGACCGGCAAGGTCATTTCTTTACCTCTAACAAATGAAGCAAGAAAAAAAACAGTTTCTTCTTTCTACCCTAACCATTACCTGGAAGAAATAACAAGAAGAATTTTAAAAAGGAAATGCTTAACAACTTGAATAAAGACCAACTCAAAATACCAATCAACCAACACCTCTCTAAAATCTTACAGAATGTTATTTTACCCCTTAGCATAGGTAACAGAGAAAGTGGGATTAGTAGGAGAAATAATGGGATTATAAAACCAAGAATGTTTGTGTTTCATAAAGGTATGGTGTTTCAGGTTTTGGGCTTTGGAAAATAGAAAGGAAAACAGGTAAGGCCAGAGAAAAATAAAACGGACCACCCAGACTAGAAGTTATCCCATCAAACAATCCGTAAAGTAAACCAAGGGGATTCCCCAGCTAAGAACTAAATAGCTGTGTATTTTTTCAATTTGTAGATGAAAACTACATTAAAGGTGTAGTTTTGTCTGCTACTAGGCAGCCAAATATTAAAACAGCAGCTAAATCATCAAGGACTCTTAGGGTGGTAATCTAAGAGTCTACTCTGATACTACACCTCAATATTTTCTGCTAGTAAAATTATTCTTAGTTCAAATAATATAATTGAATCGCAGAATTTCATAGTGTTTCTCCCCAAAGTGTTCCTCAAAGACCACTACAGTTTGCAGATACTCTGTCACTTGAACTGATCTATACCTAAGGACAGAAGTATCATTCTTGGATTCTAAGCCTGAGTAGGAAAAGTGACTCTAGAGGCAATTAAAGATTATGTTGTTTGGCTGGAGCTTCATTTGTACTTTATCTCCTGGGAACCTGAGCATGAAGGCTAAGAGCAAAGGAAATTTCGTTAGAAGGTATAGCTCTAATGGTGCTCTGAATAAAGTCCTGCCACAGTAAAGAGAAGTCAGGCAAACATTACAACCAAAAGTACTCAATTTTAAAGTGATTTAAGTTCTTAAACTTACAGTACTAATCTGCCAAGCACTAAGAGGACATCTTCACATTCAGTAGTTAAATACGGGCGTGCACTGGCAAAACTTTGGATGGCAAGTCGATATACCTCCAGAAGATACACAATATGTTCTGATGCATTCTTGTTGCTTGCATATTGCAATAAGGTCTAAAATATAAAATTAAAGTTTTAATTATTTGAAAAATAAAAACAATGAAACAAATAGATTATCTTTGTTCTTAAACACACTACCCACACCACCCTGTCTCTTTTTCCCTAACAGGTGCATATACCTTTTACTTTCCTCCAGTTTGTTTAGAGGATTCTATTTTCATCACTTAATGAATTGTTATGATGAGTTAAAGAGAAGTGAGAACTGTTCTTTTGACATGAGAACAAATCTAATAGTAGAGCCATAAAACACCTACAGTTGTTCTCACTAGAGGTCTCAAGTTAACGTCTCTGAAATTCAGTGAGTTTCGTTACTACAACATTAAATTGAGCACCAACCATGTGCCGAGCACTGGGTCTACAAGAATAGGACTATGATCCCTGCCTTCTACAAGAAAATACTATTGAGTATGGCCTTCAGTTCTAGAGCTCCATAAAATCCATTTTTTTCTGCACGCACAGAATTGATTAGGCTTTATTTACACTAACCAATTTATAAAAGGTTGATGTTATATTTGTATTTTTAATGAAGTTTTTTTTTTTTTTTTTGAAATTAACATATAGGCCAAATGCCAGTTTATTTGTTTACAGTGGGGGATAGTCATATTACCATCCAAGGTACCCCATTTCCCATAGTTTGGTATCTAAGAAGATATCTGGTAAGTAGGAAATCTAAAACAAAGGAAAATTAAACCACAATAAAGTCTAATATGTTACATGTGCCCAACGCTAAGAATCTGTTGAAATGATAGTGGAAAGCCAGCTTATGTTCTCTCTGGGAAGTGCTGGAAAACTACTGCCATATTCTTGCCTAGGGACTCTCTAGGTTCCAGGGAGCTGCTCTCTCTTCTATTAACATATTTCTTTCTTCTAACAAATGATTAGGTTTTACTTATGCTTAAATGATATATCTAGTTAGATTAATACTTGAATTATACATAGGCAGGATACAAGTTTTTCCCCCAGAATACACCTTCTGACTGGGCTAGGGGGTTCCTAACAATCTTTGGTTGGGACTACTTCAATAGGCAAGTTTTTTTTTCAGAGGGTAGCTTCATCTTGAGTGAATTACATATGATTTGAATTGATTACTCCCAAAACTTCAAACATTCCTAACGTCCTGTCTTCACTTTGATTTTTCTGCCTAAAGAACTACAAATAGCCGTGGTAACAATGCCGGATTCCACTGGGTTTTCTGCAGCTTCAGTTTCCACACTAACAGTCCCTATATCAGTTCTGATAATTAAGAACTGACTGGTCTTGATTACTTGGGGCGGGGAGGGGGGGGCTACCTTACAAGGAAATACATGATAAACCTTTAAATCATATACAGAAAAAGCTCTCTCAACTAACACATTGGATTGTCTGATCTTTGCATACCTGAATGATCAAGCCAGTTAAGCTATTTTAGTATATCCATTCAATTAAGTATCTTTGCTTTATCACAGACACTTCAGAGAAGTGGGCTCCTTCTGTGTTTTCAGAAAAGCATTATGTCCCCATTTTCAAATCCCAAATTTTAATAAAAAAGAAAAAAACTGAATAATAACAGGATCATAGAACTGACTCCATAACAATCCTTTCAGCTAAATGAATAGAGAGAAGTAACAGAGAATATGTGCTTATCTGTTATGTAAATAAGATTTCACATAATCTCTCTTAAAAAATTTATTAAAATCTATGTTAGAAAGAAATTGTTTTAGGTCAGCAAATTACTTATTGTCCGAACTGGTTAACCTAAAAAGCAGAGAGCTTTCCAAATTTATATTCAGTACGAGATTTTATGCTCTCTAAAGTCAGATACCATGTCTTATCAATATAGGCCTAACATTCCTCCACTCACTTCTAGCCCCCACCCCCAGACATTCTCAAGTCTCACTAAATGTTTGTTGAACACATTCACCATTTTATTCATTTGACAAATATTTATTGATGGTCTATTCTATGTATAGCGCTAGGTGCTGGTGAAAAAGATATGGGGGGCTATCTTCATGGAGCTTTCAGAACGAGTCAACACAACATGACAGTTGAAACTACACATGCAAATTAACCAACTGCTGGCTAAAGTATGCAAAGAGAAGGGCAGAGTGTATACAGATCAGGTGTGTCTTTCCACAGTCCCCCCTTGCCACTTAGAATGTTCCTGCCACCAATCAATATCTTCTGACACAGACATTCCATTAAGACTTCCACAAGTCACATAATTTCAAAGATTCAATATTTTTTATATTACTAAAGATTCAATATTTTTTACATTCCTAAATCTTTTCCCCCTCATGTGTTAGTCCAATGAAACAGTGAGGTCTCTTTAATATATCCGTTATGGGCATACTCAGGGCATCTGAAGAATCACTGGAACAATCTTCACTATCATCTTTTTTAAAAGCTCAAGATTAAGCTGAATGAATTATAGCCATCCAAATAACATTTTACATATCTCATGTAAACAAAATTCTACCAAAAGCAGTAAGGTCTCATTTTCTCTTTAGAAATTTAAATTTTAGACACCAAAAAACCTGAAAGAGAAAGGAGTAATAAATGATAATATGACTCCCTCAAGTTTACTGGCATTCTGCAAAGACCAAATTAATGGGCTCTTCTCTGTTTCAATAAACTCATTTATTCCACAAATGTCTGCCATGTGCCAATAGTGTGCTGGGTAATGAGGATGGAGACTCTCCCTGCCCTTAAAGAGCTAACTACACTGAGAAGTCATGTATAGAAAAATTAGCCCAATCAGGCACCAACTTTGATGATTTTAAACATTCTTATTGGGGTGCTCTCATTCGCATCCCAGGCAGATTACTCTCAAGTCCTCGGTATATACCTTAACTGCCAATTAGACATTTCCATCTGGATATCCTATTCAAATTTCCAACTCAACATGTCCAAAACAGACACATTCCTCAGCAAATATGCTCTTCCTCCTATGTTCCATCTGCCTCTTTTCAGGAGTCAGAGCTAAAAAACTATCTTTGAAATCACTACACCAAAGTTTGTTGATTCAACCTCAGAAATACCTTCGTCTCCATTCCCTATGCTTTATTTCTATAGCCAGTGACCTAGATCAACCCCCCAACATCCCTCCCGAGCTACAACAGTTTACTTCTCTAGGCTAAATACCCTCCAGTTCTGTAAATGTGTTATAATCATGACATACTTGTATAAAAAACTTAATGCACAGGAAAAAAAAAAAAACTAGAAGGAACTCAACTAAAATGCTAATACGGTTATCAGCACTGGGGTAGTGGTAGGATTATGAACAATTTTTTATCATCTTTATATTTTTTAAACTCCCCAAATTTTCTTTAATAAGCATTATTACATTTATAATGAAGGGAAAAAAATCTCCCCTCATCCCTACTCTATCTACACTCCCCACTACATAGTTTCAAAGAGGTTGGCAGTATCCTATTTTCTGAAACTATCAAGGAGGGAGAATTTTCTTTCAGGATGGTCATAATTTATGCAGGGATGCATTCCAATTTAAAATTCAAATGGTTCAAGACTAATTTTTAAAATGAAATAAACAAAATTAATATTTTTGAGCAATAGTATGGGCTAGGCACTTTCCTAAGAGCTTTACAGACTACTAACATTTAATACTTACAACAACCCTGTGAACTAGATGATTTATCACCAGCCCATTTTAAAAATGAGGAAACGACGGCATAGAGAAATTAAGTTATCTGCCCAAAGTCACTCAGCAGGTAAGTGCTGACTTCAGGATTTGAACTAGGGTCATCTGACTCCAGAGCCCACGCTTAATCATTTTGCTTCATGTCTTTTCAGAATGCACAATTCTACAACTATTTTAAGGGCACTTTTAAATTCTGCTTTTTCCCCCTTAAGCATTATGTTTAATATTTTGCAGCAACTAGTATCATGGTCATCATTTGGCCTCCTTCCTGAGAGTTTACAACATCTAATTTTCAATTAAAGTGGCTGCTTCTGGGGAAAGTTTTCCAGTAATGGTGATGACTGACACTCCACACTTTAGAATGTTGGTGGTTCACAAAGAAATGACAAAATGTTTCTGGTATTTACTGTTAAAGCTGCATGTCCTATGGCCATAGGAAATTATGTGACTTTTAATAGAGGAGGATTTGCATTATTTCACATTTTGCACATAAAGTGAGAAGTTTTACTGATTTTAATTTCTCAACAGATGAAATTCCCAGAATTAAATAAATTTGAGTAAAAAGTGATTGCACTATGACAAACAGACTTCCAGCAGGGGGTAGCACTTGAGCTGGAATTGTGAAGTATAGGTCAAGTCTGAAAACGTGTAAGTGAGGGGAACAGGAGGGCTCCAAGTAGACAACAACTTGAACAAAGTCAGAAAAGACAACTAGAACAGATGGGGACAAATGGTCAGTCGGCAAGGAAGCACCGGAGGCTTCCCATGAAGAGACACATCTGGGTGTGAGATGAAATGGAATGGGAAGAGAACAGCTGGCTGCTTATACTGAGAAAGTGGCTAGAGTAAAGGAAAATCTTTAAGTCTGTTACATACATTGCTATTAGGCACCCCTCTCACACTTTATACACTGGCTACATTTGGTTGTTTTTTTTTTAAAGATTGGCACCTGGGCTAACAACTGTTGCCAATCTTTTTTTTTTTTTTTTTTTTCTGCTTTATCTCCCCAAACCCCCCCTGTACACAGGTGCATATCTTAGTTGCAGGTCCTTCTAGTTGTGGGATGCGGGATGCCACCTCAACGTGTCCTGACGAGCGGTGCCATGTCCGCGCCCAGGATCCAAACCCTGGGCCACCGCAGCAGAGCACGCTAACTTAACCACGGAGCCGGCCCTAAACCCAGAAATATGACTTACTTATTACTCTATCTACCTATTCATCCATCCTGATTAAATTTCACTGGATTCCATCCATCATCCAGCCTACCAAGATTATTTTTAGATACTGATTCTGTCATGGGATTTAACTGTGCTTTCTAGCTTCATTTTGTTTTCGATTTTTAAAAGTACTTTGTGCTGTTTTAT
The DNA here is from genome assembly GCF_041296235.1 of Equus asinus. NCBI lineage: Eukaryota > Metazoa > Chordata > Mammalia > Perissodactyla > Equidae > Equus > Equus asinus. The sequence goes on from NC_091794.1 coordinate 83,053,402, forward strand.
CATAAAAGTAATATCACTTACTGTTTAAAAAACAGGAAGACAGATAGATGGAGAAGTAAAAATAAATATTTCAATAATCCACACTATTACCACCCAGAAATAGACCACTGTTAATATTAAGTTCAAGGGGGTTTTATGCCTAAATTAAGCATTTTAATAGAATCATACTAGATACTGTTTTGTAAAGTTTTCTTCAATATCAGTATTTTTATAGCTGCACAGCCTTGTGTGCATACCACAATTTATTACCCAATTCTCCATTTCTGGACATTATAGTTTCTATCTTTGCATTATTATACATAATGTTCAGAGCACTCCTCTACCTAATTTTTTCCATGTATCCAAGACAATTTTCTTAGAATTATGTCCTACAAGTGGAATTGCTGAGTCAAAGGATGAATAATTGTTATGGCTTTGTATAGTGCCAAATTCTGCTCCAGAAAATTTGTTCCAATTATTCCTATTATTATTGTCAGATAGTGACAGATTGAGGAAATGTCACAATTATTGTACCTTACAATCTAAACACAATTTTTTGAGGGTCAGCTGGATAGGGGAAATACAATATTTTATTTATTCAATTTACAATCCTTTCATTATTGTTGCAGTTAAAATTTTTCATACATTTCTTTTATGATATAATCTTAAAATTTAATTACTATAGTACTGTGTGGTATCTTCATCTGAATTATCAATATCAGTGAGGAAGAGACCTTGGATGAGAAGAGAATCAACAGTTAACTTTAATCTTCCAAAAAACGAAGAGGGAACACTTCCTAACTCATTCTATAAGGTGGGCATTACCCTGATCCCAAAGCCAGACAAAGATTATAAGTACAGAAAGCTACAGACCAATATTCCTCATGAACATTGATATAAAAACGATCAACGAAATACTAGCAAACTGAATTCAATGGTATGTTAAAACAGATTACACACCATGACCAAGTGGGATTTGTTTCTGGAATGCAAGGACGGTTCAGCATATGAAAATCAATGTGATATTCCACATTAAGAGAATGAAGAGGGAAAAAAACATGATCACCTTAACTGACGCAGAAAGGACATTTGACAAATTCAACACCCTTTCATAATAAAAAACACGCAACAAACTAGGAATAGAAAGAAACTTCTTCAAACATAACACAGACCATAGATGAAAACCCAACAACTAACATTTTACTCAATGGTGAAAGACTGAAAGCTTTTCCTTTAAGATCCGGAACAAGGATGCCTACTTTTACCACTTCTATTCAACATAGTACTAAAAGGTCTAGCAAAGTAATTAGGCAAGAAAAAGAAATAAAAGGCATCCAAATTGGAATGAGGTAAAAGTATCACTGTTTGCAGATGACATGATTTTATATGTAGAAAATACGAAAGATTCCACACAAAAAAACTATTAGAATAAACATTCAGCAAAGTTGCAGGACACAAAATCAATACATAAAAATCAGTTGTGTTTTTATACATTAACAAGGAACAATCTGAACAGGAAGTTAATTACTCCATTTACAACAGCATCAAAAATATTGTTAGGAATAAATTTAACCAAGAAAGTGAAAAACTTGCATAGTGAAAACTACAAAACCTTGCTGAAAGAAATTAAAGACGACACAAATAAATGGAAAGACATGACATGGAAATGTTCATGGATTAGAACACAATATTGTTAAGATGTCAATACTACCCAAAGCAATCTACAGATTCAATGCAATCCCTATCAAAATTCCAATGATAGCTTTTTGTTTTGTTTTGGAGAAACAGAAAAATCCATCCTGAAATTGATATGGAATTTCAAGGGACCCTGAATTGCGAAAACAATCTTGAAAAAGAAGAACAAAGTTGTAGATCTCATACTTCCTGATTTCAAAATCTTCTATAAAGTGATGGTACTCAAAGCAGTGTGTACTGGCATACAGACAGACACACAGATCAATGGAATAGAACAGAGAATCCAGAAATAAACCCTCACATATAAGGTGAAATGATTTTCCACAAGGGTGCCAAGACCATTCAATGGGGGACAGGACAGTCTTTTCAACAAATGGTGCCAGGAAAATTGGATATCCATATGCAAAAGAATGAATTAAGACTTTTACCTTACAACATATGCAAAAATTAACTCAAATAGATTTAACAGCTAAAAGCATAGAACTTTCAGAAGAAAACAGACAGGAAAAGCTTAATGATATGGGATTTGGCAATGATTTCTTGGATGTGATACCAAAAGCACAAACAAAAGCAAAAATAGCTTAAATTGTACTACATCAAAATTAGAAACTTTTGTACACTAAAGGACACTACCAACATACTAAAAAGGCAACCCACAGAACGGGAGAAAATACTTGCAAATTATCTATCTGTTAAGGGATTAATATCCAGAATATATAAAGAAGACTTAAAACTCAGCAACGACAAAATAAAACAACCCAATTAAAAATGGGCAAAGGACTGGATTAGACATTTCTCCAAAGAAGATATTAAATGGCCAACAAGCACACATAAGATGCTTAGCGTCACTAATTAGGAAATGCAAATCAAAACCACAAGACACCACTTTACACCCATTAGGATAGCTATTATCAAAAAAAAAGAAAATAAGTGTTGGTGAGGATGTAGAGAATTTGGAACCCCTGTGCATTGTTAGTGAGAATGTAAAATGGTGGAGCCACTGTGGAAAATGGTATGGTGGTTCCTCCAAAAACGAAACACAATTTATCATATGAACCAGCAATTCCACTTCTGGATATATACGCAAAAGAACTGAAAGCAGGGACTTGAAGAGGTATGTGTACAATCATGTTCATTGCAGCATTATTTACAACAGCCAAAAGGAGAAAGCAAACCAAGAGTCCATCAACAGATGAATGAATAAATAAATTGCGGTATATACATACAATGGAATATTACTCAGCTCTACAAAGAAAGGAAATTTGACATATGCTACAACATGGATGAATCTTGAAGCCATCACACTAAGTGAAATAAGCAAAGCATAAAGAGACAAATACTGTATAATTCCACTTATATGAGATACCATAGTCAAATTCAGAGACGTAGACTAGAATGCTGGTTGCAGACACTGGGGAGTGGGAGGAATGGAGAATTAGTGTCTAATGGTTTCAGAGGTTCAGTGTGGGAAGATGAAAAAATTCTGGAGAGGAATGGTGGTGATGGTTGCATAACAATGGAATATATTTAATGCCACTGAACTATATACTTAAAAATTGTTAAAATGGCAAATTTTATATTATGCATATTTTGCCACAATAAAAAAATATAAAAAAAAAGAGTTACCTCTATGTCTCAACATTTTAGATTAGAAATTTTCAAGAAACAGAAGTAGGTGAGTGTGCAACAGGAAGACTAGAGAGAGAGAGGAGGATAAATTCAAATATCTCCCATTTTCTGCTTCAGTGAGTCACTACTACTAAAAGGATTGATCTGAAATACTTCTTAAATCTGGAGACTTTAAGATCCAAGCTTTATCACACTGGGGAAAAGTAACACAATTCTGAGGTAGCTGTGTAATAGAGTGAAATAACGTCCTTTGGGTGTGGATTCAAACCTCTGTCTCCATCATTTACCAGCTAACCTCTCTGGATCTTGGTTTTTTAAAATCAGTCAACTGAAATTGACTGAGTACTTATTTTGCGGCAGGCATTGTGCAATACAGATTTTTAAAAACTTGTAAAAATATATAACAAAATTTACCATCTTAATCATTTTTAAGAGTACAGTTCTGTGGCATTAAGTATATTTACACTGTTGTGCTATCATCACCAACATCCATCAACAGAACTCTTTTCATCTTGCAAAACTGAAACTGAACCCATTAAACAGTAACTCCCCATTTCCCTCTCCCTTCAGCCCCTGGCAACCACCCTTCTACTTCCTGTCTCAATGTGCAATACAGCTTTAATAATATTATACTTTCTATGTGAAAAAGCAACACAAGAGTGTGGTAATGGCATCAAGGTAGACAAACAGACCAATGGAACAGAATAGAGTCCAGAAATAGACCCACACACATACGGCTAATTGATTTTCAACAAGGTGCAAAGGCAATTTCTCAACTCAATGAGAAAGCAGTCTTTTCAAAAAATGATGCTGGAACATTTAGATATTCATATTAAAAAAAAGAATTTCCATCCATCCCTCACATAATATACAAAAATTAACTCCAAATGGATCATAGATCTAAATGTAAAACTTAAAACAGTAAAATTTCTAGAAGGGAACAAAAGACAAAATCTTTGTGGTCTTGCGTTAGGTAGATTTCTCAGATATAAGATAAAAAACAATCTATAAACAAAAATGTTAATTAATTTAAGTTTATCAAAATTAACTTACGTTCTTCAAAAGATACTGTTAAGAGAATAAAAAGACAAGCCATAGCCTAGGAGAACTTCTTTGCAAAGCATGTACTATTTTCCTTGACCCTATCAGCTCTGTGGTTATAGAAGCAATCAACTTAACAGAAGTAACCATGGCTTGGCTGCTCTTATGCCCACCTAATAATGTAGGACTTTTCTTTCCTGTTTGTCTCACCCAGTTTTTCCTGGAAGTTCTTGATGGTATCTCACATGAGTTCACCAACAGTTGTCCAGAACGAGTGACACTCTCCATGTTCTTCTGCTTCAGTTCACCCTTGTTGTGATCTGCTCCCTGCAAGCTGGTGAAAAGCACCTCAGCCTTTCCCCATGCCCACATCACCACAATGTAATCTGTGTCATGGCCAAGAGTGTTCCCTCCAGAGTCCCAAGTGAACCATAGGCAGAGAATGTGTGTAACTTAGAAATGATACAAATCACCATCCCCAATCTGTCTACCCTTTGGCATCTAAGCCCCAGCACTAAAAAAAAAAGAGAATATCTATATCTATGTTATATTTTTGGTGAGGAAGATTGGCCCTGAACTAACATCAGTTGCCAATCTTCCTCTTTTTGCTAGAGAAAGACTGTCGGTGAGCAAACATCTGTGCCAATCTTCCTCCATTGCGTATGTGGGACACCACCACAGCACAGCTTCATGAGCAGTATGTAGGTCTGCATCCAGGATCCAAATCCGCAAACCCCAGGCTGCCAAAGCAGAGCGCACAAACTTAACCACTATGCCACCAAGCCAGCCTCAAAAAAAGAGGGAATGTATTTGATAAGGGTTTGTCTCCAGAAACACATTCCTCTCAAAACTCAACAATAAGATGACAATTTCTTTTCAATGTGCCAAAGATTTGAAAAGATATTTCACCAAAGATATAAGGATGGTAAATAAGCACATGAAAAGATACTCAACATAGTAAGTCATTAAGGAAACGCAAATTAGAACCACAATGAGCTACCACTAACTTTAGAATAGCTAAAATTAAAAAGACTGGCCACACTAAGTGGAAAGGAGGTGGAAAACTAGAACTCTCATACATTATTGGTGGGTATGTAAGATGATACAACTACTCTTAAAAACCCGTCACATGACCGAGCCATTCCACCTAGGTATTTACCCAAGAGAAAGAGAAAGTATTTGTCTACACAAAGACTTACACACAAATGTTCATAGCAGCTTTATTTGTAATAGCTAAAAACTGGTAACAAGCCAAATGTCTATCAACAGGTGAATGAATAAACAAATCATCATATAGCCATATTACGAATACCCAGGAATAAAAGCAATTAATTATTAATATATACATGAATTTGAAAATAATTATACTAAGTTAAAGAAGCCAAACAGAAAGACTGGATAATTTTATTTATATAAAATTCTAAAAAATACAATCTAATCTATAGAGACAAAGCAGATCAATAGTTTGAGTGAGGATGGAAACGTGTAGAGGAGGAAGGTAAGAAAGAAGAAATACAAAGGGGTAGGAAGAAACTTTTAGGGGTGATGGATTTGTTATGTTGATTAGGGTGATGCTTTCATGTGTATATAGATATGCCAAAGCTTATCAAATTGTACATTTTAAATATGAGCAGTTTATTGTAAGTCAATTATACCTCAATAAAAGTTTTTTAAAAAGACAAATGGGAACTAAAATGCACAAAATCATAAAAGGAATTTAAATAAATTTCAATGTCTTGATTGTCAGATTTTTAATTTTTACTGCAATAAAATATAAAACTTCTGTGCATAAAGATAACATAAAAAATGAGATAAACTGGAAAGAAGATAATTCTAATGTATATGACCAACAAAGGATTCATGTCTAGAATATATAACTTCATAAAAACTGTTATGAAAAAGACAACCTAACTGAAAAGAGGAGGAAAAAATAAGAAAAGGCAATTCACAGAAGAGGAAATCTGAATAGCAATAAATATATACAAAAAAGATAAAGAACCCTTCCCAAGTAAACAGAAAAAAACAAAACCACAATGAGATACCACAGTCCACTCATCAGAATGGCTAAAATTAAACTGTGTGACTACACCAAGTACTGGCAAGAACGTGGGGCAACAGTAACTTTCATACTGATAACTAGCACAAACTGCTGCAAATACTTCGGAGAGCAACTTGGCAGTATTTATTATAATTGAAGATAGACCTATATATGAACCCAGGAATTCCACTGCAAGCATAAACCCTAAAGAAATTCTTGCACCCATGTATCAAGATATACTGGAAAGATATCCACCCCAGCAGTTAATGTAAATACCTTTAAATCCAACAACAAAAGAATAGACAAATGAACTGTGATATATTTACATAATAAAATACTACACACCAGTGAAAAATGAATGCATCAAAGCTATACATACCACTATAGATGAATCTTAGAAACATATTGAATTTTAAAAGCCTAAGAATACACACAGTACATCATTTAAGCAAAGCTACAAAATACTACTATACATTGTGTTGAAATGCACAAATGCAAAGCATAAAGATGCAGGGGAATGATTAAATACTAAAATCGGGATGGTAGTGAGAGGGAGATGGTATCTGTGAAAGGATACATAGTTAGCTTCAATGGTTTTATTTCTTAGGTTGTGTGCACTTTAGTACGTTCTTTACTACTTTGCATGTTGGAGATATTTTATTTTTTAAAAAGTTACATACCCGTCAAAGCTCTGAGCAAAATGGATTTCCAACCTATATTCCCTATACCCAGCCTGGAGGGATCTACTCAGGAAGCTACTGGAGAGTACCCTCCCATATCCAAAATATAAGAGAGTAAAACAAGAAAAAGACATGACGGCCAGGAAATAGAGGATCTAACAAGAGAGAGAAGCCAAAACAAGCACTAAAACAACAGCTGATAAAATGGAAATTATTTAAAAGGGTAATACACAAGTACAAAAACAAGTAACATAAAGTGAATGTCCCATTAATTCTTCACTGAAACGCAACAAATAACACTTTTGTGTAATTGTAATTGTCTTTCACAACTTTTTCTATATATCACTGCTTTAGAAAATGAGATAGTTTTCTAACTTTATTTTTAAACAACGCATCTTGGATATCCTTTCACATCAATACATATAGCACTACCTTTTTTGCCTGTTTAAACTTTATTCGAAAAAATACTGAAATACAAAAAAGTAAAATTCACACAATCACACCACCTACAAATTTTGTCTGCAATAAAGAAGTGAGAGATCACACCTGTGTTCCATTCCCACTCCTCACCCCCAAATAACTCCTATAAACAATTTCGTGCATGTGCCTTATATACAAAGACAACAGCTTTCTAATTCTTTGTAATAATCTCCTGGGTTCAAATGTTTTATGGCTCTGGGATGTTCAAAGGGTACTTAGTTTTTGGCATTTCCAAACCTAAAATATCTCTAAAAACCCTCATCCAGTCCAAGATGGATTCCTGGCATTTCTGCTCTTCCTTAAATTAGTAGGGTATTCCCTTCTTAATCACACATTTGCTTTAAATTTTTAGTTTAGCAACCAACATCAATGAAGCTGATAATACAAAAGTAGCATGAAAAATCATTTCTTTATAACCTATTTGGAAAAGAGCAATAATGTTGCTTATTCAAAATGATTTATATTAGACTTCAAAATTATTATGCAATACTTAGGCACTGGGAATTGTTTTACTTATGTTCCTGTTGCCTAAGGACAAACTAGCTGGAAGGTGGATAAATACACATGATCAAACACTGACTACTGCTCTATTGTATCATAAGCAAATCTAACACAAAAAAATTGTTGAATATGTATATTTTCCGCTAGACAGTAAACTCACAAAGGACAAGAACCACATCTGTTTTTTCATCAAAGCAGACCAGAACCCAGCATACTGAGTAGTACATAGCAGGTATTCTGTAATTATTTGCTTTTGATGCTTGACACTATTGTTAAAGGATATGCTAACTTATTTTTGAGGTTTGATTAAGACAGTTTTTCAGACACATATCTTTGATTAGAGTGAAATACACCTATATACTAAAACAAATTCAACTAAGTAGATTTGATTCCAAATTCTCATTGCTTCATTCAAACCCTATAAAGGAGGAGAGCGGCAAAATGTTGAACAAACTGCACTTGTGAAATTTTAAAAAGGGAATGCTTAGATCACATTTTTCGTTTTTTAGATCATATTTTTTAGAAGGGTGCTCACATCAGATTACAATGATACACTAGTCCTGAATTTTGTCTGGTGGCAAACAGATATGCCAAAGTTCAGAGCTATTGCTACCATAGCCTATTCTGATCCTCAGCTAGCACCCTAGATTGAGAGGGCGTTCCCCCTTAAAAGCTTTAAGCTGGAAAGGGAATGGGCTGGATAACCTCTAAAGTTCTTCCCCTAAACATAAGATTCTACGATTTTATGAAAACATGGCCAGCTTTTCCCCAGGGACTCAAATCTAATGTATTACAAATTCAAATCATTTTTGATATATGCATATTTCAGTAAAACGAAATACATAATTTAAATACCAAACAATAAACCAAAGTTAAAGCCAATAGCCAAAAGAATCAAAAATATTTTATATAGAATGATCTGTTGGTTGCAACAGATCAAATCCATTATACCCACTAGAAACCCCAAAGAGCACCCACATTGCTTCAATATAGCAGACATTCATTGTAAATTATACTTCCAGTCTACAAAGCTCATCATATGCTCTCTAAATCTAAAACTATGCCAGTAAATGCTCTGTAAAGATCTAGGAAACTTCTTTTTTCTTTCAATAGGCTGTACATTGACCGGAAAATAGAAAAAGCTGCTCTACATGAAATTCTTTTGTAAAATAATATTCAAGATAGAAAGGAAATAAAGAAATTGACACAGTGGATACCTATCTGCTATCAAAAGCTATGCTAAGGGCAGTACTGTACTGTTCTATTTGATCCTCACAACCAACCATGGGGTAGTTTTCTATTATCCCCAATTTTATAGACAAGAATATAGTTCCAAAGCAAGTTGTTGGAATGAAGAGTTAAAGTGAAATCTCCTAACTTCAAATCTACATTCTACTGGATATGTTCTCCATTTCATAAGACAATAAAACATCAGACTGACCAAACGTGATGTTTTATCCACACTTACTGTCAGAACTAAGGGATAATCTGCTCTAGATTTAACATTTTCATTTACCAAGTTCTTTAAATGCTGAAATCAAGATTTCACTATGGGGGCCGGCCCCGTGGCCAAATGGTTAAGTTTGAGCGCTCCACTTCGGCTGCTCAGGGTTTCACCAGTTTGGATCCCAGGCACAGATGCAGCACTGCTCATCAAACCATGCTGAGGCAGCATCCCATATAGCACAACCAGAGGCACTCACAACTAGAATATACAACTATGCATTGTGGGGCTTTGGGGAGAAGAAGAAGAAGAAAAATAAGAAGATTGGCAACAGATGTTAGCTCAGGTGCCTATCTTAAAAAAAAAAAAAAAGATTTCACTATGAAGGAAAAAGCCAAGTAAGGATAGTGAGCATGACAACTAATGTAAACACACAATTTCAGTTCAAATTAGTAGAGTGGTTTCCACTGGGATGCGCGTTTACCCTAGAGGAGTAAATAATAACCTATGAGGGGGAAGGAATATATTAATAATACTCTTATTTAAATGAGTTTTCAAAAATCTCATCCCTTTTATATTTTTCTGTTTGCTTATAACATATCGGTACTGTACAAATAAAACATATTAGGGCTGGCCCGGTGGCACAGCCGTTAAGTTCGCACGTTCCGCTTCTCGGCGGCCTGGAGTTCACCAGTTCGGCCCCCGGGTGTGGACATAGCACTGCTCATCAAGCCATGCTGTGGTAGGCATCCCACATATAAAAGTAGAGGAAGATGGGCATGGATATTAGCTCAGGGCCAAGCTTCCTCTCCTCAGCAAAAAGAGGAGGACTGGCACAGTAAGCTCAGGCTAATCTTCCTCAAAAAAAAAAAAAAAATTTAAATATTCATTTATTTCAATAAGGATGCACAAGACAAATGTTTGGAGATGATTCAGAAAACAATCCTTAGCAAATGATTTTCAACAGAATTATATAATTTTGGAGGAGAATCAAACCTTAAAGGTCATCTCATTTAAGCAATTTGAGGCCCCAAATAAACTCATGTGGCCCAACGTCAAACACCCATTTGGTGGCACTTGATTTGAAAAGATATAAAGGTAACAATATAAGTTAGCTAATGGAAAGCACTAGAGTCTTTCCAGTTATTTAGCTATAACCTAGTCTTCCCAGACTCTAACAGCATTGATATATAAGAGATCAATAAATGTTTGTTGGAAATGAGTACACTGAAAATCTCTCACAGCAACAAGCAATTACTAATCAATCACTATTGGAATGTATTATACATTCCAATGGCTTCAGGTTAGGTTGCAACTAACTATATGTTTTGCTTCTTGAGAACCTCAAAGCAGCATGGAATCTCAAGATTACATGATCATAACTCGATGATTAAACACAATCAAATTTTAATGACTTTTAACTAGCAACATTTTAAAATACAGGTATGTAAAAATAAAAAGTAAAAATAAACCTCACAGGAAAAAATTTAAATATCTAATACATAGAAAAAATAAGCAAATGCTGTTAAAATGCAAATTAATATAAGTGTGATAATTTTTTACTATTAGATTGGCAAATATTAAAAAGTTCAATAACACCATAGTTGGCAAGGATATAGTGAAACAGGGACTCTCAAACACTATTGGTGGAAGTACACATTCAGCTTTTTGTAATCCAGTATTCATGAAAATTCAAAATAAGCATTCTCTTTAATCCAGTAATTTTTAATTTCCGGAATTTATACTATAGATATAAATAACCAATGTTTAATGTTCAAGGATGTTCACTACATTATTTGTGTTAACAACAAAAAAGAACACAGATGGTTTATTCTGGTACCATGTTCACCATGTACCGACACACAAAATTGTCTTCAATATATTAAATTAAAAAGTAAATTACAGAAGAGTGTGTATTTGAGTTTTTAAGAATACACAAGAGACTGTTAACTCCTCTGGGGAGTGACTGGAGGGATGGAGGGCACAGGAGACTTTGACTTTCCCCATAAACCTTTTGTAGCATTGCATTTTATGCCTTGAGCACTGCTTTTATAGTTTAAAAAAATTTTTTTTAATTAAGAATGTTAAAGGTTTTGCTACCCGTAGAATTTAAAATCAATGAGGTTTCAATGGAATACTATGTAGCTTTTTAAAATTTTTTTTAAATAAGCTTTCACTTTATTTTTTATTTTTATTTTTTTTGAGGAAGATTAGCCCTGAGCTAACTGCTGCCCATCCTCCTCTTTCTGCTGAGGAAGACTGGCCCTGAGCTAACATCCATGCCCATCTTCCTCTACTTTTATATGTGGGATGCCTACCACAGCATGGCTTGCCAAGCAGTGCCATGTCCGCACCTGGGATCTGAACCTGTGAACCTGAGGCCGCCGAAGCGGAACGTGCACACTTAACCGCTGCGCCACCAGGCCAGCCTCTATGTAGTTTTTTTTCTAATGGGATAAATGTGTGTATTCCACATGGAAAGATGTCTATAATACATTAAGTGAAATAAGGAAGTTTTAGTATAAAGTTTGATATTATTTTTCTAAAAATAGTACATATATATGTACATAGCATATAGAAAAATTCTGTAAGTATACATTTCCAAACTGTTAACCTAGGAAAACATAGTATTGGGATATAAGGGTGTATGTGACAGTTTTCATCTTTACTCTCTCTTCTTTTCATTGTTCTAATTTTTAACAGTTAGAATGTATTCATGGGTCCAGCCCCATGGCCAAGTGGTTAAGTTCGCGCACTCCACTTCAGCGGCCCAGGGTTTCACTGGTTCAGATCCTGGGAGCGGACATGGCACTGCTCATCAGGCCACGCTGAGGTGGCGCCCCACACAGCACAACCAACTGCACTTATAACTAGAATATACAACTATGTACTGGGGGGCCTTGGAGAGAAGAAGGAAAAAAAAAAAAGATTGGCAACAGCTGTTAGCTCAGGTGCCAATCTCTAAGAAAAAAAAAGAAAATATTCATGAATTGCTTCAGCAATTAAACATTTTAACATTTATATATACACACATACTATATATGTATTTTTCCAAAAATTAGATAAATATACCAAGCTATGAACAGTGAGATTACATGGGACTTTCACTTTCTGCTTTATGCATTTATACCTCTTAGGTTAAGCTTTTAGAACGAGCATGTATTAGTTTGGCGTCACAAAGTACATACATATATTTAGTTTTATTACTTTAAGATAACATATATTTTAAACATATATATGAAAAAAGCAACCTAAAGAAAACAAAATTACAAGTAACAGTAGGCCAATTTTATACAACCATATATCATAAAAATGCAATTCTCAAGCTAGGCCATTCATTTTATCCTATCTGGTAATAATTCTTATAAGTGTCCATATTAGTAAAGTATTCTTGTGTTGGCTAATGTGACATACTCAGGTTATATCCTTGGGAGTAAAAATACTATGAAATCAAATGTCAGCACAATAAGCTACTAGACCCCCCCAAAAAAGGACAAGAAAGGCACTTAAACATTAAAGACGGGCCAGCACGGTGGCACAGCAGTCAAGTTTACACATTCCGCTTCTTAGCAGCCCAGGGTTCGCTGGTTCAGATCCCGGGTGCGGACATGGCAACGCTTGGCAAAAGCCATGCTGTGGTAGGCGTCCTACATACAAAGTAGAGGAAGATGGGCATTGGATGTTAGCTCAGGGCCAGTCTTCCTCAGCAAAAAGAGGATTGGTAGTGGGTAGCTCAGGGCTAATCTTCCTCAAAAAAAAAAAAAAATTAAAGAAATCAGGCACAGCACAAAAATGAAGAGAAACAAATACATTAGTAGTTTCCAGGCTAGCTAATGTTGCAGAAATATGGGTAAACCTAAATGAATAAACCTGAATTCAAGATATGCCTGAAATATAAGTCATTCTCAACTTCCAAAAAATTATAATACTGTACACTGAAATATTTTTCATATAGGACAATAAGTATAATTTAAAACCTGCAAAAACTTTGGAGGGATTTTTTTTTTTTTCCATAAAAAGCTCACAGTCATGTTTTAGGCTGAAACTAGGGAACCAAAACCCAGTGTTTTGCCTTACCTTAATGAAAGAAAAGCATGTGATTTTTGGGCTGACACAGGGTTCAGAACACAGCATTACGTTAAATGTTTGGACCTGCTAAATTTAGCAAATGCTGCACAACACTTAATGTTTCTCTAGGAGATTCACAGTGCAACTTAACATATAAAAGGACACCTTAAAAAACACTTATCCTGGGCAGGTCCCATGGCCTAGTGGTTAAGTTTCATGCTCTGCTTCAGTGGCCAGGGTTCAGTTCCCGGGTGCAGACCTACACTACTCGTCAATGGCCATGCTGTGGTAGCAATCCACATACAAAAAGAGGAAGACTGGCCCAGATGTTAGCTGAGGGCAAATCTTCCTCAAACAAAAAAAGAGGAAGATTGGCAACAGACATTTGCTCAGGGTTTATCTTCCTCAGGGAAAAAAAATACTTATCCCAACTTATATGAACACAGAATCCTTATTTCAAGAAGTACTTACCAATACACACATCTCACGGAACAAAACACAGTTTACGAAATGCTGATATAGGAAAAAGAGCATGGGCTCTTTTGTTACAGCTTACTTATTAACTAAATGCCCCTAGCACAGTTACTTAACTTTCCTGGGCCTCAGTTTTCCATCTGTAAAATGAAAATAATATCACCTACTCAAGTGCTTGCCACATAAAATATGCTCAATAAATTAAACAGCCCCTCTCATTTTTCTTATGATCGCTTGTTTGTTGGTTTTACACAAGCAATGACAGTTTTAGGAATCTATTTTTTATACCATCTTGCTCAATCCCTTAACCATCTTCAGGTTTTCAAGTATGGTGTCAATCACACCAAAATAATGGTTTCAATCTGGCTAAGCAAACCTTGTGGAAAAAGTCATTACTTTAAATATTTGTGGGATATAAGCAGCCATAGGAAGTTCTTAGAAAACATAGATAAAATAAAAATGAGGTTCTACTCTTACGTAATCAAGATACAAAGAACACTAAGACCTAATCCCTGCTGAGTAGCAGCATAAACTAGCTGACAAAAAATGTCCCTGTTTCTTGATAAAGACCGGTTAAGACTTGCTTGTTACCCTCAGGAAGTCTAGGTGGCGATTTAAGGAAGAGAGGAGATGAAAGATCAACAAATATTGAGTACCCATCAAGTTCCAGGGGCCATCCTAGGCACTTAGGTAAACAAAATAGTCAACACCCTCAGAATGCTTACATTCCAGGTGGGGAGACAAACAAATAGACAGATAGTACTCAGTGACTTGAAAAAATACAAAGCAGTGTTAAGGAGTTGGAAGAATACAGGAAAGAGCTGTTTTAGATAAGACAGTCAGAAAGGCCTCTGGGAGAGGTGACAGGTGTCTACACTGAATGAAAACAAAGTACATTTTAGCTTGCCAGTGATTCACAGTCTTGAAATAAGAGGTGCTCTCTATTTAGACTTTTTATTAACATTGTTCAGAAGAGCGTGATCTACAGGTAGACACAGCCACAGTATACACGAGACTGGATGGCACCACAATAAATGGCATCACCCAAAGTTCCCACTGCTTCAACAGGTCGCATTTATAATACGTTTTGGTTATATGCACTACAAACGTAGCTTTTTGCTATTGTAACTACCTCTCATCTAGTTCTAGCTAGACATTGCCCAAAAGAAGGCAGCACAAGGAGAAAAACTAATGCACTAAAAAGTCTTTAAAATGAATGAAAGAGGTAATGCTCAAGAGTATTCATGGCCACCAACCCCAAGGAGTTAGGAAGAGTGATCCTCCCCATCTCAACATCTCCAAACTGCTTTCCTATTAGGCTAACTCTTCCTAACTACCAGAATGCCTACCATTTTCTCCCTCCATCAACACTAGCCCTCCTTCTACACATCTAAGTGTGTACATTATTAAATGAATGGAGGCTAAGTTGCCAGTAACATCTTCAAGAAATGACCAGTATCTCCTATCCTGTTCCTTGACAGTAATTTCATATGGTAAAATCGCTTTTTTACATACTAGGTTTTACTTTAGGTGTTCCTTTTGGGTACTCTTCTCTTGTGTGTATCATCAAGTCCTTACAATATAATTCATTCAACAAATTAGTTTTGTGTACCAGGTACTGTATTAATTGCTGAGTACCAAGTATACAAAAAAACGAAACAAGACCCCTGCTCTTGTTGGCTTACTAGTCAAAGCAAGAGACAAACATGGAAACAAACATTCAGGCGCCACACTTATGTACAAGATGCTACTGAATATACTAAGTGAAAGAATCACTTCACTCTGTCTGCTGAAATCCGAAAACACTTCTGAAAGACTGTAAATATTTGAGCCAGGTCTTAAAGGATAAATAGGCAGATGGGAAGGGAGGATCCTGGGGTTAATCAGTCAGACTGAGAGATGGACAGTGTTGTGAAGGTGGACCAAAAAAATAAAGAGGCTAGAAAGGTGGCTGCTGGGGGGTGGGCGGGGGCGGGGGGGGGGGGGGGGGCGCGGGTGGTCCAGATTCTAATAGGCTTTGTATGCCAGGCTAACAAGTCTGAATTTTATCTTGACTTTGGGGTAGGAGGCCATTGAAGAATTTTAGGGAATAAAGTGACTAACAGGATTATATTTACAATTTAGAAAGAACACCCAAATAGATGGTAGATAAGGCCAGTCAGAAGGCAAGGGAGATTAGTGAAGAGGTTGCCGCAATAGGATATTATGAAGCCTGAACCAAGAAAGTGACAGTAAGAAAGAAAATCAAGAGTTAAAACCATAGGTATGTACAAAGTATCAAAAGAACACAAACTAAGAGGAACTCTACCTAGTGAAATCAGAGAACGCTTCACAGAGGAGGTAATATTTGCACTGAGCCCTAAAGAAGGAAAATTTCCCATGCAGAAAGTGAGGAAAAAGACAGAATAGCACAATGAAAGGGAAAGACATAAGAACGCTTGATGACCTGAGAGCTTGTTAAAGCAGTAATTCTCTCCTTTTGGAGATCAGTCAGTCAGTTGGTAATATTTACTGAAAGCCTAATATGTCTTGGATCAAAGAATCAAATGAGACTTAAGATTATCTTTCCCAAAATGATGCACTTAGAAATTCAGTCAAAATTTTAACCAGAGTAACAAGTGAGATGACACTTTGGTCCACGGACTCCAAGTAAAGCACCCTCTAATAAGTAAGAATAGGACTGGGGTGATGGGATTGGCTAGGTAAGAGCTGAAAAGTAAGGGGGGCAGGGTTGTGAAGACTTTTTAGCCCAAGGCTAAGAAATGTGATAACTCAGACAATTCCGGGGGCATGGTTTTTTTTTCTTTTTACAGAGATTGTCTTACATAGTACACACAATAATGTATTTACATACAGAACAATAAGTACTATTATTATTCCACTTGCAAATGAGAAAACTAAGATTCAAAGAAAGTAACATGCCCAAGGTACCACAGCTAATTTAAATGGTGAAGCCAGTATGCCTATCTGACTTAGACCCTTTGTACTCAATTACTAATCTAGGAAAAACTGAAAAATATGCAGTACTTATCTATTTTAACCACTGAAAAATCTACAAAATCACTGTTAGCCCAGAACCTAAAAATGTCTCACACAAACAAGGTTTACTCATAAAACTACTTTGCCTGGTATTCTCAAAGTATAATCATTCACTTAATTAATTTCAAGTTTGTTAATGAAGTCTACCTAAAAAGTCTTCAACATGTGTGTTACAAATAGAACTACCAGTTGTAAAACTTCAGGAATTTTGGTTTCCAAAATACAGCAAAAACTTGAGAAGGTATCATCAATTTTTCAGCAAACAAAGAAAGACTGTTTTCTGGAGTTAATCTTATCCACACTTTCTGGCAGACAATGTTTTCAGAAAAGGAACCAAGGGAAAGAAGAAGAAGAAGAAGAAAAAAACCCCACATCGCATAGTCACTGAATACAAATTCTCACTCAATACAACTTGATCTAAGTATCATTTTCTTAGTAACTATTACTTCTGGAGTTTCGTTTTTATCATCTTCACAAACTTCTGAAAATTGAAAACATGCCCAGAATGAAACAAGCTTCTCTATCCTTTCATATGTTAGTTTATTTCTTGATTTGGTGCAATTCCAAAGATAGAGCCATTTCTTCTCAGCGCTGCAAGAGATGGAGATCCAGTCTGTTGCCTGAGGGATCTACCTGGAACAATCTAAGTTTCTAGGACAACAATTCTAAACTAAACATCTGATGAAGATACTTTTGTGGCAGTTAAGCATCCCAGAGAGCTCAGGTCAGGGCTTTATGATAATGTAATGCTACTACCTATCTTTACATATTATCCGCTTGTAGAGGGCAGGTACCTATCTCCAGCGCTCAGTGCAATGTCAGGCACACACACAATCAGTGTTTCCTAAGAGGATGAATAAATCTTATTCTGCCTTTCAAATGTGAAACCAAGAGCTACTCAACCAAATTTGGATGGAGAAATTTTTCCTGCTTCATTATAAATTTTTATTTTTATTTTTTTTCTGTATCTGGTGAGCAAGGACACCCTAAGTTGATTTTATCTGGGCTACTGGAAAAAATGTGACACAAATATTGTGACAAATATTGCAAAGAGCTGTATGTAAACTTTATCTGCTATTGTTTGTATAAAGCATTACAAGGAGATAAAGATCAGAGAACAAAATATAATTTCACAGTCATAGTTTGCCCAAGGTTATTAGCTAGTAAGTGGTAGAGCTGCAATTAGGACCCAACTAACTCCCAATCCAATGTCCTTTCTATTACGATATATCGTCACAGGAACACCTTTTCTTATTTCATTTATTAGTCCAAAAAATGTTCTCCGAAAAATGTTAGGCCAAAAAATATCTTCACAGAAAAGACAAATTACAGGGGCCGGCCTGGTGGTGCAGCAGTTAAGTTCGCACATTCTGCTTCTACGCGGCCCGGGGTTTGCCGGTTCAGATCCCGGTGCGGACATGGCATCGCTTGGCAAAAGTCATGCTGTGGTAGGCATCCCACTTACAAAGAAGAGGAAGATGGGCATGGATGTTAGCTCAGGGCCAGTCTTCCTCAGCAAAAAGAGGACTGGCAGTAGTTAGCTCAGGGCTAATCTTCCTCAAAAAAAAAAGACAAATTATAAAAGTTCTTTTTAAGAAAATTCTTCTGTGCCCTCACATCTCTAGACATCCCCAAGACTCAAGACATGAAAGCATTCAGTTAAAATAAGAGCTGCAAGCACTAGGCATAAAGCAAAAAATATATATAGTATCCTTTGAAAAGCTTCAATTTGATTGGTTACATTCATTCTTGTTATCTTTCTAGGAAGACAACTCAAGCTTAGAAACCTTACCCCAAACTCTGTTCTTCTCCGGTCCTCCTCCTCACTCTTCTTTGTCCCATTAGCTCCCCCTTCTTCCAAAGCACTGTTTTCCTTCTCCTCTCTACCTTTGGCACTGGAATGCTCCCCCGACACACCTTCACATGACTCATTTTCATCCTTTCAGCCAAGGAGCCTTCCTGGACCACCCTATCTAAAATGGCTTCTCCCAGTTACTTCTTTCTAAGTACACATCACAATCTATAGTTCACCTTTGTATTTACTTTTACTACTTAACTGTTGTTGGCATCGGGATGTCCCATGAGATCTCCCCTCACCGCTGTCTCTACAACACCTCCTTTTCCATCATTACCAAAACTGCATGCGGTGAGCGCTGTCTTATGTTTCCTCAGCACTTAGTAAAGTGTCTGACACCATCCTAAGGAGTCAGTAAAAGTTTGTAGAATAAATGTGTGTAGTAAGTACGAACGCTCATTACTAGGAAGGAAGCAAAGAACATCTTAATACCTCATAGTGCAGAAATGCTGCAGGCTGTAGACACAAAAATTGGAGCGATACAATGTATGGAAAAATTAGCAAAGACAAAATTCCATTCAAAGAGATGAGGTGCTTCTGGCTCAGCTGAGAGGAGGGAGAAAAGCCAATCAAGCAAGTCCATTTTTGATTCTCCTCCGGACCAAAAGAGCAAATTGTCCCCCAAAATTATAACTTTGGAACACCGCAATTTATTCAGCACACTCAACTACTCATTAAGAGTCTAAGTACCAACATACTAGGATTATTTTCCATTCTCTAAGGTATACCAGGTGAGGAACAGAGGCATGGCTCTGAAACCTGATAAAACAAACAGCAGAAACAATAATGGCATATCGTTACATCTATAAAGGACTCGAAAACATTGAGAAAAACCTCGGAGCGATCATGGAGACTAAACTAAACACATCAATAAATATGTAAATCACAGGTTAGGACCCACTATGGCACAGAAATGGTCACACAACTGGCAAAAGAGACCACACGCCACATCTTCCTCGATCCTCTTCTACTCAAGGGACCAAACCTCCACTACAAGGCTCACCAGCCTCATTCCTGGTAGCACAATCCTCAAAGGAGTACAGAAGGGGCGAAAGGACGGCTTAAACGTCAAAAAAAAAAAAAGCGCAAAAACCCAACCACCACGCGGCTCCGCAATCTCTAATCATGAAGCCCTAGACGCCTTTCAAAGCCAACTGTCATACCTTTTAAGGGACCAAGAAGATGTTCACTCCAAAGATAAGTCTCTGGCCACTACACATATCTCCGGATTATTCAGAAAAACCCAGGTTTTCCAGTTTGGAGATGTGCACTCTACTCAAAAAAGGATCTCCTGGCAGGAACGAGTAATCAATCCCTGAGGGGGCAATGGCGCTCCAACCACTCGGCCGGGGCACGGGCACCGGCGACAGGGCACGGCCCTTCCTGGGAGCCGCGGGGGCCCTCCGGGCTCCTCTGTCCGGCCCAGCGCAACCCGCCCTGGTGGTGGCCAAAGTCGGGCAGCGGCGGAGGGGGGCCAGCGGTTGAGCTTCCGAGCTGGGCCTTCCCGGCCCGGGGGCGCGGCGAGACACGGAGGTGGCGCCTTTCAGCGCGGTCCCGGCCGCGGCGTCGGCTCCGGGGCCTCTTCCCCTGGCCTCCCCGCCCCGCCGCCCTCGGCCAGCCAGTCAGCCTCTCACCTGGCAGAAGCTCCGGCAGTAGTTCAAAGATGAGACCTCCGACACCTCCTGCTCCCTCAGCTCTGTCTCTAGCTGCCACAGACACGGTCGCAGTCCCGGGGCTCCCGGCGCCGGAGATGCGGGGCGATGACCCCGAGCCATGGACTCCGTCTCGGTTCCGTCTCCGGCTCCGGCTCCCGCCGGAGCCTCGGCCCCGGCGGCGGCGGCTGCGGCGTCTCCCTTTCCGTCCGCCATCTTCCCACGGCCCAGCAGCGCGTAGGCAACCAAGCCACGTGACTCAGCCCTGGCCCCGCCCCCGGCCGCCCGCGCGTGCTGACGCACTCCCTAGCGACGCCGGCGCCCGCCGGATTCCGTCACGCGGCCTCGGGGCGCTCCTGCTCTCGGCGGCCCCCGCATCCGCCGCCCTGGCAACAGCCTGTCAACAACTGGCCAGAGGCGCGTTCCCATCTCAGCCCTGGCAGACCCTTTGGAGTCATGGGGTCGTGGAGCCACACATACCTGTAGACATGATCTAGATATGAGGGGGAGGACGTTTGAGCTGCGATCTGAAGAATGAGAGAAAGGTGCCCTGAGAAGAGCCTAGAAAAAAGCATCTTCCGTAGAAGGAAAATAAGCAGCAGAGGTTGTGAGGCCCAAATGAAGACCAGCTCCATGGGAACTTGATTTATAACAGAGATGTTTTTACAGGTCGGGAGGGAAAGGATGAACTCTTCAATAAATGGCGCTGAGATGGTTTTTCCAAAAAGGGGGAAAAAAGATTTCTACTCAAACCATATCCAAAAATAAATCCCAGATAAAGACCTCAAAAATATTTTTCAGAAAATACGAAATATCTTTACGATATCAAAATAGGGAAGAATTTCTTAAGATCCAAAAAACACAAACCATAAGGGAAAATATTGTTGAATTTGCCTTTAAATTTGTTAATTCTGTAATAAGTTTTAACAGACGGCACACAAAGACAAGCCAAAGATGATATTCATCATATATATAACCATAAAAGGGTTAATAGCCAAAAAAGTTCCCAAAATCATAAGGGAAAAAAAAGCAAACAATCCAATAGAAAAGTAGATAAGGATATAAAGAGATAGTTCACCTGAATGCCAATAAGCCCATGACAAGACATTTACCTTCACTATAACTATCAAAGTACCAACTAAAACAACAATGAGGAATAATTCCATCCTCATCAGATTTGCACAAATTTTAAGTTAGTTCCATCTGTTAGGAAAATGGAACTTCTCTACTGCTGGTAGACATATAAATTGGTACATCACTTAGGAGAAGAATGTGTAATATTTAATAAACTTGACGATGCGCATGTCCTGTGACTGAGTAATTCCTAATAATAGTAATAATAATAATAATAATCGATATTCATTGAGATTTAATATGTGCCAGGCACTTTTCTAAGTTCTTTACATGTATTAACTCATTTAATCCTAACAATACTAAAAGTTACTATTATTACCCTCATTTTACAATTCAGAAAACAGAGGCACAGAGAATTAGTTAACTTGCCCAAAGTACGGAACTAGTAAGTGATAGTGCCCAGAATTCAGTCCCAGGTAGTCGGGTCCAGAATCTGACCTCTTAACCATTATGCTGCTGATATTCATTGCAGTACTATTTATAATGATAAAATATTGGAAACAACCTAAATGTTCAACAGTAGAGAGATGGATAAATAAATTGTGGTAAGTTCACACACTGAAATATTATACAGCCAGTAAGTGAATGAATTAAAACTGTATATATCAAAATAATAATTTTGGAAAACATAAAGCATGATAAAAAGAAAATGGCAAAGGCTATATATTATTGCATACTCTAAATTTTAAACAAATGCTGAAGTAGTAAAAGTATTAAAACAAGGGACTGCATAAGAATGGTACATATCACCTTTAGAATGGCAGTTCCTGGGAAAAGAGGGGGGAAGGGAGGTGTAAGAAGAATTCACTGTAGCTGTACAATGTTTTAATTTTTTTTAATCAGAAGTAAATATTCAATCAATCATACCAGGTGCATTGAGCACCTATTATGTGCTGGGCCCATTCCCGGGTAATGGAGATTCAGAGGAGAACATGTAGTTTACATTTTAATGAACAAATGTGGTTAAATGTCAATGTTATTAATATTCGTGTGTTAATTTTTTTTTTTTGAGGAAGATTAGCCCTGAGCTAACATCTGCTGCCAATCCTCCTCTTTTTGCTGAGGAAGACTGGCCCTGAGCTAACATCCATGCCCATCTTCCTCTACTTTATATGTGGGACGCCTACCATAGCATGGCTTGCCAAGCGGTGCCATGTCTGCACCCGGGATCTGAACCTGTGAACCCTGGGCTGCTGAAGCAGAACGTGCACACTTAACCGCTGCGCCACTGGGCCAGCCTCTCATATATTAATTTTAATGTGTAAATCTGCATAGTGGGCACAGGGTTGTCTGTAATATTCTTCTCTGTACTTTTTTTGGTATTTTTACAATACAAATAATTAGGTTAAAAAAAAAAGGAGAGACGATCAGTGTATCTGGAGCATGGTGCATAAGAGGCAAAGTGGTGGAGATGAGGCCGGAGAAGGAGTAAAGGGCCAGATCATAAGGACTTATAGTGCAGGGTAAGCAACGAGGATTTAAAGTGAGACAGACGGATAACCACTGGAAAGTGTTAAGTGGTGGTATGACATCATCTGACTTACATTCTGGCTGCCATATGCAGAATAAGTGGTGGGAGGCAAGGATGAAAACAGAGCAGCTACTGCAGCAGTCCAGATGATAAAAGTGAAGAGATGAAGGATACATTTTAGAAGTAGAACCAACAGGCTAATGCCTTGGTTTTGAGGAATGAGGGAAAGAGGAATCTGGAATGGCTACATGGATTTTGGTTTAAATGGTTGGCAATGATGCTGACTGAGAAAAATGAAGACTTAGGAAAGAACAGATTGGGGAAAAAGGGAGGGAGAACCAAGAGTTCTGTTGGGGACAGATTGTTTGATTTTCCTATGAGACGTCTAAATACAGATATCAGGTAGGCACTTGGATATACGACTGTGGAGCTTCAGAGAGGGCGGGGCTGGAGGTGCAGAGCTGTCCGTTGATATGTCCCCTGTTATTAGACAAAAAAAATCTTCCTTGACTTCACCACATCCTCCTCTAGTTTCCATCCCACTTTGCTCTCTTTCATAGAAAAACTCTTCTGAAGAGCTGGCCAAACCCTCTGTTTCCACTTACATTCTTTTCATTCTTGAACCATTTTCAGCCAGGTTTTCATCCTGACTCCTCACTAAAACTTCTCTTTTTAACATCACCAGTAATTACCACTTTTGCTGTGTCAAATGGTAAATTCTCAGGCCTGGTTTATCCACTCTCTTAGCAGTATTTGGCATTGTTTTTTTTTTGTTGTTTTTTTAAAGATTTTATTTTTTTCCTTTTTCTCCCTAGAGCCCCCTGGTACATAGTTGTATATTCTTCGTTGTGGGTCCTTCTAGTTGTGGCATGTGGGACGCTGCCTCAGCGTGGTTTGATGAGCAGTGCCGTGTCCGGGCCCAGGATTCAAACCAACGAAACACTGGGCCGCCTGCAGCGGAGCGCACAAACTTAACCACTAGGCCACGGGGCCAGCCCCTGGCATTGTTGATCATTCCCCAACATTTCATTTTACTTGATTTCCAAGTCTACACTTTCTTCTGGTGTTTCTTCTTGGTTTCTTTTCTTGTTCTCCCTTCTCTTTCTGATTTCTAAATGCCCCAGGCATAAATGTCCGTCAATCTCTTTTCTATGTACACTCATTGATATACTCATCCAGCCTAATGGTATTAACTATTTATAATGGTTATAAATGGTATTAACCACTTATGTACTATTTACTGTATACTTATAACCATTAATACTCTCCTCAGGCCCAGGCAAAAAGGGGCCCTGCCTCCACAAATCTTAGTCCACCCCTCCACATACACAATATAACTATATTAAACAACACATAGAGGCCTCTATCATTCAAGATCCAGCACTTACCAAAAAGTATGACCCTAAGTATATGCTTTTATAACTAACACTGTTCAGGCTCCAGCGAACCTCTTCTCTCTATCTCTTGCTATGTCCTCAAAACTGAAAGCACCAAAAGAATTGAAAGCAGGGATTTGAACAGATATTTGTATACTCATATTCACAGCAATATTATTCATAATATCCAAGAGGTGGAAGCAACCAAGTGTCCATGGACAGATGAATAGATAAACAAAATGTGGTATATACATACAATGGAATATTACGCAGCCTTAAAAAGGAAGGAAATTCTGACTCATGCTATACCACAGATGAACCTTGAAGACATGCTAAGTGAAATAAGCAAATCAAAAAGAGACAAATATTGTATGATTCCCCCATACCTAGAGTACCCAGAATAGCCAAAGCCATAGAGATAGAAAGTAGAACAGTGGTTGCAAGGGGATGAGGGGAGGGGAGAACACGGAATTAGTGTTTAATAGGTACAGTTTCAATTTGGGAAGATAAAGTTCTGAAGAAGGATGTGGTGATGGTTACACAACGATGTGAATGTACTTAATGCCACTGAACTATATCGTTAAAAATGGTGAAAATGGCAAATTTTACCACAATATAAAAAATCTGAAAGGCAGTTGCATCCTAATGCCTTTAAGGTTTTGTGTTGTGCCACTTAAGAGAAACAGGCATTGCTTCAAAGTGCCGAGAGAATTTGAACAGCAGAAGCACTTAGGTAAGAGAAAATCCAAATTAACTTGTTATACCCTTCCTCTCCCATAGCACAAGTTCAAGATATTCGTAGGTAACCAAGTATGGTTTCCCAGGACTAGTGAATGTTCCTTTTTTTCATTGCCTCTCTTCATGTTCCACTCCATGGTTGGGAAACAGCTGATGAATTAGCATAATTTCCCATGGTGGCTGAAGAAAATTTTGCAATATTAAACACTTCCTATAACCCTTAAATTTTATATAGATATAGATATTTATCTCTCTATATGCATATGTATATCTCTGTCTAGATGTAACGAGTGAAAAGAGAGACTGATCCTTTACTTTGTTAATAGACGAGCAATGAGTGCTACTGCGTAGGGAATAGTTTTATTTTTATAAAAATATTTACTAAAACAATTTAGTTTTTAAAAATTAAATTAAATTTATATTTCCAGCATTATTTATATAATTTTGATTTAAATTTTTGCTATTTTTGTATTTTGTGTTTTAATTTTAACAGATAATTTGAATGTTTTTTTTTAAGAGTTTTCTGTTTTCTGGGGTTGTTTTTTTAGAAAATTGGCCCCTGAGCTAACATCTGTTACCAATCTTTCGTTTTGTTTTGTTTTGTTTTGTTTTTTCTTCTCCCCAAAGCCCCCCAGTACATAGTTGTATATTCTAGTTGTAGGTCCTTCTAGTTGTGCTATGTGGGACGCCGCCTCAGCATGGCTTGATGAGTGGTGCCATGTCTGCACCCAGGATCCAAACCAATAAAACCCTGGGCCACTGAAGCGGAGTGCGCCAACTTAACCACTCCACCACGAGGCTGGCCCCAATGATTTGAATGTTTTAAGACAAAAATAACTTTTTTGAAAACTAATGAAAACAATTTCTTGACATTTTACATTTTTAACTTTTTATCAAAATACATTTAAATTTGGTACACTTTGAATACAATTACATTTAATTTTTAATCCTTTTTAGCTCATTATTACCATAGACAGAAACTATGTGAAAAATGGTATTGCAACAATATAACTAGTGATTTTGCTACAGAAAGAAAAATTAATTGTATGGAATAAGCATGTAATAATTTGTTAATTATGTATGTTATATTTATCTAAACATCCCTGGCCCATCAATAGAACATCCAGAAATGTACAATAATAACTAAATTCAGTCATCTTTGGTATCTTGCCAATATTCAGTTATAAAAATCTCAGCTTTATAATATGTCTTTTATAATTTTATTGTTGTAAAGGTATATTTATCAAGGTAGAAGGATAGAGCATGTTTTATCTAACAGTGTCTTGTTAGCTTGGTTATACCTTCTAAATAGTTAGATATATGATATGTGGGCCTCCATTTATGCTCATGCTCCCAGGCCCTACAAATAATAAGAGTGAACCTGCTATCACCACTGCCCTGAAATCCATACTCTGCCTCCTAACTGTCTCTTTTGGATGTCTAGCAGGCATCTCACACAAAACATGTCCAGAACTGCTCCTCTCCTAGTAAATGGCACTCTATTCCTTCAGTTGCTTAAGCCAGAGACATTGGAGTCACGCTCAACTCCATTCTTTCTCTCAACTCCATATCTAATCCAAGCTCTAGATTGAAAATGTATTCTCAAATATGTCCTTTCTCGCCTGCTCCAGCTCTACCACCCTAGACCCCTGCACTAACACCTCCCATCTAAACTTAAGTAATAACCTTTTTAGTGGACTAGCTGTTTCTATTCTTATCCTCTGGCAATCAATTCTCCACACAACAGCCACATTAATCCTTTTAAAACATAATTCAGATCACATCACTGCCCCGTTCAGAGCATTCCAGTGTCTTACCATCATACTTACTATAAGGTCCTACCTGTATTGGCCCCTGAGATTTCTCCAAACTTTCTACCTCTTCATCTCACTCATTGGGCTCCAGCCACATTGACCTTGACATTCTTAAGCAAGATAAACAAACTCCATGACTTTTGCACCAACTGTTCCCTCCCCCTGGGAAATCCTTCCTTTTTAAATTTCATTCAGGTTCCAGTATCACCTCAGAGAGGCAATTCCCCGATGACCTTATCTAAAATAGCCCTCTCTATCCCCTTGCTCTCTTTGCATTTTTTCATATTAATTGGCTCTACATTATCACTATTCTGTGTGTCTCTCCTTGCTAGAAGGTAAGTTCTTTGAAAGTAGGATGACTTGTTTTATTTAATGCTGTATCCCTAGGGTCTGGTACAGTAGTTCCTGGCATATTTGGCCACACAATATTTGTTAAACAAAAGAAGAAATTTTAAAAGCTTATGGTATTAAATGAGACTGGATGAGATCACCTGAGGAAAGTGTAAGTCAAGGGTCACAAACTCTTATTCTGACACATCTTAGGCAGGTGGCCTAAATGAACAAAGCGGGCTGGATATCAGATAATTGGAAATAGTAAACTGACTAAGAAATGACCCGAGGCAGCAGATACTCAGCTCCTGCAGATTATTGCTATGTGAGAATGCAGATCCCATTTTGTTAGATCTTCTAATTCTCCAAGAGAATTGGAAATCCTGGTGGTTGGGGTTTTTAAACACCATTCTCCATTTAAAAAACTGCAGGCCATATAATGCCCACTGGTGAGTTTGGTTTGCATGATGAGCCGAAAGTATGCGACCTTAAACAGAAAAAAGGAGAAGGAGAGTCCAAGATCACTCCAACGTGGACATCCTGGAGGAGGATCCAGCCAACAAAGAATGTTGAGAAGCAGCTGCCGAAGAGGTGGAAGGAAAACCAGAAGAGTGTGATATTCCTGAAGATGAAGGAAGAAAGTGGCAGGAAGAGAACAGTCAGCTGTGTGGACTGCTAACGAGGGTTTGCCTAAGATGAGGACAGAAAAGTGATCGTTTCATATGATATATGGGTATTGTTGATAATCTTGACTAGAGAAGTTTCTGCAGATGTCTGTTACAGAAGCCTAACTGGAGAGGGTTCAAGAATTAAATGCAAGGTGAGGAAGTTAAAAAAAAGGCGAGGGGGGGACGACGGGGAGGGGGGGAGAGGGGAGGCCGGGATGGGGGGTGAAGGAAGTTAACCACTTTGTAAAGTTTTTCTGTGAAAGAAGAGCATAAAAATGGGCCTGTGCTGTAAGGGGATGTGAGGTTTGGGAAGGAATTCCTAAAGATAAGGACATTTTAGATTATGGTTGTATGCATATGGAAATGATACAGGAGGAAGGGAAGAAGTTCCGATGCAGAAAAGAAAGAGGGGGGAAAACTGCAGGAGAAAAGTCCTTGAGAAGGCAAGAGGAGATGGCCTCCTGAATACAAGCAAAGGTTTGGTCTAGGGTAGGAATGAGAGACACATTTTTATTTTTTTTTATTTTTATTTTTTTATTTTATTTTTTTAAAGATTTTATTTTTTCCTTTTTCTCCCCAAAGCCCCCCAGTACATAGTTGTATATTCTTCGTTGTGGATCCTTCTAGTTGTGGCATGTGGGACGCCGCCTCAGCGTGGTCTGACGAGCAGTGCCATGTCCGCGCCCAGGATTCGAACCAACGAAACACTGGGCCGCCTGCAGCGGAGCGCGCGAACTTAACCACTCGGCCACGGGGCCAGCCCCGAGACACATTTTTATTTTAACAAAAGAGAGCATTTGAGGAGAGGGAAAAAATTTTGTTAGAGTTGTTTCAGCATGAGATAGGAAAGAATACTTACTAGATACGTGCAGGAAAATTTCAGGGCTGTGTTGAATGGCATTCATTCATTTTTGTTTAACAAGTATTCATTGACAGTCTACTATGTTTCAGGTCCTGTCCTGGGGCAGAAATATGTCATGACATCCCCGGGTTTTGTATTCTTTTTTCCCACAAGTTACAATACACTTCATTTGTTTGTAACTTTCTTTAGTCATGTTCCAGGTCTACGGATACTCCCAGTTCCCCTTGATGGAAGCTGGGTGTTTCTCAGTACACCATCAGTAACACATTTTCAAGTGACAACTTAGGGTAGTTTCATTTTGCGGAGTCATCTATTCACATTCAAAAAGCACTGTGCACGCCTGCTGTGGTCATGGTAACTTCCTCTCAATACAGGTAAAAAGCAGAGGGTCCGGGGGTCAAGTTTGCTTAGTTTGAATCCCGCTTCCACTGCATAGCAATTGTGTGCTTCTAGATCATTTAACTTCTTTGAGCCTCAGGTTCCTCTTCCTAAGGTGGGCATAAAAATAGGATGTATGGGGCCGGCCCGGTGGCTCAGTGGTTAAGTTCACATGTTCTGCTTTGGCGGCCTGGGGTTCACTGGTTCGGATCCTGGGTGTGGACCTACGCACCACTTGTCAAGCCACGCTATGGTAGGCATCCCACATATAAAGTAGAGGAAGATGGGCTTGGATGTTAGCTCAGCAAAAAAGAGGAAGGTTAGTGGTAAATGTTAGCTCAGAGCTAATCTTCCTAAAAAGAAAACTAAAAATAGCATGTATCTCATAGGAATGTTGTAAGATCTGATGAGATGTGTGTAAAGTACCAGAATAGGGACAGTAAGACACATAGAAAGCACTCAATAAGTATTATTATTATTACTCCCATGAGGTTCAGTCTCAGATAATAACTTTAGCTTCCCTTATTGTAGACCCCCACATGTACTGACTGTGAAAACGATCTATTTTCATGACTGTCCTGTGAATGACAAAATGATCAGAGGACAGACACCCCACATTGTGGGTCATTGAAGGAGACGATTAGGCTAGAACTTCTGATTGAAAGTTGAAGAACTGGATTCTATCATTTCACCTAGGTGGTGAGTAAGTCACAAGAGCCTAATTTACTAATTTATCCTGAAAAATATAATGGCATCCCTATAAAAAAGTCAGCTTGGGAAAGAAAATTAACATCAGAAGCATTAGCTTACGGACAGTAGGATTGGTGTTAAGGGAGCCAGAAGATCTTAAACCACCCCAATTCCAACACCCAGGCTTCTCCCATAATTATTTTCTATTCTCTCTCTTTCTCTTCCTCAAAATCTAACCAGGTTGAATGGCAAATTCTATCAATTTGTCCTCAGGGAATTTCTTCCATCCATCTTTTCTCTGATCCATTTCCACTTATTCATGCCTGGGGAATGAGAATGTATGCATTACAGAACATAACATCCTCTAAGGGTCTAAGAAGCTTGGAGGGCGAGTAGCTGCCGGATAAGGGACCAGTGTTTATACCTCAGAATCTCATTTTGAATGATTACCCTTCATGACTGTCACCGCGCCCTCCCAGGCTCTCTCCCTTGGACTCGCTGTCGTCACCTCACTGGGGCCCCAGGAGCTCAGTGCTCCTTCCTAAGAGGCTTTGTTACTGTGTTTTGATGAAGGGTCTGGGGGTCCAAAGGCAGAGAAGCCCCAAAGGAGATGGAAACCCTCAAACCTCACAGACGCTGTGGCAGCCTTTTCCTTCCTGCCAGGGAGTCCCCCAGGAGCTCTTCCTTGCTCTGCCTTTTGGGGGATTTTCTCTTGTTCGGACCACCTCCCTTAGACAAGTCCTGCTTTTCTCTTGCTTGGGCTATTGCAAGAGCTTCCCACAGGTCTCCCTGCTTCTCGGTCATCCCACTTACTCCCTGCAATTCATCTTTCTAAAGTTACCTCCATTGCTTAAAAAGGTTCAACCTCTTCTTGCTTCAAATAGAATCAAAATCTTCAGCCTGGCCTTTAAGTCCAAGCACTTATCACTTGCTATTCCTTCACAGAGTTGCTTGCAAGCTCCTCAAACATGTCACCACCCCACCCCGAGTTATACACAGTTTCCCTGCTTTTGTGGCTTTGCTCAATCTGTCACTTCTTCCTGGAACTTCCTGCCACTTGTACTAAATGGATAAGACACAGTATCATCCAGTCATGGTAGAGTGGCCCCCAGCTACACTGGCCTTCCTTCAGCCCCTGGAACCCTGATCTTTTTCTTACCTCAGGGCCTTTGTACTTGGCTGTTCTCTCTGTCTGGAACATTCTTCACCTGCCCAGCTCCTTCTCAGTCTTCAGGGTTCTTCTTTTAAAGTAGGTCCCTTGCTTTCCTCTCTTTTAGCATCCTATTCTTTGTGTTTCCTTCATAGCACTTACCACAATCTGTAATTATACATTTAAGTATTCGTTTATTTATTTACCATCCCCCCCAACTAGATTGTGAACTTGCAGACAGTGTTCATGTCTGTTTGTTCCCCGCCCCATTTCAGTGCCTAACACAGTGCCAGGCCACAGTAAGCGTGAATGTTTGCTGAATGCATGAGTGAGTGAACGGGTATAGTGCGTGGAACTCATGGTCTATCAGCAGCAAAATCCCTACATCCTCAATCTCTTCTCTGCTTTGACTCAGACCTTGCTCTCCCCAAAGAACACTGCTCCCCACAAGGGCTGGCTTTTCTCTGCTGTTCACTTAATAGACTGGGGCCTCGCACAGACTGGTTGCTCTGTATATGTTTATTTAATTACCAGTTACTGGCTATGGCCCTTTCCCTTCCGTCTAATGAGTGGACAGAAAGATAGCCCAACAGGGTGAAAAGCAGTAGTAGTTCAGAAGTCAGACAGACTGAGATCGAATCCTAACACTGCTACTGCCTAGTTGGTGATCTTGACCAAGTCTTTTAACTTCTCTGAGCCTCAAGGTTCATCCTTTAAGTTTAACAGAATTTTAGCTTGAGCAGAGATCCCTTGTTGGGCTGGCCCAAGGAGTTAATCTACACTGCCCCCTAGAGGACTCTTGTGGACTCCAAATCCCAGGAATGTGAGGATCTTTGTGAACTGCTCTGACCCCCTGGAGAGAGAGGAGGGCTCCAGCGCAGCCCTGCAGAGCACTGACAATGTTGGCCCCAGCACAGACAGTGGGCCACAGGTGAAAAGTTCACTGGTCTCAGAGGGCAGCACAGACTTCGACAACGTCAGCAATTCTCAAGCAGCTGAGTGACAGCGGTAGTTCCAGTTATTTCTGAGAAATGGGGAAAAAAGGGGACCTGGTTGAAAGACTGAATTTACTACGACTTAAACAAGTGGTGGATTGTTCAGAGTTTGGAGATTTGGGATATTGCTAAATATATGATACATTTATGTTAACAAAATGTAAGTGAGGTCAGGGGTATTTCTGAGCCACATGTTAAATGAGGATAATAAATATCTACCTGTCAGGGTTGTTGTGAGGATCAAATGAGAAAATGGTTCATGTAAAGTGTGCGTATGGTACCTGATACATATTAGATGCTCAATAAATGGCAACTGCTATTATTCTTGAAAAGAAGGCAGCCCCTCCGCTTTCCTTCCTTATGCCATGTGACAAATTTATTCTCTATTAATAAAGAGAGAATCAAAAAGATGGATTGAAACAAGACTATGGTAAACTGCACTGTTTTGTAGTCTGTCTTTTGCTTTTTGGTTTAGTAATAAAATACAGATATTCTGTTAATAAATGGAACATCTGTGGTTAAATATATTTTAAATCCACAAAAAGGCAATAAAGTGAATATTAAGTGGTTGCCAGTGGCCAGGGGTGGGGGCTAGAAATTGGTTGAGAAGAGGCACTCAGGACCTTTTGGGGTGGCAGAAATGTTCTAAATCTTGCTTGTGGTCATGGTTGCATGTGTGTATACATTTGTGAAGGGGCAGAGATATCTGGGAAATCTCTGTACCTTCCTCTCAATTTTGCTGTGAACTTAAAACTGCTCTAAAAAATAAAGTCTACTAAAAAATTTCAGAAACATAAAGTTACCTATGTGGCTCACATTTCCTTTCTATTGGACAGTGCTCCCTCGTAGGGTGATAATCTGTGATTGTTACTCACATCATGACCACGGCTTTAAGGTAGACTTTGCATAATTTGGCTTAGTCAATAAATAATATTTCCAAATGTTTATAAACTTTATCCTGGATTCAAGCCATTTTTACAGATTGAACTTTTTCCAGTTGATTTGCTGTCATTGATTTCAGTATTCGGCTTGTTGTGGCTTGCATGTCCCAAGGAACTGAAAACTTTCTTCTCCAACTGGCCTGTTGCCTCCTCCAACACTATACATGAGATCCCCAAAGAGCTGCTACTTCCTGTCAGTAACAAGATGTACCAGGAGTTTCCCTGCCTGGAGATTTGGCACTGGCTGCCCTCCAAGAAGCCCTGGTTCCTTCCAGTGAAGAATAACTGAAGGATTTAGGCACTAGGGCTGCATCTGTATCATTCTCAGTGACCATTGGGTGTCAGCTGGCCCACAGCAAAGCAAACGTTAACCATCACTGGCTGAGTGGAAGCCTTTCAGAGTCATGAGTTCAATTTAACCTTAACCTCACCATTTTTATCTTAGTCTAACACAATAATTCTTTTTTTTTTTTTTTTTTGAGGAAGATTAGCCCTGAGCTAACTACTGCCAGTCCTCCTCTTTTTTGCTGAGGAAGCCTGGCCCTGAGCTAACATCCGTGCCCATCTTTCTCTGCGTTATATATGGGATGCCTACCACAGCATGGCATGCCAAGCGGTGCCATGTCTGCACCCGGGATCCAAACTGGCGAACCCCAGGCTGCCAAGAAGCGGAACGTGCAAGGTTAACCACTGCGCCACCAGGCCAGCCCCTAACACAATAATTCTAAATAAAAATTAAAATTCTACATAAAAATTCTAGGCATTTAACACTGCAATTCCCCCTCCCCAACGTTCCTGATCCCTCTTATCCTGCCTGTTCTATTTTTACAATGGTATTTACATTTTCCAACACACCATCAATATTCATTTATTCTCTTATCTGAATAGTCAGCTTTTTAACTTTTAATACGTGATATATTCATACCATGCACGTTCTTAATATCATGGGAAAGAGAAAAGCAGCCTCTGGCATCTGGAGCTGTCCTGGCACTCATACCTGGGCCTTAGCATAGTGAGTCGCTGGCCTGGTACTCAGCTCAGCCATGGTGTTCTCTTGGACATAGATAAGAAAATTTTACAGAGCCCAAACATCAGATAAGGCCACTCTGACTATGATAGAGGCAGACAAAACAAGACCGCTCTGTAACATGTCTGAGTAGACAAAAACAAGAATGTTGTCTAAACCGCAAAAATGACTGAGCACATGCCCTTTCCCCGGATAATATGAGTGACTACTGTTTCTTTACCAAGTATTGCTTTAGCTCTGCTTTGTTCCTCCTGCCTTCTGGATAAAAATTATTCAGATACTCAATTATAGAATTACTCCTGCTTCCTGAAAGTATCCAATTGAGAGCAAAGCCCTGCTTCCTTAAACCCTCCCTCAAATCATCGAGCACAAACTCAAACTCCGTAATAAATCCTCTATGACATCCTCTTGCCGAGATGCCCCACCGATTCCGTGTTTACCCTCTCCCTCGTTGCAATGCACCAATAAGCCCCACTTTGATCTCCTACAGTTGTGCTCCTTCTGGTCTTCGACTGACATGCCACGTATGGCCACACCATATCATTCGGTTAAACTGCAATGCATCTTAAAGCTTTAGAAACATTTATGTTCAATTATCAATGTATGGCAGCTTGTTCCCATTAAATTTACCCGATGTCTATTAATTTCTTTTGGCCAGAAGGCCTACCCTTGCAAGACTTCTGAATTTAACTTTCCTAGTTTATTCAACTCAATATTAATATATTCATAGCTAATAGATTCAAGACACTCGTAGCGATATCAATTTCATCAAAACTAATCTTATCTAAGGATATTATAAAGAAATATTCGGGGGGAGGTACATAAGGATTCAATAGGATAAATTTTTAGACGTTTGAGCTAACATGTAGAATAATTTGACCAACAATATACATTCAATTCAAGACTATTATCACAATGAATAAGAAGCGTTGAAACATTACATAAAATCTGTATCACACCAAATGGCTGTCTATAAACTAGACTAGCTCACTAAGACAATCTTAAAGCCCAAACTGAGATGTCCCATAATTTACCATATATCTTAAGCATATGTTATTTCTACTATATGAATAAAATCTTTCATTTATTTTCATCTCTCCTTTTGAATTTTTACATTCATGGAGATCTTGTCAAAAAACTGTACTTTGGCTGTTTCCTGTCAATAGGGGAAAAATTAGTTCCCTTGCTCATGTTTTTGTCCTAAACAGCTTTGCTAATGATTTAATTAAAAAAAAAACACAAACAAGAAAGGAAATATAATTAATTTATATAAACTACAATTGTGGATTTGGCTTTTCTCTGAGTAATAATTCCATAGTCAAAACAATAGAAATATTATGTTGTTGCTTTCAACTTCTGGAATCAACTTTAGACAAAGCACAGAAAACTGAATGTAAATATTTTCCATCTTGATCATGTAAAAGTAAAAATACAGGTAATAGAAGTTGGGAGTGACAGGAGGAAGAATGCCGAGGGGAAGGTGAAGTTGCTGACATGTGCATTTTACTAAATGAGGAGTCTAGAGCTGTTTCTATTGTTGAGCAGACATAAAACAAATATGTAAGGGCCGGCCCTGTGGCCTAGTGGTTACGTTCAGCATGCTCTGCTTCAGTGGCCCTGGTTGGGTTCAGAGGTGCAGACCTACACCATTTGTCAGCGGCCATGATGTGGCAGCAACCCACAGACAAAAGAGAGGAAGATTGGCACAGATATTAGCTCATGGCAAATCTTCCTTAGCAAAAAAAAAAAGTAAAATATTGATTAGAATTACTAACTTAAGAAGAGAGGATCTAAAATAGTGCTATAATTGTATTGATAGAAGGAGATGGGGTATATTTAAGTAAGCTAAACCCCTGTCTGTCTTAGCAGGAAGCCAAAAATAAATAAATCAAGAAATAGCAGCATGGTGTATTATTTAGAAATGCAAAGATAAGCGCAAGGGGGAAAAACTCTTTTAATAGTTAAAAAAAGAAGCTTCCCACGGGGAAATAGGGCAGAAGAAGGGTTCGCATGCTCTGCTTCGGCGGCCGGGGGTTTCGCCAGTTCAAATCCTGGGCGTGGACATGGCACGCTCATCAGGCCATGCTGGGGTGGCATCCCACATGCCACAACTGGAGGGACCCACAACTAAAAATACACCACTATGTACCTGGGGGGTTTGGGGAGAAAAAGGAAAAATAAAATCTTAAAAAAAATAAAACTTGTTTTTTTCAGTTTAAGTCTTTTTGTACTGTTTGTGATAAAGTGGAAGTATTGCTTTGGAAAAAAGAAATTTATTTAGAAAAAGGAAAACCACAATGCTATTAGAACTAATAAGCAAGTTGAGCAGATTTTGGGATACAAGATTAATATACAAAAATAAACTGCATTTCTACAATGGACAGTCCAAAGATTGAATTAAGAAAATAAGTCCATTTACAAGAGCACCAAAAAGAATAAAATACTTAGGAATAAATTTAACAAAGGAAGTGCAAGAGCTGTCCAATGAAAACTGCAAAATGTTGTTGAAAGAAATTAAAGATCTAAATAAATGGAAAGACATCCCACGTCTGTGGATAAGAAAACTTAATATCGCAAAGTTGGAAATACCCCCTGAATGGATCTAAAAAGTCAATGCAATCCCTATCAAAATTCCAGCTGAGTTTTTTGCAGAAATTGATGAGCTGATCCTAAAATTCATATAGAAATTTAAGGGACCTCGAATAGCCAAAACCGTCTTGAAAAGGAGGGACAAAGTTGGAGGACTCACACTTTGTGATTTCAAAACTTACTATAAAGCTACAGTGATGAAAACAGTGTGGCAGGGATGTGAGGAAGGACACATAGATCAACGGAATAGAATTGAGAGCTCAGAAATAAGTCCTCATATTTATGGTCAATTGATTTTTGACAAGGGTGTCAAAAGAATTCAATCAGAAAGAATAATCTTTTCAATGAATGGTTTGGCTGCATAACTCTACATACTGAAAACCATTGAATTACACACTGTAAATAGGTGGATTTTATGATATGTAATTGTACATCAATAAAGCTGTTTAAAAATACAGCAGATGTCACTCCTCTGCTTACAAGTCCAGTGGCTTTCCATATACTCTAGGGTAGCAGTTCTTGACCAAGTTTAGAGGGGAAGAGGCTTTTTTTCCAGGGGATGTTTGACATTGTCCGAAGACATTTTTTGTCGTCTCACTGGCAGGGTGCTACTGGCATCTAGTGGGGAGATGCCAAGGATGCTGCTTACTTAACATCTTTCAATGCACAAGACAGTGCTCCACAACAAAGAATTATCCAGCCCAGGGGCCAGCCTGGTGGCTCAGCAGTTAAGTGCACACGTTCCACTTTGGTGGCCCGGGGTTCACCAGTTCGAATCCTGGGCGCGCACCTACGCACCGCTAGTCCAGCCATGCTGTAGCAGGCGTCACACATATAAAGTAGAGGAATATGGGCACGGATGTTAGCTCAGGGCCAGTCTTCCTCAGCAAAAAGAGGAGGATTGGTGGCAGATGTTAGCTCAGGGCTAATCTTCCTTAAAAAAAAGAAAGAAAGAAAGAATTATCCAGCCCAAAATGTCAATAGTGCCGACATTGAGCC
Organism: Equus asinus; assembly: GCF_041296235.1. Taxonomy (NCBI): domain Eukaryota; kingdom Metazoa; phylum Chordata; class Mammalia; order Perissodactyla; family Equidae; genus Equus; species Equus asinus. The sequence goes on from NC_091794.1 coordinate 83,091,139, forward strand.
ACCTTGATCTAGAGGAAAAAGCAAGGTCTTCGTAATGACCTATAAAGCTCTACCTGATCTGGTGCTGGCTGGTCTGTCGTCAGCTGCCTCCACGCTCTCCTTCAGTCACGCTGGCCCATTTGCTGTTTCTCAAACTCCCTAGGCACACTTGTGCACAGGTTAGTCCCTTTGCTTAAGAGCCTCTTCCCCCAATAATCACATGGCTAAATCCCCTCTCCTTTTACAAGTCTTTAAACAATGTCCTTTCTCAATAAGACCTACCTTGACCATCCTATTTAAAATTACAACACCCTTGCAGGCACTAGCAATCCTTCTCGCCTTGTTCTATTTTTTTTTTAATTCCAATTTACTTATCGCCTTCTAACACATTATTCACCTTGCTTATTTATTATGTTTATTGCTGTTGTCTGTTTTCCAGACTATAAGCACCCCTAAGATCTTTGTCCGGTTTGCTCACAGACTTATCCCAAGTGCCTGGAACAGTATCTGATATATAGCAGTTGTCAATAAATATTAATTCAATGAATTGAACAAATGAACTTGATAATTTCCAAAGCCTTTTGAAACATAGGTATTCTCTATTCACTAACAATTCCAAATTTCCAAAGGACTTTTAAAAATAAAGAATTAAAAAAAATCTGAATTATACATTGCAACTTATACTAACAATGCACTCTTGCCTGCAGACAAGACTTCTTTTTTTAAAAGATTTTATTTCTCTTTCTTCTCCCCAAAGTCCCTCAGTACATAGTTGTATATTTTAGTTGTGGGTCCTTCTAGTTGTGGCATGCAGGCGCTGCCTCAGCATGACCTGATGAGTGGTGCTAGGTCCACTCCCAGGGTCTGAACCAGCGAAACCCTGGGCTGCCAAAGCAGAGCACGTGAACTTAACCACTTGGCCACAGGGCCGGCCCCCAGACAAGACTTTTTGAAAGTCCATAGATTATTCTCTTACTCTGCTGTGCTGGTCTCCAGGAGATAAATTGCACAGCCAGTTAAACTCTAACTAGGTTCCCAGAATCTCCTTGTCCCTATATTGAGGATTTAAGATAAAATTGCATTCGGGTAAGCACTGGGCCAGCCTAGTCACCCTAGCTCTGTCCATTGCATTTTGAGAAACACACTGCATTTTGATATTAACAAAATTAATTAGATCCATCTCTGTTCATTTTTTATTTTGCTCTTAAATTTTCCAAATAACTGCAGACACAGAAAACACCCCCCTCATATAAACATACATAGACATGCACACAAATTACAGCAATAGTTTATCTTTAAAAGCAATAGTTGGGGCTGGCCCAGTGGCATAGTGGTTAAGTTTGCATGCCCCACTTCAGTGGCCTGGGGTTTGCAGGCCCAGATCCCAGGCAGAAACCCAATATGCCTTGTGAAGCCATGCTGTGGCGGAATCCCACATAAAACAGAGGAAGATTGGCACAGGTGTTAGCTCTGGGCCAATCTTCCTCACACACACACACACACACACACACACAAAAGCAACAGTTTGTTTTTCCTCATAAAAATTATTTCCATGAGTCAGGCAGCTCTTATTTAGTAATCAACAACTCCACCACACAGAATCAAGTGATTCTTTTTTTTTTTTTTTTTTGAGGAAGATTAGCTCTGAGCTAACTGCTGCCAATCCTCCTCTTTTTGCTGAGGAAGACTGGCCCTGAGCTAACATCCATGCCCATCTTCCTCTATTTTATATGTGGGACGCCCACCACAGCATGGCTTGCTAAGCAGTGCCATGTCTGCACCCAGGATCCAAACCGGCAAACCCCAGGCCGCTGAGAAGCGGAACATGTGAACTTAACCTCTGCGCCACTGGGCCAGCCCCTAGAAGCACAGAATCTTGGAAGTGAAAGAATTAAGTAATTTAGGCCATCGCTGCCCCACCCAGTTTTAAAAGTGAAAAAACTCTGATAAGAGATGTCATAGTATGGTCTGTCTCCTACTCTTGGCCTCTGTACCACATCTATCTCTCATACGAAAAAAGAAGTTTCTATATCAACAATGTATGACTAAATAAATAGACTTATTTGGGCCCAAACTCATAAAAAATAAAAACATTTGAAACAACTTATAGCGAGAACACATGCAATAATCTAGGAATTGAAGTGGGGCACCATGTTCATTGAGGAACCCAGGCATGCGGCCTTGGGTGCAGCGCTCTGCAGTCTTGGACACCTGGTCCTGATTCCTCTTCCTTTCGTTTCCTTGTTTCCCTTCCAATAGTATATTTTACAATCTCTTTTGGAGTGTGGAGAATGATTGGAAAAATGTTCTCAGAATTTGTCTTCTCTTGGTGTATTGCTAGATACTGGGGAAGGAATAGCCTTGTTGCCAAGGTGTCAGGATTCTTGGAGGCCCATCTGAAGGCTTTACTAAGGCTTATGGGAAGGTGCTACAAGAAGCCACAAGAAGATAAAGCAGGAAGAACCCCAGACCTCCCCAGGAAAACATCTCTTGATCCGGGCTGACTGGCTTCCTCTTTCTATCTCTCCTGGTCAAAAATCTCCTGCACCCACCGCTGCTCGTCTGCTACTGATATGTAGGACTTGAGTGGGATGGAGGAGAGGGGCTGGATCGGGAGGGAACGGTTTAGCATGCGCATATAAAATCCTTTGTAAAATGTGATTCTTTAGAATTGTGACTCCAGGATGCCACTGTACCTCACGAGTTCATAAGTCTCATGAGAACTTGCAAGTCATAAGTAGCAGTTAGGCTGGGTGCTTGGGCTCTGCAGTCACAATTGCTTGCTTCAAATTCTGTTTCTTACTTGCTGCCTCACCTTGGCTTTGACGTCATGTCTCAGTTTTTTCATCTGAAAATTGAAAATGATTGAGCTCACTTCATAGAGTTGTTGTTGGCTTAGATTAAATAATCTCCATAAACCTCTGTGAAATAATAAAATATATATATATTGGTCTCTGCCTCCAGTTCCTGGCACAAAGCTCCTAAAACCTTCGTAATTTCTCAAGTCATAAGAGCACTAGAAGCATCTTCTATTCTAATATTTGGTCTTTGACCTTAGTTCCCAGCACAGAGCTCCTAAACCCTTGGAATCTCCTGGACAATAGGAGTATCTTTGGTTCGAATGAGGCAACTCTGGTGGGCTTCTGGACAGCTTCAGGATGGGGCTGGTCACCAAAAAAGACCAAGCCATGACTAGGTGCTTGGAACTTTCCAGCCCTACCCCACATGCTCTGGAAGGGGAGAGGGAGATTAAGTTAATGATCAATCATGCCTACGTGATGCAGCCTCCATAAAAATCTCAAAAGTACGGCGTTCAGAGAGCTTCAGGGTTAGTGAACACATTTAAATGCCAGGAGGGTGGTGCACCCCAATTCCATGGACTTCGCCCTATATATCTCTTCACCTGGCTGTTCATCCTTTATTACAACCTTTATAATAAACCAGTAAACATAAGTAAGTATTTCCATGAGTTCTGTGAGCCATTCTAGCAAATTACTGAACCCAAGGAGGGGGTCATGGGAACCCAGATTTATAGCTGGTTGGTCAGAAGTACAGGTGACAACCTGAGACCTGCAATTAGTGCCTGAAGGGGGTGAGCAGTCTTGTGGGACCGAGCCCTTAACTTGTGGGATCTGACGCTGTAGTGTCAGAATTGAGTTAAATTGTAGGACAGCCAACTGGTGTTGGAGAATTGCTTGATGTGTGGAAACCCCACCCATCTGGTGTCAGAAGTGAAATCAAGTGTGGTCGTAGTGTGAGAGTAAAGGAGAAAGCTACAGGAGGAGTGTAGATTTTCCTTTACAACCTCTCACAAAGGTCGTGGCTCATCATAAGCACTTCACAAAAGTTAGTGGTGATTATTTGTCTTTGTCTCCTCCCTGGGCCTCCAGGGAGGCTATGGCTACTAACAGATGTAGAGCTTTTGGGCGGTTTTGATCTGACCCATAGACGGTGTTAAGAGTACTAACATGAGGGGCAGATTCCACACTTACTCTTTCCACAGGGCCTCCATCTTCTGGCTAAAATGCTCCCCTGTTCATCTCCAACTCCAGTTTTGCAAAGTAAACATATCTTTCAGATCACAGCTCAAGCGTGACTTCTGAAAGAAAACTTTCACTGACCTCCCAGTCTAGGTCAAACCCTCTTTCTACACCTTTTCTGTACAGAACTGATCAGAAGTGTAAGGTTATAATTTTTTACATGGTTAGTGCATTTGTATCTCATTTGCCATCAAATTGTGGCCCCACAAGGGCAAGGCCTACTCCTTTTTGCTCACCTCTGTATCCCCAGGACCCAACATGGTGTCTGGCATATAGGAGGCATTCAAAAAATATGTTTTAAAGAATGTACCCCTCATGTAATCATCCATAAATATAAGTTCATTTTGTTAGACTTCGCTTTTTTAAAAATTAATTTTTTAGTTGAAAAATACTCTTTACACTTATTACGATAGACTTTTAATGGGTGTCGGCAGTCTGGAGTTGAAGCTTGTGTTCTCTGGAAAAATCCTAGTACACTGACCGGACTTAGTGGTAGAGGTGACCTTATAACCGAGTCCCAAATAGAAGATACATTTGAGACAAGCTACATTCTCCACCACTTTCCTACTGTGGTATTTTTGCATAACCTGATTAAAATCTTAATGCCCCTATCCAATTCCCTCTTACCTGTAGATGTTTTTTTCTGATGGCTGTAATCATATCATTCTATTAAGGGCCACTGATCATTGTAATTCAGTTTATCTATTGATTATAAAGTACCATTCAACTATTACTAATAGCTGAATTATCAAATTCTGGTAGCTGGCATCAAAATAACTCAGGGCAACCAGCAAGCGATCAGGGATTGCCGGTTCTATAGAGTTCAATTATCTTGTGTGGTCTGCAAGTTTTGGTAACTGCTGTTATGGTGAAATAACCTTGTGTTCATTTTATATTTTACTTAGACTTAAGAATTTTTATTTGTTCTAAGTAAATAACTGACTGTGTCCACTTAAACAGACTCTGTTTGATGGCTTAGTGTTTCTGGCTGACGTCCAATAAAGATGAGCTTCAAGCATCCCAATGCTTTTTAAGGGCTAAACTGCTAACCTTTTATTTTGCTTCTCAGCAGATAAGAACATCTCATCAAAGGGAATATTTATTAATAAATTGGCATCTGTTTTGTTCTGAATGGCTCCCAAGTGAGCCAGGAGAATTAAGGATAGAAGAAATTCCAATTCTTCCTAATCTACTCATATGAGATCATTGAATGGATCCCTTGTATCTTGAGGCTATTAATAAGAGGGAGAAAGGGTACTTATTTTTTGGGTAGACAATATTCCAGTAGACAAAGAAATAAGCAATGACGCTAATAGCCTCATTCTCTCTAATGACCCAACCTTCTCTCAGCGGTGCTCTCTCTCAGAATGGAGAGACTGGAAGGGCTGCTAGTGGCCCCTCCTGAACCACAGATTATTCATGGGCTGATGACTTAAGTTGTATATTCAGAAGGAAAAAGTCACTGAGTCATCTGTGGTCTCAGGATACCATCAGAACAAGCAGGATGCACCCAGCAGCAGGCCCACCCCCAGACCACTCAGTCCTTTTAGAGATTTCCAATCTTTTTGCTACCGAACCATCCTCCTTTCCCACATAAATGGACTAACACCTATACTCCTTTTCTCATCTTTCAGGGCATGACCATCACAAGCAGAACCCGCAGAACCCCTTTATGGAGGCTTACACTCCTGTGAATTTGGTTAGTGTGAGTCTCTGAGCCTGATCCCTTTGGGCACACTGACAGAGCTCAGCCTCTGGCCTAGGAGGCCCTTGTTTGGGCAGCTTACCAACCTCCCTGCAAGTCATCCTCGGTTTATCTAGATAGAATCATGAGAGTTACAACATTCTGTATATTTCATGAAACACCGTCCTACTAGGAGAAGATAGTGATGGTTTCTTTCCGGTTGGGGTGTTATCGTCTCCAAATTGGGGGTGTTCTCAGTCCAAAGTTATCCTGTGAGCATGCTGCGTAATCGTTCCCTCCAGCGCGCCCCTCGACGATGGCAGAGAAGCTTGCACTTTCCTAAAGAGGACGTGTTTACCTTGGCAGAATTCCCAGCCCCAATCAGCTGTTACAAAGATCAAGAAGAAAAGAGCATATGTTCAAAGATTTTTCTTGTTCTATCTTTAAAGTGCATCCCTCAGGCAAACGCTGAATGTTCTTTAGGGTGGAAAGACTATACTGGGAGAAGATCTAATTAATGGGAAGATCCTTGGCTAATCTGGGGCAACACTGAAGAGCCGTTTGAGGAGAAAAAGTTGGCCTCTTTGAAGGTCTCCCTGTTAGAGACTGACCCACTATTGTGACTGAATTAAATATATTAAGAAACAGATTGTTAAAGAAGGACTTCAACTGCAGTAATTAAATCGGCAAAGGGTTTGAAAATGACGAACAAATAGAGTCAAGAATACATGCAACAGTATTCCTCCTTGCTAGTAACCAGGAAGGAAAATTCAAAAGAAAGCACGCTCTGTTGGACCCTTCTCAAATAAACAAAACTATATTTAAAATAATACCTCCATTGCTGATGAGATCAGGCTAAAATGGATGTGAGAATAGGAATGAAAATAGGAATACCATTTGGAAAAACAAAATAGACATAATTAGCAATAGTCTTTTATTTAGCATATAATTCAATGACTTCTGGTATATTCTCAGAGTTGTACAACCATCACCACAATCTCGAAACAGTCTGGAAGATACTAATATCCTTGAAATTACTCCTGGGTGAATAATTAATAACAGTAGTGGTTATCCCCTATTGAGTTCTAACTTGGGACCAAGCGTTTTGCATGTAATTTCTTTCTTTCAATTCCCTCAACGATCACGTAAGGAAGGTGATATCAGTGACTCCATTATACAAATGAAATATTGAGACCCAGAGAACTAATTTGCCCAAAGTAGCACAGATATTCGTGGAACTAGTGTTAAGAACCAGACATTGTCTTTCCTGAGCCTGCAGTCTTAACTACTGCACAATAAGCGAATAATACAAAGAAAGTAAAAAGCTTTATGCAGGAAGAGTTAATTGCAGAATTCTGTAAGATTCAAACATGTGTATAACTTAAATTTCAATAATCCAACATAGAATAGGTTTAATAAATTATTGTGTGTATACTACCCGGTCATAAAAGGGAAAAAAGCAGAGCTTATAGAATCAAGGAAAATGTTTACAAGATTCTGTAACAGAGTATACTGATTGTTGGATATGTGAATATACCAGCAGAGTGCTTGCTTTCCTCAATTTCTGGCCGCCCCAAATGACTACCAGTTGCTGCATACCCGGTGCCGATCCCTGTGTCTCCACTCATGGGGCTTTCCAAGTGCCTATGAGAAGTGAAGGTTCTGCCCTGGGTGGCTCCATCTGAGCTGCAGACTCTAGCCTTGGAGATGTTCCCCATGGACAAAATTTTGATGGCGTCTTCTGTGTTTCCAAAAGGTTGAAAAGATGTCTGCTTGTGGGCAAAATCTGGAAGGTGGCATGCAAAAATAAAAATAGCTGCAGTGTTTGCTGGAAGAATTGTATGAAGTTACTTATTTAAAAAAAATTTTTTTTTGGAGGAAGATTAGCCCTGAGCTAACTGCTGCCAATCCTCCTCTTTTTGCTGAGGAAGCCTGGCCCTGAGCTAACATCCGTGCCCATCTTCCTCCACTTTATATGTGGGACGCCTGCCACAGGATGGCTTGCCAAGCGGTGCCATGTCCACACCTGGGATCCGAACCGGCGAAACCCGGGCCACCAAAGCGGAACATGCGAACTTATACCGCTGCACCACCGGGCCAACCCCTTATTGAGAGTTTTTATTATAAATGGTTGTTGGATCTTGTCAAATGCTTTCTCTGCATCTATTGAGATGACCATGTAATTTTTATTCCTCATTTTGTTAACGTGGTGTATCACATTGATTGATTTGTGGATGTTGAACCATCCCTGCATCCCTGGCATAAATCCCACTTAATCATGGTGTATGATCCTTTTAATGTACTGCTGTATTCAGTTTGCTGATATTTTGTTGAGGATTTTTGTATCTATGTTCATCTGTGATATTAGACTGTAATTTTCCTTCTTTGTGTTGTCCTTGTCTGGTTTGGGGATCAGGGTGATGTTGGCCTCGTAGAATGAGTTAGGAGGCATTCTGTTTTCTTCAGTTTTTTGGAATAGTGTGAGAAGGATAGCTATTAAATCTTCTTTGAATGTTTAGTAGAATTCTCCAGAGAAGCCATCTGGTCCTAGATTTTTTTTGTGGGAGGTTTCTGATTACTGTTTCAATCTCTTGTGATTTGTCTATTCAGATTCTGTATTTCCTCTTGATTCAGTTTTGGGAGGTTGTGTGAGTCTAACAATTTATTCATTTCTTCTAGGTTATCTAATTTGTTGACATATAGTTTTTCGTAGTATTCTCTTATACTCCTTTGTATTTCTGTGGTATCCATTGTACTTTCTCCTCTTTCATTTCTAATTTTATTTATTTGAGGCTTCTCTCTTTTTTTGTTAGTGATTCATTTGTTAGTTTTGTTTATCTTCTCAAAGAATCAGCTTTTAGTTTCATTAATCCTTTCTACTTTTTTTGGGGGGGGTCTCTGTTTCGTTTATTTCTGTTCTAATTTTTATTATTTCTCTCCTTCTGCTGACTTTGAGTTTTGTGTGATCTTCTTTTTCTAGTTCTGTTAAAGTGTAGTTTAAGATTACTCAATTGAGATTTTTCTTCTTTGTTGAGGTGGACCTGCATTGCTATGAATTTTCTTCTTAGAACTGCTGCATCCCATAAGAATCGATATGATGTATTTTCATTTGTATCCAGATATTTTTTTATTTCTCCTTTGATTTCTTCGTTGATCCAATGGTTGTTCAGTAGCATGTTGTTTTGTTTCCACATATTTGTGACTTTCCTAGATTTTTTCTTGCAGTTGATTTCTAGTTTCATAGCATTATCGTCAGAAAAGATGCTTGATATGATTTCAATCTTCTTAAATTTATTGAGGCTTGCCTTGTTTCCCAACATATGGTCTATCTTTGAGAATGTTCCATGTGCACTTGAGAAGAATGTATATTCTGCTGTTTTTGGATGGAGTGTTCTATATATATATCTATTAAGTCCATCTGGTCTGCTTTTGCATTCAATTCCACTCTTTCCTTGTTGGCTTTCTGCCTGGATGATCTATCCATCAACGTAGGTGGGGTGTTGAGGTCCCCTTCTATTACTGTGTTGCTGTTAATTTCTCCCTTTAGGTCTATTAATAGTTGCTTTATGTACTTTGGTGCTCCCGTGTTAGGTACATATATTTTATGTGGTATGCCCTCTTGGTGGAGTGTCCCTTTTATCATCGTATACTGCCTCTCTATGTCTCCCATTGTCTTTTTTATCTTTTTTTTTTTTTTGAGGAAGATTAGCCCTGAGCTAACTACTGCCAATCCTCCTCTTCTTGCTGAGGACGACTGGCCCTGAGCTAACATCCATGCCCATCGTCCTGTATTTTATACGTGGGATGTCTACCACAGCATAGCTTTTGCCAAGTGGTGCCATGTCCGCACATGGGATCCGAACTGGTGAACCCCGGGCTGCCAAGAAGCGGAATGTGTGAACTTAACTCCTCTGCCACCACGCCGGCCCCTGTCTTTTTTATCTTGAAGTCTGCTTTGTCTGATATAAATATGGCAAGACCTAATTTCTTTTGTTTGCCATTTGCTTGGAGTGTCATCTTCCATCCCTTTACTCTTAGCCTGTGTTTGTCTTTAGAGCTGAGATGTGTTTCCTAGAGGCAGCGTACTGGTGGGTCTTGTTTTTCAATCCATCCAACCACTCTCTGTCTTTTGATTGAAGAGTTCAGTCCATTTACATTTAGAGTGATTATTGATATATGAGGGCTTAATACTGCCATGTATCTATTGTTTTCCAGTTGTTCTATATTTCCCTTGTCCTTCTCGTGTATTTCTGACTGTCATTTCAGTCTGGTGGTTTTCTATGATGGTTTTCTCAATTTTCTCTTTATTTATCATTTGTATTTCCGTTCTGACCATTTTTTTTTCTTTTTGAAGATTAGCCCTGAACTAACATCTGCTGCCAATCCTCCTCTTTCTGCTGAGGAAGACTGGCCCTGAGCTAACATCCATGCCCATCTTCCTCTATGTTTATATGTGGGACACCCACCACAGCACGGCTTGCCAAGTGGTGCCATGTCTGCACCCCGGATCTGAACCGGCAAGCCCTGGACCACCGAAGCAGAACATTAGAACTTAACCGCTGAGCCACCGGGCGGGCCCCTGGTCTGACTTTTTGTTTAGTGCTTACCATGAGGTTTGTATAAAAGATCTTGCAGATGAGATAGTCCATTTTCTGATAGCCTCTTACCTCCATTAGCCTATAGCAGGTTCCATCCCTTTCCTCTTCCCCTTCTAAATTATTGTTGTCACAAATTATTCCACTTTGCGTTGTGAGTTTGTGGTTAAATTGAAGTTTATAGTTATTTTTGATGCTTTCCTTCTCTTTATCTTTAATGTTATACTTAAGTGTTTGCTAACCTTTTCTGATAGCTGCTATTTTCTGATTTTGTCTATTTATCTCCTTGCTCAAGGCTTTGTAAACCTTTTCCTTTTTGTTTCAGATATGAGGGCATTCTTGATCATTTATTGAAGGGAGGGGTCTTGTGGCAATGAACTCCCTCAGCTTTTGTTTATCTGGGAAAGTTTTTATTTCTCCATCATGTCTGAAAGATAGTTTTGATGGATAGAATATTCTTGGCTGAAAGTTTGTGTCTTTCAGTATTTTGGATATATCATTTCACTCTCTCCTAGACCATAAGGTTTCTGCTGAGAAGTCCACTGAAAACCTGATAAGGGTTCCTTTGTAGATTACGTTCTTCTGCCTTGCTGTGCTTTATAGTTTTTCTTTGTCATTGACTTTTTCCAGTTTTAATAATATATGCCTTGGAGAAGGTCTTTTTACATTGATGTAATTAAGAGTTCTATTGGCTTTGTTTACTTGTAATTCCAGTTCTTTCCCCAAGTTTGAGACGTTCTCAGCTATTATTTCTTTGAACAAGCTCTCTGCTCCTTTCTTCCTCACGTCTCCCTCTGAAATACCTATAATCCTTATGTTGAATTTCCTAATTGAGTTGGATATTTCTTAGAGAATTTTTCATTTTTTTAAAGATTTTTAAAAATTTTTTTCCTTTTTCTCCCCAAAGCCCCCTGTACATAGTTGTATATTCTTCGTTGTGGGTCCTTCTAGTTGTGGCATGTGGGACGCCGCCTCAGCGTGGTTTGATGAGCAGTGCCATGTCTGCGCCCAGGATTCGAACCAACAAAACACTGGGCCGCCTGCAGCAGAGCGCGCGAACTTAACCACTCGGCCACGGGGCCAGCCCCTCATTTTTTTAAAGTCTTAGTTCTCCCTCCTCCTCCACCTGAAGCATGTCTATATTTCTGTCCTCTAAATTACTAATTCTGTCCTCCATGATGTCAGCTTTGTTTTTTAAGGTTTCTAGATTGTTTTTTTTGTCTCATTCATCATGTTCTTCATCTCCTGAGCATTTCTGGCTGTTTTTTGTTTTTAGAGTTTCAATCTCTTTCATGAAGAATTCTTCTGCTCATTAATTTTATTCCTGAGTTCATTGAACTATCTTTGAGTTTTCTTGTAACTCGTTAAATTTCTTTATGATAACTATCTTGAATTCTCTGCCCTTTAGATTGTAAATTTCTGTGACTTCACGGTTGTTTTCTGGAGGCTTGTCTTTTTTTGCTTTTTTGAGGAATATTATCCCTGAGCTAACATCTGCTGCCAATCCTCCTCTTTTTGTTGAGGAAGACTGGCCTTGAGCTAACATCCATGCCCATCTTTCTCTACTTTCTATGTGGGATGCCTGCCACTGCATGACTTGATAAGCAGTGCATAGGTCTGCACCAGGATATGGACCAGTGAACCCTGGGCTGCCGAGGCAGAATGTGCAAACTTATCAGCTGTGCCACCAGGCTGGCCCCATGGAGACTTGTCATTTTTGTTGTGATCTAGAGTGTTAATGTATTTCTTTTTCGTGTTTGATGAAGTAGACTTTTGCCAGTACATAGTCATAGTATCTAATTGCAGATTTCACCTGCCACCACTGGGGTTGGGGGGCAGTAGCTGTGTTTTCTGAGCCCACTGCATCTGCTGGAAGTTGTACCAATCATGCTTGTCTGTGTTAGCCACTGGTGCACCAGATGGGAGAATGGTGCTTTCCTCTGTGCATGTGAGCCCACTCTTCACTCACCAGTGGCCGCCTGGACTTCTGGGCTTGGTGGGGGTACCCTCACGGTGGCTGAGCCACCTCAGTGTGGAGCATTCCAGCAGGCTGAGATGTAACTATGAAAGTAAAGAGTTCATCAGAGGCCTTCCCATTCCCCTGCCTCCTCTCAGAGACATGCACCAGCTGCTGCATGTGGACCCACAACCTAGATTGCTGCCCTTGGGTAGGGGGAGGAGATCCACTCACCTCCTTCCACTGCTTCCCAGGATCTGCTACCCCCACCTTCATACACATGGCTGCATGGGTCTCTTAGATGTCCTTTTGTGCTGTGTGAGCATCCTCTGTTGGTTAATGAATGTCTTTTTGGTTGTATCTTAGCGGGGAGAAACTAAGGGAGCAGTTCGCTCCACCATGATGCTGACGTCACTCTCCTGTAATAGTTTTTAAAGTCATGGAGCCAGATGATATGACTCAGGGACTGTATATAGAGAAGAGGTCAGAGGACTGATTTGTGACACTCTACCTTTAGATGTTAGAAACAGGAGGAGGAACCAGCTGAGGGGACTGAGAAGGAGCAGCAAGTGAGATAGGAGGAAAAGTGTCAGGGGTGTGGGGTCTTGGAAACCGAGCAAAAAATGTGTCTCAAGAAGGGGATGATAGGGCCAGCCCCATGGCTGAGTGGTTAAGTTCATGCACTCCACATTGGTGGCCTGGGGTTTTGCTGGTTCGGATCCTGGGTGTGGACATAGAACCGCTCATCAGGCCATGCTGAGGCAGCATCCCACATGGCACAACCAGAGGCACTCACAACTAGAGTATACAACTATGTACCAGGGGCTTTGGGGAGAAGAAAAAAAAGATTACCTCAGATGCCAATCTTCAAAAAAAAAGGGGGGCGGGGAATGATAAACTGTGCCAAGTGCTGTTGAGAAGCTGAGAAAGATGAGACTGAAAAATAACCCTTGGATTTAGTAAAATGGTGATCACTGATGACCTTGATGAGAGTAGTTTAGTGGCATCATAAGTGTAAGAGCTTGATTAAAATGGATTCAAGGGAAAATGAGAAGAGAGGCAATAGAGAGTTCAAGTACACACAACTGTATAAGGGATTTTTTTTCTATAAAAGGAGCTTGGATATAGGGTAATAACCAGAGGAAGGTGTGAAGTTCAAAGGAAGTGCATTTTTAAGATAGGAGAAATTACAGCATGTTTGTATGCACATGGAGACAATCAATTAGATAGGGAAATTCTGATGATGTACAAGTAAGAGGAAACAAATTAATGAGCTAAGTCCTGGAGTGGGTAAGATGAAGTGAGATCTAGGGTTTTGGATCATTCATTTCAGTAGCTACGGGACATTCTGGAGACCCATCCCTTGCCTCTTGCGGGTCAGGTCCTGGGGCAGAGGCATATCCCCTTCCTTATCAGCACCAGTTCCAGGGAATGAACATTTTTACCCAGAGCATGGCTGGGGATTGTCACTGAGGTAGATGAAATCCTGTCTCACTATATGGAGTCATTCGGGATGTGTCTTATCCATTGTGGAGTCTACGTCTCTCCAGTGACTCCCACGGCAAGTAGTTCCTGTGCCAAGCCCCAGCTATACAGAGACGTGGGTCCCCTCAAGAATTGGCAATAAAGTTGAATAGACCAGATATTAAGAATAGAAAACATTTTTTTGTCCTCCCTCATAGCATTCATTTTGTCCAGGGAATCTGACTCTAACTCAGGGGTGGAGCATAGCCGTGCATACTTGGTCACAGTGATAGGTCCAGGGGTGGGCATGTGATCTAATCCAATCCAATTATATCTTTTTTAGGAATGTGAGGCTAGAGATTCCCTGTTTCCCAAAAGATGTGAAAGAGAAAGTGCGTTACCCTCGAGCTACAGGCATCAATCTTGGGACAACAAAAGAAATCATCTTACAATGAAACCAACATTTTAGAAGACAGAGCTAAGGGATGAAAAGAAATTAGATCCTTGGTGAGCTGCTGGATCAAGCCTTGCCTGAATTTCTAACATTAAGTTTCAGCATAACTCTGAAAAATTTTCAGTTATGTGCAATAATAAATTCCTTTTATTGCTTAAGCCAGTTTGAGTTGGATTTTCTATTACTTGCAACCAAAAGCACATTACCTGAAGCACAAAGAAAGGCACAGTTCTCTACTGGATTATGCATTTATTAAACATATTTTTTTGTACACCTGTGTCAAGCATGTGCTGTGCACTAGGAATACAGTAGTAAATGAAGAAGATTGTGTCCTCACATCTAAAAGCAACTCCCCAGGCACCTTCTCCTTGAAGGGCTCTTGGGCCCTTTGTTCTCTGCTGTGAGCCCCAGTGATCCAACCCTTTCCTCTCTCTTCTCCGAGCCGCCACCTTCTGCCTTCACCATGTGGGACCTTCTCTATCCAATTTCATCTCAAAGCAAGTTTATCTTCCCAGCTCTCGTCTTTGTCACTGTGTCATTGGGGATCAGTCAGGGAAACAGACTACTCTAGATGTTTCGAGCGAGAAGGAATTTATTTCAAGGAGATAATTGTTTTACCAATCCCTTAGAAGAGCTGGAGGACTGGAGGTCAGGGAAGGTCATGCTTTGCTTTCAGACTTCCCACTAGCTTTCAGAGGGTCAGAAGTGTTAGGAATTGCAGTGATTACGGCTGCATACAGCACCAAGGTGGGAGATTGGTGGGGGAGTACTTGGAAGCCACTGAAAAACCCCTCGTCTTCCTGCTACTGCCTAAGAGGCAATAATATATGGCTTCTGCTTCTTGTTTGCTTTCCAAATCTCATCTGAATGTCTTTCACTGACTGGCACTAACCTGAACTCCACTGGCAAGGGAGTTTGGAAAATATAGACCCCAAATGTCCAGTACCTGTGATATGAGACAGCACAGAAGAGGGTAAGTGGTATGAATTTCTAGCAGACAGTCTGACATGGCCATCCACCAGAGGAAGAACACAACCACTTTTTTTTTTCCTGAGGAAGATTATCCCTGAGCTAACATCTGTGACAGTCTTCCTCTATTTTGTATGTGGGTCACTGCCACAGCACGACTGATGAGTGGTGTAGGTGCACACCCAGGATCTGAACCTGCAAACCCAGACTGCTGAATTGGAGTGCACCAAACTTAACCACTACACCATGGGGCTAGCCCCCCCAACTGCTTTCTTTTAAGGATTTATCTTCTAATAACAACATAGATGCTCTCTGAAGACAGTGGGGATTTTCCTGGAGAAGGGTCCTAGGGAGAATATTTAACTTGACAGAAAGCAGATCAGACTTACACAAAAGGAAGGGGAGTAGGGAGCAGCAGCTTCACTCAGGAACAGTTCACGCAATGCAGTCCACCCTCATGATGGAGTCAGTTATGGAGGTCACCAGACTGCCTGCCTACTCCCCATGCACCCTACAAAGAAGTCTGCCTGATGATGTGATATGCACCTCCTGCTCACACAGAGCCCAAGGTTAAGGAACAGACCTAATGGAAAAACACACATGTAGAGGAAACTCAGGCTAGCTCTCTCTATAGGTATATGAATGGGCAACCAAGCATCTGAAGAGAAAAAAAGCAAACAAACAACAAAAGCCCCTAGGTTCTCTATAAAGGAATGAGACGTCATCATTAATAATGAATGTCTTCAAATTTGAGAGGGAAGAAATATTTGAACCTAGAATAGAGAAAAAGAGCCAGACAATAGTTAAAGGCAGTAAAGACAGATTTATTCAGTACTATTGCAATATGAGAGGGAGGCTTCCTTCAAACTGAGCTCAACTCCAGATACATCAAAGACAGCTGGGGATTTATAGGCAAAGAGCAGAGTGAGGAGGTCAGTGAATAGAAAATTATTAAGAGGAGACATTGAAGGTAGGAAGATTCTTGATAAATTTACCTAATAGAATTCTTGCTAAAACCAAGTCAAGGACTCAGACATCAAGGGTGGGAATGAGCAACGTGATCGGATATCAGGGGCGATCAGATATCAATGATGGGGGGATTCTTGCTAAAACTGGCCAAGGCAGGCTGAGGACAGAGCCCAAGGATGAGGCAGAGTCAAAAAGGGGACTTGGAGGAGCCTGTCTAAAGTTTGGTCAAGGAGACAGTCTTTGCCAGAATTCTATACCCAGCCAAACTGCCAACTGGATGTGAGGGCAAAATAAGGAACATGTAAGAACTTGAAATGTTTAACACCATATGCTCTATGTGAAAAAATTACTCAAACATACGCATTAGCAAAATAAAATGGAATCTAACAAAGAGGACCATATGGGGCCTAAGTAATAGAAGTATAAGACCAGACAAAGTGAAAAAACCTTGGGAAAAAAAAAAAGATGCACAAGATCCTGATACATGGAAGGCTCTCTTTTGAGTTACAAAGTTTCAATGACATAGGAATATATTTCCATCACTAACAGTCTAACCACACTACTTGCTTCTACAGTTAGTATTTATAGAATTATAAGACAGTAAATGTTGGGTTTTGTTTTTAACTTATAGTCAATCTATATCCAAATTAATTTTGTATCTAATTTAGTCACAAAATAATATAAATATTATAAATATTCACAATAATGAACAAAATTCAGAAGTGGAGAGGAGAAATGGAAAGAAGGGAAAATTCGTTAATTTCTTTATCTTTTACAGTGAAGAGATACAGTTGAAAATTGGTAAACTAATAAATAATTATACAGATTGAAGAAATCATGATAAACATCAGGAAAACTAAACAGCAGAAATTGTTAACAGAATGGTCTCTAGGAAGTGAGATTAGTAAGAAACGGGGAGAAAGAGAGAACTTAGCTTCCCTTTTATGCCCTTCTCAAAATTTAAACATTGTGTGTTTATGTCTATATATGGTAAAACATTTCAAAAGCTTTAAAAGTTGTCTCAATGTTACAAAAAAGAATGATATTCTTTTCCACTGGGGAAGAAGATGAAAGCATTTTCTCAAAAGTTTTTAATGTAAATGGCGTGTTTAATATAAGTCTTTAACATTTAATATCATTTTTGTAGCCCCCAGTAGTTAGCAAATGAAGAAATCTTGGTACTACTTTAATCCATTTCTGCTACCAGGTTATGATATCATTGTCTTTTCTCATGGCCCAGATGATGGTAGATTCTCAGTCCAAGAGCATTTACTGTATGTGGTCACTTGGTGAAACCTCTATTCATTTTTTTATTATTTTTTTGAGGAAGATTAGCTCTGAGCTAACTGCTGCCAATTCTCCTCTTTTTGCTGAGGAAGCCTGGCCCTGAACTAACATCCATGCCCATCTTTCTCTACTTTATATGTGGGACGCCAACTACAGCATGGCTTGCCAAGCTGTGCCATGTCCGCACCTGGGATCCTAACTAGCGAACCCCGGGCCACCAAAGCGGAACGTGCGCACTTAACCACTGTGCCACCAGGCCGGCCCAACCTCTGTTCATTTTATTGAAAAGTCATTTGGTAACTAGACCTTGATTATTAATAAGCATTTTTTAATAGCAAGCAACTTTATTCAAAATTTTAATCTATAAAAAGTGTTTTCATTTCTTGTGTGCAAAGAAAACTGCAACCTGTGAGCATTCAGATCCTTCTCTAGATTCCCATGGTTCCTCGTCTATTCAGGGAATGGATATATATCTTGTTAACTTTCAGTGCTCTTTGAAGTTACATTGAAATTCAGGTTTTGCAAGCTCTCACTTCCTATACATTACTATTTAATAAGCTTCAGAGGCTACTTATTAAAATAACAACTTGGAATTGACTTAAATTGAGAAAACTTTGTGTGTTTCTCTCTAAATGCTTCCCCTTAAAATAAAATCCAGAGGAAGTAAGAACTCTGTTGGCACTTCTCTATGTGGATACTTTTTAACTATTTAATTAAAAAATGCTTGGGTAGAGGGTGAGCCCTGAAGGGGTCGATGAGGAGAGAGACCAGAGGTTGAGCTTTGTGGGATGGGCTGCATTTACGTAGGTAGAAGGAGGATGGTGAGTCCACTCAAGATGATAAAAATGATTTTGGAAAAGGAACAGGAGCAGGGACCACCTCTTATAGATCTGCCCTGTTAAAGTGGGTATAAAGGGAGATGGTTTAGGAAAATAATTTGGGTTTTTATTGTTACCGAACCTGAAGTGAGTTCGCTCACCCGTTGCGCAGCAAGCCAACCTCTGACACAGGGTGTGGTGGAAGAAAGTAGGAATTTTATTTTTGCACAGCTCTGAACAAGGAGAGAGGGCAGCTAACACTGAAATCCCAACCTCCCCGAAAAGCTAAAAGGAAGGGTTTTTATTTGGGGGTTTAGGTAGGGGAGGGGGAGCATATGGCCTTGCTGGTCGGAGCTTTCCCACCAGCCTGTCTTTGGCCTTGAGACACTTGCAGAGAGGAGGCAGCTCATGACCTTGCTGGTCACCAGCTTTCCCACCAGCCCCTATCTCTTTGTGGGAGGAGATAGTCCAGGTGCTTGTCCTTGACGGTGTCTGTCTCCATGGAGGATAGTGGATTCTGGAGCCAGGAAGCCAGAGAGTAAGCAGGGGATGAGTGTTTTGGTTTTAACCCCATATATGCTGGGTTTAATGTGGGGAAACTGATATCAGGGTTGATATCATTATTTTGAATACAAAAGCTTCAATCGTATCCTGAAGACTGGGGAGAAGTAAGTACTGAAGGTTTGTTTTTCATTTTGTTTTGTTTTAAGAAAAACCAGCTTATCGTTCTTATAAAAAGAATACATTTACTTTTTTTTTTTAAAAAAAAGATTTTATTTTTTCCTTTTTCTCCCCAAATGCCCTGGTACACAGTTGTGTATTTTTAGTTGTGGGTCCTTCTAGTTGTAGCATGTGGGACGCCGCCTCAGCATGGCTTGATGAGTGGTGCCATGTCCATGCCCAGGATTTGAACTGGCAAAACCCTGGGCTGCAGAAGCAGAGCGTGCAAACTTAACCACTCCACCATGGGGCTGGTCCCAAGAATACATTTTCATTTTAAAGAATTTAAGCAATGCAAAACAAAACAAAAAAAATGCACAAAGAAAAAACATTTTAAAACTCCTAAACCTCACCATCTACAAATAACCGTTATTAACATTTGGTTAACATCATTCTAAACATCTTTCGACGCTTTTATACAGAGAGAATGATAGACAAATAGATGGATCTACTTTTTAAAATGATATCAATATATGTGTTATTAAAAAGAAACTAAAGGAAAAGCTGGACATCAAATAAGGGTTTATTTACTACAAGAGCTATTATTTCTTAAAATATCAATTTAAGGTTAGGAAAAGTGATACTGAAATTACGTTGTTTTGTTCTTTTTCAAAAAACACTTTTTAAACTAGAATCAATTGTTGCTGCGGAAGATCAGGACACCAGCGCACTCACACTATCTTCCATAACCTCTTCCCACGGGGCCCATTATTTCTTAGTCATATTATTTGACACTGTTAATTTGTGTAACATGTATATGCTCTAAAACAACAATCACACAAGTGTTCAGTATTAATTCTATATTTAAACGAATTCAGTGATCATCACCTATCCTTTTACCAAAACATCTCAAATCTTGGTCTTAATTTTGTCCTATTTCTTAATTGTCTGAATTTTACTGTCAAGGATTTCCCTCTTCTATGAGTTCGTTTATATTTGTGGGAATCTGCTCAGCACCTTTCTTTTCGAATGACATCTTGGCTGGGTGGAACGTTCTTACATCACACTTTTGTTCTTTCAGAACTCTGTAGCCAATGCTCCATTGTCTTCTGTCTCTGGATGTTGTTGTTGAGAAATCTGAGGACAGCCTGACTTTTTTCTCCTTGTAAATTTGCTTTTTCTGCCTGGATGCCTGAATTTCAATAAATTAATTAAAAGATGTCTCAGAATTGAATATTTTGTATCAAAATGTCTCGTTTTGATCTTTCAAGCTACAGATTAATTCACCATTTTAGAGAAAACTTCAGTTTTCATATTTTCGAATGCTTCTTCTGTTCCATTTAAAGAGTTCTCAACTCCAGGGATACCAATAACCTCTGTCTTCCATATCTATTAGCTTCTCTCTGATTATTTTAATCTTTTTTTGTGTTTTTCATTTGCTTTTATTATGATTATTTCAAGCCTTTTTCCCACATTGATATTCCATCATTCTATCACAGAACAGACCAGCCATGTCTATTCTCTCCCTTGCTGTTTTGATGTATTTATTAGTTCTATAACGATATTGTTTAGGTCTTTGCTTTATCAGATACGCACTTTCCCCATTCATCTCTTTCAGTTGTTTTATTATCTCATTTTTGAGTTCTTAGACTACTGAGCTCATTTTTTTAAAGGTTATTCTAGAGCTCAAAGCACTGGCAGTAAATTTTTCCTGTTTCTCTACTTGCCTCCTGAACTTCTTCCCACTTTATCTGAAACTGGTTTGGTTTTCCTAATGAACTGCAGACTGAGTTCCTAATGTACTTTTCCTATGATTTATAAGCTTGTCTGAAGGAGGTGGGGGGGGGGGGGCAGAACTCAGAGGAGGTGGTGTGCAGCCTTTGTTAGAAGACTGAGTTCTGCAATCACTTCTGAGGTTTTAAGCATCTATTCCAGAGTTTGCTCTATGAGGGGTTGGTGTATCCCATTCCTATGGGAAACAGCCTCAGTCTTTGGATCTTCCCTCAATTTGGTACCCTTCCCTGGAGTCTTCACTGCTACCTAAAAGAGTTAGTCTATTCTTCATTTCTCATTTCACCTTCTTCTCCCCAGTAGTCATTTTCACTTTTCCAGAGAGAAAAGATGAAAGATAAGGAAACCACTCAAGTTTCTTTTCTCTTAGAATATTTGTGTGTATGTATGTGGTAATTCCCAGGATTTTGTGGACTAACAGTATGAGTTTTGATGGAATGGAGGCAGTGCTGGAAGCCTTGACACGCTCTAGACCAGAATCTCCTGTCTTTCCTGGACTGCCACTTGTTGACATTTAAGATACTGCGTTGTAACCCTTTGTTTACTATGCATGAAAGTTTAACTTTTCAAACTTTCTTGGGTATGGGTGGCAACAGAGTCTATGGAAATCTTTATTCCACTATCTTAACCTAGAAGTACAATAATTTTTAATGTATATATCTCTTTATTTTTTCTGATTATAAAAGTTATGTATCTATACTTACGTCAAATCATTATATTGTACACCTTAAACTAATACAATATTGTCAATTATATCTCAATAAAACTTGGGGAAAAAATAAAATAAATTATGTCTCTTGGCTCTAAAAAATTAAAACCATACAGAAGTGTATAAAGTAAAAAGTGAAAGTTCCTTATTATACAGCCCCCGAGAATATCACTTTTAACAGTTCCCTGATCATTTCGTACATTTATTTTCTTTCCTCCTCCACTTTGCATGTGGGTTGCCCCCACAGCACAGCAGACAGCGGTGTAGGTGTACACTCAGGATCCAAACAGGCGAACCCCAAACCCAACCACTATGCCACAGGGCCAGTCTCATAAGTCTTAAGTTAAAAGAACATGCTTATAATAAACAATAAGCTTATTTTTTTAAATAAACAAAACTGTATATTGTATAATACTTTACCAGTCTTCATTTTAATCGACTTTTTCAATTAACAGCTAACCACCGGTCCCCAAAGAATCAGATAAAAGGGCTTCCCGTGGGTGTCTGTAACGAGCTTTTCACTTATTGAGGACATTTTTCGTGTCACTACATATAAATCTACCTTATCCTTTATAAAACTGGCCTCATAATATTTCATTGTATAGTGGATACACCCTAATTTACCTAACAATTCTCTATTTAAACTATTTAGATATTTTTCTGAAAAATAAAATTGAACAGGGAACTGAGATGATGAAAGAGGATTGAGATAATGAATCTGGCAACAGAACATAAAACGGATTAAAGAGGGGGATGGAAACGAGGGCAATGGTAGACAGGCTCCTGCAATAACCCAGCTCTGAGGTGACACCGGGAAGCGGCAGTGACTTTCTCCATCGCATACATCCAACAGCATCTCTTGTTAGTCTGGAAGCCCTGCCATTTCTAGAAAACACACCATACTTTTTCTTTTCTCTACTTTAGCTATTTCCAGTCCTTCTCTCGGATTTCATCTTTGCCTGTTGAAATCCCATCTTCCTTCAAGATCCAGAACAAATACCACATCCTCCTTCCACTTCTACTAGAGAGCCGAGTCCTTCCTTCCTTTCACAAAGTATTTTTCTTCCAAAGTGCAGTGGTCAAGAGCAGTGGACCCACCAATCTGCAATCTCTGTGACCTTGGCACCTTACCCAAATTCTCAGTGCCTCAGTGTCCTGACCTGTAAAATGGGGAGAAGTGTATATACAGCGTAGTTATGAGGGTTGAATCAGTTAACAGTCGGATGTGCGGTGAGCGCTGACTAGACGTTGCCATTCCTTCGGCTCCGTCGCGGCGGGCCGTCTCCCGGGGCACCGCGCCAGGGCCCACGCCCACCCCGCCGGGCGGCCGAGGGAGGGGCGGGCAGCGCGCCGTCCGCCCCCGGCCGCGCCTAGCCTCTCCTCGCCGGGCCGGGGAGCGCGGTCATGTGACTGAGTCAAGATGGCGTCGCCCAGCTGGTTGCGGCTGCTGGCCGTCGCTCTCCTGCAGGCGTCCTGCGCTGCCACCGCGCTGGGCCGCCTCGACCCGCCGGCGCCGCTGCCGCTGGTGATCTGGCATGGGATGGGTGAGTGAATGAGAAGAGGGGCAAAAGGGCTTGGCGACCCTCTCCCGCTCCCAGCCCGGGTTGGCGTCTGCATAGGGCGAGGGCCGTGGTCACACAGCACCCGGCTGGCCCGACGTTTTAGGATTTGGGGGCTGCTCTGCCCTGGGACGGGAGAAGGCGAAGCGGCTGCCCTTGGGCGAGCGCGCGCGGCGGGCGGTGCGCTGCGTCGGGCGTTTTCGTGCTGCCTTTGTCTGATCCTCACGGCAGTGGCGTCAGTGTGCAGCAGCCGGCGCCTGGTCAGGCGGGCTGGGCTGTGGCTGCCCGACCCGGGCATCCATCCTTTTATTCTTTCACACCTTGAACAGATATTTGTTAGGCACCCATAGTTCGTTTATACATTTAACACATAGTTCTAGAGCACCTGCTAGATGCTGAGGATACAGCAGTGAGCTAAACAGACTAAATTATTTGCTCTTTGGGAACTTACTTCCCAGTGGGAGAGACTGAATAAAGAAAGAAATAAGTAAAACATGTAATATGTCAAATGGTGATAAGTGCGATGGAGAAAAATAAAGCGGGGAGGGGGGAGATAGAGACCAGAAGTGGCAGCTTGCAGTTTTATAGAGCAAGGTCAGGAAAGGATTCACTGAGAAAGTGACGTCTGAGCCAAGTGGGTGAGGGCAGAGAGCCAAGTGGCTCTCTGGTAGAAGGAATAGCAAATGCAAACGCCCTGAGGCAGAAGTATGTCTGGTATGTTCAAGGAACAACATTCAGGTCATTGTGGCCGGAACTGAGTGAGCAAGAAGAAAACAACGGTTTAGATTAGGAGTCTGGGAGGGGTGGAATGCCGCTGTTGTTAGGCCTACTAAGGCTACTGTGGGGACTTCGGCTAGAATGAGGTGGGAAGCCCTCGTTGGGGTTTTGAGCAGATGAGTGACATGATCTGACACGTTTTTAAAGGACCACTGTAGTTGCTGTATTGAGAAGACGTCGTAGGGGGTCATGGACATTTGCAGGGAGACCAGTTAGGAAGCCGTTGCAATAATTCAAACAGGAGGTGATGGTGGCTTGAAATAGTATGGTAATAGAGGAGGTGTTGAGAAGTGGTCAAAGTTTGGATATGTTTTGAAGGTGGAACCAAGGATTTTGCTAACAGATTAGATGTGGGATGAGAGAGAAAGAAAGGAGTCAAGGATGATTCCGTGGGTTTTGGTCTGGACAGCTAGAAAGATGAAGTTGTAATTTTACCAAAATGGGGAAGCCTGTAGAGTGAGCAAATTTGGGGGCAGGGGGGTGCCGAGGAGGAGAACATCAAGAGTTTCCTTTTGGACTTAGTAAATTTGCGACACTTGTTAGACATCCAGAGATGATGCAGAGGCAATTTGAGTGTGGGATCTAGAGCAGAGATACAGGCAGGAGATTTAAATTGGGAGCCTTTGGCGTGTGGCTGGTATTTGAAGCCATGAGGCTGGCGGAGATCACAGGGGAGTGAGGAGGAGATCATAGAGGAGGGAAGAAGTCTAAAGATTGAGCCTGGAGGCCCTCCCAGCATTTGGAGGTTGAGGAGATGAGGAGGAAGTAGTAAAGGAGACAGTGATGCAACAACCAGAGAGGGGAGGAAAGCTGGGGGAGTGCAGTGTCCTGGAAGCCATGTTTCAAGAGGAAGAGGGCAATCAACTGTATCGAATTTTGTTGACGGCTCAAGAAAGATAAGGGCTGAGAAGTGGTTATTGGGTTTAGCAATATCAGTAATGACCTTGACAAAGGCAGTTTTGGGGGGAGTGGTGAGTGAGAGCCTTATTGGAATGGGTTAAAGAAAAATGTTCAGAGAACTGGAGTCAGCAAATGTAGACAGTTCTCTCAAGGCTCTGTGCCAGGCCCTGAGGCTACTCCAGTGGAGTTAAAAGAGAACACAGGAGTGTCCGTGCCCTCCTGGAGCACAGTTGGTCCAAAAGGCAGGCATGCAGTTCAGTGCGATGAATGTTGTTATGAGAGAAATAGAAGACGCTCTACGCCTTAGCTTTTCTTTCTTTAAAAACTAGTTCTTAAGCTTCCGCTCGGGTTGAAAATGGGAAGATTGTGTTCAAAATGGAAAATGATCTCAGTCTGCTTCTCCCACTCAGTGGCAGTCACTTTGCTTCCAGTTCTTAGTTCTGGTTTGTTGAAACAGGAAAAAAAACAGGCCAGGACTAGGGGGAGGGAAGGAGGCCAGAGTCCAGGAGTTCAGGAGGCACTCACTGTCTGGTCTGTACAATTTCAGGGTCAGCACTTGCACGACCCTGAGAGTGAGTGCCTCCTTAAATTTTGCCTCCTAGGTGCTTCCCTTGTCTTACCCTAGTCCTGGCCCTGAAGAGAAACCAGAGTCTCTTAACCCCAAATGTTCAGGATGACGAAGGAGGGGAATATGCACCTCTGCTTATTTTTCAGTTGTAAATTTCGTGTCCTGATTACATTGCGTGAGCTTGGAAGTTTGTTATTACTTGGTAGACATGAGCTAAGCAAAAAATGTTCTTTTTTTAATTGAGGTGAAATTCATGTAACGTGCAATTAATCATATTAAAGTTTACAATTTAGTGGTATTTAGTGTATTCACATGTTGTGCGACCACCCCTTCTCTTTAGTTTCAAAACTTTTTCATCACCCCAGAAAATACCTGTATCCCTTAAGTAACCACTCCTCATCCTCTTCCTCCCACTCCCTGGAAATGTCCCGTCTGCTCTCTGTCTCTATGGGTTTGCCTATTCTGCATAGATCATATCAAGCAATTACACGAGACGTTTATCTTCTGTGTCTGGCTCATTTTACTCATAATAATGTGTTTGAGGTTCATCCACATGGTAGCATGTGTCAGTACTTCATTCATTTTTATGGCTGAGTAATGTTCCATTGTGTGTATATACCACATTTGTTTATCCTTTCATCCATTGGTGGACATTTGGGTCGTTTTCACCCTTTGGCTGTTGC
The DNA here is from genome assembly GCF_041296235.1 of Equus asinus. Classification (NCBI taxonomy): domain Eukaryota; kingdom Metazoa; phylum Chordata; class Mammalia; order Perissodactyla; family Equidae; genus Equus; species Equus asinus. The sequence continues at coordinate 83,117,002 of NC_091794.1, forward strand.
AAATAATGCTGCTGTAGACATTGGTGTACACGTTTCTGCATGGTCATGTGCTTTCCCTTCTCCTAGGTATATATCTTGAAGTGAAATTGCTAGGTCATGTGCTCATATGTTTTAACTTCTGAGGAACCACTAAACTGTTTTCACAGTCGCTGCACCATATTACTTTCCCACCAGCAGTGTACAAATGTTCCTGTTTCTCCATATCCTTGCCAACACTTATTTTCCATTTTTTAATTAATTTTTTTAAATTAAAGCTATGCTAGTAGGTGTGAAGTGGGATGGATCTCTTTGTGGTTTTGATTTGCGCTTCCTTAATGACCAGTGATGTTGAACATGTTTTCCTGTGTTTTCTGGCCATCTGTGTCTCTTCTTTGGAGATATGTCTGTTTATCTCCTTCTCCCATTTTTTAATTAGGTTATTGTCTTGTTGAATTGTAAGAGTTCTTTGTATATTCTGGGTATTAAACCCTTTTCAGATACATGTCTTGCAAATATTTTCTCCCATGCTGTGTGTTGTCTTTTCTCATTCTTGATAGTGCCCTTAGAAGCACAAAAGTTTTTTTTAAATAGATAATATTGTTTTGATTCATGAGTTTCCATCATTGTCTTTGTTGTCCAGGAGATAGCTGTTGTAATCCCTTAAGCATGGGTGCTATTAAAAAGATGGTCGAGAAGAAGATACCTGGAATTTATGTCTTGTCTTTAGAGATTGGGAAGACTCTGATGGAGGTAAGGCACTTCACAACTCTGTTCTGTTAAAGGTTTGCTGGCTGATTGCATAGAATGTACTATTAAAATGCTTTCCCTTGTGTTTTTAGCACCAAATTGTGCAGTGATTTAACTCTTGAGTGGCCTATGTCAGGTTACCAACCTAAGTAGGTTCGCCTCTTTGAGAAGATGCCAGTGGTTTCCAGTCCCATCCTTTCACTTCTGTGTGGCTCCTCTTTCAGGATGTGGAGAACAGCTTCTTCTTGAATGTCAATTCCCAAGTAACAACAGTGTGTCAGATTCTCGCTAAGGATCCTAAATTGCAGCAAGGCTACAATGCTATGGGATTCTCCCAGGGAGGCCAGTTTCTGTAAGTCCCTTCCTGTTCTGTTATACCACTTCCAGAGAATTGATGTTTTTTCTTTTATTCAGATAGATCCCCTCCTCTAGTTCTTTTGGGATCTTCACCTCTCTTGGAAGAAAAACTATTCTGAAATGCCCCCATGTAGGAAGCCTTATGGAATGTTATTTATTTTCTATGAAGAATAAAGATTAGTGTTTGGCCATATCAGAGGAAAATCCTGAAACTCTGTGGCTTTGGGGAACCACAGAGAATGAAGTAGCTTAATTTGGGAAGTTGATTGTTGATGATGCATTTCCGTCTGACAGTCGGAGCTCATAATCCTTTTTTCCCCCCAGGAGGGCAGTGGCTCAGAGATGCCCATCACCTCCCATGGTCAGTCTGATCACTTTCGGGGGACAGCATCAAGGTAACTTGGGCCTCTTAGCCTCCTTTGTTCTAATCCATGTGACCCCTTGTGTTTTTTACAATTCGAGTAGCTCTATTTGTACAAGAAGCTAGCCTTCCTTGAAAAATCCTATTATTCCAGTTTATAACAAACCAGCCAGCTTTGATGTAGAAATAGGAAGAGACTTAGGATTCCAGAGGCCTGGAACACAGGTGAATTGTTAGGTTGCCATCTATTTTTCTCCCCTTTGATTGACAGGATTTCCTGGGGGTGAGATGGTTGCCACCACGTAGCAGGTGGTGGTGGAGGATTTAGGGAAATCTAACAGCCTTTTCTGTTTTCTGACATTGGTGATGTCCTGCTGAATTTAGGCTTAGGCAAAGACTAGCGTCTAAGCTTTTTTGTTTGTAAAATAGAACTGTTGCAATTAAATCCTTTGAAAAACAACAGGTTTTCTATTTAGACAGAAGTGTATACTTTTGGGGAAGGACGTGTCTTTGGAATAGAATTTTCTCTCTGTAATGAGTGACATAGCTATCTGCAGGTAGAGTGGAGGGCAGAGGGGGTCTCCTTATAGTCAGGAAACCTGGATTCGCCCAAGTAACTGTCCCTTGTGGGCAAGTATTTGGTATTTAGGTCCCTTTCACAGATGAGAGAAACTAGAGGATGGTCCTGCCCATCTTGTGGAAAGTTTTCAGAGGGTAAAGTGAACTAATAGGTAGGAAAATACTTTTCGTACAAGTATTATTCAAATGCATGTTGGTAAAAACAGCTGTATAATTCTTTTCAATAAATATTTGTTGAAAACCTAGAAACGTGACAGATGAGCTCCCTGCCTTCATAAAACTTCCATTCTAGTGTGGGGAGGAGAATAGACATGAAACAAGTAAACAAACAAAATAAATAGAGATAGTGGGAACTATGAGAAAGAAAAAAAATAAGATGGTGTTTGAGGAACAGAACAGTGGTTATATTGGTAAAAGATGCGGGCTCTGGAACCAGTCTGCCTGTGTTCAAATCCTGGCCCTGTCACTTACTGTCTAACCTTGGACGGGGTGCTTAACCTCTCTGTTTTCAAGTTTCCTATCCATAATGTGGAGCAAATAATGATTTCTACTCCACAGGGTGCTCGTGAGGATTAAATTAATTATTGCCGCTATGTGCTTAGAAGTATGCCTGGTACCTCCTAAAAATGTTATTGATGAGGATGAAAGTATAACTGGGTGAGGGGAGCGTATAACTGGGGCAAGGGAAAGTAATGGATTTGGACACAACTGAGTTACGGTAGTCAGATAGGACTTCTCTAAGTTAAGACCTGAGAGATCAGAATGAGGCCAGCCACTGAAGCAGTAAGAGAAGAAGTACATCGTCTGGGGAGGAGCAGATGCAAAGGTCCTGAGGCAGGAAAGAGTATGGGAGCACCAGGAGGAGGCTGGTTATAGTATTAATTCTTTTTTTTTTTTTAAAGATTTTATTTTTTTCCTTTTTCTCCCCAAAGCCCCCAGTACATAGTTGTATATTCTTCATTGTGGGTCTGTCTAGTTGTGGCAGGTGGGACACTGCCTCAGCGTGGTTTGATGAGCAGTGCCATGTCCGCGCCCAGGATTCGAACCAACGAAACACTGGGCCGCCTGCAGCGGAGCGCGCGAACTTAACCACTCGGCCAGCCCCATATAGTATTAATTCTTAATACCTTGTTTTCTTGAGGAATAAATGAATGAGATGAGGGCCTGGCTCTTGTTTCTTCTTATTTCTCACAGTACCTTGCACATAGAGGGTATTTAAAACATGATTTTTGTCTTCTACTGTAGGTATTTTTGGACTCCCTCGTTGCCCAGGAGAGAGCTCTCACATCTGTGACTTGATCAGAAAAACACTGAATGCTGGGGCTTATGCCAAAGCTATTCAAGAGCGGTAGGTATGGCTAGCTGACGAGGATACAGGCTGTCACGCATGAAAACATCATGCTGGCTTTTGGCCAATGGTGATCCCAGGAGTAGTCACTAGTGAGATTCAGATGGGGTGCTTTTTGTAAGTATGTCTGTACGATCTGCTCAATTTTATTGTAAACCTAAAACTGCTCTAATACTAATTTTAAAAAGGAAGGTCATTTTTCTATATAGAAAGAGTGTAATTACAACAGAATAAATCTCTGTCTTTAAAAAACAAACAGGGGGCTGCCCCATGGCCGAGTGTGGACGTGGCACCACTCATTAGGCCACATTGAGGCGGCGTCCACATGCCACAACTAGAAAGACCCACAACTAAAATATACAGCTATGTACTGGGGGGATTTGGGGAGAAAAAGCAATTAAAAAAAGACCAAAAAAAAGAAGATTGGCAACAGTTGTTAGCTCAGGTGCCAATCTTAAAACAAACAAAAAGGCCTTTAGAAAGTACTAAGCCCAAGGAATTGCTATTAATATTTGGAGGACAGATTCTTTATGTTGTCAGCAGCGAGGGCTTAACCTCCTACATTAGTTCCCCAACTACTCAGATGTGTTTGGGTATTTAAAAATATACTGAATCACTTTGGGAGTGTGTTCTTGTTTAGTTGTTTTCAAACTGACACATACATCAGAACCCTTGGGAGATTCATTACAAATGGATTCCAGGGTTCCATGCCTAGAAATTCAGATTCAGTAGGTCTGGAGTATTCTAGGTGATAACTGAGATTTGGGGTTAACTAATCTGGTCATGCTATCTGTCCTGTGGTCGTGCTATCTATCCACTGCTTTTCCAAGCGTATCGTCCTTGTCTATTAACAACTCTTCGATACAGCACTTCCTTGAAGCCGTTTTCCCAGCTGTGGCCTTGTGAGTGACTTGCATGTAGAAACGTTCTGCAGCTAGCTCTTTTCCTTTCCTACCCCTGGGGTACAAGCATGGCCACAAAGCTGCCTTGGGTAAGTAGTCGCCACCTGATGAGTGAAGGAAACTAAGATACTTTATGTCTCCACCTCCTTCCCCCTCAGGCAACTCAAACCCTTACTAAGCTTTACCCCTTTACCTGGTTTGACTAGTCACAGCTTGGTTATTTATGTCCTACATATTCTCTATTCTCGTGGGTATGTATATGGCCTCTTTAAACTTCATTTGTTCTTTACTCTTTATTCTTCCAACTCTTACCTAGATGTCTCAGAAAAATTCATCATTTTCTTTCTCGTATTTCTTTCATTTGTGAACCAAACAACCCTTGGTTATAGGTTAATAAAACCTATGTGTTTATCCTCACTTCCTCCTTAAGAATTTTTTGATTTTTTTAAAGATTTTTTCATTTTTTATTTTTCCTTTTTCTCCCCAAAGCCTCCGGTACATAGTTGTGTATTTTTAGTTGTGGGTCCTTCTAGTTGTGGCATGTGGGATGCCACCTCAGCATGGCTTGATGAGCAGTGCCATGTCCCCGCCCAGGATTCAAACCAGCAAAACCCTGGGCTGCTGAAGCAGAGCATGCGAACTTAACCACTGCGCCACTGGGCTGGCCCCCTCCTTAAGCTTTAATAAACTGGTAACAAAAGAATAAAAAGGGATAAACCCACAAGAGCAAAGAGAACAGGAGAGAGATAAAAGATAATAAAAGGTGTCAGCATGTTTTTGAAAAACAGAGAACAGGTCAATGAGTGATAACTGTGTTAGCAGAGCAGAAAAAGCTGAAAGCTTTACATCTATAGAGGGATGCACTGAGAAGAAGGGAGCAGAGTCACTTCTTATAGCTCCAGAAGGCTCAGGAATTAGACACATGATACTTTATGCAAATATCTTACATAAAGAAAGGCAAGGGTAAGTGCATGGGATTAAAAACAGGACTTTTTGTTGAAAATCTATATGAGGATGATCAGGACCCCACGCCCCCCAATTCCTTAAGTGCACATTGAAGTGACTGCTCCACCTCCACCCTGAGAAGAGAAGCAAAATTTATTCTCTAGAGCAGTTTAACTAGAGAAGTACCAGACTTGGAGATAACAAGCATGGGATGGAGGTAAGACGTCATATTGAAAACCCATCCCTCTCACTTGGCTCCCAGAATGATAGCAGCCAGGCTTATTACCCTCTGGGCAGAAGTTTGGCAGACCCCTCTCCGGAAGAACTGACCAGCCCCAGAGAAAAGACCTACAGGTTGATGTTTTGGAATCCAACAGGTCAGGATTCCTCTTGACTATGATGTAGTGAAGCCACCAGCAGATAAGCTCTGCTCTTGCGTGAAGAGCATGCAGCCAGCTTTGTAGCACCTCCTGTCAGCATGAGCAGTGAGCCAGGGCCCTGCAGTCAGACATCTGAGGAAAGCTTCCGACATGAAAGACTAACCAAAACAAACAAAAAGTAAAAAGGAGCTTGGAAGAAACAGATGGCAATTCAAGGAGCTGAAGAAAACCTTTAAAAAAGCCTATAATTATCCTCAGAGATTAGAGATTACATCCGTGACACTGGAAAAGAATGCAAATAAAACCAACAATCAAAGAGTAAAAGAGAGCCAACCCTGGTGGCCTAGTGGTTGAAGTTTTGTGCGCTCTGCTTTGGCAGCCCAGGTTCAGCTCCCAGGTGGAGAACTTCACCCCTTATCCGTCAGTAGCCATGCTGTGGCAGCAGCTCACATAGAAGAACTAGAAGGACTTACAACTAGGATGTACAACCATGCACTGGGGCTTTGGGGAGCAAAGAGGAAAGGAGAATGTGTAAGCCATATAAAAGATTAAGAGGGGCCGTCCGGTGGTGTAGTGGTTAAGTTCACATTGGCGGCCCGGGTTTCGCTGGTTTGGATCCCGGTGCGGACATGGCACCACTTGGCATGCCATGCTGTGGTAGGCGTCCCACATATAAAGTAGAGGGAGATGGGCACGGATGTTAGCTCAGGGCCAGTCTTCCTCAAGAAAAAGAGGAGGATTGGCAGCAGATGTTGGCTCAGGGCTAGTCTTCCTCAAAGGAAAAAGAAAGATTTAATAGAATAATTTTTTAAAAAATAGCAAGAGAGTGAGAGAGAGAGCTCGTGGAAATTAAAAAATAAGATAACCAAAATGAAAAATGTATTAGGGGCATGGGAATACAAAGTTGAGGAATCTCCTGGGAATTAGAACAAAAACTCAAAGAGGTAGAAAAAGGGGAGAACAGATAAAATTAGAGAAGCCATTTAGGGAGTCCAGTGTCTGACTAATAGGAGTTTCCAGAAGAGAACAGAGGAAGGGTGGATTGGAATTACCAAGGAAGTAGTACAAGAAAACTCAGAACTACAGGAGATGAGTTTCCGGGTTGGAGGGGCTCACCACGTAGTCAGGGCAAGGAATGAAAAAAGACCCCAGCAAGGTCCATTCCTGTGAAGTTTCAGAACACCAGGGATAAAGAGTAGATTCCATTGAGGCCTTAGAGTGAGTCCTGGGGGCAGCAGGCTCCCTGACAGCAGCACACCAGCTAGCAGGCCATGGGGCGCTACCTTTGTGTTCTGAAGGAAAGTGACTTCCAGCCTAGAATTCTATACGGAACCTCAAAATAGCAATCAAATGTGAAGGGCAACTAAAGACATCTTCAGACATGCAAAAAGGAAAAAAGTCACCTTCTGTACTCTCTTTCTAGGGCATTGTTGGAGAGGCTCGGTTCTACGCTGCTACCTGCGTGGCCGTGGGTGTCTGAGCCTAATTCTCACCTCCAGCATGGGGTTGATAGGGGTGCTTTCCTGCAGGGTGGTTAGGATTCGACAAATTGACGTAAAGCATTCAGTGCAGTGTGCAATTCATGTTAAGTAGGCACATTCGGCTGTTACTACTGGTGGTGCTGTGTTTAAAATACTTATTCAACTTGAGCTTTCTGTTTCCTTTATAGATAAGTATTGCAATGGAGAACAAGACAATTAGGGCCTCTGTTTTCATGAAGTCACATGCTGGTGGGGAAAGGGGGTCTCCAAGTGAACAGAAGCACTAGATAACCTCAGGCCTTGGTGGAAATAAACAGGATGCAGTGATGGAGAGTAAGTGATGGAGGGGTATCTGCTTTGACCAGAATGGTCTTTGAAAAAGAGATATGTAAGCTGGGTTCTGAAGGATGAGAAGGAAGGAGCTAAGGGAAAAGGGATCAGTCATAGGGAACAGCAGGCACAGAGGCCCCAAACCTGGGACAAGTTTGGCTTGTTCAAGGTCAGAGTGACTGGAGTTCAGTGACCGATGGGAGAGTTGGACAGAGAAGCAGGGGCTACCTCGTGCAAAGACTTGAAGGCCACATGAGGAGTGTGGATTTTCTTCCAAACATCGTGGGGTGGTACTGGGAGGTTTTAAGCAAGGAAATAATAGGGTCTGATTTACGTTTTTGGAAAATCTTTACTGCTTTGTGGAGAGTGGATTTTAAAGGGGGTGGAGGAAAGCAGGAAGAGCAGTTGGGGGCTGTCGAGGTGGTCCAGGTAAGAGGTGATGGTGGCTTGGACGCCAGGGTGGCCACAGCAAGGTGGAGAGAGGTGGAATGTCTTGAGATCCGTTTCATAACATTGTGGCCGAACTAGACTTGAGAACCAGGATACAGCTCCCTGGTTATAACACAGTTTCTCTGGGAAATGCGTTCTGAGTTCTCAACAGCTCATTTACAGATTAACTTTTAAGATACGTTTCTAATTTTGTAGAGTTGTTTGCTTTTACTTTTTAAAGTTTCTTTGTATGCGTAAATCTCATTTTAACAGATGGCCAATATGAGATTTAACGAGGCCAGTAGTCCAAGTAGTGTGATGGGAAGGGGGATGGTGAGAGCTTAAAGTAACAAAGGAAATAGTTTTCTCTTTGCAGGATTCTTCTGGGTTGCCTTTTGTATTAGGGAGGATTCTGGTTGCAAGAAAGAAACTAAATAAAACTAATGTAAAGTTTAAAAGAAATTCATAGTATTTTGGTACCCAAGGCCTCAGAGGGACTGGAATCAAGAAATGGGAGCCATCAAGACCCAAGACAATCTCTCCAGCTATTGTCGTTGCTTCTCGCTCTGTGTCACTGCTGCTGCTTTCTCTCCATGCACGTCAGCCTCTCCTGCCACCTGCCTGGTGGAACGTGGCCTTGCACCCCTTCCAAATTTTTAATCTTCTCTATTTAGGAGATGATCTCAGTCTGAGGCTACAATCTCTCTGTCCCAATTCACATTCTTCGGGAAGGGACCATGCCCCTGCTCAGGGCAGGTTCCCACCTTGCTCTCATCAGCTGTGGCCGGAGAAGTGGGACCACGTGGTACCCGTCACACCCGCTGGCTCCTGTAATGGGTTAGGTGGGGGAAGGAGGAGTGCGGTTCCCAGACAGGGGAGAATTGTTTTGATTTAGGCAGAGACCCCAAGAGATGTCTTCTGCACTGTTCAGATAGTTTAACCGTAGCCAAGCACATTCAATATTCCTGATGCCCCGAGTAAACAGTGAGGAAGCATTTTGCAAGCACTAGCCCCTGGCCGGCCTCGGCAGGGGCGACGAGCAATGGCGAGCGTCACAGTTCTCTCTCCCCTCTGGGGTGGAATCTGCCCTCTGCTTCCCCTTTGAGATGCTGGCAGCCCTCCTAGATTTCTCCTTCCTCTGATTTTCGTGCTATCCCTAGTGCTTCCCTCAACTCTGCCACGGTGGACACCCCAGTGTTGCCCTGGCCGTGGCCTGTCTGCCCCTGTGCCAGCTCTGCTCTCTCAGCTTGCCCTCCCCTGGGTCCCCAGCTTGCGGCCCTGCGTGCCCCTCCCCCCCCCTCCCCCCAGTGGCTCTCACAGAGCGTTTTTCCTCAGGCATCCAGCTCTCCCCTCAACTTGCCCCACTCCCTCTTCTGGAAATGTTGAGGCGTCCACTCAAGCTGCCTCAGACGCTTCAACCATTCAGAAAAGTAGAGAGAGGAATGTAACAAACTACTTTGAACCCAGGACCTAAGGTTAATGTTTTGTCATATTTACCTCAGAAGTTTTTAGAACTGGAACATTTCAGAGAAAATTGTATTCTTCTATATCTCTCTCCCAGGTTCCATTCTCTGCCCTCCCTCCACAATGACAATCACTGTCAAGAAATCAGGGTGGGGCCAGCCTAGTGGCATGGTGGTTAAGTTCACATGCTCTGCTTTGGCCGCCCGGGGTTCATGGGTTTGGATCCTGGGTGCAGACGTAGCACCACTCATCAAGCCACGCTGTGGCGGCATCCCACATAAAATAGAGGAGGATTGGCACAGATGTTAGCTCAGTGACAGTCTTCCTCACCAAAAGAAAAGAAAAGAAATCGGTATATTCTTTCTGTCCATTAAAAAAAAATTGTAGGGGCTGGCCCAGTGGCACAGCAGTTAAGTACACAAGTTCCATTTCGGCGACCTGGGGTTCACTGGTTCAGCTCCCAGGGGCAGACATGGCACCGCTTGGCAAGCCATGCTGTGGCAGGCGTCCCACATATAAAGTAGAGGAAGATGGGCACGGATGGTAGCTCAGGGCCAGTCTTCCTCAACAAAAAAAACAAACAAAAAAGGATTGGCAGCAGTTAGCTCAGGGCTAATCTACCCTAAAAAAAAAATTTGTATTATATATGTACATATCCATAATCAATATATAGTATCATTTTGCATATTTAAAATTTTATGTAATGGATATTTTACTGTGCATTTCATTCTGCAAATTATTTTTTCACTCAATATTATGTTTATGACATCTAAACATGTTACATATGCATCTAGTTCGCCATCATAACAGTTGTGTGGCGTTTTATCTTGTGTGACTGCACCCTATTTATTGATTTACTGATTCCCTATTGCAAACATTTCAGCATCCTCACTTTCTCATCATAACAAACAGTTTGCAGTGAATGTCCTTGAATGAGAATTTATCTACATGTAGACTCTAGCTGTTTGTAGAGAAGATTAAGTGAGTTTGTAGAGAAGATTAAATGAGCTCATGGATGTAGAGTGCTTAGAACAGTGCCTTGAAAACACTCAGTGGATGTCGGCTGCTGTTATTACCATGAGTATTAGAATGTGCAGCATTACCAAGGTGGTTGTACCATATTATATTCCCACCATGAGCGTGTGAGAGCGTCTGTTCTCTTCATTCTTGCTAACTTTTGATCCTGTGTCTATTAAATTTCCGCCAGTCAGATGTGTACGGAAGAGTTTCTCATTCTAACCGCGTGTCCTTGCTTATTAGTTGGGTTGGGCATCTGTTCCTGTTTCTGGGCCACTCGGGGTTCCTTTCTGTGAAGCGCCTGTTTGTCACCTTTGCCTGTTTTTTCTTTGGGTGCTTGTCTTTTTCTTATTTGTAAGTATTATGCACATACACCGCATATATATTTTGAATGTTAAGCCTTGCTCTGCTGGGTGTGTTACACTTCACTTCTCCCAGTCTGTGGCTTATCTTTTAATTTTGTTTATGGAGTCTTTTTTGGTACAGCAGATTTTTGTGGGTTTTTTTTTAACAGCTTTGTTGAGATATAATTCACATACCATGCAGTTCACCCATTTAAAGTGTGTAATTCATTGGTTTTTGGTATATTACATTACTAGTTTTTTTAAAGTTGTGGTAAAAAAATTATATATATTATATATAAATTATAAATTATATATCTATATCATAAGATTTGCCACTTTAACCATTTTTAAGTGTAAGTTTCAGTGGCATTAATTACACTCACAGTGTTGTCCAACCAGTCTCAGGTATAGCAGTTTTTAATTTGGATTCAGTTAGATTTACCAGTCTTTATGATTGTTGCATAAAGCTATTCTCCTTTCTCATATTTTCCTCCAGTTTTTCAGCTTTTGTTTTTCATTCTCATGTTTTTCATCCACCTGGAGTTGTCTCTGCTTGAGTCTGTTTCTGGGCCGTTCTGTTCCATTGATTTGTCTGTTTCTGCCCGATTACCCCACTGTTTTAGTTACTATAGCAACTTTTACTTAGCTCTTCTTCAAGTCTTGGCCATGCTTGGACTTTTATTGTTTCATCTGAATTTTAGAATTAGTGTGTCACATTCCACCAAAAATCACCCCACGATCTAGGCTGGAATCCCTTAGAGAGTTTTGGCGTCGCCTCAGCACATCCTCTGCTGCCCTTTCCTCCCCTTCAGGCTCTTGTTCTCTCAGCCTAGGCCTTCGAACAGCATTTCCCCTGAAAACTATATCGGTAGCTGGATCAGGGCGAGAGTGAGGAGGAACAAAGTAGAACGACGGGTCTGACATCACTATCTTGAATTTACACCAGGAGTGGACACAGTGCTAGAGCTTTACGCATCTTATTTAATTTTCACAGCAACCTTGTGAAGAAACAGGCTCAGGGGTAAAATACCTGTGATGCCAGCCCAGCTCTGTCTGACATAACGCTGGTACTGTCTACGTCCCATAGTCAACAGAGAGTATGTATAGTGGTTAGAGCAAGGCTTCCAGAGCTAGATGGCCTGCCTGACTGTTCGGGCTCTATGGCTTGCTAGCAGTGTGGCCTTGGGCAAGCGCCTTCATCACACTGGGTGTATTTGTAAACACAGGGATAGTAACAGTACCCACCCTGTGGAATTCTTGTAAGGATTAAGTAGGTTGATGTATGTGAAGTGTTTAGAATAGGCCTGCTATATGGTAAGTGCTGTACGAGTGTTACTTTAATTGTCTCTATGCCACAGTGGCTAGAGCCGGCCTCAGGGGGTAAAAGGTCCTCTCCCCAGGGTGGCCTGGGGTTGGCTAGTTCTGCCCAGGGAGCTGTCCTTTCCCGCCTCTTCAGTGTGCTGCATGGAGAGAGTGCGGACTCAGACAGATTTAGGCTCATATCTTACCTTTTCTACAACTGACTGTGTAGTTTGGGGAGAGTTTCTTAACCTCTCTGAATTTGGCCCTTCAGTGGTAAACAGGAGGTAATAGTACCACCCATGTTCTTCTCTGTCCACCTCCTGAAGAACCGTCCCCTCCCCAACATCCCCGCTTCTGCAGCACTTCCAGCTCCTGCCCATCCTCAGGTCCTTCCCCTTGGCTGTCCCTTGTGCACCAGGCTTCTTACGAAACAAAATGTCCTTCATCTCTTCCTGTTGCCCCCTCTTAGCTTGGTTTCCTTTTCACACAAAAAGGCGACCTGGGACTGTTGGCTTCCTTCTTTCTTTCATTGTCAGTTGTTAGGCCTCCCCACTGCAATTCTGGGTCGCCGGAACCTGGCCTGGCAAGATCCAAAGACCTTTGTATTCATTCACGTACATTTTTTTTTTTTTATTAATGTTATGATAGATTACAACCTCGTGAGATTTCAGTTGTACATTATTGTTAGTCATGTTGTGGGTACCCCACTTCCCCCTTTGTGCCCTCCCCCACCCCCCCTTTTCCCTGGTAACCACCGATCAGCTCTCCTTATCAATATACTAACTTCCACCTATGAGTGGAGTCATATAGAGTTCGTCTTTCTCTGACTGGCTTATTTCGCTTAACATAATACCCTCGAGGTCCATCCACGTTGCTGTGAATGGGCAAATTTTGTCTTTTTTTATGGCTGAGTAGTATTCCATTGTGTATATATACCACATCTTCTTTATCCAATCATCAGTTTCTGGGCATGTAGGCTGGTTCCACGTCTTGGCTATTGTAAATAATGCTGCGATGAACATAGGGGTGCAAGGGACTCTTGGGATTTCTGATATCAGGTTCTTAGGATAGATACCCAGTAATGGGATGGCTGGGTCATAGGGTATTTCTATTTTTAATTTTTTGAGAAATCTCCATACTGTTTTCCATAGTGGCTGTACCAGTTTGCATTCCCACCAACAGTGTATGAGGGTTCCTTTTTCTCCACAACCTCTCCAGCATTTGTCGCTCTTGGTTTTGGATGTTTTTGCCAATCTAACGGGGGTAAGGTGATATCTTAGTGTAGTTTTGATTTGCATTTCCCTGATGGTTAGCGATGATGAACATCTTTTCATGTGTCTATTGGCCATATTCATATCTTCTTTTGAGAAATGTCTGTTCATGTCCTCTGCCCATTTTTTGATCGGGTTGTTTGTTTTTTTGTTGTTAAGCAGTGTGAGTTCTTTGTATATTATGGAGATTAACCCTTTGTCAGATAAGTGGCTTGTAAATATTTTTTCCCAGTTAGTGAGCTGTTTTTTTGTTTCAATCCTGTTTTCCTTTGCCTTGAAGAAGCTCTTTAGTCTGATGAAGTCCCATTTGTTTATTCTTTCTATTGTTTCCCTCAACTGAGGAGTTATAGTGTCCGAAAAGATTCTTTTGAAACTGATGTCAAAGAGTGTACTGCCTATATTCTCTTCCAGAAGACTTATTGTTTCAGGCCTAATCTTTAGGTCTTTGATCCATTTTGAGTTTATTTTGGTGTGTGGTGAAAAAGAATGGTCAATTTTCAATCTTTTGCATGTGGCTGTCCAGTTTTCCCAGCACCATTTGTTGAAGAGACTTTCTTTTCTCCATTGTAGGCCCTCTGCTCCTTTGTCGAAGATTAGCTGTCCATAGATGTGTGGTTATATCTCTGGGCTTTCAATTCTGTTCCATTGATCTGTGGACCTGTTTTTGTACCAGTACCATGCTGTTTTGATCACTGTAGCTTTGTAGTATGTTTTGAAATCGGGGATTGTGATTCCGCCGGCTTTGTTTTTCTTGCTCAGGATTGCTTTAGCAATTCACGGTCTTTTGTTGCCCCATATGAATTTTAGGATTCTTTGTTCAATTTCTGTCATTCACGTACATTTTTTAGAGAAACTTTGATTGGCCACCTCTGTGAAAAGTGTGTGTGCTCAGTGCTCATCATTTGTGAGCATTTGACTGTTGACCACGCACTCCTGAAGCTTTTCCCCCTTGTTCCTTAACTGTGCTGCCCTCCCTTCTCCTCATGGCTCTAAATCCTACCCGTCCTTTGGTGCGCAGCCCACTTCTCTCATTGCTTCTCTGATACCCCGACATCCATCCATTTCAGTCAGCAGACCCTTACTACTGAGCATCCTCTAGGTGCCAGTCACTTCTGAAGGAGCTTGTCGTCTGTAGGGGAGACGGAGCCAGCATTCAGTGAGCGAGAGCAATGCTAAGACAACGTGAGAAGACCAGCACTAATATCAGTATTTTATAAATGTTCACAGTTCATCACAGTTTTAAAAATCAGTGCAACGACACATTTAAAAGCTTTCAGATACATTTATAAACGGATTCTAGGGTGTCACTCTGGCTGCTGACAGTCCCGTCACCTCAGTCCTGTCTGCTCCTGGGGTCGGGAGCTGCCGTCGTCTCTGGCGTGGCTGGGTCCACTGGGCTTTCGTGCAGTCCTGCTCTGCTGAGGACAGCTGACAGGACCTCCACCTCTGGCCGGCTCTTCCGCTCTGGCTGGGGAGCTCGTGTTGTAGAAACTTCGATTTCTTTCCCTGCCTCCCTGGGTAGAGAGCCCCAGCCATGCTCTGATGCCTACCTTTCCCCAGAGGACTCCTCCCACTAGGTCCATGCTCAGCATCTTTTTGGTGGGAATGCTGCTGTGTAGATGCAGGAACTAAGTGGAAACTAGCCGCTGGGGGGCCTTGTGGTAACGTTGTTGGTTTTGATGGGGGAAGGCTGGGAGGGGAGGGAAGGGGAAGTGGAGAGAGACTGGAGAAAAAGTAAAAAAGTGTGTGAACAGACGTCCAAAATAATAGTGTCTGCAATGATAGTATTATAACCACCAAATACCTGCCTTTTGTCCTTAAGAATTGCATAACATACCCGAATCCTGGAAACTACCATCATCACTCAGTCGTATGATACATGCTTTGTGGTTGAAAGCTTAGACCATCTCAGTCTGAGGATGCCAAAACGCATGAAGAGAGAGATGGTTGCGTGACAAGGAGGCAGAGGTGGTGGTATTTGAGCTGGGTCTTACAGGATGATTAGGAAACGAGGAGGGTGAAGGAGGTGGGATTGTGGGAGGGGACAGCGTGTCCCACCATAAGTGTGATAAAGCTCAGTGCCACGTTGGTTCTTGATATTGGAACCAATATTGGTGAGTCCTTTTCCTGCATCTTTGACACTTTCTGTACCGCGCTAAGTAGCACACCCTTGCCTCAGGTGTCTTGTTGTGAACTGTTTTGCAGGTGGAAGTCTTGTCTTCCCTGTTAGAGGGCAAGGCCTGGGCTTGAGGGCTCTGGTCTTTTGTTCTTTTGAAGTCTCTTGATGGCCGATGCACAGGGGCATGGCCCCAGCGTGCTGACTGACTTGCAGCGTGGTCACCTTCCTTCCCTTTTCGTCCTGCAGCCTGGTGCAAGCAGAATACTGGCATGACCCCATAAAGGAGGACGTCTACCGCAACCACAGCGTCTTCTTGGCAGATATTAATCAGGAGAGAGTAAGCAACCCTGGCCACCATAGTTGTGCATTCATCTTTCCATTCGGGGCATTATAAACAGATCGGCAGTGACTCTTTACCCAGGATATCCTGGGCAGAACCCAGGAAACAGTTCTGTTTTCTGGGAGCCAGCGCTTAGGAGATTCACTTCCTGTTAAGGAGGCTGAAATTCATTTGGCTTCTTTCCCTTAGGCCCTTTCCCTTCCCTGGTCTGGAGGAAGCAGGGTGAGCTCAGTAGGCCGCTGGCTGGCTTAGTGGAGCTTCCCAGCTGCTGTCTTACTGAGGGAAGCCTTCCTGGTGGGTCCCCTTTGGGTCAGATTTTCTCAGAAAAGAAATTTACTTAGCAGAGAGACGTCAGAGGGGACTGAGTGTGTCCCGAACACGAGCGTGGTTTGGGAGATTCTGATAAACTAGATGGCTCAATTTATGTTTGGCTTATCTGGAGGTTTAAAAAAAAAATGGAGGGAAAAAAACAGAATAGTATAGCAGAACCAGCCAGAATTTGCAGTTTCTTGTTTTGCCTTGGCTTTCTCTGGCTAGAAGCCTTTAACCTATGTGATGGATGCCTATGGAGTATGGTGACTGATTCATGGTGGCACCTGTATGCCACGGTTGGTGGGGCATGTCAATCAGATAGGATGGTCAGAAAGGGCGGTACAAGGTATATTCTGGGAAGGAAGCTGGCAAAGCAGCCCCCACCATGGGGAAGAAATGGGTGGCCCAGGGTCAGGGAGACGAGCGCACTGAAAGGCTTTAATGCCCCTGCTGGAACCCGGTGGTGATGTCCCTGAGGTACTGCTGGCCTTTCCTCCAGGGTGTCAACGAGTCCTATAAGAAAAACCTGATGGCACTGAAGAAGTTTGTGATGGTGAAATTCCTCAATGATTCCATTGTGGACCCCGTGGATTCTGAGGTGAGACACTGCTTAGGCAGGCCACACGTACCAGGAGACCATAGGAGGGAGTGGCGTTAGAATACAGCTGCCTGCTGGGGAAAACCCTTCAGTCCTTCCACCAGCCTTTGTGTGGAGCAGGGGTTCTTCACCCAAGGTCTGTAAATGGGATGCTGAGGGTTGTAACCCCCTCCCCACCTGAAATTGTATGCAAAATTATGTAGTTGCATTCTCTGAGGAAGGGTCTATAATTTTTATCAGATTTTCAGAGATCTATGACTCAAAAAATGTTCACCAGCCCAGTCTCTAAATCCCTCACGTTGGCATTCAAGGTCTGCCTTGACCTGGCTTCAACCTGTCTTTCCAACCTAATCTCCCTTCACTACCCACTTCATACACTCGCCGATCAAGCCATATTGTACTACTTGAAATGCCCCCAACTTGGCATGTGCTTTTTCTCTTGCATGCCTTTGTTCATGCTTTTCAGTCTCTAGAATGCTCTTCCCTGAGCTTCTCTACCTGACAAGCTCCACTTCCTCCATCCAGGACGCCATCCTAATTCCAAGCAGAGTTTACTTCCTCTTTTGTAGAACCATCAACCTCCATTAGAGCACTCATCACATTATGTCAGACCAGGGATAGCAAACTACAGCCTGCAGGCCAAATCCAGCCCGCGACCTGCTTTGGTATGGCCCATGAGCTAAAGATGGTTTTTACATTTTTAAATGGTTGAAAAAAATCAAAACAATATTTGATAATGTGAAAATTATATGAAATTCAAGTTTCAGTGTCCATCAGTAAAGTTTCATTGCAATACATCCATATTCATTTTTTAAATATATTCTGTGGCTGCTTTTGCCCTACAATGGCAGCATTGAGAGTTGCATCCGTGTGGCCCTTAAAGCCTAAAATATTTTGTATCTGGCCTTTACAGAAGTTTGCTGACCCCTGTGCTAAACAATTAGTTGTTTCTATGCCTCATGAGACTAGAGCTTCTTGAAAACAAGGACTGTATGTATTCCTCTTTGAATGTCCAGAGTTCGGCACAAGGATTTTAAAGGGGTAGGTGCTCAATAATTGTAGGAAGCAGAAATTCTGGGGAGTTGGAAAGCTCTTTGGAAAGATTAACTCATCCTCAGGACCCACCCTTAAAAAGAAGTGACCCAAGACATCCTGTTTTTCCTCCTTGCTCCCGCTTTATGACGTTCAGTTTGTTGGCAGTCTCAGCTACCAGCCAGTCTTAAATGTTTGCTAGTGTGCCGCGTGTGAGCTGACCCTATTTCCTCCTCCTCTCCCGCAGTGGTTTGGATTTTACAGAAGCGGCCAAGCCAAGGAAACCATTCCCTTACAGGAGACCACGCTGTACACCCAGGTAACTGGGGAGGAGAGGCACCATCCCTTTCTGCCCCGGGTTCCTGAAGCTACTAGGTTCTTTGGTGGTAGACAGTCCTGTTTACCCCAGAGCAGCAGGTGCTCGTGAGGCATTTGACTCATGTCTGACGTGGGCAAGGCTTGTTAGGCTGGATTGTTGCTCTAGCACACCAGGCCCTGGTTTCCAGAATCTACATCCTGAAGATCGAAGGACCCGTACCTCATGGTCTTCAAGCACGTTCAAGGGACACATCCTCTCTAACTCCTGCCTTCTGATAAAGGTTTAGAACTGCCTTCCTTTGCTGTGCTGCAGTCTGTTATAAATCCAAGCACCCAAGACGTGATGAAAACAGAAGAGAGGGGAGTTAGTTTAAAACATTAACAGATGTGGAAGTCTTGTTTTTAAATTAGGCACTGGCAAGGGGAGCGCCTCCTGCAGCACAGGAATAGTTAGGAGTTTGGTTTAGCAGTAGATCCCGTTTCTCAAGCAGAGGTTGCAGCGTTTCGCCGCCACCGGTTCTGGGGCCTTCCACACCATGAGGATTTTATATTGGAGACAGACTCTCCCCAGAGCACACAGGTGCTACATCTGAACCACTCGCCTTCTACTAGAGTCCCTCCAAGTAATGTGAGAGGTCAGTCGTCTCCTCTGTGGCTTTTCTCCTGCATTGGTGCCGCAGGGGGTGAGGTAAAAGGAAAGGGAATGTACGGTGTTTTAAGTGAGTTTTGGAAATGACTACTAAGAACCTCCTTATCCTGAAACTTGAACTGACAGTAGCCTCAGCAGAAGCAAGCTTCAGGCACTGTTGTAACCGCTTACTTTCCCAACCACACCCGTTCTGCAGCGCCCCGGCTAGGAGTAATGTTTTCAACTGCAGGATCTGAGTGTATGAGGTTTCTTATCTAAGGTTTGGCTATGCTTTAAGTTATCTAGTTAATGTTCTCCTGTCTTTGGCTCAGTCCACTTCAGTGACATTTTGAGGGAGTTTTGTCTGTGGCTTGCCCACCCGTAGGTCCTCCAGAAGCTTTGGGAAAGATCAGAAAGCAGAATATAAAACTGTAGAATAATCTCAGTTGCATATACATTTTTAAAGCTTAGGGGAAAAAAGGAAGCTTCCTTTTTGGCATTTTTGACAATACACCTACATTTCAATACTCAGGGAAGATTGCATTTTGAGAATATGTCATTCACATTCTCTTTCTTTACTATTTTACTCTAATAACACTTTTCATTAAGCCTTGATTAATTATGGCCTCTCTCCCTGCAGGACCGCCTGGGGCTAAAGGAAATGGACAAGGCGGGACAGCTAGTGTTCCTGGCTGTAGAAGGGGACCATCTTCAACTGTCTGAGGAATGGTTTTATTCCCACATCATACCCTTCCTGGAGTGAAACCCTTGCAGTTTGCACCAGAGCTCAGGTTGCCCCTATGCTTCCAAATCAGTGGGAGACAGTTCCTTTTGTGCCCAAACCTGAGCTCAGACCCAGCCTGTAACTAATCCTTCTCTCTAGTCATCATCTAACACGCCCTGCTCGGAAAGATCTAAGATCTGAATCTTATTCTTTGCCTCATCCTATCAGCACATGGTGTTGAATGCAAGTTTAATTAGTTAATAACCACGCAGATTGTTTTACAACCCTGTGATGTGGTCAAGCTGTCCTAGGAGACAGTCTGCTGCAGGTCCATGTCGGAACTGTGCCCAGGCCCAGAAGAGACTGAACAAACTAAGAGAGATTCTAAGGAATCTCTTTCTCAGGAAAATCTAGCTCATTTCAAGCGAAGAGGCCAGTACCTGGGCCTGAGGTGTTCATGTAAATACTTTCTCAGTATTGCTGGTGGAGATTCAACTAGTGCTTGGAAAAGTATTACTTGAATGTTTCTGCATCATCTCTTGAGGCTGCTCTCCCCCTCTGCGTATGCTGCCTCCTGTGGTGTCTTAGCAATTGTCAAACAAATCCCCCCAGCCCCATAGTGCCTTGCAGCACTCTTTTTGGATCCTCTGGTAGAAATGAATTAGTTGCTCTGTCACAAAAGGAGGAAAGTAGCATCTAACTGGATTGCTTACGGGAGGAAGTGTACATATTGCTCAGCTTTGGGGGGTGGGGGATGAAGAAAAATGTTGCAATGGAAATGAAAAATGAGGCAGCTGGTTCTTCCCATTCCATCCTTGATTAACCTGTCCTTTCTTAATATGATTAGTGTTCAAGATTCTACAGTCTCTTGCTGGCGTTAGCAGAGAATGGGAGGAAAAATGTGAAGAGATCATGCTTTCTAACTTCCATCACAAAAATTCCTATTTACCAGTACACTCCAAACTGTTTCTGATGTGTTGGCTTGCTCAAAAAGCTTGGGGAATATCCCATACCCCTTTTCTCCTCTTGGAGATCAACTCACATTAGAATATTAAGGACTCTGAACATTCCTGTTACAGTAAAGAAAATTAACTTTCACCTACTATTTCCCACACCATTTGAGCATGGACATTTAGTCCCCACACCCCCACCCCATGAAAACCTAGCAATGCTTTTTGGAAGAATGTTCTGCAAAATGCCATTTTGGGGAAATGATTAGCTATACTTGAGGGAAGCACCTTGTTAGTGCTGCATAGTTGACCCTTTATGGTTTTCCTTCACCATTCCCATGCCTTATTTTTCAACTGAAAGACAGATGAAGATTAAGGGCAAGAATTGGGGGGGATATGAAAATAATTTTATGAGGTCATCTGAAATAAAGAGTAGTTTCTTATCCTTGGTGTCATTTTTCTTTTCAATACCCTGACATGTCTGTACAGGAAATATCATAGGTAAATACTAAACAAGTTTGGTATTAATTTTATTCTATTTTCTGTATAACTTTAAGTACATAAAGGTTTATTTCCACAGGCCTCAGGAAATGGGTAGAAGTCACAGGACAATCTCTCTTTCCACCAAAAAAAGTTGCATATTTTGGTAAGTGACCTAGAGGGAAAAACTGAAATTTACATTAGCAATGCTGTGCAAGATTTTTACATAAGACCTAAAACCAGCCTGCATGGAGATTTTAGTCCTCTGTTCAGGTGCCTGGACAGAGGCCAAAAGCGGTTGAGCATGACAGGGCAAGGAGGCAGTGAGGATGGATGACAGGCACCTAGCATGGAAGGAGGAAGGAATGCCAGATTCCTTGGAATGGTAGGTTGTTTTTCCTTTTTTTTTTTTTCTTTCAAGTCATCTCTGTAGGAAGGTGCTGGGCAGGGATCCCAGAGAAAGAAAGGGTCCAAGACTCCTTTAACTGGCCTGGGTGCGGGGCACTGCCACAGCCGCTGGTACAGAAGAACCTACTATCTCAGGTTCCGGCAGACCCAGGATGGAATGCAGAATAAAAGGAATGCTTATAGGAAACAATTTTGCTTGGAATGCTAGAAGGCCAAGCTTCAGCCTTTGGTCCAGTGCAATACTTGCCTCACTTGTCAACACTGAAAAATTAGTTTGGTTAGAAGAACCAACTGGAATCACACTAGCTTCTGCTACCTTCGTGCTTATTGTTAGAAAATATTAATTTGTGTGACCATTCTGATCTGTTAATTCCTGGGGACTGCTTTATTCTTCCCAAAAGACTGTTGGCCAAATAACTCCCAAAGGCTGAAAGCGAAAACACACCAGTCCTGGCCTGCAGTTCCTTAAGAATGGACTGGCGGTGTGGTTGAGCTACATGGAAAGCTGCACCTTCCTGCAGAAGATCAACTGACCTGCTATCCCACCCCAAATCTCAGCCTGAGGTATATTTCAGTGAAGGCAGGTAGCTGTGCTTCTCAAAGCAGAGAAGCAGTTTAAGAGCAGAAAGGTAGAGGAAATCTAGAAAAGAACCGTCTCGATAAAGATTTATCCCATGGTGTGAGGGAGAGGGCAAAGAACCCAGTGGCACTTCGCTTATCCGGCAATTTCTGTCACTGTGGTGACCAACTTCTGCCCATTCCATAGGGTCTTGAACTGCTCAGGGACTGGGAACTCATTCTGCAAATAAAGAAACAACAGGTTTAAATCTGAGCTAAAAAAAAGCTGGGGTTAAATCTTACACTTGTCTCAACGCTTTCATTAAACTCTGAGAGCAGGTAGGATGTAGTGAGAGAAACCGAACCCCCTGAAGAAGCACGGCTGTGTGACTGGAGGCGCCCCATCTTCTACTACCCCCGCCCCTACCACTAACCCAACGAAGGAGCACTGTGTGTAGGAATGAGAACAAAGGCTCCAAGGACAGCCAGATGCAAGTCTGAATCCGTTTCCTACTGTTCACTGATCAGTGATCTTACACAGACTGATAAAGCTATGAGGGACAGATGAGAATGTGTGGGCTTCATGGCACCAGCTCAACAGGGGCCTCTGACTCAGTCCTATTCCTTTTTACTACCCTGAGCACCTGCTCAGCCTAAGAAAGGCAGAAACCACTCTCCTTGGGAGCTCTGGGGGAGCTCCACTCGGGGGAGTGGGACTCCCTCACATTTCGGTGTGCACTGCTGGGTCTGACCCGCTCAGTGCAGAAGGTCCATCCACTAGGCTTTCTCATGCAAGAAGTCTTCAGTCCCTTCTGTTTTTAGATGATCCTACTAAAGAGATCAAGAAACTTACAAAGTCACCGCCTTCTGTAGGAATGAGGACATTCATTTCAGAAGATTTGGCACTGACTATCTCACAATCCAGGGAATTCTTGCTGAGGTAAACGTGGCAGCCATCTGTTTTGTTGATGGAAATGGTTGGCACTTTACCCATTACCTGCAGACAAAACCAAGAACGCTGAGTCTCAGGAGCTGGGGAGAACAAGAGTAAGCCGCGGGAAAAGCTTTCACTGTTTCACGTGATTCAGAAACGACATGAAAAGCTCAGAGGTTTCAACAGATATCGGATACTACGAACAGGCTGGGATGGGTGCTGGAAAGAGCTCACTGTAAGAGCCAACTCCTCTCCTGCCACATCCAAAGCAGCTCAGCTTACAGACTGTAGAATCAGATTCCCAGCACAGCAACATCTGTGGGTCGGCTGTCTCTTTTAATTAATTCCTCAGGGACCAAAGGAAGGAGTCAAGATAGCAAGTTACCTGAACTTTGACATCCCTACTATTGATTATCTCCACAATGCCCACCACGTCATCGAACACCAGGCCGAGTTTCTTACAGTTATCTAGGAGAAGAAAGGGAGTAGGTCAACAGTCTAACTTTAAAGGAAAGCAGTATATTTAAGAATCTTCAGGAATAGAGTAGGTATGGTTCCAGCCCTCTCGGGCTCTAGGACAGAGCCTGCCTAGGACAACAAGAACTCACCTACTGTAATGGAGTTAATTTTGCCCTTGATTTGCAATGTTGTGTTGACACACTTGTATATGTAAGCCACCTGTTTCAGCTCCGTGTCATCAATTACCAGGTTGGAAACATTCTCCTGATTTTCCTGTTAAAGAGATACCTCTTTCATGAATCTAATCACTAAGCGCATGCAACCCCAAAAAACAGGCTATCCCAAACTTTCGCTCTTGCGACCCTAAGCCAGAACCCTGCCCTCATTTGGCTGTGCTCCATTTAACCTGTCTTCACTCCTTGGTCCCCAAGTCCTGGCATCTTTAACTCACCACTCTCCACTTCTTGCCCTCCAGTTCAAGCAGAGGTGGCTCCTTCTTTGTGGCTGGTTTGGGGGATGGGCTGCCTCCTGGTTTAGGTGCAGAGAATGGTTTGGGGCCACTTCGTACTGGTCCACTCTGAGCCTTCAGGGCAGGGTTCTTGTGTGTCTTCATGTCATCAGATACATGTTTCAGGGCTGTAAGAACAGTGGCTGCCTTATTCTTGTCCTTCACACCAGGGTTCTGGGCTGAGTCGATAACCAACTTCTGCTATCAGAAGTTAAACTGATCCTTAACAAAAAATTTAAGGCCAAAACCCAGAGCTTATGACATGTTCTCTCACAAGCAATTTTGGAGAAGCGCTTTTATAATTTCTCTTCTACCCCAAGGTTAAATTATGTAATTCCGTTTAAAAAATAAATCATGTAATGCATGTGTATATGGAGGGGGGATGCCTATGTAAATACACAGAAAAAGATCTAGAAAGACATACCAAGGATATAGTCACAACGTATCTATGTAGTTTTTACAGCAACAAAGACAAAGTAACATATGATAGTCAAGAAAATTTGGTAAAAGAAAAAAACCTCACCCTCAGCTAACCTACCACCTCCTAATCAGTGTTAGCATTTCAAACTCTCCTTTCAGTATTTTTTCTATTGACAGTTGTTTTTTATTTGGTTATAACTATACACTGTTAAATTTGGTTTAACCTGTTAACACTCAACAAAAACTTTCTCATGTTAACCTGTAGTTTCTAAAATTATCTTTTTTTTTTAGAGAAAAGATTCCATAATCACCTTCAGCAGGCTGACATACTCCTTGCCTTTGAACATGGCCCAATCTATAACCAATACCGACTGGCCTTTTTAGCTCCACCAGTCCTTGTGGTTGTAGTTTAAATACTAGATTTTTTTCTTAAACACAGCATGGTTCCCTTTAAAGAGATTAAATGGCTGCATAATACCCCATCAAGAGGATGATCTACAGTTAACCATTTTTCTTACTGTTGATACTTAGGTTGTTACACCATTTTTAGCTGCTATAAATAACACTGTAGAAAACTTGTTCTTTATTTCAGAAATTTTTATAGGTGGATTCCTAGAAGAGGCTGTATAATTTAGACTTCCACCTGCTGTGTATAAGGGTTTCTATACCAACATTAGGTAATTCTTATGTAAATTTCCCATATGACTAATATACATCCTCTGAGGAAGTTAACCCCGGACATGATGACTTCCCAAAGAAACCATGTGGTGACACAGAAAAACCTCTGGGGAAAACTGCCGGCACCAAGCCTTGGCTCAACAGGGTATCTATACATGCCACTTAATATTAAATCACTTTCCTATGGGGCAGAGGGCTCCCCCAACTATAATCACCCATTTTCAATTTCTATTTAAGCCAGCTTTGCTGTCCCTTTGGGCAACTTGAAGGAATGTGACACCCAATGAATTTTCCCATACACAAACCAGGGTTTCTGGTTTACAGATGGCTGCATCTCTAGTTAGTAAGGTCTGGCCCCAACAACTTACTGTACTGACTCTTCTTGCCAAAGTACTCACCATGTGTGATGCTCTCCCCCTGATTAATCTGAGCAAACAGTGCTGAGCGTGAAGCAGACTCATCAGAGCCTGAACTGGTGGGGACTGGGGGAGGAGGTGGGCCTGGTGGGGGGGGAGGAGGACCGGATCCAGCAGAGGGTCCAGATGGCAGTCCACTCAGTTCTTTTGCCACAGGTCCCTGGAACAATAAGTGCAGGTAACATAGCCATCCTGTCTCTTCCCCTCTACTGGACCATTCCCAATAGGGTCCGGCACATGTTCCGGGTACATGGGGTACCCACTGTTGTAGCCTTTGACACAATGACTAACGCTCCCTACCCACACCCAACTTGGCTTTATTCCTTCTCACCCTTTCCCAAGGATTCAACTCAGCTCCATTTTTTAACATTCACATTTTTCCTTTGGCCTCTACCTAATTCCAGCTCTAAACGCACAGTTCTAAAAACTCTACTTAGCGTGTCCTCAGACTCAACGAGTCCAAAGCTGAGTTCATCATCTCCTGCCTGCTCCCCTACCTGTACAATCACCCCACTGTCTCTATTTCAGTGAAAGACATTACCATCCAAGCTTGACTGCTCAATCTTCTTTGAATCTTCCAACTCCTTCAATCTCATTAAATCTTTCTATTATCTTGGTTATATCTCCTGCAAATTCTTTCGTACCAGCCCATAGCACCATGAGTACTTTCAAAGTGTGAGCAGAAGCCCTTATCCCTAACCTATAAACTGAGACTTCTTTAAGGACAAAGCTGATCACTGTCTTGCTCAAATACCTATGATAGTTACTTATCACCTATTATAGTCTACCTTCTGTTCCAGCCTTTCCTCCTAAAAATCTGACACTCTCTCCTTATTGAAGGCAGAGATGACCAACTTCTACATTTATTTTGTTTAAGCTTTGCTGTTTGCTGATATCCCCATTTCTCCCACTTCTCACTGTCCTGTACTTGAACAAAGTCCCAGATCAGAGTATACCCTTCAAAGTCCAATCTCTCCCAGTGAGACGCACGCTTCTCTTCCTTATTCTCTGTAGTGTGTATCTTTATTATAGCACTGAGCTTGGTGATTTGTATTGGCGTTTTGTATCTGTATTTTTAAGCTTCCTGAGGGCTGGCATAATGTCACTCATTCATCTGTCTCCCCTTCAGCCCAATGTCCCTGACCCATGTTTACTGAAACTGAATAGAAGTGAATATCCCTTCTCTAACCCTTGCTTTCTTTACTCTTTTCTTTTCCCCCCTTTCCTTCTCCCTTTTTTCTTTCTATCCTCCACTTCAAAGACTAGCATCCTTCTTGGACCAAGGTAGTGCTAAAGTCTAAGAAACCTGTGGACTCTGTCCTGGAGGGATAAAAGGAGGGAGGGAGGACTCACTAACCGTTTTGCTCCAGGCCAGTCCGGTGGTATGGAACTCTTTAATGTAAGCCTGCAGCTCTGTCCATATACTCAAGTAAGCTTTGACCCAGTCCACATGCTTCTTATCCCTGGGAGAATTAAAGAAGAACTCATCACAGGCAGTCAGGGTACATTACAATAGTGATTCCAGACCCCCTCCTATCTGTGAGCTCACATCCTCCTGCCTGGGGTGTTTCTGAGGCTCTCCTCAATGGCAGCTTTTCTGTCATCACAGAGCTTTGCTGTTCTTTTTAACCTGCTCTATTACCCTAATTAGACCACAGTCCATTAGGACAGGAACTCCAAATTATATCTCCTTCTGTCTCTTATAGGAGTATTTCTCAAACTTTTTTTAAATAGCAAAAACATTTTTTTCAAAGTAGACCTTAGGCAGAACCTAATATATAAAACTGATAAAAGCAAACATTCTGAGCATGAAGGCATGGTAGAGAGGAGCTCTCTCCAGCATCACTGAGGAATGCTAGGATGCCAAAAAGTCAACTGCCTTTTGTAGCAGTACCTACAGTACCTTGTATCAAAATATGCCCTCCCCTCCTATTCAACATAGTACTGGAGGTGCTGGCCAGAGCAATTCGGCAGGAAAAAAAAATAAAAGGAATCCAAATAGGTAACGAAGAAGTAAAACTCGCGTTGTTTGCAGACGACATGATCTTATACATAGAAAACCCCAAAGAATCCACAGAAAAACTATTAGAAATAATCAACAACTACAGCAAAGTAGCAGGGTATAAAATTAACGTGCATAAATCAGTAGCATTTCTATACACTAACAATAAACTAACAGAAAAAGAACTCAAGAACTCTATCCCATTCACAATCGCAACGAAAAGAATAAAATACCTTGGGATAAACTTAACCAAGGAAGTGAAGGATCTATACAATGAAAACTACAAGACTTTCTTGAAAGAAATAGGCGATGACATAAAGAGATGGAAAAACATTCCTTGCACATGGATTGGAAGAATAAACATAGTTAAAATGTCCATACTACCTAAAGCAATATACAGATTCAATGCTATCCCAATCAGAATCCCAAGAACATTCTTCACAGAAATTGAACAAACAATCCTAAAATTCATATGGGGGAACAAAAGACCACGAATTGCTAAAGCAATCCTGAGCAAGAAAAACAAAGCCGGCGGAATCACAATCCCCGATTTCAAAACATACTACAAAGCTACAGTGATCAAAACAGCATGGTACTGGTACAAAAACAGGTCCACAGATCAATGGAACAGAATTGAAAGCCCAGAGATAAAACCACACATCTATGGACAGCTAATCTTCGACAAAGGAGCAGAGGGCCTACAATGGAGAAAAGAAAGTCTCTTCAACAAATGGTGCTGGGAAAACTGGACAGCCACATGCAAAAGATTGAAAATCGACCATTCTTTTTCACCACACACCAAAATAAACTCAAAATGGATCAAAGACCTAAAGATTAGGCCTGAAACAATAAGTCTTTTGGAAGAGAATATAGGCAGTACACTCTTTGACATCAGTTTCAAAAGAATCTTTTCGGACACTGTAACTCCTCAGTTGAGGGAAACAATAGAAAGAATAAACAAATGGGACTTCATCAGACTAAAGAGCTTCTTCAAGGCAAGGGAAAACAGAATTGAAACAAAAAAACAGCTCACTAATTGGGAAAAAATATTTACAAGCCACTTATCCGACAAAGGGTTAATCTCCATAATATAGAAAGAACTCACACTGCTTAACAACAAAAAAACAAACAACCCGATCAAAAAATGGGCAGAGGACATGAACAGACATTTCTCAAAAGAAGATATGAATATGGCCAATAGACACATGAAAAGATGTTCATCATCGCTAACCATCAGGGAAATGCAAATCAAAACTACACTAAGATATCACCTTACCCCCGTTAGATTGGCAAAAACATCCAAAACCAAGAACGACAAATGTTGGAGAGGTTGTGGAGAAAGAGGAACCCTCATACACTGTTGGTGGGAATGCAAACTGGTACAGCCACTATGGAAAACAGTATGGAGATTTCTCAAAAAGTTAAAAATAGAAATACCCTATGACCCAGCCATCCCATTACTGGGTATCTATCCTAAGAACCTGATATCAGATATCTCAAGAGTCCCTTGCACCCCTATGTTCATCGCAGCATTATTTACAATAGCCAAGACGTGGAACCAGCCTACATGCCCAGAAACTGATGATTGGATAAAGAAGATGTGGTATATATACACAATGGAATACTACTCAGCCATAAAAAAAGACGAAATTGGCCCATTCACAACAATGTGGATGGACCTCGAGGGCATTATGTTAAGCGAAATAAGTCAGTCAGAGAAAGACGAACTCTATATGACTCCACTCATAGGTGGAAATTAGTATATTGAGAAGGAGATCTGAACGGTGGTTACCAGGGAAAAGGGGGGGTGGGGGGAGGGTACGGAGGGGGAAGTGGTGTACCCACAACATGACTAACAAAAATGTACAACTGAAATTTCACAAGCTTGTAATCCATCATAACATTAATAAAAAAAAAAAAAAAAGAGCCCCCCCCCCCAAAAAAAAAAAAAAATATGCCCTCCCCTCCAAAAAATAAAAACTTCCCTTTAGGAGGAAATAATCAGCATTAAATTATAGAAACAGCACTGCACTATGGTTCGAGTTTCCTCTCTTCTTATGTATTAGTTGAAAGACTTTATGGTTATTTAGCATAAGACCTAATTTCTTTAACTGTAAAGTGATGGACTGTAATGGTAGCGTATAATCAAAACATTGTGATGCTTAATTCTAGGTTGCTGGAAAGATCAAGAAGATGCCTGGTGTTCTGGGACATATTTCACACACATGAAGGCTTATTCCTTCACAGAGTAGTCACTCAACAAATGTTGGTTGACTGATGATGGATGGACGAAAGAAATGGTTTGGGTAGTTATGCAGCTAAGGAATGGCTGCATGCAGTCACTGCAGCTCAAAACCAGCAATGGAGAAGTCAGTCAGGACTGGTGGAGATACATGGTAAAGACATACAAGGACCTCCCCCGCTTGCTTAACACCCACATTGACCAAGCAGCCTTCCTCTCACTTTACCTGACTACATGAATAGTCAGAGTAATTTCCCGGTAAATCTTACTGAACCTTTTAACACTGGGCCAGTTAGAAATTCTCAACGAAGGAACAAACTTCTGTCTAAATAGGCAAATTAACAGGCATTAGTCCATTTTACCTCCAGCAAAACCTCCTAAACCTAGAAGGGTAAGGATTAGAAGACTAAAAGGGCCTCTACAAACCCTGGAGAAAAAGCAGAAGTGGCAGCAGAAATACTTCCTGCTTGCAAATGCAGCTTCTATGAGCCAATATCTATCAAACTTTCCAGAAAGCAGCCCTGAGAGAGGAGAACCAACACTGCAGCCACGGGCAGCCTTAACCCCAAAAGTGCTACTCCAGCAAGTAACCAGCTGGGTTTGTCCTTTACCCTTGAGGAAAGGCTGGACTTACACATCTTTGTACTCCTTCAGGACTCGGTTTGTATAAAACATGGCAGCATCATTCATTTCTTTCACATAGGGACCAGGCTTGGGAGCCTAGAGAAAAAGAAGCTGTCAGTGACTGAGAGCCTCTCCAGCCATGTCTCCTCACCTCTTTCATTCCATCCCTTCCCTCCCATGGAAGCTGCGCTGCTCACCATAGCCACCCAACCCAGGGCCTGGATACTTTCGCTGACGGCCGACAGGTGATTGAACAACTTGCTGCCTCGGTTCTTCTCTCGAAACGTTATCACTTCTTGGATCTGCTCTGAGATGGGTGCCAACAAATCAGAAAGCTTATTCTAGGAAAAGCAGGAAAAGATTCAAATTAGAGTCTTTCTACGAAAGCTTTCTATGTTGGTCAACTCTGATCCTGAAGGCAAGAATTCTTCATGAACTATATAATAAGCACCCAAATAAACTTTGTATTCCTTGTATTCATCCTGCACAGATTCACATGGCTAAAATACTGCTTATCATCTCATTCTCCTCATAGAGTTCCAACTCCTCAGGCTGGATTTTGTGGCTGTTCGTGATCAGGACTCATACTCCAGCTATACCACAAAATTCTAATATTTCAGCCACTTATCTCTTTTCTGTCCTCCTAATAGGAAATACTAGTTCATTTCTGGGCCTTAACTCATGATGGTCTCTTCTTTTTCCATCTATCCAAATGTCCCTCATGCTTCACGAGGAAGAGCTCTCCAACTCCAGCCACACTGGCCTCCTAGTGCATTTATTGTCAGCATAACCAATTTTGCACCTTACACAAACTATTAATGGATCCATGTGAATATGTTTTTCTTTCTCATTAAATCTTCAGACAAGGGCTTTGTCTTAGCCTTCTTTTATAATCCATCTAGCCCTAACACATTGCTAGCCATACAGTAGCTGCTGAGTAGAGATCTGTTGAATCGAATGCAATTAGGGGGCTGGGCATTTCAGCAGATAGCTTAGCAAAATGGATGAATCTTGTGTTGCCGTGTTTTTATCCTTCCTCCAAAGCTCAGTTTCCTGAACATCTCAATTCTCAGATCTTAGCATGAAAACAGTCTAAAGCAGGAGTTGGCAAACTTTCTGTAAAGAGCCACTCTGTAAATATTTCAGGCTTTGCAGGCCATATGGTTTCTGTTCCAATTTCTCAACTCTGCTGCTGTAGTGCATAAAGCAGCAAGAGAAAATACTTAAAAGAATGGGCATGGATGCATTCCAAAAAAGCTTCATTTACAAAATAGGTGGCAGGCCAGATTTGTCCTGCAGGCTATAGTTTGCCAATCCTTGGTCTAAGGCAAGGGAAATATAATAGCGTCTCAGCTGCCTGATTTGTTGTGGAAAGTGTGGGTTTGGAGAAAAGATTTAGACAAAATGCTTTAACTATTCAAGATAGATTAAGAATTAGAGTCTAATATATTTAACATTATCTTGCACTATTTTTACATTATTCAGGCAGGCCAAGGGTCCAAGGGTTTTAATATAGCATTAGCAGGAAGACTTATTCTGTTACCCCTCTGCATTCCCCCCAAATGCAGAAGAAACTAAACGGAACTAAAATCTATGGCTCTGAGAAAAATCTAAATTTTCTCTAATTCACTTTCACACTTTGGCAGCATAAATTTTGAGGCAGGAGTAAAGCTAAGGGGAGATCCTCAACCACTGAAGAATGAGGGAAGCAGCAGTACTTTAAGAGTTTTAGGATCTCCACAGCAATATTACTGAAGCCCACCCACAGTGGAGCAAAAGAACCACTGTCTATGACCCAGAGAGCTTAGGGGACAATAGGATGAATTTGGCCTCAGTCAAGAGGCTAAAAAAGGCGGTCTAGTTAGAGAACCAGCCAAGTCCCAGGGATAACTACAGTCCTAAGTAAAATGACAGGCGAAAAGCCAGTGGAGCCCAATATACACTCAAGGGCACATTCCCATAGTGGCGCTTTGAGTCTGACTCTACTTCTGGGACTTTGGCGTGAAGGTTCACGAGCCTGGTAGGTCTATTTTAGCATGTCATGATAGCTCAGCAGAAAGCTCTCAACTTGTCCTGAGTATCAAACCAAATGAAACCAGCTATTAGTAAACTTACGCCTGCTGGCTGCTGGCACTGAGAGGCTGTAACCAAGAGAGCTCGCTCCAACTTCAGACCTGTGTGGACCATCTCCGCCTGCCGGGAAGGAGAAGAATCAGCTATCGATGACACCTTACAACTGGAGAGGTCCTGATAAGAAACACCTGAAACCTCCACTTCCAGGTACTCTGGTAGCAACCCAGGCACTTCATGTTGCTTTCCTCAGGTCTTCCAGGTTCCAGGGACTGATAGCAGAATTACATATACCCCTGCTCCTGCTGGATCTAACCAGGGATATGTATCCAGAGTTGGATATGAAGATAATCAGGGCTAGCCTTAGATTAAGTCAAGTTAGCAACTGCACATGCAGTGTGATATGAAGTACACTGAAAAATCCCTCCTCTCTCTCGTCGCCAAAAAAGCTCTTTTCTCAAAAGACCCGTGTTTTTCTCAAAAACTAGAGGTAGGAGTAAAGGAAAAGGCCTAAATTTATTTTAAAGTTCTCAAGGTGTTTATTCCTTTAGGTTAAAGCTACTTTCAAATGCTGGATCATGACTCATTCACAGATAACGAATTAAATCAACTTAATAGAACAAAATAAAACAATGAGTATATCAGCTTGAAATCATTTCCAAATAAAAAGTAAAAAAAAAAAAGGTGCAGTACAAGTAGCATAAGCACGTTTTGTAAAACTTTTATCTCAGTTACAAATATGTACTTCTTACTGAGGGTCACGGTCAAGAGTTTAAGAAACATGAAGCTATAAACACTATCAAAATGCAAAAATTCAAACAAGGTAATCTATTTTTTCTGGATTTGCATTTTTAAAATATAAAAGTGACACATGCTTTAAAATCTTTCCAAATGTCACACACTCTATGAGTAAAACTGCAAGCCCCCACGCTCCCATTTAAGCCCCAGGCCCAGACTCTCGAGCTAAGCTCAATGCCGACAGATGGGCTACAAGAGGCTCCAAATGCATCTTCCAAAGATCAAGCAACTAGTTTTGCTGAAGGGCCAGGAAAATCTTAAACATAGTTACTGCTTACAAAGGATCACTCAGAAGACTAGCAGGAAGAATTTGGGTCCCAAAGAGAGAGACAGAATATGTATGTGAGTGTGGGGCGGTGGTGAGGAAGTAGGTGGCAGCACATGAAGGGAGGTGGGTGGAGAGGCACCTGTCATTGCCTACTTCATATTCTTGCTGTGGGCTAAGTGTGAAAATAACTCACATTAGCATAACTAATAACTATCAAGCATAGTTTTATAAGTGCTAAGTCATGATAATGGCTCCTTTGAATAAGCTACCCTAGCCTTGGTTATGTAACACGTTGGGTTCAGACTGGTAGAACATTCTCACTACAAAGATGAACCGAGCCATATTTTATGCACCAAGCAAGCTATCTGTATAAAAGAAGCCTACGCAGAATATGTGATAAAAGCAAAGAGCCTGGAAAAATCTGAGGAACTGTTCCAGCGCCTGGACTGAGCTCCTCAGTGCAGGTAGAAGGAGCCAGAAGCCTCTCAAGGGGCTCTTAAACCAAAGTTGAGTAGGATTTGAAGAAAGCTGCCAGTGCTTAAAAGAGGGGAAAAGGGGCAAAACATCCTTACATGTTTCTGCACATCTCCCCCAATCTCTTTACTGATCTTCAGGTACTCTGCCACAGGACCAGCCAGCAGTGAGTCAAATACTTGCACATATGGAGCTGTTCCTGCTGAAGACACACACCACAAAGAATCAGTCCTGCATCAGAAAGACGATTTATTAAAAAGCACTTCGAAGGGCCAGCCTGGTGGCACAGTGGTTAAGTGCGCATGTTCTGCTTTGGTGGCCTGGGGTTCGCCAGTTTGGATCCTGGGTGCGGACATGGCACCACTTGTCAAGCCATGCTGTGGTAGGCATCCCACATATAAAGTAGAGGAAGATGGGCAGGGATGTAAGCTCAGGGCCAGTCTTCCTCAGCAAAAAGAGGAGGATTGGCAGCAGATGTTAGCTCAGGGCTAATCTTCCTCAAAACAAAGCACTTTGATATGAAAGTGGAGAGGCAAGGAAATAAAGTAAACAGAATACTGGAACATGAGTCAGGAAAGCTGGGTTCCAGTTCCAATACCACCAGTAACTGGCTGTGTGACTCTAAGTCCCTTTTCCTCTCTGAGCTTAATTTTATTTATCTATAAAATGAAAATAAACAAAATGATCCCCCCAAGGTTCCTTTTGGCTCTAACATTCCATGATTCAGTTGGTACAAGTACAAAATGGCTAATTTGCCAATCATTTGGAGAAAGGAAATTTTAGTATCACTTGTCATTTGACTTACACTGGAGTCATTTTGCTAAAGAAAGAACAGGAAATATCACACAAGCAGGAAGTTCTTGTGTTAAAATAACTTAACCACAGGCCTCCCTGCACAAATCACTTCCTCCTCCCTTATCTGTTCACAGCAATACGAATTACAGGCGATGAACCTTCTAGACTAAGCATTTTGGGAAGTTAGCTCCAAAAGGAGAGAAGACACTGTGAGAGAAAAAAATTTCAGGCAAGACACTGAGTCTTTACTCAAAGTATTCTGCGGGGCTGTATACTGCTTACCTTTTGGGGCACTGTCTCCATGTCCACAGTGCATGTCAGAGGACTGAGATACTGCCTCCAGGCGGCCCACCGCCCTCTCTAATCTTTCTACCAGATTTTGCATGTCAGCCATAATGCACCACCTGCTGAAACAGATCAAATGTCACTTGTTGATTTAAAATTACATAGCACCTAAGGAGAAAAGAAAGAATACTGTTGGGGTGAAGAGCGTGACAATTCTGAGGAACAGAATCATTAATAATAAAATAAGATGGAAAACAGACTATTTGCAAAATCATAAAGACCTCATTAAGCAAGAAAACTACCCAGGAAAAGGTGTTCACTGAAAGCAAATGCTTCCTCATTCAAATACTTACTGAATATTCACTATGATCCCACCAAGTATTTGTGTAAGGACTTAGAATTTACAAAGTATAGCCACATATATCATTTCAGTTTGTGCCTCACAACGGCTATTCAGGAATGGAAGGATAATTACTAAACTCTTAGAGATAAGAAACAATTTCAGTGAAGTAAATGATTTGCCTCCACTCACATAGCTGGTTAACAAGGAAGCCAGCACTCAAATTCAAATCTTCTGGCCCTAAGTTCAGTGTTTTTTCCTACAATGTCCTCCTGCTTGCATACGGGATGCCCAAAACTAAGATGAATAGGATATTTATCCTGCTCTCAATAACTTATAGTGCAGTTATTGTCTTCACTAATAGTGGAGTCTAATAGTGGAGACTTGACATGTACACTAACTATAAAACAAACATCTAAAAAATTTTAAGGTGACAGAAGAAGGTTGCAGAAAGAATAACACAGGATTTCAGAGAGGGGAAGAACATATCAGCTGGAAGGATCAGATAAGGAGAGCATGGAGAAGCTTCCATTTGAGCCAGGCTGCAAATGAGGATGAGCAGGAAGAACAGACACATCCAGAAGAGCTTCTTACACATCTTTCACAAGTTCTAATTCATCTGAACTTGCCTTGTTCAACATCTAATATCCTAAAGAAAGTAAGCTCCACCAGAGAAGGGACCTTCTCTGGCTTGTTCTCTATTATACTCTACCATCTAGACCATGATCTGGCAAGTAGAAGGTATTCAATAAATATTTATGAAGTTAATGAACCTGAAGCATAGCATCCCAAAAGTCCAGAGGGACAAGTGTTCTGAAAGTTGCCCACACTATACACATAAATAAGTGCTAAATGTTATCAATATATATCTACATAAAATGCTTGAGACCATCAGTGATCTGACAAAAGCCAGTGAAGTTTCAGTCAAAGCTTTGACTTGGAGAGATTCCATTTCAAAGTATTAACTAGTTCAGGTAACTGAAGCCAAATGAACTCAACTCCCTCAAAGCTGCCTAAAATGACCATAGCAGTGACAATTCCCTCAAAGATGACGACATGCCAGAACATCTCAACTTAACACACTGTCCTCCCTGTGCAAGAGATAAGCAGCTCACAAGATAAAGTAAGGGAGACAATATAACCCCTGTCCATTTTTTTCTGTGTACAGGCTGTGGTCTCTCTGGGCCCAGTGACTTGCAAGAGAATGTTGTTTAAAAGAGAATCAAAGAAAAAATGAGAAAGTGAACTAAATAAACTTTTCCATTCCCTGGCTTGGAGAAGCAGCACAAGCCTCCAAGTCTCTGCCCCACTCACAAAGAGAGCAAACGAAGCAGCCAATATATTCTCCCCCATGTAATGCCACCATTACCCGAGCATCCGAACTGCTGCCCATTCTGGGCACTGTCTAGGGACAGACACATGTATACTCCAGCACACTCTATAAATCCCAGGGGGAAACGCAGCAAATGCAATAAACTCCCAAGCTATCTTCCATTAATAGGTGCCACTCATTCTGTTGTGAGACATGTTCCTTCATACACAGTGGCTGCTATGGGTTGAGGCCAGTGTTAACATGGAAACACAGTACAAGTGTCTCTAAAGGCTGCCAGGGTTGAACACTTACCAATCTCAAGAGCTTAATAATATAGCTTCATGGGATTCTGGTTCTTTTTTTCCATATTTCACTTGTACTTGTAAGCTTTCATTATTAAACAAGCTACAGTTCTGCTAACTTAAGCAGAATGAGAAGGGACAATACAGCTGTCATTTACAGCTCATCTCATTCTATACATGAACCAAATATAGGAGAGCAGTACCTAGTTTTTTGTTTCTGGTGGGGGTGGAGTGAAATTTGAGATGTTATGGGAAAGAACGTCCAGAACTGAAAGGACCAAAAGACACATCTTGTCTCATTCTCTACACACACATATTCACATTCTTTAGGTGGTCATGTCCACTCCCAAGCTTTCAACTATCATCACTGCAGTACTAGCCAGCCTGCTTGCCAAGTGGTACCACCACCACCCGTATAGACTAACGACTCCCAGAGCAACATATCCAGCTCACGCCATTGTTCTGGGATTTAGAATTTTAGATCCAGCTTCCACCTAGACATCTCTATCTGGATGTCCCAAAGGCATCGCAAACTGAAATATCCAAAACAAAACTCACCATCTTCCCACCCTCCAGCCCCATGTCTCAGTGATCCAGCACTACCATCAATCACCTCACTGACCAAGCTAAGTAACCTGGGATCTGTTAGGAAGTACAGTGGTTAACACCATGGTCTTTAGATAAGTTAGATAGTTTGGGGGTTTGAATAACAGTACTCACTGACTCTGTGACTACAGGTGTTATCAAACTTTCTGAGTTTCTGCTTCCTTATCTGTATAATGGGAACAACAGTAAAAAAATCCAGAGGCCTACAGTGAGAATAAGGAGGAAATACATGTAGAAGCGCTTGGCTCCATCCTGAAAAATAGTACCATAAGGATTCCATAAATGTTAACCATATTATCTTCTTCCTTACTCCCTCAAATCTAATCAGTCATCAAAATTAATAGGCTCGATCTTGCATATCTCATGAATAGATGCCCTAGCCTTCATCCTGATGGACAAAAACTAAGGCTTCCTGACTCTGCCTAGATTACCACAATAACCTTCTCACTAGTCTCCCCCAATTCCAGTAATACATCTTCTTTATCCATTCTCCATAATAGCACAGTGATCTTTCTCAAATGCAAATGTAATTATGGTAGGCTCTTATTTAATATCACTCAATACCCGCTAGGTCATTCAGAGCAAAGTCCAAACAAGGGGTTCCATAATCTGGTCCTGCTTTATCTCCTACCATTCCTCCAGTTTTATCTCTTGCCACACCTTTCCTCAGCACACTACTGCAGCCCAGGACTACTTACATTTTCCAGAAAGTCATACTTTCTCTCACTTCTGAGCCTTAACGCTATCTACTCCCACTCCACTTAGCTGCTTTCTCTTCCCAATCTGTCCCCTATCTCAACTTCTACTGTCTTTTAAGACTCAGGTGAAGTTATCACCTTCTCTAGGAAACTCTTCCAGTTTGATAAGCTTTTCCTTCTCAATCTGTCCCCTCTCCAGAACTCCTCTTGTCCATTAAGTCTCAGCTAAGGTATCACCTCCCCAAGAAGCACTTCCAGGATGTGTTCCCACAATACTGGGCACTAGTCTCTACCACACATTTAACACACTGGTTTAAAATCATTTAGTATGTAACAGTCAACAGGCAATGAGCCACCCCAGGGCAGGGACCCTGTCTTGTCTTTGTAATTCCAGTACTATAAATGTGGTAGGCACTATGAATACAGTAGGTTAACAAGGGTCCTTGAAAAAAAAAAAAAATAAATAAGGGCCTTTACCGTTTCTCCCTTCAACATAAGTTTGGCTATCTCCTCTCTCTGTCAAATCTGAGAAGCACTTTTTTCCTTTCTTTTAAAAAATTCTTGGGGCCCGGCCCTGTGGCCGAGTGGTTAAGTTCGTGTGCTCCACTGCGGGTGGCCCAGGGTTTCACCAGTTCAAATCCTGGGCGCGGACATGGCATCACTCGTCAGGCTACGCTGAGGCGGTGCCCCACATGCCACAACTAGAAGGACCGCAACTGAATTTACAGAACTATGTACCAGGGGGCTTTGGGAGAAAAAGGAAAAATAAAATCTTTAAAAAATTCTTTTTTATTTTTTGCCTGTTTGTAGGATATAACATTCCCATCTTTCAAATAAATGCTGCCTTCTTGGGCACAAATTACATTGACATAGAGTTCTTCAAACCAAGTACCATAAGAAAAACCTTGTTTATATAATATTAATTAAGAACAATACTCCTTTATAGTTCTAAGTGCTTTATATCATCAATCTGTTGCTTCTTTTGAGACTTAAAATAATTCTATGAGGTATGTTATGAAGATATTAATCTCCATCTTTAGAATGAAGAAACTGACAGGCGTTAGAAAGCTTGCCAGATATCAAACCACCAGTGGGTAGAGAACCCAAGCCTTGAGCACAAATTTTCTGACTCCTTCCCACCAGTCTACATGGCTTTTAAGCAATTAACTGACTGTGTGGTTCATCACAGCATCCAGCCCCCACTGTTTGCTGAGCATAACACTGTGGGTTCAAGGCCTCTTTATGGTGTCTTTAGTTACATGCTTAGCAGCTTTCAATTTCTCTGCTATTTTCTCCATGGAGACCAGTATTTTTTCACATTCAGGATAGATGACACATATTTGGAAGGCAAATATTTAAAATAAGGCTTTTCCCAAGAATACAGAATTGCCAGAGCAGAAATCTACAGCTCTGCTTAATCTTGTTCCTTGCCATTTCTGACTGACGATAGCCAAGAATCATATGTAAGCCTCCATAATGAATGTACAGAGTCCCAACTATTTAAGCATTCATCAGGAAAGCTTCAGACAGAGAGGCAATCCTAATTATACAAGTCTAAATAAAACTAGGATTCAAGAGACCAACGGCTGAGTCCCAACTCTGCCTCATAGTAACTGTGTAACTTTAGGACAATCATTTAATGGATCTTTACCTAACACACAAGATCTAAGGATCAGGGCCAGCTCTGTGGCTGAGTGGTTAAGCTTGCGCACTCCGCTTCAATGGCCCGGGCTTTGCCGGTTCGGATCCTGGGCGCAGACCTAGCACCGCTCATCAAGCCCTGCTGTGGCAGCGTCCCACAGAGAAGAATTAGAATGACTTACAACTAGGATATACAACTAGGTACTGGGGATTTGGGAAGAAAAAAAAGAGGAAGATTGGCAACAGATGTTAGCTGAGGCTAACCTTCCTCACTAAAAAAGAAAAGCATTAAAATGAAAGATGTAAGGATCAAAGGAATTGATTTTATAGATAAGTAGTCACTCTGGGAGCCTTAAAAAGCAGTCCAAATGTTAACTATTATCACTGCAGACTGTATGCTAGAATATCGGTTCCAGGAGGACGGGAATTTATCCATTCTCTACCCACAGCTTCACCAACTCAAGCACTTAGAACCTGGTGCACAGCAGGTGCTTGTAACGTGAAAGTGCTTACCACTGTGGCAGCTACTGAAAAAATGGAAGACACATGGTCCCTACCCTCCAGAAGCTTTCATTCTTATTCAGAAGGCCAACACAAATGAAATGCCAATGGACTAAATACTGACAACTATATTTTTTCAAAGTTCTCCTAGAGATTATCTAACTTCACTTGGATGGGGGAAAGCTAAAGTATCAGCCTACATACTGGAGCTTTTTCTTTGCAGAAGGTTGTATGGTTCTGAATTATACAGTATAAATGACTATATGCTTTGAGGGTTCAGAAGAAATCAATGAGGACTGGAGGTAGTCTGGTTTCAGAAGGAAAATTGGGCATCTTGATGAAAAAAGGACATTCCAGAGCAATCAAAAGCAAAGAGGAGAGATCCAAGGAGGTTATGTACAGAAAGTGTGAGTAGGTTAGCCCACACAGAGCATGGAGTATCACGGGAAACAGGCTAGATAAGCAATCTTGGCTAGGTTCTGGAAGATACCGAAAGCTGGGCAGTATTTGAATTTGATGTTATGATAAATGTGAAGCCATTCAAAGGTTTTGAGTGACAGAGAAATATGATGAAAACAAAATGTTTACAAGTAATCTGATAAACAAAATGGGATTTGGAAAAAAGGGAAGATATTAGGGTTTAGGTTAGGTTGAAAGCTGTTATTCATCTAGCTGTAAAATAAAAGTGCTACTGCAAAAAATACTTTTGATATTTCAAAGGAAAAAAATCCACAATATTTAGTGTATAACCAGATATAGAAACCAAATGAAAACAATCAATTAACCCACAAATAATCACTTTTAGGCAACTAAGTGACCAGCACATGAATTAAGTGCTGTGGGAACATAAAAGAACCGTAAAATAGTTTTTCTGCCTAAGGGAGTCCAGCAGGAGAGGCAAGGCTACCTTCCATTGAATCACTGGCTCTCAGGATTAGGAGGGATTCTAGAAATCATCTTGTAAAAACACCATCTGATGCCAGAACAGTCCTTTCAACGTTCTCGGCAATTAGGTAGCCTCAGTTCAAACACCTGCAGTGTGGAGAACCCAAGACATCTGAGGCGGCCCACTCCATTCAGACAGCTCAAAGTATTTAAAAGTTCTTCCTTATATGGAGGCAAATTCAGTCTCCCTGCAAGTTCCACCCACTGATCTTGGTTCTGCTCTTGGAGGTCACACAAAACAAGAGTGCATTAAACACAGAACAAGTACTAACTGTGTGGTACTGACTACTGAGTCCAGTAGCATTCAGAGAAGGGAGTCAAAGATGACTCCAGAGCTGCAAATCTGGAAGCCTAAGAGGATGATGATACTATAGTCAGAAACAGGTTTCTGGCATGTTCTAGTTAGGACAAGAAGATGAGGTCAGTTTTGGATATGCAGAGTTTGAATAGAAGATGAAGCTTCTAAGTGGAAACGTCCAGTAAGTAGTGAGAAATAAACCTGGGGCAGGATCAAGGCTGGAGATCACTGTTTGCAAGTTACTGGCACAGAAATATCATGAAGTCACGAGAATGGATAGGCTCTACGAGGGATATCATGCAGAGCAAAAAGAAACTATGAGCTTGATTCTCCAGCAATATCTTTTGTGATTTGAAACCAAGAAAAATCAGAAATGGTCAGTGATTCCTGCCAAAGCTGCTTCATATTCTCATCATTCTAACAATTCAAACAACCAATGCCTTCTACCTATTCAGGGAAGTTGTTCAAGGGTAAATGGAACCCAATTAATCCTGCAACTTTTGTCTCATCTCACCAGGCAGCTAAGCCAGTGGTATGAATTTCTACTTAAGTAGAAAGTTGCTATGCTTAAAATGTTTTCCGCTTTGTCTGGTAGTTGTTCCTCTAAGTCACACCCTTACGTAAAATTGAAAAAAAAAAGCAACTATATACAAGTCAGTCTGCATGCTCTGGCAGCCCAAGTGATCTGCTTCAAAATGCTTCTCTTGGCTTGACTTTGTAATTCTGTTCCTGAGATGTTATCCTAAGAAAGTAATCCTAATGCAGCAAAAGCGATAGGCATGAAGATGTGTTCACTGCAATGCTAGCTTAGACTTCTAATTATAGGGGAACAGCTAAATGCACTGTGGAAAAACTTGAGGAGAACACAAAATTTACAGTATTTATCATATTTGAGTGATGGTGTTTTAGACAATTTCCCCTAATTTTCCAAACTTAAACATAGTTAAATAATTTCTTTACAATAAAAAAACAGGGGCCGGCCCAGTGGCACAGTGGTTAAGTTTGCACATTCTGCTTCGGCGGCCCAGGGTTCGCCAGTTTGGATCCCGGGTGTGGACATGGCACCGCTTGGCAAGCCATGCTATGGTAGGCTTCCCACATACAAAGTAGAGGAAGATGGACATGGAGATTAGCTCAGGGCCAGGCTTCCTCAGCAAAAAGAGGAGGACTGGCAGCAGATGTTAGCTCAGGGCTAATCTTGCTCAAAACAAACAAAACAGCTCCACTTGGATATCTCTCCTAAGCTACCACTAAGCTATAAGGCATTAGTTTTACTCCCAACAATATAGAAATTCTCACCACTAGGTTCTAAGATGCTACAGAGCAAAACCTAGAAATACTAATAGGATACTTACTTACAAGTTGGCTGGTTTAACCCAGAAACCAAAGGACAGACACCACTTTGCCCGGGTGAAGATGCCATCTAAATCTAACCCAAATCAGGAGCCACTGTTCTTCCCTAAGCATTTGGTTTCGCTGATGAAACCAATGACAGTTAGCACCTGAGTCACTGCCACCTGAGGTTTAGATTAAAAGAGAAAGAAAAGCCTATCTTCCAGGGAGGGAAAGAATTCAACCCAATATCAGCACTTGTCTCCTGTTCCCTCCTTAAACGTGGTCCTCTATCTGAAACTCCAGGAGCGCGTAAAACCAGTGATAGTACACAACTTGAAGTCAGACTTGGGAACTAGCTATTTCAATGGTCTGGGGTAAACGGATAACTTTGCGTGGCCATGGGTTCCCCTCTCTCTCACACTCAAGGAATATTATGAAGGCTAACTTCATTAAGAGCATTCATCAGGCATCTCTTATATAAGGAAAAACCACACTGGCTGATTTCAGCTGGGTAGTTGCTTTAAACAGAACAGCATTGCCCATTCTCATGCATAAAGATAGATTCAGGGATGCCATTTGTCCCTAGCCATGATTCAGCTACAACCAGAGATATGAAAAGACCTGTGACTGCAAGTCTATAATTAACTTAAGTATAGGAATTTTAATGACCTCTGTAGGAAAAAAACCAAAAACCAAACAAAAAAGCAAGCTTGCTCCTTCCATGAAACATTTCAACTATAACTGTTTTCCAGTTGAATGGAAAAGTTTGACACAACACGTCTGCTGATACAAGGCAAACAAAGCTGCACTGTAGCTGAGGAATATTTTCAAAGCTTTGAAACTTTTTATTAGGTTTACAAGATGGTATATCAAGAAGAAATAGTTTCATGGTGAATGCTGTAGCTGCATTAATTTAAAGATGAAACTATCACAATTTTATCAATCAAAATAAACATAAATACCAATATCATAAACTATATGCAATTTAAAATAAATGATAATTCCTGTCCACTAAACCAAGCAGTCTACAGGCAGACAACATGAACAAAATATCTCTATAATGGGGATATACACATCTGCTGACTTGCGTTGTCAACTAACACAAAGCTTGCTTCTAGTGAGTGCCTAACTAGTGGGCTTTCCCTATTAAGATCACATCCTCTGATGAAAAAAAACAAAAAGGCAAGTCTTCACAGTCTACCCAGGAATTCCCTGAATGAGCAATAATTCTTAATGCCTCAATGAAACTCAGGATTCATTCATCGCAGGGTACCCAGTGCTTATCATGTGCCATATACTGGCTAGGCACAGCCACAGAGCCTCCCCTCAGAGAATCCAGTTGGAGAGATAAGACGCTGCACAATCACAGCTATGATGCTTGCTATTGCACTGGTTCTCAATCAGGGGCAATTCCGTCCTCCAGGAGATGTTTGGCAATGTCTGGAGACATTTTTGGTTGTCACAATTGAGGGAGTGCTACTGGCATCTAATGGGTAGAGGCCAGGGATACTACTAAAATCCTACAACACACAGGACAACGCCACAACCAAGAATTATCCCGCCCAAAATGTCAGTTGTGCCAAGGCGGAGAAACCCTGTTCTACCGTAATAAGGAAGAAAAGGAAAGTGTAAGAGGTATAAACAAAATGCTAATGTGGCAGTTTAGGACTTTCTAAATTACAATGCGAATTTGTACCGTCCAATGAAAATGAAGAGAAGGGTGTGACTGTGGAGAATTTTGTAAATTTTGTTTAGACTTGATTCTTAGGGAATATAAAGCCAGTAAAGAGTAACAAGATGAAAATGGTTCTTTTTA
This sequence comes from Equus asinus, assembly GCF_041296235.1. Taxonomy (NCBI): domain Eukaryota; kingdom Metazoa; phylum Chordata; class Mammalia; order Perissodactyla; family Equidae; genus Equus; species Equus asinus. The sequence goes on from NC_091794.1 coordinate 83,161,472, forward strand.
AAAGATCTGTCTCATTGTGGTAGAGAAGCTGAAGTACAGTCATGTGCTGCAGATGATGTTTCAGTCAATGACAACCCGCATATACGATGGTGGTCCCATAAGATTAGTACCATATAGCCTAGGTGTGCAGTAGGCTATACCATCTAGGTTGTGCAAGTACTGTAAGGGAAGAAAAAATTTTCCTCTACCCTTTTAGGTTCTTCTGACTGGTCTAAGAATTAAATTGACATGAGACAGATTAACAGGAGAACAACAAACAAAAGTTTAATAACGTGTATACGTGGGAGAAACCCAGGAAAAGTGAGTAACTTGCCAAAATGGCTGAAGACCTCACCTTAAATATCATCCTCAGCTAAAGACAAAAGAAGATGTTGGGAGTGGGGAGTCAAGGACTCAAAGGGAAGGCAGGCAATTCACAGGTAGGTGAAAAGTTTGGGAAACTGGCCACACAGGAACAGATGAACACAGAGGGGAGCCCAACAAACCAGCTTTTCTAGGTTCCTCCCGGTCTACCACCTAATTCAAGTTATGCTAAGGCGATAGCTTGCTTCCTGAGACAGGCTTTTTATCTGAATTCTTCTAGGTAGTTAAGCGGGAGATAAGAAGAAAAACTTTCTCAATCTTTTGTTTCTTAAAAATAACCAGTCTAAAATAATCCTCTATGTTAAAGAGACATAATTTGGGGTGGCAAATTTTGTTCCTCTTCAGTACACTCTATATAATGTTGGCACAACAACAAAATCACTTAATGATGCATTTCTGAGTCGTCAAGCAATGCATGACTGTATAGGTATGAAAGCCAGATTAGCCGAAAGTAAAGAAAGAACCTGAAAATGACAATTCAAAGGAATAATCACTAGGACTGGGTAGGATATGGCTTGAGGATCCTCAGATTTCAAATCTCAGGATTAAATTTCAAACCAGAGGACTCAACTTCCAACAACACTTTGCATTTGCTTGTTTAAGTAAAATGAATCTTTGACTCACAATGCTTCACAGAAAACAGAAAGGAGGAAGTCACTTTTTAAAGGCTCAGTCTCTGGTTAAAAAATAACTGCAACTAAACAAATGTATGTTAACAAGAAAAGGGGTGAGAATAAAGATCACCCCTCAGGTTGGAAACAAAACATTTTACAAACTAAACAGCTAACCTCCTGGAGGCAAAAAGACATTCACTGATTCTTAATAACACCACCACTTTGGGTGTGCGTGACAAGTTGTACTTGACAAAGTACTCTCACAGCTATCATTTTATTTAAACTCCTCTGAGACATAAATTATGTCCACATGACTGATGAAGTATTTCTGGGGAAGAAAAAGGCGGGAAACTCATACAGAAATTTCTTTACGTTGGACCGCAGCAACTCAATTAGCAAGCTGCCAACCACAGAATAAAATCCAAACATCCAAACAAGGCATCAAAAACCCTTCACAATCTGGCAGCCATCTACCTTGTTTTCTGGTCTTATCTTTCCCGCCACAGACTCCAGGGTCCAGTACTTCACTGAACAATATAAGCCCTCTCCTGCCTCCACATCTTTGCTCTTGCTGTTTCCTCTAGTTGGGATACCTTATTAGACATCTTTGCCTGGATGTGCTGCAAACACCTCAAACTAAATATGTCAAAATTCATTTTCTTTCCGTGTCACCTCCCCAACTTACCCCTCCTCTCACATTACCTATCTTGGTGAATGGCGCCACCCAGTTCCCTAAACCAGAAAACCAGGCAACTGTCCTAGACTACTCCTATTTTTTCACTCCCATAAACAATCAGCCTCCAACTCCATATGGAGTCCACCTTTTTAATATTGCTCAACTCTGAGCACTCCTCTCCCTCTCCGTCTCACTGTCTTAGTTCAAGCCATGACTATAGCAGCAGCTTCCAAACACTGGTCTGCTTCCCCATCCTGTCCCTTCCCACAGACTGAACTTTCTAAATCATAAATCTGACCACATCATCTTCCTACACAAAACCCCTCCAAGCCTCCCCACAGCTTTCAGGGCAAGATCCAGATTCCTTAGCATGGTTTACAAGGTCCTCCATATTTGATCCCACCACTTCCCACTTCCTCCACCTCTCCAAGCATTACTGGAATTCCAGTCTCACTGAACTACTTACACTCTTTCACATGCCCAGACCTCCATATCCTTGCACTTCTACTCTGCCTGGAAATCCCTTTTCCAGTTTCACCAAATGGCTAAATAAATCCTGAAAGACTCGGCCTCCCATTTCCTCCTCAAAGCCAGGAAACCTGGCTCAGGTATTCCCTTGTTCCCTTAGCCCTGTGCTCACACGGTGCACTATGACACTGCAAGTCACCCCGACTTGTCTGCCCCCTCCTCCACTCCATGAGAACCACTGGATTCCTAGCCACCAGGCCAAGCGCCTCATTTAGTTATGTGTCTCACACACATTAAGGGCTCAAGAAATGATTGGTGAATGATGCATGTGCTGGGCTGTCCCCCGTTTTTCATTTGAACAGAGATTCCTACAAAGAGCTTCAACTGACACAGTTCTGATACTCATGTCCGCCTTAAAAGGTTCTCATTCTCCTTGTCACACAGCTCCATAGCACCCTGTTCTTCTTTCCTAACACTCATCACACTTATAATTACTTCTTAAACGTCCCTGCAAACACTGTTGCATCCATGAGGCAGGGTCTAGCTTGTTTTATTTCAAAACTGCATTCCCCAGATGCGGCAGAGCATCTGACACGGAATAAACACAATTTGCCACACTGATTTTAATCCTGTGAGGTGAGCAGAGATCTCCACTTAAAAGATGAGAAAAAGGAGGCTCAGCGAAGTTCAATAAGGCACCTACGGCCGCAGATACTTAGCAGCGGGGCCAGACCGAACCTGAGCCATCTGATCTCAGGTCCTGGAGCAGGCAACACCTTCAAAAAAGTTAACTTAGCTTTTCAGAGTAAATGCGACAGACAAGGAGGAAGGGTAGGCGATCTGAATGCAATACAAGGACCTGCGCCTCTCTCTTAAAAACTCCCCAGGCATTACAAACAGGTTGCATGAAAAAAAAAAAAAAAAGTTCCACGCAGCGGGTGGTCTTTACCCTGCAGCTGCCAGACAGAAGACACCGACCGGAAGACCATTCCAAGTAAAGAGAGAGGTTCCCCGGAAATGAACGCGGGAAGGATCTGGGGCTAATAATGTAAGGACCCGAGGTATTGATTCCTACTGTTCCCCTCCCTCGCTGCATGACCTCAGACCAGCCTCCGCGGATCAATTTACCCATCCGTGCAATGGGGGCGAGACGGGGACTAGGGACGGCTCTAAGGTCTCGGAGGTTCCTTTCAGTCTGGGCACCTTAGGAATCAAGCCTCTGCTGAGGCTGCTGGCCAGGACTGAGAAATCCAGCGGAGGGGCCTCCTCAGGAGAGCCCGGCTCAGTTAGTCAACCCGGCCCCACCTCACGAGACCGCGCCCAGGATCCCGGGGCGGCCCGAGGGCCTCCGTTTCGGCCCCCTCAGCAGGACTCCCCACATGCACAGAGGCCAGAAAGGTCATTAACAACGCCAAGGGCCAGTGGGCCGCGGAGAGGACCCCAGCCCCTACCCAGCCGCGCACCCTCACCTCAGAGTTGTGCCTCACCTCGGGACTGCGATCAGCCGCTCTCCACTTCCGGCAAGAACCGCCCAGCAATCTTCGCGCGACCCACTTCCGGGCCCTCACTGGGCGCGGCACCCCCACCGGAAATGAACGGCCGGCAGAAACGCCAGGCGAGAGGAGGGGCCGGGGAGGTGGTCGGGCCGCCCCGCTCGTGACCCAGCCCCCTGTACGCCACGCCCGGGAGAGAGAATCCTCTTTAGCCGGGAGGATGCATGGGGGGAAAGAGCCACGCCCCCCAAGGCGGGAGCAACTGGGAGGCGTGCTCAAGGATAGGCCACGCTCCTCTCTCAACTGTAGGAGCCGAATCGTCCGGACCAATGAAGAGCCGAAATTGCTGGCTAAGCTCCACCTCCGGAGAAAGAAGACAGATGAGTGGCTACTTCTCCTGTCAGTTGGGTCTCAATAGCAAAGGCCGGTCCCTTTTCACAGCAGTCCGGAAAGGGTCTTGGAGGGGCTGGGGGTCGGGATTGTCTGAGGGTGGGAGTCCCGGGCCGCCGTCAACTGTCGGTGGGGATTGAGGCTAAGCACCGCCTCCCTCTGGGTGTGCGTCCCTCGGTGTCCCCATTTGTGACGTGAGAAGGCCATTGGTCTGGACAGTGTTCTGGGAGGCCCTGCGGCGGCTGGGTGTGGGTAGGGGGTCGGTATGGCCGCCTGGGCCCAGTCTGGGGTTTCTGGGCGTGCCCGCCGCCGCCCGGCTCGCTCCACTGGGAAGGTGGGAGCTCGCCCCACTTCCTGTTTGTTCGGTGCGCTTTGTGACCATAGATGGTCAGGTCTGGGGCCGCGCGGAAGCCGCCGCCCCACGGTCTTGGAGTCCTTCTTCCGGGCGCGCAGGGTGTGGTCCCCGAGAATAAGATGAGCAGAATTAGGGGAGATGCTGCTCCACTCCGCTAAAACCTGCCTTTGGAAGCAGCCTCGCCCCGAGCTGGGCGTGTTCGGCCGGCCGCAGCTCAGTCCGAGGGAGGGTCTTCACGGTGGCTGCAGCCCGCAGGGGAGACTTCGCTTCCGTGCTCCTCGGGCCTGGGAATCAGAGCTTTGTTCCCACAAGGCTCACGCTTTCCAACCCGTAATTATCCTCCCACAAAGATTTATTTCCAGAAAAAATTGGCGAGTGCTACAGCTCCCACCCCTGCAGCTGAACGACTGGGACAGCTTCAAGCTTCAAGTTGAATGCAGGCGTTATATACCAGAGTCACTCATTCAACAAATACAGCTCTTATAATAAGAGCTACTATTTACTGCGCGCTGACTGCATGCCAGGCCTGTACTGAATGCTTCAAGTGCAATTTTATTTAATCTTAATAGGAACTCTCTGTGGTAGGTACCATTATGGCCTCCAGTTTTCAAAAGGGGAAGCTGAATTACTTGCCAAGGTCACAAAGTAAGAGGTGGAACTTTGAAAGGAACACTTCTGTCTCACTCTAAATCCCGTGAGCTTAACCTCTATGATAGACTATTCTGGAATCGCTTGAGGCAGTGATGCCTCTGGATGGGGAGACATCCTGGCTTAGGTGCTTTATAGGGGTTAGACTTTGGTCAAGTTACCTGACTCCTCTGAACCTGGGCTCTTTTCAATTCTATGACTCCCAGTATGTTTAAAAGAAAAATGACCGGGGCTGGCCCCGTGGCCGAGTGGTTAAGTTCGCGCGCTCCGCTGCAGGCGGCCAGTGTTTCGTTGGTTCGAATCCTGGGCGCGGACATGGCACTGCTCATCAAACCACGCTGAGGCGGCGTCCCACATGCCACAACTAGAAGGACCCACAACGAAGAATATGCAACTATGTACGGGGGGGCTTTGGGGAGAAAAAGGAAAAAATAAAATCTTTAAAAGAAAAATGACCACATGACAAAATATGGTACAAAAATTGTAGTTTGTTTTAAATATTTACATTGAACAAAAACACTATCACACAAACTTTAACTTTTTTCAGATATAACATCAAAAGGTTATATTTAAGTGCTTCAGGTATGTGAAACCCAGGGCAAATAGCCTCCCTGGCCCTCACTGTAATCAGCTGTACATTTAGCCCTTCTAAATCTCTTTCTGGATTAGAGACAGGAAATATCTAGACCATACATGCATTCTAGAGAAACAGGAGAGAGAGGATGAAACAAGAAAGAAAAGGAAAAAAGTTTCCCCATCTATAAAATGGGGATAATAATTCATGGAGTTATAATGAGAAGCAGAAGCAATAAGCTTTGTGAAACCATTCTCTAAAGCAATTCTTTGTGAAAAGTGCACACATGAATAAGTCACAATCCGTGTCCCTAAGGAACTTCGGATCTTTTAAGGAGTCTAAACATGTACTTATAACACTAGTGGGAGGCAGTTTGAGAGCAGTGTCTGTCACTTTTATTTCATTCATTTATTGATACACTGAAAAAAATTATTGAGTTCTTTCTCTGTGCTGGGCACCATGCTACTTTGTACCATGTACAACTAGGGGCATAGCAGTGGACAAGTCAAACCCTGTCACTGTAAACCCTCATAGAGCTTACAATCTGTTGTGGAAACAGGTATTGCCATCTGGAGAGGTCATCGGAAGACGTGCTGCCTACTGGCTTCCAGCTTTTTCCTCCTCCCTGATCTTACTTAGTGCCTCATCCGTGGTGGGCTCTCATCAAGCACATGTCCAGTGAGTGCCTTGAATTCAGAATAGTCATTTCCCAGGCTGAGATGGATGGGTGGAACATTGCAGAGCAGACACGTGTAAACAGTCTGGAGATGGGAGTCTGTGACTGGCTGAGGTGAGAGGCCGAGAGCTTCCTGTAGGAGAGGAATAGGAGATAAGGCTGAAAAAGAAAACAAAAGTGGTTGAGCAAGTTTTGCCAGGCAAGAGAGGTAAAACCTTAATGTGAAAGCAAGGAGGAGCTGGTCAGATTGCATTTTAGAGAGAGAACTCTAGCTGCAGTGTAGGCTATAGGCTTGAGTAGGCAAAGAAAAAGAGACACGGAGACTTGCGAGAAACCAGATTCAAAGATGCAGCAAGGGTCTGAATTAGGACTGTGATATGGAGATGCAGCAGAGTGGGCAATTCAGAAGATACCATTCTTTTAAAGGAGATAGGATAATGATGACAAGAAGGAAGACAGAGAAAAGCAATGATTTGAATATGAACCTTCACACTAGATCTAGTTCCCAGGGGATACACTCCCATTGAATACTACTTGTCCTTCCTGGTAGGTATCACAATCCTAGTTAAATAATTATTTGTGCAATTATCTTTTAATGTTTTCTTTCTCTGTAAGTACCTTGCAGTTAGAGTCTTTGCCTCTCTGACTCAAAATTGTTGCTCAATAGATATTTATGGTAAAATTTGACTAAATGAAAAGGATGAGAGGGGCCCAGGTGGCTCTGAGACTTAGAGCATGGGTGAGTGGAAGGTGGGAGGTAGACTGGATCGGGGTTTTGACCCTTAGACTTCAAAATCCAGCCTAGGAACAGAAAGAGAGAAAGGAAAGCAGTTACTCACTTTGCAAGCAAGATTGCCAACAGAGAGTTGATTTTAATTCTCATGCATGCCCCTTTACGTGTATTTTGTCACTTTCTTATTTTGCCTGGATTTCATCACATTCTAAACCTGCAGAATCACTTTGTCTTTGAGGGTACCACCCAAGATTCTTCCTTATCTCTCAAGAGTTGCAGACACAGAAGGCTGGTGGTTCATCTGGAGCGTTTCCCAGCCTGGCTCAGAGGATCGCCTGCATCTGTGCAGCCGGGCTCAGAGCCTGTCTGCATTTGGGCAGATCCTGTGTTCCCCTGACAGAAGGGGCTGATGACAGATCAACAATCATGTGAGCTCAACAATCCACATGAGCCCATCTTTCTTCCCCTCCTAGGATAGGGCCCCAGGCTGTGAGTTAGGGTCTCAGTCCAAAAGTTACAAGTTGGCAAAAGAAATATTGGCAATATAATGTAGTGGTTAAGATCTGTCCCTCTGACCTGAAGCTGAATCCCAACTCTGCCACTTACTGACTGTGTTATCTTGGTTAAGTCAGTGAACCTCAGAGAAGGATATTAAGACCTATCTTGAATGGTTGATATGAAGATTAGGAGAGAAAATTTGTAAAACACTTGGCTCACAGTAAATACTCAATGAATAGTAAGAATTATTATTCAATACAAAGAGCGTATTGTCTGTGTCCCTGGTGAAGGCCACCAGAAAGAAAAATAAGGTCTGAAATGTCAACACACTGGATGATGCCACCAGAACCACTGCCACTACTGCCCCATCACTAGAAAGGTTCCCCACAGTGTCTGCTTCTTGGTATCATTAACTTTTGATTCAAAGTCTGGGCCTGTGCCCTTGCCTGTGACAAAGAGAAATGGCAAGCAATAGGATATATTGGAGTATGTGAGGAAGCCATTTGGTGTAAACCTAATTTAGCCTAACTTTGTTTTTCCAAAAGGGCCTGACGTGGCCAGTGGGCATGCATTGTATATCTGCTTTAAACATTTCCTATGGCAAGAACAAATGCTCTTAAGATAAAGGTGTAACTTCCGCCACATTGGCATTTCCTTAAGGATAAGCACCTCTTTCCTGAGGCTAGGAACTGCTGCGCTCACCTTTGACCACCCAGCTCAAGACAACAGACCTGCCACCCTGCTGTGTCCACCGAGACAGCAGACCTACCTGCTGTTTCCATCAATTGCTGTGCCGACAGAGCAGTCTCGAGACTATTGTAAAAGGGACATTTCAATCATATGTGAAACATCCTCTCTGGGGGTATATAACCACTCTGCGCACCCCACTTCTTTGGTGCCCTTTCTTTCTTTGGGAAGAAAGGCCCCGGGCCATGGTCCTCACATTTTAGCTCAGAATAAACTCTCCCAAATTTTCATTTATAGATTGGTTATGGATTATTTTCATCGACAGCTGCAAGTAAGACTAGATAAATCAGTTAGGAATATGAATGCTTTTGGCTCCAGATAACAGAAAACTTGACTGTGGCAACATAAAAAAAAGTATATTTTTCTCACATACAAGAAGGATGTAGGTAGACAGTTTTACTGGCTCAGCAATGTTAAAGCTGATGTCTCTGTGATTCAGTTTGACTTACCCTTATGTTGCAGCGTGGCTGCTGTAGCCCAAGCCAACACATTGTGTTTAAGGAAAGAGGAAAGAGGAAGGGGAAGGTGCAGCGTCTGAAAGTGGAAAGCTAAGATTTTCTAAGGAACTCTGCAAAACCCACTCTGCCTTCTTTCTCGTAGCCAGAACCGGCAGTCAACAAATATTTCAGCTTCCTTGTCCCTCAGAGGAATACTTCCAAGGTGCGCATTTCCCAGTTTTTCTGAGGATCCCCAGAGGGACCAAGCCCTGGTTACCCACAGCAGTAACCCACTCATTAATGAACCTTTATTGGCTTTTCTCCCTTCCTCAACTCACTTGTCTCAGGGAACCCAAACGAAAGAGAATGGGATTGGCTGGGTCTACGACACTAGGAATGTGACAGTGAGCATTGTTACTTTGATGGTATAAGGTAGCACTCTCTCTTTGTTTGGGCTATTGCCCAAATATATGAAAGGGTTGCAGATGCTGAGTGTTCAATAAGGATAGATGTCCATGATGATAAACCCCTGGGACTGGCCAACATCAGCATATACCGTTCTTTCTATATTTACACTTCCAAAAATGAAATGAAACAAAATGCTTAACTAAAACAACACTCTCTTTTATAACCTAAATTTCATCACTACACTCACCCCCTCACCCCAAAAAAGGAATCAACCAAAGTCTCATCAGTTACTTCCTCCAGCTCCGAGTCCAGCATCTCTGACTAATGTTCCTTCTTCTTCCAGTTCCATAATGATCCCGCCTCAATGTTCTTCAACCTTTGGACTGAACTAGGCAACCACCACAACATACCACACCCTGTATATATTGGTTGGGGTAAGGGAAAGGAAAAGAGAAGAACAGTAGATACACTATGTAATTATTGAACTGTAATGGCAAAAAAACCTTTCTGTAACTGATCACAGGGCCTTAGTTGATGGTTTTGACTTCACATATCCAGTACCAATTCCACTTCATCAGAGTCATGGTGATGGGAAAGAGAAAGAGGGCATGAAGGAGGCATGCCACTGTCTTAAAGGCCCTGATCCAGAAGTGGCATATGTCACTTCCACTTATACTGCATTAACTAGAACTTAAGCACATAGTTGAGGCTATAAATGAATTTTCTGTAGATGACCCAAACCTTTCTTGAGGGATTGCAGACCTTGGTGGTCCTGCCTCTATAATCCCATAATTTTCTGCACTAAACATGGCAGAACTAGGAAGTACCCCAGGTAACCTCTGAATTATAATTCTCCCTCCCTCTATTGTATTGTGACAATTCTCTTTTGCCTTGATAATAGGCTCATTCACCCTAGCCAGCCGTCCTAATCAGAGATATTCAGGTAAAGTTTACCAATAGCCTCTCCAGGGGCAAAATTCCTGATCTGTAGCATTTGACAGTTTCCATAGTGTAAATATCCCCACTATGGCTAGTTTTAAGCTACCAATTTTATGTCAATGAACGTGGAGTTGAGAAAAATGCACTGTGGTGTGTGGAACAATGGCTCTGCAAAGATGTCCACATCCTGATCTCTGGAACCTGTGAGTATGCTATCTTAGATGGCAAAAGGGATTTTGTCGATGTGATGAAATTAAGGATTTTGAGATTGAGAGATTATGCTGGATTATCCAGATAGGCCCAATGCAATCACATGGACCCTTATAAGGGAAAGAAGGAAGCAGGAGAGTCAGTCAGAAAAAGACGTGACAATGAAAGCAGAAGTCTTAGTGATGTGATCAAAGAATGTGGGCAGCCTCTAGAAGCTGGAAAAGGCAAGGAACAGATTCCCCCTAGAGCCTCTAAAAGGAACACAGCTGTGCTGACACCTTGGTTTTAGCCCTGTGAGACTCATTTCAGATTTCTGAACTGCAGAACCATAAGATAATAAATTTGTGTTGTTTTAAGCACTAAATTTGTTACAGCAACAGTAGGAAACTAATATATGCACACAATCGACTCCTGTAAGCCTGTGTGAGCTGGCTCTGGCACACCAGTGAATTAATCTTTTTTTTCTTTCCTGCTCACCTACAGGCATGACAAGCCCAAATTGGCAAATGGCGGCCTTAGTTTCCAGTCCAATGGAACTATTTTCATGTCCTCTGGTGGAAGCATTCCTCCCTTGGTAATAAAATTTGTGAATAGCCATGCTCAGAATCACAGAGATATAAAGATAAACATTTAAAAGTATTGAATTAGGTATAATAGAATTGCCACTCCACATTTACCCTTTTCTTCTGGGATCCATCTATTTTGGCTATTCGTGAAAGACTACCATACATTGGTTGCTGGTTCAGAACTTATGATGAATCCTATAAAATAGAAATTCAGGGGCCAGCCTGGTTGCCGAGTGGTTAAGTTTGTACTCTCCGTTTCGCTGGCCCAGGGTTTGGCCGGTTCAGATCCTGGGCACGGACATGGCACCACTCATCAGGCCATGCTGAGGCAGCATCCCACATGCCACAACTAGAAGGACTCACAACTAAAAATATACAACTATGTACCAGGGGGCTTTGGGGAGAAAAAGGAAAAATAAAATCTTTAAAAAAAAAAAAAAGAGAGAATTTCAATCTGGCAAGGTGTTTTCTCACTGTTGGCCATGTATGGGCACTTTTTGTGACTGTCAGCCTACCTTTCTACTCCAGCCTTTTCTCTGGCTACCAGGTGCATGCAGGTGTGACCTGACAGTCCAAAGCTTCAACTGCCTTCTCCAAGTGTCTTGCTTTCCGTCCCAGGGCTTCTCTCATGGATCACAGGATGCCTGTAGGAACTTGCACAGCCATTTGACTCCTGAGTCAACCTGAAAGCGCCAACTTGAGAGTGTGAGGGAGTTAACTAGCAACTGGGAAACCCTTGACCAATGAGGAGCACGAGCTGGTGAGTAAATACTCCCTTCTTCCTTCCCTTGATTGGACAATTAAGAAGCACATTCTGTACTACCTCAGAGCATGTCCGGGGGAACTGAGCCCCACATGCCCAAAGCAGTGACCTTCTGGATCACTCATCCTTGAATTGGTTTTCCTGGTTTGCCTGTTTCACTCTTCCTAGTCTCTAACTCCTGTTCCTCGGAATCACTTCTGAAAATAAACTACCTGTTTGCAAGTCCTTGTCTCAGGCTCTGCTTCTGGGAGAAATTAAGTCTAAAAGAGTTGCTAGTAGAAGTGACCCTAGAAAGCAGGTTCTCAGGATGGGATTCTAGAACTGGATCTGAACCTAATGCGCACCCCATTCCTGCTGGTAAGTGGAGTGGTGATAACCCTTGACATACAGTAGCCCCATTATTAGTAAAATTCTTACCAGTGGTATATTGTAATAAGGTGTAGAAGGAAGGTGAAGCATCAACTTAAGAGGCAAAGGTGGCATTTGAATGGCCTGGAGCAATGGTATCATAAGGATTATGGTACTACCTGGCTTTTGTTAATGACTTTTGAAGTCTTGAAAAAAAATATAGGATCAGGTTAACTGTCAACACAAAGATATATGTCAACCTTGATTTGAGTGTCATACTGAATTATACTGGTTCACTTCTCCTCCTCCTTCATCAGTCTTATCTTTCTGTCCCTTTCCCAGTCTTCTCTGCTGCATGTGACAGTTCCTAAAAGTTCAGCCTTAGGTTCTTTATTCCTTGCTCTTTCCAGTGATGAATTACCTTTGTCTCATGTCTTTAGTTATTATCTTCATTCCAGTGTCTCTCTGGTGTGTCTGCCATCCTTTTAGGTAACTTTAGGTTCTTGAACATCTTGCTTCGACTGTGCTAAATGACATTGGACAGTGTCAGAAAATCGCCACAAGATGGCAGTCTTGCCAATTTTGGCCGCGTTGAATCCAGTTACTGGGTCCAAATTGGTGGAGGGGTAGGAATGACTTATAATAAGATTTTAATCTTATTTATTTAACATTTGTTGAGAGGCTGCTCAATATCGGATCTTTTAATATGTTAGTATTTTTAAAAACTATTCCCAAAAGTTAAGTGTAATCCCCTTTGCAGATGAGAAAACCAAGTTCAAGTGGTTAAATTGCCAAAAGTCAGGACCTAGATTTGAAACCAGTTTTCTGACTCCAAGCCCAATTCTCTTTCCATTGCATAAGTGAATCTCAAGCTGCAACAGTATTATTTAAGGTTTTTTGTTTTTGTTTAATTACAAGTAACTGAAAACCAACTTGAGCCAACTTAACAGCAACACAGCAAAGCATTTGGGAGTGCCTCATGGAAATTTAAACAGAAACAATGCCTTGGTTTTAAAAGACAGAATAGAGCCAGGAACCAGAGAGCCTTCAAAACTTGGGGGAGGAGGGACAGAAAAATGGGGGAGGGGAAGAGAAAGGGAGAGCTGGGGAGGCCCAAGAGATTAAGCTCTGTCCCATCCTCCGTTCAACTAGAGTAGCTCCATTTTAATGTGTTTAACATACTGGGGCCCCATGCCAGGTTCTATATGAAAAATAAGGATTAGATAGATGTATTAAACAATACTTTTAAGACTTTATTTTTCCTTTTTTTCCCCAAAGCCCCCCAGTACATAGTTGTGTATTTTTAGTTGTGGGTCCTTCTAATTGTGGCATGTGGGACGCCGCCTCAGTGTGGCTTGATGAGTGGCACCATGTCCACGCTCAGGATTCGAACCAGCAAAAACCTGGGCCACCAAAGCAGAGCTCACGAACTTAAGCACTTGGCCACGGGAACGGCCCCATAGATAATACTTTTAAACCACTGGTGTAATGTATGAAGCCATTCCCAGATCATTGGACATTTAGGGGCTGTTGGGTTTTTTCTAACTTTTCCCTCTAATAAGTAAAATTGTGATGAATTTTCTTTCATATTGTACTAGGCAGTGCATGAAGTCATAAAGTACTTTCATTTCCCCTGGCCCTTACAACTTCCCTTCAGGGAAGAACGGGAGTGGAGGGTGGTAACCTCAGAAATTCCTAGCCTTTGCCCAAAGGCCAGTGCTACTTGGGACTTCCCTGATTGTCAGCCAGTACAGACATACCTAATGAGCATCTAATGACATGCCAGGCACTACTAGGCATTGTGGATACAAAGGTGGATAAAATAGGCATAGTCTGTCATCCTGGAGCTACCAGTCTAGTGGGGAAGACAGACATGAAACAGATATTCCACTAAATAATTACAAGAAGCACAAGCAAAATATTGCCAAACAGAAGTTCAAGAGGTTAAGGAAACACACAACAGAGTGAGCTGACTTAATATGGGGTGATTAGGGCCTGAGGAAATGTTATTTACTCTGAGACTTGAAGGGTGAGTAAGAGTTAGCCAGACAAAGAGAATGGAGAAGAACTCTTTGAGCAGTGAAAAAGTGTAAAGGCCCAAAGGTGAGAGAATCTTGGCAGGTTCAAGGGAGTGAGAAAAGATCGGTATGACTGGCCACAGAAATTAAAGCGATTGAGGTGAAAGAGACAGCAGGGTCCAGATCATGCAAAGTTTTATGAGCTATATTAAGGATTTTGTAATAAATTCCAAGGGTATAGAGATCATTGAAAGACTTTAAACTGAGGAAATGCATGGTCCTATTTGTGTTTGAACAAGAACATGCTAGTCATAGCATGGAGGGCCAAAGTGGATGCAAGGTGGCCAGCAAGATTGAGGCAGAGAGGTGATTGGGAAATCCAGGCAAGGGATAATGATGGCTTGGACTACAGGGGCAGCAGTAGATGAAAAGAAGTGGGGAGGTTGGGGAGTGAGTGATCTTAAGAGGTGGAAATTACAGGAGCTAGTGATTGACTGTCTATGGGGGCATGTGATTTTGGGTGAGTAGCCAAGTAGACTATTAATTTTCTGGCTGGAGCAGCTGGGTAGATGGTTTTTCCTTATAGACACTGGGAACATTGGAGGAAGAACAAGTTTGATGGGGAAAGGTGATGAGTTCTGTTTTGGACATGTTCAGTTTGAGATGTCTATGGTATTTCCTGAATATGCAAGTAGACATAGAGAACTGGAGCTTAGCGGCTGGCCCAGTGGCGCAGCAGTAAAGTTCACACGTTCTGCTTCGGTGGCCTGAGGTTTGCTGGTTCAGATCCCTGGCCTGGAACTACACACCACTTGTCAAGCCATGCTGTGGCAGGCGCCCCACATATAAAGTAGAGGAAGATGGACACAGATGTTAGCTCAGGGCCAGTCTTCCTCAGCAAAGAGAGGAAGATTGGCGGCAGATGTTAGCTCAGGGCTAATATTCCTCAAAACAAACAAACAAACAAACCAAAAAAAGAACTGGAGCTTAGAAGACAAATCTGGCCAGGTCACTCTTCCCACCTCATTCCTCTGACAATAAAAATATATTGTCCCTCCCCACCACCCATAGCCAGGCAAGTGACTTGACTTAGTTCACAGCAAGAATCTTCTGCAGCATTTCATAGATCCAGTGTATGCAGATGAGATTCAGCTTTGAGGGTTCCTGATGGCTTTTTAGTCTTTAATGGTGTGTGTACCAGTCTCACGTTTGGCCAAAACCTCAGGATTCTCCTTCTCCTTTTGTCTTACTTCATGGTCTAGAAGAACCTCCTCACCATCTCCTGTCTCCTAGACGGGAGAGCAGCTGCCCTTTCTTCTGTGCCCTCTGCGGGAAGAAGGAATTTGCGTGGCACGTCTCACCTCCTCCTTGAGGGATGACTTTCTCTCGTAAGAAACCTGAGTCCACCTATCCCACCTCTCTTTAAGTCTGTATCCAGAGCCACTAGCCCAGGAGAAAGCTTGGTGACCTATAGTTTCCTGCCAACCTCATGCTCTTATGTCCTTCCCCAGCCCCGCCCTTAAATATTACAAGCTTATGACAGTTTGTATGTGCTCAGCCAATGGGCAGAAAACCTGGAAAGAATTTCTAGACTTTAGCCCGCCAGTTTGTCTGGTTTGACTAACCTGCTGAGAGCTAAAACTGGCACCTGTTGCCCCTGTGCCTTCAGGGTGGCCGAGTGGGGCAGAGTGTGCCACTATCTGAATATCAGGCACCAAGTGGCACGTGGGTGATGCTCATGTGACTGGGTAGAGCTTTGGGGGTAGGGCGGAGGTTAACTACTATTTTTTGACCATGATCTCTTTCCCCTTCCTTTTTTTTTTTAAAGTTAAATAAATGGATGAAAATTAAATAATTCAAGCCTTGCCCTCAAAATGAAATTTTTTTAGTATTGTTTAGCAAAAACAATAAAACCGAAATTTTTATAATCATCATCAAAAAAAAAAATCTGGCCAGGAGGTATGAATTTAGGAGTCCTAGGATTGAAGAAGTATAGAGTGAGACAAGAAAAGGGTCAACCAGAGCTACTGAGGAGGTACATTAATAGTGAGTTAGAAGAGAAGCCAGAAAAGGAGATTCAGAAGGAACAACCAGAGAGGTAGCAGGAAATGAGAAAAACACATGGTTCAAGAAAGCCAAAGGAAGAAAACGTTTCCAAAAAGCAGTAGATACCCACACTAAATGCAACAGAGTGATCAAATAAAAGAAGATGCCAAAGGGTCCATTGGATTTAGACATACGGTGGCCATTGGTGGTATCATCAACAGCAATTTTGCAGAATGGTAGTAGGCAGAGATGAGCTAGGAGTGGGATGAGAACTGAGAGGTGAGAAAGTGGAGACAGCAGTGTAGGTCGCTCTTGAAAATTCTGCTCTGAAAGGAGACAGACAAAAGTGGTTGGAAGGGGACATTTATTCGTTCATTCACACAGTTTTTCTAGGTAAAGATTGTGGAGTCATATTTAACTCTCTCTCATGTCCTACTTCTAATAGGTCAATAAAGCCTGTCAGTTATAATTTCAAAAAAAAATATATATATATATATATATTTCTTTTTTGGTGAGGAAGATTGGCCCTGAGCTAACATCTGAACCAATCTTCCTCTGTTTTGTATGTGGGATGCCACCACAGCATGGCTTGACATGTGGTGTGTAGGTCCACACCCGGGATTCGAACCTGTGAACCCTGGGACACAAAAGCAGAGGGCATGAACTTAACCACTATGCCACCGGCCAGCCCCCTCAAAATATATTCTGAATCTCACCACTTATTACTATCTCTACTACTACCTACTCCAAACCACCACTGTCTCCTACCTGGACTATTTTAAGAGCCTCTTAATTTATTTCCTAATTGGTCTCTCCCTCACACCCCTTCCCTACATAGCGGATCAGTGAACTAAAGAGGCAAGTTATTTCTCCCCTACACACATCATACATACAATGGCGGGAAAAGCATAGGGTAACCTCTGTAGTCATTGCCCTTCAAAAAGAGGGAGAGCGAGAGGCATACCACAGAGCCAGTTCTGAAATACAAACAGTATATGTTGGTTAGGGCTTAGTCCAGTTGCCTGAGAGTCATTATTGCTCACTGTGATTTTTGGCTCCAGGGTCTGGGTTCTTGGTTCTTCCCTCTGAATCATCCTTTTTTTTCCATAAGAAAATTGAGTTTGAAATTGAGTAGCCTTCTCAGCCTGTTTCCTGCCTGTGAAAGGGAAGGGGTGCAAAGGACTCTTTTCATTTTAACAAAAGCCACTCCAGCAACTCTCTTTGAGATAAGCTCTTCTCTACCTTGGGCTCCTGAGAGACTGCTGTGAAATAACATCTTTAAGATCTTTGGAGAGGGGCCAACCTGGTGGCACAGTGGTTGAGTTCACGTGCACCGCTTCAGTGGCCCAGGGTTCGCCAGTTCGAATCCTGGGTGTGGACCTACGCACCGCTTATCAAGTCAGGCTGAGGCAGGCATTCCACATATAAAACAGAGGAAGATGGGTATAGGTGTTAGCTCACGGCCTGTCTTCCTTAGCAAAAAGAGGATTGGTGGTAGATGTTAGCTTAGGGCTAATCTTCCTCAAAAAAAAGAGAAAAAGATCTTCAGGGAGACTTTTTTCTATCTGACAGTTTTTATGAGGCAACTCCTTTGATCTTTTTGAAGTCTTAACTCTTAACTTCATTTTTGGATAATGTTTTCTTGACAGTGTCTTGGATTTTATTTTTGCCAAGAGCCATTTCTTAATTTTAGAATCATTTACCATTTGGAGAAGGTGACGATGAAAACCAGTTTTATATTCAAGTACAGCGAGTCCTGGTCCTAGATAGATATGTAGAATTTATTGAGATATTCAATAAATTTATGTCACATACAATTCACCCACTTAAAACATACAACTCAATAATTTTTAGTATATTCACAGACTTATACGACCATTACCACAATCAATGTTAGAACATTTTCATTACCCCAAAAAGGAACCTGGTAGCCATTAGCAGTCACTCCCCATTTCCCCCCAAACCTCACTGCCCAGCCATAGGCAACCACTAATCTACTTTCTGTCTCTATCGATTTGCCTATTCGGGCGTTTCTTATCAATGGAATCATACAATATGTGGTCTCCTTTATATTTAAGTTTATTTTCAGTTTCTCTCTCTCCTCTCACATTTTACCATGAGCAGCATGCCATTTATCATAGGCAGCTGCCTGAGAAAGCAGGGAGCACTCTGAGTATTCTGCCCACAAATCTCCTTGGCTGGATAATTGAGCTCATTAGGGACATTTCTTCTTCTCCATATTACCTCACATGAAAACAGTGTTGCCGAACTTTCTGGGAAATGATTGCCCTTCCTTCAGCCCTATGACATTTTCCTCACTTTCCTTTGTGATCCCACCGACTACCTCCTCCAGGCCCTTGAGGTTTCATTTAACACTCTCACTGAGGCCCTTTTTCTAAGAGATCCTTCAGCCTCTCTGCCATGCAGTTCCAAAGCCAGTGCCACATATTTTAGGCTTTTTTTTTATGGCAGCACTCATACGAAACGGTTTCATTATCTATTGCTGCATAATGAATCACCCCAAAACTTAGAAGCTGTATAAATTTGAGTCCTGTCACAAGTGAGAAAGCCAAGGACGGAATCAGCAATCCAAGGGGGAAATGCCTGTCAAAGACAAAGATGAGAGGAAGCGGAAGGAGACAGGGAGAATCTTCAGATCATGATGCAGGACAGACACTTGTGAAAGGAGGACTAGGCAAGGAGAGCCTCAGAGTGCAGAGCAGCTCTGAGAAAGCCTTGGCCAGGCTGATTTCCCCTTAGAGGAAGCCCACATGAGACAGAATCAGCCCAGCTCTAGTAAGGCTACTGGGTGGACTTCATCCAGGGAGAGCGTGTCTTGACACGGATGCCATGGCAAATCCCAACAGTATAGCATTTGGAAGATGTTAGCTACCTACACTCCTCACAGCAGTTCTCTTCTTGAAGGTAAATCTAAGAAGTCATGCACACAGCCCACCCCTTGCTGACATAGTCCATCCCTTGTCCTGCTGAGGGATCCACTCCTCCACACATCCTCGGAGAACAGCTCCTCTTCTGTGGTTGTCACAGGCCCCTTTTCCTGAGGGGAAACTTGGAAGAAGGAAGTTAATGGGATGAACTGTAATCCCCATTGCTGCAGATGGTTGAGTTGTCTTTCTTTTTTTAAATTAATTTATAGACTCTCATTGCATACTGCAATATACAATAATAAAGGTATTAATCCCCTTTCAATGTCATACATTGCAAACATTTTTCCAATCTATCTTTTGGCTTTGTTCTCTTTTCCCCTATAATAAAACATGGATTTTTATGAGGTCAAATAAACCTAACTTTTCCTTGATCTTACAAGTTTTTCTCTTGTTTAAAAGGTCTTTCTAAATCTTAAATTATGGGGTTAACTTCAAAATATTATTTTAAAATTTAATTTTTTGTTTTTACCTTTAAACTCTAATGCATCCAGAATTTATTTCTGAATGTAGCGCGTTTGGGAGTCCAATCTTATTTTCTCTCTGGTGGATGCCTCATTGTGCCAGCGCCATTTATTACATAAATCATACCTTCCTCACTGAATTAAAATACCATTTTGTCATTACTGAAATTCCCCGACAAGGGAAGTCACAGTCGCCACAGTCGGAGCCGCCGCCGCCTGGAGCAGCCGGCACCCCCGCCTCGCCGCCCCCCTCCGCGCCCCCCGGCGGTCGGAGAAGACCTTCAACAGCCCCGCGCCTTCAAACAAAGAGAAGACGCCCGACTTATCCCAGAGCAGCGTCCAACCAAAATCCCGGTGATAACAGAACGATACAAGGGTGAGAAGCATCTTCCTGTCCTGGATGAAACCAAGTTCCTTGTACCTGATCATGTCAACATGAGTGAGCTCATCAAGATAATTAGAAGGCGCTTACAGCTCAAGGCTAATCAAACCTTCTTCCTCTTAGTGAATGGATACAGCATGGTGAGCTGTACACGCCGATTTCTGAAGTATATGAAAGTGAGAAGGATGAAGATGGATTCCTGTCCATGGTATACGCCTCTCAGGAGACATTTGGGCTGAAATTGTCAGTGTAAGAATAGAAAAATGTGTCTGTTCTAGAATTTTTTAAACCCTTACTAAGGAAAAACAAAGGAATGTTACCAACTGAGATGGATCAGTTCATCTAATCACAGATCATCAAAACAGTAGTGTTCCTGCCTAGGAGTTTTAGGAAGTTGTTTTTTTGTACTTAAAGCAGAAAAACTGAGCTGCAAATGAGCACATTCAGCTTTGGAAAACTATTATTTAACCTAGGCTGTCTTGTTTTCAAATTTAGAAGTTTAAAAATAAAATACTTTGCATTCTGAGTTGCCAATAAAATAGACCTTCAAGTTATTTTAAGGCTCTTTCTCCAGTAGGAACTTGCAATTTGAGCATTTAGAGACATTAAGTCTCCTCTCTAGGTTCACAGAACCTGCCGACTTTTTATGGAAGGGTTTCTACTCAACTAGAGAAATCTCCTCAAGAGGATCTGCAAGCATAAGTTGTCAAGCATGGCCCCCCAAAACGCCTTTCCATAATAATTGGCAAAAAGCAGGGCAAATGGGGGTGTATGAGAAAACTCTGAACTGCTGTCTGAGGTTCCTGATTCCTGATAAGTACACCCTACGTTGACGCTCTTGCAGTGTAAGTTCTGATTTGTTCCCTAGATAGTTACACACAGAGAAGCACCACTGCTCAGTAGGAACCTTGAATAATTTATAATTTTGATTTAGTTTCTCAAAAAGCCCAGAGAAAAAGAGTGATATTTCTTCTGTTTTGGATGTTTTTTAAGAGCTCATACTAGAGCCTGCTTGGGTAAATGAGCAAGCAGTTGGCTCAGTTTCATTCTTAAGGACAGTGCTAGGAACTATAGAATATTGAAACGAAAAGTGTTACCGTTCAGATGCACTTCCTCCACCATTTGGCTTAAAGCTGTAGACGATCCATGTTTTATGTTAAGTGTGTGATTAAAATATGTTATGGAAAAGTTACAGCATTTTTTTTTATTGAGTTTATGATAGTTTACAATCTTGTGAAATTTCAGTTGTACATTATTGTCTGTCAGTCGTGTTGTAGGTGCACCCCTTCACCCTTTGTGCCCACCCCCCACCCCACCTTTCCCCTGGTAGCCACTAATCTGTTCTCTTTGTCCACATGTTTAAATTCCTCATATGAGTGGAGTCATACAGAGATTGTCCTTCTCTACCTGGCTTATTTCACTTAACGTAATTCCCTCAAGGTCCATCCACGTTGTTGCAAATGGGATGATTTTGTTCTTTTTTATGGCTGAGTAGTATTCCATTGTTTATATATACCACAGCTTCTTTATCCAATCATCTGTTGATGGGCACTTAGGTTGCTTCCACATCTTGGCTATTGTGAATAATGCTGCAATGAACATAGAGGTGCATGGGACTTTTGGAATTGCTGATTTCAGGTTCTTTGGACAGATACCCAGTAGTGGGATAGCTGGATCGTATGGTAGTTCTATTTTTAATTTTTTGAGACATCTCCATACTGTTTCCCATAGTGGCTGCACCAGTTTGCATTCCCACCAGCAGTGTGTGAGGGTTCCTTTTTCTCCACAACCTCTCCAACATTTGTTACTATTTGTTTTAGTTATTTTTGCCATTCTAATGGGTATAAGGTGATATCTTAGTGTAATTTTGATTTGCATTTCCCTGATGATCAGTGATGATGAACATCTTTTCATGTGCCTGTTGGCCATCTGTATATCTTCTTTGGAGAAATGTCTGTTCATGTCTCCTGCCCATTTTTTGATCAGGTTGTTTGATTTTTTGTTGTTAAGTTCTGTGAGTTCTTTATATATTATGGATATTAAGCCTTTGTCAGATGTATGACTTGCAAATATTTATTCCCAGTTAATGGGTTGTTTTTTTGTTTCAATCTTGTTTTCCTTTGCCTTGAAGAAGCTCTTTAGTCTGATGAAGTCCCATTTGTTTATTCTTTCTATTGTTTCCCTTGTCTGAGAAGACATGGTGTCCGAAAAGATCCTTTTAATACTGATGTCAAAGAGTGTACTGCCTACGTTTTCTTCTAGAAGCCTTATGGTTTCAGGTCTCAGCTTTATGTCTTTGATCCATTTTGAGTTTATTTTGGTGAATGGTGAAAAAGAATGGTCAATTTTCATTCTTTTACATGTGGCTTTCCAGTTTTCCCAGCACCATTTGTTGAAAAGACTTTCTTTTCTCCATTGTATGCCCTCAGCTCCTTTGTTGAAGATTAGCTGTCCATAGATGTGTGGTTTTATTTCTGGGCTTTCAATTCTGTTCTATTGATCTGTGCACCTGTTTTTGTACCAGTACCATGCTGTTTTGATTACTGTAGCTTTGTAATATGTTTTGAAGTCAGGGATTGTGATGCCTCCAACAGTGTTCTTTTTTCTCAGGATTGCTTTAGCAATTCGGGGTCTTTTATTGCCCCATATGAATTTTAGGATTCTTTGTTCTATTTCTGTAGAGAATGTCATTGGGATTCTGATTGGGATGGCGTTGAATCTGTAGATTGCTTTAGGTAGAATGGACATTTTAACTATGTTTATTCTTCCAATCCATGTACATGGAATGTCTTTCCATCTCTTTATGTCGTCATCCATTTCTTTCAGAAAAGCCTTGTAATTTTTGTTGCATAGGTCTTTCACTTCCTTAGTTAAATTCACCCCGAGGTATTTTATTCTTTTTGTTGCGATTGTGAATGGTATTGTGTTCTTGAGTTCTTTTTCTGTTAGTTCATTATTAGAGTATAGAAATGCTACTGATTTATTTAAATTGATTTTATACCCTGCAACTTTGCTGTAGTTGTTGATTACTTCTAAAAGTTTTCCAACGGATTCTTCAGGGTTTTCTATATATAAGATCATGTTATCTGCAAACAGTAAGAGTTTCACTTCTTCCCTCCCTATTTGGATTCCTTTTTCTTGCCTAATTGCTCTGGCCAAAACCTCCAGTACTACGTTAAATAAGAGTGGTGATAGAGGGCATCCTTGTCTCATTCCTGTTTTGGGGGGATGGAGCTCAGTTTTTGCCCATTGAGTATGATGTTGGCTGAAAAGTTACAGCATTTTTAAGAGTATTTCTGTCATCACTGTTAGGTTGAACCACCATCAGAATTCCCCACTAAGTGCGTGTCAGTTGTGAAGAAAACACAGCAAGAGGAGACACGAGCTCTTCCAGATGTTAACGGCAAGGGTTAAACATTTTCCAAGTCCAACTAGAATACATGACCAATGCTTCCTCCTGCCTGCATGGGGTTCGTATTTCCTGTTTTTGTGGGAGTCTCACAGACCACTTAGACTGTACGTGTAGAGGTCACGATTTACCCTTGTGTAGTTAGATGTGTGAAATATGTATCTGTTAGCGGAAGTTACCTTTGGTAACGGAGGGGAAAAGCAATATTACTGCATCTGGGCCTTCAACCCCCAACCTCCCATCAGCTACTCTTCCCGCTGCATGCCTCTGTCCACATGGCTAACTTTTAATATGTATGTTTTTACATTATGTAAATCCTTAATCAGACTGTCTTGTTTAGATTGTATATGCCATTATATCGGACATTCTTGTAACTACTGTGTGGTCAATAAGATTCCTGTAAGAAATTCTGCTTTTTAAAAAACAAAAATACCATGCTGAGAGGGGGAGCTTACATCCCACATTAGTGGGTGATCACTCTATTTATAGGATCTTTAAAACAAGTACATTTTCAAGAAACTAAGGTGAATAAAGGCACAACTAAAAACTGTCATCAAAGCTTGCTTTAATGGGTCCCTGTGGAGACCTGGACTCCTGTATGCTGTCTGTACTCTACAAAGTCAAGTGGGGCATTTCCTTCCTGACAGCATAGAGGCTGGTTTCACTGTGCTTAGGGAGGAGCTGGTGGAGGGACACCCAACTCAGGTCTCTGCCTTGTCATGGGCACCTTCCTCACCTTGGTCAAGGTCCTGCCATCTGGTCTTGTCTATACAAAACTAAAGCCCTCTGAGAACTTACAGATATGCCACAAAGTATGAGGATGAATGTGGGACGTAGTTGCTTTGTGGGAATAAACACTTGAAAACCTAAAAAAATAAAATAAAATAAAATAAAATTCCCATGTACATTGGGATGTTTTTCTGAACTCAGCCTATTTCTATGCTGATATATACTTTTTTATAACCAGCATTTTATTATTTTTGCTTGGTGAACAGAACACAGACACTATGAACAATGTGTACATAATTCTTAATCTAAGTATTGAAAATCTCTATAAGTTCCATGGTTGTAATAATTTTCTGAACAATTTTACCATGACTTTCCAGCTTAAAATTTGGAGCCAATTTATTCATATAAAGAGGCTATCAAATACCAGTATCTTAAAATACTGACAAACTCTTAGGTGTAAAACTCCATGAATTCATAGTTGAATATCAAGCATACTGCCTACACCACAAAATTTTCAAATATTTCCTATCATATTAACAAAGAAAGGTAAAACTGGATTACTCACTGCAAAAGGTGTGAGAGATGGCATACAAATATGATAGGAGGATCCAAGACTAAGAAATAGTTTTTTAAAAAGGTTTGATTTGGTAGATTTTATCTAGAAAACATTACCCAATATTAGAGAGTACATATGTTCATCGAGCATTTCCAAGGAGCTTTCGTAAATATTGACTGTACTCTAGACCGTGTTCTAGATTTGTTGAAAAACAAGTCTCAAATACCAAAGAATCAGTATTTGACTTATCACATTGTGTATCTACATCATAATTGGAAGACATTAACAGCAACAACTTAAAACTCCCTGTGTGTTTGGAAAATTTAAAATATACTGCTAAACTGATCAAAGATGACATCGTATAGGATATCAGAAAACACTTAGAACTGGATGACTTAAAAATACTAAGTATTGAAACTTGTGGGATGTACTTGGTGCATATAGAAGCACTTGAGTGCTTATATTAGAAAAGAAGATAGGCAGAAATTTAAAGAACTAAGTGTTAAAGTCAAGAAGTTAGACAAAGAACAACAGAACTGCTCCAAAGAAAATAGAAGTCACAAGTTAATAAAAATAAGAGGAGAAACTAAATAAGCAAAAAACAAATACATGTGATTTTAAAAAGATTGACATAGAGTGACGTCAGCATCTGGCAGAGTGAGGTCTTCCCTTAGACTCTCTCCTTTAAGATACAATGAAAAGGACATTCATAAACCAACAAAAGACATTCACACAACACAAAAGACATCTGAGAGACCCACGCAGCCATACGTCTGAAGGTGGAGGTGCTGGACCCCCCCTGGGGAGGAAGTGGAAGGAAATAAGATGATCTCCTCTCCCTCTCCAGCAGCGACCTGGGGCTCAGGGCTGTGCCAGGATCTGAAAGGAGAGAGGGGCGAGGCAGCTCTCCACAGGAATGCCTTCACTCTCCAAATTGCCTCTCAGCTGTGGGAAAGCTCCACACAGAGGAGGCTAAGCTATTGCTGGGTGTCTTCATCAAGCCAGCTCCCCAGGAATGCAGATAGTGAGGGCAGAGTGAGAATGTTCCCAGGATCACGCATGTGAAAGAAAGTGCCCCTCCCTCTACCTGGCACATCAGCTTGGCCAGTTGGCCAGAGAAAGGGACCCCCGCCAGATTATCTGTGCATATGTGACAAAAGCACCAGATGTGAGGGGGCAATTGCAGATGGTCCCTGTCAGCATAGATTCCAAAAGACAGGCACAGATGCCAGTGATCACAGCAGGCTGAATACACAGCTCCTGCCCCCAACCCCCCAGTGGTGGCAGCTGGAATCTGCAACCAGATACCACCAATTTGCAAAGGCACAAATCCATCCTATCAAATAATATGAGGAAGTATATTAATACTCCAGACCAGAAAGAAAATGACAAGCACCCAGAAATCAATCCTGAAGGCACAGAAATTTACAATTTAAATGACAAAGAATTCAAAATATCTGTCATAAAAATACTCAACAGCTTACAAGAAAATTCAGATAGACAGTTCAATGAAATCAGGAATAAAATTAATGAACAGAGGGAATTCTTCACAAAAGAGATTGAAACTATAAAGAAAAACCGATCAGAAATGTTGGAGATGAAAAACACGATGGATGAGATAAAGAAAAATCTGGAGTCTTTGAATAACAGAGCTGATATTATAGAGGACAGAATTACCATCTGGAGGATAGAAATATAGAAATGCTTTAGATAGAGGAAGAGAAAGAACTAAAAAGAAATGAAGAAATTCTCTGAAAACTAACTAACTCAATTAGGAAATGCAACTTAAGGATTATAGGCATTCAAAAGGGAGAAGAGAGAGAGAAAGGAGCAGAAAGCTTGTTCAAAAAAAAAATAATGGCTGAGGGGCCGGCCCTGTTGCCAAGTGGTTAAGTTCACATGCTCCACTGTGGCAGTGAAGGGTTTCACCAGTTCGAATCCTGGGTGCAGACATGGCACCGCTTGTCAAGCCTTGATGAGGTGGCATCCCACGTGCCACAACTAGAAGGACCCACAACTAAGAATATACAACTATGTACCAGGAGGCTTTGGGGAGAAAAAGGAAAAAAATAAAATCTTTAAAAAAAAAATAATGGCTGAGAACTTCCCAAACCTGGGAAAAGAACTGGAATTACAAGTAAAAGAAGCTAATAGAACTCCTAATTGCACCAATGTAAAAAGACCTTCTCCAAGGCGTATAGTAGTAAACTGGCAAAAGGCAATGACAAAGAAAAAATATAAAGGGCAGCAAGGCAGAAAAAAATAACTTACAAAGGAACCCCTATCAGACTTTCAGTGGATTTCTCATAATAGGCTAGGAGAAAGTGGAATGATATACTCAAAATTCTGAAAGACAAAAACTTTCAGCCAAGAATACTCTATCCATCAAAAATATCCTCCAGATATAATGGAGAAATAAAAACTTTTCTAGATAAACAAAAGCTGAGGGAGTGTATAGCCACATGACCCTCCCTACAAGAAATGATCAAGAAGGCCCTCATATCTGAAAAAAAAGAAAGGGTTTATAAAGCCTTGAGTAAGGAGATAAATAGGCAGACAAAACCAGAAAATTGCACTTCTCTATCAGAACAGGTTAGCAAACTCTTAATTATAAGATTAAAGATAAAGGGAAGAAAAACATCAAAAATAACTATAATTTCATCATTTTTACCACAAACTCACAACACAAAATGGAATAAGTTGTGACAACAATAACGTAGAAGGGGAAGAGGGAAGGGATGGAAGCTGCTTAGACTAAGATAAGAGGCTATCAGAAAAGAGACTGTCTCATCTGCAAGATTTTTTTATACAAACCTCATGGTAACCACTAAACAAATAATCAGAACAGAAACACAAACAATAAATAAAGAGAAAACTGAGAAAACAACCATAGAGAACTAACAAACTGAATTGGCAGTCTCAAATACATGGGATGAGAAACAAGGGAAATACAGAACAAGCAGGAAATAAATGATAAAATGGCAGCATTAAGCCCTCATATATCAATAATCACTCTAAATGTAAATGGATTGAATTCTCCAATCAAAAGACACAGAGTGGCTGGATGGATTAAAAAATGAGATCCAACAATATGCTACCTCCAAGAAACATATCTCAGCTTTAAATATAAACACAGGCTCAGAGTGAAGGCATGGAAGACAATAGTCCAAGCTAATGGCAAACAAAAGAAAGCAGGTGTTGCCATACTTATAGCAGACAAAGCAGACTTCAAGATAAAAAAGGCAATGAGGGGCCGGCCCTGTGGCTGAGTGTTTAAGCTCGTACGCTCTGCTATGGCAGCACAGGGTTTCGTCAGTTCTAATCCTGGGTGTGGACATGGCACTGCTCGTCAAGCCATGCTGAGGCGACATCCCACATGCCACAACTAGAAGGACCCACAACTAAAAATACACACAGCTGTGTATTGGGGGGCTTTGGGAGAAAAAGGAAAAATAAAATCTATATAAAAAAAAAAGCAATGAGAGACAAATAGGGGCAGTATGTAATGATAAAAGGGACACTCCACCAAGAGGACATGACACTTATAAGTATACATGCACCCAACACAGGAGCACCAAAGCACATAAGTCAACTATTAACAAACCTAAAAGAAGATATTAACAATAACACAATAATAGTAGGGGACCTTAACACCCCACTTACATCAATGGATAGATCATCCACACAGAAAGTCAACAAGGAAATAATGGAATTAAATGAAAAACTAAACCAGTTGGACTCAATAGATATATGTAGAACACTCCATCCCAAAACAGCAGAATACACGTTCTTCTCAAGTACGCATGGACCATTCTCAGGCATAGACCATATGTTGGGAAATGTGGCAAGCTCAATAAATTTAAGAAGATTGAAATCATATCAAGCATCTTTTCTGACCATAATGCTATGAAACTAGAAATCAACTACAAGAAAAAAGCTGGGAAAGTAACAAATACATGGAGACTAAACAACATGCTACTAAACAACCAATGGATTATTGAAGGAATTAAAAGAGAAATCAAAAAATATCTGGAGACAAATGAAAATGAAAATACACCATACCAACTCATATGCGATGCAGCAAACTTGGTCCTAAGAAGGAAATTCGTAGCAACACAGGCCCATCTTAACAAACAAGAAAAATCTCAAATAAGCAATCTTAAACTATACCTAACAGAATTAGAAAAAGAAGAACAAACAAAGCCCAAAGTCAGCAGAAGGAGGGAAATAATAAAAATTACAGCAGAAATAAATGAAATAGAAACCAAAAAAACAGTAGAAAGGATCAATGAAACTAAGGGCTAGTTCTTTGAGAAGATAAGCAAAGCTAACAAATGAATCACTAACAAAAAAAGAGAGAAGCCTCAAATAAATAAAATTAGAAATGAAAGAGGAGAAATTACAATGGATACCACAGAAATACAAAGGAGTATAAGGGAATACTATGAAAAACTATGTCAACAATTTGGACAAATCTAGAAGTGAATAAATTCTTAAAGTCATAAAACCTCCCAAAACTGAATCAAGAAGAAATAGAGAATCTGAATAGACCAATCACAAACAAATAGATTGAAACAGTAATCAAAAGCCTCACAAAAAATAAAAGTCCAGGACCGAATGGCTTCTCTGGAGAATTCCACCAAACATTCAATGAAGATTTAGTACCTATGCTTCTCAAACTATTCCAAAAAGTTTAACAAGATGGAACACTTCCTAACGCATTTTACAATGCCAACATCACTGTGATCCCAAAACCAGACAAAGACAACACAAAGAAGGAAAATTACAGTCCAATATCACTGATAAACATAGATACAAAAATCCTCAACAAAATATTGGCAAACCGAATACAGCAATACATTAAAGGATCATACAACATGATCAAGTTGGATTTATACCAGTGATCCAGGGATGGTTCAGCATCCACAAATCAATCAATGTGATTCACCACATTAACAAGATGAGGAATAAAAATCACATGATCATCTCAGGGGCCGGCCCAGTGGAGTAGCGGTTAAGTTTGCTCACTCTGCTTCAGAGGCCTGGGGTTCGCCGGCTCAGATCCTGGGCCAAGGACCTATACACCACTTATCAAGCCATGCTGTAGCAGGTGTCCCACATATAAAATAGAGGAAGATGGGCACAGATGTTAGCTCAGGGCTAATCTTCTTCAAAAAACAAAAAATCACACGATCATCTCAAAAGACGCAGAGAAAGCATTTGACAAGATCTGACATCCATTTATGATAAAAACTCTCAATAAAATGAGTATAGAAGGAAAGTACCTCAACATAATAAGGGCCATATATGACAAACCCACAACCAATATTATACTCAACAGGGAAAAACTGAAAGCCATCCCTCTGAGAACAGGGACAAGACAAGGGTGCCCACTCTTGCCACTCTTATTCAACATAGAACTGGAGGTTTTGGCCAGAGAAATTAGGCAAGAAAAAGAAATAAAAGATATCCAAATTGGCAAGGAAGAAGTGAAACTCTCACTGTCTGCAGGTGACCTGATTTTACATATAGAAAATCCTAAAGAATCCATCAGAAAACTGTTAGAAATAGTTAACATCTACAGCAAAGTTACGGGTACAAAATCAACTTACAAAAATCAGTTGCGGGGCCGGCCCTGTGGCCGAGCGGTTAAGTTCGCGTGCTTCGCTGCAGGTGGCCCAGTGTTTCGTTGGTTCTGATCCTGGGTGCAGACGTGGTACTGCTCATCAGGCCATGCTGAGGCGGCGTCCCACATGCCACAACTAGAAGGACTCACAACTAAGAATATACAACTATGTACCGGGGGGCTTTGGGGAGAAAAAGGGAAAAATTAAAAAATCTTTAAAAAAAAATCAGTTGCATTTCTATACTCCAATATTGAACTAACAGAAAGAGAACTCAAGTGTACAACCCCATTTACAATCGCAACAAAAAGAATACAATATCTAGGAATAAATTTAACCAAGGAGGTGAAAGACCTATACACTGAAAAGTATAACACATTATGGAAAGAAATCGATGATGACATAAAGCAATGGAAGGATATTTCATGCACATGGATCGGAAGAATAAATATAGTTAAAATGTCCATACTACCTAAAGCAATCTACAGATTCAATGCAATCCCAATCAGAATCCCAACGACATTCTTCACAGATATAGAACAAAGAATCCTAAAATTCATATGGGGCAACAAAATACCTCAAATAACTAAAGCAATCACGAGAAAAGAAGAACAAAGCTGGAGGCATCACAATCCCTGACTTCAAAATATACTACAAAGCTGTAGTAATTAAAACAGCAAGGTACTGGCGCAAAAACAGATACACAGATCAATGGAACAGAACTGAAAACCCAGAAATAAAACCACACATCCATGGACAGCTAATCTTCAACAAAGGAGGCAAGAACATACACTGGAGAAAGGAAAGTCTCTTTAATAAATGGTGTTGGGAAAGCTGGACAGCCACATGCAAAAGAATGAAAGTAGTCCATTATCTTTTGCCATACACGAAAATTAACTCAAAATGGATCAAAGACTTGAAAGTAAGATGTGAAACCATAAAACTCCTAGAAGAAAATATAGGCAATACGCTGTTTGACATCCGTCTTAGAAGGATCTTTTCAAGTACCATGTCTACTCAGGCAAGGGAAACAAAAGAAAAAATAAACAAACGGAACTTCATCAGACTAAAGAACTTCTGTAAGGCAGGAAACCAGGAACAAAACAAAAAGACAACCCACCAATTGGGAGAAAATATTTGCAAATCATATATCTGACAAGGAGTTAATCTCCAAAATATATAAAGAACTCACACAACTCAACAACAGAAAAACAAACACTCTGATCAAAAAATGGCCGAGGACCTGAACAGACATTTTCCCAAAGAAGAGATACAGATGGCCAATAGGCACATGAAAAGATGTTCAACATCACTAATCATCAGGGAAATGCAAATCAAAACTACAATGAGATATAATCTTACACTCGTTAGGATGGCTATAATCACCAAGACAAACAATAACAAATGCTGGAGAGGATGTGGAGAAAAGGGAACCTGATACACTGCTGGTGGGAATGCAAACTGGTGCAGCCACTATGGAAAGCAGTATGGAGACGTCTCAAAAAATTAAAAATAGAAATATCATACAACCCAGCTATCCCACTACAGGGTATTTATCCAAAGAACTTGAAATCAGCAATTCCAAAAGTCCCATGCACCTCCATGTTCATTGCAGCGTTAATCGCGATAGCCAAGACGTGGAAGCAACCGAAGTGC
The DNA here is from genome assembly GCF_041296235.1 of Equus asinus. Classification (NCBI taxonomy): domain Eukaryota; kingdom Metazoa; phylum Chordata; class Mammalia; order Perissodactyla; family Equidae; genus Equus; species Equus asinus. Next base: position 83,193,207 of record NC_091794.1, read on the forward strand.
CCATCAACTGATGAATGGATAAAGAAGATGTGGCATATATATATAGTGGAATACTATTCAGCTGTAAAAAGACAAAATCATCCCATTTGCAACAACATGGGTGGACTTTGAGGGTACTATGTTAAGCTAAATAAGCCAGAAAGAGAAAGACAAACACCACATGATTTCACTCGTATGTGGAAGATAAACAAACACGTGGACAAAGAGAACAGATTAGTGGTTACCAGAGGGGAACGGGTTTGGGGGCTGGGCAGAAGGGGTAAAAGGGTACATTTATATGGTGACTGACAGATAATAATGTACAACTGAAATTTCACAACGTTATAAACTATTATGACCTCAATAATAATAATAGAAAAAGATTGACATAGCCAAAAGTTGATTCTTTGAGAAGAGTAATAGACAAACCTCTGATGAAATAATGAAGAAAAGGCACAAAAAAATTAAGTGTAAAAAAGAAGACATGCTACAGATACAGTAGAGACTGACGGTGTGCACATTTAAAGACTATCCACCACAGCCCACACTCTGGACAACACAATTCACACCCATTGAATGTGCACAATCCACTCACCTCCCTCCGAGGACTCCCAAAGTCTCCTCACCTTACAGCATCAGCTCAAAGTTCAGGGTCTCACCATCTAAATGAGGTCCAGGTATACATGAGGCTCTTCACATTTGGCTCCTTGGGTGTGGTTCCTCTTGATCTAAAGACCAGTTAAAGAAATAATCAAGTTGTCTGTAACACAAACACAGCATCCAATGGTGTGACGGGGATAAGATAACTGCAGTGAACACTCCTGTTCAAAAAGGGGGAAACAGGAGGGATGCACCAGTCAGCGTTCCATATCAATTCTGAAATCCCAGCCAGGTACATACTTCCATTTCCTTGACTGGGACCCAGTCCTGCTCCCTGAGAGTGATTCCCTGTGGCTCTTAGCTCTGCCTTCTGGACTCTTGGTTCTTTTCCTTGAGTCATCCTTTCTTTTCCATAAGAAGTGGCTTACGTTCGTGACTGTGTAGTTTCAGAGCCTGCTTCTTGCCCATAGGAAGTTCCGAGTTCCCGGGGCTCTTTTCATTTTGAACTGTCCTTTTTACTTGAAGCTGGTGGTTCTTCTACAAATGTAGTTCTCTTACATTTTTATGTGTTCTATGAATTTTATTTAGATTCTCGAAATCTACACCCACAAATGTCTTCAAGATAGGCCCCTCTCCACCTTGGTCTGAGACTCAGTATGCTATAGGAAACCTTCTGAAGATTCTTAAAAGCTCTCTTGTCTGGTAAAAAAAAAAAGAAGTATTCTAGCATTCTTAGAAGCCACTTCAATTACTTGTGAGGATCTATGAAAAATGCACTTAAGGGGCTGGCCCCGTGGCCCAGTGGTTAAGTTTGCGTGCTCCGCCGCAGGCGGCCCAGTGTTTTGTTGGTTCGAATCCTGGGCGCGGACATGGCACTGCTCATCAAACCATGCTGAGGCAGCGTCCCACATGCCACAACTAGAAGGACCCACAACGAAGAACATACAACTATGTACCGGGGGGCTTTGGGGAGAAAAAGGAAAAAAATAAAAATGCACTTAAAACTTTCTAAAGTCTTAACAAACAGTCTTACAACTACACTCCTGACTTCATCTTTATTTGTTCATTTATTTAATTTTTTGAGGAAGATTGGCCCTAAGCTAACATTCACCACCAATCCTTCTCTTTTTGCTGAGGAAGACTGGCCCTGAGCTAACATCCATGTCCACCTTCCTCCACTTTGTATGTGAGATGCCTGCCACAGTGTGGCTTGCCAAGTAGTGCCTAGGTCCACACCTGGGATCTGAACTGGTGAACCCTGGGCCGCCAAAGCAGCTGGGAACTTAACCACTTTGCCACCAGGCCGGCCCAGATTTCATCTTTATCTTAAGGGTATTCTTCCTTTGAGAAACTTTTGGTGGCTAGAAAGACTGTGCTGAGCCCTTTATATATCCTCTAAACTCTTCTAGAAAGTTGAACAGTTGCCTTTTTAGCTTCTCTCCCTTCCTGTACCTTATCATTGACAGCTAAAAGAGACCAGTTGGCACTTTGAACATGCTGGCTAAAAATCTCCTTGGCCAAATTCACCCTTACGTTAAGTATACTTTCTATTTTGGATTTTACCACAGATGACATTCTTCTGAACTTTTTGCTACTACACTACAGAAGTTGCCTTTTCTCCAGCCTCCAATAACAATTTTCTTTCTTTCCTTCAAATCTTCACTAATAGTCTCCTTGAGGGCCTTCTAACTTCCAAATGCTCCCTGATCCCAAGCCATTGCCACATGTTTTAGGTTTTTGTCACAGTGGGATAGCACTTTTGGTATCAATTTCTGCTCCAATTATCTATTGTTGCATAACAAAACATATTAAAACTTAGTGAATTAAAACAATAATTTATTATCTTTCATGATCAGGTGGGTTGACTGAGCTCAGCTGGGAAGTCCTCGTTTGGGGTCTCTCATGCGATTACTGTCAGATGCTGGCTGGGGCTGGAACCATCTGAAGTCTTGACTGGGCTGGATATCTAAGATGGCTCATTCACATAAGTGGAAATTGATGGTGGCTCTCTACTGGGAGCTTACTTGGGGCTGTAAATCAGAGTGGCTACAGGTGGCCTGTTCACGTGGCTTGGGATTCTCACATCATGGTGTCTGGGTTCTTGGAGAAAGTGTCTTAAGAGAAAACATTTCAAGAGATCCAGATGGAAGCCGAAATGTTCCTTATGATCTAACCTTGGAAGTCCCAGAACGATGCTTTCTTGGCATTCTACTGATTAAGCGAGTCAGCACCCTGTTGATTCAGTGAGTCATGAAGTCCAGGCCAGGTTCAAGGGGAGGGATAACTCCACATCACAGAGGGAAGTTCATCTCTAGAGACGATCTTCAAAATTAACTTAAAGGTTATTTTGTACATTTCAAAAACGTTACTAAGTTTATTGTTAGAATTGTACTAAATGTGTTAATTTTGCTAGACTGGGCATTTTAAGTCTTCCCTTCTAAGAATAGGAGATTTTTTTCTGTTTGTTTAGATTTGGTTTTATAGCTGTTATATTTAATCAGTGACAGAAACTTCCCTTTTGGAACAAGAACGTAAAAGAAACAAAGTACTGCGTATACATGGAACATACACTAGTGTTCCTACATGAGGTTGCATCATACAGGTTTATGATGATTAATTATGTCCAAGAAAATTTAAAAATTATAGAATAGATCTACCAGAATCGTTATAGGAATGAATGCCTGCATGAATGTAAATTATGGATGACGGCTAAAGGAGTGGCTTAAAGTCAGAAAAATCCATTGATTTTTGGATTTTCGTTCATTTATAAGTTGTTTGAACCAGGAAACAAGCACTTCTCCCCTACTGGGGCTGCCTCCCTTCTTCCAGCCCATAAAATCAAACCAAAGCCAGATTATCGGTCTCAGGTAGGTACTCTGTGAGGACAAAGATGGATAGTCTCTACCATCATCAATATAGCTACCATTTAATGAGTACCTACTATGTGTTGGGTAACGGCTAGGGACTCTGCACCTAATATTTCATTTAAGATTAAATTAGACCAATAGGCCAATAGAACAAAATAGAGATCTCAGCGATAGACCCATGTACGAATATGAGAATTTAATATTTGATAAAACTGTAGCACAAATCAATGAGAATATGAATATATCAGTTAGGGTCCAACCAAGAGACAGAAATCACACAGTAATTTGAACAGGGTAGTAAGAAATAAAGAGAGCTGTAAATAATACAAGAACCTCAGGTATAAGAAACAGACACTGCCTCTAGGTCAAGATAAAATGCCCAAAGAAGACTTTCCCTTGCTGTCCAGCCTAGACCCAGAATGGGTTGAAGAGGGAGTGGCCTCTTCACTGGATGGTGGAGAAGTGGCTAAGTTGAGGCACCTGTGGAATTTGCTGGAAATCTATCCAAGGGAATGCCAGGGGAAGCTGCTGGATAGTGGGTACTGCAGACCTCTGCACATGGTAGAAACCAGGTGCTGGAGAAGCTGTGTGCTGCAAGCTTAGTACCACAGAAACTGCGTACTGCAAGAGCCAGAAAGAGGAAAAACTTTTTCTCCAATGTCCCTCCAGCATCCTCTACTGACAAAGTTTAACATCAGGCAAGATGGCAAGAGGGAAATATTTAAAGGGATAATCTTAATTTTAGCTGAGCAGACAATGAAGGGTAGATTTAGAACCGTGAGGCAATACATTGGAAACTAGCACAAAGGCTAATTGGATTATTTAGTAGGTAGTGCTTGATCAATTGGCTCACTATACAGAGAAAAATAATACTAGATGCCTATTTAATATCATATATAAAGGTGAGCTCCAAATGGGTTGAAGAACTAAACTAAAACGTGAAATTATTAATTTAATAGAAAAAAAAGTAGGAAGATATTTTTGTAACCTGGGGCAGGGAAGAATTTTTTTTAATACTTCAAAAAGTGTAACTTGGAGTAAAAAATTAATGGATTTGATTATATTAAAATCAAAATTTGGGGTTCAATGAAGGACTGTATGGGCAAAGTTAGAAGATAGATGACGGGGCCGGCTCCGTGGCCGAGTGGTTAAGTTCGCGCGCTCCACTGCGGCGGCCCAGTGTTCCCATCCTGGGCGCGGACATGGCACTGCTTGTCAGGCCACATTGAGGCAGTGTCCCATGAGCCACAACTAGAAGGAGCTGCAACTAAGACATACAACTATGTACGGGGGGCAGGGAGTTGGGGAGATAAAGCAGAAAAAAAAAAAAGATTGGCAACAGTTGTTAGCTCAGGTGCCAATCTTTAAAAAAAAAAAAAGAAAAAGACAGATGACAAAATGAGAAGATATTTGCCAAGTCTAATGCCAATAAGAGATTATTATCTAGAGCAGAGTTTAGCAAACTCTTTCTGTAAAGGACCAAACAGCAAATATTTTAGGCTAGCTTTACAGTCTGGATGGTCTCTGACACAAATACTCAACTCTGCTGTTGGAGCAGGAAAGCAGCCATAGGCAGTAAGCGAATGGGTGGGACTGTATTCTGATAAAACTTTACTTACAAAGACTGGAGTTTTGCCAGGTTTGGTCGTGGGCCATAGTTCGCTGATCCCTGATCTAGAAAAGACAAGGAACTCCTGTATATCAACAAGAAAGATACAGCAACTCCAATTTTCAAATTAGCTAGGGATACGAGTAGGTAATACACAGAAGAGGAAACTCAGAAGGGTAATAAACATATGAAAAGATATTTAAACTAAATTAGGATCAGAAAAATATAAATTAACAATGAGATTTTGCGTTACATCTAATCAGATAGCAAAAGTTAGAGAGAGAATGGTGAGCTTTGCTGGGAAAATCAGAACTCCTCATTATGGGAATAAAGACTGGCGCAACTATTGTAGTGAGCGATATGGTGGCACATAGTCCAGTAGTGTGTATGTATACATGAGAACCCAGCCAGTCTGCTTCCTAGTCTATATCTCAATGAAATTCCCACACAAGTCCTTAAGGGGTCATGAGCTAGAATATTAATTGAGGCATTATTTGCGGTGTGGAGGAGCAGAGACAATCTGGGTTCCCATCATTTGGAGAGTAAATGCGTAAAATATGGTGAATGTACACCACGGAGTACTACACAGCAGTCGGGAGCAATGCATTAGATGTACACTTAACGATGAAGATGAATTTTGAACTTAAAAACAGTGATGTTTTTAAAACACAAACCACTTATGCAAATTTAAAATATATGGACACAAACCAATACACATTTGGCCAACACAAACACAAAGATACATGTTAAGCACATTACAGTGGTTGTCTCTGGGCTGGAAAAGGAAGTGGGTTATGGAATGAAAGGGAATATACATACTTATATATATATTTATAAATTTATATATATTACATATATTTATATATATATTTGTACATATATAAGAGCATTGCATTTATCAATGATGATAATGTGCCATGAAATGGGAATGATTAGCAGCATCTGAGGTTCAAATAAAACCAACCGATAACATTAAAAGCCAGAGAATGTCAATTTTTCTTTTGAAGGAGTAAAGAATGTGACTGTATTAGGAAGATGAACCTCCACAGAGCTGTGAATCCTCCACTTAATTCTTCTTACTTGAGATTAGCCGTCGGCACAGGCTAGCATGTGAGAAAATGTGCTGGGTTGCATGAGAGTCAGCATGGAAAACATCTGAATAGCAGCGCGTAATGTCTGTTTGAGGTCTCCAAGGTTTGAATCAGTATATTCTAAATCCTGAATGTATGTGGAGGACAACTAAATAAGCGTGGGTTATATCCAAATCAGCCTATCTGTGCACAGCCTATCCATCCAATATGCATAGTATGATTCCATTTTCATAAAAAGTACTATTATAGGGGCCGGCCCCGTGGCCGAGTGGTTAAGTTCGCGCGCTCCGCTGCAGGTAGCCCAGTGTTTCGTTGGTTCGAATCCTGGGCGCGGACATGGCACTGCTCATCAAGCCACGCTGAGGCAGCATCCCACATGCCACAACTAGAAGGACCCACAACGAAGAATATACAGCTATGTACCGGGGGGCTTTGGGGAGGAAAAAGGAAAAAAAAGTACTATTATATATTAACATATGCATACAAGAAGAGTTGGAGGACTTCGCTCTAAACTGTTGACACAGTTATCCGTGAGGTAGGCATGGCAGAGACTGGTCAACAATTCAACAAACCTCTTTCCTCTTGCTCCTGGGCACTCATTACCTTATGTTTCTCAACATCCCTTGCAGATAGGTATGCCCATGTGCCTGAGATCTGGTCAATGGACCTGTGGACGATTCTCCATACTCTTTCTTCTTCTTTGGCAACTTTGGAAGCTCTGTGTTCAAGATGCAGACACAAAATGAAAGGATCCTGGGTGCTTGAATCATTGCTTGGCAAAGAGCAGATTATTTATCAGTAACGAACTCCTAGTTTGGATTTCAGAAGTGAAAAATAAATTTTTGTTTTATTAGGCATTTGAGATGTCAGGTTTTGTTAAACTGCCAACATACATTAACTCATACAATAGAATTTAGGAGACTTTAACTTTCTTCACTGTGCATTTAGGTATTATTTACATTTTGTACAATTTTATATTGAATTTATAATTAGGCTTGTATACAATATAGTTCTTTTTTTTTTTTGAGGAAGACTAGCCCTGAGCTAACTGCTGCCAATCCTCCTCTTTTCGCTGAGGAAGACTGGCCCTGAGCTAACATCCTTGCCCATCTTTCTCTACTTCCTATGTGGGACGCCTACCACCGCATGGCATGTCAAGCGGTGCCATGTCCGCACCTGGGATCCGAACCGGCGAAGCCCAGCCCACCCACAACATGTGCACTTAACCGCTGCGCCACATGGCTGGCCCCTAGATTTTTTTAAATTAATGTTTCATCATTTATAATCAGCTCTTTCTCCTTGCTCTTTAAGTAATTCTTTCTTGCTTAACATTTTGGTAGAAAATGCAAAGTTGGATGTTGTTGCCAAATTGCTGATTGTCCAAGATCTATAAGTATAGAAGTTAGCTTGCCATCTTTTCTGGTTTTCTTTTTTGAGCTATAATTCACATACTATAAAATTCACCATTATAAGTGTACAATTCAGTAGTTTTTAGTATATTTATGAGGTCTTGCAACCATCACCACTATCTAATTCCAGCATGTTTTTATCAACCCAAAAAGAAGCCCTATACCCGTTAGCAGTCATTCCCCATGCCTCCCACCCAGCATCTAACAACCAGTTATCTGCTTTCTGTCTCTATGAATTTGCCTATTCTGTGTATTTCATATAAATGGAACATACAATATGTAGCCTTCTGTGTCTGGCTTCTTTCACTAAGTGGAATGTTTTTAAGGTTTATCCATGTGGCAGCAAATATCACTACGTCATTCTTTTTTATGACAGAATACTATTTCATTGATAGATATGCCACATTTTGTTTATTCCTTCACCAGTTGATGGACATTTGGGTTGTTTCTACTTTTTGGCTGTTATGAATAGTACTACTATGGATATTTGTGTGCAGGTTTTTGTATGAACATGTTTTCGATTTTCTTGGGTATATACCTGGCAATAAAACTGCCGGGTCATATGGCAACTCTATGTTTAACTTTTTGAGAAAATGCCAACCTATTTTCCACAGTGGCTATACCATTTTACATTCCCACCAGCAATGTGTCAGGGCTCCAATTGCTCAACATTCTCTCTAACACTTGCTATTGTCTCTCTTTTTGATTATAGCAGGCCTAGTGGGTGGTAGGAGTGGGTGGTAGAAGTGGTATTTCATTGTAGCTTCAATTGGCATTTCCCTAATGACTAATATCATTTCTTTTTTAATGCTTACGTGTATTTGTGCACGTGTGTTTGGTAGTGGTGGTGTGATAATTACTTTGCTATAGTGACAAGATATTTATGGATTATATGTTGAAGAAAACAGAAAAACAGTTGATTCTATTCTCACCCACATTTTTCATTCACCTGTCCTTCTCCACAACAAATAAAAAGACATTCAGGGGCTGGCCCGGTGGCACAGAGGTTAAGTGTGCATGTTCTGCTTTGGCGGCCTGGGGTTCGCTGGTTCGGATCCTGGGTGCGGACATGGCACTGCTTGGCACGCCATGCTGTGGTAGGCATCCCACATATAAAGTAGAGGAAGATAGGCACGGATGTTAGCTCAGGGCCAGTCTTCCTCAAAAAAAAGACACTCAATTCACTTTAACTTGTTTATGTAGTAAAGTGGCTAGATTGGATACAGTTTGGGAGTCAGTGCTTCTGATAAGTAAAATTCATTAATATCCGTCATCGCCACATTTCTATTTAAGTCTATCTTAGCCCAGGCTGCCATAACAAAATACCACAGACTTTTTTTTCATAGTTCTGGAGGCAGAAAAGTCTAAGATCAAGTTGCCAGCCAATTCAGTTTCTGGTGAGGACTCTCTTCCTGGCTTGCAGGTGGCCGCCTTCTTGCTATGTCCTCACACAGCCTTTCCTCAGTGCATGCTTGTGGAGAGAGAGGGAGAATTGAGTTCTCTGGCTTCTCTTTTTATAAGGACACTAATCCTATTGGATCAAGGACCCACCCTCATGACTTCATTTAACCTTAATTGCTTCCTTAGATGCTTCGTCTCCAATACAGCCATGCCAAGGGTTAGGGCTGCAATGTAAGAATTTGGGAAGGTGCAAACATTCAGTGTATCCATTGATTTCCCAGGAGCCTCCTGAGAAACAAAGTCTTGATCTCTGTCCACTGTTTTATTCAGACACATACAAAACCAGCTGATGGATTGGTATGCCCTGACTGATTGCAAAGAAGCTCAACTATGCACTTCAGAGAAATTTCGAGAAGAGAGTTGCATGTAGCTAGCACAAAAAGCCAAATCCAGCAACAGGCACTAGGAGAGGGGAGTAACAGGTCACTGCACTGCACAACACTAAGGACACCATTCACATCGTAATCTATGCGAATGGCGCTCTTTGAAGTTTTTTGCAATTTAAAACCTGTAAGGCCATACCCTAGGTAGTGATTCTGAATACGATGTATCAGCAACTACTGGTACCCTTCCTGAAACCTTTCCGATCCAGACTCTAGGGAGGTGTGTCTGGGAAGAAGATTACTGTGCAGCCGTTGAAAAAGCTGGATCACTAAATATCATCTCATTTGGGGGTCTTCTTTGCTACTTATAGGACACTTCTGAGTTTAGTGTCCTGCTAATTGAGCTTAATATTAAGAGATTAACTACTAATTAAAGTCCTATCACTACAAGCAACAGAAATCAACTCTGACTAGCTGAAGGGGGAACATAAAGGATTGTTGAAAGAAAATGTGAAAATTCACAAAATCAAAAGACAATCTGAACAGCCAAGCATCAGGATATTCAGGAAGCAGGGCAGCTCTGGATATGTAGGTAGCAGAAATGAATAGAAAGTCCCTTAGGATGCTTTCCCTGAATGAATCAGCTTCAAAAGTTTCCTGTTCTCCTGTCTCCCACTAAGATATTCTTCCAGAGAAAGCACTTCCCATTGGCCTAGTTGGAATTGGATGCCATCCTCTGAATAGGGAGGGGCTGAGAACCATGATTGACAGCCCCACCAAGCCAGTGTGCCGTGGGGGAGGAGGCATTCCCCAAAAGAAGGAGATAGAATGCTGATGGAGAAAAACAACAGATGTCCTCTGCATTCCAACCATGGGTTGCCAAGCAACATCCTCCCACTTTTTTTCATACCACGTACAATTTTTTAAATGCCTCTTCCTAACATAATGTAATTATCTCACACGCAAACAAAAAATACACTCAACTCCTTCCAAAGGGAGAAAACCCTGTCCAATTACGGCACCCATTCTTTCCCTGGCTCCATCATGATCCCACTTCCTATTTTGCAACTTGTGGACAAAATGACAAATGTAACCATCACCGGCCCACATCATACACAATTCTAGGGGAAGGGAAAGGGAAAGAGGAGGATAATTACTTTTTAAATATATCTGACTTTCTGCATATTACCGTATGTAAGTTTGAGAAGAAAAAACCCAGGCGTCCTCCTGTTTCTCCTTTATTGTCACACCACTACTAAACACATGACACTTATGACACCAATGGGTAGGTTTTTTTCCCCCACAATAAGCAATTCTCTGTGACACCAGCTGTGTGTCCTACAATTTAACTCAATTCTGCCAGTATTGAGCTGGAGATAGCATCAGATCCCACAGGTTAAGGGCTCAGTCCTATAAGACTGCCGCCCCCCCAACTTCAGATGCCTATTGAAAGTCCAGCTTGTCACCTGTGCTTCTGACTAAGTGGCTATAAACTGGAGGCTCCCACGACTCCCTTTTCAAGCTTGATTATCTTGCTAGAGTGGCTGACAGGACCCAGAGAAACCATTTACTTACTGTTTACCAGTTTATTATAAAAAGTATGATAAAGAACACAGATAGGGCCGGCCCCAGTGGCCTGGTGGTTAAGTTCAGCGTGCTCTGCTTCTTCAGGCTGGGTTTGGTTCCTGGGTTTACACTGCTCTGTTAGCAGTCATGCTGTCCTGGATGCCCACATGCTAAAAAAAAAAATAGAGGAAGATTGGCACGGATGTTAGCTCAGGGCAAATCTTCCTCAGTAAAAAAAAAAAAAAAGAAAAAGAGAGAGAGAGAGGACACAAATAAACATCCAGATAGAAGGGATACATAGGGCAAGGTATGTGGGAAGGGGCATGGAGCTTCCATGCCTTCTCTGAGCACGCCACTCTCCCTGCACCTCCACATGTTCACCAACTGGAAATTCTTTGAACTACAACTTTTGGGACTTTTATGAAGACTTCATCGTGTAGGCATGATCCATTATTAACTCCATTTCCAGCCCCTCACTCCTCTCTGGAGAATGGGGGATGGGGCGAAAAATTCCAAGCTTCTAATCATGCCTTGGTCTTTCTGGTGACCAGCCCCCATCCAGGAGCCCACCAAGAGTCACCTCATTAGAACAAAAGACACTCCTATCACCCAGGAAATTTCAAGGGATTTAAGTCAGCACCTGGGATCAAAGACCAACTATTAGAACAAAAGATGCTCCTACTGCTCCTCTCACTTAGGAAATTATGAGAGTTTTAGGAGCTTTGTGCCGAGAACTGGAGGCAGAGACCAGTATACATATTTTCTATCTCACAAAGTTATACCTCAATAAAAGAGAAAACATATCTATGACACAGCAAAGAAGGAAATACCAGTAGAGGCAATAGTCTTCACTTACGGAACTGATTATAGTATTTATGACTTCCCTCTCTCCCCACCAACCCGCATTCTCTTGTCCTTGGCCAGCACCTCACTTAGTCTAGTGCTCTGCTCGGTAGGTTGTGGTAGCCAGACCTCAGGGTAGCACTCAGTGATTCTCACCTCCTGGGGTTCAAGCCCCGTGTAGTCCCCTCCCACATTGAATAGATCTTAGAATATTTTAGATGACTGGGATTAAGTCCTTCCTCTGGGTAGCTTCATCATCTGCTCTCGTGCTTACCACTCTGGTTTTCAGCTCGCTCTTCACTTTGGACCCTGGAGATTTCTCTTTCTTCTTACCAGTTCAGTAATGCATTTCCTTAAATTTTAGCCAGCATTTCTAAGGGTTTATCATAAGAACATTTCCAGGTTATGTAGTGTTCCAGATTGCTGAAGTTGGAAGTCCCCATGTGTTTATTTTTCTATCTCCCCAACCGGACCGCAGGCTCCATAGGGATAGGGAAGATGTTCGGTTCATAACCAGGTTCTCATAATGCAGCACTGCGCCCGGCACACAAAAGACATTCATGGCATGTTTGTTAAATGAATGAATACAGTCAGGGAAGGAATGTATGCCATAACTGGACATGGGTCATCTCCTTCTGGAAGGGGTTGGGTGCTTTTTCTGTTTGCATGTGAGATTATTACATTAATTAAACAATTAATTAAGAAGACGGCACATAGAAGACTTTCCCCCACTTAACAAGATTCTCTTTCAGAATTACCTATTGCTGATAATTAAACCTTGAGACTGCCTTTTGGATATCACTGTTTGGCCTGCAAATGTGGCGGTCATTTGAGTTTTACTTCTTATATTTATTTATTTATTTTTAAACCTTGGAAGTCTCCAGAGGAAGTGGAATTTGGTAATGCTGACCTAGTTCTAACCCTGACAGGACGTGGACTTCTCCATGTCAGGGTAAAGGAACAAAATTTATTTGCATAAATATATTATTTGCATTGGTATTTATAGAGCATGTTTTTTAACGGATGGATATGTTAGTGACTGATTTTAAAATTTGCATTGTTTAGAATACGTGTCCCATAGTCTGTGGAGTTTGACTTGGTCAATTTCATGATCAAAAGACAATTCTTGATTCTTTTTTTTCCAAACCTGCACTTGCCCCAGTCTTCCACTTTTCTGAAACCTTTTTTTTTTTTTTTTTGGTGAGGAAGATTGGCTCTAAGCTAATCTCTATTGCCAATCCTCCTCTTTTTGCTCGAGGAAGATTGTCCCTGAGCTAACATCTGTGCCAATCTTCCTCTAATTTGTATGTGGCACACTGCCAGAGCATGGGTTGATGAGTGGTGTGTAGGTCTGCACACAGGATCCGCACCTGCGAACATTCGGTTGCCAAAGCTGAGCACATGAACTTAACTACTACACCACCGGGCTGGCCTGTCCATTTTTCTGAAATTTTATGTAGTAGTTCAAGCAAAAACCCTAAGAAGCAACCATGAATCCTCTTTTCCTTCTCACCCCACAGTGCTCACCCCACATCCAATTCATCAGCAGTCCTGTCGACTCTTCTTTCAAAAGATAACCAGAATCTAACCTCTTCCCTGAAGTCCTACCTGCCAAGTCTAAACCCCCATCATCTCTTGCCCAGCCTACTGCAGTAGCGCCCTAACTTATCTGCCTGCTTTCACTCTTGTCCCCACTATCAGTTCTCCACACAACAGCCAAAGGGAACTTTGCAAAGTATAAATCAGATTATATTAGACATATAGTCAGGGGCCAATTTAAAAGACAACTGGAAAACATAGCCTCCTGTGTGATCCCTAGCCACACTGTAGGAAGCCAGGGGCCATCTCATAAAAATGGTGCGATCCCCTAGCAAGCGAAAAGAAAGGAGGGCGGTGTTGCTGGACTGGTATGGGAAGTTATAAATAGCAGAACTTGGCCTAATCATCTTGGCTGTTCGCCACACTTCACTGTGCAGCTAGAGCAAACAGCCTTGGAGCAAGCAGCATGAGAATGCTGGAAAAATAGTCATAATAACCTGACGTTCTCCAGATAAATTCTTACTGTTATACTCAGTTCTCTCATTACAAAGTTGACCTGTGTTAGGTAGTGAAAGGATATCCCGGGGCTGCTGCTCTGAAGTTACGCCGTGACTCAGCAGGAATGAATATGGTGGATTTTGATCCTCTTCCGTGATGACTTCAGGAAGGACCAATGGCCAGGAATATAGTGGGCAGAAAAAGATTTTCTAAATCTCAGGCAGAAATAGAGACATATTTATCATGAAAGCTAACGAAGCTTACGATTGAGGACTCCTCTCTTGTATGAGGCCCTGCACCTAGTTTTGTATTCATATTTATGAATTCTTTTTCTTAAAAAGGACTCCACCTGTTTGCAACCAAGTTGACAACCCCTCTTCCCAGGTTTTGTGACAGCCACCAGGAAAAGGGTATTCCGGATGTTGATAACATGAGGAGCTGGGGAAAAGAACAGCAAATGCTATGTCCCTGGGACCTTCTATTTTGCTGACCCTCAGAGAAAGTTTCTGTCCTGGCCATCCCAAGTCACTCGACATCCATACCCTTAACTCAGTAATCACTGCTTTTTGCCCTTCCCAAGAATCCTGGCAGATTGCTAGCTGCGTGGACATCCATGAGATCCCATTGAAAAAGATGATCCTAAATGTCTTGATTAGGAAACTGTATTTCAGCTTAATCCTCTCTTTCCCACAGAACAGTGAGAGAAGAGTTTGTAGTCCGTCAGGAGTTCCGCTGCCCCCGCCTCTCTACCATTGGAGATATGAGCTGTGAGTCACCGAAGTCCGGATGGGCTGTATTTGAACTTCTTGGAACACAGCACACTCTCTGACTTATTCAACTTAACTGGGAGTGAGACCTTTTTCTTTGATCTCTGCCCCCAAGTCATGGACAATAAAAACATCCTGGATTTGCATTGACTTAAGTACCTCCACCTTTAAGCAAAATTATGCAAAGTAATTTAACTAGTGTTAGCACTTCCCAGGTGTAACACCCCACCCCTCCATCATTGCCCAAGCAGGACACTGAAGTCTCACTGAGTTACATTTTTAATAATAATTTTTTTTTTTTTAATTTTTAAGAACGACCATTTAAGAAAAGCATCTTGTAAAACTATGTAATCTTCAGACCCCTAGAAAACCCAACTTCATCTCTTCCATACTTCAGGGAGTGACAAATTGAAGATTTCATTAGTGAGAGACCCTACTTTCTACTTAAGATCAAGTTAATAAAGATTACTATATTCCTGTCTAAACTAGATATTGCAGAATATTCCACATTTCCCAGCAACGTGGAGGTCAAGGTGACAATTCAAGTTTTTAGTCTGCTGAAAAATCACTCTACTTCTAACTTTATCTAATGTTCTCTGCCTCTTATTTATTAAGTATCACATTACCCAGGAGGTTCACCAGGAAATTGCATGGTTGAATAAAGCTAACATTTTTTTTCATAGGTTCTTACAACTGTATTCTGTGTAATGGTATTAACAAGAAGGATGGATTCCATTAAGTATAAGACCCCTCTTGATGAGTTTATATTTCTGTGTTGTAGATTCAGAGTTGGGGAGAGCCAAATTGCTCTACATAACAGAGGAAGACAAATTTGGAGTACAGAAGGCAGTTCTAGATGGAGGAGGAGATAGAAAAGGGAGCGAAATGGAAACCAGCAAAATTCTGGAAGATTGGATGTACATGTAAAACCAGCAAAGAGTCAGCCATTGATGATTAAGTAGCTAGGAGCTAAAGGTTTCTTCCTTCTTGCAATTACTGATTATAACTTTTAGCGTTTAACCCACCCATTGTTAACTGTGCTGCTTAGGCAATATGCTGTCTGACTCCCACTGGGTTCCTGTAGATAACAGCTCCCTGGAGGTGGGTCACCATGGTAATGGGTGTTTGAGCTGTTTTGCAGGAATTAGAACCTCTTCGTCCACTCCAGGCTGGTTGAAACCACCAACTCATCAACTGGGCCCATGTGGATGTCCGATAGGTGACTTCTTGATGTTGAGAGGCTAAAAACTCCACCCTCAGATCATACTCACACCGCCATTTTGTGAGCATGTCTCCTGTGAAGAGGCACGGAGTTTGACTACGCTTGCACACATCATCAGTTACCTCACTTCCCCTCAGCTCCAATCACCTATCTCCACATTTCAGACCACCTTGCCCCCCTATCCCATAAATATCCCTGAGTCCCTGTTTTCAGGGAAGAAGATTTGAGACATGCTCTTGCTTCCTCATATGGTTGCCTTGTGATTAAACTCTCTCTCTGCTGCAATATCGTTGTCTTGGTGTTTGGCTTTCTGGGCTGCGGGCAAAAACAAACCTGGCGTGGTAACACATGGGGTTAAATGCCAGTGAGAAACCCATAGAACGGTGGGATAACTGAAAAGAATTTTAGGATTGGAGTTTTCCCTTGTACGAAGTTTAAGTGTACGTCGCTTCAATGTAAACACTCCCTTCACCTGTTCCCTGTCCCCTCCCATCTTCTATAATATCTACTACTTAAACTTAATATAATTAGTATGAGTAGTTTTTGTGAAACTTGGAGAAAAAGGTGAGGTCGTATATATGGAAGGAATCAGGAACCCAGAGGGATGACATGAGAATGTAATCCCTAGGAATACACAGGATTCTTAAAGAGGCTGTAGATTTCCTGAACGGGATCTGGGATTGGAGGTTAGGGGCAATTTTAAGTAATCTCAGAGGTAGGGAGCTGGACCACATATAAAACCTGTGGGTTTGGCTTCTCCTTTTCTCGTCCCACCAGGTCTGTCTCAAGATAGGGGAGAACCCTGGGCATCACCCCTGTTTTGGCTTCATTTGGGTCCACTCTTGTTAGCAGATGTTCCTTGCAGCCTCGTAGTCTCCAACGAGGGCTGGCACTCAGGGCCACTGAGTGTAGACTTGGAGATCGTGCAGTGTGTAAGGTGGCCAGCCCACACTCCACTCACCAAACCCTGCACCTACCCCAGAGCTGCATCCACTCAGAGAGGGGGCGCCCTTTTCTAACTTCCTTTAAGTGACCCTGTGGGGTAGAAGTGGCCCCGCGGCCACTGACTGTTTCAGAACAGGAAGGGGAAACCTACCCCTCCCATACCTGTCCTATCTAACACCTCAACTCCCTTCCCCTGAAGACTTAGACAATTCTCCACTCTTGGGTTTCACCAATCGTCCCTGAGTTAGCTACTTCTCTCCATCTACCTCCATAATTTGCAAAGCTGCCTCTCTCGCCAGGGAGTTAGGACTTCTGTTTGCAATATGGAACAGTTTTCTTTCTTTCTTTCTTTGATCCTTGGCCTTTCAAACTGTGTTCTCTTAGGCCTGCTGGGAATAATGAACAAGCCTATTGAAGAGTCAGGTACCTCTTAATGGCTTCTCCCTTTTCTAGGCAAAGACACAAAGGCCCTGCCAAAGCTTTGAAACTAAACCCTTAGCTTAGACTCCTCCAGTCGCTGCTTGTGCGAGTTACATAAAAAGGAGCCTGGGTGAAAGGGAGAAAGAAAGGGACAAAGAGTGTGATTTTCTTTTTCTAGTTACAATTGTTTGTATTTTCTGATTTTTCTGACGTAACTACACAGAGGCTCAGAGAGGTTATATAACTTGCCCAAGGTTACACAGCCAGTAAGTGATGAACTGGAAGTCGATCCCGACCCAGGACTTCAGATTGCACATAGGGCTCTGTCTACTTTAGCTGAGCTGTCCCTGGACAGTTGAGGGTGGCTTCCAGGCCTGGAGTAGAAAGAGGATTTCCCATAAGGAGAGAGACGTATTACTGTCCCTTAGCCAATGAAAAATGCTGCGCAGGACCTTAAATATCTCTATAGTCAAGAGAGCTAAAATACCGCCTCCTGAGGACCTCTGCCCACTCACCCCCAAAGCTGGCAGCCCTCCATACCAAGTTTGGGCTACTTGATTGCCCTTTGTGGTCAGTTGATTGGACTAGCAACCCATTCCTGATTCTAGCTTGGCTAATAGGGTGTCTCTCTCTCTCTCTAAGGGAAATATAACTAGAATCAGGAGTGTCCAATTCAATCGGGGAGGGTCACTTGAACAGAGGAGAAGTACGCTTGAGAGCTGTGGGTTGGCCATCTTCTGCCTGCCACGTGGAACAAAAAGCTGAGGAATGGTGTGCAGAGATGAAGAATGACATATGAGAGGGAGAAATAGAAAGAGATTCTTCATGTCTTTAGTTCCTGGATCCAATGAATTCCTACTTTGTTTGGGGAGTCCAAAGTTCTAGGGAGAGAGGGCGCTATAACCCAAAGCAATCGTTTCCAAACTATAGATCAATTGCCATTTATCACACATTTTCATGTAACAAGAGGCCAAATAGCTTAAAGGCTAAAAGCCCCAAAGAGGACACAGACTTCCTGGGTGACTTGGGCAAATTTCTTAATGTCTGTTTCCCCAATTGTAAGATAAGAATAGTACCTTTCTCATACAATTTTTGTGATAATTAAATGGGTGGATATATGAAAAGCCCTTAAATGATTGGAACATAGGAAAGAGTATGTAAATGTTAGCTATTATTCACATTTGTTCTTCTCTTCCTTACTCCCATTTTATACACGGGGAACGGCCCAAGAAGTCAAGGGTTATGCCCTAGGTCATGTAGCAATTACAAAGTAAGGCTGGGGCTAAAACTAAAGTGTTCTGATCCTAAATTCAATGTTTGGTCTATCACCCTAAATGGCCTGCAACCAACCTCCTGTTGCAGAGTTTCCTTGGGAAAAATGTTGGAAGGCAAGCCCTAAGGATGTAATGAGAGCTGATAAGGAAGCAGCTCCCCGCCTCTTCTCCTGGTTGGAGAACCAGACTATTCCGACTTGATCCGCCCAGCTAGGCTTCCTCTTGAGAAAGAGGAAGAGGGTTTAGTAATGATAATATAAAACTGAGAAATATTTTGCAAAGGATCCTGCAGCCAAAAATATATCTGCTAATCTTTAGAAAATCAGCAAGTACGGGAATCACAAAGAACCACCCACGATGATCTCAGCTGTTAGGGGCGCCAAAGTGGATGAATCACAGGAGGATCCTGGAAGCTGCACCCAGACCCCATCTGACGTCTGCAGAAGCCCTAGGGCTCTTCACCACTGATGGAATGCTGGTGGCTTTCTCTTTCCTTCTGCCTTCCAAATATCACGTGAGCACTTCTCATTTGCAGGGCACAATCTAGAACCCTGCTGTCAAGGGAATCTAGGAAATGTAGTTTGAGGCTTCCAGCTCCCCAGAGATGGGGGAAATCATAGAAGGAAGTGAGAATGGTGCTAAGATGCCAACAATCTGATATTATCTACCCCTTTGGCTAGTCAGCACACTCTTCTATCCATATTTAGCTTTCAAACAGCATCAATGTTCCCCCTAATATGATGCAACTATCCTTCACGTAAATATAGATGTTATTATAAGCTGAATTGTGTTCCAGCAAATTCCTATGTTGAAGCCCAGCTCCGAGTACCTCAGAATGTGACTGTGCTTGAAGACAGAGCCTTTAAAGAGGGGGTTAAGTTAAAATGAGGCTGTTAGGGTGGGCCCTAGCCAACCTGACTGCTGTCCTTATAAGAGGAGGAAATTTGGACACACAGACACCAGGGACACCTGTGCACAGAGGAAAGGCCATGTGAAGACACAATGAGAAAGTGGCCGCCTATAAGCCAAGGAGAGAGGCCTGGGGAGAAACCAAACCTGCCAACACCTTGATCTCGGACTTCTAGCTTCCAGACTGTGAAAAAATTAATTTCTGTTGGTTAAGCCACCCACTCTGTGGTATTTTGCTATGGCAGCCCGAGCAGACGAAGATGGGTCTCACCCCCCAAAGAAGAAGACACCAAGTCCCATCCATCGCTGTATCCATCTCAGAGTGGTGTTAACTCATCTACTTGAGTCATAACCCCGCCTCAACATCCCGTGAGTGAAAGACTAAATCACAAAATTAACCACCACCAGTACTCCCCATATAAGATAATAAGGAAGGGGAGAGGAAAAAGTTGGTTAATATACACAAAAAAATAAAGAAGAAAATATGCGTAGTTGCAACAGTCTCTATTTCTGTATCAGGTCACGTGACCACGATCAGAATTTACAACTTACTCCTTCCACTCCCCATCCATGTTCCTTTTGCTTTCAGCTGGCAGTGACTGAAATGGTCATGACTTAATACTCCAGCCACTGGGAATGCTGCAAAAGGGAGCAGAGAAATGGAGCAGTATCTAGAGAGAAAGTTTTCTTTTTTTTTTTTAAAGATTTTATTTCTTTTTTATTTTTCCTTCTCCCCAAAGTCCCCCGGTACATAGTTGTATATTTTAGTTGTAGGTCCTTCTGCTTGTAGCTTGTGGGACACCGCCTCAGCATGGCTTGATGAGTGGTGCTAGGTCCACACCCAGGATCCAAACTGGGGAAACCCTGGGCCGCAGAAGCCGAGCGCACAAACTCAACCACTCAGCCACGGGGCCGGCCCTGAAGGTTTTCTTTTTCAATGTGGGAGATATGACAGCATGTTTTGTGCTAATGAGAATAGTCCGATAGTGTGAGGAAAACTGATGTCGCAGAAAAGAACAGGGTAATTTCAGAAACAATGACTTTGACTAGGAGAGAGGAGATAGATTGCACTGCACGAGCGGAAGGGTTGGCCTAAGACTGGAACACAATCAGGTTTATCCAAGAAGAGAAAGGAAAACAGAGTGGATGGGTAGAGGTGGGTGTTTGGACTTTATCCCTATCTCCATCTCTATGTCTATCTTCTAGACAATGGGGAATTGATGACAAGGTTTTTTTTTGTTTGTTTGTTTTTTTGAATTATTCAATCTCTTGCTGTCTTTAGCTTCGTGTTTTCATAGCATCCTGCCCTCAAAGAGGGAGAATACTTACCTTCTTTGAGTGGCCTTTGTGTCTAAGCATCCAAATGAAGTCTCAGGGACGGGGATTTTATTTTATTTTATTTTATTTTTTTTAAAGATTGGCACCTGGGCTAACAACTGTCGCCAATCTTTTTTTTTTTCTTCTTTATCTCCACCCCCACCCCCCCACCCCCCACCCCCGTACACAGTTGTATATCTTAGTTGCAGGTCCTTCTAGTTGTGGGATGTGGGACACCTCTCAACGTGGCCTGACGAGTGGTGCCATGTCCATGCCCAGGATGGGAACCCTGGGCCGCCGCAGCGGAGCACGCGAACTTAAACACTCGGCCACGGAGCTGGCCCCTGATGACAAGTTTTAAGTAAAGGAGTCTCATGGTCAGATCTGTGTTTGAGAAAAATCCCTATGGCTGCAGTGTGGAGAATGGATTTAAGCAGGCAAGAGGGAGGACAAGGAGACCGTGAGGAGGCTATGCGTACTGACCCAGCTTGGAGACGCTGATGGTCTGGATTCGGGTGGCGGCAGTGAGGATCTAGGGAAGTGGACAGATCTGAGAGATATTTAGGGTAATAAAAACAAGCTCAGAGAGCTAAGAAGACCGGCTGGCCTGGGGCTTGGCAGCTATGGTGAGACTTTAGTTCTGACTCTAAGTCAAATGAGGAATCCTCCCACAGTTTTGAGCAGAGGCATGAGCTGATCTAACTCACATTTTAAAAATGATCACACCGGCTGCCGTGTTGCAGATAGAAAGCAGGGACCAGGATGGAAGCAGAGAGACCCTTCTGGAGGCTGTTGTAACAGTTTAAGGAGGTAATCATAGCTTGAGCCAAGGTGGTGGTGATGGTGATAGCGATGATGGTAAAAAGTCATCAGACTGGAATGTATTTTGCAGGTAGAGCCAACTGAAGTGGCTGATGGGTCAGATGTGGCGGCTGAGAAAACAGCTGGCAGGAAGGATTCTAATATTTTTGACCTGAACAACTAGAAGAATTAAATTGACTCTTACTGAACTAAAACAAATCTGGGAGAGGAGAAGGGCGGGGGTGACGGTGTTGGGAAGTAGATTCAAAGTTTTGGTTTTGACTTGTAAATTTTGGGGTGCCAGTTAGTGACGTAAATAGAGACGTCAAGTAGAAATGGAACCTAAGGTGTGTATTCAAGAGAGAGGATGAGGCTGAATGACTAATTTGGAAGGCATCAGTGTATTTAAATCCATGAGTCCGGGGGAGTTCACCCAGATTAATGACTCTCTGCCAGGATGATCCGCCCAGTAGAGAAAATTTTGGAAAATTGCCAGAGCATTTGAGGGGGTGTATCATGATGACTAGTGAGGAGCACTATAAAGCTTTAGTGGGTGGGGCCAGAGCTCTTCGTCATCCTGCAGTGCACAGGACAATCCTGCACAACAGAATTGTCCCACATTGCACATGATTTTCAAATGTCCTATCAGACATTCACTCGATGAAAAATGTTAATTATTTATCTCAACCTAGAGCCTAAATCTATTCTTCACATCAACACAGAGTATTTTCTGTATGGTTTTAATATACACTGAGTTTCCCAGGAACACCAATTCCATGTTATTGCTGGAAGAGGGTGCTTTGTCTTGTTCCGAAAATCAACACCATGCCTGCTCTCTGTATTTGAGGTGCCAGTCTGGTTCTCCTGGAGCAGTGTGTGCACGCCGCTTTGGCAGGCATAGTGGTTCTAGGAATGGCTGCAAGCATCTGATGATTACATTAGGCCTTCTGGTGAAGTTGTACATAATTGTTACATGTTCGAATATATCATATTTTTATGCATTAGTTTCCTCTTATTGCTTCTTATATTATAGGGAATTTAAGTCATTATTTGAAATTACGTGTGTAGATGGGTGTGGGGGGTATTCTCCTTTTGTCCCTCCAGACCCAATCCACTCTCTGCTCTTCTGCACCCCGCTCTCTGCCCCAGGAAGCTGATTTTTGTGAATGGCATCAACCAGCTCCCTTGCTCAGTGGCTTCCTGTTGGGTTCAGCCAAAACAGAGATACCACTCACTCATCTTGGTCCTTCAAGCCTAGGGATGGCAGACACTCCCTCCAGTGTTTCCTTATTCCTTGTTGGTTCCCTTAACTTTGCCCACGTCTTTGTCAATAATCCCTTCATTAAACTGCCCTGAATTGGACTCAGCTTCAGTGTGCCATCTGTTTCCTGCCAGGCCCTCACTAATACAGTAGTTACATTATTTCTGAATTTCATTTCAAGACAGTAAAGGGCAAATTACGAAAGATTTGTCCTAAAAAGGGAGTAAGTCCAGAATGTGGAACATTCTACCAGACAATTGAGCTGGTTTCTGCATTAAATCAATGCTATGAAAAATAAAGGGAGGGGGAGGACCGTTAGAGATTAAAAAGACTGAAAGGGCTCGACAACCAAATGTAATGTGCAGACCTTGTTGGATCCAAATTGAACAAGTCCACTGTAACAAGACAATCTTAGACATTAGGGAAAATGTAATTATGGAGTGGATATTAAATGATACCAAAGAACGATTTTAAATCTTGTTAGCTGTGGTTGTGGCATTGTGGTTATGCAAGAAAATGGACCACGTCTTTAAGAAATGCATACTGAAGTAGGTAGGAGTGAAATGACATGGTGTCTGGGATTTGCTTTCAAATACTTCTGCAAAGAAAAGGAAAACAAGGGATAGATAAAGCAAATAGGGAGAAATATTGTTAAATATTGAATCTAGGTAATAGGTATATGAGAATACATTGTACTATTCTCTCTACTTTTGTTTATATGTTTGAAATTCTTTATGATGAAACATTTAGAAAATCAGTTAAATTAAAAGGGGGCTTTGGATCTGACAGGGTTGAGAATGATCAACCAAGGCAGGCAGCATAGACAAGAGAAGAGGTCTAACACTGGGTCCTGGGCACTCCAGGTAGAGGTTGGGAAGATGGGAGGAAAAGCCCGGGGCAGGGAAGAAGAGAACAAAGAGAGAACAGTGGCCCTGTGAGGTCAAGTGAGTTTCAGGGAGGAAGTGATCACCTGGGCTGCGGATGGGGCAAGTAAGAGGGCATCTGAGAACTGACCACTGGATTTGACAACTTGGAGGTCATTGGTGATCTTGACAAGAGCAGTTTTGGTGTAATGGTGGGGACAAAGCCGGACTGGATTAGAATCCAATCATCCCTCTCTCTAGATACTGTCCCTTTTCTCTGCTGCCTTTTACAGCACTCCCTGGGGCTAGGGTAAGAGGATTGGAGTGGGTTCAAGAGAGAATGGGAGTAGAGAAAGTAGAGAGAGGATAGAATCAATTTTCCAAGACATTTTGCCATAAAGTGGATTAAAGAAATGAGGTGATAGCTAGAAAAAAGTGCGCTGGCAGAGGAGGGATTTCATCTGATTTTGTTTTTAAGATAGGAGATATCATGGTGTGTTTGTAAGCTGCCGGAAACGAATCAGCAGAGAGGGAAAAGTAGAAGATACATGAGACAGAGAAAATAATTGTAGAAGGAATGTGCTTAAATAGGGGAGCGGAGATGGGATCCAGTTCAAGAGTGGAAAGCTTGGCTTTAGATAGGAACAAGGACAGTTCACTCTGTTGAAAGAAGGAAGGCAGAGCTTGAGGGCGCAGATGCTGGTGCGTAGGTTGATGTGGTGGTAGGAGAATGTAGAGGTTCTCTTCTAATTGCTTTTATAGTGAAATAAGAAGCAAAATCATTAGTTGAGAGTAAAGATGGAGGGGAAGCTTTAGAGGTCTGGGGAGACAGAGGGTGTGAAATAGTTGGTTAAGAGTAGGACAACAAACACACCAGGGAAATGAGTAGCATTACGGGCCCATTTATAGTGAAACTGGTCAATATCATTGTGTCTTTTTTTCAGTCATGTTCAAGCCTGAGATTTGGACTTAAATAGGAGTGTATCCAGGCAAGATCTATCGAGAGGAAAGGGGGCAAGAAAGTAACAATAACTATGAGAACATGGACCCTAAGGTAGGTAAGTAGGCAAGGTGAAGGGCAGTAAAAATGTGGAAGGGTCGTTGGGCTGGATGTCCAGAGGAAAATGAGAAGTTATTGGATTCAGGATACCAAAGAGAGTAAGCCAGAAAGATAAGCAGAGATGGTCCAAGAACGGGATGCTTAAAAATAATCAAAATACTAGCTTGAACTTTAAGATGAATGAAAATGTTTTTTAAATTAAATATGTAGAAGTTTCCTAGAATTAGTAAGTGAATTTAACAAGACTACTGGATACAAGGTCAATATATGAAACAAACGTATTTCTGTATACTAGCAAGAAACAATTGGAAAACAAAACTTACAAAACAATACCATTTATAACCGGATGAAAAATCTTAAATACCTAAGAATAAATCTATTGAAAGGTGTGTAAAACCTCGATACTAAAAACTACAAAACATTTCTGAGAGAAATTAAAGATGACCTCAGTAGATATTCCATGTTCATGAATTGGAAGACTCAGTACTGTTAAGATATCAACTTTTTCCAAATTGGTCTGTGGGCTCAATGCAACCCAATAAAAATTCCAGCAAGCTCTGTGTATATGCGTGTGTGTGTATGTAAATTGATAAGCTGGTTCCAAGATTTATATGATAATCAAAGGACCCAGAATATCCAAGAACTCTTTTTTTTTTTTTTTGAAGGAAGATTAGCCCTGAGCTAACTACTGCCTATCCTCCTCTTTTCGCTAAGGAAGACTGGCCCTGAGCTAACATCCATGCCCATCTTCCTCCACTTTATATGTGGGATGCCTACCATAGCATGGCTTGGCAAGCGGTGCCATGTCCGCACCTGGGATCCCAACCGGGGAACCCTGGGCCTCCGAGAAGCAGAAGGTGTGAACTTAACCGCTGCGCCACCGGGCTGGCCCCCCAAGAACTCTTGATGAAAAAAGTTGGAGGACTTACATCACCAGATTTTAAGATTTACTATAAAGCTATAATAATTGATACAGGGAACTTTTGAACCAATGATAGACAAATAAAGCCCTGGAATAGAATAAGGAGTTCAGAAATTGAGCCACACATTTATACTCTCTTGATTTACAGCAAAAGAGTCACTGTAATTAAGTAGGGGAAGGATGACCTTTTAATAAATGATGCTGAGACAATTAGACGTGTGGAGAAAAATGAACCCTCACCCTTAAGTCAAACTATACATAAAAAATAATTTGAGATGGATCATAGACCAAAACATAAAAACTTCAACAAACTTCTAAATAAAAACAAGCAGAATTTTTTTGATATTCGAGCAGGTAAAGATTTCTTAATCAGATCACAAAATGCATTAAACCATAAAAATTGATAAATTGGACTTAATTTAAATGAAAAACTCTGATTATCAAAGTATATCATTAAGAAAGCAAATAGGCAAGATAAACTGATAAAGAAATCATATCCAGAATATATAAAGAACTCCCACAGATCAATAAGAAAAAGACAAACATTCAATTCAAAACTGAGCAAAAGACTTAAGCAAGCATTTCACAAAAAAGGACATTCAAATGGCCAACAAACTGATGAAAGAGTGCTTTAAATAATATCTCATTAAAAAACGCAGGGGCCGGCCCCGAGGTTGAGTGGTTAAGTTCACGCTCTCCACTGCAGGCGGCCCAGTGTTTCGTTGGTTCGAATCCTGGGCGTGGACATGGCACTGCTCATCAAACCATGCTGAGGCAGCGTCCCACATGCCACAACTAGAAGGACCCACAACGAAGAATATACAACTATGTACCGGGGGGCTTTGGGGAGAAAAAGGAAAAAAATAAAATCTTTAAAAAAAAAGTATAGCTTAAAAAAAATAAATAAAATAAAAAATAAAAAGTGCAAACTAAAACCACAAGATACTTAATATAGTCAGCAGAATGGCATTTTAAAAGAACTGTCATTATTAAAGATTGCTGAGGATGTGGAATGACTGGAACTCTCATATGTTATTATTTGAAAGTTTCTTATAAAGCCAAGCACATACCCACACTATGATCCAACAATTCCGCATCCAGACATACACGCAAGAAAGATTAGTTTATACATCCCTCAGAAGACTTTTGCAAGAATGTTCATAGCAGCTTTATTCATGATAGCCCAAAATTGGACAGAATCCAAATATTCACCAACAGAAGAATAAAATAATTTGTGAAGTATTCAAAAAATGAAATATTACCAGTAATAGTCAAAATGAAGAAAATATTAATACACAGAATAATACAGATGTATCTCAAAAAATATTGTGCTGAGAGAAAGAAGCCAGACACGAAAGAATACATATTATATGATTCCATTCATAAGAAGTTCAAGAATGAGCAACATTAATCCACGGTGACAGAAATCAGAATAGCAGTTACCTCCGGTGGGTTGGGTGTTGACTGAATGGGGCACAAGGAACCTTCCAGAGAGATGGAAATGTTCTATGTCTTAAACTGGGTGGAGGTTATACGTGTACACATATGGGAAAATTGATACACAGTTAGGATTTGTACATTTTCTTATATGAAATTATACCTTAATAAAAACTTTTAGGGGGTTGGCCCAGTGGCGCAGTGGTTAAGTGCGCACGTTCTGCTTTGGTGGCCAGGTGGTGGCCGGTTCTGATCCCGGGTGCGGACATGGCACCGCTCATCACGCCATGCCATGGCAGGCGTCCCACGTGTAAAGTGGAGGAAGGTGGGCACGGATGTTAGCTCAGGGCCTGTCTTCCTCAGCAAAAAGAGGAGGACTGGCAGCAGATGTTAGCTCAGGGCTAATCTTCCTCACAAAAAAAATTTTTTTTTTAAATAAGGAGTTTGTTTTCTTACAGGAAATTAAAACAAGTATAACTAGAAGAATAAAACCAAGCCCTGAATCCACTTCTGGGGATGTGGGTCTATCTTCAACTCCCCATGGGTCTGAGATGACAGAGGGAGGGAGGGTTTTGTACAGACAACAAACAGTGGATCCAAGATCTGTGGGGGCAAGTCACAAGGATATAGTTTCCGTTCAAGATGAGGAGGACCATTTTCACACCTTTCTCCAGAGATGAACTAGGCTAGCTCGAACCATAGCAAGCTATCTGCCAATGGCGGGCATGTCTGAGCAGAAGGCTGCCGGCCAGCCACAAGGCAAGGATGTTGTAAAGGGCATCCAAGCATCAGGTAGGGGTTGGATTAGACAACCTAGGTCTCTTCCCTTGTGGCCTTTGCCACTGGGTCCCTTTAAGAAACAGCAGGGAGGGGCCAGCCCGGTGGCGCAGCGGTTAAGTGCGCACGTTCTGCTTCTGGGCTGCCCGGGGTTCGCTGGCCCGGATCCCTGGTGCGGACATGGCACAGCTTGGCATGCGATGCTGTGATAGGCGTCCCACATATAAAGTAGAGGAAGATGGGCACGGATGTTAGCTCAGGGCCAATCTTCCTCAGCAATAAGAGGGGGATTGGCAGTAGTTAGCTCAGGGCTAATCTTCCTCAGAACAAACAAACAACAACAACAACAAAAAACAAGTTAAAAAAAAAAAAGAAACAGCAGGGAGCAGCAAAGGAAACCATCAACAAAATGAAAAGACAACCCACAAATTGGGAGAAGATATTTGCAAAGCATATATCTGATAAGGAGTTAATATCCAAAATATACAAAGAACACACACAACTCAACAACAACAACAAAACAACTCAAAAAAATGGGCAGAGGATCTGAATAGACGTCTTTCCAAAGAAGATATACAGATGGCCAACAGGCACGTAAAAAGATATTCAATGTCACTAATTATCAGGGAAGTGCAAAGCAAAACCACAATGAGATATCACCTCATGACCATCAGAATGGTTATTACTAAAAAGACAAGAAATAACAAGTGTTGGAGAAGATGTGGAGAAAAGGGAACCCCCATACACTGCTGGTGGGAATGCAAACTGTTGCAGCCAGTATGGAAAAGAGGGTGGAGATTCCTCAGAAAATTAAAAATAGAACTACTGTGTGATCCAGCTATTCCACTTCTGGATATTTATTCAAGGAACACAGAAATACTAATTTGAAGAGATATATTGCACCCTTATGTTCGTTGCAGCATTATTTACAATAGGCAAGACTTGGAAACAACCTAAGTGCTCATGGACAGATGAACAGATAAAGAAGATGTGGCATATATATACAATGGATTACTCCTCAGCCATAAAAAGATTAAATCTTACCATTTGCAATGATGCGAATGGACCCTGAGGGTATTACGCTAAGTGAAATAAGTCAGACAGAGAAAAACAAATACCATAGGATTTTACTCATATGTGGAAGATAAAAACAACAACAAACACAGACATAGATGCAAAGAATAGACTGGCGGTTACCAGAGGGGTAGGGTCATGGAGGGAGGGGGAGACAGGCACACTTGTATGGTGACAGATGGCAACCAGACTTTTGGTGGTGAACATGATGTTGTCTATACACAAGTCAAAATATAATGATGTACATCTGAAATTTATATAACGTTATAAACCAATGTTATCTCAATTTTAAAAAAATGAAAAGAGAAAAGTAGGGGAAAAAAAGAAATAGCAGGGCGGTCCTCCCACATACCGCTTTGCCCCTCGGTGTTAACAGAGATGACCAAGCCATCGCTGGCAGGCGTAGACTGCTGAGAAACTAGCTCTGGAGTCTGGGCCCTGGTGGAATTGAAGGGGGGTGAAAGGACACAGGACAAGAGTCTTGGTCCTGAAGAAACTGACAATTTGATGGGAAAACAAAAATAACTCTGAGCTTGGGAGTGAGACCTAGATTGCATCCTGCTTCTGCCTCTGGCTGGCCGTGTGACCTTGTGTGACTCCCTTGCCCTCTCTGAACCTTGGGGCTAGGGTGGTTCCCCTGCCTTCCCAGGTACAGATATCCCTTTGAGGCCACATAGAAGTCCTGAAGGGGAAGGTGCTGGGAGGAGTGACTGTTGTGACAATAGTGGGAGACAGAGAGGCTCATTCCCCTCTCATCTCTTATGAACCATTAGAAGGGCAGACAGTCCTGCCTCTTCTGATTCTCTGACCCTAGGTCACCCCAGGACATCCCAGACTCCTCCCCAACTATCTAGGCCATTTTGGATCACCTTGGGGTGAAAATCCAGTCCACTCACCCCAGGCCAATTTCAACAGGATCTCTGCCAGACGGAAGGCAATTTTCCAGATAGTGAGTAATCAGAGCTCACTCTGGCCTGGGCCTCACCCCGGAAAGGGCTTTAGGCCACAGCACTCAGGGACTTCCTTAATTGCCCTGGAGATGTGAGCCCCTCCCTGCCCCACCAAGCTGCCCTGGAGGAGAAGGGGGGGAGGCTCCGGATCTAGTCCAGAACACCCGGTCATGACCCTTCCGTTGCTCTCTACTTCCTCTGTCATTGCTGCTTTTTTCTTCTCCCTTCTCTCTCCTGCCTTCCTTCTTGGGGTTACAAATAATTTTTAGCAAGTAGGCAGATTGGCAAATACGGAATCTGCCAGTAATGAGGATCATCTGTGTGCTGTACTGGGTGGGGGGAGGGCCTAGAGGAAACCTCTAACTCAACCTGGAAGAGAGTCAGAGAAGACTCCCAAAAAGATGATACTCTGGTTGTGACTTGAAATACAGAGAGGTCCAGACAGGGGCCCTGTGACCAAAAATTAAGTAGTGTGGTTTGGCAAAGGACTGTTTTTTCCCTATTCCTAGGTATTTTGTTGCTCTCATAAATGTGGTCTTCTCTCTCACTATATCTTCTAACTCAGCACTGGACAATAGAACTTTCTGCAATGATGGACATGTTCTTTAACTACTGCTAGCTCTGGGGTCTGGGCCCTGGTGGAAGGCCCAGACTTTACTTGAAACTTTTATCTAACACAGTTGCTGCTGATCACTTGTGGCTGTTAAGAACTTAAAATGTAATGAGTATGATTGAGAAACTGAACTTTAAGTTTTATTTAATTTTAATTATTTTAAATTTAAATTCGAATAGCCACATATGGTGGTGGATATCATATTGAATAATTCAGCTTTAACTGATTGCAGTTTATACATATAAAGGGTGTTTATTTTTGTATATTACTTTTCTACCCCATTTCCTACTGAATTTTCTTGCTTATAGTAGTTTTTCAATTGATTCACTTGGGTTCTCTTGGAATATAAACATATTGACAAATAAAGATAATTTTACCTACTCCTTTTCAATTTTTATTTCTTTTTCTTGTCTAATTGCATTGGCTAATAAAAGGTTACACAGTAATAGTGGTGAAAGTTTGTGTTCCTGTTCCCAACTCAGTGGAATTTCTAAGTGTGATTTCTTCTTTTTTTTTTTACGTAAAAGTGATACAAACAAGTGACAATGAATTGTTCTGTCCTCTAAGCTTGCTCCTCCTCTGGTGCTCCCTGTGTTATTGAGTTGAAGTACCACTCTGTTTCCCAAGGTAGAAATCTAGGCATCCATTTCGTATTTCTCTCTCTCTCCCTCGCTCTCAATAATCCAGGCCAACCAGCTGCCAAATCTGTCTTCTTCTTTCTGTTTCCTCTGCCACCACCGCAGTCTGGTACTTTTCATGGCCTCAGAACATAACAAGGGCAGCCTCTGTGTTAGTCATCCTGCTTCCACTTTCACTTCCTTCACTCTTTTCCCCACAAAGCAGATGATACGGTCTTTCTAAACTTTTGGTTTACCACATGACTCCCCTCCTTAAAGCTCATCAATGGCTTATCTCTGCTCTTAGGCTGAAGACCAACATGCTCAACATGGTCCACAAAGCCCTGCTCCATCTGCCTCTGCCTTCATTTTTTTTTTTAACATAAATCACTTTTCTGTTTAAATCTCTTCAATGGCTTTTTGGCTGTTCTCAAAATAAAATCCAAACTTTCTCTGTGGGCTGCAAGGCCCCGGATGATCTAGTTCCTGTATACCTCCCCAGACTCCCCTCATGCCACCTGCCCTCTTGGCCACTATACTCTGGTTGCACTGTTCCCTTCCAGTACTTCTCATACACCGAGCTCTTTCCTACCCCGGGGTCTTTGCACTAGCTGTCTCCTCTCCCTGCAATGCTTTCCCCCAAGCTCTGAATGTCTACTAATTCTCCGCCTTTTGATTTAAGTCAAATGACACTTTCTCAGAATGTTCTTTTCTGAGCAGTCACTTATAGCCTCCACACCAGCTCCCTCTATTTCATCGCCCTGCTTTTTTCTCTCAAGGTGCTTATTAAATCTGAAATTATCTTATTTATATGTCCATTTATTTGTCATTGGTCCCGCCAAGAATATAAGCTCTATTTTGTTCACCACTCTATCCTCATATCCTAGCTGGTGCATGACACATAGTAGGCCCATTATACATGTTTGTTCTGTGAATGGATAGCCGAGATCATAGAGCCAGTCAACAATGGATCTAGAATTGCTTCTTTGCAATGTTGAAGGAAAGGTGTTGCCCCTTTCTTCCAGCAGGTGGAGCCAAAACCATACCTGGTCCTTAGCAGGGGCAGGGGTTGGGGGCGTGTGACTGGCATGGCTGAGGGCAGCAGGAGACTCAAGGGAGAGGCAGGGGTTTTTGCTGTAATGCTGGATCCAAGTGCAGAGGAAGTCAAGATGGCACTTCTCCCAAAGGATTGGGAGGTACGAGCTGTCCAGAAAGGACAAGTAGTAGCTAACGACCCAAGGGGTTTCTGGGATCCCAGATTGCTTTCCCACTCCCCCCACCTATGCCACCCCCAAATCATCCCCCAAGAAGTCAGAAGGAGGATTTGAGGAGGAGATCAATTTTCTGTGAGCATGAAACTGGAGAGAGGCCAGCGTTTTCAATTCCAAATCCCCACTGTACAGTTGGGGGAAACTGAGGCCAAGAGAGAAGCATCATAGAGGGTCAGTGGGATTTGGATACGGCTCACAAAGCCCTTTCATCATAGCTCACGTTTATTCAGCTTCACATGTCCCACCCTACCCCACCATGCCTGGCCTTGGGCTCAGTGTGGGCGACCACGATGAAGGAGGCATGGGGTAGGGGGCAGGAATGGCTTTAGAGAGGCAGGCTGGAGCCAAGACACACTGGACCAATGTCTGCCAGATGAACCAGGGGCCGGAGGTGTATTCCAGGGCTGGGCAGGTGCCTGTACAAAGGGCTGCATCTAGACCTGCGGCGGTCCGCGGGGGTCTCGGACTTCCTCCTGAAGGCAATGGGGACTCCCCGAAGGGTTTCTAAACAAGAGAGCTACTTGCTTATCTTGAAGAGTTTGCAGAAGAAATGTGAGGAGATCAAATCAAAGACAGAGGCCAGTGAGGATGCTGGTATAATCATCCAAGTGAGAGAAGATAAGACCTGATAAGTAATTGTAGGGATGAGAAAGAAGCAAGCTTGAGTGGTTTAGGAAATTAATTTTCCTGGTTTAAAGACAGGATTTGGTAGTTAATGATTGGAGCGGAGGGAGAGGGGAAGTGTGAGCAAACTTTATGTCATAGTCCCCACGCGCTCCAGCTACGGGGGCCAGACCAGAGCCCAGGGCTCCTGCCCTGCCCGGGCAGCCTCTGTCCCTGAGATGGCAGCTCCAAAGGCAGTGGGACCTGGTTTGGCAGTGGCAAAACTATTGGTTCCCATAACAGCCTAAAGGAGTGGCTAAGAGCCCAGGACTTATAGCTGGACAGCCTGGATTCCAATGTCAGTTCCTCCTCTCACTGTCTGATGACCTTGGACAAGCTACTTAACCTTTCAGTGCCTCAGTTTCCTTATCTGTAAAATGGGGATAAGAAAGTACCTACCTCAGAGGGACGATATGAAGGCTAATTGAATTGATATTAAGCATGTCTAACTGTACCTGTTAGCAATGCTGTGAATTTATAAAAGTGGCTTGGCAGAGCTTTATCAGCAAAAATGGAGCCTCATGCCCAAAGTGAAAACCAAGCCTAAATAGCGTAAGCACTTTTCTTCTCTGGGCCTCATTTATAAAATAAATAGGTTGAACTAGTAGCCCCTGACCCTGCCAGCTTTGCTTTTCTGATTTTTGGAGCTTGGCCTAAGCATGGGAAATCCAGTGACGTGCTGGGGCAAGCTCCTACAGGCTTGCAAGAGTAGACTGTTAAGTTTTCCCGGGGCCAGCCCTGGTGGCCTAGTGGTTAAGTTTAGCGTGCTCTGCTTCAGCAGCCCGAGTTCAACTCCCGGGTATGGAACCACCCCTGTCGTCTGTCAGTGGCCATGCTGTGGCAGCAGCTCACATACAAAAAGAGAAAGATTGGCAACAGATGTTAGCTCCTGGTGAATCTTTCTCAGAAAAAAAAAAAAAAAGGGGCCAATCCTGGTGGCCTAGTGGCTCAGTTCAGGGCACTCCATTTAGCAGCCCAGTTTTGGTTCCTGGGCACAGACCTACACCACTTGTCTGTCAGTGGCCATGTTATGGAGGAAGGGTGAATCTTCCTCAGGATTAAAAAAAAAAATTTCTTTTCAGGAATGTTGTAAGACAGTATAACCGTTGGTAACTTGAAATTGGCTACAGTGGGAGTATTTACACTGTGGAAATAGGCCGATGCTATAAACTAGGCCTTTCCCGCCACCCTTCTCCCCACCAGAGGTGGTTTTTCACCAACACACCAATGGTGAGACCCCCTCCTCAACAGACACACACACCCAGCCAGGTCTGTTCTCACTCTCCAACACTGTCATTAACAGTTGTGCAGAAGCAGGTCTCTAGGACCCCACAGGGCCTCAGTCACACGGAGACTGCACCGGCACAGCCAGCGCCATGCGCTCAGGCATGCACAGAGCGGGAAACACAGCGCGCGGGCCCGGGCGGAGCAACCAACCGTCTGCCAGTCAGTCAGTCATTCTCAGACACAGGGGAACGGAGGGTTGTGGGGAAGGTACTGGAGTCTCACAGAGCCAGGATGGAATTCCAGATGTGAGCCAAGGCCCTCTCTACACTAGAGCTCAGCTTCCTCATCTTTAAAACAGAGACCATCGGAACTTAGCCAAATGGTTTCAAAGATTAAGCGAGAACACCAGCAAAGTGACCACGACGCCTGCACCCCGTGCCTGGTACAGAGAGGTGTTTCATAAGTTAGGTGATGCTGTTATCACACCTCAAGATGCACTCTCCCCACCCAGGGCACCTGCAACTCAGTGTTCCCTCTCACTATCCGCATCTGGGCATAGAAGGGCTCGGCGAGTGGCCGAGGATAAAGACAGAAACAGGCAGCTCTGTTTTCCAGCTTTTATGAAAATTAATAACATTAATAGCTCACAGACATATACATACACACATTGCTATGTACACGGTCATTAAGTTATTAATTAGTCTCTGTATAAAACGTTTCTACATTAGTGTTCCGGGCTAGGCCCGATCAGTCCTTGGCATATTCACAGTAGCAGCCCCAGGGCTCGGCCCCATGGGTGAGCAGAGGGGAGGCAGGCGGCTATACGGATGGCTCGCCCCACAGTGGGCACAGGAGGTGTCCTGGGCCGCTTATTCCCGAGTCTTTGGCTCCCTTCCTGGCATCTGGAGACCAGATGTTCAGTGAGTGGGCCAGCAGGCCTGGATTCCTGTGGCCTGGTGATCCAGGCCCTGTGCATGGAGGCTTCGGGCAACACCACAGGCCCTAGAGGATGCTGGCCAGCTCTGTAGAGTCTGTGTCAGAGCAGCCCGAGCTGCTGGCCTCTTCCCTGCAACAGCCAGAGGAGACGGGTTGAAGGAAGCACCCTTCCCCTCCCCTGCCCCGACCTGCTTCATTGCTCATGGGATCTTGGCCCTGCAATATTAGCCAGCTCTGAGGCAAGTCTAAACCACAGGCCATAGTTTGCTCAATCCCACTTGCAACCTGGAAACTGCCAGTGGGTCTGTTCACTGCTCTTGCTCCTCACGGGCCACCAAAAGCCCCAGGACGATGCTCTGGCCTGAGCTGGCTGATGGGCTGGCATGACTCTCTCCACCCTGCCAGCTTGTCTCCTGAAAGGCAGGGCTCAGGCCACACCCGAGGTCCTGCCCGCCAGGGGAGCTGTGAAGAATGCAGGCTCTGGAGTCAGAACGCCCTCCCGGGGCTCAAAGCCCACCTCTACCCCTTATCAGCTGGGCCAGTCACTTCCTTCTGCTTAAGCCTCAGTTTCTTGATCTGCAGAGTGGGAATTGTAGCATCTCTGACACCTGGGCTCCTTGAAGGACTACAGGAGATCAGGCATGCACACTCCCTGAAGGCAGGATGTTTGTTTGTTTCATCCACTAGAGCAATGCCTGGCACATAGTAGGCTTCCAATAAGTATTTGTTGAATGGATAAATGTAAAACCACTCAGCCCTGCCCCTGGCATGCAGCTACGTGTTCAAGAACTGTCAGCTGCCATGATTGTGAATCAGCCATGGGAAGGGGCCAAGCAGGAGCCGGCAAGCACAGATGTATGGGAGGCAAGTCCAGACTTGGCCACAGGAGGCCCAAATTGAGGGCACAGACCAGATTATGCCCCTCCTCCACCTCTCCAGCCCTCCCGGCTCTCACCGCAGAGCCTGCAGGGCTTTCTTGTTCTGTCGCCGCTTCTCCTCGTCAATGGGGTACAGTTTGAAGAGCAGCAGGCCCAGCAGGATGAGGACTATGGGAGTCATGGTCACCAGCATCTTCAGCGTAAACTTGACGCGCCTCGGCTGGGTGCAGCCACGGGTTTGGTAGCCGGCAAAGCTGTGGGACCCAGTGGGCAGGGGAGTATGAGGATGGGGCGCCTGGGGCCCGCCGTGCCCAGCACTGGCCCAGACCCCCAGCCCACTCACTCAAGACTGAGGGTGGAGATGCCCAGAGAGACTCCGGAGGCGAACTTGGTGAAGAAGACATAGAAGGAGAAGAAGATGGGCTCGGTTCCACGGGAGTGGGGCTGCTTCAAGTGGAAGTCGTCAATGACGTCGGGCAGCATGGACCTGTATAGAGTGGTGGCAGCCATGAGGAGCCACCCACCTGGCA
Source organism: Equus asinus (assembly GCF_041296235.1). NCBI lineage: Eukaryota > Metazoa > Chordata > Mammalia > Perissodactyla > Equidae > Equus > Equus asinus. The sequence continues at coordinate 83,229,726 of NC_091794.1, forward strand.
ACCCCAGACCCCCACTAGCCTGTATGGGGCCTCTGTCTGCAGCCGCTCTGCAGCCCCACAGGCACAAGCTCAGTGAGGAGATGGCAACTTTTTGTGAAAAGAAAAAAAGGCCCCTTCCTCCAAGATGAAGTAGCCCCTCTCTAGGTGCTCAGCGTGGCAAGTAGAATGCAGACCAGATTTTAGCCCCATTTCCTACCCTGATTAGGTGTTCTTGCACAGTTCACAACCTATATAACTGTCCAGGGGAGACTCACCCCACCCCCAACCTGGACCCACAGAATGGCCTATAGGAAGAGAAGCCTCCACAGAATTCTCCCCAAAGAGCTTCAGAACTGGGGGAGTGGAGGGCTGGGGAACACACCCAGGTGGGCCTATATATACTTGCCAGGGTAGTAAGAAGGCAGCTGCTACACTGATGCCAGCTGCCACAGCTACCACGTATGTGATGATCAGGTTACGCTCCATGAGGGCCACCAAGGTGAGAAATGGCACTGCTGACTATGGGAGGGGATGGGTGCAGGAAGACGAGTCAGCTGAGAGGCTCCCACCAGCAACCCCAACCAGCCCAGGCCCTACCCTTTGGCCACTCACAGAGATCCCAATGTATACAGCCGTCTTTTTGCCAAACCGGGTTAGGAACCATTGCCAGATGGGGATGGTGAATGTGGCCGAGAGCTGAGGATGGACAAAGTGGGTGAGGGAAGGGGGTCAGAGCCACAGAACCCCTCCTGCCCTTCTCAGGACCCCAAAGGTGTTCCCAGCCCTGCCTGAGAGCAGCCAGATGACATCTTCTGGGCAGTGAGGACGCTGACAGGCACTCTCACCGCCCTCCGGGGAGCCAAGAGCTGGGGCCAGTCTCGTACCCTGCCTCTCTGAGCACAGCCGAGCACAAAGTCCCCAAGTTCCTGGCCTCCACACCTCTGCTTTTGCTATGCTCTCTACTTGAACATCCAACCCCCAACTTGTTCTTTTCTTTTTTTCCCAGTTTTATTGAGGTACAATTGACATATAACATTGTATTAGTTTAAGGTGCACAACATAACGGTTTGAAAGATGGACCCAAACTCTTTCTTTCACAGTCCTACCTAAGCAGTTGTAGGTCAGGTCCAACCAAATATTCTGAGAAGCCTCCCTCATCCTTTCATGACCTTGGGCCAGCCTGGGAAACATCCTCTGACTACCCAAAGAACCTTCTCGCAGCCTATGCCACTTCAGCCCAGGCTGCCTACCCACCCTCAGGGCCCCGCACGCACCATGATGGCCAGGAGCAGATTCTGGAATTCATTGCGGAAGCCCAGGGTGTAGGTGCAAAACAAGGCGAAGTTCCCTTCCACCAGCTGGGGGATGGGGCAAGGAAGGGAAAAGGAAACGCAAGGAAAGAGGTGATGTTGGGGCTAAGCCTCCCCAACACATTCCCTGTGCTCCAGGGACCTCTGTTTAACCCACCCCCACCCACCTATCCCTCAGGCTTTGTCACAACCTGAGTCCTTGGCCTCCCTCCCGCCACCCGCCAGGCTGAGCATGTCAGGCTTCCCCCACTCACCATGAAAGCCAGGGAGGTGAAGAGGAAGCCGGCAATAAGCTTGACGTACGGGCCGTGGCTCATGACCAGCCGGAGGCCCCGAAAGAAGGACATCGGCTCAGCCTGCTGAGTCTCATAGGGTTCTGGGGGCCAGAAGGGACAGTGAGGAAGGAGTGGAGGCCCCTCCCAAAGCCTGAGGCCCAGGCAGAGGGACAAAGCCACCCTGTGGTGGGGCTTGCACCCCTCCCCAGGGCCCCTCACCTCTTTGCTCCCGCACGCCCAGGATCAGGATGACAGCACAGATGATATAGATGGTGGCAATGACCCCTGCTGCCAGCAGGTATGCATTTTGCTAGAAAGGGGGTAAAGGTGACATAGAGAGACAGTCAGTCTGATCTCTTCCCATCTCCCAGTAGCTCCGCTCAATGACCTCGGACCAGTCCCTTCTCCGGGGGCCTCACTGTCTCCATCTGCGAACTGGGAAAATCATCCTGGGCTGGCTGCTGCTTCCTAAGGCTGGGCAAAGTCCAGAGGAACAAAATGTTAAGAAGCCAGGCCATGGAGTTGGAGAGACCACAGTTCAAATCTCCCCAAATCCAGTTTCTGTAACTCATGGGCTCTGTGACCCTGGGAAAATTGTTTAGCTGCTCGATGCTTCAGTTTCCTTATCTGCAAAGTGGGCACATTAACAGCTTGTATATCAAATACTGGACATGTAATGAACACTAGCTATTACGACTATTTTGAGGATGACTGCAAACCACCCCATTGTCCCTTATCTCCCCAAATCTCCGCCCTGCCAGGGGCCTCACCGTTTCTCTGAGTGAGGTGGTGCTGTGTGTGCGATTGGCACCTTCCAAGGCCACTGCAGAAATGTTGCGGTCCTGGAGACAAGGTGTATCCGCTTGGCCCACGATTTGCCCCTGGATCGCTGTTCCCAGCACTGTGCCCAGCACCTCCACAGTCATCCCTGAGCAGTGAAAGGGAGGTCCTTTGGAGGAGCCTTGTGACTTGTGGGCCCCAGGGGAAGAAGGCACAGTGGAGAGAAGTCCAGCTCTTAGCCCCAGGTGATGGCAGAAGCTCAGGGTGGGTATAAGGTGGTCGAGCGGATGGCACCTTGGCCTAAATTCATGGCCTTGCTCTGTGTGACCTCTGGCTAGTCCCCGTACCCCTGTGGTCTCACCAGAGCAATAAGGGGATTGAGTCATTTTTAAGATGGTCTCACACTCGCTTCCAGCAAGGGAAGAAATGTGCCAGGAGGGTCAGGGAACAGTCGGCCCAGGGGCCCTGGTGGGTAGAATCAGTGGGCTGGGGAGAGACTTACGATATGCAGTGGCAGAATCCCGCTCACTCTGTTCTGTGCTGATGAACATGGTGAGAGCTGAGTAGGGAACGTGGAAACACTGGCATGGAAGAGAGGCCCTCGGCCAGTCAGACAATGGACAGACAGATGTGGCTTCGGCCACCAACCCTGGAGGCCCCAGGGACTGCCCTCACCCCTGCCCCCAGACACCCAGGGGAGGTGCCCACACTCACTGTGACCAGTGTCTCAAAGAGGCAATAGAAAAGCAGGTACCACAGGCTCTGGCCCTGTGGGAAGTCAGGCACGAACCAGATGAGGAAGTAGGCAACGACGGCCAGGGGCGTGGAGAAGATGATCCTGAGGAAGGCGAGCTCTCAGTGGGGGCTGGATGCCAAAACCCCAGGATCTGGGCCCAGCCTGGATTGCTCTGTAGCCCCAGAAGGTGCCTGCCAAGAAGGAAATTCTTCCCCCAAATCCACCCACCCCAGGGTCTCTGGGAAGAGGCTGATAGCCAAGACAGGGCCCCCGGACTGAGATCCTGAGCATGAGGTCAGATCCTGAGTCTCACCTATGTCTCCCCAAGGGAGAGGACTCCAGAGGCAGGGGCTTCCCATGGGATGGGGTGGCTGAGAATGGAGGCCAAGACGGCAGGTGGTGGGGCAGGGAGGCAGGGAGAAGGAGCGACCCCCAATGCTGGTGTTCTCACATGCGTGCACACACAGGGGTAGGGGAGGCCAACTCCAGGCGAAGGGTTTCCTTCTGGGGGGGCCTAGTGAAATAACTATACCGGGGGCAACTGTCTGCCCCTCACTTGTGAGTCCCACACTATCACAAGTGGTTAGACCTCAGGATGGACTAACTTCGTGGCATGAGTATAGAAAGGCAGCAGAGAGCAGTGGTTAAACAGTCTTTGGAGCCATGCTTCAGGGATCCAATACTAACTCTACCAAGAACTATAAATAACTTAGTCTTGGGCAAGTTACTTAACTTCTCTGAGGCTCATTTTCTCCTCTGCAAAACAAGAATAGTAATAGCACTGACCTCCCACTCAACATTTACTCAAGAAATACTCAAGTGCCAAGTCAGTGCCGAGCGCTGTTCTATTTACTTAGAATGCACCAGTGAACAAGCAGCCAGGTCACTGCCCTGGTGGAACTCACATTCTAGTTGGCAAACAAAAAAGTAAACACAATTAAAAAGTTATATATACTATTCAGCCTTAAGAAGGAATGAAATTCTGACACATGCCACAACACAGATGAACCTTGAAGACATTATGCTAAGTGAAATAAGCCAGTCTCAAAAGGACAAATATCGTATGATCCCACTTACGTGAGGCACCTAGAGTAGTTAAATGGAGAGACAGAATGTAGAAGGGCGGTGCCAGAGGCTGGGGGGAGGGAGGATGGGGAGTTATTGTTTAATGGGTTTAGAGTTTCGGTTTGGGAAGAGGAAAAAGTTCAGGAGATGGACGGTGGTGATGGTTGTACAACAATGTGAATGTACTTAAGGCCACTGAATTGTACATTTAAAAATGGTTAAAATGGTAAACTTTATGTTATGAATATTTTACAACAATGAAAAAAATTTATTGGGGGGGGGGGGCCAGCCCGGTAGCATAGTGGGTAAGTTCGCACATTCTGCTTTTGTGGCCCAGGGTTGGCTGGTTCGGATCCCGGGTGTGGACCTACGCACTGCTTGGCAAGCCATGCTGTGGCAGGCGTCCCACATAAAGTAGAGGAAGATGGGCACGGATATTAGCTCAGGGCGTCTTCCTCAGCACAAAGAGGAGGATTGGCAGTGGATGTTAGCTCAGGGCTAATCTTCCCCCCCAAAAAAAATTTAAAAAAAATTTATAGGGGCTGGCCTTCTGGTGTAGTGATTAAGTTTGTGCTCTGTTTTGATGGCCTAGGGTCTGCCAGTTTGGATCCTGGGTACGGACCCGAATACTGCTCATCAAGCCATGCTCTGGCAGCATCCCACATATGAAATAGAGGAGGACAGGCACACACGTTGACTCGGGCTAACGGGGATTAGGAGTATGGGGGTGCAATTCACAACCGAGTGGACAGGGTAGCCCTCATCGAGAAAGTGACATCTCTGCCAAGACTTGAATGACAGGAGGGAGTGGGCCTTGCAGACATCTGAGGCAAGAGTATGCCAGGCAAGGGAAAGTCATTGCAAAGGTCCTCAAGCGGGAGATGTGCCTGGCAGTTCTGAGGGAGGGCAAGGAGGCCATTGGGGCTGGAGTGGAGCAAGCATGGGAGATGGAATTAGATGAAGTTGAAGAGGAAATGGGGTACCAGCTCAGGTCGAGTCTTACAGGCCAGTGAAAGCACTTTGGTTCTATTTCATAGGGTTGAAGTAGTTTTCATAAGACTTAAGTAAGTTGATATTAAAACGTGGGATACTGCTTGGGGCACGGTAAGTGTCTGCTGTGATGATCACACCAGGAAAGCTCAGCCGGAGGGCACAGGCCCACAGCCAGGGACTGCGGAGAGCACTGGGCTGGGAATCCGAGCTCAGGCCCAGCCCTGCTGCATCTCAGTCTCCGGCGTGAGCCTGCCGATGCCCTACCTCTCACGGGGCAGCCTTGGGAACTCCAGGGAAAGTGTCTGTCAAAGTCTTCCTGGTCCGAAGGGGGCATTTAAATGCTGGTTGAGGGCAGGGGCTGGGCTGAGGCCCAGCAGAAAAGTGGTCCACAGGGCTCATGAACCCCACAGGGCCCAGCCTCTTCCTACCCTGAAAGGAGTAGGGGTGCTGGATCCCAGGCCTGAGGCAGGGCCTGGGTCCCAATGGTGGTGTGGACAGGAAGGATGTCACATACACTACATGGCAAAGCCTCAGTTCATGAGGGATCCAGCGTGCACTCAGACATAGGGGTGGGCATACCACTCAAGAGGCATCACCAGGAGTCACCACCCAGACAGGTGAGGACACGTACACAGACATCCTGCTAATTCAGAAACCGGCCTGAAGGGCCCTCACCAACGTCACCAAGCCAGCTGCCACACCTGCTCAGCGAGAGGCCCTCAGATCCTACCTCCCACAGACAGGGCCTCCTCTGCTCTCCCTCCCTGCCCTCCTCCACCCCTCCCGAATGCCCGTAGAACAAGGGCTCCTCGTCAGCCTTCGTCAAATACTCAAACACTCCATCCTCTCCCAGACGAATGTAACTGGGAGTAACCCTGGCTGCTGCCGCCCTGGGCTGGCCAGAGCAGCTGCCTCCCATTGGCTGGGCCTCATGAGGAGATGTGGCAGCAGAGTCCCGCCTCCCACTGGTTACCAGGGAGGCGAGTACCTCATGGGCTGGCTCTCTGGGATCACCAGCCTGAGCAGCCTGCCCAGGTAAAGCAGGTTGCCTTGCCTCTCTTCCTCACTGAAGCCAGGATCAAAGGCTCCAATCTGGGCCCTAGCCAGGGGCTGGCGGGATGCGGGATTCGGGACTCGAATGGGAGGGAGGGCATCGTGAGAAAGGAAGCTTGCAGGGGGGGCGGGGGCTGTGGGAAGAGCTTTGAAGGCCTTGAAGGCCGGAGACCAGGTATGGGCGCCCCTGGGGCAGGAAGGCGCCCACTTGAGCCTGGATGGGCTGGAGATGAAAGGGGTATGTCCCCCCCTCACCAAGCAGGATGTCCTGGAGGGAACCAGAGCCCCGGCCTGTCAGCCTGTCCTGTGTGCCTCCCTTTACTGTCTGATCTGGCACCACCTCCTCCCATTTTGCCCCAGAGCCTGAGGCTGGGTAGTGTTCGCTTTGTACTGAAGAAAAAGTTTGCCTTATCCAAGGGGCCAGAGGTTGTGGTCCCTGCTATTCCACTCTTGGCATCACCTTCCATCCTTGCCCTACCAGGAGCCACTCTGAAGGGTGCCAAATTATATATCACTCAGTGCGTGCCAGGCACAGTTCTAAGTACTCTACATATAAAAAAACATTTAATCCTTACCACAACCCTCTGAGGCAGGCCTAATTATTATCCCCATTTTGCAGATAAAGAAATTTGAGGCTTAGAGATGTTAAGTGACTCGCCCAAGGTTGCACAGCTGTAAGTGGTGAAGCTGAGATTCAAACGGATGCAGGCTGGCTCCAGAGTATAACCTCTCAACCACTATGCGGACTACCTCTGCCACGATGGGAAGGCACTCAGTGGGAGAAGCTAGAATTCCAGCTTCACTGAAGGGAATGGACCTTAGGGAGCAAAAGGGCCTGGGCTAGGGAAAGCTGCCCCATCTAGAAATATGCGCAGTCTGGGAATGAACTGGCAGGGTGTCCCAGTGCCCACGCTTGGGGCAGCTGAGGCCTCAGCTGGGGTTTTGACATCCAGGTTTTAGCATCATTCCTTCTCCTCATCCCCCAGCCTGTGACAAGCAGATGAGGGACCCTTAAGGGTAGACGTTTTGGAAGCCCTGCCTTCTGCCACTTCGATGGAGCCTCCTCTACTCACCAGGGCATGAGGCGGCCCAGGCGGGTCCACGAAGACTTGCTAATGAAGAAACCCACCAGGGGATCTGTGATGGCATCCCAAGCCCGGCCCACAAATAGGATGATGGAGGCAGAGAAAGGGTCCACCTGGAATGGGGAAGAGCCAAAAGACAAGCCTTCATCCTTCCACCCACCTCGACCTTCAAAGGTAGGCAAAAGCAGGGGTTCCCTCCCCGCCTCAGCCAGGCCCTGGGCTGCTCCCACCCAGGCCTTAAGCAACTTCACTTGTCATGTTAATAACGACAATAACAGTTCTGTGACAGCAGTAGCACTGTGTGCCTCCTTAGAAACTTTCCCAGCTCTGTCCCCTTATATCCTCCCCTCCATTCCATCAATTAGAATGAATCCAGAACCATTTCCTTGCCTCCCTCTCACAGCCCTGAGCCCCCAACCACCTGGTATCAGACTTAGGATTTGCTGGGTGACCACAGGGGGCCTCATTTTCCCCATCTGTATAATGGAAGTTATGATCCCCATCTTACAGGGTCAAGCTTTATCTCTGATGTGGAAAAAGGAACCTATAGATACTTTTAAAAAGTGGCCTGTCACTACCTGCTCAAGCTATCCCTCTCCCCCCAAATCTTCTAGGCCTAAATAGGCAGCTTCTCTGGACTCTTCCTATCCATCTTACTATTGTTATTGCTGCAGGAAGCTGGGAAGCTAGCAGCGTCTCTCTCACTGCAGTCTCCTCTATCTGACTTGCCCAACCCAAACACCCATGACAGCACAGTTTTACACTGACTGCAGGTTCCTCATATTTGCACCATGATCAGGGCCCAGCCCATGGGAGTTGCTCAAAAACTAGCTGAATGAAGTCATTTATCCTTTCTGGGTCTCTGTTCTCCACCTATAAATGGATACAACTAAGAGGCCTTGCTTGCAAAATCAGATGCTACATAGAAAAGTGGCCAGTGCATGACCCCTGAGAGCCAGAGCTGTTCAGCCTCGCACTCTCCCACCCAGACAAGGTGAATTCTCAGGATGCCAGGCTGCTGGCCAAGATCTCTCAAAGCAGCGAGACACCCTGAGGCACCCCAAGTAACCCTCCCAGTCAAAGACCCTGTGTATTGGGGCACTCTAACTTAGGCCAGCACTTGAGGGCCCCTGTGCCCACTGACATGCCTCTGCTCCTCAGGTGAAGTTCGGATGCACCTCGTCCACAAGCCTGCCAACATCCACCAAGCTCTGAGGCAAGCCAGCTGACTACTGTCCAGCCGGGAACATGGTGTGCCACTTTCTTCCAAGAATAGTGCGTCACCAGCGGGCTCCATTCTCCCTCACACTACCGCCTACCCTCCAGGCTCTGTTGCTCTTGCCAGGCAAGCAGGAGTTGCCTGACCTTGCCAGCTAAGATTCCTGGGGCAGATAGACTCTCCTTCTGGATACTTTTCAAACTGTGACTCTGAGAAGCAGAAAAGTAGAGATTCCCAGCGCCTTTTCACAGACGGAGAGAACTGAATGAACCCACCAGGGAATCTCCAGTCTTTCCCACCTCGGGATGCTAGAAGAGCCCTGGCGGGCTCAGCCTACTCACCTGAGCCACATCCAACAGGTAGATCTGCAGGAAGAACCCCAGGGCACAGCCTGTCACCTGGTAGGGGGCCCCTCCAACTGCATAGCAAAGCTTGCTGCAAACGGACAACTGTTGTTTCTTCTTCGGTTCCTTCTGGGAAGAAGAGGAAAGGATGAAAAGAGGCCTAAGATCCTAGCCTCCATCGTAGGTGGTTCCACAGGCAGGATCATCCCTCCAGCCAACTCTGCCAGGAGGAACAAATCTGCCTTGCCCTGTTCCTACCCAGGGAGATCCCATCTCCCACAAGAAAGGAAAGGCATTCTGTGTTCTTAGGAATCTGGAAAAGGGGAATACATACTGAGGAAGATGCCCCTAGAAGGCTGCCCCTCCACCCTGATTCTGAGGAAATGTCAGCTTGCTATCCCTAAAAACTCCCCCCAAGGCCTCAAGCCATACTTCTTTCCAAGTTGGAGGGAGAGCATGCTCCAGCTGCGGGACCTGTCCCGCCCTGGCACCAGCTGCCACAACATGAAAATCCTCTTGCTCCCAAGAGCTGCCTAAGCCCAGCTCCAGTCCCACCCTGGTTCAGGTTCAGAGGCCAGGACCCACCTGCCTCTGAACCTGAGGGCTCTCGAGAGCTGTAGGGGCCAAGCCCAGCTGGCTGCAGGGACAGCTGTTCCCTCCATCTGTCCCAGGGCGTCCCCGGCCTCTGCAGGCGGCCAGAGCTTCAGGCAAACCCAGGAGCTGTCCTACCCTCCTTCTCCCTGCCCTCCCTCCCTCAGCTCCTAGGGGACCTTAGAGTGGGGAGGAAAGTCCTCTAAGTGCAGGGCTGGGCTCTCTCTGGGTGGGGCATTAGGGAGGCTGAGGTTGCCCAGGGAGAGTAGAGATTACTCATGCATGGTAGCAGCGTAATTGCTCACCCCAGCTCCTTCCAAGGGTCAGTTAATGAAATTAAAAGGAAAAGGCAGTCACTTCCCTGGCAGATATCTATTGCCTGAGATCTCTCCCTTGGGTCGCCTGATTTCATTCGGTCCTTCATTACGTCCAGAGAGCTGGGGATAGGGCCAAAGGTCAAAAGGCGCGAAGCACCGCAAGACGCGCAAAGCACCGCGCGCTGGAGCGCCGACACCCACACTCACGCGAACGCCTCAGGAACGCGGCTCCTTTAAGAGCAGAGCCCTTGTTCTTATGAATGAACTTGAGCGGCCCGCACTGTAGAATTGAGGCTCAAGCGTAGGCATGTGGGGGTGGGGAGAAGGTGAGAGTTGGGGAACCAAGGGGGTTTTCCCAGATTTCTGGCGTCTCTCTGGCTTAGTCTAGGGCGGCAAACCTAAGCCGCTCGACACACAAGAACGGAACCCGGCTAGGCAGAGCCCGGCACCACGTGGAGCTGCCGGCGGGGCCGCAGAGGTGCCGAGTGGGGATGGACAAAAGGGGGCGGCCGGCGCCTCCAACCCTTCTCCATCACCCCCTGCCCCCAAGGGAACCCCTGGACCCTCTCCGCTCCCTGGAGCCGCCTGTCCCCGGGTAGTCCAAGCCGTCCCAGAACCAGGCTTATCCCTCGACGCCCCCATCTCAGCCTGCCCCCTACCCCTTGCCCTCCACTCGGGGTGCCAGGCCCTCACCTTCACCTGGGCCGGACGTTCACCCGCTTGTATAATGCCCGCGGGCAGCAGCCCCGCCGCGGAGCCGCTCTCGGCGCCCTCTCCTTTGGCCATGACCCGTGGGCCACGCCGCCTGCGATCGGGACCCCGGAATACAACTCTGCTCCGCGGGCCGCCGCTCCGTCCGGGATCCCGTCGTAGCAGTAGCTGCTGCCGCCGCCGCCGCCACGGTCGCCGCGTACTAATAAACCCGGCAGGCAGGCCAGAGAGGAACACACTCCTGCACGCCCCCTCGCGCCTCTTAAAGGTTCGCCCTGCCCTCTCCGATCCGGCCAATCCCGAGCCCGGCTGCTCCCGCCTCCAGCCAATCCCCTCGCCCGCTGGCCCTCCCTCCTGCCCAACACGCCTGTCCGCTCAGTGCCACTGAGCCACGTTCACCAGTTTCGCGGAACCGGCATCCGCCTGCGCGTGCTCCTCGCAACCCGGGGAGAAAGCCGCGAGAGCCACCTGACACGCACGAGGAAACTGAGGCCCAAGGCTGAAAGTGACCTGCCCGAGGTCCCCCAGACTGAGTTCTCCCTGAGTCAAGCCTACACCCCACGATTTCCGACCTCCAGGCCTAGGAAAGGTGGGGACCCCGAAGCCCACCGTCCTCTTTAAAATCTGGAGTCAGGTCGAGTTTCTCTGTCCTCCAACCCTGGAGGATGCAGCGCCCGTCCTTTGCGTACCGATGCCCCTCTCTCGTCCCCCAAGGGCCAACCATGCCCTCTTCCTGTCACTGCCCCTTTCTCATCCCCCAAGAGGACCATTACCTCTTCCTGCATCTTTGGGGCCCTCAGCCATAGGGGATAAAGATGAGGCCACCCAGTCGCTGCCCGTATGGGCAGGAAGGAAGTTGTGGAGACGAGAGGGGACCACAGCCACTAGTTCACTATGATAGTAGCAGCAGCGTTTTATGGAGAGCTTCCTCCACACTTAACATAATCTTACTCAGCCTTCACAACCGCCGGATGAGGGTGGTACTTTTATCATCCCCATTTTACAGCTGAGGGAAGGGAGACTCACAGAAGTGACACAGCTGTTACCTGGCAGCGCCAGGCCTGGAAGGTTTTGTCCCTTTCCAAAGCCTTTCCTCTTAACATCCCTGCTCTGTCCCTCTCAGCAAAAATTTCTGGAAGGCTGAATGGGGTACATGTGTCTCCCCAACAAAGAGTCCGGGGAGATACAAAGCTGCAGGGGCTCTCTGCGTTGAAGCAATCAAGGAAAGGTTTGAAAAAGAGTACTGAGTAATCTGTACTTAAAAGAAGATGGGAGGAGGGGCTGGCCCCGTGGCCGAGTGGTTAAGTGCATGCGCTCCGCTGCAGGCGGCCCAGTGTTTCGTCAGTTCGAATCCTGGCACGGACATGGCACTGCTCATCAGACCACGCTGAGGCAGCGTCCCACATGCCACAACTAGAAGGACCCACAACGAAGAATATACAACTATGTACCGGGGGGCTTTGGGGAGAAAAAGGAAAAAAAAAAAAGATGGGAGGACATTAGTCTAGAACAGAGGCTAGACACAATGCCAGAAAACAGTCATTTCAACCAACTCTGGGTCCCTTATGCCAATGCCACCCCAGGCTTCCCAGACATCCAAGAGGCTGATGGGGACCAGTTCACTCTGCTCAGTGAAGGGCTGCTGGGATTCTCGAAGGCCACTCACCCCTGTTCCTGTGGTTGCTCAGCGTCAGGTTCCTTTAAAAAAAAAAAAGTCTCTGATTGCCAGGAGGAGAGATGAGACGTGGCTGCCCCAAGATGGCCACACCAAGCTTCCTCATATGCCTTAGCAGATCCCATCTTGGCACCCAGCTCTTGGCTACTGCTGAGCAGAAGAGAGCCAAAGTGAGACAGTTGAATACTGTGAAAAGGGCATGGGCCCCATGGCTCCGTCATGAGCTGTGTGACATTGCTCTGTCTCCTTCCCTCTCTGGGCTTGAGTCAACTGAGGTAGACACTACAATGCCTTCCAGCCCTAAAATCTTTGCTCCTATAGCATCACACTGTATCCCGAGTGATATAGATCCCCAGCAGAACAGGAGCTCCGGGAAGTAGGAACCATATCTTTGTCACTGCCACATCCCCACTGACTAGCTTGAGGCCTGACTCAGTAGGAACTTCGTAAATATGTGTCTGATGATGCATGCTCAGTCTTTCTCAGGTACAAGCATAAGAGCAGCCCATTCAGAAAAGCTCCAGGCTCCTCCACTTCCTAGCTGTGTGGTTAACCGTGGGCAACTCAGTTAACCTCGTTGTGTGTAAAGTGGGGATATTAATAGTGACTACCTGATAGTGTTTTTTGGATATGAAACAAGAAAATGCACAGGAAGTGCTTAGCACAAGGGCCTGGGAGCTGAAGCTGGCCTTGTCCCTCTCCTGGCCGGATTCCAGTCTGTCAGTGTAGCAAGATTCCAGATATGGCCTGACCAAGCCAGCACAATAGGCCCATTATTTCCCCCAGTCTGGACACGACACATTGTTAATGCAGCCTAAGACTGCTGGGCTTCAGAGCCTTTCTCTCCCATGATTAGTTCCCATCAGGTTGTGGTCAACTAAATCATTCAGATCCTTTTCACCGGAGCTGGGGTCGAGTCAGGTCTCTCCCTCATCCTCTGCTGTGTGAAATGTCTTGAATCTCACAGAAGGACAATGTCATCTTGCTTAGTCCAGCCTGTCGAAATTGTTCTGAAGGCTGGTTCCAAACAATATTGCCCACTGTTTTCTCTCCCTCTCTAAGTTTAGATCCAGGCTGCTCCTTGCCACTTCAGCTCCACCATCCAGACTGTTGGTCAGGACAGAGCCCCATAACACACCGCTAGAGACCCTTATTCACTATTAACCGAATCAGGGCACCCACTGTATGCCAGGGAAGCACTGTAAGGGCTTTATATACGCCATCTCACTTACTCCTCACAACACTATGGGGAGGGTAGTTTTTATCACCCCGGTTTTATAGATGATGGACCGGGGGCTCAGAAAGGGAAAGCAGGGACTAGTTTTATAAAGGCAGAGTCAAGCCCCTTTTTCTGATGATGAGTTTGGTTGTAGATTTGTCACTTAGAGATGTTGTCCTCGAGGTGCATACAGTCCTGACCGTATGTCTCCATTGGCTCTCTTGGCCCTTCCTACCTGCTCACCACCCCCACCACCAGGCCTGAGACCCAAGGGGCTTTGCTGAGGCTCCAGTCCACTGTGGGCAGAGGGCAACCTCACCAGATCTATTCGCCTCAGGAGCCTGGAGCAGAGACCTGGGCCCAACCTTCATAGCAACATTCTTTGCATCTAGGACAGCAGTGAGGACAAGGGCTTCTCCTTGAGGAGCAGATGGACAGCTCACCCCACTCCGTGGTGGGACCAACCTCCCGGCCATCCTTGACCCTTTCTAGGTCTAGCCCAGGCTCACAGCCTAGGACAATGAAATCAAGACCTCCCCTTGTTGCTCTCCACCTGCCTGTGCCCTCACAAGTCACCATGCCCAACCCGGTGGGCTTCTTTGTGCGCTGTAGCATACTGCCTTGAGGGCCTTTGGGGGAGGCCACTGGGTACCCTCAGCTTCTTAGGAGGCAGAGCAGTGGAGTTAAGTGCAAAGATCCCAGAGACAGATTACCTGGCTTCATAGCCCATCTGTACCATTACAGTTTACCCTTGGGTATTACTGAATCTCTTTGATCCTCAGTTTCCCCACCTGTCAAATGGGGATAGTAATTGTACCTATCTCATAGGGTTGGTATGAGGATTAAGTGGGGGTGCTTAGAATAGTGATTGGCACATAGTAAGCACTTAAAAAAGGTTCATTACTATTATTATCAAGATTATCACTATTAGTACCCTGGGCAAAACCGCACCAAGTAAGGCCACTTAAGTCAGAGGGGAGAAAATTGGATGTAAATGGCTAAAGGCTAGATTTATGTCTGGTAACTCAAGGTGGTATTTCCAGCACAGTGGGATGCTGTCAGGGCAGGATAACCAGGTGGAGCTGTTGGGGTGTTGGTGCTAGGAGATTGTTGCTAAGTGAAGGTGTTGTCAGGTGCCAGTGTTGCCAAGTGGGATAGCTTGCAGTCTGTCAACCAATGGCAAGATCTCTTTAGTCTCTAACTGGCAGACCCCCCCCCACCTTGACTTCTGGAGAAAAGGAGCACAGCCACGCCTTAAAACATGCTTAGCTCCACAGCTATTGGTATTGGGGTGGTGGTGCTCTAAGGCCTGAGGCCAGGGTATGGCTGGGTTGAAGAGGTAAGGGCTGGGCAGGCCCTGGAGCAAGGGCTTCCCGGAACAGCTGCTGTGATGAAGATGCCTCAGCCCGGCCCCATAGAGTCTCTTTGTTTGCCTTTGGGGAGGAGGCAGAGCAGAAAGTAGGACGGAAGGACTCCTGAGGGTCCCAAGAGAGGCTCTTTGGGGAGGAAGTAGCTGAGGGCCCTTGAAGTCACCTGAGGCTGCCAGTGCCCACTTGGATGTTGGTTGGGCAATTTGGGGGCAGGCCTGAAGGCTGATCCGTCTGATCCCATGAGGCTGTGGACCACTCCATAGGAAGCCCCCTATCCTGGGCTTCAGGACTGGGCTGGTGAGGGGTCTGGCTTCTAAGCTTCAGTCGTCAGGGGGCTGAGGAGCATGGAGAGTGCCCAGAGATTCCTTGGGACACCTGGTCCCTCCCCTCCCACCAATATCCTTGCATCTTCTCATCTTGGACTTCCCCAAGTTCAAGGTCCTCCCCAGAAGAGAGAGATAGACCTACTCCCCAGGAAGACTCTGACTGCTGAGGAGACGTAAGAGTGACAGAGTGGAAGAAGCTGGGTAGGTCAGCTTGGCTCAGAGCGTCATGCCATCTGAGGCCACAGTGCAGCTCTGAGGGAGCCCCAGTTGTTGGACTAACCTACCACGTAGCCTCAGGGTCCACAAATCAGGTGAAGTACTCTCTGGACAAGAGCAAGAGCCTGGCCTCACAGGAAGGGGAGGGGACTAATGCCTGAGCAATACCTCTGCCTTCGTGGCCGTCCAGGACTCTGCCCTGGCTCTCCTCACACTCACACCAAGTTCCTGAATGGAGGCCTTCGCTTGTTCTGCTGGCCTTGACCCTCTCAGAGCTGAAGAATCTTTTAGAGTAAGCAACTTGCTTACTCTCTCTCGGTTATTTATTCTTTAGTTATTTTCTTATTTATTTGAAATTGGTTTTCTTTACCTCTCTGTTTAATCCCTCTGAGCCCAGCAATAACTGAGGTTTTGCCTTGATATAATTAATAAAGTCTGTCTTTCTACCCCTCCAAAGGTGCTTACGTTCTCTTCTCTCTGCTTAAGCTCTAACTCACCATAGGTCCTCCGCTCCACGGGTCACCTTCCTCACCTCTCTCAGATTCTACTTCCTACGTCCACTCTTTCTACTGATATGATAGACAATGTGTGTTTAATTCTGCCCTTTTCCAGCGTGGCAGAAGTGGAACCTGCCTTGGGACTCCCTGAAGTCCCCTCCCCTTCTGGGCCTCCTTTTATCCATGAGCACAAAAAGCATGTTGGACAATCCAGCACCACGTAATGGCTGCTGCTGCTTCCACTATGGTGAACCTGAGACCTCCAGCTTTTGGTAGCTGCCTTCAGACTCGTGGTAACCCTGTGATTTCATGCTGATTAGAGGCAAGAGAGTACTGGCATAGCCCTTCAAGAGTTTGAATCTAGTTCTGTCTTCAGCTAGCTCTGTAACGTGGGCAGGTTCCGCTCAGCCTCGTTCATCTGCTCTGCAATAATACCTCGTGGTGTTATCCTGAGGATCGGGTGAGAGAATGCATGTGTACAAACAAACCTTGTAGTTGGCTCGCAACAAATGTTAATTTCTTTCCTTTGTCCCTCTGATTGGCAGGATGTCTTTGATTACTAGACAATAGAAAAACAAATTTCTATTCTGGGAATAAAAACTTAAAACACGAGGGCCTTTAAAAAAAAAGGATATTTGGAGGAGGTATAAAAGGGGCCTTGTCAGCGCATTCGTTGAACCTATCCTTGGCCCCCCCAGCAACACAGATGAATCAGGCATGGATGATCTCGTCCTTTGAGGAGGTCTCATCTAACCATGGAGACAAAGATAAGCAGATTAAGTTATAAAATGATGTGGCAAAGGCCTAATGGTGATCTGTCTGAGTGCACGGATTTGAGAACACCTGCTTATGTTTGAAGGGTGGAAGTGTGGGAGGGCTTCACAGAGGAGGTGATGATAGCCCTGAACCCTGGAGAGTTCCTGAGACAGGGAAAGGCATGCCAGACAAAGGGAACACGACAGATATGGAAGTGTGAGGGAGGATGGCAGGTGCAGAAACAATGAGCAGCTTGGGCTGATTTCGACATTTGCTGGTTGGGAAATTGGTAAGCCCTGAGGCTGAGATGGAAGGAGGCCTTGCTTCCTCCTCATCCTGAAGACAGTGGGGAGCCGGAGCCGTTAAACGGAGTCTGAGCAGACGAGTAAAATGACCACATCTGTACTGTATAAAGATGACACTGCCATTTGCCACCCTCAGACCCTCATCTCATCGTTCCTGAACTGTGGCAGCAATGCCCTAACTCGCCCCTCTGCTCCAATCTCCAACAACAGACAAATTAAAAAAAAAAAAAATTTGACCATTTCGCCCCCCTGTTTAAAATCTCCCTATTATATGTGTTCAATAAATGTTTGATGAGTGAGAGACTGGATGAACAAAGGGGCTATCTGTAATAGCCTCTTCCTCTATGTTTCTGGGTCTGGGGGTCTAAATCAAGCACTTCCTGATTTCCTTTCTGGGAGAAGTGAGACCAGAGAAAGGAAGGGACTTGCTCAAGGTCACATAGCAAGTCAAAGAAGCAGTGGGACTCTGCTTCCCACCCCATTGGGATTCTGAGGGACAGCCCTTGCAGAGAAAGCATCAGGCCATGTTTTGCCCAGTATCTGAGTCCCAAAGATGGACCGTCCAGATGAGGGCTAGGAGGACCACAGAACATTCCCCCCCCCGCCCCCCCCCCCCCAAAAACATCAGCTCCTTGTCGCCTCTGGCCAGGAGTAGGGTTGAGATCTGGAATTTCTCCTCCTCCTCAGCTTGTAGCCTTGACCTCCCCGCCTTGGGGCTGCCTCTAGGAGGAGCATCAAGGAACTGCTAGGCTCTGAGCTGGGTGTGGGGTTCTAGGCCACCCTATTAGGCTGGCCTCTAAGTTCTGGAGCTAAGATGGATCTGTGCTGGCTTATAGGCTTTGGGGCAGTTTCTGAGATGGACTCTGGGCTCTGGATTTTGCACTTAGCTTTGGTATGAATTCCGGGTTCTGGGCTGTGAGCTGGGCTCTAGGCCCGGGGCTCAACTCTAAGTTCTGAGCTCTGATGTTTGGCCCTGACTGGACTTTGGGCCTGGACTGAGCTGTTCTCTGCACCCTGTGGCCTGGGTTCTGGATTCCAAGCTGGACTTTGGACCAGGGCTGGGCTTCTTTGGGTTCTGGGTTCTAGGCTCTGGGCTGAGTTCTAGACCTTAGGCAGTAAGCTGTGGTCTCTGTCTTCTAAACTCTGGGCGTATGTCGAGTGGGAGGAACTACAGAAGGGATACGGGTAAATTCTTGAGCTTCTCCCCTCCACCCGACTCCTCTTCCTGGAGACTTTCACCTTTGCTCCCTCCTCCTAGTAGAGAGGGCCAAAGCGAGGGTGGTAGGAAACTTCCTTGAGCAGCCCAGGGACTTCCCTGACCACCAGCAAGAAACGAGAGGTGAAGGGTAGGGTAGGCGGCATGTGGAGGTGTCCTCAGGTGGCCAGGTTCCATCCTGCTTGTTATCAAGGGCCTCCCACAGAGCAGAGAGCAGTGAGGGAGTACAGGCACAGCCCACAGCCTGGTTCCCTGTGGGAAGGCACGGGAGGCAGGCAGTAACCGGGGCCTGGGACTGAGACAGAGGGGCTCCCTCCCAACCCCCTGCTC
This sequence comes from Equus asinus, assembly GCF_041296235.1. Classification (NCBI taxonomy): domain Eukaryota; kingdom Metazoa; phylum Chordata; class Mammalia; order Perissodactyla; family Equidae; genus Equus; species Equus asinus. The sequence goes on from NC_091794.1 coordinate 83,248,094, forward strand.
ATTCCCCGAGACTTTACCCCACCTTCTGTTACAGCTGAGAGTTGGGCTTGAAGCTCTCGGTCCCCAGAAGAGGTAATTCCCAGCCAGGGTTCACCTATGCCTTTGCTCAACCCCTGATCTTTACCTTGCCTGCCTTCTCCCTTACAACGGACTGCCCCACATTTTATTCCCCTTCAAGGAAAGTCTCCTTCCTCCTGCATCTGCTCTGGAGCCTTCTACCCAGCAGGATTCCTCCCCAGCCCCACTGCTGGACACGCTCACTCCACGCTGCTGCTCCCTTGACATGGACCTTCACAGAAGATTCTCCCCGGGGGCGGCTATACTTCCTTTATTTGCTCCACCTCCTGCCTCGCCCCCTCCGACACCAGGAACACTTGGTCCTTATGCACACACAGACTTCACTGAAAGGGCAGGAATTCCTGTAGGGAAATACAACTAGAAAAAATCATTTTAAATTGTTCATGTCACGTGACCGCCCAAGGGAAAAACAACTAAAACCTGTTAACAGGATGTCCCCTCATGAGTACACTCAGTTCCTAACTTTATTCTCCTGTCTCAGATCTTCTTTCCCTCACACCCACAGAAGGAGACCAGTTCGGATCCCCAGGCAAAATCTCCATCACGCTCTGTGCAGGAAACCTCACCCCCTAAGCCACATGGGACAGGATCAACAGGATAAGAAACACTTAGCAGAACACTTCCCAAAGGCTGAATTATTCATTCTGGAAGGATCTCAGCAGGAGGATGGAGGGGTGCAGCTAATGGCCTTCAGCCAAACAGCCCAGGGTGGGCTTAGCAATTTTGACTCTCAATGTCCTATCCCTTTAAAGTTTTCCCACCAATGAGAAGGGAGAAGCTATGCTTCCTCACTGTTCAGACTTGGCCTTTTGGGGCGAGTGGGGATGACACAGGGGTGGTTAAATGCAGATCAAATACACACACGCACACACACCTACAAAAAACAAGTGTTTATTCTCAGCAACAATACAGGTTTCCCCCGCTATCCGAAAGGACAGCGTTCTTATGAAACCTTTCGTGAGCCGAAATGGTGTAAAGCGAAGAAGCAATTGCCATTAATTTATACAGGAAAAACTTCCGAGCGTTCCCAGACCCAAAAAATAATCTGCCAAAATAAATCGAGATAAAGCACAGATGCTCAGAGACACAGCTCGAAGCCATGGGGCTTGATGCTGAGATGCTGAGTGTAGTTCCCGGGGAAGGGGCTTGGCGGCGCCGCTCTCTGCTCAGAGTGCGCTGCCTCTCTCAGGGCTCGCTATAAAAGGAAACGCTGAACATTGTTTTTGCAAAAGCAAAAATCTTCTTCGGATTTCTTTCAGTTAGCGAGAACAGATACTAACATAGATCTTTCGTAAAAGCAGAGTAGCATAAAGCGAACTTTCAAATAGCAAGGGAAATCTGTATAGTCTAAATCCACATTGAGGAAGAGAAATTTTCCTAAGAGCCCCTAATCTGGTCCCTGCCCATAGTGGGGATAACATAAATTATTTTTTAGAGCAATGTCAGTTGCTCTGGATATATCCTCTTGCTTCAGGCTGTGCCCAGCCTACCATGCGTGAAAAATGGGCCTGGCAAAGAGCATCAAGTCATGATGGTCCCTCTTGGATACATAAAATCCTTGTGAGAGCTTTGAAACAATTATTTCCTTCACTTCAGACAAGATGAAAATCATGGGATGTGAAGGGCTGGAATTTATTCCGATCCCTGAGCAGAGCAATCAAGAAGCATGGGCAGGGGCCAGCATGGCCGAGTGGTTAAATTTACACACTCTGCTTCTGGAACCCAGGGTTTCGTCGGTTGGGATCCTGGGCACAGACATGGCACCTCCTGTCAGGCCATGCTGAGGTGGCATCCCACATGCCACAACTAGAAAGACCCACAACTAAAATATACAGCTATGTACTGGGGGGCTTTGGGAAGAAGAAGGAAAAAATAAAAACAATAAAAAATCTTAAAAAAAAAAAAAAAAGAAGCAGCAGCAGCAGCATGGGCCACTGGGTTTCCCAGGTACATACTCATTTTTTTCATCCAGCTGCACCCCCTACTTTGACCAGTGCATCCTCCCTTACAGCTCTTTTTGTCCTGGAAAAGCCTCAGTCTGAAACACACAGGGCTGTGAACCTCCTGGTCCTGCTCAGTTCTCGATGTTGCATGTTCGTTCACTCTGTCTGCCTAGCCAGACTGAGAGCCCCAAGATGCAGGGACCAAGCCAGGATCCCTTCATTCAGGTGAGCACTCACTGACCCCTGACTCTGTGTCAGGCAGAGTCCTTGAGGAGTTCAGAGTCTAGAGGGAGAGACCAACAGGTGAATAAATCATTACCATAAGAGTCTGATAAAAATGATGGTAGAAGGAAGCAAAGGAGATATATGGGCAAAGTTGCCATATTGCACAACCCTGGGGGTTCTATATGACAGGTCCCCTACAGCGTCATGCAACGAGACAACCCAGGTCATGTGCAAGCCCAGAGGAGGCATCTGAGCCAGGCTGGGAAGTCTAGGCAAGTCCCTTAAGAATACCAGGTATTAACTGAGGGTTGAAGGGAAAGTTTGCCAGGCAGATGAGGAGTGAAGGGCAATGCAAGCAGAGCAAACAGCATGGGCGAAGCCACAGCGGGGTGAGGGAACATGCCAAGTGTTGGGAAATATCAGGAAAAACATTTTGGCTGAAGCGTTGGGCACATGTGGAGAAATGCCTAGAGCTTGTTTGTTAAACGAGTTAATGAATGCAAGAAGGATCGTAATAACAAAAATCATAGTCGCCAGCATTTGTTAGCCACTCCCCCTGTGCCAGGCACTTTGCAAGTGGTTTACGTGAATATTCTTCTTAACTTCACAACAACTCCATGAGGTAGCTTCTTTATTAGCTCAAGGTCACAGAGCTGGTGACTGCCACAGCCAGGATGGAAACCTAGATGTCCTGGACTCTGGAACCCCGAGCCCTTGACCACTGCTTCCCTCAACACTAGTGCCCTTAACTTTGGCAGGGGTGGCCTCAGGGCAGACCCAAGTGGGCACCAGCAGTCATGTCAGCCCCCGCTTTGAGCTTCACCAGCTGCAGTGCCTTCACTGGGCAATGGCATTCACAAGAGTTGGCTTCTCTCGAGCCGGAGAAGGGCTAAATGGGGAAGGAGCCTCATGAGCAAATTCTCTGGGCATATGTGGGAAGCCCCTGGGATTCCCGGAGCTCTCTAGGAGGACTTTGAAGGAGGCTGGGGTCCTGCAGAACCAGAAAAACACTATTTGGTGACTTTGTTTTTATCCTAGGCATAGAGTGGTCTGGTTAAACCTTGAAAAAAATGTCACATTCTCTTCAGCTCTCTCATGTCGGCCCGTCCATGTTACCTGTTTTTCAACCCCATCAGGACCTCCCATCCTCCCCCCCATCCTCCCGCCCCCATCCTCCCCCAACCTAGCAGCCCTGCCTACTTTTACTTCGTCTTTCACCCCACAGGGCTGGCATTTCTCTTGCCAACACCTTCCTTTGCCTCGATCTGACCGATTTCTTTCTCTGCTACTACCCCAGGCTATTGCAAGCTGCTGGGGAAACCATGTGATCACACGCGGTCTCTGAGTTCGCCTGTTCCGCAGCCCTCTGCCTGGTCCCGGCCAGCTCAGTGGCTTTTGCCAGCCTTGTTCTAGGGCCTTTCCTCCTCAACACGACCTTAAATGTTAGAGCTCTACGGACTTCTTCCTTTAAGCCTCTTTTCTCTTTACTGCATCCTCTCCCACCCCTTTAGTGACCATATTTGTACTAATCACTCCCCAATCTACAGCTTCACCCAAATCTGGATGCCTGAATCTGTATTTCACAGGATTTTTAATACAACTAGCACTTTTTGATTAGTTAGACACTGGGCTTGGTAGATGACGTGGACTCTGCCCTCGTGAGCTCACAGTCTGGTGAGCAGATAGGAGAGGCAATTAGAATGGAGTGTGTTGGCAGAGAGAGCTGAGAGCACAAGAGACAGCTGATCCAAGGAAAATGTGTCAATTAGACTTGGATGTGACTGTGGGTGACAGAAAACCCCATATCCCAGTCATTACGACCAGTTAGAAGTCTGGAAACAACTAGTCCAGAGCTGGTATGGTGGATCCATGATCATCAGAGCCCTGGTGCTTTCTGTTTTATCGTTCTGCCACCTTCTGCCATCCTTAACACGATGCTTCTGTCTCATTGTCCAGTATGGCTGCTGAAGCTCTAGTTGTCACATCTGCATTCCAGTCAGTCTAAAGGAGGGAGGTGTGACAAAGAGCACACTCTCTCTTTAAACACAGTTCCTGAAAATTGCACAAAGCACTTCTGCCCACAGGCCATTTACCAGCACTTAGTCACGGAGCCACATCCAGCTGCCAGGAATTCCGGGAAATACGGTTTTTACTCCTGGCCAACCATTTGTCCAGCTAAAAATCAGAGTTCAATGTCAAAGGACAAGCCAGATGATGGATATGAGAGGAAAACTAGTAGTTTCAGCCTCAGGAAGCATTCTGATGAGCTGATGATTAGCCTGGACTCTGAGGGATGAGTCAGAGTTAGCCAGGCAGAGTAGAGGGTTTTAGGCAGCGGGCTGCAGAGTGTGTTCATGGGAATGCGAGTGGTTTGGGGTGTCTCCAGCATGGAGCGCATATCGGGGAGTGACGGAAGACACAGACAGGATCACAGTATCAAAGGAGTCATTCTGAGGGGGCAGTTGTGGTCCATTCCTAGGGAAGAAGCACACCTAGGGTTGGAGCAGGAGCCTGGGTTAAAATCACACTCCCGCAGAGAGCAGCAGCCTGCGTGTAGGCTGGCCTTAGAAGTCCCTCAACTTTCTGTCTCGGGCCTGGAGTTCTAAGAGACGCCAGTTTGCAATTGGGCTAAGTCCCCTCAGGAGAGAGGCTGTGGAAGCTCTGGAGCAGGGCTGCAGGCCTGAGGTAATCATCTAGGACCAGTCAGTGGCAGCAAGGCCATTGGCCTCACCAGCCTCGGCTGATCCTCCAAGGCAGGGCAGTGCCCACATGAACTATTAGCTCTTGCATTGTCTCTAGACACATCATCAGGACTTCCAAAGGTTGTGTTTATTTCCCCAGGGTGTTTGCAGACATCAGCACAGGGCAGTCAGCTGGGCCCAGAGCGGTTGGCTCTCTGGAGAATAGACCCAACCCCCTTGATTCTGACCCTATTGCTCTTCTTGCGGTAAGTGGTCAATGACCTTGGCCCAGGTCACCTCAGAGAGTTCAATAGGGAATCTCAAATACACTGACACCTCTCCACTGCCTAACGGAGTTCTCCAGCTCACACTCCTCCCCGTTCTACCTCATACAAGACACACACATCACATGCAGACACACCAACACACATGGCTTAGACCGCATACCCTGGTCCATGTCTATCTCCACATACACAGTTACTCACACACAAAAGTCACATGCACACACCACACATGTGCTACATACAGGCACAGCCCTCCAGCTACCCACATCATTTATAGACACACACATATTGCATGCAGACATATACACGCTACACATTATATTCTGACATGTCTCTCTACTTACCGCACACCATGCCACACACACATCCATACCTACACACGCACATCACACCCAGATCCCCATTGATGTTGCTTCCTGTGTTTGGGGGACAGGGTCCCCAAGTTCCCTTAGCCATAGGAACCACTGCCTTCTGAGCTTCAATGGGACAGAGACTCAGAAAGGCAGTCAGAGGGGAGAAGGCCTTTCCCCCAGTAACCTACGGACCCATGTTTGCCCCTGATGTCAGGAACATGAAGTTCTGGGCAAAGGATCCAGTATGATCTTGGCTCTGTCTCCACTTCCCAAAATGCCCTAGGGACAACAGTCCCAGCCAGAAGCCTGGAAGCAAGACTGTGCTAGATCCACTATTGTCATAGCAGCAGGAGAGTCCTCAAGCAGTGGGCAGTGTGGAATGTGCAGGGCACCTACAGGAGCTGACCCACTGGACCTGGGGAAAGGGTGAAGAGGAAAGACCCTCAGAGCTATTGACATCTACTCTGTGCCAGGCACCATGCCCAGACCTCCAGAGCATTGTCTCCTGTCATTCTCACATCGACTGTTATCTCATTTTATAGACAAGAGAATTGGGGTCCATGGAGCTGCTCAAAACCTCGCAGCCAGTTAACGGCAGGGTCTTGCTTTGAACCTGGGACTACTTATCCCCATAGCACTGGCCAGGGCCCTGACATTGGGCTAGGAGCCTGCAGCAAGGTGGCTCCAGAGCACGGGTAATCCCAGAAGTGGACAGGCTGCAGGGGACTCTGTTTAGTCTTCTCCCATTCTCTCTCCCTCCTTCTAAGTGGGGAGTACTGAGCCAGGAAACTTCAGCCCAGGAAAGTGGAGCTGGGGATTGGGAGGATGGGAAACAGTTGGATGGGTTGTGAGTTTGGACCCAAAGCCATAGATGAAGCCCATATTAGTTCTGGATATTGAGCCAAAGCTGGTGCTAGGCCAGAGGCTGGAGCTACAGCTTGAAGCAGGTCAGGGCTAGAACCGCAGAGTTGGTGCTGAGCCAGAGACTGGACTAGAGCTGCTGCTGGCACTGGAGGGAATCCAGGCAAGGGCAAGGGGCTGAACCTGGAGCCAGAGCCAGGATGGAAGGGATGGGAGATAGAGACCAAGGTCCTCCCACCCTACACTTACAGAACTCCCCACCCCCAGTATGTCAGGTACTATGCTGGGCACAGAGGGATGGCCACACAGGAGCCCACGCAGCTCAGTAGGGGAGAGAGACAGGAACACAAGGGACTTTAATCCAAGGCACACTCGGCTCTGGCAAAAGGGCCCTTGATGAAGCTGGGCTTTCAAGGGTGGCCAGAACATCAGTTGGCAGAGAAGGATGAGGGAGATTATGGTAGGCTGAGTTGGCAGTGGGGGCAAGGGCCCAGAGGTGAGAAAGCCCAGCCCGGGGTCTATTCAGAGGAGGGTGAGCTAGCACCTTATTTGGCGGGAGCAGGCCAGGGGAGCAGCGAACACGAAGCTGCTGAGGCTGGGGACCAGAGCCCATAGGACCTGGTGGAATGCTCAGGAGTTGGACTTTATCCAGAGAGTAATGGCACAGACATCGTTGGCAGGTGTTAAGAAGGATAATGATGTGGTAAGACTTCTGTTTTAGAAAAGCCCTCTGGCCTCTGATGTGGAGGAGAGACTAGAGGTGGGGGTGGGAGAACGGGAAGGCAAGGAAGCCCAGAAGGAGGCGGATGCAATGGCCAGGGCAGGAGACCATGAGGCCCAAACTGGGGCAGTGACTCCAGGACTGGGGGAGGGGGCAGAGGCGTGATCTGGAGAGGGCGTAGGAATTTGGTGATCATTTTTTGGTTGAGTATGAGGGAGAGGATGAAGGCTAAGAGGACATCCAGGATAGAGCCCATGTGTCAGGGAGGCCGCGAGGCCACTGCAGAAGTGGGGCCACCTCAGGAGAAACCACAGGGACAGAGCCTGAGTTCCAGCCTTGTCCTCCAAACTCTGCCTCTCTCTCACAAGCTGCATGTCTTGGCATGTTATCTAAGCTCTCTGAGTCTCAGTTTCCTCTTCTGTAAAATGGGGGAAATTTTACTTCCTCCACAGAGTTTTCATGAAGATCAGACAAAACATGTATGATGGTGTCTGGCACGTGGTAAGAGTTGAAGCATGTTTCGAAGCTTAGCCCTGCCCCAGCCTGGATCTCTGGCTCCCAAGCAAGATTGCTGGCCTCTATTGGTGACAATTGTAATACCTTCTTGTCACAAGGGGTGGGGCTTTCTAGCCTGACCTGCAGGTATCCTACCATGTGACAGCTCCAAGTACCTTTGACCTCCCAACTTCCCCACAGCTGAGAACATCCTGGGTGCCCTGTTTGCCCATTCTCCAGCCAGTGGGGCCCAGCTGGGGCCATCCTCTGAGCTCCCCTTCCCGATAATGTCCCAGAGGCTCACTAAATGAACCTGGGGGGCAGGAAGGAGCTTCTGAAGGGCACGAAGGTGTCCTGAACTTGACTGGGGTCTTGCCCCACCTCACCCTTCATCAGGCTACAGCAGGCTCCGGTCAGAATCCCTCCTTCCCCCGTATTCCTCAGTCCACCTCTGCAATGAGGTTTTGGGGAGGGGTCCAGTCCTGCAAGATGGAGGCTCAGGCCACCTGGGGAGGCAGAAGGACCCCCCCAGAGTCTTGCAGGCTCCTCTCCTCCTCCTTCAATATCCTTCCAGGCCCTTAGACTTCCTTAATCCCTTATGTGAATGGGTCCTCAGGGTCCATCCTGGGCCTCCTGCTCTTCCCACACACCCTGGAGTGATTTTACCCACTCTCCAGGCCTCCTGTCTCACCAATGGTGCATCTTTTGCTAAAAATTATTTTAGTAGCCAAGACATGGAAGCAACCTAAGTGCCCATCAACAGACGAATGGATAAAGAAGATGTGGTACATATATACAATGGAATACTACTCAGCTGCAAAACAGAACAAAATCATTCCATTTGCAATAATATGGATGGACCTTGAGGGAATTATGTTAAGTGAAATAAGCCAGCTAGAGAAGGATAATCTCTGTATGACTCCACTCATATGAGGAATTTAAAAATGTGGACTAAGAGAACAGTTTAGTGGATACCAGGGGAAGGGTGGGGTGGGGGGTGGGCACAAAGGGTGAAGTGGTGCACCTACAACATGACTGACAGACATTAATGTACAACTGAAATTTCACAAGATTATAACTTATCACTAACTCAATAAAAAATTATTTTAGTGAGATCATATTGGTTTATAACATTGTTTAATTACAGGTGTATATTTTTATATATCAGTTTCTGTGTAGACTGCATCGTGCTCACCACCAATAGTCTAGTTTTTGTCCGTCACCATATATATGCGCCCCTTTACCCCTTTTACCCTCCCCCTCCCCCCTTCTCCTCTGGTAACCACTAATCTGTTCTTTATCCATGTGTTTGTTTATCTTCCACATATGAGTGAAATCATACGGTGTTTGTCTTTCTCTGTCCAGCTTATTTCGCTTAACGTAATACCCTCAAGGTCCATCCATGTTGTTGCAAATGGCACGATTTTGTCTTTTTTTTATGGCTGAGTAGTATTCAACAATGGGGCATCTTAAGCCCAGCTCTCTCTCCCAAGCACCCGATCCTTGATATCCCACTGCTCTCCTCACCATTGCCCCAGACTCTCAGACTCCATACCGCCAAAAGCAAACTCATTCTCCTCCTCTGAACCTCGCATCAGTGAATGGGTCTACCTTCCACCCATTCTCCCGGGTCAGAAACCTGAGAATCCACCTTGTCTCCTCTCTCTCCCCATACCCCACGCCCTGTCAATTCTCCTTTCTAAATACCTGTCACCAGTCTGCTCTCTCTGTTGCCACTCCACTTCCTGGTAAGGTCTGCACATCTTCCACCCAATCACTAACTTCTGGCCTCTAACCCAGCTGTGAAAATTCAAAGTCCTACAGATCTTTTCTTTGGTTCAGGGGACTTGAATGGTATGAACTCTTCCATTCTGACATGCTTGAGAAATCTTTTATTAGAAGAAGATATCCCAGAAGGCAACATTTTTAAATTAGGCAACCAATAATCACAAGTTAAAAACAATATCTGCCTTTCAAAATAAACTCGCCTTGCAGACCCTTGCAACAGAGGAATTGCCCAAGAGTCTTTTTCTGGTACAATAATTAACACCCCTTTGTAAAAAGCATACAAAAATACGCCATAAAAAAAATTGCCTCTAGCATAATACCCAGCAGCAGCTTATATGAAACACAAGGTTTCCAGACCTTTGATCTTTTTAAAAGAAGCCAAAATCCGAGTTTTAGATGAAATTTCACAATTTTAAAATGTTGGCAATCAGTTTAAAAAATCTTTAAAACCATTGTTCAGGCCTCCAGTATGCAATTTTGGACCCCGCTAGTGCATCCTCCACACCACTCTTGAAGTGGTCTTTTGCAAGCATAAAAATTATTTTTTTTTAATCCTTCATTTAATGAATGCTCACGGGCTGCAGACATGGTTCTAAGTGCTTCACACGGAATTCACTTAATCCAGTACTCCACGAAGCAGTGGAGAGATTTCCATTCACGTAATCCAACACTTCGCCTGCTGAGGCCCAGAGAGTTTAAGTAATTTGCCCAAATTACACAGCTAGTGAGTGGAAGAGCCAGGATTCCAACACAGCCATCCGACCACGGAACCACGAACTATGAAGGTCCTTGGGATCAGGGATTGTTTCTGCTCACCAGCTCCAGCCACAGCTCAATAACCGATGAAGCAGTGAATGCATGAATAAGTGAATCAAAGCGCAGGTCTAGTCTTCTCTGCCCAGTTACTACCTGCCTGAAAGCCACCGGCCCCGCCCCAGCAGCTGAGGCCAAAAACGCGCGCCAGAAGTCGGGGCGACTCAGCGGGGCGCGGGCTCGCACAATGCAGGTGCCGGCCGCTCCCTCCCTTCCGCAGCTTTGAGGCTCCGGGACAGCCCGGCCGCCGCTTCCTGCGCACAGCCCCGGGCCTGCCACGTCCGGCTGCCCACCCTCTGGCCCCGAAGCCCCAGCCCTGGAGTTGGGGAGGGAGGGGTACCGCGGAGGCGCCCCTTGCCCAGGACCCAGAGTTTGGCTGAGTCCTGGCCAGAGGGCTGGTTTCCAGTCCTGAGTCCACTTCCCGGCTGTGTGCTTGGGGCACGCCTGCCTGCGGTGCCACCAAGGATTTGTTGCCTCCTGGTTCTTCCCCTGCCCGTCCCCCTCTCCCCACCCCCTTGACACACAGCGTCAGGGTGGTCAGGCACTCAGAGCCAATTTAAATTCAGCACCCACCCCACCCCTCCACGAATACCATAACAATAGTAGCTTCTACAACTGGAACACCTGGGTGATGGGCACGCCGCGCTGAGAGCTTTGCTGGATAACCTCATTTAATCTTCACAACAGCCATGCATGACGACTATTCTTATCCCTATTAGGCAGGTTAGGAGACCGAAAATCAGGTTGATTAAGTGCCTTTCTGAGGTCATGCAGCTAGGGGGTGGCAGACCCCAGATCTGGCTGACTCCAGCACTTGTTCCTGCCCCCGGCTTGGGTGTAGCTGCTCCAATATTTCAGCCTAGGGACTTGAGCCAGACCTGGGGACACACCCAGATGGGCGCTTCCCGAGCCCTCAGGGAAGCACCACTTTTGATGGGGGAAAACTTCCTAGAGCTGGATGAACTAAGAATTCACTTCATTGCTAGGCAGACGGAAAGGCATGCCTGAGCACTGAAGCACAAAGATTTCAGGTGGAAGGAGTAGCTTGAGCAAAGCCTGAGACTGAGGGAGGACCTCTGGGCCAAGCTCCTGCGACAACACAACAATGCTCCCCCCACTGTGTCCCCCAACAGCCTCTGCCTGCTGAAATTGGGGGCTCCATCCATGGGGACATCTTTGAGTATGTCTGTGTTGGCAAGACCTCTGGAAAAGCTCATCTCCTCCCTACAAGACCTGATGTGGGAAAGGCATAGGCAGTGGTGTCCTGGTAAATATTTAACAACTGGCATGGGATAGGGGAAACCCTGATTTGTCGTATTTGCAGGTTTCCACGGAGTTAATATTCCACTATGGCCAACATCAAGCTTCCAAAGTTGGAGTTGGACGGTAGCACATCATATGGTATTTCCACCATAACAGATACAATAGATAAGAGTCAACTATAGTAAAAATAAGTAGGGAGTGATAGGTTTGGAGTCTTTACTATCTTTGTTTTTAATATTTAAACGTAAATGTATATAACTTAATTTTTAATGACTGTTTAACAACCAGCTCCCATGATTCCTGAAAATGCAACAACCGGCTCTCATTGAGTTAGTACAAGCAACCCCAGCAGAGCACTGAGCCTGGGGCACTCAGGTCCCGGGGCTGGCGGCTACTTCTGCTTCCTCCGGCCTCAGGGCTCCTATGCACAGGATTCACCATCTCTCTAGCCTGGGTTTCCCTCTAGTGGACAGAAGAGTCACTCCAGGTGCTTCTCTTGTTCCACCTGTGCCCAGAGCTCAGCATCCAGAGCAGGCTGTGGATGAAGTTTGTCATCCCTCGTGGGAAAAGTTTCTTAAGGAAGGTCCATCTGGTTTCACAATTGCACTTGGTGTTCTGCTTCTCTGAGGGGTAGTGCCTGGAGGGCCCCCTGGGCTTCAGCCATTATCACAATCTCCAGAGCGGCTCAAAATTCCCACCTCACCCTTCATGTGGCAGCTTGGGCTGGCTACATCAGCCCTTCAAATATGGGGGAATGCCCCCCCCCCCCATCAGCTCCATCTCTAGGAAGGCAAACCAAGAAACCTTGTTTGTGTTAGGGATTAAGTTTTCACATAACTCACAGCCCACTGGGGAAACACTGATGAGGACCATTCATATGTGTTGGACACATATGAGAAAATGAGTCAATTAGATGCAGAGCTGGGGCCTGGGACTCCCCTTCCTGCATTAGGCTTGGACTCTCTTCTTCTAGAAGTTATCTTTGCCAAGTAAGATATATCTGTGTCTTTCCTCTCCTCACAAACCTCCTATAATTCTCCATTGCTTTCAGCTTCAGTCCAAGTTCCTTAGTCAAGGCATTCACGGCCTTGATGGAGGCCCCCACTCCATACTGTTTACCTTGAATCTCCAAAGAAAGAAAGAGAAGAAAACTGACATTTTTGAAATTCTCCTCCGGGCCAGGTACTGTGCTAAATGCTTTGCAAACAGTATCTTGTTTAATTCTCCACTAATGCTGCTAGAGAGGGATAACCACTTTACAGATGAGAAAACTGACAATCAGGACAAGCTGGCTCACTGCGACACTGCTTGCAAACAGGGAAGTTTTTGTTCAGCCTACTTCTCTTCGTTCTTGAAAGCTGCCCCTGTCTCTCTAGGCCTGGCCCCTTCCCCAAGTTGGCTGCAGATTGAGGTGCAAAGTCTCCAGAATCCCTTCCTCACTGCACTCAAGGTAAGGCCACATACCTTAGGGTGCTAAGGAAAGGACTGTTTTTCAGTGAAACTCAAGCAGAGGTAACAGAGCCACACACGTGAGATAAGAAATGAGATTTTAATCTGATTAAATTCTTCTGGTGCTGGCACCAGAGTCCTTCCTCTCTCTTCTTTCCCCCTTCCTTCTCCCGAAGTCTCCCTTCTCATCCTCTCCTACCTCCATCTCCTTAACCTCCATGGAATCCCAGACATCTTTAAGGCTCAGATCAAATTTCCTTCTTCCAGAAAGCCCTCTCAGACCACCTGGCTCAGGAATCTGCCTAACGAAAGTGAGGTTTGTTGTAGTTTGAGAGGAAGAGCAGATTTTTGGCCAAATATGAGGATTGATCACATGTGTTTATCTCAGCTCACTCCTGAAATTTCATTAAAATGATAGTAAATGGATTAGGAAAAAAGTAAAAGCTCACAAGGGAAAGGAATGACTTTAATGGATATGGGGTTCCTTTGGGGGGTCATGGAAATGTTCTGGGATTAGGGGTGATGGTTACGCGCACACGCACACACACACACAAGAAAGAAATGGAAGCAGCTGGGCCACTACCTCACACCGTATACAAAAATGAACTCAAATGGATTAAAGACCTAAATGTAAGAACTAAAACTATAAAACTCTTGGAAGAAAACATAGGGGTAAATCTACATGAACTTGGATTTGGCAATGGATTCTAAGATATGATGCCAAAAAGCACAAGGAACAAAAGAGAAAACAGATTAATTGGATTTCATCAAAATTAAAAACTTTTGTTCATTAAAAGACACTACAAAGAAAGTGAAAAGACAATCCATAGAATGGGAGAAGATGTTTTCAAATCACATGTCTGATAAAGGTCTAGTATCCAGACTATATATAAAGACTTCTTACAACGCAACAACAAGAAGACAAACAACCCAATTAAAAAATGGGACCGGGCTGGCCCAATGGTGTAGTGGTTAAGTTGACGCACTCTGCTTTGGCGGCCTGGGGTTCCCAGGTTTGGATCCCATGTATGGACCTACACACCACTCATCAAGCCATACTGTGGTGGTGTCCCACATACAAAAATAGAGGAATACTGGCACAGATGTTAGCTCAGGGCCACTCTTCCTCAAGCAAAAAGAGGAAGATTGGCTACAAATGTTAGCTCTGGGCCAATCTTCCTCACTGAAAATAAATAAATAAATAAATAAATAATGGGCAAAGGATTTGAATAGACATTCTCCAAAGAAGATATACTAATGACCAATAAACACATGAAAAGATGCTCAATACTATTAGTTGGAGAAATGCAAATCAAAACCACAAGGAAACATCATTTAACAACCACTAAGATTGCAATAATAATAATAATATAATTATATTATTATATATTATAATAAATAATATAATATATTATGTTATTATATAATTATATTATTGATAATAATAATTATTATTATTATTAAAAACTGAAAAAAACAAGTATTGGGAAAGGTGTGAAAAAATCAGAAAGCTTATACATTACTGGTGGGAATGTAAAATGGTGCAGCCACTGTGGAAAACAGCTTGGTAGTTCCTCAAAAAGTTAAACATAGAGTTGCCATTTGACATGGCAATTCCACTATTATGTATATACCCAAGAAAACTGAAGACACATATTCAAACAAAAACTTGTACATGAATATAAATAGTAACATTATTCGTAATAGCCAAAAAGTGGAAACAACCCAAATATCCATCAACTGGTGAAAGAACAAAATGTGGTAGTGAACAGGGTACAGTCTATATAGAAACTGGTATATAATGATGTACAACTGAGGGGCCAGCCCAGTGGCGCAGCGGTTAAGTTCGCACGTTCTGCTTCTTGGTGGCCCAGGGTTTGCCAGTTCGGATCCTGGGGGTGGACATGGCACCGCTTGGCAAAAGCCATCCTGTTGTAGGCGTCCCACGTAGAAAGCAGAGGAAGATGGGCACGGATGTTAGCTCAGGGCCAGTCTTCCTCAGCAAAAAGAGGAGGGTTGGCAGCAGTTAGCTCAGGGCTAATCTCCCTCAAAAAAAAAAAAAAAAAGAATCAACCAATAATGTACAACTGAAATTTACACAATGTTATAAGCCATTATGACTGCAATAAAATGCTTTTTGAAATGTGGTATATCTGCAGTACAACGAAATATTATTCAGCCATAAAAAGGAATGAAGTACTGATATGTGCTGCAACAGGGCTGAACCTTGAAAACACTAAGCAAAAGAAGCCAGATGCAAAAAGCCACATATGGTATAATCCCATTTATATGAAATGTCCAGAATAAGGAAATCCATAGAGAAAGAAAACAGATTATTAGTCGCCAGGGTGTAGGAGGGAAGGAGTGACTGCTTACTGGATATGGGATCTCTTTTGGGGGTGATGAAAATGTTCTGGAATTAGTGACGATGGTTTCACAACCTTGTAAATAGATCAGAAACCACTCAATTGCACAGTTTAAATGGTTAAAATGATGAATTTTATGTTATAGGAATTTTACCTCTATTTAAAGAAAGAAAGAGGAGGGAAGACAACAGCAATTGAGAGATGTCAAAAACCTTATGAAGCTGGAAAGCAGATGGATAAGGGCTAGCTGACTTAACCGAAGGCCAGAGAAACCTGAAATGAAACTACCTGTGCTGGGAGCGGGGAGAAGGAGAGAGAAGTGTCATTAAGAGTCAATAATGTCGGGGGCTGGCCCGGTGGCGCAGTGGTTAAGTGTGCATATTCCGCTTAGAGGTTCGCTGGTTCAGATCCCAGGTGCGGACATGGCATCGCTTCGCACACCATGCTGTGGTAGGCGTCCCACATATAAAGTAGAGGAAGATGGGCACGGATGTTAGCTCAGGGCCAGTCTTCCTCAGCAAAAAGAGGAGGATTGGCAGTAGTTAGCTCAGGGCTAATCTTCCTCAAAAAAAAAAAAAAGTCAATAATGTCTGTTAGTGCATCAGAACCCAAGAACAGCTCAGGAATTGGAGGCATTGGATACCTCTGAAGGCAGGGTGTAGGATGGGGCTGAAAAGAGGAGGCTTGGATGAAGAAAGCATAAGCAGTTGGCCTCCTAAATCTCCTCCCCCAACCTCTGCAGCCAGGTGGCCACCCTCTTTGGTTTGGCAGGAGGTCGAATGAAGAGGCTCTGGATTTGGGAACACCAGGCACAGCTGAGAAGAGGAGTGACAGACTCTACTGTAATCAGGGGGGATTTGCTGAACCGTAAGACCCTCTCACCCCCTGTCCCCTCTTGGTTCTCATAACACTGGCAAGCAGGCTTATAAGCTTGCCCCTGGAAGAAGATTAGGGGACTTCTCTATGTGAAAATTAAAAGACCCACAGGAGCTGACAGTTGAGGAGCCCCAGGTAAAGCTGCTGGGTACCTGCCTAATAACTCTTAGTGAAGCTCAGATCCCTCCCCACCCCACACACATAGAGCTTTCAATCAGCTTTTAATACCTCACTTTTTTTTTTTGTGAGGAAGATTAGCCCTCAGCTAACATCTGCTGCCAATCCTCCTCTTTTTGCTGAGGAAGACTGGCCCTGAGCTAACATCCGTGCCCATCTTCCTCTACTTTATATGTGGGACACCTGCCACAGCATGGCATGCCAAGTGGTGCCATGTCCGCACCGGGGATCCAAACTGGCAAACCTTGGGCTGCCAAGAAGCAGAACATGCAAATTTAACTGCTGCACCACCAGGCCGGCCCCGCCTCACTCTTTAATATCAGTAAAAACTGACAGTAAGGATCACCAGACATTTGATGAAAACCTCTACCAAAAAAAAAAAAAACAAAACAAAGCAAACAAGAGAGGAAATAGGAAAAACAAGGAGAAGAAACCTTATAGTTCAAATAAAAACTATTATTAACAGCCTCGGAGGGAAAAAATTGTGTTCATGGGAAAAGAATAGGAAGCTACAAAAAGGGAACATTTAAGGAACAACCAAAAAAGAGCTCTTAAAAACTAAAAAATATGGAGCCAGCCCTGATGGCCTAGTGGTTAGAGTTCAGCATGCTCTGCTTCAGTGGCCTGGGTTTGGTTCCCAAGCAGAACCACACCACTCATCTGTCAGTAGCCATGCTGTGGCAGTGGCTCACACAGAAGAACTAGAAGGACCTACAACTAGAATGTACCACTATGTACTGGGGTTTTAGGGAGGGAAAAAAAAGAGAGAGGAAGATTGGCAATAGATGTTAGCTTAGGGTGAGTCTCTCCCAGAAAAAAAAAAAATTAATAATATGATAGTAAAAAAAAAAGACATTTAGGGGCCAGCCCTGTGGCCAAGTGGTTAAGTTTGCTCACTCCTCTTCAGTGGTCCAGGGTTTCTCCGGTTCGGATCCTGGGCATGGACATGGCACCGCTCACAAGGCCATGCTGAGGCGGCATCCCACATGCCACAACTAGAAGGACCCACAACTGAAAAAATATACAACTATGTACTGGGGGGATTTGGGGAGAAAAAGCAGAACAAAAAGAAATAAACATTTAAATCAATAAAAGGAGTGGAAATTGAGGGGCTCTCTCAGAAAGTCAAACAAAACACGCAGAGGCAGAAATGAAAGAAAAGGTAAGAAAAGGCCAGCAGGAGTTTCAGAAAGAGAGAAGAAAAAAATGGAGGTGAGAACTTTTTCAAAAATATAATTACAGAGTGAATAGGTTCCCAGATTAAAAGGCTTAGGGCAAAGAATGCAAGAAGATCCTGCAATGCAGTTCTGACACTAGCTGTCCAGAGTCGGGCAAGCTTGCAGGCTAAGGGCGCAGTACGAGACTGTCCTCACTTCAGCGGCTGCAAGCTCAGGGGTTCCCAGGTCACCCACGCTTCTGACCAATTGTCTACAAATTCAGGGAGTGCCCACTACCCCTTCAGGTTTGATAATTCACTACAACAACTCATAGACCTCAGGAAAACGCTATACTTACAGTTACAGATTTATTATAGCAAAAAGGAAACAAATCAGGACCAGTGAAAAGAAGAGGCACACAAAGCAAGGCCTTGGAGGGTCCTAAATGTGAAGCTTCCAGTGTCCCCTTCCCGTGGAGTCAGATCGCATCACCCTCCCAGCACAAGGATGTATAACCCACATAGAGTATTGTGAACCAGGAAAATTCACTTGAACTGCAGGATCCAGTTTTTATTGGGATTTCATTACATAGGCACAACTCAGTGAATCATTGTCCACGTGACTGAACTCAATCTCCAGCCCCCTCTGCCTTCCCACAGGTCAGGCTGATACCACATTGTACAAAGCCCCAACCCTCCAGTCACAAAGTCAGTCCTTTTTTGCTTGGCCGACCCCTTTCCTGAGTCATCCTAAACTATCTAGGGGCCCACGATGACTAGCCTCATTAGCATAAACTATCAGGCACCGCCATGAATAGCAAAGAGAGTCCTATCACTGGGAAATTCCAAGGATTATAGGCTACCTCCCAGGGACCAGAGACAAGGGCCACTCAAATTCTTGATTAAACTACAGACCCACACCAAGACACAGCACTGCAAAAATTCAGAATGCCAGAGACGAAGAGCACATCCTAAAAGCTTCCAGAGAGAGAAACAGGTCACGTAAAAAGGTTTGTAGATCAAACGATATCAATCTTCTCCAAAGCAACCCGGTTACTAAGAAAGAGGAGAGCAATACCTTTAAATTTCTGAGGGAGATTTATTTCTCATTCAGTATTCTATACCCAGCTGAACAATCAACCAATAGTGAGGGTATAATCAAGACAATTTCAGAAATGCAAGGTCTCAAAAATTTTACTCCCCAAGCGCCCTTTCTCAGGCAGCTGCTGGAGAATGTGCTCCACCAACGTGAGGGTGAGGGAGTAAATCAAGAAAGCAGCAGCAATGAGCTCCATAAAACAGGGGAGTCAACAGAACTAAAGGGAAATTCCAGGATGATGGTGAAGGAAAGGCGCAGAGTGACCACTGTGAAGTGGGCCAGAGATCAATATGTTCAAATCGGAACAGAAAGACAAAGGGCTCCAAGAAGGGATGTTTCCAAGAAAAAATGGAATGGATGGATTGATTACCTGATGTGTTTGTCCATACGAAATGATCTTTGTAGCTCTGGTGGGAATGTATAGGGTTAAAGTCATAATACGTACGTAGAAATGTAAGCCAAAGAAAAAAAAATGAAATAATTTAACTCTGAAAAAATTGTATAAGAAAGGAAAGGTAGTCAGATTACTCCATAGTTAGATAGTCAAAATATTGTAAATATTGAATATTTATTTAAAAACTGAACTTTAATTCTATTGGGAGAATAGGGAAGACCAAGCATGTGGGGGTGGGAAGGGAAATATAAGAGCTACGTCTTCTTCTTTTATTGTAGAATGTCATAATTTAAAAATCAGGAAAAAATAGATTATATGGGTCAAAATACGGAAGTAAATATTAGAGACAAAAGACAGCTGAAAGACTTGTTGCCTTTGGGGAGTGGGAAACGGGGGGTGGGGAGGGCAGGGCAGAAGACTACCTTTTTTTTAAACCTTATCATACACTGAATTGATTTTTAAAAACTATGTACCTGTATTATTTTGATTAAAAATGTTTTAAAAGAAACAAAGGAAATAAAACATTGCAGAAAAATTGAATGTCCCTAGGGTAGCATTTGTTACCTTGGTAAATTCATCACCATCCTGGGTCCAGACATCACTTCAGAAACCAGAGCTGTTAGTCCTAAAAGCGGCAGCCTCTCTATGGAACAGACACACGTTAACCAGGCTCATGAGACTGATGTTTCAAATCAGATGCAATTCATTAATTTATAAGGGGAAGCAGCGCTTC
This sequence comes from Equus asinus, assembly GCF_041296235.1. Lineage (NCBI taxonomy): Eukaryota > Metazoa > Chordata > Mammalia > Perissodactyla > Equidae > Equus > Equus asinus. The sequence continues at coordinate 83,267,849 of NC_091794.1, forward strand.
AGAGCAGACTGAATCTTCTTGTTGGCTGATGCGTGCATTCTCTCCCTGTGGGCGGATCTACACAGGGAACAGAGTGGTTTCAGTGGGTTGCTTGGTGATCCAGAGCACAAGTGGGGGGTGGGGGGGGCGTGGTAAATTGGGTGGTTTCAAAAAATGATGCTTCCATCTCCCTTGTTCCTGGACCAGCATCTTTGTCCCCAGACAGTACTAGGATGGACACTGGTGATTGTATCAACAACTCTCCTGCATTAATACTTTATTCAGATTATCGTCTAGACTGGGCCTGCCAGTTATTCTGTCTCCACTAGGTTGATTGGCCTATCTCTACTTTAAAGCATTAGAGGCTTGTGTCAAGCAACACTTGTATGAAGCACCCATGATGTGTCACCTCAGGCTCTGTTCTAAGCTCTGAGGTTACAGTGGTCGACAAGATTAACATTTGTAGCCTCATTAGGCTTACAGTCTGGTGAGGAAGATAGACATTAAACAAAGTGTGAAAAGTGAAGAAACAGCCTCTCAGAAGACAACTTCATTTACTCTATCCTAGTTCTTCAGGTGGGGTCACCTCCTGGTTGGCCCCAGATATCACCTACTACAGTAAACAATGGGAGGGGCTGCTGAGTAAGGGCTCTCATCTATACAGAGAAGGAAGACCCACTTTCCAAGCATAGATTCCCAGCCTCCCATGGATTGTATACCCCAAATCCTTCCAATAAAGTGATTTTCTGCTTGAATTTATCTAGTGTTAGTTTCTTTCATTTGTAACCTAGAACACTGACTGGTACAGCAACTATCTCAGACATCTGTGCACCAGAGAACAAGTCACCAAAAGGCAGTTCCAATCCCTCTTCTGGGCTGCGAGCAAACCTGAAACCTTCCTGATCTGTGCCTTCCATTCAGCACAGAGCAGGGCACACAGACTTCCTCAATGAAGTCTGGTTGGCTGAGTCACTCATTAAGTTCACAAATATCTGCCAGAAGCTGTTCTAGGTACTGAGCTTACAAAGCTAGCAAGAGCTAGTTGCTGCTTTCAGAGATGTCCCGCATGCACCTTAGACCCAATAGATCCAAAACTGAGGATGTTATCTTCCCCTCTAAACCCATATATCAACTCACACCTTCCATCCCACGCTCCAAGCACACTGAACTGCTTGCACTTGTCTCTGCCCACTCCTTGGGATGCCAACAGTGAGTATTTTGGTGTTCTTAGACCACAGGGTGCGAGAGAAAGAGACAGACAGCAGGCAGTCAGGCTGCTGATTGCAGACAGGGACAAGACCTTGAATGCCAAGTAGAGCATTCTAGATGTATTGGCTGCTATCCAAGTTACTGTCCCTGGTCTAAATAGAATGACCGTCTAGTGTACCTTTTCCTCTTCCACCAAAGGTAATCTGCATAGAAGATGACACAAAGGGCTTCTATGTTCATCCTCTTGGCCAGAGTTGCAGCTGCAAGCAATGTTCCCATTTTACAGATAAGCAAACAGAGGCTTCAGATGACCTGGCCCCACAGCTAGCAAGTAGCAGAGCACAGCTGGCAGAGCAGAGAAAGTTTCCAGACTCCAAATCCTCATTCTCTTTCCTCTCCTAGTACAATGTTTTGTGTGTGGTATGAGGGAGGCCAGCCCTGTCCTGGACCTGGGGAAAAATTCTCCTCCTTATGATCCACACCAGGGGCTAAGTCTGTTCTTCTTGCCTCTCGTCCTGGCACACTATCTTCTTAAATCCTCACAATAATCCTGCGAGATATTACCATCCCTTAGTTTTGTAGATGAAACGGAGGCTCAGAAAGGTTAAGTTTCAGGCTCCAAAGTCTGGAATCTTCACCACCTCGCTTCGCTGCGGTCCAGGTTTGGAACGCCGAGCTCAAGAAACAGGTCAACGGGTGAGGAAGCGCACGGCGGGGACCGGCCCCAGTTCAGGGCTGAGAGCCACCAGGTGGCGCGGTGGAGGTGCGGATGCCCCGCGGGCCCGACGCACCTGAACTGAGCCGGGCGAGCCCGGGGAAGTAGGCTCGCGGGACGAGGCGGGGAGTAGCCCTATTTCCCAGCTCAGAGTGGGCAAAGAGCGCGGAGTCAGTTCGGCCTGTTGGGGATGGCCCGGAACTCGCTAGAGTCACGCCCCTACCAGGCGACTGCCAGGCTGCATCAGCTTGCCGCCTGCCCTGCGCTCCCCGGGGTGCAATTCGTTTTGGGGGGCACAGGGAATAAAATAGAGCCGGAGAGAGCAGCCAGGAGGCGAGGGGCAGAGACTCCACCACCCCCACCTGTCGGCGGCCGGGAGGGGGCGGGGCGGGGGTGGGGCTTGTCCCATAGGGCCCGCCCCCGATCCCGGAGCCCGGGGCGCGCGATGAGATATAAGGCAGTCGGGAAACAATGCGCCTGCATCTCGCGCTCCCGCGCCGATCCCGGGAGCGTCCGGGTCGCCGTGCGCGAGCAAGGGAGGGAGCGCGCGTGAGGGAGGGCGCGCTCTTGGGTGCGGGCCGCGCGCTCGGTGGCGCGCATGTGCGTGTGTGCGGGCTACCGGGCTGCCCCGAGCCGGCCGGGAGCCGGTCCGCTCCAGGTGGCGGGCGGCCGGAGCGAGGTGAGGCTGTGGGCGGCCAGGGGCCGGGTGCGGGTCCGGGGGGCGGGCTGCAGGCTGCCTTCTGGGCACAGCGCGCCCCCGCTCGGCCGGCCGGGCCCTGGGAGCAGCGCTCCAGGCGGCGCTGGCAAAGTTTGCTTTGAACTCGCTCCCCGCAGCCCAGTTGCGCGCTGTGAGCCGCTTCCCTGGGCACGCTGACCCAGGATCTGGCTTCTCGGGACGCGAGGGCAGGGCGCGGGCTCCAAGCCGAGAGGTTGGGGAGGGACGAGAGCCTGGCAGCCGGCTGTGCTGGGGGACCCGGGGGCGCCCCCCTCCCTGGGCCTGCACCCCAGTCAGCATGTCCCCCTTCGCTCCCGCAGGGAGCAGACATGGACTTCGACTCGTACCAGCACTATTTCTACGACTATGACTGCGGGGAGGATTTCTACCGCTCCACGGCGCCCAGCGAGGACATCTGGAAGAAATTCGAGCTGGTGCCGTCGCCCCCCACGTCGCCGCCCTGGGGCTTGGTTCCCGGCGCCGGGGACCTGGTCCCTGGAATTGGTTCCCCGGAGCCGTGGCCCGGAGGGTGCGCTGGGGACGAGGTAGAATCCCGGGGTCACTCGAAAGCTTGGGGCAGGAATTACGCCTCCATCATCCGCCGTGACTGCATGTGGAGCGGCTTCTCCGCCCGGGAACGGCTGGAGAGAGCGGTGAGCGACCGGCTCGCCGCTGGCGCGCCCCGGGGGAACCCGCCCAAGACGTCCGCCGCCCCGGACTGCGCTCCCAGCCTCGAAGCCGGCAACCCGGCGCCCGCTGCCCCCTGTGTGCTGGGCGAGCCCAAGACCCAGGCCTGTTCGGGGTCCGAGAGCCCAAGTGACTCGGGTAAGGACCGCTCCGGGCCCTCCAAGAAGGGGGCACACCATGGGTGGCCAAAGCTCTGCCGCTGTCTGAGGTCAGGCAATGGGTCTTCGCAAGCCCTTTGGCCACCTCCCCCTTTCTCCAGCTGAAGCTGCCGGTGTAGCCCCCAGCGGTGTCTGTCTGGCACGTGGGTGTGTTAGTAAACAGTTTGAAGAAGTGGCGTGGGAGCCAGCGTCCCTTTGATGATGATTGGGGCCCCAGGGGAGAAGGGAGACAGGGTGAGGCCCGGCGCTTAGGGAGGACAATACTGGGATTGGACTGGAGGGGATTTCTGTCCTCCGGAGGCTGGAAGAGGTCCCTGAAGGGTCACTCCAGGCTTGAAGTTTTTTGTTGCTCCCTCCTTCCCTGGGAAACCCACACTTCCCCAGGGAGAGAAGAAGCCAAGCGGCCTTTTGTGCAGCACCAAAGCCTTCATCCTTTTAAAAACCTAGTCTCCTGACTGCTTTATTTTAAAATGCCAATAATGCTCTCCCCTTGCACCTCCCACCCCTTTAGGTCTGGAGCCACACCATCACCCATGAGACACGTAGTGGAGAAATGAATGCTCTCCATTAACCGATGGAAAAACTCCCCAGTAACAGATGGAAAAACTGAGGCTTAGAAATGGGAAATCACTAGAAATGAACTCCAGCTTCCTGTCATCTAGCCAGCCTCTTTTGCCCAATCCTCCATCCCACCCAGGCACTTCTTCACTGATGTTGAGAGGGTCTTCAAGGTAGCTTACCTTTGGCCTGAGGTGGAAAGGTGTCCCTCTAGCTCCCTGCCACTTCATCTGAGGGCTTCAGCTGCTTCCTTGTATTCAACAAATGTTCACTAGTGCCTTCTTTGTGCCAAGCTCTGGACTAGGTTCTGGAGTCATAAATATGGAACTCCAGGCTCCCCTCCAAGATCCTTGAATGCAAGTATAAACCTCACTGAGGGCAGACTTCAACATCCTGTGCCACCAGACTGTGTTGTTCTTAGCCTAACCTCTTCTTAGACCTCCGTACGTACCCCTGAGAAATACTGGAGAGGGTGCTTTTGTGGGATGCAGATTGAAGCTAGCATCAGGTGGATCAGGACAGAGGAAACTCACTGTAGCTTTCAGGAATAACTTTTACATGACCATTTCAAGGGAACTGGGGAATGGGGTATGGAAGTTATCATACACTTGAGGGGAAAAATAAGGATAACAAGAAAAAATTAAAAGTCACTATTTTTGGTCCACTGTGTTAAAGTCATTTTTAACCTGCTTGCTTTCCCCACCAAGAGCTTGTGTTTGCTTAATGGCTAGAATGGGAATTTTTGAGCTCAAGAAACCAATAAAGAGGTATCTCTACAAAGGCCGTTGGAATGGTAGAGTGGAAAGAGCATTGTTTTGAAAGTCTGGAGATCTTAGTTTAAGATCCAGAATGTTACAAAGGTGATTGTGGACTTGGCTGATCTGGGTCTCAGTTTCTCACTTTGCACATGAGGGGGTTGGACTTGGTTGTCCAGCTGAGGACATTTTCTTGTCTGGGTAGAGTTAGACACAACTCTCTTAAAAGGAGAATGGTGCCTTACATTATTTCTTCCTTAAGCAAACCCTTCCCCAGTCATGAGGTTTAACACTGAACTATTAAAGCTTTGGGATGTGGGGAAGCCTCCTAAATCATTTTCTGACCTGCCCTTTAACCTGAACCTGTTAGCAAGCTCCTGGTTCACTCACAGGCCACATGGCCCAGAACAAAATGCAACAGATTGCAAACAATGAGGAGGGGTGGGGAGAGTGACTGATGGCAAAGCTCAGCCAATAGGGGCTAGGGGCTGGGTAAAACAGCATTCCAAACAAAGCTTAGCCAGCCAATCACAGGCCTTGGGGCCAGGAGGGCTGAATGGTCAGGTTTATTAATGGAGAAATAATGCGATTGTCCACACAATGGAAGCCTTCCTGACAAAGGGGCTCAAGCATCCTGATATGCAAAGGAGGCTGAGAACTGAGCTCTTCTGTTGTCACGCTGAAATGCATTAAGGTGGCCTTCTGTGTGGGCTCTGCAAAACATGTGGAGCAGGAAGGTTTTCCCCTGATTGCTCCTCTCCTGGTTGGGGCAACCTAAGAGACCTTTGAGTCAGGTAATGATGGGGGCATGTCCAGGTGTCTCCAGGTCCCTGGTGTTTCGGCCCTCGTCTCAGGACATTTTCCTGCTGCTCAGTTCCTGCCTCTGCACAGGTAGCTTGGAAAGGATCGCTTGTACCTTTGTGAAGTTCCTGCAGCTTTTGCCAACCTGCAATTTACAAATCCAACCCTCTTCTGGTCTGGGGAAGGGGGTGGGGCAGGTGAACTATAAATGATGGATGACTTTAGAAACCCATTGAACCCAGGAGCAAAATGCTCCTAAGGGAAACCCATTCCGTCTTCCTCTGTGGGTGAGGAGGGATGGGTTGTAGCCCTCCCTTCCCTGAATCTTCTGCTGAAAGGGATGGCAGAATAGAGAGGTGAGGGAATAATAGGATTTATAACTTGTGAAAAGTAACAATTCCCCAAGTGCAGGCTGTGCTGGGCACGAACAAAGGGCAGCTCTGCCCACAGACCCCTCATTTACAATTCTGATTGGGCATGAAAGAGCCCGACTGGGGAAGATCTTTATAGCTAAACTTTGTCCCAGGCCGATAGCTCTTTCTCTCCATCCTCTCCGTGGGGGAGGGGAGAGTGTGCAGACTGGGGGCTGTTGGCTTGGGTCTGCCTTTTGTTCTTATCTAAGCCTTGCTGTGCAAAAGGAAATTGGAGAATATTGTCCTTCTTGCTTATTTCCCTTCCTTTCCTTCACACTGCCCTTACCCCATTACAAATGAATCAGCTGTCTTTCTCCTCCCTTCAGTTTGTTTATATCTGAATTGGGAAGATGTCACCTCCTTTCCCAAGACCCAGCATATGGTCTGTGTGTTTCTCATGGAGTATGTTTCTTCTCTTGATCTCTCTTGGACAGAGGGTGAAGAAATAGACGTTGTAACAGTGGACAAGAGACAGTCCCTGGGCGTACGGAAGCCAGTCACTATCACGGTACGAGCAGACCCTTTGGACCCCTGCATGAAACACTTCCACATCTCCATCCATCAGCAACAGCACAACTATGCTGCCCGTTTTCCTCCAGAAAGCTGCTCCCAAGGAGGGGCTTCAGAGAGCGGTCCCCAAGAAGAGGCTCTGGAGAGAGATGCTCCAGAGGAAAAGGAAGATGAGGCAGATGAAGAGATTGTGAGCCCCCCGCCTGTAGAAAGCGAGGCTCCCCAGTCCTTCCACCCCAAACCTGTCAGTTCTGACACCGAGGATGTGACCAAGAGGAAGAACCACAACTTCCTGGAGCGCAAAAGGCGGAATGACCTCCGTTCGAGGTTCTTGGCCCTGAGGGACCAGGTACCCACCCTAGCCAGCTGCTCCAAGGCCCCCAAAGTAGTGATCTTGAGTAAGGCCTTGGAATACTTGCAAGCCCTGGTGGGAGCGGAGAAGAGGATGGCTACAGAGAAAAGGCAGCTCCGGTGCCGTCAGCAGCAACTGCAGAAAAGAATTGCATACCTCAGTGGCTACTAACTGACCAAAAAGCCTGACTGCTCTGTCTTATAAAGACTCGAGTTTATTTTTTAACCTTCCCTCTCCCCTTTAGTAATTTGCACATTTTGGTTACGGTGGGACAGTCTGGACAGTAGATCCCAGAATGCATTGCAGCCGGTGCACACACAATAAAGGCTTGCATTCTTGGAAACCTTGAAACCCGGCTCTCCCTCTTCCCTGGCTCATGGGAGCACTGTGTCTTCTCTGGCGCCTTTGCTTCTCAGGCAGTCAGCTGACTGAGGAGCCTTGGGGTCTGCCTAGCTCACTAGCTCCGAAGAAAGGCCTGACAGATGCTATGCAACAGGTGGTGAACGTTGTCGGGGGGCTCCAGCCTGCATGAAATCTCACACTCTGGATGAGCTCTAGGCTGGGAAAGGATGCTCCCGCTGGTGTCTCTGGGGTGATGCTAGGACATCTGGGCCTGGACGCTCTCCCTGAGGCTCCTTTTTCCAGGAGACACATGAGCTGTCTCGGGTGAAGACAAGCTCACAGACTCGATCAACATGGACCATTACCTCACTGTCAGACACTTTACAGTAGCTGAGTTGGAAACCTTTAATATATATCTTACGATGTTAGATGACACCCCTCCTCCCACTCACAATGCTGCGACCTTGAGAACATTTAAAGAGCTTGGCCTCTCGATTTTGTCTCAAAGCCCTCTGGGCCCTTTCCTCTAAAGGAGAGACCATTCTGTCCTCACAAGGGGCTTTTTTGTTCCCTTCTGCCTTTGTTATACAATGGGCCCTACAGCACCTCTTTCCCACAGGTCAGAAATATTTCCCCAAAACACATGGAAATGGGTCCTAGCCTGCAGCCTGAGGAAGCCTCGGAGTCCTGGCTGTGAACGTGTCCCCTGCCCAGGTGTTTTCCATCCCGGAATCTTTTCTCAAGGCTGATGTCAGGCACCTGGGGAGGGAGACCTGTACCACTTCCTCTTTCCCACCTCATCTCAGTCCCTGACTGATAAGGTTGAAGTTCTACCAGAACCGTGCAAACCTGTCCTCATGCAACTCCAAGGAGCTTGCTGGCTCTGCAGCCACCTTTGGGCCCCCTGCCAGCCTGACATGAGTCAGATCCCTTTCCAGAATCTGGGCCTTACTGAAGTTCTTACTGAGAGAGCTGCTGGGACTCACCTAGTGCTCCGGAAGGTGGACTAGCTTTCTGGTGGGTTTTAGACAAGCTTTCGGTAGCTCTGCTCAGCAGACCATGTTGGATTTTGCCCCAGCTGGACTCAGCACCTCCAAGTGGATTCCAGGTGCAGCCTCCAGTCTTGGAAAGGCACCCAACCCAACAGGTGTCATGTGAGCAACCTCAGGGCAACCTAAGCCTGGCCTGGAAGAAGAACCGGCCCCTTCAGAACTCTGTCCAGGGCAGCAGGTGCCTGCTGGCTGTGGGTTTGAAAGGCGGGGAGGGGAGGATGGTTGAGCAGTATTCGTGGCTCTGGAAAGCCAGCTGCTACTTCCAAACCTATTATGCACAATAGTCTGTTTCTGAGGTTGCTTCCTGGCCTCAGAGAACTCCAGTGAAGTTTGGGAAAAGTTGTTCTACCTTCTGCAGCATGGTTTTCAGGAGCCAAATGACTTCTGGAACTGTCTTTAGAAAATAAGGTGGATGACGGTTACTGATGTCTCACCTGAATAGCTTGTGTTTTATAAGCTGCTGTTGGGTATTATGCTGGGAGCAGTCTTTTTTCTTTTTAATACTGTATTTTTGTATGCCTTTTGCAAAGTGGTGTTGTTTTTGTACGAGAAAAAAAACTCTTGGGCAAGTCTGTTGCAAGAGTCTGATTTATTTTGAAAGGCAAGTTTACCTGAAATTTTGTATTTCATTGTGATTATCGATTGCCTGATTTTAAAATGTTGCCTTCTGGGACATCTTCTAATAAAAGATTTCTCAAATATGTCAGAGTGGGGGCAGCTTATGCCAACCGAACCCCCTTGAACCAAGGAAAACTATTTCGGAGTGGCCACAAGTGATCCAGAGGGTTGCATTTCTCTAACCATGTTGCTAACCTGGTCATTCCACTTTGGGTTCCTGGAATGCCATTTCAGACATGTCTGAACAACGTAGGCTCAGTACTTGGTGAACACAAAATTCTCTTGTGAATTGCAAAGAGTGCTGAATTTGTACTTTAGAAGCTGGAAATCCCGGTTCCACCACTTACTTATTCTGTGCCTTTTCGCTTTACCCTTCTGAGCCCTGGTGTCCTTATCTGTAAAATGGGGATAAATGCTACTTCACAGGGGTTTGGCAGGTATTAAATGAAGTAATAGACTTTAAACTGCTTTCTAAACTATAAAGCCTTATATTCTCCAGGGTGATACTGTGCTTACTGTAGAGGTATGATGACTCTTTGCAGGATGTCTTTTTAAAAATCCTCAGAGAATTTGTGATGTAATGTGATTTTTTTCTTCCTCAATTAAGCGGAGAAAATCAAGTTTCCTTTTCTCTCCCATAGTTCTCATAAACTTGCCGTAGATGCAAAAGGGGAGAATTTAATGATAGCTGTTCCTGATGGAGCACTGCCTATGTCTAAGTACTTTGCTCACTGCTGCATATAACGCCACACCAAACATGGGCTGGGGCTGCAGAAGAGGAAACTGAGGTTCTAAGAGGGAAACAAAACTGCCCGAAGTCACATGGCTAGTAAGTAAATAAGTTGGGATTTGAAACCAGCTTTGCCAGAGGTCTTATCCACTTTATAGTAATGATCAGCTGGTTTTGTTAGCATGGGGTATGTGGAGGAGGACAACATGGAACTCCATCACCTAACTGCTTGCTGGAACCATCTCTCCTTGGAGCCACTGCCCCTACCACTTACTGGGAGGAAGAGGAGCGAATGTTCCATGACCAGCTACTCTCCTGCATTTGTGGGCTGGGTGGGTTAGTCTTGCCCCAAAGAGGCCCTTTCTGGGACTGTGAAAGGAAAATGGTTGCTGTTCAGAAAGGCCAGGAGCATCGTGGTGGGAGAAGGCCACTTGGCCTCAGCTAATCCTGCCTTAGAGCTGAGACCTGGGTCAGTGTTGCCTGCCTGCACTGCTATGGAGCTTGAGATGAGTCCAAAAGCGACTATAAATTCCTCATATTTATAAAGTGACCCTCATCACAACCTGGTAAGTAAGCAAAATCTGCCATATGGTACTGGAGCCCAGAGAAGTTTCTTGCTCAAGGTTGCATAATAAAATCAGAATTCCAAACCCAGTCTCCTGTCAGGTAAACTTTCCACTCGGCCCCCACTGCTCCTATCTCACCAAGCCCAGTTCATAAGTAGCTGATAAAAACAGACTTGGATTACTGAGATTCTTTTCTTAAAACTCCATTTCCGTCTTTTAGTTCCAGTCATTCTGTCCCCAGTATACAGTATTCTTCCTTCTTTTTTGAAGCCACTTGTCAAGAGACTAATTTGTAGGACTTCTCTCCTTGAAAGAATTCACAGGCCCTCGATAAAATAGTATGGACCCCTAGGTGCAGGCACAAATGCTAGTTGTGTTACTTATCTTCATTCTCACAATAACCTGGAGAACAGGGTAGTGTCAGCCCCGTTCCACAGATGAGCAAACTGAAGCTCAGAGACATTTAAGTCACTTGTCTAAACCCACACGGCTAGTACCAGCTGCCTGGCTCCAAGCTTCAGCTCCTTTGAGTCCGACACTGCTCTGAGAAAGGAGTGGGAATAAAGCCATCTCCTGGGGGGGAAGAGAGGGTGTTTGTGGAATGTGAAGCATTTTAAGCTCCTTCCTAGCTTATTTCTACTGACTCCTACCTCTATCTTTGTCTGAAAATAGCCAAGAGTTTATTCCTGGATTTTGGAGAAATTAGGCTTGCTTCTGAATGGTACACCTAAGGGACTATGTGCCCAACTTGGGGATGGGGGCATAGACAATAAGGGGCAGCTGAGAAGCCACATTTGGTGTAGAAAAGAAAGGTCATCTTCTCTGTTAGACAAGAAAAGGCTAAAGCATGTACCTAACTCCTGCCCCTATGGGCACCTATTTTGGGGGACTGAGACAGGTTGAACTATTTTAGATGTGCTGAATTTGTCTAAAGTGCCCCTGGGGTCAGGAGATTCCAGAATACTTACTTTAGAAGGAGAAGGGGGGCATGGGGATGCCTTTGCTGATCTGGAAGGTGATAGGAGAGAGAGAGAGAGGTTCCTTTCTAAGGATAAGATAACTAGTTGGGAGATGATTGATGACTGGGTGCCTGGGGAGGAGTAAAGGGGAGGTGTCAAAATGTGTCAGCTCAAGTTCGGTTGGGGTGTGGGGGGTGTGGGCGTTTCTACTTTAAGCCCAGTGGGCAGCTCTTGTTAATGTCTTTATTTAGAACTGCTGCCAAAGGGATCGACTGTATTAATGTTACTATTCCTCTGGCAAGGAAATGTAAATATGTTCTTAAAGTCTCTAATCAGGTGAGTTGTTAAACAATTAGACTCAGTGCCGGGGGTCCAGTAGGAGCCCACGAAGTGCTGGATCACCTGTAAACTTGAGAGGAGCAGTGTGGCTAAGTGGTCTCCCACACCAAGTAGATCTCAGTTTCAAATCTGGCTCTGCCTTTTCCAGCTGTATAACTTTGGGCAAATTATTAACCTCCCGGCCCCAGTTTCCTCATCTGCAAAACAGGTATAAATAATAGCACCTGCTTCACTGGGTTATTGTGAGCAGCATGTAAGTGCTCAGTAAATGATTATTTAAACCATTTAACAAGCCACACCTAGAATACAGGTTAGTCTTATTCAAAAGGTGGTAGAAGGGATTGGTAAAATAAGAAATCTTCCCAGAAGGAGTGCTTAAAGTAATCTGGAGTGCACAAATTGATGCCTCACGAGGCAGTCAATCATCAGGCGAGGAGTAGCCAGGGTTTTGGGAGACTGAGATAGGCAGAGGAGGAAAGGAGAGCAAAGACCTGAGCCTCCAACTGGTCCACAGCATCCCATGACCCATGGCAGGCAGGAGCTCTGAGTCTGTGTTGCTTTGCACCTATGGGCCCTCCATTTGTCCTTACTGGGCGCTGTGGTGCCTTCAAACAGCTGGAGTCAAGTGACCCCATTCAGTCATTAAACACTTGAATGACTATTTTCTTCAGGCAGTGATTCTCAAACCTGAATGTGTCTTCAAATCTACCACCCCCAAGACCCTGACGCAGTAGTCCAGGGCTAGGAAACTACATTGCTGACAAGCAAGGAGGAAGGTGAATCCTAAGGTGACACTTAGAAAAACATTAGAATAAAGGGTTGGAGCCAGGTCCTGCAGAGATACAAAAATATTCTCAGAAGGTGGTAGATGGCATAGTATAGTGGTTAAGAAGAGGAACTTGAGGTTATTCTCTGTGTGATGTTGGGCAAATCACTCAACCTCCCTGAGTCTAGAAGTTTCCTTCTTGAAAATAGATATATCTGCAGCCAATTAAGCTGACCGTGTCCTTTTCCCCATGGGGGTCTGGTGTGCAGTGGCTGCAAACAGCAGCCTCCCTGGCAGTGTATGCAGCCTGTTGCTTGTATGGGTTTCCCTAAGGGACCTTGGAGACAGCCCTTTCCAGTGGACATTTCATGTCGGATGCTATCCCCAACCTAGGCTCCAAACCAGTTCGCGGGGTGCCTTTGGAAAGCCTCAAGGCACAGTGGCTAGGGTCCACGTTGGCCAAGTCATCATGTCCATCCGCACCAAGCTGCAGAACAAGGAGCATGTGATTGAAGCCCTATGCAGGGCCAAGTTCAAGTTCCCTGGCCACCACAAGATCCACATCTTGAAGAAGTGGGCCTTTACTAAGTTTAATGCAGATGAATTTGAAGACAGGGTGGCTGAAAAGTGGCTCATCCCAGATGGCTGTGGAGTTAAATACATCCCTAATCATGGCCCCCTGGACAAATGGCGAGCCCTGCACTCATGAGAGCCTCAGCACTGCCCTCTTCTTACTCATGCCCATCAATAAATCCTACTTACTGTCAAAAAAAAAAAAAAGGGGGGGCTGGCCCCGTGGCCGAGTGGTTAAGTTCGCGCACTCCGCTGCAAGCGGCCCAGTGTTTCGTTGGTTCGAATCCTGGGTGCGCACATGGCACTGCTCATCAAACCACGCTGAGGCAGCGTCCCACATGCCACAACTAGAAGGACCCACAACCAAGAATATACAACTATGTACTGGGGGGCTTTGGGGAGAAAAAGGAAAAAATAAAATCTTTAAAAAAAAAAAAGAAAAGAAAATGGATATAATATTAATACCTACCTCATAGGACTGTTGTGAAGATTAAACAAGTTATTATGTGTAAACTGCTTAGATAGTAATGAAAGGAAGTGCCTGCCACATAGTGAGAACAATGATATATGACGCTATGGTTCCCTAGCTTGCATACAGGATCACAAAATAAGGCAATATGTGTCTCCGACAAAGACTACAAGCCTCAGAAGGGGAAGAGAACCCTTTCTTTGGAGTCATCAAGAAAGTTCTTGTTGGAGATATTGTGACTTTAACTGGAACTGGAGTACCAGTGCTTTGGCTAAGTGAAGAAGAAGTAGGTCTTCCAGGCTAAGGGAATAGCTTTGGGGAAGACGGATTGGGAAGGTTGTGTGGAATCTGGGGAAAAGAGAGGAATCTGGTCTGATTTGCTGGCTGGGCGGCCTCATTTTTACAAAACAAGAGGAGTTACACAAGATCTCTAAGGGTATCCTTTCAACAGCAAACATCCTCTGTGATTCTTTGAAATAGGGAAGTCAGGGCTAGAAACTGATTGTGGTTTGGGACACAATGAAACCGAGGTGATGGGGTCGTCCAAAATAGAGCACCCAACAGGAAGTTGGAAACGTGACACTGAAGCTTTAGAAAGGGCTTTGAAATGAAGATACAGGTTTGAGACTCATAATGATGAAGGCCCCAAGTGCCAAGCCATGAGAAAGAGAGGGGGCCAGAGCAGTAGAGGAGAGGGCTTGAAAGAGCCATGAGTTTAGAACTGGAAAGGACCCCTGATGGCTCTGCATCTTTTCCCCTTTTGCATCTCCCCCACTTTGATTTTGCAGCCTTCAAGGGTCCCATGTAGGTGTGCAGGTTCTCTTAGAGAGCTGGGAAGGATGAAAGTGAGCTCCCTTCGAGAACATTCTAGTGTGCTCTGGAGCAAACCCTACAACTCAACTCTAAGTGTAACGTAAAGCCTATAACATGGTGAGTTCTACTTTCTTCTTCCCCTCATTTGTTTTGAGCAATTCTGATGTTCCCAGATTTGAATTGGCCAATCACCAATGGAAACAGCAGTTCATCAAATCAATGGAAGGTGTTGTAATTACTCATCGGCACTGTACTGAGTTGTATATTGTCCCCCACCAAATTCATGTCCGTCCAGAACCTGTGAGTGTGACATTATTTGGAAATAGAGTCTTTGCAGATGTAATCAAATCAAGATGAGGTTACACTGGATTGAGGTGGGCCCTAATCCAATGACTAGTGTCCTAAGGACAGAGACAGACACATACAGAAGATGGACATGTGAAGACAGAGGCAGGATTGGAGTTATGCTGCCGCAAACCAAGGAATGTCAGGGATTGCCAGCAATAACCAGAAGCTAGAAGAGGCAAGGGAGAATGCTTCTCCAGAAGGAAGCATGGGAGCATGGCCTTGCTGACACCTTGATTTGGGGTTTCTGGCCTCCAGAATTGTGAGAGAATAAATTTCTGTTATTTAAAGCCACCTAGTTTGTAGTAATTTGTTACGGCAGCCCTAGAAAGCTAATACAGGCACTGGGTTCACCATGAAATACTCACGCAGGAAATATTTTTTATTTGGGTACCTAATTAGTATGGGGGTCAGGCTGCAAAGGTGCCTTGGGTTGTACCAAAAAGGTAGTGTTTATCTTCATCCAACTTTCTTCTCTTACCTGGGAAACATGCCTCAGCTCTCCCAGGCATGTTCCTCCTTCTGTCCTGAATGTCACAGCATCCTCTAGAATTCCATCTTGAATATTCAGACTTCCTGGATGCTCCACTTTGAATGACCCCTCCACACTAATGGCCTCACCTTTAGCCTTCTTCCTATGTTTCTTTTTCTATAAATTTTTTTAATAAATTATTTAAAGTATGCAGAGGACAGGAAATACTATGATAAACACTAATGGGTCATCACCCAGATTTCCCCTCTACCTTTCTGCACTTCTTCCTTTCTCCTTTTCTGCCATGTTCCCATGCCCAACCTACCCCATGTACTGCTTTCAATTTCCTTGAGAAGGTGATGTAGGTGCCGAGGTTGGCCAGCCTGACTCTACATCTGCCCCTAAAGTACAGCACACATACACTGGGGGTAACAATTAGGTGGCTGACTGTGGACTTTCAGAAGGGCAGGCAAGAGTTATTACCCTCCAAGTTATTTGAGTATCCCTAGTACCTCATTCTTGCGTTTTAAATATGCTCTTCCAGACTGAACCTATTCTGGCATCTTTGCCGTTTGAACTAGAATTTTCTTTACCCAAAATAATCTGTAAGCAGTGAAGTATGTTGGAGATGGGCTTCTGTATCCTGCATCTCTAGACATACACATACACTTTAAGTAAGACACTCCCTCTCCTCCTGAGCTGTTTTTCAGAAGGCATTGAGCTACTTCCTATCTGGCCTTGCAGAAGGTGGAGTGGGCGTCAGGGCTAATACCTGGGCATGACTACAAATAGACTTCCTGACTCCCTTTTGCACCTTGTCTCCTTATTACCCTGCAAAGCTTCCTATTAGAGGGTTTTATGTTGTTTTTTAGAAATGCTTATTAACTCTTGATCATAGACTTCAATTTCCCCATTTTCCCTTGAACTTAATCTCTCCAATTAGGATTTCAAGTTACAGATCATCCTTTAGGAACTATTGTTAGTATGATTTAGAGTTCAGAAGATCCTTAAGGAGACAAACAGAGGTACAAATACAATAGCCTGGAGATATTTAAAAAAAATGTTCCCATTCTTTTTTGGAGGGACTGGTAGAATGACAATGAATGGTAATGGTACCATGTTTTTCTCCCTTCTCCTTATTTGCTTTGGACCATGGGCTCCATTCTGATTTAGGAGTCTTTCCTGCTCAGCATTTCAGTGATAATTCTCCCTATGGTCTACAGGATCCCTGTTCTCTTTGTTTCTATAGCAACAGTCCTGTGTTGCTTGGCTAGAAGCAATTTTCTGCTGCTGTGGTGAAGTCCTATTTTTTCATTCCTTTCTCCCCAGTTGCCTTGGTAACCAGCCTCTCCCTCTTCTGGTCTCTCAGTGGTAAATTCCACCCCCCTCTTTTTTTCTCTCTCAAGTAACAGTCACCTGGTCATGACTTGGACAGTGCTTTCCCATCTGTGAGTGAGCACACTCTGTCATGGTCAGATTGTCATCATGAAATTGGCCTTCCTTTTGCTTTATTTGCATCACTTCTCTGGCCTGCCATCTTTCTGGTGGTTGTCATGGAAACCGTACCCTCTGAAAGTCTCCAGGCAAAGGCTCTACAGTTAACAACCATCATGCGAGAGTGTCTGCCAATATGTGGCCACACATCTTGATTTTAAAACCAGCCCCAGGCGGGTACCACAAATGGAGAGAACAAGGCTTTTGATCAAAGCAGGCTGGATTGAGAAAAGGAGGTACAGGGGACCCTGGGATGTGGTGTTCTCCAAACAATACATATGGCTACAAGGTTTAAGCTGGGTCTGCAAGAGTGGCCATTATGCCAACAACGATCTAAGTGACTGAGAAATGTATTGGCAATTATTCCAGGCAGGCCTATCATATGCTCTAAACTTCCAGGGGTGATTCCTCTGGCCCAAGGGATCCTAGTGATAGGACCTGAGAGCTAGGCAGAGCCAAGCAATGTCAGGGAGAAAGCAACTAGAACTCTTAAATCGGCTAACAAAGGGTTAGTAGAATAGGTATTGGGCACGTTTACACACTGCTGAAAATTTCTCTGCCCTTAGGCTGCTGCGCTTACCTCTTTAGAGAGGCAGATGGGGTGTTACTGTTATAATAATACAAAGTGTTCCACAAATGGTCGTTGTTATGTGCCAGGGCATTGTAGCAGGCACGTTTCAGACATTACTTCATTTTCTCCTTATGGCAATCCTGAGAGGTAGTTAATGATAAGAAAACTGAGGCTAGGGGCCGGCCTCGTGGTGCAGCGGGTAAATGCGCATGTTGCGCTTTGGCGGACCCGGGTTTGCCGGTTCGGATCCTGTGTGCAGACATGGTGCCGCTTGGCAAGCCATGCTGTGGTAGGCGTCCCACATATAAAGTAGAGGAAGATGGGCACGGATGTGGGCTCAGGCTCAGTCTTCCTCAGCGAAAAGAGGAGGATTGGCAGCAGACGTTAGCTCAGGGCTAATCTTCCTCAAAAAAGAAAAAGAAAACTGAGGCTATTTGTGTAAGGTCACGCAGCTGATAAGTGGCCAGGCTGGGATTTGGATCCAGGTCCATCTGATTCCAAAGCCTATTCTTTTTTTTTTGCTGAGGAAGATTTGCCCTGAGATAACACCTGCTGCCAATCTTCCTCTTTTTGTATGTGACTACCACCACAGCATGGTCACTGACAGGTGAGTGGTGTAGGTCTGTGCCCTGGGAACTGAACCTAGGCAGCCAAAGCGTGTGGGTGGAACTTAACCACTGGGCCACCATGCTGGTCCTCAGAGCTTGTCCTTAATGGTTGTAAGTCTCCTGAATTTTGATTCTCTCTTGTCCTAATTTTCCCCACCTCTACTTTGCTCTGAGGGTTGCTACTATTTTATCCTCTCCGCCTTCCTCGTTTTTCCTCTTTGTATTTTGTGGGGTGTTTACTTGCTTGTTTTTGTCTGTTCTCATCCCATCCCTTGCAACCTTTGGCCATAGAGATGGGAAATTCGTCCTGCCTCCTCAATGTGTCTGAGTTTGAATTGTGGAATGAAAACATTAGAGCAGCCACCCCTGCCTGAGCACTGTGCAAATCTGATCCAGGAGAACGCCACACCTCTGAGCTCTCTGGCTCGAGGACGACAGGCAAGACATTCTCCTCTTCATTTAACAACGTTTGAGTGTCTGTTCGGTACCAGGTACTGTGCCAGGCACTAGAGATACAGCAATGACCTAGGCAGAATTTGTCCCTTGTCTTTATGGAACTAACAGCCGGGAATGAAAGTCAGACAATAGACAAGACGGCAATATATAATTTTATACTGTAATTAGTGCTATGAAGAAAAAGAACTGGGTGCCGTGAAAGGAAGAATAATAGGAACAGATCTATTTTAGGTAGGACTGCCATCTCCCACTTAAGAGAGGGGTGGTTGAGGTTCTGACACCAGCAAGTTCACTGCAGTCATATTGGGAGGCTTTCAAGCATGGGGACTTACTGCCACCGCCTCCTCCTCGCCTCTTCCTACCGAGTCCGAGATCCGCGCAGGCGCACTGACGGTTGCTATGGAGACAGCTGCTCCTGCGCAAGCGCAGATGCTTCCAACATGGCGGCGGCGGCGGCGGCTGCACGAGCAGTGTCTGTGGGCCCTGGGCTCCGAGGCCTGCAAGGGACATTGCCTCTTGTAGTGATTCTCGGGGCCACAGGCACTGGCAAATCTACCCTGGCGTTGCAGCTAGGCCAGCGCCTCGGTGGCGAGATCGTCAGCGCCGACTCCATGCAGGTATGGCAGTGCAGCTCGTCCCCGGCCTGTGAAGCCCCAGACCGCGTGCGGGCGGCTGGCCGAGCGGATACTCTGTCGCAGGGTGGTAGTGGGTGAACCCCGAGGCTTGTGGGGCGGAGGGGGGGGTGGTGGTGGAAGGAGTCTATAATTACTAGGCGCCCACCAAATGCCAGACATAGTGCCAGGTGTTTCACTTTATCATCTCATTTACTTCTCAGCACATTACTGTTTGTTAGGTACTGTTATTATCTCCATTTACGGATGAGGGAATTCGCCTGGGGAGGTGAAATGACTTTCTCCGTGTCACATAGCGCACAAGTGGAAGAGATGGTATTTGAATCTGCAAGGTTGACATATAGGCGTCCAATAAATACCTTTTAAGTGAAAATTATTCTAGAGCTTTTACTATTTAGAGTGACCCCGCGACACCAGGATAAATCAGTTACCAGCTATCAGTGTCTGCTGAGGGAATGGAACAGGGTGGATAGTCAGGAGACCTAGATTCTGGTTCCGAATCTGCCATCGGCCACGTGACCTTAACAATGTCGTTTTTTGGATGTCGTTTTATATATCTGTAAAGTGGAGAAAATGCCACCTACCTCACAGGGCTGTGGTGCTTAATGATTGAGATCATGAGTGTTAAGAGTGAAGAGCAGGGTGACCTGTCCTGAAGAAGGCACTTGGTAAATGCTTGTTGAAGCTGAGATTTTTAACCTACTGGCTGATGGGAGTCGAGGAGTCTTTGTCCTCTTCTTTGAGCCAGAGGGAGGCCCGGAAGAGTGTAGTACATGTCGCACCTGGAAGCATTTGTGCTTGGATTGAGAGTGGGTGACATTTGGGGTCAATTTCTGATGGAGGAATTAGAGGCGCTATTTGTTGACGACTATTTACAGTTACGAGTTTTCACAGAGTGGGTGAGATGCTTGACGTGAAGTGCCTTGTGCTGAACCTGGTACCTGATGGGTACTCAGCAAGAGGGGGCAGTCCTTGTCCCCACTGCACCCCCATAAGCCTCCAGGCATGGTTTCTACCCTTAGTTCAGTTGGGGTGATAGGATTGTCAACACACGTGAAATGTTTAGGATAATTCAACAAATATTTGTTTGCAGTCTACTTTGTGCCAGCTTCGAGAGAGATCCTTTAGCTCACATCCCGGCCCTGTCTTTTCTGATATGTGACTTCAGCCTAACCTCTTTGTGCCATTGTTTTTTCTTCTGTAAAATAGGAAGAATAATGTCAATAACGCGACATTATTGTGATGATTGAATGAGATAAAGTATGTAAAGCACTTAATACAACATATGGCACATGGTAAGTGCTAAAAATATGGTAGGTGCTATTTCTGGAAGGCCCTTTTGAAGGGACAAAACCATAATCCCTGTCCTCAAGGAGTTTTAGTCCTGCTAAAGAGGAAACAAGGCAGAGTTAGTAAGTGTTGGGACTGAGATATTAATGATGCTTTGCAAGGTGGACGAAGTGGAGAGGAGAGAGACTACGGGTGTTAGATTTTATGATAAACCATAGGATTTGTGAGAAGGGAGAAATCAGTGAAGGCTGGTATAGTCCTGGAAAATTCTGTGAAAAGGGACTTGAAAGATAGGTGAGTTTGGATAGAGAAGAAAGAAGAAAAGGTATTATATCAAAGGAAGGAACATGGATGAAGCTTTAGAAGGTGAATGGGCATAGTGTGCGTGTGGGACTGTGAAAGGAGACTGTTCAGTAGATGTCGTAGGTATTGTGGAATGGGGGGTGAGTAACATGGCGAAGGCAGTGTGTAAGAAGCATTTGTGAGCAGTAGGCATGATGAATTGGATTTGGGGGTGGGAGGGACATACAGAAAAACAGCCAAGTATGATATAATGATTGCTCTTTGGCCTGGCACTTCAGAGACTTGAGTAATTTGGCCTTAGTAAGATGGAATTACACTGATGATATCTACGGTCCATTCCAGTCTTAATGTTTTATAATTTCTGTAATTCTGGGCTGATGTGTTATTAGGAATGGAGGGGAAGAGAACCATGTAGCATTTTGAAGGTAGCGTCTTGTTACAGTATGAGTTGGTCACTGATTGGAGAAAGACGAGAATAATGCACGCAGTGTGATTCAGGATTCGGGTTTGTGTGCCTGCGAGAGTATGGTGAGCCTGGGAGTCAGGAAGACCTAGCAGGGCACAGTGGGAGGGGTAACAGGACACGCCAAGGGAAAGCCTAGTGGATGTGTGGAGAATGCAGCAGGTATGATCCCACTGTAGGGCTTTTGTACTTGTTCCCTCTGCCTGGTGGAGCCTCTTCCCCTACATTACCGTGTGGCTCACTTCCCCTCTTCTTTAGGTCTTGGCTCAGATGTCACCTTTTTGAGGCCTTCTCTGACCATCCTATTTAGAATAACACACCATTGCTCCCTGCTGCCCCCTCTTCCCCACATACCAACCACATACCAACATAGTCCTTGTCAGGAAAGTGTTCTCAGTAAATCATCTTAATTTTACATCTTTTTTTTTTTTTTTGAGGAAGATTAGCCCTGAGCCAACATCTGCTGCCAATCCTCCTTTTTTGCTGAGGAAGACTGGCCCTGAGCTAACATCTGTGCCCATCTTCCTCTACTTTATATGTGGGATGCCTGCCACGGCATGGCTTTCCAAGCGGTGCCATGTCTGCACCCAGGATCTGAACCGGTGAACCCCAGGCCGCCGAAGCAGAACGTGCAAACTTAACTGCTGTGCCACGGGGCTGGCCCCTACATCTTTTTAAAATAAGTTAGTGGGTTCTGGCAGTGAGGATTGGGTGTAGCTCTGTAATTGCCATTATCCATTTCTCAGAAATGTTTCTTTGCTCATAGCTCTGTACCATAAGGTTGCGGTTGCTAGCGGTCTTGCTGGCTGTAAGATAGGCCATGTCGGTAGGACACTTTGCGCCTTATATAGTACTGATGATATGGTAGAGCCCTAATATTTGATGGAATATTTGTTGACCTGCCTTATTAAAATGACACCTCTTGATCCATTTAGATTCTTTCTGTGGTTATAAGTAACTAGAATACAAAGAATTAAATTTCTTTCATCCCTGGGATGCTGTGAGGATTAATTAACATATGAAAAACAGTTTCAAGATTATTGAGCTTTCTGAACTGGCTATAAGTTGTATTTAATTTTGATTATACTTGGAGTATTTGTAACATTTCCTCTTGGTCCCCATTCGAAAACTTTGACCTTTGGTTTTACTTTTCAGTCTAAATACTGAAATAAAGTGTCTCTGCCCCATTCTCTGTGGGTATGCACAATTCTTCCTTTCTAACCTTTGCTCACCATGCTGCTGTTAGGATAGTGCTACTCTGCTTGTTTTTTAGCCAGTGGAAGGAGCTGATGCTTTTCAGTGACTTGAGGTTGACTCAGAAAATTTTGGGGCGGGCTGGCCCCATGGTTGAGTGGTTGAGTTCATGCGCTCCACTTCAGCGCCCCAGGGTTTTGCTGGTTCGGATCCTGGGCGCCGACCTAGCACCGCTCATCAGGCCATGCTGAGGCGGTGTCCCACATAGAAGAACTAGAAGGACCTACAACTACAATATACAACTATATACTGGGGGGCTTTGGGGAGAAGAAGAAAAAAATTTTTTTTGGTAAGCGTGTGAAAAAAATGACGTTCTTAATGTTGGGATCACCAGCTCGTTGAAAGAACATTTTCAATCTCGAATAAATCCACAGGCAGAATAATAATAACTTAAATGTGTACAGCAGTATTTATAAAATGCATACATATGCTTTTTTATTCTCACAACAGCCTTGTAAGGAGGGTGTTATCATTTCACAGTTAAGGAAATAGGCTCAAAGTCTTAGAGTAAGTAGCAGAGCTGGAGTTGGCCATAGGTCTCTACTTTCCATGCCCGGTGCCTTATCCACTACACAAAGCCATCATCCCTTTCAGACGAGGCAGGAGCTGTGGGATTCAGTCATTTGAGAGTGTTTCTTGACTTGTATGCCACTCATCCTTCACAGGAGTGTGCTATGTTTTGATCAGAACATGAAGTGTATTTTAGGATGCATGTTGTGAATCTTAGTGTGAATTCATGGTGATGTCTGTCTAGTGGAGTGTTGAGCTGAGTGGTGGCCACATGATGCACTGCTTAGGGGGATACATCTTGCTGCTGCTGAGAGATATAATTTAATGTCAATAATTTAATGATCCCAAAGGCAGAGAATGTGTATTGGAACAAAGGGGAAGCTTGGCCTTGTGGAGAGCCTAGACAGAGCAGTAAACTTCCCTGTTGTAACAGCCACGGACCAAAGGGTGACCAAATGGAAAGTGTGATAATTAGAATGTTTTTTCAGGTTTTGGGGTTGATCTTTTTAAAGACCAATATTTGCATTTTAGTGATCCCTTTTGGAATGCTTTCCAGAATTTTGTATTTCAGAAGTGTACTAGTAACTCAAAAAGGATTGTAAGGGGCCAGCCTCGTGGTGAAGCAGTTAAATGTGCACGTTGGGCTTCTCGGCGGCCCGGGGTTCGCCAGTTCGGATCCCGGGTGCGGACATGGCACTGCTTGGTACGCCATGTTGTGGTAGGCGTCCCACATACAAAGTAGAGGAAGATGGGCACGGATGTTAGCTCAGTGCCAGTCTTCCTCAGGAAAAAGAGGAGGATTGGCAGCAGTTAGCTCAGGGCTAATCTTCCTAAAGAAAAAAAAATTGTAAAACTGCCTTAAATCTTAAATTGTCTTGTACCTCATACTTCTTTTGTCATCCCTTGTCCTACCTTAACTGCAGGATCATCCCAAGGCAACCCCTACCTGGGCAGTTCACATCAAGGGAAAGTGCTTGTTTTTGTAAACATTGAATAGGTAAGTGCTATAAGTATTGAGGTAGCTTCTTTGAGGTAAAACCACAACAGAGTGTTAAGGGCAGTATGTCCGGAATGATAATATTGTCATGGAGCCTGATAGATAATGACTTGCTTCTGTAGCCATGTAGCTTCTGAAGGTCTTGCCTGGTGTCTTGCTCCGCATTCTTCTGCGGCTTGTTGGTGGGAAGTCAGAACTCCCCTCTGAGGGACTGCTTGCAGAGGGACTCCTCCTGGGCGCTGCCGTGTATTTCTGCATGGCAGCTCTGCCAAAAGTGAGAAACAACGTTTGAACTTAATTTTCTGAGTTTCCCAAACCCCAGTTGCACAAATTTTAGAGACATAAATATTCTCAGTCAGCCAGTACGAGTCTGAATTCAAGGAGGGACAGGTAATACAATCCCTGTTTTCCAGGATGGAAAAACTGAGGTACAGAAAGATTAAAGAGCAGTCTAGAGATCATGCTGCAAGACACTTGCACACCTGGGAACTGGATCTGGGCCTTCTAACCCACGTGTGGTGTCTGATATATCACAGGAAGATGATACTGAAGGTCATCTTTTCAGTCCGAGTCTTCTTGGCATGTGTATTCAAGGTACAATGCATCGCCTTCAGTGCCTGGATGAAACATTGTACTGAGAAACTTGAAGGCACTTGCCAAAAGATGTACAATGACTGCTTGGAAATACAGACTACCAACTATATGCCAAGAGAAAATAAACAAAGTGTTCTATTTGGGTTTATAGAGAGGAAGTATCTCTGATGCCTTAGTCTTCAAGGCCTGTGGAGAAGCAGTAGTCATACATAGGAGCACAGTTCCCTTTGTGTTTGTCTAAACCTACAAGAGGAGAAGCAAATGATTTTTGGCAGTCTGACTAGTAAGCAGCCTATGTGTCATTTAATAGATGTGGAATTCTGCATTCTTTTTGTCTGCTTTGGGACATAATTTAGGAGCCTTTTTTTTTTTTAACCAAAGGACTGTCTGTCTGATAGTGCCCAGAGGAGATGTGGGATGCGCAGGGGAGGGGTATGAAGGAAGAGATGGGCTCGTGGATCACAGTGGCTTACTAGGACATGAAATAAAAGTCACAAAAACTGTTAACCAGGGCAGATGGGGGCTATGCAGAGGCTATTTGCCACAACTGGCAGTGGCAATCTTTTAAAAGGATTGAGCCTGACAGGAGGCTAAGAAGGAAATCTCCAAATTTTGGAGTCATCTAAGAAATATATATATGAATTTCTAGGTCCCTTGGGTCACCTCCATTGTGAGTGAATTTAGTTTCCCTTTGACTACAGTATTAAGCTTGGGTGGGTTATACACACACATTCACCTTTTTTGTAGCTATGGGAAGAACTTTGGAGTCACCTCCTGTGTTACAGAAGGAAAGAGAAGTGACTGCTGACCAAATGGGAAGCCATAGGAGAGCACAGGTGTGATTTGCAGATTCAGATTTGTGAGGATGAGGTGCTGCCCTGATGCTTTGTGCCTGGAGCAGGATATTGAAACAGCTCCACTTCAAAAAGGAGTGTATATTTGAGGGATAAAAGATTTTTGGAATGTATAAGAATTCACCTGTGTGCTCTCTATGTACTCGAGGATGGCTTAACCAAATTGATTTTGGTTTCTTGTGTAGTTTGTTGAATTCTTTAGATAAATTTGAATGAGACCAGGATCCTGTTTGCCTCTTTGCTCTTTTGGGGCCTTTCTTCTGAGCTGGAGCCTCATCATTGCTCCTGCTTCATTGTTTGTGGCAGCCAGAGTTCACGCTCTTACCATTGTACCATGAATAATAATAATAAATAGTAATACTGAAAATAATAACAATAACAATAATATATGTGCCAGGCACTGTTCTAAAAGTTTGACATATATTATCTCATTTAATATCCTCACCACAACCTTATGAGGTAGGCACTATTGTTATTTCACCCCTACCAAAAATTACTTTCTTGAACCCTTATCTCCATTTTATTTGATGTTTTTTTCTCTACCTATTTGTTTATCCCTTCGTCTCCATCCCATTCTTTTCCTCTGTACCATTGTATACATTTTATCAGGCAGAGAAGGAAGAAGAGTATTCCTGACGAAAGAAGAGCATGAGCAAAGTAAAGGAATAGTAAAAGTGCTGCATGCATGTTTTCCAGGAAGGACTGGCAACTATCTGGCATAGAGGATGCCTGAGGGACGGTAGTAGGAGGTGAAACTGAAAATACAGACCCTGGGACCAAACGGTGGAGGCCCTGGAAGTGCATGCCATGAGGGTTTGGGTTTTAACCAGGGACGTGACAGTAAATCTGTTTCATGAGGTAACTCTGATGGCTGGTGGAGAGTGAGTGAGAGAGGGGTAAACAGCCTAGGATTCTGTTACATTAGCCTCGGTGAGAGGGTTCTGAGTTGGCCTCTGGCAGGGGAAAAGAGGT
The DNA here is from genome assembly GCF_041296235.1 of Equus asinus. Lineage (NCBI taxonomy): Eukaryota > Metazoa > Chordata > Mammalia > Perissodactyla > Equidae > Equus > Equus asinus. Next base: position 83,293,743 of record NC_091794.1, read on the forward strand.
AACCACTTTGACATTTTGGAGACAGAATAGGATTTTGGTTATTGAATTGGAAGCATTGTGAGGAAAAATGATGGAGAACAAAGCCTTTTGTGTTTTGACAAAGGGAGACATGCTTTTTGAAAAAAGTCCAGATAACATAGAAAAGTACAAAGGAAATATCACCATAGACTTAGCAACCAGAGATGACATTTTAACATTTTGGTACACATGCTTCCAGATATTTGTCTGTGTATTTATGCACATGTGTATATGTGTTTTTTCCCAATTTTTTTAAATTGTAAAAATACACATAACATAAAATTTACCATCCTAAGCATTTTTAAGTGTATAGTTCAGAAATGTATAGTTCAGTGGTGTTAAATATGTTCGTAATGTTGTGTAACCACCTTCACCATTTTTTCATCTTGTAACTCTTTTCATCTCGTAAAACTGAAGCTGTACTCGTTAAACAGTAACTCCTCATTTCTCGGTCCTCCCAGCCCTTGGCAACCACCATTCTACTTTCTATACCTATGATTTTGACCACTCTTAAGTACCTCCTATAAGTGGAATCGTACAGTATTTGTTGTTTGTGACTCGCTTACTTCACTTAGCATAATGTCCTCAAGGTTCATCCATGTTTACAATCATGCACCACATCACGACATTTTGGTCAAGGATGGACTGCATATAGGATGGTGGTCCCATAAGATTAGTACCATATAGCCTAACTGTGTAGTAGGCTAAAAAATCTAGGTTTGTGTGAGTACACTCCATGATGTCTGCACGATGACAGAATTGCCTAACGATGTATTTCTCAGAACGTGTCCCCGTCGTTAAGCGAAGCATGACTGTATATATTTTTACATAAATTGACTCATACATTTCATGCTATTCTGTATCCTCCTTTTTTTCCTCTTAACAATGTGTTATGGATATCTTTATGTGGTACTGGATATAACTCTACATCAGTGGTCTCAATCTGGGGTAATTTTTACCCCCAGGGGACATTTGGCAATCTCTGGAGACATTTTTGATTGTAACAACTGGGGAAGTGGGTTCCTGGCATCTAGTGGGTAGAGACCAGGAATGCTGCTGATCATCCTACTATGCATAAAACAGCCCCTCACGACAAAGAATTATCTGGTTCAAAATAATCAATATGTTGTACTGAGGTTGAGAAACTGTTCTACGTTATTGTTGTTGTCTTGAATTTTGAAGTAATTGTAGATTTACCCAAGAGTTTCAAAGATACTGCATACAGAGAGTTCCTTTCACCCAGCTTCTCCTAAAATTAACATCTTACATCATCATGGTACATTTATCAGCACTAATAAATTGACATAGGTGTAATATGTTAACTGAACTGTAGACTTTATTTGAATTTCACCAGTTTTTCTAGTTTTGTCTCCCTTCGGTTTCAGGATCCAATCTAGGAGACTATATTGCATTTAGTCATCATGTCTCCTTAGTCTCCTCCAATCTGTGACAGTTTCTCAGTCTGTCTTCGTCTTTCATGACTTTGATACTTTTGAAGGGTACTGGTCAGCTATTTTGTAGAATGTCTCTTAATTTGGGTTTGTCTGATGGTTTCTCAGGATTAGACTGGCGTTAGGGATTTTGGGAAAGCATACCACAGAGGTGAAGTACCCTTCTCATTGCATCATGTCAGAGTATATCAGCGTGATATCATAATATCAACATGAGTTATTTCTGGTGATGTTAACCTTGATCATTTGGTTTAGGTTGTGTCTGCCAGATTCCTCTACTGTAAAGTCAAAATTTTTTCCTTTCTGTATTCTATTTGTTAGAAAAGAGTTGCTAAGCATAGCCCACTTTGAAGGGAAGGGGATTTAAGCTCCATCTCCTGGAGGGAGGAATAGCAAAGAATTTGTGGGCATATGTTAAAAGCACCACAGTAATTAATAAATACTTTAGGGGAGATACTTTGAGGTAATGCAGATATCCTGTTTCTCCTTAAAGTTTCACCCACTAATTCTAGTGTTTATCAGTAGATCTTTCCTGCTGCAATTACTGTCATAATTTCCTTCATTCCTTCTGCTCTTATTAATTGAAATTCTTTTGCCAAGAAGATTTATCCTTTCTCCCCTATTTATTTACATCATTTACTTACATCAGTTTGGATATTTATTTCATTCCTTGGGTTATGATCCAGTACTAAGTTATTTATTTTGTTGCTCAAATTATTCCAACTTTGGTTATTGGGTGCTCTTTCATGTTCTTTGTGTCCTATGGCATGCCTCCATGTTTGTTTGTTTGTTTGTTTAGCATTTGCTTCCTTTCTGGTACTAGAAGATGCTCCCAGCTTACAATGTCTTCCCTCAGCCCTGGAGACAGCCAATTTTCCAAGGAGCGCTTGTTCTTTTTATTGGTGAATGGTATTTAGAAACCATCAGATCTGGGTGCTTAGGGGTGTTTGTTGCTTCTGGGATGTCATTGCTTCTAGTCCCTTCAGTGGAAAGAGCCGGGAAACATGTATCTATACTAATCCATGTATACACAAATGTCTAGATTTACTTCTGTATCTGCCTAGATATTTTAAAATAAACATGAGTTTATACTGCTAACTCTGGCTCTACTCTGGTACCACAGGGTTCATTCTAGTCCTTCCCCCTTGCTTGTTTGTGATTTCTTTCTCTGAGTAAGAAATCTGGCTCTTGTTGTCTACAGTGTAGATAATTATTTGTGTAAAGTGTAAAGTAGTTTCAGTAGTTACTTCTGTGAGAAACCAATTTACTAGCTAGAGTATAATGTTTGTATACAGTTCTTGTTGTTCATTTTAGCCTGTAGTATCCAGTTAAAACATTGTTTTACAAAGTTACTTAGGTCAGCTCCTTTTTTCCCCCTCCCCCCTTCAGTGAGGTTATGTCATACATTTGTAATACAGATACATTCATTTGTTGCAGTCTGCATTCTATCCTGGGTTCCCCAGACATCATTTTTTAAATTCATTCTTTCTTTTATTTTTTTATCTTCTCCCCTAAACCCCCCAGTACATCGTTGTATATTCTAGTTGTAGGTCCTTCTGGCTCTGCTATGTGGGACGCTGCCTCAGCATGGCCTGATGAGCAGTGTTAGGTCCGTGCCCAGGATCAGAACTGGTGAAACCCTGGACTGCCAAAGCAGAGTGTGCGAACTTAACCACTCGGCCACAGGACGGCCCCAGACATTTCTTTTTAAAATTTGGGTACAGTGAAGTGCATTCTTTGTTGTGTATAGTTCTTTGGGTTTTGACAAATGCAGAGTCAGAAATCTACCATCACAGTACTGTACTGAACAGTTCCATCACTCTAAAAATAGCCTTGTGTCACCTCTTTGTAGTCAACTCCTCTACCTGCCCCAACTTTTGGCAACCACTAATCTATTTTCCATCCCTATAGCTTTGCCTTTTCCATAATGTGATATACATGGAGCCGAACAACAGGCAGCCTTTGGTGTTTGACTTTTTTCACTTAGCAAAATATATTTAAAATTCTTCCATGTTGTGGCATGAGTCCATAACTCTATTCCATCATGTGGATGTACCATAGTATATCCATTCACCTGTGAAAGGACATCTGGGTTTCCAGTTTTTAGCAATTATAAAGAAAGCTATTACAAACATTCATGTACAGTGTGGTTTAACTTTATAGGATTGATTTAACTTTGTAGGAAACTACAAAACTGTTTTCCAGAATGGCTGTACCATTTTTGCAATCCTACTAGCTGTGAATGAAAATTTCTGTTCCTCTGTATTCTCTCCAGCATTTGGTGTATATTGTCTTTTTTTTTTTTTTTTTAAGATTGGCACCTGAGCTAACAACTGTTGCCAATCTTTTTTTTTTTTTTTTTTTTTGAGGAGGATTAGCCCTGAGCTAACTACTGCCAGTCCTCCTCTTTTTTTTTTGCTGAGGAAGCCTGGCCCTGAGCTAACATCCGTGCCCATCTTCCTTCACTTTATATGTGGGACGCCTATCACAGCATGGCGTGCCAAGCGGTGCCATGTCTGCACCCGGGATCCAAACCAGCAAACCCCGGGCCACCGAGAAGCAGAACCTGCGTACTTAACTGTGCCACTTAAGCTGTGCACTTAAGCTGTGCCACTGGGCTGGCCCCTTTTTTTCTTAATTCTTCTCCCCAAAGCCCCCCAGTACATAGTTGTATATTCTAGTTGTGAGTGCCTCTGGTTGTGCTATGTGGAATGCCACCTCAGCATGGCCTGACAAGCGGTGCCATGTCCATTTCTAGGATCCGAACTGGCAAAACCCTGGGCCACTGAAGCAGAGCACGCGAACTCAACTACTTAGCCACAGGCCGGCCCCTATATTCTCTTTTTGAAAAATTTTTTAGCAATTCTAATAGGGGTGTACTGGTATCTCATGGTGGTTAATTTACATTTCCCTAAAGACCAATGATATTGAGCACCTTTTCATATGCTTATTTGCCATCTGTGTATCTTTGGTGAAATGCCTATCAGATCTTTTGAGGGGAGATGTTTGTCTTATTGTTGAATTTTAAGAGTTCTTTATATATTCTGGGTATAAATCCTCTATCAGATATATTATTCACAAATATTTTCTCCTACTCTGTGGCTTATTTTTCCATTCTCTTTACAGTGTCGTTTAGAGAACAAAAGTTTTAAATTTTCGTAAAATCCAATTTATCTCTTGCCAAACCCAAAGTCATGCAGATTTTCTCCTGTTTTTTAAAAAGTTTTATAGCTTTTGCATTTTGCATTTAGGTCTGTGATCTGTTTTGAGTGAATTTTTGTATAAGATGTGAGATATATTTGGATGTCCAGGTGCACCGGCACTGGTTTTTTTTTTTTTTTTAATTTTTATTTATTAAATTTTTTTTTTAAAAGATTTTATTTTATCCTTTTTCTCCCCAAAGCCCCCCGGTACATAGTTGTATATTCTTCGTTGTGGGTCCTTCTAGTTGTGGCATGTGGGACGCTGCCTCAGCGTGGTTTGATGAACAGTGCCATGTCCGCGCCCAAGAGTCGAACCAGCGAAACACTGGGCCACCTGCAGCGGAGCGCGCAAACTTAACCACTCGGCCACAGGGCCATCCCCCTGGCACTGTTTTTGAAAGGCTCTCCTTTCTCCATTTAATTGCCTTTGCACCTTTGTCAAAAACCAGTTGACTCGATGTGTGTGGGTCTGTTTCTCGGGTCTCCATTCTGTTCCATTGATTCTTGTGTCTGTTCTTTTGCCAATATCACATCGTCTTGATTACTGTAGCTTTATAATAAGGCTTGAAATTGTATAGTGTAAACTCTCCAACTTTGTACATTATTGTTTTTAATCTCTGTGTAGTATTCCATTTTATAGGTGTATCATAATTTACTTACCCAGGGTTCTACTGAAGGACATTTAGAGGGTTAAGTTTTTGGCTATAATAAATGATGTTGAGATGAAGATCTTTGCACATACATCTCGTTGCACTTGTGTGGCTCTCTCTTCAGGGTAAATCCCTACAATGGGATTACTGGATAAGAGGATGCACGTATTACTTTTTTCTTTTTCTTCCAATTTTCTAAGAGCTTTATTAGAGGATATACTTATTATTTTTCTTATTGAGGTGAAATTCATATAACATTAACCATTTTAGAGTGAACAGTTCAGGGGCATTTAGTACACTCACAGTGTTGTATCACCACTACCTCCGTCTAGTTCCAAAACATTTCCATCACCCCCAGAGAAAACCCTGTACCCAGTTACTCTTCGTTTCTTTAATCAGTTATTCTCAGGGCTGGCCCGGTTGCCTAGTGGTTAAGTTCACATGCTCTGCTTTGGCAGCCCACGGTTCACAGGTTCAGATCCCAGGCACAGACCTAGCACAGATCATCAAGCCTTGCTGTGGCAGCATCCCACATAGAAAATAGAGGAAGATTGGCACAGAAGTTAGCTTAGTAATGATCTTCCTTAAGCAAAAAGAGGAAGATTGGCAACGGATGTTAGCTCAGGGCCAATCTTCCTCACCAAAAACAAAACAATACACACACCCAGTTATTCTCCCTTTCCCCTTCCTCCTAGCCCCTGGCAAGCACCAGTCTGCCTTCTCTCTCTGTAGATTTTACTTATTCTGGATATTTCATATAAATGGGATCATACGATATGTGACCTTTATGTCTGGCTTCTTTCACTTAGATTAGTTGTAGCATGTGTTTTTATGTTTCAATATTCCATTGTATTATGGATCACTAAGTGTCCATTTACTGATGAACATTAGTACCTTTAGGCTGTTGTGAATAGTGCTGTGAGCATGTGTGTACATATATTTGTTCGAGTACCTGTTTTCAATTATTTTGAGTATATACCTTGGAGTGGAATTCTGGGTCGTATGGTAATTCTATGTTTAACTTTTATGGAATTACCAATCTGTTTTACACAGCGGCTGTACCATTTTACATTCCCACCAGCAATGTCTGTGGGTACCAATTTCTTCACATCTTCTCCAACACTTGTTATTTTCCGCTTTTTATTGTAGCCATCTTAGTGAGTGTGAAAGTGGTATATCATTGTGGTTTTGATTTCCATTCCCTAATGACTGATGTTGTTTGGCAGCTTTTCATGTGTTTGTTGGCCATTTGTATATCTTCTTTGGAGACATGTCTATTCAGGTCCTTTGCTCATTTTTAAGTTGGGTTGGTTGTGTTTTCGTTGTTGAGTTGCATACATTACATTTTGGTACATATTGCCAGACTGCTTTCAAGAAAGTTTGTACCAGTGGTATGTCTGTTTCCCTCACCCTTGCAGTTCTGTGTATTAGTTATGTTTTTCTTGTTGTCAATCTGATAAGCAAGAAATAGATTTCATTTTAATTTCATTTCTTAGGTTAATTGTCTTTTCAAGGACGCATTGGCCATTTGTGTTTTTCTTTTCTTTTTTTTTTTTAAAGATTTTATTTTTTTCATTTTTCTCCCCAAAGCCCCCCGGTACATAGTTGTATATTCTTCGTTGTGGGTCCTTCTAGTTGTGGCATGTGGGACGCTGCCTCAGCATGATTTGATGAGCAGTGCCATGTCCACGCCCAGGATTCGAACCAACAAAACACTGGGCCGCCTGCAGCGGAGCACTCGAACTTAACCACTCGGCCACGGGGCCAGCCCCTGTGTTTTTCTTTCTTGAATTTCCTGTTCGTACCTGTTATGCCCACTTCTCTATAATGGTTTTGATTTTTGTGTTTATTGATTTGTAGGAGCTCTTTGTGTGTTGCGAGTTTTAACTCCCTGTACAGTCTCATGTGTTGGAATTTTTTTTTTTGTTCCCTAAAGATTGGCACCTGGCCTGATGAGCAGTGCCATGTCTGTGCCCAGGATCAGAACCAGCAAAACCCTGGGCTTCCCGAAGGAGAGCATGTGAACTCAACCACTCGGCCACGGGATTGGCCCCTGGAAATATTTTTTCAGTTAGTCGTTTGTCTTTTGACTTTGACGGTTTTTTGTGTGTTTTTTTGCCATATTAAGGTTTTAAATTTGTATATTGTACACTTTTAAGGAGTACAATTACTTTTAACATAAAGTTACTTTTAACATTCTTTTAAAAAGAATTCATGTCTGAAGTTTATAATCCATTAAAATGTTGGAATTTACAGATGTGAATAAAAAATATCTTAGGGGGCGGCCCCGTGGCCGAGTGGTTAAGCTCACGCGCTCCACTTCGGTGGCCCAAGGTTTCACCGGTTTGGATCCTGGGCACAGACATGGCACTGCTCGTCAGGCCATGCTGAGACAGCACTCCACATAGCACAACCAGAAGGACCTACAACTGGAATATACAACTATGTACTGGGGTGTCTTGGGGAGAAGAAGAAGAAAAAAAAAGATTGGCAACAGATGTTAGCTCAGGTGCCAATCTTTAAAAAAAAAGTCTTTTATTCTCTAACATAGATAAAGATATACCCAGGGCCTCCTTGCCTTCGCTGTACCTGTAGCTCTTCTCTTGGAGTCCCCTACACATATGTGTAGGTAATTGCAGATGAAATATGGGATCTTGCCTTGTCCAGGCTTTCTTAAGTCTGGATACGTTTGGTTAGCTATTCAGTCACTTTCCTTGCTCTCGTTTTTTTTTGGTTTACATCTTGCTGCCTAGCACAATACTAATAACAGTGGTTCTCACCCCAGCTGTACATTGGAATCACCTGGAGAACATTAAGAAATACTAATCCTTAGGCTTATACTATTCAGCAAATATCTGTTGGTTAGAATAGGACACTTTGCCTAATTTCTTCAGATGCCAGTATTCTTTCCTAATTTATAGCCCATCTTTACTGTAAGGTCTTCATTTAGCCTGTTCAGCCTGTTAGGCAGTTTTATTTACTGGTAAACTGGGTTTGAGAACCAGCTTTGCCAATAACTCACTGTACGTATAACCTTGGACAAGTTAGTGCCCCTTTCTGGGCTTTAGTTTCCTCTTTGGATACTGTACTGGGGGGGAAACTGTTGGGATTAGATCAGGGAGTGGCAGACTTTCTCTGTTAAGGTCCAGATAGTAAATATTTTAGGCTTTCTGGACCATAGTGTCTGTCTGTCACAGTTCTAAAGCTCCTTTCAGCTCTGGTATTTTGTGGTTCTCTTCCTTCAAACCCTAGCCAGGAAGCTCACCTTGAAGAGCCAAGGAAAATCTTGTTTAACCACCACCAATTAAATATAGATAATATCAAGCACTTATAAGAGTGCTTGCCATCTGCGTGGCACTACTCTAAACATTTTACATATATTAACTCTAATCTTCAGAATAACCCAGTGAGGAGTGTAGGTGCTATTATTATTCCCATTTTACAGATAAGGAAACTTGAGGCAAAGAAAAATTAGATGCTTAACCTGCCAAATGAAAGCTACAGCTGGACAGTAGGCCAGAATTTGAACCCAGGCATTCTGCCTTCATTATGCTCTCTTGCCTCTCCCCAGCTGAAACATACACCTCCAAATGATGGAGTGCCTCAGCTACTGTATTCTGTCATAGGTATCCTAAGAAATGTCTCACTGAAACCATCAAAAGGGAGCCGATCTTGAGGCTGTAAAGATGGCCACAGAATGGAGCTTTTTAAATTAATTTTGTTTTCTCAAATGAGCTCTTTTGTTTCTGTCTCGGCATTACAGCCACATGACATTGTCTGTGTGTCTATTTCTAGCTTTCTATCACATTTCCTCGTGAGAACTTTGAAGGGGTTCAGTGTATGGTAGCTGTCTTCTCAGCTTCGGGAATTTAATTTCACCTTAATAGAAATTTATTACTTCAAGCAAGCAAACAGACCAGAGTCAAATGGGCATAAAAATTCTACTGGTAAGAGGCAGCAGAAATAGCTTGGTTTATAAGCAGAGCATCTAGGCTTTAGTTCTGTCTCTACTACTAGCCAATTATATGAGGCTCTCTGAGCCTCAGTATTCTCAAGTATGACATTTCAGGTGGTTGAACTGGATGGGTGATCTCTGAATTTCCTTATATCCATACTTCGTTAGGATTTGCAGGTGGACTTCTCAGCAGCCACTGCAAAGGCTCTGCATTGCAAAGTTTCTCATGTTTTAACTTAGAAGTATTCACCAGTTTTGCATTCTCTGCCCTAGTCTGTCTGTCTGTGTTTATTTTTTTGCTGAGGAAGATTTGCCCTGAGCTAACATCCACTGCCAATCTTCCTCTTTTTGTATGTGAGCTGCCACCACAGCATGGCCACTGACAGACAAGTGGTGTAGGTCTGTGCCTGGGAACTACTGAACCCAGGCTACCAAAGTTGCCGAATCTAACAACTAGGCAACCAGAGGTGGCCCTCTGTATTTATTTAGATGTAAAAATGTTTCAGATTCTTTTTACCAGTAGGTAAGATTGATGCTCCAGGAGAATGCGTCATATACATGTTACATATGCACTTCTCAGTTTGAGAAGCATGGCCTTATATTATGATTCTAGTCCCTTTTCCTTTAAAGAGAGATAGCCATAGGAAGAGTAAAAGCCATGATCTGCACTTTAAATTCCAAACCACCCCTCACCAGACTGACTGAACAGGTCAGGTGCAGGTTCTCCTGCTTTCTGAGCATCTTAATCTGTCTGATTTATTCAGCATGTCTGCTGTTGACTTTCTGCCAACAAAGCTAAAAGGAGTAGTTGCCTGCCATGATGTTCCTGCAGCTAATTCATTCTTTCTAACCTAGTAAAGTGTCAATTTATAAAAAAAAAAAATCACCTTTTATTAAGAAAGAAAAGTTAGGCAGGAGACTGACCTCTTCCCTACTCTTTGACATCTCTTCAGTTGAATAATCAAATTCAAATTCTAATTCCTTTAATCAAAAAGGAAAATCAACTTTCTGGTGAGTGCCAACATCCTTTAAAAAAGTAATTTTTCCTTTCACCTTCCTATGCCAAAACTCTTTTTCTGAAGCTTGGACTATTAGAATTAGATGGGATGTTAGATGTGAGGAACTTGAGGTTCCAGGAGAGAAAGCTGACTTCTCAAAGTCACAAAGCTGATTTGTACTGAACAGAGATTAGCAACAGAGTAGGAAAAGAACTCTGTGAAGTCAGAAGACATGGATTCAAAGTTTGCCCTCTGCTACTAACTAGCTGTGTGACTAGTGTCTAAGTTTCTGTTTCCTCATTGGTGAAATGAGGACAACATATTCTTTTTTTTCGGGGGTGGGGGGGAGATTAGCCCTGAGCTACCATCTGCTGCCAGTCCTCTTCTTTTTTTCCTGAGGAAGACTGGCCCTAAGCTAACATCCGTGCCCATCTTCCTCTCCTTTATATGTGGGATGCCTGCCGCAGCCTGGCTTGACAAACAGTGCGTAGGTCTGTACCCGGGATCTGAACCAGCGAACCCTGGGCGGCTGAAGCAGAACGTGTGAACTTAACCACTGTGCCGGCCCTAGGACAACATTTTCTTAGCGTAGGATCTAGCACTCTGCACCTCAGGAACAGAGTATTCATTGAGTATATTCCATGTATTAGGCACTGTGCTAGGTACTGGAGCTAGAGATGCAATACACAACTTCTTCTGCAGAACCTGTAGACTAGGGAGGAAAATAGAAATATTTTAAAGTCATGTACACTAAGTTCTATGATAGAGGTAAATGCAGAGTACTGTGGGAGCACAGAGGACAAGAGAGTGGGGAGGATTGGAGAGTGATCTCAAGGCAGGCTTTCATTAGGAGGTGATGCTAAAGAGTTTGGGGCTAGATGAGGTCAGATTTTCATTTTAGAAAGATCACTGATTCAGTGTGGACATAAATTGGAGGGTTATACCCTAAAGTTAGGAAGATCAAAGGAACTTAGGAAGATCAGTGAGGAAGCTGATAGAATAGTCTAGTTAAGAAATCATGAAGCCTTCAGTTGATGTAATGGCAGAGGGAAATGTGCTGGTGGTGAACTTTGAGAGAATTTTAGTAACTAGCATGGATAGAAGTTGACACAGATTGGAAATGTGGGGAGAGAGAGACAGACAGAGATACTAGGATTATTTCAAGATTTTTGGTTTGGTTCTCTTAAGTGGTTCACTCAAATATGGCTGGGAAGATAAGGAGTTCAGTTTTGGACATACTCAGGTTACAGGTGCCTGTTTGGGGGGTGATGATGATAGCTAGCTAAGATTTATTGACTGCTTCCTATAGGGCAGGCCCTATTCCCTATGCTTTGCATCTATTAGTTATTTAATTCTCACAATAACCCTTTGAAGGTAGATTTAAGATTATCCTCACCTTATAAATAAGAAATCTGAGGCACAGAGAAGTTAAATAACTTGCCCTAAGTTACCTAGCTATTAAGTGGTGGAGCCAGGACTTAAGTTCAGGCAATCTGGCTCCAGGGTCCTCACTGTTAATCACTTTACTATATTATACGCCTCTCATTGATGATGGAAATGTACACTAGGTATTTATTTATTTATTTTATTTTTTAAAGATTGGCATTGGAGCTAACAACTGTTGCCAAGCTTCTTTTTTTTTTTTTTTTCCTGCTTTTTCTCCCCATATCCCCCCAGTACATAGTTGTATATTTTACCTGTGGGTCCTTCTGGTTGTGGCATGTGGGATGCTACCTCAGCATGGTGTGACAAGCAGTGCCATGTCCACGCCCAGGATCCAAACCAGTGAACATTGCTAATAGATCAGTGGCTGGCCTCAGTAAAGGAAACTGAGGAAGGGCCAATGCGATAGGAAGAAAAGCTGGAGAGATTGGTGCCATTGAAGCCCCAAAAGAGAATGATTTATGAAGGAGAGAGAGCTCAGTAGTATCAGATTGTTGATTTTTCCGTTGCATGTTTTGAGACCTTAGTAGAAAAGTTGTATTTCGCAGTCAGGATTCATTAGTGTGGCTCAGAGTAAGATATTCCTGGGGCAGTAGGGGGCAGCCAGCAGAGAAGGTAGATAGTTGTATTGATCCATAATCCAAGATTGTGATTTTCAAGGCAGCCGTAATCCACAGAGGTAAGAAAGTGATTGAAGGGCTTCAGATCTAATTTGAATTGAGAAGAAAATGAAGTCAAATGCGGGGAGGAATCAAATTAGGGGGGCAGCTTTCCCCCTTGCTTGTAGACAGCTGTGCTGGGGCATCCAGCCAGCACTCAGACAGAGCTCCCTGATCTGCCCAGTGTCCAGGATACTGCTGATTAGCACACACATTAGGACCACCCTATAGCATGACAACCTCAAAGGGTTGGAGCCTTAGTTGAGTGGGATCTTTGGCTGTACACTTAAAGATTTTGGGGAATTTCTCCGAGGTGAAATTTCTTGGGATCAGGGTTTCTCAACTTTGGGACTGTCGACGTTTTTGGAGCAGGTAATTCTTTGTTGTGGGTGCGGAGTTGTCCTGCATCATAGGATGATTAGCAGCATCCCTGGCCTCTGCGCACTAGATGCCAGTAGCACCCCCACCCCCGCAGTTGTGACAGCCAAAAATGTTTCCCAACATTGCCAAATGTCCCCTGGTAGACACATTCACTTCAGGTTGACAGCCATAGCTCGAGGTTCTGCTAGTTTTCCTCTGGGCCTCTGTTGTTGATTTCCCTCACCTTCCTTGGCCCCTCTGGGCACTTCAGCTCTGCTGGTTTGGAGAGTTCAGGTTATTTTAGCCTTGTGGCCTTTTCCCCAAAATTTTTCAGTCTGGAAATAAACCCTCAATAGAGACAAGGAGGCAATAAGACAAGGAGGCATTTTTCCCTATAGTTCTCAGTTAAATACATAGAACATTAAATGTTTGGTGGTTATGATATTTAAAGAAGATTGTTGGGGCCAGCCCCATGGCCAAGTGGTTAAGTTCACATGCTCTTCTTCGGCGGCCCAGGGTTTTGCTGGTTCAGATCCTGGGCGCGGAGTACCACTCATCAAGCCATGCTGAGGCGGTGTCCCACATAGCACAACTAGAAGGACCTACAACTGGAATATACAACTATGTACTGGAGGGCTTTGGGGAGAAGAAGAAGAAGAGGAAAAAAACAAAAAAAATTGGCAACAGGTGTTAGCTCAGGTGCCAATCTTTAAAGAAAAAAGATTGTAAAGTCAAACTTTAATATCTTTCTTACAAACTTTTAATATCACTTACTTCCTTATGGTACAGTTATTTGTATCTCTGTCTCTTGCTACCCTGAACTCCTTGAGGACAGGGACCCTTTCTTAATCTTCTTTGCATGCCTCACATCTTGGAGAGTACCTGGCACATAGTAGACTGCCAATAAATGTTTGCTGAGATAAGTCACTTATGTTGATAATTGGCTAAGTAGGTTAAACCTGCCATTTTTCAAAGTTTTCAGTTATCAGGCCTCACAGAGAGGCCAGAGTTTCCTTAGTATTGCCAGAATCTGATTTGTGCAGAGAGAAGCATCTTATCCAGTCATTTCTATGTACACAGATCACAGGTGTCCTCTGGGAGAATGGGAAATGGAACAGAGTCACAAGCTGCCTTTAAAAGATAACACAGATCCTTTTAGCTCTTTGTAGCACCCAGGGCTGACTGTTCTATAGATAGAGTCACACTGAAACTATAATTGAAGCTGGAAAATAGGTGAAATGTAAGGCAATCAGCTACAAACCTAACCTATTCTGGTAGAACCATGTTTTCTAGGCAGGTAATAAAATTATAAGCCCAATTGTGGCACTTAACAATATGAATATCTTTATGGACCAAATGTGACATTTGTAAAATTGATTGGTTTTTAGTTTGTTTAGATATTTTTACTGCTGATATGTAAAATGTCTCTGTGTTTTTGCTTTTTGGTCATGTAGTATGATTTTAATTGATAAATAATGTATACCATAAAATCATAATTTGTAACTGTGCAGTTCAGTAAATTATCAGAAAGTGAAAATACCTGTGTAACCACAACTCAGTTCAAGAAATAGAACATTACCAACCCTCTCAATAATTTTGAAAGTTACCATATGGATCTAGCAATTCTACTTCTGAGTATATATTCTAAAGAAGTGAAAAATTCAACAGGTTTTTGAAAATTTTATGTCATTGCTAGTATTCACTAGTTTCTCATTGTACCTAAAATCTATCATTCAAGTCTTTTTTTAAAAAATTATTTTGATAAGATATACATATCGTAAAATTTACTGTTTTACCATTTCAGTGGCATTAAGCACATTCACATTGTTCTACAACCATCATCACCCTCCATCTCCAGAACTTTTTTTCATCTTCTCAAACTGAAATTCTTTTTTTTTTTCTTTAAAGATTGGCACCTAAGCTACAACTGTGGCCAGTCTTTTTTTTTTCTTCTTATGCTTTATCTTCCCAAATCCCTCCTGGTACATAGTTGTATATCTTAGTTGCACGTCCTTCTAGTTGTGGCATGTGGGATGCTGACTCAACGTGGCCTGATGAGCCGTGTCATGTCTGCGCCTAGGACCCGAACCAGCGAAATCCTGGGTCGCCACAGTGGAGCGTGCGAACACTCGGCCACGGGGCCGGCCCCCAAACTGAGATTCTGTACCCGTTATATACTGACTCCCCATTCCTCTCTGCCCCAACCCCTGGCAACTACCATTCTACTTTTCTCCCTGAGTTAGACTACTCTAGATATGTCATATAAGTGGAATTATATAGTATTTGTCCTTTTGAGACTGACTTATTTCACTTAACATGTCTTCAAGGTTCATGTGTGTTATAGCATGTGTCAGAATTTGCCTCCTTTTAAAGGCTGAATAATAATATTGTATGTACATACCACATTTTGTTTATCCATTCATCCATGATGGACACTTGGGCTTCTTCCACCTTTTGGCCGTTGTGAATAATGCTGCTATAAACATGGGTGTATAAATATCTGTTGAACTCCCTGCTTTCAGTTCTTTTGGGTATATAACCAGAACTGGAATTGTTGGCTCATATAGTAATTCTCTTTTTATTTTTGGAAGATTAGCCCTGAGCTAATATCCACTGCCAATCCTCCTCTTTTTGCTGAGGAAGATTGGCCCTGAGCTAACATCTGTGCCCATCTTCCTCTGCTTTATATGTGGGATGCTGTCACAGCAGGCCTTGAGGAGTGGTGTGTAGGCCTGTGCCTGGAATCCGAACTGGCGAACCCTGGGCTGCTGAACTGGAATGCGCAAACTTAACTGCTATGTTACTGGGCCGGCCCCAAGATGTAGTACTTTTATATGAGTTACAGTTTTTAGTTTGTTGACTCTTTGAGCAAGAACCCTGCTTTTTTTTTTTTTTTTTTTTTTGAGGAAGATTAGCCCTGAGCTAACTACTGCCAATCCTCCTCTTTTTGCTAAGGAAGACTGGCCCTGAGCTAACATCCGTGCCTATTTTCCTCTACTTTATATGTGGGACGCCTACCACAGCATGGCTTTTGGCAAGCGGTGCCATGTCCGCTCCTGGGGTCTGAACCGGCGAACCCCAGGCCACCGAGAAGCGGAATGTGCAAACTTAACCGCTGTGCCACTGGGCTGGCCCCGAACTCTGCTTTCTTTAAACCATTAATATTTTTTCTTTCTGATATTTGTTGACATTTTTATGTACCATAAACAGTACAATAGGCCACTTCCTTTAGTAAATAAGGTGAGCGTAGTTCTGGGGTTACCTTCTGTTTGATTTATTTGTTTGTTTAAACTTGCCATTTTAAGGGACTCTTGAAGATATACCTAAAGGAGGACACAGGATGAAAATTTATCTACAATTTGTCTACATATCTGATAGAATGTGCTGGTAGAGATGTTAACATTTTGACTTTTTTTGAGGTGTGGAGTAATAGATTTGCAACTATGAATTTCCTTAATACTGACCTCAGTGTTAAGATGAGAATCCACTTACGGAGTACAGAAATCCTCTACTGGCAAAATCAAGTTGTTACTTTGTAAGTTCTTTCACATTGGGTCATCTGGAATTCTCAGTTACAACAGAGCCAGCGAAAGGCTGTGGGAAAGGAGGGAGAGGAACACACAATTATTAACTCCTTTTCCCCCTTTAGTTGTCTTAATGTGCACAGAAGACTCCCGTATACAGTATACCCTGTGGCACTTGATAACATCAGAAGGAAGTCTTGTTCAAGATACCGAGAAAGGGACACCCTGTGGTTTAAGATTCTGTCAATATTCAGGTGTAAGAATATAATTCTATTGTCAAGCACAGATTCAATGAGTTAAAGCCTGAGCTAGGTCTTTCGCTATAGCTTTGTTGATATTTTTTTCTGTGCATTATTTTACTAATTAACAGTTTTCTTTTGCTTGAAGATAGCTTATATCCTTGTTTGGTAAATAACCTCAGCAGCTAACAGAGGGTTCAGAGTGATGAATAGTGACACTAAAATTATTTCCCATTCTCCTCGTGTTGTTGTGATAGTAGTAGTGGCAGTGGTCATAATATGGGTAGTAATATAATGACTCTTATATAGCGTTTACAGTGTGCCAGGCAAAAGTGAAGTGCTTTACATGTGTTAACTCATTTAATCCGGAAAGCAACCCTATGAGATAGATGATAGTATTATCCTCGTTTTACTGATGAGAGATTGAGGCACAGAGAAGTTAGTAACTGACGACTCCAAGTACGAATAACTAGTAAGTGGCAGAGCTAGGAATTGATCTGAGGCAGCCTGGCGCCAGGGTCCTTCCTCCTAACCATTATGCTGTACTGTACTTATTTGACACCCATGTAAGTAAAGGGAAATGTGAGATAAAAAATGCTTTTAACATCTTTGTGGGCTCTATGGAACTTATTATTTGTTCATTCAGTGCTCCCTGTAGAATCAGTGATTACAGAGGGAACATTTAATCTCAAAGCATTCATCCCTATTTTCAAACTAGTATTTTCAGATCTGTTCTTTATCTGAGACCTTGCATTTAGAAAAAGTACACTTGAACTTTTTAGTTGAATTTGGCATGTCACGAGCTTACAGACAGGATATTGCCTTTGAGTATTTAGACTGTACGTGCTGACCCCCTGAAGCAGTAATTTGAATAGATCACAATGTTTCCACTAGAGTACAGCAGTATTAGGGGTTCTGACTTCAAAGTGTTTGTGTGTATGTTTTATATATATGTCTTTGTAGATAGGCCACTTCTCCACAAATGGAGCCAATCCTATACAAATTCTAAAAACCTTTCAGAGCCATTTAAATCCAAGAAGTATCTAATCATTTGAAGTAGAACTATGAGGGGCTGGCCCAGTGGTGCAGCGGTTAAGTTCGAGTGCTCCACTTCAGCGGCCAGGGATCTGCTGGTTCAGATCCGAGGCGCAGACCTATGCACCGCTCCTCAAGCCATGCTGTGGCGGGTGTCCCGCCTAGAAAGTAGAGGAAGGTGGGCACAGATGTTAGTTCATGGCCAGTCTTCCTCAGCAAAAAGAGGAGGATTGGCAGCAGATGTTAGCTCAGGGCTAATCTTCCTCAAAAAAATAAATAAATAAAAAATGAAGTAGAACTGTGAGCAATGCAAAACGTTACCTTTCTGGAGACTTGTGATAAGTAGAATAAATAAAGCAACCTGCCCATTTTTAAATGCTTCAGGTTCAGGCCTAAAGAACTACCAGTTAATCTTGTAGAATTAGTTCTCATTTGGGCACTGGTTTATGTGCACTTTTGATCTTTAAGTCTCAGCTGATAGGCACTATTTGATAAGAAAGCCAGTGCTCTGTTTTCTTCTGCTTCCTTGGTCTTGAGTTTTGTGGCTCTGGCTGTGCTCTGGTTAGAGCACATCTACCCCGGTACTTTGGGTCAGTCAAGTGTTTGGCAGGAGTGAGGGACAGACCACCATTTCCACCTTCCAAGTGTTGCATTTTATGGAGGCAGATGACTTTCTCATGATAATTTTCTTTCCCCTAGGTTTATGAAGGCCTAGACATTATCACCAACAAAGTTTCTGCCCGGGAGCAGAGAATGTGCCAGCACCACATGATCAGCTTTGTGGATCCTCTTGTGACAAATTACACAGTGGTGGACTTCAGGAACAAGGCAACTGCTCTGATATCCTTAGAAAAGACAGCAGCTAGGCTTGGTGGGTGCAAGGCAGCCCAAGCCAAGAAAGACGTTTTCTTTCTAGTGACCGTTTCTTCTAAGCAGGGGCCCCCAAGACCTAACTACCAATAAGTAGCATCCCCATCAGGACTACATGGTTTGGAAGATAACAGTGTCCTTGCTGCTCAGAGTCTTGTCCTCAGACTGCACCATCAGCGTCTCTTGGGGGCTTCTTAGACTTCGTGAATTTGGGCCTCACTCCAGACCTACTGAATCAGAATCTGCTTTTAAGCAAGAGTCCCAGGTGATTCGTGTGCACATTGAAATTTGAAAAGCGCTGTTTTAATGGAGAGAACACTGACTTAGGAACCAGAAAATCTATGTTCTAGGCCTAGAACTGCCTGTTTTGACCATGTGAATTTTATTAGGTAAAGCTTTTAACGCTGCCCGCCTCCCCCTGCCCACTACCCCCCCCCCCACGCTCGCACTTCATTTTTGCACTCTTTAAATGGGGACAAAAAATTAATTTTAAATGTAATGG
Organism: Equus asinus; assembly: GCF_041296235.1. NCBI lineage: Eukaryota > Metazoa > Chordata > Mammalia > Perissodactyla > Equidae > Equus > Equus asinus. Next base: position 83,312,650 of record NC_091794.1, read on the forward strand.
AGTTACAGTTAGAATTTCAAAGGGATTGTTGGGTGGAGGACTGGAAAAAATTAGTTCTGGGTAACACCAACAAGGTTTTGAAAAAAGAACAGTATAGGGGGGACTGCCCTTGTATTTTAATCAGATTGCCCTAAATATCTGGATTGTCAGATGTTAAAACATATTGAAAATTCATAATAATTATAATAGCATGGAACTTATATAATACTAGACAAATTTGTGGGACAGAATGGAAAACTCAGATACAAATTCAAATGAGTATATATTTAGCTTATGATCAAGGTGTTAATGGAGAAATAATGCAGCGGTTAATAATTATTCCTGGGATAGTGATTGTTTTGGGAAAAAATAAAATCATGTCTTCATTATGTATGACATGAATTCCAGGTGGATTTCACAGTTAAATATATGTATTTTTAGTCTTCCTTTTTTGTTGTTTTTTTGCAGGGAAAGAGTCATCCTAAGCTAACGTCTGTTGCCATTCTTGCTCTTTTTTTTTTTTTTTTTACCTCCCCAAAGCCCTAGTGCATAGTTGTATATTCTAGTTGTAGGTCGTTCTAGTTCTTCTATGTGAGCTGCCACCACAGCATGGCAACTGACAGACGAGTGCTGTGGCTCCTCGACTGGGAAGTGAACCCGGGGTCGCCGAAGTGGTGAGCAGCGCTGAGCTTTAACCACTGGGCCATCAAGGTTGGCTCTAAATAGATGTATTTTTAATGAAACTTTAAAGCAAATGGAATAATATGTAATTGAGTAGTTATGTGATTTTAGAGTAGCCCTTTAGGGAAGGGCTTTGTAGATACAGTCTTTTAAAAAATTTTTAAATTATTTTTCAGTTTTTTTCTTTTTTTCGTGTTAAAATACACATAATATAAAATTTACCATCTTAACATTTTTAAATGTATAATTCAGTGGTATTAAATCCATTCACATTGTTGTACAGCCATCGCCACCATCCATCTCCATAACAATTTTTTTTTTAAGGAAAATAGCTAGATTTGAATAGGTAAGAATTAAGAATTTATACTAGCGACAATGTGTATCAACCAGACCTTCTAGGTTTCTAACCTAGAGAAACCTCACCACAAGTGTACCAGGAGCTATACGTGGTGGATCTCATTCATGATAGCATTGCTCTTAACAGCAAAAACGCATTAAACACCTGAATTCCTACTTACAGAAGAATGTATAAAATTTGTTTTGTTTGTGTAAATTAAGTACTTTTTCAGCAGTGAAACTGAATAAATTGTAGCTACGTGCATCAATGTGGAGTAATCTAGAAACACTGTAAAATGTGGGAGATATAGAAGGATTACATACATGTTCGTACCATTTATTATAAAGATTGAAAAGCAAGTAGAACTAACCAATATGTTGTTTAGGAGTACATACATATCAGTAATAACGTAAAGAATAGGAAGAGAATGATGAAAAACAAACAAAAAACCTCAAAACAATTCAGGATAGTGGTTCCCTCAGAGAGGGGAAGTAGGGAATTGGAGTGGAAATGAATACACAAAAAGCTTCAAATGAATTGTTAATAGTCCCTTTTTTGCATTGGGTTCATGAGTGTTAGTTTTATTGTTAGGCTTCATAATTTATAGAAATTACATATGTTCTTTTCTATGTATTGAATGTTTTATAATTAAAAACAATAAGGAAAACAGCCTACTATAAACAAAATTAAAACACAGACTACAAACCAGGGAGATAATATTTGGAACAGAGGAAAGGCACATGGTTAATATACCTAGTATATGAAGAACTCTTATGAATCAATATGAAAAATGCTTAAAGGGCACGAATAGTAATTCAGAGAGGAAGAAATGTAATGGTGATAAACGTGGAAAAAGCTTTACCCTTGCTAGTAATCAGGGCCATGCAAATCAAAATAATGAGATTTTTTTTTGACTATCAAATGGTCAGAGATTAAAATGCAGATAATTCTTGCCCTACCTGCCTTACAAGGCAGTTGTATGTGATGAGATAATGTGTATGAAAACCCTCTGTGAATTAAAACATATCACCAAATGTACGTTGTTGCTCTAAGACAGTTGGGCTGTTCAGAAAGAGCTGACAGAAAATGGAGGGCTAATTAAACTTCTCACAGGGCAGCAACGGCAGGGCATCACTTAATCAGGTCCTTTAGAGAGTTGCAGATTTGGGACTTTAGCTGAGAACCTAAAATCAGAATGTCAGAGTTGCAAGTACCTTAAGGATCCAGTCGACCCTCTTGATTTGACAGGCGAAGGTACTAGATACTGAGGCCCAAAGGGGAGGAGGGTTTTGGCCAGGATCACAGTTGTTTCATGGTTGGGCAAACAAGTTAGACCTTTTCCCACCAAACGTCTCCTATCCCGTCTCCCTCCCTCTTGTCTACTCTCTCCTCTTCTGCTATTGCACCATTTTTCTCTTCACCTTTTTTTCCCTTGCTCCCTTTCCCTTTGTTAATCATATTATATATTTAAAGTTTTATTGGAATTACTGTGTAGTTGTACACTCCCTGTAGTTGGGGGAGTATAGAATTTGTTTCCTTTTTAAAAAAGAAATAGACAAGCAGTGTTTCTTCTCTATGATCCTTGATTGGTAACATCTTTCTCTCCACCCTACTCCAGCCTCTTAAGGGTTAGTGGGGTTCTGAGAGGAAAGAGGTCGTCTATCCCTGTGCCCACAGACTGGCTGGCAAGGGGAAGAAGAAGTGTGTAAATGAGTCTTTTTATCTGGGTTGAAAGTCTCTTTTTATCGGTTATTCTCAGAAGCAAAGCCCTTCTTAAAGTAGATAATTATCTGTTCAACAGAGATTCTGAAGAGAAGAATTTAAAGTAGCAGGGGTATAAAAACAATAAGGGCTAAAGTAAATTGAGTGCTTACTCAAGTGAAAAAAATATTTCAGGCATTGTGGTAGGGGATTTACTTGCATTGTCACGTTTCATGCTCATAAGAACTCATGAGGCTTTTACAGGTGAGAAAACTGAAGCTCAGGCAGGCTGAATAACTTGCCCAAGAGTTGGAGCTGGTAGTTGAAATCTGCTTGTCTTCAGAACCCATGCTTCTCAGTTTATCTGGTGGAGTCTCAAGTGGCTGAAATGTACACTACTACTACGTAATAGTGAAGGCTGACTGAGTCTAAGAACCATGGCTTTAAGAAGCCAGCTTGTAATTGGACTTAGAAGGCAAAGTTCCACAACGGACATCACCTTGGTGGTGGCTTCCTGAGCAGCTGACATTTGGTTGTGAGTCCTTGGGCTTATGCTCATTAAACTGACTTGGAATACCAGGCAAGCTTTGAATTTTAGCAGCAAGGCCTAGAAAGTTCCAGAACTGGAAGGAGTTACTATCATGCATTTGTCTCTATGGTTTATACAAGTGTCTTCAGAACTGATAGGAAATGATTCTGAAGACTCAAAGGAAACATCTTGGTTTCTACCCTTTCTCCTCTGCTCTCTAGCAACCAAATGAATGTGGTTTCTTGCCAATACCCTCCTTCCCAAGTGAATCAGGATTCTCTTCTGATATTAAATATTGTGATGTCTTTCTTAATATTCACATTGAAGATATATTTGCCCGAGACAAAATTCCTATTGTCGTGGGAGGAACCAATTACTACATTGAAGCTCTGCTCTGGAAAGTTCTTGTCAATGCTAAGGTATGTTTAGTTCACTTGTAACTCACTGAACTGAGGAAATGGGTTCCTCTTTCTTGCCAGCTAATTTTAGTGGGAGGAAGGTTGACTCTTGCCTATTTCTTATACTCAGCAACTGTAATTTTCCTACTTAATAATCTGAAGCAAATGCCGGCTCCGTATGTGAAGTGTGCTCCTCCAGGCTGGCCTCAGGGCAGGGGCTGTGTGTGGGAAAAATGCTTCTCTGTGGGTTAATTAGCATCTCCATGTAAGTTAACTGTACATTAGTCTGATTCAGCATTTCCTGGCTATAACGATCTATATGTCAGGGAGAAGTCCAACTGTGACTTTTCTTACAGAGGTGCTATTGCATAGGGTGGGCCTTTGCAAACTGTAATGTGCTGGCACTTCTGGTCCACTCTCAGTCTCTCTTGCTGAGAAGACTAGACTCTTGGATATGTTAATACAGATGTGTTAGCCTTGGTACCTATTTGTGCTACTGACAAGGAGGCAGGGTACCTGAGTACTTCACTGAGCAGTATTCCTTCCTCTGTGTTTGCTTTGGCCTTAGAGCAGTACCATGGTGTATTGGAATTTTTTTTATGGTCTGTCTTTTACTCTATGGCAAGACCTTCTGATTCATTTCTACTCTTTATTCCTAACACTTAGCAAAATGCCTGGCACATACAATGTCTCAATGTTTGTTGAATTGTTAAATTTACTTGTAAACCCTTCATTTAATAGCCCCAGGAGATGGACACTGAGAAGGTGATTGACCGGAAAGTAGAGCTTGAAAAGGAGGATGGCCATGTACTCCACAAACGCCTAAGCCAGGTGGACCCGGAAAGGGCTGCCAAGCTACACCCACATGACAAGCGCAAAGTGGCCAGGTAAGAAAGCCTGGGCTCGCTGAGCCCAAGTTCCTTTAGACTAAGGGGGCAGTCGGTTCTTCAGTGTGCCTGGGTGCTGAGAAGTTTGGTAATAGTAGTTAGTGGCGATTGATGTGTTCTAGCTCAGCAGGTTGGGAGGCCCTGAGTTATTGCCTCAGTCCAACTCCCTCAATAAATAGTTGCACCCTGCTTTGTTGTTACATTTACAAATGCATAATACAATATACTCTTTCCCTAGGGCCTGTGTAATCTTTCTTCATTTTCTATTTGATCTTTGCTTGTATAACAGTTTTCATATACATTTTTTCTGACATGCAGGCAGTTTACACTGTGATTTGGGTTTCATAATTGATTGTGCAATGCCAAGTTCTGCCCCAGCAGCTTTCCCAGTGGGAGGTAGATTTTATAAACTGTCTCATAGATCAGCTCACCTTTGCAAAGGGAGACCTGCTTTAAGGGAGGAGAGAGGTGATGAATGAACTCATAGGGTCATGTTTTCTTAGGTTGTTTTGAAATTGCAGCCTCATGTGTTAGGTTTATTTTTCTGCAAGTCTTGGGAGTGAGACCATATCTGGCAGAGTAGAGGATCTAATGAAGGACCTAACATATGGATGGTTACACAGATGAAGTCTTATAGTAACAGTTGGTATTGATAGGGGTTGTGAAGTATTCTACTCAAATGAATGTTCTATATCAGTGTTTCTTAATCCTTTTTTTAATTATTGTTCCCCCTGAGCCTTTTTAGAATTTTTTTCCCTAATTGTGCCTCCCTCTCTCCTCACCCTCCATGAAAGATTTTTGGGAGTATGGTTGCCCTTTGGATGGCCACACATCATTGTAATATCTAAATTTTTTTGCCCCCTTGAAGGCAGTATTACCCTGATGATAATGTATATTATAGATAAATGAAGTTTATACTTTGAAGTATTCAAACATTTTATTTTAATGGAACTCTTTCAAAAAAGTTTTGAAAAATTCAAGAACGTTATGATGAACATTCATTTTTATATTGTTTTATGATATGGTTCTGGAGCTTGGTCTTTATTGTCCTCTCCTGTTATTAATCACTTCTTTCCTTCTTTTATTTTTTTCTGAGGAAGATTTGCCCTGAGCTAACATCTATGCCAGTCTTCTTCCACTTTGTATGTGGTATGCTGCCACAGCATGGCTTGATGAGTGGTGTAGGTCCATGCCCAGGATCCAAACCCGTGAACCCAGGCTGCTGAAGCAGAGTGCGCAGAACTTTAACTACTCGACCATGGGGCTGGCCTCAATCAATTCGTCCTTATCACCTCTCCTCATTTCGCCTTCTAAGCTAGTAATGAATTGAGAGTTGTATCTTAGTAAGAGTCAGTAGGTTCTAAGCAAGAGCTCTAGAGTCTCTTTTAGAGACGACAGGAGAACTTTTTTCATCTTTCTTTCAGTTTGACGCTGTATGCTAACTAACTTCCAGATGAATGAGAGATTGGTTACTACATTTTTACCTCGTAGGTCCTCTTTGAGTGACCAGTGATACAGGAAGACAAGGGGTTTCTACTCTTGTGTTAAGGTTTCAGGAAGTAAATTGGGTCAGGAAGGGAAAGATCATTTTCAAGCTGATAAGTTGCAATCACACAGAGTAGTGGAGTATAGATTTGAGAGTTAAATTACCTAGTGCTGCATACCATAGTAGATATGGACAGAGTGGATGGTGGCTCAAGAATAAGGATGGGAGTTCTTTCTTCAGTGATCTTTGTGCTAGTAGAGTACTGAATTAGTCAGAAGCATTCTTCATTAATTTTAGACATATTTAAAAAGAAAGTTGACGAGCTGGATATACAACATACTTTTGTACTGTGGGAAAGGCATTGCAGCAAGACTCGACTTGTTGGCTTCTAGCAGTGTCCCAAACAAGCTCTTTTACTGCTTACCTAAATGTGAGCGAGTCCCATTCTGTTTGTGTAGAAGAAACCTGTTGTTTCTGAACCTATTTGACTGATTTCAGAAAAATTTATATATGTTTAAAAGAATGGTATTATTTCCTACTTTACCCAAAGTTTCTTTAAGACTCTTTTCTGAGTAGCTATAGGATTGTAGTAACCCTTGATCTTCATATCTTCAGGGGCTTATGCAGTGAAAATGAGAACGAGATGTTGTATAATAGATAGGCTTTTTCCTTGTTTCACTTGAGAATTAATATTTCCTAATGGTTTTTATGAGTGCCCACCCTCCCATTTCAAATGACTTAGGAGCTTGCAAGTATTTGAAGAAACAGGAATCTCTCATAGTGAATTTCTTCATCGTCAACAAGCAGAAGAAGGTGGTGGTCCCCTTGGAGGGCCTCTGAAGTTCCCTAACCCTTGCATCCTCTGGCTTCATACTGACCAGACAGGTAAAAGCCCTTTGATGTCCTAGACTCCATCTGAGATAGAGCTTAGAGTAATACATTACTATATATAAAATGCTTAGAGCCATGAATGGCTCAGAGCGAGCACGAAACAAATGTTAGCTATTAATTTTATTATCATTGCCATTCTTTGTTGACTTAGGCATGGTGCCTTTCCCCTAGGTATCTGTCTGGAGATGGAGGAAGTGTAGCCTTGGCACTAGGATAAGATACCAAGGGTGGGATAAGATGGGGTGGATGGCATGGGAAAGAGCCTGACATCCAGGGAAGATCCAAAGGAGAAAGAGAAGGAAGGCCCCTCTGGAAGGAAGTCTGACTCTCTGGGTTGGCTGGTAGCTGGATCACTGATTATTCTAGAAGCAGTAGGCCTGAGAAGTGGGTATGTTGGTTAGCTAGCTAGCTTGATGGTGCTTTCTTTTGCTAAAGTATAATAATGCCCTGTGAGTGTAGTAACTCCTTTATCTAACAGACAGTCAGTAAGCATTCATTGAAGTGTCAAGTATTCTGCATAGTACTTGGATTTCAGAGACGTCTAAGAGGCGGTGCCTGCTCTTAAGGAGCTCCCAGTCTAGTGAGTCAACAAGTAATGAGATGGATACTGTGTTGTGATAAATATCGGGCTAGAAAGTGCTGTGGGGCCCCAGAGAAGGGATGATGAACATTCTCTGGGGGGAGTCGGACCAATTTGTAAAGGTAACCTATTAGCCAGGTCTGGAAAGGTAAGGAGATGATTATGAGACCAGGCACTAGGGTGTAGTGATTAAGAGCATGGTCTCTGAACCACACTGTCTGGATTCAAATTCCTCTCCACCATCTTCCAGCTATGTGAGTTTTAAGGCAAGTTAATTTACCTTTCTCTGCCCTAATTTTCTCTTCTGTAAAATGGAGAGAATAATAATAATAGTACATATCTCATAGCTTCATTGAGGATTAGGTGAATTCATAATACATACAAAGTGTTCAGAATGTGCCTGACACATGGTGGATGGAATAATACTAATAATTATATAATAATAATAATAGTAATAATAAAAATAAATGGAATCTTTTTAGGAAGATAGAAAAAAAGGTTACTATTGCAGGCCGAGAAACAGTGATGGCAGAGATGTAGAAGAACATGATTGAGATGTTGAAAACTTGTTCAATTAAGCTCAGTTAGAACTTTCTAGAAGAAGGTAATCTTTTAATGAAATTTCTGTAAATAAAAACATGTAGTACAGTTCATCATAAAATAATAAAGTTGTGTTTGACTACTGCATCGAATGATTATGACCTCTTACTCTTTGCTCATTTGTCTGGTTCAGTAGTTCACGATATACCTTGGATGACTTTGGATTGAAATTCCTCGTTCCTATCCAAGGTGTCATCTGAGAGTCCTTAAATGTGAAATAACACAAAGTTAGAGTAACAAATCTAATGGAAATAGTAAGATGGATAAAACAGGGGGTTCTCAGCTGCCTCTAAAATAAACACTGGCTATCCGTTCCATACAAGAATAAAGTATTTGTTCTTCCTAATAGCTGTAATTGTATGCTTCCTCTTTATATAATAATAAGACATATGTTTCATTCTGACTGTTTTTATTGGAGTTGCAGAGTCTTAAGTATGACTAAATATAACATGAATTGTTATGTAATCTTGGACTCTCAACCCTTTCTTCCATTTGAACAAATTCTTCTTTGTGGCAGCCTGTCCGTTCATTCTGTAAATGTGTAGTATACACCTATGGCAGGCTTGCTGGTTGATGGGCTAATTTGATTCAAGTTCTAGATGAGCGCTTGGATAAGAGGGTGGATGACATGCTTGCCGCTGGGCTTTTGGATGAACTAAGAGATTTTCACAGACGCTATAATCAGAAGAAAGTTGCAGAAAATAGGTGAGGATTTGCCTGTTACTTTGACCTACTCTCTATACCTTGCTTATGGTCAAAAGACCATAAACATAATACTGGCTTTGGATCTACTTGTTCATTAGCCTTTGTCCTTGGCATTTACAAGGCTTCTTGGAAGGAGATTTGGTGTACTTGTTACAGTTGCAATTTTCTAATTGTTAGACATTCCCAGGAGTTAATTTTCAAGAGAAGTAAGCTGGGAGCTGGTGAGGGGTGGTGGAGGAAGGATTTCAGAGGGGCAGTAACTGTTCAGGATCTCAATTTCCTCATCTGTGAGATGAAATGGCTTGGCTAGATCATCTGCAAGGCCCCTTCTAGCTCTCAGATGCAATGGCTCATCTGCTGATGCTCTCCTGTTCCCAGCCAGGACTATCAACATGGTATCTTCCAGTCAATTGGCTTCAAGGAATTTCACGAGTACCTGATCACTGAGGGAAAATGCACACCAGAGACTAGTAACCAGCTCCTAAAGAAAGGTGTGAATTCCTCCATTTAACCTAGCCTTGGACATCCTGGGGTGACAGAGTATCCTGGTATGGTCTGAGAAAGAGATGATGTTAGAAGAATCCCAAATGGCCTTCAGCTCAGAATTGAGATTTTTGTCTACGAAGTGTCCACCAGTGTGCTGCTGTGGCAACTTTTCTCTTCCACTGGGCTGGGTGGGTCTGCCTTTTGGCAGGGTGAGAACTATTTCATTAGAGGTTCTTGTATCTACCTTATCTTTCAGGTATTGAGGCTCTGAAACAAGTGACTAAGAGATATGCCCGGAAGCAAAACCGATGGGTTAAAAACCGTTTTTTGAGCAGTAAGTCTCATGTTTTTCCTTTTCCCCCGGGTCTTTTTTCAATAGAAGATACAAGTCCTCAGCTCACCCAGAAAATGAACTTTAGTTTCTGGGCTTGTTCTGAGATTTGGGACCTGACCTGGAGGGAGGTCTATTGCATAAATGATTGTCCTGGGATATTTTCTTCTGATGTCTCAGAAAACAAATTAAATCTTTCTAGTAAGGAGTCTGCCCTATGCCTTGAACACATGAGTACTGGTTGCAAACAGGTAAGAGCAAAATAGCAACATCATCTTGGTAAAGTTGATGCTCAGGGTTGATTTTAGCTTCAAATTTTTACCTGAAGAAAAATCAGATTTCTGTAGGCATGCTTTCCTAATTAAAATGGTTCTTGGGCCAGATGAGCAGTATGAAAAGATCAAACCTTCACCACTTCTCCCAGTATACTTTCATGTTCAGATACGTGGTGCTTCAGACTGCTTTTTTTTTGGGAAGATTGGCCCTGAGCTAACATCTGTGTCAATCTTCCTCTGTTTCACGTGGGATGCTGCCACAGTGTGGCTTGACGAGCAGTGCTAGGTCCATGCCTGGGATCCAAACCTGTGAACCCCTGGTGGCTGAAGTAGAACACTCGAACTTAACCACTATGCCACTGGGCTGGCCCCAGACTGCTTCAGTTTTAACCTTAATTGAACAATACTTTTAAGGAAAAAGGAAGGAAATTCTCATTCATTTGACCCTGTACTACGTCCTTGGCACTAAATTTCGTGCTGTATGTATATTATCGAGCCTTTGAGGTAGATGTTACTTTTTTTAATTTTTTTTTTCTTTTGCAGATAAGGAAATGGAGGCTTCAGGAAGTTAAATAACTTGGCAGAATCCCCTAGCTAATAAGCAGTAGAGTATTGAGTGCAAACCTGGCTCCAAAGTCCATGCTTTGCTTTATACCTTTATCTATCTTCTCGTTTCCTTTAGCTGTAAGTTTAGCTAGACAGCATAAGTATTGGGCCTTTGGTAAGACTTGTGTGATTATGAGCTAAAAGGAGATTAATTTAAAGGGATTAAGCATAAGTGAAACGCGATTTTGTCTTGTGGGCACTTTTTAAATATGCTTCTGAATATCCCCTTTTCCTTTCGCCGTTAGATGTCCGCTTTCAGTTACAGTTAAGGACAGCTGGGGCCTCCACCCCGCTCCTCAGTGTCTCTAAACAAAACACCTTGATGGCTGTTGTTGACCACTGGATGCTGGAGTTCTCTCTCCTAGTTCTCGCTCTGCCAGAGTGCTTCACTGTAGTTCTGGCACCAAAAGGCTCTTTACGTTTTCTTCTCCTTATCCTGCTTTCTCTGCCTGTCCTGTTAGATAGAAGAAGTCTTTGCATTAGCTGAAATGGAAGTTTACTACTACAGATTTCTAATGCAGCTTCTTTTTTCCCCAGGGCTAACAATTAGTCTGTAACAAAAGACGTTTTTTGTAATGATTTGGAACTTCCTCTGGTGGTAAAGCCACAGTAACTACCCCGTCTCAGTCAGGAGGGGTTGATGGCACAGTGCATCATATGTCTGTTCCTTATTCATGTGTATGCCAGCACAGTCCTGGTGCTAGAGTGAAAGGCGCAGCTGCCCTGTAAATCAGGAGCCATGTGTGATTGGCTAGGGCTGGTCTGCTGGGATCTGGTTCTGGCAAGAAGCCAGAGAGACTTCCCCACCCCAGCTTGGCCTTGGACCTAAGCCAGAAATAGCAGCTGGGAGCCGAGAACTTGTTGAAAGGTGCTTAGACAGGGCACAGAAGCCCAACAAAGGACTTAGAGGGGAAAGGAAAATATAGAGTGGCCTGGAAACAGGTGCAGAGCTTAGCCAAGGCCAGGTGTGCTGTGGATGCTGCCTGCACCCTCCTAGTCTCACCTTTCTGTGTGGTGGCAGGTGCAGCTCAGTCCAGTTTATGAAGAATCTTATTTGTGGTTGGCACAATCAAAAGGCCAGCACCTGCCGGCCGTTGGCATCCCAAGGACTTTGCTGTTTTGTCCATGGGCTGATGCTCTTTGCCTTCAGGCAACTGACTTGACTTAGCTGTGGAAGGCAGTTTAATCTGCAAGCTAGGGAAGCTACCAGCAGAGACTAAACATGCTTGGCTCAGATGGAAGAAATGCCTGTAGCCGTACTCTTGGATACCACCAGTCTCATCTCCATTCAGAAGTGTTTGCCAGAAGGTATTTCTTGAATGCTCCTCTAGATCTCTTTCCTAAAAGAAGGGCCTCAACTAGTTCAATTCCAAGGCTTCTTTCTAATTCTCAGATTCAGCGACTCATTGGCTAATACTATGCTGTTAGCAGCCCATGATTATCGATATGGTATCACTGAGTTTCATGAATGTCAAACTGCTGAAGGAATCTATACAATCCTGAGACTACTATCTGCTCCTAAAGAGAGCTGTGAACTCTCTTGCCACAGTGACATCACTGTAAGATGATATGGAACTTAGAACAGGCACTTACTTACTTCATGCTGTCAGTTTATTTCCTCCTATGATGTGCTGTCTTGATATTGTAACCCACACAGTGGTCGCTAGAACTATTACTCTGTATTGTTTTCCTGACTGATCTGGAAGATCCTACACCTGAGGCTCCGGATTATATAGCTAGACTTATTCGCGCAGACCAGTCAACCTTCTAGGTCTTTCTTGGATTGTATCTAGTGGTTTGGTTCATGTTTCTGGTTGAAATGAATGGCGTGGTCAGAATGTTTATTTGTTTGGTCCCATATGTTTCCCATGAGAATTTTGGAGTCCTGGGAGCACGGTAGATTAGGTCTTGGGGGCTGACCTCTCACAACTTTTCTTTGTCTTTATTAGGACCTGGTCCCAGTGTTCCCCCAGTCTATGGCTTAGAAGTATCTGATGTCTCAAAGTGGGAGGAGTCTGTTCTTGAACCTGCTCTTGAAATCGTGCGAAGTTTCATCCAGGTGATGTTAATCATGGTACTGTCTATTGTCTGGTTTTCAGAGAGCTTTCCTTAGCTGACACCTTTGTTACTACCCAGGGAACCAAGCCCTCTTTTCCATGGAATAAAGCAGAAGGGTTGGCTGCTTTTAGATCCCTGGAGGCTGCGTTTCTACTTTCTCATTCAGAAAGGTTGTCGGTAAAATCTGTTCACAGCCCACCTGCTCTCTGGGATGAGAAAAAGAAATCTTGGGAAAATCCCACTCCCTTTAATATCAGAGAATGATATTCAAATCTCTTAGAATCAAATGCTTCTCCCCCATCCCCTCCTTGTTCTTTTAGGGCCACCAGCCTGCAGCTGCTCCAGTAAAGATGCCATGTAATGAAACTGAGAACAAGAGAAGTTATCACATGTGTGACCTCTGTGATCGAATCATCATTGGGGACCGCGAATGGGCAGGTAGAGTCTGGGGAAAAGCATGGAATAATCTGTAAGGGTGGGTCACATTGACTTCATGAAATTTAAGGTTTTTGGTAGGTTCAGTGCCAGAGTCTGCTTCTTTGTAAAGGGATGGCCAGATTCCTCTGAGAGACTGGTCAGATTTCATGGAGGCCTTCCCAAATTGGAGAGTTATCGCTGTATTCTGAATTTCAAAGGAAGATCATATGCCCTCTAGCATTGGCTAGAGCAGATATTTTGTACTGAGAGGTCTGCAGTTAACTTTCCAGAGCTCCTGTGACTTTCATGATCCTACCTTATGAGAGTTTCTTGGCCTTTCAGGTTTAGATCTCAGTGGGGTTGAGGTAGGATTTTAAGGGAAGCCAGGCAACTCACGCAAGAGACCAAAGAAGCAGAAACAGCCGACACGGAGCAGGAAGTGCAGTTACTCGTCCTGAGTACATTATTCAAAAGTGGTATCTCGGACCAGCCCGGTGGTGCAGCTGTTAAGTGCGCACGTTCCATTTCAGCGGCCCCGGGTTCACCAGTTCGCGTCTTGGGTGTGGACATGGCACCGCTTGGCACACCATGCTGTGGTAGGCATCCCGCATATAAAGTAGAAGAAGATAGGCACGGATGTTAGCTCAGGGCTAGTCTTCCTCAAAAAAAGAAAAAAAAGTGGTATCTCTTCAATAATTTTTAAGGTAGTACATTGAAATGGTGGTAATTGCTAAAACTGTGATGAAAAAGAAGTGTTAAGGAAGACTGTGAAAGCAAGACTGTGCGCCATGTATCAAGAAGTTGGGTGATATCTTGCTTACGAGGTGCTACCCAGCCAACCCAGAGTCACCCTGCCCTAAGTGGCCAGTCTGTCTCCCTGCTTCAGAGCCTGGAACGGCCTCTGCCACAGAGTCACGCTGCGCTCCCCTGTCGGATTTCTCTAGAGATACAGTCAATGCTCAAAGGCCGTTAGCCTCCAAGCCTTGAATTTCCCTGTATTTAGAAACTTGTTTAAGGCCCACTCCTTTCAGGCACAGTAGGGCTTGTAGTTTACACAGCGGCTGGAATCCTTCTGCTCAGAGTACTGCTTTACAGAGAATTCTCATAGAAGTAGATTTTTCCCCCCATACCAACCAATAGAATGATTAGTTCTATTAACTGGTAACTCTGGCAAAATGAACTCCATTGTCAGAGACTGGGGATGGCTGTGATTGCCCAAGCAGCAGAAGAATCCTCGATTGTCGTTGATTTATAATGATGAAAGGGAAAGAGAAAGAGTGTCTGATTGTCTTTTCTAAAGGAAACTTAGTGGTTCGATTTGTCGAATGTCCTTCAGGGATAGCCTCAGAGAAGCAACATTTGTGAGCCTTTGTGAGCTTAGCTTGTGTAAGCCCTTCTATGGTGCCATCTGTCAAGTCCTTGCTCCCGTCTCCTGCTGCCGTGGAGAGCCAATCCAGAAGCCCATTTTTGCCTTAGGCTCATGTTGGAGAACAAAGCTGACTTTTTCCCTCCAAATAAACTTTTCTTTGACCTCTAACCTGTTCCTTACTTATTTTTGCTTCTAAACTCTTAAAAATGGTGTTTTTAATATGTATACAAGAGAATCCAATCTAGTTATCTATCCCTTTATGTGTTCCCAAATAAGATTTCCTTGAAAAAGAATAGGATAGTAAAAAAGAGCTTATGTGAGTTAATCAGAGAGTGGGAACTATGTTTGAGGTGAGAGATCAGAAGTTGATATCAGGAACAGTAGCTTTTCATCTTTACTGTTTCTGTGGACTCTAAAAAGGGGTCATCCCCGAAAAATGCTTCTTGTTGTCTCTCATGCATGGTGTGCCTGGAGAATGTGAGCCTTGTGGGTTGGTCGTTCACATGGCTTTTCTGACCCAGGCATAAGGATGTTAGACCAGGAGGGGCAGCCTGTGCAAGCAGGGAAGAAGTGGGAAGGACAGCTCTGGATGCTATAGGCCTGAGGCAGGACAGGGCATCTGTCCTGTGATACAGACAAGGATTTGGACTTATAACTTTTTGGCCATTTGAGTTGAAATGTTATCTGTATCAGGACGCTCCATACTGGAAAATCGAGTCTCTTTTTGAACTACAAGTAAACCAGAGGAAGAGCTTACCTGCTGGGTGATCTTGAACAAAACGTAAACTCTCTGTGAACTTCAGTTTCCTCCTGTGTAAAATGAGCTGAATAATAGTGTCCTGCAAGATTGTTGTGAGGATTAGTGATGTAAAGAACGTAGCAGGGTACACTCGATACATGGTAGCTCGTGCCAGTTTGCTAGCTAGCTGGCCATATAACTTATCTTCCCTTAAAAATGCTAAGCAGCTATAACGGCACATGTATTGATCCTGTTATTGTTAAAGAGGATTGTATAGGTAATTTTTGATGCTTCTAGGATTAATTCTAGAAAATCCTAATGAGTTTTGTTTTGTTTTGGTTTTGTCTTAGCACATAGAAAATCCAAATCCCACTTGCACCAACTGAAGAAAAGAAGAAAATTGGACTCAGATGCTGTCGCCACCATAGAAAGTCAGAGTATTTCCCCAGACCGTGACAAAGAGCTTAAGGAGAAGGGATCCCCAGGGCAGAATGATGAAGAGCTGAAATTCAGTGTTTAAGAGACATGTCCAGTGGCCTTTGCAAAGGTGGTGGGGATCCAGTTCAGGAGGGATGGTCGTCTGTGTCCCAGTCTGGACTGAGGAGCACCACGCAGAAAGCTCCCACCATTTTCTTCCATTTCGTGGTGTGGTGTTAGAGTCTCATGTTCTCTGTGATGGAAGCAGCAGGTCTTGTCAGCTCCTGGTGTGGCTGGTGTGTCTGGTAATGAGTTTGGGAAGAGATTTTTTTTTAACTTTTTTAAGCTTAAACGTTCTATTTTGAAAGAGGCACAGATTGTACTTTTTACACTTGAGGATCTTTTTGGTGATGAATACCAGGATTCACTATATCCCTTAAAAAAGAGGTTTTATGTCCCTGACTCGGGCTAAAAATATCTAATTTCCAGACAGTTTTATAGATGACTGAAGTATTGTGAGCCACAAATCAGAAGTTCTGGATTTGAGTGAAAGTCAGGAAAGGACTGGCCCCAATGAGATGATTAAGTGAACCACACCAGCTCTTGGAATTCTGTAGGGAAGGACAGAATCAGACCAAGGTGGTTGTGACATGGAACTTGAAACTAAAGACTTTGGAATTTGTTGAGCTCCTCCTATGTGATGATTACTGTCACTGCTGTCTTTCTATTAAGTTAGGAGTCTATATTTTTACTGAAAGTTAAATAAAGAAAAAGTTTGCAAGAGCCTCTTTAGTCCTTAAATAGATAGATATGTCCACGTCTGTTTTATACACAATATACTCTGTCATCAACATGATAGCTTTTTCTCAGATTTGACATTCTTCATAGGATCATGCTGTCCATTCCTTTAATTAGCGGATGTTTATTGAGCACTTACTATACTCCTGGAAGACATCTGGAGAGGGCCTTTTACTGGAGATTTGTTATTTCTAGTTGCAGCTCTCTTTCTGAAGTGACCTGAGCTGCCAGCAGTGTTAAGTAGATGTATGTATGTATTTCACATAAAATTAAGCCTTTTTAAGTTTACAGTTCAGCAGCATGCATTACATTTACCATGTTGTGCAACCATCACTGCTGTTTCCAAAACTTTTTCATTACCCCAAACAGAAACTCTGTAACCATTAAGCGTTAACTCCCCACTCAAGTAATATTTTGTTTGTTCAGAATCTACTGTATGAGAGGCTCTGGGCTAGGCTAGAGGGAGTACAGAGATCGAATGAGATGGGGTTTTTGCTTTCAGGAAACTGGTAAATATTGTGTGTATATACACAAACAGCCGATCTAGGTAAGAGGTAAGGCCAACAGAGCTGTGTAGGACTTCAGTTTAGAGCAGAAGGGAAGGGATCATGGAAGAAGGAGCCTTTCTGCTGGACCTTAAAAAGCAGTTCTTGGCAAATGTATTGTTAGCTGTGCATACAAGGAGAGGGTCAGGTAAAAGAACTACCGAACTTGATTAACCTTTTTAAACAGTGCTGAATTCCATAGCTCACCTACCTTTTTTTCCTTCCAACAATTTTTGAAAGTTTTATTTTTTCACTAGATTTCCCAATTTAGTTCAAAAATCAAAATGACATAAAAAGACATTTATTGAGAAATCCTGCTCCCACCTCTGTCCCCTTTACCCTCCCCCATAGATAATCACTTATTTGATTTCTTACGTATCTCTCAAGAGTTTTTTATTTATTTATTTTTATTTTTTATTTTTGGCTGAGGAAGATTAGCCCTGAGCTAACATCTGTACCAATCTTCCTCCACTTTATATATGGGTCACTGCCACAGCATGGCTGACGAGTGGTGTAGGTCCACTCCCAGAATCTGAGCCCATGAACCTGGGCCGCTGAAGTGGAGTGCACCAAACTTAACCACTATGCCATGGGGCTGACCCCCTCAAGAGTTTTTTAAAGCAAAAATGAATGAATACAAATATATATCCTTATTTTTCTCCTTTCTCAAAAGATAGCATATAGCACAAGTTGGCAATACCTGGATATGCATGGATTTCTCCTGCCATCTCTGTTATATTTTTGGCGTTAACCACCCACCCTGGGGTCCCCCAGTTGACCCCAGGCCATAAGCAGAGTTCACTCACCTTTGTGTACTGACCTTCATTCAGATGCCAGACTTTAGGCCAAAACCAGCCTCTGAGGAATTCTCAAGCTGTAGCCAGCCCATTCATTCAGCCAGCAGATATTTTAGACTTTACGGTGTGCCAGGGCCTGTGCCAGACTCCAGTGGTACAGTAGAGATCAAAAAAGTCCCCATTGATCAAATAATTAGAGAATTACAGCTGTGATAAGGGCTGCAAAGAAAGGACACTTGCTGTAAGGGCAAGTAATCTGAGGAGCTGCCCTACCTTGGTGTGTGGGAGTGTGTGCGTGTGCTGAGGGGAGGCATGTGCTGAGGCACGTGGCATGGCATGGCACGATGCTATGTCTGGGGCCGGGACTGCATATGTGGCACCACATGACCTGGAAAGCGGGGATTTTCAACAAGACTTCAGTGGCTTCTCTTCCCCCTCCTCCTCCAGGCTGTAGGATGTCCTGGGCCCTTTGAGCTTTATTGAACCTTTCACTGATTTGAATCAAGAATAAATTTTTCTCTGGTCAGAGAAGAAATTATTATTATATCCACCCCATATTGTTGTTTACATTTAACATAGTAGAATTCACCCCATCAGTTTTATTAACTACTTCAGGAGCTAAGGGGTAAGGAAGCCACATGTTCTCACTGGAAGTGGGGATGAATACTTACCATGAGTCAAGCAGGACCAAGCCTTTTATATACGTTATCTTCTCCCCTAGCCCTGGAAGGGAGGTCTGTTTCTTTTCCTGTTAACCACTGGGGAAACAGGCTCAGCAGAGGAGTCCAGCTAGTAACCAGCAGAGCTGGAATTGAGGTGAACCCAGCAGAGTTCAGAGCTCAAGCTGTTGAGTCCCGTGCTAAGCTGACTGTTTCCATGGAGGAATCTTGGTCTCTCTGAAGGGCTCTTCACTCGAGTTGCTAAATATGTTTTAGCTTAAAAAAGTTGCAGTGTGCAAGCAGAAAGAAACTTGTTTTAACAATCCTACCTCAGAAAGCCTTTAATCCTTGCAACTGAAGTACCTAGAGCAGCAACTTCTTGTTGAGCTCATCGCTCTCTCTCTATGACAGTTAGAAATCAGGAATTTCTTGAAAGAAAAAACCAAAGTGCCTAAAATTTATGAAGCACCTAGCAAGTGTGAGGTGCTGTCATTGTGTCCCTTGCCCCTATTCTTAGAAACTGTAAATTCAGCAAGGTGGAATTCCTGTGCCAGCAGCAGAGATTGGGGAAGGCAGAACACTCACTAGGCTTCTGCTTGGTGCCTGGTCGGAGGCACTGCCCTGAGCAGATTTCCCCTTCTCTGCCTGCTCCCATTGGATGACTTTGCTGTTGAGCATAGGGAAGGAAAGGAGTTCTTCCTAGCGATTGTCATAAATGTGGAGATGAGAGGGTTCTTAGCACCTTCTTATACAGATGGGAAAACTGGGGCTCAAAACATGCATGGTCCACAGTCACAGCAAATTGTGACAGGTTCCCTCTCTCACTCAACTACTAGATCTCATACCAAATCTCATTTGAGAGCAGGGAAGGGAGCGTAGCGACCAGCTTTGGACTATTTGTTCAGCCTGGAGTCAGGATGAGGAATGCCATTTTGTCCCATCTGGCCTCAGCTCCTCCCCAGACAAGCGGAGCCCTTCAGTCCAGGTGCCGAGTCTGCAGTTGATAGCAGTGTCATCTAAATGGCTTTGGTAAGGAATTCCAACACTCAGAAAGCAGTCAGGTCCATCCACCTCTGTCAGTAAAAACGTTTTTTCCTCAGACTTAGAGAGAATTCACATATAAAGTAAAAATCTTGACTAGGCTTTAGACACTTCTTGCAGTTCAGACAGCGTTGTTTGGGAAATACGTTGACTCTGAAAAGAGAGCTGGAGCTTTAGTCTTTAAAATATTTTGCTTGATTTTTAGGGCTAAGCAAGAGAGCACTTCATTTATAGTCTAGGTGCATGGTGTGATCCTTTGTAACTCTCAGTAATTATTCGCATTCTTAGCCTCGGTTCCACATTCTGCAAAGAGGATTTTTCTGCTTAAAACAAAACATACAGCACAACATTAAAAAAAGAAAAGGAAAAAACCACTAGAAGGCAAGCTTTAATGAATGCAGTAGACTGTCTGTATATCCCCAGCAACTAGAAAGTCAAATATATGTTGAATTAATTGCAGGAGAGCATAAAAGCTAAGTGGGTCTCTACATAAATGCTCTGTTTCAATTGTTAAATAGCCTTTAACCAGGATGAAGAAATCTTGGGATAGTAGCCACAGGAAGGAATTTCGGTGTTTGATTATCACCTACTTGGGCGGTTAGGGCTATTTTCTAAAAAGATGGCTCACTGGTCATTTGTAAAGCTGTTCTGAATATGTACAAAGGAAGCTGCCTGGTTGTATTAGTTAGGGTAAAGGGCTAAGCTGCTGTAACAAAGAGACTCAGCAATACACTGGTTTAAAGAACAAAGAAGTTTCTTTCTCATGTAGCAGCTCCAAGGGGAGTTAACATTTCTGAAGTGAGCGGTCCAGGTCAGTGGGGCAGCTCTGCTCTGAGCGGTCATTCAGGGACACAGCTTCCTTATATCGTGTGGCTTCTCCATCCTCTGGGGGTCATCACCTGCATGGTTGAAGCTGGGTCATCAATGGTTCCAGCAAGTCAGAAGGAAAAAAAGAGCAGGGAGGAGGCACATCTGATGCCTTAAGGCCTAGACCCTGTAGGGGCACGCATACTGCTGCTCACTTTCATTGGCAAGAACTTAGTCATATGGCCACACCTACCTGCAGAGGAGACTGAGAAATAGAGTCAAGCCATGTGCCAAGAAAGAATAGGAGAACAGATTTTGGTGGGCAGTTTGCAGTTTCCACTAAATTAGCATGATGGAAAGAGCACCGAGTTCCAGGCTGGTTTAACTAATTAGCCCTGGTAGCTTGCTAGGGGCGAATCTTTCTGTTTCCCCATCTGTGAAATCAGTGAGTTGTATGAGTTGACCTATGAAAAATTTCAAGAAGTAAAGCTTGACAAAATCTTGGCTGGTGGGATTTAAGACTAGAATAAAAAAACATTATAGGGAATGTGAGACTGAATGAGGCTTAAGGCCAATGGCTAACACTCCAAAGATGGTGGGGAGGAAGGATAGAAGGTATTGTGGTGGCATTGTGAAATAGCCGGACTAAGGGCTGTAACTACCTGCTTCCGGACTTTCTGTGGAAAAAAAAAAAAAAGGAAACTGCTATTTGTACTTGCAGTGGAACACCTGCCTATCTAATGACTTTCTGTGTGACGCTGGGAAAATTACTCAGGCAGCCTGAACTTCCTCATATATGAAATGGGCTTGTTACCTCCATGCCAGGGGACATCATAAGGAGTCAACAAGGTCCTTTTGAAACAGCATAGTGTTTCGCACGGTAGTGCCCAGTAAATGGTAGGTATAAATTGGATTTATTTGCTTCATTGGGTAAAAATTGTTAATGCTACTAAAGTGTTGGTTTATGGTATAGTGTCAATTCCCAAAAGTTATCAGGGCGAACTTTGGGCTAAAACTGACTAGTTGGGTGGTCCACCAGTTGGGTGCTGACCAGTTGGGTGCTGATGGCCAGAAACGGTGCCTCAAGCTTTATCTGCCACCCAGCCAGGCTTCAGCTGTTAGTTGTTATTATTGTTATTTTTTTAATGCATATGATTTCTTCATGGGTTAGCTCATTTGCTTGAACTGTTTTCTTCACCTGAAATGCCCTTTCCCCTACTCTTCACCTGGTGAGCTCCTACATGTCCTTTAAGGTCCGGTCTGCTGTCCTCTCCTTAGATAAAGCTTCCTTGCCTCCTTTAGGGAGGCTTAGTGTCTCCTTCCTGTGTGTTCTCTCAGCAGTTTATAATAGTATTAGCGCGTACTTTTATAGTGTGACTGCCAGGCACGTTCTAAGTACTTCACATGTAATGACTCATTTCGTCCTCACAACAGCCCTGTGAGGTAGTGTCGTCAGTGTTGTTATTAGCTCTATTTTTCGATTGAGGAAACCGAGTAGAAGAGTTCCTGAGGGCAAACTGGGATCTGAAACTAGGTAGGTGGCTCCAAAATCTGTGTTCTTCTTCACCGTATTCTTCTACCTCCTTATTACTCTTCTACAGAACACTTCACCTGTAGCTGTCTCTTGCTTCCGTTGGAGAGTAAATTCTGCCAATATGTGAGTTGTATTTTTAAGACAATGTGGGACACACAATGGACACCCAATAGGTCCTGAGGCTGATCCTGCCAGGCACATCTCTGGAACCGTCGCTCATCTTTACTGAGTGCGTGCTGTGTATCAGGCACATGGTTACCTTGTAATGATTCCTTCAAACAAATGGGCAAGGCGTTTTGTTATCTGCATTTTATAAACAGGCATGCATATTCAGAAAGCTTCTTAATTGTGGCTGGCAGAGAGTACACCTGCAAATATTTGCTGAATACTAGAAAGAAGGCTCTGTGAGGGCAGGGGTTTTTGTCCGTTGTAACTGCTTTATCCCTGGCACCTACGGGTGCCTGTGCTCGAAAGGCACTCAGTAAACATTTGTTGAGAATTTGAAGCCAGATTGGGCTGATTCCAAACCCATGCCGTAACCATTAGGCTGCATTTCCCCAAGGGCATTCCTTTAGGGCTTTTTAAATCTACAGATCATTTATATCCCATCTACTTATAAGAAGGAATCAGCACAAGAAAAAGCAAAAAAGATTCCGGAAGAACTAACTCTTCCACTAAGTTGTTTATGTTAAGACTGGCTGTTACAAATGAAACAAGCCAAACACTAACTTAAGCAGAAAGATGAGTGTATGATAGGGTTACTGAGGTCTCTCATCAAATTCAAGGACAGAAAAGCAGCAAAGCCCCAGGCTTTTTTTTTTTTTTTGAGGTGGTTCCTCAAAAAATTAAAAACAGAATTGCCATATGATCCAATAATTACACTTCCAGGTTTACGTCCAAAAGAACTGAAAGCAGGGTCTCGAAGAGATTTTTGTATGTCCACTTTCATAGCAGCATTATTCACAGTAGCCAAAAGGTAGAAATAACCCCTAAGTGTCCATCGATAGATGAATGGATACACAGAATGTGGTATATACATACAGTGGAATATTATTCTAGCCTTAAGGAGGAAGGAAGTTCTGACCCATGCTGCAACATGGATGGACCTTGAGGATATTACACTAAATGAAATAGGCCAGTCAAAAAAGAACAAATACTGTGATTACACTTACACACGGTATCTAAAATAGTCTAATTCATAGGGACAGAAAGTAGAATGGAGGTTGCCAGGAACTGGGGACTTGTTGAATGGGTATAGGGTTTCAATTTTGCAAGACGAAAAAGTTCTGAAGATTGGTTGCACAACAACGTGAAATGCTTAACACTGCTGAACTGTGCACTTAAAAATGGTTAAGATTGTAAATTTTATGTGTATTTTGCCACAAATAAAAAAGTCCCAGGAAAGGGATTCGTTACCCCAGCTTGGGTCTGATGCTTACCATGAGGTCCATCAACCAGGCTAGGGATGGAGTCTTGAAAGAATTGGGCAGTTCCCATGGAAACCAAAGGATTGAGTGGAGGTGGAGTGATTCCCGGAAGTAGGGTGTGTGGGTTGGCAGGAGGGGAGGGCAACTGGACAGACCAGCAGTGGGTATCCACTATGGAGTTACTGCCTTCTAGTCAGCAAGACACTTCTTTCTAGCAGCAGGGGTGATCTTACACTAAGTCTAAACTCCACCTGGGTTGTACTTGCCATTGTCTTCATCATCAGACATCTATCATAGTCATTCATTACACATTTGTAGCGTAGCACAGTTTTAACAAAGTTACATATCTCGTTGGTCTTTGCCAAAAATCTTGAAGTAGTTTCTGCAAATGAGGAAACAGACTCATACTATTTAAGTGACTTAATGTAGGGTTGGTGTCAGTTTAGTTGTAAGGGGCTAAGAGCCAATTTGAATTAATTTAGGTATAGAGAAAGATTTACTGGCTCATGGAACAAGTTGAACAACCAAGCCCCTCCTGAAGGGCAAGTCATGCAGCTGGGCATCAGAAACAACTGCCACAGTGACTCAGGCACTGCCAGCACTGTCTCTGCCTCTCCTTTCTCTTCTCTGCATACTGACTTCACTTTTTTCCTTCATGCAAACCAGTTTTCTTCAAATGATCATTGGAAGCTTCCACACCTCTCATCCTATAGCTTTTCCACGCTGTGAAGAAGTGGACCTGAGCCCCAAGTTTAAAAATCCCAAGAAAGTGGGGCCGGCCCGGTGGCGCAGCGGTTGAGTTCACATGTTCCACTTTGGCGGCCCCGGGTTCACTGGTTTGGATCTCGGGTGCGGACATAGCACCACTTGGCACGCCATGCTGTGGCAGGTCTCCCACATATAAAGTCGAGGAAAATGGGCACGGATGTTAGCTCAGGGCCAGTCTTCGTCAGCAAAAGGAGGAGGATTGGCAGCAGATGTAGCTCAGGGCTAATGTTCCTCAAAAAAAAATAAATAAATAAAATCCCAAGAAAGGACTCCAAGTAGAGCTGAATTCTGTTGTTTCCCCTGAATTAATCAGGAGAGCCGGTCACCTAAGAACATGGCAACTCCCTATAGAACCATAAGACTAGAAGGGGGCTGGGGGAAAACCAGTTTTCAGAAAGAGGCTGGGCATGGTATTGATGCTAAAAATGAGACAATAGGTGTCCACAGCAGTGCCACAGGGCCAGTAAGTGGCAGATCAGGAGAGAAGCCTGGGTCCTCTGACTACAGCCTTTGGTGGCACATGCTAACTACTGAGTACTTCCCCTGCAAAAGGAAGCCCCTATCTACGCACAGCCGGTAGGACAGTGCATTCTCAGGTGTGAGGCTGGGATCAGCCTTTGAGCCACCAGATATGGGGTGATGAGCCACCTGAAAGCAAGACTTGAAAGTCATTTAGGCCTATGTCTTTGGCCTGAGCTTCCTTATTAATATCAAGGGGATTGAGGGATAGAGATCTTTCTAGAAATGTTTGTGTGTCCTTATAGATCTGCATAATGAGGTAGAGTTACATGAAAACCAGTGGGTTCTTTTTTTTTGAGGAAGATTAACCCTGAGCTAACTGCTGCCAATCCTCCTCTTTTTGCTGAGAAAGACTGGCCCTGAGCTAACGTCCATGCCCCTCTTCCTCTACTTTATATGTGGGACGCCTACCACAGCATGGCTTGCCAAGCAGTGGCACATCCGCACCTGGGGTCTGAACCCTGGGCCGCCGAAGCAGAATGTGTGCACTTAACCGCTGCGTCACTGGGCCGGCCCCAAACCAGTGGGTTCTTGATGGCACATGGAAGTGCCAGCCCACCCTCTTCAGACTTTCACAATCAGAATCTTCACATGGTTTTGAGAAACTACCGTTTTGATAGTGACACTTGTAGCTTTCAATTGTTTTAAATGTCAGCATGTAAAGGATGCAGAGAAGTCAGTGATCATCTGGTTCACTTGTTTTCAAACTTACTTTAGCTGTGTATCCTTTTGTTTTCTTCCTCTAATGAAACCTTATCTGAACTCCAATATATAACATGGATCGAAGCAGAGTGGCTTGGGGTCTGGGCGGGTCACAGAGGCCTCTGAACCCTCTGATTCAGTCTGCTCCCCTGCGGAACACACCTTGAAAATCACTGATCTAGATTGCCATTTTATTTCTCAGATGGAGAAATTGAGGCCCAGAGGGGTTAAGTGGGTCACCACAGTAGCATAAAGCGTAGCAGAGCCGTAACTGAAACTCTGGTCTCCTGGCTTAGGAATTGTGTTCTTTCTACGGTACCATGCTGCTTCTAGCATTTTGGGATGAGCACTCCAACAAAGTAGTTGTCCTTTTCTTCAGGTGCATGATAACTTGGACTGGACTAACATGAAGGCAAGTAGAGGACTTTGGGAGCCTAATCTAATGAACAGATACAAGCTTTATAATCAGGAGCAGCTGTTTGTTAATTTATTTAACAGATTTAATGAATGCTTACTGTTCACCATTCTAGGTGCTAGAGATATATCAGTGAACAAGACACTGCCTGTCTTCAAAGAGCTCACGTCTTTCATACTGTTTCAATGGATAATAGAGATATATATAATGGAGAAGCATATGAAAGGTGAATATATTTATGTTATGATAGAGATGCTGTAGTAGAGATATTTGGGGAACGTGCAGGGTGGTACCTGACTCAGTTCAGAGGAGTCTAGGAAGGCTTTCTGAGTAACCGGCTTCTAAGGAAACACCAGGAAGAGTAATAGGGTGAGCCAGGTAGGGGAGTGGAAGGAGAAAGGCTGGGGAGGTCTGCAGGAACCAGGTCATAGAGAGCCCTGTAAACCATTAACCCTGAGAAAACAACATGGGATGTGTTTCCTGGAGAGATCTCATTGGTGCAATGCGGAGACTGAACTGGCTGGAGACAGTCTAGAGGCAGGGGGCGTGGTTAAAGTGTGCAGCAGGTCTTGATGGACTTACAGGACTCGATGCTTGGTTAAATACTGGTGGTGAGGGGAAAGAAGGGGCCAAGAATAAGGCTCAGGTTTCTCACTCGAGCAGTTGATTGATGGTGGTTCCTTTGGCCAAGATGGAGAACACTGGAAGAAGAGCAGGATTCTGGGCTGAGGGCAGAGGATGAGTTTAGTTTGGGACTTGGTGAGATTAAAGTGTCTGTGGAGAACCCTAATGGAAAGTACAGAAAGGAACTGGATATTCACGTTGAGCCCAGAGAGAATTCTGGGCTGGAGATAGGGATTTCTGAGTCCTCAGCACGGATGATATTTCAAGCTGTGGAAGATGAGGTCACTCAAGCAGGAGGTGTAGTGAGAAGAGAAAAGGCCTAGAACAGAACTTGAGGAAGGTCAACAATTGTGAAAGAGAAACTTGCATTGGAAACTGAGGAGGGAGAGGGGAGAACCCAGGAGGCTGCGATCACGGTCACGGAGGTTGTATGGAAAGAGGTTTGAGACGGGCGTCATCAGCAGGCAAGCACGTAGAGGCCATGGCCGCCAAGGAATGAGAAGCCTTCAGTGGATTTTAGTGATGAGCACGTCAGTGGTAACCTTGGTAAGAGAGGTTTCAGTCAGTGGTTAGAAAATGGAAGCCATATCTCAGTGGTTTGAGAAGAGAGTGGCCTAGTGCGTGTGGTCAGCTTTTTAAATTATGAAAGGAAAGAGCGTGGTCGCCAGAGGGAGGCCTGGAGTGGAAGGAAGCTGCTTTCCTTTATTTCTGAGAGACTTGAATGTGTTTAAGTGCTACTTGGAAGGGGCTAATAGTTGTAAGTACCAGAAAATGGTTTCCTCCTTTTGTGAAAGGTATGGAGGAACGTCTGTGCCAGTATGACAGAGCTCCTCCTTGACGTTGTCTGCAGCTGGAGGCAGAGTGACCAACTCTGCTTTGTGTGGGACTTCCTGGTGTTAGCTCTGAGTCCCATATCCTGGGAAACTCCTCAGTCCGGGCAAGCCAGGATGGTTGGTCACCCTTGGGGTAGAGGTCCCTCCATCAGGATAAGTAAGGAATATTCTGCAGTTGCAAAGAGGATGGTTTACCATTTCTCCGAAGATTTAGAGGAGCTGCCTGCCTCAGAAAAATACCTGTTGCAAGGAAGAGAAGGAAATGTAGTCAATTCCTGATTGATGTTTCAGTAGCCTTCAAAAAGATGGTACATAATTAATTCAGCATCAGCAATTCTGCAAATGAAATAATCTGAGATAAGGAAATATAGAGGAGCTTAAAAATGTGGCTATTAAATTAAAAACCACATGGAAGCACTGAATGCCAAGTTGAACACAGTAGATCGACTTGGTAAAGAAAACAAATTTCAGATGGTCCCAGAACACAGAGGAAACTGATGAAGACATGAAAATAAGATAAAAGAGGAGATACGGATGGAAAGAACAATGAAAGGTGAATTTTAAGAATTCAAGAATGACTGGACTAGTGATTAATAATGAATAATGACTGAAAACACGTTGAGTGCTTACTCTGTGGCAAGCACTTTGTAAACCCTTTACGTGTGTGAACTCATTTAATCCTCAAACCACACCATGGGATTTGTACTGTTATCCTCCCCATTTTGCATACAGGGAGACTGCAACACAGGTCAGTTCAGCGCCTTGTGCAAGTTTGCACAGGTAGGAAGTGAGGAAGCTGGTGGCCCCAGGCGCTCCTGCTCCAGCGCTAAGGCTCTGAAGTTCCGTGCTGCTCCGCCTCGTGCTGTTACATTGAAACCAAAGCGTTCAGGCTTCTCTTAGAGTGCTTTTTGGTGTCGCCTAAGTGCCAGGCACAGTGCTGCTGCTGGGAAGATATCGGAGAGTGAGACAGACTAGGTCCCTGCTCACATGGAGCTTATGCTCTAATATGGAGAGAAAGAAAATAAACTAGTAAACGAGAGAGCTTTAACAAGTATTAAGTCCTAGGAAGGAAAAATGGAAAAACAAGGCAGAGAGTAACTAGAGTTGTGTGTGTTTTGAGCTGGGCGTTACTGTTTTAGATGGGACAGCAGGGAAGACCCTCTGAGGAGGTGACGTCACCTGAGTCCTGAATGATGTAGAGTCCACTGTGCAAAAATATGGGGCAGAGGGAACAGCAAGTGCAAAGGCCCTTTGCACAGAGGCGGGAATGCGCTTGGCAGATTTGAGGACTAGCCAGGCCAGTGTGGCTACCAGCAGAGTGAATGTCGGGGAGATTGTAAAGGATAAAGTTGGAGAAGTAACCAGGGGCTAGACCAGGTAGGGCCTGATAGGCTACGGTGAGGATTTTGAATTTTATTCTAATTGCCAGTGGAAGGAGTTAAAGAGGGTTTTATTTGTTTGGTTTTCTGTCTGTTTGTTTTTAGCAGGGGAAGAGTGTACTCTGATTTGCATGTTAAAAGATAAGTGTGGCTGCTAGGTGGAGAATGGGCTGTAAGGCAGAATGGGATGTGCACTGTGGAAGCAGGAAAAAGTGTAATGTTCTGGCCGGAAGCAGGGGCTGGAGCTCGGAAGTTTTGGGTGGGTTAATGGTTAAAGCTGGCTGTCTCTCTGCCTTGGGGCATCCCCTCCCCAGCTTATCTAATCACGTTCACTAATTTACAGAGAGATGAAGGCTCCTTTCTGGAAAAATAGATCAGAGATTCCAACCCCCTCAGAGGTAAGAAATACCCCATCCCCCTGGGTCCTAGCTGATTAGAGCAGACCCGAGGCCAGGCCAGTCAGACTGCTCCCAAGAATTTCAAATTGCAGCACCGTCTTTCCTGGGTACACTGGAACACGGAACTGTGATGTTTGGGCATATGCACAAAATAAATATTGGTTGTATGGATGAGTACGTGGCAGGAGGATCTGCAAAGCAGGAGAAAAGAAGCAGATATGTGAGGGAAACCCAGACCAGGAGAGAGGCTCCTGGTTTCTGAGCCTCCCGAGGGCTAAGGTGCTGCCTTGCGTTCCTGGACGCCGCTGTTTCCTTATTAAAAGCGCCATGTTTGCTTAAGTGGATTTCTTTCAGGTGCAACCCAAGGACCCGTGTGCCAGGGCGTGCACATTATTAGCTCCTGTTCTGTGTGGCCACATACTCTCATCTGTGGTGGTGCCCTTATTTCCCACAGCCTCATCAACTTAGGGCTTTGTCACCTATTTTTGTTTTTTCGCGTTTTATGGGCATACAATGTTATCTTAAGGTAATTAACTTGCATTTATTTTATTCACTGGTGAGACCATCATTTTTCTGAGATAACTTCATATTGTTTACAGTGTCAGCCCTTTCTGAGTAGACTCCGGGTTCACACTTACACACTTAATTCAGTTATTTGGATAATAAACGTGTATCTGGTGTGTGGTTTTTTTTTTCTTTTGGTACACATATTTTTCCACATTCTCTTTGTTTGCTTTTTTATATTCAACAGAAGATAAAGTACCAATTATCCAAGGACCAAGCATCCTTTGAATTCTCACTATATGTCAGCCCTGGCATGTAAGACGGGCATGTCAGGGTTCCTCTGTCCCTTCCTTTGCCCACCCTAGAGAAGTTGATTTGCCTGCTCTCTTAGGCCACAGGCCCTGAATGATCTCATCTGCCATCAAGCCGTAGCTCCCACCTGTTCTACAGGCCGAGCAGGCTTTGTTTTTGTTTAAGTGATATATGACTTTTACCCCATGCACTTTGTGTTCAGTGTTTGAATGTTCACTGTGACCCATGGGAAACTCCACGGAGTGATTTCTGCCACTGTCAGAAACACCTTGGTTGTCCCCAGGTATACCTTGAGTTAAACTGGCTTATACACTACACTGCATCTTCAGATGGACCAGTGGGACAGGGCAGCCCTTCAGGAGCTTAACCACTACACCATCCGGCCAGCCCCCCGTTATCCTTCTAATTACACCTTGTGTGCCTCTCTCTTGGTTAAAAGTTTTTATTGACTCCCCTTTGCCATCGGGATAAAGTCGGAGCTCCTGATGGAGTACAAGGTGTGTGGTCTTTCTGCTCACTCCTTCAGCCAAGTTTCCCGCCACCCATTACAAAGCTACTTTCAGTTCCTCAAGACAGAACAGTGTGGGCTATAGAGCTTCTGGGCCAAACTTAGGTTTGAATCCCAGCTCTAGCACTTGCCATCTGTGAATTGTGGAGCCAATAACTTAACCACTGTGTGCCTCAGTTCCATCTTTTTAAAAATCTGGCTCTCTAAGGTTATTGTGATGATTAAGTTAGTATCTTAAAAGTACTTCCTAAAACAGTGCTTGGCACACAATTAGCCTTTCTTCCGTCATTCGATGTTCGTTCGGTCCCATTGATGCTGTCTGGAATGCTCTCCCCACACCCTTATTTCCCTGGAAATTCTTACTCATCCTTTCAAGGCTCAGCTCAATATCACCTCCTCTGCACAGGCCTTTCTGCTGTCTCCTCTCACCCCATGCCAGAGCTCTGGGAACACTGCACACCCAAACTAGAGACCTATTTTGTTGCCTTCCCAGTAATTTGGTGATCTGTGTAGGAGGAGAACATCTTGAAATACTAATATTTGTGCTTTGCTTTTCCACACTTCCTTGTATGTGACCCTCCCCCAAGTCATTCACATTGCCTTCAAGAATTAATATTTTTATAGTACAAATGCAAAGAGAAAGGGGGGAAAAAAGCCTGTGTTTAGTTTTTCAACTTCCAAACTAGGCTTCATTGTGGACACCCACATGGACTTGATAGTGAAAGCCAAGTGGTGGGCTTTATGGAGAGAAGGGATTCTGAGAACCCACAGGAATGTTTCTAAAGGAAGCAGGGTGTAAAGCTTATGCCTTCATAGTGGGCTAGAAAGAGCCTAGCAGGGTGCCTGGCCTGTCCTGCTCATGGGAAGGCTGGTTAGGGGTCACTCAGGTGGAGAACAGGGACAGGACTTGATCTTGCAGGAGCTCAGAGTGGTCTGAGATGGAATCAGAGACGTGGAGAGGAGCAGAGTCCGCATCAGGAGTCTGCCCAGCGGCAGGGCCAGCTCGTGTTATGACAGCCAAGCCAACATCGGTAACCGTCCCTGGCCCCCTGGGTCCACTGCCATCTCCTGTGCTGAGGAGCCACAGTCACTATTCTGCTCTTCACTTGCTGGGGATGTCCTCTTGCCAGCTGCCTGCTGTTGCCCTCGAATAACCCAACAGCAGAGATGCCCACCCACGCCATGCCCCATCTGAGCCATTTCTTGTGGATACCCTCTTTTCGTAACAGTTCAGGAACCTTATAAACCTCATAAAACAAAAGGTAGGATCTTGACACTGAGTATCAATGGTGTGGGAAAGAAAGTCCCCAGCCCCTGAACTTAGGCAGAACTGGGCATTGAGGCTGACCTGTTTCACACGACTACATGCAAAGCCAGACTGAGCCTCCCGGAGGGCAGCAAGCATTGAGTTGGACCATCTCTGTATCCCTAACACATGGCTGGTGCTTGGTAGATATTTATTATGTCAAAGAATGAATGAAAATCGCAATCTAGTGAGGAAGACAGAGAAATAATTATAGTACATATTATCTAATGCTGTGATAAAGGAAAGAGCTGAGTGAACAGAAGAGGAGAAGGGTTCAGAGACGTAAGGGGTTCCCTGAGGCTACACCAGGACTGGTGCACAAGTCTCTTGACCCCCTCCAGAGCACCCCTGGAGTAGACAGATGCTCTTGGGCATGTCTGCTCAGCCCATGCTGTTGTCTCTGGGCACTAGACTGCCCACAGGCCGGGATTCCTGGCAGGCTCCTCAGCCGTAGTTGCTGGGCTCTCGGCTCATGACCCAAACGGGACACTGGGTCTCCCTCCCATGATTTTGCTGTTAGGATTCAGAGATGCCAGTCCCTTTCTGCTGGTCACCTGAGCTGAGGACTGAGAGCCATGTTCGACCATGTGTTCAGGAAAGTGGAGAATGGTGAGCTCAGAGAGGAAGAGAAGCTTCCTGCTGAAAAGCTCAATGGCTTTTGAAATCCTGGTTCTCATTCCTGCTGAGGCCTGGTTGCCCCCTACCCTTGGGTTCCATGTGACACTTCTGAAGACTTGGATTAAATTCCTCTCTTTTGCTTAAGCTGGCCTGAGTGGTTTCTATTCTGTGCAACCAAGAGTCTTGACTAACATTATCCCCATTAATGTCACCATCATGATCGCAGCAGATACTCCCACAGCTCGTACAGTGTCCCACACTTTGTTCTCAGAGCTTTATGTGTAATAACTTGTTCAATCCTCCTAACATTCCTATGAGGTAGGTACATCTATCGTCCCTAGTTTTCAGATGAAGAAACTTAGGCACACAGAGGTTAAGTAACTTGCCATAGTCAGACAGCTGGTAAGTGGTAGAGCTGGGATTCAAATCTAGACAGAACCTATGTCCAAACTCGCAGTTTTATCATATTTTGTTGAGCAAAAGTTTGTATTTTTATATTTTTTAACCCATTCTCCTGGAAGAATGTAGTTCTAAACGCCAAACACCACGAGGAACCCTGAGTGAGTCCCTAGTGCTGACACGAGGCCGGGTGGGCTGGGCGCCCGGCCCACTCTGTCTGCCCCACAGCTCGGGCCTCTGACTTTGCCGGGCCCAGCAGAGGAAGCGCGGCAAGGAGCTGCTGAGCCAGGGACAGGGCTTGGCGGCAAAGCAGCTTGTGCGGCGGGAGGCCAGAGCCGCGCCCTGGCACCTGGCAGGCAGCCCAGCCCCACCGTTGAGAAAATACCTGGAACAAAGGAGTCCTCCCGCCACGACTGGCTGCCTCTCCTAGTGCCTGCAGCTCCTCAGCTGAGGAATCTGACCTCCGAGCCAGGCCAGGCCGGGTCCTTACACGGCCTCAGGAGGCTGCAGAGAGGCCTCGCTGCCCAGCCTGGAACACCTTCCTCCCTGCCCTGGGGGGGCGTCCCCAAGGGAGGCCCTCGTCACACCGCCTGCCGTGTGGGTTCCAGGCTTACTTCCACCTAGGGCCTCTGCTGGGCTGCTGGAACTTCCTGTTACTGCAGCTCTCCCCCGTGGTGTTCGGGGCAGGTGGCTTCACGGTTCTAGGGCTTGGAATCACCCCAGCCGGGAGGTCCGTCTCGTAGCAACGGCTTGTCAGAGGTGTAGACTGGACAGATGTGTCTCTGGTGAATAACCAATGACCCTGCAGAGGAATTTGGCCATCATCACCAGCAGATATTTGGGGGGCGTAAATCTGGACTAGGGGGCTGGGAGAATAAAAAGTGGAGAAGACTCTGCGCCCCCGGGAGTGGTGGTGTGGGTCTTGTTGGACGTATCTTGAGCAAAGCACCAGAAGCTCCTCTGAGAAGAGGCCCAGCCTCCTGAGGGGGTGGCCAGCCTATGACTAGCTCCTTCTCCTTTCTTCCCTCCTCGTGAGCAAGACCTCAGGGGCATAGACCTGGACAAGAGACCACCTCACTGCAACTCTTTCGTTCAAACGGGGACTGGCCCGGGAGCCCCAGGCCCAACTCCCAGGCCCAGGCCAGCATCAAGCCTTCCCCTAACGATGTGCTTTAGTGACTGCTGCCATCAGGCCCACTGCCATCCCATGGAGTGCCTATGATGATTCAGAAAAAGAAGCTGTTTCCTCCAGGTGGACACAGCCCTCCTCCAGGGCCCCCAGCGGTGCCAAGTGGACCAGAGTGTGGGACTGGACTTTATGCCCCACTGGCTTCTCATCTGTGTGAGCTTGTGCAGACCCAACGTGCGCTGTCTTTTGCAAGGGCAACACCTGTTAGGATAATCCCCAAACCATGACCTTCAGCCCTGATTCCCACGCCAAACCCTGGCCCCTCTAACCTGGATAGTCCCCTGGCTGGACAAAGGAGGTCATTCCAGGGGTGGCCCCTCTCCACTGGCCTGAACCAACTTTAGACAGCAGGGCAAGAACTCAGGAGGGATGTCCTAGAAGCAGCCCCCCCACACCATTGGCAGGAGCCTTCTTCCCAGGCAGAACCCTCTGGCTCTGGAGCCCCTGGCTGAGGGAGCTCCCAGTCCTGTGGGTAGCCCTGAGGCTATTAGACGGCAGAATGCTGTCTGGGAGATGCTCTGACTTCTAACGTGAGATTCTATGTGGAAGATAAGCAAGCCCTGGTCAGGCAGAGGTGGCACTGAGCCTGCCCCCACAGGCCTGGCTCTCTGCCCCTTGTGCTCACTGCTCAGACCCAGGGAGCCCGTAGGCTCTGGGCTTGGCCCACCTCAGTATCTGCTGGTTCCACTCCCTGTCATTTGCCTCAGGGCCCAGGGCGTGGCACCCTCTGTCCACTACGGGGCCAGATCAGAGTGTGTCCTGCGCAAATACTTGCTCAGATGAATGAGTAAAAGAATTGTCTAAAGGAAGAGGCCCTCCAGAGGCAAGTGTGGGCACCAGGGCCTGGAGTCCCAGGATCCCCAGATCCACTGCTCACTGGCTGTGAGACTCTGAGCCTCACTTCCCCTTCTGGAGAACAGGCAAAAATGACATCTGCCTCCCTTAGTTGCCGGGCAACTTGCTATTAATAATGAAAAACAGCAACAACAACAATAAGAACAATGACACAGCCCCCACTTCTTGAGAACTTCCTCTGTGTTAAGTGCTCTGCGTGGATCCTCACAACAGTCCTAGGAGGGAGGCGCTCCCCCCATTTCACAAAGAACTTGGTAGACTTGGTGGAGATGAGCCTTGCTCAGGAAATGGCAGCTGTATCCTTCCTGTGCGCAGGGCAGCGTGGCCCGTGTGGAGCCAGGGTGTCTGTGGAGTTCACGGCTAAGGTCAGAGCCCTGGCCACAGTCCAGAAGCCATGCCCACTGTCTCCCCCAGGGGTGGAGGGGCACCTGACTCTAGGGCGGGGGTCAAAGCTGCTGCGAAGTTGGAGTGTTGGGCTCTGGCTCCCCTTCTGCTCCTGATCGGCTCTACCACCTGGGTCGGTCACTATCCCTTCCCAGCCTCAGTTTATCCTATTGTAAAGTGCAAAATAGGGGTCAGATCCCTTGATCACCAAGATCTCTCACCACAAAGAATGGCTAAGAGAAAGTTCAGGAAAACATGGAGCCAGCGCCTGAATTCCTGGCTTCTCTCTGCCCCCTGGTGGACACCAGCAGCCTAGCACCCAGGGGAAAAGCCTGAATACAGTCACTCCCAGGGACTTGAGGACTAGCTATGTGATCTCCTCCGAGGATCCCACCCCTCGGAGCCCCAGTCCCTATCTGTCAAATGGGGATAAAAATAGTACCAACATCATCAGGGTGTTGTGAAGATCAAGCATAATGGTGAGTATGAAACACTTGCTACTGAGCTGTACATATACAATGTGCCCAATGCATGTTAATCACCATGTCATCACTCCTCCTTCTCCTCCGTCTCCTCGTCCCATCAGTCACCAGGGCTCGCTGATCCTCGCTTCTCTCGCACCCCCTCCACCCGCTAGACCCAGCCGCACCATCTTTCTTGGATTCCTCCAACAGCTTCACCACCTCCTCCCCACCTCTCCCGCCCTCCTGCACCTCCCGTCAGTGACCTAGTGTGCTCATGCCATAAGGCCAGATCTTCAAATGCCACATCTCGGACAGCTCTCCAAGCCCCTCAGCCTGGCCCTCAGGGACCCTGCCCACCTCTGCAGCCTCGGTCACCCTGCACCTTTCTGCTCCCTGTATTCTGACCACACCCAGCTCTCTGCATCCCTCACTCAGCCCCTGTGGTCCTGCCTCCCAGTGAGTTCACTGAAAAGTGACTTCAGCCATCTTTGCTTCCCCCTTCCCCGCCTCTGCTGCAGCCCCAAACCCTCTCTAGGTCTCAGTTTCCTTATCTGCCAAATTGGACTGTTGTGGGGATAAAAAGAGGTAATATGCTGAGGTACTTGGCCCACAGTAGCCACTAGACAGAAGCCAGGTGCCTACAACTGGGAAGGAGGGTTGTGTCCTCAGTGCAGTAGAGAGTCACATGGGCCCTTTGGGGGGGTGGGCATGGGATGTGATGAGAGCTCTGAGGCCCCACCACAGCCCCAAACCCAGGAGGGGCACACTCTGAGCAGTGAGCGCAGACGTGGCCTCT
Organism: Equus asinus; assembly: GCF_041296235.1. Lineage (NCBI taxonomy): Eukaryota > Metazoa > Chordata > Mammalia > Perissodactyla > Equidae > Equus > Equus asinus. The sequence continues at coordinate 83,348,703 of NC_091794.1, forward strand.
GGGTAGAGTACAGAGCTTGGCTGGCCCCTTTCTGAGATCTTGCACTCCCTGTCCTGCTGCAGGACCAGGTGGAGAACAGGCCCTCTGGCTCAGTGGCCCCAGGGAACAGCCCTGGGGCTGGAGTGCTGACACAGTCCTGATCCTGATTTAAGAGGAGAGAAGCACCTGAAATGAGGCAGACCCCTCCCGACCCTCTGCCAGGGCTGGGGCCGGAGCAGTGGACCAGAGTCGTAGAGATTGTACAGAAAGTAGGGGAGCCAATGAGGGGGAGGCCCTCAGTGGTCCTTCAGGCCACTCAAGGACATTGAGGTTCGGATTAGGGAAAATAAGTTCCTTAGGGTTATATGGGGCATTCATCGCTTCAACACATTTTTCTTCTGTTTAATGTTTTGGCTAAGTAATATGTTCACAACATCCAAGGAACAGTATATAGAATGGTATATTTTAAGAAGTCTCCCTGCTACGTCTGTCTGCATTCCTGCATCTACCTCATCCATCTCTTATAAGTAATTCATTTTATTAGTTTCTTATGTATCCTTTTCCTGTGAATAAATGCAACCAAATGTGAATATGCGTTCATTCACACTCCTTTCTTACTCAAAGGAGGACATACTATGCTCTGCATCTTACCTTTTTCACTTAACAATGTATTTTATAGCATAATCAGTCCACAGAAAGCTTTCTGCTTCTTTTTTTCAGCTATCTAGTAGTCCACTGGGGGGATTTACCATAGTTTATTTAGTCAATTCCTTTCTTATTTATTTTTTTTAGTTTGGCACCTGAGCTAACATCTGTTGCAAATATTTTTTTCTTCTTCTTCTCCCAAAAGCCCCCCCAGTACATAGTTATGTTTTCTAGTTGTGGGTCCTTCTGGCTCTGCTATGTGGGACACTGCCTCAGCATGGCCTGATGAGCAGTGCTAGGTCCATGCCCAGAATCCAAACCAGTGAAACCCCAGGCCGCCGAAGTGGAGCCCACGAACTTAACCACTCGGCCACAGGGCCGGCCCCAATTCCTTCCTTATTAATGGACGCTTGGGTTGTTTCCAGACTTTTGCTGTCACAAACAATACTTCACTGAATAACCTCACCTACACAGGGCTGATGATTAGGCAAGAGCGTCAAAGACATGGCTGAAGCAGTTGTTAAAATAGTGAAATACTTTCATAGTGCTTGGTACATAGTACAACTACAACTGTAACAGTTGATAAACTTAATAATATGATTTCTTTTGTAAACTCTTTAGTTCAGACTATGGTTGTAGGATGTTAGGACTTGTTCAGTGGGCTTCCTGCCATGCAGGACTGTTATAAACATTAGGACTAGCTGGGACTTCAGCCTTTGCTAGATGAGCAATGTGACTGTATGACTGTACTGAGCATGTTTTACAGAGCACTCTGTATTTTAGAAGAATCACCAGTTTATCTTTTTTGTTTGTTTTTGGTGAGGAAGATTGGCCCTGCCTATTGCCAATCTTCCTCTTTTTGCTTGAGGAAGATTGTCCCTGAGCTGACATCTGTGCCGATCTTCCTCTATTTTGTATGTGGGACACCACCACAGCATGGCTTGATGAGCAGTGTGTAGGTCCACGCCTGGCATCAGAACCTGCAAACCCCGGGCCTCTGAAGCAGAACGTGCAAACTTAACTGCTTCGTCACCAGGCCGGCGCAAACACCAGTTTGTCATTATCCTCTAATTATCTAGTTGCTACTTCTTATAAATATTTTAGTTTTCACTGAGCTTTTATTGGTTTATTTCAATTCTAATTAAATAGGATGAATGTAGTGCTTTGATACTTACAAATTCAAGATTTAGAGTAAAACATTAAAAACAAACAAAAATGAAGAGACAAGAAATTTTGGATATTTCTTTTAAGTATATTAAATATGAATCTTCCTTTCCTGAGAGGAAGAAGAAAGAAAAAATAATAATAATCAATCACAGCCTGGAATATCTTTTATTACTGTGCCAAAATCTGAAGAGCCGAGAATATTTATTTGTATGTGAGAATCAGTACGAAATAAGACAAATAATTTGTATTTCTGGAACAAAAAAATAAATTTATAGGCTTGTACTTCAGGTTATGATGGACTGGGTAATTCTGATGAATCCTATTCCTGAGAACAACTAGAAAAACTGGACAAAATTATTTAAAAATCGTTCTACTTAACAGCTGTGATGGGTTTAAAATGTGTCCATTTATTCATTGAGACAGACCCCTCTTTTCAAGAGATAGCACCCAATTCCCCTCCCTTGAGTGTGGATTGGACTTCATGACTTGTTCATGAAGGAAAGAACACAGAGTGACAGTGAGTGGTGGGATCATTAAAGAGATTGTGGTTTTCTCCTTGCTCTCTCTCCTGGATTACTCACTCTGGGAGAAGCCAACTCCCGTGTCATGAGGACACTCAAACATCCCTATGGCGAGGTCTACCAAATGATCAAACTGAGACCTGTCAGCAACCAGCGCTATCTTGCCAGGTGTGAGTGCGCCATCTTGGACGTGGGTTGTCCAGCCCCGGTCAAGCTTTCGGACGACTACAGCCCCAGTTGACAGCTTTACTGCAACCTCATGAGAAACCCTGAGCCAGAACCCCTCAGCCAAGCCACTTCTGGACCCTGACTCTCAGAAACTGTGTAATATAGTAAATATTTACTATTTTTGGCTGCTAAGTATAGTAGTAATTTGTTATTCAGCAATAGAGAACTAACATACAGGCAGTGCTGCTAACAAGTTAGTGAAGAATTACTGGCTGAGCCAAGACTCTTGGGAGTCTAGAGGCTCAGGGTGATGGGCCTTGTGTCTGAGGCTGTTTTCCCCCGAGAGGCTGAGTCGTATTTCTACAACTTTGCAGGGCAGATGGGACAGCATTTAGAGTCAAGGAGCATCAACGAGGGTCCCTTGGTGAACTCCCTCACTTTGCTTTAGGACTCTACAAGGCTAAACTCTAGGAGTATGTGAGGATGAATGGGAAGTAGATGGGATCTCACAAAGAACATGCCTCAGCCCCGTACCATCACAATCCCTGAAATTGTCTTACGGTGATCCCAGACTGCAAGTCCCTCCAGGTGCCAGGCAGACGCAAAAGTATGTCTTCTCTAAACTTACCCTCTGGAGGAAGACAACACTAATCTCGGCCTGAAATTGTTTCTACGAGGAATTCTGCAAATACAATGCCCAGTATGTGTGTGTGTGTATGCATGCACACATACACACACACACACAAAGCACAGGAAGAGTGAATGTGAACAAAACCAGTAGAAAGCAAAATCAATAGAGAAGAAAAACAGACCCGCAGAGGCTTCAGATATTGGAGTTGAAGACACAGACCTTTACACACTTCCTACATTCAAAGATATAAATGGCAAGCTTGAATTTCAGCAGAGAACTGGAAACTATAAAAAAAAAACAAACCCAAAAGAAAGTATGATGGTTTGAGTTGTGTCCTCTGAAAAGGTAAGTTGAGGTCCTAACCCCCAGTACCTCAAAATGTCAGCTTGTTTGGAAATAGATCAGTGTAAGGTCATATTGGAGTAGGGTGGGCCCCTCATCCAGTATGACTGGTGTCCTTATAAAAAGATGACGTGAACACACACAGGGAGAGAATGCCGTGTGTTGATGGAGGCAGAGACTGGAGTGATGCGTCTATAAGCTAAGGAACCCCAAGGACTGCTGGCAGCAACCAGAAGCCAGGAGAGAGGCATGGAACACACTCTCCTCCGCAGGCTCCAGAAGGAGCCAACCCTGCTGACACCCCGATCTTGAACTTCCAGCCTCCAGAATGGTGAGCAAATACGTTTCTGTCATTTTAAACCATCCAGTTTGTGGTAATCTGTTCCTGCAACACTGAGAAATGAATACAGAGAGTATAGAGATGAAAGATATAATAACTAAAAATAAAAACTCAGTGGATGAGAATTAGTGAACCAGAAGATCTGTCAGAAAACATACCCAGAATGAAGCAGGGAGACAAAGGGATGGAAAATACAAAACAGAGAGTAAAGAGCGTCAGGGAAGAACTCCAACCTCGTACGGGACGGCAGGTAATAAACCTGCCACAGCTCCGTAGATGCTGAAAGCAGACAAGTCTCGATAGCTCAGAGCAAGACAGGTCATTACTCACAGCACAGCCAACAGTGGGAGCATGAGCACAGTGGTGCCCACTCCCTTGCCTCCGAGTCCCAAGGAAGGGACATGGAGGCTGTGCGTGTAACAGGTTGAGCCACAGCTACAGCTGAGGGAGCCAGAGCCAAGGGCCCGGCACCTGTGGTAGCAAGGAGCCAACCAGTCCTGTCCTCTGGAGAGTGAACAGGTGCACAGAGCACCTGTGGTCTCCTTGGCCTGCCTCGTCACCTTCATGATAAGCTACAGAGGCTGCTCAGAGTCAGGTCGTTTGGTTTAGCTCAGCAAGGCTATACAGGGGCTCTCGGGGCCCCTGGTGACCTGCCTTTCCCCCAAAATCCACTCCTCTACCCTACACGTTTTGAAATGAATTCAGATTTTCACATGAATATGCCATGCTGTCAGAAACCCAGATTAGATGCACTGACTGGGGCTCATAATACATCCATTCAATTTGTCTCGTACATCACTTGATTATGGCTGTTAACAGGAGGTGTTGATAACCATGCGTTCTCGTGTCTGTTCATCCAGGCTGCAGTATGAAGCCGCACTCTTTTCCGTTACAATCATGCAACAGAGTTTAGACTGACCTGTTGATCTGGAACTTGTGGCCTCTCTTTGGCTGTGGTAGCTAAGTAAAGGGTAGGTTTCTGATCATTGTCTCTGGAGCATGGTCTCTGATGGCAGAGTACATGACTCATCCTGCTATGTGGAACGGGAGTCAGTGTATGCATTCCAGGTAGGACTACTGTTCTTACCTGGGGACCCAAGAAGGGAAATGTGACCCAAGGGGCAGTGTAATTGTCAATGATTAGAGAAGATGATAGGTAATCCGGAAAGCAACCTCCATCCCTAAAGGAAAGACACTCCATGGCCCACTCTCCCCCACATACAAACATATGCCTCCAAGTCCCTTGGGGTGATGTAGTGGGCCTATTTGGAGGCTACACAGGCAGTGGGTTGCACCATAGCTGAGGAACTCAGGGCCAAGGGTCCAGCACCTTTTGTAGCGAGCAGTAAATAAGCCAGTCCCCCTCCCTCAGGGAGTCACACGACAGTCCCCCTCTGAGTACCCTGATCTATATGACTAGTGACAGTAACTGCTCAGTGTCAGGGGACAATAAACCTTGAAGTTTGGCACAGTCACAAGGGCAGCAGAGATGCTGAGGGCCCACGGCAGACTGCCTTTCCCAACAGAGATATGGCTTCTGTGAGATTTACCCCACACGTGCTTGTATTCCCAGAGGGAAGTGCAGGGCCAGTACAGAAGCAATGTTTTAGAGAGACTGGCCAAGAATGTTCCAAAACCGATAAAAACCATCAAGACACAAACATCAAGCCACCTTCACGAAGCCCTATGAACTCTGTATTAGCTTGCTACAGCTTGCATAACAAAACACCACAGACTCAGTGGCTAAACCAACAGAAATTCATTTTCTCACAGTTCTGGAGACTGGAAGTCCAAGTTCAAGGTGTAGGTTGGTTTGGTTTCTCCTGAGGCCTCTCGCCTTGGCTCGCAGACAGCTGTCTTCTTGCTCACATGGCCTTTTCTCTGTGTGTGTACATCCCTGGTGTCTCACTCTTCTTACAAGGACATCAAACATATTGGTCTAGAGCCCCAGCCTTGCGACCTCATTTAACCTTAATCACCTCCTTAAAGGCCCTGTCTTCAAATACAGTCACCTTAGGGGTTAGAGCTTCAACATACGAATGAGGAGGGGGACACAGTTCAGTCCGTAACAAACTCCAAACACTTTTATAACGTACATCATACACATCAGAGTAAAACAGCTGAAAACCGAAGACAAAATCTTAAATATGTATACATATATATAGTCCTTTCTACATCCTTGATCTTCCATGTGTATATATGAGAGAGAGAGAGAGAGATTGATTGAGAATAAGGCAAATGGGTAATCTGGGTGAAGGGTATATGGGTGGTCTTGGTACTGTTTCCACAATTTTCTTACAAGTTTGAAATTATTTCAGACTAACAGGTTTATAAAAAAGAAAATGGAGGGTCCCGCTGGTGGTGTAGAGGTTAAAGTCATGCACTCCGCTTCAGCGGCTTGGGGTTTGCAGGTTTGGATCCCCAGCACGGACCCACACACTGCCTACCAAGCCATGCCGTGGCAGGCATCCCACATATAAAATAGAGGAAGATGGGCACAGATGTTAGCTCAGGGCCAGTCTTCCTCAAATAAAAATTAAAAATAAATAAATTAATTAAATAAATAAGAAAATGGGGGCTGGCCTAGTGGTATAGTGGTTAAGTTTGTGCACTCCGCTTCAGTGGCCCAGGGTTCACCAGTTTGGATCCTGGGCGCAGATCTAGCACCGCTCATCAAGCCATGCTGTGGCAGCATCCCACATAGAAGAGCTAGAAGGACATACAACTATGTACTGGGGTTTTGGGGAGAAAAAAAAAGAAGAAGATGGGTAACAGATGTTAGCTCAGGGCCAATCTTAAAAACAAAAGACAATGAAAGGATGAAAAAAGATACATCATCCAAATACCAACCAAAGAAAGCTATTACAGCTAATTAATATCAGAAAAAGAATGCAAGGCAGGGCCGGCTCCGTGGCCGAGTGGTTAAGTTCACACACTCCGCTGCGGTGGCCCAGGGTTCAGATCCTGGGCACGGACATGGCACCACTCGTCAGGCCACGTTGAGGCGGCATCCCACATCCCACAGCTAGAAGGACGTGCAACTAAGATATATACAACTGTGTACAGGGGGGGTTTGGGGGAGATAAAGCAGGAAAAAAAAAAAAGATTGGCAACTGTTGTTAGCCCAGGTGCCGATCTTTGGAAAAAAAAAAAAAAGAATGCAAGGCAAAAAAAAATTAGTAGTGGTAAAGAGGGACAATTTATAATAAAAGTTCAATTCACCAGAAAGATAATTCTAAACTTATATTTTCTGACCACATAACCTCAAAATGTTTATAGCAAAAATCGACAGAACTCGAATGAGAAATAGACAAATTTAAAATTGCCGTGGGAAATTTTAACATACTTACCACTGATGGATTGAATAAAGCAGACAAAATATAAGGATATAGAAGATGTGAACTACACAACTAATAAGTTTGACCTAATTGACTCTTAAAGAGCATCACGCCCAGTGACTGCATAGTACACCTTCTTTTCACGTGCACATGGAATATTTACAAAATGGGACTATATGTGGACCAGAAAGCTAGTTTCAATAAATTTTGAAGCATTAAAATAATACAAAATATGTTCTCTGATCATGGGGCAATTAAGCTAAAATTAACTAAGAATTATACTTAAAATCCCATATGTTTGAATATTAATAAATGTGCTTCTAAATAGCCTGCAGGTCCAAAAAAAAACTCACAATGGAAATTAGAAAATATTTTACCTGCATGAAAACAAAAATGCTAAATTTCACTACTTGAGAGATGCAGCTAAAGACATGCTTATAGAAATTTATGCATTTAAATCTACATGTTAGAAAAGAAGGAAGGCTGAAAATCAATAAGCTAAGCATCCATCTCAAGAAGGTAGTAAAAGAGTCACAAATGAAGCCCTCAAAAGACAAAGGAAAGTATAAAGAGCAGAAAACAATGAAATAAAAGCAAATATAAAAAATATCAAAAAACCAAAAGCTGGTTCTTTAAAAAAAAAAACGCTAATAAAAGTGACAAACCCCTGTCAAGTCTCATCAAGGAGAAAATAAGAGGAAGGGCACTGAAAAAGGAATATCAAAAATGAAAATAGGGGCTGGCCCGGTGGTGCAGTGGTTAAGTGGGCATGTTCCACTTTGGTGGCCTGGGGTTCACTGGTTCAGACCCTGGTGAGGACATGGCACCCTTTGGCAAGCCATGCTGTTGTAGGTGTCCCAGATATAAAGTCGAGGAAGATGGGCATGGATGTTAGCTCAGGGCCAGTCTTCCTTAAAAAAGAAAGAAAGAAAGAAAGACATCACTACAGATCCCACAGACAATGGTAACTTATACACTGCTCGTGGAACTCTAAATGGGTACAACCACTCTAGAAATGAATTTGATGTTTACTAAAGTTGAAATTATGCCTATTATGTAACCCAAAATTTCATTCTTTTTTTTTTTTTTAAAGATTTTATTTTTTCCTTTTTCTCCTCAAAGCCCCCCCGCTACATAGTTGTGTATTCTTCGTTGTGGGTTCTTCTAGTTGTGGCATGTGGGACGCTGCCTCAGCGTGGTCTGATGAGCAGTGCCATGTCCACGCCCAGGATTCGAACTAACGAAACACTGGGCCACCTGCAGCGGAGCGTGTGAACTTAACCACTCGGCCACGGGGCCAGCCCCCCAAAATTTCATTCTTATGTATATATCTAATAGATATATAGGCACCCTGGAAAAAACTGTCAAATATCTATTGACAGTAGAATGGATAAATAGTTGAAATAGTATGCAGCAATGAAAATGAGCAAACTACTATTTTATGCAACAGCATGGGTAAATCTCACAAAACTTGTTGAGTGAAAGAAGTCAGACACAAAAGAATGTATACTGCATGATTCCATTTATATAAAGTTCAAAAATTGGCAAAAAAAGGTCATTGATATTCAAAGTCAGGGAAATCAACAAGGAATGGTGAAGCAACTATCCTCAGGACTGGCAAAAGCAGGAAACTGTTATGACTCCTAAGCCTGAAGGAGCAATAGGAAGAGAGTTTACCAGAATCCTACAGAAGTGATGACACCTGGATGAAATTGTGGCTCTAGAGGAATGCAGCCACAGCCAGACAGGGAGTGATCTGGGGGGAATGAATACCCTGCCCTCTTTCTACTCCCATCCTCCAGTCTTTTGCCAGTGCCTTCCCTTGGTCAAACTCCATCAGAAGCCAAAGGGTGAGGAAGTCCAGTTTCTGCAGTCTGCCGAGGTTGGCTTCCAGGAACACAGAGCAGAGTGGAGAAGAGTAAAGACAGATCTAGAGGAGAAAACAAAACACCAGTTCAGTATTAAATCTGAAAGGAAAACTATTGGATTGTTTAATAAATTCTATGAAAAATGTCATTATTTGACAACAAAAGTAAAACACATAATGAACTTTAAATTCGTCCAACTCATTATTGAATCCTGAAACTTGGCCAGATGATGCTTGCAAAGTTCTGTGGGTTGAAGGTGAAAAAAGAGCAATAATGGGCTAGCCCAGTGCCGTGGTAGTTAAGTTCACACTTTCTGCTTCAGCGGCTTGGGGTTCACTGGTTTGGATCCTGGGTGCAAACCTACACACTGCTTACCAAGCCATGCTGTGGCAGCATCCCACATACAAAATAGAGGATGATTGGCACAGATGTTAGCTCAGGGACAATCTTCCTCATCAAAAAAAAAGGAAAGAAAGAAAAAGAAAAGAGAACAATAAAACTGAGCCAACTAATTAAATATGACATTTAAATTAATGATCTTCATGACTTGATCAATATTAGAGATATTGTATATATAAAAATCTCATGTATCTACTAAACTAGAGAATATAGTAGTAAAATTTCCAAAGAAATATTTAATTCTATTCACTGTATTTATAATTTTTCTGTATAATGTTAATTATTTGATATAAAACTGTAAGAACTTTTCTGGGCCAGCCCCCTTGGGCTAGTGGTTAAGTTTGGTACACTCTGCTTCAGCAGCCCGGGTTTGGTTCCTGGGTGCAAACCTACACCACTCATCTGTCAGTGGCCATGCTGTGATGGTGGCTCACATACAAAAAGAGGAAGATTGAGAACAGATGTTGGCTCACGGCAACTCTTCCTCAACAACAAAAAAAGAGTAAAACTTTTGTTACATATTCCAAGACATAGCTCTGAAATATTTTTTTTAAATGGCACACAGTGTTACAATGGCTAGAAGAATTTTGAATACAATTGTTCCTAGCTCAGCAGAAACTAAGAAAAGTTTCAGCACCATGAGCAATATTACTACTTTTAAGAAAAAAGTCTCTATTTATTGAGAGTACAAGTCATAATGATGATTGGTTTTGTGGCAAAGGCATTGGAAGTGTTTAATGTCAAATCATGGCTCAGACAAGGGTATCATTTAGCTAGTGACAACTCCATTATACAAACAATATGCCAAGAATTTCTAAAGACCAACATATGATTTGGAAATCATTAGAATAATTTGATGAATACATTAGCATCTACAACTTGTATCACTTGTTAAATAGTCATTAAGATACCATTTAGATAAATTAGAGAATAAAGGCAATGTTTTAAAATTATTGATATGCATATATACACACACACATATACATTTTAATTATCATTTTCACTTGTCAAATATTTTGAATATTCCCTTGAACATATATCATTTCTTAGTGTAGAGATATATCCACACAATGAGTTCTCAGAAGAGATTGCTGAGTCAAAGGGTAAATGCATTTGAAATTTTTTTTTTTTAAGATTTTATTTTTTCCTTTTTCTCCCCAAAGCCCTCCAGTACATAGTTGTATATTCTTCGTTGTGGGTCCTTCTAGTTGTAGCATGTGGGACGCTGCCTCAGCATGGTTTGATGAGCAGTGCCATGTCCGCGCCCAGGATTCGAACCAACGAAACACTGGGCCGCCTGCAGCAGAGCGCACAGACTTAACCACTCGGCCACAGGGCCAGCCCCTGCATTTGAAATTTTGATAGATATTGCCAAATTTTCCTCCACAGAGATTGCATCATTTTTCACTCCCATCAGGAATATATGAGTACCTGTTTCTTCACAGCCTCTTCAGTGTCTATTGTCAAACTTTTTGATTTTTTGCTCCTTTTTTTTTTTTTTTTGCAGGGGAAGATTCACCTTGAGCTAACATGTGTTGCCAATCTTGCTCTTTTTTAATGTTTTTTTCCCCAAAGCCCCAGTGCATAGTTGTATATCCTAGTTGTAAGTCCTTGTAGTTCTTCTATGTGAGCCGCTGCCACAGCATGGCAGCTGACAGACGGGTCGTGTGGTTCCGTGACCGGGAAACAAACCTGGGCCACAGAAGCTGTGAGGGCACCGAACTTTAACCACTGGACCATCAGGGCTGGCTCGATGTTTTGCTCTTTTGATAGGTGAAAAGTTTTGCTCAGCATAGTTTAAATTTGTGCTTTTGTTAGCATGAGTGAAGTTGGCATATCAATACCTGTAAAGGTTGCTTGCACCTCTTTTTTTCTTAACTATATATCAATGAGGACCATGTCGAGCTTTTTTTTAAAATCTTCAGAGCAATGGGAAGACGTTGAAGGGTTACTTGTTGGGAATTATCATGCTCAGATTTGCATTTTAAAACCAACATCTCTGCAGCTATCTTCTACTTCTTCTCCCTCCATGCTGTCTCACTTCCCTCCATGAACAGAACAAAGTTCCTGAGAAGCCAGGAGGGATGGAATTCTGAGCACAGAAGGAGTGTCCTTGGAAGGAGGGAAGGAAGGGAGGACGAGGCAGCTGTGTGACAGCTTCTATTTTCTCTGTCAAGTAGAACATTACATCATCTGCTGAGACTGAGACGGGTAGAAGGGAAGATAGAAGTCTGAGAACAGTGTATCTAAACAAGAAAACACAGTAGAAGTGTTCGCAGCACTGAGGTTGGCGACTGTGAATTTACAGTGTCACTTACGTGCCAGTAGTTAATGTCCTTCACAATGCTTACCAGCCTGGGTGTAGGCAAAAAGGAGATGGATAGTTGGGTTCATCTAGAGTTTGGAGTTTTGATAGGTAAGTGCTGAGGGGTAAGGGAGGGTAAAGGAGTTCAGGATGTTTGCAAGGAAGTAACTGAAATGATGGAACATGAAATTTAAGCTGGTTACGGAGCAAAATGAAGGCAGAAAAGAGTTGATGGATAGGGAGGAATTGGAGTGGGTTGGAAGTCTTGAGGAGGCCCAAGAAGAGGAGGAGCTGGACTGGTGGAGCCAGCACGGAAGCTGAGAAGACATGAGTCTGTGGGCCTATAGCGATCCCGATGCAGAGGGTTGTCACGGACATCAGGGGTACCGTGAAGTACAGAAGGCGGTCACTGGTGACGAGGAGAATAGGAACAAGAAGCCAGGAAGGTGGAGCTGTAGACCACGGTCCTATGACTTTCTTTGCAGGTGGAAACTTTTCGTGGGATCTTGGCAGGACTGGCGTGGAGAGTGTGTGGAAGAACAAGATTTCACCTGTGTTTAGGTTAGAATCTTTTAGAGAAACCGTTCAGTTCAAGCAGTTCCCAAGGAACACAAATGGGACATTGACAAAAACAGAGCATCCATTTGAAGGTCATAAAGGGAACCTCAACAAATTCTCAAGAATTAATACCAAACAGTCTACGTTCCCCTACCATGATTCAGTAAAATTACAGATTATAATAGGTTTATATGTTTGGAAGCTATCATATTGATAAATAACTTTTGGTGGAAAAAGAAATCATAAAGAAATTTGAGAAATACTAAGCTCTGAATAATAATGACAATACTAGATGTCAAAGTTTGTGGGACACAGCTAAAGCAGCACTTAGGGGCACATTTATATCTTAAAATACATTTGTTAAGCAACAATACATGTATTAAAATAAGCCCCCAAGAGAAACAAAAGCATACATCCATGCAAACACTTGTAAACAAACATTCATAGCAACATCTGTTCAAAATAGCCCCAAATGGAGATGCTACAAATGTCCATCAACTGGTGAATAGATAAACCAAAGGTGGTATGTCCATATAAGGGAATATTATTCAGCAATCAAAAGGAATGAAGTACTGCTACACGCTACAATACAGATGAACCTCAAAAACATGTTAAGTGGAAGAAGCCAGACACAAAATGCCATATATTATATGATGCTTTTTTGGTGAAATGTCCAGAAAAGGCAAATCTATAAAGAAAGAAAGTAGAATAGTGGTTGCCTAGGGCTGGGGGTTTCTGTTGAGAGTGATGGAAATATTCTGAAATTATATTGTGGTGATGATTACACAACTCTGTAACCATACTAAAAATCATTTAATTGTACACTAAAACAGGTGAATTTTATGATGTGTAAATTATACCTCAATAAAGTGTTAAAAATAGATAAACAAGGCAAATATTTGAAAAAGAGCAATAAAACAAACTCCTGGGGCTGGCCCCGTGGCGGAGTGGTTAAGTTCGCGTGCTCTGCTGCAGGCGGCCCAGTGTTTCGTTGGTTCAAATCCTAGGCGCAGACATGGCACTTCTCATCAAACCACGCTGAGGCAGCGTCCCACATGCCACAACTAGAAGGACCCACAACGAAGAATATACAACTATGCACTGGGGGGCTTTGGGGAGAAAAAGGAAAAAATAAAATCTTTAAAAAAAAAAAACTTCTAAAAACGTAAAGGAAGGAAACAATAAAGAGAAAGTCAGAAACCAAGGAAAGAGAACAAACAAAAGTAGGAAAAGTATTTTAAACTTGGTGTTTTGAAAAACCTTAATAAAACGTATAAGGCTGGTGAGTTTATTTATCCAGAGGTGGGTTAATTACCACAGGGACCGTGAATCCATGCACAGCTTAAGTGAACAACTTTGGTTTCCAATAACAAACATGTCATAAGTCTGCAGTCAGTACATTCTTCACCGATGACAGGACTTGCTATCTCAATTGTAGGATCCGACTTCTGTTGACTGGCTGAGCTGTTTTTGCCTCTGTCCAAGCACTTCTCATGTATTATCTCTTTGCATCCTCACTAACAGCCCAAAGAAGTGAGTAATATTATTATCCACGTTTAACAGATGAAAATTGGGGCCCAGAGGAATGCAAATCTCGGCAGAGATCACAGAGCAAGTCCCTGGGAGTGACTGTATTCAGGCTTTTCCCCTGGGTGCTAGGCTGCTGGTGTCCACCAGGGGGCAGAGAGAAGCCAGGAATTCAGGCGCTGGCTCCATGTTTTCCCGGAATTTCCTCTTAGCCATTCTTTGTGGTGAGAGATCTTGGTGATCAAGGGATCTGACCCCTATTTCGCAATTTACAATAGGATAAACTGAGGCTGGGAAGGGATAGTGACCGACCCAGGTGGTAGAGCCGATCAGGAGCAGAAGGGGAGCCAGAGCCCAACACTCCAACTTCCCAGCAGCTTTGACCCCGCCCCCTAGAGTCAGGTGACCTTCCACGCCTGGGGGAGAGGGTGGGCATGGCTTCTGGACTGTGGCCAGGGCTCTGACCTTAGCCGTGAACTCCACAGACACCCTGGCTCCACACGGGCCACGCTGCCCTGCGCACAGGAAGGATACAGCTGCCATTTCCTGAGCAAGGCTCATCTCCACCAAGTCATTACCAAGTTCTCTGTGAAATGGGGGCAGCGCCTCCCTCCTAGGACTGTTGTGAGGATCCACGCAGAGCACTTAACACAGAGGAAGTTCTCAAGAAGTGGGGGCTGTGTCATTGTTCTTATTGTTGTTGTTGCTGTTTTTCATTATTAATAGCAAGTTGCCCGGCAACTAAGGGAGGCAGATGTCATTTTTGCCTGTTCTCCAGAAGGGGAAGTGAGGCTCAGAGAGTCCCACAGCCAGTGAGCAGTGGAGCTGGGGATCCTGGGACTCCAGGCCCTGGGTCTGAGGTGAATGAGGGACAGCTGCCATGCCATTAGAACAGCTCTCCAGGGCGATACAATTATGACCGCATCTTACACAAGAAGTCGGAGGTTGGGAGAGGTTAAGTGTCACATGCCTGGTGGGGACCTTTGTTGGGAACTCCTGTCTATCCGACTCTAGAGCCTCTGCCCTTAATGATTATCTTGCCCTCAACCACCGCCCTCTCCTGCAAGAGTGTATGAAGTAACGAGTGCAGACTTCTGGTCATCAGGGTGTGTCCGTGTGCGTAGTCATTGGACTTTAAGATGTCAGAGGTACTCTATACCTGTCCCCAGCACTCTGCTTAATCCCATTCTAGAGTGTGGTTTGAGTAATCATGTCTAGACGTTAACCTTGGTCACTCTTTTTTATTGTGGTAAAATATATATAATATAAAAATTACCCTTTTAACTATTTTTAGGTGTACAGTCAGTGGCATTAAGCACCTTCACATTGTTGTGCAGCCATCTCCACCATCCATCTCCAGAGCTTTTTCATCTTCCCAAACTGAAACTCTACCCATCAAAAAACAACTCCCCCTTCCTCCCTCTCCTCAGCCCCTGGCAGCCACCATTCTCCTTTCTGTCTCTGAACTTTACTGCTCCAGGTATCTGGAGTCATACAACACTTGTCCTTTTGTGACTGGCTTCTTTAACTTAGCATAACGTCTTCAAGGTTCATCCATGTTGTAGCATGTGTGAGAATTCCCTTCCTTTTTTCCATTGCACGTATATCCCACATTTTGTTTATCCATTCATTTGTTGATGGATATTTGGATGGTTTCCACCTTTTGGCTGTTATGAATAATGCTGCCATGAACAGTGGTGCACAAATATCTATTTCAATCCCTGCTTTCAATTCCTTTGGATGTATACCCAGTAATGGAACTGCTGGATCATACAGTAATTCTACGTTTAACTTTTTGAAGAACCACCATACTGTTTTCCACACAGGCTGCACCATTTTCCATTCCCACTGGCAATGCACAAGGGTTCCAATTACTCCACATTCTCACCAACAATTGTTATTTTTTGGGTTTTTTGAGAATAGCCATCCTAATGGATGTAAAGTTGTGTCTCATTGTGGTTTTGATTTGCATTTCCATAATGATAGTAATGTTGAGCATCTTTTCATGTGCTTTTTGGCCTCTATACATCTTCTTTGGAGAAACATCTATTTCAGTCTTTTGCCCATTTCTTTTTTTTTTTTAATGATTGGCACCTGAGCTAACATCTGTTGCCAATCTTCTTTTCTTTTTCTTCTTCTTCTTCTCCCCAAAGCCCCCAAGTACGTAGTTGTATATTCTAGTTGTAGGTCCTTGTGGTTGTGCTGTGTGGGACGCCGCCTCAGCGTGGCTTGATGAGCTGTGCCATGTCCATGCCCAGGATCCCGACTGGCAAAACCGTGGGCCGCCGAAGCAGAGCGTGCGAATTCAACCACTCAGCCATGGAGCCGGCTCTACTTTGCCTATTTCTAAACTGGTTGGTTGTTTTATTGCTGTTGAGTAGTAGGATATCTTCATACATTCTGGATATTATCAAATATATGATTTGCAAATATTTTCTCCCATTCTATGGGTTGCCTTTTTATTCTGTTGGTAGCATCCTTTGATGCACAGAAGTTTTAAATTTTGATGAGGTATTAAAGTCCAACTGATCTATATTTTCTTTTGTTGCCTGTGTTTTTGGTGTCATCTTGATAATTTTAAACTGTATTTCTAACCATTACAACTAAAAATGGTGAGATTTGTGTGCTTTTCTCAGGCAGCACAAGTCAGAGGAGGCCCTGCTGTTTTCAGGCCAGTTCATGGACGCTTTGCAGGCCTTGGTCGACTGGCTGTACAGGGTGGAGCCACAGCTGGCTGAGAACCAGCCAGTGTACAGGGACCTCGACCTGGTCATGAGCCTCATGGATGCCCATAAGGCAAGGGGTGAGATCTGGGCTGCATGGAGCACGAAGCCTTGGGTCGTCCACCTGTGTGTGCCTTCTGCTCATGCTGACCTTCTAGGGGAGGAAGGAAGTCTGAAAGAAAGAGCCTGTTTCTCTGCTCGTCAGAGAGGCGGCTCCTTGCTCTGTGTTTAAACAAACTGTTGCCAGGATTCTGCATCAGTCACAAAGAATTTACCAAAGTTGGTTTGATTCAGATTTGGCAGTATGTAAACTTCCCTTTGAGAGGTTTCCCTTCCCCCTCCCCCGTCCCTACTTCTATCCCCAGTCCGTTCATCCATTGGTCTCTCTCATTTGGGTCACAAAATGGATTTAATTTCAGGTGGAAACCTTCAAAGATACCCATTCCCACTGACTCCCAAAATAAATGTGAGCACTTTTGAACGACATACATCACTATTTCGTGTAGCCTGAACCTGTTATGTTGAGCTGCGTGAGGTCCTCCTGTTTCAGTAGGATGGGTTCTGATGAAACAACACTTTTATCACTCTCTCTGCTAATATTCTTTATCTTAAAGACTAGTTTACCTGATATTAATATAGCCACTCCAGCCTTCTTACTCCTTCATTTGCATGATTTGTCTTTTTTCATCCATTTACTTTGAACCTGTGTTTTTATGTTTGCAGTGCCCCTCTTATAGACAGCTTGTCATTAGTTCTTGCTTTTTTTATTCTCCCTTCACTCATCTGACAATCTCAGTCTTTTAATGGGGCATTTAGTCCATTAATAGGAGGTGACCTGACTCATTGGCTGGAGATTCCCCACAAAGACAGGATGGTCTCGTTATGTTTATTTGTTTCTTCTTGCCTTGTAAGCACACCTTGGGAACAGGATGAGCTGGATTTTCCCAGCATCCTTGATGCAGACAGCCTTGAGGCCCCTCAGCAGTCATTTAATGAGTCATGATAGTGTACCCACCCCATGGCGTCCTCTGGGACTGACATGGTCATGACATAGGAGCTCTGGACAGGATCCTATGATAGGATTAAACAGGTCCTCAGATCGCAAAATGCAAAGGTTAAATGTGTTGGTGATAACACTGGATGATATCCATTCCTGCAGTGTCTTTCTTATGGAAAACTGTTGTCTCTGCTCTTTTAAATTGCTATTTCTCTTTCATATTCTATACGGGGGTAGGTCTTGGTGATGGTGAATTTAACCTTGTGGTTTCAGGAATGAAAATTCGTGGATTTGCATTTGTGGCCAGTGTGCAAGAGACCCAGTTACATAACCAAAGAGTGAGTCTGCTGGCCACGGACCCCCACGCTCCAACACAGCTTCGTCTTCTGTTCCTTGCTCCCATGCAATGATGAACACTTCTCAATGGAAGGATTCACGAAGGTCAGAAGCTACTCCTTTCTCAGAGACTAGTAAATTCAGCAAATATTTATTGAAACCCTAAACATGAGCCTGACACTGGGATCCAAAGGTAAATTGGCATGACAGTCTCTGCCTTGAGAAGTCCCCAGTGGAGAGAGGGAGTGGAAGGAGTGAACGTGTGAGCAAGCAAATGCCCTTCAGTTTGAGGATGTGAGTGAGTTGGGAAGGAGAGATCCATCTACCCATGAGGGTGGAGAGGGTCTCAGGAATGGGGGCAGGGGGTTGCTTCAACTGCGTCTTAAAGAGAGGTAATACTTGACCAGACAGGCCAAGGGGATTTTGACCTTCTTGGTAAAGAAATCCACTTGTAGATGAACAGAAATGTCAACAGCAGAACAAGTGAGGGGAGCACAGGTAGTCCCATGTGACTGGAGCAATGTGTACACTGTTAGTGGCTAGATAAGACTGTGAGGAGGGGTCAGCACCAGAGACCAGGTGATGAATGTCAGACCACTGAGTTCTGGGGACTCCATCACATCCTGGTCCCCGAGATGTGGTCTTCAAACCCTCCCCCCCCAAAATCATGGTCAAATGCATTTGGAAGACATTGAGTTAAAGCTAAGCAGGTTTCTTTACTGCAGGACTTCCCAGAGCTTAATGCCAATTGCATTAGGACTCTCCTGGGGCGGGGGGGCAGCGGGGAGGAATGTAGCATACAGTGTTTACCAAACTTCTTTTCATAGGAAGCCCCTCAAAAACTTCAGTTCGGGAAATTCTGCTGTAAGCGATCAAAGGCCATGGAAGGATTTTGAACTGTTTAAAAGATATCAGGTTTTTATTAAGAAATTCCTTCTGGGGAATGGAGAGTGAGGGAGGGATGGGGACTGAGATGAGAAACAAGGAGACTTGTTGGAAGCCTGTTACAGCCGTCCAGGGTGGAGATGCTGCATGAGCCACATTAAGTGTAGGAGGGTCTGGAAAGGCTCGGCGGACTCCAGAAGTGTTAGAAGGTAGATGAATAGACTGAACTGCCATCGGGAGGGAGGGACCTACATCACCAACCAGGTTTTTTTGGTCATGTCTAATCAGTCATTGGATATAAGATTCTGACGTCCAGGAGGAGGGTCTGCTCTGGGGATATATTTGAAAGTCAGGCATGACCCTATGGTGGCACTGAGGTCTCAGGTGGATGAGCTCATCACCAGGTCAAAAATCTAAGAGGGAGAACAGGACTGTGGACGGAACCGAGGGGCCCGTCAGTGTTTAAGAAGTGGGCGAGAAGGAGTTGTTGGGGAGCAAGGAGGAGAAGCAGGAGAGTGGGGGTCCTGGGAACCCAGGATAATATGAAGCAAAGAGCTTAAAAACTGTGTATGCCCTTTGATCCAAATATTCCATCTCTAGAAATTATCTTAAAGAAATCACCGCAGATGGGCACAGATTATTGAACAAGATTGTTTATAACAGCATCACACATAATATTAAAAAATAAACTGGGGCTGGCCCCGTGGCCAAGTGGTTAAGTTCGCGCGCTCCGCTGCAGGCGGCCCAGTGTTTCGTTGGTTCGAATCCTGGGTGCGGACATGGCACCGCTCATCAAACCACGCTGAGGGAGCATCCCACATACCACAACTAGAAGGACCCACAACAAAGAATATACAACTATGTACCGGGGGGCTTTGGGGAGAAAAAGGAAAAAATAAAATTAAAAAAAATAATAAAATAAACATGTTTTTCAATAACACAGGGTTGCTTAAATAAATTATGATAGCCATATGATGAAAAAATACCATGAAGCCAGTAAAAAAAATAAATAGCTTTTTGGAAATAATAAATGGCATGGTGAAATATTGCAATATATTATGAAGTCAGGAAAGCAAGCGTGATTCTGTTTTTTGTATTAAAAATATACACATGTATTAATAAAAAGATACACCAAATATTACCAGTGGTTGTCTCTGGAACATGAGTTTGGGTGGTTTATGTTCTTTTTTTACTTTTATATATTTTAAAAATTTCTACAATAAGCAAGTTACTTTTGTAATTAGGAAAAAGTATTTTTTAGAGCTTTGAATAATCGCTTCTCGGCCTTTTGGCTAAGATCAAGTGTAGAGCTTTGAATAGTATAATAATATTATTTTGATAGTAATAACAATAAACAATCGCTAGCATTAATGAGAGCTTAGTGTATGCCAGTCACCATGCTAAGTGCTCTAGATGCTTGCTCCTGTAATCCCCATCACTGTCCTACAATTGTGAGCCCCATTTACAGATGAGAAACCGAGCCTGAGAGAGGTTAAGTGACTTGCCCAAGGTCACAGTGTTGCCAGGTGGCTGGGGAAAGCCCTTGTTTGACACCACTTTCTGCAAGAAAGCTTCCCCACCTCAGTTCCCTTGCAGCTCTGGAGTTCTAGGATTCTACGCACACATCACCGCCTCTGCTCCCTCTTCCCTTCCAGGCACTTTGCCCGCCCCTCTGTCAAAGAACAGCCTTCACTCTGCCTTCGGGAATGACTCAGGTTCACCTGACTGTCACCCCTGTTAGAGTGGGGGCCGCTCGGGCCAGGGAGCTGGCTGGCTTCATCTCTGACTCAGGCCACAGCACAGAGCAGCCCAGGGGTTGTTGCTGAATCGAATCATGGGGTGACGCCCTTTGGAATGGCTAAAACCCAATGTTTAGGTTTATGGGAATGTGAGGCCCATTGTTTAAAGGACACAGCTATCTCCGCTTGCCCTAAACTGAGTGAAATGATTTCTGCTATTACAAGAATCAGCCCAGCACTGGGCTGCTTGCAGTCTAGCTGGGAGCCCGGTGTTGCACGATGCACACCCTGAGAATTACAGGCTAGATCTGAGGCCCCAAATGATAGTGTGGACTCAAAGGGGAGTGCAGAGGAATGCCCAGCAGCACAGAGAAGGACAGTGAAGGGCGCAGGAGATTCAGAGACCCAGACCAAGCCTAACAGTCAAGGACACCCCCTTGACTCTGCTCCCTGCCTCCACATGCAGTCACCAAGCCCTGTGGATTCAGCCTCATAACAGCCTTCTCCTCTGCCCTCCACCCATGGCCACTGTCTCCCTCTCTGCCCTCTCGTTACTGCGACTGTGTCCAACTGTGGCCCTGACTCCAGTCTCTCTCCAGTCCATGGTCCCCTCTGCATCCAGGCTCTGGTCTCGCCCTGGGCACATTCAAGGCTAACCTGCATTATCCTTATGATAAAGTTCAGCATCCTTATTGGGCCTTACCAGCGGTGTGGAAATTAACCTTTTGGGTAAGACAGACTAGGCATGGGCTTAAGGCAGCAGCAAATGATTGTTTAGATTTGAATTTTGGTATTTTTTAGAATTGAAGTCATCAAGGAAAAGTGCGAATTTTATTGGACATCATACATTCATTTTGAAGTTTAGCCTTGAATCTACCTAGGGGCCCATAACTGCCTGGAGTCCAGAGCCCTCATCCAGCCTCCCTGCAAGGCCCCTTGTGGTCTGTCCCTTGCCAGCCCCTCCAGCCTCAGCCTCACCCTCCCCTTTTGTCCTGCCCTTCTCCCCGCTCCAGGCTCTCCAGGTTCCACTGAACAGCTCACCTGCACGTGGCCACCTGCCCCACCCCAGCTCCACTGTTGTGTGACCTCCGGTAAGCCTCTGTGTGCCTCAGTCTCCTCATCTGTTAACAGAGGGGATTTAAATGGCATCCACTCTATACAATGTATGTGCATGAAAGCCTTGCCACTATGTGGCAAGCACAATTCTAAGCACTCTAAATGGGTTTTGATGCAGAACGTGCCTGGCACACCGTAAGCGTTATTTGTTACCTGCCGTTGTTATGCTCCCTCGAATCTCAGGGCCTTGACACAAGCTGTTTCCTCTACCTGGAACACTTTCCTCCCACTGACCTTCCCTGTCCTCCCAGGCCAATTCCTTCTAGTCTTCCCAGCTCGGTCTAGGTGTCACCGCCTCCCAGCGCAGCGCCTTAACCGTAAGCGAATAGACGCAGTGAGAGCGCGCCTCGGGAAGTGCAGGCTGTGCGGAAGGGCTGGTCCACCGAGGAGTTTCCCTGAGGAGCCATCTCTCTGCAGGCCGCTGGGGGCCGTGACAACTTAGACGCGCAAAGGCTCTTCCTGGACGCTGGCGAGGGCCCCAGAGCTCCTGGGACGGCCGGAGGCGGGTGCGCGTCTTCCGCGCCGGGCTGAATCGGCACCGGGTTCCCCGGGGCGCACAGCGAGAGCTGGCGGGGACCGCGCAGCCGCAGGAACAGCTGGGGCGGCCCGCGTGGGCGCAGCCGGGGAGCACGCGGGAGCCAGGTGGGTGGGCGCGCCAGGAGCAGCGACCGAGCAGGTGTCCGGAAACGACAAGCCCCCAAAAACGGCTCAAGGGGACAGCGGGGAAGGCGCCGAGAGGCCACGAGGAGCTGCGGTGGCGGGGAACGCGGGCCCGGCTGCTGCTGGCAGAGGAACGCGCCCCACTCTCGGGACATGGCCAGCACCCGCGGGGCTCCTCTACCTATAGACCCGGCTGAGGCGTTTCGGGTTCTGGGGCGACAGTCTGCGCACCAAGGCTGGGCTGTCGGGTCCCTCCGCTGGCCGGACCGAAACTCGGGATCCCCGCCCAGGCGAGGGCGCCCGGACCCGCCCCGCGGGAGCCAGGTTCCTGATTTCCCCGGACAGCGCTGCTGCCCTGGGGTCCCTAGGCCGAGGCCCCCAGCCTGCAGGACGGCGCGGCCAGCGGCAGGGAGCGGAGCCCAGGACGACCCTGAGGCCCCTGACGGCCGGGCTGCGGACCCCTCGCCCGACGGGCGCATCGCCCACTAGCGGGTCGCATCTCGAGGTAGCCACCTCCTGCCACACCAACCGCACCCCAGAGCCCCTTCCCGGGGCGTGGGTTCCGCGGCCTTGGCCCCGCCCCTGCGCCCCATTGGTCGGCCCGGAGGGGGCGGCACCCGGCGGCCGCGCGGGAGCACCGGGGCGGCGGCCCAGACGGCGGGGCCGCCCGGGAGGAGCTGGGGCGTCCGCGCTCCGCGAGCCCGACGGCAGCTCGCCCGCCGCCCCTGCGCTGAGCCGGCCTCGGCGACGCCGGACTCGCCGACAGTCCCGGGTCCCCTCGGCCGGAGCGCGCCAGGTGCGGCGCGGGGGGCGCTCTAGGGCGGCGCTCGCCGTCGGGGCCCGGCCGGGCGGCCGCGGGGCGGATGCGCGCCCGGTGATTGCCGCGGTCCGGCCCGCCATGGCCGCGCGCCCCGGCCCGCTCTGGCTCCTGGGCCTGGCGCTGTGCGCGCTGGGCGGCGGCGGCCCCGGCCCGCGCCCCCCGCCCGGCTGCCCGCCGCGCCGCCTGGGCCCGCGCGAGCGCCGCGACCTGCAGCGCGAGATCCTGGAGGTGCTCGGGCTGCCCGGGCGGCCCCGGCCCCGCACGCCGCCCGCCGCCGCCCGGCCGCCCGCGTCCGCGCCGCTCTTCATGCTGGACCTCTACCACGCCATGGCCGGCGACGACGCCGAGGACGGCGGGCCCCCCGAGCGGCGCCTGGGCCACGCCGACCTGGTCATGAGCTTCGTGAACATGGGTGAGCGCGGGCCCGGGGGGCGGCGGGGCCCGGCGGTGACGCGCGACCTCCGCCCAGCGCGCGTGCGGGACGGCGGGCTGTGTCCGCGCCCATCGGGCCCCGGGGGAGGGACGCGGGCTGCAGGGGAGTGTGGAATGACCTGGGCAGGGCGCGCCCTGGCCATGAGCCGGGCGTGACCGTGTCGTGGACAGGGCCCCTCAGGGTCAGGGCAGGGCAGGCTAAGGGGTGTGGAGGTCGGGGCGCTGCGGGAAGGGCAGGGGCAGACGCGGGAATGTGAGTCAGGGCCGTGAACCTCCACCCGCCTCCCAACACACCCAAGCGTAGGAACCATGTCGTGTCGGGTGGCCCTGGGCAGTCCAGGAGGACGGGCTGGGGCTGGGCAGACAGATGAGTAAACAGAGGCTGTGATGCTGTCCCTGTGATAAGGGCAGCGCTGAAGACAGTGGCAAAGTTCAGTGTGGAAGAGCCTGGTCACATCATCAGAGTGACCAGAGCTGAGATGAGAACCGGTGTCCTGGGTCCACAGCAGCCTCCTCCCCGGGCCAGGGCCCCAGAGGCGTGGGTGGGGGTGTGGCTGTCAGGGAGCCAGTGGGCAAGGAGGTGACTCTGAGCTCAGTGGGGCAGGCTCTGTGATCTGTCACCCTGGGCCCGTGCTTGGGACATGGCTTGGCCTGTGGAATGACCCACTGGGCAGCCTGGACCCTTTTCATTCTCCCAGGC
The DNA here is from genome assembly GCF_041296235.1 of Equus asinus. Taxonomy (NCBI): domain Eukaryota; kingdom Metazoa; phylum Chordata; class Mammalia; order Perissodactyla; family Equidae; genus Equus; species Equus asinus. The sequence goes on from NC_091794.1 coordinate 83,372,899, forward strand.
AAAGCCCGGCTTTTCCTCTGCAGAAATTTTACGCCAAATTACGGAGCCATTTGCCCTTAAAGTTCTCAAAGAAACCTTTTCCATCACCAAACTCTCTTTAATCTACTGTCATGAATGTTTGTCCCCTATCTGCTTTGCCTGCTGCCTGTGGCTAGGGAGGGGCAGGGGCTGGGCTGGGGCAGACACCAGCCTGGACCTGGGGACCCAAGGACTACAGCTCAGCCTGCGGTGGGAAGAGCTGTGGGCCCGAGAGGAGGGAGAGGACCCTTGCAAGGCCACTAGCCCCCTTCACCTACAGCATCGCCCTTAATCCTCCCAAGAACCCTGTTACCAGCCATGATATTTGCCCCTCTCTCAGATGAGGACAGTGAGGCTCAGAGAGGCAGTGACATGCCCAGGATAGCACAGCCTTTCTATGGCCAGAACAGGCTCAGACTGTTTGGCCCGCCATCCAGTGCTCAAGGTGGCCACGTTTCTGCTGTCAGTGGATGGCTCTCGGAGCAGAGAGAGATTTCAGAGGGGTTCGGGTGGAGGAACCTAGGGACCAGGCAGCACCGGGTTCTGTGGGATCTCAGCCTTTTGCTTCGTACACTATTGCGGGAAGAGGGGACAGCCATGGAGGCCTCTGTCCCCCACTCCAGAGCTGGTGGTGGGCTGAGCTGGGGGAATGAGCAGCAGGAGGCCACTGTCACCCTCTGCTGAGAGCCCAGTGCCCGGCACAGCACTTGGGCCAGTGGGTTCTGGATGCCACCTTCCTGGCTAGAGGCAGGGTGGGGACTCGGGACAGAGAAGACCATATGTGGACCTGAGGCTGGAGCTCTGTCCTCGGGACAAGCTGACCTGGGCTCAGGACCAAGAAGAGCTGTAGATGCAGTCACCCCGGGAATGTCCCCAGGGGAGCCATCCATTAGAGTGAGTCACCGCCCAGCCTGTGTCCTGCTTCCCTCAGCGTCTCCTGGGTCAGGGCGTGCACAGCCTCGGTGGGAGCTGCTGCTGGAATCAAGCAGTGCCCTTTGCTCAGGTGGACCTGGTCCCTTTCCTGCCTCTGCTGTGTGATCTTAGGCAAGTCCCTCCCCCTCTCTGAGCCTCAGGTCCCTCCTTGTAAAATGGGGATCCTAGTGATCAATGCATCCTTGGGGTTGTTGTGCGTTTGGTTGATGGGGGGGAGGAGCAGAAATCAACCCCTCTCGTAGGGTGAACCGGGCCCTGGTCACTGCTGACCCTGTCCCTCCCAGCTGCCGCCCAGCCTAGGTGTGGATGTGACAGGAATGTCCCCATGTATCTCATACATACGAGAAACCCAGGAACAAATTTTAAAAGCCAACCAAAGGTGTGTCTACCTGTTTTAGACTAAAAGTTAGCATTTGAAGGTCCATAGCTTTATAATTCCCCATTTCATCCATGCGACGACGGGTGAAGCAGTTTCACCAGCCTCATTTCATGGGCTCAGAGAGGTTAAATGTTCACCCCAGGGCCACACAGCACCTCCCTGGCATCATCCAGGCTGTGGATGCCAAACCCCAGCTTCTTCCCGCGCCATCTCTGCGCGTTTCATTAAGAGCTGAGGCCTGTGACGCTGTGAGATTCACCAGCAGATCTCTGTTCGTGGAAGCCCAGGCTGCGGACGGCCCAGCCGGCTGTCAGAGGGCCTGCTTCATTCTGATGGCCTCATTGCCCTCGCAGAGCTCTGTTGGGTACACTGGTTTTAACTGGTAATTACCTGGGCTGATGTGGGGGTTAGACACCTACCAGGATTCTGACCTGGTTTGGAGGCCCGGGCCCCAGGCCTCTGTGGGTCGGCGGCCCCTGAGCCGCCATGGAGTCTAATAGCAGAGTCGCTGTGGCACCAGCGCCCACGCCCAGGCTCCCACACCCGTTGTCTCCAGCTCCAGCTCTCCTGGCAGCCACATCTGGCTCCTGGGAAGCCAGAGCTGGTGCCTGCCGGGCTGCCGACCGTCAGTGGCAGCCAGTAGGACCCAGAGGCCGTGGGCCTCTCGCAGCCCTCCCGCCCGTGGTCAGACGTCTGTGTCCGAGCAGATGCTTTAGTTGCCCGGCTCCTGACTGGCAGTGCCTGTGCTGGGAGGTCACGGCTGTGGCCAGGGCCGCCGTTGGCCCTGCCTGGCCTGTCTGTCAATCTCAGCCTTGTGGACTCTTGGTTCCCCTTGGCCAGGATGCTGGAATGGGGGCCGATACCCACGAGGAGCAGACGGAGCCTGTCCCTGGTGTCGCCTGTGCTCAGGGAGAGGAGAGCCCTGAGCTGGGAGGCCACACGCAGGTTCTTGTACCGCCTGGGCCCACCACTGATTCCTGTACGTCCCAAGTCGTGTCCCTTCCCTGCTCAGGGCCTCTGATTCTCGTCCAGCCTACGGTAATGGTGTCAGAGGACAAGCGGCCTCCAGCCCTGGCCCTGTGGCTCTGTGTGGGAGGTGCCTCCTCACAACCCCGCCCGGTCCCCTCGACCCGAGTGTATGCGTGACTGGTGCACCTGGGGCGCCTCAGGCCGGCCCCGGCCCCTGAGGGAGGAGGAGGACATGAAGGACCAGCTCCACGTGTTCCTCCTGAATCCTGTCACCTCGTGTCAGCCCAGCAGCAGGTGCCCGCGTTCCAGACTGAGAAACTGAGGCACAGGCAGCACTGTGGGCAGAAGGCTAGCCAGGAACAGATGGAGCCACCTTCACTTTTGTCCCGACCCTTCCCTGCACCAGACTGAGCTATTCCTGTGATCTCCGGCGGCCGGGGACAGGGGTGTTGGGTTTGGGAGAGGCAGGGCTGAGTGGGAACGAGGGACTTGCCCGGGGCCTGCTCGACTCCGTGACCTTGAAGGGGTGATGCTTTACCTCCACGAGCCCCGGGCCACTTTCTTTGGATCTTTACTAGGGAATTCTTCCCTTTTTTCACCGAGTCACTCAAGGATCATGACGTACCTGCTCGGTGCCGGGCACAGTTCTCGTTCCTGGGATATGACAGTGAGTGAAACAAAGTCCCTGCCTGCATGGGGCTGACCTTCTAGTGGGAGAGACAAGTGACAGATACATAAGCCACGAAGATGAGTGTCAGGTGGTCTGGACAGTGACACCCCCATCTGGACACCAGGAGGGGATGGATAGTGGGAGGGCAGGCAGGACTAGGGTGGGGACTTCTGACCTGGACTCAGATGGGCAGGGTTTGCATCTTCGCTCCACCACGTGCTCTCAGTGTGACCTGGACTTTCCAGTCCATCTTGGAGCCTCAGTTTCCTCCTCTGTAAAATGGAGATGCTCACGGCGCCCATGCTATGGGGCTGTTCAGGGATTGTGTGAGATGGTACCCAGTGACGACCACTGCCCAGAACTTTCATGTTCCTTCATTTGCATGTCACAGTTACTGTCACGTCTTTGTTTTAAAAAGAGGAGAGTGAGGCTCAGAGAAGTTAGGTGATTTTCCCAAGGCCACATAGCAGGTCGTCTCCCTGCCTGCACATCTTCTGCTCTTCTGCTATACAGAAGCTGTTTCTCCACCCAGCCTGGGGCCTGGCCCATCATTAGGTGCAGTAAGTGCTGCTGAATTGGACTGTGTTGAATGTATGTTGTAAACTGAGAATCTCACTTACACAATATCTGTGTTTCTAGGGGTCGGCCTGGTGGCGCAGCAGTTAAGTGTGCACGTTCCGTTTCGACAGCCTGGGGTTCACCGGTTCGGATCCCAGGTGCAGACATGGCACCGCCTGTCAAGCCATGCTGTGGTAGGCGTCCCACATATCAAGTAGAGGACGATGGGCACAGATGTTAGCCCAGGACCAGTCTTCCTCAGCAAAAAGAGGAGGATTGGCAGCAGATGTTAGCTCAGGGCTAATCTTCCTCAAAAATCAAAACAAAACAAAAAACAAAAAACATCTTTATTTTGGGATTTATAGAACTAACGCATGTTAATTGTAGCAAATTAATACCATGTAGATTTATTATAGAATTTTGTTACAGAAAATTCAGACCGTATGTTCAGAAACATATAACATAGCCCCCCAACCAGCCCTGATATTTTGTCGATACAGATACTAATACTTTATTAATACTTTTCACAAGGTGGGACAGAAATGCCCACTGTTTTGCTACTTTGTCTTTCATTTAACACTAAATCCTTTCTCTATCTTAAGAACTATTAGAGTGACCAAATGCCCAAAGATATTTCTCTTTTTAAAAATTAATTCATTAATTCAGCTTTATTGAAGTGTAATTGACATATAAACTTGTAAGATATTCAAAGTATACATTGTAGTGATTTGATATATGTATGCATTGTGAAAGGATTCCCCTCTCATTGCGTTAATTAACACATCCATCACCTCGCTTATTCATTTGTTTATTTTTTGGTAAGAACATTTAAGTTCTACTGTCTTAGCAAATTTCAGTTATACAATATGGTGTTGTCAACTATAGTCACCATGTTTTACAGCAGATCTTCAGACCTTGTTCATTTTATAACTGAAAGTTTGCACCTACCAACCTCTCCCTATTTCCTCCACCTGTAGCCCCTAGCAACCACTTTTCTGCTCTATTTTTTTTTTTTTGAAGTCTAGCCCTGAGCTAACATCTGCCACCAATCCTCCTCTTTTTTGCTGAGGAAGACTGGCCCTGAGGTAACATCCGTGCCCATCTTCCTCTACTTTATATGTGGGATGCCTACCACAGCATGGCTTGATGAGCGGTGCCATATCTGTACCCAGGATCCGAACCAGTGAACCCCAGGCCGCTGAAATGGAATGTGTGAACTTAACCGCTATGCCACCAGGCCGGCCCCTCTACTCTCTATTTTTTTGACTTTGACTTTTTTTTTAGATTCCACATTTAAGATACCATGCAGTATTTGTCTTATTTTACTTAGCATAGTACCCCCAAGGCCATCTGCATTGTCGCAAATGGGACAATTTCCTTCTTTCTCATGGCTTAATAATATTCCTTTGTATATATATATATGTATACCACCTCTTCTTTATCCATTCATTCATAGATGGAATTTAGGTTGTTTCCATATCTTGGCTATTGTGATAATGCTGCCGTGAACATGGGGTGCAGCTATCTCTTTGAGATCCTGTTTCCCTTTCCTTTGGGGATATCCCCAGAAGTGGGCTGCTTAGATCACATGCCAGTTCTATTTTTAATTTTTTGAGGAGCCTTCATAGCGTTTTCCCTAGTAGCTGCACCAGTTTACATTCTCCCCAATAGCGCGCTTTTCTCCACATCCTCACCAACACTTACTCTCTTGTCTTGTTGGTGATTGCCCTTCTAAGAGGTGTGACATGATAGCTCATTGTGGTTTTGGTTTCCATTTTCCTCATGATTAGTGATGTTGAGCACCTCGTCGTGTACCTTTTGGCCATTTGTATGTCTTCTTTGGAAAAATGTCTATTTAATTCCTCTGCCCATTTTAAAATCAGGTTATTTGGTTTTTTGCTATTGAGTCATATGGGTTCTTTATATATTTTGGATATCAACCCCTTATCAGATACAGTCATGTATCAGTTAACAATGAGGATAGTTTCTGAGAAATGCGTCATCACGCAGTTTTGTCGTTGTGTGAACATCACAGAGTGTACTCACATAACCTAGGTGGTGTAGCCTATGACACACCTAAGCTTACGGTACTAATCTTATGGGACCACTGTTGATTACGCGGTCCATCGTTGGCTGAAACGTCGTTAGGCAATGCATGACTGTATGTGGTTTGCAAATATTTTCTCCCATTCCGTAGGTTGCTTTTCATTTTGTTGATGGTTTCCAAAGGTGGTTTCTCTTTCAAGAGTTGAAGGTGGGTCCCTTTTCTCTAAAACTCTATCTGGCCACCAGGACAGTGTGCCCTGTGGATCCTGATGCCTGACTCTTTCTCCCCCAATCCCTGTCTCCTCAGTGTTTTCTCATCCTTCTGGGTAAATGACTACTATTGCCTCCAGATCTCAGGGAAGGAAGTTGAGTCTCAAAGAGTATAAGTGACTGACTCAGTTCCTGGGTACCCAGATGCATAGGAGCAGATGCGCAAACTGGATCAGAGCAGTGAGGAGGGTGGGCCCTCGAGGTGGCGGAGCACAGTGGTTAATTACTCCGGAGTAGCGCACACCGAGTTTCAATCCTGGGTCTGCCCCTCGAGAGCTGTGAGATGTTGAACAGGTTACTTAAAGTCTCTGCATCTCAGTTTCTTTACCTTTAAAATTGGAATAATAATACCTATATCATAGTACGATGGTTAGATAGCTTACGGCATTTAAAAACTTAGCAAATGCTTGGCACTGCTCAATAAATGGCAGTCAGTATGCTGAGGAAGGACCTGCTGTGCTTATCTACACCCCTCCCCCCCAGCCTGTCATTTACTTAGGGACCTGTCGCTGAGTGGTAAAGAGCACAGTTCCAGGATCAGGCCGTGTGGGTTCAGATTCCCATTCCACCACTTACTGTTTATAGTGGATGCTGTGGTGCCCCCCTGACCTGCCTTTCAGGATTGAGTCACTCATTGCCCCAGCTGCCTGGGCAGGCTCTTGAAAGTTGAGTTCTTCTCCAGGCATCCATCAACTAGGCCCACAGGAGCTTCTTGCCCACAGTTAGGCACCCCATGGTTAGGCACCCCACATTCAGTGACTGGTTTGTGGGAGTATAAATGTCCAGCCCTCTTGCCTCAAGGAGGGACAACTCGGAAGGGCCACCAGCCCTGAGCTCTCTGTACAGATGGAATGGGCTGAGGCCTTTGTTGTGGTTGCGTCACTGCTCAGCTGTGTCCAGTCCTGCACCCTGCATTCCCTACAAAGAAACACACTCTCCAGTAAACGAGCTGACTCGGAGTCTGTTCCCCGGGAAGCCTGACCTAAGATAATATTTATTTGATTTTTGTGTGAGTTATTTAATGCCCTGTGCCTCAGCTTCCTCATCCATAAAAGGGGAGAGCTAGTAGTTCCTGCCTCATGGGATGGCTATGAGTATTAAATGACGTAATAATCTCTGTAAAGTGCTGCAACAGTACCTGGAAAATGCTCAGTACTGTCACGCGTGGCTTAACGACAGGGATACGTTCTGAGAAATGCGTCATTAGGAGATTTCGTCGTTGGGTAACATCACAGAGTGCACTTACACAAACCTAGGTGATTTCGCCTACTACAAACCTACGCTGTACGGTACTAATAATCTTACCATCGTGTACGCCATCTGTCCTTGACCGAAAAGTTGTTATGCAGCCCTTGACTGTAAATGTTAGCTTTGTTTATTTGTTTGTTTTTAGCCAAAGGCCAGCTGGTTAGTGACAAGACCAGAAGTAAACCCCAGTTATTTCCTTTAACTGCTGGCTCTGTGCCCTGAGCAGCAGCCGTTCTTCTGAGCAATCTAGAGCTCTGAAGATGGTGAGGGTTCTGGGGAAGCTGAAGGCTGCAGACTCGGGTATGGAGCAAATTGCGGTAATTTGCGTCGAGCTGACCGTGGGCCTGTCTTTGCCTCTGTAAGGGCGGATCAGGGGCTGCGGCTGGGCTCTGGAGTCGGCTCCGAGGTAACCGGGAAGGGGAATCGCGCACAGTAGGTTCACGGTAGTGTCGGTAAGGAATGGCCACAGAGCGAACAAGCCAGTACTGCAGAAGAGAGACAAGGTCTCTCTCTCATTCTGTGGGCGACGAACAAGGCTGGAGGAGGAGGAAGAGGAATGGCCTCCTGGCGGGGCTCAGAGAAGTCTTGGCAGGAGGTGACCTTTGTGCTAGACCTTGAAAGAAGGGTAGGATTTAGTCAGAAGGAGGTGAGAGGAGATGCGCAGGCAGAGGGGAGGCATGGAGGTGAAAAAGCTCTTGGCATGTCCCGGGACTCCAGTTCCTCAAGTGGAAATCCACTCTTGGCTTTCCCTGCCCAGGATCCGGCTGTGTGTCCCTTCAGGTCACAGTAGGTGTCAGGCTCCCCCAGCCTGGCACCCAGCGTTCCACGTTCTAGTCCAGCTAAACCACACAGTGCTCCCTTGACACGTCCCCAGCTTGGCGAGGCCGTGGATGAGGGGAAAGAATGTAGACTTTGGAGACGGACGCACCTAGACCCTAATCACACCTTGGGTCCTTCTCACTGTAGCCCTGGGCAAGTGAGTGAACTTCTCTGATCTTCAGTTTTCTCATCTATAAATTGGGGTGAATAATAAATCTTTTACAGGGTTGATGTGGTCACCAGACTCCAGTCTGGCTCTCAATGATCCCTGCCTCCTGCTTGTGTAGACCCCTCCCACCCTGTGCCACTGCTGGTTTGTGTGACCAATAGTGATGATATGTCACTTCCAAGATTAGGTTATAAAAGACTGCAGCTTCCCTCTTGGCACCACCCCCCCCCCCCCACCACCAGATTACTCATTCTGAGGGAAGTCATGTCAGGAACAGCTCTATGAAGAGGCCCACGTGGTGAGGAACTGAAGCCTTCTGTCAACAACGGCCATGTGAGTGAGCTTAGAAGTGGATCTGTTCATCCCATCAAGTCCTCAGAGACTGGAGCCTCAGCCAACAGCTTGACTGTCACATCGTGAGAGACCCTGACCAGACCCACCCAAATAAGTGCCTGGGTTCCTGATCCTCAGAAACTACACGAAATAATAAGTGGTTGTTCCTTTAAGCTGTTACATTTGGGTTAATTTGTTATTCAGCAGTAGATAACTAATACAGTTAGGTAAGCATTAAGAGAAAAGGCATGTGTAACGTGTCCAGCATGGTGCCTGATGTGGTTTAGTGCTTAAAAAATGGGAGCTGACACATTATTTTCCACCTCTATGTCTTTGCCTAGAATACTCTCCTCCATTTCTGCTTGTCACAATTCTCCCACTACTCTCAAATACATTTTCTAGAAAAATGTTCTCTGACCCCTCCTTCCCACGGCACCCTCCATGATCAGAGCCCTTGCCTTCGTCGTGTGTGTTTCTCTTAGGATGCTGGTTGCTTTCCACCTGTAGATTCAGGGGCATGCCTGGCTCCTTTCTCCTGCTTCCCAGGAGACCATGAGCAACCTGAGAATGGCACCAAATCTGACCCTCATGGCACTGCCACCCACCGTGCACCCCAGCCCCAGCGTGGCAGATGCTCAGGGTAGACTGGCAAAGTCATAGGACGGAGGAATGCAGCAGGAGGCAGGGAGTGCTGAGAGCTGGGTGAAAGAGTCTGGGCCCGGTCAGGTGGGGCAGAAGCTGAGCCAGCCCTCCCTGTCTTTGCGGAAGCCGACAATGGGTGCAGCATCTCCCTGGGCCCTCGCCTGGGACCCTGAGTCCCTGCAGGGCCCTGCCTGGAGGAAGGTGGCTTCAGCAGGCACTCCCGGGGCACCTGTTGATGGGAGAACCTTGTTAGCAGGTGACCCCCCCACCAATATTGCCACCTGGGGGAACTCTAGGGCCACTCATTGTATATGGGCTCCATGTCTGAAAGCCCACACGAAGGACCCCAACCTGACACGTGACCCCTGGCAAGTCTCTGCTCCTTCTGGGCCTCAGTTTCCCCACTTATGAGGTTGCCCTGGAGGCCTTTCTAGCTCTGACCAAAGAATGGGCCCACCTCCTCCCCGCTGGTGGGGTTCCTCCAGGCAGGAGGCACAGGGTGGGGAGGAACACCCAGCCCACCTCCTCACAGGATCCCATTCCCCAGGGGAGAGAGGGGATGTGTCACCGTGACCACATCTTCCTGGAAAACTCCCACAGTCGGTTCTTTCCCCGGTTTGAACTGGGGGAATCGCATCCCTCTTGCTCACATCTCCTTGGATCTATTTCTGGCCTTGGCGGGCTTGATGTGGTGGAGCGTGTGGCTGTTCCCTTCTCATTTGGGGTCCGGCCCGTCTGAGGCCTGCACCGGTAATTATGAGTGCAGAGCCGTTTATGGAAACAGCTCTTGAGAAAAGTCAGTAATGAGAACTGACTAAAAATGCCTCCAACGTGAGGCCTGGCCTCCTCTCGGCAGCGCTGAGATTTCTGGGTGGGAGGAGGCCCTCAGGGTGCAGGTTTGATAGCGATTGGCTCTGCGGACCCTGTGCGCCTGCAGAGGCCGGGGGCCCGGGTCTTGCTTTAGGTCGGAAGTGGGGCCCTCGGCCTTGTTGCTGCCCGTCTGCCCCTGGGGCCCCGGGGAGCCTGCTCTCCCCTCCGGGGCCGGGCCGTGAAAGGAGGCACGTCCCACAGCAGAGTGAGAACATGGGTGGCTTCTGCTGGAGACGTGCTGTGATGTGGGAGCCACTCCCAAGGGGCTGAGGAGGCTGGACACTGAGCCGCTGTCCTGGGGACCAGGAGCCCTCGGGAAGGACAGAGGGGGACATCCCCTCCGGGCCTCAGAACACAAGGGGATGGATGAGCCGACTGCTGAGCAGCCCCCGTTTCCACCCTCCATTCTTCGGTCCCTGCCCTCAAATTGCTGGCCGTCCAGAGGGGCAGACGAGCCAGGGACGGGGACCCCTGGGATGGGGAAGGGCGAGCCTGGCGGGCTGATCTGTGTTGGGGCAGAAGAGGACGAGGGGGCTTTACAGCTGGACCCGGAGGAAAGTAGCCTGTAGACGTGGCGGGATGGGGTCAACCCAGGCGAGAGGGACTCCGGGGAGGGCGTGGGCAGCCAGGAGGCCCAGGAGGCCGTCGGATGGGCTGGCCCGGCTCAGGGGGCCTGGGACGCAGAGCCGAGCTCAGGCTCCTCCCAGGGGCCCTGTGGGGCTGTGGACGGGTTTGAGGGCAAGAAGGACGGACGGACAGGTCAGAAGATTCTGTTTTCTTAGCCATTGTGGGCTAGAGGAAGAGGGTGTCTTTTGAAGTCTTACGTTTTGGTCTGAAACAAGACCGATTTAGGTCATCTGGGTGACTCTAAGTTTTGTCCAGAGCACAAAAATAGCCGAAGCCTTTGCTGGTGTCAGTCTGGTGGACACAGGGTGTGGCATCTGGAGACCTGGCCTGTGAGTGGCAGGCACAGGGCCTCAGACGTGGAAAGGCAGAATGTGGACTGCAGCCGTGGCGGGGGAGGCCAGCTCCTGCCCACAGCAGGCCCTTCCCGAAAACGTGGGATCCCGAGGAGGTTTTATCAGGGGCTGGAGGAGAAGGCGGAGGGTCCCATTAGCACACGTTGGTGAATCATGATCGTTGATTGTTCTGGAAGCCACATTAAGGTGATTCAGAAAGTATTCATTTGCTGCTGCTTCCCCAGACAGAAGCTGGTTCAGTGTTTGGACATTTGGGGCAGCTTTTATAATGTGTGGAAAATAAACATTTAAAGGTCCCTATTGAGCCAGGTATAGCTTTGTCTGTTCCCCATGCCCAGTGAATAGCCTTGTCCACATATCTTTTCATATTTTTGCCAGTGCATCTTTGGGATTGTTGTGTCAAAGGGCAAATTCATATATAATTTTGCCAGGGTACCGACAAAGGATATTGCCAAATTCCTTTCCAAAGCACTCTACCAGCAACGTGTGTGAATGCTCACGTCTGCTCTATCTATTTCTGTCTCAGAGTCCGTACTGAGCACCCTATGGAAAGCACCCCCGTTACTCTTGAGCCCATGACTCTCTATATTTCACTTACGGTAGAAATATCTCCTATTTTGTTTGTTTGTTTATATTTTCCCTCCCCCACTGGACTGTAAACTCCACGAGTGCGGAGACCCCTGCTAATCTGGCTTGTTCACTACCATGTTCCCAGTGCCCTGAACAGAGCCTTACATACAATAAGAACTTGACAAATTTGTTTATAAATTTAACTTCATAAATTAACAAATAAATAAATGAGCGAATGAGTACATTTACTTAGAAAAAGGTCATTCAGAATCTCCCCTTTTCCTCTAGCCCATGGCCTTGGAATTTCTGGCATGGCCTCCTGAGAGTGTCACATCTTAGCACAAAGTTGGGAGAGTACAAGTTAGGCTCCTCCAAAACTCCTTTTGAATGGCCACCCCTCCGCATTCATTGTCTGACTGTTTACAGAGCCGTCTCTCAGCCCCATGAGGAAAACTGGGCAGTATCCTTATGCCCGGTTCACAGAGGAGATGAGGGCAAGAGGAGGAGTACGAGCCTGGTTGGTGCAGGGTCAGGCCTGCAGTGAGGGTCCTGACCACGGGCCAGAGCTCTCCATGTTGCCCGAATCTGCCTCTTTGGCTAAAGTAGGCATGGTCTGCACAGTTAACACGGAGGGTAGGGGGGCCAGAAAATGCTTCCCCAGAACACCAGCTTTTGAAAAATATATCTTCTAACTCAAAGCAACAGCCACTGAAAAAGCTGCAGTTCCACAGGTGGCCTCTCCCCACTGACTGTCAGACAAAGGAGTTACTCTCTTTACCCAGTTCCACACTTCAGGAAGTTTCACCAATTTTTGATGAAATTCTTATTTTCCTAAGTGTGCCACCTTCCAGCGCCTGCCTGGAACAGCGGGGCGGGCAGTTTCCCGAGCTGGAACTATGGGCTGGTTTGTCAATTTCACAAACCCACAGGACGGAAGTTTGGACCTGGGCTGAGTTCAGGTGAACCAGGCTCTCTTGACCCAGAGCACCTGGGCCCCCCAGGTCAGCAAGGGAGGGAGGCCGCAGAGCAAGCACCAAGCGCGCACGGAGCTGGCAGACTCGTGGGTTGTTCCCTCAGTCGCCGGATCCAAGAGAAATCAGCATCAGGCCTGCAGACAGAACTCCCAGTGGGCCCCCAGGTCCCAGCCGTCCGCCCCCACTGTGCCTTGGGGACAGATCCCCTTACTGATGCTTTGAGAGGGGTCAGGTGCAGTGTGTGACTGAGCAACCCTCCTTCACTGTCTGTGCCACACGCTGTGACAGCCAGCAGCCTGGGTCTGTGTCATCCTGCAGATAAGGGATTCTTACACAGCCACGTGACAGAAGTGTTCTGTGCGGTCCCTGAATCCACAGGAATTGTCACCAAAGCTGTGTGTGTGTGAGTGTGTCTGTAGGAGGAGGGGACTTGTGTGTGGATATTCATGGCAAGCATCACTTGGCAGAGGTCCAGAACCCTGCCCTCCATCCTCTGTCTGTGGGAGGACAGGTGGCACCTGTGTCACCTGCCTCTGGAGCAGCCTGGCTAGAGGGTGGGCATGGGCTGCATGTCTGGCACCCTGTCAGATGATGGAGGTCCCATTCTCCTCCACGGTCTGGGGATGAAAAGCCCGTCTCTTGCCCAAACGTGTGTGTCCACCGGCCCCGCCCAGTGCAGCTGTTTGCCCATCCATCCCTGGACCAGGTCCCCACCGCGAGGACAGGAAGTGCTCCCCACATCCGCCTCTGCCACCAGCCTGGTGACTTGTGGTCACTGAGCCCAGTAGCCAGAGAGAGAATTTTTAAAAAGACTCACAGACATGTCATTAAAATCTCAGTGTTGGGTTTTGGGGGAGGCGCTGGGCGGCTCCCGCCCCTGCTTTGCGTAAACACAGATTTTTAGTGTTTGAAAGTGACAGGAGGCTAAAGTGAGACGGCCCTAAATATACTGTCCTGGGCATTTCCGGGCAGCTGGGGAAATGTGGGACTTGGTCCCACCCGCGGTCTCTTGCCCGGACTCAGACACCCCCACTGGGCCGCCTCAGGGCCCCCTCCAGCCTGTGCTTCACCCTCGCCTCCACGCATATCTTCCACTCCACCCTCAAAAAACGCCACTCCCCTGCTGCCCGGAACCCTGGCCCCACAGGCCAGAGGCGAGGCCCACACCCCTAGGCTGGATTTCCAGCCCTCCACAGTCAGGCCACAGCCAGACTCACGCCCTGTGCCCCACACCGCTGATCTGTGGGTGGCCCCAACAACCCCGCACCTGTGTGTATGAGGTCCCCTCTGCCTAGAATGCCCTCCCTACCACCTTCTCCATATGCGATCCTTCAAGGCCAGTTCACATGTCACCTCCTCCAGAAAGGCTGCTCAGATCCCATCATGTCATGGGACCCTCCGACTTCCCCAGTGCTTGACGAGGCCTCTCCAGGAGCTGTCACTCCTTCCTCTCTGCTTCTCATTCCTTTCCATGCCTCCCTCCTTCCTCCTTCACCTCGTTCTACAAAGGGACCTGCCTCCTTTTGCCCTTTGCTGTGTTTCATGGCTGTCCGTGTCCCTGCCGGTGCCATCCGCTCCTCAGCTCTGGGCCTTTGTTCATGCTGTGCCCTCCTCCGCAGGGTCCTTCTCCCTTGATGTCGTGGCAAATTCACTGTCACCCCTCAAGCCCCAGCTCCAGCATTAGCGGCAAGCACCCTCCTCCCCCACCTCCCACCGATGCACATCGGCAGACTCGGGGAGACCCGGTCCCCCTGAAATGTGCTCAGTTATGTCCCTGCCCACCACCGTGGTCCTTTGCTGCCTCGGGTCTGATGTCCATCTCCCCAGAGGAGGGACCTGACCTCTGCCCCATCTGTGGGTCCCAGAGCCAGCAGGAGACTTTGCAGGACAGGCTGGGTTTGGGGGCCAGAAATGGGCCCCTTGTTGGCAGCCACCATGTGCCAGGCTCTGTGCTGGGGCCCTCACCATACGGCTCGTGGAGCCCGCTCAGCACCCAGGAGGCAGAGCCCAGGAGCCAGCCCCACCCAGGCTGCCCAGGCCCCTGGCTCCCACCCAGCTCTGCCCACCCTGGAGCCTGAGCCCAGAGCCACGTGTGACTGCCAGCCCTGCTTTGTCTTGCAGTGGAGCTCGACCGCACCCTGGGCCACCAGGAGCCCCACTGGAAGGAGTTCCGCTTTGACTTGACCCAGATCCCAGCGGGGGAGGCCATCACAGCGGCTGAGTTCCGGATTTACAAGCTGCCCAGCACCCACCCGCTCAACAGGACCCTCCATGTCAGCATGTTCGAGGTGGTCAGGGAGCGGGCCAACAGGTGCCAGCCCCGCGCCCTGCCTCCCGGTCAGGCCTCTGTCCGTGTGTCGGCCCAGCCCTGGGGGGACATTTCTCAGAGCACAGAAGGGGAGCTTCCTGAGGAGCACACCCTCAGAGACCGGAAGATGCTTGGCCCGAGGCCCCCTGCACCGTGGAGAGGGGCCCAGCATCAGTCCTGGCTTCAAATCTCCGCCCTGCCTGTGGGACCTTGGACGGGTCACTGAGCTCCCGAGCCTCAGTTTCCCCATCTGTACACGGGCGCAGTAACACGTTTGAAGAGTAGATACAGTGAGATAAGACACGTCAGGCGCCCAGCCCAGAGCCAGGCAGTAGATGCCCCACTAGTGGTCCCCAGGCGGGCACTGGAAACACAGAGACGGCTGTGCTGGCCCTCGGTTAATTGTTCTTTCGTGTCCACAGGGAGTCTGACTTGTTCTTTTTGGATCTTCAGACGCTCCAAGCTGGGGACGAGGGCTGGCTGGTGTTGGACGTGACAGCAGCCAGCGACCGCTGGTTGTTGAACCGTAACAAGGACCTGGGACTCCGGCTCTATGTGGAAACGGAGGATGGTAAGACTCAGGTCGGGCAGCGAACCTTCTCCTGAGGGCTCCTCCAAGGCCGCTGGCAGCAGACACAGCTGGAGCCGCCTCCTCTGGCCCTGGAGGCCGCCCCTTTCTCCGCAGGCCGCAGGGTGACAACGCCCTCCCCACCGCGGGGCTCCGTGGGGTAACGAGGTGAGGTTCCCACAGTGCGGGACAGCAGGAGGCCCCTGCCAGCGGGCGTTTCCTCCTCTCCTTGGGCAGAACCCTGGAGCCGGTGAGGGAGCGAGTCCGTGTTTCCCTCCCCAGGAAATGAGTGATTCTTTCTACTCCTCTCCGGAGCGGCCTGCAGGAGCTCCTCCGGGGGGTCCGTACTGGGCAGAGCACGGGTGCTTCCACCCTCAGGCTCTGGGCAGAGAGGCCTGGCTTTGAAGCCCGGCTCTGCAGCTTTCTACCTCGGTGACCTTGGCAGGTCGCTGACCTTTCCAAGCCTCAGTTCTCGCGTGTGTAGAATGCAGATTCACACAGTCAGTCATTCGTTAGCAGGCAGCTGAGGGGGGTGCTGCTTCATGCCAGGCAGTGGGGACAGAAGGGCTGACGGTAGGCCAAAGACTGGCGTGTTTGAGCCACAGCAGGGGGCTGGCATGCTGGGGCAGAGCGGGCCAGGCAGAGATTAGGCGGCATGAGATTGGGAGAGGTGCGCAGGGGGCGTGAGGAGTTCGGGGAAACCCAGCCAGGGGTGGAGTTTCTAGGGCAGCTTATTTTATTTAACAGCAGTGGAGGGCGACAGGGTCTGAGTCAGGATTTTATAAAAGAGCCCTCGGAGACCCCCACCCGCCAGGAGGTGCAGCGTCCCTCCCACCCCTTCAGTGTGGCCCAAAGTCCCGGACGGCCAGGGCTGGGGGAGGCACCTTGACAGTGGAGAAACCTGAGCAGCACGACCTGCGCCAGGTGACCCAGGTGACGTGAATAAGTCACGTAGATCCACGCAGCCTGATGCGCTGGGACAAGAGGGCGCTTCACCCCAAAATCCCCCAACCCAGTCTAACCGTGAGAAAACGTCAGACAAACCCAAACTGAAGGATATTCTACAGGATACCTGGAAGTACTTCTCAAAACTGTCCGGGTCATCGAAAACAAGGACGGTCTGAGAAAGCCCAGAGAGGCCTAGGGAGTTGTCATGACTAAATGTCTGGAATCCTGGAAGAGAAAAAGGGCACTGGGGAAAATGAAATCCTCGTAAATCATAGAGTTTCACTGAGAAGAAGAGACCAGTAATGGTTTGCTGGTTGTGGCATCTGTGCCAGAGGGATTTAAATGTTAACATTTCCCAGGGGAAGCTGGGTCTGCATATATGGGAACTCTCTGTATTATCTTGCCATTTTTCTATAAATCTCAACTATTATAAAACAAACAGAACAAAAAGACTTTATCATGTGTGTAAACCAAAGGCCCCCTGACGTCAGCGGGGAGAGCAGCCTGTGGGACAGGAGTGAAGTCAGAAGGCCCAGAGGCACACGGGGCGCAGGTAACAGCTGTGCGCCCTTGTTAGGGAAATGGAGAAAGGCTGAGCGAGGAATCCTGGATGACCAGGATTGAGCCACGGGATTTTTTAAATATTTTTTTTGCCTGAGTTGGGGAAAAATAGAGGAGGGGCAGGTTTGAGGTAGGAAACAAGGTTGTCTCTGGCGGTGACATTATTGAGAGCCCTGGTGGACGTCCACGTGGAAATGTCATTTCCAGGACAGGTGAGTGCGGGAGACGCAGGGGCGGGGACCACTGACACACCAGCGGGTTAGAGCCCTGGGGCTGGACCGGTCACCCGGGGAAGGAGGGAGCCACGGAGAAGGGAGGAGACCGGCGGCCGCGTCTTCCCTGAGTGTCGCCGCCGCGGGGCCTCCGTGCGCCGCCGTCCTGCTCCTGGTCCCGGGGGCCGACCGTCTGCGGCCGGGAAGCCCCGTCTTCGCCTTCCGCGGCCGGGAGGCGGGGCGCCTCGGGAGCCCTCGGAGACGGAGGCGCCGGGGTGCGGGGGGACCAGCCGGGCCGGCGCGTCAGCCCGCGGGCGCCCTGCCTGCTCTGTGACGCGGCGGCGGCGGCCCGGGGCGCACGCGGTCGCCGGCCTGTCCCCGCGGCCCGGAGCCGGGAGCGGACGATGGCGGCCCTGCGGCTCCTCGCGGCGGCGCTCGGGCGCCGCGTCTCCACCGGCCGCTCGGGGCGCGCGCTGGCCGAGGGCGGGGTGTGCGGCTTCGCCAGCAGCGCTCGCGCCCGCGCCCGGTTCTACACGGATCCCGTGGAGGCGGTGAGAGACATCGCCGACGGGGCGAAGATCATGGTCGGGGGCTTCGGGCTCTGTGGGATTCCGGAGAACCTGATCCGGGCGCTGCTCAAGACCCGCGTGAGAGACTTGACCGTGGTCAGCAGCAACGTGGGGGTGGACGACTTCGGGCTGGGCCTGCTGCTGGGGACCAAGCAGATCACCCGCATCATCTGCTCTTACGTGGGAGAGAACGCGCTGTGCGAGCAGCAGTACCTGGCGGGCGAGCTGGAGCTGGAGCTGACGCCCCAGGGCACCCTGGCCGAGCGCATCCGCGCCGGCGGGGCCGGAGTGCCCGCCTTCTACACGCCCACGGCCTACGGGACCCTGGTGCAGGAAGGCGGCGCCCCCATCAGGTACTTCCAGGACGGCCACATCGCCATCCTGAGTCAGCCGAGAGAGGTGCGGGAGTTCCATGGGCGCCACTACCTCCTGGAGCACGCCATCACGGCGGATTTCGCTTTGGTCAAAGGGTGGAAGGCCGACCGCGCAGGAAACGTCATCTTCAGGCGAAGCGCCAGGAATTTCAACGTGCCCATGTGCAAAGCTGCGAACACCTCGGTGGTCGAAGTTGAAGAAATTGTGGATGTGGGGTCGTTTGCCCCAGAAGACATCCATGTTCCTAACATTTATGTAGATCGCGTCATCCAGGGGGAGAAATATGAGAAAAGAATTGAGCGTTTAACAATCCGGAAGGAGGAAGATGGAAAAGCCAAGGCTGCCGAGGATATAAGAACACGGATCATCAAGCGGGCGGCTCTTGAATTTGAGGATGGCATGTATGCCAATCTGGGCATAGGCATCCCTCTTCTGGCCAGCAACTACATCAGCCCGAATATAACTGTCCACCTTCACAGCGAGAACGGCATCCTGGGCTTGGGTCCGTTCCCACGGAAAGACCAGGTGGATGCAGACCTCATCAATGCCGGCAAGCAAACCGTCACCATTTTCCCCGGGGGCTGTTTCTTCTCCAGCGATGACTCGTTTGCCATGATCCGAGGGGGACACATCCACCTCACCATGCTGGGAGCCATGCAGGTGTCCAAATACGGCGACCTGGCCAACTGGATGATCCCCGGAAAGAGGGTGAAGGGCATGGGGGGTGCGATGGATTTGGTGTCCAGTGCCAAGACCAGGGTGGTGGTCACCATGGAGCACTCCACCAAGGCCAACGAACCCAAAATCTTGGAGAAATGCACGATGCCCCTGACCGGGAAGCGGTGCGTGGACCGAATCATCACGGAGAGGGCCGTGTTTGACGTGGACAAGAAGAGAGGGCTGACGCTGACCGAGCTCTGGGAAGGCCTGACGGTGGAGGACATCAGGAAGAGCACGGGGAGCACCTTCGCCGTCTCCCCCGATCTCAGACCCATGCAGCAGGTGGCACCCTAACCCGGGAGGGGGGGTCTGTCGTTTGAAGCTCGCGGGTGTTGGTCCACAGGTAGTCAGGAACCACGTGTGTACACACAAGCGGTCTGACCAGATTTCTCCTGGCATCTCAGACTTGCTGCCCCTGGAGACGCACTTTGTTCTCTCAGGAGGATTTGACTCTAATTAAAAACAGAAGGAAAATGTAGAAGTTTATCGAGTCTGTTCTGTGAGGGCTGAGAAAGCTCTGCCACGTGACTGAACGTTGGACGCCCCCTTCCCTGGCTGCCTTTGCGTTAAATTCTGTGCAGCTGGAGATGATGCCACAGGCAGGGTTTCCTTGAGGTGCCTTCCCTCGTGAAGGAGTCCTGAAATTTAGGGAGTGAACGACGAGGGAGGGTAAGACCCCCGGGGTTCACCTGAGGCGCTGTTTTCCTAGTAACGTGGCAAGTACACAAGGACAGGTGTGCCTTTGTGATCGGAAGAAATGCTGTTGGCAGGAAAGGGTTTTCCTTTGGCCCCTCTGACTTTCCTTCTGGGGCCGTTCATTTTGTTGCTACATTTTGTTTCCCTGTAACCTCCCATCCTGCTCCCCCAACATGTCTCCTCCCCGTAGCTAAATAGACGTCTCTAGAAGGAAAGCAAGACGGTCTCGGAGGGACAGTGACTGGTAACAGGAGCGACTGAATGGGGGGCCTGCTGGTGCTGACCTTCCAGCGGGAAGTGTCCTCTGTGAGTAAACGTCCGTCTGGGGGTCGCCAAAGGCTGCGGCTTATGCTGGGAGTTCTAGAACCTGGATGGGTTTTCTCATCTTGAATCATGGTGTTCTTGTGTCGTCCAGAAGAGACACTTAGCTCCTTCCTCTCTGTGCTGGAGCCCAATCTGGCCTCCTGTCGATACTCCCTTGTGACCCAAGAGGGGCTGTGAGGTGTTTCATCCCGAACCCATAGTCGCAAAGACTAAAGAGAAAACAATGAGTGTGTGTGTGTGTGTGTAAAGTGTTAAAAACCGAGCCTGACGAGGAGCTGGCACTTTCTCAGTGTAGCTCTGGGATGCACACAACCGACGGGAGCACTTTGGGAAGAGCAGGAAGTTCTCGCTGCTCGGGGAAGGCCTCTCAGAGAGGTCTCCCTGGGGCCTCAGCCCGAAGGAAGGGCCAGATCCTGGAATGGGGAGCTGGACAGGGAGACAGTGCTCCGAGGGGACAGCCTGGGGTGGGGGGAGTGGCCAGGGACCATGGCCACGTGCGGGGTGGGATGGAATGTCATCGAGGGGACAGTGGGCCACCTTCACCTTTGAGGCTTCTGGGGAGGGGCCTGATCTGCCCTGGGTGTCAGGAGAAGTTTTCCAGCAGCAGCATGGAGCAGGCAGAGGTTTCCAGAAGCAGACAAGTTGGAAGGCTGTTAAGAGAGTACAAAGAAAGGAAAGGATTGCGTTCCCCGTTCTCCTGGGATGAGGAAGTAACCTCGGGCCAAAGCAGACCTTGTCCACAGCTGGGATTCCCTGCAAGGGTTTCAACCAGGGTCCTGATTGTCCTTCAGCATGGCCTCAGGGTCACGCCCATGACTGCAGGCTGCGGTGGGGCAGGGGCTGCAGGGAAGGGCCAAGTGGCACCCAGAGCAGGAAGAAGCCTCAAGGAGAGATGGGAGCAGTCTTGGCCTGGCACAGCTGGGGAGGGGTGTGAATTAGGACTTGACCGCCTGTCCAGGGTCGGGATAGGGCAGGTGAGCTGCCAAGACACCTGGGCCCTGATAGGCCGACACAAAGTGGGGCGAGGCCGGAGGTCTCATGGGGCCCACCTGGCCCAGAAGAGCAGCATCTTCCATTGGGGTCTAAGCAGGGAGACCCCTGTGGCCCCCATCTCAAGGCCTGGCCGCAAGTACTCCCTCAGCTGCAAAGGGGACAGCATGCCTGCCAGCCTAGGAGCCCACCACCCAGACAGCCCAGGCCTTCCCTGCAGCCAGCTGGAGGCAGGGAGCCCAGCCCGAGGATGGGTTGGGCAAAAAGCAGAGCTGGTGGGAAAGGGGGAGCTCTGGGCCCTGGAAGGAGGGTCAGGGGGTCCTTTCCCAGGTCGGCCAGATAGGACCTCTGAAAGAAGACCAGGCGTCAGTCCCTTGCCCCACACCCCCAGCCAGGCCTCTGCACGGTTTGCTGGGGGAAGATAGGAGGGTAGGAGAATCCTGGCTCTGTTGCAGCTTGCTCTGGGACCTTGAACCGTTGCTACTCTCTGGGCCTTAGTTTCTGCTTCTGTCAAGTGGGGACTTAGGATTAGTGACAGGCAGTGGCACACGCAGGCCTGGAGGGCTGCTCGGGCCCAAGGCCATGCCCATGTGCCAGCCAGGCTGTGGAGCTGCACTCCAGGGCCACATGGACCACACTCAGCCCCCCGCTCCCATCTGCCCCATTGCCGCCTCCTCGTGGCCTCCCTGGCCCGTCCCCTCTGCTCGCCAGGCTTTTCTGTGTCTCTGCGTCCTCGTGGTCCTGCTGCTTCCTCATGACTGCGACTTGCTGTGACCCAGACTCTCCTGAATGGCTTCTCTCACGGCTCCTTCCAGCATCACCTCCTGCGGCTGAAGACCTCCTGTCTCCGTATGTCCTTCCTGAGTGAGGCTCCAATGGGCCCAGCGCATTGGTTTGTGGCAGGTGATGTCATAGGTCAAATCAATCTCTGGATTGATTAGTTGTTCAGTCTATGGCCCATGGACACGGGGCTGAAGCACAGCTGTTTCAGGGCTGACCTTTGAGCAGGACAGGGTGTGGCGGGCGGTGTCCTTGACCTGTGGTGTGTAAGGCAGAATCATCTTAGACCGGCTGAGGGAAGAGTATAGATGTTATGTATGCGTGTGTGTAGACCCTGTATATAAATGCGTGTGCACAGACGTGTCCGTGTGCATCGGTGTTGCAACATTGAGGGGAAATGCACACGGAAGAGGAGCACTTGCACTGTGTCTTCAGAAACGTAAACATGAGTTGGCCGTCATGCTCCTGTGGTCCAGTGTAAGAAAATTCCACCGGAAGAGAGAGTGAGGAGGTCCCCTCACATTCTCGTCTTTACAATGGAAGCCAGGAAATAACCTGAATGTCTAAAGATAAGCTAATCTCTAAATATTATGGCGTATCTTCGCAAAGGAATTTTATACATTTAAAATGTTTATAGTTGAGACTTATTTTAACCAGGAAAATGTTTATGTGGAAAAAAATGAGAAGAAGACAAACTTCATTGCTGTGCGGACAATTGTGTAAAACTTAAACTGACATGAAAATAACCCAGAAAAGTGAAAATGATGTGTTGGAGTGGGGGAGGGGCAAGGAGTGGTATTCTTTCTCAGAAGTTTCTTTACAGTTATTATTTCATTGCTTTACAATTAAAACATCAAGAGGTCATGTGGAAATGCACAGAGCTACAGGAAGACAGCTGACTGGTCGAGTGACCGTTTCGAGGGCTAATTATATGTTTTTCAGGGCACCCTCAGTCTTTAAGCGGCTGTGGAGTAAAATGCCGCTTTTATAGGCCTCGCTGTCCCTAAGCTGAGGCCCCGATCTGTCCCTGCTCGTCCTCTTCTCTCCTGCTTCCCTTTTTAAACCACAAACCCGCTGGTTAAGGACTTAACTGGGTAAGAACTTGGCTCTGGAATTAGACCGACGTGGGGTGAACCTGGCTCTGGGACTTTGGGCCAATGTCCCTGCCCCTGAGCCTGGTGTCCCGTTTGTGGGCCTCAGGGCACAGTTAGTGCCCGGCTCTTGGGCGGTGCTCAGCGGGGCAGGTGCCCGCCCAGTCCTGGCAGCAGCCCCAGTCAGCTGGGGTTAGAAATCCTACGTCGAAATCCCAGCAAGTCCGGGGTGGGAGGTAGAACTGGGCCTCGGAGCCTCAGACCAAGGTGGGACCCTGGTTCTGAGAGTCCCTGGCAGGGTGGCTCTGGGCCATCACGAGTGACTCTGAAGTTTCTCAGTGCAGTATGAGGTCCGGGATCACTGGAAAGATGAGTGAGATCGTCAGTGTGAAATAACTTTGAACCCGTAACATGCTGCCCAAATGGCAGCGTTCACGATTATGGCTAATACTGACCCTGCAGCCCGCGAGGCCCCTGCCCCCAGCTGCTTCAGACCTGCCTGCGGGGGGCTGGGGCTGGACTTGGGACTCTGGACTTCAGATGAGGAAACTGAGGCACAGTGCGTCCCCTCAAGTCCTCAGCCTCCATGCTCCTGGGCCCACCCAGGCCCCGGCAGAGGGGTCCCTGCTGTGTCCACGTGCAGGGCCACCACCCTCAAGTGACCACCCTCTCTCCTCTCTCTGTCTCAGGGCTCAGCGTGGATCCTGGCCTGGCCGGTCTGCTGGGGCAACGGGCACCGCGCTCCAAACAGCCCTTCATGGTCACTTTTTTCAGGGCGAGCCCCCGTCCTGTCCGAGCCCCTCGGGCCGTGAGGCCGCTGAAGAGGAGGCCCCCAAAGAAAACCAACGAGCTGCCGCACCCGAACAAGCTCCCGGGGATCTTTGGTGAGGGCCCGGGATGGGCCTGAGGCCCGCAGGCTTTGGGTCACGAGCCAGGTGGTGGTGATGAACCCTCCAGGCTCTTGGTGGGCTTCCAGCTGGTGGTCATGCTCCAGCTACCTCTCCTGACTGTCCTCCTCTGCCCCTGCGGCCTGGGGACTGGCCACTGCCCTCTCAGGCCTCTGAGCGTCTGCGCTTGCCATCCCTGCCGCCCAGAAGTCCCTTCTCACTGGCCTTTCCCAGAAGTCTCCGTCAGAATGGGGCGCCCCTTCCTCTGGGCAGCACGGCCCTGGGTGCCCTCTGTCTCCCCGGGCACCCTGCAGGATGCACAGTTCCTTATGCGAAGGTCTCCTCCTGAGTTCGAGCCCCTCAGGATCAGGGATGGGCCTGACCCGACCACATGCCCTCCTTTCCTCACGGGGAGTCAGCCTTTGGCTGGCCTCAGGGGGAGCCATGAGACCCTGTGGAACGGGTTGGCAGGAGAGGTGGAATGAGGTCAGGAGGTGTCTCCAGAGGAAAGGAGGACGAGCCACTTGGTGGCCGAGGGTCCCCTAGGCTGTTTATTGGGGCATCAGGAGGCCCACAGGCTGAAAGTCAGGGGAGGCTGGGCTGAGCGTACGGTTACTCTGGAGCCATCAGGAGCCACTGAAGGTTCTTGAGCTGGGCCATGGCACCAGCAGAGCTGCAAGGATGGGCTTTACGGGACCAAAAGGTTTAGTTTCCCGTCATTCATTTAGTCAACAAATGTGCCCATCGGGGTGTCCCCCACCCTGGGAGCTCCCTGTGGTAGCTGCGTAGAGCAGGAACCCCCAAAAAGACTCCGCGCTGTCTGTCCCCTGCAGATGACGTCCACGGCTCCGATGGCCGGCAGGTTTGTCGTCGGCACGAGCTCTATGTCAGCTTCCAGGACCTCGGCTGGCTGGTAATTTCTGACTCCTCTTTCTTAACTGACAGTCCGTCCCGCGTCCCCTCCCCCACCCCCCCCCAGAGCCAAAGTGTTTCTCCAGGAGAAGGTGGAATTATGGGGGGTTTCAACTTTCTTAGCTATTGCTTTTTTCTTTCTTTTCTAAGTTTTCTAAGGGGAGAATGTGTTGCTTTTATAGTGAAAAGTGCTTTTTTTGTAAAACTGTGAGAAAGGAGACTATCTGAATGCTTAGCTGCGATTGTCGGAACTGTGACAGGGAAGCCAGGCTCAGTGGGCCGCGCTGGGGGGCCTCTGCTGGCCCCGCAGGACGCTGGTGGTGCGGGGAGGGGCACAGCGGTCTCCAGCCCTGTCTGCTGGGGTCCCCGGGGGGACGCTGGGCCTCTCGGGAGACTGCCGAGCAGCTGAGGGTGGGTGACGGGCCCTGAGGCCGGGGGAGGGGCAGGGCAGCCCTGAGTGTCCCGTGACAGATGCTGGACGTAGGGGCTCGGAGGGCCAGTGGAGGGACTCACCTCCTCCCATTCTCCCCCCAGGACTGGGTCATCGCCCCCCAAGGCTACTCGGCCTATTACTGTGAGGGGGAGTGCTCCTTCCCGCTGGACTCCTGCATGAACGCCACCAACCACGCCATTCTGCAGTCCCTGGTCAGTCCTGCGTCCGGACCCCCGACGCCCGGGCGGGGTCCCCATAGCAGAGGGGCCTCTGAAGCCGGGAGGTGGGTGGGTGCCGCTTGAGCCAGGGGGTGTCCTCTGCATGGAGTCTGTCCTGCACCCATGTGGTCACTGCCCTGTGCAGAGGCTGGTCCCTGTGGCCTCTGTGCGCAGACTCCCCACACCGGGACCTGCCTGCACCCCGCTTACACTGGCCAGTGCGCACACACATCCGTGCAGCACACATGCACATGCGGGACTGTCGCTTTCGTGTGAGGGGCGCCCGCACTGACAGGTGTGCCTGTTATCACATGCACAGCACATCCGTGACAGACGTGCATTGCCCATGCAGCCCTGTGAGCTCGGAACACACATGCACCCACGTGCCTGGTGTGTTCCCCTCCTGGATACACGTGCCGTGGGGTGATGACATGCGTGTGTGCCGCCCGCCCTCTTCGTGGCGTGTTGGGGTCGGGGATGCCCCAGGCACATCTGGGCTGTGGCTCCCCCTTCCCCTCCGTGTCCGTAAACGGTCCTTCTCAGCTCTGTGTCCCCCAGACTGTGTGGCTCTGATGCCCGGTGTCCGGGGGTTTAAATGCCAACAGTCATTCCCTGAGAAGTGTCCTTGCTGCTGCTCGTTGCTCAGTGTTCGCTCGTGTTTGCTGATCCTGGGGTTGAGCCTTTTCTCTAGAACCTTGACCTGGACTCCAGTCCCCTGTGCCCCGACGCCGATGTTTCTCTGGGAGGAGATTGTGTCAAGGCAACGCCTTAGGGTGAGAGTAACTGAATTGCGACGGCGGCTTGGACCCCCGAGGACGAGTGGGGTCTACTGGGTGCCCGGGTGCCACCTCAGCTGAGGAGCTGGGGTGATGGCGGGCGCCCCGGCCTCCCTGCCTTCGTGCAGGGCTCCTCCTGCGTGGCCCCTCCCGGCTCTACCCCGCTCCGCCCCAGCCCCCACCCTCCGTGTCCCAGCTGTCGGTCACCAGAGTGAGCACTCCCGCTGTGCTGGGCGCAGACAGGACAGTGGCTGACCGCTCGGGGAGGCTGTCTGCGGACACTCAAGCAGAGGGGCAGCCAAGAGGCTGGGTCTGTGAGGAAGGAAGATGGCTGTTCATCGGAGGGGGGCTGAGCCTCTGCACGGAGCAAGAATGTTCCAGGCAGAGGAGCAAGTGCAAAGGCCCCGGACAGGAGCAAGCTGGGTGGGCTCAGGGCCAGCAGGGAGGCGGGGGCTGGCTGGAGCAAAGCGGGGGTGAGGGTGGAGGGAAGTGACGTTGGGGTGGGCAGGGGCCGTTCACGTGGCCTTGGGGTCCCTCATAAGGTGACAGGTGGGGGGATTTAATCCCAAGTGAACCGAGAGGCCATTGCAGGGTTTTAGCGAAGCAGTGTCATGATCTGACTCACTCTAGAAGTTTCTCTCTGCCTGCTGTGGGAGATGGACTGTGGGGTGGAGGGTGGAGGAGGCTGGGGGCCGGGTGAGGAGGCTGCTGCGGTCACCTACAAGAGGCCCAGGGCGTCTTGGTGGGTGGTGGGCGTGGGCTGCGGCAGCTGGATGGTGGAGGCGGGCCCACTCTGGGCAGTGGGTGGAGGCGGCAGGGGGTGCAGGGCCTCCAGCGAGGGCTCAGCGATGTGCTGGCTGAGGGCCCTTCTGAGGACAAGGGGAGGACGGGCGGCTTGGCGAGGGCAGAGCTGCTGTGGAGTCAGAGGAGGGATTGGGGGAAACCAGAAGTTCTGCTTCCCACCCCGTATGTCTGAGGCCCTAATATCCCCACGTGGTGAATTTGGGTGGGTAGTTGGGTCCACGAGTCTGGGGTACAGAGGAGGGCCCAGCTGAAGGTCTGAATGTGAGAGATGTCGCACGGGGCCAGTGTTTGAGTCCTCAGAGCAGATGAGGCTCTGGGAGACAGCGGGAGGAGAGGTGGGGAGGACGGGCCTCCACGTGGAGAGGCCTGGGAAGGACGAGGAGCCGTGGGAGGCAGGGGCAGTGATGTGGGAGGGGTCCTTGGGAAGTCTGGGGGCCAGAAGAAGGACACTTGTCCATCCAGGCTCACCCTCGGGGTCGCTCTACATGCAGCAGCCGGGGAGTCTCACTACAGCACAAATCTGACCACCTCCTTCTCAGCCGAGAAGCTTCCTGTCGCGTCCCATTGTCCCCAGGAGGAATCCGAGCCCTTGGCTGGGACGCAGGGCCCCTCTTTAGCTGCCATGCCTGCCTCACCAATGTCCCTGCACATGGCCCAGGGCCCTTATCGCCCTGTACATGCTGGCTCTGTGCCAGGACCACCGTGTGTTCCCACCTCCCCCCCTTTGCAGTGGCCGCTCCCTTCGCCAGGAGGGCCTCCTCCCTGCCCTGCCCGCCTCACCTCTGTGTCCTTCTCAGCCAGGGGTGGTCACGGCTCACGCTCCCGGAGCGCTGAGCGCCTGCTGTGATTGCTGTGCCGCTCCCGTGGGTCCTGGTTGTCTGTTGGAATGTTCCCCGGTTCCCCTCCCCTCCCCACTGAGGCTGAGAGATGGGACCTTGTCTGGGACATTCCTGTGCTCCCAGCCCTGGCAGGGCTGGCAGAAGGCACGTGTCCAAGATACCTTTGTGCTGGAAATGAGACAAGTACAGTTGTGCCCGTTTGGCAGAGGAGAAACCTGAGGCGCACAATGCACTATTTGTACCCGACCCAATAAGGACCAGAACCTCTGCTTTGGTCTCCCATGTCGTCTAAGGCGAATCAGTCTATTTGGTGCCACGCGGAATAAAAGGCTGTTTCTCTTTCTGTCTCATCTGATAAAGCTCTGGTCTAGGGTGGAGGCGAAGGATGGCAGCACCCCTGTGGTGCTGACCTCTCTCCAGAGTCCCAACTCGGGCCCTTTCAGTCCTCGGTTTCCAGACACTCAGGGCCCCATGGCTGGTCCAGATGGGCAGTGTCGCCTACTTTCTTTCACGTGGGTCTACGAATGCCAAGCGCAGCCACCGCATGTGGACAGTGGGAAGTTGGGGAGCATGTCCCAGTCTGGCTTGACATCCCCACAGAGGCCTCGTTTTCCTCCACGGGCCTCAGAGAGGCTCTGGCCCCAGGCCAGCCCAGTGTCCGGTGCATGGTCCTCCCAGCAGGCTGGCTCGGAGCTGGAGCTTCCGGGACAAGGCTCTGCACTGGGCACTGGGGGCCCGGCTGCCGGGCAGGTTCCGCCAGACATCTTCGTCCAGGTCCTGCTCAGCAGCCTCCGTGGGGCCAGGAGGTCCAGGGCCGGCCCAGCGGCCACAACACCCCTGGACGGGTGGCTTCCTTTTCTCCTCCCCTGACGGCTGCCCACTGCCTTCAGGGCCCTTCTGAGTGGGGCCCCGACAGGGTGTCCAGTACCACCTGCAGCCTGTCCTGCCGAGTCTCAGGATAAATATTTTCGTGGAGCCAAAACAGCCCCCTCCCTCAGGCTGGTCTCTGGTGCGGAAGCTGCTGGAGGAGGGTGGCGGGAGCTGCCCCGGGGCCACATCCTGCTGCACCGTCAGAGCCGCGACTCCAGGCAGTCACGGGGCCTCTGTGCCCTCAGTCTCCGTCTGCCCGGAATGATGCTTGTCTAAGGAGTTGTTGTGAGGGCCGAAGCGAGCTTTGGGAAATAATTGTGCCGACCGCCCCAGGGTGAACTTGGACTTCTCGGCTCATCCAGCTGTTCCCTCACCTTCACTGGCTCACAGTCTTGGGGGCAGACAGACCATGAGCAGCTAACGCGGACAGGACACGGTCAGGGACGTTACAGAAGCTCAGAGAGGACAGGAGTGGAGGGGGGTCCTCAGAGGGGGATGCTGCAGAGGCGTCAGGCGCAGGACTGGGCACCAGGCACGCCGTGTGCTGGGGTCGTGTCTGAGGGAGTGGGTGTGGCAGGGAGTGGGCAGGTGCCCAGGCTGTGCCCTGAGGGCAGCAGGGCAGGGAAGGGGTCAAGGAGGGCAGGGGCGGCCACAGCTGACTGGTAGCACCCGTCCTGGCTGCAGGTGGAGAATGGAGCGGGCAGGGGTGAGCGGCTGGGGAGCCCGGGCAGGCAGGAGCTGGGGGCCGGGGCTGGGGGGCCCTGGGAGAAGCCCACAGTTCTCACGCCTCTGCCTGCTGCCCCCTCCCTGGCCAGGTGCACCTGATGAAGCCAGACGCTGTCCCCAAGGCGTGCTGCGCGCCCACCAAGCTGAGCGCCACCTCCGTGCTCTACTACGACAGCAGCAACAACGTCATCCTGCGCAAGCACCGCAACATGGTGGTCCGCGCCTGCGGCTGCCACTGAGGGCACCCCGGCCACTCGGCGCCTCCCCCAGCTCAGGCTCCTCTGCAGAGGCGGGAGCCCCTCAAACCCAGCCAGCCCCAGGCGGGGTTGGCACAGAGGGCCCTCCGAGATCAACATGTCTGTGTCCCTGCCTCCCTCCTGCCAGGCTGGGTCCTCTCCAGGCCCCTCCTCCTCTCTGCCCTGTCTGAGGTTGTCACAGACTTCTGGCTTCCAGTCCTCGTGTTCTGAGTCATCAAGCAAGCTTCTACCCCAGCCCCCTCACCCCTCCAGAGGCATGTGGTGACCAGCTCTTTGGGGCTGGCACGAAAGTCCTGTCTGTGGCCCAGGCTGTGGGTAGATGTGGGATGAACCGAGAGCACCTGGAACCCAAGATGGGCCCCTCAGGCTCTTCACTATCCATTCCAGGGTTTGCCGGTGTGTAGACAGGGTCTGGTCCACCTCTGGTTGCCTGCCCTTCCCAGGTGCAAAACTGGGCATTTCTAGGCATTTCTGTTAGAGAGCGTGGCGTTGCCCTCAGTGTTCCATATTTGCATCTGAATTACCAAACTGCTGACCACAGGGTCAACTCAAGAAAGAGCTGAATGAACACAAGAGTTAGGGCTAAGGCCAATGGAGTTTACCTTCCCCTGTCTTCCTGCCTTGATACGCCTCTTCTGCCTGGGGCAGACATGCAGCGCATGGACATTTTGCCTTTGGAGAAACAAAAGATCTTGGGGCCTTCGATGACCCATCTATCTGTCAGCATGGAACCATCAGGAGTTCAGCTCTGTGGAAAAGCTATCTTTTCACTGAGACAAGTACGGTGGATACATTGTGTGGCCCAAGATGACAATGCCCAGCACAGATGACATAATTTCCCTTGCCTTTCTGCATGGCAGACATCAATAATCAACCCCGATATTTTTCCTTCCAAATCTGGATAGAATTTGAAAATGATCAGCACAGAACTCCAGGCAGCCACTGCCAACAGACTAGAGTTGGCATATGAAGTGAGAATTGTTTGCCATCTCCTGCTAAGGAGCAATCCATTCCACCCAGAGCAATGCATCTTTGACACTGGGCAGCCTGTGACAAGGTGTGGGGCGAGGGTGGGAGCTTGTCCAGAAGTTGTCACAAACAGGCTGGTGACCAAAGTTTTTGTCACCTTGTATGCCCAGGAGCCCTGTCCTGTTTCTTGGGACCTGTGAGCCAAAGAAAAGGCTGCTGTCCCCGGGGAGTGACAGGTGGTAATTAGGCTGAGCTGGGTGGGGAGGTTCCCGGAAACCACTGTTCTCCTTGGAGCAGCCGCAGCAGCTGGAGTGTTTATTTGATTTCTGACTCGCTAAGCCTGTAATTTACCTGCTGGCGCAGACAGAGTCCAGCTGCCCGAACCCTGAAATACTGTGTCATTAAAAGCAGATCCTGGGTCCACCCCAGACACAGGCACAGCCCAGCTGAGGCCAAAAACTGGAGTGTCCGAGGATGCGCAGCTCTGGAATTCACTCCACACCCTGAGGAGGGGCTCCGGGGAGCAGATCTGGCAGCAGGGGTGGAGGCTGGGGCCACGCTGCGGGACAGCAGCCCCTCCACCCAGACCTGGGAGCAAGTGCGGAGGAAGAGATCCTGCCCATGTGCACAAAGGGCAGCCCAGCCTGTCTGGAAGGCATTAAGGTCCCCATCAGTGTATGGCTCTGTGCTCTGGCCTAGATGCTAGGAGACCTAACTTGTGGGTAGCTTCCTCCTCTGGGCCTTATTTCCCATCTGTAACATGAAGGCCTGGGACTTTTTGATCTCCAAAGGGCCTTCAGCCAGGGAATCTGTGTCTGCCGACCCTTTCTCACACTGAGTCCAGATGCAACCTCTTCCCCCTGGATGCCGAGCTCAGGTGGCCATTACGAATCCAAACTGGCACATAACCCAGAACCTACTGGCCATTCTAGTACTTATCTCACAATCTTCTCTTCCCAACAGCAGGGAGCGTCTTCTAGGTGATTGTAAATTTTAAATTCCAATTATTTTGAGAACTAATTTTTTACTTCACCTGGTATCTTTAGTGCCCAGCAAAGTTGGGGGTGAACTAGAAATGTCTATAAATTACCCAAAGTTCCGTAGATGTGGAATACACCTTCCCTGTCAATCCAGCAGTGCACAGCAGGAAGGAATAGGACTTGCAGTCCTTTTTAATGCAGAACAAGTCAAAAACAGTAAGTCATCACCTACCTGCCTGTCAGACTTCTAGCAACTTTTGCCGCCAGACAGTCACCAAATGAAATCAAATAGAAAGAGCCCTGAGCAGTGAAACAATTCTGAGTGGTCACAAAACCCATGCATTTTGTTCCGTGAGTTATCTGGTTGCCGAGCCACACACGGCCGCTGCAGTGGGCGGCCCAGGCTGGCAGATGCGCAGCACAGATACCACCGTTTCCTTCTCTTGCTCAGGGCATGGCTTGTTTATCTGGTGGCACCAGACTTGAAGGATAAATACAGGTAGTCAGCTCAGACCCGGTGACAGCAATGCAAAATCAATGACAGCTGACAGGAAGGGAAGACGCATGGAAAAGGGGCTAAGGAGAAATGCACAGCAGACTTGGTATTTGCAGTGCAATACTGGCCTCATGACCAAGTCATCATAATGCCAGTGTTCACCATCTTCTAACTAAGGCAGGGAATTCACACGTTCTCGAAAAAACCCTCAGAAATAGGAAGAGAGGCAGCATAGCAAGAGTACAGATTTTTGAAGGCACGTGGATTTGCATTCTGGTTCTTCTTCCTCTGCGGAGCAGCAGACCGGTTCTTTCCTTCTGAGCCATCATAAAGATGAGATGTGGACACACTTAGGACATCTGGCACATAAATGCTTAACAACTGGTACTTGGTATTATCACAAATGAATTTGCTAATTTTGAGCCCCTTCTGTGCTTGTCCACTAACCTTCCTCCCAGAACGTGTTCAGAGCTGTGCTTTTTCCTAAAAAATCTACACGCCACAATCCGTTGCGGGTAGGACTTGTGTTCTCACCTGCTTTAAAGGTCTAAGCAAGAGCCTGGTTATGCCAGCCCTGGCTAGGGCTGGGACACTTTACCCTGTGTTCCCGGAGACTTGGGGACCCCAGAGGCCTGCCGGCGCTCAGCGCTCCAGGTGCCTCTTTTGGCAATTTGAACGGGGGACTGTCCATTCTGCTTTTACTACTTACGGGAAGGCCTTTTGCAAATACTTGACCCACTTTTTTAGAAAAAGTGTTTTTCATTTACCACAAAAGTAATGTAGTTATGGAGGAAGTTTGGAAAAAAAAAAATACAGTTCAAATCACCATAGTCCTCTGATAAACACACTATCAATATTTTGATGAATTTATTCCTAGGATTTTTTCTTAGGATATACATATAAACATATATGTTCACATATTATAGATAGGTATTTTAAAAAATTGGGATCATACTTTATTAATTGCTTTGAGATATGCTTTTCCTGCTTTATTATATGGTGAAAATTTCCCTGTTAATAAATATTTTTCGAAAACATGGTTCTCTAGTTTTCTATCACCTGAAATCTACGAGACTCAGTTTTCATCACTAAAAAGTAGGTTCCACAGTCCCTTCCTTGGAGGGTTGCTGCAAGGCTGCCACAACTGACGAATTCACTGTGCCGGGGGCATCTGGAGGCAGATATGCTATTAGAGAGGAAACTCCAGCTGTCACAGGACTGATCCGGGGCCACAACCCCGCGTCTCTTCCTCGGGCCAGCACTGAAATGGGGCCCGACAAGTGCAGGTCTGCACTGGCAAAACCGAGCCCTGTGTTCTCCGTCGTGGTGCTGGAGCAACAGAGCAACGGGAACGTGGACAGGGAGGCCACCGGACAGGAGCCAGGCAGTCCCAGGAAGGCTGCACCCTGAGGTCCACTTCCCATAGGCCAGAGCCCTCTGGAGCAACAGGGCGTGGGCATTGTGCTGTGTGTAGCTGAACTAGGCGGCCAGGCTGCTGCGCCCCAGGATCTGGGGCCCCCTCCTGCCTAGCAGAGTGGGGCCCTGTTTCCTCGTGTCTCCCCACAAGGGCCCAGACCACTCCTGGGGACCATGACTGTCTCTCCCCCTGAAGGCACTGGGCTGCCCTGCCACAGACTGAGCCTAGAGCCCAGTAAACCTCCTAAGACTCCATTATGACTAGAGGGAGACGGCCAAGCTCCCGATCCCAGCTCTGCTCTTATGTCCCGAGCCCTGGTTTACCTCCGCACAGAGTTCTGGTGTGGATATAGTGAGATGACACCGTGGCCACCTGGAGGGGCACTGGCACCCAGTGAACTCCAAACCTGCTGAGCTTTCCGACCTGCTCACTGATCTCAACTGCCCTAGGCTACGAGGGAAGAGCAGAAAGTGACAGGTCACGTCACAGGAGTCAGTCCTCTCTTGCGAGGCTGGCTGTGCTAAGCTCTTCATACACACCCTTTCTTGGTTCCTGTAAAAGCCCTGAAGACGCTGCTTCCATCCCCACTTCACTAAAGCCTGCCCCATCGACTGCTCTGTGATGGGCACAGCTTGCACTGAGAGTGGGGGCCCATCTTTGAGGGAGGGTCTCTTTTAGGAGCTCCATCAGGATCAGGGGTACCTCTATCATACATGCCTGCCATGAGACAGAAACCCGGCCAACTGCAGCAGAGGGAGCTCAGTGAGGCCTGGGAGTCCATTTGACACATGGGAGCCAAAGGCAGGGTCAGAGTGCCACACCCCTCACAGGAGCTATCCTGGGGTCACCTGCCTCTCCAGCCTCCTACCTTGTCCAGATCTCTCCTCAAGACGAAGAAGGCCCGCCCATGGACCCCAATGGTCTGAGTAACCCAACCCACAGGGAGGTGGCTAGTGGCCTCAGGCTCAGTCGCTGCTCAGAGCCTTTAGCCAGGGAGGGATTCTTTCCAGCCACCCAGCTGACCAGGCGGGAGGGGGAGTGGGGAGAAGGCAGCCCAACTTGAGCTCCAAGCAGCACCTGCACAAAGGAGCACCAGACTGTGAGCTCAGCATCAGGGGCACCATCTGGCTCATTCAGTGGTCGGCAAACTTCCTGTAAAGGCTCAGACAGTAAATATGTTAGGCTTTGAGACTGTGTTGGTTAATTTTATGTGTCAACTTGGCTAGGCCATGGTATCCACTTTTTAGTCAAATACCAGTCGAGCTGTTGCTCTGATGGTATTTTTCAGATGTGATTAACATTTAAATCAATAAACTTGGAATAAAGCAGATTACCCTCCACAATGTGGGTGGGCCTTATACAATCAGTTGAAGGCCTTATGAGAGAAAAGAGTAAGGTCACCTGAGGGAGCAGAAATTCTGCTTCCAGATGGCCTTTAGACCCAAACTGTAACATCAACTGTTCCCTGGGTCTCCAGCCTGCCAGCCTGCTTTGCAGATATCAGCCCTGCCAGCCCCCACAATCACAGAGCCAATTCTATAAAGTAAATTTCTATGTACACACATCCTATTGGTTCTGTTTCTCTGGAGAGTTCTAACACAGGGACCGTACAGTGTCTGTTGCGAGCACTCTACCCTGCCGCTGCAGTGAGGGAGGAGCCATAGACAATACGTAAAGAAACAGATGTGGCTGCATTTTATTTATTTTACTTTCTTCACAAAAACAAGCTGGCTGTAGGCTGGCTTAGGCCCACGGGGTTTGCTGAGTTCCTGTCTCCTGACGAATAAGTACAGTACCTGGCACGCAGGAGGCACTTTGAGTTATAAAATATCATTTAAAAACTGTGTAGAATGAAAGTGAACAAATAAACCAGTGACCGCTGGGACTGGAGAGTCCACTTGCTGCCTCTATGATGGGCCGGCAGGGGGTCAGGAGGAGAGGCAGCACGAGACGGGAACTTTCCCACTATCTTCGATCCCACTGTCTCGACAATGGTCTGACAAGGGTATCTGGCTCAGAGATAGATCCCCTGGCATTTCAGGGAATCCACCCAAGGGAGGAAAGAAAAGCTGTGGGGAAGACGCTGTGCCCCATCCCTTCGCCAACCTGTCTCAGCGGGACAGCGCGGCCTTCCGTGCCATCTCTGACAGCTCCCAGGAATTCGCTGTAGGCAGCAGAACAAGAACTAGGATTTATTTCACCAGAAGGAGCGTCCAGGAGCCACACTCAAGGGCCCAGGAGAGGCCCTGGCACAGAGGCCACAGAAAGGCCATGCACGGCCGTCCACAGTGTGGAGGGCGGCACCAGTGTTGGCTGTGGGCCCACAGCCACGCTTGGGCAAGAGCCCAGAGTGAGCCCAGGCCGTGCCCGCAGCAAGCTGCCCACGCTGGCTCGAGGAAGGGCCCTGGCACAAAGCCCTGCTTGCTGCAAACGGGACATCCTCAGGTGCTGGCTCCCCGGGGCTGACGCTCCTGGATACGCAGGGGCAGCACAGAGACAGCGCCCGTCACACATACTCCCCACAGTCGGCGATGATCACCTTCTGCTTGGGCTTCCCGTCCTTGCTGCCCTGGGCCTTTGCAGTCGGAACAGAAGAAGAAGAGAAATCAGGGGATGGAAGGTGGAGAGGAAGGAGCAGCTCGGGGACACCCACCCGCCCCCCGCCCCCAGCCTTAGCAGAAGCAGCGGGGCCCCTCTCCCAGGCCACAGAGCGCCCTCGCCAGCTCTCCGCAGGGCTGCATACCAAGGGCCAGGGCGGCCACCCACCTCAATCTGCCGCAAGACGTCCAGGCCTTCCGTGACCTCCCCAAACACCACGTGCTTGCCATCCAGCCAATCCGTCTTGTCACACGTCAGGAAGAACTGGGAGCCGTTGGTGTTCGGGCCGGAGTTGGCCATGGAGAGCAGGCCTGCGGGAGAGAACGAGCGTGTTGGCTCCCTCCACCCTGGCTCCTTCAGCCCTCAGAGGACACCTGCCTAGAAGATGCGGTGGTGTAAATGCTGCCAGGAGGTGGAATAAGATGAGGGCTGAGAACTGACTATTGGCAAGACGGAGGCTGTCGGCCTCTTTGACAAGTGGTTTCAGTGGAGCGGTGGGGCTAGAAGGGGAGAGAGAGAATAAAAGGCCGGGAGTCTACACAACTTTTCCAAGAAGTGTTGCTTAAAAAGGGGATGAGAAGCATAGATGACAGCTAGAGAGGGACATGAGTCAAAGGATGATTTATTTTATTTATTAATTTTTTTGGTGAGGAAGAGTGGCCCTAAGTTAACATCTATTGCCAATCTTCCTCTTTTTGCTGGAGAAAGATTGTTGCTGAGCTAACATCTGTGCCAGCCTTCCTCTATTTTGTATATAGGATGCCTCCATAATGTGGCTTGATGAGCGGTCCTAGGTCCACGCCCAGGATCCAAACCTGCGAACCCCAAGCTGCCGAAGCAGAGCGTGCGAACTTAACCACTATGCCACCAGGCTGGCCCTGAGGATGACTTTCTTTTTAAAGACTGATTCTGCATACTTTTATGCTGATGGGCTCATCTAGCAGAGCAGGGGAAACAGATTACACAAGGCAGTGAGGGGACAACTGCAGTAAGCCAAGCTCCTAAGGAGGGGAGAGAGGACGGGGTCCAGGCCACGAGCATGATCGCTGGCCTCAGGGGAGACAGCTCATCCCCTGTGCTCGGAGGGAAGTCAGAGCAGGCACGTGTGGGTAGATGCAGCAAGTCGAGCATCAGCTGAGGCGGAGGGCGAGGGGGCACTTCAGGAATGCAGGCAGGTGCAAAGCCATCATCTCTGCCTGGGACTGAGCACCAAGCAGGGAGATCGAGGGAGGCTGCCAGGGGCCCCTGAAGAACCGTGTCAGCTTTCAACTGGACCAACCAGTACAGTTGTGTGTTTTTCTCCAGATGCTGGAAGACGGACCACTGAGACTTTTTACTGGGTAAGTGACAGAGAGGGGGCAGTGGGACAGAGGGACTAAGAGAGAGCTTACAGTGGCATCCAGAATCTAAGCTGCGCTAATAGGGAGCGTAGACACGGTGGGGGCACGGACAGCATATGCGGATGCGAGCTCACGCCCTCCAGCCAGGCGGAACGCCTCTGCTCTGCCCCGAGTCTCCCCCAGACCCCGAGCCCTCAGCCAGAGCCGCAGCCGTCACTCTGCCCTGCATACCATCCTGCCCCAGCCCGGCCCCACGCACCACCACCCGCCCCCGGTCCCACCTGGCCCCGTGTGTTTGAGGATGAAGTTTTCGTCA
This sequence comes from Equus asinus, assembly GCF_041296235.1. Classification (NCBI taxonomy): domain Eukaryota; kingdom Metazoa; phylum Chordata; class Mammalia; order Perissodactyla; family Equidae; genus Equus; species Equus asinus. The sequence continues at coordinate 83,410,327 of NC_091794.1, forward strand.
TCAAACTTCTTCCCGTAGATGGACTTGCCACCGGTGCCGTTGTGGTTCGTGAAGTCGCCGCCCTGGCACATGAACTGGGGGATGATGCGGTGGAAGCTGCTGCCCTTGAAGCCAAAGCCCTTCTCGTGGGTGCACAGGCACCGGAAGTTCTCTGCGGTCCACAAGGAAAACGCGCTGAGGTTAAAAAACAAAACAAACAAACAAACAAACAAAACCTCCCTCTAACTAGACTCTGAACACTTCATTTGTTTAATGCTTATCTTTTCACTCTAAACCTCTGATACTGACATCTTGAAAGGACTAAAGGGGATTCTGGCTGAAGAAGGAGGAGTGAATACATGCATTCTAGCTCTGCGCCACAACTAAACTGGTGGAAAAGCGATTTTTTAAAAGAAAAACCAAACAAGATCTGAGAAGAAAACACAGGGGCAAATCTTTGTGACCTTGGATTTGGCAACGGTTTCTTAAATACGACACCAAAGGCATGGGTAACAAAAGAAAAAACAGGTATATGAGACCACCAAAATTAAAAACTTCTGTGCATGAAAGGACACTCTTTCATAGTGAAAAGGCAACCCACAGAGTGGGAGAAAATATTTGCAAATCACATATCTGATAAGGGTTTAGTGTCCAGAATATATAATGAATTCCTACAACTCAACAAACAAAAACACAAAAAGCCCAGTCAATAAATGGGCAAAAGACTTGAATAGACATTTCTCCAAAGAAAATATACAAATGACCCATAAGCACATGAAAAGATGCTCAACATCATTAGTAATTAGGGAAATGAAAATCAAAACTACAACGAGATCCCACTTCACATCTACTAGGATGGCTATAATAAACAGACAATTAGTGTCGGTGAGGATATGGAGAAATCGGAACCCTTATACACTTCTGGTGGGAATGTGAAATGGTGCAGCTGTTGTAGAAGAGCTGGGCAGTTCCTCAAAAAGTTAAACAGAGAATTACCGCATGACCCAGCATTTCTTAGGTACATACCCAAAAGAACTGAAAACAAGGATTCAGACACATACACATGTACATGAATGTTCATAGCAGCATTATTCACAATAGCAAGTGGAAATAATATTCGTGTCCACCAACAAATGAATGGATAAACAGAATGTGGACTATCCATACAATGGAATATTATTCAGCCATAAAATGAATGAAGCATTGACACGTGCTACAACATGGACGACCCTTGAAAACATTATGATAAGTGAAACAAGCCAGACACAAAAGGACAACTATCATATAATTCCATTTGTACGAAATGTCTAGAATATGCAAATCCAGAGAGACAGAAAGTAGATTAGAGGTTACTAGGGGCCTAGGGGGAGAGGAGAATGGGGGGTTATTGTTTAATGGGTAGAGTTTCTGTTTGGGGTGATGAAAAAATTTTGAAAATAGTGGTGATGGTTGTCCAATATTGTGAATGCAATTAATGCCATTGAATTGTACACTTAAAAATGGATAAAATGACAAAAGAAAAAAAAAGGAGAAAGAGAGAAGAGACAACAGCAACAAAAAATTTTTGAAAGCTAGAAAACAAATAGATGAGTCATAACTGATACAGCAGACCTAAGAAAGCGGAATCTTATGCTGGTAAAGCAGAGAAGCAACTCCATGTATGTTGCAGATACACCAAAACCTCAGACACAAGGGTAAAAGTAGATCTAAAAACAGTAAGTCTAGTTGAAAGCCTATTTAAGAAAGTAGCTAACCCCAGATCCGAGCCTCTCCCCTCCCCCGTCCCAGCTGGTAGTCTCCTCTCTGGTAGGTTCAAGCTGAGGTCTCTGCACTGGGACGTGCCACGCACAGCTGAGGGTGGAGGTACCGTAATGGCAAATGGAGGCTAAGGGGAAGTTTATATACCGTCTCCCTGCACCAACAAGGCAAACAGCTGGACACAGGGCCTCCAGCAGGAGACTTGAGTCTTCTCTGGGGACTCTGCTCTCTCCAAGAGAACATAACCCAGGGATACCGACATCCGGGATCCGACAGAGAGAATCACCCTACAGTGGAAGCCTCAGTCGCACCCCTACCAACGTCCAGGGAGTTTCCAAGCAGACTTTTCGGGCCCCATTCTTAAATATGAGGAAGACATCTGATGTGAAAAGCAAAGACCAAAACAAACAAACAGACCCAAAACCAACAAAGCAAAAAATCCCAGGAAAAAGCAACCTGAAACATAAACTGTATCAGAAGAAGAAACTTTAGTAATATCCCAAGATGAGATTGTATTACATCCATGAAACAAGCACAGAGCACTACCAAAAAGAACACTTAGAAAAGTTCCAGAGAGAAGAGAGAATCAGAAGGGACAGAAGCAAGGAAATAATTCAAGGAAATTTTCCCAAACCAAAAGCTAAGACTGTCCTGACTGATGGGCATGGTACGCAGACTAATGGCTCTCCAAAGATGTCCCTGCCCCAGTCCCTGGGGCCTGAGAACACGTTATGCCGCACACGGCAGAAGGTATCTGCAGATGTGATTAAGGTTCTGGACGTTGAGATGGGGAGAGCAGCCTGGAATATCCCGGTGGCCTAACACAATCGCAAGCCTATAAGCAGAGAATCTTTCCCAGCTGAAGTCAGAAAGGGAGCGTTAGAGAGGAGCGACAGAAGAAGAGGCAGGAGAGATTCATAACGTGAGAGGGGCTGGATCCACCATTGCTGGCTTTGAAGATAGAGGAAAGGGGCCACAAGCCTCTAGAAGCAACAATCCTCAGCTGACAGCCAGCAAGGAAATGGGTACCTCAGTCTCCAGATGCAGGAAACTGAATTCTGCCAACAGCCTGACTGACCCTGGAAACGGATGCCCTAGTGTTCCCAGTAAGGAATGTGGCAACCTGGCCACAATCTTCATTTTAGCCTGGTGAGCCCCGGGTCGGACTCTGGCTTACAGAACGGTAAGATAATGAATTTGTGTTCTCATAAGCTGCGAAGTTTGTGGTAATTTGTTAGAGCAGCAAGAGAAAACTAATACAATAGGGCCTCCCAAATATCCAGCTTGATGGATGGAAAGACATCTACTCCCAAGGGACACAGTTTGAGAACACAGGACCCTCCAGCCTGGAGACCAGCATTCTCTAACAGCTTTAAAGCACTTGGATAGTGTAACTGAGGAACTAAATTTTAATTTAAATTTAAATAGTCACATGTGGCTAGTTGCCACTGTATTGAACAGCCCAGCTCTAGACAGAAAAAAAAAAGATTCTGGGGGCTGGCCCCGTGGCCGAGCGGTTAAGTTCGTGCGCTCCGCTGCAGGCGGCCCAGTGTTTCGTTGGTTCGAATCCTGGGCGCGGACATGGCACTGCTCATCAAACCACGCTGAGGCAGCGTCCCACATGCCACAACTAGAAGGACCCACAATGAAGAATATACAACTATGTACCGGGGGGCTTTGGGGAGAAAAAGGAAAAAAATAAAATCTTTAAAAAAAAAAGAAAAAAGAAAAAAAAAGAGATTCTGTACAAAGGACCAAAGATCAGAACGACATCAGACTTCTCTAGAATTCTACGCCCAAACTATCAATCAAGTGGGAGGGTAGATATTTGCATACATTAGTCTCAAAATACTTACCTCCCAAGTTCTTTTCTCCAGAAGCTACAGAAGTACGTCCTCTACTGAAATAAGGGAATAAACCAAAAAAGCAACAGAGGTTCCAACATAAGAGGCAAAAATAGGAGATCCCATGACAACAGCTGTGCAGTGGGCCTGGAGGGCAACCCGCCCAGGCTGGAGGAGGTCAGAGGTTCTCCCCGGAGGAACGTCCACAAGAAAGTGAAACTGACAGAACATCTGGTGGGTTTGAACATGATGAGACATTTACACAGGCAGGAGGATTTGGGAGAGAATCAGGAATAAACACATAGAAGACTAAGCAAATGTGAAAACAAGACAATTACAAATTCTGGGGAAAACAAAATGCTATGCGGAAAGGAAGTTATCACAGGATGATGCTAATATAGTTAAAGTGACCTGGGACCCAACCGAAATTATGGAAACGACGTGAGAAAGATGAAGGGGCAGCACAGGTGACTTAAAAAGCTAACAATTCCTTATCCTCTGAGGTGGGAAGCTAATAAATAATGCTTAAAATGAAAACACCAGGAAGTAGCAACATAAATCTGTTACCTACCAACAAGGAGGTAAAAACCAAGAGAATCAACTAAGAGTTGAAATTGGCTGCATCTGAGGAGAAGCAAATGCTGTCGGTGGTGGGGCAGGGCGGGGGCACAGCACCAGGGGACTGCTGTTTTTCAAAACAAGCTTTTTGAAATTGACTTTTTAAACTATATAATAAATTTTAGATTAAAAAAAGAATAAATAGATGTCAATATTTAAACCTGGAAAGAATACTCAAGAAACTGTTAGCAGTAGTTACTTCTTTTTTCTTTTAAAGATTTTTTTTTTAAGTATGCTTTTCTTTGGTGAGGAAGATTGGTCCTGAGCTAACATCTGTTGCCAATCTTCCTTGTTTTTTTTTTGCCTCCCCAAAGCCCCAGTACATAGTCGTATATCCTGGGTGTAAGTCCTTCTAGTTCTTCTATGTGGGATGCCGCCACAGCATGGCTTGATGAGTGGTGGGTAGGTCTGCACCTAGGATCCGAATTGGGTGAACCCTGGGCTGCAGAAGTGGAGCGTGCAAAACCAACTACTATGCCATGTGACTGACCCAACAGTAGTCACTTCTAGAGAGTAAGGCTGAATGTAGAGAGAGGAAGAAGACTTAAGCTTTCAATTTATTACTTCAATACAGTTGGAATTTATGTGTGGTATTCTTTTTTTTGGTGAGGAAGATTGTCCTGAGCTAACATTGTTGCCAATCTTCTTCTTTTTGCTTGAGGAAGACTGCCCCTGAACTAACATCTGTGCCAATCTTCCTCTATTTTATACGTGGAACACTGCCACAGCATGGCTGATGAGCGGTGTGTAGATCTGCACTCAGGATCCAAACCCGCGAACCCCAGGCCACCAAAGCAGGGTGTGCGAACTTAACCACTACACCACTAGGCCAGCCCTCTTTTTTTTTTAAGCATGAATACTTGTTTACTTGTATTAAAAACAAAAGCCAAAAAACTATTATTAAAAAATTGTAAACCAGGACTTATAAAACTTCAAAGATGCCAGTTGACTCATCTGTTACTAGGTCTCAGGATACGAGATGCAAATCAACTCAGGTCAGAAACAATGTCTAGGACAGAAGAACTGAGGCATCGAGGACCCTGGGAAGGCTCACAGCTCAGCCACCAGCCTCCTGGCCGTCCTGACCGGAGCCCTGCTCACCTGCTGTCATGGGAACGACGTCTGAACGCAGGAGCATCTGGATGCGGCCGGCTGGCTTGTTCCCAATCTTGATGTCCATGTACACCTGAGGGTTTGACCGGGCCTTTTTTGCAGTGGGCTCTCCCTAGGCACAGAAGAAATCGCCAGGTTAGAGAGAACTCCCTAACTCCCCAAGCAGGGAGCGAGTATTCTTCTGAACACACGCCCAGAACCCAGCTGCAGCGAGCAAGCTGGAGCAAGGTGCTCACAGGGAAGGCCTTGGGACTCCATGGGGTCACAGAAGGTGGGGGCGACAGCCACAGCACGCAGCTGGATGTCTAGTGACAGGAGATCTCAGCACTATCTACTCGAGCCCCACCCCACAGGCACATGTTATCTCGTCACACTGGCCCTCATACACATCAGCTTGCTTCACCCTGCCCTGCACTCACAGAACACTTTTCTGGCCCGCAATACCCAACTCTCAACAACTTCAAACCCCAGTGCAAGCCCACTCACCTCACTCCAGTTAAGTGGACCCATTTATGTAACACCATCCCCTCCTTCTATGTGTAGCCCTGGATACCCATAGGCTGGCTACAATGGAAGCAAGGAGGGCAGCCCTCTGGCCTGGGTCTAAGCGCTCAGAAGCCAATGGAGGAGACTGGGACCTTGTTTATACCCCAAGTAGACGTGAGGCTAAGCAGAGACATTTAATACAGCTGTCGCACTTGTTCCAAAGAGAAAAGTCAAATGTTCTTAACCTGTTTATGGTTTGGTTTAACAAGCACGTGTTGAGGTATCATGCTGGGCACTGAGGATACTATGACTATTATTTGCCACTAACAACACCAGTGACATAGCAGCAGCAGCAAATACTCACATAGCACTTGCCACGTACTGGGTACGATTCTAAACGCTTTATGTATATTACCTCATTCAATCCTCACAACCACCCTTATCAGTACCACTATCTTCCCCATTTTATAGATGGGAAAACTGAGGCGCGGTAAAGTTCAATAACTTGCCCAAGGTCACAGAGATGGCAAGTGGGGAAGCTGGAATTCAAATCTAAATGCTCCCCGCCCCCCACCCAAGTCCACACTCATAATCACATTAACCCACATTTTTATTAACAAGCCTAATACAAGGCCCCTATCCTCACAGAATTTACTGCCTAGAAAGGGAAAGGCAATGAGCTCTTGAGTAGCCTGTACACAAACAAAGACATACAGGCAAACACAAAGACTGGCTCCACCAAGAGTGTATGGTGGCCTGCAGCGTGGAGGGGCGCGCAGGGTCAAGAGCTCGGAGAGGCCCTCCCAGACTATCCTGCGGGCCAGGGATGGGGAGCCACTGCAAAGCTCTCAGCAGGAGGGTCAGACGATTAGTCTTGTCCTTTAAAAAGATCATTTTAGAGCTCTTTGTGGAAGACTGGAGGAGAGCAAGACTGCAGCCAGAAGACTAGTTAGGAAGCTAGTGCAATTATCCAGATGAGATGAGAGGCTCCACTAGGATGACGGAACAACCAGGGGAGGTGGGATTCAAGGAAGATTTAAGAGGAAAAGTTAGCAGAATATAATAACGGATTGGCGCTAATTTTTTTTTTTTTTTGAGGAAGATTAGCCCAGAGCTAACATCTGCTGTCACTCCTCCTCTTTTTGCTGAGGAAGACTGGCCCTGAGCTAACATCCGTGCCCATCTTCCTCTACTTTCTATGTGGGACGCCTGCCACAGCATGGTTTGCCAAGTGGTGCCATGTCTGCACCCGGGATCCGAACCAGCGAACCCCGGGGTGCCGAAGCAGAAGTTGTGCACTTAACCCCTGTGCCACCAGGCCAGCCCCAAGGATTACCTCTATTTTAAAGAGGGGTCTAGGATGCCCTAGCGTTACTCCACTGTGAGGGCCATTTATGGTGCTCTGCTTTGTGTCCAAGTTTCTGGCTTGGGTCAATGTGTGGATGGATGGCAGCAAATTGACAAGCTAGAGAACACAGGAAGAACAGGCTTAGAGAAGGGAGGGCATCCATTTTAGGGAACTTTAAGCTGCCTGTGAGACTTAAAGCAGAAACATCTAAAGCTCAGGACTTGGAACAGAGACCAGGAAAGTCAATAGCACAGGAGAAGCTGTGAAAAATCAGAGCGACTGCTACTGTTTTGGCCGAGAAGAGAGATCCATGAGCCAAGAAAGAAATCCAGAAGAACAACAGTCACAAGGGGGGGAGCGGAGGCAGGGGATTGTGCTCAGAGAAGTATGCTGAGTCAGGAGCAAACGCCAAGGCAGGCTCTCTTAGGCAGGGAGAACCCTGAACCTATGCACAGACTGACAGGAAGGTACCACGACCCTATCCTGCCTCCCCTGCGTCAGGGCAGGAGCAGGAGGCCTGTGTCGCCTCGGTGAAGGAGGGGACTGAGCAGGAGGGTGAAGGGGAGCACTCATGACTTTCCTCACTCAGGCCTGCGGGACCTGAGGGGAGCAGAGAAGCTCAGGACGCAGAGCACGAGGATGAGAGAACCAACGCCTCTCCTTCTAGTTCACTTAATACTGCCTTCACCAAAGGACTAAGAGTTCATTCTTTACTCTCTCTGCTTTTGTACGCACACTTGCAAATTCCCATAAAAACTTAAAAAAAAAAAAGTCTCCTGCGGAAAGCACCAGCCTCCCCTCTGGCAGCCCAGCCTTCAACCTCACCTCCTGGGTTTCCACTTTGGGAGGCTCTGACCCTTCTTCCTCTTTATTCTCTTCAAGAGTCTTCCCAGAAAACTTCCTCAACCAGTCATCATCTGACCAAACTACAGGGAAAGAATCAAACAAACGTGAAGAAACTCAAGCTATCAGCCAACTGCTAATTAGCTGCTTTGGTGAGCAAAGGAGAACACACTACGTGGCCCACTGGGCCGGAGGATTCCGCTTTGGGAACTCCCAAGGGTAAGGAAAGTTCGTGGGGAATGTCAGCCCTGAAGGCCAGCTCTCAGCAGGGCTAAGTGAGAAGGTACGCTAAAGGGAAAGGCGGAGCTCTTGCCGGTTCTAGCCGGGGAGCACGCCAGGAAGGGAGTGCCGAGAAAACTGGGAGAGAGGAGATCAGGCAGGGTTTGTCTCCTAAGGGGAACGATTATCCTGAGAAACACAAACTTTATTTTCCCACAAAGGTGGCGCACGGCCTTCACCAACGTGGACATCCTCTACACCTGTCCACCAGGAGCGGTACTCATTCCAAGTAAATACGGATAAAATTGCAACCAAGGCCACATTGGAGGACATGATGGGGAATGTGTAGTTGCCCCCACTCACCTGGTCTGGAAGAGCCTTCCTTAATCCTCATTGGTTTGGCCAAATTGACACGAATTGTCCGTCCAAAGAGTTCAGATTCATTCTGAAAAGATTAAAAATCCAGCTGCTTAAACTGTTAGGTTGAAAGAGAGTCAGACAGCTTTCCACCTGCTTCTGATACATCTGAGACTTGCTCATTTGTTTTCCCTTAACCCCTGAGCCCCTACTAGCGAGCTCTGTACCACCACAGGGCAGAGTTGGGTACAGGGAAGTTCCTTCCTGGACCCCTCACACACCTCCCGTCTTCCAGCACCAGCAAAGACCTGTGCTACCAACAGCAACTCCAGGTTCAGGGTGCTCTAATTACAAGGATAACTGTACTTTCCAAGTCCCTGAGGTCACCTTCCAAAGCCAAGATCAGCTTTGAAATGGTGAGAAGTGCTCTTTCTCTGAGAGCTGAGGAATATATTTGGTGAACGGGTAACAGAACAGGAATAAAGGAGAATCTTATTATCCAAAGATAATTGGTACCATGAAAGGTCACTTAATGTGGTTTTTTTGTTTTTGAGGAAGATTAGCCCTGAGCTAACATCTGCCGCCAATCCTCCTCTTTTTGCTGAGGAAGACTGGCCCTGAGCTAACATCTGTGCCCATCTTCCTCCACTTTATATATGGGACACCTGCTACAACATGGTTTGATAATCGGTGCGTAGGTCCGCACCCGGGATCCGGACTGGTGAACCCCAGGCCGCTGAAGCGGAACATGCAAACTTAACCACTGTGCCACACGGCCAGCTCCAAAGGTCACTTAATGTGAATCCATTTAGAGAGCAGTGAAGAAAATTTCATGGTAAAAAGTAAAGGAAAAAAACATTTGACTGGGACTTCGTTGTGATGAAACTAAAAATAATGAAAATCAATTTATTATAGTTAAAATTCAGGTTTAACTACGCACTAATTTGTAGAACAAAGTAGTAACGGGTGCCGATTAATTTGCAGTATTTTTTCCAACAAGTCTAGCAACAGTACGGTACGACATCTTTGCACTTTGTATCTCATGTGAAAATCACAAGGATCTCAAAGAAGGACTCAAGAGCTTCAGCATTTTCCCCAAGGACCTCTCCAAGTGATTCAAATCATTTGCAGTGTAGCACACCCTGTCATTATCCTTATCGAATTCCTCTTCTCAGTTGTTAATTCCTCTAACACTTCGTGAAATCCTACCTCGTTGGCAAAATACGCAATTCACTGTACAAGCAGTTTACATAGTATTTGCAATTTATTATCCTAGACATGGGGCAGCCAGTGAGAGATTGGCCAATAAGGACGATTCAGATTTATATTATTTGGGGAAGGATGTTTGAGTAAGGGCTAATCTTCTAAGTGATCAATTCACAGTGAATATTTTCACGGGATGACAATATTTACTTCGCCATGTAACTTTGTAGGTCCACCCTTGTAACTTTGGAGGTTCAGCAAACCAATATATGAACAAGGACCCTCTGTACCACCAAAAAGCTTTAGTAAGAATGAAGATTCCCAGCCATACCATGTTGTCGATAGCTGCTGCAGCATCCTGCCAAGAAAAGACCAGGTAGGAGTTTAGCTTTTTGTGGTGTCTAAAAACATACTCAGTAGCAATAAAAACAAGACAAAGTCACCTCTATCCTTCCTGCCAAGGGGCTGTGTGTGTCTCACAGAGAGCACCTCCTGGCTGACTGAGGAGCTGGTGGTACAGCCATCTGCCATCTAGTGGGAGGCATGAGAACTAATCACCAGCGCTGCCAGGCAAGAATGCCAATGAGCAGGGCTGAAGGAGCTCTGCAGAGCAAGAAGGGCAGGACCTGGCAGGTCTGTGATGCCAACCATGGTCTACAGTTTGATTAAGAGAGGGAACTTTCCTTCAAACAGCACTTCTTGTCTTTCTGGAAGCATGAGCATGGGGCCGAGAAACCTAGCCGAATGGAGAACAGCTCCCTTTGTCATCGGTGACAACACTGACACAAGCCAAAGACTAAACATAGCTAACACAGAATCTTCTCACCTCTGCCAACTCAAATTCAACAAAAGCAAATCCTCGGTGCTTTTCTGAAAAAAGAGGAAACAAAAACAAGTAATTGTTTTGGGGCAAGGGGAAGAAACAGATGGTCACAATGGAAGTGAAGTCAGTCACGTGCCATATCCAGACACTAGAAATTCCACCCAATCACTATGTGGGAAGAAGGAATCTCACTCTTTGATTCTTCTTAGTCTAAATGACATTTTAAGCAATACAGCTAATGAACATAGCTACTTTTTTAGTGAAGACAGCTAATGAGCTATACTTTTAATCTTTAAAAACAAGCATTTGATTCTTCTACCAAAGCCAAATTAAAACCTTAACCTTTGCATGCAAGGCAGCTAGAAAAATGAAGTCATTTAACCTACCAATTATTTATTCCAAATATACACTGTGAGCATCAACTGTGCATAAAGCATGAATCCTAAAACCTGGATAAGGATGCTCAGCCTTTATCTTCAGGAAAATGCTGATCTAACTACAAAGGGCCAAGCACAACAATGTTAATTTAATTTCCCAAGTAACCTTAGAGAACGAATATAACCTTATCATTTTTTACAAAGGTCCCAGGCCCAGAGAGTTTAAAGACCTTGCTAACAATACATATGCAGGATCGATCATGGAGCTGGGCCTAAAGCTCCAATCTTAAAAATGACAACAAAGGTAAAATAGAAAACTGAACTGTAACTGTGATACCAATTGAAGGAAAACTTACCCAGCTGCACAGAGGCCAAGGCCCCACTGTTGGAGCTGGGTTTTCCTGCTGCCCTGTTTAACAGCACAGCTGCCAAGAAGGGGGCAGGTATGGTAGTGTACCCGGCAGGCACTTTGAAACAACAGTCAGATGTCCATGTAGGTCAAAACCTATCTTCCTTCTGGGCTACCGAAAATTTTGTTATCTCAAACCCAACATACAGGACTCTCTGCAAAGTTATGTTATAGCTCACAACTGCAAGCCTCAGAACATTCCTTCTGCATCAAGATCACCGTCATGCTGCCCTACTGAGGCACCCTCCTCCCGAACTTTCCTACATACCAACCATATTTAGAATGCTCTGTGATATGCCTTTAAAAAAGTTTTAAGTTCTTTTCCGAGTAGGAAAATTCTGAACACGGGAGACACTAAAAGGACTCACCTGTTTCATAATCCAGAGGAATCTGAATATCTGTGATGTCTCCAAAAGGGATGAAAGCAGCATGAAGAACTTTGTCGTCCACTTCCTCTGCCAGTCCACCTAAAAAGAAGCCAAGAGCCTCTGTACCACTGTCCTCCATTCTCTTGAGAAGTCCCTGCAGCCCAGTTAGCATGCTATAGCCACAGGGGAAGTGTCTTTCCATTTAGTCTTATGGGTACATAAGCACCCCTCTCATCTGCTCCCTCACCCTTACTATGAAGCACAGTTCTCTCTTCACCCTTCTTTCAGACCCCTTCATCTAGCCCCAGGATTACTGCAATAGCTTCTTCCTTTTTTGTGTGTGAGGAAGATTGGCCCTGAGTTGACATCTGTGTAAATATTCGTCTATTTTGTATACTGGATGCCCCCCCACAGCATGGCTTGATGAGCGGCGTGTAGGTCCGCGCCCAGAATCCCGGGCCTGGGAATCCGGGGACACCAAAGCGGAGCTCAAGAACTTAACCGCTACGCCACCGCCAGCGGGGTGGTCCTGCAATAGCTTAACTGACCTCCCTCTCCTCCACACAGCCAACTACAACGATCCTGGGAACGCGCAGATTTTAACCCATCACTTCCCTGCTTCAACTCCTTCAAAGGTTTCCCACCGTCCTCAGGATAAAGTACAAACTCCTCCGCAGTATATACAAGGCTCTTCATAACCGGAGCCCCGCCCACCTCTTCAGCCTCTTTCCCTTTGCTTCCCCAATTCCCTGGGTATCCCGCAAGATGACACACTTGCCCCCAAGAGTAAGACTCTTGCACACCTTTGGGCTTTTGCTCTTGCTGTTCCCTTTCACACTTGCCCCTACTTTGGCTACCTGGATAACTCAGGCTCATCAGCTCCGGCGTCACCGCATCCTGAAAAGTTTGCTCTCACCTCTCTAGATGGAGGGGTCATTTCTCCCCGCACCCAAGCCCACGTCATCTTTGTCCATCCCCACTAAAGCGCTCATCAAACTGTGCTACTGGGGTTATTCTCATTTCTACCTGGCTAATCTGGGAACTCCTTCCTTTAGGGTAAGGAACCGGGGCTGAGCCATCGCGACAGTGAATGTTTGCAAAATGAATGGGCGCGAGGATCTGGAGACCCATAATACCCCTCTATCAATGCTCCGAGTCCAGGAGGTGAAGAGTTCCGGTTAGAGTTTAGCGGACTTGAAAGAGAGCCGGAAAAATCGTGATGTTCGGGCTAACACTCTGAAGCAAGGCAATACTGCCAGAGATCTGGCCTAGACAGCTGTTCGTCGCCCTCCGCGTCCGGAGACGTGTCCCACCCCAAACCCGGACCCACTCGGGGCCGGTTCGCCGGCAATCTGCCTAGCGCCCGCGACTGCTCACCCACGTACAGCACGCGCTTGGTGGTGGCCATCTTACTTCCCTTCCGCGCGCCCGTGCCGGAAGCCGCAGCTCGGCCCGCCCCTGCCCCGGCCCCGCCCCGGCCCCGCCCCGCGCTCGCAGACCCCGCCCACTCCAGCGCAGGCCAAACGCGCCTCTGGCCCTGGTAAGTGTCGGGCGCTGTGTCAGGTGCACCGTGGGGAACAAAGCGATGTGGTCCTGATGCTTTCTATGTTCCACGTGCTCAGTGCTGCAGGAGACAATACTCGGCCGAATCAGCCCAGGTCGGCAAATAATAATCTACTGGTAAACCAGGGTCCGCGCGCCACCCACGCCTGCCTGTTTCTGGGCAACCCGGGAGCTGCGAATGGATTTTACAGTTTTAAATAGTTGGAAAGAAAAAATCAAAACAAGAATAATATTTCGAGACACGTTAAAATTATAAGAAATTTGGTTTTCAATGTACATAAGGTTTTATCGGAACATAGCCACGATCAATCTTTTGAGTATTGTATGGCCGCTTTCACACTCCAACGGCAGGAGACCTATAGCCCGCAAGGCCTAAAATACTTACCACTTGGCTCTTTAGGACAAAAGTTTGCCGACTTTTGGAATAAACCAACAAATACATAAATCGCAGATTGACATACGTGGTAGACAACAATGGGTTAACACCTCCCTGAGGTCACATTTAAGCTGAAACCTGGAGGAGGAGGAGCCAGGGAAAGGAGGAAGCAGGAAAAAGGATTTCAGGGAGAGGAGACAGCTTCTGCACACTCAAGGAACTGAAAGGGCAGTGTGGAGGGAGAGGGGGGTGGGGAGAGGGCATGAAATCAGGCAGGAAAGGTGGGCAGGGGCCACACCATGCAGGGCCCTGTAAACCGTGTGGAGGATCTGGGGGCTCTGAGAAGCTGTTGAAGGTTGTAATGGGGAGTTCCATGGTCACATTTATGTTTCAAAATAGTTCTCTGACCACTATGCCCAGAATGGATTGGGTGGAACCGTGGAGACCAGGAAGCTAATGCAGTAGCCTAGGGGATAGTTGATGGTGGGTCTCACCCTCCAGCCCACCCTCCAGCTGGTTCGCAGGGTGATCTTTCTTCAGAAGAAACTTAAATTCTCTAGAATTCCCTTCTTAATTCACTGCTGTTGATAACAAGGCTCCTAGAGCCCTTGACAAGGGGCCATGGCTAGGTCAGGTCAACCCCGACCTACACACCAGCTCTGGCCCTTACCTCGTGCTCTTTTTCCTTGCCTCTGCCTCTGCTCCTTTCTCTCCTTTCTCCATCTGGAAGCACCCAGCAGTCCCCATCGGAGGCCCTAGTTAAGCTTCACTCATCCAAGCCCCTGTAGACAGAGGCCATGGCCCCCAGGTCTAGAAGTCGACTGGAACATTCACACTGTAACTGTAGTCAGGTGTGTCTGTCTCTCCTACTTTGACACCAAGGCCTATGGCCAACTGTGTTCTCAGAGCTAAGCAGTGGCTGCACACATAGCCCACCTCACCAACCTCAGGCCAAACAAGGGGGATGCTGCTCATAGAAATGAGGCTGAGGGGGGCCGGCCCAGTGGTGCAGCGGTTAAGTTCACATGTTCTGCTTCGGCGGCCTGGGGTTCGCCAGTTCAGATCCCGGGTGCAGATATGGCACCGCTTGACAAGCCTTGCTGTGGTAGGTGTCCCACCTATATAGCAGAGGAAGATGGGCACTAATGTTAGCTCATGGCCAGTCTTCCTCATCAAAAAGAGGGGGATTGGCAGCAGATGTTAGCTCAGGGCTAATCTTCCTCAAAAAAAAAAAAAAAAAAAAAGAAATGAGGCTGAGGGATCTGATTATGAGATCTCCTTGTGTACACATCACTATTCCAGACCAACAAGGTCACTCTTAAGAAGAATCTGACATATATCCTTTATGTGGGTGTGGTATAATAAAAAATATATTTGGTCTTTGTCCCTAGTACCTGGCACAGCGCTCCTAAAACCCTCCTGAGTGATGAGTGCCTTTTGTTATTCATGATGAACCACTTTTGACCATACCTGAGTTTACACCAAGGAGGTGACTCTTGGCGAGGTCCTATATGTGTCAGGATTCTGCAGAGAAACAGAACCAATAAGATACATATCTATAGGCAGAGATTTATTATGAGGAATTGGCCCATGCAGTTATGGAAGCGGAGGAGTCCCACGATCTGTCACCTGCAAGCGGAGACCCGGGAGAACCAATGGTGTAAATCGCAGTGCAGGGCAGGAAGAGACGAGATGAGATGACCCAGCTCAAGTAGCCAGGCGGGAGAAGGGGCTCATTCTCCCTTCGTCCACCTTTTGTTCTATTCAGGCCCTCAGTGGATTGGATGAGGCCCACCCCCACTGGGGAGGGCCATCTGCTTTACTCAATCTACTGATGCAGATGCTGATCTCATCCAGAAACACCCTCACAGACACGCCCAGAAGTAACACTTGGCCAAATATCTGGGCACCTTGTGACCCGACCCAGTCAAGTAGACATATAAAATTAACTGTCACAGGCCCCTAGATAGCTTCAAGATGGGGGCTGGTCACCAGAGGAACCAACCACACGACTAGAGGGTTGGAACTTTCAGCCCCACCCCTTGATCTTCAGGGAGGGGAGAAGGAATGGAAATTGAGTTCAGTCAGCAATGCTCAATGATTCAATCAATCATGCCTAGGTAATGAAACTTCACATAAAAGCTCTAAATGTGGTTTGTTTGGGGAGCTTCTGGTTGGTGAACACATCGATATGCTGGGAGGGTGGCATCCCTGGAGAGGGCATGGATGCTCCACTCCCTTCCCTCCCCAACCTTGCCCTATGCATCTCTTTCATTTGGCTCTTCCTGGGTTGTAGCTTTTATAATAAACTGTAATCATAAGTATACCTCTTTCCTGAGTTCTAGGAGTTGTTCTAGCAAATTATCGAACCTGAGGGAGGGGGGTCGTGGGAACCTCCAAATTTGTACTTGACTAAGCAGAAGTGCAGGTAGCATGGGGACCCCATTTGTGGCTGGTGTCTGAGTGGGGGCAGTCTTGTGGGACTGAGCCCTTAATCGGTGGGCTCTGTGCTAACTCTGGGTAGTGTGGGGGACAGGTCTTGGCCACGCCAAGATATGTCTCTTTGGCATGAGGATTATTTGAGGCTGATTGCTTTTGATAAACTGGGACAGGGAAGGAGGCTCTGAGGGGTAGAACTTGCTTGCCCTTTGTTAGGAGACATTTACATTGTAAAGGAAATCTCTATCTGTAAAGGTGCCTCCCTCTCTGTACCAGGAAGAAGGGGATGACCTTCTCTCTAGAAACTTTTAATCAATACCAAAGTCAAGGACTTAAATCTGCATAATAATCTTATTCCTGTTTCTGGTAACCTCCTGTAACTGACTTCCTTCCCCCTCCCAAAGTTGGCATTTCTTTAAGGATTAAGCATCTTTCCTTAGGCTAGGAACTGATTGCTTCACTCACCTGTGACCACCCAGCTCAAGACTTGCCTCTTGCTGTGTCCATCAAGCGCTGTGCCAACAGGGCAATCTTTTGACTATTGTGGGAGGGACATTTCAATCATGTGTGAAACACCCTGTTTGGGGGTATATAACCACTCTGTGCACCCCACTTCTTTGGTGTCCTTTCTTCCTTTGGAAAAAAAGTCCCCGGGCCATGGTCCTCATAAAGCTTTGTTTAATTTTCTCTTGCTATTCTGTCTCATGTGAATTTAATTCGTTCTCCGGCCAGACGAACCCATTATTAGGTAGAGGAAAAGTCTTCCTCCCCTACAGTAGTTAGTGTCAGAATTGACTGTAGTCAGATGTGACTGTCTCTCCCCCTTTGACACCAAGGCCTGTGGCCTGCTGTGTTCCCAGAGCTAAGCAGTAGCTGCACACACAGCTAACCTCACCAACCTCAAGCCAAACCAGGGAGATGCTCATAGAAATAAGGCTGTGGGATGTGA
Organism: Equus asinus; assembly: GCF_041296235.1. NCBI lineage: Eukaryota > Metazoa > Chordata > Mammalia > Perissodactyla > Equidae > Equus > Equus asinus. The sequence goes on from NC_091794.1 coordinate 83,427,399, forward strand.
TTATGACAACGCCTTATATATCCGTCATTATTCCAGACCAACAAGGTGATTCCTGAGAAAGATCCAACCAGGTGCTCTTGTTGTTTGCTCCTCATAATTTACAACCTGTACTCCTCTCTTCTCCGTATTAACTCACCTAGATGACAGGAAAAAAATCCAGGTGCCAGCCTGCCCAAGTTACCAGGTTAAGTGGCAGAAACATGGTTCTGTACACAGCCCCTAATCTTTTAGGAAGATATTTGCAAGTCAAAACCATTGCAGAAAACAAGAACAGCCAAACATACAGTTTTTCCTTGTCTAGGAGGTAGCAGCAGCGACAGCGCCCACCTTCTGGGCAGCTTCCTTCTTGGCGTGATGAGCCTGCAGAACCGCCACAGCTTCATCCACCTGTGAGAAATCTCCAGGGGCTCAGTGACATCTGAGGAGAGCCCCTCCCACCCCTCTCTGGTGCCGACCACTTTCCCAAATACCACACCCCAGCCGCCCTCAAATCACAGGCGAGGCCCAAGAAGGTCATGGGGCAGCAGACCCTTCTCTCTGCTGCTCCCAGGTGTGCGAGGCCGCCCCTCGTCCTCCCGAGCTGAGTGAGCGAAGCCCCAGGGTCAGAGAAGCAGCTCATCTTGGAGCGGAGCGACTCAGGGGACTCCATCATGTGCAGCAGCTCGGAGTTGTCGATCTCCAGCAGCATCCCTGTAATCTTTCCAGCCAGGTTTGAATGCATGTTCTGTATGAGCGGGAACAAACGTTCTCCTGTGGGAAGAGATTTCATTAAAAAGCAGGTGAAATCCCAGTAAAGAGTGGACCTGGTGTCCAGGTCAGTACCAGACTCTGGCCCCCTCTTCTGCAAGCACGTGGGTCACTCACCCAGCATCTGCTTCTGTTCCTGGGGGGGTGCTGCAGCCAGCATGGAGGCGGTCAGGGGCTCCTGTCCCTGCACGTGGACCGCAGGCTGGGGTGCCTGGAAACCAGAAGCAGCGGTCAGCACCAAGGAAAGGACACTTGACGGTGGTCGAGATTAGGACAGTCCAACCATTCAACACCTGAATGCCACCATTCAAAATGCCAAGGGAGGGGAAGACAGGTAACAGTCCCTGAGCAAACTTGATCCACTGAGAGGCAAGTGGTGGCAATATAAAAAACTATGTAGACTCATATATATTTAAAAGTTCAAAGGATTGGAAAAGGAAGGTGAAATGAACCCACACAGAACGCACCTGCTCTGTGTCAGGTCTAGTGCTATGCAGCTGTCCCACACGCAATTAGTCCTCACAAACTTTTTCAGGTAGATGTTTCAGGTGATATGATATCACCTCATTTTATCCGTGACAACCAATGAGCTCAAGTAATTTGCTCACATTAGCCAAATAATAGCTGAGTACCATATTTGTTTATTGAATATACAAAGCTACCGTAACTATCTATAGCAGCACAGCTTTTTTTCTAAAGACTACGTTATCCCCTTTGGAGGGATTCCCAGAAGTGACTGGGCCAAAGGGCATACATATCAAAGCAGTTACAATTATTATGTACCATACTACCTCTCTTGTAAAATGTTCTAGAAACACCAGATGTTTCTAGATGTCAACGTCTAGATGCTTCTATGAGGTCAGTGATGATCTCAAGTCTGAAAGCAGTTCTCTGAAGGTTTTAGGAAGGATTCATATCTTTTCACGTGGCTTTTGGAAATCCCATCTTTAGAGATCGTAAGGTAGTGAAATGAGTGGAAGGGTGGGACGCATCCATTTCTCTCCCACGTTTCTGAAGGGAACAGTTGCACATCATGATCACACTCGGCACAATTTGTATCTACATTTTAAAATCCTCTTCTTCTAGAGAAAGAGCATTTTGAGAGCAGGGAGCGTTGTCAGTCTGTTTATCACTGTAACCCCAGCCCACTGCACAATTCCTTGGCATTTAGTGGAGTTTTAATATTTGATGAATGAAGCAGAGAAAAGCTTCTTTCAAATAATGTTGAAATGGAAAATTCTATTCTTAGCACATTGGGAGCCTGGGCCTCCTCTGCAGAGGCTGAATCACAGGACGTGGGCTGCCGACGTTGGAGGTGCATTTACGTGGGGCAACAGCCAAGGGAGGAGCATGTGCGTGAGTGGCGGATCAGATGCTAAGTGTCACACGGCAACAGGAACCCCTAAGAAAAGAAGAAGCCAAATTAAAGCCCATCACTTGGCAACCACAGTCCCCAAGAATCCTCCTTCGATTCAGTGTTTGTACTGTGGGGACCTGGAAATGGCCACCCCAAGATATGTCTCTTTGGCATGATGATTATTGAGGCTAGTTACTTTGCAGACAGGAAAGCAACTGAAAAATAGAATTTACTTACCCTTTGTAGGAGATATTTACATTGTAAGGGAACTCTCCATCTGTAAAGATATCTCCCTCTCTGTACCAGGAAGGGGAGATGACCCTGTCTCTAGAAACTCTTAATCAATGGGGAAGGCAAGGACTTAAATCTGCATTTGTTTATTGTGCTTGTCTGGTAACCTCCTGTAACTGACTTCCCTCCCCCTCCCAACGTTGGCATCTCTTTAAGGATTAAGCATCTTTCCTTAGGCTAGGAACTGATTGCTGCACTCACCTGTGACCACCCAGCTTGAGACATTAGAATTGCCTCCTGCTACGCGCCCGCCAAGATAGCAGACCCACTACCTGCTGTGTCCATCAAGCACTGTGACAGGGCAATCTTGTGACTATTGTGGGAGGGACATTTCAATCATGTGTGAAACACCCTGTTTGGGGGTATATAACCACTCTGTGCACCCCACTTCTTTGGTGCCCTTTCTTCCTCCGGGAAGAAAGGCCCCGGGCCATGGTCCTCATAAAGCTTTGTTTAATTTTCTCTTGCTATTCTGTCTCATGTGAATTTAATTCATTCTCTGGCCAGACGAACCCACATTAGGTAGAGGAAAAGTCTTCCTCCCCTACAGTACCATGGAGACTGTTTGAAGGATTAGAATCTAAAACGTTCTCTCTGCTAGCCAGGGACCTTTTTCTTCACTGGCAGCAGAAGGGGCAGATGGCCAGGTCTGCCAGAACCTAGAGGGGGTGACCTCTCTTCCTGCCTTACACACCATCTCAGCACTGTTCTGACCAATGCTCTAAACTCCAGTCTTAGGTGTGGCAGGTTCCGTATTCTCAGACGGTGGTTCCAAACTTGAGCATGCATCAGAATCACCTGGAGGGCTTGTTAAAGCATGCATTGCTGGCCTGCACTCCCAGAATTGCTGGTTTAGTAGGTCCAACGTGGAGCTGAGAATGTTCATTTCGAACAAGTTCCCAGGTGGTGTGGAAGCTGCTGGCCTGGGAGGCACACTGTGAGAACCATTTTTTTCTGAGAAAAGTAGGGACCTATCAAGAGCAGGGCAGTACAAGCTGTCCATTCTGGGTGCAAACAATAAAGGGGTATATTGTCTGTACAGAATTTTCAAACAATAATAAAACAGCTAGGAAGTCAGTCATTTGTTATTATCATCATGCTCAGGCAACTCTGAATGGTATCAGTCACAAAATACTCCTCCTGAAAAAAAAACTTCCACTGGTCTAAATTGAAACAATTACTGTGGTTACTCTTGAATAGGCTTCAAATTAGCACATTTTTATTACTTATCCTTAATAAATATTGTATTCTATATAAAAGCTACTTTGGGAATCTAGTTATACAGTTGGTCCCCAAGGCACCTGGAGTCAGATACAAGTGCTTATTTGGAGAGTAAGCTCTTAGCGGTTCAGGATGCTTTGAGCTCCATCAAGCTCACTTTGGGCACAGTTGGTGTCTCTAACCCATGTGTTACTACAGATTTCTGCATTTAAACAGCAGATTCAAAATTTAAAAAGGATATAGTTGTGTGTAATTTTTCTTTTCTGAGTTATCTTTTTTTCTGGAGTGAAGTTTTAGATGAGGTTAGTAAGACAAAAATATTTGCAAACAGTGGGACTCAGTCTTGAACAATGTACAGTAAAATACTAAGTTTTAAAATTGTCCCTCGGACTTGGCAATGGTTTCATAGACACCAAAAGTGTGAGCAACAAAAGAAAAAGTAGGTAAGTTAGACTTCATCAAAATTGAAAACTGTTGTGCGTCAAAGGACACTATCAAGTGAGTGAGACAATAACACACAAAATGGGAGAAGATATTTGCAAATAATATACGTGATAAGAGTCTAGGATTTAGAACGTGTAAGAACTCTTAAAACTCAACAACAAAAAGACAAAGAACTCTATTAATAAATCAGCAAAGGACCTGAATAGATATTTCTCCAAAGAAGATATACAAATAGTCAACAAGTGTACGACAGTATCAATGTCATTACATCACCTATATGTGGAATCTAAAAAACCAAACTCATAGAAACAGAGGATGGAATGGTGGTTACCAGGGGCTGTGTGGGGGAAATCGTGAGATATTGGTCAAAGGATACACACTTCCCCTTATAAGATGAATAAATTCTGGGGATACAATGTGCAGCATGGTGACTATAGTTAATAATACTGCATTAGATACTTGAAAGTTGCTAAGAGAGTAGATCTTAAATGTTCTCACCAGAAAAAAGAAATAGTAATCATATAGTTTGAGGGAGGTGTGAGCTAACATTATGGTGGTAATCATTTTGCACTATGTAAGCACATCAAGTCAGCACACTGTAGACTTTAAACTTACACAATGTTATATGTCAACCATATCTCGATAAAGCTGAAAAAAATGCACACACAAAAATGATCAATGTCATTAGTCACTAGGGAAATGCAAATTAAAACCACAATGAGATACCACTTCACACCCGCTAGGATGGCTATGATAAAAAAATAAAATAAAAAGTAAGAAGTGTTGGCAAAGATGTGGAGAAATTGGAACCCTCATACATTGCTGGCAGGAATGTAAAATGGCACAGCAGCTGTGGAAAATGGTTTTGCAGTTCCTCAAAAAGTTAAACATAGCATTACCCTGTGACCCGGAAATTCTGCTCCTAAGTGTTTACCCAAAATCACTGAAAACAAGTGTTCAAACAACAACGTACACAAATGTTCGTGGCAGCATCATTCATAGTAGCCAAACGAGGCTTAAATGTTTATCAACAAACGAATGGATTAACAAAGTGTGGCATATAATATATATACGTATAATGGAATATTATTATGGCATATTAGATGTATAATATGTATATACAAAATGAAATATTATTCAGCCATAAAGAGAAATGAAGCCCTGATACATGCTACAGCAAGTAAGTGAAAGAAGTCAGACACAAAAGAGCACGTATTGTATGATTCCATTTATATAAAATATCCAGAATAGACAAATCTATAGAGACAGAAAGCAGTTTAGTGGTTGCTGGGACTCAAGGTAGGGGAGAGTGAAGAGTGACTGTTTAATGGGTACAGAGTTTCTTTTTGGGGTGAGGAGAAAGTTCTAGAACTAGTCAGTGATGATGGTTGCACAACATTGTGAATGTACCAAATGCCACTGAACTGTATGCTTTCAAATGGCTAGAATGGCAAATTTTATGTTGTGTGTATTTCACCACAATAAAAATATGGTCCCTTGGACAGGACTTCTGGTGATGGTAGAATGAAGAGTTCACAAACTCTCTCACCAAAAAACAAATATAAAACTGGACAAAATTGTCAAAACAACCATTTCAGGCCTCTGGAAGTTGACTAAAGACACACAAATTAAGAAGTGTTTATTTATGAAAAATCGCTGAACTTCAGGTAAGAACAGTGGGACTCTGTGGTGTTCTGGCCTGGGGCTGCTCTCATCTCTCCCTCTTCCCCCTCCCACACGGACGGCCCAGTATCGCTCCCAGGGCAGGGCTGGTTGTGAAAACCAGCAGCTTTGCTGCTGGAAAGGGCTGACTTGATTTAAAATGGAGGGCAAAAAACAAATGTCAAGGTGTATTGTTGGCAAAGATATCAAGCTCAGTAGGAGATGCATGGGGAAAGCCCATATGTCTGCTAGCCTGAGGTTGCAGCCCCACTTAGAAGTCATCAGAAATTCACTAGGGAGGTCCTGGAAATGAGAAAGCTGCAGAGGGACTAGATGATCTCTCTACACATCCCTGCCTGGCTGGAAGGCTGCACACGTGTACAGGGAGACCGAGAGCAGCCAAGCTCTGTACACATCTCTAGCTGACTTGGAGGCTATAAATACGTGAGGAAGTACCAGGATCGGCCCATTGGAAAGGAAAACCTGAGGAAGACTTGAAAAGTGCCTGAGCTTTGAATGTGCTCCTCAACCCACACACAGATTCATAGGCAAAGAGTGGAAGCCTTATAGGCACAAGGTTTTTGAGCAAAACCTCTGACAAATCATTGGTTACCATAAGATATTCAGACCCCCTGGAAACCAAGCTAAAAAATAAAAATAAGGATTAAAAAAAACCCCGAGACGCACAACTCTAGAATACTGCTAGAGAGACAGATTCTGCAGACTTAACCCAGGCGAGTCACTAAAAAACAATAAAATAACAAACAAACAAAAAACAAACCACAACAGAAATAACTCTCAGGGGGAAAAAAATCAGAATCCAGAGTTACCACAATATATTATTTGAAATGCCCAGTTCTCAACAAACTATATGAAACATGTAAAGAAACGGGAAGAAAAGCTGTCGATAGAAAACTGTCCCTGAATGGGCCCAGATGCTATATTTAGCAAACAAAGACATCAAATCAGCTATTATAAATATGTTCAAATAATTAAAAGAAACTACGTTTAGAGAATCAGAAGAAAACATTATGATGCTAAATCAACAAATAAGAAATTTCAATAAAGAACTAGAAACTACAAAAAAGAATCAAGTGGAAATTCTAGAGTCAAAACTACAATAACAAATCAAAAATTCACTAGAAGGACTCAACAGCAGATCTGAGATGGCAGAAGAAAGAATCACTGAACTTGAACATAGCTGAGTAGAAATGATCTAAGCTGAAGAACAGAAATAAAAAAGATGGAAGAAATAGGAACAGAGCCTCAGACCTGTGGTACGACATCAATCATACCAACATATGTGTAATAAGAGTCCCAGAAAGAAAAAAGAGAGAGAAAAGGAAAGAAAAAATACTTGAAGATATAATGGTCAAAAACTTCCTAACTTACTGGGAAAACATTCATCTACAGATCCAAAGGATTCCAAGTAGAGTAAACAAATTCACATATAGATGCATTATCATCAAACTGCTGAAAGCCAAAGCACAGAAAATTTTGAAAACAGCAAGAGAAAAACAACCTGTCAGAACTCATAAAGTACAGTTCTGATGAGCCTTACTTCTAATCAGAAACAACAGAGGCCAGAAGGCATTGGAATGACACAATCAAGATGCTGAAAGAAAAAAAAACCTGTCTGCCAAGATTTCCATGTCCAAAAAAATTATCCTTCAGAAATGGATAACGACTTTTTTTAGTTTAAATAAATTGAATATCAACAACAAAAAACAAATGAAGATGAAATAAAAACATTTCCAGATCAACAAAGACTGAGAGAATTCATTACTGGCAGACTTGACTTACATGTAACATAAATGAAGTCCTTCAGGCTCAAAGGAAGAAATATCCGTGGTAACTTGAATCCACAGAGAGAAGGGGAGAGCACCAGGAAAGTTATATTTGTGGGTAAATATAAAGAACTATACAAATATATATATTCTCTTTTCTTCTAATTTCTTTAAAATATATATGATTATATAAATCAACCATTATAACACTATTGGTGGGTTTATAACATGTATTGATGTAATATATAGGTAACAGTAATAACACAAAGGAGGGGGTAAGAAATGGAGCTATATTGGAGCAAAGTTGCTATATCTAACAAGATTTAAGGCAGTATTAACCTAAAGAAGTTTGTGATAAGTCAAGTTGAATACTATAATCCCTAGAGAGACCCCTCTACGTATATAGTTCGAGTGAGTGAAATGAGTGAAATTTTTCACCGAGTTTGGATGAGTGAAAATAACTCAATAAAATATAGTTTAAAAAATCAATAAATTAAAATGGTACACTAAAAAATATTTTTTTAACACAAAAGAACACAAACAGGGACAGAAGAACACAAGAAGACATGAGAAATACAGAAAATAAATAGCAAAATGGTAGGCATAAGTCCAGCCATATCAGTAATGACATTAAATGTGAATAGACTAAACAATTTAATCAAAAGGCAGATTGTCAGATTAGATTTTTTTTAAAGCAAGATTCAATTATATGCTGTCTATCAGAGACACAAATCAGATTCAAAGACACAGGCAGGTTGAAAGTAAAAAGATAGAAAGTGAGCTGAAGTGACTGTATTAATATCAGACGAAATAGGCTTTAAGATAAGAAAAATTACTGGAGATGAGAGGGAAATTTCATAATGATAAAAGAGTCAACACATCAGGAAGATGTAACAACTATAAATATATACACACCTAACAACAAAGTCCCAAAATACATGAAACAAAAACTGATAGAAGTGAAAGGAGAAATAGGTAAACAATTATGGTTGGGCATTTCAACACCTCACTCTCAATAATTGGTAAAAGATGTATGTCCGGAATATAAAAAATACTCCAAAACTTGATAACAAAAAAATAAATTATCCAATTTAAAAACGGGCAAAACATTTGAATAGATATTTCAACAAAGAAGATATGAAGATACAAAGAGCTAATAAGCACAAGAAAAGATGCTTGACATCATTAATCATTTGGGATATGTAAATTAAAACAAAACGAGATACCACTACATAGTCAGTGGAATGGCTATAAACCAAAAGATAATAAACGTTGGTGAGGATGTGGAGAAACTGGAGCGCTCCAGCACTGCTGATGGGAAAGTAAAATGGTGCAAAGTAAAATGGTGCAACCACTTTGAAAAGAGTTTGGCAACAACTGATATCTAAACTTTAACTATGAATCAGCAATTTCCCTCCCAGGTATCTATCCAAGAGAAATAAAAACATATGTCCACACAAAGACTTGTACATGAAATGTTCATAGCACCATTTTTCATAAATAGCTAAAAAGTGGAATCAACCCAATGAACATCAACTGGTGAATGGATAAACAGAGTCTAGTATAGCCGTACAATGGAATGCTATTTAACAACAAAAAAGGATAAAATTGACACATGCTACGACGTGGGTGAACTTCAAGAACACAATGCTAAGTGAAAGAAGCCAATCACTAAAGACCACATATTGTATGAACTCATTTTTTTTTTTTAAGATTTTATTTTTTTCCTTTTTCTCCCCAAAGCCCCCCGGTACATAGTTGTATATTCTTAGTTGTGGGTCCTTCTAGTTGTGGCATGTGAGACACTGCCTCAGCGTGGTTCCATGAGCAGTGCCTTGTCCGCGCCCAGGATTCAAACCAACGAAACACTGGGCCGCCTGCAGCGGAGCGCGCGAACTTAACCACTCAGCCACGGGGCCAGCCCCTGTATGAACTCATTTTAATGAAATTTCCATAAAAGGCAAATCTGTAGACACTGAAAGCACATCAGTGGTTACCTGGGTCTAGGGTTGGGAGCAAGGATTGACTGAAAATGAGCACAAGTAAACTTTTTGGGATCATGTTCTAAATCTAGAAAAAAGAATTTAATTTTGAAGAACAATGCTGGGGGGAATAAGAAAAGATGCCAGTCTTACACTCCTGGAAGAAATAAAAAAGATAATGTTTGAATAACTAAATTGTTTTCACCAAGAACTAGACACTCATCTAAACCAATGGATTAAACAGTGTTAATGTTTAGTATTCAGAAAATTTCTCTGATTTTTGCAGAAGAAAAACCTTTTTCTGAAACCAAATATATTAGAAATATTTGACAAATTTTCTGGTAAATATATATATTTTTTTGGTGAGGAAGATTGGCCCTGAGCTAACATCTGGGCCAATCTTCCTCTATTTCAAATGTGGGACACCGCCACAGCACGGCTTGAGGAGCAGTGTGTAGGTCCATGCCAGGGATCTGAACCCCCAAACCCTGGGCCACCAAAGTGGAGCACATGAACTAACCACTATGCCATGGGGCTGGCCCCTGGTAAATATATTTTAATGAAAAAATTTTTTGACTATGGAGACATTTGAAAGCTACTAGAGTAAATTCCAAAGAATAAATATGTTTCCAGAGAAACAGAACCCATAACATACATTTATCATATGTATATAAACTACAGGAATTGGTTCATGTAATTATGGAGGTCAAAAAGTCTCATGATCTGCTGTCTGCAAGCTGGAGAACCAAGAAAGCAGGTGGTATATAACTCAGTCTGAGTCCAAAGGCTGAAGAACCAGGAGCACCATTGTCCAAGGGAGGCAGAGATAGGATGTCCCAGCTCAAGCAAAGAGCAAATTCGTCCTTTCTCCACCTTGTTGTTCTAATGGGGCCCACAAAAAACTGGGTGATGCCTGCCTGCACTGGTGAAGGCAATCTTTACTCAATCTCTGGATTCAAATGTTAATCTCTTCTGGAAACTCCCTCACAGACACATAATAATGTTTTATTAGCTATCTGGGCATCCCTTAGCTCATTCAAGTTGACACATAAAACTAACCATCGCAGACAGTATTTTAATTTCTAGAATTTATTGTGAGATAGCATTTGTTTGAATTGTTGCCAAATTTATCCTATGCTTATGATTTTTCGTATTTGCATATATGTTGCTTCATATGAAAGAACCTTTCTTTTTCTTTTTTTTTTTTGAGGAGGATTAGCCCTGAGCTAACATCCGCTGCCAATCCTCCTCTTTTTTTTGCTGAGGAAGACTGGCCCTGAGCTAACATCCGTGCCTGTCTTCCTCTACTTTATATGTGGGACGCTTACCACAGCACGGCTTGCCAAGCGGTGTGTAGGTCTGCACCCAGGATCCGAACTGGCAAACCTGGGCTGCCGAAGCAGAATGTGAGAACTGAACTGCTGCGCCACCAGGCTGGCACCCCCCCTTTTTTTTTTACATGTATATGGATGTTTATTGCAGCCACATTTGGAGCAAAACACTAAAAACAATCTAAATGTTCATCAATTGGATAATAAATGGAATATATATGTCTATCTTCTATAATAACAATGGGAACTTTAAAAAGCCAGCTATAAAATGATTAAAAGAAGTGATAAGAAAAGTAACATCTTTTGAAGGCCTACTATGTATCAAACACTGTTCTAATCTGTTTACACGCATTAACTCATTTAATGAAAGAGTCTTTTCCAGGCTGGCCTGGTGGCCCAGTGGTTAAGCTCACCTGCTCTGCCTTGGCGGCCCAGGGTTTCGCGCGTTCGGATCCTGGGCGTGGACATAGCGCCGCTCCTCCGTGAGGCGCCATCCCGAGGCAGCGTCCCACATGGCATGACCAGAAGGACCCACAACTAGAATATACAACTATGTACTGGTAGGATTTGGGGAGAAGAAGAAGAAGAAGAAGAAAAAAAATATATTGACAACAGATGTTAGCTCAGGTGCCAATCTTTAAAAAGAAAGAAAGAAAGAAAAATTTTTTAAAAAGAGGATTTTCAGGGGCTGGCCCCGTGGCCGAGTGGTTAAGTTCGCGCGCTCCGCTGCAGGCGGCCCAGTGTTTCGTTGGTTCGAATCCTGGGCGCGGACATGGCACTGCTCGTCAGACCACGCTGAGGCAGCGTCCCACATGCCACAACTAGAGGAACCCACAACGAAGAATACACAACTATGTACCGGGGGGCTTTGAGGAGAAAAAGGAAAAAATAAAATCTTAAAAAAAAAAAAAAAAGAGGATTTTCAAATTTGAAATTAATAAAGTATTTTTCAATTAACTATGAGTGACACTAGATGGAAAAATCTGTCTATATTGCCTACTGAACATAAATATGCAAAGAAGATCAATTTTCATGAAGTCACTGGCAAATTTGCAGAAGGCTCAAAAATCACGGTTACAATATTGATTACTGTGACAGAACAATATGTGAGTATAGTTTTTCTTCTTTCCAAAAATATGTCAATGTAATTAAAATGTATGAATCAATTGCTTTTTTCCTTTTTTGTATTGCAATATTTATTTATTTTTATTGTCATGATTATATAGACAAAGTTCTTACTATCTGCTTTTCTTTTCTGGACCTTTTTATTACTATTCATTTCACTTCATGACTTTACTAAGAATAATTTTGTAATATGGAGGAGAGGGATAGCAAAACATGATCTATCGCAGGTGACAAATATGCCTGGTATCCTTCTGGGTAAAAGTGAGTGAAGAAATTCCTGTACTTACGTGTGTATTCATTCACTCAAGAAATATTTGCTAAGTAACTGTGCTTTGCCGGGAACTGTCCTAGGTGCTGGAGATACAGAGGAAATCCCTGTCCTCACGGAGTTTACATTCTAGTGATTCCTTCAAGAAGCATATATGAACACTCCTATTCTATACAAGTGCAGAGGTGTGTTAGAGCTGTGAGAGTCGGTTGGGTTCATCTCTTTCCTCCCCCCTACTCAGTGATGGTGTGGTGGTATCTTAAGATCGGCCACGGTGGGAATATTTACACTATGGAAATAGGCAAAAGCTACAACTCAGGGCTTTTGATTTTAGAAAGTCTGTTGCCAAATACTTACCAGCACACCACTACAAGTCACCCATATATAGACCATTCAATCTACTGAAGCCCGTGCTAGTTATTCTCAGTCATATCACCCTGTGTTATTTGCTTCATAGCATTTATTACTACTGGAAATCACCTTGTTCTATTGACTTATTCCATTCGTATTTATTGAGTTCCTACTGTATGCCTACCATATGAACTGTTATAGGTGCTTGGAATATAACAAGACAAAGATCTCTACCCTAGTGGGGCTTATGTTTTAGAAGGGGCAGATAGATTTTAAAAATACTAAAAACAATAAGTAAATTATCTAGGACATTAGAAAGTGATAAGTTCTATGGGGGAAAAATAAATAAAAAATAGAGATCAAGGAGGATCTGAGTTCAGGGCATGGGTCAAGATTCTAAATGGAGTGGTCAGGGTAGGTCTCATTGAGAAGGTTATATTTGAACAAAGACCAGAAGGAGGTAAGGGAATTATCTGCATGAAAAGTATTCCTGACAGAAGGAACAGTCAGTGCCAAATCCCTAAACTGGAGTGGCCTGGCATGTTCAAGGAACAGCAAGGCCAGTGTGGCTGAAGTGGAGCGAGCCAAGGGGAGAGCAGTAGAAGATGAGGTCGCAGAGACCATTGGGAGATCAGATCACGTAAAACTTTGTAGGTAATTGTAAGAACTTTGGTTTTTATTCTGAATAAAATGGGAAGACACTGGAGGTGTGTCTGGAGGAGTGACCTGACTTGACCTATGCTGTAAGAGAATTACTTTGGCTTTGGTGGAGAGAGTCAGTTCGGAGGCTATTGCAAAAACCCCGGGGAGAGATGTTGATCTGGGCCATGGGGAATAATAGTGGAGTTGGTGAAAAGTGGATCTGGATATATGTTGAAAGTAGAGGTAAAAGAATGTGAGCAAAAGAGAGGAGTCAAGGATGCCTGGGAAGTTTGGGGCCTGAACAACTAGAAGAAAAGAATTCATAAGATAGAAGGGAGAATAGGAATGAGTGGCTTGAGGAATGTAGAGGGAAAGATTCATGAAAGTGAAGAGGCTAGAAATTGAAAGGGGATATTGAAGTCACCAAGAATTATGATAGAAGTTGTGTAGAATGAGCTGGGAGCTCAAATATTCAAGAAATGTCAGAATAACTCAGGAATTGATGACAACTGCAAAAAGGAGAGGCAATGGTGATATAATCTGATACTATGAGATTCAAAAAAGAGTCTTTTTAGGGAAGAGAAAAGGATAGTGGTTGGTCTGTGGGCAGCAATGAGGAGCAGAGAGGCCATATACCCAACTCTAGCCCAGTTGGGTTGAAGAGTGTGGAGAAAAAAAGCATTGAGCTAGATGAGTTCTGCAGGCAAAGACAGAGAAGAGAAATGTGTGCAGGAGTCATGGAGAGCCTTGAATGTCATTCATTCATCATTCAACAGTTATCTGTTGGGGGCTCTAGATTCTGTGCCAGGCATGTCATCTGTAGACAGCGTGGTGTGGTGGTTAAAGAACACAGACACTCTCAAGTCAGATGTCTGGGATCAAATTCTGGCTCTGGTAACTTACTAGTTGGCTGACTTTGCTCAATTTATGTAACCTCTCTGAGCCTTGTTTTTCTTATCCATATCTGGGGAATAATAATAATTTCTACCTCATCAGGTTGTTGCAGCATTAAATGAGATAATTCATACAAAATGCTTATAAATGGCACAAAGTGAATACTCAATCATTGTTGGCTGTTACTGGTCAAGGACAGCCTGTGTTCTAAACTGGGAGGAAACATGGTTAGATTTGTGCTTTAGAAAATCACCCTGGTTGCAGAGTAGAGAATGGACTGGTGAGATGGGGCTTGGGCAATGATGTGTATGAGTTCTAGTTTCTGCCTCCTGTCTGTTTGCAGACAAGAGACAATGAGGCCTGAACGAAGCTGGTGGCTGCAGAGATGGAGAGGAATGAGCCAGGAGTGGGACAGAAGGGGCTGTGAGGTCACTAGGACAACTCCCATCTTCTGCTTTGATGACTAGGTGGCTGGCGATGCCATTTACCATGGTAAAGGAGTGGGTGTGTAGGAGGAAGGTATGGGTTCTGCTTTGGGTGTGCTGAGTGTGAGATGGAGACAGAAATTCGAGAGTCTATGGAGATGAAATCATGGAAGTGGACCACCCCACCTGGGTGGGGGTAAGCAGAGTGAAAGAGGAGAAGGTGCAGGATGGAGCCCTGGGATGCCAGCACTTAATGGGCAAGCAGAGGTAGGGGAGCAAGAAAAGGAGCCTGAAGGGGGCCATCCAGAGAGGTTGGGGGCTTGGGGTAGAGGTGGCAGACAAGATGCTTGTGCAGGATTTTCCCATAGACATCTTTAGTTAGTTTCTCAATTCTGCTTTTCATTTTTGTTTCATTTTGTTTGAAACGTGCTTGACATGTTCCTTACTGGGATATAATTCACATACCATAAAATTCACCATTTTAAAGTGTACAATTCAGAGGCTTCTAGTATATTCACAAAGTTGTGCAATCATCACTGCTAGTTCTAGAATATTTTCATCACCCCCAAAAGAAGCCCCATGCCTGTTGGCAGTCACTCCCTGTTACCCTCTCCTCTCAGCCTCTGGCAACCACTAATCTACTTTCTGTCTCTACAGATTTGCCTATTTGGGACATTTCGTATAAATGGAATCACATGATATGTGGGTTTTTATAAATGGCTTCTTTTACTTAACACTGTTCTTTCAAGGATCCTCCATGTTGTAGCATGGATCAGAACTTTATTTCTTTTTATTGCTGCATAATATACCACATTTTACTTATCTATTCATCATTAGCTATTATGAATGATACTTTTATGAACATTCATATACAAATGTTTGTGTGGACACATGTTTTCAATTCTCTTGGTATATACTTAGGAGCAGAATTGTTGGGTCACGTGGTAATCCTGTGTTCAACTTTTTTTTGTTTGTTTGTTTTTGTTTTTTTTTTTTGGAGGAAGATTAGCCCTCAGCTAACTACTGCCAGTCCTCCTCTTTTTGCTGAGGAAGCCTGGCTCCGAGCTAACATCCGTGCCCATCTTCCTCCAGTCTATACGTGGGACGCCTACCACAGCATGGCTGCCAAGCAGTGCCATGTCCGCACCCGGGATCCGAACCAGCGAACCCCGGGCCGCCGAGAAGCGGAACATGCGAACTTAACCGCTGCGCCACCGGGCCGGCCCCCTGTGTTCAACTTTGTGAGGAACTGCCTCTAAGTCTGGCTCTATCACTTCCCAGCTGTGTGACCAAGAACAGATTATTTCATTGCTCTATGGCTCAGGTTCCTCATCTGTAAAAATGGGACAATAATGGACATTTTTGCTGATTTCCAAAGCAATTTACACTATTTGACATCCCCACCAGCAATGTATGAGGGGTCCAACTTCTCATATCCTCACCAACGCTTGTAATCATATGTCTTTTTTATTATAGCCATCCTAGCTGGTGTGAAGTGGTATCTCATTGTGGATTCGATTTGTATTTACTTGAATACTGATGATATTGAGCATGGCCATAGGAAAACATTCCTATGCTGAAATTTGCTTATCATTAGGCTTTTTTCCCTCCTTGGGTTGTTTTTTCTCTTGTTGATTTATAGAGATTTTCCAAATGGAGAGTTAATTGTTCCTATCCTATGGTTCCTACACTATTTATTATTAGTGTAGTCCAACCCCCCTACTCCCTCATCCCATGGGATTGATTGTGCCCTTTCTGCCATGAATCAAGTCTCCAATATCTTTGGTCTATATCTGAGCTCTCTACCCTTTAGATTGATCTGAATTAATCCTACCCTATTTAATTTCTATAGTTTAATAATAAATCTTTGTATCTGGTATCTTGGTTTTTTTTTTTCAGAATTATCTTGAATATTCTTGGGTGTTTACATTTTCATACGAATTTTAGAATCTACTTATCTAGTTACACAAAAAGTATTGATAAGTTTTTATTGGAATGAATTGAATTTGTAGGTTTATTTTGAGAGAGAAGAGACATCTTTATGATAGTGAGCATTCCTATCCATAAACATGGTATATCTCGCCATTTATTCTTTTGTATTCTTTGTATCTATTTAAAAACATTTCATACTTTCCTCTGTGAAGGTCTAACAATCCTCTATAAGATATGTTCCTAGATACCTTATAGTTTTTATTGACGTTGTGAATACTATCTTTTGGCCTATTATATCTTCTAGTTTCTCATTCCTATATAAAGTAATCTATTGATTTTTGTATGTTGATCTTGTATCTAGCAGCCCTGCCAAACTCCTGTATTAGTTTAAATAATTTTTTTTCTGGATTTTCTAAATTGACAGTAATATAAGCTGCAAATACAATGTTGTCTCTTTCTACTTCTTAGGCCTCCTATTTATTTCTTTTATTACATTGGCTAGGAGCTCCAGAAATATGGTGAATAGTAGTGGTGATAGAGAGAAATCTTACCTTGCTCCTGCTATAATGGAAATGTTTTCAAACTTTCATCTTAATTATGAAGTTTAGGTTTGGGGTAGACACCCTTTAACAGATTGAAAAATTTCCCTTCTATTCCTAATTTGCTAAGTGTTTTTATTATGAACCCATGTTTAGTTTTGTTAAATGATATTTCTGCATTTTTGAAAGAATCATGATTTTCTCCTTTACCAGTTAATTGGCAAATCACAGAGATAGAGTTCCTAACATTAAATTACCCTTCTGTGAGTAAAGGGAAAATTAACATCAGCCCTGGGTGACGCACACCTGCCTGATGATCTTCATCTTCCACAATACTGTTTCCTTGGAAACTGCAGAGTTAAGATGAATGGGGGTATTGTGTATGCCTCCTTTGTTGTGTGCATAGGTTTAGAGGAGTTGTCAGTGGGCACACAGGTGAGGCACTTACACAACAAGAACAGTATGAAATATTGGTAGGAAATAGAGGCTGCAGCTTCTATGAATTAAGGTGAGCCTCACACACTTTGGCTCTCTCATGGTAGCTGTACATGTTCTGTGGGTGAGTGACCAAAAAACCGTGTACTTGTGTAGCTGTTGGGCCTCCCAGAGGGATGAAAATACAGCATCTGCCATATCTTCTGCTTTGTATCCTGGATTTAAATCTATTTGTATCCCACGGGAATAACCGCCAGCTTGAACCCATAATCACAACTGTGGTACTGTGCCTTCCATTCCAGTGGTCATGATGTATGATGTTTTTGTACACAGCCGGGTTCTATTTGCTAGCATTTTATTTTAGGATTTTTGCAAATATATTCATGAGTTTGGGCTAAATTTTCTTCACTTATACTAGCATCCTGGATTGGTTTGGCATTAGCTAACAAGTCTACGATCCTTATCTGCAATTCCAAAATTCAAAAAGTTCTGAAAACTAGCAATAAGGGTTTTTTGGATTTTTTTTTAGGCAGGGAGAGGTACATTTTCAGCAAACTTATTTGGTTTCAGAAGACATGATCTAAACTGATATGAGGCTATTTACAGTTTGTATTTATCCCACTTAGTGTGTTTTGCTGCAGAAGTACTAACATATTTGATTGTGGGAAGCTGGTCCAGACTGTGCTGGGGGTGTTACACACAACTGACACATTGCATTATCTTTCTAAACTCCTAAACCCCAAAAAAGTGCAAGATAAAAGGTTGTGCTAGAGGCATTGTACTCCCTGATTCAGAGTTTACTACAAAGCTACAGTAATCAAAACAGCATGGTATTGGCAGAAAAACAGACACCCAGATTTGTGGAACAGAATTAAAAGCCCAGAAACAAACCCACACATCTATGGACAGCTAAGTTTTGACAAAGGAGCCAAGAACATACAAAGGAGAAGGGAAAGTCTCTTCAATAAACAGTGTTGGGAAAATTGGACAACCACATGCAAAAGAAAAAAAAGTAGACCACTATCTTACACCATACACAAAAATTAACTCAAAATGGATTAAAGACTTGAATGTAAGACCTGGAACCACAAAACTCCTAGAAGAAAACATAGGCAGTATACTCTCTGACATTGGTCTTAGCAGTATCTTTTCGAATGTCTCCTCAGGCAGGGGAAATAAAAGAAAAAATAAACAAATGGGACTGCATCAAGCTGAAAAGCTTCTGCACAGCAAAGGAACCCACCAACAAGATGAAAAGACAACCTATCAATTGGGAGAAGATATTTGGAAATTATATACCCAATAAGAGATTAATATCCAAACTATATAAAGAACTCATACAACTCAACAACAAAGAAAACAAACCACCTAACTGAAAAATGGGCAGAGGATCTGAACAGATATTTTCCCAAAGAAAATATACAGGTAGCCAATAGGCACATTAAAAGGTGTTCAACATCACTAATTATTAGGGAAATGCAAATCAAAACTACTATGAGATACCACTTCAAGCCCATCAGAGTGGCTATTATTAAAAAGCCAAGAAATAGCAAGTGTTGGAGAGAATGTGGAGAAAAGGGAACCCTTGTATACTACTGGTGGGAATGAAAATCGGTGAGCTGCTATGGAAAACAGTATGGAGAGTCCTCAAAAAATTAAAAATAAAACTACCATATGATCCAGCTATTCCACTTCTGGGTATTTATCCAAAGAACATAAAAACATCAATTTGAAAAGATATATGCACCCCTATGTTCATGTCAGCATTATTCGCAATAGCTAAGACTTGGAAACAACCTAAGTGCCTGTCAACAGGTAAATGGATAAAGAAGATGTGGTGTATATATACACAACGGAATACTACTCAGCCACAAAAAGGTGAAATCTTACCATTTGTGACCACTTGGATGGACCTTGAGGGTATTACACTATCAAAATAAGTTGTTCAGAGAAAGACAAATACTATATGATTTCACTCATATGTGGAAGATAAACAAACAATCACATAGATACAGAGAACAGATCGGTGGTTACCAGAGAAGAAGGAGAGTGGCGGGGGTGGGGGGAGCAAAAGGGACAAAGGAGCACATGTGTACAGTGATGGATGATAACTAGACTTCTGGTGGTGAGCACAGTGTCATCCATACAGAAGTCGAAATATAATGATGTACACCTGAAATTTATACAGTGTTATAAACCAATGTTACCTCAATCAATCATGATTCAAGAAAAACAACTGTGGGCGTATTTTATCCTACGAAGATGAATTGATCAGCTTTTCATCTTCTATTTTTTTTTTTTTTTTTTTTGGCTACTGGAAGTATTTTATGTAAGATAGCAGATTTGTTGATTTGAAATGTAGGCCACTTGTTTGTAAAGCTATCTGGGCTTCGTGTGTGCGTGTGTTGTTACTGTTAGTGATGGGTAACTTAATTTTTCGTAGGAATCAATTCTTTGGGGCCATTCTGGCTTGCAGTACCCAAGTGGGCCAAGCCTTCCTGGTTCCTTTGGTGGAAGCCCAATCTTGCAACTCAAAGAGATTGGAGACACTAAGGACCAGTCGTTATTGCAGCATCTGATTTGCAGAAACTACTAGGTTTTTGGTTGGACAGTTTGGGAAGAAAAAGGCTTTCAAGGATCGTATTTAGCATAGTTATGGAATCTGTGTTTTAATTTTACCTCTAGGGGGCAGTCTCGGATCATAAATTGGTATGCTATTTTAAAAACCAGTACCTAAAAGAGATTAAACTGAGGACCCTTTTAGGTATGTGTTATTCTTCCCACTTTGCAGATGAGGAAACTGAGCCTTAGAGAAGCTAACTCGCTTAATTCATAGAAGTTATAAGTAGCATAAGGCAGATCTGGGATTTTAACTTAGATCTATTTACCACTAAAGTCCATGCTCTTAACACCATTATATTCTCAGTCTCTCTCTCTCTCTCTTTTTCTTTCTCATAAAAGCACTACAGCAAAGTGGTTAAATGTAATGATTCTAAAGTCAACCTACTTGACCAAGAAGGCTTGGCCAATACGAGCACCTGCAGGCAGAAGGAAATTGATCCCTACGAAAAGCGATTGACCATACCTACCAAAGTCTGGCTCTATCACTTACCAGCTGTGTGACCAAAGGAAGGTTACTTAATTGCTCAGTGGCTCAGTTTCCTCATTGATAAAAATGAGATGATAAAGGCAGTTTTTGCTGAGTCTTGATCTTGAGATTATGCAGATGGACTTACCTACTGCATGACTCTGAGCTTGTACTGGAACCAGGGGAACTAATCAGAATCAGCTAAAAGAAAAAAAAAAAAAAAGAAAAGAAACACCCCAGCCTGATGATGAACTTCTTGTATTTGTGATCTGTGCCTCAACTGTACTATTTGGATTTGACCTAATGGACACATTGAGTCAATAAAGTTCCAGAAGTCCACAGATGGAATTGGGGCTCGGCTCCATCACAAACCAAACAATCTTGAACTGACAAGCTAAAGACTTGTTCAAACCAGCCAACCACTTCTGCTTATGAAACTGTGGCTTTTGCCCTTAGAATCCCACCCTTGTTTCTGGACTGGGAGGCAGTCTTCATGGGGCCTGTTCTCCCTTGTATGTCACCTACCTGAAAGCAGACCTTCCGTGCTTTGTTAACCATCCTGAGTTGTTTGCTAACATTTCATCTGAAGACCCGATCCCACGTGGCCTAACTTCTGCATTGGATCTAGTTTCCCTGCCTTACTGGGTGGTACGTTCAGTTTAACACTCACTATGTGTCAGTATTTATTTTCCTTTTATTGGGGATAAGAGTTACTATCTCGTGAGATTGTTTTGATGATGAAACAAGATGATACATGTAGGGCATTTAGAACAAAGCCTGAGGCGGTAAGAACTCAATAAGTGTTATTGCTATTAGTCAACAAATATTTTTTTGAGGGTCTACAATGTCAGGCACCATTCTCTGTTCAAAGGACACTTTGAACATCTGTGTGTACCAGGAAAGGTCTGATCAGGAGATAGAAACCACTCTAGTTATTTGAGCAGAGAGAATTTAATCTAGGAAATTGTTACCTAGCTATAAAGTTATTAGCTGGTTACTGACAAGACAAGAAAAGAACAGGAAGGTATCTTGGAGGCAGCAATTACAGGAAGCAGCTGCCGGTCCTTGGGCTGAGAGAACAAGGGGAAGGTATTTAAATTATTAAAACTCAAGCTTAGCTGAGGGGCCCTGCTAAGCTGAAACTCAGATCTCTGAGGAGGGGTACCACTCAGCTGTTGCTGCAGTCTCTGAGGGAAGCACAATAAGGTTGGCGTGCAAGTGTTGGGAAAACTGCAAACTGGATGCAGCAACCTCCACAGGAAGGAACTGCTGTGGCCAGGGGAAGGAGGCATTGCTGGGTGATGCTCACAAGTTCAGGAAGCCCGAGGGAAGAAAGCAGTTCCTTCTTCCTCCTCCAGTCTTGCAGTCTCCCTCTCGTACCACCTATTGACCAAGCCTAACAGGCAGCCTGCTTTTGGCAAAGCAGAATGTGGTTTGCAGAGTTCCCGCCCCAGCATCACAATGCAGAGTACAGAAGGGAGGGTTGGAGCTAATAGGCAGTAGTTTAATTAATGGCACAATCCACCCCTTTGGCTATGCACCCTTCAGCATCCCCAGGCACCCTTCTTCACATATTTTAACTTCCTTAAGACAATAAAAACAATTCAATCTTTCTGTGTAACAGAATACAACTGTCCTTCATACATCTAATCCTCTCCCCCAAAATAACAAGATGCAAAGTTGCGATAATCATTGTATCCACCTTTGAGAGACATTCATACCAGCCATTTCTAAGATATGTTAATTACTCATCAAATTCAGACATAATCCCAACTGAATATTCACTTGTGCTTGTCGTTTTCTTTCTATGAGGATTCTAGTTGCATGCAAATGAATCCGTCTCACACTATAGTCCTTCTGGTGCTCATTACTGCCATACTGACCAAGTGAAACAGCCACTTTGTCCCATGGCACTTTCAATAGGCACTTCATCACAGTCAACTACAGGTTACAATTTGATTAATCATGATGTCTCTGCATGCCATGGATTGCTAGCATCCCATTGTCTATCAGCACTGAGCTCAACTCGAAGAATGCAGCCAAAGCAATTTCAAAAGATTCCCCTCCTGGTACCAATTTCTCGATCAGCCAGAGTCCAGTCAGGAGACAGAACCTTACCATTTATTTGAACAAGGGGAACCGAATATAAATGACTGCTAACTAAGTATAAAGTTGTTAATGAAGTAACTAAAAGGGCAATTAAAAAACCACCAACTCATCACAGAGGTAGCAATTGCAGGAAGCAGCTGCCACCCCCAGAGCTGAAGGAGCTAAGAGAAGAGGTGTGAATTATCAAAACATGTAAGTTTAGAGGAGGGGCATTGCAGAGCTGAAACACAGACCCCTAAGGGTGGGTCACTGCTTGGATGATCCTGGTGTGTCTGAACCTGGAAGAGGGTCCCACGGGGCTGAGACCCAGACCTTTTGGGGACAGGGCACTCACTGGCTGGCTGGGGCTGGTATCTCTCAGAAAAGCACGATGGGGCTGGCTCTGCAAGGGATGGGAAACTGCAAACTGGACACAGCTGCTGCTGCAGGAAGGCGCTGCTGTCATCAGGGAGCAGAAGCATTCCTGGGGTGATGCTCACAGAAGACGTAAGCCATCAGAGGGCCCAAGGAAGTTCACAGGGAACAAACAGAAGAGGTGAATTTCTTCTTCCACCCCCATCCTTGCATGCTCTCTCTCCCCGTGTATTAATCATGCCGTTTTATTTTCTGTTGTTTGATGCTTTGGCATCTTGGGGTCTTACAGACCTGGAGGGACTGCCCAAACCCACCCCACCCTCCCCCCACCCCCCCACCCCCCCCACCCCCGCCCCAGGGCTAGCTGTCATCCCCTTTAGAGATAACAAACCACTTGTTCTAGAACGCCTTTCAAATGCAAACCAATCGACCCAGAGCGTATGACCCAACCACCTCCTGGATTGGGCTCTCACACTCCATCTGCCCTAATCACCTCAGGGCAAGGGGCCGGACAACTATACCTACCCTGTACCCCAGGGCCCACTGAAATTATTCAAACTAGCCAATCCTAAGCCTGCTTACCCTGCCTTGCCCATTCCTTCCAGTGAAAACCACAGCAAAGACTCTTGCCCACATCTTCCCCTCCCTCCTCTGCCTCCTGACCCACTCTTGTGCCGCCCCACATGGCCCTGCATGGCGCGCCATGCCTCCTGTTTCCAGGGAACTGTGAGTAAACTTCTTACTGCGTGACAGCCAATTCCATGTCTGTATGTCCTACTGCATCCGCTGAAACAAATCCCAGGTACCCTTCAAGCATCCCGTAATATGCCCTACCGACAGAGCCTGACATGGAGCTGGCTAGCAAAGCGGAAATGTGGGCTTCAGAGTCCCAGCCCCAGCCTCACCAAGGAGAATGCAGCAGGGAGAGATCAGCTGAAGCACTGGCCAGCGTACACGTTAGAGAAGGTCCTTTTATTAAGGAGCTCCTAGTCCAGGACAAAACTCTTCACAACTGGACTGTAAGAGTAGAAAACTGCACCTTCGAGACAAGGCTCACCTGAAGCCCAGCAGAAGGGGATGGGTGCCGGGGGTGGAGGAGGGCTTGCAATGTAAATGGGGCTGTCAGAGAAGGCTTCGCTGAAGTGACACCCAAGGAAACCCCGGGGAGGTGAGGGAGCAAACTTCCGGTTTTCCAGGAGCCATGTGGATGACTGGGGGTTGAGAATTTGGGCAGAGAGAAGAGTAAGAGTAGAGGCCCTGAGACAGGATGATGCTGCCTTTAGGGAACGGCAAAGAGGCCAAGACAGCAGAATGGGGGGGGGGGGGCCCGGGGTGAGTACTGTGAGACGGGGCCAGAGGTGAGGCATTGGAGGGGGGGAGCCGATGGTGTGGGGCCTTGTAGCCATGGGGGCGGCTTTGGCCTTTACGTGGGCTGGGAAGTCGTTGGAAGATTCTGAGCAAAAGGGTGACCTCATCTGACTTGTGAGTTCAATGTTCCCTCTGGCTGCCCTGAGGAGAAGGAATGCGGGGCAGGGGTGGAGGCCGGCAGCCCAGGGGGGAGGCCACTGCAGGGATGCACCCATGGTGAGGACTCAGGGGCTTTAAGGGGATAGTAGGGGCTGCAGTGCAGATGGTGAGAAGTAGATTGAAGCCTCTTAGAGATTTGGCCTTTGGAAATCCAAGCCTAGATGCTGGGGCCTGGGCTGGAGATGCAAATTCGGCAGCTTTGAGCCGGCCCTGCTCATGACCACACAGGGCGTCTGGCAAGCTCTGCCCAGGACTTGGCCTGTGCTCTTCCCCAACACCCTACCATGGCTGTGTCCGAGGGAGCCTGCTGCAGCCCCCTGCACCTCCCTACACGGGGTCTCCCGACAGAAGCACTGACCTCGTGCCCGAGGCAGGGTGGGTAACACCCATGCTTCCTCCCCACGGTTCATTGAGCTGGGTCATCATGCCTCAGGCCACAGTTATTCACAGAAAGCAGGAACAAACCCCAAACCCAGTTACCCATTAACCAGCCCTGAGTGAGGGCCAGGCGGACAGGCCTCATTTTCTCACCAGAGCTGGTTACAGTCAGTCCAGGGAAGGCAAACGGGTTTTGTCTCGTGTGCCAACCTCAATTAATTGGGTTTGGCTCTGGGTAGTGCTGTCTTAACAAGGGGGATGGGGGGTGGTCCTCTATTAGTAATGTCTCCAACAGGAGCAGGAAAAAGGAGAAACTGCTCTTCCAATACCTGTGACATGCGCCTAAGATTTAGCTCCATCCTTCCTTCAGAGCAGCCCAGGTAGGGGATCCGAGGATTGGCCTGGGGGCGGTAGAGACAGCTGAAGCCATAATGCAAGTAGGGAAGAGCTTGTGTGGAGTCCATTCATTGCTTCAGCAAGCGATTTTTATATGCTTACTACGTGCCAGTCACCATGCTGAGTGCAAGGGATGAAAAAGGGAGAACAAGCAGATTCTATAAACCTGCTGTATTAGTCTGCTCAGGCTGCCCTAACAACACACCACAGACCGGGTGGCTTAAGCAGAAATTTATTTTCTGGAGGCTGCGAGTCCAAGTTCAAGGTGCCGGCCAATTCGGTTCCTGGTGAACTCTCTCTCCCTGGCTTTCAGACAGCTGCCTTCTCATGTGTCCTTACGTGGCCTTTCTTCTGTGTGTACATTTGTGGGGTGGGGTTGGGGGCAGAAAGAGAGAGACAAAGTGATCTCTCTCTTCCTCTTCTGAGGCCACCAGACCTAACAAAGGATTAGGGCCCCACCTATGACTTCATTTAATCTTAATCACCTCCTACAGACCCTATCTCCAACGACAATGACACTGGGGGTTAGGCTTCAATTTAGGAATTTGGGGGGAGACAATTCAGTCCACAGCACCTGCCCTTATGGAGATTATAGTCTCATGTAGATTGACAATTTAACAATATAAAAAGTAAACAAAAATATAATTACAAGTCCTATTAAAAAATCAACAGGGTGCTGTGATAAAGAATAGCAGAGAGGGGGAATCCAATTCATACAGGGTGATAAGCACTCTCCAAGGACGTGACATTTAGGTTTGGACCCGAAGGATAAGAAATAGTCAGCCACTCCACGAGCAGGCAGAAGGATGGTCCAGGAGAAGACACCCACAAGTGCAAAGGCCCTGAGGCAGGAGAGAACTTCGTCTCTTTGGGGAACTGAAAGTACAGTTTTTGCTTGTAAAAGATCACTCTGATTTCTATGTGGAGAATAGACTATATAGGAATGAGAGTGGAGGAAGGCAAAGCAATGTCAAGGCTGTTGCAGTCATCCAGGCAAAAGATGATGGTGGTTGGGACTAGAGTGGTAAAAGTAGAGATGGAGATAAATTGATTGATTCTTACATAGATCATTTGAAGCTAGACTTGATAGGATTTGTTGACTGATTCGGGTTTGGGGGTGTGAGAGGGAAGTGAAAGGAATGATTCCCAGGTGACTAGCCTGAGCCACCAGGTGAGTAGTGGTGCCGAGGATTGATATGTTGATGCCCGGGCGAGGCACGGACTTGGCGGGGTCAATCAAGAATTCTAACTTAGACTTGTTTGATTTGAGATGCCTATCAGATATCTAACTGAAGAGCCTGCAAAAGGGGTCAAGGTGAGGCCAGTGAGTGACAGGAAAGGCATTAGGTCACAGAAGCCAAATGAAGAAAGGGTTTCAAGGAGGAGTTTGTTCAACTGCATTAAAAGCTGTTGAGGAGATTAAGAGGGACAAGAATATAAAATTGGTAAAGTGGAGGACTTTTGTACCCTGGACTGCCTTTGAATAGGGGATGAACACTTCTCCATTTTCACAGGGGCAGGAAAGATGGATCCAGACATGAGTGGTATGCAAACTTGGTGATGGAAAGACAATGGAGTTCCTCTTTTTTTTAAAGATTGGCACTGAGCTAACATTGGCACTGAGCTAACATAGCCCCCTAGTACATAGTTCCATTTTCTAGTTGTAGGTCTTTCCAGTTGAGCTATATGGGACGCCGCCTCAGTGTGGCCTGATGAGTGGTGCGAAGTCTGCGCCCAGGATCTGAATTGGCCAAACCCTGGGCCGCTGAAGCAGAGTGCGCAAACTTAACCACTCGGCCACAGGGCCGGCCCCAGAGTTCCTCTTTTTTTCTAACAAAATGTCAATAAAATGACCTCATGAGTTGTGACCATTAGTCAAAAAAGGCATATGAGGTCATCAAAATTCCATCAAACACATTTTAGGTAATTGGAGCTACACGACCACCCCTTGACATTGTGACTATAAAAAGGCTTGTGTACCAGTTGTGACGCTGAGAACAACCACTGTGGGTGTTCGCAACTCCAGATCCCACCAGGAGAAAATCTCCAGTCACTTGCAACTTCAAGAAATGACCAGAGATGGTTATTAATTAACATTAGCTGCTGTAACAAACAACTCTAAGATGTAAATGGCTTAACTTCATAGAATGTTATTTCTCATTCGTGTCACAGTTCGATGCAGGTTGGTGAGGGTTTTGCCCTACACAGTCATTCAGAGACCTGGACTTCTTCCACCTTCGGGTTTTGCCTTTCTCTAGGTCCTTGAAGTCCTTCCCATCCAGCTGATAGATGGAGAGGGAAAGGATCATGCCTGGGGGGGTTGTATGGGCCAGGCCTGTAAGAGATACATATCAATTCCACTCACCTTCCATTGGCCAGACCTCAGTCACGTGTCCCCACCAACACTGGCCTCAAGCACCCAACATGGGTGTGACAATGTCTCCAGATGACTTGAGCCCTCAGCTGTCAAATTTTCCCACTGGAGGCCCCAGATATTGAGGAATAGCGATTAGCTGCCCCCACTATGCACTGAACGCACCCCTACAATTGCATAAATTCTAATCCCTTAATAAACTCCTTTTTCTATATTGTTCACAGTGTTTCGGCTTATCTGCTCCAACCCTGACTGACACCACCCATGAACTTTAACGGAACATAATTGCCATTCCGAATGGTACAAGTGCTACACAAGTTGAGCGCCTTCAAATTTTAATAAACATTGAGTACTTTTTGATCCCACATTTACTTCAGTAGCAATTATTAATATCTTTTAAAAATTTTCTTCCCTAGATTCAGAAGACTTCTATTTCTGATATTTAAAAGAAACTCTCAAACACCACGGTCTCTCTATTCTGGGTGTTCATCTTTAACATTTTTCTGTAAGTTCTGGACCTTCTAAGAACCCTGCCCACTTACTACTTATACAAGTGTTACAAAGCACCAGTAATAAAACCAAACTAAAGGGCAGGCTATTTAGAAGCACTGAGTGAGTAATTTGAGGATAAGGATAAACTGATGATTCCTCTAAAGCACAGTGCTTCACAAAGAATGAGCAATGCCGCGTGCGCTGTCTGCAGAGATGGGGGCGAAGTCACAGAGAGTGCTGTCAGTGTTTCTCAGAAATGGCTATTTTAGGAGACCCATTTATCAATGTTCATGATGGTATCCAATGCACTAATGAGTTTATATTATAACATATTTATAAATAATTAATTTTACATTTATTGCAGTTACTATTTGTCATTTGCCAACCACTGTGTTAGTATTTCAATATTTCATCAACTGTCCCAATCTTAAGGGGGCCCACCTGCTTAGTGGCCCCGTCAAGCACAGTGCCTGCCACCGTGGGGGTGGAGGGTGGGGCCGAATTGGGTGACTTTAGTTGGAGGTCTCTCCCCGCCTACAAATTCTCCTTTCAGAATTCAAATTATAGAAGCGTTTTGTTTGTTCTTTTTAAACAGGGAAAACATTTCCCTCATGCAGGCAAGCCCTGTGTCCTCCCACTTTGCACATCTGGTTTATGCCGGGGGCCCTTTCTCTCCCCTCCAATTCTCCTCACCCAAGCTCATCCACGACCCTGCTTTTAATTCTCGTCCTGTGGCCTCCAGTTTCCCTGAACTTAAGATAAATAAGGTGGACTAGTCAGTAGTTCTCAAAATATAGTGTACACAAAATACAGATTCCCAGGAGTCCCCCAGAGTTTCCCCTTTTGAGACAGTGTGATGTTCTCCAGGTCACTTGGAGCCCCGCCCTTCTCTGGCCCCAGGCTACCTCTCCGCCTTCCAGAACTGAGCCATAATCTCCAGCCCCCTCAGTGGGTGGATCGCCCAAAGCACCCAGACTCTGTCTGCAAACAAGCAGAGAGCGAGGCTGCAGACCCAGCCCAGACCACATGGCCAGGCTCCAGATGGCCCTCCCGTCTCAGCAGAAACTACAGCTCTCTCGAGGCACTGGGAAGCAGCTTCCATTTGTGGAGCCCCTGCCATGAGCCCAACACTGAGCTATGTGTTTTTTCGTGCATTACCTCATTTAATCTTGACAACAAATTCATGAGCCCAGGACCATTACTAATCCTGCTTCCGAGAGGAGGACACCAAGCATCAGGGAAGTGAAGTCCCAGCAGGGGGCGTAGGGCAGATTTGGGACTCCATTCAGACCCGAGCTGAGCCCCGCTCTTTCCCCTCCTACACACAGGCCCAAGAGCAGGAGCTGGAACTCGGATCCATAACTGACCCCAGAACTCGGTCTAGTTACCGCTGTCTACCAGGAGAAGGGGATAAACTCAGCACTTCCCTATCCACAGTAGGCTACCGTCAGGGTCTCCCCCCACCAGCATCCTAATGCACAGGCACCTTCCCACCCAGCACCCCAGCGCCCCTGACATCTGGAATGGGGGTCAGGCTCTGAGGCACCTTCCACGTTATAGATGCGAGAAGCAGCGGGAGCAGATCTGCAGACTCTCCTCCCCGAAACTGTATCTGCTCATCCATCTCCGTCTGGCTGCCCAAACACTCCGGCTCTCCCCTCTCCACTAGCAGCCCCCTCCACCCCACTCTGCACTCAGAAGCCTGAGTAATCGCTGACATGTGATTCAGGCTGCTTGTGTTACTCACCCCCAGCCACAAAACAGTCTGTTGGCACTTAGGATAAAATCTGAACTCCTAGCCACAGTCTTCTCTCAGTGAACTCACATCCCTCCAGCCACGGTCTTCCTGAGCTCGTGTGATGAGCCGCTCTTCTCACCTCGGGATCTCTGCCCATGCAGTCCCTTGGCCTAGACACTGGTCCTCTTCCTTCACCTGGCTGGCCACTTCCAATCTTTCAGACGTCGTCTTCTTGGAGGCATTCCCACACACCTCCAATCTGGCATCAAATTCAGTGCCCCCTTATTTCATCTCAGCACCCTGTTCTTTTCCCTCATGGCATGTTGCAATAACTGTGTGATTGCATAGTTGTTGGTTTACTTTCTGTGTCTGTTGCTCCTGTTTGACCATAAACTGCAAGAGGAGTCACCATGTTGGTCTTCACGGTGGTTAATTTCACGCATCAACTTGACTGGCCATGGGGTGTCCAGAGCATTTTCTGGGTGCATCTGTGAGAGTGTTTCCAGATAAGATTAGCATTTGAATTAGTGGACTCAGAGAAGCAAATTGCCCTCCCCAAAGTGGGTAGGCCTGACCCAGTCTATTAAGGCTGAACAGAGCAAAAAGCTAGGGGAGAATTTGCTCTCTCTGCTTGACTATCTCCGAGCTGGACCAGGACTGCAACTTACACCATTGGCTCTCCTGGTCCCCAGCTTGCTGACGCAGATCCTGGGATTTCTCAGCCTCCGTAATTTCATGAGCCATTCCTTATAATAAATCATATTCATATGGATGTATATATAGCTCCTTTTGGTTCTTTTTCTTTCAAGAACTCAGATTAATACAGTCTTGTTCACATTTGAGAACTCAGTATTTTTTGTGAACAGAGCCTAGTACTTAGCAGGCATCCAATAAATATATATTAATTGAATGACGAAAGTTAAAATAAGACAGACGTAAGACTCACATGAAAAAGGGTGCCCAGGGTTATGAGGGTGGAGAGAGCTGAGCCCTCCCCATCCATCCCGTCAGTGAGCAAACGCCCTTTTTGCAAAGACTTGAGGCCTGTGTGAGGGGAGGGTGTCTCTCGACTGCCACATCTGCCCCCAATTTTTCTGGTGTTTGTTCTAATTTCTTTTCCCATCATCTCAAAGGAGAAGGTGCCTCCATTTCCCTTTTCCAGATTGTTCCACCAACCTTTGCTCTCAGAATCTTCCTTCCACTTCTTCCCCTCCTCCTCTTCCGCATCAAGGGCCCTCTGATAACATCTCTGTTCTCTGGAAACATCTGAAATCTGTGACCACTTTCCAGGGGCCCTCTTTTGTTGTCACTTCACATTTTCTGGCTCTATCTCTGGCCCTTCGATCATGTGCTTACTGAAATGAGAGCAATGATAATAGCCAAAATGTATTAACAGTGTAGGTGCCAGAGAATGTTCTAAGCACTTAAGAGGCATTGTGTGCCTCTTAGTCCTCACAACAATCTTGTAAGGTAGGTTCTAGTCTTATCCTAGTTTTACAAATGAGAGGTTAGGTGACTTGACCAAGGTCACACAGTGAAAGAAGTGAATGATGTAGCTATGACTGGAACAAAGGCCCCGACTTTCCATCTCACCATCTTGTGTGCTGCCCCCTCGCCCGCCTTGCTAGGATAAAATACTGAAAAGAAGAGCCTCTCCCCACGGCCTGGCTGCTGCGCCCATCTTCCCTTCAAAGGCCTCCAGAACCTTTGGGGCCACACAAAGGCCCCTTCAAAATGAGCCCACAACGCCCTCTGCTGGCACTTGCCTCTCACTGCACCTCCTGTCTCGGATTTAAATGGCCTTTATTAGTTGAGATATTTGGCTGCAAGCCTTAGAAACCAGCTCTGGCCAACTTGAGGGAAAAAAGAATGGGGGTGAGTGGGGAAAGCAGGGTATGAACGTAAGAAGGGTCATGGGGTAGTTCAAGACAAGGTTGGATAGCCAAGAATTATCACAGATGGGCAAGCGTAGAGGCCCCCACAGCAGGACATCACAGGACTTTCTTTCTAGAGCACTGCCATCGACCTCCTTCTGCTCTAATGATGCCGAGATTTCTGTGCTTCTCCACTCAAAATTCCAAATTCCCAGGAGACAACATCTGATTGGTCCAACTTGAGCTAGGCATTTCCCACAAGTACTGAGGCTGTGGGGCATCCATGGTGGCGCCCCTCCTCTAAAGGCCAGGCTGACCCCTATGTGCCTTAGTCTGCTCCTGTATTCCCAAAGGCCCCTGGAAATCCTAAGGGCTGGCCAGGTGTGCGTGTGTGTGTGTGTGTGAGTGTGTCCAAAGGACAGGGCATGCCCTGGGCTCAGTGGCTGAGCATCCCAGGGTGGGTGAAGGAGGAGCCATGCTAAGGATTGGCAATGGCAGACAAGAGAAGGTGGTCGATAAGAAGATCAGCCCCTGGACCAAGGGAGTTTATTCCTTTCCCCCTTCACCCATCCCGACCCCCATCCTGAGCCCATCATTTCAATCACGTTTGGTTACTGAAATTCAATTAGCTGAATTTTCAGTTTCACATGTGGCTCAAACCTCGTTCCCAGCCCTGACCTCCTGAAGGACGGACTTAAGCCTCCAGGGGCTGGGGGCAGGGAGAGAGCTCTTACACACTCCCCTCTTCCTTTGTGACCCCTTCTCTGGCCTGGGTTTCAGGGAGGAGGGAGAAAGGAAAAATGGGTTTCCCATGTGACTGCCCATGGTGAGTTGGAGCAGGCCTCTTCCTGTGGGTCATAATGGCTATTCCCCTGCATGAGTGACCACACAGCATTGCTGCGCTTTCAGGGTCCAACACCAGGGTGATGTTCCAAATATTTAACAACCACAATGGCACAGGCACCAACCCATCGGAACAGTCGTCAGCCAGTCCCTGGAGCAGGGTCCTGAAAGCCCCCTGCTGTGCCAGGCCAGAGATAGGGGGCAGTGGTGGCTCCACTTGGTGGTTCAAAAGTGCAAGGAGTCCTGGGGGTCCTGGGGATGAGGAGTCCTGGGGTGTGGGTAGGGTGGCTGGGGTGGCAGGAGGCACTCAGGGAAGTGGCTATTTACCAACCTATATGGAAATGTTTCAATATTTTAACAATTGATGTGGTTGTTCTCAGTGAATTTCAGCCTTGCCACCACTAATCCAATTCGTTGTCTGTAAACTCAGAACCAGGAGTGAGGTCCCTACAGGCTCTGCTGGTGACAGACTTGATCCCAAGTCATTCTCTTGGATATGAATGGTGTCTTGGAACAATCACATTTTTCTTCTGACCCCCAGTTGGCAGCATGCCGCATTCCTGTGCTGTGGCCCCAGCAAGCCAATTTCATCCATTCTCGTCATGGCCCACTTCAGGGTTTACAGCCTTGCTGCCCAATCTAATAAGCACAACCTACATGTGATTATCTCAATTAAAATTAAATAAAAATTTTAAATTCAGTTCCTCATTCACACTAGTCACATTTCAAGCGCTCAATAGCCACAAGTGACTAGTAGATGCCATGTTGGATAGCGTGGACATAAAACATCCCCATCATCACAAAAAGTTCTGTTGGTCAGCATTGGATGACAGGATCCATCTTCTATAACTCTTAGGAATTAACTACTCAAGGGCATGATCCTTACCTTCTCTCCAATTGGCATCGCCACCACTTCTTTTCTCCCCAACGCTTTTCCCCACATTGTCCTGCCCCACTGCAGCACTGAGGCAGACAACACACTTTATGGGTCAGCTGAGATACGGAAATAAGAGTGAGAATCCTCTTCCTGAGAATACCCCACAACTTCATGAGCTAATTCTTCGCAGTCCCTCTCCCAGATCTTTGAGGATGGGAACCATGTGAATACACCCACAAGGAATGAGGCGAGAGGATGGTCCGCCTCCCTGTACAATCACAGTATCCCTCCAGTCTCACTGCTCTTTATAGAAATCTAGGGGTAGAGAGATCCCTGGGCTAGTTCTGGACTTGGGCATCTCTCAGCAAACACCGCAGAGTACACACCAGTACTGTGAATTGACAGTACCACTCGCTTACCTGCTTGCGGTGAGCTCTATTCTCATCCTCTGCTGTGTACAGCAAGGGGCTGGAAGCCTATAAGCTGCATTTCTCACATTCCTTTATCAACTGGCTTCCCATTAGCTTTTGCCAATGATTGGCACTGGTGGGAGTTTGGAAGGCAGTCACCAGCAGTGGTAGGAGCAGCAGCTGCCACAGCAGTAAAAACAACGGGTGGGTGCAGGCTCCTGGGTTCCAGCTCAAGCTGTCCTCTTCCAGAGGTGGTGGCGGCAGCAGGCACTCCAGGAGCCTCAGCAGCGTGATGTTCATGAACTCTAGCTCTGGCGGTGACAACAACAACAGCAAGGGACTTCAGACTTCCAGACTGCAGCATCGGCAAGAGTGTGAGCTCCTGGCTTCCTGCAGAGCAGCAGTGGTGGTGGTTCTAGTGGTGGCGGCAGCAGCTGCTCCTACGGACTTAGCAATGCAATGAACACAGGCTCTGGGTAGCATCATTTTCCCTCTTGCCTCTCCAGCCTAGGGGTGGTAGTGGCTGCCCACAATTAGAAATCTCTCGGAGCCTCAGTGTCTGCATTTTGTTCCTCCAGCCCTTCTAACACTTTGTATCCAATCTCTCATATTAAACTCCCTGTTTGGACTACTAGAATGGTTTTTGTTTTCCCTGGAATGTGAGAGGAAGTGATGTGAGCCATTTCCAGAGCAAAACCATCGGAAGCCAGTATGCTTCCTCCACTCTCTCCTTTTTTTCTGGCTGGAGACCCAAGGGAGAAGACCCACGAGGTAGAACGAGCCTCAGTCCCAAACCCCTCTAAGAAGGAGAGCTGCCCATCAACCCGCCTCCGACTCCAGACTGTACACAAACAAGAAATGAACTTCTGTTGCATCTGAGTCATTATTTGGGTCTAGTTGTTACAGATGCTTAGCCTTTGCCCCAACTAACATAGCACCTTAACCGTCATTTATACTTTTACGTGAACATAGTGCTTACTTGTGCCACGCATCTGCTAAGCCCTTTATCCTTGTTCAATCCTCACACGAGTAGTTCTTCTTACTATCCCTGTTTACAGTCTAGGAAACTGAATTGCAGAGAGGTTAAGTAATTTGTCCAAGGACTTTCTAACTTGAAAGTCTGTGCACTTGGACAGATAACATGTGTAGACAGATATTTTATATACATATATGTGTGTGTGTATCTATATATCTATGTCTATATCTACATCTATATCTACATATCTATTTTTCCCCATTAGGTTTGTTTTCTGCTTGCCTCCACTCTCTGCCCTCTCTGTGCCACCCCAGGAGGCTGACTTGTGAATTGCATCAACTGGGCTTCTTTGCCCTCTGGCTTCCAGTTGTGTTTGGCGAATGGGAGTCACAAGTAGAAGAATGGCACATGGGAATAGAACAAGGGAGGTCAAGGTATTTATTCTATCCACCCTCAGTCACACTCTACCAGGCCGCGTGTTGAGCGGTGGCTGTGTTCCTCTACCAAAGGCCGCGGCTCCCACTGGAAAAGACTGTCTCCTGCAACAGCAGCTCTGCTCCCAGCCTTGCCCCTGAGGCCTGCAGTAGTAATGGCTCTCCGCAATTGCTAGTCCCAGGATGCTTGGCAATACCTTGTTGATTTCTTTCAACCCTGCCTCTATCTATGTAAATAGCTCCCTCATTGATTTATCTTCAGTTATCTCTTTGAGTGCCATCTGTTTCCTGTCAGCACTCTGATAGTATAGCTTGTATGTGTTTTTATAATTTCGGAATTCTGTTGTCCATGGTAGGAATACCCATCTTCCCTCCTCTGGCACACAGGCTTTGGCAGGAGTTGACCTTACCTTCCAGTTCTGGGGGTAGGCAAGTGACTCAGCCTTAGCCAGTCAGAGCACTGTGTCCCCCTGTCTTCAGCGACTGATTCCGAGCTTAGCAGGGGTCCCAAACCAGGCCAATGAGAACCAGCCAGGATGCTGACTGGCTGCACTGGGGAAGAGAAGCTCTCTTCTTTTCTGTGGGACTCCGAACACAGAGTATGTTGGCCTAGAGATGCTGGCAGATATCTTGCTTTCATGTAGATCCCAAGAATGAAGTCCACACAGGAGAGCAAAGCCAAGCGCTGGAAAGAAGTCAGATATTAATCATGCTGTTCAAGCCTCCGAATCCAGCCCCCTCCAAAGTCCAGTCTACTCCTGGGGTTGGCCCTCACTGCAGCCACTACATCCTCTTTTTGTTTAACCCATCATGGGCTGGATTTTCTGTCGCTTGCAACCAAGAGTCATAACTGATAGAGAAATATGCCAAACTCATCTGTGTTTTCTGCAAACAAACAGCAATCACCTCTAGGTAACTCATGTTAAAAGGAAGAAGAAGAAGAAGAAGAAGAAGAAAGAAATTTAGGGGAGGGGTGTGAAGTGGCTCACAGAACCAAGAGAAAAGCAGAAAAGGCCTTGGAAAAGACATAAGCCAGAGTGGTCCCCGGGGATTCAGGTAGTAGGAAGGAATGGACAGCATCATCAGAGCATTGCCCTGGGATAAACCGGTGCTAACCATCTACCATACTCAAGATTCAGATTAGCTTGGGAGAGAGAGCAAGAGAGTCCGTTTACTGGAGTCTCACGCCCAACCTTGTCCATGGGAAGCAGGAGACCTGGATTTGATAGTCCCACCAAGACTGTACACAATCGGGGCTGGGTAATTCTCCAAAGCAAAATCTGTTTCAAGCACTTTGTATATATTAACTCATTTTAATCCTCAGAAGAGCCTTTTGGAATACATATGGTTACTATTATCCGTATGTTACAGATGAGGAAATTGCTACACAGAGATAAAGTAACTTGCCTGTGGTCACACAGCTGGTAAGTGGTAGAGGTGGGATGCAAACCCAGTCAGCCTGGTTCCAGAGTCTGGACACTTACCCCACGGCACTATAGGGCTTCTCCAGCAGAAGGGGAATGAAAACAGGGCAGGTGAAAACACAAGGTCCCCTGCAGGTAATGCTCAAGGGAAGACTTATGGGGACTTCCACTCCCTCTGTATCAGTTTTTTAGCCACCATGTATTAACAAGAAAAAATAAAAAGGTAATAGGTTTCTATTTTGGAAATTAAAAAAAAAAAATCCTGCTTAGCCAATAGGAAAAAGAAAGGAGCCCAAAGCTGATGATGTCACTCTTTCTCAGACACAAAGAAGACTGTGAAATATCTAGGACCTGGGGGAATTCCAGCTGTCACCAGGCTGCACTAGCCAAGGCTGAGGAAAGCCAGGGAGGCAGGAAGGCATTCTCCATCCTGAAGGCACTGTTAGAGACCAGCATGGGGAGGAATGCCACGCTTTGGTGAAGCAAACTGAGGCAGCCACTGCCTGCAGCCCTCTGCCCTCACCGGACCCTGCTGGGCTCCATTCCCTCCCTGCCTCCTTTTGGGGCATCCTGCACAACCACACTGTTCCTTCTTCCCTGCAGCCAGCTCTGCCCTCCTTTTTCTGCAGGGCCCACTCCTTCAAAAATGTGGAACAGGTGTTGCCAAGCTCCAAGCCTGAGAATAGCAAGGCCACGACAAAGCTCCAGAACTTAAACCTCATTCCTCTGGCTCAGCCTTTGACAGCAGAACAGTGGAAACCCCAACTCTGTTCCAAACACAACCCCTTCCCAGGAACACAGGTCAGTCAAGGGTTAAAAGTGTGGGCTCTGGTGTCAGACCTAGGTTGGAATCCCAACTCTGTCACTAACGGGCTGTGTTACAATGGGCAGGTGCCTAACCTCTCTGAGCCTCCATCCACTGCCAGGAAATCAGTAAAGATACCAGGGCTGAAATTCAGTCCCTGTGCATTGGTACAGCTGAACTGGTTGTTAAAACATCAAAATTCTTCCAAATTGATTGGTAAATAGACAGCAGTAGCCCTTGGGCCCCCATCTCCCTACCTTTTCCTCTTAATCCAATAACTAAAGTGTCAACTCTCAGCAGAACAGAGACAGGACTACTAAGTCCTTGATCTAGCAGTAAGGCCAGCATCCATTCTGATTGGTAATTCGTGCCTGAACAGTTTGTTAGCTATTTTTAATATCACCCTGGCAGTGGCCATTTCTGGGATTAAATGATGAGATGCAGATAAAGGACTTGGCAGAGAGTCTGGTACATATTGAAGCAACTCAGTCAACATCAGCTGTCATTGCTTTACACACCAAACCTAAAGAGCAGAGGCGGGATCAAGATCAGGGTCTCAAGTACCACGAGCAGGTGAAGAAGGGTTATGACCGGCAGTTCAGGAACAGTCACAGGCCCCCAGGTGATGCACGGGCGAGGCTGCATGGGTGGTTCTGTCCGTGAAAGAGGCAGAGCAGGACCAACACGTCCTGCTTCACCAGCTGCCCCCCATCTTCTTTCCCCTGCTCACCTGGGACTCCTGGCTCCCATGCTTGATTGCAGGGCCAGGGATGGAGAAGTCAGGAGAAGCCACACACCAGCCCCCCTGCATTTCAGGAGAGCTTCCCTGGTGTTCACACTACCAGCTCTACTGCTCCTGTTGGAATCCCATGTCTTGTTCACCTAGACACAGAGAAGGTGTTTCCAGGAGGCTAGGCTTTGCCTTTCTAATGCCTTGGGGAATCTGAAAAGAATATTCCAATCCAAGGTCCCTCCCTAAGGACTTGAAGGATCTTAAAGAGAGGCAGTAGTGTGTCCTGGCTACGAGTGTGGGGTCTGGAGCTTGGGTTCAAATCCCAGCTATGCAGCTTTCCTAGCCATGTGAACTTGGGCTAGTCATTTGACTGTTCTCGGCCTCCGTTTCCTCATCTGTCAAATGAGAGGAATAATAGTACCTGCCTCATAGAGTTCTTATGAGGAATAAATTAGGTAATACATAGAAAGTGTTAGAATAGTGTCTGGCACAAGGTAAGCTCTCAACATATGTTAGCTATTGTGGAGGAGCTCACAGGTGTAGTGGGCAGTCAGGTTCATGCCCACATAATTCTGTCCAGGGTGGCAGTCTTTCTTCACTCTGCGAGTTGAAATTCCTCCCCTGTTCCCCTGGGCCTCCTGTACCAGCTGCCACATTTTACAGACTGAGAGGGCCAGAGAGAGAAAGGTCTTGCCCGTGGTCATATATGATGTCATTGGCAAAAATGGGACTTCCTTTTAGAGTTTCAGATACCACTTCCCGCATGTCATGCTGCCTCTCTCCACTTCCTCATGCCTTGGACAATGGTTGTCTGTGAGTGGGTCCCCCGGGGCCCAGAGCAGAGAAGGTGCTGGGAAGTGAGGGCTTTCAAACACCTGTTCCTCGTGAGTCACCAACCAAAGAGGCCAGGGATATGCCTGCCAACTGGAGCCCCAGGCACTGCTCTCATCCTGCTAGGGCCCCAGAGACAAGACATCGCCTGCAACCAGCAGAATGAGAAAGCAAAACAGCCTCAAAGG
The DNA here is from genome assembly GCF_041296235.1 of Equus asinus. Classification (NCBI taxonomy): domain Eukaryota; kingdom Metazoa; phylum Chordata; class Mammalia; order Perissodactyla; family Equidae; genus Equus; species Equus asinus. The sequence continues at coordinate 83,466,683 of NC_091794.1, forward strand.
GGAAAGGGACCGTTCCTAAAGAAAAAGAGAGGCCTCCACTTCTTCCTCCTCAGTGAGCCGGGCCGGGGAGTTTCTGGGACCGGCGAGAGAAGCCTCGCCTCCACCCTTGGGAGACCGGTCTTCATCCCCTATCGCCCCGCCCAGCTCCACCGTTCCTCCCTCAGCAGAAGCCCCGCCTCTTTCCCCTGCCGCTCTTCAGCATCCTCGCTCCCATTCGACCAATCCCCAGACGCCCCGCCCCACTTTTGACAGATGCCTCGAAGTCCCTCCCCCGCACGTGGCCCAGCTGGAGGCTATCTGCTCCCCTTTCGCCCCCAGTTTGGAGTAAAAGGGTTCCTTCCCATCGCCTTGGGTCGGGAGCTCTCAGCCGTCAGCCCAGCCGGAGCGGCAGGGCCGGGCTTTGGGGAGAACCCCAAGTGCGGGGAGGAGGTGTTCCCGGGGCCCTGAAACCTTCCAGACCCGCTCTGTGTAAACCGCCTCCGGTTTGTGTCAACATCCGAGGCAGGAGACTGGCGGCGGCTGGGGACCGGCTCTGTCTACGGGACGAGAAGACAAGAGGGTGGGGAATGGAGGGGTCCGTGGGGTTGGCGGAGGGAGCCTTCTGGGGCGATCCCGAGACGTCTCTTAGGGGTCTGTGAGAAATAAGGAAGATCTGCCTGGGGAGGGATGGGAATTAGGGGCTGTAGGGGGCCCACGGCTAGCGTGGGGCTAAGTAGAGGTTGGGCACTTCGCCATCCGCGCTGCGCTCTCCGCGCCCACACGCCCTGCTCTCTGTTCCAACAGCAGGAGGGTGTGTTGGGGGACGTGGGGGTGATGCGAACGCGTGGGTTGCTGACCACTCCATCTCTTCCCTCCCCCACTCGGATTCTCGGCAGCTCTTCGTTGCCCTCCTCCAATTTCGGGTGGGCTATGGAGGGGGTCGCATCTTGTGACTCATCCCCTCTTCCATCCCCACCCCCGCTGGGGCCCAGGAAGAGAAGGCTTAGAGACTCGGCTGTGGCTCTCTTGTTTCCATAGCAACCGTGCAGTTGTTTTTGAGAATCCACTGCAATCGTCGACACTCTTCACCCCAGACTGTGGCCGGGGGTCTGCGCATCAGGGCGGGGTACACATGGGGGTAGAGCCATCCCCCTTCCTGGCGACTCCGGGAAGGTCAGCGCGGGCGGGCGGGGCGCGCTCCCGCAGCCGGGCCTCGCTGGCCGCCAGGTCCCCACCTGGAACCGCGCCTGCCACTCCGCGCCAGCGGAGCCAATCAACGCCCAATCTGCTCGGGATGAGGCAGGGCTTATGCAAATCGCGTCGCCTCGGAGAGACACATAGTGATACAACAGCTGGGAGGCGGCTCCGGCGCAGACCTTGGAAAGCCTGGCCGCCAGCTCGCCAGCCAGTCGCGGTCCCCGCGGTCCGCCGAGGCTCAGAGTCATCCAGCGACCCGGGGAGCGGCCTCAGGTAACGTGGGTGGGGCCGGGCGGAGGCCCTCTTCCCTTCCCCCTCCACTCTCCATTCCCATCCTCGTCTCCTGACCCCTCTGATTCATCTCTCTGACCCCTGGTTCCGACATAGGCGGCAGCATCTGGAGGGCCCACCCTTGGCCAGGGGACCCCCACCCCATTCCAGGCCCCACGGGTGCTAGGGAAGGAGGCAGAGCTGCCTCCTTAACCCCAGCTCAAGTAAGAACAACCACCCCTCTGACCCCCAACACAGACACACACACACACACACACACACACCCCTGGGGGTGTGGTGTTGCTGGTGCTAACAGAAGCACCAATCACCCTCCCTCCTTTGGAAATGAGTAGTCCACCCTGCCGCATGGCAACCTCCCACCTCCATAGATAGCCCCTCCCACGCCACCCAGCCCCACCAGCAGCTCACTGCACTTCACATCCAGGTCCCTGCTCCCAGAAACAGCCTCCACAGCCACAGAGAGCCCACTTTTACCTCAGACTGTCCCCTCAGACTGTCCCCATCTCCCACTCCTCAAGCTGACAGCACTCATGGCATAGCTGGGGGAGGGAAGAAGCTCCCCCCCACCTCCCAACAGCCCCTGTCACCATCTCAGTGCTGGGCAAAGACCCCGTGTGTGGCCTCTTTCATCCTGGCTGGATGAACTAGGGAGATCCCCCACCCCCAGCAGGCCACCTATATCTGTCAGTCGCTGCTGCCAAGGGCTCAGCCTCCTCCAGTCCCCTCACCCGCCACAGCCAAAGTGCCAAAGTCCTCTCATTCTACCTATCAAATATCTTTCTAATTCGTACCCTCTCTGACCTTCCTGTGCCCAGGTGCTCCCTCCCTCCTGTCTTCCCACTGCTCCACAGGGACTGTGCCAAAGCTCCATGTGGACTATGTCACTCCTTTCCTTAAGGCGGCCTGAACCTGGAGGGCTAAAGAGCTGTGTTCAAATCTTGCCTCTGCCTCAGTTGCTGTTGACTTTGGCCAAGTCACTTCCCTCTTTGATCCTTCATGAAACGGGGAAGGGGGCAGGACAGAGGGTAGACTGGATGAGATGATCTTGAACAGCCTTCCAACACTGACACACTGTGGCTCTATGGCTGATTATAAGAAAACAGGACCCTCTGCCTCTTTCTCTGAGCCAGTAGGATGTTTCAGAGAGGAGGGCTGGGGCCTCACCAAAGGGATATTGGTTCTTACCCAGGCCCAGATACAGGCCACTCCCCTCCCACATGCTCTCCAGGCCCGGGTTCCTCTCAGCTGTCAGCAGTCCCTCCTAGACCACCAACTCACATGGCGTGGAAAGCTCCAAGGTGGAGGTGGTCAACAGAGCCCACCCTTTGTTTATCATCCCCTGCCTCTCATTAACTAAGAGAGGAAGAAGACCTGACTGCTGCCGCTAGGGCCACTGCTTGGAGAAGAGCAAAGGGAGGAGAGGAAAGAGAGGAAAATCTCCTGACCAGGGAGCTGTTGTCACCATGGCAACTGTCTCAGCACCAGCTCCTCTGGAAGCTGGGTGAGGGTGTGGGATTATTCCCTCCCTTGGTCCCTCCACCCTCACTGCCACCTCCCCATTTGAAGCCCACAACCCTGAGCCCTGCCCTCTGGAAGAAGACTCTGAGTACAGAGGGGCAGCGGCCTTGTGTGTGGGGCAGTGCCAGCTCCTTCACAGCTGGAAGGCAGCCCTCGGGAGGTAAGCAGAGGAGCCTGCCTATGTTCGCCAGCGCCACGGCTCCCACAGAACATGTCCCCAGTGGGTTCTGGCCTTTGCCTTGAGGCTGCTGGGCTCTAGTTGATCTTGGGTGTCTGAAGTGGGTGCAATAGCAGAACACATAAACAAAACAGCCTGACGCTATTCCAAGGAGGAAGAAGGGGGCTCCACCCGTCTCGTGTAATCCACTAAGAGACATTCATTGAACATCACTGTGTTCCAGGCGAGGCCTTTAGGTCTCTGCAGGGCAGTTCTGTGCAGCCACAAAGGGCAGAGTGGGAACCCGTGTAGGGGAGCTACAAGAGGGCAAACTTAGGATCAATGGGAAAAGTGCATTTCTCCCTGTCTGAGCTGCTCCAAAGCAGACTGGGTCCTATTGGGAGGGGATAAGCTCCTTGCCATTGAACAAAAAGGCCTGGAGAACTTTTTCTGGCTCAGGCAAGGATTTAATGCAAAGGTCTCTCCCACTCAGGCTCCATTCTGGAATTCTAGAACACCAAGTGAGAGTCAGAGAGCTCTGGAGTCTACATACTTGTGGGGCTCAACTCCACGGCATCACAGGGTCTACTCATGCACCAAATACTGAGCCCACGCTGCTGCCCATCCACTTTGCAGGCTGGGAGAGGCTGATCATAAGGAAGTGGCTTCAGCCAGTCCCGAAGGCTGACTATAGCTGTGTCAGCCTGGGAGAGAAGAAAGGATACTAGGGGTGGGGAACACAGTTAAGCAAATAGGTGAGGTAGGTCCCGGCTGTGAGAAGCCCAGCTTGAAAGGAGAGTGTAGTTGTGAGGGGAGCAGTGGGAGGTGACACCTTGACACCAGATTCTAGAGGATTCTGGAGTTTGAGGGGGCCCATGGACATGGCCACCTCTAACCTATATGGTACTTCTGGGCAAAACCAGGAAAGACATTCCCTGGGAACTGAGGAATCAGAAGAAAGGCCTTCCCCGTGAGGCAGTTGAGCCCCATGGGCATGGCTTGGCAAGTAGTGTCCCAGTTGGATTTCAGCCCCCTCACCATGCCCCTGGCCCTAACTACGGGGAGAGAGGACATATTGAAGGTTCCTCGAGCACTTCAAAAGAAGGAATAATGAGACTTGGTGGCAAGTTGGACCCAGGGAAAAGGGAGAGGGGAAAACTGAAGGTAACCAAGATCACATTTCCCCCTGGGACAAGGGAGGGAAGGAAGGGGCGATGGAGAGAGAAGGACCGACATAGGTTGAGGGAGAGTCTGGTGGTAGATGTGCTGCGCCAGAGGTGCTGGTGGGCCACTTGGAAGGGTGGCTGTTTCCTGGATATCAGACACCATGGCCTGGAGCTCAGGCAAGACAGTCCCACGGAGGCCAAGAGGGAGATCAGACCTGTGGTTTTCCCAGAAGGCAGGTAAGAGTGTTGAAGGTCTGTACTAGAGGAGGGTAGCCATGGTTTGGAGAGAACGGTCCAGGCAGGTGGCATGGATTCAGCCCGGTGCTCATCGAGACCTTCCACTGACCTGCTGTGTAGCTCTGAGCCAGTTTCTTCTCTCTTTGGGTTCCAGTTTTCACTGAAATAAGGAGATGATCTTAAAGGGCACTGCCAGCTCTGCCTTTCCAATCTAAGGGCAGTAGAGGGAATGAGGAGAAACAAAGGAGGAGGCCTGGGACCAAATGGGGGCTGGGAACGTGTATGGCCCTGGGAGAGAGAGAACTGTGGGAAGGCAACACAGGCAAGGAGGAGAAAAGGGGCAGAACGTGAGAGCCACACAGACACCAAGACACGCACGCACAGACTGTGTGTGCTGCCAGATGAGGCAGTCACATACATTGACACACGCTCCCACACACCCAGCTCCTTACGCAGACACTCAGGAACATCCCACAGGAGAGAGCGGAAGAGACTTTGCCTCCCCTGTCAGACACCTCCACCTCTGGGTTCTCTAGCTTCCTTGACTATACCCTGAGTCTTCAGTGTCCTTTGGACTTGGAGAGGGGCAGCTGGGGTTAGAGCCTGCCTCCTTCTGTCCATGGGTGTTCCAGAGGCATCCTTGACTCTGACCTGGATCCCACAGTTCCAGGTTCCTGAAGATGGCATGCCTCCCCCTCCAGGGCTTCTCTTGGGGGCAGATAGGATTCCTCATCCTCTGGGGGTGGTAAGTGGGAGAGGATGTTGCCACCCCCACTGCTCCTTGATCCTCCTCAGGGAAGAAGTAGAGGAATCTCAGGCCCAGGGATATCCTGTAACTAGCTTGAGGTCACACAGCAAGGGAGGGGGCATGGGACAGACGAATCTCAGATCTGGTTGTCCAGGGCACTCCCAGAAGTAAGGATTGAAAGCCACAGTGGCCTGGGGTGGGCTGTGGAAGTGGAATTCTTTCCGCCAGCCTGAGGACTTCCTTTTCCAGAGTATCTTCATGACAGGCTATCCTGGGGTTGGAGTCTGCCCCCTTCCAAAGAGACTCTAGGCAGGTCAGAGTCACCTCCCAGGACATATCCTGCGAAACGCAGGCTCTGGAGGGACATTCCGCCCATGGATGCCAGACAGGATTGTCCACCCAGCCTTCAGGGCCTGGTGGGGCCTCATCCCAGCCAGGCTTCCTCGGGAGGACTTGTGCCTCCCTCTTCACGTACTTCCCCTGGCACAGGCCACTCAAGCGGCTCATGTTCCAGCTGGGGACTGACACTTCATCCTCCCCAAACCTGCTTCTCAGCAATACTATCATCCGTTCAGCCCCAAATCTTAGCGCCTGCCTCAACTCTTCTGTCCTCTCGTCTCCACATCTAATCAGTCGGCAAGGGCTGCCAATACCCCCTCCTAACATGTCTCGGTCCATCCCCATCTCTCCACAGCCCCTATGCTAGTGTCATCATCTCTCACCTTAGCTATGCAGCAGGCCCCTCTCTGCTCTCTCTACCTGCCCCCAGGTCATCTTGTACACAGTAGCCAAAGGAAAAATTCTAAAACACGTTCCTTCTCTCTGGGTGCCCGGCACCTAGTTTGGGACCTAACATATTGTCAGCATTCTGTAAGTGTTTTTGGAATGAATGCTATCTTCCTACCCCTCGCTTTAAAACCTTAGGGGCTTCTGTCCCCTACAGGTAAAGGCCAAATTCCTCGGCATGGATTGGAGACCCCTTACAATCAGCCATCTACCTCTGTGACCCAATTATGAGTTATTGAAGGTTGGCTCGTGTCTACTTTATCCCCATCACTGGTACACACACACTGGCCTAGCACACAGCCAGCCTCAAGAGATGCTCAGGGAATGAACTACTGAAAAGTAGAATGCAATCGGTCATCAATGCTATCAGCTAGGATTTCCATCTGTACAGAGGAAGGAAGGAGAGGAGCTTCCTGCTGGCGTGGCCTGAAAGGCCTTGAGGAAGATTGGGGGATGGTGCCAGGGGGACACACGAGGACCTGCCTCGGGTTCCTGGTGGGAGAGGAGCCTGCAGAAGGGGGTGGGGGCTGAGTGTGGAAGCTCTGAATAGCAAGGAAAGGATTAGGACTCTATTCTCTGAGCATGGGGAGCTATGGAAGGTGTCAGCAGGAGAGGAGAGGATGAAGATTGCGGCACGCAGCCCCAGCCAGTGAGGAGAAGGAGAGCTGAGACCTGGAAGGTTCGAGATCCTAGGTGCCAGGAGAGGAACCCTGCTGTGAGGGGAGCGGAGGGGCCTGCTGTGGGTGCAGGATGCTGGAGAGAAAGGCACCCTGCTGCGGAGAGAGCGAGCCCTTTATGGGGGAGTGTAATGAGGGGAACTCCCCCCTTGCGTTTAGGGGAGAGGGGCAGGGAGGGGCGCTAGGAGCTCTTATGGGAAGGGGTGTGGTGAAGGATAGAGCCCAGCTGTAGGAAGGTACGGCTCGTTGTGGGTAGTGGTGAGAGGAAGGGGGCCCACCCCGCTGTGGAAGGAGGGATCCTGGCTGTGGCAACGTGGGGTTTGTTGTGGGAGGGGGCTGTTGTGGAGAAGGGGAACCCTGTGCCCGGGGACTTGGGAGACTGCTGCGGAGGTGAGGGTCTTGCCCTGGACCAAGTTGAGGGAACCCCCTGTCCCCCAGGCCCCGCCATGGGGAAGACCAACAGCAAGCTGGCCCCAGAGGTGCTGGAGGACTTGGTTCAGAATACCGAGTTCAGCGAGCAGGAGCTGAAGCAGTGGTACAAGGGCTTCCTGAAGGACTGCCCCAGCGGCATCCTCAACCTGGAGGAGTTCCAGCAGCTCTACATCAAGGTGGGCGGGCCGGCCGGGCGGGGCGGGGCCAGGCAACCCCAGGGGTCGGGCCGCACAGGCGGGGCGGGGCCAGGCAACCCCAGGGGGCCGGCCGGACGGGCGGGGCGGGGCCAGGCCACCCCAAGGGGCGGGCCGGGAGGATGCCGCTACCTCTGCGTCCCAATCCCCGGGTCTCTGCCTCAGTTCTTCCCGTACGGCGATGCCTCCAAGTTTGCGCAGCACGCTTTCCGCACCTTCGACAAGAACGGCGACGGGACCATCGACTTCCGGGAGTTCATCTGCGCCCTTTCGGTCACCTCCCGCGGCAGCTTCGAGCAGAAACTCAACTGGGCGTTTGAGATGTACGACCTGGACGGCGACGGGCGCATCACGCGCCTCGAGATGCTGGAGATCATCGAGGTGCGCTGGGGCGGATCCGAGAGTCCGGGGCGGGCTGGAGCAGGCGCCCTTGTCTTTGCTGCCCTGCCCTTTTCTGGCGTCGCCCTCTCCACCCACCCTCCTTTCCAGCACCATCCTCAGGAGCCTCCTCGCTGCGCCCCACCTCTCCCCGCATCCCGCCTCCCAGGATCCAGTGGCCACCTAACATTGATTGGGCGCTCGGCGTAGAACAGGCCTTGTGCTAAATGCTTTACCCAATAGCTCTAAGGGGTAGTACCATCAGAAACCCCATTTTACAGAGCTGGAAACAGTGCAAGCGGTGGTCCATGATTCAAATCCAGGGAGTCTGACTCCAGAGCCTAGGTTCCTAACTCATTAATTCTTCCAACAAATATGTATTGAGTGCCTGCCACATGCCAGGCACTGTTTAAAGTTCCTGCTTTCATAGGATATGGCTTCTAGTGAGAAAATTTTAAAACAGCAACAACACCAAAAACTATGCTGCGTCAGGCAGTAAGTGTTATGAAGAAGGTAAGCAAAGCAAAGTAAGAGGAGAGAGTGATGGAGGAAAGGCAATTTTATATGGGGTGAAATGTGAGCCGCAACCTGAGTCAGGTGAGAGAGCTAACTACTTTGATATCTGGGGGAAGAGTGTTCTGTGCATAGGGAGCAATAAATGCAAAGACCCTGAGGTTAGGTTGTGTTTGCAGTATTCAAGGAGTAGCCGGGAGGCCAGGGTGGAAGTAGAGGAGTGAGCAAGAAGAGAGTGTTAGGAAGGTGGTCAGCTAGGTAGCTAGGAGCACAGTCACTTAGCATCTCATAGTCTGGAGTAGAGACTCTGACCTTATTTTGAGTGAGCTGGGAAGCCATGAAGGCTCCCTCTATGCTCTGTGTGGAGAATATACCCAGGGGCTAGGAGGGCAGCAGAAGCAGGGAGACGGGTTAGGAGACTGGTCCACAGCAGTCCGGTCAGGAGCTGACGGAGGCAACAACCGTGGAGGAGCAGGAGAAGGGGTAGGAAGTGGTTGGATATGGGACCTATTGCAGAATTAGGGCTGCTGAGATTTGCTGAAGGATTGGATGTGGGTGTGAGAGAAGGAGAGTCAGGAACAGCATCAAAGTTTTTGGTCTGAACAACCAGAAGAATGAATTTGCTATTTACTGAGACGGGGAATGCTGGGGGAGAAACAGGTTTGAAGTGAAGAGTTGGGTTTTAGATATGTTTAGTGTGAGATGCTCATTAAATATCCAGTCTTAATGACCATATAGCACTTTCCGGTATCCTCACCATCTCCCAGTGTTCTCCCTGTCCACCCCCTAGACCCCTTCGTTCACCCCTGATCCTCCCCCACCAGGCTATATACAAGATGGTGGGCACTGTGATCATGATGCGCATGAACCAGGATGGGCTCACGCCCCAGCAGCGTGTGGACAAGATCTTCAAGAAGATGGACCAGGATAAAGATGACCAGATTACGCTCGAGGAGTTCAAGGAGGCAGCCAAGAGTGACCCGTCCATCGTGCTGCTGCTGCAGTGTGACATGCAGAAGTAGAGGCTGGTGAGGGGCAGGGCCCCTGGCCAGGAGGGGTGTGGCCACCTCCCAACCCAATGACCTCTGTGGCTGGCCCTTCCCCAGGGGGAGGGGTACTCCAGCTCGCTCTCTGGCTCACCCACCCTCCTGCCCAAGCCCTTGCTCCCCTCAGTCAAGATCCTTGAGGGACCACCTCACCCTGGAAAAAAAGACAGATCCTCAGGTATCCTGTCATCTAGCCCCATCCCCAGTCTTGGCCCAGAACCAACACCTACTGGGCATAGGGGCGTTAACTTTTGCCCCAGGAGGCAGGGTTTAGGAGGGGGGCTGAGGTTCTGCTTTGAAATTCTATCCTTCTCGGGATTTTGCTTTCTAAGACTGGTCCTACAGACCTCAGTTAAAGGGCCAAATTGGGTCTGTCCTTTGCTGAGGACCCAGATCCCTTAAAGGTGGTCTCTGCCCTGCTCCCTCGACTCTACCTGGCCCCTCTGGCCCCAGCCTTTGGAGCATTTCTTCAGTCCTTTCTTCAGCTAATGTTTATGGAGCACCTGTCCAATGCCAGGCAGCTCTAGGCGATAAGGATATGGTGGTTTACAAGACACATATCATGCCCTCTGGAAGCTCATAGGGCAGTGAGGCAAACTTCCAGTGGTCAGAGCCTCAGCCAGGGATATCGAGCACAGCTGAGCAGAAAGTGTGGCCGGGCTGGTTAAGAGGAACTATTAAATCCTTCAGCTCAGTGTCACACAGAGCAGCTACAGAGGATGAAATGAATAGTGTTTGGAAGTCTAGGAAGCATGTGAGTGGAAGTTTTACAAAAAATTGAAATTTATGTAATGCTTATTTTTTTAGTACCCTTTAAAAGAGCTAAAGTTGTTTTATTAGTTTAGGATATTAAAACATACTTTATATTACTTGGTTTCTTGTAAAATGATTAAATGAATATAGAAAATGCTGATATTCAGGGAAAAAGAAGAGCTGAGAAAAAAGAGAGAAAATACCATGAAATTTACCAAATAAGACTTTTTCTTATCAAGCGAAGCCCTGAGCTGTCACCATCAGCAGTTTCTGCTGCTTCCTTTTTAATGATCTTTTTCAATTCAATGAGCAACTCTCTATCGTGCACATCTCTGGTTAGGTGCTGACTTCAGAAACAGAAAAAACAGGCTTTGCTGAGAATGAGACAGGTGTATTTCCCACATCTTAGTAGATCTTTTCTGGATTTGGTCTAGTTTCAAGGAGGGGCTTGTCCTTTCACTGCTACGGAAGAGAAGGAGCTGGAAGAATAGGACCACCTGGCCTCTGTTTAGGCTACCAGGCTGCATTTATGAACCAAATGCCTAAAAATGTGCAGGGCATGCTGCATTTGAAAGGCTTTTCCTAACACCCAATCCTAAATCTGCCGAGTAATTCATCATCTTCCTAGTGCGCTGGCTTTGCTTTCCAATGTCTTCTTCCTGATTTTAGATCCATGAGCTATACAGCTGCATGCTTTGACTGCCAGAAAATGAATCTTGCTTCTTCATCAAGTCTTTCACTTTACTTTCTCCTGTACTCGTGATCAGAAATTAGCTTTGATGTGCAGTGAGTTGATTTCCTCTTGAACCGCTGGTGAGAACAGTCAGTACACAGGTGCTGTCAGCCCAGGATGGGAGCAGGGGATGACTGCTGAGTCCTGGGGGTGGGGGATGGATCTGTAGGAAAGAGATGTGGCATGCCTCTGACTTCTGAGTGCTCACCTGCCCTCCCTCTCTGCAGGTGGAAACTCTTGGGGATGCTGACCTTTGGTCTCAAACTCTATTGAACCTTGCTTCTTGCTGCCCTTGGAGATAGCAAGGCCACTGGGTTGCCACCCTCTTTCTGTCCTTCTCCCTATGACCTGCCACATGGTAAGGCTGGGGAATTCACATCCTCAGGCAGGAACCAGCAGTTTTTTATCCAGTAATGCCTCAAGGGATGTTCTCTTGCTCTCAGGAGCTGGCCATGGGGTGTGTCTTGAGCTGTCAGTCAGCATCAGAGATACATAAATACTCAACAGCTTGGCTCAGCCGAGACTTCCAGTGGAAGGCTTTTTACAAAGTGGGGTTCCGTCTCCCAAATGGTGAATCTAACCTAATTCCCAATTGCACAGAACTCCATGACTTTCAAAGGCTTGCCATCTACCCCGTCTCATTCTATCCTCAGAGCCTAGGGAAATAGGGATTTTCATTCCCTTTCTGCAGACGTGGAAACTGAGGCACAGAGACGAGGAGTCCCTTGTACAAAAGCAGATAATCAGGAAGTGGCATAGTGTCAAGACTTGAACCCAAGGCTCTCAGAGGGTTTCTTCCCTCCAGAGTCTCTTTCCTGCTCATCTCTCTGACTCTGAGTTGTACCAAGGTTGACTGTGGAGCAGGCCAAGTCTTTTTACAAGCGTCCTGCTAAGAAGTTTCCGAGGTTGTGGTCTTCTAAAAAGAAATAGGAGCTTGAGTGAAGTCTCCACATTTTCAAGCATTTGATTTTCTGCTTCTGGGCAGCTCTGCTAATGGGTTAATGCTGTCCTGGGAGGCCTCTGACTTAGAACCTTGGAAGCATCTTATGCTGTCTTTACTGCTGTCTTCCTTCCTAAGAGAACCGTTTTTGTTTTTTCCCTTCTGGTGGGCAAGTCCTACCCATGAGGGTTGTGTTTGATCACTCCAAGCTTCTGGACCTACCCCAGCAAGGATTCTCAAATAGCCCAGCAGTGTGAACACATAATGCCACGCCAAGAACTGGGACCACTATCTTGCCGATGGGAGAAGCCACAGGCAGGCCGGGTCTTGCTCCCACATTCTTCTGGGTGTCCCAGAGACTGCGTGCTTGGGAGCTCCTGTGGTGGAGCACTAGCCCTGCTGTGAGAAGAGAGGCAGGCCTCCCATTCCTGCCCCAGCTGAAGGGACCTGCCACAAAGCACAAGGCTGGCAGAGATTAAAGTGTGACTTGCATAGATACAAAAATATACAGACTGTTAAAACACTGATACATCCAAACTCTCCTTTGAAGATCTCTATCTTCTTGCAGCAGATCAATGAATTGCCAGGTCCCAGAATCTGCCTTCTTATTCTGTCCTCATTCATCCTTTTGGGCTAATTGATGAGCCTCTTATTTCTTATCTCCCAAAATCATCAGCAAGGGCTACTTCAGATGGCCACTTCAGTCCTTTGAGCTGTGGTCGGGATTATATAACTTACCTCTAAATCAAAAGTTAAGAAAAAGGAAGCCCGTAAACAAAGATACCAAATATTTTCCTGACAATGGCAGAGTCCCGAGAAGTAGAAATTCATCCTGCTGCAGAGAGAGAGAGAAGGTTGGGGGGTGGGGGGAGGGGGGGCAGAGAAAGAAAGGAAAGAGAGAATAAGAGGATAAATTAGGGTTTCTAGGCAGGATCATAAACCGACACAGTAAATGTTTTTACACAAAAATTTATTAAAGCAACAAATATTCCCTGAAGGTCCCCCCTGGGTGAGGCTTTGTGCTGACTTTAGAGATCACTGTGGAAGCAAGAATACATTTCTTACATGTTTTATTCATCGTTTTTTGGGAAAAAAAATATTCAAATCCCGCAGTTGAAAAGCTTCCGAGTGTGGGGGCAGGACAGGGCCTCCTAGGGTGGGCCTTTCCTTCTTGGTGGAGGCTGCAGGAGTGTGGGGGCCTGGGGAGGTGGGTGGCCGGGTGGCAGAGGGAGCCTCCCAGCTCCTTCTCCAGTGTAACCCCCACGCCCTTCAGATGCGCTGCCCCTGGCTCTGCCTGCAGGGACTGTCCTCACTGTTCGACCCTGTGCTGTGTGGTGTGTGTTTTTCAATGACAGTGAATAAAAGGTATGACTGTGCTCAGGGCTACTACTCTTCCATAAGCTGGGACAGGGCTGGGGTGAGTGGAAATGGGGAGAGCTCACCCAGTGGGAGTACCTCCGAACCTCCTTGGGGCTGAGATTCCTCTAGCAAGTACTCTGCTTACGTGGAACCCACGGGAGTGAGTTCAAAGAAGGGGTGAGCAGATTACAAGGGATCCAAAAGAGGGAAAATCAAGAAAGGCTGGGCCTCCCGAGCGCTGGAACTGGTGATGGGGCCTCTCCCTTCTTATCTTTGGGCCTCACGGGCTCTCATCCCCTTGGCGTATTTGCATCTGTGCTCTTTCCCTTGGTTTCTCTTCAGTCCTCCTTTGCTTCCCTGCACAAAGTGGCTGCGTCACCAGCTCTGTATCAGGACTCACCAGTGACTGACAACTCCCCTTCTCTTAGTTGCAGTTCTCAAGCAAAGGAATCTGATTGGCTCCACTTAGCTTTTGGTGGGAGCCCTTGGTCCATTCATCAGTGGCCAGACTGAGCGCTGATATGTGGGGCCTGTGGGCAGAGCAGTTCCCTCAGAAGGGAGTTAACAGCAGCAGATAGTGGGACCTAGATTCTCCCTCTGTCCAGCGGAAGGCATTGTAAGAGCTCAGGTGAGTGAGTGGTGGGCAGTGGGGAGAAAGGCTGAGAACCAGGATTACAATTAGTCCATATGATGCCTTTTGTACAGATTAGAAAAAGGCACCCCCTCTAAGTGGAAGCAGCCCCATAAGTATGCAGCTGGGCCAGTGGATGGCACCTTGGGCTAATTAGAACAATAGCCTTCTTCTGAACACACACAGCCTTGTCATGTCAGGGTGCACAGCATCGCAAGTGGAGCATAGCCTGGATTCCAGCCCCCACCTGCCCTGCTGGTCAGGGGTGTTGTGTAGTGCATAACCTGTTCCACCATCCCCAGGAGCCCAGCCCAGAGCCCTGAGACCCCCTACACTGACCCAAATACGGTAGGGGCGGGAATGGGAGTTGGGGGGAAGTGATCATCTCACAACACCCCCCAATAGCCCGAGAGGCACTGTTCCCTGCCAGGAGTTGGGGGCGGTGGCAGCTGGAGGTGCCTGCTTCCTCCTGAGACGCTCAATTGCTTTTACAAGGGTTTTCTCAAGGACGCTTGGCGGGGCCAGCTCTCCCGTGGCGGGAAGCAATTAGGCAAAGAAGGAGGCTGACCTGGCCTCAGGGCAACCGTGAACCTAGGGAGGTGATTCAGAAGCCTGAGAACTTGGGGCTGCTATTCCCGGCTGAAGCCGCGTGGGGCGGGGAGCGGGGGGATGTCTTGTTCTCTGCCTGCCTTGAGACACACAGGTCCTGGGGCACCATCTCTAAAAACTCCCCACTCAGGCTCGTGCTATCTCTAGCCTGGGGTCAGTCCACCTCCTGCTTTCAGGCTTGCCCTCTGCACCATCCAAGAAATGAGAGCCATCTTCCTAAAGCGCCAGTCTGACCACGCGGACTCTTCAAAGTCTCCCCTCTTCCCTCAGTGTGATAAGCTCTTTAAAAATCCCTCAAGGCCCTGTGTGATCTGCCACCTGCTGGCCTCAGAAGCCTGCTCTTCCCCCCTCTTCCCCCTCCTGCACCCTACACCTGAGCCACCTCGAATTGCGCCCCCTTTCCCTAGAGGGTGTCTTGGCTTTGTGTGCTTGTGCACAAACTGTTGCCCCTCCCTGGGCCACCCATTCCTCTGCCTCAATGACCTTCTCTGTGAAGCCCTCCCAAACCTCGTGTGTACACAGTCCATCATGGTTACCAAACTGCTTCCCACGGGATTCCCGTCAGCTGAGCCGAGTCCGTGTTTCAGTCTCCATTTTTCAAAAAAGGACAAGGAAATGAAGGCTCAGAGAGTGGTTAAGGCTGGGACTTGAACTCAGGTCTCCTCACATCAAGGCCACTGTTTACTGTGCTTTCTCATCCATGAGAGTGAATCCAAATCGGAATGTGAAAGAGGAGGTAACAAAACATGAGCTGTGGGCTTCAGAGGAGGAAGGGTCTTACCTCGAGTCGGGGCGGAGCAGGGGGAGGGGGACAGGCTGAGGGTGAAGGGAGGGAGAGATGGCTTCATGGAGGAGGTGGCATCTGCCCCTGGGTCTTGCTAAAGTCCAGGCGACAGGGCCAGGGCTGTGCGGGGGAGCAGTTCAGGTGCAGGGATCCTGGAGTTCCCTGGAAGGGGTTTGTTTCCAGCTTATCCATCTGAAGATGTGCTAAACCCCAGGGAAAGAGCTGGCTGAAGTACAGGAATGCAGAGAGCCGGGGACTCCCTGCAGCCAGCCGTCAGGATGTGACAGGGAAGACAGAGGCAGTGGCCAGGAGCCTGAGAGGGTGGAAAGCACAGCCCAGGATCAAGTTCCCTAACCCTTCCAGAGAGGGCTCTAGGAAAAGGATGAACCAGGATTCTGGGCAGGATCCTTTGACGGCAAGGGACAGAGGCCTACTCATGTCAATGTGAGGAACGGGGATTAGTGGAGAATTTCGGTTGCAAGTGAACAAAACCCAACTCAAACAAGCTCAAGCAAAAGGAGGCTTATGGGCTCATGTAACTGGGAAGGTCAGGCACTGCTGAGTCCAAAGGCTCAGTGATGCAGCCTTTCTCTCTCGCTGCTCCTCTCTCTCTGTGACTCATTGTCCTCTCAAGATGGGCTTCTCCTGTGTTCTTTCATCTGCCACAGGGAAAGATGGGTTCCCAGCTGCCATTGTCTTAAATTAATAACCCCGGAGAAGAGAAAGCCAAATCTCCCAGAATCCCTATGTAAGAGTACTGAAGAGTGCTCCAGCTGGGGTCACGTGCTCATCCCTGGCCCAGTCAGTGTGTCCAGGGAAAAGGGTTCTACAGTTGGTCATGTCTGGGTCACATTCCTATTCCTGTGACCAGGGAGGCAGCGTCTATTACTAGGAGAAAAGGATGAGAAAAGTTGCTAGTCAAGCAAAACCAATAGCCACCAACTCTCTTGGGGGCATTTGTTGAAGTGATCTGGAAATTTCGAGGTGGGCACAATAGCTGGGCCTCAACTCTGACCTGGGAGACTGTCAGGATCAGAGGCAGCTCCCTCTCAGGCAGCATCGTTTCTCTTTCATGGGGTCTCTGCTGCTCTCTGCACGTCTTCTCCCATCTTTATCTGCCGATCGACTCAGTCTGCTGACAGAGTTTCTGCCCTCTTTTAGCTTTATCTTGCACATAATTGCAACTTGCTAAGGTTCATCTGAGTCTCTTAGAAGCCAATTATATTCCATAGCATCCTCAGCATCTATTCCATTGGTTGACTGTCCAGCACCTGTTTCCCAATGCCAAATTCCTGAGAAAGAGAAATTTGATTGGCCCAGATCATCTTTTCAACCCAGACCACACAGGTCAAAGGTCACTGGACAGCATGGGGAAGGTTCACCTTTGCATCAGGTGCTCACCCTCATCCAAAGAGCCACTCTATACGTTCTTCCTAAAGGACCTCCTCCTCATGAGGCACTGGAGAATAACTGACCCCTTCCTAGAGTTGCATTATCTATTGTTGCATAACAGGACACTCCAAAACTTAGTGCTTAAAACAACAACAATTTATTATTTTTCATGATTCTGTGGGTTGGCTGAGCTCAGCTGGGAGGTTTATTGCTTTGTGTGCTGTTGGCTGGGGTCACTCAACAGCTGCTGTCCCACTGGGGTGGGGCTAAAACAGCCAAGATGGCCTCACCTATATGACTGGCAATTGGCACTGACAGTTACCTGGGAAACCACTCTTCTCCAGTGCCTTCTTATCTTCCAGGGACTCTGTGCCTCACCATCTGGCCTTTCTGGCAGGACAGTCCAGACTTCTTTACATAGAAGCTGGCTCCCAAGAGGGCAAAATGGAATCTGCAAGGCCTCTTAAGGATTAAGCTTGGAAACCGCATAGCATCACTTCTGCTGCATTCTATTAGTGAAAGCAAGTCAAAGCAAGGCACTGTGTCAACTCAGATTCCGCTCCACTTCTGGCTGGGAGGAGTGTCAAAGTCACATTGCCAAAAGGCAGGCAGGATGGGAGAGAGTTTGAGGCCCTCTGTGGAAACAATCTACTAAGCCTGGAGAAGGGCAAGTCTAAACAAACATTCCCCAATCCTAAAACTTTTTATTATTATTGTTATTTCCCCTTCCCCCCACACAAAGTTTGTTGGGTTCCTCCCAGGACATGGGGAAGGCTGGGGAGATCCCACCATTCTGTACTCCCTCCCAGTCAGATGCCTTCCAGGCTAAGCCAGTATTTTCTTCTGCTGCTCCCACTCACCTGTCCATACTTCTAGGCTCACAAAGAGATGCCCCTTGTCTGCTTCCTGGCCTGTACCTGGGATGGGTGGCATTAGTGTCTGCACCGCAGGATCTGCACCAAAGGAGACAATGCCTGGAACTCCAGGGCCGTGGTCCAAGATTCTTTGGTTGCAAGTTTCCTTTTCTCCCCTCCCTGCATGTCTCTTCATGGCATGTAACTAACCACCCCAAGCTCGGCAGGTGGCACCTGGGAGTGAGCGCTCCCTGCTGGTCATCAAGGGGCCAGCAAGAATCCGGATTGAGCGTCCCTGGGAGGCTCTCCGGAGAGGAGCCTGGTCTCACCACAGCCTTCACCAGTCCCTTCGCCTTAGTGGGGAAGAGCTGTCCGCTGTGCGCCCGGCTAGGAGCAGGCTCTTGCTCATGGACACAGTTGTCCACCCACCACCTCCTCCCTGTCCACGGAATGGACTAGGGTCTAGAGAAGGGGATGCCGCTCAGGGTCCCAGGGTTCTGGTATCAGAGCGGAAAGAGGGGGGCTAGCTCTTTTTTGGGGGCAGAGGGGGTTAACTTTTATTTTCTCCTTTGGGAATCACCATCCTGGGGGAAAAGAGTTGTCAAGTCTCCCCTCTCTTGGTGCCTGCGAGAGCCTGCGAAGATCATGATCCCCGCAATCCTGTATCCCCAACAGCCCCAAGCCCCGCTTCAGGCCCCCTCCTCCTAGAGCCAATCCCCCATTTACTTGGTGCGTGGAACGGTCGGGGAAGGAGAGCTCAGTTGTCCCGAAATACACATACAAGAGCAACGACACACGGGCATCCGAGAGGGCGCGTTTAGCACCCCATCGGCACCCCCCCAACACCACGCCCTCCCGCGGGGCTGGCGCTCTCACTCCCGGCCGCTGCCCTCCCCCTTCTCACGCCCGGGACGCGCGTCCCTTCTGCAGCCCCGGCCGCTAGCTCCGCGTCTCCTCCGCCGCCTGCTCCGGCCGAGACGGGGCAGAGGCGGAGCATGGAACACGGGGCGCCCCGGGAGCCCCGCGAGCCCGGGCCGGGGGCAGAGACTGCCGCGGCCCCGCACTGGGAGGAAGCCAAGACTTTCTACGACAACCTCGCGCCCAAGAAGAAACCCAAATCGGTAAAAGCAGGGCATTGGTATGGGAGGAGGGCAGGGGAAGGGTCGCCGGGGGAGGGATGGTAAGCCCCCTGGAGAGGGACCCGCGGCGCACCTCCAGGAGGCAACGTAGCCCCTCAGCTCCAGAATGCGCCCGGCGGTTGGCACCGGCTCGGGTTTATTTTGGGAGCTCTGCTCCGGTGTTTTTTTCGGGGCTCGGGTTCCACGCCAGGATCCCCCTCCCCCACCCTGTCATCAGGGCCGAGCTCGGGGCCGAGCGCATTCCCTCGCCCACAGCCCGGGGCGTGCGGACAGCACTTGTTGGCAAAGCCGGTCCTTGGCATCTGCGGAAGCGCCCCGGACTCGGGTAACCCGACTCTGGCTCCTTGCTGTGCCGCTCCGGTTTCTGTCGTATGGGCACCGGGCTCCACACTCGAGCCTCTGTGTTCAGGCTCTGGGCTTGGGGCGCTGCGCTCCCCGCATCCTAAGGGAAGGGAACTGCGTTGAGATCTGTGCTCCGTGCCCCTGGTTCCCGGCTCCCGAAGCTGGACTCTGCGCCCCAGCTCCGGGCTCTGTCCCCTCGCAGTGGGCCTCAATATCCCCGGGATCCCCGTGGTGGTCTCGGCTCTCCGGGACTCACACAGAGGAAAGAGTTCCTCCCCCCATCGGACAAGTTCATGATGCTCTTCTTGGCCGCTGGCCTTGCTCACTCCAGCTGCCCAGATCTCAGAGTTTGAGGAGGGAACAGAGGACAGAGGGTGGCTCAGAGCATCCTCCAAAGAGCCTGACCTTAAAGCATCCAGCTGCTTCCCTCCAAAGACCCTTCCCCACGAGGCCCACCCTGTCAACAGGCATGTCCTGTAGCACCTCTAGGCTCGGCTCAGCAGTGGGGAGTGAGTGATGAATTAGGCTAAGTCCCTGCCTCAGGAATCCGCAGTGCACTGAGGGAGACCCTGGATGTGGTGTGTGCTCCTACATGGTGCAGTGGGAGCATAGGGGAGGGGTGACTGCCGACTCAGGAAGGCTTTGTAGAGGTGGCATTTGAGCTGATCTGAAAGCCTGAGTAGGTGGAGTTTCCCAGGTGGAGGGGGAAACAGGATGGGCAAAAGGCCTGGAGATGTCTCTGAACCTGAGTGGGAGGATGCAGAATCTTTGGCGAAGAGCTGGAGGGGTGCTGCGGACCCATGGAAGGCCTTGAACGCCGTGGTAAAGAGCCTGGACCTTATTCAGTGGGGTGAGGGGTTTTAAAACCGGGTTCTACCGAGGCCCATGTTTCAGAGGGTCTGCACACATGTGAATCCAACCTATTTTCTTTCTCCTTCCAACTATGTTTTAAACAATTAAAAATGTATAATAAAACTCAGCTCACTCAAATGTATTATGTGGACAGTTTAGCACCCTGGAGACCATTAACACATTAACTTATGTGGCAGGTTGGTTTTGTTTTCTTCTGTTTTAGCAAACCTCAGGATAAAGCTTTTCCTGTGCTCTATTTAATAAAAGAGTATCTTGAGATTGCTGACAATTGTTGCTGAGTCTCTTGAGGCTTGCAGTTTAAAACAAAACAAAACAAAAAGCCTTTTACCATTTGCAAGCACTTATTGGTGCGAATCAGGGCTTTCTCAATACTGTGCAATTAACGAACAAACGCGGAAACATACTGACTAGATGATGAAACTTAAGTCTGCTCCGGCATCCTGCTACCCAGTTTCAAATTTGTCGTCACCCGAACAACTGTGTTGTTTTCATTGGTTGATGTTATAATAAATACAGCAAAATACATTTGAATTTGTAAAATAAATTTACACCAGGAAAATATGGTAATATCTGTTTTACATATTACAAGACTTCATTTGAATAAAAGGTCAACCTACTTTTTTAAAAAGCATGAAAACCATTATGGAGCTATTGCCAGATTTTGCAGCAAGGGATTAATGTGGTCCTATTTTCATTTAAAAAGATCCCTCTGGGGTAGTGTTGTGGATGGACTGGAGAGGATGCTTCTGGCAGCAGGCAGACTGGTGAGGAGGAAGCTGGAGTACTGTCATGGCCTGGGGGATGGAGAGGAGGGGATGGACGTTGGAGACTAGAGTGGTGAGTGGAGTTCATAACCCATTTCCTCTCCAAGCACTAAGGAAGCTGGGAGCTCAGGCCCAGCTGTCGGTCATGACCCCTCCATCAGCCCCCAACCCTCACTGTTTTCTGGGAGACAAGGAGCTTGGTGGCTTCCTGGCCCCCACTCCTCCCTGTAGTAGCCCCTCCTCCCACAGGCTATTTTGGGGGCTTTGGGCCTCATGGGCCACATCCGGGCCTGGCCTGGGCTTACTCTCATTCCCAGGAGCCTGAGTGAAATATTTAACCCCCGACACCCATAGGAGGCCCTCACCTCATGGGGTCAGACGACTTCCTCAGTCCGGACCTATCTGTCCTCCTCTCCTCTGGAGCCCTTCTCCCTCTAAGTCCTTCTAGAAATAACAGCTTCTGGCCATGTCTCTATCTTGGGCCCAACAGGCAGAATCATGTTGGCCTAAATGAGAGCTCCTCAGGCAAGCTGGGTGGGGCTGGGCGGCCCTCCACTACCTCCACCCTGTCCCCCAGCCCCGTGGAAGACAGGCAGAGCTGGCAGGACCCTGGCTCCCTGGAGCCCAGTGTTCCCAGGCTGAGTCCCTGGTCTGGGATAAGGGTCTTTCGGACCCAATTCCCAGTCTGGAATCTGGACTTCTTTCTGATTTCCGGAGGAACTGTCCTTAGGTGCACCTGACAATATGTGACGGGGTGGCCTCTCTCTGCAGCTGGGTCCAGAGGGTCCCTGAGTGCTTGGTTTCTCCCGGCTCTGATTAGCCCCCTTCACCCGTTCCTTTCGCTCCACCTGGAGCCTGGACAGACTGCTTGTCTCTCCCAGCTGGGATGCATATTTCCTGCAGCAGCTCCTGCCCTCCAGGCCCCTGGACTCCCCCTTCCATGACAGGTGTTCAGAGCAGGCTGAGCGGGGAGGCAAGGTCTTGCTCTGGGGACCTCCATTCTGAGGAGAAAGAGAACCCTGCCCTTAGAAACCTCGGTCTGAGGGCACAGCGCCCCTCACCATTTCTCTCAAATCTGGACAGGGAGGGCTGTGTTGGGGGAGTGTCCCAGAGAAGTGCCTGAAGTAGCAGGGGTGGGATCTTCTGGGAGCGATTGAGGAGGGGCACATTGGAGGGGCTGCTTTGATGACAGAGGCTAGGCTAGAGGCCAGAGACTGGGGATCTCATCCTGGCTCTGCCTTGACTTTGCTGTGCAACCTAGAGTAACACTCTGCCTCTCTCTGGGCCTATTTCCCCATCTGTAAAAGAAGGAAGTGGAGACTCCTGAGCCCATACAGCCAGAATATTTTTCTTGTAATGGCCAGAGGTGGGATAGGGTGGGGTCTGGGCAGATCAGCCAGAGGGGAAGCAGAATGCTGTAGTCTGGAAGGGACTGTGGGACTGAAAGTGAGGAGTGAGACCTTGGCTGGCTGCCTGGGCTGGAGCAGCCAGCTTGGGAACCTGCCTGAAGGGGCTGGGAGGGCAGCAGGCTCTCTGTCCTTGAAGGGGTGATGGGCCTGTGCCTGGGGCAGTAAGCCCAGGGGGTGGGGCAAGCTCAGCTCGTGTCCTAGAGGCCAGATGGCTTCCTGGGTTTATGAGAGTGGGTCTCCCCACTCCCCCAACCCCAGCCTTACCATCCCTGGCCATCCCTCTGCCACCCCTTTTCTTAGGTCTTTTAACTTTACCTTCTTTCCTTGAAGGCTCACAGTAGCCGAGGCGGGTGGGAGGTACCTGGCTCAAGGACACACAGACACACGAGGGTGGTTGGCATCTGGGAGAGGCACTTGGGCTGAGCCCCAGAAGACAGGCCGTGTCCTGCCACTGCCTTCCACTGACACTCCAGTCCACATACGCCATCTTGGTTGGGGTAAAGGTCAAAAGCAAACTGAGGTCTACCTCACCAGCTTGGGGAACTCTCTGGTCTTCCATTCCTACTTTGAGGTTCTAAAGTTTCACTAGCCGCTAGCCATTTGTAGCTACTTAAGTTGAAATTGATTAAAATTAAATATAATTAAAAATTCAGTTCCTCGGTCTCACTAGCCACATTTCAAGTTGCTCCATAGCCACATGTAGCCACACGACAGCACTGGACATTTGTTTCTATTACTGCAGAAATGTCTACTAGATAGTGCTCTCGATAGGATGGCACAAATCTCTGCCTTGGGGATAGAGCTTAAGCTCCATGGGGGCAGTGATCACACTTGTATTGTTTCCTGCCGTGTCCCCAGCACAGTGCCTGTCATGTGGTAATCACTCAATGTCACCAACTGATTAGGATCCAGGCTTGATTCCAGAGAGAAGCAGGGGTTGAGTGCGTGTCCACAGAGCTGTCAGGAGACGCCAGAGGTCTCCTGATACGTGAGGTTCATTTATGAGTCTTGCCCCCAACTTGAGCTCCTGTGTCTTCATCTGTAAGGTGGGAATCACGGTCCCAGGTCACAGAGATGTGGTAGGACTCCAGATGTCTGTGAATCCATTGGTCTCCCACATTCTCATCCTCCCCAAGGATTGTAAAGGCTCCAGCTGCTATCCGTGGTGGCCTGCTCCTGTTCCCATTCCACTGGAGGTGGTGAAGGAGCTCTGAGGCCATCCTGGGGCCCTAAGGAAGGCCCTCTGCAATCTAGCACCTGCCTACTCTTCTGGGCTCATCCACACCCGTGCCCATGACCTGAGCTCTGCTCACCCTTGTGAATGCACTGTGTAGCTGCACACCTCCTCGTACCTTCCTTGTGCCCTCCTCCTCCTTCAAGAATCCACTGAGGGGCCAGCCCAGTGGCGCAGTGATTAAGTTTGCATGTTCTGCTTTGGTGGCCCGGGGTTCACTGGTTCGGATCCCAGGTGCGGACCTAAGCACCACTTGTCAAGCCATGATGTGGCAGGCGTCCCACATATAAAGTAGAGGAAGATGGGCATGAAAGTTAGCTCAGGGCCAGTCTTCCTCAGCAAAAAAGAGGAGGATTGGCAGCTGATGTTGGCTCAGGGCTAATCTTCCTTAAAAAAAAAAAGGGAATCTGCTGAAATGCCTCCTCTCCAAACGCCTCCTCAGAGCCCCTGTCGTGGAGACTTTGCCTGTGTTCTGTCGCTCATTTCAGTCCCTTTTGCATTTGTGTTTACCTGTCTTTCCCCTCTACCAATCTGTGACTCTGAGCGTGGGAGCCAAGTCTGTACCAGGCAGAACCCACAGGACTGGCACAAAGATCCAGTAAGCAATTGTCAAATTTGCATCAACCAAAAAAAAATTCTCTGAGCACCAACTATATGTCAAGCAATCTGAACAGATTAGGGCACTGATTTCTAGTTCATGTTATACTTGTCATGGCAAATACTGTTTGTTATTGAAATATACTACTTAAAAGTTTGCATGCATTAAGACTTTACTGAGCACCTACTATGTGCTAGGCACAGTTCTAAGCACTAGAGAGACAATAGATGAACAAGATAGTCATAGTTCCTGCTCCCTTAGAACTTAAGCCTGGTTCCTGCTTCCTCCCTAGAACTCTGTCTAGAAATTGGAATAGTTAAATAAGTGATTATAACTGTGTTAAATTTAACTAAAAAGGAAACCCATAGGAGAGGTAACCAGCCCACCACTAGGGGTGAGGGAAGTCTTCCTAGAGGTGACATGTAGTTTGAGACCTGAAGGTTGGGTAGAAATTAGCTGGATGGAGAGTCGGGGAAAGAGCAGATCAGGCAAAGGGAACGTCATGTGCAAAAGCTCAGAGGAAGAGGGGAAGGTGTGCTTGGGCATGAGAAAGGTCAGACTGAGCAAAGCAGGGTAATGGGAAGGTGAGAGTGGAGCGAGAGGTGGGAGTCTGTTGTGAAGGGCTCCCTACTCCGTACTCAAGGCTGCTGAAGAGAGCTGGAGAAAAGTGGGTGCCATTGGAGGGGGGTGCCACGATCAGATCGGAACTTGAAAAAATCCTCTGGTGACAATATGGGTGACAGATTGGAGGGGCGCGAGATGGTGAGGGACTGGACTATGGTAGGGAAAAGAGAAAGAATTGGATGGAGCCTAGCAGAGTGGACAGGTTTGGTGATTGACTGATAGGGGTAGGGAGCTGAGAGGGAAGCCTTGAGGTGGCTTCGGGCTTCCGGCTTAGGTGATGAGCGCATGGTGGTGCTGAACAGTGAGGTGAGGAAAGGAGGGAGGGCATCAGGTTTGGGGGTGGAGAGGGCAGCGGGAATTCGGCCTTGGGCACGTTGAACTTGAGTGTCTGTTAGTCAACTGGGGCAGTTAGAAATAGGAGCCTGGAGCTCAGGAGAAAGATCTGGGCTGGAGATAAATTTTCTTACATGATTGTCATGTTTCTGGGCATCATTTCTTCCTAAGGGCATGGAGCTCTCATTTTCTAATGGAAACCATCTGGAGATCATCTTGAGCATCAGTCATACTCTGACTACAAACACTGTATTCATTTTCCCATTGCGTCCAGATGGCCGACTAGATTGCAAACTCCCTGAGGGCATATCCCTCACGTCCGATCGTGCTCCTCGGTGGAGAGCCATCATGTCTCTCAGTCCCCAGCTGGGTCCTGCACAGAGGGGTCCTGACCCTGGTCTGCCCCAGCCCAAGGCTGACCCTCCTAAGAGCAGAGGCTGGGCCTGGGTCGTCTCTCCATCCCCAGTACCCGGAGGGGCTGGCACATGAGACCTTCCTCAGGGGAGTCTGAGGGAGGGCCTTTCCTCCGCACCCCTGCAGCCCAAGCCTCAGAATGCAGTCACCATCGCTGTGTCGTCCCGAGCCCTGTTCCGCATGGAAGAGGAGCAGCGGATCTACACGGAGCAGGGCGTGGAGGAGTATGTGCGCTACCAGCTGGAACACGAGAACGAGCCCTTCAGCCCTGGGCCGGCCTTCCCCTTCGTGAAGGTGAGGGCCCCTTCCGCCACTCGCCACACAGTGCCTTTGTGGGCATTAGGAAAAAGCACTCCCATGGGTGTTTGAGTAAGGAAAAGGGGCCCCCTCTGGGCAAATGCCACCCCACAGGAGCACAGCATGGCAAGGGAACAGAGCCATTGCAGGAAGAAGAGGCCACCCTATCCTCTGGACTAATGCAGCCCCACTCCAAGTAACCCGCGGGTGAGTGGGATGTGGGCTGGACTTTGGTCACTCCCCCTTTTAGTGAGGCACCCCTGAGCAATAACCAACCCGTACAATGGCGAGATTAGGAGGAGACAGTCCATGGCCACTGATGTCACCCCAAGCCTGGCCCCTGACCTCCCTCTCCTCGCCGCATTGGGTCCCAGCTCACCCCTCCTCCCCAGCCCTGGCTCCCAACTCCAGGTGTCAGTTCCTGGGAGTCTTAGCTGGAGGGTCCCCTCTCCCATCCAGGCTCTGGAGGCTGTGAACAGGCGGCTGCGGGAGCTGTACCCTGATAGCGAGGATGTCTTTGACATCGTCCTTGTGACCAACAACCACGCTCAAGTGGGTGTCCGTCTCATCAACAGTATCAACCACTATGGTGAGCACGGGGGCTCTGGCCATGGGACACCCCTACCAGATGCCTGGGGACAGGGCCACACCTCTGCAGGGTCGGGTAAACTGGCTGGAATGTCAAGCCCAGTGGTGTGCCTGGCTCTTTAAAAAAAAACAAAACAAGAGGAAAAGAACCCTGATTGTAGCATTGCCATTTCAGGGTGTGACTATTCCCACCATGGCTAATTTCAAGCTATCGACAATTGAACACTCTAACTGGCTCCAAAAATCCCTGAATATTTAACATTTGGCTCCTGCAAGATGGCTCCAGCCAGCTCCAGCACACTGTGGCGCAGGCCCCGCTCCCTGTGTGATCCGGCAGGGCACTTGCTGCCTCCGTGCCTCAGTTTCTCTATCTGCAATGGGGCTAACAGGCCTCAAGGCTGCTGGGAGAAGCAGGTGCAGTCATCAGAGTGAAGGAGCTTTGTGTCTTTCTTCAAATGCTTGATTGGAAGTAACAGACCCTCCTGAGCTAGCTGAAGCTGAAGAGAATAATTTCTTATTAGGCCGCAGCGGTGTCTCTTAGAACCACAGGACATGAAGGAGAATTGGGTGCACAAAGGCCTGGATCCAAGTACTGGAAATTTCTTCTGGGCTCTTTTTTCTCTCTGGGCCACAGGAGCCGTTACTTCTGCTTCTCTCAGCAAGTCTGTTCCCTTTTTCCCGTGTCTCTCTCTCTCTCCCCAAGCTATGTTTCTCTGCTTTTCCTGAATATGGCCAAAATTTACAAGTTTATAAGTGCTTGTTTTAAGCAACCAAGAGTGGCCAGTTGGCATTTTTAATCCTAATCTCAAGTTCCTGGGAGGAGGGGTGATATTCAAAATATTTAACCACCTTGTGACACAGGCACTGAGTAATCAGGACAGATGCCACCTGTAGTGCTGGAGAAGGGTCCTGCGGGGCTCCCGTGCCAGCCATTTCTCCTTCCATTGCAGATTGTCCTGCGTGAGGGGCTGGGGTAGTGATGGGGTAACAGTGGGCTCAGAGCAGCAGCCGTTTACCAACCAGCAAATATTTTACAACCTGGCAGCCATGGGTACTAGGTGACGATCAGTCCCGGCTGGGAGAGAATCTGGCTGGCCTAGCCTGGGTCAGGTGCCTGCCCTGATCCAGTCAGCTATGGCCAGGGGGGTCAGTCATGCCTGGGGGACCCACCTTTTGTAGTACTGTCATTCCCCAATGAGAGGATGTTACTGTGAGCCAAGCAGTTGCTCCAGAGATGAGATCACCCCCATTTCATGGATGAGGGATGGAGGGGCTCAGAAAGGGGGAATGCTGGCCTAAAATCACTCAGAGAATCACTCTGCTGCCCCACCACCACTCAGAACCAAGATGGCGTCCATTGGACATGGAGGGACCACTCTGAGGCCCTGAGAGTTGGCCCCGGCATCACCTGGGTACTCTCTACCTCCTCCCCAGACCTGTTCATTGAGAGGTTCTGCATGACAGGTGGGAATAGCCCCATCTGCTACCTCAAGGCCTATCACACCAACCTCTACCTGTCTGCTGATGCGGAAAAAGTGCGGGAAGCCATTGATGAAGGTGAGTCAAACTGGAGAGGGAGAACGTGGGGAGTCTGGCAAAGGGGTCCCAGAGGAGGGAGGCCTGGTCCTAAAGCTCTGAACAGGTGCTAGGGGTTGCCATGGTAACTGGAAGGGGCATACCTTCCTTAGTTGCTATGACCTGTTCTGTAAACTCTGAGAATAAGGCCTCACCTATTCCACTTATTGCCCATCTGTTCCACTCTCCCACCTCCTGTGCTACCATGTTAAGGATGCTTTTACTCAGCAACATCACCCAATCTTCTGTTTCCATGGAAACCTTCCTTACAGCTCAGAAAGCTACTCCCCTCTAAGAATCCTCCAGGTCAGTAGGAGATCTGATTCCTGTGTGACCATGGGCAGCCTCTGCCCCTCTCTGGGCCAGTGAGGAAGGAGATCAGTATCTAATCCAGCCTGAGCAGTGGGGTCTGGGAAATAGCTAGCATTTCCAGAAGCTGGGCTGGCCAGTGTTGAGACAAGTCTAGGAGACCCAGCGGCAAGTACTGACGAAGAGAATTTCCCTCCCATGTGTCTCTTTCAAGGGGCGGCTTTGCGTGGTATCCATAGTCTCAATGCTCCCAACAGGGTGTGTATCCATATTGTACATGGAAGAAAACAGGCCCACAGAGGAGGAAGGACTGCCCCACTGCCCAAGACGGCCCCTCAGGCTGAACGCTACTGGCAGGTTTCTTTATCAACCAGCAATGTATTCATTTTCCCTTCCTCTTTCATGCTGTCTCCTGCCTGGAAGCGTGGCCTCTCTCCTCACTGATGCCTCACTCCTCTGATCTGCTTGGGGCTCCAAGAGGCTTTCTTTGACCAGGGACCAGAAGCCATTTCCTTAGACAGGTGTCACATCCTCTGGTTGGGGCCTTGGCACTGGCCTGCATGTGTGCCTCTATATACGTGTAATTTGAGCTCAGGCTAGGGAGCAGAGGACAGTCAGGAGGGAGGCCCTGCCCAGGGTGGGGGTGATTCTGGTTCATTTTGGCTCTGGTATTGGCAGAGCTGAGAAGGTGCCTGGCCTGATGCCCAGGGCCTGATCCTACTTATAGCATCCTCAGGCTGGTGAAATTGCTGTGGGGCTGGCACTGCTCGCTCCTCCCAAAGCTCTGCCTATGCCCAGCCCCTGTGACCCTAGATTCCCAAAGGGCAGGGCTGAAGTAGCCTTTGGAGAGATGGAGAATAGGGAAGGGACTGGGCCAGCTGCCCGGTCCCCAGCCTCCTAACACTGGCTCTCTGTTGTCCACTGCAGCCCTAGTCTGAAGCCTGGGTTCCCGGGAGGCATCCTTGAGCCCCCGGAGAAGCCCTGGGTTGCAGAGAATCTGTGCACATGGTTGAATGTAATTAGCACTGCCTCCTGTAGCCAACCACGGCCAGGCTGCCCTGAGTAGAACATACCTGGGTACCACTGTGGTGGTAGACTGAGGGTGCCCACACCCACCCCACCCCAGACTGCAGCCTGGGATCTCAGCCCTGGACAGAGCTGAAACGCCCTGAATTTTACCTTGGTCCAGAGAAGGGGAGGGACCTGCTGGAATCAACAGCAAGAGAATAACTGAGGCCATGTGAGGATCAAGGCTCCTCCCCAGCCACCCTGTAGGTCTGCATCAGGGGCCTCTGAGGAACTCCTGGGACAGCAGTGGCCTGGGGGACCCTTCCTTCCAACCAGGACTGACGTTTGGCTGGTCCACACCAGCATGACCTTACTAGATATTAAAGTATTGAAATTCCTCCATACTGATTGATAGTTGCTCCTGCCTTGAGTCTTCTGAGTGCCCCCCTGTTCCCTCGGACACCCCCAGACCTTCCCACAAAGCAGCAACTCAAAAGGAAACCCTGGCACAGGCCGGGCCCTCACAGCCCTACTCAGAGCAAAAGCCACAGTCCGTCCTTATCGGCCAGCTTTTAAATATTCTGAATATTAGCGCTCTCTAGCCTTGCCCTGAGTCCTGGGTGAGGCAAGTGGGGCGAGGGTAGCCTGACACAGCTGTCTCCTGGCCCCAGGCAGCTGAGGCAGGAGCCAGGGGACCCCTATTGCCCGAGGAAGGCAGACAACACTTGCCTCTCTCTGCCCAGGGATCGCAGCCGCCACCATCTTCAGCCCCAGCAGAGACGTGGCTGTATCCCAGAGTCAGCTGCGCGTGGCCTTCGATGGGGACGCGGTGCTCTTCTCGGACGAGTCAGAGCGCATCGTCAAGGCCCACGGGCTGGACAGGTTCTTCGAGCACGAGAAGGCCCACGAGAACAAACCTTTGGCCCAGGTGCTGCACACACTCCCCAGAACCCCTGAGTTGAGCAAGGTGTCTCCCCAGAACGTGCCCTTGGCCGAAACCTCCAAGCACAGAACCAAACCCCAAGCTTGGCGCAGAATCCAGCCAGGGCCCCTCACCAAACCTCCAGCCCTCATCCCTCTCGCCTGACCCTTGGCTCCCCTCACTGAGCTTCTACCCCTTCATTGAGCCCCCAGCACTGCAGTCCAACTCCCCCTTTGAAGCCCCCTTTCTCTCTCTAAGCCCCTCTCTGTAGCCCCTACCTCTTCTTCACAGCTCCCCTCCCTGAAGCCCCCATCCTCTCTCTAAGCCCCTATCCCCTCTCTGAAGACTCCATCCCCTCTCTGAGGTCTCTATGCCTTTTCTGAAGTCCTCACTCCTCTCTGAAGGCCTCATCCTCTCTCTCTGAAGGCGCCATCCCCTCTCTGGAACCCTCATCCCCTCCCTGAGATTCTCCAGCTCCTCTGAGTAGGCTGCCATCCTCTCAAGAAGCCCCTGTTTCCCTGGCTGGTTGAAAGGAGAAGCTGGACTGGTACCCCTCACCAAGGCAGGGAGATCCACCTGGTGTGCGGTCTGTGGTGGCCCATCTGCTTTGGGCCACACCAGCCCAGCCCTTCCTCCCTGCCATCCATCCCTCAGCTGGGGGGCTCAGGGACCCTCACTCACCCTCTGTCTCTGTGAGAGCAGCATATGCCCTTGAGCTTGGTGGAAACTCCCTGGGGTTGCAGCTGTTGGGATTCTCCATGTCTGCTGGGAGCTGCTATTTGTACTTTTAGCAAAAATCTGGGTGCTCAATAATCCCAGAGTCCCTCTCTCCAAGAGCTCAGCGGGCTTCCGTTGTGGCCCCTGAGTGTTCATTTCACTTCCGTTAGTGGTTCCTCTAAAATCCTCCGGAATCCAGGGCAGGACAGTTTTCCCACCAAGTGGTAGGCAGAGGCCCAAGAGACCACTGCTTGCTCCGGGTCACCCAGCGACCGAGGGGTCTCCAAGATGAGAAGCCCATCTTTCCTTGTTTCCAGCTGCTGTTAGTTTTCTTCTTCCTCATCATCTGGTTCTTTATTCACACGTCCTCATTCGTTAAGCTTCATTGTTCCGGGCACTGTAGACAGTAAATCCTTTCCCTGACCCTAGAGTGCTGGAGCAGGACACCCTCGGCCACCTGCGCACCCCGGGGGCAGGTTGATTTTTGCCAATTACTCGTTGGTCTGTCTGTCCCAGCTGTTTGCAGCTAGAGTCCATTCTGATTGGAGGGTACCTGTGCCATAGTTTCTAAGTATTTTTAATATCCTCCCTGCTGATGAGCACAGAAGGCCACACTTACAGAGCTGCAGAGCAGGCACCCATGTACCTGGGGACACATGGATGGACATACATAGTAACAGCTTCCCTGGTATGGTTATCCTGACACAGACATCCCCAGCCCCAGCAGTACCAACACCCAGACTGACATAGGTACCTACGGTCCTGTCGATGCACACAGTGGCCTGAGCAGGCAGAGCAGAAGTGAGAGATTTAGGGATCCCGAGAAGCTCTCCTTCGCCTAACAGCAAGATGCTAGTGCTTTAAGTAGGAGCCCAGCTGGAGAGGGGGCAAATGTTTGGGAAGGGAATGAGCTCACAGTGTTCCCTTGCCTTCTCATAGGGCCCCTTAAAGGGCTTTCTGGAGGCGCTGGGGAGGCTGCAGAAGAAGTTCTACTCCAAGGGCCTGCGCCTGGAGTGCCCGATCCGCACCTACTTGGTAACGGCACGCAGTGCAGCCAGTTCCGGGGCCCGGGCTCTCAAGACCCTGCGCAGCTGGGGCCTGGAGACGGATGAGGCCCTGTTCCTTGCGGGAGCACCCAAGGGCCCCCTCCTCGAGAAGATCCGCCCACACATCTTCTTTGACGACCAGATGTTCCACGTGGCTGGGGCTCAGGAGATGGGTACAGTAGCCGCCCATGTACCGTATGGCGTGGCACAGACACCCCGGCGGACTGCACCTCCAAATGAGGCCCCATCTGCACAGTAGCTGAGCCCCCAGCCTCACTGACCTGCATTGCTCCA
Source organism: Equus asinus (assembly GCF_041296235.1). Lineage (NCBI taxonomy): Eukaryota > Metazoa > Chordata > Mammalia > Perissodactyla > Equidae > Equus > Equus asinus. Next base: position 83,498,543 of record NC_091794.1, read on the forward strand.
GGCTCAGCTCCCTGTCATTCTTCAACGAGTCACACAGTGGCCCCTCCTAATTCCTCACCATTCTGCCCTTCCGCATGTCTGCCCTTGTCCCTGTGAGTGCTGTACTTGTAGGAAACTATGCAGACTGGCCCAGCATTCTTACCAGCCCTCCTTTTGGGCTGACACTGTGCCATGATCCTGGCTAGGAAAGCAAGACTGTGCAGCGTTGCTGAATTTAAGGGGAAGTTGATGGAACTGAGGGTGGGAAGGTCAAAGAAGCCAGGATGCCTCAACAGTGACTTAGGATGAAATTTAGCTCCATGTAGTGCAAAGAACACTGATTTGAGAGAGAAGGGATGTGGCTTCTAAGCTCCATCCTGGTATTAACTGCATGATTTTGAGTAAGTCCCTTCCATTCGTGGGCTTCAGTTTCCCCATCTTTTAGGTGGTTTTCAAACTCTCCTTTACCCTTAGAAGCTTGGTTTTATAAGATTGCCCTCTTTGAAGGAAGCATTCTGTGCCAGGGCTGCTGCTGGTATAGATGGCACCTTTGTGCAAATTACAGAAGGACGCTGTCTCTAGAATGAATTACGAAAAGGCGGCCCTTCTTCTGGGCTGCTCCAGTCCCATGCTGGGATACCCAGCTTGCTTCAGGATATAACAGGATATTTCAGCCCCCAAGGGCACCTTAGTCCGGAGGCCTTTGTTATATGGGCAAAATGCAAACCGTCCCGTAGCAATCCTACCTACAGTTTTATACGTTTGGAAACCACTGGAAAAGACTTATCTGCTTCCTGTGATCCTCGAATCTGAGCCATCAAGGGGTCAGCCGCCAGATGCAGGGTTCGTGAGAGGAGCCTGGGGGTGAATTTCCCCTGCACGCAAACTCTCCTCCAGCCAGCAGGGGGTGCTGCAGGCTCTTCCTGGGGAGGAGCTCTAGCGGCAATGGGCTCAGTGCTTTCTTTGCCTTTCCCTTAGCCAAAGTTCAGTTGTTCCTGCCTGCCAACCCCCTCACCTCAGCCCTCACTTCCCCAATTATTGCCTCTTGCTGTGCTGCCAAGCATCTCTGCCAATAGGGAAAGAGGAAGAGTATCAGGGTTTACTGTTGTGGGCCCAAATGAAAGGGAAGAAAGTTCAGTGGCTGCAGTGAGGGACGTTGTCCAGGCTGAGCCCGAGGGAAGGCCTGTCTGGGGCGATGTGGGGAGGTCTGGTCTGGGGCAGTGATCAGTTAGAGAGGAAGGAGCTGAAATGTGCGATGGCAAGATTCTCCAGCCATGGGATCGTGCATGGAGATAATGAGCTCTCCGTCACTGGGATGCTGTGCAAGGGACTCCAGGAGAAGGTGACTTCCCCCTGCAGTGCACTGATGAATCCTCCACCCCAGCAGGAGCCCCTTCGTCACCACTTCTAGGGGAGAACTGTCACTGCTTGATGAGTCAGCCTCCTCCTTTGCTGACCAGCCTAGCTCTCTCCAGAGGGAGGGCAGGAGCACCGATGGCTGGTCCTCAGGAAGACCCAGAAGGGGTGAGCAGATGTCTGTGTGGGGGGCTGATTGCCCGGCTCCCTGGGGGAATCCTAGCTATGAGCAAGCACTTTGTGAAGACAGCCAAAGGTATCATGGGGGTGGGGGAGTGTCGGGGGGAGCCTGGAGGTGTGTGCAGGAGAGCTGGAACGCTTTTGAGAGCAGAAAAGGGGGGAAGGGCCACCTGGAGCCTGACCTTTGTCCTTCTGAGGACTCAGCCCAGGATCTGAATGGACACAGGTTCTGGGTATTATAGAGCAGGGTAGTAGTTGCAGAAAGATAATCCGGGAAGGAGAAAAAAGTGAGAAGACAGAGGTGGTTCTTGAAAGGAGCAGCAGTTTGGGCCAGAAGTGCTGGGCTGGGCTTTCACTATCAGCCGTGTCCCGCTGGGCCTCTTGGAGGCCTCCAGGAGGCGGGTCCTCGGGAGGAAGGGCAAGGCTGTGCTGAGTGCCTGGGGCGGACGCCCACTGCCCACGGCTGACTGCCTGATCAGGGGAAGGGCAGGTGATGAAGATGTCCTTGTGCAAGGTCATTTCCATCCACAGCCAGCATCCTTCTGGCCAACAGAGGAGACCTCAGGGCGGAGGGCCTGGTTCTGAGCTCCTTCCCCTGCCCGCGCCCCATCCCAGCCAAGAGATACTGTGAGACCTGAGAACTGCCTCGAGGAATGAAAAGAAAGTGAGAAGGACAGCTCAACTCAAGTCACCTCGGATCCTGGCTGAACCACGTAAGGGCTTCTGCCACCTCCCCCTGACCCCCTCGGATGAGCCTTCAGGACTCACACAGCCAGCTGGTAGTCCACAGAATGGCATTAGGCTATGATGACCACACATACGCTATGAAGGCAGCACCGGATGTCACCTAATTAAGACAAACCCCAGGGATCCTGGGAACCAAGAGGTCCTGCCCCCAGAGCCTAGTGATCAACACCTGATTCTTCTAGGTCTCCCAGGAAGCAGGCAAATATGATGCTGGAAGCAGAAAGATAAGCCACCATTAATAGAAATAGACAGCCCTGGGCAATGAGAGACACTGGGGGTCCAAATTCTATTATTGAAACCATAAATGAGCATCTCAGGCCTGGAAAAAAGGCTTCTAGTAGCTGGAATAAAAGGCCAGAAGTCCTGGGGCCAGGCTTAGGCAGCTGCCAGACACACTTGATCGTTTCAAGCAGGGAGGAGGAGCCCTGGGGCGAGGAGCATCGTGTATTTCATCACCAGACAAATTCAAAAGCCAGGTGAGCACAAAGCCCCAGGCCCAACTCTGGCCTGCAGCCCTGGGCAGAGGGGCCACAGCTCCCGAAATCTGGACCCCTGTTGCCAACAGCACTGCTTCTGCAAGTCCTGCAGAACACTTCCCAGGAGATGCCTGCCAACGAAGTCCCAGACTCAATGGAAACTGCCACTTAGCAGAAAAACAGAAGCCCTGTTACTGCGTGCTAAGACGGCTAAGAGGGCTGCAAAACAGCCCCCTCCCCTTCCTGAGAGCCCAATAGGAAGGGTGGGAGTGCAGCAGAAAACGCCAGAAGAATTCAAAACCAGCAAGGAGTTCAAATCCAAAATGGTCTGGCATTATAATGATATTCAACCAGTGTGCACCAGTCCAGGCAAACTGGTGCTTAAAATATTGAAATACCTCTGTAACCGTTGGCAAATCGCGCTGCCTAAGCCCCTGATTGCTGCTGAGTGGCCTCCGCTGGCCTGACCCCTCCACTGTGATCAGTGCTTCCTCCCATGATCCAGCAAAAGGGTCCTCAGGAGGCTGCACCAGCATGATGGCCAGTGTCCACTCTGTTTGGTGGTGCCCCGGCCATACTGATTTAGAGGGGCGAAGTAACTTGTCCAAAGTCACACAGCTAGGAAGCGGCAGCACGGGGACTGAAGCTCGTGTCTGTCTGATGCTGGGACCCAGGCTCAACCGTTTGCCATATGGCCCATACACCTGCTTAGAGGCGGCAATAGAAGCTTCATAGCAAAGGAGTTCACCTGATAGTCAGTTCACATGTTGACCTCCTGCATGTTATCTTAATACACTTGAGTGTGTACATTTTTGTTATACCTTCCTAAATAGCTAAGAATAATTTAAAGCCAAACATTTGCAGCCCCCCTGAAGTACCTCCAAACACCCCCAAGTTCTATGAAGGCCAGTCTGAAGACCCTGCATTGGGCTAACACAGGGTTGGCAAACGGTGGTTCCTTGGGCCAAACCTGGCCCACCCCCTGTTTTGATAAAGAAACTTTTGTTGAAACACAGCCATGCCCGTTTGTTTGCAGATGTCTACGGCTGCTTTTGCACTGCAGCAGCAGAGTCGGATTGTTTCAACAGAGAGCACGGAGCTGAAAAGATTTATCTTTACAGACAAAGTTCGCTGACCCCTGGGCTAAGGCAAACCTCCCTGGACCACTCCTCAGTGGGAGAGACCAGCTCACATCCACCGAAGCATTGGGAGGTGGAGGCTGGCTCTGTTGCCCACAGGGCAGCACGTGGGAGCTCCATGCCCACCTGCAAGCATTGTTAGGGCTGCAAAGAATTGCAGAGTTGATGCCAACATAGCAGACCCTTGGCGTCTGAGGATTAAGACTTCAACTTTTGACTATTTTCAAGTGACCCATGGCCTGTTGTCATTTGAAATGTTGTTGATGCACAAATTTGACTCGGGTGTGCCCTCCCAAGCTGATTAGTGAGGGGCAGGGAGCAGGACCCCTGGCTGGGGTCGAGCCCAGCTGGCAGTGCAGCATCTGCTCAGTGTGGCTTTGTTGTTCTCAGCTTGTTATTGCCCTCATGGGGCCTCTCGAGGAGTGATAAGTGCTGGTAGACGGATGGGCCTTGGTTAAATATTAGTTTTGGATAAAGCGAAGTGCCCCGTGTTGACTTTAGTGCTCAGATCTCACGAGTCCTCCACATGTTCTCTGTGGCAGCAAGAACAAACTGTTCACGACAATGGTCCCAGTGAGCGCTGTATCGGTGCAGAAGTTACTGATCAAGCAAGAGATAAAACTCCAGTGAAAGATGGAATGGCAGTTTTCCTGTGGTATGAGGGTGTGAGCAACAAACACACATGCCTCATGATGGAATTGTGGACCAGGAGAAATCTAGGACCCTGCAGATCTAGGGATTTACCAAGGTTCCAGGATCCACTGCAAGAATGGCAAGTGCGGAAGCAGTCCCACCTACCACCATGGTTGATGTCGCCGTTCCATCATGATACTCTTCTCCGCTAAGCCTAGACTTGGCCTCAGAATCCTTCTCAATCCAGCATTCCAGGCAGCCACTACATGAGGGATGGAATCCTATTTTGCTGTCCTTTCTGGTGTTGGGTATTGCTTTCCAGGGAGCATGCAAGGCCCTGAATGTTCATTCTCTGATGCTGTGGTGCGACTCTGAGGATGCCAGGGTCTCACCCGACTCGGACAGAACATAAAGAAGAGGGAGAATAGCATCCTGTAGTTGGTGGCTTCCTGAGAAGGGGTGCCTGAGGAACTGTCCTGGGTTTCACCCAGTCTTTGAGCAAAGTAAAAACCCCCTCCTGCCAGTAGGTGGCACTGCAGGCCCACTCTCAGCCTCTGGCCTCGCTGGTTTCATTCACTGGTTTATTTTTCTCTCCTGCCATGTTACTTGGTGCAGTGCTGGACTCCTGCAGCTAGCTAAGCCAAAAAGGACTTGAAGGGCTCTGAAAATGTTTGTTAAAAATACCTGTGTGAGAAGCTGATTGCTCTTACCAACAACCACTGTGATTGTGTGTATGGACACACCCCTGTGAGTGTGTGCAACAGGATAAAAACTGCATGTGTGCATGTTTATGTGGGTGTGTGTAACGAGTCAGAAATCTCTGCTGACAACTCTGTGTGTGTGTGTGTGAGTGTGAGTGTACAAGATGGTTATCTCTGCTAACTGAGCATCCTGAGTTCCACATATTGATGGCCAGCCCTGCTTCTTGGGACTAGTTCTGGCTATTCCCATCATCTCATGGGCATTAGCACATGCTCAGGGCGGGGGCTGCTGAGGCCAGGCTTCTTGTCTTTCTCTCCAGTTTCTAGCCTCTGGCCAACAAGGTCTTGGTCCTAACCCTCTGCCTCCCGCACCTAATCCTTGCAGCTTTGGGAAGGAAGTGGTAAAATCTGTGCTAGGACAACCCTTTTGGCTGTACCTGCTTCACCATCTCTACTTGTTTCTTCCCTTCCTCTGAAAGTCCAAGGCCAACATGCATAGTTGGGCAGATTGTGCACTGCACAAATTCAGATGGAGCCATTCACACTAACTATGACATAAAGTGTAAAACCAGCCAATTGTTCCCAGCTGCCCTGGTCATCTCATGGCCATGGCTAGAAAAACTGCCTTCTTCCCTGCCCCCCTGGCCCAGCCCAGCCTAAACTGGGATTCCTTCCTCTGCTTGGGTGTTCTAGTCTGGCCCAGAAGTGACTTATGCTTGGCTTTGATGAGGAATTCTCTCCCTGCTGGGCCATCCCCCAGAGACCTTTGGGATTCAATTTATGAAAGTGAAATATGGCTGGCAGCTTTTCAGTTACTCATCTTTGCAAAGTGAGAGGCCCCTGTAAGACTAACCAAAGTTCTGGGGACTGGGGTCACTGACTCCCACGCTCCTGGCCTGGGGGTGAATACACCTTCATGGGCCAACTGTGGAGATGGGTCTGCCACAGAATTAGGGTAAAGGCCTCAAGGCTAGGCTTGTAGCTGCCACCAAGCAGAAAATCATGAAGTCACCACACACTGGATGCCAGGGCCAAGTCACAAACCCTGATGCCCCCAAGGGCCAGGCAGGAAACAGAAAGAAGCGAAGAGGATTAGGCGGGGTCTTCGGTGAAAACACTCTGTCGTCTGACACGGGTGCTGCCATGTGGGCATGCAGCCTGGTGTTGCTGGGTCTTCCACCCCATTTTTCAAGGGAAGCTAGAAATCTGGACTTCTAAATGTTGGCAACTGTTTTGAGTTTAGAAAACACTGCGCAGGCCAAATAAAACACATCTTGCAGGCTAAATCCAGCCCTCGGGTCTCCAGTCTGCACCCACTGGCCCAGGTCCAGGGAACTGGGTTTTTCAGAACCGAGTAACTGAGAGTGTAAGAATATTACCCTCAGACTCACAGAGTTTGGGATCTTTAAGAGACCTTAGAGATAACCTAGTCCATCCCTTGTGTGTTTTAAACTGTGTACATCGAACTTCTTTATTAATTAATAGCACACACATCCTTAACTTCCGGTTTCTACTTAAAAGTATCTCAGTACCTCCAATTTAGGACAAGATTTGAAATGAAGCCTCTACACATGATGTGCTTGTATCTACCTGTCAGAAGCGCTGTTTTATACCATTTGCTTTATGAAAGCTCTACTTTTATCTTTTGCAAACATGGACCGCCCGGTCTTCCATATAACCTGACCTCCTTGGGTTGTTTTTGATGGTACATCTTCTAAGTGCCTCCTTAAACCATCGGAGCATGTGTTTCTTCATTTGCGTGACTATCCTCGCCCTGCCCCGAGGATAAGACTGCTCCTGCTTTTCCTGGCTTTGCCCCTCCCTGGGCTGCTCTCAGCCCTCCCCAGGCCCCAGCTCTGTCTGGCTCTGCAGCATTTACCCAGTCACAGGACAAAAGGGTGCTGCGTGCTTGTCAGTGTGGATCCCTCTCACTCCCCATGCTTGTCCTCTACCTTAATTTTGCAACATGGGCCTCTGCTTCTTAAAAGCCATTCAAATAAAAGAAGACTTTTAAAATAAACTTATACTGTTGTGTTTCCCCCTCTCACAGTTGTAATCACACACTGGCTAAGGGTCCCCTCAAGAAATGCTAATGGGGACGCGTGTAGTGAACAGGCCTGGGATCAGTTCCCTGATGGCTGCAAGGGTCTCTCTGTAGACCCACTCCCTCCACATGAAGACCACCCCGAGGGGAGATTCTGCCATGGACGGCAGCCTGAGCCCATCAGAAGGCAATCTTCCCCCAGCAGTGCTCTTGGCATGGACTCAATGTCCCCATCTGGAACTACCAAGCGGGGGGTGGGGCATGGGGTGGGAGGAAGAAGAGAAGCTAAGAAAGGATGAGAGATGGAGGAAGAAGGGGTGACTCAGACTCCAGCCGCAGACTTCCTCCTGCGCCTCAGCCCCCCTCCACAGCCCACCCAACCTAGGGCCAATACTTCTGCACCATTCTGTCCACCACCCTCCTTTCTCTTGCACTCCCCTTCACCTCCAGCTGCTGAGCCCCTGTCACAGTGCATCTCAAACACGATTTCCTCAAATAGGCTCCCTCAAAACTCTGTGCATCGTGAGGAACAGATCACTTCCTCCCTTGAACAATATTTACGTCCATGGCTCTTTCTTCCATAGCCCAAAAAGTCTCTCCAGCTTCATTTTGGTGTCCCCTAGCCCTAAATGGGTGTCAATAAAAGTGCCTGTAAGTGAATAATTGGATTAGGGCTGACAGGACTAGGCCAGCTGCTGGCAGCCAATGTCATTTCTGAACTGGTTGTAAAGTATTTTGAATATCTCTCCTAAAAAGATCACCAAAGGATCACCTGTGGCCTATTTGGGTAGGAAACCAAAGGTATGGGAGTCTTAATGCATATTAGTTATTTATTGTGTGTAACAAATTACCCCAACACTTAGCAGCTTAAAACAATAAACGTTTATTATCTCATCATCTTTTTTAAAGATTGGCACCTGAGCTAACATCTGTTGCCAATCTTCTTTTCTTCTTCTTCTTCTCCTCCTCCTCCTCCTCAAAGCCCCCCAGTACATAGTTTTATATTCTAGTTGTGGGTCCTTCTAGTTGTGCTATGTGGGACGCCGCCTCAGCATGGCTTGATGAGCAGTGCTAGGTCTGTACTCAGGATCCGAACTGGTGAAACCCTGGGCCGCCAAAGCAGAGCACGTGAACCCTACCGCTAGGCCACGGGGCCAGCCCTGATTATCTCATGATCTTTGTGGGGCAGAAATCAGGAGTGGCTTAGTTGGGTGGTTCTTGCTCAGAGTGTCTCCTGAGGTTGTAGTCAAGCTGTCAGTTGGGGCTAAAGACTTGACTGGGGTGGAGGATCTGCTTTCAAGATGGCGCACTCACATAGCCATTGGCAGGTAGCCTCAGTTCCTTGCCACAGAGCTGCCTGAGTGTCTTCACAACACAGCTGTTGGCTTCCCCCAGAGTAATCCAAGAGAGAGCAAGGCAAACTTCCTTTAAAAAACTGTCTTTTCTGACCTAGCCTTGGAAGTGATGTATCATCACTTCCACTGTGTTCTGTTGATCACACAGACCAACCTGATGCAGTGTGAGAGGGGACCACGCAAGGGTGTGAACGCGAGGAAGTGGAGGTAATTGGAGGCCATCTTTGAGGTTGACTCACACGTATTATTATGCCTCCATCAGCCAGGTATAATTCGGGACTTCCGAGCTTATCTTAACCATTCCCCAGCCTCGAGTCAAGACCAGCTCCAAATGTGCCTCCTTGATTCTCTAACCTGAAGTCCCCCACCTTCCCACCCAGTCACCAGGGACAAGGAGAAGTGTGACTCCTCATCCATTTCCTTCCTCACACCTCTCATCCAGCAGATTCCTTCAGGGGCCCTGGGGTCACCTACTTGGGAACGTCATGGAAACTTTGCGTTCTGACATGTTTTGGTCTCACTGTGAAGTTTTTATAATGTCCGAAAGACCAGTGGTACCAAAGCTGCTTACACTGGTTTGTAGCCAATGAACCATGTCCAAGGTGAGGGAAAGGGCAGGGGTGGAGGGAGGGGGGAGGCAGGGCTGGGGAAGGAGGTGGCCCAGCGTCCTCTCCTGCTCCGCCCTTGGGTGAACAGACCAATCCTCTGATGCCATAACTGAATCCTGTACTTTCTGACATGATCTTGAACTGGATTTGGGAGCAAAAACCCCATGATGTGGTAGAGATATGACTGTAGCTCGGAGCAGTGGGATGGAGAAATCGTGGACATAATTCTTTCTCCTCCTCTGTGCCCTCCCTTTTCACCCTGCAAAGCACATCGGAGACCTGAGAGCTACATGTTCTCTTTCTTTGTCTTTCCTTTCTTTTGCTATTGGTGGTCAGTTCTACTTGCCAACAAGTCATTTTAAAAAAAACATTTTTTGTAAAGAGGTAACTCAAGGAATAAAATTACAAATTTGCATCATAACAGTGAATAGAATAGACTCTGTTCTAAACACTTTATGCAAATCAATTCATTTAATCCTCTCAATAAGCCTACGAAGTAAGTACTATTATTATCCCCATTTTACAGATGAGGAAACTGAAGATCAGAGAGGTAAAGTAACTCACCCAAGGTCCACAGCTAGTAAGTTGTAGAGCCTGATTTAACCTCACATTGGCTGGCTCCAGAGTGTGTATCTTAAGTGCGACACTATACCGACTCTCCCATGTATATTTTTAAGGTAAATGCATGTAAGAAAATTTGAGCTTACATTAACTGACCTTGAGCTATGTGCCCCTGAACCTCAGGAGTGGTACAGATAATTTTCTGCCATTTGGGTCACTCCAGGGGAAAAGTTGAGGAGTGGTCTTTCACGGGCACCTCTGTAAGAAGCAGAGCCATCTTTCCAGAGGCAAAAATACTGATTCCCCCCACCGCACGGTTTTTGGATCTGGGCGGGGAGGCGTGAGTGAGATATTCTCATCCACGTCTCTCAAAGGAGAAAACCAACTCAGAGAGGGGAAGTGACCTGACTGAGGACACGCACTAGTTAGATACAGAAAGGAAATTTAATACGAGGCTGTTGCTCCAAATTCGGCGCTATTCCCTCTCAAACACCATATTTTCACCTGCCTTCATCTGAATCTTCATCCTCTCATTCCCCTGACAAGGTCCCCCTTACAAGCCCTGAGAAGATCGGAGTGATTTAAAGCTCACCCAATGTTACGATAGTGCGGGCACAGCCCACGTGCAAGCTTGTCACCTGCTTACTGCAAAGCATGGCCTCTCTCCAGACCAGGGGAGATGGGTGGGAAGCTCTACTTGGCAGCATCAGGGCGGGGGCCAAGCCGAGAGCTGTGTCCTGACTATGCCCTGACACATAGTGGGTGCTGTGCCTGGGCTCCTGAGGATTTCCATCAGCCCCAGGAAGGACAGCTCCCTGAGGAGGCGCAGTCAGGGAAGGTAAGCAGACAGTAGCAGTATGGGGCGTTCAGGCTACCATAAGGAGAACTATGAGAGTACAAGGAGGCAGTATCAGTGCCCAAGGGAGGCTGGACAGGCTTCCTAGATAGGGGCTTATGTGCTGGGCTTTGAAGGCTAAGTAGGAGTTTTTCAGAGAGAGAAAGGGAAAGGCTTTCAAGGCAGACAGACTACAAAGACTCAGAAGAATGAACCTATCTTACATGTTCTAGAACATATGAGAAGTGGCAGGTCTGGGTGGAGGTCAGCGAAGTGGTGACAGTGGGCTGTGCCCATGAAGGACCTCCCACAGGAGTTGAGATTCTGCAGCCTTCACTATGACATGTAGGAGGTGGATGTTGGTCTTATCTCTGTTTTACGGATGAGGAAACAGGCTCCCAGAGACGGAAAGAAGCACTGAGGGGTGTGAGGACTCAGTCAGGCTTGGGAGCCAGAGGCCAAGTCATCCTCTCCTTATTGGGTGGGCAATGCCAAAGCCCAGACTCTCCCCATCCCCACCCCCTCCACAGTCATCTGACTTCAGGGAGCATCGTGTCCTCAGTCCCTCCCCTCCCTCCACCCTCAGTGTCCTTGTCCTGCTGACATCATGTGCACATGGAAGAGAAATCTGCGGAGATTCCAGAGGCCAGAGTGTGGGAACCAGGACAGATGCTGCTGGCGCTGCCCCAGGGCTGAGTCTCTTCTGGAGCCTCTGGGTGCTGCCAAGGGGGCTCTGGAATGTGTCTGAGGCCTCTGGCTTCCTCCATTGCAGGGCACCCTCCCCCCTCAGGGCCTGGGAAACCTAGGGAGGCTCTCAACACCCAGCCTGCCCTGCTGGCCCTGGGCAGCCTCTGTGGGGCTTTGCGCTGCCTGCACATAGGAGCGGGCAGTGGATGGACATCAAGAGAGCTGGGCCAGCCCATCCAGTCTGCTCTCAGGGGCCCCAAGCTGGGGACGCTGGACCCCATAGACGGAGCTTGATCCTCATGAACTCTGCAACTGAGGGATAGGGAAGGGAACCGAAGCAGTACTGTCCACTGCCTTCCCTGAAGAGGAGTTTGGGAGTGTGTGTGTGTGTGTGTGTGCATGTGTGTGTTGTAGACAGACAAACAGACACAGACAGATGGTCCCACCCCCAACCCCAGCCTCCAGGATAGCTGCGCACCGCCTGTTCTGCACATGTGGCTCTCAGCAGCTGCACATTCCGTCAGTGACCAGCTGTGGCGGCAGCTGGGGAGGTGGGAAGTGAGCGCTAATGGGTCCCGGGGGAGCAGGGGAGGAGTGCAAGGGGAGGACAGGAAGGGCCTGGATGAGCAGGGGTCAGGGAAGGGCTGAAGCAAGGAGGCTCAGATTGTTCTCAGGATGGAACACCAAGCAGGAAAGTGGTGATGAGGAGGCCTGACATCTGGGCCAGAGGCCCTCTATTTGTTAGCTTTGGAACAGAGAGCCTGCGGGAGGTCCAGGGCAGGCCCAGCACACCCACAGCTAGGTCTTGGCACATAGGTGGACCAACATGAGTGTAAGGAGAAACTCTCTGGGGAGTTGGATATATCAGTCTGAAGCTCAGAAAAAAAGATCTGTATTAGAGATATAAATTTAAGAATCATTGGCTTATAGGAGGTAAAGCCATGGGAGCTGATGAGTCACCAGGGGAGAAAATGCATGGAGACAGGCTCAGCCCAAATGCTAGCATTACCAAGCGTTTGCTGTAAACACCAGGCAGTGTTCTATGCATCTTCCCTCATGTAATCCTCCCAAGGAGCCTATGTAGTACGTAACGGTTACCATCCCATTTTACAGATGAAAAAACCAAGGCACAGAAAGGTCTTTCTTATCCTGGCTCGCCTCCTGCCTCACTGAGGCTCTAGGAATATTGCTGACCCTCTCTGGGTCTCAGTGTCCCCAGACATAAAGGGAGGGGTGAGGCCCTGCAGAGAGAAGATGGAGTGGCACCCAGGTGCTCCAGCCCTCCTCCACACCCCTCCCCAGGCCCTGGGCGGGGATAGTGCCCCTTGTGACTCTGCTGTTTTCCCAGGGGCCAGGCACCACCTCCTCCACAGAGAGGGTGGAGGCCTTCAGGAGCCACCCAGCTCCCCTTTCCATCACTTGTCACTCAGCCAATATTTACCAAACACTTACTACGTGCCAGATGCTGCTAGGTACAGGAGAGACAATAGTGAGCAAATCCTGGTTCCTGCCTTTACATCCCAGAGACAGGCACAAATTATCACAGAATGAATAATACCAACCATGGCCCTGAGCACCCGAGCATCTCCATGCCACCCATCCTCTCCTCTGGGACCCCCCAGATCCCTCCCCGACCCAGCAGTGAGAGGCTCAGTGCCTGGCCCAGCAGAGGTCTCTAGAACCCTGTTCCAGCAGAAGGCCATCACAGACCCCAAACATTTGGAGCCTGGACCATGTCCATTTAGTAATCTGAATACCAGCTCTGAGAGAAGACTGGAGCTGGCCTAGTGTGGGGGTCAGGAATTGAGAAAGTGTCACTGGAGCTGCAACCTGGCCCTGAAAATCTCCTCCTGCTCGCTGGGGCAGGGGCCGGGGGGAAGTGGGGAGGGTGGAGTTCCCTCTCTGCCTCCCTCCCTTTGGACTGAGGCTGACTGCTATGGCTGAGCTCCCTGGGGCTCGCGCCTCTGCCCTCTCCTGACCCTCTGTCCATCAGCAAGCAAATTCCTGCTGAGCCCCTGCCGGCCTCTGGAGCTGCCTGCGGCGCCCTCTCTCCTTAACCTGCCCCTTCTTCCAACTGCTCCTGCATCCTCCCCCAGACACTTCCCCATCCACAGATCTGGCTCCTGGCTCTGCCTCCTCCATTCATGCCAAGGCCTCTGTGACCCCATGATTGCCCATCTTCCTCTTAGAGCCCAGGACTGGTGACCAGCCCTTGTTCTTGGCCCTCTGGCCTTGGCCCCAGGTGCTCCATTCTTGCTCAAATTTCCACCCCTCCCCAGAGTTTCTCTGGCTGTTTTTGCCAGGGTCCTATCCTAAGTTCTCCTCCTTCTTGCTCAGCACCAGCTCCTTGAGATATCTCACGTACCCCACGGCTGCTGCTACCAGTCCTCAAATCTCCACTCCAGCCCAGATCTCTCTCCGGTTCTCCTCCAGGTGTCCCATGGGCCTCACAGAGCATGGCCACACTGAATCTCTCACCTTCTGCTGTGTCACCTGCACCCACTCAGTCACCCAACAGGAACCCAGCATCACCTGGATCTGTTCCATCTTCATCCCCTCTAAACCAGCCCCCATTGCCTGGCCTATTGTAGGAGTCTCAGATTGGTCCACCCCGCTCTAATGCACGGTGGCTACCAGCATGAATTCTGGTGCCAGCCCACCCGGCTAGAATCCCAGCTCTATCACTTACTAGCCGTGTGATCTTGGGGAAGTTACTTAACTTCCCTATGTCTCAATAAAATAGGATTATAATAGATGACAACAGTCACTTCTGTTATAGGGTTGTTGTGAGGTTTAAATGAGTTAATATACATCAAAATACTTAGGACAGTGCCTGGGACATGGCAAGTGCAATAAAAATTTGTTTTTATTATTGCTATTATTATTATTATCATTTATTTATTTTACAAATATTTTAGAATGCCTACTATGTGCTAGGCACTTTGCTACGTGCTAAGGGGGCTAATAATGAACACAAAAGTGGTTCCTACCCCCACCAACTTTACAGTCAGGGTGGAAGCCGTTCATCAAAGTCCCATGGAGTGACAGTTTCCTGCTGCTTGAGCCATGCCCTACGCTTTCTCATCTTATTTATTTATTTTTTTTTTTGAGGAAGATTAGCCCTGAGCTAACTGCTGCCAATCCTCCTCTTTTTGCTGAGGAAGGCTGGCCCTGAGCTAACATCCGTGCCCATCTTCCTCTACTTTATATGTGGGATGCTTACCACAGCATGGCTTGCCACGTGGTCCCATGTCCGTACCAGGGATCTGAACCGGCAAACCCTGGGCCACCGAAGCGGAACGTGCGCACTTAACTGCTGTGCCACTGGGCCGGCCCCCTCTTTCTCATCTTAAAACAAACGGCAGCAAAAGCAAACAAACCCCGGAGTCCACATCTCCCTCCAGCTTCTGTCCTAGCTTACTTTACCATCACAGTCAAGTGTCTGAAATGAGTTTATTCTGCCAGCAAGTATTTATTGTACACCTACAGCATGCCAGGTGCTGTGCTAGGTCCTGGAGAGCCAGCAGTGTACAGAAGGGACAAATCTCCACCCTCCATGAGTTTATCTTCTAGTGGGGGACACAGCCAATAAACAACTATAGCAGCATATATAATATAATGTCAGCGATATTAATAGATGCTGCAAAGTGAGATAAAGCGAGATAGAGGACAGAGTGACTGCAGGATTGGTGGCGATTTTAGATAGGGGGTCAGGAGAGTCCTCTCTGAGGATGTGACGTTTGAGCGAAGACCTGAACGGAGTGAGGTTGTTTGAGAAGAGCCGGGGGAAAAGAATTCCAGGTAGAGGGAACAGCACATGCAAAGCCCTGTGGCAGGCACAAGCGTGAATATTGGTGGAATGGCAAGAAGGCTCTAGTGGCTAAGTGAGCAAGGCAAGGTCAAGGACCAGAGCTTAGGACGACCGTACATATCCAGTACGCCCTGGACTGTTTCGGCAGAGGTATGAGTATTGCGTCCTTTCACTCTTCAAGATGCTCCACGTTTAGATGATAAAGTATATAGTCCCCCTACGTACAGGCCGTGGGAAGCAACTGGCATTCCAAATGTGATGGAAAGCCTACAGATGGGTTTTGAGCAGGCAGTGACATATCGGACTGACATTTTCAAGGATCATGACCAAGTACTTGAAACACTCTTCTGGCTCTTGTAACGCTCCTTCCTGGCTCTCCTCCACCTCGCTGGCTGTGCCTTCCCAGTCTCCTCTGGCAGCTCTTTTTCTTCTACTCGACATCTAAATTCTTGGAATTTCTCTGGACCACGGTTTTCAACTGGGGTGATTTCTCCCCCAGGGGACATTTGGTATTATCTAGAGACATTTTTAATTGTCACGACTAGGGCAGGTCCTACAGGCATTTAGTGAGTAGAGGCCAGAGATGCTTTGAAACATCCCACAGTGCACAGAACAGCCCCACACAATAAAGAATTTTCCAGCCCAAAATGTCAGTAGTGCTGAGATTATGAAACCCTGCACTAGATTAGCTCTGTCCAACAGCAAGATAATGGGAGAAATATACAATTAAAGTTTGTCTCGTCGCCACATGAAGAAAAAACTAAAAAGAAAACAAGTGATGTTAATTTTAACAATGTATTTTATTTAATCCAATACATATAAAATATTATCATTTCAACATGTAATCAATATTAAAAATATCAATGCGCGTCCTTCTTTCTTTTTTGAATTCTCCTGGGTATTTCACACTTACCACACATAGCAATTCAGACCAGCCACATTTCAAGTGCTGAGTAGCCACATGTGCATCATGACTATTGTATTGACAGCATAACCCAGTACTAGATAATACAGTCTCATGTTTAAGAGCTATATAAGGTAATAAATTCTAATGGTTTGGCCTTGGAACCAAATTACCTTGCTGAATTCCACTCCTTCCATTTACTTCTTGTCCACTTTAGCTAGAGTTACTCCACTTCCCTGTGCCTTTGATTCTCATTTGTAAAGTGGGGATGATAATAATATTACTACTTTATAGAGTTGTCGAGGATTAAATGAGTTAATACTTACACAACAGTTTCAGATGTTATGCTAAGCGCTCACCAAATGTTAACTGTTTAGCTAGGCCCTTCCTCTGTCTCCGGTCACATTTTCTATCTGGGTAATCTTTCCACTCCCACAGCTTTTTGCTTTTTTTTGGTGAGGAAGATTGGCCCTGAGCTAACATCTGTTGCCAATCTTCCTCTGTCTTATGTGGGATGCTGTGGCTTGATAAGCGGTGCTAGGTCAGTACCTGGGATCCAGGCATGCGAACCTGGGGTCAGCTAAGCAGAGCATATGAACTTAACCACTATGCCACCCATCCAGCTCCTCCCACAGCTTTAAGCGTCACCTATTATCTAATGACTTCCAAAGTTAAATATCCAGCTTAGACTTCTTTTCTGAGCTCCAGACCCCCTATTTAACTGTGCACCCCATTTTGATGAGCTGGGGCATCTCACATGAACTTGCCCATAACAGAGCCCTTGACCTTCGCCTGCAAGTTTGCTCCACTGCCAGCCCTTGCCATCAAAGTCATGACACAGGGCAGATATCTGGGGGGCATCCTTGATTTCTGCCTTTCTGGGGAATGCATAGTGCACAGATTGTGCAACTTCTGTGTTGGTTGAGATTTCCACTCACTGGTGTGTGCTCACAGAAGTTCCATGAGTGCTGAGGGCATTTGGACTAAGAGAGTCCTTAGGCGTGGCTGGGGTGACCCCCAGGGCCTCCTGAGGAAGCACAGGCTGCGGGTACTGACTGCTCATGCCAGCGGCATATCAGTGTGTGTCTGCATGTGTGTGTTTGCGCACTTGGTCAAGTGGTTGTGTCTGTGGACATGTGTGGAAGGGGACACAGGAATGTTTTCCCACCACTGTTATGAAGTGTCCCCAAGTGTCTTGCTGTGGGGGTAAAAGTACAGTTCCTCTCAATGACCAGCTCCATTCTCCCGAGCGAAGGGGTGGCTCCCTCCGTGTCCTGGTGGGCAGGTCCAAGGGAAAGAATTCTCTGGTCCCACCACATCAAGACCTCCTCCTCCCTGCTCGTGAAGTCCACCTTCCAGGATGCTCCCGTTCCGCTTCCTTCTGGGCCTGGGGCACTTCTCTGAGGTACCAGCCCAGGAGAAGGGCAGGTGAGTCTCAGAATCTTCCTTGAGTCTCCCTCCCTAGGGACAGGGCAGCTGGAGCCCGCACAGAACGAACAGTTTGGTCTGTTGGAGGAGGAGGGGGGTACCAGGAAGGGAGGTTGGAGGGTGCCTCCCTGTATCCCTTTTGAGGCCCTGCCACAGCTCTAGGAATGAGCCCTCACCTGGCCTTCTTGGCCTCCCAGGACAGCTCTGCCTCTGGGGAACTGGGAGCTGATTCCCAGGGACCCACCCCCCCTCCACTACCACCACCATGAAGTCAGGTCCTCATGGACCTCGGCCGGAGACCTCCTGTTCAGGTGGTGCAGCCACAACCTCAGCTGTCCCTTTAGGGGATGACAGCCACCCCTCTCATGTCTGACCATTTCCTGGCCCCCACCCCCAAGCCCCATTCCACTTGCTTCGGACCCCTATGGGAGAAGCTGCTAGGGGATTCTTGTCGAAGATCAGACCACAGCCACCCCCACCAGCCTCACCACCCTCGCCAAACCGGACTTGTCTGCTGCCCCCAGAACCCCAGGAGGCAGAACCCGCAGAGGCCGGGGCATGGTGGAGCGGCGCCTTCACAGGCCGGCCGCGCCGGGGCAAACCAGGGACAGACAGGGACCCCAGGCTTCCCGGAGGGGCCTCCAAGGGCACCTGCCCAAGGCCACCCAGCGCGCGGCGGCCAGGAGGCCAGGCGGCGGAGCGGAGCCGGCCCTCCCGCCGTCGGTGGGGGCGGCGACCGCCCGGGGCCTTCCCACGGCCCGGCCTGTGCGTCCCGGCGGGGGCGCGGGGGCGCGGGCCCCCGGGCTGCGGGGCAGGAAGGGCCCTGGGAAAGGGCGGCGGCGGCGCCCCGGGGCGGGGCCGGGGCGGGGCCCGACTTCCCGGCTCGCAGCCGCCCGAGCCCCGGCAGCCTGCGCTCGCCATGAAGCGGCCCAGGCAGCCGAGCGGCTCCGACAGCGAGTCCGACGGCCCCATCGACGTGGGCCGCGAGGGCGAGCTGAGGTAAGGCGGGCGCGGGGAGCGTCCCGGGGGGTCCCGGGCGGCGCAGGTGTGCGCGAGCGCCCGCAGGTGTGTGTCTAGGGGGCGGGGGAGGGCAGGTGCAGTGTGGGCCGTTACACGCGCGAGTGCCCGGGAGCCTGTGCGCTCTCGCCATTTAGGGCTCGGGAGACGGGGATGGAGGTGGACTTCAGCTCCGGGGTCTGATGTCCAGTTGGCGATCGGCTTTCTGTCCAAGTGCCCGGGTGAGGCTATGCGCGAGTTCTCCCCGGAGATCATTGGAAACCCTCATAGACTGTTGGTACCATACGCCCCTTTCGGAGCCCGCTGACGATGTGGAATAACCATGCTTTCCCGATTTTACCCTTGCTTAGGCGCACTTTTCATATAGCCCCCAAAAAGCTTCCAGGGGAAGAAAGTCTCTCCTTCCTTCCTTAAGCAAACTGGACTTTGAAATAAGGTTATGGTATTGAAGACAATAATCGCCAACTCTCCTGTGGTCAGTCCAAGGGCCTGGCCTCCAATTCAGTGCTCTTTTTCCTGCATCCCTCTGCTGCCAATGTCGTTCGGCTCTTGTTAAATATTCTGACCAGCTTCAAATCGATTGAACGAACTGCACTTGTACAGTTTGCTACTTCCCAGTTCTGTGAACAATCTAAGCTTCAGTTTCCACATCTGTAAAAAGGGTGTAAATAATAGAACTGACTTCATAGGGTTATTGGGAACATCAAACGAGATGATATACAGGGCCTAGCACATGGCAAATGCTTAATTAGTGTCAGGCCCCCAACATGTGGTGCCCAGAACCCAGAGACAGCAGCAGAGACTGACTGAGAGTATGCAGGCCTGGGTCCCAGCCCCACATCTGCCACCAAATCACCATGTGGCCTTGGGCCACTGCTTTCCCTTCGTGAGCCTGTTTCTTCATCAGTAAAATAAAGGAGGATGGGGAGTGGGAAGGGGTGGCTCTCTGATCTCTCCTGGCTCATCCGAACCTGACACTCTAGAATAGAGTTGGAAGGGGGATTCAGTTCATTCTCAGGGGCGTTTCTGAGGGCATGTCATAATTTCAATGATCTTCAGTTTTCGGAGACCAGGAATCCTGCCTCAGTCACAAATCCTAGTAAAGTGCCACCAGCTCCCAATTACTTATAGCTTATAATAGGAGGTAAGGTAATAGATAGCCCCCTTGCATCCTGTACATTAGGTTTGGGGGTGTTTAACACAATTTCCTATATAACTTATTAGCCTTTTTAAATTGTTTGGCAGAAACTGCTATTTAGAGAAGCAGTTCTCTGAATCTGTGCCTGCTAGGAGCAGGGGAAGGGCCCAGCACCACATGGTGGGGGGGGGGGGGGGTCTCAAATTCAATGTCATTGGGTCATCACGAATCAGATTCATGAAATTGATGCCAGAGAGCTAGGCTGATCAGAACTGGCTTCTGCCCTCTGAGAATCTGTCAGTGACCTACCAGGTCACATAAAGCCCATAGACAGGATGGAAGACAGAAGGAGAGACAGACTGTGGACTGCGAGGACATCTAAACAGGGAGAGGTCGTTCACAACCAAAGGCAGCAGGGAGGGCTTCCTGAAGGTGGTGGCATTTGGCCTATGGCATAACGGATTAGTGGGCAGTTTTTTTCCTATACAGCATTTTGTCCTTTCAGCCAGAGCCCATTTTTAGAGACTGTCTAGATTCTTAGAGGAGCAGACCCCCTCAGAGGAGAGAAAGCAATTGGACATCTGGCAGAGGCTGACTTATAGACCCCTCTTTGTAGCACTCACCAAGGGGCCCTCCCCCAGCAGACATCAATGCTTCAATTCAGGGAACGCTGAACGATGCCTGCTGTAGCCCAGACCCTCGGTTGGGCGTGGGGGGCCCAGATGTATCCTGCTCAGCTTCTGCCCTCGGGGAACTCTCAGAGAAGAAGAGCTTCATGTGGAAACAAAGCCAGATAAACAGTGGCCAGGGCCATAGGGCTGGGGCAGCCAGCCTCCCTGGGGTCAGAGGCAGGGCACAAATCCCCCATACTCAGAGACGTGAGAGGAAAGAGCAGGGTGTGTGCCATCATCACTGTGGGCATCTGCCTGGTGGTGGTATCCTGCCCCATGTGACAGAATCACCCACAGGGCTCCTGTCTGAACCCAGCCCCCTGACACAAGCTGGGTCCACACTGAGAATATAGCCTCTCCCCTCCCCCTCTGCAAACATTTAATGAGCACCTGTCACATGTCGGGCACTGGGTCAGGGTCTGTGGGTCATTCCTACATGATTTAAGGCACATGGTGGCCTTTGAAGTCAGATAGACAGACCTGAGTTTGACTCTCACCACCATTAACTTGGGCAAGTGACTTGACTGCTTTCTGCACCTCAGTTTTCTCCCTTACAAGATGGGGATGCGAATGCCTACCTTACAGGGTGAGGCTTTGATGAGGTAATGTACCTAAAACACACAGTTCCCTGTTTTGGCACAAGGTGACTTCCAATTAATGCTACTCTCTCTGGGGTCACCATTCCGTTGGAAGATGCCATGAGGCAGCATGGTCCAATGAAAAGACTGGAAGTCTGAGGGCTGGACTTTCTGTGCATGGTTCTTAATGCTTTGTGTCTCTGTCACTCCATCTATCAAATGATGATTTTCCCTAAATGCGAAATGGTCCCAATTATACTTAACTCACAGAACTATTGTGCAATAAATGAGACAAGTGAATGTGGAAGTGCTGTCTAGAACAAGAAGTACTGGCTATGAGATATACGTGATGGGACAATGAATATAGGGGGTGCACTGAGAAGAGCACTGGATTAAAAGCCAGCAGACTTGGCTCCAGTTCTGGAATTTCCTCTAATTTGCTGTGTGGCCTGGAGCAGCTCCCTTCCCCTCTCTGAGTTTCCCCATTTTACAAGTGGGCTCAGTGCTCTCTGAGAGCCCTTCACTGGAGACATTGTGATCCTGCTTTTGGTTGATGCAAAACGGGTGGGGTCACCTGCCAGGGCTCCACGGGGGCAGTTTCCAAAGGGGAACTGAGGGTGAGCACTGAGGGTGGTAGCACTGGCAGCCAGACCAGCTAGAAATTTGCCCCCACCCCCACCCAAGGGACCACCCCAGAATTCTGGCTAGGGACCACTCGAAGCCCGTGCAGCAGATCTTAGCAGTCGACATATCTTCTCTGGATCCGTGAAAATCTGCCTTATTTTCAGACTCTCAGACAAGAAGCTCCCACACCTCCTCCCAGTGTCAGGGCCAGATCACAGCCTGGAAGCAAGCTCTGTCTGAGCTCTTGGGAGTTTTAAGGATAAGAGGACTGGAGGGCTATTCAGACAGACAGGAAATAGGAATTAGGAGGGAAAACAATACTGAATTTGGAGCCAGAAGACATGGATTCCCATGCGGGCTTTGCTCCTTAGCAGCTGTGTAGGCTGGGCAAGCTGCCTTAGGTCCCCGAGGCTCAGCATCCTCATCTGTAAAATGGGGCTTTTGTTAGGCTCAAAGGAGGAAACATATGTAGGGATGCCAAGACAGCTGTGAAATGAGGCTTGCCCGTGAGATATGGGAGTCGGGGGAGAGGGATAATAGTGCTCAGAATGAGGGACCAGGAGAGTGGAAAAGGGATGGCAGAGCTGCCGTGTCCTGAAAGGGGTGCGTCAGCCTCTGACAGATGGTCCCTAAGGAAGGATCAGGCTGAAAGGCAGTGACGTGTGCAGTGCTAACCCAATACCCCTAGATACGCCTTATCCAGCCCTAGTCAGGGGGGAAAGGGGACAGGCGGACAGAGGCCATGTTTCTTAGTTTACCTTTGCTCTTGAGGCTTGTCCTGAGTGAAGCTTTGTAAACAAGTTGCCCTACAGATCTCAGGATCTGGCCGTCTGAACTCTGGACCTAACTTGCTGGGCTGTCCCTCCCAGGACCCTTCACAGGCCTCTTACCAACCCTTCTTGTCCAGATGTTTGGATGGGGATATTCTTTTCCAGATGTAGCTGGACAAAGCCAGGGGCATAGCAGTGGGATTTGACAAATGTTGATCTGCTCTCTCCTGCAAGCTTCTCTCTTTGAACAGTTGATGAAAATGATACAGCCTGGGATGCCAAGAGGGTAGTCGTGTGGGCTGGGACCCGCCTGGTGAGCCACATATGCTCGCTCCCCTTCTACAAGGGCCTAGGACATGGATTTTTTGGTGCCACCTCTCTGTTCCCCAATGATAGCAAAGATGAGGGCTGGAGGAGGAGCTGGGCCATGAGCTGTACTGTGTTCCAAGCACTTGCTGAGTACTGGGGCTGCAATAGTGAATGAGACAGACATGGCTCATGGCCTCATGGAGCTTATGGACTTGTTGGAAAGAGAGACATTAATCAAATAATCATACAAATATAAAACAACAAATGGGCATAAGCGCTATGAATGCGGACTGCTAGGAGAGTGTAGATCAGGGCACATGTAGTGTGAGGGGGGATGTCAGAAAAGCCTCCCCCAGGAAGGTGACATTTGAGTTGGGACCTGAAGAGCGGTAGAAGTGACTAGGCAAAGGGGCTGGGCCTTGGGGGTGGGGAGATTGGTGACCAGAGAATTCTAGGCTAGAGGAACAGTATGTGCAATCCTAGGAAAGAGTTCATGCATTCGCAGGCCGGAGCACACAGAGTGAAAGAGAGCTGAGTCTAGGAGATGACAGGGGCCAGCTGGGCCACCGGAAAGATGGTGGCCTTGATCCTAAAAGCATTGAGAAGCCCTTGACTGAGTTTTAAGAGAGTGACAAGAGCAGAGTTGCATTTAAATGATCACTCTGCCTGCTTGTAGGAGGTAAGAGGGGCGCGCAGGGACCGGTGGTCCCTGGGAGAGAGGACAGAGGTTTGGTCCTAAGGATGGCAGAGGTGACGTACTTTAGACATGGAACGGGCAGGTTTTAATGAGTTGGGGTGAGGACAGAGGAGGAATGAAAGATGGTGGCCAGGTGTCCACCTTGCAGAACTGGGAGAGGCGGTGCCCTCACTGAGATGGGGAACCCACCGGGAAGAGGAGAGGTGTGAGGTGGAGGCCAGCTCATGGGTTCCTGTTCGGATGTGTGCATTTTGCCTTCCAGAATGGCAGGGGAGTCACCTTGTCTAAAGTTATTTGTTGAGGTGGTGTCTTCCCACGGGGGCTGAGCCTCTGGAGAGCTGGGGTCGGGCTGACCACCTCCAGTCCAGCCCTGGGCCTGAATGGGGCCTCTGGAGTGTTGGCCAAATGAATGATCCTCAGGGCAACCCAGTGAATCCCCTCCATTCCCAGAGAGCCTCTGAAGCAGGAAATCGTTAAGGGGGCCAGCAGCTGTGCTTAAGAGGGTTTCTATCAGTCTGGGCAGGAAAAGCCCCCAGGGCTGAGCCTCTGCCCAGTAATGGGAACTCCTGGGGCCGAGCAAACATCCATCCTTCAGGGAGGCCCGACGCGGTGCGGGGCTGCGGCCTTCTGGGGAGGCCAAGGCAGTGTCCCCAGAGTCCAGAGGAGCCTGTGACCCAGATGCCGCCTCCCCCTCGCCCCCGGCCGCGCTGCGTGGGAGGAGGCGGCAGCTGCAGGCCGGCGGAGGGCGGGCGGCCGGCGCGCCCGGGCCCGTGGGAAGCGGCGGCATCTGCTTTTTCCACGCTCGTTCCCAGCGGCTCCCTCTGAAACCCAAGCCGCTGGCCCGGCCCCCGCCGCCTCGGCCCGTGCCCTCGCCCGCCCCGCCCGCGGATCGGGTTGCAGGACCCGGCGGGCCGGGCTGCGGCTCCGGCTCCCCGAACGCGGCCAGGGCGAGGGGCCGAGGGGTAGGGAGGCAAGCCCCCCGACTCCAGGGCAGGAGACCGCGTGTAGGGGAGGACTTGGCCCCGGGGGAGAAGGGGAGAGAGCGTCCCCACCCACGCCTGCCCTGCGCCTCTTCCCGGCCTGGGAGACCACGGCCGCCCGGGAGGGGGCTGTGCCCGCCCACAGCCCGGCCTGCGAGGTCAGCCCAGGCCAGGGAGATGGGCCCCGAGCGCTGAAAAGTCAGCCTTTCTCTTCCTCTCCAGCCAGATGGCCAGGCCGCTGTCCACCCCCAGCCCTTCGCAGATGCAAGCCAGGAAGAAACGCAGAGGGGTGAGTGTCTGTCTCCGCAGAGTTGCCTGAGTCTCCAGGGGCCTGGCGGAGAGAACCGGAGTCAAAAACATCACCCTGAACCTAGACTGCCTGGGTTCAAATCCTCGCTCTGCCAGTAGCTAGCAGGGGGGACTTTGGGCGAGCCACTTAACCTCTCTGTGCTTCATTTCCTCATCTGTGTAACTGAAATAATGACAGGACCTCCCGCAAAGGGTTGTTTTAAGATTAAGTGAATTAATGTAATGCACTCGGAACAATACCTGACACACAATTAGCCGTTATTATTTATTCCAGCCTTCCCTTCTTCTCTCTGAGCCCAGAGCTTTCACTTCCTCCTAGTGTGCTGCAGGGCCGGGGAGGGGGACAGGAGGAGGAGTGGCCTCTGCTTCTCTCGGTGGTCTCATCCCAGCCCTGCTTTCCCCCAGGAGGCAGCTGTGCTTCTACACTCCAGTCCAGAGACCTGGGATCTGGCAGAGACCAGCCCTGCCACTCACTAACCGTCAGACCTTAGGCACACCGCTTCCATGCAGCCCTCATTGTCTTTATCAGTAAAATGGGGGTCATCATTTCTGCTCTGCTATCAGTATTGCGAGATGAGAATGAGGTAGTGTGAATGAAAGGCCTTCCCAGCTGGAGAGAGCAATGCCCAGGACTCTTCAGACCTCATGCCCCTGGCCCAGCAGGGGTCTCCAGGGTCTGCTCCAGCGCTGTGGCTGGTGTCCCTGTTCTGATTGGTTGGCGCCCTGCTGTATCAATGGTTAAATGTTTTGAATGTCACTCCTACAGATCAAGATGAGAGATCCGAGTTCTATTCCCAGCTTTGCACTTCTTTGCTGTGTGACCTTAAGCAAATCACTGCCTCTCTCTGAGCCTCGGCTTCCTCCTCCATAATATAAGAATAGATTTTTCTCCCTCACATATGTTATGAAGGAAAATATGAGTCAGTGTCCATCAAGGCGCATTGGAAACTGTGATGAAGTGCCTACGTGTAACTTCTTGTCATTGTCTTTTAGATCATAGAGAAACGGCGCCGAGACCGCATCAACAGCAGCCTGTCTGAATTGCGGCGCTTGGTCCCCACTGCCTTTGAGAAGCAGGTAGGTGGCATTGCTGATTGCGCTGGAAGAAATACTCTGCGAGTGGCAGAAAGGTTCACCTCTCCTGGCGTATCCTGTTGATGGGTAGCAGCTCCCTGAAGACAGTGCTACCATTTGCCGGAATAAGGGGAATCGCAATTGATATTTCCTGAGGTGTCTCAGGTGTTGTGGCTCTATGTCCATCATCCAATTGAGTTGAATCCTCGAAATGATCCTGAAGTAGGGAGGGATTATTATGGCTATTGCACAGGTAAGGAAACTGAAGCACAGAGAGGTAAAGTAACTTACACCAGGTCACACAGCTAGTCAATAGCAGAGCAGAACTGGAACACAGAACTGTGTGATTCTAAAGCGGCTTATCCCTCTGCACTACTGATATTTCAGAGCTATTTGAAAGTAGAACAGGCTGCTTGGGGAGTGAGCACTCTGCCATTGAACAGCATGGGGTGGAGGGACTACAGTGGGAAGTCAGATAGTTGAATCAGTCACACAGCCTCAAAGATTCTCACCCTGTGCCCTGAGGCACGGTCATAGGCTTGTGCCTTCCTTTATGCCTGTGAGAACAAATCAGTCATCCCACGGACGTTGACTAAAACCCTCACAAGACCAGCCATGAACTAGACCTGGTACCTACCCTCATATGGAGGGTCTGACCCTTAGCTTTCACCTGGAAACCAGGTGATGCTGGAGGCTTAGGAAACGTTTCCCAAGAGATAGAATAGAGCAATAGCAAGTGCTTTGGGGGTAAAATGATGAGCTGGATCTTGGGTATGGTGAGTGTGGAACTGGAGTCCCAGTGAAGCTGGTCCAGGAGGCAGGTGGGTATGCAGGAGTGGCATTCTAGTGATGGGGCAGGTAGCCATGGAATAGACGAGACCCTCCGGGGAGAGTGTGCAGAGCGAGAAAAGTGAGCCAACCCCCACCGGGAACACCGCTGCTTTAATGGATGGTTAGAGCAACAGGCAAGGGGAAAGGAGAACCAAGAAGCTGTGGTGTCGTGGAAGTCGTGGGAGAGGAGTTTCAGGAAGGATGGTCAGCAGTACAGCGGACAGGTAGACTGAAATGAGAAGTGAGGAGAATCCGTTAGATCTGGAGGCCTTGGCCAAAGCAGAAGCCCAGTTGCATGCAGGGGTGGAGCGGGAGGAAGATGAGAAAATTGGGACAGTGAGTGCTGATGATGCTGTGCAGGTTGGGCAAGTGACAAAGTCAGCCAGAGGCCTTCACGCTTCTATCTTCTGTCCACGCAGGGCTCCTCCAAGCTGGAGAAAGCCGAGGTCCTGCAGATGACGGTAGATCACTTGAAAATGCTCCACGCCACTGGTGGGACAGGTACTGATGCTCTCCTCTCCTGGGAGTCCTTCATGTAGCAAATATTTTCGGGCCGGGCCCTGGGGATACCCTGGTGAGCAAAGCACGTGTGGTCCTTGCCCTCATGGAGCCCACAGTCTGCAGAGGAGCTGAAGCAGATCCAGGTGGAACATGCGCAAACTTGGCTCTCTTCTTTGGGATTCACCCTCTCTACTCTCCGTGTCTCCATTTGTCCCAACCATTCCTCCAGCCTTAGGCCTTGGAGGAGCTCTTCTACCACAGACTGTTCTTACTGGTCCCACCCCCCAGGGCCTCGTTAAGCACGAGCCTGAAGGAGCTCGTTCTCACTGGGATCCCATTGGGAGGGGCTTGCCTGAAATTTTTAGCCACAGACGTTCCCTGGTGTGCCTGCTCGCGGGGTAGCCTTCTGGACTGTTGTGTCCTCGGTGGTGCTGGGGTGATATGTCGTGCTCACAGCTGAAGATCCGTCTAAGGATTGTAGTACAGTGCAAATGTAACTCATTCTGTTATTTTGAGCTAGGCCATTACAATAAAGTCACGGAACTGTGACTTTGAAAACACTTCAGACAAATGGCAGTTTTGTCTGCATGAAGCCTCTCTGTGTGTTTTGGTGATTTCCCAATTGGGAAACCTTGAAAGCTCCGCAGACCTTGGCCACAAAGACCTAAGTCCTAAAACCTTAACTTTCTACCCTTCCAGGGGACAGTTGCATTTTAAGCGGCCCACGCTGGTGCTCCTCAAGCCTCAGTGTGCAGCAGGATCATGTGGGGACAGGCAGGTGTGGGTCACACCCCAGAGATTCTGAGGCGGTAGGTCTGGAGTGAGTTTGGAAATTTGCAAGTTTAGCAAGCCCATTGATGACCCTGATGCAGGTGGTCGCTTTGGGAACTTCTGCCAACGAATGCATGGCCAACTGTGGAAACTTCTGTCTCTAATCAACCAGTGGGGGAGATAGTTCAAGCTACATTCATGTTTATCCAATTAAAAGAAAAATAGTGACTAATATCTGGGCAGCATTTTATAGTTTTCAAAATGCTTTCACTTAGTGTTATCTCGTTTGCTTCTCGTGAGAGCCTCGAGGGTGGTGGCTGCTCATCGCCATTTCCTGGCTAAGGGTAACGGGAAGACGGAATTGTGGCTTAGGGCCCTGGCGTGAGATCTGAATCCCAGCTTTACTGCTTACTAGCTTTATGGCCTTGAACAAATGATTTAACTTCTCTATTCCTCACTTTCCTCGTCTCTAAAATGGGAGTAATGATAGAGTTCTTATGAGGATTAAATTAGATCATGCAAATTATGTGCTTAGTAAGAACTCAGTAAATGTTATTTAAAAGAGAACAGTGAACACAGAAAGGTGGAGGGATTTGCTCAAAGTTGCACCACTAACTTGCACAACGACAGCAGAACCAGGTTGCGCCCCCAAGGGAGGCTAACTCCAAACGTCGTCTCCTGCCGAGCTGTCCCTCTGTGGGGGCCTCAGCGGTGAACCAGGGACTGGACACTTGCTGCCATAGTCCTGAGGCCAGTGCTCGCTGGGGCTGTTCTGTCTTTGCCCAGAAGGCGGTCGAGGGAGGGGCGGATGTGGAGAGGCAGCGAGTATGTGACTACCTCTGTGGGCAGTCCATCTGGTCACCAGGTCAAAGAGAGGGTCCCTGATCTGATGACAGTAGCTGAGAACCAGAGTGGGGTCCTGCTTTCCGGGCTGCCTTTTGGGCTGGGGGACAAACTCTACTGCCTACGGGGGCCAAGCCAGTAATACAAATGATAGCTAACTTTTAATTTATTGAGCATTTCAGTGCACCGTTTCATTTCACCCTCACAGCTCTCTGCAGCAAGTACTATTATAGGCCCATTTTACAGCTAAGGAAACTGAGGCATAGAGAGATTAAGGGTCTTGTGCACGGTCAGGCAGCTAGTTAAGTCTTCAGTCAAGCGGCTGGCCCCCAAAGACCTCGTGCTTCCTTGCTGCACTATGCTGCCTTCTGCAAGGAGTCTCCCAGCTCTGATGGCTGCTGCCACCACGTCCCAGCATCCGCCCCCATCAGCAGGCAGGGTGGTTCTACACCTCCGTGTGTACAGCCGTTTCACACCTGGCAAGTGTCTACTTAAATGAAGTTATCTTGGCTGCAGAGTTTCTTCTTTGGATTAATCTTGAATCCTGATGAAAACAATACTTGACATGTTATAATGCTTCACCGTTTAGTGAACTCATTTGATCCTCTCAGCCCGCTCCCCTCTGTCCCAGGTAGGATGATTATTCCTGCTTTATGGAGGGGGAGGCTAGGGCTCAGAGAGGTGAAGTGACATGCCCCAGGTCACACAGGGAGCGAGCGGGGGAGGCAGGTCCAGAGTTCAGACAGCCTGACGCCAGGCTCAGTGCTTGTCCCCCTGCCTGGCATGTTCTAATCATGCCTTACTTTGCAGGATTCTTTGATGCCCGAGCCCTGGCCATTGACTTCCGGAGCATCGGTTTTCGGGAATGCCTCACCGAGGTCATCAGGTACCTGGGGGTCCTAGAAGGGCCCAGCAGCCGTGCAGACCCTGTGCGGATCCGCCTTCTCTCCCACCTCAACAGCTATGCAGCTGAGATGGAGCCTTCACCCACGCCCGCTGGCCCCCTGGCCTTCCCTGCCTGGCCCTGGTCCTTCTTCCATAGCTGTCCAGGGCTGTCAGCACCCAGCCACCAGCTCGCCATCCTGGGAAGAGTGCCCAGCCCCGTCCTCCCCAGCGCCTCCTCACTCGCTTACCCCATCCCAGCCCTGCGAACCGCTCCCTTGCGCAGAGCCACTGGTACCATCCTGCCACCCCGGAGGAGTTTGCCACCCAGTCGAGGAACATCTACTACCCGGAGGGCCCGCCCCCTGGAGAGGCCAGCTGCCCCTCTGCCCATGGCCCCCAGCAGCAGGGCTGCCAGGAGCAGCCACATGGCACCCCTCCTTCCATCTTCTTCTCCGACTCCCCCTGGCATTGTGGGGTCCCCTGCTTATGCGGCTGTTCCTGTGCCCAGGCCCCCTTCCCTGGGGCCAGCTGGGAGAGCAGCAGGAGCTGTGCTCTGCCAGTCCTGGGTCTCTGAAATCACTGAAGTTGGGGCTTTCTGAGCTGGCTTTCCCCCTGGCAGTGAGGAGAGTTCTTGTTTCAGGAGCTCAAAAAATGATGCCGCCTTTTCTGCTCTGCTTCCTGGACTGGCTCGTGTATGAAGGCGTGTTCTTTACCCATCAAAGGTCCCTCCTCCTTTGGCCCATCTCCCCTCCTCACTGCTCATCCCAGCTTGTCCAGCCAGCGCTCCTTGAGCTGTTCTGATCTCAGAGGCTTGGTCTCCTTTCTCACCTGGACAGATGAGTCCCAGGAGAGCCCCGAAGAGCTGTGCCCAGACCCCTCTCCTGCCCCAGCACACAGGGGGCAGTAGGCGTGAGTTTCAGGTCTGGGAACAAATCTTCAACCTAACAGGCACAATGGCCTAAGGCAGGCTGCTTCCCTCGAGAGACCAGACCCCAGCCAGGAGCAATGAGAGACTGGCTGCAGCCTTCCCAGGGCCACAGGGCTGGAACATTGTGTCTGCCTCACTTCCTGAGACAGTAACTGAGCAAGGGCCACAAATAGGTCTCTTGGGAACCCTGTCTGCCCCTGCCCACCTGTCTTCAGCCCACCCCATCGCAGAAAACCACAGGACGGGCCTGCCGTCCACCACATCCCAGGCCTGAGGATTGGGGGCCCAGCAGGGCCTGCTCCTGCCCTCTTCTCAGCTGCAGACACCACCTCCAGCTGACCAGCTGTTCCCTGCACACGGCTGGGAGGTTTCCGGGCAGCAGTAAGGCTCTGCGACAGGGTGTCCTCACCACCGGCCTCAGACAGTGCCCCCAGACCGGAGCCAGGATTGACCAACTGAGAACCCAGCTCCCTGCCTCTCTCACCGTCACCATCCTCCAGGCACGTGGTCCCCACTGGGTGCACAGTGTGGAGGACCATGTTCCCACGTGATGGCGCCCAGAGAGGAATCCTCTTGGGATTCAGCACCAGACGTTTGTGCCGCCTGGTTTGCATCCGGCTCACAGAGCCAGACTGTTGGGACAGCCAAGGGCTGTCAGGCTGGACAAAAATAACTGCAAGGAGGGGTGAGAGGAAGGACAGTCAGAGGCGGCTCGGCCCTTCAAGGTCACACAGTGGGTCTAGGGCCTGAGATTCTCTTCACCCAGGATCCCACACAGCTGGCTCTGCTCAGAGGCCGTTTCACTCCCCACCTCCAGCCCGGACTGCTTCTCTAACAGAGGGAACAAGTGGCCCAGCGACCATTCCCAATGGAACAGCAGAGACTGGACCAAACAGGGGCAGACCCAGGACTGACATCCAGCTGGCCCAGCATTGCCAGACCTGTTGTTAACATGTAGAAATACTTCTGCGCTCGTTCACAAATACCTGCTGTCCCTGAGTGTCTCCGAGAGTCCCCCACCACATGGCTTTTCCCTCAGGACCCTGTGCTGGTTAATGCCTGGCAGACCCAAGGCCATGGGGTCCTCTGGGCACTGGTGCTTATTCCGCACCAGTTATTAAATACTTCCAGTGTCGCCCCTGGGAAGATTCTCCCACCCCCACTCGTTGATGGAACTACCCTCCCCAGAGACTAATTTGAGGAGACTCCATGGGCTTAAAAGTGGAGTTTGCAAAGGCCCCGGGGAAAAAGGGCCCTTTCAGAGAAGTAGGTAAGAGGGCAGAGATCATTTTAATGACCCAGAAAGCTCTTTTGAAAAGGCAAATTCCTCAAGGGGGCATAAAAAGCTAGAGTCATTCTTTCATTCCTGTGTGAGTTAGTCCTGTCAGATTGCTGTCCTCCTGGGCCCATCTGAGCTGGACGGTGCTGAGGGGAGAGGGCCTCATTTCAGGGAGTGCTCCTGAGGGGGATGGAGACGGTGGGACGGAGAGAAGGAGGGCTGGGCGGTCAGCAGGCTCCTAGGAGTTGGGAGAGGGGGACAGAGGGAGGTGGCAGAAGGCAAAGACCAACTTCACCTCACAAAGGACTGGGAGAAGAACTGCTCCTCCTCCTCCCCCTCCTCCCCTCCTGCCTCCCCCTCCTCCTCCCCCTCCCCCTCCTCCCCCTACTCCCCCTCCTCCTCCTCCCCTCCTCCCCTCCTCCCCCTCCTCCCCCTCCCCCTCCCCCTCCTCCTCCTCCTCCCCCTCCTCCCCTCCTGCCTCCCCCTCCTCCTCCCCCTCCTCTGCCTCCTCCCCCTCCTCCCCCTCCTCCTCCTCCTCCCCCTCCTCCCCTCCTGCCTCTCCCTCCTCCTTCCCCTCCTCTGCCTCCTTTCCCTCTCCCCCCCTTCTTCCTTCCCCCTCTCCCCCCTCCTCCTCTCCCTGACCACCCCAGGTGGTGGCCCACTGCTCCCAGGGTACCAGGTCAGTCCTGCAGTCCTGCACTTTGGCGACTTCCTAGCCCGAGAATCCAACGTTTACTCATAGTGGGGCTGTGGGAAACATATTTCCACATTCCAAGTACCCAACTCCAAAAGAATTGGTTGACACCATTGAACGAGGTGGAAATGGCCCAGAACTTTCAGCATCTTAGTTGATCTTGGGTTCATTCTCTCTGAGAGATTGTTGGGGGAAAGGTGACTGTGTGTTTGTTTCCATGGTTGAGGACTTGTATCTTTGTTTATATTCCCAAGCCTTTCTGGTGCCCCGGACTCCCTACCCCATTGCTGGAGTTGTTGCAGACATCCAATAAAACTTTTTTTAGTTCTTCTGGAAACCTCCAAGATTCTACTTCTTCAATAACCCTGGAGTCCATCCACTTCCCTCTGAACCCACAGCCATCACTCTGGTCTGGCCACATCACCTCTCCCCAGATCGCTGCCCTCCCGAAGGTGGCCTTGCTGCTTTCTTGCGCTTCTTCTTCTGACCCAGCCTCACTTCCAGCCTGCTCATCCTCTTCTGTCCCAACCTCACTTCCAGCCTCATTGCGTGCCAATCTCAATCTTGCTCCCTGGGCTTCTGCCAGCCTGTCCTGCCATTATTTCAACATTCCAACCTCATTCCACTTCCAGGACTTTGCATATGCTGTTCCCTCTGCCCAGAATGCTTTTCCTCTACCCTTTGCAGCCCGAGCTCTTCATCCCCTCGGGCCTTGGCTTAAATGCCACCTCCTCAGAGAGGCCTTCCCTGAATACTGTGCTTGAATAGTTAATCTGTCTGAGTCCCCTATTCTTTCCCTTCGTAAGGAATTAGCCATTACACACCCATTTGTGTGTTTACTTGTGGGTTGACTGTCTCCCCAGCCAGGATGCAAGCTCCGTGAGGCCAGGGGCCACGCCTGGTTTGCTCTCCACCCTGCATCCAGTGCCAAGCACAGTGCCTGGCTCAAGTCACTGTTCAACAAATATTTGTCGAATACATGAACTGGGGGAGGTGAGGAATCCTCTGGACTCGTGCTGCTGGATGGTATAGGCTCCATCCGCTGGCCAACTTTGCAGGGAGGCTGGAGAGCAAAGTGAGAGCCTGGGCCAGGAGACTGGAGCTCCTGGCAGATGGTGAGAAGGCTCTGGCCAAAAAAAAAGCGTGAGTGTGCTCGCTCTGGAGTGCACGCTGATGGCTGAGGACAGGCAGGCTGTCCCTGCCAGCAGGTATTGTTCTCCACTCTTGGCCTGGCTCTCTCTGATGGATTTGGCTCGCAACAAATCCAATAAAGAGTCGCAGAGGTATGCTCCGTGTTAGGCCAGGCATGACGGAGCCAGAGGTGACGAGGACACTGTTGCCCTGAGGGAGCGTACCCTCTCTCTAAGTGATAGTTTGGTGAGGTGAGATGGGAGAGAGAGGTCTGTGGAGGAGGATGAGGGGTATCTGCCATGGCCTAGGGTGGCCATGAGGGAGGGGGGCGCTGGGAGGAAGGCTTCCTGGAGGAAGACGAAGGGAGGCATTCTAACAGTGGAGGGAACCGACTGTGCAGAGACCTGGAGACCGCATCAAGGGGAGCTCTGAAAATTGGCCTGAGTTGAGCACAGACCTTCAGCGACAGAGCGAAAGACAGGCTAGTCTGGGCACTGGAGCCAGACTCCCTGGGTCTAGCCCCAGCTCCATCACTTATCAGGGCTGTGGCCTTGGGCAAGTTACTTAATACCCCTGACCCTCAACTTTCTAATCTACAAAACTGGGATAATGCAGCAGTGGCTACTGTTAACTGAGCCGTAACTACATAGCAGACACTGTGCCAAATGCTTTTCTTGGACAGTCCCCATTTTACTGATAGGAAAACAGAACCGAGGCACCGTCTCATAAGGTTAGGTGAGAATTGAATGGGATAACACATGGAAAGCCCTCAGTACAATCCCGGGTCACATGAATCTCTCAGTCAATCTTAGCCATTAGTGTCATTAGTGGAAAGAGGCTGAATCCAAATTGGGAAAGGCCTCGAGTGCCATGCAGACTTCAGCCTGTGGTCAGTGGAAGCCACAGAAGCGTTTGCCAGGTGAAAGCCAAGGTCAGACCTTGTTTAAGAAACTCCTGGGGCCAGCCCCGTGGCCAAGTGGTTAAGTTCGCGTGCTGCACTGCGGCGGCCCAGGGTTTCGCCGGTTCGGATCCTTGGCACGGACATGGCACCGCCCATCAGGCCAAGTTGAGGTGGCGTCCCACATGCCAGAACTAGGAGGACCTGCAACTAGGATATACAACTGTGTACCGAGGGGGATTTGGGGAGATAAAGCAGAAAAAAAGAAATTCCTGTTTGGGGTGGTATGGACAACTGACTGGGAGGGCTAGTAATCAGACTCAATGCCTCCTATTCATTGGAAATACTTAGATGCTTTTTAAAAGCTTCAGCATCCAGGGGGCTGGCGTGGTGGTGTAGCGGTTAAGTTCGTGTGCTCTGCTTCGGCGGCCTGGGGTTTGACGGTTGGGATCCTGGGTACAGACCTACGCACCACTTATCAAGCCATACTGTGGCAGGTGTCCCACATATAAAAAAAGAAAATGGAGGAAGATGGATCAATCTCCCTCAGCAAAAAGAGGGGGATTGGCGCAGATGTTAGCTCAGGGCTAATCTTCCTCAAAAAGAAAAATCAGTGCAGGCCCCCAAAATGATGATTTAACTTGTCTGTTGTGAGGTTCAGGCAACCCATAGGAGGTTGAAGAAACCCGTCAGGATTTCTTTCCCAGTCAAGGTAAGTTTCCATTCAACCAGTGAACTGGACTCCAGCTTGTGAGCCTGAAAAGGGCTGATGCTTTCTGAGAGGAGAAGAAGAAATTAATTTCCACAAGGGTATTCTGTCCTCCAGCCCCATCCTAGTAATGTTATAGTCATGTTGTAGGTACACCACTTCACCCCTAGTGCCCTCCCCCCACCCCACCTTTCCCCTGGTAACCACCGATCAGTTCTCTTTGTCTATATGTTAACTACCACGTATGAGTGGAGTCACACAGAGTTCATCTTTCTCTGTCTGGCTTATTTCACTCAACATAATATCCTCAAGGTCTATCCATGTTGTTGTGAATGGGACGACTTTGTCCTTTTCTATGGCTGAGTAGTATTCCATTGTATATATATATATATACACCATATCTTCTTTATCCAATCATCAGTTGCTGGACACTTAGGTTGGTTCCACGTCTTGGCTATTGTGTATAATGCTGCGATGAACATAGGGGTGCATGGGACTTTTGGAATTGCTGATTTCAGGTTCTTAGGATAGATACCCAGTAGTGGGATGGCTGGGTCATAAGGTATTTCTATTTTTAACTTTTTGAGAAATCTCCATACTGTTTTCCATAGTGGCTGCACCAGTTTGCATTCCCACCAACAGTGTATGAGGGTTCCTTTTTCTCCACAGCCTCTCCAACATTTGTCACTCTTGGTTTGGGATACTTTTGCCATTCTAACAGGTGTAAGGTGATATCTTAGTGTAGTTTTGATCTGCATTTCCCTGATGATTGGTGATGATGAGCATCTTTTCATGTGTCTATTGATCATCCGTATATCTTCTTTGGAGAAATGTCTGTTCATGTCCCCTGCCCACTTTGTGATTGGATTGTTTGATTTTTTGTTGTTGAGCTGTGTGAGTTCTTTATATATTATGGAGATTAACCCTTTGTCGGATAAATAACTTGTAAATATTTTTTCCCAATTAGTGGGCTGTTTTTTTGTTTCAATCCTGTTTTCCCTTTCCTTGAAGAAGCTCTTTAGTCTGATGAAGTCCCATTTGTTTATTCTTTCTATTGTTTCCCTTGTCTGAAGGGTTATGGTGTCCGAAAAGATTCTTTTGAAGCTGATGTCAAAGAGTGTACTGCCTATATTCTCTTCTAGAAGACTTATTGTTTCAGGCCTAATCTTTAGGTCTTTGATCCATTTTGAGTTTATTTTAGTGAATGGTGAAAAAGAATGGTCGATTTTCATTCTTTCACATGTGGCTGTCCAGTTTTCCCAGCACCATTTATTGAAGAGACTTTCTTTTCTCCATTGTAGGCCCTCAGCTCCTTTGTCGAAGATTAGCTGTCCATAGATGTGTGGTTTCATTTTTGGGCTTTCAATTCTGTTCCATTGATCTGTGCACCTGTTTTTGTACCAGTACCATGCTGTTTTGATTACTGTAGCTTTGTAGTATGTTTTGAAGTCAGGGATTGTGATGCCTCCAGCTTTGTTCTTCTTTCTCAGGATTGTTTAGCAATTCAGGATCTTTTGTTGCCCCATATGAATTTTAGGATTCTTTGTTCAATTTCTGTAAAGAATGTCATTGGGATTCTGATTGGGATAGCGTTGAATCTGTAGATTGCTTTAGGTAGTATGGACATTTTAACTATGTTTATTCTTCCAATCCATGTGCATGGAATGTCTTTCCATCTCTTTATGTCATCATTGATTTCGTTCAAGAAAGTCTTGTAGTTTTCGTTGTATAGGTCTTTCACTTCCTTGGTTAAATTTATCCCAAGGTATTTTATTCTTTTTTGTTGCGATTGTGAATGGGATTGAGTTCT
The DNA here is from genome assembly GCF_041296235.1 of Equus asinus. Classification (NCBI taxonomy): domain Eukaryota; kingdom Metazoa; phylum Chordata; class Mammalia; order Perissodactyla; family Equidae; genus Equus; species Equus asinus. Next base: position 83,535,434 of record NC_091794.1, read on the forward strand.
TGAGATCTTTTTTTGTTAGTTCATTGTTAGCATATAGAAATGCTACTGATTTATGTATGTTGATTTTATACCCTGCAAGTTTGCTGTAGCTGTTGATTGTTTCTAATAGTTTTCCTATGGATTCTTGGGGTTTTCTATATATAAGATCATGTCGTCTGCAAACAGCAAGAGTTTTACTTCTTTGTTGCCTGTTTGGATTCCTTTTATTTCTTTTTCATGCGGAATTGCTCTGGCCAACACCTCCAGTACTATGTTGAATAAGAGTGGTGAAAGTGGGCACCCTTGTCTTGTTCCTGTTCTGAGAGGGATGGGTTTCAGTTTTTGTCCATTGAGTATGATGTTGGCTGTGGATTTGTCATATATGGCCTTAATTATGTTGAGGTACTTTGCTTCTATACCCATTTTATTGAGGGTTTTTATCATAAATGGATGTTGGATCTTGTCGAATGCTTTCTCTGCATCTATTGAGATGATCATGTGGTTTTTGTTTTTCATTTTGTTGATGTAGTGTATCACGTTGATTGACTTGCGGATGTTGAACCATCCCTGTGTCCCTGGTATAAATCCCACTTGATCATGGTGTATAATCTTTTTGATGTATTGCTGTATTCAGTTTGCCAAAATTTTGTTGAGGATTTTTGCATCTATGTTCATCAGTGATATTGGCCTGTAACAGTAAACATTTTTGAGCCCTTGACCTATATTATCTCATATAATCATATGAGATTATATCTCAAATATCTCATATAACAGTGGGTGCTATTATGATCCCCATTTCACAGAAGAAGAAATTGAGACTCAATTTTTTAGTGAAAGTGCCCAAAGTTCACAACAGTAATAAATGTTCTAACCAAAATTAAAACCTAGGTCTGTCTGATTCTGCCTTAATCAATTGAGTATGCTGCTTTCTTCCCCAGCTGCCTCTTGTAATACAAACCCAAAGATGGTCACTGGCAGGCCATCCAGGACTGGTGGGCTGGACTGATATGTCAGCCTAAGAAAGCTTCAGTTCAGCCATGCTCTTCTCCCCTGTGCTAGTAAGTGTAAGGCTCAGCTGCTGTAACAAAGAGGCCCAGTGATAACTCAGTGGATGAAAGAAGACAGAAGTTTATTCATCGCTCATTCAACTGCTTGGCGGACATTCCAGGTCAGCAAGGAACTCTGCTCAATGCAGACGTTCTAGGGCCCAGATTCCTTCTATCTTGATTCCTCGTCATCTCCTAGAGCATTGTGCCTGCATGGTTGACGCTAGGTCTCCGTGAATTCAAGCCAGAAGGAAGGGAAAGAGAGCTTGGGTGGAGGCGTGACCACAGTCTTACAGCCTAGGCTCAGGAGTAGCACATCCACATGTGTCTATCCACATTCCATTGGTGAGAACTTTGACAGTTGGCCACATCAAACTGAAAAGGAGTCTGGGAAATGCATTGTAGCCCCATTTTCTGAAATAAATGTGAATGGATATTGGCAGATAGTCCCTGTCACCTCGTCGTTACCACTCAGCCTGGGAGGTTGAGAGGAATGAGGGAATCGGGGCCATTGGAAGCTACTGATTGGCCAGTGGGTATGTGTGTGTGTGTGTATACATATGCCTGTGTGTGTGCACTTGATCTGGAGGGCATTTTACTTCAGGTTGGAGGAACCATGTATAGTGGTTCCACCTACCACTCTCTGATCTCACATTGTTGGATACCCCCAAATGGAGTTGTGTCTACACTGAGCCCAACTCCCTCAAGAACTCCCCCAGAAAACCTAGTGTAAGACAAGGAGGGTTTGTTGCTCTAGCATGGCCAGTGGGCCTCAAGCTGACTGATGATCAGCATCACCTGGAGGGATTCTGTGCCACATGGTGCCCTGAGGGCCTTTCTCCATCCTGGCTCCCACCTGGGGAGGAGGCGCTGACAGACACACACACATTCAGTGACCCAGCCAGCTGTCACACTTTCTTCTCTTCCCAGCTGCCCAGGACACAACCAGGCCTGGCGTTCTTGTGCGAGCCTGGGCCTCACAGGGCTGTGGGATCTGTTTGTCAAAGCTGAGTCTCTCATGAATAGGGCTGCTGAAATGCCCTCATTAATTACCTGACAGTGGCATGGAAAAAGGGGCCAGGTTTGGGGTCTCCAAACAGACACCCAAGCTCTCTGGACTCTTCTTTTTGCTTCAGGTAGGAGTGAAAAGAAGTGAGACTGTCATTCAGCCCATGAATCTCAGAAAGCTGGCTGGCTGACCTACGCTGCCCTGGGCCCAAGGACCACTTTAAACTCAGGCTTGGCTCAGGCCTTTGGGCAAAATCTGGATCCCACTGCTCTGCTCAAGGAAGTCCAGTATAGCGACACCCCATCTCGGTCACCCCAGATGTTCTGTTGGAGCCTCTGGAAACTTACACACCACTCATTGCCTGCAACTCCAGCAACCCAAAGAGGAACCAGGCAAAAGAACAAACAGTAATAATGCTTTATTTCATACAGCAACATAACATTTCACAGCGTTCTCCCATGCATCAGCTCGCTTGCCTCTCAACCACTTAGCCAAAGGAGTCGGGGCAGGAATTATGATCTCCGTTACGCAGATGAAAACTAAATCTCATTTCAGGTGAAAGGATCTGCCCCAGATCAGAAAAACAGTAAATGGCAAAGCTGGTTTGCACAGTAGTGGAACATCGTAAATTGTAAGCAGGCACAGAGAAATAACATAACAGTATCCAGTCATTGCTGAGTGCTCGCCATAGGCAGGCCCTGTACCAAGTGCTTTTCACTCAGAGTGTGAGTTTATCTGCACAGCTCCATGCTTTAGGTTTTGCTTCTGTTCTTATCTCCATTTTACAGATGAGGAAATGGAGACTCAGAGAGATGAAGTAACTTGTCCAAGGTAACACAGCCATTAAGCGGCAGAGCTCTTAACTGCCAAGTTCTACAGCCTCCCAAGTGCTATATCTTCTGTGTCCACCCTTTCTCAACATTGTAGGCAGGGGGTGAGGGGGCAGACAGGTGGGTACCCAGGCCTGCACGACAGCTTCGGGCTTACACCTCAAGGCTTTGGCCCCAGACCCATCCGTATCAACTAGCCACCCCCAGGACGCAGAAACCAGCTCTGTCTGCCTTCATAACAAGACTGAGGGAGTGCTGACTATGTGCCAAACACTCATGTAGGTTTTGGGATACGGCGGTGAATAAAACAAAACCCCAGATTCATGGAGCTGACATTTTCATTGAAGGGAACAGACAATAAACACCTAGACACATACATACACGAACTGCTTGATGGGGAAGAAGGGAAAGGGACAGGGAGCGATGGGAGGGGATGCTGTTTCATACAGGATGGACGGGGAAGGCCAGCGGCTGCAGTTGGAACAGAAACTAGAAGGAGGGAGCCAGGAGGCTCTCAGAGAGCAGGGTGTTCCTGGCAGGGAGCATCAAGGGCTAGTGCCAGGGGCCAGTGTGGCTGGAGTGTAGACAGCAGCTGAGTGGCAGGAGATAAAGTCCGAGATGGGGTGGGGGACAGGTCCCGGGAGGGTGTTAGATTTTACTCAGGGAGGCAGGAAAGCATTGGAAGGTTAAATGTAGAGGAGACAGGTTCTGACCCACATATTAGGAGTCACGGTGTGAAGGATAGACTGCGAGGGAGCAAGGGTGGGAGCAGAGAGGCCACTTAGACCTCACCAGTTCCAATGACGTCCTTCACGCCGGCTCAACTGCCCACTCCTGCAGAACTCACCAACACCAAAAATGGCCCCCCTAGGAAATCCTGATTTCAAACATCCCATTCTCCACCCACCACATGCTCTCCTTCAATCTCCCTCTGCTCAGCCTTCCCATGGCAAAAATTCTCCAACCTCCAGGAGGTCCTCAGATCACTGACCCCACGTCCTCCTCCCCAGCCGTTGGTCACTTCCTATTTTCCCGCCCCTCCTTGCCTAGCTAAGGGCCTTCAGGTTCGTAATCACCCCTTCAAACAACCTCACTCCTTGTCCCATCTCTCTCTCCATGGCAGTCACCAGGTGTGGGGACAAACTTTATAGTGACCCCCATGACCCCCGCCTCATGGTGTCCACATCCTTGTATGATCCCCTCCCCTGAGCACAGGCAGAACGTGTGACTTGCTTCTAATGAGTAGAATATGGCACATGTGAGGACATCGCCCCCGTGATTAAGCCACATCACATGGCAAGGGTGACAGATGTCACTCCCACGATTGCCTTACCTTATGTATGACTCTGCCTTAGCTGTCTGGAGGGAGAGACTCTCCTTGCAGGCTTGGTGAAGTAAGTGGCCACTTTGGAGAAGGCCACGTGGCAAGGAGAAGCGAGCGTCTTCTAGGGCCTCAGGGGCAGCCTCTAGCAGATGGCCAGCAAAAAGCCAGGGCCCCATCACACAGCACAGGCGGAGATGCACTCCGCCAACAACCTGTTTGAAAGTGGATTGCCTCCCAGGAGAGCCCCCAGATGGGCCTGGCCAACACATTGATGGCAGCTTTGTAAGACCCTGAGCAAAGGTCCCAGCTAAGCTGTGCCAGGACTCCTGACCCACAGACATGGTAAGATAAGAAATGCCTGTTTTTTAAGGCACTAAGTTTGCAGTAATTGTCACACAGCAATAGATAATTAATACACTAGGCAGAACCTGAACCTTAATTACAGCCAGCTTCCTGCCTGTTCTCCACCTGCTAGAAAAGAGTCATTCAATCGACTAGAAAAGTCATTGGTGGGGCTATCCTATGGCTGAGTGGTTAAGTTCCATGCACTCTCCTTCAGTGGCCTGGGGTTTGCCGGTTCGGATCCTGGGCACGGATCTAGCACTGCTCATCAAGCCATGTTGAGGTGGTGTCCTACACAGCACAACCAGAAGGACCTACAACTGGAATATACAACTATGTACTGGGGGGCTTTGGGGAGAAGAAGAAACCAAAAAAAAAACGCAGAAGAAGATTGGCAACAGATGTTTGCTCAGGGCCAATCTTTTAGAAAAGAAGTCATTGGTTTGACTTTATTCATAAGCAGAAACCTAAATGGAGGGATCCGCTATGCTTCTCACCAGGCCGGCTCTGCAGCTTCCATGACAACGATGTCACTACTCAGCTTCCCTCCTCACAACCACACTCTCTTCCCACATCCTTCTCAGAAGATGATCCTGCTTCATTCTGCACGTTGAACATGGAGGTTTTGGGTGACCTTGAGAATAGCACTATTTATTTTATACAATCAGCAGTGTTGAGGTATAATTTACATACAATAAAATTCACCAATTTTGAATGTACAATTCAATGAGTCTTGACAATGTATACCCTCAGGTAATTGCCATAATTGCGATATAGAACATTTCCGTCACCCAAAAAGTTCCCTCCTACCCCCTTTGCAGTCAATCACCTCCTCCTACCCCAACCCCTGGCAAACAGTGATGGGCTGTCTGTCACTATAGTTTTGCCTTTCTTACAATTTTCATATAAATGGAGCCATATGGCGTGTAACCTTTTGAGTCTGGCTTCCTTTACGTAGCGTGATGCTTTAGAGATCATTAAGCTCTGTGCTCCTCCTTTTTTATTGCTGAGTCGTATTCCACGGTATGAATGTACCACATTTGTTGATCCATTCCTCTGTTGATGGATGTTTGGGTTGTTTCTTGAGGATGATTTTGTAACACAAAAAAGACTATTTAGAAGTTTGCTTTTGGAGTACACAATTCGTTTCCATTCGTTAAAGTTACTAATTCAAAACACTAGTTGTTTCTTCGCCTTTAAAACTCAGCTTACAATCTTGTTTGAAAATCTAGCAGATTTTAGCAAACGCCTCTAAGCGTTTGAACTTGCATCTTTGAACATTTTAAAGTGCATGAATAGATTCAATTTTCTTTTCCTGCATCTCAGTTATCTGATATAAGCAAAACCTTTCTGAGGATTTAAATCATTCTTATAAATCTAATAAATCCAAGTTATAAATGAGGTGAACCTTAAGTTCTCTTAAAAATCTATTTATATAAAAAACTGAATGTACATAGATTTCTTCTTTAAACAGAAATATTAATATTAAAGTTTTAATTCTTGGCTTAGCATGTTATACATAATTCTGAATCTTCCTGAGGTTAAGTTGTATACCCACATCAGGTACCCTCTGCGGAAGAAAGTTCCATCCAGGTAGCAAAGGTTAATTAATTCTTCATCTTCCTTTGAAAATCCTCCCCCTCAAAAGACCACAGTCCTTCCACTTCACTGAGGTCACCTGCTCACTAAGAAAAACAGCTGCAGGGCTGCGGTCGCCAGCCGTGTCCTCAGCAGCATCTCAAATTCTGTTTGTGCAGTTAAATTTCTCACCGAAAGGGCTGCTGAGAGGCCCTCATTATACAGCTGGTGGGCTGAGGGAAATGGTGACAGGTGTTGGCTTTGAGGGCTCTTTCTGTTTGATTCAAGCAGGACCGAAAACTTCTCACTCAACCTGAGAATCTCAGGAAGCTGGCTGACTGACCCACACTGCACGGTCCCCCAACAGGCCCTTTCAAGCAAAAGCCCATGAGTATTTGCAGGTAGACTGGGAATAACAAATATCTGGCACATGAACCCCCACTTCCTGATCCTGTCCCCATGGCAGACATTGCTAATCAATTACCCACCTCTTCCCCCTTGTTAAGGCAGCACTATCCAGAGCCAAACTCAATTAATTGAGGTTGACACACCAGATGCAACCTATTTGCCTTCCCTGGACTGACTGTAACCAGCTCTGGTGAGAAAATGAGGCCTGTCCACCTGGCCCTCACTCAGGGCTGGTTAATGGGTAATTGGGTTTGGGGTTTGTTCCTGCTTTCTGTGAATAACTGTGGCCTGAGGTGCGATGACCCAGCTCAATGAACCATGGGGAGGAGGTGTGGGTGTTACCCACCCTGCCTCGGGCACGAGATCAGTGCTTCTGTCGGGAGACCCCGTGTAGGGAGGTGCAGGGGGCTGCAGCAGGCTCCCTCAGACACAGCCATGGTAGGGTGCTGGGGGAAGAGCACAGGCCAAGTCCTGGGCAGAGCTCACCAGACGCCCTGTGTGGTCGTGAGTGGGGCCGGCTCAAAGCTGCCAAATTTGCGTCTCCAGCCCAGGCCCCGACGTCCAGGTTTGGATTTCCAACGGCCAAATGTCTAAGAGGCATCCAAAACTAACATGTCTGGAACCAAACTTCTGATTCCTGCCCCCCCTCTCCCCGACACACTCCTCCCCTATCCTCAGGGTCTCAGGAAATGACAGCTCTGTCCTGGTGGCTCAGGCTCAAAGCCCTGGAGTTGTCCTTGACACCTCTTTCTCTCACAGCCTGCCTCCAGTCCATCAGCAAATCCTATCAGCTCTCTCTTCAAAATATATCCAGAGTCTGTCCACTGCTCACCACCAGCAAGTCTATGCTCTGGTCCCAGCCCTCAGCGTGTCTCCATCTCTCCTCGCGATCCCTGCAGCGGCCTCGCCCCTAGGCTCCTGGCCTCCGCCCCTGCCCTGCATCCCTCCTCCTCAGGGCAGCCAGAGGGAGCATTGAACTCACAAGTCAGATGAGGTCACCCTTTTGCTCAGAACCCTCCAAGGACTTCCCAGCCCACATAAAGGCCAAAGCCGCCCGCATGGCCGCAAGACCCCGTGCCATCGGCTCCCCCCTCCAATGCCTCAGCTCTGGCCCCATCTCACAGTACTCGCCCCACCCCACCCCCGCTTCTGCTGTCCTGGCCTCTGTGCCATTCCCTGAAGGCAGCATCGTCCTGTCTCAGGGCCTCTACTCTTACTCTTCTCTCTGCCCAAATGCTCAACCCCCAGTCATCCACATGGCTCCTGGAAAACCGGAAGTTCGCTCCCTCACCTCCCCTGGGTTTTGCTGGGTGTCACTTCAGCGAAGCCTTCTCTGACAGCCCCATATAAATTGCAAGCCCTCCTCCACCCCCGGCACCCCCAGGCCCTCTTCCACGCTCTATTTTTGGCCATTTTCATTTGCTCATACTAAGAAAAATACAACATTTTTCCTGTTTGGTTTATTGTCAGTCTCCCTCCTTAGAATGTAAGCTGCAGGAGGCAGGGATGTCTGTGCGTGTGTGTGGTGGCTGCATCTCCAGAACCTACAGCAGTAGTATTAGAACACAGTAGTCACTTAATAAATATTGGTTGTTAATAATAATAGCTCAAATTTATTAAGTACTTACTAAAGACCAGATATGGTGTTCCAGATACTTTCCCTATATCATCTCATTTCATTTTTTCAATAGTTTTATGAGGTAAATCCTAGTATCCCCATAGGCAGATGAGGAAACTGAGGCACAGAGCTCTTATGGTGCTAGCTGGCATGGGAGGGATCCAAATGGCTGACTCCCAAGACTGAATTCCTAGCCACTCTGCTATTTTGCTCTCAAATGAGTGAATGAATAAATGAACTTAAAAAATGAATGAAGAAAGAGCAATTATTTACTTTACCCATACCAGAAACAGTGAATTTTGGGGTCAGCTAGAACTAGATTAAAATTCCAGATTTTCCATGTACTGGAATACATGATTTGGACAAGTTTCTTAGGTTCTCTAAATCTCAGGATCCTTATGGGCAGAGAGGGAAAGCATCTATCTTTTTATCTATCAAATGTTAGCTATTTTAATCCTTTTATTATATTGTCCTCGTTCTTGATCCATTACTGACCTCTAGTGGTCAATTAAAATAACAACTTGACAACTGCTGAGTGAAATACTACAACATCCCTAAATGGTACAGCCCCAAAGCCAGTAGTTTCTACAAATAAAACAGCCCATTGTTCTTGATTCCTTTAGTCTCCTGGATCCCATCAATCTTCACGGACTAAGTGAAGATCAGACTTCTTCAAGAGGCAACGGGAAAGACTAGCCCGTGTGGGTCCCTGCAGGGCAGAATAGCTCCAAGGAAATGATCTTCTTGAAAAATAAGTTACTCGACCTCCCCACCCAAACAAATACACACAAAAAGAATGACAAGTTCGGTAAGTTTCACAGTTGAGTTTTACAGACTTTCAAAGAACATATTCTCCCTATGTGATGGTTAATTTTATGTGTTAACTTGACTGGGCCACAGGATAGACAGATATTTGGTCAGATGTTATTCTGAGCATGTCTGTGAGAGTATTTTTGGACAAGATTAACATGTGAATTGGTACACTGAGTCAGCAGATTGTGCTACGTAATATGGGTGGTCCTCATCCAATCAGTTGAAGGCCTGACTAGCACAACAAGGCTGAGTAAGAGGGAAGTTGGCTGGCCTGAGTGTTAAGCTGGGATGCTGGTTTTTTCCCGGCCTTTGTATGCAAACTGAAACATCCAATCTTTCTGAGTCTTGAGCCTGCTGGCTTTTGGACTGGAACTTACACCATCGGGTCTTCTGATTCTCAGGCCTTCGGACTCAGAGTGGAACAACACCAGCGGCTCTCCTGCGTCTCCAGCTTGCCAACTACAGACCTTGGGACTTCTCGGCCTCCGTAATCACATAAGCCATCTCTTATAATAAATCCCTCTCTCTCTTTCTAGATATACACACACATCTCCTATTGGTTCTGTTTCTGTTTCTCTGGAGAACCCTGACTAATGCATCCTATTTTATACAAACTGTTTTAGGGGATGGAAAAAAGGAACAGTTACCTAACTCATTTTCTAATTCTAGATTGACCTTGACATCAAGCCCAGGCAATCAGAGGTAAGAACATTATAGAACAAGCCTGGTTATGATTATAGATGCAAACGTCCTAAATAATAAAACAGAAAACAGAATCCATATTATATAGAAGTATACAAAAATATAGTAGAGTGTAGCCAAAAATGCAAGGATAGTTTAACACCAGGGAAACAATTCCTATATTCTAAACTTTAATGTATTGAAAGATAAAAAGGATATGATCACTTTAATAAATGCATAAAAGTCATCTCATGAAATTAAACACTGATTTTTTTTAAATCTTAGCAAATTAGGATTAGTATGGTAATACATCAACCTGATAAGGATATTTACTAAATGCCTAGATGTCATATCTAAGGGTGAAAATCTAGCCTTCTAAGATAAAAGTCAAAAACAAGATAAGAATGCTCTCTAGTCACAGTTTTACTGGCATTTCTAACTAATGCAATAAAATGATAGAAAGAAGTAAGAGGTTTAGGAAATAGAAAGGAAGAGTTAACACCATCCCTACATGCATATGGTTTATTTTCTTCCTAGCAAATAAAGGAAGGTACATGCAAAGTATTAGAACTAATATGAGTATTTAGCAGGACTGCTGAATACTAGAACATTCTATATAAATCAATGGCATTCTTATTGGATGCTTATTGGATTACTAACAAAAAATAAGAAAATATAATTGAAAGGATACCATTTCCAATAGCAACAAAAATTATAAGGCACCTAGGAATATACATAACAAAAGATTGCTAGATGTTTTCTCAGAAAACTGTAAAACATTTTTTTAATGTAAAGGAATATAAAACTGAACATACTCTTATCGTATGATTCAGCAATCATGCTCCTTGGTATTTACCCAAATGAGTTGAAAACTTATGTCCACACAAAAACCTGTGCACGGATGTTTATCGCAGCTTTCTTCATAATTGCCCAAACTTGAAAACAACCAAGATGTCTTTGAGTAGGTGAATGGATACACTGTGGTACATGCAGACAATGGAATATTATTCAGCTCTACAAAGAGATGAGCTATCAAGCCATGAAAAGGCATGGAGAAAACTTAAATGCATATTACCGAGTGAAAGAAGCCAATTTGAAAAGGCTACATACTGTATGATTCCAACTATACGACATCTGGAAAAGGTAAGACTATGGAGACAGTAAAAAGATCAGTGGTTGTCAAGGGTTGAGGGGAAGAGGGGGTTGGGATAGCATAGCACAGAGGATCTTTACGGCAGTGAAACTATTCTATCTGATACTATAATGGTGGGTACATGTCATTATACATTTGTCAGAAGCCATAAAATGTACAACACCGAGAGTGAACTCTAAAGTAAACTATGAATTTTGGATGATAGCGATGTGTCACTGTAGGTCCATTGATTGCACCAAATGTACCACTGTGGGGCAAGATACGCAGACCTGCAGGATGTCGATAGTGGAGGAAGCCCTGCATGTAGGGAGCAAAGGATATATGGGAACTCTCTGTACTTTCTGCTCAGTTTTGCAGTGAACCTAAAACTACTCTAAAAAATAAAGCCTATTTTAAAAAGTAAAGGAAGTCCTAAATAAGTGGAAATATATCATTTGTTCATGGATGGGAATACTCAATATAGTAGTGATGCCAGGTAACCCACAAATGAATCTATGATTTTAAAAGACCTAACAAGATTTTTCATGGAACTGGACAGATTCTAAATCCATGTGGATGTGTAAAGGTCCAAGAATAGCCAAGAAAATACTAAAAAGGAAAACAAGGAGGCCAGCCTGGTGACATAGTGGTTAAGTTCGCGGGCTCTGCTTCGGCGGCCCAGGGTTCGTGGTTTGGGAACCAAGCGCAGAACTACACACCGCTTATCAAACCATTCTGTGGCAGGTGTCCCATATATGAAGTAGAGGAATATCGACACAGATGTTAGCTCAGGGCTAATCTTCCTCAAAAAAAAAAAAAAAGAAAAGAAAAGAAAGAAAGAAAGAAAAGAAGGAAGGCAGGCAGGAAGGAGAAACAAAAGAAAGAAATAACTAGAAATAAATGAAATACCAACACAAATTGAAACTGCACAACATGGGGCCGGCCCCGTGGCCGAGTTTTTAAGTTCGAGTGCTCTGCGGCAGCAGCCCAGGGTTTCGCTGGTTTGGATCCTGGGGGCGGACATGACACCGCTCATCAGGCCACGATGAGGCAGCGTCCCACATGCCACAACTAGAAGGACTCACAACTAGAATATGCAACTATGTATGGGGGGCTTTGGGAGAAAAAGGAAAAAATAAAATCTTTTAAAAAAAAAGAAACTGCACAACCATCAGATACGTCAAAATCAAAGTCTGAAAGTAACAAGTGTTGGTGGCAAGGACTTGGGGGAACTCATCAGCTGCCGATGGGAGTGTAATTGATACCACTGCTTAGAGAGCAATTTGACAATATTTTCAAGAATTGTGTTCTCTACAACCTTGCAATTATATACCCTAGAGAAATTCTCCCCAGATGTGCCCCAGGAGACACTGCCAAGGCTGTCCATGGCAGCACTGCTAGTAGAGAAAATTTGCATCACCTGTAGTGCCCACCTGTAGAAAAATAAACTATAGCGTGTTCCTCCAATAAAAGATAAATGAGCAATTAAAATAAATGAATCGGATCTCCATATCAAATACAATGCTGAGTCAGTAAACAAGGGGCAGAACTATAACTACAGTATGAAAGAACTTAGGAAAATATCTTAAAATCACAGTCTGTTTTTTATAATTGAAATACAATTCACATAACAAAATTCACCATTTTAACCATTTTAAAGTGTACGTTCAGTGACTTATATTTACAGAGTGATGGAACCATCACTACCGTCTAATTCCAGAACACTTTTCTTTTTTTCTGAGGAAGATCAGCCCCGAGCCAACATCTGCTGCCAATCCTCCTCTTTTTGCTGAGGAAGACTGGCCCTGAGCTAACATCCATGATCATCTTCCTCTACTTTATATGTGGGATGCCTACCACAGCATGGCTTTGCCAAATGGTGCCATGTCCGCACCCCAGATCTGAACTGGCGAACCCCAGGCCGCCGAAGGGGAGCATGCACACCCAACTGCTGCGCCACCAGGCCGGCCCCAGAACAATTTTATTGCTCCGAAAAGAGACCCCATACCTGCTAAGAAGTCATTGTCTTTCCTCCCTCCTCCCCATCCAGCCTCTATCAGCCACTAATCTCTTTTCTGTCTCCATGCATTTGCCTAATCTGTATATATGGAATTACACAATATGTGGCCTTTCGTGTCTGGCTTCTTTCACTGCATAGTGTTTTCAAGGCTGGTCCATGCTAACATGGAGTACCACTGCATTTCTTTTTATTGCTTAATAGTATTCCATTATATGGATATACCACCTTTTGCTTATTTATTCATCAGTTGATGGACATTTCAGTTGTTTCCACTTTTTGGCTATTATGAATAGTGCTGCTATGAACACACATTCTCTTTTGTGCGTAGAAATAGATTAGAAGGATACATGTCAGATTAATAACAACAGCTGTGCCTGGGAATGAAAGGGAGGGAGAGGAATTGGACTTGGGAGAGGAACAAAGGGGACTTCAGCTTTATCTGTGATGTTCTATTTGTTTTATATAGAAAATATATCTGGAGCAAAAACATTATCAGTTGATTATGCTGGGTGATGAACACATGGGTGTTTGTTACATTATTTTCTGGACTTCTGTAAAATATTTAAAAAATTTTTTAATTAAAACGTATATTCCAAACCTAACCCTTCCTGTGGCAAAGGTCTGACATCAGTGGTGTCCGGGAAAAGCTAGCACTGAGGCGTAGGCAGAGGCCAGGGGTAAGAGGCCAGGCTCAGCACCAGGGAGGAGCCGCTGGAGGCTCCTAGAGGGCCCTGACCTCGCCTGCACATCTTTCCTAGGACCCCCCCCAGGAAGAGGGCTCAGATCTGGTCTCTACGACCCCGGGTGGCAGAGTCAGGACCAGGGCGAAAAAGGGAGGCTCTGACCCCCTCTCTCTTTCCTTCTCAGCCTTGCTTCTGCAAGGAGTCATCTCCTCCCCCACCCCACCCCATTGCCCTCACTTCCCAACTCCCTCAACCGCCAGCTGCATAAATTGTGAGACCCAGTGCAAAATGAAAGCATGGGGCTCCTTGTTCAAAGGCTGGTGCCTGTGATCCTCCCGTCTGAGTACCAGCCCCAGGACTGCGCCTAACTCCACAGGCACAGCTGCGTGGTGCCAACATGCAGGCGCCTCCAGGTGGAGTCACTGGCTTCATCTGTGCACTCATGCATTCATTCATTTAAATGAGTGCTTAGTACTGCCTGGCACCGTGCTAGGTGCAGGGTGTACAATGGTGAGCAAGAAGTTGTTCAGCTTCAAGAAGCTCACCTTTCACTGAGGCCTCAGATAATCCCTGACGCAAAATAGATCAGCCCAAACTGCAGGAAGCGCTCAGAAGGACAAGCAGAGAGGCCCAGGAGATAATCACACCGGGGGCCCCTGACCGTGAGATACTCCCCGCAAGAGAGTGACGCCGGAGTGGAGAGCTGAAGGCTGAGTGGCCGTTATCTTAGCAGAAGATGGGGGAGTGGTGCCGGGGGGAGGCTGGGGAGAACATTGCAGAACATTCCTGGCAGATGAGCGGATGACATCTTCAAGGACCTGCCAGCCAGTATATCTGGAGCCAGGGAGGGAGGAACAGCGAGGGCGGATGAGGCTGAAGAGAGACCTCTATCATTCAAGGACCTGCTTCATGGGACTCCACTTGTACTCTTAATTCCTTTAAAATTTTCTTTAAATTGGCTCCCTTTGTATCCTTACCCTAAGCAAGCATATTCATGAAATCAAAGGACTAATATATCACTTACATTTTTTTAATGCGCGGTTGAAATTTAAAAATTCCTCCATGTGCCTCCTAAAATCATCCCCCTTCCCACCGGACTTTGGAAAAGACACGTATTGCTGTCTCCTGTCTTAAGAGCCATGGGAAGCCTCTAACGGGATTTCCTCTGGGCGAGGCTGGTGACATGATCTCATTTACACGTCTTAAAAATGATTCTGGCTGCCACGTGCAGGGTGGATGGCAGGGGCGCTGGAGGGAGAGGGACCAAGAGGCTGTGGCAAGCACCCAGGGAGGAGCCATAGGGATCTTCGGGGAGGAGGAGCTTGCCCTTCCTGCCAGCCCCCTGTCCCCACCGCCCTCCCCCAAAGTCCCACCCTCCACCCAAACCAAAATCTCTATCTTTTATCTCCCTGTGCTGATTCAAGGCCTTTCCAGATAAGTAGATTCTCCTGTGATCCTCTCCTCTCTGAATCGCCCCAGGACTGCCAGGATTCAGGACAGTGTGTCCAGTGTACCCAGGAGAGCCCAGCTCTGTGGGCTGGTTCAGGCTGACCACAGTCTCCAATCCAACAGCGAGGGCTCCCACCACTGACCACTCTGCACATGTTCAGGAAGTAAGTGGGTGACGTGATTTCTATCACCTATATGTTGGTGACTCGTAAACCTACATGACCCGACGTCTGTGTCCATAACCACTGGACCACACAGCTTCCTTAATCCTCGTGGTCCACCCTCCATGGCCTGCCTCTCTCCCAAGCCTTCTACCTTCTGGAAGATGTGATTCCCTCTGTCCTTGCT
This sequence comes from Equus asinus, assembly GCF_041296235.1. NCBI lineage: Eukaryota > Metazoa > Chordata > Mammalia > Perissodactyla > Equidae > Equus > Equus asinus. Next base: position 83,550,694 of record NC_091794.1, read on the forward strand.
TCCCCAAGGGCCTCTTGTCTGCTGGGTCTCCCACCCCCCACTAGAAGCGGCCCTTCCCCATTGCTGCTGCTAAACCATTACTCCTCCACTCTCCGGCAGAACAGCAAAACCTCTCTGCTCTTAAGACTCCTGCAAAACCGCCCTCTATGCCTCCAGTTCATTAGCTATTTGACAAAGGAGTTGGGGAGGGAGGGTGCTCCCAAGTGCTGCCCTGTGCTAAATGCCAGGGATACAGTGGTGAACAAGACTAACACCACCTGGTCCCTCCGTGCGCGGGTAAGGAGGCGTTGCCAGCACTTCCACACCAGGAAGGGAAGGAAGGCTTCCTAGAGAGGGAGACTTCTGAGGTGAAGATTTCAAAAAGGCTAGAGTTATACTGGAAGGTGGAGGGCAGGGCTAAGGATAAGGAGGAGGAGGAGAGCTGAGCTGAGAGACTTTGGGGAGCCTGTTAAGATGTCTAAAGTTTATTCTGAAGGCAGGGAAGAATTGCTGCAGAGATTAAGCAGGGGAGGAGCAGGACTGGATTTGCACTTTGGAAAGGTAACCGGCTGCTGTGAAGAGAATGGAAGGCGGTGGGTGGAGACCCAGGCTGAGGGACCTGTTGGAGTGGGAGAGTCAGGCTGCCTGGAGATGCTACCGGGAGGGTCAGGATCTATGATTTGGTGATTGGCTGGATGTGGTTGGTGGAGTGGGGTGAGAAGAGAAATGGGATGATGCCTGTGTTCTTCTGGTTTGTGCAACTAGGTGGATGGGAAGGCTGGTTGAGCACCTGCTCTATGTTAGGAACTAAATATATGAGCCCTGCCCTCATAGAGCTCACACTCCAAATAAGTGAATACCTTCTAGATTTTCATGCGTTCTTGTAGGAGAATAAGCAGAATGCTGTGACAGACAATCACAAAAGCACCTGTGAGAGAAGGTGGCCTCTCAGAGGCGGAGATACTTGAGCTGCGACTTGGAGAATGAGAAAAGAGCCAACGAAGGGAGGTGAGTCCCAGGAGAGGTCCCAGCTAATGCAAAGGTCCTGAATGGCGAAAGGGCCAGTGTAGTGGGAATGCATTAGTAAGCCTGGGAAGAATGCTTCCAGAAGAGCCTGGAGACACTGACCAGGAACCCTGTCCTCTCCTCCTGGGGAGGGATAAGGGAGGGGATCCCATTCCTCTATCCCAGCCTAATCCCTCCACCAGATTCCCAGGTCCCACCCCCTCCTCATTCCTTGGGGACCTTGTCTCATGATTCTTCACTCCATCTGGGATCCTCCATCTCTTCTATTGGCTCATCTCTTTCAGCAATGAACACCTTTAGTCACCACCATCTTAAAAAGCCTGGATGGATTTACCATTTGAAATCCCATCCAGTGGGCACCACTGTCACTGCTCCCGCCTCAGTCTCCTTCACTGCCCCCTCAGTGTGGGCATTCCCCAGGACTTCAACGTCCTACCTTCTCCCCTTCACTGACCTCTTCCGTCATACTTATGCTGATGACTCACAAATCAATGCGGTCATTTGTTCATTCACCCAAAATTGATGGAACCTCCACGCTAAGCCAGACATTGTGGTAGGCAGTGGGGATACAATGGTGAACAAAACAGACATTGTCCCTTGACTTGGTGCAGTTTACAGCCTAGTAAGATGGACGTAGTAGAAGTGACAGACAATAATACAGGCTCTGAAGGAAGTTGGCAGAGTAAAGTGGTAGCGATGCCGCCTTAGACAAGATGGCCATGAAAGGCCTCTGCTAAGAGGTGATATTTAAGGGGGTGCCCAAAGAATGCGAATGAGCCAGGCAGAGAGGAACAGGGGAAGAGCCTTCCAAGCAGAGGGAAGAGCAAGTGCAAAGGCCCTGAAATGGGAAGTGTTCAAGGAACAAAGACAAGGACAGTGTGGCCGGAGCAGCAAACACCAGTGGAATGAGGTAGGAATGGCATTGATTAGCTCATGCAGGACCTTGAAAGCCATAGTAAAGAGTCAGGATGTTATTTTAAGAGCAGTGAGTAACTTGAAGGGTTTTACATAGGGGAAACGATTTCTAAGTCTATTCCGGCTGCTGTATGAAAAGCAGTTTGGAAAGCAACAAAAGCTGAAGCAGGCATTCTGCTGCCACGGTCCTTGTTTGGGTTCCATTAATTGGCCTCTTCATGAGTACGCTCTTCCCTATTTTTATGGGTTGAATGGTGCCCCCTCCCTCCAAAAGCTATGTTGAAATCCTAACCCCCAGTACAGAATGTGACCTTGCTCAGAAACAGGGTCATTGCAGATGGAATTAGTTAAGATGAGGTCATGCTGGAGTAGGGTGGGTCCCTAATCCAATATAAATGATGTCCTTATAAGAAGAGGGAAGATGATGTGACACAGGGAGAATGCCATGTGAAGATGGAGGATTGGAGTGATGCATCTACAAGTCAAGGAACACCAAAGATTGTCAGCAAACCACCAGAAGCCAGGAAGAGGCAAAGATAGACTCCCCTACAGGTTTCAAAGGGAGCATGGCTTACCGACACCTTGATTTCAGACCTCTAGCCCCTTGAACTGTGAGGCAATACATATCTGTTGTTTTAAGCCAACCAGTTTGTGGTATTTTGTTACGGCAGCCCCAGGAAACTGATACACTCATCATTTCAAATTCCATCCCAGCCACCTGAGAGAACCTTCAACGCTTCCACCACCTAGGGGATAAAGTCCTAGGACCTTGTATGGCATGGAAGACACAGCAAGATCTGGCCCTCTATCCACACATCCAGTTTTATCTCCTGCCATTCCCATCATCCTGCAAACCAACATTTTTGGTTTAAGCCACTAGAATTAAACCACTTTTAATTCCCTTATCAGATTTCCTGCTCTGGGGGTCTTTGCACAGACTCTGCACAGAAGGTCTTCTACTGAGTGTCCCATTTGCTTGGTAAATGCCTGTTCTTTCAAAACCGAGTTCAGTCAACTCACAGATAAAGAAAGGGAAATGGCCAATCAACTCATGAAAAGGCAGTCACCCTAGTAGCATATCAATGCAACAAAGAGACACCAGTTTTTGCCTATAAGATTGAGGAAAGTGTTTAAAATGGATAACATTTGGGGCTGGCAAAGATGGAGGGAAATGGGCCTTTTCACATATTTCTCTTGGGAGACTGAATTACAACAATCTGAAAACAACAGAGAGGTGCCTGACAGTGCCTCTTAAAATTTAAAATACATGTACTCATTGACCCCTGTAATCCCACTTTTGAGACTATTTAGTCTAGTTAAAAACCCTGATGGGGCCGGCCCGGTGGCGCAGCATTTAAGTTTGCCCGTTCCGCTTTGCTGGCCTGGGGTTCGCCGGTTCGGATCCCAGCTGCAGACGTATGTACTGCTTGTCAAGCCATGCTGTGGCAGGCGTCCCACATATAAAGTAGAGGAAGATGGGCACAGATGTTAGCTCAGAGCCAGTCTTCCTCAGCAAAAAGAGGAGGATTGGCAGCAGATGTTAGCTCAGGGCCAATCTTCCTCAAAAAACCCCAAAAAACAAAAAACCCTGGTAATTAAGGTCAAGATTTGTGGCTGTATTTTGTCACTGCCCCAGTCTGGAAAAAATGTGAGTTTCCACGAGTCGAGATTGGTTGAATGAATTATGGTTCACCCTTATTGGCAAGAGTATTAGCAGGAACAAGTTAGATCTACCTGGGTTGACCTGAGTGCCTGCCGGGTGACATGACACAGTGCTAAGTTCACATACATTTATGTGATCACAGAGAAAAATAGAAGGATTCCATAAAAGCCAGAAAATGATTCTGTGGGGGAGAGGGAAATTACCTTTTTTTTCTTAGAAGTTGGCTTGTTTCAGTAAGCAAGCATTGCTTTTTACTTGGAAAGGAAAAGTAAGCTATATCAGGAAAAAGAGAAGGACCCAGATGTCCCTTTTTGGAGAGGTTTTCTCTGGCTTTTTCAGTTAGTTATTTACTCCCCTCTTGGACTTACGCTGTGTCCTCTCCAAGGCATTTATCATTCTGTGATGGAACTTATTGGTTCTCATGCCTACCTCCTGTGCTATTCATCTCTGCTCCCCATGTCCAGCATATAATAGGAGTCAGGTAATTATTGAGGGGATGGATGGGTGGGTGGATGGATAGATGGATGATGGATGGATGGATAGATGGAGGGATGCATGGATGGATAGATGGATGGATGGATGGATGGATGGATAGATGGATGGATGGATGGATGGATAGATGGATGGATGGATGGATAGATGGATGGATGGATAGATGGAGGGATGGATGGATGAACAGGTAAGTTACTTCTCTTTCTTATGATCTGCCCAACATGTTATCTGTACCTCATTCAGAGGTCTCTGTTCATTAGTTTTTGGATTTGTTGTTTCTTATGCCTGTGTCATTTCTTTTACTGGACTGTGAGCTATTTGAGGGCGGGGTCTGTGTCCATGGCAGCTACTCTTGCAGAGCCAAAGCTTTACACGCATGGTTTTATTGAGTCCTCACAACAATTCTTTGAGGTAGACACTCTTTTATATGTACATACACCAGCTTCACTGAGATGTAATTCACAAACTGTGCAATCCACCCATTTAGAGTGTGCAATCCAATTGCTTTTAGTATATACACAGAGTTGTACAACCATCATCATGATCAGTTTTATGACATTTTCATCACCCCCAAAGGAAACCCCCATCCATTAGCAGTTACTCCCAAGTTTCTCCCAGCCTCCTCCCAGACCCAGCCATAGGGACCACCAATTTACTTTCTGTCTCTATGGATTTACCTCTTTTGGACATGTTACATAAATGGAATCCTACAATATGCTGTCTTTTTTGACTAGTTTGTTTCACTTAGCATGGTGCCTTCAAGGTTCATTCATGTTGTAGCATGCACTGGTACTTTATTATTTTTTTATTGCTGAATAATATTCCATTGTATGGATATCACAATTGCCTGGGGCCATGACAGGGCAGAGTGGGTGATGGGCAGCTCACAATAGATTGGAGCTTCTCTGGAGCCTGCCAGTGGCCGAGTGGTTAAGTTCGCTCGCTCTGCTTTGGCAGCTTGGGGTTTAGCTGGTTCGGATCCTGGGTGCAGACAGGGCACCGCTCATTAGGCCATGCTGAGGAGGCATCCCAGGTGCCACAACTAGAGGGACCCACAACTAAAATATACAACTACGTACTGCAGGAATCTGGGGGGAAAAAGCAGAAATTAAAAAAAAGAATGGAGCTTCTCAAACTCTATTGACGATCTTGATAAAATGTAGATTCTAATTCAGGAGGCAAGGGATGGGCCCTGACATGCTGGGTTGCTAAGAAGCTCCCAGGTGAGGGCCAGCCCAGTGACGTAGTGGTTAAGTTCACACGCTTCACTTCAGCGGCTCAGGGTTCACAGGCCCAGATCCTGGGTGCGGACCTACACACAGCTTATCAAGCCATGCTGTGGCAGGCATCTCACATATAAAGTAGAGAAAGATGGGCACAGATGTTAGCTCAGAGCCAATTTCCTCAGCAAAAAGAGGGGGAGTGGCAGTGGATGTTAGCTCAGGGCTAATCTTCCTAAAAAAAAGAGAGAGAGAGAGAGAAGCTCCCAGGTGATATTGAGTGATGCAGAGGATTTCCACCAGAAGGACAGGGAATTTAGGGTTCTTTCTCATACAAGGTATCCACATGGCTTTAACCCTGCCAGCCGCCAAGATCACCTTCTTCTGGGTGGGTGAGTTCTTTCCAGACACCAGATTTCAAGTGAGAAGTTGGCGTGGTGAACATGAATTGAGCAAGGGTAGCTGTCTACTTTTGAGGGATGAGTTGGTCCAGCTATGAGTGGAACCTGATGAGGTCTCCTTTTCTCTGGGCCTATTTCTGTGTCAGAGTCAGACCGTGGGTCAGGAAGGCGAGCTGCCAGCCTACAGAGTTGGGCAGCACGCACATCCCCATCCCTCCTGGGTGCCCGTCTCCCTGCTAATGGCCACTAGACTTTTATGACAGGCTCCTGCTCCCAGATGCTCGGACACTGGGTTGTTGAACATGCTTCTTGTCGGCATGACGTGAATTAGTGGGTGTGAACTTCTTTGTCAACCTCAAGGGCCATGTGCAAGAGTCAGGATTGTTGAGAGTCTGTAGCACATGGTCGGTGTGTTAGTCCTCTGAGAAACACACAGAGACAGGATTAGGTGTGCAAAAGATTTTTGGGGAAAATGCCTGTGAAAGATAAAGGAAATGGGGTAGAAGCAGGCAGGGAGAGCGTTTAGATCGTGAGGTGGATCTGACACTTGCTAGGAGAGCAGGAAAGAAGGATTGGGTAGGAAGAACTTCAGACTGTGGCACAGTTTTGAGAAAATCTTGGCTCGATAGATGGGGAGGCCTCCAGTTGACAATAGCCATTAGAAGAGTCTCATGCCAGGCAGGAACAGGCAGCACTCATACCTCCACCGTGCCCATCAGTGACTGCGGCCCTGAGTGAACACGATGGTGGAGCCAAAGCACCAACAGCTGTCAGTCAAGTACTCCTCCCACAGCAGGCTCTATTGAAGGAGTTTGGATTGGCACGCTTCCATGACCCTCAGTTTTCTACCAGCTACCAGTAGTCAGGCCACGAATAAGTCACTCAACCTCCCAAGCCTCGGTTCCCTCACGTGCAAAGTGATGACAGCACCAACTTCCATGACTATTGTGAAGATAAAACGAAATGTGTGTAAGCCTCAATAAATGTTAGTTATCATTATTAGTATTATTTTAGACAGCATGAGATTTAGAGCAAGAAAAAACTTAAGCCTCAACCCACTCTCGCCACCTTTGTGATCTCAGCTGGCCACTCTACAAGCCTTAGCATAGTGTCCGGTAAGTAGGAAGCACTGTGCAGTGTTAGCTATTAACGTCACGACTTCCGGATAATAGCATTGGATCAATTACTTCTGGGAAATGCCACCTTCTAGAATGGCATTCAAGTACCTCTGCAAGATCTCAGCTCTACTTTGCAGTTTCCTTCCCCACTATGTGCACACACACACACCCCCCTAAGTCTAACCTCATTGGGCCACTCACAGCAACATTGAAAATCTCATGTTGTAATAAGATAGTATTACATTATTCACTGTCTGTCAAAAGCTTATTGTATGCCCGGCGCTGTAGAAGGGTTTACACATATTATCTCTTATCTTTTCTGTGCTATAGATAAGGAAAGTGAGGCCCAAGAGTGTGAAATAACTTAACCAAACTAATAAACGTCTTGTCCATTTCTGGACTTCTGTTTCTAGAACGCTCTCCCTGCCCGCATTCCATTTCTACCTTCCAAAACATTGTCTTCTTTTAACGGTCCAGTTCCACTGCCACCTCCTCCAGGAAGCTTTCCTTGATCCTCACCCTTGGCACAGATAATTGCTCTCTTAGGGCCTGGGGCTCCTGTCTGTGGCACCTAACTCCATAGGCATTGGGTTGTAATAACTGAACTGATGTCAGTTGTTCCCACCAGATTATGATCAGTTCCAGGGAAAGGACAATGTCTTGTCCATTTTTATAGCCAGCATCCAGCCTGGGATCCCAAACAGGAAGATGACAGTTACGAGTCCCCTCATTTATGTCTTCGACTTCCACAGATGATGATTTCTTTAGGTCAGTTTCAGTTTTTCGGTTTTTTTTTAGGAAGATTAGCCTGAGCTAACTGCTGCTAATCCTCCTCTTTTTGCTAAGGAAGGCTGGCCCTGAGCTAACATCCATGCTCATCTTCCTCCACTTTATACGTGGGACGCCTACCACAGCATGGTGTGCCAAGTGGTGCCATGTCTGCACCTGGGATCCGAACCAGCGAACCCCAGGCCGCTGAAGCGGAACATGTGCACTTAACTGCTGCACCACCGGGCTGGCCCCTCAGTTTCAGTTTTTAATACCCTAGTCTTTGGTCATGCCACACATATGTTTAGATCTGGTTTGAGGTCTGAAAATGATGTCTGACACATAGTAGGTACTCCATAAATGGTGTTTTATTCTTGGCATTTTCTGACTATCTGGAAAGGTTAGCAAGGGGTCAGGCAGATTCACAGCTTTCAATGTGGGAGGACAGGCAGGGAAGAACGTCTTCTCTCTAGTGGGCAGGTACTGGCCCCTTTTCCTTACTTAGGGCTTACCGAGCCCGTCTTACAGATGGGGGAGGCTCAGAGATGTGATAATTGCCATCCAAAGTTGCACAGCCTGTCTTGGTGCCTGGACAAAACCTCTAAGATCTCAAAGACGCCGTCTGTGGACAAGGAAGGGTCTTCCTTCCTGAGGAGTGGAGCCATTGTTGCTTATAGGAAAGCGAGCTTTTGTGGGCAGAACTGGCCTCCTGCTGGGAGGATGGGGCTGGGTTTCCCCTGCTCTTACCTTCAATACGCCTCTAGATTCAAAGCACTTGTCACAAGTTTTACACACACGCATTTGCTTGCTTCTTATCTCTCTCCTCAAAGGAGGGCAGGTTGGTCTGAATGTTTAGCTCAGAGTTCTGTCCCCAGCACCCAGGACAGAGAGAGCCTGGCTCTCAGGAACTCCACATCAAGTTTGTCGAATGACAAAGGAATGAGTCCCGAAGGCAAAGCCCTTACATTCCTGCTATTAAAATCCTCAGCTGCGGGAGCCCTGCACCTGCATCCACGTCTTCACTGTGAAGGTTTCTTTTCTTCCTCTTCCCAGCCCTGGACACACTCTTTCTCTTGACACACGGTACCGTCTATCAAGTACAGACCCTCTGAGGCTAGATTCTGCCCCGGCGGAAAAAAAAATTGCACCCCTTCCCACCGCAGCGAAGGCAGACTTGTACTGCTGTGCTCAGGCCTCTTCCAGATCATTGGCCTGGTCATTTGTCCAGCCTCTCCCCACCCTACCAGGCCCTGAGCAAGTCCCATTTGGATTCCACAGTCCTGGAGTCCAGGTGGCTCCTTCGGTGGCTTTGCATATTTCTCCCCTCTAAGACTAATTAAGTGATAATCTTGTGTTTAGGTGTGGGGAATCTAAATTTTTTTGATTTGCTAAAAACTTGGGAACCATCTTTGATGCTACTCTCTCACTTCCCACATCCAATGAATCACAAATTAGACTAAATTTTTTTAAATCAAGCCACTTCCTCCATCTCCATGGCCACCACCTTAGCGGCCATCACCTCACAGCTCTCCTTGCACCCACCCTCTTTATCCTTTTCAGTTCTGCAGCCAGAGAGGTTTGTTTTTTTAAAAAAATGTCATTTGAACCAAGGCACTTCCCTTTTAAAATCCTTCAGCTCTGCCCTTCGATCTCAGGATAAAGTCCAAAGTGTTTCAAGTCTCTAAGAGCAGCCTATCTTTTCTACCTCCCACAGCACCACAGTCTGTCTTGTAGGCTCAGCTCCAGCCCACTCCTGCCTCAGGGCCTTTACACATGCTGTTCTCCCTGCCTTCACTCGGTAACTCCCTTCTCTTCTCAGTACAAATGCAGCTTGACAATAATAATAATGATCATTTATGCAAGTGATTCATCTGTAATTTATGTGTATTAGCTTATTCTCACAATAACCCTACTAAGTGAGTACCTTTATTAGTTTACTTACAGATTGGAAATCTGAGAGTCAGAGATGTGAACTAGTTTGCTCAAGGTCACACAGGTGGCAAGCTCCCACTAGACAGTCAGCTGCAAGAGGACAGGGACTGTGTGGGCTTTGCTCATGGGTGCCTGGTATAGATTTGTTCATTTAGCAAATATTTTTTACACATTTAGTGAGTGCCATGTTAGGCACTCTTCTAGGTTCCTGCTCCCGTGAAGCTTATATACAGTGGGGAAAAGACAGACGCCAAACGGTCAAACCTGGTATAAATGAACAACATAATGAACAATGTATATATGAACATATGTGAACAACATAATTTCCGGCAGTAATAAGAGCCTTGCAGACAAGAAGACAGTGGTAGTGATTAACAGTGCTGGCAGACTGCTTTAGGCCACTGGGGGATCTGGGAAGGCTTCCCTGAGGTGGGGATCAATCCACAGAAGGAGCACTGCATAAATGTTTCTTGATTTAATACAGTAAGTAGAATATAAACTCCGTGAGAGAGAAAGGGACTTCCTCTGCCTGGTCCACCATGGTATCCCCCAGGACCTATATCTGGCATTGGCATAGAGTAAGCCCCAATTAACCACTTCTTTGAATGAATGAATATATAAATACATGTGTTCCTTCATTCCTTTACTCAAATCAGGGTTTTCAATGGGGAAGTCTGTGCGCCTTTCGGTAATTTCTATTTTTGGTTGCCACAATGTTGGGGAGGGTGGTTCCTGGCATTTAGGGAGGAAGGAATGCTATATGTCTTGCAACACATAGAGACAGTCCCACACAACCTAGACTCGTCCCATATACCACATGACTTTCAAATGACCCTGCCAGATCCTCATGTGGACGAAAAATCTTTTTATAATTCTTGGAACCTAAACACCAACTCCCTTTTACGTGGAAACAGAAAGTATTTTTTTTGGCCCTTAAATGTCAACTAAATTTCCAGGAATGCCACTACCATGCAAATAGCAGGACGATTGTATTTTGTTTTACTGAAGCTTTATCAAAATTGATTTTCCCAGGGAATCCCATCCCCCATGGATACGACGGCGTTTGCAGCTGTCGCATTGTGGATGATTCCACCTCTTGGTCCCAGTCTTCTGAGAACTTCGGAATGTCTTACGTGATTGGGCCCGAACATTTACACAGTGAACCACTTATTATATAATTATGATGATTTTATGTCATCCTTATTTTGCAATACATTGATTATGAACATTTCGCGTGTGGCCGGGTTAAATTCTCTTTGGGTTCCTTCCCCGGAGGGGCGGGCGGTTCACAGTCTAGGCGGGTGCACAGCGGCCCTTGGGTCCGGCGGAGGTCCCCGCGGAGCGGTCCTCCGTGCGCCAGGGGTCGCTGTGGCGCCGTCCGGCCGCGCCGGGTCGCTCTCGCGTGGCCGCCCCGCCTCGGGCCCCCGGGCCGAGTGGGCGGGCACGACTGCGCCCAGGTCGCGAGGCGCCCTTCGACCAGCAGCGCCCGGGGCGGGCGGGTATAAATGGAGCGGTGGCTCCGTCGGCCGCCTCTCTCCGCCCCGGGTTGCCGCAGCCTCCGCCGCTTTCGGGCCCAGCAGCCTGAAGAAAAAAAGAGAAAAAGATAAAAAAAACCCGAAAACGTTTGAAAATCTAAAAAAAAAAAATCAAAGGAAAAGAAAGAGAGAAAGAAAATCAAATCCTCCTCGGAGAACCCGCGGGGAAGTCACTTTCGCACGCTTCCGGCCTGCCCGTGCCCGCCGCCGCCGCACCTGGGCGTCCGTCGGTCCGGCCCGTCGGTCCGGTGGTGAGCCGCCCGCGTCCACGCGCCTCCGCTCCGGCCGCCGTCCGCCCGCGCCGCGTGGCAGCCCCGCGCCCGCCGCCCGCGCCCCCCGCGCGCCGGCCGCCCGCACCACGTGTCCGCGCTGCCCTTCGCCGCCCGGCGCGGAGGCGGCTGCGCGCTCGGCCCGCCGGGCTTGCCGAGTCGGCACCGACCAATATTTGGTTTCCCTCTTCCCTGGCCGCTGTAATCTTAAACCGCCAGCAGCCCGGGGCCTATATTTATCGTGCAACGCGTGTCCCGGAGGCCGCCGTGGGCACCATTTGGTTGCCTCTTGGAGAATTTTTATCGTTTGGAGGGGCAGTCCCCATTTTAATTTGTTTTTCTTTTTGGAAATTGGGAGCTTCCGATCGGGACCGCCGAAATCTACAAACTCCCCGGGAGGGCCATATTGTTTTTGCGAGCCTTTTGTCTGTGGCTTTGCAGTCTCGTGCGAGCCGTCCCCGAACTCCTCTTGGCGGTCCTCCGTCGCTCTGAGCCGACTCCCGCTTCCCTTAGCTTCCCTCTGCCACCTGTGAGCCGCGGCGCGGGCCACGGCTCCGAGAAGAGCCCCTTTTGTCCTGTGGGGTCCCTGTAAGAAGTCCTCCTGGCGGGGCTCGGGGTGGTGGGGGCTGGGGAGATGAACGCTGCAGCCAGCAGCTACCCCATGGCCTCCCTGTACGTGGGCGACCTGCACTCGGACGTCACCGAGGCCATGCTGTATGAAAAGTTCAGTCCTGCGGGGCCTGTGCTGTCCATCCGGGTCTGCCGCGATATGATCACCCGCCGCTCCCTGGGTTATGCCTACGTCAACTTCCAGCAGCCGGCTGACGGTGAGTAGAAGCTATGTCCACACGGTCGTGGGGTCCCAGGGGACCCTAGGAATCAGCCTCCAGGCAGGTCCCCACCCCCACGGAGGGGGCATCAAGACGGCACCTTGCCACGGGAGCCATAGTGGGGAACAGGATGCAGGGGTTTGGAACAAGGATCCTGGCATCAGGTGACCGGAGTTTCAGTGTTGCTTCCACCACTTGCTAACTGGGTGACCTTGGGCTAATCAGTGGTGACGGTGGGGTTGGAACCCAAGGAGACTGTAAAATGGGATCAGAGGGAAGTCACCGTCATCCCATTGTGTGTGTGTGTGGTCCTGCTGCAGTGGGGCTGGGCTGTTAGAGACCCTTGCCTGGTCAGTGGGCATGGGCTCAGGCCCCTCAGAGGCCTGCCAAAAAGGCAGGACTGTCGAAACCCAAATCCTGCAACAATTTGTGATGGCAGGGTCGCTGCCTCCCCCCCTACCTTTATCCTGGACTAAGAGCCTTTGGTTTTGTGCTGCTAAGGGATCTTTCAGGGCAGGTGGGAAGCAGGGGAGCGATTCTCTGCGTTCATCTTGAGCAGGCCCTTGTGTTAGCACCGCCAGAGCTGCAGGTGCCAGGCCAGCTCCCCCTGTGCTGTGGAGAAAGGGTATCCAGTTAGTCTTGGGGAGGTGCTGCTTGGAAATCCACTGGGCTGGTGAGGATCGTTGCCTCACCTGTGAACAGTGCTTTCCAGTTGGCGAAACCGTTCCTTCATCCCGTCTGAAGAAAATAGGATTCCTGAGAAGGAGAAGGAACTGCAGGAGGTCGGAGGCTAAGCTGGGACCGCCAGTGCAGTGCCCTGCCGGACCAGATTGGGGCCTTAGCCCTCAGAGGAGAGGTATGCTGCAGGCGTGGCAGGAGTGAGGCCAGAGGAAACCTAATCAGGGGCTGCACGTGACTCCAGATTAAAAGGGAACAACTGTAGAGACCATTACTGGAGAAACAAGCCATTCTATGGCAAAGGATCTCCGGGTCCCTATTTTTGTCCCCACTTTGTTCACTGTCCGTGAAGCACAGAGAATGTCACCTGCCCAGGACTGGACTTGTTGAGAGACACCAGGCACTGCTACCATCGATTCAGTGTGCTCTGAGCTGAGTTGTGTCTGGCCACAGGGCACAAAGGAGGTGGCTGAGTGTGGCCTTTTTAGCTGGGAGTAGTGGGTCCATTGGCTGTTGCCTGCCTCCTTGACTCTTCTGAACAAAAGTCCTGTCACTTAGAGATAGGAGCAGAAGCCATTGGTCAGTGTGTCTGCCAACACATACCTCTGCAGGACCTCTACTTGCTATAAATAAGTGCAGCGAGATTTGTCAGGCTAAGCTGACTTGCCTTCTGCAGCGCCGCCTGGAAATAGACAAGGAGCTGTGTTGGAATGGGCTTCTTCACTGCTAATTAATGAAACAGTTTGGGGTCCCAGGCTCTGATCGCAGCTGGCCATCACAAGTGACCTCTTCTGCACCTGGACTTTTCCTGACATGGATCTGCCCTGGCTCCCCTTTCCCTGACCACCTCCCGTACTGAGGAGCCCACCTCGGGAAGGTGGTTAGAAATACTGAGTGAAAAGGAGACGCTCCCTTGGCTGACTGGGCAGCTGAGCTTGTGGAGGGCCAGTTAGGGAATTTTGTCCCTGTTTGAAGTAAGATGGTGCCTTGAGGCGGGAGAAATACAGCCCCAGTCCCTGGATAGAGGAGATTCCGGGTGATGGCATTGTATAAGTCAGGGGAAGTGGGCCACCAGCCCTGGGTCCCTGTTAGTACCAGTGAAGTGTTCCTGCTGGCGGGTGGTGATATATTTTGGCTTCTGGTCTTCTAAATCCATGGTGTACACGTGGATTTGGTTGGGAAGCTAAGGAAGTATCCCAGGGCCCTGGATGGAGATGTTGGTTGGGCACTAAGGCGTTTGAAGACCTGGAATTCCATTCAACTCAGATAAGGTCTTCAGAAGGCCTGGAAATCGCCAGGTACAGGGCCCACCTGCACTGTCTGCTTAGGGAGAAAGGTGTTGCAGTTTCCTCCTCGTCCTGATAATACAAAGAACATTTACATGTGTGACCATTAGTATTTATCATTTTGATGATTGAGGCTTTTTCTGAGTCAATTTCTGTTCTCAGAAATTGAAAATACAAGAAACTGGGCTGACACATTTTCCCCAATCCTTTGCTCACAGATTTTGTTTTGCCGTTTGTCTCACAGCTGCATTGTAGACTAAAGGGCAGCTAGTTGGTAACTTCAATGCAATACCTCACTGAAAGATAATAGAAAATCTGGTATTCGTTTTTTAATCACTAGTTAGCTGCACCACTGACCCATCCTGAACATAAGTTTGTTCATTTTATAAAATGGATGATTTCTCTTGTCCCACCTGCTTCATGGTGGGTGGTAGGCTGCAGAGTCTTTTATAAATGATAAAGCTTAGTCAAATGTAAGGTATTATCATTTTCCTGGTCCCATAAGGCTCTTGAGCATGTCTTGCCTAACCCCCTTTCCCAACAAGGATGCAGACCCAGAGGGTCTGGGACTTCCCGCCATGAAGCAGAATCATTGGCTAGAACTTGTCTACCCTCAGTACCAACACTGGCTAGAGGAATCTGATGCCTTTTAATTTTAATAGAGTTGCCTTTTATCGTGCATTACCTTGAAAAGCCCTGGAGTCCTTGTTCCTGGGATGGTGGCAGTCACCTGCGGGAGGTAAGGTTTTCTCTTCTTGACTGAACTGTGTCTTTCTCTTGCAGCTGAGCGGGCCTTGGATACCATGAACTTTGATGTGATTAAGGGAAAGCCAATCCGGATCATGTGGTCTCAGAGGGATCCCTCTTTGAGAAAATCTGGTGTGGGGAACGTCTTCATCAAGAACCTGGACAAATCTATAGATAACAAGGCACTTTATGATACTTTCTCTGCTTTTGGAAACATTCTGTCCTGCAAGGTAAACATTGATTAAATGATTTCAGCAGAATGATTATGGAATCCTGAAAACAAGACAAATGCTAAATGGGGAACTGCCTTAGAATTGGGTGGCAGGGTATGGTTTTTCAAAATGCTGGGAATGGCTCTGAAGCCTAAGAGTTCCCTCTAGCTGGTCTCGTGCCACAACCCAGCATAACCAGCAGGTGCTTCTGTGTCTTCGTTGATTCTTCCCTTTGCCTGAAATATCCTTCCTGTTTTCTAGTTTTGGAAGGCATCAGAAGGTTTCTCTTTTGGGTGGGGGTGGAGAGGTGGGGGAGGAGAGGACCAGAGCATGCCTCTGGTTTCCAGGAAGCTGTACTCAGTCATTTTAGAAGCATAAATTCACCCTCTTCCTTCTCTGTGCACCTGTTGATGTGGAGAATTTTGTACAACTTGTGTGGCAGTGGTTTGCATGTCTGACTCCACACTAGACTGAAATTCTGTTGTGAGCTTGGAAAATGGTTCATCTTTCTGCAGACCATGGTGTTGCTCCCAGATCACTAAATGTTTTTGAATGAAATAAGAAAACATTTGGATAGAAGCAGCCTAATAGTGGCTGCCGTCTGCTGTGCTACCTGTTAGAAAAAGCTTACCTGCTGTGGTCTTCTGCATTTTGACCATGGACAGGCTAGAGGCCTCAGAACAGGAGGCCCTGAGTTGGAGACCACGTGGTTCTCAACTCTGGAGCTGGCCAGTGGCACTAAAGTGGCTGCCTTGTCTTTGACAGGTGGTGTGTGATGAGAACGGCTCTAAGGGTTATGCCTTTGTCCACTTCGAGACCCAAGAGGCTGCCGACAAGGCCATCGAGAAGATGAACGGCATGCTCCTCAATGACCGCAAAGTGTGAGTGTCCCAGTCTGGAGCAACAACCATCGCATGAGCCAGCCGTGGCCCCACCTCGGTATTAACTGGCACACACAAGGCGGCTACTGGTTCTCTCGGCCCAAGTGTGGCCTGCTCCTACCTCTCCACTCCAGGGCTGGTGAGTCTCCCTGCCCGAGCTGTGGCAGCCCTTTTGACTCGCCAAGGTGGGCTTCCTGCCCAAGCCATGGCCTGCCTGCTGCCTCTCCCTTAAAAGCATCCGTCCGTGGGTTTTGTGGGCATCAGCAACTGGGGCTGACTGGAAGGCAGCTCCAAGCCCACTCTGAGCAGGGGTCTTGGCCAGCGGCAGAGTGGAGAGGGCCCTGGACTGACCAGGAGCTGTATACTAGCTGTGTGACCTCGGCCTTCCTGTGACTCAGGTCTGTCCGTGGGGTCACTCGCTAGAGGTTGATGCCAAATTGTCCCCAGATCTCCACTTGGCTAACTTATGACTCAGTGGCTTTCTAATATAAGGCTGGCTCCACAGTAATACTTAATTTGGTTACAATGAAAAAAATCTCATCTCATTGCAAAAGACACTATTCATAATAGACCTTGTTGCTTTGATGTGGTTATGACAGAATAGAGAGGGGGATCTTAGCTAAGCCACGCAAGGAGAGCAGAAGGGACTGTAAGACGTGGCTATCATAAGCAAAACTTATTTCTGTCCTTTGTGTTGTTGAACAGACCATGGGATGGGTTGCATCAATCATGTGTATGTGCCCAGTGGTCAGGTCTTCCAAAGAGATCACTAGAAAGAAATCTAAAGACTTTCGATGCATGGATACATTTTTCTATGAAGTATAAACAACACCAAAATGAGTAAACTGAAAAAGCAGAGGCCACCTCTTAGTTCATTCCAGCAATCTCACTGCTAGGATTAACCACTGTTAACAGTTTGGTTTGTATCCTTCCAGACCTTTTCTATGCATTTACATAGATGTACAGAAATGAACGTTTTAAAAACATGGTCATCAGGTTTCTGCACGAAGGCAGTGTGATGTGGTAGGAGTAGCCCTGGTCTGAGCCAGGAGCCCTGGGGCTGATCCTTGCAGGACAGTCTTGCCTCTTTCTCTTTCTGCTGGGGAGTTGGGGCGTCTCTGAGCTTGGTCTCCTGGTGGTTGGATGGGGACTCGTGTTTTAACCTCTCCTGTCAGCCTTTAACCTGCATTCCTTTGGGCCCCTGGAAATTGGGTTTTGTTCCTCTGGATGATCACTGTTTTTCATGGTTTCCTTTTAGGTTTGTGGGCAGATTCAAGTCTCGAAAAGAGCGAGAAGCTGAGCTTGGAGCCAAAGCCAAGGAATTCACCAATGTTTACATAAAAAACTTTGGGGAAGAGGTGGATGATGAGAGTCTGAAAGAGCTATTCAGCCAGTTTGGTAAGTAGGGTCCTTTGCCCCATGTGTCCCCTTTCACTGTCCACCAGACCTGGAATTCATCTCTTTTTACTTATTTAAGATATGAGAGCACCCAGACCCAGAAGTAAAATATCTTGCATGACAGAGGTCACAGGGTAGATAGGAATAGACTCCAGGCCTTGGCTCCTGGCTTCATCCTACCTTGTCCCATCCCCAAGGCCATCTCAGCAGCTTGGTCAGAATTAGAAGGCCGGGCATGGCGCCACTTTCTTAGAGTCCATCTGGGTTCAACAATAGGTGTGTGTCAAGTGGGTTCCTAGAGAAGCCTTCGTTCCTTGAGCTGTGGTAGAGTGGTGTTACTAATAGTTCTGTCCTTTGGTAATAGGTAAGACCCTAAGTGTCAAGGTGATGAGAGATCCCAGTGGGAAATCCAAAGGATTTGGCTTTGTGAGTTATGAAAAACACGAGGATGCCAATAAGGTGAGAGTACCACAAGGTTGGGGAAAATTGGTAGGAAGTGGCCCCAGAGTGTGTGCAGGGCCAGCACGTGGAGTGGAGCAGGAATTATCTGAGTATCTGTAGTGATGCAGTCACTGTGCTCTGGAATTGTCTTCTTGAGGGATATTTGACTGTTTTCAGAGCTCTTGGCACATACCTGCCGCCTCAGCTGTTTTATCCTCTAGGTTGAAACAGGACAGATTTTTGTTCCCATTCATAGGTGAGGGAGCTAAGGGCCACAGGGCTGCTAATAACAGCACAGTGGCTACTTGTGGGTGAAGCTTTGTGCTAGGCCTTCAATGTATATCACTTAATACCCACAAGAGAACCTGAGAAATTTAGTGACAGTCAGATTATCAAGCTGGGCTCGTGTCTACCATTCTTATATTTGTACAGCTGTACTATTTTTTCCCTATATCATCTGGACCAGTATTACCCATTTAAATATTAACCCCACTTTACTGATAAGGAAGTTTGGATTTGCTGAGTTGGCTTCAGAGACAGAATGAAATTAGTTTTTAGCCCTGTAGGAAATATACTTTCAGAATATTTGGTGGGATTTACAGACCTCAGAGCAAGTCCGCTGCCTCTTGATTTAAAGACATGTATTTCCTCTTTAGGCTGTGGAAGAGATGAATGGAAAAGAAATCAGTGGGAAAGTCATTTTTGTAGGCCGTGCACAGAAGAAAGTGGAACGGCAGGCTGAGTTAAAACGGAAATTTGAACAGCTGAAGCAGGAGAGAATTAGTCGATATCAGGTGAGAGGTGGTCTTGGCACAGCCTACCAGTAGGGTTTTACTGTGAAATATTTGCAAAGCGCCTTATGTTTAGCAGGCTTTCTCTTTGGGGACTTGAACTCTGCTCTTCCTCTCATTTCTACAAAGATCACTAAGTTTAAAAGGATATACCTACAAGATACAGCAGTGATTCTAGAACAAGGACAAGAGATTGATTTGTTCATTTAGGGACTCTGTTCTGGCAGCATCAGTCTGTTCTTAGTCGTGTAGGGTTCTTTACTTAAGTGATACCCCTTCATTTGGAATGGTAGCAAGGAGAACCCTGCCAGTGTGAGCAGTCAGCCAGAGCAGCTGTGAGGAGGATGGCTATGGCGCGTGACTTACATCGATGGCTCCTATCAGAGTCTTAAGGCAGTCATCTCTCAGCTTTGAGCCGCCAGCAGAATCCCCTGCAGGGCTTGTTAAAACACGGATTGCTGGGCGCTAGAGTTTGATGTATTAGGTTTGGGTTCTGGCCTGAGAATTTCCATTTCTAACAAGTACCCAAAGATGCCAATGCTGCTGGTCTGGGGACCACACTTTGAGATCCTGTCTTAGAGAATATATGGGGTATATTGAGGTGTAATTAATAGTGATTCTTTTGCTTCAGGGGGTAAATCTCTACATTAAGAACCTGGATGACACCATTGATGATGAGAAGTTAAGGAAAGAGTTTTCTCCTTTTGGATCTATCACCAGTGCTAAGGTATTTTATACTGAGATTTTGGGATCAAAAGCAGAAGTAGTCATCTTTTAGAGCTTTATTGACATTCTTTCACTGAGGGAATAGGATCTAAATTGTGTTTATTTCTGAGTGTATCTGCCACATTATTCTAGTAAATTCCTCCTGGCATTCAGTTACCCGTCTGAGTGTATCCTCTGGAGGATGCCTTTCATTAGGTTAATATTGCACTGTCTCCCCAGCACTGGGGTATGGCGATGAATCTGACCCTGTCCTCCCTGCTGACCCTCCAGAGCACCTGAATCTTTCCCATTCTTTGCTGCTTTGTGCTGGTGTGGGGACAGATGGTGCTACAGTATGAGCAGAGGAAATCCAGACGGGTTGATTTCCATTTGTCTTGGGGCCTGTCTCTACAACTCTGCCACACTCTCTCCTTGAAGGAAGATATTTTGAGGATTTTGGGACTGGGGTTGGGAACTTCCATCCTGGTTTTATAAAGGAGGAAAGGGGATCAGGAATTTGGTTTTTCCGTGTTTTACAATGTGCATCATTTGCTTGGTTTTCTTTGAAAATCGTATCAACTGAGTTAGGGTGAGTAAGTATGAACCCCATTTTAAAGATAAGGAATTTGAGTCCTTGAGCAAGAGAATGCTGGTCACATGAGGATGGTGTACTGCGTGTCCTTAGTGCTTTGGGAGGGAACTGATGACATCTGAAAGTTTTGGGTCATAGCTGATACAAATGCTAGCCCTGCTCAGCAGAGGTGCAGCAGATGTCACAGCGTCTTCTGGTCATGAGACAGGAGGCCAAGTGGGCCAGTAAAGACTTGGCGAGGGTCTGGCCTGGTGGCACAGTGGTTAAGTGTGCACGTTCCACTTCGGTGGCCTGGGGTTCGCTGGTTCGGATCCCGGGTGCGGACATGGCACTGCTTGGCAAGCCATGCTGTAGCAGGCATCCTACATATAAAGTAGAGGAAGATGGGCACGGATGTTAACTCAGGGCCAGTCTTCCTCAGCAAAAAGAGGAGGCTTGGCAGCAGTTAGCTCAGGGCTAATCTTCCTCAAAGAAAAAAAAGACTTAGTGGCCCTACCCTGGCCCTTAGCTTAAGTTACGCACAGCCTTGGAGCATTATCAGTCGTAGCAGGGAGTTGGCCAGGGTCCACCCCATGGAGTTTCCCGCTTCCTGGCCCCTTCTCTCTCATCTCCCCTTTGTCTGGCCTCCGTCAGTGCGAGGAATAATAGTCTCTCCTACCAGCAGAGTAGTCAAGTTGGCATGTGCAAGAAGAGAGCAAAAGAACTGTATCTTGAAGTTTCACAGGCACCATTTTCAAGATCATGATGTCACTTATTTTTTCACACACCTTACTGGCCCACCTCATTGGTAGTTGTTGCGTTGATACACATCTTGACTTCCATGTCCTCCACTTCAGAAGGCTCTCCAGACAGTGAGCTAAAACACAAAAAGGTGCCAAGCACCCCTAGTTATGTTGCTACCGACGCTTCTGAGAAGGTAGGCCAGAGAAAGCAATCAGTAACCTTTTTAGGTAAGAAAAAAGCCATTTGTGAATGACTTAACTGTATGTGGAAAGACTGCCTGAAGCAGTACACATGTGGCTTTGTAGCTGTTTGCCTTAGAGTGTGTCATGGACGTGAGGCTCAGAGAGGGCAAGCAAGTGATGTGTCAGGTTGGATAGCCTAGACGTGGCAGGGCTGGAACTAGACTCTAGCTGCCTTTCTCCCCACTGGTCGTCCTGCTATGTTATTCCCATTGAATTAATGGTGGCAGTCAGCATTTTATAACTCCTTCCCCACATGTGCTTCAAAAGCATATCCTAACCCCGCTAAGAGCTTACTGAAGTTTTGTTCACCAAGACATTGGGCAGACGAGTTCTACAAATAAATTGCTTGATGCTGCCGTCCAGATGGCTTTTGGGATTCAGAGATAGCTGTGCTTCTGGGTGTTAGGAAGCACCTTTGGGTTCCTGGTTTAACCATTTAGCCGTGTCATAGGGTTTGGGAACTTTCAAGCACCTGGGGATCTAACAAAGAAAATGGTCCTTCCCTTAGTGGCTGTGGCTTAATTGGTCTGGGGTACATCCTGGGACAGGGCTGAGAACCCCTGACCCAGACTTGGTAACTCTTGCAGCAGAACCCAGGTTTTCTGGCTCTTAATAGTTGCCCCTCCCTCGAAGGAGATCTGATCGGTGGTTACCAGGGAAAAGGGGGGGTGGGGGGAGGGTACGGAGGGGGAAGTGGTGTACCCACAACATGACTAACAAAAATGTACAACTGAAATCTCACAAAGTTGTAATCTATCATAACATTAGTTAAAAAAAAAAAAAAAAATAGTTGCCCCTCCCTCTCCCCCCAAACACACAGACACCTTTGTCTTAAGTAGCTGGTCTCCTTTTGTAGGTAATGCTGGAGGATGGGAGAAGCAAAGGGTTCGGCTTTGTCTGCTTCTCATCTCCGGAAGAGGCAACTAAAGCAGTCACTGAAATGAATGGACGCATCGTGGGCTCCAAGCCACTGTATGTTGCCCTGGCCCAGAGGAAGGAAGAGAGAAAGGCTCACCTGACCAACCAGTATATGCAGCGAGTAGCTGGGATGAGAGCACTCCCTGCCAATGCCATCTTAAATCAGTTCCAGCCTGCAGCTGGTGGCTACTTCGTGCCAGCAGTTCCACAGGTGGGTCTGCTGTGTGTTCATGGCCCTTCAGAGCCTGCCCACTGACAGCTGCTCCTGCAGTCTGCAGTGGTCAGGGAGAAGGCCTTTTGGATATCAGAGTTCTAGAATGTCCGTGCAGAGACCCTTCCAGTAAAATGAGGAAGGACTTATTCGTGGTCACATACACACAGTGGTAGGTGTAGAGTAAAAGAAGCCCCAGTAACTGACCCCTTCAGCTTTTGACTGGAGAGCAGCTCTATCCCACACAGATAGCATAGGGCCTGGAAGTGAGGTGAGATGAGCTACTTCTCTAATGTGGGTTCCAGTCCTTAAAGTAAAAGGGCTTGGCTGCGCTTTCTTACAGGCTCAGGGAAGACCTCCATATTATACACCTAACCAGTTAGCACAGATGAGGCCTAATCCACGCTGGCAGCAAGGTGGGAGACCTCAAGGTAGGTGGTGGGGAATGGTCATGTGATCGCCCAGGATATACCTGTCCTGGCCTCCCCCGCCCCTCCTCCCTGTCCCCTGGGAGGCACAGCCTAGGTTCTGGTCCACATTGTTCATCAGTGATGTGCAATCTCTGTCTTTTCACCAGGCTTCCAAGGAATGCCAAGTGCTATACGCCAATCTGGGCCTCGTCCAACTCTTCGCCATCTGGCTCCAACTGGTAATGCTCCGGCCTCTCGTGGCCTCCCTACTACCGCTCAGAGAGTCGGTGAGCAAACTGGCCTTGAGAAGCGTGGCCCGGGGAGGAGGGAGTCAGGACGACTAGGCTCTGCCCAGGGTTGGTCAGTTTGTTGAGCTCATCATGTTTTATGAGTCCTGGTTGTGTAATCTCAGCTGTGTGCTTAGGTAGGTACTTATGGAGCAGAGAAACAATATAAATTCTAGGAGTGTTTCTTTTAAGATTCTTTTCTCATCGGTGACTCATGTGAAAAAGGTTAGTTGTAGAAGTTTGTTGAATGACTACAGAGGCAGCCTGTTCTTTTGGGTGGGATTGGAAGATAGAAGGAAACTTTTTTACAGAATATGTCTTGTATTCCGAGTGGTGGAAAGAGTTGTATGTTATCTGTTGGCTGCTCCTTGAAAGTAGCAGTAGTTGCCCCATGTGTGATGTGTTGTGAACGTGCTTTGGAATTGCTCCTTCCGTGGGACGTGGCCAGTTGGACATCTGCTGCCAACACTGATGTGCATTTGCTGGTCTGTTGTAGGGTCTGAGTGCCCGGACCGCTTGGCTATGGACTTTGGTGGGGCTGGTGCCGCCCAGCAAGGGCTGACTGACAGCTGCCAGTCTGGAGGTGGTATTGGATGCACACAGAACGGGGAAAGATGGGATTTGACGGGCCTTTGCCCAGGCTGATGGGCTTTAATTTTATTTGTTCTTTTCCTAAGGTGTTCCCACAGCTGTGCAGAACTTAGCACCTCGTGCTGCTGTTGCTGCCGCTGCCCCTCGGGCTGTTGCACCTTACAAATATGCGTCCAGTGTCCGCAGCCCTCACCCTGCCATACAGCCTCTGCAGGTGAGGTCCACCAAACAGAATGCTAAGAGGATTTTCCCTGTTTCCGTGTGATTGAAAAGATGCCTTGCTTTGCTTCCTTCCACAGGTATTAAATACCTGCTCTATGTCAGGGTGCCATGTCCTGTGCGGTGACACTGCCCTTGCAGGGGCTTTGTAGTGGGAGAGAGGGGTTTGAAATTGTTCTTCCTGATAACAGTTTACTCAGAAGTGCCCCAGAGGAGACAGCCAGTGCTTTTCTCCTTTTTACATGTGTGCTCACTCAGCTTTTTGAGCTTTTCACATCTGCTGGCCTAGTTGATCCTTCGCTACTCTGCAAGATCATTGGTACATTAAGGCAGGAGAGAACTTCATCTTATAGATGAGAAGTTCAGCTTCCGACTTAAGTTGGGGTGGGGAGTTGGAACCAGATCTCAGATTTTCTAAGATGGAACTTGTTATCTCTAGAGCTGTTTCCCTCAGGCAAGCTAAGATACAAGTAGTTTATTGCAAAGCTCAGTGGCAGTTTGCCTGGAGGAACCACACTCAGCCTTGTGGTCCGTAAACTGCTTTGTAAGTGGGAGATTTCCTGGAACTTGATGCTCTGTGAAGTATTTTCTTCCTAGAAGGCCCTACTTTTAGGGCTGTGACTGGCATTGACATTACATGTTGACACTTATCAGGCCTTTGATACAATAAAGACATTTGGTACAATAAAGGTAATGTGGGATGTAATTATAAGTGTTTTGGTATTTATACCCTTTGACCCAGTCTCTACTGGGAATTCACTCTAAAGGAAAATGGTAACTTTCAGGAAAGGGCTACATGTACGAATGTTCACTGCACCTTATTTATTAACAAGGCTTCAAATTCTTGGGTAACCTTGGGTAAATTATGACCATTATAACTTGAGTAAATTAAAATTAATTGATAGATGGTTGTCAAGCGTTTTAGGTTTTTCTTATTCGTTTTCCTTTCCTTTGAATAGCATGCCATTTTACTATAGTTGGTAAACTACATGACTCTCTTCCTCACCTGACCCCCTCACACCCCCAAGACTGAAAGGAGTTCCTTGGCAGCAAGGACATCCACCTCCATCTCCTCTTTCATATAGTAGACTTTCAGATGTTAAGTGGTCAGGCTCTTGATCGCCGTCAAGTGTCCTTTCCTTGGTGCTGACCGCTGCTTCTGGTTCCCAGGCACCCCAGCCGGCGGTCCACGTGCAGGGGCAGGAGCCCCTGACCGCCTCCATGCTGGCTGCAGCACCCCCCCAGGAACAGAAGCAGATGCTGGGTGAGTGACCCACGTGCTTGCGGAAGAGGGGGCCAGAGTCTGGTGCTGACCTGGATACCAGGTCCACTCTTTATTGGGATTTCACCTGCTTTTTAATGAAATCTCTTCCCACAGGAGAACGTTTGTTCCCGCTCATACAGACCATGCATTCAAACCTGGCTGGAAAGATTACAGGGATGCTGCTGGAGATCGACAACTCCGAGCTGCTGCACATGCTGGAGTCCCCTGAGTCGCTCCGCTCCAAGGTGAGCTGCTTCTCTGACCCTGGGGCTTTCACTCACTCAGCTCGGGAGGACGAGGGGCGGCCTCGCACACCAGGGAGCAGCAGAGAGAAGGGTCTGCTGCCCCATGACCTTCTCGGGCCTCGCCTATGATTTGAGGGCGGCTGGGGTGTGGTATTTGGGAAAGTGGTCGGCACCAGAGAGGGGTGGGAGGGGCTCTCCTCAGATGTCACTGAGCCCCTGGAGATTTCTCACAGGTGGATGAAGCTGTGGCGGTTCTGCAGGCTCATCACGCCAAGAAGGAAGCTGCCCAGAAGGTGGGCGCTGTCGCTGCTGCTACCTCCTAGACAAGGAAAAACCGTATGTTTGGCTGTTCTTGTTTTCTGCAATGGTTTTGACTTGCAAATATCTTCCTAAAAGATTAGGGGCTGTGTACAGAACCATGTTTCTGCCACTTAACCTGGTAACTTGGGCAGGCTGGCACCTGGATTTTTTTCCTGTCATCTAGGTGAGTTAATATGGAGAAGAGAGGAGTACAGGTTGTAAATTATGAGGAGCAAACAACAAGAGCACCTGGTTGGATCTTTCTCAGGAATCACCTTGTTGGTCTGGAATAATGACGGATATATAAGGCGTTGTCATAATCACATCCCACAGCCTTATTTCTATGAGCATCTCCCTGGTTTGGCTTGAGGTTGGTGAGGTTAGCTGTGTGTGCAGCTACTGCTTAGCTCTGGGAACACAGCGGGCCACAGGCCTTGGTGTCGAAGGGGGAGAGACAGTCACATCTGACTACAGTTTCAGTGTGAGTGTTGCAGTTGACTTCTGGACTTGGGGGCCATGACATCTGTCTGCAGGGACTTGGGTGACTGAAGCTTAACTAGGACTTGTGGCAAGAACTGGTGGGTGCTTCCAGATGGAGAGAGGGAACCAAATGAGCAGAGGCAAGGAGAAAGAGCATGTGGTAAGGGCCAGAGCTGGTGTGTTGGTAGGGGTTGATTGGCATAGCCATGGCCCCTTGTCAAGGGTCTGAGCCCTGTCATTTGGAGCTTAAGCAAGAAAACCACAGAAGCTTTGAGTACAGGATACCCAGGAACGGTGGAGGGGGGAGCTTTATAGACAGTAGTTAGCCTCAGAAGTCAGTTGTTTTCAATCAGGGGTGCCCCCGCAGGGGACATTTGCTAATGTCTAGAGACATTTTGGTTGTCACAGTTGGGATTGTGTTACTGGCATTTAGTGGGTAGAGGCCAGGGATGCTGCTAAACATCCTGCGATGCACAGGACAACCCTAATGGAATTATCTGGGCCAAAAGTCAGTAAGCACTGAAGTTGAGAAACTCTGCTCTATAATTCCTTCTTTTATCAGCCAGAGATTTCAGTGAATCCCTGAGGGTCTTTTGATTATGTATGTGTGTTGATACTTTTCTTTTCAGGATTTCAAAGCCAAATAACCCCTTATGGAATTCAGCTCAAGGTTTGAAGACTTCCTAGCTTGTCCTATGGACCTCAACACCACGAACCACAAATTGCAAATTTAATAGGTCATTTTGTATCAAAAGGTCAATTATGAAGCACCTAGAATTTTTCAATTAAGAGAATATATTCTCTGGGTTCTGCCATGGCCCAGACAGTGTTAACGTTTTTTTTTTTTTCTATTGTGGGTTTTGATTTTTTCCCCCCAGAAATTGGTTTTATTTGATGTACCCAAGTCTTAAGTTTCTCAATAAAGAAAAAAACCTCCATAAAACTGCCTCTGTCTTATGTTTTCCTCTGACCACCATTTTATTCTATAAATTCCAGTTTTTACTGGAAGTAAGTTTAGGATGTAGAGTCAAATGAAGTTCTGTATAGTTTATCGTCCTTTCCTGATGGTTATAAGCAGACTATTTTGTGTTAGTAAGCTGTGCAGAACTGTCTCACTGCATTCTGTTGTGGGAGGACCCTTATATTGGGAACAGAAAAGACCTTGAGTCTGGCACAGGAAAGCTGGGGTACAGGGTGGGGTTGACGTGTTGCAAGGATGTATGGTGAGAGATGCAGAGCCTGGCCTCTCCTGTCTTGGACTGTGTTGGTTGGGGTCTCAGTCCCCTCTTTCTTACTGCCAATTTATCCTGCAAGCAAGTCAGCATATCCAGTTGCCCAGATTCTGCAACTAAGCTTTCCTGTGGCAATGGGAAAAGGCTCAGGAGATAGATCTGAGTGACAGTAGCGAACAAGTGCTGAAGTCCTAAGGGTTTTGTGTCCCTTTAGCCCTGAAAACGACCATAATCTGGCCAAGGTCAGCCAGTCGACTTGCCCTCCCTGCCCTCCAGCAGCACTTCCTTTTTCCCTTTCTCTAAACTTGGCAGGCTGTCCTTCCTCCGGGCCTTACCCAGGCGTCCCTTTCCCTGGAATGTTCTCCCCTGGTTCTTGCCTCTTGGCCGGCTCCCCCTTTTCCTTAAGGGTCTAGTCTCACCTTAAGTAACTGATCTAAAGGCCCAGTCTAAAGTAGATTCCCCAGTTTCCTGACGGCCGCGGTTCATGCGACCGTGGACTGTTTATTTTCTTTTAACGCCCGGCTGCCCCGCGCCCCGCGCCCCGCAGCGCCCAGGCAGTGCGGGCGTCTGCGCCATCGGCCGAGGGGGCAGGGAGGGGGCGGGACCCGGCTGCTGGCTTCCGGCGGAAGAGCTGAGAGCAAGATGGCTGCCACCAAGAGGGTGCTGTACGTGGGTGAGCCGGCGTGGGGTCTTCACGAGCCGGGGGTCGATCGAATGGAGGTTGTGGGCTGTGGGCGGCGGGGTCTGGGTGCGGCCCTAGGCGGCGTGAGGGGGCACAGCCGGGTCTCTTGCTGGGCTTTACCCCGCAGTCTGCGGACGGCGCCCGCGGCCTGACGGCTTTGCTGGTTCTACCTAGCGCTGTCTAGAGCCCTTTCCCCTCTGACCCTGGACCTGGTGGTGAGATCTGTTATTGTGACCTCAGACCCCATCGCAAACTCGCACGCCCAGTCGTTCCGCAAACGCCGCAGCTCTGGCCCCTTAGATGAAGAAGAAGCTGGGGAATTATGGAAACAGCTTCACTGTGCGGGTTGGTGAGCACTACGATGTGGTTGTTTGACAAGGAATTAAGGAAACAGCTTCACTGTGCGGGTTGGTGAGCACTACGATGTGGTTGTTTGACAAGGATTGGGGAAAGGTGAGGGCAAACTGCCCGGAGGCGCTGAGGCCAGAGCTGGGTTTGAAAGATCAGGAGCTGGGCAGCCAGGGCGGGAGCAGGGCTGCTCCTGGGTGGAGAGCTGCAAGAGCAAAAGCCTAGAGTGGGGAAGTAGTCCAGCACTTGGGGGCACATAGTTGGCGTTGGGGAAGCAAGGGGGAAAGAGGCTGGAGAGGTGGGCAGGGCTGAGGCAATGAAGGTCTCATATGCCACGCTGAGGAACTTGGACTCCGTCTTGTGGGCATTCGTGAGCTTTTGGAGAATATTAAGCCGGACAGTGATGTAATCAGATGTAGAATGATGGAGTAATTCTAGTGACTGTATAGAGGAGACACAGAAACTGGAGGCAGTGAAGCTGTTACAGTAACTGGGCGCTAGATGTAGATCTGAAGAGGGATGGGGAGAGGAGTGTCATTTTTCTTTTTTCTGAGGAAGATTAGCCCTGAGCTAACATCCGTGCCCATCTTCCTCTACTTTATACGTGGGATGCCTACCACAGCATGGCCTGCCAAGCGGTGCCATATCTGCACCCGGGATCCAAACCGACGAACCCCGGGCCACCGAAGCAGAACGTGCGAACTTAACTGCTCAGCCACCAGGCCAGTCCAGGAGTGTCATTTTGTATAGCCAAAAGACTGTGGGGACCCCTTCTTCCCCAGCCTGTGGCTGTCTTGCTAACAGAGTGTTGCAGCAGCTGTACCAAGAGTGTGGGGGACATTGGTTCAGAAGGTGCTTGTTGTCTTTGCAGGTGGGCTGGCAGAGGAGGTGGATGACAAAGTTCTTCATGCTGCTTTTATTCCTTTTGGAGACATCACAGATATTCAGATTCCTCTGGATTATGAAACAGGTGAGTCCTTTCAGTGTCTCTCATGTTCAGATTCCTAATGCCAGGAGAAGAACTTGAGAAAAAATCTTAAGTCATGTGTGTTTCATATGTTATTGGTATGTAATGAAGTTCAGGAGGATGTCTCTCTAGGTAAACATGACTGTGATCTTGGTGATGGAAAAGGAACATTCTGAGGACAACTAGGCCAGGATGGTGATGAGGCTGTGGGCAATTTACAGAGACTGACAGTTTGTTGGTTTGGAGGAGAGACTTTCTCCACGTTGGAACCATTTGGGGGCTTTGATTTCTGATCATTTAATATATAAACTGTATAGTAAGAATCCGGAGGAAGATAGTCTTAGAAAGACCTTGAAAGGTCTGGGTGTTGTTTCACTCCACCTGCTGGGTAGCTGTACCCCACCGCCCCTGCCAGCCAGACCTCCCTTCTTGGCAGCTGTGCTTTTAAGTGGCAGAGGGCAGCAGGGAAGCGCGGCCCTGACAGTGGGGCCTTGGCCTCGGCCTCTGCTCGCCTCGGTGAGTTTTCCTTCCGTTGGTATCACAATTACAGTGCACGTTCCTTGGTTGTGATTTTCTAAGATAGGAGTTTTAGACCTAACTCTGCCACTAACTTTGTGTGTGTCACACTTAAAACTCTCTATGCCTTCTGTTTTTCAATTCTTCAATGAACCAGTAAGAATGGCTTTTTGGGGCCCTTCTACCTCTGAGTTCTTTTTTTCTTGTTCTAAATTGCACGGTGTTATTTTTTTTATTGAGGTAATACTGGTTTATAACATTATGTAAATTTCAGGTGTACATCATTATATTTCGATTTCTGTGTAGACTGCATTGTGTTCACCACCCAAAATCTAATTGCCAGTCTGTCAATTGCCATCTGTCACTGTACACATGTGCCTATAACCCCTTTTGCCTTCCTCCTTCCCTGCTTCCCCTCAGTAACCACCAGTCTGTTCTCTTTGTCTATGTAGTTGTTTGCTGTTGTTTTTATCTTCCATTCATGAGTGAAATCATATGGTATTTCACTCTCTCTAACTTATTTCACTTAGCATAATACACTCAAGGTCCATCCGTGTTGTCACAAATGGCAAGATTTCATCTTTTTTTATGGCTGACTAGTATTCCAGAGAGTGTGTGTGTGTGTGTGTGTGTGTGTGTGTGTACACACCACATCTTTTTTATCCATTCGTCCATTGATGGGCACTTAGGTTGTTTCCAAGTCTTGGCTGTTGTGAATAATGCTGTGGTGAACATACGCGTGTGTATATCTTTTCAAATTAGTGTTTTCATATTCTTTGGGTAAATATCCAGAAGTGGAATAGCTGGATCATATGGTAGTTCTGTTCTTAATTTTTGAGGACTCTCCATACTCCATACTATCTCCATAGTGGCTGCACCAGTTTGCATTCCCACCAGCAGTGTATGAGAGTTCCCTTTTCTCCACATCCTCTCCAACACTTGTTGTTTCTTGTCTTAATTATAGCCATTCTGACGGGTGTGAGGTGATATCTCGTTGTAATTTTGATTTGCGTTTCAGTAATAATTAGTGATTTTGAGCATCTTTTTCTGTGCCTGTTGGCCATTTGTATATCTTCTTTGGAAAAATGTTCAGATCCTTTGCCCATTTTTTTGTTTTTCCTCCCCAAAGCCCCAGTGTGTAGTACATGGTTCTTCTATACGGGATGCCGCCACAGCATGTCTTGACAAGTGGTGCATAGGTCCACGCCCAGAATCCGAACAGGTGGACCCCGGGCCACTGAAGCAGAGTACATGAACTTAACCACTACGCTACTGGGCTGGCCCCAGCCTTTGCCCATTTTTTAATTGGGTGGTTTGTTTGTTGTTGAGCCTGAGTTCTTTAAATTAGTAACTTCTATTGCTCTTGCTCTCCACCCCCTAAAAAAATTGTTTCCTGAGAACAAGCACTGTATTCCCTTCTTTAGTAGTCACCTAACTCCGTAATGAGGTCACTGCTCTGTACATAGTTATGCTTAATTGGAATGAACAATTGACAGATCAATAACTTTTTCTACTTTCTATAGGTCTTATAAGCAAAGGTGATCAAAATGCTTGGAAAGTAACTTAAGGTTTCAATTCTCTAGTGGTAGAATTGGATACTACAAAGTTTAAAATTTTAGTTCAGGGGCCAGCCCCATGGCTAAGTGGTTAGGTTTGCGCACTCTGCTTTGGTGGCCAAGGGTTTTGCTGATTCGAATCCTGGGTGTGGACATGGCACCGCTCATCGGGCCGTGCTGAGGTGGCGTCCCACATGCCACAAGTAGAAGGACCCACAACTAAAAATACATAACTATGTACCGGGGGGCTTTGGGGAGAAAAAGGAAAAATAAAATCTTAAAAAAAAAAATTTAGTTCACTGTGTAGCTATGTTTATTTAAAACAAACAAAATGACTTTAATATTTCTGGAAGCATTGTTGACTAAACCAAGAAAAGTCTAAAAGTTAGATGTTCACTTTTTAAATGGCATCTTTGTATGGCATGTTTCCTCCTACTGCCCACAAATTAACTACCCATTTCTGCTATTGTAGAAAAGCACCGAGGATTTGCTTTTGTTGAATTCGAGTTGGCAGAGGTAAGAAATTTTCCCTGTTTAGTATTTGGCTAGTGTTGCTTACAAAAGGTGCTGCTCTGTTTGGGTGGGTACAGTAGTCTCCTGGGGCTGCCATAACAAATTCCCACAAACTTGGTGGCTTGAAACAATGGAAATTTATTCTCTCAGCTTTGGAGCCTAGAAGTATGAAATCAGGGTATTGACAGAGCCATGCTCCCTCTGAAGGCTCTAGAGAAGAATCCTTCCCTTTCCAGCCTCTGGTGATTCCTGGCTTTCCTTGGCTTGTAGCTGCAGCACTCCAGTGTCTGCCCCAGTCTTCATATGGCCTTCTTCCCTGCATGTGTCTCTCTGTGTCTTCTCTTCCTATAAGGACACTAGTCATTGTTTTTAGGGCCCACCCTGATCCAGTAGGACATCATCTTAACTAATTACATCTGCAAAGACCCTATTTCTAAGGTTTGAGTAAACATGAAATTTTGGGGGACACTATTTAACCCCTTACAGTGGCTTGGTGGTAACATTTGCCAAGAGGTAGGAAGTTCTGCTTGAAGCAAGACCCACTAGGCTTGACTCAAAATTCCCCTCACTTAGTCAGAATGTGGCAGACAGATCCTGCAGAGCCCTCAGCCTCTGGCCTGGCATTGCTAATTCCTGTTTCCTATGCATATTCTCTGTCTCCGTAACACGAGCACACATCCTTACAGCACCAGCTCTAACAAGTGGTTAGTACATACTTTTTGTTAAATACACACAATCTTGGCAGATAGGAAGGGAAAATGTGTCTTTTTCCCTGTGCCTGCAGTACTGAGTTTTTATCTGAGTGCTGACTACAAAAAGAGTTGAACTGCAGACGTGAACTTTTTCCTTGTATTCTTTTCAGGATGCTGCAGCAGCCATCGACAACATGGTACGGTGGAGATCTTTGCTTTTTACTAAAGCTGTCATTTGGTGCTACTTTATAGTAAATGGGACGCTCGTGCACATGTTGGGTTTCCAGTTTCCACAGTTTCAAAGTTATGTAGGAAGCAAAAGTTGTCATTATTTGGAAGTATTTGCTATGAACTGTCTACTTAGAAAATTAATTATTATTCAGAAATCCTCCCCATTTAACATGGGCATAAATACCACCATCTTTGTTGGCCAATCTTTCTCTGACTGTTTTGTATCTACAGCAGGGGTCAGCAAACTACAGTCCATAAGCCAAGTCCATCCTGCAGCTTGTTTTTGTATGGCTATGAGCTAAATGGTTTTTATATTTTCAAAGGATTGTGGGGAAAAAAAGGAATATGCAGCAGAGACTTACGTGGCCTAAAATATTACTCTCTAGACTTTTAGAGAAAGTTTGCCGACCTCTAGTCTAGGACAGTACAGCATAAACCAATAGAGCATAAGTTAATTGCAAAGTAAAATTGTGAATCTCGAATAAGAGGCGGGATTTCGTGAAGTGTGTGAAAGTGATTGTGGAAAACTGCTGTAGTTGGCTCTGATAGGCTCTCAGAAAGTGAAACCAGCTAACGACTGAGGAAGAGAAAACCTACAAGGAGTATGACAGGTTGGGTGCTTCACAAGAAGATAATTTGAATTCCTACTGCTGCTGTAACAAATTACCACAAATTTGTGGTAAAACAACACAAATGTGTTATGTTAGTTCTCTGGTCTCGCTGAGCTAAAATCAAGGCATTGGCAGGGCCTCCTTCCCCTGGACGCTCTAGCGGAGAGAATCTGTTTCTTTGCCTTTTCTAGCTTCTAGAGCTTGACCACATTCCTTGGTTCTTGACTGGCCGGGCAAGTCTTCCTCACGCTCCATCACTCTGAAACTAACTCTTCTGTCTCTCTCTTCATGTTTAGAGGATCCTTGTGATTACATTGGGCCCATCTGAATAATCCAGGATAATATCTTTATTTTAAGGTCAGCTAACTTACAGCCTTAATTCCTCCTTGCCATGTAACATAGCATATTCACAGGTTCTGGCGAGTAAGATGTGGACATCTTTAGGGTGGCCATTATTTTGCCTACTACAAAACCCTGAAACGTTTTTGCCCTTTTTAAAAAATCTTTATGATCAGTCTTCATGACTAAATATGAAATAAGGATGTTGTTTCATGCTATCGTTCAATTTTTTTTAATTGCTGGAAAAAAGACTAGTATCTTATTCATCTTTGTTTCTAAGAGCAAGGGCATAGCTGTAATTATAACCTAAATCTTCCTTAATTAAGGAATCCTTTTTCATACTTTTTTTAGTTGTTGTCAAAAGGCCCAAAACAAACCTTTATAAAGGTCTGTCTACTTACCTTTTCCTAGTATCGGTTATTCTTGGATAATACAATATTCCTACATTTCATTCTATGTTCTCTATTACTCTTTCATCAAACGTATCCCTCAACAGTCAGCAGTAGCATTTTTCTCCAATTCAGTGCTGATCTTGGCTTTTCACGATAGACTCAGGTACTTGGTGACTGCGTTTACCCTTATAATTTCAGAGTTCTGGACTCAAATCCAAAGATCATGGCAGCACAGACCTTCTTGTCTGTCGGTGTGGAGAGAAAGGAAGTGTGTGGTGGCTTAGGGCCTTTTTGTGGTTAGCCTCACGCTTGGCTTGCCTTCAGGGTGCAGGCTTGCCACTTAGAATAATCATTAGCAAGTCTCAGACTTCGTAGATGTCAGTGGAAAGCTGTCAGGTATTCTTTGATCCTAAAAAGTTTTAAGCAGCTGATTGTATTGCAATCTTTTCAGAATGAATCTGAACTCTTTGGGCGGACAATTCGTGTCAATTTGGCCAAACCAATGAGAATTAAGGAAGGCTCTTCCAGACCAGGTGAGTGGGGGCAACTGTGGATTCCCCATCATTCTTTGGCTTTGACCTCTGTTGCATTTTTATTCCTGTCTGTGGTGGTAGTATGTACATGAGTAGAGTGGTTTATAGTGGAGAAGAGAATGCAGCACCTCCGTGGAAATAAAGGGTTTGAGATTCTCTGCAGAGCTGGAGGCATCATCCTTGTGGAAGTCTTGCTTTGGCAGGTAGACATAGACTGCCCTTGCAGCCTTGACAGGGGCTGGGACTTCCCTTTTGGCCTGGCTTAGTCCCTCCTTATTCTCCTCCACTTCTGCTAAGAGCTAGACGTGAAGTCTTGACATCTCCCAGTGACAACTTTCCTTGCCCTGGGAGTTCCTAAGAGGTGACTTTTGCCTGCATGAGAGCCACATAGTGTGTCCACTTTGCTGACTCAAGCAGCAAAGAACTGGACATAGCTAATTAGCAGTTGGCTGATAGCTTGAGTTTCTTCACGTTTGTTTGATTCTTTCCCTGCAGTTTGGTCAGATGATGACTGGTTGAGGAAGTTTTCTGGGAAGACTCTTGAAGAGAATAAAGAGGAAGAAGGGTCAGAGCCTCCCAAAGTGGAAACCCAGGAGGTGAGATTGAAGGCTGGGCTTCCAGAGGGGAGGCTGGCGCTTTCCACCCAGGGCCCTTCTGATGTGGGTGGCTTGGGGGAGTTGAATGGACAAGCGTTGGGTCTCTCGTCCTGTAGGGCTCTAGGTGAGAAGTATCGTGTGTGTGCTCGGGTATTTGTGTTGCCGTTGAATGAGAGGATGTCTGAGATGAGAAAGGACAGTGAGTGTCCCTCCTCACCGGCACCCACTGTCCTCCTGATCTTTCCTGCTCCCTCTCTGAAGACTTTGGCAGCAGGCTCACTGTCTTCCTATTCCTGCCATGATTCCACGGAGGCCCCTTGCCCTCAGTCTGTACCCGGTACAAGGCTCTCCCTGCCTCAGCACTTTCTCCTGCTTCTCGACACACCATCCTGACGTTGCTTCTGGGGATAATTCAGAGGCTTGTCCTCCTCTCTCCACCCTTTGAACAGTGGTGTTTCTCTAAGTTCCTTCCTGAGCCCTCAGCTTCTCTCTCCACACTGTCCTTGTGCAGTCTCAGCCACTTTTGTCCCTTTTGAGGATCACACTCACTCCATGTTCTGGTGACTTCCTGATCCCTAGTTCTAGTCCTGACTGAGTTTCACATATTTCTGCCTGGATGTCCCACAGTCACTGTAAATAAACAAAGCATATCCCAAGTGTATTTCCTCCCTCTGTTCACTCTGGTCTTGCTGTGTGCCGGATTTTAGTTGATTTCGCCATCTTCCACGTGGTCACCCAAACCAGAAACCTCAGCGTCATCTTAGACCCCTCGTTCTAATTCAGACCTAGTGCATTGCCACATCCTGCTAATTTTATCCTGTAAGTCTTCCTGAATCTCCTCGCCCGTTTGTTCCTGCCACGTTGCCTTGGCTTAGCCTCTATCATCTCTCCTGTGAATACTGATAGTAGCTTCCTAACTGGTCTCGCTGCCCCAGGCCTGCTTCCTCCTGTCCTGAGCAGCCATGGGGAGCTTTCTAGATCTTTCATAGATCTGACAGTACCGCTCCCCTCAAGCATTCTTGGGACCCCCTCATCTGTAGGATTGAGTCCGGCTCCATCAGAGGGAGAGAAGGGCTCTGCATGTTCTGACCCTGCTCATCTCTCCACATTGGATCCCCATTATATATAGGAAGAAACAGGGGTTTGTAGTTACCTGTAAATCTCTGTGTTTTTGCATAAGCAGTTCCTTTACCTAAAATGCCCTTTCCAACCTATTTTATCGGATTAACTCCTGCTCACCTTTCATAGCTGAGCTCAGTTGCTGCTTTCTCCAGGAAACTCTTCTGAATCTTCCTCTTGAGTGAGTAGGAGTCCCTTCTGGCTTCCATGACCTCTGGGCTTCTGTCTTAGTATTTGCTGTTCCTTATTTAACAAATATTTAAATATATGTTTAATGTTTAAATATTTTTAAATATGTTTAAACATTACTTACTCTATGCTGTTATAAGTGTTTTCTAAATATTTAATCCTATTGATAATCCTATGAAATACGTCCTATCATTATCCCCAATTCTAGGTGATGAAACAGGGACACAATGAGGTGAAATAACTTGTCAGACATTGCACAGCTTGTAAGTGGTGGAGCTGAAACGTGAACTGAGACTGTTTAGCTCTAGGATCTGTACTCGCCTCACATTGGTGGCCATCCCTCCCCCACAGGATAGCCGATTCCTCAAGGGCAGGAGCCATATCTGTTTATTTAATAACCCCTTCCTTGGCTTGATAGCTCAGTACCTATACAATGACCCACTAATCCACACTACAAAGAGCTCAGAGACAATAGAGTTTCCTCTGACAAACAAATGGGAGGGTTTGTATTGACTGTTTTATTTATCGTCTAGTCAGCCTTGTCCAGTTGGAGCACAAAGCAAGGCCCAACCTCCTCCATTGTCTTCTGAGCACTTGGGCCCAGGCCAGAGGGCTGCCCTCCTTGCTTCCATTGCTGCCAGTCTATGAATATGTAGGGTTAGGCATAGAGGGAGAAGGTTATGGGTCACTTTAGCTGGAGTAAGGTGGGTGGGCTTGAACTGAGGTTTGCAGATATTGAGAGTTGGGTATTGTGGGCCAGGGAAGTGTTCTGTGAGTGCAGGGCAGGGTGAAGCATGGTGACCTCTCTGCGGGCCAGTGTGACGAGATAACATGTGCCTGCAGGGTGGGGCTTGAGTAGATAGTGCTGAGATGTCCTGTCACTAGACATCCAGCTGGGTGCTGTGGCTGTCGCCCCTGCCTTCTGTGGCCCCGTTGGGTCCCAAGGCCTTCCCTGTGAGCACCTTGCTGCAGCCTGCTCGCTGCAGCTGGGTTCTGGGCGTATATTCAGAAGAATACTCGCTCTCCTGCTCGGGGAGTTGGGGAGTTCTCTCTAACCTGGCGATTTCTTCTGTGCCCAGGGAGAGCCTGCTGCAAAAAAGGCCCGGTCAAACCCTCAGGTGTACATGGACATCAAGATTGGGAACAAGCCAGCCGGCCGCATCCAGATGCTCCTGCGTTCAGACGTCGTTCCCATGACAGCAGGTGAGCAGGGCTCCCGTCAGGATGGCCAGGAAGCTGGTGGCTGAGCAGGCTGGGAAGAGGCTGCCTCGAGTCTTGGGCCCTTGACTCTCTTTCTACCTGAGTCCATCTGAGGCATTTTGGATCCCAGCATCTAATAACAAATGAGACAGAGCGGGCGTTTTTGAAACTGTAAAGGTTTAGTACCATTAGAAAGAGTAAGCACTTGAAAGTTATAAATTGTTTTAATTACCCTCTGGTTTGGTTTTATTGTATTTTTTGATAGTTTTGTTTTGATATATTTTCAAACTTACAGACATATTGAATAAGAATTCTGTAAGAATAGTACAAGAATATGTACTTTTATGTACATTGGTATGTACTCATATGTCCTTTATCCATTAATTAATGTACTTTTTACCCTCTATACTTTATCATTTTATTTATATATACACATACATATATATATTTTCCCTCTATAGAGAGGAAGTTGAAAACATCATGCCCCTTGACTCCTAAATACTTCAATATATATTTCCTAAGAACAAGAATATTCCCTTACATAATCACAGTAAAACCATCAAAATCAGGGAATTTAACATTAATACAACACTATAACTAACCTTCAGGCCGTATGCAAATTTCACCACTTAGCCCAATATTAGTCTTTATAGTAATTTTAGCGATTTTTCTTGCCTGTCAAGGATTCACATATCATATTTAGTTGTCTAGTCTCTGTAGTCTCTCAGTCTTTCATTGTCATTCTTGATCCTGACGTCCTTGAAAGAGGACAAGCCAGTTGTGTTTAAGATTGTTTCTCCGCTTGTCTTTGCCTGGTCCGTCTTCATGGTTAGATTTAGGTTGTGTTTTGGCAGGAATGCCACAGAAGAATGTTGTTTCCTTGTTAGTGCGTCCTATAAGGAAGCACGTAATGTCAGTTCCGTATTTGTGATGTTAACTTTGATCACTTGCTTAAAGAGATCTCTGCCAGTGGAGATACCATGACGTTCTTCTGCTCTCCCAACATCGTAATTTTTCTGCCCTGCCAGAGGCAAGGTTCTTTTAATTTCTTCTAAAGGGTGATTATTTTGGTTTTTATTGCCAAAATTGGCTTTTAGCTCTGAAAAATTTATTTACGTTACTGCTACTTGATTTTTTTCAGTTTTTGGCTGTTTTAGGTCAGTTTTTTGGGAAATAGACTCATGGAGATTGGCGCGCAGGAAGTTTATCAGGGAGTCATCTCAGGAAGAACTCGTGAGGGGACGAGGGGAGCAGGTGGGGAGAGGGGACTTGAACTGCAGTGCAGTGGCACAGAGACCTCGGCTGATCCCAGGGGGAGTTTTGGAGCTTGGATATCCCTTCAGAATATCCAGTTCTGAATTGAGACCAGGGTGCCAGGCCTTTGTACCCTCACATGGACCCGTCATGAATTCTGGCGGATTCCCACGAGTAGTGAGGAAAGTTAGTAGAATGAACTGTAGTCCCCTTGTGCTGTTGGTCCCAGAATCACAAATGATACTCATCGTCTCTCTCTTCTACCACCATTTTAGGTTCCTCTCACCCTCATCTGGCTCCTCTGCTAGTCTAATGGCTTAGTTGTTGAGGTGACCTTGACTTTTAACCAAGGGGATTTGAGCTCCTTGTCATTGTGCCCTTCCCAGGCCATGGCTGCCCATCAGAATTGGGCAGGGGAATACAAGAGATGTCCCAGTGGATCCCCTGGGTGCCACACATTCAGAT
Organism: Equus asinus; assembly: GCF_041296235.1. Lineage (NCBI taxonomy): Eukaryota > Metazoa > Chordata > Mammalia > Perissodactyla > Equidae > Equus > Equus asinus. The sequence goes on from NC_091794.1 coordinate 83,589,898, forward strand.
CAGCCTACTGTGTAACAGCATACCAGCCTCCTGATGACCAGGGTCAAGCATCCCACCAAGATGATGACTCCTTTTCTTACCTGCTTGTCTTCTGGCACAAGGAGGCTGAGGTGATCAAGCAGCAGCGTGGCTTAAAGTTTAATAGGATGCTGGTGGTCTCCACTGGTGAAAGTGTACTTTCTGGGAGCCAGGACCTCTAGACCCACAGATCCTTGAGTTTCAGGGATGGAAAGTAGGAGTGATGGTAAGCAGGGCCATTCCAACTTCTACATCTTGGTTCCTGGACCCCCACGGACACAGCACTCTGTAAGGATCACTGATTTAGAGCGTATACGGGGCTGCCCTCACAGGGTATCATTTCTAAATTGGCGTCTCAGTTGCACCTTAAGGCCTTCCGTCTGTCAGTCAGTTCTGAATGGTGTGGTATGTGATGGGAACAGCGGGTCGAAGTTTGTGTGCTCACTGCTGCACCTCCTTTCCTGTAAAGTGTGTCCTTTGGTTTGATGCAGTTTCCTATGTTATTTGATCAGACACTGTGTAAGCACTTGGATAGTGGTGTCGGCTGAACCCCTGTAGACAATAAAAGCAAACCCATATTCAGAATATTTGCTGATGCTTGTCAAGGTGAATTATTGCCCCTCCAGGGTAGAAGTGCCTGGCTGGTCCTGAAGGATGGGGGCACTCAACATTGGTCTCAATCATCAGTAGTTTGGACATTTGGTAGCAGTAGCAGCTGGATCAGCCTTGGTGAGTGAAGCCAGTATTTTTGGTCTCATGTATTGCCTCCGTTTCCTTCATCGTGACTACTTTGTTCTTGCACCCATTGGGCCAGCACTATGGCCAATGAGAGAGGCTGGCTGGTGTCAGCTCGCTGAGTCTTTCTGTTTACCTGGTTGTTTAACGTCTCCTCTGTGGTGGCTGTTGTCTGGTGGACATTAACCTCAAAGATGTTCAGACTTTGTGCCCACTCACACAGTTCCATCCACATGCCTCTTCCCCATCCCTTCTTGTCTCTAGTCTTCCAGTCTGTTTTCTTCCGGATTCCTGGTCTACTATCCAGGCCATTTGTCACTTCCCTTGAGTTTGTATATATTCTTCCTTGGGCCCCTTTTCTTTCCATGCAAAGTGGATAACCAGGTTGTGGCCTGTAGCTCTGCCCTTTGAGAGGGTTTCCCCGCATTACTGTGTTTTGGGGCCACCCTTGAATAGGGCTGTCATGCAGCAGCAGTCCACTTTCGCCTTGTCCCCGTGTACCGAGCCAACCCATCAGTGAACCAGGCCCATCCTTTCTCTTCCTGTGTCACCTCGTCCTAGGGGCCCTCCATATGGCTGTAGGTGGGAACTGAAGGAGAGGTGTGGGTACAACAATGGTGGGTGACGTGCGGTGTCTGGTCACCTGCCCATCCAGCTTGTTTGTGCCCTCTGGCCATGCTTGTGCCTGATCCTTAATGCAGCATTTCTCTCGTACAGCAGATTGCTGCTAGGCCTGCCAATCCTTATGACTTGGTGGGCACAACCAAATCCAGCTCACAGTGGACATTCTGGCTACATGGTCACTCGATGTTACATAGTTAGGTATTCTCTCTCTACCAGAGCCCAGTGCCATGCCGGAAACTGTTTTCGAATGGTTGACATTTGAAAAAACGCCAAGCCTATAGAAAAGTTGCATGAGTGTAATAAATAGTCATATACCCTTCATGTATATTCACTCGTCGTTAATATTTGCTCTCTATCTAAATATGTATATGATGATTACTTGCTCTGTCATTTGAAAGTAAGGTGCAGTGACTGTTACCTGTCACCCCTAAGTGCTTCAGCATGTGTCTCCTAAGAGCAGGGGTATCATCTTATATGATCATGGTACAATGATCAATTCAGGGAGTTGAACACTGATAAGATCTAACACATAACCTGTAATCAGATTCTGTTAATTGTGCCACTACTGTCCTTCATAGCAACCTTCTCCCCCAAATCCAGAGTCATGCATTGTGTTTAGTTGTCATATCAGGTTAGTCTCCTTTAATCTGGAACTGTTCCTCAGCCCTTGTCTTTTATGACATTGCCATTTTTTAAGACTCCAGGCCAGTTGTTTTATAGAATGTTCCTTATTTGAGTTTGATTGTTTCCTCATGATTAGATTCAGGTTATTTGGGGCCTACTTTGGAAGACTACAAAAGTGACCTGTCTCCATGTGTCACTAACATTGGTTTTTCCATTACTGGGGAGGGTCACTTGGTTAAGGTTGTGTCTGCCGGTTTTTCCCCCTCAGCAGGTGCCTTTTCTCCCCTTTGGATTTGATAAGTGATTTGTGGGGAGGCACTGTGAGACTTTCCAGGCGGTGAAAAGTACCCTTTTTTTGATTCTAGCCTAAATCAATTATTACTGTGATAGTAATTTTCTAACTATTATTCCCTCTACATTTAGAAAAATTAGCATTTCTATGTTTATTGTAGTTAGCATTCTGCTATAAGTAAGAGCATTTTCTTCCTCGCACCCCTTTCTTTCTTTGTTATGTTAGTAGTTGGTGTGTTAGTGTGGACTCATGAGTCTTTGCGTTCAGTGTGTTACTCTCCACTCTAGTCACTCACTCGTCAGTAGCTCAGATGGTCGTAGTGTGGCTATAGGGAGCCCCCTCAAGCTTGCTCCTGTATCCATTTGACATTCACCATCATTTTTTGAGCACTTCTTTACTTTCTGCTACAATAAGATGATCCAGGCTTATCTTGTATTCTCTTTGCTCTGACCCTGGAATTAGCCATCTCTCTACGAAGCTCCTGTTCCTTTTAGTAGGAAATAATAATTAGAAATCAAGATCTGGATCCTGAGTATGTACACTGTTCCCAGGATGCCACCGATTCCAGGCCCTTTCACGTGTGGCTAAGAAGTGTGTGCATCTGTCTGTATACGTGTGTGTGTGTGTGTGTGTGTGTATTTTTAAATCCTGAGTTCATACCAATACTCTTAATTTCAATCTAATCCTCCAGGGTTCTTACTTGCCATATTTGTATTCCCTTTCTCCCACAATAAGAGCCTTGGATCCCAATAACATAAATATATTCATTTATTTGCTGAATCCTCCAATACAGAATAGTTTCAGAATTGCTACAATCATACCACTACTGACAAGCAATTTCTTTGCAGTTCTTTTTCTTTAGTCTGTAAAGAATCTGAATACCGTGTTCAAAAGTTCTTGGATTCCCTTTGTTTACCTTCTGCAAGGTTAAGTTATCCATTTAACTCAAGTTCATTTGTTTCTGTTTGTGTTCAGTTTTAGGGTTTCTTAGAAGAATCCAACCCATGTTGTCCTCTAGTAGTTGTAATTTTTTTTCTTTACATTTAGATATCTGATCCATTTGAAGTTTATTCTTGCAGCGAGGTGAGATGTGGATCCAATTTTCACCTTTTTTCAAATGTTTATTTAGTTGTCCCAACATCATTTTGTAAAACATCCATCTTTGCCCCAGTGGTATTAAGATGCCAACTTCTGTGAAATACCGAATGTCCATATGTACCTGGGTCTGCTTCTCTACTCTCTGTTCTCTTCAGTCTATCTGGGTCTATCCAGTAACTACACTTAAAGGTTCAATTGAAATAAACATTATATGCACTTTTTTAGATTCTGAGAGCTAGAGTTTTAACTATCAAGTTAGATATTTTTAACCTCAGCGCGTTTTCCTTGTGGACCGCAGAGAACTTCCGGTGCCTGTGCACCCACGAGAAGGGCTTTGGCTTCAAGGGCAGCAGCTTCCACCGCATCATCCCCCAGTTCATGTGCCAGGGCGGCGACTTCACGAACCACAACGGCACCGGTGGCAAGTCCATCTACGGGAAGAAGTTTGATGACGAAAACTTCATCCTCAAACACACGGGGCCAGGTGGGACCGGGGGCGGGTGGTGGCGCGTGGGGCCGGGCTGGGGCAGGATGGTGTGCAGGGCAGAGTGACGGCTGCGGCTCTGGCTGAGGGCTCGGGGTCTGGGGGAGACTCGGGGCAGAGGAGAGGCGCTCTGCCTGGCTGGAGCTTTAGGCTTGTGAAGGTTTCTTTGTTTTTTATTTTGTCTTATTTAGTTCCTTTTTACCTCCTTTTGAGAGGAAGAGGCATGGCAGCCTGGTTCTGCTGCTACAGTTGTTATTGTTTTTGTAACTTTTTATTTTATATAGTTTCAAGTGTACAGAAAAGTTATAAGAATAGGAACCCCCGTAAACCTTTACATGATTTTCTGAAACAGTGAAAACCTCTTGGTAAAATTCTGAACAGAAAGAAATTAAATGTTCCTTCAGTTTACATGGTGGGTGTATTTCTGGAAAAATTCAATGCGAAAACATAAGTCTTTGGATTTATATGTAAAATGGAGTTAGGTTCTAGGGTCAGATCATTATAAACAGATTTTTCTCATCTGCATGAATGTTTGTCAGGGCATAGAGTCTCAGAGGATTTAGAATACTTCTGCACTGGGGGGACATTGCAGGACATCTAGAGTTCCCTGCTCCCTTCCTGCTAATGCCCACAGCACCCCCAGGATTGCTGACAACCTAAAGTGTACCTTAAGTTTCCAAATAGCCTCGAGGGGGCAGCATTACCCTGGTTAGAATCCCGTCCCGTCCAGGGCTTTCAGTCCTATCTCCTGAACTGATCCTGCCCACATGTAGGTCTGCATGCCATTTCTCCCTGTCGTCCTCCCGTGGGCATCCCACGGGTGTCTGGAACGTCACAAACCTGAACATCTCTTCCTCTTCTCCCCCACATTCTCCCTCCCCCCTTCCCTGTGGCGGTCAGTGACACCACCAGCCACCTGGCCGCTTGGTCAGAAACTTAGGACCCGTCCTCATCCCCTCTCCTCTGTCACCTGTGCATCAGGTCATCTGTCTCTCAAATCCCCTCCTGGTCGAACCGCTCTTCACCCGTCCTCCACCATCAGGGTCCTCCACGCCCACCTCCTTGTTTCTGCTTTTGCCTCTTCCCCCTCATAGTCTGATCTTTGAGAGGTAGACAGAGCAATCACTTTAAAGCATAAATCCGATCACATGATTCTCCTGCTAATAGCCCCCCTGTGGCCACATGGTGGATCGCATCCAGGCCTGCAGAGCCGGACCCACAGGCCTGGGGCTTCACACCTCCCCCCAGCACGGAATGTGCTGCTCCTGCCCTCCTCCTGCCCTCCGCACCCTGGCTGTTCCTCAGGCACCGGAGCTGACTTCCCACTGGGGCCTCAGCAAATGCCGCTGCCTCTCTGGAGCGTCCTCCCTCCAGCACACACAGGGCTCACCCTCACTTCCTTCAGTGTCGCACGTGTCACTTCAACTGAGAGGGCTGCCCTCTCTAAAATTAGGGGCATTCCTATCATCTCACTCTTCTTTTTAGTCAGCTTTATTTTTCTAACTTTACTTAATACCTAAAACTGTGTTATAAATTTATTCTTCTATTTATTAATTTTTTGTCTCCCTTTTGAGAATGTCAGCCTCCTGAGGGTAGGACTCAGTTTTTCTTGTTCACCATTGTACCATTGTATTCTGTAACAGCATTGGCTCATAGTAAACACACAATAAATAGCTGAATATTTAAATATTTCAAACATATTCACAGGTCAGATCTGTTATGTGTCAGGCACTCTGATGGACTCTGGCATTGAGAATGGAAAGAGACGGTCCCCATCCGAAGGGAGAACACGATCTAGATGCCCAGCCAGGAAGACTGGGCTTTCTCCTTGTCACAGGGGGCTGTGGCTCCTTGTGCCCCGTTAACTCTGCCAAACCTGGGCCTTTTAGACTAAACTCAGATGTCTAGAAAGCCTTGGTGACTGCTGTCACCATTGTGTCTGTGGGTCTGTCTGTCTGTCTTAGGTGATTGTCTCTTATGCTCCCATGTGCTGAATAAATGTCTGTGCCACTAGGCTTTGCTATTTTGTAGTGTAATTATTATTCTTTTTAACGGCTTTATTGGGATACAATTCACATACCATTCAGTTCACCTATTTAAAATATACATTTCAGTAGTTTTTAATGTATTCACAGTTATGCAACCATGACCACAGATAATCTTAGAACATTTTCATCACCCCAAAAAGAAACCCCACAACTTTTAGCAGCGACTCCCCAACCCCTCATCTCCCAGCCCTAGGCAAAGGCAAATTTACTTTCTGTCTTTGCCTATTCCAGACGTTTCATATAAATAGAATCATACAACATTGTAGGCTTTTGTGACTGGCTTCTTTCACTTAGCATAGTGTTTTAAAACGTTTCATCTATGATACAGCATGTATCAGTACTTAATTCTTTTTTATTGCCAATTAATATTCCACTGAAGGGAAACACCACAATTTGTTTATCCATTCATATGTTGATGGACATTTGGGTTGTTTCTAGTTTTTGGCTATTATGAATAATGCTGCTATGACCATTCATGCACAAGTTTTTGTGTGAACATATATTTTCATTTATCTTGGGTGTATACCTAGAATTGGAATTGTTTGGGCATATGATAACTCTATTTTTAATTTTTTTTAAAGATTTTATTTTTACTTTTTTTCCCCAAAGTCCCCCAGTACATAGTTGTGTATTTTTAGTTGTGGGTCCTTCTAGTCATGGCATGTGGGACACCGCCTCAGTGTGGCTTGATGAGTGGTGCCATGTCCGTGCCCAGGATCTGATCAGGGAAACTCTGGGCTGCCGAAGCAGAGCGTGCAAACTTAACCACTCGGCTGCAGGGCTGGCCTTATTTTTAATATTTTGAGAAACTGCCAGACTGTTTTCCAAAGTGGCTGCACCATTTTGCATTTCCCTCAGCAATCTATGAAAGTTACAGTTTTTCTGCATCTTTGCCAATACTTATTATCTGTCTTTTTTATTATAGTGACGTGAAGTAGTATCTCATTGTGGGTTTTTTTTTTTTAAAGATTTTATTTTTTCCTTTTTCTCCCCAAAGCCCCCCAGTACATAGTTGTATATTCTTCGTTGTGGGTCCTTCTAGTTGTAGCATGTGGGATGCTGCCTCAGCGTGGTTTGATGAGCAGTGCCATGTCCGTGCCCAGGATTCGAACCAACGAAACACTGGGCCGCCTGCAGCGGAGCGCACAAACTTAACCACTCGGCCACAGGGCCAGCCCCTCACTGTGGGTTTTGATTTGCATTTCCCTGATGACTAATGATGTTGAGCATCTTTTCATGTGCTTATTGGCCATTTGTATATCTTTGGGAAAATGTCTATTCAGATTCTTTACCCATTTTTTAATTGGCTTGTCTTTTTATTATTGAATTTTAAGAATTCTTTAAATATTCTAGATATAGGTCCCTTATGAGATATTTGGTCTGCAGATATTTTCTTTCATTCTGTGGGTTGTCTTTTCACTTTCTCTATGATGTCCTTTGAAGCACAAAAGTTTTCCTTTTGATGAAGTCCAATTTCCTTCTTTTTTCTTTTGCCTCGGTACTTTTGTTGTTGTATTTAAGAAGGTTTTGTCTAACTTAAGGTTATGAAGATTTACTCCTATATTTTTTTCTAAGAGTTTTATGGCTTCAGCTTTTACGTTTAGGTCTTAGGTCCATCTTGAGTTAATTTTTGTATGTAGCGTGAGAGAAGGGGTCCAATTTCATTCTTTTGTGGATATCCAGTTGTCCTAGCCCTGTATGTTGAAAAGGCTACTCTTTTCCTGTTTAATTGTCTTGGCATCCTTGTTGAAAATCAATTGACCATAAGAGTAAGGGTTTGTTTCTGGACTTTCTATTCTATTTCATTGATCTGTGTATCTGTCCTTTGCCAGTTCCAACACTGTCTTGTATTCTGTAGCTCCATAGTAAATTTTGAATTTGAGAAGGATGAGTCCTCCAATTTGTTCTTTTTCAAGATTGTGTAGCTATTCTGAGTCTCTAGCATTTCCGTGTGAATTTTGGGATAAGCTTGTCAATTTCTGCAAAAAGGCTGGCTGAGGTTTTGATAGAGATTGCACCCAATCTCTAGATCAGTTTGGGAACTGTTGCCATCTTAGTGATATTAAGTCTCTAAGTCCATGAATAGAGGATGTCTTTCCATTTGTTTAGGTTGTCTTTAATTTCTTTCAATAACGTTTTATAGTTATAAACGTGTAAGTTTTATACTTCTTTTGAATTTATTCCTAAGTACGTATCTTATTCTTTTTGTTGCTACTATAAATGAAATTGTTTTCTTGATTTCATTTTAAGAGTGTTCTTTGCTAGCGTATAGAAATACAGTTGATTTTTGTGTATTTGATCTTGTATCCTGCAACCTTGCTGAACTTGTTTTTTAGTTCTAATAGTTTTGTAGTGTATTCCTTAGGATTTTCTATATTCAAGATCGTATCATCTGCAAATAGAGATCTCTATATTTTCCTTTCTTTTTTCTTTTTTCTTTTTTTTTTTTTGAAGATCAGCCCTGAGCTAACATCTGCTGCCAGTCCTCCTCTTTTTGCTAAGGAAGACTGGCCCTGAGCTAACATCCATGCCCATCTTCCTCTACTTATATGTGGGATGCCTACCACAGCATGGCTTGCCAGTTGGTGCCATGTCTGCACCCGGCATCTGAACTCCAGCCTGCTGAAGTGGAACGTGCGCACTTAACCGCTGCACCACCAGGCTGGCCCCTACATTTTCCTTTCTAACTTGATGGTCTTTGTTTCCTCTTTTGCCTAACTGCTATGGCTAGAACCTCTAGTATGACGTCGAATAGAAGTGGGGAGGGCAGACCCCGTTGTCTTCTTCCTGATCTTACAGGGAGAGCACCGTGTGGTTTTCCTAGGTGTCCTTTATCAGCTAAAGTTCCCTCCTATCCTAGTTGTTGAGTGTTTTCATCACGAAAAGGTGTTGGACTTTGTAAATGCCTTTTCCATATCTATTGAGATGATTATGTGGTTTTTGTCCTTTAGTCTATAGTATATTACATTGATTGGTTTTAGGATGTTAAACCAGCCTTGAATTTGAGAGACTCTTTTCCACTAGAGCCCAAGCTCCACCATGGCTGGGACCAGTGTCCCCAGGGCTCAACAGAGAACTGGGTACCATATAGACAATAAGTATTTGTTGAATGAGTGAATGAAAGGACAAACCATATAAAATGTTTGAAACAATCCTGTTCACCATTTCATTGACCATCAAAGGAGCAGAAGACAAGACATTCGCATGGTCTGTATGTCCGAGTCTGAGCCTGCCTGGCTGAGGGAGCCAGGGTGGAGGGAGCCAACATGCTCATTCTCTCCCGCAGGCCTGCTCTCCATGGCCAACTCCGGCCCAAACACCAACGGCTCCCAGTTCTTCCTGACGTGTGACAAGACGGATTGGCTGGATGGCAAGCACGTGGTGTTTGGGGAGGTCACGGAAGGCCTGGACGTCTTGCGGCAGATTGAGGTGGGTGGCAGCCCTGGCCTTTGGTGTGCAGCCCTGCGGGAGAGCCAGCGAGGGCACTCTGTGGCCTGGGAGAGGGGCCCCACTGCTTCTGCTAAGGCTGGGGGCGGGGGGCAGGTGGGTGTCCCCGAGCTGCTCCTTCCTCTCCACCTTCCATCCCCTGATTTCTCTTCTTCTGTTCCAACCGCAAAGGCCCAGGGCAGCAAGGACGGGAAGCCCAAGCAGAAGGTGATCATTGCCGACTGTGGGGAGTACGTGTGATGGGCGCTGTCTCTGTGCTGCCCCTGCGTATCCAGGAGAGTCAGCCCCAGGGAGCCAGCACCTGAGGGTGTCCCGTTTGCAGCAAGCAGGGCTTTGTGCCAGGGCCCTTCCTCGGGCCAGCGTGGGCAGCTCCTCTGCGGGCACAGCCTGGGCTCACTCTGGGCTCTTGCCCAAGTGTGGCCGTGGGCCTGGAGCTGGCACAGGCACTGCCCTCCCCACTGTGGACGGCCGTGCATGGCCTTTCTGTGGCCTCTGTGCCAGGGCATCTCCTGGGCCCTCGATTGTGGCTCCTGGACACTCCTTCTGGTGAAATAAATCCTAGTTCTTGTTCTGCTGCCTGCAGCCAGCTCCCAGGTGTTTTCAGAGGTTACAGTTGTGACTGGGCTGTGCTGCCGTGACAGACCCGAGCACCTCCCCAGGCTGGCCCTGAGGGCAGGGCAGCAGAGGTCAGCGCTGGTGCAGAAATGCCTCTCTTTGCTCTCTCCCGCTACTGGGCAGGTGAGTTGGGTTAGCCAGGCTCCATCCCTGCCCTCAGGCCTGCTGGTCTTGAGCAGAAGGTACTGGACTCAGTCTCAGGGCCCATTCCCTCATTGCTCATTCATTGAGTGAGTGTACGACCGCAGAGCCCTTCTTTTCCCAGGCACCGTGCTTGGTGCTGGGGAGACAAGAAATAAGCCAGAGGTGGTTCCTACCTCCCCTTCCTGCCCCGGTCTCACCTGGAAATCGAACTCTGGTGCCACAGTTTGTAGCTTGTGCTAGGCTGGCCTCTTGCCCTGCACCAGTGTCTGGCTAGGCAGGCCACCTCATGGCATCTCCCATGGGCTGAGGCTGAGCCCCATCCATCACCAGAGACCTCCTCCAGCGCTGCTCTGTCTGGATCAAGTGTCAACATTCAGAAACTGCTGGGCTGGGCTGGGCTGGTTCTGGGTTGAGATTGATTGCCAGATTGATCCTGGCAGGGAGGGGAGAAGCCTGCTGGCCTGTGGCCCCAGTGACCCAGGCCAGCTCCTGTCAAGGGATGGATGCTAGCCCTTCTCTGGCAGCCTGTGTCTCTGTCTTCAGGTGGGGCTTCTCCCCTTTCCATTGGCTGGGGTCTGCTCCTGGAACCCACTGCCTGCAGTATTCCCAGGAGGGACCTCGATCCTAACCTAGGTGTCCTTCTCATTGGTGGTCAGTCCTGGCTGTCAGGATGAGCAGGAGTGAGGCCAGGAGTATGCCAGCCACTTAGGGCTGGTGTGACATGCAGGAGGGAAGAGGATGTGTGTGAGGTACTCAGCATGGCTGGCTCTGGAGATGATGTGGAAAGGAGGAGCAGGCTGGCCCGAGGCCCCAGGAGGGATGACTGGTCACACAGCCCTGTGAAACGGGGTGAGGTTGTGGGGGACCTTGTCACTTACTGTGCTTCCCTGGTTGCACTGAGAAGGTGGGACCAGTCGACTGGCCAGGAGGCCAGTGGGCGAGAACCATCAGACAGTGATTGCTTGCCCTGCACTGTGCAGGGGCTTCCCCAGAAGTTACCCCACTGGGTCCACCCATGACCCTTGTACGGCTGGTGACCTGAGCCACAGAGGTGAGGTGCCTGGTCCAGGGATTCCAGACTAATGGCCAGCCCAGTGACCACACAGGTGTTATGTCTTTGACCTGAGTACCTGGCTGCCTGGCTTCCTGCTGCTGGGGGGCGGGGGGGGGCGGTGGCTCGAGGTGGTGGGTCATGGGGGCCCCACACCTGCCCTCCGGGGAAGGAATGGTGAGACCTGGTTTGTAAGTGACAAATCTAAGGCAGAAGTCAAGGGATGAAATGCTACTACAAATTATGTTTTCAAAGAATATTTAATAACAAATTTTAAAAATAGATCATAGATTGAATAAATCAGATCACCAAGCAGTGCACAGAGTGTGACCCTAACTTTGTGTAAAATATTCATATTTATATATAAAGACATATATGTGCCAAGGAAAAAAGACTGGAAGGAATTATTAACAATGGTTATGTCTATATGGTGGCTTTATGTGTGTTTGTATTCTTTTTATTCGCAAAAATTTCCCCGGCACATGTAATATTTTGGCCAAATGCTTGCTCAAGGCTTCCTAGTAAGAAGAGAAACCCCAGAAAGGCCCCATCCGCTTCCTGTGAGGCTGCGGTGGGCGCAGCACTCGCTGGCAGGACCGAGGGGGGCGGTGGGGACCACGCTGCCTCGTCCTCAGCAGTGGCCCCCGTCACTGTGGGTCACTGCCAGCTGGGACTCCTTCCGCAGGCAGGGGAGAGTGCAAGTCCACACCTCATCCCCAGAGATCCCAAGTTTAGATTTTTTTAGGAAGAGCACAGCTTTCAAGTAAATACAGCAGCGCCTCCTAGACCCATTATGGGAGGAGTGGGTTTTAATAGGAAGGCACACAGGGGAGGCCCAAATTTGCAAATTCTTTTAAAATGAGACTACTGATAGATGCCATTCATTCAGCACCTGTGCAGACACGGTGCTGAGTGCTCTGTGGACAGACATCTCCATGATGGCCTTGCAAGGGCAGAACCACTCCTATTCTGCAGAGGAAGGAGCGGGCTCAGAGGTTATGCAATTTGGTCAGATTAACAAGAGGCAGAGCCAGGATTTGATGGCAGCAGGTCTCCTGGCTCCAAATCCACTGTCCTGTTCACAGCCTACTTTCCTGTGAAATTGTAGGGAATTTCTGGGAGCATGTTACCCACTTCCCTGCATAGAGACACTAAAGAATGGGGCTCTGCCTGATGAGCTGGCATCAGGGCCAGGACTGCGCTGCGATAGTGGAGATGCGCGCTGGGGGGTGAGGCCTGCTGAGCACTTTGCCCCACCCTGAATGGCCCCAGGCTCAGCTGTTCCTTTGTGTCCTCACCTGTCAGCGTTTACTTTGCTGTTGGTGGGCCTGAGTTGGTCACCCTTATTTCTGCTGCTAATGTGCAGCCTTGAATGTAACCTGGGCTGCCAGGGGCAACCAGATACACAAGATGGCTTTGGAAACTGCACACTGCCACCTCGTCGGCTTATTTATCTCCATTATTATCTCCCTTCTCTGAGGCTTTTGCTGCTTGATTTCATTTGCTGGCCACCTGGATGGCTGAATGTGCTGGAAGTCTGTCAGGAAGGCCGTGACCACTGTACTTTCAGCTTTTCTGCACCAAAAGGGAGTCGCCTTACGACCCTCGTGTTCCTGGTCTGCACGTCGACCGGCAAGCAGTCTGTACCTTCAGAATATTCATTTCACAAACTTCCTGGTGCCCCCAAACCATGCCAGCTCACGTGCTAGGCTTCGAAAGACCAAACACACTTGTCAGAAGTTTCCAAGCCTCTGCCGCTCTTGATGTTGGGAGGAGAAAGCTGTTAAAGAGGCCCTGAAATGACAGGTTTCATGTCCTACGGCTGCTGGGCACTTAGGCCACGTCTTGGCTCTGTGGGAGGGGAGGGTCAGGACGGCAGGCAGATTCTCTGGCTGGAGGGACCTTTGGAGATGAAAGAGTCCTGTGTCCTCAAGTCACAGATGGGAAACAAGCCTCAGTCAGGAAGGGGACTTGTCCAGACATCAAGTCAGTGGCTGAGTTGCAGCCAGAATACGGGTCTCTTGACATTCCAGGTCCAGGTGGAGGGGCTGCTCTCCCGCAGCGTGGCCCCAGCCTCCACCCCCACTGCCAGACCCTCCTTGGGTTGCAGAGTGAGTTCCAGAGATGCGCATCCTCGGTCTCAGCTGGGCTGTGCCTGTGTCTGGGGTGGGCCCAGGGTCTGCTTTTAATGACACAGTATTTCAGGGTTCGGGCAGCTGGACTCTGTCTGCGCCAGCAGGTAAATTACAGGCTGAGCGAGTCAGAAATCAAATAAACACTCCAGCTGCTGCGGCTGCTCCAAGGAGAACAGTGGTTTCCGGGAACCTCCCCACCCAGCTCAGCCTAATTACCACCTGTCACTCCCTGGGGACAGCAGCCTTTTCTTTGGCTCACAGGTCCCAAGAAACAGGACAGGGCTCCTGGGCACACAGGGTGACGCAGGCTTTGGTTACCAGCCTGTTCTTACCTCTTAGACTCTGGCGGACTGTCATTGCCCACCCTCACCCCGCGCCTGGCCAGCAGCGGCGTAGGCACATGCTCTGGGTGGAATCGATTGCTCCCTAGTGGGGCCGGAGGGGGAAACCAATTCATCTCAGCTCTGAACAGCTGGTGGCTGCCTGGAATTGTGTGCTGAGGGTCTTCAGGCCCTGTCCAGCTTCAGTGGAAAAAGCACCCAGGTTGATTACTGATGGCCACAGGCAAGGCCATGGTCAGTGGTGGCATCTGCACTGTGTGTCTGCTAGCCTGGACCACCCACTGCAGCCATTGTCCTTGTTCCTGCTAAGAGTTAACCTTGTCTCAGCACTAAGGCCCACGTGGAGACAGTGGAGGGAACTGGAAGCCCCAAAGTTCTTTGCTTTGGGGATCACAGCTCTTTCCCAGGCGGGAGAAGGACAGACCCAGGGCAGCAGAAGACACGGCCATAAAATGTCCCCACCAGCTTCAGCCCTGAGTGAGACCCATCAGCTTGTTCTTCTAATGTGCTAACTGCCTGCCAGCCCAGGTAGGAACAAAATAGTGCCCTGTACGTGTGTGTCTATGCCTGGAAATGCCCCTGTTGCCTGGGGGAGGGGCAGGCCCCTGCTGCCCACACCCAAATGCTGTGGTGAGTGGTGCAAAGCCCAACCAGGCAACCACACTCCAGGTGCTCCTCCAGTCCCCCCGGATCGGCCACAGGGCCAGGGATGCCAAGGACAGGTCCTAAGATCGGACTTCTGTGCTGACAGCAAACAACGTAGTCAGTACACTTCTGAGGCTGCTGTGTGCATCAGCCCCACCACGGCTGGGGGACAGCACCACAAACCCCAGGGGAAGGGGCATGGGCCTGGAGAAGACCACCTGGGGCTGGCTGGGTTTGAGGGGCTCCCGCCTCTGCAGAGGGGCCTGAGCTGGGGGAGGCGCCGAGTGGCCGGGGTGCCCTCAGTGGCAGCCGCAGGCGCGGACCACCATGTTGCGGTGCTTGCGCAGGATGACATTGTTGCTGCTGTCGTAGTAGAGCACGGAGGTGGCGCTCAGCTTGGTGGGCGCGCAGCACGCCTTGGGGACAGCGTCTGGCTTCATCAGGTGCACCTGGCCAGGGAGGGGGCAGCAGGCAGAGGCGTGAGAACTGTGGGCTTCTCCTGGGGCCCCCCAGCCCCGGCCCCCAGCTCCTGCCTGCCCGGGCTCCCCAGCCGCTCGCCCCTGCCCACTCCATTCTCCACCTGCAGCCAGGACGGGTGCTACCAGGCAGCTGTGGCCGCCCCTGCCCTCCTTGACCCCTTCCCTGCCCTGCTGCCCTCAGGGCACAGCCTGGGCACCTGCCCACTCCCTGCCACACCCACTCCCTCAGACGCGACCCCAGCACACGGCGTGCCTGGTGCCCAGTCCTGTGCCTGACGCCCCTGCAGCATCCCCCTCTGAGGACCGCCCCCCCCCCCGCTCCTGTCCTCTCTGAGCTTCTGTAACGTCCCTGACCGTGTCCTGTCCGCGTTAGCTGCTCATGGTCTGTCGGCCCCCAAGACTGTGAGCCAGTGAAGGTGAGGGAACAGCTGGATGAGCCGAGAAGTCCAAGTTCACCCTGGGGCGGTCGGCACAATTATTTCCCAAAGCTCGCTTCGGCCCTCACAACAACTCCTTAGACAAGCATCATTCCGGGCAGACGGAGACTGAGGGCACAGAGGCCCCGTGACTGCCTGGAGTCGCGGCTCTGACGGTGCAGCAGGATGTGGCCCCGGGGCAGCTCCCGCCACCCTCCTCCAGCAGCTTCAGCACCAGAGACCAGCCTGAGGGAGGGGGGCTGTTTTGGCTCCAGGAAAATATTTATCCTGAGACTCGGCAGGACAGGCTGCAGGTGGTACTGGACACCCTGTCGGGGCCCCACTCAGAAGGGCCCTGAAGGCAGTGGGCAGCCGTCAGGGGAGGAGAAAAGGAAGCCACCCTGGTGGAACCTGCCCGGCAGCCGGGCCCCCAGTGCCCAGTGCAGAGCCTTGTCCCGGAAGCTCCAGCTCTGAGCCAGCCTGCTGGGAGGACCATGTGCCGGACACTGGGCTGGTCTGGGGCCAGAGCCTCTCTGAGGCCCATGGGGGAAAACGAGGCCTCTGTGGGGATGTCAAGCCAGACTGGGACATGCTCCCCAACTTCCCACCGTCCGCATGTGGTGGCTGCACTTGGCATTCGTAGACCCATGTGAAAGAAAGTAAGCGACACTGCCCACCTGCACCAGCCATGGGGCCCTGAGTGTCTGGAAACCGAGGACTGAAAGGGCCCGAGTTGGGACTCTGGAGAGAGGTCAGCACCACAGGGGTGCTGCCATCCTTCGCCTCCACCCTAGACCAGAGCTTTATTAGATGAGACAGAAAGAGAAACGGCCTTTTATTCTGCGTGGCACCAAATAGACTGATTCGCCTTAGACGACATGGGAGACCAAAGCAGAGGTTCTGGTCCTTATTGGGTCGGGTACAAATCGTGCATTGTGCGCCTCAGGCTTCTCCTCTGCCAAACGGGCACAACTGTACTTGTCTCATTTCCAGCACAAAGGTATCTTGGACACGTGCCTTCTGCCAGCCCTGCCAGGGCTGGGAGCACAGGAACGTCCCAGACAAGGTCCCATCTCTCAGCCTCAGTGGGGAGGGGAGGGGAACCGGGGAACATTCCAACAGACAACCAGGACCCACAGGAGCGGCACAGCAATCACAGCAGGCGCTCAGCGCTCCGGGAGCGTGAGCCGTGACCACCCCTGGCTGAGAAGGACACAGAGGTGAGGCGGGCAGGGCAGGGAGGAGGCCCTCCTGGCGGAGGCAGCGGCCACTGCAAAGGGGGGAGGTGGGAACACGCGGTGGTCCTGGCACGGAGCCAGCATGTGCAGAGAGATAAGGGCCCTGGGCTGTGTGCAGGGACATTGGTGAGGCAGGCATGGCAGCTAAAGAGGGGCCCTGCGTCCCAGCCAAGGGCTCGGATTCCTCCTGGGGACAATGGGACGCGACAGGAAGCTTCTCGGCTCAGAAGGAGGTGATCAGATTTGTGCTGTAGTGAGACTCCCTGGCTGCTGCATGTAGAGCGACCCCGAGGGTGAGCCTGGATGGACAAGTGTCCTTCTTCTGGCCCCCAGCCTCCCCAAAGACCCCTCCCACATCACTGCCCCTGCCTCCCACGGCTCCTCGTCCTTCCCAGGCCTCTCCACGTGGAGGCCCGTCCTCCCCACCTCTCCTCCCGCTGTCTCCCAGAGCCTCATCTGCTCTGAGGACTCAAACGCTGGCCCCGTGCGACATCTCTCACATTCAGACCTTCAGCTGGGCCCTCCTCTGTACCCCGGACTCGTGGACCCAACTACCCATCCAAATTCACCACGTGGGGATATTAGGGCCTCAGACATACGGGGTGGGAAGCAGAACTTCTGGTTTCCCCCAATCCCTCCTCCGACCCCACAGCAGCTCTGCCCTCGCCAAGCCGCCCGTCCTCCCCTTGTCCTCAGAAGGGCCCTCAGCCAGCACGTTGCTGAGCCCTCGCTGGAGGCCCTGCACCCCCTGCCACCTCCACCCACTGCCCAGAGTGGGCCCGCCTCCACCATCCAGCTGCCGCAGCCCACCCCCACCACCCACCAAGAAGCCCTGGGCCTCTTGTAGGTGACCGCAGCAGCCTCCTCACCCGGCCCCCAGCCTCCTCCACCCTCCACCCCACAGTCCATCTCCCACAGCAGGCAGAGAGAAACTTCTAGAGTGAGTCAGATCATGACACTGCTTCGCTAAAACCCTGCAACGGCCTCTCGGTTCACTTGGGATTAAATCCCCCCACCTGTCACCTTGTGAGGGACCCCAAGGCCACGTGAACGGCCCCTGCCCACCCCAACGTCACTTCCCTCCACCCTCACCCCCGCTTTGCTCCAGCCAGCCCCCGCCTCCCTGCCGGCCCTGAGCCCACCCAGCTTGCTCCTGTCCGGGGCCTTTGCACTTGCTCCTCTGCCTGGAACATTCTTGCTCCGTGCAGAGGCTCAGCCCCCCTCCGATGAACAGCCATCTTCCTTCCTCACAGACCCAGCCTCTTGGCTGCCCCTCTGCTCGAGTGTCCGCAGACAGCCTCCCCGAGCGGTCAGCCACTGTCCTGTCTGCGCCCAGCACAGCGGGAGTGCTCACTCTGGTGACTGACAGCTGGGACATGGAGGGTGGGGGCTGGGGCGGAGCGGGGCAGATCCGGGAGGGGCCACGCAGGAGGAGCCCTGCACGAAGGCAGGGAGGCCAGGGTGCCCGCCATCACCCCAGCTCCTCGGCTGAGGTGGCACCCGGGCACCCAGTAGACCCCACTCATCCTCGGGGGTCCAAGCCGCCGTCGCAATTCAGTTACTCTCACCCTAAGGCGTCGCCTTGACACAATCTCCTCCCAGAGAAACATCAGCGTCGGGGCACAGGGGACTGGAGTCCAGGTCAAGGTTCTAGAGAAAAGGCTCAACCCCAGGATCAGCAAACAAACACGAGCGAACACTGAGCAACGAGCAGCAGCAAGGACACTTCTCAGGGAATGACTGTTGGCATTTAAACCCCCGGACACCGGGCATCAGAGCCACACAGTCTGGGGGACACAGAGCTGAGAAGGACCATTTACGGACACGGAGGGGAAGGGGGAGCCACAGCCCAGACGTGCCTGGGGCACCCCCGACCCCAACACGCCACGAAGAGGGCAGGCAGTGTACACGCACGTCATCACCCCACAGCACGTGTGTCCAAGAGGGGAACACGCCAGGCACGCGGGTGTGTGTGTGTTCTGAGCTCACAGGGCTGCATGGGCAATGCACGTCTGTCACGGATGTGCTGTGCATGTGATAACAGGCACACCTGTCAGTGCGGGCGCCCCTCACACGAAAGCGACAGTCCCGCATGTGCATGTGTGCTGCACGGATGTGCGTGCGCACTGGCCAGTGTAAGCGGGGTGCAGGCAGGTCCCGGTGTGGGGAGTCTGCGCACAGAGGCCACAGGGACCAGCCTCTGCACGGGGTGGTGACCACATGGTCGCAGGACAGACTCCATGCAGAGGATGCCTCCTGGCTTGAGCGGCGCCAATCCACCTCCCGGCTTCAGAGGCCCCTCTGCTCTGGGGACCCCGCCCGGGCGTCGGGGGTCCGGACGCAGGACTGACCAGGGACTGCAGGATGGCGTGGTTGGTGGCGTTCATGCAGGAGTCCAGCGGGAAGGAGCACTCCCCCTCACAGTAATAGGCCGAGTAGCCTTGGGGGGCGATGACCCAGTCCTGGGGGGAGAATGGGAGGAGGTGAGTCCCTCCACGGGCCCTCCGAGCCCCCACGTCCAGCACCTGTCACGGGACACTCAGGGCTGCCCTGCCCCTCCCCCGGCCTCAGGGCCCGTCACCCACCCTCAGCTGCTCGGCAGTCTCCCCAGAGGCCTGGCGTCCCCCCGGGGACCCCAGCAGACAGGGCTCGAGCCTGCTGTGCCCCTCCCCGCACCACCAGCATCCTGCGGGGGCAGCAGAGGCCCCCCAGCGCGGCCCACCGAGCCTGGCTTCCCTGTCGCAGCTCTGACAATCCCGGCTGAGCGTTCAGATAGTCTCCTTTCTCATGGTTTTACAAAAAAAGCACTATTCACTATAAAAGCAATGCATTCTCCCCTTAGAAAACTTAGAAAACAAAGCAAAAAGCAATAGCTAAGAAAATTGAAATGCCGCATAATTCCACCTCCTCCTGGAGAAACACTTTGGCTCTGGGGGGGGTGGGGGAGGGGACGCGGGACGGACTGTCAGTTAAGAAAGAGGAGGAGTCAGAAATTACCAGCCAGCCGAGGTCCTGGAAGCTGACATAGAGCTCGTGCCGACGACAAACCTGCCGGCCGTCGGAGCCGTGGACATCATCTGCAGGGGACAGACAGCGCAAGGAGGTCTTTTGGGGGGTTCCTACTCTGTGCAGCTACCACAGGGAGCTCCCAGGACGGGGGAAACCCCGATGGGCACATTTGTTGACTAAACGAAGGACGGAAAACTAAACCTTTTGGTCCCGTAAAGCCCATCCTTGCAGCTCTGCTGGTGCCATGGCCCAGCTCAAGAACCTTCAGTGGCTCCTGATGGCTCCAGAGTAACTGTACGCTCAGCCCAGCCTCCCCTGACTTTCAGCCTGTGGGCCTCCTGATGCTCCAATAAACAGCCCAGGGGACCCTCGGCCACCTAGGGGTTTGTCCTCCTTTCCTCTGGAGACACCTCCTGACCTCATTCCACCTCTCCTGCCAACCCGTTCCACAGGGTCTCATGGCTCCCCCCGAGGCCAGCCAAAGGCTGACTCCCCGTGAGGAAAGGAGGGCATGTGGTCGGGTCAGGCCCGTCCCTGATCCTGAGGGGCTCGAACTCCGGGGGAGACCTTTGCATAAGGAACTGTGCATCCTGCAGGGTGCCCGGGGAGACAGAGGGCACCCAGGGCCGTGCTGCCCAGAGGAAGGGGCGCCCCATTCTGACGGAGACTTCTGGGAAAGGCCAGAGAGCCAGGGGAGGGCAGAGAAGGGACTTCTGGGCAGCAGGAATGGCGAGCACAGATGCTCAGAGGCCTGAGAGGGCAGTGGCCAGTCCCCAGGCCGCAGGGGCAGAGGAGGACAGTCAGGAGAGGTGGCTGGAGCGTGACCACCAGCTGGAAGCCCACCAAGAGCCTGGAGGGTTCATCACCACCACCTGGCTCGTGGCCCAAAGCCTGCGGGCCTCAGGCCCATCCCAGGCCCTCACCAAAGATCCCCGGGAGCTTGTTCGGGTGCGGCAGCTCGTTGGTTTTCTTCGGGGGCCTCCTCTTCAGCGGCCTCACGGCCCGAGGGGCTCGGACAGGACGGGGGCTCGCCCTGAAAAAAGTGACCATGAAGGGCTGTTTGGAGCGCGGTGCCCGTTGCCCCAGCAGACCGGCCAGGCCAGGATCCACGCTGAGCCCTGAGACAGAGAGAGGAGAGAGGGCAGTCACTCGAGGGTGGTGGCCCTGCACGTGGACACAGCAGGGACCCCTCTGCCGGGGCCTGGGCGGGCCCAGGAGCATGGAGGCTGAGGACCTGAGGGGACCCACTGTGCCTCAGTTTCCTCATCTGAAGTCCAGAGTCCCAAGTCCAGCCCCAGC
This sequence comes from Equus asinus, assembly GCF_041296235.1. NCBI lineage: Eukaryota > Metazoa > Chordata > Mammalia > Perissodactyla > Equidae > Equus > Equus asinus. The sequence continues at coordinate 83,610,640 of NC_091794.1, forward strand.
CCCCCGCAGGCAGGTCTGAAGCAGCTGGGGGCAGGGGCCTCGCGGGCTGCAGGGTCAGTATTAGCCATAATCGTGAACGCTGCCATTTGGGCAGCATGTTACGGGTTCAAAGTTATTTCACAGTGACGATCTCACTCATCTTTCCAGTGATCCCGGACCTCATACTGCACTGAGAAACTTCAGAGTCACTCGTGATGGCCCAGAGCCACCCTGCCAGGGACTCTCAGAACCAGGGTCCCACCTTGGTCTGAGGCTCCGAGGCCCAAGTTCTACCTCCCACCCCGGACTTGCTGGGATTTCGACGTAGGATTTCTAACCCCAGCTGACTGGGGCTGCTGCCAGGACTGGGCGGGCACCTGCCCCGCTGAGCACCGCCCAAGAGCCGGGCACTAACTGTGCCCTGAGGCCCACAAACGGGACACCAGGCTCAGGGGCAGGGACATTGGCCCAAAGTCCCAGAGCCAGGTTCACCCCACGTCGGTCTAATTCCAGAGCCAAGTTCTTACCCAGTTAAGTCCTTAACCACCGGGTTTGTGGTTTAAAAAGGGAAGCAGGAGAGAAGAGGACGAGCAGGGACAGATCGGGGCCTCAGCTTAGGGACAGCGAGGCCTATAAAAGCGGCATTTTACTCCACAGCCGCTTAAAGACTGAGGGTGCCCTGAAAAACATATAATTAGCCCTCGAAACGGTCACTCGACCAGTCAGCTGTCTTCCTGTAGCTCTGTGCATTTCCACATGACCTCTTGATGTTTTAATTGTAAAGCAATGAAATAATAACTGTAAAGAAGCTTCTGAGAAAGAATACCACTCCTTGCCCCTCCCCCACTCCAACACATCATTTTCACTTTTCTGGGTTATTTTCATGTCAGTTTAAGTTTTACACAATTGTCCGCACAGCAATGAAGTTTGTCTTCTTCTCATTTTTTTCCACATAAACATTTTCCTGGTTAAAATAAGCCTGAACTATAAACATTTCGAATGTATAAAATTCCTTTGAGAACATACGCCATAATATTTAGAGATTAGCTTATCTTTAGACATTCAGGTTATTTCCTGGCTTCCATTGTAAAGACGAGAATGTGAGGGGACCTCCTCACTCTCTCTTCCGGTGGAATTTTCTTACACTGGACCACAGGAGCATGACGGCCAACTCATGTTTACGTTTCTGAAGACACAGTGCAAGTGCTCCTCTTCCGTGTGCATTTCCCCTCAATGTTGCAACACCGATGCACACGGACACGTCTGTGCACACATGCATTTATATACAGGGTCTACACACACGCATACATAACATCTATACTCTTCCCTCAGCCGGTCTAAGATGATTCTGCCTTACACACCACAGGTCAAGGACACCGCCCGCCACACCCTGTCCTGCTCAAAGGTCAGCCCTGAAACAGCTGTGCTTCAGCCCCGTGTCCATGGGCCATAGACTGAACAACTAATCAATCCAGAGATTGATTTGACCTATGACATCACCTGCCACAAACCAATGCGCTGGGCCCATTGGAGCCTCACTCAGGAAGGACATACGGAGACAGGAGGTCTTCAGCCGCAGGAGGTGATGCTGGAAGGAGCCGTGAGAGAAGCCATTCAGGAGAGTCTGGGTCACAGCAAGTCGCAGTCATGAGGAAGCAGCAGGACCACGAGGATGCAGAGACACAGAAAAGCCTGGCGAGCAGAGGGGACGGGCCAGGGAGGCCACGAGGAGGCGGCAATGGGGCAGATGGGAGCGGGGGGCTGAGTGTGGTCCATGTGGCCCTGGAGTGCAGCTCCACAGCCTGGCTGGCACATGGGCATGGCCTTGGGCCCGAGCAGCCCTCCAGGCCTGCGTGTGCCACTGCCTGTCACTAATCCTAGGTCCCCACTTGACAGAAGCAGAAACTAAGGCCCAGAGAGTAGCAACGGTTCAAGGTCCCAGAGCAAGCTGCAACAGAGCCAGGATTCTCCTACCCTCCTATCTTCCCCCAGCAAACCGTGCAGAGGCCTGGCTGGGGGTGTGGGGCAAGGGACTGACGCCTGGTCTTCTTTCAGAGGTCCTATCTGGCCGACCTGGGAAAGGACCCCCTGACCCTCCTTCCAGGGCCCAGAGCTCCCCCTTCCCCACCAGCTCTGCTTTTTGCCCAACCCATCCTCGGGCTGGGCTCCCTGCCTCCAGCTGGCTGCAGGGAAGGCCTGGGCTGTCTGGGTGGTGGGCTCCTAGGCTGGCAGGCATGCTGTCCCCTTTGCAGCTGAGGGAGTACTTGCGGCCAGGCCTTGAGATGGGGGCCACAGGGGTCTCCCTGCTTAGACCCCAATGGAAGATGCTGCTCTTCTGGGCCAGGTGGGCCCCATGAGACCTCCAGCCTCGCCCCACTTTGTGTCGGCCTATCAGGGCCCAGGTGACTTGGCAGCTCACCTGCCCTATCCCGACCCTGGACAGGCGGTCAAGTCCTAATTCACACCCCTCCCCAGCTGTGCCAGGCCAAGACTGCTCCCATCTCTCCTCGAGGCTTCTTCCTGCTCTGGGTGCCGCTTGGCCCTTCCCTGCAGCCCCTGCCCCACCGCAGCCTGCAGTCATGGGCGTGACCCTGAGGCCATGCTGAAGGACAATCAGGACCCTGGTTGAAACCCTTGCAGGGAATCTCAGCTGTGGACAAGGTCTGCTTTGGCCAGAGGTTACTTCCTCATCCCAGGAGAACGGGGAACGCAATCCTTTCCTTTCTTTGTACTCTCTTAACAGCCTTCCAACTTGTCTGCTTCTGGAAACCTCTGCCTGCTCCATGCTGCTGCTGGAAAACTTCTCCTGACACCCAGGGCAGATCAGGTCCCTCCCCAGGAGCCCAAAGGTGAAGGTGGCCCACTGTCCCCTCGATGACATTCCATCCCACCCCGCACGTGGCCATGGTCCCTGGCCACTCCCCCCACCCCAGGCTGTCCCCTCGGATCACTGTCTCCCTGTCCAGCTCCCCATTCCAGGATCTGGCCCTTCCTTCGGGCTGAGGCCCCAGGGAGACCTCTCTGAGAGGCCTTCCCCGAGCAGCGAGAACTTCCTGCTCTTCCCAAAGTGCTCCCGTCGGTTGTGTGCATCCCAGAGCTACACTGAGAAAGTGCCAGCTCCTCGTCAGGCTCGGTTTTTAACACTTTACACACACACACACACACACACACTCATTGTTTTCTCTTTAGTCTTTGCGACTATGGGTTCGGGATGAAACACCTCACAGCCCCTCTTGGGTCACAAGCGAGTATCGACAGGAGGCCAGATTGGGCTCCAGCACAGAGAGGAAGGAGCTAAGTGTCTCTTCTGGACGACACAAGAACACCATGATTCAAGATGAGAAAACCCATCCAGGTTCTAGAACTCCTAGCATAAGCCGCAGCCTTTGGCGACCCCCAGATGGACGTTTACTCACAGAGGACACTTCCCGCTGGAAGGTCAGCACCAGCAGGCCCCCCATTCAGTCGCTCCTGTTACCAGTCACTGTCCCTCCGAGACCGTCTTGCTTTCCTTCTAGAGACGTCTATTTAGCTACGGGGAGGAGACATGTTGGGGGAGCAGGATGGGAGGTTACAGGGAAACAAAATGTAGCAACAAAATGAACGGCCCCAGAAGGAAAGTCAGAGGGGCCAAAGGAAAACCCTTTCCTTCCAACAGCATTTCTTCCGATCACAAAGGCACACCTGTCCTTGTGTACTTGCCACGTTACTAGGAAAACGGCGCCTCAGGTGAACCCCGGGGGTCTTACCCTCCCTCGTCGTTCACTCCCTAAATTTCAGGACTCCTTCACGAGGGAAGGCACCTCAAGGAAACCCTGCCTGTGGCATCATCTCCAGCTGCACAGAATTTAACGCAAAGGCAGCCAGGGAAGGGGGCGTCCAACGTTCAGTCACGTGGCAGAGCTTTCTCAGCCCTCACAGAACGGACTCGATAAACTTCTACATTTTCCTTCTGTTTTTAATTAGAGTCAAATCCTCCTGAGAGAACAAAGTGCGTCTCCAGGGGCAGCAAGTCTGAGATGCCAGGAGAAATCTGGTCAGACCGCTTGTGTGTACACACGTGGTTCCTGACTACCTGTGGACCAACACCCACGAGCTTCAAACGACAGACCCCCCTCCCGGGTTAGGGTGCCACCTGCTGCATGGGTCTGAGATCGGGGGAGACGGCGAAGGTGCTCCCCGTGCTCTTCCTGATGTCCTCCACCGTCAGGCCTTCCCAGAGCTCGGTCAGCGTCAGCCCTCTCTTCTTGTCCACGTCAAACACGGCCCTCTCCGTGATGATTCGGTCCACGCACCGCTTCCCGGTCAGGGGCATCGTGCATTTCTCCAAGATTTTGGGTTCGTTGGCCTTGGTGGAGTGCTCCATGGTGACCACCACCCTGGTCTTGGCACTGGACACCAAATCCATCGCACCCCCCATGCCCTTCACCCTCTTTCCGGGGATCATCCAGTTGGCCAAGTCGCCGTATTTGGACACCTGCATGGCTCCCAGCATGGTGAGGTGGATGTGTCCCCCTCGGATCATGGCAAACGAGTCATCGCTGGAGAAGAAACAGCCCCCGGGGAAAATGGTGACGGTTTGCTTGCCGGCATTGATGAGGTCTGCATCCACCTGGTCTTTCCGTGGGAACGGACCCAAGCCCAGGATGCCGTTCTCGCTGTGAAGGTGGACGATTATATTCGGGCTGATGTAGTTGCTGGCCAGAAGAGGGATGCCTATGCCCAAATTGGCATACATGCCATCCTCAAATTCAAGAGCCGCCCGCTTGATGATCCGTGTTCTTATATCCTCGGCAGCCTTGGCTTTTCCATCTTCCTCCTTCCGGATTGTTAAACGCTCAATTCTTTTCTCATATTTCTCCCCCTGGATGACGCGATCTACATAAATGTTAGGAACATGGATGTCTTCTGGGGCAAACGACCCCACATCCACAATTTCTTCAACTTCGACCACCGAGGTGTTTGCAGCTTTGCACATGGGCACGTTGAAATTCCTGGCGCTTCGCCTGAAGATGACGTTTCCTGCGCGGTCGGCCTTCCACCCTTTGACCAAAGCGAAATCCGCCGTGATGGCGTGCTCCAGGAGGTAGTGGCGCCCATGGAACTCCCGCACCTCTCTCGGCTGACTCAGGATGGCGATGTGGCCGTCCTGGAAGTACCTGATGGGGGCGCCGCCTTCCTGCACCAGGGTCCCGTAGGCCGTGGGCGTGTAGAAGGCGGGCACTCCGGCCCCGCCGGCGCGGATGCGCTCGGCCAGGGTGCCCTGGGGCGTCAGCTCCAGCTCCAGCTCGCCCGCCAGGTACTGCTGCTCGCACAGCGCGTTCTCTCCCACGTAAGAGCAGATGATGCGGGTGATCTGCTTGGTCCCCAGCAGCAGGCCCAGCCCGAAGTCGTCCACCCCCACGTTGCTGCTGACCACGGTCAAGTCTCTCACGCGGGTCTTGAGCAGCGCCCGGATCAGGTTCTCCGGAATCCCACAGAGCCCGAAGCCCCCGACCATGATCTTCGCCCCGTCGGCGATGTCTCTCACCGCCTCCACGGGATCCGTGTAGAACCGGGCGCGGGCGCGAGCGCGGCTGGCGAAGCCGCACACCCCGCCCTCGGCCAGCGCGCGCCCCGAGCGGCCGGTGGAGACGCGGCGCCCGAGCGCCGCCGCGAGGAGCCGCAGGGCCGCCATCGTCCGCTCCCGGCTCCGGGCCGCGGGGACAGGCCGGCGACCGCGTGCGCCCCGGGCCGCCGCCGCCGCGTCACAGAGCAGGCAGGGCGCCCGCGGGCTGACGCGCCGGCCCGGCTGGTCCCCCCGCACCCCGGCGCCTCCGTCTCCGAGGGCTCCCGAGGCGCCCCGCCTCCCGGCCGCGGAAGGCGAAGACGGGGCTTCCCGGCCGCAGACGGTCCGGCCCCCGGGACCAGGAGCAGGACGGCGGCGCACGGAGGCCCCGCGGCGGCGACACTCAGGGAAGACGCGGCCGCCGGTCTCCTCCCTTCTCCGTGGCTCCCTCCTTCCCCGGGTGACCGGTCCAGCCCCAGGGCTCTAACCCGCTGGTGTGTCAGTGGTCCCCGCCCCTGCGTCTCCCGCACTCACCTGTCCTGGAAATGACATTTCCACGTGGACGTCCACCAGGGCTCTCAATAATGTCACCGCCAGAGACAACCTTGTTTCCTACCTCAAACCTGCCCCTCCTCTATTTTTCCCCAACTCAGGCAAAAAAAATATTTAAAAAATCCCGTGGCTCAATCCTGGTCATCCAGGATTCCTCGCTCAGCCTTTCTCCATTTCCCTAACAAGGGCGCACAGCTGTTACCTGCGCCCCGTGTGCCTACGGGCCCTCTGACTTCGCTCCTGTCCCACAGGCTGCTCTCCCCGCTGACGTCAGGGGGCCTTTGGTTTACACACATGATAAAGTCTTTTTGTTCTGTTTGTTTTATAATAGTTGAGATTTATAGAAAAATGGCAAGATAATACAGAGAGTTCCCATATATGCAGACCCAGCTTCCCCTGGGAAATGTTAACATTTAAATCCCTCTGGCACAGATGCCACAACCAGCAAACCATTACTGGTCTCTTCTTCTCAGTGAAACACTACGATTTACGAGGATTTTATTTTCCCCAGTGCCCTTTTTCTCTTCCAGGATTCCAGACATTTAGTCATGACAACTCCCTAGGCCTCTCTGGGCTTTCTCAGACCGTCCTTGTTTTCGATGACCCGGACAGTTTTGAGAAGTACTTCCAGGTATCCTGTAGAATATCCTTCAGTTTGGGTTTGTCTGACGTTTTCTCACGGTTAGACTGGGTTGGGGGATTTTGGGGTGAAGCGCCCTCTTGTCCCAGCGCATCAGGCTGCGTGGATCTACGTGACTTATTCACGTCACCTGGGTCACCTGGCGCAGGTCGTGCTGCTCAGGTTTCTCCACTGTCAAGGTGCCTCCCCCAGCCCTGGCCATCCGGGACTTTGGGCCACACTGAAGGGGTGGGAGGGACGCTGCACCTCCTGGCGGGTGGGGGTCTCCGAGGGCTCTTTTATAAAATCCTGACTCAGACCCTGTCGCCCTCCACTGCTGTTAAATAAAATAAGCTGCCCTAGAAACTCCACCCCTGGCTGGGTTTCCCCGAACTCCTCACGCCCCCTGCGCACCTCTCCCAATCTCATGCCGCCTAATCTCTGCCTGGCCCGCTCTGCCCCAGCATGCCAGCCCCCTGCTGTGGCTCAAACACGCCAGTCTTGTGCCTACCGTCAGCCCTTCTGTCCCCACTGCCTGGCATGAAGCAGCACCCCCCTCAGCTGCCTGCTAACGAATGACTGACTGTGTGAATCCGCATTCTACACACGCGAGAACTGAGGCTTGGAAAGGTCAGCGACCTGCCAAGGTCACCGAGGTAGAAAGCTGCAGAGCTGGGCTTCAAAGCCAGGCCTCTCTGCCCAGAGCCTGAGGGTGGAAGCACCCGTGCTCTGCCCAGTACGGACCCCCCGGAGGAGCTCCTGCAGGCCGCTCCGGAGAGGAGTAGAAAGAATCACTCATTTCCTAGGGAGGGAAACGCGGACTCGCTCCCTCACCAGCTCCAGGGTTGGCTCTGCCCAAGGAGAGGAGGAAACGCCCGCTGGCAGGGGCCTCCTGCTGTCCCGCACTGTGGGAACCTCACCTCGTTACCCCACGGAGCCCCGCGGTGGGGAGGGCGTTGTCACCCTGCGGCCCGCGGAGAAAGGGGCGGCCTCCAGGGCCGGAGGAGGTGGCTCCAGCTGCGTCTGCCGCCAGCGGCCTTGGAGGAGCCCTCAGGAGAAGGTTCGCTGCCCGACCTGAGTCTTACCATCCTCCGTTTCCACATAGAGCCGGAGTCCCAGGTCCTTGTTACGGTTCAACAACCAGCGGTCGCTGGCTGCTGTCACGTCCAACACCAGCCAGCCCTCGTCCCCAGCTTGGAGCGTCTGAAGATCCAAAAAGAACAAGTCAGACTCCCTGTGGACACGAAAGAACAATTAACCGAGGGCCAGCACAGCCGTCTCTGTGTTTCCAGTGCCCGCCTGGGGACCACTAGTGGGGCATCTACTGCCTGGCTCTGGGCTGGGTGCCTGACGTGTCTTATCTCACTGTATCTACTCTTCAAACGTGTTACTGCGCCCGTGTACAGATGGGGAAACGGAGGCTCGGGAGCTCAGTGACCCGTCCAAGGTCCCACAGGCAGGGCGGAGATTTGAAGCCAGGACTGATGCTGGGCCCCTCTCCACGGTGCAGGGGGCCTCGGGCCAAGCATCTTCCCGTCTCTGAGGGTGTGCTCCCCAGGAAGCTCCCCTTCTGTGCTCTGAGAAATGTCCCCCCAGGGCTGGGCCGACACACGGACAGAGGCCTGACCGGGAGGCAGGGCGCGGGGCTGGCACCTGTTGGCCCGCTCCCTGACCACCTCGAACATGCTGACATGGAGGGTCCTGTTGAGCGGGTGGGTGCTGGGAAGCTTGTAAATCCGGAACTCAGCCGCTGTGACCGCCTCCCCCGCTGGGATCTGGGTCAAGTCAAAGCGGAACTCCTTCCAGTGGGGCTCCTGGTGGCCCAGGGTGCGGTCGAGCTCCACTGCAAGACAAAGCGGGGCTGGCAGTCACACGTGGCTCTGGGCTCAGGCTCCAGGGTGGGCAGAGCTGGGTGGGAGCCAGGGGCCTGGGCAGCCTGGGTGGGGCTGGCTCCTGGGCTCTGCCTCCTGGGTGCTGAGCGGGCTCCATGAGCCGTATGGTGAGGGCCCCAGCACAGAGCCCGGCACACGGTGGCTGCCAACAAGGGGTCCATTTCTTGCCCCCAAACCCAGCCTGTCCTGCAAAGTCTCCTGCTGGCTCTGGGACCCACAGATGGGGCAGAGGTCAGGTCCCTCCTCTGGGGAGATGGACATCAGACCCGAGGAGGCAAAGGACCACGGTGGTGGGCAGGGACATAACTGAGCACATTTCAGGGGGACCGGGTCTCCCCGAGTCTGCCGATGAGCATTGGTGGAAGGTGGGGGAGGAGGGTGCTTGCCGCTAATGCTGGAGCTGGGGCTTGAGGGGTGACAGTGAATTTGCCACGACGTCAAGGGAGAAGGACCCTGCGGAGGAGGGCACAGCATGAACAAAGGCCCAGAGCTGAGGAGCGGATGGCACCGGCAGGGACACGGACAGCCATGAAACACAGCAAAGGGCAAAAGGAGGCAGGTCCCTTTGTAGAACGAGGTGAAGGAGGAAGGAGGGAGGCATGGAAAGGAACGAGAAGCAGAGAGGAAGGAGTGACAGCTCCTGGAGAGGCCTCGTCAAGCACTGGGGAAGTCGGCGGGTCCCATGACATGATGGGATCTGAGCAGCCTTTCTGGAGGAGGTGACATGTGAACTGGCTTTGAAGGATCGCATATGGAGAAGGTGGTAGGGAGGGCATTCTAGGCAGAGGGGACCTCATACACACAGGTGCGGGGGTGTTGGGGCCACCCACAGATCAGCAGTGTGGGGCACAGGGCGTGAGTCTGGCTGTGGCCTGACTGTGGAGGGCTGGAAATCCAGCCTAGGGGTGTGGGCCTCGCCTGTGGCCTGTGGGGCCAGGGTTCCGGGCAGCAGGGAAGCGGCATGGTTTGAGGGTGGAGGGGAAAACATGCGTGGAGGCGAGGGTGAAGCACAGGCTGGAGGGGGACCTGAGGCGGCCCAGTGGGGGTGTCTGAGTCCGGGCAAGAGACCGCGGGTGGGACCAAGTCCCACATTTCCCCAGCTGCCCGGAAATGCCCAGGACAGTATATTTAGGGCCATCTCACTTTAGCCTCCTGTCACTTTCAAACACTAAAAATCTGTGTTTACGCAAAGCAGGGGCGGGAGCCGCCCAGCGCCTCCCCCAAAACCCAACACTGAGATTTTAATGACATGTCTGTGAGTCTTTTTAAAAATTCTCTCTCTGGCTACTGGGCTCAGTGACCACAAGTCACCAGGCTGGTGGCAGAGGCGGATGTGGGGAGCACTTCCTGTCCTCGCGGTGGGGACCTGGTCCAGGGATGGATGGGCAAACAGCTGCACTGGGCGGGGCCGGTGGACACACACGTTTGGGCAAGAGACGGGCTTTTCATCCCCAGACCGTGGAGGAGAATGGAACCTCCATCATCTGACAGGGTGCCAGACACACAGCCCATGCCCACCCTCTAGCCAGGCTGCTCCAGAGGCAGGTGACACAGGTGCCACCTGTCCTCCCACAGACAGAGGATGGAGGGCAGGGTTCTGGACCTCTGCCAAGTGATGCTTGCCATGAATATCCACACACAAGTCCCCTCCTCCTACAGACACACTCACACACACACAGCTTTGGTGACAATTCCTATAGATTCAAGGACCGCACAGAACACTTCTGTCACGTGGCTGTGTAAGAATCCCTCATCTGCAGGATGACACAGACCCAGGCTGCTGGCTGTCACAGCGTGTGGTACAGACAGTGAGGAGGGTTGCTCAGTCACACCCTGTGCCTGACCCCTTCAAAGCATCATTAAGGGGATCTGTCCCCAAGGCACAGTGGGGACGGACAGCTGGGACCTGGGGGCCCACTGGGAGTTCTGTCTGCAGGCCTGATGCTGATTTCTGTTGGATCCAGTGACCGAGGGAACAACCCACGAGCCCGCCAGCTCCGTGCGTGCACCAAGCTCTGTGGCCTCCCTCCCTTGCTGACCTGGGGGGCCCAGGTGCGCTGGGTCAAGAGAGCCTGGTTCATCCGAACTCAGCCCAGGTCCAAACTTCCGTCCTGTGGGTTTGTGAAATCGACAAACCAGCCCGTAGTTCCAGCTCGGGAAACTGCCCGCCCCGCTGTTCCAGGCACGTGCTGGAAGGTGGTACATTTAGGAAAATAAGACTTTTTGTCAGAAATTGCTATGACCTCCTGGGATGCAGCATTAAACTAGACATTACTGTAACTGGCCCGGGGGCAGTGCCCCTTTCTTTGCTGGAATCACGTGGATGTACAGCTTTCAGCGGTTGCTCCTTCGGATTAGGAAAGATATGTCTCAAACGCCGGTGTTGAGGAAGAGCATTTGTTAGGACCTGGATTTTCCCCGTGGCAGTTCCTGGGTGGGCTGCCCCTGCTTTGGCTACTAAACCAGCATCGAGAAGTGCAGCTGCTCTGGCTAGGAGCTGGGGCTTCTGGTCCCAGCCCTGACCCCATCAGCGACCAGGTCCTTTCCCTGTGTTGCCTCAGTCTCCTCACCTATGAAGTGGGGCTATTAGGATCCTGTCCACAGAGGGCTCTGAAACAAATCTGCAAAGGGCAGGGATTATGAGACAGGAGCGATGGCCACTCCTTAGGAGCTGGGGCGGGGCGCTGACCCCTAATTTCCTAAATTCATCGATGTATGAAAGTGGTCACCTTCTGCCAGCACCATCCGGAATTTCATGTATGAAACTCAAGAGCCATGGGGTCAAGAAAGGAGATATTCAATTTTCTTTTTCTATGTAAAAGTATGGAATGAAAGATTATATAACATAAAAAGACAGCAATTCGGCTGAAAGGCATTTGGACAGCTTCAAGGTGCCTCCTTTTCACCTGCCTGACCTTTGTCACCACACTTGATCCTCTGGGCCTCAGAATTCACATCTGCAAAATGACCGTTTGATGCAGGGTCAGATGGAAGTGTAGACAGCCGTGTTCCTATGGTAGCTGGTCTTGGTTACGGTCCAGCAAACGCTTCTAACATATTATTCAGCAACGTTTCCTTTTCGGCACACCTTCATGCCCAGCCTCCACCTTCCCCTATAACCAAGGTCTGGAATCTCCCAAAGATGCCCAGGCCCGGAGAGGCAGCCCCTCAGCAACACCACTGGGGCCGTTGCCTGAGTTCTGGCTCAGGTCCAAAGCAAAAACTGACCTTTCTTCATAAAAGTGCTCAAGATTCCAAACATCAGAGCCCAAAGGACAGAGATCACCACATACAGTCTCCTCCCACTTTTACATACACGTGGGGACGGAACCTGGGGGTCCTCGCTCCCATCTGGGCTCCTTTCACTACAGTGGGCCTTTATCACCTGATAGAACGCTGAAAAACACGCCACCAAAACCAAGTTGGAACTGGCCTCTCGCTGCTTCCCACCCCACTGCTATTGTTTGATGGTCCACAGAGGGAATTTATGGGAAAAGCCAAAGTCCGTACAACGTGATTTCTTGGGTTTTCCCAGTAAAATTTTGCTGCGGGTTGTGGGGTTGGGAAGTTCATTCCCAGATCCCCTGGCAGACTCACACAGGCTGGAGGATGGGGGCAGTGGACACTCCCTGCCTGGCCTACGTTCTGGATCCCGGCCATCTGAGATACGTCCTGCCAGGAACCCTCGCTCCGTGGTGGCCCTGTGGGGGAACACGGATGTTTGGAGCAAGGTTTCTGGGTAGTCAATTATCTCCCCCACCTGCAAAATCTGGGGCAGGGATTCCTAAGCTAGTGGTGGTGGTGGGCACCCTTGGGCACGTGGGAGAAGACTCCTGACTGTGTTGCCTTCTCGTGCTCTGCAGGGTTTCTAAGAACACTTACTTTTTCCATTCATGTCTCCAGGTCACATCCAGGGATATTAACTAATTCGCTTATTCAACACCTTTGAAAGCAGTGCTTGCTGTCTGCAAGTCACTCTAGGCACTGGGGAAGCTGCAGGCAGCGGGACAGACAGCCCTGCCCCACAGAGCTCCCAGTGCAGTGGGGACGGTGGGAAGCAAACGAGATCCCTGCACGCGATGAGCTCTGCGAAGGACCTGGGAGAGGGGTGAGGTTCAGGACAATGCCGGGGGGCGGGCGGGGGTCACTGTGCATTTTAAACTTTATTTGGAAATAACTAGATTATTTAGATGTAGAGAAAAGTTGTTGCAAGAATAGTACAGAGACTTCCCATATACTCTTTACCCAGCTTTCCCTAATGACAATATCTTACATAACCAAACCATGGTATAATTATCAACCCCAGAAAATTGATATGGCTACAATACTATTAACTAAACTACAGACTTTTCTTGAATTTCACCAGTTTTTCCACGAATATCCTTTTTCTGTTTCAGGATTTCAGTCTAGGATCCCACGTCACATTTAGCTGTGAGGTGTCCTTGGTCTCCTCTGATCTGTGTTAACGGCTAAGTCTTTGCTTGTCTTTCACGATCTTGACACTTTTGAAGAGCACTGGTCACTTATTTTGCAGCATGTCCCTCAATTTGGGTTTATCTGATGTTTTCTCCTGATAAAATTAAGTCATGGCTTTTGGCAAAGAATACACAGAAGTGATGTCCCCTTCTCCGGGCATCAAATCAGACAACAGGATGTCAACTATGTTATTACTAGTGATGTTAACTGACTCTTTGGTTAAGGTGCTGTCTGCCAGGCATCTTCAGTGTAATGTCAGAATTCTTCTTTTGGAAATAATAAAATCTTAGAGGAGATACTTGGAGATTTAAGCATATATCCTGTTTCTCCTCAAACTTTTGCCCACTAATTTTAGCATCCATTTGTGGATCTTGCCTGTAGCAATTACTACTACAATATCTGCAATAGTGATTTTCTATTTCCTTCTTTCCCTACATTTATTCATTGGATTTTTTTTTTTTTTTTTTTTTTTGGTGAGGAAGATTGGCCCTGAACTAACATCTGTTGCCAATCTTCCTCTTTTTGCTTGAGGAAGATTGTTGCTGAGCTAACATCTGTGCCAATCTTCCTCTGTTTTGTATGTGGGATGCTGCCACAGCATGGCCTGATAAGTGGTGTGTAGTCTGCACCCAGGATCCAAACTTGTGAAGCCTGGGCTGCCAAAGGGAAGTGTACAAACTTAACCACTGCACCACTGGGCTGGCCCCCCGGAATTTTTTTTTTAATTGCTGATTCATTTATTTATTTGTGAGGAAGACTGGCCCTGAGCTAACATCTATTGCCAGTCCTCCTCTTTTTGCTTGAGAAGGACAGTCCCTGAGCTAACATCTGTGCCAATCCTACTCCAATCCGCATATGGGACACGACCACAGCATGACCCAACAAGCAGTGTGCAGGTCTGCACCCAGGACCCAAACCTGTGAACCCTGGGCCACTGAAGCAGAGTGTGCGAACCCAACTACAATGCCACTAAGCCGGCCCATCCCTGGAATTTTTTTGAAAGGAAGACTTGTCCCTTCTCCCATAATTATTCAATGGTTTACTTATATCATTATGGATTCATGGATATTTATTTTGTTCCATGGGTTATAATCCAATACTACTATTATTCATTTTGTTGCTTAAGTTGTTCCAGCTTTGGCCATCGGGAGCCTTTTCAGGTTGGCCCCTGTCCCTTCAACATGCCCCCTTCCCCATCCTTTTCTGAGTACTTCCTATTGTCCAGCACACAAGCCCATCTTATAATTCCCCATCCCCACCCCTGAAATCACTCATTTCTCCAAGGCCCTCTGGCGCATTTTATTTACCATTTATAGAATAGGATTTAAAAACCGAGATCTGGGCCCAGGATGTGCTCTAAACTAATGAAGTGTCATTGCTTGTAGGCCCTCTCAGGGGACAGAGCTAGGAAACATACGTGTGTACACTCACCTAACATAAACACACATTCGTCTTTATTTTATCTATTTTTTCTGGATATATCTACTTTAGAAATCTGAGTTATACAGACACCTCCGATTCCAGTCCAGTGTGGAGTTACTTTAGATGTGGTTCTTGGGAAAAAGCTCTCGCGTAAGACCCTCTAAGATCAGACCTGACACCCTCGTGCATTGCCGGCAGGATAACCTCTATGGAGGGGATCCAGCAAAATATAGCAACATTAAACATGCATTGATGCAGAAATCTCACTTCTAAGAAACTGTCCCAGAGACACACTCACAAAAATATGAAAAGCTGCATGTACAAGGTTATATGTTATCGTACAGTTTTGTAATTCGTTACAGAAAAAGTCTGCAAACAATGCAAATGTCCATCAGCAGGAGAAGGGAAAACTGAAGTGTGCTACAGCCTCATGGTGGGGGGCTAAGCAGCCAGATCAGATGAAGAGATCGTCTATATTCTGCAATAAAGTGATCTCCAGGAGATATTCTTATTTTAAAAAGAAACAAAGTGAACAGTACAGATAACAGACCTTTCATCTAAGAAAAAGTCAAAGCCCAAATATTATAAAACTGCATATACATCATATGTAGATCCACAAGTCTAGATGTAATTGTATTTCTTAAATGGAGAGGGAAACTACAAATGAATAAATTCATCAAAAAATAGCTACCTTTTGGGGGAGGAAGAGAAGAGAGAGTGTAGGAGAAGCCAGCCTTCTCTGCATGCTCCTTGTTTTGTGAATTTTGTAAAGAGTTCACATAAGTATGAAACAAAATTAATTCAAAATACAAAAATAAAGAGCAATATCTAGGATTAAAATGCAAAATAAAGTAAACGAATGACGTATCGAGTTGGTGGCTTAACCACACAGTGAAGATTATTTCAAGTCACTTTAAAACAGAGTAATTTGACTTACATCCCCAGTATAGCTTAGGGATAGCTTAAGGGCAAAACAAACTAAAAATAAAGCTTAATTTTTCAGTAATCATATTATGATGATGATCTTATTCTGTAACTATTATATATATGGTACATTGTGTATAAAATATATATTTGTAATTGTAGAATAAAGCAATTATGATGTTAATGTTGTTAGGAGCAAGTTATACAGCATAAAAGAAAATATAAAATCTAAGAATTTAAGTAAAACCTTATGATCCTAAATTTGAATTGGAAACACCAATTTGAACGCATGACTTTCTTTTCTCTTAGGAAATACACATTCGCTAGCTTTGTCCACCAAAAAGGCCTGGAAGGGACGGCTGGCAGGGGAAATGAGGAGCCCCCGTGCCAAGAGTGCAGTCTCACAGGACCATCCACACAGGGCAGCAGGGCTCGTGGAGAAACGCTGATGCTGACCGGGGCAGGAAAAGCATAAGCAGAGCCTGGAACATCTTGCACCAGACGGCATGGAAGCTCTCAGAAACTCCTGGGAGAGATTAAAAATACTCAGAAGCCAACTTGAAGGGGCTTTGCCATGGCCAAGGAAGGGCCAATTTTAGGACCAAAGGGGATAACAATGGCAACAGACTGAAACACATCACATATGTCAATATCCATCAGTCCACCATCATCCTCATCATGAAACACTGGTCACCTTTGCACAGGATTTCTCAGCCTTGGCACTAACAAAGATAAGTCTTTGTTACGGGGGGCTGTCCTGTGTATTCTAGAATCTTTAGCAGCATCCCCAGCCTCTGCTTACTAGACGCCAGTGGCATCGCCTTCTTCTCCCAGTTGTGACAACCAAAAGTGTCAGGTGTCTCCTGGGAGGTTGAGAACCACTGCCTTTGGAGAATGCTAGGATTCAGTTCATTATCCTAAAACCTGGTAAATGAGGGGAAAAAAGTCAAGTCTGGAGGAGGAGAAAGAACCAGTCACGTGAAGACGTGGAGGAAGAACCTTTCAGGCAGAGGAAAGAGCAAACGCCAATCCTGTGTGTTCCAGAGACATCCAGGAGCCCGAGGGGCTGGAATCTAGTGGTCTAGGGCCGAGGTGCGAGATGAGGCTGGAGGGACAGGCAAGGCCAGGTCGTGTGGAAGAAATGCTGTTTCTCAGCCTTCAAGAACTCAGCACGGTGACTCAAAGAAGCTCTGTGACCTAGGAAGAATTTTATAAACTTCAGCTGTTGCTGAAGGACTGACAGTCCATGAATGACCCTGTGATGTGGGTCGGAAGCCACGTATAGTTTCCTGCAGCCAACAGAGACTCCTGACAGCCAGCTCCATCAAGACATCCAGGCTGGTGGGGCACGAGCCCAGCATTGGGGACAAACAGTGCCACCACTGGTTCCATGAGCGCCTTATTTTGTACAAAGTTTCACTTTGTCAAAGAATTTACATTCTTAACCTTACTGTGGTTCCAGGAAAATGAACAATCTCAACACCCTCCGCCTTCTCCTCCAGCCCCTGATAAAACCTCCTCGGGATCCCACGTTTTCGGGAAAGGCCTGCTGTGGGCAGGAGCTGGCCTCCCCCGCCACGGCTGCAGTCCACATTCTGCCTTTCCACGTCTCAGACCCTGCACCCGCCACTCACAGGCCAGGTCTCCAGATGCCACACCCTGTGTCCACCAGAGTGACACCAGCAAAGGCTTCGGCTATTTTTGTGCCCTGGACAAAATTTAGAGTCACCCGGATGACCTAAATCGGTCTTGTTTCAGACCAAAACGTAAGACTTCAAAAGACACCCTCTTCCTCTAGCGCACAATGGCTAAGAAAACAGAATCTTCTGACCTGTCCGTCCGTCCTTCCTGCCCTCAAACCCGTCCACAGCCCCACAGGGCCCCTGGGAGGAGCCTGAGCTCCGCTCTGCGTCCTAGGCCCCCTGAGCCGGGCCAGCCCATCTGACGGCCTCCTGGGCCTCCTGGCTGCCCACGCCCTCCCCCGAGTCCCTCTCGCCTGGGTTGACCCCATCCCGCCACGTCTACAGGCTACTTTCCTCCGGGTCCAGCTGTAAAGCCCCCTCGTCCTCTTCTGCCCCAACACAGATCAGCCCGCCAGGCTCGCCCTTCCCCATCCCAGGGGTCCCCGTCCCTGGCTCGTCTGCCCCTCTGGACGGCCAGCAATTTGAGGGCAGGGACCGAAGAATGGAGGGTGGAAACGGGGGCTGCTCAGCAGTCGGCTCATCCAGCCCCTTGTGTTCTGAGGCCCGGAGGGGATGTCTCCCTCTGTCCTTCCCGAGGGCTCCTGGTCCCCAGGACAGCAGCTCAGTGTCCAGCATCCTCAGCCCCTTGGGAGTGGCTCCCAAGTCACAGCACGCCTCCAGCAGAAGCCACCCATGTTCTCACTCTGCTGTGGGATGTGCCTCCTTTCATGGCCCGGCCCCTGAGGGGAGGGCAGGCTCCCCGGGGCCCCAGGGGCAGACGGGCGGCAACAAGGCCGAGGGCCCCACTTCCGACCTAAAGCAAGACCCGGACCCCTGGCCTCTGCAGGCGCACAGGGTCCGCAGAGCCAATCGCTATCAAACCTGCACCCTGAGGGCCTCCTCCCACCCAGAAATCTCAGCGCTGCCGAGAGGAGGCCAGGCCTCATGTTGGAGGCATTTTTAGTCAGTTCTCATTACTGACTTTTCTCAAGAGCTGTTTCCATAAACGGCTCTGCACTCATAATTACCGGTGCAGGCCTCAGACGGGCCGGACCCCAAATGAGAAGGGAACAGCCACACGCTCCACCACATCAAGCCTGAAGAGGCCAGAAATAGATCCAAGGAGATGTGAGCAAGAGGGATGCGATTCCCTCAGTTCAAACCGGGGAAAGAACCGACTGTGGGAGTTTTCCAGGAAGATGTGGTCACGGTGACACATCCCCTCTCTCCCCTGGGGAATGGGATCCTGTGAGGAGGTGGGCTGGGTGTTCCTCCCCACCCTGTGCCTCCTGCCTGGAGGAGCCCCACCAGCGGGCAGGAGGTGGGCCCATTCTTTGGTCAGAGCTGGAAAGGCCTCCAGGGCAACCTCATAAGTGGGGAAACTGAGGCC
Source organism: Equus asinus (assembly GCF_041296235.1). Taxonomy (NCBI): domain Eukaryota; kingdom Metazoa; phylum Chordata; class Mammalia; order Perissodactyla; family Equidae; genus Equus; species Equus asinus. Next base: position 83,629,124 of record NC_091794.1, read on the forward strand.
CAGAAGGAGCAGAGACTTGCCAGGGGTCACGTGTCAGGTTGGGGTCCTTCGTGTGGGCTTTCAGACATGGAGCCCATATACAATGAGTGGCCCTAGAGTTCCCCCAGGTGGCAATATTGGTGGGGGGGTCACCTGCTAACAAGGTTCTCCCATCAACAGGTGCCCCGGGAGTGCCTGCTGAAGCCACCTTCCTCCAGGCAGGGCCCTGCAGGGACTCAGGGTCCCAGGCGAGGGCCCAGGGAGATGCTGCACCCATTGTCGGCTTCCGCAAAGACAGGGAGGGCTGGCCCGGCTTCTGCCCCACCTGACCGGGCCCAGACTCTTTCACCCAGCTCTCAGCACTCCCTGCCTCCTGCTGCATTCCTCCGTCCTACGACTTTGCCAGTCTACCCTGAACATCTGCCACGCTGGGGCTGGGGTGCACGGTGGGTGGCAGTGCCATGAGGGTCAGATTTGGTGCCATTCTCAGGCTGTTCATGGTCTCCTGGGAAGCAGGAGAAAGGAGCCAGGCACGCCCCTGAATCTACAGGCGGAAAGCAACCAGCATCCTAAGAGAAACACACATGACGAAGGCGAGGGCTCTGATCATGGAGGGAGCTTCTCTTTGGGAGGAGTGGGGGTGGGAGGACTCAGATTTATAGAAACCCATCCCACCCCCTTTTAAGAGCAGAAATGGAGGTGAGTATATTCTACGCAGAGGGTACACCACGAGCAAAGGCACAGAAGGAGGACATAACACATCAGCTCCCGTTTATTGAGCCCCTGCCGTGTGGCCGGCACCCCGCTGGCCTCACTGCACATCTCGCTTAGTCCTGTGCAAGCTGGGAGGGAGGCCTTGCTCACTTTGTCTTAAAAGTGAGGAAATGAGGCTCAGAGACTTCAAAAGGAACCTGTGTAATGCCTCCCAGCTCCCAAGCCGCACAGTCAGGATTAAAATCCAGGGTTAACGTATTAACAGACGGCTGTGCAGAGCAGCTTTATTCCCAACCCCGAACCGGAAACAACCCAAATGTCCACTAATAAGAATGGATAAATGTGGTGGAGTCACGCAACGCAATACAACTCATTTATAAGAAAAGAACTACCGAAACAACAACATGGACGAATCTGAAAAAAGTTAGACACAGAGTATGAACTGTACGACTCCATTTACAGGAAGTTTGAAGAACAGGCCACCTGAATGTACGTGATAGAAATAAGAGACTGGCTGCCGAGGGGATGGGCTGGTTGGAGTAGAGCACCCAGGGCGCTCATGCCATGTGTTCCTGAGGGGTCTGAATTTTGTATAACGAGCATGCATTATTTCTGTAAACCCCAAAACAATAAAGACACTTACAAACAGGATTCTCAGTTTACAACATTCAACACAGTCCAGTTCAGCAGCACTTACTGCACTTAACGATGGGCCCCAGGCTGGGTGGAGGCAGCTTCTGTATAGCAGAAGAGCAGAGGATGTGCAGGCAGGGAGACGACCTGCTGTGTGGCATTGGGAAAATCACCTAACTTCTCTGAGCCTCACTCTCCTCTTTTTACAACAAAGATGTGACCGTAACTGTGACATGCAAATGAAGGAACATACGCGGAGGTTCTCGGCTTCTGGTCGTCACTGGGTACTGTCTCACATAATCCCTGAACAGCCCCATAGCGTGGGCGCCGTGAGCATCTCCATTTTACAGAGGAGGAAACTGAGGCTCCAAGATGGACTGGAAAGTTCAGGTCACACTGAGAGCACGTGGTGGAGCGAAGATGCAAACCCTGCCCGTCTGAGTCCAGGTCAGAAGTCCCCACCCCAGTCCTGCCTGCCCTCTGGTGTCCAGATGGGGGTGTCACTGTCCAGACCACCTGACACTCATCTTTGTGGCTTATGTATCTGTCACTTGACTCTCCCACTAGAAGGTCAGCCCCATGCAGGCAGGGACTTTGTTTCACTCACTGTCATATCCCAGGAACGAGAACTGTGCCCGGCACTGAGCAGGTACCTCATGATCCTTGAGTGACTCGGTGAAAAAAGGGAAGAATTCCCTAGTAAAGATCCAAAGAAAGTGGCCCGGGGCTCGTGGAGGTAAAGCATCACCCCTTCAAGGTCACGGAGTCAAGCAGGCCCCGGGCAAGTCCCTCATTCCCACTCAGCCCTGCCTCTCCCAAACCCAACACCCCTGTCCCCGGCCGCCGGAGATCACAGGAATAGCTCAGTCTGGTGCAGGGAAGGGTCGGGACAAAAGTGAAGGTGGCTCCATCTGTTCCTGGCTAGCCTTCTGCCCACAGTGCTGCCTGTGCCTCAGTTTCTCAGTCTGGAACGCGGGCACCTGCTGCTGGGCTGACACGAGGTGACAGGATTCAGGAGGAACACGTGGAGCTGGTCCTTCATGTCCTCCTCCCTCAGGGGCCGGGGCCGGCCTGAGGCGCCCCAGGTGCACCAGTCACGCATACACTCGGGTCGAGGGGACCGGGCGGGGTTGTGAGGAGGCACCTCCCACACAGAGCCACAGGGCCAGGGCTGGAGGCCGCTTGTCCTCTGACACCATCACCGTAGGCTGGACGAGAATCAGAGGCCCTGAGCAGGGAAGGGACGTGACTTGGGACATACAGGAATCAGTGGTGGGTCCAGGCGGTACAAGAACCTGCGTGTGGCCTCCCAGCTCAGGGCTCTCCTCTCCCTGAGCACAGGCGACACCAGGGACAGGCTCCGTCTGCTCCTCGTGGGTATCGGCCCCCATTCCAGCATCCTGGCCAAGGGGAACCAAGAGTCCACAAGGCTGAGATTGACAGACAGGCCAGGCAGGGCCAACGGCGGCCCTGGCCACAGCCGTGACCTCCCAGCACAGGCACTGCCAGTCAGGAGCCAGGCAACAAAGCATCTGCTCGGACACAGACGTCTGACCACGGGCGGGAGGGCTGCGAGAGGCCCACGGCCTCTGGGTCCTACTGGCTGCCACTGACGGTCGGCAGCCCGGCAGGCACCAGCTCTGGCTTCCCAGGAGCCAGATGTGGCTGCCAGGAGAGCTGGAGCTGGAGGCAACGGGTGTGGGAGCCTGGGCGTGGGCGCTGGTGCCACAGCGACTCTGCTATTAGACTCCATGGCGGCTCAGGGGCCGCCGACCCACAGAGGCCTGGGGCCCGGGCCTCCAAACCAGGTCAGAATCCTGGTAGGTGTCTAACCCCCACATCAGCCCAGGTAATTACCAGTTAAAACCAGTCTAACCGACAGAGCTCTGTGAGGGCAATGAGGCCATCAGAATGAAGCAGGCCCTCTGACAGCCGGCTGGGCCGCCCGCAGCCTGGGCTTCCACGAACAGAGATCTGCTGGTGAATCTCACAGCGTCACAAGCCTCAGCTCTTAATGAAACGCGCAGAGATGGCGCGGGAAGAAGCTGGGGTTTGGCATCCACAGCCTGGATGATGCCAGGGAGGTGCTGTGTGGCCCTGGGGTGAACATTTAACCTCTCTGAGCCCATGAAATGAGGCTGGTGAAACTGCTTCACCCGTCGTTGCATGGATGAAATGGGGAATTATAAAGCTATGGACCTTCAAATGCTAACTTTTAGTCTAAAACAGGTAGACACACCTTTGGTTGGCTTTTAAAATTTGTTCCTGGGTTTCTCGTGTGTATGAGACACGTGGGGACATTCCTGTCACATCCACACCTAAGCCGGGCGGCAGCTGGGAGGGACGGGGTCAGCAGTGACCAGGGCCAGGTTCACCCTACGAGAGGGGCTGATTTCTGCTCCTCCCCCCCATCAACCAAACGCACAACAACCCCGAGGATGCATTGATCACTAGGATCCCCATTTTACAAGGAGGGACCTGAGGCTCAGAGAGGGGGAGGGACTTGCCTAAGATCACACAGCAGAGGCAGGAAAGGGACCAGGTCCACCTGAGCAAAGGGCACTGCTTGATTCCAGCAGCAGCTCCCACCGAGGCTGAGCACGCCCTGACCCAGGAGACGCTGAGGGAAGCAGGACACGGGCTGGGTGGTGACTCACTCTAATGGATGGCTCCCCTGGGGACATTCCCGGGGTGACTGCATCCGCAGCTCTTCTTGGTCCTGAGCCCAGGTCAGCTTGTCCCGAGGACAGAGCTCCAGCCTCAGGTCCACATATGGTCTTCTCTGTCCCGAGTCCCCACCCTGCCTCTAGCCAGGAAGGTGGCATCCAGAACCCACTGGCCCAATTGCTGTGCCGGGCACTGGGCTCTCAGCAGAGGTTGACAGTGGCCTCCTGCTACTCATTCCCCCAGCTCAGCCCACCACCAGCTCTGGAGTGGGGGACAGAGGCCTCCATGGCTGTCCCCTCTTCCCGCAATAGTGTACGAAGCAAAAGGCTGAGATCCCACAGAACCCGGTGCTGCTTGGTCCCTAGGTTCCTCCACCCGAACCCCTCTGAAATCTCTCTCTGCTCCGAGAGCCACCCACTGACAGCAGAAACGTTGCCACCTTGAGCACTGGATGGCGGGCCAAACAGTCTGAGCCTGTTCTGGCCATAGAAAGGCTGTGCTATCCTGGGCATGTCACTGCCTCTCTGAGCCTCACTGTCCTCATCTGAGAGAGGGGCAAATATCATGGCTGGTAACAGGGTTGTTGGGAGGATTAAGGGCGATGCTGTAGGTGAAGGGGGCTGGTGGCCTTGCAAGGGTCCTCTCCCTGCTCTCGGGCCCACAGCTCTCCCCACCGCAGGCTGAGCTGTAGTCCTTGGGTCCCCAGGTCCAGGCTGGTGTCTGCCCCAGCCCAGCCCCTGCCCCTCCCTAGCCACAGGCAGCAGGCAAAGCGGATAGCGGACAAACACTCATGACAGTAGATTAAAGAGAGTTTGGTGATGGAAAAGGTTTCTTTGAGAACTTTAAGGGTAAACGGCTCCGAGATTTGGCGTAAAATTTCTGCAGAGGAAAAGCCGGGCTTTGCCTGGGAGAATGAAGAGGGTTCAGGCTGCCCAGTGGGTCATTCCACAGGCCAAGCCATGTCCCAAGCACGGGCCCAGGGTGACAGATCACAGAGCCTGCCCCACTGAGCTCAGAGTCACCTCCTTGCCCACTGGCTCCCTGACAGCCACACCCCCACCCACGCCTCTGGGGCCCTGGCCCGGGGAGGAGGCTGCTGTGGACCCAGGACACCGGTTCTCATCTCAGCTCTGGTCACTCTGATGATGTGACCGGGCTCTTCCACACTGAACTTTGCCACTGTCTTCAGCGCTGCCCTTATCACAGGGACAGCATCACAGCCTCTGTTTACTCATCTGTCTGCCCAGGACCAGCCCGTCCTCCTGGACTGCCCAGGGCCACCCGACACGACATGGTTCCTACGCTTGCGTGTGTTGGGAGGCGGGTGGAGGTTCACGGCCCTGACTCACATTCCCGCGTCTGCCCCTGCCCTTCCCGCAGGGCCCCGACCTCCACACCCCTTAGCCTGCCCCGCCCTGACTCTGCGGGGCCCTGTCCACGACACGGTCACGCCCGGCTCACGGCCCGGGCGCGCCCTGCCCAGGTCATTCCACACTCCCCTGCAGCCCGCGTCCCTCCCCCGGGGCCCGATGGGCGCGGACACAGCCCGCCGTCCCGCACGCGCGCTGGGCGGAGGTCGGGCGTCACCGCCGGGCCCCGCCGCCCCCCGGGCCCGCGCTCACCCATGTTCACGAAGCTCATGACCAGGTCGGCGTGGCCCAGGCGCCGCTCGGGGGGCCCGCCGTCCTCGGCGTCGTCGCCGGCCATGGCGTGGTAGAGGTCCAGCATGAAGAGCGGCGCGGACGCGGGCGGCCGGGTGGCGGCGGGCGGCGTGCGGGGCCGGGGCCGCCCGGGCAGCCCGAGCACCTCCAGGATCTCGCGCTGCAGGTCGCGGCGCTCGCGCGGGCCCAGGCGGCGCGGCGGGCAGCCGGGCGGGGGGCGCGGGCCGGGGCCGCCGCCGCCCAGCGCGCACAGCGCCAGGCCCAGGAGCCAGAGCGGGCCGGGGCGCGCGGCCATGGCGGGCCGGACCGCGGCAATCACCGGGCGCGCATCCGCCCCGCGGCCGCCCGGCCGGGCCCCGACGGCGAGCGCCGCCCTAGAGCGCCCCCCGCGCCGCACCTGGCGCGCTCCGGCCGAGGGGACCCGGGACTGTCGGCGAGTCCGGCGTCGCCGAGGCCGGCTCAGCGCAGGGGCGGCGGGCGAGCTGCCGTCGGGCTCGCGGAGCGCGGATGCCCCAGCTCCTCCCGGGCGGCCCCGCCGTCTGGGCCGCCGCCCCTGTGCTCCGAGCGGCCGCCGGGTGCCGCCCCCTCCAGGCCGACCAATGGGGCGCAGGGGCGGGGCCAAGGCCGCGGAACCCACGCCCCGGGAAGGGGCTCTGGGGTGCGGTTGGTGTGGCAGGAGGTGGCTACCTCGAGATGCGACCCGCTAGTGGGCGATGCGCCCGTCGGGCGAGGGGTCCGCAGCCCGGCCGTCAGGGGCCTCAGGGTCGTCCTGGGCTCCGCTCCCTGCCGCTGGCCGCGCCGTCCTGCAGGCTGGGGGCCTCGGCCTAGGGACCCCAGGGCAGCAGCGCTGTCCGGGGAAATCAGGAACCTGGCTCCCGCGGGGCGGGTCCGGGCGCCCTCGCCTGGGCGGGGATCCCGAGTTTCGGCCCGGCCAGCGGAGGGACCCGGCAGCCCCGCCTTGGTGCGCAGACTGTCGCCCAAGAACCCGAAACGCCTCAGCCGGGTCTATAGGTAGAGGGGCCCCGCGGGTGCTGGCCATGTCCCGAGAGTGGGGCGCGTTCCTCTGCCAGCAGCAGCCGGGCCCGCGTTCCCCGCCACCGCAGCTCCTCGAGGCCTCTCGGCGCCTTCCCCGCTGTCCCCTTGCGCCGTTGTTGGGGGCTTCTCCTTTCCGGACACCTGCTCGGTCGCTGCTCCTGGCGCGCCCACCCACCTGGCTCCCGCGTGCTCCCGGGCTGCGCCCACGCGGGCCGCCCCAGCTGTACCTGCGGCTGCGCGGTCCCCGCCAGCTCTCGCTGTGCGCCCCGGGGAACCCGGTGCCGATTCAGCCCGGCGCGGAAGACGCGCACCCGCCTCCGGCCGTCCCAGGAGCTCTGGGGCCCTCGCCAGCGTCCAGGAAGAGCCTTTGCGCGTCTAAGTTGTCACGGCCCCCAGCGGCCTGCAGAGAGATGGCTCCTCAGGGAAACTCCTCGGTGGACCAGCCCTTCCGCACAGCCTGCACTTCCCGAGGCGCGCTCTCACTGCGTCTATTCGCTTACGGTTAAGGCGCTGCGCTGGGAGGCGGTGACACCTAGACCGAGCTGGGAAGACTAGAAGGAATTGGCCTGGGAGGACAGGGAAGGTCAGTGGGAGGAAAGTGTTCCAGGTAGAGGAAACAGCTTGTGTCAAGGCCCTGAGATTCGAGGGAGCATAACAACGGCAGGTAACAAATAACGCTTACGGTGTGCCAGGCACATTCTGCATCAAGCTTTCATGCACACACATTGTATAGAGTGGATGCCATTTAAATCCCCTCTGTTAACAGGTGCGGAGACTGAGGCGCACAGAGGTTAAGGGGCTTCCCCGAGGTCACACAACAGTGGAGCTGGGCTGGGGCAGGTGGCCACATGCAGGTGAGCTGTTCAGTGGAGCCTGGGGGGGGTGTGTGTTGGGGGGGGGCCAAAAGGGGAGGGTGAAGCTGAGGCTTGGAGGGGCTGGCAAGAGACAGACCACAAGGGGCCTTGCAGGGAGGCTGGATGAGGGCTCTGGACTCCAGGCAGTTATGGGCCCCTATGTAGTTTCAAGACTAAACTTCAAAATGAATGTATGATGTCCAATAAAATTCACACTTTCCCATGATCACTTCAAACTTCTAAAAAAATATCAAAACAAATCTAAACAATCATTTGCTGCAGCCTTAAGCCCTTGCCTAGTCTGCCTTGTACCCAACAGGTCAATTTCCACAGTGCTTGGAATTGGAAATTAACCTGGCTAAGCATGCTGCAGCTTAGCCATTGAATGTGCCCAGGGCGAGACCAGAGCCTGGATGCAGAGGGGACCATGGACTGGAGAGAGACTGGAGTCAGGGCCACAGTTGGACACAGTCGCAGTAACGAGAGGGCAGAGAGGGAGACAGTGGCCATGGGTGGAGGGCAGAGGAGAAGGCTGTTATGAGGCTGAATCCACAGGGCTTGGTGACTGCATGTGGAGGCAGGGAGCAGAGTCAAGGGGGTGTCCTTGACTGTTAGGCTTGGTCTGGGTCTCTGAATCTCCTGCGCCCTTCACTGTCCTTCTCTGTGCCGCTGGGCATTCCTCTGCACTCCCCTTTGAGTCCACACTATCATTTGGGGCCTCAGATCTAGCCTGTAATTCTCAGGGTGTGCATCGTGCAACACCGGGCTCCCAGCTAGACTGCAAGCAGCCCAGTGCTGGGCTGATTCTTGTAATAGCAGAAATCATTTCACTCAGTTTAGGGCAAGCGGAGATAGCTGTGTCCTTTAAACAATGGGCCTCACATTCCCATAAACCTAAACATTGGGTTTTAGCCATTCCAAAGGGCGTCACCCCATGATTCGATTCAGCAACAACCCCTGGGCTGCTCTGTGCTGTGGCCTGAGTCAGAGATGAAGCCAGCCAGCTCCCTGGCCCGAGCGGCCCCCACTCTAACAGGGGTGACAGTCAGGTGAACCTGAGTCATTCCCGAAGGCAGAGTGAAGGCTGTTCTTTGACAGAGGGGCGGGCAAAGTGCCTGGAAGGGAAGAGGGAGCAGAGGCGGTGATGTGTGCGTAGAATCCTAGAACTCCAGAGCTGCAAGGGAACTGAGGTGGGGAAGCTTTCTTGCAGAAAGTGGTGTCAAACAAGGGCTTTCCCCAGCCACCTGGCAACACTGTGACCTTGGGCAAGTCACTTAACCTCTCTCAGGCTCGGTTTCTCATCTGTAAATGGGGCTCACAATTGTAGGACAGTGATGGGGATTAAAGGAGCAAGCATCTAGAGCACTTAGCATGGTGACTGGCATACACTAAGCACTCATTAATGCTAGCGATTGTCCTTCAAGGCCTCAGGAACTCGCATTCATGCTCTATCCTAGCAGACACTAAATCTGCATTGCTTGTTCAGCACTTGTATCACAGAACTGTAATTTTATTTTAACCCTTTTCCTGCCATCCCTTTATTTCCCACATGGTTTTGCATACAGGTGTTTGTTGAATGCAAATATACTGTCTGCAGATTCCACCACTAGCTGAGCTTTGTTGCAAAGACTGAAGGAAAATTTGAATGACTTGGTAAGAAAAACAAGTGACCATGGTCCAGACTCTGAAAAGATGGCGGTCAAGCTGTTTTCAGCATGCTTCTGCAGCCAGGAGACCTAAAGGGAGCAGCAAATTTGGGCAAAAACCACTATACTACACAAAATTCTGGCATCTTAAAGTTCCTCAGTTCCACGGAGAATAAACACTTCCTTCAGGATCTATCAGCCTGCACATTTCTTTTAATCTGGATATTTGGCCCCAAACAGCTTTGGCAAACATGTGTCCGTCTTACCAACTTCCCATATCACAAGAGTATGGCCTCTGATCAAGAATACAGGTGGCTGAGCTTGAACCCTCTTCCCTCTCAAGTTCTCTAGTTATTTCCCAGTCTAATGCCTGTTGTTGGAATTAGTTGATTTTTGGCTGTTCTAATTATTATAAAGCCAACTAAGGGCTGGGGCAAACAAAACTGCCAGACTTGAATAGGGAGTCAAGGATGAGATTTAAGGTCCACTTTGCCATTTATTCGTTCTGTGATCCAAGCAAATCACTTTCTCCTCCTTTTTCCCATTCCAGTTTCTCCATCTGTAGAATAAAGGAGCTAGATTTGATGACCAATTTTGCTTCTACCTCTGAAATTCTATTCTGTCATTTAACCAGAAATTTCAGTGCACTGTGGGAAATTGGCCCCATTCTCTCAAACCCCAGGATCTCTGTGATTTCTAATCTTTTTACATATTGGTATTTGCTTAATCACATAAGTGGGGCAGATACCCTACAGATTTATGTTAACGATAGCCTGATTATTTCTTTGTTCCCTTGTTAAATAAAATTAATGAGGATAAAACAAACAAGAAAAAATCTATTAATGAGCTCCATAATTTATCCATCAAGATATTCTCGTTTGAATAATGCATCAAAAGAATCATACCCCAGAGTAACATGTTATATATAAGGTAAATGGTTGAGAATAAAAATCAGGAAATACAAAATGTTTGTTACTGCAAGCAATTTTAATACAAAAGTGTGTCTTGTTTTTAAACAGTTCATTGGTAGAGCTTTAGTTTCTGCCTCAATTAAAACCAATTGAGATAATCACACAGCAACATGGTCGGAGCTGAAGAGGAAGAGCAGCTAAAAAACAGGAGCCCCAGACAGCCCCTCTTCATGGTCACTTGGTCAGTTAATTTTATTACGCACAAAAAAAGACGGAAGCAAACGGGACTTGTTAACAAGTGTGCTGGTGAACTCCTTTAAAGGACGAGTAAGTGTTTATGTCCACATTTTCAGAATAGGCTCGTGGAATTCATTCCTCAGTTTGTGGGAAGTTGATCGACCATTTAAATAAATAGCAAAGAATGCAGATAAACAAATCTATAACTCACAATGCCACCAAGGAGTCTCCCTCTGCCAAGGGCCTGGGTTCTGGTGAGCACAGGAGTTATTGGTGGCTGGGCTGGATAGGAAGTTATAAACCAGGACTCTTAAAACTCCAATGTTCTGACGTTTTCTGAACAGTTACATTTACCCCTGAATTCTAGCAGCTATTTGTCCTTTAAACACCCAGTACTGAAACAGTATTCAAAGATAGTATTGCAATAAACTCCTTTTGCTGTATCATGTGCAAACGTTACCTAGATGAGGTTCCCTCCCCTCAGCTAAAACCACACAACATTAAAAACAATGGACAAAGCAACTAGAAGAGCCTTCCCCTCAGTTCTTGCTAATTGAGGTGTCTGTGATTTACAAAAAAAGAGTTCCTTAAACACTGCAGGATTCTTATTTTTTGTTTAATATAATTTCTCTTGCTGAGACAGCAAGTCAAGTTTATAAAGAAGATGCATTTAGGAATAATCCTAAAAGATAAAGCAGGTTTACAACCCTGCACCGCGCAGAAACCCTATTTAGAGGCTTGTCTTTTCTTTCTTCTTTTTGTTTTTTAAATACACATTTGCATCTTGACCTTTTCACTTGTTTTTCTCAAATATTTCATTTCTGGGCCCCATCCATTACAGGGTTACCAGGAGGCAAATTTTATCTACATAAATATTCACATGAAAATAGTAACTTACAAAAAGAAAAAAAATAAGGCAGCTTCATAACACAATTATTCTTTTACACTTTTAACAATATAACTTCTCCCGTTCAGAATAAATATACACCCAACGTATGGAGCAGGATTCAAGGTGGACAGAGGCTTGGGGTGCTTGTACAGTGTTATCGCTTGGGACCAGGAGTCCTGGGGGAGGCAGTGGTGGTCTTCTTAGACATGGTTGGGATTTTGGAGGGTTTGTTTAGCCCTCTCCTGGAGTTGCCCTGGCCCCCTGCGGCGCTGCTTTCTGAAGTGTCTGAACAAGCAGACTGTGTCTCTAAAAGGTCAAAGTCAGAGGCGTCGCTTCCTCGTCGGCTGCTGGCTCGACTCCCAGCCCGACTCCCGGCCCGACTCCCAGGGCGACTGGCTGACTTTTTAGGGTCTGGAATTCAAGAATAAAGCAGCAGACTTAATAGAGACAGCATGGATGGGGGAGGGAGAACAAGTGACTAGAGGCCAGGGTTCTAATCCTAATACCACCTGATATGCTGTGTGACGTTGGGCAAATCAGAGCCTTTCTGAACCCTGGTCGTCCCATCTACCCAGAAGTTGCTGAAACCTTTTATGGCTTTGTGATTCTGCTTGAGAAGCTTGGCTCTGAGGATCAGAAACTAGCTTCTATCCACAGCACGTTACCTCATATGCCCCCACAGCAGAGCCGTGCGAGGCTGCTCGATCACCTTGGCACAGATGAGAGCCTGCCAGCTGGGGTAATGTGTGAGCAGACTGAGAATGGGGGTGAAGTGATAGGAAACAGGGAGCCAGGAAATGAAGCCAAATCCCTAGGTCCCCACAAGGAACATCAACAGGTGAACAGATGCCATCCTCCTCTGACTTTCTTGGCTCACCAGCAGCAATAATAAATATGGGGCGTTGGAAAAATTACTAGCAAAGGGCCAGTCCCAACACTGGGCTTCTGAGGAAGGTCCTGCTTCAGAAGGCCCTTTCTGAAGCACCTGCTCTCAGGAGGCAAGATTAGAGCTGGCTGTAGTGACAGAGAAAAGTAAAGCAGGTCTGTCATTCTGGGCACCACACCTAAGGCTACTCTCCTGACATGTCCCTGGGGGGGGGGGGGGGGGCCGTGAACCGTTGCTGAGAGGCTGCTGCTTCCAAATTCCTAGCCTGGTCACCCGTCCTCACCCTGTCCCAGCGCACAGGCACGAGGGCAGACACTCACCTGCTCGATTCGTTTTGGCGCCTGTGGAGGCGGGGGAGGAGCTGTTGCTAGTATCACCAGCAAGCGATGTCCGACTAGAATGAAAAGTTGGTGTCGGTCGCTTCAACTTGCTGCCTGTTGATGGAATAACCTTAAAAGGATAAAAAGGTCATATTTACTTGGTGAAATCTTGGATGGAAGTTCAATTTTAAAATTTGATTTTAAAATTTAAAGTTCAATTTTGAGCCTCCTTATGTCTAATTGATCGAAAAGCAAATTAAAAGTCCAGGAAAGCAAAGATTTAATTTGAAAGTGTCCTAGGTCATGTATTTGGATGATTTCCAAAATAAAGGTTTCATGTTCATTTAAAATTTCAAAATATCTTCCAATACCTTCTATCTTAATGACAAATTTCCACTAGAACGGGAAAAAACTCCTCAAATAGTAAGATTATAATAGTTTAACAAACAGAAATATGATGAATGAGTAAAGGAAAAAAATTTCAAATAACCCCAAGTATCCAAGTTTTGAGGCTAGACGTTTGAAATATGAGTTCTAGCCACAAATATTTAATATGGAAATACAAATGTTACTCCAACCTCTATTACTAGGTAGGTGCAGTAACTTCAGTCAAGTTAAGATCTTCACTCTACTTCCTCTTTGGCAAATGCAGATACAATTACTTGACTTGTGGATCAAATAAATGGTTAGTAGAAGTACACAAGAGTGGGACTGTGGGATCAGGAATGAGGCTCTGAATGGGGAGCCAAAAGACCCTGGCTGGGGTCGGGGCTCTGTGACTTATCTAAATTAACACCTGTGTCATTATTTCTCCCTGAGGAAAGCAGGGACAGACCCTGCCTCTCCGACTTCATTTCTACCGCACTCCCTCTCTTTCATCCATCCAGCCAGGCTGGCCTCCTTGCTGCCCCGCCGTCAGCCCTGGGAGGCTCCCTGTTTGTTGTCTGTCCTCCTGCATTGAAGGGTAAACTCCATAAAAGCAGGGCTTTGTTTTGTTCACTGTCACATCCTCAGCACCTAAAGCAGTGTCTGGTACAGAAAAGGGGCTCAATAAAAACTTGTTGAATGAATAAATCATGAGCAGAAGCACTTCCTAGACTGGAAAAGAGCTGGGTGGATGTGATTATCACTGCTACTGGTAGGAGCCACATCTCCTATTTGAGTGGTTTTTTGAAGATAGTGGTACACTTAATTTGGAGAAAGAATATTTTAGATCTGTTTTAGACATCACTCATGCCACAGCAGGTGCTTCTAATTTTTCTGTGAAGTCAACTGTGTAAATTGTTTTCCAGGACCTTTAAGATGTTTATACAGATAGAAGAATAAAGCAACCGATTTCATTGTGTTTCTTGTGCTTCTTTAACTTATAAAGAAAAAGCAAAAGCGACAGGAAGTGATTAACATTCAAGCACAAACCCTCCTGGCCCACACAGGAGGAAGAGCACCAGTTTCAGACGCTGTTGTGAGCACTGCTGCTGGGGAGCCCACAGCCCCAGGGACCCTGGGCTGGAGTCCACGTCAGGACACGGCCTGTAGAACACCAACAGGTAAGGAAAGATGAAACCTCAAAACGAAATGAAACGAAAGGTAAAACCCTAAGACAAAACAAAGGCTGATCTAGCAGAATCCTATGAGAATTTGCACTTCCTAATTAAAACATTGAAAATTTTAGAACTTTTGAGACTTTCATGAAACTGGAGCCATCAAGGAAGAGGAAATCAAGACAAGCAGGTTGAGTCTTGGGGTCTTAGTGGCAGTAGGTCCCCAGATCACCTTCGAAATCAGACAGATTCCTGAACTGGTTTTAGTGTGGAGCGGGACGAACCCCAAAGCAGCAGCCCATTCACAGGCATTGGCTTCTTGTCCCCGCTGCTTCCTCTGGCTGAGGCTTTACAGGATTGAAGACAATGCTCTCTTTTGAGGCATAAGAATCCAATGGCTCCCAGAAGGAGCTGGAATGCAAATTGTACTGCTACTGACAAGCCGCTAGCCCATGTTTTGTTTCTGAAACACTGCTCTTCCAAAAGTGCTTGGGCATTATAATGACTGCACTTGAACATGCTTAATTGCTAGCATGTGTATTCAAATCAAGGCTGTACACACCCAAGTGCCTAGGCCAAGAGATTCAGAAGCTAAAATCTGAGCCTCAGAGCAGTGTTCACTGATTCTGTGCTTGGCTGGAATAAACAGCACCCACACCTCAGACCAGTGTGGAGATACCAACCGCCGCTGGGATGTGGCTCAGGGCGGGGAGCACCAACCACTCTTCTGTTCTAAGCAAAGAGGGACTGTTGAACATGCACCATAGTCGAATTTCAAGTGTTCGTAACTCGTCTGTGTATCTGACATTTGGAGACTCCAAGAGGCCTGATTATAAGCAATATCAATAAACAAATCACCAAGAATAACCATTGTTTATCATCCTGAACAAATATCATTCTAAAGACGGTTAGAAAGTTGTTAAAGAATCCAGTTTAGGCATCTCTTATTTATCTCCAATTTTGGTGAATCCGAGTTAGAAACTCCTGAAAAACACTTGACTAGATGAATCAGCTGTGAGAGCAAGCACCACAAAGACGGATAAGAGCATGGATTCGTGTCAGGAAGAATAGCTGGTCAAGTTCTTGGCATTAGCGAGGGCCTCGCCTTGATTGTGTCCTTAGTCAGCAAAGCCATACTCTACCTCAGGGCTGAGCAGCTGGAGGTCAGGATAATGGGTGTCCCTGACAGAGGTGCCAGCTTTACTGTTTACCAACCAGGGTTTGTCATAACAGCGAGAGAACTGAAGTGGAGTCTGTGAAACGGAAATCCAAAGGGAAGGACGGGAACAATTGAAAATGGAACAGAAAGGGAGCAAATTTGGAACAAAAAAATAAATAGAAGACACTAAATTTTAAAGAAACAGAAAACAAAATAAAATGCATATCAGTCCAACGGGATGAAAGGGACCAGGCTGAAAGGCAACAGCATTCTTTGTACATCACCCATCATAACAGCAAATTTCTCTGTTAGCTCCAGCTGCACAGATAGTGCCCGGATTTTCAAAATTAGTAACTCTGAATGGGCTCACACTCAAACTGGGAACATGTGGAAAGAAGCGTTTCTGACTTAATGACCTGAGTTCACATTTTAACAAATGTCCTCTGTAGTCATCTGAAAGGTTCTGTATCTGTGTACCACTAGGGCCTGGTCAGCCTCGCCTAGGTAGAGCTTGGTCTGTATGTCTTCACATTGCTCTCCTCACTGGAGTCTATCAGAGGCTACACTGAACAATGATTATCTGCAAAGATGGGAACAGGGAAGAAGGGCATAATGGAGGTCAGTACGTACCTTGGTACCACTGGCTGGGGTGGCTGGAGAAGATGGCATGGACGTACAGCTGTGGTTACTCTGACTAGCACTAGAGCTGGAGCGAGTAGGGGAGGCTGCCCGGGAAGATGGTTTGGACCTTCGACCCCGTGATCGGAAAGGGGTCATCCCCTGGGATGCCCCTTCAGGTAGGATGAATTTCTCTCTAAGTTCGATGTTAGTTCTACCTCGTGCTAAAAAGGGAATAACCACACATATATACAATGTCAGTTAATCTTAAAAAATATTACCTTTGATGGTCATACAGCTGCTTGACCCCATGATAACAGTTATATAAGTTATAGGTTTAGTACCATCTGTCGATTCTTTTAAAATAGAGATAAATTCATGATCTATCAGCCTTGTCAAGATTCTTACCTATTGCAAACACATTTAATAAGCCCCTAGGTTTGCTAGAATAAAGAAATGTTTGTATACAAAGTACCATCCCGCTCTATTGTCATGATCTTGCCTTGCCACTGTCCCCTGGGGTAAGCACACTGTAGCTGGTCAAACAAAAGCAGATGCAGCAATTCAAAAACCTCTGAGGTTAAATCAAAACCCTTCTTTTCTCTCTCATAGTACATGTGTACTGTTGCTCAACTTTTGCAGGATACGTGGTAATGAAATAGTGGAGAAAAACAGATCCCTGAAATTGACATTGTCTAGACTCTTCTATGTGAATTTAGTCAATAACAATCCTAAAGAAAGGGGTCCAGGAACTCAGTACGTAAAAAGATCAGGAGAGAATCACTAAGAAGTAAACATGTGGGAGGAGAGAGAGAGAAAGATCAAGATCATGCACAAAACTTGCCAGTGAGAAACTGTTAAGTCAAAAACTGGAAGCGATGAGAAGCTGAAGGGAAGATGGCAAGTGGGAGAGGAATGGTAAGGGGGAAAGAATCTGGAAACAGCACTGAAGGCCAACAGTGCTGTCCCATGGCCTTCTGGAACTGTGAGACCAGAACTTAAAATTTGGATTCGGTCAGAAGATACCAAGTACAGCCAAAACAAATGTTAAATGTGAAAGATACTACTAAATAATTCCTCTGGAATAAGTTCTTAGATTTTTTCTCACTGAAAGGTGTTATCCTGCAACAACCTTCTACCACCTCATTCATCCTAAACTGTTCACTTTTTAGAATGTACTAGATAAATCTAGACAAATGGGACTGCTGGCGAAGCCTGGGAGAAGGGAACCATTATAAACAAAATATTTGTCGTTCTTTTCTATTTTAGATTTTTTATTTTAGCCAGAAACTACAAGTGTAGAGGATTTCAGGTAATTGTGCTACTCTCTGTTCTGCTTAACCCCACACATCCTCAAGGAATTTGAGGAATCTTGGTAGAAACAGATTTTAAATCAGGTTGTTATGAGTGTCCAAGCAGTGTGGTTCCAAATTCCTAATCAAATCCAAATTCTTCTCAATTTATTATGTTGACACAACAAAGTATCAGGTTAAAGGGCTAACTTGGATATCAAACGCTCTGACTCACAGTCCAGACTGCCCCAACCAGGTCTTCCTGCTCTGGGCCTGTTTCTTCAGGCTCACTAGAGGTGACCAGACTGACAGATCTCTCAGAGTCCTCCTTGTCCAGATGGTCTACGATTTAATGCTCCCTGGAATGCTAAGCTGTTTCCTTCCTCCTCGGGCCCCAAGAGAACTTGCCCCTTAAGGGTCATTCCTTGGCCTCTACTTATCCGTTTTCTGGACTTAAGCACTTCCCTCGTGTCTACTAAATGATTCTTAGAGAGTTTCCTTCAGCACTAACTTGGGTATTTCAGTAAGACTTCGCATCATAAAAAACTATGGAATCAGAACTTAGCTATCTTGTGTTTGTTAAAGTACCCAGCACAATGGTGGACATACAGTAAGTACCAAGATAACACTGATCAGTGAAAAATCATTACTCAGCTGAGGATTCAGACACCAGAATTGTTTAAAGAACTTTAGATGTGTGGTTTAAACCTAGTAAACATTAATAGTTTACTTCTGAGCCAACTCTCCCAGAAAAAAAACAACAAAGTGACAGAAGAGAAAGACTCAGAAATGGATCTCAGATGAGGGCAATGACATTTTAAATGTAATAATATAATAATATCATGTTCCCCATGCACCGTGCCATTTACAAACTGTGATTACAGGCAGTACTGCACTTGACCATCATCAGCAACCAGCCAGCATCCCTATGTCACTAAGGAACTGAAGCACTCAGAGGCTGAGGTCCAGGAAAGCCATGGCAGGGCTAAGACTACAACCAATGTCTTCTACACGAGCTGTTCGCTTCCAGCACCCCAGCTCCTGGCATCATCACCTACAGTAGCTGTCTCCACTTTCTCCTCATCCCACTCAGGCTTCTGTCCCCATCACACCACTGAAAATACTCTGGCAAAGGTCACTGATAACTTCTGCCTCAGAGGAGAATCCTTTTAAAATGTAGAAAGGCTGAAATATACAGAAAAGTACAAAGAGAATAAAAGTTGCTTAATCTTATAACCTAGGGGACATCACTATTAAAATGTTGGTGTGGCTTTATTCCTTTGCACAACTGTATATATATATGTGTGTGTGTGTGTGTGTGTGTATATATATACACATACATATATTTTTTTAATACAAAAACATCAGGAACATTCCTCGATGTTCTATATGTCTTGCATAATTTCAACTAGTTGCAAAGTATCATTTTATCATATGGATGTCTATTTAACCAACTCTGTGTTGTTTTTGTTTTTTGCTTTTTCTCCCCAAATCCCCCCAGTACATAGTTGCATATTTTAGTTGTGGGTCCTTCTAGTTGTGGCATGTGGGACACCGCCTCAGCATGGCCTGATGAGCAATGCCCTGTCGGCGCCCAGGATCCAAACCTGTGAAACCCTGGGCTGCCAAAGCAGAGCGTGCAAACTTAACTACTTGGCCAGGGGGCCGGCCCCCTGTGTTGTATTTTTAATTTGCTTACAATTTTTAAACATAGTATACAATGCTGTGTGACAAACAGCTTGGAAGAAGCCTTTGTGCTCATCCATAATGACTTCCTTAGGATAAATTTCTACAAGTCAATTTGCTGGGGACAAAGGATACACACTTAAGGTTTTTAATACTCGTCAACTGATCTCCAAAATTTTATAGCAACGTACACTCTCTAAAATAATGTATGAGTATATTCAATTTACTTCACTCTGCCCCATGCTCGCTGTATTACTCAGAGAGAGAACATGTGCAGATCTGACAATCTGACAGGTACAAACCCCTCTCTGCTTTTGTAATTTGCCTATGGGGGATTACTAACTGCTCTTCTTGAAACCTCCCCCCACCGCTTCCTCCCCAACAACTCCTTCTTGCCCACTTCTTAAACACTGACGGGCCCCTCGGTTCCGTCCACAGTCCTGTTCTCCCCCTTAGATTTTTGACCTGGTGATGAGCTCATCCACCTGAGACCTCAGTGCCACCATAGGGTCATGCCTGACTTTCAAATATATCCCCAGAGCAGACCCTCCTCCTGGACGTCAGAATCTTATATCCAATGACTGATTAGACATGACCAAAAAAACCTGGTTGGTGATGTAGGTCCCTCCCTCCCGATGGCAGTTCAGTCTATTCATCTACCTTCTAACGCTTCTGGAGTCAGCCGAGCCTTTCCAGACCCTCCTACACTTAATGTGGCTCATGCAGCATCTCCACCCTGGACGGCTGTAACAGGCTTCCAACAAGTCTCCTTGTTTCTCATCTCAGTCCCCATCCCTCCCTCACTCTCCATTCCCCAGAAGGAATTTCTTAATAAAAATCTGACGTCTCCAAATGGCTCATAATTCTTTGATGGTCCTTCATTGCTTAGAGCAGAATTTCCCAAACTGACTGAGGTTTTTGAGGCGTTCCCTACAAAAAGGAGTTCAGTAAACACTGCATACCCCCCCTTGCCCCAGGAAAGCCCTAATGCAAGCAGTAGTTTGTAAGCTCTGGGAAGTCCTGCAGTAAAGAAACCACTTAGCTTTAACTCGGTGTCTTCCGAATGCATTTGACCATGGTTTTTTGGGGAGTTTTTTAACGACTGCATCTTGTGGACCAGACCCTGAAGGTAGCCATCTCAAGTTCAGTTTTTCAACCACTAACGAGGCCATCATTTTCTAAGGGACTTATATTGGCCACTGATGTTGGCTGGAACAGCCCTGTTAGTCAAAATTCAGTTCTAAGTATTGTTTAATGGGTGCAGAGTTTCAGGGTTACAAGACGAAAAGAGTTCTATGGACAGGTGATCGTGGTATAATAGCGTAAACGTACTTAATGCCACGGAATTGAACACTTAAAAATGGTTAAGATGGTAAATTTTATGTTACATGTATTTTATCAAAATAACAGAAAAAAAATCAGTTCTAAGCCAAATTGTGTCCTTTAAATCTTCATAAATGAAGTTTTCTACATCTTCACCTATTTGGGAGAACTAATTTATCTAATGCTCAAAAACACAGTACCCTAAGGTAAAGGCATACCTATTCTTTAGGCTGAGGTGTTTTTTTAATCTCCATCCAAAACATCATGATTTCCTTGGCCATGGATGAATTCAGAAACTGAAATCTCCAATTTTGGCAGCACCAGGAACCTACCTAGTTGAGTATTTTCACCTTTTACATTTGGCTAAAGCAACATGCATAAACATCTGTGTAAAAGGAGATAAATGATACTGCATATCGGTATTGTAACATTATTACAAATTTTGTACTATCCTCAGTATAACATTTTCTATGGTCCAGAGAGCCAAGGAAATGCTACACAAATGAATACAAAATTTACACCAAGTGGTGCTTCTAGAAGCCACATTAATCCTCACAGAACCCTAGACAGCTTCAAGGAACTTTTCTCTTTGGAAGTCACTTATTACATCATGCTAGCCCCAGCACAGTTTTTCATTTGATTAGAAGTAGCTCGCCCTATCCATCAGTGGTAGAGCTATGGTATCTACGACGGCTGGGGAGTTCTCAACTCTGCAGTCAGTGGACCTGAGGTGACTGCTGAACTCTAGGAGCGCACTCCTGGAGAGGCACGGAGGAAAGCCTTACCTTGTTTGCTCCAAGGGATGCTGAAAAGGGCTACTATGTTCCATAGAAAATAGCTACTAGATGGCTCTCCCAAATTTTCTTGGGGTTCCAATTTTTAGCTATTAAGATAGGACAAAGCAAGCAATGTTTTCCTTGGCCAGCAGCATAATGTTATTGTAAATAGAGCACATTTAGCAGGCAGCAAACAGGCAACCAACGATTCCCAAACATCACATGCAGCATCTCTGTTTTTATTTGTTTAGTGCTATGACATGACAGGAAAAACAAAACCTTATTAATAGATTTGGGAAGGAATAATGTTTTACTGAGTTATGGTTGAAATGATATATATTGCTCCTCATTTAAAATAATGACAGAGGACTTTCATATCAAGGAAGTTGGTTTGCAATATAATTAAACTCTAAAACTCATTAAACTTTTTCAAGTTTTTATCAGAATAGATGTTTTCAAAATTAACTACTTTTTAAAAAAGGAACTCCTAACGAAAATGATTACTCTGGTCTATTGGAGTAAATGCAGGATGAGTTAAAATAAGAGGAACTATTTACGGGCATATCTGAATTCTTGTGAGAATTGTACCCTTTATCTCTAAATGCTTCAGAATATGACTATACGTCATTTCCAAAGAAGTTACATAACTACACTGTAAACATTTCTGCTAGGTTTATAAATAAGCCTTAATAGTTTAATTATACAGGTTGGACCACTAATAGACACACAAAAAGGGGTATGGTGGTGGGGGGTATGTAGCCTCACAGACACACAGCAGCTTGGTCAGGAGCACACACTCTAGAGCCTGTCTGTCTTGGATTTGAATCTTGTCTCTGACATTTATTAGTTGTCTGTTTTCAGGGAAGTTATTTAACATTTCTATGCTTCAATTTCCCATTCTATAAAAAGGAGATAATAGCATCTACAGTTACAGAGCTGTAAATGTGTTATTATTTGTAAAGTGCTTATAATAGTGTGTGGTGGATAAAGCTATATAAGTATTTGTTAAATAAACAGAAACTCAGAACAAATTCCATGGGTACTATCTCAACAGGAGCATTTTATGCTCTGTCAACTTATCACAGTTAGAAAAGCTATGGTTTGGCTATTTGAAAGCATTCATAAAGGCAGCAGATACCAGAGAGCCAAGAGGCGCTATAGTTGAAGCAAAGCCATTCTCAACGGGCTGGGGTGTGGGTAGGAGGGACAAAGCTTAAAAGCCAACCTATGGGAGACTGACTGGAAATCGAAGAGCTGGAATCAGAGCGCTTTATTTTACTCCCAGGATGGTGAACTAGAATAAAAAATATATAAACACAAAGAAACAGAGACAGAGCAGGAAACGCAAAAACTGGTCAAGAAACATAAACTGGCAGACAGTGGGGGAGCCTCCTGTATACCCACATGCAGCTTGGCTCACAGGAAAAAGGAAAGGATGCAGTTGAAGAGGAGTTAGCAACTGGAATTTGATCATTTCTCCCCTTCTGCAGCTCTCACACGCCTCTAGCTGCAGATGCCATCACTCATTAAATTCACCGTTTTCTTTGGCCTTCGGCTGGCATGCCAGCCTTTTCATGTTTAGCAGACAGATACCCTGAGGTCTTGCTTAGGTGATCATCTGTCTTAGAAGTGTCTAGGCTCACTGCCCCAGGCTCCTTATCCCTCCTCCTGGTCAAGGGAGCTCCCCAGTCCTTCCCTACATGGGAGGGGCCCAATACTCTCCCCAAGGTTCAGGCCCAGGAAGTATAGGCAGAGGGATCTGGAGCACTAACAGAGAAACTGAAGGGCTTCATCAGACTCCTTTCTAGGCTAGTGTTAATTTAATACCTCAAACTGGAACGCTTGCTGACACCAATAAATTCCCAGTTCTTGTTACTGTGTCTCTCAAAACCCATCTCCCCTGCCAGCATCAACCTCTCCTACTTTCTCTCCCTGGTCTTCTCTGGCACCCACAAGTTCTAATCTGTGCTAGTGGGACAAAATCTGGGCAGCCCAACAACAAAATAAACAGACCCCACTACCGCCACTTTGTAGAAGCATGAAAGATCAGCGGTGAGGGCGTACCTAACACATAATTCACGCTCAGGATGGTTCCTTACCTCGGCAGGGGTCATTTTTCACTAAAAATTCATCCAGGGCCATCCATCCTCCACCAACACGGACCATGACTGTGCTGCGCAGGATGCGGACCAGCCGCAGCTGCTGGGAGTCCCCGAACTGCAGAACCAAGGGAAACTGATGAGTGAGCATGCCTTGCAGCAGGGCTAGACTTTCTTTCCAAAGCAGACTGTATTCAGACAGAATGACAATTTGATAGTTTGGAGAGAATTTTAACTATTTTGCATTTTTCACAAAAGAATTTTAAATATGGGAAAGCCAAAATATCAAACTAAAGACCAGTGTCTTGATATACTTTCTACTGGGATAAAGTTAACTTCTGATGGTCATGCCTCGACACCAAAGGGGCAAGATGGAGGACAGATACAACATTAGCTCATTTTGATTCTTTTAAAGGTTCTGCCTAAATTAAATCCCAATAATAAAATTCTTTGTCATGCTAGTTTATTTTCATAAAAGAAAAGGTAGCTATAAGGTGGATGTCAGCTTCCGAATACAGTGTGCTCAAAAGTTAAATGGGGAACAGCAAATAATATTTCAAGCCTCAAGGAAACCCTTGCAAAGCATCATTATTATTATAAGCTTAGAAGGAAATTTGATTTTCCACAATAGGTTTTCAGAAATAAACCCTAAGAATTCTCTAATTGTGATGTCACCAGCAGAAAAGTTTCTTCAGCTGAATAAATGATTAGCTGGTATTTATTCTAAAGGTTAGCTGAAGAAACTGAAATTTTAATCTACCATGCTGATTATAAATACTATTCAACAATCATTTCGGGATGTTAAAACAAGTATGACTTTTTGATATTTATATTTTCCTGTCTAACATTCCTACTTCCCAGCCCTGTCAACCTTTGGAGTTTCCCATTACATAAATTACCCTCTTCCCAAAATAAAGAGGCAACAAAAGAGAATCATGCTGAGATCCTAAAACAAAAACCAAACAGGTGGTTGGAGAGAGAGAATTCCCGAAATTATTTAATTCAAGGAGAGTATTCCTGGGAGAGAGGACAGACTTTTTATCTTGAAACAAGGCACAAAAATTGAAAATGCCAAAAAGGGTGTTTGAGAAGGACACGTAACCAACCTCCTTCACAATGAATGTACTTCTGGTAATTCTCTGTATTACTTTGCACTGATCAAGTGCACTGTTTATACAGGCAAGATGATGGAAAAAAATATCACCCCTCTCCCAAGCCCCTCACTTTGAAAATAAAAATAGCCCTACATCTTTCATCTCATACAGTTTTTAAGTTTTCATACAAAGTGACTACAGCAACAGCATGGTAAAGCGGGGACCCACAGAGATGTCAGGGAATAAACATCCTGTCCTGGGAAAGAAGCTGCCCCTTCCGGCTCTGTGGGCGTCTCCCTCAGAAGCTGGCCCAATAAGTGAAAACGGGGAGGTCCTTTGGGAGGAATCGAGGATTCCACCACATCCACGAGCAGCAACGGCCTGAGTCACTATTTGGGGTCTTCTCTGGACAGCTGAGGAGAGAAAGGAAATAGGGCCTAAAGGCCCTCCAGAGTGAATCGGGAAGGACCCCAAGATGTACTTTATCCTTACATTACTAGGGCCTGTAATTTACTTGTCAGCCTTTAGAATTACTCCACTTATTTCATGCTTTTTTCCCTTTAATTCCTTACTAAAGATCCCTCTGAAAGATTCTAACTTATTTTTGCTGAGCTATGGGGGAAAAAAGGGTTTGACCCAAACCAGAGGCCAAAGTGGTTGGGGAAGTTGAGGCCAGAATGACGAGCAGCGGAAGTGGTTATGGCAGCTCTAAAAATGGGGACCCGCACAAGCCTGGCAGAGCTGGGTCATCAGTGAGTCAAACACCTCAGAACAGAGTTTTAGAGGCAATGGTAACTTCTGTTTCCTTCTCTTAAACGGAGAATCCCTTACAGTGACAAAGGTTCTTGCAGTGGCTATGACATTAGCTCTGTGTGACTGTTGGCATATGATCCTTTAGGCCTCAGGTGCCTCGTATATAAAATGAGCTTCATAATTCTGTTCCCAACATTGGAACTAACTCATCTGACCCTCTGCTGGTCAATGGACCAGTAGAGGAGGACGTCAGTGGCATTTTGAAGGGGCCCTGGTAACCGCATGCAGTCATTAGCAAACAGGCACATCCTTTATATACTACTTGGCATTCTTATGCAACGATTTATTTAAAGCAAGTTTTACTGTTCTTGTCTTTAGTTTCTTTCTATCTTCTGTTCTTCCCGCTGGTGCAGAAGGTTATTGTAGTTAGTGATTAATTGCAGTGCCTGGAACTTAACATTGATTGAGGGCTTCAAATCAACTCTTAGTGTTTCTGATTTCATATCACAAGACAGATTTCACCCATGCAATTTCCTTCCATCTGAAGACACAGGACCCCAGAGCCCTCAAAAAGATCTAAAAGGTTAGAGTTACCAAGTGCAGTCAAAAACATTCAATCTTTTTTGCAAGTCTAATTCGATCCCATTAGATTTTGCTGGCTGGCCATAATTGGCAAACTTCAGGCTATAGCCAATGATGATTTCCACAGTACACTTCTCAGGTACCTTATAATTATAAAATACAAAATAAGTGCAGGTAACTATAAATATTAATAAAGTATTTAAACTGACTGAGTACTTAAATACCCCAAGACTTTTCGACTTAGTGTACCTGATAAAATTTGTGTTCACTATCAAAAGACTTTGGTATAAATCAGAACTGTGCTGTCTGGTATTCTGACTCCCAACATAGAAGCACAAGGTCAGGCTCTTTGTAGAAGTGGGATGGATTGATAGCATGGTGTCAATCTTCCCTGAACCTTATTACTTCTAACTCAGTCCAGCATAATATCATTGTCTTCAGACAATCTAATTTTGAATGGAAAATTTCATCTCCTTTAGAAAAACATGTACTTATATCCTTTTGCTACTAAGACAGCTTTGCAATACTAGCCCTGTTAGCAGTTTCTCCACTTGGTAAGACAACCAGGTGTGACCCAGGCATGCTTCAGATTACGTCCTCTCCCCACAGCAAAGAACAGGCAGCGTTAGCTACACAGACCATTCCCATGGAGAAGAAGAATGTTGCAAGGCACACTGTACCTGATTGCCGAGGAAGAACTACAGACAGTGAGAGTAAAGGATGGAGGAAATGGAAGAAAAAAAAAAGAACATTTTGTCAAATTAACACTAAGGAATGAAAATCATGTGATAACGTTACCAGTCTTCAAGGAGAGTGACACTCACTGACCGTGTTCTTACTAAGCTCCTGGCACAGGATGTGGCTTGACAGATTAAGAAGACCTAACTTTTCCACTCAATGTTGTTCTTGTTAACTCATTTCTCTCATAGGTAATTAAAAAGACAAGGAAACAAAACTCAACAAGCAAGCATAAGATCGCTTGGAGCTTCATTAACTAAATGCCCTGGGTTGGCTACAAGGCAGTCATCCAGCACCCCCCAGCTATGAGCAGCACAATGTGGTTTTGGTGTACTTGAAGACATTTTTGATATACTAACGGAACCCAGATTTTCCCGTTCCTAATTTGGGGCGTATAACTGTGCAATCTGACATGGCCATCTAAATCCTCTTTGCCAATCCTAGATTTTCCCTTAGGATTTTAGAGGATCCTGACAAGCTGCTAGATATATTTTAGGAAGTCTGTTTCAGATTCCTTCTATGCCTCGACCTTGGTCTCAAAAGAAGCTACAACACAGCAGAGCTCCCTGTCAGTTATGTCCACACTCAGCACAGCTTTCCAGGGAAGACTACTGAGCCTGGCGTCTCCCCAGTACACCTAGGCCCTATTTGTAGTCCAGCAGGCACAGTGTCCCTTGGGGCCTTGACGCAGTTCCTCCAGCCCTCTTTGAGCCTGGGAGCCACTGAGGCTCACGAGGATCAGCTCTTTGGGGTGAATGGCCAGTTATCAGATAATGGTGTATTCAGTTCCCCGAAGACTTTGGTCAGCAGTAAACAGAGGGCTCTAAAATGTCTCCTATACTGGAACTCAAGTATAAGTTATTATTAGCTAGATATGGCACTATTTCTCCGATGGGACTATGTAGGGCACTAAGCTTACCCAAGAGGACACCTGACATTTGGACTCTATAGAGATTAGGGCCAGAGAGCGACCACATCTCAAGACCCACTAGCTCTGGTCCTCTAAGCATCTCTAGTGGGAAGGTGGGATCATTGAGTCTGCTGTGTGTCAGGTTGTTTTCACTTGAAAGGGCCACACAGGAGGACCACCACCACAAAGGACTGGTTTTCTCTTCCTTACCCGGTATTTATTCTCTCCAATCTGCTCCACCTGAAACCTTTTTGCACATTTGCACTGAGCCACTTGTCTTGTGACCTATTGGTTGTGAATAACAAAAAAAGCAAAGTGTGAAGGTTAAAGCAAGACTACCTCTTCAGAGAAACAAAGATTTTTACATATAAACAGGGAAGCTATTCATTATGTATTTTTTTGGCATTTCAGGCTTTTGACACATGTATCTATTTTCTATTCCGAATTAATACGTTGTTCTTACTAACTGGGATATTCGAGACATTGAGAGAGAGAGAGTATGAAAGAAATTCCCAAGTAACTATAAAATACATTCTTCCACCCTGCTTCCAAATTCCTTTGAGAAATTTGCTAATATGCATGCATCAAAATCAGTTGACTAATTAAGCAAATTAATGAACTGATTTGAATTTCAACCTAGGAGGCCAAGATTGCCCTGAAGTTAGTCCTGGGGTGTTCCAGGCCACTCCCAAGACATGCCCCACTGCCTCTTCCTTTCCAGAATCAACAGATCCTGGGATCTCTAAGTGCTACTAATGAATCCGCTATTTTCAATGTGATATGGTTCTTAACTAGGCAGAAAGCTTGGTGAGCACACACCATCTTAACTATTACATTTTACTCCTTAAATGATACATTAGAAGACCAGTCCCCTGGATCCTGAGGCAGGATGCTCAGGACTGAGAGACAAGTCTGTTCTAAGTAACATGGTGTCTGTTGAAAAGGATGAGTGTGGTAAACTTCTCTGCAAACTTTAGAGCGCCACACCGATGTGACTCACTTGAGTAAGAAGTCATCTAAACTGAACCAGAGCTCAATAGCCAGAGATCCACTGGGACAATGTCATCCAATGGGGATCCCCAAACAGAAATCCAAATAATTACCTCACAACCGACAAGTCACAGAGCTGATAGGAAAATTGCACCCATCCAAATTCAAGAGAGTAGAACCCTATGGCCAAAAATGTACTCAAAATATAACCATTTCCCATACCTCATCCTCAATTTTATCTGCGTCGGTTGTTGGTCGATAAGCATCTTTGTTGGGATGGAGAGCAGCCACAAATTCATAGTAATCAATGTAGCCATCCCCGTCTCGGTCAAAAATGTCAGCGACAGCAGTCATCTCTAACTTGGTAGTAGGGAACTCTGGAGAAAATTAATCACATTTTTGAACATTCCAAGAGGGCTTACTTGGGTTTTTGGAGGTCACAGGAATACTTTTTCAAAGAAAAATTTATGTCTTGATTTTTTTCTGAAAAGCCAGACACGCCCACTTAGAAAATTTAGAAGATATAAAATACTACAAAGAAGAGGGGAAAAAAAAAAAAATCACCCAAAAATGCAGCACCCAGAGACTACTCACTGTTAAGTTTTTGGTGGGTGTTTTTTTCTTATATACTCCCCTAACCCCCATTCAATTAAAAAAAAAAAAAAAGATTATTTCAGATATACCAAAAGGTATAAACACAATACTACAACCACCCAAGACCTACCACTCAAGAATTTATTCTCTACTCCACTATTATTAGACATTTAGATTTGTCTAAATTAGATATGACAATTTGGAATTAATAGGATGAAGTGTTTTCTATGTTTAGATAGCTGCCTTAAGTTCTTGACAAAATGCTTTCTGAAGGAAGTGTGAATATTTACAGTAGCCAAAGTGGTTTATTAAACCATAAATCAGATTACACTGTCTCTCAGCTGAAGACCTCAGGTGGCTGCCCACCATCCCAGTGTCTCTGGAATGAGAGATTAGATTTGACCTCTTCACCATGACCCATTAGGCCCTGCACTACCTGGCTGCTGCTGACCCTTCCAACTCCAGCTCTCTGAGGCCGTGACGCTCCAACCACGTCAATTTCCCTATTCCTAGAACACGCCAAGTGCATTCTCATCTCAGCACTTTGTATCTGCTGTTCCCTCTGCCTCTCTCTCTTCCTTGAAATCTTGAGGTGGCTGGATCCTTCTCATCACCTAGGTCTCAGCTCAAATATCGCCTCCGGACAGGCCTTCGCCAGCCACCCACATAAAGGTGCACAGCTGTGGACTGTGCTTTGTGATCCTGGCAAGTCCCTTAACTACTTTATGCCTTAATTATCTCTTCTGCCAAAACCAAATGAGATCACACGCTATGTAAGCTGTTATATAGATGTCAAAAACTGACATTATGAAAAAATTACTTTTTTAAAACATCTTACTTAGAAGGTCATCATTCACAAAAGTTAGCTCCCTATCTATACTTCAAATGTGTTTTGCTTGCCACAATGTGTCAAACAAGACCTGCTTTTTTTATTCCCAGCAAAATGAGGTTCTTCTCTCCATCAAAACAACAGACCAATTTTAGTAAGCAGTTACATTACTTCTTCCTTAAGACTATAGGTTTAACTTCAGAAAGACTGTTTAACCAGAATATTGCCTGCTTCTACAAAATAAGTGCAAAGAATCCGGGTGTGACCTGTGTTTGGAATTATGACTGGACTCACTGGATGCTAGAATGCCATCAATAAACTCCTGACGTGTTATCTTCCCATCCTGGTCCTTGTCAATTCGCCGGAAGAAATCCATCACCCGGGACTTTTTGTGGTTCATCCAACGCATATACTTTTTCCTCCAGACATCAAAGTCAAAGTTGGCGAATTCCTTCAACTAGACAGAAATCAGAGGTGTCAACAAGACCTATCATTTTGGCTTGCAAACCTGCCCAGAGCATACCAAAACTGTCAGACATTCAGTAAAGCCATGCAGGCCTTCTGGAGGGGCACCAACAATGACATCTATGTGTTGCCTCTTCTGTGAAGGCACAATTTGGCTCCTTCACATAAAGCCATGATTATTTACATGAGCTGTGGTATGATGGAGCAGCGGGAGAAACAGTAACTGAACAACCACCATGGAAAATACAGAGCACGTAGAACAAGAATGGGGGGAGCCAGCCTTGCTTTCCCTTTGCACTTTTATGAAGGACCACCCTCTTAGATGTAAAGGAATGCATTCTATCCCAGACGAGAAGTCCTCAGCACTCCCCACTTATGGGATTTTGAAAGGAATTATGATCACACCGAGGCCCACATCAGGTGGCGCATGTTTCCCACCGTTTTCTGAGATAATTTGAGTTCTGGCTGGAAGCAAAAGAATCCAACCCTGCACCCAAGCATGTGTCTTTGGAATGGCACCAGAGATGGCAATCTGCCCATCTGACTTCCATGTTCAATACTGGGCCTTGACAGACGACAGCAGGCTGCGCAGGGGACAAGGCAATGTTGAGCTACTTGGACCATGTTAGTGATACAGACTTAGAATGACCGTGCAGCAGTGTTCCCCCTGGTCTTTCAAACTTCAAAGTTGGAAGGAATAGGGGAAAAAAAGCCAAAAACCAAATATGCTTAAAACTCAACTGACCTACAGAAATACAACAAAAAACACAGAACACTCACTTCCGGGCATAGCTGCTTTGATATGCACAAATAAAAAACACATAAAAGATATTAGAAATTTGTTTTAGAAACTAGGAAGTGTAGTACTATATATTTTAGACTGGTTAACGATACTTAAAATAGATTTGCTTTTTTCATAATCTAGTGAAGAGTAATAGAATAAAAAGATTATAAATAAATTACTCTTATTTCATAATCGTGTAGCTTGTATCTTTACATAAAGGGCTCAATAATGGCCATTCTTGTGATAAGCTCCACACCTGGAGGTAACTTCGCAGTTATGCTCCTGATTCTTGACCACAGCCCGGTGCTGAGGAGGGTCAGCTCACAGACCGTACTTTCACAGACTGACTGGTTGCTTGCTTGCTTTCAACAACCAGGTGCTACTGCCTACTCTTTTGTGAGTGGTTTCCTCACACGTGTCTCTTTTCTCCTAGGGGGCCTGAAGGACAGAATACTGGCTCACATTGCTCATATTAAGAAGGCCTCAGAAGGACTGTCTTTTGATAAATGTCCCTGGCCCCTAGAGATAGCTCTTGGCAGGACCTCACCTCCTCCAGTCTATCCAAGGCATCGTTCAGCTTCCGTTGCCGCTCCAGTGCTAACAGCCACACCTGCTGCCAGCGGGCGGAGAGCTGGTTGATCCGTGGGTTTTTCGCTTCAGATTGTGAAAGGATTGGCATGGGAGGAGGTGTGGGCTGACTCAGGGACTTCCCTAAAAGGAAAAACCACAAGATCAGAAAAGTTGGTTTTGTCAGTTCACAAACAGAAATTGCCATATGTGTGAACTTAGGAGATCTTAAAACAATAACCAGTCAGTAACTGAGAAAAGAAACATGGGACCTAGCACTATTTAGATATGGAAGCACACTAATTCCAAAACTACTGATCCTCCTCCCCAGCCAACAGGTCTTGTCTTCGATCAAGTCTGTCCTACCTTAGTGAGCTGAGGAAATGTCAACTTAACTGAAAAAGCAATGGTCCCATAGGAGCTGATTTATTTTATGATTAAATTAGGGTAAACCAAACATAAACAGCTAGCACTGATGACCAAGACAATGGAAAGGCCACTGCAAAAGAAGTTGCTTAACCGCTTTGAAACTGCACACCAATCCAAGAAAATGGAGCATAGTTACTCTGTCAGTGTAAGAAAAAGGTCTTAGTTTAAATCCAACATGGTTTCTGAAAATGGAGAAGAAATTTTTTGATAGACACTTGGAAAGTGTTCATCTTCAATTAGTGTAGGGACAAAGCATCCTAACATAGAGGGCTGGAAACATACTGCTACCACTGCGGGATTTCTCGATGAAAGGCGCATGGGCAGGCTCTATATTCTTTCTTTTGTATGTCTTGGTGACCCGGTCCACGTCAGGCTGTTTGCGAGTCATCTCCTCCATAAAGGTCTGTTAAACGTAAGCAATAGGAAAAACAGTTGAGATTTTTCTTTGACTAAGATGGAATCAGGCAACTTACTAACAAAGGCCAAGCCCATGACAGACAGACCAACTGACAGATGCCTTTGTACACTGTCTCACTCCTTTCAGGAAATATGATTAAGCAAGGCACTTTACCAGGTGCTGGAGACCTGAAGGAGCAAGACATGGCTCTGACTTCAAGGAGCTCACAGTTGAGTGAGGAAAACCAAGGAGTCAGAGCAATGAGTGCTACCCAGGGTGCCACAGGCGGACCTACGACAGGCAGCCCACAGTCCGAGGGGGCGAGAAGGCTGCCTGGAGGCTGGTGCCTAAACTGAGCACTGAAGAATTAGCCAAAGACTGGGGGGAGGGCAGTCCCAGCAGAGGACACAGAGCGGGCAGAGCCAGGGAAGCCTGACAGCGTGGTGAGCCAGGGCCCTTCTGATCACTGGCTGAGCAGAGGATGCAATCAGAGGGGTGGCAAGAGGGAGGGGTGAGGAGGGAGGCAGGAGAAAGATCCAGAAATGCCTTGTGTCAGGCTAAGGGACTGGGACTTTATTCCAAGAGCAATGGAGGAGCAAGGGAAGGATTTTGATCCAGAGAAGAGACATGATCAGATCTCTGTCTTAGAGCTATCATTCTGGCTTTTGTGCAGAAGGCAGAGTGCTGGTGGGGGACAAGTTAGGAAACCATTGCAATAACTGAGGCAAAACATGGTGAAGCTCTGAACCAGGGCAAGAAAGAAGGAGTCAAGAGGAATTCTGAAAGTAGGACAGATAAAACCTGATGATTGGCTAGACGTAGGGGGTACAGGAAAAGGAGGAGTCCCGGACACACATCACAGGCTTCTATGATGGGTGACTGGGTGGACGAAAAGAGAGGAGGCAGGTGTGGAAGAGAAGGGTGGAGTCAGGCAAGGAAGCAAGGATAAAATGGAGTTTTAGAGCTGGCTCTGACTTACTGAATCTCTGGACTTCAGGGGATGCTGCTGCTGGAGATCAGGAAAGAGACTGGAAGTCTTAGGTTTCTAGATGGTGGCTGAAGCTGTTGGACTAGACAGAACTCAGCAGTGTGGGAAGAGGGGCAAGAATGGAACTTCAGGGAACAACATTAACAAGTAGATAGAGGAATAGGAACTGGCTAAGACAACTGAGAAAGAATCATCAGAGATATGGGAGGAAAACAAGAAGACAGGAGGACACAGACGTCAAAAGAAACGAGTTTTGAGAAGAAAGAGGCAACTATGTTGCACATCAAATAAGACAAAAACTGAAAAGCATCAGTTGGACTTAGCTAGTGGCACGTGCCTGGGACAGTGTCAGTGGTCTGATGGGAATGGGAACCAGACCACAGGGGCCTGGGGAGTGGGTGGGAAACAAAGAGAGAAGGCAGGGAACAAGAAGCTCGTCAGAAGAAGGAGGGAGGGAACAGTGGGGGTAACTGGAGGGGGACACAGGGTTGAGAGGACATACTGAGCAGCTTTGGAGGAAAGAACAAATAGAATGGGAGAGCTTGAGGACACCAGGAGGAGAGGGGATAACAGAAGGAGAAGCTTTGAATAGGAAGATGACAACCTCTCATTTAGCCAGGAGAGAAGGTGTCAATGCAGGTAAACTTTATAGGAAGTCTAGGGAGTTCTCACTGACAAAGTGAACTACTTATATACACTAAAAAGACCGATTTTCCATAGTATAACTAAGCAAGATCCATGCTTACATTCAGTGTAAATTATCATGGTTAAAAACTGTATTTGGGGGCCGGCCTGGTGGCACAGCTGTTCAGTTCATATGTTCCGCTTTGGGGGCCTGGGGTTCGCCGGTTCGGATCCGGGGTGCGGACATGGCACTGCTTGGCAAGCCATGCTGTGGCAGGTGTCCCACATATAAAGTAGAGGAAGATGGGCATGGATGTTAGCTCAGGGCCAGTCTTCCTCAACAAAAAGAGGAGGATTGGCAGCAGATGTTGGCTGAGGGCTACTCTTCCTCAAAAAACAAAAACAAAAACAAAGAAACCATATTTGCCTCCTAAGGATCTATTATAAAGATAGCTCAACTGACCTTTCCTTCATTGAGTTTAGTTTGATGTGTTGTCTGAGTTCATCTCTGGGTTCATGCAAGAGACCTTTCTGAACCCTGGTGTAACGGGGTTAGACCAATGGGGCCTTGGCTCAGAGGCAAGTAAATAAAACAAGATGTGGCAGGCAGATTTCTAACATGGCCCGCAAGAAGCCCACTCCTGGTGTATAATTCCTAAGTAATCTCCTCCTGAGTGTGGTCAACACCTGTGAAAAGGATGGCATAGTCGCTCCCTGGATTACATTTTATGATATAAGATGTCAGAGCAGAATGGAGCTTCTCCGGCTAGCTTTGAAGACCTAAGCTGCCATGTAGTGAGAGTGTCAGTCAGCTAAGACCTGAAGGTGGCCTCTAGGAGCTGACAGCGACTCCTGGCTGACAGCCAGTGAGAAAATGGGAGATCTCAGTCCTACAACCACAATGAAATGAATCCTGCCAGCAACCTGAATGAGCCTGGATGAGAACTGCAGTGCTGGCACTGGCTGACACTTTGATTTCAGCCTGTGAAGACCCTAAGAAGAGGACCCAACTAATTCATGCCCAGACTCCTGCTCCACAGAAACTGTGAGAGAAGAAGTGCATGTTGTTTTAAGCTACTAAGTCTGTGGGAATAGGTTAAGCATCAACTAAAAAACAAAAGCAGAGGGCAAAAGAAGCGGGCTCCTCAAGTAATGCAGGAAACACCAATGACCCACACGATGTGGTGAAGGTACCTGATGCTCAGCAATCAGGGCTTTAACTCGGTCAATGTTCTGAGGGATCGGCTCCTGATCCCGTTGAATGAGGGTGGTCTCAGCCCACTGGATCCAGGCCAGAAGTTCTTCCAAGAGCTCAGCGTTAGCCACCAGTTCTGACAAGGCTGTTTCAAGACGCTGTTGGTGCTGCTTAGCCCATGTCAGGACCTGGGGGAGGAGAGAAACCATTGGCTCTTTCAGTCAAGCACGTCCCCTCGTTTTCAACATCCTTTTTTCATCTCATCCTAACAATGACTTTTTAGGGGGAAGACCACCTAAGCAGTCAAGAGGCTTCACTCTTGCTCCAGTGACAGAGCTGGAATGAAAAATCAGCTCTCCTGAAAGCAAATCTAGTATGTCCTATTAAACACAGAACTTCTCAGGAAGGAGAGAAGAATACTCATGTCCATTGGAAGTCATCAATTAACACATCACTACACCAGTACCATTCTTCCAGATTTCTGCACATTATCAAGAAAACAGTCATTACTAAAACGCTAACTTAATTCTTATTGAGATATTCACAGTGAAAGATTCCTTGTCTGAAAAAAAAAAAGAAACGAAAGCAAGCTCCATAGTATTTTATTGCTATAAATCCATTTTCTTGGGCATATGTAGTCTTTCTCTGAAACTAGGAGCTCACCTCCTCAAAGCGAGCTCGGATGATAGTGATCCAGTGTTTGATGGTAGTGATGCAATCAGGATGGCAGACAGCCAAGATGACTTCTCCCATTGCTACCGCTGTGTTAACATCCACTCGCTTTTCTTCCACTTTCTTCATGAATTCCTAAACAAAAAGGATTTGAAACCAAAAAACTTAAGAAATCTATTCTAGCAGCATTGTTAGTTTATACTGAGGGGGAAAAACTTGTGTATTTTTTGACTGCATCTGTTGACATAGAGGTCTAAAAGCCTGTATTTGGGCATCTCTGGCATCTTCTTTCCAGTTCTAATAGACATGGGACAGTGAAGTGTTTACACAAGAATGACTTTCTCTGCCACAGATGACAGGGACCAGGGACAGAAGTGGGCCCCCTTTTCCAGGCTGGGCATGCTCTTTTTCCTGTTCTAAATTAGTTTCTTTTTCTTTTTATAAATTCCTGTTTTTATTCATTTCCATATGTGTAAATGGTATTGCCTTGGACAAATACGACAGCTATAAAACACAACAATATTTAAAAGATATCTACAACAGAATACAATGACAAAACTAAGAATAAAATCTCCTGGTGGGGAACACAAAAATTAAAAAAGGAAACACTGCCCACCTCATTAGGATAGATACTGAGGCCCCAGATACTGCATTATATCCTGCAGCTTGGTAAGTGGTTCTGGGGGAGCAGATCAGGGCCTGAAGCTGCTAACACAAGGAAAGTCAAACAAAGGTGTGTGCAGGTGAGGAGTAAAGAAGGTGGAGTTGTCCATGGTTTCTTTATATAACACCATGCTGTCTGACTTGTTTACAACAAACGCGTATTACTTTTGTAGAAATGAATGTTCTTTAAGGTGTCACAAAACCTACCAGTCATTTCCCTCTCATCCCTGCTAAGCCAGTAAGTTGGGCCCATTCTAGTTTAGCTCCTTTTCAAGTAGGGTCTGATGTGGCCAAGCAAAAGCTGCTTTCCTTTCGTGGTGGGGCAGCCCTCACTGTGGCGGGTGGTGTGGGTCACTGCACCCTGGGGCTGGGTTACCTTATGGGTGTCAATGAGAGACTGCAGGGCCTCTGTGTCATCAGGAAGTGCTCCCCGAAAGCGAAGTGTTTGTTCTGCTTCAGAAAGCCACTCCAACAGCATGTGGACTGTGTCCCGAAACTCTTCTGCCTGAAAAAACCAAGCACAAAAGACTGAACCTCTCTCTGCAGCCGAGGTCCTGGACACTGGGGAGTGCCAGAAAAAGGGTCTGGCCTGAACTCAGTTAGTGCATCACAGGCAACTGATGGTCCTTTCAAAGCCCCACATTTGTAGATCTTTGAAAACCAACTGAATTCATTATTTCTCTAACACAAATGAGTGTTAAAATCTTGTAGAACATTCAGAATATCAACT
Organism: Equus asinus; assembly: GCF_041296235.1. Lineage (NCBI taxonomy): Eukaryota > Metazoa > Chordata > Mammalia > Perissodactyla > Equidae > Equus > Equus asinus. The sequence continues at coordinate 83,666,054 of NC_091794.1, forward strand.
TTTTGACTTTATGTTCATTTTGAGACTGGTTGGAACTGATCCTGCTAAAGAAACTAGAATGAATCTGCTCAGATCCACCCCTATGTTTGTCCCAGCAAACAGCTCTGACCTGTTTTAAGGCCTGCTCAAGTCGGCTCTGTTTGGAGACGGAGAGGTTACACACAGTGTCCCAGCGAGTGCTCAGTTCCTGGAGCTGCCCTTTCACCCAAGTGGTGTCATCTCGACTATTCTCAATCAGCTCTCGGCCTGACCGCTTCAGGACCTGAACAGTTCCTGTTCGCTTTCCCAGTTCCTTTTGGAAAACCTAGAAAACAGCAGAATTAGTTTGTTTTAGAAATGTTTTGAATCCAAGAGACAAAATCACAGAGAAAGTAATCACTTAGTTCCATTTTTCTTAGTAGTTTCCAGTCACGTGTCTTTTATGCACAGAATGAGGCATGATGATGTGTAAGAAAGGACAAACAGAAGATGTGGCTCTAAACACGAGTGGTGTGACTTTGGATAAGCTGCTTAACTGGAGTCCAGTTTTGTGTCTGTAAAATGAGAATAATGTTATACTAACATTTCCAGAATTGTGGGAGTTAAATAAGAACACATCTGCCATGCGCACAATAAGACTTAGATGTAATTTCAAGGTAAAGCTGATGCTTTGTGCTAAAGCAGGAGGACATTATGCAGCTCAATATGACAGGTATAGATTACACTAAATATTGGTATGCAAGGTGTTTGGCTTGTTAGGTTCAGAAGTAGTCAAAAAACCACTCATTTTTATTTTAGGAATCAGTGGAAATGAGTATCTTGAGGGTCTCCTGAATTTAAATTCATTTTGTGACTCAACAGAGAGAGAGAAACAGGAGCGGGGGGACATCAAAAGGAAGTTTACATACTGCCAAACCTCAATCAAACCAACTTTGGTAAATTCTTTGTGACTGATGCAGAATCCTGGCAACAGTTTGTTTAAACACAGAGCAAGGAGTCGCCTCTCTGACAAGCAGAGAAACAGGCTCTTTCTTTCAGACTTCCTTTCTCCCCTAGAAGGTCAGCATGAGCACACAGGTGGACAACCCAAGGCTTCGTGCTCCATGCAGCCCAGATCTCACCCCTTACCTTATGGGCATCCATGAGGTTCATGACGAGGTCGAGGTCCCCGTGCACCGGCTGGTCCTCGGCCAGCTGTGGCTCCACCTTGTACAGCCAGTCGACCAAGGCCTGCAAAGCATCCATGAACTGGCCTGAAAACAGCAGGGCCTCCTCCAACTTGTGCTGCCTGAGAAAAGCACACAAACCTTTTTAGAGATTCTTTTTTTTTTTTTTTTAAAGATTTTATTTTTTCCTTTTTCTCCCCAAAGCCCCCCGGTACATAGTTGTATCTTCTTCGTTGTGGGTCCTTCTAGTTGTGGCATGTGGGATGCTGCCTCAGCGTGGTTTGATGAGCAGTGCCATGTCCGCGCCCAGGATTCGAACCAACGAAACACTGGGCCGCCTGCAGCGGAGCGCGTGAACTTAACCACTCGGCCACGGGGCCAGCCCCTTAGGGATTCTTTTATGAATGGCCTACAACTCTGACTACTGAAAGGGACCACCATAGTAGAATGACTAGAAATCCTGTAAAAAGTGACTGAGAGAGACCACTTAATCAAACCACTCTCAGGAAAGAATGAAGCATGGTGCAGGAGACAAGTACAGAGGCCCTTCTGGCACCTTAGAGTCCAATAGCTATGCCCATGGACACACCCTAACGACCCAAGGTCTGTGCTCATTACTTTACACCACGCCATAGAGGAGGACGGCTGTGGTAATGGTCTGGAGCCAGGAGTTCAACCCCCAGCTCTCCACCAGTTGTGTAACCCTAGGCTGTCTCTTCAACTCTTTGAACCTCAGTTACCTCACCTAAAAAATTGGAGCACAAACAACATAGAGATAGTGTAATACTTAGCATAGCACAGTGAGTACAAGTGGATAAAAGTACAACTTTCAGGGGCTGGCCCCATGGCCGAGTGGTTAAGGTTGCATGCTCTACTGCGGCTGCCCAGAGTTTCGCCAGTTGGGATCCTGGGCACGGACATGGCACTGCTCATTAGGCCATGCTGAGGCAGTGTCCCACATGCCACAACTAGAAGGACCCACAACTAAAAAAATATACAACTATGCTGGGGGGATTTGGGGAGAAAAAGCAGAAAAAAAAAAAAAGAAGATTGGCAACAGTTGTTAGCTCAGGTGCCAATCTTTAAAAAATAAAAAAAGAAAAAAGTACAATTTTCAAAATTGAACTGCCTAGTTTCAAAATCCACCTATCTCACTCAATAGCTAAGTGACCTTGGGGAAGTTAACAAACCTCTCTGATAATTTCCACATCCGTAAATGGGAATAAAAGTCCCACCCTTAGTGGCTTACGAGGATTAATGGTTAGTAAGCACAGTTTGGCACATACTCAGTAGTAGCTGCTCAGTACAGGTCAGGTATCACGATGGTTAAATGAAGTAATACATGTGGAGGCTTTGCACAGCCTCAGACACAGTGAGAGCAGTCAGTCAGACAGCTGCTGGTATTACACATTGGTGATTTATAAATACTTAGAGTTACTGATCTCTTACTGTTGGCTTAATTTTACAGGCTTCTCTAATACAGTAAGATTCAAGTTTAAAATGAGAGATCTTTACTTCATTTTATTAAAATTATATCATAACTCTCACTGAACTAACTGGAGATACTGAGATGCCACAAAACCTCTTTAGTGATGGCTTTATTAGCTTTACTACCATTTTGTGGAAGCCAGTAAGTTTCTTAGTTACTTTTGGGACAACATACAGGCCCATAAATGGGACATTCATGCTCACCTCTCTACAGACTTGCCACAAACAGTATCCCATTTATCTCTGACTTCTCCCAGCAAGTTGTCAAGTTTCTGAGTGTCATCAGGAAGCAAAGTCTTTTCTTTCAGTGCTCTGCCAGTTCTAATTGTGGTATCATACACGGGCTGTTTGCCACCAAGAGTTTTCTGAAACTCCTGTTTCCAAAAAGAAAAGAAAAACACATGGTGAAAGTTAGATGACACCTTGATTTGGGACAAAACATTTTTTTTTGAGTTTTCAGGTTGGTAACCAGTTATAGTATGAACATCACTACTTCTTGAACTGAAATTAACAATAGCTTATCCTTAAGAAATTTATGTTTTTGTTTTTGCCACTTACGACAGTGTTTGACAATTTCTAAATGCCTACAATTTTAACTGGTTACTCCCACCATGACTTCGTTTGAACTGTCCTCTAAGTGAGCAATTGTCATGGTTAGATACTGTCTAGATATAAACGGAATGCTAGCTTCATCATCTTGACTTTTTAACATTAAACAATTTATTTACTATGGACTAGTTTTGACTTTTATTTTTAGCAAGCTATAATCTTCAGTGAATATCAAGCTCAGGACCTAAGCTGCTATACCTTATGCTTAGAGAGCTGAAGTTTAATTTTGTCTGGGTCGTTGGATATCTCCAGTTCTGAGTCCAGGTGACTCTCTGCATCTTCTAGCCAGTCAACCAGTTTTTTCCAAGCTTCATGGAACTAAAAACACATGGGAAATAAGTCATAACAGTAATGAATGTGCATGTGCGACTTTTATGTGCATCAATCCAGAGACTCATCACGTGCAGCCCAAGGTTGTTCAATGAATCAGTATCTTTCTTTTACAACTTACTTGTTTTGCCCGCTTCCTGGCATCATCCAGGGATCGCCCTCTCTCAATAGATCGCTGGACAACCTTTTCCCATCGCGACTGGACGCTAACCAACAAATTCTTGATTAGAACAACATCCTGTTTTTGGCTAAGGAACTTTAGCTGATTCCCGGTTTGATCCAGCTCAATGATCTGGTCTCGATGAGCATTTACTTCATTAGCGAACACCTAAGGGGAAAAATATTCCTCTTTTTAAACTGAAGATAAGATAGAGGAATATCTCTTTCAACTAGTACTTTCAGAAGGAAGGCAACATCACAATGTCATAGTTACCTTGTGCTCCTCTATCTGTGATAGGACAGTGTTTAGAATGAGGCTGGGAGGAGAAGCGATGTTTAAACTCTGCTCTGCTAGAGTGAGCCAGTTGATAAATTCCTGCAGGGAATTCTGGAATTCTGTTGCCAGGTTGAGGGCCTCTTCCAGCTTTGACTGAATTTTAATTAAAACACACACACAAAAAGAAAAAGTGCCAAATTCAGGAATTATAGCTTCAAGGATAAAGGCATGAATTGTACACCAAATGAAATGACCTCTAAAACGGAAGCCTCATTTAATCAAACTCCAAACATGATTTGTTTGCAAAGAAGGGGAGATTTTAATGCTAGTGTTTGAAACTGAAACAACTGCACATGGAAAGCGAAAGAGCACAACTTGCTCCTAAGCTGCCTTCTCTGCCATTCTCTACTTCCAGGGGCATTAAAGAACAGGAATGAAACTATTCAGTAAATGTAAGTGAACAGACCCTTTAGCGGTGACAGCTGCAGGATCTGCAACCTGCTTCGCACAGTCTCAATTTCCTTTAACGTACTTTCTAGGGTATATAAACCACCACGTGAAAAGCACTTTACTGTAAAGATGATGCTCACTGCAGTGTCCTCTGTTTAAATACATTTTCAGAAAATACGGCACCTAAAAATGTCTGAATCTGAAACTTACTTTTAGGCTATAAGCAAAAAAGGTAATAAAAGAAGCCATGATATTCTAAGCAAAAATCTGACAACACTAGATGTAAATTTTTAGACACTTTGATCTAAATCAGAATGGCAGAACAGTGGCTCATTCAGGGCACGTGCTCCTCTCCATGAGTACACTCCCGTTCCAGAGTCTACCAGCTCCATCCTCAGAGACCTCTACTCCCAACACGTGGGTGACGCCTCTGCCCCTGGCCCATCCACCAGGCAGGCAAAGTAGAATAATGACAGGTTGTTAAAAATAAATGCATCCAAAATATTCACAGAAAGAAACCCAAGTTGTAAAAAAAATGTTAATTGTCATTCGTTGGGTTACATGATTTTTATTCTCCTCTGTCTTCAGGTTACTTTTGTAACCTAAAAAACAATAATGTGAGTGTCACAAAAATGTACAGATCCAATCTAAACCAAGTGGAAAAATGAAATCTACTTCAACTCTATGATAGAAGTACTTAGAAATAAATATATTGCAAGTTCCTAGATGGCAGGAACTCTTTCCACATAGTTTCATCTACGTATTCTTTAGTATAGCATTTACTAAACGATTTTAGTGATCCTGGAATGTAATGTTCTCACAAAATCAGAAATAACTACATTTGACACTTGGCCTTTGCTGCAACAGTTCCAGCAATGATGGGTAATTGTATCTTGAGTCTTCCCACTGTTGGGAAAACCCACTAGAGCCTTCCTGATTATGAGCAGAATCGTCCTTGGTTTTTAAAATTAGCCTTAGTTCTGCATTCTGCAGGAATTATAGACAACATCCTGTCCAAGAATTAGAATACAATCATATACTCAGGCCCACTGGCCATTCTTCATATAACAAAATTACCAGACCCTACACTAGAAAAATTCTAGGAAATCAATGCTTCTCTCAAAATGTTCATTTATTTATGTGAATATTTATTTTATGTCCTTCTGCCCATAAAATTTCATAATGATAGGATCCATGCCTTTATTGCTTCCACTATATATCTAGCACAGTGCCTGGTACACACGTTAATAACTATTTGCCGAAATGCACGTGGCCAACAAATTTGAACACATATTTTACATTTGATCTACCCGACACAGAAACTCTGTGCAGAGTGATACTCTCAAACTTGGTATTTATAAAAAACAATGCTTTGGGGCCTTTATCCCCGATAACATTTTTCTTCTTTTGAGAACTTGATTTTTGAGGAAGAGAGGGAAGAAGCCATGTAACTTGCTTCTCTCCTGATTTTTAGTGAAATTCTTTGCACACTGCACTTACACTAGAATCCAAATTCCTTGTGGAGAATTATTAGTCATACCCCCTGCATGCTGTGTCCCCACCCTCCCAAACTCAAGTTACCAAGTCCAACATAACCTTTTCTAAGTAGGAACACAAATCAGTGATTAATACGGGATATACAGTCCATCACTGAGCAGCAACAGGCAGTAATGTCTTAACTGGTAGATGCAGAAAAGGAATGAATAATAAAAGGAAATATTGTCAGAAACTAGTACCATCAATGCAACTTGACATGGACAGAAAACAGAAATTTAAGAGCAGAAAAGATAGCTTGGTTAGCATGAGGGAAATTCTGAGGACATCAGTTCTGCAACTTCTGGTACAACATACTGGTCTTTGAAAAATCTTCATAGAAACTAGATGTTAATTACATGCAATCACCAAGCAAACGACTCAAACACAGTAATCACACACTGTATTTTGTGGTGATACCTTTCTTTCCTCCATCTTACTGCTGACCACATGCCACTTCTGTTCCAAGAGTGCTACACTCTGTTCTGTCTTCGAGCCAGAGCCAGAATCATCACGGCTTAGAAGCATGAGTCTGCCCTTGTCAAGCAGTTGATTATAAGTCTCTTCCTTGGCTTTGAGCTGGGAATAGAGTTCCTACAAGAAACAGCAGGGAAGATATCAGCTACACCAATTCCCTGGAAGATCCCCTCAACACAGATTTACCAGCAAAGTCTGGAAAAGTCCAGGAAGGTTTCACCTTGATAAAAATCCTTTCTTTTGGATTCAGTTCAATTGTAGAGCTGTTAGGGAGTGAAACCCACTATTCTTGCTTAATATTAAAATAATTTTGTCTCCAAGTAAATAGAATTTTTTTGGTAAGGATCAGAGGTCACAAAATAGATGCTAATAATTTCCCCTTTCCTGAAAGATTTGCCTAGAAATTATGTTGCCTTTTGTGCTCAGCATACCTTCTCGAAATATTGTCAGTACCTACTGGATTTCCCTAAATCTCCCCAAAGTAGTCTTTTTCTTAAATACAACCACATCTGTGTTATGTATTTGTCATCTTTTTTTTTTTTTGTGGCTTAGGAAGATTTGCCCTAAGCTAACATCCACTGCCAATCTTCCTCTTTTTGTACGTGAGCTGCCACCACAGCATGGCCACTGACAGACAAGTCGTGTAGGTCCACACCCAGGAACTGAAGCCGGGCTGCTGAAGTGAAGTCTGCTGAACTTAACCACTAGGCGACTGGGCCTGGCCTCATGTTTGTCTTCTTGATGCTCTCACCTTCAAATCAATATTCTTGTGCCAACCTGAACTAATAAACTCAAAATTTACTAGATCACCAGTGTATTTTCAGCTGACTCTTCCCTGTCACTACTGTTGCCTATGGTAAGGTATTAAAAGCCTGTATATAAGCAGCAATCCCCAAGGCTAGACTATATTGCAGATAAAAATATACTTACTTTGTAGACTCCCAGATACATGTATCTCTGTGAATTCAGAAAGGAGCTACTGAATATGGGGTGCTTATGCTCAACTTCAAGAAATCTCTCTTACCATATGTGTATCAAGCTGTTCCCTAGCAGTTTCAGGAAGTCCTCCTGTGGGCTTAGATGCAGAAAGTTGGGTCTCCATTCTAGTCAGTTCCAAGAGGAAATCTTCAATTTCACTGTGGAAACCTTGGGCCTTTTAAGAAAAGACATATCAGCAAGGTCAATAGTCAATTCTAGCTTCAAAAGTAAAGTTTCTAAATGACCATATGAGGAATCTGTCCTGAGGGAGGAATTCTGGGCTGCTCTCAGACAGTTGTTCTGTTGCTGGATTAGCACTGGGCCAATATAGTTATTGATTTTTAGAATCTAGCAGAATCCTTCAGAGCTCATTGCAACATAGTATAGATGTCTGATAAAACCTGATGAATTGATTAACTAAGATACTGGTGAGAAGTGACCTGACTTGATCGAAGACATGACTGAATCTGTGAACAGGTTTATTATAGCAAAGATCTACTAACTTTAATAGTAAATAAAGAGACTGTGCTACAAACTAACCCCAAAAGAAGCACTCAGTCCAAAGCTGTTCTTTCCAGACAAGTTCCAGCACAGAACTGATCTTCCTCTCAAGACACAGAGGATTCTACTCCAAATTGCTTTCCTTTCACTGACTTAGATGGGTTTTCTTCCGAATGTTATGTGCACAGTTCCACCTACCTAACTTGGACGATGCACATACCTGCTGCAGTGTCGACTGAAGCTGCTGCTCCCTCTCTTCTGTTTTTTGTAACACTGACTCCCAGCATTGGTTCATAGTTTCCAAACGGCTCCTTAAGCTGCTGGCATCATCTCCAGCACTAGATTCAAGAAGCTCATTGCCAGCTTTGTTGACTGTTTCCACTGTGGCTTGATGGGCCAAAACATCATTTTTTAGAACCTAAAAAATGTTGAACAACGTAATTTATCTCTACAGATATATCAAGCCTGGTTGTCTAACATACACACAACATCAAAAGGTTTCTGGTGGCAATATTTGGTCTTAAACCAATAGGTTTAGACATGAAAATGAAAATACTTACATGGTGCTTCGCAAGCTCAACTTCAATGACTTTTGGGTCACCACTTATTGGTTTCTGAGCATCTAACAACTCTTCAGTGTGAGTCAGCCAACTCATTAGTTCCTCTAAGGCATGTTGGAACTGGCCAAGGGCCAAGAGAGCACCTTCCAGCTTATGCTACTCAGAAAAAGATACAGGGAACACTTGTTAGGAAGTTAGAAAACAGTAGACAGTAGTTGATTTATGTACCCTACCATTTGCCTTACCTGTCTGTGGGCAATTTTCTCCCCCAGGTTCTCCCAGAGGTGTTTGAGTTCTGTCAATGGTTCTCGGATAATGTCTCTGTCTGTTTCATCAGTAGCTTTCTTTAACATCAGTTCACCCTGGTGATTGAGCTTCTCCATCTCAATCTGCTGTTGGTAAACTTCCACTTTGAATTCCTATCAAAGACATACTTAATGTTAATACCAAACCAACTCTTTAAAAACTAAAAAGAAGCAACTCTTCTCTAAAAGCCATTTCTAGGTACAAACCTTCATTTCATTTAACTGATCTTTAACAGTGTTGAGGTCAGTGCCGACAGGAGGCATGGTGCAGAGTTTAATCACAGTGTTATCTAGCCAGTCAAACATAGCCTAAAATAAAAATACAAATAAACAGTCAAAAGACAAAAACATAAGGCGTTGGGAGGGAATTAGCATTATTTCTGCTAATATAAGCAGAGATAATTGAAAGTAGCTGCGCTATTTGTGTTTTTAGGTGGAGGAGGGGCAGAGGCAAAGGAAAATGTACCTTATTCCAATAATATGAGGATTTAAGAACCAAGCCAACATTACTAGGATAGTGTCCAAAACAAATTGCAAACTGGAAAAACTAAATGTGAATATAAGTTAGTATTTCTCATAGCGAGCTAGCAAGCTCATGATGTCCTAAAGTTACTGTGTCAAGCTGTGCTTCAAGATAACCTGGGTTAGGAACATCTAGCAAGCGATGACTTTCACACTAAGGTCAGCTTCGCTGGATAGCCACCATGAGGATAAATATCATGAGCATGGAATGACGAAAAATGTGGCAGGAAGAGCAAAAATTCAGTATGTCAGTACTTTTCTTACGAGAAGTGGGAAACTTTGGCTAGAAACACAGAAACAGCATGGTCTTAGGTTTGAGAATGTTGCAGTCCTGTAAAGGTGATCCAGTCTTATGTTGGATTCAGAAAATGACAAACAGAACACGGAACCCCTATTTCTGTGGTGGTCATCTCGTGGTCTCTCACCTGAAGAGTGTCTTGATACTGCACAGCGGCTTGCATAGCATCCTCAAGCTTTTCTAGCCTTTCTTTCCACGTTTTGTTTAAGTTCTCCCAGGCATTGTTCATCTAGGGGAAAAACAGTCAATCAGACTCTTCAATTAACACCATTCTTCAGTCTGAGCCCACTAATGTTTCGTCTGAACTCTTTATCCATTTCTCCACACCTCATCGATGCTCTTCTTCACTTCGGGCTTCTCAGTTTCTCCACAGGCAAAAATCAAATCTGCTCCAAGGATTCGAATAAACTCCAATTCCTCATGCAGACCATCTGTCTCTTCCTTAATAGTCTACATGTAAATGAACAGAATATAAGTCAAAACAGAAAGCAGAACAGAACTTTCCAAACTTTACAAATGTAATTTATAGCCCCTCATCAATGGCAGATGTTAAACAGAACTGTCAGTTTCACACAAGCCTTTCAATGGTTCTTAATATTTCACTTATCTAAATAGTGAAGCTTCAGACTCTGGTTATTTTTCATTTATATACACATAAAACAGTATGGGAAAGGTGCAACAAGCTTCAATAATTTACCAAAGTTCACCCCTTCCTGCCTCCAAGCAGATTATAATCTATAGCCAGAAAGTTATTACAGAGAAATATATCATCAAGGGTAAAATAATACAGTACAAGTTGCAAATTTAAGAGCTGAGAGACTAGCATATTAGGAATGGTAGGCTATACAGTTTTGAATAAAATCAGTTCTGTGCCAAATTCTAAAAAGCGGTTCTTGGACTGGCAAGGACAGGGGTTGGGAGAGGGAGAATGGCTGAAACAAAAGAAAGACGTAAGAGAAATAATATCGAGACAGCTGTGGCTTGTGCCACATGGACAAAGTGAAGCAAGAGATGCATTTGGTAAAAACCAGCCTCCCTAAAAAGACTAGAAAAAGGTAGGTCAAAGTAACAATTATCATCACTGGATGATGAGTTTAGAATTTATTTTCTTTTCTACCTTCTATGTTTCTACATTTAAGAAAGTTACTCAAGAAATGAAATAATGTACACTGTAGTGAGGACTAAATTCAGAAATGAAAGCAAAACTGGATTTTCTAAGCATCTTCTGCTAATTTGAATTAAGTTTAAAATTGAAGGGGCTGGCCCCGTGGCCGAGTGGTTAAGTCCACGTCCTCCGCTGCAGGCGGCCCAGAGTTTCGTTGGTTCGAATCCTGGGCGCGGACATGGCACTGCTCATCAAACCATGCTGAGGCAGCGTCCCACATGCCACAACTAGAAGGGACCCACAACAAAGAATATACAACTATGTACTGGGGGGCTTTGGGGAGAAAAAGGAAAAAAATAAAATCTTAAAAAATAAATAAATAAATAAAATTGAAGACAACTTCTTTTGCATGATGGAACCATTCTATATCACAATTGGTGGAGATTATATGAATCTGTAAGTGGTAAAACTGGACTGTAAAAAAAAAAAAAGAAATTTACTATAATTAGAGCATATTTTTTTTCAAGTGGACAAAAATCCTATTAAATTAAAAAAACAAAACTTTTACGGCACTCGGCCTGGCTAAGCAGTTAACACAAAGTACTTGGATAAGCACTTTTCTAGGACAGACAGGTAGGAGAAGGGGTTTTGTTATTTTCTTACCTCAGCTGCCTCAACCTGTTGTTTGATGATAGATGGGTCAATGCCAGGGCTTTCCAAGTCATGGACGATGTCCTGGGTGTCTTTGATGGTGGTCAGGAGAGCTGCCATGTCATACCAGAACTTCTCTGCTAGTTCAAGGACATCAAGGAATTTAATTTCTCGCTCTTCAGCCCGAGCTTTGATGTCCTCCCAGAAGAATACCATTTGATCCAATTTGTCCTGGATTTCTGAGGGGTAAAGAGTGAATAAGACATCTCTAAGTACCTGAAATCAGCCTCATGAGAAATTACATCTAATTCTCATGTTTTCACTGAAATTATCTTTTAAAAAAAGCTCTAAAAATTTATAACTGAAGGATAGTTTTCTTTTTTTTTTTTTAAGATTTTATTTTTTTCCTTTTTCTCCCCAAAGCCCCCGGGTACATAGTTGTATATTAGTTGTGATAGTTTTCTACCTCAGCTTTATTATTATTATTATTTCCACATTTGCATTTTCCACTTATGTTGGTCTCCCACATAAAGAGATCACAGAAGTAGTCTGGAAATGAGTTATCATCTAATATAAAGGTACTGCTAAGTAACAAAACCCCTAACTTACAAAGGAGCTGAGATGAGACTTGATTTCCAGTGTTCTGTGTTGAACTTGCTATGTTTCCCATGGAAAGTGTTATAAAAGGTCGTTATGTTCTACCCACCATTGATACTACAGTTTACTCATATAAGGGGTTAAAGGAGCATTTGTTTCCTGGCCTGGGAATCTAACTACCAATTGTAATCTTGTTTCAATGGGGAGACGTGTTCTGAATTCTAAATGACTTCCAAATGACTTTGTAGAATACTCATTACTTGGGGACTGCCTTTACACTCAATGAAACACATCTGGCAGGATGCTGGAGGTAACCACAGCCTAGAATTTATTCTATTGATTTTCTTTAAAAAATAACTAGATTCATCAAGTACCTTTTGCAGCCAGATCCTTGTCAGCTCCCTGAGATCGCCCAATGAGCTCTTCTCCGCGGCGCTTCAGGGCCTCAAAAGAAGGCTGCAGTTTTTCTAGCTCCATGGTGGCACTCTTATTGTCGCTGATGCACTCTCTGATCTTGTCTACTTCAGCAGGGATCAGTGGTGGCATACGCAGCCGAGAGGAAAGATTCTCCAGAGTCTCCAACATGGGCTCAATTTTATCATGGAACTAAACAAACGGTAGATCATTAGCCATCACAGGAATACTTCATCACACTTCTGGGGAAAATGTTAGGGAATATGGCCAAGGCATAAATCTACTACTGCTTAGGATAACCTGTGCTCAGCCTAGCCTGTTGGCTGTCAAGTATTGGGTTTGGCTAAGAAACTGTTTGGGTATGGTACACCACAGCCGGCCCACCAGAAAAAGAAAGCACATGTTTATTTGAAAAATCAAAAAGATTATTAAGTAATATACCAGAAATCAACTCAAATCATTAGTGCTGCCACAATACTTCCCCTATTCCAACCAACGTGACGAGAAAGGGACAAGACTATGAAACTGGTGAGTCTGTGTGTCAACATCTCAGATGACAGTTGCATGCAATACATTAGACCAACAAGTTAGAAGCCCTCTACCAACTGTGTAAATGAATGGGAAACTCAACATGCTACATAACTTGGAGTTTAAAAGTATCATGGCATGCAATTTAACAACCCACCATAAATAACAGTAAGAAAGGAAAATGCTAGCATGATGAAAGGTAATCAAAGAAGGCCAAATCTAATGTTATTCTAAAAGAACAATTATCTTTCCACTTTTCTGATACTTTGAATAACATGCCTAAAATTACAAAATTTTCATTTATAATCTGAAGCAGAGAGGGGAGAAAAGGGAGCAGAACAGATAAGTTTGGTCCCTAAAAAAGCTATCTAAAACCAACTCTGGATTCATTAATTAAAATAAGGCTTGTCAATTGTAAGTGTCCTACAGGAAATAACGTGGGATTTTCTTCCCATCACTCCTTCATTTCTAGGTTCTGCCCCAAATGACACTGGCATAATAAACTGCACTAATAAAATTTATTCCACTAAAGTTAAGTGAAATTTCCTTATAGGTAATCCTCTCAATTCTCAGCTTCATAAGAACACCCTAATCCCAATGGGGGTGGGTACCTTACCTCTGTAATCTGTAATGGTGGGCGCAGTCAACACAACAATGAAATGTGACGATGTGGGGAAGACAGGAGCAGGCAGCAACAACACAAAGTAACACATTCCACAATGTGAGTGAGAGATGGGACGGAAGGTGGGGGGAAAAACTTGAGTAAGTACAAATATTAACCAAGAATATTGACTAAACATAGGAATAAAATACCCAGACATGACAAAAGTATCACTAATAGTAATATATTAGTTGAAAAGTATGTAGTTACATGCTTTAAACTCCACTGCTGGTGGTTCATGTTTCTCTGACTCTTACTTCTCCCCACTCAAGCATCTTGCTCTGAACTAGGAGCTAGCTGGTGGCCTCCTGAGGAAGAAAACTAATGTGCTGTCTTCTAAATCTTGAAAATAATAGGCATAATAGGAATCTGACTTTTTGTGAGGCATTTGTTGCTTCAAGAGGAATTTACCCAAAATCATCCCTGCTAAAGGATCATCACAATATAAAGTTTTCAAGGAAGCTGTCAACAGACAATATAAACCAGCCAAGATGCATTTTACCCTCCTTACAGGGTCAGTATACCAATGTTTCTTGGAATGAAAATAAAGAGAGGCAAAGGTTCCTAGTCTATTGATAATGTATCATCAGCATGCTGGTATAGACATTCCTGAGTGGAGGCATACCTGATACAGAAACCTCTTGCTTAAACTAAAGGACAGTTGAAGGTTACATGAGATTAAGACAACACACATACCTGAGCCGACTGGGAAACAGCCTCGTCCAGGGCCAGCGCCCGCTGGCGCACCTCCTCTTTTATTTGGGCATACATGTTTTCTGCTTTTTGGTATTTTTCTTCTACCATTTCCCCCTCTTCAGGGTTTAACTCCTTTAGTTGTGGGCCTATCTTCAGCAGCTTATCAATATGAGGTTTGTGTTCAGCAATGGATTCCCTTAATTGCTACGTAAAAAAACAAGGATTACAATAAAATGAGCTTTTTTATACCAGTTTATTTGCTTAAATACTTTGATCAGAGCTCACAGCAACTTTGAAAGGAACAAATCTAATTGCTAAAAACCAGCAAGTCCCAGCATCTCACCAATTATGGAAGGAAAAAAAACCCATCTAAGTCTTGGTCTCTTGAAACTACCTAATCCTGTTAATTTTCAAAAGCCAGTTCAGGCATCCTGTCACCCAAGAAGTCTTCCCGGACACATCCTCTCTGACTCTCCCCCACAGTACAAATTTATTCCACCCTCTTCTGCACACATAAATGCTTCTACGTACCATACTGTAATTTACATGGTTTAATATCTGTTTCCCTCTCCAGACTGAGAGACACTAAGCATGACAAGGTACAAATAAGCAACATTTCTGGTAATCCATCCACTCCTTGACTTTACTGCTGGCTACTTTCAGTTTACATCCTTCCATTTACAGGAATACAGAGATAGGAATAGGCACAAGCCATAAACCACAAATAAGATAAACATTAAAATATCTTTCACGGTAATACCTTTAACTGAAGTGTCTGCAAATTTCCCTTTCATCTTAACTATGTGCAGCGAACGCTCTCTGACATTCCTTCCTGGCTCTCACTCCAGTTGGGGCCTAACTAAATGGAAAGAACCCAACCCCCAACACCAACTCTAACAACACCCCACTGTCCCTGGAAAGATTTTAAATTCCCTTGAGGTTTACTTAGTTTTTCACTTCTGTAACACCCAGGCTTCTGACATCTTCATCTTATTCTTTGACTCATATTAAAGACAAAGGAAATAATTCAGATATGTATTTTTATGGTGCAAAGAAATTCTAACTGATAAAGAATTAACTTCATAACATAAACTTACACCTGGTAGGCACCAATAAATGTGTTGTTTTTGAATAAATTGTGAAGCCCATGTTCAGTTCTGCGATTAAACAAAACTTGGCAGGCTCCTTACCCTCATTTCCTCTTGCTGCTGCCTGAGCTGCTCATGATCAATAGCTGGAGGAGGTAATTGTGCTATTAGCGCTCGAGTTTCTTCAATCCAGGGGCTGAGCTCTTCATGAGTTTCCCAAAACTGGTTCACCAAGACCTGCGCCCGTTCTAGGCGGGCATAACGCTCGGAATTGAGCAGACTAATGGCTTCATATTGCTGTATTAGAGACTCTGTCTTTTCCTATGAACAACAATAAAAAGTGTAAATATTATTACTTCTTTTAAGAAAAAATGTACATTAAAAAGTCTAAAGGAACACACACTAAAATGTTAAAAAAATGGGTTAATCTAGTAAGATTACAAGTGATTTTTATTTTATCTGAATTTTCTAATTTTCCTATCAAAGTATTATTTCTAGAATTTTTTAAATATGAAAGTAGTTTCAAAGATAGTAAAACAGACAAGCACAACACAGCAAAATTAACCTTTTAGTGATGACACACAACTTTAGATACAGCATTATTACAATGGGTTAGTTTAAGACTGAACATCTCATGGGCTATGATAGTCTTTGTCCGTCAATTTTCACTGGTCTTTTTTCCTCATAAAAAAGTTTCCACAAACTTGGCATTTATTTTTCATATGTTTAGGGTGAATAGCTTAATCAATTTATGAAGATTTCTGAGGAAACAGTGGCTAACCATACCCTTTACAAAAAACAAATAAAACTGGTCTACAAACTAACTCCCTTGGCCAACCCTTTTAGAAATGGGTATGATCTTTTAGAAGGGTCTGAACAAGGAATTAATATCTGCACATGGTTCTGAAAAATCTATCACAGATACCTGGAAAGGTAACTCAAAGATCACTCCTTATGGACTGAAGGTAAGTAGCAATTCCTGTTATAAAGAAGATGGATTTGCAATATATTTCACATTATGCAATATGACTGTTTAGATATTTGTGAACACAGGGTTAGGAGCCTGAATTCTCCAGAACATCAAGTTGGACTCTAATACCACTATCAGTAATAGAGGGGGAAAAAATCTTAAACTATCATTTTCTTTTCTTTTCTTTTTATTTTTTTTAGGAAGATTAGCCCTGAGCCAACTGCTGCCAATCCTCCTCTTTTTGCTGAGGAAGGCCGGCCCTGAGCTAACATCCATGCCCATCTTCCTCAACTTTATATGTGGGATGCCTACCACAGCATGGCGTGCCCAGCGGTGCCATGTCCGCACCCGGGATCTGAACTGGCAAACCCCGGGCCACCGAAGTGGAACATGTGCATTTAACCACTGCGCCACTGGGCCAGCCCCTCTTTTTTTTTTTTTTTAAAGATTTTACTTTTCCTTTTTCTCCCCAGAGCCCTTGGGTACACAGCTGCATATTTTTTAGTTGTGGGTCCTTCTAGTTGTGGCATGTGGGATCCTGCCTCAGCATGGCCTAGATGAGCAGTGCCATGTCCATGCCCAGGATCCGCACTGGCGAAACCCTGGGCCGCCGAAGTGAAGCGTGTGAACTTAACCACTCAACCACAGGGCTGGCCCCCTAAACTATCATTTTCAATTGTACTTCTGATTCACCATGATCAAGACAAGAAATGGTGAATAAATAAATGTAATTCACCTGTAATACAGCTTTTTGCTCCTCCCCACACGTGCCAAAGATTTCACCACGATGACTGAAGAGTTCATCCATTGAATCTTTGTGTCGAATGATGTCAATGGAGAAAGCCTTTGAAAAGGAAAATATAGTTAAGAAGTAAAAGGCCCCCAAGCATGTGTTAGTGAAAAGCTACACACAACCTATGAAAAATTCCTTGCTTTAATAAAGCCACATCAAAAATTGTTCTGACAGAGTCTGACACTTTGCTTATCCACACATCTTCAATGCTTATCTTTTAGTACCTTACAAAATACCTTCTCTCCTAAAAATCATCCAGAAAATTGCTAACTGTTCTTTCCTGGATTAAAGGGCCTTTTTCTCCCTTTTCACAAAGCAAAAAATCTCTTTCTTATCCTAACCAAATGTTTATAAAATTAATCTCTATCCACCATCATGACATTGAATCATCCCACTTGACTTGGGATAGCCAGAAACTCTCTCCTAGTCACTCTAAGCTACAGATGATTACACTTGCTCAGGGCACAGTGGACACATCAGTGTTATACTCACCTTCTGTACTTGCAGCTGAGCTGTGGTCTGGTCCTGTTCCAGGCGAATTGGACCCAGGGCCATCAGTTTCCGTTTTGTTTCAGCAACCCAAGCTAGTTCTGCATCAGCAGCTTGCTCATACTAATAGACATATTGAAGAAAAGGAACAAATTACATAGAGCCAAGGTCCTCCTTCTCAGAATTATAATTTATTCAACACAGACCTGGATTTTCAGTAATACAGTTTATATCTCACTAAGTAAAGCCCAAACTGGGGAGAATTTCATTAAATCACAAATCAAGATGTAGACAATTTAGAACTGATTTTATACCTCAACAAATATGAGTTGATCCTATTTCAACTTCTTCAGAAAGAAGTTCCAGAACCCAATTAGTGGTCCAACAGCTAGAAACAACAATGGAAACTGACACTCTCAAAAAGAAGTATACTTCTAATCAGAGTGCTTTTAGGAGACTGTGTTCTCTTCCTGTTAATCCTCTTTCTTACCCATAGACTGAACAATAGTTTTAGTCATATGTTTAAATATAAACATAACATGGCAGCAGACAGCTGAGTCAACTTAACTTCGAAATACTTACTCAGCTCAAGAAGTGTACGACCCCACGAGAACACCAAACCTTTCAACAGTTAGGCAATAACAAAGGAAAACCAAGAACATGTTGTGCTGTTCATGTGACTGCTGTTTGATGAGGGTCCCTCAATCGTTTATCTCTTTCTATTCAACTCTGCCAACCTACGCTAATATTTAAGGAGAAAAGTAAGTTTCTCCTAAGCACGATAAATTTCATACTGAAATACCCGGCCAAGACTAGGGACATCAATGAAAACATATTGGGGATGCACTTGGAGTTAGAGCAAACTTTTGTGTGGTTTACAAAGCATTTGCTTATCACTATGAAGTCAAGGAGGCTTTTTGTATTAATTTATTTCCTGCACCATGGCACATTAATAGGTGCATATCCAGATACAAAGAAAAACAAATAACTTTCCAGAAAGCAGCAAGGAAAAAAGATCGAGGGAAATATGACACCTGTGTTTACTGGGAGGGTTTTATTTTGGATGGCTCTGCTATTTCGGTTAGCATATTTGATAGCAATTATAGTTGCTGGTTCCTTCCCCTCTTCCATCTAATGCTAAAACAGTTGATTATGTCAAACTAAGATTGTGATACATTTAGACCTTTTGGGTCTAGATATCATCTACTCTCATTACCATCTGCCTCTTAGAGGGCATTAGCTAAGAAGAGGGCTCATAAAGATTCTTCTCCAAGTTCTCTACTCACAAAGATCAAGTATTTTGAGTCAAACTAGATCCATCCTCACATACCTTTACCCAATCACTTCTTACCACTGAAATAATATGTTGTATCAGATTTAACTTGATCTCATTACTCCTATTTCTGAGCCTGTATTTATGTGGGTCATAGTTTTGTACCTCACACATATACCCCTACTGCCTAAAACATTAAAGCAGGAGTATTATAAACATTACCTGTTGTGATCTCTGAATAGCAGCATCAATTTCATCCACCCTTTGTCCAATAGTGTCACTGACCAGCTTGTACTGCTCGTTGGCATCGGACACAAGTTTATCCAGCCCTTCTCTGGCTCTCCAGGGCACCAGCTCTAAGAGAGCACGGCTCACTTCATTCACTGTGTCCAACACCAGCCTGTGCTCCATGACCTCCTTCTTTAATTCCTAAGGAGGGGAAAAAAGTTTTCAGGCCATACCTTGCTAAATTAAGCACATTAGCAGCTGTGCGGGGTGAAAAGTGCTATCTCTACCACACATCCCAGCAGGGCTCTGACCTCCTTCCTTCACTTATTTTTTTCTTGTCTCAGATTTTTCAATCATTCCACAGCCTGACTTTAGGCTTAGCTGCTGCTTAGAACTGTGAGTCTTGACCCAGACTGTCTCTGGGTAAAACAAATAGTGCTGCTTTCTTTTTTCTCTGTACTTCAATAGAAATGATAAATAATGCTTTAAACCATAGGCATTTAACTCAACAAGCACCTGCACAGTATTTCTGTACATTGAGAACTACACTAGATCCTACAGAGAATCAAACATAACCATGAAGCACTCTTTAGAGAATG
Source organism: Equus asinus (assembly GCF_041296235.1). Classification (NCBI taxonomy): domain Eukaryota; kingdom Metazoa; phylum Chordata; class Mammalia; order Perissodactyla; family Equidae; genus Equus; species Equus asinus. The sequence goes on from NC_091794.1 coordinate 83,685,778, forward strand.
AATCGTGAAAGCAAATGCTAAAATGTTACACACGAAGCAAACTTCCTAGGGATTGGGATTCAATCTTTTTTCTTCTTCAGCCCATAACAGGTGGTCTTATTTGGGCCGGCTTTATGTAAAATCTTATTGTCCACGAGTAAACAAGAAAGGAGGTAGGCAGAAATTTTTGGTTCAAATTTAAGGTAAAGCTAGTTGGTGATGAAACTTAAAAATCTGAACCTAAAGATTCTGACTCAAAGGAAAACTTTTTTCCATTTACAGTGTGAAATGACAGCTCACCTTCTGTCTTTGCTGAAACTGGGGTATTTGCTCTCCTGTGGGAGACTGTCCTCCACTGGTTGCCAGTTCCTCCTCCACCTCCCTCAGCCACCCGGTCAGTTCCTCATAAGTAGACTGGAACTTGGTGGCCAGCTGCCGGGCTTGCTCTAAAGTTCTGAGGGCCTTGGAGCTAGTGACTGTGATGTCTGCATAGCGAGTCTTTATTCCGTCCAGCTTCTCTTGGATAAGCAATACTTCTTCACCTGTGGGAGACAGCACACAATTATTCATATTTAAGAGGACATGAGGGAGTCCCTTTCTGGGTATGAGGAAGTCCCTTTAATCCCCCTTTCTTCAAATCAGAGCTTCAATTTTATACAGGAGCTCTCTCTATCATAGTGATTTCACCTAGCAACTCACACTAAAGGAGGTGGGAAATAAATCTTTCAAGTGATAAAAGAAGCCACTTCTGAGATTATTAAGATCTGACTTGGTCTGCAGGTGTTTCTAGATGTTCCCAGTACCTTTCAGTGAATGCTGGCATTTGACATATTGAAGGGCAGGGGGAGTTATCATCTATAATCAGATGTGAGACAACAAAGCTTCTAGTTTTTAAAAGATTTAACAGGAAACAGAAACCCAGGCAGCCAGCTTCCCAGGAGCACGTGGTAATAAAATCAGTGAATAGTAACCTCCTACATACAAAGCGAAGTGGCCAGTGCAGGGTGTTTATTTCTCTGGATATGCGATTGTCTGTTGACCATAGAGGTGCTAAGAGATGCACTTTTCAAAGTACCTGTGGTTTGTTTTAGAAGAGCCTGACCATTTTTAATAGCTTGATCTACATTCTTCTTTCTATTAACAATTTCTTCATTTAAAGCCTGAAAGGAAAGAATACCATTAATCCTAAAACTATGGCACAAGAAAGGGAAAGAAATGTGAAACCTTTAAGAGGCCAAATTTAAAGAGATGAATACTACTTTACTTTAAAAGTCAGGTATTTGATTCCTGCATTATCCCTTGTTATCCCATTAATTACTCAAAATAGTTAAATCAGATACTTATAGGTGAGCTTTCCTTCGTAGTGGATGACAAGAGATTGAGGATTAAATTAGCTTTACCAATCTACTGGTATCTAACCTGAACCCAGAAAGGTAGAAGTAGAATTCAGCAAAAAGTCTACTATTTCCACAACAAGGAATCAGACGGAGAGTTCAAGAAGAAAGCAAGAACAGGCTAAGTTAGGATCCCAGTAACAACTCTTAATATTTGAAGTCAATGAAGCAGAAGAATCTTAGATTATTAAAAATAAAAACTGCTTTGCCTATTTTTACCATCCCCAAAGAAATTTCATAAAAATGGCAAATTTTTCTTTCTACTAAGATGACACAGAATGCCTGGAATTTGAACATATATCTAGAAATATTTTAAAAGTTACAGCTATATTACCAAACCCTGGGCAGTATTTAGGTAATCTGGCTTTGTTAAAGTACATTCTCTCTCATACAATCGCTTAAATGGAAACTGAGTAATATAGTACCTAATGATGTAAAACAGGAGGTGGAATTGAGATGGCCCCTGACTATACTCTGGATCATCTCCTAGAATTATTGATTCAGTTTGTTAAATACAAGTATTCCCACGGACTCATCAAAAAACAGTTTAGTCCTTAGCAACAAGTCTATAAATATGAACTTGTATATAAAGTTGAAATGTTTGAAATTAAAAAGAAAAAGAAGTGAAAAGAAACATAAATCAAAATTACAAAATAATTTAGTAACATAACCAGTAAGAATGGAAAACATGAATACCAGGTGATCAGCATGCTGTTTCTGCAGGACATCCTGTCTGTAATCCTTTACGAACACTGAACTGAGCTTGTCCTCAACCTCAGCCAGCCAGTTGAGCACCTCCACCTCATCCTCCCCGAAAAGCCTAGCGTTAGACAGTGCTTGTTCAAGCAGGGCTGCTTTCCGACAGCACCGGTCTTGAATCTCACAGTATCGGGCCTGCAATGAGTCTAGCTTTTCTGAGAGCACGCCCTGTTCTGCAGAGCATGTCAGGGAGGAGAGGGACTGCCCAATTTTGACTGCCTGGTGCACATCTGTTGCATGGCTTTCTATTTCTTCCTCCAGAGCCTGGAAATTCAGATGGAAAAGTGAATAACAGAAACAAAATAAATGAAAAGTAAACATAAAACAATGAATAACAAATGATCTAATGAATTAAATAATAATATAAAAAGTTCACCTACTGAAAGGCAAACATAATATAAAAATTGAGAACAAAAGCTTTTTTTTGATGGTAGCCTATTAGTTGATTTCTATTTTTACTTCAAGGATGTGAATATTCCAATTAATAATTTGACCATATTTTAAATTAAACTTAAAAAACCCCACAAAACACATTTTCTAGAACACTGCAGGCGGTTTTCTAATTTCTAGAATTTCCAATTCCAGTTGTGTGTTTCCATCTACCATAACTACTTCCTACCTTGTGCCGAATGATCTGCTGCTGTATTTTGGCAGTCTGAGTGCCAACAGGTTCTGAGTTAGCGAGCTTTTTCTCTGTGACAGATAAGAAGTCAGAAATAGGCTCAGCTGTCTCATGAAATTGTTTGGCCAGAACCAGGATATCTTCCAGCTGTTTTTGCCTACACAAATATATAGAACAAGCTGCTCAGGCAAAAAGTCACATTAAGTCTGATAACAGTACTATATTCAGTAAAGGACCCATCTTTACTAGATACATTTTAAATTTCAATAGTAAACAGAACACACTTTACTGTTTTTCTTTTTAAAGATTTTATTTTTTCCTTTTTCTCCCAAAGCCCCCTGGTACATAGTTGTATATTTTAGTTGTGGGTCCGTCTAGTTGTGGCATGTGGGATGCCGCCTCAGTGTGGCCTGATGAGTGGTGCCATGTCGGCACGCAGGATCCGAACCGGCAAAACCCTGGGCCGCCGAAGCAGAGCTCAGGAACTTAACCATTCGGCCATGGGGCTGGCCCCCACTTTACTGTTGTAAAGGTAGTCACAAGCATTGCTTTATTTTGATTCTGTCGTAACCTTGGCAAGGTAGGCAGAATAAAGATCCCACTATTACAAAAGAGCAGACAGACCCTGAAGGGTTAAAGAAAGATTTGTCCAAGTCACTCAGTGAGTAGCCATAATACAATGAAAACCAGAATCAGACCTTCCAAAGCTCTTTTTCCTATGGAAAGTAGCACCTGCACCATCTGAACACATGACCAAAATAAAGTTTAAAAGAGTCAAAAAAAAATCACCGGTCTTCATTTCTGTCACTGCTACCTTCATTTGTGAGGCAAGAGCAGAGAACATTTGAAGAGCAAAGGCAGACTATGAACTAAAAGTCTCTTCCTATCTCCCCAAATCCAGTCAGGTTTCTAGTAATTTCAAGTCCAGCCATAACTTTGAATCCAGATTAAGGCAAAAAATGATCTCAGACTAAGCTGAATTTGCAAACACAAATGGCAGCCCAAAGAACTACAGACTTTATAGCTCACTTGGAATCTTAAATCTTATTTAATATAACATCCACACTGAGCTTGGATTTCAAGCACCCGATAGATTAAAAGTAGCAAATTACAAAAGGGAAAAGAAGCCTGAATGTTGGAGGCAGCCTGCTAAAAGAGATAGAAAACAACCCCAGAACTGTATTAGCATAAAGATGAATTTTATTATTGAAATTAATAATGAAAGGCCATAATGATGACTATCAGTCATTAAGAACAGACTAAATGCAATGTCATTTCGAAAGGCCTGGGGGTATATGATATACTTTAGTTCAGCAAACCTTTACTGAACACATACTTCGTGCCAGGTCCTACGCTGGGTACCCTGGACAAACTAATTTTAATAAGAAATGATTTAAATATAAAGATTTGCCATTTTAATTATCTGGAAATTCAATTAAGTTTAAATAGAAAGAAAAAAGTATTTCTAGATGCTATTTTTAAATGTCAATGTAAAGTATAGAATTTCCTTTCTTAGTTTATGCCAGCTTTCAAAATACATCTTTAATTAAGACAACTAAGACATATAATCTTGAAGATTATTAAACTAAAATTTCATTTAAAAAAAGTGCCACTAATTTCTATGTCTTTCTGCCTCATCTCTGATTTTGGAATCTGAAAGTCTGAAGAACTCAATGTAATAGGATTTGGGGTAGCAAAGAGAAACGCTAAAATAATTTAGAGGCATCAAAAATCCAACATTAAAGAATTGAAATAAAAGATTTTTGGATATAAAAATGAAGCTGCTCTTGGTATTTCTCTTTAAAATATTGGCCCAGAAGCTTTGTTAGACTAAGAGGATGGAAGCAGGTGGGGTAGAAGGAAAGAATCATAAAAAGATACTTTAGAAACAGATCCTGACTTTAATGACCTTATGGACCTGGGAGATAAGTACATAAAATAATGACTATAATACAAGGTACAGATAGTTATGGCAGTTAAGAGGAAGGTGAACTTATTCTATGCTTGGGGAATAAAGAAAACCTTCATAGAAGAATTAGGAAACTGATAGAAGATACTGAAGAATAGAATATGGCTTACTTTACCTATAATACAAGGAGTGAAAAGAATATTGGAAACTAAGAAAGGTAGGTTAGGGCCAGATGGTAGAGGGCTTTGAATGTTGAGTTAAAGGGCTTAGATTTTATTTTATAGGCCACAGGGAGTCATTAAATGTTTCTGAGCACACAAAGAGGAGAAGGCTGAGTGTAAGTGGCAGTAGAGTGATAAGTGATTAGTTAGCTAGGAAGCTACCTCAGGTGAGTCACCTCCTGTGAACTAGTCCAGGTGAGAGCTGGTAAGTCATGAACAGAGGTAGGTGAGGGGGAATCAGAGGAACGGATGGATAGGAAAGACACTGTAGAAGTAAAATGGACAGAATTTAGCATCCTGATAGATGTGGGATACAAAGCAGGGGGGAAGGTAAAAATGGGGTTGAGGTTTTAAGCCTAAGTAACTGGAAGGTTAATGGTACTGTTGGTGGAAATGGACAGAGAGAGAGAGAAGATAAAAAGTGCAATTTGGAAATAAAAAGTTGAACTCTTTCATTTTGGGTACTAACATGGGTAGGCAATACTGGGTAACTCAGATAATAAATAAGCAAGCCATGGGTAGGTGGGAGTAAAGAGACTGAAGAGGGAGTTGTTTGAAGACTGCTGTTGGCTACCTAGAAAACCGAAAGGATGCAATAATACACAATCAACTCTACTACGCTCATGCTAATTTCTGATTAGCTGGCATTTATTCTCAAAACTGGGGACAGTATAATCCCAGAGTAAAAACATTCGTGTGACTTATTAAGCTCAAATGTCACTGGGGTAACTTATAGCTATGGAAAGAGAAAGTACTTCCTTGGAGGAGGAGGCCTGACTTTTGGCCATTTATTGAAGAAAGTCTACACTTTTGAATGTCCGTATATTGAACAGAACCACAGACTAACTCCTAGATGCAAAAACATCTAATATTAGGACAAGCTAACAGAAAAGAAATATGATAAATTTCAGGTCCAAGGATCAAAAGCATTATTTATAAATATGAAAGGAAAAAATCTGCTTTAAAAATTCAGAAAATAACTTGGCTGGATTGTAGGACTCTGCATCTGTCATTTGGAACCACAATTATACTGCAGCAGAACAACAATTCGGAGCAATGAATCTTCCAGTTCTCAGAAATTTATGGAGTACCTGAGGCTCATTTCCTGAGAATTATTATGGTTATGAGGATCATCTCTAAAAACTTATCCCTCTCCAAGATAAAAGCCATTAAATACCTTCCAAAGCTCCTGTATGAATCATCCAGGAGCTTTTAGAGCACCTCGGTGATAGCAAGTCCAAAATAGGACGAAACAAGCATTCTCTGACCCATGCCTCAAAAACCCTTTGGCCTTACCTGGCCGCTGCCTTGCTGAGCAGTCCAGTCCATCTACTTTCAAGACTCTCCAACTGTCCAGTAATTTTCTCTCTATCAGCCAGCTCAGCTGACTGGGCTATTCTGCCTCCTTCTGCTTGAAGCATCTCTACTGTGGCCTTTCGATCATCTAAGAGCCGCTGGAGCAACTAGTGAATACACGGTTAAAGAGAATGAAAAGTGGTAACACAGGGTCACTTTAAAATCTGAAATGAGGAAGAAAAAACCCAACAAAAAAATCCAAATAACCCCACCCTGCCAAACCCTAAGTTTAACTGAAGTATTTTTTTCATCCTGAGGCAAAAACATGAGACACAGCATAGTTCCTACCACCCACATAAACTTTTCATCCACTTAAGTTTTTAAATGGAGCAGTGACTGTCATTATGTGACTTACAGGGAACTTACTTTGAACCAGGAGAAAAATGCACTGAAATGGAAATTAAGCCAACAAAAAATATAGACAGAACCGTATACATGATATACAACATTATTTAGAATATTGCTGACCCTGAAAACACCATAAATCTCTTAAGATAAAAGCTGTGACTGAAATACTGAAATAGGATTGTTCAGTCCAATATAAGCCACAATAAATCAGTAGATTAAAGTAAGATGATGAAAATCAATTTCCACCTTTCTTTTCAGGATCACACAAAGTAGGTTAGGATTCTACTGAAACTCCTGAATATGCTCCTTAAACTGTAAGCAAATACGTTGTCTGCCACTCCCTACGGCTGTTACAGTTCACTGTCCCAACATTCTCACTCACCTTCTGTTCTTGGATCTGTGCTTTCACCACTTTATACTCAGCAGATGGAGGTTTCTGATTGGCTATGAGCTCCTCAGTGTCTGCCAACCAGCTGAGCAATGGCTCCAAGGCATCTTGAAACTTCCCACAATGCAACAAAGCCTCCTGCAGTTGTGCAATTCTTTGTGCAACCTGTATCACAGACACAGAGGCTCATTTTGAGAAATGAGAGAGCTTTTTAAATTTCTACTGACCCCTCTTCCCAACTACAGAATGCAACTGGTAAATTTTTATTTGTATTTCGGTTCCAGGGCAAACTTAGATTTAGATCTCTCTTCTCTATACCCTCTGTTCCCAGGACACTCTTAACCCTCATCGCCACTCACTTTTTTATTCAGCGTGTTCCATCGAGCATTGATCTCTTCCATGTCATGTTCCAAACCTTGCACATCACAGTTTTTTCCAGCACTCTGAATCAATCCCTGGCCAATTCCATTCACCTGCTGTAATTTCATCTGAAGAGGATCCACTTGTTCTTTCTGAAACATCTAGATAATTGCAAGGCAAAGATGATTTAATCTAAAGGCAGTAAGACCCTCTACACCACACAGTGTGGAGTTATTCTTGGGAGATTTATGATTTAATGAAGGAGGGCCAGGGATAAAAAGAGAAAACAAGTCATTTGCACAGGGAACTATCAAGGAAACATGTAGTTTCATACTTCAATACATCCCTCCTATGGACAAGTAATTACAGAGAGTTATGGTACCACTTAGGTCTTTAACCCAGTGACTCATGGTTTCTGTTTTTTGCTTTTGTTTTTAATCTGCTTGCTTAATTTTTAATGCAAAAAGCTATAGAGAATAGAGAAGCATCAACCTCAAGATATCATAAAAGTGATGTATATCAATTCTAAAAGGGAAGAATGATATCAATTGACTAGCATTTAAGATTAAAAATACCTTGGGGATAGCTTTAACTGACCACTGATATATGCAATGCTCTTCTCTGACTAGGGCTAATAATTCAATTAGCCAAAATATATTAACGGTGTGAAAAATGCCAACCTCATAACTTAATCCCCCTGTGGCCATTTAACTCCATTCTGTTCCAGGGCCACAGACCACACACAGCCAATAATCCCGAAACAGTATTCCTCTGATTACAGAGGGAAACAAGCCAATAATACTGGGAAACGTCCTTCACAACTTCAGACACATACTCTGAGTAAGATGCAGATATACATGAAATATTTTTAAAATAATGATACTGTATATCCATGTTCACCGTGAAACAATGGAATTTTAAAACAATGTGAACAAGTGTAACGAGCAATATGCATATTTTTTTCTACTACAGTTAAGCTCCATTATGACTCAGAAATTTCTAGAAGGAAACAAAGAGAAGAAAATGGCACTTTTGCCACTCTAATGGTATTAGGGAAAGAATAAAATAAATATTTGTCCCTAAGATCAGATTTCTCTCAATGTTCAGAGGATAAAATCAGCTATATTCCACTAGTCTGGATCTACTTCTATTCTTTTTTCTTCCACAAAAAGTTCCTTCAGTTTCAGTGAGACAGGTGAGTCATTAAAAGTCAAAGGATGACAGAAAGCGTTAAGAGGACAAAAATAAATGTACAAGAAAATTGTAAGTTTGGGTAAGACTAATTTTGGTTCACATGAAACCACAGATCACACTAGGATTAGGAAACTGATTCTAGAAAGAATGGTCTATGGCTAGATAAGTGAGTCACTAGGAAGGAAAACCCCAGGAAACTCTGAAATAGGATGGTTACAAAGGTAATTACCAGTGGGCTTCATTTTATACCGTAATTTGATTACACTATATTTTGTTAGGCAACACTACAAGGCAGTTCTGCTAAAAATGACTGTTTTTCCAACAACATAGTTCCCAGAAAAAGCAAGTGCTATGATTCCATTTTGTAGTAAAGATGTTTTCACTGTAGAAAATCAGAGCAGAGGGAAAAAAAACAATCCCCATGTTTTAAGCTGCCTGGGTGGTGGGGTGGGGGTTGGAGAGGCAAAGCAGCAGAAAGCCAAAGGTACAGAGGGATGACGTCAAAACCACACAGAAGGGCCTCCTTTTACCCAATAATCAAATCCTGTCTCATACTCTGACATTTAAATTCTGTGCTGTCCAACATGGTGGCCAGCAGCTACATGTGGCTATTTAAATTAACTAAAAATTCAGTTCCTCAGTCACACTAGCCACATTTCATGTGGTCAATAGCCACATGTGGCTAGTGCTTACTGTACTGGGTAGCACAGACGAATATCTCCATCTTGGCAAGAAGCCCTATGGATAGAGATGTAAACGAAACAGAAGAAAAATATATTTAAATAGTTTAATAATCTCTTTCACATAATAGAGCTGATTCTTTTTAAAAAATTTGGGGCTGGCCTGGTGGCGTAGTGGTTGAGTTTGCGTACTCCACTTTGGTGGTCCAGAGTTCACGGGTTCAGATCCTAGGTATGGACCTAGCACTGTTCATCAAGCCATGCTGTGGGGGCATCCCACATAAAATGGAGGAAGATTGGCAGAGATGTTAGCTCAACGACAATCTTCCTCAAGCAAAAAGAGAAAGATTGGAAACAGATGTTAGCTCTGGGCCAATCTTCCCCACGCAGGGAAAAATAAAAAGGATTTACTTTTCTTATGAACATTTCCGGCAGGAGCATTAGAGATTCCTTCCTTTGTTTCCCACCTCTGCTCTACGGATTAAGTTGACAGGGAATGGGTATTTGCCTCATCTTTTTTCAGAAGTTTAAAAATGTATGAAAACATCTCTAAATAAATACTAACTAAATATTTATTCTGAACACAAGTGAAGAGAATGTTAAAGAAAGTAAATTTGAAAACACTTGTTCCCTTCTCTCAACTCCCAAATAAAGCTGTTTTGAAAAACCGGCACTTTTACATACATTAAAATTCCTACTCCTTAGTATTTCAATGGGACTGTGCCATGTTATTAACTAACCAGTGCTGGCAGACATTTTCCAGAGCGGAACACTAGTAAAATTATTGCAAGGCTGTAAGATGCAACAGAGACATAAAACAGAAAATTTCCCAAAGAACTTAGAACACTTTTATCTTTGGTAATACCACATTTGCCCAGTTTTCTTCCTGACTGGTCTTTTTTTTGAGGTCCGTTGCTCTCTTTCTCTTCTGGACCTCCAAATGTTAGTCTTTGGGGGTGGAGATAAGGGCAGGATGTCATCATGGGCCCTCTTCTCATTCTATACTCTCTTCTAGGCAATTCCGTCCATTCCTATGGCTTTAAATATTAACCATGACAAATGCTTATGACTCTAAAATTTGTATATATATATATATCTCCTCTGAGTCTCAAATCTATATATCCAACTGCTTTCTTAATACTGCCACACAAATGAATCACAGGCATCTCAAACCTAACCATTCCAAAACTGAACAGTACCTCCTACTTTCCTCTCCCCCAAAATCTGTTCTTCCCTAAATCAACAATTTACTACCACTCCCTGCGCCCACCATTCACTCAAGTTGTACAAGGGAAGCTGGAAGCCATTCTTGATGACTCCCCCTCCCTCCCTCCCAACATAAAAGCCATTATCAGGTCTTGTTGATTCTACTTCCAAAATATATCTTGAATTCATCCAATTGTCTTCAAATCCACTGACATCTTCCTAGTCCAAGCCACCTGGACAATTGCAGTAACCTAGCAGGCCTCTCTACTCTATCCTTGATCCTCTATAATCCATTCTATACATAGTAGCCAGTGTGATTTTTTTAAAAATTTGCAAGCCATTCAGTGTTTTCCGTATTTCATGCCAATTATCATAATACAAATCACTGAAATATAAGACAAAAGAAATCAGAGATTTATAAACTCCCAAAACACTGAGAATGGTTACTGTCAGTGTGGAATGGTTTTCCCTATCCTTAAGCCAATAGCAATCTTTAAAAAATGTAAATAAAATAATTTCACTCCTGTAGTTAAAAATCTTTCGATAGCTTTTCACAGCTTTTAAGGCACAGATCCTTTCAAGGCCTTCTTTCTCAGTCCCTATGCTGCCTGACCCCTTCCTACCTCTCCAGATTTACTTCAAGATACTCTTTTGAAACCCTTGCTTGCTGTGGTCTAGCCACTTGTCCTTCTTTTAGTTCTAACGTGCCAAACTCTTCCCAGCTCCCATTTTCTTTGTCTGGAATTTTCTTCCCTCTGACTCTTTGCCTAAGTAACTTCTATTTATCCTTCAGGTTTTAGTTTTAAAAAAGCCTTACCCTGGCACCACAATTGAAATTAAATACCCCTATTATTTCTTATCATAGCCTTTATTTTTTACTCAAAGCATTTGCCACAATTTGTAACTACATATTTATGTCATTTTTGCTTAATGTCTGCCTCCCTCACTATAGTATAAGTTCCCCATGGGCAGGGACCATGGCGATTCTATTCACTGCAGGAGCCTCAGTACTGGCACAGAGTAGGTGTGCAACAAATATTTATCCAGTGAACGAACAAATCCTTGTATAGAAAAGGTGTTAAGGAAAGCAAACAAATCCATAAGGGTTCTGCTGATCAGCTGAGCATTCAAATACTGAACTGAGATTGTGGGGCTCCTCAATTTTTGCTTAAAAAGACCTTTGCAAATTTTAATTTTATAGAATCCTTATTTTATAAAAAAGATTTTTTCTTCCATTGAACCAGTTGACTGGAAACAAGACCATGAAGTCTATAAATGAGAAGAGGGTTTAAATAACCACAGATTGCTCTCAGTGGGCCCAGAATCCCACTATAGAAATAACAAATGGGGCTGGCGCCGTGGCCTAGTGGTTAAGTTCAGCACACTCCACTTCAGCAGCCTGGGTTCAGATCCCAAGCACAGACCTACACCACTTGTCAGCCACGCTGTGGCAGCGACCCACATATAAAATAGAGGAAGACTGGCACAGATGTTAGTTAGCTCAGGGCTAATCTTGCTCAAGGAAAAAGAAAAAAAAAAAAGATAAACAAGTTCTGGCATTTTGCTGCTTCTACCAAACTCTCTTGTTATTGTTGTTAGAATATTTTATTTCTATTTCTCCTATTTATTTTAACCACATATACATGTGTACGTTTGTACACTCGTACACGTACACACAGAGGCTCTAAGCTAAATCACATTCTGGGTATAATGAACTGCCAAGTTCTAACTGTCTATGTATAAAAATGACAGCTTCAAATGCTTCTAAGGAACTCTTTTGGAAGAAATGAAATCCATACATCTCTCATCTTGGAAAACCTTTTTCTCAATAATATTTCACCAATTTAGCTAAGTCTGTATACTCATATCACCTCTATAATGCTATTTGTTTTGTTTCAATAAATATTTTCAAAATAGCCTCTCTACATTCTTATTGGTTAACAGTCCTGGCTGAGGCTATGGCTTAGATTTCCCCTTTTGTACACAAATGTAGGGATCTGCTTGCTTCCAGATATTCCATAAAGTAACCACATTTCAAAGATGATGGACAATCTTGCAGCTGGGCTACTATTTCCTTCTCCTGTCACTTATATCAGGCAATATTTCATAAAATGACTACCTCTTGCAGCTGGAAAGATCCTTAGAGATTACCAAGCCCCATATACTCATTTTGTAGATGTGGAAACAGAGAACCCAGAGACTGATACTAAAGGTTTCTCTGAATTTTTTTCCTTTACACAGATTTGACTGACTCATAAATTTAATCCCTGTATTTCATTGATTACTGCCGTAGGCTTTATACTAGAAATATTCTGTTTAATCAAGAATGCCAGTGACTGGACAAGTTACTGGGATCTGTGTGTGTCAATCTCAAATTCAGTAAAACTCAGAAAACTGAATCAAATCCATCAGAATGAAGGGTAATGCATTCTAATTTGATGGGACACTATATTACAAAATAATTGGTGAAGCCCAAGGTGACACCACCAACACTCAGCTAAGCAGGAGGATCTGTGGCAAAGTTGGCAGCTTATGGCCCACAAAAAAATGATTTTTGGAGGCCAGCCCAGTGGCATAGTGGTTACGTTCACGTGTTCCCCTTTGGCATCTCAGGGTTCACAGGTTCGGATCCCAAGCGGGGACCTAAACACCACTCTCAAGCCATGCTGTGGTGGCATCCCACATACAAAACAGAGAAGACAGGCACGGATGTTAGCTCAGGGACAATCTTCCTTAAGCAAAAAGAGCAAGATTAGCAAGATGTTAGCTCAGGGCCAATCTTCCTCACCAAAAAAGCCCCCCCAAAAAAAGTAAGATGACTTTTCATTGCTGGTAGCTCTATGTTTAACTGATGCTCTAGCTGACTAAGGCTGCCCCGAAAGGCACTGCAATAGGGTGGATAAGGGAACCCATCTGTCTTGTAGCATCTGTGGATAGTCAGGAGATGACATTCATCCATTCAGTCAGTCAACAGTGAATGCCTGCTAAGAGGAAGGCCCTGTTTTGAGTCCCGGGGATGGTATAAAATCAAAACCACCTCTGCACTCAGTAATCCTTGACTGTATTAGATTAGATTAAACTTCTAACTCCTTCACTCCTTACCGTTGACCAAATGACACCAGGGCAGCGAACTGTAGAAAGCTCCCAATCTCAAATTCCTTTGACCAGAAGTGCTCAAGGATGTGAACACTGTTTCCAACAGTTTGCTAACACATTCTGTTTTATCAAATTAAGAACCTCAGAATCTGGGAGTTAAAGGAGACCCAGGAGGATATTTAGCCCAATTCCCTTATTTTTAAAGAAACAAGATGTCCAGGAAAGGAAAGTGACTTGCTTCAGGACACAAAATTTGACAAAATGACTAAAATGCCTCCATTTTTCATCAACATTATTATGCTTTACCCTGGCTTTAAGAAAAACACAGTTGTATTAAAAAGCTGATATTCACACATCTATATATTGCTTTCACCCAATCTGCTTTGGTGAATTCTTTCAACTAGCCAACATTTCTATTTGAAAGGGAAAGGAGACGGACATTGACAGTGATTGAAATTTTATACGTTTGGTGCTTTACGTGGGTTATCTCATTTTATCCTCACAGGGTTCTGCCTTAACAATGAGGAAATTGGAGACTCAGGACATCCAACAAAATTTTTCCAGAGTGTTTAAGAAAGTATCTCAGCTCTCACTCCAAAGCCCACTTTCTAGTCTCCACCTGACTGCTGACATCACCGATCAATAGGCAGCCTCTTGATTTAGGAAAGAATATGCTCATTGCCAATTTCAAAAGCAGAATCATCCCTTCCTGCTAATAATCTTTTTCAAAATGTAAACCAACAGTTTATATCCCTGTTTTCTTTGGCCTTGGCTTATCTCTGAATAAAAAGAGAGCACAGTTATAAAGTTTTTCACCAGATATAAGTAAGATATATCTTCCCCATAAACTCAATAGAAACACCAGAAAAGCGCACAGGTCCCAAAGAAAACCAAAGAAAGGACTATCTGTGCTCTTTCTAATCTCCACCGAATCAGAGAACTTGCAAATTCACTTTATTCTCCAGATCCTTCCCCAACAAAATGAGCAACAATTACCTCATTTGAATTTAATCCATCAGTTGCAGCCAGAGGCACTTTCCCATGCAGCACTGTGCCAGTCACCTCTTTTATTCCAAATGCTGCGGAATCAAGGTCCTCCTTGATCCACATGCCAGCGGAGGAAGCCTCCTCTAGAACAGGAGTTCCTTCTGAGAATGGCACTGAATTAGTGTGGGCACTATCTCCCAGGATGGGTACGGCAGCAGGGAAAACTTCCTCCAGAGCAGGCGCTGCAGCAGCTGGGGCAGCAGGCCCTTCTGGGGTGGGCTTGCTAACAGCTGAGGGGGCTGGTTCATCTGGGCTGGGCACTGCAGCAGCGGGGGCAACAGGCTCCTCTGGGGGGGGCACTTTAACAGCGGGGGTGGTAGGCTCCTCTGCAGTGGGCACTCTAATAGCTGGGGTAGTAGGCTCCTCAAGAGTGGACACTGCAGCATCTGGGATGGAAGGTTCCTCTGGGGTAGAGGCTGCAGGCTCCTCTAGGATGTCATCTCCTGTGGTGGAAACTGCAACAGCCAAAAGAGTCCTCTCTGAGGAGGGTTCTGCAAGCGCTGGTACGTGCTCTGTGACCGCCACTGCAGCAGCTGGAGCAGTCCCCTCTGGGGAGGACTCTGCAACAGCTGGTACGTGCTCTGTGACGGCCACTGCAGCAGCTGGAGCAGTCCCCTCTGGGGAGGGCTCTGCAACAGCTGGTACGTCCTCTATGATGGCCACTGCACCAGCTGGTACATCCTCTGTGACAGCCACTGCAGCAGCTGGAGCAGTCCCCTCTGGGGAGGGCTCTGCAACAACTGGTACGTCCTCTATGATGGCCACTGCACCAGCTGATACATCCTCTGTGACAGCCACTGCAGCAGCTGGAGCAGTCCCCTCTGGGGAGGACTCTGCAACAGCTGGTACGTCCTCTGTGACAGCCACTGCAGCAGCTGGAGCAGTCCCCTCTGGGGAGGACTCTGCAACAGCTGGTACGTCCTCTGTGACGGCCACTGCAGCAGCTGGAGCAGTCCCCTCTGGGGAGGGCTCTGCGACAGCTGGTACGTCCTCTGTGACGGCCACTGCAGCAGCTGGAGCAGTCCCCTCTGGGGAGGGCTCTGCGACAGCTGGTACGTCCTCTGTGACGGCCACTGCAGCAGCTGGAGCAGTCCCCTCTGGGGAGGGCTCTGCGACAGCTGGTACGTCCTCTGTGACGGCCACTGCAGCAGCTGGAACAGTCCCCTCTGGGGAGGGCTCTGCGACAGCTGGTACTTCCTCTGTGATGGCCACTGCAGCAGCTGGAGCAGTCCCCTCTGGGGAGGGCTCTGTGACAGCTGGTACATTCTCTGTGATGGCCACTGCAGCAGCTGGAGCAGTCCCCTCTGGGGAGGACTCTGCAATAGCCGGTACGTGCTCTGTGATGGCCACTGCAGCAGCTGGAGCAGTCCCCTCTGGGGAGGGCTCTGCAGCAACTGAAACAATCCTCTTAAAAGCAGGCACTGCAACAGGTGGGGTAGTAGCCCCCTCTGGGGCAGATAATGCAGCAGCTGGGACATCCTCCCCTATGATAGCCACTGAAGCAACTGGCACGTCCTCCTCTGAGGAGGGCTCTGTAGCAGCAGCTACAGCAGTTCTCTCTGAGGCAGACACTGCAGCATCTGGGGCAGCATCTACAGTGGGCACTGCAGCAGTTGGGGCAGGCTTCTGTGGGACTGGTATCCATTCCTCCAAAACTGGTTCAGTATTACTAGCCTTGGTAACTTGTTCCTCCAGAAAAATATTTAGCAATGAATGTGAATCTCTCATTTCTGTCCCGCCTCCCTCCGAGGATGCTACATTCAGCTTCGGCTTTATATCATTCACAGTTTCCACTCCATCTCTGCTATGTCTCAGTCCTCCAACCAGCAGGTGCAGACTCAGAATCTCTGACTCTGGGGACTTCCTCTGGAGATCCTGGAAGATCTGTTCTGAGAAGTCTCTATGAAAATGTGCTGGGGCTCTGTCCTCCAAAACCCTGGCTTCATAACCCAGCTCTTGCGCCTCACCATTCTCATCACAAACTTTCTCCATGGACAATTCACAAGGGTCCACATGTCCCAAGGAAGTCAGACTGTTATTTTCTTGATTAATAGCCCCTTTCTCACTTCCCAAATGAATCTCATCTGTTAGTAAATGTGAATCATATGACAACACTTTTACTTCAGATCCTGAGGTAACATCTGTTAGTTCATAGCTAAAAGCAGAACTGAAGGGGACCCTCTCAACACACTCAACCTTCCCCTCAATTTGACTGCAGTCTACTTGGGACAAATTGCCATTTTCTTTGGCCAGCTCAGCTTCAAAGCCTGATGCATTTTCTTCATGAGAAGCCCTGCAATCAGAGTTGGACAATCCTTCTGGGTCCAGCTTTCCTGGTAACTCTAGATCAGCTGGGTGTCTGAACTTAAATTCCCCGGCAGTCTTGGGACTAAAAGGCACTTTTTCACACTCTTCCTCACTAACAGTAGAGGTGTCCCTCATGGTATCAGAGTGGGCAATAAGTTCCATAGCATTAGGCACCTGAGAAGAAGCCAGGGCACTAAAATATTCACAATCCAATTCAGTATCATAGTCCTTTACCCTCATATTTAAAAAGTCTACATGTTCCTTTTCCAAGGCAGCCTCTGGAAAATGACTAATTACAAGTGAATTTTCTGCATCCTGGGATGGGGCCAGCCCTTCAGAAGAGGCTTGATTCTCCAGCTCAACTAGAGGAGTTACTCCTTCTTCATATAAACACTCCTTTTCAAGTTCAAGAAATATCTGTACTGAATCTGTGTCAGAGAGCTGCTCTGAATCGACATGACCAACAGTACATTCTAAATCTGAAACCAGACCCTCTAGCCCCTGTGCAGGTCTGTTTTTCAGCTCACCTATAGCACTCTCACCTGTGACAACACAACTGTAATCAAGAGGTGTATCCTTGAGAACAGAAGGCAAATGGTCCTTAGCCGGCTGTGGGTCACCAGAGCAACCAATGTGACCAAGAGCTAGGTGGTCAAAAGTCCCCAGGACAGCAGCTGAGCAATCAACTTCATCCTCCACCACTGTTACAATGTTCACTTGTTCTCCTTCAAAAATACCTGCCAGGCTGCTCTTTTTCTCATCTGCCATTAGAGAAGTCTCTCCTCCCTCTGACAGTTTCTCTTCCTCCCACTCCTCCTCAGCCTCCATCATGATCCATCGCTCATCCTCCTCAAACTTTAGCTCAGACTCTGTTTTCTCTCTCAGGCTGGGAGTTACGAGAACATGCAATTCTGGATCCAACACCTCTTCACTCAGGCAAGGGGAGAGAGGTGGCATTTCCACAGTGCAAGTTGTGTCCCCAAGGGGGTGCTGCTTCTCGCTGAAGCCTCCCTTAGCCAAACTTTTCATGGCTCTGGGCCAGGTTGCACTTGAGAATCTGTGTTCCTGCATTACATCTGTGTTACCACTTGCTGCTGCAGCTTCTGATTCTAGAGGCTGGAATTCACGGGGAGAGCTCTCACTGTGCTGCTGAAATCCGAAGTCTTGGCAGTTTCCACTTAAGTTTTTCACATCCTGCACTTCTGGAATACCTATGGACTTGGACACATGTTCCAGAGTTACTGACTCTGACTGAGGTTCCCTGGAGTTCAAATGACCAGAACTTTCTGTTAATGCAGAACTGGACCCCTTCTTCTCTTGCAAGGAAGGATTTGAAGCACCAGCTTCTGAAACCTCACTGAGCGAAGCTTCCATCCTTTCTGCAAATTCTGGGAAATTGGGTGGCATGAAGGACTTCCATGATCTCCTGTTAACATTATCTTTGCGTTCTGCATTTGGTCGCCTTCTGGGTGGCACAGGTGCTGACTTCTGCACATCACTGCTTAGCTTTAGTGCATCAAATATTATTCTCTCATCCAGCTTTTTGCCTTCTGGTGCTCTGGATTCAAAAACGTTAGACGCTGCTCCTAACGTACCATTGCTGGATATAGTACTTCCCTCCATCTTTTCCATGGTGCTTTTTGAAGTCTGATTAAGCTTTGATCCCTGGTCAATTTGTTCATTTATCCTCATTGTATCATATATAGACCGCTGTGGAACATAGCAATCCTCTATATAGCCGTCCTCTTCCTCTCCTTTCCCCAGGCAGGTGGGGTTCTGCCTTAAACAGTCTGGCCTGCTGAGTGGCTTACCCATACTTTTTCAATCAAGATGAACCATCAACCTTTTAAAAGTTTTCCACAGGTTCCCCCAAAATGCATTCTGCATAAGTTAAAAATCCTTTTACATGTTCATAACCGCAAACCACCAATTGGATCTGCCCTTCAGAAAGGCCTGGAAATCCCACTTTGAAACCATTCTGGGAGAAGCTCTAAGAGGAACAGCTTTTTCCTCACAGGCTAGCAGCCTCATTGTTACAGACAGATAAATGGTATAATTTAATCAACACAAAATAATTCCTTGTATGGCTTCTGTTTTTTTAAAGAGTACTGCTGTTTCTAATTCAGTCAGTAAAAAAATCATCTGATACTGACAAGTCTTATTCAATATCTAGTTCCAATCACTTCTCACCGAAGCAGAGTTGGAAGCAGCGGATTTATACCGATTGTGTCCTTTAACAACAATGGCACAGCCTCTAGTCTTCAAGTATGGCCCAAGCTCCTAAGAATTCCTTTCATTTTATCCTCAGTTCCAGCCCTGGAGAGTCCAGCTGGTCTAAATTAGCCATTCGTCCTCCCTAGTTCGGGTGTTTGCATTTGAACTGGGCTGGTTGGCGGATATTCCTGCAACTTAAAACACAGGAAGTCCTTCGTTCGGGGCCAGCTTGGGGCTTCCTGTCTCCAAAACATCATGGCATTGTTGTGGCTCCCAGAACAGCCCTGCGCCGTGGCCGAAAAACAAGGCAAGCGGAGCTCCGCGCCGGGCCTTTCAAAGGCAGGCAGGCTGCAGGAGCGGCCGAGGGTCTCTTGGAAGGGCTCAGTCAGCGCGGCCCACTCCCCCGCGCCCTGATGCGCACCCCGAGGGCTAGGGTCGCCTCACCGCAGGCTGGCAGGTGGCTCCCGCTGCACCGGCCTCGGGTCCCGCGCTCAGGAAGTTAGTTTGTCCCTCCGGCAGCTGAGTCCCGCGTGCTGTGGGCGCCGCCTCCCCCGCCGCTGCCAGTCCCCGGCCCGCAGCCGCCGCGCCGTGGGCTGCATGTCAAGCAGCCGCCTCTATTCTCCGCCGCCGCCGGCCCCGCGGCCCCGCCGTCCTCCCCGCCCGCAGCTGTCACGGTCCCGGCATGCAAACTTCTGGCTGGGAACAAAAGGCTCTGCTCGGGCCGGGCGGGGGCGAGCCCTCCTCCCTCCGCCGCTAGGCCCGCTCGTCCGCCGCTCGCTGAAAGTGCTCGGCTGGCGGGCGGCTCTCCTCCCCCTTCCCCGCGCCGCCCCGCCCCGCCCCGTCCTGCGCGGGCAGCCCCCCTGGAAGCCGGGAGCGGGAGCGCGACAGGAGAGCCAAGGGAGGGTGGAGGCGGAGCCGGGGCGGGGGGGCAGGGAAAAGGAGCGACCGGGGAGACTGGGAGGGGGCAGCGGAGAGGATTGGAGGCCGAGGCTCCGAAGGAGGGGCTTCGGCGCGGATCTGGGCGAGGGAGCCAGGGCGCCAACCGCAGGGCTCCCCGGGCCCACGCCCACCGCGCCCCGGGCCAGAGGGAAGGCCCCGCCCCCGAGAGGGCGAGAAGGGGGAGCGGTACCGCGCGAGCCTGGCTGCGCCGCGCAAATCCCCTGACAAAGGAAAGCCCCGCCCTCCTCCCGCTGGCCCGGCCTCCTGGTGCCCCCTCCGCATCCCGACCGGCTGGGCTCCCAACCCAGCCCAAGGGCGAGAGAACCCAGAAGGGGCGCCCCCGCCTCCCGCAACCAGCCGGTTCTGGCAAGGGCCACTCCGGGCCCCATCTGTCGGCAGGGTCTCGCTGGCTGCGGCGAGCCGCTTGCATCGCTCTCGGCTCCAGCTGTGCCGTCAAAGGCTGTCCCTAGTCCCTCCAATGTCATCTTTAGCGCGCCCCTGCCAGGCCCAAGAACACTCTAGCCGGCACTTTCCTGGTATCCGAAAGAATTTGGTCTCAATCAGAGACCAAGTTATTAAACAAACTCTAGGCACCTTCTCCCCCTTCTCACATGTATCAGGTGTTGGTCCATTCTCCCACCAGGATTTCTCTGCCCACAGACCTGAGTGGTGTCAATGACTGAGGAATAGGTATGGAGGCGGGTGGAGATGTCGGCAGCAGTGCCCCACGCCCAAACACCTAGACTCCTTTATTGCTGTGCACATCCAAGGAAACTTGAACCTCCTTGGGTCCAGCTGAAAAGCATGAGCATTTCAAGACTGAAGACGGAAAATACTAGGGCAAGGTGGCCCACAATCCCGTCCACGGCTTTTTGGCTTTTAGAAAAGCCATCTAGTCACCTGGTAACTGTTAAACAGAGAAAGTACAAAGGGCAACCCAGGAAACTGTCCACGAGAGGCAGCTGCACTTCTGAAGGGCTGCAATACTCGGCTTCCTTTGTGATGGTCATTTTCTGATTTTATAAAGGAAAAAAAGTCTATTAAAATTTCTGAATCTCTGTTGGACCATGTGGTCAATATAGATGGTAACACTTATAGAAAAGTTACTTCTATCCTTGACACAAACAGTAGCTGCAGCCAATAGTTGTGTACCAAGATCTGGCAGTGAAATCCTGAGCTGAGCCTTAGGCTTACTTGGGGAACCAGAGATGTCTTTGGCAAAAATGAGGTGTGGGCTGAAGTCTGTGATCAGAATTAAGTTAACCAAAAGACCTTTCACTGGGAAAATGTTTTATACTTCATTTCTCACTTCAAAAGAGGCTGCTGATCAATTCTGCCCACTCAAATCTGAAAGACTCTTTCCCCATGTGTAAACTGAAAGGGGGAGGGGACTGCAGGCTAGATTATGTTTTGACAGGCTTTCTAACTTTAATATTCTTTAGTTCTAAAACTTTTAAAGGAGCTGCCCCAGAACCCTGAGTCTTCCTGGTCCTATACTTCAAGACACTAAAACCCTGTCCTCTGAGGGGAACAGGAAAAACCAAGAATGTGTGACCTAGAGAAGGTTCCAGGCAATGTGAAGTATTTGAAGGGCTGGGATGTGGGAGGAAGGAAGCTTGTTCTGGATGTCTCCTTAAGAGGGCACGCTAAGATCCAAGGGCAGATTTTAAACCAACGAAGAGTTTGCTCACAGCTATTCAAAGAACATGGTATTCCCTGAAGTGATGACTTTCCTGACCCTGTAGGTGTTTGAGCAGAAATTCAAACAATCAGTTGGCAGGATTTAGGGGAAACAGATTTATAAATCGTTTATCAGTTTGTTCAAGATGAATTTTAGGGTCCCTTCTAACTCTGACACACTGTGATCCTAAAGCTTGATCAGCTTACAGATCTGATACTTAACATTTCAGAGAATCCAGGTTTTAATTTCCTTTAATTATTCAGTACAACTGGAAAATCCCAGGGAAGGCAAGATCAATTTCACTAGCAAATCTCCCTGCCAAATATACTCACTTAAGTGTTCAGATATCATAACAGACTGTTTAGTGTGCCAGGGCCCCTCTGGTTGGAAGAATCTGAGGAATTCTGGCTCTGGACTAAGGGTGGGTGGTTATTCTATTATGAAGAATGATCTTGATGTGGAATCACAAACTTCATGGCCAGAAATTCCTTTCCTGTTTCCTCACCAAGTCAGGTGCCAATCAATTCAGTCTTTTCTTAATCCCTCCCCACATGTATCTACCTTATTCTTACCACTCTCGCCAATGCTCTGTATTATAATGTAAATAAATAAGTGGAACTTTTTGGCAACTATGAAGTTCAGATTCAAATTACTTATTAGCTTAAGTCGCACTTTCTGACTCAAGTGTTAGGATAATATTACAAAGAAACTTCTCAAAAGTTCAAACATAGCCTTACAGAAAGGATTACATAAAGTTGTCCAATCCCCCACCCACCCAAAAGCAGCAGCCCAAGAGTGTTTTGCTCCATTTTCATCATCAGTGTGTGTTCAGAAAGAAATCAAGAGAGGAAACACAAGGTCTCTTTCCTCCATGTCTTATTTTTTTATCTGTTCCTGAGCTTCTCCTTAGTTTTGGTATGTGGAACTCTGCCAGTAGCCATCTCAGTGACTGAAATAAATACCTGATACAGCTTTCAGCCTCTTGTTACCCTGATAGCTCCAACAAAAAAAGCATCTGTTCATTTCACATGCTGTGTGTAAACTTTTAAAAAGAGTACAGGGAGCTCCAGAGAACCTCTTTGGGTGCTTCTCCCATTCCTGTAACCACAAATATACGTGCTGAAGCCAGATTTCAAATTAGTTTCCAGTTTGTTGATTACAGAGTTCAAAGAATTCTCTCCTCATTTCGAAATTCCTAAGAACAGAATTGGTGTCAGATTTTCCTTCAGTGAACTTAGAAGAACAATCCTGGCCCTTCCTGCTGGCTTCCTAATTAAAGACAGCCGAGTGGAATCTCCTCGCACCCTAACACAGCACCCTTTCCAAGTTTTAGAACTGGCACTTTGCCTTTGCCTGCTCCAGACTTAAACTACCAGCCCCCTAAGGCAATCTGGAGACCCCAGATCCACACTTCCTCAGATTGCATAATGCCTTTTCATCCACCTCCCTCTCTTGGAGGATTAGTCCTGACTAGAGGAGGATACAGAAGACTGGTTGGATCTTGCACATTTTAAAGCTACAAAATGCCTTTCATCTTAGGCTCTCTAGGCTTTACAAGCATGTATTTAGTGGCAAGTGGAAACTCCACAGTATTAGTCTGTACCTGTTGGGCATCAGTCACTACCATTCTTCAGTGCTTTTATTTTATAAAGATGGCTACAGAGTGGCTCACTGAGCAACACAGCATGATGTGAAGCTTGTTTTAAATGGGAAACTAAGGATTTTGATGCTATTTGAGCTCTCATGTATTCCAGAACACATGAGAAAACTTTCCACACACTCTGCAGGAACTCTCATGACCCCTGTAAGCCCTTTCCTGCTTGTAGACTTTCCAAAAAACAGTGTATTAATCCCTCTTTTAGCCACTCACCAAGACACTAGTGATGACAAAAGCATGGGCTTTGCAAGTTAGAAAAGACCTGACAAAAGAGTTGGGGGAAGGAAGACGGGGGAACCAGGGAAAACTTTATGGAGGTATTCACATTTACTCATTAGGATTTGGATATGCAGAAATGGTGAAGACAAGGATTTCTTTTTTGTTGTTGTTGTTTTTGAGGAAGATTACCCCTGAACTAACTGCTGCCAATCCTCCTCTTTTTGTTGAGGAAGACTGGCCCTGAGCTAACATCCATGCCCATCTTCCTCTACTTTATATGTGGGACGCCTACCAGAGCCATGGTGTGCCAAATGGTGCCACATCCGCACCTGGGATCCGAACCAGCGAACCCCAGGCCGCCGAGAAGCGGAACGTGCGAACTTAACCACTGGGCCAGCCCCAAGACAAGGATTTCTAAGTGAAAGGCTAGACGCAGGAAACCTAAAGAGGCAGGGACCCTAAAAGAAGCAAATTCAAAATCAGCGTGGCTTAAGTACAGGGTGTATAAAAGGGAAAAATGAGAGGTCAGAATGGTAAGTAGCTCAAGGCCAGTTCACCAAGGCCCTTGAATGCCAAGCAAGAATTTATGCTTTTTTCAGAAAACCATTACTACATCAAGATTTACTTATTTAAACTTACCCAGGAGTTATGACAGTTATTGAGTAGTGTGTGGAAAGTTTCCTAAGAATTTGGAACTGTGTGCTCGTTCAGCTACCGTTTAATATATTACCTCATTTAAAAAATGCAAATCCTTAATTTATAAATGAAGTTTGGGGTGGTAAACTCACTTGTCCAAAGTAACACAGCTATTAAATACCCAGGCTCTCAAGATCTGAGCTTAGGTCTGCAGATATTGCATTGGTGTCAATCTGTATAGAATGTAAATTGTAGATGCAGTTACAAGGATTATACAGTTTAGGCCAGAGGTAACAACTTGGACTCATGAAAATGAGGAAGGGACTGTGAAATGAGGAAGGGGCTCTGAAAGGAATTGTGGAGGCAGAATATCTGGATTTCACAAGTGACCAGATAGAAGGTAGAGGTGAGGGGGGAAAATAAACGTAAAATTACGCTGTGGTATTACTCTTGGATTACTGAGGGCACAGCAGTACTGTAAGACAGAAGAGGGGAGGAAGACAATAGGTGAAGAAGATAATACATTCAATTTAGAGCATACTGAGTGTGAAGTACTCAAAGGCTACCCATGTGGAGGTGTCCAGAAAGGCCTCGCACATACAAGATTGAAGTTCGGGGTAGAGATACAGATTTGGAGGCCTTCTTCCATCGAATAGAGAAGGGCTGGACATCCTAGGGTTAACTGTGGAGAGAGAAGAGGGCAGATGAGAGAATTTCAGGAACCACATGTTTGGGAGGTAGGAAGACAAACCAAAAAAGAAAGAAAAGCAGTCAGAGAAGAGAATGGAGAGAGTACAATGTCAGGAAAGTAAATGGACAGGAGGGCTTTAAGAAAGGAGATAGGATGTTAAATGCTGCATAATGAATGAGGAGGACAATGAGTTAGACAAGGCCACTAGATTCGGCAGCTAGGAAGACAGCGAATACGTCTAAGAGAACAGTTGCAGCGCAGTGTGGGGGTTGGATCAGATTATAGGGAGTTAAGGATAAGCAGTGGTGAGAAAGTAAGTATTGGTTCCCCCTTCTTCTTGAGGCTCTGTGCTTTCGGCTTCCATGACACTGTGCTATCCTGATGCTACCTTTCTAACCAGTCCTTCTTTGTCTCTTTGGGCTCCTCTACCTGTCTTCTTAAGCCAAGCAATTTCACAAGGTGTATCCTTGATTCTTTTCATTTGTTCAACAAATAGTTATGGGGTCTACTATGTGCCCTAAACTATGCCAGGCACTAAGGGAGAGAGTGATGAGGAAGACATGGTCAGGAGCCAGCATTCTAGTAGGGGAGACATTCATTTTAATTTAATTGTGGTAAGTTCTCTGAAAGAAGAGCAAACAGTGCTATGAGAGCCTGGGTCAAGGCGCGTGATGTGCCCAGAGGTTCAGGAGAGACTTTCCTGAGTAGTGACCATGTGGGCTTTCACTTGGGACTCAGAGTAGTCTTTCCAGTTCCAGGGTTGCATGACTTCACAACTTTCACAAATTAACAACTTCACAAAGTTGCTCGGCTATTTCTATGAAACAGGTCCCTGGGTTGAATCTCCAAGGAATTTTGCTGTAGGAGTCCTCTCTCCAATATTAGAAAAGGAGGTAGAATAAATATTATAGAGGGAAGAGATTTCTGCAAACTGTCTCTTTCATTTTGTGACTAAAGCAGTTCTTATCATTGATTACAAACAACAACCTAGGTTTGAATTTAAAGAATTAGACCAAAATTAGAGCTCTTACTTTGGGAGTGAATTGAAAGATGACAGAGATATTAAAATGGTTCAGTTGAATGGATGCAATAAATTCAACATGAATTCTTATCATCTTCTTCCCTTGACTCATATATGCATGTAACCAAATATTAGAGACACGTATTTGCTGAAACTGTGAAGAATTAAAGCTTTCCTGTAAAACATCTTGATCTGGTATATATGCTTGGCGGAGAGATTAATTATATCTGTGTTTTTAAGCTGCTTTCCTCTGAAATTAAGCCGATACTTTTTTCCCTCACATTTCAATGTTTTAATTAAAGATTGATTAATATTAAGAGGTATCACTCCCAAAGATGCTGACTTGGTAGTCGCCAATGTATGGCAACAAAGGAAGATAAGATGGTGTATGTTAAAAGCTAATTAGGCCAAGGACCCTGAGATCATTAAAGCTGATCTGATGGGTAACTCTGAGTAACTGGAGAAGTCACTGAGCTGATAATGGCTTCTGGTTAATTCTGGTTAATGATAGGAAAATAACACTGATTTGTAGAGCACATAAACCAAGGTCAAAATGGTCTCAGAGAAACTTGCTGGTTGTGGGATCTGATATAAATTAATAAATTAATAAAAACACATGTATATGTATGTATGTGTATATATATAATACTTAAAGCTGTATTAAGGAGTCATGACCTAAACCCACCTATGTATTGCTGCTCTAGGGTTAGAAACAAGCTCCGGACTTGTTCCCCACCAAAACTGCTGAGGAAGGCTGTTTGTCCATCCATTTGTTTCACTGCTGTCATCAAACTAATTTTACCTTATCTTCATAATTTCCATTTTTCCAAGAGGAAAAATCTAATCTGGTGCTTGGGCTTAGATCAAGTCTTCCGGAGAATGATCATCCTCAAGCATAAAGGGCATAACTTTTCTCATTAAAAAGATTTCATAATATTCTAATTTGTATGTCTGGATAAACTTTTTTAAATAAAAGGATATTATAATTTATTGAGCACTTAATATATGCCTAGTGCTTTCATCTACATCACTTCATTTAATTCTCATAAAACCCCTAAAGGTGTGATTTACCATCGTTCACATTTTATAGGTGAAATAACTATACAGAGAGGTTAAATGATTTCCCCCAAGGTCACTCAGCTAGTAAATGACAGAGTCAGAATTCAAAGCTGCATGTTTCTGACTCAAACTCCTATTCAATTCTTTTCACCACACCAAACTGAATGAAGTATGAGGATTTTGTTTAACTGTCAACTAGTTGAGTAAATGACAGTGACTCTAAAGTGACAGGTAACTACAAGACGATATTTCAGAATCTGGCTTTCTTCAAGTGCATCTAAAGTAGCAAATTTCTTTCTTAGTTTTGCTTTGTTCAGGCTAACACTGACAAGAAATTACGTTCCTTTAACATAAGCTAACTGTTAGAGAAGGAAGAGAGCCCAGAGGCAAGATGGAGAAGTGAGGAATCCAGACTAGGATTAGAATTTCTCAGGACACCAAGGATATCTCTCTCAAGTGTTGCAGAGTAGACAGCATTTTGAATCCTAAGGCTTACATGGCTTATGAGAAATAAAGAGCATTCATCCAATCAGTCAAATAGTCACAAATCTCCAACTACGTATATGCCAACATGCTAACTACCTTGAGAGACACAAAAATGGATTTATTGAGGTGAGAAATAGGACAAATATATATAATCAGAAAGCACCAAAATTAAGCAGTAAATGATGAAGGCCAAATGAGTTACACATATTAAGTGATTTAAGAAAATAGAAGTAGTGAGCTGGGGGGATCAAGAAGGTTTTGTGGAGAAATGGGACTTGAACTAAGCCTTCAGGTATGGGTAGAAATCAAACAGGTAAAATGAATAAGGAGTGTTTGGGATAAGTGGATGGAACGGATAGTCTATATTGGAAATAAGACTGGAAAGATAATGGGAATCAAAAATGTAGTTTCCAAGACTGGGGAAGGAAAAGATGGAGGCACAGTTTTAGACCAGTTCTGAAGGATGCCACCATTTAATCCATCAGATCAGATGGCTCCTGCATTGATCTGGGGCAAAGACAAACACTCACAGAAAGAAGGGTGAATACAGACAGAAGCTAAGGGAAAACCATGTTGGAGGCCCAAGTTTTAGAAGGCTACAGCATAATTTATGTCTGTTTTTTCTGTGGGAACCATGTGCATACACGCTGGCTGTCCAATCACACTAGCTCTCTGCATTCCTAACAGAGGATCCTTTGTTCCAAACAGCAAGGCTCAACAGAGACAGAGTCTGATAAAATCACACCAAGATCAGTACTCCCAGCTGGTGCAGGGGATGATGCCGTTCCAGAACACACCCTACAGGAAGCAGCTTGAGATACACAGCTGACTGACTTCCACAGCAGGAGCCTTGTGGCAGGGTAGGGTGGGGACTGGTCAAGCATGGAGAGAATTCTTTAGCCACTGACTCAAATTAGTTGACCAAGATCCTGACTTTATCTAACGCATCTGTATAAGTCACTCTTGGAACCAACTCTATTTCCTAACTAAATTTTGAAAAAAGCTTCCACCAGGAAGCTTCCCCAGGTGGTGGAACTATTTCATGAGTTAACTCTTACTTGTCATGGAATCTAAAGAGAGCAAAATATTAAACTCCTCATCCTGCTAGAAACGAGCTGAATAATCCTTTGGTGTAAGGGGCCATCCTGTGTACTATAGGATGTTTAGCAGCACCCACCAGATGCCAGTAGCAGCCCCCCCAGTTGTGAAAATAAAACATGTCTCTGGACATTGTCAAATGTCCCCAAGGGGCAAAACTGCTTACCTTTTGAGAACCACTGGTCAAACATGAGCTTTGGTGCCAAATAGACCTTTCCAGTCCCAGCTCTAACATTTACATGCTATGTGGCTTGAACAAGTTACTTTAACATCTTCAAGTCTCAGTTTTCTTATCTGCAAATGGAATTTTAAATGTCTGACTTATGGGGGGGGTTTAGGATTATAGTCATTTAGATTTAGGTCTCTCACTGCACTCATACTACAACACAACCACTGCAATTCTCTGTGTCTTTTTGCCATACTATACTGTTAACTAGAGACTATCTGAGACCCCAGCACCCACCACAAGGACTGGCACAGAGCAAGTGCCCATTACGAATGGACTGAAAGGACTATGAAGCCCCTTCCCCTTAACCCCGACACAGGGATCCATGCACCACCACCATGTAGCCCTTATTGTCATTGCCCTGTGGACAAAGATGTGAAAGGTCCACATTCAAATCACAATATTGGTGGTAGGAAAACAGCTTGTAAAGGCCTAGGGAATAAGTGTATCCCATTAATCTTCCAGTCAATAATAGAGACTGGTATTTGAAAAGTGCTCGGTGGTGGCAGTGGCAAAGTATTAAGGAAGGTGGGGAGGGAGCACATTCTCCCCATAGCTAGGTTTTTCCAACCAGGACAGCTGAGACTAGGGAAGAATTCATCTGGCAGGAGAAAGCCCTTTGGTGCCGTGATGCTTTGGTGCAGTGACCTGACACGCCTCCCTGTGGGACTGATTTTGTTCCTGGTGAACCAACCAACTCTAACAATGCAATGCCCTTCAAAGCATTTCCTCACACCTCCCAGAGGCTCACAGCTGACAGCTCCTGTGTCAGACAGCTGGCTTGAAAGTACCTGGGATTTTCCTGAAGCTCAGGACTAGGCTAAGGCTGAGACCACTTACCGTGCATTTCTAGACACAGCGAGAGAAAGAGGCCTGTTCTGCAAGTCTGTGCTTATCTCAACCATGTTCACTAATCAAATACTTCAACACAATAAACACATGTTCTGCATAGGGTAAATTCTAGTTTTTCTAGAAACATATTTTTCTTCCTTCTTGTACAAAATCATATATGATGAATCTTAGTTGCAAATGCTGACACTGTATGCAAAGAATTTCAGTAAACTCAAACTGCTCAGTCCTTTATTCTGATTGAGGATATATCCATTTGTTGCTTGAAAATCTTTCCTTGCTATCACAATTTCCAGACAGATTTTTGTGAAATCCATCAACGCTTTCTGGACGACCTTCCATTTGATTTTACTACCTTTGCTGAGGCATGAGGCTCCTTTAGGATGATGTAACAGCTGCAATCTTGGGATTTTGCTTGTGATGCTGATATTTAAATACTAATGGCAATACTTTAAAATGCAGCTGGAAAAAGTTCAACGTGAAGCAAATTTAAAGGCCTTCAAGGCTCCTTCACTTTCTCCCCACCCTGTTGCTACAGTGAGGGTGGAGAGGATTATTACAGAGCACTGGAATTCTTTGCAGGGTGGGGTGGGAGGGGGGTCACATAAGGGTTATAAATACCAGCAGCGGAACTGTGAGCTCCTGGGCTCTGCGCTAGGAGAACAACTGACAGACCATAGTCTCCCCTTAAAGGCACAGAACAAGGAAGCTCCCTGAGGTATTTCCATAAAGGCAGTTCCTCTTCTCTTTAGAAATACATCATCAACCAAACACCTGCGTCAACAGCTCTACACAAAACAAGCTGCAGATGCCAGGGAAAGTGACCAGGAGATTTTAAACCAGGCACAGATTAGCACTAGGAGAAATAAAGACTCCAGGGCCTGGCCTAAAGGAAGGCTGACTTAGAGGCAGTTGTTGCTACCACACAGTCATAATCACATGGTCAGAAGGCTGCTTGCTACATAAACATTTAACTTAATCGACAAGCACCTTTTCCAACTGAATCCTAAGTTTCCCACATACAGGTGGCAATTTTTTTCTAGGGCAGTGGTTCCAGGGGACATTTGGCAACAACTACAGACATTTTTGGTTGCCACACTGGGGAAGGGCTGCTACTGGCATCTAGTGGGTAGAGATCAGGGATGCTACTAAACATCTTACAATGCACAGGACACTGTCCACAACAAAGAATTATGCAGCCCCAAAGGTCAAGAGTGCTGAGGTTGAGAATGTTCTAAGGCATTCTCTCTACTTCACTGGACCCTAGTATTTCCTACTGGAGTAATCTTGTTTAGGGAAGAAAGAAAAAAGACCAAGGGGTCAGCCTGGTGGCATAGTGGTTGGGTTTGCACGCTCCACTTTGGTGGCCCAGGGTTTGCAGGTGTGGATCCCAGGCATGGACCTATGCACTGCTCATTGGGCCATGCTGTGGTGGTGACCCACATACAAAGTAGAGGAAGACTGGCACAGATGTTAGCTCAATGACAGTCTTCCTCAAGCAAAAAGAGGAAGATTGGCAACAGATGTTAGCCCATGGCCAAACTTCCTCACCAAAAAAGAAAAACCAAGACAGACCAAGGGCCAGCACAAAGTGGGGGTGGGGGTGGGGGTGCCTACTCAACTTATCTTGGCTGCTGTAAAGCTGGAGATACCTAATCCTCCAGGTGACAGACAGGTCATATCAAGTGTGATTTCCTTTCTCTCCAAGGGCAGATAGATAATGCTGACCTCATTTGTTTTATTCTCTAGTGACTCTAACTGGCAAAACTGTAGATGGGCTGACACTGTCTTTGTAATTATTTGAAAGGAAGGAGTAAGTATCTATGTGCAAATTTGCGGTCTCTCAGCTTCATGTCAGGCCCTGTCTTCCAAGAGTTTTCACAAGTGCCATAGGGAAGCCTAAGCTTGCTTACCATGAGGGAGAAAATCAAAAGAAGAGGTTTACAGGGCTTTCTTGTTCTGGCTTCATATTCATAGTAGGATACTGAGGCGTCTAGACAGAAGCTGCAAGTGCATGCAGCCCCTGACCCTGGGCTCTACTCAACCTGCATGAGGACTGAGAACAGTGCTAAGGAAGCCTGCTGCCTCACCTATATCCCACCAGCCCAGCCTCAAAGACAAAGAAGGAAAAGACCCACTGGCTTGCATACTTCAAGTGTTCCATTAGATGAGGTGAATCTTTGTGAAACCTACTTACTATAAAAACGTTTCCATTTTCCCCACTTGTTCTTTCTCCCTCATCACTGAGTAGAGTGCCAAGTCTGAAGCCTAGCCTAAACACCTAGTAAATATAAATACATACGAAATATGGAATGCAAGAGGTGCATCCAGGTTTCTTGTTACTGCCCACCAGTATGATGCCAAAACCACCACAAGCTTCCTGACTGAGAGGCCAGCGTGGTTCATGAGGGGGGTGCAAAGGAGAGGCCGGTTTAAGACTCAGAAAGACCTCAATCCTTGACTACAAAACCCACATAGGGAATTTCAAAATGAGGAAAGCCTCTTGTTATTATGAGACTTAATAGATTTCTTCTCTAAATTTCCAGTCATTTTCTACCTTTCCCAGGAAAGTCACCCTGGGGCAATTCTTTGGCTTAAGTTTCAGTGAAATAAAGGTCCCTCCTTTCTTGTTTGTCTCCTGTTATGTACATTCAATTCCTTTTCCTCAATAATCAGAGACTCTCTTGTTCAGGAAAACGGAATTTCCTGAACAGATTAGCCAAAGTCTTTTCCTTCCAATTTTCTGAAAACATGCTCAATATTCTCATTTGTGATTTCAGGAATGGCTTCTTCTTTTCTGCTTCCAACAGAGAGCTGAACCCAGTAAAGCACCTAACTCAGGAAGGTTTGAGGTCTTTGCCTGTTAGAGTGAGAAAGGACTCTCTTCCATTCCCATCTGATAGATCCTCACTGGCTGACCAGATTCTATCAATT
Source organism: Equus asinus (assembly GCF_041296235.1). Lineage (NCBI taxonomy): Eukaryota > Metazoa > Chordata > Mammalia > Perissodactyla > Equidae > Equus > Equus asinus. The sequence goes on from NC_091794.1 coordinate 83,718,354, forward strand.
ATTCAGAAGTAATCGAGGGAAAAGCCTCTTCTAGGAATGATGACTTTCAGTTTTTCACATTTATTTAAGGAGGAAACAATTCTTCCCACAGGCTAAATGCTTTTCCATGCATTTATCAGCACTACTGCACTGTCCCAAGTCCGCCTGGGCTTCTCCACAGATTTGACTCATCTGTTTATTCTGACCATACCCAGCAGAGTTTTAGCTAGGTCAAAGCAGAACCACATTCCTGTCTCACAGATTCATATCCTCTTCTCTTCACCGGATTCTGTGCTGAGAGCGTGATCTCATTATAAAAAGAAAAGAGCTGAAAAGTTAACGCTAATGCTGTTTCTTAATATTTATTTTCAACTGTTTTTTCCTTATTAAAAACAATTTGAATCTGAAAGCAGACTCACATTTTACAAATCTGGTCTGCTGCTGGTGAGAGGGAAGATTAATCTACTGCTGGATTATAGAACACATTAACCCAGGAACTCAACACTCAAAACATGAAAATGACTCAGTCCTCAGAATGGGTCCCAAAAGACCTTTCTCTTACTCAGCCTCAAGGGGACTGTGGAACTGTCCACAGAGCTTTTCCCCTCTTATTGTTTTCACTTCCCATGAGCTCAGCATGAGCTAAGCTAGGAGTATGCTCTTCCCCTTCTGACCAAAGACCTTTGCTGAGGGGAGGCAAAAATTCTCCCCAAAGCCTTTGACTTTATAAGATGGACCTACAGAACCAGACTTCTGATCTGCACCCCCAACTTGAAGAGAATACACACAGGGCACACAACTTCACCACCCTCCCTCTCTCACTCTTCTAATCTTGCCTTGTCAACACCAGGCCCCTGCAGATAAACACACTCTGCAGGTGACCAGCTGATCAGTGTCTCGTCCCAGCCTTTACCTCCCATTGCTGGTAGGAGGCTTATTCTTAGAAATCAGTGAAACAAGTCTACTATCACAAGCAACCAAGCAGCTACTGAACTCTGAATGCTACTAGGATACAAATAAAACATGGTAATGTCCAATCATTTCTTAAAATCTTCCAGAAACATCAAAATTCAGAATATCTCTAGAAACCAAGGATCAAGTGAAAAGTAAATGATTACTTGTCCTCAAATCCAAACACTATATATGCCTGCTTGTGAACTCTTTTTTATATTCTAGTTCATATGTAATGCAATTTTAACAGGTCTGTTTACTTCATTTTCTAGCTCACTGAAGATTAGAAGGAAAAGATAGACTGCTAAAGGCAGACCTAGTCACAGCAGTGACAAGTAATAGCAGTAAGAAATAATACCTGATATCAGGGTAACAGGGAAAAAAAAGAAACTAGACCTCCACCCTATATATACAAACCTCCAATCCAATCAGTACGACAACGTAGAGGCCCAAAACAAGAGCTTCAATACAGAATTCAAACTGCACAGTCATTTAGGAACATCTAAACAAAGCAGCCCCAAATGTCTCTAATTTCCTTGAGGATATCACCATAGTAGAAAATAGTATAATCTTTTCAGTAATGCTAACCTGCACTCACACACACACAAAATAAATCATGCACAATATAGTATTTAGAAAATTAGGCAAACAAAATTTAAAATAATTCCCATATAAACCAGAATCTAGTTTGATAAAACTATTTTGGAGCGTAAAAGGATAAGCTTCAGTTTACTAAGAAATTCATTTAGTTAGTTAGACAGTTAATTCTAAGTAACCTGGATCCGAGTAAGTTGGATAAACACAGCGTGCCTGTAGAAGAGAGGCTCTGCTTTCGAGGACTTACAATGGAAGAGGAAAGAAAAGTGTACACAGTGAAGCAGGGAAGGCCACTCCGCCACTGGAATAGAGGTGTGGCAGTTCCTAAGAGCAACACACGTGAGCTCATGGGTGTGAATTTTCTCTACCTACACTTTCCTTATTTGGGTGCCTCAAGAAATACGATGACTTGTGTTGTTCCAAACTGCACTATCTCCAAACACAGTTAGGGGCGTCCAGCCAACGTTTCACTTTCATGCTGGACATTCCCTAAGCTAGAGGGGCCCTTCTGAAACAGCCACCTTTCTGCACCTGGATCTCGTCTACAAATCTGTGACCTTTCTCGGGACCAGATGGCTCTGACCTGGTGACAATACCATCTCTCCATCTATGTTTTTAACAGAAAGAATCCTGACAGGCAGGGGCCCTGAGAGAACAAATTAACTCTAATGGCAGGACTGTGAACTGTGTAAGTGGGACTAATGAACACTAGTGATGGAAATAAAGTGCTGGAAGTATCCTTTCCAAATCTACTCCATGCACCAAGAAGGACACAGCAGCAGAGAGGCCTTCACAGTGGAGTGAGGCACTTCTAGGTATTTACAAAAAAGGGAACTCTTAGGGTGAAAGGCTCATGCAGTGAGAGCCAAGACCCAACAGACAGTCCTAAGAGTTCCAAGCCCCTGACCTGGCAAATTTGCACTTTTGAGTCAACTCCTCTCATCTTCCCCAGTTGTTTTAATTTAGACTCACAAAATCTCAGGACTGGAAATTCTGACTCAGGCAAAGGATTAAAACATTTTCAACTAAGGTAGCACTTCTCACACTCTCCTGTAGGTAGCAAACTTGGACTCTTGAGGAGTCTGAGGTGTTAGTCTTAAGCACTACTTGCTGTAAGTGCAAAATTTCTTTTTTTTCAGATTTTATTTTTCCTTTTTCTCCCCAAAGCCCCCGGGTACATAGTTGCATATTTTTAGTTGTGGGTCCTTCTACATGTGGCATGTGGGACACCGCCTCAGCATGACTTGATGAGCGGTGCCATGTCCACACCCAGGATCTGAAATGGCGAGACCCTGGGCCGCTGAAGCAGAGTGTGCGAACTTAACCACTCGGCCACAGGGCCGGCCCCCCAAATTTCTTTGAAGTGTCATGTTTTATCTTAATAATTCATGAGAATTTTGCATTTTATTTCATAATACATCGATAATACATCAATAATTTTCCCTCGAAATCTGTGAAAAAAATCAAGATTTTGGGGGCTGCCGCAGTTAAGTTCGTATGTTCCACTTAGGTGGCCCAGGACTCACTGGTTCAGACCCCAGATGTGGACATGGCACCGCTTGGCAAGCCATACTGTGGTAGGCATCCCACATATAAAGTAGAGGAAGATGGGCATGGATGTTAGCTCAGGGCCAGTCTTCCTCAGCAAAAAAAGAGGTGGATTGGCAGCAGATGTTAGATCAGGGCTAATCTTCCTCAAAAAAAAAAAAAAAAAAAAATCAAGACTTTGGGAAGATGAGCCCAGGTTTATCTTACAGCTTCTCATACCTCAATTTGAAAAACAGGGACCTGAAGAAACATTCACTGCTGTTACAAAAATCAGTTAATTTGAAACTCAAGAAATCACAAGAAGGGATTCTTAGAGTAAAAGATAAGGTTTGGACATTTCTTTCTATACCCTTAATTGGTTATAAACACTGAAATAAATTACAATAGCAAAATGTTCAAACCAGTTGCTCAGAAGTCCAAGAGACTGTTTAGTCTCCAGTGTGTTTTGATGGTGGTGGAAGTGAGACTAATGAAACCAGGGACAGAAGTTAAGATGCATACTCAATTGGTTTCCAAGTTACAAGAAAAGAAACATACACATTAGATGGAAAAAGATTTAAAAGCAAGGGCAAGACTTACTTTAAAGTCTGCTAATTGTTGGTTGATGATATCCACTTCAGTCCCCACTACCCACTGGAGGGCCTCTCCCTCCTCTGCTGCTGTGGTCATGTCATTGAGTACTTTCAATTTCCTATAGAAGTCCTCCACACGGTCCAGCGTCAGCTCTAGCTGTTCCTGACGAGCTTTACTCCTCTCTGTCAGTTTGCCACACTGTTTGTTCAGGGCTTCTAGCTCCCTCTTGAGACCTAACAAGTCCAGAGTCCCGTCTTCCTCCAGCATTTGTCGGCACTCTGCTTCAGAGGCCTCTATGTCTAACTTGAGGACTTGAATTTTGTTAAGGAACTGCCTTACATCCTCAATTTGGGACTGGAGACTGTCAGTGTCTCTGCCGATAGCACTCATGCCATCTAGCTCATCATCCAAGTCTGCCAATTGAGAAAACATTTCTCGGACTCGGCAGTGGAACTGGCCAATCCCCTCCAGCTTGTTTTCCATTGTCATGCAACTACTGTTCACTCTTTGCTTCACTTCTAGGAACTCTTGCTGGGTGACCTCAGCTTGATGTAGAAGCTGGGAAGCATCAGATCCATCTGGAGCATCTTCTACCAGGCCCCGAGTGAAGTTCCTCAAATAGTCTACCTGAGGCTCCAGGGTCTGCAGCACTTCCTGCTGAGCTCTTAGCTTCTCTAGGTTCTTGTTGCTACAGGCTTGAGAGCCTAGAGCATCAAAGATCTCAAGTTGGTGTTTGGCCCCTTCAACCTTCTTTTCAATATTCTTAAAGCTTTCCTGGAACTCCTTGAGCCTCTGGGTCATTTCTTCAAGTGACCCTGTTTTGGCCTGTAGCTCTTCTGTAATGGAATCCATGTTCTGGTTGATTCCAGCCTTCTCGTCCCGGATATCATCCTCATCCGTTTCTGAAGAATTGATCAGAATGTCAGCAGCACTGTTCAGTATTTCTAGCAGGGAGCGGCGCTTTTCTACCTCACTCAGCATAGCCTTTGATCTCAGGAGACTGGACTCTAGCTGCACTGGATCCAGAGTGACTCGCAAGTCAGACATCTTGGCCTTACAATCTTCTATCCATGGCATAAGGTCTTCCACATGCCACTGATATTTCTGAGCTTTCTGCATACAGTCCTTGAGCCTAGATTGTCTGTCTGCAGTTTTTTTACTAAGCTCTTCCCAATGGTTTTTGAGTTCAACCAACTGGTTTTGTAAAGTTTTTTTCTCTTCTCCAGGAGGTACAGAAAGAAGCAGAGACTCTCCTTCAGTCACAATCACTTCATAGGAACCACTGTGTTGGTTAAGGCTTTTCTGAAACTCTTCATTCTCCTGTAGCTGAGACTGTAGCCGCTCCAATTTTGCAGAAATTGGGCAGTTTTTTGCTTGCTGGCTTTGTTTGTCATCCAACCAGGTTCTCAGCTCATCAAACATTTGCTGAAACTGCTGGGTGTTGGCAAGAGCTGCCTGGAGTCTGTTCATGCGATCAGCTGAAATGAGAAAATCAGATTTAAATCAATCAAGTCTGAACATGGCACTTAAAATGTTTGCTGATGGTATATGTGCTAATCATAGGCAAAGGAAACTAACATTAATCGAGGGCCTACCATAAAAGAAGCACATAGCTAGGCTCCTTCATATACTATATGTTATTTAATACTCACGTCAACCTTGTAAGGTGATCTGAGTAACAAAAGTAAACTTTTACCTTTAAGTTGGTAAAAAGACATAGATATTTCTAGAAAAAGAGGAACGAATTAATAACAAAATTTTTCTCGTACAAGGCCATCATAAGAAGACCAGAACATGTTCTAATTTCGTATATATGGTATATGTGTGTGTGTATGCGCCTGGTATAAAGAAAATAAGTGAGTATCAGTGAAAGTATGTGTGTAACTCCACCTATATGTACATCTATGAGCATAAATTTCTACCTACTTGCCGACTTTATATTAGTACTCTTATCTCTAGGATTATGCTATGTAAAGAGTCACATATTGTTACCGCCCAATCAATGTGTAATAACCACAGCAGTTTTTACTGTAGCCTGGACAAAGGGATAGAGTAATAATATTCCGAGTCCCAAGATTACTTCAGAGTCACCCTAGATTCTTGGGACTACCACTAACCCACTTCTTTTTTTGGCTTGCCACTAATAATGGCAGCAGTGTGTTCCTCACCCCAACTCACCTGCAAGGTCTTCTAAACCTTGGAGAGGCAGGGCAACTGTCTCCAAACGCTTCTTCAGTTCATCCTTGAGGTACTGCTCACCAATGAGCACTGAAAGTTCATCGCAGAGTGTCTGCGCCTCGTTAATCTCGTGGTCCAATTGTTCCACATCAGATCGAATCTCACTGGTCTCCTCCAATTGCTGCTTCACAGCCTCAGGTTGGGTGCTGATGGCTGACTGGCCACTCAGTCGCTGTCCAACTGCCTTCACCTTCTCTGATAAGTCCTGGAGCAGTTCCTGGTACTGAGTGCTTTTGACAATAGCTTGGTCAATTTGGCTGGAACGGGAATTAAGTTTGTCAGTCAGCTCAATCCACTTCTGATTGATGCTCTGGAGTTCCTTCTGTACTTGGCTGGTGGATGGAGAGACATCTCCAGGGCCTGTTAAGATGCCCTGAGCTGCCTCTTTCAGCTGCTCATGCTGTTGCCTGCGTGCTTCAAATTCCTTCAGCATAAACTGTAATAGAAATGACAGCAAGATGTTTAAAGAGAAAAGACAGACCTAAAAACAGTGTCAAAACAAAAACCGATTTTGGGTTGTGCCAAGTAGTGCCAATTCCTTTTGAAACTAAATCAGAAAACTCCAAGAACCAGAGTACTAGGAAAACGTAGTATCACTTATAACAATTGCTTAACGAAAATTTGTTTTGCAAGAATCAATGATTGTGTCTACTTTCTTTCTTTTCTCCTTTGTCCTATACTGTTTCAACATTAGTTACTAAGGTTAGCCTTGGTTGGGAAAGCAAAGTTTGTTTTCTGGATTGGTACTTATCAGCTTTGCCAGGCAAAACCCAGGCCTCTGAATTGGGTGTCTGGGACCCTTGGTTCCAGAGCCAGCTATATTACCGGCTGGGCTTGTCATTTCAGCTCTCAATACCTCTGTTTTTTTTAGTTTCATTCTCAGAATTCCACCAGCACATACAATCTGTACATTACAATACAGTGCAATTAGATAATGAGCTTCTTTAAAGCAAGTACCATGACTTTTTACTCTTTTCTATCCACTGCTTCACTCAACAAAGAAGATTGCTTACAGGCTCTGGAGTCAGATTGTGTGGGTTAAAATGCTGACTCTATCACTCACTAGCTGTATAAACTTAGGCAAGTTTTTAAAAGTTATCCAAATCTCAGCTTCCTCATCTGTAAAATGACGATAGTAAAGGATTTATCTTGGCTGTTGTATGGATTAAATAAGAAAATTTATGGAAAGTACTCAGCACTTATGCTATACAAAAATAAATAAGACATGACCTCAAGGAAAAACAGATGTGTAAAAAATGAACAATAATAGAATGTAGCAAAAGTAAAAATGATAAAACATTGATGTGAACACGGAACTGTGAAAGCAAGGAGTGAAGATGATTAACTCTGCAGGGGATGACAATAGTAGAAGAGAGAAATCAGGAAAGGCTTCACAGAGGACACAATAAAAAATATGTAGGAGCTTTCCAAGTGAGCAGAGAGTACGCCTGGTTCAGGGTGAGGGCCTATGATTAGCAAAGGCACAGAGCTGTATGAGTGTGGGGTGTTTGGGAAAGAACACATTATCTGGTGTGGGTAGAAATCTGGATATATGGGGGAAGAGTTGGAAATGAGGCTGGTGAGACAAACTGGGACCAGATTGTGAAAAGCCTCATGTACCACACTGAGCTGGTATTTGGACTTTGTTCAACAGCCAGCCAAGAACCACTGAAGCATTTTCATATATTCAGATATATGATTTAAGAAGATAATTTGATAATTGTGTGGAGGACAGAGATTTGATAATTGTGTGGAGGATAGACTAGACAAAGAAGTCCATTAGAAGGATGTTGCAACAGTGGTATAAGCCTGAGATCAAGTCTACCTAAGGTATTTAGAAAGAAGAGAAGAGAAGGATTAGAAAACTGGTTCTCAAATTATGGTCCAGGGGCCCCTGGGAATCCCTAGGTCCTTTCAGGGAGTCCATGAGGTCACAACTATTTTCATAATAATACTAAGATGTTATTTGCCTTTTTAAATTCTTCTTCTCTCATGAATGTTCAATGGAGTTTTCCAGAGGCTACATGACATCTGATATAGCAACAGACTGAATGCAAAAGCTATATGAAAATCTATGAGAATATTCTATTAAGCCAGACATTAAAGAGATTTGCAAAGATATAAAACAATGCCACTTGTATTAATTTTTTTTTTGCTTTTTCTCCCCAAGTCCCCCTAGTACATAGTTGTATATTTTAGTTGTGGGTCCTTCTAGTTGTGGCACGTGGGATGCCACCTCAACATGGCCTGACAAGCGGTGCCATGTCTGCGCCCAGGATCTGAACCGGCAAAACTCTGGGCCACTGAAGAAAATGTTATTTTTTCATAAAAATGTTACTTATGTTGATGTTATAGTTTTATCGTTATTATTTTAAAATTAGTTAATAAATACATATTATATATTTTTAAAATTCCTCAATGTTTTAATAGATATTAATAGATAAACACAAGCTCTTTGGGGTCCTCAATCATTTTTAAGAGTATAAAAGGGTTTGAGACCAAAATGTTTGAAAACCACTGGATTAGAAAAATATTTGTAAATAGACTAAACAGGACTTGATAATTAATTGGATGCAGGGGCTAAAAGAAAGGGTTCCTTCAAAAACTACTCTTTGGTTTTAACTTACAAGACTTGGTGGATGGTGAGAAGAAATGAAACAAGTTTGGGAGAAGATGTAGAACACGAAAAGGTTCTAGTAGGATTTCATTGGACGTGACAAAATTTCACCAATCTAAATTTCTATGATGCTAGGCATGTAAATCAATTTTTGGGGTGTTTGATCAGCAGAAGATCTTTAAGTAAAGCCAGCAGATATAAGATATTGCATTAAGTAGATCACTACAACTGGGGGTTAAAAGTAAAATGTGATCCTACAATTTAGTCAGAAGTTCCCATTCTCACATCCACTCATCTTACTGCCTCTGTTAATGATATTAATAATACAGTTATTGGCCATTTACTATTTGACAGGAACTATGATAGAGACCTCATAAAACTGAGGAAACCAGACTCTGAGGGATTAAATGCCTTGTCCAGGGTTGTATGAAATCTACTTGTTGAGAGCAGCGTTCAAATCCAGGCTTGTGAACATTCAGCTGTGCTGCTCACCTGGACCTGCTGTTTTTGTGCATTCAGCATGTTGGGGTCAATAGACAGGGGCCCCAGCACTCCCATCATCAGTTCCTTCTCCATCAGCCAGGGCCGGAGCTGCAATTCTGCAGCCTGGAAGCAGGCCAGATGACTTGCAGATTCCTCTAGCTGCCTTTGCCGAGCCATTGTCACCTCGGTGGCCCTTTCCCATCGGGAATCTGTAGAGAAGAAATGAGAAAAACGTATTCCTTTACTCTCATGAGCCACTGGCCTGGTCCCTAAATTATGTTCCTAATATGCTACAGGAGATGATCCCTGGAGCATTACTGAAATATTTTTTTAAGTTAAAAATAACCTTCATTTAATTTTAACTAAAGTAACACAAAGAGTTTTGTATCTTTTTTTTTTTGGAGGAAGATTAGCCCTGAGCTAACTACTGCCAATCCTCCTCTTTTTGCTGAGGAAGACTGGCCCTGAGCTAAGATCCATGCCCATCTTCCTCTACTTTACACGTGGGACGCCTACCACAGCATGGCTTTTGCCAAGCGGTGCCATGTCCGCACCCGGGATCCGAACCAGCGAACCTGGGCAGCCGAGAAGCAGAATGTGCACACTTAACCACTGCACCACCAGGCCGGCCCACAGTTTTGTATCTTGATTGTGGTGGTGATTATATGAAACTATACATAGGATAAAATTGCACAGAACTACATACACACATACACAAGCGGACGTAAAATATCTTATACTATATATATTATTTTATAGCCTGTTTTTAAACTTACTATATTATGAATATCTTTCATGCCAATACATTTTTTATACCAATAAATATCCATCTATATTATTTATAGTTCAATATAATGAACACAGCATAATTTATCTAATCCTTTCATTGAATATTTAGACTATTTCACATTTTTCATTTTTATCAGCAATGCTCCCTTTAACAGATTGTCAGTTTAACTTCCTAAGAAAGCCAAACTGCTGACACTTTGAGTGGAAACTCTAAATTTTTTCCTAATCAGGTTTAATCTCTAACCTATCTGGCCTCTTGCTTATGAAAATTAACTGAAAATAATTTCAGCTTTATAGGATGTGCTGAAATTCTGTATTTGCTTTAAAGACAAGCACTTTAGTGAATTTGCAACAGCCCTGTGATAACTTACTGAGTTCCTCTTGCATTTTCTTCCAGTTTTCTGCTTCTTGTGAATTAGGATATGCTATCAGTAATCCAGCCAAGGCTTCTTTTACTTTTTGGATTTTTGGAGAATTCTGTTCCAATTCAGTGAGAAAGGCCTAGGACAAAGAAGATCATGTATGCCATGAAATTTCTGGACAGGAAATTAAGCTGTGAGTGTGGAGGAAATAAGCAGAAGACTGGGTAGCAGTTATAGGCTCTACTTCTGTTCTATCCATGACTTGTTTCACAATTTTAAGATACTAAAATTTTATGCTTCAATTTTTACTTTAAAATGTAACTCTAGATGGCAGGATCTGAATTTCTTTTATGTACAACACATTAGTAGAACCCAATAAGAAAAAACTATTAATTCCTATAAACTAAAAGTATCAAGATATGATGATGAAGATGATGATGATGATGATGATGTTTATGTAGTTGGAAGAGATGACATACTACGGTCAATTGGAATATAAAAAACTTTGGTGAAAAGTTTTTATAGGATTTTCCACATGGTCTTATTTCTCCTGCAATTTTCCCTACTCCTACATGTCAATCTTAAGAATGAAATGTAATCACAGTTCTTTAGATCCCTCCCAGAGTTGGAGAGGTGCTTGATGAGAATGGTTTGCCTTGCAGTGTCATAGAGAAAACGAGATCCCATTCTCAATGAGCTGATGCTTCTGATGAGGGCTGTTCTCTTTCTGCAAACAGATCTGGCTTTGTTTCTGAATCTGATTTATAACAATTTCTAATTTCATAGGCAAGAAAATTCTCTAGGAGAGTTTAGGCATATTAGTCATGTGGAAGTCAAACACGCTGCTCATCACGGCCTGGGTGGTTGGCCACATCTCACTCTCAGGTCGGTGGGCTCAGGCAGGAAACTCTGGTACAACAGTCTCTTCTTCTTAGTGTTTGGGATGCAGGTAATATAAAAACAGTACCTTGTTAGATTCAGCTTGGGCTCTCACTGTTTCTGTCTTGGTTGGAGATGAAGCATCCATGGCTTTCAGGACTTCCTCTTTTGATTCCAGCCACTGCAACACTGAGCTTGCCTCCTTCTGAACTTCCTGCATTCTGCTGAGGACAGCCTGAAGGCTTTCATGGCGTTCCTGAAGTATTCCTCCAAGTTTCTCATATTTCAAGTTTACATCTGACATGTCACATTGGATCTCCGTCAGATCTAGTACCATAGAAACAGAAATCAGATTGGGAATAGTTCTCCAAGCATCCCAATTGGTTTCTCACTACTAAATTACTCATCAGGATTAAGCGTATCTCTTATTCCTTCTAGAGAACTAGAGATTATCTTCCTGCAAAATGACATCAAAGTTGATGTTTACACACACAAAGCAAAACAGCTCTCATTAATCTGATTTCTGATTTTGGTATTAAATACTCAGATGTATAAATAAAATGCTAAATAAACAAGGGAACAACAGAAGTGAAGGGAGTGAAGGATTTGGGGCATTCTTCAGCTTCCTCTACTCCAAACTACAGACAAGTCACCCAGCTGTGAGGTTGAGGGCTGGACTAGACTACCTCTAGTATAGCTTCTTTATAATTCAAAGATTCATATATACTTTCTTCAAGGTCTTTCCTTATTGGTCTTATCTAGTGGTCCAGTGTATTTCCTTGTACCTTTCTTTATTTCACTGGCTACCAACCTATTTAGCCTATAGCTACCAAGCAAAGAGGCATCACAGTTTCTTCTCCCCAGATTTTTACCCTCATGCCCATCCTGGCAGCAGCTCTTCCACACATATAGAAACATACACAGATGCAAACATGAACGCTGTCCTAACACACCCAACAAAGAGGCACTATTGAAATGGCATTCTCACCTTTGCAGGTGTGGTATCCGTTTACACTGCCTACAGAGCTTCCTACAGAGGGCAGTATGGAACCTGAGCAAAGGACAGAGAGACAAACAGGGCAAGACAAACGTGTTAGGAATACATACAGGCACTGAATTTGTTCTCTGGTACTTGCTTTAAGCTCAGGTTTCAGGAAGTTAACACAGCACAAGACAACATACTCATGGAAAGAGACAAATCATTTTAGCTGCCAGGCAACAAAGCGTCACTCAAGGTGTTTCAGCTCCTTACCAGTAACGATTCCTAATGCTTTCTAGAGAAAATTCAAATTCCCTTTTTAAATCTCCAACTTGAATTCTTTGGACCCTGCCCTAATTTTGTGAAGCAAGTATTGGTAAAATGAAGAAGTCTTTAGAATGATATTTGACACACTTTGGAATGAGAATTTATAACAGAGCCAAAAGGTTCAACTTTAACATCAATGTTCTTCCACATAATAAAAATGAACAATAAGTACAATTAAGGACATAAAAAGCAGCATTCTTTTAATAAAGACATTAAAACGAGCCCTTCTTATATTGTTCCAAAGGGAAGATTCTTTGTCTTTTCTTTTACGACTTTCTGCTCCTCTTCCTCAAACAGAAGACAAAAATTCTAAATGCTAATAAATCTGGCTCATAAACATGCCCATAAATTCTGCTTTGAGACTTTGGTTCTGTTTCTAGTTACCACAATTTCACCTATCTTCTCCCCGACATTGATTCCTTGTATTTCAGAGGATGTCCCAAGTTAAAGTACAAGATCACGTAATTATAAAGGTTACACAGAAATCTGAAGAATATTGATGATATAACGTTACACCAAAAGGACAGGATAAAACTCTCATGTGCAAGATCGTATTAAAAACTAGTGATTATCCTGATATTACTTCAACAAAAAAAAAGAGTGGTTATAAAACTTTTAAATGTTAGCGTTATTGTATTTTCAATTAAAAAATGGATCAAACAGAAAGATCATATCCCATTGCAGTGTGGTGATAGCCAAAAGGAAACTGGACTAGCAACTAGAAGGAGGAGGTCCTAGCCAAGATTGTCACTAACTCCGCATGTGAGCCTTAATCTATGGACAGACCTCAATGTCTTCTCTAGGATATGAAGATAATACTACCTATCCTGTCGACTCTCATGGGGTTATTGAGAGGCAATGAGGTAATGTATGCGAAAGCACTTCATGAGACAAAGAGAGGTACACGAATCCAAGGAACTGGGATATTCATGGTTTTTCAGAGTTGTAAGAGAACTTAGAGAACACTCAGGCTAGTGATTTTCAAAGCACCTAAGGAGGTGCTTTAGGGACTCTGTAAATGTTTGGTTTAAATAATAATACTCAGGATATATTTCTAACTACTTAAAAACGGCTAGAAAACATGCATGTTCAATTATATTGGACACTACATCTTAACCCACTAGATATAACCAATTTACCCTGATTTTTGGGGGAGAATAAAGCAGCTCCTGTACTTCTGTGCATACGTTTAAACTTCTTTTTGAGTGACACTGAAAGAGCTGTAGCTCTTCACTAGCACTTTACAATATTCAAACCTACACATGTCCATTCATGTACAAAAAACTCTTCTCTAGCACGTGTGTCCTACAGTAAATAAAATGACAAAAAAGGCCGAGGGACATCTTCTCAGAGCAGGCTCTCACCAGGGTAGAACTGTGTCATAATAGAATTCTTAACACTTCAGACCATGATGATATCAGGTTACAGACAGTTTTTATCTTCAATGCCAGTATTAGGTGTTTTCTATGTTTAAGAAAAGAATGTGAGCCCTCCTTGAATATTCTTGGTGATTTAACTTTGAAACAAGAATTACACCACTTCCAAGCTTCTAGTTCAGTTTAATCAAACAGTATTCTGAGATTGTAAAGTGAACTTTTAAAAACATTTGTCATCATTTGCAGCTACTTATCTGTGTGAACCATATTTGCTGGATACAATGCAACCAAACAAAATTGAGAAGTCAGTCATGTGACAAAGCTGTCATCCAAAAATCCTTGTTACAAATTTTTATATTCACTAAGATACTCTCACTATTCTTACTGCTGGATTTCATAAAAGACAAATGCTATAAATTCACTTATAAGAGAAATTTATGCCAACAAAATATCATTTTTATTTGTTTTATATAGTAGAGTTTTATATGAGATTTATTTTTAAAAAAGATCCTACTGCTTCAAAAAGTTTGAAAAACCACTGATCTAGTCCAGGAGTCAGAAAACTATAGTCACCAGCCAAATCCGCCCCTCTGCCTGTTTCTGTACGTAAAGTTTCACTGGAACACAGCCACACGCATTCATTTATGTATTGTCTGTGATTGCTTTTGTGCTACAACAGCAGAGATGTGTAGTTTGACAGAGACCATATGGCTCACAAACCTAAAATATTTACTAAATATCCCTTTACAGAAAAAGTTTGCCAACTCCTGATGTAGTCATACATTAATAAGTCAGTGAGCTTAGAGGTTTGTGTTGAAATATAAGGATCATCAATTCCCTGAAATGTCAGTTTTGGGTAGTTCCAAGAGATCTTTAAACTTTAGGATACAAAAAAAAACCCACTGCCATTCTCAGGAGAAAAAAAGAAAGTAAACTTTTCCCTTACTATTTAAGTGACTACGAGTGTACTAACATAGTCGTGATAAAACCTATGAGATCCCAGTGAACAACGAGCAAGTGACTGTGAACTCAGAATGGATTTTGTTTGAAAGACTTGATTTGCAGCCAGAGATTATCCATAAATCTGACACAGTCTTTGTATCCACTTCCAAGAAGTATGCCAGTCCTTGGTGCACCAGTGCTGACTCCTAAATATCTAGCCTTTGCCAAGATAGCATGCTTATGTCCTCCAGGGCTGACCCTAATCTAAAGATGATGCATAGCCATCCCATTCATATGTTTAAAAGAGAGAAACTCCTTAAGGTGGAAATCCTATTTTAATCCTTCTATGTTCATTTGACAGTTCTAAGTGGGCCAACTAGTCCCTTTACTTTTGCCCATCATAGGAAGGAATTTCACAAAATGAAACGTTATATACCAAATGGGAAAACAGATCAGGTTGAGGGGGAAGACTGCTTTATGGACCCTGCTTTGTTCCCATATCCAACCTCGATTCTGACTTTTATTAAACAAGGGGTCATCACCAAAGCCAAAGCAAACAATGATGTTTATTCACTATATTTTTAAGAACCTGCACTCACCTGTCTTGGCTTGTGAATCAGGTGCTGTGATCTCCATGATGAGATTTTCTAAAGAAGTGCCTTTGCAATTGATTTCTTCTACCAAAGTTCCCTTACTTGCCCAGTCATCTAGGAGACCCTGTTCAAAAAACAAAATAGAAAAAAAAAAAAAAACAATAGCTAAATGTAACATCTGAGGGCTTTCTCCTCATAAGTAGGGACATCTGTTCGTCTATATATACTCCCTAAAGTTTTGATAAGCACTAAGTGACCATCCGCATATATTCAGCCATTTCAAGATCTTGGTTTAGCCAGCCAAGGTGTGGGAGAAGCATATCCTGGAATATTCAGGATCTTCTCATTCATTCATTCATCAAATATTTACTGAGAATTTACTATAGACCAGGCATCATGCCAAACACTGGGGATACAAAATAGGAGTATGATACAGTTCTTAAAACCAAGAGCTCAAATTATCAATTGCATTATAATGCAATAAATGCTATTATAGAAATATGGACAGTCAGTAAACTGAGAGCACAAGAGGAGACACATCTAACTCTGCTCAGAGGGAAGAAAGCTTTGAGTTAAGACAAGAGTTTACCAGGTGGACAAAGGGAACAGCATGTGTATAAAGAATATAAAGGAAATGATAATCAGAGAGTAAAATGAGGGGCTAGATATTGAGATGTTGAGAAATACATAGAATCAGAGGCTATACTTTGCATTCTCAAGGGAACTTTATATTGAGTTTGAAGTCAGAGCTCTACCTACCACAGAAAGCCATTAGGAAACAATGGCTTCTGCTCTAAGACAAAAGTACCAGGTCATGTTGTCTCTAAGATGTGGATTGCCTGCCACAGCAGGAGGATTTTACTCCTTTCAAAACAGGGACACTATCCTAGCCTGCAATCCCTTCCTCCACACTGAATTTCCCTGAGAATCTACTTAGTTTGCTCTCGACTTTAAGTTGCAGAGTAGCAGCAGAGAAAGATACAAAGCCATTAACATCTAGCAAGCTCATGCTGCCTAACTTCAAACAGGACCTTGTTGATTCACAGCTTGTCAATTTTTTTATTAATCACTTTGATTCCAAAGAGACATAGTCTCCAAAATATGTATGCATTGACTCATAGGATATTTTAAATTTTTGAGGGAAATACAGTGACATCTGTTGGACACCAGGTGAACAACTACTGTTAAGTTGTTTGAACCTGACTACTTAGCAAGTGAGGTGTTTTTTGTACTTTGGTTTTTTTGGCCTTGAGGTGCCATGAAAAATTTCCTAAAACTCTAAGGGTGCTGTGAAGCAAGAAACTGGGGAACCTCTGCCCTAGGGAATTCCCCACAGCAAATGCTCCTGGCACTCTCTCTGTGAAAGCAATCAATCTCTTTCATCTGTTCAAGATAAATTCTGTTTTATGAATAAAATAAGGACAAATGCATAAGAGTTAGTTGAAGGCAGATTTAGCTGATTTCAACAACAAAAAAGAACTGTTAGAGGTGCAAGCAGAGGCTGAATGAATATGAATCCAAGATGGGACAGAAGGCACTCTGCAGGGGATGGGGGAAAGGTTGGTCCTACCCTTGAAGTACCTTTCACCCATCTGATTCTATTTTTTCCTTTATTAGCTGTAGCACTCGTTCTTCTCTCTTCCATTTCCTCATTGTATATCTGTCCCTTGCTTACCTATACAGTCACGTGTCACTTAATGACAGGGATACATTCTGAGAAATGCGTCATTAGGTGATTTCATCACTGTGCAAACATCATAGAGTGCACTTACACAAAGCTAGATGGTATAGCCTACTGCACACCTAGGCTGTATGGTACTAATCTTATAGGACCACTGTTGTACACGCGGCGCATCAATGACTGAAACGTTGTTATGAGGCGTATCTCAAACATACAATGAGGTGTAAGCTTCTCAAGGACTGGCCATTGACAACTGTCAGATGATCCACCATAGCATGAGAGGTATCCAAGAAACAGCTGAAACTTTGTAGATATTAGCCCCAGATTTTTTTGGTTTTGGTTTTTAAATATGAGACACATTTTGGTGCCCAGTGCTTGGGTAAGGGTAGGTGGGAATCACATGAAGAGAATGGAGGAATTTCTATTTTGATGCAGATGGTTAACCTGAATTTCTCACACCACTTCCCTACCACAGTTGGAGATCAGTCCATACAAACTTACACACTGATCTCTAGCCTGATTCCTGGAGATCCTTTTATTCACCTACCTTCAGGTGTTCAATCTGCTTTTCCAGCTCTTTAGTACTCATGAAAGTCTCTGTAGGTGGAATAGTCCCTTCAGTTTCCTTCAGCCATTTCTGGAAGGTCCTAACCAGCTTCCGGAACTCATCTAATTGTTCCTGGCAAGATGATGCATCTTCCCCTCTGTCAACAAAGACATTTTGTTACTTGCCAGGCTAAGCTTTGTAAAGAAGCAAACTTGAACTAGAACTAGGTTCATTCTGGGACTCAGGCATCAGCTTCCTAACAGGGCCTTTCCTTCCCATAATCTTCTCCACAGCAGCTTTGGCTAAACAACCACATGTGATGTAGGGGAGCATCAAACTAAGGAATCTGTTGCCCTTGTTTGGACATTTCTGGGGAAAGGAGTCTTCAGTCTTACTCTAGGCTAAAGTGAAAGTGAGAAAAACGAAAGAGAGCCTGCTATTTAGGTACTATGATACAATGGAAAGAATGCAGGCTTTGGATCTCAAGTCCAGCTTGGCTACTTTTTGGGTGCTTGACTCTTTCAAGGTCTAATGCGAATAATTCTTTTAGCAAGGAACATGCCGAAATTGAGGCTCAGAAAAGTTAGGTTAAGCACACCAATGAATAAATAAATCAAGAAGAATGGAGAATTCAATTTTGAAATTATGTTTTGGAAATGGCCACATCTATCAGACTTCAAGCCAGAGATAGCGGTTCTTCACACAGCTAAATGCCCTCAGCATAGAAGAAAAACAAAGCCTTCTTGGCCTTTGTCTCCCTCCCCTTCACTAAATGACCTGCTGCTTACAGTGTTGATTTGAGCAACTGTTTTCCTCTAGTCATGAGGCAATCATCTGCTAAATCAGGATTATTTGTTGCTATAGTGCCATCAAGTTGATTCTGACTCCTAGTGACCCTGTGTACAGCAGAGTGGAACCCTGCCTGGTCTTTTGCGCCAGCCTTGCATCTTTTGGCACTATATCAGACAATACTCTGCTGCTAATCATAGGGTTTTCACGGCCAGTTATTTTGGAAGTGGGTGGCCGGGTCCTTTATCCTAGTCTGTCTAGTCTGGAAGCTCCATTGAAACCTGTCCACCACGGGTGACCGTGCTGGTATTTGAAATAACAGTGGCATAGCTTTCAGCATCACAGTAACATGCAGCAACCACAGCACAACAAGCGACAGACGGGTGGTATGGTTCCCTTACCAGGGAACAAATCTGGGCCACGGTGGTGAGAGCATCGAATCTTAACCACTAGACCACCAAAATCAAGATTATAGTTATAGCTAAATCAAGGGAAAAAGTCTTATCAAGCTCTTAAACCCATGTGAGGCTTCCTAATGAGGGAATCACGGCTTTTCAACAGTGAACTGATAACCTGAAATCGGCTACCTTTGTCACATATTCCCATGTTTGCCTTAAAAGAAGAATCTAGCCACTCCTCCAAAACAGTAACTTAAATATGGTCAAAACAAGCAGGATGAGTACCAATATAACCCTTAACTATGCCTGGGAAGTCGCCTCCAATTTTTCTCTTTACTTCAAATCCTGCCACAATCCTACTTGCTGCCCCAAATTTGTTGTTTGGTCCAGGTGACCTGAGCTTTTGATTGTACTGAGAGAGAACTGAGCCCCATTACTGAGAAGGAATTAGTTATTATGTAACAATAGAAAAGTCACCAAGCATCAAGTAGATTGAGTAGCTTTGCCTGATAGAGGCACTTTCCAATCTCTGACAACTCAGTAGCAGAGTTCTTGATGCTATCTTTTTTGGTAAAGGAGGAAGGTAGAGAAAATCATTTCACTAATAGCAAGAAAAATTAGCTCTGACACTGACCAACACATATAGAAAACTCACCTTTCTTTAACTGTCTTCTGTAGCTCTGTGAAGTCCCTTTTGAGGTTGTGCACCCTGTCCTGGTGCTGGGATAGGTCCAGTGCAAAGCCACAGGAGCTCAGGTCAGTGACCAGGTGCTCAAGAGTATCTAGGTTCTCCCGTTGGTCTTCCATTTCCAAATTGAGCTCCTATCAAGCAAACAAGGAAATGTATTAAATCCTCTGATCCTTACAAATAGATATACTCTAAAAAATGAAAGGTATCTAGATTAAATCTGGGGCAAGTTCTCCCTAAACTGTAGAAAAAGAGGGAACAAGAAAAGAGGCATGCTTGCTTGGTCAACTGTTAGATCAAAACAATAAATACATAGAATTTCTTCAATCCACATGAGAGTGACTAGGAATTGCAGTCTCATCTCCTTTAAACAAATGTTCAAAGATTTGGGAGGCAGCATGACAAAATGAAAAGAATGGAGGTTTTTGGAGTCAAAAAGACCTGAAATTCAATCATGGCTTTGCCACTTACTAGTTTGTGACCTTAAGCTATTAAACTTCTCTAAGTTTCCACAGTTTGTCTCCTCTGTAAAATGGGGCAAATACACTCTCTTTGCTATTATTTAACGTCATATTGAAGATATTAGCCAATGCAATTAGGTAAGAGAAAACAATTTGTGGCATAAGAATTGGAAAAGAAGAGGTAAAACTATATTTGCATATCACACCAAAGTATACTTGTAAACCCAAGAGACTCAACAATAAAACTAAATCAAATGAGGAAGTAATCTAATAAGGTAGCATGATACAAAACAAACATAAAAATCAAGAGTGAAAACTTCATTTACACTAGCAACAGAAAAGGTACAATTTTAGGAATCAACTAACAAGAAACATACAAAACCCTTATGAATAAAACTTTAAAACACTTCTGAAAGACACAAAAGTAGACTTGAATAAATGGAAAGACATCCATAAAGATATGTGTGTATATATATGTATGCATGTATATGTGTATACATGCGTGTATAAATAAGTATATTTAATGTGACCCAAATAAAAATACCAATTTTTTTCTCTAGGACTAATAAAGTTGATTCTAAAATTCACATGGAAAAATAAATGTACAATTATAGCTATGAAAAATCCTGAAAGAAAAAAAAAAAGAATGAAGGAGCCTAGCCTACCAGATAGTAAAACATACCATAAAGCCCCTAGAATTAAAAATAGTATGCTATGATTCATGAATAAACAGACCAGCAAAACAGAACAGAAAATCCAGAGACAGACTTGAGTACATAGGGGCATTCTGTAGATGATAAAGATGGCTTCTCAAATCACTGGAGAAAAGATGGACTTTTCAAATGATATTGGGAACAACTAGACAGACCTTTGGAAAAAGACGAACTTGGATTCATACCTCACACCATACTTCAGAATAAACAAATTGTTAAAAGATTCAAATGTAAAAAAAAATGAAACCATATAAGTCCTAGAACAAAGTGTGAGTGAATTCCTTCATAACCTGGGTGTGGCAAAAGGCTTTCAAGCTATGACTAAAAATACATGTTCAATAAAAGAGTGAAAAAATCTACTGTGTAAAAATTTTTTTAAAAAAACTTTCACCTGGTCAAAATACCATAAACAAAGACAAAGGACAAACTGAGAAAATATTTCCAACATATCACACGTAAAGAACTAATCTCCTAACACAGAAGAAGTCTTATAAGTTGAAAGGAAAAAAAGACCCAACTCTTGACAGAAAATGGCAAAAGATATGAATCAATAGTTTACAAATAAATGTCTCTTAAATGTATAAAAATATACTCATTTTCTCAGAGAGGAAATAAAAATTAAAACCGCATCAAGATACCATGTTTTATCAATCAGATTAGCAAAAACTCAAACACTTGACAATACATTCTGTGAGTGAGGCTTTGGGGAAACAGGTACGCGCTCACACGGCTGGAGGGAATGCAAAATGGTGAAATCCTGATAGAGGGGAATTTGGTATCTAACAAAACCACACACTTATTTACCCTTTGGTGCAACA
Organism: Equus asinus; assembly: GCF_041296235.1. Taxonomy (NCBI): domain Eukaryota; kingdom Metazoa; phylum Chordata; class Mammalia; order Perissodactyla; family Equidae; genus Equus; species Equus asinus. The sequence goes on from NC_091794.1 coordinate 83,739,682, forward strand.
ATTCCATTCTAGGAACTTATTCTGAAGATATACTTTCAATAATATGGGGGAAATACACAAGGTTATTCACTGTGGTGTTATCTGTAATAGCACAAATTTGGAAACAACTAGAATGAGAGTCTTGAATAAACTATGGTTCATCCTCTCAATAAATGTATGGTAAAAAAAAAAAAAAGGAAGACCTCTATGAATTGATATTAAGTGATTTCTAGCACATGTTAAGGGAAAAAGGAAAGTGCAAAAGATTATAGAATGTACTCCCTTTTTGTATAAGGAAGAATGGAAATAAAAATGTGTGTTCTTATTTTGGAAAAACGAAATAGAATTAATAAATCTGAAATCCACTGCCTGTGGGGGTGGTGGGAATGGGATGGAAGAGAAAGGGAAGAGGGTGAGAGTATATCCTTATTCACTTTCCTATACCCTGACCGTAACTTTTTGAATAGTTTTGACTTTTGAGCTATGTTAATATTTTACATATTTAAAAATAAAACTTAATCAACAAAGACAGAAAAATAAAATCTTGAAGTTAAATACAAAGAGAAACAAATGAATATATGAAATTACAGGAAAAAAATTTAATTCAGGTAACTTTGAGAATTGCACACAGCAGGTTATAGTCTTAGGAAAGATATCTTGAATTTTATTTAGTAGGTTTGTTATTAGTAGGAACTAGTGTAATTCCAAAGTGATCTTATTTTACTGTAGGATAAAGTAAATAAGTAAATATATTAAGGTTGTTAGAAACGAGGGTTGTCCCTGTAGGAAAAGGAAGATACAAACAGGGAACAGAGCAAGAATCTTATGGTACTGAGTTGGAACTGGATTATCAGTATGAACATATGATATAAAAAACATATATACATTTCCTAACCCTATCCACTGAAAGTACCTAGAAGCAATGATACCACAGTAGCTCATCGAGTATCCGGATTTTGGTTTCTAAGTACCATTCCCTAGTAAAAATGGGGCTCTTTGGAGAAATAGCTGATTTTAGGTTGGGGACAGGTTAATTACAAGGTGAGCCTGAAATATCTTATTGTGCCAAGAAACAAGAGAGTACTCATATGCTGACAGGGACATGTCAAAAAGACACCAAGAGACAGTGTAAAGGGGCTCCCACTGACCAAACTGGGGAAAACTTTTGAATATCAAAAACAACAATGATGATAATGAATATGGGAGCCCATAATTACACTATCTCTCTTTTATATTTTTATAAAGAGAGAAAGAGAAAACAGTTAGCAATTGGTGAATCTATGCTGTGAAAACTATGCTGGTGTTTACTGTGCCATTCCTTCAACTTTCCTGTAAGTTAGAAATTATTCAAAACAAAAAGCAAAAAGTTAGGAGAGCAAAGCAAACAAAATAATGAGATCCCACTTTAAAATGGAAAAACTGAGATAGATGGATAAACCCAAGGCAGCGATGTGGGGACACAGGAAGGTGAGGAGCCACAGTGGGAATGTGGGCAGGTGCAGCCACTGCAGAGCTCAAGGTGGCCAGTACTTGGTCGAATTCAGTACACGCATATACCATGACCCAGCAATTCCACTCCTGGATATATCTATTATCTGTAGTAGGTAATACTCTTCACCAAATATTTCTAGCTCTGCACATATAAGATATATGATAGGATTCCATTTCTCCACCCCTTGACAGTCAGGTGTGGTCATGTGGAATTTGTTTTGACTAATGAAATGTAAACGGACTGTCCTCTTCCCATTGCAGCACTAATCACAAAAGCATATGTGAGGATGAAGTTTCCATCAACCTGAATCCCTGAGTGACCAGGATGAGCTGAGTACCCCTGCTGATGTTGGTTGAACATGTATATGAGTAAAAAATAAATCTAGGCTGTAGTTTTTAAAATATGGACACACAGTGTCCAGCAACAGATGAATGGATAAACAAGATGTGGTACATATATACAATGGAATACTACTCAGCTGCAAAACAGAACAAAATCATTCCATTTGCAATAACATGGATGGACCTTGAGAGAATTATGTTAAGTGAAATAAGACAGTGAGAGAAGGACAATCTGTGTATGACTCCACTCATATGAGGAATTTAAAACTATGTACCAAGAACAGTTTAGTGGATACCAGGGGAAAGGTGGGGTGGGGGGTGGGCACAAAGGGTGAAGTGGTGCACCTACAACACGACTGACAGACAATAATGTACAACTGAAATTTCACAAGATTGTAACCTATCAATAACTCAATAAAAAAAAAAAGTAAAAAAAAAAAAAAAAAAGGACACACAGTATCTACTTTATAGGATGGCTGTGATAATTCTTTAAGATAATGCAGGTAAAGTTTCCAGTACACTGACTGACATATTATGTGCCCAGTAAATGTTGGTCCCCTCCTTGCCCTTCTTTTTGCTTTATTCTGCCAACTTGGCAGATAGATCCTCACCTGGATCTGCTGGAAGAAATGTGCAATATCCTGATCTGGCTGATTTCCAGAGGCCAGCATCCGACTTTTGTTTTCCATGAATTGCTGCAGCTTATCAGAGAGATGTTCAAACATCTCTGCCTGGGGCAGAAGCTTCTTTAGGGAGCTCTCCTTTTCTTGCTGCTGTAGACAGAGCTGTTCGAAGCGCTGGCTCACCTCCGCCAGTTTGCTCTGCAGCACTGCAGCTGTGGTGCTGTCTGCTGTCTCCATGAATCGGGTCACCATCTCCCGGGTGGCCTCCAAGCTGCTCTTTTGCCAAGCAATGTCCTGCTTCAATTTCTGTCATCAAGAACATGTCTGTCAGCTCCTGGCTCACTTATTTCAGGATATCTGAGCCACAAATGAATAAACTTCTAATAACTACGTGCTCACCTCCTCAAAGAGGGTTGGAGGATTGCAACTGAGCCTTCAGAATACCATATAAGTCATCCCCTAGTTCTCCACCCCATTCCACCAATGATTTTGCTATAACCACTATTCCTCAAGCTTAACAGTGGTTTGGAACTTGGGTAGAAATATCTTTACATGCATCTCTAAGTCTTATTAGAAGATTCATGGAAATGAATTCTTCTCCTGATACTTTTTCAAAATGATATAATTATGGAACATGGCAAATACACCCTCTATGCTAACTCTTGGGGCATAGGTCTCACCATGCTAGTCGTCAGGGCTTCTTGGATGACTCCTGAAGACAGTGACGGCACCTGCTCCTCTTCCAGGTTTCTTTCAACTTCCCTGATGGACTGCAACAAGTTATCCAGGCTTTCCTGGACACTCTGAGATTGGGCAATTGCCTTCTGCAGCAGAGCTGAGCGCTCAGCCAGGCTACCAGAGAGGCTTTGGAAATGGCTCAGTATGGAATCTGGAAAATCGAGGCCATGAGAAGAGAGTGGAAACAATTTTTATGCTGTGCTTTTAAAAAGAATGCATTTAAGTTGCACATGTTAATTATAATAATAACAGGCATCAAGACAAACAGAAGGAATAAGCTTAAAGTATATTAGTATTTGAGGCAAATTCAATAAGCATTATTTATTTAGCACCTTTAAGTGCCAGAAATTGTGCTCAATGCTCAGGTCTAAAGATAATTAAAGTCTCTGCCTTCTACAAACTTAAGACTCTAAGGCACATAACTAACCATAAAAATAAAATCTCAGTGCTATATTGGTACTAGGAGTACTGTACTAGAGAAGCCTGAAGGAAGAATGATTATTTCTGATCTTTCATTGCTTTTGTGGGGTGGGGGTGGTGGTTTTGACTTTACAAAGGAAGTAACTTCTCAGCTACACCTTAAAGTACGAGCAAGATTTCATCATGGATGGTAAGCACTCAATACACGTTAGCAGCTAAGCAATAGGAAAAACTTTAGGGGTAAAGAAACATTGAGTTTACTTGAGAAAGGAAAGAAGTAGGGTGTGGCTAAAAGGCAGAGTGCCTGGGGAAAAGGGAACGCAGGCAGATTGTGAAAGCCTTCAATGGTGCAAGAATAAGTTCATTGGGGGTGAGCTATTCATGTTTATATCCTCAGTCCCCAGCTAGTGCTACAGATAGTTATACACACAATGTGATGTATTACAGAAGGAGGCACACGCTAGGAACTAAGGGAGCACTCTTGGTATATTGCTGTTTCATACCTATAGTTTCTTGAACATGCTTGTGGTCTGGGGCTGGCTCCCCTTCAATTTCCATGAGGTCACGAGCTACTTTTTGGAGCTTTTCTATAGGTACTTGGTGCTCAGCCAATTCCTCCTGCAACTGCTGCTTGTCCATGAAAAAGGACACAAGAAAAACATCTGAGTAAGTAATCAAAGCTGGTTCTAGGAATCTAGAACTACTACGCAGCTTTATAGAATAAATCTGTTTATCCATAGCTATAGATATTAGAATAAAGTGTTTAGGAATCGGATCTTGTCCAAGGCATCCCAACCACTTGCCTTTAACCTACGTGAGTATTTACTTTGCTTTAGGGTACTCTAAGCCATGCGTTACAACAATAGGCTGTGTCCTGGCTTACCTTTGTCGTTGCAAGCTGCTGTTGCAGGACCCCAGGGTCAGAGGCAACAGTATCTGAGAGGAGCTTCTCCACACTGGCCTCACAAGCCTGCATCCAAGTCTGCAAGCTGTTGGCACCACTCTGGAACTGCTGATACTGGCCTAGTAACACGTTCAGGTGAGAGCCCAATCGTGTACACTGTGCCAGAGAAAGAAGAAAGCAGGCTTAAGCAAGCTCAGGCCAAAGGCAGCAGCTTCCTAGGCATAGCCCAAAGAAAGGTCTGGCTTTGTTACAGGGAACTCACTGTAACTACAGGTAAGGGTGGTGCTGGGCCTCCATGGATAGATGGGTAGCAACCATCTTCTACAAGCAGGGTTCTCATTGTGTGATACATACTATCCATCCCAACTTTCATTACATACCCAGGAAGATTCAGTGAGTTGTATGACAACCCATCAAAGAAATATATGTCAGGTTGTAGGCAAAGGTAGGGATTGAGAGGTACAAAAATTCCTTTTGGGCGGTTACGGATGTTGGCAAAAAGCGCAAGACAGGTAAGAAGAACTGAGTGGATTTTACACCTTGGGAGCTAAAAGGGACTCTTTGATAGGGAGCAAGCTAAGGATTTACCCTAGATGCTCTGTCCAGGAATCAAGTCTGGGTACTTGGTTTCCCCCGTGCTATGTCTCTTGGGAGCCCACGTCTGCTGGTCAGGATACAGGGAGGCGAGCACCTCCACTCCTTCACCACAGGAGTGAGACATACTCTTGATATTGCTCAGATCAAGCATTAGCCACCGGCCTACACATTTTGCATTTCTGAGGAGATCATAAAGACATTCTGTCTGTGGTCAATATACAAATCAGCTTGCTCACTGTGTCCTGAGGTTCTTATTCTAAGCCCCAGAAACCACCCACAGACGTGCAAGGGCTGCCAGGAAGCTCTCCCGCACCTTTGAATGGAGAGCAGTATATCTTTCTGTTGCATCCTTCAGCTTGTCCTTCACTAAGGTACCAGTTGCTGATAGTTCTCTGCCTTCCTCAAAGCTGTTTTCTGTGTCCAAGACTTTCTGTCCTGAGATAGTCACAAATCTCAAGTCTCCTTTGTGGGAAATTACATCCTCTGAAAAGCTCCCCTGGCGCTTTAGCAGGGAAGGAAGGGCTTCGGGGCTGCTGACTCCCTTGTGCATGTTCTCCAGCTCTTTTTCAGACCGTTCCAGCCAGTTTTCAAACTCTCCATGATCCTGCAGGAACTTCTGCAGCTCATCCCGTAGTGTCTGCACCCGCTTCAGCTTTGCCTCTGCCTGGGCCAGGGAAGCTGCATACTGTTCTCTTAGCTCTCCTAGCTTCTCTTGCAGCACCTGCTGATCCTCAGGTTTGAGATTGTGGCCTTGCTGGTCCAGAAAGGCCTGAGCTGACTGAGTGGCCAGGATGAAATTCTGCTGCTGAGACAGCAATTCTTGGTGACGTGCCTGGCAAAGAAATCCCCCCAAACAAAGGATAATCAGTAGGGACACCAGAGTAATTTAGTTATGTCTACACAGAGAGAGATCTCAAGAGGCTACTTTTCCAGCTGCTCAGAAATCACCAATCTCTCTCTCTAAGCATTATACCATATGCCAATCCCAGCTGCACTGACACATATAGAATCTTACAGTTTTCAAAGAGATTTTATACGTATTATCTCATCTGATTTGTGGCACAATCTGCACTGTAGGCAGACAATAACATCCATACTAAAGATGGGACAAATGAATACCAAAGAGAAGTTATATGTCTTGACTAAGGTCATGCAGACAGTTAAGGAATGAACTGTACCTAGAACCTGACTCTCTTCACTAAACCACCCTAAGCCTAAGAGAAGGTAAAAATGGCCAACTAATAACTACGCACATTAATGGAAGGGGAGAGTAAGCTGGCTAAGCCATACATGTGACAATATAAAAATTGCAAATATTTAGCTGTGAAATATGTCATTCACATATCCATGAATACTGTCCCTGCTAGGAAAGATCAAGGAAAATTAATTTGTTAAATAAACAATTTGTATATTAGTGTGAGTAAGCTGTATTTCCAAATAGTATAGGTAATTTTTACTTTTTATTTGTAAGTGCTATGTCTATGTGCTTACATGTGGACCTTTTTTCTATTCCAATGGAATATAAGTTTTTTTAAGGACAGAAGTGGTTGTTTTGTTTTTAAAAATGTTCTTCCTGAGTCTAATAGAAGATAGTGAGAGTTCAGTCAGAGTTCTTGACTATCTATACTGTTTATGCAACTACCTAAAGAAGGACAACAGCCTATTTTTCTCCAGAATATTGTCCAGTTTCAACAGCAACCTGATAGCTTCAGGTGCCAATGGCATCTCAGGAAAGCTGGGGTGACAAACATATCCTGCTCAAATAGATAGTAGGGGGCAGTACTATGGCTTGTCTGTACACCAGCCAAATGTCCCCATTCTTGCCCACCCATGAGGAAGGCAGTTTCCTTCCTAGAATGGAGATGTTCCCTGGTCAGCTGACAGCTACCAGCAAGAAGTATCAGGAAGCTCCCTGTGACAGCAGAACAATCTCTGTTCTCTGCCATGGCTTTGGGGGGATACACCACAATAGCATGCAAGAGGCAGAAATCCTATTAATATAAAATAAGTCAATGGACCACATAGTGCATTCAACAGAAGCATTCCAGCTAGACCAAGTTTTCTTTGCTATAAAGGTATCAATACTAAAATACGTGACCCATGTGTTTTCTAAGTTCCTCAAATATATAATCATCTTTCAAACATGTAATATAATGTGCCTGCACATGCCAGTTAATGTACTAGGACATGGTTTATCTGGTTTGTCTCTAATGTCTGTCATATAGCAGGTGCTCAATATCTGCTGAATGAATGAATAAACGAATAGAGATAAATAGTAAGAAATGGTTTCTTGAGGCAATAAGGAACCATTAAAAGGGCTAAGTAGGGATATAGCATTTTAGAAAAATCACTTAGTAGTGTGGAAAACGGATTGGAGGGTAAAAGCGAAAAGGCAAGGAGACCAGTAAAAGCTATCATAATAACAGAAGTGAAAGCTGATAGTAGTCTAAACTATAATACTATCTCCATGGAGATAAAGAAGTGTGGATGACATTGCAAGACATAAGATGCATGGGGGGGCCGGTTCCGTGGCCGAGTGGTTAAGTTCATGCGCTCCGCTGCGGCGGCCCAGGGTTTGGATCCTGGGCACAGACATGGCACCACTCGTCAGGCCGTGTTGAGACAGAATCCCACATCCCACAACTAGAAGGACCTGCAACTAAGATATACAACTGTGTACAGGGCGGGGTTTGGGGAGATAAAGCAGAAAAAGAAAAAAAAAAAAAGAAAAAGAAGCATGGGATTTAATAATTGATTCTATATGGGAGAGGGAGGGATGGAAAGGAATCTAGGATGGTGTCTAGTTCAGGTAATTAAGTGGGAAGATAGGAAGGAGAATATGTTTGACTGGGAGAGGGTATTATAGGAAATATGAATTCCATTTTTCAGGTTGAGGTGGGCTTATAGTTCCAAGTTGCAAACAGGTAGATGGATTTATATACTGGCTTGAAGCTTAGGATAGGCATTTGGGCTGGAGACAAATATATGCAGGGAATTCACTAATACAAATGATAACTGAAGTGTTGTGAGTAGATTAGATTACCCAAGGAAAGCATGTTCTGAAAGATGAGAAGAGGCCTAGGCTACAACCCGGAAGCACATCAGTATTTCAAAAACTGGCCAGAGGAAAGGAAGCAGGATTATCCAGCAGAGTAGTGCTACGGAAACTAAGGGAGAAAGTACTCCCAGGGGAGTAGCCAACAATGTCAAAGCTGCTGAGATATCAAAGAAGATACGAACTGAGAAGTGCTCACTGCATTTAGGGGAAAGGAGGTTATGGTGACTTGCCCAGGGCAGAAGAGATTCCCCCAGCGGAGTGAGGACAAGCTAACATCCTCACCTTCATCTTCTCACATTGCTTGTCCAGTTTCTCTGGGGCTTGGTTCATTCCTATGTGGCCATCAGTGGTATCCAAGGCTCTTTTCTCCAGGCTAGCTCCTGAGGGCCGCTCCATCTGTCCACCAGATGATCCCACTGAAGTCACCCATTCCAAGAGAGCATCTATCTTACTCCTGTTCTCGGCCAGTTCCTTTGCTGCTTTACTCTGAAACCCACAGAGGGAGTTGAGTGAGAAAGTCTTAGACACTCAGCTCTACAACCACAGGTTAAGTAAAAGCGGGAGATTTTTATGCTAACCAAAGAGAGAAGCTCTAAGATTGAGTATAAACAGTCTTTGCACTCACAAAAAAGAAGCAGCATCTTCTAAATCTGTTGAAAAGTAATTATTTAAAACACTCTAGATTTCGTCTACATCTCACCGCTTTAAAAAAAAAGAATAGGGAGGCAAATCCCAGGATTTAAAAGGGCTTTATTAAGAGATGATTTAATCCTGCCACCCTTGCCAGGCTTCTCAGAATCCTTTCTAGGCGTGCAGAAGTGATGTACTGGCTTGGTAGAGTAAGAGACAGCACAGTCACACTCGATTACCTGGCTGATCTTCCCTAAGGGAAATACAGACTTCGTCCATCTTTTTCTCTGCCAAACAAAACATTGAGTTGCCTCCCAAATTCTATTTTTCTGACTCTTTAAGTATTTAAATTAATGAAACAGATTATGCCAAGTGATACATTCATGTATTTCAGGATTCATGTTCAGGTAACTTTTTCTCTTTTCCACTTTCTCCATCTTCCTCATTCCCATCAGAGTCCATAGCCAGAAAAAGGATTCTAATTCAATATGCCAGTACTGAGTGGGGTGCAGACAACCATTTGAGGCTTTATCTTTTCTGGTTTACCCCAGTGCCAAGATTCCTACTGACATGATAGTGGCAGCTTGGGGATATCTTGTAGCCCACTAAGACTCCCCAGATATTTTCCCCTAATACTCTTGGATCACCAGTCCAGATTCATGTTAGAAATACACCACTTGCTTTTTCCTCCCCGGGGTACTATCTTCCTCACTAAGTTCTTTCTAACGTTTTTCAATTAGTCAGAGTACTGAGTACACATATAGCAAGACTTTTTCTTTTTCTTTTTTTGGTCATATGAACTGCCTACCAAGTATTCCTGACTTAAAGTCTTTCTGGATATTTCTTGCAAAAATAGATATTGACTCACAGACAAGCTCCTGAAGTAGCTCTTTTTCATGATTTTATGCCCTTTGTAAGGAAGTTCCCCCTCATTACCTTTTGTTTGTGTGGGTACCAAAATTTTCGTTTTTGAAATATACCAAGTATCAAAGCACTCTGGTTACCTTCTCAGTCTCCTGCTGTAAGGCTGAGGTCACTACTTCCTCCAGCTCCTTCTGGGCCACCCGCATCTGTTCCTGGAGAGCCTCATATTGCTGCTTGGCCTGATGAAGCTTTTCCCGAAGAGCTGTCAACTCATGGGGGCTTAGCTTGGTCTGGTTCTCTTCCAGGAACCCTTCAACGTCTTTGACAATACTGGCAAATGAGGTGGCATGATTCTGAATGTCGTCCTGTAAATCCTTAACACATGAAAACAGGGATGGCAGAGCCTTCAACTTTAGAACTTCTAAGACCTCTAACAAACAGTAAGAAGATGCAATGGCTAGGATGACACATCTGCAACAGAAGTATGTCCCTCACTATAATTTGCTTAAGGTTTAGGCCCAAATCAATGCAAATAACAAATTTTAAAATATTTTTAATTAAGAAATTTTCTAATATTTAATTTTCTAAACACATATTTAGTGATGACAAAAGAAGAGACTGCCCATAAACATGCTGAACAGCAGAGATTTTTATTTTGCAATGAGTTATCCTCAAAGAGATCATTTTTCTCTAAAGAAGAGTTGATAAGATTCTAGCTGAGCCGAGGCCTGGTTGATCCTTTATGCTCTCTTGGTTATCACTCCTTCTCTTTAATGTAGCCTACAAGGCCCAGCATGAGGTGCGTCCCCTACTCTCGAGCTTCGTCATTCACTAGTCTTCCTTTTGTTCTTTGCAGTCCACCTGAACTAGCTTTGTTTTAGCTCTTGACCATGTTGTGCTCGATCCCATTCCTACCTCAAGATGATGCATAGGCCTCTACCTGGTGTATTCTTTTCCTCCTCCTACCCCTTCATGCATTAACTCCTACCTACCCTTCATTTCTCAATTTAAGTGATACTTCTTCAAGGTAATCTTTTCTAACATCCTAGACTAGATTAGGTCTCTGCTATATGCTCTTATGTAAATTTTCCCTTACAGATATAACATTTAATAATTATATGTTCATTTTTTGATTATTTGTGTAATATCCATCTGTAAGCTTTATGAAAACAGGGATGATGTCTGTTTATCGTTATGTTGCTAGCACTAAGCACTGTGCCTGGCACATAGCCACCCTTTATAAATACTTGTTAAAGGGATAAAAAAAGGGACTGACCTTCAAGTCACTTTGGTTCTTCTGCAAAGCAGAGAGATCCTGCTGGGTGGCTCTACTTTGGTGGCCCACCAATGCTCTTTCTGCCTGTCCTAGCCAGCTGCAAAGATCCTCTAATTTCTGGTGACAGGTATTTTGTTGTTTCTGCAGGGTCTAATTAAAATGAAAAGGGGCCAAGAGACAATAAATAATTCTCATTTTACAAATACAAGATAACTCCCTGAAATGTAAAACAGGAAGATTATATCTCAAGGATGGAAAAGTTGGTGGGAGACTAGAACAGGAAAAAGCACAGAAATCATATTCAGAAAACTCCCCTCATTTGGACAGTCTATTGATCTGCATCTATGGTCTAGATTATAATCAGGGGTAATTTCAGGAAAGAATGCTCCCAGGTTTTGGTTTGGGGGCTCCTTTGCCAGACTGCTATCATTATCCTTCGAAATGGAGAACAGAGAGCCTAGATCCTTGAAATCCATAGATGATAATAAATTAGTAGTTCTGATCAGTTCTTCTACCAGAACCAGGGGAATGCCACATATTAAGTCAAAATATGGAAAATTAGAAAGATTGGACTAAGAGGAAAAATCAAGAAACTGGATAATTCATATGCTAATTGAACTTCTTAATAATTGAAGTGGCTTTATAAATCAAATGTCTCACAAATGCAGACACCCCATTAAATGGAATGATTACATGCCAGGCAGGAGAGGCTTGACTATTTTGAGAAGAAATTGCCAAGAATAGCAACTGGCTCAGTCCTTCAGGTGTCTACTAGGACATCAAAGAGAAACACCAGGCCCAAGGGGAGGGAGGGAATATGCATCTGTGCCTGATCCTTTCTCCAGATCTCATCTCAGTTGCATGACACTGAAGCACCTGATTGAGCAATTGAGCATGATGTGTTCTCCTGACCATCCTTCTAAAACCACTTAAACCAGTTTCTCCCTTCTGATAGCATTTTAGTCACCTGCACTTACAAACAGGTGCCCAAACTGGCCCCCTCTCCCCCTCTTTATGACAAACAGAAGGGCTCTGGAAGAGAACTCCTAAGAGCTCTTCAGCTGTAAAACGGGATCTTCATGGGTTAGGATGGGTGCAGACTGAATCTGAAAAAAGCAAAGCAAACAAGTTAACACACAGACATACACGTGCGTTCAGGGCAAATATAGAGAGAAGCAGAGCATTTCTGACAATAATGAGGTTAATAAACATTGTGGAATTAATTACACGTTCAGAGCGAATGATCACATGCAGTGCTACCACCTGCTGCAGCTCAGGGGCCTACCCTGGATCTGGGCCATGTCATAGGGTGGCTCAGGTCAGCGCTATTTCATTAATTATCTCCAGGTTACACTACACTATACAAATTCCCAAGTGAGGACATTATAAATTTTCACATTTAGAAGGTAACTAAAGTGTTTCATTAGTATTTTATTTCAATTTCAATACAGTGGAAACAGCTAAGTAGTAATAGGGGACATATGGAATTGACTAATCTAATTTCCTTTAAGCCTGACCCAAAAGCTCAATTCTACTTTGCACAATATTTAATAAAGGAGACTCTGAGACAGATATGCTGATGATAATGACAATTCTAATATCATCTTGCTTAATTCCAACTTATTATTCAAACAGCAGAAATGGCATAAGCATCATTCTTGGTATTCTAAGGATACAATGTTACCACTGATGCAATTATGTTGAGTTTTGCAAGAAGAGGGCTGTGATGGAAGGTGGTAGGACTGCTTGGTTTTTTTTCAAAATCTGTCACCCCTGCTTCTGCACACTATTTTCCATCATTGAATAAGCACTGGGCACTACAGTGTAAAGAAAGGTGCTAGGAAACAATAATTTAAAAGGTGCTAAAAAATTAATATGATTCTCATAAAAATTTCCTTGTAGAGCTGTTTGAAGGTTGTCAAGGAATCTTCTTGTTAATCATTTGAAAAGTCCCAGAATAAAACTGGTATCAGAACTATTCTTCTCAAAAGTTCAGAGTACCTAAATATTTCTAACAGTCCTCAAAAGAATGCTGACGGAGAAAGTAGGAGAAAAAAGGGCCAGGGATGTGATTTGAAAGTCAGAGATGGTGAGACAGTGAGGGTAGAGTCTCACTAAAAAGAAAGTACTCATACATGCATACACACCTAAACACACATATTCTCTCTCACACACACATAAAATCAAAAACATGGCAAGAAAATCAGGCAGAACAGCTGCCTCCTGGACCAGAACCAAACGGGTCTGAATGACATGAAATTTCCAAAGTGGCAACGGCAGCTTCCTGGAGTCATGAATAGATGGAGTTTGGCCAGAAAACCCAAAGACAGAGGACATCTCAAAGACAAACTGCGCCCAGCTGCTGGTTCAGTCTGACCTTGACCCGGGCTGCCTGCTCCACTTGTTGAAGACGGCCCTGCAAGGCATCCATTTGAGCTGCGGTCTGCTCCACAAGGCCCTGGAAGGCCCTCTGCAGTTCATTCAGAAGCCTCAGCATCTGCCGGTTCTGCTGAGGGGACAAGTCCTGGGCATGCTCAGAGATAAAGAACTGAATATCAAAGGCAAGAGCATCCAGCTGAGATTTCCTTTCAGCCATGGGCTGTTTCAAATCCTAAGGTAAGTCGGGAAAGGAAAAAAAAAGAAACTTCTAAATCTCTATCGAAGCAAAAGTTATTGGTTCTAATCAAAGAATCAACATAATCAAAGAGAGGTTAATTTTGTGTCAATTTTTATATTAGACACTGATAATTTCTAGGGCCATACTAGCACTGGAAGTCTCTCTCACTTCTGCTCTCTCCAAACTCCTCATAAATTAGAATTAGGTTTCCTTTACTAGGCCTTGATTTCCAAATGCAGCAAGCACTATCTATGTTAGCAGAATTACACTGCTGCTAATCTCACATATTTGTTAAAAAAAAATTTTTTTTAAGTTTTGGAAAGTTTAACATGAATTTCTGGTCTGAGATATATCTAATTGCATTTTCTTTTTCTTTTACTTTTTTTTTGTGAGGAAGATTTGTCCTGAGCTAACATCTGTGCCAATCTTCCTCTATTTTATGTGGGATGCCACCACAGAGTGGCTTAACGAGCAGCGCTAGGTTCACATGCAGGATCTGAACCTGCAAATCCTGGGCTGCTGAAGCAGAGCACATGAACTTAACCACTACGCCACCAGGCTGGCCCCTCTAATTGTATTTTCTGAAGTTCAAACACCTATTTCTATTTGTCTGGCAGTGAGTTACTGGTAGGCCAAAAGTGAGAAAATATTCAATGTATTTGTGGTTCACTACAGTTTAATTTTTAGAGCAAATAATGTTGCTCATATATTTTAAAACTGTAAAGGATTACAGTCAGACTTTCTTACATAAAAGTTACATTGCTCCCTTAAAGCTTATGTAAAAACAGCCTAAATACTAGAATTATCTGTTTTCAGGGAATTAAAAGCATGCAGTTTTCCCACAAACATTTAGTGATTACCAGCCATGTTATACTAGACTCAATAAAAACAATTAAGATATCCATATCTCTATCAAGAGTACTCAGCAATCCTGCAAAGCAGGCTAGGAGAGCTGCTTGGATATTTATCGTAAGACTCTGCTTCCTTGAACTGTGAACACATGGATATGGGAAACTCACTAGGAAACCAAGGCTTAGACTGTGGCTCTCTTTCCATAAGAGAATGCACATAAGTTACAACTAGGGAGGAAACCAATGCATGAGGTGCTTTGTTTTTCTATCTCACGCTATGTTATAGCAATCTTTCACCCTTGTTTCTTTGTAATACCCTGTCAGTGAATGGGTAAATTCTGCCATTCACTCACCCAATGATATCTTTGTATAAAAGGGTATGAAAGAAGAAGGCACGCCAACTCTTGCAAGATAAAGAGAAATGAGATTGTATACAAGGAGCCCGACCATAGATGAACCTCTGTCTCCTCTTAAGGCTGAGGAAAAGGGAGAAGATGGAACAGCAGGGGACACCTCTAGTTCTGCTCTACCTTGAAAAGAATTTAAGGAGAGGGGTATCTATAGCAGAAGGCAGACAAACCAGTGTAAGTAACATCTGATATTTTCTTAAGTACAACAACAAAAAAGAACAATGCTTGGGAGAAAAACCATCTGGCTCATATGTATCTGAGTCTTTACCCTTCTCTCACTGATTTATAAACAGAATCAATTAATTTGGGGCTTAACAAGAAGAAAAGCATCTCTCTGGATCAGGGATTGGCAATCTACAGCCCCAGACCCAAATTTGCCTACCATCTGTTTTTGTAAATAAAGTTTCATTGTATCACATCCACAATCACTCATTTACATATTGTCTATGGCTGCTTTCATGTTTCAATGGCAGAGCTGAGTGGTTGCCACAGAAATGGGCCATTTGCCATATGACCTGTAAGGCCTAAAGTATTTACTTTCCGGCCCTTTACAGAAAGTTTGCCCACCTATGCTGTAGATCATTGATCAAAAATTTTCCTGAGGGGCCAGCCCTGTGGCCAAGTGGTTAAGTTCCTGTGCTCCACTTCGGTGGCCTGGGGTTTCACTGGTTCGGATCCTGGGTGCGGGCATGGCACTGCTCATCAGGCCATGCTGAGGCAGCATCCCACATGCCACAACTAGAAGGACCCACAACTAAAATACACAACTATGTACTGGCGGGCTTTGGGTAGAAGAAGGAAAAATAAAAAGTAAAATCTTAAAAAAAGGAAAAATTTTCCTGAAATAGGTGTGTGCACATAGGATTAGATCTTGGGCAAAACAGAAACAAGGGACGGATACTAGATGCTCAGTTACAAAGAGGAGATGAAGTTGCTAATCAGAGGCCATTCTGTAGACTCTCTCTCAGAGAACAGCGAAAAGGAGAAATAATCATAATCACTGAAGCTCCAGGGGTACGGAAACCAAAAAAATAAACATAGCTGACTTTATTACTGAAATGGAGAATCAGACTTTCTAAGAAAGGTAAGTACAGATACTGGTTTGCCTAGCAGAAGAATAAAATTGATACATCTTAAAGGACAAATAAAACATGTTTGAGAATGGGTGCAGAGTTTACCTCATACTGTTGCAGACAGTGACTCAGGCTCTCAGCATCTATTTCACTGTTATATTCCTTGCTGTTCAGAATAAGGTTGGTATTGCCAACCCAGGCTCTCAGATCTTGAAGTTTGCCTTCTAGCTGTTCGTGCTGAGTTAACACTTTAGTCTAAGAAATAAATGGCAAATTAGATTACAAAAATCTCCAAGCCTGCCCTGACTTTGTGAACCTTTGGGACAAGAAGCTACCTTTTTTACTTCCACAGCACTCTGGAGGTGGAGGAGTCTGGAACTCCAGGTGTCAGTCACTGAGTTGAGGGACTTTTGAAGATTCTTGGCATCTTTCTCTAGTGCCTTCAACAGTTGAGCAGGGACTTCTTGAGGCTGGCTGACAATAATCTGATTCACACACTCCAATTCCTGACTTACCAAGGTGGACAGATCTTTTAGCTCCTTGTCTAAAATCTGAGGGGATAAAGTGGAGTTACCTCCAAAATCAAGACTAGAATCTTGCTGTCTAGGAATCAGCTGTGAACACATTTTTCTCTCACCTTAGGCCTATACAGGCTTTAGGGCCTATAAAATGGTTTCATACACATTCAATTAGTTTATTTGGTTCTCACAAGTACTAATTCTTGAGGTAAGCAGAGTAGATATTATTATTCTGGATTTATAAAAGAGATGCCTCAGAACTTAAAAATGTCAAGTTTTTTTGTTCGAGGTCACCCAGCTGGTAAGCAATAGAGCCAGGACTTGGACTCAGGTTGACTTGGTACAGTGCTCCTTCCACGACAACTTGCTCCCTTTCCAAGAGTGTCATTATGCCTTATATAAGGTTATACAGACTAAGCCAATTGAAAGGATGACTCTTTCACTCCAAATTCCAAGGGGGCAGGACCAAGGAACTAAAAACACCCTAAGCCAGCCTTCCCATTCATCTATTCTACAATATTCTGTTTCTCAGCATAGAAGCCAGAAACAAGCCGTGGAAAAGCTTGGTAGTTCTTCTGGGCATCATCTTCACTGCCCCTTCAGCCACCCTACCCAAGGCCATACTCTGGCCATTGAGAGAACTGGTAAACCTGTTTCAGTAATTTCAGTTCATCTCCTTTAGCTGGTGTCCTACCTCTTTCCTTGACTGCATTACCAAGCTTCTGGAAAGAATGATCTATATTAATTGTCCCCACCTTCCAAGCTTCTGTTTATTCTTACTGCAACCTAGTTTACATCCCAACACTCCACTAAAACTATTCCTTATCAAGGTCATCAATGACTATCAGGTGCTAAATCACCCTTTTAGTCCTCATTGTACTCAGTCCCTCTCCAGTATTTAATGTTGCTGACTACTCTTCTCTTGAGTCTCTTCTGCTTTGGTTTCTGCGAGACCAGTATTTCCTGTGTTCTTCAGAGATCTCCAGTTGCACTTTTTCAGTCTATTTTTTGTCCTTTAAATGGTGGTGTTTTTGAACACGTTTTTCTTCCTGAATAGTCTCTATTTCCTCCAAGCTGGTAGGCCTGGAGGAAGTCTCTTGAAACCTACCTTAGCCTGACATAGCAGATCCCGTAGCTCTGCCAAGTCTAGCTCCAGAGGCTGAATCTGTTTGGTCCTCATTTCAATGTCTCGTAATAGAGACAGATAGGATACCAGTTTCTCATCATGTTCTAGACAGAGTCGTCGGTTAAATACATTCTGTGGAGCCGAAAAGAAAACTCACTCAGATCTCACATTCTCCTTTAAGTCTGCTTTGTAAAGCAGGCTGGGTCTTACTGATAGACAAGTAGAAATTTTTACTACACATAGGGTGGGATGAAATAAAACATGTTATTTTGTCTATGTTGTATCAAATCAATAGACAAAAGAATGATTTTATTAACTTCCTCAAGGAGAAGAAGCTCACAATTATCAATCTATAAGCATAATTTCAATAAAACTTCCAAAAGCTACTCTGACTTCACATAGCATCACCCCAGTATTTCAAATTAGCTCCAATGTTTTACTTTCTAACTTGAAACCCCTGCAAATATCAGAAAGACGTTCAGTCATTGCCTAATTTCCCAACAACTATGTTACAAACAGATGATGATAAACTAAGTTATACCTAAAGAACCATCTCATGCCCTGAAATATATGTATGCATCCAATAATACATAACTAAACTCAGTATCCAGTCAAGACTTTTAGCATTAAACTAGCTATATCTAAAACTATACACTTACATGCCACTGGGAAACTTACTTTAGTTGCTCTGCAGGGCTCCAGGTTTACACCTTCACTTCCCTTTTCCCTGGGTGCAGTCACAAAGGGAGTCTGTTCACTACCAGGGGTTTCTCTGAGCTCTTCCTGTGGCGTCTTCTCATCCATCTTCACTGTAGGGTGTATGAGAGGCACTGTCTTTTCTTCACTGGTCTGTGGAAGAGCGGGAATGATGGTGGCATCCTGTTGCCCTGTATTCTCTTTTTGAGACCCATCTTTGAACACTTTCTCTGGAAGAAGAGACACCAAGACTCTGGGAACTCCCTGAGTCACTATGCCTTTAAAGGACCCTGCTTCTGCACCTGTAATGATAGGGTTTGACATTTCTGGAAATTTCTCTCCAGTTATTTCCTGAGTTGTTACTATTTTAGATTCGAGAATTCCACAAAGTTCACTATCATTTTTGCTGTCCTGATGATGAAGGTCCTTTCTGTCTGAGAATTCCACAAAATGCACTTCTTTGGGGTCTACTCCAGAAACTGTAGTTTCTTCCAATTTAAAGAATCTTCTTGAATTAAAAGGTACTTCTTGGTACATCTTTTCTTTGTATTCATCAGATGAGCAACTCAGATCTTTGGTTTCCTCAGTCTTAAAGGTAACACAGGAATCTTGATAATAGTTGGTCTCCTGCCTAGTGGTTCCTTGGAAAGATTTGTCTGTTTTGGAAATTTGAGATGTGTCTGTAACTTGGGCTTTTCCAACTGATTCCTGGTAGTGCAATCCTTCAGGTCTTGGGGTCATAGAAGAGAATGGCTCACTCTGGGTCCCACCAGTAATGTCTTGAGATAAATTTTCTTCTGCTTTTAAAGTCAAGCTGAGGCTCAAATTTTTGACTTCTTCACTGACTTGATTAGAACTGAAGAATGTTAAAGCATCTTGATTTCTTACAGAAATTCCTTGGGGTATCATTTGGGAAGAAGAGTCTTCAGCTTTACAAATAAGAGAAAATCCCAGTTCTCTATCAGCTTCTTTCCCTTTCTCACTTACAGTTACTTCTGTGGGTTGACTCTTTATATTGGAATCATGGTCCTCTCTAATGGCAGTTTCCTGATTCAACTTTTCTTCTGAATGAACTGCTGGTTTGTATGTTCTGACACTTTCTTCAACAATCATCTCCCTCTTCTCTCTCTTACTTTTCTCCCTGGTATTCATTAGTTTCTGCATAAACTGCTCACTCAGAAATTTGCCTGAAGTTACACAATTTGATTCTTGTACTTCTGAAATAATTTCTTCTTGGTTTTCCTTTATTTCTTTAGAATCCAGACCTGATGTAGACTGTTTCACATGAGAAATAATTTCTACTTGTGCCACTATTTTTTCCTGCTCTTCATTTGTATTTTTTTCCATGTTATTGCTAGCCACCTCTTTGAGATTAAAATCACTATCTTCTGAGTGAGGGTGTGTCACTGAAACTTGGCCCAATGATTTACCCTTACGATCACTAGGAATTATGAAACTGACAGATTCTTCAGCATCTGGAGAAGCTCTCCTCTTATCTTGATCCTTGCACTCCAATTCTGATAATGAAATTTCCCTGCTCATTTTTGCCTGCTCCCCATCAGAAACCCTTATTTTAACCTTTTCTTGTGCAGACTGACTTTCAATTTTAAACAATTTCTCACTTTCACCTTTACCACAACTCATTCCAGCAGTCTGAGTACAAGCAATTAACATTTCCTTTCTGAGAAATTCCCTCTTTAATTCACATGCTTCAATTCCATCTTGCTTTTCAGTCTGAGCCCAATGATCACTGGACTCTAAAGTATCTATTTGGATCATAGTTGCTAGTTCAGGGCTGATAAATCCTTGCTCAATTGCTTCCTTTAAAGTCACTCTCTGATCATTAAATATGTCAACAATTCCTCCATTTAACACCTGACGAGATGCAATAATTCTGACCATATTTTCATCCACTAATTTCTGTTCCAAAGCTGATGCCAATGTCAGTCTTTTTCCTGTGGCAGGATCTATGATTCCCCCAGTATTTGCCTGAGCTTCCAGAACCTTCAGTGTATATGCAAACTCTACTTTCCCAAGCTGAGTTGCTTGAGACAATGTAAGTACTTTGTCACTTACTCCATCTTTAATGTCTGAGAAGGGAATTACTTCTAGATATCTCTGTCCAGAATCAATATCAATCTTACATTTCTTTATTAATTCTGAATAGGGAACAATTCTGTAATTCTCAGGATCCACAATCCCATGCATCATTCCCGAAGACAATATTGCTTTATTAGTTAACAGTCCTTCTTTTTTAGCTTCTGCCAAGGTCAATCTCTGGCTAGAAATGAGATCTACAAAGCTTCCAGTCAAGGCCTGAATTTCTTGGATTTCTCTTTTCAAGTCTGGGGTAACAAGATCTAAATTTATGGCTTCAAGGAGGGAAATAGTTTCCTTTGTTTCAGGATGAAAAAACTGATGGAGGCTTAAGCTCTCAACTTTTTTGAGTTGCTTGGCTAAATCTTCATCAATGATACCATGTTTAAAGGCATTATCAACAGAAAGTCTCATCCCAGATATATGGTGAATGATACCTCCATCCACTACCTGCTTAGTCAACAACCGAACAGCCTCTTCTCTCTCCAAAAGTCCTCTGTCAATAGACTCCACAATTGTTAAAGGGGCTTTGCTATCAGGGTCCATAATTCCAGCTGTTTCCATTTGTAAGCTAATTAATCTCTCCATAACTGTTTTTTCAGCATCTCTGCCTTTGGAAGCTTTCTCCAGATTTATAAGTTCTGTCTGGTCAGCACTATCTACCAAGCCAAGATTTGAGGCCAAAGTTACAGAAACTTTTTTACCTCGCTTCAGGTCAACAATTCCACCAGTCACCACCTGCCCCTCTAAAATTCTGGTGGCTGTCTGTGTGTCAAGAAGTCCAACTGCAACTGCTTCCTTCACAGAGCAGAGTGTGTGGGTTCGGGGGTCTAAAACACCACTTATAGCTTTGTCTGCCATAAGGACATTATGTAATAATTTCTCATCCATCAGACCTTCATCAATGACTTCTTCAGTTGTCAAAGACTCACATGTCTGAGAGTCAAAGAAGCCCCGAAACATGTTCAGCTTTCCCATAAGTTTCACAGCAGTGTGACTGGGCACAATGCCTCGGGCTACTGCTTCATTTAGTAAGAGCTTTTGACCTGTCTGTTCATGAAAGATACCGCCATCTAGCAACTGTGCAGATAATATATTTAAGGTAGCTTCTTCAAGCAGTTCTGAAGGATGACTGCTTGACAGGGAAGTTTCACAACCATCATCTTCCTCATTTGTCTTTTCTAACATCATCATACTACCACCTGCAATGTTCTGTCCTTTTGGACTTTGTTTATGGTCATCCCTAGATGTTTTATGTAAAGCTTCCTTTTTGTCCAGAGAATGAATATCCATATCATTTTCAGGCTTTAGTTCTGATTCTAAAGCTAGAGTTTTCTCTACCTGAAATTGTGACTTTTCGCTTTGGGGTTTCAGGAGAGGTCTTCCAGTTTCACCTGGAATATATTTTGTTTCAAGTGTGTTTGCTTCTTCTTTCTGACACATTAAGGAAGCCTTTCTGATAGTCTGCCATTCTTCCTTTGGTGTTTCAATAGAGAAAGGATTTTTGTCCACCACCAAGGTCACATCTTCTGTTTCCTCAGGAGGTACCGTAAAGAGAGATCCTCTGCTGACATTTTCTCTAGAAGACATTTCTGTTTGGTCTTCTTTTTTGGTAGCTAACAACTGCCTTTTTAACTCTGATTTGACTTTATTTATGACCTTCAAAGTATCAACATTTGGAATTCCCACTTTTTGTTGCCCTACAAACAGGTCCTTTTTGGGGTTCTCTATCAAGGAAACTTCTGTTTCTACAATGGTCTTTTTGCTTTCTGATTCAGTGCAATTTGCCTGATCAGGATACGCTTTGCTCTGGGAAGAAAAGTGGAACTTACGTGGCCTCACAGTCAGCCCATCAGAGGAGGTTTCTGTGATTTTCACACTTACTGATTCTTGTAATTCCTCAGGAGTTTCTAGACTCTGATGCCCAATTCCAAAGACTTCTGGAGGATCTGCTTGATATTCACCTCTTGCTCTTAGTGTCTCTATGAGCTCACTGTCTAACAGGAGCAGCCTCTCTCCATTCTGCACATTAATGTAGCTGTGAGTCATCAATTGAAACAACAGCTTCTCGCTGTGGCTCGCTCTGCCCTCAGTTGGGCCTTTGCTGCACAGTAGACCTGCTGCTCCAGGACTAATGTTCAATTTGCTTCGTTCTGAAGAGTCTGCTAATTGTATGTGGGGCATCACATCAGGTATGCAAATCGATTTTAACTTATTGGCAAGATCTTTGTCCAACATACCATTTTCTATTGCTTTTTTCCAGGTCCAAATCTCTCTGGTTGCTGGTAGAAACAGGGCTTTAATATGCTGTCGGCCACTAAGGATTTTATGAGCTAGTTCAGTAGACACAATACCTTGTTCCAGGGCATCTGTAATTGGGAGGATCTCTCCAGATTCAGGCCACAGCAACCCCATGACTGACCAAAGGGACTCCAGAATCACAAGGGCAATCTTAGCAGCTACTAGATCATTGCTCACTGATTCATCTATTGTCAGCCTACGCCCAGTGACAGTGTCTATGATACCGCCTGTCTGAAGCTGCCTTATGAGAATAGCACAGGCCATATCTTGGTCAATTAAATTATGTCTTACAGCTTCTTCGACTGTAAGTCTGTGTCCTGTTCTTGGATCTACTATGCCACCAGCAAAAAGCTGAGCTTCCAGCAGCCGGACAGTGACCTGCCGATCTATTAGTCCTTCCTGAACTGCACGGAAAATGCTAACCTTCCGGCCTGATTTCAAGCTCACCATTCCCCCTGCCAATTGCTTGACAGGCAGCAATTTCAACCCTGATTCCTCGTGGACAATACATCTCTGCATCAGATCCAGTAAACCAATTTTCTCAGCTGTATTGGGGTCTATCAAATTCTTGGACGATCTCAGGTGAGACTCTAACTCTGAGTAAAGCCATGCAGAAATGAGGCCCTGGTGAAAAGCCTCTTCTAGGTTAACATAGTTCTTACTGGGAGGCAGACTGAAACCTCCAGTTGCCAGGTGAGCTTCTAAGATTCTCAGTCCAACTCTCTCACTGATGACTTTCTTTTCAATTGCTTCCACCACAGAAAGAGGGCCTTCGCTCTCAGTAAGCTTGCTTATTAAAGACAGGGCATCCTGTAGCTCCCGGAGCTGCTGGTACATCTGGGGATTAATAAGGTTTCTGGCTAGGCCCTCCTCCAAAGAGAGCTTTTCACTGGTCTCAGGGGCAATGAGGCCAGACATGATAACCTGGGATTCCAGGAGCACAAGGCCTGTGTCTTGGTCAATGAGGCCCTTTTGCATGGCTCTGAAGATGGGAAATATCTCCACTGTGCCTAGGTCAATCACCCCAGCAACTGCTCTGCAACCCTAAAAGAAAAAATGAAAAAGAAAACTAAATCAGAGAAGCACAACTGTTGAAAGAACTATGTATATCAAATGCTGATCACAAGAAAAACTCAGCCTGGGATGAGCCCCACCGCATGGGGAACATTCTGAAGCCTGGCAGTGTTAATGCTAAAGAATTTTTCTAAACTGCAGAATGTTTAACATGGCCAGAAGTTCACAGCTTACTTGAGGGATGGTAGCCTTAAGCATATCTGAGTGACAAGCTCTACGAAGTAGCAAGCAGCGAAAATGAAAGGACAGCTATTTCTAAGACAAAATCACCACAAAGTTCTTACAGACACATACCACTTCCCTCAAAATGAGAATTCAACCCCATACAACAACTTCTCAGTGTCACAACCCATGCAGAAGACTCTTGAAGTAGCACTTCCCTGCTGATGAATTCAGCAGGACCAGTCCACAGGATCAGAAGAGAGAGTTAAGCAGCCCGACAGTCAAACAACAGTTGTGCATCTCAGTAAATGGCCCTGTGTATATTACTCAAGCAGCTGGTTAGCAATTGGGGCAGTCATACTCTCAGTGGCCAGTGCTAGCATCTCCAAAGCAATGACTCTGAGCTAAATTACTTCTAGGAATTGGAAGTAGCAAGTCAAGGAAGGAGCAGACTGGGGACCCTTGCCTCTGGAGCCACTGCTAACTTTTATTCTGTACTACCCAGGCTAGAACGGGTAGTACAGCCATCATGATTACAGCTACCACTTGTTGGGCACTTAACAGATTTATTGAGCACTTAATATATTTATTGAGCACTGATATTTAATCCTCACAACAATCTTATGAAAGGAATTATTTTAATCTTTAGTTTGCAGATAAGAAAATGAGGCACAGAAAGGTTAGGTAACTTGTCCAAGGTCACAAAACTAGTGGAGTTCCAGAATCAAACCAAGACTTGACTCTAAATCTTGTGCTAGTATACTGCCTCCCCAGTTAGATCCAGGAGAGCATGAAGGATAAGTACAGTAGAGTTGAATCTTACACAGGAGTTAGGTCCTAGGGTCAGTGAATAAGGCAAACCTTATATGGTGTCAAAATTACTCTTGCAAAAAGGCGTAAAAACAGCTCCTAAAGAATGCCTATTTTGAAGCCTTTTATCACAGAATGATGGTATTCAGAAATTAAATCATTCAAGTGTTCTACCATTTAGAACACTTCCTCACTTTTATTACTCTCCAACTTTCTAGCTCTTCTTGTTCATGTTCATTATCTTCACCTTCTATAGATGGTTTTATCTACCTTTCTTTGGTACTACTTTCTCATCCTCAGTTAACTCTTTAACTTATCCATGGAGGATCTTGTTGAAGCAACTGCCAATCACTTCCCTGCCTTGTAAATAATGTATTTCATTTCTGTCTCAGAGAGAAGTAAGCTCCATAAAAGTAGGTACTTTGCCCATTCATTGTGTAGGAACAGTACCAGCAATTAAATAAACATTTGGTGAATAAATGAATAAACTGATAAATGGTAGGAAATCCTTAAAATCATTAACCTATTTCCCCTCAGATTTT
The DNA here is from genome assembly GCF_041296235.1 of Equus asinus. Classification (NCBI taxonomy): domain Eukaryota; kingdom Metazoa; phylum Chordata; class Mammalia; order Perissodactyla; family Equidae; genus Equus; species Equus asinus. The sequence continues at coordinate 83,764,881 of NC_091794.1, forward strand.
AAAAACATGCACTGAGCATTTCAAGCTTGATTAGTTGCACACTATAAGAGATGCAGAATAGATAGCAAATGAGGGAGCAGAGTTGGTTCACATCTCCACCTCACTGTATTTGTTCAAATAGTGGACTGACAGAATTCTCCACACTCCTCAAAATATTATGTGTTATTCTCCATTCCCCCTGGTTTTCTGACCCAGAATGTACAGTTAAACTCGTATGAGGTAAATGTATGTCATGTGACTCTACAAGGTATGTATTCTACACAGATTGAAGCAAAAATTGCACTGGCATATGACTCTTTAAGATACATAAAAAAGTCCTTTTACAAAATCCACATAAAGACTATTCAGAAGCAGACACTATGACAAAGAAAAAGACTCTTTTGAGAACTTCTAATTTCTTTGATGAGATCCATGAAGTCTCAGAAACACTGATATTGAAAAAAAGGCCTGGAGTCTAGCCAAAGAGAAAAGACTCCACACTGTTCCTTCCAACACCCTTGTAAGTGGACGATAGGCAGGAAGCACTGAGCTGGGAAATAATCCAGAGAAATCCATTTCAGTCCCACCAAACATGGGCATTCTGACCTAAACAAGCAGAAAAAGACAGAGGGAGAGGAGGAAAGAAAACATAAAAGGCTTCTACTTACCAGAGTTGCAGAGTACGCCTTGGGCAGATAAGAGATAGAGCCTTATGGAGCAGCTCAGCCGTATCGCACACACAGTGTAAGCTTGGTGTTAGCGTCCAGCATGCGACTGTTTGTTTTTTGCAAAAAAGAACCCCAAACAGGTCGTCCTCTTTTCCCTTTGTGCATTTGTGCTTAAACTCCAAAGGGTTAGTGAAACTTGTAAGCAAGGATGTCAGTTAATCAGAACAATACTTCACATGAAACACACGAACGGTAACAGGGGACACATCATGCTCAATGTAGTGGTGCTCAGCAGCTTGTCTCTCTTTTTTTCTCCCCTTTTTTTAACATTTCAAAATGAGAACTGGATGTTCTCAGCAAGCAATTGTTAAAACTTTTCACATATTCCCTTATATGGTGAAGCAACAAGCCATTAGAAGTGGGCTACCTTACACAGAGAATGCTAAACCAGCACATTCTTTTTGGAAATCTACTCTCAAATAAATCATAGCTGGTTCTGTTTTGTGCTCTTTACAACTCTATAGCTCCTGCTACACAAATTCCATATCCAAGGATCAGAGTCAAAATACATTTTGTCTGAATATCATTTTGAGTATCATCTAAACCAAATTTGATTACCACACAAACTTAAATTTTGGCCTGCCCCACATAAGTTGGCCACTGCTTCACAACATAGGAAATAAGCAGGCAAACACACATAAATATCCCAGAGACACATGTATATAATATGGTAAGTTTACATATACACACAAGTATCCAGGAAGAACTTAGGAGAACCAGCAGGAACTTAACAACTTTCATCTTGTCCAGGAAATGAATATCAGTGGGAACTGGTAAAGATGTCACATGATGGGATGACTATGTGTAAGGGGAACCAGCGTCTCAGTCAGCGCAGCTAATCCACCAGTTTGCTTTGGAAATGAACATTTCTCATTTACTTAGTAGATATGAAGAAAAAGTATGGGTGAAGAGGTTCACGACCTCTTCTTCCCAAAACTCAGAACTCTTAGCTATCAACTTTTGAGTGACAATGCATGAAGAGTAATCTTATTGCCCTGTGATCAGATATAATATAGAATTTATGTTCTCCTTGACTGTGATCTGTCACAAAATGGCAGACAACAAAACGGTGAACCCAGTCTGAAGGGTTAACTTTCAGTGGCTTTTAGTGTTTTTGACTGACCAACACATCGTGGAACCCCAGTAAAGAAACACAAGACAAATGGCTGCTACGGTGAGGTTAAAAATTAAGTCACATTGGTCACGGAAAGCTAGTGATCATGACTCTCAGTCAGCAAAGCTCCTTCATACCATTCAAAAGGTACCTTTCTCAACATTTGGAGAGAAAAACGAAAAGTACCTTCTGTTCTGTCTGCTGGGCCAACTGGCTCTGAAGTTGCTGAAGCTGGTTTGCTGAACCATCACAAAGGTCATGGTAAGCCTTATTCAGGGCATTCAGTTGCTCAGCTATCTGTTCCTTCTCTTTTTCTGAGAGCCTGAAGGATGAAGCATTAAAGCTCTTTTAGAGAAAAATCTTTCTCCAAACTCTCCTCTATTGCTTCAAAATCTTGACTTCTCCACCTTGGATAGTATTCTTTGTCACTGTTAACCGTGGATCGTCTGGTCAGTCTTCCACACTCACTGAATACGTTGGCATCTAACTCATAGTTTTCCTGTCTATCTCAAATCAAGTCATGGTTCTTGGTGAGGTCAATGCTCATGCCACCAGTCGTCTAACACCCCATGCTTGTAGTCCTACAATCTTCTCAATCCAAATGGCCTCCACTCCACTTTAGCCCCAGCTACCAACGGCAAACTTAGACCTTGCCATCATCTAAAATTATTGCACTTCTGAAATTTGAAACTCGAAGAACCTACTATCTGATTATAACCCTGCCTTTCCAGTTTTATTTCTTTATTCCTATACCTCTTCTCTTTTAAAAATGAAATATTTTAAACAGACAAAAGAGAAAAATAGAACAAAATTTCATTAACCCAGTACTCAACCATCCAGCTTTACCAAATTTTAGCATTTTACCAGATTTGCTTTATAGCTTTTTCTTAGAAATAAGACATCACAGATATAGTTAAAGTCCAGTGTGTATTTGTCACCAAGCCCATTCCTTTCCCTTTCTCCCCAGAGGTAATCATTATCTTGAATCTGGTGAATTTTGCAAGTTCCTTTTCTCATTCTACTTTACGTTTTTGAGAATGAACCCTGTGATTCATATTATAACTATCCATCAACTTACTGAGATTTCGTAAGCCTTCCTTGACTCCTCCATTTTCTCTTAATCTATCAGTCATCTCTATTATCTTCAGTTTAGAGTCCAGACTCCGCAGTTCATCATCTCAATCAGTTTCTTAACTATTTTCCTTGCACTCTCTCGTCACTAATCTGAAAAAACTCCAGCCCCAGATCACTCAAACCATTGGACTTCTCGGCTCCTACATACAGGCTAAGTATATCCATTTAGGGGAGAGGGATTCCAAAACCATGTAGAAGAGATGCTACTGGTTTCCAATCTCTCCTGGACTTCAGTGCTTCCTGAAAATCCTCTTGGAGGTTCCCAGTCAATCCTTCTTTATTTCCCCTCGTCACTAGTCTAACTTTCAGCAAACAGCCTCTCTGTTTCAAAGAGAAAATACAGATCACTCACTGGGCACTGTTTATTTGCTTTCTGGCTTCACCCCTGGCATATTTACCTCTATCTATACCTTTTCTAACTCCTTTTCCTCAGACCTCAGAGGAAAAGCTGTCCTAATTCCTGTTTAAGGCTGTCCTTTCCTATCCGCTGATGAATTTTATCCTCTGGGACCCCTCTCCTATTACTTCAACCTTTCTCCTTTTTGGTCCTTGAGACTCAATCCATAAGCACAGTTAAGTCTCTGGTCTTTTCAGAAAAGAAAAAACTCTTCTTGATCATATATTCTACTCTAATTATTTATTGTATTATTTCTTCCCTTTCATATGGCTAAGCTTCTTGAAATAGTAGTCTAATTTCACTATTGCTACCTTTTTCACCACATAGGCTCCCCATCATACTAAATCTGACATCATCCCCCAACTTTTCACCAGATTCACCAAAAACTTCCAACTTGCCAAATTTAACAGACACTTCTCAGTCTTAATCTTTCTTGACTTCTGACTACTCCCTTCTTTTTGGAACTCTATTCTCCCTTGAGTTCTGAGATATCACTCATAATTTCCCTTTTACATCTCTCAGGCTTCCTTTACAGGCCAAGAAACACTGAGAAGCCCTTGGACCCTTTTAAGCTAATTCATTCCTATGTCTCTACTATGCCAGTGACTCAAATTTCCACTCATTAATTCTAAATTTACATATACAGCTACCTATTGGACAACTTTAGTGGAACTATGTAAGGCATAAATTAACGTATTAGGTACTTCCTAATACATAGCAGGTATTTCCGCTCTGATGTCCTATGGGCTCTTCTCATTTATAATGTTTAAAACTAAAGCTACCTTCTTCTCCCTCAATCCACACCTTCTCCTGTATTCTCTGTCTTGGTTAGTGGCATCACCATACACTCAGTGGCCTAGGCCAGAAACCTGGGAGTTATGTCTGATAATTTTCATTAGTCACCAAACCTTCCCTTAACATCTTTTGAATCTTTGTCCCCTCCCCATCCTTTCTCATTTCTTGCCTCTATTATCAGAACCAGTCTCTCAACTAGTCTCTTAGCCTCTACTTTCACCCTATGTCAATCCATTCTCTATAACACTGTTCTAGAAACCTTTATCAACAAAACCCAATCATGTTTAAAATCCTTCCTCATAGTTGACAGGGTAAAATGCAAGTTCCTCAGCATGAACCACAAGGCTCTTTGTAATCTGGCTCTTGCTGCCATGAATCCTCCAGCATGAATTTTCATCATGACCCTAAGTTTAAGCCAGGTACTCTAACTTAATACTCACTTACCCGAGATGGGCCATAATCTCTAACTTAATACTCACTTATGACCATGCTTGGCCAAGAAGATCTGTGAAGTTTTAATGGCCTCAGAGACTTGTTCCCTCTTGGTTGTCAGCTCCTCTGCCAGAACCTATGTAGTAGAAATAAAGAGAAAAACTTCAGATCTCAAGAAATTAAAAAATCAAAAATTATTTGAAATAACTCTTTTTAAATCCTAGGGAAAAACCTAGCTTAAGTCAGATTATTATTACCAGTGAACTATACATAGCTGATCAAAAAGGCAGAAGTACAAATAAGACGACTTCTTAAGTTTCTTTAAGTCTTGGAAATTAACATTTACTGGGACAATCATTCACGGGTGGCCCATATGTGACTTATATTATTCCACCTAAGGCAATATCATATATTATTCCATCCAGTAAGAGACAGATGGACCTTCTACTCACCTGCTGCTCTAAAATAGCTTTTTCAATGTCTGTTGATTCTTTGGTCTGGGATGAGGTAGCTTTGCTTTGTGTATTCCTTGCTAGTGCAGACACCCAGCCCAAAAGTTCTTTAACCTTCTCCACATGTTCCTGTTTTTCCTCTTCTACCACTTTCTAGAACAGAAAATAGAAAATCAGTGTCTCGGTCAATGTTTTATTAGACTGGCCTGACTTCAGATTTCCTAAAATAGAGCCATAAAATTTACCTAAATCAGTAGGCAGCTAAAATGAACCCAAGTTAAATACAAGTGCCTAACTGTATGATACTAATAGCTAAATTCATTATATCTAGGTTGACACCTTTTTTTTTAAGATTTTATTTTTTTCCTTTTTCTCCCCAAAGCCCCCCAGTACATAGTTGTATAGTCTTTGTTGTGGGTCCTTCTAGTTGTGGTATGTGGGACGCTGCCTCAGCGTGGTTTGATGAGCGGTGCCATGTCCGCACCCAGGATTCGAACCAACGAAACACTAGGCCGCCTGCAGCGGAGCGCGCGAACTTAACCACTCAGCCACGGGGCCAGCCCCGGTTAGCAACTTTCTAAAAAAGCACGCTGTTTTATATATGATGGGCACTCAATAATTATTTACTGATTTAAAAAAGCCCTGTACATACAGCATCTTACTTATTTTCATAATTCTTAGATTTACAGGTGATGAGATTGACGTCTACAGAGATTAAGTAGGGACTGACAAAAAGGAAGTCTTTTGCGAATTTACATATGCGAAAGTTGGTATGGGTTAATGCTTCCAAGGGCATTTCTTTTCTAAGAGTGGTTGAATATGTGGAAAATTTTGCAAAGACATGGAAGATTTTTATAATTAAAAAAGGATTACATACTCATTACATCTAATTCAAACTATCTGAAATGTGTAATATATGGCCCCTTAATCTCATTGCCTGAGAAATTTGGTATATATACTTCTAAACTTGTTTGTATGCTCATATTACATTTTTATGCTACACACAATTTTGTTTTTACTAAAATCTTAATTATACATAGTATTCTAACTTGCTTTTTTCCCCAAACAATATATCACGACTATCTTTCCATGTCAGTTCACTTAAATCTACTTCATTATTTTTAACAGCTTCATAGCATTCCACTGTGGAATTTGGATATTTCCAATATTTCTCTTCAACAAATTACGCTTTATTGGGGATCTTTCTTTGTTCACATCCCTTTCTTCATACTTATAATATTTCTATAATAAACATACTCGGAAGTGGGAGTGTTGGACATAATAGTCAATCCTCATTATTTACAGATTCTATATTTGTGAATTTAGCTACTCACTAAAATTTATTCATAACTCCAAAATCAATACTTGTGGCATTTTCAGTCATTCCCAGACATGCACAGAGTGGCAAACACTTTTAGTTACCCAATGTTCCCAGCTCAGGTAGAACAAGGTGACACTTTGCCTTCTTGTTCTAGCTCTTATATTGTAAATGTGTCCTTTTCGTAGTCTATTTAGTGCCATGTTTTTCACATTTTTGTGTTTTTTGGTGGTGATTTCAGTGTTTAAAATGGACCCAAGCATAGCACTGAAGTGCTGTCTAGTGTTCCTAAGCACAAGAACACTGTGATGTGCCTTATGGAGAAAACGTATGTTAAATAAGCTTTGTTCAGGGGTGAGTCATAGTGCTCTTGGCCATGAGTTCAATGTTAGTGAATCAGCAAAATACATTAAATAAGGTGTTTTTAAACAAAAGCACACAGAACACAAGGTTATGCATTATCTGTTGACAAAAATGTTGCAGGAACCTAAACCTGTATTTCCCCTAGGTTCAAGAGTCCAGTATTCACTAAGGCAGGAGTCGCAGCAACTTCACAGAACACAACTACCATGAATAATGAAAATCAGCTGTGTGTGCACTTTAACTCTTGACAGATGAGGCACAGGATTTTAAACTCTATTTTCAAGATGATTTGGGACCCAATTGTCCTCACCTCCTCCTCCTCCAGCCGCCGGAGTGCATCACTAATATATTTTACATGCTGAGTCGTTAAGGTCACCAAGGCTGTGTAGCGAGTCCTTAAGTCCATGAACTATGGTTCAAAAAAACAATTTAGATATATTATCTACCAGAAAAGTAAATTTACATAGTTGAAAATAAGAGGAAGTTTTTGTGAAGTCACATCTCAACAGAAAGGTGAACCCTAAATCAACCTGCAGGCCCAGACAAGCAAATCTTCCCTTAAGGGAAGATGGTGGCACATGTCCTCGCCCCACACTTTCACCTCTTGTGTGATGGCATCTGAAGAGGAAAGCATGCGACGGCGCTTGCCAGGGGATTTCTGCTGTGATTCCACAAAGGCCTTGTATGTCATCAGTTGCAATTCATAGTCCTGGGGAGGAAGAAATTTCACTGTATTTACATAGGGCTTTATAGCTCACACAGCATGTAATACAATCAGCATTTCATTGCTGGAAGGCATTTTGGTGATCATTTAAACTAGAGGTTAGCAAACTTTTCCTGTATAGGGCCATACTATCTGTCACAATTACTCAACTTTGCCACTGTCAGTGAAAGCAGTCATAGACAATAAATAAATGAAAGAGTATGCCTATGTCACAATAAAACTTTTCTGACGGACACTGGAAGTTGAAGTTCAGATAATTTTCACGTGTCATCAAGTAGTACTCTTCCTTTGATTTTCTTAGCCATTTCTCATGGGCCATATAAAAATAGGTGTGCAGGCTGGATTTAGCCTGTGGGTCATCGTTTGTTGACTCCTGTAGTTTGCAGTTGGCAGTTTGCTGACCACCCTTTTCATCTCATACATGGGGAAACTGACGTCCAGAGATAGGAAGTGAGTTTCCCTAATTAATTATTGCTCAGTGGGTGAGCAATAGTCAGGATTAGAATCTCAGTCTTCCAATCCCTAGACTCATGCTCTTCTCATGTCGCCATGCTATTCTATCACTTCCTCTGCAATCCTGAGAGTGCTGCCCTAGTCCAGGCCCTCTTCATATCTCTCATGGACGGGTGCAAGAGCCTCTTATTTACTATCCTGCTTACAGTCTCATCTCCAATTTATTTTCTATCCTATCAGAATAACTTTTCTAAAACACAAAGATGACCACTTTGTACCTCCGCTTGAAAACTTTCAATGACCTAGAGCAGAGCAGGGCGAATCATCTGGGAATCTTGTTAAAATGCACGTTTTTGACATGGTAAATTTAAGAAGCCTGTAGGTCACCCAAATGTAGACTCCCTGAATCACAGCTCATGTCTGATACCTCTCTGAGCATCCCCAAATGTGGGGCCACAAGAAGTACACATCCATATTAAATGTAATAACACGTGAAGGATGGGGCCAGCCTCAAGCAGAAGAGCTACGCTCATCTGTGTGGAAACAAAACTAGAGCGACAATGCAAGTCTTCCTAAGCTGGAGGTCACTTACGTTCCTTTTGGGTATAAGGCAGAGTTACCTTTACAAGAGTGGAGTATTGCTGGGAAAACTTTTGACACTGGTCCAGTTTTGTCTGATTTCTCTCGATTTCTGCAAACAGATCCTGGGAACCAAAATTTCACAACAGTATCATTGTCATTATTATGACTGAAGCAGCTGAGCTTTTACTATGTTCTAAGGCTGTGGTTTTCAAGCCTTAGCTGCATGAGAATCACCTGGAAGGGTGGATAAAACACAGATGGGTGGGCCCCACCTCTAGAGTCTCTGACTCAGGAGGTTTGGGTTCTGGTCTGAGAACTTGCCTTTCTAACATGGTCCCAGGTGATGCTGATACTGCCGGTCTGGGGTCCACACTTTGAGAACCACTGTTCTACGTGTTTTACGTGTATCACTTCATTTCAACCAGACAATAACCTTATGAGTGAGGTAGGTTGAAAAAATATGGATTATGTCCACTTTACTGACAAGGAAGTAGAATACTGAGAGGCTAAATAATTTGCTCAAGGTCTCATAGTGAGTGAGTGAGCCAGGACTGGAATCCAGGCATCTAACTCCAGACTTCGTACTCTTAATTGTAATGCTAAACAAAACAAACAAAAATATCCACAAATAAAAACCACTTTGATTAATTTTCTTCCATTCACAGCTTTCCCTGGGTTTTCAATCCCCCATACTTTAACTCGAGTAAAATCAAATGTAATATCAAGAAAAAAATAAAGCAAGATAATTTTAATCTGTCCATCTATGATTTCAATATATAGTCATAGAAACTCAGGATTGGAAGAGACCCTTACAAGTCTGTCCGGGCTAAATACAAAACCATTAGCTTGAACCTTTTCAGAAGATGGGGCTTGGAATGTCTTGCCATTTGAGGGAAGCTTAATTGCTAGAACATCACCTTCTCTTATGATGAACCAACTCGCCGCCATCAACTTTCACCATGCTACTGTTGCACCCACCGTCTGCTGGCTGAGCTGCTCCGACAGCTCTCTGCTATCCTCCGCCTGGCCTGGCTTCATCATTTCCTGCTGGGCAGTGGTTTCCTCAATCCATTTGATGAGAGTTCCATGGCAGGCTCGGTAATCTCCCAAAACTTCCTGGATACTTTCTAGCTCAGATTGGCTGGAGAAGCAAAAGGAAACGGCTATCAGACATCTCGGTTTAAATACAATATAGCATATGAGGCAATTCCCTCCTCATCCCAGGCCCCCAGTTGAGCATGACCACAGAGGATACATTTCTGTTTGGGAGGAACAGCAATGCAACACTGAGTGAGATCTACGCACTTACTCAGTGTCCTCTGGGTTGAAAAGTGAGTAGAAACCAGTTGTGCCTTGCTAGCCCTGGAAGCTGCTTTGTGGGCTGGCATCCCTTGACAATCCCTGTCAAATTTTTTATGTAGGTTGCCAAGGATTACCACCTTGCCAATAAGGTAGTACTCACTGTACACTTCTGTCCCCTGATGACAAAGTACCTGTCAGAGTACCATAGCTATGACTTATGAATCACTGCAATTTCTTGGGGAGGGAAGAGGGAGTGGGGTGGGTGAAAAATAGTAGTTATTTACTATTAATTTCAGTAAAGGTTTCTTTTTCTTTTTCTTGGTTGAGGAAGATTAGCCCTCTGCTAACATCCACCGCCAAACCTCCTCTTTTGGCTGAGGAGATTGGCCCTGAGCTAACATCTGTGCCCATCTTCCTCTATTTTATATTTGGGATGCCTGCCACAGCATGGCTTGATAAGCAGTGCATAGGTCCATGCCCAGGATCCGAACCTGCAAACCTCGGGCTGCCCAAGTGGAGTGTATGAACTTAACCACTACACCACTGGGCTGGCCCCTTAGTAACAGTTTGTTATACTACTTTCGTTAGTCTAACCAGCCTTGGGATAGTAATTCAATTATAGAGAATCAACCCAAACTTAAATGAGTTGCTATAACCCTTCTCCCAGGCTGGCCTGGTAGCATAGTGGTTAAGTTCACATGCTCTGCTTCAGTGGCCCAGGGTTCATGAGTTCGGATTCCGGGCGTGGACCTACACACTGCTCATCAACCCATGCTTTGGTGGCATCCCACATACAAAAGTAAAGGAAGATTGGCACAGATGTTAGCTCAGGGCCAACCTTCCTCACCAAAACAAAGAAACAAACAAACACAAAAAACCCACTCTCTACCCAGCCTTGCCTCAGATAAGTTTTCTGTCTTTCCTATTCAAATCAGTCATCAGCAGCAGGACCTCATGTAACAGAGATAAAAACTACTGAATTAGCAAATGAAAATGGAAGCAAGAAATTCAGCAAAACCTCATTATGTAAAATGGCTCACAGTTGGATTCAAAGCTAATAAAACAAGAACTAGAACTCAGGTTCTGTCCTTGAGAAAAGATCACCAGATCACTTTTCCAGTCCATGTTCTAAGACACTACTGTTATCACAGCTTAACTAGGTGAGACCTGGGATACAGGAGAGGCATTGCTAATAGGACCAGCAGTACTAATCCAAAAGCCAGCCTCAGGAGTCTGCTTCAGGGTTGGTGGTCCCAACTTTCTGTCACTTATCCTGCCCAGAATTTATACTGTCATCTAATTTCTACCCCTCTTTATCAATTCCTGCCTTTAAACAAGAGTACACAATTATAACTATTTTTGTTTAAAACCTAGTCCCTGAGACCTAATAGGAGAAAAGGGTAGGGCCACCACTCACCGGGTCTCGAGCTGGGAAATGACCCGGTGCCAACGCTCCTGCAGCTGGGAGCCTTTTTCTTGATAGCGCTCCAAATCCAAGTTTCGCTCTGGGGTCAGACGGCTCAGCTGCTCTGCCACTACCTTGGCCTTGGAGATTTCCTCATCCAGGACTGAAAACACTGAATTCTTGTGCTTCACATCACTAAGCCAGTGCTACAAAACACAAGCACAGCAACAGGTTAAACATATTCTACACCAAAAAGGACTCAGACTCAGGTAGAAACAAGGACACTGTCTACAGCTGGCTCCACATTATATCTGTGATTCAGAAGCTAGACCCTATAATGTTTGTGCCAGAAATGCATCCACGTCCTCATGCACACTGGGAAGCCAAGGGCAGGCAGTACAGTATAGAGAGAGGTGCAAAGAAATCGTGTTTGAAACCTGGCTCCACAGCTTATAAGCTATGAAACAAGACAAGTCATTTAGCCAATCTGAGTCTTGGTTTTCTCATTTGTAAATAGAGATAAAAATCCCTCCCACAATTATCCACCTCACAGAGTTGCATGTGAGACTCAAATGAGATAACAGCTAAGTGATTTATAAAATTACAGCATAACCATTGATTGTATCCAATTAAGCCATGATTTTACTGAGGAGAAAAGAGAGAAAATAGGAAGGCATATCTTTTCCCTTTTTAGATAGACATATTTCTCAATCCCTTCTTCTTTGAACCCATATTAAAATATATTAACTATGATATTCTGCTTAGTTCAAATGCAAACAAACCAATATCATGCCATCCAAAATTGCCTTTCTCTCCTAACCCAAAGCTATGGATATGTTAAGCCAACCTCCTAAGAAACTCAGAGCAACTAACCCGTAACGTGGACCGATGGGACTCCAGAGCTGAGAGATCTGCTGGTACTGCTGCTTCTTGACTCAGCTTGATTTCATAACCTTTGACCAAGAGTTCAGCATCCTGGATGCTACGCACTATAAGATCGATTGTCTTTAGCCTGTGGGGAGAAAATCATCTTCATTAACACACGCATTTTAACAGCTGGGCTATAGATCTGGAGTACTATAGAGAGGTTCACAAAATATAACTGCAAAATCAATTTCAACATTACTGTATTATAAAACAGGGTTTTGTAACAACAAGAAAGCATGGTATATGTGCTGCCAATTTAAGCCAATTCAAAATAAAGCTGTAGGTGGCACTGGGACATGCACACATGTGGCAGACTCATGGGAGAAAAGGTATGAGACCAGAAACCCACTCAACACAATGAAGAATTTAGATCTGTTACTCCTCAAGGTCATGAGTGGGTAGAGCGAAGACCTTCAAAGACTAATATTTAGTCTGGCTGAAAACTTTTCTTTTTTTTTTTTTTTTTGAGGAAGATTACCCTGGAGCTAACATCTGACGCCAATCCTCCTCTTTTTGCTGAGGAAGACTGGCCTTGAACTAACATCTGTGCCCATCTTCCTCTACTTTATATGTGGGACGCCTACCACAGCATGGCTTGCCAAGCAGTGCCATGTCCGCACCCGGGATCTGAACTGGCGAACCCTGGGCCGCCGAAGCAGAACGTGTGCACTTAACCACTGCGCCACCAGGCTGGCCCTTCTTTTTATTCTTTAACGTCCCTCTCTCTTTTTTTTCAGAAGTATCTAATCAAACAGAAATGAGGTACAAAATAGTCCTAACAGTGCAAATAAACTCCCCTTCTGTATCACTGGCATTTGTTTATTGCCACTCAAATGAACCTACTCCATGTTGCTTGGAACTAAAGCCAAGATCTCTTGTCATGTGCACATGCTTTCAAGATCTGCAGTTTCTGTGGATGATTCATGAAACACTCCAGGCATTTGCCCTTCTCATCCCAATGAAAAACACTGCCCTTTAGATCCATATCCTTAGCTCACTCACTTATTCAGATAGACAGTGGAGAGACCATATACATGGTCCATTTTTTCCACCAGTAGATTGAGTTCTGAGCGCAGAGTTGGGACACTGGAACCAGATGGGGACTGATGGAGAAAGCTGTTGCATTTCATGGAAACAGCATCCAAATCTGACTTCAGTTGCTGCAAATCCTCCTGGGTGTGCTATTAGGGATGAGATACACAACAAAGATGAAGACAGAATTGAACAAAGACACTAGAAAGAAGTCTTTGTTTGCAATAGCAAAATATTGCAAACAACCTAAATGCCCATATATATAGAACAGTGGCTGAATAAACTGTGAAACAGCAAATTTATTATGGATAACATAAGCAAGTTTTTCAGTCTGGGGAAGGGAGTTACAAATATGGAAAGAGGAGAGGATAGAATAAGCCCTGTGGCATTGATTTGGAACTGGATGAAGATAGATATATATGAATTTGTGGGGTGTGTGTGGGGGGGGTGTGTGTGTGTGTGTGTGACAAAGAGCAATAAATATACTGATCTACGTGATATATGTATACATACACATATATATGTATATATACATATATAAGTATGCATATAAATATATGTGTGTGTATACAACATAGGGATGTGTTTGTATTTGTGTGTACATTAATGCGTTTGTAAATATGTATTTTTCTAGCTCTATATGCTGAGCAGGCCTAAAAGAAATGACACCCAACAACATGAGCACACAGCACCCAGATTTTGGTTTATACGTAACATTCTCCACCTAAAGGAAGCAGAACTCCTTGGAGAAATGGCTAATCCCAGGGTTGGGGCTGGCAAAGGCAAGATGAAACCAGAATATCTTGTTTTGTTGAGAAATAAGAAAGCACTCCAAGAATGATGGGGACATGTTAAAGTGGCATAGGAGCAGGCTTGAAGGGGTTCCCGATGACTAACTTTGGGAAATTTTGAACATTGAAATAAAAATAGCAGTAAATTACAAACCATTGACTAAAATAAGAATCCAGAAGTCCACATGGACATAAAAAAGGAAGAAAGGAGGGAGGGAAGCTCCTTCCTTTGATAAAATGGAAATTTAAAAATGTAAAAGGAATGACAGAATTAGAAAATCACCTTTTGGCAACAGTCATACTCAGTTCAGTCAAGAATCAACAATAGATATCTAGCTAAAACTAATTGGCGAAAGTTTGATGTAAAACTGGATATTTACATAGTCTCAAAGTATCTATCTCCCCACAAGATACTTAGTAATTATAAAGGAGAAAATAGTAACAAGTGATAAAAGTTATCACCAGCAATGGGACAAATCAACATGTCTCCTGATATGATGCACCAAAAACACAGTATCCCTTCTGTGGTATTCCTGCCAAAAATGTGTAACCTGTATCTAATCATGAAGAAGCCTGAGATAAACACAAATAGAGGGACATTCTACAAAACAAAAGGCCTGCATTCTTCAAAAATATTAAGATCATGAAAAATCAAAAAATTGTTTCAGGTTAAAGAAATCTAAAGAGACAAAGCAACTAAATGCAATGTGTGATGCTGGACTGAATCCTGTACCAAAAATATTCCTTTTTTTGTGGTAGGGAGGGGTGGAGGGCACTCCCCGAAAAGGCATTAGGTCAAATGATGAAATTTTAATAAGGTCTTGGATAACAGTATTATATCACTGTTCATTTCCTGATTTTAATCACTGTCCTGTGGTTATGTAAGAGACTACCCTTGCTTTTTGGAAATGCACACTGAAGTATTTAGGGGTGAAGGAGCATCACGTCTGGATTACTCTCAAGGCAAAAAAAGATTATTATTATGTATAACATATGTAGAACATGATAAAGCAAATGTAGAAAAATGTTAACATTTGTGGAATCTAGGTGACGGCTATATGAGAATAAAAACTTTTCTGTCTATCTGAAACTATTTCAAAATAAAAAGTTTAAAAAACGAAAGGTCCTTTCCTAGAAGAGCTGATTATTAACCTGTATTTCTTAGAGGGTTCAATTTTGCAGAGACTAATAGATTTTGGATGACTAGCGAAAAGTAAAAAGCTTCAATGCGAGAATCACACGTTCACATGATATGCCTCATACAGGCATATCAGATCCCTCTTGGCCAAGGAAAATTACACTGCCCTCTCATCCTCCTCTTCAGGCTTAGCAATAATTGAGAAAGGTAAGAAAAATCACTCTCCTCATTAGCCATTCCTCTCCATTGGCTCTAAGCTCCCAGATCAAATCTAATATTCTGCACAGAGCTCTCTCATGCCACCCACGTAGAAACGTTCTAATGACACTCTAAATTCCTACAGCACTGTTTGCTTGGAATCTGGAACCACACTAGGTACTTTCTCATGCCACTTCTTATACTGAAGTCTCTAATGTGACGTCAACTTTTTATTCTTCTTTACACTATACACCAAAAGCAAGGACTCTTCTGGCTTACTTTCTTTGCATGCCCATGAGTACTTAATTAAGCAATTAACATTCACTGCTTTTACTTCAAGAATACTACCCTACATTTTTATAGCATTTTGCTTTTCCAGGAAGATATGTACTCTATCACTTAATTTTCAAAATAATTTCTGTGACTCACATATTATTTTCTCCTTTTTATAAGAAAAGAAATTAAGGATGAGGGTTAACTTGCTCAAAGTCACAGAGAGAGTGTATATCAAAGCCCACAGTAGAATCTGAGTCTTTCCTTACTATTTTTTGAGTCATGTGACTGATGGTAACCATGTCATAGAAAGTACATGCATGTAAGGGTTAGAGCAGAGAGTAGCACCTCTACTAAGCAATCTTAAAATACGTAGCCCAAAGGCAGTGCTTAGAACAATTTACCAGTGTTTGCCTTCCCAACTGTATAGGAAACCAATCAACATTCAGCAACACACTGGGAGCTGAAATCATGCTTCGCTACAGGTAAAAGATATTTACAGGCTGCAGGGGAGAATTCTGGAGTAGGAATGCCATGAGTCTATTGCCTTATTTCTTAGGATACATACTCTCTTGCCATCCAATTCATTCTGAAAGCATTTACTCTGCAAGCAGCACCCACCTTGCTCTTAGGGCTTACCTCTTGCTCTGCAATCCTTAATGCATTGTCCTGCCGGGCATCTTTGTCAGTCCTAGAGCTGGCTGGGGACTGAATTCGTTTGACTAGCCTCTGTTCACACTCCTCCAGGCGCAACCGGATATTCTTCAGCTCTGAAATGTACATCTTGGCCACAGTTTCCTCTTTGTCCTCTGTGAATGCATAAGCACAGAAGACATTAAGCACCACAACAGAGATCAGCAAACCTGAGAACAACAGATTCACCTTCAGACAGAGGGCACCACTGGTTCCAGCAGGCCTGATATTCCACGAATGAAAGGAAGGCCTTATATGGGAAACCTTCTGCCTGATCCTAAATTCCCTGCATTATATACCGATCTTTAAGGATTCAAACATGTTATTTCTACAATAAAATGAGATAGGTTGATTAGCAATAAGGACTGAAATATGGCCTCTTCTTCCACGATCTAATTTTGAGAATTCATCTCTGTAAGTTTTTCTCTATCTCAAGTTTTTAGCAACTCAAGTGGTAAAAAGGTGGTCGTGGTACTTTCTAGTTTATACGAAGGATCTAGCAGCATCCTTCAGGGTTCGTTCCACCATTTCTCTCCCTCTTCCCAAGGTATATACCATTCTCCATGGACTTCATCAGGTGCTGGAAGTGGGTTTTACAAGCTTCCATCTCCTCTTCCAAGCGCAAACGATCAGCCACTGAGAAGAGAACAGAGTCACGACTATCCTGTAGAAAATCTTCATAGTGGACCTGGAGGTTCTTCATAACCTGGTGGCACTCCCCTGGTGCTGAGGATCGAAGCTAGAGAGAAAAAAAGCCAGAAGGAATTTCAAAAGAATGGGAACATAGTACTCTCTTTTTTATAGACATTTAACGTATATACTAAAAAGTGCACAAACCATAATTGTAAACATGTTGATTTTTCACAAATTGAACTTTTCCATGTAATCAAAATTTAGATCAAAAAACAGAACACTACTAGCACCCAGAAGCATCTTTTGTGCCCTCCTGGACATAACCCTTAATACTGTTTATTTCACCAGTATTTCCTTACTACACACACTCATGCCAAAGAGATGCTCGTCCTGCAGAGTGAGAAGAGGCTTACAACCTTCTCTCTCTGCCAAGAAGACCAAATATGTGATTTATTTTCATCAGGAATATCCTTAACCATTCAGGGTGCTGTTTCTGGTCCCTAAGATACTCAGGCCCCTAACTCTGACTCGATTTTACTCTGATTGGGTCGTAAGAGTCTTAGAATAATGAAAAAAGTTCCTGGGGCCAGCCTGGCGGCGCAGCAGTTAAGTGCTCATGTTTTGCTTTGGTGGTCCGGGGTTGACCAGTTTGGATCCCGGGTGCAGACAGGGCACCGCTTGGCAAGCCATGCTGTGATAGGCATCCCACATATAAAGTAGAGGAAGATGGGTATGGATGTTAGCTCAGGGCCAGTCTTCCTCAGCAAAAAGAGAAGGATTGGCAGCAGATATTAGCTCAGGGTAATCTTCCTCAAAAAAAAAAAAAAAAAGAAAGAGAGAAAAATAAAAAAGTTCCTTCTGAAAAAGGCTTGCCAGTAGGATGTGAGCCTGGGGTAAAGTTTTCACAATTACCTTTTCCAGGTTCCAGGTCTTTACAAGGTCAAGGTCCTTCCTCAGATAGTTCCAGGAGATAAGGCTTTTGGTGTTAACATGTAGCTGATGCCAAAGGGCCATCACTTTCTGGTAAGACTGCTCCACCCTAGGAACAAAACAGAATGCGGCTATAGCTTTTGTAAGACTTGAGCTCCACATTGGACACCTTCTAAGAAAAAAATGTGATTGCTTTAGTAGAATTGACTTTATATGCTGAGCAGAAAAAGGGAACAAGTCAAATAATAACAACACAGGAATCTTTAGAACTAATTGAGATCCTCAAACAATTTGGATTTGCTACAATATTATATATACTATGTCAGCACATATTTAGTAATTTCATAAATGTTACCTGAATGTAATATGATTACAAGAAGTTAGAAAGAGAGGAAATACTCATGGAGAATAATAAGAGAGAAAAGTAGAGATAAAATAATCCCATTTGGAATTGTTGAAAAATGACATCAATGCTTACAAAGTTATTTGCTGTGTTCTATATATTTACAAACCTGTTAAAATGTTTAAAAGTTAATAGCAACTCAAGAAGTTTATCTGGCATATAAAAGGAAACTACCGTATGAGGGCTTGACGATTTTTTTCCTTACGCATCCCATGGCTAATTAAATCTCAATTTCAAGAAGACTTACAAACTCACAGATACACAGACACTCGGCACACACACTAGATTACCTTGAATCTCTTCAAGTTGAGATATGTGAGATATAAAGAATAGGATGGGAAACCAGAAGCCAGGATGTCCGTTAAATAAGAGACATTCAACCCATTAGTTTATCTTTCCCTTCTCCAAAAAAATCCCACTAAAATTTCAGTAAAGTTAAAATAAAGGTTCAGAAAATCTCAAAGAAGAATAAAAATACAAAGAAATAAAAAATAGAAAATTAGAGAATCAGTTCAGGAAGTCCAACATCTGACAAATGGGAGTTCTTGAAAGCAAGAACAGAAAAAATGTAACAGAATGAAACAATTAAAGAAATGATCCAAGAAAAATTTCCCCAGATCCATAAGCTATGAGTTTCCAGTTTTTGTTCCCTTAGCACAACAAATGCAAAAAGATTCACTCAGAAACACAGCAGCCCCTTCAAAGATTAAAGGTAAAGACAAGAGTTAAAAAGCTCTGGAGAGAAACAGATTTCATTCAAAAGGTTAAAGCACCAAACTGTTCTGTATCATGACAGTAGTGGAAGATGCACAATTCTATGCATTTGCCAAAACCACAGTACTGCTCACTGCAAAGGGGGACTTTTACAGTTACATAAACTTAAAAAATAGATAAAGAATGAAAACGATATTGTACTTCTCAACAATAAGAAAACAATAATTGTTTTCTGGAAGCTAGAAAACAACGGAACAGTGCCTTCAAGGTTCAGAGTGAAAATAATGTCCAAAAAAATTCTGTAACTGACCAATTAATTATGAAAGGAAAAGAAAAACATTTTCAAATATAAGAGATGTTTAAAAATTTACTTCTCATGCACTCTTTTTTCAAGCAAGCTACTGGAGAGTGTACTCTCCCAAACCAGGGAATAAACCAATAAATAAGACTTGGGGGGTGGGAAGGTGAGAGAAATGGGTGAAGAGAGTCAAAAGATATAAACTTCCAGTTATAAAAGCAAACTTAAAAACAAAACAATCATCAACTCCAAGGAAACAAAAAATTATACAAGAAAATAAATGAAATAATTCATTCATATATATATATTTTTTCAATCATCCACTCATTCATTCTTTCCTTCAACAATTTATGAAGCATCTACTACGTGCCAGGAATGGTTCTAGGTGCTGAGGATACAGAGGGTAAACAAAACAGACAAAAATTTCTATTCTTTTGGAATTTCTAATGGGAGGGGAGAGGCAACAAACAAATATATAATCTGTTAGGCAGTATTAAGTGTTCTAAAGAAAAATAAAGATGATTAAAGGAGATAGTAATAGGCAGTGAGTGGGGGTGGTGGTGCATGAAGGTGATAAAATGAACTTAATGAAGTGAAGGAATGAATTACGTAGGGGTAGTGGTGCATGAGGGTGATGGATGAACTTTAATGAAGTGAGGGAATCAATCACATAAACAACTGAAGCAAGCAGAGGAAGTGTGAAGGCCCTGAGGCAAGAATATGCCAGCTGTTTGAGAAACAGGAAAAACATCAGAGTGACTGGAGCTGAGCACAAGCAAGGAGAGTGGCAGAGGATGAGTGCAGATATGTAAGGCATGACGGGATAAGCCACACAACAATCCCCTAAAGTACTACTTGGTTCAGCTGTAAACAATTTAATGTAATAATAACACAAAATATATCAATTTAAACAAAAATCTGATGTTACATTTGGAAGATGGGGAAAGTGGAAGTATATGCAGATGTGCATGTAGAAAGCTAAAGGTTAATTTCCTAGAGTAGGAAGTCAACAGATTATTTCTAAAGTTGAAAAAAATCAGGAAATAGGAAAAAAATCACATTATTTAGAAATTTGGAGTTAAAAAGCAGAAAAATCTGCTCAAAGAATTGAAAATAGCTGACCCTGGAAAGTAGAACTCTGGGATGGGGGAGGTAAGTGCTAGTTTTAATTACAAGCTTTGTGGTATAATTTAACTTTTAAAAATATGTTCACATATTCCTTTAGTAAAATAGAAATTAAAGAAGAAAATTAGCTGTCACTATAAAAATCAATCTCCTGAGAGTAAACTGTTTATAATCAAGAGTTCTTTAAAAAGAAATATCACTGAATATATATCAATTGAACATAAGCATTTACTGAAAATCTACCATATGGCTGGCAGTGCGAGACTTGATATCTGAATAGGAGGTCTTTCTCAAAAGAAATTTTACAACTTGGTCATTCTGTTCAAGATCACAAATGTAGATTATCCCTCCATCAGTTCACCAGGCCAAACAGAGTGACAGCTGAGTGAAGTTACCTGCTGGCCATCTCAATGGCATCCTTGTTGGGTGGGGGGACGAGGAAGCAGACCGATGGCACCATTGCTTCATTCCCTGTGGGGCTGATCACTTTCCACTTGGTCCGCTGAGAATTATCTTCCAACACACACTCATCATTCTTGCAAATAGTGATCTGAAGAGACAAATTTACAAGTTACTGCTAATGGATAAACCAAAACCCTGTAATTACCTGGTGCCTGATCCCAAGGTTATGAAATCCTTAAGAAAAAGTCATTTTGGAGATCTGCCATCACTTAATGAGAGTTCCTGATTTTGACAGAAAGATAACACATACAAATACACAACACAGGAAAAGCTGCCACATCAAATAAATCAAGGAAGCAAGTGTTTATTAAATGCCTATTACATGCCAAGTAAGTCAGTATATGAAAGTTATAGGGAAATTCTAAGACCTCGAAGAGCAATCTCTCTACACCTACAACCATTAGGGCAAAAATCAAAGGAACATAAATACTCAAAACTTTGCTTTTGTGATACTTCCTCCTCCTCCCTTCCCATCACCCCATCCCAAATTCATGAAAATGTTTAAGCATTTTGGAATCATTGATTCTTTCCCTTGGGAGGCAAGTAACCAACATTATTATTATTATTATTTTGAGGAAGATTAGCCCTGAGCTAACTGCTGCCAATCCTCCTCTTTTTGCTGAGGAAGACTGGCCCTGAGCTAACATCAGTGCCCATCTTCCTCTACTTTTTTTCATATGTGTGGGACGCCTGCCACAGCATGGCTTTGCTGAGTGGTGCCATGTCTGCACCCAGGATCTGAACCAGTGAACCCCAGGCTGCCGAAGCGGAATGTGCAATCTTAACTGCTGCACCACCGGGCCAGACCCTAACCAACATTATTATCCCTATTTTATAGCTAGAAATACTAAGACACAGAAAAGTGCAGAAAAAGTTCATTCATTCTTTTTTGTATAACAAATATTTATTGAGCCTGCTGTGTGCCTGGAAGTGTGCTAGACCACTAGAGAGGAAAATGGTAAAATGGTAAGCCAACAAACACGGTCTATATTCCACATATTCTGGTGGGGTATATAGCTACAATACTGTGTGACAAATGCAATTTATCAGGGAATGCATGGAGGGGACATGGCCTAGTCTTGCCCAGAGAGGTGAAGAAAGATTATTCAGGACCTTGAAGTCACATTAAGGAATCTAGACTTTCTAAATGGAAATGGGGAGTTTTTGTAGGACTTAGGCAGGGGAGGGACTTTTCTTTTAAAAGTTCACGCTGGTGGTAGGATAAAGAATGCATTGAATGGGGAAGCTGATGCAATGATCCCAGTGAAAGAAATTTATGGTCTAACTTAGGGTGTTAGCAGCAGGGTCAGAAAGAAATATACTTAAGGGATATTTATTTACAAGTTAGTATTGACTTGATAGTCCTATTAGCTGTGGGGGATAAAGGGAGGAGTCAACGGTATCTCCCAGGTGTTATAAAGTACCCTTCTGTCAAAACTTACACAGCTGGGTGGATGATGATGGCAATCACTGAGGCAGGGAGCAGGTCAAGACTGTAGAATGGAGGCTTCTTTTTTAAGCGATAGGAGAGATCTGAGCATGCTTAAGTTCTAGTGAACAACTCTATCATTTGATCTTCCCTTATTATCATAACCCTAACTGAAGGCTTCCCTTCTCCCTTGCTTCCCTCTGGAGCCAGAGGTATCCCTTCCACCTCCTCACCTCGATCTGCCGATAGTCACAGATGGCCTTCACAGAAATGGTGCTCTTTAGCACATGGTCGGGACTGCGTGGCTTTAGCTGAACAATGGATTTTGATCTCCCGACAAGACTGGCAACAGAACTCTTGGACTGTATAAGCTGCTCCTTTTCATCCTACAAAATGAGAAGAAAATGAAAAAGACATTAATGTTGCTACTCAGGGTGACTCAGTGAACAAAGAAAACTGAGTGCTCCACTCCCTCAGAGAATGTCATTTCTCAGTTAAGTAGGGATCCTTGGTGGAGCCATCTTAGAAACACAAGGATAAAGAAAAAAGGAGACGATGTTTCTGTCTTCTATGAAGTGCTTTTGTACTCAAATTTTGCAGCTTTCTCTCTGTGCCCTTTTTCAATGAACCATAAAGCCACATGCAAAAATAAAATAAAACAAAAAAGAACTTCTAGCTGCCAAATACTGCCAACAAAGAATTTTCCCAAATAAAGTTCAGAAAACATGGAAGTTAAAGACAATAATAATAACAATATTGTCATTATTATTATTATTCACTTTCTCACTGGTGGAAGCCAGTTCTTGCCTTCTTAGGAGAAGCAAGATATGCTCTTTTAAAATTTTTAAAAAATAATTATATCTCCCAAGCTCTACTAGAAATAGTTTACTTTCTTAAATTCAGTCAGACTTTGTAGAGAAAGATCTTAGCTCTTCAACCAACAATCTGTAAACCAATGCTGTTGGTGAAGGCATCATGACAAATGATTCAGGGTTTACCTTTTAGTGTCTTGCTGTACCATATTCATATAAATTTGATTGGTTTGAAAGAAGTATCATGCAAAATCGAAACTCTCAAGTCTCTGCAAACCCAATTATCACAAATACTAATGACCTTCTTGTCAACAAAATTGGTAGCAATCTACTACCAATTCCATTAGAGGGTAAAAGATAACCATTATCTATTAACCAGGATGTTTCAAGCCCATTTTGATATATAAAAAGCCCCCAGAAGAGGGCTTTCTTAGGATGGAAGTAGATGTGATGGAAGTAAAGAGTTAATAATGTTAAGAAATGCCATTAAAGAATTAAGAATATGCAAGTAAAGAAAAAGAAATGCTTAAATAAACTACCTGTGCCTGTCCCCGGGAGCATGATTGGAAGAAATACAACTTTAACTTATTAGTTAAGAAAGAGGAATGGAATATATCAGGGAGACAGCCATACTGTTCATACTTGAGAGCTGGTCTACCCATTTCAGTTTCCTTGCAATAAAGATGTCAATTTCTGTCTAACCCACAGCCAAACATCTCAAGCGCCAGAGACCATGTGCTCAGCGTGGTAAAAGTTCTGAAAAGAACCAGAAGCCATGACAGATGCTCCCGAACCTGACGGACAAGTTGAGGAGCAGACCCAGGTGACTCCATGCCCCGATGACGCCGCCAACCCGATGCCCCTGACCTGGAGAGGAGGGAACAGAGCAGCGACGCTCGAGAAGAGAAGATATGACAACAATTGCAGAGGAGTTACCCTATGACAGGAAGGTACTCTGTGGGAGGGAGGAGATAATAGCCAAGGATTATTATATTCCTCCTTCATATCTGAAGTACCTCCAAGAGAGACATTCTAGAGACAACATCTGAAAAGTCAGGTTTTTATCCTTCATTCCAAATTAATTAACAGATTATTTGCCCAGGTGAAACACTAAATGTAAACTCATCCGTAGGCTTACAATATCTGAAAGTGTAAAAAAACCAAAAACCAAAAACCAAAAAAAACCACCCAACTAATGTTCACAAATGCCCAAGTCTTACCCACAAAAAAATGATACTCTTTTGAGTTATTCTGGTTCTCTTACCTATAATTTTCTATTGAAATGTGAGAATCTCCTGGTTTCTTACACAGGAAAGTAATTTCCCTATAATATACATATTTCTATCTTAATTTGAGATGTAGCTTAAGCCCTGTCTTGCTAACTCCGTGTAATATACATTCAATAAATGTAAGAAGTCCTGCTGCTGATTTTATTACCAGCACTCCTGAAGGAATAATTCATTGGAGAAAATGAATATAAAATTGATTTGGATTAAATACTGGGTGCAAAACTATTTTTTAAAAGTACTGCTACATAAATAAACTGGACCAACATTGCATTATATCTAAATAAGATTTTAATATTGCCCTTAATTAAAATCAATTTTCTAATACCTTATCATTACCAAAAGAAAATTACCAAGGTGGAAAAATTTGGCTCCGGTCTAGTTCATTGTTCTTTTTGTTTTGGTTTGGTTTAATTCTCTTTGCATGAAAAAGAATTCGATGTCAGCTAATCCCCTTCAATGCTATTTTCATGCTCTATCCCTCATCTTTGGCCCCAACCACTGAATTAAAGTAAGAACAACACAAAGAAAGTATGATGAGCACTAAGTGGCTCAGGGGGAGAAGACTAGGCCTTACTTACTCCAATAGCATACCCAAAGGAATCTTATCAGCAACTTTTTTAAGGAAAGAAAAGAAAAAAAGGAAAAAGACAGAAGAAAACTGATTAAACTACTTGAATGTGAGCCAAACTTTCTAACAATGACCCATTGCTCTGGAGCTTTCAAGGATATAAACAGCAGCAGCTGACATGGTTTACTGTTTCTCAGAAGTAATCATCCCACTGATGCAACACCCACCATGGAGTCCTGGAGCAGGTCCTCAAGGCGGGATAAGCTGGTGTTATGGTCACAGGAATATTTGCGTTTGATGGAGTCTTGGAGGTTCCTCAAGAATGACTCCAGGTCTCGTGCATCACTGAAGAACTGTGGAGATAGAAGTGAGGGGTGCCTTGTGTGCAATACATCACAACACCCAGACGCTAACTGAGAAAGAACAATCTTAGTGTGCAGAGCTGAGTGAAGCTGATTACACACTCCTGGATTAGCGACAGTTCATTACAAGGGCCAGAAGTATAAATTGGAGGGCTCAAAATGCCACGTCAGGGAAATATTAGTGATGACTACCACAAAGGCTGTTGAACCCTATGTAAAGGTTAGTTTGCTTCACCCCCTCAGAAATCACTGCTCAGGCCAGCCTGGTGGCCTAGTGGTTAAGTTTGGCATGTTTCACTTCAGCCACCCAGGTTTGGTTCCCAGGTGCAGACCTTTACCACTCATCAATCAGTGGCCATGCTGTGATGGTAGCTCACACACAAAATAGAGAGAGATTAGCCACAGATGTTAGCTCAGGGTGAACCTTCCTCAGCAAAAAAAAAGAAAGAAATCACTGCTCGTTCCTCTTGACTTCTGGCTAGTGACAGCACTGGGCTGTGAAGTATATTTCATGAAAAGCCTAGAGGCTGAGGGATCAAATGTTTCACTTCATTGATATAATTACAAAAAAATCAGGGAGATTATTTAGTTTAGGGTAAAACCAAACAGATGATAGCTTATTTCCTCCTCCCACCCTCACCTAAAAACAAGCAGTATATTCTTGATGTTGGGATAGATTGGAAAAAAAAATGGTCCTGATACTTTATAGCTTCTCCTATCAAGAGGTAGTCTATTTCTCCTCCCCTTGAAGCTGGGCATGGGCACATGACTTGCTTAGGCCAATGGCACATTAATAAAAGTGACAGCAGAAAAAAGTGCTCGTGCACTGGGGCTTGCTCTCTCTTGCTGCTTGTAGAAGACAGCTACTTTGTGAAGAAGCTCAGGATAACGTATTGGATGCTAGAGACTTACAATATGGACTTTTACCCCACTACCCCAACCGTCAGACTGTGAGTGATGCCATTTAGAACCAACCAGTCCCCAGACTGCCTGCCAAGTGTCTGCAGCCATGTGTAAGCCAGATAAGAAGAGAAAAGCCACTCAGTTGAGCCTAGCCCAAAGTGTCAATCCATGGAATAATGAGCTAACTAAATGATTGTTCTATTAAGCAACTAACTTTCAGGGTGGTGGTTTATATACTAAAGGTTAACTGATATTGGGGTGGCCCGGTGGCACAGTGGTTAAGTTTGCACATTCTGCTTCAGTGGCCCGGGGTTTGCTGGTTTGGATCTCGGGTGAGGACATGGCACTGCTGGGCACGCCATGCTGTGGTAGGCGTCCCACATATAAAGTAGAGGAAGATGGGCATGGATGTTAGCTCAGGGCCAGTCTTCCTCAGCAAAAAGAGGAGGATTGGCAGCAGTTAGCGCCAGGCTAATCTTCGTCAAAAAAAAAAAAAAGGTTAACTGATACAGATGTGTTTTTAACTTCACCTTTTCCATGTGCATACTTGCACGTGCATGTGTGCGCGCACGTGCACACACACACAGAGTGACTTGCCTGAATGAAAAAGGGTATTCTCCTCATCCTCTCTGATGCACACATACTCACACATATAAATACACACACAGGCACAAACACAAAGCCCACATACCTGAAAATATGCAGTATTCTCTTTCACGTGCTGCTCAACACACAAGCACAGCTGCTTCATCCA
Organism: Equus asinus; assembly: GCF_041296235.1. Lineage (NCBI taxonomy): Eukaryota > Metazoa > Chordata > Mammalia > Perissodactyla > Equidae > Equus > Equus asinus. The sequence continues at coordinate 83,791,793 of NC_091794.1, forward strand.
CTGCAACTGGGACTGGACAGCAGCATTGTAAGCCTGCAATAACCAAGCACACAGACAGAAGGGCATGAGATTAACAGACCCAATATATATGTACAATGCTCTCTTAGAAGTACAACTCTGCTAATGACAGAGGCCAACAGAAGATACATGGAGATACGTGAATGGCATCTGCCCAATGCTTCCCATGAGAAAAGGGCTTGTCTTTCACCCAACATGGCTTCGTTAGAAGGGGTTACATAGAAAAGGCCTCTTCCACATTCAGTCGCAACTAAATGATCTTGTCAGCAAAACCCAGGCATAAATAAATCCCTTCAGGATTCCTCCACTGTCTTTCTCCTCTGAGCAAAGGCAACACACCGACAAGAGGCAGGGCCTGTCTGGATAGTTAGTTGAAAAAATGTGATTCAAGCAACTTTCCCCATGAAGTTAGAAGTCAATATCTCATTTACTGATTCTCATAGTATTTTCCTTAGATTATCAAAATGTTTACAGTCTTTTGGAGGCTGGGATGAAAAGGGAGAAGATCCAAGACAAATGATCCCTGATACTTCCTCCAGGTCTTTTAGAACAAAGCCTCTGATTTGAATATTTTTGTAACAACCTCTGAGCACTGGACCCTCAGACATTCTCAAGTCACATACCTCCACAGTCTGCTTGGCTGGGTGGTTTTCCAGTGACAACAGCTCTGCTGTATCTTGAAGAGACCGAAACACATCCTGTTTCTCCTCCAGCTCCATTGTCAACTCCTGAAAAATGAATTCAATTTTATGCAATAAGTGCCATTAAGAGATGAGTAACAATGAAGAGAAAGCTATGTTCTCTGCCCTGCTTTAAAGGAGCCTACAACACAGGATTAGTGCCAAAATGAGACGAATAAACAGTACATGCCAGAGGATTTCAGAGAAGATCAAAAATGCCGGAATTACTGGAGAATGATTCACAAAGGATATGGGACCTGAACCAGACCTGAGTAAGTGGGGGATCACAGGATAAGCACTGGAGGCAGAGAAAGGAGACAACTTGGCTGAAGTGGCAGCACCTGACACACTAGCAGATCTGTATCACTGACTGGCAGGCTTTGCTCAGACTATTCCCTCAGGCTGCAGTGCCCTCCTCCGGCTCTAAAATCTATTAACACTACAGGACCCAATTTAGATTCCAGCTCCTCTGGGAAGCTGAGTACTGATCCTTGCTATCAGATTTGATCCCTTCTCCTTGATGTCCTCCAAGCACCTTCGTCATACCTCTATCATAGCCTAATTTCTGTTCTCATACAAACTGTTTATTGTATCACAGCACCTATTCTTTCTTATTTACTTCAGAAGAATCACATACCATTTTTTAAACAGGAGAAGCTTACATATTTTTTTTAACAACTCTAAACTAATAGAATTAAAGTACCTAAAGCAAATGTCAGTAAAAAAGCTTCCTATTTGCATTGCGTTTACAAAATCCTTAAAAATCCTTTGAGATGTGGAAATACTAAATGTAGCAAAAAAACTCCACCCCATTTGTATTCATTGAAAAGAATAAAAATTATTGTATCATTGTCCAATGCTGAATTTTCCTTCTCATTTTACAAATAAAGACTTCTGACCAAAAAATTATTAAATGAATTAAAGAAAATTCAGAATTTGTGAGAAGTCAAGAGTATACCTCAGTTAAACAATACTAAGCCCTATACTAAATGCTTTGTCCATATTAGCTCATTAAATCTTACTCAATCTTTTACACCATCCTTTGAAGTGGTACTATTATCCATTTTACAGATGTCCAAAGAGATTAAATGACTTGCCCAAGGTCACAAAGCTAGTAAGTGGAGGAATATGAATTTGAATTTAACTCTATCTCAGGCCAAAGCCTATAATCTTAATCACAAAGCTATACTGCTTCTGAAATGACTCAACTTGCAGACTCCTGCTCTCTTCACCCAAGACACTGCCTTTCTAAATGCATTCTAAATCAGTTCATTCTAGGGCTCACATTCCCCTCTCTCCATAGACACTTCTCACATGTACAGATGCATTAGGCAGGAGCCCTACTTCTACCTAGCAGAATGCAAATCCAGAAATGTAAGCTCTCAGCAGACTAGCCCCTCTGGCTCCTTCTGTTGCTGTTATAAATATGGCAGGCCTGTTGTGCTAGACTCACAGAGAAGTAATTTCTCTTGGCTGAGATATTGGGATTGTTGTCACTCCAATCATATGCTAGTTCTTCCTCCTCCTTCTCATTCAACCAGATCAGCTCAGCTGTAGCTCTGGAGACGAATTTATGCAGGCTCTGAAGGTGCCTCATCCGGAAGCTAGAAGTTTCCTAGACAAAGCAGAGATGACAATGTTAGACTGCCAGGCTTTCATCTGTAGAAGATAGCACATTTGAAATCACAGCAAAGAAGAACCCAGGAAATCAATTTAGCCTTGCTTTTTCATCTCTGGGTGCCCCTCAGCAGACGCAGATTTAGCACAAGTTTGGTACAGGACTCCCAGAACCACTGTCAATCCTACCTACAAGTTAGAACTCACCTGGCCTTTGTGGGGCTCCCTGGATAAAGAATGATCCTGGGCCTGTCCTACTCTGGACAATCTTGAAAGACAGGAATGAAGAACAACAGAGAGAAGAGGAGTCCCTTTCCTGCCAACATCAAACTTTTAGTTTTGGTGTCTCAAAGCACACATAGCCAGCCATTGCTTCGGTGAAGCATGATAACTAGGATAGGTTCTACTTACTTAAAACTTTCTGGGGCAGTGGTTTCTGATCCATTAAGAAAATTGAGAAAATGTTATAATACATATGAACAACTGCACAGTAAATGATATAACCTAATAAACAGAAAAACCAAAACAGGGCCAAACCATGAGCTTTCTAAATCAGGGAAAAGAATTCTTTGTAGGGAGCCAGAATCTCCATGAACAGAACCCAAGAGAGTTAGTCAAAACCCACCTTCAATTTACAATACTGTGTCTCCAGCTTTCCAAGAGTTTCAACATAACTGGTATGGAAATTTTGGGACATTTTTCCCTGATAAGAAAGGAATGAAACAAAAATACGTTAGAGAAAGAGTAAATAAACTATATCTATGGTATGGTTTCAACTATGTAAATATTACGTCTGCACAGAGATAGAGATTGGTTACTCCAAGAAAATACACAACAAATCTCTGGGTCAGATTTCATAGCTAGGAGCAGCACTAAATGAGGAACAGTTCAGAAGGGTGACTGCAACTGACAGACCTCACTGTCTTGTGCTTCCCTTAATTCTGGGAGGTTTCCAAGCAAAACCTATGCCTGATGATTTCCAAACTACTCAATTGCTTTTTTAAAGGGGAGAGGTGAAATAAAAAATGGGGAGACTGAGTGAGTGAGGGAGAGGACAGACTGAGTGAAGAGTTTCTCTATACCAGCTCTCTATTACAGGCAGACAGTGAAGTGCAAAGAGCATAAACTTCTGGAGCAGAGGGCCTGAGTTTGGATACTGCATCCACTACTTACTAATTTTTACCTTAGCTTTCAATATGACTTTTTAGTAAAAAAACAGGCTAATAAAAATACCTTTCTCACAAGGTTTTCTCAAAGAGCAAAAGAGACACTTCATGTGAAAAGCGAATTTGTTGTAAAGGGCTGCTCATGGTTGTCATTCTTTTCCAGAGCCCCCTCCTCCTCAGTGAGAGCAGCACTGTGCATGCTGCCCCATTACCCGCCCTGCCCCAACCTCCCACAATGGATTCTGAATGCCACGCACCTCGTACAACCTGGCCTCTTTGACACTTGAGCCCAGTTCTTCCACACTGGTGTGGATATGCTGCTGTGTTTCCAGCTGCAATTCCACACTAGGCAGGTCATTGCCCCACTCTGCTCGCTCCAGTTTCATCTAAAAAAGAAAAAATACTTATATAATAATTTACTGCTGGGTTGGCAGAGAAAGAAAATTGTTAGAATTGATATCTGGACAAGGGGGCTGGAGGTGAAGGATTGGGCAAAAAGACACTTAAACCATATCCTATTACAGGAAAACATGCCATCATCACCCCCAAGGAGCTGGAGACTAAACCCCACCAACCACAGCAGCAGAGGTAGCATTTATGCTGCATTGTAGGAATGCATTCCTGAATTTATCGCCTAGAAAGGTGTTTCCACAGGCTGAAGAGGCCTAACTATATAGTTTAGGCATTTGCCTTTATGGAGTCTCTTCATTTCACAAATAGAGCGGATATAAGAAAGAACTATCATGGCATCAACCCTGGCCAATGGAAGATAATTTTATAAGAGTTAGTTTGTCTTTGGATATTTTCATTTATTGGTCCATGGGGAATCCATCATTAGGAGATCGGAAGAATTTAATACAAAAGGGTTAGAAGGACAAGAAGGACAATATGGAACTTGAACCATCATCCTAGAACACATATAAATAGCACCCCTTAGAATTGTGAAACACTGCAGCCTTGCTTCAACTTAAGAACTAAGATGAACAACAAATGTGAAGAATAAGCTCCTCTGCCAATGAGGAAATTTTAGAAAAGATAACCGAGATTTATAGACTTTGGAGTTTCTCCTATAGGCTCCACTTAGGGCACAGTTAGCTGAACAGAAGAGATATCCAAATGGCTTCAAATTAGAATAGGCTATGCTATTCAGTGTGGGATTATGATGCTTTGATCCCAATCATTTAAAATTTAAGGAGAATAGGGTGTGGGTCCTAGGCAGCATCAACAATTAAGGTAATCTATACAAGGGATATAGAGAACCCTAGTCCTCTTAGAAAAGCTGCTGGATCCAGTAAACCTCAGTGCACTGCATAAGCATTTGGAACATACACTCACCTGCATTTCTTCTACCCAAGAGAGTAGTTCATACACAAATCGGAGATTGCCTTCATCTTCAGAGGAGGAGATAGACACAAGTTCAGCCCGAGTCATGGGCTTCCGGAACCAGGAGGCAGAAGAAGAATGGGTTCCCTTGGTCAGGGGTTCTGCCTTCAGATGAGTAGTGGTCAAAGTAGAGGGTGGAACCAGTTCAAGTGAAGTGAAATGGCCCTTCCGATACAAGTTTGTGCACTCTAGACGCAAGGTGACCAGCTCATCCTGTAGACGCATAACCCTGAAATGGAAGAGATAGAAGGAAGAGATTTAAATCTGTAACACATTTTTTAAGACAAAAACCTTCCCTATCCATTTGACAAGGATGAGGTAAAAATAAAAGTGAGATCATATCAGGAAGTGTTTTGAGAAAGAAAAAGTGTTGTATGAACGTAAGGTGGTTTTATTAACATCTTCATCGTTTAGAGTTGTCTTTGAGGCAAATGCCAAATTACAGTGTTAATTGGAGGTAGGCAAACCAATACCCATTTATATAACTCCTTCATGGTAAAACAGAACAAACAAGGGATTAGAGCCAAAAGATGTGGGTTCTAGTTTTGGCTCTATACAAACCATGTGACTCAGATGATCCTCATCCCCTCTGTGGGTCTTGGTTTCCTCCTCTATAAAATGATGCATTGGATCACCTGCAGTTCTAAACAAGATGTGGTATCACACCCCTGCAAGTCACTCTGAAACATGTGGGGCTGTTATAAGATGCTACAATGATTAGGGAATCCTACAGGTACTTAGAAGGCAGGGGCCTGCAATAACAGAGAACTGTCCTCCACCATGAGAACTTTCCTGCCCAAAATACCTGTAGTATCCCCTCTTGAGACACTGACCTCAAGATTCAAGTTACAAGATTCAGTGCCTGACTCTTGATCCATGATCCTCAACAGTGTGCAAGCCCTCCATTTGAGTCCCGTTTTCCTCACCTAAAAGCTAGCTCTTCCAGCTGGTAATAATTTTCATCCCGTAGGATCTGGAGATCCACCTGCAGCTGCCTGATAAGACCTTCACATTCCTGAATGTACATGATGACATCTGACTCACACTGGACTGGTTGTCCTGATTCCAGATGAGCAGCATCCTGAGAGAGAAAGGAAGAATAAGAGTTCGAGAACGCACACCCACTAGGGCCGAGGGAGCCAAGGGGAGCACTGCAATTCCGAGAGTAAGGAAGTAACACAGCTGGACTCCTCAACTGTTAACTTCAACCATTAGAGCACAGGCTGAGAAGTGGAAAATATGTGACATAAGAGGTGAGACAAAACAGTCACAGACTTACGGCCTGCAGTGTATTCTTAGCTAGTGTCAATTTTTCTTCACAGTTCAAAGCACCATTCTGGATTTTGTTTGCAATCTGTAGCAGCAATTCCAGCCTAAAATAAGATAAAAACCATTGTCAAGCGTGGGGGTCAAAGTGGCCCCAGTAAGTAATGTCAGATCACCTTCAGGCTCTGCACCCACCTCTCCACAGCAGGCCGAAGCGATTTCTCTCGCTCCAGCATCTCAATGATGAGCTTTCCCCACTCTTCTTCCACATCATTAGGGTGATAACCTTGAGGCAGTTTAATTCGGCCAAATTCAATCCACACCTTAAAAAACCCAGAGATACTCTTTTAGTCCAAAACCACAGCCATACCCTCAGTTGTTATTTATTCTTTGTACATCACTTCTTGCTTCTTTACCCAGCCATTCAGTAGTTTTTCTCATTGTCTAATAAGAGTAAACAACTGAATATTTAGCAGTACCTCACCTTGAGGTAAGAGTAAAAAAGTCACCTCTAAAATACAGGGACTATGTGCTTTAAATCCTTCCATTCCTTCTACATTTTCCACAAATCCTCCTGTCCTCTCAATAATCCCCATTCCAGAAAGGTTAAATGCCCATCTCAACAGCTTGAAATTCTCTAGGAATCAAAATGCGAATGGAAGTCTCTTTTCTTTCCATCATAGGGAAAGAATTAGCTTCCCTCTGAGAAAAAGGAAAACATCCACAAAACTCAAGACTTCTGAATAAATGTATGCCATTTTTCAACAGGCCCTTTAGAAAATACAGATAGTTGATACTTTCCCTTTACCATAAATTTCAAGAGCAGCCTGAGTGTGCTGCTAGATGGTTCACCCTGAGAATATCGCTGTTAATGCAGGTTGGGAGGAGGACGCCAGGAATCTGACTAAGCAACAACAGGGCCACCACCAAACTCAAGTCTCAGCAAAAGATAAGTTTCCTTACCTCTAACAATTTATATAATTCCTCAATTCTTCCTTTTTCTCTTTCCTTGGCCAGAATTTCTGTTTCTTTGAAGTGTATATATTGGTTATAAAGTGCCTACAAAATTAATATTTGGTGAATGAACGAATGGATGCAAGTAACCTGGCCCAGTTTCTCAAATCACCTCACCCAGAAGCCAGCAGCAACAAGCTCTGAGACTCACTCTCTAGAATGAATTTACAAAAAACTATTTAAATCCATGACTTTACCTTTAGTTCAACAGGGTTCTGGGGGAAAGATTTATCTGACATCAGTATTATATGCTGTTTGATCCAGGGAATGAGGGAGTCCACTCGGCTTTGGTATTCTTGCCACCTGGAGTCTACTTCCTATTGCCAAAAGGTAGATGTCACACACCTTCTGATTAGCAGTATGCAAAACAAGCACAGGAGAAAGTAGCTCACGCCATCCCAAACCACAGGAAATCCTTTCCTCTAATTGCCTACACAGCTGCTCGGTATAACGCTCAAAGTCCCAGTTTCAAAGCTCCTCAAGGGCTCTCAAGAGGGGATTCAATTTCCTGACATCTAGGATAGTCTATGCTGGATGCTACAAAATTAGCGCTATCTAGACTGCTTCCCAGGGATCAAGGACAATGACCATGTATAAAGAGGATGTGGATTCAGTTTGCTCTGTATATAACAAGTATTTAAGAAACATGGTCTAATTAATACATTCCACCCAAACAAATCAAAGTCAGAAGGTATTTTAGGAAAGTGTTCTTTTACCGTAGCACTGATCCCTTCTCCACCCTCAGGGACTTTAGGGAAGGCATCATAAATCGAAGACACATAAGTGATTACAGACTTTTCATCTGGAGATGGCACATCCACATCTGGGAAAGAAAGTGTAAGAAATTTCTTAGTGAAAACAAAGGAACCTGCCAGGAGAAGGAATAGCGAGTATATGCTAAACTTATTCAACTTTGGTGAACTCTCACCTTCTGCATCCAGTAACCGGGTGACCCCCAGTCTTTCTGCCACTTCGAAAGCCTGTTCCAGATTCTCTCGGTTACTTTGGATTTGTACTCTCTCCATATCTACCAGATCAGGTCTGTAAAAATCCACCAAAGCACATGAAAGGCCATCATCTACACATCATACATGAGTTTACACAAAGAACCCTCTTAAATGTACTTCAAGCTGAGAAACACTGAATGAGTTAGAAAGAAAGCAGGAGGTCTAGAGGGGTACTAAGCCCATTTTTAATTACACGCCAGGAGCCCAGAGCTCCCTAATTCTAAACTTACACAACAGTAGGTTTGTTGGATTTCATGGGAAAGGTATCATAAACTAATACAGAGTGAAAATTGAGGAGTATTTATGACCACTAAGAGTGCAATAATTTTGCCTTTTGTGGTTCAACATTCCTATCTTCCTTACTCATCTCACCCCAGCCACCTGCTGTTCCTCAACCACTCCAAACAAGCCCCTACTTCAGGCCCTTTGCACTTGCTACTTCCTCTAAGTGACACACTCTGTCCCTAGAGGCCTTCATGACCCACACCCTCATGGCTCTGTTCCAACATCCTCATCAGAGAGGCCATCTCTGACCACCCTGTCAAAAGTACCACAACCCCTTGTCACTCTCTTAGCACTGTACGACAGCATACATTTATCTGTTTATTGCCTATTTTCCCCACTGGAAGGTAAGCTCCATGAGAGCAAGAACTTTTGCTATTTTCTTCACTGCTATATGTGCCCAGTGCCTTGAATAGTAGGAGTTCAATACATATTCCTTTTTTAAATGAATAAAATGAATCAGAGCCTTGATTCTTAGTTGAGGGGAAAAGTGGTATTATAACTAATTACAAGCAAGAGATGAGAAGAAGCCCCTCCAGGCACAATGAAATTCCACCATATTTACCTGTATCGGTGAATAAGTGCATTGAACATCTTCCCATCACTCCAGCAGGAGGAAAAGTTGGTGCATTTGATTCCTGTGTAACCAGCTGTCACCTTCTGGGTCCACAGGAGCAGCTTCTCCTTGGCTGACATGTCCCCTGATTCTCCACTAATGTAAATGTCAGAGATCTGCCAAAAGACAGCACATGGAGTAATTTAGGATAAATAAGATGAAGCCTTTTAACTTTCTCTTCTTCATACATTATGTCTCTTAGAAAAAGAGGGAGAGGCAAGGCTAGCAGCACTTCAGATGACCCCAATATATACTCACTCTCTTTAGCAGCCAAAGAAATGCAAATTAAAACCATGAGACATCACTTTTCACCTACCAAATTAGGAAAATTTTTTAATGATACTATTCAGTATTGGAGAGAATATCTAACATTGGATATTCTCATACACTGCCACTGGTGAGAGTATAAATGATATAAGTTCTCTGGATGGCAGTTTTGAATCAAAAGTCTTAAAATATTTATAAACTTGATAGGAAACCAGAGACAAGCACAAAAAATTTTATACAATAATGTTTATCAAAACAAAATATTATCAAAACATGATAAATATGATAGCAAAAAGTTATAGAACTTAAACTCTAATAAGGCATTGATTGGTTACAAATTATAGTATATACACATGGTAGAATTCTTTGAGGCACTTAACAAGGTATGTTTTAGAAAATTTTAATGACATAGGAAAATAACCATATTTTACAAAAAGAAAAAGAATACAAACAATATAATATATATAGTTATATACACATATATATACATAAGTGCATAATCTATGTGATAGCTGCATATATGTATGTGAGTGTAAATACAGAAGAGAAATGTATCAAACTGGTAATCAGTTATTACCAGTTTATATTAGTTATTTCTAAATGAAGCATTACAGGTGATATTTATATTTTCCAAATCTTCTATTTCTATGCGCATTTTTATAATAAGAAAAAAAGTTACTTTAAGAAATCCCCCAAACCTAGCACAAGATCTACTTTAGAGAGATGGCAGTGTGGGAGAGCAGAAAGTGCATGCCTTTGATTCCACACAGACCTGGATTTGAATCTCAACTTTACCAACTGCAAGTTGCACCTCAGCTGTAACATCTGTAAAGTGGAAATAATACCTACTACCTTTCCAGGATTGCTGTGATAATCAACTCTACAGGAAAGCACCTAGCCCAGACACAGGGCTGTGTAAAACAAAGAGAGGTCCCGTTGTTCTTCCTTGTATGGATGATGGTCTGCCTTCAATTCTTTCTCATCTAACTCCCAAGCACTGACAGTAGGTATCACTGTTTAATTAAACGTTACTGTGCATTATTGGCTATTATTTCATACATTTGATCTTATCTCCCCAAGACTATAGGTTTCCTGAGAAGCTGGAACAATCAGAACTATCTAAAATTGAATATCAGCAGCCACTATGAGGGAGAGCTCCTTGCCACTAGACACATTCAAGCAGAAGTTGAGATGCTTTGGAAGAAATAACCTGCAATTCTGAGAATCAGTGATTGTGGCCCATTGCACCTAGCATTGTGCTGGTCATATGGAGAACACTTAACATGTTTTCATTAGTAATCCCTTGGTTTACAAACAACGCAATGAAAATAAAAAATAAATATATTTTGTGGTAAGGCCCACCTAGAATCCTGAGACATGTTACTTTTTTGACAGCAAATTTACTTAGCAATTTCAAAGCAATGTGAATAATCAAACAAGCCTGGGCTAATATTAACAATGGTTGTCTCCCCTGGAGTGGGACTATGGATAGTTTTATTTTCCCTTGAATTTTCTTTTTTTCAGACTTTAGATAATGAGCACACTTTACTTTTCTAATGAAAGCTATAAAATACTCTTTACCAATAATAAAAATCAAAAGCCTTTGAGTCAGACCTGACTCCAGTGTAAACAGCCCCTCCCAAGTACCAATTCTATCCCACTTCTCCTTAACAACATTTCTAACTGCTTATTTCCATGGCTAAATGCCACCTGCACTGACATATCCCAGTTCTTTCATTGTAGAGCTTCACATGCACATTAAGGCAAAACATTGAGAACAGGAAACAGATTTGTTCAAGGGAAAAAGGATAGAATTTGAATAAGCAAAATGAAATCTGAGTATTTGGGCTCTTTACCCAAAAAAGAAATTCCAGTTAATTATTGATATTGTATGTCTAGTACAACCACAGTCAATCTCTCTGATGGCATCTCCTATCTGCCAATCACAATATCTTTGTAAATTGCACTGAAAATAGTTCAATGAACAGCTTTATTTCAGATTTTCCACAAGGTTATAATGAGACAGAGAAATGTTTGGCTCCCTCAGGGAAAGCAAAAATACCATGTTTGGATGAGGGCCCTTCCTAGACTGTGAACTGGATGAGAAAAATGGGATTATCGTCACAGCCATCTCAGTAATTAAATTTGGCTTTTGTCCATCTCTCCATGAAATGCTCACATGTGATGTGCACGGTGCTGGCTTTGGGCTAAGCAGAAGCTTTTACCTTAATCTCCCAAATGCAGAAACCCAGCTTCAGTGTCAGGGAGCTTTCTCCCTCCTCTGGATTTTTAAAAGAAAGCCATTTGGAGAGGGAGGACAGCCTCAATACCATCCCAGAGGCTATGCACATCTATTTGAATTCTCTTTCAACCCACACTTCCCAAGGCTTGATTAATTCCTCCTCTGAAGCATATCTAGAAACTTAATGTGTTCCTAATAATTCACTAAGTATTCACTGAACAACATCTCATCTGTGCTTAACACTGCAAGGCACTATGGAGAAAGAACAAAAAAAGTCAAACACCATTTACTTGTTCTGTTGTTATTTATTGAGCAGCCACTTTGTTCTAGGAGCTGTGCTTAAGTTCCTGTTATCTCAACACAAAAGCAGAACCTCGGGGTGCCAAGCTCAAGCAGTTTAGTGGGGGAGACAAATATACTATACAGAGAGATCCACGCTGTGACAGAGATCAGCAAGTAACCCAAATTGACAATGCCAAGAGACTTCGAGACGACGGCATCTAGGCTAAGTTTCAAAATATAAGTAGAAGTTAGCCAGGTGAAAAAGAGGACACAGAAAAGAAGACATGCTTGCCATGAAACAACTTAGTGGAGACATGCCATACCTGGCTAAAATAAGGCTACCCCAAATAAAGGCAGTCCCAAATTTTCCCAAATGACAACAGGTGAATGGAAGAGAAAAATGGAGGAAAGGAAAGCTTTGTGGTCCTCTTGAACATACAAATTTTTATGTTTATTTATACACATATATATATTTAAAATTAATACTAATGCATTAATTTAGTATTAATGCTTCTTCTACCTATACTGTAATTCAAACTCTTCACATGCATCTTTGACATTGTCTTTTTCAGCAATAAGCTGTTTTTTAAAAAAAATAAAGCTATGTTTTGAGTGAATTGTCTAGAACATGTCATGTACATTCCTTCTGAAGATTTTTGAGATATAATAGCACTTTTCTGAATCTATGCTCTCAGTGGAAATTTCATGCCCAGACACAAGAATCCAGTTCCATTAACAGTGGATTAGGTTTTTTCCTTTTATTCTATTAGTATTTATGTATGATCTCCATAATGTGACCACTTGCTGCGTGTGTTTTATAAGTGATATGAGTGATTTTAAAAAAAATTTTTAATGTGATTATTTTAATTTTTTTTTCTGCTTTATCTACCCAACTCCCCCCCAGCCCTGGCCCCCCGTACATAGTTGTATATCCTAGTTGTAGATCCTTCCAGTTGTGGAATGTGGGACGCAGCCTCAACGTGGGCTGACGAGCGGTGCCATGTCTGCGCCCAGGATCCGAACCCTGGGCCGCTGCAGCGGAGCACGCGAACTTAACCACTCGGCCATGGAGCTGGCCCCTATTTTAATTTTTAATTAAAAAAATTTTTAAATAGTTACTTTCAACACTTCAAACTAGTAAGTTATATTCCCAAGAACAATAACTAAAACTTTCTTACATTTTTGGTCTCTCCTTTTTGTTTAACCAATTATGTCAGTTGATCTCTACAAAAATTGCTGTTGACTGAATTAGCAGACGATGACACAAATTCATTCATCCTTTTTCACAAACTGATTATAATTTCACTGAGAGCCCAGTAACAAGAAACATTTTATAAAAAGTCAAATACAAAGAGAATCTCTCTCTTCTGAAGGCTAAGTTCTGGAGGGAAAAAAATAAATCTTACCTTATATTTAGTCATATGTGGCAGGTCACATAAAAGAGTTCCACATAATTAAAGGCCCAAAAAGAGCAACGGTAATACAGTAAATAGTAATATCCAATAGAGGATCTTAGCAGAATGAAAAGTTAGTATGGGCTGGAGTGATAAAAACTATTTCTTCAAGAAGTATTATTTAAATGCATCCTTGAAGGACATTATAGAATAGACAAAGAGAAAGAAGAATTCCAGGTAGAAAGTGGATGCAAACAAAGACTGGAAGCTGACAGAAGTTGAAACAGGAATAGTAGACGGTTAAGGGGTTGCCCATTAAGACAGGTAGGACTGATATCGGAGAGAAGATTAGATAAGATAATGGAGCATCTGAAACACCAGGATGAAAAGTTTGGACTTTCTAAGTCTATGTAAGTCTCAGGAAATGAGACGATGTAAGAGCAAATAGGTACTTGAGTCATATCCTGAAGTTTCTAGGTGACCTCATCCCACCACAAGGGAAGGCGCCAGACTTTGAAAACTTTCATTCAAGAAGCAGAAGAGGGTACAATGCAGTAGTTCATTACAAATGCCTGGCTAGAGGGATCTAAGGGCAGCTGTTTTTATGACCAACACCAGCGTTAGGTAATGGTCAGGGGTGTTCCTTTCAGTATTCAAATTCAGAGTTGTAGAGGTCTCTCTATAGAATATAGCTAGAATGGAAGTCCTAGGTCATAGAATATGGGCATTTTTCAATTATCCTAAACATGGATAAACTACTCTCCAAATAACAGTACCAATTTACACTTCCACCCACAGGGGCTGAAGAGGTTTTCCATCACTCTACATTCTCGTCTACACTTGGTATTTTCAGACTTTTTATTTTCTGCCAATCTGATGGGTATAAAATGGTATCTTATTGTTTTGATTTTTATACCTTAGATTACTAGGCAGAAAGACTCGTGTGTATGAGGCATTTGGGTTTCTTTTTTTGTGAACTGCTTATTCCTGGGCTTTCCTTTATTTTGCTACTAGGATGTTTACCTTTTTCTTGTTTATTTGTAGGGATTCTTTAAACGATAACATTCTTACTTATGTTAGCACATATAATTCTCACAACGACCCTACAAAGTATATACTATTCTTATCCTGAATTTACAAACGAGGAAATTGTGCCACAGAGAAGTTAAGTAACTTGTCCCAAGGTATAGTGCTAGTGAGTAGCAGAGCTGGAATTCAAACTCAGACAATCAGGCTCTACTCTCTTAACCACTTCACCTATACAACACTTCATATATTCTAGATATTGATCCTCTTTCAGTATATGTGTTATATAACTTTCACCATTATTTTTCTTAACTTTCCATTTGAAATGGGAAATTTCAAATAAATACAAAAAGAGACAGAATGGTATAATGAACTCCTACGTACCCATCACTCAGTTTCAACTATTATCAGTTCACAGCTAATTCTTGTTTCATCTGCACTCCACCCACTTCGCCCCTCCTCTATTGTCATGAAGCAAATCCCACACATATCATTTCCTCCATAAACCCTTCAGTATGTATCTCTAAAAGATAACATTTTTAAACATAACCACACCATCATTGTTGCACCTAAAAAATAATGATTCCTTAGTAATATTTTTAATTAAGATTTTTTTTTAAAGATTGGCACCTGAGCTAACAACTGTTACCAATCTTCCTCTTTTTTTTTCCTGCTTTTTCTCCTCAAATCCCCCCAATACATAGTTGGATATTTTAGTTGTGGGTCATTCTAGTTGTGGCATGTGGAACGCTGCCTCAACGTGGCCTGATGAGCGGTGCCATGTCTGCACCCAGGATCCAAACCAGCGAAACCCTTGGCCACCAGAGCGCACGAACTTAACCACTCGACCATGGTGCCGGCCCCTAAGCAAGATTTTTTGCAAAAGAAAAAAAACCCTTTCTTAAACAAAGCTCTAACTGTAAAACTTTAACTGCTACATCCCTCCAATAGAATCATCTGGTTAATTTTGCTTTCTTCTTGCAATACAAAGCCAATATTAGTAAAACAAGTCCCTATAATTAAGGAGGAGAAATGGGAAAGGGATACTTGTAAACTGAAAAGCCTGAGTCCAGAAAAAAATATACCAACTAATCTCTATCTCATCATTTCTACCCCCAATGTTATCTGACTATTCACCCGAAATTGTAGGGACTCTGAGGGCTTGTGGCAAGGACACTGGTAGAGAGCCAAATTCTTCACTCAACAGATCCACTAACAGCGTGGGCAGGAGACTGGCAGTGGGAGCCAAGATAGGGAGGAGGAAGGGATTTTCAGCAATTTTCCTTGTTCCAATAAGCCAGGTATCGTGGATATTGATAGCAGCTGGGAGTAGGGAGTCCTCCTGAGAGAAGGAATGGGCTAGAGAAGGCCTTTGTCTGACATCAGAGTACAATTGCTGTTAACCCACTCCCATCCAGCTCCTAGTGCTTGTCTACCTACCATTCTGAAAACCATTTTTGTCAGCTAGCTCCTGTCATCCTGCTTCTGTGTTAACTATTTCCCACAAGGGAAGTATCAACAACACCAGGTGAATAGGAAAGCGGGCCACTTATCTTCTATTATCTAAATCCCACACTCAGCAAGAATCATAATTAGTTCTCATTTTTCTCTATCTTGAAAACCCACTGCGAGGCTTGTGTCCAGCCACAGCCTGGTCCCACTCCCATCAACATGCCCTGGACTGATCAACAAGAGAGACAATGCAGCCTGAGTTATGCCAAGGACAGACACCACTCTGGAACTCTGATTACGTTCTGAGGAGGCTTACTACTCTGACATGTTAAAAATAAAACAAAAGAAGCAGCAAAAAACAGATTAAAAAACCCCACACTGTTGAACTGCCAGCTCCTGCCTCTTAGGAAGGAGCTGGTGTGTGACTAGCAGTAGCTGCTCTCCTGACCCTGTGTCCTCCCTATGCTCTCATGCTCAGCAGAGGAAACTCACGCTCCAGTCATAGGCTCCTGCCTTCAGTCTCAACCCACATTTTACAGGCTTGCTGTGTCAGAACACACTGCCTCTGTCTCTGGCTGCTGCTGTCCTCAGGCTTTGTGAACAGCCTGCAAGTGAGGGAGCAGCTCCCTGAAGATAGTTCCTTCAGAGACCAGTGAGGGTTTCAGGCCCCTTGGCCTTGAGGACTTTCATTCTGAAGGGATTTCACACTTATCTTGAGAAGTTACTTCTTATCTGTCATAGAGGATGGTCAGTCTGTGATCCCTATATCACATGATGGACACAGGGCCTCAGAGACATGTCAGCCATCTGACCTGACACTCAGTCACTTTGTTTTCCAGCCTGGGCTGGAAAGTGAGTAGTCTGGCTGTGTCTGCCCTGAAAGGGTAGGAGGGATGGGATGTAGAGCTTGGCTGCCCAGAAAACGTCACATAGCAACTTGATTCACATCCTGAACAGCCAAAGAATCACACCACTGTCGATACTGTCAACTTAAAGATCATGGTCCAAAGGCTTCTCCCACCAATCTTTTCTTTAAGACTCCTCACAGAGTTATTCGGAAGCTTCCTTTCCCAGTGTGGGGATCCCATACTAACAGTGCCATGGTCACCTATGGTCCACTATCTAGGACTGATTTCCACTAGGAGTCCCTTCAAATTTTACACTCCGAACTTTCTGAAAATCTCACTCAATTATGAGCATGTATCCTAAAATATCACGATGCCTCCACAATTGCAACTTTAATGCCAGTGGTATCAAAAGAGCAATCAGTTCAGCAGTTGGTTTTATCCCCAATTACTCCATGCCCATTCCATATAAAGATAAAGGCTGACTTTGACATTCCTTCTTATCTGATGAAACTCATAAACAGCGCCACCCCCCCCCCCAACACACCAGCAGCCTCACTGCCTGCCTTCCTACTTTAACACACATACAAACACATCCATTTTTATATGGAAAAGCCCAAGGAGGGCTCTTACCCAAACATATAATAAATATTTTTCAACGACCACTTTTTTCTCCAACTGTTGAGAGTCTCCAAAGTCAATAAAAACAAAGGTCACTGAGATGAGCCTGTCCATGGGGGAAATTTGTCCCCAAAGAGGACATTTTAAGCACAGATCAGTTTAAAATTTATGTCTCTCCTCAGCCTCACACTGTTGATGACAAGCAGGGCACCAGTAGGGAGGCCACATCCCTGCTCTGTAGACTTCAGGGCAGCTGCCCACAGCCTCAGCAAGGAAATGCCCTCCTTCTTCTTCCATCTCTTTCTGCTCTGGGATCCTAAAGTGTTTTATTTCTTCCGCTGCAGAGGCTGACACGCGAACAAAAGTTCTTCAGTCATTGGTGAATTACAACTTCAGTCACCTACACAATCATACACCTACATGCCAGACCTTGTGCCACCCTGAGTCTGGTTAAATCGTCCTTTCCTCTCACTGCCCAGATCTCTTGAATTCTCACTTGCTCCTTGACCCTAAAAACATTCACAGCACCTACCACCACCACCACCACTGCCGCCGCCGCCGCCGCCACCACCTATGCCTCAGTATATACCTTATAAACAAAACCTGTTAGAGCCATAAACAAGTCCAATCAGGAAAGGAACTTTTTTAAGCCTTGAACTTTTAAACTGCCCTAACCCCCCAATCAACTATTCTCCAGAAAAGTCTATGCTCCTCTCCTCTAACACTGGAATTAGGAACCAAAAGAGGACTAGCCCTCTCCACCTATACAAATACTGAATGAGTATTGTCATTAGCAGTGTCCCACAGGAGTGGGATTGCATCAGCTCTAGCAGGAGTAGGATCATCATTCTCTAGGAGAGAAGAGCAATCATACTGAAGATAGCTGCCCCACTCCTCAACCCCTTCCATATTCCTCACCCCTCTCACATTCATTTTAGAGATTTGCTAGCTTCCCATCATCCTTTGTACTACACCACAACTTCTTGTAGCAGGGAAGCTGATAAACAGACCTGCTTGAGAGTAAGTACTACCTAGCATCACACTTTGAGAGATGACCCCACCAGACAGCTTGAGCAATTATGCTGCATGGTTACCCAGAATCACAGATTCCCCCGAGGCAACAAGACTTGGTTTCAAGCATCAAGGGGCAGACCTGAAATAGATTCTGCTTGCCAAGCCCAGCAGTCACTAACTCTCAGTAAGCGACACAGGGGTGAGTTTGAGAAGCTCCATGATCCTCACTACTCACCACACTCCACTCTAATAAGTGGGAGGGCCAGAGATCCAAACAGCTGCTCTATTACCTCTTGGACATGCCCACCTACCTCCTCCAGACCCCAAGATGGGGTGTGGCTTGCCTCCAAAGAAAAGGTGCCATCCTCTTCGGAGAAGGATGTGGAGCTCTTTTCAGGTTCTATATCTTTAGGCTGGATCCCATGTAAGTGCGGCCCATCGCTGCCATAGCCAGAGGAGGAGGGTAAAATGCTCACGGTCATGCCACTGATGGATAAATCACTCTGAGAAGTAGGCAGTCTGGGGCCCTGGGGGGGAACTCGACCCACATGGGCAGGCTGTGTGTGCCTGTGGCCTCTTGACTGGTCCAGTAGTGAGGAAGGAACAGAACCTTCTGCAATCCGGGAACCTGTCTGAGGGGCACTTAAAATACCCTTGGTTCCTCCCCTCACACTCCAGCTGTCTGAAAGTTGGTCTTGATTTCCAGCGTCAGTGGGGTAGTCTGTCCTGGGGAAAGTGCTGCTCTGAAATCCAAGCTGAGTATCTCCTTTCTCCACTGCAGTCTCTCCCTGCAAAGGCAGCAGCACAGCCCTGCTGCTGCAGGATGCTGTCCTCGGAAATTCCACCAGTTGGCTCACTGACTTCTCACAGTTCCTTTCGGCTGGGTTATCAAGCAGGTGAGCAATGACAGTCATCCCCTCTTCCAGGGAATCCCAGACCCCTCTGGCAACTGATGACTCATTCTCCAACAAAAGGTGGGCAGTCTGGATCTCCCCTTGGAATCTCTCCTTCACCTGCACGATCATCCCCTGATCTCCCACCCCTGAGCTGGGGGCTGCCTCGCCAGGCAGTAAAATGTCTGGGGGCAGATGCTCTACCCCTCCCACTCCTTCCTCTTTTCCAAGACTCACTGTTAACTTCCTTAGGGTTTTGGTCTCTTCAATGACTCCAGTTCCTTCCAAGGGTTCTTCCTCATGAGATAGCTCAGGAGTAGGGGTTTTCTTCCCCCTCCACTTCCTTTTGAACCGAACCCTTTTCTTAGGAGATATGGGAGCCTTCCCAGGAATAGCTATTGAATCTTTTGGCTCCTTAACACAGCCCAGTGAATTTCCCATCGCCTTCCTCTCCTAAAAGAAAAACGCAGCTAAGCCGGTCCTGGGATCCCAGAGAAATCCCAACCTTGGCTTCATCGGATTAGATGCACATTTAAAAACATGCAGTATGCCAGCAATCCCTCCAATTCTTTCTCCCTCCCTCCCCGCCTCTGTCTCTTCCAGCCGCTGCCGATTCAGACAGCCATCTTACAGGCTCAGAGCTGCAACAAGACAAATTCAAAGCATCTCACTGCAGTTCAGAAATCACTTGACCTAAAAGCAGACAGAAACCGGATTGGCTGCAGCTTCCTCTCTCCAAATATGAGGTAATTGGAGCACTGCCCTCAGAAACACAAACAGAAAGCAAAAAGGAGCTAGAAACCAGGGGAGAGGAGAAATTAGGGAGGGTGAGGAGGGAATGTAAGAGTAAAGGGAAAAGGGAGGGGAAAGGAGGAAGAAGGGAGGCCAGAGGAGAAGGTAACGTGAAGGAAGGAGGAGGAGAGAGAGAGAGGGGAAAGCAAACTAGTGCTCTGGTCCTAATCAGGAAGGGAAGGGCCGGGAAGAACCAGGGCTGGGGATGCTGCAATTATGGCCCCAGACTCTGAAAGGAAACAGATTTCAATTGTTGCAGCAAGATATCCAAAAGAAAATATCAAGCAAGATGGACATATTCTCAGTTTTTTCAGGTGAGAAAAAATATTATTTTAATCAAATTATAACCCGAAGAGAAAACAGAGCCTAATCCTCATAGTTAAGAAAAGAAACACAGGCTTTAAAGATCTAGCCTCTTGTAGCATTTGCTTGCCTCCTTTTCCAAGAAAAACAAAAAGAGAGAGAGAAAGAAAGATCTGTTCATTGTGCTGGCCAATGACACATAGAAGAAAAACCCAGAAATCAGTTTTGAGTATAGTATATGGACACTGGGTAAAAAGGATACTGCTTCCAAACACAACAGAGCAGCAGCAGCTCTGCTGAACAACAGTGGACACAAATGCCCAACAGTAATTACTGCTGCTGCTGCTGCTCATAGCTAACATTTTTTTAGTGTTTGTTATGTGCCAAATGTTGTGCTAAGCTACGGATTATCTCATTTAATTCTCATAGTAATCATATGAGGTCAAAACTATTATTTTATATTTTACAAGTAAAGAAACTGAAGTTTAAGAAAGTTGATTAATTTGCTCAAAGCTATACAGCTAGTAAGTGGCAAAGCCAGAAAACGAACTCCTGTGTGACTTTTAATTTCAAGCCCATGTTACACTACGTTCTCAGTGTGGCAGGGATGGAAGTCTGTATTCAAGTGAAACAGGAGGATGCCCCACTCTTCTGAACTGGCAACTAGACTCAAACAAAGAGATAACACCTGCTATTTGGGAGTAAGAGAGGAAGTTGCTAAAATGAGGCCCAGATGGTTTCTACTTACATTGCAGTAGGGCAGGAAGTCTGAAGTACAAGTCTAAAAAGTTGGATTCAAAAATCACCCTGGTATGTCAATGGGATTGACCCACCCTGATTTTTCAATATAGTGTCTGACAAATGAGATAACACCACAACCCAAAGAGCTCTGAACTGAGTGGAAGGAAAGAGGTTACGTGTGTTTCGTCCCTATTGCAGCTGTTTATTCTACACCAAAAGAATGCAGACCACACGGCAGAGAGAAACAGCCTGCCTGACTCTACGTCAGCCCTAAAGACTTGTATCAGCACAGCCCTACCCACCTTTCCTGGAAAGCTAAAAAATGCCCCTCACAAAAGAAAAGCAATAAGAAGTCCTAAAGCAACAGCTCCCACACAATCGCTTCTGAGACCTACTGATGCCCCACCTCCCCTCAGCCTTTCCCTAAGGCTGACTGCAAGGCTGCAGCCCCATCTTATGGCCATCACAAACTACAGCAAGAAACAAGACAAGGAGATTAGCGTGGGAGAGAAACTCAATCAGACTACAGGAAACCATTTAATCAGCAAAAAATCTGACATTACAGTATAATTCTCTAGGCAGACACCAGGCCTTCTCTCCTCCAATGAAGAGAAGGGGGACTATGGAACTTTTCAGACACACAGCCCAAGGCCCATGCTTGCATTTTATCCATGAAATACAGGCAAACCAAATTCCTGGAACTGATCAACTCAGGAGCAAGAGAGACAGCTGCTTAATATGACTGCTGCTGCTGTAGCATTTCTCTGACAGAGAAGCCCGACAGAATTTAATATTTATTTCTAGGAGCCTTTTGTTTTTTTGGTTTTTTTTAAAGATTTTATTTTTTCCTTTTTCTCCCCAAAGCCCCCTGGTACATAGTTGTATATTCTTCATTGTGGGTCCTTCTAGTTGTGGCACGTGGGATGCTCCCTCAGCGTGGTTTGATGAGCAGTGCCATGTCCGCGCCCAGGATTCGGACCAACGAAACACTGGGCCGCCTGCAGCGGAGCGCGCGAACTTAACCACTCGGCCACGGGGCCAGCCCCGAGCCTTTTGTTTTTTAAACTTCTGCATATGTCGAACAAATGAGGCCTTCATTTCCTTCTCCATTCCAGAGGAACACTGGTCTAGGAAAGGAGCAGAGGGATTTCAGCAAGGTAGACCTAGGCTCAAATTCCCAGCTCTGTTAACTTGGTAACTAAGTAACTTGCTAGGTCTTTCAGTTTCCTTACCTGTAAATGTGGATCCTACCATCTACTTAATGGGGTTGTAGAGAGGGTTAAAGAGATAACGTCTATAAAGTGCTGGCCTCAGTGCCTGGTCTACAGTAAATCCCTTTTCTTCCATTACTGGAGCTAAAATGTATGAGACACTTCACCTCCACCACCACCACCACCACCACCACTACCAGGGTCTTAATATACTCTTTTTCCTGACTAGGCTCTAGGTAGATATGTTCCAAGGTCCAACCTTGGGTGCTTGTTTTTCTTCATAGAGGCTCTGCTTCCACTATTTTACTAAGCCAGTTAACGCTGATCACCAGGACTTTCCCTTGGACCATTTTCTCATCTAGCCCGAGCTCTTAACATGGCCCGCTGCTTCTGGGAAAGCAGACTTCTAGGGCCGATGTATTCTTCATGTCTTCTCCTTCCGCTCTTTCCAGCTAACTGTTTACTGCCATATGTCTCCCAGAGAGACAACCAGAGTGAAAGACTCCAGAGTGATAGAGCTCATTCATTCATTCCACAAACACAAATGGTGCCTCATCTAAATGCCAAGCACTAAGTGCTATAAAGTGCACAAAAGTGTAAACCTCAAGTCTACCCAGTTAAGATCACCCTCTGCCTGAACTCCGATTTTTTTTTATTTCAGAGTGCTAGAAATACATTAATATTTACGAAATATTTGAGAGTTGGAAAGCTAATTTTGTCAGATTCTGACTCTCAAGAACTTATTTTTTAGAAAAACTATAAATCCTAACATGTACCTCAAAACAGGTTTGGATAAAACTAAGGGACAAGAAATCCTATTATTAGTATCTGAATGTGTAACCCAAAAAGTCAGTTGGTCTCTGTGTTTCAGTTTGTTCATCTGAATAATGGGCACAGGAAAACAGACATCACAGTCTATTTATCCAGTCTACCTACCCTACAGCTTTGAGAAGATCAAATTCACAAAATATCCATTCACTTAAATAGTTATTGAGTGCCTGTTCTAAGCCAGGCAAAGAAGAGAACAAAAGAGACAAAATCCCAGACAAAATCCCTGCCATTGTTAAGCTTGCATCCTAGTATAGTGATCCAAACAACAAATAAACATGTCAAACTGTAGTAGGTGTTATCCAACACAACACTGAAGTCATACATTGCTTCTGAAAGCAATCTGGCAAAATAAAGTGTACACCCCAGCAATTCCAGTCCAGGTATCTATGCAAAAAACTCTCTTTCCTATCTGCATAAGGACACATGTACACAGATGGTCACTGCAGAAACAAATGCCTTTTTCATACAGTTAAATAATAGGCTGCAAATAATAGCTGTGTTGCACAGCTGCAGGGGGCTCCACTCACATTATAGTCTATGTAAATTAGTCAGGATGAACAAATCAGGTCCTCTTTTATCAACACAGATAAACCTCAAAAACAAGGTTAGTAAAAAAACAAAGCAGGATATATAGAAGACACCATTTGTGTCAAATAGAAACATATACACACAACAGCCCATCTTGTTTAGGAATACCTCCTGTTGTAAAGGTACAGAAGCATATGTATACTGGAATGATACACATCAGCTTCCAGACAGTATTTATCTATGGGGCAAAGGGAGCAAGAATGTTGACTGTATCTGAAATGTTTTATTTCTTTAAAGAGAAAGAGAAAATCTGAAGCAAATATAACAAAATATTAGCATCTGTTTAATTTGCAAGGTGACTACACAATAAGAGCTGTTATATACTTTTCTGAGTACTTGAAATTCTCTAAAATTTGAAATAATTAAAAACTTAAAATAAAAAGAACCCCTAGATTTAGCTCCCATTTAGCACATATCTTTTTAATACATGTTAAAACACTTTGGAAACCATAAACTTCTTTATAAAGTTATCAATACTACCAGTCTCATCAGTAGTAGCAAATTTTATTCTGGAAGCAGCCTCTTGTTCAACTGAATACTCCCTTGAGATGACAACCACCACCTATATCTATATCTACATCATTATTCTACTTCATTAGCACCAATAACAGAAATTGACTATAATAACTATTTTACTGATCCCCTAACATTTGATAGTTCTACTCTTAATTTCTAATTCATTTTATGTAGCACGTGCTCTTGGTGAGAAGAGCAAAACAGAAGCTCCATAATAAAAGACTAGAAAACCACAACGATAAATAACTAGCAGGAGGTGTGTCATATCCTGTCTGAAGCAAGACAAGGAGGATGGAGCCTTTCTATAATCCTTTATCGGCCAACTGAAAGCTTTACAGGCAGGGAACCTTTCCCCACACTCCCAAACACTTAGCTAATATAGGCAAACACCAAGCCTTCAAGAACAGCAAGAAAGGAATTAGTAGTTAGTTGCATCTGGGAAAATAATCTGGCAGCAGAGCTTCCCTCTAAGAAAAGACAAAATAGGCATTCAGCTATGCTGAAATAGCAAACAAAAAAGCAGGTAGCCAATATCCACGCAGAAAACAAACTAAGCCAAAGCAGTATTTTATCTTCCAGTAAAATTGGTAACAGGGCAGAAAACAGTGGGCTAGGTCAAAAACCCTGGAAGTTATAAGATCCATTAATAATTACAACACGTTGCTACTAATAATTGCTGCCAATTATTGAGTACATACTGTGTTCCATCCCCCTGTCCCATACCTCCCTGATTCTTTTTTTTTTTTTTTTTTTTGAGGAAGATTAGCCCTCAGCTAACTACTGCCAGTCCTCCTCTTTTTGCTGAGGAAGCCTGGCTCTGAGCTAACATCCGTACCCATCTTCCTCTAGTGTATACGTGGGACGCCTACCACAGCATGGCTGCCAAGCAGTGCCATGTCCGCACCCGGGATCTGAACCAGCGAACCCCGGGCCGCCGAGAAGCAGAACGTGCGAACTTAACCGCTGCGCCACCGGGCCGGCCCCCCCTGATTCTTTAAACCTCTATCAAGTTAGTTTTTGGTATGTCTCTTCCCATTCCTCTGAATGATACAGTCGAACTGGATTGAGTCTGTGCCTCGTTCAATTTTCTCTCTCTCACAGACTACCTAAGACCTTGCTCATAGCTAGTCCTCAGTAAATGTTTGTGAAATTCACTTAAAGAATACATTTTCCTGCAAATTAAAACCACCAGGAGCTATTATTATACATTATACATTATACTATACAACCCAGTAATCCCACTCCTAGGTATATATCCAAGAGAAATGAAAACGTACATCCACACAAAGACTGGTACTCAAATATTCATAGAAACATTATTTATAATAGCCAAAAAATGAAAACATTCCAAATGTCCATCAATTGCTGAAGAGATAAATAAAATAAATGGTATATTCACACAGAATACTACTCAGCAACAAACAGGAGTGAAGTACTATGGATACATGCTACAACATGGATGAACCTCAAAAACATGCTAAGTGAAAGAAGCCAGACACAAAAGACCACATATTAAATGATTCCATTTATGTGAAATGTCCAGAATAGGCAAGTCTACATAGACAGAATATAGATTAGTGGCTGCCCAAGGCTGGGCATGTGGAATGGAGAATAACTGTAAATGGGCAAGAGGGATCTTACTGAGATGATGAAAATGTTCAGAAACTGGATTATGGTGATGGTTGCACAACTCATAAAAATCACTGAATTATACTTAATGAAAATGGGTCAATTTTATGGTATATAAATTATGCCTCAACAAAGTTTTAAGTATTTTCCTAAAATAAACAAGCAACAGAATGATAAACCAAAAAGGTGTTTTTAAAAAGTTGGCTAACTATAGGGAAAAAGAAGAAATAGGATGAAGGGCTCAGAGTTGGAAGCTAGATTTTTCTGAATACACCTTGCACTCACTTTTTAAAATTTCCTTTTGGAACAATGTAAATGGTCTATATAATGTAAAATTTTATCCTGTATCTCCCACAGATGCTACCTAAGACTTTGCTCAGAGCTGAATTTTATTTCCTCTAGAAAGAGCTAACAGGCAATATAGAATGGAGAGATCAGGCTGCTAATACCTGAACCCACTAATCAATCTTAACATGATGAAGAGAGAGACAATAGACATTATGTGCCTCCTGATGTGTAGCAATAAAAGTATACAACTCAACACCACCACCCTTGCCCCCTCCAAAATAAACGAACCTGAATGTCATTGAGCCTTGGGTCTAGATCTAAACCACCAGTTTACACACAATACAACAGGGTGACGGAGGACATTGTTAGAAGACATCCCAGAGACGCCATCAGCACCTTTATAAACCTTATAGGACAAAAGACATCATTTCTTCAACAAATTGCAAGGGGGAGGGATTTAACGCAATATGTGGCACTTGTTTGGAATCTGACTCAAACAAATCATTTTTTTAAATGAGATAACTGGAAAAATCTGAACACTGTTCAGATATCTGATGATTTTAAGAAATTATTTTTACAGTGTTATAATATTGTGGTTTGCTTAAAGAAGAGTCTTTATCTTTCAGAGATAAACATTGAAATTTTTTTTTTTGTTTTGAGGAAGATTAGCCCTGAGCTAACATCTGTACCAATCTTCCTCTATTTTACATGTGGGCCCTCCTCCTGGTTATGTCTTCACATGACCTTTCCTGGGTGCCTACATGAAGAGAAAGAGATCTCAAGTCTTTTCATCTTTTCATAAGGGCATTAATCCCTTATAATTATGGAGGCTCCACTCACATGACCTCATCTAAACTTAATTACCTCCCACAGGCCCCACCTCCACATACCATCACATGAGTGGTGTAAGTCAGAGCCTGGGATCCAAACCCCTGAACCCTGGCAGCTGAAGCAGAGTACACCAAACTTAACCACCAGGCCCCGGGTGGTCCCCAACACTGAAATATTTATAGATGAAATTATATGAAGTCTGGGATTTTTTTCAAAATAACCTACTGGGGCTTGAGAAGTGGATCAGGATACAGACAAAATAATACTGGCCATGATTTAATAATTGTTGAGCTAGGTGATGGGTACACGGTAGTTCTTCATACTGTTTTCTCTACTTTTATAAATATTTGAAATTTTTTGTAACAAATTTTTAAAGAGAGAGAGAAAACATTTTCCTGATGGAGCTATTGAAGAAAGGAACAGCTCCCTTATATCCATCTCCTCCCTTATCTCCTCCTTTAATTAAAGTTTTAATTAACCAATTCAGTTTTCATTCCTTGGTCCCCGAGTTTCCTTTTTAAAGAGACTTAGTTGCAATCAGGGTAAATAGAAACACAGTGGACAGACTTCTCTCACCTCACACCTACAAGACCAAGGTTGGGCACTCACAGTGAGGGCAGGATTGTGGCGAAAATACAAACAAAAAGGTTTCTCAAAAAAAACTCCTCTGTTCATAAGGGCTCCAAGGGGGTAACTCCAGTCCTCCATGAAAGCGCAACAAAGTTCTTGTTCCCACCCTGCCGAGGTACACTTGCCAAGTTAGTGTTCCTGGTTATCCCTGTATCCAAAGCATGTCTGAGTACACCCTGTGCTTCCACAAAAATACACATTACCTCCACACTCTCCTAACCCTACCCATGCTGCCGATTGCTGGCATTAGCTCCAAACCAGAGTCCCAACATACAAGCCCTAAACTCAGAATTTTCTCAGGTTCTTAGGAATTCTGGGACACCTGCTCTTCTGCCTTCAACCAGCAGATGGTGCTCACCCCTCAATTAGGACATCACAGCGGCCTCAGCCCCTAGAGTCAGGGCTTTGAGAAATGATATTAGCCTTCTTTTCCTACCTGCCCAAGTGCTCCCTCTAATCTGTCAGCTTCATGTACAGCAATGGGGTGTGGGAGAGCTGAGAATCAGTTTTGTGTAGTTGGACTGAAGTGATTCAAGGTAGTCTTTTTATAAAATAGGGCTGTACTTTTCCAATAACAATCCAGACTTGAGTAAGATTTGACTTCCTAGGAAGCAGGGAGCAACAGGAAGGCTGTGTGACCACATGAACACTACCAAGATGTCACTGCTCTTGGGTGTGATGGATGGTACAAGGTTACACTTGCGAGAACACATACAAACCCAGCTACTAAGGTGCTTGCTATGGACTGAATGTTTGTGTCCTCCCAAAATTCATATGTTGAAGCCCTGACCCCCAATGTAATGGTATTTGGAGGTGAGGCCCTTGGAAGGTAATTAGGTTTAGATGAGGTCATAAGAGTGGAGGCTCCATAACTATAAGGGATTAATGCCATTATAAAAAGACGAAGAGACATGAGATCTCTTTCTCTTCATGCAGGCACCCAGGAAAGGTCACATGAGGACATAACCAGGAGGGCCCTCACCAAGAACCCATGCCGGCACCTTGATCTCTGACTTCCATCCTCCAGAACTATGAGAAACAAAGGTTTGTTGTTTAAGCTACCCCGTCTATGGTATTTTGTTACAGCAGCTGAAACTAAGATGGTGCTACAATTAACCTGACTTGTCTCAAGATCATTAGAGATGAGGAAAAGTCTACATCAAAGCAGGATTACTCCACCCTTCTAAAGCATCAAAACCTCTCATACTCTGAGTCCCTCAAGAGCCATTTTGACTCAGCTGAGCAGACTTTTAATAAACAAACTGCCACTGACAGGGCCAAAATGCAAAGAAGTGAAAAATCCCATTTCATCACGCAAATGATTAGGAAGTTCTGGTTTAGGCTGTTAACAGCCTTGTCTCCAGGCCAATCTTCTTCTTTCCTAACATCCACTCTTACCTTTGGTTCACTGCCAAATACAGAGAAGGAAGCCTCAGTGTGCCCAATGAAGGATACGCCCAAACCAAGCAACAGGGATCCCCAAACTTCACAGCCCCTACCTGGAAGTGCAAAATAATGGTCCAGATCAGGCCCAGGGTCAGCTTGGGGTTGCCATCTGTGATATCATCATTGCGAATATTCACTAGTTTCACCTGAAAAAGAAACAAAAACTGGTCTCAGAGCTCTGTGACTTTTTCTTTTGATTTCAATTTTATAGATTTTCTTCGTTTACATACAGCTAAATTGATTTTTTTGGTGTACAGTTCTGAGTTTTAACACACATATGGATTCATCTAACTACCACCACAATCAGGATAACAGAACAGTTCCATCACCCCAAAAAGGTGACCTCGTCTTGCCCCTTTGTAGTCAAACCCCGTCCCTACCCCTAACTTCTGGCAACCAATGATCTGTTTCCAGTTTCGCTTTTGCCAGGATGTCCTATAAATGGAATCACACAGTATGTAATCTTTTGATATTGGCTTTTTCATTTGGTACAATGCCCTTGAGATCCCCACCCAAGTTGTCCATGTCTCAATAGTTTGCTGCTTCTTTTTTTAACTTTTTATATGACATGATACTTACTTTTTTTTTTGAGGAAGATTAGCCCTGAGCTAACATCTGCCACCAATCCTCCTCTTTTTGCTCAGGAAGACTGGCCCTGAGCTAACATCCATGCCCATCTCCCTCTATTTTATATGTGGGATGCCTGCCACAGCATGGGTTGTCAAGTGGTGCATAGGTCTGCACCTGGGATCCAAGCTGGCAACCCCAGGCTGCCGAAGCGGAATGTGCGAACTTAACTGCTACACTACCAGCTGGCCCAGTTTGCTCCTCTTTACTGCTGAGTAGTATTCCACTGCATTGACATACTACACTATGTTTATCCATTCATCCACTGAAGGATATTTGGGTTGTTTCCAGTTTGGGGCAAGGATGAATAAAGCACCTATAATCACGTCCAGGTTTTCGTGTGAGCATATGCTTTCATTTTTCTAGGGTAAACTTCTAGGAGAGGGATTTCTGGGTCATATGGTATATGTTTAG
The DNA here is from genome assembly GCF_041296235.1 of Equus asinus. Taxonomy (NCBI): domain Eukaryota; kingdom Metazoa; phylum Chordata; class Mammalia; order Perissodactyla; family Equidae; genus Equus; species Equus asinus. The sequence goes on from NC_091794.1 coordinate 83,821,725, forward strand.
CTTTATAAGAAACTGCCAAACTCTTTTTCAGCATGACGGTACCATTTTGCACTCGCACCAGCAAAGCAGCCTTGCAAGCACATGGTGCTGTGAGGTGCTCTTTTATTAAGCCATCACAGCCCTGACTTTTTCTTTCTTTCCCAAGGTTAAGAGAGAGAGATGCCTCTTCTCCCTCACCAGTCTTTGGCCTGCTCTTGCCTCCATTTTCCCTCCTTTGTCAGAGATATCCCCACTTGCTCATGCTTCCCACAGCATCTGCTTTACTCCTAAAACTTCATTTCAATAACACAATGTGCACAGACATACTGGCCCCCCAGCTCCCACCCCCTCTAGGGTGACCAAGTGTCCCCAAATGTTGGAAATTGAGGGGTTTCCTAGGACATGGGATTTTCAGTGCTGAAACCGAGAGTGGCCCAGGAAAACCCCCTATTTCCACCTCAACCCCTGTGAGCCTCTTCTCTCAGAACCTCAGAGTTCCTGTTCAGTTGTGGCAAACTGTGCTTGAGCTGCCCTCCCTTTATCTCTTCAATTAAACTGAAATCTGTGTGTCTTTAAAAAGCCCTAGTGACCTCAAACAGAAGCCTCACTTCTCCCTTACACTAACGGTGACTGGTACTATAGCCTGAATGCGTGTGTCCCTCCAAAACTCACACGTTAAATCCTAACATCCAATCTTATGGTATTTAGAGGTGAGGCATTTGGGGTGATTAGTTTATGAGGGTGGAGCTCTCAGGAAGGGATTAGTGCCCTTATAAAAGAGACCTCAGAGAGCTCCCTCGCTCCTTCTGTCATGTGAGGACACAGCTAAGAGACAGCCATGTCTGAACCAGGATCTCATCAGACACCAAATCTGCCTTGATCTGGACTTCCTAGCCTCCAGAACTATGAGAAATAAACTTGTGTTGTTTGTAAGCCATCTAGTCTATGGTATTTTTGTTATTGCAACCTGAGTGACTAAGCCATCTGGGCAAGTTCTTTTCCTTTTCTATATCTCAGTCTCATCTTCTGTGTATTGAGGGTGGGAAATGCTGCCCTTCCAGTCTGAGAATGTAGTTTTTCTAATCACGAACAACCCATAGTTGGCAGGTTGGCAGTATCAGCCAAGTCCATATTCCTCACTCCCACCTCTGTCAGCTTTCCCCTTTTATTCTGAAGTCTACCTCCGTTGGCCAAACCACCTTCCAATCACCACTACCCCTTTCCTTGATGACTTCAGCACCTAACTGCTATTATTCTCCTTTCCTACCTCAGCTTCTACCATCTTTCCTGGCAATTTTAACACTCCTCACAATGACCTAAGCATCACCCTATCTGCACAATTTGTCTGCCTTCTCAAACCTGATGACTCATTTTCACTCTACTCTAGATACCACACAGCAAGAACTGTCCTAGAGTTCTCCCTGCCCATCTCTGAGTCCATTGTTCTTACCTGCCCACACTTTCATTCTACCATAGTAACCACATCTCCTTTTGGTCCTTATGTAGACTTCTAGCTAATCAATTCTTCTCAATTTACCTTGTTCATTAAGACCCCCTCTGGCTTCCTCTAACTCCACACACAGACATTTCAATGCTGCTTTCTCCAGTATCCTAAACACTTCTCCTACCACTTTTCATTTGTCAATTTATTTCAACAAATATTTATTAAGTGCCAATTATGGACCATTCATTAAGACAGGAGAAGATAAAAAGGTTAAGAGCATATTCCCTGTCCTCACAGGGTGTATAGCGCATCAGAGCAAACAGAAAAACAAAAATAAAGTAATAAATGTTATATTAGAAGCAAACTGCTATGGAGCACACAGAAAGAGAATTTCCCAAGTTAATGAGAACTTCTGATAAGAGTGACAAAAATGAACTAACTCCAAAAATATGCATACCATTGAATGTCATCTTGACCCATGCTGTTGCCTGGCAACTGTAGCTATACCAAATATTTTCCATACAACTCTCTCTAATCAGATGAGCTCTCTGCCTCCCTCATCCATCTTCCTCTCCACCACAAACCATATCTGTATCTCTGTCCCTCCTTCCTTCCTTCTCCCTGTATATCAGAAAAAGAGGCATTTTTCTTTTCTTTTTGAAAGAAAAACCACACCAGCTGGGCTCTGGATCTCATTCCTCAGTCCCTGGACTTAGTTCCATCAGTTAGGAAGCAATGGGAGGAAGGATGGTGTGTAGAAAACAGCATGGAGAGTGGAAGAAGCATTAAACTACATGTCAGGAACCTGGGTTGAAGACCCAGCTCCTCTGTAACTCGTGTGATTTGGGGCAGGCCATTTCACCTGTCTAGATCTCAGTGTCCTTATCTGTAAAATAAAGAAACTGGACTATCAGATCTCTAAGGTATTTTCCAGGTCTAACAGTCTCTGACTCTGAACACTCCTCCTCACTCTCATTTTCAGTCTTCCTCTCTTCACTGGCTTCTCCTCCTATGTCTAAAAATGTTTTGCTGTCTTCCTTCCTCATCTAGAGAGGAAAAAACTTCTTTCCCCTTCTTACATCCAGGTCTACCACAATCTAAATACTTTTCTGCTCTATGAAGACTGTTCTCTTAAGTCACCAATGCTTAACAGCTAAGCCCCTTCCTTCCAGCCTGATGTGGCACCACCCCCTCATCTAGTTCTCATGATGACATAGCATTCTGGATTTCCCTCCTGCTGGGTGCTGTACCTCTCTTCCATCTTCTTTGCTGGTTTATTTCTCATCTTCCTTTTGACCTCCACCTAAGGTGTGTCCACAAGGTTCACTTTAGCAGCTTGCTCTTCTCTATTAACACTCGCCTCTCAGGGAGGCCACAAGGTCTATGCAAGGATGACCAAATGATTTGTCCAACCATAACACAATTGCTCACCAGCAAGCAAGACTCAGAACTGGGTCAGTCAGATTTTGCAACTACTGAGGGCTCACTAAGGGTACTGAGAACATTCCTAATGAGGGACCCAATGCCAACATGACCTGGCAGAATGGGAGCACATGGGATATTCTTACCTGTCGCTGCTTTAGGAAGTCCAGGGCAATCTGCACATTCTGCAGCCTATGAAAACGCATCCTGCCCTTTTCCCGGGGCTGCAAACAAACAAAAAAGGGACATTAATTTTAACTACACCAATTTACCCACACAGACCCCGTTCCTCTTTCTTTCCAAGGACTCAAAGACCACAAAGAAGTCCTCATGGTTGAAGCCAGGCGTGGGAGGATTACATAAAGCACTCCTCAACAGCAGGACCTGTGTGTGTTTCACCATGCTTTCTAAGACCTCCAAAATGCCTCGTTTACCCCTATGCATCCTGTGAACACACAGCATGTTTTGACTGCAAATGCTGGATCAGCGCTGCAGCTTCTCTACAGGTTCTTCGTAGCCACACGTGGCAGAACTTGATTCTGGATGTGAGGTTAATGGGAACAAACACTTTGGCTCTATGGCTCCTAAACTCACAGTTAAGAGCTATTGTAAGGGAAGGGTGGAAAGTTCCAATTGCATACTGCACAGTAATGGACAGAGCCAATCTTACAGCAAACCTGGCAAAAGAAGCCAGAGGTAGCTAATTTTATACTGGTTTTATGAGGAGTTACACATGCTCAATAAACAAGTGAAAAAAATCCAAAATGAGAGGCAAAAATCAGGAAGAAACCTATTTTCCAGGAAGGTAGATGTCAATGTAGGGAGGCTACCGTTTTCCTCAGTATGAAATATCCAGAGCAAACAAAATCTTGTACGGCTATTCAACATGATACTTTAAAGAAGGGTATTTTCTGCCAGGCACTCAATCCTGCATGTCATACAAGCTGCCAGAGAGAAGACCATCTCCATCCGGTGCCTCTAATGCCATGTCCACAGTTCAATTACTATCCATCCAAAAGTACATGAGATCTGTTTGCCCAACAAGTACATGCAGGGATGGCCAACTACCTCTGGAATGTTTTCTTGGGCTCACTTTCCAATGTTGCTTTTATTTTACCAAAACTGGGACTAAAACCTCTCTCACTAGATTATATCTAGTTCATTTGTAAGTGTCGAATTGGTACTAATTAAAGGTTGATAAAACATAAGGTTGCAGGCCAGCCCTGGTGGCCTAGTAGTTTGGTTTGGTGCGCTCCACTTTGGCAGGCTGGGTATGATTCCTGGGTGTGGACCTACACTACTCATCTGTTACTGGCCATGCTGTGGTGGAAGCTCACATACCAAAAAAAGAGGAAGATTGGAAGCGGATGTTAGCTCAGGGTAAATCTTCCTCAGTAAAAAAAAAAAAAAAAAAAAGGAAATTTATTAAAAAAAAATTATATATATATGATTGCTCTGCTATAGGTGCTCGCACAGAGGAAACATTCCCCCAAGTTGAAATGGGCAAAAAGTAACCCAACACATGGAAAGATAAGGGTGGAAGCATCTCTTTGGCTGCCCCCCCAACACTTCTAAGCAACACTCCCAAACCAGGATAATCTATAGATGATGAGGCCTCTCTGGGATAACTTCCTGAGACAAAGGTTTAGGAAAACTCCTTTTAGCAAGAACCTCTTCTCAGCCATTTCAGCTAAACTAATTGTGAATATGGCTTAGAGGATGACAGAGCCTGTGAAGCTGAAGAGTCCATGGCAATCGGAAGGGAGATCAATGAGGTGAAAAGAGGACTTTAAGAGGACAGGGAATGGGGATATTGCCTAGTCCGTTTCTGGAGAAAAGTCATGGGCTATAATTTAGAGCCTGCAAGCAGGAAATGCCCCTCTTACACACGCTAATCTTTACTCCTATGCACTCTCCACCAAAAATAAGTACTCTTAAGAACATGCAAGTTAAATCTCTGCCCTCCACAGCAACTAGAGATATTATTGACCAAGGCAGAGTATCTTCCATGCAGTGAGTGATTTGCAAACAACAGGCTGTTTTGAAAACAAACGACATGGTGTGTGGTGAGAACCTAGAAGCTAGAGAGGTGGGGAGAGAGTACTAGTTAGTCTGGAGTGTGGAGCCATAAGCAACAAACTGTCATGCTGTCAACTAAACTTTCCACAATTCTGCAATCTGGACTCACACAACACAGCAAGGCCACCAGAAAGCTATGGGTCTCCAGGTCACAAAGGACTTGACACCTCCAAACACCACTATTCTTTTTGTGCCAACCATTCTCAGATAAGCAAAACAACTCCCACTCCAGGATCATCTACTATGGCAAGAGGCACAATTAGTTTTAACCACTTTCTTTGGGACCCAAATTCCCAGGTGGATAGGGAAAAAGGCAACTGGTAACTAAGCTACTTGGAGACCTAGAGAACCTCAGACTCTCTGATGGCCCTGCAGTGCCAGCTGGGAAGCTGGCATCCCCAGGAGGACCTACTACATCATCATCATCTTCCTCCTCCTGCTCCTCGCTGTTTGTATGGCGCCAGGAGGGCATGCTCACCAGACGGAGGGTCTTCAGCCCTGCTGGCTCCTTTGGTCACAAACCAAGGCAAAGAGATGACAGAGTAACAGGAAATTCACAACACAAAAATGAAAAGGAAATGAATGCAATGTTAAAAAAAAAAAAGATTAAAATAAATATGAAAACACCCTTCCATTTCCAAAAAGATGCAAAATCAAATTAACACCCGAGTAGATGGTTATATTAAACTCTTCTTATATTGAAACACATCTTCAGCTCTCGCTGGTCACCTACCCTCTCTGCTTTTGTGAATCAACTAAAGGAGAAAGAGGTAATGAGAATAACCATGAAAGAGATATTTGGATGGTTTTTGGCGAAAAGATGATATCCCAAGAAGATCTCCATAAACACCTGTAGGCTTTTAAAAGTCAGGAAAAGAAACTAGATTGTGTACAAAACTAACCTGTTTTGTATGCAATGTCACCAAAAAGGATCACCTTTCAGTATAAAATCACTGTAAGTTCAAATATACCAGCCAAATTGCCCAAATATAATTCTGTGAGCACTGACCAGTCAAGTCCAGCACAGTGCAGGTGAAATTCTGATTACTTATGAGATTTATAAATGAGGGCCAGAGAAGATCTAGAATTCACCATGTACTGGCTGTGCTAATAAAAGTGTCTGTCAATTTTAGGCTACTAAAAATTACAAAATTAACTCTACTGTAAGGCAACAAAGATATGAAACCAAAACAAAGGGCCCAGGGGAAGCCAAGCCCCAATCCTCGAAGAAGTTGAATACTTAGGGATTGAAATCTAACGTGCCAAATTCTGTTCTTGAAACAAAAAAACAAGGACTAAGAATTCACCAGAGGCAGTAAGTGGGCTGGGCTTCCCAGATCACTAAAGCTGCGCACCTCTTCAGGTCTCTCTTTCTTTACAGATGTTTCCAATATTCAACTCCGGACTTTTCTAAATGAAAAGTATGTTGTCTATGACGCCAGAGACAGCAAGGAACTGCACAGGTTCACCTGCTTCTATTAGGCTCATATAAGAAACAATGGGCCCACAAGTGAGGTTATTTTGATGCTGCAAACAAAGCGAATATAGAAACTATCACCTGACAAGCCAAGAGGCTCAGGCAGGATTTGCCCTTAGATACGTGGACATTTCTCACAAGCAATGTTTAACATGTTGGTAAGAGGGCCACACCTGTGGGGTCACTCAGTAGGAGAAGAGAGAAGCTCACCAGTTTGATGCCCGAGAGGACCTCCAGCAGAGAGATCAGGTTATGGCCATCCCGTAGATCTTCATAAAGATCATTGATGTGCTTGCGAACCTGTGCAAGAGAGTGAAACAGACTGCTTTTTATTTGATCTTGAATTATTTTATTATCTACACAAGACTCTCTGGTTCTAAGTAAACATGAATTAAAGAATTTGAAACTGGAAACAATAATAAAGTTCAGGAATTTTCAGGTCGGAGTACAATGCATGAAATTGAAATACTTACCGGAAATGTGTGTGTTTTTTAGACTGAAGCCAGATCTATTACACACTGTAGCCAACTCTGAACAATAGCCTAGAAGTTTGGACCAGGAGATGGGGAGTCTTAATCATCCTGAAACACCTCAGGAATTACTAAGGACCAAAGTGTGATACAATTGCCAATGATGCACAGATGAGTCCAGCCAGAGCAACTTTCCAGAGTGCTACAAAGAAAACTAAAATGCTAGGTACCCAGTGTTTCATACAGTTACCTCTAATGTAACCCCTCTCTTACCAAATATTTCTGAAGCAAATTTGAGGATTATTTTCTTTTTGGGAAAAAGAATTCCAATTTTATAACTGAAACTGTGGAAAAACAAATCTCTCTTTGGAAAAATGTGTAGTTAAAGTCAAACACTGTGCTAAATGCTTTACATGCCATCTCATACACCCCTCACATCTATAAGGCAGGTATTATTATCATTCTTATTTTGCACATGAGGAAACAAGGCACAAAGAGGTTAAGTAATTTGCCCAAGGTCACAAGTGGAAAAACTGGCCTCAGTTTGGTCTTGCTGATTTTGGTCTTGGTCATTAACTACTATACTTTTATCAGCCATAATCTCATTTAATCTATTTAATCCAAACAACTGCCCTGTACCATTTATTTATTACCCCTATTCCACAGGAGAAACCAAGGAAGCTGAGGCTTTGAGCAGTTAAGGTCATATAACTTTAGTAATTGGCAGTCAGTCTTCTGATTCATTCCAAGTCTAGTGACAACTTCATTGAGTTGACATTCACAACACTGAATTATAAGACTTGTGGAAGTTATAAGGAAAAGATTCATTTTCAACATAAATAATTTTCTAGACAATAATAAAAATGGCTACTTTCAGAAACAGTGGACTTCTAATGACTGGAATTTTTCAAGCAGAGATTAGGATATTGGGATTTCTACATTTGAGTGGAAAACTGAATTATAGTCCTTTCCAATTGTAATCATCAAGCATTCAAATTAGAATGAGAATCAGAAAAGATGAAGACAGGAAATATCTGGGAAGACTTCCTGGAAGAGAAAGGACTTGAAGAATTAGAGAATGTTTTTATAGAAAGAAGATGAGAAAACCTCACAAAACAAGGTATAGAGGCGGAAATATGCAAGGTATGTTTGTATGTGGCATGTGTGTAAGAAGGTGATGGGTAGATTACCCAACTGGAGAAAATGATTCATGAAGTGGACAATAGCATTCAAATATTGAAAGAATATTTCTTCAATTTTTTGTGCTATTCACGATGTACTGGCTATAGATATGACACATTTTTTAGTTTAATCTGCAATATTTACATTTTCTCCAACACTTTAACTCTAGACAATGAACAAAACAATACATTTAGCCCAGACTTGTAGCGTTTGTTGATTTCCATGGTGTAAACACTATCACCATGACCAATTTCAAGCTACTGATACAATATTACTAAATGCGATGGTGGGAAGAAATGCACAGTAGCATAGCATTATATAGTATTTCCATCAAGGAGACACAATAGATATAATTAACCTCAAGAGCATAGACCATAACAACATGTAGTAAAATAATTATGAAGTGATGTGTTTTGAGTATTAAGTTTATTTTAAATATAATTTATTTAATTGTAACTTTATATGATTTAATTTTTAATAATGGCTGTGATTAGCAAGCAGCTCACAAATTCCCCAAAATTTAATATTTGGCTCTCGTGAGCCCATGTAAACTGGCTCCAGCACACCAGTGGCTCCAAGATTTCAAGACCTCTTCCTCAAATGGGTTCAAGGCTTCAAGCCTGGGGCCTGGAACAACCACAGTGCACCATTAACAGAAATAAGCAGGGGCCGGCCCGGTGGCACAGCGGTTAAGTGTGCACATTCCATTTTGGTGGCCTGGGGTTTGCTGCTTCAGATCCCGGGTGCGGAGATGGCACAGCTTGGCAAGCCATGCTGTGGTAGGCATCCCATGTATACAGCAGAGGAAGATGGGCACAGATGCTAGCTCAGGGCCAGTCTTCCTCAGCAAAAAGAGGAGGATTAGCAGCAGTTAGCTCAGGGCTAATCTTCCTCACAAAAAAAAAAAAAAAAGAAGGAAAGAAAGAAGCAGGTCATGAGGGGTGTAAAGGGAGTGGATTTGATAAGTTCAGTTTTAAATATGTTGAATTTAAAATGGCAGCAAAGGAACTACAAATGGAAATGTTCTTGAACCAGCTGGAAATATTAGCATTCAATTCAGGTCAGCTGAGAATTTAAGTTTAGAAGTCATGTGCACAGAGGTGCTAGCTAGAGACATGGGAAATGTTGGGCTTTCTGGGTTAGGGGCAAGAAGAGCAGAGCGCTAAGGACTGAGCCTGGGGGAATAGCCTAAATTAGAAGGCAGGAGATGGAAAAGCAATCAACAAAGGACGGGGTGGGGGGGGCGGGGGGGGTGCACAGGGAAGCAGTGAGAAAGGGACGCAAAAAAAGCAAGAAAGCGTAAATCAAGGAAGGGATGGTCCCAGTATCTAATGCTACACGACAAGGAGGATGAGGGCTAACAAAAGGTTTTCTAATTTTCCGACAAAGAAGAATGTGTTTTTTGTGAGAATAATTTTCTAGAGAGAGGTGGAATGAAAATCAGATTATAAATGAATGGGAGGTAAAAGAAAAAAAGTCAAAAAGGGTCAGCCTGATGGCACAGCAGTTAAGTTCGCACAATCCACTTTGGCGGCCCAGGGTCTGCTGGTTCGGATCCTGGGTGTGGACCTACGCACTGCTTGTCAAGCCATGCCATGGCAGGCGTCCCACATATAAAGCTGAGGAAGATGGGCACAGATGTTAGCTCAGGGCCAGTGTTCCTCAAAAAGAAAAAGTCTCAAGAGAGTATTTGGGGTTGGCCCCATGGCCAAGTGGTTACGTTCGTGCACTCCACTTTGACAGCCCAGGGTTTCGCAGGTCTGGATCCTGGGCGTGGACATGGTACTGCTCATCAGGCCATGCTGAGGCGGCATCCCACATGCCACAACTAGAAGGACCCACAACTAGAATGTACAACTATGTGCTGGGGGGATTTGGGGAGAAAAAGCAGGGGGAAAAAAAGAAGAGACGACAATAAGGGATTTATTTTTGATAACTAAGACCTGAACACAGGGTATAAAAATTGAGAGTGGGCATCGAATAATTATTTAAATAAATTATAGTAGGGTTGAGGACCAAGTGAGATCATGTTATCAACAGGATGCTCAACATCACAGAATACTGAAAAGAAAAAGCAGGCACTCTGAAATGTAAAGTTAATTTCACATCATGGCCCCAGTATCTCTTCGTGAAAATTCCAGTTACACTTTACCTGTGAATAGCAAAATTCAACCATCTTACAAGAAACTTTGATGAAAACTAGATTATGTCTCTCAGTCTTTGTCTGACTATAATAACAAAATAACTATGAAAACCAGCAGAGAGATATAGTCAGAGGTAATGGGGAAGGGGAGTGTACTCAGGTTTTGTCCCTGGAGTATTTGCAACAACAGAGAACAGTGGTCTGTTTCTGACGCACATTGGACACAGCTCTGCCTAGAGAAGGAAAAAGAACTAGCTAACATTTACTAGTGCTTCTATGCCAGAAATTTTTCAGATGCAGAGATGGGATTTGAAGGGCTCCATTAACATCCCAATATCACACAGCTAATAAATGACCAGGTCAATCAAATCTAGGTCTGTCCCATTCTATAGTCTTCACCTCTTCTGCACATACCAGGTTACTTCTTGAAAGTTTTCCACAAATCTCTTGAGAAAAAGTCCAGTGGAGCAAGCACCAGAAGTTTTGGAGGCAGCCAAGTGAAGCCAAGAGTGCTCAGGAATCATAAATACGTATGTTTCTTTCCAACAAATAATCATTCTATTCTGTCAACAAATAAGATGAGTGAAAAATTTCAACCATCCAGGTCCTTGCCTGCCTGCAGACCCTGTGAAAATCACTGTCAAAATTAGTGAATGTGTCCAAAGAATATATACAAATGGCTAACAAACTCATGAAAAGATGCTCAATATCATTAGCCATAAGGAAAATATAAATCAAAAAAAACAGTGAGATACCACTTCACGCCCACTAGGATGGCTACAATCAAAAAGATAGGTAATAAGCTTTGGTGGGGATGTAGAGAAACTGGAACCCTCATACACTGCTCGTGGGAATGAAAATGGTACAGCTGCTTTGGAAAATGGTCTGACAGTTCCCCAAAAGGCAAAACACAAGTTACCATATGACTCAGTAATTTTACTCCCAGGTATATATACCCAAGAGAGTTGAAAACACGTCCAGAAAAAAACTTATACATTTTTGAAAGAATGAATGTTCAGAGTAGCATTCATTGTTCATAGCAGCAAAAAAGTAAAAATAACCCAAATGTCTATCAATTAACAAATGGGTAAACAAAATGTGGTATCTAAGGATTTATAAGAATTTATAACATGGATGAGCCTTGAAAACATTATGCTAGGTGAAAGAAGCCAGTGACAAAGGAAAGGACCACATATTGTACGATTCCATTTATATGAGATACAATAGGCAAATCTGGAGAGACAGAAAGTAGATTGGTGGTTGCCTAGACCTGCGGGAGGATATGCAGAGATCATGGGTGATGACTAAAGGGTACAGGGTCTCTTTTTGGGGTGATGAAAATGTTCTAAAATTAGTTATGGTGATGGTTGCACAACTCTGTGAATATACTAAAAGCCACTGAATCGTATACTTTAAATGGGTGAATTGCATGATATGTGAATTAAATCTCAAAAAAGCTATTTTTAAAAATTAATGAATGACTACATTTTCAGAGACCAAGCCCATCCTAACCCAGGCCAACCCTCCCTAACTGCCACGCATTAATAAGCCAAGGAAATTCTGCTCTCCCAATTTTTTAAAGCTTGGCCTGAAGTTATGAAAAAATAAACAGCTTCCTCCAACTTCTGAGTGGCTTTAGCAAAGGGAATAAATTGCACTTAAGTGCTTAGACTCAGACTCTGAGCCCGAAGGGATTTTAATGATTACTTAACTCTAACACTCTCAGTTTACAGATGAGAAAAGCATTGCCCAGAGAAGTTAAATAACCTGTTAGATCATTTAGCTGAGAACTGTCAGACCACTGTCTTCTGACTCCAAATTCAGTGCTCTTTCTCTTCACAAGGCTTCCATAATGCTTGAAGAGTCGATATGACATATTATCAACATTATGAAATTATAAGAGGAACCCCCCACAAAAGAACCAAGGATTATCATGTACCATTCTTTGATACCTGTAAAAAAACCTGATCTAGCAAAGCTTTCTTCTGAAACTATTAAAAGAAAACATAAACAGCTCAGTTTCCTTGATCCAAGCTACACTGAAGAGCAATAAACAGGTCTAAGGAGAAAGTTTTAAAGTGAAGAGTATGTTATTTATTCTCATCTACACTTATTAAAAGATACAAGGAAATTGAGAGCAAGCCTGGTAACTTCGGATGGATTTCTGAATTTATATATTTCTCAACTATAAGAGGGAAATTCCACATTGATTTGATGGCCAAATTTATCATCGAGGAAAAGCCTAATACTAAAAAACAGATTAGAGTTGGCCTAGACTTTTCACTCGGGAAAGAACTGCTCAAACGCAGGGAATAAGAGTAGAGGCTGGGAATCCCTGCTGGATAAAGCAGAGTGAAAGAGGGAAGCAAAGCGTGAGGCTCTTTGCCGTTAAGAATTCTCTTGTCTCTCTGATTTGAGAATTCCTTATGTTTTGAAGAATCTAACAGTGGTACCAGCCAAACTTGATTAACAAAGATTCCCTGAGGATGACTAAAATCCACAAAGGGTAATTTTACTTAATAGGCAGGCACTTATGCATGCATAGGGAGTAGACAATGAAAGCCCAAATGTAGGCTCAAAACTTTGTGGGGCTTGAGATGTGTTTAGAGTGAAATCAAGCCCTGAAAACTCAGGTCCAGGCAGAGAAAGCTATGAACCATCACCATATGGTCACACTTGGACAACAAAGACAACGCTCCTCTCCTCTGCGTCTAACCAGCACTACTTTGTCAACCTTAAATTAAACTCCACTGCCAGGCTCCTCCTGACCTTTCCCACAGACAAGAATAAGCAAAGAGGTGTAAAAGTCCACAGTGTTTAGGGAGCAGTGAGTTGTGTCATGTGGCTCAGCAGAGACGGCACAGCGGAGATGGCACAGGGGAGAGTGCCTGGAATCAGCAGAGCTATCTAGTACCCCGTGTGCAATCAGAGAACCTCAGACAGACAAAAATTGAGAACATTAGTAAAAATTTGGAGTTTGAAAACTTTTGCTGGGTTATCTGAAATTCTTAACTAAAATTCCAGGAAGGCCAGTGATTCTAGATTACACACATGAATAAAAATGGGAAGAGCTATTCCATATGCTAGATTAAATATTGGCCTTTCCCTTCTACCTATTAACCTCTGAAGGCAATAGGAACTGACCAGAAAAGGCATTTTTCCTCCTTCTCAGGAGCTCATGTTCTCAGTTCTATCTAATCCTCTCATCCTTTCCTGAAGTTCTCTTTGGGGAGATATACTTTATCAGCTACCAGGACCTAGAGATATGGCAAGGATAATTTAAATAAAACCTCATTTAAAACTCTAGATTTTTCTTTTTGATAGTTCTGGCATATAAGCAGAACTCTTGGGTTTATAGGCTTGCATTCTAAATTAAGTTATTTATATATTTCAGAAGCTTACATTCTTAACAAGTCTCTTTTAAGACTGGACCAATACTGTTCTTAAATAACACAGAGAAATTAATTTGCTTATTCCAGAACAAATTGTTTCCCAAAGAGATATTTGGGAATCCAAGAGATTCTAGGTTAACTAAATCTAGAACTTGAGAGCCTTGGTTGTTTTGTTCTTATATCAGTCCGCCTGCCAATGGCAACATTAATCTGGGTGTACTTGGGAAACAAAATGAAGGATGCTTGAGTTATAAAAACAACTCTCGAGCCCTAAGTCTCAGCCCAAAGTTCAAAGAATTCCAGTGTGGAGCAATGATTCTGATTAGCAGTGAATCTCTCTCTGAAATATCCCAAGATGAGAAAATGCTGTTGGAATTGTAAGGCTGAGGGCTGGAGAAGAGATGAAAAATAGCCAGGGATTTAAGTAAAGCTCTGGCTGGCCTCCAATTTCTAACAATGCTATGATGTGTTTGTCTAGTTTCTCCCTCCCTGGGCCTCCTGTCATCACACAGCACTGAGGCAGAGGTCCAACAGGCAACATCAGCTACAAATGAACAGCAGGGAACCACGGCACTTATATTCAACTACAAAGTTTAGGGAGACAAGCTTGAGGCAGGAAAAAGTCAGTTCTTCCATTGTCAGAGATGAAGTATGAAAGCAGAATGAGTTGGGGACATATTTAGTAGAAAGAACAAGTAATTTTGGTCAGAAGGCTCATGACTTATCCTTAGCCCCATTCTTCACTAGCTATATGATCTTGGGAAAGTCACTTCATCCTTCTAATTCTCAATTTCCTTAGTTGTGAAAATTGAGAGGATAAAATACCTTTATCTCCTTCAGGGTTATTAGAAGGATCAAGTCAGACAAGAACGTGCTTTGTAAGCTATAAAGCACTACCGAAATATTATTTACTCACGGGAACAAACACCTATATTGGATACTTCTCACGTCCCGGGTGCAGGACTTCATACGACAGTAGCACAATACGGTCCTAGCCCTCGATGAGCAGGAGACTAAAGTGTGAACACACAAGGCATCTCTTCAAAGTGGTATGGAACAGAGGTAGAGTTGCAATTTATTTAGTCTGAGGAATGGAGGTCAGAGGGTCAGAAACTGGAGCTGGGCCTTGAGAGGTTGAGTGGGTAATGGCCAGGCAGAGAAGGTCAGTACATGCATTCTAGGGAAAGAGAAATTAATAAGCAAAGAAGTGTGAAAGTACACAGTATTTAGGGAACAGTGAGTTGTTTCATGTGGCTACAGCACAGGCTACACAGGGGAGAATGCCTGGAAACGAAGCTGGACAGGTTGGAACCACGTTGTGAAGGGCTCTGAATCATGACAGAGTTACAGGTCATCAAACTAGAGGCAACTGGTACACACTAAAGGAATTGGAGAACAGCACATTTTTTCTCCTTGTCTCTCCCCCTTCCTTCTTTGTCTTGATACTAAAAAAATAAGACACAGGGGCTGGCCCCGTGGCCGAGTGGTTAAGTTCGCGCGCTCCGCTGCAGGCGGCCCAGTGTTTCGTTGGTTCGAATCCTGGGCGCGGACATGGCACTGCTCATCAAACCACGCTGAGGCAGCGTCCCACATGCCACAACTAGAAGGACCCACAACGAAGAATATACAACTATGTACTGGGGGGCTTTGGGGAGAAAAAGGAAAAAAATAAAATCTTTAAAAAAAATTAAAAAAAAAAAAATAAGACACAATACCTGCCTTCAAGTTACAATCTAGCAGAAAGATAAATGCTATAGGTGTTATAACAGAAGGACATAAGGAGTACAGTGAGGGCACAAAGAAAAGGGCTGTCAATTCCTTTATGGGAGAGTCAGAAAAATATTTATTGAGGAGGTGTTAAGTCGGTGTTATCCAGGCAGAACAGAGTTGTGGAAGGTATTCCAAGCAGAGGGAACAGGATGAGCAAAGATACAGAGTCATAAAATAGCAGGGCACATAGTTCAGCAAGAGCTTAAGGTATGAGGGGAATTTGACACTAGGAGCCTGGAAAGGTAGGCAGAAGGCAGGGCCAGTACTGCGAAAGTTAAGAGCACAGGTTCTAGACTTCAGGTTGCCTGAATTCAAAAATTTCAGTTCTGCCTCTTTCTAGTTGTGTGATTTTGAACAGGTTACATAACCTCTCTAAACCTCATATTCCTCACTGATAAGATGGGAATATTAACAGAATCTACAGCATAAGGTTTAAATGAGATAAGATAAATGAAGGATTAAATGAGATAACCCATGTAAAAGACTTAGTACAGAATGTCTGATTTATAGTTAGTACTCAACAAACTATTATTACTATTATCATTATCATTGCTATTATAGAAAACTTTATTAGGAAGCTATCATAGTGGTCAAGGCAAGGGATGAAGAGACCCTGGACTAGAACAGAGGTAATGGGGATGGAGAAGAGAAGTCAGATGCAAGCATCTTTCTGAGTTGAAAGTGATTGATTGGAGTTGGTGACAAGGGAGACATGATGGGCAGGATTGAATATAGTGTGATTCCAGATTCCTAACTTGGACAGGTAGGTATGTGAGTGAAAATATTTGTCAATTTGGGATGTGTTGAATATAGGATATGTCTGGGTAACATCCAGATGAACATGTCAAGTACACTGTGAGATGTACAGGTCTTTGGCTTAGGAAATACAGGAAAAGTGTCTATTAATTACCTCCCCATCCATATGTTGTAGTTTGAAAACTGCCCTCACCTGCAGTCCCATTAAACACGTGGCCCTAAGGAGCCATGTTTGATTTATATAACCATCTCTGTGGCCATAGTTTACTGAACTACATATGGACACCTGACCTATGCAGAAAAAGAAAACTCCAGCCAATCAGATTTTTTGTGTTTGTGTATTCAGAATCGTGTAGCCACAGGGGTTTACATCAGCACATGAGGCATAGCCACCACGGCTCACACACAAACAATGGGAAATGCAGAGAAATGAATGTAGGAGACATATAGAAATAAATAAAAATTAAGGACTACAAGGCCTCATAAAAACGGAAGGAGAGAGCAGCTGCCTGGTAACGTTTAGTGTTCATAAAGCCCAGCTGCATCCAGACAGCAGATGCTGTGAGATCACCCTGTACCCTTTTCTACTCGTGCTTCCTTGCATTCCATGCAACCAGGCGATCCCTGTGACTAACACAGGAGAGACGGCCAAAGGAAAATAGAGAGAACAAAACCAGAAAATGGCCAAGGTTAGGAGCCTGGGGAACATCAACATGGAGGAGTCAGAGGAAGAAAAGCCAGTGAAAGACACAGGGAAAAGGCATAGAGGGAAGAGGTAATTCAGGAAAAGCAGCATCCTAGGAGCCAATGTAAGAGAGAGTTTTAAGGAGAAGTAGGTTAGTCAACAGTCTCAAGTGCAGGGGCCAGCCCCATGGCCTAGTGGTTAAGTTCCACATGCTCTACTTCGGTGGCATGGGTTCAGTTCCCGGGCATGGACTACATCACTCTTCAGCAGCCACGCACGGGTGGTGACCCACATACAAAGCAGGAAGATTCGCATGAATGTTAGCTCAGGGCAAATCTTCCTCAGCAAAACAAAACAAAACAAAACAAAACAAAAAACAGCATCAACTGCTACAGAGAAATCAAATAAGAAGAAAATAAAACTAAGTTACTGGATATGGCAATTAAAAGGTCACTGGAGACCTTTCCCAGAGCAGTTATCATTATAACTCAAAATTATTTGAATTAATCGAGTAATTATTACATAATATTCAAAAACTTTGTTTTCAAAACTTGACTGCTACATTAGTCATACTATTCATCCTTAGGTTGGTCTTTAACATGCCTCTGCCTTGGTTTCTCCTACATTTAAAAATAATAATAAAATCTCCCCCAAACCCTGGCCATTCTGGAAGTGCTCTGTATCTTAAACTGCATGGTAGTTATACACGTATATACACACATAAAAATTCATTAAACTAAACATTTAAGTTTCATGTACTTTAAGAGACAGAGGGAACAAAATCCCCTCTGCGCCATCCTTACAAACTAATCAGATTGAAAAATTAAAAAAAGGGGCTTTTAAATATTGTAAAGCTAGGAGCAAAGCATTCTTTGAATCCCAGAAATCACCCCATGGTCTCCTCAACCTCAGCCTTCTGGGGTAATGGCATGTATTACTGTCCTTGCCAAGAAATTGATTAGTAAAAGTTTCCACACTGTTATGACTATATTCATTAAAAAAAAAGAAGAAGAAAGAAAAAGTCATGTGTATCTCCACCGACCCAAGCACATGGCAAGCAATCTAAACTATCTGAGAGAAGGGACTGATAGATTCAGACTAATACAGCCAGAGGTGCCAGCGTAGCGTCTATGAAGGAGTCCTACCTTCATCAGGTGCTTGTTGACCCACTTGGTGAACGTCTTCTTTTGAACGCGGTCCCGTTCATCTGTAAAGGAAACACACAGAAGGCACTGGCTTAGCACTATCTGGGCAACAAGTTCCTATATTGCTGCCTTGCCCACACCCCAGCTTCTCCAGGATGGTAGAGGCAGCACAGAACTGTGAGACAGCGTCTTATTGTGGGGAAGGTTGGCCTGCCTGAACTTCCTCTTCTATTCTGACCATGTTGTCACTTTACAGATTAGACAGAATCACATGCCTCAAAAATCATGCCATGGCAAGGTCTCCTTAGCATCATAATTCTCTGGGGAGCAAAGCGATACCCTCCTCCACAGCAAGCTCCAAAAACTCAAAGCTGTAAATACCACCAACAGAAGGGGTGGAGTGGCCTTGGGATTTGGGACGCTCATATTGCAGTGGGTAAATCTCACTCTTCATACACCAATCTTCCTGATCAATGCTCTACTCCCACCCTTTCCTATCCTAGTACTTCCTTCATTCCAATTTTCTCACCAGCCATTACCAACCAGCCAAACTCGCAAAGCTGACCAGTTTATCCTCACTGCACATCTCCTTCCTCCCTCCCTTCCTTCTCCCAAGTCTCAGAGAGCCGCCATTTCTTTGTAGGCAAACTCTCCTTCATTCTCAGTTTTGTTCACCTCTTTAACAGAAACGTGACTGTCAATACTTGACAATAACTGCTCCACAGAGGCCTGTCCTGCAGAAGATTCATTTTCTCCCACAACTGCCAATTCCCCAGAGCCACTTCCACACCACTGATCCATCAGCCCCACTCCTCTGCTGTTTGAAGCCCATTCTATCCCCTATACCATCTTCTTCCAATCAACCTCACCATCATCAACCATTCCCTGCTGTCTGCTCCCCTCCACATGGCAGAACTACCTTAACCTTCCCTGACAACTTGGTTCACATTTATCCTCTCCACTTGTATCCTCCGGCATCATCCTCTAATTACTTCAACATATATGCTGACAATATATCTGACCTTACTTGGCTCCACTGACCTCCATCTCCAATTCATATCTGGCCACCACACTACCACATGCTGGGCCTCATTCCTTCTCCAAACACACCTACTTAGCAGTCATCTTTATCAGTCTCTCATACCTCCTAATAATTCTCAACTTTCAATCACTACTCCATTCTTATTTTACTCTATTTATTAAGGACATCTGAGATTACCCTAGTCTATGCTAGATAACATGATTAGGCAGTTCAAGGCTGCCACCACTAATACCCCAGGGACTCTCACCCGCCTAACCTTCTACTATTACATTCACCATGACAGTCTCTAAACCTGAATTACCACCACTGGTAATTTTTCTCCAAGTAGTAGCACATTTAAGAAAGTGGCAGAATTATATAAATCTAGTTCATTAGTAATTCATACAAACTTCACTTAGGTTTCTCTCCCTACTGCCCAGTTACTCTCTTCTTACTGATTCTCTAGTAAAAGCCACATAAGTACCATTCCAAACAATGCCAACACTCTCTCTCCACTTCCAGGTGAATGCACTGTATCTACTTACTTTTCTGGGTTGATAGCCATTCAGTAAGCACTCCCTCATCTGTGTCTCTGGTCTTATTTTCCCATTCTTTTCAGCCTTGAATCCTTTCCTGTTTTGCAAGGAACAATTATCTCTTCTTGCTATAGACCACAGAATTTAGGAATTAGAATGGACCTTAGAAGTTATCTCCTCTAATTGCCTGCTGATACACCAATCCCTTCAACAACAAAGAATCATGTATTCAGAGTTGAAAGGCCTGCCAAAACTTGCACATGTTTACAATATTCTCGACACTTAAAACTTAGAGAATTTACTACTTCATAAGGTAACACCAATTTAATAGTTCCATAAAGTGTCATAATCTGCTTCCTTGTAAATTCTGCCTACTGGCTCTCATTTGGTACTGTTAGAAGTTTTTTTAAAGTCTAACCTATTTAAAGTCACTTAATAGAGTCCTGTATGTATTTGAAGCCAGGATTTTTATTAGATTTGACCACTGTCATTTCAACATATTTTGATGTTTTGATCTTTTTAGACGCTGATTCAGTTATTTAATACCTTCATCATCCTTTTCAAACCTGTCATCTGCAGACTGAATCAGAATCAGCTTGCAAGTACAGTCTTATCTAAATCACTGACACTTTGCTCATACTGTTTCTGTTCTCTTCACGATATGCTACTCTTTTCCTCTCTATGTCTCCAAATGCTATTTATTCTTTAAAATCCAGCTCATTTATTCACTCGTTTATTCTTTGAATAAATCTTTATTAAGGACCTGGCTGCTTAGAACAGCCTGTGTTACACAAAGTCACAGTCCCTACCCTTTAAAAGAGATGACAGCCCAGCAGAGAAGAGCAATAACTTCAATGCAGTTTGATAAGTGCTATAACAGAGGTTAGCATAGAGTGCCCAAAAACATTAGAGAAATGGTTACGCCTACCTGAGTAGGGGAGGGAAACAGGGGAGGTTACTGAAAGTTTCCAGATGAGTGACTCTAACTAACGTTAAAAGATGAGTAGAAGTTAGCCAGAAAGAGAAGGGAAGGCACGAAGTTATTACATGAAGTTTCATCTAATGCAAATCCATGGAGAAAAGACGGAGCTTATGTTCAGAGACCTGCACAGAATTAAGGATGTGTATTAGGTAATGGTGAGACTCGATAGGATGTTAGGGCTAAATCATGACCTTCCAGGACAAGCTGAGTTCAAACTTTATCGTCACGAAAATGGTAAGGGGAAGGAAAGGGGAAGCACTGAAAGATTTTAAATAGGAGAACGACATGATCAGATTTGTGTTTAAGAAAAATTACTCTGGCAGCCTTTCCTGACAATTCCAGTTTTCAATAGTCTCTTTGTTGTCCAAATTTTTATGGTACTTACCAAGTTAATCACTCAATTAGCACATATAATTGTATAGAGTTCTGAACTTTTAATACACTTAATTCTTACATCACTAATGAGATCATTAACTCCTTAAGAAACTATGCTTTATTTTTTTGTATCTCCCACAGCTTCTAATAGCTAAAACTCTACATAATAAGACATAAAACTAAAACAAAAACTTTCTTGATTGGCCAATATATGATTAGAGAAGACTGGCTAAAGAAATATACAGAATAAATCAGAACCAAGTTACCTATAAGAAAACAGTCCAACAGGTAAAAGCCTCAACACCCCAATAAGCATCACCTGTGTGCTGGGACATGCAGACATGATGGAAAAACAAAATTAAAGCTAACTAAAAATTCTGCCCACCACATTTTCACCAACACCAGGCCCACTCTGCTTCCCTATGTTTATTACCTTCATAACCAAGAATAGTCTGTTTCTAGTTTTACAAAATTCTCACTCTGAAGACACAAGTTTCCTGTTTTTCTTTTTAGAATTTCTTTTATTATAAAAATTACATGTGTTTGCTATAACAGGTTAAACAATACATAGATGGAAAGGGAAAAAGTTAATAAATTTCTCTTTAAACTAATCAATATTTTAACGAAGAGGTGCAATTCATGTGATTTCTTTTTAGTCCACTGTCTCATCTATTTTAGACCTGAAGATGTGAGTAGCACAATTGAGTCTTTTTAATTTTACCATGCATAAGTTACTCTGCTTACCTACCAATCCCTTCCATGAGGATAATGCACTAGGGAAACCTGATGGTCTCATATCAGTCTTGCTTCCAATAGCTAAGAAACTGACTTTCAATTCAGGTGGAAGAGGTTTAAGTACTGAATATAATTACTAAGGGCAACATGATTACAAGCGCTTCCCAAGACCAGCCAGCATGCTTAGTGCTGAGCTGTCCGTTCCTCAGAAAAGGGCTTTATAGAACAACTTTGCCTCAAAGCTGGAGGATCCTTTTTTAGGATTCTATGTTGCAGACCCATCAATTACATGAAAGTTCTTTCCTAATTTAAGCATCACGACAAGAGGATATTGCAGCACATAGAGTTTAAGATCTTAATATTTTAGCAAGGAAATTCATCGGGGAAGCCAAAGAGCAACTCTATTACACAGACCTTCAGAATGCTCCAAACAGCTCAGACTTTCAAACTTTTTAATACGTTTCTGGTTTGGTCCCCTACGTATAAATCCTGAATTTAATTCCAGCCCAGCAAAGATCTTTGTACCTAACCCTGGAGGTAGAATTTTCAGAAGGCACCTTACAAGAGAGGAAAATAGTCAAAGAAAAGGTGATATTCCTTTTGATGCTTTTTATAAACTCAGCTGCACCAAAGGCTATGAACTGACAATGGAGAACCCAACTGCTCACTGGGAAATTCTTAGATTGAACATATTGAGGCACCAATTAATCATGTGGGGGTTACTTAATTAGAAGGATTTAATACTTGTTTCCAACTATATTAAGACCACTACAGGCAACCGAGCTACCAATATCTACCCTAATTTTTTTTATTTTAGTTTCACTGGCAGAGATGTCCCTCTCTGTAAATGAGGCAAGTCCTTCCATCTAAACTCTGAATCCACTTTCTCACCTCTTACTCCCCCACATGACCTGGCTTCCAGCCCCCAAATTGACTGAAACTGCTCTCCCCACATTCACCTAATCGCCAGCCCAGAAGACACTGCTGATCATTCCTTCTCACCTTTTAAATCCACTCTCCCTCTTGAATCTGAGACTCCATTCTACCCTGATTTTCCTCCTTCCTCTTTGGTTGTTCTTTCTCCTCTGTTCACTTCTTAAATGTTTGCTCATCCTTAGCCCTCTTTCCTTTTCATTCTGTATTACGGGTTCATAAGATATCCATGGACCCAAGGGTCTGTAGACGGGTTTGGAGAGGGGTGTTGGGAACCACCTAAAACTGCATGAAAAATTTTGAGTGTTATGTACATAGTGGGAGAAAAAATAAAAATCATAGCTTTTCAAAAAAAAAGTTAAGAAGAGCCGTTCTCTATACTCTCCCAGAATGATTTAATCTCCTCCCATGGTTTCAACTACAACCTATACTCTGATAATTTCTAAATCCGTATCTTCAGTTCAAGGCTTTATTCTAAATACCACTCTCATATGTCCAATTGCCTCTTAAAAATTTCATGCTCACCTCACACTCACCTTGCTGAAAACTGAACTCTTCTTTTTCCCCTGCTTCTAAAAGGTTTCCCTGCTATAATCCATTATGGACTGAATGTTTGTGTCCCCCTCAGTATTCATATATTGAAATCCTAACCCCCACCATGCTAGTAACAGAAGGTGAGGCCTTTGGGAGATGATTAGGTCATGACAGTGGAGCCCTGATGAACAGGATTAGTGTCCTTATAAAAGGGACCTCAGAGAGCTCTCTTGCTCTCTTTCTTCCATGAGAGGGTACAGTGAGAAGACAGCTGTCTATGAACCAGGAAGAGGGCTCTCACTAGACACTAAATCTGCAGCTGCCTTAATCTTGGACTTGCAGCTTCCAGAACTGTGAGAAATAAATGTTTGCTGTTTACGCCATCCAGTCTAAGGTTTTACTATAGCAGCCCAAACTGACTAAGATGACATCCTTTTCAATGCTGCCAAAAATCCTTCTGACAAGACTGATCTTGTTACTATCCACCTTAAAATCCTTCAGTGACTCCTTATCCTCCTAATAATATTAATAGTTAATATTTATTGGGCACCTACTTTTGTGCTAAGTACCTTACATATATTATTTCTAATGCTCAACAACCCTGAAAGATAGGTATTATTGTACTAGAAAGATAAAGCCCGAGAGGTTAAGTAACTTGCCTGAGATCACAAGGTAGGTAATGAAGTCAAATTTCAACTCATCTCCACTGGATTCCAAAGCCTGATGCCTCCATTCAGGATAATATTCAAACTTTTTAGCTGGGGATCTAAGACACATTATGATGTGATGCCTGCCTGCCACTCATCCCCTTCCATTCTCTCATAAAAACTCCAGCCTTCTGAACATTCTCACCAGAATGCAATCCTACCCTTGTATTTACTGTTCCCTTTGCATGGAATAGAGTTCCCCACCTCTCTGACTACTCTTTCTTCAGCATTCAACTCAACTATCACCTCCTCCAGGAGCTTTTCCCACCCCTTACACTAGTTTAGGCGATATGCCCCTTGTGTTTATTGCAAGGTATCATAGCTTACTTGTCTATCTGTCCTACTCTACTAGGAGCGATCTGAGAATAGGCCTAGGGTTGGAATGAAAGCCTGCATTTGAGGCACAAAGATCTGTGTTCTGATTCGACATAGCCTACAACACAGTCCCGGTCCATTATGAATCATTAAAAAAGCAAATGAGAGAAGAGCCTCTGCTTGTTTCCCTGAGGGCCACAAAAAAATCACAAGGGGTTCAAAAAGCCCAAGAAGCACCAACCACCTGGAAATCTAAAAATGAGAGAGCTGAGCTAAAAGAGAAGGGAAATAGAGAGTCAGAATGGGCCTGTTCTGCGACCTCATGAAGTTTATAATCTAGTAGAGATCAACATGTAAATAATTAACAATAACACCAAGCAAATAACACACCAGATATAAGCTACACAAAATCATGCGGATAAACACAGAGTTGACTGATTCTGGTAGAGGGGTAGGAAAAGAGTTCATGGAAAGCATGGTGTTTAACTAAATCGTAGATGACAGGTAGCATTTTGGCAGCTCAAAAAGGGGTTAAGGAATTCTAAACCAAAGAAAAAGTATGAGCAGTGGTTTGGAGACTTATAAGTACACAGGATGTGTTTTAGGGAACGGTATGGATACGCACAGCAGACATTTAGCAATGTAATGAGAAAGGGAACTAGCAAGGTCGCCAGAGGCCAAATCACTCCAGAAAGCTGGAGGGAGAAGTATGTCCTTAATTCAGTAGATAAAAGAATATCACTGAAATTTTCTGAAGCAGAGGGTGTTTTGGAAAGATTGATCTGGCATTGGCTTTAGGCCAGACTGCAGCAGAGAGACACCATGAGGTAGAAGAACGAGTTACAGGCCTAGTGACAAACCAAGAAAGAAACCTACGAGCATGAATGAGGACAGAGGCAGCAGGAATGTAAAGAGGGCAGGCCCATCCCCAAACACTGTATAGGCAAAAACAGCCCTTAACTACTGATTAGACGCGTTAAGGAAAGGGAGAGTTCCAGATAATTCTAATGTTTCTAGTCAGAGCAACTGGGAGGAGTGGTACCTTGAGATAAGGAAAACAGAAGGCAGCACAGATTGGGTGAGGGTAGGTTGGGTGAAGTAGAAGAAAAATAATGAAGTATTGGCAGGACCTTAGGTCTCAAATTCAGAAGAGCAGTCAGAATTTAGACTATAGATTTGAAGCTAACAGTTGATAGCTGAGTCTGTAGCAGGCAGAGCAGATAGCCTATTTCAACAAATCTTCCTAAATCACCACTTTGCCCGTATCATCCCTTTATTTGAAATCCTTTCATGGCTCCTAGAAAACCAGGGGATCAGGTCTCAGTCCTTTGTTTCCATAGTCCACTACGACCATTTGAAATTCAATTCCATCTTTTTTCACAGCATCAGGTGGTTGGAGGAGATAAAGACAAGACACTGCCTCTGACCTGAAGGAATTTACAATCTATCTACTCTTCCAACTTTATCTTTAGACTCTCCCCTGCATGCCTCAACTACAACCATTCAGATCTCATTGTTTCCAAACATACCTTGCACATTCTTGCCTTCGTTTACCCTTTTCCCCCAATTGGAATTTCTACCCTCCTTTCCTTGGTTTATCTAATTTAGAGCCTCCTTACAAGGTCAAGCTGAAGTCCCACTTCTCCCTTTTCATCTTTCTGGCTATGCCAGCTACCTCTGGATGCCTGTAGATGCTTGTGTTTATTCGATTTACTTGGCACCAAGCATTCAAAACCTACTGTTAGATATCTCTATATAAAGTCCTATTTCTCTAATTGTTAGATATCTCTATACGTAAATCCTATTACTCTCTCTGAACTTTAGCTCTTTGGAGTCAAGAGCTATGTTTTAAATTTCCTTAAATATCCAACATTTAGGATAATAGTAGGCACTCAAGAATAAGCATTCATTTAATAAATATACACAGAGAACTCGCTATGAGCCAAGGCTATTTCTACAAGGACACTTTAAGATGGTATTTTCAAAGTCAGACTAAGAGGTATTCTCAAATAATAATTAAAAAATTAAAAGACTGTTTTTCAGCAGGGAGCAGGGATTTCCATTCGGATGCGCCTTCTACAGTTACAGCTTTCCTAAATTCTTCGTGCCACATCTGAACCCAGGAGACTTTGTACCACTTAATGTAAACTCAAAGAAAATGGGCTGAATTAAAGATCAAGCAATTAAAATGTGCTTACCAATAATGTATAATGGCACCAGCATTAAAAATCATTCCTATCCTCAGAAGTATATAAGTAAACTTTGGGAGGTAAGTCTGACCTAGATATTTCTTGTGTTTACTCTGTGTCAGGCACTGTGTGAGGCCTGTCTCACTTAGTACTTGACTTAACCCTCACAACTCTAGTAAATATGCATTATTTATCCTCATTTTATAGATCAAATTGATGCTCAGAAAAGCTTATTAATAATTTGCCAGAATTCACACAATTAGTATGTAGCAGAATTGAGATTCAAATCCAAGTTTGTCATGGACTTTTAACCACCACACTCTACTGCTGCCATGAAATTATTAGAAGGCAACACAATGTAGTCCTACATAATTAAGGGAAGAGGAGAGGTGCAATAGGGATTCATGAAAGGCATCTATCACCAAGGGATGGTGCAGACTTAGAATGTCTCAATGAGGATTGAGACTTGGAAACTTAGGGAAGTGATAACCCTAGAAACTTCAACGCAAAATTAAAATATTATGTTATTTCTTAAGAAAACCTGAACTTTATTAATGATAATTTATTCTTTACACTATTGGGAATCAGAAAATACAGGGCAGAAGTTAGATAAAGAAATAAGCCAGGAGCAAGCATGGTAGCAAAAGAAAAGAGCCACAGAGATGGAGGGAGAGGCATCAGATGAGAAGGGAAAAGGGAGAAAAGCTCAGTAATTTCTAAAGTATTAACTGGAGTATCATATTCAGAAAAATTAAATACTTCACAGATACAATGAAATACTGAGGCTTAAGAATCCTCAAAAAACCTTAAAGATAAAGAAATCAAAGCCTGGAGGGATTTAAGAACTTAGATAAGGTCACATGGGCAGAATCAGGTCTATAATTTCGATTTGCTGGCCTCTAGTCTATGGTTCTTACCTTAAAGGACACTCATCTCCCCTCTCTGAGCCTGATTTTCATCTATAAAGTGACAGTTTGGACTAGATGGACCTAGTCCAAACACCAATCTGTGAATTAGCCATATCGAAATCACCTGGGAAGGTTGCACTGGCTAAGTGCTTGAAGACCATGTACCCCTCACGACTCTGAGTTAGGGTCTATGTTAATCCACTTTTAACGAATGCAGAAACCAAGGCATAGAAAGGTTAAGCACTTTTCCCAGTTTAAATAGCTGTTAAGTGCTAGAGCAGGAGCCCCAGGCAGACAGTTTATGTCAAAATCCATCTTCTTAACTATTGGGCTACACTGCCTCCACTGGATTAAGTGAGGTACAATGAGCCGGGAGAATAATGTTTTTGGCTTGAAACTTTCAACAAAGATTCTAGACTCCCTTATAGTTCTCTGTTGATTACAGAAAAAGGGCCCTTTTATCTCCAAGTACTTTCAGATGCAGACGATTCTTTCCTCTAGATCTCAGGAAGGAAATCTCAACGATACCAGAAAGATAAAAAGCTGGACTACATGGCAATAACTGACAAAAATTGACCCTCCGTGTGCCTCAAACATTACTATAGTACCAGCTTTGTTTCTCAAAAAGCGCTTAGCTATTTGGCAGTACCAGCCTAGCAGTCAGCAGATGAGATCGGAACCCTAGTTCTGCTCTCCACTCTGAAGTTGCTTTTGAGGTCCTCTCTTCAGCAAACAAACAGTGATTTCAATTTTAGTGAAAATCTGCCTATCTGGGTCACAATTTTGTTCTGTTTTAGAGACACAGAGTATAAAATCAAAAGATGTTAGCAGACGATCAATCCAGTAGTTCCCAAACTTAGATTTCACAAACCAGTAAATGCTCCAAAATAAATTAGAAAACATAACATAGAGCAGTCAACTTTTTATTTTGCTAAGTGAGGATATCCAAAAACTAACTACCATCTAATAACAACTTTTCTGTAAAATAAAGGACATTTTAATATAAAAAAAAGTAGGAAGGGCAATTTCAGAATAAAGGAAAGTTCTTTTAAGTAAGTTTAGCTTTACGAAAGGCACACTACATTTTCCTTATCTTTTTCATTACATGGAGAATTGAGGAATTGATATCTCATTCCAGCACCAGTCTGTACACCCTATAGTTTGGAAGCCAAGGAAATGTATGGCCAAAAAGGCTAGGCCACTTGCTCAAGGTCACAGAAGATTATTTAAATTAACTCTTCTCCTTCATCAAGAGAGCTCTGAGTTACAGCCAATATGACTCTTCTCCTAGCCTCCAATTCTTCTTTAGGTCTATCCCCAGACCATCTTCAAGCCTTTTTCCCTCCTCGTAGCTGGCAGGAGAGAGTAAGTGTAAGAGAATTAGCAACCAGCCCCAAAGAGGAAACCTAGGTCATGACTCCTCCCTCCACCCCCACCCCATCCAGTCTGCTCAGAGGTGGACTCGGTAACCAACTAACTTCGCTAAAAATATACCCTGGACTTTCAGAACTACGCAACATAATTTAAAAGTGGTTTCCTGATACAGGCAGAAGTGTGAGTATGAATTCAGTCTCTATAAAAAAGTCCCACACCCAAAGCTTAGGCTCTTAACTGCCAGTCACTACAAGCTTATGAAGTTCCGCAGGAAGTAAGGCACCCAATCTATTCCACTGCACATTTTAACAAGCCCAAAGGTTAAAACACCTGGAAGGCTTCAAAGCCCACACATTCCTATGAGTCAAAGAGAGCAAGGGCTATTTGGGATCCTCAGGCCCAGACAAGGAAAAAACTTCACGTACTAACCCATACAGCACATGCGGCAAACCAGGTGGGCGTTGAACTCCTGCTCATCTTGGTAACGGGGCCACATGGCGCCCCTATGTCTGCTGACCCCACCTAAAAGGAGGGTGTGCCAAAGAACCTCCAGCTTGTGGCCTGTGCACCTTCTGCAGCTCCTCAAAAACGGCTGTGAGGTGAACAGAGACAGACAGCCAAAGTGCTGTGCGATGAAGAGAGAGCAGAAGTACAGAGAAGTGGCTCCACCCACCACTTCCTACTGACCTCCTCCTCCCTTTGGGTCAGAGAGGAAGCTCCTCCCTACGGCACTTCCAAAAACTGGGTCCAGGTCTTCAGGCAAATAGCATCCTATTCAAAAGTGGCACCAGCTCAGTGTTTTCAGACCAACAGCAGCATGCGGAAGTGGGAGCTTCATATGCAAAAGTCCAGTTGAGTTATTGAGTAAGTCTGAGCAGGCAGAAGCTGGTCTTCGAATTACCCTCCATTTGCAGAGCAGTGACCTGGGGAATCTTAGAGAGTTGCAGGAGAGCTGGTGAAGTAAACTAGCTTACTGCCAAGTCAGGAACAGTGCATCCATTGCCCAACAATCTGTTCCTGGGCTTGCCTCTTCTCAGGCAGTACATATAAAGTGTTAACCAACTGAGAAGGTCCCACAACGGAGAGACTACAAAGGAACAAGTCCATACACTGTCTGCTGCCAACAGATTCCTAGATTCCAAAGGGAGCTTCATTTCCCCACATTCACAGCTGCCCAAAGTGAAGAATCACAGTCTCTCTCCAATGATTCCACCGAGTTTACAGAGCAGCCCAGCCCCAGCCAGCCTCTCAGGTAGATTAGCATGGCAGATTTCATCAACTTCAAAAACACCCCGTGCTTGTTGCTCCATTCTTTCCCCTCATCCAGCCAAGAATGTCATCCCAAAGCACCATTCCCCTTCCAAGACCCTCCCACTTCGTCCTTGCAGTCAGCGTACTTAACTCAGCTGTGCCAGAAATCCCTTTATCCATCAGTGGAAGGCTGCTTGCTTGTTTGTCCAACTTGTTTTCTGAGTCTTGGCTAATTGTACCAGACACTGGAATGCTGAAGAAACACAATGAAGGGCTTTTTCATTCAGATGGCCCAGCCCATCTACTGCTCTTCACAACTCTGACTCAACCAGGGGATAGAAAAGCCGAGCCTCTGTCGATGTCAGGACAGACCGATCCTGGCCCCACACCACTCAGAAAGGCCCCACTGCAGATAAGGGCCTAATCACTGGCCCTCTGCTCTAGCTCCCTAAATAGAACAACTTCTTCAGGCTAATGCTACTTCCAATCCTGTTCCTGAAGGCAGGGAGGGAGGGGCAGCACCCAGGAAAGCAAGTTTCCAGAGATTAACCCAGAAGACTGCAAGTGAGAAAAGGTAAACACGAGCCTGCCTAGCAGGCCAGTCAGTTTAAACAAGCCCTGTCCCTCAGAGCTTCCTTCCCTTGGAGGAAGGAAGTCCCTCAGAGCTTCCTGCAGCCCCTACTGGGCATCCCTCCCACCTGCAAACTGGTAATAATCCTGATACTACTTACTAATAACGGGACTCACAGCTGACTTTATCCCTCCTTGACTAAGCTCCCAGTCACCCCGATAACCTGTGACAACTCTACTAAGTTTGTTCCTCTTATTAGACTCTTCTTAGTCAGCTTTGGAGAGGAAGGGTCCTCCTAGAATTTACCTTGTCCTAGGAAAAGAAATGCATGAGAAATAGGGGAGAGAGAAAAAAAGGGAATAAACACTCTCTGATTCATATTCAGTAACCTTTTCCCTTATTAGATTTAAATTCCTGGAGTGCAGGGACTGTCTTCTGTCTTCATATCCCAGGCTCTAACACATTTAGAAGGCACACAATAACCTAAGCGAAAACTAATTGAGCATCTGCTGTAACTGTTAATTCACAGGTAATGTACTAAGAACTTTAAACATCATTTCATTTAATCCCAACAACAATTCACTAGGAAGGGTATTATCATTTCCATTTTAGAAATGAAAATACTTTAAAAAGGTTAAACGACTTGACCAAGATTACATAGCCTTCTGTCCAGCTTCAAAGCTATGCCTCCTATTATACTGCGCTGTCTCTGAGAGGGACCTAAACCAGAACAACTAAACTGGGTTGGGGAGCTGTATACATAAGGAGGCGGAATATTCCTGGGAAGGTTAAGAAATAAAAGCACTTGACTATGGCCAACTGGAGATTTAGGGCATATCCCAAATGAATATGTGGGGCAACTTCTAGAAATGCTTAATAACTTTGCAGTCTACAAAAATCAAAATAATCAATTCCGGGTAAGGTTTGAAGAACGTGAACCAAAGCTTGCTTCTTCCTCACTCCCCTGACATCCAAGCAGAACCCATTTCCCCTGCAGGCACTGCAGACTGAGGAAAGAGGGGAGAGTCTCAAGGACAAGGTCAATCTAGCTGCCAGGAGACAGGCCTTCCCTTTAGGATCTTAAGAGGTCTTGAGCCTCAAAAGGGAAGCTGCTGCTGACAGTAGGGAGACAATTTTGATGAAGACAGTCAGCTCCTGATTATCCAGAGGAAACCAGCCACTGCAGTGATTATCCAGGCCATTCCCCTTCTTTTTTGCCCAAATTTTAGTCATTTCATAGTTCACTAGATGTCCAGAGATGTTAGAGGCAGGAAAAGGTGAATCTGGCTGCTATCTGCAGATCTTTAAAATGCTGAATGGAAGGAAGAGATTCATGCAAATATTTCCACACACAGCTAGAAGTTATCCAAGAATTTACAGCTACTGGCTTTCTTATAATAGCACAGAAAATTGAAGCTATACATTTATTTCCTACAACACCAAAATCACCCAATATTAAGGATCTTAAAGCAGACACAGAAGTGTTTCCTTCTAAAGTGTAAGACAATGATTCATAATATATTGCTAACTTTTTATATACTCTCACATTGGCTCCTATCACATTTCTTTCTTTCTTTTTCTTTCTTTTTTCTTTTGAGAAAGATTAGCCCTGAGCTAACTGCTGCTGTCAATCCTCCTCTTTTTGCTGAGGAGACTGGCCCTGAGCTAACATCCGTGCCCATCTTCCTCTACTTTATACGTGGGACGCCTACCACAGCATGGCTTGCCAAGTGGTGCCATGTCTGCACCCGGGATCCGAACCAGCAAACCGCAGGCTGCCGAAGCAGAACGTGCGCACTTAACTGCTGTGCCACCTGGCTGGCCCCCCATCACATTTCTTAATTCCGAACTGTAAAGACAAGCATTTATATTTTGTTTCAGCAGCCCACAGGAAAGCACTATATCTTCAATGATATCTTTTGTGAAAAAAAAGTACAATAACAATAGCGAACAATTATGCAGTCCTTACCATGTGCAGAATATGTTCTAAGAATGAACTCAAAACAACCATGCAGCATTTTAGCCCCATTTTACAGTTGAGGAGACAGAGGCCCAGAGGGATCAATGTCACTCTGCCAGTAGGCGCAGAGGGAGGATGAAAACACAGGTAGTCTGACTGTGGACTCTCAACCAGCTCTCAACCACAATTCCACACTACTTCCAAGAATGGGCCAGATGACTGCACTGCCCGAATCACAGAAAATTAGAGATCTTAGTCTTTTTTCTTCTCATACAGATTAGAAATCTGAAGTCCAGACGAATTAAGTGACCTAACAACACATATTAGTAAGCGGAAGAGCCAGGACTTAGAACCCAAATCTTCTGACTCCAAGTTTGGTGGTCTTTTTACCATACAGCACAAATCTAGACGAAAATATCTAAGGAAGGGGCCGGCCCCGTGGTTAAGTTTGCGCGCTCCGCTTCTGCGGCCCAGGGTTTCGCTGGTTCGGATCCTGGGCGCGGACATGGTACCGCTCATCAGGCCACACTGAGGCGGCATCCCAAATGCCACAACTAGAAGGACCCACAACTAAAAATACACAACTATGTACTGGGGGAATTGCAGGAGAAAAAGCAGAAAACAAAAAGAAGAAGATTGGTAACAGTTGTTAGCTCAGGTGCCAATCTAAAAAAAAAAAAAGCTAAGGAAAGAGAAAGATAAAGTCTCCACTTTGACTAAAACACCTAATGTTTTAGTTATTTGAATAAAGATATATTAGATATACGACCATTTAAATATTTATTATTTGCCTATTATATGCTTAACAAATTTTTAGATCATACTAATGGAGGATGCCCAGCTAACGTCATAAATGGCGGAATCAAAGTTCAAAGCAATCTCAAAAAAATACACCAACTTTCATAACACAAAATTTAACTAGGAAACCTTGAAGTCCTCTGCTAAAGCACAAGAAAACCAAAGCACAGCAGTCTCTGGAGGGGAGATAACAACAGTTCATGTACAGGGTTTGGCCATTTTGCAACTTAAATCTTAAGTTTAATATGACTCAATAGTGTGATGGAGCTGCTTAGAAAAAAAAAAAAAGTGACACAATCCTAGTTTGTACTCCATATGTTCCAGATCCAGGAATTATAACTGGTCCTCCTAGTGGTGTGTTAGAAATGGAAAAAAATCTTAAGAGACTGGATTGCCTGAGCCTTTCATTTTACAGATGGTGAAAACAAGACCTTAGGGAAAAATCTGTCCTTTCACAAACACACAAAAAATTCAAATGTTCTTCTCAAGTAACTATAAAGCCCTTGTCCTGTTTATACTATCACAACATGGATATTAATAAAGTAAAACTCAGGGCAACTCTATATCATTCAGGTAACCTATACTGAGCATCCCTCAGGCCACATATCGAGCTAAGTCAAGCCCTGTAAGTACACAAATGAACATGGTTCCTGCTACAGCTTATAGCTAACGCGATCTTAAGTCCTTCATTTATTTGTTCAAGTAACATTTACTGACACCTATTTTGTCTCAGACACTTGAGAAACTGAGATGAATGAGACCCTGTTCTTAAAGATCTCACAGTCTAATAGAAACTAATTAGTGGGGAAAGAGAGACAAGCTAAGCAAGATGACAATACAGGCTTGAATAAGAAGTATTACGAGTGCTACTGGAGCACAGAACAGGAACTCTTATTTCAGTCAAGGAAGGCTTTCCAGAAGCAATAACTACTTACCTTGAAGAGCAAGATCAAGTAGTCCAGTTGAAAAGAGGGTACAGGCATTTCAGCTAGAGATCTACAAGTTTTTCAGTGATGTGGAACACTGGGTGTTGGTAAGGCCAAGACAGGAAACAAAACGAGTGCAACAGGCAGGAGGCAGATCACAAAACACTTTGACGTCATGCTAAAGAGTCTGAATTTG
Organism: Equus asinus; assembly: GCF_041296235.1. Classification (NCBI taxonomy): domain Eukaryota; kingdom Metazoa; phylum Chordata; class Mammalia; order Perissodactyla; family Equidae; genus Equus; species Equus asinus. The sequence goes on from NC_091794.1 coordinate 83,855,980, forward strand.
CTTCTAAAAGCAGAGGGGAAGCTGTGATGGATTTTAAGCAGGAATGACAGATAGCCCTGTATTTTAGAAAGATCACTCTGGCTACAGTCAGAAGACAGATGGGAGATTGTTTGAGAATGGGGGAAATAGATTATTTCAACAATCCTAGAGAGAAAAAATGAAGATGCAAACTAAAACAATAGGAAGTTTTGGGAACAATGAGATAAAATACATGAAAGCAAGTGTGGACAGGGTGTGCTGAAAACCACTTAAAATTCCAAGCACTAATTGAGCACTAAATTCTGTCTTGTAGGTATTATGTGGCTTCAGTACAAACTGTGTCTTCCTGTATCTTGTTTACATCTGCTGAAGAGATGGTGACATGGGAACGTAGTTGTAAAAGCCATGTACTTATATAACCAAATCTCACCAATGGACCCATAACACCTAGAAAAAACAACTAAGAAACAGTAATCAGGGGCCAGCCCCATGGCAGAGAGGTTAAGTTCACACACTCCGCTTCAGCAGCCCAGGGTTTCGCTGGTTCAAATCCCGAGTGTGGACATGGCACTGCTCATCAAGCCATGCTGAGGTGGCATCCCACATGCCACAACTAGAAGGACCCACAATTAAAATATACAACTACGTACCGGGGGGCTTTGGGGAGAAAAAGGGAAAATAAAATCTTAAAGAAAATAGTAATCAGTAATTCCTTCCCAACGTTTCTGCTACACTCCTTTCACCTCTCTCTCTCTACATGTACACACGCACACACATACATACACACACACGTACACACGGCTACATTTTCAAAGCAAAAACAATCAATTCAACTGTCCAAAGGGAGTACTAGAATGATAAGGAGTTAGGAAATCATATATAGCAATGGAAAGGGAAGCGTCTAGGCTAGCAAAGATAGCCTTCCAATATAAGCAAGCCTGACATCCAGAAGAGGGAGACTTGATCTTTGCCAGGCAGAATTTGGACTAATGGGCATAAGTTACAAAGAGGCAACTTTCAGCTTAAAAAAGAACTCCCCAGTTACCAATAAAATGACTAGTCCATAGGTTGTATGTTTTACAATCAGAGACCCTCAAGCAAAGGAAGAATGATTTCTGACAAGGGTAGTATAGAGTAAGGGGTTGGACTGGTTAAGATGCCCCTCCAACGCTAAGGGCAAAACAGAATATATTATTAACTTTAAAAGTGGAAGAAGTCACAAATCTATACAAACATAGTAGGGATTTACTAGAACACAGTATTTTAGAACCACAGCACTGAAAGCAGAACCTCAGAAACCATCAAGTGGTTTTTCAACTCTTACAGAAGACTTTTTCCAAACATATCTAAGACAGAACATATAAAAGCAGTATTTAATAGCATAAATCAATTTTATAGGTTCAAATTTATGTTACTTATTTCAAAGGCAAATGACATAGCCAATCAGGTAATTTTTATTGAAATTAGAGCTTAATTAATTACAGTTATATTAGCCTCAGCATTTGGTTTATTTCTATGTTGTGTTCTACTCCAGAGAACCATTTTTTTTTTTTAAAGATTTTATTTTTTTCCTTTTTCTCCCCAAAGCCCCCCAGTACATAGTTGTATATTCTTCGTTGTGGGTCCATGTAGTTGTGGCATGTGGGACGCTGCCTCAGAGTGGTTTGATGAGCAGTGCCATGTCCACGCCCAGGATTCGAACCAACGAAACACTGGGCCGCCTGCAGCGGAGCGCGCGAACTTAACCACTCGGCCACGGGGCCAGCCCCAAGTGTACATTTATAAGCAGTATAAATATATACACAGAGATGGTGGAGAAACTTCATTCTGGCGATGTCCAATTGGCAGGTAGTACATTAGGAGTGTACACATTATTTTTAAATACACTTTAAAATAGATGTAATACATCTTAAAAATTGAAATTATAAGTGCAGAATTTCCTAAGTACCTCTATGGAAGCTTTGGTATCCATAGTCTCTAACTGAAAAACCACTGCTCTAATTTTACAGATAAACTGAACATAGCACATTCCCAATATAACTATTAGATACTACAATCAGTCGTCTCATAGAAACAAAAAGCTTTTATAATGTATTTTTACTTCAATGTATTTTATGGCTGTTTATAAAATTAGTATTTCTAAAACATAAAAAGGAAAGCACTTACAAGATAAGGCTATGACTCCTAAGTTCCATAGAAGATCCTATACTGAAGATAAACTTTTAAAATATTAATCCATTAGTGGTTTAGAAACATCATTACCATAATTCAGGGAAAGGAAAGCAGCAGTCCCCGCCTAAATGCTATTTCTTTCTCATTACATATGAAATGGCACACAGGGCCAAGGAACTCATGCCTGCCTCTTCCTTTCTTTCTAAGCTCAAATACAGGCTCACATTTCAGGAAAGTGACTTTGGGATACCTTTTTAAACACACCACCACACAAGCAAACATATTTCTAAATGTCTGTTTTTGCTGATACACACACACACACTGGGATCTGAATATTCAGTCAAAAGCTTTTCTGGCACTTACTGGAAAAGACACTGGGGAATGACTGAATCTTATTCTAATTCTGTCAAGCATTCATGAACTTTTATTAGAAAGCTAAGTAACAAGTCATCAAATCTCCAAATTAACTTGTAAGATACAAAGTAACAAGAGTCTCAATACACTGGCTTGAAGGTAGGAAGCGATCACAATGACAGTACTGAGGCAATGAAGGCACCGAGATCCAAGGGTGTGTTCTGCAAAAAGTTAGACTTTATTAATCCTCAACTATGGAGATTTAGAATCCGCTAAACACAGGGCTGATCCCTGCTCTGGGTGTTTAGAAGCCAAGGGAATATAATGGAACGAACAGCAATATGGGAAGAAAGAAGGGTCTGCTACCATTAAAAATTTTTTTAAAATATCAGGGCCTGAATCTTTGGGGAAAAGAACAGTTAACTTCCTTGCATTGAACAGGATGGCTTGGAGACACACAGAGAGTACACTGTGTGGCTGCCTGAGGGGAAAGGAACAGTTTCAATCATATCAAAGAGAACAGGGGCCAGTCCCGTGGCTGAGTAGTTAAGTTCGCATGTTGCTCTTCGGTGGCCCAGGGTTTCACTGGTTTGGATCCTGGGCAGGGACATGGCACCGCTTGTCAGGCCATGCTGAGGCAGCATTCCACATAGCACAAATAGAAGGACCTACAACTAAAATATACAACTATGTACTGGGGGGCTTTGGGGAGAAGAAGGGGCGGGGGGGGCGGGGGAAGAAAATTGGCAACAGATGTTAGCTCAGGCGGCAATCTTTAAAAAAAAAAAAAAAAAAGAGGCACCCTAGTGTTATAAGACACACCTCAGCAAGGACACCACTAGACCCTTTCTTCTCACTGGCCTTTCCTCTATCTTTTCTTACCCCAATATACACCAAATCCTGAAACTTCTCTAATCCCACTCATTTTCCCACATCTATACCTGGAGGAGAGTGATCAAGTTACTGTACGTTTTTGGTTTAAAAAAAGTTTAAAAAATCCAAAAACCACTTTGAGATTGGAAAAGTCAAGAAAGGAAGGGCTTGATTCTCTGAGGAAGGACAAAAGTCAGCACAGATGCCACTTCCCTCAGCTTCAAGCCCAGACATCACCTCATCAAACCAGCACCCTCCAGCCAGGCGGTTTCACTGAACAAGAGCGAGCCTGGATCCCAAACTGGTCCCAGGGCTGCCCGGTTTGCTCAGCAGATCCACACACAAACTCACGACTCACAGCACCCCAGCTGAGAGGCTGTACTGGCCCTTTAAGGAAAGCAACTGGGAAGACCTCCGTCACTTACTCCACCCTCAAAACCCCCACAGCAGATCAGAAGAATAAGGGGGCACCAGTTACCTGCTTTGCTTCTGGCACATCTCTTCCAGTATAGAACACCAGCGATTCCAAGAACGTGAGTCAAAATAAAGATGGTTGGTGGCAAATAAGATGAATCTAAGAGAGGCATTTCCAGGCCTGTCCTTTCTCCTCCCCTGAGTTAGCCACAGCCCACAGCTCTGCGCAGGCCTCTGAATGCCTTTCTCCTGAGGTTACTGCTGTCCTGTACTATCAGCACAGAGGCAGAGGCCGGCAGCTCAGTGGTGTCAGAAACTTCCTGGCAGCTTCTCCTCCATCTCACCACTGACTGTTTTTCAGCAGGCAGTAGTAGACGGGGACTAAAATCGTACAGTGTATCTCAAACAAAGCCCAGGAAACAACTGGCTAGAGGGGGAGGGGAAAGGGAAGGAGGAACCAGGAGAATGAAAAGGAGCCCCTAAGCTAGTGCTGAGCTGACTCAAACTCTATCTTTGGCATCCTCTGTTCAGCTTAAACAAACAAACCTCAGACTCTTCTGCAAGAAGGGAGGGTGGCTATCAGAGGACGTCACACTCAACTTTTCATTCCCAGCCTGGTTGTAACGCCAGACTTCAGGATGAAGCCAAAAGAAAAAAGTCACAGAAGTACTAGGGAACCACTTTCAGGGAGGAGGCAAAGTACATAAGGATGTATAAGCATCCACAATCATCCTGGTACAGTCAGAGGGCTACCTGTCCACACCCGCAGCCCAGGAGGAAGAGGCAAGGGACCTGAACATCACTACAGAGAGGAACACAGACAGAGAAAGCTGCATGAAACAGACCTGACATCAAGGCACAATGAGGATGAGCAAGGAGAACAAAACTGTTTCATGAGTGTGTCTTAAGAGATGAAAACTCCACCTGATTTCCACTAGCTGCCCAAGGGGACATGAGGACATGCAATCACAGCAGAAAACAATGCTTTCCACAAAACTAAGGCTTGCTTGCAAATGAAAACTTGATATGGATGTTATAGCAGCAAGTGAAAACACTTTACCACTACACACCTACTAGAATGACTAAAATTAAAAAGACTAATAATATCAAGTCTGGGCAAGGAGGTGTAGCAATTGGAACTCTCATACACTGCTGTTGGAGGTGTAAATTGGCACAATCACTCTAGTTTGGCAGTTTCTTACAAAGTTAAGCACATACATACCAGATGACCAAGCAATATCACTCCTAGGTATTTACCCAAGAAAAATGAAGACATGTCCACACAAAGACTTGTAAGTGAATGTTTATAGCAGCTTTATTCAAAATAACTAAAAACTGGAAACAACCCAATGTCCATCAACTGCTAAACTAATGAACAAATTGTGGTGCATCCACACAATGGACTATAACACAGCAGTAAAAAAAGCACAAACTACTGATACATACAATAGCATGAAAGAATCTCAAACGCACATGCTACATGAAAGAAGCCAAACACAAAAGGCTACATGCTGGGGGCTGGCCCAGTGGCATAGTGGTTAAGTTTGCACACTCTGCTTCAGAGGCCCCGGGTTTGTGGGTTCGGATCCCAGGCATACCTACATACTGCTCATAGAGCCATGCTGTGGTGGTGACCCACATACAAAGTAGAGGAAGACTGGCACAGTTATGTTAGCTTAGGGACAATCTTCCTCACCCAAAAGAAAAAAAAAAGGCTACATACTATATGATTCCATTTATTTGATGTTCTACAAAAGCAACACTACAGGGACAGAAATCAGATAAGTGGTTGCCAGGGGGTGGAGGTGAGAGAATGGAATTGACTACAAAGGAACTTTCGGGAGTGATGAAGTTCTAAATGCTAATTGAGGTGACGGTCCCACGACTCTATACAGTTGTCAAAACTTACTGAATTGTAGACCCAAAGGGTGAGTTTTACTATATATAAATTATACTTCAATAAATCTAACAAACCCTTTTATTTAAAGGCTGTAAAGAAGTTTGCACGATTCAAGTTGAATATGCAAAGGTCTCATAGTACCACTGCCCCTCTCCTCATCTGCTGTTCCGTGAAGAGATATTTTACAAAATGAAGTGTGGACATACAACATAACACAGAGAACCCAAGAGCCAAGAGCATAACTACGTACTCTGCGATGCCCAGCATCCTTCACTCAGGGAAGGGTTATAGCCTCACCTCTCTACCAAACTAGCTCTTTATTTCCATGGTGTCTTTTATCCTATGGTATATAAATATGCTATAGTCTCACAAATAAGCTTTAAAAATGCAAATTGCTTTAATATCTATAAAATTAGGGTTTTTTAAAAAATAAAACAGAGGTGTTTTAGATTTGACCAATCTACTAACAAAAAAGATAATAAAGGGCCCTTGATGGGAGAACCAGTATAATATGAACATTGTAATCTGGCATCTAGATCATCTACAATTTTGTGCTGACCTACATTTCATCCATGTGCCAGGCCCTGTTCTAGGTACCGGGGACACAGCAGTGAACAAAACAAAGACCTTGCTCTCACAGGGCTTATATATCAGTAGGGGAAGACAGAATATAACAAACAGATAAATATATGGTTTGTTACATAAACGCTATGGAGAATACTAAAGGAAATGAAGAGAAGAAGGGAGTGCCAGTGGGGGAAAGTTTACAGTTTTATGTATAGGATGGTCAGGGAAGGCTTCTCTAACAAGATGACATTTATGCAGAGACCTAAAGCATATGAACAAAAAAGCCATATGGCTATCCAGAGAAAGGACAAGCCAAACAAAGAAAAGAGCAAGCACGAAGTCCCTGAGGCAGAAGTATGTTTGGTGTGTTCAGGTAACATTGAGGAAACTAGAATGATCAGAGCTGAAAGAAAGAAGGGGTGTGTCAGGAGATGAGGCCAGAGAGGCAAGTCAGATCACCTACGGCTGTATAGGCCATTTGTAAAGACTTCGGCTCTTTTTTTTGGTGAAGAAGATTGGCCCTGAGCTAACATCTGTGTCAATCTTCCTCTATTTTGTATGTGGGATGCAGCCACAGATAGCTTGATGAGCAGTGTGTAGGTCTGCACCTGGGATCCAAATCTGCAAACCTTGGGCTACGGAAGCAGAGTGTGTGAACTTACCCACTATGCCACCAGGCCAGACCCAAGACTTTGGCTTTTATTCCAAGTGAAATGGGAAACCTTTGGAGGGTTTTGTGTGAGAGAGTGACATGATTTAATTCAGATTTTAAAAGGACCACTCTTGCTACTATATTGAGAACAGACTATCGAAAGGCAAGAGCAGGAGCAGGGAAACTAATTATAATGTCATTACAATAATCCAAGTGAAAATTGGTAGCTGAGAAATGATATCTATGACCAGGGTGTGGTGGTAGAGATGGTGAGATGTGGTGGTATGTTAGATAAATTATAAAGAAAGAGTCATCAGGATTTGCTGATAGACTGGATGTGGAGGGAGGAGGGAAAGAATAGAGTCAAGAGTGGCTTCAAGGTTTCTGACCTGGGAAACTGAAAGAACAGAACAGCTATTTCCTGAGATGGGGAAGACTGCCAGTGAAGCAGAGGGTTTACGGTTTGTTGGTGGTTGTAGTTGTTTGGTTTTTTGGGGGGTGGGTAGGAATTCCCTTTTGTACATATTAGGTTTGAAATGCCTAGTAGACATTCTAGCAGAACTTTGAATATACAATTGAATATATGAATCTAGAGTTCAGGGAGAGACCTGGACTGGAGTTTTAAAGCCAGGAAACTGGATGAGATCACTAAGGGGGTTAACAGAGAAAGAAGAGCTCAAGTTCAAGGATAGGCCCAGGAAATCCTCCAAGATTACATAGGGAAGAAGAAGAATCACCAAAAGAGACTGAAAAAAGAGAAGCCAGTGGATTAGGAAGAGAACCAAAAGGGCATGCTGCCCCAGAAGCCAGGTGAAGGAAGTGTGTTAAGTAGTAATTAACCATGTTAAAGCTGTTAATGCGTCATGATGAGGGTTGAGAATTGACTATTGAATTTGGCAATGTGGAGGTCGCTGTCTGACTTTAACAAGGGTGGTTTCGACAGCATGGCGGAGAAGAGGCCTGACCAGAGTGATTCAAGAGAGAACAGGAGGAGAGGAATCAGTGACAAGTAAAACAACTCTTTCAAGGAAGTTTGCTGTAAAAGGGAGCAGAGAGAGGAATGTAGGGTCAAAAGAGAATTTTTCTTCAGGCTGGCCCAGTGGTGTAGCCGTTAGGTTTGCATGCTTACTTCAGCGGCCCGGGGTTTGCAGGTTCGGATCCTGGGCGTGGACCTACAAACCACTTATTAAGCCATGCTGGGGCAGGTATCCCACATATAAAGTAGAGAAAGACGGGCACAGATGTTAGCTCAGGGCCAATCTTCCTCAGCAAAGAGAGGAGGATTGGTGGCAGATGTTAGCTCAGGGCTAATCTTCCTCAAAAAAATAAATAAATAAAATGTCATTTATTAAAAAAAAGGAATTTTCCTTGACATGTAAAATGTAATCATGTTTGCTGAAGGGAATAAGCACTAGAGAGGGAAAACTGATGGTACAATCCAGTGGAAGTTAAGCCAGAGCTTCCTCTGGAGCAGGGCTCTCTTGGGAAACAGAGCACTTCATTCATTCATTCAATTAAAATATATGGAGCATTATGTTAGCTTCCCTTCCAAGCGAGTCTGCCGTCTTTAATCGTTAACAGCTCAAGAGCGCCTCCAAAGTGAGAAGTGTGCCATCGCCTGTCAACAGCTCTACCTATTCCTAAGGAGAGAATCTCGACTTCGACACTAAATGTGACAGTGGTAGTGCAGTCTATGTCACCATTGTATGACTCTTTTTTTGCAAGCTTATAAATATCTTCACCATATTTTCATTTCCCAAAGTGAAAGCCATTTCTCTGCCTTATTTTGCTACCAGAAGCCATCGCAAAACTGTCTTAAATAGATAATAATATATCATGCTTGTGCCATTCAAAAGTACCTAAGAAATTTGAAGGAAAAAAAGTCCAAAGTGCTCAAATATCAAGATACATTCTTCATCTACCCTTATTGAAGAGGACAATGAAAGGTATTCAAAGTAATTTACTCTTCATAAGATCTTTATAAGATGACATACTATACTTTGGATACACCATTTTTCTACATTTGACAGGAAAAAGTCTGTTTCCAGTCTTTGTGTACATGTATGTATGTACGTATATTTGAAGGAAGAAAGAAAAGGAGGGTAACTGCCTTTGTGAAAATAAAATTAATTTTTCACTCAGCAAAACTAAGATGGATCTGTGTACTGTCATTTACAGGAAGTGGTTAGAGGCTGGCAGGAGGGATTGCCTAGTTTTCTTTTTAGAGATCATTTATTACACAAAGAATGAGCCATTCAAAGTCATATTTAGCACCCCCCAGGATATCCTTTGCTAACAGCCAATGGGCAGGGACCTAAATCATCAAACAAGTCTTGTAGAAGCAAGACTCGGAACTTCATTAAGATTTTAGACCTGCTTCTCTTTAAGATTACTTCACTCACAAGAATTTAGGAGGGTCACCCACAACCATTACCCACAAGAAATCTCAAAACAAGGCAACACCCCAGAATCACTTTAATATCTGTGACTGAGATGAAAACAAGCTTGTGAGAAGGGAGACTGTATGTTTTATTCAAACTGCCATGGAGTTATCCTTGGTCTCAAAATAACTGACATCCACCAGCATCATTACTTCAGCAGATACAGACTTAAAAACTTAAGATCCATCACGATTAAAAGACTGAAATCTAGAAAAATAATGCTTACAAAGAGAGAAGACTTTTTTTAAAACAACAAATGCACTTGAGATTAAAAATTCGGTAGAGAGGAGCCGGCCCCGTGGCGAAGTAGTTAAGTTCGTGCACTCCGCTGCGGCAGCCCAGGGTTTCGCCAGTTCGGATCTTGGGTGAGGACATGGCACCACTCATCAAGCCATGCTGAGACAGCATCCCACATGCCACAACCAGAAGGACCCACAACTAAAAATATACAACTATGTACCGGGGGGACTTTGGGGAGAAAAAGGAAAAGTAAAATCTTAAAAAAAAAGTTTGGTAGAGAGATTTGCATATGACTGCTACAACTAGAAACTTTGGGCTTCTGGGACTGGCAGGATGTAGGCATCAAAGCCTGGCCCTGAGCTCTTGTCATCTGTCTCCACTCATGAGTCCAGAGGGCATCTAACTACAGATAGGCAGAAGACGTGGGCTTCACAGAAGCTAATTAGGAGACATCTGTGACTCCCCGTCTCAAAGGTTTAGCAATATGGTACTGAAACAATAAACATGCAAAGGCTCAGAATGGCTACAAAGAATTTTCTGCATACCCAGGTTTTACTGAATACAACAAAGTTAGGAAAATCTCCAAATTTCTTGCTCAATAACCTAAATGCCATGAGCATTTTAGCAGCATGGTAATTACAAGCCCAATCTGAAGCCAGACTGCATGGGTTCAAATCCACACTCTATCATATGTTACATTAGCACCTTTGGGCAAGTTACTTAATTAACTTCCTGGAACCTCAATTTCCTCAACTGTAAAATGATGATATTAGTAGCCATCTCATAGAGATGCAGTGAGGAGTAAAACGAGTTAAGGCATTTAAGGTGTTTAGATAGTGCCTGGCACACAATATGTGCTCAATAAATGTTGGCTATTCTTATCATTATCTGGATGAGCAGCAAACGAACTACACTTGACCACAAAGACGTCTGAATACTGCTCACACTGTACAAAACTAGTGAACTGATAATTTACCTAATCTACCACCTAAATTACCTAATCTAATTTACCTAATCCCAGTCTCCAACCGGCCAATCCTGTCCTCATTCATTATGAGATTAATCTCCCTGAAGCATGCATAATGACCAGTATATCTTAAATGCTCAATACGTGTTCACTTGTAATTTCATTCTAAAACTTTCAAACTAAGTCCAAAACTCTCTGGCTTTACAAGATTTCCCTCATTTACCCTGGAATGTACTTCTTTCCCATCTCCACACATCAAAATCCCACTCCTATGGACCCATTTAAGCCAATACTTAGACAGAATTTTCCCTGGTGATCCCCTCCATCCTAGTTAGATGTAAACTTCTCCCTCCCTTGAGCTTACATTATACTTTCTCTGTTTCTCTCTCCCGATATTTAGCACTCTCTACTTTATAATATAGTTGTGTGCATATTTTTATTCCTTCACTAAAGTTTTTGAAGCTAGATGAATGTCTGCTCTCTCATATAAAATCTTGTCACTAAATATTTGTAGAATGAGTGAATCAATCAATCAATTAATGAACAAGAGGGTCTGAAGAGCAGTGTGAGAGCCAGGAGTATAAAGGGGGAACAAACTAGAAAGAGCCAAACTGGGTCCAATAAGCCATGAAGATTCCCAAAATATAAGCATTTCCTGGGAATGCATCTATTTTGACCACAAAAAAAACATGCGCCAGAAAGCAAGTGCCTGGAAAACTACATCTTACGGCAGGAATAACTCAATATGCTCCTCTAGATAGGGCCAGCAGCTAACATACACTAACAAAGGAGCCAAACCACTTTTAACAGTGAACTTCCAGATTCACCTGGGAGTTTAAGGAAAAAAGTGACTCCAAGAACACAAACTAAGTTTTGCTTTTTCTTAGCGCTGGGAAGAAGTCAATTTATTGATTCAGAAATTCCAATTCTAGGGGCCAGCCCCATGGCCAAGTGGTTAGGTTCACTCGCTCTGCTGCGGCAGCCCAGGGTTTTGCTGGTTTGAACCCTGGGTGCAGACACGGCACCACTCATCAAGCCATGCTGAGGTGGCATCCCACATGCCACAACTAGAAGGACCCACAACTAAAAATACACAACTATGTACCTGGGGGCTTTGGGAGAAAAAGGAAAAATAAAATCTTAAAAAAAAAAAAAAAAGAAATTCCAATTCTAGAAATCTTTCCACTTATGGATTCTGCCCAACATCCAAACTCTGGGTGGCCTTCTTGTCCCACTCAGCAATTGAGGCTCTTATCCTTGAGAAAGAAAATGGAAAGTAAAAGAGTAAAGGCAGAAAGTGGGAGATGCTGTGATGTAGCACTTAGAAAACTCACTCTTAACCAAAGCCCCACTCATTTTTTTTCTCTCTCTCTCTCTCTGCCCACAACTCTAAACATAATCTGTTAGCCAAACAAATTCAAATTCTGACTTCACTAGCTGTGTCTTTGAACCAATCACTAATCTCTTTAATCCTCAGTTTCCTCATCTGTAAAATGGGAATAATAAAATTACCTCTTTGCAGTGTTATAGTGAGACAATGCACGGACTATTTGGCACACAGTAAGCATTCATTATTAACTATTAAAAAAATATCAAACATTAACTCATTAATGTTAACTATTGCTATTTTTGTTACTACACTAGAGCATTTATGCCCTGCATTTTCAGTGGCCCACACAAGGAGGTAAATCAAGGTAAAGTTTGTGGCATTTAACAGCTCTAAGCCACCAACTCAATGAATAAATCAAATTAGGTTTTAACGGCATTGCTTCAAAAAGGCAAAAGACAAAAATATTTAGTCAACCTTAATATCCATACTACCATTTTAAATAATCCCTCTCTTTGGGGTTCTGACCATTTCTCCTAATAAAATAATAAGATCTAGCTGTTAAACTTTTTCCAGGATACTCTGGTAGTCAGTATCTTAAATAAATGGAGAAAGAAGATACAAGGAAAAGAAGCCTTGTCTATGAGGATTGCTTCTGAATTTTGCCAAGCTTGTTATTTTTGTCCAGAAATATCTCTCATCCCCAGTGAGTGCACAGTGAAGGAGAGTTAGCATCTTACTCATATCCAGCCTAAATGCATTTTTAAAATGCTTTTCCAAATAAAAACAAAAAATGGTCTCAATGGGAAATGTCTCTTAGTGTGGTCTGGCTAAGAAACATGTGATCAACTTCAGTTTTCCTGAGACACCCTGAATACAAGAGTGCGGAACGGGCATGCAGCTGACAAAGGGGTCAGGAGCTCAGCGACGAGGAGGTAACCTGGCAGGCTGGAGAATGCCAATAGGTAGCTACAGTCAAGGCTCAGAAGAAGAGTCCAGGCCAAGATAAGAGGTAGGAAGAGAGACCAACTGAAACTATCTATCCATGGAAACTAAGCTATTTTTAGATCTGTGTGAGGTAGTTCTGATCCTGGCAGTAGCCCTAAATGAACAAGAGGAAGAAATTGCCACCTAAAGACAACGACAGACTTGTCAGCTTCTTTCCACCTGCGACGCTTGGAGCCTGCTCTGAACCCTAACCCACAACACAAGAATCATTTTAGTCTTCCTCAGGAGAGTCTACCACCAGGATGTTTACCTTCTAATAAAACCTTCTGCTCTCACTACCCCTTACCAGGTCCAAGGACCAAAGTCACATGAAACATGCCTAACAGGATCTCCCCTGGTGGTATCACCTCCTAATTACGTGACCCTAGGGAAGCCACTTAATATTTCTAAACTTCGGGGTCCTAATATGTACAATGTGTTATAAAAATGCAAAAATGCCTGTTTCTCAGAATTGTTGTCAAGATATAAATAAGGAATATATGTAAAGGACATAGGTACACATCAGACGCTTAATGAACAGTTTTCCTCCCGTCATCTTTCTTTTTTTTTTTTAATTGCTCTTCAAGTCTTACTCATAAAACTAATTCCATCTCAGCCTTGGTTTCTTGCTTCACCTAGCATTTGGAACAATATATTCTTCAAATATTCAACAGATCCACAAAGTTCTTAACACAAGTTCATATCTTTTGCTTCTGTTCCAACATTAAAAAAATAGATAGTACTCAATGTACAATGAAGCCACAATAAAGACAAGGAATCTGATTGGTCTATCATAGGATTAGAGAGAGTCTCTCTCATTTAGAGTTTAATCCCCCAGTGACCCCTACTGGACAAAGATAGATACAGAAGACTGAGTTTAATAACCAAGACAAAGAGATTCTGTGATTGCTTTTATTCTAGTAAAAGTCTCACACACAGAACTTCATTATGCAAGCTCAAGCTTGCCTCAAAACCCATTTACATCCATAACATAGAAGACAGCAACGCTAAATCCAGTCAGCTCATTTCTTTCACGGGAAATATCATCGCCACAAAGTTGGTTGGTTTACTGGCTGCCCCAACTGGATCCCCAGTATTCACAGCTTTGTGATGAGTCCTTATAGAGAAAAGAGCAGGCAGAGAAAGAGCAGGTACTGGCACACAACTCCTACCCCCTACCACCCTGCAATTTTTCCATTCCTTGAGCTGACTCACTCTCAGCTCAGCCCAGACTCCCTGCCAGCAGTCAGGGCCACTACGTGTGCCTGGTGAGTAATGCATCCTCCCGGCTGCCTCTGACTTAACAAGTCATAAAAGGAAATCTGGGTAACAGTTTTCCCCATCCTGGAATCAGGGACAGTTCCTCTTAGCACCCTGCAAGGACTTAGAGCTATAGTGAATTTCCTATAATGACAGCCAGGTGGCAGCCAGGCAAAGGCAGAAACACTAATGAGTACAATAAATCCTTACTCTCTAAAATCTGGGGACCACAGCTTCTATTTTGGATAAAACCAAAAGTGATGGGCATGAGGCAGAGCCCAACCCAGCCCAGAGGTCAGTTATGGTTCATGCCACCATAGACAGCTTGTCTAGCAGCAGCTCTACCCAGGGGAGACTGCAAGTCAGCCCCAGTGTGAGACCATCTGCTATCATACTCCCTCATATTGTGAAAGCAAAGCCCTGATGAAAAGCAAATCTCAGGGGAAGGGCAGCCTCTTAAGTACCTGCCCATCTACCCTCAAGTGCCCAAAGTAGGGCATAAGGAAAAGAATGGCATCTGGCTTTTTTGATGAGTGACTGGCACTCTCAATATTGAACAAATCCTAAACAGACAATAGTTATAGTTCAAGCTTCTCTCAACAGATATTCCTAGAGCTTCTAACCCCTCAGACATGAATCTATGGAGCTATCTCAAACATTCTAGAAATGACTGCCAAGAGCTAAACAGCCCAGGGAGATGAAGGAGGATCTTTGACATAGATAATTTACTTTAAAGATACTTGGAGCAATAATCCTCGATGAATTGTCAAATAGCAAGACTTTAACAAGGACCCAACTAAATTAGGTCTGCACTCTACTACTGAAAAAGAAAAAGATTCACCCCAAATACATAATATCACTGATTTTAAAAAATTTTCTTGAAATCAGGACACTTTCAGTACAATTGCAGATATTTTTTTTACCTATAACCCACGGGTCCTGGATGCCTTAGAAGAAAACTATTATCTAGCTCAGTTTTTGACAAAACCCAGAATATTCAAGATCCTGACTTATCAAAAAGAATGAAAAAAAAAAAGAAATTACCTATGACAAAATTACCTAATCACTAAGATCAAAAAGATATGCACAAAAATTTTCAACAAGAATGAGACAAAAAGTGCCCTCTGGTTAACCTTGGATCAACCAGAATATTTAATTAAGCATGTATCAGGTTTTATCACTACATTTAGCAGTTTGGGAACTAGACAAAGAGGTTATAGCTCCAGTTCTGTCCCTAGCTTATTATATGACTCTAGGATCATTTAATCATACTGAATCTGTTTATTCATTCATAAAATTAGTTGACATTCTAGATCTCTAAATTCTTTTCCAGCTCTAAAATTCTGTGGTTCTGTGTAATATTTAGTTGCCTGGGTTCTATGTTAATCGCTATCAATAACCAAAAATCTACAAATCCAGTCTTATATTATCCTTTAAGAGCTTACAATCTAACTAGGGAAGTGGTATGTGTATAAATAATTACAGCGTAGGGCAGTATATGCTGTGTCATGAGGGTAGCAAGACCACAAGAATTCAGTGAACAGAACTTTGGGAACTCAGTCAATGGAACGGCCATTTCCAGCTGATTTTTTTAAAAAAAGGTTTCCACAAATGAGGCCTATAAACTGGGCCTGGAACAATGTGTAGGATTTCAGCGGTCTGAAATGAGAAGAGTAGACATTCCAGGAGGAGACATGAACAAGAAAATGGTAAAAAGAAAGTACAAGTGAAGCTAGAACATGGAGTCTGTGTATTCAAAAGAGAGAGAGAGACAGAGAGAGAGAAGTTGGAAAGATTCACTTCTGCCAACTTTAGGTTACATGTGGCAGACTTAACATGCACATTTATCTCCATTCCTTTCTGAAACTTCAGAAAAATGACAGTCAAGGAATAAAATGGCACAAACTCACAGAAAAGCAAAAAAAATCAACAAAAGTTTGATAAAATTGGAGGGGAGATAGATAAATGGTCATTAATTTAAACTTCAGCTTTCTCTTTCTGCTAAGTGACTGCAGCGAATGGGGAACAATAAGAAACAAGGTAAACTGTGCTGCAGGACTCCAGAAAGGCTCAGGAATTGGAAACCCCAGGTACCTCTGAAGGCTGAGGGAAGGAAAGCTGCAGGGTGAGGCTGAAAACAAGACTAGTTGCAAGTCTTCAGGCCCACATGAGGTCAGAAGTGAGGTGACTCACCAAAACCAGGGGTATTGAGTGAAATTTAACATAATGAACAACAAGTCTCTCCCTGCTAACCCACTGCCCTGCTTGGCAACCCCAGAGCTCTGGCTTCCAGGCTTAACAGGCCCCAGACAGGAGACTGACAATTCCTCTCTGTGGCAACGGACCTCCCCACCTGGTGATTCATTAAGAGCACACCAGTCAACAAATCCCACCAATCAGCTTTTTAGGCTTCCAATCAGTTTTTTCAGGGGCTAACTCTAAATACAAAGATCACCAAAAAGCCATCAAACATTTTAAGAGAGTCTCTAACATGAAAGACAGGAGCCAAAATGAACAGAAGGAGCTGAAAACAGAGACAATATTGGAAGCAGAGGAAAACACTGGGGCGGGAAGGAACAAACTATAATTAATATCCTCAGAAAGCCCTAAAAGGCAATATTGCTATAAAACAAGAACAAGTAGTACAAAAAAGGAACATTTAGAGAATAAGGAAAAAAAGCTTAGAAATAAATAATATGATAGCAAAAATAAATAAATCTAAATTAGAGTTGGAAGACAGAGCTGAGGATCTTTATCAAAAATTAGAACAAAAAGAGATAGAAAAATATAAGGGGGAGGGGGAGAGGATCAATCAAAGAAGTGCAACTAACAGAAGCACCAAAAAGAGAAAAATAGAAGAGAGGAAATTTTCAAAGAACTAATAAATGAAAGCCATGCTTACAAATAAAAAAGACCCATAGAGAACTAAGCTCAGCAAATTAAAAAATATCCTCACCGATGCACATCATCATAGTATTTTAGAACACCAGGGATAAAAATAAAATCCCAAAAGCTCTTGAAAAGAAAACAGGTCACAGGAAAGAAAAGTCAGGAACCAGAATGGCATTAGACTTCCCAACAGCAACACTAGAAGCCAGAAGGAAGAAAGCCTTCAAAATTCTGGTGGAAAGTCATTTGCAACCTAAAACTCTATACCCAAACTCTTAATCAAGTGAAAAGTAGAATAAATACATTTTCAGATAAGCAAAGTCTCAAAAATATTTACCTCTCAGGAGGTAAAATATTTCCTTTCTCAGGAAGCTACCCTAAGATATATCCCAACAAAGAGATGGAGTAAATCAAGAAAAATGATAGCATGAGATCCAGGAAACATGAGATCCAGTACAGAAAAGAGGTGAAGGAACTTCCCAGTATGATAGTGAAGGGAAGTCCCAGGATGACAGCTTTACCAAAGCCTTGAGTTGGAGAACAGAAAGCTCCTAGGGGGGTGTCTCCAAAGAATACACTGAACCAAAAGATTATTTGGTATGTTTCAACATACTGAGAGTTATCTTAGAGTTCCGTGGGAGAACGTGGAGATAGGTACATAAAACAGTAAACAGATGATAAAATAGGACAATTATTAATTCCAGGAAAAAGTTAAAAATTGGTCAAGAAAGGAAATGTAATTATAGAATATTATGTGGCTCAGCTTTAAGCAATATTTATATAATCATAATAACCTACAAACTGAATACTGTGCAATAATAATAATGTGTGACAATGGGAAGAAGAGGGAAGGGGAAGTGTGTGTGTTAAGTGGGCAGGGATCAAAGAACTAAACTCTAATTTTCTATAGTAGAATGTCAACAGATGATGTCTCAAACTGAAAAATCAAGAATCACTGGTGCAAGGGTCTATTTAAGAAATGTAGAGAAAATACTAAAAGAAACAGCTAAATGACCTGGAAGCAGTTCTCAGAGGTGAGGAGCGACAGGACAGGAGATTACTTTTGTTATAAGCTTCACAGTAATATTTGACCTTTTAAACTAAGAATAAATATAATTTTGATAACAATAATTTTATAGAAAGTTGGGCCAGATCATGGAAGGTCTCAAATGACAAGATGAGTTTGGATTTTATCCGATAGGTGAAAATGAGCTCCTATAGGAGTCCTTTTCTCCCCCACCAAAAAAATCGCAGAGATGTTTGGAATCCCAGCCCCTACGTGGATTCTCTTAACATTCAGGTTAATTGAGATGTCAAAATACTTCTCCCTTACCACTGCTCAACCTCATGACTAAAGGCCGTTAGCTCAGAACCAAAGGGAGAGAGGATCTGTATATATTATGGGGCTGGTATAAAGAACATGTTCAGGTCAAGATTGCTGCTTCTGCTCAGACTCATCGGACTCACTGAGTAGGGTAGTGACTTCTGAAACAGTGTCATCATAGATTACCCTCAGGGGGTTCTCAAATCAAATCCACCCTAGGGAACATTTTTCACTGGGTCCTTAGGCACTTCAGGTTAAAAGTCTTTTCTAACGATTTGTTATTTCATGGAGAGAGACAGGGAGAAGCACAACCAGCAGGGAGGAGGAATATTGCTAACCGGGGCCCAGGAAGTCCAGCACCCTTCTCTAAGAAACAAGCTATCTGACTCGGTCCCTCCTGATTCATGTTCTTCTTACCCTACTCAAAAGATCAGTTTTAGTCCCACAGTGTACCTGGTAGTACTGTCCAAAAACAGAATTCATGATCAGCCGAAGGACGCAACAGCTGCAGACAGTGCCAAGGAATAAGTAAAGCTTCCCTCCCTTCCTTTCCAATTTCAGGTGGGTTGTTTTTTTTAACCTTTCTTCTCGTTTATGATATATCTTAAAGAGATGCAGTATCTTCTACTTCTTGGCGGTGTCTTATGCTACCTAAAAGTCCCTAACTCCATGCCACTTTCAAATGAACAATTCATAAAGAACAAAAGTAGCAACTGATATTGCCAAGCCCTCTCTCCCCAGATATTCCTTGGGAGACCTGAACCCTGAGGCAGAGTACTAGCAGTAAATACCCTCTCATATTTTTTGTAAATTGCTGATTTAGTCTCCAATCTCATAGTCACACAGACTCTGGCAGGTGCTATGGCACCGTGGTGACCAGGAGTACTCTCTTACAATCTTAATATAAATGGGAGCCAGAATATCTAACCAACTTTATTGCTTTGCAATATGAAAAAATATCAAAACTTATCTATCCTTCCTCCTAACTATAAGTGTATCACTTATCAGCTTCAGCCATACCATGGAGGGCCCTCAACTCAAAGGAAAAAAAACTTAACTGAGGTTAGAGCAAAGATCCAGCTTTTGCCAAAACACTGGAGGGAACCAGAGTACTTTTGGCAATAAGGTAAAGTCTCTGAGATTTGACCTTCTGATATCTAGGCAAGTTCCTGTGTCTAAAATATCAGGGGTAAAGCCACACTTTGAGCCACAATGAGCATGTGAGGTTGAATTTCAAGAGATGGGTTCTGCTAGCCATAGAGGTGATGCACAGAGTGCAGGAACCCATACACACCACACTGCGTGTGAAAGAAGTCCATGACTGGCACAGGATGTCATGAGATGTCTCATGAAACAAACACAGTACACCCAAGACAGGCACAGACTTGACCACATGCTCTGAAGGCACATGAACAGCACTGCCCACACCAGGGCTCATGAGAAAGGAACTGAAAAACAGGTGATGTTTCTTGTGATCTATGCCAGTCAATCATTCTGACTGCCTAGTCAACCACACTATTCAACACCTCCCTCCAGCGCCACAATCAAGGTTCCTGTCTCCACCTGCTCCTCTGACATCATCCTGTCATTATATTTTCTTTGAAATTCCTTTGATGAAAAATGAGTCATCTCTTCCTGCCAACACAAGCCTAAGCCTCTTCCAGGCAAGTCATTCTCTTTAGTCAATCTTCTTGGGGTAGGGTGCCACCCAGCGGTTCCTCTAGCTACTATCTCCACACCTCCCAGGAAAGAATGCCCCAGAGCAAGATCAACAGCCTGGAGAAAAAATGTAAGAAATGAAACAAGTGAGGTTCTTGGTGGAGCTGGGAATGGGGCCTGGGACCCAAAACATAAACTATCTATTCCAGTGGGAAACACAGTTGAGAGGATAAATAAGAAGTAAGGTAGGACGCAGAGAGTCACACTTAAAACTTGGAAAGTTTTATTCACCTTAAAAAGTTTGGTTCCTAACGTAAAGTGCCATCAACTGCTCTCCTCAAGTGACTGCAAACCTAAATTTCTCACCTTGAGGCTTTCAGGCAACAGTAACCTGCCCAGTGCTCCTAACGGTGATGTTCTAACTTTAAGATTCATGGTGGCAGGGCTAAGGGGTGAAGTACAAACTGACAAAATGCTATTCATACATACAAATCACCCTAATTTTTTTGACAACAGCTTTATTGAATTTATTCACATACCATACAATTCACCCTTTTAAAGTGTACAATTCAATGGATCTTAGTATATTCACAGAATTGTACAATCGTCACCACCATGTAATTTGAGAACATTTCATAACCCCCAAAAGAAACACTATATCCATTAGCAATCATTTCCCATTCCACCCTCCCCCAGCCCCTGGCAACCACTAATCTACTTATTGTCTCTGTGGATTTGACTATTCTATATAACGGAATCATACAGTATGTGGTCTTTTGGGTCTGGCTTCTTTCACTTAGCATAACATTTTCAAGTTGGCTTCTTTCACTTAGCATAATATTTCCAAGTTTGATCCATGTTAGCATCAATTAGCACTTCATTCTTTTTTATTGCTGAAAATATTCCATTGTATTGATATGCCAAATTTTGTTTATATCCATTCATAAGTTGATGGATATTTGAGTTGTTTCCACTTTTGAGCTATTATCAATAATGTTGCTATGAGTATTTGCATACACATTTTGTGTGGATATATGTTTTCGTTTCTCTTAGATTTATACTTAGTGGAATTGCTAGGTCATGTGGCAACTCTATCTTTAACCTGAAGATCCACCAAATTGTTTTCCAAAGCGGCTGCACCATTTCATATTCCCACCAGCAGTGTATGAGGGTTCCAATTTCTCCACATCCTCGTTGTTTCTTTTTGATTGCAGTAGCCATTCTAGTAGATATGAAGTGGAATCTCACTGAGGTTTTGATTTGCATTTCCCTAATGACTAATGATGTTAAGCATCTTTTCCCGTGCTTATTGACCATTTGGTATATCTTCTCTGGAGAAATGTCTATTCAAATACTTTGCCCATTTTTTGACTGAGTTGTCTTTTTACTGTTAAGTTCTAAGAGTCCTTTCTATATTTTAGTCATATTTAAAATAAGGGACTTAGAAGTCCTTTATTAGATATATGATTTGCAAATATTTTTTCCCATTCTGTGGGGTGTTTTTTCACTTTCTAATAGCGTCCTTTGAAGCACAAAAGTATTTAATTTTGATCAAGTCCAATTTATCTATTTTTTTCTTTTCTTTTGTCCCTTGTGCTTTTGGGGTCATATCCAAGAAAACATTGCTTAATCCAAGGTCACAAAAATTTATTCCTAAGTTTTCTTCTAATAGTTTTCTAGTTTTAACTCTTACACATAGGTCCTTGAGCGACTTTGAATTAACTTTCATATATGGTGTGAGATCAGGGTTCAACTTCACTCTTTTGTATATGGATATCCAGTTGTCCCAGTATAATCTGTTGCGAAGACAATTCTTTCTGCATTGAATTGTCTTGGCACCTTTGTCAAAAATCAATTGACCATAAATGGAAGGGCTTATTTTTGGACTCTCTGTTCCATTGGTCTGTATGTCTATTCTTATGCCATTACCACACTGTCTTGATTACTATAGCTTTGTAGTAAGTTTTCAAATTGGGAAATGTGAGTCCTCCAATTTTGTTCTTCTTTTTCAAGATTATTTTGGCTATTAGGGGTCCCTTGCATTTCCATATGAATTTTAGAATCAGCTCTGTCAATTTCTGCAATAAAATCTGCAATAAAATCCAGCAGGGATTTTGGCTAAGGGTTGCACTGTATCTGTAGATCAATTTAGGGAGTATTGCCATCTTAACAATATTAAGTCTTCCAATTCATGAACATACAGAATAAAAAGCAATCTGAGCCACTGTTTTCAGATACTTTCAGACAAAAATATTTAAATTTCCTTACGCTCTATCAAATACTTAGCACACTGGAGACACTTGATTTTGAGGACCCCTCCCAAAAAGAAAGAATATGCTAAAATATACTGATTATAAAGCCACAAAGTTATCTTTCATATTACAAAGCAACACATTATGATTTTGACACAAAGTTTCTAAAACAGCTGAGCACTCTAAGAGCTAAGATCGGAGACTCAGCCAAGCAAAACTAAGCCTGAGAGGAACAGCAAAGGCCCTGTGATCTGCCAGGCTTCACTGGCCTTGGCACATTCCACTTTAGTAAAGGTAGAGGATGGAATAACATGATCCATAATCTATCACAAATGCCTCAAATATGAAAAATAAAAAGTGCTCAGAAACTATCTTACATCTTCTTTTATATAAAGTGGCCACAAATCATTCCCGAGAGGAATAAATCTTTGCATCAGTACCAGAGTAGGGAACCAGAAATTTTATATAAAATGGACTTGAATGTAGCAATCTGATTGGAAGAGAAGCAATCATAATAAGTCTCAATGCTGCATTTATATAACAAACACTTTTTACTAAAATTTGTTTATTTAGAGTGGCTGTGGGGGGTGAGAGAGACTACGGGGTGCTAAAGGTCCTCCCCAGCTCTCCTTTGGGTTGCTACTACACTTACTAGACTGGAATAAAGGCGAAGAACGGGGTAACTTTGTACTGTAATGTATAAACGATACAATTAACATCCCATAGTTAAGTGTGTAAAAAGCTAACCAAAGGCAATCTAAACCCTGTCACCAACTCTGACCTCTTCAATCACAGAGCAAAGCTCCCACTTTCAAACATAATGAAATGCCTACTGTGTGTGCCTGGCAATGATCTTTACATACATAACTCTAATCCTCTCTAATTCCTACTCTTTCAGGTAGGGATTATCACCCCCATTTTACAGAACAGGAAACTGAGATTTAACAGATATTAAGTAACTTGTCCAAGATCACACAGCTAATAAGTAACAGAACTGGGATTCAAACCTAGGCATCTTCAATTCCCTATCTGGTGCTTTTTCCACTAGTCCAACGGCCTTCCAAATATCCCAAATCTCCTATCTGTGCTTCATCCTAAGGCCTTCAAGGAACAGAAGACACAGAAGGGCAGCCGAGTCCCATCCCAACTCTGTTCTGTGTGTAACTGGTTTTCCTAGAACAATTAAAGCAATGTGGGGGAGGGAGGGGAAAGGCCAAGGTGGAGGTGGGAGAGAGAGGGGAAGAGGGAGAGGGAGAGAAATGTGACCAAACACAGACATCAGTAAAAAACAAAAAAGGGGGCGGGCGGGGCGCGGAGTTCACCTTGCAGTTAAAAATGAAACTGAATAAGGGCAAGCAGCCCTGGTCAGCAAAGATAAGGTGACTTCAGTCAAAACTATAAACAAATTTTTTTCCCGATGATTTCCATTTCTCCCCTGTAAACAGAAGTTAAAATATCACTTAATCACTGTTTAATCATTCTCCACAAGTTCACTGTGGTTTAACTCCTTATATTCTGACAGCCTCCAGCATGGTCCTAGAAAACCCTAGAAGGGAACTAAAGAGACCATCAAAAGACGGCTAAAGGGGCCGGCCCAGTAGTGCAGCCGT
This sequence comes from Equus asinus, assembly GCF_041296235.1. Lineage (NCBI taxonomy): Eukaryota > Metazoa > Chordata > Mammalia > Perissodactyla > Equidae > Equus > Equus asinus. The sequence continues at coordinate 83,879,847 of NC_091794.1, forward strand.
TAAGTTCGCATGTTTCGCTTCGGCGGCTTGGGGTTCGCCAGTTCAGATCCTGGGTACGGACCTATGCACTGCTTATCAAGTCATGCTGTGGCAGGCATCCCACATATGAAGTAGAGGAAGATGGGCATGGATGTTAGCTCAGGGCCAGTCTTCCTCAGCAAAAAGAGGAGGATTGGCAGCAGATGTTAGCTCAGGGTTAATCTTCCTTAAAAAAAAAAAAAAAAAGATAGCTAAAGCTGACCAGAAAGCAGAAGGAAACTTTCAATAATCACAAGGTTCCGAAACTACTTTACCAAGCCAAAAGTTTTATATTAAGCTCACAGGCCACCTGTTCCGTTATCTTTCCAATCAGACACCTAATTCATGCCGTGGCCATGGCTCATGAAGGGATTCCATGAGTGAGATGCCAGACCAGAATGTCACTCCTGAGAGCCAGGGCTTTAAGACTGCCGGAATGTGCCGAGTAAAGACATGGGGGTGTCTGGGCAGCTGAAAGCCCCTACAAGGGAATCCAGTAAGGACAACTGCTTTCCCTCAACCCAAGGCTAGGAATTTAAAAATAAACCTCAGCGACCCTCATGCCTAAGAATCATTTGGGAAAGAACGTTGTTGAATCCAGCAACTATTTATCCCACTGGGATAAACCAGAGGTAGAGGAAAAAAAGAAAAACGCTCTTACACCTCCTCTCAAGGAGTCTGACAGGACAAAAAGACGACGGAAATCCCAAGTCAGCTTCCCCCAGATCAAAGGCTTATAAAATATTGTGTTTCTATATTTCTTGTATTTCAGATTTTAGGAAAGATGTTAATATACATGCAGCATCTGCAAGATAAGATTATGCTCAGTATGTAGAAGTATTTTTAAAAGGGAAACCTACAGTGTAACTGTAAAGCCCTCCGCTGGAGGCCTCTGTGGACTCCTTGTCTTACTGAGGACAGGATGCAACCTTGAGGCCTCATGCTCCTCTCATGGAATTTGTAAATAGAAGGCAGAGGGGAATAACTGTTTCCCTGACAGCCTAGATACTGTGGAAATCCCCTTCTCAGTGATCCCATTTCTCAACTTGATTAAAATAACTACCACCCAGATTCTTGGAAATTGCCATTTTCCTTATTCAATTGGGAGCTTTATCACCATGGCAGTGCAGCCTTTCTTTTGAGCCAAATAGCTACAGGATTTCAGCATTATTCTCACCCAAATGATTCTTAAGACTTGAGGTCACTGGGAACAGCCTAAGGGCACTTCAGAAGGCAGTGGCTCTCCCATTCACTACAGCTGCTGGTAGAGATAGCAAAGTAAACAGTGTATAGAGCAGAACTGAGATATTTCTACAAAGTCACCTCATGGAGCTGACTCTCTAAAAGACATTATATTACCATTATATTACCAATTAGAAACTGCGCATAGACTTGCAGTCCCACCTTCCTCTAGGCACACAAACACGCCTACCACCACCACCATCCCCCTCTTGGTTAGCAATAAAATTGTTATGAATGACACGTGGAGTGGCTCCTGGAACCCCTCTCTGATGGTCCCTTCTTGCATAGCAAAATAATGACAGCCAGAGTCTGATGTAGTTATTTGTACGTTAACCCTCAATCTGGAAAAGTCCCATATAAGAAACCCTGGTAGGTGGTCCAACATCCAAGGCTCCACAATTCAAATCATGGTTGTTGAAGATTTTTTTTTATTGGAGGGTTTTAGCTGTTCTTTTTGGTTTTTGTTATGGTTTTTCTGGGGCAAAGAAGAAACAAATAAATAACCCATTTCCCTTCCTTAGGATTGAGAAAGCAAGGACTACAGCTTTGACCTTTGTTACAATGTGATGTTTTAAACCAACAAAAGCTGAAGGTGCCCGTCAACACTGTAAGGGACAGGCTGGGGCAGGGTTGCAAAGATCAACACAACTGTATGCCCCTCCCAGCCAGAAATTCCTCCTACCTCAATGTCTGAAAACACTTACTGCATAAACCTCTCCCAGGCCTGAGGAACTGTTAGATTTACATACAGCAAGGGTTATCTTTTGTAAATCATTTCTCTAATTAGTTTTTTTCTGATAGCCCCCACTGTTCAAAAGAAACAGTGGGGGGAAAAAAAGGTGAGAGAGAGAAATTACCTAGCTTAATGCTAACCAGTAGCTCCTAGAAGAAAGAACATTGGGAAGAAAAGGGAGGAAAGGGTATAAAGAGCTCCATTTTTGCCCCAGTTGCCCTTTTCACTGAGTAAATACAATCGGTCCTTGAGACCCTGGGAAAACCCCAGCTTGCCCTATTTGAGGACCAAACTAGCATTCAGTGCCTTGTATTCTGGGATTTTTTCAAGGTCCCAACGAACGGCAAGACCTCCAGGTCTGTGACCAAATCAAGACAAGAGACATTACAACCGCACTGAGGTAGCTTTCCAAATACACACACACCTTCTTTTCTCAAGTTGAACCAGGGGGACTACAAGCCCCTTGAAAGCAGGGACTATGTTTGTATTCCCAACACCTAGTCCTGTGTCTTGCAGAGCGGAATTCAACAAATGTTTGTTGACCTTCACTACCCTCCTGTGTTCCAGTTGATTCCTTACACAAACCCTCATCCTCCTGGAATTAAGGTCGCCAGTCTCCCTTGTCTCAAACCTCTAGGCCAGTGACAGTAATTCTCAGTCCTGCAAGTCGTAACATAGCTCTAAGTTTCTAGACTATCTCAAGAGATGCCACATAATTCTCAAATACATCTTTGAAACAGAACTAATTTTAACTCTCTTGAAGTTCATATTGTCTAGCATTTTTATTAAGGAAAGGAACTGAAATAAAATTAAACTAAGAAAAGAAGTCACAATTCCCCAAAGGCTGGGGGGGGGGGGAGTAGTTAAAGGGTGTTACAAAGGACTGCTCCTATTCAAGGCTTCAAAGGGAAGCAATGTGATTCGGAGGAAAGGCATTCAACCACAAGCTGGAACCGGGTCATGGTTTCAGCTTCTCAATAACTAGCTGTGTGACTTGGGGAAAGTGTCCTTTGACCTCCCTGGGTGAGATCTGTTCCTCGTGTATCTCTTTATGATACTATGAATGTGAGGCTGATCCAAGAACCAACCAAACATCTAGAGCTAAACCAGTGATGCTTGGTAGGTGTAACGAGAATTCATTTCTAGCTGGCCTACCATGAACAGAAATTTTCTAAAGAAAAATGACCTAAAAGGGGAAGAAAATGAGGGAAAGAAAGGACCTTATATGCAAGGGATAAGAATCATAAGTTAATAGAGTACTTGAGAGGAGGAAAGTGGAAGCTATGACTACAGAATTTAAATGAAGAAGACTATTAAACGTCTTCTCCTCCCACTCGCTCTCTCTCCCAACTGCCCTTTAAAAAATCCCGAGCACTGAAAATAATTAAGAAACACAACAAGCAAACACACAAATAAGCATTTTGGACAAGAGAAGAATTGCTGAGAGCTATAAAATGGGTTCAGAAGAAGAAAATAAGGATTTTAAAAAACGGAAGAAGAAATAAGAAAGACAGAAAGCAAAAAAGGATACAGGGGAATTACAACACATTTCCGTTTAACTGGACTAACTTGACCAGAGAGAGAAATAATTTAAACACATGCAGAGGTTCACTCATGACTCCACTCAATGAGGTTTTTCCCACGGTGAGGCTATGCACCAGGGTGAACATGAGAGGTCTTGAATCTGAGCCGTCAGCAAGTCTTGGTTCCCACGTGCCTCTCACACTGTGGACACCTTGAATCCAGAACATGATTCTGGCATTTGAGAATACTTATCTTTTCAAATAAAATGCCCCCTAATTACAGGCCAACAACTTCATATGGTGTACTAACTCTGTCCTGGCGTATACGCAAAACCATGTTTATATACTTTGATTTATGGTTCACTTAAGGTATTTTTCAAGAATAATTTTTTTATTAAGATTTTATTTTTCCTTTTTCTCCCCAAAGCCCCCCAGTACTTAGTTGTGTATTTTTAGTTGTGGGTCCTTCTAGTTGTGGCATGTGGGATGTCGCTTCAACGTGGCCTGACGAGTGGTGCCATGTCCATGCCCAGGATTCGAACCGGCGAAACCCTGGGCCGCTGAAGTGGAGCACGTGAACTTAACCACTTAGCCATGGGCCGGCCCCTCAAGAATAATTTTAATTATTTGGGATTTTCACTTTATGTGCTGACTTTAGAACCTACCTTTACCTGCAAGAGGTAAGATGAGACTTCACCCTGCAGGAGTTAGGGGGTGGTGGGGGGAGAGAAGGCAGACACGGAAATCCTTCCTGAAAGCTAAAGGCAATACAGAAACGGCAAGGTACAACAAACTTAAATTTCTGTGTATCTTCCTTAGCTACCCTGCCACCCCCAGCAACTTGGGAAAGGACGTGGCAGCTTACAAAAGAGCCCAGAGGCTTAGGGTGGATCATTTAGTGGGTCTCTTACTTATGGTCAGGGAAATGCAGTGGCCAGGCACTTGCTCAGAAACTCCACCGACACTCCCAAGACGTGGTACTAGAGTCAATGGGACCAGACCAGCCTTGAGGATGTCTTCTTTCCCTACTAAGATGCCTTCTGCTTCTCTCGACACTATGTATATTTGCAGAACCAGGGGCCCTCTGCAGCTTGGTTCAGGCTCTCCTGGGGCACAAGAAACCTCACTACCCTCAGACAAAGACCAAGAAAGTAGATGACCTCCTGTAGTCACGACCCATTCCCACTCCACAAAGAGTAATCAGCTCCTCCTAACAAAATGGATTTCCTTGCTGACATTCAACTAAGGAAACACTGAGCCTCAAAGATGTGGCCACATAGAGAATAGTTCTTTCCCTTTGCCTCTGACTGATAAAAAGATTATATCTGATAGGAACATTTGCCTCCTTTTCATTCTAAGAAGCCAAAGACCTGACTCAGATAGCCTTAGAAAGCCACATAGGAATCAGGAAAATAAAGCTACACTGACCATTTGCACAGATAGAAGTACTAATATTTACTGGAACAGTCATCGATACATACTGAGTGCTTACTATGTGCCAAGCACTGTTCTAAGTACTTTCTACATATTAACTTATTCAATTCTCATTACAACTCTATGAAAATGGTACATTATAAGCCTCATTTTATAGCTGAGAAATTGTGGCCTAAAGAGGAAGGTTAAGTAACTTGCTCGAAGTCAGGCTAAGTGATAGAGCGGGATTCAAGGTCACCAGTACCAAAGGTCCTTGGGGAATTACTATTTTGGATGGATTTCATAAAAGACAGGAAGATAGAAAGGCTAAAGCAATCACCAAAAATTGAATAGATTTTGTTGTTCCTTTTTTTTCCCTCTCTGCACAAATGGGTGGCAAAGCATGATTAAGTCTCTCCTAGTTCTATTTAGCTGTCTTTCCTTCCCCCAAACTCCTCAAACACAGCACCTTCAGAGGCTCTGAAGTCTTCCCAGAGCAGCTTAAGAAAAAGGAAAAAAAAAATGAGAAGAAGGCCTTAATCAAAAGCCCTTTTCTTCTGGCAAACAAAAGGCCTTGGTATTTCCACAGACAGACTGGTTATTCTTAACCCTAACCAAAGATTCTTTGGCAGAGAAAGAAATATGAAAATGTTAGGCTTGTGGGAATGGCTTGTGCTTTGGGCTTTGTGTCACCCTCAGTAAAGCCAGCCCACTGAAACACAAACACAGCAGCCCCTCAGTAACTCTAGGCCAATTCAGTTAACTCCAGGGTCTAGGGAGAGAGAGCAGAGACCCTATTCCTGATGGTCTTATCCTCTTCTCCCCTATCGCCTCCCTGAGTGTTCAACATTTTTCAAAGGACACAGGAAAAATAGATCTGAAGATACAGATACATAACAGATCAAATCTGACAGTGAAAGAAAAGCAACAAGTGGTAGGTGGAAGAGGGCAGAGATCAGACCTACCTCCGGGTGCTCTGACTAGCCTCTGTGCTTCTCACCCCAAATCAACAATCCAGAGTTTTAGCACTTTCCTAAGTAAACTGTTAAGATCTGGCGATTGTCTCAAGTGCTTGCTCCACTCAGCACTGGGTTTTAGAGGCATAGTGTGGCCCTGAATGGCCTTAAGTCGTTGACATTTCCCCAGCAGGGTAGAGAGAAATTAAGACTATTTTACAAAATAGGTCAGTAAGCAAAAAAAGGAGGGGGGATAGTCTGCCAGAAGACAAGACGGCCCCAGCAGCACTAATCGAAGATCTATCTGGGCTAAACTCAGAACATGTGGCACTCCAACTCCTACCTTTTGCACGAACACAGAAACCTTACTCTAAGTGCCTGAAGGCTTTATACGCAGTCAACAGTACCTTCCCTAGCTGCTTTGCCCAGGATATCGTGAGCAAAACCACTCTGAGGCCACAGGCCCCACGGCACATCTCCTAGCAGGCAGGTTTCTGTGACAGTGGGGAACAAGAGTAGCCATGTATGAGGAGTCACAGCCTGGCTTTGAAATCCCCTGGAGTGAGTAGCCCAGATTAAGGTGTGATTACTATCTATAATGGTACCAAACGTTGAGGTGTTAAACCATGAGGTAATAAGACACCAGGTGGCTCAGGACTCTGAATCCTCTTGATCACCCTGGAAGCAGGTCCTAGTCTTGCTCCCAGGTAGTACCAAAGTCCCAGGGAGTAAAAGGTACTACTCAGCCAGGCTCAACCTGCTGGCAAGTTTCAAATGTCTGGCATATAGTAGGCTCTCAAATATTTGTTGAATGAATAACTGAATAAAACATTTCATCTTCAACTGCTATAACCAGTTCCTTCCTACACCCAAGGGGGTGGAGGGAGTGTCAGAGAAGAAGTCTAGACAGTAGAAAAAAAAGGTTTTCTTTTTCCTGCCATTCCCTGGCGATCAAGCTCTTCTGTTGTAAAATATAATGCTCTCTTCTATATAAAATTCATTACTTGACTGTTCTCTCACAGAGTTGGGTAACAGGCCATGCTATCCTAATCAAGGACAATGGTTCTTCTGCAGCTGGTGTACAACATGAAACATGGCAGAGAATAGGGAGATGTCCATTGCAGCAATTTATATAACAGCAACGACTTGGAAACAACCCAAATGTTCAACAATAAGAGAATGCCTAAGTGAAGCTATTATCAACATTATAAAATTATAATGACTATAAGGAAACACTAAAAAAATCCTTATGTTACATGAAAAGGGCATGCAAACATATGTACATGCTAAGTGAAAGAAGTCAGATACGAAAGGCCACATGTTGTATGATTCCACTTGTATGAATATCCAGAATAGGCAAGTCAGCAAGCAGATTAGTGGTTGCTAAGGGTTAGGTGAGGCGAGAGGACAGGAGTGACTGCTTAACAGGTACGGATTTCCATGTGGGGTCATGAAAACGTTCTGGAACTAGATAGTCTTGATGGTTGCACAACCTTGTAAATGTACTTAATGTTGAAGAATTGCACACTTTATTATTTTATTTTTTTCTTCTTCTCCCCAAAGCCCCCCAGTACAAAGTTGTATATTCTAGTTGTAGGTCCTTTTGGCTGTGCTGTGTGGGATGCCACTTCAGCATGGCTTGATGAATGGTGCTAGGTCTGTGCCCAGGATCCAAACCGGCAAAACCCTACGCCGCTGAAGCGGCACATGTGAACTTAACAACTTGGCCACAGGGCCGGCCCCTGAATTGTACACTTTAAAATTGTTCCAATGGCAAATTTTATGTGTCTTTTACCACCATAAAAAAAAACTGAAACGGAAAAAAAAGACCAGGATTGCAATTATGTAAAAGTAAACATGGACAGAAAGGAACACAGACAAGTCCCAACATCTATTAAATTAAAATGGGACTTCATTGATGTCGGACAATAAATGACAATCAGGAAAGGAAAATTAAATGCCAGAAGCATACAGCCAGTCCTAAAGGCACAATCACAAGCCTGCAAATAAGTGCCTACTAAGTGGAGGACAAGCTACATGTCTCACCAGGCACCAGAACAGCAGGTGTGGCTGCTATGGGGTGATGGAGAAAAGTCTCAGGCCCTCCTCAGCCCGGTCCTCTAATCCCCCTTAAAAACCCTCCCTTGGGCAGAGAAACCATCTGTTTCAACAAAGCCTAGAGCCCTACATGCATATTAACTCCTTCACTGCTGACCTCCTGCAGATGGGCTTCACACAATATTAAGTGCTTTTCTTTTAAAAATGCCTCTAAATGCTAAAATATAAGCTCTACAAAGGAAGAGACTTGGCCTCGTTCTCTGGTATATCCCCAATACCTGGAATAAACTGATTTCAGTGGCTACTCAACAAATTATTTGCTAAATGAATCCATTAAATGCCTTTTTCCTACAATAATTGTTTCATTTATGCCTTATTTTCTAAAGTCTCCTCTCTTTTTGTCATTTGTCCTCACTTAGAGTCTGACCTGGTTTCCTCAAATTCAGTCAACCATCAATATTTGTCTGCTTATGTACAGCATAACTAGTCTCCTCACTGTGTGGTTTATGGCTGGATCCCAGTGCCTAGCACAGCAGTCATGGCAGGTGCTCATACATATTTGTCAAATGAAAGAATGACTCACTTTGGTCACCACACCTTATAAGGGCTCAGTAATGAGAGCTTAAACTTGCTAGGTAACGTGAGAGTTATAGAAATATAACATCTATAAAACAGTCCCCTTACAAAGCTTACAATTTCAACAGGGAGACAAAAACTAGAGTGTGGGAAAGTGAGACATCAATGTGGACAATGATAATCAGAGCAGTCTCACTGGAGAAGAAAGATCTGAAGTGGAGCTTAAAGGAATGGATAGATTTCAGTTAAGTATAAAGAACAAGGGCATTCCAGGTAAAGAAAACTAACTGCACAAGAAAAGGCAAGGGGGGAGAAGGAATAAAGTGTTTTAAGGCACAATGTGGAGATGGATCTGTCAGAGGCTGAAGGTGTGTTCCAGGAAATTACAAGAGATAAGCCTGGATAAGCAGGAGGGGGTCAGAGCATAACAGATTGTTCTTATTTTGGAAACAGAAAATACTAGAAAGTAGCTGGTAGCATTAACTCGAAGGGAGAGACAGGACAGAGGAAACAACATATGAGGCAGCTGCAGTAATTCAAGCGTGAGGTGACGAGTGCCTGGACTAAAGTCATGGCAAAGGGAATAGGGAGAAAGGGCAAATTTGGGAGAAATTCTGAAGAAACAAAAGAACTTGATGACGGACTGAAAATGGGGGTTGATGAAGAGAGAAGAGTCAAGGATGTCTCCAGGGTTTCTGATCTCAGAGACTGGAGGAATGTGAGCACAAGCGTCAAAAACGGGGAAAGAGGGAAGGAAGCCAAGTCTAAGCTTGGTTTTGAAATACTGAGTTTGAGGTGATATCCAAGTATAGATGTCCTGTAGGCCGTTGAAAAAAAAGAGATAAACAACTAAGAGATTTTTATACATACAAGAAATATCATCCAGCCTTTTTTTCTGAGGAAGATTAGGCCTGAGCTAACATCTACCGCCAATCCTCCTCTTTTTGCTGAGGAAGACTGGCCCTAAGCTAACATCCGTGCCCATCTTCCTCTACTCTGTGTGGGACGCCTGCCACAGCATGGCTTGCCAAGCTGTGCTTAGGTCCGCACCCGGGATCTGAATTGGTGAACCCCGGGCTGCCGAAGCAGAACGTGCAAACTTAACTGGTGTGCCACCAGCTGGGCCCCTCATTCAGCCTTAAAGAGAAGGTAATCCTGTCACATGCTACAACATGGATAAACTTTGAAGACACTCTGCTAAGTGAAATAAGCCAGTCACAGAAGGACAAATACTGCATAATTCCACTAATATGAGGTATTTAAAGCAGTCAAACTCATAGAAGCAGAGAGCAGAATGGTAGTTGCTGGGGGTTGGGGGGCAGGGGGAAATAGGGAGTTGCTATTCAACGGGTATAAAGTTTCAGTCATGCAAGATGGAAAGGTTCTAGAGATCTGATGTACAACAATGTGCATACAGTTAACAACACTGTACTGGACATGTAAAAATGTGTCAAGGGTAGATTTCATGTTATATGGTTTTTACAATAAAAAAAAATACCCCCCAAAATTGAGAGATTTTAAGTAGTAGAAGACAGATGTGGGAGTTTGCAATTTAAAAGAAAACCAGAAGCCAAAAGAACAGGCTAGAGAAAGAAAAGGTCAGGAGCAGCATAACAACAACGCCAGCTAATGTCTGTATTGTGTGATGATGTGCCAGCTCTGTGTTGGCAGCTTTCCCTCTGTCATTGCATTTAATCCTCATAATTTTATGTGGGAGATACTATTATCCCCATTTTACAGGTGAGAAAATTGAAGCTCAGAGAAAGTGAGTAACTTGCCCCCAGTCACTCAGCTGGTAAATGTAGAAACTTGGATTTTAACCCAAACCAGTCTGGATCCAAAGCCCATGCTTTCCACTTCACCACTGCCTCACTCCTTAGGAAAGTGCCAGAGTTAGAAGGAAAAGACCTAGCAAAGGTAGACAAACAGCAATCAGATAGGTAAAGGAAAACCAGGAAATGCCCTCGATAAGGCTAATGGCAGAGGATATTTTAAATAGGCAGGGATGTAATCAACAGTGTCAAATGCCAATACTGCAACACAGAATGAAGTCAACACTCTAACCCTATCTGTAAAGAGTCATGTAAAGATGGAGCCCTAGGCCAGGTACTGCAGTCCAAAGAATTTCAAAGAAACAGAAGCCCTCCCTAGAGCTACAGGGGCTTCTTCTCTCCCTCTTATCACTGACAGACACCTGGTGCTGCTGGTCTCCAGCTAGTTCGCAAGCCTCATGCTGAAGTTCATCATCTAACCGGTCCCAGGAAATCCCAACCCAAACGTACAGCATTACACAATGCATGGTCGGGTTAACCTTGAGCTGTCGGGGAGAGTGGATCTCCACTCCAGCTATTGTTCAACATAAAATCTGTTTGTTTCTATAACCAAACTCTCTTTTAGAAGGATTTCATATGCCTGCTCTCTTCTCTTATCCTAGACAACCTAAAATCAGGTAAATACAGCCCCACTTTAGCTGCAGCCCTACTTCCCTATAAATGGCCTTTCATACTGCTGCCAGATACTTCTCCCACATCAAAAAACCCTGATTGTTTATATCATTCCTCTGCTTCAAAATATCTAGTGCCCTCTACTGCCTACATTATTCTTTAGTTCTTTTTTTTTTTTTTCAAGATTTTATTTTTTCCTTTTTCTCCCCAAAGCCCCCCGGTACATAGTTGTATATTCTTTGTTGTGGGTCCTTCTAGTTGTGGCATGTGGGACGCTGCCTCAGCGTGGTCTGATGAGCAGTGTCATGTCCGCGCCCAGGATTCGAACCAACGAAACACTGGGCCGCCTGCAGCGGAGAGCGCGAACTTAACCACACGGCCACGGGGCCAGCCCCTTCTTTAGCTCTTTATAACACAGACTCAACTTTCCATTCTAGCCTCTTCTCTCATCCTAAATAACTACCCATTCACCCCAGCTTCCTGCTTCATAACACTTCTCATTCTTCCCCTGGGGAAAAAAAGGCTTTCATGAGTATTCCCTTGCACACCCTGTTGTTTTCCCAGAATACCTTTTCTCCCTTAATTGGCAAACTCCTACCCAACTTCAAGATTAGGCTCAAATACCAATTCCACTGTAAAGTCTTCCCAGTCACCCACCATGCTGCCCCTAGTAATCACTCCACCTCTGTTCTCACAGCACTTTGTTCATATTTCTGTGATAGCACCTGCTATAGAGAGAGACAGCTGAGCCCCCACAAGACTGTAGATAGGACTAAGAGTCCCTCAAGGACGGGGACTGTCATTAATCTTTGTATCCTCCATGCCTTGTATGGGGTCTGGCATGCAGACCCAATGAAAGGAAGGAAGGAGAAGGATATGTGGACTTCCAGTCAGACAGACAGGAAGCATGCAACATTATCAGGGAGTGAAGCAGTTAGCTGATAAATTGTAAAAGTGATCTTCCAAGTCAAAGGATTTCAAAATACATCAAACTAGTAAGTCTAAAAGGTTCCTGCCACTCCACAATGAGCAAAAGATGCTGTTTAGCAACTGGTATTCATTCAGAGGGACCACCCCCACAGTTGTAATGAGAAACATATACAATTAGGACTACTAACCTGGGGTTTCTCCAGGAAAGAAGCCAAAAGAAACTGTGGCAGAATAGTGCAGATAACAGGCTTAACCTTCAATGCTAATGCCTCCTTCAAAAAACCACAAGACCAAGGATGAGGAAAAAATTATAATTTACACTTCGTTAGCACATAGGCTCACTTTGAGAAAGAAGGATAGTGTAACACTCACCACAAGTTGTAACAAAAAACACAGAACTACCCCACACATTTAAGAGTCCAGAATGCTAACCATTACACCAGAGAATCCCATATTCCCCATGCATTTCAAACCAGCAGCAACAGAAGCCAACCCCAATGTGAACTTGTGCTGACGCCCCTCTCTAGCCCAGTGACATGCAGTAAGCCTAAAAAATACACAATTAAGGAGGGGATAAACTTTAGCAGTACAAAACTGTCAACCATCCCCAAAGTACAGGATTTACTGAGGGTCTAGCAGGTGCCCAGTGCTGTAAAAGGTGTTGACAGGCCTCACCCCAGAAGAATGCAGACTCCCAGATTCCTTGCAAAATCAGGAGAGAAACACCCCATTGTGATAGGTTTGCTTAAGGGCTCTGGGAATGGGAGGGGTAGATAGTTCTCACTGTGAAAGATGCAATCCTGTAGGTGACTCAAGCTATTTTCCATTATCCTGACTGCTGTAGAGCTGTTGTTATTGACCCCCTGCACACAAAGTCCCACACATGTGCCTTCCTTCTCTCAGTCTTCAAGCTAACCTCCCAACACCCCCAGTTTATCATCAGCTAGAAAACTCCACATTGTCTGCTCCAGAATGTCAACTCCAAGTCAAAAACAACATTGTACTCTCATCAAGTACATAATTCAACCCTAAGGCTGTCAGTCCCAAGTAACAGAAGCCAATTTGCACTCCACTGCAATACATTGACTTAGAACAGAGCACCAACTCCATTTCTTCCAGAGGCAGATGCCTACCATAAGCAAGGTTGATGATACAGTAGAATTTGTCAACCTATTACATCAGGTTAAGCAGTCTTGATTTACTGGCTAGGTGCTAGCTCAGTAACAGCAGGAAAACAAAGAGAGAATCTCAACCTCGAACCAATCTGAGGTTTGCATGCAGGATTTCTATACAACATTGATTAGGTCACTCCTGGTACTGAAGTTTCTTAATCAACATTGATGGATCTCTCCCAATACAAGAGGAAAAGGTACTAGGGTTGGGAGGATCAATGAAGCCATTTAAATGCCTGGAGCTACTGAGAGAAAAGCTTCAGAGTTAAACGGTGCAGTGACGTCATGATGACATGTGGGAGCTGCTGACTAAGTGATACACTTGGCACCTGTCCCATGATGAAATTAACTGGATAATAAAACATCTGAACCAGCTGGCCACGCAGCCTAGAGCCCTTCTCAGCCTACTGAGAAGGCACACACTCAGTTTTGGTTGTCTTACTTATTCACTTATTCAACAACATTGCCGCTTGCCCTAGAGGGCAAGGGGCCAAGAGCTATCAGAAGAGTATTCAAAGCATCACAGGTACCCTCAGTAGCTTTTAAAAATGAACTAAAGTTAAAAACCAACCTCCAGATCTTCGAATATATGTACTAAGACCAGTAACTCCACTTGTAGAAATCTATCCTAAAAAGATAAAGAGATGAACAGAAAAATTTATTTACAAGGATGTGTATTATCATATAATAGCAGTGAAAATTAGAAATGTACATGCCCCACAATGGGGAATGTTAAATAAATGACCTTTCCATTTGAGGAAATTCATACAGCTGTTAAGAAATGATGTTACAGGAGCCGGCCCCGTGGCTGAGTGTTTAAGTTCGCATGCTCTGGTTTGGCGGCCCAGCATTTTACCTGTTGAGATCCTGGGCACAAACATGGCACTGCTCATCAGGCCATGCTGAGGCCGTGTCCCACATGCCACAAATAGAAGGACCTACAGCTAGAATATACAACTATGTACTAAGAGCTTTGGGGAGAAGGAAAAATAAAATCTTAAAAAAAAAAAAAAAAAAAAGATGGGGCTGGCCCCGGGGCCGAGTGGTTAAGTTCACACGCTCCGCTGCAGGCGGCCCAGTGTTTCGTTGGTTCGAATCCTGGACGCGGACATGGCACTGCTCATCAAACCAGGCTGAGGCAGCGTCCCACATGCCACAACTAGAAGGACCCATAACGAAGAATATGCAACTATGTACTGGGGGGCTTTGGGGAGAAAAAGGAAAAAAAATAAAATCTTTAAAAAAAAAATGATGTTACAGACAAAGGCATAAAAAAATGCTCACAAAATAATAACAAGACAGAGAACTACATCACAATAATAAATATACAAAAACAACATTTTATATCTATGGACAGAAAAAGACTAAATGGGAATACAACAAAATATGAACACAGTAATCTATGGGTTGCAGGATTTTGGTTTTCTATGCTTTCTATAAGGATGAAATAGTACGTCTATTTAATGGCAGGAAAAAAATCTAAAGTTTTTTTCCTGGAGCTTTTTATTAGCCACATTAAAGAGAGGAAAAAAAGCACCGCCCCCCCCAAAAGGCCACACTCTGCGGGATACATGTCGGGATGTGGGGGCCTGTCCTGCTTGCCCAGATGTGGCTTCTAGGCTGGCTAATAAGTGGATGCCCAAAGCGAAGCTCTAAGATAATGAGAAAGGTGACTTGACAAACACATCAGAACTAAGACAACCAAAACTAAGTGTGCACTTTCTCGGTAGTCACCCATTCACTTATTCAACCATGTTGCCGCTGCCCACGACATACCTGGAACCCCTCATTTGGAACTGTCTACAGACTAGTAGTATGATCTTTCCAGTGTTTTCAAGAGCAGTACATTTTCATTGTTTAAGATTGGATTTAATGTTTCAAAACAGCCAAAGTCTTAGATAATATCATTTTCTGACCAAAAATTATGTGTGACTATAAAATGACTGTGGAGTTTCTTATAGGAGTCATAATCTGCCACTGAAGAGGAAAACCACAAAAAGGGTTTTATAAATGTATACAGCACAGGCGCTAATGTCAGAGTATTCTTTTTAATCTCCTATGGTGACTACTGAATGACATTTGTAAACATGAGTTTAGTTCAGTTCAATTCTCCAAATGTTTCTTTTATGCTTAATATGTGCCAGGCACTATGTTAGATGAGGAAGCTACAAGAAGAAATGACACAGTTCCCACCTTTAGCAAAAGTATAGCAAATATCTCCTGGGCTCTTACTCTGTGCCAGACGTTACATTTACTACTTCATTTAACCCTTACGACATCTTGTGAGGTAAATTCTATTATCATCCCCATTTTATACATGGGAAAACTGAGGCTTACAGAATTTATAGGAAACTTGCCCAAGAAGACTAGCAGGAAAATCAAATGTTTAACAAAATATAACACAAGGAGACATGCTCTAAAACATGTTTAAAGTGCTATGGCAACAGATGAGGAAAATAATTCTACCTGAGAATGCAAAAAAAAGAAAAAAAAAGAAAGAAAGAAAAGAGAAGAAAAAGAAACTATGGAGGAAAGTAAGATTGAGCTAGGCACTGAAGGATGAATAGAAATTTGGTACAAGGAGAAAAGGATAATGGTATTCTAAGCAGAGGGAACAGGACAGTATAGGAAGAGAAGGGTGAAAGTATATGGGTATCTTGGGGTGTACTGCTGCTCTCTCTCAGAGAAGGTGCCCACGTGTGTTTTACACATACACTTGGGCAGATGTGGGTATTCTCTCCTCCTTCACATGGTCCCCAGCATCAGGCAGCAGCACAATATAGCCATCTTGGATGCCATACTCCCTGGCACTATCATCTCCTTAACAGGACAGATGAATCCAGTTCTCAGGCCAGGCGAGAGCTTTGGGAATAACACCATAAACTACCTCTGTTATGGGAGTATAAGAGCTACATGGATTCATACATGTAAAGTGCTTATGACAGTGTCTAGTCCATAACTAACATTTGCTGAGCACTTACTGTTACTACTATTATCACTAGTGCTATTGTCTTCCAGTCTCAACCATCATAACTGTCCTACAGTGAAATCAAGTAAGACCGGGAGCCAAACGTGTGGATGGGTGACTAGGGCTGCAACTCCCCAACCAGAATGGGACCTGATCCAGCTCATCTTGGACAAGAACTCACCAGGATTCAAAGAAGCCTCTGTGAGGGACAGGAGAAAGAAGACGTAGAACTAACATGTGGTGAATTCTGACCACATACTAGACACTAAACTAAGTGTATATATCCTCTTGTTTAATGCCCACAGCAGTAAGTGTTTCTGAGTTCATCTTAGAGGTGTAGAACCAAAATAATCCCAGTGTCGGAGATGGGAAGAGTGGAGTGGGAGCTGCTACTGCTGTGGGCTTTTCTCTGATTTCAGCCCCTTATGAGACACTCCCCATGACAGGTACATCTAGTCTATTACTTATTCATTCCCAGCAATGTTACTTATTCGTTCCTAGTAAAGACAGGGCAAAGGAAGGAGGGAAAAAACAACTTTATAAGTGGGCTGAGAAAAATTTCCAAGCTGGTTTCAATATAACCAACTCCAAAAGTAGAAATAACCCTTCCTAGGGTGCAATTTCAAAACTCTACACCCCTGAGATCAAATCAAGAGCTACTTGTTCCCACTGAGAAAGTCAAGAGAGAGGAAACTAGGAACCAAAACAACTCTTATTTAGGGAATAAAAAAGGACTCCTTCCTCCTGCATGTTTTATGGGAGGAAAACGAGAAGAGCCTGCCCCCCAACACCACCACCTGTCATACCTGCACTTTGCTCCTGAAGCACACAGCAGAGGAGGACAGAGTTAGGAATGGTGCAGTCTCCTGAGAGCCTTAGGAATCTACTTGGGTCACTGTTAAACTTGATTCACAGAGACTGTGGCCATCCTAGTATGATTAATTGCTCCTCTAAACCCTTGACATAAAGGGGAACAAAAAGGAAAAGTTATATTCCCTAATTCTATGGATAAGCAAATCTCCTATAGTTTCCATCTACCACCTATGCATCTTCAGAAAGCTCTGGCCGCTTTTCGCAGAATGACACTAAGGATAATAGGGAATAAAACTACACTAAGGAGCTCCGCGTCCACGGAGAAGTCTGAGTCTCTCCAAAGTTCCTACTCTGAGCCTTTTGTTCTACTGAAGAAATATGTAGGTTAATTAAGTTTGATAATGCTTCCATGAGTTTTATAAACAGAGGAGGGAAAAGGGTCCTGCTGTTGAATGGGCATCATGCCCAGGAATATAGAAGGATCCCTCTAAGACAGGAAATAGAGCAAGAAAAGGGAGCTCTTGTGTGGGACTAGGGTACAATCCTGTACCCCCCTTCACCCAGTCCTCGACAAAGCCCAAGAACTGGAAGTGTCACTGAGAAGCACCACTGGTTTCTGTCCCTCATCTCCCATCTCCTCCCCATGAGCCTGGAGGAAGAAACCCAGACTCTTTCCACCCTCTCAAAACTTCCTTTGACAGGGAAGTCAGAGCAGCAGTTAACGCAGCTCATTCTTGCAAAGACCTGTGTGATGCATGATGAGAGCCCTGAACCTAAAAGGGATTGGCTCCAGCTGTCAGAAGTTCTGAAAAAAGTGTTTGGATGGCATGGGGGAGAGAAAAGGGAAGAGAAGACAGAGATCAATAGAACTTTATAGTTGTATATCCCTTTGTATGTATACAGCATACAAAGCTCTTCATATGTATGTCCTCTTAGAAACAGTTCTCCAACAGACAATGAAAGAAAGTAAAATACCTATAGACCCTGGCAGGATGGGAGTCCACATCTCCTGCCACTCCCCCATTCCTGAAGAAACCCACACTTCACCCTTCTCTGCCCTCTACCTCGCCCATCGCTCTCCAGACCCATGGGGGTCTGGGCCCAGAATCCTGACTGCTGATAAAAGAGGGATGGTTGAAGCACCTTGTTAAGCAGATGGAAATAAAACCACCTACTAAACAGAGAAGAAGAAGTAAAAAGATTTCATTCATCTTCCTCAACAGCCAGAGTCCTGGATCCTCAGATCTGAGAGCATTTTTCTCATCTACGGTCAGTGAAGAGTTTGCCGACCATGCAAAGCAAACACTATTCCCTTTAAACATTATTTTCATAAAAAGTTACCTCCTTTTAAGTCACTGAGTTATCCTTTTCATGCCATCTCTGGCCTATCAACCTGCATTCTTCCTCCTCCCACAATCACTCCTGACTCTCTGTTCTCTCCAGGTGGGACTCTGACTCACTGTAGACACAGACAACTGGAAAGCCTGGCCCCAGAAATCTAGCTACACCTAAGTGAGGCTGCAGGGCCCAGTGGCAAGAGCCCTCCACCCACACTGCCCAGGGAGTGCCCTGCCTGAGTTCTGCTGAGAGCAGGGGACATTTCGTCATTGCCCATTCAAGCAAGAGAACAGGCTGCTGCTGAAGTCGCTGAGAGGACTCCCTCCTACTCACCCACGATCACATTCACAAACTCTGTCCCTTCTATGTAACTGCCTAAACACACAGAATATGGCCAGCTCAGAGTAAGAGGGTTTTCTAAGCCCTTACGGGACTGATGGACAGCAAAGACCCCACACAACACACACCACAATAAGTATTCACACAATCAGCAAGGATAAAAAGGCAGGGAGCCGGAAGCCTTGTTATACCTCTAAGGTTGTTGAGTCCCTCCAGGAACTTCTGGTACTTGTAAGCGTTCATGCCCCAGCCCAGCTATGTTGGTTCAGTGGCTGGAAGTAGGCACCATAGTGCGTGACAGCTGAGAAGTGACAGCGTGCAAACTGCAAACCAACTGATCTCTACTACTGCGTCTCCTAGCCCCCAAGAACTGGACTTTGACCACACTTACAAGTGATGTCACCAGAGAAGCCTCATTACATTACAGCCCTTTGTGTGCCCTTATTTGTTGCAGTAAGCGGAAATACCTCCCCAGGAGAGGCCAGCCCCTCCTTCGTGCAAATGAGGCAGGCACATTTGCAGGCAGACTACAACAGCCCCTGTCAATCATCTGCCACCTTTCTTTAGACCCCAGCCCAGGCTCCACTGGGATTACTGCTCCTCTGGTTTAAAATCCAGGTAGAGAGGCTTTAATGTGTTTCAGCACACCAGTTAGGGGCTCATCCAACACTTGAGAACGAAACCTTTAAAGAGCCACACTCACCACAAGAATGTCACCAGAACAGGAGCTCTTGGGCAAATATCACATGGCAATGGGGCAGGTTTTACAAAATAAACAACCAACTCTGCACTCTCCTTACAGCAGTCATGTTTACAGACTACCACTCACAGAGGAGACACTCCATATTAACACAGTCCAAGGCAGGCAGAGGAGATAAGCAGAAACTTAAGCCCACTCCCTAAGTGCTAAAGGCACAATTCAGGGAGGCAGGACCTTCTCGATAGATAACCAGGGAGAAAAATCCAGCTCAGACATCCCCGGCATACTCCCTGCTCCAGGGCACTATTTCACTAAGCTGATTCATTTTTGGTTTGTTTCCATGATGTCAGAAGCTGCTGCAAATTTCCTTCTACTCCACTAGCCTCAAAAAGATGACCCCCCCCCCCACCACCAATAGGCACAGGTTCTTAGAATAAGTTACACGGATTACACTCAGAGGGAAAAGACCATGAAATTTCTGTGGCATCTTTGTTGTAAGGAACTCAAAGTAGTTCATCGGCATTATTATACTCATCTTTGAAAACATTTTTCTGAAAATAACTGTAAATTTTCATTTACAGATGAGAAAACAGAGGTTACACAATCTGTCCAAAAGTCACACATCAGGCCAATAAAATAGCTTGGAAAGAACCTATGTTTCCCAAACCTGAGCTTGGTTCTCTGGCTCACCTTACCAAGAAAGCCATGGCATCCTGGAAACCCATGAGCAACCAACTGAGACAGACTCCAGTGAACAACCCCTCATAAGAGAGACTTCCCTCTCCCAGGTCTGAAGTTTTTCTAAGCAACCTGCCATGCAGGCTGCTGTTCAGTGACTTGGGATAGAAGTCACAGTGTGCCAAATTTAATGTTCCACAAAACTCCTAATTATGCAGGTTGGATGCAGGGGGAGAAATTGTCTAAGTAGCATTGTGAAAACAAAGAGAAAAGGGCATATGCTCACTTGAAAAGATCAGGCTAAATAATATTAACAGCTGCTAAGATAATGGAAGGGGAAAAATAAAATAATAAAAATGACCAACCCAAGCTTTTGTGCCTTCTGATGCTACTAGTCAGTCAACAGTACCAACAAGGAAGACACTGCACACGGCCACTGTGTGCAGCTGTGAGTATTAGGAGTCACTGGGGATACAATACATGGTTCCTTTTCTCAAAGAACAATTTAATGGGCAAGATTAAAGGTTAAAAGGGAGTTTAACGTGGGGGCTGGCCCAGTGGCATAGCAGTTAAGTTTGCCCGCTCCGCTTTGGCAGCCCAGGGTTCGCTGGTTCAGATTCCAGGTGTGGACCTACACATCACTTATCAAGCCATGCTGTGGCAGGCGTCCCAGATATACAGGAAGATGGGTACAGATGTTAGCTCAGCACCAATCTTCCTCAGCAAAAAGAGGAGGATTGGCGGCGGATGTTAGCTCAGGGCTAACCTTCCTCAAAAAAAAAAAAGAGAGAAAGAGAGTTTAATGTTTACAGAGCATAAGTTAGTGGAATACAGTGTGTGTGTGTGTGTGTGTGTGTATACTGTATATATAGAGATTCTACGGTGTACGACTGTGAGAATCACAGAATCTTTGATGTCACCTAGTCCAACAGCCCAGGTGCCTTGGATTCCTCATCTCTGAAATCAGGATGTGGACTGAGAAAGGCAAACATTAAATGGCAGTTCAGATCATGAGTGTCTGTTTCCTGGCACAATCCCACTTATTTCTCCAGGAAGAGTACGGATAATAGAGTACGCTGGAAAGACCTTTGGTTCTAGAGTCAAGATACCTGGATTCCATAGTCTACCTCAAGATCCAACTTTGCCACTAACTAGCTATGTGAGCAGGAGCCCCAAATTTCTCTAAAATGCTAGTTCTTAACTTTTTTTAGCTTACAAACTCCAGTGAGAATCTGATGAAAATTAAAGATACTCTCCTCAGAGAAAGGCACATACTCACCTACATACAAACTTTGTTTACAAGTAGCGGGAGGTCAATGAACCACAGGTAAAGAACCTCTCAATTGATCTCTTAAGACCTCTTCTGTGTCACGATCTGAAAGCAATTAACATAGTGCCATCTGAACACAAGAACAAGCTGTAAAGGAATGACCAACCAGCCAGAGGAGAGCTGGGTCCTCTTGCTTAACAACCCACTGTAAAATCCTGTTCAGAGATTCCTCCCACCTAAAGGAGGAAATCAGCCCAGACAACAGGAATCTAACAGCAGGAACAACCGACTTTTAAAATAGCCACTTGAACTAAGTGCATTTAAAAGACAACATGTGCTAGTTTGTCATTTCCTCTGTGTGTTTCACCATTAAGTTGTTTAATAACATTTTATCAGATAAAAATTAAACAAAAACAAGGATGTTTGGAATTACGAAGTGAGTGACGGTTCCAATTTGAGGATCTTGGGAAAGGGAGGGAGTGCAGTGGCCTGGGCTCCAGTCGTATTCTTGCAAACCAGGGACCTTTCCCTGGAATCAGAGCATTCCAAAGCACTATAGTCCAATACTTCTATATGCTCTTCATGGCTGTTCATCTTTTATCCTCACAGGCTCCACAATGGTAAATAGTGAGATGTAACCTTGGGTAGTAAGAGAGATTCTGCCCTAAGTACCAGACAGAGATAGACAAACGTGAAAGACTTAGGATCTGGCAGTCTAATAGGCATTCTGGCCAGCTGCTGACAAAGGGGGAAAAAAAGCCCTGCTGTCTGCAACAGCCCTTACAAAGGCACAGACACCTAAGAGCTGAGTGGAACTTGATTGAATGCATGCAGATCAGGAAGTCCAGACTACAGTGCATGAGGTGCGGTCCTTAGGGCTTCTGACTCTATAGCGACAGGATGACAGTTAAAAAGAAATACCTGCCCTGCCCTCGAGTGGGCTCAGGGAAGCCAAGGCCCAAGTGAAGTGAAGGCCTGAGTCAGGTTCAGGATATTACTCCCAAGAGAGGACAGCAGGTCCTCCAGCAGAGAGTTACAACTGAGGAGAAACTTACAGGCCAATGAAGAGAGAACAAGTGCTATCTTGGAGTTCCCACAGTTCCCCAAAACTCCTCTAGAAATCAACACCTAACATAATTTTCCTTTGAAGCAATCCTTCTCCTAAAAACAAAGGTCCTCCTGCCACAAGGAACCCTCATACCAGGGTCAGTGAAACTAATCCTGGACAGCCAGTTTAAGGAATTGACCCAATCATTCATTCCACATACATGTACTGCATACTTACCATGCACCAGGCACTGACCCAGGTGCTGGGAACACAGAATTTGATATCTGAGAGAAAGTAAGAGGAAAAAGCAGGGAATCTGCTTCCTCAGATTCAGGGAAGATTCAAACTGAGGGTACAGCTGACTTCCAACTGCTCATTCTCTAGACCAGCCCTGAAGACAAGAGGTTTAGAGACATGAAAGGTAACTCTCCTCAGATTAATACATCCATTTTCTTTGAGGCAGAGCTGACACCCTGACAGCCAGTTGCCACTGTTACCCCAAAGCAGCTGCTGACCCAGGAAGACAACAAAAATGTCTCCAGTGACTTAAGAGGCCAGTAACAAAAGCAGGTGCCAGGTTCGTGGTCCTATTCAGGGAACAACAAAGATCACTTTCTTCACTGTCTCCCCCGGCAGCAGTGTCTGACGGAGAGAGGGGTTGAATTACACCTTGTCCCTCTGGTCTGCTAGAGAGAAAATGAGTTAGCCATCTGAAGAAAGGGTTGTCCCCAGAGCCAAAGCTGCCTCTGCAGGGCCGAGGAACAGAAGACAAAAGAAGTCAGACCTCATGCTTAGAAGGAAAGGAATGAAATGGCAAGACTAAGGGCAACTAAGTGTGGGTTTGGCAGCAAGCGTCCAAGGAGTTCTGCCCGCTCTATGCTCACCCCAGGCCTGGAGAGGTACTTTGTGTGGATCAGACCCATACTACAGGGCCCAACAATGAGCTTAAAAAGGGCTCATGCTTTAGGCCACAAATCCTCAAATCAGCTTTCTCTCCTTGATCCTTTTCTTTTTGGCTGCGTGGTCTATGGAGAAATGGGTGCATCTTATGAATCCCTACGGTGATTATGTAATACTACAAGACCAAACAAGGTAAAACAGGTTGACTAATTGGGAGGGAAGGCAAAAATATCTGCTCTTAGGGTAAATATGCACCTGCATGACCTCAGATTCTAGTCCTACCTGAAACTAAGGTTCCCCTCTAAGTTTATAAAATCATAAAATAATGTAAAAAGCCTCACTACTGGGTATTCTGAGGACCTAAGGAAAAAATCAGAGGCAAGGGTCACCTGCCACTGGAACAAGGTTATAGACTTCCAGCAAAGAGATGGAAGGGAAGAAAACTTATTTCGACAAAAGCATACTGAAACACGTACAGATACCCAGGTGTAACAGAGATCAACAGCTTCCCCCCTCCTCCAAGAACAGTTTCTCTCATCAACTCCATCAGGACCCAGACAAAGGACAAAGCTGCACCTCTAAGGCAGTATATGGTAGGCACTTGCTAAAGAGAACCACATTCAGTTATTCTAACAACCTGGGGGGAAGAAGTGCTTGCTGGTTTAAATCACCTGGATTCCTCCAACAGCAAATGAAACAAGACTCCAAAAAGACAGGCCACCAACTTCCGGTAGCATTCCTTTGTTGCTTTTGAGCAGAGGAAGGAGTCAAAATAAACATTTTTGAGAAGTCAGATTCCAGACCCTAAAAATAACACAATGGAATTTTCCTCTGAAGCTGTCTTTCGCTAACAATGAGGTTATATTTTTTAAAAAGTCCAAGATAGACTGTATAGTGGTGACTCCAGGATGGCAGACTATGAGATCTAAGAAACTTATTACTACTGCTGAGTCCCCATTCTATGGGAGGACATCACAATGTTAAGGGGGTGCTAAAAGTACCTACTAGGCAGAACCTCAGTGAGAATGTCAACATTTGCTTAATGAGTAGTGGGTACATATGTTTCCATCATAGTATTATCTATACCTGTCTATATGCTTGAAATATTCATAATAAAAAATTAAAGCAATGGATGATACTATCCATCAAATTTATAAATATGTATAACCTTTGACCCAGCAATTCCACACCTAAGAATTTCTCCTAAAGATACACATATGCAAAATAATAAGTATACAACTAAGCTTTGCATTATAGCATTTTGTAATAGCAAAAGATTGGCAACACCCTAACTGTCCATTAACGAGGAACTGGCTAAATAAATGAGAGTACATCCATATAATGGAATAATAAGCATGGAAGAAAAAAGGTCTTTACAATCTGACATGGATTAATCTTCAAAATATAATAAGTAAAACAAAAAGTCAGAACAGAGTGTATGTTACCCCTCATTTGTGTTTTAAAAAGAGAAAGGAAGAATATATAGAATTTAGGTCCTACACAGGCAGGGACTTTTTATCTGTTTTGTTTGCTGTTTATCCCCAGAGCCTAGCATAGTACCCGGCACATACTAGGTACTCAATAAATATTTGCTGGATTAATTTCTTTTTTTGGTGGGGCGGGGGGGGGGGGGGGGGCGGAGATTAGCCCTGAGGTAACATCCGCCTCCAATCCTCCTCCTTTCTGCTGAGGAAGATGGGTCCTGAGCCAACATCTGTGCCCATCTTCCTCCACCCTACATGTAGGGAGCCTGCCACAGCACAGCCAGACAGTGTGTAGGTCCACACCTGGGATCCGAACCAGCAAACCCTGAGCAACTGAAGAAGAACGTGTGAACCTAACCACTGTACCACGGGGCCAGCCCCTGGATTAATTTCTTAATTCACAAGATATGTAAATGAATAAATGCACATATCATCTCTGGAAGGAAGCACAATAAACTTGAAGACAAATATTGTTTGTTTTCAGGGAAGGGAAAAGGATGGCTGGGGTGAAAAAAAGATTTTTCACTGTATAATTTTCACTGTTTTTTTTATACCTTTTGAATATCCAATTATATGAACATGTTACCTAGTCAAAAAATAAACAAAGGTTTAAAAGTCAAGAATTTGAGGTTCTGAATCCTGATCCCAGCAATGCCACGGACTACATACTCTTCTCACTCAATCATTCACACGTTCAGCAAGCCTAGCCTGTGCCAAATTTGTAGAGCATTAAGGATGAAGATGAAGAGTTCAGAGTCTCTTCCCTCAAGCAGCTTACAATCTAGTGAGGGAGACAAGCAAGTGAACCAACACACAATATAGTGCAGCTGATGCTGATAAAGGTACACAGAAGCAAAGAGAAAAAGAAGCATAGAAGCCTAGGGAAGGCTTCCCGAAGGAGACAGCACTGGAACTGGGACTTCAGGGCCGGAGAGAATTAGATTGACAGGGACAGGAGTGTGTAGACAGAGGAAACAAAGGAGAAACATGAGAGAACATGATGCATTTAAGTAACCTAAAATAGTTTGCTATGGATAGAGTGCAGGGTACTCTCTACCCTGGAAGAATGATGGTACGACATGAAAGTTTTGCATGCCATGCTAAAGAAACCATATTTCACCCTAAAGAAAATGGGATGCCATTGAAAGGGTTTAAGCTTGGGCAGGGCTATTTTGTTTTGATCAGATTTTAATTTTAGAAAGAGCATTCTAGCAGTAGCGAAAAGGAGGGGAGTAAGCCAGAAGGGAGGAGAGCCAGTTAGGATACTATTATGATTGCTTATATGCTGAGAAATAGTAGCATCTGAAGTAAGAAATTAGTATCGGGGATGGGAAGGAAGGCAGGCATGTGAGATCTGAAGTAGAATTATACAGCATCTGGTCACTGTTTTTATTTGAGTTGGGGTGAATGGATGAATAGAGGGAAGATTCTCAAGTCACTTGTTTGATTGGGTAGAAGACAGTGCCTTAAAGAAAGCAAGGTAGGCAAGAGAAAAGCAGGTTTGCTGGGATCAAGACAAAGGGTTCATTTGGAACACAGTAAGTAAAAGATACCTACACACAATATGCAAAACAAGTCCTCTAGTACTCAGAGATAAGGGTCTGGAGCTCAGGAGAGAGATCTAGCCCAGCAGTTGAAGCCCTGAGTAAGAATAAAGTCATTCAAGAAAACTATGTAGAAGGCCAAAGACAAGATCCTAGAAAGTATCTTTATTTAAAGGAAGATAAACCTGTAAATGAAGGAAGAAATTCAGGGAAGGATGAGGTCACGGAAGAAGAAACTTTTCAGGGGGACGGAGTGGAGTGTTTCATGGTGTCAAGTACCACAGAAAGGTCACGTAAGATCAGGGCTGAAAAATTACCATTGGATTTGGCAATTAGGAGGTGATTAGTGACCTTGACAAGAGCAATTTCAGGAAAGCAGAGGGGGTTGGAAGCTAAAGGGCAGGTATATACCACTCTTAAGAATCTTGGGGGAAACAAAGAACATGGCTGTGAAAGGGGATTCTCACTTAATATCTCTTATTTCCCACTTCCACTCCCATAATACATCTGAGTATTATTTCAAGAAAACTAGGTAGGAAAATGCATATAAAATAGTGGTAGCACTCTATTAGATGTTAGGTGTAGAATAATCCAATGTATTACTACTACTACATACATTAAAGCTGGTTTCATTTACTCCATAAATCACCTAACATTTTTGGACACGTGCAAAATACAGAGCTGGCAATGTGGGAGATAAAATGGAGTTTATGATACAGTCCTCAATCTCTAGAGCTTCCAGTCTTGTGGAAGAAAATAATGCAAATGTACAAATACGACATTAAAGTACAATATAAATGATACAGAAAAAAAGAATGACTATTAGCATTTAGAAAACTAGAACTAACTTCCAGTGACGTGATCAGAGGTTTCCTAGAGGGCTTTGAGCTGGTTGTGAACAATGGGTATGATTCTATATGGCAGATCCAGTGAGTGATAGCACCCCAGGAAGACAGTCTTGTCTGACTTAGATGTGAGGAGGCAGTTGGAGAGGATGCTGGAAAAGTTATTATGAAGGGCTTTAAATCAAGCTGAGAAGATTAAGCCCTGCCTCTCTTCTGACTGCTGCTCTGCAGTGCCAACTGCCTGTGGGGCATTTCATTTCCACCTGAGCACACCACAACTTAAACTCAAGTTATCAAAAGCGAATCCAGGGGCTGGCTGGTGGTGTAGTGGTTAAGCTCGTATGCTCTGCTTAGGTAGCCCAGGGTTCGCCAGTTTAGATCCCAGGCGTGGACCTACACACCACTTATGGAGTCACGCTGTGGCAGGCATCCTACATATAAAATAAAGGAAGATGGGCACGGATGTTAGCTCAGGGCCAATCTTCCTTAGCAAAAAGAGAAGGACTGGCGGTGGATGCTAGCTCAAGGCTAATCTTCCTCAAAAAAAAAAAAAAAAAGTGAATCCACATCTTTCCTCCCCAAATCAATGCCTCCTTTTAATTTCCCACTTTGAGTAATGGCACCATCCTTCCCCAACCATCAATTCTTATCAGTTCTTCCAAATGCCTCCCACAGTCATCTTCTCCTTTCTAACAGTCAACCTCTCCTGTCTAATCCTCATTACCTCTCACCTGGATTGCTAAAATAGCCTCAAAAGAAAATGGATTTCCCTCCTCATGCAATCCATGCTGCACGTGCTGCCAGATCAATCTTCCTAAACCACAGCCTTAATGAAATCATTCCAATACATAAAACCTCGACAATAGCCTAAAACCTACCACAGGGGAAAAAAAAGTCTCAATGAAGTGTAAAAACTCAAACACAAGGTACAACTTTTGTGGAGAGTAGTTTAGCAAAACGTATCTCAAGTTTTTTTAAAGTGTCCAATGACTTTTTTCTTTTTCCCCCCCCTCCTCAAAGCCCCAGTACATGGTTGTATATCCTAGTTGTAGGTCGTTCTAGTTCTTCTATGTGAGCTGCCGCCACAACATGGCAACTGACAGACAGGTGGTGTGGTTCTGTGACTGGAAAGTGAACCCCGGCCACCAAAGCAGTGAGAGCACTGAAGTTTAACCACTAGGCCTTCAGGGCTGGCTCGTCCAATGACTTTCGACACAGCAATTTCACTTTTAGGAATTTATATAAAAGAAATGTTATTAAATGTGCAACATCTGTGTGTGTGTATATATATATATATATATATATATACAAACACACACACAAGTACATTCATGTCATTGTTTATAACATCAAACAATGCAAACTTACCTAAAAGTCCAACAATAGGGGACTGTCTCAAGTGCACTGCACCCATACACAGGAATACTGACAGCAATATAAATTATGATATGGATACATATCATATGGATACATATTTTTTGACACTGAAAGATTTTCACCATACAGTAACTGAAGAAAACAAGTTACAAACAGTATGAATTTGCAAAATAGGTATCTACATGTATATATTTGCAGAAGAAAATGTCCAAAATACAGCAAAATGTTTACGGTGGTCATCCAAAAATGGCAGGATTTTAGGTGACTTTAATTTTATAGTTTTGTTTATTATTTTATAATTTTCATACAATAAACATGGATATTTTGTGAAATAAAAAGAAGGGGAGATTCTACCACAACTAATACCCAACAGTATCACAACTCTTTTAGATTTTCTAAACATGCTTTTTCTAGAGATAGCAGGAACTTTATATACAACCCAACAATAGAACCCACTGTTACAGCACCAAAGAAATAAGGATGAAGAAGGGACAGTCTGCCCTCATTGAACTCACAGTCAAGAGGAGCAATTAAGCAGATAACTGTAAAATACGATGATAAGTTCAATTACAAAGGGATGCATAAAGTAACACGAGAGCTCAGACGAAAAGGTAAGTTAAATGTTTCCTATTGGGGTGGGAGGAAAGATGCTATAACACCATAAAAAGCTAGTTTTGAGCTGGGACAAAAGAGTACAGTATGAACAGGAGTTTGTGAAGCCAATAAAACAGAAAGAACATCCGAGGCATAGGAAACAGCAAAACAAGGGATGAAACTAAGAATCATCCCCATGCTCAGAAGTCTGAACTTTACCCTGTAAAGAAACAGAAAGCAATGAGCACTGGAGTTTTTAAGAAGAGATATGGTATTATCATTGAGAGTAAGCCAAAAATGATGAGGATCTAAAATGGGGCAGTGGGTCTAGCCAGGATGGATGGATGGGAAAGGATGGATGTTGAGATGTTTCTGAGCTAGAACAAACAGAACTTAGTCTCCAATCAGAGGTGGAGAACGAAGGAGACAAAAAGCAAACCTGAATTTCCTAGCTTGGGCAAACAGGCAGAGTGATATTGGTACCTGAGACAGGGTGTACAGGAAGAGAAGCAGGTTTGGGCAGGGGAAAGAGAGGGATGATGATAAGTTTGGTTTTGGATATGTTACATTAGAATTTCCATAGACTGCGAAGTGGAAAAGGACAGTAGTCATTTGGAAATAAAAGTTTGGACCTTGGGGAAAAGTTCATATTTCGAGATGTTGATTTGAGACTCATCACTGTACACACAAAGTTGATCAACGAAATCACCAGAGTAGGTAAACTCGTCCAGGGACAGCACACAGAGTGAAGGGAAAAAAGAGGTCCAAACAGTATCAAATGTGACAAGGTCAAACAGCATGAGAACTGAAAAGAGACTACTGAATGCTGCAAGTAGGTCATCACAGGTGGGAGCAACTTCATTTGGGATGGTGGGCACGAAAGTCAGGCTACAGTGGGTCAAGATGACTAAAGCAATATAACAGAGGTTACTAAAGAGGTCTAGTGGTAAAAAACAAAACAAAAAACAGAGAGTTAGTCTGAAGAGACAGGCTGACAAGAATTTTTTTCTTAAAATGGAGAAAACCTGAACATATTTACAAAGAGTCACTAGGTGGGAAGAGACTAAGAATACAAACTATGTACATGCCCAGAGGCCTGCCTCTGAAGCAGGAGGGAATGAGGTGAGGACTGGAGATCACAGATGAATTGAGAGGGAGAGCTGAGAAAGTAAAAGGCTAAGTGACTTGTTGAGAGTTTACAAGTGGGGTGGAGTAGCAAGGTTGAGGAGAGTCAAAAGTTTGGAATTGCTGCTCTAGGGAAAAGGAATGGGAGTCAACCAGAACAGAACAGAAAGATTTCAGGGCAAGGTTGACAGTCAAGCTGTGGCTGGAGCTCATAAATCTGTAAAGGAGTCAGTCAGCACAATGTTATGCAGCAGAACTCAGTAGCTCGACGGGGGAAAAAGAACATGGATCCAGCTTTGGAAAAGGGAACGGAAGGTGTGGCAGAAAGAAAGAGACTTGAGAATGCCAGTACAAGTGTTGTCATATAAGATAGGTAGGGAAGGCAAGGACACTATAAATGGGCTGATAGACTGGGAAACAAGCACAGACCAGGTTTCCTGGGCATAAAGGAATAGGAGAGGCAGAAGAAAGGAGGTTGTGACCAGACTCTGAGATTTCTGATTTCAGGTCACTTCAAATACTCTTACCCAAGAAACTTAGTCATCTACAAGACCAAAATTGACACCATGCTGACTTCTAAGCCGTGTTCTGATACATAAACTAGTTCTTCAAATGGGGCTGACACCCTAAAGGTTGTTAGAAGGAATTCCAACCCGAGAGCGGCAGGATTGAGTTCTCTACTCCCAAACTTCTTCCTTCCTGAACTTTAGGATTTGATCTGGATCTCTAGGTGCACTATCAGTAACTTTTCATTTCCTGGGAGATTATGGAAGTTGTCATGTATGTGGAGTTGCTGAAAACAAAAGTTTAAGAAACTGCCTACTTGCTAGTTGAGCAATTCCCTCAGGGTCCAGCTGATGTAGGACAAAAGTTACTGTCCTCCTCAGAGCTTTGGATTCTTCCCCCAGGGCTACAGGACAACAACTAGAGCATAATAATCATATTAACCAGTGAAGAAGAAGTTGGGATCTGCTAATAAGGTAAGTGACGTCTAGGATAGAAGTAGGAAAGTGAGTTCACTTCCTTTTACTGCAAAAACCGAATCTACACCCTGTCTCACAAGCTACTCACTCATTCCCTAAAGATCTGGGCTCCCATCCAGCCTATTATCTCAACCTGTACAAAAACAAAAAGAGATTCAAATCCTCTCAGAGGGGCTACAAAGGAACCAGAACATTGCCACCAAAAGGGAATGCTTGCTAGTGCTGATTCACTCTGAGAGCCCAACTTCCTTTTAAACCTCTCCTATCACCAAAAGACAAAGCGTATAATGACTATAAAAGGCAATTTCTTATATTAAAGTACACGGATGGAAGGAATGAGAATTCAAGAGTTGGTTGGCTGTCTGGATAAGCATGTATGTGGAATTTGGCTGCCATATCAGCCTGGTCAGCCATTCCATTTGGACTGAGATGGGCCCTGCTGTGTGAGACAAAAAAGTAACTCCAAACGTTTGTTCAGTGCAGCCTTGGTTCACCTTCACTCGGGTCACAGCCTTCTTTTGCTCACAAACACTTAATTGTCTCTGAAAAGTAGGTCAACGCCTTTTGGAACAAGCTGGAGGGGGAGCTAAGACCCAGCCTATCACTCCAACAGGCCTGGAGAGGCCCAAGCTGTGTCTAGGAGACCAAGACCAGTCAACAGTGCATCATGCCAAGAGTGCTCCAGGTGCTCCAGGCGGCAACCTGGCTACTGCCATTCCTAGGTGATGATTCAGAGGGCTGGGAGAGCAGAAGACGCCCAGGATGTGGAGCTGAGACTCATGTGAGAATACCAAGAAATACTTCTCCCATTCTGATGGCTAATGAGGTGTCCCTAATCGTCCCTGAATGGAAAGAGCAAGAGGTGAACAATGAGAATGCAAAACTCTTCCCCTCTGTCCATATGGTCCCTTCTGCAGAATACCAAGCATTGCTCAACCATAAATGGAGCTGCCTGAACTTCTCCCCACTCCTTCGCCCAAATATTTTCTTCAGGACACCCAAAAATAAACACTGCTCATTACCCATGAGCTAGAGGTACGTTCTTAGCACTGTAAGCTGTCATTTGAACATGCCCAATGAAGAGGGGGTTAAAGTTTTTGAACAGGATACATCTTGTTCCTGGGCCCCCATACTCCATCCATCCGGAATTCTAAGGTGGGAGAGACTCCCCCCAAACCTCCTCCAACCTGTAACTGGCTAGTTCATTATATATAGAATATTGCTTCAAAGTCAAAAAGAAGGGGCCCAGGGAGATGAGGCGACAGAGCGCTGGCAGTTTGGGAAATAGCTACCAGAGGGTCAGCTGTCCAGCTGGCTCTGGAATCTGAAAACTTCCAAACCTAACAACTGCCTTTCTCAGCAAGAATCAAAAGTATGTGAATCAGCTGTGGAGGATAAGGGCCATAGAGTCCAGCTTCAGAAGCCAGAAGCAAACCACTTCCTTGGCCATTGTTCCCCACAAAGAGCAAAGTGCCGGGAACTTCACCTTGAGACCAGCTACCAACTCTAAGAGGAATGGGAAAAGAAGTTAGTTATCTCTTTGTCAAACAGAGTGTAGGCATCTCTCTCTCCTCCTCTCTCTCTCCTTCCCTCTCTCCCTCTCTCCTTCCCTCCAATACTCTGGTTGTAAAACCAAAACCACTGACAACCCCAATCTTTCCAAATTCTGACTATATAACTTTCCATTATGTTCTAGTCCCCTGTACCTGTCCTCCTCCTGATCCCCCACCTGCTTCTCCTGCCCCACTACTTACACACCCTTCACCTCTAAGGTATGTTAGAGTCAGAACCACATGAACTAACACCTGATTTCACACCATTTTTTCTTATTTATTAGATTTAAGTATGATCTTTATAACTAGACTGTAAAATCTACAAAGAAAGGAACCACATCTTATGACCATTATTGTAGCTAACACTGCATGTTACTACGAGCCAAGCACCATTCTAAGCACTTTACATGTATTATTTTATTAATCTCCCCAAGAATCCTATGATGTAGTGCTATCAGTATAGCCACTTTACAGATAAGGACTGAAGCAGAGAAAGGTTTAAGAACTTGCCAGAGTTCATGGTAAATGGCAGAGCTGAGACTGAAACCCTGGTAGCTTAACTCCAGGGTCCGTGCTCTTAAGCCCTGTACTCTACACAAGTGGTCCCAGGCCAGCAGCAGCATCTCCTGGGAACTTGTTAGAAATACAAAATTTCAGACCCCACCCCAGACCTACTGAATTAGAAACTGAGGGTGGGGCCTAGCCATCTGTCATTTAACAAGCTCTCCAGGTGATTCTAATGCAGCTAAAGTTTGAGAACCACTACTCCACAGTACATTCACAAGCTATGCTGCTTCTGCTTTTCTTTATTTGAACCACATCCAAGAGAGAAAGAAGTCCAGGAGGAACTTAAAATATAAAAATACAGGGCCAGCACCATGGCTTTATGGTTAAGTTGAGCATGCTGCCCTTTGGCGGCCCAGGTTCAGTTCCTGCGCACAGACCTATACCACTCGCAGATGGCCATGCTGTGGCAGTGGCCCACATACAAAACAGAAGATTGGCACAGATGTTAGCTCAGGGTGAATTTTCCCCAGCAAAAAAAATAGTGTAAAAATACCCCAAACAACTGATTATGGCTTAATGGGCAAGAGCACATGCAGATGCTAGGCCTGACTGCCTGCCAATGAGAAATCCAGCTCTGTTGCTTACCACCTGTGTGGCCTTGGGCAAATCACTTAGCTTTCCCGTTCCCCAGTTTCATCAAGTATAAAATGGAGATAAAAATAGTACCTACCTCATTTAGTTGTTGTGAGGATTAAATGAGTTAACATCATGCAAAGCATTTATAAAAGTACCTGGCACTTAGTGCCATACACGTGCTTATTAACTATGGTCTTTGATCCATTTTACAATTAAATTCAACAAATATTTATTAGGCATCTATGTGCCAGGCACTGTGCTAGGTACATGCATTCATCAACATCTCCCCGACTCATCATTAGCTTTTCAAATGTTTATTGATACCATACTATATGTATTACTCCATGCTATGGGATATGAAGGTCACAAAGAATAAGGCATTAACCTTTCCTTTAAGGACAGCACAAAGCAGTGGACCAGATAGGACACTTACCCAAGTAACTGTAACACATAGTAGCAAGTGATAAGAATCACAAGATAGCATTGTTTAGTGGAAAGAACGTGGGATTTGAGGTCATAAGATTTAGATTCAGTTCCAGCTGTATGTTACCATAGGCAAGTCACTTACCCTCCGTGAGCCTCAGTTTCCTTAGCTGTTAAACAGGAGTGATAAACTATCTGTGAGGCTCAAAAGAGCTAATAAAAGTGAAAGAGTTTTGCAAAAGGCTGTGTGAATGTTAGTTGTCAGTGCTATTACTTTTAAGTGAATTTCTTTCAATAATATTTTGTAAGTTCAGAAAGATGATAGGACTTATACCTGAAGGGATCAGGAAAGGCTCCACACACATACAAAAAAGTGACATTTGAGATGGATGTGGAAGGACAATTAAGATGTAGAAATGAAAGGAAAATCCAGGTAAAGGAAATAGCATGAGCAAAGGCATGGAAAACACAGCACATGAATGGGAAGGGCACTAGTTCATTTCAGCTGGAATGTAAAGAATGATGGGAAATAAGATTAAAAAGGTAGGTAAAGGGCAAACAAGGGGGCGCGGGGGGAATCTGTTCATTTTTCCCCCATAAGCATCTCTGGTAATTCAAGTACAAGTAAATGATGAAATGGTTAAAATTAATTTTCAGATTTACCTGTGGGTCTAAGGATTCAACATGCCCTCTGTTCCATTTTCATGAGTTAAGAGCTCTATCATATGTATGGAACATAGAATATCTATAATTATATAGTTTGTGCAGGAGCCAATTTGAAAATGATACTGTTATTCCTCATCAAAGCTTCTCATTGGGAATTCAGGAGAGGGACAGCTCACAAAGATTGTTTTGGCCTTTAGGACCTTTCAACATCATTATTCAAATAAGAGAAAGTTGTGTTGATCTAACACCAGCTACAAAGTGAAGTGAAAGTGTTCAATCCTCTTGGCTGTTTTTCAAGTGTTTGTTGGTACCTCTATTAAAATACAATATGAAGTACATTCATTTTGTTTTGGTTTTTGTTTGTTTTGTTTTCACTCATTATTTTTGTAGAAGAAAGTATTTCAACAAGATCCTTGAGTGACAGGTAGGACAAAATCCAGAGCAGTATGAATTAGTTGATACAGAAACTGAGGCTTCCAATAGATTGTTTCAGACAAAATTTAAAGTTTTATATGTTGAATGAAATAATGTACTTTTTTTTTTAATATTTTATTTTTTCCTTTTTCTCCCCAAAGCCCCCCGGTACATAGTTGTATATTCTTCGTTGTGGGTCCTTCTAGTTGTGGCATGTGGGACGCTGCCTCAGCGTGGTTTGATGAGCAGTGCCATGTCCGCGCCCAGGATTCGAACCAGCCAAACACTGGGCCGCCTGCAGCGGAGCGCACGAACTTAACCACTCAGCCACGGGGCCAGCCCCTGAAATAATGTACTTTTAATCTAGTAATTCTTCCTTGCCAAAAAGTATCTGAAAGCAAGAAAATAAATTTAACAAACTTTGAAGAAAGTCCATTTTTAGTCAATACAGTAAATATAACGTTGATCATGCCACATATTTTTATATTTAAAATCCAACTGTCAGCTTTGCTAAAGAAAAAAAATCCATAAGGAAAAAAATATTAACTTTCCAAGGAACAAGTTAAAGTTTGAAAATCAAACTGAACACTCCTGTGCTTGTCTTTACTCCACTGTCGTACAAGTGCCCCCTACTGTCGTTCACATTTAATCTGTTTCTCAAAAATAGTTTTTATTTTTTTAGATTTATTTTTAGATCCTCTCCTGTAGTGGCCTTCACAAAGGACAAACATAATTCTTTAGTCATATGTACTTATGCAAACATGATGTAATAATACTGTAATCTCTATTAATGTAATATAGAATTAATTCACTCATATTATGTTGACAACATAAAATCATCCTGAATAGCTTTTGACAGATAACTAGCATCTAGGCATTGGAGCTATGAAGCAGGAAATATGAAGGTGGGCCAATTTGGGTGGGGGAGTGCACTAAGGGGATGTATCCCTGTATCCAGGACTCAATGGAGCAAAAAATCTCAATGACACTGCAGTCCCCTTAAGCACAGATTGGGGACCGGGGACAAATCAGTATAAACCACCTTTTACCCCCTATAAACAAACAGGAGAGTCTGCATATAGGGGACTCAACCTCCATGCCCTATGCCCAGCATAAGCCCAGGATGCAGAAACCTGGGCTCTTGGATTTTTCCAGCTCTAACTCAGGCCTGATGATGGGCAGAGAAGTCAGAGTTGGAGAGTATTCTCTCCAGAATTTTGGTAGAAACTGCAAGAGCCTGTCTAAGCTGTCAAGACCCTCCTGCTAAGGTTCTTTATGTTTCAATGCCCTTGGAGACCTCTCTCACCATCCTGGAACCCTCTGTTACCAATGTATACATTCTGGTGGTGGGCTGAGTTGAGGGGAAGCCAGAGGAGAACATGTAGCTTCTATATTGTGTCAATTGTCAATGACAGTATATGTATGTGTATCTATATATGCATATATATGTGTGTACACATACACACACACAATTCCCCATCAGCCCCTGCATGAAACAAACTAAGAGTCTAGATATGCCATGATAGCAAGAGTCCCATTCATAGTAAAAGCAGAGGAGAGAGGGAGGGAAGTAAGGCTGGTCAGCTACAGGCACTGCAAAGCAGTCTATCTTTGGGAAAAATTAAGCTAGAAAGCAATATTATTTTCCCCTGGAGTTCTGCCAGGCCTGAACCCTCTGTATGGGCTCCAGTGGGTCCATCATATGCCAGGCTCCTATCAAAATGGGCTCCATCATTCATCAGACTCCTATCAAAATAGGTTCTGCAACCAAAACCCAGAGAGATGAAGTCAACACACAAACAACGGTATCTTCCTTCACTTTATCCTCTTCCCCCCAGCTTTGGGAGCTCTAACCATAGAGATCAATGTAACAATATTACTACTAAAAATAATCATATTGTTAGCAACCCAAGTGTCTATCAGTGGATGGATGAATAAACAAAATGTAGTATACACATACAAAGGAACATTATTCAGCCTTAAAAAGGAATAAAATTCTGACACATACTACAATATGGATGAACCTTGAAGATACAATGCTAAGTAAAATAAGCCAGTCACAAAAGGATAAATATTGTATGATTCCACTTATACGAAGTATGTAGAGGAGTCAAATTCACAGAGACAGAAAATAAAACTGTGGTTGCCAGGGGCTGGGGGAGGGGAAATGGGGAGTTATTGTTTAATAGGTATGGAATTTAAGTTTGGGAAGATAAAGTTCTGGAAATGGACAGTGATAATGGTTGCACAATGTACTTAATGCCACTGAACTGTATACTTAAAAATGGTTAAAAGCGGTAAATTTTATATTATATATCTATTTTACCATAATAAAAAATCATAGTTATTATGACTCTTACCAATAAAAAGACGCTATAATTACATAACAAGCGATGTGTTTTACATATATTAATTCATTTAAGCTTTACAAAAACCCTGCAAGGTAGTTATTATCACCAACATTTTGTTAATGAGGAATTTAAAAAACGCACACACAGCTCAGAGAGGTTAACTGACTGTCCACAGTCACAGAGCTAGTAAGTACCAGAGCCAGGATTCCAACATCTATACCCTTTTCCTCTGCAGTATGCTGCTTTCCACTCTGGAGGGGAAATTTGTCTCATACTATAAAACAGCCACAAACCAGAAAACCCCTGGAGCAAGGAAAAAGGGCACATGGTCAGCAACAGAGGTAGAAGAAAGAATTTACTACTAAAAGTTAGGTGCATGCTCACTAATTCCACTTAAAAGGCTGTTCTTCTGATGATGATCCGTTTAAACACACCAATTACCTAAACATCTAAAAACCTGGTAAACTAGGAAAAGCTGTTTATGTTACCTACAAAACCTAAAAATGACATTTCTCATAACCAACCAAGCAATGCCCTATTTTATAAGAATTTTTAAGGACTTCACTAAGTTCAAGAAAAAAAACCTATGAGTTAGTGTGTTGCAAAATTAAACCTCAGTCCCCAAACACTAAGCAGACTCCGCTAGAAGCAAAGGGGATCACCCTGACTTCATCCCTACTCCTCTCTTTTCTAGTCCTCTGCTCCCACTCCAGATGAACCAGAAACAGGCCAGACTGAATGGGCAGGCAGCTCTTGGTTAGGAAAACAGAAGCTGCTGTGTGGGTCCACAGGTGGCGCTGCCTGTTAACGACCAGCTCTCACCACCCCCCAGAGAGGAAGCTGCAGGGTCTGCTCAGAAGAACAGAGGTCAGGAAATCTGGACAGCCAGATTCTAGCCCCAGCCTGTGTCACTCAGTCAGGGCTTAGGGTGGCATCCTGCCAGGTTCCATTCCAAGGGTGGCGTTACTTCCACCATGGACTAACAGTTGATCCCCAGTAGATTTAGGCATCAAAAAGGCTAACCAGCTGATGTGGAGAGAGTGGAATCCACAGCGTGTAGGTCGCCAGGAGGAACTAAGCTTTTTTCGCTTTGTTTTTTGTTTTTTTTTGATGAGGAAGCTTGGCCCCGAGCTAACATTTGTTGCCAATCTTCCTCTCTTTGCTTGAGGAAGATTATCCCTGAGGTAACATCTGTGCCAATCTTCCTCTATTTTGTATGTGGGATGCTGCCACAGCATGGCTTGATGAGCAGTGTATAGGTCTGAGCCCAGGATCTGAACCCACGAACCCCAAGCCACGGAAGCGGAGCATGAACTGAACCACTACAGGGCCGACCCGGGACCAAGGTTTTTTGACCTAAGTGGGAGAAGGGTTTCTACCACCACAGGTCAAGTATGCACAGCCCAGGAAAGGGATTCAAAGCACATCCCTTTGGGTCCTGTGTCTCTCCCAGGGGGGACAAGGAAGCTTGGGTTCCTGTATATGCTTTGAATTCTTCAAATGAAAGCCATTCTGCTGAAAACAAAAGCAGCCTCCTTCCCACCCTCACAACCCAAGTGATTTATAGTCAGTCAGTGTCTCCTGGTGCTCAGAAAACATGCTATCAAACAGGAAATGAAAAAATATCCATTTCTTCCAGAAGGAAGGGGGAGGAATCACATCCCCATAGAGACAGGAAACCAGCTGATCAGGATCGGAGCCATGCTCAGGGAAATGACTGTTCCCTTCTCAAGGCAGGAGGCTGTGCAAAGTCTAGCTCTTCTCAGGCGTCAGTCACTCCTGGGATAAGAACTTCCAAGCCTGGGCCATCTTGTTATGGATGTTGACTAATTTAGATATTTACTAGATAAAAGGGGGAAATGAAGACACCTCATGCCCTAATGCCAACCAAAAGCACATCTTCACAAACTCCTACTTTTTGTTGATGGACAGCAGGAAAAGAGCCAAAAAGTAATTATCTGCACAATACTCAGAGAAACCACAAGGGACATTTGCCAACAGCTACAGGTGACCCCAATATTTAAAGTCTGCATCCACCCAATCTGACATTGTGACTGGGTGTGGGATACAAACCAGAGAAAAGGCTGAGACTGCCTTGTCTGCCAACAGCAATCCTCATAATAACAGCTTTATATTTCTACAGTGCCTGGCTAGCAGGGGCTCAAAGCTTTCCTTCCCCACCCCCAACCTAATCCTGAGCCCCTCCTTTTGCTGAATCCCTCCATTTGAGGGATAGGCAGTTATCTTTAGTCCCTACTACAGAAAAGGTCACAGTGACTAGAAGCCTTGTTCAAGGTCACTAGCTAGTCAGATGGAACTAACACTCACAACATCTAACTGCTTTCCCATGCAAAGGAAGACTGTAAAACAACTGTCTGTTAAGAAATTCTTAGGCAACAAAAAATTCTCTGCGTCCTATCTACAAAATTCCTTTCTTTATCCATCTCTCCTATCCATCTCCACTTTCTACTAATGTCTCCCAACTCAATATGCTAGGCATGCATCTGTCTGCAGTCAATGCATTTAAAGCTTCCCGCCACCATTCAACTCAACATACATTTATAAACACTTAACTTCGAGTAGGGCACTGTGCTAAACATTGGGGACACAAAATGAATGTGACGCTATCCAAGCTTTCAAGATGCTCAGTCTCATGGTGGACAGAAAGACAAATAACTTATTCAGAAGGATCAGTGACATCAAAAACAAAGAGTATATGCTTAGAATTCTTTAGTTCTCAAGCCATAGCATCCAGGGAGACTTGGTTTGCCCAGTGAAAGGAACTTTTCTCTCAAGGAACCTCTGAAGATATTTTACTTCCCTCATTCCCAACTTAACACCTCCAAACGATGATGCCCAAAATGCCAAGGCTGTAAATTAGTATGACATGTAGTAACGTGAACACCGTCACAATGGAAGAGAACTCTTGAGTCAGCTCTTGGAGGAAGCTCTGCAGAACCACACCCAGGAAATGACCTGAACAATGAGATGAGTGTACTAACTTTTCCCCACTGTCCATCCCTCCCAAAGCCAGAGAATGGGACATGTAGGAGGATTTATCTGAAGGGAGAGAAAGAGGTAGACACCAAAACCCACATTATTCCCATGGACCAAAACTCTCCCCACCAAGACAGTCTCAGTAACATCACAATGTTTAATCATCTACAAAAAGTCATTTAGTATTGTTATTCCCTCCAGATTTAGTCTGCAGCTAAGTCATCCCACAAGAAAGTAGGGAGGCATCTAGCCTAAAACAACGTACTTTAAAAAGAGTGTTTTTAAAACTAAAGCCTGATCACTGCAAACGTATTAGGGTCTTGGCTATATTTACATTCTGTTCAAAGCACCACTAATTCTCATCTTCTGATAACAAGATATCTACTAATGGAAAAAACATCAAATCCAAGAGTGATCTTTTCCCCTTCAGGGGCAAGTACCAACCTCCAAACTCAAGACTGTTTCTGGGTCCACATTACTCAGAGCAAAAGAATAAAGAATGGAGTGAGGGCTTTCTATCAACAAAAGCATAGGTCCTCATATCAGGAGATCCCAAGACCCCTAAATCAAGCTATCAAAACATTCTGCCCTCTAAGCCACAGAAGACTTAAAACTATCACACTCCATTTCCTTTTCCCCACCTTCCTATCATTTAGGAAGGGCAGAAGAGTGGAGGATAGAAAGAATAAGATTACATTCAAGGTCTGGACAGCTAACAGCAGGGTAGTCCACCACACACCTGGGCCTCAGAGATGGGAACGATGACCAACCTAGTGTGTGTGGTAAGAGGGCATCAGTGAAGGAGGAAAGCAAGATGGGGCAAAAGGAAGTAGAAGGGGTAGAAATAAGAGGTTTTTACCTCTCCAGTAGCAACCCCTACTAGCAAATGCAAGGAGATCCTGGCAACCCCTAAGGTCTAAGACTGTAAGACAAATGAAAGAAAGGAATATTCCCATCCCTTGGCCTCCTCTGACTATCCTGCATCTCGCTTGCATTTCCTAATTCTAAACTAAGCCCTTTCTCCAGACTCACCCTGATGAGAAAGCAAGCAGCTGGGTGGTACAGTTTTACTGCAAAGAAAACAAATGGCAATTAATAACTGGTTTTGCACCAGAGAAGCTGGTTTGTCTAATCAGTCTACTAGTTCCAAGAAACTTCTCTCTGCATTACACCATCCTTTTATTTATGTTTTTAATGAAGCCATATCCCCATGTCTAACTATGTAGCATCCTCCTTCCAGCCCCTTGTCAGCCCTCCTCCTACACTTACTCTTTTCCCCAATGTGCAGTCTGAACCCCATTCATTAGAGAAGGAAATATAACCTGTTGCACAAGTATTTCACCTGCCGACACTCCTCAGTGGCACACAACCCATGGTGACAGGGAGCCAAGATGATGTCATCAGTTAAGTGTTCCCTCAGGCTTCCGGCTCTGGGTACCTGATCTTTAACAAGGTATGAAGTAGCAAGAAAATCTAATCACATCAACATTTGGTTAACACCTGATAAATGTAGGGCACTGCGATAAGCAAAATGAGGAAGAAAAGGAAGACTAAATCAAAATCTGTGAGCCCCAGGCATATAATCTAATTGGGCAAATATATGGGAAGTTAAATAAGAAATAATAAAATACAATGTGATGATATACAGCACTACATGGTCAACTGGCCAATGAAGGGTAGAAGTTAACGCAATAAGTTCAGAAGCAGAATGAGTTATCACGGGTTAGCATGGTTGGAAGGGATTAATAGGAAAGGGAGGACTTGAGTGGAGCTCCAAAGATAGGTAGGATTTCACTAGGAGAGGTGGCGAAAGACCTTACAGGAAAGGGGATGGCTGTAGCAAAAGCACAAATCTTAACTATCAAATGAAGGCCCAAAAGTAAGCCAGAGGTATGACAACAAAAACAAATAAGAGGCAAAGATAAATTAAGAGAATTTATCACCAGTAGGCCATACTACAAAATATTAGTAAGGGGAGTTTTTCGGGCAGAAGGAAAATGATCCCAAATGGAAGACTGGATATGCTAGGAGAAGGAAAAAG
Organism: Equus asinus; assembly: GCF_041296235.1. Taxonomy (NCBI): domain Eukaryota; kingdom Metazoa; phylum Chordata; class Mammalia; order Perissodactyla; family Equidae; genus Equus; species Equus asinus. The sequence goes on from NC_091794.1 coordinate 83,922,506, forward strand.
GAACTTTAAAAAAAAAAATCAATGTTTGGTAAATCTAAATGAATATTGTCAGCATAAAACAATAATTATAATCATTTTTTAATTTACTTAATAAACAAAAAAACATACTAAAACATTTGATTAAAAAATAAATGCTATAATAAAAGTAAATAATATACTAACCAAATATTAAAGCAGAGAGAAGAGAGTGGCTAACTCACTCATTTGAAAAAGCTCAAAAAGTCATCATTAAGAACATAACATTTGGACTGAGTCTAGAAGGAAAAATTTTTCAACAGAGTAGATTTAGGAGGACTTTTCAGATAGAGTAATGTGAGCAAGGCACATGGACAAGAAACAATTTGGCATGTGAATAAGCCAGGTGCAGAGGGGCGTGGTACAGCAAAGAACTATTGGGGTAGGGAAGATAGAAAATACGTATATCAGTCTCTGCCCCCGATTCCTGGCACAGAGCTCTGAAACTCTTGTAATTTCCTGGGCAATAGAAGTGTCTTCTGCTCTAAGGGGGTGACTCTAAGTGGGATCCTGGATGAGGGCTGGTTACAGGAAAGACCAAGCCATGATTAGAAGCACGAAATTTTCAGAGCCACACCCCATTCTCTTAAGAAGGGAGAAGGGCTGAAAATGGACCTAATGATGGATCATGCCTACGTTATGAAGCCTCCATAAAATCCCAAAAGGACAGAGTTCGGAGAGCTTCTAGGCTGATGAACATATCCACACTGGGAGGGTGATGCATCCCAACTCCACAGGGACAGAAGGCCCTGTGCTCAGGACCCTCTCAGACCTCGCCCTATGTACCTCTTTGGCTATTCATTTGTAGGCTTTATCATATCCTTTAATAAACTAGTAAATGTAAGTGTTCCCCTGAGTTCTGTGAGCCACCCTAGAAAATTAACAGAACTTAAGGAGGAGGTGGTTGGAATCTCCAATCTATAGCCAATTGATCAGAAGCACAGATGATAACCTGAGCGTGGGACTGGCATCTGAAGCAGGGGTGGGCAGTCTTGTGGGTCTGAGCCCTTAACCTGTGAGACCTGACGCTATCGCCAGGTAGACAGTGTTAGAATTGAGTTAAACTTTAGGACATGCAGCTGGTATCACAGAGAATTGCTTGGTGTAGGGAAAACCTCCACACATTTGGTGACCAGAAGTGACGGGTTCTCTGTGAAGGTAAAGGAGACACGCAGGGAAGAAACTCACAGTAAGGAAGAACTGGGTTTTTCCCTACACAGGAAAGAAAAAAGCTGAGTTTTTTCTTTTATAGGGTATAAGGCAAGAAATGTAGTGAGGAGCCAGCATGTGGACGGCCATGTCTTCTACTAAGAAATTTTGGCCTTATGCTATACTGGCACACAATCTACAGCTTCTCTCTCCCACACAGTCCTTCACAATAAAAAGACTGCTTTTCAGAGGACATACAAGTGAATGTCACCTTTAGAAAAACAAATAAATAATAAAAAGTCAGGCTTGTAAGACGAGGAGACATGACCAACATGAAGGAGTAAAGGAGCGAGGGGGGCAGTTCCAGAGTAAGCTTGGCAGGGAAAAACCTGGAAGAACACAAACTAATCTTTGAACACTAGTTACCCTGGCCAGTGGGACTAGGTGGAGAAAGATGACAGAAGAGAACTTTTATTTTTTCTTTGTATTGCTTAAACTTATTACAATGAGCATGTGTAATTGTAGTAATAATAATAAAGAGAGTTAGATAGGAGGCCCATGTTTTCTCCTCTTCAGTTCTAGGACAGCGTTTTTTGTTTTAAAGTAACTCACAATGTCCCACACCTGACTGGGGCCCCTTGGCAGGACTTAAACCACTAGGTAAAAAGTGCCAACTGAAGTCACACTCCTTTGCCCGCTCACAAACAATAAGAGCTCACAAGAATGCAAGTAAAGGTCACTTCCCTGACCCCTTCAGTTGGCATGATTCCAGAACCAGGAGTTTTTAGAGAAAAGAAGGAGACTCAGGCCAGAGAGTTCTATTCAAGGAAGTGAAGGGAAACTACAGTCGTGGCTAAGAGACGGAGCTCTGTAGTCCCCCAGAGCTGATCTGAACGCCTGCTCCACCATGTGCTAGGTGTGACCTTGGGCAAGTTACTTCACTGCTCAGCCTCATTCTTCTCCTCTGTAAAAAGATGACAATAATAATATCTACTTCATGGGTTTTTATGAGAATTAAATGGGTTAATATATATAAAGTGCTTAACACAGTCCCAGGCACACAGCAAAATCTCAACCAATGGGAGTTATTATTACTACCATTATTATTATTAATCCATTCAGCTCATAAAAGGGAGACTTCCGCCAAAGCTACAAACCAGGTCCATCTCTGCTCTCATCGCTAAATGCTGCCAAAACCAAAGTGTAGAATTAGCAGGACAAGGCGTGAGCCTGGGTTCTTCCTGTGTCCCTTCCAAGAGAATCTTAGTAATAGGTCTTAAGCAACCAGCAAAAAGCTAATTTCATATATGCTCCTCTCTCCAGGTGAGAAAGTAGCTAAACCATCTGTTATAGTTTGAATAGTGTCCCCCTAAAAGATGCAGAAGTCCTAACTCACAGTACCTATGAATGTGACTTTATTTAGAAATAGGGGTCTTTACAAATGATCAAGTTAAGATGAGGTCATTAGGGTGGACCATAACCCAATATAAGATTAGCGTTCTTACAGAAAGGGGAAATTTGGACACAGAGACAGACACACACAAACGATGTATAGGCACAGAGCAGGAGCACCATCTACAAGCCAAGGAACACCTGAGGCAACCAGAAGCAAGGAAAAGAGGCCTGAAACAGATTCTCCCTCACAGCCCTCAGAAGGAATCAACCCTGTTGACACACTGATTTGCGACTTCTAGCCTCCAGACAATAAATTTCTGTTGTTTAAGCCACCCCGTTTGTTATGGCAGCCCCAGGAAAATAATACACCATGGTTTTCTGGGGTTTTTTTTTTGAGGAAGATTAGTCTTGAGCTAACTACTGCCAATCCTCCTCTTTTTGCTGAGGACGACTGGCTCTGAGCTAACATCCATGCCCATCTTCCTCTACTTTATATGTGGGACTCCTACCACAGCGTGGCTTTTGCCAAACGGTGCCATGTCCGCACCCAGGATCCAAACCAGCAAAACCTGGGCTGCCAAGAAGCAGAATGTGTGAACTTAACTGCTCCACCACTGGGCCGGCCCCAACACCATGTTTTTTTAAAAAATTGGTATTTATCCTATTAACTATGTACTTTTAAAAGGAATTTTAATTTAAAATCAAAAGGTAGGAGCCAGCCCTGATGGCCTAGTGGTTAAAGTTTGGCACTCTCACCGCTTCGGTGGCCCAAGTGAAGTTCCCAGGCACAGAACCACACCACCTGTCTGTCAGTAGCCACACCATGGTGGTGGCTCACATAGAAGAACTAGAAATTCCTTTTTTTTTTTTTTAGTTTTTTTTTTCTCCCCCAAATCCCCCCAGTACATAGCTGTATATTTTAGTTGTGGGTCCTTCTAGTTGTGGCATGTGGGACGCCGCCTCAGCGTGGCCTGACGAGTGGTACCATGTCTGCTCCCAGGATCCGAACTGGTGAAACCCTAGGCTGCCAAAGCGGAGCATGTGAACTTAACCACTCAGCCATGGGGCCAACCCCTAGAAATTCTCACAACTACAATATACAACTATGCACTGGGGCTTTGGGGAGGGGAAAAGAAAACAGGAAGTCTAGCAGCAGATGTTAGCTCAGGGCGAATCTTCCCCAGCAAAAAAATAAATAAATAAATAAAATCAAAAGGTGGATTATTTTAAAATGACAGGGCCTGGCTATATGTACACTTCTTTCTCTACTAATTCTCATCTCCGACAGAGAGAGCACCATTGTGGGAAAAAAACATTAGGACCAAGATAGATTCGTACTCCTTTGAATCTCATATATCTGCTTCCCTAACCATCCATGGATGAACAGAAGGAAGGAAAGAGAGGGGCCAGCCCTGTAGCACAGCGGTTAGGTTTGCACGTTCTACTTCAGCGGCCTGGGGTTCACCGGTTCAGATCCCGGGTGCAGACATGGCACTGCTTGGCTAGGCCATGCTGTGGTAGGCGTCCCACATGTAGGGTGGAGGAGGATGGGCACGGATGTTGGCTTGGGGCCAGTCTTCCTCAGCAAGGAGGGAGGATTGGCAGTGGATGTTAGCTCAGGGCTAATCTTCCTCAAAAAAAAAAAAAAAAGAAGGAAAGAGAACTCATGTATATTGAGTATCCACTGTGTGCCTCACATATAACTAGGTGCTAATACACATTATTTTATTCAAACTTCACAACATCTCTGCAAGATATGAACTATTCTCCTAATAATGAGGAAATCAATGTTGGAAAGGTTAACTAAGTTCCCTAACATCATACAGCCAGGAAGTGGCTGAGCCAAGATTCCAACCCTTTGTTCTTAACTACACCAACCTGCTTGAACAAGTACTTTTGAGCCAATTCCCTAGGTATGATTTTCTACTAAACTTTAGATTTCAAACACTATGTGTTAAATGAATCAATGAAAAGACCTTATAAATGCCATCTAATTCCTCCCCAATTTTACAGTAAGGAAATTGGCCAAAAGAAGTAAAGTGATTTGACCAAGGTCACAAATAAGTTAGTGCCAGAATCAGATATCCAAACCGAGTCTCCTGATTTCCATCACACCACATAAGTTTGAGGACAACAGCAATACATGAAAATAGAGAGCATGGATGCTAGACTCAAACTGCCTCAGTTTGAATCTTGGCTCTGGAATTTACTGGCTGTGAACTTGGGCAAGTCACTTAACTTCTCTGTTCTCTTTCCTCATCTAAAAATGGAGATAAGGGGCTGGCCCCGTGGCCGAGTGGTTGAGTTCGCGCGCTCCGCTGCAGGCGGCCCAGTGTTTCGTTGGTTCGAATCCTGGGCGCGGACATGGCACTGCTCATCAAACCACGCTGAGGCAGCGTCCCACATGCCACAACTAGAAGGCCCCACAACAAAGAAAATACAACTATGTACTGGGGGGCTTTGGGGAGAAAAAGGAAAAAAATAAAATCTTTAAAAAAATAAATAAATAAAATTAAATAAAATAAAAATGGAGATAAGACCTATCTCAGATGGTTGCTCTAAGGACTGAAGGAATTAATACATACATAAAGTACTAAAAACAGTGCTTAGCACATTAATAAGTGCTATATTTGTTAACCACTGCTGCTGCAACTATTATCAAATAATGCTAAGCAAAATACCAAAGAATGTGCACACGCTGAATACAGTTTTATAGAATCGAAGACAAAGGCACTTATCGAGAGAGAAATAGAGCAAAAGAGAGAGAGGCTCTTTATTCCTATAAATTGGCCTAATTTAATTAACAGTAGTAACATTTATTGATTATTAGCTCTGCGCCAGACTCAGTATTTGGTGCGTTGCAGACATTACTAAATATCACTAAATCTAAGATACCATGAATTCCAAAATGCACCAATATTTCATTTACTCTCCCCAACAGCCCTATGAGTTAGAGAGTTCCTCTATTCTGCATATGGGAAACTGAGGCACAGAGAGGTTAAACAATTTATCCAAGGTCACACAGCTAGTAAATGGCAAAACTAGGTTTCAATCCCAGGTCTGTTAGACTCCAAAGCCCCTTGCACACTTAGTCACCAACTCGGTGCTTCTCAAACGTTAATATGCACAGTCACCAGGGAATCTTGCTAAAATGAAAACCGATTCAGCAGGTCTTTTGAAGCCTAACATTCTGCATTTCTAACAAGCTCCTCAGACCACCACCAAGTGCCAAACTACTCTGCTTCCCATTACAACTCCTCCTCCTGAGGAGTCACCCCTATCTCGGCAATTAGCTAACGAAAAGGACCTTAGCTCCCAAAAGACAGAAGAACCTCCTAATTAAGCCTTTGTTTCTCTGCCTCTTTCAGTATTCCTTCCCCTCTTCTCCTAGGCCCCCTCAGCTCAGGCCCCACTCTCCTTTCTAAGGCAGGCAACACAAAGCCACCTGAGAGGAAGCTGACAGGGAGTTCAAAATGAATGGCTGTGGTACTGAAGGGGATCTCTCAAACAAAAACAATGCTAACCTTAAGCTTGGATGATTTGGGGTGACAAAGTGCCAACTCAAAGTCCACATCACGACTGTGACTTTGAATGGTGAGCGAATACTTCTGGAGTAAACTGGAAACTAAGGGTTATTTACTCCCATCATTTCTCCAAAGATAATGGGTGTGACCTCTCCCCACCCCCACTCTCAGCTCAGGTCTCTGAGCAACACAGGTAATTATGGTCTGCCTACTTACTAGTTTCAATTGGGTTCATCCCTCTCCTGTTCTACTTGTCCTATATTTTAGGCATTGTCTTTGTTTGTGCTTCTGGTGCTTAAGAGCACTACCAAACACACTCAGAAGTGGTTGCACTGCACCAGAGTGTGACAATCACCTTTCTATAGCTGTCCTGCATGCCTGGGTTAAAAAGGAAGTCTGAAATGGAATTATACGTGATATTACTGAGTTGAGGTATACAGCACTACCCACAGCACAGGATTATTTTTTGACTCAGGAGCCCAACAGACTCCTCTCTATGACCACAACCCCACTGCTCAACGGGGCTATTGGTAAACAATTTCTGCAACTCTACTTGAGTGGTTCAAATCAGACCATTTTCAAGAGCAGCCTCACTCGAAAATCCTAAAGCAACTCCGACCACAAATTTAAAAATTATACTGTACTTAAGGTAAGAGGGCCTACTGCCAAGTGGCATTAATCAGGCCTGGGTTCAAAACCCAGTTCAGTCACTTACCAGCTGTGTGACCCTCAGGGAAGTTATTTAGGTTCCTTAAGCCTTAGTTTCCTCATCTGTAAAATCTACCAATGTCACTGAACTGTCATAGGATGTCACTTGTGGTAATTAAATGAGAGAAAGTATCCAGCATTTAGTAAGGGCTTAATACATATTAGTTTCCTCCCCCCATCCTGCACATAACGATACACACTTAAGTCCATAATGCATCAGTATCAAATCACATAATGATTTCATTAAAAAAACACCACTCCCCTGGTGAGGAGATCTAGCTTTAGCACACTAACTAGTTGTATGACCTTGAGCAAGTTATTGCACCTTTCATGACTCATTTCCTTAAAGAGGAATAAGAGTGAGCTGAACTGATCTTTCTAGTTCATCCACTCAACAAATATTTATTGAGCATCTACTATATACCAGACATTCTTCTGGGTGCTAAGGGATACAAGAGTTAATAAAAAAAATAAAAATCTCTACCCTCACAGAGTTTGCATTCTAGTAGGGAGGAAGAATCAGACAAAAAACAAAGCAAGTAAAATATGTTCGATGGCAACAGGACATTCCAGGACTAAGGTGAAGTAGAGTTATAACATTCCAAAAGGGAAAGTGAGTTTGAGAAATAGAGGTTAGGGGCTTATATAGTTCTAAATTCCAGAAGAGGGAAGTAGAAGAGCACATGAGGCAACTTTATCATATTCTACACATTACAGTTTCCCATCTGATTCTAACACTTTGGCCTTCAGCTCTTGAAAAGGATAGATTATATATTTAGTACACAAAGCTCTTAGCATAGAAGTGTTTCATAGTGAATCCTAGCCATATATTCAAATCCTAGCCACATATTCAAATTAGAGTGTCACAGATCTAAAAGGATCCTCAGAAGAACATCTGCTTCAGTTTCCTGTCTTTAGCAAATGAAGAATTAAACTATCCACAAAAGTGCTCTATTTTTCTCATGAAATTCTTCAAGAGCAAAAATGACATTCCATCCTAACAACCTTAGGTTCGCTGGAATTTCTCCATTATCTAATGCTATATCTTCTTACCTATTATTCAGAATGATTTCATGCAGTGAACAACATTTACAGCAAATCTGTGTGCACAGCTTTCATTCATCCAGCATTTCTCCAGTACCTATACATATGTGCTAGGCACTGTGCTAAGGCTCGGAACAAAGAGTTTAAAGTGTGGAGAGGAGATAACCATATAAACAACCAAACCACAGTCCTCTGTAATGTGCATATCAGAAGAATATACAACCTACAGAGGTAGCAGGGAGGAAAGATTAACCATATGGGAAGAGAGAAAAGGAAAGGCTTCCCAACCATAACAATGTCTGAATTGCGTTTAAGGGTAAACTGGAATTTCCTGGCAGGTGAGGTTAACAGGAGAAGGAGGAATCCCAGGCAGAGGGAACAACACGGGCACACAGAGACTTTCTCCAGTTTGGCATGCTAAGGAAGCTGAACACGGCTTCGTCCTGACAAATGAAAAATGCAAGGAAAATGAGGTTACAGAAGTGGGCAGGGATTAGACCATCAGACTGTTGTATGCTTGGTCTTTACTGTATAGGCAATGGGAACCACTGAGGGGTTTCAAGCAGCATATAACTTCACAAGTCAGAAAATGAGATGTAACCAAGAAAAGAACGAGGAGGAAGAGAAAATGAACGTAGGAGTTTCAACTCTGCTCTTATTAGACAACATAGGTAGGCAAAGGGAAGCAGCTCATGACAGCAACAAATATTATTTTCCACCTTTATTAGCACCCTTAAAACTGTCTTCTCTAGCATACCACCAGGCATGACTAGTTCTGCACTTTTGGAAGGTTTTTTCCTGGTAGGAGTTTGAAAGACAGACTGATGGAAAAGAAAGAGTGAAGTCACAGCAGTTAAGAACAATCACAGCAGTCCAAATAAGAGCTAATAAGGCCCTAAACTCGGGTATTAGCAACGCGGCTGGAAGAGATGACAGATGGAGAGAGATGGAGGAGATGGAATCAGCAGGACTTGCTGAAAGATTGGCTGCCTGGGCAGGATGAGGGAGAGATGGAAGAGACATGCATGAAGCCCAGGTTTCTGGCTTCAACAACTGGATGGATGGGGAAGGCATTCACTGAGATAGGGGACACAGGAAGAGCAACAGGTCTGGGAACAGGAGGAGAATAAAGAAGCCCATTTTGGACATAAGTGTGAGATGTCTGTGGGACAATCACATGGAAAAGCCCGTTGTGAAGAGTGCTGGAAGTTGCCGGAAATAGAAAGAAATATAACCACCACCATTTGCAAAGTGGTTCAATTCATGAAGTACATCACATGCATCTCATTTGACACAATCTACACCCTCAAGAAGATCATAATTAGGTTGGGATGTGCAGACAATTATACACAAAAGTTAAGTAACAAAAAACATAAGAAATGCTACAAGGCAGTTTTGGTTTATGATGAATTGCAAGAAAAACACATTATACTTAAAGACCCTAATCAAATCACCACTTAGCTTTCCAATCTCAGGAACTTTTATTTATTTAACTTTCTATATCATCACAAGCCCATTTGCTGAAGGTATTATACATCTTTACAAGTCAGAAAATGAGATGTAATCAAGAGAAGGAGGAGGAGAAGAAAATGTAGAGGTTTCGGCTCTGCTCTCAGACTATGTAAGTAGGTAAAGGAAGCAGCTACTGACAGCAACAAGTATTATTTTCTGCCTTTATTAGTCCCCTTACCACTGCCCCACACCTATCTTCTCTTATTAACATACCACCTCTGCACAACTATGTGGACACTGCCTCTTATCCCTTCTCCAGGGCATATTCATGCCAGGGCCTCCAATGCCTCGCTCCTTCTCAGGAACTGCCCACAGGATGGTCAGATCAGGCCTGAGAGATGAGAATCTAATGCTCCCTCTCTCTCTCCCCCAGGGAGGGTGGAGGGAAATTCCAGCTCCTGACAGTTCCCCATTCTTCCTAATAAAGGCAGTGTTACATGAATACTGTTATTATACTTGTTAACAATAATAATAAAGACAATGAACCAGGGGCTGGCCTGGTGGCACACCGGTTAAGTGTGCACGTTCCACTTCGGCGTCCTAGGGTTCACCGGTTCAGATCCCAGGTATAGACATGGCACCACTTGGCAAGCCATGCTGCGGTAGGCATCCCACGTATAAAGTAGAGGAAGATGGGCATGGATGTTAGCTCAGGGCCAGTCTTCCTCAGCAAAAAGAGGAGGATTGGCAGCAGATGTTAGCTCAGGGCTAATCTTCCTCAAAAACAAACGACAAAAAACAATGAACCAGTCCTCTGAGAGATCTGAAGACCTCAAAGCACCCCAACTAAACGAGTTTGGTCCCTGTTTTCCATTTGGGAAACTAACCAACAGAGGCTGGGGTGGGTCCTACATTCTTAACCCCAGAGGTACCCCAGACAAGGCCAAATCAGCTTCTTTCCAACCCAACACTGACCCCATGACTCATGGCTCATTTGTGGTGTCTGTGAGCACATGAGAGTTTGCAGTAGGTCTGGGATGAATTTCCTCATGTTACCAAGACAATTGTACCAAAGGACCCAAGTCTTCCAGGGGCTCTCTCTGCCTACTACTTCAGCCACAGGTCCCTGGAGAGTGTGGGCCCCATTAGGATCCTATCCCAGCTGTATGGAAAGAGAATATGGCAATGAGGTCCTGCATGACCAGAATGCACATTAGAGAGAAACTGTCTGGCACCAAAGGGCCATGGATGGCAGCTCCCCTGCCATCCTAGTTGGAACAGATGATGATCTTGTGTCTGTCAGTCCCCTTTCCCTCTGGGACTAGGTCTCTTTTTAGGATATTTTCTATTGTGAAAATGACAGCTAAATGAGGAGTAACCATCTATTTATTTGTTCAACTGCTTACACATTCTTTATTGTCTTTTGTCATTTGTAATGTCTACTATATACTGTAAACTCCTAGAAGGCAGACAGAGGTTTCTGAACTCTATTTATTCAGTGTTCGACATTATACTACATGCAAAGAGGCTCTTAATAGAGATATTTTTGCTGATGGTGATGACGAGGATAGTAGAAGGAGTCCATATACTCAAAGTGGCGTCACTTGGAACAGACCATCCACAGCAATATGTGAAACCAGAGACAAGGGACACACAAATACACACACACACCTCTTGTAGGATGTAGAGAGAAACTACCAGTTAAGCCAAACCTGAGACTGAAACGAGATCAAAGATTCTCCAAATTAGTGGAGACACACCTTCCACTCCCTGGAGTGACTCATGTCATTTATCGGACATAGAGTCCAAATTTGCAAATCAAGGAGAAAACAATCCACACTGTGGGGAACATGCCAGTTAACAACCAAAGATGCAGAGTATGCCAAAAGTGATAAGACCTAAGTCAATTCTGAACTGGACCTAATACATTAGGAAATATCCTCTACACTAGACTAAAGGTGAAAAACCCAGCAAGTAGAGGACAAAGGAAAGGGTAGCTAATATTCTTTTTAGATATAAAGGTCAGATAAATTCTGAAGGACACTATCACAATCTGAAAGGTGGTGATTATACTGAACCTGTTAAGGTAAGGCAGGCAGGGTTCCAAGTCATGAGAACAAATCCATCACGTTCGCTGCCTGTCTGCCTGCCAAAATAAACAAGGAGGAGGCTGCATCTTCCACAATAGCCACTCTGTCTAGTGTTGCAAAGAACCCAAGTCCTCACAAGCCTGGTCCAAAGAGAATAGGGAATACTAATCCCGCAGTCTTCATGGAAAGCACAAATGTTTCTAAGCTCAGCCACCCTGGCGAGAGTAAGTGAAGCTAGCCTGTGAGATGTATGCCAAAGCTAAGGGTGGAGTTCGCTCTCAAACCAATGACTCCTGAACTCTCCATATCAGACACTGAGATGAGAATTAAAGACTACAGTGAGAAAAGCCCTTCTCTGTCAAGAATCAAGATGTCTCTGACCAGAAAAGTCAGATTAAATCAACAAATACATAAGAATCAATTTCTGCCCTGCACTTCACTAAATGATATAGAGGAACAGAAAATTTACACATAAAGTTTCTGCCCTGAAGGAGCTTACAATTTTGCTGGGGAGACAAAATAAAGCTAGCCAAAGAACAATACAATCAATAATCAAGCAGATGTTACATTTCTTAGAAGGACCCCTTATTCTACAAGGACCCTTTATTCTTCCATCAAACCTATTCTGGAAAACTCTGATCCTGGATGAATCCACCTGTCTGCCTTCTCAGTACCTACACCCAGGTTGTTGAGTGCTTCTGGGGCTAGAGGAAAAGGACTGAAGTGCATGCACACACGCGTGCGTGCGCACACACACACGCACACACAAAGCCCCTACTCTCAGCAGATAACTTCAGACCCTGCTTCATAGAGAGAATAAGAGCCATCAGGGGAACTTCCCTCAAGTTCCTACACCTCTAACCAACCAACTTAGCCACCTGCATTCTTGCCTTCCTCCCTCTTTTCTTTCTCATCAGACATATTCCTTTTTTGACTCTGGATCTCATGCTCCCATCAATTATTCTCTCCCTTCTTTGAATTTCATTTTTTCTCTCCTCCTCTTCTGATTCTTTCCAAACAGCATTTAAACATGCTTAAGTCTCTCCTATGTTATAATAAACAAAACTCTCTGCTCCCTACATCCGCCTCTATATAATACCTTCCTCCTCTCTGTTCCTTCAAAGTCCAGGCTTCAAAACTCACTGACTCCACTTCTGCACTTCTCATTCGCTTTCCAACCCACTGCCTTCTGGATTGCACTTCCCACAACTCCACTGAATGCTCCAGTAAAGGTGACCTTTATTTTGGAGCCTAAGTCTTGCTTGACCTCTGCATAATCTGACACTGTGTGGCACACCCTCCTTCTTGAACTCACTTCTCTCCTCTTCCTCCTACATCTCTGGCCACTCCCTTTCAGTGGACAGTTTCCTTCAGAGATCCTCTTCCTTTGCTCTCCAAATCCCTGTCTCTTGGAGTTCCCCAGAGATTTTGTTTCAAACCTCTTCTCCCTGTACACATACTCCCTACCCAATCTTCTTGTCCACTCCTATGACTTTGATTCCATGAGGGGATGACTGCCTCATCTATAGCTCCCCTGAGCTCCACATTCTATATAACCGCCTACCTGCTAGACACCTCTGCCCAGCATCTACAGAAACCTCAATCTCAACGCAACCAAAACTGAACTCAGTATCTTCCCCTGCACCAGCACTGCCACCACATCACCACAAATAACTTTCTATACTCCCTATATTAGTCAGTCATGACACCCACCCACACAGAAACCCAAGCCAGAAACCTGCAAGACATCCTAGGTTCTTCCCTCTGCCCTCATACACTACATTCAATTAGCCATCAAACACCTGGATTTTACCCCTTAACATTTCTTAATTTGCCTCTTTGCTACGTTACTACTTCCACAACCTTTCTTTAAACTTGAATCACTCCCTGCCTAAATTACTGTAACAGCTCCTAACTAGTCTGTCACTAGTCTTGCCGTCACCAATCCTCCTTCACACTGCTGCCAGGGGGGAAACAGCTCTAAAATGTAAACCTACTCATAGTATTCTCTGCCTAAATCCTTAAATGGCTCCCAAAAGCCTGTAGAATAAAGTTCAAACACTAGACAGTACGACATACAAAGCCAGTCAACATTTTAGTCCTGCCCACTTTTCCTACTTCATTTCTCCTTCTCTCACATCCTACTCTCCAACCTTACTAATACCCCATATTCCCTCTCCGCAAGCTCTCTCATCCCCTTACTTCTGTTCATGCTGCCCAGAATGCCCCTTACCTGAACTTTTTGCCCGAATCCCTTGGGTGACAGCTCAGTCATTTCCTCTTGGCTGCTTTCCTTGACCCTTTCTCACCCTGGCTGTAGTGGGTAGTCACTCCTCTTCACTACCACAGCACCAGCATTTATCTATATGATAGCATAACCTACAATGGATGGTAACTGTCAGTTTACCAATGTTGCCCCCATTAAAATGGAAGCTCACAGAGATGCAAGGACAACATCTTTGTTTCCTCAGTATTTCGCCTACTGCCTGGCGCAAAGTAAACATTTAATTTATTAAGTGGTTATTAATTAAATGAATGAATGAGTCCTCCATCAAGCCCCCTGACACCCTGGAAGATTAGCAGTTCAAGACATGTATAACCCAAGATTTTAGAGCAGATTTAAGAAGACTTCTTATGCAATTCTTAGCAGGTATTCCTGGAAGCATACAATGAAGGTTGTCCAGAGAATGAGTAGAACAGGTGTTGTGGGGCACTCAGCATTGATAATTTAAATGAGAAGTAAAGACCTAGAAATACAACCTTGAGTCAAAGGTTCAAACGCACAGCCCTATCTAACAAGTTCAGAATGGAGTAAAATCTTTAAAAGAAGATTTTAATACAAGAAGAAAGAAGACTTGTTTTGGAAAAGCCATGAGTGGTAGTTAATTTTTTTTCAAGGCAAAGTCTTCCAGAAAAGAGTCAGCAATGTTAGTATCTAAACTTAAGTCCCCATACCTGCCCAAAATGTCTCTCAAATATACCCCTCTCCTCTTTAACAGGCATCCCTTAATCTAACCTCATGACTCAATTACAACCGCGGCCTCCTAGAGAATGAATCTCCACTCTCATCCATCATTTACACAGCCACTACATTAATCCTGCCCATTGTATAAAACTCAGGTTCCTCATACTGACATTCAGGACCTTCTCTCCCTCTACCCGTAATCTTAATATCATTCTTTCAATGCTTTTAAGTAGCCCACGCATCACCCCACTACCACGTTCCTCAATGTAGTATTTGCAGTATACAAAGTGAGCTTCTTCATTGTTGTTGACTAAAAGACACAGCCAAAAAAAAAAAATCCCTTCCTACATCTCAATCCAACATGCTCCAGCGAGTTGAAAACCATCTAAACTCCAAAAGACACTTCAAGCAAGCTCATTCTTTTCATTTACACAAGGGAATTGTGTTTGTCTTTCTGAACAAAAATCACGATAGAAATTTGCTATGGTAAGAGGGAATCCAGCAGTACAGCTGGCAATGCCCTTGCCCAAAAGAAAGACGCTGACTGACCAATTAATTAACTTGTCCTAGGCAATGACCCAATTCATCCCTGATAACTGCCACATCCCTGATGACTGACACATGGTCGTGCAGAAGAAAGCAATTTTGAACACAGAAAGAAAATAAATGCTTGTGCCCAATGAGAGCAGACTTAGACTATAACACAAATTTATGGAGCCACAGCAAGCTGTGGGTATCAGATCCAGGCTGGCCAAAAAGGGCCCATCCTTGAGAGCTACATTCTCTCCAGATGAGCACATCTATCTATTGGTTGGCCTGCCTCTCTACCCTCCCCCTATACACACACACACACACACCACACTAAAGAAGGCATCACGTCTAAAGCTCTATATGCTTTCCTGTATTTTTTACAATTTTCTACATTAAATACATATTACTTTTATAATATGAAAATAAAACTGTTTTAAAACATGACTTGAAAGTGCTGAGATGATCGTCCCTTCTCTTGAGAGGAATTCCCTGCCAATCAACCACATATCAAAGAAGTATAAATGGGGCTGGCCAAGTGGTTAAGTTCACGCGTTCCGCTGCAGACGGCCCAGTGTTTCATTGGTTCGAATCCTGGGCATGGACATGGCACTGCTCATCAAACCACGCTGAGGCAGTGTCCCACATGCCACAACTAGAAGGACCCACAACGAAGAATATACAACTATGTACAGGGGGGCTTTGGGGAGAAAAAGGAAAAAAAAATAAAATCTTTAAAAAAAAAAAAAAAGAACTATAAAAAGTCCATACACTTTAAGAGGAGAAAACCTCATTAGGGAAACCATTCTAACAGACATGGGGCAATGCAAGAATAATACAAAACAGTATATAGTTAAGAGACTAATTGTGAGGTAGACATTATAAGAGATCAGAGAAGGGAGAGATCAATGTCTGATAGAATAACAGGGGAAAGCTGCATGGAGGACACAGGTCTGATACTTAGCTTTAATAAGAAAAAAAGAGATACGATTTGGATAATCAAAGAGAAAAAGGAGAGGGCATCCCACGAAGAGAGAACCTACAGGAACAGAGGCAGGTATGAGGACCCAAGGAGAAGGATTACTGAGACCTGCCCAAATGGAGCAGGAGCTGTAGTGGACGGTAACAGTGGATATAGTCAAGTATGCAGAGCAAGTCAAATTAGGGAAGGCTCTGAAAGCTGGAGACAAAGAATCAGAGATTTATTGTAATTTATTCCAGGAATTGAGAAGTTCTGAAAGGAAAAATATATTATTAAAAGTAACAAAAGTTGGAATAAATATTCTCAGATACTACAAGCCAAGCCAACCGGTTCCTCCAGGCCAGGAAATTAGCAAATGTCCCTGTTAGAAGCAAGACAACAGAGGCTTAAACTCCAATCAAAACTATGAAGAGCAAAAGCAGGAGATTTAGCATACCGTACAACCTAGTCACAACACGGCTCAACAAATAATTACCAGAAGCTGAAAGGGCCAACTTTATTTACTAAAAGGAAGGCCTGGGGGTTTTCAAGACTATTGAGAAAACACTACAAACTCATTTGGCAACCCATAATTGTCTACTTGTGACATTTGATCTTGGGATATTTCTGTTCCCAGATGTGCACTCTGCAGTATTCTTTCTACCATGATCTCTAAAACCTGAAATTGGCACTGAAAAGTACCAGGACAATAAGGCCTCAGCTGATGTACTTCTCTGGCACGTATTATGTCATTTGCCAAGCAAGCCCAAGACGAAAGCAGTAGCTCCCACAAGCATTGTTAGCACATGCACACATTTTATGATTTCAACAGCATGAACGTGGCCAAAGTTTGTGATTTCCCAGCAGACAGACTTGACTCACTTTCTGAATTAACAGTGTCCACGTCCAGAAGTAGCAATTACTCTATTGTTCTGTCTAGAAGCTATCCATTCCAATTCAAGGGCTGTGTTCTAAAAAGGAACTTAAAAACTGAGTCTACATTTAACCAAGAGGTTACTTCAAAGTGTCATTTAGGTAAACAATACCAAATCCTCAGCCTATATTTTCCAACCAATGTGTTAACAAAACTTTATCACTTTGCACCACATTGCTTTTGTACAAAAATTTCAAAGTGATTTATACAACATGAAACCTCTCCCATAATAAGAGGAAAAGGAATTCTCCACAGTTCAGAGATCTGGAAATGTAGGCCACATAAGATGTGTGACTGCAGTTCAGAGGCTAGAAACTATTAATAACAATGATACTAACAAACGTGATATGGACAATTAAAGCATTTTCACAATCATCTCACTTAACCCAAGTCATTGCTCTGATTTTAAAACTTCCTTCTGTGATACAATGTGAAATCTACATCTAGACATCTGGATTCTGCCTCTTGGACAATAATTTAAGTCTCTATGCCTAAATTTACCCATGTGTAGAACACCTTACTTATAGGATATTATAAAGATCAAATAAGATAATGAATATAAAACTGCTTTGTAAAATACAAAGTATTCATATACATGAAGGCTTTTCTAAGCATTAATGGCCTAATACATGCCAATAACTCATTTACGTTCTCACGAATCCCAAGGAGTTAGTATTATCATCCCCTTTTTTAACAAATGAGAAACCCAGATTAGAGGATAAGCAACTTTTCCAAGGTCACACAGCAGAAGTTAAGTGGCAGAACTAGGACTGGAGCACAAGACTGAAGAAATTCAAAGCCTAGTCTCTTTCTACTATATCGTGCTGCTTGGCTAGTTTTGTATGTTAAATAACATGCAGACCCTTCACTCTTAACTCTCTGTGCAGTAAGTTATGTAAGTCCTTTTCTATGATATAATAAACAAAAACCAGTCCTAACTAGCTTCTTATAATCCACAGCACCTAGTGAGAACTCTGAAGTATTTAAGTACCAGATAGTCCGTGTTACCAATGTTGAAATGTGAATGTTCTCTTTTATTCCTAGTCGAGCCTAGTATGTAAAGACTCTTTAGTCTTTAGGGCTTTGTGAAAGCAGAAAGTCTAATTCTGCCTGAACCAACTTACGTATCACCCTTTCTGCTTAACCAACCACCAGGAACCCAGATTGTGTTTGTTTTTAAACCTCCTCTCTAAAACCTAAAGCTACGCCCATATGTGGAAGGCTTCTTCAGTAGAGTTTGTCTCTTTCCTAGAAGAATCAGATCCTGGTTCTCCTACTTTTCTCACTGCTCTTTCTTAGTCTCCTTTGGTGTTCATAAGGACCTCAATCTACAGAAAGGAAAACTTTGTGACTTGCCCATATCATCATCTGGATGAAATATTCCTCAAAACGATGCATCTCTCTTCTTTGTTTCCATGTTTACCAAGCAAACATCTGATTACTGGCTTCATAAGCACTTTGGCACAAGGAAAAGGGTGCCCCAGACAGCAGTGTAAGTATTCCAATCACCAGACAGGTATGTCCTCTATTGCGAATTAATCAAATTAGCATAGTAATTGTTGCTTTTTTTAAACTTTCAATAACTGACTCCCCCATTGCCCATGGAATACAGCCATGAAAGAATCTTTACAAGCTGGACTCTGGGTCCTTTATAGTATCATCTGCTCCCACAAAACTCTAGCCCTTTTATCACACCCAGCTACTCCAGTGCCTCAAATCCCTTCATTCACTTTCATACCTTCGCAGGTGCTATTTATTCCCTCTGTCTTCTCCACTCCCCACCCTCCTCCATCTAACTAAATCCCATGCATCCCTAAAGGGCCACTCCAGTGTCAGCTCCTTTGTCAAACCTCCCAATGAACCCCAAGTGGAGATACTCATCCCTTCTCTTGCTTCCACAGTACTTTATACGTACCTCTGCTCTAACACTTATCGCAATCATAATTACTTGTGTGCATATATCTTTCCCTTGCTAGATGTGACTAACCAAGGGCAGGAACCAGATCTCATTCATAGTTCTGACATCTTCAGTGCCTAACACTGGGTTACCTCTAACAGACAGTTAATAATTGTTTGTTGGAGGACTGGAAGACTGAAGAACACAGCCTGGCTCTGTTGGTCATTGCCCACTCTGAAATGGTAGGATCCAGAGTTATTATCTAATACCTCCTGTTTGTCGGCTAGTCAGGCTCTTAAACAGCCTTTGGGATATTTAGGAAATGAGAGAGAGTGTTTATGTCCATGCTGAATCATCTAATCCTGCCAAAAGCATGCTCACTTACCAACACAGGGAAATGGTTGCCAGGCGCAATTCTGGAAAATCCATGCTTGACAACCATTCCTAATACAGCTGCAACACAAACTGCTCTACTCCCTTCACACTGCAAATGCATCACTCTCCTCACCTTCGCCCCTTCCAGGGGCAGTTTACACAGCTGAAAACTTTAAGCTCTCCTTCTAAATACAAAAATCATATTTCACGTGTAGAATGAGGCGACTACAAATTAACAGCAGCAAAGAGAGAGATCCAAGTGATTTGGCTGCAAACCACCGAGAGTCTAGAACCCCATCATCATCAATTCCTATTTCCCCAAGTGTCTCCAAAACTAACCCCACAAACTACCTCCCTTGGTCACTCTATTGATTCCAGCTTAGGCAAACAGTTATCCTATTAAGGCAGTAAAGGGATTTCTAAGTCTGGAAAATGCAGGAATTCCATATAGCAAAGTAACAAAGGCTGGGATGCTAATCCCCCCTGACTTCCCAGTGAGAATGATGGGGGGGGGGTGTGGAGAAATTCCTCTGCACCTATCTTAAAGCAGACTGCATCACAACCTCACACAGCTCAAGTTAATTTACTTTGGCTAACCATTTTTGGCTCATTCCTCCCCTGAAGAAAGAGACTGTGTCTGGGAAGGATCAAATTCCTATACACCTGATCAAAATCCTTCAGAGGAAAGCCAAACTGAGTGAGACAGCTAAAAGGACTGAACACACGAGGCCTCTCCGGGAACAAGCCCTACTTCCCCCTTCCTTCCCAGTTTCATTTGCTAGGGATCCAACTTCCTTTCAGCTGGAGGCCACCAGCAATATGAGTCAGTGAGGTACTGAGATTTCTTCACCTATCTTTGTTTTAATTCTGCTGCTTTTTAAAGCTGTCACAGCCCAAGACAGGCCCAGAGCATCGTCCCTCTGAAGAGTAGTGTTGCTCAAAAGCCTGCCAAGGAAACTTAATGGAATCATTCACTTAGCAGCGTTTTTCCCAGTGAAATTCAGCAGCACAATCTAACTTCTTTGTGCTCTGAAATGAACCACATTTTTTAAAAGAAAGACCATGGGGGGTTGACAGAAAACTTGCTGCAGGCATGAAAACCTGGGCAGCCCACAGGAGCTGATGCAGAAGGGAACAAGCAGAACTCCTAAGCAGGTCCCTTTTGGCATTTCATTTCTCTCTCCTTTTTCTGCTGCATTCCCAAGGAGAGCGCTAACGCCACAAGGAAAAAAAAAGGAGCGCTTTACAGCTTCTTCATTAGTTTCCCTTCACTGGGTAGGTGTCGTAAACAACTATGCTGGACTTAGTCATAAGGGCTGAAGTTTCCTCTCCTTCAGATGAAAAGAAACTAAAGGCCCAGTCACAAGGGCCCCAGCTGAATAAAACAGGAGAAAGTGCTGCCTATGGAGTTTCTGGGAAAATCTCCATGTCTGCGGAAAGCACAACTGCCACACAAAGCAAAATCCCAGAACTGGATGTTAAAGATCAAAGCAGGGCCTGCGAAGGCCACGCATCCCTGGCTGCCACGGAAGGGGCACCGCCAGCGGTGAGGGAACCGCAGCGCACGGACCCTCCGGCCTGTCAAAACTTTCTCTGCATCCGCCCGAGCTTTGGACGAGCCATTAACTTCAGAACTGCTTAACAAGAAGCCTCCGGGGGCTGAAACCCGAGCTCCAAGACAAATCCTGGGTTTTGAGGGGGGAAAAGCAATAGACCCCCAGCCTCAGGCAGGCTCAAAGCCCAAAGCGGGGTGAGGGTGGGAGGGGGCCTCTCGGCCCCAATGGCACACTCAGTGACCCGGCAGATGCCCCACCTCTGCCCCCCGACCCCAAAGAAACCAAGGTGCTTCACAACCTCGGCTGCCACGCGACTGATCGGGGACGGAGGGAGACAAAAGGGGGCGAGGGACCCCGCGCGGGCACGCCGGCGTCCAGAGCTCCCCCGGGGAGGTCGGCGCAGGGAGCGGCACGGGCGGCTGCGCTGTCGCCCAGCTCCTCCTCCCGCAGCAACTCCCCACGGCGGGCGGTCTCCGGAGGCAGCTCCCGGTCTCGCCTCCTTCCAGCTGGGCCCGATAATAAGGCCAACAACGTAACGAGTGATAGGAAAGCGCCGTGTGCTGTAGGAGAGGCTTCCCGAGGCTTGTCTCAACTCCAAATACACCGGCCCCCAGAAAGTGGCTCCGAGGGGAGCCCCAGCCGCGGTGGGCGCGCCCCGCCGGCCGCCCCACCTGCAGCGGGCCGCGCCGCCGGACTCGAGGCCAAGACCCCGGCCCGGGCCCCGCCGCGCCGCCGCCGTACCTTTGTAGCGCTCCAGCACATCCTCGTACGCCTGCACGAACTCCTTCTCCTGGCTGCGGTTGGCCGGCTGCTGCCCCGGCACGTAGCCGGCCATGGCCGCCCGCGCCGCGCTCTCGCCGGGCCCCGGCGGGCGCCGGTTCCAGGCCCGCGCGCTGAGGCGGCGGCGGCGGCCGCCCCAGCCTCGGCCCTTTGTGCGGCTCCGGGCGGCGGCGGCGCCCTCGCTCTCGGCTCTCGGCTCTCCGCCCGCCTCGCCCGGCCCCGCGGTCGCGCTCCGCTCCTCAGCCCGCTCGCGGCCGGCCGCTCGCGCTCCGCCGGTCCCGGCTCGCGTTTCCGCCTCCCCACCCCTCGCTCCGCTCCTCCCTCAGCCCGCCCCGGCGCGGCGGCGGCGGCGGCTCCTCCTGTCAGGCCCGCTCCCCGCCCCTCTCCCCGCCGCCTCCGCGGCCCGGCGCGGCCTCGGCTCCCGGGCTGCGGCCCGCTGGGCACGGGCTGCCCCCGCGCGTCCCCCGGGGCTGCGGCCCACCGCCGGGCCGGGGCTGGGGGCCGAGCCGGCGGGCGGGAGGCCAGGCCGCGCGGGCGTTGCACCTAGGCGGGCGGCCCCACGCGCCTCAGGAGGACCGGCCGCAGCGGCGGGGAGACCCCGGGGCCGCCTCCACAGGGTGGGCGCGCGGCCGGCCCCATTCAGCGCCGAGCTGCCCCGGAGCTGGGACAAAGGAGGGAGCCCCCTGGCTGGAGACAGACCGAGCCGGGCCTTTGCGGCTGCTGAAGGACCTGGAGAATCTGAGGGGAGGGAGGGAGCGAAAGACCTAGACGGATCCCCGCGCGGGCAGGGTCGGAATGAGGACCGGGCGAGACCCAGACAGGGCTGCGGCGTGAGGCCACAAAGAAGCCCGGGAACAAAGGGTTTTCCAGAAACTGAACTCGAAATGAGAGGGCAGACCAAGCACCATGAAGTAAACCAGGCCAGGGCTGAGGAGCCAAAGGCTGAGAAATGACAACTGAGGGAGGAACGCAAACAGGATTCTGACTGCACCGGGGGCGGACAAGAGGAGAGAGAGGACATAAATCTATAGGGGAAAGACCCAACGGGCTTATTGCACTGTGACAGCCATGTGGACAGAGAGGTAGATCAAAGGGGGGAAATGTGGGAAGCTGAGACTAACCAGGACTGTTATGGAACAAAGAAAAAAGATTCTGGAGCCTAACTGGTCAGGGAAGAAAAAGGGAAGCCAATTATTCTCTGTCATCGGGGGAAAGCAAAGTGAAGAAGGAAAACTGGTAAATGTGGGTTGGGATTTATTTGGGACCATTTTGAGAAGGGAGTTCGCAGCATCATCTGTTCCTCCATTCAGTTGTGTATCCTTCAATCCCAATATTCACAGATGGAGCTGGGGCCAAGAGCAGTGAATGAGGAACTCTGGGACCTGCAGGGGATCTTTTGGCCCACATCTACCCCCATCCAGCCATTATCCTCCCCAGCCTCATCAAGTCTGTTAACTTGATTTTTCAGGGGGTGGAGAGGTGGTTGTGGGTAAAAAGTTAGGCTTGCTGATCTCACAATAACGGCACATTAGCAAGTAAAAGAATTCATGCGAGGGTGAGCAGCCAGAATTGGGACTTGGGCTTCCATTTCAGTTCCCATTCTCAAGATTTTCAAAGAGGAGCTTCTTACCCCGGGGGCAGGAGGGCAAGGCCTGCATCTTTGTACGCTGTGAGTAGTGCCAAGTATTTGGTCAATGCTCAGCACATTAATAACAGGAATAAGAAATGACGCTTTTCACTAATAGGTGCACACTGCTTGTTTCCACATCACAACATGATTGGAAATTGGGTGAGCAAGTCATTAATCACGCCCTCTTCCACCAAGTTTTGCTGACCTGCCCAAGTTCTAGGCATGGAGATTATACAGGAAAGGGCCAAAAAGAGGACAGGGAGGGTCCTTGGACAAATGCTCATTTCCTTCCAGTTTAATCCTTTGTGCTTAAAAAAAGCTAGTTCACAGTTTGGTGTCAGCTGCTAATGAGCTCCATTTAAGAAAAGGAGGAGAATAAGCTTGAGGTTTATTCTTTGTAAAATAAATAAAAAGCTTTTAGTAGAAAATGAAGGATGAAGGAATCCGGGATTGATGGCGTAAGTACATTTTTCGTAAACAGTGGAGAATATAGAAATGCTAACTCTGGGGATCTTGACTGTATCAGTGCTGAGTCATCTCCATTTCCTATATTATTGTATACCAGTAGGGCTAAGAAGGCCCAGACACAAATACACTTACACACACCTCCACCCCCAGCCCCAAACAGACATCATTACATTTTCATTACAGTAAATAGAAAAGTCCCTTCATCCCCTCCTGGGGCTGCTACATGTGCCACTTTGTGAGTAGGTTCCTCAAGAACTGTGACTGAGGCTTGCCAAAGGTGAGGAAAGACAGAGGCAAGAAGGGAAAGAAAGTCTGTTCTGGGAATCAGGCTTTGATGAAGGCCTGGGGAGTTTAGGGGGAGAGGGCAAGGGGTTGAGATTCCTATTAAGAAACATGGTAATCTAGGAAGAAAGTTCTGGTTTGGGTTATGGCTAGAGGGCTTCTCAGACTCAAGTAGCTTTCTTGACGAGATTTGCATTTAAATGCTCCCAAGAGATTTTGAAGTAATGCATTCTTCTAATGAATGGAAAGGGGGAAGTCCACATGTTTGGCTGATGTTCCTGTTTTATACAGAGCAAATTTTACAAGGATAGAGGAACAAAGCGGCTGCTGGGGGGATGGGAAGAAGGAAGCCTATGAAGACAATGTTTTCGGTTTTTTCCAAGCAACAGTCTAAATTTATAGCCAGACCACACAATCAGGACAGCTCTGAGGCTTTCTCCTTTTGGTCTATGATTTTCCTTTGCTCCTGACGGTGAGACTGCTGTTGCATTTCTAAGGAGATGCAATGGGGGAAGCAGAGAAGGCAAGATGTGCTCCGAAGGGCATCTAGTGGGGGGAAAGGGTAATACAAGTAAATAAAGCCCTATTTTTTCTCAGTGTCCTCCCCCACTTAAGCCTCATCAAGTGCCCCTCTCCCTAAGGCCTAGCCACTCTCAACTTCTTTCAACTCCTCAAACCTGCTCTCTTGCCTCAGGGCCTTCCCACCTGCTTTTCTCCCAGGCTGTACCCCTCCATTGCTCTCTTCTTTTGGCCTGGCTCACTCCTACTCACTCCTCTGCTTAAACTCCCGCAGGGAAGCCAGCCTTGATCCCCCGGACTAGTAGGTCCTCCTGCACCCTCTACTGCCCTTTGGTAATATCCATCACACTTGAAGTTATCAGTTGAGTGTCTTTCATCCTTACTAAATCATTAGCTCCCTGAGGGCTGGGGCTGTTGTCTGTCTTGTTCACCACAGGATCCTTAGCATCTAGCAAATGACGTGGCACACACAGGGCACTCATTAAATATTTGTTTAAAAAATTGATTAAATGCATGAATGAGTGAGCCAGATGATCCTAAACTATTCAGCTGCCTGTGGCTTTTGACTAGCTAGAGGCTAGGGTTTTTAAGAAGAGAGAATGCTTGTCTCTCACAGCATCCTTTATCTATGCCTGGAATTTAAAGTCCTTCATATTTTGACTTCTACCTTCTTTTACAAGCTGATCTCCCATGAGATCCTTGTGTGAAGCATCTTCCCCTATAATCAAACTCTGAGCCTTTGCCTGGAATGTCCTCCACCCACCAGCTCCACCTACTGAAATCCTATCCATCTTGAAAGCTCACCCAAAACGACTTGAAATTATTTTTAATCAACCCAGGTAAAAAAGGCTCGTCTCAAAATCCCCACAGCATTTTCTTTCCCCCATTCCTAGGGCAACCACACATATTGTGGGTGTCTGCTCGTTGCCTCCTGCACCTCCTGGTTCATAAATTCTTTGAGGCAGAGGTATCTATTTCATCTTTCTTCATCATAGGGTCTAACACAATGCTTTGCATCTAGTAGATGTTCAATAAATATTTGCTGAAGGCATGGATGCCTCACTAAAGACATATGGGGGTGGGAGACGTGGGCTGGATCTGTGATTCAAAACAATTGAGAATCCAATTCAGTGTCTATTCAGTGCCAAGGGCTGAGGGCAATTCATGTGCAGAGAGGAAAGAGGGAAATGAAAAATTATTTCTCCCTTTGTTAGTGCTCCTCCTCCAACCTCTAGAAGGTTTACTCTCAGCATTTCTTCAGCCTGGCTCATGCTGCATTATTTCACATGTGTTAATTGATGCTTTCTATATAAATTCTTTGCTAGTAGGGTGTGTGTGTGTGTGTGTTCTCTCTGTTCCTCCTTCCAAGGGTTGGCTGTCTCCTGTGCCTTTTACGTTTCCCCGTAGCAGCCAGAGCCAGACACTGAAGGAGCTGTCTCAAGTCCTATCCTTTGGCCAGCTCTTGGAAGAAAATCGCCTCAGGAGACCTGCCCCCAGGCCCAGACCACCAGCCTTTCAGACCTGATCCCAGCCAAAGTTCCCTTTTTGCCCAACCCCTGCAAACACTAAGCTTTGCCTCAATTTCCCAAACCCACTTGGGGTAGGAAGAATTTGCCCACTATCATGCTGCCCTCTTCTGTTCAGAAAGTGCAACACCACTAATTTAAGAGGCCTGGATAGTGCCAGCCACCCAGGAAGACAAGATCCCTGCCACCCAGCAGCCCGGCACCCCGTCACCATAGCAACCCTCAAAATGGTTACTCAGCCATCTGGGTTACCATAGCAACTGGCCAAGTCTCTCCACCTCAGCCTCTTCCTAGGCCTTCTCCCCTGGCTTGTCAGAGCCAATGCCAAAGAATCTCCAGTCCTTACTGGGGGAAATGAGCAGAGGCTGGACCCCTGATAGGCAGCTGTCCCAAGGGGGCGTGGAATGCCTCACCCGCCTGGGCTTCCTGAAGCACAGTGGAGATAATGGGTGTTAAGGCACGCCGTGAACCTTGAAGTGCTGCGCAGATGTTAGCTATTATTAAACCACTGTTCCTTGTAATAGGGAAGGCTGTGGGTTGCCCTAGGCAGAGCTAGTACCATTCCCAGCTTGGCCGCTTACTGGGAGACCTTGAGTGAGTTACTGAACTCTCTGGGTTTCTGTTTCCTCTACTGTAGCACATCTGCCTCCTAAAGTTGTTGAGAGGATTAGGTCAAATAAAGCATGTAAGATGCTAAGTGCCAAGCCTGGCATTCAGAACATCGGCTGCTCTGCTATCTCCCAGCCTCTCTGTGAATATAACCATTTTATTTTCTCTCTGGAAGGAATCAGGCTAATGTGAGCCTCGCTCAACCACGCCCAGTCTCCCTTTCCTGCTATGGGGTAGAAGAGAGTCTCATCTTGTGTGGGGCCTCTGAGGTTGCTATCAAATAGGGCTGCAGGCAGTCTGCGTTCTTTGGGGAATTGGGAGGTTCCCCAAACTAGGTGGAAGCTCCTATAGTTCTAAACTATAAAGCTCCTCTCCACTTGAAACATCTCCCCATCCAAGACTATCTCAGGATAGAAAAATCTAAAGGGGCAGTGACAGGTAGCCTGGAAACTTGGCACAAATCCCAGATAGGCCCTAGAGAGTGGTGGCTGCTGCTCTCAGTTGAGATCAGAGTCATATGGAACAGTTCACCAGCATCAGGGCAGGCCTGGGGCGCAGATTCTCCCTCTCACAAGAACAGAATTCCTTCCCTCTCTGATTTTAAAGGCTTCAATCCTAATGCATCTCAACTTCAGTCTCTCAAGACTGAATCCTCAAAATCCATTTTCAGGGCACTTTCCTCAATTACACCGGCAGAGTCCTGATTCAAACCCAGGGTCACGAGTTTGAAGTGTTTCAGGCAAAACAGACACCATCCTCAGAAATCAAGTTTCCAGACACAGAACCAGATACGCGTGCTCTGAGAGTAGGGCATGAACCTCAAGCTGAAAAGACCAGAGGACCAGATAAACAACACTGGAACGGACATACTACCTTCAGGGCCCTGGCATTGAGAGCCAGAATCCCTCATGATGTTGCTGGGAAATGGGTCAAGTGGGACTGGCTCCAGTCTTCAGATATGACTACTGAGCAGACAAACCGATATACAAGTATTTACTACTGGGGGATAGGTGGTATAATATAATAGTTAAAAAGCATGAGAAGTAAAAGTACATAGTTTGGGGCCGGCACTGTGGCCGAGTGGTTAAGTTCATGCGCTCCACTTCAGCGGCCCAGGGTTTCGCTGGTTCGGATCATGGGCGCAAACATGACACTGCTCGTCAGGACATGCTAAGGCGGTGACCCACATAGAAGAACTAGAAGGACCCACAACTAGAATATACAACTATGTACTGGAGGGCTTTGGGGAGAAGAAGAAGAAAAAAATTAATTAATTAAAAATAAAAGATTGGCAACAGATGTTAGCTCAGGTGCCAATAAAAAAAAAAGTACATGGTTACCGGAACTTCTGTCTATGTAACCGGGGAGGTGTGACTAAATGGGGTGTGTGAATAAAATAAGATTGGCCATGAATTGATAATTCTTGAATCTGAGTGATGGGGGCTCATTATACAATTCTCACTGCTTTAGTGTATGTTTGGAATGTTCTGAGAATGCAGGGGCTTTGCAGTTGGGCTGACCTGAACCACAGCAATGAACAACTCCAAAGGGCATATTGCACAGGTTGTGTTGCAGGGGACACTGTGCACATTTGGCAATGCTGAATCCCAGCTCCACCATCTGCTTACTCTATGACCTCAGACAAGTTCCTTAACTTTTCTCTTCTGTAAAAGAGGGAGAAGAGCAACTACTTCCCAGGGTTTGTGAGGATTAAATGCCTGGCACACATCTAGGACTCAATACACAGTAGCATTTCCAGCTATTATTTACTAGGGGATCCTAGCTGGTATGAGCTCTCAGGAGCTTCTGGACTGAATCCAGAGTTCAACTCTCCAAACCAGCCTCCAGATTCTTTAATTCCTAACTCCCACCAGCTGTTCTCTCTTCGTTTCCCTTCTTCCTTTCTACTGAGGCCAAAGAAAGGAGAGCAACAGGGACATGTCGTCTCTCTTCAAGTTGTCCAGGCAAATTCCTATTTCTTTTCCAAGTCCCAATCAAATGCCATCAACACTCTAAGCTAGGAGTTGGGCAGGAGTAGGAGGAAGCCCTTCCCTCTCAGAACTTCCTCGAAACCCTCTTTGGGCTTGCAGAGTAGGCAGCTCATGCTACATTCTAGCTGCCTTCACGGGCAGGAGCTGGGTTCTGAAGCACAGTCTGAGCCTAGCACAAAGCAGTCCTAGGAATATTTGTTAAATGAGCAAGCGCATGATCAATGAATGAGCAAAGGGATGAAACAATGCATTCATGAATTCATGAACAAGTGTATGAGTGAATGAATGATACTAGTGAAAATAGCTAACATGAACCAAGAGCTGGCTGCATAGCAGGCACTGGGCCAAGCACCTCACTCCCACAATCTCATTTAATCCACCCTGCCGGACTCTGCACTGGCACTCCTGCTCCCCCATTTTAACCATGAGAAAGTGAGGCTCAGTGAGGTTAGTAACTTCCCCAGGTCACCAACTAGCAAGTGATGGAACAGGGACTCCAACTGAGTCCCAAAGCTATGCCCTTGAGTGAATGAATGGAAGAGTGAGCAAATGAAGAAATAAGAAGGAATGAGGAGGGAAGGGCATACCCAGAGATACACCCACTGAGGCTACAGGCAGAATCCTCCCCCTGACCACAAGGCTTTTGTAGAGATGGGGCACAGCTGAGGACAGGAACTCCAGTCCATAATCACTCTTCAAGTTATAGGGGCTCCTAGACCTTTTCTGCAGCAGCATCCTAAGTCCAGGTGGAGATTCCAGCCAGGAGCACCAGTTCTGCTCCCGCAGGAGAGCCAAGGCAGAGCCAGGAAGCCAGCCAGCTTCTACCTGACAGGTGGCAACAGGCAGACCCAGGGCCAAATCACAGCTGGTCCTAACTGCAGCAACTGGCCAGGCTCTGGAGAGCACTTTGGTGAGGATGGGCAATTAATACTCACACCCAGAGATGTTCACAGACCCTTCCCCAGGGGGAGGACTGCCGAAATAAAAGACAACTGCAGCCCCACATCCTGCTTCACTGTCAGCTCCTCTGGTGGCATCTAATCTCTAATCTCAGAGGACTGAGAAATGACAGCATTCCACAGCCCCCAAATTAACCAGTCCTTCCTCCGCATTCCTAACCTCAGTCCTTGGCTGCTCCAAAACAGAAAGGCATGAGTCAGACTGCCATTCCAAACCTGTCTCTGTGTCACCTGGGAAGTCACTAGAAAAGCATGATGGGAAACCAATGGCATAAAGACAGCACTTTGCAGTGCAGCAACCACCTTCCCTCACCAGCTGGGGTCCCACAGGGACCCTGAGCCTCAGAGAAAGGACAGCTTGTCTGTCTTTTCTGCTGCCTGCACAGAATTCTGCCCACGTGGTCATTTTCCATCCCTGCAGCTAATGTGACCCAGATTTACGTTCAAAGAGCTGGGTTGGGCTGTGGTGTGTAGCTACAATTCATTCTGCCCCACTTTCAGAGGACTCTCTCCTGCTGCTGAAACCAAGCTCCAGAACAGGGCCAGGGACTCCGAGGATACTGCCGGGAAGAAGTAGAAAAGCTGGGCAGGAGGAGCAGCCTCCTTGGGTGCAAAGCTCGAAGAGCCTCAGGGCAAGGAAGGTGGCTGGCTCAGGAGTAAGGGTTCCCAACGGAATTGTTCTCAGGGCCCCATTTCCCACCCTTGCATCCTCTTCTTCCCACCATGGCTTGGCCAGAAAAAACCACTTCCATCTGCTCTCTGACAAAGCCCTAGAGAGAACCATAGAAAGGGACAGGACTGAGAGGCCTGGGGCCGCTTCCCTGCTCACCTGAGAAACTGCTGCCTTCCTGGACTTCCACTGTCTCCCCCAGTTGCCAAGGGAAGTTACAAGGAATGACAGGATAAGGCAGTAATGAGCATGTGAGGCTGTGTCTGTCTAGCACCTTCTGATTCTCATTCAATGATCATCCGAAGCAGACGTCATCATCTCCCTTTTACAGATAAGGAAACTGAGGCTCTAGGAAATGAAGTCATTCACCCAATTTTCTGACTCCAGATCCAGTTGTCTCCACAGTGCCTAGCACATAGCCGGGGTGAAATTCATTTATTTATTGAATGAACAAACGAACAAGCAGAGAGGTGCCCTCTCAGAGCTTCCATCCTAGAGGGGCACATGGGCACAGAGCAGCAGGCTCCTTACTCTGACCAGGCATGTGTTCAGGACTGTCTCCCCAAGGGTGAGACACCAAGCCCTTGAGTGACTGCAGGGGCTGAGCTTAGGCTCCAAAAGCCGGAGCAAACACCAGCATCCAAGCTGCATTTCACAGTCCTCACTGAGCTTCTAGATACTAGAGCCCACGCTCTCAGACTGAGATCCTGGGGCAACACCAGGAAGGGGAAGACAGAACTCCAGACTACAGCGAACTCCAGATCTGGTGAGAACAATGAACTTTAATAGCAGGCCAACCGAAACAAGGGATGACTAGAGATACAATTGCTGTCTGACTGGAGAGATCAGGGAAGGCTTCCTGGGGGAGGCCACATTGGAGCAGATGCTGGGGATGATGATTTCACCAGCACCTGTGGAGGGACTCCCAAGAAAGAATCCTGTAGATGCTTCCAACTGGTTAACTAGGAAGCCAGTCCTTAGCCCTGAGTCACTGCTCTCCCCTCTTTCACAACACACACAGGAATGTAATTATTTTTTCCCTTCTGTCCTCCATGAAGAAGGGACCACATCTTCAGCCATCTTTGAATATCAATGCCAAGAACAGGGAGGGGCCTGAATACATGATATTAGAGGGCTGAATACCTGATTGATAGGTGGATGGTGAATCCTTCACCCAGTGCAGCCCCTAACCCAAACATGATCCCTTCTTCTAGACCCATCACTGCCATCTGCATGAAACATCATAATAACGACGCAACTCTACAAGGACAAAAGATGGAAATGGCGCCCCCTAGAGTCAAGCAGGGTACGACCAATGACACTGTCCTGCGACCCGTTCTTCCCCTACTCCCTACAAGCCCCAAAGGATACAGCCTTCTTTCCTCTCCCCTTTTTTACTCTGTGGGGTTGTGCTCCTTGTTAGAGTAACCCCTCCCACTCCCCCCTTCCTTGTTGCTGCCCGCCAATGAGTGTTCACTAACAGCAGAGAGTCAGAGGAGAAGAGGCAGGTCCCTAGATCTTTGTCTCTGCCTTTCTTATAGGCCAGGATCTTGAGGCCTCTCCCAGAAGTGACTAGAAGGTCTCTCAGGTTGAGTCTGGAGACCAAGTCAGCTATTTGGATGGTCACCTGCAGAAGATTCAGGCTGGCCTGGTTACAGGTCTTGCCTAAGGAAATGGAAATAACAATGTACCTAGAGTTAGAAAATCTGGGTCTACCAGTCCTGTGTGACTATAAGCAAGTCCCTTAAACCCTCTGGGCCTCAGATCCTAACACGTGTCCTACCTAACACAGTTATTATGAAATCTCTATGTAAACTATAACACTGATCAACAGAAACAAGGCATTCTTGCTAATGACTATTGTTCCATTTCAGTGTGGCTGGGTTTAAGGAGCTGAGAATAGGGCTGGCAAAGAAGAGAGAGAAACTGAAGGGAAAGAAGGAGGGTGGGAAGCATCAGGTTACAGCATGCGTGGAGCCCCTAGAACCTGTTTTGACTTTGTAGACTGAGATTGGCAGGTTTCTTGGCCCTGACATGCCTTTGCACTCTGACACACCGATCAGCAGGGGTCCCCCACCAGGCCTCTCCAGCACAGGCGAGGCCCTGAGACCAGAGCAGGACACCGAATGGGGCCAGGGCAGGGGGAGGTCCCTGCATTTGGTGAGACTGATTCAGACAGCCCCCCACTTGGCTTCATAACCCAGGCCCATGGGGAGGAGAAAACTGCACAGGCCACGGCTGGCTTCCAGTGTAAGACTGACTTCATTTCCTCCCCGAATGAAAGTTCTAACTTCAGAGAGCTTCTGAGCACCCAGGGGCTCCCAGACATGCCCCACCTGCACCTCACAGGAAAGAATCCCTGCAGAAGTCAGGCTGCCTTTTTCATTACTCTGGTCGAGCGCCCACAACACTCTAAAATCACGAGAAGATTTCAGCCAGGCCCTGAAGTAGCAGTCCTGCCTCTCCTCGGCTGCCTCTCTTCTCTCCTGCGAACAAAACCCGCCCAACTGCAGCGCACAAGTTATTTTTAACCATGGCAGTCTCCCCATTTGCAGCCTCACTGGCCCAGCCCCCTCCTCGAGACAGTCATTCGGCAATGTCAGGATGTAAAGATCAGCGTGGATGCGGAAACGGCACAGCACCCGCCATCCCTCTGCTCGTTTGACCCGGCAGCATCCTCAGGGGCTTTGCCTGGGGATTAAGCCCCCTCAAGTTCACTCCACTTCTGTTCTAGACTCGGGATGTTAAACAGCAGACAAACCATCCCATGGGGCTCCTCGGAGAAGACTGGAAGAGGAAATCACCACAAAGGAATCTATAAGTTTGCATGCATGATGGAGGACGGGGCCAACGGGTTATACGGAAGGGAGAAGGAAGCCTCTACTCTGCTGCCTTCAGGAGAATGAGGGGTTTGTGAGTCCAGAGGCCCCTCAGTCACAGCCCCTCAAGGCTGGGGACAAGTAAAGCCCTTCCTGCATCCTACGGACAACTCTGAAACTCTATTAACTGGCTGACGCCAAAGGCCCAAAGGTCTTGAGAAGGACTGAAGAGTCCTTCCTCCAAGGGCTCCCTATGGCCCAGCAGAGGGCGTGCAGACTCTCCAGCCTGTCTTCGAGGTCCCCTCCCTTGCAGCACACTCTCTAAACTCTTTTCCTGACTCCTTGAGCCCACATAACCCTCTCCCTGTCTAGCTTTCCATTACAGCCCACTGCCTGTTTCTGGATCCCAATCTGTCACATTTTCTCCTTTAAACACTCCTTGCATTCATTCAGTCATTCCGTCCTGGTTGATCTCCAACATGCACAAGGCCCTGTGCAAGTAGCTGGGGGTAAAAACATAAACAAGACATGGTCCAAATTGCTCACAGTCCTGAGGGAGTGACGGGCACCCTGCAGGATAACTGCTACACTGTACGAGGGAACACAGAGGAGAGAAAAGCCTGAATACGGGAGCGGAGGAGGGAGATTTCGATTACCAACCAGGGCATCAGGGACAGAGGAGGCGGCACTTAAAAGAGGAGGAGGGGTTCCCGACACCTCGCAGAGAAGGATCTTAAAGCATAGAGGTCTGATCTTGCAAGATGCACCCTCTAGGGGTCAAGGTACAGTTCAATGTGGCAGGGGGCTTGTGGGTAGAGGAGACAGAAGGTGAAGCTGAAGAGGTAAGTTGGGGCCTGATTTTGATGGGGCTTTATGCTATAGCCTTTATTCCACAGACAATGAAGAGCCAAAGAAGGTTAAAAGCAGCTGAGGAATAGGATCAGGTTTGCATTTTAGAACAAAATACTGTGTTAGTCACGAGGAGGAAGGAGGGCAAGCCTGGAAGGAGGAGAACTATTAGACTGTGGTTGGAAGGTCCAGGTGAGAGATGATAAGCGGAGGGTGGCAGGGCGCATTATTCGAGAGATACGAAAGAGGCAGCAGGAAGGCCATGGTGATGGATTGAAAGACGATGATGTCACCGAATTAGCTATAGGCACTGCTCTGTCTATTTTTCTATCTGCACTCTGGCATTAACGCCTGCCGAGATGCTGAGCACAACCCACGGAGGCAGCTCTGGATGCCTTCGGAGGAAGCAGCAGAGAGCACTTCCCAAAGCTCCCTTTTACTGAGCCAAAAACCGTGCTAAGAGCTTAACATACATTATCTCATCTAAGCCTCACGGCAGCCCTCCCAGGAAGCTTCCTTAAGATGAGGAAAGTGACGCTCAGAAAGGCTAAGAGACCTGCCCAGAGTCATAGAGCTGGTGAGTGGCAGGGCCTCACCTCTCTGACTCCAAGGAGGCAGCCCCCAGCCCCCTTTCACACTGCAGAAAGGGTCAATATGTGCCACACTTTTGAAGACAATGTGAGTGAAATTGCCCTCTCCAAGGACTTTATTCCAAGGAAATAACTCAACACAAGTCAAATGTTATTATTCATAAAGATGTTCGGTGCTGCATTGTCTATTACGGCAAGAAAATGAAAAACAAGGATTTTAAAAATCATGAAATATTACACAGCCTTTAAAAATGGTAACTATAAGGCCAGCCTCGGGCTAGTGGTTAAGTTTGGCGCGCTCCACTTCAACAGCCTGGGTTGGGTTCCCAGTATGGACCTACACGACTTGTCTGTCAGTGGCCATGCTGTGGCAGCAGCTCACATACAAAAACAGGAAGATTGGCAGTGGATGTTAGCTCAGGGCAAATCTTCCTCAGCAAAAACAAAACAAAACAAAACAAAAAATGGTAACTATAAAGCTTAAGATGTAACATGGAAAATCTTTTTGATATGAGAGTAAGTGAAGAAAGTTAGATCCAGAATGGTATATAAGCCATGAAGGCTAGTGCATGGAAAATATAACTGCATGGGAACAAAGGCAGGGCAGAGGATGCAAAAATGAAAATGGGTCTCATTAGCTTACAGGGATTGAGGGGGCAGATAGTCCTCGTTCAAATTTTTCTTTAATGTTATTTCATCCTCTTTCCAATAGCAATCATAACAAAGTTGATTCCGGGGGCTTGTGAGAGGGCCCTGAGAAGGACCCCTCCACTCCCCACCAGCCAGCGCACACAGGCCCCTTCTTCCCTCTCACCCATGGGACCCAGCTCATTCGGGGCCTCTTACCAGCAACTCTGACCACAGCTCGCTCTGCAGGGTCCAGCACTGAATCCTGGCTTTTCCGCTTTTTCTGCTCGTGCAGTGGCAGGTTCCAGGGTAAGGTGTCCCCTGGGGGACAGGGAGACAGGCTCCCTGACCGCTCACTCCTGTAGGACCGCTCGCTCCGACATGACCGCTCGCTCCGACATGACCGCTCACTGAGCGTTTCTTCATCTGAGGAAGACATCGCTCAGGCAGGGGCTGCAGCAGGAGGGCCTGGGGGCCCAGGGAGAAGTGATCTGCAGGAGAGAGAGAGGGGTGCGTGTGAGCAGATCCAAGGGGTCGCAGAAGGAACACTGGGACTTGGAAGGCAAAGGTTCTAGTCCTGGTTTGTCACTGACTTGATCTCTTTACCTCTCTGAACCTTAATTTCTTCCTCTGGAAAATGGAATGATGATAATATATGGCAAAACTAATTCACAGGGTTTTGGGGAAATCACATGAGGTAATATGTGTGAAGAGGTATATAAATCTTTTTTTTTTTTTTAAGGAAGATTAGCCCTGAGCTAACATCTGCTGCCAATCCTCCTCTTTTTGCTGAGGAAGACTGGCCCTGAGCTAACATCCGTGCCCATCTTCCTCTACTTTGTATGTGGGACGCCGCCTCAGCATGGCTTGCGAAGTGGTCCCATGTCTGCACCTGGGATCCAAACCAGTAAACCCTGGGACGCCAAAGCAGAATATACAAACTTAACCGCTGTGCCACCGGGCCAGGCCCTAAAGTCTGTAAATCTTAAAACACTATGTAAAAGTTAGCTTCTATTACCAGTAACCACTATTATTGTTACTTGATATATTTGGAGGATTAAGCTTACAGGTCCCAGAGACAGAAAGATGTTGATTCTAATTCTACCCCACTACTTACTAGCTGCTTGACCCTGGGGAAGCCATTTAACTTCTTTGAGCTTCAGCATCCTCATCTATACAATGGGGATGTGAGAGCACATAATCTCACAGGGTTGTTCGCAAGGAATAAATGAAATCCTGCAGGTAAGGCGATTAACAGTGCCTGGTGTCCAACAGGCACTCAACAAACAGCATCTATTATTACATTCCTGTTCTACTTACCTCCCAGGAATGTTATAAGGAAAAATGGGGCAACAGATGGAAAGTATTTTCAAAAAGCTAAAGCACGATTTCAATGGCAGGCATGAAACAAAGCATGAGCTAGAATAGGCAGAAATCTTGATATCTTCCATTCTGTTTCTGGCACATAAATTAGAAAAAGTACTGAACTTGAAGTGAGACAGACTTGGGTATAAATTCTGGTTTGGCCACTTACAATTGGTGTGACCTGGAGCAAGTCACTTCACCTCTCTGAGACTCAGTTTCCTCATCTGCAAAATGGGGGTAATATTTTACCTTAGAGGGTATTTTAAGAACACAGTGAAATGCAAATGTAAAACTAGCTGGCACCATGCAGGGCACACAACAGACATTAGATAAAATATTCATTTGCTTATTCCAAAGGCTGTTGTGGGAATAAGTGGCACAGCATGACGGGTGGGGGAGGTGGCACAGAAAGTCAGTTTTTCTGGTCCGTTTAGCTAGTGGAGAGATCTGAGTGGAAACACAATCATTCTGGGGCCAGCTGGGCTCCACCAGCCAGACTGGGCAGCCTTCCCTCAGCCAGGCCAAGCCCACATCCCAGAACCATCTGCTACACGTGGCCCACCACCCTCAATGGCCCCATCAGAGCCCGGATGGTGCATGCCTTCAGCTACCAGCCTCCCTGCAGGCCCCATATCCAGCCCCAGTAACCAGCTCCCACTTTAGCTCTAGGCTCCGGAGAGGCAGGAAACTGTCGACTTCCCCTTATGGGGAATACTTGCACACAGAGCTGTATGGAGAGAGTGAGGTGGCCTAAATGGCTAGACACCATGGGTCTCTGGGCACAGCTCCTCCTGGATTCTTGGAATCTCAGCCTGGAGGCAGCAAGGGGCAGAGACAGCCTCCTGGGTCATTGGCAGATCCCCACCACAAGGATGGAACGGGAAGAGATAACAAAAGAAACATCAAACGGTGCAGGAGCCTTCAGGCAGCCTCAGGCAGACGGAACAGCCTGCCAGGGCGACTCCTGTGCCAGCAGCATTTGGGCCCTCTTCCTAAGGAACATCAGAAGGAATCCAACCACAGAAGGCAGAAAGGAAAAGACCCAGGTCCTGGCACAGCTTTGCCCTTTATCCTGGCATTTACGCCCTCCCCCCAATTATCTTCTGGTGCCCACCTCCCACCTCTTACAGGCAGGTCAGGTGCCAAAGTGACTGCTCCACCCCGGGGAAATTCAGGTCGTGCTTCTATCCCTATCCTCAGCCCTGGGCCGGAAACGCCCCTCCTCTCAGACCACCTGCTTCATCCCAGAACCGCCCATTCCTCCCCAAGACGCCCATTTTTACTACAAAGGCCGGCTCATCCAAGGCCTCCTCCCGGAGAAACTGTCCCTCCTTGGCTCTACCTGGGTCAGTCGCCCGACCCCCACAAACACCTGTTTGACCTCGGGGCTCTCGCCCCACCCCTCGGTCACCTGAGTCACTCCATCCATCTCAGATTCACAGGGGCACTCGCCCACGCCCCCAACCCACTCCGAAGACCGCAGGCCGGGTCCTCACCTGGCGCTCCCCTGCTGCGGCCCTCCGCCCACCTCGCCCCCATCTCCTACCCCACGGTGGGGGGAGGGGCGCGCCGCGAGCCAGGGGCGACACTGGTGGGTCCGCGTGCCCGCCGCGCGCGGCTGACAAAGAGCGGGGCCGCGCCATGCGGACGCGCGACCGGGGACCGAGCGGGCGCCTGGGCCAGCGGCCGAGACTCGGGGCCGAGAAGCGACCTTCCCCGCCCGGCCCTGCCCGCTCCCGTGCGTCTCTCGCCCGGCCCGGGAGGGCTCAGTGTCCCATTTTTCCGGAGAACACGCCTTCCTTTGGCCGGGGCAGCGCCCGCCGATGGGAACCCCCAGCTCCGCGCTCTCGGCGCTGGCCGCCGGGGCTGCAGGTGCGAGCCCCAGACGGCCGCGATGACCGCGCCTGTCAACCCGCCTTCCTGCTGCCGCCGGCTCGCCGGGCTCGGGCGCGGCCGCCCCGCGCGATCCAGCACCGCGCCCCGCCGCCGCCGCGCACCCCGTGCAGGCAGGCAGGGCGCCTGCATCCGGCCCTGCGCCCCGCGCCCCGCGCCTTACCCTGGGAGCCGGAGGAAGGGAGACCGGCCGGCGGCAGCAGCAACGGCGGCGGCGGGGCGCGCCCCGAGCTGGAGCGCAGCGGAGGGGAGCGCAGCGGAGCCGAGGGGAGCGGCTCCCACAATGGCCGAGCTCACGGCGCCGAGCCCCCCGCCCCCCGCGCCCTAGCGGCAGCGGCTGAAGCGGAGCCGGCGCAGCCGCCCAACCCTCTCCCCCACCCGCGGCGCCGACGCCGCCCCCAGCCCCTCGATGCGCGCTCCCCCCGCCCGGCACCCCACCCGCGGCCGCCTCTGCGCCCCCGCGCGCCCCTGCCCGTCGACCACCCGCGCCCCCTCTGCACTGACCCCGCGTCCTCTCGCTGCCCCCGAACCCTCTCTCTCGGGCCCTCACCCCCGCAACTCCTCCCCTGCGGCCGCCCTTGTCACCCGGGCCAATTCACACCCCCACATTCCCCGCCCTCTGCTTCGGCTCCCTCTCCGGCCCGGCCTGGCGGCCGCTCGCTGACCCTGGCCTGGCTCGGCCGGCCCCATGAAGCTGCTCACCGCCGGTCCCGGAGCCGCTGTCCCAGGCTGCCAAGCTGTCTCTCAGTTCGGGACCCGCTTCTCCAACAGCCCGTCCCCCTGCCTGCCCCTTTTTTGGCCGTTTCCCCTAAACCCACATTCTGTCCCCGCTCCTGGGGCTTCTGCTCCCGCTCCCGGAGAGCGCCCTGCGGGTCCACATCCCGCCAGGCTTTGGGAACTGAATGTAGGAGGGACCAGAAGGAGGCCCTATCTTCCTCACGGGGTAAAGGGCAGAGGGGAACCAGGCCCCAGGAAGGGACTCAGACTCCTGTTTAGACAGCAGCAGCCCCATTCAGGGCCTTGGAAGAGCCTTCATCCTCTGAGAAAAGATTTATTGACCTCCTTATGCATGCTCCTCCTAGCAGTATAGAAATTAAGAGCCAGGAGTGTATTTTCAGTACAGAGAAGTGAATATATCCAGTGAAGAGAGAGTATTTGCCTAAACTCCCCCCACTAGTAACCTGCATAGCAGCAGCTAGCATTTGGGCATGCCTCCTGGGGACCATGCAAGGTGCTTTGCCTGGGTTGTGCCTCATCTAATCCTCACAACACTGTTCATTCGTTCATCCATTCATTCATCCAACAAATAGGTACTGAACATCTACCACGTGCCACACCCTGTGCTCGGTGCTCAGATCCAACGATGAGCAAGATGCATCTGGTTCCTGCCCATTGACTCTACTGGGCTCAGCAGTAAAGATAGACAGTTAGATACAAATCATAATGCGTTCCATGAGGCAGTATTATGATCTTCAATTTCTGGATATAGAAACTGCGATTGGATGATTTACTCAATCATCTAAGAAGAAAGTAGCCAATCCAGGACTGCAATTCCTGTCATCAGACTCCACGTCCTGTGTTCTTTTTCACTGTAACAGTTGGGAAAATATGGGTTGGACCAATTTGCAGAGGCCCTTGAACTTCAAGCTAAGAAATTTGGTCTAAATTTTATGGTTGTGAGCAGCCAAGGAAGATGGAAAGCAGGAGAGTGAAAGTAGCCCAAGGACGGGTACAAGATGGATGTGCATGGTTATGCTGGGAGACTGCTGCAATAGTCCTAGCAAAAGGTTATGAAGCTCTGATCCCAAGAAGGGACAGTAGGGATAGGAAGAGATGATTTCTACCCACTGAAACCTTCTGTGTTTGCATGCATTCTCCCACATTAAATAGGGGAAAGGAACCACCACTTACTAAACTCCTACTAAGCACTAAGCAATGCCCTGGGCATTTTGTGTATTTATCTTGTTATATCCTCCCTATAACCCTGTGCAGTAGGTACCTTTATTATCCTTACTGTACAAATAAGGAAACAGAGACTTTGAGAGGTTAAATGACTGCTGAAGCCCACAAAGCAAACTAGCGTGGGGGCTTGGGTTGGAGGCCAGCCCTGTCTCCCAATCTCATGTGATGACCATTGCTCTCCACTGTCTGAAGCGAAGGCAAATAACTCAAGTCCTTTGACTCAGCCAAGGGTTCTTTTCCTTGGACCACATGTCCCTCTTAGACTTGCAGAGAAATGTCAGGGGTCCACAACTGTAACCTAACTGTACCTACACCAATAGAGTAGGTCCCTGTGTGGGGCGTCTCGCCACAGAAGCCTGCAGAGGCTTCAGCTGAGGAGAACTCTGTGGCCTGAGTCTAAAGCTCCAGTGGAGCTGGGCTGACAGACCCCGAGGCCTGAAGCTGAAGAGGCAAAAAAGAAATCATCTCAGCTTAGAAATGAGGGCAAAAGCCCTTCCCTGTTGGGAAGGAAACATGGGTACTGAGGGGGAAGACAAGCCGAAAGCATCACGAGAGTGTGGGGAGCCTGAGTCTTCCCAGGGGCCGGGATCTATGGGCAGAGCCTTGGTAGACAGGGCTGGCTGGGGAGAGCTCACGTGAGAGCTTTCAGATCACCTAAGAAGGCTGCATCCCCAGCCTCTCCCGCTAGAGAGCATCTAAAGGTCCGACCTCAATGTCCTTCCCAAATCTGACCACCGATCCTGCCCTGAATTATTCATATTTTGGGCTGTGAGAAGGTGGAGCTTGCAGAAGCTTCTGGACTTAGGACATTCAGCTGTGTCTCCCCAGGGCTCTAGATCCCATGGTGCTACCTGGGAATTGAGCTGCTGGTGAGATGTGCCAAGCTTTTTGCAGCTGGCAGCCAGCCAGTAACCTTGGGCTACTGGGCTTCGATTCAGTCCGGCAGTCTTTTATTGAGGAATACTATGTGCTGGGGACAGTTCTTGCTTCTGTGGGGAACACAGAGGTGAATCCCATCTAGTCTTTGTCCTTGAGGATTAGCAGGATAGTAGAGGGGCCAGGCACTTAAAAATTATTCCTTTCGGGGCCGGCCCTGTGGCGCAGCAGTTAGGTGCACACGTTCTGCTTTGGCAGCCCAGGGTTCACCGGTTCAGATCCCGGGTGTGGACATGGCACCGCTTGGCAAGCCATGCTGTGGTAGGTGTCCCACGTAGAAAGGAGAGGAAGATGGGCACGGATGTTAGCTTAGGGCCAGTCTTCCTCAGCAAAAAGAGGAGGGTTGGCGGCAGTTAGCTCAGGGCTAATCTTCCTCAAAAAACAAATAAACAAACAACAACAACAACAAAAATTATTCCTTTCTACGACGCCCTCTTGATCTGATAAGTGCTCCCCTCTACTGTCCCCCATTTCACCAACTAAAGGCCTTTGCAAATTCCCTCTAGAAGTTAGTGGCCTTGGAACTAGGGAACCTCCCACCCCAAATACCCGAGCAGGGTTCTCTCCTTGGAGGGGCGCCAAAACAACTTCCTACCCATGTGACTGTTTGGAGCCCGGAACTAGGCCCCAGACTGCTGCGTGGGCCCACAGCTTTCCAGCCGCATCAGGAGAATGACACGTGCTCTCTAACCTGTCTATGTAGCAAGTGCTAATTAAGCATCAACTCTGTGCCAAGCATTGAGCTTTGTGCTGCTGGTTCAAAAACGAATCAGACAGACGTGGCCCCCGTCCTCATGCTGCTCACGGTCTAGGTGGGGAGAGGGACAAGCAAAAGGGTAATTATACTTCATCTGATTGGTGCTGAGATGGGGAAGTACTCTGGGAGGGAGCACAGAAAAGGGACATTTCCTGGAAGCTTGAGGCCGGGTAATTTCACTGGGCCATTCATCCTCGTCTTTCTAGGTCCTTGCTTAAATGGAAGCTCTTTCAGTCATCTGTCTTCATGGAAAAGCTTTACTCTTCTGTATTGGCTTTGTCTTCTGCTATTGTCCTCTATCCCTCTACCTGTTCCTCTCCACCCTCTGGAATCAGACGGGCGTCCAACTGAAGGTGAAGGCAAACACAAGAAAGAGTAGAAGCTGGAGCCCTGTGAAGGTAAAGCTATCCAAACAGAGGAAATAGTACCAAATCCCTAAACTTGGAGGGAGCCTGCAGATTTCTAAGCTCTGCCTAGAACGTTTTTCCTTTCTCTGACTGATTCCCCCATTCCTACCCTGATGACATCCAGATTTGTACCCATCGGAATCCCCAGCTCTCATATCTCTCCTCCCAGCTCCAGACCCATATCTGACAGCCTCCTTGACCTCCCCATCCCCACCTGTGTGTCTAAGCATATGTCCACCTGTATGTATGTCCACCTGTAAGCATCTCAAACTCAAAATGTCCAGCATAGAACTCTTGATATCTGCCCCCTACCATCCACAAAACTGTTCCTGTCCATCTCAGAACCTTTCCCATCTCAGAGTGGCTTCACTGTCTACGCACTTACTTAAGTCAAAGATCTAGTAGTTATTCTTGATTTTTTTTTTCTCTCGTTCTGCTCACCTCCATCAGCAAGATCTGACAAACTGCCTCCATAATGTGTCCTGAACTCATTCACCTCTTCCCTCTTTCTATTACCACCTTAATCCATCTCTCACCTGGACAACTGCACTAGGCTTCTGAATGGTCTTCCTGTGTTCACTCTTGGTCCCGCCCCATTTCAATCCATGCAGCAGCCAAGAGTGAATCTTTTAAAACATAAATCATATCGTCACGTCACCTCATGCACAGTTCCAATTTGCACTGAGAATAAAATACAAATTCTTTCTAATGGTCCACAATGCTCTACATGACCTGGCCCTTGCTTAGACCTAATCTCAAGACCCCT
This sequence comes from Equus asinus, assembly GCF_041296235.1. Taxonomy (NCBI): domain Eukaryota; kingdom Metazoa; phylum Chordata; class Mammalia; order Perissodactyla; family Equidae; genus Equus; species Equus asinus. The sequence continues at coordinate 83,965,504 of NC_091794.1, forward strand.
TGCTCCCTGGACTTCAATAAATTGGAGCTTCTTTCTGTTCCTTTAATAAATTAATCTCATTCCCATCTTAGGGCTTTGCCAAGCTGTTCTAGTTGCCCGGAATTCCCTTCCCTAAAATTTTTGCATAGTCAGTGTCTTTTTCATCATCCAGGATTCAGCTTAAAAGTCACCTTCTCAAAGAGCCCTTTTTGACCATCCGTCTAAGGTAGCCACCTCCTTTAAACCTTTTTTTAAGTCTTCTTCATAACATCGATCACTTCCTCATCGTCTTGCTTATTGTTTACTTATTTATTTTCTGTCTCCCTCACCAGGATGCTCCATGAGAGTGAGGACCCTGTCTGTGCTGTTCACTGCTGTGTCCACACAGTGCCAGGCACATGGTAGCCTTTCAGTAGATACTTGGTTTTTTTATTTGTTTATTTATGTTTTTTTAAAGATTTTATTTTTTCCTTTTTCTCCCCAAAGCCCCCCAGTACATAGTTGTGTATTCTTCGTTGTGGGTCCTTCTAGCTGTGGCATGTGGGACGCCGCCTCAGCGTGGTTTGATGAGCAGTGCCATGTCCGCGCCCAGGATTCAAACCAACGAAACACTGGGCCGCCTGCAGCGGAGCGTGTGAACTTAACCACTCGGCCACGGGGCCAGCCCCATCAGTAGATACTTGTTGAATGAATGAACCAATGAAGTGAGCACAGCAGAGGAAGAGACTTACCAGCAGGGAGATCAGTATGTACAAAGACCTGAAGTTGGAGAGTATAGGTTGCTCAAGAAATTGAAAGTTCAGAATAATTGGCATGAAGAATGCAAGGGGGTAAGTTGTCCAAAATGAGGCTGGAAAAGTAGTCAGAAGAGATTGTGGAGAATGTTGGGTTTTAGACTCTCTCCCAAGTTCCATGTGAAGCCGTTGGAGGGTTGGGGTTTTTTTTCAGCTTTATTGAGGTATAATTGACAAATAAAATTATAAGCTATTTAAAGGGAACATCATTTGATTTGCTATACACATACATTGTGAAAGAATTCCCCCATGTAGTTAATTAACCCATCCGTCACCTCATATATTTATCTTTTTTTTTTTTGGTGAGAACATTTAAGTTCTACTCTCTTAGCAAATTTCAACTATATGATACAGTGTTATCAACTATAGCCATTATGTTTTACATTAGATCCTCAGAACTTTTCATCTTATAGGTGAAAGTTTATACTCTTTTTCCGTCCTCTTCCTACTTCCCCCACCCCCAGCCCCTAGAAACCAATTTTCCTTTTTTTTTTTTTTCCTGCTGAGGAGTATTCGCCCTGAGCTAACATCCATGCCAATCTTTCTCTCTGTTGTATGTGGGTTGCTGCCACAGCATGGCCACTGACAAGTGATGTATGTCCATGCCTGGGAATCGAACCTGGACCATCGAAGAGGAGTGTGCCAAACTTGACCACTAGGCCATGGATCCAGCCCCTGGAAAGCCACTTTTCTACTCTCTGTTTCTATGAGTTTGACTTTTTTTTTTTCAAGTTCCATGTGTAAGTGAAACCATGCAGTATTTGTTTTTCTCTGTCTAGCTTATTTCACTTAGCATAATGCTCTCAAGTTCCATCCATGTTATCATAAACGGTAGGATTTCTTTCTTTTTAATGGCTGAATAATATTCCATCATATATACCACATCTTCTTCTTTATCCATTCATCCACTGATGAACACTTAGGTTGTTTCCATATCTTGGCTTGATAATGCTCCAAGGAAGATAGGAGTGTAGATATCTCTTCAATATCTTGTTTTCATTTCCTTTGGATATATACCCAGAAGCGGGATTGCTGGATCATATGGTAGTTCTGTTTTTAATTTTTTGAGGAAACTTCATACTGTTTTCCGCAGTGATTGCACCAATTTACATTCCCACCAACAGTGCACAAGGGTTCCCTTTTCTCACGTTCTTGCCAACACTTGATATCTCTTATCTTTTTGATAACAGCCATTTTAATAACATTTTAAATAGGGAAGGGACTTAATCGAATATGCATTCTAGAAAAAAATCACTCTTGGTGCTGTGAGGAGAATAGACTACAAGGAGACTAATTTGAGTGTGCGAAAACCACTGCTGGGTGCCATTTAGAAGATATTTAAATGTGTTCTGGCAAGATTGGACAAAATCTTGGACAAGAGTGATAGCGATGAAGATGAGGTGGAGCACATGGAATCAAGGGTGTTTAGAAGGTCGCGTCAACAGGACTTAAGGGTGAACTGGATGTGGAGGGTTAGGGAGAAGAGGTGCCAAGAATGAATTCCAGGTTTCTGTCTCAGGCAGATTAATGGCTCATTCTCTAAGGTTATATAGAAGGAGGAGCAGGTTTGGAGAGAAAGATTCTGTGTTCATTTTTAGACATGCTCCCTTGGAAGTGCCCTTGGGCCACACTGTGGATATATTTGGGTCTGGAGGTCAGGAGAAAGGTCAGGGCTGGAAATAGGTTTGGGAGCTGTCTGCATAAGGATAGAAAGTGAATCCATGCAGAGCCCCCCCAGGGCAAGTGTGAAGATGAGGAGAGAAGAGGATTGAGGACAGAGCCCTGAGCCGTATCAACATTGAGGGGTAGGTGAAAGAGAAGAACCCAGAAAGGTAGGAGGAAAACGAGGAGAGTGTCATGGAACAAAGGAGAGGATACTTTCAATAAGGAGGGAGCAGTTGAAAAGTCGAGCATGAAAAGGAATGAGAAGGACATTGCCTAAGCCAGGCCGCGCTGGGCTTTTCCTCTGGCCACAGGGACGGGTTTTGGTATGGACATGGGACCACTTCAGATCAGAGAGACACAAAGAAGATGGGCAAAGAAGACTCCTTATTCTCAAGAGAGTTACCAGGAGACGCTTTTGCTGATGCTTTTCTCGTTGTTGTCATGGTCATCACTGTTGTCATTTAAGTTACTTGGCTTAAGAGATCCTTGGATTTAGTGACATTGAAATTTATTAATTAGGGGCCGGCCCCATGGCTGAGTGGTTAAGTTTGCGCACTCTGCTTCCTCTGGTTCGGATGCTGGGTGCAGATCTAGCGCCGCTTATCAAGCCATGCTGAGACGGCGTCCCACATAGAGGAACTAGAAGGACCTATGACTAGAATATACAACTATGTACTGAGGGGCTTTGGGAAGAAAAAGAAAAAGAGGAAGGTTGGCAACAGATGTTAGCTCAGGGCCAATCTTCCTATAAAAAAAAAAAGAAATTTATTAACTAATTGAACAAATACTTATTGAGAGCCTCCTACGTACCAGGCACTGTTAGAGGAGCTGGGGATACAGTGATAAACAAGACAGAAGAAGTATTTACCCTCATAAAACAAATTCTAATAGGACAGACAGACATTAAACGAATAACTAAATTTGCAGTGTAATGCAGTTATCAATAAGTGCTAGGAAGAAGAATAAGGTAGAAAGGAAAACATGACAGTGAGAGCTGCTATTTTAAATAGGGTAGAGTGATCAGGAAAGGCCTCCCTGAGGAGGTGATATTTGAGCAGAGACCTAAACAGGGGAAGAGAGGCAGTCCTGTGACCGTCCGGAGCAGTGCCGTCCAATAGAAATATGATGTGAGCCACACATGTCCTTTTAAATTTTCTAGGAGTCATGTTGAAAAAAGGAAAAAAGCACAGATCAGTGGTTCCCAGAGGTTATGGAGGAGGGAGGGATAAACAGGCAGGGCACAGGGGATTTTTAGGGCAGTGAAACTACTCTGTAGGGTGGAGACATGCCATACATTTGTGAAAACCTATAAAATGTACAATTCTAAAAGTGAACCTTAACATAAACCCTGGACTTTGGATGCTAATGATGTGTTCATGTCAGTTCATTGATGGTAACAAATGTACTGCTGTGGGGCAGGATGTTGATAGTGAGGGAGGCTGTGCATTTATGGGGGCAGGAGGCATATGGAAATCCTCTGTACTTTTTGTCCAGTTTTGCTGTGAACCTAAAAGTGCTCTAAAAAAATAAAGTCTATTAAAACAAAAACTAAAAAGTAACAGGTGAAATTAATTTTAACAAATATATAATCAATAATATTTATTAAAATATTATTTATAAAATATTATTATAAAATATTTATAATAATATTATTAAAATATTTAACAAATATATAATCAATAATATATTTCAAATATCAGAATATTCAGTCCTCATAACAATCCTACATATCTAACATAGCCAAAATATCATCATTTCAAAATGCAGTCAGTATTAAAAGAAACCATTACTTAGGAGCCGGCCTGGTGACACAGCGATTAGGTTTGCACGTTCTGCTTCGAGAGCCTGGGGTTCGCCAGTTCGGATCCCGGCTGCAGACACAGCACCGCTTGGCACACCATGCTCTGGTAGGCGTCCCACATATAAAGTAGAGGAAGATGGGCACGGATGTTAGCTCAGGGCTAATCTTCCTCACAGAAAACAAAAACAAAAAATCCCCATTAATTAGATATTTTAAATTCCTTTTATGTGAACTAAGATCTTAAAATCCTGTATGCATTTTACACTTATGGTACATCTCAATTTGGAGTAGAAACATTTCCAGTACTCAGCAGCCACGTGTGGCTAGTAGCTTCCGAATTGGACGGCGTAGAGAAAGAATGTTTCAGGCAAAGGAAAGTGCTCAGAAGTGCTGAGGCAGGAATGGCAAGAGTAAGTTTTGCAGGTTTGGGGAGAGCCAGCGGGGATGGGAAGGAGTGTGGGGTAAGTGGATGGGGTGGTGGAAGATGAGGCTGCTCGGAGAGAAGGGCCAGAGCTAGACCCCGGGAGGCCTTCTACAAGTTTGGGGATTATTCTGAGTGTGGCTGGGAAACTACTAAAGAATTCCATGCAAGGAACATGCTAAGTCCCTTTGTGATATGAAATGTGGTGCAGATTTCCTTATCATTATACTGTTTCTGACGACAGGGGAGGCAAACCGGGGCCCTATATCCCTCTTCTGCTGCACAGGAACACCAGCTCTCTCTCTGCAAGTTCACATTTGCAGACTAGAGGCTCAGAGACAGCGAGGGGCTGCGCCAAGGTGCACAGCAAGTCTTTCATTGTCACTGGTGATCAGGCATGAGCAGGCTCAGTGGACTTTTGTGGGTAGGAGCTGAGCTGGAGTGAGTTGAGGAGTGAGAAGGAGAAGTTTGGCAGTGAAGGGAAGGAGATGTGAGAGGGTAGTAACTGGAGGGATGGGGAATTGGGAGTTTGTTTGCTTGTTTGCTTTAAGATTCGGGGGTGTTCGCACACTGATCTGAAAGAAGCCGCAGAGAGGAAGAGGTTGGGAAGAATGGATTATGATGGTGTGAGGTTCCTGAAGAGGGGCAGGGACTGGCTGCAGGGGGAGGAAGGCTAAGCAGTGATAGGAGAGTCTGGGGACTTGGTGGCAGCAGGCTCGGCTGCCTCTGTTTCAGCCTTCCATAGCCCCTGTCCCTTGGCCATCTGGATTCCTGGGACCGGCATGCTGCCTCAACCCTGCTGCCCACTCTTCTCTTTGCTAGCACTCTCAGGCCCCGCAGACCAGAGATGATCCTGGCAGGGGCCGCTGCCCACCATCTGGCACTTCTCGGTCCGTCTGAGCTCCTGTGCTCCAGCTAGGGACTGCTGCTTGGGGCCTGCTTCTCCTTTACACTTTTCTAGTCTCTTGTCCCAGTTCCTGGATGCTGAGTCACTCTGCCTCCCAAGCCCTCCGCATGAGCCTCCTGGGTCTGACATACAAAACTCAAACATCTGCCATGTGTCAAACCCTCACTGTTTAGGCACAATGTGACATGCTTTGCAAACATCAATATATTCAGTCCTTACAACCCTGCAAGGTATGTGCTGTCATCATCCCATTTTATAGATGAGGCAATTAGGGCTCAGAAAGGACTTGTGGCTTGGGCAAGTTCTCATAGTTAGTAAGTGCCACACGGAAGACTTGCCCCACATCTGTAAGCTCCAAAAACTGACCTTGTTGTATGATGCCACATCGTCTCTTAAGTATCAGGAGTAGAGCCGGATGCTTTGCAGATCTTTCCTCATTTGGGCAATGGGCTGTGGGTGTAAGCAGCAGAAAATGGGGCTCAGCCAAGGGGCTTGGTTCCAAGGAAGAATTATCGAATGTAAGCTCTATGAAGACAAGGGTTTGTGTCTGTTTGGTCACTGCTCTACCCCCTGGTCCCCAGAATAGTATCTGGCACACAATAGTGTGCAATATTGATTTGCATGAATGAATGAATGAACTCCAGCCTCTGAGATGGCTGGTCAAAGCCCAGTGAGAGGGAAGGCACCGAGATGAAATCAGGCAAGGGTATAAGGCAAGGACCAAGGGCCTGGAACTGGCCCAAGGTAAGGGTTGGTTATGGGAAAAAGACAAAGGTCCAGGGTTCAAGCTCAGGGCTTCTTCCCCAGCCCAGGGAGAAGGATCTTGTAAACTAAACCTAAGCCTGAGCCAATCAAAACATTGCTTTGCTTTTTTTTTTTTTAAGATTTTATTTTTCCTTTTTTTCCCCAAAGCCCCCTGGTACATAGTTGTATATTTTAGTTGTAGGTCCTTCTGGTTGTGCTATGTGGCATGCCACCTCAGCATGGATTGATGAGCGGTGCCATGTCTGCACCCAGGATCCGAACCAGTGAAACCCCAGGCCGCAGAAGCAGACCATTGGGCCACGGGACTGGCCCCCAAGACATTGCATTTCTTAACCACTATTATTATTTCAAAGAAAAACACATAAATACCTGCTTTAATCTTTATAAGCAGGGCCAGCTCTGTGGCCGAGTGGTTAAGTTCGCGTGCTCCGCTGTGGCGGCCCAGGGTTCGGATCCTGGGCGCGGACATGGCACTGCTCGTCAGGCCACGTTGAGGCGGCGTCCCACATCCCACAACTAGAAGGACCTGCAACTAAAAATATACAACTATGTACGGGAGGGGTATGGGAAGATAAAGCAGAAAAGAAAAAAAAAATCTTTATAAGCAACTGCATATTATTCCACCGTATGGAATTAATTTCACCAGTGCCCTACTGATGGACTTTTAGGTGATTTCAAATCTTTTGCTATTACAGACAATGCAGCCATGGATATATTTCAATTCTTGCAGATACGTATCTGAAATATAAATTTCTAGAAGTGAAATTCCTGGGTCAAAAGGTGTGTGTGTTTATAATTTTCATAGATATTGCCAAATTGCTCACCATTAAGGTTGTACCAATTCATATTCCCTCCAGAACTGTTGAGAAGATCTGCTTACCATATTCTGGCCAAAAAAAATACTACCAAAACTTTTGATCCTTGATAATCTGATAGGTGAAAAATGAAATGCCAGTCCAGTTGTAGTTGGCATCGCTCTTAGGAGTGAGAGTGATCATCTTTTCATGGGTCTAAGAGTTTTTTCTTCTTTTAAATCCTACAACTTAAAAAAAATTCTCTAAAGTAAGAAGTAAAAATCTGTCTCTCTAATCCCAGATCTCAAAAGCAATACTGTCAAAGTGTTATTTTATCTTCTAGACTTTTTCCTAAGTTCACTTAAGTACATTTAGGAAGATAATTTCATTTTTATAGAAAATATATGTGTCTATATATATATATAATGTATGTATGTATGTAATATACCTGAACTCTGAAACTCACATTTTCTTTCTTTTTAAAAATCGTTTGCCAATCATGTTTTTGTTTGTTATTTTAGATGCCTTGCGTTTTCTTTTAATGTAGAATTTTTTCAAGGTCCCATTTTTTATGGCTACTTAGTATGCCATTTGGGGTATACCATAACCTATTTTAGGTCTTTCCTCTTTGACATCTTGGTTATTTTCAATTTGTTAAATCCAAATAGTGCTACGACAAGCACTCCTCTGCATGCGTTTTTATGTACACGTTCTGTTATTTCTTTAGGCTCTATTCCTAGAAGTAATCTTTGGTTGCTTTAAATGATAAATCTCCTGAAGCTAAATAGGTTGGTCTGGGATCGGAAAGGCTTCCACTGAGATATTTTAGCTACTGTCTTCAGCACATAAAACAAATCCACTTACCAATTTGTTCTTAAATGTGAATTTCTGCTTCATATTATAAATAGCTCTGTATTCCCCTAAACAAATGGTATTATGATTCATCAGTGGCAAAGGATTCTTGAGCGGCTGCTGGGTTCAGTGTAAGGACTGAGAGGGTTAGAACAACATAGAAAACTTCTCTGTCCTTCAGCTTACAGTTTAACAGGGAAACAGGATATAGAAAGAGAAATAATCCAAATGATACATGGAGTAGTTGCCCCTGGTTCAGACTTTCTTCTCTGATGTCCTGGAGCATTTACTCTGTAGGCTAGAGAGAATGTAACCTAAGGTTGACTGGTTTATGTGCTTATTTCTTGGACCACAAGGAGAGGGAATGGCTCCAGACATGTTAGTGAGACGATCTAAATTATGCCATTGGGATGATGGCCAGAGTATCTCCTCTTCAACAGTTGTCTACACACCTTCATTTTGTAAACATTGACATTTCTATTTCCTGTCAGATGTTGAGAAGGCAAGGGAAGCTTTGCACTGAAGTGCTCAGAATATAAGTTGATTTAGAAGGTACTGGGTGGCAAAAGGTAGAATATTCCAGTGTTTGGCTTGAAAAAATTCAGGCTGAAAACTAATATATTTTGTTTGCTCCACATACTTTTGATGTTGTTTTAACTTTAAAAGCCCCAACTCTGTTGAGATAGAGTTTACATGCAATAAGATGCACCCATATTAAGGGTCTTGTTAGATGAGTTTTGAGAGCTGTATTCACTCATGTGACCACCATCACAATCAAAACATAGAACAAGTCAATCACCCCAAAAAAACCCCTCATGCTATTAAACTTTTTTAAGACTTGTTATTTTGAAATAATTATAGATTCACAGGAAGTTGCAAAGACAGTACAGAACGATCCATGTACTCTTCTCCCAGTTTCCCCCAATGGTTACATCTTACATAATCGTAGTACAATAACAAGAGCAGGAAATTCAGACTTGTACAACGTGAATAAACAGGGCTGTATCGTTTTATTGTGTTTAGAGCTGTGTAACCACCACTGTAATCAAGATACAGAACTGTTCCAACGCCACAAAGATCGCCCTCGTGCAGCCCCTTTATAGTCACACTCCCCACTACCCCACCACTTCCCCTGGCAACCACTAATCTCTCTTCCATGTCTAGAATTTTGTCTTTCAGAGAATGTTATGTAAATAGAATTATACAGTATGTGACCTTTTGAGATGGCTTTTGTTATTCAGCCCTTGAGATTTGTCCAAGTTGTTGCCATGTGAAGGTTGGTCCTTGCCATTGCTACATAGTATTCCGTGGTGTTTGTTTCCTAGAGCTGCTGTCACAAATTAGCACAAACCTGGTGGCTTAAAACAACAAAAATTTATTCTCTCATACTTCTGGAGGCCAGAAGTCCTAAATCCAGGTGTCGGCAGGGCTGTGCTCCCTCCAAAGGGTCTGAAGGAGAGTCCTTCCTTGCCTCTTCCAGCTTCCTTGGGTCCAGTCATTCCTAGCCTCGTGGCTACAGATCTTCAATCTCTGCCTCCGTCTTAACAGGGTCTTCACTAGGTCTGAGTTTTCTCGTCTTTTGTCTCTTGTGAGGACATTTGTCATTGGACTTAGGGTCCACTCAAGTAATCCAGGATGATCTCATCTCGAGATCCTTAACTTAATCAGATCTGCAGAGACCCTTTTTCCAAATGAGGTCACAGTCACAGGTCTGAGAGTTAGAATACAGACATATTTTTTTTTTTTTTTGAGGGAGGCTCATTTAACCGCCTACACATGCCATGGCTGCACCACACTTTGTTTAACCATCCACCTGTTTGAGGGACACTGTGGTTGTTTCCAGATTTTGGCTACTACAAATAAAGCTACTGTGAACAACTGCATGCAGGTTTTCCTGTGGACATAAGTTTCCCTTTTTTTCTTCTTCTTCCCAAAGCCCCTCAGCACATAGTTGTATATTTTCGTTGTAGGTCCTTCCAGTGCTGCTATGTGGGATGCCGCCTGAGGATGGCCTGATGAGCAGCACCATGTCCACACCCGGGATCCAAACCGGCAAAACCCTGGGCCGCCGAAGCAGAGCGTGCTAACTTCACCACTTGGCCATGGGGCCGGCCCCATAGGTTTTCATTTATCTGGGATAAATGCCTAGAAGTGCAATTTCTGGGTTGTCTAGTAAGCAAGTGTTTAATTTTTAAAGAAAATGTCTATTTTACAGATATAGTCTAGATTAGAGTCATTGGTCAGATGTATGGTTTACAAACATTTTCTCCCACTCTGTAGCTTATCTTTTCATCCTCTTAACAGGATCTTTCACAGAGCAAAAGTTTTTAATTTTGATAAAGTCCAATTTATCTATTTTTTTCTTTATGGACCGTGCTTTTGGTGTCATGTCTAAGAACTCTTCACTGAGCCCTAGGTCCTGAAGATTTTCTTCTATGCTATCTTCCAAAAGTTTTTATAATTTTACATTTAAACCTGTGATCATTTTGAATTAATTTTTGTATAAGGTGTGAGATTTGGTTGGTAAAGTTTTTTCCCCCCTATCGTTCTTCCATTGAATTGCATGGGGCTGTTTCTGGGTTCTCTATTCTGTTCCGTTGATCTATGTATCTCTCCAACTGCCAGAACTGCGTAGCTTGATTACTGTAGCTATATGACAATTCTTTAAACTGGGTACAGTGATTCCTCTCATTTGTTTTGTTTTGTTTTTGAGGAAGATTAGCCCTGAGCTAACATCTGCTGCCAATCCTCCTCTTTTTTGCTGAGGAAGGCTGGCCCTGAGCTAACATCCATGCCCATCTTCCTCTACTTTATATGTGGGATGCCTACCACAGCATAGCTTGCCAAGCGGTACCATGTCCATACCCAGGATCTGCACCGGCAAACCCTGGGCCACCAAAGCAGAACGTGTGAACTTAACCACTGCGTCACTGGGCTGGCCCCGATTCCTCTCACTTTATTCTTTTTTAAAAGTGTTTTAGCTATTCTAGTTACTTTGCTTTTTCCCTATGCATTTTAGTTTTTTTCCAGGTATTTCTTAATTGTTTATCAAGAGAAATTATTCCTTAGCCCAAATATTCATGTTTTATAGTTCAGGGACACAGGTCAGTGAGTGACAAACTTCCATGGAACTCAACCCAAAGAAATTCTCTATATTCCCAAATCACTTTGCACTCTGAAAGATACCAGTCTTCCTCAGCTCCTGAAAATCTTTCATGGAATCATAATTTCTGTAGAAATCTGCATATGCCTTCTTTCTTGGTTCAGCTACAGCAAACTTAGAGAAAGCGGGGGTACAATGAATACTCCAACAATATGAAATTACAGATGCTTGGCCAGAAGGCCACACATCCGGGGTTTCGTCAAAGCACTGGAAGACATGGTAGTTACTCTCCTCAACACCCGCATCCTTCTTGACTGATGGAGAAATGGACAACGCTCTCCCTATACACTTTAGAATAATCTTGTCTATACCTACAAAAAATATTGATGGGATATTGATAGGAATTTCATTAAATTTGTATATTGATTTGGAGAAAATTGACATCTTTACTATGATGAGTCTTCCAATCCCTAAACACGGTGTGTCTCTCCATTTATTTAGATATTCTTTTATTTCTTTCAAAAGTATTTTGTGGTTTTTACCACATGAGTCTCGTACATGTTTGATTTGATATACATCTACACATTTTCTTTTTAGTGATTGTAAATGGTATTATATTTTTAATTTAATTTTGGTATCCATGTGTTCATTGCTAATATATAGGAATATGATTGATTTTTGTGTGTTGATTTTGCATTCTGGGACTTTGCCAAACTCACTTATTAGTTCTAGGAGTTTTTCTTTTCTTTTTTCTTTTTTTTGATTCCTTGGAAATTTCTACATAGACCATGACGTCACCTACGGTTAAGGACAGTCTTATTTCTTACTTTCCAATCTGTATGCCTTTGGTTTCTTTTCGTATTCTTATTGTACTGGCTAGAACTTCCAGCAGTATCTTGAATTAGATTGGTGAGAGTGGATATCCTTGCCTTGTTCCCAATCTCAGGGGTAAAGCATTCAGTCTTTCACCATTAAGAATGATTTTAGCTGTAGGTTTTTGTAGATATTCTTTATCAAGCTGAGGAAGTTCCCCTCTATTCCTAGGTTTCTGAAAAGTTTTTATCATGAATGGGCATTGAATTTTGTCAAGTGCGTTCTCTGTATCAATTGATTTTTCTTTAGTCTGCTAATTTGTTGGCTTATATTCATTGAGTTTTGAATATTGAATGAACCTTGCATCCCTGGAATAAATCCCACTTGGTCATGGTGTATAATCTTCTTATATGTTGCTGAATTCTATTTGCTAATATTTTGTTAAGGATTTTTGTATCTATAGTCATATTGAAGGATACTGGTCTGTAGCTATCTTTTTTTTTCTTTGGTATCATGTTTCTAGTTTTGGTCAGGTAATACTGACCTCATAAAATGGATTTGGAAATATTTCCTCTCTTCTATTTTCTGGAAGAAATTGTACAGTATTGGTGTTAATTCTTTAAATTTTTGGCAGAATTCTGCATCAAAACCATCTGGGCATAGGGGTTTCTTTTTGGGGGGTTTTGAAATTATAAATTAAATTTCCTTAATAGTTATAATGCTATTCAAATTATGTACTTCATGTTAGGTGAGTTGTAGTAGTTTGTGCTTTGTAAGGGATTGGTTCATTTCATCTAAGTTGTCAAATTTATGTGTGTAACATCGTTCACAGTATTTCCTCTTTAGTCTTGATATCTTCAGGATCTGTAGTGATATCCTGATTTATTCCTGATATTAAGAATTTCTGTCTTCTCTTTTTTCTTTGTTAGTTTTGCTATAGGTTTGTCAGTTTTATCAATGTTTTCAAAGACCCAAGTTTTTGTTTCATCGATATTCTCTGTTTTTCTTTTTCCAACTTTATAGATTTCTGCTCTTTATTATTTCCTTCTTCTTGTTTTGGGTTACTTTTGTTCTTTTCTACTTTCTTGAGCTGGAAGCTTAGATTATTGATCTGAGACATTTTTTTTTTTCTCTTTTCTTACATAGCATTTAGTGCTATAAATTTCCCTCTCAGTGCCACCTTGGCTGTGTCTCAAAATTTTTTTTTTTAGGAAGATTAGCCCTGAGCTAACATCTGCTGCCAATCCTCCTCTTTTTGCTGAGGAAGACTGGCCCTGAGCTAATATCCATGCCCATCTTCCTCTACTTTATATGTGGGACACCTACCACAGCATGGCTTTTGCCAAGTGTTGCCATGTCCGCACTTGGGATCCAAACTGGCGGACCCCGGGCTGCTGAGAAGTGGAACGTGTGAACTTAACCACTGTGCCACCTGGCCGGCCCCTTAAACATTTTTTATAATAAAAATTAAGATGTTTTATTTCAATTTCATTCCGTTCAGCATACTTTTTATTTCCCTTAAGACTTCCTCTTTGACCCATGTATTGTTCAGAAATGTTTTGTTTAGTATCCAAGTGTTTGGAGATTTTCTTTCTATTATTGATTTCTAGTTTGATTCCATTATGGTCATATACTCTGTATTATTTCAATTCTTTTAAATTTGTTGAGGTTTATTTTATAACCCAGGATATGCTTGCTCTTGGTATATATTCCATGGGTGCTTGAAAAGACTGTATATTGTGGTATTGTTGGGTAGAGTGTTCTATAAATATTGATTACATCCTATTGCTTAATGGTGATATGGTGGTGTTAAGTTCTATATACTTGTTGATTTTCTATCTAGTAGTTTCATCAATTGCTGAGAGAGGGATGTTGAAGTCCCCAACTATAACTGTAGATTTGTCTGTTTCTCCTTTCAGTTCTATCTGTTTTTGGTTCCCATATTTTTCAGCTCTGTTGTTTGGTGCATACACATTTAGGTTAGCTATGTGTTCTTGATGAGTTGACCCTTCTTTCATTAGGTAACATCCCTCTCTTGCCCTAGTAAGTTTCTTTGCTCTGAAGTCTACTTTATCTCATCTTATTATAACCACCACTGCTTCTTGTGAATAATGTTTGCATGGTATACATTTTTCATCCTTATACGTTTGACCTACCTATATCATTGTATTTGAAGTGAGTTTACTTTAGACAACATATCATTGAACCATAGTTTTTTATTTTTTTCTTTTTGAGGAAGATTAGCCCTGAGCTAACATCTGCTGCCAATCCTCCTCTTTTTGGTGAGGAAGACTGGCCCTGAGCTAACATCTGTGCCCATCTTCCTCTATTTTACATGTGGGACACCTACCACAGCATGGCTTGCCAAGCGATGCCATGTCCACACCTGGGATCCAAACCGGTGAACCCCGGGCAGCCAAAGCAGAATGTGCACAATTAGCTGCTGAGCCACCGGGCTGGCCCCTGAGCCATAGTTTTTCAATCCACTCTGCCAATCTCTGTCTTTTTAAAAAAATTATTTTATTGAGGTCATATTGGTTTAGAACATTGTGAAAATTTCAGGCGTGCATTATTATATTTCAACTTTTGTATAGACTGCATTGTGTTCACCACCAAAAGTCTAGTCTCCATCCATTAGCATACATATATTCCCCTTTACCCCTTTAACCCTTCCCCAATTCTGTCTTTTAATTGGTTACATTTACATTTAACACAATTATTACGTTAAGGCTTAAGTCTGTCATTTCATTTTTTGTTTTCTGTTTGTTCCCTCTGTTTTTCATTTCTTTCATTTTTTAAAAAAGATTTTATTTTTCCTTTTTCTCCCCAAAGCCCCCCAGTACATAGCTGTGTATTTTTAGTTGCGGATCCTTCCAGTTGTGGCATGTGTGATGCCACCACAGCATGGCCTGATGAGCGGTGCCATGTCTGCACTCATGATTCAAACCAGTGAAAACCTGGGCCGCCTAAGCAGAGTGCGCGAACTTAACCACTAGGCCAAGGGGCCAGCCCCTGTTTTTCATTTCTCTATCTTCTTTTTCCTGTGTTCTGTGGGTTACATGAACTTTTTTTTAGAATTACATTTTGATTTATCTGCAGTGTTTTGAATGTATCTACAGTGTTTTTAGTGTATTTCCTTGTGTAGCTTTTTCAATTGTTGCTCTAGGTATTAATCATATATACATAGCTCTTCACAGTCTACTGGTGTTAACATTTTACCAATTCAAGTGAAATGTAGAAGTCTTACCTCTCATTATGTCCCTTTATACCTCCCCATTTATAAAGTAATTGTCTTAAATATTTCCTCTACCTACACTGAGAACCACAATAGACAGTGTTACAAGTTTTTGCTTCTACCATCAGACATAATTTAGAACACACAAGGAGAGAAGCGAAGTCTATTATAGTTACCTTATATTTGCTCTTTTTATTGTTCTGTTTCCTGCCTGATATTCTAGGATTCCTTCTGTTATCCTTTCCTTTCTGTTTAGAGAGCTTCCTTTAGCAATCCCTATAGGGAAAATCCGCTGGCAATCAATTCTCTTAGTTTTCCTTTATCTAAGAATGTCTTGATTTCTCCTCATTTCTAAAGGATGCTTTCACCAGGTATAAGATTCTAGATTGACAGTTTGTTCTTTCAGCGTTTGAAAACCGTTGTGCCACTCCCTCTGGCCTCTGGTTTCTGATAAGAAATCTGTTGTCCATTGAATTGTCTCCTCTCTATAGGTAAGGTATCATTCCTCTCTAGCCGCTTTCAAGATTGTTTACTTTGGCTTTAGTTTTCAGAAGTTTGACTATGATGTGTCTTCACATAGGTTTATCCTGCTTGAGGTTTGCTCAGCTTTGTGAACCTATAGGTTTATGTCTTTCACCAAATTTGGGAAAATTTCAGTCGTTACTTCTTTGAATACTCTTTCTCCTCTTCTTCTGTGACTCCACTGACATGAACATTAGATGTTATGTTATAATCCCACATATCCCTGAGGCAATAATGTTCATTTGTTTTCAGTCTATTTTCTTTCTATTGTTTAGATTGGGTAATCACTAGTTTTCTGTCTTCAAGTTCACTGATTCTTTCCTCTGTCCTCTCCATTCTATTGTTGAGCCCACTCATTAAAATTTTATTTCAGTTATTATATTTTTTAGTTCTAAAATTTCCGCTTGGTTCTTATTTCTATATTGCTTTGCTGAGACTTTATATTTCTTTGCTTAGAATTTCTATTTTTTCATTTGTTTCAAGTTTGTTTGTCATGGAACACATCGAACACAGTGAAGCATTTTTATGATGGTGGCTTCAAAATACTTTTCAGATAATTCTATCTGTGTCATTTGGGTATTAGGGTCGATAGATTGTCTTTTCTTATTCAAATTCAGATCTTTCTGGTCTTGCTATGACAACTCACTTTTGATTAAGACCTGGACATTTTGGATATTATAAGACTTAAATCCTATTTATATCTTATGTTTTAGCAGGCCTCCTCTAACATTGCTTCTGTGGGGAAAGGGGGGATGCTGCCTCATCATTTCCAGATAGCCATGGAAGTTCATGTTCTCCACTTGGCCTCCATTGACACGTTGTGCTGGAGGAGCTCCTGCTCACTGCTGAGCAGGGGTAGGAGTTCAGATTCCCTATTAGGCCTTCACCGACACCACACTGGTTGGGAGAGGGAGAGGTACCTCCTTACCTCTTCCCATGTGGCCTCCATAGCATTGTGGGGAGAGACAGCTTTGTTATTGCTGATCAGTGGTGAAAGTCCTGAGTGGATGACTAGGCCTCCTCTGACACCACCTAGAGGTAGGGGGAGTGGTGCTTCGTTACAAGAGAAGGTGCCTAGGCTTTCCGCTTGGCCTTTGCTGACGGGGGTAGAGGGAAGGCTGGAGTGGAGGGGGTATTGTCTAAAGATTTCTGTCTTTCTAGACTGCTCTTTTCTGGTCCTTTGAGTAAAGAAGCCAGGCTTTTCTTGGGACTCTTGTCTGTACCCATGGGCATTTTTGGGTTGCTGACTTCTCCAATCTGACATATACGAGGCAAAAAGAAAACTTAGGGAACTCATTGCTGAGTCGTTTGTTGGGTCTTGAGGTCCTTAGCCAGTGTGCATTCTCTTTCGTAGACTTCTTATGTCTGTTTTGTATATAATGTTCAGGGTTTTTAACTGTACCTAGCAGGGGGAATAGGAAAAAGTATGTCTATTCCATCTTTGCAGAAGTGGAAGTTGCTCCACACCCTTTAAAAAATTAAAGCCAACATTTAAAAATCACTTATTTCTCATAAAAATATAGACTTCTAGTTTCTCATGAAACATTGGAAGGTAAGTCATCCTGGCCTACACTTCTGTTTGGTAGCAATTGGCTGGAGCTGGACATCCATTGCCCCTGGGATGGGCTTATGTAATGGTACTGTAATAAGCCTACCATAGGTCCTGCCCGTCTCACAATAAATGTATTTATCCTTACAAAAGGCTGTAGCACTAGTTCTTACATTACTGAAGGAGTCTGAACTTGCTATCTCTGTATCAGAACTTGTGTTTCATCTCCAGGAAGTGTTGGCCACAACAAAGATTGGATGTGACACCAGAAAAGCAGCCATGGGCAGGATTCTTAAAGGGTTCTGCTACATCATCGCAGAAATGTTCTCTCTCTCCCAGCATAAAACTCTGCTTTAGCACAAACTGTTCTCAGCACTTACAGTAAAAAAAAAAAAAAATTCCCCTCTCTCATCTCAGGAAATAGCTAACTCATTCCTCCTCTTGAGAAACCCCTAATCATGACATGACCCAGAGTTCAGCTCCCAGCCCATTCTTGCAGTGACAGAGTGAGCCAGTTGGCTCACAGAAACATGTAAGTCAGCAGAAGCCTTGGATTCTCAGTGGCTGCACAGTTGGAGGCCTGGGGGAACGCAGCTTTGTGTTCTAAAACAGCAAAGAATACTGTATTGGTAGCTCCAGCCAGACTGGTGATGCGGGTAATGTGCAAATTTCAATAGGCCCAAGGGGGGCCCTAAAAATGGTCCATTTCTCATCATGGATTCAAACAAGGAGTTCTGTTAGCCTGGTCAGCTCTGCCATTTCAGTGCCCAAACCCGTCAGCACCACTGGGGTGGCAGAATCACTCTCAAGGCAGATGTTGTCCAACTTTTGAGTTCACTGACTCCTTTTGGGGACGTGAGGCCTCATGAGCCACCTAGCCTCTTTGTTCTAGTGTGGCTTCTTCCTGAGAGGGAAATATCAAGAGGAAGCCACTGATCTTCTGTTGCCTGCATCCTCCCTGACCCCTACTCATCATTTCTAGCCTTCTATGTGGCTGCCATTGCTTCTGACCAGAGCTGAAAAATGACGAGCAACCTCTTGGCTCTGTTTGGATAAAGCAACACCCTGCAATGAACAGCGGGCGTGAGCTGCCTGCAGGAGTCTTGGCTTCCCTTAGGTTCTCAGTCTCTGGGAGATGAAACACAAAACAGTTTGGTTTGTGAACAAGGGTCCCAGCTCAATACATCTTGTGGGCATGTTTGGCCTGGGACATCACCATTCTCCTTGGCCACAGTGGCAAGTGCCTGGTCCTCCACACCAGGAAACAAGAACGCACAAGGAAACAAGAACACTGGCGTCAGACTAGGAGTAAACTCAAAGAGACCCTCCAAGAGGTCTGGCTATATGTAATATAGTAGTAATTATAATCATAACAATGAGGAGGAGGAGAAGAAGAAGAAGAAAAAGAAAAGAAAAAAGCAGCAGCTATCATTTATCTAGTATGTATAGTGTGCAAAGTAGTTTTGGGTTAAATTCTGTGTGTGTGTGTATTCACTTAATTGTCAGGAAATAAATAGAATGATCTCTACTTTGCAAATGAAGAAACTGCAGCTCAGAGAGAGTATGTGACTTGCTGAAGATCACACAGCTAGAAAAAAGGTACAGCAGGGTTTTGAATACAGCTCTCTCTGCCTCTGCGCAGGACATGTTCCACTGGCTCCTCCAGTTCTGTTAGTCACTGTTCTTCACCCCGCTCTGTGCCCCAGGACTGATAAGACAACATTGACAGGCTCCCTTGTCCTTTGGCTTCTGTTTGGGTTCGGCTGGTGAGGACCCCAGAAGGGTGGGAGACAGGAGGAGAGGGAAGCATGAGCCAGGGTTGTTGCAGGCTGGCTGCTTCCCTCAGGTCCTCTCTCCCCAGCTCCATGTGTCTCTGGCTTCCAGTAGCTGTTCCCTCTCCTTGCCTCTTCAGGTCCCAAGGTACTGCATTCTCCTTCGTGGTTTCTCAACAGTCTATCCACACCTTTATAAATAGTCCCTTCATTAAACTCTCTTCAAATCATCCTAAATTGTTATGCCATCTGTTTCCCGCTGGGACCCTTCAAGGTCAGTTCATAATGCCATGCTATAGATTACATTTTCAGGCTCAGTCTCATCATTCATTCAGAATCCTGACTAGGACTTGATCTGAAAAACACTGGGCAACATAATGATTGGTATCCTTGTCAGTGATCATTTCATTCTGGCAGGAGCAGGGGAACAGGGCTCAGCGCTATGCAGCTGCTCCTCCTGCAGCTATTGTCACCAGATTCTCTCTACTGTCTGGGCTAACAGGATACTGCATTTTGGGATGCTTGATGCTACGATGCAAGTGACATGTCTACTGAACTTCTGGAACCCTGTTCTCTTGAGTAATATTCCTCAGCCTGGCAGTCACGGCCCTAGTTTGGCCCCAGCCACCTTTTTAGGATTTCTCCCCACTGCTCCACACACACATCTAACCTTCATTCTGAAGATGAGGGTGTTGCTCTCCCCTGAGCAGAACTTGTGCTTTCTCATGACCACACCTTTGCCCATGCGACCCTCTGCCTGAACTGCCATTCTCACAAGTTTACCTTGTAGTAATGTGGAAATCCTGCCCACATTTCAAAGCCTCAACACAACCTGCATTAGATTAGTTGAAAGTTCACAGATCAATGAGCTTTAGTGCCAGATAATTTAGATAAAAATTATCTGGTCCAAACCCTTCATTTCAGGAAATGGTGATTCAGATAGGTTTAAGTGACCTACTCAAGTGACAAACCTCAGTAGAGGGTAATTCAGGAAAGAGCTCCTCTTCAGAGTCTTAAAATTTCTCTTTAGTTGTATTTATCCTATTGTGCTTTGACTTACAGTTAAATTGTGAGTCCCTCAGAGGACAGACTTAATTTTTTTTGCTGAGGAAGATTCACCCTGAGCTAACATCCATTGCCAATCTTCCTTTTTGCTTGAGGAAGATCTGCCCTGAGCTAACATCCATGCCAATCTTCCTCTATTTTGTATGTGGGCCACTGCCACAGCATGGCCGCCGATGAGCGGTGTAGGTCCACATCCAGGAACCAAACCCAGGCCACCAAAGCAGAGCACGCTGAATTTAACCACTAGGCCCTGGGGCCAGCCCCAGAACCTACTTTTTATTTCCATTGGTAAATCATAATGCTCCAACCAGAGAATACAGATAGATGTGGTTTCAATATCTTTGAAGAGTGTGAGCACTGGAGTCAAATAAACAAGGGTTTTTAAAAACTGAGGTAAAATTTACAAATAAAATGCTCACATTTTAATGTATATAGTTTTATGAGTTTTGACAAATATAAACACTCACGCAACCACCACCACAATCAACCTACAGAACATTTCCATTACTCTAAAGGGCTCTCTTGTACTGGTTCCCAGTCCGTCCCTTTCCCACCTCCCTCCCTACAACCACTGATCTGCCTTCTCCTTTATTTGAGTTTCATATAAATGGAATCATCCAATATGCATTCTGTGTCTGGCTTCTTTCACTCAGCATAAAGATTTTAAGATTCATCCATGTTTTTGCATATTTCTATAATTATTTTTATTGCTAGGTAGTATTTCATTATATGGATATACCACAGTTTGTTTACCACATTGAAGATCATTTGGGTTTTTTGCTATGACGAATAAGGCTGCTATAAACATTCATGTACAACTTTGTTAAATTTTTATTTTTCTTGAAAAAATATCTAGGAGTGAAATTTCTTGGTAAATGTATGTTTAACTTTATAAGAAACTGGAAAACAGTTTTCCAAAATGGCAATACCATTTTATATTTCTACCAGCAATGTAAGAGAATTTCAGATGCTCCACATTCTCACCAACATTTGATGGTGTTAGTTTTTAAAAAACTTTTGCCATTCTAGTGGGTGTGAAGTGGTATCTCCTCACATTTTTAATTTGCATTTTCCTGATTACAAATTATGTTGAACACCACACACACACACACACACATACTCTGGACATAAGATTTTTGTCAGATATATGTATTTCAAAGATTTCTTCCAATCTTGGTTTGCCTATTTATTTTTTTAATAGTGTCTTTTGATGAGCAGGAGTTTTAATTTTGATGAAATCCAGTTTATCAATTTTTCTTAATGGTTAGTGATTTCTGCATTCTTTGTAAGATATCTTTGCCAACCCAAGATCACAAATATATTCTCTTCCACTTTCTTCTAGAGCTATGCTATCTTCAAGTTCACTGATTCTTTCTTCTGTCATTTTCATTCAGCTACTGAGCCCATCCAGTGAGTTTTTTATTTTGGTTACTCTATTTTTCAGTTCAATAATTTCAGATGGATTCTTTTATATACTTTTCTACTTGCTGAGATTTTTATTTCATTTCAAGAGAGTTTGTGATTGCTCCTTGAAGCATTTTTATGATGACTGCTTTAAAATCTTTGTCAGATAATTCCAATATCTAAATTATCTTTGTGTTGGCATCTGTTGATTATGTTTTCTCATTCAAGTTCCTAGTTCTTGGCATGATGAGTGATTTTCTCTTGAAAACTGGACAGTTTGAGTATTATGTTATGAGACTCTGGATCCTATTTAAATCTTCTGTTTTAGCTGGCAGTCACCCTATTTAGTTCGGTGCACAGATCCTGGCTTAATTTTGTGGGCTGTCATTCCAAAGACAATTTAGTTTTCAGACTTGCGGTGCTATTCTAGCCTGCTTCATTTGTGTGTTATGAGAGACCAATCTGAAAACCCACAGGGTATTCCACACTGTAATTCAGTTCTCAAATATTTGCCATACTAATTCTATTCAGTTTGACATGTAGGTCATTCAGGGATCTGCCTAGGACTTCATAAACTGGTTTAAAGAACCCCTTTCATCAGTTTCCTCTCTTCCAAAATCCTCCTCTGGCTGATGAGGGTTACTTTATTACTACTGAGGGTGGTGGTGGTAGGGGTCTAAGTCCAAAGCAGCTTGCTTCTTCAGAGTGAGCAAGTAAGAAGAGTGAGAGTGAGAGTAAGGGAGAGAGAACCTGCAAGACGGAAGTAACAGCTTTTTGTAACCTAATCTCAGAAGTGACATCCGATAACTTTTGCCATATTGTTTGTTAGAAGCAAGCTACAAAGTCAGGCCTACACACAATAAAAGAGGATTACAGAGGGCATGAATATCAGGTGATACAGATCACTGGACTGGGACTCATTTGAAGCAGCCTACCACAGTCTCCTTTAATTTTTCTCATCGTTTTTGTTTTCAGAGACATTAAGAGAAGGAAAAAAAGCTACCTTTTACATTTATCCATATATTTACTATTTCTTAATTATTACTATGGTTGGGTTTTAAGTATACTACTTCACTATTTCCTATTTATCTCATCTGGGTTTTTTTCTCCTGTTCCCTTTTTCTTGCCTTCTTTTAGGTTAACCCAGTACATATAGGGAAATACACAGCTCTTAAGTGTACAAATTCATGAGTTTTGGTAATTGTGTACATCCATGTAGTCACCACTACAATCAAGATATAGAACATTTCCATCACCCTAGAAAGTTATCCTCTCCTCTCCTATTCAACTCCCATCCCCTCCTAGGGAATTATTGTTTTGTTTTCTATTATCAGAGATTAGTTTGCCTGTTCTTGAAATTCCTATGAATGGAATCATAAAGTATATATACTCTCTTGCATCTGACTTCTTTCATGGGACATGATTTTGAGATTCCCGCTACTGGCTTTTTTTCTATCTTTTCTCTTGCGGTCCCCAATTTGTTGTTAATCCAGGCTAGTGAATTTTTAATTTTAGATATTGTAATTTTCCATTTTAAAATTTCATTTGGTCCTTTTTCCATTTCTACAGTTCCCCATCTGTTCACGCATTATGATCAACTTTTCCTTTAAGTCCTTGAACATACTTTTTATAGATGCTTTGAAGTCCTTGTCTACTAATTCAACTTCTGAGTCACCTTGGGGTCTGTTTCTGTTGACTGCTCTTTTCCTTTACTATGGGTCACATTTCCTGTTTACAGTATACATATCTTCTGTATATTGAATATTGTGAGTGAGAAAAGCTGTAGAGACTCTGGCTTCTGTTATTATTTTCTGAACAAGTTGATTTTTGTTCTGTCAGGCAGTTATATTACTGGCTGATCTCCTTGAACTTGTGGAAACTTGATTTTATCCAGTGTTAGGATGGGGTCTGTGGAAAGACCCTCTAACTTGTGCATGGTGTAAGTAGGGGTCCAACTTCATTCTTTACATACAGATATCCAGTTGTCCAAGTACCATTTGTTAAAGACTTGGTGTGCCAAGTGGTGCCATGTCCGCAACTGGGATCCGAACAAGTAAACCCCGGGCCGCTGAAGTGGAACGTGTGCACTTAACTGCTGCGCCACCGGGCCAGCCCCTCTCCTCTCCTTTTGAGACTCCAATTATATTGAGACTGCTTTAGATTAGTCCATGGGTAACTGATACTTTTTCTTCCTCCAATCTTTTCCTCTGCTTTAGTTTTGATCATTTTTATTAATCTGTCTTCACATCCATCGATTACTTTATTTATTTTTTAAAGATTGGCACCTGAGCTAACAACTGTTGCCAATCTTTTTTTTTTCCCTTTTTCTCCCCAAATCCCCCCAGTACACAGTTGCATATTTCAGTTGTGGGTCCTTCTAGTTGTGGCATGTGGGACGCCACCTCAGCATGGCCTGACGAGCGGTGCCATGTCCATGCCCAGGATTCGAACTAGTGAAACCCTGGGCTGCAAAAGTGGAGTGCACGAACTTAACCACTTGGCCATGGGGCTGGCCCCGATCCTTTCTTTTACAATGTCCACTCCACTGTTAAGCTCATTCAATGAATTTATTTCAGACATTGTATTTTTCAGCTCTAGAATTTTCATTTGTTTATAATAATAAATTTATTTACAACAGTTCTATTTTTCTCCTTGATTATGGATCACATTTTCTTGCTTCTTTGCATGTCTCACAATTTGATATTGTACTCCAGATACTGTGTATAAAAGACCAGAGGCAAATAAAGTATAATACTTGTTTTATTTCCCCAAAAGTAGAAACCCTTTCCTCTAAACATTAGAAGCACTTTTCATTTAGATTTGTCTTAGAGTAGGTTTTGGGGGTAAGTTGCAACTTTATTATTTTTTTTTAATTTATTTTTTTTTAAATCTTTTTTTTTTTTTAAGATTTTATTTTTCCTTTTTCTCCCCAAAGCCCCCTGGTACATAGCTATGCATTTTTAGTTGTGGGTCCTTCTAGTTGTGGCATGTGGGATGCCGCCTCAGCATGGCATGATGAGCGGTGCCATGTCCGTGCCCAGGATTTGAACCAGCAAAAGCCCGGGCTGCCAAAGCAGAGCATGCGAACTTAACCACTCGGCCACGGGTCGGCCCCTAAGTTGCAACTTTAGTTAGACTGATTTCACCTGTTATTAACCCAACCTTCCTAGATGCTATCTTTTTGATCTTGTCAGAATTTGAGTTGGGATTGGTTGCACGTCTAGATATTTTTGATTCACCTTTGCAGTCAACTCTGACAGGGTCTCAAAATTACCCCCAAGAATGTGCACAACTATATTATTTATGCTTATCAGCCCCTCCTCCACTGCTACCCTCTCAGCAAAATTTGGGGGGAGGCAGCAGGGGGGAAGGCAGAATGGTTGATCCTGGTAATTTGTTTTTGTGTTTGAGGTTCTCTCAGATTCCAAGCTGTCCTCCCATTCTATACTGACATCTTAGACTCAGCTGGCCTCACCTTAGCCCTGCAATGTCTCCCCATCTATTGCAGGCTTACCCATACACTCACTAGGAGCCTGCCCCCCAGACTGGAAGCTGACCAGTCCTGTTACCTATAAATTCTTTCTGGAATTCAGTCCAAGGTTTCCTCGCATATACCACTTTTTGTTAGCCCCATGGAGAATTATTGTTTTGTCTAGGTTTTTCTTGTTATCATAGTAGCAAAGGTCTCTCAAGGCCTTCTATATAATCAGAAGTAGAAGTCCAGACCTAGATTCAAATCCTGCTTCTAGTACTTACAGATGTTTGATACCAGGTAAGTTACTTCACCCTTATAAGCCTTGGTTTCCTCAAGTGTAAAATGGGGCAACTCTGATGTATTTGCTATTCAGTTGGACCTCTTTTTATTGTAAGTAATGATAATCCTATCAACACTGGCTTAGGCAAAAAGGAGAATTTACTGGCTCATAGGACTTCAAAGTCCAGGGATAGGGCTAGTCTCAGGATGGACTTACTGCAGAAGCTCACATTACCAGACAGCAGTTTTTCTCTCAACTTGGCTGTTCCTCTTCATCTACTGAGTATGCCTGTAAATTTCTCTTCTTGTAATAAAGTGGGTACTTAGTAAGTATTTGTCGGTTGAATGAATAAAAAATATCTAAAGCATCTATACAACTTAAACCTCCTCAGCATTAACTCCAGAGGAAACATCCTTCCTCTCTTTGAGGATTCCAAGCAAGAGTCATTCATTGGCTCTAACTGGGTCATGTGCCTGATTTGGAACATTCCTGAAAATACAGTAAGGGAAGAAAGAAAAATGCAGGAACTATGTGAATAATTTGCTACCATTTGTTTACCCACACAGTGTATGTGTGTATATGGGCACAGAATCTCTCTAGAATACTCAGAACACTGGTTGCCTCTGGAGAGGGGAACTACATGACTGAGGATTTTTCATTCTATATCCTTTGTAACTTTTGAATTTTGAACCACATGAATTACCTAATCAAAAAAATTAAATGAAAAATTGAAATGTAGTTGCCGGAGCAGTCAGTGATTTCCCTTATGTACTGAGTTGCAGCATCAAGGTTAAAAAGCATAGGCCAAAGGGGTTGAGTCCTTTTACCAGAGTGTAGGGAAGGAAGGGGAAAGGGCAACAGGCAATGCTGTTTTGAGGGAGCAGGTAACTTGCCCTCTCAGAGTTTCAGATCATCAACTGCAAATAACCTCACAGCTTTCTGTCCCACCTCCCCCCAGCTTCAGTTCTTTTCTGCACCAACCTAGTTAGTCAAAAAGATACAGCCTTAACTCTGCTTGTTTTTATTCAAGCTGCTCAAAGAACAGGGGTCTTGAAGCCAGCTCCTTGGTTTTACCAGCTCCTAACATTGCTGTCCTACTTTCTCAAAAAAGCAATTAAGGCACAAAATTGGCCAAATATACAAAGACAAGAGGCAGGGTTGCTTTCCCAGAGCTGTTTATGGGTATCAGATGTAAATGAAGGCTTTTGATATCCTGTAAAGACATCAAGGAAATGCTTTCCAACAAATACAATTAAGTGTTCTCTTCTACTCATTTTTTACCTTTAGATAAATACAAGCTAATGGGATTTGGTTTTCATTCTACAACCCAGAGTTCAGGAATAAAAGATATCTTTGAATGAAAGGGCATGTACCTACATTAAGCCTTGATTAATATTCTGCTTTCCTGTCTGGCATTTCCAATTGGCCTCTCTATTTTCCAAAAATATGTATGCACTGAAGGCCATTTGGACCTAAAAAACCTGAGAAAAGTTTATGTGTACAGAGCACAATAAAGCAACCTAACATGTGGTCACAGCACAAGATCTTGCTGGAAGGACTCCAGCTGGTTTCTCCATTGTGATTGATTAGCAAATAGTTTAAGAAAATGCTGCTTGGCTAAAGATTTGCCCTATAACACAAGAAATAAGGAGCACTCTGCTCAAATGCTAAAGCTCATATTACCAATTTTGAGACGAGGACACTACGTACTTTCCCTTTTGAGAATCTTACAGTCAAGCCCTACAGCTGACATTTATGACTCAAAATGCTGCAAGATTAACAATGAACAATCTGAAAAGGAAATTACAAAGACAATTCCATTTAAAATAGCATTAAAAAATTCTTAGGAACTAACCAAGGAGAAAGGCTGTACAACAAAAACCACAAAACACTGTTGAAAGAAATTAAAGACATAAATAAATGAAGATATCCCACGCTCATGGTTTAGATGACTTATTGTTAAGCTGTTAATTCTTACGCAAAGCAATCTACAGATTTAATGCAGCCCCTATCAAAATCCCAATGTTTTTTGCAGAGAGAGAAAAACTCATCCTAAAATTCATATAGAATCTCAAGGGACTCTGAATAGCCAAAAAACATCCTGAAAAAGACACACAAAGCTAGAGGACTCACATTTACTGATTTTATCAAAATAGGGTGGTATTGGCATAAAGACAGACACATGGACCAACAGAACAGAATTAGAGTCCAGAAATAAGCCCCTGCACATATCATCAAATGATTTTTGACAAGGGTGCCAAGACCATTCAATGAGGAAAAGACAGTCTTTTCAACAAACAGGTGTTGGAAAATCTGGATAGTCACACACAAAATTAATGAAGTTGGACCCTTACCTGACACCATGTAAAAAAATCAACTCAAAATGGATCCATGGCCTAAATGTAAGACCTAAAACTATAAAACTTAGAAAACACAGGAGAAAGCTTCACAAAATTGAATTCAGCAATGATTTCCTGGATATGACATCTAAGGCAACAAAAGAAAAAATAAGGCAAATCGGATTCATGAACATTTTAAAATTTTGTGCATCAAAAGACACTATTGGCACAGTAAAAAGGCAACCCACAGAATGGGAGAAAATATTTGTAAACCATATATCTGATAAGGAATCAATATCCCAAATATACAGAGAAGTCCTAAAACTCAATAACAAAAAAAGAAAAACTTGATTTAAAAATAAGCAAAAGACTTGCACAGACAGCTATCCAAAGAAGGTATACAAAGGGCCAATAAGCACATGAAAGATGCTCAACATCACTTATGTATCATTAGGGAAATACAAATCAAAACGACAATGAGATACCACTTCACACCCATTAGCTAGCTACTATCCACAAAAACAAACAAACAAACGAAAAACAACAAAACCCACAAACTAACAAGTATTAGCCAGGATGTGGAAAAACTGGAACCCTTATGCACTATTGGTGGGAATGTAAAATGGTATAGTCACTGTGGAAAACAGTATGGCGAGTGCTCAAAAAGTTAAAAATAGAACTACCATATGATCCAGCAACTCCACTTCTGGTATATACTCAAAAGAACTGAAAGCAGGGTCTCAAAGAGGTATTTGTACACCCACGTTCATAGCACCATTATTCACGATAACTACAACACGGAAGCAACCCAAGTGTTCACTGAGGGATGAATGGATAAGCAAAATGTGGTAGATACACACAATGGAATATTATTCAGCCTTAAAAAGGAAAGAAATTCTGACACTTGCTAAAACATAGATGAACCTTGAAGACATTATGCTAAGTGAAATAAGCCAGTCACAAAAGACAAATACTCTATGATTCCACTTATGTGACGTACTTAGAGTAGTGAAAGTCACAGAGACAGAAAGCAGAATGGTGGCTGCGGGGAGAGGGAAATGGGGAGTTAGCTCAACGTTCAGAGTTTCAGTTTTGCAAGATGAAAAGAGTTCTGGAGGTGGATGGTAGCGATGGCTGCACAACAATGTGAAGGTATTTAATGCCACTGAACTGTACACCTAAAAACCGGTGGATGGTAAATTTTATGTATTTTACCACAATAAAAAAAGGTGGAAAAAAGACGCTGCAGGATTTCTGAGGTTTCAATTATATTCTCAACACACACTAATTTTCTAATGTTCACCTTCCCATCTGCATCTGGACTTTTCTTTTAAAAACTTATTTCTAAACACATCAACTAGAAATACTAACATACCACTGATATAAGGTAGCAAATTGAAACAACGGCATTGTTTCTTCAAAATAAAGTTATCTGAACTTGGCATCTTCTTAGCCTTAAAGTTAGACTTCATAGATCTTATAGTAAACACAACCAGTCTCTCCGCCGCCTCCCCCTCCCAGGCCAAGTCCATGCTTTATGGAAAATAAACCAGAATGTAAGCACTAAAGAACACTGTAACTTCTTACCTGAGTTAACATATTTAAAGTACCTCATACATACTCAGCGTGTATTAAATGCTGTTTATTATTATCTAGATGCTAATTCTTAAGGCAGAAGTAGAGGAATTTTTCCAAATTTAAAAAATAGGTTGTAATCTCCTTATGGGAAAGTATAAGCCAAGAGAAAATAGAACAAATAGGATGGTGCAATCCTTTATTTTCAGACACTTTCACACAGAGGTTTTCAGTACACAAACTTTCCAGTGGAGAAAAGAGAACAGGAAAATCAGCCTCCAGCCATCAGCAGCTGCTCTGCTCAGGGCCTAGGATCCTCCTTGCCCAAGTGGTGAGGTGGAGGCGTGTACTTCCCTTCCTTTATTAGCTTATCCCGCTGCCTCCTGATGGCACTCAGGCGTTTCATCTGTCAAAGGAACAAAGGACTTAAACCAGGGGGAGATAAGCACCAGAAAGTGAGAGCTGGATTCATTGTTTCATTCACTGATTTCATTTTTTTAAACTATGGAAGATTTTCATCCCAGAAATCCTCTGAGATGAAACCTATCTTTAAACAACTAACTTGAAATCACTTCCCAAGCCTTTAAGAAATACATTTCTTTTTCTTCTTCTCTTTCTCCCCAAAGCCCCCCAGTACATAGTTGTCTATTCTAGTTGTGAGTGCCTCTCGCTGTGCTATGTGGGACACCGCCTCAGCATGGTCTGAGGAGTGGTGCCATGTCGCGCCCAGGATCCAAACTGGCGAAACCCTCGGCTGCCGAAGTGGAGCACGCAAACTTACCCACTCGGCCACAGGGTCGGCCCCAGCAAATACATTTCTTAAATAATAATACCACCTTGAAAACTAATACCTGAAACGTTCCTATTATATATAGGAACACAAGTATTTACAAAAACATACAGATCAAAAATCTTTAAGAGGTATACTTATGCACACTAAAATATTTTAAAATGTTAAAAGCTGAGATCACCTCACAGCTTACATATTCCTGACCTGTCTACGTGAAGGTGGCACTGCTGCCGGCGGCTGTTCATAGGTATGAATGAAGCAGAAACAGCCAACATGATGTCTGTTTACCACACCGAAATAAGGACGTGCTCAGCTGCTAGTCACTTTTGGGCCCTCAGTTCTGCCTCTTCTCAGATAGGACATTCCCAACAAACGAAGGCCACGCTATACAAGATCGAGAGAACCATTAATTCACATGGATCCTGTGATGCAGAAAACAGACTTGCTAATGCTGATTGCATTATTCCTCTGCTCAAAACCCAATGGCTTCCTATCTTACTGAGACAAAAAGCAGAATTCTTCCTTATAATTACTTATGAGGTCTACTTCTCTGACTTTATGTCTTAACACCCTTCCCCTTGCTCTCTGCTCCAGCTCAGGGACCTTTGCACTGTTTCCTCTGCCAGCAACATCTTCCCTCACATCCACATGGCTCAAACGTCCTCTATCACTGAGCTCTTCTCTGACCACCCTATTTAAAAGAGCATCCACCTAGCCCCCACACCCAGTGTCTCCCATCCTTCTGTTTATTTTCTGCATTGCACTTATCAACACCTGACACACTATTTTTTAACTCGTTGATTTTTCTGCCCCCCTCCCTCCTTATATGTTTTATTTTAAAGATTTTTACTTTTTTCCTTTTTCTCCCCAAAGCCCCCCGGTACATGGTTGTATATTCTCGGTTGTGGGTCCTTCTAGTTGTGGCATGTGGGACGCCGCCTCAGCATGGCTTGATGAGTGGTGCCATGTCTGCGCCCAGGATTCGAACCGACGGAACACTGGGCCGCCTGCAGCGGAGCGCGCGAACTTAACCACTCCGCCACGGGGCCGGCCCCCCCCCGGCTTTTAAGCTCCATCAGGACAGGGACTATTTGCTGTTTTGCTTACTGATATATTCCTAATGCCTAGAATAGCTCCTGACATAATAGGTGTCCCAATAAATATTTTTTGAGTGAATGACTAAGTTTTCACAAAGGCATAAAGAGTTAGTATATTCAGTTAAACATCACATTAACCTTAAAGAATTAGTCAGGACCTAACTTCAGTAGAAGAAACTGTAGGTGTATCCTGAATACTGATACAAACATTAACCATTTTTAAAAGACTGCATTCTTAACACTTGTTTATTAAAGAGTCTCCCAACAGAGGACTAGTCATGGTTGAGCTATCACAACACCACACGTGAAGTCTTTCTCCGAGTTAGAACTCATCACCACTCAGTGTGGTGGAGACAAGCATGGCTCTGGAGCCAGCACTGCCAGACTGAAATCCCAGTTCCACCACTTCCTAGCTGTATGACCCTAGGCAATGGCTTTAATTCTTCCTTGCCTCAAGTTTTTAACTGTATAGTGAGAAAAGTAACAGTAAAGCATCTCACAGGATTGTTGTGAGAAATAAATGCATTATTACATGTTAAGAACTTAAAACAGTGCTTGATTCTAATTCCTTGATTCACTAGCTTCTTCACCTAAGGGGAAGTATCTATCATTTAGGGTGACCTTTAAAATGGTACTGAATATCTATTCATAAATTCACAAAATGAGGAAGTGACCTTAGAGCAACTCTTTAACATTTGCAGATAAGGAAACCGAGACAAGAAGGGAGGTGACTTGCTGGAAGTCACAAAACGGTGGTAGAACCAGTATCAAAACTCAGCTCTCCTAACGCCCAATCCAATGTACTTCCCACCTCACCACATTGCCTCTTCTTGGTGTAAATTTTCCACGATGAGTAAAGACTTAATCTGAGCAAAGAGTAACTGGGGCCCACATTAAGACACACTGTTAACTAAATAGCAGGTAGGTGGCCAACAATGGCCCACTCACTGTCCCTCAGTAAGACTATAATATTACTCACTTCATGATCAATATTCTGCAGAGATCAATACAAAATTATTACCTGACACCTTCTCATTCCTTCCAAGTTTGACTTCATTTTATCCAAATGCCAATGGCAGATGTTAAAAGAAATTTTAAATTTTTGATACAGATAACTTTGTGATAACTTTACTGAAAATCCAAATTGTCTCCCTGAACTCCACGGAGTTGGGCATAATAAGAACATTTCTATTTGTTTTATCTGGAGCACAGAAATAGGCAAAATGACAGCCCATAACCAAAGATGTCTTCTGGAAGGTAAAAAGAGGGCTCTACATGTTATACAAATCATTCAGCTCTTGAGGAGGTAGACACCATGCTGTTAACATCCTTTTTTCCCCCTGCAGCTTTGGTTAGGCACACCTAAGGTAATCTCCTTAACACCTCCATCTTCTCCAGAGTAGACATGCATCCAGAGATTGCTCTATCAGGTTCAACGGAATAGATCTGCAGGGTTTTAACCTCTTCCTCTGCAGGGGTTCAATGAATTTGAAAGATTTTCACACAAAGACTTTCAAGGACAAACATCCAAGGCTGGATGATATTCTTTGCTTTATAGCCTAAAGCAAAAATGGAAATATACACACACATGCAATTTCTAACCCGGTGGCTAGAGCAGGGTGCAATGCGAAGGAAAACATGTGAGAAGAAGTGGAAGAACACTGAGGAACACTAGGCCCGCCTCAGATCTGGAGGCATTTAACTTCCTTGACATGGTATTTAAGGAGAGAAGGTGTTTCACCAGAAAAATTTTGCCAATTCACATTAAGCAAGCCACTGCCCAATGGCCAATTAAAAACACTGAAAAGTAGCCCCAAAGAAACAAGGAAGTAATTCAGCTCCCATCTCCATCACTTCCTCACCGTCTTGTGCCGAAGCAGACACTCTACGAAATCATCGAATTCTATCTTGCACTCTTTCTCTGCGCGGATACCACCGATTCCATGTGCACATTCTATCCATTCTTTTTCAAAAGCATGGCATCGACCTGGAATCTTGTGAGGCTGCTCCGCACTTTGTATTGTCATCCAGTGATCTAAGTTAAGGCCCAGCCTTTTCTGCACATCAAAGAAAGGCATGGCTGAAATGGAAGACAAAAAAAGAAATAATGGCATAAAAGTGCAATCAAATGAGAAATTTATAAGAAAAATGAGATGATTATGATAAACAGCCCTCTAGAAAGATATTTTATAGTATTCTCCCAATTTCTTCTCACCAAACTTTTTCATGAGACAGGTTCTTCCAGTTTATGGTAGATGAGCAATCTCTGTGCTTTCACAAAACCCAAGGAAGAGAACCAGAACTAAAAAACAAACAAAAAAAATCCTCTCTATATTGATAGGGTCGTTTTTATCAAAAGGCAAAAAGAGCGTTTATGTTTTGACTCACTAATTCCAATTCTTTGAGATAGATCTGAAGATAGAACTGAAAAGAACAAAAAAGCACAAGCATTTGTTTTTGTAAACAAAAACATTTCTTTACATTTTCCTATCCATATCAACTTAGATGACACTTCTCCTGAGAAGCCATCCCGAAACTGGCGTCCCTCCTGTGTGAGCAGAGCATCTGAAACTTCCCATAGGAGTACTCTGCACAGCACATAATGGACTGTTTACTTGACTGTCTCCCCTATTGAACAATGAGCACCATGAGGGCAGTGACCAGGTAGGGGCTCAAAACTGTTTACTGGGAAAAAAAATCCAACAACTTAAATGTGCAACAACAGGGAAATGGGTAATTAAATCTGGTACCAACTTTGTAGAATATGATAGACAGTGGGAAAAAAGGGTAATATACAAGGAACACATATCTCAATGTTAAATGAAAAAAGGGACTACAATAACTGTAGTGTTTGTATATGTAGTAAGCCAAAGAAAAAATGTCTGTAAAAGAAGACTGGAAGCACACACACACAAAATCAATATAGTTCTGTATGAACTAGATTTACAGGTGAATTTAATTTTTAAATTTTCTACCCATCCTTTCAGTCATTTACTGGGGAATAACATTCCAGGCACTGGGATGGGGGGGAAAGAAGCAACTGGAGCGTAGCACTAGAATGCAAACACACACAGGGAACTGGGAACCCAATGGAAGGAACACAAAAGGGTAAAGAGCTGGAAGAAGGAAGCACCCGCTGCGCCCAGGAGACTGGAAAATGCCTTTTCGCATGGGCTGTTTGCCAAGTGGAGATCAGTGGGCAGAGTGATCCAGCGGGGCACAGCACGGGCTACAGCGGAGGTGCTGGGTATGTCTGGGGGACACTGAGCACCCAGACGTGGCCGGAGCGCAGAGTGCATGCCGGGAAGAGGCCCGAAAGGAGCTGAAGAGGTTGGCGGGGGCGAAATCACGCAGGGCCTTGAAAGCCGGGACCAGGAGCGTGCACTTCAGGTTAAGAAACAGAAGGCCAAAGCCTTAGTGTGGCAGAAAGCTGAATTAATCTGGAAAGACAGGAGAGAGGGGGCGGTCTGCAGGCTTCGGTGACACAGGTTGTGAGGGTGAAGGGGTCTGGGAAAGCCGAAAACACGCCAGAGTTCGGGGCAGGGAAAACGAACATCCAGGAGGCCAAGAGGAAATTTGTTTGAAAAATCTCGGAAAGAAGCTCCTTAGGCTTAATTGCCTCGCGGACACACACACGCCCTACCGTTCCGCCGCGGTGCCCTTGCTTCAAAGCTGGACTGCCGCCGCTCCTGGACGATCTGCCGGCGACGCGGAGGCCTGCCGCAAAGCACGCTCGCAGCGCGACGCTTGCAGCGCGACGCTGGGAGTCGACCTTCCCTCCGCCGTCTCGCCCCCGGAAACCATAGAAACGAAGCCCATCATCTGCGCCTGCGCGGGCCTTTGGGGCCTTCGCGGATAAGCTGACCTCTCCTAGACCCCCGCGTGGGAGGAGGCCTGGCAGTCCCTGGGTTTCTGCTGCGGCCTGGCGCTCTCACGACAGCGCTGATTGGTGAAGGACTTGCTCAAGGTCACACGGGGAGAAAACAGCCAACCCCCAGTAGTGGTTAAGCTCATAGACTGTGGACCCAGGCCGGGTGGGTTCGAATTCTGGCTCCGCCTCTTCTGCGTGACCCTGGGAAAGGTTCTTAACCTCACCATGCCTCAGTTTCCTCATTTTAAGATAAAAACATTATCTTAGAAGATAGTAATGGTACGTGCAGCGTCGGATTGCTTTGGGGATTTAATGTGTGAATCATCGAGGCACGTGGAAGGCACTCACTGTTGTTGATGTCTCTGCTTCTCAAGTTTGCGGATTCGGGAAAGTCGACAGGGACCAGGCCCCTCTTCTGTTTCAGAACCTCCATTGGCTCCCTTTGACTATAGCAGGGCCTCCGAAGTGGTGTGTGTGTGATGTGATGCACTGGGGGTGTGGGAAGAAAATACTAGAATTTGTTTTTTTTCTTTCTTTCTTTTTTTTTTTTGAGGAAGCTTAGCCCTGAGCTAACATCTGCTGCCAACCCTCCTCTTTTTGCTGAGGAAGGCTGGCCCTGAGCTAACATCCGTGCCCATCTTCCTCTACTTTATATGTGGGATGCCTCCACAGCATGGCTTGCCAAGCAGTGCCATGTCCGCACCTGGGATCCGAACCTGGGAACCCTGGGCCGCCGAAACAGACTGTGCGCACTTAACTGCTGCGCCACCAGGCTGGCCCCAGAATATTTCTATTTTTTTATGTAATCTTTTTTAATTTCTTTTTTTGTGTGAGTAAATGTGAATAAACTGCATAATATTACTGCAGTTGCACTTATAAATAACTTGCAAATAAAGGAATATTTGTTTGGGGTTTGGGCTGAAAATTTCTTTTACGTGGTGTGCTCTTAGAAACGTTTAGAGAAGTCCAGGCTTCCAATTTTCCCAGCCTCGTTGTCCAAAATTCCCTGCCGAATGCCCCAACCAAGAGTTTGCTGTTCCAGTGTATTCCAGGAAAAGTCCTGCCATCCCAGTCTCTTTGATTTTTTTATTCCTTTCTCTGGGAATGACACCATTTCCACCCCATCTCTGTTTTTGCCTGCCAAATTCCTGCTCTGCTTCAGGACTTTTGCATAAGTTTTTCCCCAGAAAATGTTAACTGCCCCCTGGCCCCAGGATCACCCACTCTGGAGAGAATTCCTAAAGTCTCACAACTTACTGCTTTAGTTCAAGTGTTCCAGTTCTCCCTTCTCCCCCCACTCCTAGCCCCCATCAGATATAGACCTGACCTGAGATCCATTTCAATTCAACTGAGCACCTAATGCGTGTCCAGCAGAATACTGGATGATTACAGAATTGGTAACTCATGGCCCCTGCCCACAAAATTCTAGAGGGAGCAAGGTATTGATCACCACCACCCTTTCCACTTCCCCTCTCTTGTTTATGTTAATGATA
The DNA here is from genome assembly GCF_041296235.1 of Equus asinus. NCBI lineage: Eukaryota > Metazoa > Chordata > Mammalia > Perissodactyla > Equidae > Equus > Equus asinus. Next base: position 84,001,865 of record NC_091794.1, read on the forward strand.
CCATCTTCCCAGCCATTCAGGAAGGAAACTGAATTGTATTTTGCCTTTTCCTCATCTTTCATCCACTAATTATTGGCCAAGTTCTGTCAAATATTCCTTCAACAGGTTTCCAATTTATTTCTTCCTTTCTCCCTCCCAGCCCCTCACTTCAGTCTGTTTTGTGCTGACGAATCTTCCTAAAATACTAATTTCATCCTGTCATTCCTCAGATAGCAGGCAGAATAGATTAGTACAAAGATGGGCGACTCAAATGCCTCCAGGGCCGAACAGCTCACCATCAGGAGAAGAAAAGAAAAGCACCTTGATAAATGGCAACTGGCATTTGCCTCAGTTTGAGGGACGGAAGTAGTGGGGACTAGGACAAACTGGAGAGCATACGTCCTGTCTAAAGGTGGCAGTAGCTTCGGAGCTCCATCCTGTTGCTCTTGAGAGCATTAGGGCCCAAACTGTCAAATCTTCAGATTTTTCAAGAGAAGCCAGAAATCTTTTGTTATTGTTTAAATGTGAAAACTCCCACTTTTAAAATGCAGGGCAACTAGTTTTTTAAAAAGTGCTGGCCAAACAAAACCCACTTTAGAAATGGTCTTTGAGCTGCCAGATTTCAACCCTTGGATGGGATGGAGGGAAAAAAATTTACTTGGAACTCTGGTGTCTTTATGCCTTCAGCCTTGCTCCTTTCTTTTTTTTTTTTTAAAGATTTATTTTTTTTCCTTTTTCTCCCCAAAGCCCCTCAGTACATAGTTGTATATTCTTCATTGTGGGTCCTTCTAGTTGTGGTATGTGGGACGCTGCCTCAGCGTGGCTTGATGAGTAGTGCCATGTCCGCACCCAGGATTTGAACTGACGAAACACCGGGCTGCTTGCAGCGGAGCGCATGAGCTTAACCACTCGGCCACGGGGCCAGCCCCAGCCTTGCTCCTTTCTTACCCACTCTCTTTATTGCTGCTGGTTGCTTTTGTTTTCTTTCCTTTTCTTTTTTATTGAGGTAGCATTGGTTTATTACATTATATAAGTTTCAAGTGTACATCATTATAGTTTGATTTCTGTGTAGGCAGTTGCTTGCTTTTTTCGTTTGTTTGTTTTTTGGTGAGGAAGATTGGCCCTGAGCTAACATCTGTTGCCAATCTTCCCCTTTTTGCTTGAGAAAGATTGTTGCTGAGCTAATATCTGTGCCAATCTTCCTCCACTTTTGTATGTGGGACACTGCCACAGCATGGCTTGATGAGCGGTGTGTAGGTCCACACCTGGGATCCAAACCCGCAAACCTGGGCCACTGAAGCAGAGCAAGCAAACTTAACCACTATGCCACCAGGCCAGCCCCAGCAGTTGCTTTTTTAAAACTCAAATCTGATCATTCATTTTTTTTTTTTTGAGGAAGCTCAGCCCTGAGCTAACATCTGCCAATCCTCCTCTTTTTGCTGAGGAAGACTGGCCCTGAGCTAACATCCGTGCCTATCTTCCGCTACTTTATATGTGGGATGCCTGCCACAGCATGGCTTGATGAGTGGTGCCATGTCTGCATCTGGGATCCGAACCAGCAGACCCCAGGCTGCCAAAGTGGAATGTGTGCACTTAACTGGGCCGGCCCAAATCTGATCATTAAAAAAACATTTCCTGAGCTCTTATCACATGCCATGGCTCTTCTTGGGACATGCCTCTTGGGACAAAGACACAGAATACTGTGGCAAGTGATAAAATAGACAAATGATGAAAACAAGGGAGAACATAAAGGAGGGGGTCATTCACACTGCTTGGGCTGTGTGTGAGCTGTCAAGTGTATTTAGGAAAAGGTCCAAATTCTTGGTTTGGCATTCAAGACTTTTCACGATCTGATTTCTTCCCATTTCTAAATCCTCAGATTCCCATTATTTACCAACACTTACTCAACCTCCTCGTATTCTCGGCCATCCAGAATTGCTCTCATGCCTCCAGACTTTGTAGGAGCAGTTTTTTCTGCCTGAAATGATCCCACCTGTGCGCTGCCACCTTCCCATCGTTTTCCAGGCACATGCCTGATCCTTCTAGACCGTTTATCGCACCCTGTTCTGGCGAAAGCTTCCCGAATTCTCCAGGCATTTACCAGGACTTTCTTGAGGTCCTGCCAGCTCTGTAAACCTCTATTATAACTATTGTTCACTGTGGCTACGCCGAACCCTCCACTGGACCATGTTTACAGCCCGGCGTCGGCACCGGGTCCAGGATGTCGGTGACAGGTCCTTCTCAACCGCAAATATTGGAAAACTACAATTCCCAGAACCCCACGCCAGAACTGAGCCTGCGCCGTTGCTATGGTGACCACGGGCGCCCCCTCGGAGTCTTGAGCTTTACGTCACAAGCGACGTAACTCGGCATTAGTGGAGCGTTGTTGCCACCTTCTCCTCGTCTTGCTTTGCGGTACCTTTGCTTCGTGGAAGTGTGATTTTACAACGAAAACAAAGGACTTTATACACAGAGAGCAGGCCTGAGCCTGAGTCGCCTTCCATTTTGTATTCGGGAAACCCAGGCTCGGAGACCGGGTGGAACACGACTAGGCGTTGGCTGCGGGGGTCGCGGCGATCTCCCCAAACATAGCCCTGCTCCTATCTTCACAGCATAAACGAGCAAGGCTTGATGTCGAAGGTCGAGCGATGGTCATTCCCAGCCCTCTGAAATCTAGCCTCAGCTGCTGCACGAGGGCGGACTGTGGACGGTCACAGTCCGTTCACGGGACTTCTGTCCATGACCTGTAGGATTTCTTCATGTTTACACGCCTCTTAGTCATAACCGGAGGAAAGCTTTAACATTACCCTTCTACAGATAGGCTGTCCATAATTTAGCACATGGGGGAACTTCAGGCCTGTATCTGATACGACTGCCACACAGATTTGAATAAACAACTGGGTAGCCTGCAGATCCTAGCACATTTGGGGAAGACAGTGAATTTGGAAACTTCCCACCCTCACACTGCAAGCCCAGAGCTGTAGGATAGACACGACAAAGCCAATAAGCAAAGTAATCTGAAAGAGAAAGTAATGGGTCTCAAGGCCTGGAATGTAACGGAAACCAGAGGGACCATTTAAACAAAAGAATGTGCCATTTGGAGGTGGAGAAATATCAAGTTGAAGATGCAACAGAACCAGGAACCACTGAAGCAAACTGAAGTGGGGATGAAGGCTGTGGCAGGCTCGTGGTGGTAGGGGTAACTTGATGTTGCGAAACATTTCATCCTTAGAATTAACTCCCCTCATTCTGGTATGTGGAGCTGCCTCTTGACTTTAATTAGGCTTCCCAAGTGGGATGATTACATGAAGAAAACAGACTGTTAAGGCCAATAGGACAGTCTACTGCACCTGCCATATTTCTCATCATAAACTAACACACTGGAGTCTGGTTTTATAGACCAATGTAGCTTTCTTAGTGAGTCAGCCTTCCTGGGTACAGATCAGGGTAAACTACCTGGAGGGAACCTGCCAGGGCAGCTGAGTAGCCGTCCCCAGGAAACACCCTGCTCTCCCTCTGTCCAGAGGGACAGAGCACGTATTAAAGCAAGTTTATCACATTTCCGCCTAGAGGCTGTGAACTTCTCTAGGGTAAGGACTGCATCTCTCTTACCCTGGCTGCTGAGAGACAACTTGCAGAAGGCATAAAATTGATCTGAGAGTTAAGCAAAAGAGTTTCCCTGACGACTAGAAAGACAGAGGAGTAGCCACGTAATTCATTTTGTCACTCATCATTTAAGAGCTAAGATTAGAGAGATAATAGCTCAAGCTGCCACTAAGAGCTCAATAGTGGAAGAGCATGAAGACACAGAAATACATCAAACCACCTTAGAAAGGCATAAAATGAAGTGCGAAAGTGAAGTACTGTGTAAGTAGTACTCCTCCTCAGAAAAGTGTTCCTTACAATCCACTTTAGGCATCTAGTTACTATCATTACCATTTTATTTTCTTCAAACACTTTTAAATCTTGGATTAGCTTGTTTACTAGTCTGCTCTCTTGCCTCCCAAGAATGTAAGCACCACAAGGGCAAGGGACCATATCTGTCCAGCTCAGTGGACTAGGAATACCTAGTGCACAGAACTGTACTTGACAAATGTAGGTGCTCAATAAACATTTCTCAAATGAGTAAATTTGCCTTGAAGAAGGGAGTAGAAAGACAATTGCCACTTGAGTAAGCATTTGTCAAGTGAGAAGGGATTTCATCCCAGGCAGAGGAACAATAGGAGCACCATGAAAAATGATGGGCTGAGTTTGAGAGGAAAATTTTTAAATAATCCATCCAAGAGCTAATCACTGCCTTTAAGAATAGGTGGAATGGGGCCGGCCCCATGGCCATGGCCGAGTGGTTGGTTAAGTTCATGCATTCCGCTTAGGTGGCCCAGGGTTTCGCGGTTGGAATCCTGGGGGTGGAGCTAGCACTACTCATCAAGCCATGCTGAGGGGGCATCCCACATAGCACCACCAGAAGGACCTACACCTAGAATATACAACTATGTACTGGGGGATTTGGGCGAGAAGAAGGAGAAAAAAGAAGAGTAGCATCGGATGTTAGCTCAGGTGCCAATCTTAAAAAAAAAAAAAAAGAGTAGGTGGATTTAAGAGAATCTGTGCAAAAAAAAAAAAAAAAAAAACCCTAAAACAAATCCCAAAACCTATAGCAGCAACACCTATGGGATGGGGCTGGATTAGCTAAGTGAGGGGCAAAGATAAGCCAAACCAAAAGAAAAAGGATCTTTGAAACTATGCCTATGGGAAGATGAGACTAGAAAGATTTAAGGGCCACGCTCTTAGCCCCAGGCAAAGCCAGAGCCATGTTTAATCAACCTTCCCAATCAATGTACAGGCCTTTGTTATCTTATCCCAAAGAATAAGGGCCAAACTCCTAGTAATCAAAGCACTTCATTATCTAGCCCCTACTACCTACCTTCCAGCTCTCTTCCCAGGATCTACAGGAGTTTTCTATTTTGGCTAAACAAGAATGTCATCCCTGCACACCACCGTGCTTTCCCATCACCCAGTCTTTGCTCAATTCAAACCCCAATTCCTACAGTTGCCTGAGCCCAATTCTCCTTTGAAACCTCACTCCAAGTCTACCTCCGCAAATGAAGACTTTCCTGATCACTATTGCTACTTCGAACCATCTCTTCTTCCCCTCGGTCCACTCACTACCTGTACCACTCACTCAACACTTAGCATCTTTAACCTTGCCTGTTTGTATTCCTGGGTAGACTGAGCCCCTTCTCAGGGCTGAAGGTCCAATTGACCATGTATTTATTTATGTTAATCCCAGGTCAGATACTGGGGATATAAGACAGACTAGGGCTACTTACAGAACTTGTCAAGCTTTTAAAACTCAAATATCTGTCCTCCACAAATAAAGAACTCAGAAGACACCAATAATGCCTGCTGAATGATTGAAAAACACTCGAAGCCAATATAAACGTGTCTTTCCCTACTTATCTCCCATTAACACGCATATTGGGTACCAAGCCAGGTTAACCGCCTTCACCAACCGAAGCTCCCACGAGACAAAAAGCACACAGAACTGGGGCCAGCCCACTGGCATAGTGATTAAGTTTGTGTGCTCAGCTTTGGCAGCCCGGGGTTTGCAGGTTCAGATCCTGGGTGCAGACCTACGCACCACTCATCAAGCCATACTGTGGCGGTGTCCCATATATAAAATAGAGAAAGGCTGGCATGGATGTTAGCTCAGGGCCAACCTTCCTCACCAAAAAAAAAAAAAGAGAGAGAAAAAAGCACATACGAACTTTCACTTCTAGAAACTGAGCATCAGGAAATTTGGATCAACCTACTGCTAAGGCCATCTAAAAAGCAGTTGAAATATAAAAATCATTTTCTTAAAAGCATAAAAAGGCTAACTACATAGTGAAGAATTACTGAGCCAAAACCTAGATGGTTCTAGAACCCAAAGAGCCTAGAACTCAAAGCTGCTCTTTCCCTTAAGACATTGGCCACCTGGAAGCCACCCCTGGATGCCTGAGCTGCACTTTTAGAAGCCTCATGGACTATGGGGACAAAAACCAAAACCTAAGGCCAGCTAAAGGTGGGAACCCCCACCACAGACACCATAAGGTGGGTTTCCAAAGTATTACACTTTTAAGATGCGGGCTAAACAAAAGCAAACTAATCCTCACATGAACTTGACACCTGGTTGTGCGCCATCTGGATGACCCAGGGAAGCTCTAGTCTTCAATCTGAATTAAGGTTTGGTAATATTCCCAGGTACAGCCAACCAGAAATCCTTCCCAGAGGCGGATGCCTCAGCCTTGTCCTGTTTACTTCTACAAATAATTTTTCAAATGTCCTGTCCAGCTCACAGATAACCTGGCACATAGAGACAAGACACTATAAGCAGCAATCAGTAGAGGCCCATGAAGACTACAGATTTTGAAATTTTAGATGAAGTATCACATCCTCACTACAATGAAGTGCTAATTATTTGAAAGTATGGTTTGGGGTGGGTAGCTAGATTTTTCCCTAGGTAAACTTGCTCCTTTCTTCCTAAAGCTGTCAACCTTATCCAAGGTCCAGTTTGCTATTTTTCAAGGGATTTTTTAAAAGTCGAAGTATAGTTGACATACAATATTGTATTCGTTTCAGATGTAAAACAGCGATTTGATATTTATATACTTAACAAAATGATCACCCTGATAAGACTAGTAACTGTGTCACCATAAAGTTCTTACAATATTGTTGACTATTATTTCCTGTGTTATACATCACATCTCCATGCTTTATTTTATAACTGGAAGTTTGTACCTCTTAATCCCCTTCACCTACTTTGTCGTTCCCCCTGCCCACCTATCCAAGGTTCAGTTTGACGTAGCTATCAAAGACAAGCACTCTCTGAAGCTGTTTTCAAGGAAAAAATCACCAGGGCAGCAGAGAAGTCAGTTTCTTAAGAACAGTATTTAACAAACTATCTTTAAACCCATGCTATTTTCTGATAAACAATAGAATTCTTACATCCACTTTTGTGTCTAAAATTTCAAAATTCAATATGCCCAAGATAAAAGTCATTCTAAACCTTTTATCCCTCTGATAGTATGATCCCTGTCCTCTTCCTTGAGGATCAATGCTCTAAGTTCATCAGCTTTTCACTGAGTATATCCTCATTTTGGCAATCAGTCAGTTTTCATTTGTAAACGGGATTTTCCCTCGCATCTCAACCTGAGCTGTAACTCCTGCAGGAATTACAAATTAGGGCACGTGTCTACCAATCCATGATGCACCAAGTTTGCCTTGCTTGCGAACTTTTTCAAGTGTACATCAATGCTACAGTGCAGGGGGCCACAAACTTTTATGTAAAGGGCCAGAGTCTAATTATTTTCAACTCTGTGGCCCATACTGTCTCTGTCTCTGGAGTTGCAGTGTGAAAGCAGTCATAGATGCAAACAAATAGGTGCGGCAGTGTTCCAATAAAACTTTATTTACAAAACCAGGCCAGTTTGCTAACCCCTGCTATAGTGAGTAACAAAATACAGATCCACCGAAAGGCATTTACTGAATTCATTTGTCATTCATCTTTATTGCTTTCTTAGTCAAACACTTAAAATACAAATTCTAATAAAAGAATGTGCGATTCTGATGTTAACACGGGGCTGTTCATCCTGGAAAGCTGAGAATCACTGCTGCAGACAGGGGCTGGTCTTCGGAGCTGACGGAGGCCACGATAAAGAAACCGGCTGTCACATTTTCAAGTGCATGTTCTATGTCCCAAGCTGTGCTAAACACTTTCTTTACATGGACTATTTAATTTAATCTCGCATTTGAAAATAAAACCCAATGATGCACATACAATTAACCCTCATTTTACATATAAGGAAACCATGGCTCAGAAAGTTCAGTAGCTTGGCAAGGCTCACATAGCAAATTAGTGGCAGAACAGACTAAACTCTAGGGCTACAAACATCTAAAGGGCATTCCTTTAACTACTACACTAGCCAGCCAATCCTCCCTGGAGGGCAGAGAGGTTCACCGTGTGTGGAAGGTTGGCCCAAATTCTTGTATCCCTTCACCTTCTGCTCCTTGGGGAGCTCTTAATAATTAGCACTGCCTCAGGATCTCTTCTCCCCTGTACCCCTCTGACCCGGGCATGGACACTTACTCCTTTCATTCCCCTTAAGCTTACGACTTTCCTAAAAGAGGATAACAAATGGGATTAAATCAGAGAAAACAATTTTAACTAGCTCACTAGAAATGGCTGTTCTGAGACCACAGGTCCTGACCCATCCTTATAGGCCTCTATAGGTTGTCTTCTTCCTTGGGCCTTGGCCTATCTCTGTGGGATAAAGACACTTCCCCACCTGGGAATGCCCCTAAGTTCACACCCTAGAAATCAAGATCGAGGGACAAACTCCTTTCACTAATCTAAGGCCTATCTTACAGGTCCCCATTTTTTGTCCTAGGAAGCGTCTTTTCTCTGGATAAAACACTAAACCAACATGCCTCCTCCCTTTTGAGAGGATCCCAAAATCCAGCCATAGGTGTGGTCTTACCCTGTGGCCCCAAAGGGCAATGGTATCATAATACAATAGCCTGACAACACTGGGTGCAGTGAGAGGGTGTCTGTCATTTCCCCTACAGAAAGCTACTCTACTTCCCACTCAGAAGCCATTTAGTAGGAATGGGGCTAACAATTGCAATAGTGAGTGAGCACATCACACTGATTCTGTAACAAGAAGACTTCAGTGAGGCAGCGTTCCCCATTCCTGGTCCATCCTTCAGGACTTTTGATGGCCCCCACAGCTGCCCTTCCCTTGTTTTGGTGTGACTATCCCACTGTAAGTCCACTCCCATTACAGCCACTGCTATGCTCCTCTTCCAGGAACAAGTGACTACCCTGGAAAAAGAAGAGATGAAACAAATTGCCCTTCAAATATGAAGTAAAACAATTCTTTAATTATTAAGATTACGGCTGGGCTTTAAGAAAAGTCTATAAATCTTAAATGTCATGTTGAACTGGGGAAATGGTTATAGCAGCCTCGCATATATCATTCGAATTAATAAACATTATCACAGTATTAAGAAGGCAAGGTAAACAAATAGCTTAAGTATTTTATTTGTTTGCAACTAAGCTTGTTAACACTATATAATGAAAATGTACAAAGAATAATGTTGCAGTTTTTGGTTAGATTTAAGTCAAAGACATTCATTAATAAGGAATCTTCGAATGTGAATATTCCAGAAATTTCTCTAAGCCATCTGATCAGAACAACTGTCTCTGAATATTACCTTACTTTGGAAGGTATTGGCATACATTTGAATTAAACTCAGAATTTTCAAAATAAGCCCTAATTTAAAAAAACTATTCTATACTCAAACTAAAACAATTTTAATAGAACTTTCCTTTCCAGAAACAATAATAAAGGAAACAAGGCATTTTGTAAAATGTGGTCCTGAACAAGTCACAGTAAAAAATAAATGTATACTCAACTTCCACCTCCTCAAAACAGAGGCTACTTTCTGTTCCTCAGCCTTGGAAACAAGGTAAAGAACAGTCTGTAAGCAACTTCGGGCAGGGGGCTGCCAAAACAAAGCTCGAGCAGTTGCACATGGACACCTCTTAGAATTCGGGGGAACCTGACCAAAGGATCCAAATTCTCTTTTGAATAACTGATGCGAGAGTGAAGTGGCTCCTCCCAAACAGCAGTGCCGCCGGGGCCTGGCCCAGCCCGGTGCTCACCTGTGTAACGCTCCCAAGCAAACCTTGATCCTCCTGCTCCGGCGGAGACTTTTTCTTTTTAGAGGTTCAGTGTCCAGGGAGCTCTTTGTGTGAATGAGGTGAGCACAGACTCCATGTGGGTATTTTAAGGCTTGGAGTCAAAGTATTTTTTAACACGGCTAGGCAGAGTCCATGTGTCAAATGGCCTGTCTCCAGTTTGTTCTAATTCGTCACCACACATTTGTTGACCTAGGACCACAGACCTTTGCTATGTTATCATAATCACATCTAATGTCCATCCTAACTTATGATTCATATTCTGTGCCTGGAAACAGTCCCTGTATTTAACAATAATACCTACACATAAAACAATCCACTGTTACAACTTATATGGTCACAAAACATTAACGATCTTCTTTAGACCAAGCAAATGTTTTTAACCATAATTGTCGTGCATCAAATTCACAGCCAGAATCCCCAAGATCAAAAAAATTTGCACAATACAAATAATAACTTAAAATACACATACACACATATACACACACTCTCACACACACTTCTTACAGAACTGTGCTTGGGGAAACTCCATTTGTTGAGTGCCACTGAGGGCATATTTTGCTAAACTTCTGCTCCAGGTATTTTTGTTTGGAAAATCTATCACAGTAGGGCACAGCTGTTTATTGGATGAGCAGAAAAGAAAGATATGCTTGTGGCAACGAGAAAGTTTTAAGGTCTTTCAAGTTGTATAAAATGGACCTGCAGAAACGTTTAAGTGTTCTCAGGATGCAAAGTTGGAGCTGAAATGTGATATCAAACCAGTTGCAAAAAGTGTACAGCAGCCATCTCTTGAGGTCAAACCTGGTACCCAGATACGCAAGAAAGCTTCAGGACACGTCTATAAATTAGGAATAAAAACAAAAGAGTGTTAAGAATACTAAAAAATACAGTATTGTGCTTTTTTTAATTAATCAATGGTAAATGTGATAAACAGCATAGAGGATATGAATCACCAGTGAAAAGGTCCTAAATTTTCAAGAATTTAAGAAACCTGACTCAGGTTCAGTTTTGATATACAGCTATTCATAATTTATGTTTTGACTAATTGGTAGTTGCAAGATGTTTAGAATTAAGAAATTCTGACCACACACTTGATAAGTTGGCTTAGGGAATCTGGACGAATACTCAACTTCTCTAAGTGCTATCCCTACCTGTAAAATGGGGCTAACAATAGTTCCTCTCTCATAGGGTTGCTGTGGGTTAAATAAACTTCCTGAGGATTTAAAGGGCTAGCACAGTGCTGGGCATGCAAGTCTCCTCTAAATATTAGCTACTTTACTTCACAGGGGTTTTAGCTCTCAGGAGACAAGGTATATTCAGTGTCAAAATCTTGCTCTTGGAAGTTGGAAAATTCAAAGAAAAATTTGGCAATACTTACAGCTTGTTGGCCTTGTCCCATATCGTCGCATAATCTGATCATGTGTGAATTTCACAAAAGATTCATATTGTTCTGTGAGGGGAAAGACAGGATATACTATCCCAGAAACTCTCCCTCAGCTTTTTAAGAATCAAGTGTCAGGATCACATCCAGCTTCCCAGTTTAAATTATCCACTCTCAGGCCCTCCCTGTAATGGTCACTGTGAGATCTGTTACTTCCCCTTAGATCCCAGAGCCAAATCGCTGCCTCCTAGATTTGGTCACTGACCATGTACAATATAATAATTTTTCTAATAATCTCGCCCCTGCCGTAACTCCATCCCCTTCTAATGGCCTCCCCAGACAGATATGCTCACTACTAAAAGCCAGCCAATTTTAGGATATCTCCTATGAGGCATGAGGCTTGAAGCTCTTTTCTGCACTCTATCCTTGCTATAAATTTTAACACACACACTGAGTGAAAGAGGTGGGAGGCCAGAAAGCTAAGAAAAAATTCCATATACCCAACTGCAGACAGTTTCATAGAAATACCTCCTAAAGGGAAACTCAGTAGAATGATAGTCTGACCTTCGTGAACAGAGAAGTGACTTAGAGCCAAATGGTCTGAACAGCGTTGGGGTGAGGGCTGAGGAGGGGAATGGCATACTAGAGCTTCTTCTTCTAACACACATTATTAGCACATTAGAGCATCAGGAAGATCTACCATGAAGAAACCCATTTAACTTTGTTCTTAAACCAACAGTCCTCAATTTAAAACAGACCTATTAACATTCTGAGGAACCACGTGGTATGGGTCACCAGATTAGGAAACAATACTGTTACAGGAAGAAGTTGTTGCCTGAAACCTCTCTGATCACAACATCGTCCTCTTTCACTAAACAGGTACTACTTTCTATTCCTGGTTCAAATCCCTTTCTTTCCCAAAAGGCTCCACTTGTTGCCATGATTAATCGCTCCCTTTGTTCTAGCCTGAGCTGTGCTTTCCAAACTGTAATGTATTCTCTAGTGTACGTCCAAAACACAGGATGCCTGACTTCCCACATCCACAAAATGACTCCCACCAGGAAGTCTGAATATGACTATATTCCACTCCTCCCAACCACCTGTTGGGAGGTTAGCACTATCCCAACCACCTGTTTACCCGCCAGCTAGCCCAAAAATAACCTCCTTAATGCCTTTATTCATATGGAAAATTCTTGAAAGCCTGGTTTGTTTCAGAAATGTAAATGAAAAGTCTTTCCACATAATGTAAAAATGAAGCGTTTAGAATTACCAAAGAGAGTAATTTAATACAACTCATTAAACTTCCTGCATGAAGTCCTACTCTTTTTCTAAATTACCATTCACTTAACCGGGCTTAATCCTTACTGAACCCTATTAACAATGGCAGAGCTGCTGTCTCGGCCTACCTGCTAGTTTGGTATTGAGGATTTGCTCATACTCCTCCCGAATTTTATCTTCATAGTCTTTTAAGAGACGCTCACATATTATTCCAACTTGTCGGAGGGTAAAGGTGGGCTGGTCCTTCTTCATCCAGGAGGAACCTGGCCAAAAGACAAATCTAGTTTGCATGATACATTCTAGTTCTAAGGTTCAGAATTAACAACTTTATATAAACAGTCCTAGGATATAAAAACTATTTAGAAAAATGATAGTTTTCACTACTTTACTAGGAATATTTTCACCTAATCCTCTGAGTTTCTGACATTTGTTTTACAAAGCAAGGCCAAAGGTAAATCGAGAAGTAGGAGGAACAACCTGTGTCCAGGTGTGCTGACTGATCTGCATACAGAAAAACAGTTGTGATGCCATAACAATCGGAGCCCACACTCAATGCTCGCTTGGTAGAAGACAAGAACAAAAAGTTTAAAGCTGATATAAAGCCTCCAGTCTGGATTAGAGAAAATAGATTGACAGTATGAAAGCTACCCAGATCCTTGGAGAGCACCTAGATCTACGTTTAACCAAGGTGGTGCATCATAATTATCTGTAGAATTAACAAAAAAAAGATATGCATTCTGATTTAAATCTGGGGTAGAGCTTGGGCAGCTCTTTACTTTCCACAGGTGATTCTGCTAAGAAATGGTTAGGAGTTTGACACTTAGGAGACCAAGTGAGTTGCCCAATATAAAAAGCTCTTAGCAAAGTCATTTAAGTATGAATGAAGGAGAAGATTAGACAGTAAACATCTCATCCTCGGTCCCTTTTGAATTTAGGTTGAAAAGAGTGAAATGTTCATAAGATAGTAGTTAGAAACTGAAATGTCCACTGGAATGCCAGAAAACATGGAAATCGGTTTTTTTAATTTTTTTTTTTTTTGAGGAAGATTAGCCCTGAGCTAACATCCGTGCCTATCTTCCTCCACTTTATATGTGGGACACCTACCACAGCATGGCTTGCCAAGTGGTGCTATGTCTGTACCTGGGATCCAGACCGGCGAACCCCATGGCGCCGAAGCGGAACGTGTGCACTTAACTGCTGCGCCACCGGGCCAGCCCCTGAAATCGGCTTCTTGATCATCGTGAAAGCCGCAGCTCTACTGGTAGCCCAGTACTGAGTTGTTCCTCAAAGCTCAGCCTGAAATCTGTTTCTTTGGGCCCTCTTGGTCTATACACCATTTAACATCCTAAACAAATCATTTTTTGCTTATATCAAAATTTTTCCTTTACAGCTGAAACTTGATCAAACATCTAGGCAGTCATTATTTATAAGTGTTTCTCTACCCATAACATATCCTATTACTTCAAAAATTTATTGCTAAAATCTCAAGAGAAAATGAAGGAGAGATTTGCTAGCTGTAACCAGTGAGAGGTCTATTACTCATGTATGTGCAAGAGCAATTAGAAAGGGTGTTGTTCCAGAGCCAAGACCTTTGGGTTACAAGAAGACGATTTTTTAAAAAATTGAGGAGAAGTTCACATAAAATGAAGTGAACAATTCAGTGCCCTTTAGCATAATCATAATGTTGTACAAGCACTGCCTCTACCTAGTTTGCAAAGTAGCACACCTTCCCCATGAGGCAGTTTTTCCCCACTCCCCGCTCCCCGCTTCCCCCAGCTCCTGGCCAACACCAATCTGTGTTCTGTAAGGAGACAATTTTTAAACAAGGTAATTTTTACCTCCCTCTTAGAACTGTTAAAAAGCAGAACACTTTGTGAGGAAATAAACTCTTCTACTGTTAAAGACGACGGAGTTCACCACCAATGGAGATGTCCGAGCACTGGCCTGTTGACTATTGGCAGGAATATGGCAGGCGAGACTGGTGGCTGAAGTACGTGACCATGAAGATTCCCTCCAACCCTGAGATTCTATTTTTGAGCACATCCTCTCTCACCACCTGTCAACATTATACAGCAGTGCTGCCACACAACTTTCTGCAATGAGGGAAATATCCTATAGTTGTGCTGTCTAATGCAACAGCGACGTGAGGCTAATGAGCACTTGAAATGTGGCCACTGTATCTGAGAAACTAAATGTTAAAATTTTATAACATTTTAATTAATTTCAAATTAAACAGTCACATGTGGCCAGTGGCTACGATATTAGACGCTGCAGTTATAGAGGGTACTCTTGCACTGTGTGGATGGAAGCCCAATCAAATCAATCTAAGGTATTTTCCAATTTCATGACTCTATGGTTTTAAAAGTATTTATAAGCAGTAATATGATGCATACACTTTACCAATTTTCTCACTTCAGACAAAATCAATTTTGGATTAGGAACTGTCATGTTAGTACCATTTACGAACTCTTAAGTGGACTGCGCACTAAAGCACGCTTACCTGGCGAACTAGGTGCTGCGAGTGCTGCGGAGTGAGGCTGACTTTCCGAAGTACAAGCTTCACTCTGATTAAGAACAACTTCTAAATGTCTCCACCTCTGATAACGACTATATTCTTGTTTTATGTTCTGAAAAATTTGCTCTAATAAAAAAGAAACACACTTGAGCATTCAGTTTATTGTGTCATTTATTCAAACTTCAACAAGGAAAATGCTTATACCGAATAAAGCACTCCTCCTATAACCCCCGAAGTGTGCCCTCCTATTGCTGCTATTCCAACAATACATAGAACAGCTATTTTGGCATGAGCCACCCAGATAGTTCCCTTCGCTTGTTTTTCCTGTGACAATGAAGACAGAGCTGCTGTTTGCTGTAGGATTAACCAATACAACTAGTATCACTTCCCCGTCCTTCACCTGATAGGGAGCTATCTTGATCTCCTTTAATGTGCACAATTTCACAAACTGGGCTGTCAGGGGTGAGTCTCTTACCACCGAGGCCTTCTTACAATGAAGCTCTTGTCCTATTTGGGCCCAAGATCTTTGGGGAAGAGGACAGCAGAAACCATTATGTTCACAGCCTGGACACTGACCAGGGGAAGACCTGAGATTTATTGCTTGGAATTGATGACCAGGGCTTAGAAAAGAATTTTCTGATCCTGTAGGAGCCCATATTTGTGTAGGATTCAGATTACTATTTTGAGTCAAGGTAATCATAAACCAAATTTGCTAGCACTATGAAAGGGTCCAGGACACACAAATTACCAACCACCTTGAAGTCCACTCCTAGAGACAACACAGAATCTGGAATGATGTTTTAAGTTCTTCATTTTTGTGCTAGAATAATGTATTCACTCTCCAGATAATAAAGTCTCCTCATCAAAAACAAAACCCAGAAAATCGCATCACCACACCCCACTCACATTATTCTAATGTATGTTTTGCTATAGTCTTGTTTTTTTAATAGGTGGAAGTGTGGACGCCATTTTGCTTCTTCCTGGCTGTGTGACCATGACCTTGGGAAGTCATTCAGGATCTTTAGCCTAGATTCAATATAAACGTTAAATGCCTACCTGATAAAGTTGTGAGAATCAAAATCAAAGCTAATAATGCCGTGACAAATGACAGTACAGCCCAGGAACTGACATGAACTCAAAGTAGCTGCACATATAGCTAAACCCCCAAGACTCAGCTTAAACACTGGAACAACATAGGATGAGCAAAGCTTTTCTTTAAGAATACTATGTAGTTCATATTTTAGATCCCTGAACTTATAAAGTTTTCCCTTCATCTTTAAAATGTGTTATTCTCCAAGCACATACTTGCCAGATTCAATACAAGGATGTAAGGAACTGCAAAGACTGGAAACAAGAAAGGACAAGTATGAAGACATGCTCATGAGAACAGAAGGTCTTTGATAAAGCTCTAACTGCCTCCTGTATGTTAAAGTGAACAAATGGAAAGATAGAACTTTCAGGTTGGTAGAAGGACTAGGAAGTTCAAGACTCTAAAGATGCAGGGGAGGAAAATAAGGAAGTAGATAAGATTTTCTTCCCAAGGGCACTTAAAACAGGAAAAATGCATTTTTTAAAAAAAGAAAAATGCAAATTTCTTTTTAACAGTAGATAATAATTTTAATCCTTGCCTCCCATTATTATTTGAGGCTGTGCTTCCCGGTTGTATCAGACTAAGCCCATCCTCAAAAGCCTACAATGGTTCCTAGCTGCTACAGGCCAAACGTCAAACTCTTGAGCACGGCATTCCATGCCTTCCAAGTCTTGGCCCCATTATTTTTCCAGTTCCATCTCCCACTACAGCCCAGTTGCATTCAACTATCGTTTCCTTAATTTGTGGGTTTTCTGGCCTTTGCTCAAGCAGTCTTCCTTTGCTTGAAATGGAGCTGTGTCTCTGCCCCCAACATTATTCAAGACCCAGCTAAAATGCTATCTCAATCTGGAAGTTATTCCCCAACCCTCAAGACATTATCAATGAACTGCTTTGGTCTACTCACTCCAGGTTTAGAAACATCTCCCTGAGGTCAGCAACCCCCTTCCATGCCTGGGAGCCATCTATCTCATTTAAGCAACAAAAGGCTTAATTTTACAGGCCCTTTCCACAAAAAGTGCTATGACACGTTTTTTTAAAGATTATTGGCACCTGAGCTGTCATCTGTTGCCAATCTTTTTTTTCCCTTCTCCTCCCCAAAGGCCCCGAGTACACAGTTGTATATTTTAGTTGTGAGTGCCTCTGGTTGTGCTGTGTGGGACGCCGCCTCAGCATGGCCTGACGAGTGGTGCCGTGTCCGTGCTCAGAATCTGAACCAGTGAAACCCTGGGCCAGTGAAGCGGAGCGTGCAAACTTAACTACTCGGCCACAGGGCCGGCCCTGACACACTTTTTTTTTTAAGTGAAGTAAAAACCATTTCTGAGAGAAGTTTACAACCCTTGAGATAACTAGGATGATATAAAATAAAATCATTAATCTTAAATTCACTTTTCTGCTAGTTGGCTTTATTCTTGCTGTTTGTATAGCAACTAATAATTCCTCCCCATTCTTCCTTTTTAACCCTGAAGGCATCTTTCACTTAAGGGAAAGCATCAAATAATGAATCATTTATACTTTCTTTCATGACAGAACATATTCCAATAAGCATTAAGAAACATAACTGATCTTTACAAATGAGTATTTTAAATATCTTAACATAAAATGACCAAAAAGTTAGTTTGCATGATCTATGCAAAAATCTAAGATTAAAAAAATAGTGACCCATTAGAGCACTGTGCCACACTGAGGCTTCCAAATACATTCACGATCATTAAGCATTTGCTGTAATGTGACCTACGACAGAATTAGTCTACAGGGTAGTACTGGAAGAAACAAAACATTTACATAAAATGTTTTTTATGTAATGGGTTTTTACATCCATCAAGATAGACAGGGCAAGAATTCATTCTATTTTGCAGAAGAGAGACCCGGAAAGATTGTGGCTATCCTTGGATATCTGCAGGAGCAGTGAAAAACATCACTTCAAGTGGACATCTATGCCTTCTGCTTTTGAAGGGCTCTTAACAAAGAACTTTTGCAAACATTATCTCATTCAGTATATAAGGTTCTAAAACATTCAGTGGTCGGGGAATTTAGAGAAAATAGAGTTCCTTTGGGGACTGACTCAGGTAATGGATGGGAGACTTGAAGAAATGACTGTATATGGATTGGCAAATCGAAGGGGGAAACATCATGCTGGAAGGAAAGGATACAGGCACAGCCAGGTGGGTCTGCGGCAAAAGAGCAAAGGCACAGTTTGGAAAAAAAATGTATGAAAGATTGATTAGGTAGGATATGGTTATAGTTGATAAATCCTTTGAATGCGGGGATAAAGAAGAGGTGAACATGAGAAAGGATACAGCATCCAGGAGAGCTTGTCTGGCAACTGCAAGAATCTTGGTATGAGAGGATGAGGGCCTGAAATCTGAAATGTGCATAGGCAGAGGAAGGAGGAAATAAATCCTAAAGACACTGGTAACTGAAAAGGGGTGAGGAAGGAATGATTTTAAGGCCAATTCCAAGGTTGTGCTTACACTTAAGGAATAGAAAAAAGCAAAGAAATGACTTGATAAAGTCCAGTTTTGAGACGCCCCCCCCCATTCCCGGGAACCCTTTAAAACTGTTATATATTAATTCTGATGCACTTTCCCCTTTACTCCTGCACAATGGTTAGTTTTTTGGGGTTTTTTTTTACTTTATTGTCACACTAGTTCTCCCCTGTTCTTGGCCAAGGTGGAAACCCTTATTAAAAAGGAGTCTCTGTTACGGATAGTTGAATTTCTGCTTCCGGAACCTCTGTATGTTTCAGGATTCTCAAATTCTAGCTCACCACCTACCGATTTCAAGCCATATATGGTACAAGACAATAGCCATACAATAAAAGAACATGGCCAGTCCCTTAGAAATAGTCAGGTTGAAATCGGATTCCATGACTTCTGCGGCGGCCTCTGGTCCCTAAAGACTTGTGGAAATAGGTCTCCCTACAAGCTACTGGACAGTGCTCAAGAGCACACACTCGGGCCCCTTCTCAGTAACCCGCCCCCAACACCCACCCTCAAGGCCGGGTTCGTGAGGAGAACCCAATTTTCCAAGGCCCACTGGATCTGCAGGGCGGCTCAGCGCAGGCCCGCAGAGCCGAGGCGGGGGGGGTCTTCGGGGACCGGGGGGCCCCGAGTGGCCAGGGATATTCCCATCTTCCTCTTGCTCCCCACCCCTCTAATCTCCCCAGCTCCGGGAAACCCGAAAAGCCACACTGTGGCCCCACCACCCCTCCCGGATGTCTCCGATCCCCGGAAGCGCCCAGGCCCAGCGGCACCCCAGTTCCCTTTTCTCAGGGCAAAGAAGGGGTCTGCGGGGGAATCGGCCTAGCGTCCATAATTAACCCCCCATATGCCCGGCCTGGCTTCCTGCCAAGCCCGCAGCGCAGGTTACCCGGAGTTGGAAGGCGCCGCTCGCTGCCGGGCGGGGCGGGCTGCTGCAGGGCCGGCGGCGGGGTCTGCGTCTGGAGCAGCGGCGGCGGCGGCTCGGCGTCGGGGGGCCTGAGGCCCGGAGTGGGGCCGGGCAGGGGGGCGCAGCGCCGCCGCTTCGGGGACCCGGGGTTCAGCAGCGCCGCCTCGAACTCCATGGGCCGCTTCAACGTCGCCCCGCACGCCATGCCGCCGAGGGGCCAGGGACCAGGAGCGGACGCGGCTGGAACGGCGGCCCGACCTCCGGCTCCTCAGCCGAGCTCCCGAGCCAAGCCGGCTCCAATGGCGCCTCCAGCACCCGGCAGCGGCGCTGGCCCCGCCTCCTGTGACGTCACGGGCCGCGGCCACCGCCCGGCGGAGGGGGGCGAGCCGGAAGGGGGCCGCTCCGGGAGGGCCGTCAGCCACGTTCCGGCCCGCGGCGCCCCCTGCGGAGGAAATGGAACGGTCTGGGCGGAGAGCTCGGTCACCAAGCAACGTCGGGAAGGCCCCCACCCCCGCCTCCGCCCCTCCCAGAGTCCCATCCTCTCCCCCTTTTCGGAGCCGTAGCGCCGGGGTGGCCCCTTAGGTTTTCGCACCTGCGCGACACGGGCGTGGGGGCGGGGAGAGCTCGGAAGGGCCTTTCAAGAGGCCGCGGGGGCCGGTGTCCCCGGGGCTGGTGTCTCCGGGGTCGGCCACCTCCTTTATCTAGGCCGCTCTAGTGCCGGTGCTAAAGGAGAGGGTGATTCTGAAAGGTCCTCAAGGGCGTTCCCGGAGTCCAGGGAAGCCTTCACTTAACATAACCCGAGATCTGAGGCTGGACTTTAGGAAGTACACCAACCCCATCAAATTGTGTGCAAAATTGTGTGTGTGTGTTTGTGGATGTATTTTGGGATAGATGACCTGTATCTTCATCAGCTCATCAAAGAGATTTTTACTCAAAATAGTTAAAAACAAACAGAAAACAACCCAGTGGCTTAAATCATCCAAGAATGGTGTCAGAATGTTAGAAACTTCAACTGATGTCAGTCTCCCCATCTGACCTGGCAGCTCAGGTGCTTCCTCAGGTCTGTTCGAATTCTTTACAGCGGTGCCAGCAGTAAATTTCTTTTGATATTCCGGAAAAGTAAATAGATAACAGGAGGGGTCTGCTTTCAGAAGCTGCATATGTTTGTTAATTACTGTGCTGGGAAGCGGGTCCAGTGCTTTCAACAGATCATCAAAGGAATCTCTGATCCAAAAAAGGTTAAAACCTATCTATAGCTATTCATATACATTAAATAATAATGGCCGTACCTCCTGGCATCTGTCTGCTTCAACATATCTCTGGGATTTTCCAGAACAGTGCAAATTTCAGATACTCTCTTCTAATAGGTCATATGCGAGATCTGTGTGCCCCAATATTTGAGTTGGAGAATACGGACATACTACCTCGGTCCCATTCTTCCTCCTTTTTCTGTTGCTTTTCTCTGGATCCCCTCTACCCAGTTTCTCCAAATTTTATAAAGATCCAAACATAGGTCAAGTTTTTTTGCATTTATCTTTGAGAAATACCAGAAATAATTTTAAAATGACTGAGCATACCAGATGTTAAACTTATTTTATCCCATCTCTTCCATAAGGGCATAAAGAAGGTTTACAATAGGCTAGAAAACTAGAACTAGAACAGCAGGGGAAAAAAAAAAATCACAATTATCCTGGGGTTAAACATGACCGTAACTGAATTTGAGATTTAGTTCTGAGCTTCTTGGCTGCCAGGGCAAAAATGAAAACACAGTCCATGTTGGATAGATCTTGTCATCTGAAAGGAATCAGTTTATCATAGGGGTCAGACCATAGATTCTTTTCCATAGCTCTAAATTCTAAACGTAGTTTCTCATGTGACTTTATTAGGAAGCAGTGAATGAGGTAATAAAGCAAGCAAGATTTGAACAATTGCAAAAGCAAAATTCGTACAGATATTCCTTATGTCCAATAAAAGCCAAAGACATAAAAGCAACCTAGTGATGGTTATTTTTTAGGGGTTTGTCTAATGTGGTCCAAGCAAATTGCTTTCTTGTGGTTTGAAAAGTGTGTCCCTTGGGTCATCGTTCTCAATAGCACTCCTTCTAGCTAGGGTTTTGCTAAGTGCTTTGATTGTCACTCTCTTCTCTGTGATCCTTTAAAACTTTGAGCGTGCCTTGTAATGTTAGTGTTTTAAAACAGGAAGTTACAACTTGTTTACATATCTGACTGTGCTTCAAAACTATAAATTCCTTGAGAATAATTACCAGGCCTCATTCATCTGTGTTTCCCCACTCCCAGCACAGTGTTTAAATATGGCAGGGGTAGGCACAGAATAAATATTGTCAAACGAATAAATCGCAATTATTTCGAGGTTGTTCTCTCTCCCTGAAAGCTGACAGACCACATTGCTGAATGAGGGTGGATTTAGATGATTCAGAAACCAAACAAGAAGGTGGTATATCCTGTTGTAAGTTGCAATTGACAGTGGCCCAACCAGAGGGATGTCCTTGAGGGAAGCAGATGGGCTGCTCTGAAGGCCACTCAGTGTGCTATCTCCTTATGAGGTCATCACAATCCAGGTCAGCTTTGCTTTGCATATCCAGACACTTGACCAGTCATACACGTGCACACATGTATACACACATTACTAATTACCTTCCATGTACTAGGCATTATGTTATTGTGGTTGAGGATTCTATGGTATGAAAAGAGATATGGTTCTTGCCCTCCTAGGGCTTCCAGTCTGTTAGAGATGGCAGACATGAGTCAAATCATCACAACAACAAATATATAATCACAAACTGTGACAAATACCATGAAGGAAAAGGACAGAAAATTATGAAAGAGTACAACAGAGGTCTTAACCTGTTTTGGAGAGTAATGATTTCCCTGAAGAAGTGATGTTTACACTAGGAATTAACTAAGCAAAGAGAGGATGGGAACATCCCAAGCCTGAGGGGACAGCATATCCAAAGTCATATGATAGAAGAGACCATAATGGATCAAAAGAAGTCTCAAGTGGCGGTGGTTCAGAGCATGAATGCAGAGACTCAGGGGAGAAAAAACTGACGAGGAAGGCAGGAGCCTGATCATTTAATGCCCTGTGGGCTTCCGTGAGATTTTTTTTTTTTTACCTTTATCTTAAGATCAGTAGGAAGCTACTTCAGGGGTTAAAGTGGGAACAAAAGAGTTTAAATATGATCGAACATACATTTGAAAAGATTCCTGGCTGCTATGGAGAACAGACTGGAGGAAAGCAGGGGTGAGTGGAGGAGGTCAGTAAAGAGGTTATTGTGTCTGTCCAGATGCATGCTTTGTAGGATTAGTTTTATAACATTACCAGGAACCTCCCATTTCCCGGCACACACAAATTTTTTCATAGTCCCACCTGGGGGTGTTTCTATGCTAGTTCACCCTGTGAAAGCTCAGGAATATGTCTGAGGCTCTATATACTGGGGCCAGCAGTTGTCTGACTCAGGAGCATGGCTGGGCTAAAGTTGGGGCTGGGAATGAAAGGAAAGAAGGATATTATCTGGGGCCGGCCTGGTGGCACAGCGGTTAAGTTCCCACATTCTGCTTCTTGGCACCGGCTCGGATCCTGGGTGCAGACCGCTTGGCAAACACCATGCTGTGGTAGGTGTCCCACGTATAAAAGTAGAGGAAGATGGGCATGGATGTTAGCTCAGGGCCAGTCTTCCTCAGAAAGAAGAGGAGGATTGGCAGTAGTTAGCTCAGGGCTAATCTCCCTCAAAAAAAAAAAAAAAAAAAGAGGAAGAAGACATAAATAAATGGAAATATGTCCCAGGTTCATGGATTAGAGGACTTGGTAAAATGCCAAAGTGATCTGCAGATTCAGTGCAACCCTATCAAAATCCCTGCGACATTTTTTGTTAAAATAAAAAAATTCAGCCTAAAATTCATACAGAATCTCAAGGGACCTGAAACAGTGAAAACAATTTTGAAAAAGAAGAACAAAACTGAAGGATTCCCACTTCCTGATTTTAAAACTTACTACAAAGCAACTGTAGTCAGAACAGTGTGGTACTGGCATAAAGACGGACATCTAAACCAATAGAATAGAATAGAGAGCTCAGAAATAAACCCTCGTATATATGGTCAAATGATTTTTGACAAGAGTGCCAAGACCATTCAATGGGGAAAGGATAGGTTTTTCAACAAATGGTGCTGGGAAAACTGGATATTCACATGCAAAAGAATAAAGTGGACCCTTACCTAACATTGTATACAAAAATTAACTCAAAATGGATCAAGGATCTAAATGCAAGACCTAGAACAATAAAACTTTTAGAAGAGAACATAGGACAAAAGCTTCATGACTTTGGATTTGCCAATGATTTCTTGGATATGACACCAAAGGCAGTGGTAACAAAAGAAAAAATAGACAAATTGGACTTCATGAAAATTTAAGAATTCTATGCATCAAAAGACGCTATTCACAGAGTAAAAAGGCAACTCATAAAGTGGGAGAAAATATTTGCGAATCAGATATCTGATAAGGAATCAATATCCAGAATACATAGAGACCTTCTGAAACTCAATATTAAAAAAAAAACCCAGCCCGATTCAAAAATGAGCAAAGGCCTTAAACAGACATTTCTCCCAAGAAGCTATATGAATGGCCAATACACACATGAAAATATGCTCAACATCACTAATCACCAGGGAACTGCAAATCAAAACTACAATAAGATACCACCTCACATCCACTAGGATGGCTACTATCAAGAAAATGAAATATAACAAATGTTGGCAAGGATGTAGAGAAACTGGAACCCTTGTGCTCTGTTGGAATGTAAAATGGTATAGCCACCGAGGAAAACAGGATGATGGTTGCTCAAAAAGTTAAAAATAGAATTACCACGTGATCCAGTAATTCCACTTCTGGGTATATACTCAAAAAAACTGAAAGCAGAGTCTCAAAGATATATTTGTATACCCAAGTTTATAGCAGCATTACTCACAATTGTTAGAACATGGAAGCAACCCAAGTGTCCAATGACCAATGAATGGATAAGCAAAAATGAAATATTTTCCAGCCTTAAAAAGAAAGGAAATTCTGCAACATGCTACAACGTGGATGAACCTTAAGGCTCTTATACGAAGTGAAACATGCCAGTCACCAAAAGACAAATACTGTGTTTATGTATTTGCGTATCACTTATATGAGGTACTTAGAGTCATCAAAATCATAGAGACAGAAAGTGTAATGCTGGTTGCCAGGGGTAGAGGGGAGGGAGAATGGGAAGATATTGTTAATAGGTTTCAGTTTTATAAGATGAAAATAATTATGGGGATGGATGGTGGTGACGGCAGCACAGCAATGCGAATGTACTTGATACCACTGAACTGTATACTTAAAAGTAGTTAAGATGATACATTTTGTATTATGTGTGTTTTGCCAAACACAAAACAACCCCAAGAATAACTGGAACAAAGTCATAGGTTATTTGAAGAATATGATAAAATGTTATTGAACTACATAAAATTAGAGCTGGACAAGTAGAAAGTTATTTGTTCTTGAATAAGAAAATAATGTTATAAATATAAAAAAATTTTTAAATTATTTATATTTAATACAATTCCAGTTAGAATTCTGGCAGGCAGTTTTTTGGAAATTTATTGTATTGAATTGTTAAAATGACCTTAAATCCATATGGAAGAATATATTCCCTAGAATAACCAAGGAAAATATGAAAAAGAAATACGGTGAAGGGGGACTGCCTACTTAACCAGCTATCAGAACACTCATGAAACAGCTGTACTTAAATTAATATAATGTCGGCATAAAAATACATCAGTGGAAAATAATGGAAAATCTAGAACTAGATCTCCGTGTAGAAAAGAGTTCAGCATATGACAGTAGTGTCATTTGTCATGGTCAGAGGGAAAAACACAATTCCTTTAGTAAATGATGCTGTTAAACTGGTTCCATATATGGAAGAAAATAATCTGACCCCTGTCTATACAATTTCAAAAGATGGTTTAAATATTTACATTTAAATGTAAACATAAAATAACATAATAAAAATCTTAGAAGAAAATGTAAGAGGAGATCTAATATACAACACAGTGATTATAGTTAATAATACTCTATTGCATACTTGAAATTTGCTAAGAGAGTAGATTTTAAGTGTTCTCAGCATACATAGAAAAAAGGTAACTATGTGAAGTGATGGATATGTTAATTAACTTAATTGTGAGAATCATTTCACAATTTATACGTGTTAAATCATCACATTGTCATTCAGAACGGAAGGAGAGATAAAGACTTTCCCAGACAAGCAAAAATGAAAGGAGTTTATCACCAAGAAACCAGTTCTACAAGAAATGCTGAAGACGCTTATTTAAGTGGGAGAGAGAAGACCACAAATAGGAATGAGAAAATTATTTTTTAAAAAATGCAATAAAATCACTGGTAAAGGCAAAAATACAGTAAAGGTAGCAGATCAACCACCTATGAAGACAATATGAAGGTTAAAAGACAAAAGTACTAAAATCACCTATTTCAATGATAGGAGGGTAATGGGTAGACACACGCAACATAAGATATGAGATATGATGTCAAGAACATAAAATGTGGGAGGAGGGGAGTAAAAGAGTAGAGCTTTTAGAAAGAGGTCAAACTAAGGAGACTGTCAACTCAATATAGATTGCTTTATATGTAGAATATTTTATATGAACCTCATGGTAATCACAAACCAGAAACCTATAATAAAAAAACAAATAAGTAAGAGAAAGGAAATCAAACATATTACTAAAGAAAGCCATAAAATCACAAGGGACGAGAGCAAGAGAAGAAGAAAGGAACAGAGAAAAACTACTAAAACACCCAGAAAAAAAATAACAAAATGGCAATAAATACATATTTATCAACAGCTACTTTAAATGTCAGTGGACTAAATGCTCCAATCCAAAGGCACAGGGTGGCCAACTGGATAAAAAAAAAGACCCATATATATGCTGCCTACATGAGACACACTTCAGACCTAAAGACACTCACAAACCGAAAGTGAAAGGATTGAAAAACATACTCCATGAAAATGGCAAAGAAAAGAAAGGGTAGCAATATTTATATCAGACAAAATAGATTTTAAAACAAAAACTGTAATAAGAGACAAAGAAAGGCACTACCTAATGACAAAGGGAACTATCCAACAAGAGGATATAACTCTTGTAAATATCTATGCACCCAACATAAGAGCACCTAAATATATAAAGCAGTTATTAACAGACATAAAAGGAGAAATAAACAGTAACACAATAATAGTAGGGGACATTTACACTCCATTTACACCAATGGATAGATCATCCAAACAGAAGATCAATAAGGAAACATTGGTCTTAAATGACACATTAGACAAGATGGACTTAGTACATATACATAGAACGTTCCATCTAAAAACCACAGAATAACATTCTTTTCAAATGCACATGGAACATTCTCCAGGATTGATCACATATTAGGCCACAAAACAAGTCTCAATAAATTTAAGAAGATCGAAACAATACCAAGCATCTTTTCTGACCACAAAAGTATGAAATGAGAAATCAACTGCAGGAAGAAAATCAGAAAAGCCACAAATATGTGGAGATTAAACAAACTGCTACTGAACAATGATTGGGTCAATGAAGAAATCAAAGGAGAAATCAAAAATACCTGGAGACAAATGAAAATATGACATGCCAAAATCTATGGGATACAGCAAAAGCATTCTATGAGGGAAGTTTATAGCAATTCAGATCTACCTCAACAAACAAGAAAAATCCCAAATAAACAATCAACAGTGCACCTAAAGGAACTGGAAAAAGAACAAAGTCCAAAATCAGCAGAAGGAAGGAAATAAAAATCAGAGAGAAATAAATGAAATAGAGACTAAAAAAGCAGTAGAAAACATCAATGAAACCAAGAGCTTGTTCTTTGGAAAGATAAAAAAATCAACAAATCTTTAGCTAGACTCACTGAGAAAAAAAGAAAGATGGCTCAAATAAATAAAATCAGAAATGAAAGAGGAGAAATTACAAAAGACACCTCTGAAATACAAAAGATTATAAGAGAATGCTATGAAAAGCTATACACCAACAAATTGGATAATCTAGAAGAAATGGATAGATTCTCAGAATCATACAACCTTCCAAAACTGGATCAAGAAGTAGAGAATTTGAATAGACTAATCACCAGTAAGGAGATAGAAATAGTAATAGTAATCAAAAGCCTCCCAAAAATAAAAGTCCAGGACCAGATGGCTTCCCTGGTGAATTCTACCAAACATTCAAAGAAGACTTAATACCTATCCTTCTCAAACTCTTCCAAAAAATTGAAGAGGAGGGGAAGCTTCCTAACTCATTCTATGAAGCCAACATCATCCTGATACCAAAATCAGACAAGGACAACATAAAAAAAGAAAATTACAGGCCAACATCACTGATGAACGTTGATGCAAAAATCCTCAACAAAATTATAGCAAATTGAATGCAACACTACATTAAAAAGATCATGCACTCTGATGAAGTGGGATTTATTCCAGGGATGCAGGGATGGTTCAACATCTGCAAATCAATCAATGTGATGCACCACATCAACGAAATGAAGAATAAAAATCACGTGGTCATCTCAATCGATGCAGAGAAAGCCTTTGACAAGATACAGCATCCATTTATGATAAAAACTCTAAATAAAATGGGTATAGATGGAAAATACCTCAACATAATAAAGGCCATATATGACAAACCCACAGCTGATATCGTTCTCAATGAAGAAAAACTGAAAGCTATCCATCTAATAACAGGAAGCAGACAAGAATGCCCACTTTCACCACTCTTGTTAACATAGTATTGGAAGTCCTAGCCAAAGCAATCAGGAAAGAAAAAGAAATAAAAGGGATCCAAATTGGAAAAGAAGAAGTGAAACTGTCACTATTTGCAAACAACGTGATTTTATATGTAGAAAACCCTACTAAAGAATCTACTCAGAAACTTTTAGAAATAATAAATGAATATAGTCAAGTTGCAAGATACAAAATCAATGTACAGAAATCAGTTTTGTTTCTATACATTAACAATGAAGTAGCAGAAAGAGAAATTAAGAATACAATCTCGTTTACAACTGCAACAAAAAGAATAAAATACCTAGGAATAAACTTAACCAAAAAGGTGAAAGATCTGTACACCAAAAACTATAAAATATTGTTGAAAGAAATTAGAGAAGACAGAAAGAAATGGAAAGATATTCTGTGCTCTTGGATTGAAAGAATTAACATAGTTAAAACGTCCATACTTCCTAGAGCAATCTATAGATTCGGTGCAATCCCTGTCAAAGTTCCAACAACATTTTTTACAGAAATAGAACAAAGAATCCTGAAATTTAAATGGAACAACAAAAGACCCTGAATAGCCAAAGGATTCCTGAGAAAAAAGAACAAAGCTGGAAGTGTCACATTGCCTGACTTCAAACTATAGTACAAAGGTATAGTAACCAAAACAGCATGGTACAGGCACAAAAACAGACACACAGATCAATGGAACGGAATCGAGAGCCCAGAAATAAACCCACACATACATGGACAGCTAATTTTTGACAAAGGAGCCAAGAACATACAGTGGAGAAAGGAGAGTCTCTTCAATAAATGGTGTTGGGAAAACTGGACAGTCACATGCAAAAGAATGAAAGTAGGCCATTATCTTACACCATACACAAAAATCAACTCAAAATGGATTAAAGTCTTGAATGTAAGATCTGAAATCATGAAACTTCTAGAAGAAAACATAGCCAACATGCTCTTTGACATTGGTCTTAGCAACATTTTTTCAAATACCATGTCTGACTAGGCAAGGGAAACAACAGAAAAAATAAACAAATAGGACTGCATCAAACTAACCATCTTCTGCACAGCAAAGGAAACCATCAACAAAACGAAAAAACAACCTAACAATTGGGAGAATATATTTGCAAACCATATATCAGATAAGGGGTTAATATCCAAAATATACAAAGAACTCATACAGCTCAACAACAAAAAAACTACCAACCCAATTAAAAAACGGGCAAAAGATCTAAACAGACATTTCTCCAAAGAAGATAAACAGATGGCCAACAGGCATAGGAAAAAATGTTTAACATCGTTAACTGTCAGGGAAATGCAAATCAAAACTACAATGAGATATCACCTCACTGCTGTCAGAATGGCTTTAATTAACAAGACAGGAAACAATAAGTGATGGAGAGGATGTGGAGAGCAGGGAACACTCGTACACTGCTGCTGGGAATGCAAACTGGTGCAGCCACTATGGAAAATAGTATGGAATTTCCTCAGAAAATTAAGAATAGATCTACCATATGATCCAGCTATCCCACTGCTGGGGATTTATCCAAAGATTTGAAAAGACAAATGCATAAGGATACGTGCACCCCTATGTTCATTGCAGCATTATTCACAATAGCCAAGACTTAGAAGCAACCTAGGTGTTCATCAAGTGACAAATGGATAAAGAAGATGTGGTATATATACACAATGGAATACTACTCAGCCATATGAAATGATGAAATCTGGCCATTTGTGACAACATGGATGGACCTTGAGGGTATTATGCTAAGTGAAATAAGTCAGAGGGAGAAAGTCAAATACGATATGATGTCAATCATAAGTAGAAGACAAAAACAACGACAAACAAACACATAGCAACAGAGATTGGATCGGTGGTTACCAGAGGGGAAGGGGGAGGGAGAAGGGTGAAAGGGGTGGTTAGGCACATGTGTGTGATGATGGATTGCAATTAGTCTTTGGGTGGTGAACATGATGTAATCCACACAGAATTCGAAATATATTATGATGTACACCTGAAATTTATATAATGTTATAAACCAATGTTACTGCAAAAATAAAATTAGTAAAAAAATTATCATGTTGTACACTTAAAAAAATCATGTTGTACAACCTAAATATATACAGTTTTTGTGAATCACACCTCAATAAATCTGGGGAAAAAAAGACAACTGTGCTGATAAAGTATCTGTTTAAACTGCAGGTGCTCAAATCATTTTGATAAAATTTGAATATGTTTACATAATTTAAAGAGGAAAAGGTTTTAAAGATTTTCTTTTTTCTTTTTCTCCCCAAAGCCCCCCAGTACATAGTTGTATATTTTTAGTTGTGGGTCCTTCTAGTTGTGGCACGTGGGATGCTGCCTCAGCATGGCTTGATGAGCAGTGCCATGTCCATGCCCAGGATCTGAACCAGCAAAACCCTGGGCCCCGAAGCAGAGCACGCGAACTTAACCACTTGGCCACAGGGCCGGACCCCGGAAAAGGTTTGAAAACAAAGCAACTATTTTTATTTTGTATACATTAAAAAAAGGAATGAAAATGTGGAGACCATATATACAACCTAGGTATGAGGTAGACAAAGGCAGCAAACTCAGTTGTTGGAAAAGAAAAGAAAGAACTACTTGACTAAATGAAACTTTTTAATGAACTTATAAAACAGGCAACAAATCTGGTGAAAAAATGCAATAGAGAGAAAGGAGTTAATATTTATAACATTAGAGGAATTCCTACAAACGAACAAGAAAGACTGACAACCCTAGAGAAAAATGGACAAAGGACGTGAAGAAGTAATTCACAGAAGAACAAATCTGATAGACAGGAAGCATATGAAAAGTGCTGTCTCACTAATAGCCAGGGAAATGCAAACTAAAGTAACAATGAGATACCACTTTATACTTGTCGGAATGCGAAAATTTAAAAATTCAGATAATATATATATTTTTTTCTTCTTCTCCTCCCCAAAGTCCCTCGATACACAGTTGTAAATTCTAGTTGTGAGTGCCTCTGGTTGTGCTATATGGCACGCCATCTCAACATGACCTGATGAGTGGTGCCATGTTTGCACCCAGGATCTGAACCGGCGAAACCCTGGGCCACCAAAGTGGAGCACGAGAACTTAACCACTCAGCCACAGGGCCGGCCCAAATTCAGATAATATTTATTGCTGAAAAAGAGGCATTATTATATTTTGCTGTAAATTGGCATGGCCTTTTCAGAAAGCATTCCAGCAACATCTATTAAAAATAAAAAAAAAAGGTATCCTTTTGGGGCTGGCCCGGTGGTGTAGTGATTAAGTTCATGTGCTCCGGTTCAGCAGCCCAGGGTTCATAGGCCTGGATCCCAGGCACGCACCTACACACCGCTCATCAAGCCAAGCTGTGGCAGCATCCCACACATAGAGTAGAGGAAGATTAGCACAGATGTTAGCTTAGGGCCAATATTCCTCACCAAAATAAATAAATAAAAACAAATGAACAAACAAATAAATAAAAACATACCCTTTCATCTACAAATCCCACTTCTCGATAGACATCCTTTAGAAGAAAAGCACTGGAATGTATCTACAAGGATGTTTATTGCAGCATTGTTCACAATTAAAGATTAAAGAGAATGTTCATCATTCAAGCAGTGATCGAGTGAAGTATGGTGCATTTGATGCAGTTATCAAAAAGAACGGATCAGAAGTATCCAAATTTACATGGCAGGATTTTTAAAGGGAAACTAAGATATGGAGAATTTATGTGATTCGTCCAAAATCACACATCTTGTAAGGAGTAGGGCCAGGATTCAAAAAGTCTGGGGCCAGTGTCCGTGAACTTAGCCACAATACTATGTCATTTCTGAGGCGGAGTGAATAGAAAGTTGGTAGAGGATAACAAATAAAAGAAAAACAGAGAGGGATGTAGCTAAATACTGTGAATGTCAAAGGAGCGTGGAACAAAAGGGGAATAATCTGGTAACAACTGTTTGCCCTCCACCTCCCAAGACAGCGCAGGACAGCGGGGACTCCCTTCCCAGCTCTCAAGATGGAATGTCAATGGTGACTTTGCTTAGGCCACCAGAGGTCACTCCGGCTTCCTTTGCTGGCTCACAGAAGCTGTTGAGTGTTGGCAGCAGGTACCACCGTGCTTTGGGTCTTCTCGCCACCCCTCCCTGAGCTACTCCTGTGTCTTCTCTCTGCTGGCGTGGTCCTGACTGCCACAGCTGCTGGCTGTTGCTGGTGCAGCTACTCCCATCACCAGAGATGAGAGACAGTGGATGCCTCTGTCCTCTCTGCCATACAGCAGAGTGATGTGGTTAAAACACACACCCGGGAATCAGGCAGATACAGGTTCAAATCCCGGTTCTGTTATTGACCACTTTGTGTAAGCCTAAGCCAGTCACACAACCTTTCGGAGCCTCAGTTTGCCCACTTGTAAAACAAACCTACATCACAGGTTAATTATCAGAATTAACTGAGATAATGTATCTCAAATGCTTAGCACAGCTCTTATTGTTAATAAAGTCAGAAAGTTTCCCTCCATGCTGGCACTTGTCTTCAGTTAGTTTTCCTTTGTTTTTCAACTCCCAATCTTTCTTCTCGTGATTTGCTGTCGGACTCCAATGAAGAAAGAAGTTGGGCAATGAGCCAACTGCTTTGCTTGCCTATCCTCTAAAACAGTTTTGAAAAACTGTGTACACTCTTGCATATTTTTCAGTTGACATTTAAATGTTTTCATTCTAAGATTAACCATTACGAAGGATAGGATTTCCAGCATATTGAAAATATCAACATTGAAAAAATTTTAAAACCCATGATGTAACTCTTTTTTCTCTAAAAATTTTTTTAAAATTTTTTTCCTTTTTCTCCCCAAAGCCCCCCGGTACATAGTTGTATATTCTTCATTGTGGGTCCTTCTAGTTGTGGCATGCGGGACGCTGCCTCAGCGTGGTTTGATGAGCAGTGCCATGTCACGCCCAGGATTCGAACCAACGAAACACTGGGTCACCTGCAGGGGAGCGCGCGAACTTAACCATTCGGCCATGGGGCCAGCCCCCATGATGTAACTCTTTTGAATATATTGAGTGGAATCTAAACACAATAAAGTGGTCTAGAATGAGAACTCTGACCAAAAAGGGCACCATATCAGATAGTGCTTGACCAACCTAAACATTTCCTTTTTGAGGCATTCGGCTATGAATGAAACAGTAGTGGAGACACAGAAAGAAAAGGCACTAAGCAGAAGCCATTAGGTAGTAGTATCTACGAGAAAGAAGAAATCAGGAGGGAGACAGAAGGAAAATAGAGACAGAAGCCATCAGTAGGAAGAAGCAGGGGCAAGGACAGAGAGGCACTGTGCCCGGAGAACAGAGGAACGACTTGGGTGGGAAGCAGTGGTTGTCCACCTGCATGTGGGGCGGGGAGTGTTGACTGGAGTTGCTTTGTTCACCAGAGCCATTACTGTATCCTGAAAGGCAAAGAACAAGGGTTCAGTTCCACTCGGCCTGGTGGTACAGCCCAAGATGGTTTTTATGCTTCTTATTGATGAATTTTTACAACAGGGAACCCCCCTTTCCTGAGGTATGCAGGGGATGCCTTTGTTTCCTTTAACCTGAAAGAGGTTTAAAGGTAGAAATCAGCCTAGGGGTGAGGTTGCAAGGAGCAGACCTTCAGAAGTCGTGAAGAAGTGAACGTGGCAACCACAGCAGGATGGTGAGCAGTGAGAATTTTCTTTCTGTTAGTTGCGTGATAGTGTTGCCATTAGGAGCATAGGCTCTGGAGCCAAAGAGCTGATGGGATGTTAATCTGGCTTTGTTGCAGGACTTTGGGAAAATTTCTTCATCTCTCTGGCCCTCAGTTTCAGCCGTAAATGGGATGTGTTAGTTTCCTATGACTGCTGTAAATAATAACCAAAAACTTAGTGGCTTGAAACAATATGAATTTATTCTCTCACAGTTCTAGAAGTCAGGTGTCTGAAGTTACTTTCACTGGGCTATAATCAAGACGTTGGTAGGGCTGTTCTCCATGTGAAGGCTCTAGGGTAGAATCTGTTCCTTGCCTCTTCCAACTTCTGGTGGCTGCCAGCATTCCTTAGCTTGTGGCTGCATTATGCCAGTCTCTGCCTCTATGGTCACATTGCCTTTTCCTTTTCCATCTGTGTCAAATTTCTCTGCCTCTCTCTTATGGGAATATATGTGATTGGATTCAGGGCTCACCTAGATAATCCAGGATAAACTCCCCATCTCAAGATCCTTAACTTAATTATAGCTTTTTCCATATAAGATAATCTTCTGACATCAACTAGCATACTGCAATAACATTCTGGCACTAACCATCAGAGTTAGTGCAGAACTCATAAATTAAAGCGCATGCTTCCCAACAAAACCGCCCTCACTTCAGATGCCAGCCGCACTTCAGTTATTCCCAGGCCAACTGCACTTCTGACCAACTGACTACAAATTTGCAGTTCCCACAACCCCTTTAGTTTTGATAATTTCGTAGAATGACTCACACAAATCAGGATGGTGCTACACTTATAATTACAGTTTTATTATAAAGAATACAAGTCAGGACCAGCCAAATGAAGAGACACAGAAGACAAGGAGCGTCCCCAAGTTCAGAGCTTCTATACTCTCTTCCTATGGAATCAGGGCACATCAATGTGTTCGTCAACCAGGAAGTTCTACCAAGCTTCAGTGTCCAGAATTTTTATTGGGGTTAAATTATGTAAGCACGATTGATGGAATCATTGGCTATTGGTTGGCCATGAGTCATTGGTTGAACTCAAGGTCCTTTCTCCTCTACCTCCCCAGACGTCAGGATGATCTCACGTGGGTATGAAACGGTATCTCATCGTTGTTTTGATTTGCATTTCTCTAATGACCAACGATGAGTGATGCTGAGCATCTTTTCCTGTGCTTATTAGACATTTGTATATCTTTTTTTGAGAAGTGTCGATTCAAATCCTTTGCCCAGTTTTTGATTGAACTATATGTCTTGGTTACTACTGAGTTGTAAGAGTTCTTTATATTATCCTGTACAAGTCAGATACACAATTTTGCAAATTTTTCTCCCATTTTGTGGGTCGTCTTTTTATTTTTTTGGTGGTATTTTTTGCAGCACAAAATTTTTAATTTTGAGGTAGCCCAACTTATCTATTTTTTCTTTCATCAATTGTGCTTTTGATGCTGCATCTAGGAAACTATTGCTTAACCCAAGGTCACAAAGATCTATTTCTACTTATCTTCTCGGAGTTTCAAAGTTTTAGTTCTTACATTTAAGTCTATGATTCATTTTGAGTTAACGTTTGTGTATAGTGTGAGGTAAGGGTCCAACTTCATTTATTTGCTTGTGGATATCCAGTTGTCTCTGTACTGTTTGCTGAAAATTAGCACATTTTTGAGCCAGGTTTTCAACAGTCCCAGAGTGCCAGATACAGACAGAAAGGCTTCCTGCCGCATTTTATTATTGTTCTGAATTTTAAAATTTGCTTTGAACTAGGAAAACTGAACCAGAATTTTCCCTTTCTCGCTGTAGGTGACAGAAAATAACCTGTTAACTCTAGCTTACATGTTTCAGCTTGTGAAATTGTTCTAATTAAGTTGTCAATGTCTCATCTCAGGGGGCACACCACTTAGAAGTCAAACAATCGCAGGTAGTTAACCGCCACAAACAGCAGACCACTAGAATTCCAACAGAATGCCACTGTGTTGTTGCTTGCAACAATAGAAGCCAAAAGTGGCTAACTTGGTCAGAAAAGGAATTTATCAGAATGATATTATGGAGCTCACAGAAAGGAAGGGGAAACAAGAGAAGCAGGCTTGGAAAATGAACAGAAAGCCATTTGTCTGGCCAAAAAAAGCTAGACAGCTTTGATCATCTCTCACCACAAGAAAAGTATGACCACCACATGAACACCGGACATTTGTTGCTGCCAGACTCTTGACCCCATTGCTGCAGCCCTAATGATCTCAAATTGAATCTTTACAAGACTCCAGCATCCCAGGCATGAACATCTTATTAGTCAAGCCTGGGTTATTGGCCCATGGCCTAGGTGATAAGAGAGAAGGAAGGCAAATACGTGTCTCCCTTCAAACTTATGTAATACAAGTTGGGCTTCTGCCTCCCACTGAGGCCCATAAGTGGGACCCTCTCTCAAAATAAGAAGGGTGTTCAGAATGGGATGGCCAGAGTACAACAAGGTACAATACAGAAACAAATAATAATAGAAACAATAGCCATCATTTATTGAGAGCTGTCTGTGTACAAATTTTACATGTGCTAACTCTGTTAATGCTCAAAAAAGCCCTATGAGGTATGTTTTGTTATCATCCTATGTGGTAGACTAAATAAGGGCCCCTAAAAATATGCACTTCGTAATCCCCACCCAGAACCTGTGAATATGGCGAAAGGGTGAATATTGCCTGTTGTATAATAAAGAATTTCACTGGCCTTTGTCTCCGTTATGTGAGTTGTATCTCAACAAGCTGTTAGAAAATTTTATTAATAGATGGTAGAATTGCTGTGGAAGAGAAATCTGACTTCATTGTTAAGCTGCATGTGTGGCTGCCAGGAGTTCCAGACTTACATAATCACAGTCTTTTAACCAGAAAGGACAGGAGCATCTTTCTCCCAACTCCGCTTTGAAAAATCTCAGGGAAAATTCTCATTAACCTGTCTTGAGTTATGCTCCATCCCAGGGAGATCACAGGTCTGTGATCAGAAGAGAGGGAGGAGCATGGGAGGACAAAAAGAGGATTCCACTGCATTTGGGAACGCATGCCGAGTAAATTGCAGAAGTTGCCTAGAGAATTTTGGCAGAATCCAAGAGGGAATCTAGGAGCTTGAATTTCAAGAGTTTGCCACCGAGCAGCAGCAAGTGCACAGTTAAATCAGACTTGTTTGTTTACTTTGAGTCTCAGTAGAGACACAAGATTTAAGGGATTAATTAAGGCTGTAGCCATAGCCTTAATAGCTTACAGGGCTGTGAGGCAAATTTGGAGCCAAAACTTTAGCCAACAAAGAATTTGGAACAATGTAGAGGAAGGAATTCAAAGACAAAAACTATACACATATAGTCATGCACTGCATACTGATGTTTAGGTCAACAATGGACCACATATAAGACAATGGCCCCATAAGGTTATAATGGAGCTGAAAAATTTCTGTCTGGTTCATTGAAGGCAATGAAACTAACAGAATTTGAGAAGGGCCTACATCAGACGTGGAGAAACTTCTGATGGCCTGGATTGAAGACCAGACCCAGAAGTATCTCTTTTGGCACCTTAACAATCATGGCCAAAGCAAAAAGATTGTTTGTGATGTTGAAAGAAAAGGCTGGACCTGACTATGATGTTGAATTTACTGCTAGCTCTGAGTGGTTTAAGCAATTCAAAAATTGTTATTCATACATAATGTGAAAGTGAGTGGTGAGTGCTGATGTGAAGGCAGCTGAAGAATTTTTGGAAACTCTAGATAAGCTGGTGTGGAGGAAAATTACCTGCCAGAGCAAATATTCAATATGAATGAAAACTCCTTATTCTGGAAACAGATGCCTGAAAGGACTTTTATCCTTAAGGAGGCCAAGTCAATGCCACGTTTCAAGGCTTTTAAGGATAGGATAACAGTCTTGCTCAGGGGCAATGTTGCAGGCTACAAATTGAAACCCTTTGTGATCTGGCACAGTGAGAATCCCAGGGTCTTCAAGCATATCAATAAGCACACACTGCCAGTGGACTACAGGAGCAATAAGAGTCATGGGTGACGCAACTCCTCTTCCAAGATGCCCTCCTGAATCGCTATGCCAGTGAAATGGAGAAGTACTTTTGGGAGAATAACATACCTTTCAAGATTTTGCTTATTGTTGGTGATGCTCCTGGACATCCTCCTTTTATTGGTGATCTTCATTCCAATTATCAAAGTGGTGTTTCTCCTCTAAACACCACCTCTTTGATCCAACTAATAGATCGAGGAGTTATAGCAGCTTTTAAGGCTTACTACCCGAGAGGGACCTTTGCTGAGGCTGTTGCTGCAACTGAGGCAGGCACTGATGCAATTCTGGAAGGATTACAACATCTATGACTGCATCAAGAACCTTTCTTGGGCCTGGGGTGATGTCACCAAGGAGTGTATGAATGGCATCTAGAAGAAGACACTCAAGAGGTTCATCCATGACTTCAAAGGGTTTTCCAAGGATGAGGAGGTTGCAAAAGTCAATGAGGCTGTGGTTGAGATGGCAAACAACTTAACCTGGGTGTGGATGAGGATGACACTGAGGAGCTCCTACGGGTGGTTCCTGAGGAACTGACTAATGAGGGGTTGTTGGAACTGGAACAGGAATGCATAGCTGAAGAAGAGGCAAGAGAAAAGGGGAAGTAAGAAAAGAAGAACCTCCAAGAAAATTCACACTGAAGGGTTTAGCAGAAACTCTTGTAGACCTCAACGAGCTCCTTAAAAAGTGGGAAAACATGAACCCCCAACACCGCAAGGTATTCATTAGTAGAGAGGAGTGTTCATGGGGCATTATCTGCTTACAGGCAAATCTATAGTGAAGTGTTTGACGGAAAAAAAACAAACCAAGCAAACCACCATGGACATATTTCTGAAAAGAGTGACACCTCCTAAGATGAGCCTCAGGCAGGTCTTTCAGGAGGTCTTCTAGGAGGAGGCATTTTTATCATAGAAGATGACAGTTCCATGCGTGTTATTGCCCCTGAAGACCTTCCAGTGGGTCAAGATGTAGAGGTGGAAGACAGTGATATCGAAGATCCTGACCCTTTGTAGGCCTAGGCTAATATGTATGTGTTTGTGCCTTAGTTTTTAACAAAAAAGTTTAAAAGTAAAAAAATTTTAAAAATACAGAAAAGCTTACAGAATAAGGATATAAAGAAAGAAAATCTTTTTGTACCGCTGTACAATGTATTTGTGTTTTAAGCTAAGAGTTATTACAAAAGAGTCAAAAAGTTTAAAAAAATCAAAAAGTTTATAAAGGAAAAAAGTTGCAGTAAGCCAAGGTTGATTTATTACTATTATTTTTAATTGTTTCTGTTTTTGTTTCTGTTTTGAGGAAGATTGGCCCTGAGCTAACACTGGCTGCCAATCGTCCCCTTTTTGCTGAGGAAGACTGGCCCTGAGCTAACATCTGTGCCCATCTTCCTCTGCTTTATATGTGGGATGCCTGCCACAGCATGGCTTGCCAAGCTGTGTGTAGGTCCACACCCGGGATCCAAACTGGTGAACCCTGGGCTGCCAAAGCAGAACGTGCGAACTTAACCGCTGTGCCACCAGGCTGGCGCCAAGGTTAATTTATTATTGAAGAAAGAAAAATGCTTCTTTATAAATTTAGTGTAGCCTAAGTGCACAGTGTTTATAAAGTCTACAGTGTGTCCAGTAACGTCCTAGGCCTTCACGTTCTCTCACCACTCACTGACTCACCCAGAGCAACGTCCAGTCCTGCAAGCTCCATTCATGGTAAGTGCCCTATGCAGCTATGCCATTTTTTTTTCTTTTTTGTTGAGTTAATGATAGGTTACAGTCTTGTGAAATTTCAGTTGTACGTTATTGTCTGTCAGTCGTGTTGTAGGTGCACCACTTCACCCTTTGTGCCCACCCCCCACCCCACCTTTCCCCTGGTAGCCACTAATCTGTTCTCTTTGTCCACATGTTTAAATTCCTCATATGAGTGGAGTCGTACAGAGATTGTCCTTCTCTACCTGGCTTATTTCACTTAACATAATTCCCTCAAGGTCTATCCATGTTGTTGCAAATGGGACGATTTTGTTCTTTCTTATGGCTGAGTAGTATTCCATTGTATATACAGCTGTACCATTTTTAATCTTTTATATTAATTTTTAATGTACCTTTGCTATGTTTAGATATGTTTAGATACACAAATACTTACCATTGTGTTACAGTTGCCTACAGTATTCAGTACAGGAACATGCTGTACAGGTTTGCAGCCTAGGAGCAATCAGCTATACTGTATGGCCTAGGTGTGCAGTAGACTATACCGTCAAGGTTTGTGTAAGGACACTCTATGATGTTCACACAGCAGTGAAATCGCCTAACAATGTGTTTCTCAGAACTTATCCCCATCATTAAATGACACATGACTGTAAAATAGGAAATTTGGACACAGACAGGTACAGAGGGAAAATACAGGAGAAGACAGCCAAAGATAGAGGCCCCAGAAAAAAACCAACCCTGTCAACATCTTGATCTAAGGCTTCCAGCCTTCAGAAAGATGAGAAAATAAACTTCTGTTGTTTAAGCTGCCCAGTCTGCAGTACACCCCTAGCAAACTAAAACACACCTCAATTAAATCTCTCCTTTAAAAAAGGGAGGAAATAAGATACCATGTGCAAATATACTCCATACCCGGATGGAGAGAATACGGTGAGGCTTGCAAATTTCAGAGACATTCATTCATTAACCCATTTTCCTGACCAGGTCACCCCATTTACAACTCTAGAGGGTACCATTCATATAATAGTTTATGTGAATGGTGCCTCCAGCAGTCGTGCACTGAACAACCTGTGTAGCCCTATGTAGCAGTCAGTTCCTTCCAGAAAGTGAATTCCTTGGTTAGAGAATCTGGTCTTCCTGGGTTATGACCACCAGGAGATTTTCCTTGTCTCGGATCCTTCAGAGATACTCTTGGGGGGGGTGATTGGAGAGGATTCCTCTGCAGAGAACTGTTCCAATTTAGCATTGCTCCTTCTATTGCTAAAGTATTTGGGACTGAAGCTTGCCTTAGGGGTTTCACAATTGGCCCCTGTTTTTGTATTTCTTCCTGGCGATACAATTTCCTTAAGCCTTAGTTGGCTGCCATTTAACTTCATTTTGGAAGATTTCTATTACCGGCAACTGTTTTGGTTATCTATCACTGCATAAAAAATGCTCTTAAAGCTTAGTGACTTAACTACCACAGCTATTTATTATCTCTCGCAATTCTGTGAGTTGACTGTCCTCAGCTAGGCAGTGCTTCTCCCTTTTGTGGTATTGGCTGGGGCTTCAGTGATCCCAGGCTCAAGTGGGCCGGAACATCCAAAGATGGCTCACTCATCTGATAGGCAGTTGGTGCTGGCAGTTGGCCGGGAGCTCACTTGGGACTGTTTATTACTGGGTCCCTCGTATTCCTTCACGTGGCCTCTCCACATGGCTTGGGCTTTTCACAGGATGCCAGCTGGGTTCCTAGAGGGCGTGTTCCAAGTGCAGGAGAGCAGGTGCTGCAGATCTTTCAACGCCAGCATCAAAAGTTACACAGCATCAATCCCTCCACGTTCTTTTAGCCAAAGCAAGTCACAGGGCCCTCTCAGATTCAAGGGTAGGGGAAATAGATTCACCCCCCAGTGGGAACAGTGGCAAAGAATTTGCAGCCATCTTTATTTTTATTTTTTTAGATTGGCCCTGAGCTAACATCTGTTACTGATCTTCTCCTCCTCCTCCTCCTCCCCAAAGCCCCCCAGCACATAGCTGGATATTCTAGTTGTAGGTCCTTCTGGTTGTGGCATGTGGGACGACACCACAACATGGCTTGATGAGTGGTGCATGTCCACGCCCAGGATCCGAACCAGCAAAACCCTGGGCCACTGAAGTGCAGCGCGCAAACCCAACCACTTGGCCACAGGGCCGGCCCCTGTAGCCTTCTTTAATCCACCATAGTAACCAATGCTGCTTGTGTAAAATTTGACCTGGAAATCCTAGACCAACACTTTGCTAAGGAGACGCAGGATCTAGCGCCAGATCATCTGGGTTCTGCGACCCTCTAGCTAGAATCATTTAATCTCTCTATGCCTTAGGATTTATGAGTAAATATATATGTAAAACACTTAGGACAGTGCCTGGCACTAAGTATGCACTATATAAGTTCTTGCCATTATTATTAAGGAGGAAGCTAAATGAACTTTTGGCGGAACAAGCATTAGATGAACAAATTTATGGTCTAGAAAAAGAGGAAGTTTCTCTTTTTGAAGGTGTCATAGACTAAATTTCAAGTTCATTTGGATGAGATAAAATGTGTGGAATTAAGATAAATAGGTGAGTGTGAATCAGAGTACATCAGTCAGAATAGTCTGAAGGTTCTGCAACCAAATGGTCCTTAGTTCTTTATTTAAAAAAAATTTTTTTAAAGACTTTACTTTTCCTTTTTCTCCCAAAGCCCCCTGGTACCTAGTTGTGTATTTTTAGTTGTGGATCCTTCTAGTTGTGGCATGTGGGATGCCACCTCAGCATGGCTTGATGAGTGGTGCCATGTCCATGCCCAGGATTCGAACCGGTGAAACCCTGGGCTGCCTAAGTGGAGCACGTGAACTTAACCACTTGGCCACAGGGCCGGCCCCCATTTAAAATTTTTAAACAAATAATCTAAATGGGAAGATATTATCAGGACCCTTCCTGAGAAAATTTGGAGTTTACAAAACTCACAATTAAGCATGATCTACACTTAATTTTTTTTTTTAAAAACACAGAAGCCCAGAGCTTCCTACAAGGAAGGATTATTAGGCTTAACTTACTCGAGGACATTAAGATGTTGTTAAGTTTTAAGTTTCTGGATAGCTTCTTCTGAGTTCTAATTTTTTAAAATTTTATTGAGGTCATATTGAAACCAGCAATGCATTGGCCATTGATGATTAAGTAGCTAGGAACTAAAGGTTTTTTCCTTTTTGCAATTACTGATCATAACTTTTAGCTGTTTATCCACCCATTGTTAACTGTGCTGTTTAGGCAATATGCTGTCTGACTCCCACTAGGTTCCTGCAGATAACAGCTCCCTGGAGCCTAGATCACTATGGTAATGAGCGTTTGAGCTGGTTTTCAGGAATTACAACCCCTTGTCCACTTCAGGCCGGTTGAGACCACCAACCTGTCAACTGAGCCCACACAGATGTCTGGCCTTTTGAGGTCAGCAGCCTAAAAATTCTGCCTAGGTCATGCTATTGCCACCATTTTGTGAACACGCATCCTGTGAAGAGGCATGGAGTCTGACTAGCTTGCGCAGACCATCAACTACCTCACCTCTCCTCGCCTCCAATCACGTCTCCACATTTCAGACCACCTTGCCCGCTACGCCATAAATATCCCTCAGTCTGCATTTTCAAGGAGGCAGATTTGAGATTTATTCTCCTGTTTCCTCACTTGGCTGCCTTGTGATTAAACCCCCTCTCTGCTGCAATCTTGTCGTCTCAGTGTTTGGCTTTCTGGGTGATGGGCAAAAACGAACCTGGGCTCGGTAACAATCTTGGCTTATAACATCATGTACATTTCAGGTGTACATTATTATATTTCAGTTTCTGTATAGACTGCATCATGTTTACCACCAATAGACTAGTTTTCATCTGTCACCATACATACATGCCCCTTTACCCCTTTCACCCTCCCTGCTGAGTTCTCTCTTGCATGTAACCTGTCTACCATGAATCTAACAAAGCTCTTTTTTGTTTTGTGTTTTGCTTCATCAGCCACAAACTTGAAGGCCATGGTTCACATTTGCCCAAATGTAGAATAGACAGAGCTCATTTTGTTTATGAATAATCTGTTGATAGAAGATGAGGGCAGAGCCTTCCTTCAATGTATAGTCAAGACAGGGCTTCAGGGAATTCTTGGGCAATAATAAATTGCCAAGAATTTCACTAATGCTCAATCTTCTTAATTCTTTAGTCTCTCTTATTCACTTGTACATATACGTTAATTTCCAGATTACTATGTCAGAGATGGAACTGAGAGGAAAATATTTGTTTCCAAAATAGTTCAAGATCTCTGTGGTAGCCAGCCTCCAAGATGGCACCCAATGATCTTTGCCTCATGATGTTTATTTATTATTATTAATTTTTTCCAGTTTTATTGAGATTTAACTGATACATAACATTGTGTAAATTTAA
Source organism: Equus asinus (assembly GCF_041296235.1). Classification (NCBI taxonomy): domain Eukaryota; kingdom Metazoa; phylum Chordata; class Mammalia; order Perissodactyla; family Equidae; genus Equus; species Equus asinus. Next base: position 84,045,936 of record NC_091794.1, read on the forward strand.
GGTATATGACATGATGATTTGATATACCAAATATTGAAAAATGATTACCACAATAAGGTTAGTTAACACCTCTTTCACCTCACATAATTACCTTTTGCGTGTGCGTGGTGAGAACATTTAAGATCTATCCTCTTAGCAACTTTTCTCACCTTGTGATATTCACGTCTTTGTGTTGTCTCCTTTCACATTTAATAAAGGCTGACTTGTGAGATCAATGGAATTCTCCCAAAGTGACAGTATGAATCTACTGAGACTAGGTCATAAAAGACATTGCCTCTTCTGCTTTGGTCTCTTGGGTCACTTGCTTTTGGGGAAGCCAGTCACTGTATCATGAGGATAATAAGCAGCCCTGGGAGACACCCACATGGAGAGGAACTAAGGTCTCCTGCCAACAGCCAACACCAGCTTGCCACTATGTGCCACTATGTGAGTTTGCCACCTTGGAAGCAGATCCTATAACCCCAGTCAAGCTTCCAGATGACCACAACCCTAGTGAGCATCTTGATTGCAACCTCATAAGACCCCAGAATTCCCAGCCAAGTTGCTCTTGAGTTCCTGACCCAGAGAAACTGTGAGATAAGACAGTTTACTGTTGTTTTAAGCCACTAAATTATGGGATAATTTGTTATACAACAATAGATAATTAATATAATCTCCATTTTCAAGAATAATGGCAATCAGGGAGAGGCTAACCAAAATACAGCCTGTCGCAATATAACAAAATTGCTCTTTCCAGATTTATCCCATAAGATCATGACTTTGTCAAACAACAGGACGTTTATTTTGTAAATAAATTTGGTGAGAAATATCTTATTAGTCCAAAAGCTGCTCCTAGAGGGTATTGCTAGTTCGGAGGATAAGCATATTGGCAGGCATTATGGGAAATGTTACAGGAAAGAGGGCAGAGAAGTTGGGAAGTGCTAGGTGAAGCAGAGTTAACCAAACTTGTTTATTGCGGGACTTCTTAGAGCCTTCGAGTTCTCAGGATGCTGACACGCATCGTGAATTTTCAAGAAAGAGGTATGATATGCAACATTTTCTAAACTTATTCAGCCAAGATATCCTTCTTTCAGAGATTGTCTAATGAGACTAGAATTTGTAGAATATATTTGGGACACTAGGCCAAAGAAAACTAACCCATGGGATGCAATCTTCCCAATGCAGAACACCCCACCGTCAATCTTGCCATTCAGCCCTTCAGAGATAATTATGTCTGCTCCAAGTACATAGAACAAATAGAGATTTAAAATTTTATCAAATTGCAAATTAAGGCAGGCAGAAAAATGAAACCATATAGCACTGCAAGAAAAATAGGAGATATTAAGGACAATCTAGGAGTGAGGGAGATCTCCCTAGCCAACGCTGGAAATGCAGAAGCTGTAAAGAAAAGATGGACATATTAGACTATGTAAAAATTAAGCTTTTTTATATGGTTAAAAAATTGTAAATAGGTTAATTGATGAGAAACAGATTAGAAAGCATACCTATTTTCAATTTTGAGGCTCATGGATAGAGAATTAATATTTATAATATAAAGATTCTCTTACAAATTGACAAGAAAGAAAAAATAATCCAATTAAAAATGGCCAAAAGACATGAAGAAATAATTCACAGAGGTGCAAATCCCAACGGTCCACAACCATTTGAAAAGATGTTCAAACTCATGTTAGTCAGAGAAATGTAAAGTTCGATGAGATACTAATTTATACCCAGTGGACCAGTAAATATTGAAAAGATCAGTAGCACCTATTACTGGAGAGGCTCTGGGGAAAAGGGAACCCTCACATATTGCTCATGTAAATGTAAATTGCTTCAGCTCCTTTTGGAAAGCAATCTGGCAGCATCTTTTAAAATTATAAGCATCCAACCAGTGATCCAACTCCTATGAAATCGATGCTGTATGAGTAAGAGCACATATACGTAAGACAAATGTATAATGGTGTGCATTAGTTTTCTTGGGCTGTCATAACAAAATACCACAGACTGGGCGGCTCAACCAACAGACATTTATTTTCTCTCAGTTCTGGAGGCTGGAAGTCCAAGGTCAGGGTGCAGGCAGGGTGAGTTTCTCCTGAGGCCTCTCTCCTTGGCTTATGGGCAGCCTCCTTCTCTCGCGTTCTCACACGGCCTTTCCCCTGTGCATTGTACCCCTGCTGTTGCTTCCTCTTCCTATGAGGACACCAGCCCTATTGGATTAGGGCCCCCTCTACAACCTCATTGAGCCTGAATTACCTCTTTCAAGGCCCTATCTCCAAATCAGTCACAGTGGTGTTAGGGCTTCAGCATACAAGTTTAGGGGGAACACAATTCACTCTTTAGCAGGATATTTACTATGCAATTGTTCATAGTGATAAAATATTAAAAATGAAGTGAATGCTCATCAAGCGTAAGAAATAATATTAACAGTCGCTTTGTAGCTGCTAAAGTGCCTTGTCTCATGCTATTCCCTCCCTCTCCCACAGAATGGCCACTATCCTGACTTTTTAAATTTTCTTACTTTTTCTAAATAGTTGTACTGTATATATATATATATATACACACATATATATACACACACAGTATATTGTACAGTTTTGGCTGATTTTGATTTTTATATAAATGGAATCATACTATGTATATTCTTTTGCAACTTGCTTCTTTTGCTCAACAGTACCTTTTTGAGATTAATCATGTAGTATAGCTGAAGTCTAGTCAACTTCACCCTTGTTTAGCGTCTTATTGTAAGAATATACCACAATTTATTCATTTTAAGTTGTTTCCAGGTTTTTGCTATTAAGAACAGTGCTGCCATATAAGTTCTTGAACATGTCTCCCGGTGTACAGGTGCACAGGTTTCTCTAGGGTATATACTGAGAGTAGAATTTCTGGGATTTGGGTATGCACATGTTCAATTTTACTAGGTGATGTCAAACTATTTTTCAAATTATTTGTACCGATTTATACTCTGACCAGAAGTAGATGAGAGCTCCCATTGCTCTGCATCTTCCACACTTCAACTGGTCAAACTTTTAAATTTTTTTCAATATGGCGGGTGTAAAATGAATGATATCTCATTGCTTTAGTTTGCATTTTTCTGACAACTGATGAGGTTGAGCATTTTTATGTATGCTTATTGGCCAGCAGTGTTTTCTTTGCTATAAATATCTTTGGCCCCTTTTTCTATTGGGCTGTTTGTCTTCTTCTTCTCTTTAGTGTGTTTTGATGAAAAGACGCTAATTTTAATGTGGATGAATTTATCAACCATTTCCCTTAATAGTATGCATTTGTTTAATCTTTAAGAAATTCTTCTTACCCAAAGTTTTTTTTTTTTTTTTTTAATTAATGTTATGATAGATTACAACCTTGTGAGATTTCAGTTGTACATTTTTGTTAGTCATGTTGTGGGTACACCACTTCCCCCTTTGTGCCCTCCCCCCACCCCCCCTTTTCCCTGGTAACCACCGATCTGATCTCCTTATCAATATACTAACTTCCACCTATGAGTGGAGTCATATAGAGTTCGTCTTTCTCTGACTGGCTTATTTCGCTTAACATAATACCCTCGAGGTCCATCCACGTTGTTGTGAATGGGCCAATTTTGTCTTTTTTTTATGGCTGAGTAGTATTCCATTGTGTATATATACCACATCTTCTTTATCCAATCATCAGTTTCTGCTTACCCAAAGTTTTTAAAGACATTTTGCTACATTTTCTTCCAAAGGTTTATAATTTTTGCCTTATTTGTTTAAGTCCTTTGTCTATTTGGAATTTATTTTTCTGTGTAATATAGGGGAGAGATATGTTCCTTTTTTTCTTTTTTGCCATTTAGATAGTTATGTGCCATTTATGAGTAGTCAAAATGCCAGCTCTGCCATACGTCAAATTTCCTATTTCTACACTCTCTATTCTGTCTCATTGATCTATCTATGTATCCTTGCACCAAAATCACATGTTTTTCATTACTATAATAATGAGTTAACAAAAGTAAAATACTCAGCATGGCGCCTGGCATATGGTAAGCATTAAATATGTGTTGGCTGTGAAAATTGCAGCTTTATATTAAGACAGTATTCAGTAGGGCACATCCCCATGACTGCTTCTGCTTCTTCAGGAGTGTTTTGGCTGTTCTTGGTCTTTTGCACTTCCGTATAAATTTTGGAATGTTTGTCACATTCCATAAATATCCTTGTTGCATCTATAGGTAGTTGATATCTTTACATATTGAACTTTCCTTCCCTGAATATGGCATATTTCTCCACCTAGTTAGGTCTTTTTTAATGTCTTTCAGTAAAGTTATCTAATTCTTTTCATATGGGTTTTCCAAGATGTTGTTAGATTTGGTCTATGTACTTTACAGTTTTTTTTAAAATTTTTTTTAATTTTTAATTTTTAATTTTTTTTAAAGATTTTATTTTTTTCCTTTTTCTCCCCAAAGCCCCTCAGTACATAGTTGTATATTCTTGGTTGTGGGTCCCTCTAGTTGTGTCATGTGGGACGCTGCCTCAGCGTGGTTTGATGAGCAGTGCCATGTCCGCCCCCAGGATTCGAACCAACGAAACACTGGGCCACCTGCAGCGGAGCACGCAAACTTAACCACTCGGCCACGGGGCCAGCCCCTGTACTTTACAGTTTTTGAAAATATCATATATTAATGGTATATTCTTAAAATATTACAATGATATCTTTTTAAAACGTCTTTATGTTAATTGCTGGTGTGTAGAAATTCAATTGGCTTTCAAATATTGATTATAAAGCTGACAAATTTGCTAAATTTTTATTAATTCAAGTAAATGATATATAGTTTTTTGGAAAGTTCTCTACATAGACGAGCACATTATGTGCAAATAAATAATTTGTTTTTTCCTTTCCAATCCTTTAAAAAAAAATCTTTTTCTTTTTTAATGTGTAATTCATCACCTCCGGTATAATATTGAATAGAAATGATGATGACAGGCATTCTCGTCTTATTTCTGATGGGAGAGAAAAAATGCTTTTTTTTTTTTTTAAAGATTGACACCTCAGCTAACAACTGTTGCCAATGTTTTTTTTTTTTTTTTCCTGCTTTATCTCCCCAAATCCCCCCGGTACATAGTTGTATATCTTGGTTGCAGGTCCTTCTAGTTGTGGCATGTGGGACGCTGCCTCAACATGGCCTGATGAGCGGTGCCATGTCCGCGCCCAGGATCCGAACCGGTGAAACTCTGGGCCACTGCAGCGGAGCGTGTGAACTTAACCACTTGGCAACAGGGCCGGCCCCAGAAAAAATGCTTTTAATATTTCACCATTTGTAGTAGCGAGCCCTCAAGATGGTCCTCAAGGATGCTTACCACTTAATATTCACAACCTTGTGTAGTTTCTTCCCACAGTGAATCAAGGCAGGTTTCTATGATGGTAGAAGTGACGATGTATGACTTCAAAGCTAGATCATAAAGGGCACTATGGCTCCCACCTCAGTACCTTGGGTCCTTCACTCTGTGGAAAGTCAACCACCATGTTGTGTGAACTCAAGCAGTCCTGTGTAGAGGCCCATGAGGAGAGGGCTGGAGGCCTGCCGACAGGCAGTACCAACTTGCCAACAGTGTAATTGAGACACCTTAATGTGTATCCTCCAGTCCCAGTCGAGACTTCAGATGACTGCAGCCTCATTAGAGATCTGAGGCAGAACCACGCAACCAAGCTGCTCCTGAATTTCTATCCCACAGAAAGTAAGAGAGATAATAAATGTTTGTTATTTTAAGTCACTAAGTTTTGGGGCAATTATTTATATATCAATAGATAATTAATACTATTTAAATGTACAGTTTCTCTATAAGTGCTACTTTTGCTGCACGCCACACATTTGACATGCAATATTTTGGTTTTCAGTATTTTCTAATTTCCATTATGGTTCCTTCTTTGACCATGAGTCATCAATAATTCTTTTTAAAATTTCCAAATGTATATGTATTTGTTTTTATTTACCTTTTTGGTGTTTTTCTTAGTTTTTTTATTCTGGTAAAATATATATAGCATGAAATTTGCCATTTGAACTTTTTTTAAAAAGATTCGCACCTGAGCTAAAATCTGTTGCCAATCTTCTTTTTTTTTCTTTTCTTCTTCTCCCCAAAGCCCCCCAGTACATAGCTGTATATTCTAGCTGTAGGTTGTTCTGGTTGTGCTATGTGGGATGCCCCCTTAGCAGGGCTTGATGAGCAATGCCATGTCTGCACCCAGGAACTGAACTGGCGAAACCCTGGGCCACTGAAGCAGAGCATGCAGACTTAACTACTCAGCCACGTGGCTGCCCGCCCTTCTTTCTTTTTTGGTGAGGAAGATTGGCCCTAAGCTAACATCTATGCCAATCTTCCTCTATTTTGCATGTGGGATGCTGCCAAAGCATGACTTGATGAGCAGTGTGTAGGTCCATGCCTGGGATCCGAACCCGCAAACCCTGGGCCTCTGAAGTAGAGCATGTGAACTTAACTACTACGCCACCAGGCCAGCCCCTTGAAGCATCTTTAAATGTGTGGTTCATCAGCATTAATTATATTCACAATATTGTGCAACCATCACCACTATCTGTTTTCAAAACTTTTTCATCATCCCAGACAGAAGCTCTCTAACCATTAAACAATAACTCTCCATTTCCTGCCCCCTGCCCCCCATCACCTCAGCCCCTGGTAACCTCTAATCTACTCCCATCTCCATGAATTTTTCTGTTCTGGATGTTTAATGTAAGTGGATTCTTTTGTTATTAATCTTTAGCTTAATTATATTGTGATAGGAAAATGTGATTTGTATGATACTATTTTTTTGAAATGTTTTGAGACTTGTTTTATCACCTAATACAAGTCAATTTTTAAAAATATTTATGTGTACTGGAAATGATTTGGCACAGTGTTCTGTTTAAGTCCATTAGATCAAGCTCGCTAATTGTGTGATTTAAGTTGTTGAACTACATACTTGATATCAATGATTGTGAGGGGCATGTTAAAACATCCTACTATAACACATTTGTCAATTCCTCCTTATAGCCCTATACTTATTAGCACACTAAATTTATTAAAACTTAATAAGTTTATTAGAGCATTGAACTTAGAGCTTAAAAAAGTTTTATGTATATGTATCTATGTATGTAGGTATCTATTTATCTATCAAGCATACCTTTACAATTGTAATAAATTCCTGGTAAATCAAAGCCACTGACAGACAAGTGATGTATATCTGTGCCCAGGAACCAGGCCTGGGCTGCCAAAGTGGAGCACGCTGAACTTAACCACTAGGCCACTGGGGCTGGCCCTCAAAGCTCTTTTCAATTATAGCAACTCTTTTTATCTCTGGTAACTTTTTTTTTTTTGAAGATTTTATTTTTTCCTTTTTCTCCCCAAAGCCCCCCAGTACATAGTTGTATATTCTTTGTTGTGGGTCCTTCTAGTTGTAGCATGTGGGATGCTGCCTCAGCGTGGTTTGATGAGCAGTGCCATGTCCGTGCCCAGGATTCGAACCAACGAAACACTGGGCCGCCTGCAGCGGAGCGCGCGAACTTAACCACTCGGCCACGGGGCCAGCCCCCATCTCTGGTAACTTTTTTTGACTTAAATTCTATTTTGTGTCATATTAATATAACTATACCACTTTCTTTTAGTTAGTTTGGCCTGGTATATATTTTTGCAAACTTTTTTAAAAAAACCTTTTGTACACTTTAAACTTACACAATGTACATGTCAATTACATTTCAATTTAAAAAAAAAAAAACCTTTCCTCGTTTTTCAATTTTAGGGTGTCTTTTCTAAATGGATTTGTTTGTTTAGCCTTTTTTTTTTAACCAGAGAAGTTTATTCTCTTTACAATGATTATGATTACTGATATGTTCTACCATCTTATTTTATGTTTTTTATTTGTCCCACTATTTCTAGGTTTCTTTCTTCCATTCTTTCTTTCCTAGCCTTGCCTTCTTTTGGATTAAATAAGAATTATTTTGCCCTCTTTCAATGTTTTTCCCACTACTATTTTTCAAATTATACACTGTTTCTGACCAGTTTATGGTAACCCTATCAATTTTAACATGCATATTTAATTTAACAAATACTAAATTTAATTGATATCTTCAAGAACAGTAAAAGAACCTTAAAGATTTTAACACCACGCTACTTTCCCCCGTGTGTATGCAATTTTCATCTAGCATTTCTATCTTGATTTTTAACTCCACAAATTACATGTTATTGTTTTATCCTGGCAATATTTGTTTAAATTTACCCATGTTTACCATTTTATTTGCTCATTATTCTTTCTTGAATTCCAGACCCTCATTCTGAAATAATTTCCCTTCATTTTGAAGAACATTCTTAGGAGTTCCTTTAGTAAGGATCTGTTGGTAGTAACTTCTCTAGGTTTTTGTCTGAAAATGTCTTTCTTGCGTACTTCCTCTTTAAAGAGAGTTTCTTAGGTACCAAGCTCAAAATTATTTTCTCTCAGTGCTTTTAAGAAGTCATTCCACTGCCATCTCACTTCCGCTGTTACTGTTGAGAAGTCAGCTGTCTCTCTGCCCATTATCCTTTGTAGGTAATGTGTCTTTTCTCTTTGGTCACTTGTTTTTTCCTCCATCATCCATGTAACACTTTATCTCACAGTTCTATATACGGTTATGTATTGATGTCATATATCACTGACTATTCTACGCGGTTAAATGATAATGTGTTTACGTTCTGTCTGCTCATTCACCCCTGGATCAGCCAATCAAGGACTCCATGGAATATGCCCTATCACTGGGAGCTACAAGATGAGTTTTCCATTCCCTTTTTTTTAATAAAGCATTTTCTACAGAAACTGTAAACACTGGTCTGAGAATGGTCTCCACAGACAAATAATAAATGCTGTCATCTGATATACTAAAGTGAAGAGTGGAGGAAAAAAATAAATAGCAGTGACAATAAATCTAAGTAAATAACAAGGGATCCTATAAATCCTGCACACTTTCCCTTGCTTAATTTTACTGGAGAAATTCATGACCCCTTGAAATGCCAGAAAACTAACACCAGGGTAAATTGAAGGATTAGTATGTGGAGAATCCTGCCTGGCCGAGACCACAGCATTGAAGCTTACCATGCCACAATTACAGAGATTGCTGAAGGTTTTAATTTAGAACTGCTGACCTTTTGTAAGTTTCTCATAACCTTTTTTTGTGATAAAATATACATAACATAATATTTACCATTTTAGCCATTTTTTAAGTGTACAATTCAGCGGACTCACTGCTTTTTGTCTTCTCGTTGTTTTTAGTGTTTTAAAATTTCACTATGATGACTTTCTTTTTATTTATCTTACTTGTGTTCATTTGGATTCCTGATTATGAGTTGATGTCATTTATCAGTTCTGGAATATTCTTACAATGATCTTTTTGAATATTGTTTCTCCCCTGTTCTCTCTGTTGTCTCCTTCTGGGACTCTGATTAGATGTGCTTTGGACTTTCTTACTGTCCCCTGTCTTTAAACCTCTGTTTTATATTTTTCACTTCTTTGTTTCTGTGTTGTGTTCTTTGTAACTCCTTCACACCCAGCTTCTAATACGCTAATTTTTTCTTTCATTTTTAATCTGTGATTTAACTCATCCAACAGATTTCTAATATCAGTCATTACATTTTTTCTTTCTATAAATTTTATTGGATTCTTTTTCACATCTGCTTGTTTAGTTTTAATAACTTTTTTATTGATCTTATATTTAATTCCCTTTTTAATTTATTCCAACCTTTAAACATAATAAAATTATATTTTATAGCTGGTAATAGCAATATCTCTGCTCTTTATGGGTATGATTCTGAGTTTGTTTCCTTGTGTGGTTAAAGACTTTTAAAAAAATTGTGAGTCATGCTGAAACTTTGTGGGAAATCTTTGGGGTCTGGGTTTAATGGTATTTTTCAAGAGGGAGTATAGATTTGCTTGTCCCAGGTACCTATAGATCCCACCAAACCAGAAGCACTTTAAATTTTCATCCTGGAGTATTTTGGCCCATACAGATAAGGTGAGTATGGCCCTTGGTAAATACATATGAATGGAGGTATGGGGTAGAGAATTCTCAGGAGAGACTGTTTTTCATTTGTTTATTTTTCACTTTACTCTGATCCCAGACTAAGACAGGCTTGTATCCCCACTGTCCCCTAGTTTGGCAGTTTTGTTTTTTTTTTCAGTTTACCTACTGCCCACTGAGGATATTAATGGTTTGAGGGTTAGGGAGGCTCAGCTTGTCCTCTGATTTTAATTTTTGCCCTGTTCAGGCTGAAGCTCCCTCACTTCCAGGGCCCATGAAAATACAGATGCTAGGTCACTAGGAATGTGCATATGCTCCCGGGGCAAATATGGCTCTCGCAATTGCTTACTCCTGTTTTCTCCCAGGAGTTCCTTACATGCCAGCCAAGGTCAGTCATGCATTAAAAAAGACTTTTTTTATATTTCATCTAGCTTTTTAGTTCTGCTATCCTGGGCATTCTATGCATGGTTAGTATGTCTTTTTTCATGAACAGAGTATCTTTTAAAAAATTCATATTTTTTAAATATAATACTAAAATCCAGAAGGAAATATAATACTAAAATCCAGAAGGAAATATAATACTAAAATCCAGAAGGAAAGCTAATTTATTGGGATACTTATATTTGCAGTTCATCTAACACATTTAGGCGCAAATTCTGCATTTGGAAAACATGCTCCAGGGAATCTGGAAGAGTATGATGAGCAACTTTATGTAGCCTAGATTATATTGCTCCTTACTGAGTGGCCTGACACCATGGGGCCTTGGAGCTGTCCAGGGGGTTACTTGGCACCCCTCCGGTGACTCACCTGTAGTTTTACCACCCACTACGATTCAGGACTCAGATAGAGTTTGGTGGCCAGAAGCCACAGAGGCATGTCCTGACATCTGCTGGTAGCTGAGGGAACCTTCACCTGCTAAAGGTGGGAACCTTGTTTATGCTCCCCAGTTCAAAAGTTCAACCCTTATTGTTTCATGCTTTGGGTCAGATTTTGGGCACAATTGCATGGATACAAAGACAAAACAGAGAAGGTTACTGCTCTTGAAGAACTCAGAATCTCAGGGCATGCCCTTTAGCAGAGAAAGAGAGACACACATACACAGACAATTTAAATACATTGTAGTAGGTGTTATGACGCTTGTGAGATAAAAGAGAATGTGTGTTGGTCTCTGCCCCTGGGTCTCTGCACAGAGCTCCTAAGACCTTGTAGTTTCCTGAGTGATAAGAACACCAGGAGCATCTTTTGTTCTAATGAGGTGACTCTGGGTGGGCTCCTAGATGGCTCCTGGATGGGGGCTGGCCACCAGAAAGACCAAGCCGTGATTAGAAGCTTGGAATTTTCAGCCCTCTCACGCCAACTTCTCTAAAGAGGGGAGAGGGACTGGAAATGAATCTAATCGATGGTACCTATGTGAAGAATCCTCCATAAAGTCCCAATAGTATGGGGTTTGGAACTGCTTCCAGGTGGGCGAACACATCCATGTAGCGGGAGGGTGATGCACTTCAGATCCATGGGGACAGAAGCTCCTGTATTTGGGACACTACCAGACCTCACCCTATGCAATTTCTTCATCTGTATCCTTTTTTTTTTTAAAGCTTTTATTTCTTTCCTTTTTCTCCCCAAAGCCCCCCGGTACATAGTTGGATATTCTTAGTTGTGGGTCCTTCTAGCGGCATGTGAGACGCCGCCTCAGTGTGGCTCGATGAGCAGTGCTATGTCCGCGCCCAGGATTTGAATTGTCGAAACACTGGGCTGCCTGCAGCAGAGTGCGCGAACTTAACCACTCGGCCACGGGGCCAGCCCCTTCATCTGTATCCTTGACCATATCCTTTAATAAACTGGGAAGCATGTTTTCCTGAGTTCTGTGAGCTGCTCTAGCAAATTAACCAAATCCAAGGAGAGGGACGTGGGAACTTCTGATCTGTAGCCAAGTCAGACAGAAGTTGTGGAAACCTAAGGACATACTACTTGCAATTGGCATCTGAAGGTGTGTGTGTGGGGGGGGCAGTCTTATGGGACTGAACCCTTAACCTGTGGGATCTGATGTTATCTCCAGGTAGATGGTGTCAGAATTGAGTTGAATTGTAGGACATGCAGCTGGTGCCACAGAGAATTGCTTGGTGGGGGAAAATTCTGGTCACATTTGGTGACCTGAAGTGTTAAAAGGGAAGTGAAGGAGACAACAGGAGGGAGAGACTGGGTTTTCTCCCCCTTACTATGTGGTAAGCTCAGAGTGCCACAGAGAAGATTCGTTTACTCTGCTTTTCCACACAAGCAACTCTCTGTAGCTTCCAGATTTCCTTCTTTTAGTTTCCGCCACAGGCAGAGAGAGAGAAGTCTTCCTGTCTCCACTGCAAATTTTTAGGAAAGGGAAATGAATCAGTCCAGCCTGAGTCAAAAGTCCTCCTTCTCTGGTCCAATCACTGTGACAGCCACAGTCCCAAGGGATGGTGTGGGTAGGAGCGGTTCTCAGAGAGATGGGGTTGTGGTGAGCTGGAAAGACACCTGGTCCTTGTCTTTCTGTGGCACCCGAATCCAAATCAATCCTACCACCCTCCTTCGATGTTCTTTGCTTGAGCAGCTGAGAGCTATAGGAGGGAAAAAAGCCACACAAACATTTGTAGAAATTTCAAATGGAAATCTAAGTAGGAAAAGATCCTCTAAGCCTCTTAATTGTGGTTGGGTGGGGAGGAATGGTGCTAGGAGGGGTAGCATTGCAAAGAAGACTGGTTCACTGGCCCCACACCAGATCTTGATGAATTCACCATAGTCCAAGCTCAGGCTCTGAATTTCACAAGCTTAGAAACGTGAGCTTGTCAATATCTTAGAACTGATGTGATTTGTAGGTACTGATTCACATTAATGAGTTTTACAAGCAACTGATGTACAAATCCTAAATGGAACTTACTAATTTACAAAAAATATTTAAGGGCATATTGGCCCTCCCCAGATGTGTTTTGCAAACTGCATTTTGAACCCCAAATCAATGCCATGCCCTGTGCTGGGTGCTGAGGACACAGAGATAAATAAGATACAGGCTTTGCTCTCTAAGAGTGCCCTAATTTATGTGTATGTTGGGTGTGGACAACAGACCCTTCACGCTCTGAAATTACACATCTGAAGAAGCCAAATCATAATTAAGAAGCGGCTTGTTGAGGATGAAAGAAGAACAAGGGAGCTTGGCTGCAGGGTTGGAAGGGTCAGTGGTGTCTGTGACAGCCTGGGTCCCGCTTTATTTCATGGGGAAAACCAGATCCTGGAGTTGACCTGGCACAGCCTGCCTCCTCTGTGCAGTTCTACAACCAAACACTGCCAATGTTTGCCTCGCATGCTCTGTGCACGTCCATGGCTGCCCGTAACCCTTTTGAGCAGTGCCTTCTTTCTGTAGACAGTTTTCGTCTTCTGTGAAAGCTCAGTCTCTAATCCTGGGAGCTGGACGGTGTTGGTGGCATTTACCATGGGTCTCATCCCTTTTGCATTGACTTCGCTGTCATAACCTCCAGGATAGGACCTGCTTTCCTTGATTTCTCACTTCCTGAGGGCCCTCTCCCTTGCCTTCCTGTTAATCTCTGCCATTCTGGTTGGGTTCTCTACACCCTTTCTGTAAGCCTCTACATTACTTTGGTCATTTTTCTCTCCTCCTGGCTGTTTTTTCAAACATTTGACAATTTCCTTCAATCTTCCAGCCAATCTCTATCTCTCTAACTCCCAGCAGGTGACTTTGCCATCTACTTAAGCTAAAAAATAGGAGTGGTGTGCAATTCCTTCATACATAGGTGTGAGCTCCCAACAAAATACCTCAGGTGCTCATCTCTAGTGCTCAGGGCATCTCCCAGGCACCCCCTTCAGCCTACTTGCTCTGTCCCCTCCAGTTTTCATCTACTTTGTGTCATCTGAGTCTTGCCTTCCTGCTCAATCCCCATGGTGGACAGTATGCCTGGTGCTATGGATTGAATCATGTCCCTTTCAATCCATATGTCAAATGAGATGGTATTTGGAGATGATGCCTTTGGGAGGTAATTAAGTCTTGAGGGTGGAGCCTCTACCATTACTCATTGAGTCCCATCAGTGCTACCCCCTTAACATCTCTTGAAATTGTCCCTCCTCTCTGCCCTCCTGCCCATGCCCTGGTTTAGACCATGTTATCCGTTGCCTTGACTCTGGCAGCAGCCTGACTGGTCTTGACTCAATCTCGTCCCCCCAACCCCCAAACCATTCTTTACACTGCAGGCCCCAGTCATCTATTTAAAATGCAATCTGAAATCCTGTCTCCCTTGTTAGAAACTTTTCTGTGACTCTTCAGGACCTGTAGGATAAAGTCCAAGTCCCCTAGCAAGACATACAAGGCCCTTCCTGATCTGACACTCCTCGCTCACAGTTCTGAATTCTAGTCGTTCCTGCCAAAGCCCGTCCCCTTGCCTGTCCTCTTCAGCCTGCCCCTGCTGCTCTTCCCGCCCCCAATTTTGGAGAACTCCTGTTCATCTTTCAAAACCCATCTTGTATGTCATCTCTTCTAAGAGCTTTTCCAGAACCCTCCCACACAGGGTGAATCCCCCCGGTCCTCGCTGCCTGAATCTCAGGCCAGCACCTACTGTAGTACTTTCTTCTCTCCTTTCCTAGTAGAGCATGAGGGCAGGGACCATGCTAATCCACCTCTTCATCCTCAGAGCCTTGCACAAGGCGGGTTATTCTCAAAATGCATTGAATGAATAATGAGAAACTGGGAACCTATTTCACCAGGGGCCACGGTACAACCAGTTTGGTAGACAGAGTCGGAGAGGAGATTTTGAGGGCTTGTGACTATATCCCTGCAGAGGTTCATCAAGTCACTTCACCCTGGTGTCCAGTACCAGGCCTGGCTTCCCACCAGAGCAAAACCAAACGCAGAATGATAGAGCCCACCCTGCTGAGGTCTTTCCCCAGAGAGCTGTGAATGGAAGGCAGGAGAGCCAGGCATGGAGCAGGAGAGTACGACTTGGAGAAGGCATGGAGCTCAGTGACATAACCACAGCCAAAGAGCACAGAGGCTGTCACAGGCTCCCTGGCTCAGACCCAGGTAGGAGGAGGAGGAGGACTCATTCATCCAGGGCCAACCCAGGAGAGGCTGGGGCTGGCTGGCCCGGCCCAGGCCCTCTCAAGGCTGGGAGGGGATTTTCTCAGGCTCCCTCCCTCTGGGCTGGGCAGCTGGGAACCTGTCCGGACAGTCTGAGCTCGGGGGAGGAACCAAGGATCGCCTGGCAGGGCGGGAGCTTCAGGGCAGCAGAGGGAGTCCCTTGGCCCAGGACGCCTGGAACACGGGGACACCCCTGCCTCGGCCTCCCGAGGTAAACTGCGGGAGCTGGGAGCGGGTGGAGGGCGTCCCTCGGTGGGGAGGAGGATGTGGCGGCAGGAAGCCCTGGGGGGTAAAAAAAGTCCCCGAGGCCCAGGGCTGTTTCGGGAAGGAGGCGGACCGTGGCTGCTCCCCTGGCAACTTCCCTTCCAGAGGAGCCTTCTGGAGTGGCAGCTTGGGATCCTGCAACTTTCGTTTTAAAAGTTGGCAGCATGTTGGGCCAGGAGTCCGAGGGCCATCTCTGGCTTCTCCCCAGGGACGTGGTGGGGGACCAGCTAATGCCATTCCCCTTCGCTGCCCTGGTCGATCGCTGACCTTCTCTCCATCACATTCTCCCAGCAACCTCCCCATCACTCCTGCCCCCCTAAGATTTTTCTCCCTCCAACTGAGCCAGTCCCCAGTCCTCCTGTGTTGCCCGACCTCTGCCCCTGCACTGGGCACTAGAGACCACAGCTGGGAGACGGTCTCTCCCTTCTTCCTGCCAGGCGCCTCCCCCACTGTTATTTGTTTCCTCCTTCCTGGTATAGGTATCTGAGAGATTTCATTCATTCATTCCTTTGTTACTATTCATTTGTTTATTCATTAGTGTCTGAGCATGTACCTGGATTCTCTGGGAGGCAGACACACACAGTTCTCTTCCTGGGAATAGGAAAACGGAAATTTATTTCACAAAGATCATCTATAAGCCAGTGGGCAGCGTGGCATAGTGGAAAATTACGTTGGAATCATAGAGAGACTTGGAGTCATATCCTACCTCTCCTGTTCACTTGCTGAGCCTCAGTTTCCTCGTCTGTAAAATGGTATTGTTATGAAGAGGACGCATGTCAAGCACCAAACCGGTGCCAGACACATAGTAAGGCCTCAATAAACATCTGTGCTCTTCCCTTCTTCTCTGGTCCCCTTCCTGCCCCACCCCCTCCTAACTACCACCTGCCCCTCTCTATAGGCTTGTAAAATTATAGAAGACAACTGCTGACCTTGAGAGCAATTAGGCAGACGTATGAAACGGGAGGCAGTGAAAGGGGAGGTGGCGCAGGAAGAGGGAGGCCAAGACGGGCCGGGGCCGGGGCAGAACAGGGGAGACCCCGCTGCCGCTTGGAGGTAGGAACACAGCAGCAGGGCCGGGACTGTGGGCTGGAGGCAGATGATGTCCCCAGCAGGCTCTCCTGCTGTGTTTCTGAGTCTGCACACTCCCACTGAGCAAGTGATGGGAGCCACCAATTCCTAAAACCAACTCTACCTGGCCTCAGGCTGAGGGCTTTTAAATGCATTATCTCATGGAATCATCTGATATTCTTATTATCCCCATTTTACAGACGAGGAAATGAAGATACAAACAGGCTAAGGGATTTGCCTAAGGTCACATGGCTAATAAGTAATGGATCCAAAATTCAAATCCAGGTCAGGCCTAGACTCTGTTCTTTGTTCAACTCCTTGCTGTCTTTCAAGTTTCTCTGCATCAGAAAGAACAAAAGGCCGTCATTATTCCCCCAACTCTTTAGATACCGGTTTCTCACTTCCTGTACGTCTCCTGCTCTGGGCTGCTTCATCCAAGTGGGGAGGAGCACATGCCTTCCCTGCCTCATTAATTCATTCACTTATTCGTACAGTGTTCATTCAATCAAGGACTCAGTTGGTCCCAAGAGGGCGGGGACTGCATCTGTTGGTTCACAGTTGTATAACCACTACCTAGTATGTTCCTGATACAGAAATGTTTGATGAATCTTTTGTGAGTAAATGAGTCCAACAAACATTTATAGATGCATTTCGTGAGCTCCATACTAGGGATTCAAACATGAATAAAACATCCTCAGGGCGCTCACAGCCTAGTGGAGGAGACGGTGACAATGCAAAGAAGACAGTGGGACCATAGACAGGAGCTGAGGTTGCTGAGGGAAGCAAGAAGGACATTTAACTCTATCATGTCTGCTTTGTTCCCCACTGTGTCCAGTGCATCCACATGGTAGATGCTCGACAAGGCTTTGCAGACAAGGTGTTTAGGTCAGAGTCTTGAAGAGTGTGTTAGGACGTCACCAGGAGAACAAATTGAGGGGGGAAGATATTCTGGCAGAGGGTGATGCTCATGAAAAGGCCTAATGGAGGGTGGAAGCTGGAATTGCTAGGGGCTCGGTGGGGCTGGAGTGTAGGGTGTGTATGGAGGAATGGCAAGAAATGAGGGTGGATAACAAAGCAGGGCTCAGGTCTCGAGGCCCTTATGTGCCTTGTTACGGAACTTAGATTTTATACCCAGGGCATCGGGTAACTATTGGAGATTAGGAAAGGGAGGCCACCATCTGATTTGTATTTCAGAAGTGTGGCTGATGCACGGGAGCGGAGGAGATGACACCAAGGTCCCAGGCCCAATGGGTCTCTACTTGTCTGAGGAAAGGAGCCTTCCTTTGTAGGACTAGGATTAGGGATTCATGAAGGACCTTCTGACCTGTCCTGTGTCCTGATCTCCTGGCGCTCTGCGCTCATCTATACGCTGGGTTACAGCGAATCTGTTCTTCCCAATAAAAGTCCTGAAATGTATGGATCATTTACATTTGTATAACCTGGAGCAAGTTCAGGATACGCTGTCTTCTAACTTGCAATCCTTTGTGCTTTCTTACGTAAAAGAGAAAGAGATGGAATTGTAGATGGGGCACCAGGGGTTACACCAAGCTCTGAATGCGCCCAGGGAGTGTGTGGGATATGCCAGTGGCTGTGGAACTAGGGGTACGTGGACGTGGAGAGCGAGAAGGGAATCAGTTTCCAGATCCTCAAATTCCACAGGTACTCTTTCCTAAAAGCAATCTGCTTGTCTGCATTGTTTTCAGGTCTCCTTTTCAACTCTGCTTTCCTTGTTTTCTCCTTGGCTTTACTAGAGCCACTCTGAATCTTTCTGTGGTGCATCGCTTGGAAATATAAAAACCAAAAGGACAGTTGGAGAATGCCTTGTTCCTGGGAGATAGCAAGCAGAGAGAGATTAGCTAAAATAAACTGAAGGGGCGGTACCTTACAACAGACTCTTAGTATTTATTTAAAAAAAAATACTTGTTTAATGCTAATTATGTGCCAGCTGCTCTTGTAAGGGTTTTACAGGTAATAAACTCATATCAGATCTATAAAGTAGATACTTGTTATCTTCCTTTTACAGATAAGGTTCCCAAGGCACCCAGAGGTTTAATAAGTTGCCCAAGGTCATGGGGCTATTAAGTGGCAAAATCAGGATTTGAACTCCAGCCTCTTTCCTCTAGAATTTGTGTTCTTAAGCATTATGGCACTCTACTTTGCGCCTAAGTGCCGTGGCTCTTTAGCTCCGTATTATAAAATTAGAATTGAGACCTGAGCTGGTTGTCATGGGGATGCAAATGAACTCATTTCTAGAAATTTTTAAAAATGAAAGTTGATTTTCTTACACAGAAAATGATTCTGGTTTGGCTGATTTGTTTGACAGTTAGGACTGGCTTTGACAATTGGATCATACAGTAGACATTTTCCATAAACTGAACAAGCTAAATCTATACCGCCAAGGTTTGGATGAAAATGTATCTAATGCGTGTGTCTAATAAAGCCAATGCCAGAAAATTCTGTCTTGGAACCTATTTAACTTGTGAAAAATAATTGTAGTTATTAACTTAAAAATGTGTCAGAGGGTCCTAGCTTTTTCAAAATTTTTATGGAGATTCATGAGCAAAATATATGAAGACTTCTGGCGTGTGGCACAAACAAACATCACGGGCCATGTGCACCCCGGTGAGGACGAGGATCCTGATCAGGTGAGGTGAAGGGACTTGTCCAGAGGTCAGCAGGGACAGGACTGGAGGAAAACCAGAGTTTTCGGACTGCTGTAATTTCAGTGCTCTTTCTATTACTCCATTCTTCCTCCTTCCTTCTTCATTTACTAGGATGGTTTATTCAGCAGACACTTGCTGAGCCCCTACAGATGAAGTAAAAAACAAATATTTCGTATTTTTCTGAAGCTTATATTCTAATAGAAAAAGACAGACAACAAATAAACACAGCAGATATTTTTAGATAGTGATAAATGCTGGGAGCAAAGAAACAAGAGAATGCGTATGTGGGGTGGGCTCCCACCTCTGATAGGTCCGGAGAGACTTCCCAGGGAGGCGCTCTTTGTTATGAAGGAGCTAGCCTTGTGTGTATGTGTTGGGTTTGTGTGTGGGAGAGGGGCAGAGGAGAGAGGGTTAGGTAGAGGGAAGAGCACGTGCAAAGACCCGAGGCAGGAGAGAACTTGCTGTGTTCCTGGGACAGAAAGAAGGCCCTGTGGTTGCAGCACAAGGATGTGGGGGAGAGTGGTAGGAGCCGAATTCCACAAAGAAGGCAGGAGCTAGGTCATGCAGGAGCTTATCAGCCACGGTAAGGCTCCTGTATTATCTCAAAGACAATGGGAAACCATTAAAGGATTTTAAGCAGAGAGCTGCTATACTCTGATTTATGGTTGTGTTGTGTCTTGTTTTGGAGGGGGCAGGAGTGGAAACAGAGATGGAGACTAATTGGGAGTCTATTTCAGGCGCTCCATCTGCGATCTACTCCATGGAGGAACATGAAGATAGATAATGCTAATAAGAAGGCAGAATGGTATGGGATGTCATTCTGTCTTCTAGATCTGAGGAGGTGTGTTGGTAGATATTGCTGTGTAAGAAATCACCCCAAAGCTTAGTAGCTTAACACAACACTTTATTTTGTCATCATTCTGTGGGTCTGGAGTTTGGGCAGAGTTCAGCTGAGCAGTTCTTCTGCTCCATATCTGTCAGCTGGGGTCACAC
Source organism: Equus asinus (assembly GCF_041296235.1). NCBI lineage: Eukaryota > Metazoa > Chordata > Mammalia > Perissodactyla > Equidae > Equus > Equus asinus. Next base: position 84,066,019 of record NC_091794.1, read on the forward strand.
TTGGCTGTATTCAGTTGGAGGATGAGCTGGGCTGGAAGGGCCGGGCAGGCTTCACTCGTAGGTCTGGCATCTTGATGCTCTTCCACATGGCTTCTCTCCACGTGGGTAGCTCAGCCTTCCTCATAGCATGGTAGCCTCGGGGTATTCAGCCTTCTTATACGGGCATCGGCATCGGGCTTCATAGAGGGAGCGTTCCAAGAAGAACAAAAGTGGAGATTGCACGTTTCTTAAGGCCTGGCCTTGGAAAGTACCCAGCCCTACTTCCTCCATGTATTATTGGTCAAGATCAGTCACAGGGCTGGCCCAGAGTCAAAGAGAGGGGAAACAAACCCCCCCTCTTAGTGGGAGGAACAGCAAATAATAGGTTCTGTTTTTAATCTACCACACTAGATTTCTGGGAACTGAATAACCATAACCACTCTGATGATGCTGACCCACTTTTTAATCTAAATCACAGTATACTGTGCTGGAACAATTTATAGGTCTTCATTCCCCATTGAACAGGGACGGCCTGGAGACAGGAGGTAGTTGCATTTTTGTTTTTTCCTTGTGTTTCCAGAGCCTAACATATACAAGGCATTCAGAGAATGCTTTTCCAATGAATGCCCACATCCCGTAAGAATTTATTGGTTGTCAAACCATCTTGTACATAAGAATCCCTTGGGGAGCTGTTAAAAAGGCATGCAGGGGGCCGGCTCTGTGGCCGAGTGATTAAATTCGCGCGCTCTGCTGCGGCGGCCCAGAGTTCGGATCCTGGGCGTGGACATGGCACCGCTCGTCAGGCCACGTTGAGGCGGTGTCCCACATCCCACAACTAGAAGGACCTGCAACTAAGATATACAACTATGTATCAGGGGGGTTTGAGAAATAAAGCAGAAAAAAATAATAAAAAAAAAGATTGGCAACAGTTGTTAGCCCAGGTGCCAATCCTTAAAAAAAAAGGAAGATGGTAACAGTTGTTAGCCTAGGGGCCAATCTTTAAAAAAAAAAAAAAAAAAAGGCATGCCGATTCCTGGGCAAGACCCGCGCCCAGACCCTCTGAATCTAGCTGTCCAGGGCAGGAGTTTTCCATCTTAGCTGCACTTTAAAAAGCTCAGACATCAGCACTTTTTTACAATCTCCTCAGACAATTCTGGTACATAGCCAAGGTTTAGAACCACTGACTAGAGTCAGAACCAGCCGTCTTCACCTAACTTCCCCCAGATAATCCTGACCTAGGTGGCCTATGATACGGCCACCAGCTGTCCTCGGTTTGCCCAAGACTGTCCTGATTTTAGAACCCCAAGTCCCACATTCCAAGAAATCTCCAGTTCCCTGCAAACGGGCACAGTTGGTCATTATCAACTGACCACTATTTAAGAAACACTGTAGGTGAGGCAGTAAAGCCTTTTTGGAAAATACCTACAAATATCTAATGAAAGCAATGATTCTGCCTGCTTGCTTAAGGGACTGGAGTGGCATCATAATGCCATCAGATAGAGCCAACGCCTTGTGTTAAGGGGGTCAGGGTTTCCTTCAGCCCTGTGCTCTGGTATGCTCGGTCTATTGACCTAGTTAATAGTGTGTCTGTCTTTGGGAATTCTGCCAGGCTATATTCCTCAGGGTACATGAGGCAGCTGTGAAAGCCTGACCACAGTCAATAGATGACGTATTGAGGATAGTGTGAGATACAGGATGAAGTTCTTGTGTCTCCACACCAGTGTGTGTTATTATTACTGTTATTCATATTATATTGGGATACAAAGCTGTATGTAGTATCTTAACTAGCTCTGTGGGGAACCGGCGTGGCATAGTAGAGAGGCCCAAGATCTGGCCTCAGAAAAAGTGTGCCTCAGCTTTGCAGTGAGTAAGTATGTAATCACAGGTGTCTCTTTTTGCCTTAGTTGTTCATCTGTAAAATGGGATTAATAATAATCACTTCTAGGGCTGGCCCAGTGGTGCAGCGGTTAAGTGCACATGTTCTGCTTCCGTGGCCCAGGGTTCACTGGTTCGGATCCCAGGTGCAGACATGGCACTGCTTGGCAAGCCATGCTGTGGCAGGCGTCCCACATATAAAGTAGAGGAAGATGGGCACGGATGTTAGCTCAAGGCCAGTCTTCCTCAGCGAAAAGAGGAGGATTGGCAGCAAATGTTAGCTCAGGGCTAATCTTCCTCAAAAAAAAAAAAAAAAAAAAAGACTTCTTGGCAGGGCATCTGGGAGGATCCATTGAAAGTATGCAAGTGAAAGTGGTTCTATAAACTGGGAAGGGGAGGTATCATGACTGTCTTTGAATGAGACACAAGGAATGACTCTGCTGAGAGGCCTTGCACGCGGCCAAGGCCCTGGTTCCCCACCCTGAACCACAGCCACAGTTGTGGGGTTGCAGGGGAGTAGCTTTCCACACGCAGTGGGCATGCAGAGACCTCCGGAGGCAGCCTGGCTCTGCCCGAGCGGCCTTCACCATTGAGGGCAAGTGTGCTTTGCTTCAGGAAGAAGGGAAACTTTTGGAAAAGGGGGGTTTGTGAAGGCATTTTTTGTTTTTAAATCTTTTGCGTATTTATTCCATGTGAATCCTCAGAGATGTAGCAAAGAGAAAACAACCACAACCACGAACCCATAATATCGAAAAGCAGTTCTTAATTTCTGTAGCTAAAAAAGCAGTCTTTCAGGCTACAACCACAGAGAGACTGCTGCAGGCCCCTGGAGCCGGGCATGATGATGGCTTGCAGTGTGATGAGGAGGCTGTTAATCTCTGTGGCCCAGGAGCCCAGTCTGTGGCCTCTCCAGTTACCCACGTTGCCTGGCAATGCCACCAAAAGCCTCCCCACCAGGCCTAACTGGGCAGCAATTGGGTACACCCAGCACAGCCTGCTGCCCAGCCTCCTGGGCTGCCCGGCCACATCAAGGCTGGACTCAGCCTCTGCAAGGGCCCGCCTGGTACCGATGAATGGGTGGGGCCAGCTGTATGAAAAAACAATTCAGATATTTAAAATCTACTTGTCTGAATGCAGCTAGGAAAGCAGCACGAGCTAATGATCGAACGTCTCTTCTGCCAATGAGGAGTTGTCCTAAGATTGGTGGCCTTGGCAGTGCTCTCCTGGGTGAGGTGACGAAGGGAAGGTGAGCCTGACTTAGTCCTTCGGGTTCTCAGAGAGGCAAATTCTTTTCCTTTCCTGGATGCCTGTCTCCATCTTGACTTCCTGTGGCAGCAGTGGGAGTGGCGGGGATTCCCAGCCCCATTTTCAGGGCTGGTGACCTGCCAATTCTTCTATAGCTCTCATCTGGGAACTCCCAGGGTCTAGTGTGGGTCTGTCTGGGGAGCTGGAGAAAGATGAGGGAGATTAGGGCAGAGGGGAAGATGGCATGAAAATAATCAAAATGAAGATGTACACTTCTTTAACACTTGACCTAGAAATCACAGGCAAACGAACATGTGGGGTCTTTGAAGTCAGGCGCCCTGGGCTCCTCTCTCAGCCCTTCCCTCACTGGCAGTGTGACCTTGATCAAGTTACTCCTGAAGCCTGAGTTTCCTTATCCGTAAAGTGGGGATGTTATTATCCTGCCTTACAAGGTTGTTGTGAAAATTAATGAAGAGAATGCTCATAAAGTGTTTAGCATAGAACCTGGCACACAGGACATGCTCACTATTATGACAACTTTTATTATTTCAATTACAATAATTCTCTAAGATACTGAGGGGAGAGAGGGGCTCTATTTTACAGCTGAGGAAACTGAACCCTAGTGAAATGAAGTGTGGATTCTGGGAGCAGAACTCGCGTCTTCACAGTGCTGAGCACAAGGAGTGGTGTTCCTCAAAGATAGGTGACGAGCCCTTTTGTAGCCATTCGAGCATGGTGGCTCTGCAGGTCTCCTCTGACAGCTCAGCGATGGCGGGATGATAATGGGGGCGGTGTGCAGAGGAAAGGGGCGGTGGGAGGTGCTTTGCAGTATAAAATAATACAAGACTCAGTTAATGTGATGTGGAGAGAATTCCTCCTTCCCTCCTTCCTTCCAGTATTCTTTCAAATAAACTTGTTACTTTGGAATAATTGTAGATTTACAGAAAAGTTGCATAGAGTTTGTTTATCCTTTACTCAGATACAAGTATTTTCTGACCACCTCCTGTGCGGCAGGAGCTTACGGGGCACAAGGAATACAGCAATAAAACTGTCTCTGCCCTCCATCAGAGGGTCAGAGCATGTGAGACGGAGTGGACCTCGCAGATCCTTAGTTTGTGGTTCTCAACGATGCTGATGCATCCACTTCACTGCTATACTTGTCAGAAATCTGCTAAATCTATTAACTTAGTTTCTTCAGGACTGGAGCCCGGGAATCTGGATGAAGACCAATGCTGGAAACCAGATGCCTGATGGGATGCTGAGGCATAGCCTGTTTCGGGAGCTACTGGTCTAGTGCAGACTGTTCACTGTGCAGGTGAGAGAACTGTGGCTCGAACTGGGAAGGGACTTGCTCCGGGTCACGTAGCCAAGAAGTGGCAGAGTCTGGACCAGAAAACAGGTCTCTTGGTTCTGTGCTCTCCTCACACAATGTCTCCCAAATACCTAACAAGAAACGAGTATTCCTTGCAACAGGAAGACCCCAGATAGAGTGTAGAAGAGTTTCTTGGCTATTCAGGTATATTAGTTAAGTTCTTGGTTGCAAGAGGAGGAAGCTGATTCTGGCCGACTACCGTAGTAAATGAATTTTAGTGAAAGCACATTGGGTAGTAAAAGAAAAACTATTTCTCTACTCCTATTCACACTCCTGACACCGAATGTGCGGGTTTTCCTCACCATGCGATTCTGACACTAACTACCCCACAGGTTCAAGGCTAAGTCCACCAAGACTGCTCCCTACTTCAGATACCAATTGCAAGGCTGGGCTTCCAGTACTTTTGACTGACTGGATATAAATTGGGGGTTTCTACGACCACCTCCTCGGGTTCAGTAATTTGCTAGAACAGCTCACAGAACTCAGGAGATGGCTTTACTTACTATTATCAGTTTATTATAAAGGATACAATTCAGGAACAGCCAAATGGAAGAGATGCATAGGGCAAGGTATGTGGGAAGGGATGCAGAGCTTCCACGCCCTCTCTGGGTGCATCACTCTTGCAGCACCTTGATGTGCTCATCAACTTGGAAGCTCCAAACTCCTTTGTTTAGTGTTTTTATGAAGGCTCCATTACGTATGCATGATTGATTCAATTATTGACCTTTGGTGATTAAACTCAATCTCTAACCCTTCACCTCTTCTCAGAGGTGGGGGCTGAAAGTTCCAACCCTCTAATCACATGATTACTCCCCCCCTTCCCCCCCTCCCCCCCACTAGCACCCGTCCTCCCAAGGTCACTTCATTAGCATAAGCTCTGGTATGGTTGGAAGGGGCTTATTATAAATAACAAAAGGTGTTTCTCTCACCCCTATCATTCCGGAAATTCCAAAGGTTTTAGGAGCTCTGTGCCAGGAAATGGAGAGCAAATATACATTTCTTAGTATATCACAGTATCACAGGTAGGTCACAAAATCACTAGAAGGCTGCAGAAACAAAGTTTGGGAAATAAGCAGAAACAAAGGGGGCCCAGGCACCTAGAACTACCCCAAAATCACATCACAGAGCCAGGGAGGTGAAGACAGTCCCACTGCTGCTGTTGCATGCTTGCTGCTGCAGCCTGTGTCAAAGATACAGCTGGCACTGGATGCCGGATGCCACACTGACCCCAATGGCAAGGCTGGACACCAGATACTGCTGCTGCTGTGACTGCACAAAACTGGGGTTCTCTTGCCTGACGTGCATCAACGGCCAAGTAATTGCAGCATCGGCCTTTGGGAAAAGAGATGAGCTTTATTCTGGGAGATCCATCTGTAGGGAGGCAGTGGCTGTATGCCCGCAGATCTATCTCCCTCATTCAGGATTTGGGGCAAAATTTAAGAGGTTAGGGAGAGCTGGCTGGCACGCAGAAGTGCTGGAGGGACGTGTTTTGATCGGTGGGCTTCAAGCATTTAGGGTAAGGTTTTCAACATTTGTGATGAGGTTCTAAACTTTTGTGATGGGGTTCTAAACATTCGTGATGAGATGGGGAAGGGATTCTAACACTGGATCTTCCTGAATGGGGGACCTCTCGCTTCTAATAAGTGTGCCACATTCAAGTTTCAGTCATGTCCCGATCCTTTGGTTCCAGATCATTTCAGGTTAAGATTTCTTCTTCTGCACGTAATCTGGCTACGTGACTCTGCACATTTTCTGAAAGAGAATTCTTTTTTCTTTTTTTTTTCAGGAAGACTAGCCCTGAGCTAACATCCGTGCCCATCTTCCTCTACTTTATATGTGGGATGCCTGCCACAGTATGGCTTGATAAGTGGTGTGTAGGTCTGTTCCCAGGATCTGAACTGTCGAATCCTGGGCTGCCAAAGTGGAATGCACGAACTTAACCATTGCACCATTGTGCCAGCCCCTGAAAGAGAATTCCTAATCACTCTGTTCATAAGAGATGGAGTCAGGGCTGGCCCCGTGGTGGAGTGGTTAAGTTCATGCGCTCCGCTTCAGCAGCCTGGGGTTTTGCAGGTTCGGATCCTGGGCGTGGATATGACACTGCTCATCAGGCCATGCTGAGGTAGCGTCCCACACAGCACAACCAGAGGGACCACAACTAGAATATGCAACTATGGACTGGGGGGCTTTGGGGAGAAGAAGAAGAAGAAGAAGAAAAAAAAGATTGGTAACAGATGTTAGCTCAGTGCCAATCTTTTTTTTTAAAAAAAAAGAGAGATGGGGTGGGTTGAACTGGTCCTGGAGGGCCCGAGGTTACACTGCAGCTTTACAGTGCACAGCTTATGAAGAATTTTTCCCATCCCCAGCTCCAGCCTCAAAAATCCTAAGCAAATGCAGCTGACTGGTCAAGCCTAGTGCACAGACCTGAGCCCTCGCTGCCGCCTGGGGACCTGGAAACGTGAAGATTGGGCATTTTTACCTTCTGTGGTGGTAAGTGGTGCCTGCTGCCCACCAAGACTCACGAGCTGAGAAATTCCCCAAGAAAACTGACGTGGTCACTACGTGTTAGCAAAAGAATACACTGGAAGTCTTTGACATTCGCAGATTCAACACTCACAGTTTTTGTGTTTCCTTAGCTACCCTCAAAGGCCCGTTGTGAACGAGCGTGAGTTGAGTGACCGGCTTTGCCTGCACCAGTCATTTACTAGTCAGCCAGCCAGGCCCACCGGTCCACCTTGACATCTGATGTGACTTCACTATTCGCTACTAGTTTAAGCCTTTGTGTAACGTGCACACGGTGACTAAAACCTTTTATCCTGTTGCAGGAGTAGAAAAGACTCATACAAATAAATCCCTTGATAATGCCAGTGATAGAGATGAAAAGAAAGGGAAGAAGAAGTCTAAGAAAGTGACTTTTTTTTTTTTTTTTGCCACAAATAGAAGTTTTGGATAAACTGGCATGGAATGTCAAGCTCAGTGGTGTCTAGGATCTCCGATATCAAGAGATCCACCATGTGTATCACAGAAATACAAGGAAAAGAGCTTTGGGAAGTTGTTTTAATGAGTGCTTCAGCCAGTGCAGAAACTGATCTTTAAGAGAGAGATTAAACTTCACTAAAAGATGAACAGAGGGAGAACTAACTAACCAAGTTTTCTTTTTCGTTTCTTCTTTGGAAACTTGGGCGCGAAGTGTTGAACATGGTTAGTACTCCTCACACGAATTTTATAAATAACTTTACTTCTGCATTTATAGAATCATTTAGGGTCTGAAATGGAATCTCTTAAAATTTTCTGGCTGTAATTTATAACCTAATTTTGGGAAAGGCTATGTGGTATATAGTGAATTAGGGCACCAGGAAGGTCCTTGGGAAAATCCCTTGCTAGTGCCAAGGGTCTTTTGTGTAAATCTCCTTAGGGAAATCTCTTTTTATACAAATTTTTTTTAAAAGGCAAGTGGCTGTTCTGGGTAAATGAGTACAGCTCTGCCCTTTCCAATCCTTGGCCGACACACTGGCCCTGTGACTCATAACATGAGCAATGCTTATACCAGATAAGATCGGGAGGTAGGCAAGTTCTTTCTACTTCTCCTCTTAAGAATACTTGCTAACCACGAAGGGAAGGACTTTGGGTCTTGGTGTGCAGGGGGACATCTCCATGTTTAAGGCTATGCGTCTTTTCTACTTCTCCAACATTCTTTTTAACAAGCTACCTCAGTTGTTCCCTACCGGTAGGATGAGAACATTTCACAGCCGTGCAACCCAGTTTTGGTCTGTGTGTGTGTGGTTTCAACAAAGAGTTGGCAGCCACTTGCTGCAGATAAGAGGTAGGAGGTGAGGCATAACATCAAAGCCAACATTCAAGAAGGCTCGAGAAACCTGCATGATCTTTGCTTAGTGAGTAAGAAAGCACAGTCAGTGCAGTAAATAATTCCACTCAAGGGCTGGCCCAGTGGCACAGCGGTTAAGTTTGCACGCTCCGCTTCAGTGGCCTGGGGTTCATGGGTTCAGATCCTGGGTGTGGACTTACACACCCCTTATCAAGTCATACTGTGGCAGGTGTCCCACATATAAAGTAGAGGAAGATGGGCACAGATGTGTGCTCAGGGCCAGTCTTCCTCAGCAAAAAAAAAAAAAAAAAGAGAGAGCGAGAGAGGGATTGGCAGCAGATGTTAGCTCAGGCTAATCTTCCTCAAAAATAAAAAATAATAATTCCACTCAATGAGTAATATTGTGATGAGAGTGACCAAGTAAATAATTTGATAGTTGTGTATCCTTTTATATCTCTGTGGGTGTTGTAATCATTGCTGACTTGCTTTGAGACTCCTGCTACATTCAGTTGGGCCTCCCAAAATTCTGGTAATCTAAAGTGTGTTTCCAGGGACTGTATCCCAGCTTTGACCTATAGAACCCATGGAGTATACAAGCCACACCAATGCCAGGACAAAATTAATGACCTTAGGATAGACTTGCTTTGTGAGGCCACAGGGAGGGAAACCTTGGACCCAGGAGCAGAAGTGCGGGTGAGCAGTTTTCAGCCCAGTGTAAGGAAGAACTACCTAAGAATTAGAACTGTCGGAAAATGTAATGACCCTAGTGAAGCCTATTTACATCCTTTGTAATTTTTCACCACCATGAATAGTTCTGCACCGGACGTCCTTGAAATATGGCTTTGTGTATTTGCTTGAATGCATTTGTAGGATAGATTTCTAGGAGTAGGATGGTTCTGTGGAAAGGTATATGCCCTTCATCTTTTATAGATGCTGCGCAATTGCCTTCCAAAAAGGCTGCACCAATTTACACCTCATAAATTGCGCTCATTTCCACACAGCCTCATAAGTATGGATCAGTCTTTTTCATTGTCACCAATCTGATCAGTAATCCCTTCCATCGATCCATCCATCCACACACCCACCCATCCTTCCATAGCCAATGATAACTAACAACTACGGAGTGTTTCCTCCATGCCAGATACTACCCTAAATGCTTTACAGGCATTATCTCAAATGTTCTTCCCAACACTGCTGAGGTAAGCGCTATTATCATTCCCACTTTAAGATGGAGTCTGAGGGTTTCCCAGTAAGTTAAACACAAGATTAGCATATGACCCAGCAATTCTGCTCCTAGGAATATACCCCAAAAGAAGTGAAAACACGTGTTCAAACAAAACTTGTACAGGGATGTTCACAGGAGCTCTATTCACAGTAGCCAAAATGTGGAAACAATCCAGATGTCCTTCAACAGATAAAACAGATTAAGTGTATTTTACCCCAATTTTCAAAAAATGTAATTTGAGGCTCAGAGAATTTAAGTGACCTATCTAAGGTTACTTCCAGCTGATATGTGGTAGAACTGTGTTTTAATCTCAGTCATTTGGCTCCATGGCTTATGGTTTAAAAAAAAATTACAGTGAAAAACTTTATTTTGGGCTATTTAGGAAGTCTGGATACATTAGGCTAAGCTGAAAATATCAGTAGCATCATACCACTTATTAAGCATAATTATTAAGTGACAAACACTATATTCTATTCAGCCTTCACGATGACCTTGAAAGTTTAGTATTATTGCTTAGTTTTTTTGTGTAAGGGTAGTAAAATATATGTAACATAAAATTTATCGTTTTAACCATTTTCAAGTGTACAGTTCAGCGGCCTTAACTAGGTTTACATTGCTGTGCAACCATCACCACTATCCATCTCCAGAACTTTTTCATCTTCCCAAACTAAAACTCTGTACCCATTAAACAGATAACTCCCTATTCCCCTCCCCTGCCAGCCCCTGGTGCCCACCATTCTAGGCTCATGGTGCCAGGCCCAGGGCTATTGACTGGGGCTGCCAAGAAGAATAAGACATGGCCATTCCCCAGGTTTGTCTGGCATCAAAGCTTGTACTCCTGTCCTCTAGTGACTTTGACATTATGCCTGTCTTCATCAAGTTAGAGAAGTCCATTTGTAGGATGAGAGCCTTGTTGTTGAAGCGTGCAGAAAGGATGCCTATGGCTGGGGAGTGGGAGAAGGAAGTCAGTGAATGGAATATGGTTGAGATGAAGGGGCTGAGATGGGGATGAAGGGATTTCAATAGGGAGGTCTGTCAGGAGGGTCAAAGACAAGGAGAACTGGGAACATACTGCTTGTCCTCTCTTTACTTTCACAGATTCTTCTAGGGGTGCATGAGATTTTGCATAGGGATGTGCTTTGAAATGCCAAGGGTGCTCTATGTATATCATTAGGACTCTTGCATCACTGCTGAAGTGGACTTGTTTGAAGGACATAACTCATGGGAGCAGTTTCATTGGGGGATGCAGATGACAAGATGGTTAGTGGGTACAAACCCCTCCTTCAAGACACTGGGCCACAAAAGGGAGGGGAGAAATAACACAGTGGTTGAGACTTCAGGGTCAAGAAAATGTCTCATAGATACGACTTTCTTTGGTTTTTAAAATTAAAATAGTAATACATACTTTTAAAAAATCGAATATAAACACAGAGGTGAATTTCTCATGAAACTAACAAAGCTTAAGCTTCAGGCCTCTTACTCACACGACCTTCCAAGGTCTTGTATCTCCTTTTGTAATTTTTTTATTTTGTAGTTTTAATTTTATATATTTTTTCTCAGAGAAAACTCCCCAAATTGTTTAAGCTTCAGGCTCCACAAAACGTGGACCCACTCTCTCATAGAGAGCAAAAGTCTAATGAAATCCCACCATGTGGATATAATCATGGTTAATTCCCAGATTTTTTTCCTGTGTGTTAGTACATTACTTTTTACAAAAGTTGGATTGTACTCTATGTACTATTTTGCAGTACTTTTTCTCTTAATATATTTGAGGCCCCTCACCTTTTTTTTGATCACAGAAACACTTGATAGAGTGATTTAAATAGGTTAGCCGGGGTAAAAGTAACAGAACCAAACCAAAAGGAGGACAGTACAGATAGCACCATGGCACAGGGAGAGGAAAGAGTATTTAAATCAGCCCTCATTATTATAGACGTGCTGTCCCCATATCCCATGCATCTGCTTGGTATCTGCAATTACTGTATAATTATTTGTGTAATTTTTATTAACCCCTGTCTCATGCATTACACTGGAAACATTTTGTGATAAGGATGGTGGCCTGACACGTAGTAGGTATCAATAGATATCAACTGCTATCTGTCAATAGATATTGATGGTTGAATGGTTGAATGTTGAAGATTGAGTTCGAGGGAATACTGGGTGTGGAAATTAGTAGGAACTCAGCCAAGAATTTCGGGTGTCAGAGAGTTGTTGGGAAGGTGTGTTTTAGGGTGTTGAAACTGTACCTGGAGAACCATCAAGGAATGGCCTTCTTAATTCAAGTGTGCTGCAGAATGGCCAGTGGTGATATTTCAGAAAGGATACTGATAATTTAGAAAGAAAGATGTAGGTTTGAATCTTAAGAAAGTGATGTGGTTTTTTTGGGAGGTGAGGGGTGAGAAGCTCAGTGCTTTATCTATAAATGGGGCTACAAACCCCTATCTCTTGGCGTTGTTGGAGTCCAATGAGTCAATAGATGTGACAGTCCCCAGCCTAGTGCCTGATAAACAGTAGATGCCCAATAAATGATTTTTGATTCTGAATCAGAAACCAGAGACCTGGGAGTAGAAACAAGATGAAACTAAAAAGGGAAAGGAGACCGCTTACTTAAACTAGATGAAACAGAGTTCAGTTACGCAGTGTGCATAGTTTGGGCTCTGAGATGCATCACCTCAGGGCAAAGTCATGTCTTTCACTGATGGTTGACTTGAAAGTCAGTAGCAGAGGGGAAGGAAGGGGTATATGAGGTGGTGTTGCCATTCCAAGACTCCAGTCCTTTCCCTTGGCTGGTGGCAGGAGATGAAACTAGAAGTGACCCCTGGGAGCCCTCGCTTTCATTTGAGGAGACCCTAGTACTTTGTCACAATTACATTCTGGTGATGAATTATGGATATTATGAGTATTAGAGCACCAGTTGCCTTCTGTTAATGCACAGCAAACACCTTGGAAACCAATGGTTGAGCCAGAGAGCCCAGGAAAGAGCCATGGCCTGAAGACTACAGGGCCATCTGTTTTTCCCTGACATTCATGTACCTTTCAGGTGGAGATAGGACCCAGGACAATGGCTGCTGCTCATGACTTGGAAATGGAGGATATGAATCTAAATATGGATAGAGCCATGAAAGAAGAGCTGGAGGAAGAGAAGATGAGAGAGGATGGGGGAGGTAAAGACCCCTTCAAAAATAAAAAGGTCCACAGGATTGTCTCAAAATGGATGCTTCCTGAAAAGGCCCGAAGAACGTACTTAGAGAGAGCTAACTGCCTCCCACCCCCTGTGTTCGTCATCTCCATCAGCCTTGCCGAGGTAAGTTTCTTGGGTGGCGGGCACTAGTGCACCTACTGCTGGGAGCTGCAAGCAAACTTGGGGTTTAGATCAGATCTAGATAAGAGACTGGAAAATATGCAAGAAGAGAGCCCGGGGGTGGGAAGAACAACGCACAGACTCGACCTCAGCCTCTCCAGAGTTCTCTTCCCAGGTTTTTCCTATGTTCCCAGTCACTTTCTGCCAAGGGGTGAGTTTTACTTTTCAAACAAAACCCCTGCCCAGCAGACTGCAACTTCAGGGTCTTCGTTTCATTTTAGTTGCGGTGGGGGGGTGGGGGATGGGGGGGGATTTAGAAACCAATAATCTTGGGGTTTCAAATTCATCTGATCTTGTGAACCAACTTTGATTGATTGATAAGGTCTGTCTGGAGACACATGTTTAGAAGACTTATGGGCTGACTCCAAATTTTAGGAGGAAAAAAATGAGATCCTCTAACGATGTCTACTATGGGCAGTGCACAGTGAGCTAAAGCTAAAGACTCTCATCTAGTCAGCCCTCTTGTTTTCCAGAAAAGAGTGAAAGGTCCAGAGAGGTGGCATCATCTGCCCAAGGTCACATACTGAGTGATTGGGCCGGGACTGGGCTTCTCCTGAGCCACGTCACACCTACTTTCCCCCTACACCGTGGTGTCTCATAAAGGAAGTGGCAGAGGATGGCTACCTGTGGGGTGTGACTTCAGGGGCATTAGGAAGTCCCTACTGTAATCCTCTTAATTCCCACTGATGCCTCAACTTCCTTATCAGGGACTGTATTAGTCAGGATTCTTTAGAGAAACAGAACCAATAGGATGTGTCCACAGACACATGCACTCATACACACACACACACACACACACACACACATTATCTATCTACACATGCAAATATATATCGAGAGAGAGAGATTGATTGATTTTAAGGAATTGGCTCATGCAATTGTGGAGGGAGGCTTGGCAAGTTCAAAATCCACATGGTAGGCCAGCAGACTGGAGACCTAGAGAGTAAGAGTTGCAGCTGGAGTCCGAAGGCCATCTGCTGGCAGAATTCCCTCTTGCTCAGGGAAGGTCAGTCTTTGTTCTCTTAAGGCCTTCAACTGATTGGATGAGGCCCACCCACATTGTGAAGGGTAATCTGCTTTACTCAAAGTCTACCGAGTTAAATGTTAATTTCATCTAAAAAATACCTTCACAGAAACATCTAGAATAACGTTTGACCAAATATCTGAGAACTGTGGTCTAGCGAAGTTGACACATAAAATTAACTATCACAGGGATCTATCTAGCCTCTTATGGCTCTGACAAAGATAAGGCTAATGCGTAAAGACTCCTGGGAGAAGCTGTTGTCAAGGCTGTTTTGGTTGGAGGGACATAGCTCTGAATTTTCTTAACGGGTTTTAGTGTGAGACAGCCCACAGCTAGGAAGCCATCAGGATTCTTTCTGCTTCTCACCACCCTGCCTCATGTTATCCTTCCAGCCCGTGGATTGGCTGGCCTGCCCGTGGTCCACTCAGCTGTGTGCCTGGTGGAGAAGAATGAGATAAGGTCACGTGGTACAAACGTGACTGCCACAGTCAGTGCTATGGAGAGGGCAGTTTTCCACATTGTGGAGCAGGTGCTAAGATATCCGGCTCTCACAGAAATCTCCGTTTTTTTATTAAAAATTTGTTTAAATAAAATTTTCATTTTGGAATAATTTTAGCTTTATAGAAAAGTTGCAAAGATAGTACAGAGAGTTCCTGTACATCCCTCACCCAATTTCTCCCATTGTTCACATCTTACATTTCCATAGTACCTTTGTCGAAACTAACATTGGTACATTATGTTCTATTAACTAAACTCCAGACTTTATTTGGATTTCATCAGTTTTTCCATTATTGTCCTCTTTCTGTGCCTCCTGTACCTGCCAACCCCGGGTATCACATTGCATTTGGTTGTCATAACTCCGCAGTCTCCTCTGATCTGTGGCAGTTTCTCAGTCTTTGTTTTTCACAACTTTGATAGTTTTGAGGAGTACTGGCCAGGTATCTTGGAGAATATCCCCTAATCTGGGTTTGTCTGATGTTTTTCTCATGATTAGACTGGAGTTATGAGTTTTGGGGAAGAGCATCACAGAGGTGAAGTGCCCTTCTCATCACATCAGGGACGAGGGGACATCCTCATCACATCCCTGGTGACATGAGCCTTCACCACTTGGTTGAGCTCGTGTCTGCCAGGTTTCTCCACTGTAAAGTTACTATTTTTCCCTTCCCCTACTCCAGTCTCTGGAAGCCAGCCATGACTTCATTTCATACTAACTTATAAATAAAAGACCAAATGGTGCGGGTGGGAAGACGAGGGCAGTGGGTACATGAGGAAGGAAAGGAGGTCAGAAAGAGTCATCTGTACAGTCTGCATCAGGGCTGCTCCTGACCACTGGAGGAAGCAGGCTATGACCACAGTCACAGGGTCAGACATCCGGCAGGGAAATGTAGTTCCTGTCATCTCCTGAGCGAATGCTACGGAGTGGCCCACTTGAGAGCTAAGCATTTGAAACACAGTTAGTGCCCGTGGGCTTTGATGGGGCCACTCTCTGGGGAAGGGGTGGTTAACATTCATGTCTGCCTCTCCCTGTCAGCTGGCAGTGTTTATTTACTATGCTGTGTGGAAGCCTCAGAATCAGTGGATCACCCTGGACACGGGCATCTTGGAGAGTCCCTTTATCTACAGTCCCGAGAAGAGAGAGGAAGCCTGGAGGTTTATCTCATACATGCTGGTACATGCTGGGTAAGGAATGACGCTTAAGTCACTGATGTTGGAGGGGCCCATAAGTATTGTAACCCGTAACATTTGCTTGGTGCTTTATTATCAGTGTTACTTTCATGTCCATCATCTTCCTCACAGCAACCCTAGGAGGCAGGTGTCACTCCTGCCATTTTATGTCTGAGGCTCAGGGGGTGTAGTCACTTGCTCCATGACACATAGCTAAGCTGTGGATCTAGGACCTCAACCCATTAGTGCTGACTCCATCTAGCGTATTTTATATTGTGTTGTAACAGCCTAATATCAGTATTTATGTAGGAATCTTAACGAGAAGAGACCAAATCATTATCAAACCGAAAGGAAGTTGCCCAAGTTGTTGGATGTTGTTAAACGCTCCCTTTAGGATATGAATCATCAGCCCTCCCTCCCCACTCAGCCACACACTTAAAAAAATTAATTCATGGGCATTTTGACGAGTCTATGGTACTGTTGTCTGTCTGGAATAATACAAACAATAGACAGTGCAGTATCTGCCTTTTAGTTTTGCTCATAGTTTCTGAAATGCTAATAGCCTTTAACGACCTTGCTCAGAATCCATGATTCACCACGCCCACTGCAGCCAGTGAGCTGCCTGCGGCTGGTCCCACCTCTCTGGTGGACTCCTAGGGTTTCACATGAGGCTAGCTTTGTCTATGTGACCTACCCTGTCCTGGACCTTGAAGGATGACTCTGGCCAGTGGCTAAATAGGTATCCATGGCAGGAGACAGGGCCCCGAGGCTTGACAAGTCAGGGACAAAATCGCTAATTGCCTAGTTTCTGTGGATACTTCCACAGTCTGGTTTTCCATTTGACAAGTATGCCCTGAGCAAATGTGGCTCCTGCACTCAAGGACTTTAAAATTATAAGGAAGAACAGTCAGTTAAATAGTAATGCAAGGCAGTAAACTATGATAGTATACAGTAGTTATTTAATCTCTTTGTGCCTCAGTTTCTACACCTGTAAAATGGGGTCCCTCCTAAGGTTGCTGTGATTAAATGGCACAATCTTTATAACATCATTTTTACAGAGCCTGACACATAGTAAGGCACTCAGAAAGAATTTGCAAGGCTGCGTAGGACATGTCACATATGAGGTTGTATAAATTAGGAATGCTTTTAGATGCAGGTAACAAAAATTGAACAGGGGCTAAAACAGATGGAGGTTAATTTTTTCCCTTAGAAGAAGCCCAGAGTTGGTTGGTTGGTTGGCTCATCAGTTGAATGAAGCCAGGACTCTTGGCCCTGTGCTGGCATCTCTGCTTTTCCCTTGGCCTTTCTTTCTTGGTTCCAAGTTGGCTGCTGTAGTTCTGCATTCAAAGCAGGAAGGGGGAAGAGGTAGTCCCAGGTACTGGTGACAGCCATCCCTGTTGTCGGGACAGAAGCTCTCTTAAAAGTCTCCTAGCACAGCTGCTCTTTCCTCTCATTGGCCAGAACTGTGGGGCGTGGCTACCCCGAGCTAAGAGAGGTTGGGAGAGTCAACATTAGCTCTTCCGGCTTCACTGGAGGAGGCAGACAGGGGATAAGGAAATGGCTATTGGATTAGCTACAGTAATAGAACCAGAAAGAGGGAAAGATGAGAATGGGGATGGCCGCACAGATGACATGGATTCCAGTTGAACCTTGAAGGGTGGATAACATTTGGATGAAAAAAATTTGTACTTCTATTTCAGGTATATGACAGGATCTAATCTTTAAGCCACTTCTACTCTTGCTGTTGAGTAACAGAAAGAGCGTTTGGGGTGATTCTTTGGGGTTTTTGTGCTATTGGTCCCCTTGTCCTCCAGCTGTTCCCAGAGGACAGGATGGGATGGCTTCCTTTGACCTGCTTGTTCAAATTCACAAAGTGCACCTATTTCCAAATCTCCTTTATGTCTGCAGTCTCCATAAGACTAGTATAGTTGTCCTTGCCAGACTATTCTGTGCTGAATGACGTGTTACCTCTCGTATGTCTTTGAAGATGGCTTGGATGGTGATAGTTGTGGCTGGGTGCACAGGTGGCCAGAAAGGTAAGTAACCTGTGCTGCAGGGTGTCCTCAGAGAGCCCCTTCAATGATCTGCTGGGCATTTTTTAAGCAAATTATAACACAAAAACATAATCCCTAAAATAGTACAAAAGCTGCTGCACTTTGTGGAAGATCCAACACCTATTTTGTTTTTTAACTTTTTGGTTTAACCTGAAATTAAAAAAAAAAAAAAGGCATTGTGCTACATAGCAACTAAATTAAGAATTACTTTAATGTGGGAATTTGCCAAATTACATTCAGAGATTCTCCAGAGATGCTTGTGGGGTTTGACAAGCAAAATAATATGAATTTCATTTAAAAATATTTTTACCTATTTAAAAACTATAATAAAAAATACCTGCACTCAAATATGTTCTATGCCAAATCATAATACTTGGGAGATACCAACTTTAGCTCATGTTACTAGGTAAACTTTTTTTTAAGCTTTTTAATGTCAAACTGGAATGATTTTTCTCCTGCCATCTCTGTTTTATTAAAGAATATCCTGAGAGTGCAAGACAAGTTGTTTAAAAACCTACTGAATTTTAAACTCAATAGGAGTGAATTAGGATTTTCTCAATACTGTGCAACTGAAACAAAATCAGATGCTGAGGCTGACATAAGATGGCAATTGTCATCTAAACCTAATTTCAAGCTTATGTTCTTTAAACCAGCCTCAGTGCTGTCTCTTTGATGTTATCAGTAATTGTTATAAAACAGAACTTATAAAATAAGTGTATACTTCTAAAATGCCCTTTTATCTGTTTTACATATTGAAGCTCCATGTAAGATTTTATTTAAAAAAAGTCACCTAAAGGAAATTAGAAGATGGAATTCGAGTTAAGCAAGTCCTTCGCTGGAAACAACACACTGATGCCTATTAATCTCCCAGGAAAGAGTGCCTGGGTTAGTCGTAATATTGACAACTGTGTTTGTCTCTGCAGAGTTCAGCACATCTTGGGGAATCTTATTATGCAGCTTGTTTTGGGGATTCCTTTGGAAATGGTCCACAAAGGCCTTCGAGTGGGGCTGGTGTACCTGGCAGGAGTGACTGCAGGTTAGTGTTCCGAGGGTATCACAGAATCCACACCTCTGGACTCTTAGGAGGTAATAAACAAAGCAGAGGTGATACACGTTGATGATGGGTTTCTTATTTAGGTCAAGATTTCTTGCTTTCCTAACATGTGCTGGGAATCTGGTAAGCATTAGAGATAAGTTATTTAGAGATAAGATATTAAAGATAGGCTAAGCGTATAGGGATAAGTCATTGTGCCTCTCCTCAGTATCTCACAGTCAGACAAGGTTTTGCACAATTGGAAACTGCGAGTAGTTTGGCGTCCAGGTGCATATATTGGGTAAAGGCCTAGAACCAGATCATGAAGGCCCTTATGTATCAGACTAACGATTTTGGGAAATAACATGATCAAATTTACATTTAAGAAAGATGACTTCAAGAGAATGTAGAGAATAGTGAAAGGGGCCCAAAGACTGAATAGGGCCTAGCAGCACATACCAGTGATCTCTATAATTTGGCATGCCTAAGATGATCCATTATGGTGTGGGCAGAAAATATTCCCATCCATCCACTTATTTATTTATTGGAAACATTTTTTTAATTAAACTTTTGATTTTGAGACAATTATAGATTTACACTGCAGTTGAAGAAGTAAATACCTAGAGGCCCCATGTACCCTTTACCCAGTTACCCCCAATGGTAACAGCTTGCAAAAGCATATACAGTATTACGACTGGGATATCCACATTGCTATAGTCAAGGTACAAAACATTTCCAGCACCACAAGCTACGCTCTCTTCTCTCCCACCCCTACACCCTCCCTTACCCCGGACAACTACTAATCTATACTCTATTTCTATAGTTTTCTCACCTCAAGAATGTTATATAAATGGAATAATACAATACAGTCATGTACCGCATGATGACATTTTGATCAACGACAGACTTTGTGGGTCCCATAAGATTAGTGGGTCCCCTAAGATTAGTACCATATAGTCTAGGTGTGTAGTAGGCTATACCATCTAGGTTTGTGTAACTATGCTCTATAATGTTCGTGCAATGACGAAATCACCTAATGACGCATTTCTCAGAACATATGCCCATCGTTATGTGGCGCATGACTGTATATAGCCTTTTGGGATTGGCTTTCTTCGCTCAGCATAATTCTCTGGAGATTCATCCAGGTTGTTGCATGTATCAATAGTTCACTCATTTTTATTGCTCAGTAATATTCCATGGTATGGATGTACCACCATTTGTTTAACCCTTTGCTCATTGGATGATTTCTGGGTTGTTTCCAGTTTTTGGCTATTATGAATAAAGCTGCTATAAACATTTGTATGCAGGTTTTTGTGAACGTAAGTACAGAGTTTTGTGAACGTAAGTTTTCATTTCTCTAGGATAAATGCCCAAGAGCACAGTTTCAGGGTTGGGTGGTACTTGCATATTTAGTTTTTTAAGAACCTGCCAAAATGTTTTCCAGAATGGCTGTTCCATTTTACATTCCTCCACGGCTTGTATAAATGATTCAGTTTGTCCACATCATCGCCAGCATTTCATGTCACTATTTTTTATTTTAGCTGTGCTCATAGTGTACAGTGCTGTCTCATCGTGGTCCTAATTTGCAGGTCTCTAATAACTAGTGATGTTGAGCATCTTTGCATGTGCTTATTTGCCATCTGTATACCTTCTTTAGTGAAATGTCTGTTCGTGTCTTTTGCCCATTTTATAATTAGATTTTTTCTTTTACTGTTGACTTTTGAGTTCTTCATACATCCTAGATCCTAGTCCTTTCTTGAATACGTAGTTTACAGCTATTTTCTCTCAGTCTGTAGCTTATCTTTTCATTGTCTTAATAGAGTCTTTCACAGAGCAATAGTTTTTAATTTTGATGCAGTCCAATTTATCAATTTTTCCTTTTACGAATCGTGCTTTTGATGTCATGGCCGAGAACTCTTCACTGAGCCCTAGGTTTTGAAGATTTTCTCCTATGTTATCTTTTAAAGTTAGAGTTTTACACTTTACATTTAAATATGTGATCTATTTGAGTTGGTTAGTTTTTGAATAAGATGTGAGGTTTAGATTGAGGTCCTTTTTGTTTGTTTTTTTGCCTGTGGATATACAGATACTTCAGAGCAATCTGTTGAAAAGACTATTCTTGGATTCTCCTTTTTGTTCTGTTGATCAGCGTATCTATCCCTCCACCAATACCACACAGCCAATACCACTGTAGCTATATAAGTCTGGAAGTCAGTTGGAGTGATTCCTCTCATTTTTGGTTCATTTTTAAGATTAGTTTATGCATTTGCTTTTACAAAAAGATTGGTGTCCAATATGCTGGAGTGTCTTTTTTTTTTTTTTTTTTTTTTGTTATAACAACAGGCTTTCAGTAGCAAGCTACTTAACAGATATTGAAAGAACAACACAAAATATGTCCCTTCGAGGACATAACAGCATTTTTTCTCTCAGTGAGTAAGAATGTAACTGCTTTTCTAAAAATACTCATGCTATGAAAGGGCATTTTGAAAACTAGTCATTGGAAATTATTCCATCGTTATGTGATTTTGCTGCTGAAAATGATGTAACAACTCTTATAAGTTCACACTTAAAAAGCAGGGAAACAATTTCCTAATCTGCTTTAAGATTTCTCAGTGAAGAGTTTTAGTGGGTTTTAAACTTTATTATAACACTTTCTGATTAGTTTGCAAGAATAAATGACTGACATTAGGGAAGGCGGGAAATAATAGCCAGATTACAACAAAATTTTTGCATAATGGGAGTTAAGCTCAGCCAATGATGCAATTCTTCCATTTTAAACTACACATCATTTTTTAATTTTATATTTTAGCTATGACAGTGATTAAGAGAAAATTTCTATAGAAAAATAACTGAGCTTAGAAGTATATCTGCATTTCTGTATCATGATATTTACCAGGATTTTAAAAAATAATGAAGCTTATTTAATAATACTGCTCTTTGAAATAATTTTTTATAATTAAAGATTTTTTTTGAGAGCAGTTTTAGGTTCACAGCAAAATTGAGAGGAAGGTACAGAGATTTCCCATACACCCTGTCCCTACATATGCATAGCGTCCTCCATTATCAATATCCCCCACAGAGTGGTACATTTGTTATAATTGATGGACCTACAGTGACACATCATAATCACCCAAGTTCATAAAAACTCGACTTCACTCTTGCTGTTGTACATTCTATGGTTTTGGACAAATGTATAATGACATGTATCCATCATACTATCATACAGAGTATTTTCACTGCCCTAAAAATCTTCTTTGTTCTGCCTATTCATCCTGCTTCCTGACCCCCAACCCTTGGCGACCACTGCTCCTTTTACCGTCTCCATAGTTTTGCCTTTCCCAGCCATCGTATAGTTGGAATCATCTAGTATGTAGTCTTTTCAGATTTGCTTTTTTCGCTTAGTCATAGGCATTTAAGTTTCCTCCAAGTCTTTTCATGGCTTGCTAAGATTTTTTTTATACCATTAATAAAGTAAAAATGACTTTAAAATGTTGTGTAATCAATATGTCTCATCCTTTAAACATTCTATTTTTGAGTTTCTAAACAATACATTAGTGTAACAGTACATCTACGTAATTCGTAAGGAAATATACCCACATTCTAGTGAGTGGTTGTTACCAGGGGCTGCCATGACAAAGTATCCAAAGTGGGGGCTGAAAACGACAGAACTGCATTGTCTGCAATTCTGGAGGCTCGAGGTCTGCCATGAAGGTGTCAACAGGGCCCCGCCCCGCCCTCTGATACCTGTGGGGGAGACTCCTTCCTTGCCTCTCCCTAGTTTCTTGGGGTGGCCATGGATCCCTGGCATTCCTTGGCTTGTAGCTGCAGCACTTCCATCTCTGCCTCCATTGTCACGTAGCATTCTCCCTTCCGGTGCCCATCTCCTTTTGTGATAAGGACACAGCCGTATTGGTCTAGGGGCCCACGCTTCTCCAATATGACCTCATCTTTTTTTTTTCTAAAAGGACATTTTTTTTTTTAAGATTTTCTTTTTCCTTTTTCTCCCCAAAGCCCCCCAGTATATGGTTGTATATTGTTAGTTGTGGGTCCTTCTAGTTGTGGCATGTGGGATGCCACCTCAGCATGGCTTGATGAGCAGTCCCATTTCTGTGCCCATGGTGAAACCCTGGGCTACTGAAGCAGAGTGCGAGAACTTAACCACTCAGCCACCGGTCTGGCCCCTGACCTCATCTTAACTAATCACATCTGCAACAATCCCATTTCCAAGTAAGGTCATTTTTGGAGGTACTGAGGGTTAGGACTTCAACGTATCTTTTTAGGGGACGCACTCTGACCCATTGCAGTGCTCAAAATGTTGTTTTTTTTTTTTTTTTACCAATCAAGACTTTGCCAGCCTCCTCAAGCAGTGGGGATGGAGCGCAGGAAGCAGTCATGAGCTAGAACTGGCAAGGCTTAGTGACATAGCTCCCCGTCCCCTTTGTCTTAGTGACAAAGCTCCCTCCTGCTTTCGGGGATCCTGTTTTTCCACTTTCTACTTCTGTTCCTGCACACACCTGTTTTTCCTGCCCTTAAAGACCTTTTGCCATGCTCAGGCCCTGCCTGGCTCCAGCGTCTACCTCCCTGTTCCCTCATAGCTTGATTTCACCCTGTGGACTCAGTCCTGCCCCAGTTTCAGAGGAGAAAAGAGAGAACGTGAATAACCTGTTGACACGCTTTGCCTGTTTTTGCAATAGCTTCTTGGCGGGTATCTATATGCATTCCCGTCTATCCTTCACACTGCTGCATGGGTCTCCTTCCTCAAACACAGATCAGGTCATACTGTACCCTTCCTAAAACATGACAGTGGCCAAAGGAAATTTGGAACATCCAAGATTTCTCTTCATCACCCTCCACTGCCTGGCCCACTGCCTTTCTTTCTTTTCTTTTTCTTCTTCCTTTTTTTTTTTTTTTTTAGGCAGAATAAACATTTTTAGTAATGATCAAAAAAGAAATTATACATGAAGAGGTTAGGGAGAGACTTGATGTAAAAACTTTTTAAAATCTCTTTTTTGAGCCATGATTGACATACAAAAATCTGTACATATTTAATGTATACAACTTGATGAGTTTAAAGATAAGTATACACCCTTGAAACCCTCACCACAATCTGCCATAAACACACCCATCACCTCCAAAAGTTTCCTCCTGCCCACTGCCTTTCTTGCTCTGCTTTTTTCCTAGTTTCCTTCATGTGTAATATAATTCTGGTTTCTCTACCCCTGCTCTGGGCAAAGTGTGGTCCATGGATCAGCAGCTTTGGTATGCCCTGGGAGCTTGTTAAGATGCAGAATGTTGGGTCCCACCCTACACCTGCTAAACAGAATCTGCAGTTGAACAAATCCACAGGTGATTCGGACGCACGTTAAAGACTGAGAAGCGCTGGTCTGCGCTCCCACCCAGGGGCCCCCAATCTGACTGATCATCAGCATCACCTGGAGAGCTTGTTACACCTGAAGCTGTCCACATCCCACCCACAGCTACTGACTCAGAATCTCTGGGGAGATGGCCCTGGGATCTGTGGGGGTTTTTTTCTGCTTAGTGAGGTATATGTCAACATACAATAAATTGCACGCATTGAAAGTGTATAGTTTGATAAGTTTTGATACTGTATATAACTATGAAACTATCACCACAAACAAACTGATGAACTTATCTATCACTCCCCAGAAAGTTTCCTTGTGACCCTTCAGAATCCCCACCCTCCTGCCTCTCCCTGCCCCTCCCCCATCTTCCCCTAGGCGACCACTGATCATTATAGATTAATTTGTATTTTCAAAAATTTTTATAAATGGAATCATAGTGTATATACTCTTTTTTTGTCTGGCTTCTGTCACTAAGGATAATTATTATTTTTAAGAAGTCAGAGATTTAATTTGTTTTAAAAATATTTTTTTTCTTGGGATGAGCACTTTTAAAATTTAATTAATTAATTAATTTTTGAGGAAGATTAGCCCTGAGCTAACTGCTGCCAATCCTCCTGTTTTTGCTGAGGAAAACTGGCCCTGAGCTAACATCCATGCCCATCTTCCTCTACGTTCTATGTGGGACGCCTGCCACAGCATGGCTTGATAAGTGGTGCATAGGTCCACACCCGGGATCCAAACTGATGAATCCTGGGTGCCAAGCAGAGTGCTCGAACTTAACCGCTGCACCACCGGGCTGGCCCTACTAATTTGTTTTTAATTAGCAAGTCCATGTCCCCTCCACTATACCATGCAGGATCTTTGGAAAACAATATTTGTAGTATAATGCACAATCTTCCAAATGGCCAGAGGTTTGCGAGCAGGAGCTTTTTTTTTTTGCTGACTTTATGATAAGATGGTCTTCTTTCTTCAGATTTTTTTTTTTCTGCATTATCTTCCCAAACCCCCCACCCCAGACACAGTTGTATATCTCAGTTGCAGGTCCTTCTAGTTGTGGGATATCAGATTTTTTTTTTTTTTTGAGGAAGATTGGCCCTGAGCTAACATCTGTGCCCATCTTCCTCTATTTTATATGTGGGATGCCTGCCACAGCATGGCTTGATAAGTGGTGGGTAGGTCTGTCTCGGGGATCCAAACCGGTGAACCCTGGGCTGCTGCAGCAGAGCGTACATACTTAACTGCCAGCTCCTTTCTTCAGATTTTTTAAAAAAGTTATTTTATTGAGCTCATATTGGCTTATAACATTGTGTAATTTCAGATGTACATTATTATGTATCAGTTTCTGTATAGACTGCATCGTGCTCACCACCAATAGTCTAGCTTTTATCCATCACCATACATGTGTGCCCCTTTACGCCTTTCACTCTCAACCCCATCCACTCTGGTAACCACTAATCTGTTCTCTTTATCCATGTGTTCGTTTATCTTCTACATATGAATGAAATCATATGGTGTTTGTCTTTCTCAGTCTGGCTTATTTTGCTGAGCATAATCCCTCAAGGTCCATCCATGTTATCGCAAATGCATGATTCTGTCCTTTATTTATGGCTGAGTAATATTCCATTGTATATATATACCACATCTTCTTTATTCATTCAGCCATTGATGGGCACTTGGGTTGTTTCCACATCTTGGCTATTGTGAATAATGCTGCAATGAACTAGGGGTGCATAAATCTCTTTGAATTGTTGATTTCTTGTTCTTTGGATAAATACCCAGTAGTGGGATAGCTGGATTGTATGGTACTTCTATTTTTAATTTTTTGAGAAATCTCCACACTGTTTTCCATAGTGACTGCACCAGTTTGCATTCCCATCAGTAGTGTATGAGGGTTCCCTTTTCTCCACATCCTCTCCAACATTTGTTATTTCTTGTCTTGTTAATTATAGCCATTCTGACAGGTGTAAGGTGATATCTCATTGTAGTTTTTTTTTTTTTATTAATGTTATGATAGATTACAACCTTGTGAGATTTCAGTTGTACATTTTTGTTAGTCATGTTGTGGGTACACCACTTCCCCCTCTGTGCCCTCCCCCCACCCCCCCTTTTCCCTGGTAACCACCGATCAGATCTCCTTATCAATATACTAATTTCCACCTATGAGTGGAGTCATATAGAGTTCGTCTTTCTCTGACTGGTTTATTTCGCTTAACATAATACCCTCGAGGTCCATCCACGTTGTAGTGAATGAGCCAATTTTATCTTTTTTTATGGCTGAGTAGTATTCCATTGTGTATATATACCACATCTTCTTTATCCAATCATCAGTTTCTGGGCATGTAGGCTGGTTCCATGTCTTGGCTATTGTAAATAATGTTGCGATGAACATAGGGGTGCAACGGACTCTTGAGATTTCTGATATCAGGTTCTTAGGATAGATACCCAGTAATGGGATGGCTGGGTCATAGGGTATTTCTATTTTTAACTTTTTGAGAAGTCTCCATACTGTTTTCCATAGTGGCTGTACCAGTTTGCATTCCCACCAACAGTGTATGAGGGTTCCTTTTTCTCCACAACCTCTCCAACATTTGTCACTCTTGGTTTTGGATGTTTTTGCCAATCTAACAGGTGTAAGGTGATATCTTAGTGTAGTTTTGATTTGCATTTCCCTGATGATTAGCGATGATGAACATCTTTTCATGTGTCTATTGGCCATATTCATATCTTCTTTTGAGAAATGTCTGTTCATGTCCTCTGCCCATTTTTTGATCGGGTTGTTTGTTTTTTTGTTGTTAAGCAGTGTGAGTTCTTTGTATATTATGGAGATTAACCCTTTGTCGGATAAGTGGCTTGTAAATATTTTTTCCCAATTAGTGAGCTGTTTTTTTGTTTCAATCCTGTTTTCCCTTGCCTTGAAGAAGCTCTTTAGTCTGATGAAGTCCCATTTGTTTATTCTTTCTATTGTTTCCCTCAACTGAGGAGTTACAGTGTCCGAAAAGATTCTTTTGAAACTGATGTCAAAGAGTGTACTGCCTATATTTTCTTCCAAAAGACTTATTGTCTCAGGCCTAATCTTTAGGTCTTTGATCCATTTTGAGTTTATTTTGGTGTGTGGTGAAAAAGACTGGTCAATTTTCAATCTTTTGCATGTGGCTGTCCAGTTTTCCCAGCACCATTTGTTGAAGAGACTTTCTTTTCTCCATTGTAGGCCCTCTGCTCCTTTGTCGAAGATTAGCTGTCCATAGATGTGTGGTTTTATCTCTGGGCTTTCAATTCTGTTCCATTGATCTGTGGACCTGTTTTTGTACCAGTACCATGCTGTTTTGATCACTGTAGCTTTGTAGTATGTTTTGAAATCGGGGATTGTGATTCCGCCGGCTTTGTTTTTCTTGCTCAGGATTACTTTAGCAATTCGCGGTCTTTTGTTGCCCCATATGAATTTTAGGATTGTTTGTTCAATTTCTGTGAAGAATGTTCTTGGGATTCTGATTGGGATAGCATTGAATCTGTATATTGCTTTAGGTAGTATGGACATTTTAACTATGTTTATTCTTCCAATCCATGTGCAAGGAATGTCTTTCCATCTCTTTATGTCATCGTCAATTTCTTTCAAGAAAGTCTTGTAGTTTTCATTGTATAGATCCTTCACTTCCTTGGTTAAGTTTATCCCAAGGTATTTTATTCTTTTCGTTGCGATTGTGAATGGGATTGAGTTCTTGAGTTCTTTTTCTGTTAGTTCATTGTTAGTGTATAGAAATGCTACTGATTTATGCATGTTAATTTTATACCCTGCTACTTTGCTGTAGTTGTTGATTATTTCTAATAGTTTTTCTGTGGATTCTTTGGGGTTTTCTATATATAAGATCATGTCGTCTGCAAACAACGAGAGTTTTACTTCTTCGTTACCTATTTGAATTCCTTTTATTTCTTTTTCCTGCCGAATTGCTCTGGCCAGCACCTCCAGTACTATGTTGAATAGGAGTGGTGAAAGTGGGCACCCTTGTCTTGTTCCTGTCCTCAGTGGGATGGCTTTCAGTTTTTGTCCATTGAGTATGATGTTGGCTGTGGGTCTATCATATATGGCCTTTATTATGTTGAGGTACTTTCCTTCTATACCCATTTTACTGAGGGTTTTTATCATAAATGGGTGTTGGATCTTGTCGAATGCTTTCTCTGCATCTATTGAGATGATCATGTGGTTTTTGTTTTTCATTTTGTTGATGTAGTGTATCACGTTGATTGACTTGCGGATGTTGAACCATCCCTGTGTCCCTGGTATAAATCCCACTTGATCATGGTGTATAATCTTTTTGATGTATTGCTGTAATCGGTTTGCCAAAATTTTGTTGAGGATTTTTGCATCTATGTTCATCAGTGATATCGGCCTGTAGTTCTCCTTCTTTGTGTTGTCCTTGTCAGGTTTGGGGATCAGAGTGATGTTGGCTTGATAGAATGTGTTAGGGAGTTCTCCATCTTTCTCAATTTTCTGGAACAGTTTGAGGAGAATAGGTATTAAGTCTTCTTTGAATGTTTGGTAGAATTCTCCAGAGAAGCCGTCTGGTCCTGGACTCTTATTTTTGGGGAGGTTTTTGATTACCATTTCTATTTCCTTACTTGTGATTGGCCTATTCAGATTCTCCATTTCTTCCTGATTCAGTTTGGGGAGATTGTAGGAGTCTAGGAATTTGTCCATTTCTTCCAGGTTGTTCAATTTGTTGGCATATAGTTTTTCATAGTATTCTCTTATGATCTCTTGTATTTCATTGGTATCTGTTGTGATTTCTCCCCTGTCATATCTAATTTTATTAATTTGCGATTTCTCTCTTCTTTTCTTGGTGAGTCTGGCTAGGGGTTTGTCAATTTTGTTAATTCTTTCGAAGAACCAACTCTTTGTTTCATTGATCCTTTCTATTGTCTTTTTTGTTTCAATATCGTTTATTTCTGCTCTTATTTTTATTATTTCCCTCCTTCTACTGACTCTGGGCTTTGTTTGTTCTTTTTCTAGTTCTGTTAGGCGTCGTTTGAGGTTGCTTATGTGAGCTTTTTCTTGTTTAGTGAGGTGAGCCTGTATTGCGATGAATTTCCCTCTTAGGACTGCTTTTGCTGCATCCCAAATGATTTGGTATGTCGTGTTCTCATTTTCATTAGTCTCCAGATAAAATTTGATTTCTTCTTTAATTTCTTCAATGATCCATTGTTTGTTGAGAAGCGTGTTGTTTAGTCTCCACATTTTTGCACCTTTCTCTGCTTTTTTCTTGTAGTTGATTTCTAGTTTAATAGCATTATGATCAGAAAAGATGCTTGATATTATTTCAACTCTCTTGTATTTATTGATGTTTGCTTTGGTTCCCAAAATATGGTCAATCCTTGAGAATGTTCCATGTGCACTTGAGAAGAATGTGTATCCTGCTGTTTTTGGATGAAGTGTTCTATATATATCTATTAAGTCCATCTGGTCTAATTTTTCATTTAATTCTATTATTTCCTTGTTGATTTTCTGTCTGGATGTTCTGTCCATTGGTGTTAATGGTGTGTTGAGGTCCCCTACTATTATTGTATTGTTGTTGATGTCTTCTTTTAGTTCTGTTAAGAGTTGCTTTACAAATTTTGGTGCTCCTGTGTTGGGTGCATATATATTTATAAGTGTTATGTCTTCTTGGTGGAGAGTCCCTTTTATCATTATATACTGTCCCTCTTTATCTTTCTTTATCTGGTTTGCTTTGAAATCTACCTTGTCTGATATTAGTATAGCGACACCTGCTTTCTTTTGTTCATTATTAGCTTGGAGTATTGTTCTCCATCCCTTCACTCTGAGTCTGTGTTTGTCTTTGGGGCTGAGGTGTGTTTCCTGGAGGCAGCATATTGTTGGATCTTGTTCTTTGATCCATCCTGCCACTCTGTGTCTTTTGATTGGGGAGTTCAATCCATTTACATTTAGAGTGATTATTGAGATGTGGGGGCCTACCACTACCATTTTGTGTCTTGTTTTCTGGTTTTCTTCAGTTTCCTTTGTTTCTCGTCCCATGGTTTAATCTGTTCTGATGTAGAGCTGCTACTCTCTGTTGTTGTCCTTCTACTTATCTCCTCTGCTCTTGGTTTTGTAGCCCCTTTCCTTTTTTGGATTTTTCAGGAATGAGGGTTTTCCTGAGGATTTCCTGAAGAGGAGGTTTTGTGGCAATGAACTCCCTTAATTTTTGTTTGTCTGGGAAAGTTTTTATTTCTCCATCGTATTTGAAGGATATTTTCGCTGGGTAGAGAATTCTCGGCTGTAGATTTTTGTCCTTCAGATTTTTGAATATATCATTCCACTCTCTTCTAGCCTGTAAAGTTTCTGCTGAGAAATCTGCTGATAGCCTGATGGGGGTTCCTTTGTAGGTTAGTTTCTTTTGCCTGGCTGTCCTTAGTATTTTCTCCTTATCGTTGACTTTTGCTAGCTTCACTACTATATGCCGTGGAGTTGGTCTTCTTGCATTGATAAAGTTTGGAGATCTATTGGCTTCTGTCACCTGAAGATCCATCTCCCTCACCAGATTTGGGAAGTTCTCAGCCATTATTTCTTTGAATAGGCTTTCTGCCCCTTTCTCCTTCTCTTCTCCCTCTGGTATACCTATAATCCTTACGTTGCATCTCCTAATTGTGTCTGATAATTCTCGGAGAGTTTCTTCATTTCTTTTTAGTCTTGCTTCTCTCTCCTCCTCTGCCTGCAGCAATTCTATATTGCCATCTTCCAAATTGCTAATTCTTTCCTCCATATTATCGGCCCTACTGTTCAGAGCATCTAGATTTTTCTTAATCTCCTCTATCGTGTTCTTCATTTCCAATATTTCTGTTTGGTTCTTCTTTATCGTATCAAACTCTTTTGTGACATAGCTTCTGAACTCGTTGAGTTGTCGGTCAGAATTCTCTCTTAACTCATTGAGAATTTTAATGATGGCTGTTTTGAAGTCATCATCATTTAGGTTATATATCTCATTTTCTTTGGGATTGTTTTCTGTGTATTTGTTACTTTCTTTCTGTTCTGGAGATTTAATGTATTTTTTCATATTGCTTGATGTTGTTGATTTGTGCCTCCGCATGGAGATAGAGTTTAGTTGCTCCTTTCACTTGTTTCAGCTGCTGCGGTAGGGGAGCAGCTGTTTATACTGCACCAACCAGGAACTCTGTCCACAGTTGCTAACTGGGCCTGGGCCCCTCCTCGTAGCCACAGTGGCCCTTTGGATTCCCTCCTCTGCCGTGGGGGCCGTCACAGGGGGGCTTCAGGCTGCTGGTGCCTACTGTTGCAGCCCACCTAGATGTGCTCTCTCCTTGGGGTCTGCAACGGTGTTATGGGCTTTTCCAGCGGCCAGGGGTGGGATCACTTATATTTGTCTCTCTGTTGCTGTCGGCACCCACAAAATCTCACTTGTCCTCTATGGGTCGCAGGAGAGCTATTGGCATCTTCTACAGTCTGTGGTTAGTTCACCTAGCTATGTTGCTTTTGCCCTGGGGTCTTCCAGCCTTATGGCTGGCGGCTGGGTGCCTTCTACTGGTGCTGTGCAGAGGCTTTCCCTAAGGCTGCTGTGAGCCTGTAGGGTTTCCCCCTAGGCTACGAAGCTGGGTCTCTGGAACTCCCCCCAGCCCCAGTCCTCTCTGAGATCTCCGGCTATCCCTAGTCCCATGGGGCGGGCAACAGCTGGGGGTCGCCCCGCCCTCTGGGATTCTCTCCGGGCCTCTCCCAGAGCCTTGAATGCTGGGCGTGGCACCTCTGCTAATGGCAGACAGAGAGTTTTGTCTGCTGCCCGGGCGGAACTCCGGCGCTTCCCCTCCGGGTCGCAGAGCTGGGCTTTGAAACTTCCCCCAGCCCCGGTCCTCTCTGAGATCTCCAGCAATCCCTAGTCCCACGGGGCGGGCAACGGCAGCTGGGGGTTGCCCCGCCCTCTGGGATTCTCTCCAGACCTCTCCCGGAGCCGTGAATGCTGTGCGTGTCCCCTCTGCTAATGGCAGACAGAGAGTTTTGTCTGCTGCCCGGGCGGAACTCCGGCGCTTCCCCTCCGGGTCGCAAAGCCGGCCTTTGAAACTTCCCCCAGCCCCGGTCCTCTCCGAGATCTCCGGCAATCCCTACTCCCTCAGGGCGGGCAACGGCAGCTGGGAGCCCTCCGTACCCCCAGCGACTCTCTCTGGGACCCTCCGGGCGCCGCGAACACCAGGCGGGGTCTCCCCGCCAATGGCGGGGAGAGACTCTCCCCGCGGGCTCAGGTGTGCAACTCCAAAGTTTCCCTCTGCGTTTAGGAGTAATTGCGGGGGGTTTAGGTAGGGTTCTGGTCACCTGTTTCCACCGTCGCTCCTCTGTTGTGTGCTCGCTCCTGCCCTAGATGTGTGTAGATCCTCTGGGGGCGTCCGTTGGAAGAAAGCCGCTTGTGGGTACTAGGCTGCTCGTCGGGGTCGGAGAGTTTTCACCTATTTCCACATCCTCCCGGAGGAAAGTCTGTCCGCCTTCCGATGTATAGTCGCGTGGGTATCTCAGACGTCCTGAGATGCTGTCTGGATATCCTTTGTCAAGCGATAAGTGTCCAAATAATTGTAGACTCGAAGGGGGAGAGACAAAGAGGACTACTCACGGCGCCATCTTGGATCCAGTCCCTATCTCATTGTAGTTTTGATTTGCATTTCCCTAATAATAAGTGATGTTGAACATCTTTTCATGTGCCTGTTGGCCATCTGTATATCTTCTTTGCAAAAATGTCTGTTCATATCCTCCACCCATTTTTTGATCAGGTTGTTCATTCTTTTGTTGTTGAGTTGTATGAGTTCTTTATATATTTTGGAAATTAATCCCTTGCTGGATATATGATTCGCAAATATTTTCTCCCAGTTGGTGGGTTGTCTTTTTGTTTTGTTCATGGTTTCCTTTGCCTTGAAGAATTTCTTTAGTCTGATGTAGTCCATTTGTTTATTTTTTTCTTTTGTTTTCCTGGCCTGAGTAGACATGGTATTTGAAAAGATACTGCCAAGGACCAATGTCAAAGAGTGTACTGCCTACGTTTTCTTCTAGGAGTTTTATGATTTCAGGTCTTACCTTCAAGTCTTTAATCCATTTTGAGTTAGTTTTTGTGTATGGTGTAAGATAATGGTCTACTTTCATTCTTTTGCATGTGGCTGTCCAGTTTCCCCAGCACCATTTATTGAAGAGACTTTCCCTTCTCCGTCGTGTGTTCTTGGCTCCTTTGTTGAAGATTAGCTGTCCACAGACGTGTGGTTTTATTTCTGGGCTCTCAAGTCTGCTTCACTTATCTGTGTGTCTGTTTTTCTGCCAGTATCATGCTGTTTTGATTACTATGGCTTTGTAGTATATTTTGAAGTCAGGGATTGTGGTACCTCTAGCTTTGTTCTTTTTTCTCAGGATTGCTTTGGCTATTTGGGGTCTTTTGTTGTTCCACATAAATTTTAGGATTCTTTGTTCTATTTCCATGAAGAACGTCATTGGGATTCTGATTGGGATTGCATTGAATCTGTAGATTGTTTTAGGTAATTTGGACATTTGACTATATTTGTGCTTCCAATCCATGAGCATGGAATATCTTTCCATCTCTTTATGTCTTTGATTTCTTTCAATAATGTCTTGTAGTTTTCATTGTATAGGTCTTTCACCTTCTTGGTTAAATTTATTCCTAGATATTTTATTCTTTTTGTTGCAATTTGTAAATGGGATTGTATTCTTGACTTCTCTTTCTGCTAGTTTGTTGTCAGTGTATAGAAATGCAACATATTTTTTTATGTTGATTTTGTACCCTGCAACTTTGCTGTAGTTGTTATTTCTAATAGTTTTCTGGTGGATTCTTTAGGGTTTTCTATATTTATAATCATGCCATCCACAAACAATGAGAGTTTTACTTCTTCCTTCCCAGTTTGGATCCCTTTTATTTCTTTTTCTTGCCTAATTGGTCAGGCCAAAACTTCCAGTACTGTGTTGAATGAGAGTGGTGAGAGTAGGCACCCTTTTCTTGTTCCTTTTCTCAGAGGAATGGCTTTCAGTTTTTCACCATTAAGTATGATGTTGGCTGTGCGTTTGTCATATATGGCCTTTATTATGTTGAGGTGCTTTCCTTCTATATTCATTTTTATTTAGTTTTTTTTTTTTAAATCATAAATGGATGTTGGATCTTGTCAACTGCTTTCTCTGCATCTATTGAGAGGATCATGTGATTTTTATTCCTCATTGTGTCAATGTAGCATATCACATTGATTGATTTGCGGATGTTGAACCATCCCTGCATCCCTGGAATAAATCCCAGTTGATCATGGTGTATGACACTTTTAATGTATTGTTGTATTAAATTTGGCAATATTTTGTTGAGGATTTTTGCACCTATGTTCATCAGTGATATTGACCTGTAATTTTCCTTTTTTGTCTTGTCCTTGTCTGGTTGTCCTATAGAATGAGTTAGGAAGTGTCTCCTCTTCTTCAATATTTCAGAATAGTTTCAAAGTTTGGTAGAATTCACCAGAGAAGCCACCTGGCCCTGGAATTTTATTTTTGGGGAGGTTTTTGATTACTGTATGATTGGTCTATTCAGATTCTCTATTTCTTCTTGACTCAGTTTTGGGAGGTTGTATGAATCTAAGAATTTATCCATTTCTTCTAGATTATCCAATTTGTAGGCAAATAGTTTTTCATAGTATTCTCTTATAATCCTTTGTATTTCTGTGGTATCCATTGTAATTTATCCTCTTTCATTTCTAATGTTATTTATTTGAGCCTTGTCTCCTTTTTTCTTAGTGAGTCTGGCTAAGGGCTTGTCAATCTTGTTTATCTTCTCAAAGAACCAGCTCTTAGTTTCATTGATCATTTCTATTGTTTTTTTAGTCTCTATTTCACTTATTTTGACTCTGATTTTTATTATTTACCTCCTTATACCGACTTTGGGTTTTGTTTGTTCTTCTTTCTCTATTTCTTTTAGGTATAGTTTAAGATTAGTTATTTGAGATTTTTCTTGTTTGTTGAGGTAGGCCTGTATTGCTATAAGTTTCCCTCTTAGTACTGCTTTTGCTACATCCAATAAGAGTTGGTATATTGTGTTTTCATTTTCATTTGTCTCCAGGTACTTTTTGATTTCTCCTTTGATTTCTTCATTGATCCAGTGGTTGTTCAGTAGCATCTTGTTTACTCCCCACATATTTATGACTTTCCTGGCTTTTTTCTTGTAGTTGATTTCCAGTTTCATAGCATTGTGTTTGGAACAGATGCTTGATGTGATTTCAATCTTCTTAAATTTATTGAGGCCTGCCTTGTTTCCCAACATATGGTCTATTTTTTGAGAACGTTGCATGTACACTTGAGGAGAATGTGTATTCTGCTGTTTTGGGATGGAATGTTGTATATATATCTATGAAGGCCATCTGGTCAAGTGTTTCATTTAAGGCCACTGTTTCCTCGTTGACTTTCTGTCTGGATGATCTATCCATCAACATAAGTTGGGTGTTGAGGTCCCCTACTATTGTGTTGCTGTCAATTTCTGCCTTTTGGTCTGTACATAGGTGCTTTATATACTTTGGTGCTCCTGTGTTAGGTGCATATATATTAATAAGTGTTATATTTTCTTGGTGGAATGTCTCTTTTATCATTATCTAGTGCCCCTCTTTGTCTCTCATTATCTTTTTTATCTTGAAGTATGCTTTGTCTGATATAAGTATAGGCACACCTGCTTTCTTTTGCTTGCCATTTGCTTGGAGTATCATCTTCCATCCTTTCATTCTGAGCCGACATTTGTC
Source organism: Equus asinus (assembly GCF_041296235.1). Taxonomy (NCBI): domain Eukaryota; kingdom Metazoa; phylum Chordata; class Mammalia; order Perissodactyla; family Equidae; genus Equus; species Equus asinus. The sequence goes on from NC_091794.1 coordinate 84,101,789, forward strand.
TTTAGAGTTGAAATGTGTTTCCTGGAGGCAGAATATTATTGGGTCCTTTTTTAATCCATCCAGCCACTCTGTGTCTTTTGATTGGTAAATTCAATTCATTTACATTTAGAGTGATTATTGATATATGAGGACTTAATACTGCTACTTTATCTATTTCTAAGTTGTTCTATATTTCCATTCTTTCTTTTCCCTTATATTTCTGACCGCCATTGCAGTTTAGTGGTTTTCTGTGATGATTTTCTCTTTATTTATGATTTGTGACTCTGCTCTCATTTTGTTGTATTGTGGTTACCATGAGGTTTGTATAAAAGAACTAATAGAGGAGAAAGTCCATTTTCTGATAGCCTCTTATCTCCATTAGCCTAGGCAGGTTCCATCCCTTTCTTCTTCTTCTTCTTTGTTTTTATTGTCACAAATTATTCTTTGTTGTATTATGATTTTGTGACTAAATTGAAGTGTTTATAGTTATTTTTGATGTTTTCTTTCCCTTTATCTTTATGTTATAATTAAGTTTTTACTAACCTATTCTGACAGAGACCTGTAATTTTCTGATTTTGTCTGTCTATTAATCTCCTTGCTCAGAAATTTGTAAACATTTTCCTTTTTGTTTTAGTAGGAGGGCTCCCTTCATCATTTCTTGCAAGGCAGATCTAGTGGTGATGAACTCCCTCAGCTTTTGCTTGTCTGGAAAAGCTTTTATTTCTCTGTCATATCTGAAGGATAATTTTGCTGGATAGAGTATTCTTGGCTGATAGTTTTTGTCTTTCAGTATTTTGAATATACTGAATATATTTGTCAGGTTTCTGCCAAGAAATCTGCTGAAAGCCCGATGGGGGTTCCTTTGTGGGTTATTTTCTTCTCTCTTGCTGCCCTTAATATTTTTCCTTGTCATTGACTTTTGCCAGTTTTAATATTATATGACTTGGAGAAGGCCTTTTTGCACTGGTGATTAGGAGTTCTATTGATTTCATGTAGTTGTATGTCCAGTTATTCCACAGGTTTGGGAAATTATCAGCTATTATTTCTTTGAACAGGCTCTCTGCTCCTTTCTCTGTCTCTTCTCCCTCTGGGATACCTATAATCCTTATCTTACTTTCCCTAAGTGAGTAGGATATTTCTTGAAGAATTTCTTCATTTTTAAAAAAATCTTAGTTCTCTCTCCTTCATGCGAAGCATTTCTAGGTTTCTATCTTCAAGGTCACTAATTCTCTTCTCCATAAGGTCTACTCTATTTTTATGCTTTGTACACTATTTTTTATCTCATTAATTGTGTCCTTCATATCTGGAATTCCTGTTTGGTTTTTTTTTTTTTTTTTTAGAGCTTCAGTCTCTTTGGTGAAGTATTCCTTCTGTTCATTAATTTTATTCCTGAGCTCATTGAACTGTCTTTCTGAGTCCTCTTGTACCTCTTTGACTTTCTTTATGATAGCTATTTTAAATTCTCTGTCAGTTAGATTGTAGTCTTCTGTGACTTCATATTTGGTTTCTGGAGGGTTGTCATTTTCCTTCTGTTCTGCAGGGTTTCTGTAGTTCTTCATGGTGTTTGACAAATTGATCCTCTGCTGGAGCAGTTGTGGTAGCAATCACCTTTTCTTATTTGGGTACAACTTTGGTTACTTTGGTTCTAGTCACTTGGGTCTCTACTGGCTCTTCGCAGTCCTGTGCACCACTTGTGCTGCTGCTCCTGGGTTGTCTTGGGGTGCTGGTTGCCCCACTGCCAGGGTTGCTGGGTTCACGGGTCTCACTGTCTCTGGTGGGGGCCTGGGGATCTGGGGACTTGTAGATAGCCCACGCTGCTGGTGGACCTGGTGTTGGGGTTGCCACCCTGGGGGTTGGGTCACTGGTTCTGCTGTGGTTCCTGTTGCTTCTGGTTGCAAATTCTACCTGCCACCATTGTAACAGGGCAGGGGCTGTTTTTTATGTTCCCACCCTGTCTGCTCACAGTTGTGCCAGTCAGCCACTTTGTGTTCATATGGGCCAGCCACAGCTGCTCGGTAGGGCACCTTTGTACAGGCCAGGCTGCTGTGCTCAGCAGGTGTGTTGTGCTTGTGTGGGTGAGACCACCACCTGGTGGGGTGCAGCTGTGGGCTGGGCTGCTGCGCTAGGTGGTCAGTTGTGTTTCCATGGGTGGTGCTGCTCTGGCAGGGCACCTCAGCACAGCCTGAGCCACTGCCACTTGGTGGGGAGCATTTGTCCTGGCAGGGTTGCTGCTGCAAGGTGGGTATTTTTGCTGGCTGGGCCACTGTCACTCTGCAAGCATTTGTGTGTGGGCCAGGCTGCCCTCATGTCCACTCACAGTCATGCTGGCCATTGTGTGAGGATCCACTATCTGGATTGCTGCTGCCAGGGAAGGGGAGGGGGTCACTCCCTTAGTTTCACTGCTTCCAGGGTTCCAATCCACCCACCTTCAGATCTCTCAGGCATCCTGTTGTGCTGGGTAGGGAATCCTCTGTTGGTTAATGGATGTCCATTTAGTTGTAACTTAGAGGGGAGAGACAAAGGGAACAACTTACTCTGCCATCATACTGACATCACCCTCTCAGCATAATTATTTTGAGATTTATCTGTGTTCTTGTATGTATCAATAGTTGATTCCTTTTTGTTGCTGAGTAGTATTTCATTGTGGGGATATGCCACAATTTTTTAATCCATTCTCCTGTTGAAGGACATTTTGGTTGTTTCCAGTTTGAGGCCATTATATATGAAGCTACCATGAACATTTGTGTACAAGTCTTTGCGTGGACAAATGTTTTCAGTTCTCTTGAGTAAATAGCTAGGAATGGAATGGCTGGATCCTATCATAAGGTATGTTTAACTTTTAAGAAACTGCCAAACTTTGAAAATAGCTTTACTGAGATATAATTTATATATCATACAATATTCACTCATTTAAAGTGTATAATTCAATATTTCCTACTTAATGCACAAGGTTATGCACCCATCATTACAACCTAATTTTAGAACATTTTTATCCCCCTGAAAAACCCTGTACCCATTAGCGGTCACTCCCCACTCCTCACCCCACCCCCCTTCCTCAGTCATAGGCAACCACTAATCTACTTTCTGTCTCTTTAGATTTGCCCATTCCAGACATTTCATATTAATGGAATCATACAATATGTGGTCTTTTGTGACTGGCTATTTTCAATTAGCATAATGTTTTCATCATTCATCCATGTTGTAGCATGTATTAGTGTTTCATTCCTTTTTTATTACTGGACAATATTCCACTATATGGATATAACATATTTTCTTTATCCATTCATTAAGTGCTGGACATTTGGGTTGTTTTCACTTTTTGGCTATTATGGATAATACTGCTATGAACATTTGTGTACAAGTTTTTGTGTGGATCTCTTGGGTACATACCTATCAGTGGAATTGTTGGGTCATATGGTACAAAGTGGTACCATTTTACATCTCCACCATTATCCAGTTCCTCCACATCCTAGACAATATTTGGTATCATCAGTTTTTCTAATTTAAGCCAATATACTGGGTGTATAATAGTATCTCATTGTGTTTTAATTTGCATTTCCTAATTATTAATAATGGTGAACATCTTTTCATGTGCTCATTTGCAATCCATATATCTTCTTTGATAAACTATTTAAAACTTTTGTCCACTTAAAAATTTGATTATATTCCTTATTATATATAATAATATATATTACATATTCTGATTACAAGTGCTTTATCAGACATATGACTTCCAAACATTTTCTCCTAGTTTGTTGCTTATCTTTTCATTCTCTTAACAGTATCTTTACTGTTTTATAATTTTAGTTTTATAATTTTAGGCTTTACATATAGGTCTGCGATCCATTTTTATACGTGGTAGAAAGTATGGATTGAAATGGCACTTTTTTGCATGTAGATATCTAATGTAGATATCTAATTGTTCCAGCATCATTTGTTGAGAAGACAATGCTTTCTTCACTGAATTGCGTTTGCATCTCAATGAAATCAGTTGTCAATATTTATGTGTGTGTCTATTTCTGGACTTTCTCTGTGTTCCACTCACATATGTATATCTTCACACCAATACCACTCTGTCTTGATTACTGTAGTTTTCTGATAAGTCTTGAAATCAGAAAGTGCTAATGTTCCAACTTTGCTTTTTTTTCAAAGTTGTTTTGGCTATTTTAGGTCCTTTGGGTTTCTACATGAATTTTAGAATCAACTCGTCAATTTCTACAAATAAAGTCTAATAGGATTTTGACTTGGATTGCATTGACTCTATAGGTCAACTTGGGGAGAACTGACATTTTAACAATATTGAGTCTTCCAACCCATGATCAAGGTGTATACTTCCATTTATTTAGCTCTTTCAAAATTCCACTCAGCATCTTTTTTAGTTTTTAGTGTTCAGGTCTTGTATGTTTTGGGGGGTCAGATTTATCTTTGTAGTTCACATTTTTGAAGTACTGTAAATAGTACTATTTTTGAAATTTCTATTTCTGATTCTTCATTGCTATTACATAGAAATATAGTTGATTTTTTGTATATTGATCTTATATCCTCCAACCTTGATAAATTCACTTATTATTTCTAGTAGTTAGTTTAATAGTTTGTTAAACAGTCAACTGTTTCTTTAGAAGATAGTTATCTTCTAAAGAGATTTAAATAATAAGATAAAAATGTGGTATATTTGCCCATGTGTTTACTATTTCCAGTGTCCTTCATTCCTTTGTGTAGCTCCATATTTCCATCTGATGTCTTTTTCCTTCTACCTGAGGATTTCCTTTAACATTTCTTGTATGAGTCTACTGGTCATCAATTCTTTCATCCTTTGTATGTCTGAAAAAAATCTTTATTTTGCCTTCATTTTTGAAATATATTTTTGCTAGGTATTGAATTCTAGCTTAACAGTATTTTTCTTTCAATATTTTAAAGGTTTTTTTCTACTGTTTTCTCATCTGTATTGTTTTCCAATGAGAATTCTGTTACCATCCTTATCATTGTTCCTTAGTATGAAACATGTCTTTTTACCCTGGCTTCTTTTAAGTTTTTCACTGGTTTTGAGCAATTTGATTTTGTTGTGCCTTGGTGTAGTTTTACTCATGGTTGTTGTGCTTGTGGTTTGTTGAGCTTCTTGGATCTGTGGGTTTAGAGTTTTCATAAACTTCAGTAAAAATTTGGCCATAATTTCTTCAAATATGTTTTCTGTGTCTCTCTTCTCTCCTCTCCTTTAGGGACTCTAATTATGTATTTTCTAGGCTGCTTGAAATTAACCCACAGCTCATTGATGCTGTATTTATTTTTAAAAATATTCTTTTCTGTGTGTTTCATTTTGGATAGTTTTATTGCCAGGTCTTCATGTTCACTAATCTTTTCTTCTTCAATATCTAATCTGTCATTAAACTCAACCAGTTTATTTTTTTGTCTTAGGCATTATAGTTTTCATCAATAGAAGTTTGATATGAGTCTGTTTTATATCTTATATATTTCCACTTAACTTCTGAACGGATAGAATACAGTTGCAATAATTATTTATTTCCCTTATCTAAGTCTTACACTTGTGTCATTTGTTAGGTTTTAATTTATTCATTTCTCTCTTAATTATGGGTCATATTTTCCTGCTTCTTTGCATGTCTGTCAATTTTTGATTGGATGCTAGACACTTTACCTGTGGATGGTGGATATTACTGTATTCCTCTAAATAGTCCTTAGATTTGTTCTGTAACTCAGTTACTTGGAAGCAGTTTGACCCTTTCTGGTAAGATGTTTTAGGTGAAACTGCGTTTTTGAGTCATGTTTAGTGCTAATTATTCCCCACTACTGGTGCAGACCCTTCTGTGTACTTTACCCAGTGCCCTATGAGTTATAAAGTTTTCTAGTTTGGAAAGTTACTTAGCTTCTCAGTTGCTCTGTGAACAGGTACTCTTCCTTCTACTCCTTTCTGGTGGTTCTTTCCTTGGCTCAGGTAATTTCCTCTTGTTCTCCTCTCTTGAGTTCTCTCTCTGTGTAGCTCTCTCCTCTCTGGTTCTCTGTCTTGCAAACTCTGGCTTCCTAGGTCTATCTGGACTCCAAACTCTATCTCATCAACTTAAAGTTTACTGAAGTCTACCTGAGTTCCTCCTTCATGCACTGTAGCCTGTATTGCCACTAAGGCAGTAAGCTGAGCAATCAGACAACTCACCTCATTTATTTCTTGTCTCTCAGGGTTCACTCTTTTGTTCTCTGTGTCCAGTATCTTGAAGACCATTGTTTCATATATTTTGTCCAGTTCTTTAGCTCTTTCAAGAGGGAGGGAAAATCTTATCCTTGTTGCTCTTTCATGGGCAGAAGTGGACATTTGTCTCTGTATTTTAAAAATAAAATTCTCATGTGATTAAGATGCAATCATCCCAGCCCTAGTCTGTAGGTTAACATTTGAGAACCACTGCTCTAACCCTATTGGACTACTTCTCACTGATCTTCAGTCATCCATACACCTTCATTTCTATGTGTTTGCTTTTCCACTTCCCTAAGTCCTGAATACCTTCTTCCCCTTTATTTTCCCTGTCTAAATCTTAACAATTCTTTGGAGTTTAATCAAAATGCTATCTCCCCCTTCTCAGAATAGCAGGGCCTTCATCTCTCTGCTGAGAAAGTCATTCCTTCCAAGTGCTTCATAACAAATTTATTATATTTTTTTATCATAGCAATTATTATATTCTGCATTTTATGATAATTGTTTGCTGATTCATTTGTAAGACTCCTAAGGTCAGACATTTTGTCTTTCTTCACAAAGTAGGTATAATATTGTATCCTAAGGAATGAAAGAGGGCCTTGAAAGCAAGAGACTAAGTAATAGAACTAAGCAGTACAGAAAGAATGTCTTAGAGTTTGCATAAGGTGGTTTTCAAGCCTTGTTTTAGTTCAGGCAATCTATGATCGTGTCAGCAAATAGGTTTCATCTTGCTTGGTGAATGTGATTGAAGAGTATGTTGAGAAGGATTCTGAGGCAACATCCTCACTCCATGAGAAAGCTAGTCATTAGATAAGAAAATGTTGGAATATCTCAGGTATTTTGATAGTTTTGGCTAAGCATTGGGATATTTTGAAACAATGGCTAATAAGTACAGTCATGTGCCACATAATGACATTTTGTCAATGACGGACTGCATATATGACAGTGGTCTCATAAGATTAGTACCATATAGCCTAGATATGTTGTAGGCTATACCATCTAGGTATAAATATTTGTGTAAGTACACTCTATGATGTTCACACAATGACAAAATTGCCTAACAATGCCTTTCTCAGAATGTATCCCCATTGTTAGGTGATGCACGACTGTACACAATACATGTCAGATAGTGTTCTAAGCATGATGCACATATCAACTCATCTACCACCCCTGACAACCCACCGAGGTAAGTTCTATTAATACCCTATTTTGTAGGTAGGGAAACTAAGGCCCAGAGAGGTTAAGAAACTTGCTCAAGACACCCAGCTGGTAATTCTGGCTCCAGAGTCTGTGCTCTTGTCACTATTTTACTGTCTTTGTATTGAACATTTAATTTTCCATAAAAATTGAGGTAGTTAGCCCACATAGCTATACTTTTATAGTATGGAAAGGACAAAGGGAATTTGTTGCTTATTAATATGATAATTGTCCAAACTTCCCAAACTTTTACCTTAGATTAGAAAGATTTATCTTTCATGATTCTGATAGTCATGTCTGATCCTTTGTGTTTTATTTCTTTAGGATCTCTTGCCAGCTCCATCTTTGATCCACTCAGATCTCTCGTGGGGGCTTCAGGAGGAGTCTATGCTCTGATGGGAGGCTATTTTATGAATGTTCTAGTGGTAAGAACTTTGAGAATGGAATCTATGGACCCTCCCCCCCCCCTTTTTTTAAAAATAATATCTGGTATTTGGTTCAGGGAATCTTCATTTATCAATATTTACTGAGCACTCATCTTCCTTCTGGCTACTGGAGTTTTCCTTTCATATTTTATCTTTATTTTTCCTTTCCTGATCTCAAAAGTAATAAATACTAAATAAAATTTTAAATTGAGAAATATAAAGTCAAAATCCCCAATATAGTCTGTTAACAGTTTAATAATATCCTTTCAGACCTTTCTCTATATGTATTCAAAATCCTATCAATATTAATACTACAAAAGTGGAACCATCCTTACAGATATTGTTCTGCATCTTAATACAGAGTATCCTGACCACCTACATGCCAGTGCACAGAAATCCACCTCAATCTTTTCAAGTGCTCCACAGCACCCTCTATATAACAATATCAGGACTTATTTAATCCTTCCTTGAAAAAAATTTGAGGTGATTCCAGCTTTTCACATTTACAAATAATGCTGTAAGAAATGTTCTTTCACATTTATCTTTTTGCATTTTTGTAATTTTTTGTGTGTAGGATAAATTCCTAGAAGCTGGTTTAGTGGATTAAGGCTTTACATTTTCATAGATAAATGCCAATGGCCCATCAAAGTTGGCATACCATTTTACACTCCCATGATATAGTACGTGAGAATGCCAACCACATTTTAAAAAAATGTTTCCTTTTTCTCCCCAAAGCCCCCCGGTACATAGTTGTGTATTTTTAGTTGTGGGTCCTTCTAGTTGTGGCATGTGGGACTCCACCCCAGCATGGCCCGACGAGCAGTGCCATGTCTGCACCCAGGATTCGAACCGGCAAAGCCCTGGGCTGCTGAAGTGGAGCGCGCAAACCCAACCATTTGGTCACGGGGCCGGCCCCGCCAACCACTTTTTAAAACAGGCTAAAATCCTGACTAGCTGTTAATCCTTTAACCATGTAGGTATACTTTAAAAATACTCTAGGACGGGGCTGGTCCGGTGGCGCAGCCGGTAAGTGCGCATGTTCCACTTCAGCGGCCCGGTGTTCGCTGGTTCGTATCCTGGGTGCAGACATGGCACCACTTGGCAAGCCATTCCGTGGTAGGTGTCCCACATATAAAGTAGAGGAAGATGGGCATGGATGTTAGCTCAGGGCCAGTCTTCCTCAGCAAAAAGAGGAGGATTGGCAGCAGATGTTAGTTCAGGGCTAATCTTCCTCAAAAAAATAAAAAAACCACACAAAAACTCTCGGACGAAAAATATGAAGCAATTGTAAAACTGCTCCAAAAGTAGAAGTCATTTAGAAAAATGTTTTTCAAACCTGGGATTGCAACTCCTTAGCAGTTCACAACTCAGTTTAAGGGATTGTGACCAGAAATTAAACAAAAAGAAAAAGAAAATTTCAGTATGCATCACACATAAGGGTAAATACTGTTTGATTTATATGTGTGCTGGATTGTTATGTAAATTATTTCTTACTGTACGTTATGGTCACAACAGTTTGAAAAGAATTGATTTATAATACACATGGCTGTTTCACCATCTTTACTCCTTAGGAAGAGAGTTAGTGACTTGAAAGGGAGAGAGAAGTAACTCAAAAAATTAAAATGGAAATGTCTTTCTGACTCAACAATTCTCTAGTAACCCCCGAGGGTACTTGCAAACTAGACTGAGACTTTTCAAAGCCAAAATCAAACTTTCGTTTTTTGACCAACATTTAAAAATTTTTTGGAATTATCTCAAAAAATTAAGGTAATACTCAAATTTTAGCTAAGTCTTTGCTAACTCCTATTTGGAAAGAGGATGAAGACATATCAAGTGAACCTTAACCAAAAAAACTTGGGAATATTTCATCAGACTTAGTTCGACAGCATCTATCTATCTATCTATCTATGACATGTTGTGTTGATTTTATATTATTTATATTTGGATTATTTCCTGCTGATAAAATTGTGTCTAGTTTATATCACGGAATTAAATATCATGTTTCATTTTATTCCCCATTCGCACCAGTGTTGTACTTCCCAAATACATTTGAAAACTGGGCTGTTACACCAGTGCTTTGTTTTGCAAATATTGACACCCAAGCTTTATTTTAAATGAAAAACCAAATGAAGAGGGAAGACAGTTGAGGTTTCATTTCCCAATAGATAGCTTATATTATTATTTATCTCTTTGCAAGAATTTTCGAGAAATGATTCCTGCCTTTGGAATTGTCAGACTACTGATCATCATCCTTATAAGTAAGTTTGTTTTGCGAACTCATCACACCTTCAGTTTTATCGGTTCCACCTTCAGAAGGCCTTCTCATATGTTCTAAAGACTAACACGTAGCATGATTGCTAGCCTAGAGTCAGAAGGACTTGTTGGCTCCATAGTCCTAAGCAGAAAGGCGTAAATGGAGGAGTTTTCACAGACTCTCATGGGTGATTCTTAGAGGGGACTCAGTAATGTGTTTTTGCCTTTTGCTTCTTTCTGGAGAAGTCAAGAGAGTAAAGCTCTAGGCACTCCTTCCACGTTAACAACAGCTTCATATATGTTTCATAGAACTGGATTTTTCTCATTCATACATCGGATTCTGTATACGATTTTTTCTGAAAAGAGAAAGCCTGATAACCACTGATATAATCTATTTTCTTCCTCAATTTCTAACTTTTCAGATGAAAAAGAAAAACTGATCTAGGGTATAAGCATGGAGTGGTGGCTGAGGTTGGAAGGTGGGAGCAGAGGCGAAGGAATCAAGAGGTCAGGGAACTGGGAGGATGACTAATGTGACTTTTGACATCGCCAGGAATTATAGTAGAGACTTTCATGCTGAGGGCGTCGAGGCAGAGCGTTCAATCTGGAGGGGAGGTGGAATTTCAGCTGAGTCTGAAAGCCATGGTAGCTTTTGGATGGTGGCAGGACATACAGGGCAGAAGAAAAGAGGAGCAAAGGCAGGGCTACTAACCTGTGTCTCCAGACCTGCTCCAGCTGAAGCTCTGTCCACACTGAGGGTGTGGGGAGAAGGACGGACACTGGGATCAGACTATGGGGTCAGACTTGAGGGCCAAGACAGAGGTTCCACTTGATAAAGGCTAAGATTTTGGCTGTCCACATGATAAGAAAAAATGATTCTGCTAATTGATATTGAGTTCAACTGTCCACATTGTTGGGAACAGGGACAACCATCTCTGAGGATAGAGACTAAATTTAGTTTATGAACAGTTGAACTGTAAAAACAGTTATTTCATCCTGAGAGAAAATAAGTGACTTGTTTCTAGTTTATACCAAACTGTATGTAATGTTTTTCTCCATAAGAAATCCGAAAAGTGAGGGGAAGTTGTCAGCACAGAAAGGGGAGCAAGGGTCTGGAGTAAGTTAGGAGAGTTGCTGTGGGAGCAGAGCCACCACCTTTGTTGTTAAGAGTCACAACTAGAACCAAGGGACAAGTCCTTAGACTGAAAAATATTTCCCCAGTGACCTGGCCTTCAGTCAATCTGCCTCTTTTAGGTAATTATGAATGACTTTTGTAAAATCAGCCTCAAAGCCTTGATGGGGAAATGGTTTTAATACTCTTTGATGTTGGAGTAAAAACTCTTTCCTCATGCCCAGGGAATCTCCAAAGATAGTCTATGTCACATGATGTCATTCTTCAGGTAAGTAATACAGAACCTGAGTGGTTAGATCATGCAATCATCTTACAGAACAGGTAGGATATGCTAATACTAACCTTCCCCACTTCCTGGCACACGCCATTTCTAAAAGTTCTTTGGCCTGATTTACCTGCTATTGCAAATGAGAAAAAGTTACACAACAGATTAATAAAATACATTTTTATTTTATTTAAAGATTGGCACCTGAGCTAACATCTGTTGCCAATCTTTCTTCCTTGTCTTCTTCTCCTCCCCAAAGCCCCCAGTCCATAGTTGTGTATTCTAGCTGTGAGTCCCTCTGGCTATGCTGTGTGGGACGCCGCCTCAGTGTGCCCTGTCCGTGCCCAGGATCTGAACCACTGAAACCCTGGGCCGCCGAAGCGGAGCATGTGAACTTAACCACTCTGGCACAGGGCTGGCCCCCATTTTTATTTTAAATGTTTCCTTGGGAAAATGTATAGCTTTTTTTTAATGGTAAATATTATTCTTAATTGTGAAGGACAATTGGCCTTAAGGACCTTCCTTCATTAAACATTATTTGTTGGATGTGTTTTCTAAGGATGCAACTGAGCTTCTCTTTGGAAAAAGTTAAGGAAATCTCACATTTTCATCCTTCAAAAGAATCCATATAAAGGCAACTCTCTTAAAATGAGTGTCAAGTTTTTAGTGAGGACAATGCTTTGGTTTATTGGAAAAAGGGCTGCTTCTCAGGTGGGAAGACATGTCTCAGTTTAGAGACTGCAGCAACTTCGTAGCAAACTCTCCTGGGAAGCAGAAAGGGCCAGGCAGAGAGATGTCAGCAGCGGGCAAGAGAAGAGAGAAATGGAATGGAGAAAGTGACATGCTAAGAGCTCCAAAGCCTTTTTGAGAGGTGGCCTCCTCTGGTGGAAGGCTAGAGCAGAGTAATTGTTTCCAGTAAGTCAGCCTGTTCTCTGGCAGTAGTTTTCTTATACTTCACTAGTCCTATCTTTGTGTTATTTACACTGGATCAGGAAATGCAAATGATGATTGAAAATATGACACAGCTACATTTATCCAGCATTTTGTAAGTCATTTACAATTAAATTAATATTGAGTGCTTCCTCGACCTCAATTCTTGTACAGAGCCTTCAACATCAATACAGTATTGAAAGGGAAACTAGCTAGAACACATGGTCCTGATGCTATTTTCCCGAAGGCAAGGACTGGGTCTTTCCGTCTCCTAGGACACAGGGGCTCACTAAGTAGAGCACTGGGAACTGGGGCATGGGTGTGGAATGTGACAGCTGCACCGGTTGTTTCCAAGTGGCTGGCACATTTAGGGCGGAGTTCCTCTAGGCTAAGAAACCCAGGAAGCTCCTTTTGCATCCCAGATCTGACTTATTTGAAGAATGGTTCTGGCTCTAACTCTCCCATTGGAGAATGTAGACTCATTTCCTTTCTTGGCCCATCTTCAGTACTCCTGATGGTTATCAGCGGCAATTAGCGTGGTGGGTGAGAGTGGGGCTGCTTAGGGTTCAAATGCTGCCCCCGCCTCTGAGCTCTGTGCCTTGGTTTCTCTATGTACAAAACACCACCATCATTCCTCACTTGAATTGTGCCATAATAGTAATCTAGCTGGTCTTCCTGCTCCTGTCCTTGCTCCCTTTATAGTCTATTTCCTATTGTGCAGTCAGAATGATCTTTTAAAAACACAAGCTAGATCACTCCTGTGCTCAAAAGCTTTCAAAGGCCTCCTATTGCTCAGAGTAAAAGTCAAAGTCCTTACAGTGGCCTATAAGCCCCTACATGATCTGTCCCCTACTTATCACCTATTGCTTTATTCCTAACTTTAATCCAGAATCACGTGGAGGTCTTGCTAAACACAGATTGCTGAGCACCACCTTCAGAGTTTCTGGTTCAATGAGTCTGGGGTGGGGCTGAGATGTTTAATTTCTAAGTTCCCAGGTGCTGCTGCTGCTACTGCTCTTGCGGGGGAGCCACACTTTGAAAACCACCTGTCCGCTTTGAAAGCGAGATCAACTGTGTTGGTATTCCTCACACACACCAGGCACATTCCTGCCTCAGGGACTTTGCACCTGCTCTTCCTACTTCCTGGAAGACTCTTGCTTCAGATGTCAGTGTGGCTTGTACCCTTATCTCTGTCAAATGTCATATTCTCAGTGAGATCCTCCCTGGGTCTCTTATTAAAAGTCACGCCCTCCTCCCAGCATTCCCAATTCTCCTTCCTCCCTTTGTATTTTCTCAATAACACTGACGACCACCTGACATGCTCACCTTTTACTTATTCGTGTGTTTGCCTCCCCCTGCTAGACTGTCAGCTCCAGGAGGCAGGGCTGTCTGATCTGTTCACTGCAGTATCTCCACCGCCTAGACTCGTGCCATTCGCACAGAAGACAATCAATAAATACTCGTTGGATGAATCAATCTGTAAAATGGGATAATGATAGTACCTATTTCACAGGGTCTTTGAGGGGATTAATGAGTTAATACATGTAAGGCTCTTAGAACAGCACCTGGCACAGAGTAGGTCTCAATAAACGTTAGCTGCCACCATTATCAGAGGGGAGCCAAAACCATTTAATGCACGGCTGCAGAGATCCTGGGGCTTCATCGGCTTGTTTTTCCTTCTAGTTGGGTCGGACATGGGATTTGCTCTCTACAGAAGGTTCTTTGTCCCTGCCAGTGGGTCACCGGTGAGTTCAGTTTATTATTTTCTTAGTGGAAAATTTGTTCACCTATCATATCAATAGCTGAAAAGGGTCATCAAATAGGGGCAACAATTCTTTGATTGAGGGTAGCCAAATTTCCATTTCGAAGTTAAGAAAATTCCTGAGGAAACTGGACTTTTGGATTGTCCTTTTCATTTAACTTTCATAGCCCTGACCACTGGCTCTACTTCTCTGCACCTGCCATACTGGTAGCTATTCCGAAACGGGAGAGAAGGAATTTCACTGTCCACAGAGAATAAAAAACAGATTGGAAAACAGCAATGAAAATTTGGGTCCAGATTAATTCACAATATAAAGAAAACTGATAAAGAATTTGCAGTTTTGTTGGACGTAGTCTCTGAATTTGGTAGCTTCTCTTTGAGTATTTGTGTGTATTTCCTGTGTTTTAATTCTGACATTCCATTTATGTGGGGTCTGACTGTGCTCCTCCAGTGATCCCTCCTGGCAACTCAACCCTTGTTCTTTTGGTTGGCCGTACACAGAACCATCCGACGTGATGATGAAGGAGGAGGAGAAACAGTGGGCCTGCCTTGTGTATTCAGAGAGTGGATGAAACGACATTTTTTAGCTTTGCATGTGTTAGAATATCTCCTTTTCTCTGTGTACAGGAAGTTTTGTGTCTCTTTTGCCTCACCTCCTTGCTCTTCAGACTTTTAAGACTCTTGTTTGTCAGTATTTGGTTTTTAGTAAGAGAGATGCAACTGAATTATGCAATTAGCATTTTCTTCACTTATTTTCATTTCCCCTCCTTTTCTCCTAAGGTGTCTTTTGCGGCTCACATTGCAGGTGGATTCGCTGGAATGTCCATAGGTTACACTGTGTTTAGCTGCTTTGATAAGGCGCTGCTGAAGGATCCAAGGTTTTGGATAGCGATTGCGGCTTATTTAGCTTGTGTCTTATTTGCTGTGTTTTTCAACATTTTCCTATCCCCAGCAAACTGACCTGCCTCTAATATAAGCCAACTAATAAAAAGAGCCATCTAGGAAAAAACTGGAGGACTCTATGAAGAAACAGAGAAGTCACAGCACCTGCTGACAATTTTATAGAGGACAAACACCACTGAAGTCATCAGTTGCAAAGAATGCTTACAAAAGGAGTTAGGGTTTAAGAAAAGGGCTTCTGAATGCAAAGGGAGGGAAGAGGATGAGCGGGAAGGGAAGTAAAAAGCAGAGATTGCCTCTTTCCCAGGTGTATGTGGTGTGTGTATACATACATACATACATAGCGTGTAAATATCCTCTCAAAAAGAATTGCTCTTCTTCGAAGATATATTGTATTATTGTATTATTATTGTATCTATTGCTTGATAGAATCCACAAATACTGTAGTATGCTGATAATAAAAACTTTTCATACCTGTGTCAGACTATTGATAATCATTTTCTATCACTGTTTGAGTCCATAGATCACTGTTTGAGGTGCTTTCCATACATTATTGCCAATCTTTTTTAACAACCTAGAAAGGTGGCTATTACTCTTTATCTTAGAGAGGACATGGAAATTCTAAAAAGTCAAATAACTTGTTTAATAGGGGGCAGGATTTAAAGATTGGTAACACCTTGAAAGCCCATATTCTCCCCCGCTACTGGTCTAACAATGCTGTGTCTCCCAAGTACTGAAAATTAAGACTATGATGGGAGTATAGGAATAAACATTTTTGTGGGTGCACCATGAATGGGAAATACTTTATAGACGAGGACTGAGAATTCTCTGGACTGCTAGTTTAAGACTCTGATAGCGCGTCTAGGAACCTGGAATCAGCTTTCTGATGCATATTAGATACCTGGACTCTGGATTCTCATGTATGATAAGCTTCTCATCCTCCACGTGGCTAGTGGCTGGCCCAGTAGTGGGTGGGATTTATTTACAAAAGGTAAAATGTCCTATCTGAAACTGAGAAACTCTGTCCTTTTCTTGTATAGAACCAGATTGTTGGCCATTTTTTCCAAAATAGTGGTTTTAGATCATTTGAATACAGGAAATAAAATTTTTTCTTCTTTCATCATCAACATGTTTTATTTATAAACATCCATCTAAATATGTTGCTGTATTCTGAAAGGAGCATCCACACTCCATAGATATATTGGGAAAAGTAGTATTTGGAAGAAACTGATCTGGGATTTGTTAAATATTTTTCTTTAAATTTGAGTATGAGAATATGAGTATGTTCTTGGTTAAACAAAGATTTGAACAAGAACTTAAAAGATAAAGCCCCCTTTACTTTCCCACCCAAACCTCTTTTTCCCTGGTGATGACCACTGTCAACATCTGGGTGTATATTCTCCAAGACCTTTATCTATCCAGGATGAGCAGAAAGCAAAATTGATTTTGGCTGACGGCTGACTCACTCACTGCATTGAACTGCACCAAATCTGCTCTACACCCTGAAAGGGATAAACTTGGAGAACAAGTTGAAGATGGCTGTGGTATAACTTCCAAGAGTGATCTGCTTCTCAGATTTACCTAAACTAGAAAGGTTTGGGTTAATCTGGTTTGCCTGATTAAATATACATATGAAATGTAGGTTTTAACAAGATAAATGAGATCATACTAGATGTATTGTTCTATACCTTGCTTTTTAATGACTTAGAGATGTTTCTCTATTAGTTCTGAGTTGCTGAGTGATAAAGACGTACTACAGTTCATTTAACCATTCCTCCATTGGACCCTTAAGTTGGTGCTAATTTCGTACTATTACCACAGCACTATGTGAACATCCTAGTATGTGCAGTGTGTCTGAGTATGTTTGCTGAGTGAATATTTCAAGCATTCAGAAGCAGCAATGCCATCTTAATTTTGATAGATTTAAACTGCCTTTTAAATAGCTGTACCCATTTATATTCTTACTGACAGTATATGAGAGTAAGTTTCCTCACACTTTTGCCAAAAGCAAGTATTATACATCTTTGAAAAATTTGCATTTTGATAGCTAAAAAATAATACTTCATTTTGATTTGTATTTCTCTGACTACTAATGAGGCTTAGTGTTTTTCAAGTTTATTAATAATTTATGTATAATTTATATATGACACATAACGTAATTTATATAATATATAATATACAAATATGAACATATATATATAAATTTTTTTCCCGGATGAAATGCTTGCATTTAATCTGAAAAGTAGCTATTAGTTGGCAAAGAAGCCCAGGGAAGAAATATTTATCTGCCATGGCCAACCCACCGGGTCACGAGCTCTGAAGAGAGAACTTTAATGACCTAAAGTGCAACGTAATTGTTAATAACAGAAAACTAGATGGAGAAATAGGATTCATCTAATTATAAGATTGGACATGACCCATTGATTAATAAGACTGATGACTAAGAAGTTATTATCTAGTTAGAAAGACTTTTTGGTACTAGAAACACTGTTCACATTCCAAAAACAGTGATATCTTATTGGGTCCCCCCCGGGGGAGGTGTGAAATTAGCATAAAACAGCAGACAAACATCTGGTGTTTTAAATTTGACATCTCTGAATTACAGAGGGACCATTTATACAGCTTAATTTGGGGCTCATAACTTTAGTTTTCTAAACTGTGCTGTTATTAGAAATATTGGAAATATTCTTTGTGCTGTCCAATAAAGTGGCCACCAGGCACATGTAACTCTTTAAATTTTAATTAAAATAAAGAAAAAGTATGAATTCAGTTCCTCTGTTACACAAGCTGCATTGCAAGCGCTCAATGGCTGTATGTGGCTAGTGGCTGCCTTATTGGACAGCATGGAGAGAGTCTGTTTCAACACCGTTGCAAAAAGGGCTATTGGACAGCGCTGTTTCAGAAGCAAGAATGAGCAGAAGGGAAATGGGTTTTAGCTGATGGCTGCCTCATTCACTGTACTGAACTGAACCGAATCTGCTCTACACCTGCAAAGAGATGAATCCAGACAACAAGTTGAAGATGGCCACCGAGTAACGTCTCCTAAGCATGATTTGCTTCAGATTTACCCAAACTGAGAAAGGTTTGTGTTAATCTCTCTGTTACAGCTAACTAAAAAAGTCATTTGAAATGCTTTTTATCATTTGTCATTTTATTACTTTCTTTCAAATTTTATATAGTACTGTATCTGTGTATACTAGTATTCATGTCATTTGCTATGAAAGCTTCAGAATCTAAGATTTGTAGCTAAATAATACTGCTGCTTTCAGGAAATACTATGCTCTTGTCCTTTAGGGAAAAAAAATCTTTTATTTTTGTGATTATAAAAGTACAGTGCTCATGGTAAAAAAAATTAAAATACATATAATTATAAAAAATTAAGTCAGTTGTAATCACACTACCCAGAGATAAACATAGCTAATATTTTGATGAATATCCTTCTAGGCTTTTTTGTATGCATCTCTACATATACTGGGGCCATACTATTCTATTTTAGAATCTGAATGTCACTGAAACAATATATCAGATGTCTTTTTACATTAGTATTTATCATTTCTACTGGTTGCATAGTACTACACTGTGGATGTACTATTATTTATTATGTACAATAGTCTTTCTTGTATAGAAAATTATTTTGGATGCTTTCAAGTTATTATTATTATAAATAACAACGTGAATAATATCTTTGTTTACATTTCAAAGTGCTTTGGAGAGTTGGGTCAAAGAGTATACTATTATTAACATAACAAAGTAAAATACAAATTTTCTCTATCTCAGGAATACAACTAAATTTTAGAAGGTTGATGCTTTTGCAAGTCTTTTTAACTATATAATGCTTTAAAAAAGGAACTAAAGACTCCAGAACCAGTTATTTAAAAAGTGAAAACTAGCACTAGTTGACATGCCTAATTTAAATAATTAAACTTTTAAGAGAAAAGACATGATTTTTAACATCTTTTTCATGCAAATTTCAAGTGTGCTTAAAGAGGAAAAATAACAGTTTAGCAAAACAGTTAAGAGCTGATTTCAGAGCCACACTGACTGAGGCTGAACACCAGTTCTAGCTGTGTGACTGTGGCTAATGTAAGATGTGCCTCAGTTTTTTTATCTGTAAAATGGGGAAACAACATATCTACCTATAGAGTTTTTGTGATGAACATTTCTCATAGCTATAGTATCCTAGTATGTCTGATAGTGTAACATTTCCCCCTCTATGAGGGATCCAGGACATACATTTATATTTTAAATGAAAGTGAATAAAAACATTCACTCTCTTTTTCTTTCCTTTGGGATATATGTCCTCTTAGGTATCCTAGGGTATCAACCTCAATATGGAACTACTGGCTGATAATCTAAGCACCTAAATTATAACTTGCACCACTGCTCCCTCCACAAAAGCAAGCTATATATCTTAAATAGGTCAAATAATGTTACAATGAAAATTTCTATAATACCACCACCACCACAATGATCCATTTATTTAAAGTAATATCCAATAACAATCGGGTAGTACAAAATAGTTGAGAACTTTTGGAGTTCATTTTGAGATGAGACAGATTTACAAAATTTTTGAGAGCAAAGTATGATAAGAATTTTATGAATACTCATAAATAGATTAATGAAATGATATCTAAAAATGCTCAAAAACTGCCAGAAAGAAACCAGAATTTAGACATTTAAATGTGGATGAAAAAACGAAATTCCTATAGCAAGAGCCAAATGTGTTTCCTTTGGTTTCATTAAATGCTGTTATCTTACTGAATTATCAAATGAAACACATTCATTTTCCTGTGTGCATAAGTGAGATTTTAAAAATCACTGACTTTGGTTATAACTTTTATATAAAATAATAAATAGGTTTGTAAGATTAAGTCAGTAGTTTCAGGAACTTCTCCAAAAGTTCTGTTTAAAAAAATTAAAACAATAGCAGCTAAGTAAGAAAACTCCTTCTAGGGATCCTTACAGTTTTATTCTTCATAGAGAATATATATATCCCTTCCCTAGGTATCTTTTTTTTTTTTTTTTGCATGGCATTATAAGGTCTATACATAAATGATTCTTATGTTCCTGATATCTTATATTCTTGGTAACAGATTATCACAGCTCTCTAGAAAAAAGTAAAACAACCAGCCCACTGAAAAAGTGATGCTTTGTTCATATTTTGGCCATAGGTTTACTTTAAGAAATAGCACACCCTTCAGGATGGAAGAATTTATCTGCCTCCTATTGGATGGGGTACAGAGCTAAGATGGCTCACTAAATAAACATGGGGGACTGGTACTTCCTTGGAGGCATTCTGGAGGAAGTTCACATCCACTCCACCATGATTGGAAAGATCTGGCTCACCATCCTGTTTGTATTTCGAATGCTTGTTCTGGGTGTAGCAGCTGAAGACGTTTGGAATGATGAGCAGTCCGGCTTCATCTGTAATACCGAACAACCGGGCTGCAGAAATGTATGCTATGACCAGGCCTTTCCTATCTCCCTCATTAGATACTGGGTTTTGCAGGTGATATTTGTGTCTTCACCATCCCTGGTCTACGTGGGCCATGCTTTGTACCGACTGAGAATTTTGGAGAAAGAGAGACAGAGGAAGAAAGCTCAACTGAGAGGAGAACTGGAGGGGGTTGAGTTTGAAATGCCTGGGGATCGCAGGAGACTGGAGCAAGAACTTTATCAGCTGGAGCAAAGGAAACTAAATAAAGCTCCGCTTAGAGGAACTTTGCTTTGCACTTACGTGATACACATTTTCACTCGCTCTGTGGTTGAAGTTGGGTTCATGATCGGACAGTATCTTTTATACGGATTTCATTTAAAGCCTCTGTTTAAATGCCACGGCCACCCCTGTCCAAATATAGTTGATTGTTTTGTCTCAAGACCCACAGAGAAGACAATATTCCTATTATTTATGCAATCCATAGCCACTGTTTCTCTTTTCCTAAATGTTCTAGAAATTTTCCACCTAGGTTTTAAAAAGATTAAAAGAGGGCTTTGGGGACAATATAAATTGAAGGATGAGCATAACGAATTCTATGTGAATAAGTCAAAACAAAATCTTGCCAAATATCAAAACACATCTGC
Organism: Equus asinus; assembly: GCF_041296235.1. Taxonomy (NCBI): domain Eukaryota; kingdom Metazoa; phylum Chordata; class Mammalia; order Perissodactyla; family Equidae; genus Equus; species Equus asinus. Next base: position 84,122,909 of record NC_091794.1, read on the forward strand.
AAATTCACTGAAGCAACCCTCTTCCGCATCCGATTATAATCTGTTAGTGGAAAAGCAAACACACACAGCAGTGCACCCTAGTTTAAATTCATCTGCATTTCAGGCAGATCCTGACAATCACAGTGGAAACGATGAGAAATGCATTTTGGATGAACAGGAAACTGCATTTTCTAAGGAGATGTGCACATTTAGTACTACCTGTAGTCATCTTCAACACATCGGCTCAACTAATAAAGAAGACATTCATAAAATATTTGGAAAAGAAGTTAATGGTAACCAGTTAAGGGAAAAAAGAGAAATTGATGGCAAAGACAGCAAAAGAAACGACTACTGTAGAGGTCACTGTCCTATTCCAGGTGTTGCTGTAGATCCGGACAACCACGCCGGGCAGTCATCCCAAACAGCTTTCTCTCAGCCACCTAATTGCACCTGGAAACCCAGGTGGCTTCGTGCTACATGGGGTCCCGCTACAGAAGATGAAAAACAGGCATCACCTCCAAAAGGTACCAACATCAAGGGCCAGCTCAGAGAGGGCACAATCAGAACCCTTCCTCCTTCACAGGGAGACTTCCAGCCACTTGACATTCCAGACACTCCTGATTCTTTGGGAGAGTTGTCCTTTGAATCCAAGTCGGTCAGAACCTGCAACAATCCTACTGCTTGTCCTCCGAATCGCTTAGTGCTGCTGGCAAACAACCTCAGCGGGAGGCGGGCCCCCACAGACCTTCAGATCTGAACAGCTGTTGGCTTTTAGACATTCTACATATTTATTATCATAGAAGTAGCCCAGTGGTGGTACAGCACAGACAAAACAAGGGCAGCTCTAAAGACCAGCTGTTTACAGACAACTGCAAACTCATTTCAAAAAGAGAAAATGGCTCTAATTCTGAATTGGGAAGGGGTAGTTTTAAATTAAAAGACCTAGTTACCAAATCAGGATTACTTTTTCACGGGCTCCCTACAGAATTAGTGAAAACTGATTTTGGGAAAATTACATGTTCGGAATCGAGACTAAATGGTTTGGAACGAGGTTTTTCCTTGAAGGGAGCACAGCCTTGTTCTTAATCTACGTAATACCCCCTTTTAGGTACTAATCTTTTATTTCTGGACGCTGGTGAAATTTTGTTTGCCCTGGGACTTAACTTAGTTTCCTTATAGATTGCAACCTGATGTGTCTTGAATATAGTCATAATGTTGCCATCTAGTCAATAAATTCTTAAAGAGATTGGTGGCTTTCTTTCACCTGTTTATAGCATCGTGATCCAGCGTCCAGACTGGAGTCTTGGTTCCGCTACTCACTGGTCATCTAACCTCGCCACTTTACTAACAGCACCTACCTTTCAGGCATAGTGAAGATTAAAATAAGAAACACACGTGTTTAATACAGTGTCTAGCACAGTAAGCGCTGAAAAGTGCTATTACCACGGTGCTGCTCACCGTCCCGAAGCCCACATCAAGTCGGCCAAGACGTCCTGCGTCGGTTGTGGGCAAATTTTCAGAGTGAGCCAAGAAGCCCACAGCTTCCGAGGTTCCAATTGAGGCAGGCCCGCCCACTACTGGTGTCCGGAGATCCTCCTCCCGGCAATAGTCCTAATGCTCCTGGGCTCCATGCCCATCTTTGGCCCCATCTGCACACATGTCCCGAGTTACCAAAACCTCGCCTTTCGCTAAGCAACCGAGTCGCCGCGGCGACCGGAAAAGGAAGGAGAGGTGCTGCTCCGGGAGCCAGAAGGGAGGGCGTACGCAGCCTCCCTCGGCTCAGCCCACCACGGGGCTTTCAGAGCGTCCCGGTCGCCATGAAAACAGGCCACACCCCGGCGAGCCAGGCCCAAGGTTGGCAAGTGCGCAGGCGCGCGCGCCCTTCCGCGCATGAGCAGTGCTGCTCGGAGCCCGCCAGCCACGGTCTCGGGCGCCAGCTACGCCGCTGCCGCTGTCACTATGGCCCATTACAAAGTGAGGGGGGCGCGGCGTGGCTGGGGGCGTGCGGGCGGTGGCCAGCCGCTGGGCGGCTCCGGGTGGGAGCTGGGGCGCGCGCGCAGGTTTTGGGGGCCCGAGGTGGCGAGGCGGAGGCGGGGTTGCCGCACTCCCAGCGCCTTCTTCCTGCTCCGGCCCCCGGGCTTCGGCCACTGACCCGCCGTGTCTCCTCAGGCCGCCGACTCGAAGCGCGAGCAGTTCCGGAGGTATTTGGAGAAGTCGGGGGTGCTGGACACGCTGACCAAGGGTGAGCATGGGCCAGGAGACGGTTCCTCGTGCCCTCATCGTGCTCCTCGGCGCTGAGCCCCAGATGGCGGGGGCGTGGGGAAGGAGGGGGAACAGGTGGGACCCGTCCCGGGCCCAGCAAGGTGGGCCGCGGGGCCCGGCGCACGCCTGGCTGCCGGACGCCGCCCGGGTGGGGTAGCCTCGCTCACGCTACCACTCTCCCCGCCGGGAGTGAAACTCTTGCAGCTGTTGCAAAGTCTCTCCAACTTCCGTTGCTTTGCCTCGAGCAGCCGCAGTGAGCCTGTGTGCTAAAGACCTTGAGATTCCTATTCCTCCCTCCTTAGAATTTTTGCAGTCCTCAAAATCCTATAAAGAGACATTTTTCCTGGAACAAAGGGCGAGTGGGAAAATTACCAGATTCGAAAAGTGGGCCATGAAGTAGCTAAGTCAGTCTAATCCCCAAAGCAGGCGATTCATAGTCAATTTGGCTGTGGCTTTTCAACCCCCGTTTCCTCGTCTATATCAATTCCTGCTTTGTGCAGATTTCATAATTAAAGTGGAATTACAGTTTAAAGAGCTTAAGGGCACATCAAAATGGTTATATTGTTTTCACTTTTTAAAATGGAAGCTTACTGTTACACTGTATCTCTTCCTCCAGCGTTCAAGATCTAAGTAGATGAGTAAGGTGCTTGAGACAGAAGGGTTCCAAGAGACAGTCGGGGTACTGCTTATTTCGTTAGCTCAGCTGTAATTTGAAGGCCTGCATGTATCACTCATTGGCTGGGACTTTCAAGGGTGTAGAACAGAAGAGCTGGCAGGGATGACGACCTGGGTCCATATGAGAAATAATTTGGCTACTGCTCTTTGGCCAGAAGCAAAGGTTAGAAGAACATTCTGGGAGAAGAATAACTTTGAGTCTTGGCAGAAAGCAGGGCTTTCAATTCCTAAGCATGAGCCGGTATTTTTGAATTGTTATCTGCCTTGGGTTCAGGTACTGGTTTCCCTATCTTTGCAAATAAATTTCACCAAATATTAAGGGACTACTCTAAGAAAGCCCTGTGCTCTGCTGTCTCTGGAAGTGTCACTGATGCTTGGAATTTCATCAGTTCACTCCCCTCAAAAAAACTCCACAAGTTCATTTCTTTCATTTTTTTAGCCATTTTATTCAGGTCCCTGTTCTAGGCACTGGGGACAACGGCAGTGGAAAAAAAGGCCCTGCTCTGAATGAACTTATGTCCTAGTTGGGGAGACAAATAATAAATAAACTCATAGTGTCAGCTGGTGGTGTTATCAATACAAACATAACAAAGTAAGGGAATAAAGGGTGATGGGGTGGGATGTGTGTGCCATCTTATGTTGGGTGGTGGGGAAGGGCCTCTCAAGTAACATTTGAGCAGAGGTCTGAATGAAATAGTATGTGATGTCAAGAGTTCCAGGACGTGTAAGGAGGCCAGGGTGGCTGGAGGGAGTGAGTGACAGATAGAAAAGTAAAGGGCAGAAAAGTGACCACTGTGGGAGGTTAGTGAAGATGTACAGCTTTGTGGCCATACATGGATTTTCCTTTATGAGGGACTGGAAACCACTGGTGGCTTCTTTTCCCTTGCTCACATCCACTGGTGTTTAATCTCTGAATCTCCTAGATTTCCAGTCTCCTACATAACATCAGATAACATGGTCTGTTTTGAGATGATCTATTTAAAATTTGATTTTCAGCTTCAAACAGAGGTACTTTACACAGATTTATAATTTTTATCCAGCTTATTTCCAAGAGGATTTGAAACTGCTTCTAACATTAAAACACTCTAAGACAGGATGGATAAAGATAAGTCATTTGGAAGAGGCATTTTAGTTATTTTGAGCACTACATCAACCTCCAAAAATCCTGGCTGTCAAGGCAAAAAGGGGAACATTGGGTATACAGTTCTTGTCTGATTAAAAGGAAGTATATTTTATCTATAGAAAAGCACAGGAAACTTGACATTTACATTATGTTCTGTAATTATCCACCTTGTAAGACAGAAATTTAGAAGGGGAAAGAAGAGGAAGAATGGGTACGAGTATTCATGTCTTATAAAATTAGGATTTAGTAGAGATCAGTGGAAATTAATGGAAGAAGAAACAGGTTTGAGTATATAATTTAAAGAAAAAGGTAGTAAGTACAGAAATTAAAGAATACTGTAACATTAAAAGGAGAGGGGGAGGAGAGGAGAGGGTAGTGGTGATGCAAATATACCACTTTCTCAAAAAATAGCACTGGAAGTATATTTAGAGAGATGAAGAGCATCAGAACTCAATGTAAGATGTTAAAAGTACTTGCCCATTTGAATTTTTCATAGTCTGTTATTTTGATGAGTTATTAAAATTCTAAAAAATAAAATGGAAGCATGTAAGTTGGTTTACAACAAGAGTTCTTAACTTGGGGTCTCAATATGCACATTTTTTGTGTGTAGTTACATTTTTTGGCTTTTATCAGCTTTTTTTTTCAGGAAGATTAGCCCTGAGCTAACTACTGCCAATCTTCCTCTTTTTGTTGAGGAAGACTGGCCATGAGCTAACATCCATGCCCATCTTGCTCTATTTTATATGTGGGATGCCTACCACAGCATAGCCTTTTGCCAAGCAGTGCCATGTCCGCACCCGGGATCCGAACCGGCGAACCCCAGGCCGCCGAGAAGCGGAACACGCGCACTTAACCACTGTGCCACCAGGCCAGCCCCTTATCAGCTTTTTCAAAGGGTTCCTTGCCCAAAAATATTAACCTCTGTCTTAGAGATTTTTATCTTAGTAGTAAATTTTAGGCGGAATTTGTTCAGTAGAAGATGAGCAAGGTAGTGCTGACATGAGCTACTGGCTATGAAACCACTAAAGTATATATTTTAATGCTGATTTGAGCATGTCGCTTAATGGGAAAGGTTTTGGTTGGTGGTTATTTAGCATGTGGTGAAACTTCATTCTTGAAGAACATTTTGAATTCAAAGCTTCTTCCAGTAATTACCATAGCCCTCTTGACTCTCAAAAATTTGTCTCAAATTTGTCTACCTTGCTTTCACCTTTCCATCACTCTAGTGCAGGTCAGCATCTTTTTCAACTGGATTACCACATCAGCCTCTTAACTGCTCTTCCTGCCTTTGTCCTTGTCCCACTCATCCATCTTCCACAGAGCAGTCAAGAGTGAGCCAGTCACTCTCTTGCTTAAAACTGTTTAATTATATGCTTGTTGTTCTCAGGATCAAAGTCCAACCGAACTAGCAGGATCCTCCATAGTCTGCCCCCTGACCACCTTTCCAGCTTCCTTTCCTGCCACATGTTCACAACTCCATCTAGCCATACTTGAATTTTCAGTTCCTCAATCTGTTGTTTTCTTGTCCCCTGGCCTTCCTATTTTATCTGAAATCCTCATCGCCTAGGTCTCAGGTCTTATTTCTCTTCCTTTAGGGAGCTTTTCCTGGTGCCCTGGGCTGAGTTAGGTGTTCTTTCAACGTGCTCCCATAACCCATTATCCTGGGTGGCTGCCTGATACTTTTTTGGTCTAGGTCCTTGCTTATGTTTTACATTAGACACTAAATTCACTGAGAACGGGGACCTTCTCTGTCTTGTTCACCGTGGTATGGACAGTGCTAGCAACATGCTTGGCATATAACAGGCACTTAATATTTACTGGGTTATGCAATATAATTTCGGCCATTCAAATTTAAGACTTTAATTGTTGCTTTTTCTGCTTTTTGATTTGCAGTATTGGTAGCCTTATATGAAGAACCAGAGAAACCTAATAGTGCTTTGGAGTATCCTTTTCATCTTTCAAGTCAGAAAAAGGCCTTATTTTTGGAACTCTTATTTTTTATATAGATAATAATCTTAAAATACTTTTGATTATTGAAAAAGTTACTTTCCTTTCAGTTATTGGATGATGATCTCTGGGTAAATATTGGCATTGGGTGGGGCAACTCTGATCAGAGATATTGACGCTACCCCTGGGCTATTTCACTAGTTTCATTCAGCTCAGGTAAATTCTTAACTTTGATATTAGTTTTTTAAAGCATCACTTAGGAGCTGCTACCCCAGAAAATCCAGAAATAGAGCTGCTTCGCCTAGAATTGGCAGAAATGAAAGAGAAATATGAAGCTATTGTAGAAGAAAATAAAAAACTGAAAACAAAGGTAAATTTTTAAAAAGAATTCATTTTAAAAATAACTTCACCTTTAATGATTACATGATCAAAATCTCACTAAAATGGACAGCAGGGAGGGAGGAAGGTGAATATCAATTTCAATCAATTGCAAGGCCAAACCGGTGCCCCGTCTGGAAAACTACAAACTCATTGTAAATAGGACAAGCAAAGTGTGGTCAAGAAGAGGTTCTTGGGAACCTGCACCGACAAAAAGATGAAAATATTGGTTAATGCAGCTTATAAGTACATGGAGATTCCAGAGTCTTAAGCAGTTTATTTAAGGAGGTCAATATAGGGCCATCGCTTTGTGTATGGCACCTCTTATTGTTGTGCAGTGCAAAACCTGCATAGTCCTCTATGGTGGCCCTGTAATGGGTTAATGTACCTCTGGAAATTTGTTTGCACTTAATTTTGTTTAGTGCTGAAGTTTTTTCTTCGTTTAAACTCCTGTGAGAATTTTCATAAAGTTCAAATTAGTGAACTCTAAGTCTGAGGTTTGACCACATTCTGAATCACATAGTGCATTTTACATTACTCTAGGCATTTCTCCTAACATGTTTTATCTTCTCAACAACTTTGCGAGATCAGTGAAACAGGTACACAGACCATTTTATAGGTGAGGAAACTAAAGCACAGTGAAGTCTAATTAACTTCTCAAATCCTACAGCTAATTGGAACTAAAATTTTAGCCTAGTGTTCTTGCAGAGGACCACAACTTCGCATAAAAGAAAATGCAGTAACTTAGGTTATCCAAGATTCTACAGCAGGCAAATGCCAGTTAACTCTTTGGCACCTTTTAAGTCAAAGACATTAGCTGCTCTTCGTCTACTGGCTAGATTAATCTATGTCGCATAATTCTTTTGTTCTACTTTTTGGAAGAAAGTCCAGTAAACGTTTGGTGGAGAGGAAGAAGGTACCTTATTATATTAGGAAGATACAGATTATTACATATCAAGTATGTGAGCAGTGCAGTCATTAACTGGAATTAAATTTCAGTTTTCCAGTAATTTTAAAGATTTATATGAAAAGAGCTTTCATTAGGTTTGATTGTATTAAATCTTAAATCAGTGAATGGTTTAAAAAGGCTAGGGATATTAATATAAACTTAGATTCAGTAATTAAGTTGAATATAATAGTTAACTTGTTTTGTTACTGTTAAGTTTTTTACCCAATTTAGAATAAGATTCACCTAAACTCCTGTGTCTTTGCCCCGTAGCTTGCTCAGTATGAACCACCTCAGGAGGAGAAGCGTGCTGAATAGGATTCTTCTCAGTTGAAAAGACACTGAAAAATGGTTTTGTATGACTTGAATAGTTTGTATAGTATATAATCTTTTCTGAACAGATGCTATAGAACTCTTTTAATATGTTAAAATCACCTATCACACTTTAACTGTTATAAACACACAGACTTAGAATCACCAATAAAAACTCAAATAACTTTCTTTGGGTCTTAAAAGCAAGAGAATCCAAAGTGAATCCTGAAAAACTCGAAACACAGCCATCTAATTCATTACCTTCAAAGACATTCTGTTTATTCGTCTGACTAGGAATAATGGTACTGGTTGTATTTTAGCCAAGGAAGTTTAGCACGGAGCTATTCTTTGGTTTAGTTCAGGATATAAGCACAGATACAGTCATTCTTTAAAATGAAGATGACACTGTTGTTTATATTCTCTGTAGGCAGCTGGAGAGATCTGTGTGACATAAGATGCTTTTGCACGGGTTCCCAGGAATCTTCTGCTCTTGTTTATATAATGCGGAACAAATAACTCTTCTTTGCCACCACTTTGCCTTAGATAACCGTGTGGGTGCCAGTGTGAACTCTGACACCACGTTTCCTTCTATGCAATCATGCCCTGTCTGATAATGTTGCCTTGCTTTGCTCTGTGCTTCAGTGGGTCCTAGCTGCACATTGGCCTTTCTGTGTTTTCAATTTGCTATAATAGCAGTCACCCTGATTGTAACTTATGTAACTGTCCCCTTGCCGTAGTTGCTTAGTTGAGGACAGAACAGAGGCAATATAAAATTCTGGGTTCACGCACGAGCTGGGAGGAGGAGGGGGAATGAGCCATATATTGTGGAAAATTATAGTTTGCGGGTATAATTATATAGTGCTTTTTCCCCTCAAAGTATTTTTCTAACCTTGAATTCATTTTATCTTCATTATCCCTGTGAAGTAGGTAGGGCAAGTATGAGGGGAGGTTGGGTGCTGAATTTTTAGGCCAAAGACTGATATTAATACAAATTATTTACTACCTGTAGAACCTTGGGCACATCAGTTAACTGCTCTGAGATTCACTTTCCTCATCTGTTAAATGAGAAGAATAATATCTGTGCTGCCTACCTCACAGGGTTGTTGTGAGGGTCAAATGGAATGTATGTGAAAGATGTGTAAATGGTAAAGCACTATATTCTTGTTTGTTAGTCCTTTTTCCTTTCTTTTGGAAGACCTACAGAAAGATGTTTTATTGACCACTTATTTTCCTTATTGATTGACTCACATTATTAAGGAGTAGTCCTATTTCCTGTATTCTATTGCTACTGTTAGAGAACTTGTCTTTATTTTTTGGTCAAAACACACAGAGAAAACAAAACAATCCAGTGAAAGCTGCTTTAACTAGCAAAAGCCTCAGCACCTGCTGGAAACTGTGACCAAGCCAACTATACGGGCATTTTAATCAGTCATGCTGGCAGGAATGTGGCAGGGGTCTGTGCCTCTTCTGGTCCCAAGTTTGTTTGGGGGGGAGGGGGCTGATACTGTTGAAAGAACATTCACTTGAATGGTTTATCATTTAGCAATTTGAGTGGCTCACACATGGACTGCAGTGGGCCGAGTGCTGGGTGTTAGAAAGATAATGAGCTGTAGTTCTAAGACATGTCTATAAGCAATTACAAGGTGGGATAAGATGTGCTAAGAACTATAAGAAGAATAAAACGTGACCCCATGGGGGTGGAAGAGAGGCAGACTTGGCTTCTTTAAGCATTTGGTATGATAGTCCCTTTGTGGATACAGACAAGTAGAAATTTTTTCTGGCAGCCAGCCCTCATGTGCTTTTTTCCCACAAGACCAGTATTAATATTTACGTAAGTCAGGTGTCTGTCTCTTGTGCCATCCTTTTGGATAGAATGGCAACCTGCTGGCTGGATAATCACACTTTTCAGTGGAGCTGACCTGCTTACACTGCTGTACCAGTCAGTGCTATTTAAGAATTCAGGGTCAGCCTGGCCTCTGGAGGTCCTCTTCAACATTTCCATCAATGATTTGGATGACAACAGTATACGAGATACTCAATGGAGTAGAAAAGGATCCCATTCATTCAGTTCCTGCTATGCTTCAAATGTAGATTTCATATCTTGCCTACCTCACAGGTGGTTGTAAGGATCAAATTAATGGACATAAAAATACCTTGCAAATTGTAAAGACTACATATGGGTCAAATAGTAGTAAGGCCAAATCTGTAAGTGCCACACAGTCGGAAGGCCTGCTGGGTAGACTATATTGAAACAAGCTTGAAAGTTGGCAGCTTGGAGTACCCAAACTTCTGTGCTTACACTGAAAAGCTGAAATAGCAAGTCTTACATTTATGTTAAAAAATGCAGTTATACAAGTTTAGGCACTGGGATTGCTGACAAAATACTAGTTCCAGCGATTATCAGTGTGAACCACTTAATACTCTATAGATATATATTTTTTAATTCCATTTTAGAAAGCATTAATAGAAATATTGTCCAGGTGCTAACCAGTCATCCTGAAGGCTATTATTGGTCAGTATTGCATTGTGGGTACCAGACATTTGACAAATAATGTATATAAAGGAGAGTGACCAGTAGGAAAAGGGCTTTTGAAAATACAATGCAATTAAAATAAAATTAAAAATTCAGTTCCTCAGTCACAGTAGCAACATTTCACGTGCTCAACCCACATTTGCTACTATAGCATCACAGAAAGATCTACTGGACACCACAGTAGAAGGAATGGTTGAAGGAACTCAGTATGTTTAATGTGGAACAGAGAAGGCTTAGTGGGTAATGAAGCCTGCAATCTAATGGAAGGGCTGTCAGGAAAAAGATGAAAATACTCCTGTGTTGTTCCACTAGAAGCTCCAGGGAGTGTAACTTTTGCCTGAAGAGGAGACTTTTAAAGTTTTACCCCAGTGGAACTGGCTGCCTTTTGAGATAGTGAGCTCTCTCCCCTTGGAACTACTGAAACGTATGCCGCTTGTCTATTAGAGACGCAGTAAAGTGGACTTACGCTTTAGGTGAAAGGCTGGACTAGACCTCTAGGGATGTGACCCACCTTTAACTTCTAGATTCCAACATAACCAAGTCCCACACCTGCATCCCACGCTTTCCCTTCATAACCAGCAAGTTAGTCTTCTTTGGAAACCAGGACCACCACTCCCGCTTTAAAAGGAGGATCCTCTTTTGTCAGATTTCCAGTTCTAAAGCCTGACTGTCAAGAGTGAAAATCCCTCCAGCTTTCTCAAACATATTTGGTGACAAGCGCTTGCTTTGGTTTGTTTTCATGATTCATTTCTTTGGCCTCTGTCCTGAAGGAGGTCAGAGAAAATGTAATGTTCTGTAAGGGAGGGGGGCGTGGATGGAATTACTGGAGTAGACTTTTGCTAGGTGGGAGGGAGGGGAAATTGAGTCCTGTCGAGTTTGAAGTGGCAGCAGTAGCCAGTGATCTGAAGGAAGAGGCTAAGATGTTCTGGCTTGGTTTCATTTGCTTTCCTATCAGGGCCGAACTACCTGCTAGAACGAACTGTCTCACTCACACCCATGACTGCGTTGGTTGAGGCTTTGCTCTCACTCTAGCAGGCTCCTCCTCCACCACACCTTGGCACAGCCCTACCATATCCATCCGTCTAAACCTGCTCAGACGCCAGCTCCTAACAGACTTTCTCATCCTCCCAACTCCCGAGCATTTTTATCTGTACCCTTGACCTTCCCGCTTCGTATCTTATACCGAAGCTACTTACGCAGAGGTCCGATCTTTATTAATCTTCGAGCAACTTGAGGGCAGGCAGGGTCCGAGTTGGTTCCAGTTTTGTCCCCCTTGTGCCCCAGGACGTCGCGGGCATCAGTAAATATTGGTTGGGCGACGACAACTGGAGTAGGAGAACAATTCTCCCACATGTCCGGAGTGCATCTCCCATTGCTATGGCCTCCGGCGGTCCGAAGAAGGCAGGGGAGCGGTGAGGAGCAAGGCGCGTGGCTGGGTAGGACCGAGGTGCGGGCTGAGGCGGAGGGCAGAGGGCTCGGCCGGGCCGGGCCACCCTCCTCGTGACTCCTCCTCCCCCCTCCACCGCTCCGAGTCAGGTGATTCTGGGCACGTGACAGGCACCACCTACCCTGCTGCTCCCGAGTGGCAGCTCGGGCGGCCAATGAGCGGCCGGGCCTCGGCGCGGAGCCTATGAGAGCCGGGCTCCGGGGGGCGGGCCGCACGGCGGCGGCGGCTGCCGGGGGCGGCGGCGGCGGCGGCGGACTGGGGAGGCGGCGGCCTGGCTCGGCCTGGCCTGGCCTGTCAGGGCGCGGGCGGCGGCGGCTCCAGCACCATGTCCCTGCAGTACGGGGCGGAGGAGACGCCCCTCGCCGGCAGTTACGGTGCGGCGGACTCGTTCCCCAAGGACTTCGGTTACGGCGTGGAGGAGGAGGAAGAGGAGGCGGCAGCGGCGGGCGGCGGGGTTGGGGCGGGGGCCGGCGGAGGCTGTGGCCCGGGGGGCGCTGACAGCTCCAAGCCCAGGATCCTGCTCATGGGGCTCCGGCGCAGCGGCAAGTCCTCCATCCAGAAGGTGAGTGGGGCCGCGCCGGGTCCCTCCGCCCCTCCCCCGCGCTCCCCGGGGCTCGGGTGGCCGCCGGGCGGGGGAGGCCCCGAGGAGGGCGGCGGCCGGGGCTGGTCGGCAGGACTGGGCCCCCGCGCCTTCTCTTCTGCGCTGGGGCGCGGAGCCCGGGGCGCGGCCGCGCCGGGACCCCGACCGCGAGCCCACGCCCCAGCCCGCCGGGGCCGAAACTGGCTGCGGGGAGGCAGGTGCCTGTGGCGCCGCCCGGGACCTCCGCCTGCGGGACCCAGCCCCTTGCCATTGGCGAAACTGAGAGGTTCTCACCACTTCTCACTCGGAGAACTTCGCGGGCTCCCTGTCCTGCTGCCCGGTTCTTGAGTGTTCTCTCCCTTCAGGTGCCCCGAGTGTGCAGGGCTTCCCAGGTGAGCCCCAGGAGCAGCGTCAGGAAGGGCTGTCCTAAGTCACTGACCACGTTACTGCTCGCTCTCCTTACTAGGACGGAGGAGCCTTTACCACTGTTGGGAATCGGGGGCTGTTAGTCCACCTATTTTAGTACTCGGGGCCTGGTGAGTATACTTGCTGGGGATATGCCTCCTGTACGTGTGTGGTTACAAAATCTTCTGAGGCCTGGAGAATATTTGCAGACCGCCGTCGGTCCAGTTGTTTCCACTTGAGGTCTGCGAGGAACGAGTGGAGGAGGGCTGTGCACTCTTTAGTAAGGGGGCGGTGGAGGCAAGGTGGACCCCCTCCATCAGCCACCCCCTTACACACAGTGCGCTGGTCGTAAAACGCCAGATGCCTGCTCTTTTGCCCTTTCCACTCTGTTGCAGAGGTCTATCCAAAATAAATCTCTGTGTGATATTCTGTAGACATATTTTGAAAAGCAGCGTTCTTCCGAAGTTACAGGGTTACTGTGTTTTGTTTATCTTACTTTTCACTTGTACAGCAAAATTGGAGTACATTTATGGTAGGTTTTTAGCAAGCTGATCTAAATTCTTCTTACTTGTTACTCACTGACTAAACCTTGGGAGTAACTGTCCATTTTTCTCTTCTAGAAAGTAGCAGTGAGAGGCAAATTAGTTTTATCTTACAATTGTGTGGACTGTGATTTTTAACAATTGCCTTTCCCATTTCTTTTGCGTGGGAATTGTCTTTTCCCTGTGAACCCCCATTTCTCCCTCCATCCCTGTATACTTTTATCTACCTGGTACACAGAATTCTATCTTCCTTTTATTTCCTCCACAAGACAGGCAAACTCAGATCAGAGTCTGGTCAGTTTCATTTCTAATTATTCCTCAGAACCTGGTGGAGGCATTCCAATAAGTTTTCAATGAATAAAACTTCTTAAACTTTAGCTTCTAGCTCTCATGATCTTAAAGCAGAGTTTTGCAGAATTAATACAATTTAACAGGAAAAAAGTCGAGCTGAGAGAGTGTGCTCCTACTAGTATTGAAGGTGGTGCGGAGAAAATAGCAGAAAAGTTTCAGTTCCAGAACAGGTTTGATGGAAAGTAATTTCGTGTCTTCTGTTCTGTCAGAAGTAAAAGGATAGTCGGTACCAATGGCTACACCATTCACTTTTGCCTCTTTAAAGATTTTTGCTGTAGGATCAACTTCTTTAAATTATGTTAATTCAGGGTGGAATTCTGAACTTGAAATACAAAGTTAATAGTCATAATATTGTCGTCTTTCTTTTCACAGGTGGTGTTTCATAAAATGTCACCCAACGAGACCCTCTTTTTGGAAAGTACCAACAAGATTTATAAAGATGACATTTCCAATAGCTCCTTTGTGAATTTCCAGATTTGGGATTTTCCTGGACAAATGGACTTTTTTGACCCAACTTTTGACTACGAGATGATCTTCAGGGGAACAGGAGCGTTGATATATGTCATTGATGCACAGGTAGTTAGGAATAATGATGTTTCCTTCTCTTCTCTGGCGGCAAAAGATGTAGAAACAAAGGAGAGTCGTTAATCTTCTTTGTCACGTGCTTCTTGCAGCTCGTTTCTTTGCTAGTAGATTCTCTACCAGTGTAAGAGATGCGACTGCAAAGGTGCTTTGCGAGCAGGCATGCCGTTGGGCAAGTATAGAACATCAGATGGTTAGAAGGTAGGGTTTGTATCCTTGAGTTCAAGTTAATGAGCAACTTTCCATTTTTATTTGCTTAAATCAAATCGTAGATATCGCTGTACTTTAATAACTATTACAATAGTGATGTCACTCACTGAAAAGATCTCTTCAGTGCCCATAATATAAGGAGAAATATGAGAATTGAGTCAATAGATATTAAAGTGCATAGTTTCCTTAGTTGTCCAAATTGAGTTCAGTCCAACAAGCGTTTGTTGAGGGCCTAGCCTGTGGCAGGCGCTCAGATGAGTGGGGCATGTTCCTATCCTTAAGCAGCTTACTTTTTCTAAGCTTAAATATTAGTTAGGAATGCTTTCTGAGTGACAGGCTCTGTAATGGATGCTTTCATATACATGATCTAATTTAATTTATTCTTCACAATACTGTGAGGGTACTGTATTCCAATTTTTTAGATGAGTAGGTTGAGATCTCAGAGTTTAAGCAACCTGTTTAAAGTCACACATCTAATAAATGGCAGAGCTGGGATTACTTTAAAAAAATTCTGTTGGGAAGAAATGTCCATTTCATTTTTCCTTTCCTTATATTATCAGTATTAAAAATTATAAGCATTAACTTGGTAATTGAATTTTTATCTTGAGAGATTGAAGATCTATTTAGTGGTATAAATTGATGTATTTGAATGTTTGAATATTTATGAATAATTAGGATGATAGATTTTCTGTGGTTGGGGAAAGAGGTGGTTTGAGGCTTTCTTAACTCATTACTTGACTTTTGTAAGATTTCTTTTTTAAAAAATATTTTGTTCTGACTTACAGGATGACTACATGGAGGCTTTAACAAGACTTCACATTACTGTTTCTAAAGCCTACAAAGTTAACCCAGACATGAATTTTGAGGTTTTTATTCACAAGGTTGATGGTCTGTCTGATGATCACAAAATAGAAACACAGAGGGACATTCATCAAAGGGCCAATGATGACCTTGCAGATGCTGGGCTAGAAAAACTCCACCTTAGGTAACAACATGTGTGTTTGATATGAGAGCCCTGAAAAATGTGTAAATGTATTCCCATCTCTGTCATTACAAACACGTAGCTTTCTGTTCCCCTTCCCAAATCTATAATGTTTTTGATCTCTTCTTTGTTGAATTCAAGCAGTTTTGGGAGCCTGATGTCATGGAGAAGTTACTTTCTCCTTTTTTTGTATTTTCTTGGAGGTTGAAGTCATGTGAAGTGTTTCCATTGGTGTGTTTATAAACTCATCTCGCGAGACTGGAGTCAGGCTGTTTCCTCATGGCGGGAATCTGCTTTGGGACTCCCCTCTCTTGGTTTCATCACTTTTTTTCCCCCTCCTTCTTGCCTCGGTTCAAGGAATCTGTGTCACCTTTGTTGTAGAATTCTGTAGCTTGAGTCTTCAAGGTATCTCTCTCAGTAGGAAGAGCCATTTAAAGAAGATACACTTTGAAGTGTGGACTTTAATCTTGTTTATGTTTTTTAAAACACTTCATGCTTTTATGAATCTCAAGTTTGAGTTAGGTGAGTTTATCCTATAGATCTGCTTAGGGCTGCTATTGAGTTTAAAGGATTGCTGATTCATAATTAAATATCATTAAGAAATTATTATTAAAAAACACCTACTGGATAGGATTGATGATTTGTGTACTTGCGTTCTAAAAGTGTATGAGGAGTATTTCCTACATCTTATTTTTTTTTTGGTGGTATAGGTAGAAGTGAGTAATAAAAAGTACCCAAGAAGATGTCCTCTTGATGATATAAACAGTTTAAAGGGGAAGCAGGGGAGAGTAGCTATTTCCTTATCCCTAGTCTGTTATGGTGACTTCCCTATAGGCTCAGGCCACCCCCTGTCCCTACCCCTATTAGGTCCTAGGGCCTCAGGCTTTGAGATTTCTCAGTTACTCTCCTAGGAAACCATGTAGAAAAGTTTCATTGACCTCTGGTTTGCCTGGATTAAAAATTTTAAGTATTTATAAGTAATTTATGCTTAAAACATTTCAACAGTATTTGTAAGGGAAAGTGAAAGTGCTTCCCCATAAAATTCCTCAGTCTTATTTTTTGGCATCCACTACGAACAATGGATTTTAAGCCATGATTGTCTTGTGTTTCCCAGTGCCCATGGGAATCCTGCTGATCCTCTTTACACCGTGTCTGTGTCCCTTTTAAGGGCATCTCACCCCTGCGGTGCACACCGTCCCTTTCCCCAGTTCTCTGAAGGGCCCTAGGCCTTGTTAACCTGTAGGATTTTGCATCAAAGCTTTTGTTAATTACTAGGAGGCCTATGGATGAGGCTCTATTTGATTTCCAGTTTCCAGAAACTTAGCTTACTAAAGTGCCCTGTGCCTTGGAGGTTGTCCCTGTCCCCGTCCACCTCCAAGTCTCTCAGTCCCTGCAGGACCGTCTCACATTGCTAACCTTTTGCCTTTTAAGGGAAATATGAAAATAACCCTTTGCCCCTAGTGCCTGTGGGGGAGTCATCCTGGCCTCACCTGTTCCAGTTGCCCTGACATCTAGATTAGAGCCCCGTCTCGCATAGGGTTGGGTTCTCAGGTCAGCTCTTTGAAGGTATCTTTAAATTGCATCTAAAGTGTGATATACACAGTTCTGTCTCTCTGACTTTGTAATGGTACTTATAAGTGTATCATGGATACAACTATATAACGAAGAGTATACTTCTTGAGGAACAAGTAGGTAGAATTGTCCACACTGTTTAAATAGTTAAAGGCCTTTCTCTCTCAAATGTGTGCTTTGTTAAATCTACATATTTTGCTTCTCCACTGTACATCCTTTTGGGCCTCCAGATTCCTGTTTCATTCTCTATAAGGCCCCAGCTCCCATCCTCCTTAATATGTTATTTACGTAAATTCTAAGCACCACTTTTATTGATTTGTTTGTTCAACAAATACTTGTGAGCACTGTTTGGGGCGGTGGGATTGCAGCTACAAGCGAGAATGACAAAGTCTCTGTCCTCATGGAGCTTACATTCTCATGACTGAGACACCTCAAGGGCACTTATAAATAAATGTATGATGTAATTTTAAGTACTTATCAGTGCTGTGAAAAAGAAAAATTAGAAGAAAGGGATAGAAAGCGCTGGGTACAGGAGTGTTATTTTAGGTAGGAGGTTCAGGAAAGGAGGTGACATTTTACTAGAGACCTGAATTATGTGCTTATTTAATAAATGTCACCTATCTCCTTTGAGCTTTCTCTTGGTTTTTGTTAGCTATGGGCTTAAGGAACTAAGCTTTTTAGATCAGATTACAAAGACTTAGGTGAATATTCAAGTTTCTGCATCTGAAAATGTTGTCTTGGGTACCACTTCAATCGCCCGCCATGTGAATGCAGTAAAGGGTTGGATGGCTATAAGCCAGGTGGGGAAACTGAGCTTGTCATCTTGAATGATGGGGATGGTGGACAAGATTAAGAGGCTTTATTTGAACTTACTGAAATCAAATGTTAAGAAATTTAAAATTTTATGTAGTATGATAATTGTTGAACTTGATATTTTTCAAATTAATCAAACCTGTTGTGTTTTTCAGCTTTTATTTGACTAGTATCTACGACCATTCAATATTTGAAGCCTTTAGTAAGGTGGTGCAGAAACTCATTCCACAACTGCCGACCTTGGAAAACCTATTAAATATCTTTATATCAGTAAGTGAGCTAGTTAATTCACTATAGTTTCTGGTTCTATTTCTGTTGAATGTATTTGTGTTACCAAATTCTCCAAAAAATGACTTGAATTAGTCTGAATCAAGCTTAAAGTCTAATGACATACATAACATGTAAATAAGAACAATAAAAAATGGCTTGAGTTATTTTCTGAATTCTTTCCTTAGTACTCACCCTTTTTGTCTTAAAATGAACTGATAAAAAATTTCCTCTTGCTTTTTTAATTAAAAATATCTTCATGATGTCTGGTTCTGAAGGAAGATTAGTAACCGGAAAAGACTGGGTTTGGGGAATTTGTCTCAGTTTAATGTCTGCTTTCTTGGAGGTCACATCGAAGAATTGATCTTTTCGTTTCCTTGCTAACTTGAATCTCAGTATTATATTTCCAATTCTCATTTTGAGAATTCAACTTAATAAAAAAGGCTATCTCTCCAGTAAATTTAGCATTCGGCCATTATATTTTCCAAACATTATTTTGAAGGACTCGATGTGTAGTGATCCCCAGTTCTTTTGAGTTATGCTAGATGTTGACGTCAAATGAATTCTTTCATGTTTTGCTAATTGCCACGTAAAGCCTTTCTGGTAGCAAGGTCATTTAAATGAGAGATTGATTTTTTTTTAACAAGACAGGATTATTGGAAATGTAGCATGGCTTGATTTTTTTTTTTTTTTTTTTTAAAGATTTTATTTTTTCCTTTTTCTCCCCAAAGCCCCCCGGTACATAGTTGTGTATTCTTCGTTGTGGGTTCCTCTAGTTGTGGCATGTGGGACGCTGCCTCAGCGTGGTCTGACGAGCAGTGCCATGTCTGCGCCCAGGATTCGAACCGACGAAACACTGGGCCGCCTGCAGCAGAGCGCGCGAACTTAACCACTCGGCCACGGGGCCAGCCCCAGCATGGCTTGATTTTTGGAGGATGTTTTTGTTGCTTTTCTTGGTGGTCTCTGAGAAAATAATTTACTTAAGAGGAGGAAGGAAGAAAATTTGGTGTAATTATGTCAGTAAATCAGAGCAGAGAAATTATTCTACTTTTATTCTTTGGATACTAGGAGTATCTTCAGCCAAGTACTGTTTTCTTTTTTGCTGTTGGGTTGTGTAATTAAAAATGTCCTTTGGTGTTAATCAGTAATTCAAGATCTTTGATAACCTACAAATTGTGATTCTTAAAATACCAAACACTTCCCCCATTTTGTTTTCCCAAGAATTCAGGTATTGAAAAAGCTTTTCTCTTCGATGTTGTCAGCAAAATCTACATTGCAACAGACAGTTCTCCTGTGGATATGCAATCTTATGAACTTTGCTGTGACATGATTGATGTTGTAATTGATGTGTCTTGTATATATGGGTAAGTTGTATACATATTTCTGCAAGATCTCAGACAAGTGGAAAAGTACCAGTTTGATTTATCGGGGGGGTTAATTCCTGAGACCTCTGGCAAGTACTGTATGAAGTGGAATTGTTCGGACTGACCACGGTACTTCAACTTGGAGCATGATTTCCTCGGTAGGGGGCTGCTGAGTCTTACTCCTTCAGAGAGGATGGATAAGAGCAGTTGAAAAAAACATGACTAATGCCAGGCTTATTTATCACTGAAAGTTTCTCCTGCCATTATTTGGGGGGGGTCGGGGAGGAGTTGCACTGTGTCTTCTCACTCCTGGGACTTAGCTAGAGCAAAATATTAGATTAATTTACTTCAAACATTCTGAATCCAACAAAGTAAGCACTGGTCCCTAATTTAACTTCAAGCTTTGTGGAACGAGGGATCCTTAACCTTTCAGGGAGCTAAGAAAAAAGGAAATCAGAATTTTGGATGTCAGAAGGATTTATATGTACAAAAATTTGACCCATACATCTGAGTTTCCAAAATAAATCTCTAAAATGTAAACTCTTCCGTTACGTAAATTCGCCAAATTCTATGTGGAAATTTATAAAAGCCAGCAGAGAAGTGATTTTGTAGAGTGGTCCAGAGGACGAGTGAAGACTTCGGAAAATTGCTGGTATTTCAGAAGCGTCTAGTAGCCGTGGTGCCCCTCGTATATTAACAGCAGCACTCCCAGGGCGCTTTGTGATGCTCTGTGCTGCCTTTGCTCCCTGACACCTGTCCCCTTTATCTGTTGTTCCTCTAGGCTCCACCTCGTCCAAACTTTCTTTCATCTCTCTCTCCCTGCCCTTCGCCTTGCTCTCTCCAGCTGCCTCTGAGTAGGAGAATGCTTTTGTCTCACTTGTTCTTTACTTGTCTTCCATTTCTGTTTTTCACTTTTGTGATTATGTGCTTTCCTTTGTTTTAATTCTTTCCATAATGAAATGAGATGTTGTCTATTGTATTATTGAGTGAAGTTTCATGTTCCCATTCTTAATTTTAAAAATGGATGAGTAAAACATTTGCTTTTACTTTCAAACCTCAAAATTTTATAAACCAATTTTTTTATAATTAAAAAAATCAAATTTAGTGGTAAAGTTGATTTTCAGTATAAGGTACATGGTAAAATACATTATAAAGCACATTCTAAGAAAGAAGAAAAAACAGCTATCATTCATTATTCTTAACACAATCTATGTGTATAATTTAGTGTGCTTTATTATAGTTTAATTTGCTTCTTCCTTGCCTCTTGATTTACATTTTTTGAAGAAGGATTACATATAATTCTGACAATCTAGTTTAATAAATGAAATAGCTTTCAGACCCTGGAAGGCTTGCTTTGCAAGCATCAGGATTCCAGGGTATCTTTGATGGGCTATATTTATTTTAGTTTTTATTCTTACCCCTTTTTCACGAATGGCAAGTTTTAGGTGGTTCTTTATTTGCAGGCTGTGTCAGTACAGTTTAGTATGATGGATTATTTGAAGCCTGCTGTATTTTGTGCATCTTAGGTAACAAGATGGAGGTTCGTGAATGTATGGAATACTGCATCAAAGTCTGGGAACCCTGGACCTAAATGACAATTTCTGTTCCAGTATATTTAAGCCAGTATTCTTTCTCAAGAGACGTTTGGAAAACTGGGTGGAAAGACTTGTCATTGTGCAAATTAGATGTGACAAAATACCTAGTTGGGAAACCTATAATGAACAGTACTTTCTTTTAAAACAGGTTAAAGGAAGATGGAAGTGGAAGTGCCTATGACAAAGAATCTATGGCAATTATCAAGCTGAATAATACAACTGTCCTCTATTTAAAGGAGGTGACTAAATTTTTGGCACTGGTGTGCATTCTTAGGGAAGAAAGTTTTGAACGAAAAGGTAATGGCATTTTAAAAAGCTGTTTTTTGCGTTAAATTCTCTGTGATAATTTTGTACATTCTTGAAAACAAGAGAAAATGATATTGCAGTGTTAGATGTTATCAGTTCAAACTACTTTTGTCCCTTCCCTTCCATACGTAGTCGAGACTTTATTCTTCCTTCTTTTGATCTTTTATTTTAAATCATTTTTCATTCCTGTCTCGCGGATTTCGGATCCTTTCATTACCTCTCAGCTACCTGCACATTGCCTTCCACCTGAGTCAGTCTACTGAGATGATTCTTTGAGAGTTACCACGCTGCATTCTCGCGCTTCAGTGGCCTTTTCTCATTCTGTAACCTCTTCAGCCTTCTGAAGCATGTGACCCTGTCAGACCCTCCTTTTCTCGAACCTTTCTTCTCTTCTTCCCTCTAGGCTATTTTGTGTATCTGTTTCTCTGACCTCCTCTCTTGTTTCTTCTCTTTTTCCTTTTCTCAGTTCTGAGTGTTCTTCCAGGCCAAGCCTTTCTGCTTGCTTATTCTGGTCAGCACATCCAGTCCATGGCTTCAGTTAGTCTTTTCTATGTGGTCGATTGAAAAATTCACATCTCCAGCTCTGACTTGGGTTGTGTTTCAGTCCTATGTTTGGAGCTATTAGTAAGACACCTTCACTTAAATTTTTGATTGTTGTCTTGTCCGTGGTGTCTAAAACCAGTGAATATTTTCCCCTTTGTTTCGTGACCCTCCTGCTACCCTCCCTGTTTCTAGTTATGCCATTTTTCTGGTGTCAAAGCTTGAATATCCTGTCCTCAGGTAATTGTGTGGTGGTGTTACTGAAAGGGCCCTTGCAGATCATTTCACAGTTCTATGTTCTCCTTTTGCCATTCTTTTCCTGAGGTGTTTACCTTGAATTTTCACCAAACCTTATTTGTTTCTTTGAACTAGTTCTTGGATTTCCTTTCTGTTTCCACTGTCAGTGACTCCTGTCCAGGTCCCCATCCTGCCAGGCCTGTGGTGCTGCAGTAGCCTCCTACGTGAGGTTGTGTATTCAACGTATATATTGAGGACTTAATATGTATCATTTTTTATCCCGAAGCAGACTAGTTTTCAGAAAATGAGTTTTATCATGTTATTTCACTGCTCAAGGATCTGTAATAGCTCTCTGTTATTCACTGCAACAAGTCCCCGCTCTTCTGCCTGAGTTATTAATATTGATATTGAATGCATTAATATTGTTTAATTAATGTTAATGAAATATTTCAGATGTACAGATTTTTTGGGTAAAACAAAAATGTGTGTATTCACCTTTGAGCTTAAGAACTGAAATGTGGCAAATATGTATTTGTCTTATGTGTCTTTTGTGTGTTTCTCAGTTGAAACCCTCTTTTTTGCACTATGTGGAATGTATATAGTTTTATTTTTCCCATGCATGATTTATTCTTTTACTTCATATCTATCCTTAAACAATATAGAGTATTGTATATCTTTGTGTAAATGACATCAAAATGTGTATAGTCTTCTGCAACTTGCTTCTTTCTCTTCATTCAAGATTGTTTTTGAGATTTATCTATATTGATAACATGTAGCTGTAGTTCATTCATTTTCCACAATTTATTTTCTTGTTGCTGGACATTTAGATTATTTTTAAAATTATAAATGGTTTTACAACAAATGCTCATGAATAAGTTTGTCTTTGCGCATAATGGAGAATTTCTCTGGAGTATGTATTTAGAAGTGGAATTTATAGAAGACATACATCTTAACTTTATTAGACATTACCAAATTGCTCTCCGAAGTGGCTTTACCGTCTTCCCCATGGCAGTCCTGTGTGCGAGTTCTTGTCACTTCATGTCCTTGATATCGTTAGACTGTTTCATTATTGTCAATCTGGTAGGTGTGAAATGGTATCTCATTTGGTTCTAGTTTTTATTTACTTCCATAAGTACCTTTTTATGCCGGCTCAGGTTTCTTCTTTGGTAATTTACTTTTTCATATACCTTTATCTTTTTTGTACTGTGTCTTTTTTGTACTGTGTCTTTTTTGTACTTTTTAGGAGTTCTTTATGTTTCTCCATTCTAATCTTTGTTTTTTGAGGAAGATTAGCCCTGAGCTAACATCTGCCGCCAATCCTCCTCTTTTTGCTGAGGAGGAATGGCCCTGAACTAATATTCATGCCCATCTTCCTCTATTTCATATGTGGGACACCTGCCACAGCATGGCTTGCCAAGCAGTGTGTAGGTCCACACCCGGAATCTGAACTGGTGAACCCCGGGCTGCCAAAGCA
This sequence comes from Equus asinus, assembly GCF_041296235.1. Lineage (NCBI taxonomy): Eukaryota > Metazoa > Chordata > Mammalia > Perissodactyla > Equidae > Equus > Equus asinus. The sequence goes on from NC_091794.1 coordinate 84,146,331, forward strand.
GAACGTGTGAACTTAACCGCTGCACCATCGGGGCTGGCTCTTCTCCATTCTAATCTTTAAAATTAAAAAAAAATTGGTTATGGAAATTTTCAAATATACGCAGAAGTAGACCATCACAGTGATTGTCTTTGTTCATCTCTCTGCTTCAACAGTCATCAACGTATGGTCAATCTTGTTTCCTATATATCCTCGCGCAACTAAACTATTTACTTTTTTTTTTTTTCTTTTAAAGATTGGCACCTGAGCTAACAACCATTGCCAATCTTTTTTTTTTTTCTGCTTTCTCTCCCCAAACCCCCCTGTACATAGTTGTATATCTTAGTTGCAGGTCCTTCTAGTTGTGGGATGTGGGACGCCGCCTCACTGTGGCCTGACGAGCGGTGCCATGTCCACTCCCAGGATCCAAACCCTGGGCCGCCGCAGCGGAGTGCGTGAACCTAACCACTCGGCCACAGAGCTGGCCCCTAAAGTATTTACTTTTGACTCTTTTGTTGAGGAAACTTTCAAATATAAAAAGGTAGAGAAAATAGTATAATGAACCCCTTTTTGTCTATCCCCCATATTCAACAATTATTGGAATCATAGCTGATCTTATCTCATTTCTGTGCTGCTTTTCCTACTGGATTATTTTGAAGTGGATCCCTGATATCAAATCATTTTGTCTATACAGGTGTTAGCAGATATTTCTAAGAGGTAATGTTATGTTTTTAAAACATAACAGTAGTACCATTAATAAAAGTTTAAAAATTAACAATGGCGTTATAATATGAAATATCTGGCCAGTGTTTGTTTCCCTTATTGTCAGTTTTATTTTACCATTTGCAAAGAAGTTGATTTTAATGTGGTCAAACTTACCAAAACTTTTATAGCTTTTTTTTTTTCCTGAGTCTGAAGGACTTCCTTAATTTGGCTGTAAGCTACTTATTCAGACTTGATTCCCAGTACTTCCTACCAGGATTTCTCTGCCCCTGTCTCTAGTCAGACCTTTCTTCCCTGTCTTGCACCTGTGCTGTGTTCTCATTGCCAGCCCTATGCTCTTTTCTTGTAATTTTGCTCCTTTTTCTTGCCTCATTAAATCTTTTCCATATCCCCACAGTCCTGCCTCATCCCTGAAGCTTTCGTTGGCTGCTTTTGTCCTGCACTCGGCTCTCTCCTTTGGACTTCTTTCACATTTGTAGTCAATTTGACACCAGATTGTTTTGATTTGTTTCTTGTGTGTTTTCTTTATGTTACAGTATCCTCGTGGGCACACATGCTTCTTTCTCTGCTCTGCTGTTCTTAGCACCAGCTTCTTTTCTCAAGGTCACCTCATGGTCCAGAATAGCTCTTGGAGCTCCAGCCATTTTATCCATATTCCAGACATTAAGGAGGAACAGTGATGAGGAAAGAATATATCCTCTTCCTTTTAAGGAGCCTTCACGGAAGTCCCACACACTGCCACTTAACTCAGTGGTCAGCATTGATCACATGACCGTAGATAGCTGCAAGGAAGCCTGGGAAGTATAATGTTTTAGCTGAGCACCAGTGTGCTTGTCCAAAATTGGGGTTCTGTTTCTGAAGAAAAAGGGGAAGAAATGGATATTTGGTAGGCAACTAGCCTACCAAAAGAGAACCCTTTGTTTGACCAAAGTCTTATTTGGATGCAGTTCATGAAACAGGTGGAGGAGGAGCTGCCCTGCCTGAGGAGGGGTGGAGGCTGCCTGGGGCTCTGCCTCATGGGCCTCGCGGCACCTCGCAAACCCAGGGCTCTGCTGAACAGTTTGCTGAACTGTCGCTCTAGCTGTTTCCTTCAGCTCCTCGGCTGCCCCGAAGACTTGTAGAAGGACAAGCTTGATAATTCAAAAAGGAGCTTGCTTTTGCTTTAGATTTCGTTGTAAATTTTCTTAGCAAGTTTGCCTTCCTCATTGCTTTTTTTACTCTGCTTGCTCCCCGGCCCCAGAGGTAACCAGTGTTAACAGTTTGGGCATGTGTTTTATCATGTTTCCAGCCTAGAGAATTCCTCAATTGGGTGTATATTTTTTAAACACACATCAATTATTTTTTTCTGTTGCTGAATGTTTTCCAGCAGATAATTTCACCACTGACATTCAGGAGGCCTGATCTTTTTCTCTGTTTCAGGTTTAATAGACTACAACTTCCACTGTTTTCGAAAAGCTATTCATGAGGTTTTTGAGGTGGGTGTGACTTCTCACAGGAGCTGTGGTCATCAGAGCAGTGCCCCCAGCCTGAAGGCGTTGACACACAATGGCACGCCGCGAAATGCCATCTAGCCTGAATTCCAGCGGTCGGGGCTCTGTGCCAGCTTACTCTTCACTCCAGGGTCAGATGCCACGTGCTACAGGACATGGGAGTTGCCGCTTGTGGGAATCTGGTGCCTGTCCCACTAGAGACAAGGGGTAGAGTTTCTCATTTGGATGGAAACCCCTTCAATCAGTGGTGTGCAACTGAAGCTACTATTTCTTTTTTTAAAAAATGGCAAAAAAGAATTCTAGAGACCACAGAATTCAAGTGTGTCTTTCTCCTCTTGGGGTCCTACTTTAAGTCGTTGGGATGTTTTGGACCTGGAGATAACATCACTTACCCATCCTTACCAGAGAATGTCGCCGTCACTTACCAGTTGAAAATAATAGAAAGAACTGAATTTTTATATGCTTCACTTAGGTTTTCAGTTGGGTAGTCTCTAAAACTCCTGCCTTGCTTATGTTCTAACACTGCCTCTCAGATTTCAATTTTGGACGTTGCACACCTAAGACCTTTTAAATGCATTTGCTTGCTAACTCAGAAGACGTGTGGTCTGACTGCAGCAAAGGACATTCCTGCATTTGTTACTGAAGAAATGAGAAAATTTTACGCCACGTCAGGTCGAGAGCAAGGCTCAGCAGTGGCTGCTGCATCAGTTCCCTTGCAAGTGTTGAGGGAAAAACTTGAAAACAGAAGAAAATTTTTGCATCTATGTTTTGGGTACCAGATATCTGGGTTCTTTCTCCTACATTAGATAAATGATCATGATCAATGTAACAAAGGGAATTAAAAAAAATTCTTTGCCCCACAAGCTCCTCCTTCTAGGGGAGAAACTCATTATGTCATTGAAATATTTAGCTCCCTTTTCTTTAAACTTGATGCCAGCTGCTACCTACCTTTTATTCTAAGCTCTAGATTCTTTAAGAATTGCGGTTTTGTTGACCATGAGTGACCCGAAGGCACTGGTGGACTGTCCACTGGGAGTGGGAGAGAGCACGTGGTGCCACAACATTTGTTGTTAAACATACTTGGTCTCCAGTAGTCTGACACCAAGTGTCAACTGTGGTACTTTCTTCGCCTAGGATATTAATTCATGATTGTTTCTTTTTGTTCATGGTTGATACCCTTTCCATTGATTTAAACTTACACGTCATTTTTATTTCACATGCCCAGTAGTCGTATATTCCAAAGCCACTGGACCACTTGAGTACATAAGTGCCACTGTTTAATGAAATGTGTATATTCAGGTCTGTGAACCTAACAGTGTGACTTGGAGTGCTTCCTGCAGGTGATTCTGACTGTTGAGTATTTACATGGACCATGTGATATCCAAAAGAAAAATGCTTTTATATTTATAGATTATTTCATTGAACTATATAAAATGGGTATCAATAAATGTATTTACTCCAAAATCAGTTTTTTATTTGCCTAAGATGTGAGAGGGTGGGGTGATGGAACGTTGAGTTGTCCCCCTCTATCATTTTATCAGCCATTTCCTTTTCTTATGCTGCCTCATATGGTTAACGTGCCTTGTTTCAGGACTTCATGTTCTGTCCTCATGCAGGGATTTCATGCCTGTGTCTGGACGTCTTTCCTGGCCCGTTTCTGCTTAGGGTAGGGGATGTAGGCTTAGGCGAAAATGGTTCTTTGTAGTGTTTACTAACGAATCTCACTCATGGTGGGGAATCTCCAGGTGTTCCTGGATGTGTTATATCCAAGCTAGGAAGGGGTAAGGAGATGAGTTAAGGAGAACACCATATAAAAAATTTGTGTTGGTTCCAGCTTGTTGTCTATTTCTTCCAGTTCCTGAGATACTCATTGTTGACTCTTAAATGTCAGTTATGCTTATATAGTTAGGTTGGGTCTGAACTGATTTAAGTATACATCAGTTTATGAAAGGGATGGAGGCAGGAAGAGGTTGAAAGATCTGTAATTTCATGATTGGACTACTTTAGAAGTTCAATTTTAAAAAACTGAAATGGAAATCACAGAAACATTTAAAAAAAATACCCTTAAAATACTATCTAATGCTGTATCCTTTTTTGAATTATGGAAACTGAAGTCCAGAGGAGTAAAAAGCCTTATCTAGAGTGAGAGATGAGATGACCGTATAACTTAAACTCCAAATCAGGATACTGTTGAGAGTGGAAGGGATGCCATTAATAACTATGCCAAAGCAATCAGTGTAAACGGGCACTGTCCTGGGTAAACCCAGGGTGGCCACCCAAGTCACAGATCTGGTTAGTGGCGAAATAGGATCTGTGTTCCAGGTCTGGCAGCCCCGTGCTGCTTTCCTTTACCTCCAGCCTCAGTCTCCTGTTGGTTAAATGGAGATAGCACCTCAAGATGAGTGTACCCTGGCACTTGGTGCCCAAGAAATACTAGTTTTTCCTGCTATGGAAAATTATAAGTTTGGGGAGTGATTAAGGAGAAAAGAAGAAAAATGGTGAAATAGAAATAAAGTGAATGAAGAAAGGAGACAACTCAGGAAAAAGGAAATGGAAGAAGCATAAAACTACTAAGAAGGGTTTGCCTGAAATGTTTTGCATCTGGATAGATGTTTATCTGTACGAGGCTACCTCAGAGAGAGCTGGGACAGATGGTTAAATAAAACCTTTAAAATCTTTTGCAGCAAGGTGCTTTAGCTGTTTCACATACCACACTCTCTCCCGTTCACTTAGACAGCTTCTTATATACAAACATAGCTATGTACACGTTTCTATACAGTATGTCCCAATATAGAATGCTGAAGGTATTTGTGAGTTGTGTTAATTGACCTACATTTTGAGTTCTGTGCTTATACAGAGAAACAAATGATTTTAAAGGTAAAATTGTGATAGTTACAAGCTTTGCAGTCGGGGAAAGCAATGGACGTGATTCGTGGACTTTGTTAACGTTCTCTGTCTTGTTTTGCAAATGCTGAAAGCTCTTCCAGTTGTATCCAAAAGAGATTACTAGTGAATATCATTACTGTTTTCCATCTAAGCTAGTAAAGTAACTTTAAACCCTCCCCTGTAGTCTCCCAGAGACCCCAAAGGCACGGTCTCTAAAGGGAATGTGGGCAGTGGTTGGGCAGAGCTGGAGTGTGTTTTTAACAGCGTCTTCCCTGAGCTGCTCCTGTCGAGTTGGGAGACTGGACATAAAGAGCATTCAGGAGGGTCACACGAAGGGCTAGCAACCACTGCCGATTGTTTTAGGTGGTTTATATGTCTTCCTTCATGCAGTCTTCATAATACCTTGTGATTATGGTAAGTACTGAATTCCGGATTTGAAGATGGGGAAACTGAGGCAGAGAGAGACTAAGTTGTGAGTGGCGGAGTTAGAATTGGAATCCGTGCAGTTTGATTCTAGAACCTGCATCCCTTAAACCACCACTAGACCTTGCTTGCCTAGTAGGAAGGGAGGGTTTGTTCTTGGGGTGTTTTGCAGAAAAGGAAGTGTTCAGTTCAGTTCTGGAAACAGCATTCTGGACTCTTGGAGATTTACCGTGTACTGTCACGTATTAAAGGCTCTGGGAGGGCTGCAGTCGAGAAGCCTGTGTACCTTGGTTTCTATCCCATGTCCCTAAGTTTATCTGACCCTTTAAGAAACGCCTGTTCAAGCAGCATTTAATAAATACACTGAAGAACATTTACTGAAATGTTTTCAGTGGGATTGAAATATGATTTTTATTCTGTTTTCCAGTGTCTTAATACAACCTTCAGCAAACTGGTTTTAAAATAGAGTAAAGCTTGTGCGTTTTCACAGTTGAGCTGGGTAGCTCATGCTGTTCCTTCAAGCTGGAACCTGCTTCCCTCGGCCTGTAGAAATCCTATTCATCCGACTGAGCTCAGCTTAAATGCCGGATCCTCCACAACAGCCCTGTGACCACTCCCTTTTCCTGCCTCTGTTCCTCTCTCTCCCGCACCTGCCCTAGTGGGTCTGATGTCTGCCTGTTTCTTAGTGACTTGCTCAGCACCTGTCCTTGTGGGTAGTGATGGGGGAAGTGTATTTTGCTACTCTGTAGGATTTCCTCAATATCTCATATGTTGAGAGAAACCCGTGCTCATTTAAATCGTATCTCATTGCGGCTTTTTTGAAAAGATTGAGGTAACATTGGTTTATAACATTAAATAGGTTTCAGGTGTACATCATTATAATTTAACTTCTGTATGTGCTACATCGTGTTCACCACCAAAAATTTAGTTTCTGTCACCATACAAATGTCCCCCCTTTACACATTTCACCCTCCCTCCACTCCCCTTCCTCTCTGGTAACCACCAATCTAGTCTCAATATGGATGTGTGTGTTTGTTGTTTTATCTTCCACATATGAGTGAAATCATATGGTGTTTGTCTGTGTCTAACTTATTTCATTTAGCATAATAGCCTCAAGGTTCATCCACGTTGTTGCAAGTGGCAAAATTTTATCTTTTTTATGGCTGAGTAGTAGTCCATTGTGTGTATATGTATACATATTTATGTATGTATGTGTGTGTATATGTGTGTACCACATCTTCTTTATCCGTTCATCCATCAATGGGCTCTCAGGTTGTTTCCATGTCTTGGCTACTGTAAATAATGCTACAATGAACATAGGGGTGCGTATATTTTTTCATATTACTGTTTTTGTATTCTTTGGATAGATATCCAGAAGTGTAAGAACTAGATCGTATTCTATTCTTTATTCTTAATTTTTTGAGGAAGCTCCACACTGTTTTCTGTAGTAGCTGCACGAATTTACATTCCCACCAGCAGTGTACGAAGGTTCGCTTTTCTCCACATCCTCTCCAACACTTGTTATCTCTTGTCTTTTTAATAATAGCCATTCTCACAGGCATGACATGATATTGTGGTTGATGTTGAATATCTTTTCATGTGCCTGTTGGCCATCCGTATATCTTCTTTGGAAAAACGTTCAGATCCTCTGCCTATTTTTCAATTGGATTGTTTGGTTTTTTAGTTGTTGAATTGTATGAATTCTTTATAGATTTTGGATATTAACCCCTTATCAGATGTATGGTTTGCAAATATCTTCTCTCATTCAGTAGGTTGTCTTTTTGTTTTGTTGATAGTTTCCTTTGCTGTGCAGAAGCTTTTTAGTTTGATGTAGTCCCATTTGTTTATTTCTGCTTTTGTTTCCCTTACGTGAGGAGATGTTCTCAAAAAGATACTGCTAAGAGTAATGTCAAAGAGCGTACTTCCTGTGTTTTCTTCTAGGAGTTTTATGATTTCAGGTCTTACTTTCAAGCCTTTAATCCATTTTGAGTTAATTTTTGTGTATGGTGTAAGATAGTGGTCTACTTTCGTCCTTTTGCATGTGCCTGGCCAGTTTTCCCAACACCATTTATTGAAGAGACTTTCCTTTCTCTATTGCATGTTTTTGGCTCCTTTGTCAAAAATTAGCCGTTCATGGGTGTGTGGGTATATTGCCAGGCTCTCAGTTCTGTTCCACTGATCTATGTGGTTTTCTGCCACACTATTTTGATTACTTGTAGTAAACTTTGAAATCATGGAGTGTGATACCTCTGGCTTTGTTCTTTTCTCTCAGCCTTGCTTTGGCTATTCAGGGTCTTTCGTTGCATGTAAATTTTAGAATTGTTCTATTTCTGCGAAAAATGTCATTGGCATTTTGGTAGAGATTGCATTGAAGCTGTAGGTTGCTTGAGGTAAAATGAACATTTTAACTATGTTGATTCTTCTAACCCTAGAGCATGGAATATCTTTCCCTTTATTTGTGTTGCCTTCAGTTTCTTTCACTAATATATTATAGTTTTCAGTGTACAAGTCTTCCACCTCCTTGGTTCAATTTATTCCTATGTATTTTATTCTTTTTGTTGTGATTATAAATGGGATTATTTTCTTGACTTCTCTTTCTGCTACTTCATTGTTAGTGCATAGAGACACAGCTGATTTTTGGATATTGATTTCGTGCCCTGCAGCTTTACTGTATTCATTAATTATTTCTAATAGTTTTTTGGTGGATTCTTCGGAGTTTTCTGTATATAAAATCACGTCATCTGCAAATAGTGACAGTTTTCCTTCTTCCCTTCCGATCTGGATGCCTTCCTGGCAGCTTTAGTGTGAAGGCAGGGATGCCTTTCTGGGCTGGGCAGTGCTTGTCTGCAAGTATCTCGTCACCTGGTTTGGCAGCAGTGTCCAACTCCTTAGTGTTGGCCCTCTAGGTGGCAGTGTTGTACTATTTAAACATGGCTTCTGGCTTTCCCCTTCCTGCACATTTGCTCTGTTCCAGAAGTTTACATTGCGTGTATCACCCAAGTGTACACCTCACTTAGAGATCCAAGGAACTGCTGAAGTTATTTCCCCCGAAATAACCCTCAGGACTGATTTGAGACATATTATTGGAAGTGGAGCAGTTTGCGATGTTCACTTTCTGTTTCTGTTAGCAGCTTTTTAACAAGGGGTTGGATAGGATGAAGGTCATAACATCATTTGCTTCATGGGTTATCGGTTACAAAGGGGCCTTAAGAAGACCGCTCTGTCCCCATTCCTATAGCAGACAGAACTACTTGCTCCATAAACCATCTGTTGTAGATGCGTGTGGTCTTAAAAGACTCCCATGGAAGGAAATGCCACGTATTTGAATTAAAACATCTACTTCATCACTTTCCTTTGCCTCAAATGAGTTTTGTGGCAATTATTTCACACTTGAGAGCTAAAATACTGCCAAGGAAAGTACTGCTGCAGCACATTATCATTCCGTGGACACTTGTTTCTTTCTTCTGGAGCCACATCATCTCTCCACAATCCCCAGCTGTGACTTTGTTCTGCAAAGACAAATTTTAATGTAAAAAGAACTAGATACATCAATGCGTCTTCAGAACTGTTTAAAATATAATTGAGAAAATTGCAAAAGGACGGTTACAATGAGGAACTGAGTGGAAGGAAACTAGTCGCTGCCCACCCCCACCCCGCTTCAGAGTGCCTGTCACCATCAGCGTGTTGCCCTGAAATGCTGCAACCTCCACTTTCGGATCCTTACACTTTCAAAACATCTTTAGAGCTAAAGTGATCAACTATCAGAAGGCACGTGGCAGACGGTTAATCTGGTTTAATAGAACATAATCTGCAGAACAGACACAAGCTTGGGCTATAAAAATGAAATAATCTTCTACAATGTTCTTTTTGCTGTTTGTTTAAAGAGAGGAGCTGGTACACTCATTTTTGTAAATTGTAAATATTTCTTCCTTTCTTTCCACGTCCACTCTCCTGCCTCTATCCAAATAGACATGCAAACTTTGTGTTCCAGATAGTGAGTCAGCTGAGAAGGGAATGTTGATTTCTTTGAGCACACCTGCCCTATCTTATTCTGAAAAGCAGTGTTGGAACTCTCTGTGCTGGGGCTTTGTCACAGAAAAGGCGTTGTCTTTACAGCTTTGGAAGGTGAACTGGGAAGTGAGCTTGTAGCCCTTCCCACCATTTCCTAAAACCTGTCTTGACTTTGGAAACAGAGCTGTTTGCATTTCCCTGCTCGGAGGATGCCGTTTTTGCTGCATGGTAGCTCTTCCTGGTTCTAAGACTGAAGGTTCTTTGGGCTCTGTTTCCTCACTCCATGATCCCTGGGGCAGTCTATTGATGGAAATGGGATAATTGAGACAGGCAGGCTGTTTGGTAAAAGGGAACTCATTTAGGTGTCAGAGGTCAAAGGATCTCAGTGGAAATGTTCTCTGGGCAACTAGAGTGATGAGGCTGGATGGAGAGGAAGAAGGCTGAGCTGAAGATGGAGCTGGCACACTGGGGGGCAGGGGCAGAACCTAGGGAGGGCCGTGGTCATCAATGGAAGGAGGACAGCTGGGAAAGAAGTCAGAATGATCCCTGCGTTGAGAAGAAAACCAGGTAGCCTGTGAAATGTGAAATGCAGCACAGAGGCCTGAAGGATGAAAACAAATAAGAGACCTTAATTTTGCCTGGGAGTATTGGTGACTTTGAAAGACCTCCCAATTGGAGATTTGGGCCACTTTATACTTCTGTAGATTCTTTTTTTTTTTTTTAAAGATTTTATTTATTTTCTTCTTCTCCCCCAAACCGCCTGGTATATCGTTGTATATTCTTAGTTGTGGGTCCTTCTAGTTGTGGCATGTGGGAGGCCGCCTCAGCATGGCTTGATGAGCGGTGCCATGTCTGCACCCAAGATTCGAACCGGTGAAACCCTGGGCCGCCAAAGCAGAGTGCACGAACCTAACCACTTGGCCACGGGGCCGGCCCCTTCTGTAGATTCTTGACTCTTCTCTCCCAGTGTATTGTTAAATCCTTAAATTGTTTATTCTTGATTTTGGTCATATTCACAATAATGGTTATAAAAGCACGTGTTTAGCTGGTGGTGTTTTTCATTTTACCCCAGGCCAGACCCTTACCACATTTTATCTCAATTCTTACAGGAGACTCAATGCTTGCCTTGTGGATTCTTTTCTTTGTTTTCAAAATCTGGACCAGACTATAATAATAATTGTTCATTTTTGTTAGAATTATTATTAGCAGTAGCATTGGTATATGATATTTGAGTGCTTACAACCTGCCAGCCATTGTGCTAAGAGCATGACTCATGCCTTCTCATATACTCCACCCAATATCTTGAGCTTGGAGCTATTGTTGTGGTACATTTTATAGATGAGAAAATTGAGGCACAGAGAGGTTAAGGAACCTGCAAGAACATATTTCTAGTTATTGGCAGAGTTTGGACGTGAAGTCCCATCTGTCTGACGCCAGAGCAAAGGTCTATCTTCTTGGTAGTAGCAGAGCTCCTTAGAGGCTGAGGCTATGAAAGGAGGAAGGAAAATGGCTACAAGGGGACCCTGAACAGCTTGCCCCAGGGCTCTGACAGTAGCTGTCGACACCCGTTGTGGCAGAGGCAGGGTACCTGTTCGCCAAACTACCTTTCTCTCCTTCTTGGGCATAGGGAGAATGCTTCCAGCCTCCCTTGCCATTAGGGATGCCTATGTTTTGAGTTCTAGCCAATAGAGTGTGAGTGGAGGCGATGTATACCACTTCCAGGCCTTGCCCACGAAGTCCCCTTATGCCTGATCCTCCATCCTCTTTCCTCTTCCACCAGGTTGCTGCCATGAGCAGAGCAACACTGTTGAAAATGCAGAGCCTTGACATGGAAGGGACATAGACTCCTGGATCACATTGTGGAAGGCTCGTCTGCTGACCAGAAACAGTTGTGTCGGACTGTTACAGCAGCAGTGAATCAATGTCTCTGATGTGAGGTCTTTGAGATTACAGGCTTGATTTGTTACAGCAGCTAGTGTTATCCTATGTACACACCTACACACTATGTGGGTCATGATTCTTGGCCAGGAGTTCAGGCAGGTAGTGAGTGAGAAGGGAAATAATCTCTGGAAAGAAGTGAACCAAAAGATCCTCTCTTTTGTGGCCAGTTTCAAAATGCCAAAAATAATGTTTTTCAGGCCCAGGATATTATAATGATGAGAGAATTTGAAGTCTGGGGTTGGCTGGATACTCTTTAGGGCAAACCTCTAACGCAAGGAGTTCACTGTCTGACTCTCGGAATCAATGGATGGGCTACAGGGGTTCTGAGAGCTCCTGAATTTTTGTGCAAAACTACATGTGCCAACCGGAGAGGGAACTTGGCCTTTCACCACGTTATCCAAGGCGCTCAAAATGATGAAGAACCAGTTGTGAATCTCAACACAAACCACTTACGAGGCTCATTTGGAATAGAAATGAAAAACTTGACTGGGCTGAATGTTCTGGATTTCGCATTTTTTCCCTGGGGTTTCCAATTCTCCCTCTTCTATGTGTAAGAACTACCAAAGGAGAGATTTTCTTGGAACCAGTACATTAACATATGGTTCAAATGTCAATGAGCAAGTGAAATAGTCTGGGCGAGGGAAATTATGAGTATCAAACGTAACTGTCTTGTGGTCAAGTGGTACATCAGGCCGACAGTCTTAGGAAGTAGGTAAGCCTAGATCCCGGCTTACCATCAGCCTGCCAGCTTCCTCTTCTCTGCGTCTGAAGCGTCCTCATCCTTCAGATCCCTTGGTGGGTCGCTCTTCCTCTAACAAGCCTTTCCTGATCCTGCTTTTCCTTTCTTGATCTCACTTCTCAGTTAGACTGCTGGCCCACGTTCTGGCCCATCTCATCTCCTCTTCTAATTACTCTACATGTGCAGTGAAATCCTGCAAGGCAGTCTCTGGGCCGAAGGTGGGGTCTGTGCATCAGCTCTCTTGTATCCCCCAGGAGTGCTCAGAACAGGCCTGGCTTCATACTACGCACTTAGAACATACTTTACTGTGCTGGGGAATAATGGGAAAAATTCAAGCAGCAGGGCTGGGAGATACAACTTCTGACCCGGTAAAGACTTCTCAGGAACGATGATGTCTGGGCTTGCTGTGGGTGATGAATACTTACTGATTGCCTTCTCTGGTCTAGGGTCCAGGTCAGATGCTTATTCATTTATTCAACAAATGTTTGTTTAGTGCCTTCTGGGTGCAAGGCTGTGGTGTACGTTCTGGGGCTGTATCAGTCAATAAGACAGCCAAGTTCTTGCTCTTATGGTGGTGCTGAATTTCATCCTGACAAAGTTAAAATGCAGCTGGAGGAAAATGGAAGCTCAGAGAAGTGAAGGGTGTACGCTGGTGAATGTCCGTCTTCTGACTCCATGTCCCAGGGGCTTGTCAACACAGAGAGAGGGTAGGGAGGAGAGAGATGAAAGATATTAGAGAAAATTTAACAGAGATCTGTTTATTGTTTTTGTTTTTTACATAGAATGAAAAGCTTCTTTATGTCAAACTGTACTATCAACAAAACAAGGGAATCTAGGAAAAATGTTTGCTAATGTGTAATAGATAAGTTAATATTCTTAAATACAATTTTACAAAGCGGTAAGAAACACATTTCAAAATAAAACAAGGAAAAGATATTAGTGTGTGACACAGACACACACAAAGTAGAAGAGACCAAAAACAAAAACAAAAAACCCATAAAACCTCACTAGTAATAGAAGAAATGCAAATTAAAATAACAACGGGCATCCCTTTCTCTTTAGCAAATGGGCATTTTTTTAAAAAAAAGATTGGCACCTGAGCTAACATCTGTTCCCAATCTTCTTCTTTTTTTTTCTTCTTCTCCCCAAAGCCCCCCGGCACATAGTTGTATATTCTAGCTGTAGGTCCTTCTAGTTGTGGCATGTGGGACGCTGCCTCAGCATGGCCTGACGAGCAGTGCCATGTCTGTATCCAGGATCCAAACCGGCGAAACCCTGGGCCACCAAAGTGGAGCGCGCAAACTTAACCACTCGGCCACGGGGCCGGCCCCTAAATGGGCATTTTTTTCAAAGGATGATACTCAGTGTTGATGACATTACTGGGACAGGATCTTTCCTACTGCTTTAGTGATCAATTTTGGGATGTTTTAAAATTGATTGACTCTTGTATCTCTTTAAAATAACAGAGATTTGGAAATCTCTTACTTTTTTTTTTTAACTTGATTAACAGTGTTTTCCAATTTTTCCAGAGTGAATATGTATCCTTTTTAATCAACAATATACACAAATGCATTTTTAAAAATCCTATAAAAATTGAAGGGAAGATGGGGAGGGATGTTTATTGGTTTTTAACATGCAGTTGAACATGGTCCTAGACTCAGAATGTGGGGCCAAGTTTATTGTGTGCAGTTTCCAGTGTGTCAGATTGCCCTTCTTTTGGGCATCCTCACCTGGCTAGCTGTGGCTCTCTTCCTTTCAGCCCCTGGTCAGAGCCTGATCATCAAGTCCTCTAATTCTCTGAGCATGGTCCATGCAGTTTCTACCGTTGTTACGTTGTACGACTTTGTAACAGTGGTTCTCAACCCTAGCTGCACTCTAGAATCACTTGCGGTGATTTTAAAAAGTACTGATACCAGGTCTGTCCCAAACCAATTAAATGTCCCCATGTGACTTCATGTCAGTTAGTGCTGTTGAGAACCACTGGCCTGTTGGCTGGATCCAACTACCTGCAGTTATGCTGTGTGCCCAGGTTGAGGTCATGTGACATAACACAGGCTTGTTGAATTGAGTTGAAAAGGTTTGGTCTCCTGGCTCCTCAACTAAAAAGATTTCTGATTTTGCCACTCTTTTTTTTTTTTTTTTTGATGCTAACCCAAAGTGTCAAAACAGAGACACAGAAGAAGTGTCAGATGTGTATCTATTAGTCAGTACACCATTCTTTTTTCGTCTAAATTCCCGGGTTGTGATAACTCAAAGTATCTGCAGTTAGTCCCAGGTTTATTGTGAAAATTTCAAAGCAAGAGGAATTTTGATTCACTTGGTTAAACAAAGAAATAGGTTGCATCGCACTATTTGACAGAAGCAACAGCTAGCCGCCATAGGGTAGTTACTGTATTTATCCATCCCTGGCACTTCGCAGGTGACCAATAGATGAATGAATGAATGAATGAATGACAAACATAGAAACCAGGGTGGTACATTGTCTCTAACTTTATCCTTGTCTTTTAGGAGGGCCTCTTGCTCCTTCAACCGCTATCCATCCATTCTACCTTTCACCACTAAATTTTTATTTGGGCCTTAAGCTGATTATTACCGTTTTGGTCTTGTTTTACCCAAAACAACTTGCAAGCACTAAATAATCTTCAAAGCAAACCAATTTATGGGCTAGGACAATGTTCAAGAACATTCCCTCTGGAACTTGGGCACCTGTAGGCAGTCTGTCATTTTCTCAAATGCCAGCATTTGCTCTCATACAAAATTCCCCCTTCCTCTCTCCTCTGACTAAAGACTCTAAAACACAGGTCCAAGCCTTCCCGAACTCCTCTTGTTGCATCTGCTCTGTCGGCAGGCACGGTACTGTGAAAGCAAATGTCACTACGGCAGCCATAATTTAAGACGTCCTTTTAAAAAATTCCAATTTCATCATTTCACAGAAGAATAGATCAATATTTCTACAGTTAAGAGTTTAGTTAAAAACCCTGCTGTGCAATGAAATAATGCATCTGCTATTGGCGTAGAGCGACGGGGATGTTAATTCGCCGGTTTTGTGTCAGTTAAGGCCAAATTAGCCTTCCAGCGCCAGTCATGACTCATTATGTCATTATGTAGAAGGCACTTACTGTACCTCCACTACCATGCAATTTAGATCCAATAAAAATTGTGACAGCGTTTTTATCCACTTCATTAAGCTACTAATTTCTTGTAAAAAAATGTACATTAATCTTTTTATAGCTTCATGCAGAGTGGCATATTTTTAGACTCTAACATTGATTAGGTCCTGGTTAAGAATAATTTTCACAGTACTTTTAAGAAATGTAAATAAAGTTACAATAATTTAATTTTTCAACATAGTTATGACAGTATTGATCTTAAAATGAACATGTTGGCTGAATTAAATGTGTAGCCCAAATGAAATACAGACTGAATATTTAAACATGCAACAAATTACAAAGCATGGTTTAACAATACCCTGCAAACAGAATGACGAGAGGGCGCGTGAACCTCCATGGAAAATATTAATTGCTTACATTTTAAAAGATGTAAATGGGGATTTTTTTTGACATCTGACTTTTCTTACCCAAATGTTTAAAAAATACAGTAAAAGATTGTCTTCCTCTTTTGATTTTTCATTCCTTGTGTAGTATTAATGACTCTTCTGCCTGAACGCATTAGGGAAGAGTAGAAAAGGAAAAAGTTCCCTCTGCCAGGGTTGTGATATTGGTAGGCTGAGGCAGAGAAGATGTGCCCAAGGTTTTCAGAGGGTACTGTGGGCGATCGAGGGCAGGGCATTGGCATCTGGGTACTTACGTGGCTGGAGCTGCTCCTGTTCATTCCAAGCATCCACCCTGCCCAGGTCTTTATTGAACAGGGCTGACCAAGCCAGGAGTCACGTCCCCATCGGCTATAAAGGCGAACTCGAAATGCTGGCTGGCATCTGATGCAATTATGCAGATTTCCCGTTAGGTCCTGACCTGTCACGCTGGACCTTGTCTCCTTGCTCTGGACTCTGAGGTGCATTCTGACTTTGCTCCCCTCTGGCAGTGCTGTCTTCTGCTTTCCCAGGCCAGGGAACCCTAGCTCGGTCCTGGCCCCCAACCTACCCTACTCTAGCCCTTGCAAGTGTCCCCCGTGCTAGCCCCCAGAGGCACGCAGAGGGTGAGAGGGGGTGTGGGATGATTTGACTTCATCACAGGAGACACAGTGTGAATAGTACTATATTGGAGTCAAAGACGTAGATTCTCCCAGAAAATCGCTGTGTCCTCTCTCCAAGCCTGTCCCTGTCTTCCATAAGAAGGCTCTGAGCTGAGTGATTCTAAACGGCTGCCATAGAACTGAAGTTCTAGCACTGAAGACCTGCCTCCCAGAGTAGGAATTCCTCCCTGGGACATCCCTGGCGGGCTGTGCGTGGATGCTTCCAGTGTTGGAAAGCTTACTTCACTTGTTTTATTTTTCAAATTTATTGAGTCTTGCATCTTTCCTGAAAGGATTTAAAGTCGGGATGGAGAAGAGCTTCCTGCCTTACAACATCTTCTTCACCTTCCCCAAGACAGTACAAGTCAGAGCAGTTTCAGAGCTGCTACCAGCCAGTCAAGTCTCAGTAGGACAGATGTTGCAGCTGCTGCTCAGGGTAATTATGATTCCGTTACTCTTGTCCAGATCCCTGGTTCTGGGAGTGTGATTGTCCCCAAGTAAGCTTGCGTAGGATCAAAGACCTGTGCTTAGCCCGTAGCCCAAGGAGCATCTCTTGGCCCTTGGTTGTTCTCTAGAGAGCCCACAGTGGCTGGAAATGGTTGTTCTGCTTTTTTGGTTGCGCCAGACCCTGGCCTCGAATAGAGCCTTCTTCCCTGGCACTTCTTTCCCTAAAGCCACTCTGTGCAATTGCTGCTGCCGCTTCCCAGCTGTTTACTGCTGGTCCGTGCTGTTGCTAATAGCAAAGCTCATTGTGGTTGCTCTTTTCATCTGTGCGGTGCTTTTTCCATTAGGGAGAGGAGTCAGTCTCAGCCCTCATCTCACAAGAGCATCGCCAGGCAGATAAACAGACCCAGAGAGTCCAAGGGACTAACCCAAGGTCACACAGCTTGGAAGTGGTGGAATCAGGACTAGAACCCCAGCCTTCTAACTCAGGATCCTGTGTTCAGTATATCAGAGCTTATAAAAAGCTTTTGGTAGCGGGGCAGAATAGCGGTCAAGAGCTAGAGTTGCGTAGATTTGGGCTCAAACTCCATCTCTTCTATTTACTAGTTCACTTAGCTTGGGTAGATTACCTAACTTTTCTGAACCTCTCTGTTTCATCTCATATAAAATGGGGATAAATACTTTTTAATCGCACATGGTTATGGTGAGGATTAAAGGAGATTAAATGTGAACCACTCAACCTTGTGCTGGCACATACTAAACTCAATAAATGGTGGTTATTATTATTCTTCTTATCGTGACTACTTCGACTCTCACCATAACCCTGTGTGGCAGGTATTCATTTATTCATTTATAGATATTTATAATCATTACAGCTAAAAGTGACAGAGGGAACGATGGGGCTTGGCACGGTTGCTTAGGATCTCCTTGAAGCCTGCTCCTGTATTTCTGCCTGTGCCCAGAACCACTTTGTCAAGCCTGACCTATGAGGCTCCTGCCTTCTTCTTTCCTTTCAGACACCCAGGCTCAGGGATGTGGGGCCTCAGGGCCAGGTGACCTCTGGTTCTCAGGAGACCACCTGAGTGACACGGAGGCAGTGGCTGGGGAAGCAGGATCCAGCCCTGAGGAGGCTCTGAGCTGTGCCTCATGCACCCAGCCTCTCTCTGGAGGAAGAATTAGTGATCTGGGGTCGTGTAATTACTCCCGAAGAAAGCTCTTTCAACTTAAGTATAGGGTTCTGTATGTGACGCTGTCTCCAAGGCAGTCCCGAGGACTGGCGGGAGGTTAAGTTCTGTTTTTCCCTAAAACAATGGTTCCTTTGAGGTTTTATATAAATACTCAATCGGTTTCCTGCTATGACAACGTGAAAGAACAGTTGGTTGCGTCTTCGTAATGAAGACTTGACGAGAAGTCAAGGACAGTGAAAAAGTTAGACGCTGATGTTTTTCACCCTTCCATTCTTTCTTTTCCCTGAATACCTTAGGACCCTGCTGGCCTGGCCCCTCATGCCTAAGCATCAGGCCGAAGTGGGAGGAAGGCTGTGGCGGTCCTCTCCCCGCCAGGCTGTGGAGTCCCAGAGTAGGAGGGGTTTAGGGTTTCAGGCTCCTTTGCCAGATGGCATTTGATATGAATATTGATGTTAATGGCGTTTGGATAATGACGCTGTCTGTGGCAGGGGCTTTATTGCTGTTCTGAACGGCGCGGTCCTGGAGGGAACCATTCCGTTTAGTTACCTTTGTGTGTGAGTTGCAAATGTTTAACAGACAATTATCAGGAGACGGTGTTCTAGGGGATTCGGGTTTTTCCTGGATTCCCAGGCAGGTTCTGAAATCGGTCCTTGGTGCAGAGCTCAGATGCCTTGGAGGAGTCAGTCGGGGCTGGCTGAGATCGTTCACTTTCGTGCAGAGGCTGGTCACCCCAGTCTTTCCCATGTGTCCTCCGACAAGGCTTCCCCATTCTCGGGGGGTGTGCTTTGTTGCAACCTCTCCATCCCAGAGACATCAAAACCCTACCTTTTACACTTCCTGGGAGAGTCTGAACTTCTTCCTATTAAAAATGAATAATAAAATCCTCCGCTTTCATCCTAATGGGGTTAGTAGGAGGTGTTTGGCTTTTTATAGCTACCTAGATGATCGAAGAAGGCAGATGAAGCCATCACAAAATTAAGGAAGAGGTCATCATTAGAAGGCCAGGACTGAAGTCTTTTAAAAGCATTTCTGGTCTTAATTCAAAGTGCCTCTCTGGAGAGCTCCAGCGAGCAGAGCCTGTGGATTTCCTCTGTTGGAACCAAAGCTTTGGCAACGTGTGGACTGTGTGTAGTGGGCTTCTCTGCAAGTCCTGTGGAAGGATCGGTCCCTTCAGAGCAAATATGCCACTTTCAAGATGGGTTTTCTGGTGGAGAGTTAGGCCTGTCTCCCTACACCAGGCAAATCCTCTGCTCTCTGAGAAATGGATGAATGAATGAACGGGATCTCAGGTGTTTTTGGGGTCCTGGAAAATGACTTCAGTGGCTGGACTGGCTGTTGCTAAGGACCAAATGCTGCTGGGATCTTAGATATCAGGGAAAATGTGAAATCAGGAGGCTGAGCTGAACTTCTGGAAACAGCATAAAAATGGATTGTTGTGTGTGCTCCCAGCACAGCTCTAAATCTGAATACAAAATAGAGAAGATGCTCATTTGCTCCTTTCAGACTAATGATTTTGTCCTTTTTTCCTCTCCTCCTCGTTTTATTTCTTCATCTATAACATCTGCAAGAGGGCAGCCAGACTAATAAAACTGCGCTCAGCTTGCCTAATGCCAGCCATTGATCCAAGGGTGGGACCCGATTAATCAATGGGATTTTAGCAGTGTTCACGTCCCCAAGGGACACCAGGCCCAAAGACAGCTCTTGCTTCTGCACAGGGGAGGAATCTGAGACCTGATGGAGCTGTGCTTCTGTGTGTGTGGCTTCTGGGAGGTGGTGAGAGGTGGGTGCCCACCCCGCAGGGAACAGGCAGTTTCAGACAGCCACCTGGGGGGTTTGACAGCCTTGCTTTTGAGATGCTCACGTCCTCTGCAATGTGACATCACTCCAGGATTTGCTGGGCTCCAGGAGTGGGTCCTGCAGGAGATGGAGGGGGGTTTCCAGAACAACGAAAACCTCATCCAGTATACAAGGCACCTCTCACATAACTACAGGCCTGGGGAATTATCTCCTCTAACCCCCTCATTGGGCAGTAGAGGAAACTGAGGCCCAGAGAGGGAAGGGGCCCGCCCAATGTCATACAGTGAATTAGGAATGCTGCAGAACTAGAACGCAAGTCTCCTGGGCCGAGCTCTTCGCCTTCCCTGTCTCTACAAGGCTGAGTCAGGATTAGAACCTGCTGCAGCCACACGAGAGAGTCAAACAAAGGGTTGATACAAACAGTTATAGAGAATTCAGGCAGGGTGTAGACACCCAAACTGAAGAATTCACTTTGAAAACACTATAATAAATTTTAAAAACAGGCTGAATATTCCTTTTATTCCTTTTTCTTGAACATGTTTTTTATTGTGAGCTATCACACATATATAGAAAAATGCATACAACACAGATACAATTTGACAAATAATCTATAAAGCAAATACCTTTGCAACCCCCACCCAGGTCAAGAAATAGAGTATTACCAGCCCCCCACAAGCCCACTGTATATGTCTCTCCCTTATCTCAACCCCTTCCCCATAGTAATCACTATCTGGACTTTTGTGATGACCATTTCCCTGCCTTTCTTCGTAATTTTTCCCACCCAAATAACTTATTGCTGCCTGCTTTTAAACTTTGTATAAATGGAATCATCCTGTATGTGTGTGTTGTCTTGTGACTTCTTTTTTTTTCCTCCCCAAAGGGCCAGTACATAGTTGTATGTTCTAGTTGTAAGGCTTTCTAGTTCTTCTATGTGAGCCACTGCCACAACATGACAAGTGACAGATGGGTGGTGTGGTTCCACGGCTGGGAAGCGAACCCTGGCCGCTGAAGCAGAAAGCACTGAGCTTTAACCACTAGGCCATCAGGGCTGGCTCTGTGACTTCTTTCTTTGATCCAACATTGCAAGATTTATCCATGTTGTTGCCTGTAGCTGAATTTCATTCATTTTCATTACTGGTATTTTTTACATGAAAACTATCTTAAAGAGACCACTGGAATCCTGCCCTGTGAAATAACATGTCATCCTTGACGGAGCTCAGCCTAAAGGATGGCTGTTGGAACAAGGGTGCCCTAAAGAGGTCATTTTTTTGGACTTTGCTTCTGGCCATCCTGACTGAATACCAACCTCTTTTGATGACTTTAGGGACCTGATTGTCTTATGAATTCCCTCAAAACATGCACTAATTTAAGAGACACAGGGTTGTGCTGGGATCTAGATCTCTGTTCAGCTGTGTGGGGATGGGAGTGGGGGGATGGGGTGGGGGAGAATCCCAGAATTCCTTGCTTTGCATATGGGGTGCCTGACCTAGACTGTGAGCCCCCTGGGGGCAGGAGCTGTTTTATCTGTCTTATAGCCCCCAGGCCCAGTACTGAGTCAGTCCATAGTGGAGAGCAATAAACATTTACCCACTGAAGGACAGAATAAATGTCATTCAGTCCAGCCCTCCGCAGGATGCCTAAATTTCCTTAACGACGCGTCTTCAGTGACCAGTGATCAGTGACCAGTGATGGAGGCCCCCCAAATGCAAAACACCAGCTTAGTGGTGGAGGCAGAAATCTTCATCATCTTGAGTATATTTGTGTCTTACATTCAAAAGAAACTTAGAAAGGTCAGTATTAACCAGAGACTCACCATTTCTCAAAAAATTACGTAAAAGGGAGTGTGAGGAAGAGACGCCCTTATTAAAAACAAACAAAGAGTGCGATACACTTCTGCAGGGAGCTGCCAGAGAGCTGGGTGGGGCTGCTCCAGGTTTCCTGCTCTGAGGTGCGGGTTTGTGGCCACTGAAGCTTCTCCAGGGGCCTCTGAGCCAGGGTCCGTGTGCCTCCCGCATCCTGGGGAGAGGAAGCTGAAAGTGAGCCCACCTCTGCTGCTTTGGTGGGTTGGGCCCGGCTGGAGAGCAGTGTGACGGCTGTCTGTGCTCTCACCTCCACCTGCTGGTGCTGGTGCCCTCCCCTTCTGCAGCCAGGTCAGGCATCAGGACAGCTACCATGGCAGCTGCAGATATGCACGCATACTGCTTGAATTATTTTTAAGTTTTTCTTTTTAAAGCTCATCCTCTCAAGAAATATTTTAAAATATTTAGGACACTCAAGACAGGATTCTCGATTGAGAAGGCAGGATCTGCCCTGCTGAGGGCCCCTGAAGGCTCCCAGAACTGGAGCCTTGGAATCCATCCTGGAGGTTAAAAATCTACACTTTTTTTTGTGGCACTCACTGTAATTTGCATGGATTTATTTGTGGGATTGTTTATTAAGTCAACTTTCCCCACCAGACGTGAATCCCACATCTGTTTTCATCACCAGTCTTCAGCTAAGGACTTAGCAGGTATCTGGTGGTGGGTAAATGTTTGTTGAATGAAGGAATGATGGGTGAATGCGGAGGGTTCTGACTCAGTTGTGGATTGGAGAGACCCGTCCTCCTGTGACCCCATCCAGGTCTCAGTGAAGGGCAGTTCAGAGCTCTCAGCCAGAACCAGCGCCTGTGAGCCCCTGAGCCGTGGAAGGCGCCGCGGGGAGGCCCGCCTTCCTGGAAAGCCTCGCTTGGAGTTGTCTTCAAAAGCTGCGACGCAGCCCCCGGAGTTTGAGCACGAATAAATCATTAGCATTTTATTTACAATTCTGGGTTTACAATTCCTAGAAAAGGATCCTGCTGTTCAGTGAAGATTCTTGCTTTGCCGGCTTGCCGCAGCGCTTCCTTCTTCTCCCGTCTTTGGGGGACAGGGTGAGCTCAAGACTCAGTCGGACAACAGGGGAGTGTGGAGTGGATACGCAGAGGGGGTGGCCTCGAGGAAAGAGGGGGCGCCACTCCCTGAGTCTCGAATTTCCCGACGACCCTGAGCGGAGAAGTCATATCCTCTCCGTCTTACGCGGAAAGGAGGATGGATTCAAAGAGGGCTGGGGATTTGTCCAAGGTCACATAGCTCGTGCTTGTTTGCAGCCGACTCCTGGGCCTCCGAGCCCAGCCGAGCTGCCGCAGACTCGAGAGCGCTCTCTGCCCCGCCCGGCTCGGGTCACCGACGGCGCCTGCCCGCCGCGCCCGCTAGATGGCAGCCTTGGTCTCCGCGGCGCAACGCGGGCCGGCGGGGGCGCCGGGGCCGCGCTCCGGTGGGTCTGGCTGGAGGCCCCGCGGGCGGCTCCGTGGGAGGCGCTGCCGTTGGCACCCAAGCCCGGGGCTACTGGGTCCAAGTGACCAAAGGAAGAGAGCTGCTGGAAGCAGCCCAGGCTCCCCTGCCTGGAATGGAGCGGGGGCTTGTTCCAGGCTCCCCGGGCGCGGGGTCCGAGGGCGCGGCGGCTCCAGCTCGGGAGCGCTCCGCCGGGTGGCGGCCACTTTCAGCCCTGGGCAATTCAGGATGCGCGCACCGGGCCCGGAGGCGCGGCGTGGGGCGGGCCGGCGAGGCCGCGCGGGGTGAAATCCGCGGCGGGGGCCACCTGGCCTATCCTGATGGGTCACTTTCGACGTAGGCCATGGTGAAACTTTCTCCCTTCCCTCTCCCCCAAACGTGGGCAGCATGAGCCTCGCACTAGCTGCGTGCTGACCCGGGATGAGTCACTGCCGGCATCTCCCAGCTACCGCGAGGCTTCCCGGACTGGAGACCCACAACAGCAGGCGGAGTCCCCCCGTCCCCCACCGCCCCCCGCCATCATACGGCCGCACCATTGGGGAGCAGTGGCTGGCACACCTCGGGACCTGGGCACAGCCACTGGAGAGAGACGCATCTGTGTAGAGGAGGTGGCCACGGTGGTGGAGGTGGAGGAACCCTGCCTTTCCCAGAGGAGAGGGGATGTGGGACCCAGAGGGCTGGGGTCAGTCCTGTTGCCTCTGGAGTGTACGATTCGAATTCATGGATTCGTTTTATTGGCCCCTTTCTTTGGGGCTCCAAGTCTTCAGAGTCTTTACTCTGCTGGGGGCTGCCTCCTGGGCGCATGAGGCCTACAATCACCCTCTCACCTCCGGTCTCCAGTTGAGTGTCTTCTCTGGAGTCCGCTTCGCTGCTTTCCAGGAGGGAGGGGGCTCCACCTGAATTTGTCTTGGCCTGGTGGCTATATTTATGTATTGGTCAGGGACAGACCTGCACTGCCTCAGGTCCTGAGAAATTAGGCCTTGTGACGGCACTTGGAGACGGGGGCATTGAGGCTCAGAGGGGGCTGGCTCCAGATCATCCAGGTCTGCCGCTCCAGGACTCTTGCTGCTGCAAGGCCTGCCCAGAGGACTTTTCTGCTTCAGATCCGAAAGCCCTTGCAGAGCTCCGCAGTTTGCTTTGATTCTGAGAAGCATCTGAGGCTCCGTCCCAGAGTGTGTGGACCACTAGGCGTTAGGAGGGGGGTCAGGCATTGAACTGGCACTGTTCCGCCTCACAGTGGGTCTCCAGGGTATGCCTTGCCCAATCTGGGCCGTGCAGGTCAGGTCTGATGAGGGCAGGCCTGTGGAGTTAGGGGAAGGTGGTGTGAACATCCAACAATCCTATCAATTACCCCGGGGAAAAGGGCCTGCCAGGCGGTGTAGGGAGGTGCGAGTAATTGGTATCCACCACATATCCCTCTGTTTAGATCACAATTTCCATGACAGAGCCACTGTCTAATGGAGCCTGTCAACTTGGCTTAGGCTGCAGTGGCTCAGAGCACACCGGCCCAAGAGCCCTTGGAAAGAGGGTTCCCAGGCGTTAAGTGGGTGTTGCAGTCAGAGGACACAGGAGGCTGCAGAATTCGATCTGGGGGACTTGGACCTGGCATCTATCAGGCCCGCCGTCAAATTACTCAATTTTTCCGCACAGTCTGGAATAGGCCAGGATCCCGCCGAGCCGGCCAGCAGACAGGGGGGGAAGGTGAGCGTCCCCGGAGGCCCCAACGCCGGCGCTGGGCAGAGAGGGCCTCTCTGAACCCGCTGGATAAGGCCCCCTTTGACAGCGTGCAAGGGCCCAGAGCAGCCGTCTTCATTGGCAGCAGGATAGGCTATTCGGGGAAATGGAAAACTTGTGTCGGCGGCGTCAGTCTTGCAAAGAAGTAGCCAAGCAGTTTGCAGCGCGTTCTGTTCCTCGCGCTGCCGCCACCGCCTTGGCTCCTCGGAGCCCGCTGGGGAGGGGAGAGGGGGAGGAGGTGACCGAGTTCACGTCCCCACCGCTGCCTCTCCTGGAGTGATGGATGGCTGTCTACTCAGGCGGGGGAGCGCCTGCTCAGCTCGCTCTGCGGGGAGCCGTGCTCAGCCTCCCACACCCGGCGCTGTGGCTTCCTCTAACTCCCTTTCCCAAAGTGGGGGGGGAATGTGGGCGCTGGGTCAGTTAACTTGGCCGGCTATTTTGCGTTAATGACACCATCCTTTGCGGCTTCATCCTGATCTGTGGCAGTCTTGTGCAAACGTCCATCTCCTCCTCCGGGCTCCCCTGGCCCCACCTTGTGCCACAAACGCACGTGGGTACTTCCTTCCTTAGACCTGAGGCTCAGGAGGTGCCAGGACTCACCTGCGTTTTCCCAGGGTGGCACCTTGTGCTTGGGGTAGGAAACAACTTACCTCTGGGAAGACAGATCAGAGAGGGTAGGTATCCGTTCATCTCTTCTTTAAAAGACAGTATGTGAAAAAATTCCATTAATTGAGGGCTTGACTTAATCAGTAAATTACAGGAAGTAGACTCTATTCTGTCTTTCTCCTCTCCGCACTCCAAAATGTCCTTAATAAATCTTCTGTAGCTGGGAATTCTGAAATCAAAACCTGGGGGCGCGAGTGAGGGTTGGGGAGGGGTAGCTGGGGGAGGAGAAGCTCCACCTACAGGAAGGGGCCTTTATTT
This sequence comes from Equus asinus, assembly GCF_041296235.1. NCBI lineage: Eukaryota > Metazoa > Chordata > Mammalia > Perissodactyla > Equidae > Equus > Equus asinus. The sequence continues at coordinate 84,172,102 of NC_091794.1, forward strand.
TGCCACATGTCAGGGGATCCTTGGGTCTAGTCCATGATGCAAAATGAAATTCCAGCTGTGGCCTCAGAGGAGGACGTGTGGATGCCATTGCAGCTGTGCACCAACGTGTTTAAAAGACGACCTGACCAACAATAATGGTGATGAAAATAATAATGTACAGCAGCTAACATTTCTTGGGCACCTACATGTGCCAGGTACTGTGCACTTGATCTCCATTATCTTATTTAATCTTCAGAGCAGACCTATAAGGGAGGTGCGATTGTTATTCCCATTTGACAGAGGAGGAAACCGCAGCTCAGAGAATTAACTTGCTTAACGTGACGCAGCTGGAAAGGGACGGAGGTAGAACTCAGCCTTAGTCTTTCTGATTTCAAAGCCCTGGACTTGATCACTCTGCCCTCTTGCTATAGAAACTTGCTGTTATCTTGCTGCAAAGCACATTTGTATGTTGGGAAATACCCTTTAAAATTCTTTTGCCGTTTTGCAATGAGTGGAGGTTTGGTTTTGCTGCTTCTCTTTATTTCAAAACAGAGGGAAAAACAAAAAGAAAAAACCCAACTCTCACTTTCCAGTGGGTCAGCCAGATCAGAGGAAGAAGAAACTGCTGAGTTTCATTGCTTTCATTATAGAGAAGAGAAGTTGCCTTAGACTTAGTTGTTTTAAAAAAATGGTCCATTAATTTAACTAATATTTAATGCACTTACTGTGAAGTCATCTGGAGTGTCCGCCTTTTGCCACTGTGCCCTCTTCCCAGTGTGCCCCAGAGTCCAGCTGGAGCTGGACAAATATGTCCTCCCCGGTACCCCACTGTACTTGCCTTCCACCTCCTGTGAGGATGGAGAGGACCACCCAATGAGGAACCTTCACACAGCCTGCTCAGCCGAGTTGGCTGTGAGTTGGCCCAGAGCCATGGAGACTGAGAAACTTTCAAATTTCAAAACTGCCCTGGGCCAATTTAATAAACTTCTGCCACCTCCATCCTCTCCACATTTTTGAATTCTCAAAAATTCACTCCCATCTAAGACGCGTATGAGAGTGGAAGGATTTTGGAATGTTAATAATGCAGAATTTTATAGCATAGCAAGGTGAATTCTCAAGGGGTAATGGTTAACATCTGCTTTCTCTTTTCCCAAGATAACAATGGGGGAAACCTGTGCTCTGCGCGTGCACACACCAAGCCAAGACTGTGAGAGCTGAGTTTCTCTCTCTGCAAAAAGGTAAATTGTCCCCAGATCTGGGAATAGGAACAATAACTAGAAAACTTGGATGTAGTAAGAGTGACAGTGATAGAAAGAAAACAAAGCCAAATCTCTCAGGGGGAACTTTCTGGGCTGTGAACAAGACCCTTTCTTCCAGGGGGTCTGGAAGATGGCAAGAAGCTCTCTGCTTCCTCCCAGCAGGGCAATTCTTAGCAATCAGCATCAGCGCTCTGGTCCTGACACGTCCCCTGGGAAGCAGCAGGATGCTTTGTATCAGAAGGAAATAAACTGAGAGAGCTCAGTCTCTGGTTCTAGATACAGGCTCTGAAGCGTTCAGGAGGGGCATCTTGTACTTGTCCTCACTGAGGGTTTCTGTGCCTCTGCCATTGCATCTGCCCTCCACGGTAAAGGGTAGGGGTGACCAGTGAGCTCTGGAAACAGGAATCTGGGTCCCAGTCCCAGATCGGCCCCTATGAACCTGAATAAGCGAACTCTCTGAGCCTCGGTCTTCTCATTTGTAAAATGGACGTAATAATACACACGGCCTCGTGGGTTGCAAGTTGCTTGGCACAGAGTCTGGCTCAATATATGGTAACTATTCTGAAAAAACACATAAATAGCTATAATCCACATTTGTTTTCTAAGACCCATCTCACACCCTTTGAGCTGCTCATTTTAGGGAGTAAAATGTTCTGTAACTTGGAACCAAGTGGCCCAGAATATAATTTCTGATCTAGCCTTGCCCTGTAGATTCACTCGAATAATTCTATGCAAATGATCCGGATTCAAATCTAGGAGCCCTGCAGACATCCTTTTTAAGGGAACCTCTTGGTAAATTTATCAGTAAAAAATGACCCAGAAGTTATTTTTAAAAATGAAGGGTGCCAACCTTGTGCTTGCAGCTACCCAGGGATTTTTATCATGGGACTTTTGGGCTGAAACAAATGCTTCTGGATGTTGCAGCAACATCTTGCGGCTCAGAGAAATGTGAAGAAGTGGTTGGTCCTCATTGTACAGATGCCATCCTAGCTGAATATTGGAAGCCCCTGAACTGGTGCACCGGCTTCTCTCTTTCGCTTGCATAATGCAATTTAAATCCCTTGTTAATTTCCAGGTCGAGTTTCATTCATGAGGATAATCTTTAATTGATGTTAAATATAGGGATCAAGTTAAGTGCATTATTTCTTTTTTACAAAGTGCTAATTGTTCATGTTCTCATAAATTATTTTCTCTTCTCATGTAGCAGGTTTTATGAAAGAACTTTTCAGCCAGTGCTTTTAACCTCATTGTATGAATATTATCCTGTAATCAGCAGGTCGTTCAGATTCTTCCCGTGCTGATGATCTCCTTGTCACCCTTCAGAGCCGAAAGGAGAAGAAAAATGAGCTCGTTTTGAGCATATGTCTATATGAGTGGCTCACAGATATTTAAGAAATATTTATACCCAAACATTGAAAACATTAAGCGTGTCTCTTCAGCTGCTCTGTTCGTACTGAGACCCTTGAGGGATTCAGCCTAAATCTTCTTGTTTTTCTTAAAAGATCCGAACAAGTTACTGATTTTATTTTAGTTTTGTTTTAATTGTGGTAAGATATACATAACATAAAATTTACCATCTTAACCTTTTTTTTTGAGGAAGATTAGCCCTGAGCTAAGTGCTGCCAATCCTCCTCTTTTTGTTGAGGAAGACTGGCCCTGAGCTAACATCCATGCCCATCTTCCTCTACTTGATACGTGGGACGCCTACCACAGCATGGCTTTTGCCAAGTGGTGCCATGTCCGCATCTGGGATCCCAACCCTCGAACCCTCCAGCCACCGAGAAGCAGAACATGAGAACTTAACCGCTGCGCCACCAGGCTGGCCCCTGCCATCTTAACTATTTTTGAGTGTTCAAGTCATAGTGGTAAGTAATTCGCAGCGTGCTTCAGAATGCTCTTCATCTTGCAAAACTGAAACTCAGCGCTCATTAAACAGCTCCCCATCCCCCGCCCCCAGCCCCTGGAAACCACCATTTCACCTTCTGTTTCCATGAATTTGACTGTTCTAGGGACCTCACATAAGTGGAATCATACAGCATTTGTCTTCTTGTGACTGGCTTATTTCACTTGGCGTGATGTCTTCAAGGTTCATCCATCCGTATGTCAGAGTTTCCTTCCTTTTTAAGGCTGAATAATACTCTCTTTCTGTATATACCAGAGTTTATTTATCTGTTGGTGGACACTTTGGTCGCTTCCACCTTTTGGCCGTTGTGAACAATGCTGCTATGAACATAGGTGCACAGCCTGAAACTACTGCTGATTGCTTCATTTATTCTAAACAGGTTTAACCATGTTCAAGAAGGACCCTGTGCGGAGCTTCCGTAAGGAGATGAGAAAGATGCTTTGTCTGCCCTCAAGAAGAAGACAATGGTAAATACAGTATTTATTGAGCTCTTACGTGCATTGTCTTACTTAATCTTCCCTACAACCTCTGAGGGAGAGGCTGTGTTGTTCCCACTTTACAGACGAGGGAAGTGAATAAAGCGCCGTTGTCTCTTGCCCAAAATCATCATAGTCAGGGGAGCTGACATTTGAATCTAGGTCTGTTTGACTCAAAGCCTGTGCCCTTAACCCAAACAATATTGTGCTTCTTGCAAGGGCATAAAACCCCATAGAAAGAGGATGAGGGAGCTATGCCCCTTGGGAGAGCCGCAGACATTGTGCTGGGAGAGTTCAGAGGGCATAAGATGGCTTCCTCTTGGAATCAGAGCAGGCTTCTCGGAGGAAGTGATGTCTGGGCTGGAGCTGGGAGGACGAGGAGGATTGGGTGGGCAGAGATGGGAGGGAAGAAGATTTTCCAGGAAGGGGCATCATGAGTCAAGGCCCAGGAGAGGGAAGGCATGAGGAGTCCAGGGCAAGGCATGCAGTTTGGGTGGAGTATGAAGGGATGTACTGGGAGATGAGGCTGCAGAGAAACGGAGTCAAGCCATCTGAGCTGGAAGGGCTGAGAGACGTGGACTCTCATTTCACAGACAAGGAAGCCATGGTCCCAGGAGAAAAACAAAACTCAGGTGCCCAGACTCCAGGCCAGTGCTTGGTTCCTCAGCAGATCAGAAAAGATGGCAGGCTCTGGTGGCGGGGGTGATGGGAAAGCACTGGAGATGTCTGAGCAGGGGTATGATGTGGTTCGGACTGCCTGGGCATTTTGATGTTGTGTTCTGAGCCCCAGACCCACAGGGCAGGCCTAGAAGTGAGGGTGGTGTCAGGGGTACTGTCACCCACAAGGGCTGTTGGGACCCAGGAGAGCTTACTGGTTTTGGCTGTGGGCCCGTGCTGAGCAGACAGGGCAGCCCCTCCACCCTGGTTTCTGCTGGAAGCCAGTAATTGTCTCCCTGCAAAGCTACTGAGTTTATTCTTCCATCATGGGTAAATTTCCAGACCTTTTTTTCTTTTTAAACAACTGGAGGCAGTATGTGCAAGGTGCTTAGGAACACAGGGCCGGGAGGCAGACACACGTAGGTTGGAATCCACCTCTCTGTGCTATGGTTTTCTCAGTGTGAAAAGAGGAAGGCAATAGGACTTGCACAGATTAAAGGCAATCCTGCACTGAAGAGAGGGGCGCGGCGCAATGAGGGAGCACTAATTCAATGTTAGGACTACTGTGGGTATTCCCAAGATGGCTCACGAAGACGTTTTCTCCTAAGTTGCAGCCCAGTTGGAGCAGTCACCCTGCACTGGCACTGCCTGCAGATTCTGTCCTTGACCTAGAACAACAGAGAAACCAAAGAGGACCCAAAGGCCACTGTCAGGTGTCAAGGATCTGACTTTTGGATTTTTTTTTTTTTTAGATTTTATTTTTCCTTTTTCTCCCCAAATGCCCCTGGTACATAGTTGTGTAGTTCTAATTGTGGATGCTTCCAGTTGTGGCATGTGGGATGCCACCTCAGCATGGCTTGATGAGCATGGTGCCATGTCCACACCCAGGATCCAAACCGGCAAAACCCTGGGCCGCTGCAGCAGAGTGCATGAACTTAACCACTCGGCCATGGGGCCGACCCCCTGATTTTTGGATTTTGATGGCCCTGTTTAAGTCAGAAAAGCTTGCTGCTGGGGACTGAAGGAGTCAGACCTTTCTGTTCTTTTATCCCTTCCACAAGTTATTATTAGTTAATGGCCTACTGTGGCAGGCATTTCCCAAATGCCATTGTCCGCACCTGGAGGTAACTGCAGCCCTGCACAGGCTGGGCTTGGCACTGTGTTACTGCTACCCAAGGCATGGCGCTTCGCAGTCTATGAGAGCTCTTTGGTGCACGCTTGTGGCAGAATCTATTTTTGACGTACGAATGCATTTTGCTTTCTTTTCTATTCCTCAATCCCTATGCTCCAAGCCAGTAGCCTGGCCCTTCAGGTCCCTCTGCCCCGGGGATTCTTGCACGGGGCAAAGCAGGCGCTGATTGAAGAGAGGGGCTCCTGTTCTGTGGAAGCCAAAGCTCCTTGAGTAAATGACACTGGGTGTCTTAGACAGCCGGGATGCCTTGGAAAGCATTGAGAGGGAAGACAGAGCCTTCGTGAACCTGGAGTGGGAGGGGGTAGTGGTCGCTCCAGGGGAGTTGCAGGGACCCATTTCCAGGAGAGATGACACGACCTCAGAAGGCTGGCTGTGTGGCATGGAGGTAGCAGGGCTGTCTGGCCGGAGGGGCTGTGAGGCTGGGCCTCCACGCATGTCCTCAGAAACGAGTAGGACAGACGACTCCTGATGACCAGAGGGCCTCTCTGAGGCCTGGTGCTGCCTAAGACCCCAGGATCGCAGAGCAACTCCTGGGCGGAGAACAGCCCCAATAATGACTGATTAAATTTCCGCGGTTTAGGGGGCTGGGGCTTCAGAGCTGGACTTAAACTTATTTAAAGAAAATAAAAATATTCCTGGGACTCTTGAGTTTGAAGATTGCCCTTAATGTCTGCCACACTCTCTCCATTTCAGCCGCCTCGCCCTGGGAGGGAAGTCTGGCCGGCGCTGAGGACCACCTGACAGGTGAGTCAGCATCCTCACACGGCAGGAGGTGGAGGAGCAGGGTTCTTTCTGCAGTGACTCTGCTGTTTTGGTGTAGTGGTTTGCTTGTGCCCAGAGATGGGGGCCAGGGACCCAGGGGAATGTGGATGGACGGCGCAGCTGGGAAGGGCTGACAGATCAGGACAAGCCCAAAGCTGTGGCTGAGACACCCCTGGAGGAGCTGGCTTTCAGGTGCATCCTTTCACCTATCCATTCGGTCGCCTGTTCCACACAGATCCAGAGTCCTCACTATGCCTGGGGACAGTGCTGGTTCTCAGCACTGAATGTGGTGGCACGCCCCCATGAGGCTCCCAGGTCCCAATCCGGCATGAGAAACCCACAGGACAAAGAGTGTTCCGGCGACTCTGGGAAGAGGGAGGAGGTGGAGTTTCCTCGGCTGGAGGAGGGTAGGAGCAGGCGGTGGGAGGTTGGAGGGGTGGTTCCCAGAGGCTGTGGCATCTGAGCTGCATCTTGAGGGGAGGGTTAGTATTAGGCAGCTGGGTGAAAGGATGATGGGAGGTCCATGCAGAAGGAAAAACACATGTCGAGGTAAGAGAGGGTGGTGTGTTGAGGGAGCCGAGGGGAGACCAGGTTAAGGGCGGCCTTATAGGATGGGACAAGATATGGGAGAGCGTGAGTCTGGATCTGTGCAAGTGTGTGTCAGTGAGAGGAATGACGTGGCTGCCCGTTTTCCTGGAGAGAAAGCCTCAATTCCTTGCTGTGGTCCGCCAGACCCTTCCTGATCTGGACCCTGTAATCTGCCCTCTGCCCATCGCATGTCTCTGTCCCCCTCACACTCCATTCTCCAGACCTTCTGACTTTTTCCAGTGACCGCATACAGATTCTTCTCTTGCTCTCAGATCTTTGATTCACACATGCTGTTCCCTTTGCCTGGATCTCACTTCTCCCTTGCCCTCCTCGCCCCTCGCCCTACTTACCTTTTTTTTTTTTGAGGAAGATTAGCCCTGAGCTAACATCCGTGCCCATCTTCCTCTACTTTTTATGTGGGACGCCTGCCACAGCGTGGCGTGATAAGTGGTGTCATGTCCTCACCTGGGATCTGAACTGGCGAACCCTGTGGAAGCGGAGTGTGCGAAGTTAACCACTGGGCTGGCCTCCCAACTTATCTTTTAAAATGACTTTTACTTGCATAAGAAATGCACAACCCCCTTCTCTTTTTTGAGCTAGTTTTATTTAGATATAGTTCACATGCTATAAAATTCACTCTTTTCAAGTGTACAATTCAGTGGTTTTTCTATATTCACAAAGTCATGCGACTATCACCACTATCTAATTCTAGAACATTTTCATCACCCCCAAAAAAAGGTTTGTACCTGTTAGCACTTACTCCCTATTATTTGTTCTTGTCTCCGTTTGAGTGCCATCCCCCACCTCCTGGTAACCAATAATCTATTATCTGTCTTTATGGATTTGCCTATTCTGAATATTTCATATAAATGGAATCATCAACACGTGGCCTTTTATGACTGGCTTCTTTCACTTAGCATACTTTTTTCAAGGTTCTTCCAGGTTGTACCATGGATCAGTACTTTATTCTTTTTTATGGCTGAATGATAGTCCATTGTGCCGATATCCCATATTTTATCCATTCATCAGTTGATGGACATTTGGGTCTTTCTGTGTTTTGGCTATCATGAATAATGCTGCTATGAACATTCATATACAAGTTTCGGTATGGACATATGTTTTCAATTCTCTTGGGTGTATACCTAGCAGTAGAATTGCGGGGTCATATGATAACTCTATGTTTGACTGTTTTCTAGTGGCTACACCCTTTTGCATTCCCACCAGCAGTGCATGAGGGCTCCAATTTCTCCACACCTTGTCTGTCTGCTTAGTTACAACCATCCTAGTGGGTGTGAAGTGATATCTCATTGTGGTTTTGACTTGCATTTTCCTAATGACTAATAATGTTGAGCGTCTTTTCATCTGCTTATGGGCCGTTTGTCTATCTCGTTCGGGGAAATGTCTATTCAAATTCTTCCTTCGTTTTTTAAATTCAGGTATTTGTCTTTTTATTATTGAGTCATAAGAGTCCTTTATATATTCTAGACAAGTCCCTTACTAGATCTATGATTTGCAAATATTTTCTCCTATTTTGGGGTTGCCTTTTCACTGGGTTTTTGGCAGCACAAAAGTTTTTAATTTTGATGTAGTTCAACTTATCTTTGTGTGTATGTGTGTGATTGTGCACGCTTTTGGTGTTATACCTAAGAAACCATTGCCTAACCCAAGGCCATAAAGATTTACTCCTGTGTTTTCTTCTAAGAGTTTTTATAGCTTTAACTCTTACATTTAGGTCTGTGACCCATGTTCAGTTAATTTTTGTATACAATGATGTGACCATCCATTTGTCCCAGCACCATTTGTTGAAAGGACTAGTCTTTCCCCATTGAATTATCTTGGCACCTTTGTCAAGACTCAGTTGACCATAAATGTGATGGTTTATTTCTGGATTCTCAATTCTATTCCGTTAGATCTCTAAGGTCAATCCTTCTGCGGGTGCCACACTGTCTTGGTTATCATAGCTTTGTAGTAAGTTTTGCCTGCCTCCCTCCCTCTCAGGCAATTGAAGGTGCTGGGCACGGACTCGATGCAGGAATGGTAGAAAGAGGCAGCCACTCCCTGTGGCTAATGCCGGTGCCGCAGGCATGTGCACACATACCCCTGAAACTCAGCGCTTCTTAGCTCCTTCTGAAAATGTGCCACCCCAAGCACAGGCTAATTCTCCAGCCTCCCTTTTGAATTCATTTGTTCCTGAGATCCTTCCCAGGTCAGAAAACTTGAGTCACATGCAAAGTGCATGCCTCAGTCTACTTCAAGTCGAATACTTCTGCTCTAGGCTGCTTCCCCTAGCAGTGCGGCAGCTTCCCGGCTGTCAAGACCTCTGCACTTCACCCCTCTGAGCCCCACTTACTTTGACAGTATTAATACCCACCTCTCAGGATTGTTGACGAATAAATTAGATAATGCGTCAAGCACTAAGAGAAGCGCTTTACAAGCATTTATTCCTATGAGACGTGTACTCCACTTCATGTATAAAGGTGGGGAAACTGAGGCACACAGAGCAGAGGTTGTAGACCCGGGCCCCGTATCATTCCGTGGCAGAACCAGGACTCCAGCCCAGGCCAGTCTGGCTCCAGAGCCTGTGCGCTCCGGCCAAGGTTGCAGGGACCCACGGCAGGGAGCTTCTCTGGAAGATGCAGCCCAGGGCAAATTCTGGGGCAAGCTTGCCTCTGCCCGCTCCCTACCCAGCCTCTTCTTCCCCGGTATGCCGTCCCCAAGGCGGTCTGCCTGGCCAGGGCGGGAGGCAAGGGGCCCCCAGAGGTAGCCAGCCCGGCTTCTAAAACCGGGGCAGCTGCGTTCTGCCTCGGGGGCCCCGCTGCTCAGTACGCGGCCTGGGATGTGCCGAGCATTCGGGCTGGAAAATGAGCACAAAAGAACAAACAGGAAGCCTCTAAAATGCTAATACGGCGCCGCAGCCCGGGGCCGCGGTCACGGCGCTGGGCCTCATTACTGCCGCCGGGGGCCCGCGGCCGGGAGCAGCGGGGCGCGGGGCCGCACGCGGCGCGGCTGATGGCAGCGGGGATGGCGCGGCGGCGCGCCCCGGGGTGTCGGCGCGGAGACCGGGAGGGCGCTCCTGGTCCCCCGGCCGGCCGGGCCGCTGCGGAGGCCTGCGTCTGATCGCTAATTCCCCGGAATTTTCTAATTAAAAAGTATTCTTTTAAAATAAAAAAAGTGACCAATGCTAGTCGTGAACTCAACCGTACAGCGATGCCCCAAGTACAAAGCGAAAGTGCAAACATCCCTTTCACAGATAACCACCGTTTACGCTTTGCTCTGTGGCCTTCCAGACTTTTTAATACTCAGAACAATTTGATTTTTTAAAAAAAAATTCAAAATCGAAACGTAATATAGTTTTGGTTTTTTTTCCCACCCCCAGTTGCAATCCTCTTATACCTTCTGGTCTGTCACTTGCTTTTTGCGTGTAAGAATGTGCCTGGAGATCTTTCCACGTTATCAGGCGTAGCCCTATCTAATTCTTTCCAAAAGCCATATAATAATATTCCAGCGTACCAGGGTACAATAATTAATTTAACCTTTTTGCCTCCTACTCCTAATTAAATGTTTGCTGCATGCCAGGCCTTTAAGCAAGCACCGTACCTGCATCGTGTCATTTAATCGTCATAACAGAAGGCATGTGTAATAATTCCCTTTTTAAGGAACGAAGAAATAGGCACAGAGAGGTGAAGGAAGTTTCCTGAGGTCACACAGCTAGTAAGTGGCAAAGGCAGGATTGAAGCCTGGGTGGGTTTGACTCAGAAGTCTTGCTCTTTTCCCAAAGCTCAGGGCCCAGGCAGATGTATCATTTGGGTCACCAAGTACTGGTAGGGGGGCTCTTTCCCTTCCCTCTTGGTTGTTTATCCCACAAACAAGCTCTGTGCCTGTGTTTCTGTGGGATTCTGCTGACTTCATCCTGGTGATTCTAGCCAATGATTTTGATCTAGGGATTAAGAATTGAAACTGTGTGGTATTTCCTCGGTGAAAAGCAAGCACTAGCGGGTATGAAATGAAAAGTGATTCTTCCAGTCCGGATTTCCAGTTTCCTCTTCAGAGGAAACCCCTGTCGGCAGTTTCTTATGTATCTTTGTAGGCAATTTCAATGCATGTATTTTCCCGTATACTCGCCAGCATGCTAGACAGGCTTCTGCACCTGGCTCCTTTCAATTAACATTGTATCTGGAGATCATTTGATGTTTTTAAAATTCAATTTTGTTTTTGGAACAGGTAATACATTCAAAAGATTCAAAAACCCAAATAGTAGAGACAAGAATACATTGAGAAGCCTCGCTCTTATGCCCGTCTCCCCTGTGGGTGTCCTCTCCCACCCCGGCATCTGCTCTTCTTAGCGTATCTTTCCAAGGTCTCTCTATACTACATGCAGTATACTTCTTCTGTATTTAACTGTTCTATTGATGAGGGTTTTTTGGGGGCGTCACATAGAAAAGCTGCAGCAAACGTTCTTGTACATACTTTTTGCACGTGTGTGAGTACATCTGTAGGAAAAAATTCTTCGAAGTAAATTTCTGGGTCAAAGGACATGTAACTTGAAAATTTGAAACTTATTCCCAGTTTGTCCTTCAAAGAAGTTGTGCCAGTTTCTACTCCTATTGACAGTACATGACAGGCGGCATCTCCCTGTCTTCACCTACGCTAAGTATTATTCCATTTTCTATCTTTGCCAGTCTGATGGATGAAAAACAATAATTCATTGTTTTAAGGATGACTGAGGCTAAACGTCTTTTCAAATGTTTAAAAGTCATTTGTATTCTGGTTTTTGATCTGTCACCATTTTTCTATTGGGTTGTTGGACTTTTTTTCTTGATTTCTGAACATTCTTACATAACATTATGGAAATTAATCTTCTCCCAGTTGGCCACTCTCTTTTGATTTTGTTTTTGCTTTGTCTGGCAGACATTTTCAAATTTTGGTGTAGTTAAGTTTGTCAATTTTAAAATAATTCATGGGATGTGTATCTTACTTAGAAAGATCTTAAAAATATTTCTCAAAATTTCAAAAACATTTTTTATGTTTTCTCTTGTATTTTTAAAATTTAATTTTTTTAGTGTTTAAATCTTTCATGTATCCAGAATATGTTTTAGCAGAAGTGAGGATTTAGCTTTTCTCCCCAAAATGGCTAGCCAGTTGTCCCTACACCATTTATTAAATAATCAAAATTTTCATTGTTTTTTCAATGCTATCTTTGTTATATACCAAATTCCGGTATATGTTTGTGTCTATTTCTAGAGCCTCTATTTTTTCCCTTGATTGACCTGTCTATTCATGTTTCTCTACTAAATTGTTTTAATTACTGATGTGTTGTAATATGTTTTAATATGTGAAAGGCTAGTCCCCAAACCATTACTCTTATTTTTTTCCAGAATTTTTCTGGCTATACTTATGTATTTATTTTTACATATGTACTTAAGATTTACTTGTCTTGTTCCAAGAACTATCCTGTTGGTACTTTAATTGGGATTCTATTACATTTATAGCATAATTGAGTCTTTTTAATAAAGATCACAATATGACTTTCATTTACTTTGGAGCAGAAGCGGTAAATGCTCACCAAGTACTTAATTTGTTCCCCCACATTTTGCAGCATCTTGCAGATGACAGGTCTACATAACTGGTTCTGGCCAATTAAATATGAGCAAAAGTGACATGGGACACTTTAGGGCTGAGGCGATGACAAACCCACGTGTGATCCTCTATGTTCTCCTCCCTTGCGTTGGTGATCATGGAAGCATGAGGTGTTACATGACCAGAGCAAATCTTTTGCTGAACCACACATGGGGGAAGCTGTCTCAAACACTTGCCCAGATACACAACTGACTTCAGATGAGAAAAGTAAGCTTGTACTGTGTTAAGCCTCTGAGATATTGGTGCCCGTTGTTTCTGCCGCATCACTGAGCCTATACTGCCTAACTACGCCCTCAGAACAGTTTTAAAGTTTTACTCTTATAGATCCTGCACGTTTCTTTCTTTCTATTTTTTTTTTTATTGGTGTGTGAGGAAGATTGGTGCTGAGCTAACATCTGTTGCCAATCTTCCTCTTTTTTTTTTTTGCTTGAGGAAGATAGTCCCTGAGCTAACATCAGTGCCGGTCTTCCTCTGCGTTGTGCATGGCACACTGCCACAGCATGACTTGATGAGCGATGTGTAGGTCTGTGCCTGGGATCCAAACCTGGGAACCACGGGCCACCAAAGTGGAGTGCGCGAACTTAACCATTACACCACCAGGCCGGTCCCCTGCACATTTCTTATTTAGTTTATTTCTTTTTCGTTGTGGTTACAAATGGGATTTTTCCCCCTTCTTGTATATTTTCTAATGGTTTGTGTGATTTATATACAGGAGAGCTATCAATTTTTTTTTTTTAAAGATTTTATTTTTTCCTTTTTCTCCCCAAAGCCCCCTGGTACATAGTTGTATATTCTTCGTTGTGGGTCCTTCCAGTTATGGCATGTGGGACGCTGCCTCAGTGTGGCTTGATGAGCAGTGCCATGTCCGCGCTCAGGATTCGAACCAACGAAACACTGGGCTGCCTGCAGCGGAGCGCGCGAACTTAACCACTCGGCCATGGGGCCAGCCCCAAGAGAGCTATCAACTTTTATACATTAAATCTGTAATCAGTCATCTTACTGAAACTCTTAGATTTTCTAATAGATTTTCAGTTGATTATCTTGGGTTTATCTTTCCTTTTTTTCTTTTCTTCTTATCTATTTGCTAGAATGGAGGGTGAAAACTAACTGTTCTAGGGCCTGGTGTATTTTCTGTATTTGCAAAACAATTAAACCATCTTTTAGAAAAATTCAAGAGTTTTGCACATATACCAAAGGTGGAATTCTAGCTTCCCCTGAGATTTTAGGTGACTCAACAACACTGAGCTGGTATTCCTGCAGGAGAGAATATGCTGGAGCTCATGAGCTGCTGCCCTAAGACGGGTCATGACCCTAGGGTTTACCTGGTCCCTATTTTTCTAAACCTAATTCTCTTCACTTTTTCACGTTACTTGAATGGCATTTGAGTTTGCAACCTTGCTGGTACTTTCTGAAAGAAATGAAATAATATTGGTAAGAGTAGGTATCCTTGACTTATTTCTGACTTTAATGGAAATGCTTCCAGTATTTTACTGTTAAGTATGAAGCTGGCTCTTTCCTCTAACATTTTATTATGAAAAATTTCAAACATACAGAAAAGTTGCAAGAACTGTACAACAAGCATTCAAATGCCCAGTGCCTAGTTGCTACAATTAACATTTTACTATCCATCTATCCATCTACCCTTCCCTTCATCTGTCCGTCAATCCATCTTATTATTTTTTTGATGCATTTCAAAGTAAATTGAAGACATCAGTCCACTTTACCTCCAAAAATTTCAGCATGCATGTCATTAAGCAGAGTTCAATATTTGCTTACGGTTCCTTTTTTCTTTTGAGGTAAAATTTACATACAATTCAATGCTCTCATCTCAAGTATACCATTCTATGAGTTTTGACAAATTCCTACAGTTGTGTAACCCAAATTCCTATCAGGATATAGAATATTACTATAATTCCAGAAAGTTCTGTTGTACCCTTCCCAGTTCAGTCCCCACCCCCTACGTCAGGCAACCACAGTTCTGACTTTTTTACACCATAGATTGGTTTGACTGGTTCTAGAACTTCGTATAAAAGCAATCATACCCTTGTATAAGGTTTCTTTCACAAAGCATAATGTTTTTGAAATTTGTCCATGTTGCTACAGGTCTCAGCAGTTCCTTTTTATTGTTGAATATTCTTCCATTGTTATGAACTGAATGTTTGTGTCCCAAAATTCATATGTTGAAGCCTGAACCCCCAATGTGATGGTATTTGGAGATGGGGCCTTGGAGACAATTAAGGATAAGTGGGACCATCAGGGTGGAGCTCTGGTCTGATAGGATTATTGCCCTTATAAGAAGGGACACCAGAGAGCTTGCTCTCTCTCCTCCATGTGAGGAAGGCAGCCCCTGCAACCCAATGACAGAGCTCTCACCAGAACCCGGCCATGCTGGCATCTTCCTCCTGCTCTTCCCAGCCTCCAGAGCAGTGAGAAAAGAAATGTTGGTTACTTACACCACCCAGTCTATAGCATTTTGTTTCGTCAGCCTGAGCAGACTAAGACCTTCATTCTATGGATATGAATATACCACAGTGTGTTTAACCATTATTCTGTTGTTGGATGCTTGGATCCTTTCCGGTTTTTGGCTAATGTGAAATGAACATTTGTGTATAAGTCTTTTTGGGGACATTTGCTTTCATATCTCTTGGGGAAATACCTGGGTGTAGAATTGCTGGGTTGCAGGGTTGGCGTATGTTTAATTTTCTTTTTTCTTTTCCTTTTTGGAGGAAGATTAGCTCTGAGCTAACATCTGCTGCCAATCCTCCTCTTTTTTTTTCTGCTAAGGAAGACTGGCCCTGAGCTAACATCCATGCCCATCTTCCTCTACTTCATATGTGGGATGCCTACCACAGCATGGCTTGCCAAGCAGTGCCATGTCCACACCCAGGACCCCAACTGGCAAACCCCAGGCCGCCAAAGCAGAACATGGGCACTTAACCACTGCGCCACCGGGCTGGCCCTTATTTAATTTTATAAGAAGGTACCAGACTTTTTCTCGGAGTGTTTTGCCTGTCCGCCAACAATATGTGAGAGTTCTGGTTGCTCTGCATCCTTGTCAACACTCAGTGTTGTCTGGATTTTGTTTTGATGCCTAAGATGTATAAATCATGTTAACAAAATATCCATGTGTTCTTATTTTGTTGAGTTTTTCTTTTTGCTTTTAAAATCTGGAATGAATGTTGAAATTTTACAAATTCTTTTTTGGCGTCTATAAGAGAATCATATGATCCTATTCTTTGATTCATTATTACAGTGAATTATAGTAATAGATTGTCTAAAATTGAACCAGCCTTGCATTCCTGAGATGAACTCCATTTAGTCACAGTATGGTGGTCTTTTAAAATGTGGCAGGATTCTGGTTGCTAACAATCTATTTAGATTATTATTCACTATTCATAAATAAGACAAGACATTTCGTGTTCTTTCTTTGTAAGGTTTTAATGTAATGCTGGCTTTGAAAACTGATTTAGAAACTTTATTTAGAGTCCTCTGCTCTGAACTAGTGATTTTGAACTTGGGGTTTGTGTATAAGTTTTTCAGTTTGTTGGTTGGTTGATTTTGGCCTCAAAAAAGTTACTGGCAGACCCATCCTGCCTGTTGTGTGAACATCATGCCTGTAGTCACAATACACTGAGGCAATATAGCTAGTGGTTAAAAGCACGGGCTTTGAAACCCAGTAGGGTCAAATTCCAGCTCTGCCACTGGTTAGCAGCACAGGGCAGCTGAAGCTCAGAGGGGCAAACGACTGGGCCAGAGCACAGACATGAAGAAGGCTTTCAAACCCTCACCTATAAAACAAGGACAATAATAGTATCTGCCTCCCAGGGTAGTTAGGAGATGCAGTGCCCAGTAAAGATACTAGCAGAGAGCCTGGTACATCATCAGCATGTGGGAGACCTTACAGCAAAGCTGATTCCAACCCCTTAGTCAAGTCAAATCAGTCACACTGTTGCAGTTCTCTGCCAGTTGACAAAATGTGTCTCCTTTCCCTGGTGGCAGCATTTTTTTTTTTTCCTGTAGACACAGTGTAAGGATGTGAGAAAAGCCAGCCCAAGTGTCCCTGGAGTTCAGCTGGGTTGGTGATAGGATCCATCTCCCAGATGGGTCCGGCCAGACTCACTCAGATCCCCGGAGATTGGGTACCAGGAGCGATATCTTCTCCATCACCCATTCGCTTCATCTGCTCCTGTATGCCCCAAAGAAGTGAAATCGACAAGTGCTTTGGAGCAGGCTGGGTTCCTGGCTATTGCTGTGTTTTCTGGCTGTTTTTTCTCCTTGTACTGAATGATTTCCTCCAACTTTAATCTTTTTAGAAGCTAGCGCTAAGGCTTCCCTCTTATCAGCCTACCTCACTGCGGGTGGAAGGCTTCCTGGCTCTCTCCAGTGGAGAGGCAAGAAAGAGTAGGGGTGCTGATGGGGGACAAGGGCTGCCTCAGAAGTAAGTGAGCCCCCTATCTCAGCAAGTGTTTGAGCAGAGGCCAGATGGCCACTAGATATGGATGCTGCATAGGGATTCAGGCACTGGTGATGGGGATGGGCATGCGGAGGGGGATGGGGTTGGGTGGGACTATGAGTAACTATTAGGAAGAATTTTAAAGGTGGACAGTTCCCACCTCTCCAACTCCCTCTTAGAGTGGTCTCTGGCAAGTAACTGCTTTTCAGAGCCTCAGTTTCCCCGTCTATTAAATGGACACAATAATACCTACCTCACAGGAGGCCATGAACAACAAAGGGGCTAGTGGGGATAAAACGCTGCTGCTTTTCACCCAGAGATTTTGTGAAGCAGGGAAGATTTTCCTAACGTTCAGCGAGACCAACATTGCTATTTTTAGCAGCTGCCCCTCTTTGCAGCTGACCCCCCATCTCTTCCACAAAGCACAGTGTGTGCTTGGGTTTACAGCTGTCCACATTAGAGGGTTTAGATTATCTGGTGGCTGTGGCTACAGGGCCACAGACAGATGTCCCTATGAGCGGGTACTGCTGTGTACTTGGAAGGTTTCTCTTATATTTGGCCTCATTGGCTGCTTTTTCCAAATTTTGTAAATTAGATATGTAGGCATCATTGGGGAAATGATTTGGCAAGATGACCTTCCTTAGAGAAGAAATGCACCTGCCTGGTGACTTCCCACGGGCCTGAGGAACGACAGGATTGAGTGTTCATTCCATTGTGCTAGAAGAAAAAAAAGAATACAGATGAATACCAGGACAAACCATTACATTTTTGGGTGTTCAGCTAACAATTTATGATGCAGAAATTTCCAAGAGAGGAAAGATTTGGAGCTTGAAGTACAAGACTGTCTTGAGGTTTGATGGTTAAACATTACATTCTAGAACTGCAAGATGTAATAATAAAAAAATTTGGGAAAATTTCCCTATAATGGCAGATGGAGATTAAAATGCATTTGGGGACATTTCCAACATACATGAACATAGCGGATGAAAGCAAGTCCTAAATGAGCTAACCTGCGAGCCAAGCTCTGCCCTCCCACCTCCAAGTGAGGGGGGCATTCAAGAGCCCGTTGAGTCTTTAGCTAATTAAGGGGAGGGGTAAGAGTTAAACAGCTGTAGCAGCAGGTTGGTGAGACCAAGGGATTCTGGAACAGGAAAGTACTTCTGTTTTGGAGTTTCAGATTATAAAAGATGCCAGCACCAGCAAAGAGCAAACCAGCGTCAATATGGACATAGAATGATGCCCATTCTGCAGTGGGGGTAGACTGAGCCTCAGAAACACAAAAATTTCTAGAGGCTACCCAAGGAGTGGGGTGTACTTGAGACAATAATATACATCTCCTTGTCCTGGTCTTCCACATAGATCCTCTCCATCTGAACCTAAACACCCTGTTGTTTAGGCTGGGCTGGCATGGACACCACCAGGATTACAGATCCACCTCCGGAGGTGCTAACTAGCAACGTGGAAGAGAGAAATCTTCAAATCCTAGCCAAAGGCAGGACCCCATGAGATGTATGTGAGGGAGACCTGGCTGCATCATCGGCCCCAGTCGCTGCAGTTGGTCCTCCCAGGAGGCTGAGAGCGTGATGACTCAGCGTGCTTCATCCCCCCGTTGCAGAAACGAGTCAAAGACCCGGGCACCTGGTAGAGCAAGAGCCGTTGGGGTGATGGAATGCCCAGTGCTACTTATCAGCTGTGGGATCCTCAGTAAGAGGCAGGGGGTGGTGGCATACTTGGTACTGTTGGATGCGGCCCCTCTCTCCCCCTCTCTCCACTCCCCCTGCCACTCCCAAATCTTCATAAATTCTACTGGAACTCACCAAATGCTCAGTGTGAATGGATTTGCAGTGGACACTGATCAAGAGGCTAAGCATCGTACCTGGGGTCATGGGGGACAGAACAGAGACATCGTGGGGGAGCAGAGTCTAGACCACAGGTGTGTGAATCTGGGGACTCAACGCACATCCTGGGAAGGTTTGAAAAGCCCTTATGTAGGTCTCGCAGGCTGGGGTTTCCTTATCAATGCTCCCTATTGACAGCGGAGGAATCCAAGCCCTGAGGGGTTGTTAGATGGCTGGCCAAGGGCTTGGTTCTCTTCTCATCTGGAGCTTTAGTTGCTGACAGCAACACCCTGCCTGTTTCTCCTGAAATCCCTCACTCCTGGAGAGAGAACTGGTCTGCTGTTGGGGGCCAAGTGGCGACCCACTGAGGGATGACTTGTGAAAGCAGGGACCAGGGCAGTCCAGGAAGCAGGACTTTGCTATGGGTCAAGGATACTCACCCATGATCTATGAGGATTTTGGAGGCTGCCTTCTAGAAGCCTGAAACACCCAAGTACCTCTTTGTTCTTGGCTGGCCAAAGGCCAGACCACTCCCTGCGGCAGCTCCTGGCTCCTCTCCATCGCTTTGTACCCTGAGCCCCGGGCTGGGAGGTCGGCTTCCCATCCCAGCATCCTCACCAGCCTCACGTGCATACATTTCAGTGCTAACAGCAAAAGCACTAGAGAAAAGGAGACTCTTCTCTCTAGAGCATTTCTTATTAGAGGCCAATGGTACGCGGAGAAAAAAACACCGACTTCCAAATTCTGCTCTGGAAACCAAACCTAATTTAGGGAAGTACAATGTGCTGAAGAAAGATTGCCTCTTAATTTTAGATTCATGCGGAATGCAGGCAGGAAGGCAGAATCCCTTAACATAACACAGGCTTTTTGGTGGTGTAACAGAATAATAAATCCTTGAGGAATTCCCCAAGAAAGGTAAAGCAGGGTAATATACATTTCTTAATATTGCAGAAGTTTCCTTAATCTTATTGTTTAAACTTTTCAATAAACTGTAATGTTTATTAGTAGTTTTTCATTTCCAACTGTCAGATAATTCCTTTTGCTAAGTTGGGATAAACAGGGTCCCCCAGTGCCTCTGGTTTCTGTTTCGTGTGATATATATCTGACCAGACACTTGATGTAATAGAGAAATATTGTGTTTCCCACTGTGTTGAACTTGGAGGTTCAAATGTGTTAATGCAATTGAATTGATTGTAATATTTTATAAAAGTTTCTCCAACGGAAATATGGTTAGCGATTCAAGTTGTCAGAGGTTATGAGAGCACATGGAAAGGCTTGCTTGCAGGATTGGAAGCTTCTGGCTAAGTCCTGGAGGAAAGGCAGGAGGCTTGGTTTCATCGAGTTTATTCCCTGTTGTCTAGGAAGAGAAGCATCTGAAGGAATGACCGTCAGGTTCTCCCCAGAAAGGTCTGCAGGGAGAACAAGATATATTTGTATTTTGTAAAGAGTATGCATTTGTGCACAGTGAACATGGCATGGCTGGTTCCACGTCGGGCCTCCTTTGCTAAGCACCCCAAATCTGAGTGGATCAGGAAGTCGAGGGGGCTACACCAAGCTGGAGATTGACCTGAAGAATTCCAAGCCATTTTTGCCAGAAAGGGTGGGAAATGGCAAAGTTAATCACCACTGAGAGAGAACTTTTTCTTTATCAAGTACCCTAGAAGTCCTGTTATTCTTTGCAGTTGCCCCGCAGGGGAAAATCCTATCTTAAATGATCAGCACGAATGATGAAGAAATTCATTTTACGCTCTCCCTGACTCTTTTTTAATTGATTTTTTTTCCCCTCTCGGAAATGGCAAATAATTTAACATTGTTACAAAATTCCTTCCGCTCAATAGCACAGGGGGAAAAAAACTCACAGTCGCGGTAAGGAAAAGGGTAAAACCCCACTTGGCTAATGAGGTCGATAACTGAGCCATTAGTTCTGCTTGAAGCCCCTGTCAGCCCCAGATGAAGTTGATGGCTGGTCCTGGGGTTCTCAGACTCCTTCCGAAGCACATTCTGTATACCCTTCCACCCCCTGCAGGGCGGCTCTGGCATTCTGGTCTCTCAGAATTAAAAAACAAAAATTACCGGGGATGTTTTCTGTTTTCTGTGCAGGTGCCAGGATGATGGAGAGGATGCTCAGGGCAGAAGCCTGTTGGTTTTCCGATGCTGAATTCCAGCTCCGTGGCCTCCTAATATTTAGCGAGAAAAGCAGTCTGAATATAATTTTCAGAAAAGACTGGATTGAATGGAGCAATCAGTAGAGAAGGCTTCTGAAGCCGCCTTTTGTAATTTCTTCTTTCCTCTTCTTTAAATGGTGCTCCCAGCTAGTCAGGACCCATGGGGGTGGGAGGCACAGAGGTGAGCCTGTCATCCATAGGGTTGTCCTTGAGCCTTGAATCTCTTTTCTGCCTTAGGATTTAGATATGCTCTGAGGCCTGGAATGGAATCTGTGCTGTCTGATATGGTAGCAACTAGCCACATGAGGCTATTTAAGTTCAACTTAATTAAATAAAACTAAAATTAGAATTTATTTCCTCAGTTGCAGTAGCCACATTTTAAGTGGTCAATAGCCACGTGTGGCTAATGGTAGTGAATTGATAGAGCAAGGATGGAACATTTCCATCCTCATAGAAAGTTCTATTGGACAGTATCTGCATGAGACCCCAGGTCTGGTTACCCAAGCTGGAGGGCTCGAATATACTTAGAGCATAAAACTGGAAAGCCCACAGAATTTTATGTTGTTTAGACAGCAAGTCTTACTGTTCATTGGCAGAGAGAAAGAAGGAGCCCATATACAGCCTGTGGAGGAAAGAAGCCATGTACGTGGGCTCTCTCCAAACAGGGCTGCTGGCAGCCACAGGGCGGGATGGAGCGGGGGCCTGCCACGTGACTCTGCCTAGTGACCACGATATGGTGCTGTGATTCATTCCCTCCCAGCTGGCCCTGAGGATTCCCAGCAGAGGAATGGAATATACCAAGGCCCAGAGGCAGGACGAGAATGTCCCATTCCAGGAACTGGAGGGCATATCATTCATTCTAAGGAACTGGCAAGGTAAATGCTAGGCAAAAGCAGTGGCTGTGGCTGAACCCTCTGTGTGCAGAGGCTGAGCATGAGGTCAAGGTAGCACGCTCAAGACATCTTCCCACTCAGGGTTTCAGAGGGTCTGTCCTATGTGTGACCTTCAGGTGAGGCCCCAGGTTTCTCACACTCTCCCAGAGCTGGAGCCATGAGCCATTCCTGGAGATGGTGCCAGTCCGGCTTCCAGCCTCCAAGACAGTGCTCACGGAGGGTGTAACAATTTGTAATTTCCAAAGATGGCTGGACTCACATAAGTCCCATTCCTGCTCTTCTTACAATGTTAGGTTGACTCTCGCCTTGAACCTGAGTGGACCTTTGTAACTCCCTTGACCGAGAGAGCATGGAGGAAGTGAGGCTGCCTGACTTTGGAGGTTATGTCATAGAAGGCGATAAGCAGCCTCTCTTCCCCTTCCCCTCCCCTACCTTCTCCTTCCCTTCCTCTCCACTCTGTGCCCCTTGGGAGCCCTGGGCTGTCATGTAAGCAATCTGATTCCCTTGAAGCTAACGTGATGGAGAGATCATGTGAAGAGGCTACATGGAGAAAGAGAGAGATGCCTGAGGAGCCCCAACTGGTCCAGCATGTAGCAGGGTTCCCAGAGATCATGGAGCAGAGAGAAGCCATCCCTGCTGTGCCCTGTCCTCATTCCAGACTCAGAACCCATGAGCATAATGAATGAATGTTTTATGCCACTTAGTTTGGGGATAATTTGTTACGCAACCGTTGTAACTGGAACGGTGGGTCTGGTGGGATCCTTGGGGGTTGGAAAAAGTACCAGCTTTTCATCTCGGGTGGCCTAGAGCATCTCTGGCAGGTGCTGGGAGCAGTAGAGTCCTTTTGCAAATGCAGTCAGACCTTGTGAATCTAGAATTTGGAATTTGGTTTGGTTTCTAATCAGGGTTGGGCTGGAACTCCCCAGAGCACCTCCCATCAAGAAAGGGCTTCCAAGAGCAAATAGGAATGGCGACTGAGTGAGAGGAGTGCTCTAGTGACCTAGAGGACAACTGATTTTGAAGAGGCCCAGCCAAGTGTGCATTACATCTACACATAAACAATTGATATGCTTACCACAAATCCTTGTCAGTCCACCAAAGCGGCCCTGAAGGACCTAGTTATGGGAACTACAACTAGGTTTGTTAGACTTAGAGCTCAGCTAACGTCAGTCTAGTCACTTGCACTTAAAAAAATAATAATTGATGAGCATTTCTCAATGGTTCTTAAAATCCAATGTTTACTTTTTGAGATTAGATGGCGCAGCTTTTGTGTGGATAATCGTTGCTACTGTTAATTGAGAGCTTCAGATGTGCACGGCAGGCACTGTGCCGGGTACTTTTACCTGAAATGTTCTCATTTAACTCTTACAGCATGCCTTTGAGGGAGACTCTAGAATTATCCTTGTTTTGCAAATGAGGAAACCATGGCTCAGAGAGGTAAAGGGAGCCTTGGACTGCCGAGGAGCCCTGGGCTGCCATGTCAACAGTCTGACTACCTTGAAGCTGATGTGTTGGAGAGATTGTGTGAAGAGGCTCCATGGAGAAAGGGAGCGATGCCTGGGGAGCCCCAACGGGTCCAGCATCCAGCTGGGGCCCAGCAGTCTAACTCCAGAGCATGAGTGGGTGACCACCATGTTGATTTAGCCTCTCCAAGGGAGCCTTGTCCATCTTCCCAAAAGCTCTGGTGGCAGGCAGCTGGCACAGCACCCAGCAGCTCCTGAGCTCCACGTATGCACACAGTGAGAGGTCTCCTTGGGGGTGCCAGTGCAGCGGGCTGCATGACCTTGGGCAAGCCTCCCACTGTGGGGGTAGGTTTGCCTTGAAGATCTGGAAGCCCCCTTCCCAGTCTTGGAATGGAGAGGCGAGCCCAGGGTAGCAAATATCCCCTTAGGTTGCAGCTCCTGTTTGCAAAGCCTGCTACAGATGCCTTAATTAATTATTCAGGCTGACATCTCCAGCTCCAAAATCAGACAGTTGAGAAAAGATCATAGGAATATAATCAATGTGAACTTGGCTGATAATTGCTGGTCCCAGGGTGGTGTGAAGAGAAGAAAACCCTCCAAATTGGTCTTCCCTTACACTTTGGCCCTGGTTCTGCCAGCGGCCAAGATAAAACCATCCTTCCTCAATAATGAATGAGCAGGCGTGTGTCCCCCCCCCCCCCCCCCCCCCCCCCCGCGGGGTTGGCCCTCCAGAAACAGGCGTCTGCCCGCGCGCACACCCACAGGTACCAGCCGGTCGGAGGGGCGCGAGCACTGAGTCACGGGGCTGACCCAGCAAAGTGCCAGGAGTGTGACCGGAGTGAAGGGTTGCTCTCTCTGTCTCCGAGGTGGCGTGGCAGATCAAATCACAGCGGATCAGGCGCCGAGATGTTGCCTTGCTCTGAGTGACAGAAGTTAATAATTAGTGACAATGATTGACAGATACACTCCATCTGCTGCTCCGACGCCTAGGAGCAGTTATTCCACAACTGTCTGCGGGCACAATGAACTCCCCCGGGAGCGCGGGCTGGCCCGTGATTGACAGCTGCCTCCAAGAGAGACAGGCCACTGACGGGAAAGTCGCTGTCAGCAGAAGCGCTCCGGTCCCCTCCGTGTTCCCGAGGAGGCTCGCTGGCTGTATACATTTATTCTGTTTCATTTATCATGTCAGCCGCGGTTTTAAATAGATTACTAGCTAGCCTGTTTTTTAACTGGAGAGTTTTCTATCGGTAAATTAGAAGCATCCACGTAGTCGACTGCTTTCTGGGATGCAGACCTTCCTCTGGTTTGTTCTCTGGATAGATGGAGAGGAGGTGGAAAAAGCTCGCCTGGGTTATGGATTTAACTGATCTTTCCATTAAAATCAAAATGGAATCTTTAACCAGACGCCCTACCGTAAAATGGTGCTGAGCGTTACTTCATACACTCCAGCTCAAAAGTTCAAAGCAAAGCAGAAAAGTTCCCTGGTTTTTCCCTAAGAAATAAACACGTCTCTGACTGTGCCTTTAGATGACGTAACTTGTAACAATTGCTCCTTAAACGATATTTGCATTTTGAGACGCCGAGGAGAATTTTTTGACAATTCAGAACTCCAGCTTTCTCAGCATAAACCGTCTATTCCCTTGTGATTTTCATGGTCAAAATCTGGAACTAACTAGATGGGTAATCTTAAATGCGGGTTACGGTTCTATCGAAACCAAAGTCCAGAGTCCCCACCCCCACATCTTCCCTGAGTATTTTTATCCTAAATTAAAGCTCAGCTTCAAACCAGCCCACATGTAACCAGAGGACTCTGACACGTTCCAGCTCTATTATAAATAGGAAAACAGAAATATATATATATTTTTACTAGAGGAATTGTCGTCACCTAATTGTTCCTACTTATAATTTGTTGGCTTTCTGGAAAAATGCATTTTAATTTTGCTTCATTTAGGATCCAACAGATAGGCTTTCCGGGCCATCACTTATTCCTCTCTCTCCTTTTGTCCCTCTGATGCTTTAGCATAATTTAAAGCACCGTCCATTGCCGTTATGAATAAAAGCCTACTTAAATCCTGCTATTTAAAATACACTGAACCCTGTTTATATTGATCTCATTCAGAATGTTTTCCCGCATATGATGTCCATCTTTTAAAGGATGGGTCATGTTTCCGCTTAAGATGTTTTCTTATCTTATTCCCCTAAAATGATATAAACAGTTTCAGTATTCTTGATAATTAGGTATGCGGGTAAAGAAGAGACATCCTGTTCTTTTTCAAGTTTTTAAATGATCAGGATACCAGAAAATGAAGTCATAGGGAGTACAAATGTTTGCCTCTCATCTGGGGATCTGTTTTCCTCCCTGCTTCTATAGAAAGGAAAGTTGCTAGGACACAAGATGGCAGCGGCACCCTAGCCCACCCCTAGTTGCATGAGCTGCCTCAGTCTTGCCCCAGATGGCCCCATTGTCCTGCCCCAAAGGCTCAGAATGGGAGTGGGGTGAGTGGGGGCTGAATATTGGAGAGGAAATATATAAGAAGTCCTTCCAATGCCCCCCTCCCCATCCCCAAGTTCAATGTGTACCTGCCTGTCCTGCAGTAAATGAGTGCATGAAATACACGTGCAAGTTTGTGTGGTTGGTGTCTCTCCTATCTTTTCTAGAGAGACTTTGAAGAAGGGGTGTTGATGGAGCTTGTTTGTCTATTTATTTTTGGTCCATCAGTTGGAAGGTAATCATCTCCATTTTCCTCTTCAGAACCTGCCCCTGTTAAAGCCACAGTGGCCTGACATAGCCATGCACTGTGCCAGTCCCAGGAATGCAGTGGGGAGCAGAGAGACCTCCTCAATAGCTTACCAACCATTGAGGGGTTAGACCAACGAACAAGAATGACACCATTTCATGAATAATGCTGTGATGAGGGAGCCTGGAGGAGGGAGCCTGGAGGAGGGCGCCTGGAGGAGGGAGCCTGGAGGAGAGGCGCTCCTCTGGGTCTCGGGTCGTCCAGGAAGCTTTCCAGGAGGAAACCTATGAAGGGAAAAGGGGTTTGGGTGAGATTGAGGGTGTTTCAAGCAACAAGAATGGCACTTGGGAAGGATATAAACAAAGTTCAGGGGCGTTGCCGCGTCAACTGAAGAAGGAAGCGGAAGTCACTTCACTAGGGCCTTATCTCCATGTTGAAGGGTCTGGACTCTGTGTTAAGGGTTTGCGCTTTAGGAAGATCGCTCTGCAGTGATCTGCAGAATGGCTTGGAGTGGGTGTGAGATGGGAGGTAGGGTGTGGTCAGGAGGCTGTTGCGGGAAGAACCTTGGCCCAGGTCAGGGGAGCAACAGAGAGAAAGGAGAGGTGTAGACAGACAGCAGAGACAGCTGGGAATGTCTCTAGACTTGCTGGACTCCAGCTTGAGTGACTGGGTGGAAGGAGGGGCTGTTCTTTGAGATGAGGAACACAGGAAGAGGAGCTTGTCGGGGTGGCAGAAAGACGATGAGTTAGATCTTGGACGTGTTGAGTTTGAAATGTCTGCAGTCAAGGCTGGCTTTGTGGGTACGCAACCTGGGCAGTCTGCCTGCACTCAGAAGGGTTCTGGGCTTGGTTTAACGCTCTGCTGTCACCGTCTTGAAATTCATGATAAATTTTGAACAAGACACATCATATTTTCATTTTGCACTGGTCCTCTAACCAGTTCATCCAAGTGAAAAACTCAGGTGAGCAGCTTCGTCTCTAGCTCCAGAAGTCAGGGCTGGAGAAAGACATCTGGGATGCTTCAGCAAAGAGAGGGGGTTTTTAAAACCCTGGGAGAGGACGGGCTCATGAGGGCAAACGTGAGGAATGAGAAGAGAAGAGAATCAAAAATAGGACCCCGAGATACACAGCATTTTAGGGACGGGCTCGAAGGAGGAAGAATTTCCAAGTGCAAAGACCCTGTTACCTGTTGCCACGTTTTGCCTTAGAGATGAAGCACTGAAGGTTAGCCATTGTCTTCGGTCTGAGGAGTGTCTGTCTCGGTCTCAGGTTGTCAGCTAAATGGCAAACTCAGCCAGCAAATGAAAAAAAAATCTGATGAGCAACTATCTACAGTTATTATTATAGACATTTGCAACATTCTCCAGATTTCAGAGTACCTTCATTCATTCATTTGACAGGTGTTTATTGAGCACCTACTGTGTGCCAGGCACTGTGCTGGGTGCTGGTGATGTATCAACAAACACAGAGACAAAAACCCCACCCTCATGGAGCTTTCCTTCTAGTGAGGAGAGACAAACAGTAAACAATAAACGTAATAAGTGGGTATATTATATAATATAATATACCAGAAGGCAGTAACTGCTTTGGAAAAAATAAAATCTGCCTTCATTTTTCTTTTTAAACCAAAAATAGCATTTTGCCTCGTGTAACTGGAGCATCATGGATGGGCACTGGGGCTCCGGTATTTTCCTCACGTCTGCTTGCTTTCTTCACTCCCTCTGTGTTGACTCTCATCCAGAGGACCCCACCCTTGTGGGCGCTCAGATATGCCACCAGCAAACAAGCAGGTGCAGATCCAGCAGCAGAGAGTGAGGGTCTGCTCCCATCTTGCAGCGAAAGCCCCGAGACCCTCGGTGTGGACTGGCTTGGATCCTCTGCCCTCCTCTGTACCACTCCTCTCCCCCGTCATCTCTACAATGGTCCAGGGTGGAAGGTGTCCTTATTCTCACTTCACAGCTGAGGAAGACTGAGGCCAGGAGAGGCGAATGACCTTCCCAGTGCCCCACGACTAGAATGTGGCAGCAGACTTGGGAGCTGGGCCCCAGCTCTCTGACCCCAAAGCCTTGTCCCAAGGCAGAGTATTAATACATTTAAAGACATCATCTCTCCCCAAATCTACTCTAAGGCTTAAAGGTGACAAATTTAAAGTACCGTGAAAGACTTGATTAAGGACGTGATTAGGCAACCAGATGAGTGTGCACATGACAATTGCTTAGGAATTCAGCGCAATCCTTAAATTATGGGGATTTAGACATTAGAGACCCTCCAGTCCAATCCTCACCTCTGATAGGCACCAAAACTGATGTCCATAGAAGGGAAGGTATACCTGGTCACCCAGCAAGTAGAGAAAGGGTGGGGGTAGGAGGGACCATAGGACTCTGTTAATCTGGACCGGTAGGAGTGACTGGGTCAAACCTCTCTGTGGTGTAGCCATTCAGTAGCCACTTAGGTTGTCTAAGCTTGCCTAATGTCTACCACCTGGCTAAACACCACCACTGGTGGGTTACCTAATGAAGATTCACAGCCTCTTAACAACTTTACTGTTTGATAATTTAACCTCCCACTAGTTTTTCTTGGTGATAATGGTCATATCGCACTCTCACTGAGTACGTACCTTCGTCTTCCCATTTAATCCCACCAGCAACTCCAAGAGATATGTTCTATTTCTAATCCCCTTTTACAGATGAGACAGCTGAGCCTTAGACGGACGAGGGAACTTGCCCTTGATCATGGACAGTAAGTGGTAGAGCCTGGATCTCAATCCAGGTCCGTCTGATTCTCCAGCCCAGGTTTTTAACCACTGGCAGAGCAAAAATTTTTCTTCTTCCTTTTAAAAAAGAACATTAAAAACTAGTAATGGATACAAAGTACAGCATGTCACTTTCCCAAACCCTACAAGCACTTTTTTTTCTTTTTGAGGTGGAGTCAGTTCCTTCTATTCCTGCTGGGAATAGAAGCCATCAGTTGAGTAGCAAAGTGCACTAACGTCTAATGTGACTGAGGCTCAGAGCCAAAGACCTTGATAAGGTTCTCGACTGATTCAAAGGGCCTTTGAGGCTGAATGAAGCAGAAAGCTACAAAGCCCCAGGACAGAGGCTCTCACCATTCTCTGGACTGTCACGTCCCTATCGGGAGGGGATTTATTCCTCTCTGTCAATTGCACAGTGTGCGCGAGGTTTTCCCAGGTTTCACTGTCATCGAAAGTGCCGAGGGAATTACCCACTCGAAATAATCATAACAGCTCCCACTTATTGAGTGCTTATGTGCCGGGACTGGCTAAGAGCTTTGTGTAATTACCTCCTTTAATCCTCATGAGAGCAGATAGGAGAACAGAGGTAGGTAGGTCCCGTGAAGTAGGTAAAATTGAAATCCCCTATTCACATAAAACAAGCTTGAAACTTCCTTAGAGGGGTCGGATGACTCGCTGAGGGTTACGGTTTCTAAGTAATGGAGCTGAGATTTGAACCCAGTAACGGCTGCCATCTTAGCCTCCGTCCTCTAAGACCTGCCACAGAACTCAGAGGCACTTTTGAGGCCGCTGAGGCTAACTGAGGCTGGAGTGGGGCAGGGACCTGTTCAAGGTCCGCAAGCATGCCACTGGCAGAACCGGGACAAGAATGGAAGTGCCCCGACTCATTACCTAGCACCCTTTAACATAGTGTTGAGCTTTTGAGCAACTTATTCTGCAAGGATTCCTAAAACTGTCCTAGAGGAAAAATTGATGAGCGTTCTATTCCTAAAACACTTCCCCAGCTCCATATGCAATTAGCCATTATTACTCAGAGCCCTTGGCTTCAACCCTGCCCACTGTCCCGCATTTTTCAGCTGCTGTCGATGACCTCATCTCCATCTTCGTGAGTTCATCTTTGCTGAGGGACAGTAGCATGCTCGGCCAATGAACCTTCCACCCTTAGCCCATCATGCCAGCCCCAACAGGAAACCTCTTTGTGGCTCCAGAGACTAAGCCAGACCTATGGTTATAAAACAGGTCACCAGTTCTGCACTGCCCTGTCCCTGTGAATGTGCGCCCTTCGAAGAGGAGCCCGAGTTTCTTGGGGATTTCCTACATGCCTGGCTCTCTATATAACTTGTCGTAGTTAATCGTCAGCCACCCTTTGGGGGAAGTATTGCTTTTAACCCAACTTTACAGGTGAAGAAAAGAAGGCCCAGAGAGAGACGATGAGATGCCACAAAACACGGCCAGGAAGCTGCAGAGTCAGGACTCGGGCCCCTGAAGTCTGTGTGACTCAGGCTTCTGTGCTTTGCCCATGACTCTTGACTACATTTTTGTGAAGTTTATTCCAGATTGTGGGGGAAAACCTAAGGAGACGTTTTTCTTTCACATGGCTCACTGTGTTCTTTGGACATGGGGCCAAGTCTTCCCTATGCCCTTGGGCAAGGACAAGCCTGAGAACTGTCCACCTCAAGGCATGAAGCTGGTCTGCTGAACTGCCAATCCCGTGCTCTAACACCTCAGTTAAGTGACCTGCCTTCTGCTTGAACATCCAGCAGCTATTTGTTAAGTCCCTCGCATGTGTCGGGTACTGTAGCAGTTACTGGGGATGGTGACAAGATTCGTGTTTCCTGCCTCCCTCAGCTTATAGTCTATTGCAGAAGACACAAAATGAAATAAGTAATTAGAGTCTTGTGGGATGAGTAAAACAATGGGTCAAGCAGGGAGTACTCAGAGACACACAGAAGGGGCATTGAACCCAGCCTGGGGAGCCCCGTGGGGGAAGGCATCCCAGAGGAGGTGAGGTTGAAGCTCATTCCGAAAGAAAGAATAGGTGTGTGTTAGGCAAAGATGTGGAAGAATGTTATAGGCAAAAACCTGAAGTGAAAGAGAAGATGAGAACTTCTTTCAAGACAGCCCATTCCATTTTTGTTCTATCTTTCCATACTCCTAGCTTGCCTATGGTCATACACCTGGGAAGTAAAGCTGTTTGGCTCCAGAGATGATGCTCTTAGCCTCCACTCCATGTTCCCTTTCCTCCTCTGGACACTGTTGTGTCTGGATGTGATGCCCGGAATTGTTGCTGCTGTCTTGACACCGTGAGAGGAGCCGGCCGGAGGGCAGGACTGATTCACTGAGGACGCACGGTGGAGAGATGTAAAGAACGTGAGTCCTTGATGACATCGTGCAACTTCTGAATCAGCCGGCCTTGGAGTGCCGCTCACCCCTGCTGCTCTTAAGTGAAGTAATATAGTGTTTGAGAACATAGTTCTGAATCCCAGCTCTGCCACTCATTAGTCATGTGACTTCAGGCAAGGTAACTTTTCTGAGTCTCAGCCTCCTCATCTATAGAATAGGGATAATAAAAATTGATCATAATTGTATTTACCTAGCAAGTGAGGTTGTGAGGATTATGTGTGTTAATGCGTGTCACGAGCTTACAGGAATGCCTGGCCTTAGGAAGTGCCAACGGATGGAAGCCATTAGCATTGCCAACACACATTTCCGTAGTCGGCTCACACTCCCAGCCTTTTCGAAGCTCTCAATTAATAACAGAGAGACTGGGGCTAATCACAGTGCAGGTTGCTCAGCACTATGAGAGCCCAGAGCAAAGGGCAGTTAACTTTTGCAGTGGGAGGAAGCGAAGGGCCACAGAGGCCACGTGTTTGAGCAAGGGCTGAAAACAGGAGTAGAAATTTGAGGGTAAAGAGGAGGAGGGAAGGCATTCTTGGCCGTGAGAGCAGCCTGAGCAAGGCGTGGAAGTGTTTAAGTGCTTTGTAAGGGGTAAGTGGCGGGTGTGGTTAGAACTTTGCAGGGGTGTGTGGGAGGAAGGCGATGAGGCTGGAAATACGGGTTGGGGCTAGCTGTGGAAGGCTTTGAGAGCAAGACGAAAGGGTTTGCTGTAAGTCCCAAGGGTGTTCCATGGAACCACAGTCCTGAAGGATGCTACTTGAAACAAGGGTTCCAGGGTGGTCATCAGGTCTGGAGATGCTGCCCACGTTGCCGTCCTGGCAATGAACAATGCACATTAGCATCATAAGGGCTCTGACAAGTCCTGTAGGAACAAAACCTGTTTACCTTGGTGTAACCCAGTGTTTTACAAACTTCTTCAACCCCAAGGAGCCCTTTATTCACTCAGCATCCATGACTGCAGGTCACATGTCAGGGGACGCTGTTCGCAGCATTAGGGAGCTGCCAAAAGATTAGAAGCCCAGGAGTGAGGGGTCAGTTCTGTGTTTTCCAAAGATTCCTTCTAATTATTTTAACAATGAGGGATCAAATTAAGTCAAAAGTAAACTGTTTCAAGGGGTTGCCTTGCTCAGCTGGGGATCTTTTGTTTTAAACGAGTGACTTCTCTTGGCTGTGTCCCTCTCTGAAAATCTTCTACCTTTCAAGGAACGGACGCAGAGAAACTTCCCGCCTCATCCTGTAGCTTTCCTTCTGACCTTTTTGCTGTGGCTCTTTAAAGTTGAAGGTTAGATACTTCAGGCCCAGCACTTGGATTGACACTTGAAAGCCACGATGGGGCTTTTTGGGGGTTAAAGGTTATAGTCGCTGGAGCTGCAGTTTGACTTGAAAAGTTTTTTGAAGTTTTTCTTTTCATTCCTTTCTCTTTCTTTGCTTTCCTTCTCCCTCTCTCTTTTTTCACAGATGGGCCAGTTTAAAATGATGCTTCCCAACTTGGCAGATCCTGCTGAAGGTGGAACATGTGAAAAGCATGCTCCTTTGGAAGATTTTGCCAAGAGCCAAACTCCTCAGTCCGCTGGAAGTGGGGGGAGGAGAGGGCATGTGAAAAATACAGATTCCGGGGAATCGCTTCTTGGGTGATCAGGATGCACAGGAAAGTGCAGAAACTACAGGCCTGGGAATCTTCAGATTTTAGACATTTGACTTATGGCTACTCTGCAGGTGGGAATATCTGCTCTTTATCTGTCTTCCCTCAGTGCCGCCCAGCCCTGCCCAGCCCCAACTCCAGGTACCCCCTTAGGATTCCGATTAGGTCTTACTCCAGTCCATGCAGACTCTGGCTCCACCAGCTGGATCTCCACCGCCTTTTCTGCTTTTACTCCCCTGCCGTAGCCAGTGTCCTTGCTGCTAGGGTGGTGAGGAATGGGGCCCAGCTGCAGGAGCGAGGACTCGGGGGTGATGGAGGTGGTGGTGAGCATTCTCGGGGATTGATGCCATCGGTGCTGGTCCGGCTTCATAGTGCTGTGAGTGTCCCACTTTATGGGCATCTGACTCCCATAGGGCTCCTGCTGTGGGGATGGCTATAGGGACAGTTGCTCTGTTTGAGGTCTCAGGGGCTCCTCCTTCCTTCTGACTGTGTCCATCTCTCCTTCCTTTTTTTTTGTGTGTGTGTGAGGAAGATTGGCCCTGAGCTTACATCTGTGCCAACCTTCCTCTATTTTGTATGTGGGATGCTGCCACAGCATGGCTTGATGTGTGGTATGTAGGTCCGCACCCAGGATCCAAACCTGCAAACCCCAGGCCCCCAGGCAGAGTGCACGAGCTCAACTACTGCACTACCGGACTGGCCTGCTCCTTCCTTTTTTTTTTTTTTTTTTTAACCTCTGCATCACTGCAACATTGCCTTTGTCCTCCACACTGTGACAGGTCACCTCCCGGGGCTAAGTCACTTATGGCAACATTAGTAATAACAGATCTTTATGGTTTTCTTCTTACCCCCCACCCCCAATTCAGCTTTAAAAGGAAATATCCCATCTGCTACCATACCAGGATCCCCACTTAGGAGGCCTAACTTGCTCCTTTTCCTGGAGAACCATCTTAGCTCTTGGGAGACAGTGCTCCAGGCTGGGCTAATTATTGAAGCGATCAGTAATATTTTCCCCAGTGGGAGCTACTGGTGCCCCAGAGGCTTTGGTCTCTGTCTTAGTCAGCTCTGGCTCTCGTAACAAAATACCAGGGACTGAGTGATTAAACAACAGGGAGTTGTTTCTCACAGTTCTGGAGGCTGCGAAGTCCAAGATCAAGGTGCCGACAGGGTTGGTGTCTGATGAGGATTCTCTCCTTGGGTTGTAGACGGCCACGTTCTTGCCTCACGTGGCCTTTCCTCAGTACGTGCACATGCAGAGAGAGAGAGGAAGCAACCTCTCTGGTGTCTCTTCTTATAAGGACACTAATCACATCATGAGGGCCTTACTCTCATGACCTCATCTAAACCTAATTACCTCCCCAAAGCCTGTCTTGACCTATACTGGGGGGTAGGGTTTCAATAGGAATTTTGTGGGGATGCAATTCAGTCTATAGCAGTCTCCAAGTCCTTGTTCCGACTATATCTCATCCGTAAGAGAACTCATCCTCTCCTGCATCCTCTGTATTGTTACCCTGGTGGTCTCATCTAGCCATGTGCCTTTAAATATTATATACATTAGTCAGGGTTCCTGATTGTGAGCAACAGAAAGGAAGTGTGGCTGCCCTAAGCAAAAAAGAAAATCCACTGAGAGGCCATTGGGGTGCTCCTGGACTAGATGGGAGCGGGGACCACGACTGGAAAAGAGATGGGGACTTGGCAGCAGGAACTGCATGAAGGTCAGGGCTCAGGGAGAGGCTCATCCTCACTCACCTTAGCCACCACATTGACTCTGAACTTGGAACATGCCCTTGGTCTCTGAGGCACCTGCTCGAGCATCAAAGCATCATTGAAGGTCTGATGGACCTTGCTTAAATCACACGCCTGCCTCCGGAAGTGGGTGGGGAAGATGCAAAGGGCTTCAATGACCCCCACCTCCTCCCCCAGCTCAGCTCTCTGGCCAGGGCTGCAGTGGAGGGGGTTAGCCTCCCACCACACCTACAGGAAAATTCTGTTGAAAGGGAGATCTGAGTGCTTTTGGGGAAGAATGTGGATAGTTGGATTTCAAGCCACAAAGCAGTAAATGCGCATTACACCATTTGTTGGCAGAAGGCTCCAGATTTATACCTTTAGCTCTGACTCTTCCCTGTGCGCATGTCTTGTCCAGTTGATTTTCTTCTTGCTGTTGCCCAAATCGGCTGTACCTGTCCCCACCATCTTCCCCGTCTAAGTAAACAGCTCCACCATTCATGCAATTTCTCAGACCAGAAACGGAGGAGTCACCTCTGACTCCTTTCTTTCTCTTGCTCCCTACACCTGTCCATCGGCAGGTTCTGTTGACTCCACCCAAACTATAGCCTTGTATTTTCCACTTATTGTCATCTCCATTGTTAATATCCACATCCAAACCATCATGGTCTCTCACTGGACTACCTCGATAGCCTTTGAATTGGTCTTCTTGCTTCTTTCTCCTCTTGCTTTCCTATAATCCATCCATTCTCTACATGGTGGCTTTCTAGAATCATAGCATGACTGCCTCTAGTTAGAACTTTAAAAACTTCTAAGAGTTTCCCTTTTTACAGGGAATAAACTCCAAACTCTTTGCCATGGCTTCAAGGGCCTCTACCTGGTCTGGCCGTTTTCCATTTCTACAGCTTCTTCTCATGCCACCTCCCTCCACCTCCCCTAGTGTTTTTTGCACTCCAGCCATGCTGGTCTTTCCATTCCTGTAACATCTGGCCTCTGCCTGGCTCAGGCCTGTTGTCTTTGTTGGGATGCTCTTCTCCTACTCTTGGCAGAGCTCCTTTTCACCAGGAAGATCTAGAATCAAATGTTACCTCCTCTGAAAGTCTTTCTCTGACCACCCAACCAAAGGCACTCCCCATCTGTACTCTCTATCGTATTACTGTTTTGTTGCTTTTATAGCACTCATCATTATCTGAGGTGATCTAGTTTATTTAGAATTTTCTTTGCTTGTCTGCCTCTTCTTCTTAAAATATAAACTCACCAAGAGCAGGGTTCTTGTCTGTCTGTTCACAGCTGTGTTCCCACTGCCTAGGAAAGTGTCTGGCCCATGATAGGCACTCAATAGCTATTGGCTATTTGTGAATGATGGTCACTAACACTACTGGTTAGGGGCCCTTCAAGCCCAGGGTCCTGCTTAGGGCCAAGCCCCCATGTGGGTGAGGGGAGAGGCACATGGCAGCAGCCCAGAGGATGGAGCCCCACCTCCATCCAACAGTGTATTCAACAGCCCTACCTAGGCAGTGTCCCCTCAGTGCTCCCATGGTCTCCATGTTTGCCCAAGCCCGAAGACAAGGTGTCACTTTTAATTCTCTTGACTTCCACGTTCCCCACATCTGATCAATCACCAAGCCCTAAAAATCAATAAGAAGAAGACAAACAACCCATCAGAATATCAGACCAAATCTGTAAACAGGCAGATCACAGAAAAGAAATACAAATGGCTATAAAGACACAAGGAGATGCTCAACCTCACGAGAAAGAGGGAAATGCACAGTAACATGAGCTTTCTTTTGTCCCCATAAGGACGATAGAAATTTATAAATATGGATAAAATATCGAGTGTTGGGAAGGGGTGAGGAAATGAGTGCTCTCGTGCACTGTGGGTGGTAACATGGGTTGGTTGAGCCTCTTTAGAGAGCCACATAGCAGCATCCATCAAAATGTACATACCCTCCAACCCACCCATGCCACCTGTAGTTGTCTGTCCCAGAGAAATACCCACAGGAGTAATCGGAGAGCAAGGATGATCATTGCAACATGGTCTATAAAAGCAAAAAATTAGGAATAACCTAAGTGCTCACCAACAGGGGAATAGGTAAGTAAGCTGGGTACTTCCTTCTTATGGTTTAGTGCAGTGAGCCAGTGGTGCAGTAGTTCAAAAATGCAAGATACATCTTTAAATATTGACATGAAAATACCTCCAAGAAATGCAAGACACATTGTTAAGCAAAAACCAGAAGTTGCAGAATGATATTGACAATACGATCTTATTTATGGAAAAATAACCACACAATGTGCATTTATAATAATAGCTAACAATTATTTATTAAGTAATAATAATACTAATATTTACACAGTACTTATTCTGTACCAGGCATTTTTCTAGGTGATTTAGGTACACTAACTCATTTAATCCTCATAGTCACTCTGTGGGCTAGATACAATTATGGTCATCAGCCCCATTGGTAGATAACGAAATCGAGCCACATAAAAGTTAAGCAACTTGCCCAAGGCTGCACAGCTAATAGGTCATGGAGCTGGGATTCAAAGCCAAATTGATTGTGTCTTTTAACTGGTGCACTGGTGTAATAGTTAGACACTGTGCAAAGCACTTGGTATACCTTTATTTTTACAGATAAGGAAACTGAGCTGCAGAGAGCTAAAAGAACTCACCCAGAGTCACCCGGTTTGTAAGTAGGGAGCCAGATTTGAACCCAGGTGTTTTACACCAGTACCTGTGCCTGAAGCACTGTACTGTCTCTCAGTATTTATATAGATTTATGGCTAAGGTCTAACTTCCAAACAATTGAGAAGAATACAGGGTAAAAAGAGATTGTCTTCTTTTCCTCCTCCCCACTCTCACTCCTTGTCTTAGACTTCTGGTGGGAGCCTGGCCAGGCAGGGCAGCCATTTATCACCTCACCTGGCAGAGGTGGGGCTGGGGCTAAGACTGGAGGCTGGGGTCAGAGTGGACCTGGTTGGTCCTGGAAGGACTGTCTGCTGGTGGCTACCCACAATGGGAGGGACCTCATCTGTGTGATTGGAGAACCGGGGACCAGGTAGTTTGGGCAGATGGCAGCAGGCCTCACGGAAACACTGAGTGACCCCAGGTAGTGCGTGGCCTGGTCCCTGGTGCCAGAATGCTGAGCAGTCCTTGTTGTGTTCTACAGGTGCTCTGAGCTCAGTGGTCCCAGGGCACAAGGGAGACGGCCTGGTGAGGCTGCAGAGGGCTTCTCCTGGGAGACCAGTGAAGGCTGCTATGCCTCAGCTCAGCAGGAGTCTGGGACAGGAGGCCCCAGCTTCTGACCCAGCCTCACGAGGATTTCTACAGGCACTGGGGCAAGAAGGATTTTTGCATGGAAGTTTGTACAAATAAGCTAGATTCACCTCTGTAAACACTAGGTAACCCTCCCAGCCCCTAGAGAAGGCAGAGGCATGAGTCAGACGCAGCCCATCCCTAGGCATGGGCTGCTCAAAGTCCGGTGTCTGACCCTGGGCTGACTCAGCTAGGGGACCAGTGAAGAGTGTGTGAAGGTACCTGGTGGCTCTGTCTGCAGCCACACAGTCTAGACTGAATCCTGCTGATGCCACTTCCTGGGTAAGTGTAATGCAAGGGAAGCTGTTTTACATGCTGAGCCTTGGTTTCCTCGTCTGTGAAATGGACATGATGACGGCCATGATAACTTCTCATTGGGTTATTATGCAGAGTAAGAAATGAGATGAATGCGCAGAGAGGAGAGCAGGCACTCCATGCGCGTTAGCTGTTATTTATTCATTTTAAAATTCATTGACTCTTTTTCAGTGGATTTCGCATCTCTCATTCCCTTCATGATCCTTTGCAGTCTGGCTTCAGCTCCTCCATTTTCCTAATACTGTTCTCCCCGGGGGCACTGCTGCCCTGCTCGTGGCCAAATCCAACAGCGGCTCCTGTTTTCATCTTTCCTTCTCGTCTCTGCTGCCTCGGACACCGGGAACCACTCCTCTCATCTTGAACGTCCCCGTGGTGTCGGCAACTTGGCCGTCACTGGATTTTCTTCCAGCCTCTCTGGCTGCTGCTTCTGGTTTCCTTTCCAGCCTCCTCGTCTCCCCTACCCCCAGGGCTTTGTCCTCCCTGCACTGCTTCTCACTCCACACTCTCACCCTTCCAGCTCACATTTTTAACCACCATGTATATGCGGTGCTCTCCAATCTCTGGACCATTCCTGAAGGTTCCCCTGAGCTCTAGACTTCAAGATCCGTCTAGGACGGATCCAAGATTGGACCCCTCTTCTCTGCCCTCAGCATTGGTTGGTGGAGGCAGCAGTGGGTGGCAGCCCAAGCCAGAAACCATGGAGCCCTCCTAGATGCCTCCCTCCCCTTCAACTCACACTATTGATAAATTGCCAAGTTCTGTCAGTACAGAGCTGTGGTAGGCTGAGTAATGGCCCCCCAAGCTATGCGGGTCCTAACCCCCGGAACCTGTGAGTGTTACCTTCTATGGCAAAAAGGAACTTTGCAGATGGGACTGGTTTAAGGATTTTGAGATGGGGAGATTATTCTGGTTATCCAGGTGGGCCCTGCATGTAACCGCAAGCATCCTTATAAAAGGGAGACAGAGGGAGATTTGACTCAGAAGAAGAGGGAGCGGATGTGATGATCCAAACAAGAGATTGGAGTGATTTGAGGAAGGGGTCACGAGCCGAGGAGCATATCAACCTCCAGAAGCTGGAAAAGGCAAGGAAATGGATTGTCGGCTGGAGGCTCCGGAAGGAACCGGCCCTGCTGACACCTTGCTGCCAGCCCAGTGAAAGTGACTGCAGACTTCTGGCCTCCAGAACTCGGAGGGGACAAATCTGTGTTGATGTAAGCCACGAAAATTTGTGGTAATTTGTTACAGCAGCCATAGGAAACGAAAACAACTCCTCTTTTAGATGGTTCTCCAATTTGTCCTCTTTTCCCCTCATCCTTGCTACCCCTCATCATCTCTCATCTGCATCTCTTCCTAAGTCTTGCTGCGTCTTGTAATTTTTATAACACAGGTTGGCAACAGCCCGTCACGGTAGAACTAAGCCCGAGGCCCCTGACGTGACCTGAAGGTCCACTCCAAGCAGTCTCCCGCCCACGGCTCCAGCTTCACCTCCTGCCTCTTCCCGTCTCCCCCTTTCTGCTTTGGTGCAGCCGTTCTGAACCTGGGGTCCTGTCCTCACTCGTTTTCTTCCCACCAGGTCTTTATGGCTAGGCTTCGGAAAGTCTGCGAACCTCCTGAAATCCAAGGCAAAACTTGTGCACACGTGTGCTCGTGTGTGTTCCTGGAGACGGGATCCACAGGTGGCCTAAACGGGCTCCTATGTCCCTAAGAAGGTTGCACGCTAGTGCCAGCTTCTACTTCCCTGTATGCATCGGGCGGCTTCACCCAGCACACCCTGCTCCTGTGATCCATCCGCCAGAACGCCCTTGCTCCAGAATGCCCTCACTTCATTCCTGTCTCTACTCCAGGCCGTCTCCTAAGAGACGACCCTGGGGAGGCAGGACATAGAAGGACTCTCCCTCTCCCAACCGCCTCCAGGAATACAGATGAGAATCCTCCTCCCCTCCCCCTAACCCCTGAATTTGTGAACCCCAAGGGAGGGACTTGGGGGCTAGAGTTCAAGGTATTTTCCCAAAGGACAACATTTCCCTCCCTAAGAGAAATTCTGGTGTCAGCTGTTAGGTAATAATCTCCCCACCCCATTACCTAAACCACAAACCTGGAAGAAATAAATGTTATAATGCTGGTATTAGAGCTATGCTTTGGAAGAGAAGAAAATTGGGTGATTAATTCCAACCCGGAGGATTATGGCACCTCCACAGAAGAAATGTCATTTGAGCCGTTTCTCACTGAAGAATGAGGAAGGTTGGATAAGGGGAAAAGAAAGAAATGGGAGAAAAAAAGAGGCAGGCGTGCTTGGTGTGGGGACAGTGAGTTGCGCCGTCATGTGCTGTCTGAATCTTTGGGTTTTTGGACAGAGCTGTGGCCAAAGAGGTCAGTTGGGGGTCTCATCATGGCGGACCCTGTGCTAAGGAGAGCGGGCTCCATTGTGTAGGCAGCGGAGAGCCGTCGAGCGCTGTTGCGCAGGAGGATGAAATAATCAGCTCTACGTCTTATTTGTTTTTATGTTCTCGGCACCAAAGTGCGTGACACCTGATAGGTGCTCGAAGATGCTTGTGCACAAAGGAATGAGGGTGTATTAGAAGGGTGACTCTAGGGGAAGGAATTGGGTTGGGAAGAGGCTGAAAAAGGAAGGACCTGTCAGGTACTTTTCCAGTAGTTCAGACTGGAATGCTGAGGCTGACCCAAGTGGGGCACTGGGTCAGAGACAAGGGGCATTCAGAGAGTTATTATGAGGAAGGATGGAAAGGGCTTATTGCTCATGAGATGGGGGAGGGGCGAGATCAGAAAGGGGGAGATTTGGGGAAGACTGAGGCTTGTGACCTTCAAGGAGGTGGGTGGTGGCATCATTCACCAAGGTGAGGACCCCAGGAAGAGGTGCAGGTTTGGGGAGGGCAGGATGGAGAAGAGAGTGAGGCTACAAGGAGGCTGGTTTTCTGAGATCTCTCAGGTGCTGGCTTCAGGGGGCAGGTGTGGGTGAGGGAGGTGCGGTGTTGAGGGGAGGGTGATGTGAGTTTTCCAGGTGATCCAGGTTGTGCCCCTTCCCCCGTCTCTTCCTAGAGAGAAAACTCTGAAGAGTGCTTTCCCCAAGGGCAGGGAACTCATTTGTTCTGTCTCAGAACAAACCAGCACTGAAGCCCAGCATGAAGCAGCCATTTTTCATCCCTGTCCTTGGCCTCCAGCTCCTCTGGGAGCCCTCACCCTGTTATCTCTCCGCTTGGCATGACCATCGGTTTGGACTGGAACGAGGCACCGTATCTCATGGAGATTTCCCTGATAGGTTATCAGCAGTGGCTTTCACTTTGAGTCACAGTGTTCCTAAATGTCTGGGAGAAGACCAAGCTAGCCTGATGGAATGTTAATTAGTTGAAGATCTTGAAAGTATTTCTGGATCATAGTTAGACTATGGGGTACCCCCTAATCCCTTATCCTGAAGAGGCCCCAAGATCCCTCAAGGAAGTGGTGCATAGGCAACCATCAGGGACATTTTGGGACACAGACAAGACATCCGGGGGCTTCAGGGGGACTGGGCCTGGGGCTCAAACAGCCCCTGGGGTAAGCCTGGGTATGAACTAGTGATTTGATTCTATTTCTATCCATCCATCCATCCGTTCATCCATCTACTCACCCTTTCATTTCACAAACAGTCATAAGAAGCCCATGCTAAGTACCAGAATATAAAGGTGAGCCGGCTAGACTTGTGTATTTTGTTGCTCAGGCAGACGCGTAAACAGGCAGTTACAATACCACGTGCTCAAAGTTCAAGTGTGGACCTGGTATAAGATGAAGAGGTAGCTAGGTAAAAAAGGGTAGAGGGTAAAGAATGTTCCAGAAAGGGGATGCAGCAGTTATAAAGGCCTTGGGGGCAGGCAGTGTAAGGTGGGAGAGGAGAAAGCATGAGTTCAGGAACTGAAGTAGTTCAATATGCATATATGTGCATGCATGCATGCCCACACACCTGTGGCTGTGTGTTCGTACATGCATGCGCACACGAGCCTGCATGCACGTGTGCATATGTATACATGCACACACATATGTGCACTAGCACACATGAATATGTGTGGGTGCGCACACACATATGTGTACACACGTACATGTGAGCGTGTGTATGCATTGTGTGTGTTGATGTGTGTGTGTCTATGTCTGCGTATGCATGCACCTTGTGTGACGGAACTGGAAAGAAGTGAGGCTGGATAATATGGGCAGGGAGATAACCCCAGACTCTCTTCTTCAAAGAGTTCAGGGTTTAAGAAACAAAAACCAGGAAGGGAATTGTTTTGCTGGCAACCTCTGCCCCCTTTCTGGACCTCTTGTTGTCAAACAAACCTCACCAAGGAAAGGAGGCACTGAAGGGCCTGGCCACCGTCATGGCCCACGTGAGACAGGAGAGCAGAAGGAGAGTACTTGCAACTCAACCACTCAATACATTAGCCTGCCCCACAGCCCCAATATTGCAAGAGGAAGCAGTGAAGGTATTCTGGGTTTCTGGTTTCTACCCTTGCTCTTCAGTCTCATGAAGATGCATTGAGTGGAGCTCAGAGAGCAAAGGTGTGTCAAGTCTCTGCCCCAGGCTAGTTCTCCCAACAGAAGAGAGTGATGCTGCTAAACGGAAATTTTCCAGGCCAGTGGGTGACAATCCAGTCGTGCATTTGGGCAGAGAAACAAATGCAGACCAAGTTCCTGCTCTGCTCCAAGCGTGGCTCTTGCACATGCAGGTTAATTGTTCGCGTCGAACATTTCCTCCAGAAGACTGGCATCTTAACAGGGAGCAGGAGGCGGGGGCCACGCTGCTCAGCCTCCCCAGCCCTGCCCAGCCCAGTGGGCTGACGGTGGATAATCTTGGGCCAACTGTGAAGGTAGCCGGGGGGCCCCATCTCTGTGCTGAGAGTCGGAGCTGTGGGACCCATGCCCAATGCTGTGCCTGCTCCCTGAGAGCTGCATGATGGTGCCCTTCCTCAGCCTCTCCTGGAACGTTTCCTGGGAGCCCACTTTATGCCAGGCCCTGTGGGAGGCCAGTACTGTCTCACTTGGCGTTGCTTTCCTTGAAGAGATGGGGGAAGAGACATGTGGACAATCAAGAACATCGTGCAGCAATGCCCCAGTAGAGGAATGCTAAGACGCAGTGCTGGGAGGCCCAAGGACAATAACAACAAGAATATCTAATATTTATTCAACCCTTGTTTGCATTAGGTGTGGGGCGGGGATGGGGAAACATAACAGTAATAATAGTTAACTGAAGGTTTACCAAGTGCCGGGCATTGGGTTTCAGCTGTTTACATGCATTGTTCCATCTAATCCTTAGACAC
Organism: Equus asinus; assembly: GCF_041296235.1. Classification (NCBI taxonomy): domain Eukaryota; kingdom Metazoa; phylum Chordata; class Mammalia; order Perissodactyla; family Equidae; genus Equus; species Equus asinus. The sequence continues at coordinate 84,215,551 of NC_091794.1, forward strand.
AATCCCATGAGGTCTCTGTGATGGGCAGAATCATGGCCCCCAAAGATGTCCACGTCCTAATCCTCAGGACCTGTGAATATGTCACTTTACGTGGCAGAAGTGACTTTGCAGGTGTGATTAAATTAAAGATCTTGAAGTGCAGAGAGTATCCTGGGTTATCCAGGTGGCCTGATGTAATCAGGATTGTTCTTAGAAGTGAAAGAGGAGGGTCAGAGTCAGAGCTGCCATGTGAGAAAGATGCAGCCGGCCCTCGGGGCTGAAAGGTGAATATGCTGTCTACTTCCACGTCTACTCGGAAACAGAGCATATCTAGGGCTGGCAAATAGTTGAATAATCAAATAGTCTGTAGCGATTGCTGGGAACACTGTTGAGAACTATCTGGAGGCTGTGTTGGGAGGAAAGATGTACTGTTCCATTAGCAATGTCTGCCATGGATGTGGGAAGGGAGAATGGGGCGCTTTACTTGGTTATTTCCTGCCAAGCTCAGGGCTCATTTTCCCCCAGCTCTTACACAGATGGGACAATTGAGACCCAAGTAGGAAAGCTGACTTGCTCATACCTTCACCTGCCCTTCTCACAGCAGCATATTACTCATGGGGGCCAAATAGCCCCTTCCATCTGGAATGCTAGTTTAAGAATGGGCATCTGCATCATTCGGTTCTTCTGAGTCTTGGATTCCAATACCCACCTGAGCTGGCTGACAGCCGTGTAATCTCCGTTCCAAGTGTTTTGTAATTTTCAGTCGGAGCTTCTCCAATGTAGGCTGTTCTGCTGTGAGATCGTGAGCTGCTTTCCATCAGCTCGGGAATCATGGGGGGAGGGCTGGACTTGATCAACAAATCTGGGTTCAAATCTTGGCTCCACCACTTCCTGCTTGTACGAAGTGCCTGATTTTTCTGGACCTTGGTTCCTCATCTGTAAAATGGACTATGATACTAACCTTGCAGGTGGTCCTGAAGACTGAATGTGGTAACTGCAAGTGAAAATGTCGAATGCAAAACTTAGCACATCATAAGTGGTTCATAAGTGTTTAACTAAAAAATTTAGGGTGCAATGGAGAAGAGCATGGACTTTGGAGTCAAATCCTGGCTCCAACAGAGGGGCCCTGGGCAAGTCACTTAATCTCTCCAAGCCTCAGTTTCAACTCTGTCCTATCCTTAAATCAGGAACAATGGAATCAAGTCCACAGGGCTGTTGGGAATCGTGGCTGGGCACTGTGCGTGAAGCACCTAGTCCTGTGCACGGCACATAGTAGGTCTCAATGGATGTGAGTGCCCTTCTCTTTTTCTGGTCACTGGAGGGGACCAGTGGAGGCTCTAGGGGTTCCTCCAGCTTGGACGTGGTGACCTCTGAGATTTCTCTCACTTCTGCAAGGAGAAGACAAGAAGACCGCTGTGCTCAGCCCACCCTCCACTCTTGCTCCTCTTAGAGTCACAGCTTACCTGACTCTCCTCCGGGGGCACTCTGACCTCGACCTCCCCCATGGCTTCTGCTGAGCTCACCCCTGCTTCTGGTGTTCCACAGTCTTAGGTGAGGCCACCCCAAGCTCCCCTGGACGCCACGAGGTCCAGCTGGGTCAGGCCAGCCCTCCCCCACCAAGGCACCCAGAGCTGGATTATGGGTGGGGCAGCTGGGCAGATGGCACTTGTATAAGGGGCATCTTTGGACCTGTAACCTGATGGAGAAAAGGGCATTTTTTTTGAAATCTTCTTGGATGAGACAATGAAGGAGTACTTTGATAAGCTGCTTGTTGGTGGGAGCTGAGAACACAAGGGGTCTGCTGAAGGAACAAGAGATGGTCTCCAAACTGCCTTCTAAGAAGGCTGGTCAGGGTAACTGCAGGGCCTTGGCATCGCGGAGTGAGGAATGCAGGCTTGGGGCTGGTGCCGGATCGCTTGTGACCAACGGAGGAGAGATGGGGCAACGTGCTTGGGTTTCTCTTTTATTTTTGTCTTTCTCCCACATGGTACCTGGCTTCATGGAGGTTGAGAAAGGAGAAGAGAGGGCATTCTTGGTTGAGAGACAGGCATAAGCAAAGGCTCGGAGGCATGGTTCACTGGAGGAGGTCTCACGATAGATGGAAACTCACTCAAGCTAGCGGCAGAGGACGTCAACATGGTACTCTCTCTCGGTTTTGGCTTAGGCTCTGAGACAATTGAGAAATTGTTTTTCTGAAAAAGTTGTTGGAGTGCTATGGCATTTCCCTCCCTGGCCCCATCTGCGAGGTGGTTTAGAGGCTTATTCTAAGCCTAAAAAGAGGGCCTTATGTTATGTTAACCCTGGTGTTTGTGACACACAGAGGAGTAGCATCCAGCATGGACTCAAGCACAGTTTGCAGCTGAGAGGCTAGCAGAAGTGGCTGTGGCCACGTGACACTTCCACAGCCCTCAGGAGTGTGAACAGGAGTCTATGCCCTATGGACCAGGGTCATCTAAAAATAGATACTATCTGTGATGGTTAATTTTATGGGTCAACTTGGTTGGACCATGGTGCCTAGATATTTGGTCAAACACTATTCTGGGTGTTTCTGTGAGCCTGTTTTTGGAGGAGACTAGCATTTAAATTGGTGGATTTTGAGTAAAACATATAGCTCATCATAATGTGGGTGGGCCTCATCTAATCAGTTGAAAGCTTGAGTAGAACCAAAGACTGACCTTCAGGGCCAGCAGACGGCCTTTGGACTTGAACTGCAACATTGGCTCTTCCTGGGACTCCAGCTTGCCAGTCCTCTCTACAGACTTCGGACTTGCCAGCCTCCATAATTTCGTGAGCCAAGTCCTTAAAATAAATCTTTCTCTCTTGATATACACACATTGTGTTGGTTATGATTCTCTGGAGAACCCTGACTAATACCCCACTCGAAGAGCTTCCTGCCAAGGGGAGGCAACCTCAGCAGCAAGAGGCTGCAGACTCGGGCGGGGTGGCCGTCATATGGGCCATCCATATGACCATCCACTGGGTGACCCTTTGGATGACAGGCATTGCCTGCATCGCGGGGACTGCTGTTTTGTGTTCCCAGTGAGAGCGTTTCCAGGGAACCCATGAAATCCACTTACTCAGGACGGTTTGCGAGAGAAATAAGTCATCAGGATATAGGGGTATCTCACTCCAGTGAGGAGTTTCAGGGAAGAAGCAGGAACCTGGGCGCATCCTCTCTCCATCTCCATCCTGTGGTCTCTTGCATTGTTCTCTTTGTGGGGTGACTCTCTTTGCTTGCTCATCAGTGCACATTGCCTCAAAATGTCTTCTCCATTCATGGGCTCAAGACGACTTGCCCACTAACTACCATTTCTATCTCTTAGTTCAAATTTTCAAGAGAAATCTGATTGGCTGATAGCTAGCCAATGGGCTGCCTCCCCTGGGTCAAGGACTCTGCTCCCCATCAACAATAAGCCGGAGCTTGGAGGAGGGGGCACTCTGGTAAGGCATAATATTTTGGGCTGCTCCCTTCCAGGGCTCTGAGTGGAATAGATTGAGCAAGGAGTGCAAGTTAAGGGTGGCAGGAAGATTACCAATGGTGGTCAAAGGGCGGGTGTGGCTGCAGCCTGCAAAACGTGGAGGGTTGTACTGAGAGATGGGGTTGTGGAGGGCATTCGAAGCTAGATCATGGAGGGTCTTGAATGCCATGTCAAGAGTTTGAACTTTAACTCCTGTGACCAGGACCTGTGAAGTGACATTAATCAACAGCTCCATCACTGCCAAGTGGCTCATTTACCTGGCTAAGTGGGTACGATTTGAAGGTGGCGGATGGCTGGGGAATGCTCTGAAGAACGTGCCTTTTTGATGGACGCTTGAAATGACGCTCAGGCTCTGGAATGATTCACTTCAAGGACTCTTGGCTTTTGTATGTTTCAACTCTCAATCGCAACACTACACTAATGTGGTTTTTTGCATTGAATTAAAATTAATCGAATACTTGACAACTCTGGCTGGATGCCTGCCAAATCTGGAGACTGGAGATGCTTCCTGTAAATTCTGCCACAGTGGATTCTTACGATTCAAGGAACATCTCATTTATCTCGCTGCTACGCACTCCTGACCCTAATTCTCCAGAGATTCCTTCCCTAAGACCCTCTTGCATAAGCGTGCGCGTGTTCCATGGCAGCTTCTTTTTTCAAATCTGTATAATCTCTGGGGACCAGGATCATCTGAGGTGCAGGGAAAGGGTCATTTAGATGAACCAACTCTGCTCAAAGTCAGTCTTGGATTTTTTCCAGTAATAATCTCTTTCGTCATTAATGGCCTGCTGGGTGAATCTTATTATATCTCCTTAAAATAATTTAGATGCTAATATCTCCCGGTGACCATTATGTGGGAACGCAGGGCTGGAGGTGGTGTTGAGGACTGAAGGCTGTCTTAATTCTATGCTCCTTTTCACAGCTGGAGACCCTCATCCAGTGAACTTGGCAAAGCTGCCTTAGCAACGAGGATTTTCACGCCTTTGCCCTCAAAATGCCTTTGATTGGTGTTCCGAAAGTTCTACTTTCTGAGATGAGGAGCCAGGATTCTGGGTGAGCAACCCAAGAGGATTCTGGGTGAATATTCCGAGAGAATTCCAGGTAAATAACAAAGGGCGATTGTCTTTTTTATCAGAGGTAAGCTTGAGCATGGGCTGGGGGAGGCAGGAAGGAAGCGTCAGGAGGTTTGACTTCTGGTTCTAGGTTTGTTACCACTAGCTGAATTCATTCATCCCTTTGTTCATTGCCTGCCCTGTCGTGGGTCCTATGCCGGTTCTGAGAAAACAGAGACAAAACAAGCCATCATTCCTGCTTCAAGGAGATCACAGCTTGTGTGTGGCTTTCTCCTTCCCGGACCTCAGTTTCCTTTTCTGTGTGGGGAGGAGGCTGGAGCCGGGGTTCTTGGAGGGTTCTTCCAGGGTCAGTGTTCTGGGACCAGAAGAGCCTGGATATCTGGCACCTTTTCTTTGATCTCCTTCACTAAACTCCCCCCACGCACTGCCTCATGGGTCAGAGATGCTGGCTTGCCATCAGTATCTTGCTCTTGAGCAACTCAGGGTCAGTTGGAGCAGAAATACATGCGACCTGGTAGTAAGTGGGCCGATGCATGCTTGCTCAGAGCCCTTTGGGAAAGCAGAGGGGCGAGCAAACAGCTTTGCTTAGAGAGGGTGAAGCTCAAGGATTCCCAAGTTTCATAGGCTCCTACCTTCTAGAACCCCCAGAAAATCCCAGCCTGATTCCAGCCGATAGTTTGTGCCTTTAACTGAGTTAAAGGGTTGTGTGGCCCTTTTCTAACTCTTGGGAGCTCGATTCTGATTCAATCCGGGGAAATCAGGTAGAAAAATAGGCTGAGTTTGTACCGAGGTTCTCAATTTTGAGCACGAGGGAACATGCCACCACTTAAAAACAAAGTGATAATGCTGTTGACATTTGAACAGAAATATTTCTTGTTGGATGCTGGAGAGTACGCCAATGTTGTTTTCTTAGAACAGGAGGAAGTGCGAGGTGTAAGTCTAAAGCTTGATTGTGTAGCATATGGGCCCCACCAGCCAGGGGGGAGGGGTCAAGATGACATCCTAATTATTGTCCTCAGGATGCTGTGTCCCTGGCTCTGTCTCATTCGACCCGTGGGGACTCTAACTCGAACTGATTCATCCCCAAAGATCCTGCGAGTTCCCGGCCGTCTTGATTTGGGTTCCCCCAGAAACAGAATCATCAGCAAGGATTCAATCAGAGAAGTGCAATCACCACAGGAAGAGGCAAAATGGCCGCGCATGTCTCCTAGGAGGGCCTTGCCTCAACCCTGACTGATACTCTTCGTCTCTGATTTTTCTTTTGGGAGAACGTGTATTCACATTTAAGGGGTTGGTGACAAGGATTGGACTTAACACATTCTGGGATTCTCTGTAAAGCTGTGGTCCCAGTGCCTGATGCTGGAGGTCACAGCCTGGAGGGCAGGCCATTGGGCAGGGGAGATGGAGGGAAAGTGAGGCAGAGCAAGGACAAGTGGAGCCCACAAGCGTGAGCTGGAACGCCACGAGAACTCTCTGAAACTGGAGTCTGTTGCCTTCGATGGTGTGGGGTGTCCTTTGCAACAGCTAAACACATCTGCTTGAGCTGGAAGTCAGAGACGCGCAGGAAGGTCCAGGGGAAAGTGGGGGAGGTGTGGACCTCAAGCCAACAGGCCGGGTCAGCCACTCAGCCGCATGTGTGAGCTACAAAACGGCTGCTGCTTCCCTTCTGCCCTCCAAATCTCCCTCAAGAGTTTCTTCGGGGTCAACCTTAACTGGAAACATACAGGAAATGGAATTCTGGGAAACGTAGTTTAACCTAGCCAGGCTGACCCATACCCATTACAAAGTCACCAGACAAGGATTCAAGTCCCAATAGTTCATTTGGGAGCTGATCCCAGGAGACATGGGTTGGGGACAGGGAAGGGTAAGAAGCCAGCTCCGCTGTGGTCTCCTGGAGCAGCATCCCGCTGGGGCCTCTGGAAGAGAGTTCTCTCACCCTGGGGCTGAGGAAGCTGGGCTATCGTCTGTCAGACATTAGTCTAGGGTTCCTTCCAGCAGGACAGAAGACTTTCTTCTGGGCAGAAAGCCACAGGTGTTCATGCCATGCAGCCTTTGGGGGCGTGGGGACGCCAGGGGGTAGTGCTGAAAGGATTCCTTCTACACTGGGGCATCACTTATTCTCCGCCACCAAGCATCCCACCGTTTTCTTGAGTTCTTGCTTTGGCTGTGGTGGCGGCAGCTTCCTCTGTTTCCCGTGGTCACTGTAAATGGACAGAGTTGCTTCCACACCCTCTGCTGCTTCTTTACTGTATGGCCCTCAGAGCGGGGCTGGTCTGGGCTCCCTCTCAGGACTCACAGAGGTTTTAGGGAGAGTTTATTAGGGATTAATTCGTCCTTGTCTGGCTTTCTCCTAGACCTGGCAGAGTGTGGGAGCTGGACTAGGAGACATCTTCTGGCTGACACAGTGTTGTTTTCAGAACCAAACTTCCTTTCTGACCCAGACCCGCGGCCTGCCGGCTAAGGCAGACCCAGCTCCCCTCCACTCAGTCCCAGCAGGACCACAACTCAGCCTAATGTGGGGGCCTCAGAGCCCCGAGAATCTTAGCACGTCAAAGCCGGGAGGGGCCTGCCAAGTCAACTCGCCCAACACCCCTCGCTTCACAGATGGAGAAGTCGAGGCCCAGAAAGGAGACAGATTTTTCTGGGGTCATAGAACCATTTAATTGGATCCCAGATGGTCTGAATCCAAGGCCAGTTGATTTTCCATTACGCTGTGCAATGTACCAGGGCGAGGTGTCTGAGTGGCTGCTCCAACCATAGGGACCTCACCACAGGCGGTTTTAGGAATCTCTTTTGTGGCTGACCTTGAGCTGTTTCAAGTCCTTCTGTTGTAGCCAGCCCTTCCCCTCCCTCTCACGGGCAGCTTAATGGATAGGCCCTCAGGACACGGTCCCTCCAAGTGAGAAGAGCACAGACTTTAGGCTTGGAGAGCCTGGGTTCGAATTCCAGCTCACCTACCAGGTGACTTTGGGAAAATTACTTATGTGCCTTATTTCCTCACCTGAAGAAAGAGGCTAATAAAAATGCATCTCAGGGTCATTGTTGGGATTAAGTGTGCTAATGAACACAGAGCATTTAGCACAGTCTCTCGGACATAGTCACTGATCAGTAAGAGGTGATGATGATCATTGTCGTCATTGCTATTGTTGACGTCAAGGCCGTTTGCCTCCACTATAGGGACAGCTGATCCCACTGCCTGTGTAAGGCTGTCTCATCAGGGGTTCCATTTTAAGAAGACCATTGTTGCTGCACCTCTAAGACCCCTCCCCACCTCCAGTATCGGTAATAAATTGATGCTTTCATCTCTACTTCTCTTACACTTTTATATTCGCTTCAACTAGTTCAGAGCCTGGATGGGGAAAACAGTGGTATTTGTTGAGGCTGCTTAAACCCCAGTGATGTTCGGTGTGGACACTTCTGAAATTCACAGAAGAAAAAGAAGGAAAAAATTACCCATAGTTGTGTCACCCAAAAATAACCATCTTCAGTTTTGTCTATGTGGGTATATACTTTTTTTAACCAAAGTTGTATTATGTCATATGTTTGGTAGTACTTTTTCACTGAAAGATGGAATGAATTTCTTTTCATATTTTTTTCAGCATGATTTTTAATGGCTGGATGTTATTCAATTATATGAGTGTCCTCTGATTTATTGAACCAGGCTCCTATTGGTTATTTGCTAGATATTTTCTGTTTGCCCTCAAATCTACTCTTCACCCTTTGTGCCTTCTCTCGACTTCCATGGACCCAGCCACAGGCTCCCGTGCCCTAGAGCACTGTGGGTTCCCAGCGTGGCAGCGGGCGGAGCAGAATCCTGATGGGGATGAGAGGGGCAGACTGGACCATGCAAGGCGCTTCCTCTCCTAACCTTGCCCGTCAGAGTGGGCAGGGAAAAGGGTCCAGCAAAAACCCAGGAGTATATAGACTAACTTCCTCCTCGTAGCACCAAAAGGAGTGGGGAGGAAAAGCAAGCCATGTAAAAAAAGCTCAAATACTGTCACACACCTTATCTTGTTTAATCCTCACAGCTAACCTGTAAGGTGGGTAATATTACTGATTCCTATCCTACAGGGAAGATGGAAGCTCAGATGAGTTAAGTAATTTGCCCAAAGTCACACAGCTTGGACCTGAAGCCATTGCTCTTGACCCCAACTTGCCCCTCTCCGCCTGGATCAGGAAGGTTTTAAAATGTTTGAAGTAAGGTTGCCGGAGTGTGGTGGGCCAGGCTCTGGGCAATGCTAATGCCAGGCTGCCCGAGAAGCCCAGATGAGAGGGAAAGGTAATAGTAGTGAGCAGAACCACAGGGCTTGCTCAGAATCTGCGAGGGTTCCCAGCGGAGCCTCATTGGAGCCACAGGGCTCACTGCAAGCCCCAATCTTACCTCTCCTGGTTTCCCCACCTGCCCCTGGGCTCTGCCCACCTCCCTGCCTTTGCACATGCTGTTCCCTCTTCCCAGCTTGCTTTCTCCACCTGTCATCCCTTGTGGAAGTTTTCTGTCCTTGAAGCAACAATTGAAATCCTCTCCTCTTTCACAAAGCCTATCTTGACCCCTACAGCTGAATACGCTCTCTGCCTCCTCTCAATCTCTTTTATTTCTATGTGGAACTGGACCATGGGCCACACAGGAGCCTCCGGCGGAGCCTCCAAAGCAGTTTGCCCTTAGAGGGTGTGCAGCTGTTTGTCAAATCACATCAGAAGCAAGGAATTCTGCCTTTTGACGTTGCCCCGTGAATTCCAAGATACGGAGGCTGAAGTTCTGCTTTGAGTCTGCAGTAGCTTTTCTGGGGAGCCCCCACCCCGCTCGCTCCCCCACACAAAGAGACACTAGCTGTGGGCCTGGCCCTGGGTATACTTTGTGTCCACCAACTTCATGGTGTTTTCCTCCTGACTCTCGTGATGGTCTCTCCCATCCTTCCCCACCTCTCCATCCCTTCCGGTATCAGTTAGCCATTGCTGTGTGACAAAGCACCCGAAAACTTAGAGGCTTATGAAAATTGATTATTTCTCACGATTCTGTGGGTTGACTGGGTTCAGCTGAGTGGTTCTGCTCCCCATACGGGAACAGAGGTCACTCGTGTGGCTGCATCCCAGTGCCAAGATGGCCAGCGGTCTAGCTTGAGCTTCTTTTTATGGCAGCTGGCTTCCAGAGGGCAAAGCAGAAGCTGTTCACTCTAGTAAAGCCTGCATTCTACGGTCAACACAAATCACAGGTCCAGCCAGATTCAGAGGCGGGGAATGAGTGTCCACCTCTTGATGAGAAGAGCAGCTTGTGCGTAGAGGGATGGGAGGAATTGTTGGCGGCCATATTTAGCGACTATCTCCTCCCCGCCCCCGCCTCAGGTCCAGCTTCATCATTCGACAGCCTCCTAACAGTTTCGCTACTTCTGTCTCTCTTCCTCCACTCCATTCCTCAACCAGAGAGATCACCCCAGGATGCAAGTCTGATCACGTGACTGTCTTACTGTCCTTCTGTGGCCTTAAGTCCGAGCTCCTCAGCCTAACCTGCATCTCCCAAAGTTCCTGTTAAGCCTCATGGTTTGCTAATTTCCTCTTACTTAAGCCTCACTGAGTCCTGGTGCCAGGGGTGCCAGGATTCTTCATGCTTCCATGTACGGCGCAGGCTGGTCCTTCAGCCCGGAATGCCTTCCCCTGGCTTTGTGGTGCATTCCTCTTTATGCTTCAGGCTGCTGCTCAAAGGCCACCTCCGCCACCAAGCAGGGGGAGTCGGTTCTCCCTACAGCTTCTAGAACTGCGTGAGTCTAGTTAGCCCAGAGCACACGAGAGCGCAGTCACCCAGCAACTGAAGTTCATCCCTTCAGAGGTTTTCCACACGTTCCTGTCTCTGAAATCGGGATGCGATTTCACCAGGCGTGACATCATCACAATGACTGTTGGAGATGTAACAGTCGCGATGTGGGTACTGCTGCCTGCCTGTGCCAGAAGGGGATTGTTCTTCCAGGTGGCTTTTCCGGACAACATGAGCCCTGCCATCTTCTAGCCACAAACCAGTTAGGGGCCATTTGAAGAAGGACTCCTGGGTTCTTGTCTGTAAATCTTCCATTGACACCTTCTGGTGAGAACAAGAAAGTCCAGAATCAAAACTTGCAAAATGGGTGTCAGCAGCTCGGAAGAAAATCCCAGAGATGGTAGTGGAGCCCTCTTAGAAGGAATGTAGCATCATCTGTGCTCTTGATGTCACAGAGGGCGATGTTACATGAAAATGACCTGGCCACCAGCCACTCAGAGTAAAGGTGATTCAGAAGAGTTGGATTCTGAATATGAAGAAGTTTTAGAGACTTAAGCAATTAGTTTTGCTTATGTTTTCTTTCTTTCTTTCTTTCTTTTTTTTTTTGCTGAGGAAGATTTGCCCCGAGCAAATATCTACTGCCAATCTTCCCCTTTTTGTACATGAGCCGCTGCTACAGCATGGTCACTGACAGATGAATGGTGTAGGTCCATGCCTGGGAACTGAACCTGGGCCACCAAAGCGGAGAGCACCAAACTTCACCACTAAGCCACTGGAACTGGCCCATTTATGTTTTCTTTTCGTGTGTGTACCTAACAGTGATATATGATTGAAAAAAATGCCTAATTAAGTTGAATAGAGTGCTTTTGATGAGAATAAATTAAAAGTTCTGTGATAAAAAGCTCTGTAAGTTTCATTGCAGCATTTTTTTCTTTCTTATTAGTACAAAAAATAATGATGCATCTAATAACTGATTCTACCATATATTAAAGGAAATAGGGTAATGATCTGGTCAAGTGCCAGGATTCTCCCACCAAATTGAGCCCCTCCTGGCAGGGACCATCTCATTCATCTCTGTAGCCTCCAGACTAGGTGTTTGTAAATATTTGTCACGTGAATGAGTTTAATTTTATTCCTATGTGAAGAGATGAGGAAGCGGAGGCCCAGAGAGGTCTGGGGGCTTGCCCAAAGTCACACTGAAGAATTGGGATTTGAACTTGAGTCTGTTTGAACTCCAAGATCAGTGCTTTTCCCACCACATGTATCAGTTAGGTTACTTTCAGCCATGAGAAACAGAAGACCCAACCCAAAAAAGTTCAGGCAAGGTGGATAGTTTAAAGCTCCAAAATAAGAAGCCTGGAATGAGGGCATTTTCAGGGTTGGTTATTTCTCCTATCCAGTGACCTCATCAGGGACTCAAGTTCTTTCCGTCTTTCCTCAGCCGTTTCCTTCATGGTCACAAGATGGCTGCAGCAGCTCCAGGCATCTCTCTTTAAAATCAAAGATGCCAGAAGTCCTCCAGCAGACTCCCCCTTATGTCTTATCGGCTAGAATTGCATCCTATGCCCATTCCTAAACAGTCATTGGCCAGAGGGGTAGAATGACCTTAATTGGCTTATACCAATCAAAATGCGTTTGCATGATTTTATGACCTCAAAAAAAAAAAAAAATCAGGCTTTTGTAAGCCAGAGAGTGGGGGATGATGTCAGGTAGTCAACCCACAGAGAATGCCACACCGTGCCCAGACTTGCTGTGCATCTTAAGAGCACTCACATCTTTGAGAAAGAACAGCGATGTCGTGGACAACTTTACCGGCTTCTCTGCTTTCCTTCTGTATCCAGGGAGGTCTGGTTTGGCCTGGCCAACAGGACTGAGCCGCCGCTCCCCTGGGCACACCTCCCGGGTGTGGAAGGAGGAAGGCACTGCCTTTTCTTGGGCCCACACATTTGCAGAGTGAAATCTTCACTCCCCTTGCTCTGCCCCACAGTCCGGGAGGTCACACTCGTCTCCACCCTTCCTTGTCTTCCCGGCTCACACACTCACCAAGTGAGGATTTCAATTCCTTTCTGGCTCAGCAACAGGTGATATGTGAGGTTTGGCTTCTTTAAGAGTGATGGTTGGGGCTTTATGTGAATACATTTAAAAAAATTTTTTATTTGTTTATTTTTTTTGAGAAAGATTAACCCTGAGCTAACGTCTGCTGCCAATCCTCCTCTTTTTGCTGAGGAAGACTGGCCCTGAGCTAACATCCATGCCCATCTTCCTCTACTTTATATGTGGGGTGCCTGCCACAGCATGGCGTGCCAAGCGGTGCCATGTCTGCACCCAGGATCTGAACTGGTGAACCCCAGGCCGCTGAAGTGGAACGTGCGAACTTAACCGCTATACCACAGGGCCGGCCCCTATGTGAATACATTTTTAGGGTTTTGAAGTTAAACTTTTTTCCTTCCATGTAATTCGCTTTGGAGAGGCAGCTTCATGCTCATTTTATTTCGTGGTACTTGGTCGTGCACACAGAAGATCCTTACAACCTATGTGATCGTTCTGGATCTTTCTAGGAGGTGGTGTGCTGTATTGGGTAAAAGCTCAGTCTCTGGACTCAGACCTGAATTCGATTCCCAATGCCGTCATTTATTAGCTGTGTGACCTTGGACAAATTGCTTCAGCTCTCTGATCCTCAGATTCCTCAAATGGGGCCAAGGATGGTCTCCACCTCATAGTGTTGCTGTGAAGATTAAACGGGTCACCATGAAGTGCCTGGCATGGGGAAATGCTCCCTGCGTGCCATTCTTCTTCAGCGTTAGTGAAGGCAGTTCTCGCAGTTGGCTCAGCTGAGAAAGGGGAGGCAGCTCGTACAAGACAGGACCTCCCCCTTCCCTCCTTCTCTTTCCTCTCCTTCTTTCTTTCCTCATCAAATATTTACTGATCTCTGTTATGAACGAGACACTGTGCTCAGAGTTAGGAGTATAAAACAGCAAAGAACAAGATGGACATGGTCTCTGCCCCCTGGGGCCTATAGTCTAGCAAGAAGACAGGTAAAAAAGAAGTTAAGAACAAGGCGAGAAGGGTTCCACAAGGAAAATGCAGGTGCCACAGAGGGTAAAACAGGGAGCTCATCTGGGACTCAGGGTTGGGGGGGATATTGGCAGGGGGCCGCTTAGAAACAGTGATATTAAGCTGAGCCCTAAAGGATTACAGAAATTAGTAGAGAATTGGCAATAGTGTTCTGGGCAAAAGGAACAGCATGTGAAAAGATCCAGAGGTGAGAGATTGGGGCAAGTTTAGATCAACTGAACAAACTCCAGTACAGCTATATGGGAGAGGAAGAAGACTGAGTCGGGGGGCCTCTGTGGGCCACACGAAGGGATTCAATTCTTTCCTACAATGATGGGGAGCTACTGAAGAGTTTTAAGCAGGAACACGATCAGGTAAGCATTTAGCAGACTTATCCTGGTGCCTCCTGGAGAATGGATGAAGTGCGGGCTGGTGATGAGCGGAGGAGGGGAGAGGAGTTAGGCGGCTGTGGCCGTGGTTCGGGTGAGAAACAATGGGTGTGTGGTCCAGGACGGGGGCAGCTGAGATGTCACCTGAGTTCAGGCGAGTTATGGTGAGGGCAGTCCGCTAACTGGGGAAGTGGAATTGGAGATAACACGGCTGCTTCCATGGCATCCCGTCCACGGCCTGCAGTTTGCAAGGCTGGTCCAATTTTTAGGCCTAAAAAATCCTTGTAGGATTCCAGGCCCCATGTACTGGGTTAGGGTCCCCAGGCCTGCTTGTGGAGGGAAGGGGTTCATGGGGCTTCCCAGAGGCCATATTTACCTTCGAGGCTGAACTAGGCTGCCATGGGAAAGTGCTAGTCCCAGTGTGGGCAGCCTTCCCCATGTGAGTTACGCTCACCGTGTGGAGAGACGGCTCGGCCACCTCGGGTCTTATTTCCCCCATCTGGAAAATGGGAGTGGTGACAGTTCCCACCACTTAGGGTTACCATGAGGACGAAATGAGGTAGAGCCTGGAAAGGGCCAGCCCAGGGCTTGGCAGCCGGCAGGGACTATTATTATTTCTGCTGTTAGACTGGTGGTGGCGGTAGCTGAGTTTGTGCACGTCTGTGTGTTGGGGAAGCTGGGATGACACCTATTTCCTTGGATGTCTATTTACCTGTGTGTAAATAAATTTGGTTCTGAGCTTGTGATGGTCAAAGGATGGACTCCAACTCACAGCTCTTAGGGATGTGGTTTGGGTCAGTAGACAGACCATTTACCAGGGGTCAGGACATTGGGATTCTGGCCTCAGATCCACGATGTGACATAGTAAATTCGTTCCTTGTCCAGTTGGAGTTCCCTCATCTTAGTAACAGGACAGGTTGCGCTGCCTTGCTGTGTGCCCTGTATATTTCTCTTCATCCCCCCTCTTCTTAGGGGGCTAGAAACGAGAGGGAGCTGGTGGCGCGGTTCTGTGAAGTGGGTTTGGAAGGAAAGAGCGACGATGAATCCCGCGCAGCTCCATCCTGCTCTTCCGTCCACTCTCCCTCAAATTCACAGGACGCCCAACAGGTCACCCTGAAGTCTCTGCCATCAGGGGTGTTTCTCCTGCTCCGGTGACAGCCCCGAGGAGTCGGAGTGTCTTTCCAGGGCGTCCACGGCAGAAGGAGGGAGAAGAGGAGGCCCCGACACCATCGCTTGTTTGGCTTCTGAGTGTGGATAAAACGCAAATGCCCTGGCCTGGCCTCAGGCGCTTCTCAGCCCGCCCTCCACCCCTCCGCCACCTGCTCCCCTTCCCCAC
This sequence comes from Equus asinus, assembly GCF_041296235.1. Lineage (NCBI taxonomy): Eukaryota > Metazoa > Chordata > Mammalia > Perissodactyla > Equidae > Equus > Equus asinus. Next base: position 84,230,607 of record NC_091794.1, read on the forward strand.
GTGCGACACTCAGTGTGCCAGCTCCACCGGAATCCCCAAGGTGCCCTCCCACCGGCAGGCCTTTCCTCAGCTTCTTCTCACTGTCTGGCTTGCTCTTCCTCCAGCTTCACCTCATGAGCTCCTTCTCACCTTCAAGGCCCCCCTCAAATGCCACCTCCTCTCAGAAGCCTTCCTGGACTCAACCGGGTAGCATGCATTGCTCCCTGTCTGCTGGCTCACAGTGTGTGCTTAAGGCAGTAACCGTAGATTTGCTACAATCTTTGGTTCATCTGTCTTCACCTCTCCTAGGCTGGGAATGCCCCGGGTGCAGAAATGGGGATGGATCATGCCTGTATCCCCGGGTGCAAGGGGGAGTCCACAATGGGTGTCAGTCAGCTCTAGTTGTGTCACCCAAACATCCCCTGGGCCACACAGCCTTTGGGTGCAAATGAGGCCCCCTCCTATGCAGACCCAGCTCTCCTGTGCCCAACAGCCCCTGACTGCGGAACTGGAAGAACTCGGACCCTGTCTTTTCCGACACCCCTGGGGCTTCAGCAGATGCCGGGATGTCACGCTGCGCTCCCATGATGTCCTCCAGCTTCCCTGAACTACCATGCAGCGGCAGCCACTATCCCTGCCCTCTGAGCAGCGCAGTGCGCGGCTCTGGCTGTGCCACCGCCTCCCCCAACTGGATGGACCACCACGGCCCTGGGGCCTGTGCTGCAAGGGGGCTGCTCTGGTCTGCGCTCTCGCTCTTCTCTAGAGACCACCGTCCCTGCTCCCTCAGGACTGCACCTGTCACCCTGCTGCAGAGCGGGCCCTCCTTGGGATTTGACTTCGGCAGGGCTCCAGACTCCTAGGCACACCTGTGTACAACCTCTGTGTAGCTATGCCCCGGGTGCTGACATTTTTTGAGTTCTCTTTCCGGAAATCTCCTTAGCTGCTGTGTAGATCAGTTGATCGAAAGGTGGTGTGTGTGTAGGATCCCTGGATCACACGCCCAGGCTCTCCTTAGGCTCTGTGGGAACATCCTTCTACTGTTGAGTGAATGAGCACATTGGTCCCTGCCCTGGCTCCTCAGGGCTGCTGCGTGAACACCTGGTGTGAGAGCGTGGGGACTAGTGCGGGGATGAAGGGGATGTTACTGGTTTTAATTGACACCTTTAAGGCAGGCTCTGTTTACATTCTTTCTGGCACTTACTATCTGGGTAAACTTGGGCCAATTGCATAACCTCTCTGAGCTTTGGTTTCCTTTTATGTGAAACAAACAAATAGTATGGCGCGTGCAGTCTCTGTGTGTGGCATATGCCACCCGGCTGACTTGCTAGGGTGGTGGCGAAGAGAAAATGAGATTCTCTAGGGCAGAGGTTTCCCGGTGAAACACAAGCCTTGTGTGGAAAGGTCTGGCTTTGGGACAAAATCAGGAATGTGGAGCCGGGAAAAGAGAGGATGACACTGGAGCAAGAGGCAAAGGAGAGGCGTTGGAGGACAGTCTGGAATCTTCTTAGGGGTCTGTCCTCTAGCAGCTGAGTCCTACCCACCCTGGGTCCCAAGCAGAGAGGGGTAGAGGCAGAAATGGAAGGTGTGGTTTCTCCAGGAGAGGGTGGGAGAGCAAGGACATCCTGGGCTGTTCCCTGGCACCTCCACCTCTGTCCTTCTGCTGGCCGCTGTGTCCCTAGGGCTGCTCCAGGCAGGCGCTGCTTCCACCTCCAGGCCCTGCCCACCCCGTGGTCCTCAGCCGACCCTCCGGCTATGCCAGCAGAGAGAACTGCGTTGTTGGCAGTGCTGGGGGGAAGTGGTGCCGGTTATTTTGGGGTGTTTGGTCTAACCCTGCTCATTGATCAAAACCAATTTTTCCTTATTGAGTCAGATGATTTCCTTAAGAACATTCCTGTTTCTACAAATGAATACATTTGCATAATCCAGTCCATTGTGACAGCCCCATACCTGCCCCACGGCACCCACCCCTCTCTGCCTCCAGGCTCCAGGAAGCCACGCAGCTTCTGGGCTAATTTGATCAAGATGAGTCAAAGCAGAACCGTCTGCTTTGCTCCAACAGCTGATTCCAGACTCGCGACTGTAGAAGACCTGTCTTCCAGGTGGGCCGGTCAGGTGAGGGGCTGTCTCTCTCTGCGAGATGAAAGGGCTCAGTCTGCTACAGAAAGCCTCTCTGCAACGGCATCAAGCTTCCAATGGATCACATCAAAGGCCTCCCTGCCAGTGCTCGCCCCTTCCAGCTGGGGGCAAATGGGCTCATTAGAAGCAGAAAGAGTACATTGTTTACATGAGGCGGTGCTGATATACAAGCGTGGAGCTGCCATTTTCCCCTTACCTTGAGCTCCGGCTTCCCAGAATGGCTCCTTTGAAGGTGCGCAGCCTCCTGAAGGGAGCCTGGGCCTGCCCCGCTCCCCCCCTGCTCTCCTTCCTCCGCTAATTAGGTTGTTACCAATTGAGCAATATCTGGGGTTTGGGCAGAGATGAGCAGGGGGACTGTTGGCAAAGGCCTCTGCATAATTGTGTTGATTAAGAGGTACAAGGCTAGAAATGTTGTCTTCCTTCAAGATCAGGTCCCTGAGCTCGTGGGAGCTTGGATTCTCCGGGCCAATTTGTTTGTGTTGGCCTAATTGCTCAGGAAGGGCATTTTTCACAGAAATTTCAGCCTAGGTAATTTGATGGAGTTCTGTAGCCCAACACCTAGGACTCCCACATGGGCTGTGGAAGGAGGCCACAGGTCTGGCTGTCTGTCCTGGGGTGGTGGCAGTGGAGCCCTGTCCTTGAGTCAATGGCTCCGTGTGGGACCACTTGGAGGCCCCATTGGGGTTTGACTGGAGAGGCAAATTGTGTGGTTTTTACTCAGAGCGCAATAAACAAAATGATTCCAGGTCCTGGGCTCTCCTCTCCTCTAAAAGCCACGGCTCTTTGGGGCCCTGGAGAAAATTCAGAGAAAGTAAGAACTCTGGCTCAGATAGTATTTGAAGATTTTTTGATTTCATGTGCCAAGCAGCTGGTGCTCGCCGAGTATCTATATGCCGCCTTCTTCTTTTTTTATTGAGATAACATTGGTTTATAGCATTATATAAATTTCAGGCGTACATCGTTATATATTTCAATTTCTGCGTAGATTACATCATGTTCTCCACCCAAAGACTAATTACCATCCATCACCACACACAAGTGCCTAATCACCCCTTTCTCCTTCCTCCCTCCCCCCTTCCCCTCTGGTAACCGCCAATCCAGTCTCTTGCTATGTGTGTGTTTGTCGTTTTTATCTTCTACTTATGAGTGAGAACATACGGTATCTGGCTTTCTTCCTCTGACTTATTTCATTTAGCATAATACCCTCAAGATCTACCCATGTTGTCACAAATGGCCGGATTGCATCATTTCCTATGGCTGAGTAGTATTCCACTGTGTATATATACCACATCTTCTTTATCCATTCGTCCCTTGATGGACACCTAGGTTGCTTCCAAGTCTTGGCTATTGTGAATAATGCTGCAATGAACATAGGGGTGCATGTATCTTTATGAATTCATGTTTTCATTCTATGCCTTCTTATATTTCCCAGTCTCATAGCTGGGTTGGGACCATGTGACTAGTTCTGGCCAATAGACTTCGAGTGGAAGTGACATGTGTCACTACTGGGCTAAGGCAGTCAAAAGCTGGTGTGTCTCCTCCATCTTTCTTTTTCCTCTGCCACAGAGAACTTGGGGCCAAATATTCCAGACAGAGGTGGACAGACTGACCCACACCTGATGTTGTAAGAAATAAACTTTTATTGTTATGCCTCTGAGATTTGGTGGTTTAGGTCTTCTTGCAACCTAGCATTGTCCATCCTGATGAATACATGGTCCCACCACATGCTACCAGCACTAGGGAAATGACCATCTCATATTTTCCCTGAGAGACACTCTGGGCTTGGCTAATGTAAGAAAGAGAAGATCCTGGGGCTGGCCTGGTGGCACAGTGATTAAGTTTGCACTTCCACTTCCATGGCCCAGGGTTCGCTGGTTCAGATCCTGGGTGTGGACATGGCACCGCTTGACAAGCCATGCTGTGGTAGGCATCCCACATATAAAGTAGAGGAAGATGGGCACAGATGTTAGCTTAGGGCAAGTCTTCCTCAGCAAAAAGAGGAGGATTGGCGGCAGATGTTAGCTCAGGGCTAATCTTCCTCAAAAAAAAGAAAAAGAAAAAAGAAAGAGAAGATCCTTTCCCCAACTTGCTGCTGTGCCTTTCACCCTTACCTTGCAGAGTCTGTCCTGGTTCAGCCCTACCCGTGGCTTCCTCCTGAGCAGTTGGGAGGGCCTGCCTGCTTGGGTCACGTGCCCACCCCCACCTCAGCCAAGCACTGAATCTAGTGGGATTGGGGTATTTTGATTGGCCAACCTGGGCTGGGGAGGTGGGACCATATGATTGACAGTCCCGGTCTGTGGGGATGGGGTAGTTTCTTAAAAGACAAGATTCTAAGCAGCCGAAAATGCCTCCTGCAAATGCTGTTTCTTGGACCAGTGTGGGCCAGAGGGTCTGAGCTAGAAGGGCTCAGATGTTTCAAGAAGACTTTACTGCCGGGGCCCCTGGGAAAGCCGTCTCACTGGGTACAAAGAAGATGCGTATGGGGGTGCAGATCATGACTTAATTGGCTCACCCTCTGCCTGTGGCTTGGGGTGTGGAAGGAATGTTTTCTGAGAAAGGATTTTCCGTGCTTTGATGGTTGAGGGGTTTGGAAGTGAGGCGCAGGGGCCCTGGAATGGAGGCATGTCGGCAGTGGCTCTGGGTGCTGGGGATGGGGAAGGGTGTGATGCGTTGTCCGCTGCTTTTGTGGGGGGTTCAGAGCTGTCCGGCCCAGCCTCACCACAGGAGAGGGACCCCACAGCCTCGCATCTCTGCAGGCTTTCTTCATTCTCCTCTTCCCCGACAGCCTAACCTCTGTTCACATGTCTCTTTGCGCAAGGCCCATTATGGTCCTTTCAAGATGGTGGGAGCATCAGCCCTGAGTCTCCTGACCTCTCAGCACCACTCCCCAGAGCTAACCACCGCAGGCTCTGGCTCCTCATCCCCAAATCTCAGGAGTACATATGTGGTTCCCCCAGACTGGGTCAGCTGTCCACCCATGACCAATCAGCTATGGATGTGGTGGTGGACAAATGATACTTCGGGCTGCCCCTTCCAGGGCTGTGAGGGTGGCCAGTTGTTGCAAAAGGGGCTTAGGAGAGGAGCCAATTATTGTCATCACTTGTGTAGACCAAAATGTATGTCTTCGGACTCCAGATCCCAGGCTCTGAAAAATGGAATGAGAGAGAGGCAAGACCTGGCCTTCAAAGGATGGAGCACGAGAGAGGCGAGCTGCAGGATCCGGCCACGCCTCAAGTCAGCACATGCAGCGAGTTTCCCTAGTTCTGAAACCAGGAACTAGCGACTCTCTAAAGGGCCCCCACTGTACTCTCAGTGCCCGAGAGTTCTTGAAGTGATGTCCCCGTGTCCCCAGGATATTTCAGAGCAGATGGAGTCTTGGCGTAGCACTGAAAAACAGCTACCCTGTCTAAAGTCTTAGAGTAATCCTCCAGAGACTGGAGGCTGCTGTCGTTGGCCACATATCCTTTGCTTACCCTGCAGGTACTAGAAGGATATATATGGACAACAGAGTCCTGGGCTCGTGAGCCTGGAAAGCCCCAGGGTTTGCCACGACTTCACTGTGCGGCCTTGACAAGCCCACTTCTCTCTCTGACCCTCAGTTTTCTCATCTGTACAGAGATGGGTCAAATGGCATCATCTCTGGAGTGCCTGGGGTCCCTGATGATGATAAGGGAGTATGATGCAGTGGTCAAGAGTGCCCACTTTGCAGTCAGACAGCCCCCTTGAATCTCAGCATCCCACTTACTAGCTGCGTGATCTTGGGAAAGTTACTTGACCTCTCTGAGTTGCAACATCCTCATCTGTATAATGAGGGTAATAGTGGTGCCTACTTAGAGAATCTTTTTTTTAACAAGGATTACCCGAGATGATGCATGTAAAACATTTAAACTGTAGCTGATGCATAGCAAATGCTCAACAAATTTAGCTATTAAAAAAAAATCTATTGATTTAAAGGCTATTTTTCCCAGGAGTCTCTTCTATAGACTTGGGATCGTGTTTTGACAATGATGTCCCTTGGAGGGTGAGACTTGGATCTGGAGAGCTGGGGAGAAAGGGAGAGTACCAGGATAGAAAGCCACTGTGTTCCCCTAACTCGGGTGGGCTCAGGGGTGGTTCACGGGGATGGGACTTGGGCAAAGGAACTGTGCCGAGGCCAAGTGGCCAGGGTGACCCAAAGCCCTAGGTCCAAGGTGTGGCACACTTGATAGGACACTGGCACTTGTGGTCCTGGGAGGACCAGTGGGTGGATGGCAGGAAGGCAGGTGATGGGGGTCCCTGGGACTCCCGTAGGTGGCTCCTGGGCCTGGGAGCTCTGTCTAGACGTGACTGTGCTGAGGTCCATGGGCAAGACTGCCTCCTGTGGTCACCAGGCGGGTAGGAAGGATTTAAGCAGAGGCTGGGCTCGGGCCACCAGGATGTAATCACAAAGCTGGAGGCAGGAAACCCAGGGGTTCTAGGTCAGCAATAGTCATGTCTCTGAGGCCTGAGAGGGGCCAGCCTGGGGTTCGTGGGGCAGGAGGTGTTCTGGGCTCCATGGGTCCCAGCACCTGCTCCTGGAACTCTGAACAGCCGTGGGGCCAGTGATCATGGCTGAGCCATGGGACCAGAGCTGGGACCTCTGACTTTATTGCAGCTCTTGAAAAGGCTGGGGCTGCCTAAAATGCCCATCCCAGCCAGGATTGCTGCAGGGACCAGAGGCAGGAGGGGAATGACGTGGAAGTGGGAGCTCCAGGGAGCCTAGCTATGAAACAGAGGGAGAAGAAATGAATAGGAGATTGACAGCTGCAAAATAATCAAAAGTGGCAATTCCATCAAAGACATAGGGCTTGTGTTGGGGTGTCAGAGTCAGAGTGAGCATCAGAAAGTTACACCAGGGTGAATGGCACCAGGAGAAGACACAGTTTGGCCACTCCCAAATCATCGGATGGTCGACAGTGACTTTCATCCCTTGAAACTTTACTCTGGGCCATTGTTGTGCCAAGAAAGGACTTCGTGTGTGTTTTACTGCTTAATCTTGACATTGACCTTGCGACATCGGGAGGGGATTATAATCCCCTTTTTTGTGTGTTTGAAGAGATAGGCTCAGAGGGGTAAATACACTTACTCAGATCGCACAGCTAATAACTGATGGAGCCAGGATTTGAACCCACGTCTGGCTGACTCCAAAGCAGAGACTTTTGACCGCAGCTCTCTACTGTGCCCCTGGCCCCAGCAGCCCCGTCTGTTCCACTCCCGTTCACAGCTCTCCAGCCACACCGCTTTCCTTTCTACCCCGATTGTCTGAAAGGCTTTTCTAGCCCTTTCCTTGGCCAGCCTCGACACACGCCATTCCCTTAGCCCTGCAACACTCGCTCCTCCCCATCCTGTAGGTTCCAACCTAATGCTCCCTCTCTGAGGAAGTATAACCCCCAGTCTGAACCAGCTCCCCTGGCTGTGACTTCTCAGAACATCCTTTTTTGCCTCGGAGCTGTCATCATGTATCTTTCTTTGTAGTAGTTTGTGTCAAGTCAGCCCCCCACCCCCACCCCAAGTCTCTGAGGCTCAGCAGAGCAGGAATGGGGGAGTTTAGTCACAGCTGGATCCCCAGCACCTGGGACAGAGGGGCCCACACATTTGCTCCATCATCTCTGGTACCCGGTTCTGTCTTGCTGGCTCTGAGAGCCTCTTTGTGGCTTAAGCATCTTAACTTCTTGCCCATGACTTGGAGGTGGGTCTCGTGCAGACAGGTGGATCAGGCACCTGCATCTCCAGGCCTTTGTCTCTGCCAGGGGAGGGTGGGGCAGGTCCCTGAATGGTTTGGACAGCTGGCATTTCCGCTTGACTCCTGCACTGGGGGCCTGGAGCAGAGGCCTGGGGCTTGACATACCCTTAGGCTGTTACCCCTCTCCTTCGACACACGCGCCCTGTGTGACTTGGAGACAAAGATGCATTGGCCGGGCGAGAGAGAAATTGCGTGCTGACATTTTGCACCACGAAGGTCTCTGCCGGGCTCAGGCAGGAGACACTAATGTTATTAAGTCAGTTTTTAAGCTGGACAACATTCTTGACATTTCGGCCGAGATGCCTGTGCATGAAAAGCTTCTCCCCTCCTGTTGTGCGTCTCCAAACAGTAACTCTGTAGCAATATGACTCGACTTAAAAGCCCGGGGCGGTTTGCTCATAATTCTAATAACCATCCAGAATTAGATCACTTCACATTCACCTTATTTCTTCCCTCATTCATCTTCTAGTCAGGTCATTAGGAACTCCCTGATTCTTCCCCCAACCTCAGCATCCTATTATTTATATATTATACACATTTCTCTATAGAGTCCCTGGAAAATGGTGACATGGCCACAGGATGGGCTTCCTCCCCTGATGACAGCTTGGGAAGCGATCTTTTCTTTATCCACTGATCTGTTTTAATCCATTGGGATTTTAAAACTTCTAACTGAAAATATTGCCAAAGGGTTTTTTCCTGGGGTCCCAGTGACCTTGGGACTGGTCAAGGGGATGAGCCAGTGACCACAGCTTGGCAGGAAGATGGGGAGGCAGAATGTCACTCAATCCGTCTGTGGCTGTAAGCAGGGTTCCCGGATGTCGCCATATTGATGTGGCTCTATTGTGGCAAGAGACTTAATTTTAATGTGTCCCTCTCAGCTTGGTTTGACAGGTTGGAAAACCACCATTTAAAGATGACATTTATCTTTATAGTTTGTTTTTCCTGATAACAAAAGAAATGCTTGCTCACTGAGAAAAATTCAAACCTTACGAAAATACATAATGTCAAAAGTGAATGTCCCTTATAATCCTACCACTCCAAGAGATGACAGTCCTGTGGGTTACAACCTAGATTTTTTTCCCTACACATACCCAAACATGAGTAAGAATAGGTTATTATACACAATTATTTTGTTATAAAAAATGTGCGCCACAGATATCCTGGATCCACACTCTGCTTCTGATGACTGAATTTCACTGAACTCTTAGGGCTGAGGGCTGGAGTTGGGGTTACAAATTAGGCAAGGATCTTCATCACTTACTATGCCCGGGATAAAAAAGATGAAATACTGCTGGCTTGAGTTTTAGTCCACGTCAAAAAGGTCCTTTTGCCCAGAGACCAAGTCAGAAATGCCTCATCTCCTGCTGACTCCCTATGTCTCCCACGGGCACCAACCTGACTCCATGTTTTTTCTCCATATAGCCTCATGTGGCTTCCACGAGGAAGCCAACCTCAAATGTCACCCCTTCCGGAGAGGTCCCCCGGGCCCTCCATCCCGGACCCCTCCCAGCCTGCTTCTGAAGCCCAGAAAAAGGCAAAGTAGAAAGAGCAAGGTGCTCCGGTTAGCATAGCTCTAAAACTTCACGAGTTCCAACTTTTTCCTTTGAGGTTTTGTTCTCTGCTACAGTCTGGATGTTTGTGTGTCCCACCGCTCCCCAAGTTCATATGTTGAAATCTGAACCGCCAATGCGACGGCATTAGGAGAGGCCTTTGGGAGGTGATTAGGTCATGAGGGCGTGTCCCTCATGACGGGATTAGCATCTTATAAAAGAGTCCAGAGGGAGCTCCCTCTCCCCTTCTACCACATGAGGACACAGCGAGAAGTCGCTGGCTATGAACCCGGAAGAGGTCCCTCACCAGAATGCAACGGTGCTGGTGCCTTGATCTTACACTTCCATCCTCTAGAATGGCGAGAAAGTAAATTTCTGTTGTTTATAAGCCACTCAGTCTGTAGTGTTTTGTTATGGCAGCCCGAATGAAGTAAGACGGTCCTCCAAACAGTGCAGGAAACACCTTTGTTTCCAAGGAATTTCAAAGTCACGTTTTTAAACAGTCTCCCTAATATGCAAGCTTAAGATAAATGATATTTGGTCTTGGCTGCAAGGACCCGATTTTTCACCTCTAAGTTTTAGACCGTGCGTTGAGGTGTTAATTTAATACATTGAATGGCAGAACAGATGAGCTCACTAGCTGAATATTTTCTCCAGGAGCGAAAAGTATTAACAACAACAACCAAATAAGACAAATGATGGGCAGATCAGTAAGTTTATGAAGTACAGTATCTAGCCATCGTGATAGCTGATTCTCTTCCAATAACTCTGCTCAAATGAGAGACAGGCGTTGTCAATATTTCACAGCATCAGACCACAGGCAGGTAGTTCTGAGTAGCGGAAAGAGCTTGTCTCTACCCTCAGCATCAGTTTGGCAAGTCACTCTCTCGCAGCCTCAGATTCCTCGTTGGCAGGATGGGGAATACATGCTGGCCGGCCACCTTTGCAGGGTTCTTGTGGAAGTCAAATGAAGTAATAAAGGTCAGCAGAGTGTACAGAAAATATTTGTCTTTTGGGATTGCCTAGTAGCCAAATCCTTTTCCTATGGCAGGGGGGTGTAGGTGAGAGGGAAAGAGGAAGGGAAGGGGGTGAGGTACCCATGTGCATGGGCGTGTGGTCCACGCTCAGCCAACCAGGCGCTCTTGCCCGGTGTAGCTCTAGCCCAGTGTAGTGGAGTGAGTGATGCCCAGAGGTAGGGGACAGATCAGAATGCATCCTGGTGGCCACAGGGCCAGTAGGTGGAGGTGGCGGCTCCAGGAGGGGTGGCAGCGTGCTGTACCCCGACTCCTCCTGGCTTCTGGGTTTCTACCTGCTTTTGAGCCCGCTCCCCGTTGGTGCTGTGAGCTACCAGTTAGTCCCCCTTTGCCGCTTAAGTCACCTATAATTGGCTTCGGCCGTTTCCTGTGAAGAGTCCTGACCCACAGTTTCCTCTGGGAACTGTGCATGCGTGAGGGATGTCTGGGTGGAACTCGGCAAGGTAGTTTGTCCCCTGGAGGGCTGAAAAATACAGACGCCTGGGCCCCACCCCTGCGATTCTGAAGTAGCCAATCATGGGGAACCTGGGTTTAGGTGGTTCTTCAAGCTGGAAGAGACTCAGAAGTCACGGTCTTGGTCCTGCCTCGTAATGTGTCCAGGGAGCAAAGGCAATGTCTTCTTTTGGAAAAAGTGCACAGATGTGTCCATTATCTTCCTTAATTACTTGTCCCAGAGTTCCTCCCAGCTAGTTCACCTGATACACGGAAACAGCTCTGTGCACAGGGGTAGTCATGATAGCATTGTGTATAAGTTAACAATGCAGAGACAGGCCCAAAATGAAGATAATGGTTAAGGACGCCAGGACTCAGGTACTTGAAGGAATATCACGCAACTGCTAAAAGTGATGTTTTGGCAGAGGTTTTCAGTACCATGAGGGAATGGTTACAAGTTAAACCTGCATGACCAAAAAGATCTAAGAAAACCTGCCAAAATATTTATACTGCAGTGTAGTTTTTTTTTTTTTTTTTTAAGATGCAGCTTTCTTTCTTTCTTCTTTTTGTGAGGAAGATTAGCCCTGAGCTAACATCTGTTGCCATCTCTTTTTGCTTGAGGAAGATTGTCCCTGAGCTAACATCTGTGCCCCTCTTCCTCTATTTTATGTGGGATGCTGCCACAGCATGGCTTGACGAGTGGTGCTCGGTCCATGCCTGGGATCCGAGCCTGCGAACCCCGGGCTGCTGAAGCAGAGTGTGCAAACTTAACCACTCTGCCATCAGGCTGGCCCCCAACATGCGGCTTTTTCCTCTATCTTTTCCTCTTTCTTCTTCATGATGCTCAATTCAGGCAAACTGGTTTGTATGTATAGAGAATTTCCATCAAAGTGATTATGCAGAAATGTTGACTGTAGGACAGTGGCAATTTTAAGGCCAACCATCAGGCTTGAAATAGTTGTGGGCTCATTCTTTCACCTGGGCTTTCTGCCTCCTGTCCAGGAGCTGCCCCCGATGAACGTCCAGGTGAAAGTGTAGTTTGCTGTGACGGATGAAGGGCCAGGCTTGTCCTGGGTGAGGAGAGCATCAGGCTGTATGACACGATCCTGTTACCTTACAATTTCCATATATGACTTTTTATTGAAATGGAACCAATGTTTGCAATAAACTGTTTTCCAGCTTGTAAATAATATAGATCAAGGAAATAATAGATTCTTAGGTAAAATGTAATATCTCTATTCATTAAAGAATCAGCTATTTCCAGTCTTCACTCTTTTTTTAAAACTTGCCATGAATAGGTAGAAAATATTCATTTATTAGTTCGTTTGTCCATTCATTCATTCATCAGATGCTTACTGAGAAGAAAGCTGGGAACAACCCTTCCTTCACTTGCATCATTTCCTAAGGTCAGAAGCTTCTGGTATTAGTTTGGGCTCAGTCTGGCTCTGTGAGGCTTTGGATTCTGGTCTTTGCCCAGGGGTTCCAGTGTTTTTGGTCACTTGAAGGGGTTTTATTCTCCCTTCTCCTGGCACTTAGCTGAGAGGGGCGGTTCAGTTAGATTAAGTTATCCTTCTAGAAGCCCTGAGCGAGGCTCCTGCCTCATCTACTCTCAGCCTTTGCAGGGGGACGTTCTGCCAGCCACTCCTCAGCTTCAAGCCTGCGTGTTAGGTAGTTTCTAAAGAATAGGAGGTCCGTTCCATTCCATTTCAGTCTATTCCAGTTCAGGTCATTAGACAGAGATGTTACCCTGAGCCCAAGCCTGTCCTGGAGGTTGAGGTGGATATAAAAGAAGGTTAGGAACTCTAAAGAGTCCTGGAGGCAAGATAAACATCGAAGAAGTAAGGTTCTGTGAAACCCTCAGAGGGCCCTGCTGCCACACCCTCCCCAACCCCCTGCATCCTGTTGATACTCTTGGTTAGTGGTCATCATTCAATCATTCGTGAGTTTATCTTTTCAACAAATTGCTGTGTGTTGGGCGGGCACTGTGCAAGCCCTGGTAGCCCAGGAATAAGGAAGACACAGTCAGAAGCTCCCAGTCTTGCAGGGGAGATGAGATGCGCATAAACAACTATGTAACAAAACAGAGAAAATTACATTCCTTGAGTTTCTGCTGATTCAACTTCCTTAATAGCTCTTAAAATCTGTTCCTCCTCATTCCCACTGCCATTTCTTTTCTCTTTTGGATGACTACATAAACTTCCTAATTCACCTTCCTGCCTCCAATCCAACCCCGACCTTCCCATCAGATGGATTTGTCTAAAATCTAGAAATATACTTTCTAGCTCTTTATCCTCCAATTTCTACACAAGGCCATCCATTAGCTGGCCTCCACAGCCCCTTTCTAGCCAGATCTCTTGCCCAAACCTGCCTCACAGTCTCCATGGTAACATTTATACCTGTCATTCCCTCTCCCGACCTGTTCTCCTAGAAAACTCTTGTTTGTCCTTCAAGACGCAACTCATGTACCAAATCATCTGGAGAAACTTACCTGACCTCCTTCACTCCATTCATTCATTCAGCAACCCTTTCGTTCATTCCTTCATTCAGTATTCTTTCGTGAGTACCCACTGTGTGCCAGGCACGGTACCAGGAATATGAAGGCAAGTGAAACCAATATGGTACCTGACCTCATAGAACTTCAAGTCAAGTGGTGGAGAGAGATGCTCATTAAATCAGTTTACAGATAAAGGGAGGATTATAAACTGTGACAAGCAGTATGAAGAAGAAGAAGGCAGGGTGCTCTCAGACAGGAGAGCCAGGGCTCCTCTCCCAGAATGTTGTGCAGCTACAGAGCAGCAGTCCCCACTGGGTGCCAGCCTCTCACCCTGAGGAGATGGTGTGACCGGAGGTTCAATGGGACTCATTTGGCTTGGCTGTGGCTCTGCGTGTGAGGCTAGTTCAGTCGTCTCTGGTTGTGACAACACAATCTTTTACTGGACACATTCTGGGGGATTCTGCCCAGCTCTTACTGATCTTCCTGAATTGCTCTCTTCATCTTTGGCTACACGGATGTGCCATGTCTGTGCCATGTGACCCACCCTCATTGGCCATGGTCAAATGTGTCAGAATGGATACCTGACCCAAATTTGGTGATTCAGATTCTTTCTTCTCATAATTTGAGACCCAAAGATTCCAGTAGAGGCTGGATTGGTCTCTAGAATAGACCACATGGGAAGTAGGTAGCGAGGGGTGGCCATTTCCTTCAGTCTTGTGAACTGAGAAGAAGATGTGCTGAGGAGAACAGAAAGGAGACACGGAGCAAGGTCTTTCTTGAGGTCTGGTGCTGTTTGTGCCCTTGAGTTCTGAGGAACAGTCCTACATCCTCTTAATGAATTCCCCTTTCCTGCCTAAGCTTGGCTTACGTCTATTTCTTGCAGCTTAAGAATTCTAGCCATATAGATCCCAAACAGCCAATTATTAGTGCAGCCAAGTTGAAGAAAAATCAGTCACCTCAGCAAAGACTTGGATGCAGCTATTCAATGCGCATCAATCAATGGAGTCAGGTGGACAAGACTGGCAGCTTCCTGGCTGACCTTGAAATGTTTCATGGGTAGTTTTGATATCTTGTGCACCCCAAGTCTTCTCCAAAGAGAAATTATCCAGATAGCTGCTAACAAACCCATTAGGAACTGGTCCATCTAGTTCTAAGGGTCGGTTGGTACCTATGTGTGTGTCTAGGTGGAGCCTTCGGTGTTTCAGGAGTTGGGGGTTCATTCCGCAGAGCACGTGGTCTTGTTCTAATCTCTGCAAGGATATTGATGTTCTGTGGATGCTTTGTTTGCCGGGTCAAATGTTTCTTTTTCTATTTCTCTCTCTTTTTTTTTAAGATTTTATTTTTTTCCTTTTTCTCCCCAAAGCCCCCCAGTACATAGTTGTATATTCTTCGTTGTGGGTCCTTCTAGTTGTGGCATGTGGGACACTGCCTCAGCGTGGTTAGATGAGCAGTGCCATGTCCGCACCCAGGACTCGAACCAACGAAACACTGGGCCACCTGCAGTGGAGCGCGAGAACTTAACCAGTTGGCCACAGGGCCAGCCCCTATTTCTCTCCTTTTTTAAAAACCCAAATTTCCCGCCTCCTATATCACAAAGACAACGTTTTTTTCTGATTGGATTTTTAACAGACTTTCATGATTAAAATTGGCTGCCTTTGACTTCTGGGGTTTACTCTCCTCTTAGGTTAATTTCAGCTAATTGGTGGCAAAATAAGTCTCCTAAAAATCACACTTCCTTCCACAGTCTTAGAAAAATAAAGGAAAAAAGAGGCCCTTGTTATTTCTCCTTGATGTGCACAGCCTTAGTCTTCTGCTTTCAGCCATACTAACCGTAACACAAAGGTCACAAAAATCCCCGGACTTATTTAAATGTGGTAATAGCATCGTTGATGCAAACATGGGGTTAACCCAAATGTTTCATAGTTTGGAGATTTTCAACTAATAAGAGGAATCAAGCACTGTATTTGGGGAAAGATTAAGGTCACTGGCCCTCATTTGAGTTGATTGGTCTCTTGAAATGAGATGCTAATTGTGAAATTGATAGGCAGATTTCCATTTGATTTTTACCCCCAATAGTTTATGTTTATAATTGAAATAATAAAAATGGAAAATGTCCAGTTCAATCAGCATAATCTCCCATCTATTCTCAAGCAACATAACTGAAGGGAGACGCATTTGTGCGTGTAAGTTGCAAATTCCTTTCACTTTGCTTCTGTTGGCTAGAGGAAAGAGGAGGAATAAATTGCTTAGAGTCTAGATATGTTGACATCTCAGAAACTAGAGAAGACTTACCACAATGTTAGAATAAATAGAAAAACCAAAAAAGAGTAAGGGCCACTTTTATATAAATAACAGAAGATTCTTGTTATTTGCAACTAAGGTCGTTACTTGATTCATTCACGCAAGCATTATTTACTGGATACCTACTTTGTGCTAGGTACACAGTTGGCACCTGGGATACACAGGTGAATATGAAAGTTGGGGCCCAGATCTCATGGAGCCTACATTCCAGAGGGGAAGGGTTTTAAGCAAGGGAGTGGTGTGATCTGATGCTGTTTCAGTGGCTGACCGCTCTGGCTGCCTTGTGACAAGTGACCGGAGAGAGCATGAGTAGAAGGAAGAACAGTAGTTAGGAGATGCTTGCAGTGGTCCAGGTGAGCGATGACAATGTTTTAGACCTGCTGGTGACAGGATTTAGCCTATCTTTTGGAAGTTGAGTGGAAAGGACTTGCTGATAGATAAGATACGATGGATGAAGAATAAAGAGGAACAGACATTTTTTCTCCCGTCAACCAAATTTATGGCGGTGCCATACTGCACGTGGGAAGACTCGGGGAAGAACTGGGAGTTCCATTTTAGATGTTTTGGCCAGGAGATGCATCCAAATTGATTGACAGGTTACTAGTTACCTACTTTTCAGAGGGGGCTGTGGAGCTCCGTCCTTGACAAGGCCTTTCCTCCAGTGACAAGGGAGGTAGGTGGAGTCATCCTAGCTGTGGAGAGCACTAGAAAATGATTTGCATGACAATTTAGAATGGGAAAAAAAAATCTTAGCGAGCTGGTACATTGGGCAGCACCTAAAGAAAGGAATTCACTAAAGATGAATGAGAGGTTCTAAACCCAAAGGCAGAGTAGAGGAGGGGACGTGGGGAGGGAGACAGGGGTGCTTTGTATTATAAAAGGAAGGGTTTAGGGAAGGGTAAACTCCTTAGGAGCCAAATGTGAAGAGTGTGACAAAACACACGTGTGTCCTTGGGTTGCCTCTGCACTGGAAAGAGTCCTGACTTGGGAGTCGACAGATCTGCCATCACTTACAAGCTCTGTATCTTTGGGCCACTTAGTGAACCTCTCTGCTCACAGACTTAGAAAACTTTTTGTCTCCCCAAAACATTGAAGTAATTAAGTTAAGTCTAATTTGCTTCCCTATCTTGTGTTGAGCAAAGATATATCAAACTGCAGCTTGAAATGTCAGGTCAGCCTGAGAGAGTGTGACCACATGAATTGAAATAATTGCAGCCAAAAGCAAAGGCAGTTTTCTGCAGGCATAGGTCTTATCTTGCATGAATGGGTCATTTCAGCTGTGATTTTTAAAACCTTGAGACAAGCTTTTGTAACCTTGAGGCTGTCTGCTGAGATGCCAGGCTAGGGACCAATGGGTCATTTCCCAAGAATATCCCAGGTGATAACCCAGGGATGCCCATAACCTCGCCTACTTCTATGATTGAGAGAGAAAAGTGGTTGCCAGGGGCTGGGGGTGGAGGAAATAGGCAGAGGTTTGTATAAAGGTACAAACTTTCAGCTATAAGATGAACAAGGTCTGAGGATCTAATGTAAGACCTAGCGACTATAGTTGATAATTGTATAGTTGAAATGTACTGAGAGTAGAACTTAAATGTTCCCATGAAAAAGAAAAGATAAATATGTGAAGTGATAGAGGTGTCAACTAACTCTAGGGGGGGATCCTTTCACAATGCATATGTATATCAAATCACCACAATGTACACTTTAAATATCTTACAATTTTATATGTCAATTATACCTCAATAAAGCTGAAATTTCTAAAAAATCTTCATACTTTAGGAAGAGGAGTGCAATGCTTTCCATGTCCGAATTCTAGGAATGCCTTTAGCAAAGGGTATTGATCATCCTTCCATCTCTATCAATTTTGACATCCCATTAGGAATGGGGAGAAACATTACATTGTGGGAATTCTCTTGGATCCTGTGTGATGTTACAGCACCTCGACTTAATTCCAAATCCAGTCATTTGGTCCACGTGATGCCAAATAGTGCTTGATACTTTTTTCACCACTGGATTTTATGGCTTGATTGCTCTTGCATCAAGCCATGTTTCCCTAAACGTGTAGCGTGGACCAGGGCTTTTCAGACTTTACTGGACACGCGAACCACCTGGGCATCTTATTAAAATGCAGACTCTGGTTTGGCAGGTCTAGGCGGGGTCTGAGATTCTGTATTTTTAACTAGCTCCAGGTGACACCTGATGTTGCCTGTCTGGGGACAGTCTCATGCTTGAGTAGCGAAATTGTAGAACCCTAGTCGTTTAGCAGAACACAAGTTTCTCAAAGGGGAAAAAAAAACAGGGAGGAGGTCTATGGACAAAGAGCTTTGGGGAAAATTGTATACTCTATCCCCTCTAGTAGATTTAAAATGCACCTTACTCACATCTTAAAGGCTCTGAGAAGTCTTGCAGTTAAAGAGAAACTGTTTACTTGTTTTACTCAATGTCAAACTCACTTGATCATGAAAACTATTTTTTCGAGGATTAACATTCAGTAGAATCAGTGTTCTTTGTGTCAAGTCTTGGTAAATAATTTGAGGCATGAGAGACATAGACTGTCTTACAGTCATGTTGATTGTAAACAATAACCAGGCAATGATGCAGGAAAACGCCACAGTGTGTGATAATTAAGAACGTGCCCCTGAAGTTGAGTTGAAGCCTGAGGTTGAATTTTGGTTCCTCACTTATAGCTGTGTGATTTTGATAAACAGTAACTGGGCAGTGACACAGGAAAATGCCACAGTGTGTGATAATTAAGAACACGGGCTCTGAAGCTGAGTCGACGCTTGAGGTTGAAGCTTGGTTTCTCTCTCACAGCTGTGTGACTATGGGTCAGCCAGTCAACTCCTCTGAGCCTTGATTTCCTAATGTATCAACTGGGGATAATAAAAGATCCTCTAAATGGAAGCTGATACTATAGTTGCCTGGGTTGGCGAGACAGATGCTGTTGAGTATCTCGGCTAGAGAGAAGAGCACTCTGGCCAGAGGAAACCCAGGAGAACAGTAATATAGGAAGGAATGGAAATTTGAGCATCAAGGGCCCCTGGAGGTTGTCTGATGCAGGGACCTCACCTTATAGAGTGGGTCACACAGTGGAAAGAAATCATCCAAGGTCAGCAGCAGAGAGTGGACCAGGACCCAGAACTCTTGCCAGAGCCCACTGCGGTCTCCACCCCACTGTGCCAGCACATCGAGTCACCCTTCAGGTCTCCTCATAAGGAGTCACCTTTGTTCCAACATAGCGTTTTGGGATGAAAACCTAGGCTTCATGCGTGAAGTCCAGAATCAGCATGATTCTTCTTTGAGCAGTGAGTATTTGAAGCTGCAGCACGGGGGGAGAAAGAAAGAAAGATTTTGCATGTTGGTAACTTTCCCATTGAGGAGCCCAGGTGAGGGGCTCCCATTGTAGCCGGGTTAGAATCCTCTGCTTACAAGGATCGTCGTGGAAGTAAAGGTGACCTTCCCAGAGAGCCAGTGCCCTTAGGGTCTGTGGGCCATGGTGGAGGCTGAGAGGGCCGCTGCCCAGCCTGGGCAATGTCACCTACACCAAGGAGTGCCTTGGGCTCACCAGGACACTGTCCCGCTGTGAGGGCTTCTAGGTTTGGGGGCGTGATGCTGGGATGAGGCGGGATGGAACAAGCTGACGGTACCCTAGCCCAGCCATCTTGCTGTGGGGCTCCAGGGCACAGTGCTTACTCTGTGTGCAGGCCAGAAGGACAAGAAGTAAACAATTGCCCCACACTTTACAGTTCCTGAAGGACTTTCCATCAGGTTTCCACTTTGAGTCTCAAAACATCCCTGGAAGGCGGCTCGCATTATCGGTGAAGATAAGACTCAGGGAGCAGACGACATGCCTCAGGTGCTACCAGTGGTGAGGCAGGAACTTGATGTCCAGGTCCATCTGCACCGCAAGCCCCAGCCCTGTCTTCACACAACCCAAACGGGTGCCTTTGGGCTGAGAGCTGAGAGGGCTGTCATTTCCTAACTGGTTTCCTGAAAAAATATTTACTCCTTACCCCTCTTACTTCAGGTCAGCGGGTTAGGCAGAGCCCTGGGAGCATGGGTGAGCTGCTAGGGTGGATGGACAAAAGGACAGACTATCCAGGACAAAACCTTACCAACAGCCTAATGACACAATGCTAACAGGGGAGGGAGCTTACCAAGTTCTGTCACGTCCATTTTCTCATCTGTTGCCTATGTTAGCCCCGCGAGCGGACAGGGCAGCGTTTGTACTTCTCCTTTTCACAGATGAAGGAACTCAGGCTTAGAGCTTGTCTGATGCGTCCATCACAAGTTCACAGGGCAGCCGGGACTAGAACCCAGGGCTCGGGGTTGGTCCAAGTCACCCCAGGAGCTGGACTAGAGGCCACCACCTGCTTGATCTGAGCTCCTCTGCTACGGCCACATCC
The DNA here is from genome assembly GCF_041296235.1 of Equus asinus. NCBI lineage: Eukaryota > Metazoa > Chordata > Mammalia > Perissodactyla > Equidae > Equus > Equus asinus. The sequence goes on from NC_091794.1 coordinate 84,250,700, forward strand.
AGGGAAAACTGTCTCACCCCCGACAGCTGTGCAGCCCCATTCATCTCAGAGCTGTCCAACTGCCTTGTGCCAAAGGAGAGAAAGTGTGGGCTTTAAGAATCTTCTTGCTGCAGCCCAAGACTCAGCCTGACCCAGAGGCAGCCAGAACGCGGGCATGCGTGCGTGGAGGGGTGGGGGTGGAATGAAGAGGGCAGAAAGAACCCCGGGCTCGGCGCCCGGTCCCTGCAATTTCCCAGGAGGGAACTCGCCCTCCAGGCAGAAAGCCAGCACTCGCTCTCACTGCTCCAGCAGAAGGGTCCTGGAGGAGCTGTCCAACGTCCCTCTGCTGATGCGTGGCGTGGGGGCGAGGAGCAGGGCACGGCTGTGCCCCCCAGGGCTCCAGCCGGATCCGGGAGGAAGCCCGCGTATTTATCTTACTTCCTGTGCACCATTTTGACTTATTTTCCCGGTCCGAAGAAAGAGCTGCCTCGTAAACTAAGGCTCCGTTCTAGGGGGTCTGTTGGCTCCTTGGAGTCTGTAATTGGGGCATTGAAAGGATACAAAAAAAAAAAAAAAAAAGCCCACGAGGAGTGGATGATCTTTTATACTTAAAGTTCCCCCCTCTATAAAAGCAACATATTACAAACCTCTTTCTCCTCTCGAACATTTCTTGCTAAGTGCATTCTGATGCCACATTGAAACGCAAAATAGCTGGAATCAAGCAGGCACCGAAGGCTATTTATATGCTAATCTCTATTTCCCAAGCTGAAGCAGGAACCCGAGCTGGGTGCTGCTTCTAATGATGGCTCGGCTTTAACCTCTCTGGAAGAAAGAAAAGTATTTTCCTTAAGAAAACAACTCAGTTTCTTTAAGATGAAATGTAATTATCTATTATCAGATGTCCCTTAAAATGCAAGGCCTATTAAAGCTGCTAAAAATATTGAAGCCCTAATTTCACCATAATAGCATTTTAATTTCAGCAAATCACGGCTCTATTGTTACAGGACATTTTGCGGTAGGAATGTGGTAAGAGGTCCATCTTAGCTTTTTTCTTAACATTTTCCTTTCTTTGAGAAGTACAATTAAATCATTGCAATCATCTAACCTTGCTCGACACAAAATTTTACTTATCAAGTACGAAAACAATGGTCATTAGCATTTAAAAGAATTTGTTTTAGAAGTAGCTAAAGTTTAATTGCTTTAAATATTCTTGTTGGAATGTGCAGCCGCTGTTGGTTCAACGTTCATATTAAGGAGAGCCGGTGTTTAATTGATTGCTGAATTTCATTGAAAAAATATTTACTTTCTTCCCGGGCAAAGTATGGAAGAGACGACTTACAAATCCTCGAGAAGGCATGGTTTGGGGGAAAGTGACTGCTTGTGGGGAGTTGCTGGCAAAACAACCCAACTATGTGCTCACCTCTGTTTTGGATGCATCCTTGGGAACTTTTCATGGGCAAGTTTCTAAAATGAACCCTCCCCCCGTCTTGTTTTCAGTAGACCACAACAGGCAGAGTCCGTGCTCCCTGGCAAAATCCTGGAACTTATATTTTTGTTTTTCAGAGACCCTGTGGGTACTGAGGACTATGCAGGGGGCCCACTTCTGAGTGGGCTTACCTTTTTCAAATAGGGGGGTGCCGGGGGCCACTCTCCAATAGTCTTCTGCCCACACCTGTTGGTGAAAGCAAACTCTTTCACAGACCGAGATCCATCCACATCTGCCTCCTCTCTTATTTAATGTGACATTTTAGGCCATTTCAGTGGCGCTGAGTCACCACTGAGTCTCACCAATTTTGCAGAATTTCTCAGTTCCTGGGAGACGTTCTGACAGCAGGAAGACGGGCCAGGAGGGGAGCTCAATAGGCTACTGATGGGCATTAGCAAAAAAGTGTAACTGGGACCCCGGAATCAGCACTACTTATTGAGCACTTACTACGTCCCAGGCAGGTGCTGACGTCTTTATTTGCATCGTTTCCCCTACGATGGACCCTGTTATCTCCGTCTTCCGAATGTGGAAACTGAGGTTCAGAGAAGTTAATTTGTCCAAGCTGATGTAGCCAGTGGGGGGCAGAGCCCCAAATCAATCTGAGGTCCATCTGGCCACAACTTCCATGCTAAGTGACCTCCTTCTAATAGTTTCTGTCCTCAGTCATCACTTTAACTCAGCCCTCCAGCCCAAGCCCAGTTCACACTGAAGGCCGGTTCCCCTGACTCCGTTCTACTTCCTTCCTGCTCCCGTTGCCTTGGGACCCTCTGGGCCAGGGTACACATGGAACTTGAAGTCTCCCTCATTCTTTCCCTCTCTGGGTCTGTTAAAAAGAAAACCACAGGTCCAATATGGAGTCACTTATGCTAAGACATGTCACCAAACCAGGGCTTAATACCTAACCTAATTGCAGTTCCAACCTTTTCCAGGAGTGTAATCTTAACTGGTCAGTCTGGAATTTTCTGGTCAGCACTAGCGAGGTAATCTGTCCCATGGGCCCTCCCCATCCCCTAAAGGAAGACGAGGTAATTCACCGAATAGACTCTTGTCCCCCAAAGGAAGCTGACCTCACCTGAAATAATCCTTTTTTCTGTTTATGACTTCCTTGTCCCGTCTTTAAAAACCTTTCCTTCTCTGTCACCCTTTGGAGCTCCTCTCTACCTGCTGGATGGGACGCTGCCAGATTCATGAATCATTTAATAAAGCCGGTTCGATCTTTAAATTTACTCAGTTGAATTTTTGTTTGTTGGCAGGTCTCAGTTGGCTGCCCACGAAGTGAGGATGTCAGGCGACGTCTTCAAGAGTTCTACCAGGTGTGTTTCCATGGACTCAGTTCAAGTCCACGAACGGGCCCTGAGCGCCCACTCTGGGCCAGGCCTTGGGTGTGCAGAGACGGGTAACATGGGTCCCTGCCCTCTAGTGACCGCTCCCATGCCCACTCACTCTGTGTCAGGCAGCCGGACGGTGGCAGCTGCCCCTGGCACAGTGTGAGTTGGGTCATTCAGGGTCCCAAGGCAATCTGAGATTTTGCTTGGTTTTGCCTTTTCTTTGCTGGACAAATTCCTGCTTCTCTTTCAACATTCAGTTCATGCGTTACCTCTTCTGGGGAGATTGTGACCCCTTTCCAATCCCAGCTTCCCATGGCTCTTCCAGCATTTCTCTCTCGTAGCATCTCTTCTTGCAACGGAAAAGTCAGAATGCAGCTTAGGTTCAATTCTTGGCCCTACTACTTACCAGTGGATGATCTCAGGTAAGTCCCTTAACCACACTGAGCCTGTTTCCTTATCCATGCAGTGGGGTAGTGAGGGTGTCCACCTCCCCCTGGTCATGTCAGTCTCAAATGAGATTTGTGTAAAGCTCCTAGAACAGTGTCTGGCACATGCAAGCACTCAATGAGCATTACTTGTTATTAATGTATAAGTAAACGTACTTACTTGTGGGTGTGTGTTACAGCCAAGCTGTGTGCTCTGCAGTCTCGGCCCCACAAGATCGCCACTTTCACATCTCTGTGGCTAACACAGAGACTGCTGCATAGAGGAAAGCACCGCAGAGTGACCAAGAGCCCGTGTTCAAATCCACATTGTGCCACTGACCAGCTGTGTGACCTGGGGTAGGTTCCATGACTTTTCTGGCCTTCAGTTTCTTCATTTGATAAACAGAGATACTTACAGGGCCCTCTTTGTGAGATTATTGGATTAAAGGAGGCCAGGCTAGTGAAGTGAAGCCCTCGTCCCGTGCAGTTGTAAGAGCTCAGTCAGTGGTGTCTATTAGGTTAACAGACTCTCATTAATAACTGACACCTGTGCTTCACTTCCACGTTCTTATCTCATTTACTCCTCACAGCAGTTCCAGGAAGGGCCTCTGTTATCACCTCTGGTTCATCAAGATCTTACAGCTGGTAACAGGCAGGTCCCCTGACCTCACATCCCCTCCCCCATTGGCCACCCCATGACATCTCCTCATATTGTGAAGTCAGATGGATGAGGGAATGACCCGCAAATTGGCCAAACCGTCTTCCATAAAGGTTGGGTGGGGCTCCGACTCATGGCCTGATAGGAATACCAGCTAAATTGATTTCATAACGGTGGGTCCTGAAATACACCTCCAACAGGAAGTTGCGCTTGGCTTTTTATATTCTTCAGGGTCTGTTATAAATTTGATTATATCTGAAATAGCAGATTTCAAGTTGAAGTCCCCTTTGTCCACTCTGGAATTCAGATTTATTTCTAAGAGACCAGTGTAATTTTCTTATCTTTGTTACAAATTACTACAGTCAGGGTTAATCTCACGCGGCAATAAAGCTGTTTGCCTAGGAAGCTTCCTGCAGTGTCAGAGCTGATGAATGGCTCCCTCTGGCTATAATAATTCAGTCTAGAACAATGAAAAAAACTTGGTTCTTCTGCCTGAAACTCCACCAGTGTGCTTGGCTGCTCAGATTGTTAGAGATCAGAGACCCCCACCTGGGTCAGGGCATCAGCGCCTTTGACCGTATGAGGACTGTGAGGGTGTGTGATGAAATGGTGGCCACACCACCCCTCTACTTTGTAAAGAAGGCAGTCCTGTCCGGAATGTTCTGAGGGTGGCTGTAGATCAGGGAGAGGGTGCAGACAGGGTGGTCTTGGGACAAGAGAGTGAGTGGGCTGGTCTCAGAAGTGGAGCAGAATGGGCTGTAGGGGAAGGAGCAGAGGGCTTGTGTTTCATTCAGTCAACAATTACCGTAGTTTAAAAAATCAAACATACACCATTGATTAGAAAATGCACTCTTGACTCAATAAGAACATTCCCCTTGCCCCTTTTGGGGGCAATGTGTACATTCATTTTAAGACCCAAGTTGAAGGCATTCTAAGGAGATTGAGATGTGAAAGATAGTAAGGGATGGTCATTGTGTGTGTGTGTGTTATTCCTGAGCAGTTGGGGGTGTTTGGAAGAAAGAACATTCTGGCAGAGAGAATAGCATGCCTGAAGCCCTTGCTCAAGAAACTGAAAGAAGGCCAGTGTGACTTTGGGGGAGGAGATTGTGGGAAGATGGAGCTGGGGTCAGCTGGAGACATCTCCTGAAGGACCTTGCAGGCCAGCTAAAGAGTTTAGATGTGATTCTGAGGTCAATGAAAAGTTATTGAAGAGTTTTAAGTAGAGGATCGATATATTCTGTATTTAAGGTCCATGGGAGGCAAAGCAACATCATCCTGCGAAGAATGATGGGGAAGCCGGTGTGGGAAGATGGATTCACACAGTCCGTTCCCACCCGGGGACATCAATAAGCCAGTGCTTGTTGAGTGTTACAACACTGTCAGTTGGGCATTACAACGCTAGAGTTTAAACAATAGCAGACTAATTTTAGTTTTGTGAGTGAGAATTAACCAATTCTGAGTTCCCATCCCTCTAGGCTGGCAATGTCGAGTCTTCAACTGGATTTCTGTTCCTTATCTTTCCTCCATTGTTGAGTAGCAAAAACATCATGGAGGGTCTAACCAGTCCTCTCTGGTCTACTCTGGTCACTGTGGATTAGCTTCCTGTCCAAGCCTGCTTGGTGTTTAGAAGAGGGGGTTCTCCTCAGCCTTTCTGATACACTCGGTCACAGGGCTTTTTTCATGTGGATCCAAAGGCTGCAGATCATAGTGTTCAATTTCCTTCTCCCACTACCCACACCTTCTCCTCACAGCAACTCCCCATCATGGGTGCTGTGTGCCAGTTGGTCTCTGCCCCACTTGGAAACTCCAAGAACCCCATCCTTTCTCTTCTTCCTCTCCCTAATGGCCTACCTACTTTGGTTCCTTATATTCTAAGCATTCTCTGCCATCTTTTCCTCATCTGAGATAATCCACTGAGTAAAAGCAGGAGTGGGTTATTTTTTCTGCTTAGGAATTTCAACTTTTGTCCCTTCAGCATCAAAGCCCTGGAGGTAAAGGAACACAAAGGTCTAGCACCCCTCTCCCTTCTTCCTTTTGAACTTCAAGGATACTGCCAGAGTTGTGATTTAGCTGATAGAGTCCTCTGCTGTGGAATGGGCTGAGCAAGGAGGAGACAGCACTGTCAGATTTCCACCCATCCCCTCATTCCACTCATCCACCCAGTCATCCATGCATCCATCCATTCCCCAACCCACCCATCCACTCATCCATCCATCCATCCATCCACACATCCATTCACCCATCCACCCATCCATCCATGCATCCATCTACACGTCCATTCACCCATCCATCCATCCATCCATCCATTCACCCAAACATCTATCCACTACTTTGAACAGGAGTAAAGAGGTGTTTTTTTTTTTTTAAGTATGTTTTTTGGTGAGGAAGACTGACCCTGAGCTAACATCTGTTGGCAATCTTCCTCTTTTTTCTTTTTTCTCCCCAGAGCCCCGGTACATAGTCGTATATCCTAGTTGTAGGTCATTCTAGTTCTTCTATGTGGGATGCCACCACAGCATAGCTTGATGAGTGGTGTGTAGGTCTGTGCCCAGGATCCAAACCAGCGAACCCCAGGCCACCAAAGTGGAGCATGCAAACTTAACTACTCACCCACAGGGCCAGCCCCAGGAGTAAATAGTCTTTAAGGACGGTGTTTCTGTGGCAACTGCCCACTTCTGAGGATGGGCTACTGCAGCCCTGTTTCCCCACTGGGCTCTGTCTATTGTCCACAATGTCCAAGACCAATACAGTATAATGTTAAAAGCCTGGGCTCTGGAGTCAGACTCCCTGGGATCATGTCATGGCTTCGTTCCTTACCATCTGTGTGAATTTGGTCATACAAACCAGATTTTAGTTATGCAACTTATCTGTAAAATGACACACCTACCTCAAAGGTGTGTAAAGATTAAGTGAATTAATACCTGTAAGTCTTTAGAGCAGTACCTGGTACTTAGAAAGTGCTCCATAAGAGTTGGTATCATGAGTACTCTTGGATCGGGGGTGAACATCTGACACAAGCTGGATCAATATGATTCCTTGTCCTCTCCTTGAAATCTGGAATCAAGACTGGAGTGAGTCTGAGTCACTCAAAGCTGCTGAATTGAGCTGAGATGTTATAGGGAGGCTGTTCTGGATCTTGAGCAAGGAGAAGCTGGTCTACAGAGGGAGAGGGATGGGGAGAGGGCAAGAGAATGAGAGAGAGGAAGGAAGAGGAAGAGGAGGAGGAGGCGGAGGAGGAAGAGGAGAGAAGCTTAAAGATGCTTAAGTGATGGGCTTCCTGGTCCCAGTCTTGCTCGCATGGTCAGTTTGCACCCTGTGTCCAGGTAAATCCCCATTTGCTTTATTGTTTTTTGCTTCAGTTACTTTGGAGTGGGTTTCTGAACGGGAGTGAGAGAAACAAAGGCGAAGACAAACAGATCACATCCCTGCCTTGAGGAATTTGCCATTGCTGTAGACTGAATGTGTCCCCCCAAAATTCGTGTGTTGAAACCTAATCCCTGATGTGACGGTATTAGGAGGTGGGAGGTGATTAGGTCATGAGGACACAGCCCTCATAAATGGAATTAGTGCCCTTATAAAAGGGGCCCCAGAGAGCTCCCTCGCCCCTTCCTCCACGTGTGGACACAGCCAGAAGACAACCATCTACGGACTAGGAAGCAGGCTCTCACCAGACACCAAATCTGTTGTCACCTTGATTGTGGACTTTCTAGGCTCTAGAACTTTGAGGAATAATGTTTGTTATCTAAGCACCCAGTCTATGGTATTTTATTATAGCAGCGCAAATGCACACAGACAGCCATCTAGCAGGTGAGTACAGGAGATGACATGGTTGTAGCTAACCAGAAAATGAGTGTGGATGGGGCTGCAAGAGAGGATGAAGAAAGGATGCATCAACGTGGAGGAAGAAGTCGTTGATTAGGGATGGGCATGGCAGAGGGCTTGATAGAGGAGGTGACAATGGCATTAGGTCTTGGGGGATGGATTTTTTCAAAACTTCCCTATGGAGCTGCGCTATGTCTACTGTTTCCAGCTATAATGCCCTCCTGGGGCTACAGACAGAGGAAGCAGCTAGACCCTGAGAAAGATGCTCTCAAGGTAGGCTTCCTGGCACCCTTCTTCCCTCCCCAGTGCGTCAAGGCTTTCCAATCTGACAAGGCACTGATTAGTGCTCTGGGTTCTGGATGGAACGGTCTTATTTATTAGCACCTTTGATCTCAAGGAGTGTTCAGAGTCAGCTCTGAGAGAGAAGCTTTATAATTTAAACAACTCTTCCCTGAAAGCAGACCACATTGATTATTAGCTCTAATGAGAAGAGGGAGCGAGCGGAGCATTCCATGAATCAGGTTCCTTCTGGAATGAGATCAGCTGTCCACTGTGGCCAGATCCACAGTCCATGATCCCAGTGGGACTAGTTGCTGTTCCCCATATCCACTCTGGGTTAGATTCCTCACTTCCAAGCCTTTGCTTATGTTCTTCCCCTCCCTGGAATGCCCCTTCCTGTGTCCCCCCCCCCCCATGTTGACCCATGAGAACACTACCCGTTCTTCAACGCCTATCTCCACTTGTGCCTTTTCCATAATGTCCTCTTTGCATCTCACCTTCCCAGATTTGGTGCGGCTTTGTCTTGAGCTCCCTCAGTTTGTCCCTCTTAGGCAGCATTATCACAGCCTATTCTGAGCTTCGTTGTAACACTAAGCAGTTGTTTTGTTCCTCCTTGTTAGACCCCTGCCAGAGTGGGTCCTCTTCAGGACAAGACTGATGGTTTACTCCTTCTTGCATCCCCAGAGCCTCCATGAATGTTTACTGTGTAATCAAACCTTTAGTGCTTTAATGTTATCGATAAACTAGAACCAGAAGCAGGTGGTGCTAACATATGCCAGGAACTGGACTTAGATAAAATGTTTCAGGTAATCCCAGTGCCAACCCTGTAGGTAAGTGGCACCATCATCACCACTTTACAGATGAGAAGACCAGGTGGGACTAGAGAGAATGAAGTAAGGAAATGAATGTATGTAGCTCATGAGATGGTAGAACTCTATTTTCAACCCCAGCCTATTTGAGGCCAAAGCTCTTAACTCTTAAAAATGACAAGATACTGTCACCCTTCTCTAGGACACCCCCCCCAAAGTGAATTAAAACAACAAAGAGGTCTCTTTATTATTAGTTCATTAAGTGGGGATAAGATGATAACATCAGTGTTGACAATGTTGCAGTGAATACAATACTCTCCTATGCTTGTGGCTTTAACGCTGAATAAAACACTGGTCATTCTCTTTGACCCAGTTATTGCATTTATGTTGAAAAGTTATCTTAGGGAAATAATCTCCAAGACTGGGGACGAAAACAATAAATACAAAGATGTTCGTTGCAGCATTACCTATGAGAGTGACATGCTCATCAATGGAATAGCTAGGTGAATGATGGCACAACGCCACCAAGTACCAGGCAGTCATTAAAACGACAGTTATGAAGATTGTGTATGATACCAAACAAATGTTTAGGATGTAAATTAGTCACAAAAAATTGGATAGACAATTGCGAGAGCACTGTGGTTACAATGAGGTAAACTGCAGGGTTTAGGAGACAGGAAACACACTAAGAATGCTAATAGTGGTTGTGTCAGGGGGAATGAATTATGGCTTATTTTTGTTTCTTTTTTTCCTATTTTTCAATTCTTCTGTAACATAGTTATATTATTTTTTATGATGAAAATGATGTATTTTTTTTTTTAAAGCTGATGAATAATTCCACAGCTAAGCCTTATTAGCAGCCAAAGGTGACCTTGTCTAAGGAAGACATTCTCTAGGCCTTGGATGATTCAAGGTGGGCCAAGCAGCATGTGGCAAGTGCCCCTGGGGTGCGAGGGTGGTGGACACCCGTGTGTGTGTGTCCTGTTACACTGGAAAACTGCCAACCAGGGACTGACCCCAGGACCCTGGAGATGCTGCATACTAGGAGGTGACCTAGCTGTCTGTGTAACATGGGTACCCCCGACCTCCGTTTTCTCTCTGAAGCATCCCTGTTTCTGCACACAGCTATGTCTCCTCAGTGGTTCTAGCCAAAACTGAGTAGCAAGATCAAGAGCTCAGGGACGGAACAAACTGGATACAACATCTCCATTTTTAATTAAAAGAAAAAACCAACAGCAAAAACGAAAGCTAGGAGACCACACCAAGGATGTCATTGATGGTTTGGAGCATGTTTATGGTCTGCCCAGTTAGCTGATAATCACTCCGTGGTTTTGACGACCTCCAAGGTGCTTTGGGCTGTGTTATTTCTGACTTTCAGCCATTCTCACTTCTTCCTCAGCTTGCAGAGCTCTCTGAAAAGTTAGGAACAAGGTGAAGGAAATGGGTTTATAGACCCTGCCTCAGGGTCCCATCTGGTTAGGGTTGTTAAGGCTCTCCCCAGGTGGTGGGGTTGGGGTGGGCCCTGCTCACCTCTGAGGGAAGGTAAACAAAGTAGGTAAGAAGGTAGGCTTCAGAATTAGACACAGCCAAGTGTGAATCCTGTTTTAGCTACTCACTAATTGTGGCTAAATTGTTTGGGCAAATTCCTTCATCTCTTCAAGGCTTAGTGTCCTTATCTGTAAAATGGATTAGATAAAGATGGTTCCTGCCTCAGAGAGTGGTGGTGAGGTTAAATGAATTGAGATAGATCAAGCAGAGTGCAGACCTGGCACATTCTTAGTGCTCGTAAATGCCAGCCGTTATTATTAGTATTATTGTCACTATCAATATTACTTTTTAATGAACATCCGTTTTCCTGGTTCCCTTGCTGAGATAGGTGGACCTTTTCAAAAAGAACTTTAGTAAGGGAGAAAGAAAGGCAGCGGTAGCAGAAGATACAGAATAACTCAAAGACTTCCTATGTCCTTTAAGTTTCCGAGCCTCAGACTCTGTCTCTGCAGGAATTCTCTTTCCCAAACATCACTAGGTCTTCCCAGGACTTTGGTCTGGCTTCCCATTGACACCCTCCTGGACTGTCTCTATATTGAAGACAGCTTTGTTTCCCACCAAGAATGGTTGATCTTCTGGGTGTTGCCTTCATTCTGCCAAGGTCTCAAGACTACAGCTTATTATATACAAGGCACTGTGCTTAGTGGCATACATACAATTTCCAATTTACTTCTCACAACTTTTGAGATAGTACTATTGTTATTATCCATTTTAAAGTCAAGGAAATGGAGGCTCAGAGGGGATAAATAACTTTCCCAAGGTCACACTGCTAGGAAGAAGCAGAGCAAGGATTCTAATCTAGGTCCATCTGATCATGAGCCCCCTCTTTTTAATCACTGCAGCTATCAGAGATTAGCAGATGTTAGGTCCTGTCCAAAATGTCCATAAGACATTTGGTTCATAAGACACTTGGTCCATAAGTAATTTGCCCTATGCCAAAAGATCTTTGACATTTGGTCTTATCCAAAACATCCATCAGATATTTGGTCCACGCCAAAATATCCTTGATATCTGGTCATATTTGATCCTGTCCAAAATGTCCAGGGAGACATTGGGTTCACGCTGAAAGGTCCTTGATATTTGGTCCTGTCCAAGACCATTTGGCACAGACCAAACATGCTTATGGGTGTTTTGGACAGGACCAAATGTCAAGTACCTTTTGGTGTGGACTCAAGGTCTGATGGACTCAATGTCTTATGGACTAAGTATCTTATGGACATTTTGGACAAGACCAAATATCAAGAACCTATTGGTATGCATCAAATGTTTTATGGATGTTTTGGACAAGACCTAATGTCTTGCAAGGCTATGGTGACATTAACACCTACTATCCAGGAGGTTGTGGTGGGGATTGTTAGTGAATGTGAGAAGTGCACTGTCACCTCTAATGTGCGAGGCAAATACAATGGTGTGATAATGTGTAACAGCATAGACAGGAGGAAGTACAGCACTCTGCTTATGAGCTTGTGTTCAAATTCTGCTCCGTCACTTATTGACCTTTTATCACTTAAGTAACCTTAGGCGTATCATGAAATGTTTCCAAGCCTCAATTTCTTTCTCTGTAAAGCGAGAAAAACAGTACAGGGTTGTGGTGACAATTAAATGTGGTAGTATGGGTAAAGCCCTTAAAACAATGCCTGGCACATAATCAACAATAAATAAACAAAACTCTAGAATGTGGACTCCATGATGGCAGAGAGTCCTATCTGTTTTGCTCATTATTGTGTACCTAGTGCCTAGACCGGCACCTGGTGCACACTGTGTGCTCAGTGCATCTCTGCTGCGTGAACGAGTGACAGTGGTCTTGGTTATTGTTGCCGCGGTGTCTTCCCTGTGGCCCAGCTGTGTTGGATCCTTATGAAGAGCCAGGGCTGGCTCTGTCATGTTGACAAACAATTTGATGGATGGATCAGGGCAGCCAATAGACACCACGGCCTGAGTGGCCCGATCCCGGGGCAGGACTCAGGGACAGTCACATTGACACCCCAAGGGCTGCTTCTACCTGAGATTTCATCGTTTCCCTGTGAGCTACGTCCATCCAGGAAGTTCTCTCTGGCCTAATTGGAGTTGGTTGTCAAAACTGATTGTCTAGAGTCAAAGGGAAGGCCCTTATGAAATTAGGATTACAGAGGGCTGGGGAGACCACCCTGTGGCCCTGGATGGTGCCTCCTTCCTCGCCCCTCCCTCACTGGAGGCCACGAGTGGTTAGAATTCAATTAAGCCCTAGTGAAGGGAGTCTTCGAGGCAGAGCCGGGGCAGGCCTGTGTCTGGGCTGAACAGAACAACCGATTTACGCTAAATCAACGCCTACTTAAGTGAGCCGTAATAAGCATTCTGGGGGCAACGCCAGCCTGGGGGCGTCATTTATCACTGGGTAATAGAAAACCGTAATGAATAATAACTTGGGCCCAGCAGCCGGAGCGTGCATACATTATGGGGTTCGAGCTGCCGCTGTCCACCGAGGCGGGAGGGTGGGATCTGAGGCCTGGGTGGTGGCGCTGGCACATTGAATTCTGCTGCTTTGCAGGAAGGCCTTTGTTGTACAGGAAAGCCGCTAACCTCACACCTGCTTTGCCAGTCTTGCAGGTGGCGTGGGGAACACACGGTCTATCTGCTTGTATTGCACCAAGAGGGAAGATGGCCCTGAGGAGAAAACCTGTTTTTGAGAGAGGCTGGTTTTGGCTTCTGCCTTGGCCAATGTGTGTGAGAACACAGACCTCAAATCAGCTCCCCTCTGAGGCCTGATGCCGGGGTCCCCTTGCCTCACGGGCCTTGTCAAGCAGTGTAGTTGGAGCTCCAGCAGGGCACACAGTTCTGGGCTGGGCAGTGGCGGGGTTTGAGGAAAGCATGGGGGTGGGCATATGAAGCTCCTGCCCCCACACTATGTCATTCGATATCCACTAACTGCTTTTGAGATCGATGTTATTCATGTGCCCCATTTTACAGACAGGAAAACTGAGAATCAGACAGGTTAAACGGCTTACACAAGCAGCTGGGAAGTGAGGGTCCCAGAATTTGAATCCAGGTCATCTGATAGAAATTCTGAATCCTTTGCCTTTTACTACCTTCCCTCCCGGGAAAAACAGGCTGCAACACCTCTTCATCTTCTGACACCATTCCCTTCACCTCTGGGTCCTATCTCAGTTAGTTATTGCCCCTCCTCTGTCATGTCCCGGCCAACCGCTCCCTCCTTTTGGAAGCTCTTCCTGTGCCTTCTGTAACACACCTTCCGCCAGTTCACCTCTGCCTCCTCAGTGGGATAATTATTACATCTCCCTGCTGTTGGGAAGATAATGCATCAATCTGTACTAAGGCAAGGTTCTTCTGGTCCCATCGGCCTGGGGGTGAGAGAAGACCCCTGGAATAATAACAAAACAATGACTTCCTGACTCAGACCGCACCACAGGTTCATTCCCAATCCTTCCTCTTGTGTTCTTTGAGGATTGCTGGGGTACCTCATGTTGCTGACACCTTCTGCTGCTTCCAGGGAGCCTCGTGATTTCCTTCTGTCCAGCCCATGGCCCCATTGAGTGGATCCCAGTCAGTGTTGACCTCTTCTCCTACCTCCAACACTAGCTTCTAGGCTCTGGGTCTTTGGAGGTTGTCCTTGGTCCCCCTTGACTCAGCGTGGATTTCTTCTGTTTTCTGACATGGGGGAGGTTGCCCTCTTGCACATTCACCAATTCATTCAACAAACATCTCTGTGTACCTTCTAGTGGCTGCAGATTCAAAGAGGACTTAGACCACGTCCCTCTACACCAGACAGACACCTTCTTTAGGGGCTGCCCCTCCTTGCTCACCTTCATATTTCACATTTACTCCATATTTCAATTTCAGAGCTGCATAGTCTTGTGTTTTTTGTTTTCTGAAGAATCTGCTGCTGCTTTTTTTTTCTTGACTCTCTCTTGACTGTAAACTCAGCTCCTCGGGACCCATAACAAGCTCATGGAAGCCTGGAGCAAAATGTGAGTGCCACGAACTATGCTGGGCTCAGATTTCCCTCCCTTCAGACCTCAGCCACTGTCCTCAGATGAAGATGGGATTGGGCTTGAATTTTCATTGGCATCTTAGATTGAACGATCAACTTCAGGAAAATAGCAGGATTCTTCATAAAACATTGTAAATAAACCAAAAAAAGTCAACCCACTTTAATCAACCATAAATTCATAAAACCAAAGAATTCCATAAGAAAAGAAAACAAAAGAAGTGTTCTCTTTTTTTACTTTAGTTTTTTTTTTTTTTTTGAGGAAGATTAGCCCTGAGCTAACTACTGCCAATCCTCCTCTTTTTACTGAGGAAGACTGGCCCTGAGCTAACATCTGTGCCCATCTTCCTCTACTTTATATGTGGGATGCCTGCCACAGCACAGTTTGCAAGTGGTGCCATGTCCACCCCCAGGATCCAAACCGGTGAACCCTGGGCCGCCAAGAAGCAGAATGTGCGCGCTTAACCGCTGCGCCACCGGGCCAGCCCCAGAAGTATTCTTTTATTTGCATTGTAATAGCTTAGCTTTGACCTACTCTTTCCTAGTTTATTCTCAACTATTTCATCCCTTTGACTCTTTAGCCCCTTTGCCACCCCATTTAATAAGGCCTCTGAGAACAAAGCTTCTTTATGATGAAGTCAGCTCTGTGATGGTGGCCATTGGAGGTGGGCCACTCAGCTTTCCCATCAAAAGAACTGCTGTGAATAAAGTTGGCTGATGGGTTCCAGGTGCTGCTGTTGCTCTCCTGCGATGCTCAGCTAAGACCACCATCTCCCTAGGCTGCTCTGGCCAGTGACTGAACACTGTGAGGATGCTAGAGCTTGGCCACTTCTGCCTGATGCAGGACTCCTCAGTGGGCAATCTTTCCTCCAGGGCTCCTTATTGACCTGGCCGTGACGTTTTCAGAGCTGCATTGCAGTTCCTGGCTCTTCCTGTCCAATCCTCCCTCCTTCCCCCTCTCCTTTCACAGGTGTCGGATCAGTACTGCAGATTAAAGGTTTTCCTTGCTTACTCCTACTGCTTCTCCTCTTTATCCTTCAGGAGTATTTCCCCACTATAAATACCTTGCTCTTCTAATTCTGTCCTAGCATCTACTTCTTAGAAGAATTGGGCTGACAAACATGCTTAGAGAGAAGCAAACAAAAATATACTTATACATCATATGTACATTTAAGGTGACTTCAAGGGAGCAGAATAGAGGCACCATGAAGAGTGATGCTCTTGGCATCACCTTGGTGTCCCCTGTGGTTTAGCATGGACCCAGCTTTTGGTGGGGCTCAGTGAGTGAGAGACACTAGGACTCTTCCTGCCAGACTGTATATAGTATGAACCTTTTTGCCCAGGGGGCAGAACTGAGAAGCCAAAGGTCTTGTGTTGGCCTGCCTTGCTCAGCTTCCCTTCTTATGCTGTTATCACCAAGAATTGTGTCAGTCATTGACATTACAGTGTTTGCCTGTATGCTGTTTACCACTGGGCCTCAGGAAGGATCCTGAAGAACAATCTGACAGTTCTAGCTTCCAGAAGGCCCTGACCTCTGTGTCCTGAGGCACCTGTTGGTCCTCATACCCTGAGAATATGTCACTTCACTCTCCACACCTCCATCCCCGACATTTAGGAAAGTCTACACTTCAATTTGGAGGGAGGCACTTGTCAAATCTCTCCCAACCTCAGGGTATGTTGTGACCCGAATGACAGTTGTGGTGGGTGGAAGCTGAGTAGGATGGCCAACTGGCTGAAATTGGTGGGCAGGTTATGTAGCTTGAGAGGTTGTGAAGGGACCACAGAAATGTCCAGGTGGCAGAGAGGTCCTGAGTCTGGAAGAGAGGAACATTAGAACTCCATGTTTCTAAATCCAACAGTGACTTCTCTATCTTCACTTTCTCACCTCTCAGCAGAATTCCACACATTTGGCAACCTCCTCCTGCTGTTAAAGATGTTTACGTCTATGTTCATAAGAGACATTTGTAGGATTTTTTGCCTTGTAATTTCTTTGTCTGGTTTTGGTATCAGGGTAATGCTTACCTCATAAAGTGAGTTGGGAAATGTTCCCTCCTATTCCATTTTCTGGAAGAGTTGGTATGGAATAGTTATTATTTCTTCCTTTAATGTTTGTTAAAATTCAGCAGTGATGCCATCTGGGACTGGAGTTTTCTTTGTAGGAAGGCTTTTGGTTATGAATTCAGTTGCTTTATTAGATAAAGGATTGTTCAGGTAACCTATTTCTTCCTAAGTGAACTCTGATAGCTTGTGTCTCTCAAGGAATTTTTACAATTCATCTAGGTTGCAGAACTTTAACATTAAGTTGTTCATACTTTTCCATTATTATTCTTTTAAGAAATGTAGGGTCTGTACTGATGCACCCACTTTAATTCTTGATATTGGTATTCACTGTTTTATCCCTTTTTTTCCTGTGTGGCTAGATGTTTATCAATTTATTGATCTTATCAAAGAACCAGCTTTTGGTCTCATTGATTTACTCTATTGTTTTTCTGTTTTCTATTTTATTGATTTCTGTTCTTATCTTAACCATTTCCTCCTTTCTGCTTACTTTGGGTTTAATTTCTTCTTTCTTTTCTAATTACTTGAGATCATTGCTTTGAGACCCTTTTGCTTTTCTAATACAAACATTTGATGCTATATATTTCCTTTTAAGCATTGTCCTAGCTACGTTCTACACATTTTGATGTATTGTGTTTTAATTTTCATTTAGTTCAAAGTATTTACAATTTTTCTCCTGGTTTCTTTATATCCATGTGTTATTTAGAAGTCTGTTGTTTAATTTCCAAATATTTGGGGGATTTTAGAGAAAAGATATCTTTCTGTAACTGATGTCTAGTTTAAATCCATTTTGGCCAATAAGCATACTTTGCATGATTTTAATCATCTTAGGTTTATTGGAGACTTGTTCTATGCAAATACAATCTTGGTGAATGCTTCATGTGAACTTGAAAAAAAATACGTATTCTGTTTTGAATGGTGTGTTCTACAAGTGTGTGATTTTTCTGATAATCTACTTGTTATAGTTGCTCCAGTTTTATTTTTATTAGTGTTAGCATGACATATTTTTCAATATTCTTTTACTTTTAGCCTGAATGTGTCCTTTTATGCAAAGTGGGTCTTTTGTAGATAGTATACAGATGAGTCCAATCTGACACTCTATGCCCTTTAATTGTCCTACTTAGACTTCTTATATTTAATAAAATTATCGATATATTTGGGTTTTAATCTACCATTTTGCTATTTCTTTTCTATTTGTACATCTGTTCTTTGTTCTTTTTTTCCTCTTTCTTTGCCTTCTTTTGTAATAAATGAGTTTTTAAAAAATGATTTCATTTAATCCTCAGTATTGGCTTATTAGCTAGCTCTCTTTGCTGTATTTTTTTAGTGGTTGATCTAGGGTTTATATATGCATCTTTAACTTACCGCAAACTTCAGACAATATTATGCCTCTTCATAAAGTGTAAGAACCTTACAACAGAATATTTCCATTTCTCTGTCCTGTTCTTTTTGCTATTGTTTTCATAAATTTTACTTGTGCATATGCTATAAACTCCACAATGCATTGTTGTTATTTTTTTAAACTATAAATTATTTTCTAAAGAGATTCAATATGGAAAAAAAGTCTTTCATATTTACCCATATATTTACCATTTCTGGTGCTTTTCATTCTTTTGTGTTGATCAAAATTTTCATCCGGTATCATTTTCCTTCTGCCTGAAGAACTTCTTTTATCATTTCTTGTAGTTACAGGTCAGCTGGCAAAAAATTATCTCAGGTTCTGTTTGTCTGAAAAGTTTTTATTTTATCTTCAGATATGAAAGATATTTTTGCTGAATAGGGAATTCTAGATTTTTTTCCTTTTTATACCTTAATGATGCCTTTTTGTTTTCTTCTGGCTTGCATAGTTTCTGACATGAAGTTTGCTGTCATTTTCATCTTTGTTTTTCTGTACATAATGGGTCTGGCTGTCTTTAAAATACTATTTTTTACTATGATTTTCAGCATTTTGATTATGACATACCTAAGAGTGTTTGTTTAAAAGATTTATTCAGCTTGGAGTTCATTGAGCTTCTTGGATTTGTGGATTCATAATTTTCACCAAATTTGAAAAAATATTTGGTCTTCTTTCTTCAAATGTTATATCTGCATCCCCTCCCTTTTAATGGAACTTCAATTATACATATGTTAGATGGCTTGACTTTGTTCTAGATCTAATGACCTGGATCTAATGATCCATTTTTATTTTCAGTCTCTTTTCTCTCAGTGCTTCATTTTGCATAGTTTCTATAACTATTCAGTATCTTTGCAAGGTTACTGATCTTTTTTTCTGCAGTGTCAAACCTTCCAGTAATCCCATCCAGTGTATTTTTCATTTGTAAATTGTATTGTTTTAATCTCTAGAATTTACATTTGCTTCTTTTTTTTCTTTGCTGAGGAAGATTAGTCCTGAGCTAACATCTGTGCCAGTCTTCTTCCATTTTATATGTGGGTTGCTGCCACAGCGTGACTGACAAGTGATGTAGGTCTGTGCCCGGGATCCAAACCTGTGAACCTGGGCTGCTGAAGCAGAGCGTGCTGAACTTAACCACTACACCAGGGGGCTGGCTGTGACATTTGCTTCTTTTGCGTATTTTCTATTTTTCTTCTTATCATGGTCATGTTTTCCTCTACCTCTTGAAAAATGGAGTATATTTATAATAGCTGTTTTACTGTCTTTGTCTGCTAGTTCCACCATCTGTGGGTCTGCTTCTACTGATTGATTTTTTTCTTGTTATGGAGAAAAAATTTTCCTATTTCTTGGCATGCCTGGTAATTTTTGATTAGATAGTAGCTATTATTAATTATACATTGTTGCTTACTGTGTTTTATTGTATTTATTTAAATAGTGTTGGATTTTTTTCTGGTGCATAGTTACTGAGAATCAGTTGGATCCTTTCAACCCTGTTAAGCTTTGTTATGGCAGGTCCAAGGCAGCTTTTGGTGTAGGTGTACTTGAGCACCAATACTAGGCAATTCTCTTCTGAGGATTCTGCTCAAAGCCCCATGTGCTATGAGGGCTATTCCCAGGCCTGTGTGAGCTCTGGGAATTATTCTGCCTACTTCTTCCTGATGGTTCTCTCTCCATCTTTGGATAGTTTTCACTTATGAATTGCAGATCAGTACTCAGCCACATACTTAAGGGGACACTCTTCAGATCTCTGAAACTCTGGGTAGGTCCTTCTTCTCTGGTACTCAGCCTTGCAAATTCTAGCCACCTTACCCTCCCTGAACTTTCATCTCAGACTTCTCAACTCAGTCACACTGCTAGGGTTCAGTTTTCACCTTCACTCCCTTTGCTAAGGCCTGGAAACTGCCTCTAGGCAGTGAGCTGATACAATCAATTGGTTTACCTTGCTTGTTTCCCTTCTCTTAGGGATCAAATTTCTGTGCTGCTTTGGTACAATGCCTGAAAATTGTCATCATGAAACAATGCTTTGGTTTCCTATTTGTTTAAGATGTGAGGGTGTCTGGTCTCTGTTACTTACTCCACCTTGGCTGGAAGAAGTGATCGCTCCCTCCTTCTTGAGACATTTTCCTTTTCCCTGTTTTCTCCTACTTCACTGGCCATTTCTCAGTCTCCTTTTCTTCTCTCTCTTCTCTCTGATCTACTTCTGAATATTGGCATAGGCGCCCTTCTCTTCTCTATTCATTCTCTCTATTGGTAGATTTATCTATCCTCATGCTAGATATGCTGTTGACCCCAAAATGGCTATCTCTGCCCTGTCTCCCCCGAGCTCCAGACTCACACATCTGCTTTGCCTATTTGACAGCTCCTCTGTGATGTCTACCAGGCCTCTCACACTTAGCATGCCCACAGTAGAACTCTTGGTTTACTCCTCTCTCTCCCAGATGTGATCCTCTCACAGTCCTTTGATCTTAGCAATAGGTCATTCAGTAACTCATTGGTCACCTAAAGGCTCAAAGCAAAACCTTTGGAGTCATCTTCACTTCTTTTTTCTTCTCCTCTAACATGTAATCCATTGGTAAGTCCTGCACACTCTGCTTCAAACATATATTCCAGAGCACCCCACCTCACGCCACCTTCACTGTGCCCACTTCAGTCTCTGTCACAATCATTTCTTGCCTGGACTATTGCAATAGTCTCTCCCATGATCTTCCTGCTTCCACTCTTGCCTGTTCCAACTTTAGCCTATTCTCTCCCCAGCAACCAGTGACTTCGTCAAAATTTCAATCAGATCATTTCACTTCCCTATTTCAAACCCTCCAATGGTTTCCTGGCACATTTAAAATAAAATCCAAATATCTTACCATAACCTACAAGGCCAAACAAGATCGCCCCCTGCACATGTCTCTAACTTAATCTCCTAGCAGTTCCCCCCTCCATCTACCTACTCCAGTTAGACCCAACTTCTTTCTGAATCTCAAACACAATTAAGATTTTCTCCTGCTCAGGGCCTTTGCACATGCTGCTGTCACTGCTTGTGATGCTCATTGACCTAATCTTTGAAGCATAGCTGCTCTTTCTTATCACTCAGGTCTCACCTCAGCTATTACCTGTTCAGAGAGGTCTTCTCTGACCTAGTATAAAGAAGCTTCTCACCTCTGTCACTTTCTTATCCCACCTTTTTATTTCTTTATAACCCGTGTCCTTGATTGCAGAAATGGCCACAATTCTTCATCCTTCCTTCCATGCCCCTTTGCAATGTGACTTTGCAGTACTTTGCATCAAGAAGTGGAATTTATTTCTCCATTCCTTGAATCTGGGCTGGACTTATGACTTACTTTGGCCCATAGAATGTTTTGGAAATAAAGGCGTGCCAGCTCTGAGGCTTGCAGTCTCCCCCTCTTGCTCTTGGACCCCTACAGCTGCCATGTGAAGAAGCCTCAGCTAGGTTGGTGGAGGATGAGAGACTACGTGGAGGAAAACTGAGGCCCTCCAGCCAATAGCCAGCCTTCCATGGAAACAGCCACCTGGCTGACCTGGAACCAATTGCAGAGGCATGAAGGAGCCCAGAAAAGACCAGTGGGACTACCGAGGTGACCTCTAGCCTCATGAGCAAGAATAAATGATCATTTTTAAAAATCATGAAGTTTTAGCATGGCTGGTTCTGTAGCAAAAACTAACTGATGCAACTCACATCACCATTTGCAATTATTCATATATGTGCTCACCTCTTTGTTGTGTCTCCCCCACTAAAATATAAATTCCTTGAGGGTAGGGAGTTTTGCTCATCATTGTATTGTGACAGCTATAGCATTGGATTAAAATGACAATATAATATTTTAAGAAGGGCCCAAATACTGGCATTTCATTCAAAAGGTATTATAGGGCCACCAAAGTCTACTACGTTTTGTCCTAAGGCTTCCTGAGGGAAAGAAATGGTAAAGGACTGAAGTAGTTTTGTTCTTCGAGGAAAATGGTGATCAACATAAACTAAACTATCCCAGAGGAGGAGGAATCAGGCAGCAACAAGGGATCTGGCCCTTTTCTGGAGGGGAGCAGAACAAATCTAGCCCTGGGGAAAGGAAGGTGGGAAGATCTGGGAACCTCATTCTGTCCTTGTCCTGCCCCCACCCCCCAATCCTGCTGCCCATCCTCCTCTTGTTTGCTTTCACGCGTCCCCTCTCGTCTGCAGTCTAAGGAGACTCCACCAGGTCCCTCAGAAGAACCGTGAACTCAGATTGGCTTTGGGAGGAGTATAAATTACTAATAACACTCAACCCAACCACCCAAAGGAAAAAGCAAACAATGACCAATCAACCAAGGATCCAGGTCATGGGATTTTAACAATAGCAGGGGAGAAACAGAGACAGATAGATTTCTAAAGGACCACTTCTTGGGACAAGTAGAAATTTCGAGTAGCATACAATTTTCTGGGTCTCTCTCCAGCCTGTATTGCAATCACCATCATGTGTCCAGCACCTAGGACAGTGCCCGGCCAGTTCTCAGTCCATGAAGGCACAGATGAACGAACCAATGCTTGCCAGGATTTGGCTGTGGGGAGGGGCTGGGTGGAGATCCAGCCTCAGGCTAGGCAGGTGCCCTCAAACACACATGCACACCCCACCCGTACACACAAGCCATCTCCCCAGACAACAGCTGCCCTCCCAGGCAGGCCCCAGCTCTGACAGGGGAGCAGGAGGACACTGGGTGCTGGCGAGGGACGTGGATCCTAGGCTGTGGCGGCGTGTCTGGGGGAGGCGGTGATGCTTGCCCTCCTGGTCTGGCAGGGCTGAGTCTTCTGGCAGGGGCTCCTGTGATAGCAGCCGGAGTGGAACTGGGGAGGAAAACAAGAGTGAGAAGCGGCGGTAGTGACCACCTCCTTGGTGCTTACTGGGTACCAGGCCCTGTGCTAAGCCCTTTTATAAATTGCTCTATTTAAATCTTTATAGCAGTCCATTTTGTAGACGAGGAATCTGAGGCTGAGCGAAGTTGAGTCACTTGCCTGGAACTACACGAGCAGGAAGTGGCAGAGGCCAGGATTCGAACCCAGGTCTTTCTGTGTCACGCTCCCTGCAGGCTGTGCTAGGTCAGTGCCTGTCTTGTCGCTGGCTGTTATGAGCTGCCCCTCCCTTCATCTGTCCCTAGTGAGGGGCCAGACGACCACTCTAAGCCCCTATCCCCACCCTCCAGGTCTCCTCGGCCTAAGCTGACCCATGATGTTTTTCTCCTTGGGATCAGCCTATTATTCCTCTCTGCCTGGGGTCCCCTCTCCAAATAGCTCACATTCTTATCGTTTCTCTGCCTTAGGGCAGGCCTGAGAGGCTTGTCTGAGAAAGGCCTCGACTCTCTCCCAGCAGGCTGGTGTGGGTTCCTTATAGGTCCCATCCTTCATCCTCTCAAACCTGCACACCCACCCCATCCATCCACATACATGTCGCCTCCCCAAAGAACACACACGTCCTGGACTGGACGCAAGCCCAAACATCGAACATACTATACACCCAGACCTGCACCATCCACGGAGAGCCATTGTTTCCCACACGCACGCAGGGTACGTTCCACACATGTCCACAGGCACCCAGCCTCCTCCCTGCACAGGAAGTCACACACCACACGCGCACACCATACAGTATACCTGGCACATACACACCTGTTAAACTTCACACACACTCACAGAACCATCCCTCCCACTCCCCGCTCTGTCCACCCCCTCCCACTGCAGATGGATGGTCGCCTGAGCTGATGGGTAGTTGAAATGGGGCAGCAACCTCCTTGCACTACCCCCACTTGCAGGTGCCCCGACAAGTTCCCAGGTGTGTATGGAAAAGAAGCAGGAGAAGATGGAGCCACAGTGAAATAAACAGATCCTAGAGCAGCTGTGGGCAAGCAAGGGCTCCAGATCCTGCTGGAAATGGACGGTGCTGTGTTTGTGGGAGGGAGATCTTGTGATATGGCTGATACGCTGAGGCCTCTCGAGGCCTCCGGGGAAGGAGCACATGAGGATTATAATTGTGGTGAAATAGAGAACATAGCAATGGGACTAACTTTAGATATTTGAATAAAGCAAAGCAGGAACAAGAGAAGAAAATTCCCCCAAGAGGAGTGGCCTCCTGTCCTGGTCCTAAGATGAGACTTCACAGAGCTGGAAGGGGTGGCTCCAAACCAGGGGGATAGTGGGGCTCAGACTGGAAACTTCTTCCAGCAACTGGGCTGTTCTGTCCAAAGTGCTTCCGCAGCCAAGATTTTGAAGAATGGTTATCATGCTACCGAGAAGCCTAAATGGAAATTCGGTGGTGGCTGGGACTGAGCAGGTCACATTTTGGGTGTTCACCATTCGCCCCACACCTAGACCTGGCCTGCGCAAGGCAGACCTGAATGAATGCTTGAGTTGACTGACAGGGGGCAGGTTCCTGTGTGGGGCTCTGGAGGCAGAGGTAGGGGTTCGAGAGGGCAGCCTGGGGCCTGGCTCACTCAGCCCAGAGAGTGGGCATCAGATCCTAGGAGGGAGCTGTGTTTTCTAGTGACCCTGTGTTGAGGCACAGGCAGCACGGGGGGCAGGAGCCACCTTCCCGCCTTTCCTGGGAACAGGGGTGTGGCCTCAGCTTAGAAGGGACCACAGAGGTTCTACATGGGGGAGGGTGTTCTTCCTGAGGGGGCAGCGGGGGCAGAGGAGACGGCTGCCCCAGACATCTCTGAAGGTGGCAGGTGCAGAACACGAGAGCACTGTTCATGTGAGCCTATCCTACCCTTGACCATTTCCACATGAGGGGCCTGGAGTTTGCTGTAGGCGGGTCAGGGTGCGGATGAGAGCTAGAGAAATCTGAGAATTCTGTTATGTGACCGCAGGGGAAGCCACAGGCCTGTTGGTTCTGGGACCATCCGGGTTATTTTGTCTTTACCTCAAACAAATTGGTCCCTGAACATAGCAGTGGGGAACCCCAATATCACTCCCAGGTGGGCCCTTTCCTGCTGCTCTCCGAGAGTTTGCCCCATTTGGTCGCCCTGCCTCATGGCAGGGGTGAGGGTGGGGTGGGGCTTTACAGAGGTGTGAAGCTGTGAAAGGCTCTGGGCCCTCGAAGGGTAAGGGCCTGGGTGGTGGGGGGTGGAGGCCACCTTGGTCATTCGGGAGCAGCTCTGCTCCCAGGGGTCCAGGAGAGGCTCATGGGAGGCTCCCTGGAGAAAGGAGTTTGACCATTTGGGCTGGGTGAACAGAGGTCAATTAGCAAAGAGTTGGGGCTGGGGAGAAGGCATTCCAGGCAGAAGAAACTGAGCAAAGCCAGGGAGATGGGGAATCTGGGAAGCGTGGAGAAGCTGACTGAGGCCAGTGCGGTGGTTCATTTTATGTGTCAACTTGGCTGGGCTGCGGGGTGCCCAGAGAGCTGGAGGAACATTATCCTGGGTGTGTCTATGGGGATTTTCTGGGTGAGATGAGCATTGGAATCGGTAGACTGAGTAAAGTAGAGTGCCCTTCCTGAGGTGGGTGGGCCTCATCCAGTCCATGGAAGGCCTGGATAGAACAAAAAGGCCAAGTAAGAGGGAACTTCTGCTGCCTGACTGCTGAGCTGGGACATGCGTCTTCTCTGCATCTGGACTCGGGCTAGGACGGGAGAATTGACAGCATTGGACTCCTGGTTCTCAGGCCTTCGGACTCAGGCTAGAACTACACCATCCGCTCTCCTGGGTCTCCAGCTCGCCGACCGCAGCTCTCAGGACTTTTCAGCCTCCCTGATATCGTGAGCCAATTCCTCACAAAAAATCTCTTTGTACCTGTATCTATGTATCTCTTTGGTCCGCCCTGGTGGTCTAGTGGTTAAGATTCAGCGCTCTCGCTGCCACAGCCCGGGTTCATTTCCCAGTCAGGGAACCACACCACTCATCTGTCAGTTGTCACCCTGTAATGGCTATGTGTTGCTGTGATGCTGAAAGCTACGCCATTGGTATTTATAATCCCAGCAGGGTCACCCATGGTGGACAGGTTTCAGCCGAGCTAGGAAGAAGGACCTGGCCACCCACTTCCAAAAAAAAAAATGGCTATGAAAACCCTATGAATAGCAGCAGAGCATTGTCTGATATAGTGCTGGAAGGTGAGAGGATGGTGCAAAAAGACCCGGCAGGTTCCCGCTCTGCTGTACACAGGGTGGCTAGGAGTTGGAATCAACTTGACGGCACTAAAAACAAATATACCTCTTTATCTCTATCTCCATCTCCATCTCTATCTCTATCTCTCTCTCCATCTCCAGGCTCCTCCTGGTTCTGTTTCTCTGGAGAAACCTGACTAATGCAGCCAGAGTGGTGGTTCTCAACCATGACCGTGCATGAGCTTCACCTGGTGGGGTTCAAAAACTATGACTCCCTGGGCTCCATCACCAGAGGTTCTGATTCAGTTGGTCTCGGGTGAGGTCCGGGCATCCGTATTTTTAAAGAGCTCCCCAGGGACTCGCTTGTTCACTAGGGTGGAGAAACTCTGAGCTGGAGCATGGGCCACTTGAAGGAGAGGAAGGAAAGGGATGTGAACTTATCCAGGGTGGCAGACGTTTGCATAGGATGCTTGTTTAATAGCATTCAAGACAACTGGGTGCAGCAGCCATGGTTGTTCCCCATTTTTCAGATAAGGAAACCAGTGGCTCAGTAAGTGAGTGGATGGCCCAAGTCACGAGGCTGGTAGGTGGCAGATCTGGGATTTACACTCAGGTGTGCTGAACCTAAAATCTGGAAAATGAGCCTAGAAAGGTTAGCCCAGAAGTAGCATTTGCCTTCTACTCTGGGAGCCTGGAGAACAGTGGAGCGTGGTAACCCCCACTCTGAGGCCAGATCGCCTCACTGATAACCTCCCGCTCGTGCCTGGAAGGAGATCTTCAGGCTTGGGGAGCCAGCAGGATTTATGTCCCATGACAATGTCCTGTGCTTTTTAATGTCAAACTAGTGGACTATTGGCATTGGACTGGGTCTCAGGAGTCAAAGCATTCCTCCATTCCCCTGTCTTCCTTCTAAGATAGGGACTGTGTCACATTCGTTTCTTTATTTCCTTGATGGCAGTGCTTGGCACACAGTCGGTACCCAATTAATGTTTATGGAATGGAAATAAACGGTTTTAAAGGTCACAAAACTGATGCAACAAGTGCTCAGAGAAGTTTAATTGTCTTTCGCACACAGAGTGAGCTCAGCAGAGCTGGGGCTAGAATCAGTTCTGATCCCAGCCGGGTGGCCTTTCCATGCTGCTGTTCCACAGTATTGCTGGTTTCAGAATCATAAACTTTTGGGGCTGCATGGGACTCAGAAAAGGTTTAAACAGCATTTAAAAATAGTCTTCATCTTCTGTGTCCTCTCCAGCTGAATTGCAGTGGCTTTCTGCAATGCTGTCTGGAAAAAACTCTGAGGCTCATGAGGAAGCAGTGCCATCATTGATTAGTGATGCCTGCCATGGATGTGGGAATGGTTAGTGGCAGCATGTGTGCCAGATATTTGCTGCTCCTGATTTCATCCAAACCCTTTATTTTATGGTTAAGAAAATCAAGGTTCTTTTTACTATCCATAAAATTATGTAGATCATAGAGGACTCAGAAATAATGGGGGAAACTTCCACAAATCTAGGGTCTCTTTAGGGAAAGCCAGCATCGGGGTTATGGCAAATATTCTGGACTTGAAGTTGGATGAATAGATTGGTGTACACACTCTTGTGCTTAATGATGGTGTGATCCCAGGTATATCTCTTCTTTTTGAGTTTCAATTTCTTCATCTGTAAAATGGAGATAAAATCACCCTTTCTTAGGGCTATTATGAAGACTAAATTAAGGAAATTGTGGGAAACTGTCCCATCAACTATGAAACACTATGGGACTCATTCCTTTTGTAGACTGCATTATTAGTCCAAATTCTTTATCTTTCCCCATATCTATGTCCTTTGCCACATGACTTTGCATTTGTTTCCATAAGGCAAAGTATATTTCCCTGGCCCTTGACTTTGGGCTTGGTCATGTGACTTGATTTGGCCAAAGAAAAGGGACAGAAGCCATAAGGTGTCAGCTTGGGGTAGGCCTCAAGAGACATTGCAGGCTTCCATTTGCTCTCTTGAGCCTCTGTCATTGTTATGAGAAGAACATTCCCCAGCTAGCCTATTGGCCCAAGGACAATGAGAGAAATGAGGAGCAACCTCAGACCCAACCTGCCGCTTATTGCTGCCCAGCTGAGCCCAGCCTGGATCAGTTGCCCCCCAGCTGACCTGTGGATGCCTGAGCTAAACGAATGCTTGTTGGTGGTGTGTGACCAAGATTGTTTGTTATGCAGCCGTAGCTGACCGAGGCACCTCGGAAGGCCATTTCTGATTGGAAGCAGATTGCTCTCTCTGAGGTGGCAGTTTCATTGTGGAGTGAGCAAAGGACAATGTGGCACAGAGTAGGAAGGGCACCTTGTCACAGGTTGGCCTTCCCTTCCTCTTCAACCTCTGGGAGGAGCCCAGGGGCTCCTGGATGCTAGACATTGAAAGATGCAACAGCTTGTGTGAGAGCCTCTCACCCAGGCAGGGCTCCCTGGCCTCTTGCAGTTCAACGGCTCAGTGCAGGACATCAGTTGCTTTGGTTTTGTTTCATCAGCCTTGCAAACCACAGCTTCTTCCCAGCCACCTTCCACCTGCACCCCCTCCCTTTAGGGCATCTCACGGACTGTAGCCCATTCTCCATCCCTTCTCTGCATCCCTCTTGGGGCTGGACTTTACTCTCTGCAGGAGGAGTTGAGGATGCATGGGAAGAGCAGCTGCCCCAATTAGCTCGGGAGAGAATGGGCCTGGGTCTCAGCCAAGGAGCAGGGCTGGTCTGTCGTGGGCAACTCAAGGGCAAAGAGGACCGAAAGAGTCCAGGAGAATATGCAAAACTCTGCATTAAAAAGGCAAAGGCTCAGCTTTCTGAGTCCTTTGCTCTGAAGTTCAAGCAGAAAATGTTAGAATTGATATGCTAAATGGATGCAAAGAAAGAAATTCTTCCAGCACGTCCCTGGTCTGAGAATTTTCCCCTGGATGAAGAAAAGAGGGGTGATGCATGCTCTGAATCAGTTTTTGCTCCTATTTCTCAGAGGTGGAGGCTGTTTGACCTTGAGATCATTGGATTGGAAGAAAGAAACTGGGGCCAGAAGGGGGTGGGGACTTGACTAAGATCACACAGGATTTGGGGGCACAGGAGGGATGGGACCCAGGAGTGCTAGATCCTGATTGGCTCTTCCTTTGCTAAGCAGGTTTTCAGGACCAACCTGGTCCAAGACCGTGACAGGGTCACCTCTGCCCCATGGTCCAATTGTCACCTATCTCCTCACTGGCAAATACCCCTCTTGAAGTGTATAGGTGTTCTCATAACATGGCCCTCCTCCCTGTGCCTGAAGGGTCACTCCTGGTAGCTCACACTGTTGATGATAGGGCCATGCACCTTTTGCCCCCGAAACTGACTACCCTGAGCATGGCTGCCTTCCTGCCTTGCTGGTGCCTGGGCTGCTGTGGCCCCTGACGCCGCCAATGAAATGTGGAGGTTTGCTGAACTGCTCTCTCTGACCTACCTCATGTGTCATGGAAGCTCACTCTTCTCCAGTCCTTCCATTCTACAGAGTTTGGGGTGAAAGAAATCTTTGTGCTTTGGCAGAGAGAAAGGAGTTCCCCTCTCGCTCCATCCACAACAGTGGGTTGTTTCTTTCTCTTGGATTAACAATGTTGTAGGATGATTGACTGTCAGAACATTCACTTCCTTCCAGGCAAAATCCATTCCCATCCTTGGGGAGTGGTGTTTCTCCCCTGGTCTTGGCAAGATAATCACAAAATGGTCCAATATTGATAGCTTTCTAAGACTTGGGTTTTTCACTTAGTTTTTTCCATAGTCACTTTTTTATACCCAGGTAATAACTGTGAAACCGAGGATCAGAGAGTGTAAGTGGCTTGCATAGGGTCCCACTGCTGGTTATTATTGGAGTGGAGATGTTATGGGCTGAATGTTTGTGTCCTCCCAGAATTCACAGGTGGAAACCCTAACCCCTAATGTGATGATCTTAGGAGGTGGGGCCTTCGGGAAGTGACTAGGTTTAGAGGAGGTCATGAGGGTGATGCCCTCCTGATGGGATTAGTGCCCCTAGAGGAAGAGGAGAGCCATATCTGCTCTCTCCATGAGTACACTCTGAGGAAAGGCCATGTGAGCACACGGTGAGACGGCAGCTGCCTACCATCCAGGAGGCGGACTCTCCCCAGACACGAAATCTGCCGGCACCATGATTTTGGACTTCCCAGATTCCAGAACGGTGAGAAATAAATCTTTGTTGTTTAAGCCACCCGGTCTATGGCAGCCTGAACTGACTAAGACAGGAGGTGAGAAGCCAGGCCTCTGGACTCTCAGCCCAACTTTCCTTCTCCACCACAGAATCTTTTGGGGAGGGTAGACAGTATACTGTCACTGTGACCACTTAAGGTTATGTTTAAGGACTCCTCCCAGGAGAGTGAACTTCATTCTGTCCTTCTGCTGGGGACAATGCAGTGGGCTTAGCTGAGATCCATCAGCCGTAGTGACACAAAGTTGGAAAAACGTGTTTCTCTTAAAAACTCTTGTGGCAAGAGAAGGGGAACAGACAGCTTGCTGTCCAACAAGCGAGGTAATTAATATTCCATTAACAAGGCCATTACAACTCCTGAATGGAAATACGCTTCATCTTAAGGTGCGAAGCCCCCTTCTAAGTGAGGTGTAACAGCTGAATAAGCAGACCTGCTGATTTGTGTCCATAAAACTTAATTTATTAGCAATGTCTTAATTGTGATGGTGCGCACAGTCCCTGAGCCATTAGCAAAATCCTCTAAAAGCCACTGACGAGAATAATATGCCCAATAAATGGTGTGAGCAGCACTTTTTCTGTTTCTGAGGCTATAGACTTGCTAATAAGGTTGGGCTGGTTTTTTAATGGAGTGGCCGAGGGAGCAGGAGAGAGCCCCCCCAGAGAGTGTGATGGAGGATGGCCTCATCCTGTGCCCCACAGCCGCATCTTGAAGGATGGGCTGATATTTGGACAAGTGGAGACACCGGGAGAGGTGGAGGGAACAGGAGAGGATTCTGCCAGGCATAGCGAGTGTGGCACAGACGTGGAACGGGAGGTGTGCAAGTCCAATGAGTTGTTCAGTTTGGAGACTGGAGAATAACTCTGTGATTCATGTCTTGCCTTCTCGCTCCCTCTCTCCCACCCTTCCTTCATCTTTTCTCCTAGTGCTGCCAAGAGCCCGGCCCTGTGTTGGGCATACATAGTGCCTTGGTATTTGGGTGCCCATATGAACACCAAGAGGTGGACCCTGATGCCCTTTTCACGTGGATTCAGACATGCTGCCAAGGACGAAAGCCTGGGAGAGCCAACAACCCACGGACTTTGAAGGACATACTATTTTGCACATGGCAGTATCCATCTAGATGAATTTAGGTTGCAAAGCAGAATATTTTATCTCCTCTGGGAACTCTAATGGTCAAAAAAGAATCACGTTCCTTCTTCGCTTGCTTTCTCCGCATACGAGAAGGACAGGTGTTAGAATCCTCAGGATCGGGGAAAGCAGTTACAATGGCTGACATCCAGATGTTCTCCATTTCTTTCATGGACACCATATTCTGAAAAGGACAAATGGAAAAAATGATTTGAATAGGTACACTCCCAGGCCGTCCCGGTGGCAGGCTGTTACTGAGCTTCCTGCTCGCGGCTCTGCCTCATGTTCCCCTACCCGCCACTGTCCAAAATAAGGGCCCCGGAGGATCACGGGCTTCAACACTCTGAGAACAAAATGCATTAGGGTCCTGCAGACCGGCGCCATTTCAGGTTCCATCCCAGATACTTGTTCTAGTCAGCCCAACATTTTTTTCTTAAAATACTTTGAATTGGAGTTCTGTTACTTAAAACCAAAAAAACCTTGATAGTCTGTCTTGTATTGCTCAATACTTTTCTTACTAAACAATGTGGGGAAAAAAAGCGAGACACGAACTAGCGACAGAAGGACAAGATACTCGCTTTGAGAAGCTGTCAAAATCCTGTTCTAATGTTTTTTAAAAATCAACTTTATTGAAGTGTAATTTACATATGATAAAATTCACGTGTTTTAAGCCTACAGCTTGATGACTTTTGATAAAGGTATATACCCGTGTAACTCCCACCCCAATTAAGAAATAGAACATTTCCACCTCCCCAGAAAGCTTCCTGGTGCCCCTATGTCAAATTGCCGCCAGGCAACCACTGCTATGATTTCGATCACTGGTTATTAGTTTTGCCTATTCTAGCATATCATATAAACTGAGGCCCAAAGATCATACAATGCGTACCCCTTTTATCTGGCTTCTTTTAATCAGCATAATCATTTTGAGATTCATTGTGTTGTTGAGTGTATCAATAGTTCATTTTTGTTACAGTGTAGTATTCCATTGTCTCTAGGAAGAAGGACCTGGCCACTCACTTCTGAAAAAATTGGCCATGAAAATCTTGTGAATAGCAGCGGAGCATCATCTGACACAGCGCTGGAAGATGAGACGATGGTGCAAAAAGACCCAGCAGGGTTCCCGTCTGCTGTACACAAGGTTGCTAGGAGTTGGAATTGACCTGATGGCACTAACAACACATTCCATTGTCTGCACATAGCACGATTTGTTTATCCATTCACCTACTGATGAATGTTTAGCTTGTTGCATTTGGGGCTATTATGAATACAAGTATTATGAATATTTATGTTTTAAATGTATGTATTTAATTTCTCTTAGATAAATGTGTAGGAGTGGCATTTCTGGGTTGTGTAAGTGTATGTTTAGCTTTGTAAGAAAGTGTCAAATTGTTTTCCAAAGTGTTTGTTCCATTAAACAGTCTCATCAGCAGTGTCGGAGAATTCCGGTTCCTCCACACGCTCATCGTCTGATCTTGGAATGGCCTGTCTTTGAAATTTTTGCCATTCCAGTGGGCGTGAACTGATATCTCATTACGGTTTTAATTTGCATTTCCCTGATGACTAATGTTGTTGAATATCTTTTCATGAGTTTATTGGCCTTTCGTATACCTTCTTTTGTGAAGTATCTGTTCAAATTTTGCCCATTTAAATAAATTGAGTAGTTTGTCATCTTATTATTGAGCCATAAGAGTTTTTTTATGTTTTGTGGATACAAGCTTCTTGGAAAATATATGTGATGCAAATATTTTCTCCGGGTCTGTGGCTTGCCTTTTTTGACGGTGTCTTTTAGAGAGCAGAAGTGTTTTGTTTTGATGAAGTCTAATTTATCTTTTTCATTTTTGTGACTAATGCTGTGTCTTTTTCGTCTCAGTAACCATTGCCTAACCTCAAATTGCAAAGACTTTCTCCTATGCTTTCTAAAAATTTTGTAGTTTTACGTTTTATGTTTATGATCAATTTCAAATTAATTTTTGTGTATGGTATGAAGAAAAGGCTGAGGTTCCTTTTCTTTCATATGATTATCCAGTGTTATAGGACCATTTGTTTAAAACACTATCATCTTCCCATTGAGTTATGTTGGTGTCTGTGTGTTGAAAATCAATAGGTCATCTATCCGTTGGCCTACTTCTGCACTGTCTAGTCTGTTCAATTGATCTATATGTTTACCATTATACCAATATCACTCTATCTTCCTAACTGTAGTTTGTAATATAAATGTTGAAGTCAGATAATATATCCTCTAACTTTACTCCTTTTTTCCTATTTTGTGTTAGCAGTTCCAGATCCTTTCTATTCTCACTTAATTTTAGAATCAGTTTGTTAATTTGTACAAAAAATTTCCCTAGGATTTTGATTGGGATTGCATTGAATTTATGATCAATTTGGGGAGAATGGACAACTTAGTAATATTGAGTCTTCTAATCTGTGAGTACAGTATGTCTCTCCATTTATTTGGATCTTGTTGATTTTCTTCCAGTAATATTTTACAGTTTTCAGTGTGGCGGTATTGCAATCTTTTGTTAAATTTGTACTGTGTTTGTTTTTTTATTTGACACCATTGCAAATTGCATCTTTAAAAATGTTCATTTTCCTATCCTTCGTTGCTAGGATCTGGAAGTGCAATTGATTTTTGCCTATTGATCTTTTATTCTGTGATTTTGCTGAATTTTCTTGTTTCTTCTATTAGGTGTTTTTTGGTAGATTCCTTTGAATTTTCTATAATTACATCATTTGCAAAAAACACCATTTAACTTCTTCCTTCCTAATCTTTACACCTTCTATTTCTAATCTTCTTCTTCTTTTTCTTTCTTTTCTCCTTGTCCTGGCCAGGATCTACAATACGATGTTGTTAGAAATGGTAAGAGTGGACATCCTTGCCTTGTTCCTGACATTAGGAGAAAAACATCAAGTATGATGCTAACTCTAGTTTTTAACTTTTTCACAGATACTTTTTATCAGGTTGAGGAATTTCTTCTATTCTTAGTTTGCTGTCAGTTTCTTTTTTGGTCATACGTTTTTGCAGTATAATCCCACATTCATAAGTGATTTAGATATTTTCCTGTATTTTAAAATTAATATGTATTACACTAAGAGAAATTTTGGGAGAAAAAATATTAAAATGTAAAAGTTAAAGCTTAAGGATAACTGAACGAAAACATGGGAAAATACCTTTATATCTTTTATAACTTAGTGGTGTGGGAGTCCTCTCTAAGCGTGACCCCAAAAACAGAAACTGTAAAGAAAACAGGTATTAGACTAGACCATATAAAATTGTCAATTGCTGTTCTAAAGACATCATAAACAAATATAGAAGGCTAATTTCCACCTGGTTAAGAATGT
Organism: Equus asinus; assembly: GCF_041296235.1. Classification (NCBI taxonomy): domain Eukaryota; kingdom Metazoa; phylum Chordata; class Mammalia; order Perissodactyla; family Equidae; genus Equus; species Equus asinus. The sequence continues at coordinate 84,285,226 of NC_091794.1, forward strand.
ATACAACGTATATGGTAGATAAATGGTCGTTAGTTCTAATATACGAAGAGTACATAAACATATAATAGAAAAAATTAGAACAATCTCGTAAATAAATGGACAAAGGGCATGAACAAGCAATTTACAAGAGAAATACAAATATCCAACATAAGTATGAAAAGATGCTCAATCTCAACAATAATAAATCCAAATTGAACAGTAACAAATGTTTTTTGGCAGATCGGCAGAGGTTAACAGATTGAAAATATTCAGTGTCAAAGAGGGTGTAAGGAAATCTTCATATTGTTGGTGGGAGAGCAAATTGTTGTAATATCATTGGAGGACATTTGCTAATATTTATCAAAAGTATTAAAAGTGTGCATACATTTCAATTCCACAGTGCCACTGCCAGGAATTTATTCTAAAGCAATAACTGAAAAAGTGAGAGAAGATTTATATATAAAGATGTTTATCGCAAATTATTGACAAGAGCAAATTTTGGATACAACCTAAATATCCATCATCATTACTGATTAAGTAAATTATTCTGTAGCCATTCAGTGGAATACTATGTAACGATTTAAATGGACTATGATTGGCTCATAGTAGGGGCTCAATAAGTGTCAAATAGCTGAATGTCCAAATTAACAAGAAAAGGCCAGATGTGTGTTTATCAGATGTTAACAATGAATATCTATGGATGGAGGGTGTTAGGTGATTTTTACCTTCTTTGTTTATTTCTGTATAGTTTGAAGATTTTTAAATAAATGCGTGTTACTTTATAATCAGAAATAGCAATAGATCTATTTATTTTCTGGAAAATTAAAGAATCAACAGGACTTGACGATTGGTTATAGTGGAGATGTTGGGGGTGCTGGCCTATATTTTGGCTTGGGTGACTGCCTTTAGGGTTCTGTTTCCATTCGATACAGGGACCTCAGGAGGAGGAGAAAGAGGAGGAGCCAGGTGTGTGTGTATGTTTGCGTTGCTTAAATTTTCCACCTGTTGTGTTTGAAGTGCCAGCAGGGCACCCAGTTGGATATATGGATCTGGAGCTCCAAGAAAGAGGTTGGATTACAAACTCACGATTATTGATCATAAATTGTGAGTCAGCAGCCAATGTGATAGTTATGGTCAGAGCGGTGAACGCTACTGCCCAGCAGAGAGGGCAGAGTGAGGAGGGCAAGGGGGCAGTCCTGCAGATCACCAACAACCTCAGGGAGGACAGGCAGAGTTTCCAGGAAAGGAACCAGAGGAGGAGCAGGGAATTAAGAAGGAAAAGAATCAGCAGAGAGTGATGCCCTGAAATAATGGGAACAAATGACGCTAAGAAGTCCGTTCATTCAGGAGCTGAATGAAAAGTGCCCAGTGGATTTGGTAATTAGCAGGGTATCCATGACCTTGGTGGGAGCGGTCTCACCGGAACCGTGGGTATGGAAGTCAAAATGAAAAGAGCTGGGGAGTGAATGTGTGTGATTGGTGGGGCAGTAAGTGAATTCAGTTGAGTTGAGACTCTTGAATAAGAAGGTAAGACAGACCTAGGGTGACAGCTGGAGGGAGATGGAAGGTCAAGAAAGATATTTTTTACTAGGATAGAAGGGAATTGATCACGTTCATAGGCTGAAGGGGAGGAGCCAACTGAAAGGGAGCCACTAAAGATGCTGGAGATGAGGGGAATGGCACGGGGCAGAGGTCAGAACAGGTGGGAAGCGACGAGATCCAGGACATGGAGGGAAGGATGAGTCCTAGACTGAGGAGGTACCCTTCTTCCACTATGACGCAGAAGGAGGAGAGGATGGGTGCGGATGTAGTGGCGGCTGTAGGGTGGGGGGCAATAATTAGAGGTGGATCATGCTTGATTTTCTCTGGGAGGCAAAAGATGCACCCCCTCTCAATGGTGTTTCATCGTCTTCCTACCAGAAAGACCAGCATTTTAAGGTTCCCGCTTGATGAAGTTGGCTTGACGCAAAGCAATAATGAAAGTTGCCAATGGAGAATGTGGCAGGAATCAGCCCGGGTGTCAAATTCACTCAGCTTCTGTGTACCAATAGATAATTACGAAGCATCTCCACCAGGCCAACGGATCAAAATTCTTCTCGTGCGTAAGCCGGCACATGTTTAAGATTTCCAGAATACAGATTTCCGAAATAATGATTCTAATAAACAGTGGTTATCTTAACTTTATTTTCAGGCCATAAAACACATCCTTTGATAAATTATTTCGCCGTCTATCCCCAAGTGCACCTCTCCATGCTGGCCTCCCCTCCCCCCGGCCGGCAGCCGCCTGAACGGCAGCTCCATATATTATTCATTCCAATCAAATAAGACACAGTGGTGCCTCAGTAAACTTGCTTTTCATATCAGAATTGCTCTTATTGAGGAATACACACTGCAGACCCCAGCTTCCAGCACCAGGCCTGAAATGAGCAATTCTCTCATTGTAATAATGTGCCTCTGTCATCTCCTTATTATCAGCATGATAAAAGATGAAATATTCACAGATGCTGCCCTCCTAACCTGATCACAGCTTGATATTTGAGCTTTGGAAATGAGTTTTATAAGCTTTAATATACTCCTTGGCGGAGTGACCCCTGAAATTAAACATTATTACAGAGCGGATATTTAAAAAGCTGGGGCCGCAAATTACATCAAAATGAAAATATTAAGGAGTATTACGAATATACCAAGTGGGAGCTCACAGCTCTGGGAGCTGTGAACGCCGGAGAACTCCACACGCGGGTGTCAAAAACATCAGAAAAAATCATAACAGCAGAGACACCTTGACTTCGGTTATTTTATACTTAGGACTAAACGAAATTATTTGAATGGATTTTTTTTTCCATAGGCTAGCTTTCCAGGAGGAAAAAAAAAAGCCCATTATTCTCAACTTTAGGTTCCTAATACATTTCACGCTTGGTTTAAAGAGACACCTTCTTCTTCTTCTTCTTTTTTTTTTTTTCCTGGTGCATGGATAAATAAAAGAAATACCTAAATATAATGAAACCAAAGATCATGCTAAGAAAAAAAGTGAGCAAACACGACTAGGAAGAGCTCCTGGATTCAATTTCCCCTGTGATTGGTGCTCTGATGGACAGGCTCCCAGCAACATCGGGGCTGCAGAAAACCGAGGAGGGGAGAGAGAGGGAGTCACCAGCCTGCCTGCTGCGAGGCTGTGGCAGCCTCCAGACGTGGACCTGGAGATGCTCAGGAGCATAGCACTGTCTGTTTCAGCTGCGCACAGGATTTCTTTTCGCCTGATGGTGGGGCGTGGAGGTGGGTACCATGGATGCAGACCAGTGATTACCAGTTTAAGGCATGGCTCTCCTGCTGATTGAAAGCTTCATGAGGGCAGAAACCATGCGTGGCTTGTTCCCAGCTGTACTCTCAAGGTTAAGCCAGATAGGTGACCTCAGATAGGACTCAGATAGGTGACCCTTCATAAATACTGTGTTTGTTAAATGAATGAATGTATGCCAAAGAATAAATCACTTCCCAGTTCTTTTCCTTCCCAGCTCCCGTGAAGAACTCCATGGAGGGTTTTTGTCTCCGTGGGCCCGTAGGAAACACACAAGGAACTTTCTGAGGCTTCATCGTTTCGTATTTACCTGGGGCTGTAAAACTGGGTTGCAAATTATACTTGGAGGTTATTCCAATTTTTGAGGGGGTTGCGATATACACATTTGCTGCTCTGCTTGCTAGGGAAACCTTATTTTTGGTCATTGCTTTTTAATATTCCTCTCTCTGAGACTCAGTTTCCTCAGCTGCAGAATTGGGACACGAACACTCAACTTGCTGGTTGCTGTTAGGATGGAATGAGTACACATGTGAAACGATATGTTAGGTCCCTTCCCCCTTTAGTTCTCTTTCTGGCTCAGAGATGGCGCAAATGTGTTGACCAATTCAATCAAATCTATTTTTTTTCTTTAAAAAAAACAGAGAAATGAAAATCCTTCTCCTCCATGTCAGATCAATGTTTTCTGTGCCAAGATTTTCTTTTACAAACTTCAAATGTGTTTGTCTGATGGGGAAGGGAAGAGAAATCCACAGCATAGGGGATAAAGACATGGATTTTGGAATGGCTAGACCAGGATTTGAGTCCTGACTTTGTCTACTTTAACTGTGAGACCTTAGGCAAGTTACTCAACCTCTCTGAGGCTCAGTGTCCTCATTTACAAAAATAGTAATAATGGTAATGCTTATCCCACTTTACAGTTCTTGCTAAGATATATATGTAAAAATAAATTAAATACAAAATACAAGGATTAGAAGAGAAGAAATGAAATAGTTATTATTTGCAGATCTATGATTGACTATGTAGAAACCCCAGAAGAAACTAGACATAAATTATTAGAATCAAAATGAGGCTTTAGCAGAGCTGTTGGATACAAAATCAATATACAAAAGTCAATTGAAGTTTTATACACCAATAGCAATCAGTTGGAAAATTTAATTTAAAATAAATCATTCACATTAGCAAGAAAAATATAAATGTACCTAGGGGTAAATATAACAAAAGCTATGAAAGTTTTTTGTGGAGAAAATTATAAAATTTTATTGAAATACATTAAATTAAGATCTAAATAAATAGATATATCATGTTCTTGGACAAAATACCTGATATTATAAAGATATAAGTTTCTCAAACTGCTCTTTTGATTCAATACAATTCCAGTTAGATTTACAATGGGGTGGGAACTTACCAAACTAATTCTCACATTTATATAGTGTAGCAATGGGTCAAGGTCCTTCTAAAGAAGAATAAGCCGGGAGCATCTTCCTGTATCAGAGAGCAAGGTTTATCATAAAGCTATGGTAATCAATGCAGTGACAGATAAATAAGACAATAGAACAGAAGGAAGAGCCCAGAGACAAATCATGCGTATATGGAAACTTGACTCTTGGTGGGGTGGACATTGTGGATTAGCGGGGAAAGAATGGAATATTCATTTCATAGTGCTGGGAAAATTGGTCATCCTTACTGAAAAAAAAAGGATTCGGTTCTTCACAATCTACAGAAAGATAAATTTCATGTGAATTAAATCATTAAAAATGAAGGGAAAATGAGAAAACATTTAGAACACAATACAGGAGAATATCTTCATAACTTTGAGCCTGTGAAACATACACACTAGAAAGACAAAGATTAATAAAATTGACTGTATTAGCATTAAGAACTTATTCATCACAAGACAGAGTGAAAAGACAAGCCATACCCTGGGAGAAGATATTTGTAACACACGTAACCAACAAAGGATTAATATCCAGAATATATAAAGAATGATTGCAAATGTGTAAGAACAATACGTTTGTAACTGACTAGTGGGCAAAAGATAGAAGCCGGTATTTTCCACAAGAGGAAACATGAATGGGCAATAAACATATGAAAAGACGCTCAACTTCACTGACAATTATGAAATTGCAAATTAAAGCCGTAGAGAGATACTATTCCATGCCCATCAGATGGCCAAAAATTACGAAGACCGGCAGCACCAGGTGTTGGTAGAGATGTGGAGTAACAGACACTCTCAACTACTACTGCTGGGAGTGTAAATTTGTGCAGCCCCTTTGGAACTGTTTGGCATTATCTAGCGAAGTTGAACACACACATACGCTGTGATCTAACAAGTCCATTGCCAGGGTGTACCCTAAAGAAACCCTTGTATATGTGCACCAGAAGACGTGTACGAAAATGTTCATAGCATCGTCAGCTATAAGAGCAAAGATAATGGACTTACCAAAATGACTATCTATAGCATAACAGGTAGAGAAATTGTGTTCACCTTCCACAGTGGACTGCTATTCTGAAATAAAAAGGAATACATCACTAACATATGAATTAACTAGGACAAACTTACAAACCAATGTCGAGTGAAGGAAGGAAGTCATAGAAGAATATCTATAGCATGATTCCATTTATAGAAAATTCATAAACAGGTAAGTAAAATAACATTTTGTTTAGGGCTCCATACGTTGATGGTAAAACAGTACATATGTGTTTTAAACCCTCCTTTGTATGATATATTTTATAATGAAAAACAAAGAAAGAAACAAGTTCAGAGGTGGGAAGTGACTTGCCCAGAGTAAGAGATGGAGCAGGGATTTGAACCACAGTCCTCAGGATGCTGTCCTTTTCTGAAGCGTTGATGGGTAACCTTCTCTTGACTGTGGCTCTTTCTTTCCCTTGCACCTACGTGCTCATGTCTCCCTGGGCGCTGTGCCTCCTTCTTCCAATGTTTGGCCTCCTCCACAGGACAAGAAGCTAAGTTATGAGGCCATATTTCCAATCAGGACTGTGTATTTTCCTTCACTCTGTCATTAGGAGACAACATTGAAATCCAAATACTCGATGTGTCAGTCACCAGCCAAAGGGCCAGTTTGCAAGTCCAGTTTCTTCAGATCAGACTCATGGCAATAGTACTGATATCAGCAAACATTTATTGAACACCAACTGTGTGTTAGCACTTTATTTAGTCCTGTCTACAGCCCCTAAGGATACTATTATTATTCCACATTATTCCCCTGGATCTGAGGTTCAAACCCAGCCCGTCTGACTTCAGAGCTTAGACCACTCTGCTTACATTCAACTATTTATTATATGCCCACTATATTAATAAGCAGTGAGCAAAATAGACACGGTCTCTGCCTTTACTGAGCTAACAATCCAGTGGGGAAGGCAGGCACTCACCCAAATATAGAACTACAAACAGTGGTAAGGCTGTCGAGGAGAGGTATAGGAAGCTACGAGAACATGTGTCAGGGAACCCAATCTGGGTTGGGAGAGTCAGGGAGAGCTTCACTAGTGGGTGACATTTGAGATGAAGGTGGAGGGGGCATTAACTAGCTTTGGAATTTCATTTTTACACTGAGGAAGGTGGGTATAGGGCAGAGGGAGACCAGGACAGTGCAGGGGGAGGTTACAAGCCTCTAGGACAAAGGGGTTAGAGACAGATGATGATAGCTTGGTTTTCATGGGAGATTTGTCACAGCAGAAGTGAGGGCTTCCTGCTCATCGGTCCAGCTGCTTCTATCTTTCTCAGTACATCAAAATATAGTAACGCCAGATACGAACACATTTTTGTAGCAGCATTTGCTGGTGGACATAAGGTTGCTTTTGCTTTCTCATCACAGCTCTTGAAGAACGTGACCATGCCCAGTATTTGCTTTTCTCTTTTCATGTTTCAAGGTAAGATAATCACGAACGAAATTTTAAGATAATCCTTGTACATTTTGAGTCTTTAGGTCCAAGATGTGGCAGAGAGTTGGAAAGAGCACCATTCCTCCTACCGTGCATGGAACCCACCCAGACCCCTTCCAACAAGTTCTGGATCTCAGCACAGGACGTGAGGGGTTGGGGCTCTGCCTCGGGGGCTCTATCTTAGCCCTTGGAGTTAGTCATGGCTGTTCCTCATAGCTGCTACTCCTATATTCTTTAGGGTTCTCCTTACTTATCCTTTCTTACTTTTGTAGCAAACTCTTCTTACTCTTTCCTGATATGGTTACTAATTCTTAGACTAATATACCCAGCTGAAGAGAGATGGTTACATCCAAGAATGAAATACAAGATTTCAGATTAGATTCTGTTATTCCCATTGCACAGATGGGGAACTGAGACTAACAGGGACACATCTTGTGCAGCAGATGCTGTTGGTACCCTGCCCATTTCTGCTTGCCCTTACCATTTCACACACTTATGTCTACTTACATCTGCCAGAACCTGCTTTGCTGTGCCTGAGGGCTTTGTCTGTCAAAGCCCACTCCCCCCACCTCCGCTGCAGGCAAAAGTGCCCGGGGAATTAAGTGCTGTTTTGGAGCAGCCCTCAGTCAATGACTGGCAGGAGTTGGTACATAAATACTCCAGTCTCCTTGCTCCCTGGGGATGGGATAACTCCGGCTGACATCTCCTCTGACCACGAGAGTTCCCCTAGTGGAATGAAACTTCTTCGCCCATTGCAATAGCTGGTGCAACAATGTGCCCTTTATTATCTGCCTTCTCTTGCCTGTTTCACTGCCCCACACCCCTGCCAGTGTTTCTTTCACTTTCCAAACAAACCTCATGCCCTTGGAGCCCTTTCTCTGGGTCTGCTTCTGGTAGAATCCAATCAAGGCATGTATCCAAGGTCACACAATGAGATAGTGGTAGAGAAGGGACTGGAACCCTGTTCTCCTACTCTGTAGACCAGGTTCTATGCACTGGACTGCCCGGCACCTCTGTTCTTAGCAAGCCTCGTTTCAAATAAGACACTACACTTGAATTTGCGGTTATTTCTCAGCTAATTCTCAAACTGCCCGTTTTCTATCTGATTCAAACTGTTGGAGATGTCATTCATCACTTTCCCAGACACATGTCTTTTCTAAAGCAGCCTCTTCTATTCAGGCTCCTGCTCACAGGGAGTGGGGCTCAGTGGCCTGTTTATAATAACACGGAGGCCCTTTGTTGAAATTTCCCTGTGCGTCAGACACTTTGTTAAGCCCTTCCTTGCATTGGCTCATGCAATCTGCACCACAGTTCTATGGGATAGGTCTTGATTCTGTAACTCCTTGATTCTAAGACACACCACGCATTTATTAATTTCTTGGAGGGGGGGTGCGGGACACTATTGCATTAAATGTGCACATCAGTTGTAAGACACACCCCAATTTCAGACTCCTGAAATGTGAAAAAACACAGGATTACCTTCACTTAACAATAAGACATTGGGGACTCAAAGAGATTAAGTTGTGTGCCCATACTCACACAGTTGGCAAGTGGTGGAGCTAAAACTCATGATAGTGAGAGGTGACCTTGTCATATCTTCTTTCCTCCTCCTTCCCCCAGCCCCCCACCCCCCACAGCTAGTTGGCCCAGGGATGTACACCTGATCTCTAGCTGTTCCAAGCATTGTCTTTCTCCCAGGAATGAAAAGTTGGTTTTCAGGGAGACTGAATCCGCCTGGGGATGCAGAACTCAGAGACCTGGGAGGGTCAGAGCCATGGCAGGCCGCAGCCTGGGACAAACTGAAATGCGAGGGAGCAGACATTGTCACGGAAGGAGGCAGCTTGAGGAGTGGGGTAAATGGGGCAGACCAGCTGAGAAGGCGAGATGGAGATACCGGCCCCTGAGATGTCCTCATTCTCCTCCCTCCAGGAGTGTTCTGGAATGTTCTCCCTGAACAAAAATAATAACATGTACTTGCCAGCCCGCATTTATTTGTGCTGGCAAATAAACCTTTACATGCATCATCTTACGTAACCTCTAATAAGCCTTGGCTGCACTCAACCTTTATCATACGATCTCGCCTCCCCTCCCTGACAGAACTCTGGTAGGTTCTAGTCTTACCCCACTTTAGCATGAGGACACAGGTTCAGAGAAGTGACGGGCCCCCCTCAATCTCACAGCTGGAAAGTGGCAGAATTAGGTTTGGATCCATGAGGTCTCCATCCTATACATTCTCAATTCTATACAACCTCACTTTGGGGTCGTTAGAAACAATAGCAACAAACAATCAAAAACCTCCAAACCCCTTTTTATTCACACTGGTTTGCATCCGTGTCTGATCCTTGGCACTAGGCAGTCATGACTAGAACAGAAGTTTTCACAAAGGGTTTTGTTTTCCCCTCTGGGCTTATCCTGTTTGACTATGGTATCGGTGACAACATCTGCTTTGTATTTTCACAGAATCTTTTTCAAAGCCTGTACTTGAAGCGTGACTGAATATTTGATTTGGGGGCTGAGTGAATATGTTTTATTTCTGTGAGGATCCACATCTCTTGGGCGCATGGTGACCGAACTGTCCGGATTGCTGGATTCGTCTGAACGGTCCATGCCCCAAACTCAGCTTCTTACCCCTCCTTCTCTACACCCTTGAAGGATGAATCCATTTGAACAGGGTTTTACACCTTCCACATAATTTATTTAGTAATTCAGGGGCTCATTCAGCAATCGAAAATTTACTGAGTGCTTGTTCTTTCCTAGACATTGTGCTGGCAGCCAGAGAGCTCAAAAGACAGTGTCCCTGCTTCAAGGAGACCATCAAGGGTGAGAGGAAGGTGGGAAGCAAGAAGATTGCTGCTAGCCCCACAGCATCCCAAGTGCTATCACACAGGTAAACAGAGGGGCGAGAAGACTCCAGAAGAGCCGCCTGTGCATCAGACTGAGGTTCTAGCAAGGCTTCCAAATGAGTTGGTCGTAGTGTTGAAGGACAGGTGGGTATTAGCTAGAGAGAATGAGAGGGGAGACGGGGAGCGTTTGGAGCAGACAATAGCAGATATTGAAGTCACGAGTAAAGTTAGGGAAACTGCACGTCACCTGGTGCTGCAAGAGCTCCGGTGAGTGGGATAAGGGCAGAAGGACCACTCCAGAGGGCTTCAGGGGACAGACTGAGAAGGAGCCTTACCAAAAAGTGAAGAATTCCGTGGAGAGGTTTGGTCAGGGGAGCGGTGCAGCTGGGCTGATTTCTGGCGGTGGCAGTGGGGTGGGTGGGGTGAAGTGGTAATTTTTACTGTCAGAAAATCCGGGTGGGAGGCAGTTGCTCGAATCTAGAACAGGGGCAATAGGGATGGAGGAGAGAAAACACATTTGAGAGCCATTTGGGAGGTAGAACCGGCTGAACTCGATGACTGAGTGGAGCAGTGTGTGAAGGAGAGGGCGGTATCCTTCACTCTTACGTAAGTGGCTTGGGTGACTGTGTGGTGTGGCACTGTTTACTGGGATGGTGACAAAGGTGGAGGAACAGGCATGGGGGCTGGGCTGTTACAGAGATGAGTTCATATTTGAACATGCTGAAATAGATGTGTCTGTGGACATTTAGGGGAATAGTGGATATTTGGTGGTAGAAAACCAGAGGGGTCAGAACCAGAGAGACCAATGTTCAGACAGCATCCAACAGCTGCTCTGGGAGTGAGATGTGAGGAGGGTATAAGGAAAACTCTTTTGCTCCTCTTAGGCATCCTGGATCTTTTCTTCCAAGTTCTTCACTTGGTAAATTCCCCCGGCTGTCAAATCACGATGTTGGCGCACCCAAGGCCAACAGTTTCCCTGGAGAGGTTTACCTTCCCACCCATTTGAATGTGCATGTTGGAGCTGATGTGGACGATTCTGCTTCCTTGCAGTTCATTGATACATTCATTGCATTTGGTATCCATCGTCCTCTGGCCATCACTAGGTCAACGGGATTCTAATATTCCTTTTCTTGATCCAACCAAAGCTCTTTGTAAATTGGACTCAGCAGGAGTAAGTCCAGTGACCTCATAAATAGTGGAAATGATTGCAAATCAGAATTCATATATGTTCCCAACTCAGCGGGTATCTTTCTCCCCCACAAAGGAAGCAATCATCGCTTTCAAATTTCTGTTTGCCCTTTCACTCAGCTACGTAGGAAAAAAATATAGAGATTTTGCTGTATAAGGCGGAAACGTCCACTTCCTCCAACCTGAAAAAATAAAAGTCCTATGTCTGACCCTGTGAAGCCAGGTGGTCCCACTTGGGGAATCACCCAGAGATGTAAGGGTCTGGTGGTGGGCTCATAGAAAGGGTCTTCCATGGGCACCAGGGGGAATATTTCATACTCAAAGAAACACTTAAAACATTTGTGGCAGAGACTGCTAATGCCCCATCAACGTCTGTGTTTTCTGCTCCTTGCACTGCACACTACGTTTCCTTGGCGTGGAGGTGGGGCCATGTAATTCCTTTTGGCCAATGGAACATGGTTGGAAGTGATTCTTCCTCCCAGACTCAGCCCCTCATGAGACCCTCCCCATTCCTTTTCTTCTCTGTTTTCTGGCTTTTGTAGTCATCCAGTGGAGGATTCTGATTCCCTAGAAGGTGATGGAGCAATTCGATGGAAGGAGCTTGAGTCCCTGAATGACTGCGTGGAGCAGAGCCCCACCCACTGACCTGCATGGGACTACGACTTGAACAGGAAATAAACCTTTTTTGTATTGAAACACTGCCATTTAGTGGTTGTCTGATGTGGGAATTAGGTCTTTCTGAGTCCTGCTTCTTCTTTGAGTACTGTTTTTGCAGCCCTGCTTGGATTTGTATGGAAAAGGCTTGTTTTTTCCCCCTCCTTCCTTCTCTGGCCCTTGCTCTGCTTTTCCCTACAGAGAGTCACACGAACCAGTAGCTCTGATTCTGATGCATAAAAGGTGCTTAAAATAGAGGGAGGGCAAGGGACTGCCTGGGAGAGAGAATGGATAGTCATGGATCCTTGTCCTGCCTGTAGCTTTGACTAGCTGATAAATGACTTAGTTTTGTTCAGTATTAGTCTTCTTGTGAAATGGGCGTATGTGAATAAGAAGGCTTGCTCTGAGGGTTTGACGAGATAATGTATATGAAAGCACTTTATAAATTGTAAAGCTCAATATGCCTGTGGGTGATTATCAGGGGAGTAGGAGGATGTTAGAACTTTTCTGAGTGATGTCTTTGCTCCCACTGTTCTCTCAACTTTCCTCTGCAATTCTGGGCGTCCACGTTCTTTCCTTGGAAGCACCGACACTTTGCCCCCAGTTCTATTACACTGCCCGGGTGCAAATATTTCTTGGCTAGCATTTATATGGAAAGTTAAGTGTAATTTTGCTCACTCTTAATGCTTTTTTCTCTTCTTTTAGTTGTTGCTAGATTTATGGAAGGAGAATTCATAGCAGAGTTAATAAGTCAATTACATTTCATTTAGTTTACAAAAAAACCTCCATTCTAAAACCACCCAAGAAACAAAACTGCGTCTATTCACACAAATTGCAATGCTTTTCTCTAAATAAAGAATTTCTTTTTGTGTTTTATTGTTTTTATGTCCTAAAAGGACAGAGAGATTCACCAGTCTCGGAGTTTCCATAATTTAGGAGCAATCATTTGCTTTTTCTAATTTGTCCTAATGAGCCCACATTTTTTCTTTATCAGGCCCATTTTCTCTGGCGAAAGGTCGTCACGGGCAATCATCCGTGTCTGCCGGGTATAAATTGTTTTCATAACAATTTTCATTTGCCTTGGAAAACGCGCCAGGCTGAAAACATGGCCACTTTGTATCTATGACAGCGTGCGTCCTATTTCCCCCATGTGCTTTGGAATATAAGCCTTCCAGAGTACAATAGCCATAGAGTTAGTAATGCGACTGACGATGTGGCCTGACAAGACTCCTCCCCCACCTGAAGGTTTTGCTTCCAGACTCTGCCTGCTAACCTGCACCACTGCCTGGTCTCCTCTCTGTGGCTCAGCCATGGATCTGGATCCCATTATTACTCCCCTCCCACCTCCTTGGTGAGCTTTCAGGTCGCCCTTGCCTAGGACCGGGGCATTGATTCCTCTTCCCTCTATACCCCAAAGCTGAAGGCTGGTCAGGCCCACTCTCATCCCAGTCTCAGCTCCTAGGGGTCCTGGGCTGAGCCCTGCGACCTGTGATAATCAAAGGACGGAGTTGTTCAAAAAGCACTCCATTTAATATTTGATCTTAATTCTCCAAAAGTCCAAGCATGTATTCTGTTGATGGATTGGTTGATTCATTCATTCATTCAACAAATATTATCGAGCATCTACTCTGTTCCAGGGCCTGGGCACAAAGATCACATTCCTGCCCACAGAGTGCTTCCAGTGCAGTGGTGGAGATGGACAGCTGCACGAGAAATTATACCACCACGTGGCAAGTGCAGAGACCGTGGGGGAGTGGTGTCAGGATGAAAGTTTCTGCTCAGGCTCAAGGCAAACGGACACAGCATTCTAAAGAAGGGGCTGGACCAGCACTGTTCAATAGGAACATAATGCAGACCACCCATGTAATTTTTTAAATTTTATTTAAATGATTATAGAGTAAAGTTGACTTTTATTTTCTTGTGTTCAGTTGCAAGAATTTGAACACATGGAATAGATTGACGTCCCCACCCATAGAGTACAGAACATTCCGTCATCCCAAAAGACTCCGCTGGGCCATCCCTTTGTCTTCCTACCCTCCCTCCACCCATAATGTCTGGTAACCACTTATCTGTTTTCCACCACTGCAGTTTGGTCTTTTAAAGAGTGTCAGATAAATGCAAGCACACAGCATGTAAGCTTTTGCGATTGGCTTCTTTCGCTCAACATAATGCCTTTAAGACTCATCCAAGGTGTTCTGTTTATCAATAGTTCTTCCTTTGCACTGTGAGTGGGTCTCCACGGTGGCAATGTACCACAGTTTGTTTGTTCGTTCACCCACTGAAGGGCATTTGAGTGGTTTCCAGCTTTTGGCTGTCACAGACAAAGATGCTGTCCTGGTCTGCTCGGGCAGCTATAACAAAGCACCATAGACTGGGTGGCTTAGAAACAACAGAAATTTATTTCTCACAGTTCTGGAGGCTGGAAGTCCAAGATCAGGGTGCCAGGATGGGCAGGTTTTGGCGAGGGTCCTCTTCGGAGTTGCGTACTGCAGACTTCTCGTTGTGTCCTCACGTGGAAGAAAGGGCGAGGGAGCTCTCTGGGGTCCTTGTTATAAGGGCACTAATCTCATGATCAATCACTTCCCAAAGGCCCCACCTGCAGATGCCATCGCACTGAGGATTAGGTTTCAACATCAAATGTTTGAGGCGGGGAGACACTAGCATTCAGTCCGCAACAGCTGCTATAAACATTTGTGTCTGGACCATGTGAAAAGTTTTCAAAGGTGATGATTGACAACTCTTGGACCCCTCACCCACACTGAAAGTACAAAGAGGAGGAATCAGAGACAGCCCTGGTGGCTAGTGGTTAAAATTTGGCATGCTCTGCTTTGGTGGCCCGGGTTTGGCTCTGGGCGCAGAACCACAGCACTTGTCTCTCTGTAGCTGTGTTGCGGTGGCAGCTCACGTGGAAGAACTAGAAGGACTTCCAACTAAAATATACAACTATGTACTGGGCTTTGGGGAGTAAAAAAAAAAAAGAGAGGAAGATTGGCAATAGATGTTAGCTCAGTGAGAATCTTACCCAGCAAAAAAAAAAAAAAAAAAAAGGGAGGAATCAGAGATTTGGAGAGCATACAGGGTGAGGATTTTTTCAGATAAAGTTGTGCTGTGAGTTCTACCCTCCTTCCCCAGGGAGAGGTGGGACCCTCTACCTCTTAATCCTAAACCAGTTGAGAAGGACCACATGGAGAGGAGGATTTGGAAAGAGGAGCCTTGGAGAGGGATGGTGCTGTGCTGTGAGCCCCACGGGAGGGCCGTGGCATACCTGCCTCTTGCCTCAAATCTTAAGAAAGGGCTTTACTGGATCACTAGGAGAGTTTAATGTACATTTCCTCTACTTGGAGGGACACAGTAAACTGGTGTTTGATTTACACCCAAGAAACCTAAAGGTCAAGAGACTGACGGAGGCAGCCTGAGGCAGAAAGTTGCTGCATTTGGATGCCTTTCACTCCCATCTCCTGGGCTAAAGGATGTAAGTAAGAGGGTTTTCTGAGAAAGGCAGTGTGAGGTCCTGTCCAGGAGGGTCGCCTGGCCACAAGACCTCAGCAGAGAGAAGCCAGAGGTGCCACTCAATGTCTTGGGACTGAAGAAGAGCAAGTGACTGCCCTAAACAGAGATACATTTGTCCTCGTCAAGTGAACTGCAACTGAGACAGAGTGGGGTCTCCGGAGAACCCACGAGAGAAAGGGAAAAAGTCAGCTTTAAACATCTGCTAAGTTCAGAGAACGCCAATACAAGACTTCCAAGGCACCAGTCAAAACAGAACTTTCTGGCTCCGCTTACCTCTTCTCACTTCATCCCTGGAGAGGTCAGAACGGTGGATAGGAAATGGGAGAGGAGTGGAAGCACGGAGAGGAAGAAGAAAAGGACCACCATGTCCCTCTTCTCTGACGGCAGGCTTCCTACTTGCAATAATCTGGAGCAGGTAGAATGGAAAAGCCTCAATTTTAAATCAGGTTCGGAGGTTTGATTGTTATGTGAGACAGGACACTGAAATTACTGACCTTAGACTATCGCGTGACTTAGGTGAATGTAAAACTGTCTGTACGTCTCACCTTTTTGAAGTCATGGTCTCATAACTAGCCTCCTGCCTCTGCAGTTCCATTCGCTCCCTCTGCTCTCCATCCTGCTCACTGATTTTGGGTGTAGCCTGTTGAATCTCAACTCTGATCATGCCACGCTCCTTCTCACAAATGTGTCATGTGCACACCTCTCAAGGCGCTCCATGGCATAGAAGATAGTCCCTCTATTCAATCCATGGGCGTCATGGTGGTGATCGTGGTGGGAGTTTGATGGTGGCAGTGATAGGACAAGGAAGGGCAGAGAACACACCGTCTCAGGTGCTCCCCGGGCCCGGGCCCAGAAAGTACAGGGAGAGTGGAGTTTGCTTGCCCCGGGGTTCACAATCACAGCCAAGCACATGGCTAAGTGAAACTGATCAAGTGAAAATGTTGAAATATCATTAGATTGTTATTGAGTAAAAATAACCCACCAATCATCAAATGTGTTTGATGGAAAATAAAAGGGACTACATTGAATGATTTATTAATTCAAGAAATATTTATTGAGCCAGGCACCATGTTAGCATGGGAGCTGGGCAGACAACAATATAGTGGTCTCAGCCCCTGCCCTCACCGAGTCTGTAGTTTATTAGGCGAGATGTTTGCAAGAAATTAGAGTCACGTGACAATTGTTATCATAGAAGAAGTCCAGGGTGTTTTGGGTGCCCATGGCAGGACAATCTTCAAAGCCTTGCAATTTGGGGTTTCTATCATTCTGGGATCAAGTCTACAACCATACACAGACCTGGAAAGGAAACAAACATCAGAGGGCCCCAGCCCCCAAGAGAAATAGAAAAAACTCAGAATTATTGGGTAGAAACATAATTAGGAAGGCAAAGGCAGGAAAAGCACTGCACCGTGCAAGGGTAGGTGGGGAGACAGAATGACACTTGTCAATCACGGGAGAAAAAAAATTAGAGAATTATCATTCACTTTTTAAATCATTTATTAATCCCCTACAATGGGAATAAAACATTCCTCTCTTCCAGATAATGGTTAAAAATGGATGTTAGTTCGATGCAGCCTTTCTGTGGTGGCTGTAAGGATGCACCTCTCAGATCCCCAGAGGTTGGGAGTGTAACTGACCAGCAGCCCCCCTTGCTGAGCTCTGAAATCCTTCACGTGCTTGCCCGGAGGCCATGCTTCCTATAGGCTGTTCCCAGCCCATGACACAGCCTGGTGGGGACGCTAAGCAGACTTGTTCCTAGGAGACACGGGGCCCTTCTGATGGGTAACTTGGGCATGAGAACTCCCCAACAGTCTACTAAACTTCCCTTAGACTTGCACTGCCATCTAGGATGTTTCTATCAAAGCTTTCTTCCCTCCTTCTCTCCTCTACTTGGGGTTAGACATATATCCCAGCCTCTCCTGGCGCCCTCTCACTTTCTTTCTTTCACAAGTTCTTTCCCTAATACATTTTTGCACATGAGTCTCAGAGAACCCAGACTAACTCACCCGCTCAAAATTGTGTTCCAGAGGAAATAAATCGATGTTTCACTTGCCTCCCATGGACACTTGGTCAAAGCTTGGCTCTTCCACTTATGGCTATGTGATCTGGGGCAAGTTACTTAATCTCTGCTACCCTCAGTTTCCCCACCTGTAAAATGGGATACTCATTTTTCCCTCATGGGATTTATTGGTGAGGATTAATTGAGGTAATGCGTGTAAAGGCTTACCACAGTATCTGGCACATAGTGAGCAGGTTGTGCTGGCTGCTAAGGGTTTCATCTGCTTTCTCCTTCACATTCTGCCTCTATAGGAGAAGGGAGGAAACTCAAGTGCATTTCCTCTTCCATATAGGGCCCCTTGAATGCACTACCCTTTAACACCGTTTCATCAATGTCCTACCTCCCCAAGAAGCCATCCCTGACTACCACAGTCCCAAAGCTGAGGTCTTTCGCTTCTACCTGTGGCCTCCTGTTAGTGTCCCTCTCTTGGTTCTGATTATGCAGGACCCTGTATGGTTCACAGTGGATCTCTCCAGCACCCCTTTTCCAGGAACCGCTCCTCCTCCATCCATGTGATCATCATGGGAGCCATCTTGGTACACTGTAATTCTAGCCTCTGGAAGCAGTTGATTGTTCCAGGGCTGGCACTCTGGAAAGGAGCCATCAATGCTTTCCCTAGGAATTTCGGACTTCGAACTAGGAGTGTCAGGTTTGTCTCTCTCTGGGGGCAGCTGAGGCCATCACATCTCAAGCTCTGAAGCTATTGGCATCTCAGCAATGTGTTCCACTGGGTGGAAAGAAAGCCAGACTACAAGGAGATGAAAGAACGTTGTTGTCACACGAGAGAGGGAGAGATGAGAGATGGAGAGAGTCCTGGCAGCACGCAGGTCCTTGGTTCTGGTTGTTCTTCAGCTTCTTTGAGATATTCGAACATTCTCAGGACCAACTCCTTCCTTGCTTAAGCTAGTTTGATGGAGTATCTGTCCCTTGCAGCCCAAAGAGTTCTGGGTAATGAAGGTGTGTTTTTATTCCACGTGTCCATCCTACCGTCCCACCTTGACTGTGAGCCTCTCAGGGTCAGAGACCATGCCCCTCACTCTGCTTCTGCCCACAGTGCCCGGAATAGTGCTGGCCCCTGCAGCTGCTCCAGACAGATGTGCGCTTGACAACAAGGCTAAATCAAATATGCCACTCATGGAAGGTTTCTATTTATTCCATGCATGATGTCACAGGACAACTTTAAATCTATGCTTGAAATTCTGGTTTCATGTGCTAAAAAAGTTTTGCGGCAAAGGACTGTGGACTCTTTTGGAAAAGAGCTCCTGGCAGGTAGTTTGCAAGAAGCAAGGTGGAGTTTCTGGCTGATGGGTGTTGTCGGAGAATTGCTGTACTGAAAGTGAAAGAAGACTGTCACCGACCCCACCGCGGGCTCCCCCATGCCCCTCCCCGCTCCCCCACTCCACCAAGCAGCCTATTTATAGCCACAAATGTTGAGGAGCACACTGAGGCTACGGCCTGGCCTCTCCGTGGTTGTAGATGGGCAGTTTGATTCTTTCTCCAGGCTCTTTGCACACATTACTCTGTTTGACTCCTGATTAAATTGTAAAATCCATGAGGATAGAGATTTTTTTTTTTATTCCATACACAACCTAGCCTGGGCTGGGCTTTTCAGCATACACTTTGGACTCAGATCCTGCCCATGTTTATTACATGCCTCCATGAACCTGAGCCTGAGCTCTTTCTCAGGTGCTCTCTCATTTAGCCCAGGAACCCCATGACCCAGGACTCCTGATCCCCATTTGACAGATAAGCAAGCAGATGTGGAGAGGTCAAGCAACTTCTGCCAGGTCACACAGCCAACTGGTCAGTGGCTGAGCTAGAATTTGACTCCATGTCTAGCTCTATTCACCATAACATGTGGGATAATAAACGATGGAGGAGCCTTATGGGTGAGTCGTTCTTTCAAAAACAGGAAAGTGGAAAATGACTCCCTCAAATTGGGGAAGAATTAGTCCCAAGCAAGTTTCCTCTGCCTGATTCTGCAGGAAGAGCAGGCCCAGGACTGGGGTAAGACGAAGGGACACTCACCTCAGTGCAGAATTTAAGAGGGGTGTCAAAGAACTCAGTCATCACGATAAATATTTTAATGTAGTATTTTAAAAAGTCAAAATTAATGGAAAAAATCAATGATGAACAAAATATCAGCATTTTAGTTAAAGATGGGCTCATTTCAACAGGGCCAAGATCCTATAGGGTAAGGTGAACGAGGTGAACTGTGCAGTTGCGGGGTTGGACCTTAAATAGGATGGAAGACACTGTGATGAGTTCACCAAAAGCCATTTGTCTTCCTCCTGGGCTTACGGATCACCGCATGGCTCATTCTCCTTCGCAGTTAAGTGTGGCCGTGTGACTAAGTTCTAGACAACAGAATGTCACTGGAATTGATGTAAGCCACTCCAGGCCCGGCCATAAAAAACTCCAAATTCAATTCTCCATGCTCTTTCCCTCTCCCAGCTTGATACAGATGAGCAGGGTGACCTCAGAAGCCAAGGATTGAAAGTGACGGAGCCGCCAGATAAAAAGAACTTGGGAAATGGAATCACTAGTGGAAGAGAGCAGCCCACTGGTCAGATCAAGACCCCTGTTTTGGACTTTAAGGGAATTTTTAAAAGCTTATATTATATTATATTTAAAAAACCTTATATCTGTTAATCCACTAAGGTTTTGGGGTTTTTGTGCTCCAGCAGCTAGCATTACTCAACTGATATGTAATTTGGTACCAGAAGTGGGATGCTGCTCTTGTAAAAACCTACAATACGTGACATCGCCTTGGTGGTCAGGTGGCATGCAGCAAGGAAACTGATCTTGGAGGTTGGAAATGTGGAAATCCATGATATATAGCGGGAAAATCTTTGGTACAACCGTCACCTGTGATGACTTGGGAGGCAGACCACACAGCTACTGAGCCTTTGGCCCTTGGGGGACACAGTTGGAGAGAGTCAAAGTGATAATGTGCTGGATTTTTTTTTCTTTGGTGAGGAAGATTTGCTTTGAGCTAACATCTATTGCCAATCTTCCTCTTTTTTTTGCTTGAGGAAGATTAGCCCTGAGCTAACATCCATGCCAGTCTCCCTCTATTTTGTACATGGGATGCCTCTACAGCACGGCTGATGAGTGGAGTAAGCCCACGCCCGGGATCCGAACCCATGAACCCGGGCCGCTGAAGCAGAGCACATGGAATTTTAACCACTCAGCCACGGGGCTGGCCCCTGGATAATGTGCTGCACTTTACTCTCTGCTTTTGCCGTGTATCACAACAAAGAGATGAACTCCAGAGAGATTTGGCTGACTAGCCTTAAAACAACTCGTGAGTCCTTGAATTGGCATAAGAAGAAAGCAGCTGTTAAAGCTGCAAAGCCTTAAGGGAGAGAATATTCTTCAACACTCACTTCAGATGTGGCCACAGAAGATAATGGATGAGGAGGAACCCCTGAGAGCCCAGAGTCAGGAGCCACAAAAAATAACGAATGTGGAAGATTCATCCCACAGAGCCGAATAAGCATCTAATTAAGGGAGTTTCCCCGCCATGAGGGCGGGCACACCGCTCCTTCCTCCTCTCTAAATTCGGGTAGCAGGTTGTTATCCGGGCCTCTCTGGTCTCACCCGTCACTGGGCTGTGTGTTCCCTGATGCCAGCAGCTGTGTGTAATGTGTCCGTGAGAGTATGATGAGATGACCGGTCCACATTCCCCTGGCAATAATACAACCTTTTCTCCAACACAATATACACCAGGAGCCTTTAAAATGCTTATGCTCTTTAGCCCAATAATTCCATATCTGGGAATCTAGTCCCAGGAAATAATCTGATGTGTGAATAAAAATTTAACACAAAGATATCCAACACAGCATTATTTAAATGATTAAAAAATTAGAGACTACCTAAATATCCAACAGTGAGTTAACCAACATAGTAAATTGATAGGATATTTATAGAGTGGAATATGATTCATCCATTAGTTTTTTTGTAAATGAAAAGTTTTTAATGACTTGGGGAAATGCTTATGATGCAAAATTGTGTGTATACTGAGCCTCAGCTCTGTGAAAGATACATGCGTAGAAAAAAGCCTGAAAAAGGGAATATGTTAAAATGTTACTGGTGATTTTATGGTGAGTGACAGGGTTTACTAGAGACAATATCTTGGAGTTTTTGATGATGCACGGATTTTTCACAAAGGGCATAGATTGCTTTTGTAAGTAGGGGAAGACAACCACCCTTGAAAGAGAAACAAGTGATGGTGTGTCAAACTCTTCTGATCCCTGCTACTCTTTCTCTTCCAGCATCCGGTTTGAGGCGTTGAAGACAACACTGGCCTGCGAATCAGGAGCCCCGAGTTCTAGACAGATTTGCTGTATGATCTTTGGCCTCACTTGGGCCTGTTTTTCCATATGTACAAAGAAGGGGCTGCATGGCGTAAAATGAACTGGCCTTTCCAGTTCAAAAAGTCTGTGCATAGAATGTGCTGAATCACCCTCCAGCTCATCATTCCTTGAGATAAAAACCAGCCCCAAATCCTGGAGCCTGATAGACTTCAAAATTGGCCCTCATTTTAATTCTCAAGTTCTTAGCATGAGAGCAACAGTCAATATGGTTCTGAAATATCTAATGCAAAAAAGTGCCAGAGTCATAGACTGAAATATTTATTTGAATATAAATGAACTCAGATTTGCCAAAATACGTTCCGCCTGTTGTCATGGACACAAATGCCTGCCTTTCTGATTTGCATTTCTTTTCTAATGGGTACAATATGTTTCAGCTCCTCATTGGTGCTGTGATTGGATAGGAGAAACTTACCATTGTGTGAGCTCCCCAAAATGTCAGCCAGTGGGGAACTTTTGTGCCTTTGACTCTGCCGCACTTAGCCAGCTGGAAGGAAGCTCATGCCCCTGTCGGGTCAGGACAGCAGCTTGGAGGACCCCTGATCGTCCCCCCCAGCTTCCCTGGGAGGTACAAGCACGGGATTTTGGAGGTGCTGGGGTGCCTTCCACCTATGGCCTCTCTTGTCTCTTTTCCAGCCCAGCCCCTTCTTGCCTATTTGGAAGTTCACCTTTGCTCTCTTGTTTTTGAATAGTGAGGGTCGCACAAATTCTTCTTGCGAAGACATTCCTGATCCCCGTCAGCATCTGCTCCTTATCCTAAGTGTTCCCTCTGGATCCTAGGTTGTCATCTGCCTTTGTGTTTTTCTGCTGTGCTTCTTCCTACCTCATGACCTTTGCACATACTGTTCCTTCACTGGGAACACTTCCCTCCTGCCCCTCAGCAGATACTTCTCAGTTTTCAGGTCTCATCTTCAATGCCACTTGTTCAGGGGAGCCTTCTCTGATATCCCCAGTAGATTATACATTCCCTAGAAGTATGTACCCATGACCCCCTGGGCTTTTCCTCTATAGACTCGTCACAAGAGAAATTAAATCCTTATCTAATGCCTGTCTCTTCTGCCAGCCCACAAGCTCAGTGATGCCCAGGATCAAGTCTATTTAGTTCATCATTGTATCTCCAGCCCCTTGTGGGGAGTCAGGGACATGGTAGGTGCCAAATAATTGTTTGAATGACACTGAATTCTTCAGACTGGTTGGCCGATTTAGAATAAATCTTCAGACCGATTTAGAATAAATTTCTAAATCACAAATCTGACCGCACAAGTCTCCAACCCACAACTTTCCCCAGTCCCAACAACACCAAGTAACTCAAAACTTACCCCTGGGCTCATTGGTTACTGAAAAAAGGCCAAGTCCTCTAGGATCACACTGCAGATGCCTTCCAGCCCATCTTCCCAGCCTCACTTCCTCAGACTCCTGCCAGACTCTCCACGCCCCAGGCACACCCAGCACTTAGTCTCCTGACCCACCCAGGGCTGCCATGATCTGGGTCTTGGCTCTTACAGCTGGATTTCTCTTTCCTCTTCTTTGCGTGGAGAACTTCAACGCACCCTTGAAAACCCAGCGTGGATGAAGGAACCACATCCCACTCCCAACCAGCTGGTCCAGTCCTGCTGGGTTGTATTATTCACGTGTAAGTTATGGTCTATCTCACTCTCTTGTGAATCACTTTAGGACAGGAATCCCAGCTTATTCTCCCATATCCCCTGTGCCCAGTGAAAGGTCTGGCCCGCAGTGCCATATTTCCTCTCTGCTTATAGACAAGAAAGCACTTCCGCCTCCCTTCATGCCTGGGGAAGGGCCCCCTCTCCACCCTTCCTAACTGCGCCTCCCACGGGAGAAGATGCTGATAATCTGATTGGTCAGAGTTAGGACATTCTCTGGAACAAATTGTACTAGTGGGTGGGGTGTCTGTGTCTTAAAGGCAGGAATAGAGGCTCTGAGCATCCTCTTCCTCTTAATTCAGCCGGATACCTCGTTCCACCCCCTCCTCTCCGAGGCAGCTTCTGTGCCCGAGCCTGGGAGGCAAGGGACGTGGGGCCTGCTGTGAGGGGCTCACCAGCCTGGGTTTGTAGGTCTTTACTCTCTGTCTCAGCTTTTCCCACAGAGGCCCGCATGTGAGGGGGTGAGGAAGGGAGGCTGCACTCACCACCAGTTGCTAGTAACAAAGGGCTGCCTCCTCTCCCATTTGACTTGGCACCTGGTGTGTGTGTGCTTCACCAGCCAGGCCCCCACGGCCACCCTGACTGCCTCATGTGGTCCTTGAGAATCTGTGTTCTGCGTTCAGAGTGCTGGGTTCAAATACCAGCCCAAGTACTTGCTGACTGAGAGACTGTGGACAAGTAACTAGGCCTGCATCCTCATCCGAAAATGGGGACATGGACAGCGCTTACCTGTGAGGGCTGTCGGGAGGATTAAACGAGAGATTCTGAGCACGCCTGGCACTCCGGAAGCACTGAGTAACGACTGGGGAACCCTGGCAGCGTGCGGGAATGAAGCTCTCTGAGGGCAGGAAAGTGTCTGTCTGGTTCAGGGCTGTATCTGTCACGCCTGGAACTGAGCCTGACATACAGCAGGTGCCCTGTGGATGCTTACTGTATACACATTATCGTTCCTGTTGTTAATAACGTGCAGGAGGTACTCCCCAAAGCTTTTAAAATGAATGAATGGATGGATGCATGTCTTTCTAAAGCCAGTCTCCAGTACCCAGGCTCACTGAAAGACAAAGAAGAGTCTGCTTTAATAAAATCAAATGTAAGGACACAGACCAGGCAGATCTCTACTTTGCATTCATCTGAAATGTCAGCAGAATTTTCTAGGTTTGAATAGCTCTGGCATTTTGGAGCAGTCATGTGACGGGAACAATGTCACTCATTCATTCCACGCCCTCATGAGCTCCTCTCTGCCTCAAGCGCTCTCCTGGGTCCCACAGACACAGATGGACCAGGCACTGTCGCTGCTTCAGGGAGCTCCGGGCTCACAGGTGGGAGCCTGGGCAACACTGGGGGGATGGTCCCAGGGACCCACCATGTGTGGTTCCAGCCCAGCTCTGTCCCTTCCTTGGTGAATCCCTGAGGATGCTCCTTCCTCTCTCTGGACCATTTATGATGCAGTTGGACCAGGTCAGAAGTTTTCACTCTTTTGAGTAGAGGGACGCTTTGTTTTAGTCAAAATGCCGCATGGAAGCTAAGGGTGCAGAGCAGATGAAAAGGGAGCTGATGGGGTGGGGAGGCGGGCTCTGCTGCACGCTCAGTCCCTGTCTCCCTCCCCCACGCCTCCAACGCCAGAATCCCTAGATCCTGAACAAAGAGCTTCCAGCATTGTTCAGGACTCTGAGGTAACGCAACATCAGCAGTTTTGTTTTGGACTATCCAAGCGGGTTTGCTTGTTTTTTAAATAAATTTTTATTTTAAAATAGTTTTGGGGGGCTGGCCTGGTGGTGCAGTGGTTAAGTTCACATGCTCTGCTTCTGCCTGCCCAGGGTTCACAGGTTGGGATCTCCAGCAAGAACAGACACACCGCTCATCAGGCCATGCTATGGTGGCATCCCACATACAAAATAGAGGAAGACTGACTCAGATGTTAGCTCAGGGCCAATCTTCCTCACCAAGAAAAAAAAAGAAAAAAGTATTCCTCAATGAATTATTAAAAAAGAAGTTTTGGATTTGGAGAAAAAGTGTGAAGATAATACAGAGAGTTCATGTATAATCCACACCCAGTTTCTCCTATTATTAACATCCTACATCAGTATGGCACATTTATCACAATTAATGAACCCATGTTGATCATTATTATTAACTCAAGTCCACACTTCATTCAGACTTCCTTAGTTATTCCCTAAGATCCCCTTTCTGCTCCTGGACTCCATCTAGGACACCATATAACGTTTAGTCATTATATTTCCTTAGGCTCCTCTTGGCTACGACAGTTTCTTAGGTTTTCCTTTTTTGATGACCTTGACAGTTTTGAGGAACGCTGTTCAGGTGTTTTGTAGACTGTCCCTCAGTTGGGAGTCTTCTGATATTTTTCTCATGATTAGCTTGGGGTTACGGGTTTGTGGGAGGAATACCCCAGAGGTGAAGTGCCATTTCATTCCCATGATATCAAGGGTACGTGACCACGTGACCTATGACTGCTGATGTCCATCCAGACCAGCTGGCTGAGGTCCCGTTAGTCAGGTTTCCCTCCTGAAAAAGTGCTCTTTATTCCCCCTTGCCACACTGTCCTCTTGGGAAGGACGTCACTGTGGCCTAAGGGTGGGGAGTCTTGCTTCTCCTTGAGGGCAGGGCATCTACATAAATTACTTGGAACTCTTCTGCACGGGAGATTTCTCTGTTCTCCCTCGTTTATTTACTTATGCATTCATTTATTTCTCTCTGTATGGACTCATAGATATTTATTTTATACTTTGGGTTATAATCCAATATTATTTTATTTTTTTGTTGCTCAAATTATATCCAAGGGGATGTGATTTCAGAAGGACCTGAATATGGCATGGTCCTGCCCTGGGAAAGAGAATCACTGCGGGAGACAGAATTTGCTGTCAGAGGAGGGCTGGGGACTATTGGGTTTGGGGGGGGGGCCTCCACTCCGTCTGTGCTCAGTGCTGGAGTAGGGTCCCTGGCAGCTGCAGGTGAGGACATTCGGGGGACGTGGGAGAAGTAGAGGGCCCTCTCGCCCCTACTCACCACCCTCCAAGAATTAGAAAAGGGCCAGAGAGATGAAGAAGGGCCGACCTAGCTGGAGCCCACTCTGTTCCCCTGAATGGTTTTGATTACAGGGTTTAAAGGGGCACCACGTGTACTCACACCATCTGCTGTTACTTGGGTCACATGTTCAAAAGCTTGTTGAGCAAACTGGGGAGCAAGACAAAGGGAAACCCTTGACGATTTCAGCTGCATGTGCATCTCAAAAGCAAGAACTCCTTAGTGGGAGAAAACGGAAGTGGAGTGTGTGTGAGTGCATTAAGACTGGTCCTGATGATTCACAGCGCCTGCAGAGGGAATGGCAGGACCCCAGCATGGGCGTTTAGCTGCTGGAGAGGGGCTATTGGAGGCAAGAGACGCAAGATCCAGTGCCTGCCCATCATTAACTTGCCACGTGGCACCGGGCCGGATGCCTTATGTCACACGTCTCTGGGTCTTTGTTTCCCGACCTGTAAAACAGGGGAGTTAGGAGCCGAGAGTATAAATAACAGAAATAGGAACAAGCCCAGTGATAACGCTGCCTTTTATTAAGCTCTTGCTGTGCAGTAGATGCTACATTACATGCTTCGTGTGCATCACCTCATTTCATCTCCACAATGAACCTGAGAAGTGAGCGTTGTCGTCCTCACTTTACAGAAAAGGGTTCAGGTATGGTGAGGCCAACAGATCAGGAGACAATTGCCATGAAAGAGAAAGACTGTTAGCCACAATTCCCAAGAGGAGGGGACACGCTGAGCCATGCAGGGCCACGCGGGGAAGCACCAGGGTTGGTCAGGTACGCCATCTAGCGGAAGAGGACACAGTTGACGGCAGAGCTGGGGTTTGAAGCTTCTCTCCAGGACTGGGACTTTCATGATTAAGAATGCAGACTCTGGGGCAGATTCCCTGGGCTTGAATGCTGTGCAACTCAGGCCATTTGCACCTGCTTTCTGTGCCTCCACTTTCCCATCTGTAAACAGGGGACAGTGATAGAATTTGCCAAGAGGAAGGAGGCTCTGTCATCTGAGAGATGGTCCTTGAAGGCAAACCTGTGTAGGGGGAGCTCAGACAGCTCCAGGATGCAAATGCATACAGTTCAGTCTCGTTAATTCAGACTTCAGGGGTTTGGATGACTCAAAGCTGGTAAAACCAGGCCTCCTTTTCACCATTAATAAGAGTGCAAACAAGTCTAGGTGGAGAGTGCAGGGAAACTAAGCTAGGCCATTGGTATCATAGTATTGCAAGGGAATGTTAATTCACACAAGCAAACAAACTGTTTTCGACTACTTTGAGGCTGCTGTTTACACATCAATAGTGTGCTAATTGCAAATGACTCCTCCTTCCTCCACGGGCTCTGGGTCTACTCCTTAGCTGTTAGTGGGAGAGCTTTTTATATTTGAAGGCAGTTAGCATGCTTTTCTTTAATTCAGACTTTTCACTTTACCTTGTGTTTGCCCACTGACTGAGGATCTCCGAGATTCAGGGACAGTGCACTAGAAGAGCGCCGCGTTGGGGAGAGGCTAGCAGGGCTAATGGAGAGCTGCAGAGAGCTCGTGGTGTGGAGGTGCACGGTGAAGGCCCTCAGGAGGAGTGAAGTTTGCCTTGAGTCTGGAAGGATGATGGGTTTGGCTTGATTTGGGACCCGTTCCTCAGCTTACACCCCTCTCACCTGTCCTCTGCACCCCACCTGTCTATTCATCCCTTTTTTCTTACCCTGCCCTACCCCTTCCGTAATGCTCAGCTGCCACATTAGAGCCTGCAGACCAGCCCTATAGGGAGACATCACCCCTCGAGGGACGTGGCTGGGCTGTGTGGAATAGGGGAAACCCAGGAATTGCTCCTCCTTCGAACTCATAGAACAAGATGTTAGGGCAGGAGGGTAGAGTAGTTCTCAAATAGAATTATCAGAGAAGGCTTAAAAAAAATCGGATTCTGAGGTTCTATTCCAGACCAATTAAATCAGTTGGGTAGAGAGCCACAGCTGTAGCGTTTATTACCTACACTGCTCAAAGAAACACTTAATCCCAATATGCCTTCCATGGCTGTTGGTCTCCTCTGTGCGTTCACCTTGCTTTTGCCTCATTGATGAGCATAACTAATTCATCACTTAAATTAATTCAGCCAACCTTTATTGAGCGTCTGCTTTATGCCAGGCATGGAGCCATAATTTTTGGGTCCGAACATGGATACATAATTCCTGCCCTCAGAACTTCACAGCTTGGGGAGACAATTGTGAAGAGATAATGGTACCCTGGTGTGGCCAATGCCACCATACATGAGGAAGCACTGTTGGGTGGGAGCATGGAGGAGGCTGTGGAGGTCTCAGCTTGGAGGGGATGGGGAACGTTTCCTAAAAGAGGTTGCAGTAAGGGTGAACCTTGAAAGGCAAATAGGAAGTCTCCAGGCTAAGAACAGGAAGGGAATTTTGGGGAGAGGAAACAGCAGGTGCAAAGGCCGGGAGGTGTGAAGGTGGGCAGTGGGTTTATCAGTCTGTGTCAGGCACCGTGTTAAGCCCTTTACACTCATGAACTCTTCATCATCCTACAAGGTAAGAACTATTTTTACCTCCAATTTACAAATTAGAGAATTGAAGCTTAGGGAGGTTGAACAATGTGACTACGTTCACACAATTAGGAAGTGGAGGAGTTGAGATGGAAACCAAGCTGCACCCAATCCCAGAGTGAGAGCTAGTTATGGGGGATGGGAGTAGGGGGGATGGGGGGGGGAAAGCAGGGTGGAGAGGGGTGTGTCAAGGGTAACGATCGCAGCGGGATCTTATATTTATAGACTGTTTATATGGTTCATCACGATTTCTGAAACACGTTTCCATTCCTTTTGTGCCCGACAATCCTGGTTGGTCTGACTTTCAGTGCACTGCCCTTCAGTCCTCTCTAAAGCCAGACGGATACAGGAAGGGCAACCGGGGCTCTGGGCCAGTGGCAGGGTCAGTGGAACTTCAGTACGGGGGCCGCTGGCCTTGGAGCTCCCAGGCCAGGCTGTGGCTCTCTCCGGCTGTGATAGGAGAAGTGTTATACTGTGCCTGGGGCACAGAGGGCACCATTTGGTGACTTCAGGGGTTCCTGTGGTCAAAGGTTGAAGAGTGTCATTGATTTGGAACAACATAGACACTTGTTTTGGTGCCACCTTTGGGTCCCCACTGAATACTCACAGTTTCTCCGAGGTTGTCCATGGTTGTGATGTTGTGTGCTCATCTTTTGTAAGAATGACATTCTTGCGGAGGAGCTAAGAGATTGCTTTTAATAAGCAAGAGCTCTGGGCTCTGCGTTGGGTGGACCCGGTCTCCCTGTTGGGGCAGTAAGTCAGTGACCCGCTCAGAGGGCAGGAGGGTAGGCTGGCCTCACAGTGCGCAGGGTCAAGCTGCTTCTTAGCGCTCACCAGCGGGTCATTTGTAATTCCTAGGCTGGTTTCCAGGGTCAAGGACCACTTGGTATTATAACAGAGCTCCAGCGGAAGGCTATAATCACATATATTATACTGACAAAAGTTAGGACGTTTAAAATACGCATCTCTGGGAATCCTCTCCTGCAGAGACAAATGAACTATTCTGAGGAACAGGCTTGCTCTATGTTAAACACAATGAGGAGGAGAGAATTAATTAAAGGGGAGGGGCAGGACTGATCTTGGTGCTTGGGGCCTTGAGTCTCGGTTTGACACAACGTGACAGCCTGATGTTTGTGCTGAGACGTGCTCAGATGTGTCCTCATCACGCGATGCAATGGGGAAATGAGGCTAGCAGACATCATAGGAGGCATGAATGGGCCATGGTTCTCATCTGGGGCTAGTCTATTCAGCACCTGACTGAGAACTAGAAACAGGGGCCCCTTCTGGGAGGAAGCAGCCCTGAGGGTGCCTGGCTTGGCAAGCTATGGGAGGCTGATTTCTCTTGTCTCTTTGCTCCGTTGGCCAGGTGTCTTTGTGAAACTGCACACCTGTTCCCAACAGCACTGTTTGCAAGCATCCTGTGGTGGAGGCTGGGGCCTTTGAGTGTGAGACCACTCCTTTGGGGGTAACCTGGAGCTGACCCGAACCCAGAGAGACCAGTGTTCGAATCCTGGCTCTGTCAGTCACTGGCTTTATTCCCTCGTGTGTGAATATGAAGCGGTCAGTTCCCGCCTCACCAGGCTGCTGGGAGAATCAATGAGATCCTGCAGACAAGGCTGGGCACTCAGGGAGTGCTCAGGGCAAGGTAGTGTGGGGCGAATGTCCCTGCCCTGGGGGAGTTCACGGACAACCTGTTTCAAAATGTAGGTTTCATTGCTATTTAGGTATAGTGAGGCCGACAGATCAGGAGACAATTGCCATTGAAAGGATGGTTTGTTAGTCACAACCGCCAAGAGGAGAGGGCAGCCATGACATGCAGGGCCATGTGGGGAAGCACCAGGGTGAGCTGGAGGCAGGAGTGGAAGGAACGTGGGCAAGAGCCTCCACTGTGGTTTCTGGGGGAAGGAACGGGCAAGGAAGGGCAAGGAGGCTTAGGGTTGGCTGGTGTGAATGATTTCAGTGGACTCTGGGGTGTAGGGGCTGTCCGAGTTGTGTGGTACCTGGCGCTGGGGTGATTCTGGCTGGAGAATATCTGGCTGGAGTATAGGAGTCCCGTGAGAGCTGGATAAAGGAGGTGGTCAGTGGACGGGCTTGGATGGGTTGCTTCCATTGGAAAGGCTCCCTTGCAGGGGAGTCGTTGCTGTCTCTAGGAATTAGCTGGCTCTGGGAGAGGTGGTCTCTCCCCGGCTGGTGTGGACGCAGATGGCAGAGCATCCAGGACATAGGAAATAAGAAAACATAGTTAAAACACAGGCAAAGAAGGCGGATAGGTCAATAGGGAATTCCCAAACACCGTGGTGGGGGATCTGTTCCAGTGCTGGACGCAGAGAAATGAGGACGTGGGGAAGGCAACCAAAAGGGGCCTTCACCCTGAGCCTGGGCTTGAAGGAGGGTGCAGGGCAGGGCTTTGCCAGCAGAGGAGCAGCAGGTACGAAGTCCAGAGCTGTGAGCAGATGGAGAACAATCACGTGTGACAGGAGAGTTAGGGCGAGGCGGAGTGGGATGTGGTGTGGGGTACAAGCCTGCAAAGGTCTGTGGGGCCCCTTCATGAAATACCTCAGATGCTCTGACGAGGAGTCTGGAATGGATCCTGCAGGAAAGCATGTGTGTGTGTGTGTGTGTGTGTGTGTATGTGGATTGCAATGAAATATTCCGAGTGGTAAGTGTCCTGGCCTGAGTTCTGCTTTCAGCAGGTTCGTGTGATAGGAGAGTGGGTCCTGAGCTGTGGTCCTCAGCCTCCCGGCACATTTGACTCATGAGGAGCTCTGCAGTAGGACAGATGCTGGGCTCCTCCCAGACCAGTGACAGCAGACACTCTGGAGGAAGGGCCTAGATGTTGGTACATTTTAAAAAGTTCCCTGGGAACTGTAATGCCAGTGAGCATCACTGCCTGGAGGCAGGAGACCAGTGAGGAGGCTGACTCAATGGTTTAAAAGACTGTTTCTTAAACTGCAGATTGCAACCCCTCAGTGGGTTGTGAAATCACTTTAATGAGTTGAGACCAGCATTTTTACAAGAAAACATAGTAGAATAAAACATTATCAGAACACATCACGTGTTTAATGGGCTATTTCACAAAAACTTCTGTTGAGTTCTGCGTGCGTATGTATCTGCACACAGATGTGTGTACTGGCTGGCAGGATGGAATGGATTTCCTGTGGATGGTCTGGATCAGAGCGGAGAGGGTGGAGTCATTTCCACCCAGGGCCCGAGCTATGGCATATGCTCAGGTATTCCGTGCTCTCAGGTGCCTCCTTTCTGGAAGTCAGGGACCACACCTTGGTCCTCTGTCCCTCTGCCTCAGCCTGGAATGACCATGTGGCTGGATAGGAGCAGCAGAACTGAAGAGGAGGTGGAATTGGGTAGCCAGCCAGACCTCTCATCACATTCTTCCCCCAGGTCTGTCCAAAAGAAGCCACGGGCCTGAGGACTGAGCACCCCCAGAGACCTTCTTGAGAAGCTTCAGGGCCTGACTCTGGCGAAATCACCAGGGAGTCCTTGGGAGGCCCGTTTTACGTGCCAGAACCCTCTTAAGAACCAGACGCAGAGCCAGGCAGGGTGTTAGTTTCCTATAGCTGCTGGAATTAACCGACACAAACATAGTGGCTTAAAACAGCACAGATTTGTTCTCTTCCTCTTCTGAAGGTCAGAAGTCCAAACTGGGTCTTATTTGTCTAAAATCAGGGGCTGTGTTCCTTCTGGAGGCTCTTTGGGAGAGTCCATTCCCTTGTCTTTTCTGGTTTCTAGACGTTGCCTGTATTCCTCGGTTTGTGGCCCCTTCCTTCATCTTAAAAGCACCCAGGATCCAAACCCGGCGAACCCAGGCTGCTGAAGCAGAGCACGCGGACATTTAACCACTCGGCTACAGGGCTGGCCCGGCTCTGTAGCCATTTTTTTGTTTGCGATGTCTATGTCTCCATTAGACTGTGAGTTTCTTGAGGATGAGAATTTTACAGGGCTTGTATCTTTGGCGTGTAGCACATTGCTTAGCACAACAGCTGTTGGCAAACGTTAGTTTTTGAGCAAATACATCCTGACCTCTTCATCTTAAGGATAAGATGACCAAAGGCTAGAGAGACTAGCAACTTGTTCGAGGTTATCCAGATCGAGTGGCAGAGCTGAATTCAGAATCCTCTTCCTCTGGGATGTTGTTGACATGTCTCCCAACCCTGCTGCCTGAGGTTGCTTGGAAGGACATGACCTATTTACACAGAGCACAAGAAAGAGCACAGGCCATGGAGCCTGTAAGACCTAGGTTTCAGACCTGCTTCCCTCTTGTCTCAGTTAGCTATTGCTGCATAACGAACCACCCCAAAACCCAGCGGCTTAAAACAACAACAATTTATGATTTCTCCCCAGTCTATTTGTTCTGTTGATCTGGGCCAGACTTGGCTGGGCTTGCTCAGGTGTCTGTAGTCACCTAGTGGGTGAGCTGGGGGCTGGCTGGTCTACAACGGCCTGAGCTGGAACTAATCAGCTTTGTTCCATGGAGTCTGGTCCTCCAGTGGGTACACTTGGGCTTGTCATGGTGGTGGCAGGGTTCTGAGTGAGAGTAGAAGTTCACAAGCTCAGAACTGGCACATCGTCACTTTTGCTGCATCCTCTTGACCAAAGCGAGCCAGAGACTGGGTTTAGAAGTATGAAAATGTCTCCACTTCTTTATAGGAGGGCCTATAAACTCACATGGATCCAGGGAGGAGTGGAGAATTGGGTCCAACTGTGTAGTTAATTCACCCCACAACTTGACCCCATGACTGGTCAAGTTTCTAAATTCCTCTAATCTCTAGTTTCCTCATCTGGAAAATGGGGAATAGTAATAATACTTAGCACATTGTAGTGAGGATTAGGTGAGACAAAACATGCAAAATACTTAACAGTGCCTGACATAAGCTCAGTGATTGTAGCAGTTGTGGTGCTCAGTAAGAGCAGGTTACAAACAAGGAAGATTGACAACAGATATTAGCTCAGGGCCAATCTTCCTCACCAAAAAAAAAAAAAAAAAAAGCAGCATACCTAAAAAAAGATCAAGTTACTATTATTATTGTGGTTGTTACTCTTGTTACACAATAGTTGTTTCTATTACTATCGTTATTAAAAGGACCGGCAGAAAACCATGGTTCTGATACGAGACAACCCATCCTGTCATGGTAAATCTCACTTTTTTGGGAAAGGAAGGAGTCCAAAGCATTGCCTTCCATTTTCCAGCACCCAGTCAGCGCAACCATTACTGAGCACCCAGTACCTTTTTCTTCCATTTCATAGGACATGTCTATTGTTAAAGATAAAAATGAAAACAGCATTCAGGGACGGTGTGGGATTTGAACTCAGAGAACCTGGATCAAAGTCCTAGTTCTTCATCCTGTGGGCTGTGAAAATTTAGACAAATTACTTTATCTCTCTGAATCTCAATTTCTTTACCTATAAAATGGAGATCACAACACCGGCTCCACAAATCTGTCACGTGAGTTGAATCGATTGATATAGGTTAAAAAAAAGAGCTTTGTAAGCAGGAAAGCAGCAGGCAAATATTAGTAATTATAATTAGTCCTTTCCTTTTTGTTGTTTGCATCTGTGCCCTCAAAATCTCAGGATGATGGAGGGCTGGTCTGGTGGTGCAGCGGTTAAGTGCGCATGTTCCGATTTGGCGGCCTGGGGTTTGCCGGTTTGGATCCCGGGTGCGGACACGGCACTGCTTGGCAGGCCATGCTGTGGCAGGCGTCCCACATATAAAGTGGAGGAAGATGGGCATGGATGTTAGCTCAGGGCCAGTCTTCCTCAGCAAAAAGAGGAGGATTGGCAACAGATGTTAGCTCAGAGCTAAATCTTCCTCAAAAAAAAAAAAAAAGAAGAAGATGATGGAAGTTTCTTGGCTCTCTGGCTATCTGTGGGCAGAGAACTTATTTTAACTTGTGTAATTTTTCAGCAGTTATCGAAGCTTAAAAGTTCCATAAAAGGGAACAAATTCCAAATGTTCAACCTTCTGAAATCAAAAAGAATGACTCACAGGTCATCAGCATCCTGGAACATAGTGGCTTCTGTTTTATTGCTATTAAGTAGGATTTAGCTCTATTTTATTAAGGCAATTTTTATAATCATGTGAGAGGTTAATGCATTTCGCACATAATCCACTGCCTGGCTCTCTAAATGCTGAACTCGTTAAAGCCGAGCCGTGCAGGGAAAGTTTTCAAGACAGAGTGACAAATTACAGGTGGCGTGGAATGAGTGGTTGAACGCATATGAGGGTTTTTTTTTTTTCTCTCTTCAAAATTTAAAGTTTGTTCTCAAGCAGGAAAATAACAGGGCTGTCCTGGCAAAAATACTTATTTAAGAGCATCTGGCTACATGGGTAAGCTTCGCTGGGCATCGATGGACTGATGTCTAGGCGTTGAAGCTGGGGGCACTTGGAGAGCACCCTTTCAGCAGTTCCAGCCTCCTTGCCAAGTCAGGTCTCCTTTTACTATTTCGCTACATCCTGGGACCTGAAAGATAGTATCTGCCAGGAATCCTGCATTTATTAAGCAATAACGGATTTCCCCGTCCACCATACCCTCTTCATCGGAGACATAGCTGGTCGGAGTTTTGAGCGGCAGCAGGTCACAATAATCACGTGGACGTCTGAAGGCTGGAGAAGGAAGCGGGGACCAGGTTGTGAAAGACTTTTTAAGTTTTTTTAGAGAGTTTGAGCTTCATCCTTTAGGACCTAGGAAGCAAGGCAGGCTTTTAGAAAAGTCAACTTTACTGCGGTATGCTACTCACAGTAAAATGCACTCATGCACCCATTGTAAGTGAACAGTTTGATGAATTTTAACAAACGCATTCACGCAAGCAAACGCCACCACGATCAAGATACGGAACATTTCCAGCACCCTCCAAAGTTCTCTCACATCCTTTTACAATCAATCCCCACTCTCACCCTTTCCCAGGAAACGACGGATCTGATTTCTGTCACTATAGAGATTCGCTTAGCTTATTTTAGAATTTTGCATCACTTTTTTTTTTTTTTTGAGGAAGATTAGCCCTGAGCTAACTGCTGCCAATCCTCCTCTTTTTGCTGAGGAAGACTGGCCCTGAGCTAACATCCGTGCCCATCTTCCTCTACTTTATACGTGGGACGCCTACCACAGCAAGGTTTTTGCCAAGCGGTGACATGTCCGCACCCGGGATCTGAACCGGCGAACCCCAGGCCGCCAAGAAGCGGAACATGCAAACTTAACCACTGCGCCACTGGGCCGGCCCAATTGCATCATATTTTTGATTCACGTTGTTGTGTGTCTCAGTACTTCATTCCCTCTCACGCTGAATAAGTGGTCCATTGTATGGATTTCCATCATTTGTTTATCTATTTGCCTGTTGATGCACTTTTGGGTTATTTTCTAGTTTTAAGAATAAAGCTGTTATGGATGTGCACGTGCAAATCTTTGTGTGGACGCGTGTTTTCATTTCTCCTGGGTGAACACCTAGGGCTGGAATCTTTGGGTCAGGTGATAAGCAAGTGCTTAACTTCTACCAAACCGTTTTCCACAGTAGTAGCATTTTGCATCCCTGCCAGTGATGTATGAGAATTCCGGGGGCTCCACATCTTTTAAATCTGACCCATTCCGGTTTGCAGTGTTATCTCACGGTGTGTTAATTTGCGTTTCCCTAAGGGCTAAAGATAATGACATCTTTTCCCGTGCTTATTGAGGGCAGGATTTTAAACAGTGGGATCATAGGCTCTAATTTGTGTTTCAGGTTCTTGAACCAAGATGCCAACTAAGTTCCAGAATCTGATTTCTTCTTATCATTTCTGCTGACGTGTTGCAACCAAAGTAACTGGAGAATTATATATCATTTCTGAAAACCACAAAGAGATTTTAATCACTTATTTGAAACCTCTGAGAGTTTTAGCAAAAAAATAAAGAAAAATGGAAGAGGAGAGCACAGACGGGGGCAGGTACTGCCTGCTCACTCGGCCATCCATCGGTCGGTGGAGGGAGTGAAGCAGTTCCACGCGGCCCCAGCCCCTTAATTCTTCTTGGATCAGCGCAGTACCAATGGAAATAAAGAAGGGAAAAGTTCTATGTCAGAAACTTCTGGCAAGAGAGGGAGGAGCAGAGCTTAGTCCTCCTACAGCCACTCCCAAGACTGCAAAAAAAAAAAAAAAAATCCATCAAACTTCTGGTTATACCCTAATATCCATTCTCCCCTCCATTTATAGCAATAGAACTTTTAGCTAGTCCAGCAGCCACCCAGAATAAACATTACATTTCTTAGCCTCCCTTGCAATTAGGTATGGTCATCTGATTGAGTTCTAGCCACTGGAATGTAAGTAGAAATGGTGAAGGTCATTTCCAGGAAGTGTTCTTAAAGGAGGGTGTATGATTTTTCCCCACTTTCTTGCTGCTGGATTATAGACTTGATGGCTGGAGTTGCAGCATCCATTTTGGACTATGAAGTAAAGATTTCTTTTGCCTGAGAGAGAAATAAATTTATATTTTGTTTAAACCACTGTCATTTTTGATTTTCTGTCACCTGTAGCTGAAGCAAATTCTTTTTTACAAAGCTAATTCTAAGTTATAAACTCTCCTTGCTGATTGCCCTCAGTCACTTTTGGGGGACGAGATAGTGACTTGCTAATCACTGATGGGTTATCCAAAGGGAGCCAACCATAAACATAATCAAAAAGCATGAGTAAATGGCGAAAGCTGCTGGTTTTGTGAAAGACTTAGTGATTCAAAGAGAGGGACAGAGGCATCGATCCAAACATTTAGCACAAACTGCACCAGCAAAGGACATATTTTCAGGAAGTAGGGAAAATTTTTACAGGTCCTCTTCATTGTATTTTTAGTGAAGTTGAGACGCTGTTATGTTGATTGAAGGAGATCAGTCTGAAAAGAACAGAGTTCTTAGAAAGGAGAGTGTCATTTCCTTTCCTTTCTACCCTGTCCGTCGAGGCTGTGCACAGCCCAATGGAAACTTCAGAAACCAACCTGATTAGTTAAAAACCAGCTTGAGAAACTCCCGCAGAACTCAGATGAAGATTACGTGGAAGTGGAACAGAAATTCAAGGAAAAGGAAAAGAACTTTCGACAGGATGGGGAAATAGCAGCAAAGATGGGTGCAGAGGGCCAGATCCACAAAATTCACCCTCTGTTTAATGGAAGTCCCACAGGCAGAGAGCTTTATAGAAGTGAAACTATAATCGAAGAAATACTAGAAGGAAATATACTTGGGTTAAAAAAAAATAAGAACATCTTCAAATAAAAATATCCACCAAGGGTTGGGAAGGAACATAGAAGAAAATTAAAAACTTTAAAGATTACCCTACAAATATCAGAAAAACCAACAAGAAAAGTGTATCAGATTGTTGTCTGATTTATCTTCAAATCATGCTCAAATATAATGGAAAATAGTTATAAAATTTTGAGGAAAAATAATTGTGACTCTATGGTTTTTCCTATGAAAATAAACTATTAAAATAACCACAACTTTGCTTACTTACTATGTGTCAGGCACTGTTCAAAGTACATCTGTTGAATTATTTCATTTAGCACTCACAACAACCCCATAAGGTAGGTACTATCATTCTTTTTTATAGATGAGGAAATTGAGGCACAGAGAAGTTAAGCAACTTGTCCAAGGTCACACAGCATAGGTGGAAGAGACAGAGTATGAACTCAGTCTCAGACTTCAAATCCAAGGTTGTTCTTGAGGGTTTAAGATAGAAACTGATCATGAAGTCTCAGCCGGTCTACATTAAAGTGGAAGGGACAGAGTGCTTATCTCCCGTTCTAAGCTTTAAGTGTCTTTCCAAGGGGCAGATCATGCTTGCTGTGGAGAAAAGAAGTGTTTATAAAGGTGAGAGGCAGCTTTCCAGGGGCCCATCTTGCAATCGCACCTCCTGGACTTCTGGGGTTTCCTCTGGTGCTCCATGGGCCTCCTCCTTCCCTGATTCACTTATTCATTCATTCACACTTTCATTCATGGATTTTTTCACACACATCCATTCATTCGCTCCTCTGTTAATTGTTTTCATTCATTCGTTGACTCAGCTGGCATTTGCCAGGCCCCTGCCAGCCTGTGTGCAGGACACGGGAGCAGGATCCATCTCCAGGAGGTTCTGCCAGTGACATACATACTCAGACTCAAGCTGCTGACTATGAAAAAGCCTGCAGGTTTCCAAAGTGTGCAGAGTCTGTGAGACCAGGGGCTGCTCCCCCATTCTCACTAGAAGACCAGAACCATGAACCGAGGGGCACGGTGCATGCATATGTCATAGCTCCTTTAGTCCTGCTGTCCCGGCATAGACAGGCGATTCGTTGGAGAAATGCAGCCCTAAGGACTTAGCAGAAGATGGAAAAGCACTTGCCTTTTCCATCTCGCTCACGTTTGATAACGAGGATCCAGGCTCAGGTCATACTTTCCCACGCCACTGTCTGAGAACAAGTTCTGAGTCTCACGTTAGTGCATGCGGACAATATAGGCAACAAGTATTTGGGGATCCATTTGAAATCATTTACACTCTAACCAAGTTTACAATAGTAATATCTTAGGCCAGACATGACTGGGGAGTAACGGAGGGAGCCAGAACTAAGAGAATGTTCTGTGCAGTTTTAATTTGGGCAGGAGGATGACGAGAAGGCAGACACCTCTTGCAGGCCAGAGGAGTGCTGGGTCAAGGGTCAGGGTCAGGGTCAGGGTCAGGGCCAAAGGCAGGCAGACTGGAGTGTGGACAATAAAGCATGTGGGGCTGAACCCAGGGATTTTGATAGAAACTGACATGTAATTTACCTTGGGGTAGGTTTAGGGGCCCCTTGTCAGCAACGGCACCTTCTCCAGGTACATCCTTTGTGGAGCTCCTGCCTGTGCCCCTTACTGCCACCTGGGGGTCTCCCAGGGCAGGCCTCCCCAGGCTTCAGGGGGAGCACCTGGCACAGGGAGCTTCTGACATAAAGGGCCAGGTCCATGAATGCCCCTGCCTCTCCCCATTTCTCCATCTCTGCAGCTCAGTCTCCCTCTCTTTCATGCCCTCTCCCTTCCTTTTTCCCTCCTCCTTTCTTTCTCTGTCTTTTTTCCAGTTTCTTCTGAGTCCTTTCTTTTCTCTCCCCATTCATCTGTCTTTCCTGCCACCTGTGTTCATTTTACAGCATTGCAATGACATGAAGCAATCCCTTCCAATCGCCAGATGCCAGAGGCACAGAGATGAAAGTGTCAGGGCCCCCACGGTGGCCAGCTCGCACGGGAGACTCACGAGTGCATCCCAAAGTTAGGAGGAAGCTCAGGGTGCAGTGGGAGCACCGAGGAGGGAGCGATTATTAAATCAGTAGGTATGGGAGTGG
The DNA here is from genome assembly GCF_041296235.1 of Equus asinus. NCBI lineage: Eukaryota > Metazoa > Chordata > Mammalia > Perissodactyla > Equidae > Equus > Equus asinus. Next base: position 84,325,595 of record NC_091794.1, read on the forward strand.
GGTGCCGGTGACGGAAGGAGGTCAGAGAGAGTTTCAAAGAGGAACTGACACCCGAGATGGGCGTTGACCAATGACTGGGAGTTCACGGGTGGATGAGGGAGAACGGCCTTTCAGGGAAAAGGAACAGCACGTGCCAAAAGCTAGGAGGCAGGAAGAGCACGGTGGTTCAGGGCCCTGGATCTCAACGGGTGTGGACTTGGTGGGAAGGAACTGACCGTGGAAGCTGCCGGTAAAGATCCCAATGCTTTATCATGAGGAGGTGGATGTTCATTCTACACTCTGAGCAAAAGCATTCTGCAGAAGATCAGACCCCTGGCAGGAGAATTTGGGGGAGAGCCCCGCCTTCACTTCCCAGTTGGAAGGAGCTGAGGGACTGTGAACAGACAGGAGATGGCAGCTGGGCGCAGGGCTACCTGAAGCTCTCTGCTGGGACCTGCCCTGCTTTGTCCTGTCCTGCTGCCCCTGCAACTGTCATCTGTGGGGACGAAGGGAGGCTTGGGGAATTGCAGGGAAGACATAATTTTAGCTATCCTCTTGGCTGAAACTTCATTGGGCCCATCTACTTGCCCACTGGTTATCCAGGGTAAGGCAGGGACAAACCGGTAGGGGGAGGAACCACTTTTCTAAAAAGGAAGGCATCACCTCCTTAGGCCACAAGCCTCATGTGCAACGGGGCTTCTTGCAATCCTGTGTGGGCAGCCCTGAGCTGTTCCCCTGAGGCCTCGTCCGGCAGTGCTGCTTTCATGGCAAAGAAGTTGGCAGCGTAGTTTCACCCTGAGCTGTGGCCTGACCAGGCTGCGTGGAGCCCTGTGGCTCCCTATGAAGCAAGGCCCACGCAGAGGCCCTTAATGAGCCACAGAAAGGCTTCCCAGGGCCCAGGCTGCAGGACGGAGTCATGCCACAGGCTTGGATCCCTGTGGTCCTTCTGCATGCTGGTGGTGGGCTCCTTGCCCACTGTGTGTCCACGAGGGGCCCTTCTCTCCCGGGTGCCAGGAGGGACAGTCTTCACACTTTGTCCCTGCACTGCAGCCACCTTGCCATATGGCTGAAGCTCTGTTCAGCTGTACAGCCCGGAACGGAGCCAGAGGTCTCTGGACTCATTGCTGTAGCTATTCTGGAACTTGGCACTGTTGCTAGTATTCCTCAAAGTCATAATTACCACCATTTAGCCTGGGTTAGTGATCTGGAGCAGGGAGCAGCCCAGCCCGCACCGCCTCCCGCTGCCAGCAGACCGACTACTGGTGATGGCTTCGTGGTTCATAATAATAATAATGATGGTAATAGCTACCATTTATTGGACACTCGCTGTGGACGTGGCTCAGGGCTAGATGCTTTATATGCGGAATAGGGGCTACTCCAGCTCCTCCCCCACCTCCCCATCCCTGGATCTGGGTCAGAACCTGTGACTTGCATGGCGGCTTTTGCTTTAGAGCAGCGGCGAGGGGTGTTCTGGGGACCAGGGTGGTGTGGATGATATGCGTTTTTTCCCATTGGCCCCTCGTGCAGCTGGGGTTTGAACATTTTGTTCAAGGGGAGAAGTCCGGGAATGGACAGAGCTCTTTTTCCGTGAGATACGTGGTAAGATTCGGGCAAGAAATCCTGGACAGAAATGGACAGAAATCCAGGGAGACTTTGAAAGGCTCTGGGCAGAGCAAAGCTGCTCTGGAGGGCAACCCTCTCCCCACGCCTCTGACTGGACCCCGAAGGTTGGTGGCCTTGGAAACATCCAGGGGCGGCCCTGTGAGCGCAGACAGTGGCCACCTTCTGATGGACAGCGCAAGGGTGAGGCTTCTTGCCGCAGGTTGCCTCTTCCAGAAGCAGAGGAACAAGATGTTATTAGGGATCAACATCTACCAAGGAGAGGGAACCTAAAAGTGGGATGGGGCGGAGGAAGAAGCCCAATTGTGGGCAAGCCCAACAAGGTCATGGCCAGCCTGCTGGGGAGCTTTGAAACGAGTGTGTTCATTGGAGTGTCCACATCCGACAGAAATGGTCAGGCCCTCGTGCCCCCACCTTGCTCAGTCACTAGATACACGCTGCCCCAGGAAGGGTGACCAAGGGGGAAGCTTCTGAGGCAGACCCTGAAGGAGCTGAGAGCTGAGGCCACTGCTGACCACACTCCCTGTAGCTGGGCTTCTCCAAGGAGCCTCATGGTGGGGGGGTCGGTGTGCGGGTGGAGGGACTGAGGTGGGAGAGCAGGGACAAGGCCAATACCACATGGCGAGGAGAGCTGTCTGGTTTTGTGGGAATGTGTAAGATCCCCTTTGGCAACTCCTAGAAAAAAGTGGGGGGCACTTTGGGGAGATTAATTTTCATCAGTCAAGCTGGTCAGGCCTGGAGCCACTGTAATCTGGTCATGAGGAATCAATGTGATCATAATTTCCAGTCAAAGGCTGGTGAGATTACACACAAGAGATCTATTAATCCCATATAAGAATCCCATTTTATAGATGAGGAGCCCGAGTCCCAACGGGTGAAGTAGCTCAGGTGCTCAAGTCACGCTGGAGCCAAGACCTGACCCCGAGTCTGGCTGATGCTGGAGCTCCTGCGTTTCTGTGTGTTCTGGGGCCTCTCACCATCCGTGCAGGGAGCCAGGGGCCTCAGGCAGAGTTGCCCCTGGTGGGTCCTCTTTGCGATCAGCTCCGTTTCAAGTAACGGAGAACAGGACGGTGCTCGTTTCCTAGGGCCGCCATAACGAAGCACCAGAAACTGGACGGCTTAAGACAACAGGCATCATCTCACGGTTCTGGAGTCGAGAAGCCTAAAATCGAGGTGGGGCAGCATTGTTCCTTCTGAGAGCTCTGAAGGAGACTCTGTTCCAGGCCCCTCTGAGCTCCGGGGACCCCCAGGCGTTCCTTGGCTTGTAGATGCGTCCCTCCAACGCACGGTCATCACATGGCCTCACTGTCTGTCTTCACAAGGCCATCTTGTTCTGGGGACACCAGCTGTATTGGATTAAGGACCCACCCTGCTCCAGCATGACGTCGTCTTAACCAATTACATCAGCAACCACCTTATTTGCGAATAAGGTCACATTCTGAGGTACTGGTATTCTAGGACTTTCATATATCTTTTCAGGGGGACACAGTTCAACCCTGAACAAGGACTTGCAAGACCCTAGGTCCTCTCCACCCTCTGGAATCCCTCAGTTGCTTCTTCTACTGTGCTTGGTTTAATAGGTCAGCAAGGCAGGGCTAAACTTTGGGGTTCAGCTGCAGGGTAGGGGACGTGCTGGGCCCCTCCTTGCTGGAGGACATAATTTCCCCCAAAGCAAGGGTGTTCATGGCATCACAGAGCATCATAACAGGGTCTCACGAGAGAAGCAAGCCGAAGGCTAATGGCAGGATCTGAGACTCACACTCACGAGTGTCCCCGTGGTGCTAGGTACACGGCAGAGTTTGAGAACCGGAAGGGACTCTAGAAGAATTGACCAGCCATGTAAAGTGTGACGCAGCGGTCTGGTAAGACAAGGAATGAAAGGTGACTATCGGACTTCGCAGGGTGGTGGCCGCTGGTGACTTGGGGAGAGGAGGTGCGTGGAGTGGAGGGGAGAGTCAGACTGCGGTGGGTTCGGGCGTCAGCTGGGATGAGGAGGTGAAGGCGGCAAAGGCAGACAATACTTTGGGGCAGTTTTTCTATGATTGAGAGAATTTAGACAATAGCTGGAGGTTCAGAAGGGGGGCTGTGGAATAGGTATTTTTTCAAATGGGCAAACTGAAGCACCTTTATATGCTGATGGCAAGCGCTGGGCAGGGACCAGAGCTTGAAAATGCAGATGAGAGAAAGGAGGAAGTTCACTGAGGCTGGCAGGGTGTCCTACCTCTGAACTTCTCTAATCCACACCACCAGGTCTCACCTAGAGATGGAAGCCCCCCGCCCACCCACCCCTGATTCAGAACAGCCTTGGCAGGGACACTGGGGCAGGGGTGGTAGGGTCCCCACTTGCATTTTTGGTCCCAGGGTAGGGGCTCAGGGCCCTGCCTTCTGTAAGATGACACCCTCCCCTCCCCGGGCTGAGTCTCATAGTCACGGTGGAATTTTTGTGGTTCGGTTACCAGCCCTGCTCTGTGATTCTGTCGATTGCTAGCCCCTCAATCAATGTTTGCTGAACGGTGAATGAATGGATAGATCCCAAGGACAGGGTTACCGTGGAGCTCCCGGGCATTTATCTTGAATCTGGAAAATGCAAGAAAAATTGGCCCATCTGTTTCTGTATTATATCAGGATAGCAAAAAGCCACAGAACTTAACTGTAGCCAACTCAATCATGTGTGACAACCCAGCAGTAACACAGGATGCATTTGCGTAAAACACTGTGTGTGTGTGTGAGAGAGAGTGTATCTGTAAGAGATTTTGATTGCATATAAAATCTCATGTGTGTAAGAGTGTGCATCTGAGAGTGTTAACGAATGCGTGCCTGTGTGCGTGTTGAGTATATGTGAGTCCACATGTATGTGTGCCGTAATCCGGGCTCAGATGAGCTGTTGCACTGTAAATTGCCATCTGGTTGTGTCCATGTATTATGTCCCTCTGAAAAATCTCCTTTGCTCCCAAGCTCATGGTGTCAAACGTATCCAAGAACTACTCCAGCTCACTCCTTCAGACCAACCTGAGCTGAGCCAGTGTGAATTGTTTAAAAAATCAGAATTGTCAAATATTTAGAAAGATAGGCAACCACTCCTGTACGGAATAGCTCGTAATGAAAGCAGGCTTTCTTCCCACCCACTACAGGCGAGGCCTCATCTACCAGCGCTTCCAATAGGACCTTCTGCAGTGATGGAACTGCTCTACGTCTGCGCTGTGTTTTGCAGGACACAATGCTGTCCACGTGTTAAACACTTAAAATGTGGCCAGCATGACTGAGAACTGAATTTTCAATTTTAATGACTTTTAATTAATTAAAATTTAAATTTAAATAGCCACATGTGGCTAGTGGCTATGGTACGGACAGTGCAGATCCGGACGGTGAGTTCTGTGTCTTTCTTTCCCCCCCCCCGTAGCCTCAGAGCCCAGCCTGGGGCCTGACACTGGGAGCTGCTAAGTAAATACCAGCTGATCGAAGGGCCTGCGGCCAGGGCAGGTCTTTGGGGATTTGCGCTAATGGATAGAATGATGGAAATTTGGTATAATAAATACGTTTGTAGATAAATGGGTGCTTCTGGAGTGTTGGCTGACTATCTTCCCTAGAGAGTCACACCATGTCTTTGCAGTGGAGTTTATCCCAAGAGTTTGTTAAGACTTGGCCATTTTTTCCCCTCTCTGTCTCTCTCAAGCTTGGCATGAGCAAATGTTAAACTCACATTTGCGTGAACTATTAATTTCTCCCCAATGGAGGTTCTGTTGTTGACGTAATGAAGCGACTGTCACCTCCCACCTTGGTGTGCCGTTGTGAGCTTGCTATCTCAAAGCCTGGGTCATTCAAAAGACCCTCCATCTTCAGTGCACACCAAGGAAATTGCCCAATGTCTGAATTAGAAGGGAACTCAGCAGCCACTCCATCTCCTCCTAGCAGTCCACCATTCTCAAGCTCGTCTCACCAGGGGGTCACAGTTGGATATGGGAGGTGTCCAAGTTCCTCCTGAGTTGATAGCCTTCTCCCTGTGCCCACTGAGATGGAGTGTGAAGCCTTTCAGAACTCCCCTATCTCTTTCACACTGGCCACTGTTTCTCTGCAGGGCCACCAACCCACCTTTGCACAGTTGGTCTTGTGCAACGTAAGTGTGTGACCCCGTATGAATGACCTCCTGTGAACTCTGTGCCTCAGTTCCTTCACCTACAAAATGTGGATGATGCTAGGACCCATAGTACCCAACTCATAGGGTTTTGGGGACGAGCAAATGAATTCATGCCTGTAAAGGACTTAGAGGTGTCCCTAATATGTAGTCAACCCTAACTAGACGTTAATTATCAATATCAATGTTATTATTTTTAATCACTATTTCATCTTGTTAGAATCTGATGATTGACCAGTCAGTTGAGATGAATTGTTTATTTAAAGATACTGTCAGTGGCTACCTTTTCTTTTTTTTTTTTTTTTTGTACCTTAAATAAGAAATTGTCAAGTTGATAATCATGGCACTTCATAAATATCTCTAACCACCATACCAATGATTAAGTCTACAAATCTATAGCTTTTATGTTTTTTTGAATCATGAACTCCTTTATTTAATGGAAGCTCAAAATGTACAACAGATATAGATAGAGCTTCTTTGGGTGAAGGGAAAGTGGGGCTTAAAGACCCTCCCTGCTCAAGTTCCTCTTCCATGGGTCTCTTGGAAGCCCTTGGCTCCAGAAGCATCCTTTAAAACCAAGGAAATTAGGCATTCACGTCCTCAAATCCACAAGAGCCATTGCATTACTTCATTACTTTAAATGTGCTAATTGAGGATATAGGTGAATTCCATTTTTATGCTTTTTCTCCCTCCCAATCTGGAGCCTTTGTCTATTGTCTTTGGTTGATTTGCACCCGAAACCCTCCTTAATCTTCCAGATAAATAGATTCTTCTGACACCAAAGTTCTTCTTGCAGGGAAGTTTATGATCATTCCCAGAGATGCTGCTGCCTCTAGGGCTCAAGTGTTCATGCCCCACCCACCCCCTGCAGTATCCTGAGTTTTCAAACACCAGGAACAATGCCGAGAGGTCTTCCTTTTGTTTCTGCAGCCCACCACAAGGCCCGACACTCAATAAATGTTTGCTGAATGAGAGATTTCTTTGGAAAGAGCAAGACATTTGGAGTCAGAAGACCTGTGTTTAACTCATGGTTCCACTATGTGACACCGAGCAAGTCCACCTTAACCTCTCCGAGCCTCAGTTTCCTCATCTGTAAAGTAGGAATGTGTATCCTATATAAGGCTGAGGTGAGACATGAAATTCTCTGTAAACTCTAAAGGGATGTGCATGGAGGTCTGCCGTCACATCTAGAGGGGGCAACTTTGGCCTGGAGAGCCTCCTGGGCTCCCTTCTGAGGCTGAACAACAGGCATGGATTCATTTGTAGCAAATGTTTGCTAATTATTGTCTGGGTTGAATAATTACCCAGGGATCCTGGAAACAGCCCTTCCCACAGATCAGGCTGTCACATCCGCAGTCGACCTTTAAGTACTCTGAGTGGGGGTAATTACAAAGAGCTGGTTTTCTCTAAATATAGCTGTTCCCCAGCTAAAGGTCAACTTGAGGGAGCACAGTTTGATAATTGCAGGCAGTTTGATAATGAATCGGGGCAAATATTCCCAGGGCTGCAGTCAGCGGTTTCCTCTTACAAAGACCAGGGTGTGGATGCCCGGATGGGAGGACGTGGTTTTCTGACCCCTGCTGGAGAACCTCAAGGTTCCCACTGTATCAAAGTCCCGGCCGTAAAGTGATATCGTCATGGGAAGGTAACCACACTGAAAACGTTCACAGGGGGCTCGTTAGATCCTCTGCTCCTGGGCTCCCAGAGTCCTGTGGATTCTGGGCTCCACTGGGGTCTACTGTTTGTTCCTAGCTGCTCGTCTTATCTCCCCAGAGGGAGTTTTTGCCCCTCCATGGCTGAGACCACTAAACTAAAACACCACAAGGTCTAAGATCGGAGAAGACTTGGGTGTGAGTCCTGGCCCTGCCCAGCTTCTTTGTGGGGACATTGGACAAGTCACTTTGTTCATTGAGGTCAGGTTTCCTCATCTATAGAATGGGGCTTGTGAATGACTGTCCTGCTTGCCAGCCCAGGTCATAGGGACATCTAATAAAGAAATATATGGGAAAGTGCTTTGCAAGCCTCAAAGTACTCTGTAGATGCTAGAGGAGGCCCAGGCACACTCATTCTGTCCTGCTCCTTAGCTTGGTCTTAAGCTTCTCTTGGAGTGGCCTTTATACTTGTAACTGTCCTCTCTCCTCACCTTCTCTCTCCCCACCTTGTGCTTAAATTCAATAAAAACTTGAGGGAAGTGAATAGAAATAAACGAGGGAGAAGAGGAGAATTAAACTGAAGGAAGGTGCCTGCCCTGCAGAATGTGAAGCTTGGTGGCTACCCGCTAAGAATCAGAGGCCCTGTCTTGAGTTCCTGTTCTTTTCACTAGACTCAGGCTTCACTCCCACCTCTCTCCTACTTCAATTCCTAGGCTCCCTCTTAAGTCTGTATTTTAGGTCCATAAAAATTTCTCGTTTGCCTGGAGTTTCCCAATCCTGTCACTTACAGTACCCAGAAAAGCGCTGCCTCCTCCTTTTGGTTAAGCAGGGATAATGTTTTGTAGAGTTGGGCTGCAATATCCCACTTGCCAGCAGGTGTCACCATTGAGCACACAACGTGCTCAGTTTTATGGAGACTGCTGTAAGGGAGGGTCTCTTCTGTGCATCAGAGTCACAACAGTAAACAAAACAGACAACATCCCTGCCCTCGTGAGTAAGGACGATAACCAGATGAACACTTAGAGATCCGATGCCAGATAGTGATGAATGCTATGGAGAAAGGGCAGGCTGAGAAGACAGAGGCTGGATGGAGGGGGAGGGCTGTCTTAGACACGGTGGTGAAGGCCTCTGTGAAGGTGACGTGAAAGTGTCTTAAGGCCACAGATGGAGTGTTTGCCATTCAGACGTGTAAGGCATATTACCTTAAAAATTATTTTATATTATTAAATTGAGTTTTTGAGTCTGAACTCTCATTTCACAGAGCTTGAGGAGTGGCAGTCACCCTCCGTCTTCCTTCTGGATCCCACCCCACCCCCCCATCCCCGCAGGAAAGAGTCGCAATCATGGGCTGTTAGGCAGAGCCAAAGCACTGGCAGGGAGAGTGAGGGAACAGGCCTCTTGCCCCAGGTCACTGGTCCCCCAGCACCCTCTTCTATGGCTTCCTATATGGCCTAGTGGCTTTCTGCTGCTTCTGGGTCATGATTGAGCTGGGGAATAATTTATGGGCTATTCACAATTCTCTGCTTGGGTGACCCTCCCAGAGGACCAACAGGTCCGCTCTGCTCCCCTCTGTCTCTCTCCTCTCTGCCCCAGGGGATGGGCGGGACTTCTATCTGGCCCTCTGAGGAGGGGATGCTTCTGGCCAGGACACTTGTCCAGGCCTGAGAAGTCCCCTTTCTCTGTGGAACACAAAAGCCAGAGAGATTTGCAGGCCATTTCTGGGGTTTTTTTTTTTTTTTTTGTCCTCCTGTGTCTCTCCCGTGAGACAATGAGCAAGGAGCTGACCACTTGCTTGGGGCTGGGTGTGAGCTGGGAAGAAACAGGGGGCAAAACCACAGACTGGATAGATTCGTATCTCGAGATATCATCTCAGCCACACCTGTTCAAGAAATCCCAGCCTTATGGCATCATTTCTCTAAGTTCAAGACTTTGAGTGTCAGGTGTATTTAAAATGAGGGTCATTGGACAGCTGTGTGTTTGCGCCCACACCCTTGTTAAATCCACGCCTGCTTCCTCTAAGGTAAGTGTGGTTTCTCCTAGTTAAAACGTGGGAAAAATGAAGTATTATTAATAATTTTTCCTCCCCCCTCAAATGAACAGTGATGCTACCAGGCAAAAGGCAACAAAAAGCATTTCATTAGCTTTCGGGTGACTTGGAAACTCTTGTCTAAAAATATGGACAAGCAGGCATGTGAAGGAGTGTGTAGGAAGGCTGTCCCCACAGTTCTCCACTGTCAGGACAACTGGGGCCACTTGTGGGAAATGCACCATAATGTCCCTGCTCACAGCCTCTTTCAAAATAAGGTCCCCTCCCACCCCGAGGTTTACAGGAAACTTCTCAGCAGATGTGGGCAATTTTCCCCAAGCCCTTGAAACAGAAGACAAAGGAAGCTGAGTGACAAGGCATCAGAATGTGCAGAAAGGGGTTGCTGGGCAGGCTGGACCAATTAGCTGCCTTCCGCCCCTCGGCTCTCTGAGGTGGTCTCTAAGAGTTTGGTGGGGAGGTGAGGGGAGCCCGTGGGCTCTGGAGTGCTTGACACCCAATTAGTGCTCATTCAGCAGCTGACCGGCTAGCCTGCTCCCTTCCAGCTGCTCAGCAGCCGTCTCAGTCGGCAGCTCTAAGAACAGAGGGTGATAATTGGATGGCGAAACCCAGACGCCTCTCCATCAGCCCAGCCTGGCCTTGTATAGGCCCCGGCTTTCTTGGCTGAGCTCCTGTCTCTGGTTCCATCACCAACATATCCTCCTTGGAAAATGCCATTTCTCTCAAGTAGAAACAAGTGAGCTGGCCCAGTTGCTTCTGCCAGGATTCTTGAAGAGCCGAAGTCAGGAGAGCAGCAAGGTCAGTGGGGGATAATGTGAGGGAGGGGGGTCTGGGAGTCCTTGGGGTCACCGGCTTCCCTAGGGTGTTGGAAAAGCACTGAGATGGGAGCCCAGCCAGTGACTCTCTGTGGTGCTTTTCCTTTCTTGGCCTCAGTTTCCCCATCTGCACAAAAGGGGGTCCAATGAGATGCCCTGCACACGCCCTTCCCCATCTGGTGTGGAGCATCTCTGCGCCCAGACTCTGGGGTGTCCGGCAGACCCCTGCAGTGAGGTGGGCTGTGAGCATCTTGGGACCCCGAGCCATATGAGTCCTCTGGATGATGAGGGCCTGAGCCTGCCTCCTGGAAGACGGGGTTCTCCAGGACGAGTCAGGATACTTGAGGAACAGAACCTGGCCCAGCGAATCCAAGGCTCAAGTTGCTCTATTGTTTCAGTGATTCCAGGAGCTCACAGAGTCCCATGTAGGGTCACGTGCTCTCTGGAAGGCACCGCATCCCACACCCCATCCCCACGGCAGCTCCAGATGTGCACACACTAGCAGCCTCAGTGTCGGCCTCACTGCTCATCCCAGGTGTGCCCGGTTATCCTGCTGCAGACGTTAGAAATGGCGTGTCCCAATGGGAACTCAGATGATGCTGTCTTTGTTGCTCTGATCTTTACTCCCTCCCTGGGTTAGAATTACACATCCCTGCCATTTATCATGTGACTTTGCAGTTCCTGCCACCACAGTGGGTGGCATATATTTCTCTGGCCCATCAGTGATGAACTGGGTCACATGACTTGCTTTGGCCATTGGAATGTGAACAGCTGTGACCATGTGCCAGTTTGGAGCTGAGACCTCAGGGTGTGCCTCTGTTTCTTCTCAACCTTCTGGTGCTCCTGTGATCCACTCTGGAAGGACCATGCTCCAGGCAGCCACGGCCCTTTGGCCTCAGCCCCAGCATGAGACATGCCCAGGAGACCTGAACCCACCCTGGAGCCTGGGTCCAGCCTGTCCACAGGAACTCACTCTAGATCAGCCAAACCTAGATCGACCTGTAGACCCATGAGTTTGAAAATAAATGTGTGTTGTGGTAAACCACGGAGATTTCGAGGTTGTTATGTGACAAAGAACTGACTGATATACCAACAAAGGTGAGAAACTGCCAGGAAAGGGCTGCTGAGCTCCTGGCAGGTGTCCAGGAGCTGGTGTAAGAGAGAAACCATTACACCACCAAGACATCAGGATGGCCCATTTCACAGCAGGCCGATCATAGGCACCCATGGGCCGCCTTCCAGCACTACATAGGCCAACCCAATCTCCAGAGGGACCCCACGACCCTGAACGGGATGGGGGAAAAGCTTCTGAACTGTATTTTCTGAACTTGCCCCATGGCGAAGCCTGAAAAGAGTGGAGACTACTGTAACCTAGGTAATCTGCTGTGAACAAACTGGCAAGAGGGGAAGTGGGCAGAAACAAAAAGCCCCAGGACTGCCAAGGGCATCTGGGATGATCCTGGAATAGTTAAGATCCATGTTGGTTTGGAAGGCTGGGCAGTACCTCTACCCACTGCTGAGATTCAGGAATGATGCTGAAGCAGAGAAAGTGATTTCTAATCAGTTTAACCGAAGGACAGACGACTCTTTCCCGGGAGTCAGCGGCACGGAGAGAACCGCTGTCATTGCAGGCACTTGGCAGAGAAATCGGGCGCCTGCCTCTCGTCCCTGAGGCTGCATACGCTGGGGACCCCGAGTGCAGAGACCTTCCCACTGAGTCTTAGTTCCCTGAACTGAGCCGACCCCCCGGTGGATGTTGACCACAGCCTGTTTGCATATGGCTTGAATTTTGGTTAGGGGCTAATTGCAGTCTGATTTGTCGCTTAAAATACGCACAGAAATTAAGATGCACATGGAATTTTGATTCTAGCCTTTCCTTGTGCTTGGAGAGACAAGGCTTCTGCCATCTCCCAGGGAAGGCTGCAGAATATGCTACAGAAGGGACTCTCTGTGGCTTTCCAGGAGTTTCAGTGACTCAGGGAGAGCTGGCAACTGGGCCTAAATGTCACCAGTCTGGGTTCCGGTCCTGGCTCTGCCACCAATGTCTGCGCGATTTTGGGCAAGTCTGGTCATTGCATTGAATGTCACTTTCATTCTCTACGACTTGGGGATAATAAAACCCACCCTCAGAGAGATGTTGTGAAGACTAAACGAGATAATGCAAGTGAAGGCTTATCGCCGTGTCTGGCACCTAATGCCACAGTACTGTGGTATGTGGTACCCACACGGTAGCTTCCGCTATCATTAATATTAGCAAAGTGCTCAGCATATTGCAGGTACTCCATCAGTGGTGGAATTATTATTGTTGCTATGACTATCATTAAAACAGATCTGACCACGTGAATCTTGTGTCTGAAATCCTTTGTCAATCCTCACCCCTCAGAAGTGGTTTTCAAACTGTGCTGCTTGGTGGCCCAGGAGTTTTGAGGCTGAATATTGTTTGTTTGGTGTTCAGGAAACTGAGGCTCAGAGTGGTACCGAACTGCCTAAGCTGACACAGCAATGAAGTTACAAAGCCAGGAGTCCACCCCGGTTCCCTCCACGTTTCTTTTCTTTTCTTTTCTTTTGAGGAAGATTAGCCCTGAGCTAATACTGCCAATCCTCCTCTTTTTTCTGAGGAAGACTGGCCCTGAGCTAACATCTGTGCCCATCTTTCTCTACTTTATTTGTGGGACTCCTACCACAGCATGGCTTGATGAGTGGTGCCATGTCCACACCTGGGATCCGAACCGGCGAACCTTGGGCTGCTGAAGCTGAACGTGAGCACTTAACCACTGTGCCACCAGGCCGGCCCTTCCACGTTTCCTTTCAGTGCAGCTCACTGTCGAGGCACACGGGACTTCTCTCTTTTCCTAGAACTCCTCTGGCCCCTTTATATTTTCACTGCTTTGCACAGATCATTCCCTCTGCCTGAAAACCTCTCTTCACTTCTCTGCTTGTTCAAAATACATCCTGCTCTGGGACCCTCCCTGCACCCCTCAGGCAGTCAGTGCTTCTGCGCTGGGTGTCTCTCCTGGAGCCTGATCCCAGGTGGGGAATCTCTGTCCTTGCATCAAGCTGTGCCCCCCAGGGCCCCGGGCCTGGCTTGGCTACTCCCTGTTATCCCAACCTCACTGTCTAAGTGCAGTACGAGCAGTAGTTGAACCAAACTGAGGCTGATTCGAGGCTGGTTGTAAATGTGCCAGGAGGGCTTCGACCAGGCCAGACTCAGACACACAAGGGGAGAGCAGCGGGGCAGCCGGAATCCTACAGGAAGCCACGCCCGGGCCCAGCATCCTGGCCACGTCTTCGCAGGGTAGCCTTGCCTTAGGGCACCACAGTAGGATGGCCAGATAAAATACAGGATGCCCCATTATATTCAAATCTCAGACAATTTTTTTTTAAGTACAGGAATGTTCCATGAAATATTTAGGACATATACTAAAAATTATTTGTTTTTGATCTTAAATTCAAATTTAACTGGGTGTTCGGTATTTTTACTTGCTGATACTGTCAACCCTACAACACAGGCACGTCTACACGCACCGCCCTGGGACAGGTACCCCAGGCACGTCTGCTGACAGGGTATCTGAGGCAGCCTCCCAGGGCGGGTCTATGCATGCCAGCTCTGGGCATATACCCATACAGACCGACTAATTTTCTGATATGGTATGTCACAGATTCTAAGATCTCCACCTTGTCCTCTAGCAACTGCTGCTCCCCGGGCAGCGGGGCTGGTGTAGCCATCACTCACTCGATACGTATGATCTTCCTGGTGATTCTGGGAGGCCTGACCAGACACCAGCAGCCAGCCCCTCGGTGGGTCAGTCAACAGAATATTCTGCGACCATCTGAAGAAGGAAATAAATCTTGGTTATGGTCTGAAAATCTACTGTTGACACCTTCTGGGAAGATCGAGAGTGAGCCAGCATCACGAATGTAAAATGGGTATCAACAGCTCGGAAGAAACTCCCAGAGACGTGAGTGGAGTTCTTTGAAGAAACGCAGTGTTATCTACACTCTTGATGTCCCAGAGGATGAAACCGGGTGGGAAAGCACGGACACTGACAGCTCTGAGTCTCTGAGTCGAAATATCCAGAAGAGCTGGACCCTGATTGGAAGGTCAGGAATCCTATAAGCAATTCGTTGTGCTTATAATATTCTTTGCATTTATAATATTCCATGATATGTAATGACTAAAGAAGTGTTAAAGGATTCTCTCAATGAGTATAAAGTAAAAATCTAAGTGACAAGAAAGCATTGCGTCACAGCATATTTTTCTTTCTTAGTAGCGCGTAAAACAATGACTCTCTTTACAATCAGTGACATCTTAGATTGAATGAAACACAGGTAGTTGAATTCAGTTAAACCAGCCACCAGTAAGCCTAGACTAACTAACTTAAATTTAAAGGAACTCCAGAAGTCACGAGTCCTTCCCTGGTGAGATGACCCTTTGGTGATGGGTCTTCAGAGATGGTCATTTTTCAGGAGAACCCTGTTCTTTGCATGAGGGCTGCACGGGGCGAGGGTGAGCTAGTGACCTTTCAGGAGGGGCGGTTCTTCGTCATGTGGGCGTGTTCCCGGCATCGTGTAGGATGTTTAGCATCCCTGGCTTCTGCCAAGGTCTATGGTGCCCCCCAGTCATTACGACAGCAGACAGAATCCCCAAAGTCCCCATATATTCCAGACGCTCCCTTGGGGGCAGTACCACTCCTGGTTGAGTCCACTGGGCTACAGGATACGGATGGTTTGACGCAGGTCTGCAGGCTTTTGGAGCGTAGCACCATCCTCCCCAGCTCTGTAGCCGAGTCCTCATCTTCCAAGAAGTCATAGCCCTGCCGGGATTATCCAAGTCCAAGGTGTGTGCCCAGCCCTGGTTTGGAGGGGTTGGGGGCCATAGCCCTGGGCATTTCTGCCTCCCCTGTCAGGTCCTGGCCACCCTTCCTCTGCCCTGTGTCCTCCTTCCAGGAGCATTTTCTCTGCATTCCTAAAGGCAGCCTCGGAGTGAAGGCACGTCGCCTCCTTTTCATTTACATGGGGATTACTGGAGACCAGCAAAGTGCTTTAAAATGATATAATGTCTCTGCACCTCATCAAACCCTTCCCCTTCCACCAATTTCTGCCTGATTTACAGTTAATATTGCACACTCCCATCACCCTGCCGGAGAAGCGGTGATTATTTCTCCATTGCCATAAAGAATGTAAAGGAGATGGGAAAAATCAGGTGAATTCAGAGAAAGTTTAGTGAAAAAAAAGTGCTGGGGGAGGGGGTGTCACAGAAGGCAGCATAATCACGGGAGCAGAGGTATTCCTGGAACCAATTTCAGAGTCACGTGGTTCCTCCGGGCCCTGCAGTGGAGCCCATGGGTGTGGGGCCCCGGCTCGCCTCACAAATGCATGGGGCGGTTCCTGATCAGAGCCCTGCTGGCGTTCATCATGGGGGGGTGGTCTGGTCTGGATAAAGGACCCCACCAAAGGGCCAGCCCACCCCAAGAGAGGTGAGAGCACTGTTTGTCCTTTCCCCCAGACAAGAAGGTCTGTTGAGCATTTAGGTCCCTGAGTGTTTGAGAGGTAGAAGGTGGCTCTGAATTCAGAGCTCCTGGATAGGGGTTTATTTATCCTGCTTGATTTCATTGACTATTAACAGCTCTAATGTGGGGTCTGGACTCCAATCCCAGTTCCGACAACTACTGGCTGTGAGACCTCGGGCAGTCATTTCACATCCCTGAGGCTCAGTCTTCTCATCTGTAAAATGGGATAGGGCTGCATATGGTCCCTGCTGATAGAAAACGTAGCTCCCATTGTCTTGACCCGCCATCCATCCACGCATCAGTGCTCAGCAGTGGCATCCTCATTGCCATCCTCCGGCAGGTGAGTGTGTCGATAGCCATCTTCTTTTGAGTTTGTTGTTGGTGGAGCTTTGCTGATTCTTTCCATTAAGGAGTGTCATTTGTGATTCTTCAGAGGAAAGAGATGCTATAAGTCTCCCACTTCATCCATCAGCCAAGGAAAATGATGGACTCCATTGGATTTACTTACTGTTACTGTATTAACCCAAGATTTCAGTTATCGACTGCTGGATACCAAGCTTCCCCAAATTGTAATGACTTAAAACACAACCATTTTATTCTTTGCTCATGATTCTGCAATTTGGGCCAGTCTTGGCGGGGAGGGCTCATTTCTGTTCCATGTGGCTTCAGATGAAGTCTAGGTGGCACAGCTCAATTTGAGTCATAACGTTTGGGGCCTTGGTCTTCACCGTTGTCCGAGTTCCTCCGTTCTCCCCATGGCCTCTCCACGTGGTTTGCTCAGGCATCCTCACTGCGGCAAGATGGCCTCAGTATAGTCAGGATCCTTACTTAGTGGCTGGCTTCTCGCAGAGCACAAAAAAATGGAAGCTGCCAGGACTTCATAAGACCTGGCCTTGGACTTGGCACAGTGTCACTTCTGCCACATTCTACTGGTTAAAATAGGTCACAGGGCCAGCCTGGAATCCAGAGGAGGTAGGTACACAAGGGCGTGAAAACCAAGTGGCTCACTGTGGGCCACTCAAGGCATGGTCCACCCCACCTAGGTCTTTGGTATCATTAATTTGTCCTTTTTCCATACTAGTATGGCTTTGAATTTTTGCTTCCATGTTTGCCATTTATTGCACATGGATTTTTATTGCAAATGACCTCAAATCAAATCTTTTTCTTCCTTTTTTTTTTGAATTAGGCAAGAGAGAAATAAAGAAGGATGGGTGCTCCACGGTCATGTCTGTCTGTTTGTCTTCCTGGTTTCCTGGGTCTTGGACACCTCTTCCTACTTCTGTGGCTGGTCACCTGATCCATGAGCATCTCTCCCTGTCTCTAGGAGCGTCTTTATCTGTTCCTATCGCTGTACCTCTCATCTTCGTGTCTCTGAGAGTCTCTTTCTGTGACACTCTCTCTGCTTCTCCATCTCTCTGTCTATCTCTCTCTGTTCTGGGCACATCTTTCCTTCTCTTTTCATCTGCTGCCCTTTCTCCCCATGACTCTTCTGCTTTTTCTCTCAATCTCCCACTATCACCATTATATCCAGAGACTTGGTCCTTTTATTGTTGTAAACACAGCCTTCTTACTGGTATTGTCAGAGAGGGAACTTCACATTCTGTCTTTGGCTGGTAATCCAGGCTTTCCTAAGGAAGAGAGGCCCAGTCTACCCAGGGGCCTTGCCTGATGCGGAGAAGGCATCCAGGGGTTCCTTTCCTTCCTCTCTTCTCAACATCTGGCCTCAGTAGCTTCTGAAACGCCTGAAGCCCAAGCCTTGGCAAGGCTGGAAGGTGAATGCCTCAGCCTACGACAGGTCTCTCTTGGGAAGCAGAGGGATGGAGAGGAGGTGGTGGGTGGGGGCAGGCCAGGGAAGTGATGAAGGAAGTGGAACAGAATTCTATGTGCCAGCTTCGGAGGAACTGTAAAAGGAAGGCAGATGTTTGCTTGGAGGAAGAAGGCATGCCCACTTCTGCAGGACTGCCCTGGGGTCATCCCGCGGCGGGAACAGGATGGTGAGGAACAAATGTGATTGTACCTCTTCCCTGCTGTGCTGTGAGCTCCAGGAGGGTGAAGATCTTGTCTGACTCTCCTCTGTACCCCAGGACCTGGCACACAGTAGGTCAGGAAATGCTGAACACCCTCGGTTCCTAACAGCCGTCCAATGGGAACCAGTGGCTTCAGAAGGTAGTGATTTGCCCCTTCCTGGATTTCTGCAAGCTGAAGCTGAACAACGACTGGGACACGGTTTAACCAACTACCTCTTCAGAGGGTAGTACCACCCTGGCTTTCATATTGGAGATACTCAATTTGGGTGTGGAATTATAAAGCAACGGCCCGTTGAAACAGAGCAGGAGGGTTCAGTGCCCCCACCCCAGCCCTGGCCTCACCGCACTGGCCAAGCCCTCTATCCCTTCCCCGCCAGCTCCCCACTCTGCAGCTCCTCCCTCCCTTTCCCCTGGAACCTTCTGACAGAGGTGGGTTCAGGCTGGGCAGGCCCAGGGCGGAGGCAGCGGTGGAGGCAGCCGATACTTCCTGAGTCTGCTGGCGGTGGCATCCTCCAAGGAGCTCAGCTGGAAGTGAGCTTCACTTGTCCTTCAGGACTGGATCACAGGCAGGCTGCCCTGGGTTGCACACAGCATCTTTCCAAGCTCTCTGCAGCTTCCACAGACACCAAACAAAGGGGGAAATATTTCAGGGTTTAGGGAACAAACACATCCCAGTTTTTCCACTTTCAAAACTGCTTTTCTGCTGAGTTTCTGGTGATGATGGTGCAGAACTTTGACTCTGCAGAGGCTCTGCCAACTCCTGGGCTCCCCACGTCTCCCGTGTGGAACCGTGGCTGGAGGTGGGCTGGACAAAACAGACCCCAGAGGGACGTGCACTTTTGGGCACACAGACACCAGTGCATAAATAAGCTTGTGCACTCGCCTTCAAAATCACATCCTTGTGCAAGGGCAAAGGCTCAAGGTCACACACACCTGCATACTTACATGCATGTGCACATACTGAGCAAGCGTATCTGCATCCCTGACTCACACGGCTGGGTAGGCACAGCTACACTGACAAACCCATCCATATGCATGGACACATGTAATTACACATACCAGTGCCCGTGTGCGCATCTGCACTTATGAGAGGACATGCCTAAAACCAGAGCTGGATGCTCGTGTGTGCATACGTACACAAAAAGCAGGTGCACAGGCACTCAACAGAAGCCTCATGCAGAGGCAGACCGGCACACACACCCAAGTGTGTCCACACACACTGGTGCACCCACATGCCCGCACCTACACACAACCAGATACACAAATATATGCATAGTGCACTGTGTGCATACATCTCTCCGTCTCTCCTTCCTTCCAACCCTCCTCCTTTCCCTCCTTTCCACACAAGTGTCAGAGGCAGCCTAGCATACTGGTAAAGACGTCTGGTTCAGATTTTGGGCCTGCCACTTTCTAGCTTTGTGTGACCTTGAGCAAGTTATTTAATATCTCTATGTGTCAGTTTCTTCATCTATAAAATGGGGATAATCATAGCACCTACCTCACCGGATTTTTATGTTAACATCTATAAAGCCCTCCAAACTGTGCCTGGTGTGTGGTCAGCTCTCTGGGGTTGCTCTGACTGCTGTGGAAGCTGAGAAAGTGGTGAGAGAGTATGGGGTTTGTGGCAAGAAGTCTCCTGTTCGATTCCTGGCATTGTCCTTTAGGCCTCTGTGACTCTGACCTCAAACTTCATTTCCCTGTGCCTCAGTTTCCTCCCTTGAGAATGGGGTTTGGCAGCCTTGCCCTGGCTGCCTCCCGGGGCTCAGGGGAGATGAACCTCTTCAGGAGCTGTAAAGTGGCGGAGACTCACAGGATCCAAGAGACTCTACTGGGACCTGGCGATGCTTCGGAGTGACTGACACACGTGGGCTGGAGCCCTGGTGCCTGGTGCTCTTGCCGTCTGAGTCACCCATGCGGATTTAGGCTGTCGTGTGCTCAAGGCCAGGGCTGCTGGAAGGAAAAACACTGCAGCTTCTACTGCACAGGAGCCTGGACATTCTAGGAGGGAAGCCAGGGCCGCAGGGCTCTTCCTCTGCTATGGAGGGTCCTCCTCTTCCCCCAAAGGTGCGACTTCAGGGAAGGGCCGTGGAAAATGGGAAGGAGAGGCTCTTCCAGGCAGCCAGATGAGCCAGCTCTACTTGGTGGTCACCGGGGCCATCAGAGAGATAACGTCAGATCATGTCACTCCCCAGAGGAACATTCCAGAGTCTTCCAATGTCCTTAAAGGAAGCTCCCAGACTCTTCTCCAGGCCGTCAAGGCCCTCCATGAGAGGTCCCTTTCCACCTCTCCTCCTCATCTACCACCGCCTCCCCTTCCTTCTGCTCCAGCCAGGCGGCCTTCTTTCTGTTCTAGGCCTGTCCCTGTTTCAGGGTTGTTCCTGCAGGTCTCTCTGCCTAGACTGCTCTTCCTCCAGATGTGCATGGCTGACTCCTCACCTTCAAGACTCAGAGCCATCCACCCGCCTCAAAGAGGTCTGCCCTGATGAGCCTCGTCCCACTCTATCCCACGAACATGCTTTATTTCCCTCAAATATACGGCACTTATCACCTACTGAAATTATCATTTAAAAGTGTGCTTGTCTCCCCGCCCCCCTACTAGAAGGTGGCGCTATGTGCCGGCACATAGTGGATGGCTAACTCTTATACGCTGTCCAAATGACCAAATAGCTACACGGCTGACCATCCTTACCCCCTGCCATGTAAGCCAGGTGTTCTCAGTGGTAGGACTGTGACATTGCCCATGAGGGATTTGTGGTGAATGATCAAGGAGCAGGGCTGTGAGCGAGGCAGTGCTTACTGTCACCACAGAACCCCTGCTTTCTCGAATTCCAATGTGGTTTCTGAATGAAAGAGACAGAGGAGTCACAACCAGGAAAACGGGAATTGTGTGCCCAGTCCCATCTCTGCCTCAGCTTTTCAGGAACAACAGCTACTGATGTACTGTTAGCAAGGTGACAAACTCACGTAATATGTCAGTGTATTGATAACGCTTTTCATACCATCAAAATCTGGGTGTGCCTATGAGACTTTAGGAAAGAGGTGAGCTTCTTAGGTATTTGAGAAGATAAAAGATGAGAACCTCTGGTATAGGAGATGGGACAGTGTCTAAAGAAACCAACCTGCAGACATGGAGAGGAAATAAATGCTTGCTGTTGTAAGCCCTTGAAATGTTGGGGTTGTCTGTTATGCAGCATTGTCACAGCAATAGCTGACTAACACACTAGGCATGTGAGTCAGTGTTGTGTTCTTAAGAAAGCTCTTGGCCAAATGTCTGTGATGCTAGGTCTATGGGACCATTTTGGGTGGGGTGACCCTGATGGTATTGGTAGTGTGGGACTCTTCTAATTTATCTGTCCTTTTGTTTTCAGTTAAGTCCTAGTCCTAGTTCAGGGCCTGGCACACTGTTGGTGCTTGAAAATGATTGCTGATATAATGACTGATGAAATGAATGAGAGGCAGGCCTGAATCTTGGTCCATAAAGTCAGCTGAACAAGAAATATTACATTTCTTATATTTTTATAGTCAGATTGATTTCTAATCTGAGCCTCTCTTGCGAGTGTTCCTGGGAGGAGCCTTGAGAGCTCTTTGAGAGAAGCCTAGCTTCTCTTTCACTTAATTTCCTGCCTCCAAGGAGATAGGATGGCCCTTTGGAAGGAACATGGAACTTGGGTCAGGATGATCTGAGTTCAGATCCTGTTTCTGCACTGTCCAGTCGTGTGACCTTGTGTAATTCATCCATTTGAATCTCAGTGTCCTCAACTGTAAAATGGGACTCATGATTCCCTCCTCCAAGGGTGGTTGTAAGGTTCAGTGGGATGATGCAAGGCTCCCAGGGCAGTGTCTGTCATACGAAAGGGGTCAGGAAATGCCTGTCCCTTGGCCCCCTTAAGGTGTCAACCAGTCATGTCATCTTACAGAAGTAGAGAGGGCCTACAATTTCAACCATCAGCAGCTCGTGGCCACTCTTGTTGGACCTATGACCTCCCGTCCCCACCCCACCGCCCAGACTATCTTGAAGCAAATCCCAGAATCAATACATTTCTTTTCTCATCTTCTGTGTATGTTTGAAATTTTACATAATAAAAATTAACAAAGTGGGGATGGCAGGAAGTAATCTATGCAATGTGCTGGGTACTCAACAGGGTCCTAACCCCACCCTGGGATGGCGAAGGACTTCCTAAAACGAAACAACATCAAGGACCATGAAGACAGCTAAAAATTTATGTATTTCAAGAAGCAATATAAACACAATTAAAAGCAAACAAACTAAAAAACAAAGATTTCCAACAAGAATAGCTAAAAGAGTTAATATCCCAATTATATACCAAGGGCTCTGACAATTCATTAAGATAATACTAGCACTTCAATTACAGAACGGGAAAATGACACAAACAATTCACAGAAGATGAAATACAAGTAGTCAATAAACGTGCGAAAAGATGTTTCACTTTACCAGTAATCAAAGAAATATAAATTAAGGACAAAATAGCATTTTTATCTCAAATCAGCAAAGGTTTAAGAAATGGGAGTGCCGGGTGCCAGGAAGGATGGAGTGACATTGAGCTCTCATAGTCTATCGTTGGTAATTTAAACTGGCATCTCTCTTCTGGAAAACAAGTTGGGACTATGTATTGAAAACCTTAAAAAAAACCACATCTCGGGGGGCCGGCCTCATGGCCAAGTGGTTAAGTCCGTGCACTCCGCTTCGGTGGCCCGGGGTTCCATCTGTTCCTATCCTGGGATTGGACACGGCACCACTCATCAGGCCATGCTGAGGTAGCATCCCACATGCCACAACTAGAAGGACCCACAGCTAGAATATACAACTATGTACTGGGGGCTTTGGGGAGAGGAAGAAGGGAAAAAAGATTGGCAACAGATGTGAGCTCAGGTGCCAATCTTAAAAACAAACAAACAAAAAAACATATCCTTTGGGGCTTAGATTCCATCTCTAGGAAATACTCAGAAATTCACGCAAAAATTTATACACAATGACATTCATTATTTATAACTGAAATTCAAAAAGGAGACAACCTAAATCATTCACAGTAACAGAGTGGCTAAATAAACTATGGTACATCTATATGATATCACATTCCATAGCCATTAATAATTATATTTTCCAGGAATTTTTAATGATGTGGAAAAATACTTACTCTATAATGTTAAATGAGAAAAAGAAGATACTGAGCTACATGTCATCGTGCTGTATAATCCCAATTATGTAAATAAATAAATATACATGTGGAAGGGTGATCAGTGAGGCAGAACAAAAATATTGTAGAACAATTCTGCAGTTTTTAAAAGTTGCCAGCAGATTTAAGCTCCTACCAGCCTCTGGTGTTAAACACGGAAGTCACCTTGGAAAAATGGTCCTTTGTTTTGGCGGTTCTTTAGTTATGCAAAGATAGGACAAATATCCATTCGATGTTCTTAGGTGTAACACTGAGTGTTGGTGAAATACCGAAAGGCAAATGATGAAACTGAGAAGTAAAATATTCTATAATTATTATTAATTTTTGGAAGAAAAGACTGTTTTGTGGTGAGTGGGTAATCTCCGAGAGAGATCTTTTTGGTATTAAAAGATTTTTTGTTCTTTTAGGGGAAGAACAGTGGGAAAAGGGAATGAGAGCTTGCTAGGAAGGGTCTAATTCATTCATTTAATAAAGAATGGTGTCTACCACCGCCAGCACTGTTCTAGCCCTCAAAGGACTGTCAGTGAAGACTGAGTCCCAGTGCTCATGGGCTTCCTCCAGTGGGGGGACAGCCAGCAAACGAATACAAGTATAAGGTGTCAGGATGTGATAAGCACCACGGAAAGGAAAGAGGGTAAAAGGCTAGGGAACTGTGGGTGGGTGCTATTTTCGGGGGGGGGGGGGACGGGGTCAGAGAAGGCCACTCTGGGAGGTCACTTGTGAACAGAGATCTGGAGGTGAAGATGTGGACCTCTGCAGGGAGAGCATTGCAGACAGTGGGGACAGCAAAGGAAAGCCCCAGAGATGGGTATGTGCTCGGAGGATGTGGAGAATAACAGGAGGCCAATGTGGCCAGAATGGAGGGCAATGGGGAGAGCGGAGTAGGGGGGACGGGGGTCAGATCATATAGGCATGAGAAGCACTTTGGAATTTTTTTAAAACAACCTTACTGAGATATAATTTATATACAATAAAATTCAGCCATTTTAAGTGTTCGTTGGATGAGTTTTGACAAATGTCTACACTCATGTAACTACCACTGCAATCAAGATATAAAACATTTCCATCATCTCCTTTGCCATTAATCCCTGCCCACCCCAGCCCTGGGCAGCCACGAATCTGTCTGCTGTCATTGTCATCACGCAGTATGCGCTCTTGTGTCTGGCTTCTTTGGCTCAGCATATTGGTTTTGAGATTCATCCAGGTTGTGTGTTTTAGTAGCTTACTCCTTTTTATTGCTGAGCATTTTTCCCTTGTAGTATCTACCCATAGTATTCAACCATTCACCTGTTGATGGACATGTGGCGTTTTCTAGTTTGGGGGTCTAAGGTATAAAGCTGCTATGGACATTCTTGTCTACTTTTGTGAACATATGTACTCATTTCTCTTGGTCAAAATCCTAGGAGTGGAATAGTGGGTCATAGGGTAGGGGCATGTCTAAATTAATTAGCAACTGCCAGTTTTCCAAAGTGGTTGTGCCATTTTACACTTTCACCAGCAGTGTATGAGAGTGCCAGGTGCCCAACAAGCTCACCAACACTTGGTATGCTGAGTCTTTCTAATTATACCATTCAGTGGGTGCATAGCGGTATCTTGTATTCTACTTTGCTAGCATCATGATCTCAGGTAACTTACTTAAGCTCCCTGAACTTTGGCTTCTGTGTCTGTAAAATGGGAATAATAATAGTTCCTACCTCACAGCGATGTTGTGAGGATTAAATGTGACGTTGCAGGTACAGCATTCACCTAGTACTGGGCACGTGGCCAGCACTCAGAAGAGAGGAGCTAGGTATGTTATCTCTCGGCAGAAGGGAAGCTTTCGTGACCCCAGCCATAGCCACCTCTCTTTTGTCATCAACCTCTTATCACGTAGCTGGACCACTGGGGCCCCTTGGTGAGGGTTCTTTCTCTTGTGTCTCTTTATCCTTGTCCCCTGACCTCTAACCCCTGAAGGAGGAAGCCTCTAAGTCACTAAGCATCCTAATAATGTCTGTGCTGGGTCTCACCTTCTATACCAAGTGCCTCTTCAAGGCATTTTCCCAACAAACACGGTTTTTGCTTGAGAAGAATTCTGGGAACAGCCATTAGGATAATAAATAATTTTCAATTGTTGCCTCAAGCCCTGCCAGGGCTAATTCTTATGGGAGTGAGGGCTCTCCCAAGGACAGGTGGGGTAGCTGGTAGCTGAGGCCGCTTTCCAGGCAGGCCTCGAAGGAGAAAGACCTCTGTATGCCCCGCTGGCTGCCTCCACCCGGCAGCCGAGACGATACCACCTCCCAGCTCTCAGTTCGTGCTTCCTCAAGGAGATCTTGAATATTTATCATGTATTAGGTGAAAAAAGAAGTGGAACAGGAGGAAATTGTGTTACTGCATATGAAATTTGCCTGAAAAGTTTCCACTTTCCTCTAGTTGGAAAATAGTTTTGATTTGAAATATGAAGCTTCTCTCCGACTTATTATCTCAGAGACGAGAATGGAAAATGATGCTCCTTGGGCTTGAGGTGGAGCCGCTGGAGGTGGTGGGCGTTTACAGGCACCGAGAATTGTCTGTAGAAATTGCCCCTTGTGCATCAAAATTGCAAATTTCTTTTTTCTTCTCTTCCTGCTGCCTCCACCGAAAGTTGCCTATAGCTAACAGGCGGGAGGGAGCGGCGAGGAGAATCTAGCGGGAGACAGCGGGGTCCCTGCGTCAGACAGAACACACAGGCTCATTTCATCCTGGACACACATTTGAATGCAGCAGCCTTTGCTCCATCGCATTCGGTTCCAGGCTGGAAGGACCTTTGAGGCCACAGAGTCCAATTCCCTCTACAGCAGATGTTCTAGGCTTTTCTGGGTCACTGTTCCCTTTGAGACGCAGAAGACAACTGTAGATCCCCACTCCAGGAAAGCAATTCCACACCACCTTGTGCACACACCTGGAGGGGGTTTGTGGGCTCCCTAAGTTTAATCCATCAGACACCTCCGGGTCGAGAACACTCTACCACGACATTGAAAACACACCACAAAATCATGATAGGTGCATTTATTAGCACTTGGGTGCCAGTCACTACACTCAGCTTATTTTAATGAGTTAACACAAGTAGAGGCGTTGAGCACGGTGCCCGGCACGTAGGAAGTGCCCTTACAATGGTCATTCTCATGTAATCCTCACAACACCCCTCGATGCTATTACTATCCCTATACTATATATGAGATTCCGAGGCCAGGAACTTTAAGTAATTCGCCAGCATCTCCAGCAGTAAGCGGGTGGCATGAGGTCTTTCCGACTCTGGGTTTGTGCTCTTAATATTCACTTCGCAGGTGGTTCCTGCCTCTCCTTGCATGCCTCCAGCATCAGGACCCCTGCAATCATTCAAGCTGGGCACCTTTCCGTGTCTGGATTGTTCTGACTTTTAGAAAGACTTTCCCTTCCTTGAGGCCCAAACTTGCACCTCCGTCTTAGCCCTGTCCTCTGTGCTCACACACGATGTAGGTCCTGCTGCTGTCCTACGACAAGCCTGCAAAGATCTGAATGCTGTCAGGCTTTCTTCCAGCTCAGTGCCTTCCACTGCAGCCCAGGGACTTGCTCAAGGTCACGTACCTTGAAACTGGTGGAGACAGGATGCAAACCGAGGGGACTCGTTTCCAAATGACCGTAAACTGAGGGGCTTAAAACAACAGAAATGTATTCTCTCACGGTTCTGGAAACCAGAACTCTGAGATCAAGGTGTTGGTAGGGTTGGTTCCTTCTAGAGACCCCAGGAGAGAATCGGTTCCTTGTCTTTTCCAGCTGCTGGTAACTGACAACATTCCTTAGCTTGTAGGTGCATCACTCCAGTGTCTGCTGCAGTCTTCATGGCCTTCCCTCTCTGTGTCTTATTTTCTCTTTTAAGGACACTTGTTACTGGATTTGGGGCCCACTCATATAATCCAGGATGATATCATCTCTAGATCTGTAACCTTATTACATCTGCAACGACCCTTTTTCCAACTGAGGTGACGTTCACAAGTTCCCGGTGAAATTTCTTTTCTTTTTGGTGGGGGGCACCATTCAACCCATCACATTGGGCTGGTTCTCTCCAAAGCTTTGAGCTTGGCCACTATGCCCTCGTGAAGAAGTACTATGCTGCCATACCACAGGCTGAATGTGACCCACAGATACATTTGATTTGGTCTAACGATCTTTAAAGAGCAATTTGAACTGATCACTATTATTTAGAAATTGGAAAAGACTTCTGATACGTGGCTATGGAAAACAGCACTTTCCCCTTCTCCTCCTGGAAAGCATTACAAAACAACAAGAAGACAAAAAAGTCTACACATTTCATTTTTTGTGAAACTAGAAGCAGAGTTAATGCCCACACGTTAATTCATGTGAAATTAGGCATGCCAAAGCCAGCTGAGACCAAGCAGGATCTCCATGAAGGAAGAGGAGCCGAAAACTGAACAGGGAAATCTTAGCAACGGGAGGACTCATTGCTGAGGGATCTCAAAAAGCCTTCTGAAAACTGGTCGTTCTGGTGGACCCTAATCCAAAACGGCTGGTGTCCTTATCAAAGGGGGACATTTGGACACTAAGACAGACACCTATGCTGGGAAGAAGATGTGAAGACACACAGGGAGAAGGCAGCCGTGGGACCAGAGTGAAGCTTCCACAAGCCAAGGAAGGCAAGGATTGCTGGCGAACACCGGAGGCTGGAAGAGAAGGCAGGCTTCTCCCCTGGAACTGTCAGAGACAGCACGGCCCTGCCAGCGTCTTGATTTCAGCCTCCAGCCTCCAGAACTGTGGGAGAATAAATTGCTGTTGTCTTAAGCTACCCAGTTTGTATAACTTTGTGACTGCAGCCCTGGGCAACTACCACAGGGCGTAAGACCCAGGTGCTGAGATTGGCACCTTAATATCAGCTAAAGCGGAATTCAGGATAAAAGTCATTAAATAAGGCAAAGAAGAGAGCTTTCTCATTCTAATAATACAATACATGTTCGTGTATGTTCCACTAATATTATACGTATGTTATTCACTAACTGCAACGAAAATATACTGGTTATGAACTAGCTACAAAGTAGTGGCAACACTTATGAGAAATACGAGGAGAAAGAGAAACACGTTAATAGTAGAAGATTTTACCTTCTTTTTTGCTTGACAGATTAAGTGGATAAAAAGTGAGTATGAATAAATAAGACCTAATTAGTATAATTAACATGATATGACATATACACGACAGAGAGAAACAGAGAGAGCGAGCTCCTCCGCTACGGCATTCCTTTAAGTGCCCATGGGACAGTTCCAAAGACTGACCATGTATCGGGCTACAAATTCAACGTCAATACACATCCTCTTCATAGGAAAATAATACAGACCTCGTTTTCAGATCATAATTCAATAAGGGAGAGACTAACAACAAAGTCAGAAAACTCCGCTGCGTGGGCGGGGAGGGCCCTTGGGGACGGGCTGGAAGCCCCGGGGCAAGTGCACAGCCTCAAACACTCCACCTTAACCTCAATAAACAAGAATGAGAACAAAGCATCCAACCCAGGAAGTTGGAAAAAGAGTAACAAAATAAGCCTAAGGAAAAGGTAATAAAGTAACTTGAAAGCATAATTTCATGAGCTAGAAAATAGGAAAACCGCAGAAATAAATAAAATCAAAAAAAAATTTAAAGGACAACAGTGAGATAGATAAATTTATAGCTCTAATAAAGAAAAAATTTAGAAGGCAAGTATACACAGAATGAGAAATGATAAAGAGGAATTAACACAGAGACAAAATGAATCATAAAAACCATTTGCCCAGGTCTACAAAAACAAATTTGAAAACCAGAATGACTGTGGAATTCTCTAAGAAAATTTACCAAAATGATTCCAGAAGACGTAAAACATTCTAAATGTACTGAGATCCATGGAAAAATGGAGAAAGTTGTCAAAGAGCTCTATCTCAAAAGGCTCTAGGCCAAATGGTTTCACAGAAGAGTTTCATCTGCTTTAAAAACAAATAATTCCAAAATTCCAATATTAGTTATTCTGTTCTAGAAATCAGAAGAAAGGGGGAAAATCCAAATTATTTAAATGAATTAAGCAATCCATTGATACCAAATCTCAGTGAAGATTGAGCACAAAAAGGAAATGCCAGACTAAATTCACTTATGAATCTTAATGAATTTTAAAATCTGAAATAAAACATTAGCAAACAGAATTTATCCATATTGATGCAGGTTGTTACACATCATTCATTCTAAATGCTTCATGGCGCTTTCCCACTGTATGAAGACGCTATAATTTATTAGTTCTCCTGGTGACAGATATTCAGGTTGTTTCCTGGGTTGTGGAATGTCCTTAACGGTTTAAATCATCAAATTATCCTCTGTGTGTGTGTGTGTGTGTGTGTGTGTGTGTAAGAGAGAGAGAGAGAGAGAGGCAGCTTGAGGATCCTGTATACCACCTAGGAAATATAAATTCAGACCTACACATGACAGTCACCCGGGATTTTGAATTCTTGCAGATGACTTAGTATTTGTTTCCATCCATGGTGCTAGCCATTTGCCTAATGCTTCCTTGGGCCGATGGAAGAAGCTTTTCTTGACCCTTTATGAGAGTCTAATGCTGTCACCCTGCACAGGTTGGAGGCCACAGTGCTGCCCCTGTGAGATTAAAACCCCAGCCCCCCAGTCATTCGGTCCAAGACCTGTGGGTCACCATAGTGTCTGTTTCTGCTTACTGCTTCCGCTCTGAGGTCCCTTGTTGTATCTGACTCCTGGGAGTTCCAGCTCTTTCTTTTAAGCTTGACTACATATTTGTAATCTTTATGTTGCACTTTGTTTAGCATTTCCATGTGGCTGTGGGGGGCGGGAGGCCCTTTTGTGTCAGCTCTGTTCAGTGTGCTGCTGGAAGCCCAGGGCCTGCCGTGGCTCCCCAGTACAGTCCATCTTGTCTGCTTGCTCCAGCCAGTGAGTTCTGTTTGTGCTGCGACTTTGGCTCCTGGCCTCCTACTCTGTCAGCCCCACATGCCTTTATCTAGGTCACAGAGGGACAGAATCTGTGAAAGTGCTGTGCATAGCACCCAGCACAGAGGCTGCCCCCAAAAAGTGTGTGCTGATTTAGGACATTAAAAACAGACATTAAGAGAAGGCTTTAAACTGTTATCCAGGTTGACACTAACCCATTAACAGTATGGACAGCTGACTGTTTCCAAACCCACAGGATTATATTACCAATCAGTCCATCTGTATAGGGTCCGCCCAGGGCATCTAGAACCTCTGTGTTGGGGGCAGGGGGATGGATGGTGTAGGGACAAGGGAGAAAACCTGTACAAGCCCTGTCCAAGGCTGGGGAAATTAACCCACCAGTGGGTCTGCTCCGCAGGAGTCATAACCCACGGGCCCCAGGGAAAGCTGGCTTGATGTGACCAGCAGAGACTTCTAAGGGCCAATGTTCAGCCCACGTCCAGTGAGGTCCCTAGGCCAGGATCCTTCCTATCATGAAAGATTTTGCAGAACAAGGTTTAGGGTGATCTATGTCAGGAAGAACCCGTGGAGGTGAATCTCTCCATCAGGCAGAGAGTCAGGACAGAGACCTGGGGGCAGAGCGTGGCACAGGCCAAGCTCGGAGTGGTACAACTACTTGCATCTTCTATCCACTAGCGGCAGGGGTGGGTGGGGCTCCTGGTACCCAGCTAGGCAGCTCCCCAGGGCCTAGCAGTGGACAGGACCGGGACAAAACGTGCGAGCGATGGAGGTGGTTCTCCGTGCAAGGCCAGAGCACTTCAGGCCCAAGGAATCAGGGGTTCACATCTGCCTATGACCCAAGCCCTCCCACCAAAGCCACCATTCTGCAATTCCAGACCTTTCTGAGGCCGGTGGAACCTTTCTGAGGCAAAGGTGTCCAGGCAAATGAAGGAAGAGGTATATCAAATGTAGAAATTACCATTATTTTTCAGCCATTCTGTGACCATTACTTGGCCACATTCCTTTACAAGTTCTATAGGGATGTGATCTCTGTGTGGCCCAAGTGCAGAGAGTGACTGTGCCTGGGGTACCTGGTGGGAGCCTGGGATTCCCAAGGGGGCGGTGGGGTGGAGGCGTTGTGACACTGCTCTGGTGGAGCATCTTCTCAGCATGTCTGGACCGAGTGGCACCCACTGGGACCAAGTCTCCCCTCATTCTGGTGTTAACCTGCCTTTGCTGGTAACAGGCAGGTGGCAGTGTCTCGCAGCCTCCCCACACACCCTCTGTGTACCATATTTAGCAACTGGCAGATGAGGGGTAGGTCATCATTCAGTGGACAATGTGACCTTTTGCTGATATTTATCACTACATAGAGGCTGGGAGGCAAGAGGACAACCTCTGGTATGCTTCAGCCAACAGTCTCCTCGGGGAGGAACCCGTTTTGACCTTGGATGACCCCACTACTTGAAGAATGGACAGAGAAGTTGATGGGAAAGCCTCAAGCCAGGAGGAAGGCGTGTTCTCTTCATGAGTGGGCTGTAGGCTGTGAAAGAAGGAACCCTTGGAAGAGAGTTACAGGACCCTCTGAGAAAGCATTCTAGGAGAACCCCTTTATGAACAAAAGGTGGTTTAAGGGAGCATATTAAGGGACTGTTAGTTCATGGCATTATCTCCAAGACCCAGAGCTCATATAGGAATCCATCTGCAGTTTTACATAAGAAATTTGGGAAGATAAAAATGTGTGTGCATTACAGGACACTGAATAAACCAAGAGTGATGGAGACAGTGTGCTCTGAGTTTCAGATGCCTTAGACAGCTTGGCAGGAGTCCGGGGATGTTCAGTTATTTATAAGGACTGGAACTACCAGACACTTCTGGCAGAAAAGGATAAAGAGAAAGCACTCTCCACCTGTCCAGTACGGTTTCCAGGTGGAAAGATGCCTCTGGAATCTCTGGGGCCTCGCCACCTGCCAGTGGCTGTTGGGAAGGACTGATGTATTTGGGTACCATCACTTGCTCATAAGGACTCAGTGGAGCCGGAGATTCTGTAAAGTGCTGCATCATCTCGAGGAGGTGGGGTTGAAACATCACTCACTGAACAGTGTTTGTTCTCTTATTCTCAGTAGAGTACTACTTTCTGACCAAGAAGCTGCAGAGATCCAGCAAAGATGTCAGTCTTTGCTAGAAGTTTCCATCTTGGAGGACTAAAGACATTTAGGGGATTCAGAGGATGCTTCAGGCAGTTTGTCAAAACTTAAAAACCTAATATTAGTTACCAAACTTCCCTGAGATGTTATCTGAGGGTGTCTGGCTGCAGTAGGGCCTCCTGGCAGCAAGGGGGCATCCAAGAGCAGCTCAGGGCACTGATGGAGGAAGGGGCTCATGGGTCCATGAATCCAGGCAGGGAAGATGAGGAAGCATGGAAGCAGGCGTTCTGGACAGCGTGGAACTGAGGAGGCAACACCCAAATGCCCCTGGGGACTCCAAGACTCCCTTCCTTCTGTGTACTGATGTCACCTTGCAAGACCTGGGGGTGATGCTACACCAGGAGGATGCTGGGAAAAGAGACCTCTGGTTTTTACTGGTTGTGGCCTATAGTGTATCGGGAAGGAGGAGGCAAGGGTTCCCTGTGACTCCTGAGACCTTGAAACTTACTCCTTTCCCGGTCTGGGGGAAGCTAGCCAAGCCCCAAGTCTGGCAATTTCCACAGAGCCCCTCCTTTATCTTTTTGGGGGAATAATCTAGAACTGTGATTCTCAGCCAGGGGCGATTTTG
Organism: Equus asinus; assembly: GCF_041296235.1. Taxonomy (NCBI): domain Eukaryota; kingdom Metazoa; phylum Chordata; class Mammalia; order Perissodactyla; family Equidae; genus Equus; species Equus asinus. Next base: position 84,358,266 of record NC_091794.1, read on the forward strand.
CCCCCCAGGGGACGTTGGGCAATGTCTGGAGACCTTTGCTTATCACAACTGGTGGGGGTAGGGGGTGGGTGCCTCTGGCATCTGCAGGCCAGGGATGCTGCTAAACATCCTACAAGGCACGGGACGGCCCCTCACATCAAAGAATTCCATCCCCAAAAGTAAATGGTGCTGAGGTTGAGAAACTCTCATGTAGAATAATCTTCTTGCTGAGGTTATGTTTTCAAAGGCAAGTGCCGAGCTTCAGGCTGCTTTTGCTTTCAGCCTAGCCTATGCCAGCATCCCTAAGGTGAGAAGGCCTGGATATTTTCTTAGAATTGGGGAGCAAAAGTTACAGAGAATAAAATACACGTAGCTCTCTGATTCTCCCGCATCAGGGGGGAAAAATGTAAATTAAAATTTCAATCCATTATTCTGCCACACCTTCAACCTGCCAAGCTTTGAGGTGCCTGAGGACTTCCAACTCGACAATTTTACTTTTGTTCCTTTTTTTCCCCCCACTTTTGGCTTCATGCATCAGTGTGGGGATGGAAGTTGAAAGTGTGGGAGCGGATGAGATCACTCACGGAGCATTCTCTCTGCAGAGTGGGAAGAGCAGAGGAACAAGGACAGAACCCCATGGAATGCGAACATTTAATGAGAGGCCAAGGGAAGAGGCCGAGAATGGGATTCCATAAGGGAGCGACGCACGGGGCAGCGGGAGAGCGGGGAGGAGAATTTAATTCGAACTCATCATCCATTTTAAAGCACTGACTGTGTGCCAGACACTGTGCTGGAATTCAGAGATGCTGGTGTGATTGGGATCCAAGAGCTTCAAGAAAATGAGCGATTTGGTTCACTCATTCACTCATCTGTTTATCCATCCATTCATTCAACATCTATTTATTGAGTGTCTATTATGTGCCAGGTGCTGTTCTGGATACTGAGGTCAATGGTGATGAAGACACAGTCTCCCCGCTTGCAGCCAGTGAGGCAGACACTGGGGTGAGGAAGACACAGGAGAAAAAGGTGAGGAAGTGCTGCCAAAGAGATTCATCTGGATGGGAGCTGAAAGAGGCCCCCCAATCTGGCTTCCACGGGGGACCACAGAGAGCAGTTCTGGTGGACTGATGGCTGCAAACCCTGATCGCAAATGGTCCAGAGCAGGGTCCCAGGGCAGGGACAGCATTAGGCGATGCCCATAGGAGCCTCACCAAATGTTGGACGACAAGCCAGTTTCTGGGTCACTGCCTTGAAATAGTCTCAGTGTCCTTCCCCAGTGATTTATTGAAGCTGCTGTTACAGCCTATGCGCTTTTTCTGGAAAGTTCGGCGTAAAAACAGGAAAGAAAAAGTGCTAGAGCCCTAGATTCAGAAAAGAGGAAGGAGGTATTTATTATTCCTTTAGTATAAGACAAGGCACAGTACCAGGAAGGGAATAATCAAAGTTGACAGCTCAGAGGAGATGACAGGAAATGGTTAGGAGGAGTCTCCTTTCGTCACAAATGCTAAGAGAATTTGTGCCAAACCAGGGAGTTAACCGGGAGAGATTTTTGCCTCAAAAACATGTCTAATTTCATTTTTTCAACCCTTCCAGTGGAGGTGAAGCGGGCTTGTATCTGTGGATTACACCACCCCGGGAGGGCTCTGTAATAGACATGGAAATAAATTAGTTATGACAGTCACTTCCTGAAGTTGGCAATGCCGGTTCTCACTTGAGATTCAGTGGCCATCGGAGTTGCCGTGAAAGAAGTTTCTGAAGGCTTCGTGGGGGTGGGTTTCGGGGCCTGGAATCAGAGACCGCTGAGGAGAGTCCACAGCCCGCCAAGCCATCCAAATATGACGAGAACAAGCATTGTTCCTGGAGGACTTGTTTCCCTAGCGAGACTTGACCTTGACCTTCACACCAAATCTGGAGCCAAGAGGACTGTGTCTGTTCCTCTGTGACCACAGGTGGAGCACTTGCCCTCTCTGAGCTTCTGCAACACCAAGTGATTGGGCCGGCGATCTGGGAGGGTTTGAAGTGGCCTCTTCTCGTTTTGCCTGTCCAGTTCCCGTGCTCCACTTGTCTCGTAACAGCGTGTCCGTTGCCCCGGGGCAGCCCCATCTCCCGTCATGGACAGTGTTCGTGACCTTGGCAGCTCACTTGCCCTGGCCAGGGGTCTTCAGGTCTGCTCCCATCTTTCCTGAACTTTGGTTCTTCACCTTTCTCCTTCAATCCTGTACACGGTCCCATTTATTCCCCTGAATTCCCTTTTTGTTTCCATTCGCAAGCATTGTTTCTGTTGCTTGCAAACCATGGGTCCTAATGTTATGCGGCCCTTTGGGCCTTGAAATTTGAGGTAAATAATCCCACCTCGCAGCATGGTTGTAGAGATCAAATGAAACAACGTATGTGAAGTCCCTGGCCCAGTGCTGGCAGCGCAGGTGCCCAGTCGGGGTGACTACCCTCCCCTCTGTGTCTCTGCGCCTTGTCCCATGAACATGTCATTGTGATGGCTCTTTCTCCACTCTTTCCTTCCATCAGAAGCTTCGGTAGGAATTAAATTGAGCAAGTTATTGTAGAGGATAAATTCATCTCTTCCTGTGGCAAATATTTAATGAGCACCTACCATGTGCCAGGCCCTTCAAGGACTGGAGATGCAGCAGTGACTAAGACCAAGGTTCTGCTCACAAGGAGCCAAGTGGCCAGTCCTGCCTCTGCTTACACGCCTCCAGGGATGGGGAGCTTACTTCCACATAAGGCGATATCATCCATATTAGGACAGGCTTGACCTTCCCTGTTTCTTCCATATTATGAACTTCCAACCATCAGCCCCATTTTGCCTTTTGAAGTCCTACAGCCATGTCCTTGCCTGGGTTGGCCAAGAGAGACCATGCCTTAATCTTATTCCCTTGAAATATATCTCCTATGATATCGTTTGGAATCTCTTTGGAATGCATCAGGATATTCTCCCCCCTTGTTCTAGGCACAATACCTCTATTAATTCTGCCTCAGATGACTTTGGCTTTGATGGCAGCCTGTCGCATACCTGTCAGTGCCCATCACAGGCTTTTCTTTTCTGGAAGGGGCTGCTCTGGCTGCTTTCCCTTGGTCTCCTCTCCCCCTGCTCCTATTCTGAGACCTTTGGTTTGAAGTATAAATGCGGGACATGACATTTATTCCTGTCAAATGTCCTCTTGTTGGAGTAAGCCCGCTGATTTAGCAAGTCAGACCTTTTGAGATCCTGATTCTGTCACCCAACATATTTACTATTTTTCTCCTTTGTGTCACCCACAAGTGTCATCCCAAAGCCACTCGTGTCTCATTTGTGCATTGACAAGCCCGGCTTGGCCTCGCCTCTGTGCCAGGCTCTGGCCACCTGCTGCAGACGCAGAGATTCTCTTGAGGAGCCTACGGTCTGGATTGGTGGAGGACGTAAAAACAGGTATTACAGCACGGGTGTAAGTTCCCTGGGAACTGGAGGAGGCTGTCCGGGAATGCAAGCAGAAGTGACATGGAGCAGATCCTTGCCAGGAGTCCAACTGGGAGGAAAGGCGTTCTGGGAAGAAAGCACAGCAGATGCAAAGGCAAGGAGACAGGAAAGTTGGTGTCCTGTTCGGGACGCCGCTCGGGGTGTGGTGTGTCTAGGGCGCGGAGCTGAGTACACGGAATCTCTGTCTGCCTGGAAAAGTGGGTGAGAGAGGCCCTTGGGGTCTTGAGTGTTTCTCCAGGGCCAGCGAACCCAGGGACCTCTCAATGGAAACACCACCTGCGGGATTCCTGCACACGCTTGCAGGCACACCACACTCCTTCAGGCGGGCTACCGTTTGCGATGTCCACGGATCAGACGCTCCTCTCCTGGGGGTGTCCCTAGGAGCCCCACCAGGGCCAGGACTGGCTTGGCTTCTGGGCTCGTGAGTGCTGGTCAGGAACACTCAGCTCCCACCCAACACCCTCCTTGATCTTGACCCAAACTTTCCCCAGTCCTTCTGCCTCTCCCATGGGGCTGGGCCTGTCCCTGTAAGATCCTTGCAGTTCTGGGGGCCCAGCATGACTTACATTCTGAATTTAGCACCTTAGCCCAGCAGCATTCTGCCTTGCAAAAGCACCACTCTGCCAGCTTTACACGAAGGGGCCATTTAATATGCAGCTGAGAAACAGCCCTACAAAGCTAAGAAGATAAGGTGGAAATGTTGAATATTCATTTTTGTGGCTAGAGGGTGTTTTTCCTAGGATTCTGTTATTCAAATGAGCTTGGATTTGTAACTTCCATTTCAACAACAAATGCTTAAAGAAACACAACAGGATAATCCCCAGTTTGGTCTCCTGAGAGCTCCTCCAGGGTCACCTGCTCCCCAGAAAACTCCGCCCTGAAGGCAGGGCCCACGGCTGACCATTTCTTCCACTCTCAAGGACCTGACACAGCAGACAGGACGAGGATGAGTGAGAGCTGGCTGGTCCCGGGTCCTGGGGTCAGTGCCCACAATCCCACGATGTTCCAGTTGATCTCTAGCCTTTGACAGGGCAGTGGGCCAGCCTGACCCCCAGCTCAGCTTAGGAAGCAACTAGGCAGGGAGGTCAGTTGATGGTTTCTGGGGGCCACTGCCCCATGTTCCCCGTGGCACTGGTGAAGCCCATTCTACTAGACCTGAAAACTGAGTTTGAGACCAGATAGGTCAGCAATGAAAAGGTGAGCAGCAGTTAACATTTACATATAATAAAACACTTTTGCATCCATCCATGTCTTTCTATCTCCCCTAACACCTCTTGGTTCAAGCCCAGACAGACACTCACCTCCTAACAGCTTCCTGCCTTCACTCTTGCTCTTCTCCAGGCTCCACCTGGCAACCAGAGTGGTTTTTGAGAGTGTAAATTACATCATGTTATTCCGACTTAAAAGCCTTCCATGACTCCTGTTGAGTTTAGGATAAAATCCATGGCTTACACAGCCCAGCGGGCCAGGCCCCTGCCTGACTCTCTGAACCTTCTTTTGCCACTGTTCCTCCCATTCACTGGGCTTCTGCTTCTAATTCCTAGAGCATGCCAAGCTCTTTTCTGCCTCAGTGCCTTTGCACTGGCTGTCTTCCCTCGTGGGACAGGTTTCCCAGCTCCTCTCCTGGTGAGCTCCGTCTTGTCTTTCAGTTTCAATATCACCTCCTCAGAGAGGCCTTCCCAGATCTCCTCTCTGAGCCGGTTTCCCTGTGTGAATCCATGATAGCACTCTCTTCATTTTCTTCCTGGCCTTTCTAGTCACAATCTGTAATGGTTGTTTACTTGTTGTCTGTCTCCTCTATTTAAAGGCAAGCCCCCTAGGGCAGGGGTCTTCTCTGTCTTAGTCATCCCTGTACCCTCAGGACCCAGCCCAGTGCTTGCTAAATATCAACCGGATGAATTTACTGAGCATGAACTATGTGTCAGGCTCCTCATATACTTTTTCTCATTTGATCTTTACAATAAGTTCGTGGAGCCGGTCAATGTTCCCGATCACAGAGCTAAATCAACTCTCGCAACATCACACAGGGGCAGAACAAGGCACCGAACAGGAGTCTACCTGCCCCACAGTCCGCAGTCCACCGTCTCCTTTGCATCTGAAAATCCAAGTCCTGGTTTAGCTACTTACCGTCTATGGGACACAGGGCAAGGCCTCAACTTTTTGAACCTCCTTTCCCTCATCTGCAAAATGTGGGCATTAATAAAATGTGCCCCTATACTACCGCCGTACCATGGACTCTGGAGCCCAATTGTCAGGGCTCACCGCCCAACTACTGTCTGTGTGTCCTCGGGTGAGTGCCTTAACCTCTCTGTGCCTCAGTTTTATCATCTGTAACATGGGCATAAGTGGAGTTGTTGAGAGGATTACACGAACAAATGTGTGTAAAGCCTTTAGAACAGCGCCAGGCGTTTATATCTCAGTAAAAGGGTTAGCTCTTATTATTATCATCGTTGGTCAGCATTTAGAAACTTCATTGCTTTACAAACCCCTTTACATTTCAGCGTCACAAAAACCCTTTGAGGTGAACAAGAAAGGCTTTATCTTCCTACTTTACAGACGAGGAAACTGAGGCGCAGGAGATCCGGCTCCGAGTCTCCCTCCCTGCGGGTGGAAGCCCCCGAACTCACGCCCGCGTCCTGGCCTCGCGTCCTGTCCTCCACGTTTGTGCGGCTCCGTCTCCGACTTCACCCCGGTGCAGCGCTCCCCCTGCAGCCCCGCGGCCTCGCTTCTGCTGATCTGTCTTTTGCTCCATCAGGCCGGGCGGGGGCCTGGCCCTCGCGGGTGCTCTGCGCCCTTTGCGCGCTCCGGCTGCCCCCGCTTGCCCGACCTCGCCGCGGGGGTGACGCGCAAACTGAGTCAGCGCGCAGCCGAGGGCGCGGGGCGCCAAGGTCCCCGCAGCTCTGCGGGCGCGGCACTTCCCGGCCTGATATTTGCACAAAGTGCTCTCAGGGCCTCTTTACATTTGCACTTGCCCGCGGAGTTAGCGCCTCCGCCGAGCGCGACGTCTCCAAAGGGCGCTCGCATCCTGTGTCTGAGGAACCCAGGCGGATCCGAACTCTCCGTCTCACCGGCGTCGGGGTTCCCTGTTCTTGGCTGGTTGCCTCCCTCCTCCTCTCTGGCTCTCTCTCCAGCCTCATCCTCCCTCCCTCTTGGTTCTTTGCATCTGTCTTCCTCCAGTTCCCTCCATCTCTTTCGTCCCTTTCTCTCTTTCCATTTCTGCCTCTCTCCACCTCTCTTTCCCCAACTCCAGCTCTCTGTCTCTGTCTCCCCATCTCTGTCTTTACATCTTTTTCTTTCCCCTAATCTGCCACTCTCCCTCTCCTCTCGGTCCTCTCCTAGCCTCTCCCGACCCCATTTTCCCTCCTTGTCTCTCCCACTTCCTCTTCAACAGAAAGAATAAGGAGGCAGGTCTCAGCTCACGGCACATTGCCGTGATTGATGCCTCCGTGGTGGTTTGGACCCGTTCATTGGCCCCAGTGTACGTTCCCTGTCCTTTCAGAGGGTCCCTGGAGACGTAGGAGAGTAGAGGGGAAGGGCTCTTGGATCCCACCTGGGCCAAGCCCCCCTTACCCACGTGGCTTTGGGGACAACCAGCATAGGCTGAATCTTCCAGGGTATTAGCGCTGGGCACTAGCCCGGTTTGCCTTTTTACTTGCCTTCCTTCCCCTGGGCTGCTTTCTCCCAGCCTCAGCTCTCCACCACCGTTCCAGAGCTGGCTGAAAATTCCTCCTGGGAAATTCCACAACTTCCAGCCTCTCTGAGCAGGTGGGAGCTCTAAGCCAGAGGGGCTCACCCCAGTGGCCAGAAAATACCATTCTGCATCCCCACCCACTCTCAGAGTGGCCAGGCGGTCCTGGGGCATCTGGAACTCATGGGCTGGCTGTCTCTGGCAGGGAGTGGCCTAGGCTGGGCTTCCTTGAGGGGTTTGCAGGGGCCACCCTGCGGTTCCTGCAAGTGGAGAGCAGGATGAGTGGCATCTGGCACTCTGCTCTCCTGAAATGGGCTGGGCATGGTCAAGGACATGTCCTCCACCTGGACATCTACTTCCTTAATCCATTTCCGAGTACACCACTGTCCATGGTGAGCAAGCGGCACCCTGGGGTGGCTGGAGTTTGTGTTCTGGTGGCCAAGGTGTCCCCAGCCTGGGGTCAAGGAGGCTGGGGGGGGGGGGCGGGGGCGAGGGAGTGGTGGATCTCCTTTCATAGGCCTTTGTGTATTTCTGTCCTTCCCTGCCTGCTCTGCCCTTTCAGAGGCCTCCAGGCTCTCTCCAGCCTGACTGCTCTGCTGGGCACACCTGGTCTGCACGTCAGAGCTGCATCACTTTGAAATACTTTGTTCAAAAAGTTCACTTAGATACTACACCCATTCGCTTCAGCACAAGAAATTCCGCCATTACTTTCGTCAATAAAGACCTATTCACATCTGCAAATATAATTGCAATTGTGTTGAAGACTTGTTTCAAAATAATTTTAAAAATTTTATCACTAACACGTGAGAACAAACTTTGTTGTTGATGGTAGCTGTCAAGAATTTGAAAAGATCCTCGTGAAAAATTTTGACTATTTGTGTGAAGCCATTTGCTCAATTGTGCGTAATCATTTCCAGTATAAAACCTGATGCTGGAAAAATGTATTTCCACAAGCAAACTCAAGTTTCTCATTAAAACATTGAAAGGATTTAATGTGGCAGCTATATACCAACTCCATATTTACTATCTCCCCTAGAACTTTGCCTTTTATTTTTCTCATCCTAATTATATTTTATAAAGAAAATTCCATTCATTTTTAGATGTCTCCCAATGGATCTACATGAGGTCTGCAGAGGGGAAGAACTGGCCTTTTGGGGAGATGGTGGCCGCAAATGGGAAATTTCTAACTGAGGGTGTGGCTGCAGCAAGGTCAGCGGGGTTTTTTCTTCCGGGAACAGGAAGTTGTCCCAGTGTGAGCAGCCCCGGATTTGCAGGCTGCCGCCCTGCTTCTCCCTGCTGGAGTACTGCCCAAGAGGACACCAAGAGGACACAGTACAGCCCTGATTGCCTCCCAGAGGCTCCGTGGCCTCCCCGGTTCTGGACACCGCCTGCCTCTCTGCAGAATGGCGCCCCGCTTTCCTCCCGCGCTGCGGCAGCTCCTCCCCGCCGGGTGCTGCCCTGGACACGGCGCCGCGCCCCGCCAGTGGTTGACACGGTCCCTGGCAGATGTGTCCCTCACGCAGGGTTTGCTCCTGGGGGGACCTTCCTTGGAGAGCTCTTGAGCATTGCAAATGCCAGGCAGAAATGCCGGTCCCCAAAACCTGCCTTTCTGGGGATGGAACCACCTGAGTGATCTGTGCACCAGGAAATTTGCACACTCTGGAGGAGGAGGACCTGGCTGGAGCAGAAGGCTAGCTGCGTGACCTTGACCTTGACCTCCTCAGTTCTTCTCTCTAGGCCCCAGTTTGCCTATGTGTTACTAGGAGGCGCTAATACTTGCCTTGCGGGATTGTAAGGAGAAAATGAGAAAGTGTATGTAAAAACACTTTATAAACTGTAAAGTGCTGTACGCATGGAGGGGTTGTGATGATTGCTGTTAGCAAAAGCAATACAGCTATGACTCTGACTGAACCACGAATGATCATAGAAACACTTTTGGAGCATTTCTACAGTGAGAAGCTCCTGGGGGGTTCCGGTGACAAAGGATGGGTAGTGAGGGGGACTTGGCTGGCAAGGAATGACTCCCGCTCCACGATCCAGCTCAAATTAGCATCTCCGGCCGCAGACTAGAGCCCTGCTCTTTCATTCACTAAACAAACATTTACTTATTTATTTTTAAATAGCTTTTCTCCTTTTTCCCGTTCTGAAAGTAATGCATGCTCATTCTAGAACATTTAGAAATACAGATACACTGAATGAAGAAAGTAAGTCGCCCCAAATCCTGCTGCCGTGAGTGAGTGTCTTGGGCACACACACATCTCCCCACACTCTTTCAAATGCATTTTAGAAAAACGTTATATCATATAATACTTGCTGTTTTGTGATCTGCTTAAAAAAAAATCAAACAATAATACTTGGTCATAAACTATCCTTCTACAACATGATAAAAATCACTGCGTAGCTGTCCATACCACTAAATATTCAGTGGTGCCTACTGTGTGCAGACCCCAGAGCAAGCCCCTTGCAGGGAGAGAGGGGTGAGCCGAGTCATCCTTGTCTACCCCCTGGAAACTCAGCAACCTGCAGAGGCAATCGGACCACCCAGGCAGATGGGACCTGCTGAAATACAAGACGGGTGGTGTTTAGCCCTGCAGGAGGTGTACCAGGAGGGAGAGAGGACATTTCCAAAAGAGGGAGCAGAGCAGGTATCCTGGAAAAGAGGACTCACCTAGAAGGGTGGGCTGGATTTAAACATGTGCAAATGTGAAAGAATTCTGGATGGCAGGGAGAGCATGAGTTACAAGACCCCCCTATCTTCAGAAAAATGACAAAATCATGACATGCTCCCTGTGCTTTTGTGGAAGCTAGGAAAGAGGGTGGGGTTTTGCATCAGGAATCGTGAGCTCAAACCTGTTATCCCAGCCAAAGGATGGGGAGCATTTACAGCGGGTTATATCAGTGACCTTGAGCAAGTCACATGACCTCAGAATGTTAAAGCAGGAAAGACTCAATGACCTCCTTCCAACGTGACATTTTATAGATGGAGAATTTAGGCCAGAACATGGGGTGACTTACCTGAGATGACACAGCAGTTACTGGGGCTGATGCTAGGAGCTGGTGGACTGCCTCAAGGTGAGGACCAAGCTGTTTATAAAAGTTCACCCAGCACTGGGCACAGACCTGCACAGGAACCTCCCAGGACAAGTTCATTAAATGGAACTGAGCCACCACAGCTCTGTAACCAGCCCAGCCTTCTAGAACTGTCTTGGGGAAGACCATGAGAGGGAATGCATGTGCCATGCTTCCGGAGACCACAGTCAAGAGGTATTAGCTCCTGTCCCTCCTGCCCTCCCCTCCCTGGGAGGAGGGCTCCTATCTGAGTCAGGCTGTTTGGTTAGAAGAAACAGAGATCCTCTCAGACTGTCTCAAATAGAAGGGAGTTTATTGTAAATATATGTAAAGTTCTCTTGGGAATCCAAGGATGGGAACCATATGGCAGTCAGACCTCATGGGAATTGGAGCTGGGATCTGAAAAACTATTAGAGGTCAAAGCAACTCTTTTACCAGGACATCAATCTCTCAGGCTAAGCATCCACCTATATATGCATGCATCCACCCATCTATCCAACCATCTATCCCGTGATCCATCCATGATCCACCCACCCACCCATCCATCCATCCATCCAATCATTTATCCCATGATCCATCCATCCATCCATCTATCCATCCATCTGTCTAACCATCTATCCCATGATCCATCCACCCATCCATCTATCCAACCATCTATCCCATGATCCATCCATCCATCCACCCATTCATCCATCCATCCATGCATCTATCCAACCTTCTATCCCATGATCTATCCATCCATCCATCCATCCATCCAATCAAAGGTTCCGTGAGCTTCTGCCCTCCAGTGAGCCTCTGCTGTGGGCTAACACGTACTATGGTGGAAACACAAACAAACAGGCACAGTCCTTGCTCTCAAAGAGCCCACAACCTAACAGAAAATTGCTGTCATGTTTATTCATCCTCCAGGAAGCATTTCTGTGTGCCAGGTTGGGACTGGTGTTGGGGATGTAGAGATGAATGAGGCACCCACATCTCTCTCCAAGAACTCACAATCCAGGGAGGGGGACCCATGGATACAATCATAATACAATCTGATTGGTGCCAAAAGAGAAATGGATGGATTGATTAACTGATATTCTGCCTTGTTCCATAAAAGATTTAAGATTTAAAGATATGTGGATTAAGACTCTGGGACGGGCATCAGTGTGGCGCTATTTTGCGTTTGTATTGTTGAGGTCACAGGGCCAGAGCATATCCTTACAGATGGGAGTGGGGTTTTCACAAAAGGAAACGAAAATGTCCACTGTCGGTCTTCTAAGAAAGATGTCATTCGTGCAGCAGGAAATGAGGACTTTGGCAAGCAGGTATCAGGCGGGACTCAGGAAAAGACTTTCTGCCTGTGGTCTGAAGGGCAGTTTGTCCTAGATTCTGAAGTGTGGTGATACCTGGAACATTCCTAGAGGTGGTGGGGTGGGAGAGAGGGTGGAAGGTGAGCTTCGCTGGACCACATGGGAGTGGGCCAAGAGCCTGTCCTGAAAGGGACTCTGGGGCAGGTCTGGGCCCGTGCCATCCTTCTCTCAAAGGTACCTTCTTCCCTTATTACAAGGTGACCATACATTTGATAGCCCAAACTGACACACCCTAGAGAGTAAAAGGGGCGCTATTAATAATTATGCTTAGACTGCAAGAATAAAGGGGAGCACGTTAATGGCCTGCTTATCACTAATCCTTCAGTAAAGGGTTGTTCGAAGGTATGCACTGGTCTCTGTCATCTGGGGAGAAATCAGAAAGGGCCTTGCTCATGCTTGAGGCCCATGAGAATATCTGAATTCTGAAAGAAGTTATTATTGACTCCAAAATGCAAAAAGAAAATTGCAAGATAAAAAAGAATAGGTGTTTTATTAAATGTCCATAAAACACCAGGTCAACTTGTTCACTGCTAAATTCATAAAAACTGCTTTCCATGGGAAACTGGTTTGCAGATTCGATTTTCTCTTTTCTCGGGAATCCTCGAGAAGGACTGCTGAGAAATCATAGCCAAACATAAATCAGCTGCTCATAGCCAAATAATTCCAAAAGTCAAATTATAAAAATTTTTTCAAAATATTTTTACAGCAAGAAATTATACAACTGAAGCCTATGGGTGTGTTTTTATATGGGGTGTGGCCTTCAATGAAAGGCAGAATCAATGAAAGTCTTTAAAAGGCCCGGAGCACAGGCAGGGCCGCTGTGGCGCACAGGGGCATCATTCGCATCATGGTCAATGTGAATGGCACTGTAGAGTTGTGCAGTGCATAGCCTACCCAGCTGTACAAGGTGATCTTGGACACGAGGTTGGGCAGGGTGCTCTTCCAGAGGCCAAAGACAGGGTGGCAGTGAGTGGGGCAGTCTCTAGGGAGAACGATCATGCCTGGGAAGCAGTGCAGTGACGAGACAAGGAAGCTAGAGCTGAAAACACTCCATGCATTAGAACGAAGTCTTTTCTGTTTGCTCGTGGTCCAGCAGGGCAGACAGCCTTGTACACAAAGAACTGGGGTCAGAGGTAGTAACGATGACAAAGGCTACAGCAGCAGCCAGGGACAATGTGGTGGGGGGGCATAGGGAAAAGGGAGAAGGTAATCTCAGATGAAGGGATTGTGGAGACTGTGTAAATAAGGTTGGTTAGCCCTGAGCCTTAGAGCACAGTGAAGATTGACTCAGGCAGAGAGCCGGGCTGGCAAGCACAGGTTACAGGGCTCCCTGGGGGTTCCTGGGGTGGTCCTAGCAGCCCGCTCCTCTGGCCCCTTCTCTGCTGAAAGATGTCAGCCATCAGGTGCTGTTAAATTCCAGCTGGACAAAACCCGCTGGACAGGAGAGCGGGGCGTGACTTGCTGGGAGCAAAGGTGTTCAACCGGGTTCAGCCTTTTTTCTGACACCAGCTCCTGTCTCGGCAGGGAGTAGGCTGCAGGCGGGGTATACTGGAACTGCCCCTCCCCTCCACTCTATGCCAGGGCCTCTGGGCCAAAGATGAATTTCTTTTTCTTTTTACCATAAAGTAGCTCCCTAGTTTGCTGTAAATCTGTAAAACTGCTCCTGGTCCGGGGAGAAGTGTGAGGTGACCTTCAGGAGCTCCCCAAGGAGCATTGGCGTTGAAGGTGGCATCATCCACCCAGCTTCAGAACTGGACAGGGCCAGCCCCTCATTGGGGGGTAAAGAAACTATTATTATTCCTTTTTTACCGATGAGGAAATTAAGACAAAGAGTGAACTGCCTTGTCCATGATCAGCCGGCAATTATTGGAGCCAGCCCCCCGATCTCCATGTGTCAGGCATAGGCAGTAAGGTGAACTAGATTTTAACACTGAGAGCATTTGAACATGCAAGGGTAGAAAAGGGAAGATTTCAGGCTAAGGGGTCAGCGGAACAAAGGTGGGGGCAGATGACCGTGGTAGCCGTCCTGAGTTCAAAAGACCTGATGCTTTTTCGAGCCAGGTGGGATTTTTCAGTGTTTTACTTTTATTAGCCCTCTGACTCCTCATAAGAACATTATCAAGTAGGTACGATGAATCCCATTTTATGGATGATAAAACTGAGGCACAGAGAAGTTAAGTGACCTGTTTAAGGTCACACACCTATTGAGTGTCAGGACTGGGACTCGAACCTAGGCAGCCTTGCCCCAGGGCCCCCTGCTTAGCCACCAGGCAGTAGTGCCACTCACGTGTTGAATACCTGCTGTGGTGCTGCCACCTGCCTCCCTAAGTCATCACTGGATGTCATCCTCGTCACCACACTCAAAGCAAGGACGATGATTATTGCCATTTTCCAGAGGCGGAAACTGAGGTTCAGACAGGGCTGGTAGCCTGCCCAAGGTCACGCTCTGCCTTCCATCCTGGGAGTCGTTTCTGACAGGCTCCCACTTCATTGAGAAAAGCCTCACACTCCCCATAATTCCACACTCCCAGATCAATCGCTCCCCGGCCTGCCACGGAGGCCCGTGTCGCCACTAGATCAGCTTTAAGGTTTTCAATAATTCTGTGAAGAGACGGAGCAGCATAAAGCAAAGCTAAAAATATCATTTTTCTGTAGCTGTCATAACAACATTTGGGCTAATTGATTCTCAATAGAATAATGACATCCAGTATGTAGTGAGAAATATTCATGAAGAAGATCTGTGAAATCCTCGAGGTGCCGGGCCACGCGAGCAGCCCAGGACAGCCCAGGAATCAGTCCGTGTAGACGGGGCAGGTGCCAGGCCTGTGGCGCGCGGGGTGGGCGAGGCCTGACCGCCAGCCGGTGCCACAGCCTCGGGCCTGAGTTTGGACATCAAAGCATCCGCGTCACTGAGGTTTGTGGTTCCCAACCCCCAGGCTGCTTTAATCAGAGAAAGGTGATGAAAAGATTAGAGGGTATGATTTATGGAGGGAGATTAGCATCAGAGGAGTCAAGGGGGGAGAAGAGAGAACTCTCTTAAAATCGTTGAGATAACAAAGGCTGCGGAGGAGCGTGGGGGAAGGTGGGGAGGCAGCTGCGAGGCTGGAGTCTTGAATGAGTCCCGTTGGGATGGGCAGGAGGGCAGGGAAGTACCACCAGCTCTGAGGGCGTCCAGCCCAGCCCTGATCAGCCAGGCTGTTCCTGGGCGGCCTCTGGGTGGCTCAGGCTCTGGGGGCCTTCCTGCTAAGACCGCTTCTGCAGGGCCCTATCATAGGGCCGCCGAGAGAAGGGAGGCCAGGTCGGGGTCTTTGGGGTGGTATATGTGGCTGTGTTCTGATCTGGTGGGATGGTTTTCCAAGCTAGACACTGTGATGCTCAGGGCTGTGTGTCCGTGTGTGCTGCGTGACCACTAGCAGGCACAGGTCCCACGGAGGCACACGTTGTTGGTGCGGTGTAAGTGTGCACGTGTCTGAGGCACCCCTCAGGGTGTAAGCAGGATTCTCATGTTTCTGAAGCACCTGGCATGTGCCAGGCACGGTGTTAAGGACTTGACAGGCGGGAGCTCATTTCATCCTCACGGCAGCCTTTTGAGATCGGGACTCATACGATTCCTGTTCTACAGAAAAGGGAAACTGAGGCTCAAAGAGGTTCAGTAACTCCACCAAGTCACACAGCTAGTTAAGTGGCAGAGCTGGGACTGGGGCCCATGTCTGTCTGGCCCTAGAGCCCACAGGATGCTAGAGAGAGGGGAGTGGGGAGCAGGGGTTGGTGGGAGAGGATCCTCTGGCGTGTGTAGGGTCCATGAGGTGCGTGTCTGCTGAGTGTGCTGTGCTGTGCGTCCCTGTGTACCCCCCGTGGGGGCTCAGTGTGTGCTGTAAACACGCATGTGCAGAAGGAATGGTGCGGGGTATTGTATGAAGTGAGTCTGCGTCTATGGGAAGGTCCTTCGGGGGCACAAGCCATCCCTTAGTGAGGGTGTAGCGCCCCATTCCGCACCTCAATTTCCCCAAGTTTCACCGGCCGTTAGGTAATAACGTGGCCGCTCAACCATCACAGCCCTAAATCCTCTCTCCCGTGCCCCTTCCTGCTGAACATCTGCCCGTCCACAGTCTCACCCTGGTATTTCTGGAAGCCCCCTGGGCTGTGCTGTGTGAGCTCTGTAACTGTTCCCTGATGTTCTCTTCCTCCACGAACATCTGTAGCCGGGGACCGGAGGAGCAGGCACCTGCCTGTGCGCCTGGGCCCCCCGAGGCCGCTCAGCTTTGCCTCCAGGAGACGCCTCCAGGTGTGCAGGCCCAGAAGCACCGGCAGGCTGTGCGCTCCGTGAGCACAGGACTGTGTCTCTTGTCCACCACTAAATCGTCAGCCCCCAGCGAGGCCCAGGAACGCAGTGCCTGCTCAATACACAGATATCTTAGATTCCCTGGAGACGCCACCGCACTAGACCATCCCGTGTCACACTTTGTAACCTGGGCACCCGAAAACGGCTCCTCCTACCTGCTTCCGCCCCCTCAACAGGGCCCAGACACCAGGAAGCCCGAGGACGACACCCAGGACAATATCTTGTTCCCCTCTCCATTCCTTTAGTCCAAACCTCATGCAAATCAGCTCCTTCCAGACTTGCCGACGAGCCCATTGGCACAATTAATAATGTCTAATAATTAATGAGTAACATTTATTGAGTACTGGTTCAGTGCCAGACTCTGTGCTAAGCTGTCAATGTGAATTACCTCCTTTCCTTGCAAAGCAGCCTCACGAGTTAGGTATGATTTTTACCCCCATTTTACTGGTGAGGAATCTGAAGCTCAGAGATGGTGTGTAACTTTCCCAGAGACACACAGTTAGTAAGTGCAGGAGCTGGGAGCAGAATCCAAGAAGTCTGACTTCGAAACTTGCCTTTAACTACTGTGTGACATGCCTTCCGGATTGGTCTAAATTCCAGCTAAATGAGGTCTGAGTTGAGAGCTGAGCTACACCATACCATTAACTTCCTGTCAGCAAATCTTTGATGTCAGTATCATGGTCCTGATTTTACAGATGAAGAAACTGATCTCAGAGCAGTTAAGCAACTTGTCAATAGTCAGCCAAGGACTAAAGAGGCTGAGCTGGGATTTGAACCCAGATCTGCTGCCTCCAGAGCCTCAGTCCTCATGCCGTGCCATCCCTCTGGGGCCTGGAGATAATCTTTGGTCACAGGGAAATGGGTGGGAAGGAGTAAGGGAGGGGGACCCGGCCAGTATTGTGCAGTCCAGAGCAGGGCGTCAGCATCCTAGAAGAAAACATAGAAATCCTAGCCCCCCAAGAGATGTGGCAAAGGGGACAGGTAGGTGACCTGGCCTCCATAAGGGGGCATTCGGAGCTGCTGCCGCCCACATCAGAGGCATGTTTTGGGTTTCAGTTCTTTAGCAGAGAGCCTTCGAAATTACATCCAAACTGTGCACTCCCATGGGACAAGAGTACCAGGATCCTGTCTGCTGGCCTTTCATTGGTCTGGGAGGAGCGGTGCTCCCCACGATCACTAGATGCTCACTATGAACAGAATGGCATCTCTGTCCGGAGTCAGCATGTGATTAAATAGAAAAAGAAGGAAAAAACAGATCTTGCCCATATAAATCTAGGCACTGCTGTTTATTAGCCATGGGCTAGGCTGTGGGCCAGACACAAGTCTCTTTGAGCCTCAGTTTCTTTATGCATAAAATGGGGTGATTAATGCTTGCCCCTCCTACCGGAGAGGGCTCTGGGGTGAGGCTTCTGCTTTTGTTGCTGGGGCAATGAAAAGTGCTAAAAGGACATCAGAATGGGAGGAGTCTGGTAGGCAAGGCAGCTTGGAGGCGCAGGGGAGTGGAGAAGGCACAGAGAGACATTCCCTGAAAGCATACGATCTATGGGGTCAGGTCAAAATGGAAATCCTCACTCCAGCCTGTAAGCCTGAGTCCAGAAGTATAGCTCTTTGGTATCAGCAAAGTGGAGACGTTTTCACTTCCCAAGACGAGCCATTTTTGTAGCTCATTCATTCGTATATCTATTCTTTAAATCAATGTTTGTTGGTAAGGGGTACATGGGAAACACTTGACCAAGTGCTGTGGGGACCTTAGAGGTGAAATAGACAAGGACCCTCCCCTTGAGGATTTCATGGCATATTTGGGGAGATAAGATAAGACCTACACATAGTTGCTATGATGTGAGGCACGGGGTGGCGTTAACCATACGAAGGGTACAGATAAGTTACCGTGGAAGTTCATAGACGGGGACATCACTTCCAGCCAAGGTAATCAGGGAATGCCTCTTGGAAGAAGTGTCATTTGAGCTCCGAAGTAGCCTTGAAGGATATAAACACACTGTCACACAGGGAATGAGTCTTCCAGGGAGATCGCACTTCATGCATTTGAACTCAACCATGTAGATGTACACAGCATAATAATAAGGACAAAGCGTGTGTATGGAAAATAAGGTAGGGGTTCTGACCCCCTTTCACTCAAGGAGCTGCGCCCCAGAGCAGGCACGAGAGACGGATCCTGCTGTTTCCCCAATGGCTTCAGTTCTTTGCGCCTCTTTTCTTGTGAGTATCACCCTCAGGGTGATTCCAGCGTCAAAGACACGCATTTTTCATGTAACGTGGCCCCTCAAATCAAGCCAATAACCTCGTCTGGTGCTTAACCCAAAGAAAAGCGATTTGTTCCAACGCTGAAGGAAAACCGCAATGTTGGACTTACGGAGATGGCATATTGGTCTGCCTCCTAAGGGATTTGTAAGGGTAATTTCGACCATGCCTGGTTTTTCCCTTTACGCACCGACTTGAAACACCATCTCTCCATCACACAGACTACCGTCGTGGGAGCCGCGCGCGCAGGCATGGCGAGGTAGGGCGGAGATGTGCGGGGAGCGTCATTAGAAGACTCCGCGACTGCTGAGGGCCCCTCGGACTCCAAGAGCTCCTGAGTCGGCTGTGATCTTTGCGATCCTCATTAGAAATTCTCTCCAGAGCCCGGGGCATATGCTTTTGCTCGTCTTTAATAATGGCAAATCTTCATGCTTTGAGGTTGGATTTGATTTCGGGAAACAACCACAAGAGGCATTTGGAGCCCAGCCTGATGGAAGAACAAGCTGGAAAATGTGCTTCTGGTTAAATGGGAAGTGTGACTCTAATTGGCACACGGGGATGCCAAGTTCAGGTAGAAGCCAGAGCAGGAAACTCCAGGGAAAACTCCAGGGTTGCTGCAGGGAATGCCAGGCGGAGAGCGGGGGCAGGCAGAGAGGGAATTCTGGGGGCCTTGGCTGGGCCGTATGGGGACCCCACCAACTGGACTGGGCTTCGTCTCCCTCCCACAGCTCAGTTACAGACTCAGTGTTAGGAACGGGTTAGAGCTGTTTTCAGGGTGTCTGAGCCCAGTGGAAGCCAGCAGGTGTACTGTGGATGCAGATTCTGCTCTGTGCTCAGAGGCCATGATGGCGGGTGGAGGGGGCCCTCCAGTCCTCTCTGTGAGTTGACCCTGGCGCTACAAGACCTCAGGGGCCACCCAGTGAGGAGGTCTCTCTGGACCTCATCAGCCTACTCACTGGAGGTTGGCCAGAGGAAGACTTGGAAGACTACCTCCCATGCCTTCAGATGGTAGACTGACCACCAGAGCTCCTCCAGGGCTCGGCCTGCCTGGGACAGATGACCCTCAGCAGCTCTGAGGAACTGCTGCAGTGTCCCTGCAAATTCCCGCACAACCTCTGGGCAGCGACAGGAGGCACCGGGTCCAACAGGGATTTGCACGCCTGCTCCTCTCTCCCTCCACCTCTGCCATCTGGGGCTATGGGCCTAATTCCACAGTGACCTTCCTGTGCCCACATCCCACACCTACAGAGATGGGCCTCCTTCTCCTGGTGACTTGATCACTGACTCCAAGGGCACTGCCCAGAGACCAACTCCAAAAACTTGGGGGTGGTCCTGAGCTTGTGGGGGGGGGGCTTCTTTGGGGACTGGGCATGCTTGTTAATGTGTTTGTTTTATAGTCATCCTCAAATAGTCTCAAATGGTGATCCATCTGGTCTTCTCGTCCTAAGAGGCTGAACTCACAGGCTCTGGGCTCCGAAGATGAAGTGCAGAGCGATCCACAAGGGGAGGAGGCAGATCAGAGGCTCACACCACGTGTACACACACTCCCACACCCTGCCCGCCCCCGCAGATGCGCTCTCACACTCTCCTTACACTCCACAGGCTCATACTCCCCCAACCCACTCCCTCGTACACACGCACACTCAGCCTGCAGAGAGACACGTACCCACCACTCCCAAATTTTCCACACATAGTTATTTACACCTCTCCCCAGCACGGATGCACATAACCACATGGCATTCCCTACATGCTCCTGGAGGACACTACGACTAGGGGAACATCTGAGAGCATCCTATAAATGCCCCTCTCCCCACATGAGCTTTTAAGCAAAATGGTATAAGAGAAAAAGTACAATCTCACAGTTGGATGAGTTGGACTAACGGGATGGAATTGCTACATGCGAACCAAGCAACCTTGGGCAAGTCACTTCTCGTGCCTTACTTTGCCCATCGGTAAAGCGGGTGTAACAATAACCCCCACGCACAAGGTCATTGTGAGGAGAGTATGAACTAATGGAGGAGTGCTCTTTGCTTTTTACCCTGCAGAGTACAAAAAAATGTTCATCGCCAGAATCATCATTATTATTTCCAACTGAGGAACAGGTCATATTCAGATTAAATGGACCTTCCTCAGCCAGCCAGTCCAAAGTAGAGTGGGCCAACAAAGTCCATCTCAGATGGGTAGAGTCGTTCGTCCCTACATGCAAAGCCATCTGGGCCCGGGCTCCCTCCCCCAGCCTCTGGCTCAGGTGGTTTGGCATCCTGACCCAGGAGATCCAAGATGTGCGTTGGAGGTGGAACTGGTCAGTGAGGACCCAGAAATGGCCAGGCGATTCCCAAAAGAACTTAACATAATCAATGCAGCATCTATTACAAAACGTCTATATGCAAAGATGACTTCTTGCCCCAGCAGATGAAAAAGTGACTATTGGCAAATCCCTGACAAATGTTTCTGGGATGTGAAGGCTTTGGGGAAGGTAAAGAGAGGAACGGAAGGGGGAGACCCACAGCCCCTTCAGCTTGCAAGGAAAGGGTGGGGATCAAGGCCTGGTGGTCCAGGGGCAAGAGGAGTTGTGGGGGGTCCAAGGAGCAGCTGAGCAGGATGCCCACTTCCGAAAGCCTCCTGGGAAGGTGCCATGGGGTCACTGGTGGCTGGAGGGACGCGCACTTGAATGATGTGTAGATTATGCTGCAAAGGGGTGGACGGACCTGGATGTGCCATGGGCTTCCTGTAACTGCTTGAGAAGCAAAGAGTTCCAATAAAACAGTCGGGGAAGGAGAAGGGGTGGGGTGGATGATGTGCATACAGTGGTTGGAAACTCAAAGAGACAAACAATTCTGCCTTCCAGTGAGGCGAACTTTGCAAATGGGAGTGAGCAGAGGACATCAGGAAGCTGGACTTGGGTATCCGCAGTTGGCACAGGGAGTAAGAGAGCGATGGGGCCTTGGAGATGGGATCTCCCAGCCTTCTGTCCTTACAGGAGAGACTGAGGCCCAGAGGGGGAAGGCTGTGCCTCAGTTTCCCAGTGAGGCAGGGGGTGAGGTTCTCAGGATAGACAGGGGTGAAGGTGGATGCATCTGCGCATGATGAAATCGTGCGGCAACGTGTGTATAGATACGTGCATTTTCCCAAGGAGAAGGACCATCACCTTTATCATTTTCCAGAGGCTTTTAAGACTTCAAACACGTGAAGATGTATCCTGAAAGGTGAGCATGCTAAGGTTCAAATCCTAGCTCTGCCCCTTCCTAACTGTGTGCTTTGGGCAAGTTACCAGCCCCCCTGCATCTCACTTTCCTCATCTGTAAAATGGGGATAATAAAATCCCCCTCCACAGGGTTTTGAGAGGATTCATTAAATAAAATCACATCAAGTGTTTAGCAAATTGCTTCGCATCCAGTAAGTCCAGAAATAGTAGCTATTATGATTTACGCTGCTATAATAACTATAGTATTATCTTGAAGATTAGGGGAAAAAGCAAGCACCTCTTGCTTGTACTTGAATGCGTGCATACCGGCGGATGAGGATGAGCCTAGCCGGGTCTGGCCCATGGAACCTGGGATGCAGAGCCAGGGGCCGCTGGCAGGCGGGCTGGGAGGCAGCCCCACACCCGCCAGGCGGTTTGTATGCAGCGGCTGTTGTGAGAGTGTGTCCCAGAGAGGGGGGGGGCCTGCTCCATAAGACTGATTTGTTGCTGCTGAACCTCATTAATCAAATCTTACCGGAGAGAGCCTCCTGCAGCTGCTGGCAGGTCAGCGTCGGGGAGATAAGTGATGTAGCCAGACCCAGCAAGGGGGAGAGACGAGGCAGCCATAAGTCTTGACAGTGGCAGGCTCTGAAGCAGGAGCTCCGAGCAGGCGCGTCCTCGGTGCCTGGGGCAAATCTCCGAGTCAGGACAAAGTTCTTCCTCCCGAGAGATGCTCAGGAGAAATGTGGAGCTGGCAAGAGATGTGTCTGGGAGCTGCCCCTGAGAAGCAGGGAGTTCAATGTGTTTGGGGATAATCGAGTCAGGGATGACCCATGACATCGTGGGGGTTGTGGTTCTTCAGACCGCTGGATTCCCCACACAGACACCCCGGCATCCCCACAGACCCGCTTCCTACCTTGCTGACCAAGCAAGGTTCAAATTTAGTGTTTTCAGTACTGGGTTTGTCTGCTGCTGCTCTGTGGGAAGGTCACTCCCCTGTTCTGAACCTCAGCTTCCTGACTGGTTCCAGCAACAATAGAACCGAGGAGTCTTCGCCTGGTAGCTGTAGTTGCTTTCTTGAATCCTCATTTACAATCACATGATGTAAGTGCCGTGATCTTCCCATTTTAGAGAACAGGAAACTGAGGTCATGTAGAGCTGCTGTGCCACTCTTTGTCACTCTGTTTGGCCCAGCCACACATGTAGGAAGCGGTGGTCCGCTCTGTGGGGTGGTCAGGGAACAGGTTCTCAGGGCTGGGTCAGGTGGCTTGCTCTGATTGTCGAGGGGCTGTGCAAGGAGTCCCAAGTGGGTCTTAGGGGTCTCTGCCCCTGGGGAGCTGGCAGGAGGCTTGCAGCTGACTTAATCGTCTACTTGAACCAAAGGAGCTGCTTCTGCTCTCTCCCTGGGTACCAATCTTTCTTCTTGGCTACAGGATGCCCCCTGGTGCCAAGACCTGTGCTAGTAGAGGCAGTGAATGGAGCGGGGCTCTGGAACATGACTGCCTAGGCTGATGTCCCAGCCCCGTCACTCACTGTCTAGCTGTGTGACCTTGACCTTTCACTTCTGAGTCTCTATTTCCAGTCACAAATTATAACCACTTCAATGAGCCGTTCTGAGGCTTATGTGGGGAAAAAAATCCCCAAAACTTGTAAAGCATTTAAAACAGTGCCTGGCACGTAGTAAGCACATGATTACTATGCTATTGTTACTGGGGATCCAGAGAGGAATCAACCTGGCAGCTCCCCCTGGGAGCCTTGTTTCTCCTCTTCTGTCTGTAGCGACCTGAGCCCTATGCCTCCTGGAGTCCTCCTTCCTGCTCTCCAGTCTCTTCTCTCCTGCCACCCCAGGCCTCTCTTTCTACTCTGCTCATCACATTTCTGGGACCACGATTTATCTTCAACCCCTGGCAAGAGATGGGTTGGACACCTACTTCCGTGGACAGCATCATCTGTAATCTCAGAAACTGAAAAATGATGAAATTAATCCCCACCGCCCCAGTGGATGTGCAGATAATAACGACAGTTTTTTGCATACTAAGAATGTAGTGAGCCTCATGCCACACGTGTTACAGCATCAGCTCACGTAATCCTTACAGCATCCTGCGAGTTAGGTCCTATTTTGGGTCCGTCTTACAGCTGAGGAAGCTGAAGCTCAGAGAGGGTGAGTAACATATCCAAGGTCACCCAGTTAGAGAGTGGCAGAGCTGGGGGTTACTGACTGCCCTTACCCTAACCCTAACCCTGACCCTAAGGTTGAGCCCCCAGCACAAAAAGCTAGGCCAGCATTAGGGACTTAGAAAATGCTGGTCCCTTCCCTCCTCAGCCTCCCCTGCCTTGGAGAGGCCTCCATGTTTAGAGGGTTGGCTGGGCCCAAGTTCGAGAGTTGTTAACTTCTCAGTAGTTCTCTCTTTGCCTCATTATGGGGTAAAACTGCATTTGGTTTTTAAAATTCCCTTTTTATTTAGTCGCTGTGAATGTTAAGAACTGCCAGTACTGGAAGCTGAGATCCCATCCATATGCCAGGTTTTAAATAGCAGACTAGAAACAAGTTTACACAGGAAGATGAGACTCATTCTAAACACGCAGCTACTGCACTGTTCAGACAAGAAGCCGGTGCCCCTGGCCCGCCCCGCCCGCGCCCCAGCCTTCCCACTTCAAATGATTTCGGAGGATAATCTTTCTTGTTTTAGAAAAACATTTCTGAATACCGTCTGCTATTCTTTGTGCAAGAAGCAGCAAGCAGTGACCCAGTCACAGCAAGGTGTGCACTTGCGTTCGTTTTTTCTGGACAGCAAGGAGGGCCTCAGATAATCCATCGGCATTTATCCCCGGAAGTGGTTTCTACCTGCGTGGACTCGGACATGCGCCATCCCTGCCCTGAGCAGCCGGGCGAAGCTACGTGGGGAGGAAACGCACTGGGCTTGACATTCCCGCTCTGCCAAAACTGTGCTGTGACCTTGAGCAATGACTCTACCCCTCTGAGCCTCAGTTGCCTCCTCTGCAAAATGGACGTGGCAGGTGGAGCATGACGGTTAATTGCACGGACTCTGGCAGTGTACTGCCAGTGTTCAAAAACCTCAGTCCTGCATCTTCCTGACGGGAGCAAGGCCTCTCTGAGCCTCAGTTTCTCTCTCTGTAAAGTGGAGGAAGGAGGAGTGCCCGCCTCCTAGGGTACATTGTTGTGAGGGTTAAAAGCCGTGGTGCTACAGAGCACTGAATGCAGGGTGGGGCCTGGCATGTGGTGAGTGGCAGCAAATGCCAGTTAGGGTCACCAGAGCCCTGGACCGCCTGCCTCACGAGATCCTAGTGGGGTGGCAGAGATTTGTGCATGAGCGCCTCGAGCCCAAGACAGGGCACTTACTCCAAAAACTCCTCGCTGCATTCTAATCTGAAGTGGATCCCCATGGAGGGGATCGGCAGAAGATCTGGTCCCCACCTCCCCATTTTCTACCAGCCTGACTGCCGCTTGGGCCTGTCCGGCTGCAGGGAGGGGGCGGGGTTGATCTATGGGCTGGGTAACCTGCCTGGGGGAAGGGAGGGGGCCTCTGACCTGAGGGGTAAATCATGGACTTCCCCAAGGGCCTGTCAGTTCCCCAGGAAAGAAGCCCTGGGCATTTGTTATCTCAATGTTTCCCCTGAGGGGCTGACCACATGATTCATTTCACTCACACTAATTGGATGTAAATTAGATGAGAAATCAGTAATTTGTCCAAAGATTTGTCATTCCGGTGGCTTTCCAGGCAGAGCAAAGCGTAGGTCCGGTGAAGACAGCTCCAGTTGTGAGGGAGGCACAGGCCCACGGTTTTAGGAGAGGAGAAGATTTTCCTTGGCGACTTCTACGTTTGCATTTTTTAAAAAGGATGGAGCTATGGTGGAGGTAGAAAGTGGGGGGAGAGAAGGAAAGAGAGAGAGAGATGAAGACAGAGAGAAGGAGAGAGATGGAGGGAGAGAGAGAGAGAGGGGAGGGAGGAGAAAGAAGGGGGGAAGGAGAGAACGGGAGAGAGAAGCATCAGAGGGGAGAGGAGGTGAGCAGGGGCCAGGAGAAGAGAAAGACAAGAGTGGTCCTCATTTCTCTGGCTGCCTGTGGCCGGCTGGAGGGGTGGGGAGCCTTCAGGTAAGGTTATTTAGCGTCAATAGGAAAAAGGATTACTGCAGACTTCTCTCCCTACAACACTATGCTAATCACCCCCTTGGGCCCGCTCTGGTCTGGGAAGCCAGGCAGCAGCTTCTGTCGTGTCTCGAGGAGCCTGATGGTCTCTGATTTAATGAGGGGGAGAGCACAGAACGGGCCGGTTCGGAAGTGGGGGTCAGAGCCCTGGGGAAGGGGCTGTCTGATGGGGGAGCCAGTGGAGAGGAATGGGGCAGTGGGGCTCCCCGAGCCCCTCAGTGCTGCTCCAGGGCCGGGCACCGGTAAGGTTCGTTTTCTATTTATTAGAGAGACAGAGTTCCCTGAAAAGGGCGGAAATGTAAATATTTTTTCAAGGGAATCTGAGGCTGGAGTCAAAGGTGTAAAGAGACAAGGCAAAGTGCTGAGGGCGGCAGGTAGAAAAGGAAAAGGAGTCACTGGCCCCAAAGACCCCTTTGGGGTAGTTGGATCCTAATTGTGATAGACACAAAGACCCTAGCTCAGAGCTGGGAGTGTCAAGGTGGGACCCTGCCCATCCTTCCAGGAGAGATGTCTGGAGGGCCCCTGCTGAGGAAGGAGCCAGCTGTTCCGGGCTCCGGGCAGGCTACAAAGCAGAGAGCTGGAGGGCAGAGGCCCTGGATGCAGAGTGGACGCTGCGGCTAGGCGCCGGGCGTGTGGTACAAGTTCAAGGGCCCTACCTACTGTGAGGTCAGTTCTGGAGAGGTTGCGACTTTGCGTTTGAAAAGACTCATTGTTACGTGTCCACCCATTCCTGTCGACATCCGCCACATCTTTATGAAACTTTCACTGGATGCCGGGCGTGTGCAAGGGGCAGGATGAGTCCTACAGTCGGGGTCCCCAAGCTCTGAAGTGCCAGGTCTAGGAGGCGAAGCCGACACTGATCAAGTCACCAGGCACATCCACATGTGATGACGAACTGCTAAGGGCCAAGCAGGAAAGGTGCTCCAGGCTTTGACAGCATGTATCAGAGGAACTGGACCTGCTCTGGGGGTGGGGAGGCCGTGGGAAAATAATGCAAAGACAATCAATTCAAAGTGATAAAGGGTAACTGCTTTTGATTCCCACAAGGAGAAGCATTGACCTTGGCTGCTCAGACCTTGTTGGGTATGCATGTAAATGTGAAGGGTTGGGCGGGTGGTGCAAGCGAGGGTTGGAAAATGCCTTGTGAGTGTGCACGCCCGTGTGCTGAGACCGTGTGGGTCTCAGGTGCAGTGGGGATGCACTCTTCGTAGAACGCATCCTGATCATTCCGGGGGGTATTTCAAAGCAACACAAGTGGCAGCAACTGGAATCTGGGGCAGCCTAAAGAGGGTCCCCATCTCTGCCTCTTGACTTCATGTCTCCAAATTTGAGAAAGAAAAAGAGAAAGCAGCCCTGTCTCGCAGTTTGCATGAGAAATCGTCTGTGATTCCGTGTCTGTTCCACGTGATTATGTTGATGGAAATGCCTGGGCCCTGCTTCGTGGGGGTTCAATCGGGGTTCCCTCCCCGCCCTCCTAGGACCTTCTTTGCTCAACAGCTTATGTTTCATTGAGTGCTTATTAAGTACCCAGCAAAGTGTTGAGTCCTTCAAATATGTTATTTCTTCTAGTCCGGTTTAAAACAAGACAACTGGCCCCAAATGGAGTCGCTTATGCAAAGCCCCATGTCACCCAGCTGAGACTTAACTTGATTACACTTTCGGCTCTCCCAGAAATGGAATCTTAAATCTATGACTCAGGAATCGCCTGATCAGTGCTAGTTAGGTAATCTGCATGATAGACCCCTGCCATCCCCTAAAGGAAAGGAACCGTGCAATAACCAACCTGCTTTTTTGCCTGGTATAACCCCCTATTCCTGCTCCCTTCTGCCTGTGAAAGTCTTCCATTCTGTACAGCTCCTCGGAGCTCCTTTCCGTCTGCTACACTGCACGCTGCCCCGTTCATGCATCGTTGAATAAAGTCAATAAGATCTTTAAAATCTGCCCGGTTGATTTTGTTTTTTAACAGTCTCATATTAACCCTGTGAGGTAGATATTTTTGTGCCCATTTTACAGATAGAAAATTGAAGCCGAAGGAGGTGAAGTGACCTGCCGGGGTCACGCTGTCAGTGAGCGAAGAGCAGACACCAACTTACCATTTCTGACTCCAAAGTGTCCTTTAACCACTTCCATTCTTCCCCCCCTCTCACTTCTTTCCTCTCTTCCTCCTTCTCTCCATCTTTCTCCCTTCCTGACTTCTGTAAGCATCTACAGGTTCACCATGAATTAGCGGCTGGTTATTCATTCTGCCATTACCCTCTGCTTTCCACACGTGTGGTTTCATAACAGGATCTGTCTGATTCACACGCAAATTTGAGGACACCTATATCCGTCTCCCATTGCCAAGTTCCTCGGCAAATGTTAAGGTGTTGAAGGAGAATCATCGACATTTCAAAGTTGGAAGTGCACCCTCCTCTTTGCACGCAGATGAAATGAGTCCCTGCGAGGAGAGAAGGCTTGTCAAGGATGAGGGGGCTCGCCAGCAGAAGAGGGAAGACCAGAAGCCAGAACGCGCCCTTCCTACCTCAACCGTGCCCACTCTGGGAAATGAGGGCATCCTTGAGAAGACCGTGGCACCCCAGTGAATGCAATAAAAAGGATTCCTTAAATCAACATAGAACCTGGACCACGAGGGGCAAAGGCACCACCAGCCATTCTAAAAGTTCTGACACACAAACTCCCAGGCTTTAGGCTGTCAAGGGAAGTTTTCTCTCTCAGATGAATAAGCTGCTAACCCAACTGTTGCAGAGGATGATTTATTCTTAAAGGGGCCATATTTCTACCCTGCTGATTAGCGGACAGGGAAAGGAGAGCCCAAGAGAGGTAAAGCCACAAAAAGCCCCTATTTCCCTCTCTCCTCTCCCCCAGGGCCCATGCTGGTGGAGGCTGTGTCTGTAAGAGCATTGGCTATAATTGCCACTGACACCCTCAGGGACGTCTGCTGAGAGGAGAGGCTGAGGCTCCAGAGTCAGGCAGACTTGGGCTCCAAACCAGGTCCCAGTACTTAAGAGTCTCACTTTCCCAGTCTGTGAAATAACTCTACCCTATCTTTCTCAGGGCTGTTGGGAGAATCAACCAGAGTCGCAATAAACACAATGCAAGTGGTACCCTACAGGGCAAAGTATGAGAACTGAATGAAATAAGTAAAAGACCCGCCGCTGCTGCTGGCCCAGCTGAGGAGTTAATAATGCTAAATTCCTCCTTCCTTTCCTTTCCCTGGCCTGGGCCCTGGACCTCGGTGATTAGGAAAAGAAGCTGGAGGTCGCCTCCTATCTCCACTTTTGAGTGGAGCTCTGAGTTTCTTGTACAGAGCTAAAGTCATTCTTCTAAAACAAATAAAACTCAAAAATACCCAGAGTGTGGAATGGCTTTTTTAAAAATTGAAGTGAAATTCACATAACATAAAATTAACTATTTTAAAGTGTAAAACCAAGTGGCATTTAGTGCATTCACAAGGCTGTGCAACCACCATCTATATTAAGTTCCCAAACATTTTTATCACCCCGAAAGAAACCCGGTACCCATCAAGCCGTCATTTTGATTCCTCCCTTTCCCCTAGATTCTGGCAACCACCAATGTGCTTTTTGTCTCTGTGGATTTAACTCTTCCGGATATCACAAATAGATGGAATCAGACAAGATGTGACTGTTTGCGTCTGGCTTCATTCTCTCAGCATAATGTTTTCGGGGTTCAACTACCTTGTAGCATGTGTCAGTACTCCGTTCCCTTTTTATGACTGAATAATATTCCGCCGTGTGGATGTGTCACATTTTGCTTGTCCATTCATATGTTGATGGACATTTAAGTTGTTTCCATCTTTTGCTGTTATGAATAGGGCTGCTGTAAACATTTGTGCACAAGTATTTGAATGCCTGTTTTCAAGTGTTTTGGATATATACCCAGGAGTAGAATTGTTGGGCTTTATGGAAATTCTGTTGAACATTTCTCAGAGTTGTTGGGAGAGTCCATCAGAGTTGGGATGGACACAGGCATGTGGCTCCCTGCCTGGAAACCAAGAGATGCTCAAGAAATGGGCGTTCTCTTCCCTCCTTTCCTACTTATCCTCTCATCCAAGCTTTCTTTTCCTCACCTTATTCCTTATCAAAGCTCATGTGGATTTACGGAGGTCAGAGGAGCTGTGTGAAGAGACAGCCACATCAAGGTGCAGGTGTTATCTGGGGAGGGTTCATCTGGAAACTGGAAAGATTGGTACCCAGAGTCTGACTTTCAGTGTGGGGAAGAGTATTACAGGTAAGAGAAGCAGGAAGTCCTCCAGGGCTTTCTGCTGGCCCAGTTACCAGCCATGGGTTCACAAAAGGAGAGGAAACCAATGGCACGGTAAATGTTGCTCTTCAGATTTCTAACGCTAAAGTGATAATTTGCCCAGAGCACAACACAATATCCAAGTGCAGAGCTTTTAGACCAACGGTTGGATTGACTTCACCAATAGACTGGATGTTTGTAAGTCCTGGGTGGGTCTGAGGTTCTTTCAAGAAACTTGAATTCTAGGCTTATAGAATTTGTGCCAAAGTTACTTTTCTTTTCCTTCTTTTGGTTTTATCTTTGACTCTGTGGTTCAAACTCAAATTGACCATCATCTTTTAAAATATATATGTATACACACAAAAATAGCTAGTACTTACTGAGTGCCTACCATGTACCCGGCGTGTTGCATGTATTAACTGAATCCTTACAACAACCCCATTGCTATGGACTGAATTGTGTCCCCTCATGTGACTGTACTGTACCCCCCAAATGCATAAATTGAAGCCCTAAACCCCCACGTGACTGAACTGGAGATAGGGGTTTTAAGAGGGTGATTAGGTTAAATGAGGTCATAAGGGTGGAGCCCTGATCCTACAGAACTGGTGCCCTTATAAGAAGAAGAGATACCACAGCTCTCTCTCCAACATGTGAGGACACAGTGGGAAGGTGGCCATCTGCTAAACCAGGAGGAGAGCCCTCGCCAGAACCTGGCCATGCTGGCACCTTGATTTCGAACTTCCAGCCTCCAGAACTGAGAAAGTAAATTTCTGGTATTTAGGCAGCCCAGTCTCCAATTTTTTGTTAGGGTGCCCCAAGCTGACTAATACACCTACGAAGAAGGTATGTTTACTATCCCCAGTTTACATCTTTTTCGGAGAAGTTGTGTCAGTTGGCCGAAGCCACACAGCTGGTAAGTGGCAGGGCCAGAATTTGGAGCCTGGATGTCTGGCTTGAGAGCCTGTGCCCTTAACCTTGAAGTCACAGTCACCTAGAGAGCCATGTTGCAGGGAAACTATCCAAAGGACCAGTCACTCTCTTTGCTACCTGCAACAGTCTTTTGAGCAGGGGAAGCGGAGGAGAAGAGAGCAGGGGGTGAGTTGCCAGTTATTTCCAACAGATCCCATGAGCTATGGTCAGTAGGAGTGCCAGCTTATGAGAGCTGGTTATGTGCATCTTTTCCCAACTCTGTATCCAGTGACACCATGTTGGTGGGTTGAAATCCACCACAGTAGAGTATTTACACCACAGAAATTGGCCACACTACAAATCAGAGCTTTTCACCAGAGAGCCAGTTGTCAAACATTTACCAGTGCACTGCTTCACACCACATGAAGACGAAGAGAAAGTGAGTGGGGGCCTAGGCTCCTTGGGAGTGTAGGGTAAGGTCCGGTCCTGCAGGAGCTTGCCTGGTGACCAGTCTATTTGGTTTCCTTTTGATGGAATCATAGATCCTCAGGATGTTGAAGCTATAAGGGCCCTTAGAGATATTCAAGCCAAACTTCTCATTTCACAGATGGAAAGCCAGGGCCCAGAGTGAGGAAGTGGCTTGCCTAAGGTCACACAGCACACGTCACAACAATTCACGTCAATTTATGTCATTATCGTCCAAGCCTGTAGATCTAATTGAGGGAAAATGCCAGAGGTTTTCTGGCATAGAATCGACATAGATGCTGCTATTTGGGGAGCTCTTCTGTGAGGATGGGGTAGTGTTTTCCGGATTTCCTGGCTGTTCCCTCTTCCTGCACTTCCACACCCCACAGGGTGTAGTAGAGAGACAAGCAAGAAGCGTACACTGTCATCAATAATGCAGCTTCTTCTGTCTCTGAGTGGAGTCCGTAGAAGCCGATGCAAATAGCACAGCTTGTAAATGTGCAGATTGGACGGGAGCCCTCAAGTGCACCCAAGAAAACACGGCAGCGTGTTCTTCATCTACAGCTAATTATAACTTTATTCATTACAGTCTGGCTCATAAGATTATAGACCTAAATCAGGAATAGAATATGTGTTACATATATATTTTTGTAATACTTTCTCTCCGTCAGAAGCGAGTCTCTGCCTCTATCGGGAGGCGTGAAGTCAGAGTCCCATCCCCAAGCAGGCATCTGCAATGTGGCATTTTCTGTCGCCGCCCCACACTTTGCTCAAAGCAACGTGGAGGTGTTAACCAACTCAGAGAGCTCCCACCCCACCCGTCCTGCCCGGCAAATCAGAGCGACTGTCAAAGGGAGATGTAAAAGGAGTTATTAATCTTTGGGGCCAAATGTTTTTAATTATGTACATTCAGTATTCAGATTTGGTTTATAATGGTCCTACGGGTTCCGTTTTCCCTCTGAGGTTTATCCTGCCATGCAGTGGGGCCTGATGGTAGGAAGGGAGAAGGCACATTTGGGATTTTTCTTCTTCCAGAGGGCTTGACCTGTAAGTGTTGGAACCCTAACGTTCAGCCCTTGGACCTCTTCCATTCTGTCTATTTCTCTCCTTAGGAGACAGTCCAATCCTTGGCTTTAAATATCACCGATGTTAAAGACATCTGAGTTTGTATCTGGAGCCCCTTCCTTCACACCCAACTCAAGTCCCATAGAACAATACTCTGCTTGATGCCTCTACTTGGCTATTTCATACACATCTCAAACCTGACATGCTTAGAATAAAACTCTGGGTTTTTTGCTCGGAGATGCCCCCAGTAAGAGCACTGTCCACTGTTCCTCTTTAAATGGAACTATCCTTCTGCTTGTTCAACCTGCAAACCCAGGAGTCACTCTGGATTCTTTTCCCTCACCTCTCACGTCAATGAGCAAGACCAATGGACATTACCTGTAAATTATATCCCAGATCTATGTCCTTCTCTCCAAGGTCCCTGATACTTCCGCGGTCCCTGCTGTCACCTTCTCCCCCCTGGGCCACAGCAATAGCTCCCTGGCTAGTTTCCCTGCTTCCTCTCTAGCCACTCCACAGATCATTCTTCAGCAGCCAGAGGGATACTCCAAAGAAGAAACAATTGCACCCCACTCTCCTGCTTATAACCCTCTTATGTCTTAGGAATAAACTCCAATCCCCTTGCAAAGGCCTTGAGGTCTTATGGGATCTGGCCCCAGCCTACCCTTCTGCTGTCATCTCCACTGTTCATACTCTACTCTGGGCTCCTTGAATCCATTAAAACCATTCCTACCTCAGGCCTTTGACTTACTGTTTCTTCATTCTGGAAGGCTCTTCTTGCTCTTAACCTGGTTGGGATCCTTCAAATGTCACCTCCTTGGTGAGGCCTTTCCAGAAGGGCTGAGCCTGGGCAGGGAGAGGAGTGATGAAGCCCCCTCTTCTTCCTTGAGGAGAGTTATGGCCTCTCTCCAAGCAAGTCTTCTTACAAGAGGGAATTCTCATGGGAAACCCATGAGCTGAAAGGAAGGGAGGACTGAATGTTGATAGCCCCCAAATGTCAGGAGTGGCCTGCGATGGCTGTTTGATCAATGGCAGGCAAGGAGTCACTGAGCAGTCAATGATTACAACCCATTGCTCAGACCTTACCTTGTGACATCAGGTCCTGGTTCCTAGACAGGAAGGATTGCAACATGCTGAATTTTACCATTCTTTTAAGACCTTTCCAAAAACTCTTCTCTGGTTCCCAGTTAGATGCTCTCTCCTACTCCTCTGAGCTTCCTGAGGACAGGAAGTGTGCCTTCTCGCTTTTCTCTCCTCCACGCTTAACACCGTGCCTGGCACAGAGTCAGCAGTCTGTAACGAAATGGTGAAAGACAGTTGACTGCATGCAGGATTGTCTTGTGACAGTAAAGAGTCGCCTTGCCTTCATGGACTTGCCTTTTCCCAACACTATTAGAGGCTGAGTGTGTCGAGGTCAAGACAGGGTCTTACTCCCCTTTCTCGGCATCCTCATGGTACCTGGAACACTGCTGAGCATTTAATGGCCTCTCGGTACATTTCTGTTAAACTGAATTCACCACAGAAGGGACCACTCCATAGTCATCTCAGTTCAATGAAAAGCACCAATGGTCATAAATGCCAGCTCCCTGTCTCCCAGCAACCCGGCATCCCAATGAGTAAAGAGATAGCTGTGGTCTTCTGACATTTTGGAAGGAGTAAAGGGGACAGTTGATATGGTGCTGAGGTCTCCTTTGGGGGTTTCCTCTGGAAAAAAAGAGAGTTTTCCCCTTTTACTGAAAATGCCAAATGAGGCCTGGCATGAAACATGGATTCATACGGTTTTTTGTGTGCAAACAATACATCCATTATAGAACAGTTTTATATTTCCTCATCTGACTTGAAAGGGTGGCACTTTGTATAAACCACATTGTTTGAACTGAAAATTGTATTCTACAGATTTCATTTTGATAAGAGAATTCTGGCTTTGTCACCAACCAACATTTTAAGAAGTCACATAAAGAAGCAATGCCTTGAAAACGCATTTTCTTAGCACGCTAATTCTGGTAGATATCATTCTCCACAGTTACTTAACTTGTTGCATCTCAAACATTCTTTGTTTAACCAGAAGTGTGTGCTGGCCAAGGCAATAGACTTGGAGTAAATACCGTTTCCCCTCTTTTGTGGCAGCCTCCATGGGTGTATCACACAGGCTATGTCAATGATGCCAGAGCCATCATCATCATCCCATTGCCTTCATCACCACCACCACCACCACCACCATCATCATCATCATCATCATCACCATCATCAACATTCACATTCATTGAGATTTCTCTGTGTCGGGCATCTTGCTAAGCACTTCCTATGTGTTATCTTGTTTCATCCTCACAATAGCCTTATGAGGTAGATCCTATCATTATCCCCATTTTACAGATGGGAAAATGGAGCTCCAAGAGACTAACAACTTCCCAAAGTCATAGGGTTGGTAAAATGTGGAACTGCCTGGGCAACGCAAAGGCTATACTCTTGAGTACCACCCAAGAAGTAACACAGTGGTGAACACCACCCCTTCCCTGGGGGCTTTGATCTTCTCAATTAGCTTCAGAAGACACCTCCGCATGGTAGAAAGAGCACCGACGTTCAAGTCAGGCAGACCTCAGTC
This sequence comes from Equus asinus, assembly GCF_041296235.1. Lineage (NCBI taxonomy): Eukaryota > Metazoa > Chordata > Mammalia > Perissodactyla > Equidae > Equus > Equus asinus. Next base: position 84,393,080 of record NC_091794.1, read on the forward strand.
CTAACCCCAGCATGGTTGCTTATTAGTTAGGTGACCTTGGGCATGTTGTTTAATTTATCTGAGCTTCACTCTCCTTATCCATAAAAGGAAGATAAGATTAACACACGTGAAGTATGGAGCAAGTGCCCACCACATAGTAGGTGCTCAAGAATAATATTCTAACTGTTATTGGGTGCTCACTAGGTGCCAGACTAAGAACTTTACTTTCATGGATTATCTCATTTAATCCTCAAAACAACTTTACAAGATTAGTGCTTTCACTCTATCTCCCTTTTGTAGATGGGTAAAGTGTGGCCTAGAGAGATTAAATGACTCAATAGACACTGGTTTTGGAGTCAGATGAACCTGCCTATGAAATGTAACTCTTCCAACTGATTGTTTCTTGACCTTGAAAAAACCCCTTATTATCTCTGAAACACAGCGTCCACACCTAATACGTGAATTACCACCTCATTACGGTGTGGTAGAAATGGGGTGACAGGGGCCAGCCTGGTGGCATAGTGGTTAAGTTCATGCACTCTGCTTCAGCGGCCCAGGGTTTGCGGGTTTGGATGCTGGGTGCAGACCTACACACTGCTCATCAAGCCGTGCTGAGACAGTGTCCAAGATATAAAATAGAGAAAGATTGGCATAGATTTTAGCTCAGCAACAATCTACCTCAAGCAAAAAGAGGAAGATTGGCAACAGATGTTAGGTCAGGGCCAATCTTCCTCAACAAATTAAAAAAAAGAAGAAGAAGAAGTGGGGTGACAAAAGGTAGGTAATTGATAGTCAAAAATGTCTTTTCTTTCCCTTTCCTCTCACGGACCCCCTGCCATATCACCTTCCTCTAAATTCGCATAATATGTTGTCTCTCTCTTATGACCTTTGTTAGTGAGTGCTTCAAATGTTGGGTTACAGCTCCCCAAGAGGCAGGGGTTATGTCGTCTTTGTCTTTGGGTCCCTCCCCACACCTCTCACAGAAAATGGCTCATTGCAGATATTAACAAATGAATGTGTAAATAAATGAACTCGGGAACAAAGGAATAAGGTGGCTCCCCCAACAGGAGGCTCCATGGCTGAGCCTTCAGTGCGGTGTCATTGGAAACCTTGCTGGACCAGGCAGCTTTGACTCATCACAAGGGCAGTGTGGACAGAACCCTATCTCCCCAACGCCATAGTGGTCCCTTTGCAGCAAGGGGGAATTCTAACCAGTCGCTCTCTGATATGAAAGCAGTCATAAAGCCTGGGAGTCCATGTGCCAGAGGAGAAATGCTTCACAGTCATTGCACTGTGTAGGAAGGACGAACTGGGAGGCAAACTGCTAGCATGCTCCAGGGTTCGCCTCTCGGTAATGTGAGCTTTGCAGTCTGGCCAGGAGTGAGCTTTTTACCATAAACATTCAGGGCATGCTGCTTATGTTTTAAAAGTGACGTGTTTTAATTTCCAGCCAAAAATACTATATGTTTGGATTGCAGTTTCTCAAGTTGCTAAAAAATTATTCAGAGGAGATGAAAACCTGCCATGCGGTAGAGGAAGCAGCCTGATGTTTAATGCAAAGTCTAAATCGGTTCTCTGGGGAGCGTGGTCTTCTCTTTAAGCCAGGCCATGACAGTGGACAATGCAGAAGGAGGACATTTTCCGTCTCCCATGAATTGGTGTCATCTATGGCCAACCTGGGTTTTTTTAGGGCATAAAACAACGTCAGGACAGGTTTGCATTTTTTCATTCGTTAAGGGTATATTAGATGAAATAGGCTAGATTTCGCTGCAGTAACAAATAACCCCCAGATTCTAACATCTTATGACAATGAAGGTTACTTTCTTGCTCCCTCCTTGTTGCTCATACTTCAGCAGGATGCTCTGCTCCATGTCTCCTCATAAAGGACCTCGTCTGCATGGTGGAGCAGCCACCATCTTGAACTCTGCCAGTCACCACAGAAGGGTAGGTCTCTGGAGGACTCACGGTGGCCACTAAACAGTTAAATCTCTAGTCCAAAAGCAAGACACGTCACCTCTGCTGACCACTCATCCACTTGGACTGGTCACCTCGCTGCATCCAGCCAAAAGGAGGCAGGAAATGCGATCTGATTCTATGCCTGGAAGGACACCCAGCTATCAGCAGGCAGCACCAACAAGGGCCACGTTGAGTATTTAACGCACAGGGAACCATTGAAGAAAAAGAAGAGAGAAATCCTAGTCGTATCTCAAGGGAAGAGAAAGTTTGACTCTTAGGTTTTTGGTTTTTTTTAAATCCATTCTGGGAAGGATGTAAGATTTTTTCCCCTCTCCCCTTTAACTTCTAAGGAATTGTTTATAAATTCTCTCTGTACTTGAAAAACAGCTAAGCCATTAGAGTTGAGATGGATTCTCTGGGGGGAGGGGGGGGTGTGTGTGTGTGTTTAGTGTAGCATAGTAGACCAGAAGACAGAGATAGAAAGTGCTTTAGTCTAGCGTGGTGGAAAACATTCCCTGAGCCACGCAAGGACGAGTGCGATGTCCAGTCCTCTGGTTTGGCCTTGAACAGGCTCATGATGGACATTCTAAAATGGAAAGGATCCAACAGACCTTGTGGTTGGAAGATGCCTCCTTTCTTCAAGTAGCTCAGTGATGCCTGGGTCTCGGATGATGTCCAGGTTAGACTTCAAGGCACTCACTGCACTCCCCCTCTCAGGAAGAAGAGTGTCAAGGCCAGGTGACTTGAGAAATAATGACAACGACAGATACAACCCCTCCCATCTGTCCATACTCAAGCTCAGATTTGGTCCTCCCAACAACCCTCTGCAGTAGACTGAGCATCATTGTCCTCAGAGCACACACATGAGGCCCGGTGGGATAAGATGATTTGCTCAAGGTTGCTTGGTTAGTGAGTGGCAGAGTCAGGATTCAAACTTAGGCATCTGGACACCAGGTCCAGGGCTCTTTCCATCGTGGTCTCCATGGGAACTAGGAGCCTATCCATCCCAAGTTCACTGTTATGTTGGAGCCCTAACCTCCAAAGTGATGGTATTAGGAGGTGGGGCCTTTGGGAGGTCATTAGATTTAGATGAGCTCATGAGGGTGGAGCCCTTGTGATGGGATTAACACCCTATAAGAAGAGGAAGTGACCAGAAGTCTCTCTCTGTCATGTGAGCACACAGTGAGAAGGCAGCTGTCTATACGCCAGGAAAAGAGCTCTCACCAGGAACCGAATCTGCTGGCACCTTAGTCTTGGACTTTCCAGCCTGCAGAATAATGAGAAATAAATGTCCATTGTTTGAGCCACCCAGTCAGTGGCATCTTGTTATAACAGCCTGAGCAGACTAAGACTTTCACCTTCTTTTTATTAACAGCTTAAAACCTGGACACACGTACCAGGCATTGAGAGAGCCTCCATTCCCTTTGTTCCATGTTCTTACATGCAGAAACGTCAGCAGAAGTAACACTCTGGTCTTTATGCACCTTCACTAACTGGTCCCCAGAGGACGAGTGATTTATGTGATGGATGAGTTTCAGAAAAGGAACTGAGCATGCTCAGCTCAGCCTTCTCTGTGTTTTCTCGGATCCACCTTCCAGAAGAACGCGTTCAGGACCTAGTACCAGGTGGTAAATTTCCCAGGGTAGGTGCCCCTGCCCTGTACGGCAGGTGCACTGGTGTCAGCCTATTTACTGGATGGGTAAATTGACACCTGAAGGGAAGTGCTGGGAGGCCCACTGTGGCCATAAGTCTAAAGCCATGTCTTCAAATCACCTTCAGAGATGATATTTTGATTTCCATCTGTATCCCACATCTTATATCTTGGTTGGTTTCAAACTTACCTGTGGAAGGGCAGAAAACGATGGCATTGATGATCATTCCAAAAACCCAACCTAAGAAAATGATCAGTCACATGTGAAAGGATGAAGGTTCATGTTGGATTTTTTTTTTTCAAAAAAAGCTGACTGATTTCCAGGGCTCTGTGAAAAGACCTGTGTTTTGTTTCTGTCTGAATTCCTCATACCTAATATAGTTCTTGGTCCAAGATAGGTCCATAATAAGTGTTTGCAGAATAAATAAAGTTCACCATTGGCCCAGGAAGCCAGGTCAGGACAATGAACAGAGAACACGAGAAGATCCGAGAAATCCTGGCACATGGCTTCGGTGATTTGGCAGGAGACTAGGGCATCACCTCTTGCGATGGCTTTATGCGCCAGAGGCCACAAAGACCCAGCTCAGCAACAGGCCCACGCGGGTTTGGCCCCAAGCTCAGGTCTATTCCAGAGGTGGGCCTCCTTATCAAACAGAAAGAGTAAGGCAGCTTTCTCAAACAGAAAGAGACCCTCACACACCTTGGCTGGCGGAGCCCTGCTCTAGTCTTGTCTGCAGAGGAGCACTTGGGGCCCGAGAGCAGCATTTCTCCCCACGTGGGCTCTGTCTGAGGGGTCACATGATCCCAGGACTCCACCGGAGCTGAAGTGCAGGACTCTGTTTTGGTCAAAGACTCAATACCTGAAGAATCCTAAGAACACTGTATGTGTCTGTTTGCGTGAATGTTATCTATACATATTCTGTGCACATAGAAAAGACACGCATATACAGACATTCTGTGTCAGCATGTTTTCTCATCCTTCTCTGAAAATCCAAGCCTGTGACCTTCACTTCTCTTAAAGGTGGTGTATAGTGTTGGGGTTTGTGCATAGAATCTGGCATTTGATTGTCTAGATTCAACTCCCAGCTACACACACACAGACACACACACACACGTGTTTCCCCAGCCTAGAGCACTCTGGGCTTTTAAATGCAATCTCATCAGGAGTAATTAACTTGTCCTTCACTAGCTCTGGCCTTTGCTTCTTATTTTAGGATCCCAGCCTCTTGATCATCCCCACCCCTCAAATTATTTCTGGATGCCTTACATGTGCTCAAGAACTTTAGTCACTTGGTTGTAGCGTCCACCTATTTCTTTCTCCTCTGACGGCCACTGCTAAAAGAGTTTCTGATTGAAGCTTTTTGAGCACACAGCAGAATGCCTGACACATAATAGTTGTATTAGGGTTCTTCAGAGAAACAGAACCAATAGGATGGAGACATATATATATATATAAAGATTTACTATAAAGAATTGCCCACGCTATTAGGGAGGCTGAGAAGTCCTAAGATCCACAGTCAGCAAGCTAGAGACCCAGGCGAGTCAGTGGTACACAGGAGAGTACGTTCCCCTCTGAGGGCAGAAGACCAATGTCCCAGCTCAGCAGTCAGGCAGGTGAAGTTCCCTCTTACTCAGCCTTTTTGTTTTATTCAAGTCTTCAAGTCATTGGATGAGGTCCTCCCAACTAGGCGGAGCCATCTACTTTGCTCAATGTACCAATTCAAATATTAATTTCGTCCAAAAACACCCCTGCAGACACACCCAGAATAATGTTTGACCCAATGCCTGGGCACCTGGTGACCCAGTCAAGTCAACATATAAAATTAACAATCACAATAGGTTGTCAATAAATATCATTTCGTTAATTAACTAGTTAATTTATTAACAAGGGAAAATGTTTTTGCTGCAAGGTCGCTTATCACCCCAGGTGCAGGCTCCTGTTGGTGGCCCTGAAATTGTCCTGGGCCAGCCTCACACTGTGCAGAAGCTGCCCTGATGCCATGAGGAGCATACACTCTCCCCTATAGTCCATGGCACATACCATGCGTGACCAGCTGCATTGTTTGTGAAAAGCCCGAAAAGAGCTGCCCTGGGCTCCCGTCGTCCCACGGACAGCCTCTCCACCAAACACAGTGCAGCTTCCTTCTGCTGCCTGTCTCTAGGACTGAGAGCTGCTTGGATGGGGCTGGCTGGGCACACATCTACAAGCCTGGTCCAGAGAAACTGTCTTCCCTAATCGCCTCACATTCAAGGTGCACATTCCCCCCATCCAAGCCACCCCGCTCCTTGTTAATCCACCCCTACCCCCAGGATTCTGTAATGAGCCCCTTCAACATCAAACTTGCGCTAACCCCTGAGCTTTCCACAGATACGCACGGAACATGTGAATCCAGTGCCAGCAGGGCCTTCAGCTGCCAGATCATCTTGCCTAATACTTCTGTCTGCATTCGCTTCAGTGCACTCCGAAGGCATTTATGGGCTCATTGTCACACCTTGTGTGGGCAGAGTGACAGCCCTTACTGAACACTTTGTTCTCATCACCTCTGGAGGTCATGGCCAGTGAATGAGCTGTCTCTGCTCGTCCCTGCTGGACCAAGGCCAGGCTGTTTCCAGGGACTGGAATGGTGAGTCTCATAGGAGACAGCATCGTCAGGCATGTGAGGCTGCTCCCCAGACCCCAGAAACGGGGGCAGGGGTGCTATAGATTTATGTTTGTGTGGCCCCCAAATTCATATATTGAAATCTAATCCCCAACGTAATGGTATTTGGAGGTGGGGCCTTTGGGAGGTGACTAGGTCATGAGGATGGAGCCCTCATGATGGGATTAGTGTCCTTATAAAAAAGACCCCGGGGAGCTCTGTCACCCCTTCCATCACATGAGGGTGCAGCGAGAAGATGCTGTCCATGAAACAGGAAGAAGGCTCTCACCAGACCCTGAATCTGCTGGTGACTTGATTCTGGACTTCCAGCTTCCAGAACCGTGAGGAATATGTTTCTGTTGTTTATAAGCTGCCCAGTCTGTGGCATTTTTGTTATAACAGTCTGAACAGACCAAGACGGAGTATTCCTCGAAGGACACTGTGGCTGGTGGCAGAAAGCGGCAGAGTCCGGGGCCCCTGGAGGTTCGTCAGCTTCCCCTGCACCTCAAGGCTGAATCCACTTTACATCCTCCCCATGGAGTAAGTTCTTGAAGCTCTGTTTACACATGTCCAGGGTAGGCGCTACCTAAGGCAGCACGTCTCATTGCTAACTAGCCCTGGCAATAATAGTAAGAGTATTGCTCTACTAATAATAATGATTACAGAGAGCATCTATAGAGCACTTCCATATGCCGAGTGCTAAGCACTTCACATGGATTATCTCATTTAATCCTCTCAAGAACTCTGCAAGGTAGATGCTATTATTACTCCTATTTTAGAGATAAGGAAGCTGCCGCACAGACGGATTAAGCAGCTAAGTGGTGGTTCAAATCCAGGTTGTCCGACCCGGACCCAGATCCTTCTCTCTTTTCCTCTGACATGCCTTCCAACCCTCTCCCCACCAAGCCTGCAGACCTCCTCAAGGGCTTTGCTGGTTGTGCCCCCTGTGAAGTACCGAGTCCAGCAGTGAGCAGAGGCTCAGGTGACACACTTGAGTTATGACAGCCCCAGAGCCTCTGGGAACGCACATCTAGAATGCTGACTCATTCTCAGCTCCATGGCAGTGAAAATCCCCACTGGGAATTTTCTCGTTGGCTGTAGCTGCTCCGTCTCTCCTTCCCTGTCTTGTACTTGAGCAGTTATCTTTTTGAACCTGAGAGCTGAACCTGACAATTGTGTCTATTAAGAATCTTAAGCAATGACAGTCCCACTAGGGATTAGCCTCACAAATCAGAGCAAGGCTTTCCCAGACGTCCTGTCTGGAAGTGAGTGGTGGTTTTGCACTGGCCTGGCTGGCAAAGTCATCAGCTTTGTCACTCTCAAAAAGCAGAGATGCGAAGGAGAAAGATGAGCTTTGGAGTCCACAGACCTGGGTTCTAGTCCCGGGTTTGAACCTGCGACACTAGCCGAGTGGCGTTTGGCAAGATGCTTCACCTCTCCCTGCTGTGTAACATCGTTAACAGGTTCAGTTTAGCAGTGGCTGGAGATGCACAGACCCTGCGGCCCGACTCCTGGGTTTGATTCCTGGCGCTGGCACTAATAAGCTGTGTGACCTCCAGCAGGTTACACAATCTCTCTTTGACTCAGTTTTCCCACCTACAAAGTGGGAATACTAGTAGCACCTACTTTAAGAGTCGTTTTGAGGGGGCTGGCCCCATATCTGAGTAGGTAAGTTTGTACACTCTGCTTCAGTGGCCTGGGGTTCCTTGGTTTGGAACCTGGGCATGGACCTACACAGTGCTCATCAGGCCAGGCTGTGGCGGCATCCCACACAGAAGAACTAGAAGGACTTGCAACCAGGATATATGACTATGTACAGGGGCTTTGGGGAGAAAAATAAGAGGGAGATTGGCAATAGATGTTAGCTCAGGGCCAATCTTCCCCACCAAAAAAAAAGCATACTTAAAAAAAAAGAGTTGTTTTGAGTGTGAATGATGTAAAGTATCAAGAACATTACCTGGTAACTAGGAAAAGCAGTATTAAATTACCGCTTATATGTATTATTTCACAATAATTATAATACAATAATTATGCAAGATAAAAGTACAATGAGAATGAACTCTCTTGTTTTCTGTGTTGATTTACTTGTTTATTTAAATTAAATAACTCGATATACGTGTAATAGGGCACGAGACACAGCATATAACCAAAGAATGAGTCAAATTCTTGAGGTTATACTTACAAAAACAAAAAATGACTTAGAAGCTTATGTGACTGATGAGAGTCAGTCTCTTTCTTTTCTCCTGCACACAGCCTCCTCCACTACATAAGATTTGCTGGACTGAAGAGGTAAGGAGGGAGCAGAGAGCAAAGGGGAAGTAGAGGAAAGAGAAGAGAGAAAAAGCGAAAGCTTTAAATGATCTCAGTGTCAAAGGAACCCTGTGGCCTGTCCTCCACCCCACCCAGACCCTCAGACAGAGCGCTGGAGTGGTGGGGTGACGGCAACTCCTGATGGGCTTGGGGGAGCAAGGACACAGGCAGCTCTCACCTGGCTTCTGAGCAGAGTCTGGGCGGAGGCAAGTCTTGCAGCGTTTTCCTGCATGGTGGGAGCAGTTGACTAGAAGGGGATGCACAGAGAGGCAGGTCGGGGGGCCCGAGAGAGCCTCACCGAGTTCGCCCTGGTCCTGCAGGGCGTCAGGGAAGACACTGCGAGAGCCAGCCCCGGGGGTGCCTTGTGGTCCAGGCCAAGAGTATATAAAAGTGACCAGTGTGGATAGAAGGTGACAAGGGTGAACCAGAGGCCTCCCACCTGCTGGTGGCTTGGCACTTTGTAAGCCCCCAGTAACCTGATTTGAATAAGATTGTGTTTCTGCCACAAAGAGTAATAGGGGCTAGAAGTAGGAATTAAACTCACTTATGGGAAAATTAACATATTTTTTTCTGCTTTTTCTCCCCAAATCCCCCCAGCACATAGCTGTATATTTTAGTTGCAGGTCCTTCTAGTTGTGGCATGTGGGACGCCACCTCAACGTGGCCTGATGAGTGGTGCCATGTCCACTCCCAGGATCCGAACCCTGGGCCGCTGAAGCAGAGCGCACAAACTTAACCACTCGGCCATGGGGCCGGTCCCGAAAGCAGCATTTCTTAAATACCTGACTTTGTTGATTGAAATTCACACTACCGGTATGCTCAGTGTAAAAAAACTAGAAAATGTACAGATTTAAAAAGAAAAAATAATTTAAATCACCCCTAATCCAAAATAATTTAAATCACCCACAGACAACCACTGCTAATATCTTCACACACACACACACACAAATTAGACACCTAGAAGGTTCAGAATCTGACTTATTTTACATTAACAGCATTTCTGGGATTTAGATTCTTAACTTCAAAGGAGCACAGTGATGGAGAAATACATTAGGATGGAAAATATGGTACACAGTATGTGCTAAGAAATAATTAAATTGTCCTGTGAACGTACTGAAGTATGGATCCCAAATACCATATTGTATCTGTCAAAAATGTCTCTCTTTACCTGAAAACAGGAAAAAACTCACATAAAACCTGTATATTTAGTGATGTAAACGCAATACTATATTTTCTTTGTGAATTTTCACACTAAATTCTTTAGAAAAATCTTTTTCTAAGACATTAAATCATAATAGAAATGCATATTAAATTTTTATTCACCAGGAAATCCTTTCTGATCTATAGATGGGGTTGCGACAGAAAAAAATCACTTGCCTTCAGAATTGTTTTGGCAACAGTTTTTGAGAAACTGCAGCTCTTTGGAAAGCTCCATTGGCAACTCCTTGCTCTTAACATACTTTTCCTTTCAAATTGCCTTTTAGTCTGGGCATCTGGAGACCCTTCCTCGTGGTGGTAAGGGACCTTCCTTTCCTGAGACGGGATTCTCACTGCACAACGTGGCCTCCGTCAGGGTCGTTTCTGATCCGTCTGCCGTGACCTGCTCCACCCTGTCGCAGGAAGTCCATTATATGCAGGCTGTGCAGCAACCTCTGGGCATCACAACTCCTCATTTATTATTACAGGAGTAGGATTTTAAAAAGTAATCATGAAAAACCCTTTTAGAATAAAACTTTCTATTCTAAAGATTCTAGATCTTCCATCCGTGTCCTGTGTTCCAATGTTTAGAAGCTTCCAGTTTTAGACTCACAGATAAAATATCTTTCATCATTTCTCCATACATCCATATCATATATATAATGCATATATCTTTTTCTTTTGCAAACTGCTTTTATAACCAAGCAGTATACCATCATTTTTTATATATCTATATTGTCTTTATCGGCTGCATGAAACGCCATTATATGGAACTGTCACAATTTATGCAACCAGTCACCTACTGTTGCATATTTTGTTTTAAATTTTCATTATCACCAAAAAAAAAATGGCAACGAATATCCTGGAACATATAACTTTGTGTGCTTTTTGAATTATTTTAGACTAAATTTTAAGAAGAGAAGCGGTTAAATTAAATGGGATGCATATTTAAAAAATTGTGATACTTATTGCTAAATTATCCCCCCCTGGGGGGGGCACCAATTTATACTTAATTCAGCAGCGCCTGAGTGTGTGAATTTTTATACACTGTCTCCAAACTTGATCACTATCACCTGTCCGTTCCTTACCCATCTGACAGGTACGCATCCACGTATCACACTGTTGGCATAAATTTGTTTATTACCATTTCTCTCTCTTCTGGTTTAAGAAATGCCTGCTCACGCCCTTAGCCTATTTCTTTTCTATAGAGGTGCTACTTATTTTTCTTACTTATACAAAGTTATGGATATATGCTGCTTAATCGTCAAATGGGCTGCAGATACGTTTTCTGGCTTGTTGCATACTCTTTAATTGTATTTACATTGTGTTTTGGAGACTTTAAATTCTTTTAAAGAATTTTATTAACCAAATCTATACATTTTTCTCATTTATGAATTTTGGGGTAGTTTTGTCATATTGGCAAATACCTAAGAAGTCTAGGATGATAACTATAAACTGCAAAAATCTCAGTCTTTCCCAAACCCCTTCTATGTTAGGATGTTCTCATTTGCAAGAAAGTAGACTAACGCCCACATTAAAGAGGATCCCTTGACTCACATGAACGAGAACCTGAGAGGCAGATTGTGTGAGCTCCAGGCATTGTCTCTCATGACTCCACCCCTACTCCTCAGCTCTTTTCTCAGTTCCGTCCTCTTGGTGTGTTGGCTCCACTCTCAGGCTGGCTTTCTTCCTCATTGCAAGATGGCTGTCAAGAGGACCCAGGGCCTCAGCTTTCCAACTGACATTCACAAAGGAAGAAAGCATGACCTCAACCATCAGAAGAGAGTCCAGAGGTTCTTTTGATTGGATCACCTGTGCCAATCCGTGCACATGTGTACATGCTGTGTTCAGATTGGCTTAAATCTGGTACATAAACCAATCACCACGGAAAGGGATGAGGTAATCCAGATTGGTTTAGACCAATCACCCCTGGAGACAAGGGTGGAGTCAAACCACAGGCTATTGCTCAATGGAGGGTGGATGGCCTGGATATTGGCCTGATAACCACGGATGTCCACTTAGCTTGGTTCTCCACCCAGGGGTGGGGATTGAGTATGATTTAATGGTTGAGGATATGGGTTTTGGAGTTAGGCTAACCTAGGTCTAAAGCCTGGTTTCACCCAACTTTGACTTCAGGGGTAATAATGCCAACCTCAAGCAGTGTTCTTAAGAGGAGACAATGATCTTGTGTATAGAAGTCTTGAACGCTGTGCCTGACCCATGGCAAGAGCTTGAAAATGGTAGCTACAAACCTTTTGGTTCCTCACTCAGAACCTACTTGAAGGCAGGGACTGAGGGCACCTTAGAGTCCTCAGAGCTCAGCCAGGTGCCTGGCATGGAGTAGGTCTTTAGAAACTGTGTTTGATGAATGGGTCAACAGCTGCAACCTCTCTGTTACTCAGGAGGGCACCACTAACAAACAAAACCCTTCTCTCTCAGGCATTTTGGCCCTCATACTGTTTCAGAGCACAGGGTCCTTCATGGTTCTTTATCTTCGAAGCTTCTAGAAAAAATAGCTCTGGGCACAGGCAGAGTATTGTACAGGAAATGGGTGTAAGAACAACGTCTACATCATAACATTATTGTGAAGATTAAATGAGTTAATACATGTAAAGGGCTTAGAACACTGCCTGGCTCATGGTGAGCCCGGAGGAAGGGTTAGCTGTTTGAGTCATTACCCAGGGGTGATGGTCAAGGACACAGACTCCAGCCAGTCAGCCTGGCTTCAAATCTCAGATCTGCCACTTCCAGGCCATGAGAATTTGGGCAAATCACTTAATCCTCTTGCGCCTCAGTTTTTTAATCCTTAAAATGGGGATAATGATAATAAAATCTATCTCGCGGGGTTATGAAAATTAAATGAGTGAAGATGTCTAAAGCAATTCAAACGATGCCTGACATCTAGTAAATGCTATATATTTAAACAAATTTTTTATGACTGCAAATATCTTTGTAAGTATAGCAACCTGGAAAATGTCCTCCCAGGAATTAAAATGCCTCTGATAACTGAGGCCTGTTGATGGATAGAGAACCCTGTATGGTCAGGCACAGGGGCTAGATAATGCCCTCTTGTTTAGGATTTCCAAGATGGAGTACGAGTTGTGGGGTCCCAATTTGCCACTCATGTCACTCAGACAGTTTCTCTCTCCTCTTAGTGTCTGGTTGGCCCAGTCATAAAAGAGCTGGTCAAAGCCAAGGTTTCTCTCAGCCGATGAGCCTGCGAGGCTGTGGCCATGTTTCCTCCAGGGAAATCGACTCTAACACAGGCTGGGAGCTAGCCAAGTCCTAATGGGGTGTCCTTTGAAGGCACGCCCGGCTTCACCATTTCAAATGCAATATGCTTATTGCCGGTCTGATTTTTATTGGGAAAAAGCAGTGGTGTACTTTCCAGGTCCCTGGGGTCTGAATTAAAATAAAGGAAGTACTTTAAAAAATCAAATCCAAATAGCCGGACTCGGAAGCACGCTGTTAAGCAAGGGTATCGCAGACCTCGGAAGCTGCTTCCACACCAAGCCCTGAGACAAAGCCCATGGTAATTGCATTTGGAGGTCCCAAAGGCATTGGTAATGGGGGCAAGCTTCTCTCCAAGTCCTATCTGCCTCGCAAAGCAGATCAATTACAACAGCCACAGCTTATGGAGTATCTACCGAGTGCCAAGTCCCGAGCCATGTCATATATAAGTACCGGCAAGATGGCCCCATCTTCAATTTATAGATGAGGAAACTGAAGATCAGATTTTTTTAAAAAGCAAACAAACAGATAAAGCTTTCCTACAGTTACACAGCTAGTAAGTGGTGGGGGGAGATCTGATCCCAGGATTTTTTTTTAACACCAAAATCTATGTGCTTTCCACCAAGCCAGTTTTTTTAAATTGCCAACTGAGACCCAATAGTGTCATGAAGTCACTTTAGCGGGTTGCACCCAGCATTTTCAAAAATGAAATAAAATCGAAAGTAAAATATGACTGTATTGTACAGGTAAAAACAACTAGCGTTTAATGAAACATATATATACATATATACACACACACACATATACACGGACACATACATAGATACACACACATACATATGTGGGTATAACTATAACATATGTATTTGTATGTTCTGAGTGATAATGCATAAAATGTGACACACAGTCAAAAAATTTGAGAAAGCCACTGCTCTAGGACACTGCTTTCCAGCTAGTAAGAACTGACATTTACTGAGATTTCACTGTGTTTCAAATGTTTTACTTCTATGGGCTTAATTAATCATTACAATAACATTATGAGGTCAGTGCTATTAATATCATCCCTGTTTACGGATGAGAAGACTGAGGTTCAGAGAGATTAAATAATTTGCCCAAGGTCACAAGCATCAAAGCCTGAATTTGAGTCTCTATCGTCTGGCTCTAGCATCTGTGTACTCGATCTCTGCTACTAAGAGACTTGACTGCCAGCAGCACACAGTCAAGCCCACGGGACCTGGGAAATTGGCTGCCCATTGGAGTAACCGGCTTCGTTTCCATCTTCAGTCGCCTCAGTCTCTCACCTCCTTCTATTTTCATTAGCAAGACAGGCTTGCAGGCTTCTCTGTTGAATCTGTAGCTTCAAATTTCTCTCATCCTCCTATATTTTAGATTAATTAACCTCCTAATTATTTAGACATTCATTCACCAACTTGTGTGCAATTCAAATCTATTACACTTCAGGGGATGTGTCTATTTCATGTGTATTCTGCTGCAAATCCCACGTGGTCAGGAGAGACGTGGAGGGGGGAGATGCGTAGAATCAATTTTAAAAAATTCCGATGCATTTCTGAGGCATCTGAAGTGTTGATGAGATTGCTGGGGTTCTTGGGTGCTTGACTTTTAAATTCACATTTCTGAAAAGCAAGATACAAAATTGATTATACAGTATGATCTCAGCTGTGTTAAAAATGTATATAGAAAGGACTGGAAGGAAGTGAACAGCGGTTGCCTCTGGGTGGCGGCGTGATGGGTGATTTTGATTTTCTCCTTTCGTTCCCCCCCGCTCCAAATTTCCTGCAACTGATAAAGAATGTGGCTTTAAAAAGTCACTAAGTAAAACAATTTCCAAGGTGGAATATGCGACTGTATATAATTTTAAGGAAGGAGTGCAGTTTGTAAGCCAAACACATCATACTTTGGGTACAGATTAGGCAGTGTTAGAGCAGCTCCCCCGTAGGGTCCAAGTCATATCAGGTGGCAACGTGACTCTGCCAACGTGTCTGATACCCACTCTTTTCCTGCTGCCTCACTGTGATTTGGGGAGCGGCCAGACCAGAGCCCAGATTCTATGTCTGACAGTCTCGTGGGTAGGGTTAGGACCAGCTGCTCAAGAGCAAGCCATTGCAGTCTGACTTCTAGCTAGACTGTGGCGTTGCTCCTGGGCTGACCTCTTGTCTTATCCATCTTTGTACTTCTTAGGGCTGCGCGTGGGAGCTGGCCAGGGAGGGATAAAGATGTCTGAGGCATGAATGTGTGTGTTCATCAACTTCTATGGGAAGGACCTATTTGAGGCTTGGCTTAATTTAGAAGGACAACGTGGGTTTGGTTTCTGTCTTTGTTTTAAATAATGGAGCCGAGTAAGCCTGGAGATAATAGAGTAGCTGGTCCCAGTGCTGCTCCTGAGCTGCCTTTTGGGGAGGTGCCAATCTCTCTCCTGACCAATGGGCGGGAGGCAGTGTGATGGGTAGTTAAGCAAATGGACTTTGCAGTTAGAATGCCTTTAGTTTCCTAATAGGAAAAATAATAGTGCTTATTACTCAGGGTTGTTGGGGAGATTAAATGAGATCAGACATGGAAATCTTTCCTGGCACGTGCTAAATGCTCAGAAAATGTGGATGATGATGATGATGATGCTCAAATGGTTTCTGGGGGATACAGCACTGTGATTGGCATGGCCTGAGTCACATGTGTACCCCTGAAGTGCACAAGGTAACCATATCGGAGCCATATGGACTGAGAATGGAGGAGGAGCAGTTTCCTGAGGAAGACCAGAATGGCCTCACTAGAAGACGGATGAAATGGCTATATGTGTGGAAGGACTGCGTGGTGAGGTGCATTCTCGTGAAGTTCGTTCTCATGAAAAGAAGGGAACACAGGATGGAAAGCGGCAAAAGACCAGCCTTTGAGTCCCAAGTCTTCCATGTATTGCCTGCATGTGTCACTTATAATTCTGAGCCTCACTACCTTCTGGTCAGGCTTAACATTCACCAGTGTCCGCGTTTCCTATAGAACTCACTCTGATTCCTCGTCCTGGTGTACAAGGCTTTCCCCCATCTGAGCCTGGGCCTTCCTTAGTCACATGAAATCTGTAATCTAGCCACGAGCAGTTATTTTCAGTTTTCCTAACATTTCTTGGACTTTCACCCTCACTGCGGCTCTGTATACACTGCTTCTTTTGAACAGAATATCTTTTATTCTTTGTACACCACAAGATAATGATGGTTAACACTTATTGAGGACCTGCTATACACCAGGCTCATTTTTAAGCACTTTGTATGTGTTAACTTATTTAACATTCACAGCAAACCTAGGAGGTGGGTGCTATTATTATCCTTATTTTATGGATGGGGAAACGGAGGCAAAGATCGTTTAAGTAATTTGTCCATGATCACATAACTAGTAAACAACAGAACTGAGACTCAAACCCATGCGACGTTGCTACAGAATGTCCTTTTCAGCCATCACACTGTGCTGCCTCTTCGGCTTTAAGACATTATTGAAATTCAAGACTAGTCACAGGAGACCCAGAAGGCCGTTTGGCTCCCAGACCCTCAATCATGGATCACAACAAATTTAAATTTTTGACATTATCTCCAAGTGAAAACTTTCATCCAATCACAAAGATACAATGACAAGACTGAAAGAGGAAGATGCTTGTTATGCAGCCTTAGTCTGTTTCCTGTTACTGGACCACTCTACCTGAAATTCACAATGCATCAGTACGTGTCCATAATCTCGGGATTATCTTGTGACTAGCACAACTCCATTGCGTTCTATCACATACGCATTACAATCATTCATTAAATTTAAACATTTAAAATATACCAAGATTCTTTAACTTTGACTTTATGTGTTTATTTTAATATGCCAAAACCTTAAAAATAGAAATGATGTGGGCTTTTGGGGCTCTGAGAAAGCCCTGTTTAAATGATCTCCTGCCCTAGATATTCCAGTCTTCTGCCTTACCCATGCCTCTTCACTACAATAGCAAGGAGGACATTTCTAAATTGACACTTAACACATCACCTTGAGCCTGATTATCTACAGCGCCTAATGGTGTAGACTTTGCAGCCAGATTGCTTGTGTTCAAATCCTGCCTCTGCCATTTGCCAGCAGTGAGAACTGGGGGAGTTCAGTTAACCTTTCTGGGCCTCACTTTTCTTATCTGTAAGATAAGGATGACCACTGTGCCTATCTCATGGAAGTGCTGTGAGGGTTGAATGAGTTCATACTCATGAAGTACTCAGACAGTGCCTGGCATGCCGAAGAGCTCAGTCATGTTGGCCATTATTAGGATGAGCATGATGACGCCTCTCTTGGAGTTTGTGTTCTTTGAGAGCAGGAGCCACATTTTATTGACCTTTCTACTTCTGGAACTTCCCAAGGGTTGGGCCCAGAATAGGCACTCCCAAAATGTCTGTGAAGTAAATGAATGACTACTTCTGTGAAAGTGGGCTGACCGTGCCTACCCCACAAGGTTATGGTGAAGATCAAAAGAAAGCAACCTTGCTGAAATACACTGTAAGCTGTGAAGTATGGGATGGATGTTCCTTTCTTCTCTCACCCCATCCTTCTTGCAGACCCAGGCCTCCTTGACAAATGCACTTACTCAGTTCACAGCCCTGCTCATGGACAGCACCTGACCAATAGGGCCAAGCAGGAAGTACGGACCAACTACCACTAGGCAGGCAGCTGCTGACCAGTCACAAACAGGCAGGAGGTGCTGACCAACCACCATACATAGGTAATTGCTGACGAATCCCCAGCCCGCACGGGTTATTCTGATCAGTCATCAGCATAGGTAGATGCTGACCAACACCTTTGAGATGAGGGCACCAGCAGCAGTGAGGCCTAGGCCCAGAACTGCCTGTGGCTCACTGGGTGCCTCAGGGCGGCATAGGCCCTGTGTTCAGGAACTTGGGGCCCTGGGGGTGGAGAGGCCTGGTCCTCCCTCAACCTGGGACTTGGTCATCCTGGAATTGAGACTGTCCTCAGGGAGGAGGGGTTGCCAAGGCGACAGGCATTCTCTCATCCAGCCTGAGTTGTGGGAAGTATTGCCCTGCTTCGTCTTCATTAATGGTCTAATGCTGTCAGGGCAGCATCGCTGGCACTCTCCCTCCCCCAGCTGTCTATGGCATCTGTGACTGCCCCTGCCCTGATGCACAGAAGGAAGCTAGGAGAACTGGGAAATCACCAGGGGCTTTTGTCCTGTTTAGCATCAAACTGCGTTCTGTCTGGGGGTCCAACTCCTGTAGGACCTGGGTTCTGATTGATGGCATATTGGAGCAGGGAGTGGGGCGGAGAAGCGTGGGCTGGCCTTTGACTTGGGTAATGAATCCGGGAATGCTTGTTTATTGTATGCTCCTGAATTATGTTGCTAACAATATCTGTCTGCATCCTCTTACCTGGTCTTCCTTTCTTCGTGGGTGCGATGTTCCTTATCCTGGGAATGGTGCCAGCAGGGATCCATAGCACGCTTTGAAGAGAAACCTGTGAGATCCCACAAGCTCTGCAGGCTTGATTGGGTTGGAGGTGACTTGTGACTCCCTGTGACTTTGAAAAAGTCTGTTACATGGGGCCTGCCTGGTGGCCTAATGGTTAAGTTCTTGCACTCTGCTTTGGCAGTCCAGGGTTTGTGGGTTTGGATCCCAGGAACAGACCTACACACCACTCATCAGGCCATGCTGTGGCAGCATCCCATGTAAAAAACAGAGGAAGACTGGCACAGATATATTAGTCTTCCTCAAGCAAAAAGCCTGTTACAATTTGTGACCTGTCCTCTGAGTTTTTCCCCCTTGTCTTATTCTCAGAGATTTGTTTATTCAAATCTCAGAGAATTGTTTGAAATAATTTATTCTTTCAGTCACTGGTTCTGGAGAACCCACTACAAACTTGGGGTGGGCACTGTAGCTCACAAGGGTGAATAGGGCAGATTGTCCCTGCTGATCTGGAGGCTGCCACCGAGAGGGAGGGACAACCACAACACGCCAATTCTAGTAAAGAGCCAGATAAGTCAGTACTAATTGGAGGAACCAGTAGTTTGTTACAAGAATCCTAGAGGGAGTGAATGCTATTGAAAAAAGAGCTAGAAGTCAGGGAGGCTGTGGAGAGAAGAACATCTGTGAACTGGACTTTGAAAGAGGAGGTGGATTTCTGTAGGAAAAGGGTAGGAAGAAAAACCTTACCGGAATGATTTTAAAGTGGAAGGAAGAACAATTACGGGCTATTCTCGTTGTCATTATTTGCAATGTATGGTGTTTGATGCGGTGATGAATTAAGAAAATGAAGGCATGGCCCCGATCTTCGAGGACAGGAGAAGGGAGGAGAACAAATGCGCAGCATACGGCCAGCCGCACGGTGCTGTAATCGTGGCACAAATGAAATATTTTGGGACGATCAAGAAGGGAGATGATCACATGTCACAAAATAGTTGGCATTTGGCTCTCTTTCTCTTTTTAGTTTCTGCTTAGTTCACGATTTCCTGGAAAATGCCATCTTCTTCCCTCACTCCACCCCACAATTTTCATGTCACCATCTTTCCAACAAACAGATTGGAAAGCAATTAATCCATGTTGTACTAACAGTGCTAGCTACTGCTTATGGACTGGCTATTGTACCTTATTAAACCCTTAATGCCACTGTCTTGGTTTTCTATTGCTGTGTAACAAGTTACCCCAAACCTTAGTGGTTTAAAACAAGAAACACTTATGACCTCGTAGTTTCTGTGAGTCGGGAATCTACCTGAGGCTGGCTTAGCTGGGCGCTCTGCCTCAGGTCTCTCATGAGAGGCAATCAAAGAGTTGGTGGGGCTGCCGTCCTAGTTAGGCTCGACTTGGGGGAGGAGCTGCCTCTGAGCTCATTTATAGGTTGGTGGCTGGAGGCTGCCCTCTCTTCCTTGCCATGTGGACCTCTCCATAGGGCAGCTCGCAATAAATGAAAAGAGGCAGAGAGGGAGCGTAAGCAAGATGAAGCCACAGTCTCTTGTCACCTAAACTCAGAAGCGACATCCTGTCACTTTTGCAGCGTTCTGTTCCTTAGAGGCAAGTCAGCTGGTACAGCTCACACTCAAGGGGAGGAGATAACATGAGGGCACGAACACCAACAGGCGGGGTGGCTGGGAGCCATTTTGGAAGCTCACGACCACGGCCACTCTGTATAATAGGAGTTCTCTCCTTTTTCAGAAAGAGCATCTAAAACTCAGAGACCTTGCTCAGGCTCACACACTGTTTAAGTGACAGAACCAGAACGTGAACCAGTCTTTTGCCCAAGTTTGCTTCTTCCACTGCATCACGCCTGCCTCCAGTGGCTGGTTAAAGTCTCTCAGGACAGACAAGATGACATCCCACTCCCAGAGTCACCTATTAGGTGGCTTCTGTCTCGCATTGAGCCTTAGACCCCCAAACCTGCGTAACTTTTCTACTCTCCTTGATCCCGAAGGCATTTCTTTCCATCCCAGTTTGAGACAGCAGCGAGGTACAGCAAAGGCCAAGTATTGGATGCCCTCTGAGCACTCCTTTCCTGAAACCCTCTGCGCTGACTGCCCAGGGTCGTGTTGAAAGCACTTGAGTGAGAACATGCACCTTGCAGTAATGTACTTTTTCCACAGATGATTAATCAGGAGCGTCCCTGGGTGGTTTGGCACAGATGGAGGTAAGGGAGAGAGCCAGATCGTAAATCCAAGGAAATTTATAGCCTCACCATCCATCCCATTATTACATCAGGAAGCCTGTGTTTCCCTTTAGTGCTTGAAGATATGGAAGAGGTTTTGCATATTAAGGGCTCAGTCCAGAGAGACTAACTCCGCCAGCCAGGTGTTTGATCAAGAGTAAGCAATGGGACGTTGTTTGGAGCCAACTTGAGGATCTTGCCTTTGTTGACAGGAGCAGCATCATAGAAGTTTCACAAGAAACTCTTAAGGCACTTAATCATGCTGCCTTAAATTGTAATTCTTTCTTGTTTCCTTTTGTGCCCTGTGTTTTGAAACTTCTCAAAGATTACTGTCTTTATATCTGCACGTCTCCTAACACATCTTATCCATGGTGGGTACCTAATAACCTTCTTTTCAGAGATGTGTAATCACAGCAGTTCATGTCTACAGCACTCTGTTCGGTCTCTCTGGCCAGGAGGTGGTGTGCATGAATTTGCTATTTCACATTTAAGGCTTTTATAATTACTGCAGAAATGTTCCAATAAGACTCTCCTACTTCCGAATCTCTTCCTAGTTCTCGCCCTGGTTTCTGGGTCTGCCTTCCCCGGGACTCCTCCCTTCTCTGTGCCATCTTTTCCATCTTTGTTCAAGGCAGAGAAGAGCAAACCATCACTGTTGTAGGATGAGTAAGGACAGACAGGTTTCTCAGTAAGAGGAACATTGACCAGGGACCAGATCTCTGTGTAAAAATCGCTTTGTTTCTGATATTTTCCCTTTTATGCAGTGTGGAAAAAACACTTTGTGTTCCCACTTGGTGTCGGTCCAGGAAAATACATTCTGAACCTATGTTTACTTATCTCTATACTACGACTATTATTACTATTCTGCTTACCTCACAGGCTAAGGTGGGAATCACAAGACATAGTGGATATAAACCACTCCATGATATGATAGTAATGATACAACAGCCGTCATGTATCACTCAATTACTATATGTTGGGAAATGTACTAAATGCTTTACTTGAATTATCTCATTTAATCCTCATAACAATCTTGTGAAACAGATAGTATTATCCCCATTTTACAGATGAGGAAGCTGAGGTCTAGAAATGCTAAGTGACTTGTCCAAGGTTGTACAGCTAGTAAGTTATGGAGCCAGGATTCAAACCCAGACAGTCCAACTCCCAAACCCATGAATTGTCTAATTTACACAAAGCTACATCATGCCATAAAGCACTGTACAAATAGAAGATTATTACCCCCCTTTAATACAAGCGTAAGGTGCTGCTATTTTATTTCCACATTTATCCACAGAGTACATTGAAATCTGTTGTCTTTCACAATATGAAAAACATGTAAGACTTTCAACGTGGGTGCCAAGACCATTCAATGGGGAAAGGACAGCCTTTTCTTTTCTTTTTTTTTCTTGAGGAAGATTAGCTCTGAGCTATCTGCCACCAATCCTCCCCTTTTTGCTGAGGAAGACTGGCCCTGAGCTAACATCCGTGCCCATCTTCCTCCACTTTATATGTGGGATGCCTGCCACAGCACGGCATGCCAAGCCATGCCATATCCGCACCTGGTATCTGAACCGGCAAATCCCGGGCTGCCGAAGCGGAACGTGCACACTTAACCGCTGTGCCACTGGGCTGGCCCTGGACAGCCTTTTCAACAAATGGTGCTGGGAAAACTGGACACCCACATGCAAAAGAATGAAGTTACACCCTTACCTTACGCAATATACAAAATTAACTCAAAATGGGTTAAAGACCTAAAAGTAAGACCTAAAACTATAGAACATTTTGAAGAAAACATAGGAGAAAACCTTTCCAGCATTGCATTTGGTGATGAATTCTTGGATAAGCACTAAAAGCATAGCAACAAAGAAAAATTAGATAAACTGGACCCTATCAAAATTAAAAACTTTGTCTATTAAAGGACACTACTAAGAGAGTGAAAAGACAACCCACAAATGGGGGAAAATATTTGCAAATCATATATCTGATAAAGGATTAATATCCCGAACGTATAAAGAACTCCTATAACTCAACGACAACAAAAAAATCCAATTCAAAAATGGGCAAAGGACTTGAGTAGACATTTCTCCAAACGAGATATACAAATGGCCAACAAACACATGAAAAGATTCTCAAGATCATTAATCATCAGGGAAATGCAAACCAAAACCACAATGAGATCCCACTTCACACAAACTAGCATGGCAATAAGAAAAAGAAAAAGGAAAATAACATGTTGACAAGGATGTGGAGAAATCGGAAACTGGTGCATTGCTGGTAGGAGTATAAAATGGTGCAGTTGCTGTGAAAAACAGTATGGAGTTTCCTCAAAAAGTTAAGTACAGAGTTATCATATGATCTAGCAATTCCACTTCCGGGTATTTACTCAAAAGAATTGAAAGCAGGGACTCAAACAGATACTTGCACACAGATGCTCATAGTGGCTTTATTCCCAAAAGCCAAAAGCTGAAAACAACCCTGTGCCCATCAACAGATAGTAGACGTGGTATACACATGTAATGGAATATTATTCAGCTTTAAAAAGGAATGACATTCTGATACATGTTATGGCATGGATGAACCTCAAAAGCATTCTGCTAAGTGAAATAAGTCAGATGCAAAAGGACCAATGTTGTGTGATTCCACCTATATGCCGGACTTAGAGTAGGCAAATTCATAGAGACGGAAAGTAGGATAGAGCTCACCAGGGGCTGGGAGGATGGGGGTGGGAAGTTATTTTCTAATGGTTACAGAGTTTCTGTTTGAGATGATGAAACATTTCTGGAACCAGTTGGGGTGCTGGTTGCACAACATTGTGAAGGTACGTAATGCCATTGAATTGTATGCTTAACAACGGTTAAAATGGTAAAATTTATGTTGTATGTATTTTACCACATTAATAACTTAAAAAAGCATGTAAGAAAACTTACCTTAGGATATTAAGATATTATCAATTTAATTTTTTGTCATAAAATAACTTTCTATTTTTCACTATTTAAAAAAATAACAATTCCTTGAAGAAAAAGTAGAAAATGCATATAAACCTAAACCGGAAGGGGAAAATTAAAACATTCTTTATCCCAGGAACAGCCACATTTAAAACCTTAGCGTCCTTACAGACCACCTCTTTTTCCATCTCATTTCCTTCTTTCTTTCCCCTTTCGATGCAGTTCTGCACCCTTCCATTCTTTAGGAGCTTCGAGGTCACTTTCCTTTGTGAGCTCTCATCTATAGCAGAGTTGGGGCTTACCCATCCAATGGGTGGGAAAACACTTTCTAAAACCAAGCGAAGTGATAAAACACTGAAAAGAAGCCAAGAAATGTGTGATCAGAATGCTCCGATTCACGCTGAGACCATTTGGAAGTTGCGTTGGAAAAGACGACTCTCAACACACTATGCCCAGACGTCTCTGAAGAGGTGCAGCCAACGGAGCGGTCTGCGATGTTCAACAGAGTCCGTATCACAGGAGAAAATAGTGTTTCTGTAATTCTACTTCTCCTCCAGTCTAGCCTCTTTCTTGGGTTGTAGGGCAGGGGCAAAAAAACTGTTTCGTTGTATTCTTGGTCAACAGATTATTTATTTGCAGAAATTAAAGTCCCTTTTCTTCCCACGCAGGAGCATACCTTGGTGTTGTCCTTACCTTTAGAATGATCCTTAGGGTTCTCTCCAGCTAATTGCAGAGTGTGAATTTCTGTTATTCTTTATTTACTGTCATATAAAAGGTAAATCAATGACTTCCTTTCTAAGGAGCCATAAGAGTCTCCTGCTCAGTAGGGGCCCTTCCTGTGGAGCATCAGAGAGTATACTAAGGTAGGTAGGCTCCGGACACGGTTCTCTTCAGGGAGTTTTGCCCTCCGTGGTCCTAGACTCCCCTGCTGCATTGGGTTGTTCAGTAAAAGGAAACATTACTGGAGCATAGATTTTGCTTGTAGGGTCAGGAGAAGGCATGGAAGAGAGCCTGGTTTCTAGGGGCAAGGCAGCTATGCGCTGATTTGGCGTTATTCCCTCCAGGGCTGTCTGCCTCACTCCTCAAATATAGTTTCAATAATGCAGTGAGAACCCAAATCCAGAGTTTCTATTTTTATTACCTTAGGTTTTCCTAAGCACATTCAATAATTTCCATTTCTTCTCGTCTCTTGGCTCCATCCCATGTAGTTTTGTTTACCTGTGCTCCAGGGCCGTGAGGCCCACTTGCGCTGGCTTCCTTTCATTTCTATTGCTCTTCCTTAAATCTTGCCCTGAGTGGGGCAAGATTTGGCAAGGCTGTTGTGTCTTCTGGGAGCCAACACACAGTTTGGTATGTTTCTTCTCCTGGGGAACATTCCAGATGGTCCTCAAGTTTACTCTGATCCTCTCGATAGTTCTGCTCAGCTCTTAAAGCTATTGTAATGCTTTTCCCAAATAGTTCTTAAAGATTCATTAATTAATTCACTCATTCAACAAATATTTATAAAGCACTTACATTCTAGGGCCTCTGTTAAGCACAGGATATATTTATGAATGAGAATATCTCTATCCCCCTTCAGTTGAAATGAAGAAATAATTAGGTTTTCAGCTCTTTACACATAATTCCTTGTGATGGTTCTTAGACTGTGAGTATAATCTCAGTGTCTTGGGATCACAGAGAATGTGTGATTATCTCTTTTCTCTCTTTCTTTCCCTTTGCTCCTAAGACATTGTGAACCTATTCATCTTCCTGCCTCTCTGACCAACTAATAAATGTTGGTATTAATCAGAATCCTATTCTAGGTTCTCTGCTCTTCCCTTTTCTTATCAGACCATGTATTGTTTCCCCCCCACCTCCCGGATGTTTTTTTCTTTTCCCTGGATTTCAGTTACCCCCTATTACTGATGAATTCTCTTATCTATTTCTCCAGGTGGGACCTCTCTCCCGAGCTGCCTCTGCCATATATCCCCCCGCCAACTGGGTATGCGGCCATGTGCACTTGCAGTTCAGCACCTGGAAGTCTTCATCTTCCTCCCAAACCTGCTTCTCCTACCTCAATCTCCCTGCCAGTCCCTCAAACCAGAAACCCAGAACTCCAGCAACTAGTCCAACAACTTTCTGTTACTTACACTCCTGCGGCCCACCTGCCCAAGTGAGAAGTTGCTTCCTAACTTCCCGCATATCTCACTTCCTCTCTAGATTCTCGTTACTACCCTCTCCCCCTTAGTCTAGACCAGTGGCTTTCAGACTGTTTTACTTGAGTCCCTTCAAGGGCTTCCAAAGTTGGAACGGAAGGGTTTTTGAGCAGGCAGGATCTGGGCTTCTCATCCCTGATTTAAACAGAGCAGTTGCATGTTTATCTGTTTTGCATATTGTTTGAAGAGCATTCAATGGCTGAAAATTTGAAAACCATTGGTCTTAAATCCTTATCATTTCTTTCCTGGATTTTTGCAAGACTGCTGCCGCTCCTGCCCTCTGTTCTTTGTGCCCATTTGGTCCAGTGGTTCTTAAGCTTTTCTTGTCTGTGATGCACAGGAGGGGTGTTGTCCGCATGCGGGGCGCACTTCCTGTTGTTAGATATAGACACCTGATGTACACACAATAAGCAGTTAGACTGCAAGTGAACGCATGTGATTCTATTATGAGCGTAACCTTGAATCCACTGTAATTTATTAAAATAAGTCAATCCTCTTTGGTCTTTACTTATTATCTGTGATAAACGACTTGTAACATCTCACATACAATCTCCACTCTGCTCTAACCCACTCCCCACACTGCTGCCACCCTCCCTGTGTGGGAAATCGCAGTCACTGTCTTATTTGACACCCTTCAGTGACTCCCCATTGGCTCTCGAATGGGTTTTAAACTCCTTAGCGTGGCTGGCAAGTTTGGCTGTGATCGGGTCCTTGCTAGCCTTTCCAGCTCCAGCTCTTGCTCTCCTTCTCCACCTGCTTTCTCCAGTGCTCCGCCAGCGTTCCAAGGCTCCGTGCACCGGCCGTCCGCCCCCAGCACACACCCAGGCTGGCCCGGCTTCTGGGCCTTTGCTGAGATAGTCCTTTCTGCCCTCACTGCTCCTCCCCTTCTCCTCTCCCTTCAGCTTGAGTGCTGAACTCCAAGTAATTTTCCTTTTTTTTTTTTTTGAGGAAGATTAGCCCTGAGCTAACATCTGCTGCCAATCCTCCTCTTTTTGCTGAGGAAGACTGACCCTGAGCTAACATCCATGCCCATCTTCTTCCATTTTATATGTGGGATGCCTACCACAGCATGGCTTGCCAAGCGGTGCCATGTCCGCACCCAGGATCCAAACCAACAAACCCCAGGCCACTGAAGTGGGACGTGCGAACCTAACCACTGCACCACCCGGCCAGCCCCAAGTAATTTTTTTAATAGAGAAATAGTTTCAGTAACTGCCACCTGTGTGCTGTATCAACCTCTTCTTTCTGGCTTGTTGATTAGCAAAGATATTTCGTCACATCTTAATCTGAGAATTTTTTGGTCTATTTATTTCTTATATGACTCCTTCCTGTCCTTACTCAGTCATGATCTTTTTCAGCTGTTCATTTGGAAAAAAATTTCAAATGTACAGGAAAGTTGCAAGAACAGTATACCTTTCTATATTCTTCACCTGACATCACCAATTGTTAGCATTTTGCCACATTTGCCTCTGTCTTTTTCTTCTTTTCTCTTCATATATATTTATGTGTATGCATTTTTATATACATATTCTTATTGTTATTATTATTTGCTTAACCGTTTGAAAGTGAACTGTAGACACCAGCACACTTTACTCCTAAAAACATCAGCAAAAGATCTCCAGGAACATTTTTTTACAATTTGATATAACCTTCAAATTCTGGACATTTAGCATTGATAACAATTCATTAGTTCATAGAGAGTGCATATTCATATTTCCAATTGTCTGAATACTGTTCTTTGTAGCAAATTTTTTTCTATCCAGGGCCACCAATTTCTCTGTGAAGACTATGTCCAGATGCTGTCTGCTCCCTGGAGCCTTTCCTGATTGCCCTTTCGCCTGGGAGCACTGACCGCTCCCTCTTTTGTTTCTCGTTTACCTCTTCCATCATAATGTGCATAACATTTACCTTTAGTGCTGGTTTACGTGTTTTGATCTTCCTTTCCAGATTGGAAACTCCTTGAGAACAGAGGCCATATTTTATTAACCCTCATCTCTCCAGGGTCTAATATCTAAATGAATTCTGTATTGAGTATTTAATGAATAGCTTGGACATTTGAAACCCTAGGTTCCTGGTGACGCTCTTCTGTTTGGTGGTGTCTTCTTCTCCCGTTGCCTTACTTAGGCACAGGTATGACAGTAAAACTGCTGGGATGATTAAACATACATTGCACTGAGCATGAGGAGACCCCAGTCTCAATCCCAATTCTGTTTTTAACCTGCAAGGTGGCCTGGGGCAAGTTATGTCATCTTTGTGAATTTTAGTTTCTTCTTCCCGTATTTTGAGGTTCATATTACTTGCTCTGCCTACCTCACTGGGGTGTTGGGAAGATCAAAGGAGAAGGCGAGTGTGAAAACGTTTTGAAATGGTGATGTCATTCCAGAGGCCATATGGAGGTCTGTCCATTAGGAATGTTCTCAGTTTCAGGTCTGTTGGGATCACTGGGTTGCTGTACCCTAGATACACCCTGGGGCTCTTGCTCTGTCTTCTGAGATGCAGAAAGGGCTGGTTTTGGTGCATGAAGCACAGAGGCCAGCAGATACTACAGGCTTCTCAAGCTGGATTAACTGTAATGGGTTGAATAGCATTGCTTCAAAATTCATGTCTACCTCGAACCTGAGAATGAGACCTTATTTGGAAATAGAGTCTTTGAAGCTGTAATTTAAAGGTAAGGTCATACTGGATCAGGGTAGGCCCTAAATCAAATGCCTGCTGTCCTCAAAAGAAGGCCACGTGGACACACACAGAGACGGAGACCATGCGACGGTGGTGGCAGAGACTGGAGTGTTGTAGCTACAAGTCGAGGAATACCAAGGATCGACAGCAACCACCAGAAGCTGGGAACAGGCAAGGAAGTATTCGTCCCTAGAGCTCTCAGAGGGAGAATGGCCCTGCTGATGCCTTGATTTTGGACTTCCAGCCTCCAGAAATGCAAAAGAATAAATTCCTGTTGTTTTAAGCCCCCCAGGTTGTGGTAATTTGTTATGACAGCCCTGGGAAACAAATACAGTGATGTCCTCCTTGCCACCTTCACAACACCTGTTAGCAGAAACCTCCTGCGGGAGCTGAACCACCGACGAGCGGAGGAGGGGGAAAGCGGTGGAACTGGGTTGCTGAGGGCATTCGGTGCCCTCCTGTGCCTCTCTAAACTCCTGCGCAGGTTGCAGTCCTGTGGGAGGGTCTGCATTTTCTCAGGGAACAGGGCAGGAGGAGCTCTGGTTGGTCCCAGGAGGGTGCCCCATCTTCGTTCTGCAGTTTCAGGGAAATGCTCTGAATTAAGGGTGTACAGAGCCCAAGCTCTCCACCTTGGGCCCCGACATCCTCAAGATGGGTTCTCTGGGTAATTCCTTTGGCAACTGTAGCCTGTGAGCTCACTGAGCATGGGAAGGGTTTGGCATGGCCTCAAGCGGTTGGCTCAGTTATTAGCAGAGTCTGGAGTTGGGGCCTGTGCCTGCCGGTGCTGTTTGATGCTGAAGGAGATACTGCATCTGGGATCTGAGTGCCTCCTCGTCTCTGCCAAGGCATGTCCTCATGAGGGCTCATCTCCCTTGATGCAGGAAAGACACGCCGCACACCTCAAGGTGCCCTTGTGGGCCACTGGCCCCTGGTCTGTTTTCTCTGGGGAAATGGATCTGAGTGGGTGTTACTGCCCTAGCCCTGGCTTGTGGATATTAAGAGAGGAGGAGGGAAAGAGGAGAAGGAAAAGGTGAAGACATGTAGCTCAGCCTTTCCTCAAGTTGGAATAAGCTCCAGGGGCCCACCCACTCTCACCATTATGATGTCACAGAGAGGAGCAGCTGCGGCAGGGGTGGAAGAGATTCATGAAGTCATCTGGCCCATTGCCCTCTTCAATCTTCCATACCACCAGGATGGCAGAGGTTGGCACATGTTCCTGGCAGCTGAGCCCTTGAATACCCAAGGCCACACAGCGGCAAAGTCAGGGGACAAACTCACTGGGCTGATGCCCAGCTGCTGATCTGGGAAGTTCTACTAGGTTCTCACTTGTAATCAGCAAATCCGGACTCCTCACCGTAGGGCCTATCAGACCAAGCTTCTTTTGGGATCATTGAATATGGCTGATGATGAATGTGAAATGATGACTCATGTCACATTTAAGCAAGACTCTGGGTGTGTGCATAAATGCGAATTGCTCAAAATCGTGTTGAGATGCTTCTGATTACATCAAAGCCTGTCTGTGGGGGAGAGGGCGGGAGGAGACGAAATGTAATTGTAAAGTTGAATACGAGAAAAAGCAAAGTTTAATACGAAAAAAAGTTTAATGACTTAAAGTTTCTAGAGAACGACTTGTGGTCATGGTTGATTTTGCCTTCATATTCTCTGGAAAACATTTGTTGTTTTCAAAGTTCTTTAAGGAGAGAAAGTATGATGGACTTACCTTCGCCTTATGCAATGATCAAATATAGCATAATAAAGTCACCGAAGTCAACATGGAACAGTTAGGACCAGAGCTCCTTTCAAGACAGGAAGGAGAGGCAATGATCCGGCCTGGTCCCCGCCTCTTCCCTTGCTCAGTGGGGGTTAGCACATTGTCAAATGCCTATTTGATCTTAGTCAGAAAACTCCAGAGGATGACCATGCGGTTGATCTGTTAGAAGATACCACCAATACTGATCTGGATGCCACCAGTATTGTTTTCTGCTGAGAGCCACTCTGGCTGATGACAGCTGGATTTACTTTTTTGCTTTGAAATCATGATGCCCCTTGTAGCAATAGCCAAGGGAACCAACCAGAATCAAACAGTTTAGTTTGTAACCCCGTTCCTTTCTCCTTCGGGGGAAAGGAATGGGTCAGATGTGGGAAGCAGGCCAAATGGTTCCATGTTTCTCTTCTATCTCAAATGGAGATTAGTAATGGTGTACCTTGACATTCACAGTGACAGGAGGGCCCCTTCCAAGAGTGAACTTTTCCAATTTTTCAGGAAAAAATATACTGTGGCAGGTTAGAATTCAGTCTAGGCAGACAAGGTATTGAGGCCAACCAGGCCAAATCATAGCCCTCTATTTCTAGCTGACCCCTCAGAAAGCCTCACCTATCTGGCCTTTCAGAGACTTTTAAAAGTGGGCTGAGAACAATCTGACGGACATGTTTCAGTGTGCTATGAAAAAGGTGAAAAGTAAAACCTAGTTAAAAGCACATGTCTCCAGAAGCTACAGGCCAAAGGGAGGTACTGGAACTTAGTTTCCATGGAGTAGAGCTGGGAGGGGCAGTTTTGGGACAAAGAACACAAATATTGGATTTGAAATCTAAAGTCCTGGGTTCAAGGCCCAGCTCTCCTACATACTACTAGCTTTGTGACCTTGGGCGAGTCATTTCACCAAAGTTTCCTCTTTGGTAAAATGAAACTAAGAACTCTGCTAAAAATTGCTGTAAGAATCATATGATGTATTTGAAAGCACTTGGAGTATTGTAAAGTGCTATGCAAGGACTGGGTGTGGGGATTCCCACTGTGGCCCTGCATATGAGATGCAAAAGGGCAGTGGTTGTGTTCATATCACAAACAGCCAAGAAAACTGGGTGGCCACAGAATTGGGTTTGATCATAAGATCTGCTGTTTTCTGAAAGGAAAAGGCCTAGGAGTGTTTTTAACTTGTAGGTGATGGGGATACTTTTTCTCAGACCTTTCTGGCTAAAAAGTCTCTGTCTTGTGTCGCCATTGACTGAAAGTCCTTGGGTGCCTCTGTCCACCCATTTGAGCCTTTCTTTCTTCGTTCCTGAAATGAAGGACATGAAGCCATTTCCTCAAGGGTCCATTTCTGCTCTGAAGTTGTATGATTCTACTAACCTAGAGGAGAGCTCGCCACTGAGTCAAAACAGATTTATGGAACACAAGTCACATACGAGGAAGCGTGCTGAGTGTGGTAGGACACCAAAGTCTTTGGTTTTCTAGGACTTGAGCTCACAAACTAGTAAAGACACCGTGCCCAGATAAATGGCCTGCCCAGAGAAAGTGCACCCACTCTTTCAGAGTGCCAACAGAGTTTCCTGGGAGTTCAGAGAAAGGAAGTGTTTCTGGGCATGGAAAGGAGAGAGAAGGGAGAAGCAGGGAAGGAAGTGGCATTGAGCTGGCCCTTGCCTGATAAGCAAATCTTGCAGGTTCAGCATGACATACACAGTGAACAGTGTGCAAAGGCCCAGAGGCCAGGAATGGGGGAGGCATATTCTGTTATTCACCTGAAGTCTTAACAAAAATGAATATTAAATAGCTACTGAGGTTGAGGGAGTCGCTCTTCTGTGCTGGGTACGATGCCCGCCCCAGTGGTAACTGGGGCACCTTTCTGAACTAGGTGGCCTGAGTTTATCATTTCTGCTCTCCTTATTTGCAAGCGTGCTTGTGTGCCGAGCTTAATCCTGGGAGGACTGGGTGCCCACACCCTGCGTGCACAGCTCCCTGGGTGGAGGCAATTCTCCTGTCTGGGCACTGCCATTTTCCATTCCCTTCACACACTGGTGTTTTGACATGTTAGTGCCCAGCCTGTTAACATAGGATAACAAGAGAGAACACCCAAAGGCGGTGCCTGGCTCCCGAGCTGGCACCTGGCCAGGGCAGCCTTGCTTAACTCCTTTCCCTTGGGTGGCAGGAAGGCAGCTACTTAGTAGCACCAGCTCTTCTGAGTGTTTCCCCACCAGGATCTCTCCAAATGTCGGGGAGGAGAGTATATGACTTTGTCCTTTTATGAGGCGCCTTTAAGGCCAATTATTTCTAGAGTCGATAATCCTAATACCTCATTGAATTAGGCATTGGTAAGAGAAGGGATCCGTTTGAAAATCCATGAAATTACAAGCAGATTGAGTGACTCAGTATTCTGGGTGAATGCTTGATAGTCTGTGGTTATTATTATTAATATTAATGAGCGTTTATTCACACACACACACGCCACGCCCATGGGGCACTGGGCAGAGCCCACGGAGGACACAGCCTCTGTCCCCGGGGATCCGTAGAAGGCTGTCTCTAAGACACTGTAGTAAATCACACGAGTATTGTAACTGTCAAGGTTTTAAACACCTAAAAATCAGCACTATCATTAGCAATCAGTAATCACTGTTATAGAAGAATAAATCTTGTAATCTCCAAATTACCTGTTTGCACCAATTAGAGTTCAACTGATGAAACATACCAATCAAAGGGGAATTTACTTGAAGCACCCAAGCTTACCTAGGTTTAAAAAGAAAAAAAAAAAAAGGAGCCTGCTGAGCTCCCAAACTGCGGTTTCTTAGCTCTGTCCCTGTTCAGGTGGGTTTTCTGGAAGCAGAGCTGACAAAGCCCTACACACGTACCCCCAGGCAGAGGGAGTCTGTTATTTATTTATTTGTTTATTTATTCATTTATTCCCTGCCTGCCTACAGAAAGGATTTGAGGTAGGTCACAATAAAACGCATATATCATAAGATGGATTTTTTAAAAATGAGAAGGAAGGTTGGAAATCTTGGGGTGGAGGTGGGGGCGCCGTGCTTGAATGTTTAACTCCCACAGATCTTCGGTGAATCCCTTTGTGAAACCCTGTGCCAGGCCCCCTAGGAGCCAAAGGAGAAACGTACCCCTCTCTTTGCCTGTAAGGAACTTATAACCTGGGGTGAGACACAAACACCGAATTTAGTTCTGAGCTTTTTAGAAGGCAATGCACAGAGGAATCACGTGGGTTATCTAGCTCTCAGCATGCAGTAAAAGGAAGCAGGTCCACGGACAGGGAGATTTTCTTTTTCCTTTTTGTAAATACTAAAAAAATATTGAAGGGACCCAGTGGGAAAAAATCTCAGTGTTTTTACCCGTTTCCCGGAGAAGTGGTTGTTTCTTGGCTGGAGCTGGATGAAGGAGATGAAAATGTGGATCTACTGAGCCTGCCCTGGTTTCCCCTGGAGCTTCTGAAAACCTGAATCTGGTGCTTGGGGAGGCAAAGCCAGCCAGCAGGGGGCTGGAGGAGGTGGGGAATGGGAGCTGGCGGTGACCTGGGGAAAAAACCAGTCCCTAGGAGATTTGGCTGAGGAATTAGGAGGTGAAATGGATGTCTAAAGCAGTGAGTCTCCTATTAGCAGCCCCACTCAGCCCTGTGCAGTATGCCAGGCTCCTCCTAAGGCTGCCTCAATGCATGCTGCTACAGAAATAATCCCAGCATCCCCAACCTTGCCCATCCCCGGATCTCGGTCACATCACCATTTTCCCGGCCCCTACCTGGCTTTATTGTTGTCCAATATGGTTCTGTGTTATACTTTATGTCTAGGGAACTATGTCATTGTCCTCTTAGGGCTCCCTGTGCCTGCTTTTTGTTTTAAGGTTCCTGTGTGTTCACTTTGATGTCTGTCCTTTAACATGATAAGGTCATTATAATGGCAGAGCCGTTCCAGTGGTCCCGGAGAGCATCTCTACACCATGCCTTCTGTGGGTAGGCAGCCTCCCTGATGACCCCCAATGGTCCCTGCCTCCTGGTGTTCATGCTCTTGTGTACTTGCCTCCCACACTGACTCAGCGTTGGTCTGTGCGGCCAGCAGAAGACCATGGCGTTAGACACTGTGCCAGGTGCTACGCACAGAACAGACACAGTTTTTGACCTCATGGAGCTCACAGAACTTGCAACATATGGTGAGAAGAGCATGGACCCTGAAACTCGCCGAATCTTTGCATCTCCAAGGGCCTTTGTGACTTTGAGCAAGTTATTTAATCTCTCTGAGTCTCTGTTTCCTCATCTTGAAATCAAGCAAAGTAACATCCGCCTTACAGAGTCTGCTGAGGATTCAATGTGACACTGTGTACAAAGTGTTTACACAGCGTCCAGGTTTCGGTGGCTACTCCATAAACATTATTCCCCCCTGCTGTGCTAGGTGCTGAGAAGATAGTGATGAATGAGGGGTGGTCTCTGCCCGCAGGGGGGCCCAGAATCGAGTGGAAGGGACAGATGTAGGCTCACTAAAGTTCGAGCCCGACTGTGACAAATGCCGTAGCAGAGGTAGGGAGGGCGATGAGAACCCAAAGGAAGGCGTGGAAAAAGCTTCAGAGAGAACAGTTGATATTTTAACAAGCTTTAGAGGGTGAGGAGAATTTTCATCAGTGGAGTAGGGCAAGAGCATTGCAGGTAGTCAGAGAAAACCCTGAGAAGTCACGAGGTGGAAAACACCTTGGTATAAAAACGGTGAGAGCGCACTAGCTCTTGGTCGTATCGCTGCCCTGTGGTCGGCTGGGATCTCTTGATCTGTAAACTGCAGCCGCGGAACTAGATAGTAGATGTTCCTTCCAGCTCACATATTCCACAAGAGCAGAGAGTACTGCTTTATTCATTACCAATTTCCAGCTCCTAACACATGGGAGGCACTCAATAAATATTTATTAAATGAGTAGGTATAATTGTGTATGTAAGTAGCTTGTCCCAAATGGGAAAATCCAGGAGGTATTTTTTCCATTTACTTGACGTGAGTCAGTTCCCACGGGTACACGCATGGCGGCAGTGAATCTGACTACATCATGTCACTATGTTTGGTCAAAGTCCCTCTACCATTCTGTACCTTTGACTTCCTGGATGTGCTTCCGGTTTCTTCCATATATTCCCGAGTCTTGTTGTGGGGTACTGCTCAAACTTTAAAACTGCGGACCCTGGAGCTTTCTCTAGTGCTCAGCATCATGTCCTCAGTCCAGGTGGGGCAGACCCAGTCGACTCTGAGGAAACTTTGCATGTTTTCCTTCATGTAACTTCCGTTTTGCTTTTGGTGTCTCCATGGATTGAGTAACTTTGAAACCAGAGCTCAACAGAAGAATGTCCAAAGCCACCGAACTACATATCCTGTAAGACAGGGCTGGCTCGTAGTGAAACTGTGCGGTGAGGGTGCTTAGTCCTTCATGGTCCCGCAGCTCTACCCTGTTTTGACTCCACATCCCTCCCCAGGACAATGCTTAAGATCCTCATGCTGTTGTCTTCTCCACTGGGACTCCCACAGTACATTGTCCCCTGGGGCTTACTCTGCCCCAAGCCCTTCCAGATCACTCTTTCAAAGATCATCCTGGGTTCCATTTCCTCTGAGATCTGTCGTCTCCTGTTTTGGGTACAATTCAGTACACATGTGATGCCCATCTCCTAACTGGATTAGTCCTAAGCTCACAGGGTGCAAAGATGAATGAAATGTGATTCTTGGCCCTGGTCTAGCTTTCTAGGGTGGGAGTCATGACGATGACAAACAAAACTGTGCGGAACTATTCACGGACAGTCCCTTTCAGTAATAGATTTGCATTTTACTAGGAGCTTTTTGAAGACAATGACTTACCTTCAAAACATATTTTTGGTTAAAACAAACAACTTTAAAAATGTCTTCTTTTGCCCCCCCTACCATAGGGGCAGTAGAGTGGTACTTATTAATTGCAGAAAAGTTAGAAAGTAAAGAAAAATATAAAATAGGGGACAATCTTGTCCATGATGTCGCTACCCAGAGGCGAGCAGGCATGGGTATGTTTTCCTGTCTTTTCTTCTATGCATTTGAGATCCTGTGTTTATATAATTTTGCAAACCACTTTTGTTATGAACACTATATCCCAACCACTTTGCAATGTTATAAAACACACTGAGGAGTGATTCTAATGGTGGGAGTTTGTCCGTAAGCAGGAGCGCTGAATTTACGGCACAGAGACCTGGGGGAGTCTCTCTCATAATACTCCCTTTTCTGCCAGCTTCTGAGACAAGCCTTGCCTCCCTGCAGGTACCACCGTAGCGTGTTTGTAACTTAGCCGATCCGCTCAGCCCTCCTCTGAAGAAAAGGCATC
This sequence comes from Equus asinus, assembly GCF_041296235.1. Classification (NCBI taxonomy): domain Eukaryota; kingdom Metazoa; phylum Chordata; class Mammalia; order Perissodactyla; family Equidae; genus Equus; species Equus asinus. Next base: position 84,429,610 of record NC_091794.1, read on the forward strand.
CTGTGCGTAAGGTGTGAGTATTTCCAGTCCTCAGATTCTCCGCCTCCTCCCTTCCCCCACCACAATTTCCCTCGTCTCCAGCGAGCGATAATATCTTTCATCCTAGCCTCTCTCCCTGCCTCCAATGACTGCCTCCCCTGATGAATTCTCTCTGGGTGCCTTCGTCATTTGCATATTTCCTCGCTTGGATATTCTGAGATGTTGGAACCAGAGAGCAGGTTGACGCGATCAGGTACTTAGCTGAATGAGGCTTTCTTGGGAACTGTGCAAATATTTGGAGTCGGGTGTGTGCCAAAAGGCAATTAATTGAAATGTGGACACAGCAAGCTTCTGGAGGAAGGAAACCGAAGTTGAGAAATTAGCTGTGGGAAGCGATCCTCCGCAAGATACAAAACAGTAATTTGGGAATTTCCTTTACCTCGAACTGAAATTGATTTGGTACAGAAAGAGAAAACAAGCAAACCAAAACACAGAACAAATGTAGGATCAGGGCTAACTCCCGCATTCCTAGAGCTGGAAGGCATTCTCAGAGAGCACTGGTCTGACCCTCTAGGAGATGGAGGAGAACCCAAGGTCAACGGCAAGTCAGGGCAAATTCAAGACTAGAAGCAAGATGTCCTGACTCCAGCCCGGGGCACTTTCCATTTTATAAGCTGACTGTCTACCTGGAGACCTGGATTATCATATCAGGAGCAAAAGGGCGAGGGCTGCGATTTAAGCATTTTCCTGTCACCAATGACTTTGTGAATACATTTAGTAAACCCCATAACAAAACCAAGGTCCTCACTCACGATAGCCTTAACTCAAGAATGAAGCACATCTGGCCAACTTTACGGAGCTCCTGCTCCATGTCTGGCACCTGCTAAGCACTGGGGATGGAGGTGGTTACAAATTCGGTCCCTGCTCCGTATCATGTGATGTTGGCCGGATCACAGGAGGGGCCCACCCTCCTGATTATCTTCTTCCAAAATATAAAGCCTCTGTGCCCATCTGTGTTGCTCCATCTTCCAGAAGATTGGACCCATCTCCTTAAAATTTTTATAAATGATGAATAAGAAAAGAGGAGCTCTGAGCGTAACATTGCTTTAGGACTCAGATTGTTTCAGGGTGATAGGAAAATCACCTTTACATTGCTCAGGTATATGAGATCAAAGTAATCATTTTTAGACATCCCTCAGAACATGGTTTTCAAAGTGTGGTCCCTGAACCAGAGGCCTCAGCACCACCTGGGAACTTGTTAGAAATGCAGATTCTCAGGTTCCACCCCAGCCTTACTGAATTGGAAACTCTGGGGGTGTCGCCCAGGAATTTGTGTTTTAACAAGCCCTCCAGGGGATTCTGACATCCAGTGTAGTTTGAAAACCATTGTCCTAGAAAATGATGATTTGGAAATCTAGATGACTGAATTCCAGCATGAGGGAAGTAATCTATTTTTGATTATTGGACCCTTAAGAATAAATCCTCTTCACTTCAGAATGCTCAAGTGAGCTGTTTTTATACATTACTGAGTGTTAAACAGGAAAAGATTTCCAAGCGGTTTTTCAAAATTTACCTGACCAGCACAGTCAGACACAATGCTGGTAGCTGATCATATTTCCAGTAAGTACAATATTTTCATACTTTGAAGTTTCATGGAATGACTGAATAAATTAATTGATTGCTTAGTGTGTTATTTTTAGAATATCACTTCCTCACCTTGTGGGCAGGTTTATTCAAAATTCAAATGGGAACATTTTATTACCCCAAAATGTTTTCCCGTAGACTTTAACATGTTACTAAGGAAACCAGTTGCAACATCGCTGTCATATTGTTGTTCTAACAAATTAACGATTCAACAACGTATACCCCATACTATAATGTTTTTTATCCTCTCTCTCCAGAAAATTTCACACTTATTGAATTCACGCATTGATAACACAGGACGTTCGAAGCAACCGAAGTAAAGCTGTAAGAAGGAATCGTATCCCAGAGTGACAGAGGATATTTCCCCAGGATGTTTGAGCATAGGCAGAGCAGGGCAATTTTTCTTCCTGCATTAGAGGTCCCTCTGTGCAAGGAAGCCGAGTTAGAGAGAGCAGCCATCTCATGAGGACACTTTGGTTTGAGGCTTTGGTGGCTAAGGAAGGACTAAAACTGGGTGTGTGGTGCAAAGTGTGCGCTAATCACACGTTTGAGGAATCAAACATGAGATCACATGAACAACAGAGATGGCACCAGGAGATGGGGGAGACAGCACCGTGGGAGGCCTCCTGCATTTTCTTTCCTGATGGGGGGAGGAGCGGTTATTAATTATGGGGTGGATTAGAACAGATGGGTACTTTTGACACATTTCCCCATGTTGTTATTTTCCAGTTTCCCATCTTCCCACCACCTAGTCATGTGCCTTTCTCTTGGGTAAGAGTGAAAGCATGTGACTTTTTAAAGGAAAGCTTCAGGAAGCAAAGGTAGAAGTGGAGACATCGCCATATTGCTCAGAGGGCATGCTAGGCAGATCCGGAGAGTATTCCTGAAGCCTTTGCTGGGAGGGGCACATGTGCTTTTGGATGCTGTGTTCAAAGGCAAGCCGCGAGATTCTCCCACTGGCTCCATCGCAGCCTCACTCCATCCCAGCAGCCATCACTCCCTTCCTGATTACGGGTACATTTCTGCAGCCTGGAGATTTGCATTGTAAATGGTGTTTGTTAGGCCCCTGAAATAATATTAATCACTGTAAAACAATGATGTTGCATAATTTGTACATAAAAAAGAAAGAATGAAGCTTTGCTTGAATTAATATTTCCTTGTATGTATCCTTCTCATCTCCACAAATAATGAGACCCTTGTCTGCCCTTCTAGGTGAGAATGGCCCTAGAAAAGTAAAGCTACCTACCTTTATTGGCTTTTTGAAATGATGCACGGTTGACCAGAGCCAGGCAGGGTATGCAATTTCAGGTGGAACAGCCAGGGACCCTGGGGAAATGGACATCTCAGCATCCTATCTGTAGACCCTTCTTGCAAGAGGAGGAACAAAAGGGTGGACTGTAGGGCTGGACAGAGGGAAGCAGAGCAATGAAGAAACAAGGCTCTTTGCTTCTGTCTCTGCCTGTACACTCTTTATCCATTTGGGGGTAAACAGCCATCAGTGATCAGAATCCTCAGGGAGTTGGGGCCCATTGCAGTGGGTTGAATGGTGGATCCCCAAAAGATATGTCCATGTCTTAATCTATGGAACCTGTGAATATAACCTCATTTGGAAAAAGAGTCTTTGCAGGTGTAATCAAGTTAAAGATCTTGAGGTGAGGTCATCTTGTATCATCCAGGTGGGCTCTAAACCCAATGACAAGTGTCTTTATAAAAGTAGAAGGAGGAGAGACACAGGGGAAGAGAAGAGGAGTTGGCCTCGTGAAGATGGAGGCAGACACTGTAACTAGGCAGCCCCAAGCCAATGCACGCCTGGAGCCATAGAAGGCACAGGAGGAGGAGAAGGATTCTCTTCTAGAGCCTTCAGAGGGAGTGTGGCCCTGCCACCATCTTGACTTCCAACCTCTGGACTCCAGAACTGTGAGAGAATAAATTTCTGTTGTTTTAAGCCATGAAGTTTGTAGTGATTTGTTACAATAGCCCTTCCTAATCAAAATACCATGCCTTACCCTTCCCACAACCTCCTAGGGAGGTTCATTGGCTCACGTGGGTTTGTGATAACGTTCTCTGGCTCTGCAACTGGAACCCGTGCTGGAGGTCCCCTAAAGCGCATCCAGGCTTGTCAGATTGCTGTCCTGTGCTGCATCTGGGGCCCAGGTGATTTTTCCCAGGAAGATTCTCTTTCCCAAGAACTCAGAGACCCAGCATTGAGCATGGAGGGTTTCACTGTCAGGTCACTTTGACATACAATTTAGAACTAGAAACAAGGGCCTTCCTGTGAGGCAAGATTGGAGAGGCTTCTGTAGCAATCATTTTGGCCTCTGCCTTTTTATCAAATCTCATTGGTCCTGACCAGATTTAGCACTCACAGTCCAGGACAATATATATTTGAAAAAGAATAGTACCACATATGGAGCACGTATGCGCCAGGCGCTGTGTTAAGAACTTTACATTCATTATTTCATTTATCCATGCAGACATCCTGGAGATATGTAGTTGTCATTATCCCAGTTTTACAGATGAGGAAACTGAGGCCCAAAGACATCGGGAAATACTCCCAAAGTCAGGAAGCCAGTGGTTCGCAGAACCAGCATTTGAACCCTGGGTATCTTTGACTCCACAGCCCATACCCTCAAGCACTTCACTACCAGTTTGTTCTTAGAAATGCAGCCCCGTGCAGGGACATACATCTGCGCCTGTTCTGGACACTGACCCTCAAAAGAATTTGAGTATTTTTGCATTTGAGGCCATTCGGCTTGGGCAGTTCATTCGTATTGCATATTTTCTTTCTGTAGGACCTCCAGAAGCCCTTTGAGGACAGATGCTAGTCTAAGCTGTACCCTCCAAAAGGTACTTTCTGGTTAGGGCTCTGCCTTCATGCTAAAGTTCACAGAAGTGAACATTATGTGTAAGGCTTTTCATGGTCTGGCCCCTACCTGCCTCTCCAACCTCATCTCCTTTAAAACCCTTCTCTCCCTGTCTTGCAGTCGACTGACTTTCGGCTTCCTATGTGTCTCATCCTCTCGTGGACTCCAGTCCTTTGCACAAGCTGTTTCCTTTGCTTAGAATTCAACCTTCCCACTGCCCCTCTGCAGTCACTGCATCTCTACCCTCTGACTATTTCACTTGGGTAACTCCTATTCATTCTCTAAGTTCCAGCTTAGAGGTCCAACCACTCCAAGAAGCTTCCTGGATTATCTAAGCTTGGTTGGATGCCCCTCTTGGGGCCCTCATAGCATCCTTTATCTCCCTATGACCAAACTTATCATTTTGTATTATAATTGTATTTTTCGTATTCTTCACTTTGCTGCAGGTTGAGGGCAGAAACTGTGTCTGCTCAGGTCCCCATTGTATCCCTGGCACCCAGCCCAGGGCCTGGCACTGAAGAGACGTTCAATAAGTATTTGTGAAATGAATGAGTTAGGAATGCCAGAGATGCCTTCCTAGATCATTAGGCTCAGAGTTATGTCATTGATTACACTGAGGAATATTATATTAAAGGGCATAACTATCTGACCAGTTGTCGACTCAAAGGTTAAGGATGTTCTCAGAGTATTCTAGATTGTTTTGCAAGTTACCACCCACAACTTCATCTAAATCGTTGGGCAAATTTTAGCATTGAAGGAGATGGCTTTATTTGATGTCTTCAGTTCCTTTCTTCTTTGTGACTCTATTTCTAGTATGACCACTTGGAGTAGTGAATTGTAAAAGCTGACTTCCCATTGCACAAGGTAACAATTTCTATGTTGTTTCTAAATTAACTCCTCCAGGTGTTAAAGGGAACCCCTACTTCAGGTACCTAAGATTTACTAAATCCCTTTAGTGACTATGCAATTGGATCCTACCCCTTGTAAACTTTCTGAGCATGCTAAGTAAGGATTATTTCAATCTGTCCCCTGATCTTCCTTTGCCGAACACAAAGTCATTGTCACCGTCCTTTAGGTTCTTTCTGGCCTTCTTGAGGGGCAGTGACTTTGTTCAGGATTTCAGAGCCTGGCTGGATATGAAGGGCTTTGAGAACTATTGGCTTCAAGACCAACGTTATGTGGCTGGTGCAGGAAAGAGCCCAGGATTGGGAGTCAGAAGACCCGCATTCTCACCTGACTCTTCTTAGTGGTCTCTCTGGGCTCCAGCCTCTTAATGAGTGAGGTTAGGGTAATCCTATGTGCCTCCTAGGTCATGTGAAAATCAGAGGAAATAAGAGATGTGAAAGTGCTCTATAAACTGGAAGATGTACAGGTGTGAAGGTGACCAGCACGTAATAGTTACTTAGCTAATGTCTGCTGAAGGGTTGTGTCATGTATCCGTGGATGGTTTTGTATCCATACCTGTGCAGCCAAAGGAGCCCTTTCACTTTGCTTTTGAGAACATGGAGAGCAACACACTCTCATCCTTTGCCTCGTCTTCTAACTGTTTTTCCTCTCCCACCCTAAAACAGCCAGAACAAATGGCAAACTCAATGGCATTGTGAGAAAAGAAAGGCCCATTCCAACTTTTTTGGCTTCTTTTCTGAAGCCCTGTCTTCCATTGATACCAAAATATCCTTGCCAATGGAGAAAATGGGGAGTCCATGATTGAAGGTATTGACAACAGAATATGAGGATGACTGGGTCAGAGAAAAAATGAAAAGGAGGGAAGGACAGAGGTGGAGAGAAAGAAACAGAGAGAAATAAGGTATTATGGAGCTGCAGGGCTAATCATTTGATTTTGTTCCATGACTCCCTTCCCTAGTTGGGTTTTCCCAGTGGGAGGACTGGGGTGAATGCAGAGAGAAATGATGGGACGCCCAGTAACCCTCTTCCCTCCTTCTTGTTTCCTTTGGGTGGTTGCAGGGCCATGTCTGTGGTGTATGTGTAAGCACAGGTTCTCCCTATTCCAGGCTTGGGAGGTTGTTGCAGACCACTCCTTGGAGCTCTGTAGGAACTATGCCTGAGCAGCTTCCACAGCAGCCTCTGCAAAACAGCCTTCCACATCCAGGTTCGTCCATCCTGCATGCAACAGAGCCAGCTTGTTTTTTGGAAGTAAAATGGTGGTACTTGATGGGAGGTGCTTGTTCACCAAATGATGTGAACGGCTGGGCCAGGCTAAAATGTGTTTGAGATGCTGAGAGAGGGAGGAGGTGGCAGATACCAGCTCCTGTGCTGGTCTGGTCTAGCTGAGGTCTGGTTGAATTGGGAAGGCTTGCTGTCCAGGTGCTTACTGGGCTCTTTGCTGTCTTCACAGGGATAATTATTAATAGGCTTGACCACAGCTCTGACTTCCCCTTTAAGTAGGACCTGCAGGAGGGAGCCTGCTGGGGCTGGTTCCTGGGCACTGGGGGTCACTCTTTGCCCACCAAATGGCTGTAGCAGGGCCCTTGTTGGGCTCTAGAGGAGAGTTTAAAGGGAGGCCTTTGGCTGGCAGCAGAGAGCTACCCTGGGGCTTTGGCTGGGGCTGTGCCAGACCCTGCCACTTCCCCAACTAAGGGAAGGCAGCATTTGTGCTTCCTGTTCAGGAGCAGGGCAGACAAGTTCAGGTCATGCCAGGTCCTTGGGGCTTTAGAAAGAGATGTTCAGTTTGCAGGAGACCAAGTTATAAAGTCTGTCTTTCTAGGCTTGGGAGAGTCTGTCTTTCTTCTTCCTCCCACAACACTGCCTTAGCAGTACTTCAAACCTTATCATTTCTTGCCAATACCATTGTGAGAGCCACCTAAATGGGTCTTCCTAGTTCTGGTTTCATCTCCTCCAATCCTCCCTCAGCACTGTGGCCAGTGACATTTATTAAATGCCAACCGCATGTCAGGTACTGAGTTGGTTACTGGTGAAACAGAAATGAATGAGACCCAGACCTTGAGCCCCAGCAGCCCATGGTCTGGTAGAGGAGATAGACTGTGACAGATGGTGACACCAAGGTGCCTTTAGTGCTGTAACAGCAGTGAGCTGATGCTGCTTTGGAAGCATTAAGAAATACACAACAAACCAAACTGGTGACATTGGAGCTGAGCTATAGAAGGCAAGTAGGTGTTTGCCTGACAGTAAGTTAAGAAGGAGATCTAGGCAGTAAATACCTGAGAGTAGACTTGGCATGTCTGGTGTCTTCAGCACCATGGAGAGAGCCGATTTCAAGCTGGTCTAGTATCTAGGCAGCAACCTTAGCTAAAACCAAAATCTAACCACTCCACTCCATGCCTATAAACGTTAAATTGGCACAGGGCAGAGCACGCATTCTGTACTGCTTGGTCTGCTTATGCTCTTCCCTTTTTATCCACCACTTTTGCTTTCCCCAGAGCCACTTGTTGAACTCCCATCCATCCTTCAACAATCATGTTAGATCCAACCATCTCTGTGAAGTTTTTCCAGGTCCCTCCAACTGAGTATGATTTTGCCTTCTTCAAATTCTCACAGCATCGAGTGCCCCTTGAGGGCGTCTCCTTTCTGTATTTTGTGTTTACATCTGATTCATTTTTTCTCCACAGAGACCTGTACAGAGTCTGGTACATAGTAGTGGTCAAAAGTTTGCTGAACTAAGATTCTGCTTTTAATGCCTGTTAAGGGTTGAATTACGTCACCCCACCACCCCCTTAAAAAAAGATATGTTCAAATCCTAACCTCCAGTACTGATACTTGTCAATGTGACCTTATTGGGGAAAAGAGTCTTTGCAGATGTAATCAAGTTAAGATGAGGTTACAGTGGAATAGGGAGGGCCTTTCTCCAATAGGACTGGTGTCCTTATAAGAAGAAATGGAGATAATAGAGGGAAGATGACGTGAAGACACAGAGGAAAGCCGGCCATGTGAAGACAGAAACAGAGATTGGAGTTATGCAGCCACAAGCCAAGGAAGAACAGGGCTACCAGAAGCTGGAAGAGGCAAGGAAGGATCCCTGTCTAAGAGCTTGGTAGGGAACACGGTCCTACCAACACCTTGATTTCGGCCTCCAGAACTGTGAGACAATAAATGTCCATTGTTTTAAGCCCCTCAGTTTGTGGTACTTTGTTACGGCATCCTTAGGCAACTCAGACAATGCCCTCACTTCTTTGCTCCTCTTCTTTCCCTGTTCTGCCACAGTGCTGTTCTCTGGCTTTCTGGGCCCTGACAGCCATACCTAGGTCCCTCCCTGACTCACCAGTACGCACTGCCACCACCACCACTACACCCATCTCTTTGCCTTTTGCCAAGGCCCCATTAATGACAGTTGGCTAATCTGCTATGCCATCATTTGCTCTTGTATTAGCATACTCTTGCTTGGGTAATAGATTTGAGTTTTAACCCTGGCTTTCTGGAGACTTAAAGCATTCAGTCCCAGAAGTGACTCTAAATATGGGGCTGTCACAGCATCACAGAATGGCAGGGCTGGAAGGGCCCCTGCCACAGAGATTCAAAGACTGAGGTGTAGCAGGTATTTATGGAGCACTAACTCTGTGTCAGGCACTGGGCTAGGTGTGGGATGTACAATGGTGATGAGAGAAAAAGACACACGAAACCGGCCCTCATGGATCTTATAGTCCAGTGAGGGAGGTGGTTACTAGCAACTAATCAAAGAATAACCTAACTAGATGCAAAATTACAACTGTGATAAATATTTATGAGAAAGATGTACATGGTGCCATGAAATCAGGATGAAAACTGAGACACTGGACAGTTTTGTGGGCAAGAGATTTTGGATTAGGGTGGGACTTTTTAACACCTCCACCGTCACATCTCTGATTTCATGGATAGAAACTGCACTCTGCCTATGTGTGGGGCTCTCTGTGTGCAGAGGAAAAAAATTATCTCATAAGCATACTCCCCAAAGCCTTGAAAATCCCAAAGAAAAAGACCACACACTTCTTAACAATTTACTTATTCCTTTATTCACTCACTTATGTATACATTCAACAAACATTTATGGAGTACCTTCAATGTACCTAGCACTGGCTAAGTGCTATAGACACACATTCATGTTCTTCTCTCAAAGAACACACAGTCTAGCCAAGAAGATAGATATAAGAACTAGCAGCTATAATCTGTGCGATACTGATGTAAAACACAGGTAGGGTCAATGTGCTTGCCTCTGTAGCAATGTAATCCTATAGAAAAACCCTATAGAAAAAGGGAGATTCAGGCACAGCCTTGAAGGATCAGGCTGACTCCCTCGTAGAGAAGTGGGATAGAATGCTACACAAGAAGGGAAAGCCAGCCAGAGGGATCAGCATGCAAAGGCAGGGGGATGTGAAGGTTCATGACACGTTTGGGAAGTGGCAAGTGAGTTCCATGTGACCAGGATGTAGAGTGCAAGGGTTAGGAGTGTAGGGAGCCCAGGCTGAAGAAGACCCAGTTTCCATTTTTCCTGTCTAATTAATGTTCTCTGGAGACGAAGAACAAAGAGGTTAAAGGTTAACCCCTTACAGGTTAAAGGTCAGGGGTCTCCCGTCCAGATACGTTCTGACAGTGTTTTATTAAATGTGGTGATACCTGTCCCTCCCACGTCCTCGGCATCTGTGCCGTGCGTTAGGTAATGCACTTTTCCTCAGGACATGGCTCAAATCCAAGATATGGTGTTAGGTTTACTCTCTCTGCCCTGTTTCGCCCTTTCAACCTCTAACACATGTTGCATTTCCTTCTGAGATCCTGGAGGCGGGCCCATTTTCAAACCTTCGTGATTCATTGCCATTGATATTTACTGGGCAGAAAAATTTAAGTTCACACAAAAACCTTCACAAAGAAGTTCATGGCAGCTTTATTTATAAGGGGTAAAATAATAAAAATCAAAAAATGTCATTCGGTAGGTAAGTGGTTAAACTCCGGTGGCACTTTGTCTCCTTCCCCCACGTCCCACCCTAGGCGCACAGTGTCCCACCATCAGATGGTGACCCCACACACTCACCCCCGGCTCCATTCCCCAGGAGGAGAAGGCAGGTGCAGGAGAGCAGGGCTCTGAGCTCCTCTGGGCAGAGGGGTCAGGCCCACAGCAGCATCCGTGCTCCCCACCCGCCCGCCCTCAGAGCCGGGAGCACAGTCATCCTTGTCGCTGCTGCTCCAGACTGTGACAAGGACAGAGGGACGGCGACGCTGGGCCGAGAGGGATGTGCAGGCCCATCTCCATGGCAGCTTCAGCAGGGAGAGAAGAAGCTGCCGGGGCAGCATCATCCCTTCCCACCAAGAGCTCGGGGTGCAGGGCAAGCTTCCTCGCCGTCCGGACTCAGGGCCAGCACTGCCCCACACTCCCCTCCACACTCTGTGACCTGTGAACCTGTCTCTACACTACCTGGAGCCTCTGCAAACCCCCTCCCTACAGCCCCACAAGTTCAAGGGCCAGAGAATGCAGGAGAGGACAGGCGGGGCCCATGCTGGGCTGGGGTCTTAGAGGTTTTGCTCATCTGGAAATAGCCCAAAGCTTCCATTTGTTTTTGTAAGGATGGTGTGATGGGGACTTCAGGTGCAATGGGGGAGTTGGGGTGAGGGCAGGTGAGCCACGCTGCAGTCAGCCTCCCCCCATGGCCCTGTCCCTTCTGGAAGCCATAGCAGACACTCAGGAAGGGCGGAGCCTGACCCCGTTTTTACCACTAGCAGGGCACAGACAGAAGCCACGACCTCTAAGGAGAAAAAAAATGTATTTGGGGAAAATTGGGGTAGGAAGACACCATTAGCACAGAGGGTGGGATAAGGAGAAAAACCAGGTTTTCTGTTCCTCCACTTCCCCATTTGGGGAGTTAAGCGTTCCTACGAGGAAAGGTGTGTCAGGCACAGTCTACTCATCCCAGGAGACACATATCTGAGGACAGCATGGCGGGTAATGGATTGGCTGAGGCAGCTGCCACCCTCAGCCCAGGCTGGCAGGGTTTGGCTGGGGAGCGCGGTTGCCTAGATGGCAAGGTCCAATTGCCATCCCTGTTCTGATCCACTCCCTCATGTTTGGACAGTTGTGGTCCCTGGAGGTAGGTTGGGGACTGTCCTCTGCATTGTTCTTCTCTGGTCTGGGGAGGAGGGAACATCGTGGTAACAGGAATGTCCAGCTTCCCAGGCCTGAAATGGTTTTTATGATGCTTTGACTGGGAGGTCAGAAGTTCTCAGCAAGCCTCAGTTTCTCTCCCAGGACGCAGACAAAGGATGTCACTGTCGATGGCGCCTGAAGAGCCCTGCCATCTGACGCCGAGCTGTGTGTGACCCATGCCTGGCTCTGGGCGGTGGCTGATGCGGGCTTGCCTTTGCAAGGGGATCCTCTGGTGCTTCATCCTTCTTGGGCCTCAGGCAGGGCAGGAGGCGTCTCAACATTTTTCTGAAAGGGCTGTCGTGAAAAACCTCTTCCTTTTCAGGCAGGGGCTTGAGGGGTTTGGTCCCACTCTGCCCTTTTCTCTCTGAGAGGCTGCGTGGGAAGGTTGGAGAAGGCGGCCGGCCCTCCTGTCCCAAGAGAGAGGCCTCTGAGGGCCCACTGCCATCGCCAGGGCCTTCTGATTTTGCTCACACACAGGTGAGGGAGCAGGGAGGGGATGGGCCAGGCTGGGAACTGATGCTTTTGTTGTCAAAGTTAAGACTTTGTCACCCGGAGGAGGCTCAAGAGGTTTTCCCATGAAGTGTGCAAAGTCAGCTTTCAAGGGGGCCCCAGAATCACAGGTGTCTGCGGGGGGAAAAGGGGACCGTGGAAGGGCCGAGGGTTGAGCCTCACATGCTTTCAGATCTGCAGGCCCCAAGGACAGGAGGGGTAGGCCCCAGCGGAAATTCAGCCCAGACATGATAGTGTGTGCTTCGAGCATCTGAGGAGTGTGTGGATCATCTTGTTCTTTTTCCCGGACCTCCATTTGTATTCTTTCCATGATTTCTGTCTCGAGCAGCTTCTGGACATCAGGGTTGGCAACTGAAGGGCTATCAGTCTCTCCCTCCCTATTTGTGGGGCCTCCCCAGAATGAGGCCACTGGTCGGTGGCAGGACAGGTGCCCTTGCTGGGACTCAAAGTGTGATGACACAGGGAAGAACCAGACCTTGATCATGTTCCACCGGGAGAGGAACTCAATGCAACAGCTCATGTGGCTGAGACCTGAGTTGGGAAATGGCCAACAGGAGTGACCTGGAGCTGAGCTCGTGGCAACAGGACCTAGTGGAGTTCTGGTCAAGGCCGATGGAGGTTCTGCTGGCAGAGTGGAGGCCAAAGGTAGAGTGCGCTGGGTCAGAAGAGCCAGAGAAAGTGCTGGAGTCGTGGTGAGAGGAGCACCTTCCACAGGCTTCCCGCATGGCTGGCGGACTCTAGCAGACGCTGTCTTGCACACCTCCCCAGGGGAGTCTTGAGATGACAAGCGATGGAAGCATCCCTTACAAGACAGCCTCCCTGGGGAGCTGCGGGAAACAAGATGCACAAGCTGTAGCCAGGAGCAGAGGGCCCTGGGACAGCAGGGCAGGCCAGGTGGGGGTGGCCCCTTGAGACCCGTGGACCTCCCTGGCCCTCCCTTCACTTCACCGAATTCTCCTGCTGTCCCTCACCCCAGGCCTCTTGCCACCCCCTGCCCCATGGCTCCCCTCCCAGCTCAGCCGCAAGCTGCCTGTAGCCCTGGGGCACATCAGAGACTCTGCAAGGAAGAAGCCCAGGAGAGAAGGGCAAGATTCCTTACCTTTGCGAAAGGGACATCAGGCCCCCCACTTCTGCCAGGTCCTTCCGGCCAGCTCTGTAAGCTAGAAATGAGGGCACTGGGTCACAGCGGTGAAGGCGGGGCCTAGGGCTCTTGCAGGAGGCTGCGTGCAGTGTGCCTTTAGGGGAGACCGTTTGAGGTTACCCTCTGGAGCCCAGGTACCAGTGCCCAAGGCCACGGGATCCCTGATGGGGATGGCAAGGCTGCTGATGGGTTGAGGTTTGTCATTGACCAAGTGCTTCAACCTCCACCACAGCCCACATGCCCCTGCTGGGCAACACCCTGTTCCAGACGCCTGCTGGCCTAGGCCTTATTTCCCAGCACAGAATCAGGCAAGTACTCAGGTTTTCATCTCCTTCCTGGGAGCCTCCCTGAGGGCTCTGTTTCCTGAGGGACAGGCTCTGTCCCTGGCATCCTCGAGCCCACGGAGCTGGGCGCTCAGGGACAAGAGATGGAGGTCAGCTCTGGGGCACAGGGCTGAATGGCAGGAGCTTACCTTTCAAAGCTCCCCTTTTCTTCCTGCTCCTGCGGCTCCTCCCTCTCGGCTCCACTTGACGCTGAAACGAGAGAAAAAACAAGAAACTGTAGGGGCTGAGACCCAAGGTTCCCTCTCCTCTCTCTGGACCAGCTGCAGACGCACAGCGTTTGTGAGCAAGATGACTGTCCATGCTGAACTCCTGGGGCTCTGGGGCGTTTCTTCCCTTTTACTTACTTTTGAAGTGGACAATTGAACACAAAATGGACATTTGCTGTCTTCCTTCTTTGGGGATCATAAGAAGGTCCCCATGTGGGACCAGCATGCATCTTCTGTCACTGTTCCTCTGCTCAAGAAACACGCACATTCTCAGATGTACAGAATCTTGTGAGCTTCCTCAGGGAGGACTTTACTTCCTGAGGCTACGGCCCCACTCCAGGTCCTGCCCAGAGGATCTCGGGGGCTCAGCTCTGCCCTCAGATCAACCACGACAGAGAAAAGGCCCGCCTGAGACACCTGCCCCGGGAAGGTGGCTGGGGAACCAGTGCTCAGGGCCTGTCTTCCCACAGATCCCACTCAGCATCCCTTCCATGGCCACTGGTCACTGGCCTGGGGACTTTCCCTGGAGCCCTCTACCACACCGGGACTCCTGCTCGGAGATCTTCGGATCGAAATCCTCGTGCCCACTCTCACCCCTGCCCACCCAACCTGGCTTGTCTCTAGAAGGATGATGTTCTATTCTTTGCCATCCCTGGAGTCCCTCTAGTTGATTCAGAGAAGTGGAAATCACAGTAAAAAAGAAGAGAGACTCATCTTCTGGTGGGTCTCGGTCCAGGATTTCTTACCTTCCTGACGTTTCTCCTCTTGTAAGTTAGTTGTGAGGGCAAATTCCTTTTGGGGGAGGGAAAGTACAGGAGGAAGAGCCCCAGTCCATACAGGATGCGGAGGATGGTCCCAATCACCCAGGAAGCGGAACTGGAGCTCAACCAGGTAGCAACAATGCTTTTTAGATATAAGATAGGAGTTTCCATATCTCAAATACAGTTCTACTCTCAGGCAACTGAGCACTGGGAGTGACTTGGAGATCAGAACCCCACGCCCTCATCATGGAACTGTGGCCGTGTCACAGGGCCTCCTGAGGGGGGGAGGCGAGAGGAGGGCAGCCCCTCCCCCACCAACTGGCCTACAACTGCCTCCCTGCACCCTCCTGGGCCTTCTAGGCCTTAGCTAGTTTTCTATTTCTTCCACCTGGAAGCCAGATGTCACCCGCTTCCTTGCGTCTCCTGGATTCTTGGTTGGAACCCACCTATCTCGTGGCCTTTGAAAGTGTGAAGTTCTCCCAGGAATTTGATCTAGTTCCCAGGGACTCACACCCTCATTCTCCTCTGTCCTCAACTCCGATCGTTGTTTTCCCCTCACTTATTGACTCTGTGTGCGTGCGAGGACACTGAAGTGCCGCTCTCTTAGCTGATCTCAATTACACAATTCAGTGTTCTCCACTCTAGTCACCACATCAGACATGAGATCCTCAGAGCTTCTTGATCTCAGAGCTGAGAGTTTGTCCCCTTTTACCTGCCTCTCCCTCTCCCTCCCACTCCACAGCCACTGGCCACCACTTTTCTACTCTCTGTTGCTGTGAATTGACCTTTCTTTTGTTGGTTTTCGAGTTCGCATGTAAGTGACCCCAGGCAGTATCTGTCTTTCTCTGTCTGGCTTGTTTCATTGAGCATAACGCCCGCCAGGTTCATCCATGTTGTGCAAATCTCAACTCCATTTGTCCACATAACAAGCTTTTGGTTTCGTCAATCTGGAAGTCCTACTTTATTTTATACTTATTTGGTTTTGAATATGAACGTTGTTATTGTTTCGATCAACCTTTGCCATCTTCACTCAGAACTACTCACCCAAAAATTGAAACGAATCATTTATTATTTAACATAAGCATAATAAAAATTTAAGGAATTAAACCTCCCAATAATGTGTTTCATGTTAGTAGCATTTCTACTTCTGAAGTGAGAAAGCCTTCACCAAGACTTATGGGACATGCTGGACACACACACACAGACACACACACATGCCCACACATACACAGGCATGGACACATTTGCACAGACCAATTCAGTACTTTCAAACCAGAGAATTAAGCATATTCTCATTTTCTTTAAGCTTTTATGCTGTCTTGACCCTATTTCTTCTTATTCTGCCTAAAATAGACAGTCTTCAGTTTCCAGAGTTTAGACGGCTGTGTGGCCCAGCCCAAAGCCGGGCACGGCTCAAGTGAGCTGAACTGCTGCTCTTTAGAGCGGACGTTGGGGCTGGGTCCGTGGCCCGGGTTTGAGTCCAGTCTGAGGCAGCCCCTTCTGGTCTCCCTGGTTTGCCCTCCCCGTGTTCTCTTTCTCAGAGTTGGTCTTGCCTTCCCCCTCCCGCCCGCTCCGGGCCCCTGGAGCCTCAAGTCTTGTCTGAACCTGTAGCAAGAGGGCCCTTTGAGTCCTGGAGGAATTCCCTGGTGACATCATCCGGCATCCCTTTTTCAGTGAGAACTGGGGGTTCACTTAGGGATTGTAGTTTTTGATCAACATGTTAATTTTTCTGACCTGTTGGACAGGTAGTGCTTAGATATCCGATTTTATAGTAATTACACAACTATACATACACACACCTACTGAGAGATACTCTTTTACTTGAATTAAGGTATACGTTGTTCTTACTAGCTTAATCTGATGAATATGTTCCCAATTTATGAATATGTGCAATCACAGAAGAATTTGCTTCAGAGTAACTCTCTTAGCAGCCACCAAAATGATCTTTAATGTCTTTCTCAATAGTTAAAACAACTTTATTCTTCTTAAGTCCAACAAAGACCTTTTTCTGGAGCTGGGACTCCTAATTGGGACCCTGGGCTAGGGTATGACTGTGACCAGCGTCCCACATTCAGGCTCTCGCACACAAGAGTTCTGGACTCAGGGCCTCCTCACAGCCAGCTGCACAGGTCAGGGACTGACTTGACTCAGGCCTCATGCGTGTTCCCTGAATTGGCCTGCCTCCCAGCTCAGAGAGAGGATGAGGAGGTCATGTGTTTTAAAATGTAAATCAATCAGAAAACTCTTCCAGAAAATCTAATGCAGCTGGAACAGTTTGTATAGTAGGGATGAGCCCGTGGTATTAAATAAAAAGACCGCCCACCCCAAATTTAGGGTCATTGGATTATTCCCTTTCCCTGGAGTTACTTGAGTGAGATATACTGTAATTTCCTACTGTCAAATTCTAACCAGTGTTCAAGGTTGTAGAACTATTTCTGGCTAAATACTGTTTTTTTCCTTAAACAAGCCAAACTTAAGGCATCACAGGGTGGGGCCCACACCTGTGTCTCTGCTTTTGTCCCACATCCTAAGATAATATGTGAAAAAATGTGGACTGTTAAGGAAAACAGACCTGAATTCGGAATCTGCCTCTGCCATTTACTAGCTCTTTTGTTACGGCAAGTTATTTACCTTCTCTAAGCCTCAGTTTCCTCATCTGTATAATGGGGATAAAAACCCCTGCTTCATAAGATGCAGAAAAGTGCCAGGCACATAGTAGGCACTCAAAAAAAATCTCTCTCCTTGATATTCTGTAACTGGAGAGGCCGTGAGAAATGGACCAGCTGCTTCTCCAAAGGCCGGAGTCATGGCCATCGCCAGGTGCAGGCTGAAGAACACCAATCTCCTTTTCTTTTAGTTTAGGCGTCTTTAGAATGAGCCAATTCAATGTCTTTCCTGTGAGATCCCTTTACTGAACTTGTCTGAGTCTTTGATTAGCACCAAAACCTCATTTTTCACTTTCAAGCGGTCTCCCCCCCTTAACATTGGAACTCTCAAGACGTTCTTTGTTTCTGTTGCAAAACGTGTGTGTGTGTGTTGGAAGGAGGGTGTACAAAGAAGCGAGGTGTATTTTTAGAGTTATAGAGGAGCTGGCAGAAATTGAAAATAAGGTTTTCAAGTTCATATGTTTATGCTTTAGAAGAGATGTGGAAGGAAAAGCTCAGTGGCAGTCTGCGTGTCCTGTTCAAAATCCAAGAAGCTTTCTGCGACATGCCTTCCAGCATTCTGATTAAAGCGCCTCCCTGCCCGTTAGCTGCCCACCTCTCTTCCTCCTCCCCTCCCCCAGCGGGGGCTGAATTTGCCAGGTGGGCGGCAGCACTCCGGGAGGAGGAGCCTCTCCTGCAAGCCTCCTGCCTGAATGAGAAGCCTGCTCTCTCGGGTTGGCTGGGCCGGAGGAGCAGGGCAGATTAATCCCAAGAGGTGGTCGGTGCGCAATTAACATTTTTGCCTCTTATTTTAATTAAGAAGGGCCAGGGAATAGGGTGTTAGCATGTCTAATGGGACCATGTGGCATGTGCCGACTGCCGGAGGAGCTTCGGTTATTAGCACTTGTTGAAGACTTTCTAGATAATTAAATACCACATTAATCATTGCTCCGAATGGACATGGAATTCTGTTTCTCATCTTGACTCCTCACATGCAGGAGGCAGAGTGGCTCCCGGACTTTGTGGCACTCCAGCACACAGGCAGGAGCTCGCCCCATGCCTGCCTACTTTCTGTGATTTTGTGGAAAAGAAAAGATTCTCCCAGACATTTGCCTTCGCTGTTCTGACAGCTGAAGCTCTCTTCACAGGCACATTAACATGACCTCATTAGTTTCTGCATCTACTCTTCTAACCACATAAAACGGAGTGCAGTAGGAGCCAATCATGCTAATTACATCAGATCGGTTTGCATATTCATAAACCATTTTCTGTTTTATGGACAGCAAAAATAAACACAGTATCTCTTTAATAATTTTAAGTGGGTCACTTTCAGGACTGTATCTGTTTTAAATAAATTATCATATTGTTAAAGGCCACAGTCAAAAGCTATTTTTCGAGCAGCCTGAGAGGTGGGGCTGGGGGGCAGGGCATGTGGCGGGGACTCGGAGAGTCAACAGGATAAACCAGTTGGTCAATTTCCAAGGTCTCCTCTGCTAAAGAAAATCCAAACTTGAAAACCCTCCGTGGTTTAGTGAACAGGCGTGGCGTAGCCTCTTACTAATGACAAAATATATTCTAGTCTGAAATAAGAGGTGATCCAAATCACAGTCTTAAGCAGTGAGAGTGAAACTCAGGAACATAGCACTCCCTGGGTTTCCTTGGAAGTGTTTAATTTTAGGGGCTAAGTTGACATTCTGTTCCACTTGCGCTTTTTTCCCAGACAGTACTGGGACCAGAACAGGCCCACCTGAGGGCCCCTATTCGGGGAGGCGGGGGGCGGTGGGGGGTGCCTTCTAATCCAGGACGTTTACCATCGACCATAGAGCTGAGTAACAGATTTCCTTTGCTTTAGGGGAAAAAAAAGTCTTTAAGAAACAAAGATACACGAGATTTTCGGAGAGAGTGCTTAACCTAGTTAAGAGAATAAACTGCTTTCAAGACTACCCAAAGACCAAGTGACACAAGGCAGTTGACATGATAATTACAAATCATCCCATTCACTCATTCAAGTAGGTTCTAGACGACTAACACTATCCTAATCTGATTGAGCGTCGTATGTATTTTAAGGTAATAAGACAGCATTTCTTTATTTAAAAAGCATTCTGTAATCTAGGCATTGCACGCGTGCAAGCTGATCTTTTTTATCACACTTAATAGAGGGGTTGTTTCGCATTTACATGCAGTTACAACACCACGTTTATTTCTAGCTCTGGATCTTGTTTCCTTTTCTCTTTGTTGTAAACACTCCTGGGAGAATTAATGTGGCATTTCTTAGCGGTAGTTCAGGCTATCCCCATTTTGTTGTTGTTTTTGAAATTCTGCTTCCGATGGAGTGGGCGTAGAGGCTGGGAAAGGATCTCATTTTCCTTAATGCATAGGTCCCTGACTCAGAGCTTCTTGAAGACCTTCTGCTCCACCTTCAAAAATGTTTGCATTTATTCCTCTTCACCTTGGCTCCTGACTAAGGTGGTAGACGATGAGCACAGATGGCTGCCCCATGTTATTATCTAAACCAGAGTTGAAGCTTTTGTGTGTCAGTTGCACTGATTTTGAAACACCCTATTATTTGTGCAATATACCTTGGAATTACGGTTTATAATTTCATGAAAGCCTAACATATCTGAGTGTTTACAAGTTCTATCCCTTGGGGAAATATATAGTGTTCATTTCTTTTGTTTAGTCTATTTAAAGTAGGACTAGATACAAAGCAGGAATGATTGACAAATTAATGCTCTCAGCTCCCACTCAAAAGTACTTGAATTATTAGTACAAAAAGCATGTTACAAACTGTAATAATTTTAACTCCATTTCATTGCTAAAAGCTAATAATAATGAAAACAAATGAAAATAGTAATGCAATCTAACGCTAGCCAGAATGGAAGCAGTCACCAAGTTGGGACTCTGCAATCAGATAATTAGTTCCATTAAAACTCAGGAATGAGTGAGTCTGTTCATTTATTTTGGGTTCCGTTCTGTGGGGGAAGAAAAAGAGGGAAAAGAATGGGCTCTGTGTAACATAAATCAGACCTAACCTTCCTCCCTTCATCCTTCATCCCTCCGGAGCCGGGGGACGGCCTTTCCAGGGCGATGGCTCTACTCCCGCAGAGGAGAAGGAGCGGAGGAGCTAGTGGGTGGCACCAGCAGATGGAAAGTCACTGCTGATTGCAATTAGAACAAAGGAGTCTGAAGGCTCCAGTCCCACCTGCAGACTGTCTCAGCCATCTCGGGGGAAGAGCTTGTGTGTGCCAGGGAGAGGTGGAGGAGCAGCCCTGAGTAGAGAACACCATGGTGTGTGGGTCAAGGTTCTGCAGAGAGGCAGAACCAGTGAGACATATATTTTATATAGCTATATATGATGTTCATATTATATATGTATTTATTATTGTATAAATATTTATAATATATATTTATTTATATTTCTAGCTGTATATATATATAGAGAGAAATTTATTATTAAGAATTGGCTGATACAATTAAGGAGGCTGAGAAGTCTTGAGATCTGCAGTCAACAAACAGGAGTCCCAGGAGAGCTGGTGGTGTAAGATCCAGACCAAGTTGGAAGGACTGAGAGCCAGGAAAGCCAGTGATATAAGTTCAAGTCTGAGGGTAGAAGACTGATGTCCCAGTTCATGCAGGCAGGCAGGCAAAATTACCTCTTAGCCCTTTTGTTCTATTGAGGTCTTCAACTGATTTGATGTGGCCCACCCACCTCAGGAAGGGCAATCTGCTTTACTCAGTCTACCAATTTGAATATTAAACTCATCCAGAAACACCTTCACAGACACACCTAGAATAATGTTTGACCAAGTGTCTGGGCACTCTGTGGTCCAGTTAAGTTGATAACATGAAATTAACCAGCATACTTGGGATCCCCAATCTGAATTTGTCTTGGTCAGTGTTTCAATTATTATCTATAGAGGCAAAACAAACCACTCAGTGTTGTTCTTCTAGTCTGGGCTGTTAGGCTGATCTCTGCCGCGCTCACTCATGCAGCTGCAGTCAGCAGGTAGGTTGGCTGTAACTGAGTGATCCAGGATGGGCTCACTCACACGTCTAGGGGTTGGCAGACTGTCAGCCGGGGAGAATGGGCCATGCGCCTCTCATCATCCAGCAAGCTAGCCAGGGCATCTTTCCATGGCACCGTCGCAGGGGTCCAAGTGCAAGTGCTTTTCAAGTCTCTGCTGCCATCATGTTCGTTCCAGTCCCTTTGGCCAATGCCAGTCACATGGGCAAGCCTCGAGTCATTGTGGGAGGCAGCTACTCAAGGGTGTACATGCAGGGAAGTGTAAACAAGTTGGAGGTCATTGTGCAACAATGTGTCACAGTCAGTTTCCTGGTCCCCCAGGATGCTCTCTCCGACCCAGGGGTGGAGTGGCAGGTGTGGGTGGACATGCATGTCCTGCCTGGTTTTTCCCTCCCAGTCTCTTTTGTGGATTCCTTGCCCCCAGCCTATCCTTTAAACGCTGCTAATCTCTGAGGCTCTGTCCTTGGCTCCCAGTAATGAGGGTCATGTTTGGACGCTAACCCGCACACCCAGCCCAGAAACTCTGGAATATCAGAGCAGATTACTGGAGTATAGTGTGCATGTAAGCCTCAGTGTCCTTTGAGTGGAGACCCTAAAATAAGTGGTTCGGCCCCGTGAGGGATGTCTTCTAAATTCTGTGGCAGAATGAAAGGATCAAAGATAGCTCAGGGAGTTCTAGAAGGAACTGTGTTTATGTAGAGACCAGCTCACCCAGCCCAGAAGTTCTACCCCATTTCTGATCACAGCTGGATCTTGTCCTAGTGAATACACTGCAGGAAAGGTGGCCTCAATGTCATGAAGAGAAAATCACTGGGGCTGTTTAGGGAGGAGCTAGAGCCATTTGTACTTGGGGGAAAGGATAGGATGAAAGGAACATGGCCAGGAGAGCCAAGACCAGCTCTGTGTTTTTGGAGGTAGCGGTGAAGGCTATCTTCCCAAGATGTGGAACCTTTGG
The DNA here is from genome assembly GCF_041296235.1 of Equus asinus. Taxonomy (NCBI): domain Eukaryota; kingdom Metazoa; phylum Chordata; class Mammalia; order Perissodactyla; family Equidae; genus Equus; species Equus asinus. The sequence continues at coordinate 84,451,767 of NC_091794.1, forward strand.
GCCAGACATTCCAGGACTCTTGCCCTAACCTAGTGACCCTAGAACCCTGACACAGTCTAGCGGCCTGCTTTGGCAAAATAGGTCATAGACTTTGTTATAGTTATGGGGCTGGAATCCGAGCACAGCCAGCAGCAGCCAAGGTGAGTTGCCTATAGTGCTTTCTTTGTGTGTTTTGCTGCTTCTGCCTTCAGAATTAAAATATTGTGCAGAGATACAGGTTTATTGTTATCAATCCCATCTCAGGAAACTTGACAAATGCATTCTTCGGCAGATAATTAAGAGATAATGTCAACCGCACAAAGCTTTGTCACTGAAATAATGGTTTCCCACTGTGAAGTTTATGCCTCAGCAAAGTCAAGGTGTTTGTTCCCAAAGTATAACTCCTTATCCCTTTGACAACTGTCTGTGACATCCTCCTTCATCCCCTCACCCCTCCTCCCCGAGGGGTGATTACAGCAGAGCCAACATCTGCGGACACCAGGTGGGGATGAGAATTCTCTTTGCTTGAGAGTACTGGATTGGGAACAGAACTCTGGGCTTCCAATACAGGCTTTTCTGCTTCCCCCTGTGGGAGTCACCCCGGGCAAAATGCCCCTCCTCACTTTGCCTTTGAAAAGAATAACCCTGACCCCAAATCCAAAGTTGTATGAGATGCATCTGATGGCAATTGGATAACTTAGACTATTGGCAGGATATATATGTAACGTAGTCATCGGCTCTCATTTCTGCTCCATCCACGTTGCGTTTCTGAGAGTAAATATACAAATGAACTGATAGAATAAGTTAAAACTGATTTTAAGGGCATTGAAACGGAACATCAATTAAAACAACTCAAGAAGTTTGTGGCATGCATGCTCTACTGTGCTTTTCCTTTGCGTGGTCCAATAAAGAGCTTGGTAAGTGTATTATCTCCACTGCAAGGATCAGACAGCCCCAGTCTTACCCAGGAGCAGCTATAATGAGGCTGGAAGTCCTCCTCTTCATTAAGCAAGGGTGAACATTTCACTAGAGAAGTGTAAACCCCTAGAGCAGGTGTAGATAAGGTGATGCACTGAGAGGCGTGGACCTGCTGGAAAGATGCACAACTACAGAGGCTGGAGGTCTTAGCATAGAGGACCTTTGTGCCTCAGCGGGATGGAGATGGCTCTGTGGCCACCTCCAGCAGGGAGAGTCCGTGGCTTCTTGGCTAGATGGGAGGGATGTTGTGAACTTTCCAAATCCACCTGCTCCAAATACTTCATAGGGTTTCATCTCTGGGTGTCCTTTAATTACACTGATTAGAATTTCATTATCATAGGCCATCAGCGAAGATGAAAACTCCAATTTCTGCCCTGATGTTCTGGTGCTTTTTAAAGTAGAACCTGAGAACAGGCATGAAAAGGGCTGAAGGCACAGGCCTGGGAGTTGAGATCTGAGTTTTGGTCCCTGCTCTGCCCCTCGCTCCCTGGGTGACCTTGGGAAAGCCATTTAAACTAGGTTTTAACAAGGAGGGGGTACCTGATGGTTTCTAAAGTATTTCCCGTTCCACATTTTATTATCTTATATTCAGAATTAGACATTATCATCTGGTAGGGTTGTGTTATTGATCCCATGTTTGAAATATGTTTTTAGAATTGTATCAAAATTCACTTTTCCTTAAATTTACATTTCTCCTCAGATTTGTCATGTGTCTGATTAATCATTGGAAAAGAAGCCATAATTCCTGAAAGCTGATTACTAGAAAGGATCTCTTTCTTTAAGGAGAAAGAGTCACTGGAGATTTTTCTTAATTTTTTAGCTTACCCTCATTTTTTCTTAATTTAAGGTGAAGGGGGGAATGGAAATCAATGATTTGGGTCGAGACTCATACGCCTAGATTACAAAGCTTAATGTGTTAACACTAATTTTGGAGAGCAGAGGCTGTAGTGTTCTGTTTTTGAACAGAAAGTTTTGCTGGAGTTAGTGTTCCGATTAATTGTACTTAGGAAAACACCTTTTTGGGGAAATTCCACATCTGTCAAAAGCAGGCATAATTGAGAATATTTTTTAGGTTTTTATTTTACGGCAGGAAGAAAAGGGGATAATAAGGAGATTTGGGGTTTTCAGGACTTAGAAGAATTATTTATGTTCTCTTGAGTTAGCTGCTTCTGTGTTACAGACAGAGGTACATCTTCCGGAGATAGAAGAAATATGCAAAGAAATATCTCAACTGAAATTGGAGGGGAGAGGTGGAAAAAAACCCAAAAAGTTCCACGTAACAAATGGAAGGAAAGGAGTGGGGGATGCTCCTGAGCGTAAAGGACAGAGAAGAGAGGGACAGGACGGGGCGGAGGACAATAGGACTAAGAGGCAGTCTGTTAACAAAAAGATTTGTAACAACGAATTCTAATTTGTTAGCTTTATTGGGCTATAAACCCATTTTCATTGACCCTAAAACCTATAATAAAGCCTCCTACACACACGCAGGCCTTTAGAAAGTGGGGGTTTTTGTTTGCCTATTTTTGAGTCTCTTTGCTGCTGTTACTATTTGTTGGTGGAACTTCCTTTCCCTGGCTTAGTTTCCACAGGGAAGGAGGTAAGTTGTCCTCTTGCCCTGAATGGATGTTACTCCCTTTGCCCCCCGGGTGGAAGGTGATGAACTGATTGCTGAGTTGAGAGGGGAACCGGGCTTGTTGCTCATTCTCCTGCCGCACTTATTTTTGGGAGCCGTCTCAGCAGAGAACCTGTGCGTGGGTAGCCCTGGCAGTAAAGACGAGGGTGAGAGTTTTCCAGTCATCCTTGTGGCTGAGCGGGTCATCTGCCCAACGTTGGGGTTCAACATTAGGAAGCCCATCGTCACCCCGTGACCAAGCCACCCCCTCCGGAATCAGCCTTATCAGTAACAAAGCCACCTGCCTGGCTCCTCGCCTCTTTCAGTGGGTCCAGAACTCAGGCAGGAAGGAGAAAGGGATTCTGGTTAGTCCCTTAACTCCATGCACAGTGGCCCACACCTTGGATGCCGGTAAATGTCTGTGGAGTGAAAGGGTGCACCAGTGAATCACTGACAAGTGAATTCACAAAGAAGAGGTGAGTATCAGGTTGAATCATATGAAGTTGCAGTTTTTGCAGATCGCAAACAGTCAAATATTGGCCACTTCATATGGTTTAAGCTAATAATCCTCCCGTCCCAGGGGAGCAGTGAAGATCCTTTCTGAGTTCCCAGAGGTCTCATTCTAAAATAACCAACTTCCAGCTGTTGACTGACTAGGGAGGCGCAGGTCCCCAACTTCTAACTGTTCTGGATCTCTGCATAGAGAGCATCAGTTTATTTCCTACCATTAAGAGTCAAAAGAGGCGCCCCCCCCCCCCTTGCCTGGGACTCTCCTCACTGGTGATGTGGAGTGCAGCAGTGATGGACACTCTTGAGGCCTATGGAATATACTCATATTCCCAGATCAAAGGACCAGTTCAATCTGCCCTCTCAGCATTGAGTAGTAACACTATCATACACAACTTGTACAAAGGCTACAAAGGACATCGCAGCAATTGTCACAACAATCTCATGAGACAGGGGCTATTACCTCCATTTTACAGATAAGGACACTGAGGCCATAACAGCTGCTGACTCAGGATCAGTAACTATTTGAAAGGTACTGTGCTATGTGCCTTAAGTAGCATATTTCAATCCTCACAACCCTCATGACAGAGGACTCCTATTATCCCCATTTTATAAAAGAGGAAACTGAGGCCTAAGGTCACACAACTGATAAGTGGTGGAGCTCGGATTCTAACCTAAGCACAGTGACTCAAGAGCCCACTAGGCTGTAATGTACGAAGAGAATCGCTCAAGGTGCCATGAATCCAATGGTAGAACTGAAACCTGAGGCCAAAATACGACACCATCATTTGCTCCCCAAAGGTATTTTATCAGTTAGTATTGCCTTAAAATAAAAATTTATTTCTAACTAATAGGTCCTTAATCCTTAGGCTTGGAAGGACAACGAAGGTTTGCAATCAATAAATAGAAAACATTGTATAGTCTTATTATTAATTCAAGGAGCAGAAAGAAATGCAATATGGAATTCTGCGTGTAACCTTATGCTCTGTCAATTTACTAATAAACGTAGGAATAAGTTGAGATTATGACTATTTTATGGACAATCAAGGGAGAGGCCTCCAACCTTGGAGCCAGGGTTTCGGTCTCAGCCCTGCCACTTATGACAAAGACTCCCTCCTTGACCAGGCTTTAGTCAGGCTCCTCGGAGTCCTCTTTTGACTAGTTCTTGACCTTGGCTTTTTGGTCTGTCCCCGCATAGCTAAATTTTAGCAAGAATCCTGCTAAATCAGTTTAGAGAGAAGCCCCCACCCTTGATGTCCGATCAAGGTCTTTCATCCCCACCTTTGGTGTTGAAATCCTTGGTCTGTGTTTATCAAGAATTCCCCAACCCTTGACGTCTCCTCGTGGTCATCTCCCATCCACTGACCCCCTCCTTCTGGTCCTTGGCTCTAAATCCCTAGCTGTCCTTGCTGTATTTGTAGTTGAGCCCGAGCTCTCGCTCCTATTGCAAGAATCTTGAATAAAGTCTTCCTTACTGCTTTACAAGTGTGAGAGGAATTTTTCCTTTAACACTTAGTACCACGTTGACCTTGAGTAAGTCATTTGACTTCTTTGCACCTCACTTTCCTCCCACGTAAAATAAGGTCAATAATTCCTGTTTGGGATCCCTCCTAGTGCCTCTGCGAGGAGCACATGGAATAAGAAATATAAATAATCTGTGTATACTGTCAAATATTGAACAAATCTCTGTATTATCTTTGAGAAAACTAATAAGAACCACAGATTAATGTTACGCTCTGTTGAGGGCGTTCCCCAGTCTGTACAGGGACCTCCAGAAAGGATCTGGCAAAATGAGAGCCAGGCGAACTGTGCCAGAGCACCAAACTCCAATTGGGGTGCCCCGAAACCTCCTGTACCCTCTCAACGTGCAAACTGTTGCCATTCCCAAACCAAAAAAGATTTCACTGCCTCTGAAAGCCGGGTGTGATTGCACATTTCCCACATGGCTTCTGACCGCATGCACCACACAGCCTGCTGATAGAGTGGGTGTACGTGTGTGTCTGTGTGTGTGAGAGTGTGTGTCTGTACTAGGAGAGGGTGTCTGTGAAATCTAAAGGGCCATATTGCACTCACTGCAGCTCAGAACAGCCGTGCCGTCTGGGGAGCCCCACCCTGTATTGACGCACTGTAAATTGTAACAGATAGCATTCGGGAATTAACGTGTGGATTGGTTTGGGGTGGTTAGTGGGGAGCTTTGCTGGCTTTCCCAAGCTTTCAGAAACAGTAGCCAAGCATAAGCTTGCTAGAATCACGCCATTCTCTTTAGCTCTGCCAAGGGCAATCACCTGAGCCGGGAGGCACTTTTTGGGAAATCGCTTTAAGAACAGTAACATCCGAGGCCATTGTTGTTATTCTTATCATTATTGTTAATTGTAGCAGTAGTATTGTAAGTGGGGTTTTGGCAACTGTTTTATCTTACTCTGTGAAGGTTTTAAAACTAAGACTCGTTTAGGAATCCAAAATAAAGAGATGAGATGATCCTTCCTTCCTTCTTTCTTTCCCTTCCATGTCTCCATTCGTTCTCTTTTCTCCTGAAAAAATACGTTGATCTCACATTCCTTCTTTGGGTTAAATGGCCCAAATCATATTTGGGTTCTAAACTGGGATGAGGCTGTAGATCTTCCGCTAATTCAACTATTCCTAGGTATGTTCAAGAACTAGAAGAGTGGGCCATAGGGTTTCATGAGCCAAGATTTTCAACGGGAAAGGAAAGTGACACAGCGGCGCTGGGCCACAAACCTGCAGATGCTGGGAGCAAGGCCCACTGTTGGCCCCACTGGCGTCGTGGGGGAGTGGCAAGCAGTTCCCTCAGTTTTGTAGCTGCTTTTGTGACCCCTTTGTATCCCAGCCTGAGGGCCCTGGGAAACTCTAGCTACACATCTCAAAGCAGAGGCTGCCGAGGTGGGCTTTATAGATGCTAATTTGTGTAATGGTTTGGAGTTGATTGACAGGCAGCAGGACAATAAGCCTGGAAATGTGAATGAACCCGGCTTAAGCTGAAGCTGGAGGGCCTCAGGGATGGTGGAATTGTAGGTTTCCATCTAGGGTTCCATTCCTGGTTACAATTCAGTTATCTGCAGGGAGAACTCAGCAAATAAGAACTAAGTCGTTTAGACTTTTTAAAACCAGGGGAGTCTGTGGATGAGCTATAGGAGTTCCCTAAAATGAAATGCAACATTTTATTTGTGGGTGAATTTTTCCAGAGAGAGGATGCATAGCTTTCATTAGATTGTCAAAGGCATTTGCGACTCCAAAAGGTTTCAAAACCAACGGAACCCCGGGTCTCCAGGGAGCAGGCTCTCTGGGGAGGAAGAGGTCTGAATTACCAATGAATTACCAAGTCCAGATGGATGTGAAGCCCCCAATGCTCCATAAAATCTACTCCCCTCTCGTGCCCTCAGGCTCCCAATTGCCAGAGTCACTGTCACCCATGTAGTGTTTACGGCATTTGACTCTTTTGATAACTACTCCGTGGAAACTCTCTCTTCCCTGTTTTGATGACACTAATCTCGTAGATTTCTTTTTGCTCCTCTGAATTTCTTGGTTCAGCCTTTAAATGGCAGCCTTGTCCGGGGCTCCTTTCTCTGCTCTTTTCTGTGGGTCCTGACACTTGCTCTAAGTGGCCTTGTCCCTCATCCCAGTCCCTTGAAATTCCGTATCGTGGCATCCACACACATCTAGGCCAGAAATCGGCGGCGGGTGGGGGGGTGAGTGGTGCAGGGGGAGCTCATCCCAGTTGAGTCCTTTCATGGCTCCCCTCACCAGCAAGTCCAATTAGTAATAAAGGTCCCGAAACTCTCAAGCTGTCCCAGTCCGTCTTTTCTCTCCCTCTTGCCACTGTCTAGCTCAGGCTTTCAGCAATTCCTTTCTCAACAGTCTTCCTCCAACTGGTCACCTGGCCTCCGGTCTCTCCCCAGCCATCCGTTCTTCATACTATTGCCAGAGTGATATTTCTAAAGCACGAACCAAACTTCATCACTCTCTACTTAAAGATTTCAGCAGTTTCTTAGAATCTCCGGGATAATGAAGTTCAGATTCTTCAGCTTAGCACACAAAGCCTTTCAGGGCCAGTCTCTGACCCATCTCCCACCCCCGGTCCACATGCTCCTTCCACGGGCCGCTTGCTGGCTGCCTTGTAGTGCTCTCAATTGCCTCTGTTCTCTTTCCCTTGCCTGGAACATCCTTCCTTTACTATTTGCCTATCTGTCCTGTTCCAATCCAGCAACATTTTTTCTCCAATTTATTTATTTTTTATTGAGGTTATGATAGTTTACAACACTGTGAAATTTCAGTTGTACGTTATTATTTGTCAGTCACCATATGGGTGCGCCCCTTGGTGCCCGCCCCTCACCCCCCTTCCCCCTGGTAAGCACTAAATAGTTCTCTTTGTCCATGTGTTTGTTTATCTTCCACATATGAGTGAAATCTACAGAGTTTGCCTGTCTCTGTCTGGCTTATTTCACTTAACATAAAACCCTCAAGGTCCATCCATGTTATTGAATCCAGCAACATTTTAATATTAATAAAATTAAAAATTCAGTTCCTCTATTGAACTAGCTACATTTCAAGTGCTCAATGGCCACACGTGGCTAGTGGCTACCATACTGGTAGATTACAGAATGTTGCCATCATTGCAGAAAATTCTAATGGACAAGACTGGTCTAGCCAACTCCCACGTGACCTCTGACATTCAGCCCATGTCATCTCCTCCAGGGAGCTTTTCCGGTCTAGGTTAGACACCCTCCTCGGGGCCCGCTTCGCGTCTCCATTCCACTGTACTACAATACTCATTGACTCCTATTCATGCTCCACTATCTTGTAGGTTTCCCGAGGACAGGGACCATACTTCCTGATTTGTCTCAGTATCACCAGCCCCAGAACAGTGTCTGTCACAAAAGAGTTGCTCAGTAAGCATTTGCTGGATGAATGAAGTTGTGACGAGCTGAGCTGAGCGGTATAATCGTGGTCCTGTAATTTATCTTCACCTGCAGCGAGTTGGCTGGTACAGCGTGTTGGTTAAGTCGGCCTGCTGTGGGAGAGACAAGGCTGTGATCCCGAGATTGGAGGGCAAAAGAGAGAGGTCTTTATATCCCTTTGGCTGGTGTAACGGAGGTGGCCAAAGGCCACTGTTGAGTGCTTTTGGTTTTCTGTGCATATAATCATGATCCGGGATTCAGGCCAGTGCGGCTTCCTTCTCTTGTATCTAGGCAATTTGCATACTCAGAGAGTCATGGAATCTTCTGGAAAACATCTTAAAAGTATTGTAACTCAGACCTTTACTCAATGAGTTAATCTCCTCTGCAGCAGGGAACTCCACTTGATCACATCCGGTGACAGGGAACACCCTTCCTCCTGAGTCAGGCTATTTCATTTCCAGGTAGCTCTTTCAGTGGAAAGTGTTTTTTTTTTGTTTTGTTTTGTTTTGTTTTTGAGGAAGATTAGCCCTGAGCTAACATCTGCTGCCAATCCTCCTCTTTTTGCTGAGGAAGACTGGCCCTGAGCTAACATCCGTGCCCATCTTCCTCTACTTTATACGTGGGACGCCCACCACAGCATGGCTTGCCAAGCCCTGCCATGTCCGCACCCGGGATCCAAACCAGCGAACCCCGGGCTGCCGAAGCGGAACGTGTGTACTTAACCGCTGTGCCACGTGGCTGGCCCTGGAAAGTGCTTTTTAATATCGAACTGCAATCTGCTCCTTAGATCTGCATCCCTGACCCTAGCCCTACCTTTAGAGAGTGCATCTGTCCCTCTTCTATAGTTAAAAGCAACTTGTGGGTGCAGACATTTGTCCCTTCCTCCAGGGACCACTGGAATTTCTAGGTTGGACACCTGTTAGGTAGTTAATTTTTACTAAGCCACTTATTTCACAGCTTCCTACTTCCTTACTGATTCACACAGAGATGTTCACCAGCAAACTTTTCTTGTCATGGAAAGGCAATATGATATTTACCCCTTAAATGCTTTTTATGTGTGAGAACTAAAGCCAGCTTTTAGAGGCTGAGAGGCACGTTCAGGGAGGGAGTCAAAATGACAAGCGAGTCTTCCCCCTTGACAGGAAGAGTAGATGTGGAATGGATACTCGGTATTGCCCAAGTGGAGGCAGATATGTCAACAGCTCTGATATTTCATTATTTATAGAATATAATACTGATACATGACATTTATAATAACAGGAACAGCAATAATAGTTAACCTCCACTAAGAGCTTTCCATGAGCAGGCGGAGTTCCGAGCACTTTATATATATTACCTTTTATGACAATCCTAGGTGATAGGTCCTACTGTTAGTCCCATTTTGCAGATGAGAACATTGAGTCACAGAGACAGTATTCTCGATCTTGATTGGTTTCCTTCTCCTCCCATTATTCGTGACAATTCCTAGGCTTGCCATGTGCATGAAATGTATCACATTCTAACAGATCATATTGACTTTCAGCTGACAATGCTCAAGTCTCTGAAATCCTCACAGCATCCTTGTGAGGCAGGGCTTAATGAGTTCCAATTAATGGATGAGAAAGTCAAGACCGAGAGGAATGAGGAGGTTTGTCCATCACAAAGCTTCTGAGTGATGAGAACTGGAACTCCAGCCAGAATTTCAAAACTCCCAACGTAGTGCTCTTCCCACTGTACCACCACACCTCTCCAAGTGGAGGCAGGGTCCCGTCTGTGACACGATCATTTACAACGTGCTTCTCATCTCTTCTTTCCTCCCCTTTCTAAGGCAGCAGGGCAGGCACCCTTGCCCTACTGTTGTAAGTGTAAGGAGGTGGTGAGGCTAGACCCAGGACGCAGGCGTTCTTCTAGGTTTATGCCCACGAACTTCTAAAGTCTCATTGACCTACTCCAGGATCAGCGAGGTAGAGCATGACCCCAGGTGTATCCAAAGCAGTCTCTGGCCAGGTCTTTGCTGGGATGGAAGGCGCACTCAGGGCTCCTGGACAGGTACAATGTGCGGAGAGATTTCTGAGCCCCTTCCTTTGAGTGCTCCATCATCCCAATTCTTTTTTTCTTTTTTTTATTGGGGTCACTTTGGTTTATAACATTACATAAATTTCAGGTGTGCATCATTATATTTCGACTTCTGTGTAGACTGCATCGTGTTCAGCACCAAAAGTCTAGCTGCCATCCATCACCATACCCATGTGCCCCTTTACCCCTTTTGCCCTCCCCCTACCCCTTCCCCCTCTGGTAACCACCAACCTGTTCTCTGTATCTATGTGTTTATTTGTTTATCTTCCACATTATGAACGAAGTCATATGGTATTTGACTTTCTCCATCTGACATTTCTCTTAGCATCATACCCTCAAGGTCCATCCATATTGTTGCAAATAGCAAGTTTTCATCCTTTTTATGGCTGAGTAGTATTCCATTGTATATATACACAACATCTTCTTTATCCATTCATCTGCTGATGGGCACTTACGTTGCTTCCAAGTCTTGGCTATTGTGAATAATGCTGCAATGAACATAAGGGTGCATATATCTTTTGAAGTAGTATTTTTGTGGTCTTTGGATAAATACCCAGAAGTGGAATAGCTGGTTCTATTCTTAATTTTTTGAGGAATCTCCATACTGTTCTCCATAGCGGTTGCACCAATTTATATTCCCACTAGGAGCGTACAAGGGTTCCCTTTTCTCACATCCTCTCCAACACTTGTTATTTCTCGTCTTTTTAATAATAGCCATTCTGATGACACCACATTGTGGTTCCGATTTGCATTTCCCTGGTGATTAGTGATGCTGAACATCTTTTCATGTGCCTGTTGCCATCTGTACGTCTTCCTGGGACAAATACCTGTTCAGATCCTCTGCCCGTTGTTTGATTGAATCATCATCCCAGATCTTTAGACCTGATCCTCCTGATGCCCTGTTGCCCCAGGCTGGCCCCACGGGCTCTGCTGCTCTTCCCTCCACACAGGGGATTTCACACAAAGCAGGAGAGATGGCTCTGGAGTCGTGGAGCGATTCCCCATGTATTCCTCTTTCACCCCCCACTCTCTGTGAACACAGGCAAGTAATTTATTATCCTTGTGCTTTAAATTTCTCAGAGCTAAGACAAAACCCATCATCTGCCTTTCTCCTGGGGCTGTCAGGAGGTTCAAATGGGATAAAATATTCACTTGTTCATTCATTTGCTCATTCATTCATTCATTCAACAGATATGTCTTAAGTGCCAGCTAGGTGCCAGGCACCCTTAGGTGCTGAGGATGCATCAGTGAACAAAACAAAGTGCAGTCTTCACAGAGCTTCCATTCTGGAGGGGGCTCCAGATGAAAAACACACACAGAAGGAAAACTAAAGCAGAATAGGGAGATACAACGTAACAGGGTGCTACTTTGTAAAGGATGGTCGGAGAAGGCTTCTGTGAGGAGTTACATTTGAGCCAAGAGCTAAGTGAAGTGGAGGAGCCAGCCATGCGACTCAGAGAGAAGTGTTCCAGGCAGAGAAGAGCAACCCAGAGGCCCTGAAGTGGGACCATGCTGGCGTTCAAGGACCCCCAGGAGGCCAGCAAGGCCTGAGTGGAATGAAGGAAGGTGGGAATGGCAGGGCATGAGTTCAGAGAGAGAGCTCAAGCCTGATCAGATCAACTCATGAAGCTCAGGAGATTATCTTAATGTAGGGAGGATCTGAAACCCAAGCCACACTCTGAACACTGAGTACCAGCCACTCTGATCAGCCCAGGCTGGAGTTCAGGAGACTACTGTACCGCCAAAGATAGGTGGGCCCTTGGGTGATCTTAAATGTAGATTGGGTCCTAGATGCAGCTATAGCAACTAGTTCATACAGAGAACCAGGGACCAGTTCCAAGCCTGAGGTAGGGTTCAGGGACATGGCTCAGGAATCCAGTGGGGCATGCGTGGACCCATGGCCTGGAAGTAGTCCGAAACTGGGTCCAGCTCCTGTGGCCCCAAGCTAGTCACTGCAGCAAGCCTATCCTGGGAAACCAAGACCCCTTCTCTAGCAGGGCTGTGCTTGGGGTCTAGGGACCCCGCCCACTTTGGTTGTTATTGCAGAACCACAGAATGAATGGAAGACCTTCTCCTTAGAATCTAAAGGTCCAGTCTGGCCCAATCTGATGAAAGAAATCGATGGTGTGTGTGTGGGAGGGTGGTGGTGGGTGTCCTTGCTTAGGATTACCCTGCTCCTGGAATTCTGGCCTGAGCCCTTTGCTTCTGACTTCATACTTTTCGCCTCCCAATCTGCGCTGGCTTTCCAGGTGGGCTTATTTGTACTCTCCCATTATCCCATCCTGGAGGGGCTCAGCAGGTCTAGAACTCATGTGCCCAGCTCCTTCTGGAGGACCAAGGACACACAGACACCCCAGTCACACTCCCGAAGCCTAGAGCTGGCTACTGCGGCCAGCGTACCCTGGTGAACTGCTGGCATGAAGGCTGAGAGGGGCTTCAAGGGTTTGGCTGATGAGCATTCTGGAGTGACATGAAATACCTAGGGCCTCCTGCTCCTGCTACAGACGTTTTATTGTGTGTGGTGCTTTACAGCTTACAGAACCTTTCAAATGTATTTTGAAAAAGACAGCTGAGATATAATTCACCTATCATAAAATTCATCCTTTCAACGTGTACAATTCAGTGATTTTAGTCTAGTCACAAGATCGTGCAACCATCACTACTATCTAATTACAGAACATTTTCATCACCCCAAAAGGAAACCCTGTGCCCTCTAGCAGTTGCTCCTCATTGCCCCTTCCCTCTAGCTCTCAGCAACTGCTAATCCATGGATTTGCCTATTCTGAGCATTTCATATAAATAGAAGCATCAAATATATAGTCTTTTGTGTCTTGCTTGACACATGAATCAGTACTTCATTCCTTTTTATGGCTGAATAATGTTCCATTGTATGGATATACCACATTTTGTTTATCCATTCATCAGTTGATGGACACTTGGGTTGTTTACACTTTTTGGCTATTATAAATAATGCTGCCTTGAACAGTCATGTACAAATTTTTATGTGGACATACGTTTTCTATTCTCTTGGGTGCAATTTCTAGATCATATGGTTAACTCTCTCTTTAACTTTTCGAGGAACCACTGAAATGTTCTCCATAATGGCTGCACTATTTTCCATTTCTACCAGCAATGTATGAGGGTTCCAATTTCTCCAGATCCTCACCAACACTTTTCATTGTCTTTTTGATTATAGCCACCCTGATGGATGTGAAGTGATAGCTCACTGTGGTTTTGACTTGAATTTCTTTAATGACTAATGATGTTGAGCATCTTTTCATTTGCTTGTTGGTCGTTTGTATATCTTCTTTGGAGAAATGTCTATTCAAATTCTTTGCTCACTTTTTTAATTGCCTTATTTGTCTTTTTGTTGTTGAGTTGTAAGAGTTCTTTATATATTCTGAATGTTAGACCCTTATCAGATATAAGATTTGCAAATATTTTCACCCATGCTGTGAGTTGTCTTTTACTTTCTTGATAGTGTCCTTTAAACACAAAAGTTTTAAATTTTGATCAAGTCTAATTTATCCATTTTTTCTTTTGTTGTTTGTGCTTTTTGGTGTCACATCTGAGAAAACATTGCCCAATTTAAGGTCATGAAGATTTATAATCAATATTTTCTTCTAAGAGTTTTAGAATTTTAGCTCTTACATTTATGTCTGATCTATTTTGAGGTAATTTTTGTATATGGTGTGAGGTAGGGGTCCAAATTCATTCTTTTGCATGTGGATATCTAGTTGTCCTAGCATCATTTGTTGAAAAGAGTATTCTTTCCTCATTTAACTGTTTTGACACTCTTGTCAAAATCCCATTGACCCACATGGGTTTTTAAAGATGTTGGTTCCTCACTTAGTTGTGAATCAACTTTTTTTTTTTTTAAAGATTTTATTTTTATTTATTTATTTTTTCCTTTTTCTCCCCAAAGCCCCCTGGTACATAGTTGTATATTCTTTGTTGTGGGTCCTCCTAGTTGTGGCATGTGGGACACTGCCTCAGCGTGGTTTGATGAGCAGTGTCATGTCCGCGCCCAGGATTTGAACCAACGAAACACTGGGCTGCCTGCAGCGGAGCGTGCAAACTTAACCACTCGGCCACGGGGCCAGCCCCCAGTTGTGAATCAACTTTTAAAGATCAAAATTATCCTCTGACTTTGTATGCCCAGCATATAGCACAGGCGCTGGCACAGAGTAGGTGCATAATGAGTGTTGACTTTGGTCAAATTGAATAAGCCTGTGAGATAGGCATATTTAGACACTCTCTGAGGCTTTCTATATCCAGAGAGCTCCATGAGATGGAGAGAGGTGATTTTTTTTCTCTTTGGCTCCTGCTCTGCAACTGACTTTTTGAGCATCACCTTTTCTACCAACCACATTTCTGATTTATCTTGTAGTTGTGATTCTGTGTCTGCCTCCTGGGGACTTAGCAAGCAGGCAAGCCTTAGCTCCTTCTTTAGACCTGAGGAATTTACTCTGAGGCTCTGATCCACATCCTTGGTAAGGATGCACAAGGCTGCGGGCTGGTGTGTACATCTCTCTGTAGGTTACTGGGGTGGCCTTTTATGTTCAATCTTACATGTACACGGGTGCTTTCTGGCATTCCCAGACCCTGCCTTGACAACACAATGCAAGGACATTAAAGATAGGCCTGCAAAGGAAAACATTCTCCAGAACAAGTGTTTCGTTCTGCTGTGGCCCTTTCCAGTCCTTTGCCACATGCAGATATGGTTTTTCCTTTTCGTATTCGCCAGTACAGTGCAAATTCTACTCTGTGGCCTCATTTTTCACTTTGTTTTCACACTATTTCCCATGTCTCCACCTAGCCCTCATATTACACATTTGTGAGACTTCATTGTGTTGATATGACAGTTCCCTCTTGTGAACATTTAGGCTTTTCCCCCTGGGTTTCAAGAAATAGATTTTAAAAAACAAAAATATAAACAAGCCACGCCTTACTCTCCAGGACCACAGCTCCTTTTCAGACAAATTCTGAATGGCTTGGTGGTCACAGGCTGAACGGACCTTAAATGACTGGAGACAGGCTATTCTGATTCAAGGAAGAACATGTACGAAAAGCCATCTGAAACCTCGGTGTCTCCACAAAATATGAGCTCAAACAGTTTGCTTGTGTGGCCTAAGCTCTTCCAACTCCTAATAAGGTAATCAAGGGCATTGGTGGTTAAGTTAGTAAATCATGAGAATGTGAGCTGCACAGAAAACGAGGAAGATAGCAAATGAGAGGCAAAAAAGAAGAAAGGCAAGCAGGGAGCCATTCGCGTGGGGAGGGGAGCATTGCCAACCACTCTCCTCGGGATCTCAGAATGATCACTTGCTGCTTTGAAGACAACCTTAAGTGACATGGAAGTGAATCTAGGAATATCTTGCACCCAGGATTAACCGACCCTGTGTGTGTGTGTGTGCAGAGCACTGAACCAGGGCCTGGAGAAATCCAGCCAGAAGAAAGAATACACCTACCCTGTTCCCAGGAGATTCTTCTGGAATCCGAGGGAGTGAGAACACACACAGAAAGATGCTGTTGGCCTGACAGTGAAACTCATTTGTATACGGCCTTGTCCCTTTGACTTCTTTATCTGAAGGCCCCACGTCTCCGCTAAATACTGTCTCTGAGCTGGGCCTGCAGGGGGCTGGGAGGGCTGCTGAGCAGCCATCGGGGGCCGCGCAATTAAACAAGAATGCTCCGATCTGACAGTTCCGCTGTGAAAGTTTTCAAATAGTGTTTGGAATGTTTACATAATTGTTCAAAAGAGGCTTTTTCAATGTACCTGTTTACACTCTTTCCTTTTGGAAATTCTTTCAGCAATCAGGCCTTGGAGGGCCCTCAGCCTGTACTTGCCACCCTTGATTGCCGAGGCAGGAATGAAAGGCCTGTCAATGAATCGCTGGGAAAACATTCCCGAACAAACGCCCTCTAATGAGGGGGCGCTGAGAGCAGAGGGGAAGAGCTGGGGGGCCGGGAGGGGTCGGGTCGCCGTTTTGTTGTGGAGCGTTCGGCCCAGGGAGCTAGCTCCAGACACCGCATCTTTGTGTGCAAATTTCCCACCGGGGCCAGCGACTTTCCACAATTTAATTAAGTGGCTTTAGAGTCCAGAGTTGGCCTAACAAGCTACTCTCCCTGAATGAGAGATTTGTCCCCAGCAGTGGGGGCCCGGCAGGAAACAAAGTGGGCAGCAGTTATGACTGGCTCCGGCCGATTTAACTGCTCACACGGCCGCCGGCCCGGGAGCGGCTGGGGAGGGCAGCGTGAGGGCTGCCGGTGGTCCTTCTGGGGCTCATCTCACCTAGCTCGCAGCAAATATGCCATCCATATGCCCAGGATCACAACGGAATCAGCTCCATCAGGCCTGGGAAAGAGGCATTTAAATTGCTAATATTGTGCTGGGGAACGATGACAGCCCTGCCAAGGATCAGCTCTGTAGGATCCACAGAGACAAACCTGGGGGGTTCGGAAGGAGCCGAAGTCTGGGAGAACTCAGGGCATGAATGCACCCAGGATGCAGCATTGGAGCTAGTGGGCTGACTTGGGCCCCTTTCTCATCCATTATTCCTGATAAGGGGCCAGCTGGAGTTCCCATAAACGCTGCTCTGCAAGGGGGAAGCCTCTTCCTCACCTTAGAACAAGACGGCTTTTCTAGAATGACAAAAAAAAAAAAAAAAAAGGGAGCACAAACTGGCTGGAAGGAGAGACAGCCAGCCATGGCTGTGAAACCTTCCCTTGGTTATGGTTGCTGAATATTCCTGCCTTTGGCGGTGGTCTGTCAAGCAGGTTGGGGGTCTGGGGGGTTTCGTAGCCACTTTCCAGTGGAGGGTTCACAGAGTGTTTTTCTCAGACTGTATTTTTAGAAAAAATTATGATGACAGTTGTTAGGTCTCAGGCAGGCAGGCAGCACATTCCATTACAAAGTTAGCATGAAATCAATATGTAAATAACCCTTTCTAACTGGCAGCTATTTTTGAAGGCAGAACGCACCTGATGTTGCAGGTTTGTTCCAGTTCACTTTAAATACCTCTCTGTCCTCTGGGTCTCTGAATGTGCTCACATTCGGAAGGTTTTATTCTCCTTTTCACCTGATCTTTGCATCATCCCAGAGAGTGGTAATGCCACCCTGAGCCTCGTCCTCAAACCACCTCCATCACTTAAAAAATCAGATTGACAAGATCTGCTGTCGACTGGGAGTGTTAGTTCCCCCTCGGCATGGTCATTTTTCAAAAGCACAGGTTGCTCCAGGAAGTGAAGGGGTGGCAGAAGCCTTGGCCATCCATGGAAGGAATTATATAGGAGAGAGAAAGCCCGAGAGGCAGAGATCAGGGTTGAAACAGAAATTCAGACAGTCCCTGCCAAAATGCATAGAAGTCATTGCCAGGACATAAAAGGTCAGAGGATTCCAGCCATGGGGGACATCATGTTAGAACCGCAGATGCAGCTCAAGAAGAAGAAACAGGTGTAGAGATATTCCCCAGTGAATAGAGGTCTCTTCAATAGTGACGGCTTTTATTGTTGTTTGATGTTTAACTAGCTGTGCTATGTGCATCTGTATTAAAAACAGAAATAATTCTAGAATGTTCTGTGTCAGGCGTGGATGGTGCCAGAAAACCCAGTGAGGCATGTGGTGTGTGTCTGCTTATGATCTGAGTTCAAGGGGTGACAAAGTTCAAGTTGGGGTCTGATAATAATAATGATTGCTACAATTTATGGATCACCTACTACGTGCCACTTGCTGTTCTATGAGTTTTTATGTGCTTGAACAATTCTAGCGTCTTTTCTTGTAATTGAGCTGAGTCCACTTTCCCATAACATATGCCACATGGACTCACCCCCAGAGCAAGTCTTCTTTTTCCCTGGAACAGTCCTCGAGACAGGTAGCATCTCCCTCTGAGACTTCTCCTCTCCAGGCTAAGTACTTCCCATTCTTCAACTATCAGATTCCCCCGCCCCCAAGCAGACTCCATTGGGTCCATTGGTGGCCTCCATGTTCTTGCCAGTTGGTGAGTCTCTGGGAGGAACCAGGGTCAGACATTCCTTTTGAGACTATTAAGTGTGTGTCTAAATATAAAAGGAGTGTCTCCTGGCTGGAAAAGGTGCTTTTGGGGTAAGGCTTTAACTATCCTGGTGCACAGAGCTCTGGCTTTTATTGTATAAGGGTGGTCAAGTAGCTCAAAATTTGACCTATTCTCTCTGGGCCCAGAAGGCAGAGCTGGGACCCCTGGGAATGAGGGGATGTTACCAGAAAGTCATATTTTAGCTCGGTGTCAAGAAGAATTTTCTAATGAAAAAGCAGCATCCCACGATGGAGTGAGGAGCTTTGAAAGGCAGTGAGTGTCCTACAACCTGAAGGTGTGTCAGCGAAGGTGAGAACTGTAGAAGGTATTCATTCGTTGAGTACAGGGTTCCACAGATGGCTTCCAAGTTGCTTTCCAACTCTGGGATTCTGGTCACTCATGCACTTTTATTGAGGCGCGGCAGACACAAGGTGGCATTCTAGGCTCTGAGGGGATTCACACTTGATATGAATAGTGGGAAAAGGAACATTTTTTTTTAATTGTGGCAGAATACTCATAACATAAAACTTACCATCTTAACCATTTTAAGTATATAGTTCAGTGGCGTTAAGTACATTCACATTGTTGTGCAACCATCACCGCCATCCCTCTACAGAACTCCTTTCATCTTGCAAACCCAAAACTCTATATCCATTAAATGAAAATTTCCCATTTCCCTTTTCCCCTCATTCCCTGGCAACCACCATTTTACCTTCTGGCTCTATAAATTTGACTATTTTAGGTACCTCACATAAGTGAAATCATACATCATTTCTCCCTTTGTGGATTGGATTATTTCGCTTGGCATAGTGTCCTCAAGGTCCATCCATGTTGTAGCATGTGTCAGATTTTCTTTCTTCTTTAAGACTGAAAACTATTCCAATGTAGGTATATAGTACACTTTGTTTATCCATCCATCTGTCAATGGACACTTGGGTTGCTTCCACCTTTTGGCTGTTGTGAGTAATGGTGCTCTGAACATGGGTGTACAAATGTGTGTTTGAGTCCCTGCTTTCAGTTCTTTTAGGTATACACCGAGAAGCGGAATTGATAAATCATATACTAACTCTACGTTTAATTTTTTGAGGAACTACCATATTGTTTTCCATAGGGGCTGCACCGTTTTATATTCCCACCAAGAGTGCACAAGGGCTCTGATTTCTCCACATCTTTTCCAACACTTGCTATTTTCTGGTTTTTGGGTTTTAAAAAAAAATAATAGTCATCCTTATGGGTGTAGGGTGGTATCTCATTGTGGTTTTGATTTGCATTTCTCTAATTATTAGTGATATTGAACATCTTTTCATGTGCTTATTGGCCATTTGTATATCTTTTGAAGAAATGTCTATTCAAGTCCTTTGCCCATTTTAAAATCAGGTTGCTTAATTTGTTGTTGTTGTTGAGTTATAGGAGCTCTTTAAATATTATGGATATTAAGCCCTTATCAGATACATGATTTGCAAATATGTTCTCCCATTCTGTAGGTTGCACTTTCCAACTGTTGGTTGTAGCCTTTGATGCACAGGAGTTTTTAATCTTGATGAAGTCCGATTTATTTATTTTTTCTTTTCTTGCCTGTGCTTTTGGTGTCATATCCAAGAAATGATTGCCAAATCCAATGTCATGAAGCTTTTCTACTATGTTTTCTTCTAAGAGT
Source organism: Equus asinus (assembly GCF_041296235.1). Taxonomy (NCBI): domain Eukaryota; kingdom Metazoa; phylum Chordata; class Mammalia; order Perissodactyla; family Equidae; genus Equus; species Equus asinus. Next base: position 84,471,525 of record NC_091794.1, read on the forward strand.
TTTATAGGTTTAACTCTTATCATTAGGTCTTTGATCCATTTTGAGTTAATTTTTGTGTAAAATGGTATAAGGATCCAACTCCATCTTTTGCATGTGGCTATCCAAACGTCCCAGCACCATTTATTGAAAAGCTTGTCTTTTCCCCATTGAATATTCTTGATACCCTTATTGAAAATCCACATGTGTTGAGGGTTTATTTCTGGGCCCTGTGTTCTATTCCATTGGTCTACATCTGTTTTTTTGCCAATACCACACTGTTTTGATTACTGTGGCTTGGTAGTAAGATCTGAAAGCAGGAAGTGTGAGTCCTCCAGCTTTGTTCTTCTTTTTCAAGATTGTTTTGGCTATTTAGGGTCCCTTGAGATCCATACGAATTTTAGGATAAAGAAACTAATATTTATTGAGTATGTATTATCTTCTAAGCATTGTTGGTAATGTGAATAGGAGGTGGAGAAGAAACAATCCTTGTCTTCGAAGAGAGTACAGTGTTGTAAGAGAAGGTGAGATGTAACAAATAAATGTGAAACAGAAGTGGATAGGTGCCTTAAGCATGTATGTATTATGAAAGAGTAGAGAAGGGAGGAAAAACTGGAGGAGAATGCTCCAGACTACTTTTAGAAAGAAAAGTTATGGTGAAGCCTTTGATTTATTGCTTGTTAAAATCATCACAATGTTTTTCCTGGATGTGGAGAAGTGGACCATGCCAAGATAGCCAAACCTTGACTCTTGGCTCCTCTTCTCTCCTTCTTTCTTAACCTAATGGCTCGTGGCTGTCCCTGATAACATTTAATTCCTTCAACAAATATTATTGAATACCTACTATGTGCTGGACACTGGGATACAGGGAGCAAAACACCGCCAGCCCCTCGCCTCATGGAGCTTACATCTAGAAGGGGAGAGAGATGGCAAATACTTCTGTGAGTATACATAGTTACAAGCCGATCACTGAAATGAAGGGAAAGTTCAGGAAATGATGAGAACATGTCCTGTGGGAACAGAGCTGGCTGGGAGAGGACGGGTCAGGGAAGGCTGTCCCGAGGGAGTGACATGTTGTGCTGAGATGTGAAAGCTGAGCAGGAGTAGGCCCGAGGAAGGAGGCTGGAGGAAAGCTTTCCAGGCAGAGGGGAACAGCATGCGCTGAAACCTCATAACAGATGAGCAAAATCTGATCTTAACGTGAAAGGAATCAATAGCCAAGTAAGCATAGTCCTACAAATGGATCCTCTGGTTCCAGAAGCTACCCAGAATCCAGGAAAGTCGAGGAACTCCCTAATGAAACACTCAAATGTTGTTATATGTGTGATTTAAACAGAAAAGCTGTTGTTGCTGCCATGCGGATGAATGTCACAGAAAAGTTTAGTCAAAACTGTCTCTGACTCCCACCCTACTTAGCACTATGTGCCGTCGTGAGCTTGCTACCAGGAAGCTCTGACTGGGGTGGTGAGTGGTGCTCGGTGTATAGGTTCAGTCTTCCTCCACGAGAAACAGGGCTGGTTGTCCCCACGGCCCTGCCAGCTCTATGTGTGCAATAGTTTGTGTCTCTAACAGCAGTCGTTTAAAACAGTGAGTACATTGAAAGTGGCTTAAATATCCAAAGCTGTTTTATCTGTATTAGCAGAACAGAAACAACTGTTCAAAAATAGAGCAACGGTGGGGCCGGCCCCATGGCATAGCAATTAAGTCTGGCACGCTCTGCTTCAGTGGCCAGGGTTTGCTGGTTTGGATCCTGCACGTGGACCTACACCACTCGTCAGCCATGCTGTGGTGGTGACCCACATATAAACTGGAGGAAGATTGGCACAGATGTTAGCTCAGGGCTAATCTTCCTCAGCAAAAAAAAAAAAAAGAGCAATGGCTACGCTCATTATGGTCTTCCATTAGGCATATTATACAGCAATTAAAAATGATAATTTTAACAAAAATGTAAGACTTTGGAAAATGTTTCCAGCATAATAGCAAATGAAAAAAGAAGCACGTGCAAAATGGTGTGTACACCATGACTACAGTGGCATAAAAATATGCCTGCATTTTGACAAGGACTGGAAGGGTAAGTATGTGAATTGGTAATGGTTATTATGTAGAGGGAGGGATGATGGGTGACCGTTTCTTTTCATAGGTCTGATGTTATTACATTTCATTTTTAAAAAATATTGACTTTTTAACTAAGAATTTTCTTGGAGACAAAAGAATAAATCCAAACACAGTATCTCTAGGCTTAGTCAATAGGATTTGGGGACCCCTATTGGGAACAATCTCTGACAATTATGTGACCAAAGCATTAGGTTGAGAAAAGTTGTCATAACTAGAATATCAGTAAAAATCAAAAATGCAAACATTTCTTCTGGGGTTGAAAAGTCTGAATAGCTTTATAATAGTGCACAGTGGTGTTGATCCTATGGATTCTTGGTTACACTTGGGTTTCCTTGAATTTAAAAGTGATTGCTTATAAATAGTTATTTTTAATTTTTAGTTGTGGTATAAAACACGTCATATAAAATTGACTATCTTTACCATTTTTACGTGTACAGTTCACTAGTGTTAAGGACATTCACACTGGCGTGCAACGAATCTCCAGAACTTTTTCATCCTGCAACACTGACACTCTGTCCCCATTAACCAATGGCTCCTCCTTTGCCCATCCCTCAGCCCCTGTCAACTATCATTCTACTTTCTGTTTCTATGAATTTGACAACTTTAGATACCTCATATAAGTGGAATCATACAATATTTTTGAGACTGGTTTATTTCACTTAGCATAATGTCCTCAAGGTTCATCCATGTTGTAGCCGATGTCAGACTCTCTTCTCTTTTTAAAGCTGAATAATATTCCATTGTGTATATACCAGATTTTGTTTATCCACTCATCCATTGATGGACACTTGGGCTGCTTTCACCTCTTGACTGTTGTGAATAATGCTGCTATGAACATGGATGTGCAAATATCTCTTCAACATGAAGTTATATTCTCATGCCCCCTGCTTTGGATCCTCTTTGGGAAATCACGTTTCTCCGTTTGCCTCCTGCTCACTGCTCACTTCCTCTGGAAGTCTGCAGACTCTAAGGGTTACCTTTAGCTAATCCCTGGCCCTCAAGAGCTGAGAGGCTTCTTCTGGTTGATGAGAGCTCATCTCTACCTTCAATGTCAGAAGGTTATCTCCATCCTGATGATGGCTTGTTTACAATGTCTTTCTTTAAAAAGTCATTCTCAATGCTACTACCAATATCTGAAGAAGGTGCCAGAAGTTTTCAAGAATAAAATAACAACCTCAAAACAGCGTTATGTTTCCCAAGAGTGATTAAGACTTGTGACTAATCTATCTCACACTTGTCATATATTCAGAGATGATTCCACTGCTTAATAACTGGGTTTTCAGTAATTTGGGATGTGTGATAATTCAGCTGGTGCAAGACTGATATTTATTTTTATACTGTTTATAAATTAAGAAACTGCTAAACAAAATAGCCCTATAAACAAAGTTACATGATAGGGGCAGGATGCTTCAACTGCCTTAAGGGGACAAAATGTATTCAAGAACATTGGCAGTTTAATTTGCATATAATTGATGTACTAATTATAGATATGTTTGTCTACTAATTAAAGTAACATTGTTAGGACTTCTACTTAGAAATATTGGTTAACAGAGTATATACTTGAAATTAGCAAAATTACATTTCTTTTTCTTTGCAATTTAAATATGAAAAATTTCCACTTTTTGCTGCAAGTGCCTGGAAGCATTATTGAATGAATTATAGTGAAGTAGATTGTATTTACCAATAAGAATGATGTAAATCATTCATCCAACATTGTATGAGCTCCTACCATGTGCCAGGCACTGTGCAAGACACTAAATGGAATATAACAATGGACACGACAGGAAACATCCTTGCTCTCCTACAGCTTACCTCTTAGTGGATGGGAGGCAGACAGTTATAGACAAATAACGGTTCAATGAATGAGATAATTTCAGATAGTGAGACGTGTTATGGAGGCAGTTAAACAGGGTCATGTGACAGTGTGAGTTGGGGGCTTGCTACTTTAAATTAGTAGGTCAAGGAGGGTCTATTCAGGAAGTGTTACTGAACCTGAAGTGAGTTCGCTCACCCATTGTGCAGCAAGCCAATCTCTGACACCAGGTGTGGTGGAAGAAAGTAGGAATTTTATTTTTACACAGCGCTGAGCGAGGAGAGAGGGCGGCTAGCGCTGAAATCCCAAACTCCCCAAAAAACTAAAAGGAAGGGTTTTTATTTGGAGTTTTAGGTAGGGTAGGGGGAGCACATGGCCTTGCTGGGTTGGAGCTTTCCCACCAGCCTGTCTTTGGCCTTGAGACAGCTGCAGAGAGGAGGGAGCTCATGACCTTGCTGGTCAGCAGCTTTCCCACCAGCCCGTATCTCTTTGCGGGAGGAGATAGTCCAGGTGCTTGTCCTTGACGGTGTCTGTCTCCATGGAGGATAGTGGATTCTGGAGCCAGGAAGCCAGGGAGTAAGCATGGAATGAGTGCTTTGGTTTTAACCCCATATATGCTGGGTTTAATGTGGGGAGACTGATATCAGGGTCGGTATCAGAAGGTGACATTTGAGCTGATACTGGAAATACTGGAAGGAGCCAATGGTGTGAATAACTAGGAGCAAATGCTCCAGGGTCACCTGTTGCATAAGGAAGAGCAAACTCAGCACAAGGAGGAGCAGGTTCAAGGACCGACAAGACTGGTGTGGCTGGAGCATAGTGAGAAAGGGGGAGAGTGTGCATGGCGAAGTTGAAGACACGGGCAGGGGCCAGCTAAGTGGTAAGGCATATTTCATCCTAAATGCGTTGGAAACCCTTGGGTGGGTTTAAGCAGGGCAATGACTTGCTCCAGTTTGTGTAACCTGGAGTTACATCAGAATCACCTGGGGAGCTGTCTGTACGAATGGTGCCCAGTTTCACCAGGTGGTCTGGGGTGAAGTCTGATTATATTTGTTTGTTCGTTTGTTTAATCAACCCAGTTGATTGTGTTGTGCACTGAAAAAGTCCCAAAGAGCAAGAGGTGATGATGGGCAGGGTGTTGCATAGAAAGTAGGGAAGGAAGGAGCACGCGCTCTCTTGCCCTGAGAGACCAGATGCTGTACGCAATTAATTGTGATACTAAATATAAAGAAATTGGGGCTGGTGCTGGTGGGAGGAGAGCTTCTGACAAAGGGCTCCTGGTGTTCAGGGGAGGGGGAGATCCTTGATTACGAGGAGGGGCCAAGTTCTGATTACGGGTTTTTAGCCCCAGAACTTTGTTAATGACAATCATCGGAATCACTTCACCCCCTCAACTGGCTCTGTCATGAGTGCCTGGCTGCCCATGGCCCCCACAGGCTGTGGAGACAGCGAATGAGTAGGAGAAAGCCTTGAGAAACAAGCCGGGGTATCCCAGAGGCTGGCGGAGGAGGCCAATGGTGGAGGCAGAGGAAGTTTCCGGGTGGGACTTCATTAATTCAGACTCAGTCTTTCTGGCTCCCACCCGCACTGAGTCTGAATCAGTGAGAGTGTGTTCTGGCCAAGTCATCCTTTTTCTGGGTGGACTGGTCATCAGTGCAATAAAATAGCAGCAGGCTCTGCATTTGCAGGCCAGCTATAAAACGGAAACACAAAATCTCATTTCTCAGATATTCATTTGCTCTACGGAGCGTCAATCATACCGCTGCCAGAGGAGAGGAGCTGGGGAGTGGATAGAGATCTGGGTTCTTCTCACAGAACCGAGAAAATGATGGGTTTTATCCATCTGCACTGCTTTACTCAGTTTTTAAAAAAACACACTGAACTTACAAAGAGATTATCCGAAGGATGAGTATTTGCCTTACAAAAGGGTTCCCTAAGGAGTTTCTTTAAATTGCAAGGTCTCCCTAGCACCTTCATTATTGTGAGTCATCAAGTGGGAAAGATACAGTTAATGTTAGGACTTTGGGAGCCACTGGGAGCCGAGCACTCGTCCTAGGTCAAGCTCAGGGCTCTGTTTTCCTGGGCTGAGGGGATATGGGTCATCTGGTTGAGTTCCTACGTCCTCTGACCTGTTTCCGAGCTCCCCACTACTACCTACCCTTGGCCTCCTCTTTTGGCCTCTGCATCTTGTGGGAGACGCCGAAGCACTTGACATTTAAAATTTATCAGCAAAGTTAAAAAAAAATCTAATATGAATTAAATGGGATTTTTAATCCCCTCCACTGTTGCCATCAGTATAATCACTAACAGAATGAAATCAGAATCAGTGAAGGAAAATATTAATCATGCATTTGCATCTATTAACTATAATGCGAGAGTGAGTACGGTGGATGCGCAGGGGTGGTGTTCCAACATTTGTGAGGCAAGCAGCTGTGGGTCAAGGGGAGAGAAGGGAGGTGCTCCAGGGTGTCCGCCCCCTTCTCAGCAGCCCGTGTGCCCGCAGAGCCCACAGAGGCCCAAGCTGCTTAAGGGTGATGAGGCAGAGAGCTGGCCGGTAGGAAAATCCCTTTGTGTCCAGAGCCCTGTGACTTGGTTTGGATCCTACAGGAACTTGCCGGAGACATAGGGATTGAGTTTCTGACTGTTTAAAAAAGGAAGGCGTTCAGAGTAGCTCCCCCCTGGTCTGGGAATTTCTCCATGAACCTGTGAAATAAGTCCAATGCTGGGATCAAGTCAGATAGCAGCTGGAGGCCAGGAGTGGGGGCAAGAGTAGGTCTTTGCAGATACTGTCTTCAGCAAAAGACTAGCCCTAGTGACTGGTTAAGAGCATGAACTTGGCATTGAAACTGACCTACCTCTTATTAGCTGTGGGACTCCTGGAAAGTTATTTACACTCAACTTCAGTTTCTTCATCACTAAAATAGGGGTAACAACAACTGCTGTGAGAATTAAGTGGGATAAGGAATAGAAAGCACTTAGCTCAATGCCCTGATCCTAGTAAGCACGCAAACATTTTTAAATGGTCCCTTTGCAGTCTATCTCCAGACAGCACATCATCCTTGCTGCCTCACCTCACCTAGGATGTCAGTCCCTAATGGCCTTTACCTGCAGTTCTCTCGTCTGTATTCCAGACCCCACTGAATTCTAAACAGGACCCGTGGGTGCCTCAAACTTACCAAGTCCACAACAGAATTACACATCTCCTTCAACCCAATCCTTGTTTGCTAGGCCCTAATGCACAAAGGACACCTCTGTCACTCAAGCCAGGAAATGAGCCTCATCTCCTTCAACCTTCCCTCCGACACCCAAATCAGGTTAGATTCTGTAGCCTGTTGATTCTGTCTGCTAAGCAGCTCTCAAGTCCATTTCCTTCTCTTAGCAACTACTTTCTTGTCTATATCTCCAGTCTTGTCTCCTTAATTTACCCACCCCAAGGCCCACAGAGGGATCTACTGAAATCATCTATGGGACCATTTCTATCCTGCCTACAAGCCTCTAGTGGCTTACAGAGTGGAATCCAATCTCCTTGGCTTGGATACCAGATGGTTCCTGGCTTGTCCCCTGCTACCTCTCCAACCTTGTTCCCTGCTGATCCCCTCTCCCTACTCTGGGTTCCTTTGGGGGGAATAAAGTCATGAGTCTAGCCCTAAGGGTTTTATAAAAAGTAGAGCAAAAAAGTTTCCCAACCAGATATTTTTAAAAATTACAAAAGTAAATTATTTATTTATTCACCATTTCAATGAATATTTGAGTACCTACAATGTGCGAGGCACAGTTCTAATACTGTGAATACAGTGATGGTATAAAATAGCATTGTTTTCCTCATGGAGTTGTACTACCATTGCAGAAGCCTACAAATAGATAATGGAACTGAATAGAAAATCCAGCTGTGGGCTCAAGTATATGAAAAATATGCAGATATTATAAAAGTGAGGTTTAAGAACAGTGGAGAAACATGGATGATTCAATATGTGATATTAGGATAACTGGCTTGCTCTTTGAGAAAATATTAAGTTGGATCCCTGCCTCACATCATATACCAATACATTTCTAAATGCATTAAAAGTCTAAATGTCAAAAATAGGCTTCCATATTTGGCCCCATAAATTATAATCGACCCCCAGTTTCTGTCCTTGTCCTCTTTCCACACCAGTAGTCACAAACTCAGATGCTGACAAGGACCAGGCAAGTCATCTAAATAAACGAAATAGTCCCACACGGACTGGGTAAACTGGAAAGCATTTGCTCCAATGTAAATACTTAATAATCACAATTGCAATCATAATCATAGTAGCAGCAGCTCATATTGTAGAGCCAGACACTTTTCTAATCACTTCACATGAATTTACCGATTGAATCCTTACAACAACCCTATGTGACATGTACTATTACCACAGATGGATAAATTGAGGCACAGAAAAGTTATGTAACTTGCTCAGAATCACATAGTTAGTAAATGATGAGCAGGATCTGGAACCCAGGTAGTCTGATCCCAAAACCTAAGCTCTTAACCTCTGTATTCCAGCCAGTTGTTAGGACCAAACAAAACATATGTACATGCCAGACCCAGTGCATGGGTTGCCAGTTTTCAACTCATGCACTGGATTCTTTTAGAAAGCTCACCCATTCTTGTGGTCAAACTATCTCCTCTCTGCAGACAACTACCCATTTCTACTGCAAACTCAACCTAGACTTATTTTCTGAGCTCCATAGGTGTCCACTTTTTCTGGATCCCTCCAGGATCTCCCCCAGGCCTGTCAAACTTAACAGGTTTAAGCTGACCTCCTCTTCACTCCTGCCCACACCTGCTCCTCCCTTGCAGTCCACTCCTGTGCCTTTTGTGCTTCCCACCCTTCCTTGGGTCTTTCCCAAATGTCATCTTCCCAAGCACACTCATTCACACGTTCCTGTTCCCTTTCCCTCCCTGGTTTATTTGTCTTCATACCTCTTATCGCCATCTAACATACCGTATATTTTCTTATTTATTTTGTTTGTTGTCTGTCTCCCTTCGCTACAATGTAAGCTCCACGAAGGCAATGATTTTTATTCGTTTTGTTCACTGTTGTATCTTCAGTGCCTAACACAGTTCCTGGTATAGAGGAATTTCATTGAAAGATGGAATGAATGAATTAGTGAATGAATTAATGATTGAATGAATGAATTGTGGTTTCATCTTGTACAACAATGAAATTTCCTTGAGTTCTTTTTGTTTGTTTGTTTGTTTTTTGTTTTTTTTTTGTTGTTGTTAGAGAAGGAATTTTCTTTTCTTTTTTTTTTCTGGCTTTCAGATGTACATCATAATATATTTTGAATTCTGTGTAGATTACATCATGTTCACCACCCAAAAACTAATTGTCGTCCATCCCCTCACGTGTGAGCCTAATCACCCCTTTTGCCCTCCCCCTACCTTCCCCTGTGGTAAGCACCAATCCAATCTCCACTGATATGCATTTGTCGTTGGTTTTATCTTCTACTTATGAGTGAGATCATATGGTAAGGAATCCAGGTTTTGCATTCTACTCTATAACATTTCCAGTTTTACTTTAGCATTAAAAGATGTTGTATATTGTTCCCCCTACTCCCCAACCAAATCTTCAAGTGAAATTGATGCTTCAGGTCCACGCTTCCTTTTATCCTACCGCCTCTGGTACACCTGGCATAGCATCACACCACCCACCCTGCTCTTTGTCTTGCTCTTGTTTTGGCTTTCCCAAGAGCCAAGGAAGAGAACAGCTGTTCCAGTGAAAGGCCTCTGGATGGGAGTTGCCTGCAAGTTCAGGCGCAGCTGACAGTATGAGAGACTGTAAAATGCCTTGAGGCCTAGGGAATTTCAGGCTTCATGGATAAGCAAACCAAGGCTGGAGGCAGTGAAGGGACGATTCCTTTATTTTTTCACAAACCAAACCATACTTTTTTCTTTTCCTTTTTTATTCTTTCTTTGTTCCCTACCTGCCATTAAAAATTATTTCCCTGTTTAGTTTTTTATTCTTTCATGTTCTTTTCCATTTTAAAACTATCTCACTCATTAATTTAAATATGCATGGCGTGCCTTCAATTTGCCAGGCAATGTGTTGGGTTCTGGGGATAAAGCAGTGGACATAATAGACACTATCCTCACCCTCATGGAGCTCCCAGTCTCGTGGGGACACTCACAATTCAGGCTGTGCCATCCAGGGTGATGATTGCTCAGGTAGGGAACTGCAGGGTGCAGGGTGGGGGGCACCTGGAAGAGCACCTAACCCAGATGTAGGGGTTCAAGGAAGACGCCGCAAAGGAAGTGATGGTTAGGCTGATACCCAAGGATGAGTGCAAGTTACTCAGGCTGCTGGGAGGGCGTCCTGTCCTGCTGCCTGCATTCTGTCAGGAAGACGGTCAAGCCAAAGCAGGTAGAGGAGGGGCCAGGATGTGTGTGTGTACGTGTGTGTGTGCACGTTTCCACGCAAGTTGGATTTTGGAACTGGGGACTTTTTCCCCTGAGGAAGAGCAGACTCAGACTCCCTGAGGTATTTGAAAGACTGACACATAGAAAATGAATTTGACTTTATTCTCATTGGCTCCAGAAGGCACAGTGATAGCACTAGGTAGGTGTTAGAGCAGGTGGGGCTTTTGAACAGAGCTGTCCAAAAACATGGTGGCTGCCGAGAGAGGTAGTAAGTGCCTTACCACTGGAGAGGCCAAGAAGGAGCTGGAGGATGTGCGCAGCGATACTTGCCAGGGAATTGGGCTGGAAGATCTTTGGCAGCTCCTCCAGCCAGAGGTTCTGTGACTCTGGGCCATCGCCCTTCAGGAGGGGCTTTGTAGAGGAGAACCTGGGCCCTATTTGGACTCTGCCTTGCTCTTGGCTGATAGAGAAGTATCAGACCTGAGTCTTGCCCATGGGAGCTCACACACTCGTCAGGGAGACGAGCATACGCAAGGCTGCAGGTAACTCACAGCTGAATTCGTGGAACAGATCATGGAAGTAAAAGAAGATGAATAAAGGAACAACTCAGTGGCTGGGAGCAGTAGGGGATACAGTGGAGTGAAATGAAAAGCCCCGTCTGGAGTCAGTGACCTCAGGTTCCATTCCCAGTTCTGCCCCAGAGAGCATGAAGTGTCTTCAGGCCGGCATTTGCCTCTCTGAGCCTTTGTTTGCTCCTCTGTTAAATTGAAGTCCCCATTGAACTCTAGCATTGTCGGGTTCCATGACCAGCATCCTGTAATGACCATTTCAAGACCTAATAGCTAGAAAAAAAGAGCACTCATTCATTCATTCATTCATTCCATACGTACTTGCTGAGCTCTCCCATAGGCTTGACCACTGGAGGAAGAGCCAGAGGCAAACACAAAGATGATTGAGACAGTCCATAAGGAAACGTGCACAGATGTTCACTGCAGCCTCATTTGCAGTGGAAACAATTAAAATTCCATCAACAGGGAAATGGCCAAGTAAATGCACTTTATTCATATGATGGAACAGTATTCCTCACTTAAGAGGAATAAGCTAGATCTCTATGTACCAAATGGATAGATCTCAGCAGCAAAACACTGAGTGAACAAAGCAAGATGCAGAATGATACGTGCTTGGCTAGTAAGTGGTGGATCGCAATTATAGGTGGCCTTATTGCCTCTCCAGCCTCTATTCCCTTCTCTTGATATAATTTTATGCAGATATCCACAGCAATCAGTGCAGACTGTGTGCTTTGGCTGAGGCTGTCTCCACCCTCCTCTTACTTTGGCGGGTATATCCCAGGCCAGGGCTGACCAGTAGAATCCCACCCCATGGCCATAAGGTCTGGTTCAGGGATGGTTACGTGAACCCTTTTAGGCCATGAGAACTAAGGAGAAATTTGTTGGGGCTTCTGGGGAAGAAGCTTCCTCTCTCTTCTTAGAGCACTTTCTGACTGACTCCCTCCCCTCCTGGATGTGGACAAGGAGGCGTGTGATCCTAGAGTGGTTGGCAGCCATTTTACAACCACAAGAAGGAGTCAGCTCCCATCGAGGGACAAAGCTGATGCCATGGAAAGAAGAACCAGGAGACAAAAGAAATTGGGTCCTTGACGACACTGTTGAACTTATAAATCAAATCAACGTTGAAATCCTCCTTGCCACTAAACTTTTTGGTAATGGCAGCTAGTAAATCCTCCTTAACGTTCAAGTCAGCTGGGCTTTCTGCATTTGCAACTCAAAGGATATTAACCAACAGATTATTTATGTAAATTAAAGAACACACACAAAAAAATGCCATACCTTTTTTAATGGATTTCTACATCTGCAAGTAAAAGTACAAAGCAGGGACTGAAAGTATATATACTCAATTCATGATACGGTTGCTTCTGTTGGGGAACAAGGGAGGAGCATTGAGAAATAAGTCCAGGGATGGAAGAGAAATAACAGCTGGCATTCACTGACCACTTACTATGTGTCAGGCAGGCACTGTTCTAAGACCTTTATTTCTATTACCTTATTGAATCTTCATGGCAACATTACACATCCATTTTACAGATGTGGAAACTGAGGCACAGAAGGGTTAAGCAATTTGCTCATGGTCACCTGGCTAATAAATGGCAGACCTGGGATTTGAACCCAGAGACTCTGGCGCCAGAGCCACTTACTAGCTTTATCTTCTCTTAATAGCTATGCTAAGGTGCCACCAACCTGACCTGTAACATTTTCTGTTTTTCTTAAAAAAAGTGAAGCAAATATAATAAAAATTTAACAATCATTTGTTCTGGCGAGGGAGGTGGTCTTATTATTCCCTGTCCTTTTGTGTGATTTTTCACATTTCTTAAAGGAAAAATAAAGCTGGAGACAGCTCCTGTTCTTGAGGAGTTTTCAGTCCACCGGACACATGGCTGCAGCTCTGACTATGTGCTGGAAGACAGACCGAGACAGTACTGTGGGAGTTAAGTAGAGGAAGAGGCCACATCATGCTTGGGTAAACACGGAAGGCTTTGTAGCCCCTGTGGCATTAGACGCTGGACCTGGAAATGAGGTTCAAATAAAGTTTGGACATCCAGTGTTGGGGGCGAGTGAGCAAACAAGACAGAGAGGTGGGAAAGTGCAGGACTGGATGAGCCCATTTGATTGGAGCTGAGGACACATGTGGAGTGAGAGAGAATGTTGCTAGAAATCAGCTGAAGTCAGATGGTGGTGGGGCTCATTCTCCATTCCCCCCATTCTCCACCCCAAAGGATGGCCTTTTGTTCAGTGAGGGCCGGCTGGTGCCTCTGGTGCTTGCCTCCTCTCCACCCTTGCCGTTCTCACGAGGTGCCCATCTGGCTGTTTTTGCTGCATCTCCAGATGTTCTCTGGCCTCCTACGGTGAATTATCTGCTGACCCAGCAGCAGCCCCTTCCCGAGCACCCGGGGTGCTTTCAGTGTAAAACATACAGCCACATTTAAACCAGCCAGACCTTGTCTGCCTGGGAAGCCATATTCAGATGGAGCTGCATGGACTCTATTCTGGGCTCCGCGCCTGCTCAGGGTCACCTGCGCAGAAACGGGTGAGATGTCCCCGGGCCATCCACAATGACTTCTGACAGCCGGGGGAGGGACACAGATGCAGGCTAGCATGTAATTAGTGCTAGGAACGGCAGCTCTCTGATCACTTTCCCCCAAGAACGTGCCTCTCTGGCTGAGAGGCAGATAATGGACAATCACAGAAGATCCTTGATTATGGCTTGATTGAGCTTATGGGAGCTCCAGACGGCTAATGCAATTGAGGCTTCCAACCCGTTCAGTGGAGGGCATTTCCATATGGACGGAGAATTAAATAAAACTGTCCTGAACACTTTACTGGGCTTGTGCCTCCAGTGTCTGGCCGGATATAGTCTTGCGCTCTAAGTGACCTCGACAGAGACTGCAGGGAGTGGTCATGACCCAGGATGAGAAGGCCAGCTTCCTCCTTAATTACTGTCACGTTTCCCCTTCAGGGCTCTCGACCTGCCTGGCATTAGCTTTTTGTTCTCTTTCCTGGAGCCAGATATCCACTCCCTGCCCCAGCCCCCAGTCAGCACCACAGCTCCAGGCCTTGGGCTTTTCCAGAAGTCTTGAATTTCAGTAAACAGACGATCATGCTGGACACTCTTTCCACAGAGAGATGATTCACTGGCCTGATGGAGATGAGCCAGGGAAAAGCAGGGCTGGAGCACAGGCCTCAGGTCCGGGCCTCTGGGGGTAGTCCCAGTCTTCCCCTTTCTAGACCTCAGGCTCTCATCTGCAACATAAGGGAGATGGGCTAGATGATTTCTGAAATCTAGGGATTAAACCAATTACCCTCGTCTCCGAAAGCAATAATGTAAGTGAAATAGGATGCTGAATTTACTTTCCAGTTGTCTTGAAATGTTGACAAAGATGGAGACAGTAGCTGCCAGATACCCTGTGTGGGGCTTCCAGAAGGAGGGCTGACCTGGTCCCCAGCCTTTTCCCTGTCATCCATCTTCAGCGCATACAGACAGAAGAAGTAGAGCTCGCTGAAGGAGGGGATGTGGAGGGGTGGTGAGCTCTTGGCTTAATGAGAAGAGCTGTGCCATTGCCCTCTCTGCCCCATGGTGAAGATAAGGGGAGAGGGCGTCCCTGTACCCAAAGCCAAGTGACAGCAATTCCAAGAGAATTACTCAGAGTCTGAGGTGCCACAAAAGTGCAAATGAGCATTTCACTCTCCAGCTGGATAACTGCAGAGGTGCAGAAACTTCCAAACCTAGTGGTGATGCCCGGGAGTGGAGCACAGTAGGAGAGCTCTCGGAGAGCGTGGCATGTTTCCCCTGGAAGGTACATAATACAGAAACTGGTGCCTGGAGAATTCTGATGGCAAGTGGTGGTTGGAGTCATCTGTGAGGCCAAAGGTAGGACAATGGACGGTCAACCTGCACATCATTGTTGAACACAGCAAGGATGCATGGATATCTCGTGAGAGAAGTGGATGCTACAGAGGCTAGCTGGGCTTAGGTAGTCTTAGGTGGTGAAGACACTCTACCTTCCAGGCAAGGGAATTCCATTAGTAGAGTTCCTGGGGTGGGAGGAGGATTATAAGAGGTCAGCCAGAGGGCACACTGCTCACGTCAAGAGACTATTCAGGATGGAGATCCCAAAAGGAACTTCCAATGAAAGAATCAGTTATTGAAGGTCTGTCACATCAAAGTCATCAATGCCAAACAGTGCTGGTCAAGAGAGAACTCTAAGATTAGTCAAGTTAAAGATAAGTCTTCTGCTCTTTCCTCCTAATCCCCACTCCTTTTGCCATGATTCTAGAGTAACCAAGAGCAACAGAGAGATGAGGATGAGAAGGCAAGAGCAAGGAGTGAAAGAGTAGACCACATCCTTTCTCCAAGGCCAGTAGACCACACCCCTTCTCAGGGCCAGTAGACCACACCCCTTCTCAGGGCCAGTAGACCACACCCCTTCTCAGGGCCAGTAGACCACACCCCTTCTCCAAGGCCAGTAGATCACATCCCTTCACCATGGTCAGTAGACCACACCCCTTCTCTAGGGCCAGAAGGCCACACCCCTTCTCAGCCTTGGGGCTGAGTCCTGAGGAAGTGGCTTTGAGTTACATACAAGGCTGACATTTCAGTTTTGGTAGTTTTGATTTGGGTAACTTTGGACTTTTTAATACCTGAAAATAAGTCTGACTACCAAACAGAGAATGTTCTCGTGACTACAAGGGAGAGGCCAGCTCTGAGTTCTGCCTGAGTTGGCATCAGACGACAAGGAGGGGAAATCAGACTGAAGGCAGTGGTTGGAGAAAAATAAAGCCATATCCTATTTAAATACCATCAATTTCAGATGGTTCAATATGCCATTTTCATAACTGATTCTCTGGTTCAACCTCTAGACATATTTGGTTTGGTTTAGTATCGAAAATGAAAAGGTGAAATGCACTGGATTCACACCTCAAGCTGGGCAAATACTGTCTCAAAGGTGCAAATCACATGTCCTGGGCCCCCGGTCAACCTTTCCTGGCTCCCCAGAGAGTTAGAGGCCTCTGTTCTCGCTCCCACAGTCCAGGATATGCCATCCACCATCCTGGTGCTTCCTCTGCTGGATTGCATTTTTGCATTTGGTCTGTCCTTCTCTAGACATTGTGCTCCGCCAGAGCAGAGGCTGTATGTCCAAGGCTTAGTCTAGTGGAGCTCGCAGCATATGCAGTTGATGACTGTTGCTGCCTCTGATCTTCCCTCCCTGCCCAGTCCAGAGTTGGAGGCCTCAGTTTTCTTGCCTGTAAAATGGCACACTGGACTGGATGATTTTAAGGGCTCTGCTAGGTTGAGAAACTTTGGGCGAACAACATGGCATTTTTGTTTATTTCCACCCTGTGAAACGTTCTGACAAACCAGCTGTTGAGTGTTCAGTGCTGGCTTCCTTTGAGGGAAACGCCCGAAGTGGGCCACAGGGACATCACCTCTGTACTAGCCATATCTTGAGAAATCTGTTTTGCCTCAGGGTATGACAGGGTGTACACTGCAGCAGGACTGGCGGGTTGGGAAGGGCTGGGAGGGAGAATTTGTGTACCTTCCTCCTCCCCAACTGTCCTGACCCACTCTGCAGGTAGAAGGGAGGTTTGCTGTCAGGTGACAATGTCCCAGCCTCTGATCTGAGTTTCACTAGGACCACAGTCCCTGGGAGAGAGAGTAAAAGCAAGCTGGACCCTGGTCCAGGAGGTTTTGTGGTAGCAGACAGGGCTATAGAAGTAGCTCGAGCTCCGGGAACAAGGCATAATAAGCCCAGCTGACAACTGGGAAACAAGCTCAAGGTCTGACTCACACAATGGTGCTGGTGCTGAGTCCCAGGCATTGGCTAGAGTTTCTTAAGTTCCTGCTTCCTGAGCTCAGGATTAATCCTCTAAAAGGGAGGCAGGGATGCTGAGTGTACAAGTGAGGATTAGCAGGACCATGAAAGCACAAGAGAGGTGCAGAGCTTGAGAGCCGCCCAACTCGCTTCTCAGATTCCCCTATTGCTCCATTCGTTGCTTGAACTTTGCTTGTAAAGGACTAAACACTATAATTGGTACATATTTGGCCGCAGGAGCACAGAGCTCATACAGGGGTCACTGCAAGCATTGGATCTGGAAGTTTTCCAGGAGGTTGGGGTACTCTGGGGTGCTCAGCTGGGCTGGGAAGGCCTCATGAAGTCAGAGAGGGACCAGGTGGAGGGTTTTTGTGAGCCTCGAAGCTGTGTAATTCTGACACCCTCCCCTCCCCTGCCATACCTCAGTCTTCTCACGAGACACGCGCCAAGCTATGGAATTTATATAATTAGCACAGTCATGGCAGCTGATCATTTCAGAGTGCAAGGACCTCCTGTCCCTCCCTCTCCTTGCACCATCCCCAAGGGCCTCTGCCCCTTGGGAGAGCTTTCAGCACGGAGGAGGGGTCTCTGAATTGACCCATCAGAGCTGCTGCCTGGGGAGGAGAAGGAAGGGAGGAAGAGCAGAGCTGCCATTCTGACCCCAGCCATCTCCCTGGGTCTGTTTGACTTGCATGAAGTGTGACTTTGCAGAGAAATTCAAACCCAGCTGGCTCCAGTCCTTCCCACACAGCGATGACTCAGGACGGCCAGCCCCACTGGGGGCAGGTTTTTCATGGCTTGCTAAAAGAATGCTGTGTTTCCTGGTCTGATTTCTTTAGGGTCTAACCTAAGTCCTCTTAGGAATGCACCAGTGATTCTAATTCGGGTTTCCTCGGGGTGTCTTGGGCATACTCGGTTTATCCCGGTGACAGGAGGTAGCTGTTTCAGCAGAAAAAGTTATCACAGTGACTAGGCTGGGCCAGCACATGGCAGAAATGTTCTACTTTCCAACAAAAGGAATCTCTAAAGCAACTTAATTCGTTTAGAGTTTTAATTATAAAATTGAGCAGATTTGTGGGAGAAAAATAAACAGTAAACTCAGTTTTGTTTGTGGCTCATGCCGGATGCAAGGCGTCACCCTTCTCAAGCCATTAGAAACACAGGGGGGAGTGCTGGAAGGAAATTTGCCATGGGTTATAGGGACTCGAAAGCTGGGTTCTTGCAGGGACCCACTGCTGACCGCTCGGCCTCCCTGTGGCTCGAGCTGGAGGGAATTGTAAGTTGAAGTCATCACTGAGGGCCTCGGAGGCAACTGTCCATGGCCTTCTCTACCATACTATTATGGCCTGGTGACATGGGTTGAATTGTGTCCCCCAAAAGATATGTCGAAGTCCTAACCCCTGATACCTGTAAACGTGCCCTTATTTGGAATTAGAGTCTTTGCTGATGTAATCAAGGTAAAATGAGGTCACACTGGATTTGGGGGGGGGTTCTAAGTCCAGTCACTGGTGTCCTTAAAAGACAAGTCACAGAGAGAGGGAGGATGCCCACATGAAGATGGAGGCAGAAATTGGAGTGATACAACCAAAAGCCAAGGAGTGTTACAGACTACCAGCAACCAGCAGAAGCTAGGAATGCGGAAGGACTTGTCTCTCGAGCTTTCCCGAGGGAGTACCGTCCTACTGACACCTTGATTTTGGGCTTCTAGCCTCCAGAACTGTGAGAGAATGTTTCTGTTGTTTTAAGCTACCTAATTTGTGGTACTTTGTCACAGCAGCCTTGGGAAATGAATGCACCCAGCTGCACACCATGGCCCCGCTGGCAACAGGCATCCTCTTTCTTTGCTTCCTGTTCAAATGTCTGATCCAAAAGGAATCTGGCATGGTCATCTTTAGTGGCTGTCCTGTGGACCAGCAGTCCTTGATGGTTCAGGGGCTGCCCTGGGCCAGTCAGCCGTAACTGGATGTGTTGGGGTCGCATGGAAGAGAGCAGGACTCCTTAAACACAAAGACCAGAGAGGTCAAACCTCCTAAATTTGTCCTGTGTGCCTGAGAACCAGGCTGCAGAGCCCCTCTCAATTTGGGCGGGGCCGAAAGGGAGGTTTCTGTGGAGCTGTGCTCTGCTCTGGAGGCCTTCTTTCACATCCTCCCCTTTTCCCTTTCCATGCATCGATCTAGTTCCTACTTTTCACTGCTAATGGCTGGAGAGAAAAGTAGGTAATTTTTTGTAATGGAGTTTCTGTGGAAAATACAGAGATTTGGGTCCTGGATTCAGATTCCCGAGTCCTGAGTTGACAGCTACATTCTGGTACTTACTACCTACGTGACCGTGGCACCGGGCAGACCTTCTACTCCCCTGCACTTCAATACCCATCCTGTGAAATGGAGGCAATGCCGCTGACCTGCTTAGAATGCCATCAAATAGGAAATGGATGTGTGAACATTCCTCGATCTGACTGAAGCCCCAACCCTCTGCGGGATCCTGTGGGCGAGTAGCTCCCCAGTTTAGGGTGGGCCTCCATGCAGAAGCTGGGATGTGCAGACTGAGGGGTGGGCTCGGATGGGGTGCCTGTTGGCCACTCGCTTTTCCTTTGTCTTTTTCGATAATGCTAATTTGGTTATTCTTAGTAACAGCTATTCCCCATTACTTTTATTCATCCCGGGCTCTGAATCATTCTGATGGATACAACTTGACATCAACCAATTTGCCTAATTTATCACCTTTGCATTTCTTTAATGCTAAAGGCAAAGTAGAAAGGTTTTCCAACTGGCTTTGCAATTTTCTTTTCTCCTCTCCTCCAGCGCCAGTCGGGGGTGCGGAAAAGACTTCCTCTGAAAGGCTGTTGGGTGGAGAAGTCAGCTGGCCATTCCCTGTGTGGCCTCCCGCAAGCCTGCGCTGACCATGGTTTTGCATGGTCCTTGACTCTGCAGCCCGCAGGGCTGGTTGTTGGACAGCCATTCAACTTCTGCCTGCAATAAGCCCAGCCCACTTGGGGCTGACAGTACTCCTGGCTCCCTTGCACTCCTACAAGCTGATCCATGGCCTAAAGGTTGGTGCTCATTCCATGGCTCGGGCCTGATTCTCCACACCCCCAATTTTGGAAGGTCCTAGTGATGAGGATCAAGGCTGCCCCAGGGAGATCCCAAGGCATCTTGCTCTACATACCGATCTATATCATCCTCCGGGAAGCATGGGATGTCCTGACCTGATCCGACCTGATTCCTACCCAAAGTATAGGACCACCCAATACCCAGCTCCCCCTGCACTGGTACCATTTTAATGATTTTTTTCATGATCTTTCCTTTGTCTTGCAAAGAAATAACTCACATACCTATGCCTTGTAAATTTAGCCCTACCCTCAACCCATTTCAGCTCTTCACTGCCTGTGGGTCTCGTCCCCATGCCTGCAGCTCTTCACTGCCCATGGGTCCCACCCCCATGCCTGCAGCTCTTACTGCCCATGGGTCCCGTCCCCACGCCTGCAGCTCTTCACTGCCCATGAGTCCCATCCCCACGCCTGCAGCTCTTCACTGCCCATGAGTCCCATCCCCATGCCTGCAGCTCTTTACTGCCCATGGGTCCCCTCCCCACACCTGCAACTCTTTACTGCCCATGAGTCCCCTCCCCACACCTGCAACTCTTTACTGCCCATGAGTCCCCTCCCCATGCCTGCAGCTCTTCACTGCCCGTGGGTCCTGTCCCCATGCCTGCAGCTCTTCACTGCCCATGGGTCATGTCCCCATGCCTGCAGCTCTTCACTGCAGGGGTCCTGTCCCCATGCTACTCCATGCTATTCTCTGAATAAAAAAGCACTACTGCCAGGCCTTGAGAGTCCAAGACAATTTCTTTCTTTCGACTCCCTGGCTCACTGAACCAGCATCACTAGGTGAGCTCATCCTTTCAAGTGCAGCCCAGCCACCTTCTCCACAGAGGAAGAAATCTTGTGCTCTGAACTCTCACATCTCTTCTTCTGTTCCTTCATTATCACCCTTAATCCTTTCTTTCACATTACAAAATAAAAATGCTCACTATAACTAGTCAAACTATGTAGATATACATGGAAAAAGTTAATATTTTCTCCATTCTCCTCCTCTTTTTCGCCCTCCCCCAGCATCCCTTTGGGTAACCAATGTTTTGTCTGCATCTTCCAATGTTCACACTAACATATTCATTCCTATATTCACATCCATAAAGGGTTTTTCTTCAAATTTTTAAATGGGCTCATACT
Organism: Equus asinus; assembly: GCF_041296235.1. Classification (NCBI taxonomy): domain Eukaryota; kingdom Metazoa; phylum Chordata; class Mammalia; order Perissodactyla; family Equidae; genus Equus; species Equus asinus. The sequence goes on from NC_091794.1 coordinate 84,492,424, forward strand.
ATATATATTCAATTACCTTTTTGAAAAAAAAAAACCAATAATATATTATGGACATTCCTCATGCAATTCACATAGATTTAATTCATTTTCATGGCTTCATAATATTCCATATATTTATTCAACCTTTGTTGTTTTCTGTTCTGCTATCTTTGTACACGTATCTTTTTATACTGGTGCGTCTGTTTCTGTGGGAAATGGTCACAAACGTGTGACTTCCAGGCCAAAGGGTATGACATGCTTAATCCTTGGAGTTACTACCAGCTGGGATGGAGTGCTGTGGCCGATCAGAGAAGTGTGGGAATGCCTACTCCTCACATCTTCGCCAGCTTTCAGATGTTAAATGTAAATATTTTACATTCATGCCTATCTGCTGGCTGACAAATGGTATTTTATGGTTTTAACTTGCATTTCCCTAAATACTAGTGAGTTTGAGCATCTTTTTATATTTATTGGCCATTTGCATTTCTTTTTCTGTGATTTCCTTGTTCAAATCCTTTGCCCATTTTTTTATTGTATCCTTTAACACTTAGTGCCTGATATTACAGTTATATTTATACTTGTCCAACATTCCCCATAATAACAGCTGGCATTTATATAGCATATAAAGGACTTCTCACATACATTAGCTCATTATGTCCTCACTGTGATTTCGCCAGGAATGTATTATTATCCTTAGTCTTAGGAAACCAAATCTCAGAGATCTGCTCAGGATACCTGGGCTATTAGTGTCAGGGCTGAAACTCGGACAACCTCCACAGCACCATGGGAAGGAACCATGGGTGACTTTTTTTTTCCCATGTGATGCCTTGCACAGGCCTTATGCCAAGGAATGGTTGGAGAATGGGCAGAGAGACCTACGATGGATGGGGAGATGGGGGGACTGATGGACAGAAGACATGATGGAGGGTTGGATCAACTTCCCAATTTAATCCCCCCCCAATATATGTCTCCTGGATTTCTGCTAAAATGTATCCTTCTCATTCTTCGTTATCATTGCCAAGCACAGTCTTCAGAGGTGTCTGACCTTGCTATAGTCCTTGACTTCTCTTCATATAGTGAGGAATCTCTGGCCCATGCATGGAAAACAGTCCCTTGTCTCAGGTAGACACCAGTTAAAGAGAGCCACAGAATGGAAAGGCACAAAGCAGCCGTTCTCAACTGGAGGTGATATTGCCACCCTGGGGACATTTGGCAATGTCTAATGACATTTTTGGTGTCATAGCTAGGGGAAGAGATGCTACTGGCATCTAGTGGGTTGAAGCCAGGGATGCTGCTAAAGATCCTACAATGCACAGCACAGTGCCCACAACAAGGAGTTATGAGGCCCCAAATGTCAATAGTACCACTCTTCAAGAGCCCTGGCCTGAAGTCAGAGTAAGCCCAGGAGAAGCAGTAGGAGGAAAAGGAAGGGGATAGGGTTTGCCAACTCAGGGGACTTGGCTTTGAGTGTTAAGGTGCCTGCATTCCAGCCGTATGATCTTGGACAGGTCATTCAGCCCCTCTAAAACTCCGTTTTCTCTAAGGTAAAATAGGGAAAAATCCCACATTCCTTGAGAAGCTGTTGAGAAGATGGAGCAGAATGATGTATACGAAAGGGTGCCAGTAAACGTGGGAGATGGTCATCGTCACTAGGAAGCATTGGGAAGTGTATCTGGGTGTGAATTTGAGGGAGCTCAGCTTGTCCTCTCTTGGTTTCTGGACTGACTGTGTGTCGAGTCTTTGGCTGTGAAAACGCAGGTGTTTGTGGTTTGGAGCCTGAAAGGCCAGCTGAATGCTAATCTCCCAGTGTCCTTGTTTGCTCCTTTGGAAACTTTGCGGGTGGACAGCTAATCAATGGGGGGAAATGATGACTCCTGCATTGTGCGCATACCGACCGGCAGCCCGTGCCTGAGACCAGGCCTCGGGAACACGCTTTTACTCTTGAAGGAAGGCTGGGCAGGGAACTGTGATGGAATTCTTAATCCTTGATCTGGTTGGCTGGGGGGCAAGGTCTGATCCATTCAAGGCATCAGACAAGGCAACAACAGGAAGAGGGAGACATGAGGCACAATGCCAGAAGTAGGGCCAGGAAAACCAGGAGAAACTAAGAGGGGAAAGAGGAGGGAAAGAGAAAGGAGGTCTTGAGGAATTTTGGAGCCTAAGAGCGGATGCCCAGAGAGGCATTTTGTGCTCTTGGTCTTGGGATGGGCAAATGATTTTCCTAATCGGCCATCCCAACTCTGACCTCACCCTCCACTCTGACCACATGTCCTGACCCAGACTGCAATTTCTGCTCTGCCCCAACCCAAGCCCTGTCCTCTGTCCTCTCTGCTCCCCACACGTGGACCCCCCAACCCTTCCTTCAGCCTCTCTGCTCTGACTAGAATCCCACCCACCATCCTCGGCTTAGTCCACCATGTCGACTTTGCTGGAGAAAGAGAAAGGGAGAAGGCCGAGGAGAGGCGTGGTCTCTTTTGAATCCAGAAAATCAGTTTTCCAGCCTGCTTCTGGCTTATTCTGCCTCAAAGACCGGAAGGGTAGTGCTTTCCTTAATATTCCAGGGCTAGAAATACCCAATACGCAAATACACGTTTTGTTTGGAGTCATAAAGAGTGGTTCATGAGCATCTTTTACAATCTGTGGAATTCACAGCTTGGATGTGATGCACGCTTTGCCCAGGATTCAGGTTCTGCATCTTCCCAGCAGGAGTGGCCTGAATCCGTTGGCCTTCTTGTCTTTCTGGAACTCTTGGGCTAGGGTTGCCCTCATCTCAGTAAGAAGCTTCTGTGAAGGTGGACGAGAGGAACAGATAAAGTCAAGGATGTCAGGAAGCATGTAAGGTGATTCAGACCTTAGTTCCAGGAAGAAGGAACCCCAGGAAATTCCTCTATCAGTGTTTCTGGCTCAGCAGTAGTAGCACGAGGGGTGGAGGAGACACAGACCGCCTGTCTCCCCATGTGGGGACCAGCCCCTCCGGGGAGCTCAGGATGCCTCCAGCCTGGCTGGGTGGGGTGGGACTGTGGGGGCTGGTGTGGCAGCTGTGGGCTGCACCGAGGCCTGTCAGGCAGGAATGATTAATGAACAGCCGCGCCAGCTGAGGCTAACCTTTGGAGAGCTGAGCAGGACATCTGCAGGACTGTCAGCGCTCTGACAAGGACAGAGCTGAACAACCAATTATGCCGCCATCACTAAGGTGGGCTGTCACTTTAATCCCAGCCATTCACTTAGGCAAGGACAGGGAAATTTCTCCTCTGCAGAGGCATGTGCCTGGTCACCTTAACCATTTCAGGACAGGGCAAGGACCCTCGCTGGGAGCTGCTGGAGCTAAGCCTCCTGACAGGTCACCCCACTTCTGGGCTTTCCCCTGGTTTTCAGTCCCTCTTTCATACTGGCCGTGGGAGCAGAATTCCAAAACCACACACATGCCTCCTGTTTCGTTCTGCTGCCTCCCACAGCTTCTGGGTAAAGTCTGAATTCCTTAACCTGGCATTCAAAGCTTTTCGTCCCACTCATTCACCCCGTCACGTATCTGATGAACGATTACCTATTGAGAGTTTGGTCTGTAGTAGACTGTCTGCTATCTCGTTAGCTGAGTGCTTAAATATAAGAGAGTTCTCACCCTTTAGAAGCTTGTGATCTCAGAGCAGAGGCAGATAAGTAAGTCCCTGAGTGGAGCATAAAATCTCCTATGAAAGCAGTAATAGAAAGCTGTGGGAACCAGAGGAGGAACACTGCAGCCAGATTGGTGGGGCAGGGGGCACTGATAATCTTGGGCTTCATCTAAAGCACCGAGCACACATTAGTCAGACAGAGAGGCGAGGAAAGGGAAAAGCAGCTGGAAAGAAACAAAGGTGAAAAATCCATGAATTCCAGCAATGGTAACTAATTCAGTGCTAGGTATGTGAGAAGTGGCCGACAGGTCTGGAAAAGTGGGGACCAAGCGGTGAAGGGCTTTGAATGCTGGATAAAGTGATTTGGGTTTTATCCTGCTTCTTAGAAGGGAGTAGATTTAGGACATGCCCTCCTACCTGTTTTGACATCCTCTGTAACTCTATCTTGCCCCATATCCTGGATTCCAGCCACCTTAGACTTTCTGTTTTGCTCTTACCTTGCCATGTTTTCACTCCTTCATGTTTTCACTCTTGCTCTTCTCTCAATCCGGATTGCCCCTCCCTCATTCTTTGCTGTAAAGCTAGGAGTTGCATTTAGCTGCTAATAACAGAGGCCCAAAATACAGGCAGTTTATGTAAGATGGAGGTTTATTTTTCTTTCATGTAACATGAAGTTTAGTGATAAGTAATTCAGGGCCAGCACTAGCACATCTGTGTCATCAGAGATCCAGGCTCCTTCCATCTTTCTCTTCTACCATCCTTAGTGTGGCTTCCATCCTCAAAGTCACCTCATGGTCACAAGACAGCTATTAGAGCTATAGCCATTATGTCCTCATTCTAGGAAAGAAGAAAGGAAGGAGAGAAAGGCAAAAAGAACGTACTTTTCAACTAAGTCAGCAACTTTGAAAAGCTTTTCTAGAAACCTACCTAAAACTTTTGCTTTTATTTCATTGGTCACCCCATCTGTAAAGAGAGTGGGAAATGTGGTTTTTCTATATTGTTCATTCTATGCCCAATAAAATCAAGATTGTATTAATAAGGAAGAAGCAGACAATTAGTAAGCAACTAGCAATCTCTGCCACAATTGCTAAGCAAAAAGCACTTGAGCACATGTCACAGAAGAGGCAGATAGGAAAGAAATTAAGGGCTCAAGGATGGAGAAGCCACAAAATAAAACATCTAGGGGAGAACAAGAAAATCAGAACAATGATGATAAATGTAAACAATAGTTAAAAGTCTAGGCATCCCCAAGTTTCTAACATTTACTTTGGAAAAAAGAAGTTTTACATGATATAAAAAGGGATACTATAATAAATACAATTACTCAATTACTAAAACCCTGGTTATAGAAAAGGATGAAGTGTGAATTAAGAAGAGAGAATAAAAGTATGCTAACTACTTACCTTAAGTAAAAAGATCTCAAAAGATTCCAAACCACACTTAATTCTTACAATTAGAAGAACATAAATTAAGAACCATTTTTGAAAAATATCAAGGTTATAAGTAGTGGAATTAGAGCCAACATTTCTCTTCTAATACATTAGAGAAAATAAATGCAAAGAAAATAGACTCCATCTACCAAAAGACAGGTAAAAAAGGAACAAGATCGTTAATAACAAGATGACAGGGAAGAAAACAACTAGCTATAACAATGTGTATAAATGCATTAAATTTCCCTGTTAAAATATAAATACTCTCAGATTTTATCTAAAAAAAATTCAACTGTATTCTATTTATAAGACAATCAACTAAAACAAAGTTAGGAAAAGGGATTTTTTCAAAAGGGATGGACAAAAGCACATTAGGATTTAGAAATCAGAGACCACAATATTAATCAGGCAAAGTATAATCTAGAGTCATAAAGAATTAAACAAACAAAAAAAAAAAGAGTTTTGTTTCATGTAGAGAGAATCCCAGTGTTAGCCTGAGTAAGACTTAGAAATGTCTAAGTATTTCTTTTGGAATACCAGAAATTTATGTGAACAGAAGCTGAAGGGTATCTTGGGACAGAACTCAAGCTGTGTCCACTGCAGGGAATTGAGACATGGCTAGGCATGTCTTATGAGATGATAGGCCTTTCTGCACCAAAAGGCTTTTTGCCCGAGATTTTAGGAGGCTTATCATTAGGGATAAAGAAACCGAGTGCAATGAGTATGACCTGGAAAAGAAGTCTTAGTCACAGAAGATGAAGCAATTCTTAGCACAGCGTGGTATCTATTATTGGAATTTGACTTTTGCCTCATTCTCTGTTATTTTTCTAATCTAAGCCTCATGGAAAGCATGGAAACTCTAATTAAAGACTTAAAGTATTACTTACCTAAAAATGTGGTTAAAAAAATAAGAAACCAGCAGGATGTCCTTGAGATCCCTATAACAGAGTATAATGCAAAAGGTGGAGAGAGCTATTCATTCACTTCTACTTTGCATTTGGTACCAGGCAATTTGATTGATGTTTTAGAAATATTACTCTGGTAGCAGCATGGATTGAGTAAGTCTGGAGTTAGAGAGAATAGGCATTTAAAAAGCTGTTACAGTTACCTAAGGGAGAAGTGCCGTTTGGCATCAAAAGGGCTCTAGCATTTATTGTCATCAGTGCACAGCCAAAAGGAAGGTTGCTTAACAAATAAATGCATGGTTATATCCCATGAATGCCTGGAAGAAGGTCAGTGGAACTTCCACTTATGGTCATGATGGAGTACATGGAATCAGACTTTCCTCCCACTATAAACATCCTAGACAAAGGATGTGGAGTAACTGTTTTCAAACATTGGACAATGGCAGTGCAGGGCTGTGATCTTTGAGAGAAGGGGAACAAAGAAGGCAAGATCTACAGTTACTCAAGATTTCTGCCTGGGGGTGTTTTCTTGGTCATGGTTCTCTGAAAGGAAACCAAATCTTGCCGAGTTGAAGAGACAGACATCAGAGAGAGGGATGCTGAAGTAGTTATAATTTCAGGGCAGAATACTAGAGAAGAGAGAATTGAGTAGAAAAAGTGCTCCAGAAATCTGCATGGAAGTCCCCTTAAATCTGTTGCTGAATCCTAAGCTACATAAAGCTGGACAAAGAATGACAGGAAGGTTGTAAGCTGAACAATTCCCAGGACTCACACAGGGCTAGGATAAGTTAGAGTTCTGACCTTTAAGGCTGGAGAGGCCTTGAAATACCCTAGATATTCAGTAGAGACCCTAGAAAGGTTTGCCTTAGTAATAGGGCTAAACTAGCCTTAGAGCAAAGTCCGCTTTAGCCCTGGGGTAATAAACCTTCAACCTTGAAAGGATCAAGCTGATCTGCAAATAACTTATCTACCTGCCAGAACAAAGTTTAAAATTCCTTAAGGGAAGACAACAAAATTCAGAACTCAAGAACATAACACTCACAATTTCCAGACGCAATAAAAAATTACTAGACAATCTAAGAAGGAGGAAAATGTGACCCATAACCAGGAGAAAATAAACTATCAAAAACAAAACTGGAAATGACAGAGATAATGGGACTAGTAGACAAAAACTTTAAAATAGCTATGAATTTATGAATATGCTAAAAGATTTAAACAACATGAATTTAATGAGGAAATAAATGGAATTTTTTAAAAAGAACCATATGGAACTTCTAGAGATCAAAAATACAATATATAAAATGAAATATTCACTGAATGAGATTAACAGCAGATTATACACTGCAGAAGAAAACTCCAGTGAATTTGAAGACATAGCAATACACAGCATCCAAATTGAAGCACAGAGAGAAAAAAAGACTGAAAAAATTAAACAGAGGCCTAATGACCTGTGGGACAATATAAAATTTAACGTCCATGTAATAAGAGTCTCATAAAGGAGGAGGGGGAGAATAGAAAAGTATTTAAAGAAATAATTGTCAAAAATTTCCAAATTTGTTGAACCCACAGATCCAAGAAACTCAATGAGACTTACGTAGGATAAACACAAAGAAAATCACTCCAAGGCACATCAAATCAAATTACTGCAGACCAATAATAAAGAAAAGACCTTAAAAGCAGTTAGAGTATAAAACGTATTATATACAAGTGAACCCACATAAGAATATCCACAAACTTCTCTTCAGAAACTAACCAGAAGACAACAGTATAACATCTTTAAGTAATCAGCCAACCAAACAACCAACCATACCTATCAATCCAGAATTTTGTAACCATTGAAATAACTTTCAAAAATAAAGATGAAATAACGGCTTTTTTAGATAGACAAAAGCTAACAGAATTTGTTGCCAACATAAATATAAAAGAAAGTTGTTTAGGCTAAAGGAAAATGAGACCAGATTTGAACACGGATATACAAAAAAGAATGAAGAGTGCTAGAAAGAGTAAATACATGAGTAAATACAAAATACTTTTTCCATCACTTTCAAATTTCTTTAAAAGATAATTGTCTGTTTATGGAAAAAGTAATACAATGTATTGTGGGAGTTATAACGTATATAGAGGCATAATGACATGAAAATATACTGTTATAAAGTTTCTATATTATAGTAGTATAGTAGTATAGTATTATTGAAAGGTAAACTTTTGCATACTGTCAATCTTAGAGCAACCATTATAAAATTTAACAAATAGATATCACTAACAAGCCAATAGTATTGTTGGAATATTAAAAAATACTCAATCCAAAAGAAGGTAGTGAAAAAGGGTAAAAGGAACAAAAAATAGATGGGATAAATAGAAAACAAACAGCAAGATGGTAGACTTAACACCAGTTTCATCAATAATTACATAAAAGTATAAATAGTTTAAACATTACAATGAAAAGACAGAGATTGTCATACAGAATAAACAAAGGCAAGACCCAACTATATGATGCCTACAGGAAATCCACTTTAAATATAAACAAAATATGTTAAAAGTGAAAGGATGCAAAAAGAGATACATGCAGACACTAATCAAAGGAAAGGTAGAGTGGATATATTAATACCAAACAAAGTAGGAATGTTATTAGGACTATTCACAAAGGTAAAAGGATCAATTCATCAAGAAGACATAATCCTAAATGCACCTAATAACAGAGCTTCAAAATATAAAGCAAAAACTAAAATGAGGAATAGATAAATCCATAAGTATAGATTATAACCCATAAGCATGTAGAAATCCCCAAAGAGATTGCAACATTCCTCTCTCAGCAATTGACAGAACAAGTAGTCAGAGGATAAGGGAGCATACAGAAGACCTGAAGAGCTTTCTTAGCCAATTTGACCTTTTTCTTAAAAAAAAAGATTTTATATTTTCTTTTTCTCCCCAAAGCCCCCCGGTACATAGTTGTGTACTTTTAGTTGTGGGTCCTCCTAGTTGTGGCATGTGGGACACCGCCTCAGCACGGCTTGATGAGCAGTGCCATGTCCGTACCCAGGATCCAAACCGGCAAAACCCTGGACCGGCAAAGCAGAGCTCTCGAACTTAACCACTCAGCCACGGGGCCGGCCCCTGACCTTCTTGACATTTGTAGGAATTGCTAACCGAGAACAGGAGAAATGCACATGGAGCAAGATAGACATACGTTGGGCTGTAAAAAAGTCTCAATACATTTAAAAGGCTTGAATCATACAGAGTATCTTTTCTAAACAAGACACAATTCAGTTAGGAACCAATAACAAAAAGGTATCTGGAAACTCCCCAAATACTTGGAAATTAAATGCATTACTGAATAACCCATGGTTTAAAGAAAAATTGGAAAATATTTTGAACTGAATGAAAATGAAAACATGACATCAAAATTTGTGGGATACAGCTAAAGCAGTGCTTAGAGAGATATTCATAGTTTTAAACACTTAGAAAGAAAGATCTCATCTTAATTATCTAATTGCAAACTAAGAAGCTAGAAACAGAAAAGCAAATTAAAGCTAAGAGAAACAGAAGCAAGGAAACTAAAGAAAGGAAATCAATAAAATGGAAAATAAACAGTAGAGAAAAATCAATAAAACCAAAAGCTGGTTCTTTGAAAAGGTCAACAAAATTGATAAGCCTCTAGCTAGACTAATCAAGAATAAAAGAGCAAAGACACACATTATCAATATTATGAAAGAAAGAGGACATCCCTACAGATCCTACAGACATTAAGGGAGAAAAAGGGATTTCAACTTTGTCATATCAATAAACTCAACAACTTGGATGAAATGGACACGTTCCTTGAAAGACACAAATTAAAACTGACTGAAGAACAAACAGAAAATCTGAATTGTCCTATATAGTTATATAAGAAATAGAATTCATAATTTAAAATCTCCCCGCAAAGAAAACTCCAGGCCTGGATGGCTTCGATAATGGATTCTACCAAACACCGTCCTACACAAACTGAAAAAAATAGAGGCAGGGAGGACTCCTCCCAACTCTTTTTATGAGGCTAGCGTTATCTTGACCAAAAACAGACACAGACATTCTAAAAAAAGTAATCCACAGACCAATACCATTCATGAACCGCGAAGAACGGCAGGGGCACCGGATTGACGTGTCAGTCCTCAATAGAATTCTGATGAGAAATTACAGCATCAGAAGATATGGAGCTCATAAGCGGATGCTGGCGGAGCAGAGGGGGCATCTCACAGGAGGGAACTTGTTAATGAGTGAACGTGAACCCCTGCCACCTGAGTTCTCCAAAATATGACGGAGAGAGACTTTGAAGAAGTCTATGGATCCTGCACGGGAGCAAGAGCTAGTGAAATTGTGGTGTCCTTTGTTTCCACGTGCTAGTAAGATCTGGAAAACTTGTGTTTTAGTGACAAAATGCACACTTCACAACGAAAGCATAATCGAGAACTCTTAGGCACAAAATAATTTTGAATCCAAACAGTTGGAGCAAAAGCTATTAGAAATATAAGAATAAATAATCAGAAATACAACTGTGGTGAGAGATTTCAATATTCCTCCTTTAACTTATTTTTGTTCATAACTTGGTGAATCTTTTCCATCTACATATTCAGCTTTGATTTGGGCTCAGAAAGCTTTGCTTTTTATTTTTCTTTTCTTTTTTTAAAATTATGTCTTTCATTACTGCTTCTGTCATAATATTCTGTATGCATTTTTGGAAATACCTTTAATTTTTTGATGGGATTTCCTTTTTGCTTTTTGCCCTCCATGTATGTCTTTTTTCCCATGGCTTTATCCTTGCTTTTTCCTTTTATTTAGTTTTTAAAATTCCGCCCAAATCCCTCACATTAGCAACTCATTTAAAATACTATTATTATTTTTTTTATTGTTACTATTTCATAGTATTATCAGTTCTGTTCTACAAGCCTTTGTAATCTAACCTTCACTTAAGCCAGAAACATGGGCACAATCTTTGATTTTTATCTCTCTCTATTTCCCCTCCTATTTTCAATGCGTCATCAAGTCCCGTAGCTTTAATCTTCAAAGGATGTCTTGGAACCCCCTTATCTCTATTCCCACAGCTACTCCCTTTGTTTGGTTCCTGATCATTTCTCTTCAGGGTTATTAAACAGCTTTCTAATGGATCGCCCGGACTCCAGTATTTCAGGACAATACCCTGATTCCGTAGCTAACTTAAGGAACTCCTTACAATTTCCCCCTGGTCTTCCTCCCCAGTGACATCTCTGAAGCTCTTCTTCCTCTCGGATGCTGAAGTCATTAGCATTCCTGAACTGGCCAGGCTTCCTCGCATCTTTGTGACTTGCGTGTGCTGCCTAGATGTTACTGCCTACACCCCCTTGGTGAGTTTTAATTCATCCCTCAAGATTCAGCTCAAACCCCACACTCACTGGGAAGCCTTCTCTCATGCCTGTCACCCCTCCTTAGTCTGTGCAGGTGGGGTCCCCCAAACCCCACATTTTCCTCTATCACAGCACGCATCGCATGATGCTGTCATCCTCTCTTTATTCTTCTGTCTCCCTCACCTCAAGGTTGTGAGCTCCTTGGGAGCAGGAATTACCTTATTCATCTTTATTTCCCTAGCACCTAGCATAAAGCCTAGTGTAACGTGTTTTTGTTGAATGAAAAACCTAGAATATTGACCCTAATTCCAGGTCCTGGATGAACAGCACTCATACCCTCCGCTTGACCCTGCTCTCATCCATCTCCCGGACTGTGATACAAGGCAACAGGAAAGCCACTGAGCAAGCTGTGTCTCCGGCTCCTGACTCAGGGTTTGACATACACTAGGCACTCAACAAAAATTTCTCAAGCTGGACTTGGCTGCAATATATTAATCTGTCCTAAATTGGACTGGTGCATGAAGCAAGGGGCTGGAAGTCGATGAAGAAAGGCTATTTAACTGCATCCAAACCAGTCTCCACGGGGATTATATGGATTTTGTTTTTTATGGGGAAGTGAGAGGACTACTGAATAGAATAAACCCAATGCTGCTCATTGGATGGATTGTCATGATGAACGACCTGGTGACTTAGTAAGAAGGCATCTACCGTGGGGTATTTCTGAAGTTGGCCACTCAGTGTGACGGGCAGTGACAGCAGTCTCCTGTGCCTTTGTGAGGGTATCCAGCAGATGGAAATGAGATTTAGAGCGAAATCATGTTTGCGGGACAAATAAATGACAGAGCATGGGGCTCCCTCCACCTTGCTCCCCTAACACCTGGATGCAATGAGAGGTCCTAAAGGCAGGATGGTGTCTGGATATTGCCAGCCAATGGTGCTCACAACCAAGAGGGCAATTGGGGACAATCCCAGAGAAGGAGACGCATAAGCAGATGTAGTAAGATGGCGGTGCTGCCCTATGTAGCAGCTGGGGCATCGAGCTGGACCAGGGCATTGGCCCCTGCTGGGCCACACTTGAGCGTCATTTTCGGAAATAATGATAAGATCTAATCAAAGATTGTGTAGAAGAGGGAGCGAGAAACCAATAAATCTTTTAGTTAGCTCCCCTGATTTTCCCAAGCCCTCCTTGCTAAAATCTCGCTACAGAGGAAAGCATTTATTTTCCCTTGCCTTTCAATTTAATTTTAATTTGATGATTTTTTTCCTGAGTACCTCCTCCCTGCGAGCAACTGCTGTAGGGGTGGGGGATCCAAAGAAGGGTGAGACAGTCTCTGCCGTCACGGAGTTCTCAGTGTGTCCGGAAGGTCAGGGGACAGAGGGAGAGGAGCTGGGCTGGCCCAAGGTCTGATGCAAGCAGGACTGCTCTGGCAGAAAAAGCAGAGCCCAGCAGGGGCCGAGAACCCTCCTTTAGCAGCACAGGAGCTGGGCGAATCCCAAGGAGGATGGTACCCCAGGGGAAGTGTTCTCTAAGCCAGTGGATGCGAGTGGGACATAGGGCAGCTCTGAGAACAAGAACCAGGCAACCAGAAATGGGGTCGGTGCGGCTGCTGTGTGGGGAGAGGTGGAGAGAAAGTAAAGACCCAAAAATAACCTAAACTGATCAGAAAGTCCTCAGAGCATTCAAGAAGCAAGAAAAGGGGCACTCCTGCTGCCCTTGGTCCCCTGGGACTAATGCAGTGTTTCCATGCCAGGAATCAAACGCCCCTCCATGGCTTCTGTCCCAGCGTAGTGGGGAGACAGACACGAACCACCCAGCATTAAAGTGCTGCATGAGCCAGAAGCTCAGGGTGCTGGCGGGGGTGCACAGGAGGGGTCAGGACAGGCGTCATGGATGCGATGACATTTGACTGAAGCCTCCTGGAAGGGCCAGGGCAACCTTGGCCTTGCACATTCCCAGGAGAAACCACCCCCCCAGCGCCCGATGTCTGAGTGACTGGCAGTTCTGCTTCACTCCTTTCCTGAAATTCCGTCTCCGCCAACTGTTCTGGGGCTGGAACATTGAGATTCTGCGAAGCAGTGGGCCTATTGGAATGCACAGGAGGCAGCCTGCCTGCCATCTCCTCTTCTTTCCTTGGGCTGTGTTCCCAGGGAAGGCGAGAACCTTCTTTTCCGTGTCTCCTGGGTGGAACATTTGAATCCCCCTGGGAAACCCCACTAATTCAAAACCCAGTGATTCAGAACTTGTGATCATATGAATAAGGACTAGGATTAACTTGCTCCTTCAACTCAATGTGAAGGAAGGATTTTTCTGATCACATAAATAGGGCAAGATTTCATGGGTAATGATGAATTTAAAAGCTATTTTTTAGAGGCTTTAGGAAAAATCAGAGTCACAGAAGACATCGTTCAGGTCCATCACAGATAGGTTTGGTATTCAGCTTCTGTTGCATGATTACACACATCTTGTGATGGGGAACTCACTACCTCCTGAGACAGCAGATTCCATCTTGTGGCAGGTCGATTAGAAGGGTCTTTCCTAGACGGGAATCTCTCCATGTGGCCCCTAATTATTAGTCATATTTCTGGTCTCTGGATTTTGTGCCACAAAGCTGCCCATCAGAGACCTGACGATGAGCTCTCCAGGCCTTCTCTTTTCTGGTTATACACACAGAAATTGGCCTCGAGGCCTCAAGCCTCAGGGAGAGGTTGTGGACTTACTGGGTGAGAAATTGAAGTGGGAGGTGGGAGAGTTTCCTGAAACCAGGCTCATGGGAGGATTTAAAATGCTGGAGTGGGAAGGCGCAGGTTCTAGACCAGAGCGCTCTCGCAGGATGCTGCCTGCTGGGAACAGGAAGTGGGCAGATGTGTTAGCTGAGCCCTCTCTTCCTCTCCCACCCTCTTTTTTCCCTAGCTCCTCACTCTTTGCTTTCTTCACGCTCTTCTTTTCTCCTTCCTTCTCCATCCAGTCACAATTTTAGTTGGCATCTCCGTCCCCGACTCTCTCATCTCTGTCCTCCAGCCTGCTTCATTCTTCTATCTCCCTCTTTCTCTCTGTTTTTGTGGTTCTCTCCCTTCTCCTGCCCCTTCCGTCCCCATCGCTGTTTCTGTGAGTCTCTCTCCTGCCTATGATGAATTCAGAGAGAATGTATCGTATACGCGAACCACGCTCAACTGAAGCCAACAGTGCACTGGGCTTCATTTGTCTGCTATGTTGAGTACTGTCTGTGGGGCAGTGACCCTCCTGTGACATAAAATTCTATCCCTGCTTCTGAGCGATGATCTCTGCATCCCTTTTGGGATAGTTTAGAACAGGTAATTTCTGCAGCAGGCAAATAGGATGCACAGAAGAAAAATCAGATTCACAAATACAAAATGATTTGCTTCAGGAATTATTTAAATAGCCAGTGCATTTATAGTGTGGCTCAACATACAGAAGTTAGCTTCACAAGCAGCTTCTCTGTAACACCCCTCTTATGGATGGTGAGTTCATATCTGAGTCTTTAATAAAAAAAATCAGCAAAATGTTTGAAAGTCTGAGTCCTTGTTCCTTTGGGCAACTGGAGGAAGCAAATTCTGTTTTTGAAGGTAGCTTGACAGAGCGGAAAAAGCACAGATATTTAATCCTGGTTCCTCAGTCATCTAAATCTGGGAAGGTTTTGCCTCTCGGAGCCTATTTTCTCATCCATAAAGTGAGAACAGTAAAATGACCTGGCCAGTCTGTTGTGAGGATTAAATGAATTGACGTTTGTAACTTATGACTTTTGAAGCTCGTAGGATTAGGTGAGAATTGAGAAGCAAGTGTATCTGGGGTCTTTCTTGACATCTTCTGATCACACTTCGCAAAGCCATAAAGATTTGGAGACTACATTTAGGAGGCCCTGGTTCTTTGCAGCAAATCCTACCGGAAGGATCACCATCAATTCCTGGAGTTAGCTTAAAAGAAAACGTACTTGGAAGTGGCCCGTGAAGAAACCACTGTGGCACCCTGATCTTGTTAGTTTGGGTTAACAGCTGTATTTGAAATGATCTGTTTGGAAGATTGTGTTTCTTAAAGGCAATAGTTAGGTATGAACTTAAAATTTGGAAATTCTAGGCTCTGTATCAAAAGAACGTAGTATCCAATGACATAGCAGAGAATGCAAATTTCAACAATGAATAGGAAAGACAAAATCTTGAATTAATTCATGCTAATCAAGAGAAAAAGAGAAGAGGTGAAGAAGTAATTAGGCAGAGGAAAATTTGCAGCATTGTAGGGAGCCCAGTGTGGAGAACGGGTCTTTGGTCTAGATGCTGTGGGGGCTACAAGGTACTTTATCAGTTTCTTTGTGAACTGAGCGAGGGAGAGGCGAGAAACTGGATGACCAGAGAGAGCCAGGGGGCTTCAGAGGACGCCCCAGAGGGAGTGGCCAGCGGCGGAGATGACTGTAAGAGCTTTTGACAGCAAATTGACTTTGAACCCAGAGTCCGTAGAGTGAGCGAAGGACTCAGGATCAATGAGAATTATTTTACTCAGTTCTGGGACTAAATTCAGGACAGATTGGTTTAAATCATCATAGATACTGGTTAATGATTAGAACAGAATGAAAAGAACAGAATGGAAGCTAATTATTAATTTCCTTCAGTCCTACCCTAAATGTGCTAAAAAAAAGCTTTTTAAAAGACGTATTTCAAGTTGCTTTTCCACTCCCTCAGTTTACATTCTCTTCCCAGTCCCTGCCAATTTAATCTCTGCCCCACCTCTCCTCCAAGACTGCTCCTTAAGGTCACTGGCGGCCGCCATGTTGCTAGATTCAGTGGTCGCTTCTTGAGCATTGTCTTATTTGACCTGTCAGCAATATTCAGCACGGTTGACCACCACCTCCTTTTTTGCATATTTCTGACGTTTTATTTTGCAATTTTTCAGGCCCACAGAAAATTTGCAAGAATACTCTAATACCCACATAGCCTTCATTTGGATTCACATATTGTTTAGCATTTTACCACGTTTGTAATAGCTCTTTCTCTCCACAAAATTAGATATATTGTCGTTATTGTTATTTTTGCTGAACCATTTAAGGATAAGTTGCTGACATCATGGCCCTTCACCCCTAAATATTTATGCGTGTATCTCCTAAGAACAAGGAAATATATCATTGATGCAAGACCCTATCCAAAAGGTGGTCCATGTTCTAATTTCTCTCAATAATTGACTTTTATACAACAACAATAAAATTTCCAATCCAGGCTCCAATCCACGATCATGCATTGCATTTAGTTGTCCTGTTAATTTGGTTTCCTTTAATCCGGAACTGTCCCTCAGCCTTTCTTTATCTCACGACATTGACACTTTTGAAGAGCACAGAGCAATTGTTTTGTAGAATGTCTGATGCTTCCTCATGGTTAGATTCAGATGACCCATTTTTGGCAGGAAGACGACATACATCATGTTGTGTTCTCAGTGCATTGCATCATGAAGCCCTGATGTGGCTTTGTGGTGTCATTGATGACGTTGATTTCAATCACTCGGTTGAGGTGGAATCCACCAGGTTTGCCCACTGTAAAGGGATTTCTTCCTCTTTGTATTTGTAGGTGATCTGTGGGGAGATACTCGGATCTGGATATCCAGTGAAAGACTTTTAGGTCCATTAGTGATTTTCACCTGAAGCAATTATTACAAATTGCTAAATTTCTTACTCTACCATTTCCTCTATACTTTATTTTTTTTTTTGAGGAAGATTAGCCCTGAGCTAACTACTGCCAGTCCTCCTCTTTTTTGCTGAGGAAGCCTGGCCCTGAGCTAACATCGTGCCCATCTTCCTCTACTTTATACGTGGGACGCCTGCCACGGCATGGCTTGCCATGCAGTGGCATGTCCACACCCAGGATCCAAACCAGCGAACCCCGGGCCCCCGAGAAGCAGAATGTGCGAACTTAACCGCTGTGCCACTGGGCCAGCCCCATCCTCTATACTTTTTAGTTGGCATTGTACTATAAGAAGGACTTTTCTCTTCTCTTCCACTTTATTTATTTGATTATTGCTTGTTTTGTGTCAGTATGGACTCATGGATTATTTTTTAACTTGATGAGTTACAATTCATTACTATTATCATTCATTTTAATGTTTAAATTATCTCTAAATTGGCCAATGGGAGATCTTTTAGGTTAGCTCCTGTGTTCCTTTTCATGTACTGAGAGACCGAGTATACAAATGGACAATGGCCATGCCATATATAAAAATAGAACTCTGACCCATGATCTGCAGCAAACAGCCCAGGGAGCCAATCCATTATCTCCAGTAACCAGCCCAGGAAGCCAGCCTGCTACTGTGGGTCAGACCTTCAGGAAGTGAGACTACTATCTCTAGCAACTGATCCAGGAAACAGATGATTAACCTCTCTAACAATCAGGCCCAAATGGTCAGGACTTGGTTAATAACTGGCAGCTTCCCAAATTTTTTGCCCCTGCTTCCAATTTAAGACCAACCAGAGAAACCTAATTGTGTTTCCCTAACCAATTGCAGAGGATGCCCTGTTTCTAGTTAGCCCACCCACAGCTCGCCCATACCAACACCCTCGAAGCAGGGCATAACCAAAGCCTTCCTTCTCTCTCACTATAGTTTTCCCACTCCTTGGCTTGTTTTTCACTTCAACCAAAACGCAAGTGTTGGTGGCTGACTCCCTTGCTACAGTAAGCTCTGAATAACCAGCCTTTGCTTGTTCTCAAGGAGTGGTCTTTGTTTATTTCCACAGTAACCTTGTCACTTTGTTTGTGGAACACTTCTTTACTCTTTGGCACAAGAAGTTTCAGCCTCACCTTGTACCCTCCCTGCCCCAGCCCTGCAAGCAAACTTTTCTCTAAGGAGCCCACATTCTTTTCAGTAGAGACTAATATTTAGAAACCAAGATCTGGGCACTAATCGTGCCCATTTTTCCTGGGATCACTATCTCCTTTTAAGAACACTTTCTTCTTAGAAGACTGTGAAACTACGCCCCCCCAATTTTTTCTCCCACCTCATTTGATATGCCTTCACAACCTCCTTTGCTCTTACCCTCCTTTAATCAATCTTTAAAAGTTTAAGCACCCAAAGTTTCAATCTTCAGTCTTCTCTTCTCTAGGCTAAGACGATAAATTTGATTATTTAAAAATATATATATGTATTTACTGAACACCTATGGGTACAATGGAAAGAATTCAGACCAGGTGGTTGAAGCTCTGGGTCAAGCCAGGTATGTTTGCCAATTGTATGGCCTCGGGAAGATCTCTTGAACAAAGCCTTATTTCTCCATGTGTAAAAAGAGGCATAATAAATGAAATAATATATTATTACAAAGATTTAAGTGCTGCAAACAATGGTCATGAAACTCAAGTGCACTAAAATGTGTTCATTTCACACAGGTATTAGGAAGATCAAATTAGTTAATATATGTAAAGTGTTTAGGGCAGTGCCTGGCTTGAAGTGAGTGTCATATATGTGTTTATTAATATTATAACTGGTTACTTAGTTCACATCCACTCTCTCCTCTGAGTAGTAGAAAATCTAGTCTTCCCAATTCAAGGTAAACCCTGTCACTTCCAGATTTAACTATAGTGGATTTAAGATTCCTTTCCTCTTCTTTCTCCTCTCCGATGATCTCGGTTGGGGAGATGAAGTAAGGAGATGGTGAGGTGAGTGTGGTCAGATGGTGTCTGAGCTATGAGCTTCCCTCTGACTCCTGGCCTCCATTGTGAGGGAGTTCTTCCCTTGTTACCTCCTGCTCTGTGGACATCAGCTTTTAACCCCAAAACACACCCCTCTCCACCCTAAAACTGATGATGGCTTCAGGGCATCAGGGTAACACAAGTCACTCCTGCTCCTACTCTTGCTTCCTTTGGATCTGCAACGCTGTCCTCTTAAGGGCACAGTATCTTCTGTCTGATTTCCTCCCACCATGCTGGAAATCATGGCACTCTGTGATTCAGGCCTGGAGCCCATCTGCCCAGGCACTTCCATCAGCCACTGCTACTCCCGCATCCAGGTTATGTTGGATCAAGCTCCCTAAAAGTCTTGCTGTCTCCCTAGACTATACCTTGGGACGCCAGGTTATAATCTCTTTCTTCTCTGAAGACTTCACTCCACCTTCTTCCCCGTCCTCACTCACCTCATTAATCTGACTTTTCTATCAGTTTCTACCTGCACACCCACCCCTATCAAGGCCCCAACCCAAATAGATGGAAGGACTCAGCCCCTTCTCAGGGACCAACATCTAAGCTCCATATACATGCTCTTACATTCTCCATCTTCCCATCTGATCCATCTATCAAGGAAGGAAAATGTACTTACATCACCATGAATTCTTCCTTACTGTATGGTTTGAGGTTTAAATCTGTTTTCTGATGTTCAAAACCAAACTTTTAGAATAAAAACAATATAAACAAACTTATGACCACTTTCATTTCTCCAAAGCTCAACTTTTTGATTGAAAACTTTAGTTTTCAACACTTTCTTTCATTGTAGTTTTACAAATATCTACTTAGAAAGTCCCCAGCTAAGAAATAGACTCTTTGTTAGGCTATACCCTCTGAGGGCAGCTGCCTTAATAATGGAGGAAATAGTAATAGGTACAAGAAAGCATGGAGACATGCAATCTCTGCTTCAAAATATTCTACTATACCATAAAAACAATAGCAAACTTTTTCTGATATGAGAGCTCTTTTTTGGGGATGATAGCTTTGGCTCCTCAGGCTGGTCAATTGGGTCCTTTCTATATGATCCTATATCAACTAGTATCAACTTGGTCAACCTATATCAGCCTTGGTTTCCTCTGAGTAACCTCCTTGACTCTGGTACCCACCTGGGGTGTGAGTGGGGAGAATGCCCTTAATATTACACCTAAACAGGCCTACTTTTTCTATTTGATGTGGAAGAGAAGCCCCAAGTATCCATTTGTGGAACAGAGACTACTTAACCTGGACTGGACTTGGACCAAAGAGTGAGCTTGGTCAACTAGTGAAGTCTTCTTGGAGGTGATTTTATAGGCAAGTCTTGGAAGATGCAACAGACCTATGGATATGGATGGGCTGAGTGGAAGGAGACAGTGGACAGTATGTGCATGGGGTGGGATATCCTGGGCCGGCAAGCAGTGCATAGGACAATACATGACATGAAATGGGTGCCATATATGTATTTATTAATATGGAGTGGGGCTGGCAGATTAGGCTGCACAATGCTGACAGGCTGAGGGGCTATACTCAATGAAGACCTTGAATGTCAAGCAACATGATTCAGGATTTGGGTGGCAGCATCAGGGCTAGGTAGTGCGTTTGATGACCCAGAATATCTGAATACTTCCCTGGGGACTCCAGTTCCCACATATCAACAACAGATTTGGCTTTTTTAAATCATAGCTTTTAGAGCAAGGAACAATCTTATTTTATAAGCTTGTTCATGCCAGAGTCCACCCTGAAACCTAGAAACCATGGATCAGTCTATCTACTGGTCTCAGCTAAGTCAGGACAAGCCTTTGCTTGTCAAATGCTTTGGGCCTGGTTCAGAATCACCTTCAATTCTCACATAGACTCCTCAGGCTGGTGAGTGGGCTGAAGCTCTATCATCCTGTATCAACCGGCATCAATCCTATTTTAAAACACTCAATGGCCCTCGATTTCCCTATGAGTAAAGTCCAGACACGCTCCCTGGTTTGCAAACCCCTCATTGTTCTGGCCCTACCCCTTCCCCAACCTTCCTTGGTACCACTCTCCTCTCCCCATCTGTTCTAGCCTCGCGGGCCCTGTTTTTGTCCCTCTCATGAACAAGCTTGTTCCTGCTTTGTATCCTCTCTGCTAGCCGTTCCCCTGATTGGAACTCTCTTCTTCTGTGTCTAAAGTGGCTGGCTCCTTCACATTCTCCAGGCCTCAGCTCAAAGTTCACTGCTTTTCTCACCACTTACCTGAGAGCCTGGAAGTAGTGATGCCCCAGTAGCAAAAGCACGCCTGGTGCCCAGGTCTTGGTTTCTAAGCACCATTCTCCAATAGAAAGAACTAGGGCTCCTTGGAGAAATGGCTGATTCCAGGGCTGGGGCAGGAAAATACAAAATGAGCCTGGAGCACCTTGTAGAACAACAAAGAGAAGAGGAGCTAAAATTGAGAGAGTCAGAAGATAACAAAATTGATGGGAACATATCAAAAGGACACAGGAGCCAATCTGAATGAGCTTCCAATAGCCAAAGCTGGGACAATTTAAGCAACAGAATACATTACAATAATATTGGATTATAACACAAAGAATGAAATAAATTTCTGTTAGTCTATACTGATATAAATAAATATTGAAAAAAATAAGTAAACAGGAGAGAAGAGACAAATTCATCATGCAGAATTCCAAATAATTTACATAGATCTTTCCTCCTCCAGGAGGTGAAGCATAACTCCCCACCCCTTAAGTATGGACTGTGCATGGTGACTTCCTTCCGAAGAATATAGTAGGGAAAGGAGGAGGGGAGAGGGACTGTGAGTGGAGAAACTGACAAACGTGACCTCAGCCAGGTGATCAAGGTCAACACCAACGGTGATAAGACATGTTGATGGTAGGTGCCCTTGATATGATATGATAAAAATGGTACTTTACTTCTGTGGTCTTCATCCCAAAAAACCATAACCATAGTCTAATTTTGAGAAAAACATCAGAAAAATCCCAATGAGGGACATTCTACAAAATACCTAACTAATACTCCTCAAAACTGTCAAGATCATCGAAAAGAAGAAAAGTCTAAGAAACTCTCACAGCCAAGAGGAGCCTAAGGAGACATAATGACTAAATGTAATGTGGGATGCTGGGACAGAAAAAAGATAGAAGGTAAAAGCCAAGGAAATCTGCATAAAGTATGGACTTTACTTAATAATAAGTCAATATTAGTTCCTTAATGTACCCCACTAATGCAAGATGTTAATAACAGGGAAAACTGGGTTCAGGGTATATGGGAACTCTCTATACTATTTTTGTAATTTTTCTGTAAATCCCAAACTACTCTGAAATAAAAAGGATTTTTTTTAAATAGCTCACTTAGTATTTTAAAATGCGTGAATTTTATTGGATAAAAATAATGCCTTAATTTTTTTAATGAAAAAAAATTGAAGAACCTGAGAAATTTCCCCAGCACAGCTAGTAAGTGGTGAAACTAAAATGAGAATTCGAGTTGTCTTATCCTCTATCTCACGCTACCTGCTATGGACTGAATTGTGCTCTCCCTAAAATTCTCGTGTTGAAGGCCTAACCCCCAATGTGACTGTATTTGGAGACAAGACCTTTAGGAAGTAATTAAGATTGAATGAGGTTATAAGAGTCAGGCTCTCATCCCATAGGATTGATGGCTTTATCTGAAAAAAGAAGAGATCTCTCTCCCCACCCTCTCACTACCTCATGCACACTCAGAGGAAAGGCCATGTGAGGGCAAAGCAGCTGTCTGCAAGGCAGGAAGAGAGCTCTTACCAGAAACTGAACACTGCTGGACCATGAGCTTGGATTTACCAGCCTGCAGAATGGTGAGAAAATGAACGTCTGTTGTTTAAGCTACGCAGTCTGTGATATTTTGTTACAGCAGCTCGAGCAGACTAATACACTACCTTAAAAAAGAATAACACTGTAATTTATTGAGTATTGTGTTTGAAACACTGTTCTGAGGGCTTCACAGACAGTCAATCCTCACAGCAACTCCTCATAGGAGTTTAAGTGATATTATTGTTCCCATTTTGTAGACAAGAAACCTGAGAAAGGGTGACTTGCCTGGGATCGCACAGCTAACAAGGTGGATCCCCCATTCATAGTTATTTCATGGTAAAGCCCAAACTCTTCCAGCCCCTCCCCAGGGCCTATTTGTGAGGAGTAGGAAATTACGCTCCAGCTCCTTGAGGACAGAGCATCTGCACAAATTATTTGGAATTCTTCTGCATGGGAGATTTGTCTCTTCTGCCCCATTTATTAATTTATTCAATCATTTATTTATATCAGTATGGACTCATGGATATTTAGTTTATACTTTGGGTTATAATCCAATGCTACTTTATTTATTTTGTCGTTTAAATCGTTTCAGTTTCGGCCACTGGGAACTCTTTCGGTTGGCTCCTACGTCCCTTTGACATAACCCCCATCACTGTGTTTTTGTTTTTTGCCTTTTTGAGTGCTTCTTTACTTTCTGGCACTACAGGATATGACGGGATCATCTTGTGTATTTTCTGCTTGAATCCCAGAATCAACCATTTCTCCAAAGAGCTCTGGTTCTTTTTACTGGAGAATGGTATCAGAAACCAAGATTTGGGTATTAGTTATGGTCATTGCTACTGGCGTGTCCTTATTTCTAGGCCCTCTCAGTTGATAGAGCTAAAAATGTGTTTATATTAATCCATGCATATACACAAATCTATAAATATTTCTGTATGTAACCATCTGTATCTACATGAGCTAAACATGAGTTCATGCTTATGTCTCCCACTCTAATCCATCACCATGGGGATTATTCCAGGCTCCTGCCTTTGCTTATTTGTGACCTCCCACTTGAACAATGAGAAACCCGACTCCCACCATCTGCCATCCATTTACCTAATTGTTGGATTCCAGCGTACATGCTTATTGCTCTCAGAATTGTTAATTCTTACCCCCACGGGAAACAACTCTATCAAGTAGAGTACAGTGCTTATTTGCAGGTTTTTTGTTTTTTCTTTTACTTTTAGTCATACAGACTCCACTGGTTTCCAAAGTTATATGGGTCAGGACCCTTTCCCCCCACCTCTCAATGAGGTTGTTTCATGTTTGTAATACAGGTAGATTGCTCTGTCGCATTCTGTCCTGGCCTCTGACCTCCTAAAAGAATTTTTTTTAATTTGCATACACTAAGGTTCACCCTTCATGCTGTAACTTTCTATGGGTTTTAATAAATGTATAGTGTCTTGTATCTATCATTACAATATCACACAGAATAGTTTCAGGGCCCTAAAAACTCTCCTGCGCTTCATCTGTTCAACGCCCTCGCCCCGGAAACCACTTATCTTTTTACCCTTGTTATAGTTTTTGCTTTTTCCAGAATGTCATATAATTGGAACTGTATAGTATCTAGCCTGTTCAGCCTGGTTTCTTTCACTTAGCAATGTGCACTTTAGATTCACTTACATCTTTTCATGTTTTGAGGACTCATTTCTTTTTATCACTGAATAATATTCCATTGTCATGAATGTACCGTAGTTTGTTTATCCGTTCGCCTGTTAAAGGACATCTTGGTTGCTTCCAGGTTTTGGCAATTATGAGTGAAGCTGCTATAACATTTGTGTGCAGGTTTTAGTGTGGACGTGTTTTCAAATCCCTAGAGGAAATCCCTAGGCACACCATTGCTGGATCTTACAGGAAGACTATATCTAGCCTTGTGAGTCTTCCAAACTGGTTGTACCACTTAGTCTCCCACATCAATGAATGAGAATTCCTGCTGCTCTGTATCCTCATTAATAATTGATATTGTCAGGGTTTTTTTTAATTTTAGCCATTCTAATAGATGTATAATGATATTTCATTTGTTTTAATTTGCAATTCCCTAATGACACAGAATGTTGACTATCTTTTCATACGCCTATTTGCCATCTGTATTATCTTCTTCGGTGAGGTGTCTGTTTGGGTCTTTTGCCCATTTTTAATTGAGTTGTCTGTTTTATTATTGTGTTTTAAGAGTTCTTTGCATATTTTGGATACTAGCCCTTTATCAGATATGCGTTTTTCAAATAGTTTCTCCTGATCTGTGACTTGTCTTTTCATTCTCTTAACAGTATCTTTCATAGAGCAGAAGTTTTTGATTTTAATAAAATCCAGCTTAATTTTTTATTTCATGTATCATGCTTCTGGTGTAATATCTAAAAACTCACCACCAAGCCAAGGCCATAGGTTTTCCTCCCATTAAATCTTTTTTCACCAATATATATACTCATATGTTATGGATTAAATTGTGTCCCCCCAAAAGAAATTTTGAAGTCCTAGCTCCTAGTATCTGTGACTGAGACTTTATTTGGAAAAAGGGTCTTTGCAAATGTAATCAAGTTAAGATGAGGTCATTAGGGTGGGTCTTAATGCAATACGATGTGTGTCCTTATAAGAAGAGGGAAATTTGAAAAGAGAGACGAGGAGAACGCCATGTGAAGATGGAGGCAGAGATTGGAGTGACACATCTACAAGCAAAGGAACCCCAAGGATTGCAGGCCAACAGGGGAAGTTGGGAGAGAGCACGGAGCGGATTCTCCCTCAGAACCCTCAGAAGGAACCAACTCTTCCAATGTGTTGATTTTGGGCTTTTAGACTCCGGAACTGTGAGAGAACAAATTTCTGTTGTTTAAAGCCACCCAGTTTGTGGTATTTTGTTCCAGCAGCCCCAAGAAACTAATATATCCTGTGTAACTGCCAGCTCAATAAAAATATGGAATATTTGTCGCCCTAGAAAATCCCCTCATGCTCAGTTCCAGTCTATCTCCTTCTTAAAGGCAGCCTCTATTCTGATTTCTATCACCATAGCTTAGTTGCCCTGTTCTAGAACATCTTATAAACATAATAATGCAGTATGTACTTGTCAAGCTCTTTTCACCCAACACGTTTTTCATATTTATCCATGTTGTCACACATATCAGTAGTTTCTTGTATTTATTGCTGAATAGTATTTTTTGTTAATATATTACAATCTGTTTATCCATTCATCTATTGATGGACAATTGGATTGTTTCCAGTTTGGTGCTATTATGAATAAAGCTGCTATGACTATTCTCACACAAATCTTTTTGTGAACGTAGGTTTAAATACTTACAAGTAGGATTGCTGGACTATAGAGAATGTATGTTTAACTTTATAAGACATACCTACACTCTTTCCAAAGTGGTCGTAACAGTTTACATTTTCACCAACAATGGATGAGAGTTTGAGTTGTTCTACATTATCACCGACACTTGGTGTTGTCAGTCATTGTTGATCATCTATTGTGGTTTTGATAAGCATTTCCCTGATGACTAATGATACCAAGCAACTTTTTACGTGCTTAGTGGCCATTCATATATCTTCTTTTGTGATGAACCCGTGCAAATCTTTTGCTCAATTCTTACTGAGTTATTTGTCTTTTTGCTATTCAATTATAGAAATTTCTTACGTATTTTGGATAAAAGTCTTTTATCAGATTTATAAGATTTAGACACCGCAAATACTGCTTGCAGGCTGCGGCTTGCCTTTTCATTTTCCTTATGTTGTTTTTTTTTTTTTTTAAAGATTTTATTTTTTTCCTTTTTCTCCCCAAAGCCCCCGGTACATAGTTGTATATTCTTCATTGTGGGTCCTTCTAGTTGTGGCATGTGGGATGCTGCCTCAGCGTGGTTTGATGAGCAGTGCCATGTCCGCGCCCAGGATTGGAACCAACGAAACACTGGGCCATCTGCAGTGGAGTGCGCGAACTTAACCACTCGGCCATGGGGCCAGCCCTTTTTCTTTTTTTGAAGAATAGAAGTTTTAAATTTTTTGAAGTCCAGAATATCAGATTTTTTTCTGTTATTGTTAGTGCTTTGACATCTTGTATAAGAAATCTTGCTTGCCCCCAATATGCAAAGATATTCTCTTTTGTTTTCTTCTAGAAGCTTTCCAGTTTTAGCTTTTTCGTTAGGTCATGCTTCATCTCAAATTAATGTTTGTATATAGTATAAGGTAGCGGCTGAGGTTCATTTTCCTTCACATGAATAGCCAATCATTTCAATCATTTGCTGAAAAGATTATCTTTCACATAAAGAATTACTTTTGGTGACTTTGTTGAAAATTTGTTGACTACATATGTTTGGGTCTTTTTATGGATTCGCTATTCTGATCTACTGATCTATGTATCTATCTTTATGCCAATACCGCAGAAGCAGAATTACCAGAGCTTTATAGTAAGTGTTAAAATCAAGTAGAATAAGTTTTCCAACTTTCTCGTTGATTTTTTGAGATTGGTTAAGCTATTTCAGGCCCTTTGAATTTCCATATACATTTAGAATCAGCTTGTTAGTTTCTACAGAAATGCCTGCTTTAATTTGATTTGGATGGCATTAAAATCTATAGATCAATTCGAGAAAGATTAATGACTTAAAAATATTGAGTCTTTCAATCCACAAACATGTTATATTGCTCCATTTATTTCAGTCTTTTTTAACTAATTTCTGTCAGCAGTGTTTCTTAAGTATCGAATGGGTGCTTGATGCTATTCTAAATGATACTTTTTACATTTATCCTTTTCTAATTATTGCTGGTCTATAGATATACAATTGATTTTTGTGCATTGATCACGCTAAACTTCCTATTTGTTCTAATAAGTTTTCAAAAATAGTTTCCTTAGGATTTTCTAGACACAGACATAAACTTATCGTCTGTGAGTAAAGGGAGTCGTATTTCTTCTTTTCCAATCTTTATGCTTTTCATTTCTTTTTCTCACCTTATTGCACTGGATAGGATCTTCAATGTTAGGGGCAAACATTTCACCAGTAAGTATGACGTTAGCTATAGGTTTTTCATGGATGTTCTTTATCAGATTGAGCAAATTCCCTTTGATTCATAGTCTGCTGAAGGTTTTTGTCATGAACGTGTGTTGAGTTTTGTCACATGCTTTTTCGGAAAGTATTAAGATAATCATACGATTTTTTTCCTTTATTTTGTTCTTCTGTATATGTTATAACCACGTAACATGCTGCTGTTGTTTTTGCTTTAAATAGTGATTTGACTTCTTAACAGTTTTATTGAGGTATAATTGACATACAATAAACTTTACATATTTAAAGGGAACAATTTGACAGGTTTCGGCTTATGTATAAACTCATGAAACCCTTACCACAATTAAGATAATGAGCATATCCATCACCTCCCAAAATTTCCTCAAGTCCCTTTATAATCCTTCCCTCTCACCACTCCCTGCACCCCGTCAACTGACCTGTTTTCTTTCACTGTAGATTAATTTGCATTTTTTTAGAATTGTATATGCATGTGATCATACAGCATGTGTTTTTTTTTTTTCGGTCTGACTTTTTTCACACAGCATAATTGTTCTGAGCTTCATCCATGTTGTTGTGTCTCTCAGTAGTTCATTGCTTTTTATTGCTGTGTCCATTGTGTGCATGTACCATAATTTGTTTATCCATTTATCTGTTGATGGGCATATGACAAGTCTTTTCATTTTGGTCATTCTAATAGGTGTGTAGTGGCATCTCATTGTGGTTTTAATTAGCATTTTCCTAATGACCAATGATATTGATGTGTTTAACTGCCACCTATGGATCTTCTTTGGTAAACTGCCTGTTCAAATACTTTGCCCATTTAGAAAATTCTATTGTTTCTTTTCTTTTTTTTTTAACAATTGACCCTGAGCTAACATCTATTGCCAATATATTTTTTTTTCCTTCTAAGTACTACTTTAGCTACATTCCACATATTTCAAAATAGTGTGTTTTCATTTTAGTTCAAGCCAAAATACTATCTAATTTACCCTTGATGACTTCTGTGACCCAAGGGTTATTTAGAATTGTGTAATATAGTTTCCAAATATTTGGGAATTTTCTAGATATCTTTTGTTATTGATTTCTAACATAATTCCATCATGGTCACAGAACATACTTTGTATGACTTGAATCATCTTAAATTTACTGAGACATATTTTATGGCTCAGACACATTTTATGTTCTATCCAGGCAAATGTTCTGTGTGTACTTGAAAAAAAAAATGTTCATATTGCTGTTGTTGGGTGGAGTGTTCTAGAAACGTCAAATAGGTCAAAGCGAGTGATAGTGTTTGAGCCTTCTATATCCTTACTTGTCCTATCAATTATTGGGAGAGAAGAATTGAAATCACCAACTATAAGTGTGGATATATTTATTTCCCCTGGTGATTCTATCAGTTTTTACTGCATGTATTTTGAAAATCTGTCATTAGGTGCATAAACGTTTCAGATTGTTATGTCTTCTTGATCTATTAACCCCTTTGTCACAGTGAAACTACCATCTTTATCCTGTATAATGTTTTTTGTACAGAAATTTACTTTGATCTTAATGTAGCCACTTCAGCACTGAACTCAAACCAGTGGGCCATGAGGGCTGGCTCGAATATTGCTTTGCTTTTTTTAATCCAATCTGATCATCTCTACCTTTTAATTGGAGTGTTTAAAACACTTACATTTAATGTGACTATTGATAGGATTGTGTTTAAATATACCGTTCTGTTCTTTGTCTTGGATTTGTCCCACTTGTTCTTTGCTCCTCTTTCCTCTCTTCTCTCAGTGTGACTATTTTCTATGATCTCATTTTATCTCCTTTGTTGGATTATTAGCTATAAATCTTTGTTGTGCTATTTTAGTGGTTGCTTTAGGGTTTATAGTATATATCCTTTACTAACCACAGTCTAACTTTAAGTGATATTTTACTATTTCGTGTACAGTATAAGGATCTTATAAGTATACTTTGATTTCTCCCCTTTCAGCCTTTGTGCCTTGTTGTCCTACATTTCACTTCTACACATCTGTGTCAACCTTCCTCTATGTTTTGTATGTAGTATGCTGCCACAGCATGGTTTGACAAACAGTGTGTTGGTCTGCACCTGGGATCCAAACCCATGAACCCCAGGCTGCCAAAGCAGAGCATGTGAACTTAACCACTACACCACTGGGCTGACCCTTCACTTTTGCATATTTTACGTATCTCATAATATGTTGTTACTATGCTTTAAACAGATGATTATTTTTAAAGATATTTAAATAACAAAAAAGTCATTATATTTACTCATATGATACCATTTTCTGTGCTGCTCAACACTCTGTGTAGATTAGGGGTCAATAGACGTTTTCTGTAAAGGACCAGGTAATAAATATTTTAGGCTTTGCAGACCATGTGGCTTTTGTCACAACTCCTCAGCTCTGTCACTGTAGCATGAAAGCAACCATACACCATACATAACTGAGTGGCATGTAAACTTTATTTACAAAAGTAGGTAGCAGGTCAGATGTGGCTCATGGGCCACAGTTTGGTGACCTCTGCTATAGGTCCAGATCTCTATCTGGTTTCATCTTTTTTCTTATATTTGAAAAACTTCTTTCTACATTTCTTATTCTGCCAATCTGCTGCTGATGAATTTTTTCAGCTTTTGTACGCCTAAAAAAGAGTTTATTTTGCCTTCACTTTTTAAAGATATTTTTGTTTGGTAAAGAATTCTAGCTAACAGATTTTTTCTTTTAGTACTTGAAAAATTTTGCACTACCGTCTTCTAGCTTGAATTGTTTTTGACAAGAAATCCGTTGTCATCCTTATCTTTATTGCCCTACGTGTAATCTATCTTTTTTCTATCTGCTTTTCAAATTTTATCTCTCACTGGTTTAAAACAATTTGATTGTGATATGTATTTGTGTAGTTTTCTTCATATTTCCTGTTTTGGTGTTCATTGACCTCCTCAAATCTGTGGACTTACAATTTTCATCGAATTTGAAACATTTGGTAACCATTTCTTCAAATATTTTTCTGTCCTCTCTCTCCTTTGGGGACCCCAATACATGTATATTTGGCCACTTGAAGTTGTCATTGTTGCCTGTTGTTGTTTTTTTTAAACTCATTTTCTCTGTGTGCTTCATTTTTGGTAGTTTTATTGCTGTGTCTTCAAGTTTGTTACCTTTTTCCTCTGAAATGTCTGATTTTCTGTTAATCCCATCCATTGTATTTTCAACTCAGACATGGGTTTTTTTCTCTAGAAGTTTGCTTTGGGTGTTTCTAATATCTTCTGTGTCTCTAACAAATGTTCAGTCTTTTCTCTAGTTTCTTGAACATGTGGAACACAGTTATAACAAGTGTTTTAATGTGCTTGTCTATTAATTCCATCATTTGTACCATTTCTGAGTTAGTTTTGATAGATTTTTCTCCACAATATGGGTTTTATTTTCTGATTCTTTGTGTGCCTGATGAATTTTTACTGGATGCCAGCTATTGTGAATTTTACCTTGGTGGATGCTACATATTTTTGTATTCCTAAAGGTATTCTTGAGCTTTGTTTTAGGATGTGGTTGAGTTAATTGGAAACAGCCTAATTTCTTTGGTTCTTGCTTTTAAGCTCAGTTAGGTGAGACCAGAGCAGCTTTTAGTCTAGGGTTAATTATTCCCACTACTGAGGAAAGACTCTACTTATTATTCTGACTGATATCCCATGATTCATGAGGTTTTCCACTCTAGCTATTCGGAACACACGTTATTTCCATTCTTGTGTGAGTTGCAGGCACTGTTCCCTCTAAGCTTTTTGGGTAACTCTATTCTTGGCCTCAGATAGTTTCTCACATACATATGCTAATGATTATTCAACTTAATACTCAAGGGAAACTTTTCGGAAGTTCTCCTTATGTTCAGCTCTCGTCTTCAATACAGTGCATTGAGAATTCCAGATGGATTGGTTTCTCTGGACCTCCAATTCAGCCTCCTCAACTCAGCAGTATGGCAAGACGCTGCCAGGATTGTGCCTTCCTGTGTATTTACCTGGAAATTTTCTCCAGGGAGTAAACTGAGTCAATAATAGGGCTGTGTTTGTTTCCTGTCACTTAGGGATCACAGTCCGTCACTGCTTATCTCATGTCCAACGTCTGAAGAGCCAGTGTTTCATATATTTTGTCCAGTTTTCCAAATTTATTTCAGGTAGGACATTAAATTCGTCCCCTTTCACTTCATCTTGGCCACAAGTGGAAGTCTCATCAATTCACTTTTTAAATATTTAAGAAAAGAAAGAAAATTTTTCTTTTGTATTTTTCCACACAGTTACCGTTTCCAGCACCCTTCATTCCTTCCTGTAGTCTGAATTTACATATAGCCTCATTTCTCTCCAACTTGAAGAACTTTCCTTAGAATTTCTTGTAGTTGGGTTTCCCGATGATGTAGTATCTTGCCTTTCATTTATCTGAAATTATCTTTATTTTATCTGCATTTTTGTAAGGTATTTTCACCTCATATAGAATTTTAGGTTGACAGGTAATTTTTTTCCTTTTCTTTTTCTTCTTTTTCTTTTCTTTTCTTTTCTTTTCTTTTTTTTTCTTTTTTAGCATTTTAATGATGTCTTCTGGCCTCAATTGTTCCTGATAAGAAATCAGCTATCTCTGGCTGCTTTTAAGATTTTCTATGTATTTGTGTTTTTCAGGAATTTAACTGCAATGTGCCTATATGCGATTTTCTTTGTATTTATCTTGCTTGAGCTGTGCCGAGCTTTCTGGATCTACGGGTTTCTTTTTTTTGATCAAATTTGGAAAATATTTGACCAATATTTCTTCAAATATTTTTTCTGCCCTCTTCTCTCATTCCTCCCCTTCTGAGACTGGAGTTGCTCATTTGTTCAGCCACTTGATGCTGTTTCACAAATCATTGAGGCTCTGTTGTTTTTCAAACTTTTTTCCCCTCTGTGCTTCAGTTTGGATGATTTCTACTGAACTGTCTTCCAGTTCACTGCCCCTGTCTTCTTCTTTATCCAATCAACTATGATATTTTCTAATGAATATTTTTAAATTTCTGATACCATATTTTTCAGTAATAGAAATTTCCTTTTGGTTCTTTTCTTTACACTATTCATATTTCCTCTCAAATTCTCCATTTCTTCACACATTAAATGCACATTCTCTTATAAATTTATTCATTGATCACAGTTATTTTAATGTTCCCTTCTGCTAACTTAAGTATCTGGTTCATTTGCCACTTTGTTTTTGTCAGCTGATTTTTCTTTTCACTCGGTTACGTTTTTCTGTCTCTTCACATGTCTAACAGTTTTAAAAAAAATTGTGTGTGTGTGTGCCACTCTTTATATTTTATTGGGCAGGAGTTCATTCCCAATTATATAATTTATTTTCTCTCTCAGAGTTACATTAGAATTAAGTGGGCTAATTTTAAGTAAAACAGAAAAAAAAAACAGCTATAAAACTATTGAAACCTAATTAAACATTCTGACCAGCATTCACCTAACTGATAAAAAACAAAAAAAAAAGCAAAACAAAGACTCAGAAAAAATCCAACTATACCATTTGTTAGGGTCGTATAGCCTTTTCAAGAAGAAATCAATAAACACATAACAGTTTCTGTATAACGAAGTTCTGGAAGACCACAGCTCAAGAGAAAGTAAAAAGTGACCCAGTAGTACACCCACATCCGTTCAACCCCCTCTGCAATTTACAGCATCTCTTCTCCATCACTGTCATAGTTGTATTCAGTTTTATTCCCCTAAAAGTAGCAAAAGGTGTCTTGTACTACCTTGATTGTGATCTCCTCCCCTGACTTGGCGGGAACAGCTAGTAAGGAAATAAGAACTTTGGAGTCCTGGTCAACTGGACTTTTCTCTTCACTGAGTTACATTTTTCTGTCTCTTTACGTGTCTAATAGTTTTCCAAAAATTGTAATTGTACATACAGAGCTCTGCATTCTGTTATCTTTCTCTGAAGAGTATTGTGTTCTGTTCTAGTGAGCAGGTAAATTACCACTGGATCCCCTTGGTCTTTTGGGGGCTTGATTTTAGGATTTGTTAGGGTAAGTCTAATTTGGCTTTTCCATTAGTCCTAGAGTGAATCCCTTAATCCTGGGATGTGATATTTAATCCTAGGGTGTGCCCTTTCTGGGGTGTCAAAGGAAAGCTTGAGCTACTTACCAAGGCCGCCTCATTTGGTGGGATTCAAACTTTAAACTGCCTCCACGGTGGTCAGCTTCTGAACCCTCTGCTCAGTTATTTTGCTTTGTTTTTTTTTTTTTTTTTCAGAATTCTAGCTATTGTTTTTGCCATAAGCTTCTTGGAGTCTAACCCACACGTTCAGGGTTTAGGTGTCAGCCAAGAAGTGGAGTAGGGTGTGCATGCAGCCTGGCGGCTCTTCTCTCTATGGCGCCTTCCTTTCTGGGATTTCCCCCTCCAATTTTCAACTGCTCTGAAAGTCCCAACATTCATCCTCTGACTCCTCTGTGTCAATACCACTGAAACTTTCTTCCTGATCTCTCTCTGAAGTGCTTAGCATACCACGCAGAGGAGGACAGCCTCAGAGGAAAAGCTTGGTAAATGGATATTACCCAGTGTGATTTTCTCCTTTCAAGAGTTAAATCTGCTCTAGTTTCTGCCTGATTTTGGTCACCTTCCAATCCCTTCCAACAGTTCACTTTTTTTCTATTTCATCTAGACTTTATAATTAGTATCAGTAAGATAGCACAATACAACTACTCTGCCATTATCCTAAGTTGGAAGTCTCCTGGTTCCTTCTTTTTAAAATGAGGATAATGTGTACTTCTTAGGGTTTTTTTTCACCCGTGTGAAAGTTAAATAGGAATATACATCTAAAATGCCTGGCATAGATAAATATTCAGGAAATGTTATTTTCCTTCTCTTTAAGTTGAATTGGTATCTGCTTCCTTTTATCTTCCTTTCATTAGTCCTTGCTTTGCTCTCTGGGTCCATCCTATATATAGGATAATTTCTTTCCCATGTGGCACCCCATCAGGGATTTGATGACAGAGATCATATCCTGTGCCTCCAAGTCTCCTTTGTCTTGAGGCTAAAAATCCCAGTTCTTCCTGCCATTTTTCAGATTTTCTATCGGGAACTTGGAGTCTCTTTAACTATCTTATCTCTTCACTGAGGAATCTCCTAAGCTCAAGGTCTACAAACTCTATCATGGGAGCAAGTCAACGTATCTTCTGAGTTGCAAGATCTCCATCTGGAAAACAGCGTAATAATCCCCATCCAGTTTGTGCCTTGTAAATCAGACGCCTAAACTTTAGCCACTGTTGGTGGGAGATTCTGAGGAGAAGTCCCCACTGCCCAGGTTCCTGTTGGCACTGATGGAGGGTCTGGGGCCCTCTTCCTCTGATCATCTTGGTGGTGGGGAAGAAGAGGAGAAAGGAGATCTTAAAACCATCATTCAGTCTCTCTCCACCAGTGAGGCCTGTGGCTAGTTTTCTCTTGAATGACCAAAGGCAACCACATCTTCCTCTGGCAAGTTTCGCTCTTCTTCCAAAGACCACACAGCCTCGTCTCACCTGAGAAATCCATATTCTTCCTGTCACTATAACTTTGACCCTATTCTTTACAAAATACCTCTAGTCTTATTATGCTATAGGAGTAGTTTTCTCCCTCTTGAGTGTCTCTGTCTGAAATATTACGATCAAATAATACATTGCCCCAAATTTCTCTCTGATTCCCAAATTTCTTTGGAGGGAAAGGGAATGGTAGTGATTTGTTTTTCTCCAAATGACAGAAAGCAATAACAAAGGTACGACAATTCTCTTATAAAGTCCTCACACAAGTGAGTAGGGGGATTATAAAACTTTTATCCAAAGCAGGATACTTTTGAGAGTGAAAAGGGACACTTAATAATTATGCCATGACTGTTTCAGGAAAATTGGAATGTATATGGCATTGTGCTATTACATGCTATTGGGTCTGGTTTCCTGTAAAGCTTCCTGATCCTTAAGGAAAAACTGTTATGCAATTTGAATCATCAAAAATACAGGTGAACAGCCCTTTGCTCCATTCCTCTATAGAGACTTCCTTTCTCAGGAACTTTATTGCTGGGGACACCACCGTGGAGGTGCAGGGGGATTAGACGGGATCGCCTGTGCAGAGCTACCATGGAAAAGGAATGCTGTGGTCACTTTTCTCTGAAGCACATTCTCAGCTCTGGAGGCAAAGACTTGAGCTGAAATCACCTTCTTGCGAGTCAAGGACTCACTGCCCCTCATTGAGCTGCGTCCTGCCTGGCTAATATCTGTTTGCTCACACAGCTCCCACAAAAGGTCACTGCCTTCCCCCAGAGGTGCTGGTTTGCATATAATGAAGCTGAAAGTGACCCTCCTCTCCTCTAGCTCAATTTAGCTCCAGTCCTAGCCCAAGTCTAAGTCCCAAATGGAATATTCAAGAAATACATGTTACACTCATCTTGCTATTTTCTGAACAAGTCATGCTTTTTCACGCCTTGCACCTTTCCACACTGCTATTGTCATGTCTAGAACGCCTTCCTCCTTTCTAATCCTTTCCATCTGGTAAGATTTTACTTATTTTTTAAGTCCTAACTCAACATGTGCTTTGTGAAACCTTTTCTGACACCTCTCATCTCCACTCCTCTGCTTCGGGTGACAGAATTCATTAGGATTTGCTTCTGCTAATGTAATAAAAAAAAAATATTTTTTTGATGCATGACAGTAGTTTGAGCAAACTAAGACTTCATTCCACTTTCACATGGAAGAAGTCAGAAGGTCGGTAGTCCGAGGCTGGTATGGTGGCTCCTTGATGCCTTCAGGGATTCAGGCTCCTATCTCTCTGCTTTGCAATACTCAGAGTATGGCTTTCTTCTCCAGGTCATCTCATGGTTCAAGATATTTGCGGGAGCTACAGCTGTATGTCCATATGACAGCTGGAAGAAGAAACAGCAGGAGGACAAAAATGGATTTTCCTAGCTGATCAGTTTCTTTTTACATTATAGTTGTGAATACATGAAAACATCTTTTCTTGTATTAAACCAACCTTGAATTCCTGGAATTAACCCAACTCGGTCAAATGTGTTATCATTATACACATTGCTGGATGCTACTTGCTAATGCTTTAAGATTTTTGCATTTGTGGTTCATGAATGAGACTGATCTGTAATTTACCTTTCACATGCTGTCTTTGTCAGGTTTTAGTATTATCATTATGTCAACTTCATAAGCCAAGTAGAAACTACTTCCTTTTTTTGACACCTTGGAATGCTTATGTAAGACTGGAATTATTTGTTCCCTTGAATGTTTAGTAGATCTCATGATAAAACCTTCTGAACCTAAGATTTTCTTTATGGGAAGACTTAACTATTCATTCAAGTTTCTTTCATGATTACAGTATTATTCAGGTTTCTATTTCTTCTTGATAAGTTATGTTTTCTAGGAATATGTAGATTTCATCTAACTTTTGTTTAATATATTTTATCTTTTTGCCTGGTTTTTCCGTCTGCTGTTTCTGCTGCATTCCAGATAATGTCTTCAGTTCTCTCTTTCAGTTCGCTGATTCTTATTTTTCATTTTTAGGTTTCTCTTTGGTTCTTCAAATCTACTCATTTTTTCTGATATTTTCAAGCATTTAGCATCTTTATTGAGGAACACCTGACATACAATAAATGACATGTTTATAGTGTACAATTTAAGTTTGATGATTGTATACACTTGTGAAACCATCACCACAATCCAGAAAATGAACATATGCATCATCCCCTGAAGTTGCCCTGTTCCCCCTCTATAACCCCCTGGTCTGTCCCTCACTGCCTACCTCCCATTCTCAGGCAACCACTGATTTGCTTACTGTCACTATAATTTAGTTTTCATTTTTAGAACTTTATATAAATGAAATAACATCATATGCACTCTTTTGTTGTTGTTGTCTGAATTCTTTCATTCAATATAATTATTGTGAGATTCATTTATATTCTTGCATGTATCAATATTTCATTCCTTTTTATTGCTGAGTATATTCTACTCTATTACTATACAGAAATGTGTCTATTCGTTAACCTGTTGGTGGACATTTGGGATGTTTCCAGTTTTTGACTATTACAGATAAAGCTGCTATGAAGATTTATACACAAGTCTTTGTATGGACGTGTGCTTTCATTTCCACTGAGCACCTACAAATGGAGTGGCAGTTTATATGGTAGGTGAATGTTTAACTTTTTAAGAAACTGCCGACTGTTTTCAAAGTGGTTCTTCCATTTTATGTTTCCATCGGCAGCCTATGAGGGTTCCAGTTGTTCCACATTTTTGCCAATACTTCTATGGTAAGTCTTTTTAGACATTCCAATAGACCTGTAGCATATCTCATTGTAGTTTAAATTTGCATTTTTCTGATAACCAGTGAAGGTGTGTCTTGTCTCTTTTTCTGATCATTCTGGCTAGAGAGTTATCAGTTTTATGATCTTCTCAAAGAACTAGCTCTTGGTTTTGTTGATTTTCTCTATTTTCTGTTTCATTGATTTCCACTCTGATTTTTGTTATTTCCTTTCTCCCACTTCCTTTGGGTTTCATTTACTCTTTGCTTTCCACTTTCTTAAGGTGAAAGCTGAGGCCATTGATTTGAGACCATTCTTTTTTTTTTTTTTTTTTTTTTGATTTTTCCTTTTTCTCCCCAAAGTCCCCCAGTACATAGTTGTATATTTTCAGTTGTGGGTCCTTCTAGTTGTGGCATGTAGGATGCCACCTCAGTGTGGCCTGATGAGCGGTGCCATGTCCACACCCAGGATCCGAACCGGCAAAACCCTGGGCCGCTGCAGTGGAGCACATGAACTTAACCACTCGGCCACAGGGCCAGCCCCCAGCCTATTCCTCTTTTTAATATAGGAGTTTGACGTTATAAATTTCCCTCTAAGAACTGCTTTAGCTGGATCCCATAATTTTGAAATGGTACATTTTTATTTATATTTAAGTCAAAATACTAATTTCCTTTTTTTTTCTTCTTTGAGCTATTGGTTATTTAAAGTATGTTATTTAACTTCCAAATATTTGGAGATTTTCAATATATCTTACTGTTACTGATTTTTAACTCAATTGTGGTCTGAGAAAATACTTGGGTGACTTGAATTGTTTTAAATCTATTTAATGAGACTTGTTTTATGGTCCAGAATGTGGTCCATCACGGTGAATGTTCCAGGCACACTTGAAAAGAATGTATATTCTTTGGTTATTGGGTCGAATGTTCTATAAATGTTAATAGGTTGATTGATAATGCTATTCAAGTCTTCTATATCCTTACTGATTTTCTGTCTATTGTTTTAACAATTATCGAGAAAGGAGTATTGAAATCTTTTACTATTATTATGGATTTGTCTATCTCTCCTTGAAGTTGTATCAGTTTTTACTTCAAATATTTTGTTGCTTTTTTATTAAGTGCATAAGCATTTAGGATTATTATGTCTTCTTGATAAATTGCCTCTTTTATCATTATGAAATAATGTTCTTTATTCCTGGTAACATTTTTGGCTCTGAAATATACTTTGATATTAATATAACCACTCCAACTTTCTTTTGATTACTGTTAGCATGGTGTATCTTTGTCACTCCTTTTATTTTTAACCTATTTATGTCTTTATATCCAAAGTGGTTTTCTTATAGGCAACATATAATTAAATCTTGTTTTTTTATCTAATGTGATCATCTCTGCCTATTAACTGAAGTGTATAGAACGTTTATAAATTTAGTGTTTTTATTTACATGATTGGCTTTCAATCTATTATCTATTTTTTTCTATTTTTCCAAGCTGTTCTTTGTTCCCTTGTTCTTCTTTTTCTGCCTTCTTTTGAATTAATTGAGTATGTTTTTATGATTCCTTTTATCTCCTTTGTTGGCTTATTAGCTGTAGCTCTTTGTTGTGTTATATTAGTAGTTGCTTTAGCATTTATAGCATACATCTTTACCTTACTACATTCTATCTTCAAAAGGTATACTGCTACACATATAGATAAGACCCTTACAAGTGTACTTCCATTTCTCCCTCTTCCAGCTTTTGTCATGCAGTCGACTTCTACATCATACCTCACAATGCATTATTATTATTTTTCCTTTAAACAGTCGATTATCTTTTAAAGATATTTAAATAATAGTAGTTATTGCTTGTCACCTCTGACTAGAGTCTCCTCTCAGGTCATCTTTTGCTGTTCTGTGCCTCTTCCTCTGTGCTGCTCTGAGTTGTTCTTTACTGCTTTGCTCCAAGTCTGGGTACAAAACCTTTCACTGATTTCCCCAAAGAACACTCGGTACAGTAAGGGGGGTGGGGGGGTGGGGGGAGTGGAAGGAACATGTGTAAGGTTAACAAAAGCAAAGGAAAAGTTGAAACTGGATGTCAGATATGCCTATCCCTAGGGTCCATCAATTGTGCCCTCATTGAAATCATATCACCCCTGCCATCTCTTGCTTCTCGCTCCAGAACTAGTGCCATATTGTGGGTTGGCTTACCTCCACAGGTGGGAGGCCACTTTGACCATGTCCTTCTCCATGGACTGCAGGCCCTGGAAAGACTGTGAGATCTTTTTTCCCCCAATCCAAAGCCCACCTCATTTCCTTCCCAGGAGACTGAGAAACTGTAAGTCTTGCAAACCAGATACACTATGTCTATTCCAAGGGCAAGGTTGGGCTCTATGGCCTGACAGGCAGTCACGTGGTCAACAGTATATTCCCCAAAGACTACACCAAACCACCTCCAGTTCCATTTCCCAGTTCTTTACCTCCTGCATGAGGCAAAAAGAACATAAGACATGCACATCTCTCCTGGTTGAACATAGGCTCATGACCTCAGTAGCACGTATTTGAAAAAAATGCACACATATTTCCCAAGAAACGAGTGAAGACATTGCTGGTTAGTCCTTTTAGATTTTATTTTTATTTTTATTTATTTTTTGGTGAGGAAGATTCGCCTTGAGCTAACATCCATTGATAATCTTCCTCTTCTTTTTTTGTCTGAGGTAGATTAGCCTCGAGCTGATATCTGTGCCAATCTTCCTCTACTTTGTATGTGGGATGCCTCCACAGCATGGCTGATGAGCAGAGTAGGTCCACACCTGGGATCTGAACCCATGAACCAGGGCCACCAGAGCAGAGTGCACAGAACTTTAACCACTCAGCCAAGGGGTTGGGCCCTGAACGTTATTTTTAGAAAAATAATCTCTCCACAAGGGCCTGGTCCTGCTAAAGGTACAACTAATCTACAGCACAGTACAGAAGACTCAACATCTCAGTGTACGTTTGGACCACGGCAGTGGCTCAGTGCTTACCCGAGAACCGTGGAGCATATCTACTGGCCTTACATCTGCAATATAGTGTGTGGTTAAGAGTATAGACTGAAAGGCCTTTCTTTAATGGCTTTTCTCAGAACAAAAGGAGGGTCTTAATAAAAAATTCCTCTTTCCCTCTAGAAGCAGACACTTTTCATGATCCTCCAAATGGAAGTTTCCAGACCTCACCAACTTTAAAACCTAGAACTAATTTTAAGTGAACTTTCTACTAACAACCTTAAAATAACTAGATATTTCTACTGTGTGGAGGTTTGAGACAGAATACGATAAAATTTCTAATAATCATTGCCACCAAAGGTACACAACTACACTGTGTCCTTACTTACCTTGCCCAGAGACACTTTGGGAGAGCCTGCCCAATCTCAAAAGGGCTATCTCATGTTATGCACGTTCTTGCCCTCCCTTTTCCCCAATATGTGTTTGGCCCAGAGCTGGATACTTGTCCCAAGACCAGCCATGGGCCAATCAAACCACTTTACTCCAGAATTTAAAGAAGAGTCAGCACTTGGTAGGTAGTGATGGGAATTTGAGTTGAAATGTACAGTTGAGGATAGAGTAGGTTCCATATGCAATATCCCACACATACTGAAGTTATAGGGAGTAGAATTCACAAAGGCAGCAGAAGAAACAGGCTAGCAGGAGAGGAGTACAAAGCAAGAACCATATGTCCCCTGGAAAGGAGATGAAGAGAGAGCAGCTGCCCCCATTCCTGACATCACTGACCCCAGTGGCAGGCTCAGCTGTGCTCTTGCCCTGGTGCTGTGACGTCCCTCCATGTGGTGGAGACTGTGATTTTCCCATCCAAACGCCACTATCTCCTTTGCAGTTTTATTAGCGTGGTAATGTGCACAAGAAAAGAATGTACCTCTCACCTCCCTTTACGGTAGGAATGGCCTCAGTCTAAGTCCTGGCTAAAGAGACTCAAGTGGAAGTTGTTGCGTTGAATTCCTGGAAAGCTCTTACAAAGGAGGGAGGCAGCTGGAATGCACTTTTTTGCCCTCCCTGCCTTCCTTCTATCCGCCACCTGGAGTGCAGAGTTGGTGGCTAAAGCCCCAGTTTAAGGCTAAGGATGGAGGAGTAGAAAGATGAAGAAATCTGAGTCCCTGATGAGGATTAAGCCACCGCACTAGCCTGAGGTTGCCCACCTCTCGATTTCTTTTAAGGAGAGAAAAACAAACTCTTCATGCCAATTTTGCTCAGTTGAGAGCTAGAGGCGATATAGAGCCCTCACAGAGCTACAACTCATTCAGCAAATGTTCCATGATAAGCACAGGTTGGCAGCCCATGAGCTGAGACGTGGGCTCACCCTCCCTGTGGTGACTGCCTTCCAGGGCCCCATGTCTGTGCAGGAGGTGGAAGAGCAGATGCTTCTGGAGCAGGAACAGAGCTACTTTGCGGAGTGGCTCCCAACAGCATCAAGGTGGCGGTATGGGGCTCCCTCTTCAGGGCCTGCAGACGGTCATGTGAGGAATCCCTTCTCGGGGCCTCAAGCTGGCAGCCATGCTCGTGGGCAGTAGCACCACTATTCGTGAGCTTTTAAAACACATCTGGGAGCAGTTTTCTGTGATGGTCACCAGGTCTTCCTCCACTGGTTTATAGGAGAAGGAATGGTTGGAGTGGAATTCACAAAGTAGAAAATGACACAGTGATCTTGTGTTGGAATACCAGCAGTGTGAGGAAACTACAGGGAACGATAGAGAAGAAACTTTTGAAGATGGTGAAGAAAAGATTAGTTAAGAAAGGAAACTCTCTGCCTCCAGTTCTAAAAAAACTAGGGTATTTCTTTAACTTTTTATAACTGAGACTTGTGCATCTTCAGACTTAATGGCCACTGGGTCTAATGGCTCACAAGGTTCTAAACAAGTTTATGTAGGACCCTCAAAGACGTGAGTGTAATAGCAGCCATCTGAAATATAGAAAGTACACTAAAATGGTAAGGGATTGGCAACCCCACCAAGCAGATCAGAAGATGAGAATTTCTGATCAGAACTTGTAAGAACTGGTGGGCCATATAAGGCTAAATATACAAGCCTTATTTTCCATTAAGTGTTCAGCCATGTCTGAGATTTAGCAGGGAGCGTAGTTAGAATAATCTGTGGTTTTTCATCCTTTTTGATGAAACCCTGAAGTTGTACAGTAATACCATATCCTGAATATGCAATATTAAAATTTGAAGCAATCTTTTCATAATAAGATGCTAAAAGTGGTAAAAAGAAGTTTGCTGAAAAAAAATTGGCGGTATGTAGTAGGGTTGAAAGTATGCAAACCTTATCACCATACAATTCCCTCACAAGCGTATGCCCTAGAAGAGGGGTCAGTAAATTTTTTCTGAAAAGGGCCAGATAGTGAGTATTGTCAGCTTTGCAGGCCATGTAGTCTCTGTCGCAACTACTCAACTCTGCATTTACAGCCTAAAAACAGCCATAGACAATATGTAAACAAGTGGACGTGGCTATATTCCAATAAAACTTTACAAAAACAAGCGATGGGCTCGATTTAGTCCAAGGGTCATAGTTTGTCAACTCCTGCTAGAGAAACTCATGCAGATGTGTGCCAAGATATGGCTACAAGAATATTACTGCAGTATTGTTGGTAATCACCCAAACTGGAAACAGCCCAAACCTAAATGTCCATCAGCAGGAAACTCAATAAATGGATTGTAGTGCGTGCATCCACGGAATATCAAACAGCAAAGCAAAAGACCTCTGTATACGTCTAACCATCTTCTTTCAAGACTCATGAAAGAATCTTGAAAACAAAATACTGAGCAATAGTAGCCAGACACAAAAGAATACATCCTGTACGATGTTTGGTTCGGTAAAACTAAACTATATTGTCTGGGAATGCTATCAAATAAAGGGAACAAGCAGTTACAATGAAAGCCGAATGGCAAAAAGCCATCGTGAGCAGAAATGGGTTCATAGTGGGCCTTGGGCCTTTGCAACATCCTACTCCTTGACTTCGGTGATGGTTACATAGGTATTACTATTTAATATTTTATAGAAGTTGTCCGTTTAGGTTTTTATATACTGTTTCGTACGTGTGTAAATTTCATAAGAAAAATGTGAGTTTCTTAGTCCTTTCCATCTTTAAAATGCTACAGTAATACCATGTATTACTGTTAATAATGCGTTGTCTGAGTCTCTCTGGAATGAAAGGTGCCACTCACGGTTTTTATTTTCTGCGTAGGAGCAGGTGCCTGTCTGGCCCCACGCGCTGCAAGCTGAGGTCGGCCAGCAGTATGAATTAATCAGGAGCATATCAGCCAGGACTCCATCCGGGTACTTTCACATGCGTGTAACACCATTTCTTAGTAGATCATATGCCTTTTATTTTGTAGTCTGCAAGATACTAATGTGCAACCCTTTGAGAAAACGTCTGCATTGTTCCTGTAGGTGAAATCAGACGTTGGCGACATGGTATTCCGGAGTAGCTGGGGTCTGCCGCTGCCTTCCCTCTTTTACTCTGAAAAATATTATGAAATTGAGAAGTGCTATCTTTGATAGTGTCTCCTGGGAGCAGAGCATGCGATGAACAGACTTCCACCGTGGAAGAGATGGGTGAGG
The DNA here is from genome assembly GCF_041296235.1 of Equus asinus. NCBI lineage: Eukaryota > Metazoa > Chordata > Mammalia > Perissodactyla > Equidae > Equus > Equus asinus. The sequence goes on from NC_091794.1 coordinate 84,537,034, forward strand.
AGGTTAAGTAAATTTTCTTTGTGTAGTTCCCATTAAACTTCAATCAGAGTTACAGAAAGAAATTTCCTCCAGGCGGCTGCGAATACAGGTATTGGTTTGACTTTAATAAAAGTCATCACTGATCTCTCTGAGGTCTCTAGTGGAATGAGCTCAGCAGAATTCAGGCAGGTCCTTGAGAGGGAAAGCGCCCACTTAAACATCGCATTATCCTAATAACCCCATTCCGAGCTGCCGTCCTATTATTTTAAAGGTCTTCATTTGCAAATTGTGATATTTGAAAGTTTTCTTTTTACATTATTGCAGAAAGCAGGATGGATCTTCCTGAGGGCCCCTCACCTATTTACGCATTCTCTCTCCTTCCAGGCCAGCGAGAGACGGCATTATGAGTAATCCAGGCTCCCCAGCACATTCACATGGTTCCCTTCATTAAACCACCTGTTTACAGTGACACCTACTTTGGAGGCAAGACTGATTTTAATGAGGTTTGTTAAGAAAGAAGACAAATTCTCTCGTGACTAAGAATAGCCTTGGTCAAGAGGCGGATCAGGAATAACATTGTCCCAAGACATGAACTCTCACCCATTCAGAAAGTTATCCAACGAATCTTTTTGGGGCCCCTACTGTGTGTTAGGCACTATTCTAGGTACTGGAATAAAGTAGGTGTCAAGGTAGACAAGATCATTACAACCTAGTTAAGGGAGACACACAGTGAACAAGTGAAAAGTTAGTAAGACAATTTCAGACAAGAAGATATTTTCAAAAATAAGATTGGATAATAGGCTAGGTGGCAATGTGGGATGGTGGCACGAGTGTAGACAGGGTGGCCCCCTTCAGAAGATATCGTGTGAGTTGACAAGTAATTGATAAGAAGGAGCCATCCATGCAAATATTTCGGGGGAAGAGGGGTTCCAGGGAGAGAGTATAGCAAGTGTCAAATGCTGAAAAGAAGGCAAAAAGAAATTCAGAGCTGCCAAGTGTCTTGAATGGGGAAAGAGGAATAAGAGATGCATTTGGAAAGGCAGACAGGGGCCAGGTCCTTCAGAGCCTTCTGGGCCATGGTAAGGTTTGAATTTTATTGTACGTGCGAACATCTCTTTGTTCCTTGAATATGTAAATAAGTATTTCTTAGGATAATGCCTGGCTTTCTTTCCGGGATGCAGGTCTAGTTGGGTGAGTGTGAGGGAAAACGCAAAGTGCCTCTGAATCCTGGCTTTGCCCCTTAACTTTTGCACAACCCTGAGCAAGCTTCCCCCGCCTCTCCGAGGCCCATCTGTAGAATGGGATGACCACACCACTTCCTGGTGTCACGGTGAGTATGAAATGTCTGTGAAAATGCCCTGCCCAGTGTCCACACTCAGGTGGCGCTTGATAAATTTCAGTAGACTCTCAATCTGAACAACGCCAGGCCCCTGCTAAACCTCTGAGGAAGCCTTCTTTTCAGTAAAAGCTCAATGTCTAAAATGAGGTCAAGCCAGCAATACCACATGAAGAAAAATGTGAAAATGTTAACGGGTCCTAGGCAAGCTACCTGGGGGGAGTGGGATAGGCACCGGTTCTGGTCCCAGCTCTGCTGCTCACTAAGTGGATGATCACAGGAAACTGGGCCTCAGTTTCCAACTCTGGAAATCAGGAGTAATCATCATGATAATTCTGGCCCTGCCCACCTCACAGACTTATGAGAGTTTCCGACGCAGTGATGGACGTAAACCGTGAGGGCTTTGCACAGGTGAAGTTAGCCTCCTGGGCTCCATTGCTAACGCTCCGCTCTCCATCCCGGGAGATGGAGGGCAAAATGCTAAGACCTCAGAATCAGTCTCAGTCGGGGCTTCGAGTTGGAGGAAGGAGCAGGCCATCCCCTTCAGGACTTCCCTCAGTCTTATTCTCTCCTGTAAATGAATTCATTTATGCATTTTCTTAGGACGTTCTGTCATTTACACTCTTTATCAGATTTAGAATGACTTTAGTCTAATTTCCTGGTCAAGTGTCCCCTCTCTTTGGGAGGGTAAGGGTACCCATCTTAATGCAGAAGCTTCCTGCTCACTCTCTCCTTTCTCCACTCCGCCTTCCTTCTCCTGTCCCGTTTATGCTGAAGTAGAGCCAATAGACCGAATTTCACTCTGGACTGCCCAGGACTCTCAGCAGGATTACTAGAAAGACTCTGGTCAGCAGAGTTTACGAAGCAAACCGAACAGTCCTGCAGGGGTTCCAGCCTCGCTGATTAGAAAGGGTCCCTAGGTTCGGGACTGCATTTGAAGCTCCAGCCTCTCTTTGTTCCCACCCTCTGCCTGAGCAAAGGGACACAGATGAGGAAAGCATGGCGGAGACCAGGCAGGAACGAGCGGCTGTGAGTGTGGGCAAGGCGGAGCTCAGACAGATGGACAGACGGACAGATGGAGTGGGAAAGAGGTCCTGGTGACAAAACTGGAAATTGGAGACCGTCAGAATAGCTCGGACATGACATCAACACACAAATGTACTTCTGCACTGAAACTGAGATGGGGACCCAAAGGGACAAACACAGTTGGGCCACAGGCACTTGGGAGAAGAAGAAGAGGAATGTAAATATGGAATCAAGCGGTTTGGGGTTTTCATTCTGTTTTTGTCAACTCTTGCTGGTTTGAGTGCAAGTCTGTTTCCAGAGGTCCTGGAAATGAAGGTGATGGGGCAGTGGGGAGGCAGGCCTGTGGAGGGTGAGGGTCTTCCCATTAGGGAAGCCTGATGATACACATTCTCCTATTTGATAGCCAGGTCAGATCTGTGAAGTAGCGTAGGAATGGTCATTATTCCATTTACAGGTGAGAAAACTGTCTGAAGGGATTAGGGACTTGTCCTTTGGGACGCAGCTTATAAAAGGCAGGGTTTCTACTTAAGTCAGCTGGCTCCAGTCCTGAGCCTAATGGGCAGGACCATCACAAGACGCCTCTCACTTACCCTCAACAGCAGCCCCACCTCCTCCACCACCGTCACCCAGCACCCCAGAGGGAAGAGTGAGAGTCCAGACCCCCGAAATGGTGCTGACTCTCATTAACTGGAAGGAGAAAGGATGGGCCCACAGCTCTTTCCTGCTTAAAGGAACAATTTGTACTGATTAGGAAAGGCATTTGCTCAAGTCTGCAAATCCTTTTAAGAACTAGAATCCACTTCTATGCTGAAAAGGCTTGCACTGGGAGCTTCTAACAGATGATAATTACTCGTCAATTACTCTTTTGTGAAACCTCTGGGCCCAGCAGAGCACCTTGAGGAGGTGGTGCCTGCAAGCCCAACTCTGCCTGCCCTGCTCCTCCAGCATCTCATCTTAAGAACCCAAAACGAAGCTGCTGGGCTCCAGGACAGACCAGCAATAGGCCCCAGTCTGATCTGCAGCCCATATTTTTTGCCAGATAAAATACAGGTGTGCCAGCTGGGACATACTTAACTAAAAAATTATGTGTTGTTTATCTGAAATTAGAATTAAATTAAAATTTACCTGGGCATTCTGTATTTTAATTGGCTCAGTCTGGCAGCGCTACAGGCCACCCACCCCTTTTCCCATGAGCCCTGCTAGCTGGCCCCTTCAAATCACGAATGGTCACTTGGGTAAGAATGCCTTTTCTTCTCTAGACCGCGCCCCCTCCCCCCCATGGTTTGGATTCCCCAGAATCTGTGGGGGTTGGGTAGACATAAATATAGATTGAGGCCTACTATGTGCCAGGCTCCCTCTGAGACTTTACATATTCTAATTCATTGTAATTCCACCAAACCCCTCTGAAGTAGGTATTCTTAGTCTGTTCATGGTTGAGGCAATCAAGCATTTATGGAATCCAGGGAGAGAGCAGATGACGCTGTGTGATGTTATCTTTCTAAGCCTCTATCTCCTCCACAAAATGGGAGATGCTCATAGTAATGCCCATCCCACACAGCAGATTAAATGAGACACTGTACCAACATAATCACCCGAGGGCCCGGCACACGGTTAGGGCTCAGTACTTGAGGTTGGCTTTGGGACTGATTTCCAGGTTCCACCTTTGGTAGATCCAAGGCACTTCCCATGGCCAGGCAGTGTGGACTACAGGATTCCATTTGGCAGAAGCAGAAGCTTTAGGAATGTGACTGAAGACCAGGAAATCCTTGCAGCTCTGCCCCAGCTGTGAGGGGCCCCAAGTGCTTCATCTCTAGGCACCTGCTTTGTTGTCTATAAAATGAGGAATAATTATGCTCGAAGCCTCAGCATGTGGAGCAATGAGTTGATGGTTCAGAAGGGCCTTTGAAATCCCAAACCCATGGGCAGTTCAAGGCCATGCGTGAATGTTCACATCACCACCTGGGCATCTCCCAAGTTGTGGCCTGACTGCCAACAGACGGCCTCTGGGCAATTAGGCCTTGTCCTAAAGTGAAGGACAATGTTCCTTGGTTTCCCATCCCAGTGGTATTGGGCACTGCCTAGCTGAATTGTCCTCCTCCTACCTCCCCTATGATCTGTTGCCTGACCGGACTTCCTTTCAGAGCCTGCACATGGCTCTTCCCAGGTAAGTCATGGCTTCTCTCCAATGGATGGTCAAGTTCTAATCAACCATCAGCCTGGGCCATGCTAGTTGGAATCACAAGATAACACAGGTGAACAGCTGGAAAGAGTTCTAGGAACTAGTGTTCTCAAATATCCTCCTCAGCCTTCTGTAGAAAACCATGGAATGTATGGTTTGTAAATAGGGTTGAAAAACTTCTGTGCCTAAGATGCATGTCTCAGAGGGCTTCCAGTTCTTCTGGTGACTACAGTAACTGAGCAACTGGTTGCTGAAGAAATGAGAGAGGACAGGAGAGGTAAAGTCCAAGGGCCTCCCGAAGTCTCTTCTAAATGATTAGCAGGTTAACTAAAAATGGCATGGAACTAGGTATACAGGTAGGTACATGGGTGCTTTCTTAGCACAAGAGTCCAGAGAAAGCTTAAGCTTTGGGAGGGCAGTGACCATGACCATCTCCATCAATGCTGAATCTCTTGTGTCTAGATCAGTGTCTTGCACATGGGAGGTTCTCAGAAAGTATTTGGTGATGGATGGATGGATGGATGGATGGATGGATAGATGGATGGATGGATCATTCATCAGGCAACATCCAGGTATAAAGCAACAGTTGAGAAGAAAAAGCCAGGATGATGTTCTAGAAGGAAATCAGGAGCAGCAATTCTGGGACAGAGGTGGGCAGCCCATTAGGGTCACCCTTTGCAGGCCTGTGGTGGAGAAGGACGTAGATTTGGCCTGGAATCAAATCCATAAAAAAAAGACTGCGTATGGCTGTGCTGCCAAGATCTCAGACGACACCTAGACCCACTTTCCGTTCTCTTCCATTTTACAAGACCAAAAACCTTGGTGCATTCTTAACTCCTCTATCCTCTCCTACCCTGTATTCAATGTATCATCAAATCCTCTTGGCTCCACCCTAAACATACATCCCCAGTGCAATTACTTCTCATCATCTGTATGGTTTCCATCTTGATTCAAGCCATAGCATCTCTCCTCTGGATGCTTTCAAGATCTCCTAACTGTCGCCCTGTTTCTACTCATGCCCCGGGCACCTACTCCCCATAGAGCAGCCACAGTGATTCCTTTAAAAAGTCAGATCAAGACAATCCTCTGCTCAGAATCCTCCAATGCTTCCCGCCCCCAACTCATTCACAGTAAAAAAACTCTTTGCAAGGGACTCCGAGGCCCCACACAACCTTGCCTCCATTGTCTTGCAGACCAATGTCCCCCTCATTCACTGCTCTCCTGCTGCTCTGGCCTGTTGTAGCCTGCTCACTATTCCCCAGACAAACTGATGTGTCCGTCACCTCAGGGCTTCCGTACTTACTCTTCCTTCTGCCTGAGCATTTCTAGATGGACCCGGCCTAACTCTGAGGTCAGCTGGAGATGAGTGTTATACACGATGCTTCTCTCCTGCCATAATGAAATTTCTGTCTCCAGCTAACGGGTCTCTTGGAGCCCAAGCTGGCTCTTCTCCTGGCTGGTTAGGGCATGCTCAGGTCCTTGCCAGGAGAAAAAGCCAGCCTCTGGAGTTAGGAATTTGGGAACAAGGTATATATAATTGTGTAGAATATACACTGCACAAGGGCACAAATCAAGGTGGTCAATCAGGGCTGGAATCCAGCCTGAGTACCGTTTACAAAGCTTGCCAAGTGGTACACCCCTATGAGGGCTGCATCCTACCAGAGGAAGCTATGACCTGCTTGGGAAGCAGACCCAACAACAAGGGCTGGCTGGATGGGAGACAGCTGACATTCAAGGGAGAGGTCCGAAAGGCAAGGGGTACAGCCTGAGTCCTGGTCCTGGAAACAGTGGGTGCTGCCTGAGCTTCACAGTGGGAAACCAGCAAAAGCAGATACCAAGCAGCTAGGTGGGTAGTAGGAAAGCCCCTGGCTCTCTCTGCCTCTCCAACTATATAATGTGGTTTCCAACTAAGCCAGGGATGGGGGCAGCCCACCCTCTAGCTGTGGCTATTAAGTCAAGTACCCCTGGTAATCCAGGGTGTCTCTAAGAGTCCTCCTGGCTCAGATGCAAAATCTAAGCAGCTTCTAAACACTCCAAGGAAGCACCTGCTCGGTGGCAGCTGCCTCCACAGCCATGGCAGCTGTGCTGGGGGTTGGGGCTGCAATGCAGGATGGAAACTTTGGAAAAACATGTGAGAGGGTGGCCCCGTGGTACAGGTCGATCCTTGACCCAAAGGACTAGGGGCTTCGAAAGGAAGTTCTTCCCCTCCCTGCCTCTTGACCCCAGAAACTCTGTTCTGTCCCTTTTCCTTCCAGAAGGAACAGACAGAGCCCTAGCCGCCACCTCCTAAGAACAGACAGCCCCATCACCAAAGGCCCCAGACAATTAATTACCCACCATCATGGCACTGTTTAGCCTTCAATTTTTTTGACTACCACAAGGATCAACTCAATCTGTGAGCCTTCACTGGGCCATTTAAGGGAGCATCATAACTCTTTCTGTTCCCCAGAAATTGTAACCCGGACTCGGTTTTGTAATGCTAATTGCCTTATCTTCATAAATTCTACAGTCTTACATAATTTACCCGCATTGTAGCAGGATTTCCCAAGAATAAAAAAGCAGGTGCCGTCAATGGTAATTTGAATAAGAAAAGACATGTTAAGTGGTTCTTCTCTCACTAGTAATAGAAATTAATTAGCTTTGAGCGGCTTTGGAGGTTTTTGCATTTTTTGCTGTAACCTGTTATGTTTTCTAATTGTATGGAAAGAAGGTTTGATTTGATCACATTATTTGGTGACGGAGAGGCCTCTGTTTGGAGTCAAAGGTACAGGAAGGGTGGCAGCCAGAAGGGTGGGAAGCCACCGGAGGCGTGCAGTCAGATAAACATGAGTTCTGAGCCAGGGTGAGCAACTTGCTAGCTCTGCGACCCTGGACAAATCACTTTCCCTCTTTACCCTTCAGCTTTCCCATCTGTAAGACAGGGGTCACCAACTCCAGCTGGCAGGGAGGGGGTTTAGAGCTGAGCGGATGGGAGCACTGGCTCTGGAGCTGGACATACTCAGCTTTGGATCCCGGGTCCGCTGCATCCTTGTTCTGTGACTTTTCCAGTTAGGATGCCTTTAACTTCAAGAAATGTAAAATGCCGTTTAAACTGGCTTAAGCCATAGGAAAATGTATGATCTCACGTGAGACCACCAGAGCTATGCAGGCTGCAGGGGTGCTACAATTGATGGACCATCCAAGGTCCATCCAAGATGATACTGACCAAGATGATATGGACCAAGATCTTGATCTACTTTCTCTCTTCACTCTGCTTTATCCCAGTGCTGGTCAGCCCCTCCCCTGGCAAGGAATACAAGTTTTCTGGTTCACATCTAGCAGAAGATGGAGTAAGCCTCTCCCCCTAACATGGGATATAAATTCTTCCCTTCAGGCTGACTGAGCCAATCAGTTTACCTGTGCATCCCTGGAGCAATAATTGACTCTGGGAGAAGGCCATCCACGGATTCTTTCCCTAATCAGGATTTATGTCCAGAGAGCTAGAATGGGGTGTGCATTCCTTAAATCACCCAGTGTACGGCACCCAGTGTAGACACGCTGTGCTGTAGTGGTAACATTCTCTCTGAGCTCAGTTTCCTTGTCTGTAAAATGGGCACAATAAAAACAGTACCTCCTCAAGTTGTTATGAGGATTTCATAACACAGATATAAAGCATGGTAGGCCCTTCATATGTTCTAGTTTCTTCCTCCTGTTTTCTTTTCTCTTTCCTTAAAATCCTTTCCATGATTTCCTTGAAAGGAATCCTCCAGCAAGTTATTCAAAGCAACTCTTTGGGCTCTGGAAGGACTAAAAGCAAAGGAGGGGAAAGATAGGAGAAATAGTTTCCTTCAATATATTCTCCAAAGCAGCACCTTTCAACCACAAGAAAACTATAATTAAGGGAATATGTTGCCAAAGATATAATTAAGGGAATATGACTATGATGAAAAGAGGCATTATGAAAGCAGGACATGCATGAGATGTGGAGAAGACAGTCAAAGGTTGATCTGGTTTTTTTATACACACCCCACCCCAGCTCACTCCTCTTAGATGGTTCCACCCTGAGTCCTGGCTCCAAATCGTGGCAAGCTGGGTGACAAGCAGGTCCCCTAGCTAAGGAAAAGGCTCAAGATCTCTTCCTCCACTTTCAGAATCATAAAGACAGGGACTAGAAGGCAGCTTTCCAATCAGCTGCTTTAAAAAACCTGAAATCCAGTGGTTATCAGACTGGATAAAAATGCAAGATCCAGCTATTTTCTGCCCACACACACAAAAAATACATTTTAAGTGTAAAGACCCAGATAGATTGAAAGAAAAAGACGGGGGAAAATATACCATGTTCTTTCTTATGCAAAGAGTGAGCATATGAAAGCTGCTGTGGCTATCTTAGTGTCAGACAAATTAGACGTCAAGATAAGGAATATTATCAGAGATAAAGAGAGATATTTCATAATGAGAAAAAGGTTAATTCATGAGAAAGACATGAGTATCCTAAATGTGTATGCATCTGTTAACTGATCCTCAAAAGAAATGAAGCAAACATCGGCTAGCATAGTTATTCTCTCAGTAATTAATAGAACAATTAGAAAAAAAAAACCTGTAAAAATATAGAAAATTTGAGTAACACTATCAACCAACTTTTCCTGGTTCACATTTATAGAACACTATACCTAACACCTGCAGAATATACATCCTCTCCAAGTGCACATGGAAAGCTCACCAAGAGAGGCCGTTTGCTGGATCATAAAATATGTTCCAATAAATTTCAAAAGATTGAAAACTTACAGAGTGTGTTCTCTGACGACAGTGGATTTAGGTTAAAAGTCAATAACACTAAGATATCTAAAAAAGTTCCAAATAATTGGAAATTAAGTGATGCACTTCTAAATAACCAATGCACCAAAGAAGAAATCACAAAGGAAATTGTAAGATATTTTGAACTGAATGATAATAAAAATACACTCATCGAAACCTGTGGGATGTAGACAAAGCAGGGCTCAAAGGGAAGTGTGCGTGTGTACAGGTGCACGTGCGTGTGTGTTTAAATGCTTATATGGAAAAGAAGAAAGATTTTTAAATAGATGATCTAAGTTTCTGCTTCAAGAAATTATAAAGAGGGCCAGCCTGGTGGCACAGCGGTTAAGTCACACATTCCGCTTCTCGCTGGCCCAGGGTTCGCTGGTTCCGATCCCGGGTGTGGACATGGCACTGCTTGGCAAAAGCCATGCTGTGGTAGGCGTCCCACATATAAAGTGGAGGAAGATGGACATAGATGTGAGCTCAGGGCCAGTCTTCCTCAGCAAAAAGAGGAGGATTGGCAGCAGTTAGCTCAGGGCTAATCTTCCTCAAAAAGAAAAAAGAAATTATAAAGAGAAAATTAAATAAAAGTAAGCAAAAGAAAGGAAATAATAAAGATACAAGTGGAAATAAATGAAATGGAAAAAAGCAAAGAAGTAAGAAAATTAATGAAGTCAAATTTCATTCTTTGGAAAGATTAATAAAATTGAAAAGACCCCTAGCAAATCTGATCAGAAAGAGAAATTCAAAAAGAGAGAGACACACAGAGAAAGAGAGAACACAAATATCAGGAATACAAGAGCTATCACTACAGATGCCACAGATATTAAAAGAAAAATAAAGCAATATTTTGCCAATAAATTTGGTAACTTAGATTAAATGGACAAATTTCTAAAACACATACACAAACACAACTTATTGAAATTGAGGCAAGAAAAAATAGATAATTGGAATACGTCTTTATTTATTAAACAATTTGAATTTATAATAAAAAACCTTCCCAAAAAGAAAACTCTATACCCAGTTGATTTCCTTTTTAGTTCTGTTAAATATTTAAGAAATAAATAACATCAATCTTGCACAAAATCTTTCAAAAAATAGAAAAGAGATGATGGAAGAGTTTCAACTCATTTTATAAAGTCAGCATAACTCAAAACCAGACAATGCTATTATAAGAAAAAAAGCCATATGCAAATATTTTTCATGAACATGGATGCAAAAATCCTAAATAAAAAAATAATACATCGAATCTAGAAATATATAAACAGGATACTGCATCATAGGCCAGGAATGCAAGGTTGATTTAACATTTGAAAATCGATATAATTCACTACATTACAAAAATAAAGGAGAAAAGTAATCTTAATAGATTCAGAAAAATCGTTTGAGAAATTCAGCACCCATTCAGCTGGCAGAACACTTCCTCAACCTGATAAAGGGCATCATAAACAACTGCAACAGTAATGACAGCAACAAGAAACAATAAACCTACAATGAATGTCATACTTAGCGGGTGAAATACTGAACAATTTTCACCTAATACTGAGAGTGAGGCTAGGATGTCTGCTGTCACCGCTTCCACGCAACACTGTATTGGAGGTTCTACCCAATATAATTCAGAAGAAAAAGAAAGAAACATTGGAAAAGGAGAAATAAAAGTGTCTTTATTCACCAACAACATGATTATTTAGGTAGAAATGCTAAGAAATAAATTTTTTTTAATTACTCAAACTAGCACATTAATTTAGCAAGATCACTGGTATATAAGATTAATATACACGATCAATTGTATTTCTATATACTAAGAGCAAACAATTAGAAAATTTCATTTACAATAGCGTAAAACTATAAAATAGTTAGGAATAAATTTCACAAAGGATGTGCAAGATCTTTACATTGAAAATACAAAAGATTAAAGAAATTCAGGAAGATCTAAATAAGTAAAGAAATATACCATGTTTATGATTGGAAGTCTCAATGTTGTTAAGATATTGATTTTCCTCCAAATTATAGGTACAATGAAATCTCAATCATAAATTCAATAGGCTATTTTTTAAAGTGAAATTGATGAGGTGATTCTAAAATATATATTAAATTGCTAAAGATATAAAATAACCAAAATAACCTTGAAATAAAGAACATAGCTGGAGGACTTTACCTGATTTTAAGACTGATAAAAAGTTTATAAAGCTACAGTAATCAAAAGAGTGTAGTGTGAAGATAAGGGTAGACAATTAGTTCAATGGAACAGAATAGAGAGTTCAGAAATAGATCCATCATATACAGGCATCTGAATTTTAACAAAAGCACCAAGGCAATTCAATGTGGAAATGAAAGTCTTCTCAACAAATGATGCTAAAACCAAGTGGAAAAATCATATGAAAAAAATTAACTTCGACTCCTACCTCAGGCCATATACAAAAATCAATTTGAATGGATAATAAACCTAAATGTAACATCTAAAACATCTAGAAGAAAACAAATGAAACAATGATTACAACATTGGGGTGGGAAAACATTTTTTTAGCATATAAAAAGAACTAATCATAAAACAATTGAGAAACTAGACTTCGTCAAAATTTCAAAACTGCTCTGCCATAACTAAAATGAAAAATAAGCCACAGATTGGGAGAAAATATTCTCAATACATATGTCTGTCTAGCTGTATAAAGAAATCCTGAAAGTCAATAACAAAAAGACAAACTACTCAATAAAAAAGGGCAAAATGCTTGAACACATACTTCATAAAACAATATGTATGAATGAGTATAAGCACATGAAAAGTTGCTATCATTAGTCGTTAGGGAAATGCATAAAAGCCACAATGTGATGCCACCTTACTCTCACTAAAATGGCTAGAATTAAAGAGATAGAAAATACTGTGTTGACAAAGATGTGGAGACACTGGAATTGCTCATAAGAGTGTAAAATGGAGAACTGTTTGATAGTAATTAAATATACACTTACCATATGATCCAGATAGTACACTCCTAGGTGGGTATTAGAGAAGTGAAAACGTATCTACTAAAAGGCCTACATGTGAATGTCCTTAGCAGCATTATTCGTAATAGCCTCAAAGTGGAAACAACCCAAATATCCATTAAAAGGTAAATTGGTAAGCAAATTGTGGTATATTCACACAATTGAATACTATCCAACAATAAACAGGATTGAACTAGTGACATATATTACAGCATGAATGAATCTCAAAAATATGTTGATCAAAAGAATCCTGATACAAAATTTATGTCTGGTAATAGAAATCAGAATAGTTGCCTATGGTGGGTAGAGATAGACCAGTTAGGGAAAACGTGGGAAGTTTTTAGTGACGGACTTATGTCCTATATCTTGATTGGGTGATTATTACGTGGGTACATACATTTGTTAAAATTCATCAAAGTATATAGTCAGAATCTGTGCAGTTCACTGTAGTTACATTTTACCTTAAAAAGAAAAAAAAAAGATGATCTGGTTATGAAGAATGGATCTGAGGAAGTACAGAGTGAATCCTGGAAGAACAGTCAGGAGGCTGTCCAGTAGACCAGATGGGAGATGATGGTGCTTAGAATACAGCGGTGGCAGTGGAGTTGAAGAGAAGTGAACAATGTTAAGAGGTATTGAGGAGGTAATACAGACAAGGCTGGGTGATGGAGGGAGAAGGTGTGCCTTGGATTACTCTCTGAGACTTTTGGCCTCATTTACTGAGATGGAGAACCCAAAGGAGCACCCCATTTATAAGATGATATCACAGTGCACAAGGGTCAGCTCTCTGGGATGCAACTCTGACCATGTCCCTTCCCTACTTACCCTCCTTTAGCAGGTCCTCCTGCTCACAAAATACAGTCCAAGCCTCTTAGAGACAGGAGGCCCTCTGTGATCTGGACCCTGTGGACTTCTCCTAACTCTCCTTCCCTCCCTCCCCTGAATCCTGTGTTACATTTATTTCCAGAGATATTATGTATTTTCATGCCTCTGTACATTTGCATTAGCTGAACCCTTTGCTTGGGAAATCCCTCAACCTGAGTGATGTATCGACCATTTCTTTGGGAATCCCAGACTATTTAGTGGCCTCCTGTAGTACAGGAATCTTTTGCTGCACTTTTTGCTTTATACATGTTTCTTTCTCAAGACTGTGAGTGCCTAGAGGGTAAGGCTATTTCTTATCTAACTCTGGTATTCTCTATGTCTAGTGCCAATAATGTTCAAAGAATGGATAGATGGTGAAAGGTCAAGATTTCTGTCTTTGCACTTCTCACTCAGTCCACAAGATCTTGTTAAGGTCCAAGTAAGTTCTCTGCAGAAGGAAAAATGCCAAATCCTTTAGGTGGTGGCTGATAACATGGTAAGTGGCATATGACCAGAAAGATCCTAGGGGAGTGATTTTACTGCAGTCATTCTGAGTCTCTGAGTCATTCTGAGGCTCTGTAAAATGAAAACAGTCACAGCTGCCCCCAAGAAAGTGAAATTACCACCCAATGTGCTTCTGGGAAGAAGGATACCCCAAGCCACAGAACTTCTTTATAGCAATATCACTAAGGCGGTGATGCTGAAACCTGATTAGTGAAGTCGGCTTTCTTGGAGTACTGGACACAAGAAAACCATGAACTAGAATATTTCCTCTTCTGAAGATCTTCAAGAGTAACAAATGTTACCCTAGTGGATGTTCTACTTTCTGCCTCCAAAACACAAACTACCTTCCTCTCTATCGTCACTGCTTCTCTCTTGGTTCAAGTTCTTATCATCTCTTGCCTGAACTACTGCAAAAGCCTGCCAGATCTCCCCACCTCCAAGCCATCGTAGGTTCTGGCCACCAGAGTGATCTTTCTCTAATACAGATCTGACCATGTCCCCTCCTCCTAAAACTCCACCCCAATTAGATCCTATAAGAGAAAGCCCACACTTAACATGATCCCAAAGGCCCTTCGTGTTGATGGCTCTGTCTCCCTTTGCAGCCTAACTTTTTGCATTGTTATCAGTGTCCACTGTTTCTGATGAGAGAAGTGTCATATGGGCAAAAGGATTGAAAACTATCCTAGCTACCCTGCTTTTCCTACCATTCTTTTTAGACGTTGCGTTCATCTTTATTGTTGAGTAGCAAATTACCACAAATTTAGCAGCGTAAAACAACATACATGTATTATCTCACAGTTTCTCTGCGTCAGTAGTCCAGGCAGGCACGGTTTAGCTGGGTTCTCTGTTTGAGGATCTCACCCGGTTGCAACCAAGGCATTGGTTGGGTTGCATTCTCATCTTGAAATTTGACTGGGGAAGGGTCCTCTTTGAGGCTCACTGAGGTTGTTGGCAGACTTCAGTTTCTTGAAGCTGAAGGACTGAGGCTGTCTGCTCTGACAAGCCACTTGCAGCTCTTTGTCATGTGGGTCCCTCCACTGGCAGTTTGCAACATGGGTGCTTGTTTCTTCAAAGCCAGCAAAAGAGAGAGAGCAAGACTGCTAGCCAGGTGGAGTCTTATAAACACAATGTAACTAAGGAAGTGACATCCCCTCACCTTTGTCATAATCTGTCAATTAGAAACAAGCCTCAGGTCTCACCCACACTCTTGGGTGTGAACACCTGAAGGCGGGGATCATAGAGGTCACCTTAGGGTCTGTCCGCCAGACGCCATGGACTTTCAAGCTTCTGAGCCTTTGCTCATGCTGTTCTCTTTCTCTGAGATGCCCTTCTCCTGATCTCCTTCCACTGGTGTAGACCAATAAGCATTGTGCTTGAATTACTCAATGCTTGGTTCCAGACCCACTTCTGCAGGATGTAAACTGGACAGGCAACCTCTGAGAAGACAGATGGAAAAATTCAGTTCAAGTCTGCCTCTGTCACTTAACCTGTTTGAAAAGACACTGATCCTCTCCCAGCCTCGGTTGCCTCATTAGTAAGATGGAGAAAATGATGCAATCCACCTCATAGATGAGGTAATCCATGTAAAATGCCTGATAGGGTGCCTGGCTCACAGGAAACCCTCAGGAAGAGTTTTCTCGTATTGAAGATTATTTCTGGGTTCAGCTGCTCTGAAGCAGGTCCCAGTGAGTCCATGACGCCATGGGACCTGGGACATTCTTCCTGGGTGGGAGGTCCCCCACCTCTCTGCACATCCTACCAGTGTGGCTTACAGAAATGACTTATCCCGGACAGCATTCTCCTCCTGCAGAGTCCCTCTCCACCCAGCCTGGCCATTCCCATCCTCAGCGGCGGTCAGCACTTTCGGACAGGCGCCAGTTCTTCAAGGACTGGGGCTGGCTTCCTCTTAGGGAAGAGAGAGCAGCCAGCATAGCCAGCTCCCGCCACAGCTCTCAAAGCCTGGCTCCCTGGGGGCCGGAGGGGGAGCATCATCCGCCTTTTCCACGGCTGCCTCTGAGTACTTTGAATTTCATTAGGGCAATTATTTCAAATGGAATTAAAAGGGTTTAAAATTAGACCCTAAACTCTTAACAATTAGTGACGCAGCGACCTGCCATCCACAGAGCCACAATAGACCTATGTCGATTGGTACGTGAGCACAATGCCGGTCTCCAGATTTGCATGCACTATTACAATAAACGGCTTTTAATAAAATGAATATTCTTAATTACCGCCGCATTAATAAGCTGCAAATTAGTCATCATTAAAGGCCCCACGGTCCCTCTCCACCTCTCTGAGAGTCACTGGTGGGCTTTCGCCAGCTCAGCTGCCTCTGCAAACTCTCAAGTTTTCCTGTGGCCTCTTCTGCCGTGGCCAGTTGGGGGATACGCCCCATATTGGCCTCAGGCCAGAGGTTTGAAGGCTGAGTCAGGTCTCTGGGATCCTTCTTGCTGCCCTAACTCCAGGCTTCCAGTGTTCTCTAGGCCTGAGAAGCACTGAGCCAGCTTAGAACCCTCAAACACCTTGACCGCATCATTTATTCATTCCATCATCCATTTATTTATTGGCCAGATGCCGTGTCATCCATACTCACTGAGAAGATGTCCAGCATCTGCTTGAACTTCTCCAGGAGCTGAGGGCAGCCCCTGCTAAGAGGTCTTCCTCCTAGGAGGCGGAGATCTGCCTGAACCTGACTTCTGAGGAGCTGGGCTCCACCATCCACAGGCCCAAGGAGGAACCCTGCGGGGTGTCATCTTGGGCAAGAGCAGTAGACTCACTGGTCTGGAATCTGCCCCCAAGTCCTTGTGGGGACTTGAGCAAGTCACCTGCCCTCCTAGAGTTGTTTCCCCACCTGTGTGGTGGAGGCATTGGTCTAGGCACTTTTCCCATAAAGGGCCAGATAGTAAGTATTTCAGGCTTTGAGGGCTGAATGGTCTGTGTCACAACTACGCAACTCAGAAGCTGGCAGGGATGGAATTTGGCCCCTAGGAGGTAGTTAGCTGATCCCTGGTCTAAGTGAGTAATAAAAGGCCTGGCAGCTCTGATGGTCTCTGAGTCTGTAAAAGGGCTATTCTTCCAATGCGAAGTTTGGGGACAACTCTGGGCAAGCGTTCACGAAGCTCATTTAGACCGAATTACAGGATGTTTTGTCTTGGAAGGTGATTTGTATAAATGTGACTGAAGGTGTGCTTTTCCTTCCTCTTTCATATCACACCCACCAAGACACACACACGCACACACGCGCACACACACACACACTGCAGTGGGCTACATGATGCCCTCATGAAATATCAGATCCTAATCCTGAAACCTGTGAATGCTGCCTGTATGGTAAAGTCTTTCAGATGTGATTAAGTTAAGAATCTTGAGATAAGGCGATGATGCTGGATTAACCGGGTGCCATCACAAGTGTCTTATAAGAGAGGAGGAGGAAAAGCAGACAGAGCTGGCGAAGGCAATGTGAAGATGGAGACAGAGACTGAAGATGCGACCAGAAGCACAAGGATTGCCAGCAGTCTCCAGAAGCTGGACGAGGCCAGGAATGGATTCTTCCCTGGAGCCTCTGGAGGAAGTGTGGCCCTGCCCGCACCTTGATTCCAGCTCAGTGGAACTGAGTTCAGACTTCTGGCCTCCAGAACTGTGAGAGAATAAATTTTTGTTGCCTTAAATCACCAAGTTTGTGCTAATTTGTTACAGTGGCCATAAGAAACCAATAGACATACTTTTTCTCCTCTAGGAACCACTGACACTTCTCATGCCTTGTCAGCCATATTTTGGCTATAAGGAGAAATAATCATAATGATCATCCTTTACATGGATTCCTGCCCTGTGGTTTATACAGATAAAACACTTCCATATGCATACAGTAGCCCTAGGAAGAAGAGGTTTGAGGCTCTATTCCACAGGGGAAGAATTAGACTGCAGAAATGTGTGAAGAGCTTTTTCCAAGGTCACTCTATTAGTAGGGGTCAGAGCCAGAACCTGAACTCATCTCTTTTGATTCCATGTCTCCACTGCAGTCCAGGTTGAAGGCTGTGCTAAACACACCAGTGCAGGGAAACAAGGACTATGGGAGGCTTGGAGTCCAACCGCAGTTTAGGAAGCAGGCCCTTTTGAATGTAATGGTACTGAGACAGGAACCAGCCTAACAAGACAGGGTCATCTGAAAGGCTCCTGGCCTAACAAGATAAGGCCCCTAACCAATCGGCAAGCTAAGAGAATCAGAGGCCATCAAGACCCACGATCTGCAGCCTTCAGACTTTCCTGGGCTTATGCATGCGCCCTAGCACCCAGGAGTCTACTGAAGGTGACCTTAGCCCCATTATCATACTAAAAACCACACCCAGGGGTGAGGAGCTAGCATGCTAATGATACATGTGTCATGTGTGGTAGCATACTACATGACAGTGCAGACACAAGCACAACCCCACCTCTACATGCCATGATGGAAGACACATCCCCTGCCCCATCCTGATAAAAGTCCCTCAGTATGGCTATTCAGGGAACCACTTGCCTCTCTCTCCCTTCTTCCCTTTTTGTGATTGGCTCCCTTGTGCACAAGCTAATAAATTTTCTATCATCTCACTCTTGCTTGTTGTCTCTCTTGATTTCTATCCTGGGGGACGACAAGAACCCAGGGCACTGGCAACAATACTGCTTGGGTCCCAGGTAATGCCTGGGTCAACGTCAGGCTCTGGTGAGGATTGATGGTGTATTCAGTGTCCAGGTAGCTGGTAGACCCCATCCGAGGGCAAGTCCTCCCTGGGGACCAGTAGATATGCTGGAGGGGTTGGACCCAAACAGATGCCAGGGCTTTGGTAAGTCCTGAAGAGGACTCTTTGATTTATGTCTTTTCAAGCAATTTGTGAAAATCCTGAGCAGCACAGTGGTGGATGTCAGAGAGGAGTACTCTGTAGTCAGCTAGTCCAGCACTCTTCCCATCACACCACAGCTGGAGAAACCAGAGAACAGATGTGTTGACGCCCTTGTATGTGCTAGTGCGAGGGGGAGCAAACCCAGCCAGAAATCCACCTTGTTAAAACACAACATCCTGTAAGGAAGGCTGGTTATCTAGTTTGCAACTAGAATCAGGACTGCTCTAACAGGGGAGTTCACCAGTCCAGATATTTATTTATTGCAAAATCCAAATGAGTACTTTAATTCAAGATTCTCAGAAGACCACAAACATATTGACTGAGAATAACTGAACAACCCACCCTAGGAAAGGATAATGTATACAATTTATTATACATTTAATTCAAGCACATTTATTTCCAACAATCACAAATGATATATAGTGTGGCGTTCTAAAGTTGGAGGACTTATGCTACCTGATTATATTATTATAAATCTACAGTAATCAAGACAATGTAGTATTCACATAAGGATTACAGGTAAGTCAATGGGACAAAAAGAGTCAAGTCAAGAAACAGACCTATACACATATGTTCTGTTGATTTTTGACAAAGATGCCAAGGTGATTCAGTGGAGAAAAGGATACTCTTTCAACACATAGTGATGGAATGACTGGGCATCCTTATGGGGGAAAAAGAATAAACTTTGACCCCTACCTCACACCATGCCAAAAAATTAACTTGAATGGATATAAGGCCTAAGCATATAGCCTAAAGTTACAAACTATAAAACAGAACATAAAAAGTACTTTCTCCTTTGTTTTATATATAGTGTTAGTCAGGGTTCTGCAGAGAAAGAGAACCAATGGGACATATATATACGTATGAGAAGATTTATTATAGGAACTGGCTCTCATGATTATGGAGGCTGAGAAGTTCCACAATCTGCCATCTGCAAGCTGGAGAATCAGGAAAGCCAGTGGTATATTTCAGTCCAAATTCAAAGGCCTGAAAACCAGGGGCCACTGGTGTAAGTCCTGCAGTCCAAAGGCCCAAGAAATAAGAGCTCCGATGTCCAAGGGCAGGAGAACGGAAATCCTAGCCCAAGAAGAGAGAATTTACCCTTCCTTCATCTTTTTGTTCCATTCGGGCCCCCAGTTAGTTGGATGATGCCCACCCACACTGAGGAGGGCAAATCTATCTACTCAGTCTACTGACTCAAACGTCAACCTCTTCCAGAAACACGCTCACAGATATACCCAGAAATAACATTTTATCAGCTATCTAAGCATCCCTTACACCAGTCAAGTTAACAAATAAAATTAACATATATATATTTATAGATAAATTTAAAAATAGATATATATATTTTTAAATGGGCAAATATTTAATAAGGCATTTCACAAAAGAAGATACACGTATGGCCAATAACCACATAAAAAGGTGTTCAACATCATTAGTCACCAAGGAAATGCAAATTGAAACCTCAGTGAAGTACTGCTTCATAGTCATTACAGTGGCTAAAACTAAAAAGACTGACAATACCAAATGTTAGTGAGTATGTGGGGAAACTAGAACTCACACATTTCTGGTGGAGGGTGTAAAATTGTACAACCCCTTTAGAAAAGAGTTTTGCAGTTTCTCATAAATTTAAGTATAGACCTATGCTATATTATATGTATATAATATATTATATTATATACATTATATATATTATATTATATACATTATATAATATAATATTATATTATATTATATATATTGTATGACACAGCAATGCCTAAGTATTTACCCAAGAAAAATACATGGCCACAGAAAGACTTGTACACAAATATATCAGCCTAAAACTAGAAACAACCCAAATGTCCATCAACAGGTAAATGGACAAACTGTGGTACATCCATACAGTGGAATACTACTCAGCAGTGGGAAAATGAGAACTACTAACACATGATACAACATGGATAAATCAGATGCAAACGAAAACGTACAGTTGAATCCATGTGTTGGTGTTCTAGAACAGACAAATTAATCTATGATGGAAATCACATCAGTGGTTCTTGGAGAGGGAAATTTTGGAGGGAGGATTGACCAGGAAGGGGCATAAGGGCATTTTTGGGGGACATGGCAATGTCCTATATATTGATGGGTGTGGTGGTTACACAGGTATACTCATTTGTCAAAACTCAAATGGGTTCATTTATTGCATGTAATTTATCTCAACAAAATTCATTTAAAAATATATACATATCGTGGGGTTCTGATAATTAATTTCCATATCCTCCCCAAGAGAAGCTACTGCAAACTCACACTCAGATAGGGACACAAAGACAAATTCAGCCCAGATGTTTTTTTCTGGTGTTGTTCATGTTCTAGGGATCCTCTAGTCTGGGTCCTCCCCACCCTCCATCTTGCGCTGGCCTCCATCTCCCTTGGATGAGGGCCTTTATCTAATTCTGGAAACGCCCAGCCTCTGCTTAGGACAGCTATGGGGCTTGGGAGAGTGAGAGTCACACTCTGCTCTGATTACAGAACCAACTGAGAAAGAGATACTGGAATCAGACAGACCTTCGCTAAGGCCGATAAAGGTTTGGATCAGTGGTCAGCAGAAGCTCCTACTTTTTCTCCCTCCATCCAGTCCCTGGCCTACTACACAATCTCAGCCTCTTCCGTAAGCACAGACCTGCTCTTTAAGTTGGCCACATGGAGGAAGAGAGAATGCCCTGGTCCTGAGCACAGGTTCTCTAAAGGAGAGAGGACCTGGAAGGGGCTGAGCTGCACTCTGCCCTCATTCCAAATTACCCAGATTCAGGAGAACCCTGGGGAGGAGGAGGAGGAAGGGGGAGGAGCCAAGAATGGAAGCTTCCATCATCTAAAATATATAAGGAGTCACGGGTGGAGGAGCAGAGAGACAGGCTAGCAGCAGCATCTATCACTAAGGTGGCCCCACATTCTATTTTTTCAGGGACAATCCCAATTTAAGCCTGCTGTCATGTAGTCACCACTGATGGTGCCCCTTTCACCCTGAAAAGTGTCCCTGTTTGGGAACTAACGATAAGGTCATGCCCACCCCCCCCCCCCCCAATCACATGGAAAGAGGTTTGCTTTCTTCCGATGCTGACTACAAACACCTCTGCTTCTCACCTATTACTTTCTATTTTTTAAGGTCCAGCAGCTCTTTTTCTCTCTCTGGACACTCCATCTACTCCTTCCAGGCCCCGCTCACACGGCAGGCTTGGGAAAGATGTAAAAGTCTTCTTTTAACCACTCACATAAGGTCCTTTGGGCAAATTAGATCTAAGCTGAAAATCAGCAGCCCATTGGGCAAATTCCCAGCAGCTCTGATCTTTCCTGAGCATCACCAAGAGACACTTTCCACTCAGGGTTTTGCCGTTTCTCTTTGTCCCCCTGCTGTGAGGAGGCTGCACTGCGCACTGGAAGAGCCACAGAGATGTGCGTGGCGGGATTCTGTCCTTGTAGATCTTGTAACCTGGACTATTGTGACAAGTGTGAGCAACTCATACAGGGAGGGCCACTCCACAGAGGGCCTGGAGCTCAGAGAAGGAGGGAGATGTCTGAGCAGTGGATGGGGAGAGGCAGCATGAGGACACATTACCTGGGCAAGGCATGAGAGGTGAGCAGCCTTTCTCGAGGCAGAGACCAGGGGAAGGCCTCTCGGGCTCATGCATGCAACATGGTGGCAGCCCACCGGGTCTTCCCGGCTATGCCCATCCTTGTCCTGGACTTCCCTTCCTCTCATAAGATGTACTCCAACAATCCATCAAAGTGCCATCTTCTCACTCATTTGCTGCACTGCTGCCAGTTGTCTCCCTAAAGCACAACTCTGGTCGTTCCACTCCCCAGCTCGAGAACTGGCAATGACTCCCCTTGCCTACAAAATGGCCAACCCCTCAGCCGGTCATTTCCGGCTTCAAGTTCACCCCTGCTCTCCTATTGTCATCTTACTGCTCTCTCCTCCTTTGAGGCTTTTCGCTTACGTCTTGCTGCACTCTACTCCCTTCAGGCATTTGCAACTCCAATTCAAGAAGATCTCATTCTCCGAGAATCAGCTCAAACGCTTCCTTCCCTCTGCAGCCTTCTCTGATTCCTCCAGGCTGCAGTAGCCTCAACCTTTTCCTATTCTCTTGCTGCGCTCCACTCATACTTCTCTTTGGTAGCTCTCATCAGTCTGCTTTGTCTTAGAATTCATTGGGGTCGTGTGCGCCTCCCCGCCCCAGACTACAAGGCCCAATACGGCAAGAACTGTGTCTCTCTTCATTCCCAGCGTCCAACCCAAGGCAGGGCTGAGAGCAGCTGATTAAGAAGTTCTGCTGGGTCGTGCGGAAGGATCCCAAGGCCGGCCAGCCAGCCACATCCGCTCAGCAGACCGCTGCCTACTTGACCTGTGCCCCATCCACGCCCAGGGCCCCAGGAGGTGCCCTCCATGACCAGCCAGGCCTTTCTTTACAGGAGAGCCTCCTGGCCTCCAGTCACCGTTTTGTCCTTTGAATGGAACCAGAGAAAAAAACATGAAGCCTATTAGTTTACTGTTTGATCTTTGCTCCCCTTAAGCAGAGCCAAATCTAAAGTGAATATTGATGACTTCACAAAACCCAGTGTTTTGTATTCACTGAAAACCATTGTGTATTCCCTAAATAGTTCGTTTTGTTTTCAAAAGTTCTAAAAAACTCACTGTATTGAAATGCATGTTGTTGCATCGATTTTTCTAAAATACACCTTGTTATCTTTTCTTTGGTAATTGGTGACTGGTAATGACTTTGGCAATTTAACATGTTCTTGCAGACACTTTTCCTATTCCCCTTGATAACTGAAGTCAGGAGCGAGGGCCTGTCTGTCAATCTCTGACGCCTGTCAGCCTGCATGATTGACGGCTTTTGGTCCCACAATAGAGACCATTTTTGCAGCCCCTGTTCTGTTATTTTCCCCTCCTTTAATACTTGTGGGGGATGGTGTTTGCTTTATAATCTGTGTTTAAAATCCAACTTGGAATGAGGCCAGCTCCAGAGAAATTATCACAATGTCTTGTTAGCTTTGCATCAGGAAAATTCTCCAGAGGGTTCCTTAAGCTATGATTCCACCTTCTGAAATTACCTCTGCTCAAAAATCTAAGCTTCAGCCTTCACCCTGATCCCTTCAAATTCCTGGAGAAAGGCCGAGGGGTCTGCCCAGCCGTGCTCTAATAGAGGGCATGACCAGGGGGACTATATGCACCTGGAGTGGAGTCGGGCCATCCCTCTCCAGGGGCCTCTGTGTATAAGCCCCCACATAATGAATGTGGGTCTGAGTGGCAGAGCTCAGCAGAAAAGAGAAAGCTCCGGGTCTGCTGGGCAATTATATCCCTCAAAAACCAGAGCAGGCAGGAGGCTTTCCAAACTAAGAAGCGGCAGCATCTGGTTCAGCTTGACACCACCGAGTCGTAGGACTGTCTGAACCTTTGGGAGAAGCAACTTAAAAACAAGATCAATGTGCGTCAAGGATTTAAGCGATGACGTGTCTCTCTGTGGTTGTGAATAGTGTGGGGTGCACAGATTCATGATAGAATCTGATGAAAACTCCCTAGAAAAATGCACATCCCTTCAGGTCCAAATCCTGCCTACAATTTCAGGGTAAGCCACTCCTCCTCCAGGGTCCATGACTGTCTCCGGGGAAGATCTCCCTCTCTGTGCGCAGGTCGCTGGTGATCTTAAGCAGAGTGTCATGACTCTGTGATGTTGAATGCTGACCCGGGGGTTAGCTGCAGGAGCAAAGTCTGCAGGAGGTCAACGCTTGGAACCAGTGCCGTTGGTCTGAGCTGCCTGTGAGTGGATGTGGCTGGGGGTAGCCCAGACCTGTGAACGTCCACTGCCAGCTTATTAGTCTGTCGAGACTCTGGGTAGATAGGACAGCACTAAGCAGATTCCACACAGCAAAGAAGGAAGATTGGAAATTTGGTCAAACCGAGAACCAAACCAGTGTTGGGGAACCAGGGAAGTAAGACGCTGGGTAGGTCAGATGATGACTAGTTTCTGTGTCACTTACTGAAAGACAATTTCAGGAACTAACCCTACAAACACCCTCCCAGTCCAGCCCTCCCTCCTCCCTGTGGCCTGACACATCTTGGGAAGAGACAGCAAGCCATTCTTAAAGGGACTGAGCCTAATTGTAAAAAAAAAAAAAAAAAACAAACAGAAGAAATGTCCAAAATGTAGTCTCTTTCGCTTCCCTGCTTTCTATCCCAACCAAACTACTATCTTCGTTATTATTTCCAGGCTTAAAACCTGGAAAATTTTTAAGGGAAATGGGTCTCCATTTATGCCTCATACCTCTCAGGATGAGGCCCAAGCTTCTTGTTGGGAATTCAGAACTGTTCATAAGAACATTTGTCACACCTAGCAGGGCCCATGTGCCAGGCATTTACACACATCCTCTTTCTTAATCTTTATAGTGTGAAGGAGGTAGGTGTGGTAGGCAAAATAAGGGCCCTGCAAAGACGTCCATGTTCTACTCCCCAAAACTTGTGAACGTGTTAACTTACTTGACAAAAGGGACTTTGCAGATGTGTTTAACTCTAGAATCTTGAGATGGAGAGATTATCATTGTTATCTATGTGGCCCCAATGTAATCTCAAGAGTCCCTATAAGAGGGAGGCAGGAGGGCCAGAGTCAGAGAAGGAGATGGGATGATGGAAACCGAGGTCCGAGGGACGTGGCCGTAAGCCAAGAACTGTGGGCAGCCGAAAAAGGCAAGGAAAGAATTCTCCCCAGAGCCTCCGGGAGGAACACAGCTCTGCTGACACCTTGCTTTTAGCCTCACAAGACCCATTTTGGACTTCTGAATTGTATCGTCATAAACTCATGCTGTGTTAAGGCACTGTGTATGGTAATTGCTTACAGCAACAATAGGAAACTAATAGAATGCAATTATCCCCGCCACCCTCGCCTTTTTCCCCAGATGTGGAGACCAGGTCTCAGGGAATTTATGTAGCCCAGAGTTGTGGCACTTCCAAGTAGCCAAGTCTGTGTTCAGCCCTAAGTTTGTCTGGTTCTAAAACCCATGGCCTTAACCACTCAATGACATGGCCTCAATGGGCTCCAACCTCTTGACCAGAGGCATCTCCTCGACCGCCTCCCCTGCCCTCTGCACTCCAGCCACACTCATGCCCTTGCTCCCTCTGTTCCCTCTGCCTGGGACATTTTTCCCACTTCACCTTCACTGGTGACATCTTGGGGCCAGACTATGACCAGCCATCCAGAAGAGCCTTCTCTTCCCTTCACAATGAACCACACACTTCTCTCCAACCCCTGCTTCATCAGAGCCCAGGTTAGGTTACTATGAGGTCAAGTGGGGGCTTATGGGCCACCTGCCTCTGAATCAAAATTCCCCAGGACATGGCTCTGAAATCTGCATTTTTATGCACTAGAATGTACACTGAAGAACCATTAAAGTGGTATTTACCTCTCTATTGGAATATGAATTTCACAAGGGCTGGGTCTTTCTTTTTCAATTGTATCCTCTGCAATGGCCATTGTGATGGTCAATTTTATGTGTCAACTTGGCCTGGCCATGGTGCCCAGGTATTTGATCAAACATTATTCCAGACATTTCTGTGAAAGTGTTTTTTGGATGAGATTAACATTTAAGTGAGTGGATGTTGAGGAAAGCAGCTTACCCTCCACGTAACATGAGTGGACCTCATCCAATGAGTTGAAGGTCTTCATGGAACAAAGACTGACCTCTCTGAGCAAGAAGGAATTCTACAAGCAGATGGCCTTTGGACTCAGACTGCACCTCCCCTGGGTTTCCAGTCTGATGGCAGATTTTGGACTTGCTAAGCCTCCACAATCATGTGAGCCAATTCCTTAAAATAAATCTCTTTATCTCTGTCTCTATCTATATCTTTATCTATGTCTATATCTATATCCAGATACATAAATATGGATATAGATACACACACACACACACACACACATCCTGTTGGTTCTGTTTCTCTGGAGAACCCTAACTAATACACTCATTCATAAGTGTTTGTTGAATGAGTTCAAGGTTCAGGGGTTCATAGAGGGCCTTTGTAGAAAAGGTTCAGTAAAATTTTCTTTTAGACCCAAAAGACCAGCAAGAATTATTTCACAGAATGTCTGGGAGCCCAGGGTAGATGGACACGTTCCCCTGAATTAGAACTCCTGAGAAAATGATATGTGTCTTTTGCTGACAGGAAGTATCTGCAAACTAGGGCAAAGCTGGAGGCAGATACTTGGGGATGCTAGTCCCTCTGGGGGGCCTCAAAACTGAAGAGGAATTCTTGCTGTGGGTGTGCCCTGGCGCCAGAGACCACTGGGGAAGCTGAGCTGGGGCACTCAGACTAAGAAAGTCGAGGGACCCCTAGCCACAAAACAATTCTGAAAATATATTTCAGAGTTTCTAATGATGCTTTTGGAGTAGCTACTCAAAAACCAGAGCTGCAGGCACCCTGAGAGCCCTTCTCAGATTTCTGGTATACCTTGTAGCACTTCACTCATTGCTTCAATGAAATTTTTATGTGCCTTCTATAAGGCAGGCACTAGGAAGGCAGAGGTGAACCAGATAGGAAAGATCTCTTCCTCCATGGATCTTATTTTCTAGTGGGATGGGAGTCGGGGAGAAACGACGGATAAGAACACGTCAAAAATACATGACTAAGACACTTTCAGGTACTGTAACTCTCCCAGGGTATAAAGACAGTATGGCAGGTTATATTTTCTAAAGATGGTCACAACAATATCTCTGGTTCCATGTGTCCTTCTAGATCCTTGCCACACCCTCATGAAAAATTAGAGTCTAATTCCTCTCCCCTTGAATCTGGAAAGGCTTGCGACTCACTGGTAACCAATAGAATGTGCTAGAAGGGAAGCCATGTGACTCCCAGGCTAGTCATAAAAGATGCTATTGCTTCCACCTTGTGTGATAAAACATTTGCCCTGGAGCCCTGAGTGTCATGAGAGCAGACCAGCTGTCTTAAGACTGCCATGTTGTAAGGAAGCCCAAATTAGCCTTCCCCAAGAGAATCCACGGACAGGCCCTCAGATGACATAAACAGAGAGAGGGTTGTCTGGCCAGCCTCCAGCTGCTCCAGCCCTCCATGATTCCAGCTGCAGGCCCCATTCCTGCGACTTTATGAGAGATCTTGAGCCAGACTGCTCAACCAAGTCCCTCCCAAATTCCTGACCTGTAGAAACTGTAAGAGGTAATAAAATAATCATTGTTATTTTAAGCCACAAAATTTGGGGTTTGTTTATTACACAGCAATAGATAACCAGAACAGAGAGTGACTGGAGGTAGGGCACTACCTTATATTAGGAGGTCAGGAAAGCCTTTCTTGGGAGACGACAGGTGAGCTCAGACCTGAATGACAAGGGAACAGTCATGTGAAGATGGGGGGAAGAGCATTCGAGACAGAGGGCAGCGCAAAGGTCTTGCAGTAGCAACACTCTGGGAATTTCACAGAGGAGCAAGAAGGCCAATATGGCCGGGGCTTAGTAAATGAGGGGGACAGTGGATGGGGACAGTTTCAGAGAGGTAGGAAGAAGACAGATCATGAAGAACCTTTGAGGTGGGGCAACCTTATGTCCCAGTTTGCCTGGGATAGTTCTGGTTTAAGCTTGTTGTTCCAGCAAAATTATATGGCCACCCAGCTTGTGGGCCATGTAAGGAGCTTGGACGTTTAATATGATGTTTCTTCTTCATTCTCTCCAGTCTCTGAGCTGACTCCTGTCCTCCCCACCCCCGCCATCACACATTCCACCCTGAACCTAAGTGATGGCTTTTTCCCTCCATGCATCTTTCTCCCAACCTTGCTATTTCTTCCTTTATTCTTATCCACTTTGGAAACAGCCAAGTCTGTTTCTTTCAGGGTCCCAGACGGACCACTGTGCCTTAAGCTTAATGGTCGGTGCCAAGTGACTGGCTGGCATGGTCATTTAGAGTCTAGGATCCTGGGTCCAAGTTCTAGACCCGCTATGTCTGGCCTGTGTGACTTTAGGTGGCCTGCTTCACCTTCTTGGGCCTTGAGGTTATTATCTATTAAGTGGAAATTTCAAATGTTTACTTCACTGGGTTGTGGCAAAAACAAGTGACTGTTTGCTTTGAATCAGGAGTTGGTTTCAAGCCTGAGGAAGTGTGACAAGCAGAAAGGGATTTTAAACAAAGCAAACAAGTTTATGAATGGACACAAGGAAGAAATGTCAGATGTTTGGGGGAGGGGGTGAAATCATTGGAGCAATAAAAGGTGGGTTCACCCTGGAGATGTTTAAGATGAAAACAGCTGGCTGCCTCTCTGGAGAGGGGGCTATACGCCTGATCTAGAGGCGGGAGTCTGGAAGATGACCTTAAGATGCCTTCTGTGGATGAATAAGTTCCTCCACTCAAACAGGCCTGGATGCAAGTCCCAGTTCTCTCCTTTGCTAGCTCTGTCAACTTGGGCAAAATTCTGCCTCAGTTTCCTCATCTGTAAAATGGGAGAAATAATAGTACCCATTCTTGGGGGGTGTTGGGAGGTTAACCAAAAATCCTACGAAAACACAAATCCCTGTGTGTCACACATGCAAGTGGTAAAATGTTATCAGTTTGCTTTTTCCTGTTGACAATGTGCCAGGCCCGGGCCCGGGGTTACACCTGGGGGGGAGAGGGTAAGGGTCAAACTATGAAAGCGTTTCCAGTGCAGTCACCAGGAGGAGGCAGGTGCTGTTCACCAGCTGCCATCACACACAATCAAATCAGTGAGCGAGAAGAGGCAGGAAGGCAGATAGCCACTGAGAGATGGAGAGAGTCACTTTCAACCCCCGATGGCTTTTCAGGTTCAAGTTTCCACTCCCATGAGGTCTGGCTGAGTCTGGTTTCTATGGATCTCCATGTTCTTACAATAGCCACCATCTCCCCTTGTTTGTGCTGGCTTGAGTGGGTTTCTGCCCCCTTGTAACCAGTGATCCCCAAGGAATGCAAAAAAGTTAGAAGATCAGCAACATGTTTAGGGAGCCCCAAGGAAGGTGAAGTTGATTATTTCCTGTTGGCACCGGAGGAGGCTGGGGGGCCAGGAGCTTAAAACGTAGGTAGGAATTTGACCTTCATTATTTGAGGGCGAGATTTCCAGAGTAAAGAGCATAGTCCAAAGGATGGAAACTGGAAAATGCAGGGCATGTTCAAAAATGAGGAAGAGGTACAATCTGCTGGAAATTTGGTTTGTGTGAAAGAGAGTGGAGAGCCCCAGGGCTGGAGAGGGAAGCAAGAGCCAGGTCCTGCAGGCTCTAGATGGCAGATTGAAGAGATAGGATCTTTATTCACAGGAAGTTGGGAGTCACCACCCATGATTTTTAAGCATGGGATCAACAAGGTGAAAAGGATGAGCAGCCATTGAGGATGGAGGAGAGCTACACAGCCCTAGATGCAGAAACAGCAGAGAGCAGGCTGTGGGAGGGGCTGGGGCAGAGACAATGAGCCTGGGGCTAGGGCAGGGACAGTGGAAATGGACAGTGGAAACTGATGGGATGATCACTGAGGCCAGCAGGAAGGGTGCTCTGATTGGCCAGCTTGGTCATGTGACTACAAGGGGTAGAGCATCATGGCAGCCCCCCAGGATCACATGGAGTGAGCAGGGAGTTTCCCAAAGGAACTGGAAGGAAAACAATGGAAACACGTGCTGGTCAACAAACAAACAGAACACAAACTGCAGCTTTGTCAGACATCTTGCTGGAACAGCAAACTTTGGGGCCGACTTGGGACATATAGAAGGAAAAAAAGAAAGAAAAGGCGTAGAAGTCCAAATTCAGAAAGTTGTTCATTGCAGCGTTATTTTTAGTGGTAAAAACTGGAAGGAACTGGAATGTCCCGTGGTAAGGGACTGGTTAAACAAACTCCAGACCATCCATTCAATGGAGTGGTCCCCTGGACTTTAAAAGCAAAGGGTAGATTTGAATGCATAGATATGGAAATGCATCCATAAGATAGTAGGGTGTGAAAAAAAGTGGTTCACTGAACAATGTGGATAGTGTGATCTTATTTACGCTGATAAAGAAATGTAGCAAAATTTTTTCTTCAAAATTCCAGGAGGGTTGAGTCTTACAAGAACAGCAGTTACAGAAGAACAGTACTTTCTGAGAGCTGTGCTTGGCAGGGAGGGCCCCGCGGCGCTAGAGTTCAGGAAGGCACAGCCCAAAGAAAGAAGGGCTGAGTGGGAGGAAGCGAGAAGCGATTTTTAGCAGCTGCTGTGACTGAGACACTTGGAGGCGAAGCAGAGATGTCTAAAGCTGACTCTTGAAGCTGCAAAAAGCCCCTGCACCACCTTTTTTAAGGAAACCAACAACAGAGATTCACAGTATTCTTCAGGCTTCTGGAGTCTGGTTTGGGGTATTTGGGTTGCACTGCTGGGCAGAGACTGGCCCTAAGGCCTTCTGAGGTATATTTGGGTCACCTCCATGTATATTTATATAAGCACTCAAAAAAAGTCTGAAAGGAGGTACACCAAACTGTCAACACTGCTTATCTCTGAAGGAGGAAATATCAAGGGATTTTTATTTCCTCTGTATTGTTTATTTAAAAAAATTTTTTGACCTCATTGTGCATTATTAGAGTAAACAATACAGATATAAAGAAAGGAAAAGGAAAAAAACTACTAAAATCAGACAAAGTGCCCTGTAAATAAATATGTTAGCTACAAGCATACTCAGTAAACAGTAATTAAGTGACAAATTAAATAAAGCTAGTAACAGAGACTAAAATGATGAAAACCCAAGACATTGGAGAGCTGTTCCCCCCGCCCCCCAGCAGTGCCAGGCAGGGTCCTTTCTGCTGGGGGCTGAGGCCCTGGTTCTACTTCCAGGAGAAGCCTTGGGGTGGAAAGTCTTTAGCCCACAGGCTATGACCTGTTCCAGGAAGCACTGCAGGGAGAGGAGCCCGGGGGCAGAGTCCCAGGCCAGGGGAACCAGATGTCTTGGATGTTATGCCCATGCCTGGGCTGCAGTCTCTCTCTCTCGGCTCCTCTTCCCTCCTCTGTGCTCTCGTCTCCTCCCCTCCCGTCTCCTGCCCTCCTCCCTCTCCATAAATCTCAGTTCAGTCCAGCAAACGTTATGGGAGCCCCCTCCGCAGGGGACCCCACTGTGCTCTCAGGGTAAGTTGCGGTGGTGGAGTGGGGGATCCCAAGGAAACCGAGAGAAGCACATTTGTCTTGAAGGAGTTCCCAACTCAGAGGATGCGGGGCTCCACAAAGGCCCCAGGCAGCCAGATCCACGGGACAAGGGAAGTGCCAGAGAGCGTTCTGAGAGCAAAGTATAGGTCAACATCCATCCCTGGAAGGCCAAGGGGACACTTGAGCAAAGGGGGAGAACCCAGGTCAGTACACAGCAGACAGAGAGCCTGGCTGGGACCAAAGTTCAGGGAGCTGTCGGTGCCGTGTTCAACATCAACGGGTGATCTGGGGCGGCAAGAATGTAGGATGTGTGGTAAGGAACAGCATGATCCAAGTCCAGAGGCAAAGGGCCTTGAATGTCATGCTAAAGAGCTGAGACCTTATCTTCTAGGCTTTGGGGAGTCCGCAACAGATTGAAACAGAGGAGTGAGAGAGTCAGATGTGCATTTTAGAACGCTCCCTGGAGATGATGTGGAGGACGTGTTGGAGAGGATGAGCAGAAGCAGGCAGAGCAGTAACAGGCTGCAGAGCTGACCAGGCATACGATGAGGTCCCAAGTAAAGGCAAGAGCAGTGGGACGAGAAGACACAGAGAACCAGGCACAGCCTTGGGCAGGGGCAGCTGTGGCCTAGGGTATGTACCAGGCACTCCGCCTGTGCATCTCCCTGGCCAACCATCTAGTTCACAGACAGAACAACTGCTTATTATGCATCATTCATTCATCCTATTGCATATCATTCATTCACTTGAAAGACATTGCTGATGCTTTTCCTATGCCCTGCCCAGACCATTCCCCAAGGTACAGACATGAATGGGACATAATCCTTGTCATCTAGGAGCTCAAAGTCCAGTAGGAAAAGCAAATGTGATAAATTAATTGTGAAAATGTCCCCAATTATTCCTCTTCCTGAATATATACGCCTTTGCAAAGTGACTTTGAAGTTCCTCTCACATGAGGTGGAATCTACTTCCCATGCTGTGGATCCAGGCTCTCTTGTGACTTGAATTGGCCAAGAGAATGTGGCCATTCTGAGCCTTGGCCTCAAGAGGCCTGGGGCCCTGTACTCAGTCTCTTGGAAACTTGTCGTGCCATGAAAGGCCACATAGAACAGAGCCAGGTCTGCTCTGTGTCCCAGCTGGGGCTGAGGAGATGTAAGAAAGTACAGCCAAGATCAGCCCAGCCCAGATCAAATCAGCAGAACCTCCCAGATGACCCAGATTCATGAGCAATAATAATTCATTTTCATTTTAAGCAACAAGTTCTAGGTGGTTTGTTACGCAGCAATAGCTAACTGATACAGGATATAATAAATTAATTCTTTCCAAAAGCACACTATACAGACTCATAACCCACATGCTCTGTGCTGAGGATTGTGAGCCCATTTCTGGACAAGGGAGGAGAGTAGGACTGGTGGTTCACGTAATGCGTATTTTCTACCTGCCTTGAAACAGGGATCGGCACTTCATCCTACTCTGGAGAGACAATTCTCCCTGGGTCTTCGGCATTTCTGCACACTTTTCAAGCAAACACACTGACTGCTTTTGTTTGGGTTATCCTTTAACCTATGTTTGTATAGTGGACAGCCCTGGAAGCTAGAGATAGTCTCTCTCCAGAGCAAAGGAAAGTTTGTTGCTATTTGGTATCATAAAGATATGTCTCTCTCCAGGGCAAATTTCAAACAGGCTTACCGCTCTCTACAAAAGATTTGGGTTCCCCAAGCTGGGGGTTCCTTTCTCATATGGAAACCCACTGCATGTGCTACAGGTGTGTAGCTCCCTTTGTGTCACTCTGTGGGAACTGGTGCTTGGAAAACCAGCATAAATATTGACACTCTGGCTATTACTGTTGTCATGAGTCATAAAGTCCTTTGTGCCTTCTTCAAGGGTCTCCGGGTTTTGCCAGCATCCGTGAGTTTGTGGTAGGCTGACCTGTTAGCTTGCAAGTTGGATGAACCTCAGAACCTTCACGGTTCTTGATACTTACCCTTCCAGAAACAATTTAATCCAATTCCACAAAGCCCAAGTGAGTAACAGGTTTTACTGAAGATGTCATGGGGAAACAAGAGAGGTTTACGTAGCATGCCACACATGCAACTTAACAAAAGTCCCTCAAGAAACATTTATTTCCTCCACATAGCCCCCCGAAATTCCTCTTTAGCCATCAGCTGCCTGTTTTCCCTAGAGCTGCTTCCCCATCCCACCCGCATTCAGCCTCCCAGGTCTATATGCACACCCAGGTCTTTCTACAGCTCTTCTTCTACTCAAGCATAGAGGTTTGGCACAGGCTTCCCCGAATTTTACCAGTCCATTCTCCCCATGCCCTTCACCCAGCACAACAAGCCAAGGACCTACCCTTCTTGGAAGGTAGCTGGATAGGATAAATATTAAGTAACTTTTTCCTTTCTCAGATTTTTTTTTTCTAGCAAGGATGTAAGCAATGTGTTATGAAGATACAAAGAAAGGAAAAAATATTTCTGACTGGGAGAGGTAGTTTTTTGTTGTTATGTGTCATCAAGTCGATTCCAACTCCTGATGATCCTATGGTGATGGATGTCCACAGGGTCCTGTCCTCGACAGCCCTGCTCAGCTTCGGCAGACTCATGCCTGTGGCTTCCTTTGTGGAGTCGAGCCATCTCACATTCAGTCTTTCTCTTTTCCTGCTGCCTTCTACTTTTCCCAACGTTATTGTCTTTTCCAAAGAATCCTGCCTTCTCATCATGTGCCCAAAGTAGGACAGCCTCAATTTTATCATTTCCGCCTCCAGTGATAGTCCGGGCTCAGTTTGCTCTAGGACCCACTTGTTCATCTTTCTGGAAGTCCAGGGTACCCATAGAGCTCGCCTCCAAAACTGTATTTCAAATGAATCCATTTTTCGCCTGTCAGCCTTCTTCACTGCCCAGCTTTCCACCCATACATAGCAGTAGAGAATACAGGGTGTGGATAATCTTGGCCTTGGTCTCTAATGACACTTCCTTGCACTTGATGATCTTTCCTAATTCTTTCATTGCTGCCCTTCCAAGTCTCGGTCTTCTGTTGATTTCTTGGCTGCCGTCTCCATTTAAACTGGTGACTGAACCAAGGCAAACAAAATCTTTCGCACTTTCCATGTCTTCATTGTCTATATTAAAGCTGTGCAGTCATGTGTGGTCATGATTTCTGTCTTTTTTTTTTTTTTGAGGAAGATTAGCCCTGAGCTAACATCTGCTGCCAATCTTCCTCTTTTTGCTGAGGAAGATTGGCCCTGAGCTAACATCCATGCCCATCTTTCTCTATTGTATATGTGGGATGCCTACCACAGCATGGCTTGATAAGCGATGCGTAGGTCTGCACCTGGGATCTGAACCGGCGAACCCTGGGCCGCCAAAGAGGAACATGCAATCTTAACCGCTGCGCCACCAGGCCAGCCCCATGATTTCTGTCTTCCTGATGTTCAAATACAGGCCTGATTGGCACTCTCTTCTTTCACTTTTGTCAGAAGTGGTTTCAAGTCATTGCTGCTTTCTGCCAGGAGGATGGTGTCATCTGCATATCTTAGAGATGGATGACAGAATAAACACTGAAGATTGTTAAGGATAGGCAAGAAGCAAAAGGTGACAAAAGTAGGGTTAGAATTCTGGTTTTTCAGGGACTACCATGTAGAAGTAAAGAGGACCATTATAACAGAAGATTTAGTAAGGCTTTGAAAAAGGTGACACCGATTCCTGAAGGGTGAGTAGGTTTTCCAAAGACAGAAAGAGCAAAAGTCCGCTGGTGGGAATGGCATGCGGAGAGAGAGAAAACCCTTCTGAAGCGAGGGTCTGGGGTTGGAGGTTAAAAGACTGACTTGGGGTGCTGTCCCACAAGGCCTGGGGTATGTTGGCATTCAAAGAACAGAACGGCCCATGGAAACCACCATGAAATGTAGCCTGTCTCTGGGTGCTGGGCACATGTGTGAGGTTCTTTAAATTCACACATGAAATATCAAAGCACAAGGGCTTGTAACCAAAGGAAACACCCACTAATCATAGTTTTCGCCAGGAACACCCTAACTGACATTTTAATTAACAAGCTGTTCTCCCCCCCGCTCCGTTTTTAATATAAGGACTTCTTGTTGCTTTAAATCTAAAATTAATTAAGTGAGAGTTCTCCTCTGGAGTGGAGGATATGGCTCACGCTAAATGGACGGGAGTGATAAGCTAAGATATATGGCTGGAACTTGCAGGGTGGGGAGGCACTGGAAAACTCTTGGCCTCTGCAGCTGAGGCGAACCAAACCAGCCACAGCCCACCCACTCGCTGAGGACCTAGGGATCCTGGACTTTTTCAGAGAAATATTCCATCTGAATCCGCTGCCCAGCTAAGACCTGGGATTGTAGAAGCTTAAAACACTGTTACAAAGCCCCCCATGATCTGGCCCCTCCCTGTCTCTCTAACCTGAACCTCACCACGTCCCACCTTGTTCGTAGACCCAGCCACACTGGCCTTGCTCTTCGCCAAACGTGGCAAGGCCATTCCCACCTCAAGGCATTTGCACCTGCTGTTCCCTAGGCTTGGGACGCTCTCCTGGCACGTTTGCATGATAGGTCTCAAGTGAGAGACCACCTCTCTTGATACCTTTTCTAATCGCCCCATCTAAAATACTAGTCAATCACTCTCCCCACCATTACCCCACTTTATTATCTTCATAGCACTTATCACTAACTGAAATCGTGTATCATTTATGCGTCCACTCTCTGTCTCCCTCCACTGCAATAGCAGCCCCAAGAAAGCAGGGATTGGTGCCTTGTCCACCTGGGACACAGCTGATGCTCAGTAACTGTTTATGGAGTCAATGGAGGGAGGGATGCTAGTTGGCTAGTCTTTCTGCTTACAATGCTCTTTGCCCTCCCTTCCTCCTCTCCTATCTCCCCACCTTTGCCTGGCAGACTCACGCTCATGCTTCTGGTTTCAGCTTAAACAACATTTCTTAATGCTTCTGGATTGAGACAGGCCCCTCTTCAATACTCTCCTTTATAGCATTCATCATAACTGAAATGAAAAATTGTTAGAATTCGTTATTTAATGTCCACCTAGAATATATGCTCCATGAGGGCAAGAAGTTGATGAAACACTCTATAATTAGTAGCTGCTATTTTAATTTTATTTTTACCATCATCATCATCATCATCATCATCATCATCAAGCAGGATTCTTCTGACCAAGGCAAACAAAAGGAAGATCTTCCAAGACAGCCTCAGGCACAGCCATGTTCTCACTGGAACGTGTGAACGTGCTTGGGGACAGAAGGGGAGGGACCTGTGTGATGCGAGCTAAGGGCTATAGGATCTTAGCACAAGCATCCTTAGGCAAGTGCACCACGAGGCCCCTTCTTCCTATTGAAATTTGTTCCTCCAGGCAATGAGTCAGCTGTAGAGGAGCTCAGCATTTTGAGTATAACATATTTTATTTATCTATTCTTCTCTTGATGGACATTTTAGGCTGTTTCTAATTTTTTGCTGTGACAAATAATTCGGTAATTATTCCTTCATTCTCCCGCACCACCAGATCTTTTCCTCTCTACTGGATGGTTCCCCCCAGCCAACAAATACATTGCAATTTCTCTCATCTTAAAAAAACCTCTTTGTCTCGCTACATTCTGTTCCAGCTACCGCTCCGTTTCCCTTCCCCTCTGTATAGCAAAACGCCTCAAAAAGTTGGTTTTACTCAGCACCTCCGCATTTTCTTTCTTATGCTCTCTTGAGCCCCATCAGGTTCTTGCTCACCACTCCACCAAAACATCTAGCCGGGTTGCCAGTGACCTCCACGTGGACAAATCTAAAAGTCAGCTCTCTGGTTTGCTTGTCCTCCTTAATCATTGGTGTCATTGGCATATCAGATTGTTACCTCTCCCTTGGAAACTGTTCACTTCCCTTTTTCTTGCCCCTCTTTCGAAGAAGGGACATTTCTTCTCAGTCTCCTTCTCTGATTTGTCTTTATCTTCTTGTGCTCCAAACAATGGCAGGTCCCAGGAAGACACCTGAGTTAACAACATCTGTTACCAATCTTCTTTTTGTTTTCTTCCCCCAAAGCCCCCAGTACATGGTTGTATATTCTAGTTGTAGGTCCTTCTGGTTCTGCTATGTGGGACGCCACCTCAGCGTGGTTTGATGAGCTGGGCCATGTCTGTGCCCAGGATCCGAATCAGCAAAAGCCTGGGCCAAAGCCGAGCACAGGAACTTAACCACTCGGCCATGGGGCCAGCCCCTCCTTAGACTTCTCTTCACGACCTGCAGTGGTCGCCTGGATGGTTTGTCTGCTTCCATGGTTCTAAGTACTATCTACATGCTGCTAACTCCCAAGTTTCTACTGCCCACTCGACCTCTCCCCTCACTCCAGCCTTATGAATGTCTAACATGCCTATTAAGTGTAACATGCACACACACCCCCCCAGATCCTGTTCCATCCAGTCTTCCCCCATCTTCTTAAATGCAGTTCCATTTGCTCAGGTCAAAAAACCATGGAGTCACCCTGGACTCTCGTTTTGTTCTCGTTCTTCAGATTCAGTCTTCATCCAGCCCTGTCACCTTCAATACGTGTGCAGCATTGATTCTGGATACAGCAGCACCACCACCACTTTGTCCAAGCCACATCATCCCTCACCTGAATTACCCTAACAGTCCCTTCCCCTTGCCCTCTTCCTACTCTATTTGCAACACAGCCACAGCGGCTGGAGTGATCTTTTGAAAACAATGTGAGATCATCTTGTTCCTCTGCTCAAAACTCTCCAATGGCTTCCCACCTCACTCAGAGTAAAAGCCAAAATCCTTACAGTGCCCGGCAGGGCTCTACATGAGCTGGGCCCTGGCTACTCCTCTGATTTCATCTCTTACTACCCTTGTCTCCACTCTCCCTGCTCCAGTCACATTGGCCTCAAACTTCTCATGCCCGCTCCCACCCCAGGGCCTTTGCCCTGATGAGTCCTTCTGTCCAAAATATTCCCCCTCTCCACACAGCCATATCCACATGGTTCCCTCTGCCCAAATGTCTCCCCATCAGAGAGGCCTTCCCTAACTACCCTACACAGAACAGCAGCCCCTCCCCCAGGGTCCCCTTTCCACCTTACTGGCTTCACTTTCCTCCACAGCACTTATCACCATCTGACACACCCTTTATTTATTCATTTATTGATTATCACTAGTCTCTCGCCAAGTAGAATGTAAGCTGGATGAAGGAAGGGGCTATTGTGCAGTTCATTGACCGTTCTATCTCTAGTATAGTAGGTGCATAATAAACACTTGTTGAATGAATGAATGTGTGTATTGCAGCTTTGTGCACAGCTGATTTTCTCCAGGTCAGACACAGGCGTAGAACTCCTCGTTGAAAGAGTGCAGACATTTTCAATTTTCCTAGATACGGCTGACATTGGGCTTCCCATTTTCCCAGATCCTCCCCAACACTTTACTTTTTTTGCCAGACTGATGGGTGAAAGTGGTACCCTGTGGGTTTATTTTGCATATCCCGATTATTAGTGAGTCTCAGTGTCTTTTCTTGTTTCCTAGGACTTGCCTTTCATCTTCTTGGCTCACTTTCCAATTGGGTTGGTCTCTCTGGGCCTCAGTGCCTTTCTGACAACTGAGAAGATCTGTTCACATCCTCTCCTAGGTCCGTTCCAGCCCATGTTCCCTGACGCAATTCAGCTGACAATTATTTACTGAGCATCTTTATGGGCCAGGCTCTCATCTCTAGGCCCTGAGGGTGTGTCTGTGAACAACAGAGATAAAGTCTGACTCTCATGAATCTTGTATTTCAGGAAAGTAAGGCAGAAAATGAACAAGGACCCAACAAGTAAATGACATAAATTCAGATCATGCTCAGTGCCATGAAGAAGAGAGACCAGTGGGAGGGGTGGTTGCAAAAAGCCTTTCTGAGGAGATATTTGAGTTGACACCTGAATGATGAGATGGAGCTGACAATGAAACGATCTGGAGAATGCACTTCAAGCAGAAGGGACAGAAAGCACAGAGATTCTTAGATAAGTTTAGCAATTTTGAAGGAAAGGTAGA
Source organism: Equus asinus (assembly GCF_041296235.1). NCBI lineage: Eukaryota > Metazoa > Chordata > Mammalia > Perissodactyla > Equidae > Equus > Equus asinus. Next base: position 84,576,706 of record NC_091794.1, read on the forward strand.
AGCCTGGGGTTGCTTGGATGAAGGAGCTGGACATGCAAATATCTGGGAAGAACATTCCAGTAGGAAGGAATAGAGGGTGCCCAGGCCATCAGGAAGGGAAAACCAATAAGGTCGGTTGGAGGGACTGAAAGGGACCACTGATGCTGGAGCAGAGGGAAGAGGAGGTGAGTGGCACCAGCAGGGGTGAGGAGGGAGGACCAGAGGCACGGAGGCTTGTGCAGCCTTGTAAGGATTCTAGACTCCATCGTAAACTAACGGGCAGAAGGTAAAGACTTTTATGCCGAGGAGCCACGTGCTCAGATTTGCTTCTGTAAGACAAGCCGCATAAAGCATGAACTGGAGGACAAAGCAAGTTGAAGGAAATAGATGAGGAGGCTGGAGAAGACACTTGTCATTTCCAGAAACCTCTGAAAGCCCTTCTCGGAGTTGGGGACCCACCATCCTGACAGTCCTGTTGGGAAGCAGGGCCAGTCCCACATCCCAGAAGATCTCCTTGACCCCTATAGCTAGAGCAGTGGTGAGGCACGGTCATCCAGCTGACCAGCCTGGGGTTTGGGCCTGGAGCTAATGCCAAGAGCAGCCAGGGCCATACAGAAGTCATTCCACTGTGCGGGGGAGTGGCATACGGCAGTAGGACGGTCACTGTGACCCTCAAAGGAGGTCCTATTCTCTTCTCATGAAGGCCACAGGCCAGAGGACACTGGGGTGTTCAGGAAAACACAGCCCCATCCAAAGGGACAACCACTGCTCAACCCCAGTGACCTGGACCAGGCCAGACATCCAGTCCAGTGTGGCCAGATCTTCTGATCTCCCAGAAAAAGCTGGAAAGCCAAAATTTCATGTAAATCTCCTGGTTTTTATGCTGATTACAAATTAAAATTTTAAAAACCCTGCAGGTTGGGGCAGAGAGGTCAGACATAACTTGCTGGTGACCGGTTTATAACCTCTTCTAATGTTTTATCCTTTTGAGATCAAGAGGTCTTTTCTTCCACCTAACAAAGTGGAAAGGGGGGCATTTTAGCAGAGGGCTGGGAAACAGGCAGCCAGAGACAGAAGCTTCTGAGCTTCCACTGCTCCCTAAAGTACAGACATTTGAGGGCAGAGGCTGAGCTAGATCCAGAGAAAAGGAAATTGTGGCCCCTCTGGATTAGAGTAGCTGTGGCTAGAGAAGGCCAAGCTCAGGAAAGAAGAGCGAATCCCAGGGTGATGGCTCTCAGCTGCGGGTGGCCCTGCCTGTCTCAGGAGCCTCGCGGAGAGAAATGGACAGCAGCCGGCAGAAAGAAGCAAAGGCCTAGGAGACCTGGGCTCTGCCACCAACGTGCCAAATGCCAAATGAGCTTGTCACCAGCCCTCCCTGAGCCTCAGTTTCCCCCTCTGCACCAGGACAGGGTGGGGCTAGGCGAGCCCATTCTAACCCTGCCAGGCTATGCTGTTTGGATCTCTAACAGCTGTAGGATGAGCAGCCTCTGTGGAGATGCCCTATGTGTGTGGCGGTGGTGGAGGGGGGGTGACACAGAGAAGCACGCTGAGACACCGCCCGCCCCCCCACCCCACAACGCCACCACCACGCACTGAGCAATCATTTCTGGAATAACTTCAGATTCAAGCAGCTTTTGTAAACTGCCCCGTTTAAATTAAAACAAATCAATATGCTTTCTAAAATTTAGTCTCAGCTAAACAGCTGTGACAGTTCATAGCAACCTGAACTTGAAATGAACCCACCCTACGTATAAATAAAGCCTTTGATGTCTTCATTAGTTTCTCACGTGCCATTTTTTCACAGTCTATCAGGCTAAGTGCTTTGCAACTTATATATATTTTTGCAGGAGTATTTAACCTTCTGATTAGTCACCGCGAGCAGCACAATGACAGAAACCCTGATTTTGCACACAATGAATTTATTGATAGATTTAGCCCATTAGCTGTATTTACCTGTCAGTTCTATGGACACTAATGAGTTGTTTTTCAAGGACTAATGAGAACTGTAATGGCTAATGGATGTTTACAGCTTCACCGCGCCGCACCATGTGACGCCGTGAGCGCCCGCTCCCGTCCCTCCGAGTCTTTAATTGGCACCATCAGAGGACTCTTTAATTACATTTGAGCAGACAATAAAGATCCCGGCCAAATCAATGGGAAGAAGGCAGCGGGATTCCGAGGGAGGCTGGTCACTCCAATGGGCACTAGCCCAGCGCTCCAGCCAGCCCTGTGGCTTCCCTCACGACACCCTTTGGCAGGTGGAAGTGTGGAAGAACGTCCAGGCAGGGTGTGTCTCTACAGATCTGCCTCCCAGCTCCCCTCTGGGCTTGTAGAGCAGGGCTGGAGGTCATTGTCTTGCCAGGGGAGTAGAGACCACAAAGCGGTGACCTCTCCAGGTACTGGAAAGAGGGCATCCTTGGGTCTAGTTAAACTTTCTTATCCATCAAGGACATGTCTTCATATGTGTTACAACCAAAGATTTGTCCTGGCCAAGGTTAATATTAACCGGACAATCTTAGCATTAGCAAGGGGGAATTGGCTAGTGATAAACGTGTGAAGAAAACCCTGATATTTGCAATACTTATTCACTCATTGAGGTATTTATCCATTTATTCAGCATCTATCAAGTACCCACTGAAGATAAAAATACAATATCATCTCACTAAGTAGGTGAATAACAGCAAAGAGCACCTAAGTTTACAGACTGCTTTTAAAAAAGTCCAAGCATATTCCTTTCAATTGCATAAAAACTCATTGCAAAGATAGTCTTTCTATTCCAAGACCCCATACTTGCTGGACCTACTGCTACATGTTTCCGATCAGAGTCAATATGTCGGACGGCTTAGGAACACCTTGTTCTTTTTAGTAGACGAAGCTGCTGTTGACCAGTTCTTCACGGAAAAGGCAGAGATCATCTTGGCTGATGAATCAAACCTTCCATCAGAGGAAGCTGGGGGAAATGGGGAGGAGCCTGTGGATTGTTTCATAAGAGGAGCAGGTTATGCAGATATTAAGGAACCAGGGATCTTAAGCGTGGAGAAAAGTGAACTGGTGTGTTGGGCAGATGGAAGGGATGCCACAGAGAGAGGACGTATGTTTCTTGACCCAATGGGGTCACGCAAGACCATTGGGCTTAAGGTACAGAGGAGCCGCTATTTGAAGACCAGTCTACTTGTAAGGGACTCTACTGCCAGACACGCTCTCTCACCAACCTTGACTTTTCCCAGTGCCCTAGCCAATCCTGGGAGGGAGGCTTCACCTTCCTTGGTGCTTCCTATGGGCCATGAACACATTTAATTAGGTGATGAGGATGTTGCTTGAGAAATTAGAAGAGCAGTTTCCATAGAGAAGTGGGGGCGGAAGCCAGATTGCACAAGGATGAAGGAAGGAGTGGGTGGTGAGGAAGTGGCAGCAGTGACAAGTTGAATGATGGAGAGAGCGAGAGGGAGCAGTCACTCAAGGGGGTCAGGAGGACCTGAGCACGTTTATAAGTTTCTAGGAAGATGTCAACTGAAAGAGAAAGCTTGGAAATGCAAGAAAGGGGAGGTGACTGATGGATTAAGTTCTCAGAGGTATCGGGAGTGGAGTGAGAACAGAATAACAGAAAGAGGAGGAGGAATTGGCTTCAGAACAGGAGTGAGACCCCACCTCCAGTAGCAAAAGGGGAGCAATGAAGACCCCTAGCATTTTTGAAGTGGAAAAGAGAGAAATGAAGGGAGCTTCAGTCTCTCCTTGTTTTGTTCTTTGAGGAGACCAAGAGAACTCACTCATCTCGGCCCAGTGCCTGGAGGAGAGTAGAGAAGATTTGGAGCAGTCACACGAGCGCTCTCATCCAGGGGACACTCAGAATAAAACGATTGGAGAAGGTCCCACTCAGGCATCCCAGTGACCACCTTCGGGAAACTCAATCAGCGAGGCTGCCTGGCTCTGCCCAAGAAGGAAAAGAACCAGCAGAATGGTTTCCCAGACTTTAGGATTAGCAAGCAGCCATAGGCAGTTATGGGCATAAAGGATGCTTGGAGGTTGTGAGATGGTTGATGGAAAAACTGACCACAGGGTCAAGGTTGGCAGTCTAGAGGAGGAGGGCAGATGAAGAAAATCAAGAGAAGTAAGGGAGTGAAGAGCCTCTTGAGGATGAAGTGAAGCTCAGGAGGAAGGAAACAGGATATGGGAAACGGAGGGAATTAGGGGGTCCGTGGAATTTCAGGCCTGACCCCAGGCTGGCTCAGCGACTGATAACTGGTTCTTCTCCAGAGCTGGCTTCCTCTCATTCCCTGAGACCATTCAGATCAGGGAAGGGAGGACATAAGCAGTCTTTTCCTTCCCTGTAGCAGACAGGGATTGGAGTTAGTTGTGCTGCCTCACTAGTCCCAAAATCTGGTGTTCCTGAGGTGAATTCTTGGCTCACTTGTGCCCCCAAGTCACAGCCTTCCTCCAAGGTATGTAGGATTCCCACCTCAGTTTCCATGAACGATATCCTGAGTCCTCATTAGAACAGATGTGTTCCCAGATCCCAGCCTGTAGGAAGAGACTCACTTTGACCATTTCTTTGTCTGAATTTTGTGGGTCTTTGGGATCTTGTGGGTCCCTTCCTCAGAGAGATGGGGTCCTACATTGGATCCTCTGAGGCAGACACCAGAGAGACCCAAAACCATTGACCAAGTCTCAGGAACCGTCCTAGCCCCCTGGAGAGGGATCTTTGGATAGTGAGGTCCTCAGCTGCTTCAAGCCAGAGTTCAAAGCCCTTTGGCTCTGAAAAGTTGCCGTAGGATGATGAGGCCATGAAAGACCATGTTGGAGGCACAGGGGAGGAAGCCTGAGCGGGGAGCTGTGGTCACTGAGGAAAGGGGTAGGGGGAACAGGTGGACATGAGGAGAAGCGGACTCAGGGTGGGTCAGCCCGTCTGGCACTTCATTCACTCAACAAGTATTTACTGAGCAAGTACCTACTGGGTGCCGAGTTCTGTGCTTGGCAGGGAGATACACAGACAGACAGACACAGCTCTGAAGAAAAGGAGCCAACAGTATGATGTGGCAGTGAAAGGAAAGGACACAATGGGAGGAGACAGTGGGCCGCCAACCCAGCCCAGTGAGGTCAGGGAAGGCTTCTGGAGGAGGGGATGTCTGAGCTGAGTCTCACAGAATGAATAAAAGTGAGTGGGAGAGGCATCTCCAGAAGAAAAGATGAGAAGGTGTGCATTCACATACTCACTGGTTCTCCCTGAGAGGCACGCTTCCAGGGGCTGGAGATACGACAGTGAACAAGAGCCCCAAATCCCTGTGTCCATGGAGCTTCCAGTCCAGGGTGAGGGCAACACGCTGTGTAACTGCAAGTTTTTCAGCACAGTTAGAACCGAAGGTCTAAAACGGTTAGGAACAAGGGACAGGGGTGAGGAGGCGTGTGGGGGTGAAACCCCGTATGGGCCTTGTATTCCATAAGGGGTCTGAAGTTGACCCTGAAAGCTGTAGAAAGGTCCCTGAAGAATATTCTGCATCTAAGATCTGCATTGTAATCAGGCAGTCATAGACAAGTTTGATGGTAGAGTAAGAGTTGACATCAGAGACTAGCAAAGAGACCGCCGGAAGATTCTAAATGAGAAACAAGAGGGTCTGCAGTGGGGATGGAGAGAAGTAGATATGTTTGAGGGATTTTTAAGAGGTAGAGTCAACAGAAATGGATGGTCCTTTGGATGAGAAAAGAAGGAGGAACTTGGGGTAACCCCAGGCTTCTTATGTGGGAGGGATGCTGGTACTGAGCATAACACAGAAGGAAGCGGAGACTCAAGGGGAAGACAATGACTTTCCAGACCTGTTGGGTTTGAGCTGCTGAGTGTCACTGTGGAGCCATGCTGGAAGGTCATCTACAGGTCTGAAGCTCAGGAGAAAAATCTAGGTTGTTGAGTCATCAGAGCACGAATGGGGCCTGAGGTCATGGAAGGGGGAGGATGAGAGCGCTCAGGGAGAGGGGTCATAGTGCAAAGAGAGGAGAGCTGAGGACAGTGCCTTGAGGACCATCAACAGTGAGGGGTAGGAAGGGCTGAGGCAGAGAAACCTGGGAAGGACTAGTCAGAAAGACAGGAGGAGATCCAGGGACATTGGACATGAGGCAGGAGAGGGTGGCCAGGTGCCAAGCAGCTCAGAGAGGTCCTGAAAAGGATGAAAATAACCATTAGATTCAGATAAAGCAACATGGGGGCCGTAATGAGATTGGTTTCCGTGGGAGTGAAGATGAGTGTGCTGGGGAGAGCACGGAGAGGGAGGTGAGGACGTGGAGACGGGGCTCACCCTTTCAAGAATCTGGCTCTGAAAGGAAGAGAAAAAAAGGCAAGGAGGATAAATAATCATCGGGTTGAGGGAGGCAAGTTTTATTTTTAGATTAAAAAACGTTCAGTTTGTTCATAATCCAAGAAGAAGTATCCGGGAGAGAGAAAGAGGAAGCATGAGGTTGGAGTTATGAGACAGGCAGGAGGTGACTGGCAGAGCAGGATGATGAGGACTTGGGGGGCCGGATGCAGAGCACGCATTCAGGACGGGACTAGACAGAAGAGCTGGAAGGAAATTCTACCTCCTAGATGGGAGGAGAGAAGACGGGCATGGGATTGGCTATAGTTGATGATTGGGAAGCTGGAGGGGCGGGGGGGACGTGGAGGGAGGTCTTCAGCCACATCATGGTGAGTGTGGGTCCCCAGTGACCCAACTCTAGACATGGCAGAAGCCCTAGAGTGCCTCATCTGGCGCGCTGGGCATTGTGGTGACAGTCATGGCGGTACCTCAGGATGGAGTCAGACAGGGTGGTGCACTGTGAAGCCAGAGCGGGTGGGGTGAGGCAGGGGACTGAAGGTGGGCAGGGTGCTGTGGATGCTTTTGGCTTCCTAGACTTCAGCTTCTAATGGCTTCTCCTACCTTCTCTCTCCGCTGACTTTGAAGCTTCCTGAAGCCACTGCAGCACCACAGAATCCCACCAGCTGACAGGAAGCTCCAAGTTGCTCCTGCCACGGGGAAGAAAGAGGACCAAGGTCTGGCACAGAAGCCAAAGATGCCATCTCCTGAGGGAAGCAGGCTGTGCCACATCAGTGTGTCCAGGCTGCTGTCAACCTGGATGACAATAGAGAATCTTGATTGTGAGGAAGAATGTAGGCAAGGAGAGAGGGAGGGAGGAAGGAAGAGAGAAGGAGAGAGAAAGGAAAGGAACATTTATCTCACTCATACTTATTGTGTGGGACACCATGCCAGGTGCTTTGGGAATATTCACTTCTTTAATTCTCAAACCAACTGTGTGAGATGGTATGGTCCCTACTGGATAGATGGGAAACCCAAGGCTCTAGCTAGTTACTCAAGCATCTGCCGAGAGAGGATGAAGAGCTGGGCCTTCAACCCAGATCCTTCTTCCCTCCTTGGCAGGTGCCCCTCCCACAACACACACGGCTTCCTCGAGATTCTGCCTCTGCCTCCACTCTTGGACCTACAGTGACCTGCGCCACAACCGCAGCCACACCGCGGGTCCCTGCATCACAGTCACTCAGCTGAGGGCCCCCTGCCCGCCATGTCCTGCATCATTGCCATCACACACTGCTAAGTGTAAAAGTTAAAATTTTAAGGAAAGCGCTTGACTGGAGCCATAAGACATGGGTGAGTTCACTTCCTGGTTGTCAGACCCACCAGCATGCCACCTTGGAGATGTCTTGTCACTCTCTAAGCCTCAGCTTCCTTCTCTGTAAAATGAGAATCCCTACCTTATAAGGTTGTTGGAAGGGTCAAATACAGCTAGGGTATGCTGGTGAGTGTTTAATGAGCAGTTCTCCAAAACAAGAAGACGAAGAAGAAGGAGCCCAAGATTCTTCGTGTTTGCTGATCTCCAGGATGTAAATACTCCCAACATGGTCAATTTCAAGCTACCAATGTGACATCCCTGAGCAAGGAGTTGGAAAGAGACATGGGGTAACACACCACCGTAGAGTGCTTCCTCCACACAGATACAACAGACATAAACAGCCTCTGGAGTAATCTCCAGAGTAGAGACGATAATAAAATAATTAGAAAATGATGGCATTTTTAGTGTTTAGTGCCTTTGTTTTAAACACAATTTATTTAATTATAAGTTTATATAATTTAATGTTTAATGATGGCCGTGTTTAACAACTGGTTCACAAAATTCCTAAAATGTAGCAAGCACCTCTCATGAACCAGCTCCAGCATACCTCCGATGATAGCGTCTACACTGGTGCTGAGTCAAGGGGTGGAGTTGGGATTCAAATCCGGGTCTGGCTGACTCCGGAGTCCTCGCTGCCACCAGCTTCCTGCTAGCACTGCAAGGTGAGGCTCTGGCCACCTAGAATTGCTGGTCAGCCCTGGACCCTGTTAGGGACAAGGGGAGGAGATGCTGATCTGTAGACACCACAATGAAGAAAGTTGGCTTGGCCTGTTTCCCACCGCTGCACAAGGTTTGGGTTCAGCTTAATTAGCAGGCACCTTCCGTGCCTCTGTTGATCAAAGCCAGCGGCAGCTTTTGTAATAAAGCTGTCCTAAGTCCTGTTTCTGGGATCCAGCATTTGCTGGTCTTCTCAGGAGTCAGACCACCCCTGGTCAAGTCCCTGCATTCACCCCCCTCAACCTCCCAGAGCCTCAATTTCCTCATCTATCAAAATGAGCAGGTTGGACCAGCCAACCTTGAAAGTCCCTCCCAGATCTGAAGTCCTCGGATCTGACTTCACACATAAGTGATGCTGGAGGCTCTGACAGCTTCAGAGCTGGGGGTAACAGGATCACGGCAGTAGCCCAATGACCTGCTAAAGGGGGTCAGAAGGGAGGCAGAGGTCAGATAGGGAGCAATTGTGCTGGTTTCCTTGAGAAGTCTCAATGAGGCAGCTGAAAGGACAACAAGAGACCACTGTTTCCCACAGTGGAACAATACCTGCCCCAGATGAGCACGCTTGAGAACGTCCTGCTCCCAACTATGACGTTCATGATAATGGTCACTTCCTTCTCTTATGTGCACCTACCTCTCCTTGTCAATAAAGGGGGAGGTTGAACTACAGAGCAGTAGACCAAGGGATAAAGACCCCATCGCAGGTGAGGAGATGGAGAAGAGCAGAAGGGTGTGGGGCATGTGACACGGACCTTGACAGGGCTAAGGCGAGAGGAGAAGGGCCCGGTGGCTCAGTACTCTCAGCCTCAATGGTGGAAAGAGAGTGAGAGGAGCCAACGTGTGTGTGTGTGTGGTGGGGGTGAGTTTAGTTTTGGAAGCCTATGTGCGTGATGTTGGCAGTGCCTCCACCATATGAACAGGGCCCCAGATCTGGGGTAGTCCGGGGGCCTGGGCACAAGGGTGAGTGCTGCCTGGGATGCTGGAAGGATGCTGGGCTGATCTTCGCGGTGTTGCCATGGAACCCCAGGAGAACTGCAGGCTGGGAAATGACTGCTGGGTGCAGCTCCATCTCAAAGGAGCCTGCATCACGCCTTTGGCAGAATATCAGGTGGGAGTCTCGGTACACAATGAGCTATTGTTCTTCGAGGCTTTACACAAAATCTGTTTCCAAGGTTTTATGAATCATTTTGCTGCTGATCTTAAAAAAATAATAATATACAAGCCTCGGTGGAGGCAGCCTTCAGCTTATTTTCCCCGAGAGAAGGACATGAACTTGGGGAGAATTCTTTTCTGCATCTTGTTTGCTCAGATGCTTGATCTTCCCCTCAACTGTCAGAAAAGCCTCTTTGAAGACTGTGATGCCTCCTGTGGCACAGGCCACCTTGGCATTGAGCCTCAGCCTGGGAGGAAAGCCTGGATCCTGAGGAGGGAACAGAAAAGTACTCAGATTTGGGAACTGCCAAGGAGAATTGATGACAACCTGTTCAAGCTAGGCCAAGCGGCTGCTGTGTGACCCGGACAGTCCCCACGCGGGCCTGAGCCCTCAGGAAGTCCAGCTCAGCAGGAACAGCCTCTGCGGGAGAGCGGTTTAGGCCTCCCAGGGGTATGAGCATTTACCTTAAAGTAAGAAAGTTCTCTCTGTGTTTGCCAGGAACTCGCTTCCAAGAATGCGCATGCAACTCATGGCCAAGCAAAATGTCCTCCTTTACTCTTCACTCATCTTCCTTCCAGCTCACTGGGCCTTCTGTCTATCTGCAGCCCTACTGGCTGAAGTTTCTCTTTGAAAGCCAGACTACAGAAGATCATGTGGGAACAGCCTTGGACTCCAGTTACCAAAGGCTCATTGGCTATGGGAGTACCCCTGACTCCCAAGCGGAAGCCAGAGCATTTGGTCCCTCTAGGGTACCCATTCCACCTGCCTTACAGCAGGTCTTAGCAACTTGCTGAACTGACTGCCAAGAGATGTAATCCACACCAGACAGGGGTCCGTGGGGAGGCTTATTCATAGAATGGTCTCTCTGGTTTTGTTTTTTCCAAATGGAAAATGGGAGGCTTGCCTAGAGCTCATCCGGCTCTGCCACCGTCATCAGTGTGGACGCAGGTTTCCACCTTCCCCATCAAGGCTGCACTCCTTCACCTGGTCTGATCTTTGACCTTGACCTGTCCCAGCTTTTGCTTCCCCCTCCCTTTCTGGACTCACGCCCCACCTCAGTTTCTCCCCTCTCCTCTGCAGTCACAGCCCGGACTCTGAAACACGCCCCAGGCCCGGCCCCAGCCAACGCTCTCCTCGCCTCCCGGGCCTGAGTCCCTGCCTCCTCCCACCGCCTGGCTCCTCTTTGCAGATGGTTCCAGCGCTGGTTATTATTTAAGCGAGCTGCTTCTGGCTCACATGTTAATTAAAACCCGCTGTCCAAAATCTCTTGGTACAATTTGCAGTGTAATCTGTAGCCTCTAGTGCATCATTGTATCTCTATTAAAAGGGATTCTCTGTAATGATGCGAGGATTTAATTAGTTTCTTTGCCAATGTTGTAAAACACCGTGATAAACGAGCCAACAGGTCCGCGGATCATTATTCTCCTCAAGATGAGCTTATTAGCTGATTATGAATCATTAACAAAGTCTACACGGGATTTTCTTATCTAATTCAACACAATTTTTAACATGCAAAGCTCAACATCCATTTCTCTCCACCAGCAACATTGGGTGGTGATTGCAATCTGTATGTATGGCTTCCTATTCTCCGCTTGGATTTTCCCTCTTTTAGTATTTAATTTTAGATATATTGAAGGGGAGGAAATATACGGTCTCCAATATATAGATATGTATTAGAGACCATATTGTGACGAATTCAGGGTCTCGTTTTAGGGAGGGAAACAGCCACCGTAAACTGGCACCTGTGTGTGTGTGCACGCTTGTGCGTGTGTGTCCATCTGTAGTAGACAGACAGCCTGGGGCTGTATGAGTTTCTGTGTGCCTGGGCGTGTGCACTGTGTGTAGTCACATGTGTGTGTGTTCACAGACCTGTGGACGGTGCTTACTTGCTCAGTATGCATCTTGCGTATCCGTGTGTGTGTGCATTTGTGCACACAAGCACATGCACGTAGAAGGTAGCTTAAGGAAAGAGAAAATTCTGGACAGGCTTTCAGACTGGTGTTATCCAACCACTCCATGAGATGTCAGTATCACCCAAAAGTTTCAGACAGGCCCCTCCTATCTTCCCAGCTGGGGGTCATTCCACTTTTAGTCACATACGGGTACCCAATAGGGGCCAGGCACAGTGCTGGGCACTGTCAGCCCTTATAACAGCTCTCAGAGGTAGGGGGGTACTCTCCCTGCTTTACAGATAAGGGCACTGAGGTCCAGAGAGGTTAAATGGCTTGCCCAAGTTTATAAGCAGCTATGGTGGAATCGGGATCAAATGTAGTTCTGCCTCATTCCAAAGTCCTTTCTGTGATACAATGATGCCTCCCGGGTGCTGGCTTCCTCCTACCAGAGAACCCTGTGGGTCCTCAAGGACTGATGTGGGCACTGCTCCCCCTGAAGCACCTCCCGAGGCCCTCACCACCTGGGTCACAGCCTTCTAACAGGCTGGCTGCAGGAAGCGCTGCTCCTGCATTGAGGACAAGGTGCCCCTAGGAAGCACCTTTGTGGCCTTCGCCTTGGCAGTTTATGTCATCCTCCTGCCTTTTCATTTCAGCTAGCAAGTGGTATCACTCAAGACTTCAGCTACTCTCACCAAAACTACTGTTGCTAACAAGTACAACAGCTAATTAGGTACCAATGACATGAAGAGAAGAAAACTGGGCATCATCACCTCAAAATTGCAATGACCAAGAGACTCTATGTAGGGGACAATATGCATGTGAGCTCAATTGTCACAGCTCAGGTGGTTGAAGGCCCAGCAGGCTCAGACCCCAGACAAGTAGGCCAGAGGGAGACAAAGAAAGCTAGATTTGAGCATGATGAATGTTAAGGGGAGAATTGCATCCCCTTAAAATTCCTATGTTGAAATCCTAACCCCCAGCACTTCAAAACGTGACTATATTTGGAGAGAGGGTCTTTAAAGGGGTAACGAGGTTAAGATGAGGGCATTAGGGTTGGCCTGAATCCAATATGATTGGTGTCCTGATAAGAAGAAAAAATTTGGACACAGGCACCTCCCGAGAGAAGACCATCTGAAGACACAGGGAGAAGACCGCCATCTACAAGATGAGGAGAGAGCCTCAGAGGAATCAACCTTGTTCTCGGACTTCTAGCTTCCGGGATTGTGAGCAGATTCATTTCTGTTGTTGAAGCCCCCCAGCGTGTGGTCCTTTGTTATGGCAGCCCTGGAAAACCAAAAGAGGAGCAAGCCCTTACAGAGGACAGCTGTCCACCCAGCTGGCCAGGCAGTGTCCAAAGGAAGGCAATGCACAGCTGCTACTTCAGGGCCGTGTCTACACCCTCGAAGGTCCAATATGACCAGGTTGGCAAAGCCGTAGACAGCTAGGTGAGAAGAGATGCTCTAAATAAGGGACAGTGATTCTAGGCGATTCATCCCTTCAAAGAAGGAGCCCAGGAAGTGCGGGGGCTGAAAAGAACTCAGTAGGGGTCAGAGCTCAGTCAAGCCAGTGGAGCATTAGGGCAGCTCATATCCCAGTGGGGATGTGAAGTTCTGGACAAGGACACAGGGGTAGAATCTTGGTCATGCCGACAGAACCAGTATGGCGGCAGTTAGGAAAAGGCCTTGCAGAACTTTCCACAAGTCACAAGAAAAATGTAGGCATTCCACAAAGGTTTGTTGAATGACTGAGCATCATTAGCTACCATTTCTGCATCGGTTGGCTCTTGCTGTATAACAAGGCATCCCAAAACTTAGTAGCTTAAAACAACAGCCATTTGTTATTACTCATAAGCCTCTAGGTTTGCTGGGCTTTTTGTCGATTCGAGTGTACTTTCTGCCAATCTGGGCCAGGGTTGACTGATTTTGGGTGGGCTTGCTCATGCGTCTACCATGAATTGGCAATGGGTTGGGTCTGGATGATCTAGGATGGCCTCATCTGGAACAACACAGCTCTCCTTCATGTGTCTCTGGCATCCTTCCATCAGGGTAGCCCAAGCATCTTCTCATGTCAGGAGCAAGGGTGAAGACAACAGAGATCAAGCCAAGAGAAAGCTAGTCTTAGACAGGGGTCCAAGAGAGCTAGTCTGGTTCTCACAGGGAAATCAGAAGAGCAAGAAAGTACCTGGAAACCTATAAGCACTTTTCCAGCCTCTGCTTGTACCATATTTGCAAGTATCACATTGGCCTTAGAAAGTCATGTGGCCAAGACCCGAGTCAGAATAGGAGGGGATTACAAAGTTACAAGGCAAAGGATTTGGATATAGAGAGACCGTTAATTGGGGCTATTGGTGTGATCAATCTACCACAGAGAGTGAACCAATAAATGCTGGAAGCAGAAGTCAATGGGAGAAAAACTAAATCTGGACTCACTTGCTGGTGGGGTGAAGCCACTTATTCTTCTTGTCCTTGGGCAGAATTAGCTCAAAGTCTGTAAGAGCTGAGTCTGACTCTATGTAGCTCTGCGGGAGTAGACCACAAATAACCTCTGCTGGATGGTTCCTGAGGCTACGCCTGGCCCCCACTTTATATAACCAGGGTGCCACTAAACGTTGCGTGGGAATCTGAGAATCATGAGGTCTTCAGAGTGTTGCCCTGGGTACTCTTCTCACTCTGTACACTCTGCCTGGACTATCACGTTCCCTCTCACCATCTCAACCACACTTCTTCCGCCCTGACACAGCGGAGGACTCATCAGGAGCAGTGGCTCTACAGGACAATACCTTTAACTGGGAATTGGGGAAGAGGGAGAGAAAAATATCTCTGGAGGGGCATTGATGTCGAGATTCAACTCTGAGAATTGCAGTGGTCATTTTAAAACATTCTCCCAAGAAGTTCAGATAATATCCCACCACTATCAGGCAAGAATATATAATGGGGAACAGACAGTCTCTTTAATGAATGGTGTTGGGAAAACTGGACAGCTACATGCAAAAGAATGAAACTGGACCACTATCTTACACTAGATTCAAAATAAATTCAAAATAAAGACTTGAATGTAAGATCTAAAACCATAAAATTCCTAGAAGAAAACATAGGTAATCAGCTCTTTGACATCAATCTTAACAATATTTTTTGGGGCCAATCTCTCTAGGCAAGGGCAACAAAATCAAAAATAAACAAATGAGACTATATGAAACTAAAAGAGCTTTTGCACAATGACGGAAACTATCAACAAAACAAAAAGGCTGCCTACTGAATGGGAGAAGATATTTGCAACTCGTACATCTGATAAGGGGTTAATATTTAAAATATGTGAGAAACTTATACAACTTAATATCAAAAAAACCTAAACAATCCAATTAAAAAATGGGCAGAGGACCTGAATCAACATTTTTTCAAAGAATACATACCGATGGGCAACAGGCACATGAAAAGATGCTCAACATCACTAATCATCAGGGAACTACAAATCGAAACCACAATGAGATACCACCTCACACTTGTCAGAACAACTATGATCAAAAAGACAAAAAATAACAAGTGTTGGCAAGGGTGTGGAGAAAAGGGAACCTTTGTGTGCTATTAGTGGGAATGTAAATTGGTGCAGTCACTACAGAAAACAGCATGGAGCTTCCTCAAAAAAATTAAAAATAGAACTATCAATGATTCAGCACTTCCACTTATGGGTATTTATCCAAAGAAAATGAAAACACTAATTCCAAGAGATATATACATCCCCATGTTCATTGCAGCATTGTTTGCAATAGCCAGGATATGGAAGCAACCTAAGTGTCCATTGACAGATGAATGGATAAAGAAGATGCAACACACACACACACACACACACACACACACACACACACACACACACTGGAATATTACTCAGCCATAAAAAAGAATGCGATCTTGTCATTTGCGACAACACAGATGGACCAAGAGTGTGTTAGGCTAAGTGAAATAAGTCAGACAGAAAAAGATATATACCGTGTGCTTCACTTATATGTGGAATTTACAAACAAACAAAAACAGAAACAGACTCATAGATACAGGAAACAAACTGGTTGTTACCAAAAAGGAGAGAGATTGGAAGGCAGCGAAATAAGTGAAGGCGATTAAGTATAAACTTCCAGTTATAAAATAAATAGGTCATGGGGATATAATGTACAGCATAGGGAACAGAGTCAATAATATTGTAATCACTTTGTATAGTGACAGATGGTAACTAGACTTATCACGGTGATCATTTTGTCGTGTATGTAATATTGAATCACTATGATGTCCACCTGAAATGAATAGGATATTGTACATCAAGTATCTTTCAATTAAAAAAATCTCCTGATCTACCTTGAACTTTGAATGGGGGAAAAAATAATCTCACAACCATCAATGTTGAGAATTACAGATCTATATAAATAGATGATTTCCAAACTAAATCCTAAGTTCAGATAGTTCTCCTGAGCAACGAACTCATAAATCCAGCTCTCTATGCATATCTCTACTTGGATGTCCCATAGGTCATACCACAAAAATGAAGTAATTCTCATCAAAATCTGATCTGCCTTCTATGCTCCTTATCTTACTGAATGGTCCCACCAACCATTCATTTACCCAAGCCTGAAATCTGTCAGTTGCCCTTGAATCCTGCTTCTCCCTCACTAATCCAACCCCACCCCATATCTCCGTAGTTAGCAAGATTTTGTCTTTTCATCCATCTCCAGAAGCTTGAGGGATATTTCAGAAAATGAAATGTATTCATGTCGCTCCATTGCTTATGTCTCTTTGGTGGCTCCCCAGTACCCAAACATCTTCACATTACTCACAGCACCTTACAGGACCTGGCACCTGTGTAGCTTTCCAGCCTCAACTCTCTTCCCTTTCCTAGGTGAATTTTATCTTCTCCATCTCTTTCAGTTCTTTAAATGGCATCTTGGCTTCACCCTGAGGCTTTTGCACCATCTCTTCTGCTGGAAATACCCTCTCACATCACCCCTTATTATTGGATGGCTCCTCATGCTTCAAATCTCAGCCAAGATGTCTCTTTCTCAAAGAAGACATTCTTTACCCCCTTAGATTTGTTCACGTCCTTTCCCATGGTATCCCCTTTTTAGCACTTGTCACATTGTATTTTATGCCACTTTACTTCTCTGTGTCTTCAACTAGACTATAAGCTCCTTGGAAGTAGAAATCATGTCTTAATCCCCAGTATAGGTCCTGCACTTAGAAGGGTAATAAACATAATGTGAACATATAACAAATTATTGTTTAATAAGCGAACGAAACCCAGATGAGTCACATAGGATTAATTTACATACCCCAGGGAAATTTCCAAGCTGCTAACATGAAATCTCTTTGTAAGATGCCAAAAGTCACCTTTCAGTTGAGGTTTTTCTATCGGTTGTTTTATTTAAACAAGGAACTCTCAATAAGTTCCTGGGAAACTCATTCTCTACTCTCTGCTTCTATGAGAATCCCACTCTGTGCCCAACACCTAAACCAGGTTCCCAATGAACACTTCTAGAATTATTGATTAAAATTTAGATATTGATCTGCGTCTCAAACTTCCCATTACTGTATTGCAAGAGGTAGTACTCACTGTGACGTACTTACATTCACAATAACTTTTAATTGTGGTTTTTAACCTAAGAAAAAGAGAAAAATGGAAGCCACTATGTCTGTTTTTCATGTATCTCAAGGGATTTTTGTAGGCAGGTTTGAATGGATGTCTTCAGAGAACAGACTAG
Organism: Equus asinus; assembly: GCF_041296235.1. Classification (NCBI taxonomy): domain Eukaryota; kingdom Metazoa; phylum Chordata; class Mammalia; order Perissodactyla; family Equidae; genus Equus; species Equus asinus. Next base: position 84,593,834 of record NC_091794.1, read on the forward strand.
GGCTGGGGGAAGATTCTGGGTCAATGGAACATCCTTCTCATGGATAAAGGCAGTGTAATGGGATAAACTCTAAAACAGACACAAAGACAATGCTTAAGGATTTGCTAAGAACGTTAGAGCAAATAGGTTTAAAGGTGTAAAAGAGGAGTTTAGAGACATGGAGGCTACATTAAGAAGCTAATATTGGTCTAATGGAGCTCCAGAAAAAGGGAATAGGGCTAATGATAGAAATAGAACTTTTGAAAACATTAGAACTGAGGATTTTTCAGAATTAAAGAAAATATCATTTATTATATCAAAAATAGATTAAATGAAGGTAGTTCTACACCTAGAGACATATCATAGAACACTTGTAAAGTATCAAGTAAAAAAATAAAATCTTAAAACTCTCAGAGGAAAAGATAGATAACTTACAAAGGAATGATATGTACAATGACAGCAAAATTCTCAGCGACAACAACATATGGCAAGAGAATAGTAAAGTAGTAACTTCAAAGTGCTGAAAGAAAATAGCTGCAATCTTGAATTTTATACTCAGATAAATTATCATTCAAAGTGAGGGGAAAAAAAGACATTTTCAGACATACAAAGACTATGAGTTTCCCAATTCGTTAAAAAAACTCACCCAAAAGGGAAAAAAGGTGAGATACATCGGTGAAGGTCACAGGTCAGAGACACAGGCCCATTAAAAACTGAGACTTAATCACAGGATTATAGAAATCTTCTCCTCGCCCCACATCTTGCCCCATATCAATGAGCCTCCAGTGTAATAACAATGGGTTACAGCAGAAACAGCTGCAAGACTCAGACTCTATTTAAGAAGGAGTTTCTAGGGAAACCCAAAGACAAGAGGTAAGACAAAAAACAAAGATACTAGAGGAAATTAAATCCTTTGACACCTACAGCTACAGCAAACATTAAGCACTGAACAACTCTTAGCCATATTAGCAGAAAATCTCACACTAATGGCCTATTTACCTCAGTTCCTGTTACCTGATATATCACATTCTGCTTTCAACAAAAAATTAAAAATCATGTTAAAAAGCAAGACAAAATATGATCTGAAGAGACAAAGCAATCATCAAAACCAGACTCAGATATGGCAGAAATTTTGGAATTGTCAGACTGGGAATTTAAAATAACTAGGATTAATGTGTGAAAGACTCTAATGGAAAAAGTAGGCAGCATTGCAAGAACAGCTGGACAGTGAAAGCAGAGAGAGAGAGTCTAAGAAAGAATCAAAAGGAAATGCTTGAAATAAAAAACATCGTAACTTCATGATTGCTGAAACTTGGAAGCCACCAAGACGTCCTTCAGTGGACGACTGGATAAATAAACTGGGGTTCATCCAGACAACGGAATATCATTTAGTGCTTAAAAAAAGACCTATAAAGCCAAAAAAAGACACAGAGGAATCTTAAATGAATATTACTGAGTGAAAGAAGCCAATCAGAAAAGGCTACATACTGTATGATTCCAGCTATATGACATTCTGGAAAAGACAAAACTATGGAGACAGGAAAAAGATCAGCGGTTTTCAGGGAATGCAGAGGGTGGGGTGGGATGAGTAAGGGGTATACAGAGAATTTTTAGGGCAGTGAAAAATAGTATGTATGATACGATAATGATGGATACATGCCACAGAATGTACGACACCAAGAGTGAACCCCAATGTAAAGTATGGACTTTGGGTAATTTTGATGTGTCAATGTAGATTCATCAATGGTAACAAACATACCACTCTGGTGGGGGATATTGATAATAGGAGAGGTTATACATGTGTGGGAGCCAGAGGTATGTGGGAAACTCTGTACCTTGCTCTCAATTTTGCCATGAACCCAAAACTTTCTTCAAAAAAATATGTTTTTTTTTAAAAAGTAACAGAAATGAAGAACATCTTTCATGGGCTCATCATTAAACAGGACACAGCCAAAGAAAAAATCAATGAGATTTAAAACATGTCAATAGACACTTCCTGAACTGAAAAGCAAAGAGAAAAAAAAAAGGATGATAAAAGAGAACAAAATATCCAATAAGCGTGAGACAATTTAAAAAGGTGTAACATATGCATAATTGGAATACCAGAAGGAGAACAAAGAGGGTACAGAGCAGAAGAAATATTTGGAGTAGTAATGGCCAGGAATTTTCCCAAGTTAATGAAAGACACCAAAACACAGATCCAGGAAGCTCAGAGATACCAAGCAGGATAAATATTTCAAAATCTATCCCTAAGTATATCATATTTATACTGTAGAAAACCAAAGACAGAGAAAAATCTTGACAGCAACAGAGAAAAAAAGCACTTTTCTTATAGAGAAACAAGGGTAAGAATTATGTAAGACTTTTCATCAGAAACCATGCAAGCTAGAAGAGAGTGGAAGGAAATATTTAAACCACTGAAAGAAAAAGACCACCAACCTAGAATTCTATATCCAATGAAACTATCCTTCAAAGGTGAAGAAGAAACAAAGACTTTCTCAGACAAAAACACCCTCAGAATTCATCACCAGTACACTTCCTCTGCAAGAAACGTTTAAAGGTCTTCAGGGAGAGAAAAAAATATATAGATCTACATAGGGAAAGAAAGATCATCAGAGAAGGGAAAAATGAAAGTAAAATAAAATATTTTATTTTTCTTATTGTTAATTTAACTGATAGACCTCTCTTTGTTCAAAAGTAATAACAGTAACAATGCATTAGGTGATTATAGGAATGGATAAGTGAACTGAATGACAGCAATGTAACAAGGCATGAGAGGGAGGAATTGGAAATACTCTGTTATAAGGTACCTTTACTACCCATGAAGCAGTATAGTGCTTTTTGACAGTGGACTTAGATTAGTCATAAATTTATATTGCAAACTCTAGGGAAACCACTAAAAAAAAATTTTTTTAAGATTGACACCTGAGCTAACATCTGTTGCCAATCTTCTTTTCTTCTTCATCCTCTCCTTCTTCTTCTTCTTCTCCCAAAGCCTTCCAGTACATAGTTGTATAGTCTAGTTGTAGGTCCTTCTGGTTGTGCTATGTGGGATGCTGCCTCAGCATGGCCTGATGAGCGGTGCCATGTCTGCACTCAGGATCGGAACCAGCAAAACCCTGGGCCACCAAAGTGGAGTGTGCAAACTTAACCATTTGGCCATGGGGCCAGCCCCTAAAAATTTCTTTTAGAGAAGTATAATTGATATGTTAAGAGAGGAGAGAAAATGGAATCATATAAAATGCTCAATTAAAACCAGAGAGACATTAACAGTCCCTAACATATATGCACCAAATAACAGTACATCAAAATATGTGAGACAAAAACCAATAGAGCTGCAAGGCAAATAGACAAATCCACTATCATAGTTGGAGACTTCAATACCCCTCTTTGAGTAATTGATAGATCTGGCAGGCAGAAAATCAGTGAGGATGTAGTTGAACTCAACAGCACCATCAATCAACTGGATATAATAGACATCTATTGACTACTTCATCCTACAACTGCAGAATATAAGTTCTTCTCAAGCTCACATGAAACATTCGCCAAGACAGACCACATCCTGGGTCATAAAACACATTTTAAAAAAATTTGAAAAATAGAAATCATATAATATCTACTCTCATACAACAATGGAATTAAACTAGAACTCAGTAACACAAAGATAGGTGGAAAACTCCAAAATACTTGGAGATTAAACAATACACTTCTAAATAACAATTGGTCAAAAAAAATCTCGAGAAATTTTTAAATATTTTGAACTAAATGAAAATACAGCTTATCGAAATTTGTGGGATGCGGTGAAAGAAGTGCTTAGAGGGAAGTTTATAGCAATGAATGCATAGACTAGGAAAGAAGAAAGATGTAAAAAAACAACAATTTATTATAAACAACTACAACATAAATAAAATTTAAAGTAATAATAAACAACAATCTAAGCTTTCGCCTTAGAAAACTGGAAAAAGAAGAGCAATTTAAGCCCAAAGCAAGTGTAAGGAAAGAAATAATAATTAGAACAGAAATCAGTCCAATTGAAAGCAGAAGAAGACAGAAAATCAACCAAACCAAAAGCTAATTCTTTGAACAGATCAATAAAATTGATAAAGTTCTGAATCCAAAGCAGAAAGGAAAAAGTAAAATTGCCTCTGTTTGTGAATAACATGGTCTTATATACAGAAAACACTAAAGACTCCACCAAAAAGCTGTTAAAACTAATAAATGAATTCAGTAAAGTTTCTGGATACAAAATCAGCAAACAAAATCAGTTGAATTTCTATCCACTAACAACAAACTAGCCAAAAAATAAAGAAAACATTTCCATTTACAATCACATCAAAAAGAATAATATACTTAGGAATAAATTTAACCAAGGAGGGGAAAGATCTGTACACTGAAAGCTGTAAAACATTGATGAAAGAAACTGAAGAAAACAGAAATAAATGGAAAGATATCCATACTCATGGATTAAAATAATTCATATTGTTAAAATATCCATTTTACCCAAAGCAATCTACAGATTTAATGCAATCCCTACCAAAATTCCAATAGTATTTTTCACAGAAATTTTTAAAAACCCTAAAATTTACGTGAAACTGCAAAAGATTCTGAATAGCTAAAGAAATCTTGAGTGAGAGGAACAAAGCTGGAAGTATCACACTTTCTGATTTCAAGTTATATTACAAAGGTATAGTAATCAAAATGGTATGGTACTGGCATAAAAACAGACATATAGGCCCATGAAACAGCACAGAGAGCCTGGATATAAACCTACACATATATGGTCAACTAATTTTCAACAAAGTCACTAAGAATACACACTGCAAAAAAGACAATCTCTTCAGTAAATAGTGTTGAGAAACTGAATAACCAAATGAAAAAGACCAAAATTGGATCCTTATCTTACACCATATACAAAAAATCAACTCAAAATGGATTAAAGACTTAAACATAAGGCTTGAAATTGCAAAATTCCTAGAAGAAAACATAAAGGAAAATAAACAAATAGACATTGGTCCTGGCAATGATATTTTGGGTTTGACACCAAAGCACATGTGACAAAATACAAAATAAACAAGTGGGACTACATCAAACTAAAAAGTTTCTGCATAGCACAGGAAACAACTAACAAAATGAAAAGGCAACCTATCGAATGGGAGAAACTATGTGCAAACCATATTTCTAATAAGGGGTTAATATCAAAACCATATGAGGAATACATACAACTCAGTAGTAAAAAAATTTAATAATCTGATTTTAAAATGGGCAAAAGAACTGGAGACATTTTTCCAGAAAAGATACACAAATGATCAAAAAGTATATGGAAAGATGTTCAACATCACTAATCATCATGGAAACGGAAATCAAAATTACAGTGAGATATCACCTTAACACCTGTTAGGATGGCTATTATCAAAAGTCCAAAAGATAACAAGTGTTTGTGAGGATGTGGAGAAAAGGAAACACTTGTACACTGTTGGTGGAAATGTAAATTGGAACAGCCATTATGGAAAATAGTATGGAGGTTCCTCAAAAAATTGAAAACACAACTACCATATGATCCAGAAATCCCACTTCTGAGTATGTATCAAAGGAAATAAAATCCCTGTCTCAGAGATATCTACAACCCCATGTTCATTGCAGCATTTTCACAGTAGCCAAGATATGGAAACAACCTAAGTGTTCATCAACAGATGAATGAATAAGGAAAATGTGGCATGTATACACAATGGAATATTATTTGTCTTTTTTTTTAAAAAAAAGGAAATTTGCCATTTGCAACCATATGGATGAACTTGAAGGACATTATACTAAGTGAAATAAGCCAGACACAGAAAGACAAATACTGCATGATCCCACTTATATGTGGAATCTAAAAAGAAAAAAAAAATCAAACGCATAGTAACAGAGAATAAAATGGTAGTTACCAAAGGCTGAGGAGTCGGAGGACAGGGGAGACATCGATCAAACGATACAAACTTTCAGTTATAAGATAAATAAGTTCTGGAGACTAATGTACAGTATGGAGACTATAGTTAATAACAATGTATTGTATGCTTGAAATTTACTAAGAGAGGGGATTGCAAGATCTCACCACCACACTAAAAAACTGGTAACTATGTGAGGTGATGGCTATGTTAATTAGCTTCATTGTGGTAATCATTTCATAGTGTATACATATATCAAAACAACACATTGCACAGCTTAAATGTATACAATTTTTATTTGTCAATCATACATCCATAAAGCTGGAAAAAAGTTTTAAAAGCTTAGTGTTTTTGGGAAATTTGAAATATAAATGGCTTATAAATATATTAATGCATGCTCACTTATGATGCATAAATACAAACTAAAAGAATAACAACAACAACAAAAACAATTGATAAAGCTCCAACCAGGCTAACCAAAAGAAAGAGGGCACAAATTACCAATATTAGAAATGAAAGAGGAGTCATCACACTGGTCCCATGAACATCAAGAGAATAACAAAGAAATATTATAAACAACTATGCCCACAAATATAATGACTTAAATGAAATGAGCAAATTATTTGAAAGACATGAACTACCAAAACTCACAAAAGGAGAAATCAATAATATGAATAGGCCTATATCTAGTAAATAAATTAGATTAACAATTAATGTCCTCCCAACAAAGAAAGCACTGGCTCAGGTGGTTTCATTGCTAAATTCTACCAAACATTGATGAAAGAAAGGACATAATTCTCTACAGACTTCTCCAGAAAAGAGAAGCTGAATGAACACTTACCAACTCATTCTATGAGTCCAACATCACCCTAATACCAAAGCTAAACATATTACAAGAAAGAAAAGCTGTAGACTAAAATCTCTCATGAACATGGATGCAAAATCCCGAACAAAATACTAGTAAATTGAATCCAACAATACATGAAAAAGAATTGTACACCACAACCAAGTAGGATATATCCAAGTAGGAAATCAAGGCTGTTTCAACATTTAAAAATCAATTGATATAACCCACCCCATCAACAGGTTAAAGAAGATTGTATCAATTGATGTAGAGAAAGCATTTGACAAAATCCAACATTCACTGATAATTACAAAAAAAAAAAAAAAACTCAGCCAATCAGGAATAGAGGGGAACTTCCTCAACTTGATTTTAAAAAAAACACTACCTAAGCCTTACAGCTAACATCATACTTAGTGGTGAAAAATTTAATGTTTTCTCCTAAGATCGGGAATAAGGCAAGTATGTTCCCTCACACCACTTACACTAGAAGTCGTAGCTAATGCAATAAGACAAGAAAAGGAAATAAAAGGTATATAAATTGGGAAGGAAGGAGGAAAATTATCTGTTTTTGGAGATAACTTGATTGTCTATGTAGAAAATCCCAAAGATTCAACCAAAAGAACTCCTGGAACTAGTAAGTGATTATGGCAAGGTTGCAAGATATAAGGCTAATATACAAAAGTAAATGGCTTCTATGTATACCAACAATTAATCATTGGAATTTAAAATTCAAAACACAATATCATTTAAAACAGTATAAAAAAATGAAATGCTTAGATACATATCTAACAAAATATGTACAGGATCTATATAAGAAAAACTACAAATCCTAATGAAATAAATGAAAGAAAATCTAAATAAATGGAGAGATATTCCATGTTCATGGATAGTAAGACTCAAAATTGTTAAGTCAATTCTTCCCAACTTAATCTATAGATTTAACACAATCTCAATAAAAATCCAAAAAGCTTTTTGTGGATATCAACAAAGTGAGTCTAAAGTTTATATGGAAAGGCAAAAGATTCAAAACAGCCGACAATTGAAGAAGAACAAAGTTGCAGAAATGATACTACCCAATTTCAAGACTTACTATAAATCTACACTAATCAAGACAGGATAGTATTAAAGAAAGAATAGACTCATAGACCAATGGAACAGAATAGAGATCCCAGAAACAAATTGAAATTTAAAAAAAAGAAATCTAGATTCAGATCTTACACTTTTCAGAAAAATTAACTCAAAATGAATCATAGACCTAAATATAAAATGCAATTCTATAAAACTTCTAAAAGAAAACATAGCTCTATGTGACAAACAAAATCTATGTGATACTAGGTTTAGCAATGAGATTTTAGATACCACATCAAAAGCATGATCCATGAAAGAAAAAATTGATCTGTTAAACTTTATTAAAAGTAGCTTCTACTCTGTGAAAGACATTGTTAAGAAAATCAAAAGAAAAGCAACAGATTGGGAGGAAATATTTGTAACACATATACCTGTATATACAAAGAACTCTTAAAACTTAATAATAAGAAAACAAATAACATAATTGAAAAATGGACAAAAGATCTGAACAGACACCTCACCAAAGAAGAAATACAAATAGCAAATAAGTATATGAAAATATGTTTTAATATCATTTGTCATCAGAGAATTGCAAATTAAAACAATGAGATACTATATTTATTAGGCTAAAATAAAAATAGAAAATTTAAAACCTGAAATATCAAACGCTGATGAGGATGTGGAGCAGTAGGAGCTCTCACCTATTGATGGCGGAAATGCAAAATGGTACAGTTACTTTTTGAAGACAGTTTGGCAGTCTCCTACAAAGCTAAACATAGCCTTACCATACAATCCAGCAAGCACACTCCTAGGTATTTACCCAATTGATCTGAAAATTTATGTTTACACAAAAACCTGTGTGTAAATGTTTATAGCAGTTTTATTTACAATCTTCAAACATTGGAAGCAACCAAGACGTCTTTCAATAGGTGAATGGATAAACAAACTGTGGTACATCCATGCAATGGAATATTATTTAGCAATAACAAAAGAAACAAGCTATCAAACCACAAAAATATTTGGAGGAAATTTAAATACATCCTGCTAAATGAAAGAAGACAGTATGAAAAGGCTACATATTGTGTGATTCCAACTACATGACATTCTGAAAAAGGCAAAACAATAGAGACAGTCAAATGATCATTGGTTGCCAGGGGCTTGGGGGTAGGGCAGAGCAATGAATAAATGAAGTATGGGGAATATTTTAGAGCAGTGTACACTGTATGATACTGTAATGGTTGATACTGGACAACATACATTTGTCAAACCTGTAGAACTTTACAGCACAATGAGTGAATCTTAAAGTATACAAATTTTTTTAAAAAATCAATTAGAAAGTCAGAGATCCCAGGAAGGAATGCAGACTATGAAAAGTGTCTTGTCTTGCAGACAAGAAAATGTCAAAAACAACAACATATTGATGGAGGTGTATCAAAGGAGGACCAAAGTCAATTGAAAAAGCTCCCAGTGGCCAAAGCTGGGACAACATGAGCAACAAAATAAGTAAAGCAGTATTGGCTTATAACCCAAAGTATAAAATAGATATCCATGAGCTCATACTTACATAAATAAATGATTGAGAAGGGACAAATCTCCCATGCACAAGAATTCCAAATAATTTATATAAATGCTCTGCCCTCAAGGAAAGGGAGTATAACTCCCCACTCCTTAGGTGTGGGCTGCACATGGTGACTTCTTTCCAAAGGACATAATATGGAAGGGGTGTGGCAAGGTGTGGGGGAGAATAAACTTCACAGTGGAGAAACCCGACAAACATTTCCTCAGCCAGGTGATCAAGGCCAACATCAACAGTCACAAGCCATATTGGAAGTATGTCATGTATTCATGATATGACGTGACGAAAATGGCACTTTTCCTCTGCGATCCTCCTCCCAATAACTCATGACCCCAGTCTTATCATGAGAAAAATGTCAGACAAATTCCAGTAGTAGGGCATCCTACAAAATACTTGACCAGTACTCTTCAAACTGTCAAGGTCATTGAAAACTAGGAAAGTCTGAGAAAATGCAATAGTCAAAAGGAACCTAAGGAGATGTGATGGCTAAATGTAATGCTGCATCCTAGACGGGGTCCTGGGAGAGAAAAAGGACATTAGCTAAAAATTAAGGAAATCTGAATAAAGTGTGACTTTAGTTAGTAGCAATGTATTAATATTGGTTCACTAACTGTAATAAATGTGTCACACTAATGTGAGATGTTGATAATAGGGGAGACTGTACAAGGCATATGAGAAATCTCTGAACAATTTTCTCAATTTTTTTTGTAAGTCTAAACTCCTAAAAAGATAAGTTCTAGTAAACAAACAAACAAAAAAAGAACTATTAAAGGATATACTTCAGCAAGAAAACAAGTGAGTTCAGAGGAAAGCAAATGAGATAGGAAACAAAATATGTCAGTAAATTTAATTAACTATAAACTGAAAAAGAGACAATTATTTTGTTAATAATAGGTGAAACTATAATTAAAAAGAATGAGAACAAGATGGGAGGGGTGTTCAATTAGCAGTTAAAGAGGATTAAAGTCTGTGTCATGCTTTGGAAGAGGATAAAAATATTGAATGACTTTTAAATCTGTTAGAAAAATGTGTAATTAAGTCTCTGTATGTAATTAAGTACGTACAAACTCAAGAATCACCACTATAAAATAAAAATACAGTCCATTTTCCAAACTGCAACAGGGGAAAATAAGGTGTTTTTACAGGAGCGGGGGAAGATGTAGAAAACGTTTCCAGTTTAACAGAAGGCAGGAAAAGGAGAAAAAATAAAGCAAAGAACAGAAACCATAAAACACAAAATAAGATGGTAAAACAATAAGTACAAATATATAAGGAATTACAGTGAACATTGCATGAGATGCTTCTCGCGCACACCCTCACATTCTCTTGGCCCCACCTGTCTCCCAGACACTCAGCATCTTGCTCTGCTGCAGAGCATCACGTGACAATCAACTCTGTGTGGGCCTTTGGCCAGAGGCCATTGCCTCTGCCTTCTCCCACTCAGTTGACATTTTATGCCACAGTGCAAGGACTAGGTAACTCGACCTGAAGTTCAGGTGAGTTAAATCCCCAGGGCCGCTCTGACTAAGTAGAGATGGGAGATAAAAAGGAGCCAGCAGATAAATTCCTTTTCCTTTCTTCTCTTCAATGGACTTTTCCAAGGCATGAGTGTGCCTGTACAGCGTGTGCAGAAATGTACCGAGGGGCCAAGCAGGTGCACCTGTCGAGCTTCAGCATTGTCTCACGGGTTGTTGTGAAGTCCTTCCATTGCCTTCCATTCTCCTCTGCCTCAGTTCCCTTTTCTTTCTCTTAATGCCCTGGAACTGCTTCAGGCTCTGTTTTTAAGGCAAATGTAAAAAAATTAAGTCAACCTACTAAAATAAAGAGATTATAAGATTACATTGAAGTTCAGTAAAATATTTACAACAGACACACCTGAAATAAAATTAGCTATAAATTTTGAAATGAAGGCACAGGAAAGATACACCATACAATTACCAACAGCAACAACAAAAAACTGGTGTAGCAATATTAAAATCAGACAAAATAAAACAAAGTACAATACTTTACATAATTCAGTATATGTATATATATATTACACACATATATCTTATAAAGAAAATAATCCACCGAGGAAATATAACAATAATGAATTCATATGCACCTAACAAAACTACCTCAAAATATACATTACAGAAACAGACACCATTACAAAGAAAAAGATGACCAATACAGAAACATAGTGGGAGATTTCAACAAGCTTCTTTTAGAAATTATATATCAAGCAGACAAAAATATTATTAAAGATAAATGTTTTGAACAACTAAATCAACGCATTTTCTAATAAATATGTAGAGAGCCCTCAACCAATAAATAGAGAAAACGTATTCTTTCCTAGTACATATGAGGAATTTCTTTAAAAATGAGCACATATAATGCTATGACACAAAGGACATCTCAACCAACACCAAAAAATCAATATCATATAGACCATCTCCTCTTGTGACGATAGAAATAAGCTAGAAAGAAACCATAAAAGTGAATTCAAACAAAACAAACAAATATGTTGGAAACTTTAAAATGCATTACTACATAATGCATTACTAAATAGGTCCTTGTGAAAGAGGGCGTAACAATAGAAATTATGAAGTATTTGGCATGGCCTGTCATTAAAGCTTGCACATGAAAATTATTCAGCCAGAAGAGTACATAGAAGAGGAGTTGAAACTGCTAATGTGCTGCTCAAAATAAAAGAAAGAAAATAAAGCAGCACTGCTCAACTCAAGAATCAATACAAAGATCAGAAACAGAAGAAAGATACAAGAAAGGACATGTTAAAATTGAGTAAAAATTAATGAAATGAAAAGAAAGCAATAGAAAGAATCAACAAAGACAAAAGCTACTTATTTCTCTTTTTTTAAAAAACTAATAAAATAGACTTTGAACAAGACTGAACAAGGTAATAATGAGAAAAGGCATAAATATCCAAAATTAGGAATGAAGAGAGGCTATAACTAAAATAGAGACCTCGAAAATCACAATAGACTACAATCAGCTTTGTGTTTTTAAATTTGAAAACCTAAAGAAATTTTATATTTGTAGAAAATAAAAATTACCGAAATTAGCTCAAGGAAACCTGAATAAATCAAGCCATTAAAGAAATAAAGTGGTAAACGAAAGTGTACTCTCAGGGCCAGCCCCGTGGCTGAGTGGTTAAGTTCGCACTCCGCTTCGGCAGCCCGGGTTTTGCTGGTTCAGATCCTGGGCACTGACCTAGCACCGCTCATCAAGTCATGCTGAGACAGGTCCCACATAGCAGAGCCAGAAGGACCTGCAACTAGAGTATATACAACTATGTACTGGGGGGCTTTGGGGAGAAAGAGAAAAAAAGGAAGATTGCCAATAGACATTAGCTCAGGTACCAATCTGCAAAAAAAAAAAAAAGTATACTTTCCTCAATAAAAAGATCTACCTTTAAGTGGAAACTTGATGTATGACAAAGGTGATGTCACAAATCAATAAAGAATGAATTCTTCAATAAATGGCGCTAGAACAATTGGCCATCCTTATGCAAAAAAAAGTAAAATTAGATGCCTCCATTTTCATCACACACAAAAATTATTTCCAGGTAGATTAAAAACCGAAATAGAAAAGGGCAAACTTTAAAACAGGGAAAAATAGGAAAATGTCTTCAGGGTAAAGAAGGAGTTCTTAAACAAGGCACTCCAAGAGAAGATAAATATTGATACATTTGACTGCCTTTTAATTAAAAACTTGGTTCAACAATAGCTACCACAAGCAAAGTGGAAGACAAGCTGCAACAGCCACTTTGGAAAATAGTTTGTCACTCTCTAACAACGCTGAAATATGCATACCTAAAGGTTGAGAAATTCGTCTCCTAAGTATAGTCCCTGGAGAAACTCACGGACACGTGCGCCAGGAGATACGTTCAAGAGCTCATGGTGAGATCGTCTGAAATACTCAAAAACTGGAGGGGAAAAAACAAATCAACAGTAGGATGGATAAATAAATTGTGGAATGTTCATTTGATAAAATACCATCAGCGGTGAAAATGAGGAACTATAGCTACACATCTCCAGGATTAATCTTAGAAACACGTGTCGAGTCAAAGCAACAAGACGTAAAAGAAAAACTACAAAATGATTTCACTTATACAAAGCTCAAGAGCGGGCAAGACTAACCTATAGTACTTAGGGAAGCCTACATAAGTGGCTAAACTAGACAAAAAAGAAAGAAGGTCACAAATAAAATCAAGACATTGGTTACACCCAGGAGAGGGAAAGTAAATATTATTAGGAAGGGGGCCAGCCCCGTGGCCGAGTGGTTAAGTTCGCGCTCCGCTGCAGGCAGCCCAGTGTTTCACCAGTTCGAATCCTGGGCGCAGACATGGCACCGCTCATCGAGCCACGCTGAGGCGGCGTCCCACATGCCACAACTAGAAGGACCCACAACTAAGAATATACAACTACGTACCGGGGGGCTTTGGGGAGAAAAAGGAAAAAGTAAAATCTTAAAAAATATATTATTAGGAAGGGACAAGAGGGATTTCTGGAGCTGGCGACTTTTTCAAATGGAGTAGTGATTTCCGTGAGTATTCACTCTGTACTTATCCTGATCAGTTATGTCTTCAACTTAAGCCACAGACTAGAATATCTTTGTACTGCATATGACCAACAAAAGATGATCATTCAGAATACATCCATGTATACACTTAGACATAAAAGTCTTCAAATTGTAAGAAAAAGAAGGCAAAAGATATGAACAGCAGTGTGGTAAAAAATATATATAAGATTCTCAGTCTCATTAGTAAATTAGGGAAATTCAAATTAAAACAACAATGAAAAATCATTTTGTAGCCATCAGACCAGCAAATATTAAAAGGCTGACAATACCAAGCATGGGAGAGGATATGGCAAAACAGATCTCTGCTTATGCTTCTGGGAGCATGCATTGGGGGAAATTGGGCCATATTTAACAACTTTGAAAAAGAGCATATTCTATGGCTTGACAAGGCAGTTTTGCTTTGTGCAGAAGGGGTCTTTTATGAGAATATTTATCCCTGCCATTGTTTGCAATAACTAAAAATTAGGAACAACTTTAGCGTTCCTAAACAAAAGGAGGATATATATACGTTACTATACAGAACGAGATACTATACGTTCTGTATAGTAACACAATGCAATGTCAAATAGTAACTGGAATGAACTAGCTTCAAGTATCAAAATGGAAAGGCAAATTATAGAATATGCATAGGAAGATACCATTTATATAAACTTTGAAAACATGCAGAACAACACTACATATTGTTTATGATACATACATATGTAGCAATAGTAGGAAAATATGCATGAGAATGATAAACACTGAATTGAGGGTGGTATTTGCCTCAAGGGAGGGAGGGAAAAAATGAGATCGATGCGGAGCATATGAAGCTTCAATTACATCTGAAGTATTTTTCCTTATTTTAAGAACCAGAGCAAAAAGAAAAGAAAATCTATCATTTTAATTCACCAGATGAACAAATTAAAGTAGAAAAACCATCATCTCAATAGATTTAGAAAAAGTATTTCATAAAATTCAGCAACACTAATTTATGATTTTTGAAAACCTCTTAAGCTAGAAGGAAATCCTTAACCTGATAAGAGTTATCTACCCAAAACCAGTAGCATGTACCATCCATAATGGTGAAATGTTGGAAGTATTTCTTTGAAAGTCAAGAGCAAAGATATCTGGAGGTCCTCATAAGTATTATATCGGGGGGGGAGGGGAGGGAGGAAAGAGGGAAAGAAAAATAAATGCAGGCAACACTGAGATGATTTTTCATGCATATCAGATTAGCAAAAATTAACATGGCTGAGGGGCTGGCCCCATGGTGAAGCGGTTAAGTTTGATATGCTCCACTTCGGCAGTCCAGGTTGCAGGCTCAGATCCTGGGCTCGAACTTACACCATTCAACAGCCATGCTGTGGCAGCGACCCACATATAAAGTAGAGGAAGACTGGCACAGATGTTAGCTCAGGGCGAATCTTCTTCAAGGAAAAAAAAAATTAAAATGGCTGATACCACATATTTGGGAGGATGGGAGGAACAAGGAACTCTTTCCCTGTTGCTGAGGCTATAAATGTCACACTATTTTGAAGAGTAAATTGTTCACATTTGGCAAAGTTGAGGATGTTCCCATAATATGATCCAGCAATTCCACCTTGCAATATTTTGATAGAAAAAAAAATTAAGAAGCAATCTAAATGTCCATGAATAATAAATAAATAAATCAAGGGCAGTTCATTCATACAATGAACTACTCTACAGGTAGTGAAATAAATAAACTATATTTCCATGCATCAAAATGGTTAAGTCTCAGAAGCGTAAAATTACACGAAAAACATCAGTTGCAAAAAGATACAGTCGGTATGATACAATTAGGTTAAGTTTAAGAACAGGAGAAGCAATACCACATATTGTTCATGGTTACGTATATATGCATTAAATGTATAAAAACTAGTATGGAATGATTTAATTTTTTTTTAAAAAAACTTTAAGCTAATGGTTACCTCTGAGAAGGAAAGAAAAAGGGGACTTTAGCCATACCCAAGATTTTCCTTCCTCAAAAAAAGAGAGGGCTGCAACAAATAGAGCACAATGTTAACCTCTTAAATCTGGGTGGTGAGATATGTGTGTCTCTTACATTATTTTTACCTTCATTTCTGCATGTTTGAAATATTTTATTGTTCAAATGATTAATTTAAAAAAAGATGAAAGATCATGGCACAGCTGAAATCTCAGAGTTCAAATTAATTAATTAGTAGCACCATTAATTAACAATTAATATAGTAGCACCATTTCCCAAGGGTCCTTCAGTCTTGGCTTACATGCTCCTGGTGATGGGGAGCTCACTATCTCTAAGCAGCCCACTTCAGTTCTGGACAGGTTTATCTGTTAAAAGAGTCATCTTGATATTGAGCCAAAAATCTGCCTGCTTTTACTTCCTCTGACTCTAGCACCAGGGTTGTAGCTTTGTCCCCACGTACTTAAGTGGGAGTCTAGACCCTTGAACGCTGGCCCTAGCTCTGCCATGACCTCATGGGTAAGACTTTCCAGTATCATGCTATCATCTCTCCATCTATCAATTGCGTCATTTGAATGGTCACTCCAGGCTCAGCAATCGAAGAATTCTGTAAGATAAATATATTTCCAAGAATTTGGCTCAGCAGAAACTGTTGTAAAAATATAACTGTTTCATTTAATATAAATTTTTTTGTAAATCTCTTTGAAAAGCAAGCTTATTTCTTAAAACAAGGTTTAACCTTCTGTCCTAAAACTTAACTGGCAGGCCTGCTGTGTTCATCAAAACTGGAAATGCAGAGTGCGAGCAGACAAAGAGAAGGCCTGGCCAGGGCCGCAGAGTGGAGCTGCTCCAGAGCCCAAGGGTCAACCCTCCCCGGAAAGGCGTGCAGTGTTCCTGCAGCCATGTACCTCCAGGGCCCCGGGTGGCTCAGCGAGAGGACCCTCCCAGCCTCCTTTCAGAGGCAGCCTAGGAGCTGGCCTCTCAGGGAGAGCTGGAGAAGGAAGGCTTCTCCACCTCCGGAAGCCCTGCGTGTCATTCAAGACCTGAGAAGGTGCCGCTGCCTCCCTGAGGCTGGTCCCCATCTCCTGCAAGAGAATGAACTCTTTCTCCACAGCCTTTCCTTTGATGTCTGATCCAGCACCGAATACGTTTGCTTAACACTCTCACATCTTGCTTACTTGGTGCCAGGCACACCTCAAAGCTCTTAGCACGTGCCAACTCATTTAGGTAGCTGCTCTGATGAATGCCCATGTTACAGGTGAGGAAACGAAGGCACAGGAAGGCTGAGGCACTTGTCCAAACTCGCGTGGCTAGCTTGTAGCAGAGCCGGGGTTGGCATCTGGACCGTCTGGTTCCAGAGTCTGTGCATTTTTCTCCCCTGGTGGTAGGCTGGCTGGAGTCCTTCTGACCAATGTGTTCAAGTTGTTTATGTACACGTCTGATCGCCTCCACCAGTTCATCTGATTTGTAACCTGCTTTTTCTCACTTAACCCTTTATCACATTCACTTTCTGTGCCGCTAAATATTATTCTATAGCATCATTTTCAATGACTGCCTGCTGATCCCCTGTGATATGTGACCAGCCCCATTGTTGGACACTTAAGTTGATTTCACTTTTTCACTATCATCAACGACTTTTTGGTAAATACACATATAATTAAATCTGTGCATACATCCTTGACTGCTTCTTTAGGATCTGTTCCAGAAGGGACCACTGGATCAAAGCACATGCAAACTTTTAAGGCTTCTGATGCTTATTGCCAAATTACCCCTGGAAAGACACCAGCAGTGAATGGGAGAACCTGCTCCCTGAGGTCTTGGCCAACCCCGGCCACAATCATGCAGCAAGAAAATAAGTCTGCTTTTGTGATGGTGGAAAAAGTCATATTATTATTTAAACTTATGTTTCTTTGTTTATAAGGCAAGTGAACTTTTATTTCCTTATTGATTATTTGTATTTCTTCTTCTGTGAATATCCTGTGCCTATTATTCAAATCAGAATGTTCTTTCCTTACTGGTTTGCAAGAAGAAAGAGTGAGAGAGAGACAGAGAGAAACACTTAGAAGATTAAACCCCACATTTCGTCCCTCCCCACTGGGAAGAGACAGGAGCTAAGAAGAATGTAACATACACTTGCAGACTTTATCAGAAGCTTTAGTAAAAATAAACTATAATAAATCCCCTGCCCCTCCCAGCTTCCAGGGTCTGAGCGGTAAGGACCTCCAGGCAGCCGCCCTACCCTGTCCTGGGTGTCACCTACTGCGCCATGTGGTGGGTGTGCACCCAGATGTGGGAATGGGACCACTACGCAGGTCCAAATCCAGCCCTATCGCTCACGACCACGGGACCTTGAGCAAGGCTTCTGCCTCCATTTCTCTACCCGTAAAATGGGAATAATAATGATAAAACTTTATTGGGCTGTTGTGAAGATCAGATAAGCTCATCCAGAGAGCACTGGAACCACCTGGCACGTGGTAAGCACTGAGTCAATATTAGCTTCTATTATATCATCGTTCCGTTCCGGGTTTTCTCTGGGTATAGCCACCCCGCTCCCCACTCTTGTAATTCACACTGAAGGAAGATCTCCTTTGGGTATGTTTTATATTTTTCCTCTGCAGAGAACAACAATCATCTGAACCTTTTCATTCATTCATTCAGCATATTTGAGCTCTCCCATGTATGAGGACTCACGCTGGGTATCGGCCATAAAATACAGTCCCTGTCTTCAAAGAAGCCCCAGATTAGACAGAGAAAACAATATGTACACAAAAAATGTAAGAGCGCGTAGACTGGGAGGAGGCCCGGGTGTCAGACACCTCTCACACGCCACTTCAGAACATCTCGGCACGCCTGTCACCCCAGCCACCACCGAGTGACCAGCTCTGCACAGGCTTTGGCCAGCTTCCTGCAGGTGCAACCAGACAGAGACAGGTCTGAGTCCGTGACACGTGCCGCTCACTTCCTGACCCCGCCTTCTCTGAAGTCACAGGGAGAGGAATCAGTGGGAACCTGCTGGGAACACGCATGTGCAACCCGGAAGGGGAACCTGCTGAGAACACACATGCGCAACCCGGAAGGGGAACCTGCTGAGAACACACATGCGCAACCCGGAAGGGGAACCTGCTGAGAACACACATGTGCAACCCGGAAGGGGAGGCGGTTGATGCCTGTGGGGCACCTTTCATCCCCCCAGGCAGACACTCGAAGACTCATTTCTTAAGGCCTTGAATGATGGTCAACTCAGCAACCCGTCCTTGTGTCAGCTTTTCCTCCTTCCCATTCCACTCCTCTAAATCCTCACACTTGCTCCCTGGAACCACTTTCCAAATACATTCGACACACACAAGCCTGTTCTTCAGGCTCTGCTTTCAGGGACACCCAGCCCAGGACAGGTCCTAAAAGAGGCACAGCTAAGTGTCTGTGGGATTTCAGAGGACAGTCTAGGTAGGCTTCCTGGAAAAGTTACCATTTGGGTGGAGGCTTGAAGCCTGGCCGTGCATTGATAGGAGCAAGAGCATGAGCAAAGTCTTGGATGCAGAAATGCCCAGGGCATGAGTGGGAGAAGGGGGGCTTAGAGCCTCTGAAATATTATGTGGATAAAGGAGACTCATGGAAGATAAGACAGGAGAAGCAGGAAGCACACCCTCAAGGGTCTCAAATGTTAGGTAGGGAATGTGGTCTTCCCCGAAGGCAACAGGTGGCAAAGAGGTCAGTTCTGGGTTTTAGAAGACGCATATGGCCTGTGATGTGGCAGATGGTAAACACACGTAACAGTGATTGTTGGCCAAATCTGACCATGGAGGGGAGACCAGCCCACAGGCTCTCGGGCGGTTCTGTTGAGAGATGAGAAGGACTGAACCCTGGGTGGGCAGTGGAGACAGAGAGAAGACAAACGAAGGCTGGAGGTGGACTCTACAGGACTTAATGGGACCAGGGTTGAGGGAGAAAGTAACTCTCATCCTACCTAATGGGCTAGGTCAAAGGCCGCTCGTTGCCTATTTTAATGAAGATGCTCTGTATTGAATAATGCTATTTCTGTCCACGAGAAAAGAATCTTTATGTTGCCCAATGGTCCCAGGTTCAGTCCATTTAATCTAACAAAGTGATGCTTTAATGATGATGTGTACTGATTCCCAAAGTGCCCTCCACAGCCACACCGTGGGCTCCTGGGAAGTGCTGGCCCGGGTGGCTGCCCAGACATGGTGTGGCTCTATTTTTAACAAATACTTGTTGAGGCAAAGCGGTAATTAGTCAATCAATGCTGGCAGGTATAACAAGCATCCCCAAATATCAGTGGCTAACACAGTAGGAGTTCATCTCACACTCATGCCAAGCCCAACATAGATGTTCCCTTTGGCCCTCTCGGGGAGCTCAGGAATTCAGGGTGCTTCCATCTAGCATCCCCAAAGCGTCCTTCATGAGATCCTTTGCATCTGGTTGAAGAATGAGGGAAGAGAGAGGGTGCGAAGGATTCGGTGCCCCCTATTGACCACTTTGATTCATAAGGGACATGTCTCTCCTCCCCTCCTATTCCACTGCAAAAGGCAGTCCCACGGATGGAAGGTTGAGGAATGGAGTCCCTGCCTGGACGGCTGCCTCCCCGCCGCAGCTCTCCACCGTGGAAAGAGAGTGTGAGACTTTAGTGTTGGCAGTGAGCAAGACACCATTGTCACCCTCAGAGACCCTACACCCTAGTGGGGAACATAGAAACTATGAAAAGGAATGTGCTAGAGAAAGGGCCACTAAGGTGGGCTGGTCTGGGGCAGTGGGCTCCGGCAAGTCTTCTTAGAAGAACGGGCATCTGAGCTAAGACATACAGGGGGTCTGGAGTTAACCAGGAGGAAGAGGAGGAGAGTGTTCCAAGCAGAAGGAGCAGAATGGGCAAAGGAGGGAAAAATAAAGCATGCTGATTCTAGGAACTGAAAGAAATTCCATGAAGACTACAGGAGAGGGAAGCAAGAGATGGAGCTGGAGAGGTAGGCAGGGGCCAGACCACTCATTCCCTCTACCAACAAATATTTACTGAATGTCTGGTCTATGCCAGACATAGCTCTGGGCGGTGGGGACAAAGCAGCAGGTCAAACAGACAAGTCCCACATCACACAGGGCTTTCTGAGCTAGGGTAGGGAGGCTGGACTTGAGGCTAAGGGGACATGAGCCACCGAAGGGACTCAGATTTAGGTCCTCCTGCCAAGGCATTTAGGGTGGGGATGGGCAAGCCTGGACCCTGCCACCGGCCACATCCCTCAGAGACGCGATGGAGCCATCAGTCCACAGTCTGGAATTGGCAGCTGTGTGTGGATCCAATTTCCGGCATTTGGGCAGGTGCCCTTTGCTGCAGATGGATTGTTTACTCTGCCATTTGTTGTAATCATTTCTGATCTTTTGCTCATTGTGTCAAAGATAAACACCGCTGGGCTGGTCCCCCAGGAGCAGGACGCTTGTTCCATGGGGCTTTGCGAACTGTCACTTCACACTTGAAACAACCTGTTATTTCCTCTCTTGAAAGAGGCTCATAAAATGATAGATGAATCTCCAGTAACTGTAATACCTTCCTAATGGTTAGAGAAACTGGAGCCACCTAGCAGGGGTGCCGTCTAGAAGAAAAATAGGAGAGTTAGAAAGACAAGCTTTAAAATATAATGGTGTCGTAATGGGCAAAATGAAACACACGGATGCTATTAGAATTCCGCCCGTTGCATCTCGAGCACAGCATTAGCTGAGGAGCGGCCCCCTCTGCCAAGAGCCTCTTCTTTCCCCAGGGTGGACGCCATCACAGCGTTTGTTGAATGACTGAACAATGACGGTGTTTGTTGAATGACAAAATCCACAAATACTGTTTACTGTGCAAGTGATAGACAGGTTCCTCAACATAGTGTGGGGCCCCCTGAAGGCAGTGGAGAAATGCATGCTGATAAAACAAACAGATGATTCTAAAACGCTCAATCCACAGGGAACTCCAAAACCACGGGTATTTATCATGCTTCAGGCCCTGTGTTGAACAGTCTGCAAGGAAGAGTTCATGGACGTCCAAAGCCGCATAGCTAGCAGATGATAGGCGTGGTCGTTAGAATGGACAAGCATGAAGCGTAAAGATGCCGAACCCAGAAATACGCATATATGCAACGTAACGTTCCAAGGATAACAAGAGAACAAGCCTTGTTTTCCCCTGACTGCAACCGACTTCAACATGCCCCACAATGATGACTGCAAGGTGTCCCTTTGAATTCTCTTTAGCTCAGTTGCGGCAGATTGCACTTTCCAAAAAGATGGCCACAACAGCGTTCCACCTGCCACATGCCCCTCTCCGGTGTGGCCTTGTCACTGTCCCATCGACAAGTGGGAGGAGCCTCATTCCTGTCTCTTGAATCTGGGTACGCTTGTGACTGCTCATCCCACAGAGCACAAGGGAAGAGAGGCCGTGTGCCCCCGGGGCTGGTCCTCAAGGGTGATGCACTTCTGCCTTGTTGGCTAGAACGTTTGCTCCTGGAGCCCCGAGCCACCAGTGAGAAGCCCAGCTCTCCTCAGGCTGCCGTGTTGGGAAGAAGTCAAACCACCTGGAAAGGCACCTGTGGGCATTCCCGTCCCAGTCCTGGTCTGTGTGTCATCCCAGCTCACCTGCCAGACTTGTGAAGGAGTGAGCCCTCAAGGGACTCCGGCCCCAGCCTTTGAGTTCTCCTTGCTGGGGCCCCAGATGTCATGGAGCAGAGACAAGCCACCCCTACGGTGTCCAGTCCAAAACTTTGACCCACAGAATCCATGAGCATAATGAAGTCATTGTCTTAAGCTGCTAACTGTGGAAGTGATTTTGTTACATGGTGTTACAAGTTGAATTGTACGCCTCAAAGTCATTGAAGGCCTAGCCCCCAGCACCTCGGGATGTAAGTGAATTTGGAGATAAGATCTTTAAAGAGGTGATTAAGGTAAAATGAGGTCATTAGGGTGGGCCCTAATCCAGTATGACTGTGTCCTTATAAGAAGAGGAGACCAGGACACAGGCAGGCACGGAAGGAAGACCACGTGAGGACACAGGAGGAAGACAGCCGTCTGCAAGCCAAGGAGAGAGGCCTCAGAAGAAACCAACCCTGCCCACACCTTGATCTCAGACTTCCAGGCTCCAGAATGGTCAGAGAACACATTTCTGCCATCAAAGGCCCCCAGACTGTGGTACTTTGTTATGGCGGCCCGAGCAAACACATACACACAGGGATAGTGACCAGAGCATCAGTTCACACTCACTTGTCCCCACTCCATACAGGGCCCTAGAGTGGGTTCTGGAGGTGCTGCCCTGACCTCAAGGAGCTCTCAGCGGAAAGGGAGAAAGAGACGTAAATAAGTCATGAAAGTGTAAAAGATGAGGGGCGTGCCAGAACGCTGGGATGTTGTCAGGTTGCCAAGAGGAGCGAGGGACAAACCAGTGTGAGGGGCCGGGGAACGCTTCAGGAAGCACAGACATCTGAGCCGGACCTTGAAGGGACGATGGGGGTTCACCAAGGGGAGAACGGGGAGAGGGAATCCCAGGCAGGGGGCCACGCTGAGCAAAAGCACCGTCTTGTGAGAGGGGCTGGAGGGGAGGGCAAAGGGAAGAAAAAGCTCCATGAGGTTCTTGGGCAGAGTCCACAGAAACGCTATGGAGGGAGGCCAGGGTCCCTCACAAGGGGTCTTGAATGCCATGCTTAGGAGTTTGCTGGGTCGCCAAAGCTGCAGAGTGCAGATAATGCTAACAGGAGAGTTGAAATCCACAGAGGCAGGAGATCGGCCCCCTCCAGCGCCCACTCCCAGTAAGAGGTGGGCAGTGGAAGAACCATGTCCCCTTGACTCCAGACCACCCCCAGGGTGCCCAGGCTGGTCAGCGAGCCGGCAGGGAGCCGGGGGTGGAGCAGTGGGCAGGCTCAGAGCCCCCATGAATATGCATGATCCCGCCCTGGAAGCCCGGCTTCCTGCGGAGCGCCTACCGAGCTTTATCTTGACAAGGTGATGTCCTTCAGCAGAGGACATTATATGGCTCTTAGTTCAGCAGTTCTGTCAAGTCCGAGGCAGGCGTTTGATTTCCGCTTCATACATATGCTTAGGTGCTCGGAAAAGGCAGCGAGGAGAGGAGCCGAGAGGCCAGGGAGGGAGGTCAGCCCCAAGGAGGGCGACGCAGGCGCTCTTCGGCTGCATGCGGCTCTGACTTACAGCTGACTTTGGCCGCCCGGCCATGGGCTGCATTTTAACAGCCTGGCACTCTGGACAGCGATTCGGGCGAGTGCTGGCCGGGAAGACTCATTCCCACTCAGCCACTGCCCCGCTGGGTGACTGTGGAGAAGTCTCTTTCCCTCTCTGGGTCACAGATCCCTCCTCTGACAAATGAAGGAATTGCATCAGTGGTCAGCAAACTTTTTTTTTTAAGCAGCTGGACGCTGATTTCAAACAAAATTTAAGCAGATCGTAGTAAAACTGCCCTGATTGAAACAGAGGCTGGGCCGAGTTACGTCTCCTTCCCTTTCTGCACATTTCTGAGGCCCCTTCAGAATCCCCAGGCTGCTCAGAGCTCAAATGGAGAACCCCTGCGTTAGGTGGTTTCGACGTGCTCTAGGCTGACCTTTGGGGACATGAGAACCCTTTGTTAATTTCAAAACATCCCACTGACCCCACACAAAAGGGTAATTGTACTGTTAGCCCCCCTGATGGAGAACATTAATGTTTAACAAAAACCACTCCGGGTTTTGGGCAACAATTCAAGTAAATTTGTGTTTTGTTTATTACAGCATCTACATCAATTTTAAAAAAGCAATTCATGGAAGTTAAAGATATATTCAGCCTGCAGCAGCATTTCCCAAAGTGTGTTTCTCAAAACATTAGTCCTTCTAGGAAATGAGTTATAAAAGCTTCACGGGCACCAGAATCATCTGTGTGGTTAACAAAATTGCAGATCTCTGTGCCCATCTAGGGAGATTCTGATGCAAGATCTGAGGGGCGAGGTGGGGTCCAAGGTCTGCAATTTTTTTTTTTTTTTGGTGAGGAAGATTGTTGCTGAGCTAACATCTGTACCAATCTCCCTCTATTTTGTATGTGGGATGCTGCCACAGCATGGCTTGACAAGCAGTGTACTGGTCCGCACCCGGGATCTGAACCCACGAATCCTGGGCCACCGAAGCAGAGTGTGCAAGCATAACCACTAGGCAATCAGGCCGGCCCCAAGAGTCTGCCTTTCTGAGAAGCCCCTCAGGTGGTTCTGATGCAGGTGGCTGGGGGACTCACACTTCAAGAAGCACTGAGCCAAATGCTCTGTTAAAGAACGAAAAAAGAAAAGAAGCCTTCTTGGCTTCAATAAGATTAGGAAACTGTCTACTCTCCCTCCCGTGGAGCCTCAGAGTCGCATGATAAAGGATCTGGGGAGTCCTGCAGTTTCTGAACTTATTTGACCACAGAAGCCTTTGTTTCCCGAGTAACACCATTTAATTTTGGAATATGCTTTAAGAAGTGCTGGCTTATCAACACGGTTTGATGATACATGTGTGAATTGGGGTCCTCTGGAATAATTTCTTGACCTATTCGATCCACATTAATTCTCTCGCTCTTCTCTGTTAGCTTTTTCTGGCTCCAAACCAAGACAGCTCACAGGGAAGGAAGACCACTGGCAAACATTCCTCTTTTCTTTCTCCAGCAAAGAGCAAGAGTTTCTTGCTGAGGACCAGGGTCCTCCCTTAGACCCAGGTGGCATTCACGGGTCCTTCCATATCCCTGGTCAGACTCACACTCTGTGATACGGGCACATCCAAGAACCTCTCCCTGGTTTCATGGGGAGACTGGCAGTGTATCATAGTGATGGAGCACGGAGACTTTGGGGTCCAACAGAGTTGGGTTCAAATCCACTCAACACCACCTGTGTGACAGCGGTCAAGACACTATACCTCTCAGAGCTTCCGTTTCCTTGTCTGTAAAATAGAGACAATACCGAGCTCATAATTTTGTTGTGAAGATCAAATGAGAGAACGGAAGCAAAGCATTGAGCGCAGTGCCTGGAGCAGAGTGAGCACCCAGGAACAAGGGTGATATAATTATTACTCACAGCATCAACAATAATATGAGCACGTACATACGGGCAGATAAGAATGAGTCTGGTGGAGGTGATCCGAACCAGCTGGAGATGCCCGGATGGAGCCAGCGGGTAATGAAATCCTCGTTATATGTTTACCCTTGCTACTTAGGCTGGTCATCCTCAAACTTGGCTGCACATTAAAATCCCCCGCAGCTCAGACCACCTAAATCATGAACTCTGGAGTGGAACCCAAGCATGAGGATTCTTTCAATCTCCAGCCCTAACTTTTCTTCTGAGTTCAAAGCCTACAGATCTGTCTATTTCACATCTCTTCTTGGATAACTCATCCTCCACATACCCAAAACTGACCTCCAGGTCTTCACTCCAGATCTGGACCTCTTCCATGTTCCTGCTTCCAATGAATGGCTCCAGCCAGTTCCAAGAGCCAGACTCCTAGAAGTCTCCTTGATTCCTCCCTTCCAACCACTGGCTCCTGTTGAGGGCTGACTGTTGCGACACTTCTTCGTCCTTCCCAGTATCTACTGTCCAGTCCAAGCTACCAGTGTCTCTCACCTGGACCACTGCAATAGCCTCCTGAGTGGCTTACACACATCCGTGTGGGTCCCCTGCAACCCATTCTCCTAGCTGCAGCCGGAACGATCTTCTCTGAACACAGGTCCAATCCTGTGCGCACACACTCACGCACACACACAAATTTCCACTTCCCATTGCTCATAGAAAAAGGACCAACTTCCTTGTCTCCAGGCTCCTCTTTGCTCCCTTCTATACAACACTGTCCTTCAGCCCCTCCTCCTGGCCATGCTCCCTCCATCCCCAGCGCCTTTGCAGATGCTGTTCCCGCTGCTTGGAGCACCTCCGCATCCCTCTCTCCCTGGATAGCTCCTACTTAACCTTCAGAACTCAGCTCAAGCAGCCACCTTAACCCCCACAACCGGGTCAAATCCTCCTTCTCAGGGGTCTCCCCAGCACCTACCTCCCCCTCATGGCACCTGTCAGAGTTGCAAGTGACAGTTGTCTGTGTCACTAATCGATGAACCTCCACCCTCACCAGACTATATGTTCCTTGAAGGCAACGTCTATTTCTGTCTTGCTTGTCATTGTTTTAAGCACATAGTAGGCAAGAGTAAATGTTTGAGTCCTGTTCAAGCAACTTCATTACAAACCGCTTTCCGGGGAATTTTCCCACCTGCATTTCTTACTGGTGGCCTTTAATGAGGAGTCCCAAAGAATGTGGAGTCATAGGTACGAGTTTTAATTAACTCCAATAGGCATTTAATGTAGATTTAATAAGACAGTTATTGTATGTTAATTAAATGTCAACTGATTGCTAAAAGGTTTTTGCAATTATTGAAGTTTACTAATTATCTAATAGATAAATCAGTTTCCCACGTAAATAACTAGCATCTACATAAGCAATAAATATGCCATTAGATTCCACACATTAACATATTGAAATTAGAGGTTAGCCCCTCGGGGAATTCTTGAAACCGGTGTCCAATCCAGGGGAGGAAGGTACCAACCGTTTCACAGCCGTGATGCCCCATCCTTTGGGAGACGGTCAGAAATCAGCTTGCAAAGCGGAGCCTGTTGGAAGCTGGAGCCCTTTTAGGAGTGCTTACTCACCACGCTTTCCAAAAGCAGAAAACTGGGAGCAGAGAGAAGGGTCAACGATGGAAAGATCCCTTCAAGTCCTGAGGCTCTGTCTTGTCAATTGTAAAATGGGGTCTCGTCAACTGTAAAAAGGCTCCCCACCCCGGGGCTTCTGTGAGCACTGCATGCCCACAGATGAGCGCCAAGCACAGTGCGTGCACAGCCCACGGGAGCAGCCTTCTGTTTTTCTCTCCACGGCTGGTTGGCCAAAGCCCCGACCCTTCTGGAATGCCTGTGTAACCTTGGGGAAATCACATCCCCTCCCCAGCCTCAGTTTCCCAATCTGGAAAACCGACCTCACGTGGTTGCACAGATGAAATGAAGCAAGTGCCATAAAGGCAAGTGAGGAGTACAGAGAGAAGGAAGGGAAGACAAGGCAAAGAAACGAGGATGTTTCGAAAGCAAAACTGGGAAACTGTCAACTCTCTACCATGTACTGGGCACTGTATCAGACACTGCCAGATATTTTCATTTAATCCTCATCTGCTCTCCAGCTCGAAGTTGTTCAAATCATCCCCATTTTAGAGACGAGGAAGGAGACACACAGAGACTAAGGGATTAGCAAAGGTTACACAGCAAGAGAGGGGCAGAGCCCCGGAGCTCAGCTGCAATGCTCTGTGTCTTTCCTGACCTCCCCCTACACCCTTGCCCTGCCACCTGGGGTCACTGGATTCCTTCTAAGAACAGCCTTTGCAAAACGGAAAGAAGAGTCATATCCAGGTCAGCATTACTCTGTTCCCGGCAATAT
The DNA here is from genome assembly GCF_041296235.1 of Equus asinus. Lineage (NCBI taxonomy): Eukaryota > Metazoa > Chordata > Mammalia > Perissodactyla > Equidae > Equus > Equus asinus. The sequence continues at coordinate 84,622,194 of NC_091794.1, forward strand.
TTCTAAGCACTTTCCATGTATAATCTTTCTTAATTCTGGCAATAACCCTATGAGGTTGGTGCTGTTATTTTACAATGAAAATACTGCTGGCACAGAGGGGCTTAGTAACTTACTCAAGGTCACACAGCTGATATAGGAAGGGCCGAACCCAGAACTTGAACCTGGGCAGGAAGTCTGGCTCCAGACTCTGCTAGGGCCAGGCCGCCCCTAACATTTGCAGGGCCCCAAGCAAAACCACAAATGGAGGCCCACATACCATAAACCTGAACGCTGAAAAATGAGAAACACATTGAATGAAATACCTTCATAAATGAACACTCACAAGAACCTGGAAGGCCAGATTCGCATTTAGATTCTTGGACTCACCGCGGTTCCACACTGACCACAGCCCAGCTGCCTTCTTTGTCCACACACAACACTCCAACGCCCGCCAGCAGTGTGGCCTGCCCTGGAGGATGGACCCAAGGAAGAGGCCCCCACAGGAAGTGGGGGTGGCGCCGTTTGGGCAGGGAACTGTGGTGTCCCAGGTACGTGAAACAGAATCTTCTTCTAGAGGAGAAGGAGGGTTCCAGGTGGGCACTTCCCCATGGCTTCCTCACCTCAGAGGAACAGGTGTGGCCAGAGCAGCTCCCTGGAGAGCGTGAGCCTCAGAGCTGGCGCCTCTCTTCTTTGAGTCTGGGGGTGGGAGTGGGGGCGGCTTTGCCCTGCAGCTCCCACCATGCTGCCCGTGTTAAGTGGTGGAGCTGAGATTTGAACCCAGCTCCTGACTCCAGAGTCTAAGCTCTTGGCCGTTACACTCCAAGGCCCAGGAAGCCGGCTCAGCCTGCATCTGGAGTCCTCTCTTTGAGGGACGGACTCGCCATGGGAGGGACCAAGGCAGAGCGCTCTGCCTTTGGAGTCAGACACAGGGGCGTTAACAGTCGCAGACACTAAGATACTGAGCAGCTCGCGTCAACTATCTGAGCTTCGGCTTCCTCATTTAAAAAATGAGGATAATCTTAACGAGTTCCCTTTGAAGAGTTGTTGTGGCATTAAATGACATAACGTTGGTAAAATACAGAGTTTGGTACCGGGCACGCGGTAAATTCTCGTACACGTCAGAGAGAGAGAGACGCCGTGTCTCTCTGTGTCTGTATCTATGTCTGTGCTAAGTCAGATCATCAAGGGCCTGTCTTCCCGCAGCTGCGAGTTCCCGACTCCGAATCCTGAGATGCCCTGTCTTTATGTCTCTATCAGGCCTCCCCCAGGACCCCCTTTCTCCGCACACCAGTTCTAAGGGTGCAGCAAGCTGAGGTCCTACAGCCACAGCTCGGCCAGGCCCGCCAGCCCCATGGGCACCTCCCCAGCTCTTCTGGGGGTCTTGTCTGGAGCCCTGGCTACTGAGGAGCCCCATTTGCAGGAATTCTCTTCCATGCTGATTTATCAGGGACCGTCTTTGGGAAATCCTCTTCCTTTCAGTGTCCAGGAGGCCAAGAGGAGCTTTCAGCCAATGAAAACTCACAGAGTAAATAAAGGGGGGCAAACCCCCCCAAGGGCTCCCAGGACCCCTGGGGTCAGAAGCCAGGGGCTGCATTTATGTGCAAATGGAGCCGGATTAGCAATTAGGGATTATCAGAGTCCCGAATTACATGCAGCTGCCAGATCTCTTTGTCCAGAGGGATCAAGGAGATTTCTTGGTCTCCCCCTGTGCACCCCCACCCCTCCCGTGTGCTGTCAGAGGTAGAAGGCCAGAGGGACTCACGCTGCCCATCTGGGGAGGGATGAGGAAGGGGTGGGGAGAGGGAGGCCTCCAATCGATAGGCAGCCCACGTGGCCTAGCTGCCGATGGCGGTCGATGACCCTTCCTGCTGATTCCTGCACATCTCCTCGGGAGTGGGGTCAGCAGTGAGCTCAGCACCTCAGCCAGACTCTGGGCTTTTTTTTTGCCCTCGCAGCACCTGGCCCTGAGAAGGGGGCATTCCAGACACACATCGTCAGGTGTGGCAGTCCCCAAGAAACCTTTCCCTGTGTTGACCCAATTCAGCAGCTTCGAGTCCACTCTGCGAACTTTAGCAGGGTCCTGCCCAAGTGACTCTGCTCCAAGAGCAGGAACAAGACCCCAATCTCCGACTGCCGGTCCAGAGCTCCAGTTCGACAATGGGGTGTGTGCACTTTGCAGCCAATGGTAAGCAGGCCAGAAACGCAGTACAATTTTTTTGGCATTTATCTTTACTAAATGCTGATGTAGAACCAGAATTTTTAAAAAATCCTTAATACTTAAAATGACCCTCACAGTTGTGTTTATCCCCATTTTAAAGCTGAGGAAGCCGAGGTTCAGAAGAGTTTGGTAGCTTGCCCAAGGTCACCCAGCAAGGAGGCCAGCATCAGGACTGTAGCCTTTGGACTGTCCCCAACTGCCTGGACCCTGGCAGTTCTGCAGCCTGGCCAACAAAGCTGAAGCCTGCTGAGAAGTCGGGATAACCCCCGGGCCAGAGGCTGTGTGCAGCCTGTGAGGGACACACAGCATCTGGACTCCAGGTGCCCTGGGGTCACTGCTCCCAGAACAACTCCTGGGCAGGAGCCGGTCCTTGACTGGCCTCTACAGTTGAAGCATCCGTGGGTGTCCCTGCCGAGAGGACAAGGACACTGAGGGCAGTTGGGGCCAAAACAGCCCTTATAAGCAGCCTCAGGCTCTCCCTGAGGGATTGGCTCCCTTCCTGTCCCTCGGGGATTCGAGATCACAGACCCAGCTGAGGCCTGTGGGGAGGTAGCACAAGGCTTTCAGTTCTTAATACTTAGACTTGGGGAAAATTCACCTGCAAAACCACAAGCAGGAGAACAGTGCAAATGGGGGAGTTCAGCAAAATTTTGCTGTAAAGTAAACTTTTGCCAGATAGTAAGTATTTTAGACTTTGCGGGCCACAGGGAGTCTCTGTGGCCCACTCTCGCTTGTTTTTCTTTACAACCCTTTAAAAAGGAAAGAGCCATTCTTTGCTCCTGGGCCAGGCGAAGACTGGAATTAGCCCTCAGGCCCCGCAATGCACCACCTACCCCCTGGTCTAACCTGTCCCCGTCACCTGGGGCTGAGGCTGGGGTCCGGGCTCATGTCCAGCAACTTCTGCTTGTATCTCCTCGGCTGGAACTGCTCCTGATGACTGCTCTAAATGAAAGCGTATGTCAGGAATTGTTTTTAACTGAGCATATGTTAAAATGTGCTCCTTTGGCTGCCCCAAGACAAAGACTAGGGTAGGTGCCCAGGCAGCGGCTGGGAACAGGCTGGAGGCAGGAGCCAGAGCAGGGCCTGAGGGCCCGAGGCTGGAAGCAGGCCGGGCAGGGGCTGGGTGCAGCTGTAACGGAGCCAGACCGGATCCCCGCACTCTCCCCTCAGCACCAATCAATAACTATTTGAATTTCTTTCATCTGAGCAGGAATAGCAACACAGGCAAACACAGAAAGGGAAAAGGCATTGATCCTTCCCAGCTGCTGCCAACCCCTCCCACTGTTCTCACACCCCCACCCCCATCTTGCCATCTGGCCTCCCCTCCCCCAGCCCTCTCCGCTCCACATCCGCTCACTGTCCCACACTCAGACATCCACAGGACCTTCAAGGCAGCTGGCAATGCGAGCACAACAACCGAGTCCATCCAGTTGGTGTACATAAGTCTCCACCTCTCAGCTTGCCCAAGACTGGACAAGCCCGGTCTTCCGTGGGTGAAGCCCACCTCCCAGGCAGCCCGGCCCTCATCCCCCATACCTGCTCCCTGACCCTGCTAGCTCCCAGCGTCCACCTTCATATTCATGAATCCGAGAGACAAAGCAGGGAGTTCATGATCGTTTTCTTGTGCAGAGCTTGATTTCAGATGCAGCCAACGCTGGAGTGGTTCCCTGAGGTGTTGGATAATGGATTTCATGGGGAGAGACTGGTGGCAGGGAGCACGGTTCGGGGAATGAGGCAGAGGGACTGACGGGAGATGACGGAGGCCTGAAACAGGATACGAAGGAGAAGAGAAGATGGATTGAAATGTATTTGTGATGTGAAATTAGCAGGGTGCGATGATAGGATGAGGGCGAGGGAGGACTCTGGAGTGATCCCTGGGTTTCCGGTTTGGGTGAGTGGGTGGGAGGTCACTCACTGAGAGAGGCAGCAGCAGGAAAGGTGGGTTTGCAGAGAAATATGCTGAGCTGATATCGGATATGTTGAGTTTCATGAAATGAAAAGAGCCAGGGGGTTGTTATATGAGTCTAAACCTCAAGGGGCAGCTTGCACTATAAATATGAAACAGACCTCCTCGTTCCTCCCCATCTTCTTGTAAACCCCTCGCTCCTTTGAGACCCTTGCCCTCAGGCTGTACTGCCCTCTCTCTTGTTCCAGTTCTCCGCTGACCATTTCCTCATTCAAGGAAGGCTTCAGACCCTGGGTGCCAGTCTTCTTTATACCCCAACTCATTCTTGACGTCTTGAGGGTGCAGATGGAAAATCCCTCCCACACGCTGGCTTTTCAGTCTTGACCTCCTCATCTCCAGGTTCCTCTCCTCCACACTTGTCACACTTCAGGGCTTGTCACTGCTAGGAACGGCTCCACCTCTGAAATCACTGGTTAAAAATACCTACTCTCTAATCAAAGTGTATTACCATTCTAGTTTCTTTCCATAAGTATCTTTGATCTCATTGAGATTCCAAGTCATCGGTCCCTCCACTTTCTTCCCATCCTTAAGCTCCCTCTATAACTTAGAAATTGTCTTTAGCTACATGTAATGGAAATCTAATTATAATGGCTTAACCAAATAGGAATCTGTTTTTCCTTCCCTAACAAGATGTAGGCTGCTTGAGGAAGTCATCAGACTCCTTTTGCTTTCCTGGTCTGCCACGTTTTGAGGGTAGCTTTTACATCCACTGTAGTAAATTGCACCCCACCTCTTGGCTTTGGGTTTAGCCATGCGTGAACCAATAGGATGAGGCAGAAAGTGACTATGTGCCAGTTCTCAGCCTAGGCTTTAAGAGACTTTGTGCATTTCCAATCGCTCTCTTGGGCTTCTTCCGTTACCCATGAGAAGAACATACCCCAGAAGAAGGATAAGAGACCCGTGGAACAGTGCCACCCCAGCTGCCACAGCCTGAAGCTGAGCTGGCCGACCCAGCCTTGCCTGGATCAGCTGAATTGCAGACAACCAGGAGATTCATGAGACACTAAGTTTTGGGGTGGTTTGTTTTGCAGCATTATTGTGGCAACAGTTAACAAATACACTTAGGATCTCAACATAGTAGCTTCCCCTCCAGCCTCTCCAACTCACTGGAGAAATAAAGAAGAACAAAGAGCAGAAGGCACATCCCAGAGGAGTTTTTCCTCTTTAAAAAGCCCACAAAGAAGCTTCATGCCAAAGCTTCTGCTTTTATCTCATTGACTAGAACTCTGTGATGTGGCCACCCTAAATGAAAGGGTATGTAGGGAAGTGAGTATTTTTAACTCAGCATGTTGCTTCCCTGAGCCAAATCAAGGTTCTTTTGGTACCTAACTTTACTTTCCTCCTCATCTACCTAAGACTTCACTTTCCTGTTCATCGAGCTTAGGTTCCATAGTTTGTCATTATAGCCCTTTTTGAATGTCCTCAACTCCCTTACCCATCTTTTCAGACATTACACTCACATGATAAGAGCCCAACCTTGAATGAGCCAAACTCTCCCTTTTTTTACAACTTGACCCAAGAGGCTGAATGCATTGAAGAAATCTTATGACTAGGCAACCTGCGCAACCTTGAATCAATGACCACTTACCAGAAAAAGCAATGCCTGGAGATCTTACTACGTTTAAACTCACCCTTACATTCTCCACACTCTCCCTTCAAACCTCCAATCTGCCCTCCACCCCTTCACTCTCAGCGAATCAACTTTCCTTTTAGTTCATAGAGAGACAAAAACCATCAGACTGGGAATTTCCTCAACTTCCCACCACCAGATCTTCCAACCTGATGGTATCTGCACTGACTTACCAACTCCTGCTCATTCTTCATGGCTAAGCCAGGCCTCCCAAGCTCAACTAGATTAGATTTCCTGGATTTAAAAATTCATAGCACCCTGTATTTCCACATTACAGCACTTATCATCATTATAATTATGCAAATATTTGTGTAGTTCTTGCTTGTTATCTCTTTACTCCATTTATGCACCCATTCACCAAACATGTGTTGAGTGTCTGGCATTGTTTTAGATGCTCGAGAAACAGCAACGAGCAGGAGTTGTACGTTCCCATCTATGAGCTCCAAGAGGGCAAGAACCACGATTGTGTTTGTCACCTTTATTTTCCCAGTGCCTGGCATCTACTGGGAGTTCCGTAAACAGTTGTTGAGTCACATGGCTTGTAAGGAGGGAGTTAAAACCAAGAGGTTAGATGAGCAGGTAATGAGTCCATGTCATAACCCTAGGGAGCACTAATATTTAAGGATAAAGAGAAAGAAACAATAGCTTACCAAGGACAGAGAAAAGGGACAGTGAGACAGATAAGAGGAGAACCAGTCACATGCAAGATCTCAGAAGCCAAGGGGAAGATAACTCATGAGAGAAAGTGTAATCAATTGCATCGAAGGCAACTGCTCCATCTCCGGTAATGTAAGGACTGAGCTGGCTTGTCTTAAGGAGAACACTGATTGCCTTTACCAGAGAAAAGCGATGGCAGCCAAAGTCAAACTGTTGTCAGGTGGGGAGTGCATGGGACTTCAGGAAGTAGACTCAACAGGCGTGAAATGACAGCTTCCTTGAGAAACTTGTCTGGTTTGTTAAGGGATAAGTTGGAGAGAGGATCTCATTCAGACTCATAGGATCATAGAGCTGGAAGAAGTTGGTCAGTAAACAGTGAGTGACCACTCTAGAGTGACTCATTGGTGTGTTAGGAGATATGGATCTAGTCTGGGTACACAACAGAGATAGAATCCCTGTTTAGTGAGGAGAGAGAGAAAATAAACACTTGCATAAGGAAAAAGATAATTTTAGGCCCTGGTAAGTGCTGTGAAGAAGATAAAATAGAAATAAGCTAAAGGGTGACTGGTAGGCCTTGTTAGTTCAGAGGGTTAGAGAAGGCCTCCTGAAGGGGGCGGCATTTGAGGTAAAGCTGAAACAATTCAAAAGAAGCAAGTGTGAAGACCCCAAGGTGGGAATATGTTCAATATGTCTGAGAAACAGCAAGAAGGCTACTGTGGTTGGGGTGCAGTAGGTGAGGGGAATGAAGTCAGAGAGAAGGGGAGCAGCCGACTCTTGTAGGACCCTACAGGCTGTGGTTAGATGTTGAGTTTTGTTCTAATTGGAACAGAAATATGACGTCAGCTGCTCTGTGGAGGAGAGACCACAGGAGACAAGAGTGGAGCCAGGGACACCAGTGAGGAGATGGTAAGTATATCCAGGCGAAAGAGCTTACAGCAGAAGAGACGGTGAGAAGTGTTCAGATTCTGGATATATTTATTGGCAGTCTGATAGACTGGAGGAGCTGGGTGAAAAAGCAAAAAAGAGGAATCAGAAATGATTCCTATTATTCAACATTGTACTGGACATTATAGCCAGAGCAATAAGGCAAGAAAAAGAAATAAAAAGCATACAGATAGAAAGGAAGAAATAAGTCTGTCTCTGTTTGCTGAGATATGATTGCCCACATAGAAAATTCCAAAAATCTACACAAAATTTACTAGAACATATAAGTGAGCTGAGCACGATCCAAGTATAGAAAGATAATATACAAAAATCAATTGTTGGTCTATATACCAGCAATGAACAGCTGAAAATTAAAATTTTAAAGGAACTGTTTATAATGACACCAAAATACTTAAAATATTGCCACAAATCTACCAAATCATTGCAATATCAGTACACTAAAAACTACAAAAACTGAAGAAAGAATTCAAATATAACCTAAATAAATGGAGAGAGATGCTGTGTTCATGGTTCGGAGGAGTATTGTTACAACATAAATTCTCCCCAAATTTCTCTGTGGATTCAGCAAAATCCTGATGAAAATCTCAGCGAAATTTTTACAGAAATTTGTAAGCTGATCCTAAACTTCATATGGAAAAACAAAGGCACTTGAATAGCAAAAGCAGTTTTGAAAAAGAAGGATGAAGTTGGATAAACGACTTAACATAAGTCAGAGTAATCGAGACGTTTGGTATTGGTGAAAGAATGGACACGGAGATCAACAGAACAGCACAGTGTCCAGCAATAGATTCCTACATCTACGAGCAAATGATTTTTGAAAAAGGTACGCAGGCAATTCGGCGAAGAAAGGATAACTCGACAAATAGTGCTGGAACACTGCACCTCCATATGCCAAGAAAAAATGAAAGAAAGAAAATCCATCTATCCCTTGTGCCATATATAAAAATGAACACAAAATGGATAGCAGAGCTCGTAAGATTTTTAGGGGAGAAAAAAGGGTAGATCTTAGGTTAGGAAAAGACTCCAAAGAATGTGACACCAAAAGCATGATCCATAGAAGAAAAGATTCATAAATTGTACTTGAACAAAATTAAAACCTTCTGCTCTTTGAAAGACGCTGTTAAATGAAAAGGCAAGCCACAGTCTGGGAGAAAAATATTTGCAAAGCACATGTCAGATAAGGAACATAGAAAGAACCAAAGAACTCTTAAAACTTAGAAATAAGAAAACAAATAACCCAATTTTCAATTTTGAACAGACACTTCACCAAAAAAGATATATGGATGGAAAAAAGACACACACACATGAAAAGATGTCCAACACTATTAGTCATTAGGGAAATGTAAATTAAAACTATAAAGAGATACAATCACACACCTGTGGGAATGGCTAAAAGTTATTTTAAAATGGGCAATACCAAGTGCCGACAAGGACGCAGAGCAATTGAAACTCTCGTATGTTGCTGATGGGAATGCAAAATGGTATAGCGACTTTGGAAAACCGTTTGGCACTTTCTGATAAAATTAATAACTTGCCATATGAACCATCAGTCTCACTCCTAAGTATTTACCCAGGAGAAATGGAAACTTATGTTCACACAAAAATCTGCATGCAAATGTTTACCGTGGCTTTATTCATAATTGCCAAAAAACAGAAGCCATGCTCATGTCCTTCAATGATTGAATGGATGAACACACCGCGGTATAGCCATACAAAAGGAATACTATTCTGCAATAAAAATAAACCTACTACTGATGCACACGCCCACAAGGGTGAGTTTCAAATGCATTAACCTGAGTTAAAGAAGCCAGACTCAAAAGGCTGCACACTGTTTGATTCCATTTATATCACACTCTAGAAAAGGCAAAACTATAAAGAAAGAAAACAGTACAGTAGCTATCAAGGGGCCAAGATTAAGGGGAGTGGTTGGTGACAAAGGAGCCCAAGAGATCTAGAGAGACGAGATGCTGGAAATGTTCTGTATCTTGATTTTGGCCATGGCTACACAGTTATATGGGATGGTGACAGTTGATCAACCTATGTCCTTAAAAGGGTGAACTCTGCTGCATGTTAATTTTACCCCAATAAACCTGACTTTTAAAAAATGATTTCTAGGTTTCTAGATCATTTCAACCAAATTCAAGCACCCAACAGAAGCTGGTTTCTAAGGAAGGGAGGAAAGGAAGGAAGAAAGTAAGTGGATACACACATGGAAGAATTGATGCATGAGCGGTGACTGGCTGACTAGCTGACCAGCTGGCTGGACAGACACATGGGCCATCATCAAAGTGGAGAGATGGTTTGGGCAGCACAGGACAGGAGGCTGCAGAGGACAGGCAGGGGGAGCAATGGCAAGAGAACTCACTGGACTTAGAATGACGCTGCTTGAGTCCGAGCCCCAGGAGTGTGACCTGGGCACATCCCTTACTTCCTCTCATATAAGTGGGAATAACAACCATCCCCTCCCGGCTGACCAGATTTATTCACTTAACAAATATTCATTTAGCACGAACTTGAGCCAGGCATTCTTTTTTCCCTGTATTCATTCATGTACTCCACACAACACTTTCATATTCCTTTTTCACAGAGGAGGAGTGGAGGTACAGGCAAGTCGAGTGACTTGCCCAAGGTTATCCAGCCAGCAAGTGGTCAAACTCTCAAACTATCCCACAGCCCCATCCAGAAACATGGGTCACCCCACCCACTGATACTAGGTTAAACCAGATGAAACTGCTCATATTTAGCCGCTTCTGACTTAACAAAAATGGCATTTTTTTTAAAGATTTTATTTTTTTCCCCTTTTTCTCCCCAAAGCCCCCCGGTACATAGTTGTATATTCTTTGTTGTGGGTCCTTCTAGTTGTGGCATGTGGGACGCTGCCTCAGCGTGGTCTGATGAGCAGTGCCATGTCCGCGCCCAGGATTCGAACCAATGAAACACTGGGCCGCCTGCAGCAGAGAGCGCGAACTTAACCACTCGGCCACGGGGCCAGCCCCATAAAAATGGCATTTTTATCTGGTTCAACCTATTAATACCGCTAATAACCACTGTTGACGGAGGGCTTCCTGGGCCAAAAGTGCCCCTACACGTCGCATTGATTACCTTATTTAATGTCCCCAAAAACACTCTGAGTCTTAATTAGCATCCGCATCGCACAGAGGAGGAAACTGAGGCTTAGCGAGGCAGGCGCCTTGTATACACTCAAACTGGCACAACTGAGATCTAATCCCGTCTGTGGCCTCAGAGCACAGAGCGCCTGTTTCCTGCTGGGGAAAAGCCAGGTGCTGAGTCTCTTGCCTCCCATTCTAGTTCCTGAAAGTCCTAGAATGTATGCTTAGTTCCTCCAACCTTCCTCCACAGGCCCACTCCCCACAGGGCTCAACAGATAAAGGAGCTGTTGGGCTGGTGGGTTCCTTCTTTATAGAAGTTTAGGACTTTCTAAATTCTTTGGCCTCATCTATATTTCAGGGCCCAATAGGTCCGGGATTATTGTCCCCTCTTTCTCCTCCCCACATCCCTCAGCCCTCTCTATCACTTCCTCCAGGGATCCCTAGTCCCTCTGAGGGCAGACTCCTGTGCCAGCCAGGCTATGGAAGGTTTAAGCATCCAGGGAGCCCTGTTTCAGCAGCTGGGACCCCAAGCCCTGGCCCCAGGCCCAGCCCCTGGCTACCCCCCCGCCCAGCTTTGGATGATGACAGGAAGGCAGCCTTGGTGACTGCCAGCTTCTTGTTCCTCTGCTGGTGCATTGCTGGGGCCTCAGTGACTCAGACCCCCCGCATGCAAGGCTGACCTCTGCTCCCGGCTGCTCAGGGCCCGAGCCCAGGCCCAGCTGAGCTGCTGCCCCAGCTCAGAGCTGGAGGAAATGGCTGCTGCTGCTATGGCAACGAGGCTTTGTACTATCTGCCCAGAACAAAGAAGGTTTTCTCATCCCCCTTTGGGTCCCAGGGCAGAGGAGCCACTGCTGTAGGGCGGAGGCTGGGAGGAAGCTCCATGGTGGCTGACAAGCCCTTTGCCCAGCATGCTGTGATCACCAGACAGCTAAGCAAAGCCCACTCCATCCCAGCCACTTTGGATGCTCAGAAGCTGGGAACGACAAACCCCTAGTCATTTGCTCTCTCCTGTGGCAGACCTCTGAGTAGCATTTTCCATCTGGGGCATGGGGATGCCCCCTAAGGTAGATATGTGAAAGAGAGTGCAGGGAATATAGAAGGCGGCCCTTTCTCTCGTCCAGAAAATCGAAGACGTGTGTGCTTGAAAGTATCCTAGTCCACCCACCCAACATTCAGAGAGGGGCAGGAATTCTCCTTAGGTTTCACAGCCGACTTTTACCAGGCGAGAACTGGCAACTGTTTCTCCTAACTCGCAGTCCAGTCCCCAGCCCAAGTACCCCACCATCTCCTGCCAGGTGCTGAAGCCTGGGATTCAGCCTCAATGTCCTTCTTTTAATTGTCACAGCAACCAGGCGGCTCCTGGGCACCCATTCTGACACCAAGGGTCCCAGAGAGGCTCACGGTGCTGGATCTGTAGCCAAATGGTGACCTCTGAGCATCCAGCAGAGGCCCAGCTTTGGAAGGGCATCAAAGTTATGGGGCAGTGATCCCAAGGGTGGGACAGCCAAGAAGTTCTTGGGTACTAAAGAGTCACTGAGGCAGGGGATCAAAGATATGGGTCAAACTTCGAATTCAGGACTGGCGGAAGGATAAGATGCACAAATAGGGTAGAAAGTCAAAGGCCTGGCAGAAGCCAGCACGAGCGACAGCATCCTGGGCCGGAGGCAGGCTCCCACTGCGCTCCAGGCCTTCCCTGGTTGCATCAGCCACCTCCAGCGATGACGCTGCTTCCTTTGGGCACCAATCGAGGGAATGCTGCAAGGAAGGCCATGCAAGTGTCTCATTTGGAATGCATGGTCAGGAATTGATCCTCTCCTAGGATGTTGCTGCTGTTTCTAAGTAAGCTGCTCAGTGAGTTTTCCTGAGCTCTCGCAAAAATAGCAGACGGCTGTGAGACGGGAGAGCGAGGTTCCTGCAGCGTCTCATGCGTGCCTCCGTGACGGCAGCTCTCCCACGCACTGGCTTAGCGACTTTGGACAAGACACTTCTTCTCTTGGGCTCATTTTCCTCATCTGTTAAACGCAAGGGTTAAGCCAGGAGATCTCTTAGTTCCTTCCCAATTCTGAAATTCTACAGGACCAAGATTCCAATTGTTTTATTTGCTGTTAAGATTTAAATGATTTGGGTTTCGGAGGGACCAGTGTGTAAGTATTTAGCTAGGCTGTCTCAAATAATTGTATAGACCTGGGCTTTAGGAAGGAAAAGAAATAGATATATATTCTCCATACCTCTGCTCTCAGAGTCAACAGCCCACTGACGCTGGAGTCTGAGTTCAGATCCTGACTCCACCACTTTCTGGTTGCATGACCTTGAGTAAGTCACTTTCCGAAACTCTCTGGGCCTCAGTTTCCTCGTCTTGTAGAATGCAGCTAATAATGGTACCTATGTCACTGAGTCATTTGTGTTTTCAGTGTAGTAAAGCATATAAAGTTCTCGGCACACTGTTTGGCAGATAGTAAATACTGAATAATTAAGAATGTGACAATTAATCCATGTTGAATGAATACATAAGTGAGCGAACGAATGAATGAATGAATGAGTGACTGAGGAAACCGCAGAGCAGAGGTGCTTGCTTCTAATGCCCACACCTGCAGCTTGGCTCAGGCCTGGAGCATAACTTCCACTCCAGAGCCACTCTGCAAGATCAGACTGAAGCCACCTTCTGTGGATTTTGCCTGAAGTCACACCCTCTGGGGACCACCTCCCCTTCCTCGCTCTGCTCTCCCCGTCCCTTATTGAAGTGCTCAGGCTTGCTTCTGGATTCTCCGACTGAAGACATCCTCTAGCTGCAATCCCAGAGCAGTATATGGAGGGAGAACCATGGAAGCAGGACCCAGCAAGGAGGAGGACGTCGGTGGGTGGGTGGACTGTGTGGGGCCAAAGCCACAGAAGTCCAAGTAGGATAAAGGAAGCCCCTTTCTCTGGGACTGTTCATCACCCTGTGGGTGGGCTACGCCCGATGACCCTAGGGGCAGTCACATGATCCAAGTTCAGGCAAATACTTCTCTCTCTTGAGAATTGGGACTTGGGGCTCAGGGCCAGCTAGTCAGTTTCTTCACAGGCCTGGAGCCATCCCGGGGGTAGATGAACAGCAGGCAGGGGTCCAGCAGGGTGGTCAGCCAAGGCCAGAGCACTGAGGCAGGGCTCCTGGAGCACAAAGTGGTGGAGGCCCAGGGAGCAGGTCAGGGCCTCAACACGCGGGCAGGGGATCAAGGACAGGATCCCGAGCCCAGGAAGGAGGAACGGGCAGCAGACTGGGAGGTCCCCAGGGACATTGGGCCAAGGCAGAGTCTCCAAGATGGGACTGGGAGAAAATGCCTGGCTCATTCAAAAGCCCAGGGACTTGAGGTGAGACACAGGAAGAGCTTGGGGGTACCCATGATCAGGGGACAATGCATGAGTGCTAGTACCCAGCCTCTGGACGCCTACAGACCCCGTCTTGGGGCAGAGCTGGGAGCAGAGCTGGGAGCAGAGCTGAGTCTGTGAGTGGGGACGGAGCAGCCCCCAGTGTAGAGAGGGGGCTGGAGGGCCAGGACAGGCCAGGAGACTGAGGACCACCCAATCCGAGCGAGACAGCCTGGCCGCCTGGCTCGGGCTGCCTCCTCGGCCCTCCAGGGTCCTCAGCCCAACAGCCTCAAATTATCCTGCCATTAGTGGTGAGCCATCCCTTCTGAGCACCGTGCCATTTCATCACACCATCTCAGCATCCAACATTAGGAGATAACTGCGCTCGCAACATATGTCATTACTCATTAAGGGACTTTTTCTGGATTATGGCTGGGGCTTAATGACTTGTTAAAGATGTTTAACACTTACAATTTTGTTTTTAATTTAGGAAGCAGCATGATCAAACTGCGCCCTGAGACTCACTCCTCGATTTGGTGAAATCTGGAGATGGGCCGGCTCCGAGGCTGTCTGTGCAGGGGAGGTGATCTTAAATTGAATTGCAGCCCTCCGAGGGGTGTTTGCCCCGTCAGCGGCTGCCAGGAGCTGACATGTTAATGGGGCTGAGGAAACAATGGGTTTCAGAGGTAATTGCTGAAGCAATGACTTCCAGGCAACATTTGACTTAAGAAAGAAGTGTTGCTGCTGCCTCGGCTGCCAGGAGGGGCCGGGCTGGGGTTCTGCCGCGGGCCTGTCTCCCGATTCCAGCCAGGTTTGCCTACCTGCGGAGCTCAGGTGGGTCTGCGCACTGCCGTGACCCCAGGTGCTGACAGGCAGCACCCTTCCCACTGGCCCTGGGTTCTGCCCATTGTCTACACTGGGAGCTGTTTCTCAGGGGGAGTGCCAGGCAGAGGGACTGGAAGAGAGAGTTCCTGATAAGGCCCTCCACGAGAAGAGAGCTCTGGAGGGACGAGGGACTCTTGTCCCCACCCCGCAGGAGCTGACTCTGTGGTTTGGGGTAAGCTGTGTTCTCTCCAGGTCTGTGGCCCGACCTGTACCACTGCTGCTGTGAAGCTTCAAGGAGATGCTCTAGAAAATTGCTTAGCTCTCAGTCTGGGCCATAGTTAAGTACACAGCATGTGACAAGAGTGGGCAACACTTAGTGAGCACGTTCTAGCTCCCAAAGTCCCTTCGAAGCCCTCCACACATATTAACTCATTGACTCCAGCCAACAACCCTCTGAGGTACGAGATGTTATGTCCATTTTATGGATGAAGAAACTGAGGCTCCAAGAGCTGAATCCGTACTTAAACAACTGCCTCCCACATTCTCAGCCAGCGCATTGCAGCCATTACTAGCCACTCACTGCTTACTGGTTGAGCGGCTCTGGGTAAGCCACTTTGTCTATGCACTGGGGCAATGATTACAGCATGAGCCGGTCCTGCTCACTGTAGGGTTTCAGATGGGCTTCTTGTAGAGTCCCCGGCCAGCCAGGAACACCAGACCTTCTGATACGGAGGAGCAATCTGAGGTCCCTCCTACCTCCTTGCTCGCAAAGAAAAAATCTAGGGAAGCACATAAGAAATTTTAGCAAATGTGCAGCCACCTGCAATAGGAAATAGGTGAGAGGTACATTCTGGGCGGGAGTGAGTTTAACTTCAGCCTTGGACAAAGAAGTAGGAAAGAGAAATGGCCCTTGAGCCTGGCTACTTGGAAGGACATGCCAGACTCAAGTTCAGAGAAAGGGACTCGGTCGAGAGGGAGGCCCTGAGTGAAAGCTGAGGCTCAGTGGAGGGATGGAGGCTCAGTAAATCATTTGCGTATGCATGCACGCACTCATTCAATAAACATCCATCCAAGCACCTCCGAAGCATGTGGCTCTTGCCGGGCAGTGGTGGAAAGACAGAGGGCCCTGCCTTCCTGGAGCTCACAGGCACCATCAGCCAGGGCTTGCTAAGCACCAAACTCCACCTCGGCCTCCTTCCGACCCTTCATCCTGAGTCTGCCAGAGGCCTCAGGTCTTGTTGAACGGCCATGGATTTCACCGGTCACGGGTCTCCTCACTGAACAGAAAAGGAGGAAGTCACCTCTCCATCACAATGGCAGCAACTTCCCAGGCTCCGGGCCAGGCCCAAGGAGAAGGGAGGTCAGCCGCCCAGGGCCCCTCTGTCCCGTCTTCTGCCACTGCAGAGAAGCCACCGGGAGCATCAAGGCTGGGAGGGACCCAGTTCCAGAGTCCTCCGGGTGCGCCGTGCCTCTGCCCTGAGCTGTTCTGGGAGGAGGGAGACTCAGGAGGTGGGCAGGCCCTTACCCACTGAGGATCACGGTCCACGAAGCTGGCACAGCTCCTCCACTGTGGGAGCCGCCAACCCAGGGATGGTCCCGACTGTTCCTGATGAATCCAGTAGAATTCTCCCAGGTCTCAGGAGACACCGCTATGTGAAACTTTCCATGACAAGAGTCACGAGCGGTGTCTTCATGTGGCCTGGAAGCCCTATGCCTCTGTCCTGGGCGCACAGCAGCCCCAAGGGAGGGGAATCCAGTGGAGGGGAAAATCCAGCTCCCCAGTCTAGTGTAGGGACAGGAAAGGTCCTCGAGCCATGGCCCAGCTTGCCACGCCAAGGCCTCCAAGGAGAGGTGTCCCCTCCGTGTTGATGGTCCCGCTTTAGCAATAGGGAAATGACTACAGGGAACCCAGACAGAGCAGAGCTTCCTGAGGCAAAGGGTAGGGCTGTCCCCATCAATATTCCCACCTCTTCAGGCCCGCGCCCTACCGTACACACGCACACACACATACAGGCACACAAACAACACCAAATGTACAAGCCAAACCTCCACGCCTTTCTCCCTGCTTTTCTTTCCTCCTAAAAAGCTTCACCATCCCCTCCCCAAACACTCACCCCTCCCGTCACAACTCGAGTCACCTCCTCTGGGAAGTCTTCCTGGCAACCTCCCTCCTCTGGGTTTTCACAGAACTTTGCACAAACATCTATTATAGGATGTGGCTGTTGGTTCACAAGCATGCCCCTCCCACAAGACTCAAGCTCTTTGGGATCAACTCTCTTGTTGTCTTTGCATCCCAAGGGCCAAGCAGAAGGTAGGGCATCGCAAGTATTCGAACATACTTGAAGAAGGAGAGGGAGGGAAGAAGAAGAGATGGAAGGAAAAAAAGCGAGAGGAAGGGAGAGGAATGGGAGGGAGAGGAAGGGAAGCGATGGGATGGGCAGAGAAGGGCAATCTAAGCAACCCGTTGTAGCCATCTCCTGCTGTAGAGGTCTACGCACCATCAGCTCAGGATGTAGTAATAATCTGACTACATTCCTTTTTTATGGAGAGAAGAGCCACTTGTCACTCTTCATGGCTCCGATTCTAGTTCATGGGTGACTCCTGTTCAGCCACTCACAGTTTTGCACAGTTTTTCTTTGTTTTCACTTTCCATCTTGACAGAAAAAGAATAAATGTATACTGTCACTGAGCAAACACAACTATGACTCTGTTTCGCTGGTTTTTTGTGGGGGTTGCAATTTAGAGGGAAAAAGTTTACTTAAACTTGCCGTGTTATGACAATAACGTCCCCTCAAAGAAAAACAAGGCCTTCATTGTGCACACCTCCATCAGGAAAACGTCAGCGCTGCAGCTGCAAGCTTCCGGATCACAGTAAATTGTTCTCATGTATATCTTATTGCTCTTTCCTGATTCTTCCTTACTAACCATTAAAATCACCAGTTTCACTATTTATGAAGCAAATTCCTTCTTTCATTCTGTTGCTATTCCCGTCATTACAGTTTTTTTCTCTCCAGGAATCTGCAGGGCAGGCGCGGACCTGTGCTTCCCCACACCCCCAGCTAATGCTATGCTTATGGCCAGAGGGATCCTGAAAACCAATGCTGCTGGGGCAATCTTCCCACTGGACCTGTGATGGACAAGGGTGAGGCTCCAGGGGAGGGGCTTGGAGACCCCAGACACTTTGCCCCCACCCTCTTTGCCCCCAGGAAGCCAAAGGCGCCAGAACATCAGCAGTGTCTGAAACGAGGCACAGACCTCAGAGAGGAGCCGGAGTCCTCACGAGAGAGGGAGTGGACATCATGCCGCCACTAGTGCGGGTGTTCAATTATGTTAATTAATCCCCCACGTAACTCACTTCTACAGGTGAAGAAGCCAAGGCTCATAGAGGTTAAGAAATGACAACTATTTCACAAATATATTTTGATGTCCGCTACGGACAGGCATGGGGGATGTTCAGAAAACAAGAAGGCAGACTTCTGTTCCTACGGAGCAGGCGTTCTAGCTGGAGGTGAGGGGCAATAAAACAATAACATAATCAATACGTAAAATAAAGAGCAAGTTGGAGGGGATCAGCGCTGAGAGCATGTGCATGCACGTGGTGTAAGAGGGCTTGGGAGTGTCTGCCATGGGATCGGGGGACTTGGGCCTTGGGACGGCCAGGGTAGACCTCACTGAAAAGCTGAGGGATGGAGTGAAGTGTGTGAGCCCCGTGGGTATCTGGGGAAGAGTGTTCTAGGCAATGGGGCATAAGGTGCAAAGGCCCTGTGGCTGGAATCATCAGTTAGGGGGAAGCCTCTAGAGAGGGAGTCAGGGAGGTCAACGGGGAGGCTGATCACAGGGGGCCTCATCATGGGGGTCTTCAAGCCATTGTAGACTTCAGCATCTACTCTGAGTGAAATTGGGGCACCACTGCCAGGTTTTGAGCACAAGAGAATTATGATACGAGTTGTATTTTAAAGGCTCTCTCTGGCTGCTGGGTCGAGCTACACTCTAGGGGGCAAGGGTGGAAGAAGTGCAGTGAGTTAAGAAAACTGTTGCAATAATCCAGGTGACATAGGTTGGTGGCTTGGACCGGGGCGCGCCCGTGGATGCAGCAAGTGAGAGAAGGAGAGGGCCAAGTCTTTTTGGCCTGAGCAACTGGCAGCACAAGTTCCTTTGAGAGGCTATTAGGCACCCAAGAGGAGATTTGGGGGCACACAGACATGAGTGTGGGGTTAGGAGAGTCTGAGAAGGACATCCACATTCCGAAGTCATGAACCCAAGACGGTATTTAAAGCCTTGGGAATGGATCAGAGCCCGGGGGAGGGAGGGTCATAGAGACATGATGGGGAGCTGGGGCTGTGGCACTCCGGGGTCAGGAGGCTGGAACCCCAAAGAAGACCCAGGGAGCATGGTCCATGAGGTAGGAGAAAAGCCAGAAAGCAGCGGAGTTCTGGAAGCCACGTGGAAGAAAGGGTGTCAAGGAGGAGGAGGAAGTGGCCAACTGTGCAGGGCTGTGAGGAGACCTTGTGAGCTAGGACCAGGAAAGGACCGGAGGGTTGAAGCCGGTGCGCCAGGTCCCCCAGCCAGTGAGCGGCGGAGCTGGGATTCGAGGCCAGGTCTCCCCACTACCACCCTGCAGGCTTTGCCTCATTCCCACCCTTTCAGGGAATCCGTCTTTCTCACTTAGATATTCTCACTCACGGCTGCATGGGGCTGCCGACATCTTGGCCAAACCCCAAGGGAGGCAGTTTAACATAAAACGTGGACTTTGGCATCAGACGTGTTCTGTTCAAAGCCTTACTTCTCACTGCGATGGGACCTCAGGAGGTCACTTCACCTCTCTGAACCTTGGTCTCTTCATCGGGAAACAGGAACGATCAGACCCACCTCTCAGGAGTAGGTGAGAGGGTGGCATAAAATACTCAGCACGGTCTCCAGGCACATGGTAAACAAGAATGGCTGGTGGAGGCACGGGCATCACCATCATCAGTAGGGCTGAGGGGCCCCCTTCCTCACCCCCTCCCTCCCTTTGTGAAATGAAGAACCCTCTTGCTTCCATTGACACCCCAAGTCACATGTGGAGAGCGCATTGGCCATGAGGAGTTTCTTTGCCTGGCTGAGCAGGGCGTACTTCACTGAGGCCAGTGGGCAGCAGCAGGTCAGACCCAAAGGGGCGTCTGGACCGTGGGCAGGCCCTGCAGGGATTTCTGTTCAGAACCACGCCTGGACCATTGCTTTATGAAGGTGGCAGTGAGTGGCACTCGTGTGCATTTCTTGGAGGGGACAGAGGCAGAGGGCAGCTTGGGTTCCTGCCCCCAGAAGCATGACACACTTAGCTTCCCCCCAGGATTATCAGGGGCTATGGGTTGGTGGCCTGTGTTTCCAGGGAACAATCGCAAGGGTGCTTCCAGCCTGAGAGCCATGTGTAGGGGCGGACGAAGATGTATGTTCAAACACGGGTTCAGGCACGTGTGTTTTCACATCTACACAAGCGTGGGGTGTACAGGGAGCGGCTGCACATACATGTGACTATTCATGGGCACCCATGGGTGTGCAAGTGGCTCCGAGTGAGCATGTGTGTGTGCTGTGCCACACTGTATTGGCCAGTCCTTGCACAAGCTGGTCTCTAAAAGAAATGATGGACAAAGGCCAGCGGTCTGAGGGCAGCACCCCAGAAGGAGCAATCTGGACCTGTTGGGAGAAGCTAAGTGCCCAGGGACTCTGCTGGCTGGGCTGTCTCCCACATCACACACAGGAATGAGCCTGTCACCTCCCCTGGCCTGAGCAGCGCTGTCCCACAGGGATAGCAGCTAGTGGGCAGAAGGTTCCCACCTAGGTTTCCGTGGCCACGTCCCAGGGGCCCTTTCTCCGTCTAGACCTGGTGATGGCCTCATGATCTTCACACTGAGGACGCAGGGTTTGGAGGAGCAGGAAATACTGGGCCACAGCCAGGGGCCAACCAGGGCCATCGAGGCAGAGCCGCCATTTCTCCCAACAAGCCCGGAGCTCTGTGCTTCCCTCTGCAATAAACCAAAGTCACAGCCGCCCACCTTCTGCCCTTGGAAATGAATCATTTAAGATTCCCCTTTCGTTCCGGAACCTCTCGAACGGCCTCATGAGCTGCGAGCGTGTCTCCCAAGGTAGAATTTAAGGCAGCTGCAAAATGCCTCGATATTTTCAGGGGCCTTATTGTGCTTAAACTCGTTAGAGAGGCCATGGAGTTAATTAGTATATAGATTTTCCCATAGAAAGCTAATTTCCAGAATGATTTGCAGCCACTGGGTCTGTAACAGGCTGCAATCTATTTTCTTCTCAACTTTTTTTGCCCAAAGAAAAGCCCAAATTGCAGTGGCCAGATGACTTCCAGGCCTCGGGCCCAGCCCCCTCCCTCAGGGGTCCCTGGAGCTCCCAAAGGCTGGCTGCTTCCCCCCAGTCCTGTCCAACTCACCAGCTCTCAGCCAATTGCCTTCATTTCCAGAGATGCCAGTCCTGGCCGGCCGAGCCAGCTTTGAGCAAGGAGTGTAGAGTGAATGGCTGAGGGGTTCTTGCAATGGTGCCCAGTGCACGAACCTGGGGTCAGATAGACCCGGGGACAGCCTCTTATTTAACCTCTCTGTGCTTCATTTCCCTCATTAGCAAAATCAGGTGAGTGGTCATTACTTCATGAGGAATATTATAAGGATCGTTATTAACCATGATTTTTAAAAAGGCAACATTTACTGGTGCTTCTGGTGTTCTAAGCCCTGTGCTATCAGTACTTTATATCATCTCATTAAATTTTTATTATCTCCTTATTTCCCGGGAGGAAATTGAGGCTCAGAGAGGTTAAGTAACTTGCCCAAGGACACACAGCTCATTGGTAACACAGCAGGGCTTCAAATCCAGGTCTGTCTGATTCCAGAGCTATACATAGGTGAAATAACGCATGAAAAGCAGTCGTTGCTATTATTATTGTCCCAACGAGTACAGCTACTCCTGTTACTTTCTTCCCAACATTCTGAGCCCTCCCTGACATTGCACAGCAATGAGATTCTGCCATCCCGTGCTCCTAATGGCAGAAAAGTAAGAGACTCACAGAGTCTTGGAGCCAGAAAGTCCCTTAGAGATTACGGAATCCGTCCCTCCCCCATTGAACAGGTTGGGAAGTTGAGACCCGGAAAGGTCACAGATCCGCCAAAGTCACCCACAGAGAGCAGGACAGGCCCCAGGACTGTTGACCGCCAGCCAACCGTCTTCTTTCATGCAGAGCCGGGGTCATGGCCATATCGGGACTCAGAGCTCCTCAGGGGGCCTCTCAAAATGTGAAGTCAGAGGATGAGCAGACCCCTGACAGCCGGGTGATGGTTTGGCTGGTTTCTGAAGCCCTCCGCTGAGTGAAGGCAACATTAGCCATCAGAGATCTGCGCACCTGAGAAACCTTGTCAGAAAATGTGACGACTTAGTGGGCTGAAAATGTATTTCCCTGCCTTATCACACATCTGGAGTTCCAGCAGAGTGGCCCCTGGGCTGGGGGTGCAGGCAGCCTCCAGAATTTGCACAGATATTGGTATTTATCAGAAGAAGTCCAAATGGAGGCTGAGCCAGGAGGGCAATGGGGAGTAAAAGCTCGAGAACATGCCGATAGCGATAAGGAAACAGAATCTGCTCATTCCCCCACACACCTCTCCCTCCACCTCAGACCTGCAGCCCTGTCTACTCCTGGCTTTAGGAGGTGATTATGTTTGCTCTTTCGACAAGTGATGAAGGGAGGGAACGTACTGGTTTCTTGGACTGGGGAAGCTTTCCCAGGGCTGGGCTTCCATCCCATGGGAATTCCACTTAGCAGACAATTACTGAGTACTCGGCACTGGGTGAGCTCCCACTATGTGCCACGCTCCACAGATGCCTCCTGTGTGCCTTGGCTCAGGATGGGGGATCACGTACCTACGCTGGGACCTAGGCTAGGCAGGCACCTACTGTGTGCCAGACCCTAGAATGGCTGGGCTGCCACAGTGTCCCAGGTCCTGTGCTGTGTGGGCCCCTCCAGCACGTGCTGTTAGAGCTGAGTCCTGGGGCATATGGCTCATTCAGGTGTCATCCCTGCCGATAAGGCATTGCAGTTTGTCCGGGAAGAAAGAGATAGGACCCAACAGCTAAAATACCCTCTGGGCCATCTTTTTCCAGGTGGCTTACACAGTCCTGTAGGGACGTAGCCGGGGGAGAGATCCATTCTGCAGGAGGCACTCGGGGAGGATCCCTAAGAAGGTCGCCTTTGAGGGAGCCCTTGAAGGATGAGCGGGAGTTTGCCAGACAGACAGAGCAGGAGCATTCCAGGAGGAGAGGTAGGGAACAGTGACAGTGCATGGCACATTTGGGGACTGGCAAGCTGGCCAGTGTTAGGGAGGAGGGGACGGGTAAGGCAACAGCAAGCGATGGAGCTTCAAGGGGAGGCTAAGGCCATCTCAGGAGGGGTCCTCCATGCTCTCAGGAGCCTGATGGTCTGCAGAGGGACCTTAGCGGGGTGGGTTCCGGGACCCCACGCATGCTTCAACCAGATGAGGTCCATCTTTATTTATTTCCTAAATTAGCCATCTGTGTAAGAGTACACTTGAAAATAGGATTCGGCAGCTAGAAAGAAAAGAAGGATGAAAGGAAAGAGGGAGGAAGGAGAGAGGAAAAGGTAAAGTGTGAAGTCCAAATTCCGTAGGCTGTAAAGATAAGGAATCTGAGGCCCCTAGAGGTGAATTGACACACACAGGGTCACACAGGGAATTCAAGGCCAAGCCGGGGGCAGAACCCAGTTCTGCCAGCTTCCAGCCACCATTTCAGTGTTTGGCCTTGAGCCTGTCCATGAGTGGAGCCCAAGAGAAGCATCTGCCAACCAGGGATGCCCCACAACCTGCAGGGATGCAACGGCTGCCTCTCCCAAGTCCCGAAAAGCACTAAGGCAATGGGCAAAACGCTTTCCATTTACTATTCTGCCACGAAAGTCTCCTAAGCCTTTGTGTGGATGTGCCCCCGCATCACGCAGGCCTGATGGAGACGGCATCCTGATGGGCAGTGAGCGCCCTGAGTTTTCCTGGTGTCTGAAGTACTGACTTCCAGCTACTCGGTCATTTTCAGGTGAGGAATCTGAGAGCAGAGGGAAGGGGCATCACATCCAAGGTCCCACTGTGGCAGCACGAAGCGAAGGCTACAGGCCAAGTGTGTGGGCCTGACCCCAGGCTGCCCCACTGTGCCTGCCATTGCTGAGTCCTATTGAAGGCTAGTGATCATGAGAGTGAATATGCCCCATGCTCGTTGTTCAGCGTGGCTCAGGGTGGACCCCTGTGTGAGTACCTTCTTGCTACAATCGGAACTGAACCAGACACATGAGCACTTCAGGCAAGTCAGGATTTGACCCACCTTCCATCTGACAGACTCGAAGGACTTGTTCAGCATTTAGGATGGGGAGAAACTGAGTCCTGCCTGATGAAGGACAGACAAGGCAGACGCTTGGCCTCTTCCACTTTGTGCCTTCTCCATCATTGTCCCAGCAATTCTGCTCTGCCCCAAACGTGCATACCTCCACTCAGTCCTCAGTCTGAGCGCGCAGTCCAACGAGACATCTTATCGCTGAGCAGCTTCTGTTCAGCCTCATCCATTGTCCTCCCTAGGATAAGTTCTGGCAAACATAATTGTCCCCATCTTACTACATTTCCGGTGGATTTGGTGCCCTGGCCTTGACCGATAGCGTCTACCACAGCACATAGATCCAGCCCCGACCTCAGGAATGAACATTTATTGAGCAACTACCCTGTGCCAGGCACTGGCCATCAGCTTTCCTCTCGGTCCTCTTCAAACTCCCACGACGGCCCCAAGATATAGGCATCATCATCCTCATTTCACAGATGAAGAAACCGAGTCTCAGAGGGATGTCAGCACTTGCCTGAGATCCCACAGCTCAGGATCTGGGTTTATGCCCAGTTCTGCCATTTCCTTAGCCTGCTCTGACCCAGGGGGTAGGACTCCTTTCTCCCTCCCTGTAGGGGCCCCATCTCCTGGGTGACCCAAATGGGCTCTGTAGCTACAGACTTGCCTTGAATCTCTTTGTGCCTGGGTACGCAGGAAACCGATCCCTTCTCCCACGGTCACTAGAAAACCCCGAGGTGGGTGTGCAGCCCTCACAACTGCAACCTGGGTGGGCTTCGTGGAGACCTCTGTCCTATAAGCCCCAGCTCCCCGCGGCACCCCTCCATTCCCAGACACTGGCTCCCTCATTCCCTTACTGCTCTTTAGCACCAGTTCCCCCAAGGGTTAAAAATGGGAGCCAAATAATTTATTTCAGGATCTTCAAAAACAAATTCAAATTTTTTTTAATTATGTCAAATTAAGGCCATTAAAAGTTAAGCTGTGTACCGAGAGCATTTGCCTGGGAAAGGTGCTGTAACATCATTATTTCTCCCCAAAACGCACTTACTGTACATTTCTCAAAGCCATCAGCCTTGATTGAAGGCTAATGAAAAAGCTGTCCTGCGTCAGTTTATTCCTTGTATCCATTAAGAATAATTACGGCTGAACAATTTTTGATGCCTGTAACCTTCGAAAGCGTTGCTAATGGCATTATAAATTGCTCCTTGTCCAATGACTACGGCGAGATGCTTAATTCAAAGGCGCTCTGTCAACAGGACTGATTTGTGTGGCTAATGAGCGCGTTTAAAACAACAGCCTCCGCTCATGCATCCGAATGTCAATAAGAGGACGAGGTTCAATAAGGAGGCTTGTCCGTAATAATTAGCAGGGACAAGTGCTCCGGATCAGGCCCATGGTGGCTTTCACAGTCCTGTTCTCAAGAGATCACGAGCATCCCTGGGGCCCTGACATGACTCTTCACTCCCCGGGGTTGGAACCAGGACCCAGAAGACCAGGGCAGAGGACAATGGCAGAGGAGGCGATGTTGACCTGAAAGAATGTCCGAGGCGGTGATAAGAAGTCTAGCTACCATGTGTCAAGCACTTAGTCATTCTTTTTGGAAACATTTATTGAGCACCTACTGTGTGCAGGTGCTGGGGAATACAGGGTAAACAGACCCTGGCCTCCCTGAGTTGGCTAGTTAGTGGGGCTGGCAGACAACCATAACCATAACCAAAACTAAGCCATAACCAGTGAGGCTGGTAAGTGTTGTGCTGGAGAAGCAGAGGATGCATGGAGAGCAACAAGCAGGGTGCTCCAACCAGCAGGAGCTGGGGGCAGTGGTGCCTAAGCGGGGACTGCAGGATCGTTAGAAGCTAGCCAGGCAAGGAGGGAGAGCATCCTGCCGTCAGAGGAAACAACCTCTCAGGAGGAAAAGATACAATGAGGAAACTGTAGGAAGCCCCACCTGCTGGAGTGGGAGGAGATAAAACTGCAGGGGGTGGCAGAGGCCCAGAGAGTGGGGGGTGGGGGACATGGGGTGTGGGTGTGGGGTCGACCACAGGGATAAAAGCATTTTAATGTGCAAGTCTCTCCCCAGTCTCAGAATGCCCTCTGCTTTCCCAGTCCTTCAAAGTCTCAGGGTCAACGCTATCTCCCCCAGGAAGTCCGCACTGATTTCTCCTTGTTTTCTTACCAAGCTACAACCTCCAGCTAGCATTAAAGCTGCACTTGTTAGCATCTCCTTGTTTCCTGTGTGTCATACAGACGCTCCTCTCCTTGAGAGTAGAGACAGAGTGTCTTGCTTCTTTCTTGCCCCGAAGGGCCAACCACAAAGTTGGGTATATAGATGGCCCTCAGTCAGGGCTTGTCAGCTGCTCCATTTAACCTTTCCTGGTATTCCCACTGCTAGTACTATTCCCATGTTAGCTTTTATTGCACAAACATTCTCAGCTAGGTGAAGTTGGGGACATGTGGGAGGGTCTCTGGGAAGGAGGAGTGGGAGAGAAGATGCCAAAGTTGGAGGAGGTGCTCAGAGATGAGACAACGTGAGTCCTGCCCCCCAGGGCCCGCCACCTTCCCCCTGGACATGAACGCACACAGCGCGTTTGTTAAACAGCACATCTTGGGGCCGGCCCCGTGGCCGAGTGGTTAAGTTCGTGTGCTCTGCTTCGGCTGTCCAGGGTTTCACCGTTTGGATCCTGGGTGTGGACCTGGCACCACTCATCAGGCCACGCTGAAGCGGCGTCCCACATGCCACAACTAGAAGGACCCACAACTAAAAATATACAGCTTTGTACCGGGGGCTTTGAGGAGAAAAAGGAAAAAAAATAAAATCTTAAAAAAAAACAGGGGGGGCCGGCCCAGTGGTGCAGCGGTTAAGTGCACACGTTCTGCTTCGGCGGCCCAGGGTTCGCCAGTTCGGATCCCGGATGCAGACAAGGCACCGCTTGGCAAGCCATGCTGTGGCAGGCGTCCCACATATAAACTGTTGGAAGATGGGCAAGGATGTTAGCTCAGGACCAGTCTTCCTCAGCAAAAAGAGGATTGGCAGCAGATGTTAGCTCAGGGCTAATCTTCCTCAAAAAAAACAGCACATCTTGCTGGGTGCCAGGGTCCAAGTCTAGCTCCCCGGGTTCTAGTTCTAGCTCCCATCCTCGTGGGAGGATGAGAAATGGGACCTTGGAGGCCCAGGAAAAGCATTTGGCTTTTACTATGCAGCTGAACCACTCCTACACAGGGAGTGACCTAGGCAGACAAGGGAAATAAAAAGATGCCTCTGACTACATGCGCAGAGTGGATTGGAAAGAAAAAAATCACAGGGAAAGAAAGTGGCCGAAAGCTCAGAACCCAGCGGCCTGGGTTCCATTCCCAGCCCCGCCTCTTACCGGCTGTGAGATTTTGAGCAGGAGTTACTTACCCGCTGTAGCCTCAGTTTCCTCCTAGGCAAGAGGGGAATAATAACAGAATCCACCTTCTGGTGATTATGATGAGGATCAAATGAGCAAAGGTGTGCAAAGTGTTCTGCATAGTCCCTGGCACTTAATTTGTGCTGTTATTCCTATAGTCACTGCATATCAGGCACTCAGAGAAAAATGGATCCTCGTTTTATCAAATGAGGAAACAAAAATGCAAAAAGGTGTAGTCACGGGCACACTTAGCTAGTATGACGTGTGAAAGCGTGGATCCCAAACCAGCACAGTTTCTTCTAACCCAGTTGCCTCTCCAGCACAGTGGGGGATGGTACACAGCAGCCAGGGGTGTGCATGTGTGTACACGTGTGCATGTATGCGTGTGTTTGCAGGTGGCAGGGTGCCTAGTGTGAGGACTGAACAGAGTGCAGCCACACACCACCGTCAGATGTGGGGCTTTATCCCGGGACAGCCCTGGGCCTGCCAAGAGAGCTCCAGGTGTTTGCCTGCAGGAGCCGAGGGGAGCAGACGCGGGGGTTGGGGGGTGGCCGCTCCCCCACCCGCCGGCGCCCCGGGCCTCCGGGAGCTCTCCAGGTGCGCAGGCAGCGGGCAGGCTTCAGAGGACAGGCTGTCATGATCTGTCTCCCCGTTTTGATGGCAAGCCTCAGATTTCTATCTGAGCAGAGAGGTGCTAGGAAAATCCCGGGAGGAAATGATAAATGGGGTGTTTGTTCCAATCAATCTCCAAAGAGATATTTTGTTCCGAAAACCCTTCACTTCTACTCCTGCCAAGAGAGAGAGTGCGGAAGCCAGTGTTCGGATCTGCGCTTGTCTTCCGTTTCCTCCAGGCAGTGGGTGCTGGGCAGTCCGTTTTCCCCCCCAGCGAAGGGAGGACGACTTTTAGGCCTTATCTTAGTGGCCTTCTCCACAACATCTGACACTTCTAACCTTAAAACGTTCCCTTCCTCTGGCTTCTGGGAAAACTCTTCTGAGTGGTTTCCTCGAAAATCTCTGGCTAATCTTTCTGGGTTTCCTAGGCATTGAGTTCTTTCTCTGCCTTTCTCTTAGCTTCCACGTTCCTCTCACTTCCAGCCTGTGTTCTCTTCTCACTCTGAGACTTCTCCTTGGGTGAGCTCATCCGTCCCCATGGCTTCATTCGTCACCTAAAGGCTACTGGCCCTCAAATCTCTCACTCCCGCCTGCGCTCATCCAACCTAGACCCACACAGCCAACTACCCTTTGAATATCTCTGTTCAGATGACTTACAGGGAATACAGGGTCAACATGTCCAAAGCAAATCTCCATCATTCTCCCCAACCAGCTTTCCTCCTGTGTTCTCCATCTCACTAAACAGTACCATCATCCATCCAACTGGCTGAGCCAGAAATTGGGAAGCAAGAAAGTCTGGCTTTAGATCCAGGCTCTGCCACTTACCAGCTGTGTGACCTTGACAAGTTACTTAACTTCTCTGAGCCTCAGTTTCCTCATCTGCAATATAAGGATAATAATACTTCCCACTTCCTGACTCGTTGTCAACCGTAAATGAGTTAGTATAGGTAAAGTTAGAGGAGTAACAGCCACATCCAATTAGTCACTAATTGGATCAGTTCTTCCCCCTGAATGCATCCTGACCCTTCTTCTCTTCCACCATATTGTCAATACTCCTAAGTTCAGGACTAACTTCAAAAATCGCCGAACTATTCCAGCTTCCATGGATCTCGCCCTCTTCGTTATAACCAGAGTGAATCTAGAGGACAATGACATCACAAGCCTTCCATGGCTCCTCGTTGCCATTGTGAGAAAATTCGAGTTTCTGAAGCCGGTTTTGTCAAACAAGGCCCCTCAGGGGTCCTGCCCCCCCCCGCTTACTTACCCAGCCTCTTCTCTTACCACCTGCTCTGAGCTCTGGGCTTGAGCCGTGTTACCTGTTCTTTTCCAAAACAGTCAGGCCTCTGGACCTTGCACATGCTGTTCCCACTGCCCTGCCCACCTCGTCTGAATTGCTCCTGCTCACTGTTCAGGTCTGGGCACAGGTGTCTCCCCTCGGGAAGGCCTTCTGTGGGGATGCTGTGGTGCACCACCCAGAACCCCTCTCAGGACCAAGGCACTCATGCCCCAACTACCGGGAGCAGGAGCACCGGCTGCTCCCTCAGGATGCACCCCTCCCTGG
Source organism: Equus asinus (assembly GCF_041296235.1). Classification (NCBI taxonomy): domain Eukaryota; kingdom Metazoa; phylum Chordata; class Mammalia; order Perissodactyla; family Equidae; genus Equus; species Equus asinus. Next base: position 84,651,803 of record NC_091794.1, read on the forward strand.
GGCCGCCCACGGCCAGTGACTGGTCAATGTGAGGGACAAAGGCCCAGCTCCCTTGTCTAATTCTGGACAACTCTGACCTTTCCAGCTCCAGGGCTCCTGTGGGATCAGCCGAGGCTTCCGGTGCAATGCTTGGCAGTCAAACCTCCTCCTTCCAGTCCTGCTTCCCTCACCTCCTCACAACTGTGGTTCCCAAGAACACCGCCCGGAAACTTTCTGCACACAAATCTCCATCTCAGAGCCCTTCTCCAGGGAACCCCACTTGGAGGCCTCCTAGAATGTCCTTCGACCTAGCCTGGGTTAGGGTCCCTGTCCTAGGGCCCTAAAACTCCTCTGCCCCGCTCTGTCAAAGCGCCTGCAACATGGAATAAAGTTACATGTCCTTGTGCAACCCCCACGAAGTGGAAGCTACCTGAGAGGGACCACACTTCCTCATCTGTCTCTGTAGTGTTTGGTTTGGTGGAATGGCCCCCTGATACTTAGACTCAGAGGTTTTTATGGAGCCATTTCAAGCAAGACTTTTGATGTGGCTTATAAAACAAATCCTGGAACCTTCCACTCTTCGTTATTAGCAAATAATGAGTAAGATAGACCTCCCGAAGCTTCATGCCATCCTTGAGCCTGAAGGATAGGGAGTCTTGGGGATAAGAGATGAGAAGAGACTTGAGAAGAGATGGGAGAGACCAGCGATAGCATAGGGAGCAGGAGGAGATGCGGTTTGGCGGGCCATGCCCAACAGCCACATGACGTGGTAACAGGAAACACCTCCTCTGCTCTTTGAAGGCACATAGGCAAATCAAACATGTCTCCGCGTTAGCCTGGCATATGCTGGCTGCTCCTAAAGGTCTGTTTAGTGGCTTCCAGTTGCCCCCAAGATAAAGCCTAGACTGCTTAGCAAGTCCCATCACGGCCCTCCCTCAGCTGACCCTTCCCTACTTTTCCCTGCCTTATTTCCTGCCATGCCCCCTCATGTATCTTCAGCTCTGACCCCCTCCTAAAACACATCAGCCTTGTTCACATCCTCCTGGCCCCTATCAGGCAGCTCCTGCCTGCCACACCCTTCCCCATTTTTGCTGTCCAGAGAACTCCCATTCAACTGAAGCCGTCCCCGGATTTCTCCAGGAGGTCAAAAGCCTCAGCTCCTGGGACATGGATCGAGAAAGTTTAGAGCACCCCAGTAGCTCTGGAGAGCATGGAGTTAGGAGCCCAGCCAAAGTCTCCAGAGATGAAGAAAGGAGAAGGTTCCGTGAACTGGGTGGTCAGAGCCTCAAGTTTCCATGTAGACCCCACTTGAGGGAGGTGGGAACCAACAGTCTTGACATCCACCTCACATCCGCAGGGTCCACAGGGCATCTGCCCCAGCACCAGCCCAGTCACTAGTATTTCTACTTCACAACCACCCTGAAGCCAGTGTGAATAGCAGCCCTAATTTTACAGATGGTCACTGAGGCCCCGTGGTCTCCTAAGTTCCTTCCAGCTCCAACATTCCTGATTCAATGACTCTTCTTGGACCTTACGCATGGGGACCAGCCATGCCTCTGGCCGTGGAGAGCCATGGAACCCAGGGCTGGTCCTAGCTCTGTAGTCTTCTGCTGGGAGCGCAAGACCTGCCCAAGGAGAGGCAACAGGACAGGGACAGAGGAGACAAAGGACTCACCCTGGCCCTTCAAAGCTGGTTGGCACTTGGAGACCCGGCCTGCCTTCTCTTCAGTTAGGGCAGGGCTTAAGCCACACTTGGTCCCATAAATCTCCCAGGGGCCCTAAGGCCAGCCTTGAGATGCCATGTACAGGATAAATGACAAAACATGCATGACTGGGCCTTTGCAATTGCAGTGTCACAGATACGGAACTTCTTATTATCGCTGCTATTGTTACTCTTGTGTTTTTTATTTTTTAAGGAAGATTCCTGGCATTCCCTTTATTCATAGAAACAGATTCAAGAGTCAGCCTGAATATAGGAAATTTCAAATAATCCATTAAACAGAATCTGTGATTACTTTTAAAAATATTGGTTTTTAGTCTAGAAAAATCTCAGATTTGTCAGGGATGAAAATAGAAAGAGAAATGATGAGGATGATTTTGAAGTTTTATTTTTTAATTAGCAAGTGCACATATTTTAATTCATAAAGCGTGTGTGCGTGCCAGGGGAGTAGTGTGTATGTGTATACACAGGTGTGCACACATATCTGAATACTTGTGTGTAGACACACCTCGGCTGTGATGCCTAGATTTTGAGTTCCCCAAGGGCAGGGACTCTGTCTTCTTTCCTGTCCCCCGCACAGAGCCTGGCACATGACTGATGCTCAATAATTACTTGTTGAGTGAAAGAAAGTGAAGACAGTCAGTCAATAAGAAAGGGCTGATGTAGCAGCCTTCCCCTGGGCAGCGTCTTGACGGGCCGTGACCTTCTGTCAGTTACCAGCAGCGGGGGTGGGGCAGGGGAAAGAAAGGGACTGAATTGCCAAAGCTATGATTCCACAAAAATCCAGGAACTATTTCCCAGGGTTGTCACTGCCACCCCCACTCTATCAGAGGTTGGCATCTTCTCAGTTCCCTCACACTTCACCCCCACCCCCAACACACACACACACACACACACACACGTGTGCAGCCCCTCCTTTAAGAGCCTGAACCACCTCTGTCCTCCCTGACACTGTCCTCTACAGTGCTCTGTGTCACTCCTCCTCACTCTGTGAAGACCTTAGCCCCTGGATCTTGGTCTACGTCCTGGAGGAACTCAGTGCTGGGACTGAACACCTAGCCAACCCCTTGAACGCTCAGGGCCTTAACTGTGCTGGATTGGGAAAATGGCCACACTTCTTTTCAGCTCCCCCCACCAAGAGGAGGAGCCCATTGGTCCACTCCTTGATTCTAAGGGGGTCTTATGACTCGCTTTGGCCAATAGAATGCAGAAGAGGCGATGCTGTACACATTCTCAATCTGGGTCTGAGTCAGATGATGAGAGACACAGCATCTGGTCACCCCCAACACCTTAGCCAATGCCAGTCAAACCCCAGACCTGTGAGTGAGGCCATCTTAGACCAACCAGCTCCAACCAACATGCCAGCTGACCTCAGACACATGAGTGGGCCCAACCAAGACCAGCTGAGCCTGGCCAAGATCAGCAGAACCTGCCAGCTGACCCTAGACTTGAAAGGAGTAATAAATTACTGTTATTTCAAGTCGCTAGGTCTGTGAGTGGTTTGTCATACTTCAGTGATCCCCCCGCGCTGCATCTCAGCCACTGCTCCATGACCCTTGCACTATGTCGTTACCCAGAACCACACTCCTCTGAAACGGGCAGATAGTCCAGCCACTCTCTGACCTGCGTCTGCCCATCCTCCAGCCCCTCACCCTCTTATTTCCACTATGCCTGATCTTCAGTCTCATCAAAACCACCAACTCTTTCTTCCCCTTGTATTTTCCCAGTCTGCCCTTTCTGTCTTTCTTTCCTTCCCAATCCCACCGAGATCCTATGGTCTGTTACATCATCCACTCTTTCGCTAAAGTCTTTAATTCCTTTAACTCTTGTCCTCCCCCCACACCCTTAGTGAAGCCCCATTTCTGGGTCAGTCCAACTGTCTACCTCTGTGCTTCGGCACCCGTGCCGGCAAACACTAGTGCAGGAAACCATCCAGCCACACGGGCATCTCTCCCACAAATTCATGGTCATCACCTGGGGCTCACTGTTGCCCAACAGGCCTCCGGTGTTTGCCTGGTTGGCTTCCTGTCATATGACCCTCTGAGACCTGGCCAAGCCTTCACCCTTCTCCTCCCTCCTTAATGCCCTACACACTCCACAGGCAGAGGCCACATCTCCCACTTCACCAAGAAAGGGGCCACCAACATCTTATAGCCACCTGTAAACTTGCCTCCCTGGGCCCCTGTCTTCTTCTCACTTTGCACAATCAGAAAGTCCCCCTTCTTCCTCCCTAAGGTCACTCCGGGGCAGTCAGTGTGTCAAGGTGGTTAGAAGCACAGCTTCCAGTGTCAGATGATCTGGGCAGGTAGAAAGGCCCTGCCACAGGCGAACGGCCTGGAGAGCGAAGAGCTGAAGGACCCGTCACTCTTCCAGCAGAGCATCTCCTTCTGTCTCTCTCTGTCTCTGTCTCTCCTCTTTCTCCCTATCTCTCTTGTCTCTATTTCTTCAAGTAAGTGTGTCTCTCGCTGAGGGTCTCATTCCATGTGTGTGTTTGTGTGTTTCTCTCTCTCTCTCCACACATACCCTGTAGAGTGGAGCCCAGGGTGGTGAAGGGAGATGAGTCTAGAAAGGTGGACTCAGATCTGATCAGGGCCTCACACGTCTCAATAAGGAGTCTGGGATTAATCCTGAGGGCAGCGGGGAGCCTTAAAGGATTTTAAGCCAGGGAAGGACACAGTCCAATTTGCATTTCAGATAAATCTCTGTGAGAGCAGAGTAGAGAATGGGATGAGAGTGGAGACAAAGAAACAAGCACAGGGCTGTTATGGGGATCCCAGCAAGAGGTGATGGAGCTGAACCAGGGGGGGCAGGCAGATGGCGGCAGGGGATAGGTTGGGGGTGTATTAGGGACTAGAGAAGACAGAGATGGAGAGACAGGGAAAAGATGCATAAGAGACAGAAAGGAGAGGGACAAAGGCACAGAAACAAGAAAGAGTCCATGGGACACAAAGAGAACAGAGAAAGGAACAGACAAATGGAGAAAGGAAGAGAAAGAGAGAAATTCCATCCATAAGAGGAAAGTGTCTAAGAAACATAACAGGAAAGTGGGGGGAGGGGGGCAGGGCTGCACGACTCTTGGCTCTCTCCCCATCTGTGCCAGGCCTCAGGTGCTGAGCCTGAGGGAGGAAGGGAGGCAGACAGAGAAGGGAGACGAGGAGTGGAGGAAAGGGACGCGGTGGGGAGGAAAGGGCCAGGGAGGCCGCAAAGCCCAGTGGCTACAGCCTCAGCCCAGCTCCTTAACGGGCTCATATCTGCAATTCCAGCCTTTACATGTCCAGAGACAGACCTTATAACTAGGAGCATATTTGAGTTTATTGAGCAAGGGAGCAGGCAGAGTTGGATATTTCTCGTTGTGGCTGTCCCCAGAGGCCCGTGTCCCGTTAGTAAACTGGAAAGATTCTTGGGGATTCATTCCCCTCCCTTCGAGATAAAGGGGTAGGAGAAAAAACTGAAAGAGAGAGAGGCTCGCCTTGGAGAAAAACACAAAAATTCAGCTGGAATGGGGCAGCCCAGTTCTCAAGAGGAAGGCCATCAATGCAGCTGAGGCCAATGACGCGGACCCCCGCCCTCCACTCCCACACGCCCTCCCCAGCACGGCTTCCCTTCCTCAACTCTCCTCCGGTCCACAGGAGGAGAGACATTCCAGTCCAGACCCTCGCAGACTTTCTCTGCTCCTCAGAGAGAAACGACAGCGCTGGGACCTCCTCCGGGAATGCAGTAAAGCCCTACCTCAGAGCCAGGCCGGGTCTGCAGGCTCCGTCTGCCTTCCACTCACGGGGTGACCCCTGGCAAAGCACTTGCCCCACCCTCCAGTTTAATTTTCTTCATGTCTAAGAGAAGGACGAACCTTCGTGATTGAACCCCTAGTTGCCACGTGCCAAACACATCTGCTGAAAATCATCTACGTGAAAAAACCTTCTGTAAACTGAAGAGTGCAGTGCACATGTGATCTGTCTGGGCAACCGAGGAGAAAACAGACCCCCTCCTCCAAAGAGTGCCTGTCTCATCCCCTGAAATGTATGCTTGGGTACCAGACCTCAGGCGCTGGCCCCTGACTTACGCTCCCCCTTGTTCTCTTTGCGCATGCCTTGTCTTTCTGCACGGCTAGAGATGAAGGGTCAAGGCTCTGGGAGAAAGCCCAGAGGCCAGGAGGAAATATACGTCTGAGCGGCCTCTCTCAGAGCTGGTCGATGCAGGAGCCCTCTGCCAGGCCATTGCCAGGGCTGGAGTCAGGGCAGGCCTGGGGGAAACAGACAGGGCGCTCCTAGGAAGAACCCAAGGGACAGACACTTGCCTGGGGAGAGCCTGGGCCATTTCACAAAGGAGAATGAGCCTTGAGACCATCCACTGGGAGGAACATTTAACTGCGGGCCTCTGGCCTAACCCAAGAGGGACAGCAGCCAAGGAAGGAGACCCGGCTGGTCATTGGAGGCCAGAAAAGGGGCCCTCACTCAGCTAGGAAGGCAGCCTCCTCAAGCCCCGGGGCCGCACCCACCGCACCAGATCCTTGGACAACAAAAGGAGCCGGCCGGCCACCTTTGGGCTGCTGGGGGCCCAGGGCCTGAGACAAGTGCGAGGAGGAGCGCTATTCTGTCCATAAACATCTCAATAGCGTGATTAACTGAGCATCGCAAATTGTAACCCCTTCCTTTAATGCACTTTCCCTGAATTACCGCGCGGAGCCGGCGGCCGAGGAGCCGTACAAATTGCTGGAATGGGCAGTTAAGCGGGGAGGTCGGAGGTTAAACGAACACGGTTGTTTATGAAGACACAGCCCGAATCCATTTGCATTTTAATATTCTCTCAGTGAGACGGAAAGCCACTTTGCGGACAGCTTGTTTGGAAATCCCATTAACGGGTTATTTATGGGGCTCGTGGCTGTGTGACCCTTGCCCTTGTTTTGTTAAACATGAACCAGACATGAATCAGACGGGCAGCGGGCTAGCTGCTATTGTTTCCCGTAGCACGAAATGTCATCCGATTCAATTATTCTGAGGCTGACACTTTCTGAATTATCACCCTCATAATGCTCAATTTTCCCTTTTTTCCCCTTTGGTCAACCTGATTATTTCTGTCTTTGTAGAAAGCTGACTCTCAGAGCAGCCATTTCACTGCCATTGGCTGTCCAGGGGGCTGGGGACGCCGCAGTCCAGGGCTGGATGTGGCCCCGGGAGGCTGCCAGCCTGGGGGACGGATGTTCAGGTGGCACTGGGAAGGGACCGACATGCTGGACTGCCGGCAGCCTCCGCACCCTGCTTTCTGGTCGGGGAACCAGCTCTGCGGCCCTGCACTTCCTTGAGAACTGAATTCTTGGGCTCTGTTGCCCAGGTCTCTGAAAAAGCCTTTTGATCAACACTGAAATCGATTTCTCTGAAAAAATGGACTGGAAACTTATCGTAAAGGAAAAAAGAGAAAAGCCAAGGAATATTCTGGCACTTGAGGTTCTTCATGAAAGTGTTAGTAGATTAAAAAGGCATGTAGGGCCTAAAGGCAGAATCTTCTTTTAACCTCAATGATATGGGGTAGGGGGCAGCGGGAAGTACTCAGAAAAGTGGGGAAGCACCCAGTGCAGAGTTTAGTCTCGTGCTCAAATATTCGCCATGTGGAGACAAATTCGTCAGTTCTGTGGTATACTTGCCTTAAAATGGATGTCATTTTGAAAATAAGGGATCCTGGTGTCCTGGACCCCAAGATCAGGCCTATGGCCTGGGGCCCTCTCTCCCCAGCACTTTCTGACCCCAGCACCATGGGCACAGGAAGAGCCAGCAAGAACATCCCACGGGCATGGTACCCGAGGCCTCTCTCTGGTTCGGGAAACCAAGAGCCTGTCCACCTGGCCAGAGCTCTGCTGCTCAGCCCCACAGTCCAGTTCCACGCAGGAAAGACTTGCTGGTCTGCTAGGCCCGAGAGCCAGAGCTGGGTGCTGGCAGAGGGGTAGAAATGGATGCCCATCACCTGTCCACTCTCCTGTCATCAAAGTTCTTATTTCAGAGCAAGGAAGGACTTCAAAGGGCATCCCAAAATACTGGGACACTGTGACCCAGGGAAAGGGACAGAAGGAGCTCCAGTTTACAGTTTGCTAGGGAAAGAGCTGAGACACGAACATAGAGCTTATCTCCTTGGTGGGGCCCCTGGAATGACACAGACACTGGCGTGGCACCTGTCTGTCTGGAATAAAAGAAAAGCTAGAGCCCAGGGAGGAGTCTTGGGTGGGGCCAGGAATAAGAACGCCAGCAGCATGGCAGCAGGTGCTGTGTCTCTAGCCCGCTGCCCCACCACCTGGCTTTCCCTGCCTGGGGGCTTTCTCTGGCTTCTGGAGCCCACTTTGACAACTTCCAGATAGAGGCCAGAAATGCCAGGAAATTAAAACCACCTGGAGCAGCACCCCCATGAATGACGTTTGGCCTTTGGTGTATACATACCCCAGCTCCATCACCCATCGTGCAGCCGAACTCTAAGATGTGTTCTCTATGCTGCTCCCAGAGTTCCTCTGGGTCCAGTTGCCCACAGAGGTGGCTGCCTTGCCTTGGGCATCTTGTGTCCCCTCCCCCCCCCTACCTTCACCTGGTATTCAAGTCATCTTCTGGGGGATCCCAAACTAAGACGGTTATCCTATCTGAGGGCTTCCTACATGTCAGGCTCTTAATTTGCATCTCCTCTCAAATGAGCCATGAAATAGGTGCTATTATGACTCCATTTGCAGATGGACAAAACAGAGGATAGAAAGTTAAGTTCTTGTTCAGGGTCACAGACCTGATTGGTGGCAGGGCTAGCACTCTAATCTAAGCAACAAGACCCCAAAATCTGTGCACCTAACCATTTCACTAGACAGTAGGTCCAGGGTCACAGCACTTGAAGGGGGTGGGCCCCATTGTCTGGGGGGCATCTGAGCTCAGCAGTTGGACCACTCAAGGCTGCACCCACAGGGGGTCAACCCAGGGAGGGCATGTGTGGGCCCCGCCCTCGGTGCCCAGGTGTGGGGACTGCCTAGGGAGCACCTGCATCTCCTTGGGAACTCTCTTCCCACCACTTTCTGCAAAAGCCTTTTGACCAAGTTTAAAATAGATTTCTCCTTATGAATTGGCCGTCTGAGGAATTCTCTTCCAGCGGTTAATTCAATCTTAATAGAAGCTGATTTTTTTCTCCCAGAAGAAAAGGGAACAATACATCTTTAGAACGGGTTTATAAGTGTCATGATTTTTCTACTAATTTACACTGCATTCTCTGCTTTAAAATGTGAAATTACCTCATTGTGTCTCTGAATATCCTCCGCGCTTGGGCCTGAAATTAAGCTCGCCGTAAAGAAGCCTAAATGACCACAATTTGCTGTGTGAAATGCCCTGATTGCAAGTGCCATCCTGAGCCCCAGCACAGCCCGGCTCACTCTCTCTTGCTGATTGCCCTTCCCCGGCGCCTGTGCCAGATACACCTGGTGCTACCTGCCTCGTGGGGAGGGGTGGCGGGGGAGTCACAGCAGGCAGATCTCCTGTCCCGGCAAGCAGACGTTGCCCCCCACCCCCCACCTCCCAGGAACAAAAGAGCATACACTACCTGCTCAGTCACCAGAACTTGTGTTGGGTAAACAGGGTGGCCCTGTTACCGCACAGAATTGGAGTTCTCTGCCTGATGCACATAAACAAGCTAATTAATTATGCATCAGCCTTCGGGGGAGAAATCAGCTTTTATTCTTCGAGATCAGTCTGCAGGAAGGCAGGGAGCTCGCGCCCTCAGATCTGTCTCCCAGATTCAGGATTTGGGGTGAAATTTAAGAGGTTGGGGAGAACCGGCTGGCACACGGAAACACTGGTGGGACAGGTTTTGATCAGTGGGCTTCAAGCATTTAGGGTAAGGTTTTCAATGTTTATGACAGGATGGGGAAGGAATTTAAACGCCGGATCTTCCTGAATGAGGGATAAGAGTCCAACTTTCAAGTTCCGGTCGTGTCCAGTCCTTGGGTTCTGTGGGAAGGACAATCTTTGGTCTGGATGTCATTTCAGACCACAATTTCTTCTTTTGCACATGCCCTGGCTACGTGACTTTGCAGTTTTTCTGAAAGACAATTCTTAATCACTCTGTTGATAAGAGATGAGGTCAGTCGAATGGGTCCTAGAGGGCCCACGGCTACAGCCCCACGATAGACGTGGTCCGTATGTCACCAGGGCGCTCTTAACCAATGTCTTATAGCCAGCACAAGTTTTTCAAACGCTCAATGACACCATGATTGTCCCTCATCTGTTGCTCTGTGGTCCCCAGCTCGTAGCATCTCCTGAGAAGATTCAGTGTCATCAGGTTCCAGGCCCTTGAGGCACCGGCCCTTGGGCACTGTAAGGTCTGGAATCAGACTCCCCGAGTTCAAATATAAGCAGTACCACTTGTCTGTGCAACTTTGGGCAAGTCACTTCGCTTTTCTGCGTCTCGGTTTTCCTCACCTGTAAGGCGGAGACAGTAATATTACATACAGTTAACACAGTTGTCAATAGGATTGACAGAATGTAGTTACCACGTCTGGCTATGCTGGATACTCAGTAAAAAAATATTCATGGGTATTTCAAGCCACATATTCAGGTATGCAATAATTTTAACTTTATTTTTCTATAATGCACACTGATGTCTACTCCAAGTGGATAAGTTTCCATGTAATTAAAAAGATTCTCATTTGGGGGAAAAATAAGTTGACCTGGGAGTGTCAAGAAGCTGAGGTTGGCCCAACACATCCACTTCGTCCCAAGTGTCTAGAAGCAGACACCCCTGCTCCCTGCTTCTAGTTTCCAGGTGGGGATTCCAGACTCCCATCCTGAGATCCGGGTAACCTCAAACTCAGCGCCAGACCTCTGCCTGTGCTCCTGTTCTTGGGCAGCTGCCCCTCCTCCATCCAGCTATTCCCCAAAGACCAGCCGATCCCTCTGAGCTCTGGGGGCTTTCTAACCATTTTAGTTTCAGGAACAAAGTGGCTTCAGCTCCAAGGTCCTGGGGCAGCAGAGAGCAGATTCACCCCCCTGCCCCTCCTCCTGTCCCAGCTGGTACCCAAGGCTGAATCCTGGAATCAAAGACTCAGGGAACATCAGAATGGGAGAGGCTTTAGTTAGTGTGTTAGTTTCCTAGAACTGCTGTGACAACGTACCACAGACTGAGTGGCTTAAGTAACAGAAATGTATTGTCACAGTTCTGGAGGCTGGAAGTTCAAGAGTTGGTTGCTTCTGAGGGCTGTGAGGACGAGTCTGTTGCGTGCCTCTCTCCTAGCTTCTGGTGGTTTGCTGGATCTCTTTGGTGCTGCTTGGCTTGCAGATGCAGCACCCTGATCTCTGCCTGCGTTTACACATGGTGTTCTCCCTGCGTGCCTGTCTGTACTCGAGTGTCCCTTTCTTATGAGGATACCAACGGTATTGGATGAGGCCTCACTCTGATGACTTCATTTTAACTTGATCGCCTCTGTAGAGGCCCTATTTCCAAATAAGATCACATTCTGAGATACTGTTGGGTCTAGGACTTCAACATATGAATTTTGGGGGAATGCAATTCAACCCATAACAGCTAGCCACCCCCTTAATTTCATAGATGAGGATGCCGATGGGCAAGGGGGAAAGACCTCGCCAAGGTCAACCAGCAACCTGGTTACAGAGGTGAGAGTCCAACTCCAGACTCTCGTACCTGTGTTCTATCTCCGAACTCTTGACAGCATCAACCCAGGGGAGGTTAGAGAGGCCTAAAAGAAAAGACTTGGCCATGATCCAATAGGGCTGACAGTGACCACATCTCTTACGGGTCCCATCCAGACCCAAGAGCTGGGCCATGCATCCCAGCTCCAAGCTGAGTGTTCCTAATGGTCAATCAGACCATACCAAAGAGCTTTTTAACAAACATGATTCATCTTATTCCAGTGCCAGCAATGGGACTGGCTCACACACAGGGAACGCAGACCCTAAATGCCGTCTTAAAATGATTTTAATGCTCACCGTCGAGTGCCAAAGCTCGGGTCTCCCGTCTCCACCGCAGCCCATCTTGACATGGGAGTTGGGATCCTGAAAGGCAATTTTGTTAATGCTACTGGGAGGAGCATGCAGGTCTGGAAGCTCATCCATCATCTTAACACGCTTCAGGATGGACTGGGAAGATAAAGCTTTCATCTTCTCTGCCAGGGGGAGCCTCTTCAATTAGGCTCTGAGGGATGAAGGGGAGGGTGGGAGCAGGAACAGTGCCCTGAGGGTGGAGGGAAGGAGACGCAAATTCCTCCTGTGCAGAAGAGCCGGGGTATTAGGGGGTTGGCCCAGGCCCTCCATCCCATAAAATAAGGAAGCGCAATGTGGAAAATGAGGGGTGGGGTCTGCCCCAGCTCTGGTGGGGGAGGCACAGGGTCTGAGTTTCAGAGCAGTCCTTGGGAGAGTGAGCAGAGGAGACAGGAAATGATAACAGTGGGGGAAAGTGTCTGCCTTCAAGGCACCCAGAGTTCACTGGGGCCCCTTCCCGCAGGAAATTGATGGGTGAGGAGGGGGCTCTGCCTTAGGAAATCCACTAGCCCCAGCCCCCTCAGAGACGTCCCTAGTCTCAGGGAAGGAGGCAGGGCTGGGAGCAGGTGACAGCTCAGTGTCCCCCTGCTGAAGGGGGATGCCCCGCTGACTGGCTGCAGAGAGAAAAAACTCTAGACCACTGGGGTGGGGATGGAGAGGTGATAGATTACAGCAACAGGGCGCAATGGCTTTTTAAGAATGCCCCTGCCCCTCTGTCACTCTCCCCTCAGCCCACAGACCTGCAGGAGAAACCCCCGTCCTTGCCCAGTTCGTCACAGCCAGTCTAGACACGCAGGAAGTCAGGCCCAGCTCCCCAGGCCGCCCCACCTAGTCCATGGCCCTTACCTCACCCCATGGTCACCGGGACTTCCACAGAAGGGATGAGCAGAAGCCTTCTCTCTCTTCTTGTTTCTCTTGAGTGCAACCCCCTCTCCAGGATGTGGACCAGGGGAGGACACAGCTGTGCCACAAAGAGAGGCCGCCAGAATCAGAAGCTCCCAGGGGTGGGCTCAGGTGCACCTGAAGCAAGGCAGGAGGACATCTTCAGAGGAGGAGTTAAGGAAAAAGCAGTGTTTACCTAAACTTGAACTTGGGGCACAGTATTTGTCCTGCCACTTATGTCTTTATTCTGACACATTATCACCCGCCATAGCTGGACTCTCCCAGAGTCAATTGATTATTGATCAAGCTGCCAACAAATCGACTAGGGATTTGCTGGGCAGTAACCACTAGGTACTCAGTGGGCCTTGCCTGCTGCCAGTCAGCCGAGAAACATTTATTGAAACTCTCCAGTAATAATAATAACAGTAATAATAACAATATTGGCAGCGACTATTTATCAAGCACTTATTATGGGTTCTAAATGCTTTACGTGTTCTAATTCCATCTCCCAGCTCTCTCTGCCTCCTGTTTAAGCTCCAGTGATACCCATCTGCCTTCCATGTTGCTTCATGTCTCACACCCAGGCTGCTCCCTGCCCAGAGCCCGGCCCATCCTTCTTCTCATTCTGCAGATGTCAGCTCAGGGTCACCTCCCCAGGAAGCTCACCTGAGCCCCGCCTTGAGCCCAGAGTCCCTCCTACATGTCCCCAACTGCACCCAGCTGAGAAGGCAAATGGAGTCTTGACATCCCTGCGGCTTCACCCAGGGCAGACATTGCTAATGGATCATGACACTTTCCGAGAACTTTCTGGGCTCAGTGGGAAATGCCTGACGTGAGTGCACCAAGGGGGAGATTAAGTCAGGCAACTGCTGTGCAGAGCTTAGCATAATACCTGGCTCACGGTAGTGCATTCAGCACTGTCGCATTAGTGTGTCCCGACCCTGCCTGCCCCCAGTCCCACCATGGTCCACATCTGTCACCTTCTTGGGATGGGTGGGTTTGGGGAAAGAAGGAATTAACAGATCAAGAACAGAACAAGAAGAGAGGGACCATTTCCAGAGAAGAATGTAAACTAATAAAAGCAGGGGGACGAATGGTCTACATCCTCTGCCTGCCACTAGGGGCGAGAGTGTATCCGTGCCTGAGTCAGAACAAGAGACAGGGTTTCTTGGAAGGATGGGAGAGGAGGCCAGGATGGGGCATGCGGTTGAGTTTTTCTGTTTCCTAAACCTCAATAATGTAACTATTGCTTCTGGATCCTTTATCCTCCACCCAGCACTGCACAAAGTCCCTTACAGCCACATGCTCACTCTCCATGGAGTTCATATTATTATCCCCAGTTTACCAGTGGGGAAACTGAGGCCCCGAAGGAGTTTTTCATCAAACATGGCACTGGGATTCAAACAGGGGGCTTCCTCACTCCAAAGCCTGGCCTCTTCCCCAATGCACACGCCTCCTTTCTGCAGGGTGATGGCTAGCCTTTGAAATAAAATCTGTGCGAGGCAGTGGGGGCGTGGGGGGCTGCCCAACAAGCGACAGGGTAACATGGAGGAGGGTGGGGGCTGGCCGAATGAAAAAACAGGCCCTAAAGGTTTCATAAGGGCATATGTAGATAAGAAATAAAATTGTTTTAAAAAAACAAATAAACGCAGGCAACTAAATAGCATCTGCCTGTCCAACACCTCATTTCTTTCTGTTCAACTGGATTTCATCCTCCTCACCCCCACCCTTGGCCTGAGGGCCCATTCAGAGTTGCCTAGAAAGAGGGAGGAAGGGCAAGAGGCTCCCTCATCTCAGGATTCGCCCGGTCTAGGTGACCCGGAGTCTCCTGTTTTCTGAAGACAGAAGCTGCTCCCTTGTGTTCTATGTAAATGAGCTGTTTGTCAATGTGCATCCGTAATGGGGGAGCTGTCAGGTCGGGCTGGGGATTGGCTGGGATGGAGTAGGACAATGGATTCCATGCTCTGGGGTCAGGCCTGGGGGGAGGGGACCGTGGGGCTCAGGAGGCAGGGAGAGAAGGAGCCAGACGCTGGGTGGGCATGAGCGGGGTCAGGGAGCGGGGGTGTGAGGCCCAACCCAGAGCTTGGCTGAGACCTGGAGCCTCAGGCACAGAGGTGACAAGGAGCTGGGAGCCTGTGCTGACAGCTGGGGTAGGGGGGTGCCATGTGCCAGGGTAAAGAGGAGAGGCCTGGGGCTCCTGGGCAGCTGGGGCACCCCCTGGGTGCCAGGAAAAGGCCTCAGGGCAGCCTCAGAGCAGCCGCAGTGGAAATTGGCAGGGAAGACTCTCCCGCATCAAGGGCCGTGTGTTAACCGTGGCGCTGTGACCCAGTGGCCCTGCGTGGTCCGCGCCAGCAGGAAGTGGCCTGCTCTGGCCTCACAAAGCATGATAAGGATCAGCACAGCTCCTGATACAGATCATTCTCAAGAAATAGTAGTGTTGATATTTAAGACTTTAATTTCAGACAAAAGTAAAACCACTCCAGTCAACTTGAGTAGAAAGGAAGAATTTATTATAAGGTCCTGGACTATCTCCTGGACCCCAAGTGGGGAATAGAGCCAGCACAGGCCCCTCTCCATTCTCAGCAGGGCTCCTTATATCTCGTTTCTGCAGACCAGCTCCTCCCGCTTCTTTGGCACATGGTGCAAGGTGCCGCCCTGCAGCCCCTGAATTCACAGGTTGGAATTTCTGCCCCTTGCAGAACCTCGCCAGGTTCTCAATTCCAAATTCCAATTCCAAAGGATCTGGAGAGGACATGGGATTGGCCAGCTTAGATCAGCGGTTCCTTCTGGTCTATCAGTCACGGTGGGGGAGAATAGAGATTGGGTAGTAGTCATTCATTTACTCAATCATCCATTCATTTGACAAAAGATTTATGGAGCACCTGCCATGGTGCTGGGGTAACAGAAACAGTCCTGCCCTCGGGGGGCTTACATTCTAGTTCAGGGAAGACAAGCAAGAAACAGCCAACTAAACATGAAGTTGTCAGGACAGCACGGCAGGGTAAAGGGAGAGAGTGTTGGGGAGGGCGTAGGAAATAAAGTGCTCTTTTAAGTAAGATGACCAGAGAAGGGCTCACAGATAAAGTGACATCTGACAAGGGACCTGAAGGGAATTAAGGAAACAGGCAGTCAGATATGCGAGAGAAGAGCTCTTCAGGCAGAGAAAAGCAGGTACCAAGGAGGGCAGTGTTCCTGGACCAGTAAGCCATGTGGGGAGTGGAAGGAGCAGGGTCGGATTGGATAGGGTCTGTGGGCCACTGGGAGGTGGAAACTGTGGGGATTCTGAGCCAAGGAATGGCGTAATGTGACTTTGCTTCTCAGGGTGTCTCAGGGCCTCCTGCGCGACCTCAAATCCTCTTGGTCACGGCCTCTAGCATCCTTGACTCCTCCTTCTGCCTCAGCTGCTACCACATTGACGGGCTCTCCAGGTGGGCGACGTTCAGCACAGCTTCAGGGACCTTGCAGCTCTGCAGCCAGAGAACTCCTCCAGGGCCCCAGGGCCCACAGAGCACGATAAGGCTGGACGCGGCTCCTGACATATACAGCGATGCTCAATAAACAGTAGCGTGCCCTGAGTCCCCTGACCTCCCTCCATTTCTGCACCCGGAGGAAAACGTCACACCAAAACGCATGGTTTCTGATTTCTTCAGGGTCACTGAAGGGATGGGTGACACCATCCAGAAGTGCAGGAGAGTTGACATCCCATGAGGCAAACGTTGACACGGGATGGGAGGGATCCTGAGGATCAATTGCCTCCCTACCCCCTCCCATCACTAGATGTTCACCAGTCTGCTCAGACAGCATGTGTGGTCCTGCACACAAGAAGATATACCTCAGACCATCAGCCACACCTGTCACAAAGCTGTGTTTTGCGAAGTTCAGCCTTGCATTTCCCGGTGTCTGCTCTCCCCATCTCCCTGCCTCACTCTCCACTTTCCTCACTCCTGTGACCACTGGATCGCACTCTCCATTAGCGTGATAAGACAAGCTTTTTCCTTGGGCTCTGCTTTCTGGGAACCAGGCCAAGGCAGTTGGTACTAAGCATGGTCCTAGAGAGCAGATCTTCAAGATGGGACGTAGGAGCTGGGTTGCCCATCTATCTGAAGACAGTAGGGACCCCATTGCCGTGGAGAGTGGAGTGATGATCACTTCCGGCATGCAGGGCTCCACATACACTGAACTTTAACCTGTGGTTAACGAAATAAGGCACAGCAGGAAGGGGAGGCATTGGGATATGGCGTGGCTTTGGGCCTTGATCAGTCTGGAGGAAATTATAATGGGAAGGATGGTGGTGAGGGCTGGCTGCTTTCAAGAGGCTTGAAAGCCTGGCAAAAATAAAATGGTGGACCCAGGGAAGCTAACTGACAACTTAAGGTATGTTTTGAAAGGCAGAAGGTCCCTTGGCATCTTTAAAGGATGAAGCCACAGGGCTGAAAACTGGACCCAGGGTTTGCTTATTAAAGGGCAGACCTGCAAAGGAGATGAATGCATAGTCTCACAAGTATCCTTAAAGTCTGTGGCAGGGAAAGAGTGGGACCCTGAATGTCAATTGAGCACATTTGTGGACACAAGCCTAAAAATCTTGAACCTCAAATTCTCCCTGAGCCTTCTGTGCCAGAAGCAGCAGCCCACCCACCTCTGCCGGTGGAGAAGAGCTTCCTCTCTCCTGGAGACCATGCGATGACACCACCCGAGGCAGAGTGAGCTGAAAAGGTAAGGTGGTCTTCAGAAAGTAGCATGCTTGGATTCAGAGGATACAGTTACCCTTAAAGGCAAGCACGAATGTAGGACCTTGGGACTGAGAGGTGGAGAGAAGATGTGAGAAAGGAGGTCCAGGAAGTGAGAGCCAGGCTGCTGGAAGAATTATCTCTGTGTACACTGAGGTCACCAAGTATGGTGATGGGGCAGTGTTGGGGAAACAGTGGACCAGGATTTTCAAATCTTCATGGAATGAGAGTGAGGGGGGTGACTAGGGGTCCATAGAGGACTGGAACGGGAAGGAGCATCAAAGGGTTTGATGGCATCACTTCAGAGCAGCGGTTTGCAGAGAACACATGAGAAGGAACAATCAGAAAGTGTCGATGAAGAGCCAGGAGCATCCTCCTCCCACCTGCCAGGCCTGGTCAAGGGCTGCGGTTGAACAAGGAAGGCACCACTGGAGAGGCTGCGGGGGAAGTGGTGTTCTTGGAGGGAAGCACAGTTTCCCCTTGGGTAAGAAGGTGAAGGGGATGGTTCTGGGACGAAGGTGAGGATACAGGGTGTCTGAGGACTAACCACAGAAAGCGCAGTGGAAGAAGTTCACGAGGAAGGAAGGAGAGGGTCGGAGTCTTATTGGTGGATGTACGGAGCCAAATGAAGATTAGAGGGCAGAGGCTGAGGGGTAAACTGGGAGTTTGGGGATTTTTGTGATGATTACCATGAAAAAGGATAAAGAGCATGGGGTTAGTGGGTGGGCTCCAAGGCTGATGGTGTGGCGAGCGTTGGGAAAGGAAAGGAAGAGGGCCTTCAGGAAAACGGGGCTCCAGGGGCCCTTCTTTACTCTTGCCAAACACGTGCCAGCCTGGCTGCTAGGACCCAAGCCCGAGGATCAGAAGGAAGAGAGGGAAGATTCCAGAGAAAGTGTGGTTAATTAGGACCTGGTGGGACCTGGGCTCAAATCCTCACTCTGCCTTAGCTGGGTGATCTTGTGCAAGTCCTTGAACCTCTCTGAGCCTGTTTCCTCTTCCATAAAATGGAGGGATAATACCTACCTCATGGAATCTTTGCGAGGATTCTATGAGATGGGGCATGAGGAGCCCTGAGCACAGAGCTTAACTCATGCCAAGCCCTCAGGAAGACGAGCTATTTATCTAAAGGGGCTGCACACTTGGACCATTCTGGTCCAGAACCTCGACTGCAAATCTCAGAAGGTCTCCCCAGTCCCGACCCCTCTTTCCTCCGCAGCGTCTGGTGGAGCTGTTTGGACCTCAAATATTTATTTTAAAAATGGACGAGCTGAGAAGGGATGGAACCCACATCGTGGAACGAACACATACCATTTTCTAAAATGTTAATTTCTGCACAAATGCAGAAATGGCACACTCCCAATGCTCTATAGAATGGGTCTGAAGTCGATCCCTGGCTCACTGAGGTCCTATTAAACCCCTGAAATAGACGGGACTGAGCTGACAGTCTCCAGCCTCTGAGGATGATGCTTTGTATTTAGTATGGATCCATTCTGGACCAATCACTTCCTTATATCAAGATTTGTTGATTCTTCGATCATATTTATTGAGTGCCTACTGTATGCTGGGAGTTGTAGCAGGTAGTTCTGTTAGGAAAACAGAAACCACTGGAGGAATTCCAAGGAAGAGGTGGCTTACAAAACCTTTGGAAAGACACACATTAATGATGAAACCTACTGTTACATCTTAGGAAGTTGCATGAAACAAGGAAATTGCCAAAATGGCTGTAGGACTCAGGGACTAAGGTGTATGGTTTGCAAGAAAACATCCAGAGGCCACAGCAAACATCTCAATTTACCAAAGCCCAGGCATCAGCCCGTTGCTGCTGGAGGAACAAGAATATAGATTCTGCTTTTCTTCCACCTTCCAAATCTTATAGGTGTGCCACTGGCGGAATCAAACCTGGAGTCATTCTGTGCACGGGGGTTCTGGAAAATGTGGTTCCCAAGCTTCTAGCCCTCATGGTTCCCAAGTTTCTAGCCCTCATGACACAAGAGTGTGCAAAGAAGAGGGGAAGTGGTACTGACTGATAATCCAGCATAGCTCTATGGGGAAGACAGGCATTGAACAAACCAAATTTAGTATATGTAATACCATTAAGGAATGTAATGAAGACAAATCCGGGAAGGGGAGAGAGATTAACTGGGATGTTCTCTGTGTTAGGGTGGTAAGGGCCATGAATAAAGTGAGGAAGCCTGTGGACATCTAGGGACATAATGTTCCATGCAGAGGGACAGCAGGTGCAAAAGCACTAAGTCAGAGGGATTTTTGACCTGTTCAAGAAACAGCAAGACCACGGTGGACAGAGCAGGGGAAGTGAGGGGCACAGGGCCTTGTAGGCCATGGTAAGCATTTTTCTTAAAACATGAGAGGATGACATTCGAGCAAAAGAGTGGTAAGATCTGACTTAGGTTTTAACAGAACCACTCTGGCTGCTGTGTGAGAGTTGGGCACGGGGCAACAGGGAAAATGGAGGGATGGATTCCAATGCAAAGGCTACTGCAATAGTCCAGGGATAATGTTGGTGATTAGACCAGGGGAGTAGTAGAAGAGGTGGTGAGAAAAGGTCAGATTCAGGATTTATTTCAAACATAGAGCTGAGGGATTTGCTGATGGATGGGAGGTCAGGGCGTGAAAGAAACGTGGGAGTCAAGAATGATTACAAGATTTTTGGCCTGAGCACTTGAGTGATTAGTGGTCCCATTTACTGAGGTGGGCAGCTCTGGGGAAGAGGGAATAGGGGGCAGATGGAAATAAAATGTCTCATCCTGACATGTTCAGTTAATATCCCTTTTACACATCCAACTGAAGACGTGAGGTAAGAAACTGAATACACAGGTATGGAATTCAGGGGACATTTCAGAGCCAAGGAAAGACACTTGAGAGTCATCAGCCAACAGATGATATTTAAAGCCACAAGACAGGACACAGCCACCCAGGGAGTGAACGTTGACACACGAGAAGAGGTGGAGGACCGAGCCCCAAGATTGATATCAATGGCAGATTTCTCAGTCTCTCCAGCTGTAATTGCTCCAAAGTCATGCTTAAAGCCAGCGTCCATCAGCTCTTCCTTAGATCAGTTCACAGCCCTGAGTAATACTGAACAAGCCCTGGGGTTCCTACTCTTCCAGGAGTAGATCTGTGCCAGCCAACTACTGGTTTGCTCTCAGATCCATCCCCACCCTTCTCTGATCTGCCCAGAATCTCAAGAGACTACATTTCCCAGGCTCCTCCACCCTCTAGCTTTCTGGTATGTTCAGTCAATGAAAGGCACTTGTAGAAGATGGGAGGGTAGGAAGAGGGGAGGAAGCAGGATGTTTTCCCCCCTTTCATTCTGGCAGTGTCTGAGTCTCTGGCAGTGGTTGTGCTCCCAAGAATGCCAGCTGTCTAGCCCCCACCTAGCAGTGCCCACTGAGGCTCCAGCTCCCACTGGACGGCCTCAGTTTCCCAGCTTTGGTTACACCACCTCCTCTCACTGTCCCTATATCCCTGAGGGTGGGAACAGATTCCAGCTGTTGACAATTTCAGCATCTGCCTCATAGTCCCCTGCTCGGCTTCTCAGATTTCCATCACCAATTCCCTGTATTCAATTCCCTCTGTTCAAAAGACCTAGAGTGGTTTCTGTCCTCCTAGCTGGACCCTCACTGATACAGAGCCCTTTGGCAAAACACTGGCAGCAGGTGTCTGTTATATACAAATGGCTCCTCTCTCTGCCTGTGCTCTTTGGTGCCGCAGGAGAAGAGAGACACTCTGGACCACCTAGGCTGTGGGCTGAAGAACACAACTTTCAAGTCAAGAGCAACTGAAAAGAGTCTCCCCTATCACGCACAAGTCATTGACTCTATGTTACTTGCTATGCCTCTCTGTCGCCACACTTCCTGCCTTTTATCCATCCTATGCCTCCCTAGAGGTGGGTCATGCAGCACAGAGGAAAGAAGCTGAGAAACCCTTCCTCCGACATTTACTGAGCATGTTGCTTATCCTCTCTGAGCCCCAGTTTCCTTACATCTATAAAATAGATGTCATGATCTCTTTCTGGTACAGCTGTGGGATTGGATGCGATCATGGAAATGAGAAGTCCCAGTGGCTGGCATACAGTGAACTCGAAACATGTCAACAGTCCTTCTTAAGGGCAATCCCCACACTCCTCAGTATTCATTCCCTCACTCATCAATCCGTCCATCCCTCACTCATTCATTAAGTTTACAGGCATTTATTATACACCTATTACACATCCAACAATACTGTGGGGGGTACACAAATGAATCAGAAGCGGTCCTGCTTCAGAAAGTTCAGAGTTTCCTGGGGGCAGTGGTCAGACATGCCCATTGATGACTGTCCCACATGCAGAATGAGGCACAAGAAAAATACCAACTGGACCTATGGTAATGAGAGGGGGGGAACTTCCTGAAGGGGCAGCAAAGACTCCATGCAGGGGTTCTTAACCTTTTATATCCCATGGGTCCCACTGTGAAGCCTATGAAGGCTTCTCAGAACGATATTTTAGAATGCAGAAAAGAAAATCCATAGGATCACAATCAGAACCAATTGTTTTTGAAATATAGATATCAAAATATTAAAAATCAAATCTGTGAGATAGAAATATTAGAGCTTCTTTATTACTGTAATAAACAGCAAGAGCTAGTGGCATTCTTAAAACAACTATAATTTCTAGGTAGTATAAATGATATTTCAGGGTATTTGTGACAAGTGTAATACCTGTGAATTCTATTGGTGCCCAAGTTCTGGAACCACTAATTCACTGTGGTCTGTTGCCTGCATTCATTATAGAAAGAAATGCCGCATTTCAGTTAGAGGTCGGAGAAAATAAAGATGTAGCTGTTTCTCCCGTTCCCACGCACAAACTCCATGGACCGCATCTTAAGAAGCCCTGCAGATGGAGTGGAATATTACACAGTGGTCAAGAGACTGAACTTTTGACTCAGACAGCCTGGCTCCCAACCTCGGCTCTGGCACTTGTTTTGTGACCTTTCCAAGTGACAGTCTCCTCATCTGGAAAATGAGGAGCCAGCCCGACATCCCCCAGCTGTCCTGAGGACTAAAGAACTCCTGTGTGTGGATTCCTTAGCCCAGCACCCCAAACCTGGTGTACGCTCAGTGGGCAGCTGTTCCATTAACATGGGAATCAGTAATAGGGAGCCAGCCTGTGCTCTGGACGAGGTTCTGGGCAGAGAAGTGTCATCTCGTCTCTGTTCTCCACAGGCAGGGAGGGTCTCTCAGCTACTTCGGAACTCAGAGAGATGCCTTTCTCACGCTGGATTCTGAAGCCCAGCCAGGGTCCTAGCCTCCATGACCAGAGAGACAGAGAGTGGAAGGGAAAAGCCAGGCCCGAGGGAATAGGGCCTTGCGGTGACACACTGGTCAAAGGATGGCGCTATGTGAGGAGTGACAAGGGCAGGGACTGGCCAGCTCCAAGAGGTGCTCCCAGGACAATCCAGAAGGGCCCACAGAGAAGTGGAGATGGTTGATAAAGTTCAGTGTTAGCATCACAGATATATTTTTCCCATTTTTGAATGCTTCTCCAATAATCATTAATATCTCCCACTTCATCCCCTACAGAGTGACGTCTGTTCTCCTTAGAGTGACATTGAAGGCCATTTTGATCTAGCCCCTGCTACCTCTCCAGCTCCTTCATAATTTTCCCCGGCACACGTTTTCTACTTCCATGAAAGGAAATTGCCAGGATGTCCCAACACACACCCACTATGACGCCCCTGGGCCTTTCCTCACATTGGTCTCTCTGCCAAAAAGTATCCCCAATCTACTGGTACAAAAACAGATGCACAGATCAATGGAACAGAATTGAAAGCCCAGAAATAAAACCACACATCTCTGGACAGCTAATCTTTAACAAAGGAGCTGAGGGCCTGCAATGGAGGAAAGAAAGTCTCTTCAACAAATGGTGCTGGGAAAACTGGACAACCACATGTAAAAGAATGAAAATCAACCATTCTTTTTCACCATTTACTAAAATAAACTCAAAATGGATCAAAGACCTAAAGATTAGGCCTGAAACAATGTCTCCTAGAAGAGAATATCAGCAGCACACTCTTTGACATCAGCTTCAAAAGAATCTTTTCGGACACCATAACCCCTCACATGAGGGAAAGAATAGAAAGAATAAACAAATGGGACTTCATCAGACTAAAGAGCTTCTTCAAGGCAAGGGAAAACAGGACTGAAACAAAAAAACAGCCCACTAATTGGGAAAAAATGTTCACAAGTTATTTATCCGACAGAGGGTTAATCTCCATAATATACAAAGAACTCACACAACTCAACAACAAAAAAAATCAAATAACCCAATTACAAAATGGGCAGGGGACATGAACAGACATTTCTCCAAAGAAGATATACGGGTGGCCAATAGACACATGAAAAGATGCTCATCATCACCAATCATCAGGGAAATGCAAATCAAAACTACAGTAAGATATCACCTTACACCTGTTAGAGTGGCAAAAATATCCAAAACCAAGAGTGACAAATGTTGGAGAGGCTGTGGAGAAAAGGGAACCCTCATACACTGTTGGTGGGAATGCAAACTGGTGCAGCCACTATGGAAAACAGTATGGAGATTCTTCAAAAAGTTAAGGATAGAAATACCTTATGACCCAGCCATCCCACTACTGGGTATCTATCCTAAGAACCTGAAATCAGCAATTCCAGAAGTTCCATGCACCCTATCTTCATTGCAGCATTATTCACAATAGCCAAGTCATGGAACCAACCTAAGTGCCCAGCAACTGATGATTGGATAAAGAAGTTGTGGTATATATATACAATGGAATACTACTCAGCCATAAAAAAGGACAAAGTCGTCCCATTCACAACAACATGGATAGACCTTGAGAGTATTATGTTGAGTGAAATAAGCCAGACAGAGAAAGACGAACTCTGTATGACTCCCCTCATAGGTGGTAGTTAACATATGGACAAAGAGAACTGATTGGTGGTTGCCAGGGGAAAGGGGGGTGGGGGGAGGGCACTAAGGGTGAAGTGGTGTACCTACAACATGACTAATAATAATGTACAACTGTAATTTCACAAGGATGTTAACTTTTATAACCGTAATAAAAAAAAAAGTGTCCCCAATCTTCGACCTTCTCACCCCATCCAGATGACCCTCTTCTGGGAATCGCTCTGCCTTCTTTGGAACCCCTAGCTGTGCCTCTCATGGTCCTGACCCCACTCCGCATTACCCTTATGTGCAACCAAGTCGTATGTCCCCACTCAAGTGAACACCCCTGGAGCAGGGTCCACAAGTGCTGCGGATCCCCCCCAACAGCCTCTCACAGAGTGCCACACCCAGGAGATGCTCAGAAAAGGGTGAATGAAGGGACCACCAGGCCTGAGACCACCCCAAGGGCCCTAAACCCAGGGCACCTGGCTGGCTCTGCAAGTTCAGACCTTCCCCCTTCCAAGGGGCCTCTGGCCATCCATCCATTTATTAATTCATTCAACAAACATTTCCTGCACTGCTTACTGTGTGCCAGGCACTGTCCTGGGGAACACAGCAGTGACTAAAACAGATAAAGATCCCACTGTCATTGGAACTTACATTCTGATGAGGAGAGGAAATAAGCAGGTAAAATAAATTAGTAGAATATGGTGACTCAGACAGTTATGAAGTTCTCTGGAGATAGGAAAGCAGAGAAGCGGGAGAGAGAGTGGCAGGGTGCTCTCTTAAACAGGGCTGTGAGGGAGGCGGCCAGCCCCATGGCTGAGTGGTTAAGTTCGCACGCTCCACTGCAGGTGGCCCAGTGTTTCATTGGTTCAAATCCTGGGCGCGGACATGGCACTGCTCATCAAGCCACACTGAGGCGGCGTCCCACATGCCACAACTAGAAGGACCCACAACTAAGAATACACAACTATGTACCGGGGTGCTTTGGGGAGAAAAGGAAAAAAATAAAATCTTAAAAAAAAAAAAACAGGGCTGTGAGGGAAAGCCTCGTTGAGAAGGTGACAAATATTTGAGCCAAGCCATAAAGGAGTAAGGAGGCAGCCATTCGGCTCCCTGGGGGGCAGCACTACAGACAGAAGGCACAGCATGTTAGTTTCTTGTGGCTGCTGTAAAAAAACCTTACCACAAACTGAGTGGCTGGAGACCAGAAGTCTGCAATGAGCTTCCGGAGCTAATATCAACCGGCTGGTTCCTTCTGGAGGCTCCAGAGCACAGCATCCTTGCCTCTTCCGGCTTCTGGTAGCTGCCAGCATTCCTTGGCATTCCTTGGCTCATGGCCACATCATTGACAATCTCTGCTTCCATCACGATGTTGCCTTCTCCTCTTCTGTAGTCAAATCTCCCTCTGCCTCCCTCTTACAACGACACTTGTGATTACGTTGGGTCCACCCAGATAACCTCTCCATCTCAACATCCTGAACTTAATCACATCTGCAAAGTCCTTCCTGCCATATAAGGTGACAGTCACTGGCTCTAGGAATTAAGACATGGATATCTTTCAGGGGGCCATTATTCAGCTGACCATAAACAGCAAGTGCAAAAGCCCTGAGGCAGAAGCACACCTGGGCTCAAGTGTGGCTGGAGTGGAAAGAATTCAGAGGAGACCAGTAGGGGATGAGGTTGAAGTGTGGCAGAGGCCAGAACAATCAGAGCCTTTGGGTTGATCAGGGTCACCACTGGCTGCTGTGTTACTAACTCCTCCAAAATCTCAGAGGAGCAGCAGAGCAAAGATGTGTCTCTTCTCGCATCCCAGCCTGACGTGGGCCCAACTCTTCTTTCTAGTGACTCCTGCGTCCTCCAGGCCTCAGAGCTGCTTGGCGTCCTCCACATCCATCTGGCAATGGGAGGAGAGAAACAGTGTAGATCCCTCTAGAAATTTTAGGCCTCAGGCCTAGAAGAGGTGGATATCACTTCTGTCTACTCTCCAGTAAAGTAAGTAAGTAAAGTAAGTAAAGTAAAGTAAAGTAAGTAGCCATGTGGCCCCACTTAGATGCAAGGACGATGGGCAGCGTGGTCTTCTTTTGTGCCCAGGAGGAAAACGAAAGGTTTGGTAAACATGTCGCCTTTCCTTTGCCACAGCACTGTAGGACATTAAGAGAATTCTGACTTTTACTTAAGGGATATGGGAACCCTTAGAAAATATTGAGCAGAAGAGTGACATGATTTAACTTAAAATTTTTATTAAAAATATACACACTCATGGAAATGTTCCATATCTTGATTGTGGTGGTGATGAACTCAACTATTTACGTTTGCAAAACTCATTGAATCATACCCTTAAAATTAGTGAACTATACAGACTAGTATTTTGAGAATCAAATATGGCGGGAGGTACAGGATGAGAGCAGAGAGAGTAGTTGGCAGACTATTGCAATAATCTGGGCCAAGGGTGGAAGCTGTGGAGGTGGAAAGAAGTTGCATTTGGGGTGTGGATTTCAGGAGGAAACAAACAGGATTTGGGGAGACAGCAGATATTGCGAAGGGGATTAAGGACTCAGGCTTCTTAGGGCTGAAGGGTGGCTCCACCACTTAATTGAGATCTCGAGCACGTATCTTAATATCTCTGAGCCTTAGTTTCCTCCTATGCAAAATGGAAATAATAAGGAAAGAAATGACTTCATAGGGTTGTTAGGAGGTTAAAATGAGATAATGCATGAAAAATACTAAGCACAGGGCCTGGTGTGAAGTAAGCGCTTGATACATTTCAACAGAGATGGTAACCAACCCGGGATTGAGGGCATAACACACCAGGTAACACACAAACGCTCTACATTCCTTATCTCGTAGTGTGACGGCCAATGGACTGGTCCCCATGTTTTTCTGGCCCTGGGCTGGAGTGACCAGAGCTGGTGGCTTCACTGGCCAGAACCTGGGGTCAGAGTCCCCAGCTCAGACGCCATGAGGGCCCACCATAGAAAGCACTTCCAGAGAGACGCAGACCCCCTGCCAAGGGCGTAATTTGGACCAGCCACCCAGCTACGAGGGCCAGAGCACTTCCTTGCAGGAAAAACCCAATTTTACAACAAACTCTTACAGGTTTGAAAAAAAAAAGACAAACCTATAGGAGACGGTGGGAACTTGTCACTTCAGTTGCTTGGACAAGGCCGTCTCTTTGTTTCTCAGCCATCCCTAGATTCTTTAGAAATGACTAGGGTGGGGGCGGCAGTTGGCATTCTCTGAGCTCCTGTTATGCGCAGGCCCTAAATAAGGTGCTTTCACACATCACGTGCAGCCTCACAAGAGCCCCACATGACAAATATCATGATTCCCATTGTCTGGCAAGGAAGCCAAATTTCAGAGAGGGTAAGTGAGTTGCCTGAGATGACACAGCTGGTGGGCTGTAAGGGTGGGATTTCCCGTATTGTGACATACAGTAACTTACTCAAGGTGATGTAGCACATGACAGGCCATATAGTGGCTGGGAGCCCAGACTCTGAAGCTACACTGCCTGGGTTAGCAGCCTGGCTCTCCGTCTTACCAGCTGCATGAACCTGTGTGAGCTACTTAATCTCCCTGTGCCTCAGTAGCTTCATGTATAAAATGGGAATAATAATCATGCTGGCACTCACTTTACAAGATTTTTGTGAGGATTAAAAGTGATAATATATAAAGAGCTTGGAAAGCTGCCGGGCACATAGTAAGAAATACGTAAGGGTCAACTCTTTGGTATTGATTATGGCAGGCCCCGATGCCAGGGCTCAGCCCAGCACGGTGACTAAAAAAAAGGGACGAGAAAATAATCATCAAGTTTCTAATCGGAAGAGCCTACAGCAGGGTTCGGCAAATTACGACCTGTGCTGGCCCTCCAGCTGTTTTTGTAAATAAAGTTTTATTGGAACACAGCCCCGCTCGTTTGTCTACGCACTGTCTATGGCTGCTTGTGCACTGCAGTGGCAGGGTTGCGTAGTTGGGACAGAGATTGTATGGCTTGCAAATAGTTACTTTCTGGTCCTTTATAGAAAAAGTTTGCTGACTCACCCAGAAGATAGCTAGTCTAATTCTTTATCATCTAAACCAGCTCCACAACTGGTCTTGATGGAACACTGCCAGAACGGGGCATTCTCTCCCTCCTGAGGCAGCCCAGCCGTTTTCCAGATAATTCTGAGGTTTAAAAGATTCTTCCTTAAAATGGTGTAATTGATCTCCCTATAACTTAAAATCACAGGACATCACAAGGGCCCGCCCCTGACAGAGAGCGGGAGCCTTGCCCACAGCACACAGTACCCGGCACCAGCGCCAGGATATCAACTCACTTCTCGTGTTTTGTCTCCCCTGTTAGACTACAGATTCTCCACATCAGAGTAGTCTGGAAACTAGTTCTGAGTCACTAAAAAAATCTAAATTATGTTCAAGGTACTTTGTTTCCCAAGACAGAGAAGTATGCAATATATTTAAAGGAAACTTTTATCCTCCAAAACGGTTAAGTTTAGTTTCAATGCTCATAGGAGTAAAAAACTTCTGTTATTGGTAAAGCTAACCTCTCAAGAATGACTCATAAAAATATAATAAAAGACATTTTCTAAAGAGGTAGATAGAGAAGATAGATAAATAGAGTAATTAAGAGCTAGGGCTGAGGGTCAGACAGACCTGGCTGTCAATCCTGGCTCCACCATGCAATAAACATGAGACTGTGGGTCATTATCTTCTCAGTGTCTCAGTTTTGTCATCTGTAAATAGGGGCCACAGGAGTGCCAAGCTCACCGGGTTATCGGGAAGGTTTGGGGATATAACACCAGCAAAACGTTTAGCACAGTCCTGACGCTACGCATCGGCTCAATAAATATCTGCTATGATTATAACCGAAAAGGCACTATATGGCTTTCTCTCGCCTTCTTTCTCTCTACTTTCCTTCCCCAACTTGGCATAAAAATTATTTTCCGTTTCCTCGCCTCCAATTAGATATTGATTAGACTATCTGATTGAGAAGGAGCACTTAATAAAAGTAAATAAGTTCTGACATTTTATTTTTACTCTTGAATAAGAATGCTCACCATCCTCCTGAAAATGAGCCGTCACATTTTATTTAACAGCAGAAAAGATTTGTACATTTGGCCCTGCAGGAGCTGAGGAATCTATTTTCATTATAACAAACATTGATTTTGCATTAAAAAGTCTCATTATTTGAGATAATGACTGCTGGGCTCCTTAGTTATTCTTTTGGTTCCTAAATCATTAAAACTCTAACATTTAAAGAGCCAGTGGGACTGCAGTGGCTCCCAAAGGATCGCCAATGAGGGGTTCCCTCCATGCCCTGGTCCCAGACAAGATTCAAGACTAGTAGAGACACTGAAACCCACATGGCCAAGCCCAGTCCTTTCTCTTGAAGTTCCAGAATTCCAAATCAGACTTGGTTCCTTTAAAACCTGTTTACAAAATAAAAAGAGAAGGGGAAAAAAAATCTGAATTTGTGTTCATGTTCAATCAGTTCTTTGAACAAATCCTAAGTCTAAAGGAGCTGGAAAGACGGACAGAAGAGTTGGGTAGCACATTGGGCGGCCATAGTGGTGGTAGAGGTACCTGGTAAGCCATCCTTCCACTACCAACAGGATAAATTATCGACTCCAGGAATATTCCCTATTGGATGGTTTTCCACCATTGTACTCTCTGATGCTGGGCCTTTATGCTGCCTGAGACCCCGCTGGACACCTCATTGGCAAGCCACATGTGACACAACTGAGTTTCGCAGAATTTCAGCCATGTGCCCCGATTTGGATAATGTATTCTTTCAGAAGCCAAGGCTGAGCTTTAAACAAAGCATAATCCTGCCTGCATATCAATTTCCCCAGGACTGTGAGGAGGGAAAGGAAAAAACCCAGAACCACAATGCTTTCAGCAGCAGCATTTCCATTTGGGGCTTAGCAGTGGGGACGTCCGAGCAGTCTTTGCTGTCTCCAGGTTCATTAACAGGAGCATGAGGAAGGAAGGGGGGAAAAGGTGGGGAGCGAATCATAAAATATGAAAGGACTTCCCTGGAAATTGGCATCAATGTGATTTATTCAATCCAGACCCGAGCTCAACTATTTGAAAATAATTGAATAGTTGATACCCACTGCCACTTGTAAGCGACGGGAACATGGGCTGGAGGTGTAATGAACAGAGGTGCCGGGAGGAATTTGTGATGTCCCAGACCTCAGCCCTGCCCAGCCTTCTGGCAGAGGAAAAAGAAATCTCTCGGGACCCCGCCCTAACCACCAGTCACTTCTTCTAGAATGCTCCTTCTTATTCCATTCCTGTCCACCCAGACGCGGGTCTCTGTGGAGCTCTAAGCACTGTGCGTAAACAATTCTGCATCCTACCATTTGTATTTGGCATTGTGCTGTAAGCATTTTCTCTTTGCAAAAATTATTGGTTTTTTAAAAATCATGTAAGCAATACAAGCTCATGGTAAGAAATTAAAACAATACAGAAATACACAACACAAAAAGGGAACAAGTCTCCCACACAGAGGCACCCATCCTCCAAGATTGACACTATGAACAGTTTAAGGCTTGTCCTTACAGATACTTTTCTCTATCTATAAACAGACACACACACACATATATATGTATGTACACTTCGAAACTTCTTTACAAAAAAATGTATGTAAATCCCCGTTTTGCAACTTTTCCATTTAACAATGTTATGGGCATAATTCCTTGTCAGTACGTAGAGAGACCCACTTCTGTCTTTTTATCAACTATATACATCCCATTGCTTATTTTACTTATGCCTCCATTGCCAGGCAATTAGAGTATTTCCAATGTTTATCACAAGTCGTGCGACAGTGCCACCATACATATGCATTCGTACATCTGTGCAAATGTCGCTGTAGGATCGGTCTCAGAACTGAGAGGGCAGGATCTTAGCATGTGACCTGTAAGTGTTCTCCATACTGTTTCCAGCATCCCAATGATCATTTTTAACATTTGCACAACCGCCTTTTGAATCCAACTGAGTCGACTCGCATAGCAGAAAAAAAAAATCTACTTAAAGCTATGGCATCTGCAGCAGCCTTCATGTAAAAAAAGGTGAATTATGGGCATGGTCTGGAAAAAGAAAGTAAAACCAAGAAAGAGTTGGACTGTGCGTGAAATTTGGAGTTTTCAAAGGATCTAGGATAGCTGGGAATACATGTGGAGCTTACGGAAGGAGAAGGATGCCGGCAACATGACAGAGAACTTAGGGTCCTGTCGCTTACAGAGCGTGCCGTAATCAATCAGTGGGGTGCTGGCAGAGGCTTAACAACCAAATGATTTGTCTGCTGATTTCCCAGGTGTAAATACTCCCACCTTGGTGTGCGCTGGCTCCAGGGCACCGATAAATGCCCCACAACATTGTCCCCTAAACCCTTGATAAAAGGCTGTTCCGCCAACAGCCCTGGGCCAGGGGAACTCTCCAGGAGCAGAGGCAAGCGGACAGGGTCCACCTTGGAGTGAAGCTGTCAGCAGGAGAGGATGGGTGATGCGGGGTCTGGGAGTGGACTCAGAAGCCAGCTGCAGTGTAGACTGAAAAAAGGATGGTAAGCCTCCCTTGGGAATTCATGGAGATCCTTAGGGGGACTTCATTATGGGGAAGGGGTTTGAGATACCTTTTTTAGATGTGAAAGAATGACCCCAGAAAGCTATACTTCTGGGAACCCCAGGTGCCTCGCTTTGGGTGCTTCCCACTACTTGCTATTTCAGTTAACACCGGGGGAACATTGTTAGCAAGTATTCAGACTCTGCAAGCTAGCCCTCACTCCTTTCCCACCACACCCCTTCCTCTCCTTACTGATGCCTCCTCTGTTCCATGCACCGCACTCCTTCGCAGTCCCCAAACACCCACTGCGCCCTCCCAGCCACAGCCTTTGCCCCGCCCATGCCTCTTCCAGAAGGCCCTTCCCCTCCATCTAGGCTATCACGGCCATGTCCACTCCTCAAGGCCTGACTCACTTGCTCTTTCCCCTATATGCCTTTGCAGGTGCAACGTGTCTCCTCCTCCCCAAGGCCCCACAACCTTTTGTGGAAGTGGCTTCCATAGCATGATCTCTCTTGTCTCCCTACAGGCTGGAGAGCTCCCTGGAGGGGGAGACCCAGACTTAACCATCTCTATCCTCAGCACAGCACAGCGGTTCCCACAGAGCCGCCGCTGAGTTGCCCTCTAAGAAGTCTGTCATACACTCTGAGCCTTGCCCAGCCTCTAGCAATAGCTATCTGATGGTCCCCTGGAAGGTAAGAAAGAATTGTCCCTATTACACCAGTGAAGAAACCCAGGCTCAGAGAGACTCGGTGCCTCACCCAGTCACCCAGCGAAGCTCAGGCTCAGGTCTTCTGACTGGGAGCCCAGCGCATTTCCACTGTCCAAGGGAGAAGGCATGGGATCCGAGGGGTCTGCAGACTATTTCCAGGAGACCTCACGTCCACGTGCTCACAAAGCCGGGAGGAGGAAACCCAGGCCTCGAGCCATCTTTTTCTGTTTTTGACTTTTGGGGGTTTTTTATGTTAAAAGAGGAAGCAGTGTGGAGTCCATCCTCTCATTTTACAGATGAAGAAACTGAGACTCCGAGGGACAAGGATGTCGCCAAAGTCACACAGTGAATGCGTCGACCTCGTGAAGCTGGAGCGCCCCTTCCCAAATCCCTTTCGTGCGTGGTCCCGGGCTGGGGAGGCCCCAGGAGGACTCCGCGGGAGCCCTGGGAGGTGGCAGTGGAGCGGCGGCCACCTCTGCGCTCAGGCTTGCTGCTCACCAGCGGGCTCACCTTGTTGGCTCGGGCCACCTACCAGACATACGGCAACTCCACACCCCCCTGGATTTCCTCCTCCAGCCTCTCTGAACTCTGGGCCAGGTTTGCGTGCAGCACCACGTGAAGCAGGCCAGCTCTTCTGCAGATCACCCATCTCATCCGCTGGGCGCTCGGAAGCACTGGGAGACCAACCAGGTCCCAGTGAGACACAGAGACGGGTCCCAGTAAGTCATCCTTTCAGGTTCCACTTTGTCGCTGCTCACCTCCTCTTCACGTCCATCTTCCCTCCCTGACTGCCAGCCCTACCGACTCCAGGCCTGGAGCAGACACATGGGTGCAGATTGACACCACCATGACCACAAAAGGCCTCATTCCCAGCAGAAAGCCCTCATCCGATCTGCTTCTTGGGTGAACTCGAACCAATACTGTGAGCTCGCTGCAGAGCTGAGTCCCTGGGGCTCCTGCCCCTGCTGTGAGCGCCTTGCCACTCTCGGGAGCCAGAGACGCAGCCTGAGCCCCAGGCCCCAGGCCCACCCTGGGGAGACCACTGCCTCTGTCACACAGCCGTGTCTCTCAGAGCTGTTTCCCTAGGCCAGTGACCGAGGGGGAGACTTACGTCTGACACAGCCCTCAGACCATCAGTATTGTCCCCACCTGGCTCCAAGGACAGCAGTCCTGCCTACTGTCCTCGTATAGCCCTCGGAGGACTGGGGGACAGACATCTTGCCTTGGCCCCACTGTCCCCCCACCACACTGGGGCCTTCGAAGGCTGTTTATTTCTCCCGGTCCCCAGGCCCATAACCCTGGAGCTGCCTCCGATGCCTGCTGTCCCCAGGGTTCTATTAATCAGGCAGTAAAGATGTCACACTAGCAGCTTGGACCATTGCCCAAGCAAGCCCTGGGCTGGCCCTTCCTCGTGGTCGCCGCCTCCCGCACGCTGAGCTGGGTCTTATTACTGCTCGCCGCATCCAGGACTCCCGCCATCTGTGTCGGGACAGCATCTCGCCACCCCGTGGCACCGAGTGATGGATTTCAGGACCAGTTGTTCTCTTTTCCTCCTCAGTCCCTTCCTTCCTCTGGAAAGTCCCAGGGAGCCCAGGAGACCCTCCATTTTCACAAGCTGCTTCTGAGGAAGGAAGTCGTAGTGAAGCTCTGGACACAGATGGATCTGGACTCAAGTTTCCCCACTGCCGCTGATGAGCTATGTGACCTTGGGAAAGTCACATAACCTCTCTGAGCCTTAGGTGCCTTGTCCATAAAATTAGGATATTAACCTCATAGGAATGTAGTGAGGATTACGCAGAGTACTGTTTGCACAGGACATAGCCCAGGCTCTGCCACATTACAATGTGCTCTGTAAATGGAAGCCATTATTATTATCATTATTATTATTATTGTTATTATTGTTGTTGTCGTTGTTATTGCTATTGGTTTTATCGTTATAGCCGCTAACCTGTATGCTCCATAAGGATGGGGCCTATGTCTGACTTGTGCTCTCTACTGTGTAGACGTGACGTGGACACAGTAGCATTTAATACCTGTTTGTTGAATGAATGAACTAACAAATGTTTATTGGTTTGGCCCAGTGTGTGTCACGGATAAAGCATCTAGGACAAAAGAACATTTAGAGATATCAGCAGGAAGGGCTCTGTTAGAACTCTACCTTTTTGTCAAATCTCACCCTCTGCGTCGTCTGTGAAGTTTTCCTCTGATCACTTGCCGACAACTGGTGCATAGGCAGAGACTGCACTGGAGTCCCCCATGGGGTCAGCACTGGAGTCCCCCATGGGGTCAGGACGTCCACGCCTGTGGGGGGCACAGACCCAGCCAACACTCCAGGTGCTGCTCCCACACTGCGGCAGCTCTGACCCAGAGCACAGCTCTCCCGCACAGCAGAGCGCCAACGGGGTCTCATCCAGTTGAAAGGCAGGCTTTCTTAATAGCCGCCATTTTACAGGGAAGGCAACTGAGCCACAGAAGGAAGGAAGGAAGGAACTTGCCCAGGTCTCATGGCTAGAAAGTGCTGGAAGGAGAATTCAAACCCCTCATATACAGATGTGCTATACTCTATAAAGTAGCTATTCATATCTTCATATACAGAGAAGGATACTGAGGCTCAGAGAGGGTTAGTAACTTGCCCAAAGCCACACAGCTGGCACAGTGAACTTACATCTTATACAGGCATTAGGTTCTAAAATTGGTGCATAGGCAAAAATTGCACAAGTTCAAATTGCCCTTAAAATCCCTTGACTCATCTACAAGCTTTTCTTTTTTTATAGCCCCATCCAGTCATTTTTACCTAGACGCATTCAAGTTTGAGAACTGACGATCTGGACCGAGGGGAAGACCAGCAGGAAAGTCTGCGTGAAGATACCAGGACATCAAATCATTAAACCGCTCAGCCGCCTAGATAATTATTGGGCCTCTGGCCCAAATGAGGCAGAGAAGAGGGTGTGAGTGCTCCTGCCAGCTTCACTCAATTGCGATTTAATGTTCATGCCCTTTGGTCCTGATATCTGTGAATAGACTGCACGGTCAAGCTGATTAAACAAGTAATATATAAAAGCACCCACACGGCGACCGGCCTAGAGTAAGGGCCCAACAGACGTGTTAGATTTGAATCTAAAATAATTAATTCTCTCCATAAATGTGAATCCCACGTCTCCTAGGTGCTGGGCAACCACCAAAAGCAGACGGTCAGGATTGCCGGGCTCACCGAGCCGACACTCTGGCCGAGGAGACACGGAATGAGCCAGTAAGCCAATAGGTCAGAAACAAGACATCAGGTGGTGCTCAGGGCTGGGAAGAAAAGTCAAAATGGATAGTGGTAGAGAGTGGGTGGGGGCAATTTTTAGATAGGGAAGCGACTGGGCTTGGACCCCAGTCCTCCCGACTCCGGGTCCCATGGTCTGTGTGCCACAATGCAGCTCCTGTGCTAGAAAAAATCCACCTTTAGCTGCGGAGACAAAACTTAGCAATGACTTGAACCAGAATAGTTGATTCTAGAATCTCAGGATGCTTCTGTTCCTTGGGAACCTAGAGCCAGGAAGCGCCCCCAGACACACCTAGCACTCTACATTCACGAAGCAATTTGTATTCATCACCTCAGTTGATTACCTCCCTTTTACTACAGGGAGGGAAACTAAGGCCCAGAGGCCTCGGGACTCTCCCCAAACCACAGAGAGTCAGATGTCCCTCCCAGTCTGGTGCTCAAATGCCTCAGCACTGCCTTCCAGTCCATGGGTAATCCAAAGATTTAGTTTGGTCTGGAGTCATCTACACGGCAGACACACAGAGCTCCGCGGGACCTGGCTCCCCGGGGGAACACGGTGATGATGGAGAAGAGGATGAGGATGGCCTGCAGGATGAAGACACATTGAAGAAAGGAGGCAGGATGGTCAAATGTGCCCGCTGAGCCCAGGGGGACAGACCGCAGCACAGGGCAGCTGAGTGGGGTCCCAAGGGGCAAAGCTGCCTGTAGCGACTGCAAAGCTAAAAAGGGAACAACGTGAGGCCACTCTGTCTTCACCCTGCTTTGCCTTTGCACCACACGCATTAGGGGCCCAGCTTCTCACATCAGACCCTTGGCCCTGGAACTGCCTGGGGGGCGAGGGTGGGGGGCATCTCTCATTCTCCAAGAGCACTTCTTCCTCCTTCCCTTTCCTTCACAACGTGACCCTGTGAGATGATGGCTCTTGTCCTCATTTTATAGATGGGGCCCCAACACTCGATGTGGGGCAGCTTGCATGCATCTAGCCCCCTGCACCCCCCACCCACGGTCACCACTCGGTGGCACAGCTGAGAGTCCAGCCCAGTCTAGAGAGAGCAGAAGCCACGCTCTGAAAGGCAAGGTCTCCCCGGCGGCCAGCAGGAGGCTCCCGATCCAGGGCGGGCGAGGCCGTGCAGGGAGTCCGGATGGATGGCGAGTTCCCTGCACCCCGTGACCCCTCCCTGCCAGGCCTGTGCCCGCTGCTCTGGATGCAGGCCTGAAGCAGCCTGGGCGCTAATTTACACTTGTTTAACTACAGCTGCCGCCCTCCCGCCATGTGTCTATCCGCCATTTATTGCGCTTTCCAAAGCCCTGCCCGGCACTCAGGGGCATTTCCTGCCTGTTCTAATGGAGGAGAATAGACGCATTATATGTGAATAATGGATTATGATGATACAATTTGGGTCTCTTAGCTCTCACCGAGCCTAGGCTGGCCTTGCATTATTGATAACTTACACACACCTTCCCGAGCGTGTTTATGTAAATATTTAATAGGGAAAGCAAGTTAACCCATTGGTTTCAGCCATTTCCAGAGCGTTGGAAGTAACGGCTGTGAGGGCCAACGAGGGGACCCCCAACAGGAGGAGAAGACCAGTCAGATCCCTCTGGAAAAGCGGGAAACTTTCCAGGATGCTCAGTTGGTCCCAAGAAGTTTGTGGCCTCAAGGTTCATGGCTTTCCAAGAACCAAGAGAGAAGGGTAGGTCAGCTTCACCATGGGAACCCCGCTGGGGTCAAGAAGACAAGTGGTCAGCCCAGGTAGGGCACGATGAGAATGTTGGGGGGCACATCGAGATGACCGGACAGCAGCAGTGGCGGGTCTCCCCATTGAACAAATAGGACCATTGCTTCCCATTTTACATGGCTGATTCTCCTGTCCTTTCTCCGGCTTCCACGTTTCACACTCCATTTCCTGTCGGAAAACAATGCTTAAGAGACAGCCTGGGTAGAAACCTGAGCTCCCCCACTTCCAGCCGGATGCAGAGTTACTTAATCTCTCCACATGCTGGGTGTCACCTCTATAAAAGGGGGAAATCATGTTCTTCTCTTACAGGTACTCATCGGCTGGTGCAAGAACTCAGGGAGAGAATATATCTTCAGTACAGGGCCCAGCCCATGGTGTGATCAATGCTACCTGCAACTGTACAGCAGTGGCTTTGAAACGCACACGTTTTCACAGGAGTCTTAAAATAAACGCTGTGGCATACGTTAATTGGCAGCGTTTCTTAGTAGTATGGAAAATAGTTGTGCATCTTTGAAATGTAACTGTTGTTTTGCTAATATCGCGTTTCTGGCAGTTAGACCACTTTCTCCCCACTGGAAGTGGCGAGGGTGGGCATGTGCCCCATCTGCTTATGCTGAGGGTAGAGGCCCTTGGCAAAATCTGGAGACCTGAGAGGCCTCCCTCCCCGCCCCACTGCCAGCACCCTAGCCCCATGCATCACCTTCTCTCTGGTTCATCTCCCCAACGCCCCCCTCCTCAGGTTGCCATTGACAACCTGCCACTCTCCGAGCTCACTTCTAGAGTGCTGCCAAGCCTCTGTTCATGCTGCCTCCTCTACCTGGATGCCCTTCTCTTCCTGGAAACTCCAATGGTTTCAGGATGTCGTTCAGCCTCACCTCCTCCGCAGAGCCTTCCCTGACTCTTGACTGAGCTCATCTAAAAGTTGAAACGGCCAGTTCATTCTTCTGCCTGCCCACCCAACTTGCAGGGCCAAGGGCCGGGGAGGCAGAGGCTCTGACTGCCTGATTCGTCCCTTTGTGCCCGGGCCCTGGTACCTAGGCAGTCAGCACCTCCTCCAAACGGGCCCCATGCTGGGTGCTGTGGGAATGCAGCAGCGCACAAAGCAGGTAACAGTCTGTGTGCTAGAGGGAAGGAACAGACAATAACACAAGAAACAAGAAACTGTGGTATGTAAGAAGATGGGAGGCGCTATCGAGGAGGGAAGGAGCAATAAGGAATACCAGAAGGGACTGTACTTTTCAATAGGATGGTCAAAGTCGGCCTCATGGAGAAGGTGACCCTAAAGCAGAGATCTGAGAGGAGTGAGACACTGAGCCAGGACGAGAAGAGTGAACAGCCAGTGCAAAGACCCTGATGTGGGCATGTGCCCTGAGTGTTCAAGGAAGGGCACAGAGGGAAGGAGGGCTTTGTAAGGTGGCCTTTGTAAGGACTTTGCGTCTTGCTCTGGGGAGACGGAGCTGCTGGAGGGTGATGATCAAGGCCTGACGGGATCTGCCTTTGTTTTAAGGGGATCATCCTGGCTGCTTTGCGGAGCACAGAGCATAGGGGTACAGGTACCAGACAGGGACACCAACGAGGAGGCTGCCACAGAATCCAGGCAAGACAAGATGGTGCCTTGTCCCTGGGTGGGGGGTATAGGAGGTGGGGAGAGAGGACCAGGTAGTCAGATTCTAACAGAGGAGGAAGGGAGCTGACCAGATTTCCTGATGGTTTAGACATTTGATACAAAAGAAAGAGGGAACCAAGAATGACTCCAAGGTATCATCCTTGACCAGAAGGATGAGGTAGCCATCACCCAAGGTGGTGGGGGATGACCATGGGTGGGGCAGGTTTGTGGCAGGAAGATCCGGAATTCTGTTTGGGATATGTTATTAGACATATTGGATTTGAGATGTCTATTAGACCTCCGAGGGGAGGGTTTAAATTTGAATCCAGAGGAGTCTGGATTTTAAGTGAGAGGTCCAGACTAGAGTTACAAATGTTGGGGTCATCAGCACACAGATGGATGAGATCACGAGGAAGAGAGTGTAAAGAAACACAGAGACACCAAGGCCTCAACCCAGTGAGTCGAGGAGAGAAGGAAGGAGAACCAGCGAAGGCGGCGGTGAAGAAGCTTCCTGTGAGGTAGGAGGAAAATGCATTTGTTGAAACGACAGTGCAGGAGAGATATAATAAACAATTATAATAAAACAGCTGCCATCAATTGAGCACTTACTCTGTGTTAGACACTTCACATATAGCTTCTCCCTTGATCCTGAGAGTTAGGAATTCTCATTCCCACTTTACAGATGAGGAAACTGAGGCTCAGAAAAGCTAAGCTGACCAACATTTCAAGGCTGGCAATTGCACAGCAGCAAGAAACCCAAGTTTCAGCTCAGCTCAGCTCAACTAACATCTACGGACCATCTACTAAGAACTGGGTGCTCTTTATAGACATTGCTTTACTTGAAACTCTCAACGCCCTTGTGTTGCAAAGTAGAGATCATTTCCACCCATTTTACAGATGTGGAAACTGATGCTTAGAGTCTCATTCAGTGAGTTACCCAAAACTACCAAGGGAGGAAAGAGCTGGCAGGGATTTGAATCCTGGTCTCCTGCCTGCCTTTAAATACTTGCGCTTTTCCCAAGTCCACATTTGGAGGAGGAAATAGGGTTGGGGGATTAACTGTGGCTTCTCAGCTCCAAGTCCTAGGCCTCTTCCAGGGACCAGATGTCGGGCTGGTGCCACAGGGCTCTCTGCTGAGTCCTAGGCTGGGGGCAGGGAGGGAGGGGTGTCTGGTACCGGAGCCCAGGCTGGGTGCTCCCAGGGAGTCCCCTTCCTCCCCGCCTGCCCAGCATCTGCCCTCTGCCAGCCCCTGCCTGGCAGCCAGATGTGCCAGCTGTGGCTCTTCTCCACAGAGAGCCTCGCTTTTTAATTAACGTGGACGCCAAGGGGGCAACTTCTCGGGCCCAGCCTCAGAGCAGATCTTGGCACATTTTTCAGACTTTGTTTAATAATTTATCATCTTTTAATCATAAAAATAATTAGCACAAGAGCGATAATCTGTGCTCTGCCGAGAGCAGGGCGGCGGCGGCGTTTTCAGACAGTGCCAGAGCCCAGGGAGCTGAGCTTGGCAGAGGCGGGAGTGGACAGGCTGGCTCAGAGCTCGTTGTCCACTCCAGGGCTGGCCTCTGGAAGTCAAGGTGTCAGAGACGGCCCCTGGCTTGGGGATCTACATTATTTTCCCAGGAATTTGAGGTTTCTGCTCCTGTCTGACCTGGCTCACTGACTAACCTTCTGGGAAGTTCCTTCTCCTCTCTGGGTCTTAATTTTCCCATCTGTAAAATGGGAGGTAGATCAGATGATCCTGATGGGCTCTTTTGTTCAAGATGCCATGATCCGATGAGGCAGCAAATGTAGGAGCAATTCAGAGGGTAGGCTGGAGAGTGCACAAGAACCACACTGTGGTCCCCTAGACACAGTGTGCGCCCCTTCCTCTGCCTCCTCCCGCTTCTCCCGGAGCCTGGGAACAAGATTCAGTTCTGCCAAGCATGTGCTGTGTGGCCTGGAGCAAGTGCCTTTCCTTCTCTGAGTTTACCCATTTGAAAAGTAGGGGTGATAATTGACGTCCCACGGGTCTCCCAGAGAAGATCCAAGCAAGGATGGGACAGGGTTGTGCCTTGGAGACATTGACCCCATTCTGCCCTGAATTTAGCTGCCACTCCCTGTCCAGATTGCTGGCCTGGGGACAGGGCAGGGATGTCCTCGCCCTCTGTACCTGTTACCCCTGGCAGTGAATGAACAAGCTGAAGTTTCTGCTGATTCCTGGGACCTGTCTAGAGGTTGTTCAGCCTGTGCGAGCAGACACATCCTCCCCAGGGTGACAGCAGAGTCTGGTGGCTCCAGAAAAGACCGCAGCGGTTCAAGAAGGCAGCTCGGCCTCTTCCTGGGGGGCCATGCACACACTGCTTAGCCTCCAGGTCCCTCAGTCTTTTCATCTGTAAAATGGGGCACCTGTCTGAGGTTGGGGGCCCCAGAAACAGACCCTGAGACAAGAATTCAAGAGCGAGCTGTTTATCTGGGGAAAGATCCAAAACCTCCAATAGGTGAGACAGGGAAGGAGAGGAGGCCAATGAAGGGGGGTCGATGAGCAGGTGACCACTGTGGGCCACGGGGGCTCAGGCCTGCTGGGGACATCTTGGGGGTCGGCAAACTGCAGCCCATAGTCCCAGTCAAGCCTGCATCCTGTTTTTGTAAACAGAGTTTTAGTGGCATCCACGCAGCCAGGCCCGTTCATTTATGTGTTGCCTGTGACCACTTTTTCACCACAACAGCAGAATTGAACATGCAATTGCCACAGAGACCACGTGGCCCTCACAGCCTAAAATATGTACCATCTGGTCCTCTGCAGAAAAAGTTTGCTGGCCCCTGGTCCAGGACATAGTGCAGAACTCACTCCAGAGTTGTCTGCCTTGAGGGAGAAGAAGCTGGGCTATTTCTCCACAAAGCCCAGTTGGTTGTTGGCCACTCCCAGGGGCCCTAACAACCACACACACCCACACACACACTCAGTTCTGCGGCGGCACACTCCTGCGGCCAAAGGGACCCCTTAGGCAGAGTCAAGACTGAGGGGAGACTGGGGACCCAGGCTTCTAGGGCATCTGCCCCCATATCTCACCGAGCCGTGACGGGGACTAGGTGAGGTGACACTGGAGTATTAAGAACAGGAAGGGCCCTCATGGGCTGCCTCGACCTTGTCACCCGGCCGCTGCCTGCCTGTCTTACTTGGGCTCCACTAGTTTCTAAGCCCAGGGTGACTCTGGGCCTAGGTGGAGAGTTCCTCTCCAGGCCCAGTTCTACCTGTCAGTCAAACTGCCCCAACATTGATGTCCCCGCCCAGCTCTGGCTCAAGAAACCCTGCCTTTGCTGCTTCTCCGCGAAGCCACCTGTGCCTCCTGCCGCCCCCGGCCCTGTGGGCCCATGCACTCAGGCTCTGTCCCTAGGCCTGAGTTTTGGACCTGCCCTGGGGAAAGTGCCCTCTGGTCTACCATCCTGGTAACTCTCCTGATCCTGGTCAGGCTGCCACCCCCAGACTCCACAGTGCTCTTGGTCCTTGCTGCTCTGCTCCCCTCTGCCTTCCAGAGACGGTCAGTTTTGGCAGGACCCCATCCTTCCCGGGGACTGTCCTGGGCAGTTGGCTCTGGCCTCCTTTCTGAGAGGAGGATTTTGATCAGAAGGCATTTGAAATGATCAGGGCTCCGTGAGGGCCTGGGATCAGGGCTCAGTCTGGGTTCTGGATCAGGATTCAGTGTGAGGCTGGAATCAAGGAAAAGCCTGGAATCAGGATCAGGGCCATACACAGCCAAAGTCCAGAGGTCAGTCTAACTGTGGAGCCCTGCACACCCATCTAACAAGCCAGCCCAGGCCACAGCATCAGCCCTTGTCTCACCACACCGGCCGTCTCTGGGAGCCATGCCTCCCCACGGGGGCGCCTACATTCCAATTCATGTGTACACCCTCCTGGCCAGGCAGCGAGGCTCCCCAGGTCCATCTGTCTGCTGAGCAGTCGTGGGAGCCGAGCTCGGCACATGGGCCCGAGCCTGCCTCCCTCCGGAGCCTGTCTCCAGACTGTTGGCGTTCACGGCTCTGCCTCGCAGCCTCCGAGCTGGGCTCCCGCTGCCGAGTCCAAACGCCGTCCACTGCTCAGTTCCAGCCAGCCACCGAGCACTCCCCAGATGGGCAGGGACCGCGCCATGCCTGCCTGCCTCCTGCCTCAGGCACTGCTCGCTTCCTGCCAGGGACCCAGGGGAGGTGCCCATTCCCCGGGCTAACAGCCCCAAGGGCCGTGCAGGGCCTGGAAGGGCAGCGACCCACCATCGCCTGCTCCGAGGCCCTGAGCATCATCGAACCACTGATTCCCTCCAGCCCTGCCCCTGGCCCTGGTGAGACCTGGCCTCCCTCCTGCCGGGAGCCCATTGGCCTCCATTCTCTGCCCTCAGAACTGCCTAGAGGACTTGGGGGCTTAAGGGGAGTCATGGTCAATATGCTGCCCCAGGGCGTCTGTCCGAGAAGCTCCAGGCAGCCTGGAGTTTCAGAATGAGGGGGACCTGGGTTTGAATCTCAGCAGAGCCACTTCAAGTTGTGTGAACTTAGATAAATGCCTCTGTGCCTCAATTTCCTCATTTATAAATGGGCATGATAACCTCTAGCACACAGATTGTAATGAGGGTTAAATAAATTAAAATATGTAAAGCCCCTGGCATGGGGAAGGAGCTTGTAGTGACATCCGTTGTATTTGTCTCCTCAGCAGCCCTGGGTCTCTTCCTCTAGTCACAGCATCCCTTCCTAGGCTGAAGTGACCCTTCTCCACAACACACGGGTCTAGTGGGCCGGCCGATCCTGGGACCTGCCCCCTTGGCCAGAGAGTGGACACAAGCTGCCTCACAGATGGAAGCAGAACAGAGAGAGAGTGAGAGAATGACTGAGTGGCAATCCTAGTGACATCCCTGGGAACTTCTGGAATCCCTGGGCCAGACCCCAGCCTGAGGCACCCTGCGATGTGCTCCACACTGGGATGTGCTAGTGAAAAAGGTGATGTGGGCTCTGGCCTCCAGGGGCTCCCTTCCAGTGAGGGTGGGTGCCCCAGGGACAGCTGCTCCAGGACCACCCAGATGAAGCTGCTCCCCAGCCCCACTCAGCCCCCACTGCACAATGAGCTGCCCTCCCAGGAAGCTGGTCAGGGTGGTGAGCCACAGTTGGGGTCCAACACAAGTTTGGTCCATGTAACCGTCTGATGCTGGAGAACTCTCTCGGAGCAACTGGGGCCTCGAGGCTCTGCTGACCAGGCCCCCTGAGAACCCCACTCATCCTCCCCGAACCTGACGTCCCGGCTCTCACTCTGGACCTGGGAGAACACGTGTGTGTGAACACATCGCGGAGGGAATGCAGAGACCTAGGAGGAAGAGGGTGTGGGCTGCGGGGATGTGTGACAGAAGAATCTCCTTGGGACGGCCCCAAGGACAGAAAGCGACTTTGCGATCAAGACAGGAACCACAAACCAAAAGGAAAGAGGGAAACCAGGTTAGAATCTTAAGTGCCTGTAATTAAGTACCCCAGGCCACATCAAGAGAGGGTACCTCGCCTCTGATGGAAACTCAGCCGGATGGACAGGAGACCTGAGTCAGCCAGCCAGTGACTTCCTGGAGAGCCAGACATCCAGCCTAAGCTACCTGAGAGGCAGATGGGCTCAGCCCAGCGGACAGGGGAGGGACGGGTCTGGGGAGCCCAGG
This sequence comes from Equus asinus, assembly GCF_041296235.1. Lineage (NCBI taxonomy): Eukaryota > Metazoa > Chordata > Mammalia > Perissodactyla > Equidae > Equus > Equus asinus. The sequence goes on from NC_091794.1 coordinate 84,696,582, forward strand.
AAGAATAAGGGTCTGCCTGCCACGGCCAATGTAGTATGCACACGAGTCCCAACTTATGCTTAAAGTTTGCGATATGATTTTGGAGTGATAATAGCTAGTAATGGCTACCATTTGCAGCCTACGGAGAGGCCATATGGCGTGATGGTTAAAGATGATGGCTCTGTACTCAGACTGCCTGGATTTGACATCAGTGTCACCACTTAGCAGTTGATTCCACCTTGAACAAAGTACTTCACCTCTCTGTGCCTTAGTTTCGTCATCTGTAAAATGGGAATAATAGAATAGTAGCACCTACCCCATAGAGTTGTTAAGGAAATTCTGTGAGTCGTTACCTGGAAAGTCTTAGAGGAGAAGCTGGCTCAGAGTAAGTGCTCAGTAAATGAATATTGCTCATTGTTGAGTACTTCCTATAAATCAGCGACTGCACTAACCTCTTTATTTGCATCGTCTAACGTAATCCTCACAACAGTCTAGGAAGTAGGTGTTTGATAGCCCCGTTTTACTAATGAGAAAACTGAGGCACAGAATAAGTGATTCTGTCTGAATTCCCACAGCTCTTAAGTGGCTGAGCTGGAGTCCAAGCTTAGGACTGTTTGAACTCTTAATCAGGGGTCAAAAACACAAATGGGACCAGACTGAGAACACAGAACAGGGCTGGTATATACAACAGAGACTGAAGGGGCCCGGGAACCGCAGCCCTCACGCCGCATCTAAAGGGAGCGGCCCGCTCAGCTCCAGCTGATCATTGCCCTGCGAGGCTCAAAGGGCTAGAATTGCAGTCTTGCCCCAAGCTGAGTGAGCCAAGTGCCCAGGCGATGGAGCCTGGAGTCCATCCTCCTCCAGAGACACCATCAGAACCAGCCTTCCACGCCCAGGACCCTGTGTCAGTGCTCATAGTGTGGGCCCCTGGCCATCAGTCTTTCTCGACACCCATCAACTTCATAATGCTGTTCCTCCTTACCCTTTCTCCCCGCCTCCCGCCCCAATCCGCAAACTCTACCCGGCGCTACAGTCCACTGAACCCTCTCTAGGTGGCCCTCCATCTCCTGCCTTAACGGAAACCAGGCTGTCTCCCGAGGACACCACTCCCCTCGCAGCCCACTCGAGAGGTTGCCGTTCGCTCTCTCACACTCAAAGGGTTGGAAGTGGGGCCAGTGTTCGTCTTGCTCTGCATTCTGTTCTAAACCACTGCTCCTCCTCTCTTGCCTAGAAAATCATGCTCCCTGGAGGGCCATGTCATTCAGCTCTCCCACCCTCTGCTCTTGTTTTTCTTGCTGTTGATACCCTGATCAGCCTCCACAATCACCGAAGACTTTGATAACTGGCCCAAGTCTTCCTTTCCACTCTAAGCTGTGGCTTTATCCTGGGTGAATTCAACATCCAGAGGAACTATCCGTACAACACGCAGGCTTCTCCGGTCCTTGACCTTCTCATCTCCGGTGGCCTTCTCTCTCACTTCCCCCAGCCACCCATTCCCGTGCTTCATCACAAGCCTGGCCATTACCGCCACTGTTCCCCTCCAGCATCACTAACTCAAGCATCCCGCTCTTTGACTACAGCCTCCTCTCCTTCTTTGCCAGCTTTCATTACGGTCCTTCTTTACCTTCATCAAGACCTCCAGTCCAACAACCTCTTGAACTTTCTCCCAATCCATCAGCCCTCTCCTTCATTCCCCCTCTATCCAGCATGGATTTCATAGATTCCGTCATTTTACTAACACCTGTGCCAATACTCCAAACTCTCTGCCCCTCTGTCTTTTCTGCACCTGTTTATCAAAATCCCAGTCTGAGATGGTCCCAACCCTCCCTCTCTCTGTCCTGCACGCAAACCCACAAATGCATCATCACCAGCTTTCCAAGACTCGCCATTTCTCCATCACTTCCTGCTCTGCTCTCCACGACTATTTCAAACACTCCCCCGTCTCCCCAAACCTCTGAGAGGCCTTACTCCCCCCACCGTCAGAAGACCTCACCGCCCCCTTGGCAGAGAAAGGGGAAGTCTTCCCAAAGAAACTCACCTACAAACCTACTGCATCTGTACCCATTCTCTCCCCAGCTCCTACGCCGGAGGAGGGGTCCTTCCTCCTAGCTCCTCCTGTGTTTTTAAGTTCATCTTCTGCCATCTTCGCAGGAACCCCACTTGATCTGTTGTTCCTTCTCTCTCTTCTGTATCCATGCACTTCCTTTTAAGAGGGTGTTTCCCACAACATTTAAAGCTTAAGTCTCTCCATCTTAGGGTAAATCTTCCATTAGCTACACATCTCCCTCTAGTTGCAGGTCTGTCTCTCTCCTCACCTTCACAGCCAAACTGCTTGAAAGAGTCATCTTTATGTATTTCCTTAGCATAGGTTAATGGTTAGGAATATGGGCCCTGGGCTTGAGTTTGAATTCTACCTCCACTCCCTACCAGCTGTGTGACCTCAGGGAAATTACCTAACCTCTCTGAGCTTCAGTTTTCTTGTCCATAAAATGGGAATACTGTAAATATACCAACTTCAAAGAACCGTGCTGAGGATTAAATGAGTTAATACACATAAAGTGCTTAGAACAGGGCCTGCCCATAATAAGTGTTCACTTCCTCTTCGCCATTGTTACTATTATTATAACTGCTCTGATCGTTTCCTCACCTTTTTGCCCCTTCCCACACCCACTAATCTGACCTCTGCCCCTTTACTCCACCCAAACAGCTCAGGCTAAAGGTGCTAAGGATCTCCTTGTGCTTAAATCCAAAGGGTACCTTCCAGTCTCCATCTTACTTTACCTTTCGGAAAGTTGACCATTCCTCCCTACTTTAAACATTCTTTTCCTTCTACCTCTCTGAGGATTTCTTTCTAGTTTCCCTTGAAGGTCCATCCTCCTGTTCCAGACATGCTTTTAGGTGTCACTGGCATGGGTGACTCACCACCCTCCATGAGCCAATGTCTCCCCAGTTTCTATCTCCATCCAGGGCTCTCCTCTGGGCTGACAGTCAACACCATACTCAACATTTCCACTTAGACTTCTCACCCACCCTTGGAATCCAGTACAACCAAAATGAACCCATAGTCCTCCTCCTGCCCCGTTCCACCCAAACAGACCTCCTTTTTCAGATATCACCACCATCCATCAGTTTTGCAAGCCAGAAATCTGGGAGCCATCTTTCTCCCTCCCTCTTCTTCATCCCCACCAATCACTCTCCAAGTGAATAGAAATAGCCTCCAAAACAGCCCTCACCATCTCCACTGTGAGAACGCTAACCCAAGCAACTCTCATCTCCTTCCAATACTTGCTCACTACCTGGTCTCCATGCTGGACCCCTCTTCCAACTCCAATTTCCACACAGCACCCAAATTGATCTTTTCGAAAGTCAAACCTTGCTTGTCTCCACCTGTTGGCCCTGTTCTCTTCCACATTGACTTCTCCTTGGGCTCCAGGTGGTGGCAAAATGGCTGCCACAGCTCCGAGCCTCACATCCTCCACCTTTGAGTCCTATTATCTCTTATCCAGAAATCCCTGCGAAGTCCCGTAGCATCTCAATAGCTCTGATTGGACCGTGCCTGCCCTCAAACCAATCATTGTGGCTGGGGGGGTGCAACGTCATGAACAGCTTAGCATGAGCTATGTGCCTACTTCTGGAGTTGAGAAATAGATCCCCAACTAAACCACGCATACTAAAAAACTGGGGAGGGGCAGATCTCCGAATGGCTGTTTCTGCAAAGAGAACCAATGGCTGCTGAACCACCAAAAAGCACTTGGTCTCCACTGAAGTCGCCAGTACAAACACCCGTCGTGGTATATCCCAGAGTGCACTCGGCTGAATACTAACCTCTCAAAATCCTCCAGGTTAGGGGCTGGGGGAAAAAAGATATTCATGGGTAAATAAGTTTTGGACCCACAACTAGAAGGACCTGCAACTAAGATATACAACTGTGTACAGGGGGGTTTGGGGAGACAAAGCAGAAAAAAAAATAAGTTTTGGAAAAATTGAATTCTATCCCCACTTCCCTTAGCGATGCACAGTGCATGTTAGCATATTAAAGACACTGAAATCCCCTATAGCCAAGAACCCTGTGTGGCTTTCTTTAACCCCGCGTCTCCTAAATACATTTGGAGTTGATACCTCTCTCCCCCAGGTTATGTTATAAAATTCACTTTGGAAAACCTCACTGCACTGAGTTCTGTTGTCTGCTTCAGAGTTTTCCTCTCTTCCCTCACTTTCAGCTGTGGCTGTCTGTGCCCTGGATGCTTTTGCTTCTAGAAGCCACACTCCACTTCTTCTTTCTGCTTCTAGATCCTCTGTAGGCTGGACAAGAATAATAGAGACTGTCGAAACCATTTGTAAAGTAAGAGAAAGGAGCTCCGAGTGAGGTTCTGATCCCTCCTTTTAGGAGCAAAGTGTGGAGATGCTGAGGCATTTGGTCTTTGTGGTTCTGATTAGCTTAGCTCCTGATCCTTGACCATGTTCTGGAAAGATAGAGCTGTCGGAGAGCTGAGTTCTAGATATGAGACCGCTATTCCGCACTGACTCCTCTTTGTAACACCGTCCTCAGACCCAGCAGACAGGACAGTACTGCAGGGCAGGGAGACAGCAGGGCTGGCCTGGACACCTTGGGGTAGGTCCTATCGTGGAACACCTAGGCGGCAGTCAGAACAGGCCCAGGATACCCAGGCAGGTTGAACGCTGGGTGCTAAAAAGGCGTTTCAAGAAGAGAGTCCTCAGTCAGGCTCAGGAAAGATTTATCTGGAAAGGAGACAGAGCGGCCAACCTGAGGAACAATGGTAAAGCAGAGGCCAAGAGAGATTCTGGAGCTCTGGGTGTGTGTGTGTGTGTGTGTGTGTGCGAGTGTGCATGCATGTGTATGCATATATGAGAAGCACACGGACCCACATAGGGAGGGCTAGGTGTGTAAGAGAAAGCCAGAAAAACGTTTGACCCAATTTGACCAGAGGAAGAATCCTCAGATAATCACAAGGCATGCAGCCATCGTGATGATATTTCCTGAATCCTAAATCGCGAGTCGTGGACTTCTCTGTGGTCTGATATGTGGGTTTCTCCCTCATCTGCCTCGTGAAACTATGCATGATCTGATCCATAACCTGACCCACAGGCTGGCCTGTGGTCTGACTTGTGGTCTGCCAGTGTGGTCTGTCACAGTTCCACAAGGAGACTGCACGTCCAAAATCAGGCCAGGCACAGGGCCCGCACTGCCTGGGCTGGGACGCACAGTCCGTCTGCAGTCTGTCCAGGCTCCCTTTCAGGAGAGAGGGGTTGGCGGCCTCTGTGAGTTATGACTTTTATTATGCAGAAAACAGGCACATTAACTTCAGGTCCTTTGAAAAATGTGGTCCTGTAATCAGAGGCTGTGTCTGTCCTGATGCACGGTGGCACCAGGCCAGGGAAGTGCAGGGATGAAATAAACATTCAGAAAGACAACTGCATTTGCAGATCTAAGAATTGAGTTATATTCATTTCTGACAGCTTCCTGAATCACAGCCCACATCTACGCTCGGCAAAACTGGGACCTGGCCCTTTAACTAGACTCCATTTCACATAATTAAAGACTCACAAAATTAAATGGCCTGCATGGAAAGTGGCTTTCAGTGAACTAAATGCCGGGAGCAATCTCCTCGCCAGAGTGGAGAAGTGACACTAGCTTGCAGATCAATATCATCTCTGTTATTAATATCAAAAGCGCATTACTTTGTTTTTGCCTGGCTCCCCTCCAAGCCTCCGGCCCTGCCGCGGAGCAGCCATTTGCTGGGGCCATAATTTACTTTGGTGAGTTTTTAAGGTATTGTTTTGTCAGGACCAATCACCGTGACGTTATAAATGGCTGGGAGGACTTGTACCCCCCTCTCCGTGGCATATGCAGCGAAATTAATTTTTAAAAGTTTCACGTCAATTACTCCTGTCCTTGAGTTATGCAAGGGGACAAAGGAGCAGAGACGTAGGGACGTGAGTGATCTCCAACAGATGAGGTAACAACACACAGAAGCCGGGGCTGCAGACCACAGCAGACATTACACTATCTTTAATTGATGCATTGAATTAAACAATGCTAAAGCCAAATAAATATTGACCACTTAGCCAAAGAACCATTGATTTCTATGATGGACAAAATGCCATCCTCCACTTTGCTGGTTGGGGCTTTCAAGCTGGGGTCTTACTGGTTCCAGAACAGCCACTTGGCTGGACTGCACTGTGAGATGCCATAGCTCCTTGGTGGGACTTTGTGAAGTGGGTATAAATGTTTTCGCTGTTTCTTGCTTTGTCCTGCTAATGTTCCCACACTCGGGTCTAACCACGTCTTCCTCCTTTGGCTTACTTTTAAGGAGACCCCAGGCTGGGCGCTGCCTCCCTCTGCTTCCGTGTCGACAGGCAGGACAGAGGCACTAGACGTCCGTTCCCCAAGAGCTCCAAGTATCTCTGTCTTCCTCTTACACTGCCTCCCGCAGCAGGTTGTCCCAGAATCTAAAGAAGTGGCTCACCTACAGAGGACTTGTAGGGCAGTGAAAATAGCCTGTATGATACTATAAGGACGGGTACCTGTCATTATACGTTTGTCCAAACCCATAGAATGTACACCACCAAGAGGGAACCTTAAATGTAACCTATGGACCTGCAGTAACTAGGATGTGTCAGTGCAGGTTCATCAGTCATAACAAATGCACCACTCTGCTGGGGGACGTTAATAATGGGGGAGGCTGTGCTTGTGTGGGGGCAGGGGTTATATGGGAAATCTGTATCTTCCTCTTAATTTTGCTATGAACCTAAAACTGCTCTTAAAAAAATAACAAAGTCTTAAAAAAAAAAAAAAGTAGCTCACCTTCAGCCCTGAGGACAAAAAGGATCTCTCATGTTTGACTCTGCCTGAAAACCAGGACAGGGAGGGGGCCACAGGAAGACCTGTGTCTGGAGAAAGAGAGAGCTCCAATATATTGAGCACCAGGGTTGCACCCAGCGCCATACCAGACACCGTGCAGACATTTTGATGTAGTGCCATCGAGTTGATTCTGACTCCTAGCAACCCTGTGGACAGCAGAGCAGAACCCTGTCTGGTCTTTTTGTGCCATCCTCTCACCTTCCGGCGCTATATCAGACAATGTTCTGCTGCTATTCATAGGGTTTTCGTGGCCAACTTTTCAGAAGTGGACGAGTCCTTCTTCCTAGTCTGTCTTGTCTGGAAGTTCCACTGAAACCTGTCCACCATGGGTGACCCTGCTGGTATTGGAAATACCAGTGGCATAGCTTTCAGCATCATAGCAACATGCAGACACCACAGTGTGACAACCAACAGAAGGGTGATGTGGATCCCTGACCAGGAAACGAACCACGGGCCGCAGCAGTAAGAGCGCTGACTCTTAACCCCGAGACCACCAGATGCAGACCTTATCTTCATTAATTCTCCCAGAGATTCAAAAGGTGGGTATAGCAGGGTCAGACCTGAAGCTGGACACGGACTTTCAGGAGTGGGCATCTAAAACCTGCGGGCCTTCGAATCGGACTCCCTCAACCTCACCAACCCAGCTGCCTGTGGGTCTCTACCCAAAACTTCCACCCTTCTCCTGCTGGAATGCAGGCTCCGTGAGGGCAGGGACTCGTCTGTCTTTCTCTGCTGTATCCCCATGTATAAGTAGCCTGGCACAGTACTTGCACATGACAGGTGCCTGGTGACTATTTGTGGAATGAGTGAATGCTACAAGAGAGGCAATGAGAGGTAACATTTAACATCATTATTTGAGAAGGATGGGTCACCCTTTGGCCCCCAATCACGCAGAGCCACCTGCCAGGATGCCTTCGACCCAGAGCCGGGAAAGCAACGAACAAGTCAGGGAGCCGTGGGGCTCCAGCTGGGTGTACACTTCGTTTCTCTCTGGGGTTAAGAACTACAGAAGCTGGTGTGACCTCGAAACTGCCCATGACACTGGGCCCTGAGTGGTCCTAGCCAAGCAATCGTGGAACCTAACCAGAGTTGCGACAGGTCCTTTTTCTTGTTTCTTTACTCAGATGTCAGAGGCCAAGGCAGGATGAAGGCAGTCAACTGTCACATAGGGCCGGCCACTGGGCTTTGGAGAGCTGCCTCAAATGTATCATGATCCCTGTTTCACAGAGGAGGAAACTGAGGCTCAAAGAAGCTATATAACACGTCCAGGGATTTAGCATCTTTGCCCAATAGTCAAGTGAAAATTGCACATTTCAGTTATCCAGTTATTTCCCCATATCTCAAAGCTGGGCATTGCTGTGATCAAGGATCCAGATCTTGGGACACAGTTTTCAGCATGTACCCAGAGGTGAGCAGGTCTTGCACATATGGCCCAATCTGTGTTATGCCCACAGGGCTGCCCTCTCTAGTCACTTCCTGGAGACAGCTGGTGTGCAGGTACTCAGTGCCCAGGGCGCACTGTGGGTGAGCTGGATGCCCCCTGCAGTGAAATCCACAGGCTTATTCTCTGCGCATGGTAGGAGCGGGGGCAGTTGGGTTTGGTGGAGGGAGTTTCGGCCTGGGAGTGCCAAAGGCTCACTCATTCACCCATCAACAAGCATTTGATGCCTGCTCAGCAGCAGCAGGCTGGGGCCACGCTGGGGATGCTTCAGCAGATAAGGCTCCATGTCCTTGCCTGCATCCAGCTTACAGTTGGAGGAGAACGAGACGCTGCAATGTCTCAAAATTCTTTAGGTTTTATTTGCATAAATCTCAAAAAGGAAAACAGCTTTTAAATACCTTCCTAGCTTAATAAGAAAATGCACAATTCTTCTACATCGGTAGGTTAATCAGAACCCAATCAGGCAGCCTAGGCAGCGTTGAGTGACAAACACGGGTTTACAACTGAAAGCAAACCAAGTATTTCCAGGAAGTATTCACACAAATGCATTCTTTCAAACACAAGTATTTCTAAGAGTATTTTAACAAACGCCTTCTTCTTCAACAAGCATTCATAGTCTCAAGGGAACAAGGGAACAGACCTTGAGAGATAGCTGTTCAAATGTGGACGATCACAGACGACTGCTGCTTTTAGCAAACACTTAGAAACTTAACCTCCAGATGCCAAAATTCCTAGTAAGTATAGATTTAATTAAATGTTCTGGTAAATAGTGTGTTACCATACTTCTAATCTTATTATCTTATTATCTATTTGAACAAAGGATGCTTGCCCATCTACTGCTTTTCTCAATGACTTGGGTGCTCAAAGAGTGCTTATCAACCAGAAAGCACTTGTCAGGCGCTCACATTGGCCCGGGCTGTGGGCTGTGCGCAGGCCCTGGTTCTCAGAGCTCAGACAGCTGCAGTCCTGGTGCTCGAGGAGCTATTTGTCCAGTGGGGAGAGGGACACAGAAATAGACATCACGGTGTCTGGAATTGGGCGACGGCACTAAGAGCCTGGATTTGCCCTGCCTGCAGGAGAGAGGGAAGAAGTCACACAGAGGGTCTCCAAGAGCCGAGTCCTGAAGAGTGAATCAGACACTCTAAGAAGGAAAGGGAAAGGCATTCTCGGCAGAAGGATGTGCAGGTGCCGAGACCTGGAGGGATAACAGGATACAGTGTATCTGGAGAGGGGTCCAGTCTGGGTTAGGCTATGGCTGTCTGGATAATCTACTCTCTGCTCTCAAAACAGAAGTCAGAGTGAGGCTCCACAAATGTAACCTGGATCTTGTTTCTTCCCTGATCCCACCCTCCAAGAGCTTCCTGGTGCACTTGGAGTAAAATCTATAGTCTGGCCATGGCTGCAAGCCCTGCCCACCTCGCCCCCTGGTCACCTCCCACTCTGCCCCTCACTCTCTAAGCTCCAGCCTCATTTCTCTTCCTTGAGTCGGTACAGCTCCTTCCTACCTCAGGGCCTTTGTGTTTCTCGCTCCCTTGGTGTGGGATGGTCCTTCCTCCAGATCTCCCTTTGGCTGACTTCTTCTCTTTCAAATCTTGGTTCAAATGTCCCCTCTTCGTAACAGATTTCCTTAGATACTAACCAAAACAACACACATACATGCCCATGCCCTGTCATTTTCTGTCACACAACTGACATCAAGGCACATGTCACTCTCTGAAATTATCCATTTTTTCATGGTAAGCTCCATGAGGACGATAGCCTGATCTGCTGTGTTCCCAGACCCTAGAACAGTACCCAGAACATACTAGGTACTCAAAAAATATTAGTTGGATGGATGAATGAATGAGTAAAGAGCCTGGAGAAGTTGTTAGGCTCCAAATCTTGGAACATTTCAGAGGCATGGAAAGCAGAAGAGGAAGCTCCTTCACCCCCATGCCCAGGCTGTAGGGCAGAAGGGAGAGAACCCTAGGAGATAGATGGAGGGACAAAGGAATGTTTGAGAGCACTGGATCAAGTCCAAGGGGAGCCCGATTCATCCATCACGGGCCAACAGCAGGCAGCTGCCCACTTCCCTGATGCTCAAAGGAGGGGAGTCGGCCTGATCAGGAAAGAGAGGAGAGAGTGTGGGAGGAGCTGATGGACCTTGGGGAGCAGCCAGCACAGTCTACCAGCTCCTCCCCCATCTCGAACATCTCTGCAACCTGGGCAGGTGGAGTTACCACTGAACCATGTCTGAGGCCAGAGGGAATGCAGGACCACCTCCGGCCAGACGGAAATGTTCACGTCCTTCAAGCAGCCTTCCTCTGTCTTGCCTCCACACTTTTCCCTCCACCTGCAACGTGGCTGCCCACGGGTTATCTGGCAAATCCCTACTCATCCCACAAATGGCAGCTGAGAAGTCACCTTCTCCAGGAAGCCTTCCCTGACACTCCTCTGCCCCCGCCAGGCTGGATTTGGAGATATTCCCTCATTCAAACAATCATCATCCTATATGACAATTGCCCGCCTCTGGAGTCACACATATCAGGCTTAAGTTTCAGCCAGTTGCTGCTCAATCTCTTCGGGCCTCAGTTTCCACATCTATAAAATGGAGGAAACAGTATATCTGCAAGTATGTTGGAAGGATTATTTGGCATGTTATTGATAGCTGATGAGTAATAGGTATTTAATAAATATTAGAGAAAATAACGATGAAGAAGAAAAATTTCTGACTCTACCCCAAATCCCGAATAGGTGGGCAGCTGAGCTGTGGTGAAAAAAAACACAGGACTTGGAACCCAAAATCCTGGCTCTATGATTTGAGTAGGTGTCAAACTCCCCTTTAGCTTCCAGTTCCTCTTCTGCAAGATGGATTCCTAATTCCTTCCTCATGGAGTTCTTGTGAGTATTAAATTTCTTCCGTCATTTTTCAAATACGAAAAGAGCACCTCTTTACACGCCCAACACTGGCTCAGTACTAGGGTTAGACATCAGGTGGACAGTCTGACCCTTGCACTCATGGGGGACAGGGGACGTTAGACTGGCAATGACAACGGCAATGAGAATAATTCATGCATACATGCATTCAGCAGTATTTATCAATCGCCTACCATGTGCCAAGCTGGGAGCAAAACAGATCATCTCCTGACCTAATAGTATTAAAAATAATCGCTAATATTCACTAAGCATTTATTGCATGACCTTGGGCTGAAGTTCTTTAAGCTTCCTAAAACACAGACAAAACTAATGCCTACCTCATAGGATGGCAGTGAAGACTATATGAATTCATGCACCTGAAGCTCAGAGCAGAGGTCCTGGCACCTCGTACATGGTCAGCAAATAGGAGCCCTAATTCTATTTATTAGCTCGCTGGGTAGCCGCCTCTTGTTTAGAGCTTTACAGGTTTTATCTCATTTAATCATTTAATCTGGGGTGAAAATCACTAAGATACTACACATGAAATCGCCTATAAATGTAAAAGCCTGCACACATGTATTTGTTATTGTTTCGGGGGGGCCAGCAGAGGACGGTGGGATGGGATGGAGTGGTCAGCGTGGGACGAGATCAGGAACTGCTTCCAGAAGGTGAGCATGGAGGGGGTTCGGGGGGAGCAGGGGTGAGTGGGGCCGAGCATCAGAGGGCGGGGGTGGGGGGGCAGCCCCTCTCCTGCAAACTGGGCCGCCGGGGCGTTTCTGCTGCTGCAGAAGGCCGGATTCAAACAGGGCAATTTAAAAACATGTAAAAAGCATAAAGCGAGAGCAGCTGTGCACAGCTGCCGCCGAACGCTCCATCGCTGCCTCGCTGTGGACTCTAAATGACAATAAACCTTCCACCCCTTATAAATTAAGCAGACTTTCAAAAAAACCATATCTCCTCCTGCAACTTTTTATGGCTGTTTGGCAACTTTAATCATTTTGCAAAATGCAATTCCTGGCCATAAATTCTCTCCCAAGTACAGATTTAGGGAGATCTAGAGGACTGCGGCGGGTTGATAGGTAAGTTTTAATCTGACAAGGCCAAAAAGTCTATTAGATTTATGGGGAGGCAGCAGATACCCTGTAATTACACCAGGCCCGACCTCCGGGGAATCTCGAATGCGAGGGGGGAAGAGATGGGGAAGGAAGCAGCTGGGGCAGCAGCAAGGGCAAGCCTCCATGGGTCAGCCCCTGGCCCCGGCCTTTTGGTCACAGGCTATAGTGAATTCCCGCAAAGGTGCAAAGACCTTGGAATCCAAGCCATTGAAGCCCGTGATTGATGCACGTGACACATGCATGCATGCCCACACTTGCTCTGTGCCTGTGGCCGTGGCTGGTGCCTGTCAAAAGAAGCTGAGCTGGGGGCTGGCCCCGTGGCCGAGTGGTTAAGTTCACGCGCTCCACTGCAGGTGGCCCAGTGTTTCATTGGTTCGAATCCTGGGTGCGGACATGGCACTGCTCATCAAACCATGCTGAGGCAGCGTCCCACATGCCACAACTAGAAGGACCCACAACAAAGAATATACAACTATGTACCGGGAGGCTTTGGGGAGAAAAAGGAAAAAAAATAAAATCTTTTTAAAAAATTAAAAATAATAAAAATAAATAAAAAATTTTTTAAAAAAGAAGCTGAGCTCTTTGGGAGAAGGTCACATATCCCTCGACAAGGTAGAGAGTGAGCCAAAAGGCACTGGATTTCATTCAATTACGCACCCAACAAATATCTAGTCCACATTTGTGCTGTGGATCACGCACTGTATGAGGTACCTGAGACAGGACCATGGACAGCATGCGCGTTGTACCCTGCACAGGCACCTAAGAGAGCCCAAGCGGGGGTGTCATATGGCCCAGCACAGGTGGCTTCGGCCCAGAGGAAGAAGGGCCTTTCCTCACCCGGCTGCCCCAGGCGTGCCTCTGCCTCTCACCGAGGTGCTAGCCTCCCCGCAGCCTGGTTCTGATTGTGGGGTGCTCACAGTCTAACAGGACCCCCAGGAGCACACGCAATCTGCAGGCCGAATGTGGCCACAGAAAGCTTTATTTGGCCAGCACAGTGTTTTAAAATTTCTGAATTTGAAACAGGTTTTCCTTTGCCAGAATGCCACCGCTCCTTACTATCTTATACTCAGAGAATTTATTTATGTTAGCTCCTGGCCCCTAAGAGCATGTGAGTTTGAGACCCCTGGAAGAGGGCTAAGGGCAGTGATGGAAAAGTGAAGGAGCCACAGGAGCACCGGGCATAGCCCCCAGCCCCAACCCCCTCTGGAAGTGTGGTGGGCAGAAGAACGGCCCCCAAAGACATCCACATCCATCTTAATCTGTTTGAGCTGCTGTAACAAAATACCATAGACTGAGTGGCTTAACCAACTGAAATTTATTCCGCACAGTCCTGGAGCTGGGACGTTCAAGATCAAGGAGCTGGCAGATTCGGTATCTGGTGAGAGCTCTCTTCCCGGTTCATAGATAACTGTCTTCTCACTGTGTCCCGTGTGGTGGAAGGACGAGGGAGCTCCCTCAGGTCTCTTTTATAAGGGCCCCAATCCCACTCATGAGGGCTCCATCCTCATGATCTCATCTAATCCTAATTCCCTCCCAAAGGTTCTACCACCTAATGCCATCGCACTGGGGGGTAGGGTCTCGAAAGATGAATTTGGGAGAACATAAATACTCAGTCTGTGACAACATCCCAATCCCCAAAACTGTGACTATGTTGTTATGTGGCCGATGGGAAATTCAGGCTGCAGGTAGAATTAAGGTCATTTGTGAGCTGACTTTAAAGCAGGCAGATGATCCTGGATGAGCTGGTTGGGCCCAGGATAATCACAAGGGTACTTAAAAGTGGAATCAGGAGGCAGAAGAGTCAGTGTCAGAGGGATGGGGCGTGAGAACAACTCTACGGGCCACTGCTGGCTTTGAAGATGGAGGAAGGGGCCACAAGCCAAGGAATGCAGGTGGCCTAGAAACTGGGGAAGGCAACACAAAAACAGATGCCCCCTTTAGATCTCTAGAAAGGAAACACAGCCCCGCTAACACCTTGATGTCAGCCCGGTGAGACCCCTCTAGGACTTCTGACTCCCAGGGCTGTGAGAGAGTAAGTTTGCGTTGTTTTAAGCCACTAAACTGATGGTAGTTTGTTACAGCAGTAATTGGAAACAAGTGATTTTTTTTCTTTTAATAGAAAGCCCTATGTTTTTTTGGTTTTAGGGTTTTTTTGTTTGTTTGTTTTTTGCAGGGAAAGATTTGCCCTGAGCTAACATCTGTGGCCAAACTTTCTCTCTTTTTTTTTTCTCTCCAAAGCCCAAGTACATAGGTGTATATCCTAGTTGTAGGTCATTCTAGTTCTATGTGAGCCGCTGCCACAGCATGGCAACTGACAGACAGGTGGTGTGATTCCGTGACCAGGAAATGAACCCGAGCCGCCAAAGCCGTGAAAGCACCAAACTTTAACCACTGGACCATCAGGGCTGGCTCGGAAACATGTGGTCTTTAAGTTGGGGCCTGAGAGAACAATAGATTTGGGCTGGGAATGTGTCAGGTGAAGGAAACACACACACAATGTCGTTCCTCTGTCTCCCCTTTTTGCTCTCCTGTGCTCCAGGGTTTGGGTCTGGTTATTTGAGGATGAGAAGCGTTAGTGCATGTGGCCTACACCCAGGTACAAGGTGTGATCAGAGCCTGCCAAACGAGGGTAACTTTTGGGGGTAACATTTTTTAGACATTCTACCAGGACCTGTACTAAGCATCTTCTGTGTGTTACCTCCGCAAGCAGCCCCATGAGACTGGACCTCATAGTGGCTAGGAGCCCAGAACCTGGAACCAGAGTACATGGTCCACGTGCAAATGCTACCTGTTACTTAACTTCTTGTGTTGCCATTTCTTCACCAGAATGGTGGTCATCATTACAGGACATCATGGCTTCGTTCTGAAGATGAAATGAAATAGTTCATGGAAAGGACTTAGAACAGTGGCACTCAGCAGATTCAGGCTGCCACTGTCAGATGTGGTGGACAGACTCAAAGGTGATGCCCCCTCCTGGTGTTCACACACTTGTGCATTCCCCTCCCCTGAGTGTGGGCAGGACCTGGGACTTGCTTCTGACCAAAAGATCACGGCAAAGATGCTACAGTGCCGCTCCCGGGATTATGTTACGTTATCTAAGACTCCGTCTGAGTAGGCTAGACATAGAGGCCCTCCTTGCAGCCTTGATGAGGCAAGCAGCCATGTCAGAGAAGCCCATATGGCAAGGAACTGCAGGTGACCTCTAGGAGCTGAGGGCCGCATCCAGCAGACAACCAGCAAGGAGCCAGGGCCTTTGGTCCTACAAGAGCAAGGAAGTGAATTCTGCCAACAATCCGAGTGAGCTTGGACCCAGATCCAGCCCCAGCTGAGGCTCCAGATGAGAACACATCCCACTGACTCCTTGACTGTAGCTTTATGAGACCCTCAGAAGAGGATCAAACTACGCCATGCCTGACCCCTGACCCCCAGAAACTGTAAGAAATGCATCTTGTTTAAAGCCACTAAGTTTGTGGCAATTTGTTAGAATTTGTGCAGACATACAACTAATATATCAGTGAAGTATTATTATTTTTACCATTTTACAAACGGGAAACTGAGGTTTGGAGAAGGTGAGGTGCTTGCTAAGGTCACAAACCAGTTAGAGGCACAGCCAGAACTCAAGCCCAGGACTGTCTAATTCCAGAGCCTCACTCTTAATCAGCACGCCAGGCTGCCTCCCACGCTCCAAGGAGCCAGCCCATCCCGCACCAGCCCCTTCAGTCCCCTTCATCTGTTTCTTGCCTTTCCTCTTCTTCCTTGTCCTCTCCCTCCTCCTCCAACCTCTTATGCTTCTCCCTAAACTTCCTTTACTCCTTCTCTCCTCTTTCTCCTCCCTTGCCCACCATGGGTAGTTCCTTTGTCACAGTCCCAGCCGTCCCACACCTCTCCCTGCAGGGCCTTCCTTCTGGGTGCATCCCTAACAGAAATAAGTGGGAAATCCACTGCAGCTTCAACCCAGCTGGCCAGGACCTAGATGCCCACACCGCTCTCCACTGGCCCCAACTGAGAGCCTGAGTTCTTCTTCCGAAGAGCCAGGAGCAGACTCCCCGAGGCAGGGCTCCAGGGCTCAGGGACAACGCACCACACATGCCCCAAGCCCACGCCTGCAGCTCAGGGCACAGAACAGGTAAGAACCTCTGACCCCTCTACTCCAGCTCACCTACAGGTCTCCGGCCCCACCTCCCTTAGCAGGAAAGAAAGAGGGACTTCTTTAAAGTTGGAGCAGAGTAAAATATAGATAAGCATTAGTCAAATGAAATGAATGCTTCCAATATTGTTTTAGGCTTGTTCATATGCATCAAGCGTTTACAAAATTGCAGTTTATCACGTGGGGATATTGCAGTTATATATTAGCTGACTGTCTGGTGGCCACTCCAACAGCTCTCTCTGGACCTCGGGTTGCCTTTCAAAGGCAAAGTCAGCCTTGCTGACATCTATCTCCTTCCTCTGCCGATGCATCCCTAGACGCTGATAAAAGGCCTTGCCCCCAACAACATATGAATATTTAAATGACAGCTAATTATGCAGCATATAATGATATTATTAGCATCCACTTCATGGCTGGCTGTGAGCCCAGCTAAGTCTTGTCCCACACTAAGGGGAGCCACAGAAAAGCCAAAACCCAGGCAAGCCCCAGGTCTGCTGCATCTGCAGGGGCCCATTATTATTTGGGGGGACGTCAATTCATAAAGGTGATCTCCAGTATCTCGCTCACCTGCTGTCTGCCAAGCCATGTGCTGGGTCTAGGGAGGAGACTTAACTAACATGGTCGCTGCTCACAAAGTGCTCCCAGCATGTGGGGAATTCCCAGTCACCCCGCCAAGCACTTCCTGTGAGCATCATTGGATTTGTAAAACAAATTTTTGAAGTCGGGGCTATAATTATCCTCCTTTTCTTAGAAATAAGAAAACCAAAGCTTACAGAAGCGAAGTGGCACGTGCAGGGTCACACCCTCGGTGAAGGAGCTGAGGCTCACATCTGGACAGCCTGCCTCCAGAACCCTCACCCTATTAGCCATGAGCAAAGGTTATACTCCCAGAGCAACAGGAAAACAGGGCTGCAACAGAGACCCATGCAAAAGGCTCTGACACCCGAAAGTGAGGGCGAATTCAGATGGAGATGAGGAGGAAGAAGCTTCTAGGAAAAGGGGGCATTGGAGCTGGACCTTGAAGAATGAATAGGCGTGAGGCTGGGATGGGTCGGGGGTGGGTAGTGGAGAAGGTACCCCCCGACAGAGGGAACAGCACATGGAAATGTTGGAGGAGGAAAAGTGCTTTGAAAATAGTGAGATTCTGGAATAACCATAACACAAGTCTTGTCTTGGGTTCGTCATGGGAAGGCAATTGGGGAACAGATCACAGAGGGCAGAGAGAGCAAGCTGAAGAGTTGGGTTTGTCCGGAGAGCACTGGGGAATCGTGTACAGTTGTGGTAGACTGCAAAAATGGTGACAAGCCTTCCCCTGCCCATAAAGAGGTAGGGTCTGTTTCTCCACCCCAGTCCTCTCTTTACAGCTGGGCTTGGCCACGTGACTTGCTTTGGCTCATGGGACGGTAGCAAAGGTGATGCAAGCAGAGGTTTGGAAAGTGCTCCCATTTGGGGGCTTGCTCTCTTGCTATTCTTGCAACCCAGAGACCACCATGGAAATGAGGCTGAGAGGCCACATGGAGAAGAAATGAGGTGTCACAGCTGAACCCAGCCCCAATTACTGACAGCCTGCCAACAAGCAGAAATGTTAACAAGACCATCCAGGATTGTGCAGCCGCCAGGAGCCACCAGCCAACCTGTCAGCAGACATATGATAGAGCCCAGATCAGCCAAGCTGGCCTAGACCAGAACGACCACCCAGTGGACCGAGAGAATCATAGCTAAATAAAATTGTGGTTGTTTCAGCCATCATGTTTTTGGGTAGTTTGTTAGGCAGCAACAGCTAACTGATACAAGAGTTTAAACAGGGATGACCTGACCAGAGATTGTTTTAAAAAGATAGCTCTGGCCATGATGTAGAGGATAGCGAAGAAGCTGGAAGCCGGAGCCCTTCCAGGAGGCTGATGTCAGAGTCTCAAGTGGGAAGATGAAAGTCCAATCAAGTCAACGGGATGGAGAGAATGAGAGTTGTCCCAGTGTCTCCCAGGAAGGCACAATGACGTCAGGGAAGCAGGTCTTAAGGATACTCCTACACACACACAGATACACACCCCCCCCCAATACCTACACAGGTGGTTACCTTGGGGGCCCCGCACCCAGAGACTCAGTCTCCTCCAGCCTGCATTATTTTCTCTCTGCCTACCTCCACCTCCATCATCTGCCCCACCCCTCCCCTCCCTTAGCCCTCCTGCGCCAGCTCCTTGTCCCCTCCAAGAAGGAATTGCACAAATCACAGAGGCGACAAAGTGGAAACCGTGCCAAGAGCACTGGACAAGGAATCCAGACTCTCACCTGCGCTCCACTTCCAGCTTTGCCTCTGACTGGCGGTGTGACCTGAGGCAAGCCTCTGCCCCTCTTCGGGGCCATTTCCCAAGATGCCTTCTGCTCTGACTCTAGGTTTGTGACCTGGCACTTTGGACTCCCAGGGTTAGGAGCCCTCCTCGGGCCTCACTGCCACACCTTGTCTCATCTGTGCCTGAATTCTCAGGAGAGGGGGAAGACATGCCCACTCACCCACCCCACCCCTACCCGAGTCCTGGTGATGTCATATCATGGGGAGAATGAAAGAGACAGCCACTGACCAAAAGCATCTTCCTCAAAGGCCTATCCCAGCATCCAGCCCCTCAGAGTCACTGCTCAGGGCCTTCCAGGGGCATGAGCTCACCAGGCTTACCCAGCACAACTGAATCTGGGCAGCAGACTGCTTCATCCATTGGATGAGCAGAATTCTGAAGATAGGGGATCTAAGCAGAGGGGGCAGCACGGTTGGCCAGAAAGAACTCAGGACTTTCTGCAAATGAAAGATCTAAGTGTGAAGCCAGCTCTGTCGTTTAATTGACTTTGTGAACTTAGGCGGCCACTTAACTTCCCAGAACTCCCCTTGCATGAAGTGGTAGCATGGATGGACAATATCCAGCTCCTTGCCTGACCCTCAATAGTTATTTAGCAAATGTTCATTTCTTTCCCCACCTGTCACCTCTGAGCCTCAGTTCTTCATCAATAAAATAGGAGTGTCAATTTCCTCTCCTCAAAATTGTTCTGTGAGTCTAGATAAGACAGCTCTGCAAAGTACTTGGCAGATAATACGCACCATTAACCTTATCTCATTCTCTTTTTTTCCCTAAGATTGGCACCTGAGCTAACATCTGTTGCCAATCTCTTTTTCTTCTTCTTCTTCTTCTTCTTCCCAGAGCCCCCCAGTAGGTCCCTCTGACTCTGCTATGTGGGATGTCGCCTCAGCATGGCTTGATGAGCAGTGCCATGTCCGCACCCAGGATCCAAACCAGTGAAACCCTGGGCTGCCGAAGCGGAGAGTGCGAACTTAACCGCTCAGCCACTGGGCCAGCCCTTTATTTCATTCTTTAAAAGTGAACTCTAGGGACCGGCCCTGTGGCTGAGTGGTTAAGCTTGCACACTCTGCTGTGGCAGCCCACTGTTTTGTGGGTTCGAGTCCTGGGCGTGGACATAGCACCGCTCATCAGGCCATGCTGAGGCAGCACTCCCCTGCCACAACTAGAAGGACCCGCAACTAAGAATGTACAACTATGTACCTGGGGGGTTTGGGGGAGAAAAAGGAAAAAAATTTAAAAAATTTTTTTAAAAAGTGAACTCCAAGAAAAGTTCAAAGAAACGAGGATGCATTTCTGATGTATTGCAATATGCACTGTACCTGGGACGTATTCTGTGAACGATGTTTAATTTGAATCTAATTACACATCTAGGACTAACTTCCAGTTATAGGATAAACAGGGGAAGGAAGAACACATTAAATGACACCAGGAGGAAACAATCAGATAAATTTATCCTCTAGAATTTTCTACAAGAAAACTGGCCTCTACTCTTCAAAAAAATTAATGTGATAAGAAGAAAAAAATGCTAAGAGAACTATTGTAGATTTTAAATGACCAAATGCAAAACATATACCCTGATTGGATTCTAGTTCAAAATTTTTTTTAAAAAACAGCTTTCCCATTTTAGGACAATTGGGAAATATGAACTAGAAATTGACCGATGTTATAGAATTACTGTTAATTTTCTCATGCACAATAATGGTACTGTGGATATGAAGAATTTCCTTATTCTTAGGAGAAGCATGAGAAGTATTTAAGGGTGACCTGTTATGATGTCTACAATCTATCTGCAAATGCTATACCAAAAAGAGAGAGAAGGAGAAAACAGTAAAATGTTAACAAATGCTGAATCTAGATGGAGGATTTATGGGTAATAATTGGACTATTCTTTCAACTTGGCTGTAAGTTTGAAAACTTCCAAAACAAAATGTTGGAGGTGGAAGGAACAAAACCAGACAGTGGGTCCAGAGCTGCAGAAGCAAGCCCAGCCAGCTGCAGGGGCCCTGCCTGGCCCTGTGCGGCCGGGCCATTGGAGACCGAGGGCTGAGTCACTGTTGGAAGTAATCCTTCCGGCTCTGGCTCAAGCTGGGAAGAACAGGAGGGCAAGGGTTGGGGGCCCAGCTGCGGCCCCATATCCACCACCCGCCTCTTGGAAAGGTCAGCTCCCCAGGCATCAAGGAGGGCCCTGTCCTTGGGGAGGCTGGAGCAAGGAGTCTTCTGTGAAGTTCACCGCTCCCTGGCCAGGAGGTGACCATGGTCACCAGTCCCTGGGGACAGACACGCTTTTGTTCTCATCCATCCAAGCTTCTGGTCCCTTGTGCGAGAGCTGCTGTTGGTTCCCATTTCCAAATGCCCCCGTAGCGACTTCTCCCCAACTCCTTATTTCTGCTGGATGGTGGAGGAGCAATTGTCTGGGCCAGGGGATGTTTGCAGAAACTGGGAGATATTCAGGGATCACAGAGGCTTACAGACTACATGGGCTGGGCCAGGCAGAACAGAGCTAACAACTTGGGGACATTCAGGGAAGGGGGCCTCCAGAAAACAGGACTGGAGAGCTGCTCATACCCCCAAAGAGAGGGCAGGTGGGGCCTGGATAAGCTCTGAGAGGGACAAAGATTGTCATGGGCTTTAAACCATCCAAGAGGTTGACAGAGGCTCTCACGTAGCATGGATCACTGAGGCACTGGCCAGATCTCAGAATCCATGGGAGGGAACTGTGGGACCCACTGAGTCTGGAGTAGGTTCTAGCACCCTCGTCGATCTAAGTGAAGACATACAGAGACTGGATCCATGCAGCAGAGACCTCATGGCAGCTTGGTATTTACTGAGCCCTTCCCAAGTGCCAAGCACTGTGCTAAGCACGGTCCATGCATCACTCCATCCAGCCCTATAGAAGTCCTGCTTAAGCTCCTTAGTTATAGTTGGAAGATGTGGACCATCTTTCTCCTGTGGCTGGGCATAGAGAAGCGAACACGAAAAAAATACTAAGGCAATAAGAAATGATGTCCAGCTCATGGAGCACAGTGAACCAGGACCTGTACCCAAATGAATGGTCACTCCTGTCCACACAGAGGACAATATTTTTCCTCTGAAAACAGCACTAGCTCCAACCCAGCACATGGACAAATGGGCCATCAAAAACTCAAGTGTGGGCCATACAGAAGGTTTTCCAGAGTAGGTCTGATCAAATGCGTTTCCATGAAAAGGGGCTTCTGAGGTTAACTGAGCTTAGGAAACTCCACCAACTACATTCCCCTCTTGGAGAGTCACAAAAGGACCTTAGCACCTTGAAGGCTCTGACAAGTCCTGGAGCAAAGAAGGTTCCCCATCCTGTTTACTTAATGCTTCTCAAAACTTTTTGGCCCTCCAAACCCTTTTCCTTACACAATGCTTATTAAAACTCCAGCCACTGTGCATTGGAACACTTTTACGAAATTCTGCCATGGAACCATCATTTCAGCCTGTGGGACAAACCTAGCTTTTGGAAAATCTCATTCACTTAAATTCTTCCCCAAAACATGGGCCAAACTAAAATTTGTAAGATGCAGACTTGAAGTCACCCCAAAACCCTGGAAAGGGGAAACATGGAGAAAAGAGCTCTTCCAAGACAGAATCCTGAGCTGGGATGGAGAGAGGAGGTGGGTTATTCTGAGGAATTATTTAGTCATGAGACCAGTTTGTCTCAAAAGATCCTCCCCTTTTTAAATCAAATTCCAGTTCAAGTGGAACAACAAAAATGCTTGTATGAGCCAGAGTCTAACCAGGGAAACAGAAATCACCTTAAGAATTTATAACAGGAGGAATTTAATGCAGGGAATTGGTTACGTAGGTGATAGAGAAGATGAAACCCAAGCGGGAAGCAGTGAGGTGACCAGAAGTTTGCAGGAAGCCACTGTCACTTCTAGATTGGGGAGACAAGAAAAAAGAGGAGGTGGTGTCCCTGGAGCCCAGGGGCCAGGGCCACCCTGCAGAAATGGAACCCCAGAACGTAGAGGAATTGGAGCCATGGAGGGCAGACAACTTCTGCTACAGAAACCATTGAGGCAGAAAAGGAAAGGGACAGATACCCTGGATTCTCTACTATCCAGGCTCCCACCAATGCCTCCTCCTGGCCCAATCCAGAGGAGCTTGAAAATGCAGGCTGCAGGGCTCAGCTCCCCAGCATGCAGAGTGGGGGAAGATGACAGGAGAGATCTGAGTGCAGACGACATTGGATCGGCTGACTTCCACAATCAACATCTCACGTGACCTCTTGAGCTTCCTGTCCTCCTCCCAAAGGCCTCCTGCAGCCCCAGTCTGACTGCCCCAGGTGCAGACAGGTCACTCCTCTGAGCACAGGCAGAGATGCTGAAGACAGACCCGCGTGAGAGTCATCATGCCCTTGGCAAGCCTTACCGTCCCCTGCCTGCCATCCAGAGCTTGGAGCTCAGTGGAAGTCATGGGCTGGATTTAAAACCCAGCAAGTTCCAGGCAGAGGTCATCTGAAATCTGACCAGACTTGAGCCCAGAATCCCAACTACCCAGGACCAGTCAAGGCCGTGACAAACTTCATCAGTATGAAACATAGTCTCAAATGTTCACCAAACTAATGTGAGCAGTGAAATGCTGAAAAGGGCCTTGCTGGCTGATGTAAGCTGGATTCTCCAGGAAACAGACCCTGAGATGGAATCCAACACCTGCTGGGAGTAAGGAAGCAGAACCGAGCAGAGGGATAACTTGAACTGTGGGGCAGTCTCCACAAAGGCCTCCACCGATCCCACGGAGAGCTCTGGGGTCTAAATCAGAGAAGGCTTGAACTGAGGCCTCTGTACCCTCGCACAGCTAGTCATTGGATGCGGGCTGCACCCAAGGAGGAGGCATAATCTTGAGCAACGCAGGTGTCTGCAACCAAGGGCAATTCCTAGAAAGGGACTCGGCTGGGAGCAGCCAACACCCCAGAATCTAGGGGAATGAGTGCCTCCATCCTAAAGAAGGCTTTGAGCACCACACCATAGCATCCACTACCGTTGCACGGGTCCAAAAGAGTTTTCCAGGAAGGGCCCAAGGCTGATGGAGGTGTTTTGAGAGCTAACTTTGCTTTATGTTTTTCTTGTTGTTGTTGTTGTTGTTTTATACATCCTATATATAGTCACACAGCCATAATGACGTTTCGGTCAACAACAGATCACATATATAACAGTGGTCGCGTAAGATTAGTACCATGTAGCCTAGGTGGGCAGTAGGCTATACCATCTAGGTTTGTGTAAGTACACTATATTGTTCATACAATGATGAAATCACCTAATGACGCATTTCTCAGAACATCTCCCTGTTGTTAAGCGACACATGACTGTAAATTGAAAGGAGAGAGTGAGGGATACCACATGAGCACCTGAGTCAAAGATTCTCCCAACCATCCATAACACTGGTGATACCTGGAAGTTCATCTTATGCGAAAAAACGAGGCGTCCTGATATGCAGGTTTCTAAGCCAGTTATGTATTGGAAGGGTTGTGCCAAGAAGGCGTGATGTGGGTTTTAGAGCTGCTAGACAGAAACCCTTCTTTTAAATAGTAATTAGCCAACAAAACCAGCTGTTTATTGAAGAAACTCCTGGTTTGTTAAAATAAAATCGTGTCAATGGCATCTAGGAAACTGCCGCTCTTTCCTTTCCTTTGGAGGTGAGGGGACAGGCATCCAGCCAGCTCAAGCCAGAGCAAGTATTTTGGTAGAAATTAGCATAATAAGTGGGTCAGGACTTATTGCTGTTATAGACCTGATCAGTCAAGAGACCGGACCTGCCAACCTCCCCTCTTGACTTGTAGCAAAAACTGTCAGGCTTCACCCAGTGCCATGGTTGAATATGAAGGCTCCAGACTATGGCTTTAAGAACACGCAGTTCCTTCCATAAGGATATTTTTCAAGCCAGACAATATCTGGAAATGACATTGTCCTATGAAAACCTAAACTGGTCATGACTCTCCAAACCACACCCCCCACCCCCACAGCCCCATCAGGCCAGCCACAGTCCGAGCACGAGAAAGGAATTCGTACACGGACTAGATCCCCAGGTAAACAGAGAGATGCCACTTCCCAGTTAAACAGGCCACCAGCCGCACAGAGGAGGAAAAGCACCTCATTAGAAATGGAGTTGACGTCGGGGCTATATCTGAAATTTGAACTTTTCAGCCTAAGCCTGGGAATTCTTGGCTGTTAGCATTCAAAGAAGTGACCCTCCTGGTGCCGAGGGGTGAGACTTGATTGTCAAGCAACACAGAGAGGAGACACAATAGAAGGAAAGGTTCCTGCTTCTTCCAACCCCTCTTTACTGAGCACCTGCCATGTGCCGGCACTCAGAGTATGAGGGTGAGCCGAGACACGGCCGTTCCCTCACAAAGCTCACAACCAGCGCAACGGAGACTGGAAAAGCTCACAACACAAACGGAGGTGGAACGACAGCTGTGTAAACGCTTCGAAAAGGAGCACCAGTGGCTCTGAGAGCGTCCAATAGCAGGCCTGACCGAGCCTGGGGAGTCAGGGACCAGGACAGACAGACACCCATTACCTGAGGGCTTCCGCATTTATTTTCCTATTTGCATGCATCATATATGTTTGTATATGTATTTATATAAATATACATATATTCACTATGCATAGATGCCTGAGTGAACCATGTAGTAAATTGTGTGTTTCTCTCATTCCACAGCAGATTGTGGCGTCTCAGTAAGTCCTGTTGTTGACTTTATAAATAGCTTCATATATACCAAGCCCCTTCAATGATTGTGTGCGATCGCTGGTGTCCAGAGCCAGCAGAGCAGGTAAGAGCCCCCATCTAGAATAGGACCTTAGCCAGGCAGCATCCTGTCCAGGTGCACCATATGTTACACCTGCTTTGGAGAGCATGTATGCACAAGGATGTGCCTGCAGGCCTGTGGGAGGCCACCAAGGCGTGCAGGGTCTCAGTGTGCCTCACTGTGTGTGTATGCATGCACATGTGCGTGCATACATATGCATACATGTGTCACGTGGGCTCGCCGGTGTGTGTGTGGATGCTCTGTGCTCTGCCGAGGAGGGGAGCGGAGGGGAGCACCTCATTTTCCTGGGTTGGCAGGTTTGTGGCTCAGTGCCTCTGGGAGTCGGGCGCTCACTGCACGTCCTGGTGTTCCTTACAGCCGTTTTGCCTGCAGCGGTCACACAGTTGAAAAATCTGGGTCCATGTGACTGCTCAGAGTGTCTGCAAAGGCAAAGGAGTAGGATCCATGGCCATTTTGCAATTCCTGCTCATTAGACATGTCTGGGGCCTTGCGAGTGAGCTCCGAGGATAAATAAGTATAAATATTATATTTGCCTCCAGGTTATCTTTAAAAATGTATCTCCCTCTCCCTCTCCCTTCCCCCCTCAGCCCCCAGCAACAACTGTCAGTGCCTCCTGAAAACTCCTGGGTATCGGAAGTGCCACACTGAGAGTCTAGGGTCTGTGCAAGTTGTTCGCTTCCCCTAGGCTGGTCCCCATCACCCAGTCCGAGGGGTGGGCAGAGGCAGGAGGGCACCGAGTAAGCTTCTTGGTGTCCCCCTGGGTGGGAAGGAAGGGCGTGAATGTCCCCTATGTGCTGGGAGCCTGAGCTACCAAGGAACACCACACACAGAGATGAGAAGGGGCTTCTTCCTCAGCAGCTGTGCCCAGCCAGCATGGCCAGGGTCACAAAGGAACTAGGTTCAGAGCCAAGGACTCTGTGTGCCAACCCTCAGCTGGCGAGATGCCATCCCCTACATCAGGGAAGAGGAAGTCCAGGCACTTCCAACTCTGGGGTCATTCAGTTTTAAGAAAGCGAAACCTACTCCGATAACTTAAGGAAAAGGGGGGATGTGAGGGAAGCATATGGGGATTCTGTGCTTGCCCCCCGGGATCTACTGAATCAGCAGTGTTGACATGGGTGCAATTCAGGAAGTGGTATTTTTAGAAAGCTGTCATGTGACTCTGGTGCTCAGCCGGAGTTGAGGGCCACTGGCGTGAAGTGAGAAGAGAATGGAGGGCAGAGCCCTGCTCATCAAGCTTTGCACGGCTGTGAGCATCAGGGTTGTCTGTGGCAGAGAGCCTTCTGTGACTCCCTCCCTCCCCTCTGGGGTTTCACAAAGTGTCCGCTCTCTCCACCCATCACAGCCTTTCAGTGGTCTAAAGACAAAGAGAGTCTCCTGCATGGATCTTCTCCAGACGGAGCTGCCTCAGCCCTGCCTCATGGGACGATATTTCCTACCCTTCCACTGACCCCAGCGCCCAGCCAGTGTCCTCCAAGTGAGCCCCGTGTGCCACTGTCACCCAAAATACAAGACACAGGGGGATCTGCTCAGTGTCCAGCCACAATAGCTGGTCATGGGCTGCCCCAGCTATCTTGGGAGACATCCTCCCTCCCTCCTGTCTACCCTGGACTCAGGCAAAGAGACTTTCTTGGACTCTGTGTATAGGAATGTATTGCACCACCCTAACAACATGAAAAATGTCCCCCCCGTGTTGCATAACAATAATAGCTACCATTTGTTTAATACTTCCTGTGTATCAGGTATTCAGCGATTGCTTTACACCCATGATCTTATCTAATCTTTACTGTGGTAAGGTAGCATTATTATCATCCTTTGCAGATAAGGAAACGGAGGCCCAGAGTGGTTGGATAACCATCCTAAGTTCACACAGCTGGGAAGAAGTAAAGACAGGCTTTGAATCCAAGCTTTTCTCTTGACCACAGCTCTATAGTGCCCATAGACTCTTCATAAAGTGAGAGTCCAGCTGCCTGTGCAGAGCCCTCTCAGCAACACCATGGGGTTGGGAGCTTCGAAGTCTCCACATGGAGATCAGGGCTTCTCCAGAATCCTGTGATGAGATGAAGCATCCCGACTTACTGGAACATGACTGGTCTACACCTATTACCTACAGCCAGAATTCTGAAGCCATATCTGGGTTTAGTGGGAAGGAAGGCTGTAGTTAACTGGCAATGACCACTGTGGCTTCAGGAAGACGTAAGAGGAGCAAGCATGCCAGGTAACACCATGATTAAGACTCAGGTCTCCTGAGTGCAAGTCCACTGCCCAGCAGGCGCAAGCATTCTAGTCAATTATGAAACATTCTAGAAAATTCTATTCTTGAAAATTGTGAAACAAAAGTATCTCAAGGTGTCTCAGTGATTGTCTTAGGCATAATACATTTGGTTGTCAAGACTAGAAACCCACTCAAGTTAGCTTAAGTAAAGGAGAATTGGCTGTCAGGATATGACAGACGATCTCACAGACCTTCAAGGACAGGAAGCAGTGCCTCCAGCCCGGAGCCCCAGAAGAGGAATTGTAGCTTCAGGGACAGAGGCCATTCTCTTTGCCTCTTAAAGACATACATGGCGGAAACGACTGGCTGCCCACACAATAGCTATTCCCCCCACTTCTTCTTCAGCAGCAGAACACAGAGTTTGTTCAGAAATCAGGCAGTATTGCCTGCAGCCCAAGGAACGCATCATGACTGGTCTGAACCAGTCTTGATAATCCTGTTCCCCTTTGCCGGTGGTTGACATATCCCAGCCCTGGGCAGTGACATAGAAGGAAAAGTCTGCAGGGAGCTCAATGAAAGAAAAAGACAAGAGGTGAAGCTTATCCATTCCTTCCCACCTTAGATGTGGCCATGTGACCTTGTTGCCACGTGGCTGGTCCAGATTGGTCAGGTGTTTACCCCTGGTCCAGTCATCCGTGAGCAGGTGTGGATCAGCTGCTGCAGCCGTCTTGCCAGGACAAAGGAGGCATCACCCACATTCTGAGGGTCCCCCAGTGAAAAGCTGGAAGGAAACGAGACTTCTGAGCCACCAGCTGCATGGTCCCTGTTTTGCCTCACTGTCTTGTGTCCCTGTTCAGTGAGAGAATAAATGGGCATATGGTTTAAACTTTTTTTAGTTGGATGTTCTGCTTCTTGACACTAAACCACCCTCCGTAATGTCTTTCATCCTCTCCACAACTCAATGTCCTCATCTGTAAAATGTGGGTAGTAATAGAATTGTTCTGAAGATTAAAGGATACAGTGCACGTAAAACACTTAGAACGGCACCTTGCACAATTGTTAGCAATCCTTACCGTTGGAAATCACTATTATTTGTGCTAGCTTGTCTCCAAGATGGCCACCACCAAGTTGTTCCATCCCTTTACCACTGGCATTTCTCCATCTAGAGGTAAAGTCTATGCCTCCTGCCCCTTGAATCTAGGCTGGCCTGTGACTGCTTGGAGCAATAGACTAGGGTAGGAGCGATACTGTGCCAGTTCAAGGTCTGGCCTTTAAGAAGACTGGCAGTGATTGCTTCCCTTCTCTTCAGACACTTGCTCTTAAGACAGCCCACTGAGTACCCAGCCACCACGCAATGAGAAGACCAAGCCACATGAAGAAGCCACCTGCAAGAAACAGCCCTGGCAGAGCTCCTAGCCTACAGCCAGCGTCAACTGCTCGCCAATGCGGGCACCATCATGGACATGCAGCCTAGTTGAGCTTTGAGACGACACCAGCCCCTCCCATACTCTGATTAGAACCGCATGAGAGACCCGCCAGTGAGAACCACCTAGCCAAGTCCAGTCAACCCCCAGAACCACGAGAGATAATAATAAATTGTTTTAAGCCACTAAGTTTTGGGCTGGTCTGTTACATAACAGTAGGTGACCAAAACACTATTCATTTACAGTCATATGTCATTTAACAATGGGGTCATGTTATGAAAAATGCATCATTAGGCAATTTCATTTTGATGTGAACATCATGGAGTGTACTTAGACACACCTAGATGGCATAGCGTCCTACACACCTAGGCTGTATGGTACTAACCTTATGGAACCATCATTGCATGTGTGGTCCATCATTGACTGAAGTGTCATTAGGCGGTGCATGACTGTAATGATTATGTGTGCTTCTCTGTGCTTCCCTGGAACTCTGACTTGCTTGGGAATGGAGTGTGTCCAAGAGCAAGTGGGCAAGCTAGAGCATCCACCTCTGGCCCCCACTCTACATGACTTTTCAGTTCCAGTGCCCAAGTAGTACCATCTTCCTGATTTAGTCCCTGTGTCTCAGTTCCAAATGCCTAGCAGAAAGAATCTGATTGGTCAGGTTGAGTTAGGTATTCACCCCTGATAAAATCACTTGTGATCAAGAATGAAGGTCACACGCTGCCTAGTACTGTATGGGACTAGAGGGCAAAATTCCCTAAGAAAGTCTGTGGGGATGGAGGAAACAATGGGTGTCTCTTGTAAGGTGTCTCTCAGCTCACTTCTTCTATGTTGGCTTTTTTCTCAAGCTCCACATGATTGCAAGATGGCTGCAGCAGCTCCAGCTACTACATCCTCTTGAGTTCAAGTGCAGTGAAAGAGAACCAGACTCTTCTGGCAGCTCCTCCAAAAGCCCTGAACCAATTTGCAATCAAGGGCAAGAAATACTTTAATCGGGCAGGCCTGGATCATAGACTCCACACGTGGAATCTAGAGCTATTTCCAAAAGAAGGGTGAATGGATGTTGGGGTGGAGTGTGTGTGTGTGAGTGTGTGTGTGTGTGTTTAGGGGTTGGAGGAAATAAATAATAAATCTCCACCATACTCGCCAAACACCAACAGGGATCCCCAGGAACCTCAAGAGGGAGAAGGGGCTGTACTGAGCAACGGACATTGTGTTCCAGTCACTGGAAGGCACGCCTTCTTTGTATACAAGAGTTGGTCATCTCCTTCATCTCTTAGTCTTAGGCACATTCCACCAGTCTGAGTCTTCTCTTCTCCAGGCCATAAGTTCTGGCCACTTCTACCCTTCCTCGTGGACCCCTGTCACACTGGGCCATGATTGCCAGGCCAGCATCCTGCCCCGACAAGGGGCAGCTGCCAGCTATGCTGCCTGGACACCTCTTCAACACTAATTATAGCAACAGTAATAACTTTTCTAGAAATCCACACTGTCCTGTCAGGGTCATTTGTGGGGGGGGGGGGGAGGGCGCAAGTCCCTACTTTCCCAGGCCCTACCTTATCCTCTACTTCTGGCTCTTTCTCTTTCCCTCAAGGTCCTACTTCTACCTAGAACAGGTTGTAACTGCCCTCCAGTGAGGTCAGTTGGAAGACTTGTCTCCTTAGACTGACAAGCATGTTGCAGGAAGCAAACAGGCATCCCCAGCCCCAGGATGACTCTGGCTGGTGGGAAGCAGCCATTTTGGATGGAGTAGGGAGAAGTGGGCATCAGAAACCCCGAACTTTGTATTGGCCTCAGAGCCACTCATCAGAGGCCAGCACTTCCTTCCTTGCTGGCCCAGGGCCGGGGCAGTGAGTGGCTTATTTCTGCTGTATTACAGTTTGAGTCCATATGCAAACCAGAGGGCCATGTCTATAAATAAGATGTTATAGTTAAATCAATATTGATTATTAGGAGTTAGTGTTATATTTAAAGCCATAAAACTGAATAAATATTATGGCAAAGTGTCCTAAATTTCATGGGCAAATCATTGAGCTAGGCAGAGACATGCCTTGGATTGATGGAGCTGTGATCCTGTTTTTCCACCCACTAAAAGGGACTGTCAAGCAGATGGCTGTCCCCAATAGGGGCAAGAGAAAGGCAATCTGGGGACAATGGAGATGTTCTCCAACGCTTTTCTCAGCCACATTCTTGACTTTATTCAGACCTTGCTATGTGTCACTCGGTAAATGCCCAGCTGATTCTCATGACCGGTAGTAAAAGGGTAGCTTATTCATAATAATGACGATTGTACTCACCAAGTTTATTTTTCTAAGAAAAGCTTTCTTTTGGTTAAAAAGTGTTTCAGGTTTATTATAGAAATGATAGAAAAGTCATGATAACAAAAAGAAGAAAATAAAATCAACCCAGAACCCTACTCCCCAGAGATAATCACTGTTAACATTTTGATATATCTCCTTCTAGTCATTTTTCTGCATGTGTGTGTGTGTGTGTGTGTGTAAATTTTTTAATAGGATTGGAATAGCCAGACTGTTTTGCATTCTAGACAGATTCTTTTCTATTGTATGTATTAAAATTTATTTAATCAATCCCTCATTACTATATATTTACAGATCTTCCTCAACTTACAATGGGGTTATGTCCTGATAAACCCATTTTAAGTCGAAAATACTAAGTTGAAAATGCATTTAATACATCTGACCTATTGAACATCAATAGCTTAGCCCAGCCTACCTTAAACGTGCTCAGAACACTTACCTTAGCCTACAGTTGGTCAAAATAATCTAACACAAAGCCTATTTTATGATAAAGTGTTGACTATCTCCTGTAATCTATTTAATACTGTACTGAAAGTGAAGACAGAATGGCTGGGGACAGATGGATGTAAGTATCGGTCGTTTACCCTCATGATCGTGGGGCTGACTGGGAGCTGCGGCTCGCTGCCACTGCCCAGCATCCTGAGAGAGTACCATACCACATGTCCCTAACCCGAGAAAAGGTCAAAACTCAGAATTCAAAGTACAGTTTCCACTGAATGGTCTCACTTTTGCACCATCATAAAGTCAAAAAATCGTGAGTTGAAACATCGTAAGTTGGGGACCTTCTGTAGATTGTCTCCAATACCAATTAAATTACTTTTTGGTTTCGTTAACTCGCTTTATAAGTAGAACTCAAATGTGCTTCTCTTGAGGAAATAAGCCTTTATTTTTCCCGTTGACTAAGAGGAAGAAAGCCTGAGACCAGAACAAAGTGCCGTGTCCAGTAGAACACGGGAAGTCACCGTGCTTCCGCTGGTGGCATGGAGCAGAGGGAGATGCACGAGGTGACGGGCTCCAGTGGACACAGAGGTCAGTAAGACCTCCTCCATCAGTCTCTGCCACACAGCTCCTCACCTGGCAGACCCTGGAGCCTTCTCGAGGCCCTCCCCTGCCCCATCACAGAACTGCTCAGTCTGGAGAGTCTGGGGCTGTCCTTCTCCTGGTGAGCACCGGATGGAAATAGTCATCATTGCGTAAAGTCATGGCAAGGACTGGGTGGAGACATGACCTAAAGTCGGCCAGTCAGTCACTGTCTCCCAGGACACTGAATCTTGATAAAGTGCCACAAGGATCACGGGGCCATTTGGAGGTTAATTTCAACAGTGGCAGAAACAGCCACGGCACTGGCAGCTGTGTCCTCTCCCGCCTGCTCCTGCTGAGAACCAGTTTCTCAGCGTCCTGCTTCCTGAATCCCGGGCTTTCACAGCCTCCTCCATTCCCGCCTTCCCCAGGCCTGGTCTCCCAGCCTCCTGTTGGTTAGTTATGCTGAGTTAGTTCTGTTGCTTGCACACAAGAATCCGAACTGAAACCTGCTTTGTCCCCACTCCACTCACTCATCGTTCAAGGCTCAGGGTAATTGTCACTTCCTCACTGAAGACTTCCCCAGATGCCCTAAAGGCACTCAATTTCATCTTTCTGCTTCACTTCCACAGCCCTTTGCTCCTAACTGTTGCAGCACATATTTTATGCCACCTGGTATGATAGGTAATTTTAGCACGACACAGAGCCAGGTTGTGTCTTACACCATAATCATAGGAGCTTGTCGAATGAATAAATAAACAAACATGCATATCTATGAGAATAGGAATAACATACTTTGTGTTCAACCATCAACTGACTAACCGATGTTAACAGAGACCCTGGATATTGTTCACTATTTAGTTCAAATGAAAAGCATTTCTGGGGCCAGACCGGTGGCATAGTGGTTAAGTTCGCATTCTCTGCTCCAGCAGCCCAGGGTTTGCGAGTTCAGATCCTGGGCGTGGACCTACACACCACTCATGAAGCCATGCTGAGGCGGTGTCCCACACAGAAGAACTAGAAGGACTTACAACTAGGATATACAGCTATGCTTTGGGGGAAAAAAAAAGTGGGAGATTGGCAATAGATGTTGGCTCAGGGCCAATCTTCCTCACCCCCACCCCCCCCGCCCCAAAAAAAGAAAGCAAAGAAAAGCATTTCCATTTCTGCAACTGTGAACAGTGAAGTAGTCCTGGTCGGTTGGGAACACAGGGACATTAAGTTGTAGGTGTTTCCCAGTGCTTTTTGCTTGCATTCAGCCGTCGTTGGTGCCCTGGCCATTGTTAGACCCAAGGGTACCTCAGGTCCCTCTGTGGTTCTCTGTCCAGCATCACAAACCAGCCACCCGCGGCCAAACGCCTCCCGCAGCTTTGTTTGGCCCACACTGCTATTTTTTTTTTAATTGATTAGTTGCCAACATTTAAAATTCAGGAGATTACATATAAAATTCCAGATTTCTGACTTTTTTTGAAAATTCAGAAGGTCCAGCAACACCAGTGTCAACTGCCTCCATGTCAACAGCCTGCTGGAGTGAAGCAGTGGCTAGCCCACCCCACCTTTGTACGGAACGTGAGCTCCCCACAGTCCCCACAAAGCCCACCTCACTTATTACCTGCCTGGTCCCTGAAGACATGACTACTCCTGGGCTCTGCTCCCCGAGGTTGGTCATTAGAGGTGGGAAGATGGCAGGATGGGGGTTACAGAGGGCGAGGTCCTCCTGTTGAGTTGGAGTCTCCAGCATGCCACGGTCAGTCATAGTCAGGAGAAGATTCTATCCTCCTCCTTTCCATCCTCACCTTCCCCCAGGGAGGACTCGCCTGCTTCTGTGAAACTGAAACCAAGCTCCTCTTTCGTCCTTTAGCCTCCGGAGGCACAAGTCTGTCCTTCCCAACAGGCCAGAGAAGGGAATTCTGACCCCCAGGGTCTCCAAAGTCCAAAAGGGCACCGGTTCAGGCCAGCCTTCCCGTTCTGCCACATTGTGACATAAACCGCAGCCTAGCGGGCACCACAGGACGACCCAGCCTTCAAGGCCGTGAGAGGAACATCTCCCACCACCTGCCTGGATAAGACAGGGCGACAGGGATGAGGGCTAACGGCTCTCAGGACAGAGCACGGCTGGGGTGGAAGGATGGGAATAAGCCTGGCTGGGCTTAAGCCCCTCCTCGTAGCTCAGTTCATGATCAAGGTTCACCCACTTGGCTCAGCCCCAGGCCAGGCTGCCCCTATGCAAGACGAGTTGGACCCCCAGCCTCTCTCTGAGCCGGCGTTGTCAGAGCAGGGGGGTTGGGAGGAGATGGAATTCTTGTCCAGGGGCATCTCTTTCCTCCGCGACAGAGGCACAGAGAGGCAGGAGGGGTGAGGTCCCGAGGAGACATCGTTGCTTCCTCTTTCTCTCACCCTCTACATCCAATCCGCTAGCAAGCCTGATGGCTCTGCCTCTGAAACAAACCTTGACTCCAAGACTTCTCTTCACCAGTGCTACCACCCTCCTCCCAGCCACACGATTGCACTGGCCTCCTAACCATCTCCCCATCTTCACACTTGACCTCATGCAACCCGTTCTCAACACAGCAGCCAGCGTGAGCTTTCTAAACTCTAAATCAGATCTCATTTGCTTAAAACTCTCCCAAAGGCCTCTCATCACCCTTAGAATAAAATCTAAATTCTCTCCCACGGCCTAGTATGCTATGGCCCTTGCCTGCCTCTGCAAATGCCTTTCCTTTTGGTCTTCCCCAAATTCGCCACACTCCAGCTACAATGGCCTTTTTTGTTCCCTGAAGCTGGTGAGTCCTATTCCCACCCCAGGGGCTCCAGCCTCTGCTTGGAATGCTCACACATCTTTGTGTGGCTGCTCCTTCTCATCATCCGGGTCTCAGCTCACATGTCACCTCCTCAGAGAGTTCTTCCTGACCCCCAGTCTAAAGGAATCCACTTCTGGTCACCTTCGTGCACGTCACCCAATTTGAATTTCTTCACAGGACTAAAATATCTGAAATTATCTTTTTTTTTTTTTAGGAAGATTAGCCCTGAGATAACTACTGCCAATCCTCCTCTTTTTGCTGAGGAAGACTGGTCCTGAGCTAACATCCGTGCCCATCTTCCACTACTTTATATGTGGGACGCCTACCACAGCATGGCTTGCAAAGCGGTGCCATGTCCACACCTGGGATCCGAACCAGAGAACCCCGGGCCACCAAAGCAGAACGTGCACACTTAACCGCTGTGCCACCGGGCCGGCCCCTGAAATTATCTTTTTTAAGTATGTGTTTTCTTTTCTATTGAGGGCCTCCCACTGCTTAGAATCTGAGTCCAAGAGCTAAGCCAGTGTCTGGCTTGTTTGATACTGTTTCCGCCAGTGAGCAGCACATAGTGATACATAATAAATTATTGTTGAATTAATTAACTGGTTAATTATCCAGGTGAGAGCTGATAGGGGCGTAAAGTAAGGCGGTTGCATCGAGAGGGAAATAGAGAGAATAAATGTGTGAGGTATTTAAGAACCAGAATCAACAAGGCTGATTCTAAATAAGAGATGAGACAGGAGAAGCCTCAGGCTCCAACAGCTTTGTGGGTGGTGAAATAATTCGAAAATATTGGTAATTTATGGGGAGGAGCAGGTACGGAGGGGACAATAATGAGTTCAGCATTGGGAGGTTGATTTTGAAGTACCTGAGGGACTAGCAGGTAATGTCCAGTTGTGCACACGTTTTGGAGTCCAAGCAGGAGATTCAGGCAGCTGGTTGAGATCTGGGGGAATAGACGGTAGGTAGCCAGAGCTCTGGCTTGACCTTGAGTGCCATAAGAGGAGGACCTAGGATGCAAACCCAGGCAACTCAAAATTTAACATGGCGGACAAAGCAGAAGCAGAAAAGGATCCTGAGAAGAGTGTTTGGAGAGGTAGAAGAGCCAGGAGAGTGTTGCCAGGGAGAAACAGTTCAAGGAGAAAGGGAGTGGCCATCAGTTTCAAAGGCAAGAGAGATCCTAAAAATAGTGACCTTGCAATTTGGGGCTCATTAAAGGCCTCCTTAAATCACTCAGCAGTGGGCTCTGGAGGGACCTAGATTGGAGTGGGTTGAGGAGTGAACAAGAGGGAAGTACGTGGAGACAATGATGAAGTAGAAAATCTTCCAGTCTATCTGGCTTCCAGTGAAAGGTCAAAGATATGGTAGCAGCCAAGGAAGACAAAGGGTCAAAGAATGATTTTTAATTGGAAAAGACTGGCATATTTGTAGCCCAAACCTTTGAGTGTATGTGAGTCTGTAAGCTCATTCCCAAAGGGCTGCTAACGACCATGCAGATCACTGAATGCAGTGTGTTCCAGGTACACAGCAGGGTTTGTGGTATGAATGAATGTTGAAATTACCCAAGAAAAGAAGGCCTTGAGCCAGGTACCAAATTCCTCCACCAACATGGGAGGGTAAAAGGAGCAGATGACTGTCCTAAAATTCATATGGGGCAACAAAAGACCACGAATTGCTAAAGTAATCCTGAGCAAGAAAAACAAAGCCGGCGGAATCACAATCCCCGATTTCAAAACATACTACAAAGCTACAGTGATCAAAACAGCATGGTACTGGTACAAAGACAGGTCCACAGATCAATGGAACAGAATTGAAAGCCCAGAGATAAAACCACACATCTATGGACAGCTAATCTTCGACAAAGGAGCAGAGGGCCTACAATGGAGAAAAGAAAGTCTCTTCAACAAATGGTGCTGGGAAAACTGGACAGCCACATGTAAAAGATTGAAAATTGACCATTCTTTTTCACCACACACCAAAATAAACTCAAAATGGATCAAAGACCTAAAGATTAGGCCTGAAACAATAAGTCTTCTGGAAGAGAATATAGGCAGTACACTCTTTGACATCAGTTTCAAAAGAATCTTTTCGGACACTATAACTCCTCAGTTGAGGGAAACAATAGAAAGAATAAACAAATGGGACTTCATCAGACTAAAGAGCTTCTTTAAGGCAAGGGAAAACAGGATTGAAACAAAAAAACAGCTCACTAATTGGGAAAAAATATTTACAAGCCACTTATCCGACAAAGGGTTAATCTCCATAATATACAAAGAACTCACACGGCTTAACAACAAAAAAACAAACAACCCGATCAAAAAATGGGCAGAGGACATGAACAGACATTTCTCAAAAGAAGATATGAATATGGCCAATAGACACATGAAAAGATGTTCATCATCGCTAATCATCAGGGAAATGCAAATCAAAACTACACTAAGATATCACCTTACACCCATTAGATTGGCAAAAACATCCAAAACCAAGAGCCACAAATGTTGGAGAGGTTGTGGAGAAAAAGGAACCCTCATACACTGTTGGTGGGAATGCAAACTGGTACAGCCACTATGGAAAACAGTATGCAGATTTCTCAAAAAGTTAAAAATAGGAATACCCTATGACCCAGCCATCCCATTACTAGGTATCTATCCTAAGAACCTGAAATCAGGAATCCCAAGAGTCCCTTGCACCCCTATGTTCATCGCAGCATTATTTACAATAGCCAAGACGTGGAACCAGCCTACATGCCCAGAAACTGATGATTGGATAAAGAAGATGTGGTATATATACACAATGGAATACTACTCAGCCATAAAAAAAGACAAAATTGGCCCATTCGCAGCAACGTGGATGGACCTCGAGGGTATTATGTTAAGCGAAATAAGCCAGTCAGAGAAAGATGAACTCTATATGACTCCACTCATAGGTGGAAGTTAGTGTATTGACAAGGAGATCTGATCGGTGGTTACCAGGGAAAAGGGGGGGTGGGGGGAGGACACAAAGGGGGAAGTGGGGTACCCACAACATGACTAACAAAAATGTACAACTGAAATCTCACAAGGTTGTAATCTATCATAACATTAATAAAAAAAAAAGGGAGCAGATGACTGTGAGAAAGAAGTAATGAGTGATGTCGTGGACAATATAACCTCAAAGTCTTGACGGGGCGGTGGATGGGGAGGGGGTGATGCAGGCCTCTGCTTTAATGGTCTTTGAATTCCCCTGCCTGGCTCTAATAAACAGAAACTGAGCAGAATAATGTAATAATAACAACAAAAAGACATGTCCCTGGAACTCTCATCTGGATTCTACTTTCAGCTTTATCACCAACTATATGACCCCTCTTCAGGCCTCAGTTTCCCCATCTGCACTTTAGGGACAGTGATCTCTGAAGCCAGTCTGCCTAGATTTAAATCCCAGCTCTGCTATTTTTCTACCTGTGTGACTTCGGGTGAGTTATTTAACTTTTCTGTGCCCTGTTTCTTCATTTTTAAAACAGAGTTAATAATTGGCCTACCTCCCAGAGTTGTTGTGATGAAATGAAGATTAACATATATAATGTCCTTAAGATAGTGGCAGGGACATAAAAGAGCACTATGTAGGCCTTGGCTAATGTTATTATTATGCAGCCACTCGGTCCAGGAGAGACTGCCAAGTGGGTGGGTAAAGCATGCTGGTCTCATCTAGAAGGGCAGGAGAGAGAAGATTCTAGAACAGGGCCAGGCAAACTTATTCTGTAAAGAATCAGATAGTAAATACCTTAAGCTTTGTGGTCTGTCTGGTCTCTGTCCCAACTACTCAGCTCTGCCATTGTCGTGGAAAACAGCCATGGACAACATATAAACAAATGGATGTGACTGTTTTCTAATAAAACTTTATTTACAAAAATCGGCCGTGGGCCACATTTACAGATCCCTGTTCTCAAACAAGGGACCCTGGAAAGAGAGCTGATGGGTTTTCCTCTCTGATGGGTAGAACTAAGAAATCTGATACCTGCAGACCCAGGCTAGAGGTCTGACCGCTCCTTGTTGCAAACTCACCAAGAAAGTAAAACTCCCAACTCACAGGACAAGCAAATAATAAACGAGTTTTGAAAATAATTAAAATTGAAAATTGATTGTCTGGGCCGGAGCAGATTTATGCAAAGGGCCCCTGCTCCACAGGGAGTGGAAGGAGGGTTTCCAAGCTCTGTGTTGAACAAGCTAAGCATTTTTTCAGATTATTCCCAGCATAATATGCCAAAGGGAATAGGCTCCATTTATTATTTCCTTAAAAAAATCAATGGGCTGAAACATTCCCTCTAGACCTATAATATTTATTTCAATGTTCTGTCAATAAATATAACAAGGTTAGCTTTCTATCAGTTTAGTTGGAAGAATCATTTGAGGGAAGTTCTATTTGTTAAGCTCGATTACAGAAAGCAATCAATAGGGGAAAATTCCCCGGTCACTATAGGCAAGAAATATAGAGCTCAGAGGAGCCATCCCACGGAGGAGATTGATGGGCCTGCCCAGTAATCCCTCCCTCCTTCCCCCAGAAGTAGGAGAGGTGGGTGCAATGTTCAGTTACCGAGCTTCAGTCTGGGGCAGTCCTCATCTGGTGCTGATAGGGAAACTGAGGCCCAGAGAGAGAAAAGGAATTATTCAGAATCATGGAGTAACAGAATCGGAACTAAAGTCTAGGTATTCTGATCTCAGATTTCTCCCAGGTCTTGAGTTGTTTGGTTGGCTCCGGTTGGACAGTGGGATACAAAGACCCATGGAGAAAGAATGTTTTCTCTTTCACGTGAATTCAACTTCATGGAATAAGGTTCTGAAAGACAGATAAAGGTAGGAGAGCTCAGAAGGGTCTGGAAGGGACAGAGCGCAAATACGCCCTCTATGAGTTGGGAATTCCCAGGAATTTGGAAATTTAGGAAAAATGTTTCACCATTTTACGCTCATCCTCCAACAGACACACACATACACACACACATCCCTGGCTGAGTTGGCCAGTTTGTCTTCTCTCCTCGAACTTGACTCTCACCTTTTGGCATTGCTGCTGGGCTTGGCTGGCTGGACCCACTCAACTATACCTAAGCCTTCCATGAGATGAGTCATGGGAAACATGGATTTGGGGTCAGAAGACTTGACAGGTTGGCTCATCTTCACCATATTCTTGGCTGGGTGAAGTCATTTCCGCCTCTCCAAGCTTCTCTTTCCCATTTGTAAAATGAATAATAATGACATCACCTTACTCATGAGGTAGAAGGAATATAAGGAATAGATGATATTGCCAGACAAATAAAAATAATTATTAGTATTATTGATTGTTGAATTATTAGTAGCATTTACTGAATGTTTCCTATATGCCAAACATTGAACTGATACATTTCAGTCTCACAACAACACTCTGAGGTAGATAACTTGAATACCTTCATGTTACAAATGTGGAAAATAAGGTCTGGAAGTTAAATTGCTTGCGCAAGGTCACAAAGCCAGGAAATGGTGGAGTGAAGATTTGAACTCAAGTTGTCCAACTCCAAAGGCTGTGCTTTTAACTTGTATAATCAGGATTATAGTAGGTCCTGATCCAGAAGGAGGAAGTTGCCTTCTCCACCCCACCCCATCCCCCAGTCACCACCTCACGCAGGAAAGCTGGGTCCCAGGATGTGTGTGGGTCTTCGTCTCCCACCTTTAGGTCTTCATCACCTTGAATATCCAAACAAGGCTTCAGCGAGTCGAGTGCTTAGTGGAGACTGGCCAAAGCCATGCCTCATCAGTAAAGGTCTTGAACTTTAGCTAACTTAGTCCTTCACTTAGGAACTAAATTATCCCAAACAGAAAGTAACCACAACTGTCCTGAACCGTCACTGAGGTTGGATATTGCCAGAGGAATTGGAGGAGAAGAATTTAACTAATGTGGTTGTACAAATATTGATTGAGTTCTTAACATGCCAGGCATTATCTTAGACACTAGAAATGCAAATACATTCAACACCCTGCTGAACGTTGCTACCTGGATGTTTCCCAGTGTATCTAACATCGAATTCAATATCCCACCAACCAGGCACCCAGGCCAGAAACCTGGGAATCATCAGACTCCGCCCCACCTGTCACCTGGCCCAGCACACATTTACTGCCCCTGAGTACAAAGACAGTCACAATATGTTAACTTGGAGCCCCCAGAAGACTGATGACAGGAAATCCAGTCTTCTGAAAAGTTTTCTTCCACCCTACTTCTTGGCACCTCCCCTACCAAGTATTTCTGGAAATCCTAAGGGCTGCCATCGTGTTCCCACAAATCAGTCCTGACTCCTGCTCATCACAGGGATAATCAGCCAAACACCATGGCCTTGGACCCAAGAGTTTTGCAAGGTACCAACTGAGTGGCTCTAACAGAACTGGAACTCAAGAGTCTGCGCTCTGAAGAGAGGAGAATGGTCTCTCTGTGTTATGCTAAGCTAGAAAGGTCCCATAACAGGGTTCTAGAGCATCATATTGCTTCAATATTCAATGATAAAGCTCTTTGATTCATACCTATAGTCCTTTCCTTCCAGAAAATGGCTGCCAACAAGAGACAGGTCTTGTCCTAAAGCATCTAACTGACCTTAAGAGGACAATGGGTACACAGAAAAATATGTGTGCATACACTGAGGCAAAGCTCTGAATGGATTGATCTGAAACAGATAAAGGGAACTCTTGTCTTACTGATTCTGTTCACTAAATATCTCGAGGCATCTACTTCTCTCTCCGTCTCTACCACCACTAACATATGAGTCCCAACCACTACCATCTCTTGTCTGGACTATTATAGTTGCCTCCTAACTAGAATCCCTAAGTCCACTCTGGACCCTCCAACCTCTTCTCCTCATAGCCACAAGAGTCATCTCCTTAAAATGCAAATCTGATCACATACCACCCTCGCTTAAAACCCTTCAATGGGTTCCATTGCCTATAGGACAAAATTGTAAATCCTACTGCTTTACTCTGTTTTTTCAAAAGCAGACCCTGAGACATGGACTTGGAGCAGGAGATAGTCCCAAGGAGCACAAGTAAAGTAGGAAAAGGGGAAAGTTCACAGGGAAGAAGAAAAGTTCTAGACTTATTCGTTGTGTAGCAGCAACTCTAGCCCCTTCCGTGTATGCTGGCCTTCTAGCATGAGGAATCCCAAACAACTAGCTGGTGATCTTTGTTTTGGGGTCAGTGGAATCCTTATTGTTTCCCCTGGTGGAAGTACCTCACCCCCTAGGGACCAAGACCTCTAGTCCCACAGAACTTTAAGATTCTAGGACAGGAAGCACAAGTTTCCCCAAGTTGGTCCCTGGAAAGGATGGTGAGAGGACCCAAACCCACAGTCACCCCTTGGTTCTCAGATCCATATGTTCTAGC
Source organism: Equus asinus (assembly GCF_041296235.1). NCBI lineage: Eukaryota > Metazoa > Chordata > Mammalia > Perissodactyla > Equidae > Equus > Equus asinus. Next base: position 84,739,334 of record NC_091794.1, read on the forward strand.
TATTGCAACACAATACCACTTAATGGCCATTAGTGTAATGTACATACTGCATCCTGGAAAACAGAATCCCAAAATTGCAGGGTACCATTTATCAAGCTGCTACCTTGCTGAGTTTTTAAAGGGCCATGACAACATCCTATCAGGCCAGAAGTTTCCAAATGATATGATATATAGTAAGAGCAGTGAATCCCAATGTCATGAGTCCGTTGTCACATCTCCTTTTCTGTAAAGTGAGTCCCTTGGTCTGAGATGACGTTATGTGGAACCTCATGTCAGTAAACCGAACACTCTGTAAGCCTTTGGATGGTGGTACTGGAATAGGAACTGCAGGCAGAGAAGACAAACTCAAATCCAGAGCATTTGTCATTCACATGAAGGACAAACTGCTGCCCTTTGCAGAGGCACTTGCCACTAAGCGGCCAGTCATTCTCTATAAGGATCAGCATCCTCCTGAGGATTCAGGAGGTTCAGGTTCAGTGTTGGTCTCTGCTGCTGACCAGCCCTACATTAGCTAGATCAGCCTTGGTGAGAGGGAGCCCATGTTGTTGGGCCTATGCACAGCCTTCAGCCCACCACCCTGCCACTCTTTGCGTGGGCCCATTGTGCATGTGTGGGATGGCTGAGGACAGAGTCTGGCTGACATCCAATAGGTGTCAAAAACATCCAATGTTTTGTTGTTGGGCTTTTCTTCAAACAGTAAATTATACTTTACTTCACTTGCAGAGACCTTGGGGCAAAAAGGTAGTGTTTGGAAAACAGCACAGAGATGAGAAGCACCAAGGAGAAGCCTGTTATAAATATAGCAGTGTGCTCTAAACAGAGTGAGTGTGGGGTCCTGAGAGTGGTCATCTAGGAAAGAGCATCTCTCTGCTACCCTCTGGGCTTGCACCAACTCACCAGCCTGCCAGCAGCAGCTGCGTCCACATCACGGCGGCCAGAGCCAAGAGCACATCCTGCAAACAACACTACAGGTAAGTACAGCTCCCTTCAGGAGTCATCGTATCCCCTGGTTGTTTAATGCCTTTTCTACACTGGATGCTCCCTCAGGAGCATTAACGTGAGACACAAAAATCTGAAAACTTTGTGTTCATTTCCATAGGGCCATCCACGCCCTTATCCCAAGATTCTTATCTCTCATGGTTCAATCTTGCTTCTTCCAGGCCCTTGACCAATTAGCCAAGCAATTCACCACTGGCCAATAGTCTATGTGTATGCTCACCTCAGACCACATTACCCTCCGTAAAAGGCTGACAATCAAGCTGTACTATTTGAACCTCTACCTAGTGGAAGGTTTTCTCTCATCACTGTCCTTCAGGGCCACCAACATGTTAAGCTGATCCATCTGTGAACCAACCCGGGATTTTTCCTTCTCCATCAGCTGGTCTTGGGAATCTCCTCACAAGGTGATAGGAGCTGAGAGGAAGGTGTTGGCTCAACCAAGATAGACGATATGGGAGGCTAAGCCACCAGTGAATGTACTTACTTGTGCCCTCTTGACCTGTTCAGATCTGAGTCCAGTGTACCATTTCCACCAAACAATGGGTTACTGATGCGTCCACCCAAGCTTCTGACTAAGATGTGATAATAGCTAGCTCATGATGGGCAGCCCTGGCCATACCGTCACTTGCTGGTCTACAGTCAGGGGGTTGTCTCTGCTAGGGCCCAGTAACGCTCCAGGAGCTTGTTTTCAAGCATTGAGAAGTTCTCTGCTACAGAAGGCATAGCCTTGCTCCGCAACTCTAACCCTGTGAGTCTCCTAATAGGCCTTGTCAGATCCTGCCATAGGCACCTCTAAAATTCTTGTAGTTACCAGGTCACACAGCCCAAGTGCTCAGGCAGGCTATGCTGCCAGTAGACTCGCTGCTGAACCCTCTTTTGATCTAAGACCCTTTCAAAACCACAACCTTGGGCCGGCCCTGAGACGGAGCGGTTAAGTTCGCACGCTCAGCTTCAGGGGCCCAGGGTTTCGCCAGTTCGGATCCTGGGCGCAGACACGGCACCACTCATCAGGGCATGCTGAGGTGGCGTCACACATAGCGCAACCAAAGCCACTCACAACTAGAATAGACAACTATGTACTTGGGGGCTTTGGGGAGAAAAAGAAGAAGAGGAAAAAAAAGATTGGCAATAGATGTTAGCCAGGATGCCAATCTTTAAAAAAAAACACACACAACTCCTTGAGCCCCTCAATAAGTGGGTTAGAACACTATTTCCACATGTAGTACGCACTGCCTCAAAACCCCAAACAGGCTCACCAAGCACCCTGCCTCTTTCTTAGTGGTAGGAGATTCAAGGAGCAACACTTCTAAAGCTTTACTGATGTGTTGAGCCCTAAATCTTTGTGGGGCTTTCCTACCACCTCCTGACACGCTTGTCTCTCACTAGGGCACCCAGAGTACTTGCCACTTACTGTTCATTGAGTTCGATGAGAATCATGCCACCAATATAGGGGATCAGCATGATGTTTTGCAAATGTCAAGACAATCAAGGTCCTTTTAGGCTATACTGTGACAGAAAGCAAGAAAATTAACCTAGCCTTGGGGCAAGACAGTGAATATATATTGCTATCCTTCCCATGTGAATACAAATTGCTCCTAATCCTTTTTCCTGGTGTGAACTGAAAAGATCAAATGCTACCTATCAAATGCTGGAGGCTATGTTGATCTGTTCTAGTGAAGATACCGTATCCAGCGCAGCAGCCACAACTGGGTCTTCAGCTTGTTATGATAGTTCGCTGTCCTCCATGACCAGTCTGGACTTTTCAGGGGCCATACCAATGAATTGAATGGGAATCTAATGAGGGAAATCAATCCTGACTCCTTTAAGTCTTTGATGGCAGCCCTAATTTCTGCGATGCCACCTACGATGTGCAATTGCTTCAGATTTAACACCTTGGTGAAGCAGTTGGACAGCATTTTCAAGGGCCTCCACTTGAGCTTCTTGCCATAATGGTCAGGGAACCAATGTGAAGGTTTTGGCAAATACTAAGTATATCTATTCTAATTATACACTCAGAAGCCAGGAAAGGGAATGAAGAGTCGGTGTGTGGATCCTTTGGACCCACGGTGAGACAGAGTTAAGCTAGCGCTCTCAATGCCCTAACTCTAAGATGGGGGTCGGTGTGGTGTTTGGGTGCTCGGCTCAGACCCTAAATCCAACAGCCCTCAAAAGAGCTTCATGCTCTCCTTTCCCCCAATGTCACTCTGCAAAATAGCCATGGGTCCCTTTAGAGGAAGAGTGGGGAAGTGTTTATTGCATAGACTTGAAGGGATGTTGCAGGGTCCTTCCTCAAGGGGACTTGGCCTCTCCTTCAATCAATGGACGTTGGGTCTGAAAAGTGGCTCAGGTCTGGAGAATAGGTAAAGATTCATTATTTTCTATTGCAGAGGCTGCCATAGCCTTTGGTTCACCTGCTCTTTATCTTTTTTGGCTACTTAAGTCAAGAAATATCCTTTTGGCTGCCCATATATCTAGCCCCTAGGAACATGGTCTATTAGCTATCAGCACAGATCCCTTTGGGTCAAGGCCTCTAGCTGCCACTCCAGCTTTGCTGCTCATTGTGGTAAACAAGTCCACCTTTCCTCTGTCAGTTACCTGCTGGCACGTGGTCTCTGCTATTCCAAAACCCTATCATCCCCATTGTTATCAGGAGGCCCAGTTCCACAGCAGCGTCTCTTACAATCAACACTTACCTACAGAGGAGGGCCACCGCTGAGCCCTTGAGTGATGCTGTATACCCCCGTCTAGCACAATCCATATTGCTTTAGTAAAGGGAGCATCTTCTGGACACTTCCAGGGAACATAGTCGGCTGGTCTCATTGTCTTGTGCCGCATCTCATAATCCTCTGACCATTTAGTCAATACTCTACCAAGGCAATTCCAGCATCTCCACCTAATTTACTGCAGGCAACCATCATGGCCAGGCTTCACAGAGACATCCCAACAGCATCTGATCTCAGGTTTATTAGCACTGGCTCTAAGTGTCCCTGCCAGACGTTATACTCTGATTCCCAGGAAAGCATTCCTATATCAATAAACACCCCCCAATCTAGATTTATATCGCCCCACCCCACCACCCCAGTCCAAAACCTTCAGGATCTACCGCTATGCGTGTTCCCTTGGTTCCTACTGGTACATACTGACAGTCCATGCAGCTCGTCTGGTGCAAAAGCTATTTCCTTCTGGAGCAGGGTCTGTACTTCCCTATTTAAGCTATGTTGAGACCTGACCCCAGTTAGTTTTTCTACTTCTATGGTGAGCTTGGGAGTCACATGTTAAAGATAGGGGAGCCACGAGATGGAAGGGGCTGGGTCCCTAATTGCCACTTGGGAGAAAGTCACCAGTGATTGGGAATGTCTATTTTGAAAGCAAGAAATAAACTTTTATTCTAAGATACTGAGCTATCAAGGGTGTATCTATTATAGCAGATGGCCATACCTTAACTAATATAATGCTCTAGTTACCTCCATGCTTTAGAATCCAGGGGAGACTGCCCCAAGGCTCCAGAGAGAGGAGGGAAATTTCCCTTAAAGCCAAATGCTACCTCATACCTCCTCATTTTCCGCTCCAGGATTAACCTCCGCCCAGGATGATTGAAATTGGGAATGTCAGTCCCTTCCAAAAGAAATCGCTGCTTCCCGCGCCCCCACCACCACCACCATCCACAGTGATGTTATCAGACCCTAAAGTCCCAAAAAAATGTTTAAACAATAATCCAACATTAACACATTTCCCAAAGTCTGCGCTTTCAACCTTAATACCATATATAGGTCCTCACCGGCCCCACCCATTGGGTGAAGCTGCGCTCAGCTCAGTTTCTTTATATTCTCTCATCAACGTTTTAAAAAGTCTTACCCATGCTCATTTCATCCCAAAAAATTACTTTTGAACCAAAGGAAAAGGAAGAGACGGAGGAGGAGAAAAGAAGGAGAAAGAAGAGGAGAAGTCAGAGAACTATTTGTAGAAGATGCTACTGTGTTATCTCTGGCCCACAAATTATCCACACTGGAGACCTCAGAGGACAGCTCTTGCATTGTCAGAGTTGAGGCCAAGAAGCAGCATTGTGTCTGAGAAAGAACGACCTGGAGTCTGGAGGACAGGCTCTGGACCTGACTAAGCCACTCACTGACCCTCAGTCTTGTCTACGCCCTGGGTCTTGGTTTTTCCATCTGGAGCTAATTCCTATTTCCCAGGCCACACAAGCCTGAGATGAGAATTAGAGCAAATAATAGCCCAAAAGAGACAGAAATGGGTGTGGCATCACTGCTAATGCCACCGTCACTCTTGCTGTCACAGAACCACTCTGAGCACCATTCAGTCATTCATGCAGCACACACACATTGAATGAGCTGGTACACAAGAATAACAAGGATGTCACAGCCCCTGCTCCCCCAGGGCTTGCCTTCTAGTGGAAGAAATAAGTTTTCATCAGATAATGAAATAAATTAGTGTATAATTACAAACCGACATAAATATTCTGAGGGAAAGCAAACCATTCTATGAGAGCAAGTGAAGAATAAGTTGGCTTAAATGCTTCTCTGAAGACATAACACTTGAACTGACATCTGAAGCATGAGTAGGAGTTAATCAGGCAAAAAAGAGAGTGGAGGAGGAACATTCTAAGTAGATGGTACAACAAGTGCCAAGGCTCCGTGATGGGGGGAGAGAGCCGTGACAGTGTTGGTGGAAGTGAAAGGCCAGCATGGAGGGAACACAGAGGAGGCCGAGGGGGAGACTGCCATGAAATGAGGCCGGGGAAGCAGGCAAGGGCCAGGTCCCGTGGGCCTTAAGACTCCACTAAAAAGTTTGGTCTTCCTGATAAGACCAATGGGAGGCCAGTGAAGGGGGAAGTGACATGACCAGGCCGGTGTTTGGAAAGGATCACTTTGGTTGTGATGAAGACAATGGATTGGAATCAGCAAGAGAAGATGCAAGGAGACATGGTAATCCAGGAAGAGACGACGGAGGTGTAGACCACGGGTGGAAAACCAACAGACTGGAGTGACGGGTGGATAACGGGCTGAGAGCAGCTGCCGCGGACATCCTGCGCTCTCAGCGGCTCATGAAATTTGCAAGGTGCCTTTGGTTTTCCACAATGGAATCTCATTTTACCGAGGGCTTAGATTTTGAGGGCTGTGCGTAAGACAAGAATTGCGTAGAGTCAAAGTACCCTTGAAAAGCTCATACACCACTCCTAAAGTCCAGTATCCACGGGTTCGTTTACACGGCCCTGAACAGGGATTTTTAGGCACACTAAAGTTAGAGAGGCACTGAACTAGAATAAAGAAAGCCACAGAAGGAAGGCCCATATGCAAATATCTGGGCATTCAAGTCACTGTGCTTTTAAAACTACTATTCAAACCCCTAGCAGTGAATGAGGGGATTTGGGGAAGAGAGGGAGGGGACGGAAACAATACACATAGAGAAGCAGAGGGTAAGAATCTTTAAAATGCTCCCAACTTCCTCAACATCTATTCCATTCAATTTTAATACGAAGCCTTTACGACTCTAACACATACTAATGATTACTTTCTCACGTCAGGGGGCCTGTGTGTAGGATTCCCACTCCAGCGTCTACTCCAGCCCCTGCTCCTCCTTCCCTGAAGGGGAGTTCTTTCCCAAGAGCCCTGCCCCCACCCCACTCCAGATCTACCTCAATGCTGAGTTCAGCTTGGCGCAAGCCAGGACCCTTGTACGGGGTACCCTTGTATCAGGATACAAGGTCGTGCTACTGTGACAAACAACCCCCTTCATCTCAGTGGCTTCAAACAGCAAAGATGACTTCTTACTCAAGCCACTGGCACATCATGGGTTGTTTGGGGCTGTGCTCCATGTCTCCTCACCCAACTGATGGAGCAGACCCCATTTCCAACCCTGCCTGTCACCAAGACAGAGAGAAAGAGAGCTCTGGAGGGCGCTTCACACAGTAATTAAATGCCCAGACGTGGCACGAGTCACTTCCATTGACAACTCATTGGCCAGAATTAATCACCAGGCTTCACCCAAGTATAAAAGGGCCAAGAAGTACAATCTTTCCATGTGTTCAGCAGGTGCATAGCCAGAATTATTTGACAAACAACACTAATGACTTCCACATGCTCTAAATGTACAATGACAAGAGAGAGGAGAGATGAGCTTTAATTATTAAATCTGTGTTTGGATCCTGGGCCCTGTGCAACCATGTGGCTGAATAAAATATGCCCCACTCATGCCCCAGGGGGCAGAGTAGGTGCCCAGAAATAGACTCCCAGACAGCATTTGGACCAGCTATCTTGGAAATTAAAGTGATATTCCAATAGAGGCAGCTGACAGCCTAGGACTTGGCTCCACTCTCTACCCGCTCCCCACGCTCTATGGGGACCAAATGCAGCATAAGGCACATTGGGGCTGGAGCTCTCTCTGTCACCAAAAATCTCTGACAGTCCCTGCCAAGTGCCTGGGCTAGGGGCAATGGATATACAGCTGAATTGCTGCCCTCAAGGAGCTCCCCGTGCAATGATTGTTAAATGCTATGTTTGATGGTTTCCAAATACGGTCGCCAACCAGTCCATCTCATTCCTAGACAGAAATGATGCTCTTCCCATCAATAGGTGGAACCCGTTTCCCCGCCCTTTGATTCTGACAAGCCTTGTGACTTGCTTTGACCAATAGAATGCAGCAAAGGTGAGGTTCTGAACCTTCTAAGCCCAAATCTTAAGAGGAATGGCCATTTCCAGTTCTTCCTTCTTGAAGCCCGGCCACCATACTGTAAGGAAGCCAGAGCTAGACCACTGAATGATTGGAGGCCATGCAGGAGGGGCCCTGGAGGGTGAGTGGCCATTTTGGACAGTCCAGTCACCGTGGGGCTTCCAGCTGAGTGTAGCCACACAAGTGACCTGAACGACACCAGATGGAGCAGAACTGCCCAGTGGAGGTCGGTCAACCCATAAAATCATGGGAGAAAAGGCAGTCGTTACTGGTAACCGCTAAGTTTTGGGCTGGTTTGTTACACAGTAACAGATGCGTGAAAAACACAGAATATCAGATGTATGCCCACAGTTCCCAGGGAGCCCAGAGAAAGAGGATCTAAGAATACCCTAAGAGGTGTTTTAGATTAGGTTCTCTGGAAACCGACTTTGAAATAGCTTTACACGAGCTTTATTGGGAGGGTGTGCTCTGGAGAGATGGACCCATAAAGAAGTGAGGATTGAACCGCAATGTGGCTGCATCTGAGGCCTCAGCTAATCCTGTGAGATGCTCTAGAGGTGGAAAGAAACTCAAAGTTGTCCCAAATTGAGGCAAGGGGCCTGGGTCTTTGTATCCCTTGCCCCAGCAGGGGGCATAACCTTAGGCACGGTCGCTCTCTGTGGCTGAGGACAGTCCCAGAGAAGGGATGCAGCTGTGAGCCCTGGGTCAGTGTTCTGAGTAGCTGAGGACAGAGACACCAGCCCTGGAGAGGGGAGCCGGGAGGAGAACGCAAGGTCTTCCACACGAGGTGAGCTGTGGTGCTTCAACAGGGGCGGGAAAGTGCCTGGTGAGTGAGGAAGGGGAGAGAGCCTCCAGCCAAAGGGAACAGCAAAAACAAAGGCTCGGATGCAAGAACTTGCATGGCAAGTACAAAAAGAATACATAGAAAAGCAGGTAAGAGATGAAGCAACATGGAGACATGTTTCAGAAAGATTCCTCTGTGGCAGCATGGAAGGTGGACCAGCAGAGTACAGATCAGAGGTGGAGAGACTGCCAATGATGCGGGAGAGAAAGCAAGTTAAACTTCGGGCTCCTGCTAGTGCACACTGGCTAGATCCTGAAGCGACTTCTTCCCTGAACAGGCACGTTCTATTGGGGTGCCGGAAGGGGAGGGGGAGTAGATCCTGGTGTGGTGGTTGGGGGCGGGGCGTCACGTGATGCACTACACCTTGCAAGGTGGACGGCTCTGCATCTCTGCATCTTCTTGAGGCATGGGGAGGGCAAAGGACACCCTGCGGCCTCGGAGGGCTCACGTGACCTGCGATTTCAAGGCATTCAAGTGCATGCGCCCAGACGTCCCGTCTCCCAGTCAAGGCCCTGACCAATCAAGCAGAGCCAGCTTGCTATGTTGAGAATTCAATTTTCTCTGGAAACCTGCTACTCAGAATTAAATCCTGGGCCCAACTTCCATTTTTTCTGCCCTCCAGATGCTGAAGAAAGTCTCCTTATCTGATGGCAAGGAGGACCCCCCGGCTTTCACCCTTCACCTCAAATTGGTGATCAATCACCCTCAGCCTTTCTTTGTCTTTTTCCAAAGCACCGATAGCTCCCAGCAACAATGGTCTAATTCCATAGTCTTTATCATTCCCACTTCCTCTGAGCCTCTCAGATGTCTGTGATGCCGTTCCCTCTAGTATGTTCCGTTCCACCAGTATGTTCCCTTTCACCAGTACATTCCCTTCCACCAGTACGTTCCCTTCCACCAGTATCCCATCCCAGTTCATCACTGGTGAAAGTTTTAACAACTACATTGCTAAAGTATGTCAGGGGCTATTAGCACTTCCACCCACCACCAGCGATGGAGTTCTCATTACCAACTGGCCAGTGGGTGATGCAACTCCAAAATCCCATTGGAGAACCTGTTTCCTAGGAACCACTCTTAGCACCAACTGTAGTCATCAGTCGGATACCCTAGAAACACATCAGGGATGGAGAGTTGCATGCAGAGGGCTTATTAGGGAGTGAGCTCAGTAACGACATCTGTGAAAGAGGGCAGACAGCAGGACTGGGCAGAGCGAGAAGCTGAACTCTGGTACATCTGTGACAGAGGCCCCAGTGAATCCCATGGAAAGCTCTAGAGCAGGGATGGCCCTTTAGAGATGTCTCAAAATGCAGCAAGAATAATCAGTCAGCCAGTGAGTTCAAACTGCCTCCGGGGAGGGCCGTAGCCTTGGGAGAGGCAGTTCCCTTTGGCCAAAGACAATTCTTGGGGAGGGACTCAGCTGAATGCTGTTGGCCATCAGTACTCCCATTGGATGAGAGAATGAGTACCTCAGTCTCAAGGGAGGGTACCTGGGGTTCATACTACAGCATCTGCTATACCCAGAGAGTGATCGTAGGCAACACAAGATGGAGAGTGGTGGTCAGTATCAGCCGTTGCTCAAGTCAAGAGGCGTCCACTGGATTTGACCACAAGGAGGTCGCTGGAGACCGGGAAGCAAGTTCACTCAGGGGAGCAGCAGGGACAAGCCCATCAGGATGCAGAGTAGCAGAAGGTGGGGAAGAGGAGATGACTCTTTTGACCTCTCCAGACCCTGCTAATATCTGGCTTCTTGTGTGGGTCGAGTTGTCCTTTAGGAATAGACAGCTTTGAGGATGGCCTGTACTATCTCCATACAAACATATAAACAGATGCACACACACAGGTACACGCTGAGATTTCCTGCGGCAGGGATCCAACCACAGGCTGTGAGCAGATCTCTATCTTCATTAGCCAAAACCTGAGCTCTGCACGTCGACTTGCAGAAACAGAGCCCGCCTCTCCCCGTACACCTGGAAGGTCAAGGTTCCCCAGATGGGGTCTCAGCTTTGTCTTTAAGTCTGATCAGAATCCTGGCAGCAACCCAAAGCAAGGAGAGCCAGGACACGAACAGCATCATTGACGACGGTTAATATCTATTGATTACCAGCTTTGTTCCAGGCACCTGTCAAGTAGTTTATACGCACTAGCTCATTCCATCCTCTCCAAACCCTGTGAGATGGGACTATCTACTATCCCATTTCACAGATGAGGAAGCAGAGACTCCAAGAAGTCAGCCAACTTGCTCACGGTTGTGCACCTGCAACCACGGTTGGCGGTAGCACCAGGATTTTGATTCCAATAAAGTTGACGACCTTGAGACGAGCAGGCCATTGAGAATGGGCGGGCTCATTCACTTATTCAGCAAATATTTATGGAGCACCTATTATGCGCCAAAACTGTCGCAGGCACCTAGCAAACATCAGGGAGTTAGGCCACAGACAGCCCTTCCCTCCTGGGGCTCATTTTCTAGCAGGAGAGATGGATACAAACAATAACTATCGTACAGATACATTTACTCATTCAGGTGTATTTAAAGGTTAGGGCATGCGGGGGTGTGGTGCCCAGATGGCCCACTTCTGAACTGAGGCTGGGAGTGCCGGCAGCCCATGGCATTCAGCAGAGTCTCTCTCCTCCAGAATTGCCCTCAGAGAAGGCAGTTGCTCCACTCAAGGTCACCACCCCCTGGGGCAGCCCACATCCCATAGCTGGTCCATCTGGGGTTATAAAGGCTCCAGTTCCCTCTCCTTAATGTGGAGCAACTCTGAAAGCCATCCTGTCACTGACTAACTGCCCCAGGTAACTCAAAGGAAGTTTCAAGCCATGCTGTGGCAGTGTCCCACATACAAAATAGAGGAAGATTGCTGCAGATGTTAGCTCAGTGCCAATCTTCCTCCAGCAAAAAGAGGAAGACTGCCAACAGATGTTAGCTCAGGGCCAATCTTTCTCACCAAAAAAAAGGAAAAGAGCCTTATTAGCATAACGTGAGATGTATGTGAAAGCATGTTTTCAGACTATACCTGTATGGGCACCTAGCTTCCCCTTGCTTGGGGGCCACAGCTTTGGAAGTGACTCCCCATGGTCGTCTCCTTATTTGCTGCAAATAAATTGTACTTTGTGTGACTACTACTTCTGATGAAGGCTTCGATGCCCACTCACCAAGAAGCGAACCCACTTTGGCTCGGTAACAATCCCAGCTCCACAGCTCCCCAGGGGGTCAGCTGAGGGCTCTTGACTACCTCCTAATTCAGCTCTTCCCTCTGCCCGGTCCTGCTTCCTCCCCTCCCCCCAGGTCTAGATCTGAGAACCCTCCCCAATAAACTGCTTGCAAGCAAAACTCTATCAGAGTCTGCTTCCCCAGGCACCCAACTTGTAACAGAAGGTCTACATTCCACGGGGAAAAAAAGACAAAACAGAGCAGAGTAAGGGGCATTGGGAGGACAGAGGCTGAAGGGGCAGCAGACTGTAGAATTAAATAAAATAGTTAAAGTGATCTCATCAAGCAGTGATAATCCAGCAAAGACTTGAAGAAGGGAAGGGTGTTATCCAAGTGGAGATCTGGCGGGAAAGCATCCCGGGGGGACGGGGAACAGTGAGGACCAGAAGGCAAGAGCACAGCAAGGAGGTCAGCATGGCTGGAGTGGAGGGAGGGAGGGAGGGGAAGACATCTCAGAGGGACTTGCAGCCACCGTAAGGTCCTCAGCTGTTTCTCTGAAAGGAGCAGAGAAGTGGCATGACCTGACTTGAAACATCCTCTGGTGAGGGCCGAAGCAGGCAGACCTGTCTGGAGGTCACTGCAGTAAACCAAACAGAGCTCTTGGCCAGGTCGACCAGGGTGGTGGCAGAGAAGGGGGTGAGAAGTGATCAGGTTAGGAATGTATTTCTAAAATCCAGCCAGCTTGATTGGCTGATGGACCAGCTGTAGGAAGTGAGAGAAAGAGAGGAGTCAAGAATGATGCCAAGGTGTTCGCGACACTGTGATTTATAACAAGAAGTATACATTTGGTCTTCGTACCCATTCCTGGCACAGAGCTCCTAAAACCCTGGGAATTTCCTAAGAGATGAGAGCAATTACGGTGTCTTTTGTTATGTCAATGGGGTGACTTCTGGAAAGCCCCTAGGTAACCTAAGGATGGGGGCTTGTTGCCAGGGGAACCAACCGCGTGATTAAAGGGTTGGAACTTTCAGCCACCCCCACCCCCCAACCTCCTGTGTATGTAATGAGCCCTCTATCCAAAAACAAAAAAGGATGAGGTTCAGAGAGCTTCCAGGTTGGGGAGCAGATGGAGGTGCTGGGAGAGTGGCGCTCAGAGAGGGCATGGGAGCTCCAAGCCCTTTCCCCATACCCTGCCCTGTGCACCTCTCCCATCGGGCTGTTCCTGAGCTACATCCTTTTATAAGAAACCAGTGATCTCGTAAGTCAACTGGTGTCCTGAGTTCTGTGTAACTGAACCCAGAGAGGGGGTTGGGGGAACCTCGGATCTATAGCTGATTGGTCCAAAGCACAGGTGACAACCTGGACTAGGGGTTGGCATCTGAAGTGGAGGCAGTCTTGTGGGACTGCATCCTTAACCTGAGGGACTGGATGCTGTCTCCAGGTGGACAGTGTCACAAATGGGTTGAATCGTAGGACACCCAGCTGGTATGGGAGAATGGCTTGGTGCTGTGGGGGAAAAACCCACACGCTGTAACTGGTGTCAGAATCGGAGTGTTTTTGTTCTGAGCAATGGAAGGAAGGACTTGCCAAGAGCTGAGGTGGGAAAGACCGCAGGCGAGGCAGGGTTAGGGAAGACCAGGAGTTCTGCCTTGGACGTGTATAGTCTGAGATTTACAGAGTAACAGCTCTGGGACTGAGTAGCCCCAGCTGAGCCTGTGACATGGTCATCCAACTGGTATAACAGATGGGGCTCAGGGACACAGTGGAAGTGGAAGTCACAGGAGGCTCCACGGAATAAGGGCCTGAAATTCCAAGACCCACTCCAAGCTCCTGTGGCATTCTAATTCTGTGAATGACAGACAGATGTCCTGACAGAGAAGTGTCTGTGCGACAATAAAGAAGAGTCACACTGCGTGCCGTGTGGGACTGAGCTGAGAGTGTATTCGGGGGTACTAGGAGGGGATCTGTGCAAATAGAGTGTGTCCCTGTGTATGGAGGTGTTGATTGTGAGTATGTGTGAGTGCTTGTGTGTGTGTGCTTCTGTGTGTGCATGTGTATGCATGCTCCTGTGAGAGTGTGTGCACATGTTTCCGTGAGGGTGTATGTGTGTGCATGCTCCTGTGTGTGTTTGTGTGTGTGCATGCTTCTGTGCATGTGTGCATGTCTGCATGTTTCTCTGAGTGTGTCCATGCATGTATATGCTTCTTTGAGTATGTGGACATTATGTGCATGTTTCTGTGCACGTGTGCATGCTCCTGCAAGTGTATCTATATGTGTGTGTGCATGCTTCTATGAATGTGTGTTCGTTTGGCAGTGCAGGTTCAGGGGCTGGACACACCCTGGAGCATGCAAGTGTGAGTGTCACAGTGGCCCTGGCAGCTGGGTGCACACTGATGTGAGTGACGACATGATGCCAGCTCAGGGCCTGACCCACTGTAGACACCTATGTGTATGTGAGGAATAAACAAATAGCTGCCATCAGCGTCGGAACAGAGCACATGGATCACCTGGAGGTGGGTGGGGGAATGCCCCCTTAGCCACCCTGAGCCACACAGGTCCCCTCGAAGCCCTGCACCGACTGTTCCGGGACATGGAGGTCCCCGCAGCTCCCCCAGTCCTTGTCCTTCTGCTCCCCTGGGCTGCTTTCAGGCTGGGCTGGGGAAACCACCGGCACAGCTCAGGCAAGGGAGGGTGGTTAACTCTCCATTTGCCATTAAACATAATCAGGGAGAAATCTGTGTGGAGCCCGCTGCTCTGGCCGATAAGTGATTCCCCAGAACAACAGATAAAAGCCTGGCACTAAAGTGCAGCCAGAAAAGATGTGTAATTGGGATGAAAGAATCCTTAAATCTGCACACTGCTTTTAACTTAGGAGGCTTAAATTACAATTAATAGTTCCCTTGAAGGAGGCGGGAGGGGAAATAGAGGAATTCCAAGACCTTGAGCTCAGAGCCCCGGGCTCCGTTCTCAGCTCTTCAGTGTTTAGGGGGGTGTTGGGGGTGGGGGGGCGTGAGGAGGGAGGAGAAAGCTGGCGATGGGAGGGAAGCCTTTTCAGGGTCTCAGCCTCCGGATGGGTTGCCAAACCCACCAGTTCCCAAACGAGCTAATCCAAACTCCTGGACCTTTGCCAGCCCCCGTCAAGCCATCCCTGGGACGTTGCCAATGTCAAAAGCCATTATCCCCATTTTGCAGATGGGGAAACTAAGGAGACACAAAGGCCCTAAGGCTGGGGTGCAGCTAATCCACCTGCACCTCCAAAACTAGGAGGAGTCTGAGAGCTCATCCTTCCTTATGATTCACTGGGGTGCAGACACCCAGAGACGGAAGGTATTTGCCCAACATCACACAGGGCAACAGAGTTTGCACTGGGTCCCAGGCCTCCTGGCTCCAGGGGCCATTCCCTCCTTTGTCCCCCTGGTCAGTGAGCCCAGAATCCTCTGAGGAGAGCATGGTTCTCTGGCACCAACCAGGCAGCCCCATCCTTCCCCCACCCACTCCCGGGGGCAGGGACTGAGACCTGACTACACTCACCTGGGGGAGGTTGGCGGTCCTCCTCCAGGCCTGGGCCTGCCCCTCCATCTTTGGTCGGCCCCATCTGGGCTACACCCTTCACGCTGGCACACAGAGTTGCCGGCTCTCCTCTGCCCAAGACTTTCTGCTTTCCACTCTAGTGTCATGCCCCAGGCTCTTCCTCTGGGGTCCTGCCTTAAGGGCAAAGCCATTGGCTGCAGGGCTATGGACAAGTGTTCAGGTGGGCGGCAGCCAGACACAAATCAGAATCTCAAAGCTGGCTGGCTGCCCTCCAAAAATGAGGGCTTGGGCCCTCAGACGACACTAGCAGACAGTCAGTGGGAGCCCTGGGAGCCGCCTGGGCATTCCCAGCGCTGGCTGAGCAGCTGCCCCTGCCGCCCGGCCAGGAGCACAAACTCCTGTGCTGGCGGGAGTTCCAAAGCTCCCTCACATGAGCTCATGGGTGGCTGGGTGCCCGACCCCACCATTCATGGCTTTGGAATGTGTTCCCTGGGCTGGCCGGCTTCAGTCCCCCAGCTCACCATAGCGGGTGCTGCCGCCTGCTCTTGGCCCTTCAAAGCCAGGCAAATTCCATCAAGGGCCTTTATCTAAGCCTGCCAAACTGTGTAAGCACATACATGCACGTGCATGTGTGTGTGTGCAAGCACCATGCATACAAGCATCCTGTGTGCATGGGTGAGTTCGCATGCACCTGTCTCTATGCCTGAGTGGGCATACGTGTGCACACTTGTGTGCATATGTGCATATTTTGCGTGTGTGTGTTCCGTGCATGAGTCGTTTTAAAAGAACGCAGCGGGATCCGCTTGGGGCCCTGTGTAGCTCACGCTTATTTATAGCTCTCCTCTGTCTGGTTCGTTTCCTCTAACTTCCCTGCAGAATGATATGAATGAAAATGACACTATTGACTATCTTGGTAACCATAAAAGACCTTATAGAAATAAGATTTTTATAGTTTGTGGACTGGGAGAATCAAAAGACTAAGAGTTATAGACTCGGAGGATAGGAGAGAATCAAGCTGAGGCGGTAGGAGAGGTCCCTATGGTGGATCGTCGGTGGGTTTTTTAAAACAAACTCATATAAATAAAGTGATTGTCTTGAAAGAGTTATGAGAGCCCTGAAGCTGGTGGGCAATATCTCCATGGCCTCTGCAGAGGCGGGAGGGTGGGCCTGCCGTGTCTGCCAGAGAGGAAACCCTCACTTTTTCTGAGTTCCTGCTCCCGGCCTCCCAAGAGAGGCGAAGGAGGCCGCAGCAGGACCTTCTTTCTCCTGGAGAGCTACTGTATTTGGCAGCCTTGGGAGAAGAGCCCCAAGGTGGGGCCCCACTAGCTCGTGCGGGTCTGTAAACCCTGCCTGGGGAGCCGGCGCCTCCGAGGCTGAGCCTGCAGATTCGGGGTCGGCAGCCCCTCCAATGTGAATGGAAATGAAGGCTGAGCACCCAGCCCTGCGCAGCGAGTCCCCCAGACCCTTCATGGGAAGCCGCACCACCACCAACACACCACCACCCACAACACCCCTGCAGGGAGGGCGCCTGCTTCTCCAGGCTGAGCCTGCGGCGGACTATTTTAGCAAAGCCCAAACCCAGTCCCACCATCTTCACCAGCGCCCACTTTGCATGTGTGCCTTCAGAAATGAGACAGACTCCATCCAGCTTTCCAGGTGCTCCCAATCTGGTCAGGAGGATGGAGAGGGGAAGCGTGGACAGGAAGATGTGCCCATACAGGTACACAGGGACACAGGTATGCAGGGACACAGGGACACAGGTGTGCAGGTACAGACAGAGAGCAGGGTTGAAACTTGGCAATGAAACTTCTGATTTTACTCATCTCAACACACGAGGTGCTGGCCCTGGACACACAGAGCTAAATCAAACTCAGTCCCAGCCCTCGAGGAGAAGCTTGTGCCCACTGGGGATAGGGACACTGACACAGACAATCACGGTACAGATGTTAAGGGCTGAATTGTACAAATTGCCCAGGGAGCATGGATTACCTCTGCCTGGGTGGTCAGGGAAGGCTCCTCGGAAGAAGAGGCATTTCTGCTGAGGCTTGAAGGACAGTGAGGACTGCACTAGAAAGATAAGGAAGAGAGGGCATGCCTGGCAGGAAGAACAGAGGATGCAAAGGCCTGGAGGTGAGAAGACACCAAGTGTATTTGGGAAATGGCTCAGGTGTCCAGAACATTAACAGCTGAGGGGTCAGGGTGGGGGGAGTTTGAAAGGAGTATTGGGGGCAGGTCTTGATTATTCACCGTGGTCCTAGGCTTCGTTCTGTGGGCAAGAGGGGAGCATGGAAGCACCTTAAGGAGGGGAAGCTATGGTCAGATTCACATTTCAGAAAGGTCACAGTGGACAGAGAGAGGTCAGGGAGGAGGGGGTGACCTGGCCCAGGGGTTCAGAGGGTGACAGCGTCATTGGAGAGCATCACATCGGAGTGTAAAGTCAGGGGAAGGTGAGAAGTGTTCCTCCCCAGCTTTGCATCTGCCGACTGTTCCCAACCCAGCTAACGGATGTTCAGACAAAGAGCGGGGTGGCACACTGAGCAGCCCAGCAGTCGGCAGCCCAGCTTCTCTGGCGCATCTCCTTCACTCTCTCCTCTCATTCTAGCCACCACCTCCCCACCCGCCCCAGCCTCCTGCTTGTTCCCAGCCCTCTGGAGCAACACCAGGTCCATGCCCTTGTCTACCACGAAAGGGACAATTCTGAAAACCAGACAGAAGCCATGCCACCCAGTCAGGCGGCCCGTTGGAAATAACCACCAGGCTTGAGAGACCATCCTGCCTCCTCTCTCCTCTCCCTGGGGAACTGGGGACCCGGGGTGAAGATCAAGGAGCGCCCACGTGTCAATGACCTGATTCCTTGTCTGCAGGTATCGATTTCTCTCCCTCCTGACCTTTCTGGAGAGGCACCCTGAATTCCGGGCCCCGTCATTACAGAGCCCAGAGCCGACGGTGGGGCCTTCAGGAGACCCAGCCCCCCTTGCCGCAGCCCCTCGGGGATGGGATGCGTCTGGGAGAGCAGCCTGACCACCGCTGTCAGCCGACCCGAGCGTGTCTGAATCGAGGCAAGCGGAGTGGGGCTCGATTCACACCGACTGGAGGCGAGCGGCGAGTTTATGGATCTTGATTACACCCAGCAGGGAGGCCTTCTTAGTGATGAGAGAGAAAATATTCAACAACCTGTCTTTGCAATGTGCTGATCTCTCGGAGAGAGGGAGAGCGGGAGGGAGTGGGGGAGGGGTTTGAGAGAAAGAAGGAGAGTGATTTACGATATAGGAGAGAGGAAAAGGATTTTTTTTTAATCCAGAGCTCCCCAAAACCACCTCAATCGTTCCTCTTTCTCATCATCTGTTTTTGCCTCGGTGTAACTTGGAGGCAATTTGATCCCATCCCTGTGGGCCTCTGCAAGCCGGCGCAAAGCTAAGCAGGATGTGGACCTGGGAACCCTTCCTGACCATTCGCTCAAAGCTGGGAGAAGGGGCCCAGCATCCCTGCCTCTTCCGAAGCCCCCTCTCTGCTCTGCCTTTTCACATTCTGCTTTATACTCAAACCGCATCTGCTTGCGCTCGGCCCCAACACAGGGCCTGGCTCATAGTTGCTGCTAATAAATGAGCAAACAGAAGAGTGGGGATGTATCTGGTTTCCCTCCGCCGGCAGAGACCTCACTGCCTGCCACAGCCCCAGCCCAGTAACTTGTACGAAGTCAGCCCTGGTGACACCTTTTGCATAAATGAGGGAGTGAATCACAGATCCCACACCCTATAGGGCTTCAGCACTGGCTCTAAGCTGCCCTTTACTCTGCATGCTATTTCTGGAGCTCATTCTGGTTTTAAATGATACATCATAGGCCCCCAGAAAAAAAAAAGATGTGCGGGGCGGGGGGGGGGGTGCTTTTTTGGAGACTACATTTTCAGTTGCTTCTTAAGAAATCATGGGAACTACAGTTGTAAATTGTTGGAGCTGAAAGCACTTCCCAGTGGACAGCCACGGGGGGCAGGGGGACAGGGTCCCTCAGTTTCTGCAAGAACCGCCAAGCTCTTCCCTCACGAGCCATCAGAAAGAAGTCCAGGCACTGATCTGATCACACCCTCTTCCTCCTCCGCCCCACGTCCTCTCTCCACCCTCCTCCACTCCCGGGGGGCTCTCCCAGGGCCCAGTTAAGACCTTGCCACGTCCCTTTCTGCCTCAGTCTCCTTACTTGAGGGATGGAGAGAGGCAGCTCGGAAGGAGAAGAAGGCACACTTGCCTTTACGTAAACAAGCAAGATTCCAACCTCCAGTGTGTGTCCTGGGATCCCGTGGGGGGAGGGAGCCGGACGCCCAGGTGGGGAGGGATGGGTGGATGCCAGGCCTGCCCCCACCAGCAGAAGAGGGGAGACCCTCATCTAGGACCAGCCTCCACCTCCCCCTCCCAGGGGAACTTTGCAAGATCTTCAAAGCCTGCGAATTCAGGGTCTCCAGGGAAGTCAGGTATTGGGCATCTGCTGACCCTGAGGCAGGCCGGGTCAGCAAGCTGGGCTCTCCAGGCTGCCAGGGGCCCCAGCGGGGACCTCTGCCCCCCCTGCCTTCCTTTTCCAGTGCTGACCCCAGCGGCTGCTGAGAACCCGTGTGGGCCAGCCCCCCTGCCTCTGGCTCTGTAAAGCTTGGTACCCACCAAGAGAGGACGGGGGCAGCGCCACAGGGACGATGCCCAAGCTCCTAAACTTTACACTGAAAGTTAATCCACTGAAGCGTAGCCCAAAATAAGCGCACTGCCTAATGTGCCGGGAACTGCCGGTCGCGGGGCCAGACTGCTAGCGGATGTCTGTGCATCTCCGCCCGGAGCCTGCATTTAGCGCCAGCGAGGGAGTCTGGGCTGGAGCGCCGCTTTCACACCGACTCGAGCCGCGAGTTTATGGATCTTGATTGCACCCAGCAGGGAATCCTTTTTAGTGATGAGAGAAAAAATATTCAACAACCTGTCTTTGCATTGGGTGTGTTGGACACACTTCCCTGCTTCGGAATCAGACATATGCAAGCTGTGGGAGTAGAGCCGCTGTCAGCAGGCCAGAAACACTCCTCTCCTCTCCACGTCCCCGTGGAGGGGGGCGGGGAGCCCAGAGGGGCCGGCCGGCCCCGGCTCGGCGGGGAGGGAAGAGGCAGCCCCCCCAGCGCGGCTCCCACCTCGGCGTCCGCCTCCTCCCCATCCACAGCCGCCCGCCTCCCTCCTCGGCCTGCGGAGCGCCTGGGCGGTCCTCCGGGGAGCCGCTCCCGCGTGGGGCCCGCTGACAGCGAGCCCAGCAGAATATTGTATTAGTTGGTTGTGAGCTGTGTTCTCGTCAGGGTATCTGAGTTTCACAGAACAGACGGGGTGAGAGTTTTTGTGCTATATCCAGATTGGCTTAAAATAATGTCGTTTTTGTAGCTTATTAAACCACAGAAACTACACCAAAGTCATGTACGCTGCTGCCAGCAAACTTGCAGAGTTGGGGTTGGGGTAGGAGCGAGCTCAGCCCAAGGCCCAGGCCCCAAGGCCAAATCGCAGAGGAGAAGGGAGGCAGCCATCTTCTCCCGATGCCCCATCCTTGGGCAGCAGGCTGAGGGGTCTGCAGCAACCCCTGCCCGCCCAGACCCTAGAACCCCCTCCAGGACACCTGAGAGAGCTCAGGGATGGGGGCCCTGCAGGCATAGGGGCTGCAGGGGGCTGAGGCGTGCGCTGCCTGCAGCCAGAGCACAGGCTGAGAAACGACAGGTCCAGACCCTATGTGGGGAGGCGGGGTCCAGGCAGGGTCCAGGCAGGGGGGATGGACATCCCAGTTTCAGCCTGTATCTGGGTTTGTCGTCTTTTTCAGGACTGCGGGAGAGAGGCAGGGCCTGGGGCACTGGGAACGGGAGGGGCCTGCAGAGGAGCACCAGGCGGTAAAGACTCACCGGTGCCCCTCCTGGTCAGAAAGGCCCCCCCCTTCTTGTCTGACAGACCCTCTCCCTCCCAGTCCTGAAGGAATGGCTGTGTCCCCTACCTGTGGGGAGGGTGGAGACAAGTGGAAAGGGCTCCTAGGAGACTGGGGCAAGGAGCAATGCCGCAGCAGCCCTTGCTCTCTGTCATCCTGCCTGAATCTGAAGAATCATGACCAGAGCTGCCTGCAGTGGCCTATCTAATGGAATCTTCACAACCAGCAGAGAGGCGTGTGCTGTAATGATCCCTAAGTGTCAGATAAGGAAACTGAGGCTCAGAGAGGTAGAGCGATTTACCCGAGAACACACAGCTACAGAATGGTGACGTTCGAATTTGAACCCCCAATTGACCACAGAATGAGAGTCCTAACCCCTGTACCGTGGGCCTCGCTGGCATCTGAGACTTAAGAATGAATGACGTGCAGCTCCATTTCTCGTACAATCTCCTATGTGAGCTTTTTAGAAATGGAGACACTTAAAGAAAATGAAAAATATTCAAGGGGAAATCGATACCCACCCCCCCCACCTTTTCCTGATGTGTCCATTGGCCGTCCCTCTGACCTTCTGCCTCCCCAACCTATGTATCCATCAGAAGAGAATCCACGGCCAACCCAAACCTCCCAGAGCCAGGCAATGCCCTGGCCACTCCATGGGCACGTGTCTCAGCCACCACGGCCACAGGCTTCCCTGGCCTCCTGAGGGACCTGGGTGTGTGGCAGGAGCTGCTCTCCTCCCGTGGTGTCCATCCACCCAGGTGTCTGGAGACCTGGGAGCCATTCTCAACAAGCCCCTCAGGTTCCCCTATATTCAGTCTGCTACCCACTACTGAGGCTTCTTCCTTCTAAATCTCCTCCCCCCCCTCCCCCGACCCCAACCCTACCCCAGCCCGGGCCTTATCACCCTTTTACGTGGATCCTTGCATTCCTCAGGTCACCAGCCCCACTGGCTCCGGTCTCTCTCTCTGCAATCCACACTGCAGCCAGAGTGACCCTCCTAGGGTGACCACGCCACTCTCCCCATCTCAAGGGCCCCCACCACCTGTGCTATAGAACAGAGGTCTCACGCCTTAACCTGGCCTTCGAAGACCCTGCACAAGCCACCCGTGCTCGCGTCTCTGCCTCACCCCTGTGCCCGCCCCCACCAACCACCCAGAAGGAACGGCCCTCCCAAACCCAAGCTCCCTTGACGCCCCCCTGCTTCGGCTCAGTTAGGACCACCTGCCTGACACTCGGGCTTTGTGGGATCAACTTCACATTCCCCCCAAAAAAAGTCCTGCTGGGAACAAAGAGCATAAGACAGAGAGCATCAAAGCAGTGGTCCAGAGGCCCTGCGCAGAAGTCAGAGACCGGGGACACAGCTTTGAGTTCGATACACAGAACCTGTTGGTAGTTAAGATTTGGGCCTGGGCCCAATTCTTAGCTCTGGTATTTGGGCACATTGTCAAAAAAAAAAAAACTCTCTTGGTGCCTCAGTTTCCCCAAGTGTAAAATAGGGTAATAACAGCACTTACCTCCTAAATTGATTGTGAGGATTAAAATACTTAATATACATAAAGGGCTTTGAGCAGGCCTGGCATACAGAGTTACATAAATGCTAGCTGCTATTATTAATCATCACCATCATCATCATCATCTCACACGGCCCATCCAAGCCACACTTCTTTTGACTTTGACCCCTTTGATCCTTGATGGCCCTAACAAAATCCCCCTGCCTCCCTTTTTCTCCTCTTCTTCTTCCTCCCCCTCCTCCTCCTCTCCTCTCTTTCTCTCGCATGCACATCCTTACACACATATATGCCAGATTCATATATTCAGATGCATATGGGCACACATACCCAGGTACACACACTCGCACATGCACACACGCATGCGTACAAGCACCCACATGCTTTCACATCAGCCTCCCCACCCTCAGAACTCTTGCACCTTGGGGTCCTCTGCAGCCGCAGTGTCGGGGCCCTGGTCTCTGTCTCTCTACCCTGTTGACACATCAGAATCCAGTCGGGAGCTCCCCAAGAGCCCTGCCCAGGTTCCTCCTACCGCCCAGAGGACCAGGCCCACTTCATCCCCAGCCAGCACCCAGTCCCTACACTGCTCGGTGGCTGGGGTGCTGGTGGCTGGTGGGGATGGGGCGAGGCTGGTGCCGTGAAACCAGCAGGCATGTGGGCAAACGAGATGGTCCCTGGGAGGATGGGAAGTTCCTTCTATATCCTGACTCAGCAAAGTTGCCGCCTTTCTCAGCTCCTGCTCTGGCAGATCCCAGCCAGCCAGCCACATCATTCCCATGGGCAGGAGGTCCCATCGGAATTAGAAATGTTTGTCTCCTGAGTAGTTTGCTGTCGTCTCCTCTGTAAAGTGCCCAGGGTGCTCCAAGACTTCCCTCACAGCCTCACAGAAGCTTCTAGACAGGGCTCTTTCACACCAGGACCCTTTGGCAACACCCAGCTCAGGCTAGCACTTTTATGCATCCAAGCCTCTGTTTCAGGGTGGGGAAGGGGAGATTTGGAGGGAGGAAGAACTGAGTTCAAATGCATAACCTCCCTACTGTGTGATTTCAGGGGCATGGCTCAACCTCTCTGAGCCTGTTTCCTCCTGGAGACAAGAATCTGTACTCAGGGCTGTTGTGGGGAGTGAGAAGGACAATGAATAAGAATGCACTGGAGAAATTCTGAAGTATCAGACAAGGAAAGGTTGTTTACCATCACCTTGCGGGCTGTGCTAGGCTTTCTCCATTGCTTTCTCCCAGATCTGTTGTCTGCTCTGCTCTGTGCCCCAGGACCCTCACCAACACAAAGGGCGTCCCCCAGGCTCCCCGACACCTGGCTTCCAGTCCAGCTAATGCGCGACACCAGCGCAACAGGGCAGGAAAAGAGAGAGGTTGGGAGTACATCCTCATCTCTTCCCGGACTCACTGCGTCCTGGCACTGCTGTCACAGTCTGTGGGCACAGCTCTGTCAAGTGGCCTCTCTCTGTCCCTCCTTTTGCCCCTTCAGGCCTAAGAGGAGCCACAGCTTCCTCTCTCTATCACTAATGTCCAGAAGCTTCACCATCTTTTGCTGTTTCTCTTACCCTGCCTCTCCCTCTCAGATCAAACTGTCCTCAGTTATGCCTTTTGGGTCCACCAGCCTTCCCAAGCTGACCCTAGTGCAAATCATAACTGGACCTGCCCGCATCTTCCATGCTCACCCGGGCTGTTCTGTGTCTCGAAGATGCCATGGGCATCCAGCTCTGCCACCCCTGCTTGCTGAGTCTCTATGGCTGTGGGTCACTGAGGACTCCCAGGATGAAGCTGGAGAAGACAAGGAGGGACAGGAATGATTCCGGCTGCCCCGCTGGTCCCTGAGCAGAAGGGGCCTCGTCCTGTGCCTCTTGCTGTCGACACTCCCTCCACATAGAGCGGGCAAGCTGTCTGGGTGAAGACCTGCCCAGTCCCTGCAGCCCGGGGCCCCGGGAGACTCAGGGAGGGCCTTTGTCCCCCACACCTGGAGCTCAGCGCCCGCTTTCCCTGCGCGGTGCAAGCTCTGGTTTAATTAAGGATCTTCGGAGAGAATTCTCTCTTGTTATTTTCTGAATAAATTAAGGAAGTAACTTTGATGCAATATCATTCTCATCTAATCAAGAACATTCTGAAATTACCATATTGTTTTCCATTAGAAACCCCATCAGCCCCCAAATCAGATAACCAGGCTGGAGGCTGCCAAAGCCCCTCTGTCCTGGGGCGGGTGTGGGCTGTGGGGACAGAAAGGGACTCCTCGCTCCTGCCACAATCCCTGGTTGAGTTCGTGAGACTGCTCAGGGCTCTCAGCAGGGCTCCTCGGCCCTGGTCAGGTCTGGGGAGGGGTCCCCCAGGCCAAGGGCAAAGGGGAGGGGCCAGAGAAGGCCTGAGGAGTGGGTTGAATCTGATCAGAACCCGCCCAGGAGCTTCTTGGCTGTTCGGCTGGGAAGGGGAAAAGGTCAGGCTCTTGACCTCCAGCCGTACTCCCCACCTAAGGCAACCTCACAAGGACAAGAGGAAGGGGTCTCACGGGTCCCAGCTGGCACCAGTGGGCAAAAGAGGGGGGGCCTGGGGGTCCAACATCCGAGAAAAGGTGGAAGACCGCCCACGAGAGGTGAGGCCAGAGGCTGCTGGGGATTTGCAAAATTTCCCTGCGAAGCTGACTTCCCATCTCTGACGAAGCCCCTTGAAGGCTTCAGCTGAGGGTGTCAGGACCACAGCAAGCCCGGGGCCCATGAAGGGAAGATGGGAGGACGCCTGGGCTGGACCATCCTCCAAGGAACCTCACTGCCACTGTCCACGGTCTCCTCCTGGAGCGTGCTCTCCAATCGGTCACACAGGTGGGAGCTGAGGCCAGCCAGAGTCCAGGGCATGACTCCAGGCCCCTTTCTGAGGTCCGTTCCAGGGCTGTGCAACCTTGTACTGAAAGAGACCCATGTCCATCCTTAAGAAAAGAGGGTGAATGAAATTGTTTTTAGAAGTGCCCGGTGATCAAGTCAGAATCTCTTTCTGTTGGTCTATTTGTCCCTATTGTTTTTTTCAGTCTCTGTGACTTTCTTTAACTCTTGTTTCTCTCTCTCTCCCCACTCTCTCTTGCTTTGTCACTCTCTCTTTCTTTTTTTTTTTTTGAGGAAGATTAGCCCTGAGCTAACTACCGCCAGTCCTCCTCTTTTTGCTGAGGAAGCCTGGCCCTGAGCTAACATTGTGCCCATCTTATTTTACTTTATATGTTGGATGCCTACCACAGTATGGTGTGCCAAGTGGTGTCATGTCCGCACCCGGGATCCGAACCAACAAACCCTGGGCCGCCGAGAAGCGGAACATGCGAAATTAACAGCTGCACCACCAGGCCGGCCCCCTGTCACTCTCTCTCTCTTACTCTCTGTCTTGCTCACTCTCTCCTGTCTCTTCTCTCTTCCCTTCCCTCCTCCTGTCTCCTCTCTCTCTCTCTCTCCTGTGTCCACTTCCCACCATGCTTCAGGCCTTTGAGAAGCCAAGAGCCTTACCTAGACCCAGTGAGGACAACCTCCCCCACCCCCCTACACACACACACTCCGGGTTCCGCCTGGCTCTGCATCTCCCAGAGCCAAAGCTGGGCAGTGAGGGAGCAGCAGATGCCGGGGAGCAAGCCAAGGCTCTCCACAGCACTCCTGACGCGGCCCCGGAGCCAAGAGGACACGACCAGGCGATGCCATCGCTCCAAAGTCAGTGTGAAGGAGGACACCGAGGGGGTGAAGGAGAATGACAGGGAGAGGGGCTGACACGTGGCAGAGAACGGTGTGTGTGAGGGCGGATGGGGACTGAACAGTGCGGAAGGGTCCAGGGAGGGCGGAATCCCAGGACAGAGTGGGAGCCAGCCCGAGAGGCTTGCTAAGCCCCAGATATTCTTTGCAAGTGGTGAGTTATTCTCCTTGTCTCTGGGACCCAAAGCTCAGCAGAGGGCCAGGCATACAGAAAGCCCAGGAGACATCTGCAGAACTGAATAAATAACTCAGAGAACAATCCACACTATGGTGTAGGCATGTCCCCCCTACGCACATGGAGGAAGGGGCTCTGGACAGCAGCCTGGATCCACGAGGCCCAGAAAGGCAGCCACCAGGGGGCACTCTGGGGAGCGGGGTTTTGGCCTTGGGCATGGGGGGGGGGGGCGGCGGGGGGGCGGCGGGCCAAGGGGGGAGCCAATGCTGTCTGCCCTGCTGGGTTTGGGGCTGGGAGCCCACAGACACCAAGCACAGCCAGAAAAAGCCAGCAGCTCACAGGTGGATCCATTTATTCATTATGCAAAGGGGTCTCAAAGTGGCTGTTTGTGCCATGCTCCTGGGTGAGGTACACTTGCCTCCTGTGAGTGTGGGTGTGGGATGTGCACGGAGGTGGTGGGCACAAGTGTGGGTAGGTCTGGAGTGGGTGAGGTTGTAGACCGAGCAGGATGGGGCGGGATGAGCATGAGTGGGAAGGACCTGCTTGCAGGTCTAGGGGGAAACAGCCCATGAACGGACAGAGCCTGGACCGTGGGAGGGGTCCAAGGGCAGCACCCAGCCAGAAGGCGCAGGACCAGTTCCACTGCTGCTGCTCAGCTTACTTTCTGCTCTAACCCTCAGGGGTGGGGGGTATTTTCTTCTAGAGACCTTGCCCACGGATTTCCAGGACCCCCACAATCCCTGGGGGCTGCCATCTCCCCTGAGCCCACAGTCAACCGCTTGACGTTGACAGCCTATCTTACCACAATGGGCTCAATCTGAAGTCACTAAGAGGTGTTTTAATATATTTGGCTTGGTGAATACTTCCCACAGTCTCTTCCAGGTTTTTCTGGCTTTGATTTCCAACTCAGCTCCTGCTAGCTGGCTGCCTGACACACAGTAGGGATCCCTGCTGGCCCACACTGCTGGAGCTGCCTCTTCCTGATCTCCACCTCCTGTCCCAAGCTGAGGCAGGTCTCGAACCTCCCTTGGTCACTGGGGATTAACAGCTGCCTTTCTTTCTAGACTACAGGTCTGGCACTCAATTTCAGTTCTGAATTGCTCTCCCCAGCCCCCACCTTCCCTCCCTGCTGCTCCCCCAAATGCCCAGCCCCAGGGAGCCAGAGAAGGGCTGGGATCCCCTTAAGGACTCCAGCATTCACCCCCAGGCAGCCTATAGGCTGCTCCCAGAAGACATACCCAGTTCCTGGCCTGAGCCCTGGCTGGGACCCAGCCCAGCGCGTAGGGACGCCCCAGCCATGGCTGGCTGAAGCTTGTTGTCTAAGCTGGCCTGGGGGTGCCTGGGAGTGAGTGGGAGGGTGGCCCCACGGGGCTCTGAGAGCAGGCACACCCTGGGTGAGGTCATGCCTGCTTCACACCTCTGGTATTCCGGCTGATCGCTATCTCCTCCCCCAGCCCTCAGGTTACTCCGCAGCAAGAGGTGGGCAGAAGAGATGCTGATCCTGCAGATCAGGCCTGAGGCAAGATGGGGCTGTGGCTGAGTGTGGCCTGCCCGCCCGCGGCTCCCAGAACCACCCCCGCCTACCTCCTGCTGCCCCACCAGATGGACAGACAGACAGAGCTGGCTGCCCCATGGGAGAAACATCTGCTCCCCAGTATCCCACCTCTACCAAGCTAAACCCTGTCCCACGGCTGGGCGTCCCGGGAAGGACGCTCCCCATTCCTCACCCAAGAAGCCAGCCCCCAGGGGGAGGGTGCCTGAGGGAGGGGGCAGGTTCCCAGAGGGCTTTCCCCTTGGGAACACACTTCTTCACCTCCCACCCCGCCCCCTGGGCCTCCTCACCTCTGCCTCAACCAAACTTTCACAATTCCAGTAGCCATTTTCAATAGGGGAAGCATATTATTTATCCTGCAAACTTTTGAGAATGAAAGGATGATGATCAGATGCTGAGAGTGTCCCAGAAAAACCGGATAGATGGCTGCCTTAATTATGGAGCCCCCAACCTGTGCTGGACCCCCAAGAAGGCACGTGGGCATTCTGATGGGCTCCAACTCTGAGAAAGCCTGACTCCTTGGCCTGGGGTTCTTCAGCAGAGAAAGGTCCAGCTTTTTCTCAACAGGATGGCAAGGGTAGGGAAGGGGTTCCCGAGGGATCAGGAATGGGGCCCAAGTGCCAGCAGCTTTCAGAGACTCGGCGCTGATGTTTCATATTCTCTTCACTCCCCTCATCCGTGGTTTGAGTCAGGGAACTCGAAGCCCTGAGATGACGGCAGGCCACACTTGTTGGGGGGAAACGGGATCTTCCCGGGTGATGAAGACATCCTCTCCCCTTCCATCCCTCTTCATGCGCCAACACACACCCCTCCACTCCCTCTCCTCCTGTCTGCCTCCTTTATACGCTACAGCTAAGCCAGTGCCTCTCAGAGTGTCGTCCTCAGACTGGCAGCATCAGCATCTCCTGGGAACTCACTAGAAAAGCGCATTCTTAGGCCCCACCCAACCTACTGAGCCAGAAACTCTCAGATCTGAAGCAGTTAAGAGCATTGCTTCACTCCTCAGACTTTAACGGATGTACAGATCACCTATTAAAATACAGATTATTGGGCCAGCCCGGCGGCACAGCGGTTAAGTGCGCATGTTCCAGTTTGGCAGCCCGGGGTTCGCTGGTTCGGATCCCAGCTGCGGACACGGCACCGCTTGGCAGGCCATGCTGTAGTAGGCGTCCCACATATAAAGTGGAGGAAGATGGGCACGGATGTTAGCTCAGGGCCAGTCTTCCTCAGCAAAAAGAGGAGGATTGGCAGCAGATGTTAGCTCAGGGCTAATCTTCCTAAAAATAATAATAAAATAGTAATAAAATATAAATGCAGTTTAGGATTCCAGAGGTCTGGGAGGGGGCTGATAGTCTGCGTATCTTCGAAGCTCCCAGATGAGGCCCTGGTGCTAGTCCACAAACCACACTTGGAATAACAAGGCCCTGGACACCCTAGTTTTCTCCACCCTGGCTGCACTTTAAAAGTGCCTGGGGAGCCTTTAAAAATGCCAATACCTGGGCCCTGGCTCCAGACATTCTGATGTAATTGATCTGAGGTGAGAGTGGGGCATGGGCGGGTTTTAAAGTCTGGCTGGGTGATTCTAAGACACATCCAAAGTCCTCAGCCGGGGGCAGGCAGACGTGCTTGACCTGCATGCACCCCGTGTCCCCACTCGCCCTCTGGGACCCCTTTCTCTCCTCGGTCCTCCTTATCCCCTTCCACATCTCCTCACCCACATCTGCAGGCATGTGACACCCATACGTACAAGTACATGGACAGACAGAGCCTCAGACACACACAGAGCAGGCAGGCAGGCATGATTGCACACGCCCAGGCAAACGCAGACACGGACAACCCATTTGTATACATGCTGTGAACACCCTCAGGGACGGATAGCTAGATGGACAAATGCGAGCAAACAGAGCCTGCAGGAGCACACACCAGCCATGAAGGAGTCAGACCTCCTCCAACTGTTCCAGTGGTGTGACTCTCCGTCCCATTGCTCCAGACGACGGGAGCCATCAGTGCCCGGTGGCAGGCCAACCCAGCCTCAGGATCTCCCAGGGGCCTTGGGCACCATGCCTGCCCCACTGCCCAGGCAGGCCAGCCACGGAGGGGCACGCTTCCCGGGGGGCTGTGGGTGTCTTCAGCCCCCAGCGCATCACAGTGCTGCTGAGTCCTGGCCTCCTTTGAGTTTACCGTCCCGCGCCCCACCCCCACCCCGTGTGCGGGGGGCGGGGGGAGGGGGGGCCTCCACAGACAGGCCTGATTGATGGCTCAGGGGGCCTGTGGCTGCCGCAGGCCTATTTTATGATGTCATTAGGCAGCTTCGGCAGCGGGAAGGAATCCCTCCTGACATCATAAAGAACTTGATATTTCGCTAATGTTATCTTGGCGGCGTGTCGCCCTGACATTTTCTCTCAGCAGCGCTCCCCCCAGGACCTGGAGTTGTCTAACTACAGCCTGGAAAAAATGCAAAATAGGCAAATGCCCCCTCGGGGGACAGCGGGAGAAAGCTAATAGACCAGGCCGGTCTCCCCACCCACCGAGGGGGTGTAGGTGGGAAGCGCGATGTGTTTGTCAAAGGGGACCCAAGGCTGCCTTCCTCCCGCAGCCTCCTCGCAGCTTGGGCCACCTCTGCCCAGCAGTGGGAGGAAGTCGGACGCTGAGGTTCCAGAACCAGCTGGCCACCCAGAGGCTACAGGACTTGGACAAAGCCCCTGACGTTCTGGGCCTCAGTGACCCCATCCACACCACGGGGGATTTGGCCCAGACAATTTCAAAGACTGTCTCAGGCTCTGTTGAGGGCCTTGAAGCTGCAGGGGAGGGCGCTGGGGTCACAGAGGTAAGAAGGGGAGACCCCATCCTAGGCTGGGAACTGGAACTCTATAGACAACTGCAGAGAAGCTGGGTGGCATGGTTTACAATCCCCCACCCCCAGGAAGGGTTTGGGGGGACAGACACAAAATGCCAAGAGGTTTCCCCAGCCTGAAGCCCCATGTCTTCAAAAGACCAAGACCAGCCGCTGATTCTGAGGCAAAACTGAGGTGGCCCTGGTGCAAATTCCTTGCGCTGGCCTGGCAGGCAGTAGCCAGCAGAAAGTGACCATTCTCTCCTTCCGAGGGTGACACGGGTGGCTCAGGGCTTGGTAAAGGAGAAAGATCTGACAGCCATGGGTGCCTCCTAGATCCACTTCCCAAAGAGCCTCGGGTTAAATCAATCTCCAAACCCTCTTCCACCCCAGCAGCCATCACCCACCCCCACCCCCGACTCCAGAATCCCTGGCAGATGGGCCTCCAGCTGACTACCTCCAGAGATGGGGAGCTCACTCCTTCCCCCAGGCAGCCCAGCCATCCCGCTCCCTGTGGCTTCCCCGAAGGGGTTAAACTCCACCTCCTGGGCCTGGTGGGATATGGCTGCTCCCACCCCCCAGGACAGTCCTGCAGAGACACCAAATGCCTCCCCCAGCCCCACCCCTGCCCCATCCCCCTGCAAGAGTGCAGGAGGAGCCAGGGTCGTGCTCTGTTTTCAGAGGGGGAATATTTGTCTTCAAAGAGCGTAACTGGCCATTTTAACCTGGGGTCCATGGTCAGAACTGCAGTTGAATAGAATATGTCCCCTGTAATCCTCTGTATCTGATTTTATGCCTTGAAAAACACTGTTTGAGAAGGGTCCGTAGGCTACAGCAGACTGCTAAAGAAGTCCATGGCATTAAAAAAAATAGTTAAGCAGTCTGCTCTGGAATCCAGACAAAGCCCCTTTTAGCCATCAATGTGTCGGGTTTGGGAAAATCATCCTGGCCTGGGCGTGTGTCCCAGCTCTGGAGAACCCCTCCTCCCCATCTTTGAAGAAAGGACTTTAAAAGTAAAGGTGGGTAAGACCAAGACCCGCTCCCAGGTCTGACCATCCCCCTCGTGTTTCCTCTGTGCCCTGAGGTGACTCTTCTGCCCGACCCCTAGCCTCCTGGATCTGAGCTGAGCAGGCCACCCAGCAGACAGTGATGGCCCTGCTGAGGGTCAAGCATGGGTCTAGGGGGCAGGCAAAGATGGATTGGACCCAATCATGGCTTCTGGAAGTTCTCAGCGTGTAAGGTAGACACCCTTTAGCACGCCTGCCTGTCCACCCTTCCCCAGCAGAGCAAGGGCTTCCTGCACGACCCCTCGGCCCAGGCTGCCCCCTGGGTCTAATCTCTGGGCTCAGGCCCTTCCAGCACCTAACTGGACTACCTACCTTAACCTGAATGCCCTCACTCCCGTGGAGAGGCTCGCTGAGCGCGAGCCCCCAAGAAGGACCACCTCAGCCTTAGATGCGCCTGCAGCCCCACTGCCTCAATAGAAAGGTAATGGCGAAGTAAGGCCCCTCCAGAGCTGCAGGAGAACAATAACCTCGGCTCGCCCCAGTGGGTGGACAGCCACTCCTCTGCTTTGGTACTCTCCAAAATGATGAGCAGTTCTTCATTCCACAAAGATTGACTGAGCGCCCACGATCTGCCAGGCACTGTTTCAGACGGTGGAAACAAAGACAAAAATCCCTGCTCCCAAGGAGCTTACATTCTCCCGGGAAGACACCAGCAGCAGAAAGTAAATAAGTAAAAATCATGGTATGGTATACCAGAGGATGAGAAGTGCTATAGATAAAATAGATCAGAAAAGGGAGCGTGTTCCTCATGAAGAAGGTGGCATTTGAATAAAGACCTGAAGGGGGTGGCAAAGGGAGCCATGAGGATATCTGGAGGAAGAACATTCCAGCAAAGGGCACATCACATGCAAAGGTCCTGAGGCAGGAATGTGGCCGACACATTTTGGGATCAGCCAGGACGGCGGTGTGGTTGGAGGGAAGTGAGATGGGGGAGAACAACAGAGACAGTGACAGGTGGGGAGGTGGATCACACAGGGCCTTCAGACTGCTGAGAGGACCTCCGCTTTACTCCACGTGAGATGGGAACCACGGGAGGTTTTGAGCAGACAAGTGATATGACGTGACTTGAATGTGAACAGGATCACTATGGCTACAGTGTAGAGAAAAGATCATCGGGGAGTGGTGGGAAGATGATGGCGCTCCGCCCGCTGCCATGGCAGTGGAAGTGGAGGGAAGTGGCTGGATTCGGGGTGTGTTCCGTTAGGAGGAATGACGCACACCAGGCATTGCCCCTCGCCCTGCGCACCATCTTCTCTCAGCCTCACAACCACCCTGTGGGGTAGATGCTTTATCCCCATTGTACAGATAAAGAAACCAAGGCTCAGAAAGGTCACACAGCCAGGAAGTGAGAGATTCGACCAAGGCTTATCCCAACCCAAAGTCCAGGTTCTTCACAGTCCACTTCAGTGCCTGCCTGGTCAGGATCCCAAGAAGGAGAACGCCTAGCCACGGACCCCAAGAGAGGGGAACAAAGGCAAGACACTTACCAGCTGAGAACTTCATGCTAATTTGGAATTGTCCACAAACTGTCATCCTAACATGCTTTCTTTTTACATCAAAGCTCAAATGATACTTATTGGTGTTACAGGTGTCTTTATTTTCGTGTATACGGTTTCCAACTTTTTTTTTTTGAGGAAGATTAGCCCTGAGCTAATGGCTGCCAATCCTCCTCTTTTTGCTGAGGAAGACTGGCCCTGAGCTAACATCCATGCCCATCTTCCTCTCAGTTTCCAACTTTGAATCAATTGTTTTATTTTAAATTCCATCCAATATCATCAGTGAAGGGAAAAGCCTGCAAGGAGAGGGAAGGCATTTGATAATGGCGAGATCTGAACGGGGGCACCTCATTTCTCCCCAGAGTCAGGCATCAGCGCTCATGTTCCAAGCACCACTGCGGGCAGGGAACCTGGGCAGACAGGAGTAACGCTGCCCCAGGCCCTGCAGGATGAACCGGAGAGACATTTGCAGCCAGCACCGGAGAGGGACCACATCCAGGGGGAGGCTGCCTGGGGATGAGCCTGGGACTGAGCAGGGTGGGCCAGCCGGGGAAGGCTGGAATCAGAACCCAGACGGGAGGAAGAGCAGCGTCACATCAAATCCCAGGAAAGGTCCAGCAATGGCAGAAGGGACCGTCCGCAGACAAGCAGTTGAGCTGGGGCAGGGGGGCTCCGAAGTCCGAGCTAGCGGGTCTTCCAGCCGGCCGTGGGGCCACCCTTCACCGGCACTGTAGGAAGCCGCAAGAGGGAAGGAGAAAAAGTCGTGGGGTCTCACTCTGAGCTACTGCCGGGGGCGATTATTAAAATGCAGTGGGGTGCAATGGCTTTAATTTAAAGAGCCCCAGGAGACTGCGTGGCTCTGGGGCTGAGTCCACATGGGGGATGGGAGTGGGGAGCCCTCCCTAGAGGTTGAAGTGGGGCTTCTAAGGCTCATCTGTCACCTCCAGAGCAGCCCAAGGCCAGGTCTCTTCAAGTGAGTTGTTAGAAGGAAAGGCGGGAAGGACAGAAGGATGGAGACCAAAAAAAGGAGAAAGGAGGGGGAGTGGAAAGAAGAATAGCAAAAGGAATGGAGATAAGACAAGGAAAGAGAGGGAGAAATAAATAAGTCAGAGCAGGCAGGTCCTTCTGCAGAAGCCCCAAGCCCTGCTCTGGCCGGGGCAGCAAAGCTTCCCTTCAAACACAGCAAAGGCTCATGAACGTCCAGGAGGCTCCAGCCACTGGGCAAAGACTGAAATGGTGACCCAGAGCTGCTGCAGTGACATGGAAGGTTCCATCCTGCTCACCTTGATGCAGCTGTGCCTGCATGCTGAAACAGATACTAACACCCTCACATGGAGATGTGCACACCCAGAAAAGCACCAACACACGGGCGCAGCCATGGAAATGCTCACTGACGCATGTCCGTGGGCAGAGTTACAGATGTGTACAACACCCAGAGAGGCAGAGAGGCGTTGGAAAGGACACAAATGCTGTCCAGTGATGCTTGCATGGATGCCAACAGAAAGGCGTGGACCCACGTCCCCAGATACCGACAGAGGTGGTCAGATGTGCCAATAGGGATACACCTGCACAGATATTGAAAGATACATACACATGGACATCCACAGACACAGGCAGAAATGTACACACACACAGAGACCGACAGACGCATACATGCCAGAAGTTCACTTACACACAGATGTGGAGGCATGCATACACAGGTACGCACTGACGCACAGGCACACCTTGACACGTACATGAGCACAACTACATAGATGTACTTAATTCTTGCACTGACAGGTGATGCATATACGCACACATTTATAAGGACACAAGCTCCCAGATGTATCCTCAGACACATGCACATGCACAAAGGTACACTCAGAGACACAGGCTGACATGCTCAGGTATTGCCAGCAGCCAGGCAGACACACACACCTCTGGGCTCTGCTCTGAGCTCAAGCCCCAGGTCTCAGCATCATCCCTGAGCTGGCTGTCCTCAAGCCAGGTGCTCTCCTGCCCCTCTCCCGCCAGCTGCCCGGCTTTGACTAGCTCCCTGGCGCTCAGGCCCTCCCACCTCCCTTCATCTGCCCATTGGCCCTGGCCCAGGCTCCAGGATGGCAATGGCCCCATTCTCCCAGGTGCCGATTCAGCCAGATTTCACACCCAGAAGTGGAACCAGGCCAGCAGGGCTTGTTGC
Source organism: Equus asinus (assembly GCF_041296235.1). Classification (NCBI taxonomy): domain Eukaryota; kingdom Metazoa; phylum Chordata; class Mammalia; order Perissodactyla; family Equidae; genus Equus; species Equus asinus. The sequence continues at coordinate 84,775,012 of NC_091794.1, forward strand.
AGCACGCTTGGGGCATCGGTGCGGGGGTGGCGGGAGGGAGCCAGGATCCTGTAGTAGCAGAGAGGGGAGCAGCCCCAGCTGCTGTGCAGGCCTGCCAGACAAGGCTGCCGGCTTCCTCTTCTCCAAGTCATCCACCCTCTGCAGGCCTCAGGCTCCCCACCTCTGAAATGGGACAATATGCCTGTCTAGTTGACATGTCAATTAAATGGACACATCACCTCCCAGATGACAAAGAGATCTTGCCTAACCTTCTGTTGTGTCATCTTTATGAGAACCCTAAGACGGGGTGTTATTTTCCACGTTTTATACTAGAAAGCTGAGCTCAGGAAGGTTACCCAAGGGAGCAGACAGGACTGGAACCCAGATTCCGCCTCCAAATTCCACATCTTTCGTGGCCAATAAATATGCAGAGCATGAGCTGCCAGAGTCCAGTGACTTGCCCATAGCAGACATCACTAACTGATCACAGTCTCTTTTTTTGGTGAACTCAGACTTGGCCTCGGAATCCTTCTCAACACACCACTCCAGACAGACATTCATAATTGGCCAGAGTTGGCACCCAGGATGAAACTTACTGCCATCCTGTCACCACATTTAAGTCATCTAACTCATAAGGTGGACGTCACAATTAAATAAAACCAAGGGCAGAAAGTGCTTTGGAAGAGCACAAGTGATGTGCCTATCAGATGAATTTTAGTACAGTTTCCAAAGGCTGTTGACATTCAAGTCCTCTCAAGTTTCACCACACTGGGGTGGAAGATTAGGGACAGGACAGCCAATGTCATTGCTCCATTTCACAGAGGAAGAGACTGAGGCTCAGACAAGTGAGTCCAGGATCACACCACTAAGAGTCAGAGGTGGGACCAGGAGTCAAGCATTGATTCTTGTTTCAGTGCTCTTTGAGCATGCACGGCCCCAGACCGGCCAGGCCAGAGTGTGTGGGTACGGGGGAGCGAGGGCTGGGAGGGCAGCAGGCGGACCCAGTGTCCTCCCAGCAGAAAGGAATCGACCCCACGACTAATTGGTTCAGAGTGCTTCTTTTGACCCTAATTAGCTATTTGTCATGTCTCCATTTGCATACCAGAAAAGATGCAAATTTGCATATTTGTAAATGAGGCCGGGCCTGGATGTGGGTTCTGGAAGAGCTTGGCAGTTGCTGGCAGGCAGGAAGGCAGCTGGCTCCTGAAGCATGGGCCACGCAAGGAGGAGATTTGGAAGACAGTTCCTTGGCTCAGGGCTGCAAGGTGCTCTCAGCAGGGGTCAGACAAGACGGCCCACCTCGCTCCCTCCCCCAGGGCTGAGTGGTGGGCAGGGAGAATGGGTGAGCCTAAGGCTGCTATTTTGATTAGATGAAACAAGGGAGGGGGGGAATATAAAGTAATTTCAGGACGCTCTGTGCTGGGAAGCCTTCTGTTCCCGTCCTTGGAGAGAAGCTGTAACACTCACAAAGGGAGGGACGTCCCCCTCCACCTCGCTGGAGAGGCAAAGGTTTGGGAGGGAACCGGGGTCAGGGGGAATCGACCCCCAACACACACACACACTCTCTCTCTCTCCTCGACTCTCAGAGGCACACCTACACACTCACACATCTACAATTCACCTACGCATACACACACACACACAAGCCTCAGCCCCCCGGCAGCACCCTGACACACAACACCCCCAGACCCACAAAGACACTCCAACAGGCAGCTCTAACTGGAGAGGCACATTCGCACATGCAGACATGCCCAGACTTCCCGCCACATACACATTCACGCCCTTACACATACAGACGCACACTCAGACACTCGAACACAGATGTAGGCATACAGACTCATTTAAGCTGTGCGTAAATATTTACATACACGCACACTCAAGACATACACGAGCACATCCTTGCTAAGGCCAAATTCCCTGGCAAGTTCTGGAAATTCTGACCCCTCTGCCAGAGTCTCTCGTGCCTCTTTGGGAAGAGACAAAGGAAGCTGGGGAGCCACCCTTCTTAGAAAAGGAACAAGTGTAGCTCCAGGGAATTGGACCCCAAGTAGGGAGTGGTCCCTTCTCTAGGAAAGCAATGAGAAGCAATGCCCCAGTACCCTCTGGGCTTTGGCGTAGGGCTTGGAGCAGGGTCTGGGTGGGCCTTGACAAACAGCAAAGCATGGTGGACAGGGGACACGGGGGACAAGGGAGCAATGACACATTGGTAGGGCCTGGCCCGCGCATTAGGCAGGAACACATCAGCGCCTCCAGAATTCCCATGGCGCCAGTGTGGAACGGGGTGGCGCCAGCTGCTGCACCTTTAGGCACGCAGGCACCAAGATGCCAGGCTCAAAGGGAGCCCCAGACTCATGGGACTTCCCAGGATCTGGGGCCTGGGTGCTGGACCCTGGGGTGAGGGACAAATGCCTCAAGTGCTGTTCTCATTCCCAGCACGTCCTCCCCAATGCCTGCACCTCAAAAGGCAAGCTCAATAGCTCCGTATTTGTAAATTAAATATAGCCGCACTCCAGCTTTCCAAAGAACTGGGAAGGAGAGAAGGAGAAAGAAAAAGAGAGAGAGGAAGAGAAGAAGAGCTGCCGCCCTCAGGAAAGTCTGGCTGGTACAGATTGCCTGAGTCATGAATATTCATCTGGCGAATGAGGAGAGCGGGAGTTTGCATAACAGCTCCACCCACCCAACTGAAAGAAATGTCACCGCCTTTGCCAATAAAGTGCCAAAGGAAGCCGGTGGAGGCTGCCAGCCAGACGGTGCCAAACTGCTGACTTCCACTCCCAGGCGTGGAGAAAGCACATTGTTTCCGGCCCAAGGAGCCGCCACTTGGGGCTGAGGGAATGGAGCTGGCTGCAGGGAGAGAACCAAGAAGAAAAGTTTCACTTGCCACCCACGGGAAGCCTGGTGGGCAGAGCACCTGGGTCACAGCCCTGCCCAGAGCCCCTCCAAAGAGAGGCTCAAACCCCGCTGATGGAGGGCACCCACTCTGGCTGACCACCAAGGGCCCAGGTGCCAAGGGCGGGCTCCCGGCTGAGAGCTCCATGCTTGGGACTCCCTTAAAGAAATCTCAAGAGGGTCCTCATGAGTCCTGGGTGTCGCTAGAGACCAAGAGGCAGAGGGACAAACTAGCTGTCACTTCGGCGCCGAAGTCCATAGTAACCTTGGCCCCATTTTGCAGGAGGGAACACCCAACTATGGTGACTCTTCCCTCTCTGGGTCACACTCACTTCCAAGACCCAGTCCCACTCTCTCTTATTCCAGGAAGTCTTCTCTGAGCCTTTTCCCCAAGACAGAGTCCGTCTCTCCATCCCCAGTACCCACCAAGGCCTGAAAGCGTGCCTCGATGCCAGCCTGTTTCCTGCCATGGCTGCTTCCTCCCCAGGCTGAGCTGGGAGGGCAGGGGCTGTGGTTGATGAGTGGTCTCAGAGTCCCAGCCCCGCAGGAGATTCAGAGAAGGCATCTTGAGCAATTTGTGGAACGGAGTCATTGTCTCCCATCCCTCCCCATCCCTGTGCCTGTACCTGGCCCTGGGTCCTTCCTGCTGCCCCGAATCATGCTTGTCAAGTCCCCGGGAGGGGACGCATCCTGTCTCGGCAGCTCAGTCGGGGCCCGTTGGGATGGGCGCTGAGCGGCTGGCCTACCATCCTCGGGCCCCGCTCCCCACGGAGAGAGTGGAGAGCCTAACCGCGGCATCCCATCCTCGTGGCGGCACCCACTGGGTGGTGTTACGAACCCGCCTGTCTGCCCGCCACTCCGCCACAGCTGGCTCCCTGCAGTAATTACCTCCATGAATGGAAGACGCAGAGCTGGAGGGAGGACGACGTTCTCTTCGTACAGAAAAGCAATTAGGGCTGTGGGCGTCTCCAGCTGCTGTTCCTGTTACGTAAAGTTTGGGATGTGTATTTGGGACTTAATGAGGATATTTATGTGTTTGCATCTTACCTTCACAGACTGTTCATTTCAAGCATCCCAAGTATTCTCGGGCCGAGTACGCAGCAGTACAAGCCAGGCGACAGGCTCCAAGGGAGCAGGACCACCTCTGGGTACCAAAGAGCCCTCTCCCAGAGCTCACGGAACCCCAGAAATCAATGATGACACATACCTGCAGCCTGGCTCCCTTCTGCAGCATCCCTGACAAGTCCACACTCCGCTTGAGGTCTCTGGGGACTGGAATTCCTTCACTCCCTCTTTCACGGTTAAAACATCTGCAATTGTTGCAAAGTTCTTCCTGGAACTGAGCCAAAATCTGCCTCCTTGCGGCATCCTTGCACTGGCTCAAACACGGCCCCAGGACCACACAGGACATGTCGCTCCCTCTGCCCCAGGTCAGCCATTAGTCCTGCAGGAGGTAAATGGGTGTTAAATTGAAAACATTTCTGGGGTCGAAGAAGTTTGGAAAAACTCTGCGTCGAAGTTTGAGCTGTGGTTCTGAGCTGTGAGTGCAGCATTTCATGAACGTGTTTGCTCACAGAACCCTTTTCTGCAGAAAAACCTCAAAAAGCTAAGTTTCTAAGGAGCACGTTTTAGGAAACTGCTTCTGCAGGTGAAAAACAGGGGCCTGATTCCTTGGCCTGAGCTCCTTCAAGCATTTCTCCTAGACTGCACATGACTCCTGGGCTCTCCACAGCCTGGTCGTTTTCTGTAGGTGAGCCCTGTCCACGTGTCTGTGTTCCTCCATGCTTCCTGAGGAGCTCTGGCCCCTGAGAGTCCAGAAGTTCCTTTATCTCCCCATGCTCCCACTGATGCGATCGAAACACCATTGGAGGCCTGGCAGCTAAACCAGAATGTCTTCCCCAAATGTCCTTCCCACAAGCCCCCACCGAACCTCAGTCCTTCTGCTGCTCTCAGGCCCTACAGCTGGAACCCACAGACAGACCCCCTCATACCAGGGGCTCCAAACAATGGGGTGCCTGCTGTGCCATCCCCGGACAGCCAGAGGGTGGGCCCAGGTGAGCCCCAAATATCTGTGCACCAACTAGTAATTCACACCCACCTGGGCTTTTTCACAGCATCACCCAAAGCATGGATTTGTTCTGGCATCTAGTCACCTCAGACTCGCAGACAGAGTGTTCCAAGCCCCCAGGTTCCAGGCCCGGAAGTCATCCCAGACTGAGGTTCACACCTGCCCCTGGAGGCCCCGGCTCCACCAGGCCTCTTCTCTCCTGCGCCTTTAATTGCCCCTCCATCCCCCGTTCTCATCATCCTTCAAGTATGTGTTCAAGCCCAGGCAAGGAAAAGAGCTTCATCTGACTGGCCAAGTCCACTAGATTGCTAGTGGCTCCCTGGCCTGGCTGTGGGGAGAAAGACTCTAAGGCCTCCTCCGGGCTCGGCAGCATGGTTAGTGATGTCTGCCAGCGCTGGGGAGGGGGGAGGTGGCACACATGCCAGTTATTGCCATCCCTAATCAAGGCTCAGTTCCTTGCCTCAGATCTGCATCCCCAGCTATAACCCTCCTTTCTCCCACAGCAAACTCCCCCACTCCTCCACTCACCCACGTACAGGCCCTCTCTCACCAAAACGGCCTGCTCTGAGGGCACCAACAAACCCCTATTTGTCAAGTCCCATGCCCTCTCTTGGTCTCAATGCCTTTGCAGCATTAGACATGGTTGACCTTTCTCTGGAAATTCACCCCCGCCTCCATGGAATTCTGAGGCCCTTGATGCCCCTGGGAGCCCCTCGCCTTCCTGACCACTCAACCTGTTCATTCTCCATCGCATAAATGCTGCCGTGTTCCGGGGCCCGGTGTTCAGCCGTCTACTGCGCCTGCCGGGGCAGCCCCTCGCTGCGAGAGCTCAAACACCGCTTTGCCCCTGGGGAAAAGACCCCCGTCGCCTGTGCCTCTATGCCCAGCAGCCACTATCACAAAGCTCTGACAGCCCAGCGCCTCCTCCTTCCTCCAGAATCAGTCCCTGCTGTTGGTTTCCCACCACCCATCATCCTCCCAGGCTCCAGGACCAAATTCTTGGCTTGCGTTTGACTCCTTATCCACATCCATTAAATCACCATGTGCCAATTCCTCTTATTTAATATTTATCTAATTTACGAAATGAAAATAGCTTTATTATTTGTTCTGATTGAAAGACATGATATACGCTCAATATTAAAAAAAAAAATCAAACCAATGCTTAAAATTATGAAAAAGAAAGTAAAAATCACCCAAAATCCTTCCGCCCAGATATAACCACTCCTAGCATTTTGGTGAACAGCCTTGCAGACATATCCCTATGCATACATACACATAGAGATCTATGTATATAATTTTATAGACGAAGGATTGTATTATACATCCTGTTCTCGCGGACACCTGCTTTTCTCTCTCAACAATATGTCATAGACATCTTTCTATGTCAATATATAGAGCTCTACAAAATTATTTTAATTACTTCATCATATTCCATTGTATGGATGTGTCACACTTCAACTGGGTCTCTATTGATTGTTTAGACTGTTGTCAAGATTTTACTCCCATAAACAGTGTTGTGATAAATAGCCGTGTGCATATGTCTTTGCTCGTTTTTGCAATCATCTCCTTAGAATAAAACCCCACAAATGAGATGGCTACAATAAGGGTATGCTAGTTCTGATTTTGCCACCCTGCCCTTCCGGAAACTTGCAACAATGCACTTCCATCTGCAGCACTCCGGCTCCTTTCGGCCTGCGCCCTCGCCAACCCTGAGTGCGAATGGTTGGCGAAATGACAGAAGGCAAACGACACTCACTTTTATTGGCATGGCCTAGATTCTTAGTAAATGACTATCTTTTCACATTTGGGGTCATTTGTAGTTATTTTCTTTGTGAATTGCTTGTTCACGTCCTTTGCACATTTCTCTAATGAGATATTTATCATATTCTTAGTGAGTTGTAAGAGTTCTTTGTGCATTTGAGATCAGATTAAACGCTTGTCTACAATATATGTTTTCTCTTTTTCCTTTACTTTTCCTTTAATGGTCTTTAAGGTATTTAAGTTTTTAATTTTCATATATTCAAATGTATCAATCTTTTATGATTCCGGGATATCACCTCATGCTTAGAAGGGCCTTCTTCACTTTCAGATAACCAAAATATTCATGTATATTTATGTCACTATGGTCTTCGTGGCTTGATCTTGGTGGAGTAAGGCAGAAAACCAGCTTTATCGCAACATCATTTATAAAATAGCCCATGTTTTTCAAACTCAATAGAAATGCCATTTTATCATATATGAAATTCCCTTAAATACTTGCATCCATTTCTAGACTCTCTTTTCGATCCCAATGATCTCCTATTCTTACATAAAAATTTTCATTTTTGTCCCGTTAGAGAACATTTTAATATCTGCTAGAGAAAGCATCATTTTTCTTTTTAGGAATTTTCCTGACTACTGCTATTTTTCATTCTTCCAGATAAGCTTTATAATTATTTTTTCTAATTCAAAAGGGAAAAAAGGCATCCTGTTAGGGTCTTGATCAGATTGTCTTAATTTTGTACATTCGTTTAACGAGAACTGAAATCCTTATAGTATTAAATCTTTCCACCTAAGAATTAGGTGTCAGATTTATTCAAATCCTTTCATACCCCTCAGAAGATCGTTCTGTTTCTTCATGTAAATTCTACATGTTTCTTGCGAAGTTTATTTCCAGGTATTTTGTGTTGTTGTTTTTTTCCTGACAGTGTGAATGAGACCTTTCATTTTCCCTTCTAGATGGTCATTTTATAAATAGAAAAGCTATTTGCTTTTGTTTATTGTTTTGTTACTGGTCGTTTTACTAAAATCTTTGTTTTTTCCAATTGTTTTTGGGAAATGGGTTTTGGGTTTTCCAGATAAATAATCATCTTATCTGCAAACCATGATTATTTGCTCTCCTCCACCAGTATTTATACTTTCTATTTCATCTTCCTGTCTAATTGCAATGTCTAGCACTTTAGGAAAAGTATTTTTTAAAATATTGATAACAATAGCTACCCTGGTCTAGTTTCTGACTCTAACAAGAATGTCTGTAGGGTTTCACCAGCCTAATTCTCTCGTTCCATCCCTTCCAACCCTGTCACCACTATCCTAGCCTGGCCCATATTAATTTCTCAGCTGTGTTATCACAAACATGAGGAATAAGGATACAGGGTTTGAAGTCAGATGACCTGTGTTCAAAACCTGATTGCCATTTACTAACTACATGGTCCAGGCAAGATCTCTGAAATGCAGTTTAAAAAAAAGGGAGGGGGGAGAAGAAGAGTCATTGTAAGGATTAAGTGAGATAATACACACACCATGCGCATTATCAGTAAATGATAATATTTTTTTAAGTCTCAGCCCCCAACTTCCCCTTCCAAACCAACCTATACCTGCACTTAGGCTGATCTTCCCAAAACACCACTGTGTTCACACGGCTCCAATACTCCCCTCCGCTGCTTACAGCTCTTCAGTTAGCCCCCATTCCCAACAGAATCAAGTCCAAATTCTTAAACTTGCATTTGAGTCCTTCCATTATTCAACCCCAAACCTCCTTCCAGCTTATTTCCTGCAGGCCCCTGCCACCCCTCGCCTATCACACACCACCACCAACCCTTTAATTCCAGCCTAGATGTTCTCCTCCTTATTGGCTGCCTAATACCAAGCAGGTTCTCACTCCCCACTCAGACCCCTCTGTCAGCCCATGTATCAGCTTTTAGTTGAAAGGAATACAAAAATAAAATCCAAACTGGTTTAATAATAGTGGATTTATTAGCTCACTTAACTGAATAGTCCAGATGGCACAGGCTTCAGGTATGGTTCGATCAAGGCTGAATGCCATTTTCCTGAGATTTTCCAGGATCTTCCCACTTCCATATTTTGACAGTAGTCTCAGGTTGTGTTCCCAGTCACCAGATGTCTGCCAGGAATCAGGGCCACAAGCTTGTTCATTTGAATTCAGATAGAGAGAGATTGGATATGTTTCTCCAGCCATCTAACAAAAATTCTGAGCTTCCGTCTGATTGGGCCAACCTAAAGCAATCCCTGTGACCAGAGGAATGTGTGTGCTGATTAGTTTAGAACAAGCCAATGTGCCAAGGTGTGTGAGTGTGGGAGGGTTATCTGGATTGGCTACACCACTCAGAACTTATCTGCACAGTCGCATACACTGCTGGAGATGGATGGGGTGCTGACAACCTCGACTGCACTACGACCTCTTCCAATTTGCTTTCCTGGGACCCAGGCTTCCTTAAAGGCCCAGACCTCTGACAACATGCCCCTCTCTCTTACCTCCCAGAGCCCTTACTCTCAGCTCCACCCAGGGGAAGCACAGCCATATATGATTTATTTATATAGTCATTTGTCCGTCCTTCCCAGTTAGTAATCACAGAACTGATTAAAGCCTGCAAACCATTTTATACAAGCTAGCCCTTTTGACCTTCACAACAATCCTCTGAAACTCAGAGAGGTTAAGTGACTTGCACTATGTCACACAGCCAGAGATGGCACTGCCCCAGAGGCCTCCAAAGCAAGATCTCTCTTTCCCTTCTGTCTCTCTCTCTGTCACACACACACACCCACGCACACACACTCATACACACACACCACACTCCCTCCCTCAACTCAGACCTGACCCGAAGGTGCAGAAACCCAACTGGCACCACTTCCTTTTTCCCACTTCACCTCAATTTCTAGAGCTCTTAGACTTCTTCCAAAAAGTACAGAGAAAGTTTCTTGCCAGACAGCAGTTTCTAAGATTTGTGTGACAAGGCCGGGTAAAATTCAAATGACTCTGGGTGATTTAATCTGCTTGGGGCCGGGTGGTAAATCAGAACAGCCCGGGCTGCCACAGCCGCCCCAGAAACCCACAAGCCGCGCCGACGCAGGAGTGCATCTGCAGATCTGCAGGTGAGGCCCCGGAAGCGGGAACCGCGGCCCGGGGAGTTCCCCTCCACTGCCCTCGGAATCCATTTGGAGGGTCCTCCAGCCCACAGCCTCTCCCGGCCTACATGTTCCACCAGAAAACATCTTCCCCAAGGACGCAGCCCCAGTTCCTGCCCGCCCTGCTGCTCCCCCACAGTCAGGGCTGCCTCCCCAGCTCACAGCGGACTTTCCACAGGAAAGAGCCCAGCACTGGTCAAGCTTTCACTGAAACTGCTGCCTCCCCGCCGGGCCCTTGCACACCCACACGCCCATTACCTCATTTCATCTTCACAACAACTTAATGAGGGAGGCATGTCCACCCTCAGTTTATGGGTGACTTAACCGAGGCTTGGAACGATTAAATAACTTGCCCAGGGTTGTTCCATAGCTGGCAGGAGGCAGAGCCAAGATTCAGACCTCGATTCACAAGCCTCCAAAATCCTCAGCCTCTTGACTCTATGCCTCTGTGGAGGCCGAGGAAGGAGGAAGACAGGAGCTGTGACCGGAACCACGTTGTCCGAGGAAAGAGCGGGAGCGGTCCCCGGCTGAAGGGGAACTGCTGTTCTTGAGCAAATGAAACAATAGTTTTTTCAAAGGAGAAGGTCATCACACTTACTGCATCCCACGCTGTGCCACGCACGTGTGTGCATGTGGGTGCCGTGTGCCCGGGGCTCCATATCCATCGTCCTAACCATAACCCTGTGAGCAGTGGGGTGCTGGTAAATAGTCACCAACCAGGAATATGCAAGAGAGTAAAGAGCCCTGATTTGTAGCATTTGCCAATTTCAGTGGTGTAAATCCTCCCACCGTGGTCAATTTCAAGCTCCCCGTCGGATGTCACTGGACATGCAGGTGGGAAGGGATGCCCTCAGTGGATTCTGTAAGCCAGGAGGAACCCCCCACCAACACACGGCCGCCGGTCAGAGAGGTTTTGTTAAAGCCACTTCACAGATGAGATGGTACCAAAAGGCGCTCGGGCTGAAATGCGCTTCCTTACAGTTTTCTCAAGTGCATGTTCTCTTCACAGCTCCGTGTTCCCTGAGCAGGAGGCGACTTGACGCAGGGAGCCACGGCCACTGACCTCTGACCTCCAAAGGCAGGTAGACGCCTGGGAGGTCCTGGAGGGCAGAAGAGGAGCAGGGGGTAGGAGGGCAGCAGCTCGAGGTTCAGCATAAGGAAGAACCTTCTGAAGGCCCTTCTAGGCTGACGCTCCAGGAAGACGGCATCCAGCTGCGCCTGGCAAGCGGTACGTGCTCCATAATGAATGAATGAAGGAAGGAAAGGAAGAGCCATTACATCCACGTTGCATTGGCACCTCAAACTCACCAAATCCAAAACTGAATTCACCACCTTTCCCAAAAAAAACCCATCCCTCCTCTTGGGTTTCTTGTCTCAACGAATGTCACCCAGCTGGAAACCTGGGAGTCCTTGGCTCTCCCTCCTCCTCAGTCGCCGCATCCAGTCAATCAACAAGTCCCATCTCTCCCGCTTCCCAGGTCCTCTGGAACAGACGCTGGCCTCAGTATACCCACTCCGCTCCCCTGGCTCAGACGGTCGCCGTCTCTCCCTGAGCTGACCCCACGCTTCCTGACTGGGCCCTCGGCACTCGCCCGGGCCCGTGCCCTCTCCCAGCCCCTCTCAGATCCATCATCCACAAAGCTGCCAAGTGATCTTTCAAAACGGCCCCTCTGAGCGTGTCCTTCCCACTCTCTTCCATGGCTCCCCATTACCCAAAGGACAGAATCGAAGCCCCTTGATCCTCCAAGGTCTGGCCCCATCTCCCTCTCCTGTTTGATCCCTGACCTCTTCCTCCAGCCTGTGTTGGTCTTTATTCGTCACCGACACCAAACATCTTGGTGTCCCCCAGACATCTGCCTCTTGCGTCCATCCAATGCTGTTGTTCACGCTATACCCGCTGCCTGGAACGCCCTCTTTTCCCTCTTCCATCTCCTTTCGCTTTACCTCAAAAACTCCTACTCATCCTTCAAGACCTAAAGTCAGATGGTTTAGTAGCTGATTCCTGGGGGCCCTTTTAGCATTAACGTTTCACGACTCTAAGGCCAAGTCTTGATATTCAAGACCCTCTGGATTGTCTAGTCACTTTCTCTCTTCCTAGGGATCCTCGAGTCTAATCCCACCATTTTACGGACAGAAAATCTAAGGCCCAGAGAGGGAAAGAGATTTGCCCAACATCACACAGCAAGTCAGTGGCAGAGCCAGGACAACAAACAGCCACCTGCCTCCCAGCCCAGGGCTCTTTCTTTGCATCACACTCTCCAACCTGACCCCGTCCTCCAACACAACCATCGCTACCCCACCCTGAATCACCTCCTCACACCCACACCAGACTCGCACCCTTCCTGCCTTTGCACACGGTGGCAAGGCCATTCCCTCACCTCCATTCAACCTCCAGGGCCCTCCACCTCCAGGAAGCCCATCCTTGTCATCAAACCCCACACCCTTCCCCAAACTTCCCAGAGTTGTCAGAAGCCAGCCACGAGGTCACGGTTCACTCCCGGGGTCAGGGGCATGTTCCGGCTCGCCAGGTAGGACGCCCATTTCTCAGAGCTGGCCCAGATCTCCTTACTTCCTTTCTTCTTCTCCTTCTCCTCCTCCTCTTACATCCCCCAGCTTGATATACAACAGCTCAGGGTAACAAAGTATAGTGAAAAGAGCGTGGCCTCTGAGGTCGGACAGAGGGAGCTTCAAATCCCAGTTCGGGGCATCCCTGACTGGTTGGCCTTAGTCCATCCGAGGCTTGACTTTCCTCATCTGTAAAATGGGTCCTGCCCCGCAGCGTGGTCATGAGAACTGAATGAGCTCACCCATGTTACAGGCCTAGCACGCGGCAGGGTCCTGATAAATAATAGTTCCCTTCCCCACGGCCCTTCTCGGTGAATCCCCAGGACACTCGGAGAAAAGCTCCCCTGGGCTGGGAGGTGGGCAGACTCTGAGCACGCTCTCTCCCTGCCGTTCCCAACAGGCTACAAGCAGCCTGTGTGCAGAGACGCGGGGCGCATCCAGCCCCCTTCCCCACCCCCAACAATCTGCTTTAACCTTCCTACCACAAATGCCTTGTTTATTTCAATAGCATCCGCTTTACTTTTCCGTTCACGCAAAAAAAAAAAAAATGCAAAAACAGATTTAAGAGGAAAAGAAGTATTTAATGAGGAAAACTGTCTGCAGCCCTGTTTCTTGCTCAGGAAAAAGTGCCTGTGATTCTGGCAGGAGAGAGGGGAGTTCAACAGCTTCACTCACGGCAGCTGCCAGGAGAAGTGCATCGCAGAGGGGAACAGAACCTCCGCGCTAAACAGCGCATCTCCCAGCCAGGCGCCTCCCAAGCCGAATTCAGCCCAAGCGGGGTTCCAGCCCTGATGTGAGCAACTGTAAGCTTTCTGGTCCCGCCCACCTCCAGCCCAGGAGAACCGGCCCTGCCAGGCCCTGCAAACCGCTGACCACCCACCAGGATAAGGGCTCTGAGAGGGGAGGGAGACGGCTGGGGAGGGAGTGGATACACCTGACCAGTGGCCAAGGGGACCAGGACCCCTCCCTGTTCCAGAGCATTCAGGGACCAGCACTTTCCTCTCCCCCAAGTGAGGGCAGTGTGGCGTAAAGATCAGATCCAGGACTGGCTGCTCAAACAAAAGTTCAGGAAATCTGCAGCTTCTTTCCTGCCCTCCAAAGTGTCATTTTGGAGGCCTCTCTGGATGGAATCCAAGGGCCAAACTCCGGAAGGGCTCTGTTCCCTTTAAACCGCCTCCCCTCCCAAAAAGGAAGAAGAGCTGACAAAGCAGAAAATGGCACATAACCTTCAAATATATACAATAGAGACTGCCCCAGGGCAGAGAGCAGGCTGGGCCAGGACAGTGGTCGCCTCCCTTGACTCAAACCTCATACCTCTATTAATGTAGCCCGCTGGCTTATACTGAACTTATAGGCCCTTGAACGCCCAAATCCCTTTGTCACGATCTGCTGCTCCTCTCTACAATTTTTCCTGTAGTCAAGATGGGCCCCAGCATTTATCCCTGTGACATTTCTTCATGCCTCCTTGTCACTCCAGCCAGTTGAGATCCTTCTGGATCCTGATTGTTCTATCTGGGCTTTTCTCTGTCCCATTTCTCTGTTCTCCTACCTCCTTCTGTTACAGGCCTGCACTCTCCATGTCTTCTTCTGGGTCCTCGGCACGTAGTGGTCAGAACAGGGTGGAAGGCAGAGCCCCAGAGAAGCCTTTCAAGACCTTCGCAGACCCACCTGGTTCCACTTACATGAACATTTCGTGGCTGCTGTTCAGCCAGATGGGAGCCCCCTCTGTGCCCTCACAGCCATCTATTACGTCCTCAAGGGTCATGAGACCCTCTCCAGCGTCTCGGAAGGCAGTGTGACATGGCAGAAAGGACCCGACAGCTCCAGGCTTGAATCCCAGCTCCGCAGATCTTGGGCAAGCCATCTAACTTCCTAGAGACTCAGTTTCGGATCTGCAGAATCAAGACAGCCACAGCCGGCGCCCAGGCTTGTGAAAGTTAAGTAAGGCCATGTCTGCGAAGTATCCAGCACCCAGTAGGTGTGCCACCAACAGATTCCACTCCCCTCCACCCCAGCTCATTCTCCTCATCCCCTAGTCGTTAAGCTGTCAGAACCTACGAGATCTGCCTGGTCTTGGTGAACCCACGTTGGCTCCGGGGATCACTGCCTTCTTTTCTAAGTGTGGCAGCTTCCACCATCCATACTAGACCCTCCCACTAATTTGAGCACAGCCAAAGATCTGGATCTTTTTCGTGGGAAATCTTGTCCAGGCAGCCTTCCTGGCTCTGTGCAGTTTTTTAAATAACAGTAGCAATAACCTTAATCCTTCCAATTCCACTATGAAATAAAAAGTATCTCCACTTTGCCTATGAGGAAACTGAGGTTCAGAGAGGTTAAATAACCTTTCCAAGGTCACACAGCTGGAAATTTTGAACGCTGAGCCAAGCTCTGTCTGACTCTGAACACTGCATTCTCGCTATTAGGCAATATTCCCTAAATGCTGGCCTAACGGGGGACTTGCTCTCTGGCCCTGCTGTGCTTTTCTTTCGGCATCAACCCCACGTTCACTTGGTTGAGCACCTGTTGGGTCCTGACACTGTCATCCACAGGGCTGGCCACTCCTCGCCCCCACCTCCCAGCAGCTCTGTGCCCACCACCTTCACATATAAAGGGGCTGGGCTGAGGCACAGACCCCGCTGCTCCCTGAAGACTGGCATCAGTGGGTTCCTCAGGGGCTGATCAGCACATGCGCGTCCTGAGCTCCTTGACCCCGGGGCCCCCGACTCAGCCTGGGCCCTCTTCCCAGCCCTTCATCAGGGCGCAGCCTCCTGCTGGCAGACCCTGATGCCTCTGAACAGACGCTGCCTCCTGAACCCCCACTGGCCAGGACCCCCACTTGCCCGAGGAGCATCCCAAGGCCCCTCCTCCCACCCACACGCCCAGACTGTCCGGATGCTGGGTCCAGCCACCCAGCACGGCTGTCCCCCACCACTGACCATCAGCCTTCACCCCCCTCCTGACTCCCTCAGCCCAGAGGTCAGCCTGGGCTGCAGACTGAGGGGCTTCCATAAGCCAGGGAGGGAGTGGGCCCGGAAACCTGCTGGGCTGGGGCTCAGGCCCGTGGCCACCGAAGCGGCAGCCAGTCAAGGGATCTCTGAGATTCTGGGAGAGGCCATCTGTGGGTCTGTCCGCAAAGCCTTGACAATGTCCTGGCAGGATGCTCAGAACTGGAAGCCTCTGTCAGAGGACAGGCCCCCGGGGCCTCAGAGGACGGAGCTCTGGAGCAAGGCCACCCGCCTCCCCAACACAATCACCTCACAATCAAAAACACGGCCCCTTGACCATCGCACCCGCACGAGTACTGGCTTTCCAAGCCCATTCGCACAGAAGTCTACCATCCCCTCACGACACAGACAGAAGCCGGTCCATTCACTCAATAAATACGGATGACACAGCTGCCACACGCCAGGCACTCTTCCAGGCACGTGGGACACATTAGAGCCCAAACCAGACAATGGCCCCACCCCTCGTGAGGGCTTTCATTCCAACAGGGACACCAACAGTAAAAAATAAACTAGTAAATCATTTAGTGTATTGAAAGGCGAGAAGGACAAAAGAAAAATGAGAACAAGACAAGGAGAACCAGAGCGCTGGGAGGAGCAGGGAGCAATTTGAAGGAGGGCGGTGGGGGCGTCAATGAGAAAATGACCCGGAAGTGCTCAACGGCCACAAGGGTACGGCCAGCGGCTCCTGCACCAGCCAGCACAGTCCCAGACGTGCTTCCGGTCGACATTAATTCCCACATTGTTAGTTACTCCCTCTTACAAACAGTTGAAGAGCTGCTAACGCACTCAATATCGTGAACCGGGAACACTCCTGGGAGTGTCGATAAACGTCATCAGCTCGGAGGGAATGATTATGGGACCCCACCGCCTCTCCCAGCTCATGTGTTCTTTCCTTCATCCTCCAAATACTGTAGACCCACCGACTTTCCCTCGTCTGCCCCACCTCCCTTCCTGAGACCCTGTGCTCTGTCCTCCCAGCCTCCGAACCCACCGGCACTGCTCTTGGAAAGACGAGCAGCCCTCCCTTTCCCAAAGAGGAACTTTCCCCTCCACCTGCCTTCTCAGACTCCATCTGCACCTTGGTGATGTCCACTCAATGGGTTCACAGATGGTACTTTATGATGAACAGTGTTTTCAGGAGGAAAAAAAAAAAGCAAGTGACACTTCAGGGGACTCTTGAAGGAGGTGATAAAGTTCTCCATTCATTCATTCCTTCATTCAATAAATATTTATCGAACATCCACCATGCCACCAAGGGCCAGAGATGGTTCTAATAGTGGGGATCCAGACATGAACCAAACAGCTAAAATTCCTGCCCTCGTGGAGTTTATGTTCTGGCAGGGGAGAGAGGAGCCATAAACTAAATAAGTGAATACACATGGTGTTCCACGGTGATCAGTGTGATGGAGAAGATGAAAGCAGAGGAGTAAGGGGGAGGGGTGCATTTGAAGCAAGGACGGTCAGGTCCTCACCCACACAAATTCTTGCACTAAGCTAAAAACACCCACAGACCATTTCCCAAACTCACTGTCACACTCGCACTAGACTCGCACGGACTCACGATACAAACGTAGGCCCACAGGTGCCCTCTCTGCTGTGAAAAGTACACTCCCATGAACACGCACACAACCATATTCAGCACAAAGACACACTCCCGCCCCCCAAGCCCATCTTACTCAAACCTCAGAGAAACACACCCTCAAGGTCACACAGAGAGACCAGGAAGTCAGAACTGGTCGGAACTGGCAGGACGCTCTGCAGCCAGAAGGAACTGAAGACCACAGAGGGCACCAGCTAGCCGGACACCAGCATCGGGCCAGCCTCGGGCCAGCATCAGTGGCCAAAACACCAGTGCTGAGTTCTTCACAATACACCCCACTCTCCCCTGCCCACGGACCATCGACCTCAGCACCCAACAAAGGCACCCACACCTGTGGACGCCCACAGACAAACACACAGACTTGCGTACAGGGGCGCACACACGGACACACGTTGACACAAAACACGACCTTCACTCCTCTCTTCCAGGCAACACGGTGGGTGAGACTGGCAGAGCTTCTTGCAATTTCGGCGTCGCGTGTCTGCTTTATCCTGCCAACCGACCCCACACGTCCCAGCTGTTCCGACCACCACCTTTTCCTCCTGTCCTAGCCTGGGGCAGCGAATCCCCTGGATGGCCTGTGTGTGCACGAGAATGCATCATACGTGAATGTGAACACGTGTAGTTTGCACATGGGGTGGGGACGTTCGTGTGTAAGTATGGGTGCATGGGGAATTTGCAATGTGTGAGCGCCTTTGTGTGCGTGTGTGCAGGTGCGTCTGTGCACATCTGTGTGCACGCTCCCGGGAAGAGAGAGGAATTGATCATCTAAATCTTGCTTCTCGGGGGGATGAAAGCAAAGCCAAGTTTGGTTTTAAATCAGAGCAGCCGGGGCAGGAGGGGTTCCCTCGCCTTACGCGGTTATCTGCGGCACGCAGCGGAACAGGCTGGCAGGCAGGAGGCAGTGAGCAACCCATCAGCGGGGAGTCGTTTGTTGTCTCCAGGCCCCTGGGACCTGCTGTGGCTGCTCCAGGAGCGGGAGACCCAGAGTGCAGCAGCGACAAGCACATGCCCGGCCCGAGTGCTGGGGGATGGGGGGAGGAGGAGATGGCATCCGGCTCAGGCTTCCTCGTCTGTAGAAAACAGAGGGAGAAGAGGCAGGAACCTGCAGGCCAGAGAGAAGTCCAGGCACTTCTGGGCCTGGATGGAGAGAGAGGGTCCAGGCAAGAGGTAGCACCGGCCCCAGGACAGACGCTGCCCTGCCAACCTCTTCCCTGGCAGGCAAGCATCCTCGAGCCTCCAGGAAGTCAGAGCCTTAGGCAGCCTGAGTTGCCTGATTCTTTTCTGCCCGTGACAGTCACCTCTTCCCTCCTCTCCAGCCCTAGCCCTTTCTCTTTGTCCCTCCCTGCCTCTCCATCTCTGGATTCTTTGATCTCTTTGTGGCTGTCTGGCCTTCTCTCTCCATCTGTCCATCTTGCCCTCTTCTTTTCAAGGCCCTCTGCCAGCCCTAATCTCAAGGCTTCCCTCTGCTGACCCCGTCACCTGTGGCCTTGCTTGTAACACGTCACACACCTTCCAGAGCCTCTTACGCGATTCCAGCCTCCTGTCATTTGGAGGACAGGCTGGGAGAGTTGGGATTAGAAACCCCATTTTACAGACGAGGAAACCGAGCCCCCAGAAGCTAGGAGGCTAGCCCAAGGCCATGCAGCTGGCACAGAATTAAAAATCCAGGTGTGTTTCCACTGCCTGACCAGCCTCCCATAACTCCACATCACCTGGAAGCATGAGCAGTTCTCCTCGGTACCCCAAACCCTGAAGTGAAGAGAATTTAAGAACCCAGTGCCAGGGCTGGCCCCATGGCACAGCGGTTAAGTTCGGCACACTCGGCTTTGACGGCCCGGGTTTGTGGGTTTGGATCCTGGGTGTGGACCTACACCACTCGTCAGCCATGCTGTGGCGGCAACCCACATACAAAATAGAGGAAGACTGGCACAGATGTTGGCTCAGGACTAATCTTCCTTGAGCAAAAAAAAGAGGAAGATTGGCAACAGAAGTTAGCTCAGGGTAAATCTTCCTCAGCAAAAGAAAAAAAAAGAACTCAGTGCCACAAAACAGCTCAGCCCCAGCCCAACCACTAAAACTGCCTTCAATTCATTAAAAGTCCTGGAAAATCTAAGGACTGAGCTGCAAGGCATGGAGACTCTGTATGTCCTCCC
This sequence comes from Equus asinus, assembly GCF_041296235.1. Classification (NCBI taxonomy): domain Eukaryota; kingdom Metazoa; phylum Chordata; class Mammalia; order Perissodactyla; family Equidae; genus Equus; species Equus asinus. Next base: position 84,794,179 of record NC_091794.1, read on the forward strand.
AAGATGCCCCACCCTAGCCCCCTCTCCCTCCAAGTCTGAAGTGTTTGCAGGGCCCACATTCCCCAGGCCCACCTGGGACGAATGGGCTCCCTGCTTCTTGCGTAGGTGCCTCCTGTGGTCTCAGTCTTCCCATCTGTACAATGGGGACAATGAGTCTTGCTCACGATGCTGAGTTAGGCCCCGCCTCCAACAAACACAGCCGCTCCTCTCCCTCTCCAGGACCCCAATCCCGAAAAGACCTCTGACTTCAGCCTCCGAGAGCCCTCAGACCCCTCTGGAGGATGGCCGTGGTTCCGGGGGTCCCACGCTGGCTTTAACCGCACCGGCAGCTGGGCCCCAACCGTGATGCCACGGGGCCCAGGGACACAGCCCCCTCTGCAGCCAGGTCCAACAGCCTCCTGAAGCCTCGAGCGCTGCTTCCAGCCCCCCACCGAGAGGCGTCAGCACCAACGACCCGCCAGGGCCTGCCCATTTTCCTTTCTTTTCATTGCCGGCTCCGCACGCGGTTATAGAACCAGGTCTCCACAGAGTAATTTACTGGCAGAATCTCTCCCAGAATCCAGCTTGAAACCAAGCTGTAAAAACAGCTTCGAGTGTAAATAATTCATGCAGACAATATGACTTTTTTATGTAAATTCGGTGCATTAACCCTCTATTATAATGATGGACGACAGATAGGGGCGACGTTGCCTTGGTAAGGGCTAATGGATGGCCGCCATAAATTCACTGCACATTTTATTGTGTTGCTGGAAATTGTGCCTTCAGGCAATGCTGTTTACTTTTATGTAAAACTCTAGGTTCCCTAAATATTACAAATATTTTACATCCAGCTCCTCAGCATTTGGGCTCTGCCCACAAATCAAGCTTTCTCCATGTGAGTTGTAATTAAAGGTTTGTTGTTTTTTTTTTTCCTGGGACAATTATCTCCAACTATAAAGAGAAATATTTTTCCCCTTTAGATGTTCCGTCATTGACTTATTAACAAATCCTTGGAAGACGGAGGTTGTAAGCCACTCGCTGTGGTACTTGGCACGAGTGGGGCTGTGGAAAAGAGGCGCCGTGGGAGCAGGAGGTGGCGGCTGGCTTTTATGTCTGGCCGCCACTCAGGTTTATTTACACATATGATCTTCTGGGCCTTCCTCCCCCCTCTTCCTTTCTATAATTCATGACCACTTTAGCAGGGTAATTCCTCCAGCCACCTTCGCAAGAGATTGGCCCCTTGCAAGCCCCCTGCCCACACTCCTTCGGGGATGTGGATGCTGGGCCTAATGCCTGAGAGGGTCAAAAGCAGAGTCTTTGCAGCTGGCTGCCCATACACAAGCCGATTCATCCCTTCCTTGTCCCTGCCACTCACGTGGCCCAGAGGACCTCGGAGGGAAACTCGGGGTTTCCTGTGCAGAGTGTCCTTCAATCCAAAACGTTGGAAATGCCCCTTTGGCTCGGTCCCTGCCCAGGCAGAGGTCATGAAGACGCCATTGAGTCTTGCATGAGGTTTGGAAAGAGGAAGGCTGAGAACTTCAGAGGCATCTTAACGAAGGGAGGCAACAGCTGGAGCAGCAGCCCTCTTTAAAAATAATCCTCGCACTTGTTTACTATCGTCATTAATATTAATAGCCACTCCGTTAATATTCATATAGCTGCATGAATATCATCGGGAGCACCTGGGATCTCTAAGCACTCCTAATGGCATGTGGATTCTGCCTCCAGGGCCCCACCTCTCCGCCTGTCCCTCCCCGCGGGCATAACCCCTGTCCGACACAGGTTCCCAACCGCCCTCCTCTCTGATTGACACATGTCTTTGGAACTCCAGAGCCACACAGGGATTTGGAGTCACCTCTAAGGCCCAGGGGCTTTGCTGGAAGGATGGGACTGCAGGCCAGAGACCCTGGGCGCTTCCTGCCTCTGCAAAGGGCACAGGAAGGTTCTGACAAAGGTGGCTTAGAAAAGAAAGATAGTTCATTTCCCCCCCAAAGGCTCAATTTCCGCCAAAGTCGAAAAAAGACACATTGGTTAAAAACAAGGAGGAGATATCATTTTTCACCGATTAGATTGGCACAGATAATTAGGACACTAATGGCAACAGCGGCGACCAGCTCGCTTCCTGCACGCGAGCGCTGTGCTTAACCGCCCATGCCTGCTGGTCCTGAATCTTCACGACAACCTCACCACGTACCCTTTATGGGGCTGTAACATAAATTCGTAACACCTTCATGGGGAGCAGTTTACAACATGTGACGAAACGCAAACTCTGCTTACCCTCTCACCCAGCTATTCCATTCGGAGGAACTTTCTGTAGGTTAATAGTTGAAAATACGGCTCCCTCTAAGTGAAATCCTCTTTTTTTTTTTTCAAAGATTGGCACCTGAGCTAACAACTGTTACCAATCTTCTTTTTTCTTTTTTTTTTTTTCTTTCTGCTTCCTCTCCCCAAATCCCCCCAATACACAGTTGTATATTTTAGTTGTGGGTCCTTCTAGTTGTGGCCTGTGGGATGCCTCCTCAATGTGGCCTGATGAGCGGTGCCATGTCCACGCCCAGGATCTGAACCAGTGAAACCCTGGGCCGCAGCAGCTGAGTGCGCGAACTTAACCACTCGGCCACGGGGCCGGCCCCTGAAATCCTCTTGCTCTTCCCCTCCAGGCCCACCCATCCTTTCCCCTTCCATCCCCTGACCCTGTCTCTTGCCTATTCATCTTTCCCAACCTGAATGTCACCTCCTCAGAGAAGCCCTCCCTGATTCCCAAGTCTAGCTAACATTCTCTCGTCTGACTCTCTCACAGCTTGTACTTTTCCTTCGTAGGCTGTGTACTTCTTTGTACTGCATATCACCTGCTCATTGAATAGTTATTTGTGTAAGTGCTTAAGACATAAGCTCATTGCAGAAAAGCGCTGTCTTCCCCGGCTGTCAGGGGCTGGGCGTCCTGTCTCCCCATTGCATCAGAAACTCTGTAAAAGCAAGGACTGACCATGTCGCTTTATCCACCATTTCTATCCCCAGCCTGGCACTGGGCTGGTGTGTAGAATACACTCGATAAACATCTGTGGCATGAGTGAATGAATGAATGAATGAGCGAATGAAAGGCACAAAGATCTGTGCACACAGATGTTCATTGCAGGGATGTTTATAAGAACAAAACAATTGGAAAAATATATATTGCCGTGAGCTGGAGACTGGGTAGGTCAAGCGAGGAGTGCTCATAGCCGTAATGCAGGCATGCAAATGATGAGGGGGCTCCGTATCTGTGTACATGAAGGATGTCCGTGACATATTGCTGAGTGGGGAGAAAAAAAACAGGTGACAGAACAGCCTGTGTCGTCTGACCTCACTCAGGGGGGAACTGCATACGTGGAATCTATTTGTGTATATTTATGCACAGGGAGAAGTCTGGAAGGACGTTCACCCAAATGTTACGCGGTTATCTCTGGGTGGTGAAATCTGAGGTGGTTTTTACATTTTTCTTTGAACTTTTCCATCTTGTCTGAATTTTTTGCAATGAGCATATGTATCCTTTTTTACAAAATGATAAAGCTGCTTTCAAAAGACAAAAAATAGGATAGGTACCCTGGGAAAGGATTGGGGGGATGGGTGCCTTGTGAGGGGCTCAATTCGAGGCCAGGCGAACTGGACAGAAGCTGGGGCCCGAGGGGCTGGGGGCTGTCTCCCCTCTGCGTGGCACCCCCCACCGAGGCCACAGGAGAGGGACATCCGGGCCCGGCGCCCCTGCCCGATCCTCTCTCCAGGCACATCATGCGTGTCCAGAGCGGAGCTTCTAAATAGGGATTTCCGCATTTGATTCTTCTGACATGCTTTACCGCCTCAGAGCTGTTTTGCAAAATTCATAGCGGTTTGCACAGGCTCCAAGCTTCCTGGGACCAATTCCATTTCGAACAATAGTGGAGTGTCTGCTTGCAGGCGGGGTCGGCCCACCCCAGAGCAGCGTCCCAGCGTCTGTGAGCTGGGACTATGGGGCTGAGTGTCGAGGCCACAGCATGAAAATACATGAGCTCGTCCTTGTCCTCGTCCTCACCCTCCTCCTGTCAAGGAGAAGGAAACAGGAAGACAGCTGCCTCCCTCCCGGCCCTCCTGCGCCCAAGGGGACTCTCTCCCCCCAGGAGGTGAGTGAAAAAAATCCCTTCCCAACATCCCTCCCTTTCTCTCTGGATCACCTCCTATGGGTCTCCTTACCCAGAACCACCTGCAGCCCTGAGAGGCTAACTGGCTTGGTGGAGCCAAGGTCTCAGGGCAGGATCATGGCCAGGCGCAGGGTGGAAACCAGGGTTTCTCCCGCTGGCCCTGTGCATGCCTTAGTTTAGAAAAAGCTTGGTGCCCCATTCCTTAAGATAAACCTATGGCAGCACAGTCACTACCCCAAACTAAGCCACAGAAGACCCCATCACTGGCCTCCCTGTCCTGAGCCCTGCCACCCCCCCCCCACCCCCAGGATCCAGTACCCAGTACCCAGGGTGATTTCTCTAAAACTTTACAAAACTCACCAGCCATTCCTCTACTTCTATGGCTCCATATTGCTTACAGGGGAGAAAAGTCTAAGCTCCTTAGCCTGACACTCAAGGTCTTTTGTGATACGGCCTCTGTCGGACTCCAGCCACGCCCATCTCCACTCCTTACCCTGCACACCTGAATGACGTAAACTTCCCCCAGCCCTCCTGCTGTCACACCCCGACACCCCGACACCTTTGTCCATGCTGTGCCCTCCCCTCTTCACTAGGCTAATTCCTGCTCACGCTTTAGGCCACCTCTTCTGGGAAGTCTTCCTTAATCCCCATCTGAAGGCTCAGATGCCTCCTTCAGCTCCCACAGACCCCCGTGCTACTATCCATTTAATTGACACTTTATATGACCAAGATTTATTGAGCACCTACTGTGTGCTGGCCCCCATCATGGCGTCTACTACCCAGCAGCGTCTGCCTCTGGAAGTTTCTTGAGGACAGGGATATACTACCAAGGCCCAGAGTTAGTCTACTTCACAACCGCGTGGCAACAGCACGATCATCAGCCCCATTTCACAGATCAGAAGACCAAGGATCCCTCGGCAGGCTGTGGACAAGGGCAAGAGGAGGAAAGAAAAGGTTTCCTAAAATATAAACCCAACACGGCAATCCCCCACTGTCATTGCCTCCCCCACTGTCTTCCCCAAACCGTTCACCAACGTGCCCCACCCCAGGCCCCTCCGTGGTCAGGTCCCAGCTCTCCCCCTTCTCCCACACTCTCCCACCTGCCTAAGACCTTTATCATTTTTCCCAGACTCCATCTCTCTTGCCACTGGGCCTTTGCACCTGATTTTCCCTCTGCCTTTGACAATGCTCTGTCTTGCTCATCTTGGTCTCTCAGACGCCTGATACATGGTGAATGTATGAGTAAGTGAATTAATGAATGACATCTCATAGGTATTACAACCTCGAGACGTCTAAAACTCATCCTCCCCCCTCCAGAGAGAGCCCTTCCCCTCCTCCTTCCAAGTCTGCTGTCTCAGTGAACAACCTCATCCACCACCCACTGTCTCCAGCTACAGACTGGGTGTCCCCGGCTCGTCCCTTTCCCTCCCCTCACTTCATTGTCTAGTCGATTTCTGCACAGTATTGATTTTGACTCAGCGATGCCCTCTGACCCCATCCCCTCCCCTTCTTCTCCATTGCCTCTGCTCAGGCCTCACCCTCTGGGGGTCATCCCCGGGCAGCCAGGCACCCACGTCTCACCTCCGGTCACCGCCTCCCTCTCCAGTCCTCCCTCCCTGCAGAAGCTAGAGAGATGTTTGCACCCTGACCCTGACCTCCTCTTTGTAAAGGTCCCCCACTGACTCCCCATTGCCCTCAGCATACACGGGCCCGGGTGAGCTGCTCCAGCCCCCGCCCCAACCCCTGCCAACTCGCTCCTGGTCTCCAGCCATTCTGGACGCTCCAGACAACTCCATGCCCATGCTCCCTCGGGCTGGCTCACGCTTCTCGGCTGCTTCACCTGGCTAACTCCTCCTCATCCCCCAAGATTCTGCTCAACAACCACCTCCTCAGAGAAACCGTCCCTCACGCATCCCACCCCTCTCTCCCACTCGGGGCTAAGTGACATTCCTCGCAGCACCCTGTGCCATCGCCCCCATAGCCTGCGTGTCACTGCCTGCTGATGGGCTCACCTCCCCCAACGCACTGGGAGATCCTCGACACCAGGATGTCCAGCGCCCAGAGAATATTGATTATGGTTGTTATGGGCAGGGTAGGTTCCATCAGTCCCAGTACACAGATGAGGAAACTGAGGCACAGAGGGGTGGAGTGACTTTCTCAAGGTTGCAGAGCCAGCAAGTGGTGGAGCCATGGCTTGAACCCAGATGTCACTGTTTCCAGTGGGCTGTTCTTTCCACTGCGTTACAACTTCATTTCAGAACCACTCTAGCAAGCATCTCATACACACACACACTTCAATATGTACAGGAATGCACACGGGTATATCTATAATATACAGAGACACCCACAGCCCTGCTAACACAGAGATGCAACACACAAACAGCAGACCCCATAGGCACTTACCCCTAAATACTCACCGATATACACACATGAACATACATATTTGTGCACATATGTACATGCATGCATAACCCACACAGACACACACGGACATGCACCCAGGCACACATATCCAGTCACAACTACACAGACCCGCGGACACGCACATAGGCACACACAGATGTACACACACACATGTTCAGAGATGTGCACATACAAAACCACACTCGTATGCATCATGCCCAGACCAACACACAGGCACACACCCACACAGGGACGCCCTCATACACCACACATGCCTACTCATGTGAGCGTGGGCAGCACGTGTGCACACACACAAGGACACATATGCACCCCCACAGACCCTCACAAGAAGATGCACATACACTGGCCGGCATACACAGAAACGCACACGCAGACACGCTCCCTGAGATGTGGTAGCAACCGGCGCAGGTCAAATGAGCTGTCTGCTAGGGGTGGGGGCCCGTTGGAGGTACCTCCGGGCGCTCACATTTTTGCAGCTCAGGAAGGCAGCTGACATACCAGCCCGGCTGTGATGGTATTTTGCATAAATGCTAATGTATTAATTACCATGTACAGTACACAGAGCTGCCATTTAAAAGAAAAAGTTAAGACTTTAATTCAAAAGCCCCATGCGGGGTGGGGGTGGGGGGCATGCCCTGCATGGTGGGCAGAAGCCGGCAGGGCAGCCATGCCCATGCCCACTGGCCCTGCACTTGGTCCCCACCTGCAGGCTGCCAGGCCAGCCTGCCCGGGCCAGCCAGCCAGTTCTCTCTGCTCAGGGGTCTTGGTGCTATCAGGGGGCCAAGGCACATCTGGAGCCAGTGGTCTGGAAGAGGGGTAGGGAGACTGTGGAGGGCAGGTAATGCCCAGCTGACAGAGGGGTGGTCCTCTCAGTCAGGGGGCTGGGGCAGGAGCTAGAGCCCGAGATGGACGGCCTGCGTGATTCTTCCCTCGTTCAACACATTCCCTGCACGGCAACTGGAGTAACCTTTAAACTAGTGTATCCGATTATGTCACGCCCTGGCTTTAATCCTTTCAAAGTCTTCCCACGGCTCTCAGAGTAAAGTTCACACTCTTTAAAAGGGCCTGCCATGCCCGATGTGAGCCGGCCTCCCTCCTACCTCTCGATGCCTCTGCCACCATATGCCTCCTTTTTCACTGGTCACCTAGGCCGGCAAGCTTCTCCAGGCTGGCTTCTTCTCATCGGCCAGGCCTCAGCTCACCGGTCGTCATCCTAGGGCACCTCCCCTGACCACCCCATCTAAAGGAGCCCCTCTCCCCATCGGCCTCTTTTACGTCACTGGGGCTTTTGACTTCAGGCACATCTTGTTGTTGCAGTCCTCTCTGTTGGTTTTTTTCACTTGTGACTATCTCCCATCCCCACTGTAAGCGAGCTTTGGAAAGCAGGGACTTTGCTGACCCTGCTTCATCACTGCATCGCAGCCCCTCCCACAAGGCTTCGCACCTCATGGATGTTCAGTTAAACATTTGTTAAATGAGCGAATGAACTGGAATGAGCAAGAGATGCCCATTCTGGCCAGCTCCATTCCAGGTGCTAAATTCAGGCAGCCGCGCTCCCTCCATCTGCCTGGCAAGACGGCCCCGGCTCTTCTACCGCCCGTGGGGGGCTCACGTCCCAGAGCAGAGACCGAGGCCCAGGGCAGGAGGCATGCCCAGCATCATGCGACATCTTAGAGACTGGTGTCCAGGCCTCCTGAGTCCTCCCCTTGTCAAGTGGAAGGAAGCCTCCAATGATGATTTTAAACAACAGCAACGAGTAGCAACTTGGCCCTCTCCCTCTGCAGTCCATGTGCGTATCCTCTGTCTTACACGGACCCTGCGAGGGAGGCATGCGTTCCCCAATTTCGGAAGAAATTAAGGCTCCGAGACAAAGGTGATTCACCCGAAGTCTCCCAGCTTGCCAGAGGAGGCGTCAGGATTTAAATCCACGTTTGATGCCCAACCCAGGGCTTCCTGCACTGTACCACTGACCTTCTCTCCCCCGAGCCCTCCGGGATGCTCCCGGCAGCTGGAGCATGACAGCGATAGAAGGCCCCAAATATGCCCTAGAGGCCTCAGAGCCAAGGGGGTCCTGCCAGGCAGGTGAAGTGGGTACCGGGGACCAAGTGGCTCAGTCCCCACACACAGGGGAGTCCTTCACTCCACCCTCACCCTCACCGCCCCTCAGCTGCCAGGAACCACTGCTGCCGTTCTAGATGCTACATCTCTCCCAAACCCACCCTATTCTCCCCCTGGCCCCTGCCCTGCCCTAATCCAGGCCGCATCGCCGTCATCTCTCACCTATACTCTTGGGACGGCCTCCAATCCAGATCTGCCCTCCACCCAGCAGCCAAAGTGATCTTCCCTAAGCTTAAATCCTATTTCCCTCCCCAGTGACTTTCCCCCTCCCCACCTCAGCTCCCCCTGTGACTGTCCTTGGAGTGGTTTGTAAATGTGCATCATTGTTACGACTACAGGATACCCAAGTTCAAATCCTGGCTCTGCCACTGACTAGCTGTGTGGCCTCGGGCAAGTCCCCTAACCTCCCTGTGCCTCAATCGCCTACTCTGTAAAACGGGAATAAGAAGAGTGTCCCCCTTATACGGTTGTCGTAAGGATGAAATCAGTTAAAATACGTAAAGCACCAAAAACAGTGCCTGGAATCTGAAACACTATGTAAGAGTTTGTTGTTATTCACAATTGTTTTTTGTGATGATTCGATTTGTGTCTTTCTCCTCCGTGAAATGACAAGCTCCCTGAGGAGGGGGCCTTAGACTGAGTTGGCTGCTCAGAGGCTTCTTTGCCCACCACTCGAGGCCCTTTCTGCCTGCAGCCTTTGTTCTGGTTCTCCTGTTCTGGCTGGGTGTTGGCCCGAGAGGGAGGAGAAGGGCATGCCCTCAGCAGGAAATGCTGTCAGCGTCAGAGTTCCAGTCCTGATGAAAATGACAGGCGGCAGCCAGAGAGGACTGCTCCCCGCGGAGGGCTGGGCAGGGGCTGTACCCTCCAGAGCCCCAAGTTCCCAGGGAGCCCCCACAGGGCCAAAGCTCCCTTTGTCCAGAAGGTCAGGAGCAGCTGGCCAGCGGTGGGGGAGTTCCGCTGCCCTGCGCCAGCCCGCAACCCAGATGTGCGTGTTTGCACAGCCGAGTCCGGGCTCTGAAGGAGCCTTGTTGAGCATCATGAAAGGCGGCTTGTGATGAGGCCGACGGCCTCCGCACCCCGGCCTGCCCGCCTCCAGGACAGCAACCAGGAATGCAGCCCACAGGAAGCCCTTCCTACGGGCCTGCCAAGTGCCCTTGTCCTGCCTGAGAAGTCAGGGCCACTGGCACGAGCAGGTTTATTGTCAGCCGCAGACCAGACGTGCGGGTTCTGGTCATCCCTCAGTCTCCTCTTCTGGAAGATGGGGAGAGGCCCCACCTCAGCTCCACGCTGGTAGGCGAGGTGGAGCATGGGAAGCCACAGCCCATGGGCAGAACAGCAGCATGGTTAAGAGCTCCGGAGTCAGACCAGAAAAGAATTTTCACCTCCGGGAGCCTCCGTTTTCCCATCTGCAAATGGCGGTGATATCTACCGCCTCCTGGGCTGTCCTGGGGACGAAACGACATAGTGGGAAGGAAGGACCAGCATACACTGACACATCACAGGTGCTCAGTAGCTCTGGGTTCTCCTTCTCCTTCTCTATCCCCCAGGCTCCAAAATAGGGAATCTGAGGTTGCCTGCACTGTGGGTCGGGGCTCCCTCCTCCCGCTGTCCCAGGAGAAATGCTGTGCCGGAGGCCCTCACACCAGGCACGGGGCCACGCAGCTGGGCAGCCTGTATGCCAGGCACAGGACTCTACGTCCAGGTAGAAGAGTCTCTGCCCCCCACCATAGTCCCTGGGCACAGCTGGTCTCCTGACACGGCTGGTACCCTGGCCCAGGGTCTTACAGTTCCAGACACAGCCCATCCTTGGGCCTCATCCAGCTCTGGGCAGGGCCAGTCCCTGGGCTCAGCTGGCTGGCCAGGTATAGGTGTCCTTAAGCATACTTGGTCACTGGGAGGTGCTAGTGTCTGGTCACAGCTGGTCCCTGGAAACGGTCTCTGAGCACAGTCAGGCTACACACAGTCAGGGCCTGGGCACAGACGTTCTCTGGCATAATCAGTCCCTGGGGACGGTCAGCTCGTGGACACAGATGAGCCCCAGATACAGTGGGTCCTCAAAGGGTGTATGAGAACAGTCGTCCCTGGGCTCAGTCAGTCCTTGGGCACTGTGGGTCCCTGGGCATAGTCCTTCCATGGGCACAGTCAGCACCCGGATACCAGCTGGTTCCTGGGCACAGTCAATCCCCAGGCACAGTCAGCAGCCGGTTGCTGGACATAGCTGTTTCTGGGCTCAGTTGGTCCCCCAGGCACAGTCAGTCTTTGACCTTAGGACAAAGTGGACCCCTGACACAGTCCATTGAGAGCCTCCCCCTTGATTAACATGCAGAGAGCATCACCCTACTCCTGTGTGGCCCCAGTCTCTCCTCAGAGGACGTGGAAAACTGGGACCCTCGGAGGGGATAGGAGGTATCCCCTGGGGTCCCACGAGCCCTGGCAGGGCCTGCTTCATGGCAGGTGGAGGTAGCATGGAAGGAGAACTGAGGGGAGAGAACCAGGCCTGGCTGGAGGCAGGAGACCTCCTTCTCTCTTTACCCTGCCCCCTCTCTGCATACAGAATGGATCCCACAGGGCTGCGGAAGGAGCGGGGGCTGGCCTGCCACTGAGTGTCCACATGACCATGGGCAAGTGTGCTAGACAAGTGTCTTCTAGTTCTAAGGACATAAATTCCCAACTAGGTGGCTGACCCCCTTCTCTAACCAACACACTCACAGCCTTAGGCATGGCACTAACAGGGAGAGGGGCAGTGGCCAGTCCAGGACAAGGGGGCTGACTATCCACTCCAGGAGACAGCTTGTGCTGGGTTTCTGACGCTTCCTGGGTCTGATCAGTCCCATAGCTGCATCACCACACAGTCCAGCTGGGAACAGAACAGCAAGCCCTTGGGTAGGGGTCCAGCCTGCCTAGGGGCCCTGCTCCCCAGGCCTGTTTGGTACTCATTCCCTTTGGCCCACGTTATTCTCTGAAGGGGGCATGGTTTCTGCAGGATGATAATGTAATGTGGCACCCCATTAGCCAGCACCTGCCATTTCTGCCCACCTGCCTCCTCCAGCCCCCATGCACATCAATGTTTAATTGAATTGCCAGTGTAGTGGTACAAGTCACATCTGTTTCAGGGTCTGGGAATGAAGTGAGCAACACCCACCAGTCACCCATTACAGGGGCCGCCACCCACACATGAGCCCTGCCATCCTAGACAAGCCCTACTGCTCAGGGATGGCCCTAGACCTGCACATTTGGATCCCCGGAGTTCACATCTTCAAAAAGAAATTGAAGGCAAAGTCTACTTCTAGGACAGGAAAGGGTGAGGGAAGAGCATGCAGCAAGGGGACTCCACGGGGGCAGAGTAGGATGGGAGGCCCTCTAACAGAGTTGACCAAGCCAGGACTCACCAGCTGAGGTCTTCCAGCTGCAGATCCCCAAGGGTCCAAGGGTGGCCCCTGTGAGGTTAATAATTTACTTAGACTTTCCCTCTCACCAGTGTCCCAACCACAGCCATCCAGCCAGAGAGCCTAAGAGAAGATCATCCACAGGGAGTCAAGACTCTAAGGCTGGAAAGGAAATCAACCTGAAGAGACAGATAGACTTAAACTAGGTCAGTCCAGTTCAGGCTGGTCCCAACTGGCTGCAACTAGATCTAACTGATTCAAGCCGGCTTGAATCAAACCAGACGTGTTGGGGCCAGCTCAAAATGTGTGGAGCTGGTCAAGACTGGATGAAGCTGAATCAAACTGGTTGTGACCTGCTCAAACCACCCGGAGCCATTGGAAGACCAGCAACTCAACACCTACTTGTTGGGGGTCAGCCTTTGCCTGGGATAGCCTTATTCATCCTCTTAAAACTTCCTGAATCCTTTTGTTTCCAATGTGAATTTTGCAATCAATTTTTTAACCCAAGCATCACATCACTGTCAAAGGATATACAACACGTATATCTTCCCTGCTATTAAGGAGATTACCTGGTTAAGTGCAAGGGCTGTCAACAACAGGGGTCGACACTGTAGTTTCCCGGCTGTGAGATCTTGAGGGAGTTACCTGCTCTTGCTAACTCCCAGGTTTATGTGTTAAAAAATTCAGCTCATTATAAGACTTGTCTCGTAGAGGACAGTTTTGAAAATTGAGACTTTATGTATTTATATATGTACTAGCACTGTGCCTGGCAGGTAAGAACCACTCAATAGAAGTAAGTAATTCCTATATTATTGTTATTTCTTGGCTCTGACCTCCTATAGCATGGCCTCAGATGACCAGCATTCAGACTCCCACGCAGTCACTTCCTCAGCGTGTGGACTTGGATAATTCACTTAACTTCTCTTAAGCCTCAACTTCCCCAGCTGAAAATGAGGGGACTAACACCTCCCCCCAAGGGTCGTTTGGAGGGTTAAATAAAATGAACCACATTAAGCACTTCGCAGCCTACCTAAGACATAGTAAACAGTAGTCCCTACATGTTAGCTATTGTTATACCAATGACTTACACTTAAATAATGCTAACTCTGTGCTCAGTGTTCTGTGTGTATTAACTCAACTCAACCCTCACAGCACTCCTAAGAGGTGGATGTCACTATCACCCCCATTTTCAGGAAAGGAAACTGAGGCTCAGAACATCTCATAGTGCCTGGTGAGTCTGAAATATTTTAGGGAGGACCGGAAATTGCACATCTGTCAAGGTGGAGGGCAGTGAAGGAGTGAGCAGAGGACAAGCCTTGGGAGGCTGGTGGTGATTAAAAAGAGGGCAGGCTTTGGAGTCAAGCAAACCTGGACTTGGGTCCCCAGTTCCCAGGCCTCCGTTTCCTCATCTCTCAGATGGGAATAGTAATCTTTATCTCATGAAATTGTGAGGATTAAAGTAGATATCAGTTCCAGCTTGCACACAGTAGGGACTCAAAAAATGTAAGCTCCCTCTCATCTCTTCTTCCACAAGGACATTAGGCATTCAAAATGGTGTGCATTTGCACTGTGACATTTGTCTGGGGTGACTCATGTACGGCACACCGACACTATCTTTAGATGACACCTGCCCATGTGTGCTGTCCATCTCTAATGCGCAGCTGTCCAGAGGCCACCCTCCCACCCCTGCATGTTGAACACCTGCCAGCAGAGTGACATGGCTCCTCAGTACCCTGTCATCTTGCCCAGGTTTCCGCTGGAACCAGGCAGAATCTTACCGGAGGAACCATCCAGATAGATGTCACAAGCTGCACCTCAGGCCAAATACAGCTGTTGAGTGAAAGTCCAGTGAGGAAGGGGAGGGAGGCCTGGGAGTGTTAGCAACCTCGGAGGGATGCTGCTGCAGTGGCTTGGTCCAGGATGTCCAGCCCTGAACCCCCAAGGGTCTACGTGCTCCTGCGTCTGCTAAATCCTCCACCTGTGACCACTCTGGAGCTGAGACTCCTCCTGGGTGACCCTCCTCTCTGCTTCTGACCAGGATGAATGGGGCAACAATGTCCTCTGATCCTTCTGCTGCTGCCGATGATGGTGGTAAGGACACTTATTTACACTTTTTATTACATTTATTTATCTGGCATTTATTTACAACACAATGTACCAGTCACTTTTTTATAAAATATATTATTACATTCTCAAATTCTGAGAGACTGGGACTACTATCTCTATTTGATAGAAATCATAGAGAAGTAACTAGCCACGGGGTACACAGATGGTCAGGGAGGGAGCTGGACATTTGAGTCCACTTTGCCTCATTCCAAAGAGGCCATTTTCTGCCTCCATCTTGAGGGACCCAGCAGTCCCTTTTCTTACTCCCTTCCTTCTGCAAAGATTAATGCCCTCTGTGTGGCCAGACTAGGCCCTTGGGAAGACACAAAGAATAAAATGTGCGCACTAACTTTAAGGAGCTCAAAGTCGATAAATAAGAATCACTTCAAGGTCCAGTTGAGGAGGGATGTGCTTCACAGGAGGTGATACCTAGGTGATGAGACAGACTTGCCACCCAAGTGGAGGGAGCAGCACGATGGGCCTGCGAGTCAGGAAGCAAGCCTGTGCTACAGTAACAGCAACCACTGCAGCAAAAATGTCAGCACCTTAACACATGAAGGCTTATTTCTGTTCATACGAAGTCCACTGTGGGTCCAGCAACTCTTCATGTCAGCTCCCTTTCCAGTGGTGACTCAGAGACCCAGGCTACTTGCAGCTTATATCAATACCACCTAGAACATGGCTTCCAGGTCACCATGGCAAGGGCAAAGAGCTGGAATGTCACTCACTGGTTCTTCAATGTTTCATTCCAGAGTGTCACATATAATTTCAGCTCACAGACCACTGGTCAGTCTGGTCACATGGCCCCACAGAGTCACAAGGAAGCTGGGAAATATGGGAGCACATGAATTCAATAAGAAGTAAACGTCTCTGCTACAGAATGAAGCTGCATCACTAAAGGTCTAATATCCAACCTGAAGAAGTTGATGGTTCTTTTCAGCGACACCACTCTCAAGCCATCTCTGGAGCCCTCTAGCTCTGGGTGTTGCATTTTCAGAGACTCCCAGACACTTCGGATTCCCAACAAAAGAGGGGACCAAGTTGAAAAAGGGACTTGAAATCTAGCCATGTGAGGAAGAGTTGAAAAGATGTTTGTCCTGGAAGAGGAGAGGTCCCAGATATCTAATTTCAGATTCTTAAAGGGCTGTCACAGACTAAAAGAATGAAACTACTCTGTGGGGCTCCATGGGGCAGAGCCGAGACCAGTGGAAGTTACGTGGACAATTCCAAGGGGGACAGTCAGAGCTGAGCACTTTTGAAAAGACAGCCTCAGGAGAGAGTGAATTCCTTGGCCCAAGAATATGCACACAGAGTCCAGAAAGCCATTTAGTTTGGATGTCGTGGAAGAATTTAGGTATCTGATGGAGTTGAAATAGACGTCCAGTGACAGTCCTCACAGACAGAGCTGAGACAGCAGGAGTAGGGATCACAGCTCATCAGACTGTAAGCTTGGTATCATGAGACATTGCGGAGGATCTGGACCCTCAGAGCCCCTGTTAGTCAGGTTAGGCCAGGTTTTGCTACAGTTACAGCAGCAAAAACAAAAAACAGAAGCTCCACAGCTTAACAAATACAGGTTTATTTCTCTGGGGCCTGATGGACTACCCAGACCCGTCCTCCCTGGACTCAGCCTTCTCCCTCGGCTCCTCTGGCAAGAAGCTCTGCCGTCTGGGTGCCTCCCACTCTTGGGGACACTTATGAAGGACACCCAACGTGAAAACAAATAAAAGGAAATCACCCCATCAGAGCTATAAGTAATAATCAATAATTCAAAGCCTTGATAAAGTCTTGCTGGAGAGTGCTTCAGAGAGAAGGCGCGGGCTGAGTTTCATGGTTAATTCAATGTCAATTAGCTGATTGCTAACTTCCCTCCAGCGAAATCGCATGCAGTGCAGGGGAGAGAAATCAAACGTGCTCTCGCTGTAACAAGCCTGGTGTTTCAATCATTCATCTCTGGCCGCAGGCTCAGACCCAATGCCAACAGACGCTCCTTCACAGTTTTATCAACCATTTCTGCATGTCACTGTTTTCTCAGCCACCCTTAATTGTTTCAGGACCATCTCTGGGAACCAGGGCTACTTGAAATCCTAAGTCAGGAGAGCAGCTTTCTGCTTCCTGGAAAATGTGGGACCCACAGTTCCTGAAACTCAGTTTCCCCATGATAATCTCTTCCTCCAAGGGACAGTGTGATCAGTCAACATGACAATGTATGTAAAGTGAACAGCAGAGAGACTGGTACATAGTAGGTGCTCATTCAAGGTAGTTTTCCTCTGCCTCGCAAATCCTGAGATGTGTACGTTGCTCACCTCCACGCCTCCAAGCCCCTGGAGAGGCCATGGCCGCCTTCAGCACCATGGCCAGAGTCTCGGCCCAGAGGTTGGAGATGGTAGGGTAGAAGGATGACGAGATGCTGTGGAGAGCCAGTGGGAAAATCAGTGTGAAGGGATCCTGGTGATCACTGAGGCCCACTGCTTCCCTTTGTGGAGAAATAAACAGGCCTAGAGAGGACAAGGGACCTGCCCAGAATCATAGCGATGCCAGGTGTCCGGGCTCAGCATCTCCACATCTCATGCTGTCCTACAGATGGAAAGGTCAGGATTCTGAGTCCCCTTCTTCTTCCTGGGAACCCCTAGGGGGTGGGACACAAGAGGAGAGTTATTGGTGTACAGGGAGACCCAGAAAGGGGATGCCTCGGGGCAGAGATGGCTGCAGGAGACCTGCGCTCTCCCCGGGTGCTCAGATTTCCTGAAAGTGCCCTTTGCCCATCCCTTCACCGCACAGTTCTGAGCTGGCATTTTAATCTGTCTTCCACACGTCCAGCACTGTGCATAGTACTGGGAGGGAGGGAGAGGCTCCCTGCACACATCCAGCACTTTCTCTGGGCAGGCAGAAACATATCTCTCACAAGTATGTAGGACACTGTGATGGTTAATTTGTGGTTAATATGTGTCAACTTGACTAGACTAAGGAATGCCCAGATCGCTGGTAAAACATTTCTGGGTGTCTCTCTGAGGGTATTTCCAGAAGAGATTAGTAGTCAGTAGGCAGAGTAAAGAAGACCACCCTCACCAATGTGGGTGGGCATCACCCAACCCATTGAAGACCTGAATAGAACAAAAAGGTAGAGGAAGGGTGACTTTGCTCTCTCTGCTTGAGCTGAGACATCTGCCTTCTCCTGCCCTCGGAAATCGGCGCTCCTGGTTCTGTGGCCTTCGGACCTAAACTGAGACCTACACCGTCAGCACCCCTGGTTCTCAGACCTTTGGGTTTGGACCAGAACTACACCACTGGTTTTCCTGGGCCGCCAGCTTGCAGTTGATAGATTGTGGGAATTCTCAGCCTCCATAATCACATGAGTCAATCCCTCATAATAAATCTCTTTCTGTATATCTATATATAGCCTATTGTTCTGTTTCTCTGGAGAACCCTAATATACATGCCCATATCTTGTGGACTGTGTCCATGTGTGCAATGGGCACAGATATTTTGTCCTGTGCAAGACTGAGAATATTCCTTCCATCGCCTGCCAGGTCCCCCAGATCCCTTGTCCTTCCCCTGGGTGTTGAGGGAGGCCACTGTCTCCCATTGTCTCTATCACAGGCCACTCCTTGGGCTGGGACTTGCCTTGTGTGGCCCAGGCCAGGGATGAAGACCTGGGAGCTGTACCCACCAAGCTGAGTTTAGTGAGAGATCAGTAAGGTGTGTGCTTTCAAAAGAAGAGGAAAGATGGGCTGGTTCAGTAGAGCAGTGGTTAAGTTCATGCACTCCGCTTTGACAGCCCGGGGTTCCTGGGTTCTGATCCTGGGTGTGGACCTACACACCACTTGGCAAGCCATGCTGTGGCAGGCCTCCCACATATAAAGTAGAGGAAGATGGGCATAGATGTTAGCTCAGGGCCAGTCTTCCTCAGAAAAAAGAGGAGGATTGGTGGCAGATGTCAGCTCAGGGCTAATCTTCCTCAAAAAAAAAAAGAAGAGGAGGAAAGAACTACAATTTCTGGTCTCTGTTAGGCAACATAGGATATTAGTGAAAACCTACAGAGTCACAGAGACCTGGGTTGGAATCCTAGCCCTACCACATACTCGCTGTGGGATACTGAAAAAGCTACTACCCTCTCAGAGCCCAGTTTCTTCACTTAAAAATTTAGGATCAGGGGGCCGGCCTGGTGGCACAGTGGCTAAGTGCGCACGTTCCGCTTCTCAGTGGCCCGAGGTTTGCTGATTCGGATCCTGGGTGTGGACATGGCCCCACTTGGCAAGCCACGCTGTGGTAGGCGTCCCACATATAAAGTAGAGGAAGATGGACACGGATGTGAGCTCAGGACAAGTCTTCCTCAGCAAAAAGAGGAGGATTGGCAGTAGTTAGCTCAGGGCTAATCTTTCTCAAAAAAAAAAAATTAGGATCATGATAGTACCAAACCTACAAATTGCTGAGGGGATTAAATGAGATAATTCATGCAAAGTGCTTAGCATGGTGCCCAGCACAGAATAAGCATTTCAAAAATAGTACTGATCTTCCTTTAGTCAAAGTTTCTTTTGGAAAAATTCCAAGCCTGAAGGATATTCCAAGAGCCCATCCACAGTAGAAATCGTATGAAAGTACTCAAGGGTATCCTGGGCCCCTCCAACCTCCTGGCCAGAGAGAGTGAGGCTGTCAGAGGCCATGTTCAGGGGTTAGTATTGGGCTGTGTTCAGTATAGGCCTGGGTTGGGGCTCAGTGTGAGGGCAGAGTTCAGGCTCAGTCTGGGCCTGGGTTGGGGCTCAGTGGGAGGGCAGGGTTCAGGCTCAGTCTGGGTCTCATCAAAGCTCTACCACTGACTCATAACAGCCTTGGGAAAGCGCCTTCCCTATGAGCCTCAGTTTCCTCACCTGTAAAATGGAACAAGGGTCTCCACCCAGCTTGCCTCACCGAGGTGTTGGGAGGGTGCCATCTAATCGTGCATGTGAAGGCCCCTGTAAATGTCAGCCTCGCTCTTCTGTGTGATGTGCACTCCTCCGGTGCATCTCACACCTGCTGGGGAGAGATCTCTCTCCTTGTTTCCAGATGCCCACGGTGGAGGCCCTTCCCCAGGATCAGAGGCAGGCAGGGGGCTGGGGGTGGGGAGGTGGGCGGAGCCACCCAAAGCTCTGCTGCTCTTCCCAGGAGCCGTGAGCAGAAGGCTTGGAATTCACTGCGCACATATTTGCTGACTTCTCTGCACTCTGTTGGCTTCAGGCCTTTACTTCCCAGGAGTTTATCTGAGGAGATGCACGTGGGCCGGGTTTGGGTTCCGCAGACCTGCCCAGAGACATGGGCAGAGCCGTTTCTCACTCCCTCCCTCACAGGCTCTCCACCCCCCTCTGCTCCTCTTTGTCTGTCGGTCTCTCCTTGACGACCTGCTCCTCAGTCTTTCTTTCTTCTTGTGCTATTTATTCTCCACTGCATCTCCTGCCCCAGATTCGATCCCTACCCTTCTCAGCCCTTCTCTGTGCCCCAGGAGGCTGACCCCAGGGGGCTGTGCGGCCTGGGTGCCCCTGGTTGGGTTCAGCTGGCCGGAGGCACTGGCAGAGATGGCGGGGAGGAGGAGAGGGAAGTCAGGGATTCCGTCCCCACATCCTCTCTCCTGGGCAACATTTTTAGCAGTGGCTGTGTTTCTCCGTGACTACAGCTTGCACCCGGCCTCCCTCCTCCACAGCACCAGGCCTCGCTGGGCTGCGATACCATCCTCTCCTCGTCTTGCAGCACCAGCCCTGGAGGTGGTGAGGGCTTCCCACTATCGCCAGCCTCTGGGGCCTCACCATCCCTTGTTGCTTCTTAAATTCCACCCATGCCTTGTAAGTAGTCCATCCATTACAGTCTCGATGTGTAAACCATTTGAGGTGAATTGTTTCCTGCCAGGACTCTAACCAAACACTGCTCAATGCCATGCACGCTCTCTTTGGCCTCTTCCATATCTCTTGCCTTCTCTCCCTTACAAGTTCTCCTGAACTCAGGGTGGGAAACAGGAGACCGCTTCTTCCACATCCCTTAGTGGAGACCACCCCAGGATGCTGGCGATGGGGGAGCGGGTGCCTGCTGTTACACACATGCGCACACACAGAACCAAGAACACCTCTCTCTCGTTTTCCTCGCAGGTCAGGGAGAACCAGGGACAGCGTGGAACTCAGAGTCAGAAGAGCTGGGTTACAGCACCCCCTTTGCCACAAACCAGCTAAAGCATTTCATAACCTCCATTTCCTCCTACATAACATAAAGAAATGCATACTTCTTCCCAAGCTCTTAGAGGATCTGGTGGGCTGATGGATGTCAGTGTGGTTTGTAAACCGCAACCACGATAGCCATATGAGAAATTATTAGTGAGTGCCCACAAGGAGCCAATAGGTTCCTGCCCTGTCGAAGCTGGAAGGCAGGTGGGGGAAGGGATGGCAGGCCAACAGGACAGCCGACACTGGTCACCATGGTGCTTCCTGCCCCTCAGGTGAGGAGGAGACCCTGCTTTCCCAAGGACAGGCTCGCGATATCTAGGTTGAGGTCGGAGCTGGGGCTGGGATGAAACGGAATGAGGTTGTGGTTGAAATTCAGGCTGGGATTAGACGTAGGATGGGGCTGAGGCTGGGGTTGGTGGGAAGGTTGGGGTTGAGGTCTGGTACGGAGGCTAAAGTTGGGGTTGGATCTGTGCTCAAGTGGGGGCCGAGATTGAAGCTGATTTGGGGACTGAAGTAGGGTTGGGGCTGAGACTGAGTTGAGGCTATGATGAGCTGGAGCTGAGGTTGGGTCGGGGGCAGAGTCTGGAGCTGAGGCTGAGGTTAGAGC
The DNA here is from genome assembly GCF_041296235.1 of Equus asinus. Classification (NCBI taxonomy): domain Eukaryota; kingdom Metazoa; phylum Chordata; class Mammalia; order Perissodactyla; family Equidae; genus Equus; species Equus asinus. The sequence continues at coordinate 84,815,138 of NC_091794.1, forward strand.
TGGCGAGGGGCTTGAGGCTGGGGCTGAGATCAGAGTTGGAGATAGGTTAGGGGTGGAGGCTAGGGCTGGAGATTGAGTGGGGTCTGGGGCTGAAGGCTGAGGTTGGGGTGGAGTTGGAGCCTGGGCACGAGGCTCCAGAATCCCCCTGCCCACACAGACCTCCACTGGGCTTTGGGAATCTAACTGACCTGCACAGTGGAGGTGTGGACATGTTGACATCTCCTCCTACCCATCTCCGGGGTGACTACCTCATGCTTTCATGTAATATTTCATTCACCCAATCAACAAAAAATTTATTGATCACCTATTACGTGCTAAATACTATACCAGATGCTGGAGATGCACTGGTGAGCCAAGCAGATGTGGCCACTACCTCCCTGGAGCCTACATTTAAGAGAAGAAAGACGATAACCCAACAGTCACAGAACTGGATGCATAATTACAAGTGTGCAAAGTGCTATGAATGAAAGACCCAGGGGGCCGTGTGTTGGAGAGCCCAGCAGATGAAGAGTCACAGAAGGCCACTGGATGTGATGAAAGTTCCCAAAGGGGTTCAAAGTTCAGACAGGGGGAACAGATGACAGAGGGATGGACTCCAGCTAGTAACCAAGGGATGCTTCATGGAAGAGGTGGCATTGTGCAAGATTTTCCATGGTTTTCTCCATCTAGGAAGCTGGGAGGCAGTGGATGCATTGGATTTGGAATCAGATAAACCTGGGCTCAAAGCCAGACTATCCAGGTACAAACAAGCTGAGCTGAGTAACCTTGGGCAAGTAACTCGCCCTCTCTGAGCCTCAGTCCCATTCTTTAAGATAGACATAGTAATTCCTACATTGTGGGGCTTGTGTGAGGATTCAAGATGACATGTGCAAAGTTTCTGGCACAGAAGAGGGGCTCAATTAGTGTTCGCTCCTTTCCCTTTCCCAGGGCAAGAGGAGTAGCAGGAGCTCGGTGCCAGCAGCCAGCAGCCCACAGGCGCCCATTCGGGGTCCAGATCTCCAGGCTCAAGCTGTCACCCCCGCAGGCCCAGGTGTGATTTCTCCCTGGAGTTCACGCTCCCCGGAGTGCAGGCATGATTTACACAGCCATCGGGACAACTCCAAATTGGACTGAAACCTAATGACTGGAAACGAGACGAGTAATGAAATTCCACACAGAAAATTTACAGGAGAGATTTATTAGGTGGGTTTTATTTACGACGCAGAGCACTTAGGGCTCTGGGGTTGGGTGTGGCATTGGACAAAGAAATCCAGTGCACACAGTCCCAGTCCAGACATCCCCTGTGCTGCCACTGCCCCCACTCAGCCATCCTGGACTCCTGACGGACCCCTGCAGCACCCCTGGGCCTGCTGACCTCACAACCCAGGCCCCCGCCAGGATCTTCCCTCCTTTGCCACCTCATCCCCGCACCGCCAGGACCCCGGATCTCTCACTGTCTTTGCGAGGACCACTGTATTGCTCTCGGGCAGGCTGCGCCTGGAAGCCAGACTCAGGATCAGAGGGGAGTGTCTGGAAAGCAGGAGCATCAGGAAGGGACAGCCCAGTGGTTAACACCTAACGAACCTGACGCATGTTCCCTGAAGTGCAAGGTCAGAGGCAGGGAGGGCAGCAGAAACCCAAGGGGAAGGACGGTGCCATTCCAGACCAGCAGTGCCCTTAGGGCAAGACCTTCTTGTGCTAAGGACAGGGGAGCAGCTGATAGGAGTCTAGAGGGGAAACTGAGGCAATTCTGCCCTGCACCAGCATCTACAAGGGGCGAAGGGCCCAGGCACAGCTCCAAGACTATTTTTAGCTACAGAAAGCAGAGCCCTCTCCTGCGGCCTCCCCTCACAGCTGTCCCTCTCCTAGGCAGAGGGAAAAGCAGCAGCACCCCATAACCCTCTCCACCCTCCCCCCATCACTCCCACTAGCCCCTCTTTCTTCTACCTGCTTCTCTTGGCTCCAATAACTCTTTGACCTATTTTCCCCTCCATTCACCTCACTCCAAGCACACTGGCCTCCTTGTTGTTGCTCAAACATGCCAAGCAAGTTCCTGCCTCAGGACCTTGGCACTGCCTACAATGCAACTTCCCCCAACAAACAGCACAGCTGGTTCCCTCCCTTCCTTAAACGTCACCTTCCCAGAGAAGTCTGACAGGTTCCCAACCCATCAACATGTCAACCTTCCCCTGGACATTTCCTATCCCCCTTCCCTACTTTCTGTCTTTCTCCTTAGCATGTGTCACTAAATGCTTTATATTTTATTTCTTTATCTTGTTTATCGTATCTTTCCCACTAGAACATGAGTTTCGAGAGGACGAAGATTTTTGTCTGTTTCACTGTAATCCACACCCCCCAGCATAGGGACTGGTGTATGGAAGGCACGAGTACGAACTTTGCTGGGTGAGTGAGACAAGTCTCTGATCACCCCACTGCCCGTGATGGAGCAGTGTACATATGAGTATGTACGATGTGCCAGGCCCTGTACCAAAGGCTCCCCATGATGAGCCCTGTGAGTGGCTCATTCAGCAAGTGTCCTCAGACTTTGCTCCTGGGCCAGGTACTGGGGGCACCAGATGACTCAGACCCAGGCAGTACACTCAAGGAGCTCCCAGCCTGGGGGGCAGGAAAGACCCAAACTGGGGAAGAGCAGTTTCGTGTGCTCAGTGCACAGCCCCTGGGAGACGACAGAGGAAGTCAGCCAGGAAGACCCAGATGCCAGAAAGGCTCCGGCAGGAGGCACCCCGCAGCCAGGCAGGGGCAATATAGGAACTGGCAGCACAGGCCACAGAGCGAGGTGTGGGTGCCAGGTCTGCCATCGATCAGCTGTGTGACCTCAGATGTTCCTCAACTTCTCTGTGCCTCAGTGACCTCATCTGTAAAATAAAAATAATGCAATGTCGTCTACTCATTGCGTGGTGGCTGTGAAGACGAAATGAATTGAATTTGTAAAGCTCTTCCAACAGACCCAGAACATAACTCATAAGCATACAATAAATGTTAGCCAATATTATTACTGCTTTTATTGTTGTTATTGAAAATTAACAGGCAAAGGGGAAGAGAAAAGAATTCCAGGGAGCAGCCTGGGCAGAGGTTAAAGGCACGAGAAGGGCAGGCATGTCCAAGGTTAGAGAAGAGCCTTCCATACTAGTAAAAGTCTATCGATGGGCTCTGGGGTAGAGGGACCCTGATTTGTAGCATTTGCCAGTTTCTGGGGGGTAAATACTCCCACTAAGGCCAATTTCAAACTCCCAGTGTGACGTCACTGAACAAGAAGTTGGGAAGAGATGCACAGTTGGCCCTTGAGGACACAGACAAATGACCTACAGCCTACAGGCTGGCTCAGAGGTGACGGCCCTACCCACCTCACCCCCTCCAATCTTTGACGGGGCTGGCTCCATCTATAGCCTGCCTCTGGCCCTCAGGTTGGACTCTGGAAGGGAAAAAGATATGAGGCATGGGGTGGGGGACTGGCAGAGACCATTTAGATGTGGCCTGAGGTCCATGTGTGGCTGGACCTCAGAGATCCCTGCCCCAGGGAATCCTGGGAGCCAGTGTCACAGACACACACACACACCTGAATCCTCAGCCCCGAGCCCCGTGGCCACCTGGATATGGGCACATCTGCCTCTGGGGAGGCCAGAGTGATCTGAGCTCTTGGTATCCTGGATGGTGTAAGGGATGGGGCTCTTCCCAGAGTCACGTGCTCCAACCTCCCGCAGGAATCCGCTTCAGAGGGCCCGGTCCCCTCCTGTGGGCTCAGATGAGGAAGCTCTAGAAACCAACTTCAGAGACTTGGGGCTGGGCCAGCCCCGCAGAGCTGCTCTGCTGAGGGGGGAGGGGCCCCCGAAGCTCCAGGGTTTGCCCCCTTGCTCCCTCCCTCCCACCCGCCCTCCCCAGCAGGTTATCAGCGTGAAAACAGGAAGGCTGGCAGTGCTATTAATAATACATGAAGCCAGCTCTGCCCCCGATCAGGCGGGCAGGCAGAGGCGGAGCGGCAGCTCCAGCCCCCAGGGAGGGAGAGGGCCAGGCTGCTGGGGGTCTGCCTGGCTGGCCCGTGGGGCAGGGGTGGGGGCAGCCCCTCTCTTCCTTCTCCCAATTTCTTTGTGCACGTGCAACACTCAAGGCTGGATGTTAGCGCTCCCTCCATTTTGCTGACTGTCATTTCCTTCCTCAGAAACACTGCCTGGATCCTGCAGAGCTGCAGCCAGGACAGAAAATCTTCTGGCCCGGGATGCAGGAGACCTGGGGTCTGGAATTTGGGCGGCCACGGAGGGCAGATGAACAACCCCAGCTTTGGTGTCAAACAGATCTGGATCTGAATTCTGGCCCAGGCTCACCTACTTTGTGACTTCAGAGAAATCGCTTTACCTCTCTGAACCTCAGATTCTTCATCTGCAAAATCAGAGACTACTAAGGGGATGATGGGAATAAACAAAAGAACAGGTGTGAACCCCCGGCACATTGTAGGTGTTCAATAAATGATAGCCGGGAATTATTACTTCTGTGACTATGAACTTGGGCAGGTTTCTGCCTTCCCTGGACCTCGGTCTTCCCATCTATAAAATGAGGGGGTTGAAGCAGGTGATCTCCCAGAGCTCCCAAGTGCCAGGGGGTTTCCATGACCATGGAGCGAGAAACCCCAGGCCAGAGATGGGGTCTCAGAAGCCCCCAAGACACCCCACCCTGCTGGTAGCCCCCTCTCTGGAGATGCCACCCCTGTCCCGAATGCACCTGCACTAAGACCCAGCGTGTCTGTGTGGGTGGTCCTCTCTGGCCTCAGTTTCCCTAGTTATGATGTAGGGACAGTAACCCCGTTTTAGCTCCCTGAGGATGGGGTGAGCAGGAGAGAGGAAAGAGGCAGAGCGTCCTGGGGAGAGAAGAAGCCCTGACTAAGTCATCAGGGCAGAACCACAGCAGGCCCAGAGGTCAGGGGATTGCCAATCCTTTCCACCTCACTTGTTCATTCATTCATTCGTTAGTTCCACGAATACTTATGGAGCCCCCCCAGGTTTTGGCAGCAGCCCTCTGTCTGGTTCTCCTTCTGCCCTCTGTTCATCCCTCTGAGGTTCCTTTGCCAGCTCCTTTTCATCGACTAGCCCTTTTAATGAAGGGTCCCCAGAGTTCCGTTCTTGACACTTTCCTCTTCTCACACCACACACTCCCCAGGACCTCGCCCCACTCTCACAGACTTGTCTGTATCTCCGCCAACAACCCCGAATCTCCTTCCCCAGAGCAGGTTGCCCTCCCACTCCAGACCCACGGATGCAACTGGCCACAGGGCATCTCCATGCTGAGGCCTCGCAGGCGTCTCAAACTCAGCGAGGCCCAAGTCCAGCTCGCTGTCTGCCCCAGGCCCTCCCTGATCTGCTCCCTCTGACTGTTCCACCTCCATGTCCTCTGAGCCCTACACACACCGTGCGCTTCAGCCACAGGAACCACCGAGCTCCCTCCTCCGCTAGCCAGCTCCCCCAGGCTGCCTGCAGACTCACCTGAAGAAATGCCCAGAGAGAAGGCCCTTCACCCCTTGCTCACATAAAGCAAGGGAGCACTGGCCTTGGAGTCAGAAGCTAAGGTGCAGGCCCTGGCTCTGCACTTACTGACAGCGCCACCTTGAGAACCTCACCAAGCCTCGGTTTCCTCAGAGAGGGACAATAAAACACCTGCCCCATTGAGTAGGGTCATTGTGAGGATTAAATGATCTCCTTCAGGGGGAGCATTTCTCACATGATGGGAACACATCAATAAACATCAAGTCCAATGATAGCGATGATGATGATGATGGTGGTGGTGATGATCATGGCCATGATGATGATGGCAGTGGGGATGACAATGGTGGGGATGATGACAATGGTGGTGAGGACAGTGGTGATGATGATGATGGTGGTGGTGGGGATGATGGTGCTGCTGGGGATGATGGTGGTGGTGATGATGATGATGGTAATGATGACGATGGTGGGGATGATGACGATGGTGGGAATGATGGTAGTGCTGGGGATGATAGTGGTGGTGGTGACAATGGTGGTGATGATGATGGTGGGGATGGTGGTGGTGGTGGGGATGATGGTGGTGCTGGGGATGATGGTGGTGGTGGTGACGATGGTGGTGGTGACGATGGTGGTGGGGATGATGGTGGGGATGATGGCAGTGCTGGGGATAATGGTGGTGGTGATGATGATGGTGGTGGTGGTGGTCACGATGGTGGTGATGACAATGGTGGTGATGATGATGGTGGGGATGGTGGTGGTGGTGGTGATGATGGTGGTGGTGGTGACGATGGTGGTGGGGATGATGGTGGTGCTGGGGATGATGGTGGTGGTGCTTGGGATGATGGCAGTGCTGGGGATGATGGTGGTGGTGATGATGATGGTGGTGGTGGTGACGATGGTGGTGGTGGTGACGATGGTGGTGGGGATGATGGTGGTGCTGGGGATGATGGTGGTGGTGCTCGGGATGATGGCAGTGCTGGGGATGATGGTAATAGTGGTGAAGGTCTATTCCCTACCAAGCCTCAGGCTGGAAACCCAGAAATGGGTAAGACAGACCTGCCCTCAGGCTCGCAGTCTATAGGAGAGGCTGTTATACAGAAAAGAACTACAAAGCAAGCACTGAACACTCATACACTTGTAGGAACAATGCACGACCTGGGTGCCTCGAGGAGGGTGGGACAAACCCCACCTGAGAGTCAGGGGACTCTGGACAAGGGAGAGGACATTTGAGCTGGGACTTGAGAGATGTGTAGGAGTTCACCAAGCAGAGAGAAGACAGACCAGCCTCTGAGGCTCCAAAGTCCTGCTCATTCCGAACAGGGTGCCCCACCTAAGGAATACAGCTGGCAGGGAATCTGGTCGGAGCCCAGAGAACACTCTCACCCCATCGTGGTGGGCAGCTGGCCAGGCAGGTGGGGCGAAGGCAAACTCTGCAAGGTCAGAGCTGCCCCAAGGGCACAGCAGCAGACACCCTCATGGGGGGCTTGTGGGGCAGCAGGCTCTGCAATTTTCTCCAGCCCCCATGTCTGGTTCCAGGGTTCCTCTCTCTCCCTTTGGCTGTCTTCTCAAACCTAAGTTCATGAGGTTTCATCTCCCCACTCGTAGCTGTGACCTCCTCCCTGTGCCTCACACTCGGCACTGGGCACAACACTGAGCAGTGTCACGGCCTAAGAGCACAGTGTCTTGCTGAGCCCTGGACAGACCACACCCCTATCACCCAGAGTTACCCTGTTCCCCACCCCTACTCCAGGGTCTTCCTTGCACAGTGAGTCTGGGTGCACAGGTGAGGGAAGGACCAACTGGCAGGTGGGTCCCTGCATGGAAGTCTCCAGCACTCAGAAAATCAGAGACACCAGAAAAGCAGAGTCTGCCACCTCTCCACAGCCAGGTCCCCCCTCCTCAAGGTGACCCCTGTGTTTCCTGTGTGATGGGACCCAGAGGATGGAAAGAAGCTGTGGACAGCACCTGTAGTGGGCAGTGTGGGCGCTGACCCTAGACAGTCCTGAGCTATTCCCTGCCCTGTCCCTGAATGGCTGTGTGACCTTGGGCACAATTTCAACTCTCTGGATCTCAGTTATATCATCTATAAATAGTCACTCGGCCAATATTTATTGACCATCTGTTGTACTCCAGGCCTAGTTCTAGGCACAGGGAGTGTTTTGGTGAATAAGACAGACAAAGTGCTGGCTCCATGAAGCTTACATTCTAATTGAGAAAACAAAAATCAAAACATAAACAATTGAATAGGTAATGTCATGTTACATGAGGATAAATGCTCTTTCCATGAGGTTAGAGACAAACCAGGAGGCATCTATTTTAGCCAGGGTAGACAGAAAAGGCCACCCTGCAGAGGAGACAATTTGAGAAGAAATCTGAATCAAACGAGGGAGTGAACACATGAAGAGGTGGAGAAATCACTCCTGGCAGCGGGAACAGCAGCTGCAAAGGCCCTGGGGTAGAAATGAGCTTAGCAAGTTTAAGGAGTTCCAGGGTGGCCAGTGTGGCTAGAACAAGGGAACAGGGGACAGGATGGCAGGAGGGAAGATCTGCAAGGAAGCAGGAGGGTAGGTTGTGGAGGGCCTTGAAAGCCATAGTAAGGACTCCCATGAGATGGGAGCATTTAAAGGGTTGTAAGAAGAGGAGGGACACAATCCAACAAGATTGTAAAGGATCCCTCTGGCTGCTGTGGAACAACGGACTCTGGAGCAGCACTGCCCAATGGAAATATGACGCAAGCCACACACATAATTTAAAGTTTTCTAATGGCCACATCAAAAAAAGTAAAGAAACGGGAGACACTAATTTTAATAATATGTTTTATTGCATCCAATATATTATCTCAATGTGTCATCTCTATTAAAAAAAATCATTAGAGATATTTTACATTCTTTTTTTCATACCAAATCTTCGAAATCCGGTGTGTATTTTATCCTTACAGCACATCACAATTTGGACTAATCACACTTCAAGTGCCCACTAGCTACAACTGGTTACTGCAGTGGACAGCTCTGCTCTAGAGGGGCAGGAGCGGACACAGGAAGATCAGTAAGAGGCAACTGCCAGGAGCAGAAAGGAGGGGTTTAGAGTTGGGTGGGGATAAGGATTAGGATGAAAACAAGGACGTGGGATGGGGACCCAATGGTTGGAGTCAGTGTCGTGGGTCGGACCCCCCGGAAACGCTCTGAGACTACGAGACGTGCACGAAGGAGGTTTATTGGAAAGTACTCTCGGGAACAACGGCGCAAGGGGGAAGCCGCATCGGGCAAAGGGAGAAGCTGATAGGCCGTGCAGTCACAGCAAAGGCCCCCGGGCAGTCTCACAGTCTCATAAGGAGTTCTGGAGCTGGGACGGCCCTTCAGAAGTCCCAAGTTGCAGCAAGGGGACCTGGCCTTTGCACACCTGCCATCAACTGACCAGCCACTGGATGTAGGCTGTCCCTGGGGACGGGTGTAACTTTGGGCAAGGTGCCCCCCTTACACCAAAGGCAATTCCTGGAGATGGATTCAGCTGTGAGCCGTCAACAGCCTCCACTCCCAGAAGGCGGGGAGTGAGTGCCTTGGCCCTGAAGGGGAAACTGGGCACATGCCACAGAATCCGCTACAGCCAGGCAGCCGGGGACAGGAGAAAGGGGACAAGAGAGAGGCCTCCTGATTCAGACAACTTCTTCCTTCCAGGAATAGGGGTGATGACGTCCTGGCAGCAGGAGCAGCAAGCGCAGGCCGGCCACATCTATCAACAGCCTCTGAGCACGGCTGGGGAAGACTGTCCCTGGGGAGACTCAGGCCCAGTTGGGGGCTCTGTCTCTAACCCACTCACTGCCCCCCACCCTGTGGGACCCTCCAAGCCAGTCCTCAGGTTCCAGTTCCAGCTTTGCAGCTCCCCCTGCCCCCGCCTGCTCCCCACACGGGGCCATCCCTTCCCCCATCCTCAGGAGGACCTCATCCATCTCAGCTGGGCTATTGTGAGGCTTGAATGAGCTTAAGCAAGTGGAAAAGTTTTGTTCCCTGTGGGGTGCTAGCCACATAGGAGGGGGCTGTTATTAAGCATCACACTTCCTGCCTTTGGAAGAGCCATTCCCCTGGGCCCCCCAACCCCGCTTTCTTCCCTGCCCTGCACTTCCCTCTTCCGACCCTTCTCCTCTCAGCCCTTCCAATCTCCCATCTCTCATGTGATTCTGTCTGTTTTTCTGAGTCTCTCTCTCTGAACCTCCATCTCTACACCCCTCTGCCTCTCCATGTCTCTCTCTGGCCCCTCCTTCTGCAGGTTCACCACCAAGCAGGGAAGCTCAGAGCTGCCCCACAGATGTCGGATGCCCCACACCTGCTGTCCAAGCCAGGTCTGGCCTGGGCAGGGAGGAGGGCAGGGTGGAAGGGCAGAGAGAGTGGCCTGAACTCTCAGGCTCCCAGCAGTAGCTCAGCTCAAAGCTGGCCCACCCACCCCTCTGAGCCCCTACGAGGTTCCTGCTCTTCCCAACGTGGCAGCCACCCACCGACCCTGGCTCCCAGCCTGTTTACTACAGTCGTGCGGAGAGGTTCCAGAAGCTTTGTGCTGGGAAGGGGCCAGCAGCCCCTGCAGCAGCACAGGCAGGCTGCCAGGTAGCAAGTCCCTGCCCCTGGAGCAGCACGACATCCTCCAGGCTGGGTCATAGTGAGGGTCACAGGCCTGGCCCAGCAGGGGTGGGAGTGGGATGCAAGATTCTCCATGACCCTGGCTCCCCAGGGTGCCCAAGACAGGCAGCTGCTGCCAACCTCACAGCCAAGATAGAGCCCTTCCTCTCGCTCTGTAGGGATGGGGCCACACTTCTCAAGGAGCTTCTCTAAGAACCAGGCAGAGAAAGGAAATATATAAACAGATGGGTCAGAAATGTACAAATACTGACCAGTCCTCCAACATACACATTCAATAAGCATAACTCAACCGGTGGCTGCATTAGACATCCAGTCAACAGACGGACAGATAGATAGATAGATAGATAGATGGATGGGTTGGTGGGTGGGTGGATGGGTGGGTGGGTAGATAAGTGGATGGATGGATGGATGGGTTGGTGGGCGGATGGGTGGGTGGATGGGTGGGTGGATCGGTGGGTGGGTGGATGGATGGATGGATGGATGGATGGATGGATGGATGGGTGGATGGGTGGGTGGGTGGATGGGTGGGTGGGTGGATGGATGGATGGATGGATGGATGGGTGGATGGATGGGTGGATGGATGGGTGGATCGGTGGGTGGATGGATGGATGAGTGGATGGATGGATGGATGGATGGGTGGATGGATGGGTGGATGGATGGGTGGATGGATGGATGGGTGGATGGATGGATGGATGGATGGATGGGTAGGTGGGTGGATGGGTGGATCGGTGGGTGGATCGGTGGGTGGGTGGATGGATGGATGGATGGATGGATGGGTGGATGGGTGGGTGGGTGGATGGATGGATGGATGGATGGGTGGATGGATGGGTGGATGGATGGGTGGATCGGTGGGTGGATGGATGGATGGGTGGGTGGATGGATGGATGGATGGATGGATGGATGGGTAGGTGGGTGGATGGGTGGATCGGTGGGTGGATCGGTGGGTGGGTGGATGGATGGATGGATGGATGGATGGATGGATGGATGGGTGGATGGGTGGATGGATGGGTGGATGGATGGGTGGATGGATGGGTGGATGGATGGGTGGAAGGGAAAACAGAGTCATGGTTTCCAGGTTAGCAAGCGTATCAGTACAAGACCTTCCCTCTCCTTCATCCCACCCAGAAAACCCCCTTTGTCAGGTTTCTTTATTCACCAAAGACTAACTGAAGCACCAGGTTCCTTCCTTGGCCTCTGAATTTTAAGCAACTTTTCTATTTCCTCTTCCCTGTTCCTTCTTATACAGGAGAGTGTGAGGAGCCCAGGTCCTGGGCAAGGGGGAGTGGTTCAGGAACCAAGAAGCCCGCCTTGGCTGAGGCCTGTGAGCTGACCATCTTAAGGAAAGGACAGAGGGAGCCGGGCTGGGTGAGCATCACCCCTGCTGCCTCCAGCAGTCAGTGCAGCACAGGGAGTGTTTCGGGACAGTCCCACCAGACAGCAGGTATGGAACCTTCTTTTCTCCCTGCCAGGAGCCTCTGCTCCCAAGCTGAGACCAGGTGCCCTGAGCAGAGCCCAGAGGACAAGGCTTGAACTATGCAGGGGATTGGAGGGGGGCCAGGAGCTAAGCAGTGGAGGGAGGATGGGGAAGATGTGACTGGGAGCCCCCGGGGGAGGAAGTTTTGGGGCAGGCTTGGCTGGATGGGATTAACGTAGGCACCCCACCCTCTCCAGCTTCCGTCTACTGGGTGGCTTCCAGGAGTCTCAGGGCCTGAGCCCGGGCAAGGCCCAACCAGGACATGAAAGACTCTGGAGAAGTAATGTTAGCAGGACCACACACCCCACCCATTGTGGGCGTCCTGGTCTCTCTAGGTGGCAGACACTGGATGCCCAAGGCGGCTGGGACATGGGAAGGGGCTGGAGGAATCTGAAGAAACCAAAATGTACCCCCAGGCTTCCCCAACTCCTTGTGATGTTGTAAGGATTCTATGAAGTAATATACATAAAGTGCTTAGAAACCTAAGAAATGCTCAATAAGTGTCGGCCATCAGCACCTAGAACAATGTCTGGCACAAAGTAGGCACTAAATATTTGTTGGATTAATGTACGAATGAACGAATGAATCCTGTTCCCACTTTGCCCCTCTACTTCAAACACTGGAAGAGACGAGTCAATATTGTCTCCATAGCTACTGAAGAAGATGTACATATTAAGCTCATTCCAACCCCAGGGCCTTTGCACTTACTATTCCCACTGCCAGGAGTGATTTCCCACACATCTTCACACAGTTCACTCCCTCAATCGATTCAGATCTCTGTGGCTGGAAATGAGAAAGGGCCCTGACCACTGCCTACTGATAGAGCTCCCTGTTCTCCCCAGAGTTGTCCCTCCTTCCCCAGTCAAAGATGCTCACAAAATACATACACATACACACACAAGTCCAGGCAACCCTAACTAGACAAATTCAGTGTCCGCACCCCAGCCAGGGTTAGGACTTGAGCTGACAGGGGCTCTGGACTGCCAGGTGGTCCCTCCCATAGGCTGATGGCCATCAGTGTCCATGCATGACAAGGGCTCACCCAACCCACAGAGGAGGTCATGTTCTGTCCCAGCCACCCTGGCAACCAGCCTTGGCAAGAACCATGGTACCATGCAAACATCAGAGGCCACTGGACCAGGATTTAAGAATCCTAGTTCTACCACTTAAGAAAAAAAAGCTTCTACTGAGCACTTACTGTGTACCAGCCACTGTGCTAAGCTCCCTATGCACTTGAGCTCGTTAAACCCTCACAACAACTAAGCAGGTTGGATGTTATCCTTATTTTATACCTGGCTGAGGCAGAATAAACCAGCTAAATGCTCGGGCTCTGGAATGAGACAGACCAGGTTCAAATCTGGGCTCCTCCACTCACTTGCTGTATGACCTTGGGCAAGTCACTGCAGCTCTCTGAGTCTCTGCTTCCTCCTCTGTAATGAGGAGATAAGACAGCCACTGCCTTTGATCTTCATGAAGATCAAAGGGGATAATGGATGAAAGTGCTGCATGGTGCCAGGCACACAGCCTTTTGTCAAGGTCGGGGCCCGCCCTTCTCTCCGTATCTTGCCGCCTCCCCTGCCAAGGTTTGCAGGCTAGGACTGGTCTTCCGCATGGTGCCAGGCACAGGGCTGGGCACAGCCAGCACGCACAGAATATTCTTGCTGATTGGCAGATTTTCCCAAGGCCTTGATCGCAGAGAGCACTCCCTCCTGAAGCATCCAAGCAAGGGATTCCTGCCCTGGGCAGGACCAGGGGGAACTCTGGAAGGCGGGCCCTTCCTGCCTCTGAGCGTCTACCTTGCTTAGAAGCCCTCACCACCACCATGTGTCCCACCCTGCACCCCAGATCCTGTCCTAGTTCCTTGGGTCTGAGTTCCTACCTAGAAAGCTTGACCGGCACCCTAGCTTCTCCAAGACCATGGCCACCTATAGGTCCACCAGTCACTCACCCCAGGGCCTGGAGCTCTGATTCCGCCCCAGCCCCTTAGCTGGACCCTGCCGTATGCTGTCAGATGCCCCCTATTCACAACAGCTGCCCAAATCACCCACTCCTGATCTCCAGGCTCCAGTGTGGCCACTGCTCGACCCTCCCACCGCCATTCACCTGCCCGCAGCTGTCACTTTCCCCCACCCAGCAGCCACTGACACGTGCACACTCAGAGCCTGCGGCCAGTCCACACCAGCCATGCCCTCTGCAGGGCCCTGACGCCTGGCAGAAAAATCACAGAGGCACTTTGACATTAATCAAAGACACTCATAAATAAAAACGTGTAAATCATATGCAAACCAAGGTAGGAATTTACATCTTTCACTGCTGAGTCAGCATCCCCACGCACCAGGGAGGCTGCCTGTGGCTCAGGAGGTTTGGGACAAGAGCCCTCCCATCTACAGACCCATCGAATGATCCCAGATTCATCATCGGAGATTCTCGAACTTCCAAGTTGGGGGCACCAACCACCATTTATTGCTTGCCTATTACACGCCAGCTATCCTCTTACACACCAGCTCCAATAGGCATTAAAGGAGGTAACGTGTAAAGTGCTCAGAATGGTACCTGGCATGTAGGAAGCACCCCATATATACGACTATTATTATTAATATCGCTCTGAGCCTCAGTTTCTTCATTTGTAAATGGGAAGAATTGTCACACCTGACTCACAGGGTTCTCATGAGGACGCACCGTGCAAGCCCAGATGGAAGCACTGAGCACAAGTCCTGCACAGAGCGAGCACTCAATAAATCTCAGCTGTCATTATTAAATAGTGTGGTCCATGCAAACAAGTTCTGGGAAGGTATAGCCAATAGGAGCAGTGGCGAGGGGCAAGGCAGAGAGATTAACAGAAGATTTCCACTTTCGGCTTCACATACTTCTGAAGTAAAGAATTTTGACACACGAACCTGTATTGGTTTTATCATCAGCAAAAACAAGAAAGATTTTCCTATTTGGTGGCATAAAAGCCACCAAGGCAGCGACTGTCCCGGGAGCATTAACTCCTCAGCTCCCTCCTCCTGGTTCTGCACCCCTCCCTACACGGCCTCTCTCCTCAGATGCTCTCCTGGGGATCTGTGTGTCCCTCTGAACCTGGCCAGGGGCCCGGTAGGCCAGACCAGGGAGAGCAGTCTGCTCTGGACACGAGGTTTATATTAATAAGACCTTACGTGACTTTCCCTCTCTGGCAGGACAAGCAGAGGTGGGAACCCTGGAACTTTTCCATACAAGCGAAGCCAGGCCTCAGTTCTCCCACCTGCCCTCAGGATTGGGCCTGGACCCAGGCAAAGGTCCTCTTTCTTAGATTTAGTGCCACGCCCACAGCCTACAGAGAGGCTGTTAGGTCGGGATTCGTGGCCACCCCTCGACCTTAAAGCTCCTGCCTGCTCCTGTCAAAAGGGTCGAATCTTTGGATCCTATACATCTTCATCTTGGTCGTGGATAAAGGATGCTGGGCAGGACCAGGCTCCCAAAGGCCCCGTCCAGGGCACTCCCGGCCCATTCCCCAGCACCTTTAGCTTCAGTCAACCAACCAGGTATGAATACGAAGATTGGCCCTCTTCTCTGGAGCCCACATCTTCTGAGACTGAAAGCCAGTGTCCCCCCACCCCACCCATTTGAAAAAAGAAGGAAATGAGATCACAGCAGCACAACCACATGATCATTAAGCAGGCATCCTTTACTGGTGTCACTACAGACCAGGGTGCTGGGGAGACAGAGATGAAATGGAGCCAGCTGCCCCCAGGAGCTCACAGCCCTATGGGAGAGACAGACACGTGGATGGCAATGGCTGTGCATGCCCATAAATGCTAACACAGGGGTGACCTGCATGACACAGTGTGGAAGCAGGGCAGAGGCAGTGGCATAGTCTAGAGAGAGAGTGGAAAGACTTCCCAGAACAGGTGACCCTTGAACTAGGACTTGAAGAGTGTGATGGGGAGGTGGGCATTCCAAGGAGAGGGAACTGCATGTGCAAAGGAAGGGTGTCGTGAGGGCCTGGGGTGTTTGTGGGAACAGAAGCTCAAAGCTGCTGGATTCAGAGGGCAGGCAGGGGCAGGGCCCCTGGGGGCTTTGGACCTGATGATGTCCACAAGAGGGAGCAATGGAAGGCTTCTCGGGAGGCAAGTGACATGTCTGAGTTGTGTCTTGGAGGAGCACACTGATTTGACTCAACAAAGGGACTGGAGGAAGGGAGAACGATCCTAACCAGTCACTACAATTTATGACCTGTTGGCTTACACATTCTTTTAACTTTGGTTTCCCGGAGCACTGGGGTGTCAGCTTTGTCTGTCCCTGGAGGTCCCCAGAGCAAGCAGCCCAACGACCTTACAAGTGGAGGTAAAACGAGGCCCTCTACCAAAGAGCCCTTCCCTGGTAGAGAGGAGGGCAGGGACGTGAGTCTGGCACATACTCTGTTCTCAGCTACAAACCAAAGTTGAAACTCGACGGTGATTTTATCTGCAATGACAAGTCCACCCCTAGGCTCAGACAGGTATTGTTCCAGGCTCAGCAGACGTCCCCAAGTCAGACAGATGTCCAGGGCTCAAACAGACATTGCCCCCAGGCCAGGAAGATGTTGCACCGGGCCCAGACAGATGCTGTGCCAGGTTCAGACACATGTCCTCGGTCCAGACAGAAGCTGTCCCGGGGCCAAATAATGTGCTGGGCTCAGCCAGGTGTCCCAGCCCCAAACAGATGTTGTCTCCAGCCCAGGCAGATGTTACCCTAAGCTCAGACAGATGTCTGCCACCAGAGATACATAAAGATGCTAAGAGGTCCCCGGGAAAATATAATTCCTAAATCCTCTCTCACCACTTCCACCCTCCACCTGCTGCTCCCGAGAAAGCTGAGGGAGGCCAGCGCTGAGCCAGCCAACTGTCTCCAGACCCTCCCAACTTGTAACAGCTAAGGAGCTATATCTTTCTGTCCCGCCCCCTGACTCCAGGCTAGACTACTGCATGGAGGGGAGGAGGGCACATCAGTGGGACGATGAATGAGGCACATGAACAGGAGTACAGGGCATCTGTGCCATCTGTGGCACAGCAGATAGTGATGCTCAGGCTACCCCAGCTGGCTCTGTATAGGGAGAGGAGGCTGGGGGGATCAGAGGAAGGAGTGGGTTGATATAAGGACCAGGTCCACTAAGTCTTACCTCAAACCCCACACTCTAGCACTGGATGGGAGGAGAAGTCCTGTGACCTCATCCCCATGCACACATACCCCAAACAACACCCTAGGAATGTCATTACTGGGTCGTTTGAAGGTGGTTACTGTTCCAAAGCTGGGCTGCATTAGCTAGCGAGAAAGAGAGGAATAAGGAGGCTAGCCCAGTGTAGACATAAAGTGGGAGACAGTCCCATTCATCAGCTTGGTCTTGGCTGGAAGAATGACCTTCCTTCCACAAGAGTCCTCATGGAGCATCCGAGACCTGGAAGGGAAAAGAGCTTCTCACTCGCAGCCACACGGCTCCTATCAGGAGCCGGAGTTGTGTGTACTGCAGCTACGCAGAAGTTGGGGTTCAGAAACCAGGGGGCATTAGATGTTCTTAGTCCATGGGTGGAGGAGGCAGCCACTAGACCTGGGATGAAGGAGTGAGCCTGACCTCCCCACCTGCCCTAAGGGGCCCCCAGGTGGGCTCAGACAGTCTCCTCCAGAGGGGAGCTGGAGAGGCTCATAAATATGTAAATTACCTTAAGCCACGCCCCCCAGCAGGTGCCAACTGGGACTCCCCTCAGCCCTACCTACTTCCCCTCAAGAGCTACCTGCAGGCTGAGGAAGGTGAGGTGCGGTTTTTAAAACCGCTCTCAAACAGAATCCCTGACCCAATTACAGACAGTAATACACACACATTAATACGAACCTAACACAAGCACACAAATGCTTATGAGCTTCCATAAAGTACAAACACACGAACTCATACAAGCATGCTAACACGCAGTCACCATGTATCCAAGTACACCAAGCCCCCCGCACACTGTCGTAAACACCGTAATGCACACAAACCCAAGAGAACTCCCCGCTCTCCCTTCCACGCACCCAAGCTGCCCACTCCCCACCCTCAGTGGGGTCACAAAGTCAACACCAGGCCCAGGAAGTCACCTCACTCTTCTAAGGATGGTGACAAGGACTTAAATTATCATTCCTCCCACCCCACCCTGTGGCGGTGAATTTTGCAGCCATTCAGATAAAAAGTGTGTTAAAAAAAAAAAGGAAGAAAAGAAACTCAAACCCAGCCCCAGCCTTTCAGAGTGATTAATCCCCGCTAATGATTTACCAATTTGCAGAAAGCGTGTTCTGCATAACCGGATTGTGGGCATTAACTCCAGCTCAGAGGCTGCCATTCTGCTAAAAATGAAAGTAAATTTCAAGAGCAATTGACCAGCCCTAATTTGAATATTCTACTGATGCACTGGGAGGATCCTCACCCCTACCCATAGGCCTAGCGGCTGAGGCAGGAAAAGAAAAGGCAAGGAAAAGTTCACCCCCTAAGAGACATTTCCCCTTCCAGCCCGCCTTTCCTTCACCAAGGCTGAGAGATGGGGGACCTTCCATTCAGTAAGTGAGGCTGCTTCTTTCTCCCCTACCAGAGGCAGCAGCGCCCCTCCTGGCCCTCTATGCTAGGTTCCTGCCAGCACAGGAAGGACAGAAGAGGTAGGACACCTGGAGGACACCTTATAGGGGAGGAGGTAGGGGCTCGAGCTCAGAACAGTGATCCCAGCCCATGTGGGAGAGCTTTCTGGACGGTGGAGAGCACTCCGAACCTACCTAGCTGCCACAACTTGCACCAAGGTAGTGAATAGACAAGATGCCCCTGGCAGCTCCCCAGGTAGGACTCTGACAGCCAGAACCCTGACAGATGCTTCAAGGCAGACACGCATTCCAGCCCAGAATGAGCAGGGTCTGAGCAGGGTGTGGTCACTCCTGACACTGCTTAGCGAGAACTGGTTGCAGAGCAGGCAGTTTCCGCTCCTGCGCACGCAGCCTCTTACTCACCCCAGGCAGCCAGGGAGAAGAACCAAGCTACACTTTCCCTTTACAGGTTTCCATCCAGGCAGTGATCTCGTCTCGGCTTCACAAGAATCCAACAGAGACCATCCTGCCCAGCTTACAGATGAGGATACTGAGGTCCACAGAAACTAGGAGGCTGAGACTGGTCCAATGTCATCCCGTGGGCCTGAGTCAGAGCCAAAGTGGAACCCAAACCCTGACACTCTGAAAACATGGGATCTAGGGCTTAAGGAGACAGGCAGAAGGGAAAGGCAGTGGCCTCTGAGTGCTGCCCGCATGCTGGCCCCCCAGACAAAGACTCAAAGTCCACGCACACAGAAGGGCATCTGAAGACACCAGCTCCTCCAGCAGCCCTCCCCGTGAGCCCCGATCTCTCCTCCCTTTAACTCTTCTCAGCACTCCTGACTTCAGGGAATCCAGGTGGAGTGTCCCGGAGCCTGTCTTCCCCCAGCACTGAAAAGGCCATAGGTCTGCAGCTACATCTGCTCTCAGCGCTTCCTGGGCTCCGAGTACCCACTGACTGACCGAAAGACACAGCGCATAGGCTCAGAGTCCAAAGGGGGAAAGCAGCCAGACCAGGCTGCCCTTTCTTCCTCCCTCCCAAATCTTGCTCGGCGTACCATTGTGTAGGTTCACCTGTCTGGGACGTGTGTCTGGAATATAACAGTGCGTATGTGACCACGAGGGTGCTGATGGAGAGTGTGGTTGTGTTCTAGAGGCTGTGCCTGAATCTCCCAGGAGGGAACGTGAATGTAGATGGCAGAGGTTTGTGTCTGCGACTTGGGGCTCTGCAGAGAGAGTATGTGGGGCTGGAGTTTGTGTAGCTGCCGTTCATCCCTGCAGAGCCTCCCCCTGCAGCCCCTCTGGCTCGGAGACCCCCCACAGCGAGGGCCCCATCTGCTGGAGGCTCGGTGACCTGTGTCAAATGAGCAGGCGCTCGGTCACACTCCAGAGCCTGGAGGAGGCTGCGCCACTCTGGGAAAGCCCAGGCAGCTCCTGGCCTGGGGGCGGGCTGGGCAGGGTCCCCGCTGGGGAGGGAGGCCCAGGAGCCTCTGAGCCTGGCGGCGGCCTGGCTGGGAGCTGTCCTCCACAAACAAGGAGAGTGAAAAAAATATGAAAAGAAAGGGCTTTTCTGCTTCCTTGGGACTAGTGCCGCCACCAAACTGTGCGGACCACATTCTGGGCTGGGGACAGCCCCCTCCTCTGCTTTCCGATCCCTTGTGCAGATGTGTCAGTTCCTACAGGGTGTAGGTGTATATGTGTATGTCTGTGTGACATGTGGGGTGGGCCTCTTTGTGTCTATGCATTGGGTGGCAGAGTGTGCGTGGCTGGCTCTGTGTGCTCCTGTGTGTGAACATGACAGTGTGCCTTTTTGTGTGAACTGGCACACCAGCTTGTGACTCCAAAAGCCACTGTAGGTCTCGTGTATTTTTGTGTGGCTGAAGGAATGCCTACTTGAGTCTATTTAAGCCTACGTGTGGGTTCTGCGTGTGTTCCCATTTAGACACATGCCTGTATTTATCATTGTGTGTTGATTTCTGTGACTATGAATATCCAACCTAAGGGTGTGAGTCCATGCATTCCTATCGTGAATCTGTATGTTTGTCCCTGGGCTAAATTGCACATGTGTATCTGAGTGTGGCATGTGTGTGTGAACGCCTAAACCATTCAGTGTCTGCGTGGATCAGGGGGGTGTCTGAGGTCCGTATGCCAAGTCCTCCCCAGACCCTGTGAAGGTAGGGCTCCTGGAGAGAGGGGGTGTTCTGCAGCAGGCCATGTCACAGCCCCCAGCACCCCACCCAGAACCTCGGGGAGAAAGAGCAAAGAGGATGTCGAGACTTCCTTGGGAAAACTTAACTTTCAAATACAAGAACATTTTTACTCAAGACCAAGCCCATATCATTGTAGAGGGTCTAAAACTTCCAAAGCAGGGAAAGCAACGTTATTCTTTCCTAGTTCACACGGCTGCTCACCCCAGGGGCAGCTCGAACATGCAGAGGGTGTCTAAATCACACGCTTTGCTTCCTCCTTGGAACCTCACAGTAACCCTGAAAAGCAGGCATTCCTGTCCCCGTTTTAAGATGAAGAAACTGAAGCTCCAGGCAAAGCAACCAGCACCAAGTCACAGGGCAGCTAAGAGGGATGACGGGGACAGGACTGAGATTTGCTGGCTGACAAACTGGTAACCTAGGAGCCCGGCTTTGCTGCAGACACCTCTCAGTCCAGCCCAGACCCGGGATCACAGCTTCAGGAGTGCCAGCTGGCCCTGGCCCACCCTCCGAGAGCTACCAGAGATAGGGTGGTGGGCTCTCTCTACTGTGACAGCCAAAGCCGCTGCCTCCACAGGCATCCTTCCCCATCCCAGAGCAACGAGGAGAATGAGGAATGGGACCCTCATGGGTTCTGCACCCTCAGACAAGCCTCAGCTCCCTCATCTATGCACTGGGGGTAAGAATCTCATTGTTCTCCCACAGGGCCGAGAGATGCAGGTAAAATGATGAGGGTAAAGCACCCACGAGTCTTCATTTTTCAAGTCTCAGTGACAATTCCAAAGACTGGACATCACACCCGTCCACTGTCCAGACAGTTCCCTTCCTCCAACAAAAACTGAGACAGATTCACAGACTCAAAGACCATCAGAGCTGGAAGGGCCTATGAGGTCAGCTGGTCCAAACCTCCATAACCCCACTCATCAGATGAGATTTAGTTAGAGAGGCGAGTAATTTGCCCATTCACTGGGCACTAACAACAGAAACCAGCAGAGTAAATGCCCTTTCTGAGAGCTTTTCACCCCCATTGTCTCGTATCACCCTCTGACTTACCTTAGTGAGACAGGTGGGCTACCTATGGCACTGTTATTCCCCGTTTATAGGTAGGAAAACCAAGGGCTAGAGAGACAGGACCAGAGTTATTCCTGCCCAGGAAGATAGTGGCAGGTCAGGTTGGCAGCCCCTGCTTCAATGTCTGGTTAGGGCTGGCACGAGAGGAGCCTTCACTACATCATTCCCAGCCTGGGTCCTACCTCCTGGGCCTGGGGGAGGGGCCAGGAAGACAAGAGGACCAGGAGGTCCTGGGCTGCCTCAAAGTGACCCCTTCCCGGGCCAGAGTCCAGGGAAGCTCAGCATTCCTAGCTAGGTTCAGACACAGGGCTCCTTCACAGCTTCTGAAGCAAGGGTGGTACCTCAGGAGCCTGCTCAAGACAGTGGCCAGTGGCCAGACAAGGACCAGACCCTGTCCTACTCCATCCCCTAGGGGCTAGCCAGAGCCTCCTCCTAGGATGTTCAGGGCCTGGATGAGCACAGTCTGTGCCCAGGATGACCCTTGTCACTGTCGACTCTGCCCCAGCCACCCGTGGGATCACCCCACTGCAGCTGTCACCCAAGTCCCCATCACCGTTGTTCACACACTGTGAAGGCTGTGTTCCACAATCTCAACTTGCCCAGTAGGGCTCTAGCTGGGTCCCCAGCTCAGTCCTGTGATCTGGGACCCCAGGGCCCCGGAATCCATGAATCCATGAGAGGCAAGATCATGGGGAGAAAAGAGGTGGGCTGGCAGCTGGATGGCTCCCGGGGAGCCAAGCCCCAGTGTGGGGAAGAGTGGAGACTACACCTAGCTCTGCTCAGCTTCCAGCCCAGTGTGGGTCAAAGGCACAGAAGAGCTGCTACTGGGGTTCCAGTCCACTCAGAATCCTTCAGGGAGTCCTCAAAGAAATGGGGTGAGAAGATACCCGAATTGCACGCCTCACCTTTCCAACAAGGCCTCCTCAATCTCAATTCCCTTTTCGGTAGCCCCAGGCGAGTCGGATTAAACGCCAGTGCAGGACCCCAGGCGAGGCTGGACAGCTCCCGGCCTGCACCCTGGACTTCTAAAGTGCCAACAGCACTTCCTCAAGTCCAGGCCACTCCTCACCTAGAGCAACTGTCTCTGGGGCGTGACCCCGCCATGACCCCGGCCAATGGGCCCTTCAGGCAGAGAGGTGAAGGAGCGAGAAGGCAGCGGCGGCCTGGGACAGACACCTGCCGACCCAGTGAGTCCACCACCCCTGTCGGTGGCGTTTCCCCCCAGAGCCGCCTCCACCTCAAGGTTCTCTCTCTCTGGAACCCCCGGAACGCGGCCTCGTTACAGGAGCTCCCGACTCCCGCAGCATCACTGCCGCCGGCCCTGCCGCCCCGAGCCGCCCGCGCGATACTCACCTGCGCCGCGGTGCCCGGGAGAAGGGGAGCCTGCGCGAGGCGTGAAGCGGGTCTGACTCTGCCCGCGGCCGACGCGCTCTCAGGGCCGCGGAGGTCGGCGGAGTTGCGGCGCTGGGTCTAGCGGAAGGAGGGGGAAAACGAGACGGGCCGGAGAGGCGCGCGGAGGAGAGCTCCGTGCCCGCTGGAAGCTGCGGGAGGCGAGGCGGCCCAGGCGAGCAGCCGCTCTGGAACCGAGCTGGGGACCCGCGCCGCCGCTCGCTCGCAGCCTCCCGAGACCCGCGGAATGCCGGCCCGCCCGCAGCGGCACTGCGGAGGGAGGAGAGCGGGGCTGAGCGGCTTCTCGGAGCCCGAGCGCCTCCCGGAGCCCGCCATCCTCGCCGCCGCCTCCGGCCGCCCCTGCCAAAGACGGGCGGGAATTCAGCTCGCGTGGAGTGTGGGACCCGCCGGGCTCGGAGTCTCCAGCGAGGGGGGAAAGCTGGGCCCACGCAGCCAGGACGAGAGGGGGTGCGGTCCCAGTGCCACCCCCGCGCCACTCCCCACGTGGCGGCCGCGCCCCCGGGGCGTGAGTGTGTACGCGGACGGCAGGGGGGCCGTGAATGAAGCCCCAGCGGCCAATCAGCACGGCCGGCGCGCGGGACCCCGGGAGCGAGGCCCAATGGCGAGCTCTGGGCGGCCCCGGCGGGCGGCAGGCGGACGCGGGGGGCGGGGGCCGGGACCGGGGGGCGGGAGGCGGCTCCGCGGGCAGCCAATGGGCGGCGGGCGGGGTGGGGCTCCGGAGCGCTGAGCGGGTCCCGGCTTTAAGCCGGTGGAGCGCGGCGGCTGGGCCCGCAGACGGAGCGGAGCGGCGGCGGCGGCGCGGTGCGGCGCGGGGCGCTGGGCGGCATGGCCACCACGGCGCAGTACCTGCCGCGGGGCCCCGGCGGCGGAGCTGGGGGCACGGGGCCGCTTATGCACCCAGACGCCGCGGCGGCAGCAGCGGCGGCGGCGGCGGCCGAGCGGCTGCACGCGGGGGCCGCGTACCGCGAAGTGCAGAAGCTGATGCACCACGAGTGGCTGGGCGCGGGCGCGGGCCACCCCGTGGGCCTAGCGCACCCCCAGTGGCTACCCACGGGAGGAGGCGGAGGCGGCGACTGGGCCGGCGGCCCGCACCTGGAACACGGCAAGGCGGGCGGCGGCGGCACTGGCCGAGCCGACGACGGCGGCGGCGGCGGCGGTTTCCACGCGCGCCTGGTGCACCAGGGGGCGGCCCACGCGGGCGCGGCATGGGCGCAGGGCGGCACGGCGCACCACTTGGGCCCGGCCATGTCGCCGTCGCCGGGGGCCGGCGGAGGCCACCAGCCCCAACCGCTCGGGCTGTACGCGCAGGCGGCCTACCCGGGGGGCGGCGGCGGCGGCCTGGCCGGGATGCTGGCGGCGGGCGGCGGCGGCGCGGGGCCGGGCCTGCACCACGCGCTGCACGAGGACGGCCACGAGGCGCAGCTGGAGCCGTCGCCTCCGCCGCACCTGGGCGCCCACGGACACGCACACGGACATGCACACGCGGGCGGCTTGCACGCGGCGGCGGCGCACCTGCACCCGGGCGCGGGCGGCGGTGGCTCGTCGGTGGGCGAGCACTCGGACGAGGACGCACCCAGCTCGGACGACCTGGAGCAGTTCGCCAAGCAGTTCAAGCAGCGGCGCATCAAGCTGGGCTTCACGCAGGCCGACGTGGGGCTGGCGCTGGGCACGCTGTACGGTAACGTGTTCTCGCAGACCACCATCTGCCGCTTCGAGGCCCTGCAGCTAAGCTTCAAGAACATGTGCAAGCTCAAGCCGCTGCTCAACAAGTGGCTGGAGGAGACCGACTCGTCCAGCGGCAGCCCCACCAACCTGGACAAGATCGCAGCACAGGGCCGCAAGCGCAAGAAGCGCACGTCCATCGAGGTGGGAGTCAAAGGCGCGCTCGAGAGCCACTTTCTCAAGTGCCCCAAGCCCTCGGCGCACGAGATCACTGGCCTGGCCGACAGCCTGCAGCTGGAGAAGGAGGTGGTGCGCGTCTGGTTCTGCAACCGGCGGCAGAAGGAGAAGCGCATGACCCCGGCGGCCGGAGCCGGCCACCCGCCCATGGACGACGTTTACGCACCCGGCGAGCTGGGGCCGGGCGGGGGCGGTGCATCCCCGCCCTCGGCGCCCCCGCCGCCGCCACCGGCCGCGCTGCACCACCACCACCACCACACACTGCCCGGCTCGGTGCAGTGACCCCGCGGGCCGGGCTCCCGCCGGCGCGCGGCGAGGTGCCGCGCGGCCTGAACTCTTTTTTGTTCGGTTGCTTTGGATTTTACAAAAAGCCCAGAAACTTTCGAACAAAACCAAACACCCGGACGACCCTCTCCGGCGAGCGGCGAAGACGGCCGATAGGCTGCGTCGCCCGAGCCCCAGGAGAGAGGAGCGAAGATCTGGACCGCGCCAACTCACCCTGGGCGTCCTGCCCGCCGCCTGCTCCCTGCCCTCATTCCCTCGACGACCCCCGCCCCTGCCCCCCGGGCTGTTCGGGGCCGGATCCCGGCAGCGGCCTCCCCACAGCGACAGGTAACGCGGTACGGGGTTAGGGATTTCCCGGGAGAGAGGAGGAGAGGGGGGAGGGTTCCCCATCCCTCTCCCCGGCGCGGACTCCCGAGCCTGCGGGTCGAGGGCGGGGGACTGTCACTTTATTCGCTCCACGCCTCTTCTCTCCCATAAGGATGCGCCCCATCCCCCTTACCCTTCCTCCGGGTTTGGTTTTTTACGATTTTTATTTATTCATGGAGCCTCTCGGTTCCTGGGGTCCTTCTAACTCCGCCCGCGCCCTTAATTTAAATCGCTGTATACTGTATTTATCGGGGCCCCGGAGGGGAGGCCGCGAGAGCCGCGTCTGTGTATAAAGCAGGAAATAGCCAAAGCTTTAATCTAGCCTAATTTATTTTTTCCCTTTACCTTCCCCTACCCTACCCCAAAAAAAGCAAAACAAAAAAACAAAAACTAACAAAAAAAAATTCAAGTATTCATTTTTCGTTTCGTTTTATCCGAGCTCCAGCTCGGTTCCCGGCCACACCGGAGGGGTCTGCGCTCCCACACACACCCCGATGGGGACGGGGCTTGTGCCCCACCGCAGACTGACCACCGCACAACAGAGCCCCCGCTCCCCGCGGGGCCCTGACCCCCTGGCCACAAACAAACGAAACTTGAAAAAGTTGGAGATATTTTTTAACCAGCTGTAGAAATAAGCCGTTCCCTGAGAACCTTCTGCCTAAATCCCCGCGGCTTCCGTCTGCTCCCTTTCCAGCCCCCTGGGATGCGGGATGCTGGGGGGAGGCCTGGAGAGAAATTCCCCAAATTTGGGGTGAGGTGGGAACCATGTAAATATGTGAGATATGTACACACCGGCGGGGAGAAGAAACATTTTGTGCTTGGCTTTTATTTTTGGTTTTCCGGGTTGCCCTCCCTCCCGATCCTAAAGGATTTTGTACACCGACTAATCCGAAAAAGATATTTTAATATGATTTCCAGATTTCTGACCCATCTCTATTTATTTTCCGGATGTGTTTGGAGCTTCCCCCTTCTCCATTTCTTGTTCTGTTTGTTACAGTTTGAATTTAAATTTTGTTATTTTTATTATTTTTTGGAACAATGTTTTGATGCATTCTCTTTGTATCTTTATTGCAAAAAAAATGTAGACTGGGAAGTTCCCTTTATATTTATGTTATAGTAAATATTTTATTACTCACATAAACATGTACCCCAGGGCCGTGTCCTGTCCTCTTTACTACCAGGGCTGGGTTGGTTTGTGGGTGAAGTGACGGGATGCCCTCGCTTATCCCCCTAAAGTTCTGGCCTCACTGTCCTGGAGGAAGGTGACCACACAGACCTTCTTGCTGGCCAGTATCAGGACCACTGGTTACTTGGGCAACAGTTGGGCCCCTGCCTCAGGTGAGTGAGTTTAGGCAAGATGAAGCCGCCTCTTGTCCCCTCCCATAAACAGACTATCCTGAGACCAGACCAGGGCCTAGGACACCCTCACCGAATTGAGTCAGCCATTCCTCAGGCACAATTCGACTCCTCTTCACGGCCAAGAAAGGAGCCTGCTTCAACCTGGACCGCCAGCCTGGCATCTTTGTATCCCCCGCCCGGCACCACAGCTCCTGACTTTGGTTTCACTTTGTACTCCATGTGTGGGGTCCAGGCCAACTCCATCGTTCCAGGTTCTGGGGCCACTGGAAACTGAATCAGGCCCACCAGCCCACTCCAGCTGGCTCTCTACCCGCAAACCAACGGTACCCAAACCTGCGTGGATCCACTGGGCGTTCACACAGCTTAGACAGTGGTCCTGCGGGAGTTGAATGGGCCTGGGGGGAAAGCCCTGCCTGTCTGTTTGGGCAAAGCTAGCCCTACTACTTCTCTGCAGACAAACCACTGTGCCCCAACTTCTCTTGGGGAAGAGTAGGGCCCAGCTCTGAAAGCCCGGGCATCTCCTCTCCAGGGATGAGTACCCAAAGGACACCCTCCCTCCGCCCCAGGGAGTGATGCATATGCCTGTGTGAGGATTCCACGGCTGTGCAGACATGACCTGGAGAGGACACAGACGTTCTCAGACATCCACCTTCTCAAGCCTTCGACAGCAGCATCCCCCCGCTCCAGAAGCAGGATGGGGGAGGCAAATCTGAGCTCCAGAGCCAAAGCCTAAGGTTCCCTGTGTCCCAGTCAGGAACTTCTTTTTCCTTTAAAACAACTCTTCCTAAAAATACGAATAAAACAGCTCCTCCTGTTTCCTCTGTAGATGCAGTGCTTGTCCCTTCTCAGGAGAAGTCACATGAGGTTTCTCTTCCTCTTCACGGAGACAGAGCTTGAAGGCCTAGTCGCTTGCCTAGGGAGAAAGTTGTATCCCTCGTGAGGGTGTACATGTGGCCTTCTCCAGCCAGGGAAGCTGCCCAAGTGCAGGCCCGTGAGAGGCCTTGACTCTAGCCGACAGTGTCTTGGGCACCCAGAGAGGTGTCCCCAGACTCCCCAGTTGGCTGTCCCTGGCCAGGCTGCAGCCTCAGGATGACCCTGCCGTGCTGACAGTTCCCAGTGACTTTCTGGGCTCTGCCCCTCGATCTCAGGGGGAACTACTTCCACAGGTACAAAACCCGCCAGAGTTTTCAGAGGCTCACTCACCGCTCCTTCCCCCCCACTCACTAGTCCAGCCTAGTGGGCGATTAGCCCTATAATTGGCACCTGTGTCCCAGCCATTCCCCATACTGGCAGGCCAGTGAGCCTCTCTCATGCTTCTCAAAGAGGAGGCCAGGAACTTCTCTCAAAGAGTCTGGCCAGGTGACAGTGTGTCCAGGAGCCCCTGGCCACCCTACCTCGGGCTCCCATTTCCTCCTCCACTAAGTACAGAACTTCGAAGCAGTCCCGCACTCCCCCACACTCCCTTGTTATGTCTCCATTCCTGGATTCGTCCCAGCCTCGGGGCCCTGCAATGGAAGCAGATGAAGCTCGGCGGTCCCTGCCGCCTGCGCCGCCACCCGGGGCCTCCGCAGGTTTGGAGGTTGGAAAGGGCGGCTGGGAAGACTCGGGCCTTTTGCTGGCCTCTGCCTGCAGCTGACATCAATTGATTGATTGACTTCCTAATTGCTTAATCCTGTACAAGAGGGTGGATTTATTATCTAAGCAAGTCAACTCAAAAACAACAAAACAATGTTGCCTCCCAAGAACCAGCAGCAGCTGAGGCGTAAAACAAAAAAATGAAAAAAAAAAAAAAGTGGAAAAGGGACAGAAGAAAATCTTCCACTTTGCAAGTATTTGCTTAATGAGACACCAGCCTGGGACAGCTACCCAGTGACCAACCCTTTGGTCGCAGAAGGCCCCAGGGCTCCTCCCCCCAGTTCCCATCCTGGGATGATGGTAGGAGCTGCAGCACATTTGAACGTGTAAGGAGAAGCCACAGGGAGAGAAATATTTGCCCGGAGTCTTACTCCCTGGATAGAATACAGTTTAGGAAAGACACAGTCAGCTGTGAACTTGACCGCGGTTTCTCCACCCCATGTGTATGTGGATATATACCTGCTCACCATCGAGAGCCTCCGGACTTTTTTCATTCAAGAGAGGCAGATGGCCCTAGCGTCGACCTCCGGGGAAGCCCAAGCTTTCCCCTCACAGATCTGGGGTTTTCTGATTCCATCTCCCTCCCCTTCTCATTTGAACAAAATAATTTTCTATGATCACACAGCCACAGATTCTGTTAGAGCTCCACTTTCCCCACGTGCACCTCTGTGAAGTGATGTATGAATCTGCATGCGTGCCACCGTGCCTGCAAATCTGGAGCTGCTCCCAGAGATAGGAGCGGGGAAAGGAAGTCCATGCTATACTGCTGATGCTTTGAGCTGGAAGAACATTTGCTGGCACGGTGGAGGGTCGGGGGGGAGGAGGTTTGGCCAACACAGGAAGAAGGAAGTTCGCCATTGTGGTCACCTGCAGTCATTAAGGCAAACCCAGAAGGTGCCCTGCCCTGAAGCTCAAGGACACTGAGGTTCTCATGCAACTCCTTCCCCAGGAAGTTGCACTAGCTTGTATGTTGCGTGGCTTAGGTCCTGTGCCATCATCCCTTGATGCCGGCCTCATCGGGGCATCCACAGGGCTAGCTGACCCACAACCACAGCTGCCCACTTAGAGCTGTTTAGGATCCAGTCTCCTCTGGAAGGCTCTGGGCTGCATGTGAGATGGTCAAGCCCTTAATGACGCACGCAGGGCCCAGGCTCCCCAGCAGGGCTTGAGCTCCAGTAAGGAGACCCACCTGAGCAGGGAGAGGAGAAAGAGGAGGTTGGTGTCTGGCCCAGCTGCTCTCCCTAAGCTCAGGGAAGAGGATTCACCTGGGGCCTCCTGCTTAGTGACCAAAGCCAGAGGAGCCATCAGTCTTGTCCCTGCCTGGCATATTCAAAGACCCTCGAATTAGTGTTTGGCCAGCCGCTCAGAGTTCCTCTTATCGCCTCTGAGGCCTCCGTGTGGGAGGACTGCCCTCTATTGGTCCCTGAGCTGGGACATGGGAGCAGCCACCAGGGCCACCTCACAGCTGAGTGTCCCCCTAAAAAATTACCTTCAAGTTGGCTACTCTGTGGGGGATGCCAGGTAGAGGAGAGGCTACCGTCACCTCCAAGGAAGCAATCCTGCCTCCCACACACACAGGCTTGCCCGTGACCCTTCCTTCTCCATCTACCGCCCCACTCATTCCCGCAGCCATTCTCAGAAATTCGCCAACACAGCTACCTGCTCTGTCTCTCTCCCACTCACACTCATCTGCATCACTCCTCCTCTCAGCCAGCTAAAACCCCAGTGCACGCTCTCGCCAGCTTGCTCACTCACACACACGCTAACTCACTCATGGTCACACCCATACCACTGTTTGGCTGCCCGATGCCAGCGCTGTGGTCTTTGGCGCTGAGCTCTCCAGAGTCGCCGGGTCCCTGGCACCTGTAATGTCTGATTTAACATGCACAAGCATCCTTTGCGGCATTCGACAGGGTCCCTTTCTCTCAGGATTTCCAATCACTTACCCCACAAGCTGCTTTCCAAACACATCCCTGCCCATCATTGTTCTCAGCTCCTCCCAGATCTCTCCTGCTCCCTTCAGATAATTAAAGTTAGGCTGTGTGTTTGTATGTATGTGTGATGTTATTTTTTAAACACACACCCCCACACGTACATATGCGTGTATATATACAAACACGCACAGCAATTAGATCTACCCGTTTCTTGTGCAGTAAACCCTCGGCTACGCACATGTCCCCACATCATCGCCCGATGAACCCAGCATCACCTAGTCACGGGCTCCTGATGTCACACACACACACACACACACACACACACTGGCACTTTCACACAGTTACACCCACCCCCAGCTCCCTGGTGTTTCTCCAGGAGCACGACCCACCTCCCACCCACCTCCAGGGCATCTGAAAGGGTTCCCCTCAGATGAGCTAACTACCAGAAGGGCTGTTTCAGCACCGCCCCCCACCCCCCGACACACACACAGTGGACGTGTCTCTGGCTGAGCCTGACCAGGGTGAGTCTGGGTATTATTAGGCTGCAGAGACAGCACGGAGGCATATGGTCTCGTACACAAGAAATAATGTTCATGTTAAATCAGACCTCATGCATAATGCATGGTGCCTGATCTCACATTATTTTGGGTGTTCGTCAAAATCAGTGTTCTTTCTTGTGAGGGCTTCTGAAAAGAAGGGGAAAAGGCGTTTGCTAATTGCACCTGCAGCCCAGACCCAGGGAGCCAAGTGTGCCTGGGGAGGCTCCCTCTGGCCCGGTTCCACCCACCAGTGGGTCTCACCCCTCTGTCCCCTCTGTCTTTCCACATGCAAAGAGGGGCTGACTCGGGTTTGTAGCAGGCCTAAGGCCCCGTGTTATTTTTATTTCTTTTCTCTCGGTTCTCTGTCCCTGGAGGGTTCTGGGGAATAGCAGTGGCTCTGTCGTTCTCACACCCGATTCATTTGCCGTTTTATGAACTCCCCGTTGATTCATCGCCTCCCTAAGTCAATGATTCACTCCTGATGGCTTTTCAGAAATCCTTCTTCAAAGGCTCCAGATTATTCAGCTCTGAACAGGAGCAGACCTGGACCCTGCGCTGCTACTGCTCTCCTTGCTTAGGGTGGGAAATTGTCACAGTCCTTGGCCTTTCCCTGGGGCTGGCCGGTCTGGGGAGGAGAGAGCACTCCCCCGACGCAGAAGCCACTAGAGCTGACCCAAGCAGCTCACGGACAGATCTGACCCTCTGGGGAGGCCCCCTCCAGCCACTGAGGGTCACCTGCCTTCTCCTATCGTCATCAAAGTCCTTGAGGAAGCGCTCCATGTCTCCAAGGAGGCAGAGAGCAGAATGGTGAAGTGCAGGGGCCATGAGACCAGACAGTCCTGGGTATAAATTCTGGCTCTACCTCTTATTAGCTGTGTGACTTTAGGTCAGCTACTTACCCTTTCTGTGCCTCAGTTTCCTGATACAGAGACAATGGCAATTCCTACATCATAGAGCTATTTCAAGAATTAAGTGGGATGATGTACATAGAGCGCTTAGCATAAGTAGGTGATGAATGAAGGAAAGCTGTTTTATTGTGGGGCCCGAGCAGGACATTGTACGAAAACAAGTGAATGAGGAAGAAAACCACAGTGTAATGAACTTTTACTCCTGACCCCGCTCTGCCTGAGGCGCTCTGACATAATACTTATCCAGCACTTCCTTTGTGCTTTATTTTCATTATCTCACATTAGCTATTCCTATTTTGCAGATAAGGAAACTGGTGCCCAGAGACTTTTAGTGACCTGCCCACAGTGGCACGACTAGTTAATGATAGAACCTGGGATAAAACTCATTTGATCTGACCCCCGGATCCGTGTTATTTTTACATTCCCTGCTGCGGTGAACAGCAGTGTCCAGTGCTTGGGGTATGTGCCCAAAGCCCAGGGGGTTCCAGAATTCAGGACTGGGCCAGAGAGAGAAATGGGGACCAAGGGTGTTGGAGCTAATCGGCTAGGATCCGCCTCCCTCTCCGCCACTCGGCAATCAGGTGAATCCCGTGAGGCTCGAGGAAGTTGGAAGAGCTGCCTGGGATCACCAAGGTCAAGAAGCCCTCCTGATGCGTCCATTCAGAGCACTGTGTATTGAGCAGCCACACGCAGTGACTAAGAATGCAGGCCCTGGTGTCTGTTCAGGCTTTCGTCCTGGCTGCCTCACCTACTCCCCGTGCGCCCTTGCGCAAGATGCTTACACTTGCTATACCTCAGTTTCCTCATCTAGCAAAAGAAGCTAATGATAGTACCTGCCTGGTAGCATTGCTGTGAGGATTAGGTGAGAGATGAGGTACATAATCACTTAGAAGAGAGCCTGGCATATTCTAAGTGCACATTAAATGTTAGCTATAAAATTAATTTCGTATGTATGACATAGTTATTATATTATCGCTGGGCTGAAGCAGTGCAGAAAAATAATGCATAGGGCTTCCCCCCCACCCAGAATTATTTCTCTTCATTTTCAAAACCATTCTGGAAAGAAAAATTCAAGCTCTCCATCGCCAGTCTACAGACGAGGAGAGGGAGCCCCCAGGATGTTGAGGGACTCACCCAAAATGACCCAGAAAATTCGTAGCAGGTGCAGTCTCCCAACCTATTCCCCACTTCTGCCTCTTTGTGGCAACCCCATGCCCCAAGAACGTGCACTGAGCCCCTTCTAAGTACTTAGGCTCTATGCTGGGTTCTGGGGAGACAGCACCCAGAGGATCAGGGAAGGCCTCAGAGAGGGTGGTACCGTTAAGTTGGGTTATGAAAAATGAGTGAGGGTTTTCCTCAGGGGCTCCTGGCTCGGGGCCTGATCCCAAGGAGGCAAAGCCACTCAGCCCCAATGCCCTCAGACCCCACTCATTCCCCCTTCCTGAACCTTCATGCCTCTTCCTGCCCTGCTCGGGACTCTTTTACCAGTGCTCTCCCACCCCTCCACTTTGACTCCAGCATAGAAGATTCAACTCAGGGTCAAGGCCCCTAGACCTTGTGGAGCCACCTACCTTAAGACTTGTTTGACTATAGATTCCTTCAGGTCCCAACTCCTGGTTGACTGCAACTCTGCCCAGAGATTGACCACCAAACCACACCTCAGGGCATCCCAGCCTCAAATGTGGGGCCCATGTACCTTACTATGACCCAAGTTGGGTCATTTGGAATCCCTGGACCTCCATATATGAAATAGGTATGCCCTCATTTATCCGTCTATCGTTCCATGGGCCTATCCATTCATCAACCCACCCACCCACCCGTGCAAGCATTCATTCACCAATCTACCCACCCATCCACTCATCTATTCATCCATGCAACCCTCAACCACTCTTCAACCACCCATCCATCCATCTATCCAACCATCCACCATCCATCCACTCATCCATCAGCCAACTTAACAATCAAGCCGTATGTTGAGCAGTGGGAACACAGAGGTAAATAAAACCAGTCTCCTGTCCTTTAAACATTCCTGGATTAGCCTCTTCCCTTTCCACCTCTCAGTCATGTAGGGTAGCATGTGAGAGCCCAAGCGAGGTCATCATTTGGGAGGAAACAATGCATTCTACTGCTGCAGCTATGAAATGTGTGTGTTGGAGCACTGGGAGACTCCGTGCCCCACTCATTTCTTCAGGGCCCTACAGAAGATGAAGTCAGTATGGCCTCTTCATGGCCCTAGGACTCTCCCTAGCTCTAATTTCTCATTCCAGGGATGCCAGCTGCTGGACCTAAACTAGAGAGATTTCAAAGGAAGTGGGGAAGAGGAAGGAGCTTATGAACATAACTTCTGCCAAGGGTGAAAATCACCAGTGGGACTCAGTTTTCCTACGAGACATGGCAGCAGCATTTGAGCACCAGAGATACATGGGGAATTTTCTGGACCCAAACTTGTCACCACCTAGCTGTGTGGCCTTGAGCAAGTCTCTGCTGTTCTCTGAACCTCAATTTCCCCACTAGTGCAGTGTGAAGGGTGGTCTACGGGTCCTCCCAGCTCTGAGGTGGCCCCTCTCAATTCTTGCTTCCCTTCCAGCCTGGGTGGGTCTGCCCCTCTGACAATGGGGCCTCTCTGACCGGCCCACACATGAGGAGGGGTAGGGATGACGTGGTTGGTGTCCACAGCCCTGAGTCCTCTGGCTATTCCACCCCCCACCTCCCCTGACACAAACAATCCTCAGTCGCTTCCCCCTCCCGCCCCCCAGAATTTGGGCACAGCTGAGGCTTGCTATGCCCTGGCCACCCCATGAATCACCCCTCTATGGTACCCGGGGGAGTGGTCCAGGGAGCATCCTACACCCTACGCAGGGTGAGGGCCAGAATGGAGGCCCTCAAGCAGGCAGTGTCCACAGGAACAATGGGGGCCTGTGGCTGACAGCCGGAATGCAGCCATTGTCCTGCCCTGGCCCCCAACCCCAAGGCCGCAGGTCCCCAGGCCAGGCAGGCTGGCGTGGGTCGGTGCGTCAGGCGCTCATGTGCCAGGGCTAGGACACATGGCCTGCCGCTTCCCCTCTCTGGGCAGGCGGGTGTGTGGGCCATTGGACCAGACCCCACCTCCACACCCCAGCCTCACAAAGGATCCCGTGCACAGGGTAAGGAGAAGCAAGACAGGACCCAAGGAAGCTAAGCCAGCCTCCGACCCACCCATCCCTGGGGCACTTGGAGCAGACTCAGAGAACAGGCCTTGCAGCTCTGAGACCCAAGCTATACATCACAGTGGGGGGAGGGACCACATTAGAATAATGCAGGATTAGAGTGGGGTTGCTATAGCGACGTATTAGGGTAATACATCTAGGGAGCCCCGGCCCCTTGGTGATGTATGACTCTGCTCAGCTGAGGGGAGCAGGGGGCGGGGCCTGTCCCGCCCCTCTGAGGGGAGAGCAGACACCAAACCTTCTCTCCATGGGGGAGAACATCTGCCTTGGACTCCAAAAATAGGCTTCTCAGAATCCCGTCAAGGCTGAAAGAGATGCCCTGCCAATCCAACCTCCAACAACCTCCCTTTAGTCCATGCTGAGCTCAGCTGCAACTTCACATCCCAGCTCCAACCCAGCCTCAGCCCCGTGCCCCAGGCCAGCCTCAGCCCCAGCCTCCTCCCAGGCTCTGCCCCTCCACCCCATGCCTGCCAGCCTCTGTCCTCTCTGCCTCAGTGCTAAGGACCATTCCCACACTTTATCCCCCAGCATACTATGGGATTAATAGGACTAAATTGGGGGGGGAGAGGGGACACACAAAGAAGGGAATGGAGGGAGGGAGGGAGGAGCGTCCAGAAACACTCCTTGGCCAAACCGTTCAAAGCTGTGTATTTGAGAGAGGCCCGGAGAATAAGTGAGGGGCATGCTGTCCCTTTCACACCCACAGCCCTCCCTATGCCAGCATCTGAGACCCCACTCCCATCTAATGCCAGGTCTGGGAATTTAACTTCCCTCCACATACGCCCAGGGCCACCAAGGGGGTGGTGGGGTGGACTAGCCCTAGAGAAAAAAATTGGATGGGCCTCCCAACGAAGGAGGACCCATTAAAAAATCTTCCCGTAATATTTGCAATGTTTTGTGACAGAGTCAGGCCACAGGTTCCCTTTTAAACAGCTGTGTCAAGTCATTTGTACTGGCATGCCCCATCTCAGAGGCCCTGGCCCACAACCCCCTTTGGGAACCTTTAGGGAAAGATTCTCTTGAGATAAGCCCCTTTGCTCCATCCACCGTAGCATCTTGGTGAGGAAGAGGAGGCAGGCCAGATAACCACCTTCAAGAACCACAGGTGTGCCCAAGAGTGTACCCCATCTCTCTGTATCTTGGCTTGCCCTCTGTGTACCCTTGTCTGTGTGTACCTTTCATTGCGTGTGTGTGTGTGTGCACGCACATGCCTTGCCTCTTCACTGAATGGTAGGTTTCAGTTAATTCAATTGATTACAATAATTAACACAACCCTCAAAAAAGTCCTTTTTCCCTTTGAAAGTGACACTTTGGCCCTGTACCAGAGAGGGGCGGGGTGGCTCCAGTCTGAGCTGGAAGAAGCTGACATAGAAGTCACCCCTCGCACGAGAGGAGGGCATAGGTCATAGGACAAGGCAGAGTAGGAGGCATTGACCTCTACAAGCACACACGTGTCCACCCGTGCCCGTGAAACACACACATGTAGACATGCATGCATGTACATTTTGGCCTTAGCCTGGTGTTGTCCCCACAATGGAAGAAACTGGCTTCATCCTTGATTGGAAAGAACCCATAAAGGGGGCTTCTTCTCTCACTGTCCCTCCTCTGAGAGCCTCCTTGCTCACACTCACACAGACATACACTCTCACACACAATATACACACACTCACACATGGTGGAGCGAAGAGAAAGGGAAGAGAAAGGCTAAAAGAAGGTAGGTGAAGACAGAGGGTGTGTGCCCAGAGGATGGTTCCTGGGGGGGCGGGGGGGGGGGTGGCAGGGTGCCCAGGGCATTGAGTGGGCAGGAGAGCTTCATGGTTTCCTCTCTTCCCTAGCCAGCAACCAAAGGTCAGCCCAGGCGGCTCAGCCACGTGCAGTCCATCCACCCCCATCAGGTCATGTGAGACCAAGACCAAAGCTTCATCAACACGCCATTGTCCTACAGAACGCAGCCTTGGGTTGAATGGGACAAGCCCCCTCCAGCCCAAGACTAGTCAGTGCCCACCCAGAACCTGTGGTCCCCTCCTGAGAGGACCCTCTGAGGGGGTCTCTCAGCCCCTGCCTTGAGGACTAGGTGATGCTCAGCCCGATCCTATCCCTCTTTGGGACTTCCCATTTCCTTCTGAGAAATGGGAAGGAGCCAACTTTCCACTGACACCGAGAGTACTTGAGTGGGAATGGTGAAGAGGGAGAGGAAGGGCCCTCTTTCTCGTGTTCCCTCTCAGGGGTACATACACCATCCCATGCCACCCCCCTGCCTTCCCATTCCCCGAATGCTCTGGAGGGGAAAGAGAGTGAAGCAGAGAGGGCCAAAGAGTTGCCCTGAAGGTCATCTTGCACGTCAGCACTGGGATGGGACCCAGAGCCCCTTGCGCCCTGGCTTTCAGCCTGGACCACAACACAGGCTCCATTGACTCCTGGGCACCCTCTTTTCCAAGATGCACGCAAAACTGTGGGCTCGTGGTTCCTGCCCACGGGCCCCTGAGCCCACAAGGCTCCACTGGGCCTAGCCCCACAGGACCCACCCAGGGAAAGAGGCCAGACAAAGCTGGCTGCTTGGACCGCTGTGGGTGGACGCAGCTCCCAAGTGGCTGGCAGAAGGGAGGAAGAAGGAAGAGACGGCCACTCTTGCACCTACACAAGAATCTCCTGGATCTGGGCTAGAGGTCCTCATGGCCAACCTCTAGACCTCTGTCCTACCCAGCCTGGGATGGAGCCAAAGACCCTGGGGACTCAAATAGGACAGATTCTCTGCCAGTGCCACCTCTACCCACACCTACTCCCTACGTACTCCTTGCAAAAACAAGGACCCCCACCACCGCCACTGGGACTAAACCTGGGGCAAGGCCATGTGGCCCACCCTCTGTCTCCTACAAGGGAAGTCAGGTCGGGGGAAGATGCTTATGTCTGGGGGAGGGGGACAGGAGGCAAGCCGGGATTCCAGCAAGGGGAGGGCTGCCCCAGCAGGATGACAGAGAGATGATTAAACCCACAGAGAAGATTGATAAGGGAACTAAACAGCTGCAGCTCTGCAAGGTGGGCTGGGGACAAATCTCATCTTGTCCTGGCGGCACTCAGAGCACTGGGGGGCTGGGCCAGCCCAGCTGAGCTCATGACCTACACAAGCTCTGAGCAGGGACAGGGACGGGGGTCCCGGGGAGGGCTGCTCCCACCTTCTCCCCCGCAGGCCTCTGACCGTGGCTTCCAGAGCCTCCCTTCCTGCCAGCCCAGAGCTCCCTCCCTGCTCGACACCCCTCTGCACCTGGGCAGTGTGCTCCTTCTCACCGGTGCCCCCTTCACCCACAGCATCTCTGCCACAGCTCTCACTCTCGTTATTATTAGACGTGATTTACAGCGGAAACGCTGAGTCAGACAAACCAAGACTCCCCAGACAGAGGCAGTGGGAGAGGAGAGGAGAGTCCAGGGGAGGTGGCCTGGGACTTCATCTCTCCTGTTTCTCCTGGCTGCTCCAGGCCCAGGATCCTCACCTGGGTCTCTTGGGCTTTCAGATCCCTTTTCTGACCCCCACTCAGCCTCTCAGCGAATCCTGTCCGCCTCGGATCTTCCTTGGCAAGTTTAAGAGAACAGCCCAGGGATCCGGAAGTCTTGAGAGCGAAGCGGTTCTGCTGAACCATTTCCTCAGACCGGGGCTCATGGTTCAGCAGGCAGCCCCTGATTCCCAGCGATAGAGAGAGGCAGGAAAAGTGCATTGCTGGGGTCCCAGCCCCCACGCTGCAGGCAGAAAACACGAGCATTGTGCGTTCGTGTGGGCGTCCAAAGGCACAAGGACTCGTGGGGAGCACACCCTCCTGCTTCCACCTTTCGCAGAAGAGCCGGGTGGGCAGGTCCGTCCCTGCTCCCTGGGTCTCTGACTCTCTGGCAGGGAGGAACTGGGCATTGTTGCCAAAAATAAACGCTCCCTCTCCCGCTCCCTGGCTCCCGGCTCCCGCTCATTAGGATGCGTGGCGTTTGGCTGCGGTCCCACACCTTGCAGCTCATTATAAATATGCAGTCGCTGCTGGCGCTACCCCAATCATCTCTGCAATCAGAGCTTTTAATTAGGTTAATTAAATTGTATCAAATCTCGCAGGGACGCAGTTCACTGATGCTGATGAGGCAGCCAAAACAGACCCCAGCTCCTCCGCTAATGAAGGCCGCTGCCTGCCTGCGCAGTGAGGGAGCCCGAGCGCATAATAAACTGGCGCATCCTCTGGGAGGAGCTGCTGCCCAAGTCACAGCTCCGGGGACCTGGCAGGGGGTCTGCATCAAGCGCACCAGGCTCCAGCTGCAGCAGAGACTCCCACCCCAGGGACCATCCCTTCACTGGAGAACTAACTGGGCAGCTTCGCGAGCCACGGCAGGTGAGCAGTGTCAGGGCCCTGAGCAAGTGCCCCCCTACATGGCAAACTTAGGTGTACCCCGAAGATCCACTGACTCCATCTGGGGGTCCTTCTTTACTTCTCCCCCAGAATGGCCCAACAAGGCCAGGACTCCATCTCCACACACACAGACACACACACTCACACTCACAGCCCTGTTACTGCCCCTCTGGATTGTCTTATTAGCCAGGGAGGCCAGGCTGAGACTAGAAAGCTCACCCAGCTACTGCTGGCCTAGTCTCCATCTGCCACGGAGGCCATCTGCCCCTGTCAGGGGGTGGCTTATAATGCTACCAGCCAGGAGCAGGAGCGAGTGGCACCCCCAGTCCCCAAGTGCCAGATGGACAGTGCATCTTCCCACCTACCACTCCACCTTTAAAGAGCCCTCTCTGCGGGAGGGACGTTTGCCCCCAACCTCCTGGGATCAAATTAGCTAGAGATGCGAGATGGGGGCTTCCTTCCCTGGCCCCTGCCCATCCGGAGCTGACTGTCCCAGTACCCTGGCCATCCACTGCTGGCCACTGGAGACCACAGGCTCCAGAGCTCGAGGGCCCTGCCAAGTCCTCCCCTGCCTTGAAGCAGGAAGGCAAGCGCTGCCACCTCCAAAGGGGCTGCCCCAACACTACTCGACTGGCTCCAACCCCGCCCCTTCACCCCTCCGTCCCTGGGCTCTGCTGCCGAGCAGCTGAGGAGAGAGGATGGGGAAATTTTCAGTGCTCTCGGGACAAGTTGTTTCTGCTGTAGAAGCTGGTTTTTTGGTTTGGAAAGGTTTTTTTTTTCCACCCAGTAATGTGAAAACATGAAACCTGAAACCAACTCCCCACATGTGTCACCTCAGAGAGAAGCCTTTGGGGTAACTTGGAGAAAGCTGTAAATGAGTCATTCTGATTCGGGGCGGCAGGGGGGTGCAGCCCAGCTGCCTCCAGGACACCACAATTTCATTAACACTTATGATCTGAGCAAGGATGTCAGGTGACAGACAACAGGAGGAAAGGGCTTCCATCCCCCCCTCAACCCAAAACACAGCAGTCCCCAGATAAACTCCTGCCTAGAAATAGCTAGGTCCTTGTCTCTGTTCTGGACCAGCCTCCACTACCACCCCATGAAGCCGAGGGCTCAGGACTGCACCACTGCCCAGCACCAAGCAATCTGCTTCCCTCACGTGAGAGAGGAGACAGCCGTTGCCATTACGAGGGCCATCAAGTGAAGCAGACAAGACTGGACAGGGAGAACCAGGTAGAAACTTTGGTTAGGAGAGAGAGAGATGAGGCAGCACTTTCTCACGTGATGATGACAGATCCAGGAATAAGGAACAAGGAGACTCCGTACAGGCAGTCTGAAGAAGCAGGAGAGATGTTTTTCCTCCGACCAGAGCAGTTTAGGAAAGGAGAACAAGCAGAAGCACGACCTGGGCATCCACTTGAGCCTCCTACCTCTAAGAGGGAGACCTGGGGCAGGCACCCCTGCGCCTGGTGGTAGTTGTGTAGCTTCTCTCTGACCCTTCCCTGGACTTCCTGCTGAGACAGACCCATGCAGCTTGGGGGGAGCCCTGCCAGCAGGGAGGCCCCGTGACCTGGCTGGCGAGAGAGTGCACCCTCCTGACCCTAGCAGGCAGCTGCACAAGCCCAAGAAACCCGAAGTCGGTATTTCAGGTCTGCCCCCAATTCCTCCACGCACCTGGGGCTCTGCGCCATGACTCCCACCCAAGCTTTGGCCCGCCCTTCCCCAACACCCTGTGCATGAGGCTCTGTGAACTGCCGTGCCGGGAGAGCTGGAGGCAGGGAGGCCAGCACCATACACCCACTTGCCTCACTCCTTCAAGTCCCAACAGGCCCTGCCCTCACCGGCCTCCACAGGTAGGCAGAGCGAGTCTGCGTCTGCTGGCTGCCTTCCCTGGAGGGTGCGCAGCTCTAATTGCTCACTGTCCCACAGCCAGCAGCACGGGGAGAGACAGCAGGCTGTAAACACTCACAACTGCATGTGGGGAGCCTCGGCCATCTCCACCTTCTGCACATCCTGTGACTCCAAGACATGCTTCCTCCGTGGTTCTCACTAGAAACGTGAGGGGAAAGCCCTTTCGTGCAGTCCTTGTCTTGGGGCCACACTAATCTCAAGCTGGGGGAGTGGGGATGAGGAAAATCTTTTTTTCACAAGAGCTGTCCCCTATGCTTTAAATCCAATAAACAAATACCTACTAAGTGCCTACGGAGTACAGGATGCTGAGGACAGGATGCTTTCGGCAGAAGCAAAGCGTGCTAAGTGGGTGGACACCAGCACAGCACCCTGAGAACTAAGCCCAGCGAAGGGGCAGCAGCTCCACCTACTGGGCCCTTTCCCACCCTGTTGCCGGGAGTCAGTTCCCTTTCGAGTCAAAAGATCTTATTCAAGAATAAAGCTAGGGCTTGACACTCTCCCGCTTTGGTCAGAAGGGCCCCAAGATGTGGCAAAGAACTAAGACTGAGCCAGGCTGGTCAGTTCTCTGCTGGGGAGACTGGGGGGGTCCACGTCATCCACGTAGGCGCTGCTTTAGAGTCCTGGTCTGTACAAGAGGCCTGAACCACACGGGCTCTGACTCAGGGAAACGCTCCACCTCCGTAGGCTGCCCACATTCCCCTCGGCACCGCCAAAGCAGACTGCCCCCGAGAGCCCAAAACACCTGCTGGGACTGGAAGGGGG
This sequence comes from Equus asinus, assembly GCF_041296235.1. Classification (NCBI taxonomy): domain Eukaryota; kingdom Metazoa; phylum Chordata; class Mammalia; order Perissodactyla; family Equidae; genus Equus; species Equus asinus. Next base: position 84,857,140 of record NC_091794.1, read on the forward strand.
GTCCTGAGGAAGCAGGTCTGTTCCCCTCCCGAGCGGAGCCAGGAGCCTGAGGCCCCACTGAGCACCACAGCTTCAAAGCCCTGGCCTGTTTTCCGGATCCATGAGGCCTGTCTTGGGTTAATCACAAGGGGCAGCCAATCTCTTCCCTTAGAATCCTTAGGCCTCAGAGACAATCCTAAGTTTAACAGCAACTCAAGACACCTAGTTGCATCCCCATATAGCTCTCTGATTACCTCTAGCCTGGAGCTTACGGCACTCCAAGAGGATGGGCCTTCCTGCTCCATGTGGCCTGGGCACAAGCCTCTGCAAGCATCACTGGGATGTATATATCGTGTAAGGACTTGTGCGGGTATCATCTGTGTATGTGAAACCATGGTGGTGTGTTCGTGTACCAGAGGGTACGTGGATGTGCACGCACCTGGTTTGTGAGGCCTGAGTGGTACATCTGAGTGTGCATCTATTGATGCCAGAGCCTGTAACAGGTGTGTACCTTTGTGTGGGCATGTGCTTCAGGAGAAGGCATTTAGGTATACTCCCTGTCCTCCTCCCACCCTTCCCACCCAGCGGGGCGGGGGAGAGAGTCAGAGCAGCAGCCTCAGCTGTTGTCCCAGGAACAGACTGCTGCTTGATCTGTTCCCTCCCCTGTCCAACACCCTGTGAGGAGTCCCTTCCCCAGCTCGGGACTCAAGTCCCCAGATGCCTCCGTCATAAGACTATCAACGTTTACTCAGCTCAGCCCCTCCTCAGAAGGGAATCCACGCAGAGACTGGGAAGCACCTCCTTCCTGAAGGCAAAGCTGCTGGCTTCTCTTCCTCTGGCCTTTCCTCCTACTTTTCGGGGCCCCAGAGCTGAATCCCGCCGGGGAGGCCCTGAGAAAACAGGCTTTCACTTAGCCTTTGTACAGGAACCTAGCAGCCATGGGAACTTACTGAGTTTTAATGATGACTTTTTTCATCTTTATCATCCACGCACAGCTGCTCCCCTCCAGGGGGAGAGGCGTCAGCAAGCCTCCCAGAAACCTGCTCCTCCCACAGGTGCTCTAGGCATGCTCAGTCCCATCCCGACTGGCCTCGGCCTACCATCCCTATATGGGCAGGGAAGGGAGGGGTGAGACTCTGGGAAGAGAATGAAGCTGCCACACACACCCTGAGGTCCGTATCTGCAGGGTGAAGGTCTGTAGCAAGCCATTTAGAGCCTTGGAATCAGGAGGTGACCAGGAGCGCAGAGGGCAGGAACACAGAGCCAGGTCTGTTCTCATTTGAGCTTCATCAGTAAAGAATCGGTGCCCCTGTGCATTCCTACCTCCAAAGGTTTCTATCTGCAGCTCTGAAGTGTAAAAGAAAAAAATTCCTCCTTGGCTAATTTAAGAAAGCCACCTGAATATCCAATAATGAATGAATGAGGGTAAAACCAGTCTATCCACTGGATAAAACACTATGCAAACATTAAAAATATTTAATTTTTACTATGAGCATATATTACTTTAAAAAAATTTAATGATGTAACAAAATGGAAGAGAGCTAATGATTTAATACTTAAGTGAAAAAAGCAGGATATAAAATTGTTTACTACAGTTACAACTACCAAACACAAAAACCAGTGCATACCTTTACGAAACGGAGCAAACCAACCAGAACGCTCACGGTAGTTGTTCACCTCCAGTGCCCTAGTTCCTAGCAGTGTAAGTAGGTGATAATTATTTGTTGTTCTTGAATAAGTACTGGGATTAGGGATGAACTCATTTATTTTCCAAATTTGCTGTAATGAGATTATTTAACTTTCGTAACGAAAAAAACGGAAGTATATAAAAGTAAGACTGATTTCACAACCCACAAACATTAAGACAGGGAAAGGGGCTTTAATGTGGTTCGTATCAAATGTCAGACCTACAATAAATTATGGTTACAAACAGGAAAACCAAGTCATCTAGACTAATGGAATTTGAAGTTACTGGAAAAAAAAAAACCAGAATTCTTTTCCATGCGGAATGACAAGGCTTATGCATAACCCTTCAACGTTTTCGACGACTCTGAAATTTGTAAATTGCTGGGGAGTTCACTGTTTCTTTCTTCACCTTTACTTTCCGAGTTTTATCCTATAAAAGAGTAAAAAGGTTACCAGTAAAGAGTAGGAGGGGGTTTTGTGAAATAGGAAGGTTCATCAAGCACCTTTCTGAAAGCCCCAAACTCAGCCCTTCCCCAAGGTCACAAGGGGCAAAGCCCTCCGGCCTCCCCAGGCGACAAAGCAACATCTCCCCCGGGCATCTAGAATGGTACTCGCTGTCTAGAAGTTCTCGGGAAAACTGAGAAGCATTCAAATCATTTTTTGTAGGGTTTATTCTCTCACGGAACCCCAGCTGAGAAAGGCAGACCTAGATGGTCTGCAAAGCTGAAGAACCTGACATTTAGAGGAATGATAATAATATGAAAGGGGCATCTTATATTCCTTAGCTCTGCTATTTAACTACACGATGTTGTCTATTTTTAAACACCAATGAGTGACACGCAGTGTTTTGTTAACCTGTTTAAATGTTACAGATAGCTGCTCATAAGCTATAAAGTTCATGTGCTACCCGATCCTACCCTTTGCTGTTCCAAAGCTCTGACTAATAAGCCCCTTATTACCTTCTTAATCAAGGAGCATTTCAACACTGTCAGAGTAACAGACACTGGCTCAAACCACTGCCCCCAAGGAGCAGACATTTTCACGTGGGTTGATTTACACACAGCTGAAATCCAGGCTCAGTAAAGACCTTTACAAGGAGGGGGAAAAAAACCACGCAGGCCTACGGCTCTCTCTCCTCACCAGAAGATCTTTGCGTGTTTGAATTTTCTGTGCGATAACGAACAATTTCTTCTCGCGCTCGATCCTCTGGGTCAGGCAGTCATACTGCTTCTGCCTCTCTTTAGCTATCCGCTGCAGAAGAGAAACACGCATTTTCAATAAAACAGGATAAAAATGAGGAGGAAACGGTATCTTAGATCCACTTAAGCCCAGATACATAATACACAATTCCCTCCTCACTCCAGAATCAATGTAACGAGATACCATAAAGCTGTCCATTTTAGGAACATCACATCCTAGAGCTGAACGGAACCTTGGAGACTTGCCCAGGGCCACGTGGTTCACCTGGAGCAGAGTCAGGACGTCCCGAGAGGCGCAAAGATCCCGGGAAACTTTCCACCACTACACTAAGCTGCCTCAAGCTTTGTGTGAGCGTCCCGGTTCCCTAAGGTGACGCAGGAATAAACCAGTACTGGAAGCCCTACATGACGTGAGTACAGAATAGAAGGGGCACCACGTGATGCACTGGTGTCTGAGAACCACAGACTCCAAAGAGCAGGACAGGAGGCTGGCCCGGTGGCGCAGTGGTTAAGAGCGCACATTCCACTTCGGCAGCCTGGGGTTTGCTGGTTCGGATCCCAGGTGCGGACATGGCACCGCTTGGCAAGCCATGCTGTGGCAGGCGTCCCACATATAAAGTAGAGGAAGATGGGCACGCATGTTAGCTCAGGGCCAGTCTTCCTCAGCAAAAAGAGGAGGATTGGCAGCAGTTAGCTCAGGGCTGATCTTCCTCAAAAAAAAAAAAGAGCAGGACATTCTCAGCAGAAGCTCACGTGAGAATTCTCCCTGCTGATGACTCCTCAAAGACCAGTGGTCCTTAAACTTTGGGGACTCACAAACCTCTGAGACATTGATAAAAGCTTTGATTTCTTGCTTGAAATAAATGTACATGTGTTTGTACTAACTTGTACACACATATATACCCATTTGCACAAAACTTCCGTGTGGGAAGAGAGTGTTCAGACTTCGTAAAGCCCATTCACGGATTGTCACCCCCTCCAAGTTACCGACTAAAAGTTCCCTTGCAACTCCACACCAGCAGTCTCTTAATAAAGATAATTGTGCTTTAAACGAAACAACCGAAAGAAACAACACTACTAGATACAAAGGGCAAGATCCCAACCTTGCCAAACTCTCAAAAGGTGTGCTAGCGAACTAGTCTACACAGGCGTTTGGAACACCAATCTCTTCAGGGACTACTGCAACACTTGAGAAGTGTCGGTGATACAGCTAATTGAAAATACAACTAATTGACAAACAGGGTTATCACGAGAACACTAGTCAGCCGGCTCCTCAGCTGGAAGTGTTATCTACATAGAGGGGAATATTACTGGGCCTCAGACGGAAACAATTCACCAATTTTAGCAGAGTCTCACAGCAGTGGCTTCAGACAGCTTTTGTTTTCACTTTATTGCACAGACTGTCAAATTTATGGGATTACCCAATATAGTCAAACTAATTAGGGGTATTTATATTACTAAAGCAAGTTTAGCTGCCTCTGAGCTAGAGAAACTGCTGTGAAATTAAACATTGGAAGCGAAGCTGATGCGGTGTAAATGATTCAAATCAAAACAGAACAGCTGTCTGCTTGAAACACATTGACAGCATTTTTTTAAATGAATCACTCAGAAGTGAGAGTTCAACTCCAGAAGGCTTTGAGGAAAAGCGTGTCTCCTGCACAAACCCAGTTACGGTCATGGAAAGCACTGTAAGGAAAGGTCAATGCAAAATTTTCAATATGTGTATTCACTACTAAAGGTTCAATATCAAAGCATACCACATCCCTTCATCTTCAGCATCTCCTCCTTTCTCTACATTTCAAAACCACCGGCATCCCTTACAAGCACTGAAAGTCTGAAGCCCAGGGTCAGAGCTGGCATTCAAAGGCAGATCGAAAGGCCAGAACCTCAGCTCCTGACCACTGTGCCACATGGCCTCCAGTCTTAGAAACCAAGGAACCCTCCTCCACTTCCATCCCCATCAGCAAAGCCTCCTTCCACCCTGCTAAGAGAACTTCAAGAGTTTTCCACAAAGAACTACATTAGGAACAGTGGCCAGGGGCTGGCCCAGCGGCGCAGCGGTTAAGTGCACACGTTCTGCTTCGGCGGCCCAGGGTTTGCCAGTTCGGATCCTGGGTGCAGACATGGCACCACTTGGCAAGCCACGCTGTGGCAGGCATTCCATATATAAAGTAGAGGAAGATGGACACAGATGTTAGCTCAGGGCCAGTCTTCCTCAGCAAAAAGAGGAGGATTGGCAGCAGATATTAGCTCAAGGCTAATCTTCCCAAAAAAAAAAGGAACCTTCATTCCCCTAAGCTCAGACCTGAAGAAAAGCAGGAAAATTACCTTAAGGCGAGTCTGATAGGTAACTCCTTTCACTTTCTCCTTCTGCAAGGTCTCTATCGTGGGTCTATTAAAGACTCTGTCGACGAGTTCCGGGGCTGTTCGCAGGTGAGTTGCAACATCAAACTGTTCAACTAAAAGTCAAGAGAATCCTTAAGGCACTGTCTGTCTCTAACACCAACCAACACAGACCAATATGACAGACTGGCCCAGAAAGCTTCAAACATTTCATACCTTCCTTTTTGGTGTCAAAAAAGAACACATGCTTATTCTGTTGCTTCCCCTGGAAATCCAGCAGATGGAGCTCTGATTTTAGTCTTTCAATTTTCTAGAACACAGAATATGGTCTCATTTTATATTGGGTTCTTCTAGGCTAGCCGAAATAAATTCGCAGAAGTGTAAACCATTTCACATCATCAGCAGCACCAAGCAAAGAATATGCTTCACTCTTTTAAAGGAAAGGACCCCTAAAATTTATCAAGCACCAACCACGCCTCAGGGGCTGGGCTAGGCATTCCACGAAACTCAATCCTTACAACAATCCCGCGGCACAGAAATGAGGAAACAGCCTCAGGGAGGTTAACTTGTCCACAATCAGGGGGCTAATAAAGGGCAGAGCCAGAATTCAAACCTAAGTCTGTCTCATTCCCAAACTTGAACTCTTTCCACTCCACCATGCCGACTATACGTCTAAATCATTATCACAATTAAGCACATTTTAAGACTGTACATGCCAGAAGAAAGCAACTTATAACTTGAGATGGGGGATTTATACTTCTCTTAACCGACACAAATACATCAGAACAAAGAGTTTCAGTTGTTACCTTAGCTTCTGCCACCCTTTTCATTTCTATATATTTGACATCCTGAGTTCTCATCAGTTTCAGCTGTTCGGGAGTCACCTCTTCCTTAGTCTCCTTAATAACATGAACTCCATCCTGAAATCCAAATTTAAAAGATACATTTCCTATTAGAGGAAAATTATTAGTAAGCTGATGGCATAGTTTGTGGTTGGAACAAAGACAACCAAGTGCTTTATGCAACAGCAGTCCAAAACACTAGGCCCCAAGGTGCATGCTCAATTTAGCACCTCCAGTCACGCGCCCTCAGAGCAGCTCCAGGCATAAGACAACTCAGATTCGGGGGCAGAAATGCATGCTGCTCATGAGGGGGCAGTTTTCCCCTGGATACTGACCAGGAGCACCTGGACCCAGTGGAGAAATGCTCAATAAAGGCCAAGGATCCACTCTCTCCATCTTGTCCCCCACCTATTTTCCTTACTGAGCTGGAGCTCAAAACACCAGCTGATACATTAGGCACCCACCTGGAGTTTAACTCGAGTCATTTTATAGTAGAATTCATCTGGATTCTTTTCAAGAGCCTTCTTCCGGAGAGTTCTGAGGTATTCTTGCTTTTTTCGGTAGTCACTGAAAAGCAGGTGAAACAAGGTGCACAGCAAAAAAGAAAAAAACTCTCACAACGGGCCAACCGTACAAGCATCTAGAGCTCACACGAAATGAAAACTCAAAAAAGCCAAAGCAACGATTAGATTTGCTCCAGACTCCACTGTTACTGATGCTGAGCTCGGGTCTCTGCAGGTCCTCTCCTATCCCAGCCCCACCAGAAAGGAGCTGTCCCCATCTCACGTTTTAGTGCCATTTATATCATTACAGGAAGAGCCCAAACAAAGCACAAATTAAAACTTCTTAGACAGGGTTCTGATGCAAGCCTGGGCATCAAGTGACCACATGAGATTCAGAAACGACACAGTGCACTACAGCAGAGTGACTAGAATCGTAGACTCGGGAGCCAGACTGTCTGGGTTCAAACCTTGACTCCGCCACTTCTGGCTAAGTAACCTTGCCTCAGTTAGTTAACCACTCTGTACCCCAATTTAATCTGTAAAATGGGTATGATGATAATGGTATCCCAGAAGCTTGTTGGGAGGAATAAATGAACATAAAAATGGTAAATCTTCTAGAACACTGCCTGGCCCAATAACAGCACTCAGTTATTACTAGCCTTAAAAACTCTAGGACCCAGAGGAAATCACTTAATCCATCCCCCTCTGTTCCAGGAGCATAAAAAGGACCTCAGCTGACATGCACGGCTAACAAATAATTATAAAGTATTTAGCAAAGAAAGTGCTAAAGAAGAAGAAGAATGGGGATAACTGTTTTATGAGTTTTCAGAGTTCATTATCACCCACGCTCAGTTTCATGAATCCATCTTTCACATCTCCTCATTCCGCACCACACACGCAGTGATGTAAGACTCAACAACAGGAATCTTAGATTCTATCGTGCACTTCAAGAAAAGGGAGAGAGAAAGGACCCAGCTTTTGGCTCAAACACCAAGGCCAGGGCAAATCAAAGCCACTGTGAGAAGATGATCTGGAGCGACACCATAAAAAAATTCACAATGCAACTACAGTTACATAAATAACACTCTGCCTAAACAAAGACAGAAGCTTGGGGTCACAGCAAAGTGTATGACAGGCTGCCAGAGCTTTGGCCTCTTATCAATGGCAGGAAATTATCCCCTGTCGGACACTCGGGCAATTCAGCCGCAGAGCAAGGAGGCCGTAAGCTTTCTTGGCAGCACCTCCAGCAGAGACACAACTCACTCTGCACGAAGTTTGTAATCTTTCTTTTTCTCCAACAGGCCCAGATGTTTTCGAAAGCCGGGCTAGAAGACAAAAGAAAAAAAAAAGTGTTCAGTTTCCTCAGCAAATGCACACCCACATCGACACGACACCTGACTCAGGAACCAGAGCCTCTGGAGCGCTCAGCAAAGCCTTGTCCTTGGAGCCAACTCGCTACTCTGTTCCCTCCCCTCCCCCAACTGGGCTCTGCCCAAGGACCAGAGGGACCATGTGGCCGCCACAGAGGTCACAAGCACTGCCATAGTAGGTTTCTTGGCCTATTAAGGACAGAGAGAGGCAACAATGACTCGGCACTAAGCAGGCAGTTGCCAGTTGTACTAAAATTACTACAGACTTAATCCAAGGGTTTATAAAATACTACGAAGGGAAAACATAGTAACAGGGAGGCAACTGTGGTAAGGCAACTAAATTTAGAGTCTAGAGAACTGGGTTCAAATCCAAGCTTTACCTCTTCACAATCTGTGACCTTGGGCAAGTCACTTAACTTCTCTGAGCCACTGTTTCCTAACTGTAAAATGAGAATAAGGTAAGTACCTCACATGGTTTTGTGAGGGTCAAATGAGCATCTATAAGAGGTGGTGCCTGCACACGGCTTGGCCCAAAGCAAGCCGCCAGCACATGTTTACTGTTATTATTGTACTTTTGGCACAAGGTCTGAGAGAAAACCAAGTACGACAGAAAATACCTTCTCGAACACAGAACTTGGATGGCATGGAAGGTACAAGGATTAAATCTTGGCATTATCTTTCTACAGCCTAGCATTTGTTGTGCACTTAATATACGTCAGGGTCAGTGCTAGATGCTTTTGCCTACATCATCCTATTAGGCCACATTTAGCAAGCACTTATCCCATTACAAAGCAATCTGCTATGCTCATTACACACAATCTCATTTAATCCCCACAACAATCACGGAAAGTAGGTAAGGCAGACACTACTGTTATCCCAATTTTCCAGAAGGGGAATGGGGTTTAGAGAATGACGTGCCCAAGAACACAGAACTAGTAAGTGGCAAAGCTAGAACCAGAACCCATTCTATCTGGAGCCAGTCTGTGCTCTTCTCCAGCCCACTAGACTGCATCCTCTTCTCCTCTGAACAACCTCCCCGCGTGAGGAAGCACATACATTTCTCTACTGTTTGCCTAATAATTTCGGTGGGATTTTCAACAGTCACCTTTCTCATCTTTTATCCTGCGACAAAATAACGTGATGCAACAAATAACTCCATATTTCAAATAACATCCAAGCCTCTCCTGCTAATTTATAATTATAGCAAACAAAGGGAGGTTGACAGAGTGGAGAAGGAAAACTCAAGGGTCCAAAGACCAACAATATGACACAGAAATCTTGAAATAGCGTTATGTCCGTTTGAATGTACATCTGCAGTAGAGAAGGAATCCTGGCATTGCATCTGAAATAGTTCACATAATTACACACACCCCCTCTGCACAAAATAGGCCAGGAGTTCCCCCACTGCCTCAGTGAAGGACCGAGAGGATACAGTGCAAACTTTCCCCTAAGAGGGAGTGCTCTTGGCAATGTGTTTAGCCACCTTTCCAGCACGCCTCACCTCTCCCACAGATTCCTACTCAGACAGGGCCATGTCCTGCTCACTACGAGCCTCGAAAGCCCTCTCTCTTCTCTGCTAATCGAAATCAACTACTTACAACTGTGACCTGGGACACAGTATTCAATCTCTTTAAGCATCGGATTCCTCGTTCATAAAATGAGGATAGCATCCACCTCACAGGGAGGCTAGAGGATTATATGAGATGGGCCTTGTAAAGCACGCAGGGCTGTGCCTAGCGAGAGTAAGGGCTCAAACGGGACAGCTATTATCATTGACTTCTAAGTCCAGTCAGTTTCGCCCTAACATTCTTTCCCACCATCTCTACTCTTCCCACTCAAATTCCTCATTTGGCATTTTTTATGTGCCATTTCTTATAAAGCTGCCTCTTTATTCATCTTGTAGTAGTCTCTGGATTCAAAGCACTTGGTCTGATTTCTGCCTTTGGTGCCTGCCAGCTATAGTAGCTGGATGTCTTTGAGCAATTTACTTAGCCTCTCTGAGCCTTAGTTTCCCCATTTGCAAATGTGAGAAAATAATAGCACCTACTTCCACACACACTGTTTAGAGTTAAATGAGATACTGAGAGGAAAGCATCTTGCACTGTCTGGCTCTGGCAAACAGTAAGCAGTTCGAGCTATTATTACTTTCAGACAGGTCCAAACATAGTCCCCGACACCAGGTGGCAAATTACACCATTGCTCCCAGCACACCACTGAGCACGCAGCAAGTGCATAATAAATGTCTGATAAATGCTAAGAAGCAGGAAGACTGAATCGTGGTTAAGAGGCCTTGGTTCTATCCCACCACAGTGGGATAGACTGTCAGTGATAGTTGTGTCAGTGACACAACTTTAGACACATCCTTCTCCCTCTCTTGCCCAGCTGTAAAATGAAGTTGGACCAGAGAGCTCTAAGGGCCTTTCCAGACTGGATATTATGTGATTCCTGAGAGCAGTGGAATGGATAAAGGGATTCTGCATATATTAAACGAATTTCTACTCAACCTTCCCACCAGACACACCTTCCACAGAAGTCCTACAACTGTTTATTCTGCCTGCATTTGTTGTTTTTGACTGGGCAAGTCACTTTTGCTCTCTGGACCTCAGTTTACTCATCTGTCTAATGTGAATAGAAAATACCAACGTTACAGGGTGGGCCATAAACCAGAAGCGTATGGGGGAGATCTTCACGGACTACAAAGCCCACACGTAGTGATGATACCACGTTCGTTAACGCCAATCTCTTCGCTCACGGCCCCATAGGCAGCAGGCAGAGCTGAGCATCATTAGATGCGGGTTCCAATTCCAGCCGGGGCATTCACTGGCTATGCGAGCCTTGACCTTGTCAACTTCCTTAGAGAAAATCAAGCACTCTCCACACAATCTCTCATGTAATTACATCTCTGAAACCGTGCAAGATAGCATGGATTATCCGCAAGGAATGGGGAGGAGCCGGTTCTCTTCCTAGAGAGGGAAAACCCCCCTCCTCCTCGAGCCGCGAAGCTCCGCCCCCAACGACGCCGGCGTCATTAGCATGTATTTGCATCTATTTACATAGAGCGTCTACGTTCGGAACAGACTAGGATCCAAAGGTGGCCAAGGGAGTAAGGCGAGAGCGATACACGGGGCCAGGGGCTAGCGCTCGTGGGGCCGGTCCAGTCCTACCTGGCTTCGCTCTCGATGTTCCCGCTGCCGGGACTTGGCCGCCTTCCGAAAAGCCGCCGCCATGTCTGCTCACGCCTGGACAAGCTCAGTACACAAAGCCGGTTCCGCACAGCCTCAGCCGCCGCGTCCACTGATCCTACCGGAAACAAGCCAAGCGGCCGGAGGCTTAGAACCGCCCACTCCCTCTCCACAGCCTATCCGGCGCCGGCCTCTCCGGAAATACGTTCTCTAGCAAAGGCGGGCACCACCGGCTGCTTCTGGAAAGTGTAGTTTCCTATGGCCTAATCTCGTGACTCTACAACAGTCGGGTTTTATTCGCCAGAGCTTGTCCACGTGTATCGAGATCTCGCCTTCGCCTTCGGCTCCGCGTTGGCACCTGGGAACACGTGGCTGGCGCGGCGCTCGGGCTGAGCTGGGATTGGCCTGTGCGCATGCGCAGTCACCTACAGCACCGCTCCGCTTGCGTTTGCGCGGTGCGTTTAAACCTACCAGAAAGAGCACGCTATAGAGAGGCAAGAGACCTTGAAACCATATCTGGCTCTGCCTCTTACTGGTTGTGTGACTTTTGACAGGTCGCTTGACTTTAATGAGCATCGTTTTTCTCATCCATTAAAAGAGGATAATAATAGCATGCACTGATTGCCTCACAGGGCCATCAAGGGGCCCCACAGTTGAATCAAGGAGTCATATCATGACTTAATCTGTGAAGTTATAAACTTCTGAGTCCCTCATACCCTCAAGGGAATGGCTGGCTGGCAGGATGAGTGTCAGAGACAGTACGGTGGAATGATTAGGACCATGAAACATGGAGGCATGCAACCATCCTCACTGCCCCCAGCTAAGGCAATGAGCTTCGCTGAGCCTCGCCGTCCCTATCTGTAAAACGGAGGTAATAATAATACTATACCCAAAGGATTGTTGTGAGGATTAATGAAATTATATATTTGAAGTGCCTAATGCTGTGTTCACCCCTTAGCAAGTTCACAATCAATTGGAGCTATTATTTTTATTATTACTAAAACCACCTCTAAAGATAGAGGGGACGTTGGGCACAACAGAGCATTCCAGAGGCATTTGGTTTCTTTTCCACCATGTGAAACTAACCTTCAGCAAGTTCTGCAGTTGCACCCATTTCTCCTAATAGGAGTCACCCGTCCAGCTAATGAGCTCTGGGGAAATTGTCTCCTCATTCCCTGGAGGTGCCAGTCCAGTAAACCAGTAGACATGAAAGTGGCTGAGATCTGCCACATGCAAAGTTTTTCCTGCTTCTGAGTCTGAGCCCTGCCCAAGTAGCGCCACAAGCATTAACAAAATTCCATCTCATTTGTCACTTAACCAGTGAAAGATAAGGCCCTTCATGATGTGGCCCAGGCCCACCTTTCCAGCCTCATCTGGATTAAGAAGCGCAGCCATCAGACAGTGTGACCAGGTGACAGCCCCAGTCACTCTGCCACTTTCCCTGAAGAAAGCATTGAATGAGGGCATACCTAGAAGAACGCAGCCCAGCACATGGAGGGCGGGCCCCTGGAATCAGCTCTGGATTTGAATTGCACATCCAGCACCTATCAGCTTTGGGGCCACATTGTCCAACTCTCTGAGCCTTGTGTCCTACTCTGTAAAATGGTGATAATAATAACCACCACCTCACATGGCTTTTGTGAGGACTGAGGAGGGAATGACTAGCACTTAGCACGGTGCCCTGCATTTGGTCGGCTTTTAACCACGTTAGTTCTCCTTCTACCCTCCCCACTGATGCTCTGTAGAAGTCACTCATTTCATCCTCTGCACCCACAGACCCATGGCCAGACTTGGGATCACAAGGAAAGTGTTTCTGGGCAATCTGAAAGAGGGTATCTGCTAAACCCTGAGGCCTGCAGGGGCTCTAGGCAACCCAACGGGTAAATAAGCAATACACCCAGAGAAGGAAGGAAGTTTTTGCACTGGGGGAAGGAGGGCTTGTGGTTACAAGCATCAGAGGGTGATTCAGCACCCAGAGGAAACCATGAGAGGCCTGCCAGTCATCACTCAGGGTCTCCTTTTGAAAACCCTTTCAGCGTGAGAGAACAGCTGGAAGCCCCCTTCCACCAAAAGGTAAGGAAGGGTATATGGGGACCTCCTGGGTGGGTAAAGGCACAACCAGATCCCACTCACCCCAGGCCAGGCGTCCAGCACTCAGGCTTTCTTCCAGCCCCAGCTCAGACACACCTGTTCCTGGAGAGGGGGGAGGACTGACGGGGAACAGGAACAGGGAGTCCATGTGGCTGATCCCTAGACCTCCCTGGGGCACGTCCTCTTGGGTCAACGGAAATAGAGTGAGGAGGGAAATGTGAGCCCCCTGGGGAGCTAGAAATGGGGAGGGGAAAAGACACAGGCCCTGCCCTGCACCAGCCTCCTTCCCGCAGGCTGAGCCAAGTCAGAACTCTCCCAGCTTTCTCTGGCCTTCAGACTCCAAGTCCAATAGCAGAAGCTTAACACTTGACCATGAAAGGGGGGCAGGTGGGGAGAGAGAGTCCCAAATTTTGAATACCTACTGTGTGCTCTCATCAATCCTCACAAGAATGCTCTGAGACAAGGAGTCAACCACTTTTTTAAAAAATTATAATTATCCTCACTTCTGTTCACTTTCTTTTCTTCTTTTTTTTTTTAATTTTTTTTTTTTGAGGAAGATTAGCCCTGAGCTAACTACTGCCAACCTCCTCTTTTTGCTGAGGAAGATGGGCCCTGAGCTAACATCAATGCCCATCTTCCTCTACTTTATACATGGGACATCTACCATAGCATGGCATGCCAAGCGGTGCCATGTCTGCACCCAGGATCCAAACCGGCGAACCACGGGCCCCCAAAGCGGAACATGCGAACTTAACTGCTGCGCCACTGGCCAGCCCCCTTCTTTTTTTTTTTTTGCTGAGGAAGATTCACCCTGAGCTAACATCTGTTGCCAATCTTTCTCTTTTTGTATGTGGGTCACTGCCACAGCATGGCCACTGACAGACCAGTGGTATAGGTCTGCACCTGGGAACCAAACCCTGGCCGCAGAAGCGGAGTGTGCTGAGCCTAACCATGAGGCCACCAGGGCTGGCCCAAGGAGTCAACCGCTCTCAACAGATGAGAAAACTGAGGCTTAAAGAGGTGAAGTGACTACAAAGGCTGTAGAGCATAAGGGTTAAGCTCTTTTTTTGCCCTAAGGAGCTTTCACATTTGTTTGTCCAGATTTGAATCTAGACTTTGCCATTATTAGCTGTCACCTTTGGCAGGTTACTTACTCTCTGTGTGCCTCTATTTTCCCGTCCCTAAAATGAGAATAAAAATACGTATTTCATAAAGTTGTTGCATAACCAAGTGCATTAATGTATGTAAAGTGCTTAGACAGGGACTGGTGCAAAGTAAGAACTCAGGAAATACTTGGCTCTTACTGAGGCTGTTCAGAGATTCAAGCTGTGAGTAAAAACCAGAGACCCCCAACTCCACACTCATCACCCCTCTCTTTCTGAAGGCTGCTCACCTTTGCCCTCCCTCCACCCCAGAGCAGACCCCTTCTTGCCATCTACTCCAACCAGGCAGAGTCTTCACTGCACTTCCCAGAGCTAGGAGTCCCCTACACCTGCAAGACATGTCCTAGAGAAAGGGCCCACCCACAGGCTGGCTGCTCACTCTCTGGACTATAGATAGCAGGTGCCTGCGGGCCAAACTGGGGGGTTGGGGGCCCAAATTGAAGTAGGGTCTGTCATTCATTCATTCATCAGATATTAATTATGTACGAGAGTTTGGAGTAGGTACTGGGAATGTGGTGGTGAACAACAAGGACCCAGTCTTGCCCTCATGGCACGTACAGTTTAGGGAGCAGCCACAACAATGATAAACAAGCAATTAGTTAACTTTGAAAGGAAACTTGGCCTCCGGGTGACTTGGGACCCAGGAAGGAAGCATGTGATTCAGAGACGGGAGGAGGGGACTCAGGAGTTCCAGCCTGGGATAGACTGAGCCTCTGTTCTGAGAGCTTGGCTAGACCCGGTCTGGGGGATGGGAGAGCCCCTGTGGGCACCTGAACCTCTACTCCAGACGCTGAGGTTATTTCGAGTTGGTTTGTTGTCTCTTGTTTTGCAAACAGCGCACTAGAGCCTCCTCCTCCCTCCCCCCCTCCTTCCAGATCGAGGCTATTTATTCCTAGTGACAAGCCTGAGGATCCCAAGGGGGGTGGCCTCAAGGACCTGGAGGGGCCTGTGTCCCTGGCAGGCGCCAGTCCTCCCTCCCCGGCACAGGGAGGAAGCCAGAGGGTTGGAAAATGTAGAGGTGGGGGAGGAGGGGTTCCCTCCACTTCCCTCCACCGTCCCTGCAGCACCCCATCCATACATACTCCTCACAACCCTCCCTAAGAAGCCCAAAAATCACGGGGCCAAGGATTAGGGTGTCCCCTGGGTCTCAAAGGTCAAAACTATTCCTGGGCACGGTGGAAACCGAGGCAGGACTTCTCCGCACAAGGATGCAGCTGGAGGTGAGGAGGTGGTTACTTCTGTTTGCCACTCAGAATTGTGGAATAAAGCCCTTTGAAGGTCAAGGCCCTATGCGGCTGGGGGTGGGGGTGGGGGTTTCCACTCTTCGGTCTCTGTTTCCAGAGAACACCTTGGTCCCCATGACAGCAGAGTCGAATTCACCCCCGCCTCCAGGCTGGATTAAGGCCTCATTTACAAACTCGGGCTGAGTGTGACCCCTGGGGGTAGAACTAAGTGGGGCGGGGTCACGAAGGGGGCTTGAGGACCCTTGGTTCTCAAATGGACCCTGGTCGGCTGGGTCCCGTACCCCTTGCCCGAGATGAATCGAGCAGTCTCCCGCTTGCAGCTGGGGGGGAAGGGGGAGAGCGGAGGGAAAAAGGAGGGCAAAAGCTCCAGGGAGGGAACAGGGGCGGGGTCCTGGCCGCCCTGGAAGGTTGGGAGCGCCAGGTTAGGCTGGACCGGAGGAGGGGGGCTGGGGCGAGCTCCAGTCTGGAAGGGAGGTGGGGGCGGGGTCTGGCCCCCGCCTCCGGGATGGGGGGCCGGGGGCGGGGTCCGCACCCCGCGGGCAGGGGCGGCCGGGGGCGGGGTCCGGGCGGGGCGGGCCCCCGCGCTCACTTCCTCGGGGAGGGGTTGGGGCCGCGCTACCATCGCCCACACAGTCCGTGTGCCGCCGGCAGCCTCGCCGGCAGCTCGTCCTGCGCCCGCTCGGCCCGGCCCGCAGGTACTAGCCGCCCAGGGACGCGGCCCCGGGGTCCCCGCCCCGCCCACGCCCGCGCCCCGCTCCGGCCGCCCGCGTCGAGGTGAGCTCCCCGCCGAGCCCGGCTCCGAATAGCAGCTCCCGGCGCCCGCCCCCTGCCCCCCGCCCGGGGCCGGCCGCGGGCACGCCGAGCCCGGGAGGGCGCCCCCCGGACCGCATCGCTCCGGGCCGCCCGGCGGGGCGGGAGCTGCGGCGGGAGTGAGGCGGGGGAGGGGGCCAAGTTTGAAATGGAAAAGCCTGAGTCGAGAGAGAGGCCGGGTGGGTTCGAGAAACTGAGGCTCGCGGAAAGCCTGGAGAGGCGAGAGACCGAGACCGGGACGGGGACGGGGACAGGAGCGACGACAGGCTTAGAGTGGAAGCTGCAGAGATCACCGAGACGGGGACAGAAACTTGGCTGGAGACTGACCGAGAGACAGACCCGAGGCATAGGGACGGATCCAGGTTTTGTGGAGCATGTTAAGAAAAAGCATACAGTGACCCCAGTGAACACGTCGTAGGATGCTTCGCAGGGCCTTGGGGATTCCTGGGCAAGTGAGGGGCCCTGAAACCCAAGCTTCCGTAGCCTGGTGGTGAATCAGCCTCTGTTAGGCCTATAAAGACAGTAGGGGATACAGAGATGCTAAGGGGTAGAAAGGAGAGTGGGGTGAGGACCAAGACATTCTGCGCCATAGAGACCCTGAGAGGCCAGACTTGGGCATTCAGAGGTAGAAATCCACAGAGGCCAGCTGTTGGGAGATAGCCAGTCAGAGATACAGAGACGCTCACAAGGTAGAGACAGCTGCTGAAGTGTGCAGGACACAGAGACTGAGATTAATGGAGGAGCTCTGACGGCTTCCAAGACAGACCCTGAGACTCAGGCCTGGAGGACTGGGAAGCAAGGATGTGGGGAAACTCTGGGCCAACTGAGTCCCCATGAGGAGAGGACCTGAGACAATAAGACTGTGAGCAAGGAGGAGCCCCACGCGTGCACCAAGACAGCCCCAATTTATTTTTAAAGTCAAATCTTGGACCGTGGCGTCAGCCCTGGGGGACCCGGGGTGAATGAACTGTTCCTCTCCTGTCCCCAGAGCAGCTGCTGGATCCTGCTTCCCACCCCCCCTTCCCCTAAACTGCTCCAACTCCCAGGCCCCATGGGGGGAGGGGAGGGGAGAAGAGAGTGGAGACTTTGGGGTTGGTGCCTGGTAGCAGGGGGTGGGGGTGGGGGGAGTTCGATTTCTCCCCTTAAGTCTCCTGTCAACTCCTAGGAGCTGGGGGAGGGGTCTGTTCTGATCTTGACTCACAGCTGTGGGTCCTGGCCAGGGTCCTCCTGGACAGTGGGGAGTAGAGGGGGGCAAAAGGGTTGAGTGGTTGGCATGGGTAATTGGAAAGGCTTCTGGGTGTCTTCCAATCGCAGGGCTGGCAGCTGAGGAGAAGAGCCAGGCTCCTGTGCCAGTGATGTCACCCAGCATCTCCTTTCCCCCTGCTCTTAAATGCTGACCACCCCCTCTGCCACCACAGCGGCATTCATAGGGAAAGCCGGGGACCTGGGCTCTCTAATACCTGCGTGACCTTGGGCATGCCCCAGCCCTGTCCCTAGCCTCTGTGTTCAGTTGTACAATGGAGATGCTATACTGTCCTGCCTGCCTTTTGTGAGATCTGAGGAGCTGGTGGGTGGGAATGCACCTTGTGAGAGGCAGAGCAGCATGCAGGTGTGTACACCTGTGTACCTGTGTGCCTGTGCAAGGGGTCTCGGAGTTATGCTCACTGAAGTCAGTCTGGCCCCACAGATCTCAGCGAGCCTCATGGCCTGGGCCTCTTCAGTCCCCCCAGCAGAACTAGGGGGTTCCCTCTTTCTTCTCTCCCTGGGCCTGCACTGAGAATGTCCATGTCAAATCCCCCGCCAGCTCCCTGACCGGGGCCTGGCGGAGAAACTCTCGTCTGACCCCAGTATGAGTGAGGGGCTGATAGTAAAAAACGCTAATAGCTACTATTTACTGACAACTTACCGTCTGCCAGGTGCTTTCCAAGGATCGTCACGTTTAAGCCTGACAATGACCCTAGGAGGTACACAGCAATATTAGATGGGAAAATAGGCTCAGAGAGCTTCAGTGACTTGCCCAAGATCACCCAGCTTTATATTTCACAGCTTAAGCCTCTACACATCACATGCCCACAGCCATTTATCCCACTCTTCTGAGCTCTGGGAGGTTCGCTGGGAGGTGCCAAATGTGTGTGTCTAGGTCAGGTGTGGGAATGTGTGTATGTGTGTGTGTGTGTTGGTGGGGGCAGGGGCTGGGAGCCATCTGGCAGACTGAGCAGTCTCCTCTCATCCCACCACCAGCCATGAGGGAATACAGACTGGTTCCCTACAGTCCCCCAGCCCTGCCAGGGAAAGGGGGGGGGCGGGGGATGGGCAGAGACAGGTGGGCCTTGATAGTGCCCTTCATGCTGTCCTCACTAGAGCCCAGCTGGGCAGACTAGGGGACGAGGGGATTCTGGGAAGGAAGCAAGCCACGCCCACACCCTATTTGGGGTGCCCCTGTCTCAGAGTGGTGAGTGCCTCCCAGGGGGCGGACTCTGGGCTAGCCTGGGCCTGGGAAGGTGGCGGCTGCTTTGGGCCAAGCCAGGAAGGAAGGAAAAGGCCCAGGGCACTCCCGGATGGACACATGGCCACACTCCACCTGTGTGGCCCCCTGCTGCCCAGTGGCTGACAGCCCAGGCAATCCTCAGATCTTGGGCCAGAGGAAACTCGGGCCTGAGTGGCGGGGAGCAGACTGAGAAGGGGGGGTACCCTCCACCCTACAGCATAGCCACCACTCCAGAAGTCCCCACACTGAAGACCCCAGCTCCTGGGGCCTCCTGTTCTGGCCTGGGGTATGAACTGAGTGTCCTCCCATTGTACAGAAGGGCAGCTGCGGGCCCAGGAGCCATCCCTTCAGAAGAGCCAGGCCCTCCGGGCTTGGGGCGTCTGCTGGCGCCTGGAGTCTGAACTCCAAGCCAGAGCAACGCTTGTTGGCGAGAATTTCCCACTGGGGGTGGCTGAAACATGGAGAGCTGTTCCTTCAACTTGAGCCAGGGCAGGCTCTGGGGACTGCCATTACTGGGATCTGACGCAGGGGGAGCGGGTTGGCAAGCTCCCTTGTGCTCCCTAGGCTCATCTGCAGCTGGGAGGTCATCCCCTTCCTATGGGTCCTGATGGGTCCTCTCCACCCACCCCAGGATCCCAGTCCTTAGAGAGCAGGCTTCATGATGGAGGAGGCCGGGGGTGGGGAGCTCTGAATTTGAGGCTAGAGACTAGAATTAGGGACAGCAGAAGGGACTGGGAACCCCACTTCCCTACCCCCCCACTCCCCACGCTCCTGTTCCAGAGGCAGCTGTGTGGATGACCTCATCCCGCAAACATGCTTTGTTCCTGAGAAAATGGAAAGTGTCTGAGGTTTGGTGGGGGGCTGGGTGTCTGCAGCAGCAGCTCTCAGGGCTCCCTCTTGCCTGACTTCCCCCCCAAGAGGGGGTCTGACTGGGGAGATGGTGTCTTCAGTGGCTCCCACTCTCTCACCTTTCCCTCCCCCTGCCCCAAACCCTTAGAAATCCGGAAAAGCTGGGGAGAAGCTGTCTCTTCCAGAGGCAGGGGGAGGGAAATAGTGACCCAGGGGATGGAAAGATCCTGGGGCTTTGCCAGTTGCTGCCAGGAGTGATGCCAGGAGTGATGCTCAGCAGGAGATGGCAGGGGGCACACTGCATGATCTCCACTTCCCCTCTCCCTCTCCAAGCATCTCATTTCCTTTTTTTTCCCCCTGTTGCTGGCAAAACTTGACATCTGGCCATCTGTGCTGCCACAGCTGCTGCAGATGTTGTAAGCCAAGGCTGCCCAGGCTGGTGTGACCAGCGACCCAGCGGGGGGTAGAGGGGGATGAGGGCAGAGGGTCCAGCTGGGGAAGCTTGGCTGTGTCCAGCTTGCAGGATTTCCTTCCTGCTTAAACCTAGGCTGAGTCTCTGAAGTCCTTGTTGCTGGGCCGATTGTCCAGGGAGGGGAGGCCCGAGTCTCCCATCAGGCCTCCTCCACCTCTACCATTCATGGGCCCAGCATCCCTCTAACATTCCACCATTTCCTGGATCAGGATGGGGGCAGGACAGCCCATTCCCATCCCTAAGCTGCCCACTCCAGAGCTCTGGGTATATCCCGAGGGTCCCTTCCTGGGAGTCAGGAGAGTGGGAGTGCTGTTCATATGAGATGGCGGGGGTGGCTCCCTGCCCCTGCTCTTCCCCTTTGGGGACAGTAAGGGACAGTGGAGGCTAAACTCAGACTGGGGCAGGAAATGAGTCACTGACCCAGGAAAAGCCCCCTCCCCCCAGATCTGCCAGGGCCCAGATAAGAAAACAACTTCTGCTTCCTGATTTTTTCCTGACCCCCTCCCACCCCCACTGTTAAATACAGAAATAAACGTGTGGGACTCCTGGGTTCCAGAAGCACGCCTTCCCCATCACCACCTGCTCTGACCTGGCATTTCCTATGCCTCGTCTCGCTTTTTTTAATGCAAAGGGCTATGCCACAGCCCCTCTGGGTGACCCACCCCCACCCCTTGTGCCCCACCTTGTGCCCCTAAGAGGGCTCCCTCAGAGCCACCATGAGCGAGGCCTTCGACTGTGCAAAATGCAGCGAGTCCCTGTACGGCCGCAAATACATCCAGACAGACAACGGCCCCTACTGTGTGCCCTGCTATGACAACACCTTCGCCAACACCTGCGCTGAGTGTCAGCAGCTTATTGGGCATGACTCAAGGGTAAGGACCAGACAAGACAAGTCAGGGAGGGGTGGAGGCTGGTGGGAGGGGCCAAAGGTGCCAGTGGCCCTTCCATCCTCCCCGCAGGAGCTGTTCTATGAAGACCGCCACTTCCACGAGGGCTGCTTCCGCTGCTGCCGCTGCCAGCGCTCCCTAGCCGATGAGCCCTTCACCTGCCAGGACAGCGAGCTGCTCTGCAATGACTGTTACTGCAGTGCCTTCTCCTCCCAGTGCTCCGCCTGTGGGGAAACCGTCATGCCCGGTACGTGCCCAGGGGCTCCTTGTGTGCACGACTGGCATGCCTGGCATCTGTATAGGGTTCTTGCATGTGCAAGGGACTGGCATGTCTGTCTGATACATACATGGAGGCTGGGTCTAGTAAAGACCTACACACGCAGTGTGTTCCTAGAAATTTGGTGTCTGTAGGATCTGTTGTACCTGAATGCTCTTGGGAGCTTAGCATGTGCAGGAACTGACAAGCTTGGTACATTCCTGAGGGTTTAGTGTGTGCTGGACCAGTAAGCCTGGTTTATATCTGTGGGCTTCCCATTTACAGGCAGACTGACACGCTTGATATACACCAAGGGGCTTAGCATGTATGAAGACCTGCATGTTTGGTACATGTAGGAGCTAAGAGCCTGCTGAGACTGTCATGCTTGGTGCATCGAGGCTTGTTGTGTGCATACAGATAAACAGAGGGCTTAACGTGTGGCAACCTGTATGCCTAATAGACAGGTGAAGGTGTAGACCTGTGGAGAAGGGCGTGATTAGGGTACGTGAGGGCTTAGCAGCTGCTGAATCCATCATGTCCAGGCCGTTAGAACTTCGTGTGGGCAGAGACTTGCTTGCCTGGTATATGTGGGGTCTTGATATGTGTGCTGAAACCATTATGTCTGGTGTATAAAGGCTTTGCAAATAGAGACATCATGACTGTGACACGGAGGCCTGGTGTGTGCTGAGATAGTCCTTTCTGGTACACAGGGGGACTTCCCATATGCCAAACCCTCATGTCTGGTTTGTGGCGGCCTAGCACATGCTCAGCCAGCATGTCCAGTGTTTGGCGGAGGTTAGGACATGCAGTATACATGCTGAGGGTCCTGCTGCATGTGCATGGACACCACCCTGCTCAGGCTATGGGAGCAGCGGGGACTCTCCTTGGAGGGTAGCAGAGGGTGGTGGCACTTGGCAGCTTGGGCCACAGGCCTCTGAGTTGGACCCCTGTTCCCCACAGGGTCCCGGAAGCTGGAGTATGGAGGCCAGACGTGGCATGAGCACTGCTTCCTGTGCAGTGGCTGTGAGCAGCCACTGGGCTCCCGGTCCTTTGTGCCCGACAAGGGTGCTCACTACTGCGTGCCCTGCTATGAGAACAAGTTCGCTCCTCGCTGCGCCCGCTGCAGCAAGGTGGGAGCCCGGCCAGCGGGGTGGGGGTGCTCATCTCCACTGCACTCAGGGATGGAGGCGAGCAAGGCTGTCGTGGGGTGGGAACCCCCACTCCCCCCTACTGACAGATGCTGCCCCCACAGACACTGACACAGGGTGGCGTGACATACCGTGACCAGCCCTGGCATCGAGAATGCCTGGTCTGCACCGGGTGCCAGACACCCCTGGCAGGGCAGCAGTTCACCTCCCGGGATGATGACCCCTACTGTGTGGCCTGTTTTGGAGAACTCTTTGCACCCAAGTGCAGCAGTTGCAAGCGCCCCATCACAGGTGGGACAGGGGTCGAAGGACTGAGTGGGTGGGGTGCAGGCAAGGGAGTGGTGTCTGGTATTGGGAGGCTGAGGGGCAGGACGGCCCTCTAGATCTGCAGTGCTAACCTCCAGCTTCCCTCCAGGACTCGGGGGAGGCAAGTACGTGTCCTTTGAAGACCGCCACTGGCACCACAGCTGCTTCTCCTGCGCCCGCTGCTCCACCTCCCTGGTTGGCCAAGGCTTCGTGCCAGACGGAGACCAAGTGCTGTGCCAGGGCTGCAGCCAGGCAGGGCCCTGAGCCTGGGCCCCAGGCCCTCCCAAACCAGGGCTCTAGGACTAAGGCTCCTTTTCCAAACCATCTCTGGGACCCAGCCCTTCCCCAAATTGGGGCTCCCCCTGGGCTCCAGGATTCAGCCTCCCTACTCCAACATCCCTGGAACTGGTACTCCCTGACCCAGGGCCCCCAAACCTGGGCTCTTATGAGCCTCCATGATTCAAATCCCCTCCCCAAGCTTGGACTCCAGAACTCTCCTCTATAGTCTGTGTTCCCAGACCAAGCCCCTTCCCCAAATAAGGGCTCTAGACCCCCAGCCCTCCAAACCTGGACTCTGGGACCCAGGCCCCCTTCAATCTAGACTTCTCTCCAAAGACTGTAGGCCTCCTGTGGGTGCCTGAGCAGCCCTCCAAGGTGGACTATACTCAGGCTTGACCCTCCCCACCCCATCCCACCTCTACCCACAGGGCTGGGGCTGTCTGGACAGCAGAACAGGGGTTCACTGGTTAGGGGGTCCTAGGGTACAGGGTTTTGCCCAGCCCATGTCCGATGAGTATTTTCTCATTTCATTTCAGCTTCGTTTTGCCCAGAGATGGGCAGAGGGGTGGGATTGGCTCACCCCCTTCCAGATTCTGCAATAAAGCAGTGTGAGGAAGTGAAGGCCTCTGTGTGTTTGTCTGGGGATGCCGGGGGAAGGAATTCGCAGACCGAGGGGATCTGAGGCTCTTCCAAACCTTCTCCGTGCAGGGCAGAGGGGGAAGCTGCCGGACCATGGAGCGGGAAATCTCTCCCCAGAGAGGGGATCCCCACCGCTGCTACCGTCCTTCTCAGGCTTAGCCTGCCTCCCCCCTGCTGGCGAAGAGCTTTTTCTTCCATGTGGGGAAGGGAGGGGTTTGAGGGAAGTTCTGGACAAGAGCGGGGGTGGCAGTGGGTTCCCCCATCTGGTACAAATCGCCCCCCTCCTCTAACAGCCCTTCCCAAATCCCGCAGAGCACCCGGTGCGGATCCCCAGCCTGGGCCCAGACCCTCGGCCCCCTTCCCCCTCTTCCCGAGGATTAACGGAGGCGGCCCGGGATCCGCTCGCGGCCGCACGTTTTTTGCCAAAAAAGGCAAGGATGCAGCTGCACGCGCCGCGGGAACATCTGGATCCGATTCCCGGCATGAATGGGTCATGGCCCCGCCCCCCCGTGATTCAAGAGCGGGGGCGGGAAGGAGCGAGGGGGGCTGTCCCCCAAAGTGGGGAGATGGGGCGGAGCGCTGCTCCCCTCACCCGGCGTCCGACGCCCCCTGCCCCTGCCCCCTCCGCGGCCTGCGGTCTGGGCTCCGCGGGGGGACTGTCGGAGCCCGCTTGTGCGCACACTCGGTACGCGCGGGCTCCGGGGGTGGGCGCGCGCCGCGGGCTGGGCGGACCTTCGTGCCCTGGGGGGGAGGGGGCCCTGGGGTCCGGTGGAACCGCGTGGTTGTATGTATCTCATATTAAATCCTCCGAGAAATCCGATGGGGCGGGCATTTTTCCATGTCACGGAGGTGGAGACGCTGTTTGTCACTTTCCCAAAGTCACATAGGTAGTCCCTGGTAGATCTGGGGTTCTAATGCGCTTCACACTGCCTCCCCGTGTCTAATTCGAATTGTAAACTTTCTGAGGCCTTGGTTGACATTTCCAACAAGCCTTTACGAATACCTGCCATGTGTGTTCATAATTAATAATTATATGTTTATATTTTTGTCTTTCTCCCACCAGCCACGTGGAGGATTAGAACTGCGTCTGCCTCGCTCAGCCCTCCAGCCTCAGCTCCCGGCACTTATTACGTGTTCAATAAATACTTGTTGAGGAGTAGTCGTCCAAGCATAGAAAACAGCTGGTGCAAAGGCCTGGGGGCCTGAAAAACCATATGGTGCTTTGGGGAAGCAGCAAGTAATTTCATTTGGAGGAAGTGCCAAGAGACTAACATGGCAGGCAGAGGCCAGGTCAGGAAAAGCTGAATGCCAAGTTAAACAGACCTCACCCTCTGGGTAAAGCAGCCGGTGAAAATGTTTAAGCAGTGGTGAGGCGATCACTCTGGCTGCAACATGAATAATGGATTGGAGGTAAGATGAGCAGGCTGATTAGACTAGCGCAGTGGTCCAGGTGAGAGATAATGAGGCATGTGGCAGCAGAAGTGGAAAAGACAGGACTTGGTGACTGGGTTGATAGAGCCGGGAAGGAAGGCATCAACTGAATGGTGTTGCTTAGGTGGTCCACCCACCTGAGAGGAGGAGATTTACAGGTACAAAACCATGTCTTGATTTCAAGATAATCGTTTTTCAGAGTTAACATCTCCGAAACCCAGATGCATTGTATAATCATATAATTGTATAAGCAACATCGTTTAATTGACAATTTTTTTTTCTTTCTTAGTGGAACGTGGTGGGGTTAAACATTTGGTGTCTTGTATTTGATGAAACAGGGTAGATCCCAAACCTAACCAAAAAAAAAAAAGGTACACACACTCTTCATCTCTCTGATCCTGAATGGAGATTTCTCACTTTTTTTCCTTGGGGTGCCAGAAAAGCCTCTGGTGAGGAATTGTGCCTGGAGTTCTCTCCCTGAGGTTGAGGTCTTGCTTAAATTTTTATACATAAACTACCCTCACAATTACCCCATGAGCAGGCAAGACAAGAGTCATTATCCCTATGTTATTTTTTTTTTTAAAGATTTTTTTTTTATTTTTTCCTTTTTCTCCCCAAAGCCCCCCGGTACATAGTTGTATATTCTTTGTTGTGGGTCCTTCTAGTTGTGGCATGTGAGACGCTGCCTCAGCGTGGTCTGATGAGCAGTGCCATGTCCGCGCCCAGGATTCGAACCAACAAAACACTGGGCCGCCTGCAGCGGAGCGCGCGAACTTAACCACTCGGCCACGGGGCCAGCCCCATCCCTATGTTATTTTTAACATTAAAAAACAAAAAGCAATGTATACTTATTGTAGAAAACTTGGAGAATTCCAAAAAGAGAACAAAAGATAAATTACTAACAACTCCTTGATATATTATAGCGTCCTAGTTCTTTTGTAAGTATGCATGTGCATACGTGTATTTTCAAAGAAAAATTTCCCTCCCATAGCAGATCTTCCAGGCTATCTCCTCATAAACAATAACTGTTTACTGTTACTTGGCTATCTTTACAGAAATCTCTTAGTGCATCTATTTTTATACACACTTGTGCATCTAGCTTTTTTCACTTTGGCCATATGAGTTCATCCAGATTTTAACAGCTTTATTGAGGTATAAGTTACATACCATAAAATTCACCCATTTTGGGTGTACAATTCAATTAATTTTAGCAAATTGAATACAGTTGTGCAACTATTGTCACAATCCAATTTTAGAACATTTCTATCACCCACAAAAAGAGTTCTCATGCACATTTTCAGTTACTTCCATTCTTACCTCCAACCACGGGCAACCACTGATCTACTTTCTGTCTCCGTTTATTTTCCTTTCTGCACACTTCATCTGGACCTAGAGAAGATCATCTTTTGTGTATGGCTTCTTTCACTTAGCATGATGTTTTCATGGCTCATCCCTATCATAGCATTAATTTACTGCTGAGTAATATTCCATTGCTGAGTAAATTCCATTGTATGGATATACCATATTTTGCTTATCTATCCAGTGGATTTGGGGGTTGCGTCCTGTTTTTGTTGATTATGAATAACGGTGCTATGAACGTCTGCATATACGGACGTGTGTTTTCATTTCTCCATCTAGAAGTGGAAATATAGACTTGCTTCATTCTTTTTGTTTGTTTGTTTTACAGCTGTGACATTTCACTGCTTCAATGTTCCTTATTTTATTTAACCAGTCCCCTGCTGATAGACAATTAGGTTGTTTCTGCATGTGAATTTCTTAAAAAAAAAAAAAAGAAACAAACAACAAAACCCGCTATCAGCCCCATCTTACTGACAAGGATGCCGAGATTCAGAGAAGGGAAAAACGTTGTCAGAGTTCACAATGAAAGTTAGAGGCTCAAGGTCCCGTCTCCCAACTCCTATCCGTGCGAATCTGCTACTCCTTAGTCCCCAGTGTCCCTGCTGCTCGGCCAGCAAGCCCCAGCCAGGAAGCCGGCACTTCACCCCAGGTTCCTGGATTTCTGTACGCCCCCTAGAGGCACCTGCAAAGCGCTCGGCGTCGCCCCACCACACCCCCGGCCAGCAGGAGGCGCTGCTGCCAACTCGATAGCACAGACTGGCTCTCCTTTCGGTGCTCACTTTTCCTCGAGTCCCCGCAGCACTTCCGGTATCCGCGGAACTTTGGAGCCGCCAGACCCGCAGCGTGGGGACGCGGGCGCGCAAGGCGGCAGGAGTTGTTTCCGGCCGTGTCGGTGGTCTGAATTGAGGTTCGGCGGCGGAGGGAAGATGGAGACAATTTTGGAGCAGCAGCGGCGATATCACGAAGAGAAGGAACGGCTCATGGACGTTATGGCCAAAGAGATGCTCACTAAGAAGTCCACGGTGAGTGGGGCCTGGGAAGGGCGGCCTCCGAAGCTGGGCCCCATCCCCGGTTCGCACCCCCGGGGGCTGTCTTGGGCCCGCACACCCTCCCCGCGCCCCGCCCCCGGATCCCTCCCCCAGCTCCCGCCCTGGTCCCCTCCTCCTGGGACCCAGCACCCGGAGGCCTCTCGGCTTCGGCCGCTAGCTCTGAGCGGGCAGGCTCCGCCATCGGGCGGCCTTTCCAACTCCAGAACTCCGGCTAACGGCGCCGTGTCACCGTTTGCCTCCCTTCAGCTCCGGGACCAGATCAATTCGGACCACCGCACACGGGCCATGCAGGATGTGAGTGCCCCGCTGCCCGCGTCTCTCTGCGTCGGGATGGGCTGGAAGAGAGGGGAGGCGTGGTGCGGGGTCTCCACGAGAGCCCCACGGTTCCAGAGGGAACCGGATTGGCCAGTCGCGGGTTGTCTGCCTGGAGATGTCCGCGCCGCTGCCAATCCTAAGGGTGCTTAACTGCCCTTCCTCGATTCTCTGAACGGGGAACTCTTACTCGTTCTTCGTTACTCGGACAGACGCCCCTGCATCCCATGGATGTGCCCAGAATGGTTATGAGAAGTCAGTGATCGAAGTACAGAAAGTACTATTCCTTCTCCCCGAAAGAGAATGCTGTATATTAGTGTTTTCTCCCAGAACGCTCATTTGAAGTGTTTCTCCCTTCCAAACTGCTTTTGCCTGGTGATGGTTCAATTTGTTACTTTTAGAAAACTAATCAAAATCAAAGTATTGATACTGCTGAAAGTTGAGTGATCAGTAAGTGGAGGTTCGTTTATGATGCTCTCTACTTGTACATGTTTGAGATCTGTTTAGAAAAGAATAAAAGACCTAATCAGTGTTTCTGATTTGCGGGAGATGATTAGTATTACAAGCCCCTAGTCCTTTATCTAAATTCCCAGATCCAAAATACTCTGAAGACAGAGATTTCTTTTGGTAATTACTTGGTGGCAAAAAAGTGAACATGAGAGGCTTTTGTGGTCTTTATGCTACTTAGTAAATAACGTGTAAGTTTCACTGCAGAACTATAAATATGTTTCACATTCCACTAGGGATATTATATAATATATAGTACCTTCATGAAATTAAAAATTCTGAAGTCTGAAATCTGGTTCCAGAAGTTTTGGAGAAGGGCCTATGTACCTATACTATCCTGAGTTTGAATCCAAAGGAAGCTGTGTGGTGTTTTATTTAGTCTCTGCACTCTGCAATCAAGCTTTTTGAAGTAGTGAAAATCATCTTGGACCACCCTTTTACCTTTGAAGGTCTCAGATGGGAACTACTGTTTAGCAAAGTTATGCCTCTTTTTTATGACTCTTCTAGAGAAAGTTAAGCATCAGTAACATGTAAACGTAGGCACTCACTGCTACCCCTCAAATCACATCACTTAGGTAATCTTCAAATTGACGTATTTTAGAAACTAAGCAGGAACCAGTGCTGTCTATTAAAGGTACTAGAAAGCACAGGAACTCTTCATACCACATTTCTCGAGGTTCCCCTGGGCTTTGAGTAGAGAGCCCTTGTCTGTTGCTTAGCTCTATGGTTGTACAGATTGCATCATTCTCATGGGTTTGTGTTTGCCTTTCAGAGGTATATGGAAGTCAGTGGGAACCTGAGGGATTTGTATGACGATAAGGATGGGTAAGTGACAGTCACAGCCAGTCCAGGAGTGAGTGCTTCTGAGGAGCCATGGTTAAAGGACTAACTTAGTGCTCTCTGTTCTTCGGATTTTTCTTGAAATCACAGGCTACGAAAGGAGGAGCTCAATGCCATTTCAGGACCCAATGAGTTTGCTGAATTCTATAATAGACTCAAGCAAATAAAGGAATTCCACCGGAAGCACCCAAATGAGGTATGGCCTCAGGAAGTATTTTCTCCAAACCTGCTCAAAGAGCGTACTAAAGGACAGGTGTGAGGAAAATGGAGACATGCCACTGAGATGTCCCTTCAGAAAACAACCTGCCTGTTAGCTGCAGGGAGCATAGTTAGCTGACATCCTACAACTCCATTGCTTTCGGGATCCCCTCAGCTTTAAGCCAAAGCCATTCTCTTCCGGGGCCACCCCCAGCCAGTGACTGAGCGTGGTGCGGGTACTGTGGCCTGGCTACTTCTGCCCGATGTGAGGTTCTTCTACTGAGTAGTCCTTGCTCCAGAGCTCCCCATTGGATTGGTCGGGATTTTGTCCAGTCTGCATCATGATCCATGCTCGCTCTCCCTGCCCACTTGTGCTCTCTTCTTTTTACCTCTCACGGATATTACCCTCCAATAAACTGCTTGTGCTCCTGACTCTGTCCTAAAATCTGCTACCTGGAGGAGCCAACTAATGCAGAGAGGCTTTACTCACTTCCAGGGATCATTACACACCTTCAAGACTCAGCCCAGAGGCCAATTTTTTCATGAAATATCTTTCTTAGTCTACCCCCCACCACTTAATCTTTCCTTTCCTTATGATCTTATCATATTTTATGACAAGGAATGTTTGCACCACTGTGTTATATTATAAGGCGCGGGGATTATGTCTCAATTATCTAGAACTCATTAAGCACCTTGCACAGCTGACCAAAGGAATTCTGTCTAGGGGCAGGGGGAGAATTAGCGAGGTTCTGTGATTACTCTGAGCTGTCATGACTGTGTAACTGGAAAGTTGTTTGTTCCCTTGATAGAATAAGGAAGGAAGAGGTGACCCATTTGCAGTGGGAAATGAATTTTTATATATGTAGATTTTCAGGTGATGTCCTATCTAGCTGGAATTGTCCCATGAGCAGTGGAAGTTAGGTGACTGGGGCTCAGGCAAGAAGTAGAGACTTGTGATTTAGATTTGAGAATTGTCACATGGACTTGGTGGTTGAAGCTATGAATCACAGTGTTCTGGGAGAGACACAGTGTGAAGGGAGACTGTCAGCTTCTCTGTGTGCCTTAGGCACGCTCACAATGAGGGACTTAACTGAAAAGGAGCCTGGGAAGCCTTCTACTATGGAAGTCAGATGACAGCTCCAGGAAATGTCGTCTTACTGGGACTAAGCAAAAGGGACTTTCAGAAAGGACGTCCCTGCTATCACTGCTGATTGGTACCTGCCAGGCCTGCTGCTTCGTTGAAGTAGTGGGAATGGATATCTGGTCCCAGGTGAAAGTGGGTAATGGAAACAGTAACATGGAGTGTGGAGCGTGCATTTGAAAGACTGACAGAAAAAAGAAGAGACACGGGAGAATTGTAAGGAAGATAAGGAAGACGTACATACGTAAGGAGCAGATAGAGGAAGAGACTGAAAATGCCAGAAAGAGAGGCTATTTCTTGAAGTTAAGTAGGGGTAGATGAAGGTACTCGCGCACACCTACATGCCCCCTCGTTGGAGGGTAGAATATGAAGTCTTTTGTTAACCAAGAGAGAAGACCTGAGTACCATTCTGGTGTGTTAACCTTATTCCAGCCATGGTAGAAAGGTGATGAGGAATAAATGATTGAATAAATGACTGGAAAGACACCCAGGATATACTAAGTGAAAAAAAAGTCGGATGTGAGGAAAAATAATAATAACCTTGTACCCACTTGTATGTTCTTCTACAAATACATGTATTTAAGTACATAGAGCAGTGTTTTCCAAATTTTGCTGCACATTTGAATCACCTGGGGATCTTTGGAAACTATTAACTGCCCCTTTCTGATTTGATTGGTATCAGGTGCATCAGGATTTTTTTTTTTTAACTCTCCCAGGTGATTCTAATGTGCAGCCAAGTTTGGGAATGGCTGGCGTAAGAAAAAGGTCTGTTAACAGTGGTTACCTCTTCACAAGAGAATTAATAAAATTTTTATTACTTTGATTTTGATTTTTATGACTTTGATTTTTCATTTTGTATTTTTGTGTTAGTAAAGTCTTTGCGCACATGTTTTACTTTAGCAGTTTATAGTCAAACAATGCAAAAAAGGACAAAAAAAAAGCAAGGTAATTGTCAAACAGCTGTAGGCTCCTAATAAAAAATCAAGGCCAAAGCAAGCATCAGAAGTCCAGCTTTGCGTAGAGCCCATTTCTGTGGTGCTACAACTTTTATGTTGAAAAATCCCCCTGAGCTTTTCTCTTTTCCGTCAGATCTGTGTGCCAATGTCAGTGGAATTTGAGGAGCTGCTCAAGGCTCGGGAGAATCCAAGTGAAGAGGCACAAAGTAAGTAGGGTTAACATTTCCATCCAGCATTAGCCCTCCCGATTTGCCCTCCGAGCCCTGGAAAACAGGCTCCAGAGAAATGTATAGCCAGGTTCTCTCACTGGGTTTCTGTTTGCTGGTTTCTGGGCTGGATTGGTCTCCTCAGTTGGCCTTGGACAAAATGTTTATTCTGTTCTAGCCTAGCTCAGATTCACTGACCTGGAAAACTGAGGTCTTTTCCCTTTGTGAGCATAGGGAGGACATTGGGGTGAAGGGCTGCGTCACACAACAAGGAACTAGCAGGTCATTTGAAAAGCCAAGTCCAAGAAAGTGACCTTTAGTGTCTGAATCACTAATATCTCTGATTGCTTCAGATTTGGTGGAGTTTACAGATGAAGAGGGCTATGGTCGTTACCTCGATCTCCACGACTGTTACCTCAAATATATTAACCTGAAGGCCTCTGAGGTAAGACTCAGGGGAGGGGAGAGTGGTTCTGTGCTAGTCCTGAGTCAGGACGCTGCATTGGGGCTACTAGACAGGAAGCAGTTAGAGTGTCTTCCCTGTGTTTTCTAACTTATATAAATATTAGAGAGGTGATTTGCTTTCTTGGAATGAAACTATTCAAAATGAAAGGTTTCTACAGTGAGTACAATAAGCATATGATTTTATTAATAAACTTTATTAATACAATAAGCATTTTTTTCTTTTGTGAAAATAAAACCAAAAAAACCCTCACAAATACGTATCGAGCTCCTGTGTTAGGCACATATAGTACTAGGTACATGGAAGATACAAAAACATAATCTTTGGGGCCAGCCCGATGGTGTAGTGGTTAAGTTTGTGTGATCTGCTTTGATGGCCCAGAGTTCACAGGTTCAGATCCTGGGCATGAACCCACACACCAACTCATCAAGCCATGCTGTAGCAGCATCCCACATACAAAATAGAGGAAGATTGGCACAGATGTTAGCTCAGGGACAATCTTCCTCACCAAAAAAAACCCCATAATCTCTGCCAGCAAAGGGCTATCTCGTGTGTTTTAAAAGACATTAAAAAATAACTTAATCACAAGAGATGAGATCTAACATGACAGTCTCAGAAAGGTCGCAAGGAAGTATATGATTAAGGTCCCCTTAGAGCTGTGAGCAAATGTCCCAAAAGTTCAGTGACTACACTTTGAGCTCCGTAAGGGCAGATCCTGTTATCTGTCTTGTTCTCATCTGTCTCCATTTTCTTAGTCCAGAGATGCTCAATAATGACTGAATGAGTGAACAAAATAGCAGCTTCCGGAACCTTAATTTAGGATGTGGTGGGTGTCAGAGTCTTTAACCAAGTGTCTGGCATGTAGTAAGTGTTTGACAAATGTTTCTTTTAGTTTACGATTTATTAACTTGATCTTTATTTTGCAGTTAATTATGTCTAATATTCTATCAGTCCAGTGGAATTAACACCACAGTTAGTATAGGAATTGAGTGATGGAAAAGAAAAGAATAAGCTGGGCCTCATTATTTCATTAGGCGACACTCAATTTTGATCTCATTTATTGGGGATTATATTGTAACTTTGTGCAAACACCTAACTGAATCTCTTGTCATTTCTTTTCTCTTTGCAGAAGCTGGATTATATCACATACCTGTCCATCTTTGACCAGTTATTTGACATTCCTAAAGAAAGGAAGAATGCAGAGTACAAGAGGTAGGCATTACTAGCTTCTAGCCCTCTACTGGATTTAAGTAGAAGATTATTTAATGTGAAGGTTTGAGGGCAGAAATCTGAATTTTGTAGCCTGTAAGTCATACATGAATAACTTCCAGGATTATTGGAGGACAGGGGTTTTAAAACCTTTGTAATACCCTGGCTCTGAAACTGTGTGTGTCTGTGGGCCCATCTTTGGTCGTAAGCCCCTATTATTCTTTTTTTTTTGAGGAAGATTAGCCCTGAGCTAACTACTGCCTCCTCTTTTTGCTGAGGAAGCCTGGCCCTGAGCTAACATCCGTGCCCATCTTCCTCTACTTTATATGTGGGACGCCTACCACAGCATGGCGTGCTAAGCGGTGCCATGTCCGCACCCGAGATCCCAACCAGCGAACCCCGGGCTGCCGAGAAGCAGAACCTGCGAACTTAACCGCTGTGCCACCGGGCCGGCCCCACCCCTATTATTCTTGATTTTGTCCCCTTGTAGAAGAAAATCTCCCATCCAGGGACCTCAGTGTCTTTGGAGTTTAATGGGAAGAAATTCGACTTTCTCAGATTGTGACTGAAGTGAGGCGCCTGGGTCTGATGGATAGAAGTTTTGTTTGTATTATTATGCCCCTGGTTAGTGATCTACATTCCCAGCTGCTGCTTTTTCTCAATTTTCTTTTTACCTGAAATCTTTTATGTGTGAGTTAAAACTTTAGTATTTGGAATTGTATCATGAGGATGAAAGAAGATAGAAAAGGTCAGAATCAAGATGACATGTTAGGAAAAAAGTCAATTTAAGCTCATTTTAAAGAGTAGTATTACTACTTGTAAAAACTAATATCACGGGGCTGGCCCCGTGGCCAAGTGGTTAAGTTTGCGCACCCTGTTTCAGTGGCCCAGGGTTTCGCCAGTTTGGATCCTGGACGCGGACATGGCACCGCTCATTAGGCCATGCTGAGGCAGCGTCCCACATGCCACAACTAGAAGGACCCACAACTAAAAAATACACAACTATGTCCTGGGGGGATCTGGGGAGAAAAGGCAGGAAAAAAGCCAAACTAATGTCACTAGAATTATATTTTATAGGGCATAACAATGTATGAAAAATAGAAATCCTCTTTGCTTTCTCTGTATTACTTGTTCCTCTGTAGATACCTGGAGATGCTGCTTGAGTACCTTCAGGATTACACAGATAGAGTGAAGCCCCTCCAAGATCAGAATGAACTTTTTGGGAAGATTCAGAATGAGTTTGAGAAGAAGTGGGAGAATGGTACCTTTCCTGGATGGCCGGTGAGCTTCAGTGGGGTGTGGGTGGAGGACATGCCGGGGAGTTGAACTGACTGTTTTACTTTCATCATAACCTCTCTTTAGAGCATTAGATGCTGATCTCTTGGGACCAGTTGTGGCCATGAGGTTTTCTCTGCCAAGTATGCTAGGTTTTCTCTGTGTACTTTGGAGTGAGATTTGTCAAGGCCCACTTGCCGTTGGCGGGGCCCAGGATTTTCAGCAACCGTGTCATTACTGCTGTGTGGTCTGATAAAATTATGTGCTAGAAATCTCTAATATATACTTTCACTCCTGGGGATAAACTTGAGTTTTTCTGAACTCTCAGGGAGAGAATGGACCATCTGTTTTTTCACTCTACTCTTAGAATTTGATTCTTATTCATACATGTGTATAAGAAAGGGGGCAGCCAGCAGCTGGTAATTTAGATGGCTCCCTCGCCTTCATTCTGAGCCTAGATCTTAGTAAACATCATGTTGTTGTTCTTGCCAGAAAGAGACAAGCAGTGCCCTGACCCATGCTGGAGCCCATCTTGACCTCTCTGCATTCTCCTCCTGGGAGGTATGTTTCCTTTAACCGCTATACTGGTCTCACCTCTTGACACCTCAGAGGGACCACTCAAGCTTCTCTTTTTAATGCCATGGACTTAGGATAAGACGCCAATTCCTGGGACCAGGCATCTACAAAGAATGTGGAAAGATGAAAAAAAAAAACATCCAACTACTTTGAAAGCTGTGAAATAGTAGTTCTAACTATATTAAGCTATAGTGGAAGTAATGGAAACACTACCAGTATGGTTACGTATAAACTTGACCACAGAGACAATTTTTGGAGAGTTTGAGCTTACTGCTGGGAGGTTGGCTCTGGAAGGTGTGGTCTTGCCACAGCTTCAGGGAACACTCACGCGCCAGCCTGCAAACACCTAAGTCTGAGGCTTGTTGATTCTCAGAACCTATTTATATAAAGTTGTAACTTGTCTCTCTTTTATATAGGAGTTGGCCTCCCTTGGTCTAGACAGATTGAAATCTGCTCTCCTGGCTTTAGGCCTGAAGTGTGGTGGGTAAGAGACTGGTTTTTCTACCAGAACCGTCCTGTTTGCTGTGTGTTTGCACCATCTTCTGATTGGCTCTGATTCCATTCTTGCTGTCATCCCACACTGTAGAAAGAAGCAAGCCTGTATGGTAATCTTGAAATCCTTTGCCCCTCTTGTCTCCTTAGGACCCTAGAAGAGCGAGCCCAGAGGCTATTTAGCACCAAAGGAAAGTCGCTGGAGTCACTTGACACCTCCTTGTTTGCCAAAAATCCCAAGTCAAAGGGCACCAAGCGGTGAGTGGTTGGGGTGGCACCTCTGCGTACAGTTTTGAAATTTTATTCCCGGGCAGGGTTTCACCATGACAGATTTTAAAGCCTGTTTTGTCACCATTATTGATCCATAGAGATCCGTCTGCTCTTTTTCTCTGCTAATGGCAGAGCGTGCTCTCATTGTTGCTGTGAACCAAGGACAGTCTGTACTTGGGTGATTTAGAGTGGGCGCAGTCTCGAGTGTTGAAACTGCTTTTGTAGGTACCTTTTGTTACCTCAACGGGTTAGGGAGGCTAAGCAGGTTGAAAAAAATATTTTTCCAGGTTCGTTTTTGCTAATGACAGTTGAATCCATTCTTTTTTTGTATGTGTATGTGAGGAAGATTGGCACCAGCCAACGTCTGTTGCCAGTCTTCCTCCTGTCTGTCTGGTTCTCCTCCCAAAGCCCCAGTGCGCAGTTGTGTCCTAGTAGTAAGTCCTTGTAGTTCTTCTGTGTGGGACGCCGCCACAGCACGGCTCAGTGAGCAGTGTGTAAGTCCACACCCAGGATCCGAACTGGTGGACCCCGGGCCGCCAAAGCAGAGCATGCGAACTTAGCCACTAGACCACTGGGCCGGCCCCAGTTGAATGTATTCTTGAGCTATTTGTTTGTACGGGGTACTTTTAATGTTTTCTCCTAATGCGCCTAACAACCCTGAAAAGTGGTTGTTATCCTGATTTTTTGTAGTTAAGGACTCAGAAAAGTTATGGGCTGTATTCATTATCTCACAGTTATTAAATAGCAGGGTCAGGATTTGGGCCCAAGCCTGCCTGTTCTGGAGCTCCTCTATACCACATTTCTCTTGTAGATTGTAACGATGGAAATTGCAGTATGTCTATATGCTTCCACGCATTACAAGAAATAACCTTGGTACTTCTGTCAGCAGGTCCTGAGCTGAGCAGAGCATGTACTTTCACAGGGTGATATTTCTCATGTGCTTGTGATTTTTAGTGCCCTCGTGGAGTAAGTGTTCCCAGAAATAGGGAACATGGCATTGGGTAAAAGACCCCTTGAGTGATAAAAGACCCCTTGTTTCTTGTTCTCAGAGACACTGAGAGGAACAAAGACATTGCCTTCCTCGAAGCCCAGATCTATGAATATGTAGAGATTCTTGGGGTGAGTAACTGACTCTGCTCTGGC
The DNA here is from genome assembly GCF_041296235.1 of Equus asinus. NCBI lineage: Eukaryota > Metazoa > Chordata > Mammalia > Perissodactyla > Equidae > Equus > Equus asinus. Next base: position 84,894,303 of record NC_091794.1, read on the forward strand.
TGTAAATGCTACAAGGTGTGGGAGTCGGAGAAATATGATCTTAGAGGATTTTTTTTTAGAATCAAAAGAGGAAGGGTAGGTGTTAAATGAGTTCAGCTTTTCAGGCTACTTGGCCCTTCAGTGAGGTCCTGCTCTGTTCTTAGGTGTCTGTTGTCAGGTGATATTCCCAAGGTTGCCCAACCCTAAGAGGCCAGGCAGAGAGAATAGACTCCCCTCTCAATATAGTATTCAGAATGGTGCAGGTTCTTTGCCTAGCTCTGGAATATACCCAGGAGGTGACCTGAGAAGTGGACACTCAAAGGGCAAGTAAGGGAAAGGCTACTCACAGTGGCTTTTCAGGATAACTTATTATGGAAAGGCGTTGCTCACATGTTCACAAAGTTGTGAGAACTTATTAGGGCTGGAATGTTAGTAGTACAAAGCTGGCTGTGCGCTGCTCCTTGAATATACTTTCAAGAAGGAGCTGAAGGATGGGTTGGGAGTGGCAAAAGGCCGAACCAGACCCAGATGCTTATCTCGGAGAAAGTAGGGGGAGGAGTAGGAGGAAAATAGTTCTCTTTCAGGGAAGAGAAGGTGGAAGAAAGGGCAGCGCTCACCTAAAGATGGTCCCTGTCCCTGGGAGTCCTACCATAGACCAGCCTTCCTAATCGTGTCTGCTTTGTGCAGTATGGATGTAATAGCTATAAAATTAAGAGTCACCTGTTGGCTCCTTCTATTACAACTGCTTTCAGTAAAAGGCTAGCCACATACTGGACGCTGGGGATGCTGGTATTCTTCACGGTGGGCTTGGGCTCTGCTGGTGTGGGCAGCAGTCTGAGTTGCCAGTCTTCCTAAGCTAACTGGAGGCTAATTTGTGCCCTAGACATACAGTGTACCTGGTTACTTTCTCCCTCCTTTGAGAGCATTTGGCTTTCCCTCCAGGAGGTGGCACCATTCTCCTTGGAATTCCAGCCAAAGTAGTTTCCAGAAGTTGCTCTCATTATTTGCTGATAGGATTTTTACTGTTATTTCACCATTTATTGGAATCTTTGGATGTTGTGGTGAATATGGCACAGCCTCTTGCCCTTGAAAAACCTACTTTGTGGTTGGAAGAGACAAATAGCTGTGGAATAATGTGATCTATGCCATAATACATTGAGATGGAGTTTCATAAGTAGAAAGAGGGAGAACAAATGTTCCAGGTAAAGGAAATGGCAAGCACAAAGGTAAAATATTATGAAAGGAAATGAGAAATTCAGTGTGTGTGGAATGTGCCTTGTGAGGGAGGGAGTTGAGTCAGAGAAAAATTGGGAGAGTTATGTTGGAATTTGGGATTTCGGCCTTTAAATAGTAAAAGCCAATAAAAGTCTTTTAAGCAGAGTGTACCATTAGATTGATTTTTTTAAGCAGATAAATCCAGGAACAAAATGGAAGCTGGCCTGGAATGAGGAGATACTCAGGGCGAGTGAGAAAGTTGTCATCTTGGTGAGGGCAATGACTGGGGGAAGGAGGAGAAAGCACTGTTTCAGAGACGACTGAGGCTGTCTCTGTTTTAGAGACAGAGGAGAGAAGACTTGGTTTTCTCTTGTTCTGTGATAGTGTGTGGCCTCAGATGAGTAATTTAGGCAAGTGACATAAAACCTGTGACTTTTTCCTTCAGCATCAGGGAGGGCCGGCTGATAAGGAACTCTAATATGAAGGCAGGAATTCCCTTTTGTTCTACAAGAAAGCAAGCCTTATCCTTGGAAGTGAGGGGTCAGCAAGGGTTATGGGAAAATGGGAAATTTCTCTTCTTGTTCTGCACTGCTTCTCTCTGACTTCCCTTTTTCATTTATGGACCTGACTTAGGAACAGCGACATCTCACTCACGAAAATGTGCAGCGCAAGCAGGCAAGGACAGGAGAAGAGCGAGAAGAGGAGGAGGAAGAGCAGATCAGTGAGAGTGAGAGTGAGGATGAAGAGAACGAGATCATCTACAACCCCAAGAACCTGCCGCTCGGCTGGGATGGCAAGGTCAGGCCCAGCGCGGCTGTCTTTCTCCCCATTCCCTGTTGCAAGCAGCTGCAGACGCTAGTCTAATGTTATCTGATTTCTTTTAGCCCATTCCCTACTGGTTGTATAAGCTTCATGGCCTGAATATCAACTACAACTGTGAGATTTGTGGAAACTACACCTACCGCGGTCCCAAGGCCTTCCAGCGGCACTTTGCTGTAAGGAGTTCAGAATCGTTTCTCCTGGAAACTGAAGTGTGAAACATGAGTCTTCTAGAAAAGAGGATGGGAGCAGCTTGAGAGGACTGGTAGTGTCCAGAGCTTAAGAGAATCAGAGAAGGAGTGGGTCTCAAGTCAAGCATATGGCATTGGGCTTTGGCACTAGCCTTGAGGCACACCGGAGACCGTGTCTGGAGGCATCCCGCCACGCTGCTGTTTGAGCCTTGTTTCCATTTTCTTCTTGCTTGTTCTTGTACTTCTCTCTTTTTGTCTTTCTGCCAGCATCTTAGACCAGTCCCTGGCTCCTTGGTCATTTCTTACCCCATTGCTAGTACACAGGACCAAAGAAGGGGCTGCCCACCTCATAAATGGCCTTTACCTCTTTGGAAAAAAGAAACTAAGGGGATAACATTCAGCAAGCTGTTCCTCGAGTCTAGGCATTATCTGGGTGGTGCTCCAGTAAGCAGATTTAGCCTTGTTTTATTTCTGCCTTTAATTCCTGGTACTTGGAAGGAAATTTTTTTTTAAAGATTGGCACCTGAGCTAACGGCTGTTGCCAGTCTTTTTTTTTTTTTTTCCTGCTTTTTCTCCCAAAATCCCCCCAATACATAGTTGTATATTTCAGTCGTGGGTCCTACTAGTTGTGGCATGTGGGACGCTGCTTCAGCATGGCCTGATGAGCAGTGCCATGTCTGCGCCCAGGATCCGCACCAGTGAAACCCTGGGCCACCGAATCAGAGCGTGCAAACTTAACCGCTCGGCCACCGGGCCGGCCCCCTTGGAAAGAAATTTTACAGAATGGAAAAGACTTGTTAGCCCAAGGATGGAGAATTTATGTGAACTCCTCTCTCCTTCCCTCAGACATACATATTACTATCTGATCCTGGCTCTTTTCTGCTGAGCCCCTGAGCGGTCTCTGAACCTTTCTCAACACCATCTCCAGTGAATTAGACTTGGCATCCAGGATAAAGCTCGCGCCATTTGCCGTCCCTGAGCCAGAACTGTCATTGTGTCAGCATCTCTCTCTCACATCCTTGCCTATACCTGATGAACAGTGTTCTCCGTTACTTACAGAGATGACCGTGGCCTGCCATGAGTAACACTCAAGCTGGGGGTGGGTGGGGGTGTGTGGGAGGTGACTGGTTGGTTAGAGCTGTGGTGCTTTTCTGTGGTCCTGACAGAGGTTTTGTCTGGAGGACTCCTGATTAGAATCTGGGTTTTATAAACCAGCCCAGCGAGGCGAACAGCGCAGTGCTGCTTTAAAGTAACTGCCTCTTGTGGGTCACAGCCAGCTGTTTACAAACAGAAACCACAAAGGATTGCTGCCTTTCCGTGGAGTCTTTTGCAAAGGGTCAGATTAGGGTTGATGAGCAGAGTGGAGTTAGTGCTCTGTGTTCAGTTGCTCACATTGTCCTCCTGCTTCTCTCCTCCCAGGAATGGCGTCACGCTCATGGCATGAGGTGTTTGGGCATCCCAAACACGGCCCACTTTGCTAATGTGACACAGATTGAAGATGCTGTTTCCTGTAAGTAACCTTGCTTTATTCCCTTGGCCAGACCAAGTGACCACCCCTACAGCTCCCTGTCCCAGCACCCTGCTGCATCCAGGCCTAGAGCAGCGTTTGTGGAGATGTAAAAACTAGTACAGTCATATGGTCACTGTATTATTTAGGGGCGTGAGTCAGCAGTACTGATTGTTTCCCTCTTGAGAAGAGCCCTGTGCTGAGTCAAACAGGGCTTTTCAGCGGGGTCTGTGAACTCCCCTGTGTGCAAGATTTTGAGTGAGTGGGTGTATGTGTATTTTCCCAAATTGATTTTAGTGTGTTGAGAACTGCACATATGAAGGAAAAATAGAAATGGTCTCAGTCAGCGTATTTCTGAGGTGCCAGGGCGGATACACAGAAACACGGCTGCAGAATATCTCTTGGGGAGAGAGCGCAGTGGGTGCCTGCCGGGAGTGTGCTGACAGCGCCAGGGGCCTCAGTCAGGCTTCCTCTGTGCCTGGCGCCGGTCGCTTTTTCTGCCTTGAGCATCTTCCTTGAAGGCTTTCTATTTCCTTTCTGGTTTATCTCTTCTCTGTCATGTTTTCACTTTGAACCGGTTAGACTGAGAGGAAAGGAATTTTACTGCTTCATTTGAAATTTCAGGCACTCCATCTCAGGTGTGCCCGTCACACCACTCAGCTGCTGGATCAGCTGACTCCTTTGGCTCCCAACTCTAAAGAGCTCCCTGACCCTGACTTAGCCCGGGGCTTCTGGGACTCTTTCAGTGAGGGTTTTGTGTGCCATCAGCTTTGGCGACTCCTTCTTGCTTTCTTGTCTTTTTTTATTCATTTATAAGTCAGGATCATACAATTTTTGCAATCAGAACTCTGTCATAATCAGATTATCCAACTAGCTTCTTTACCTTTCATTTTTGCCCTTTACTTTGTTTGGAGGAAATTAAAATAGTAACAAAATTTCATAGAATCATACTGCTGCATTTTGAATGCAGTCTCATTTTTAGATGTATTTTCTAGCTGTATACCACTACTAAATAGATCACAGTTCGTTTTTTGTGTATTTTTTTGTGTATTTTCTTATGTCCTGCAGTTTGTCTGAGTTGATTTATTACTACCTTGAGATTGATCTATTTACATCATTTTTAGGCTTAGAATCATGCCAACTGCAAAAACAAAGGTAGTATTTTTATTAATTTTGTTCCATGTGCTTGCTTTTCTTCGTGGACAGTTATCCTAGGTGTTACCCCCAAGTCTTACGTTAAATAGAAGTAGGTGCTAGATCATCCTCGCCTGGATGCTGCTTCTAAAAGGAACGATGCTTGTGCATCTACACTCATTTTAAGATTGGCTAGTGATTTCATTATCACGTTCCAAAAAAGAAAGATGACAACGTTCTTAGCAGTTTTTCTTTTATTAGGCATTGGCTAAAACAGTGTTCCTGGATTATTTTGCGCTGGGTGGCAGATATTCTTTTAATGCAATTATTTATCCTGTTAGGATTTTGTTTAGAAGTTGTGTATATATGTTCATAAAGATGTGCTGCTTGTTTTCCTTTGAGACACTTGTCAAATTTAGGGATCAAAACCATATTTATGACATAAAATGCATGGGATTACATGCTACATTCTCTTTTGTCATTTGAAACTGTTTATATTTCAATAGAGATTACTTCTTCATGTAAAGGGACCACTCTGAGAAGATTCTTTAGTTGATAACCCATATAATTCCCTGATGTATTATGACAAAATAGGAAACTAAGTGCTTTATTTCTATTCTGTTTTATTATTTCCTTTTTCCTATTAATATTTTCTGTGATCTTGTTTCTTTATTCCTTAAGTCTTTTAGTCAAGAACTTTCTTCTCTTTATCCTTTCTAATACAGGCATTTAGAACTAGATGTGATTCTGTTAGGAACCATTGGGAAGATCCATTGCTGACATGTTATATTTAAAGCTTTATTTATTAAAGCTGTTATCTCTGAATTTTTAAAAATAATTCAGAAATTATTTAAAAGAGTACTTTTAATTCTAATTGATTGAACATCTTTTAACTCCATTTTATTTATTCCTATTTTTCTTGGCCCGTGCAACAGGATGCAGAATTTCTTCTTTTAGAACATTTCTGTCTTTGTGTCCAAGTGTATAGTCAGCGATTTGTTAAAGATTTCTGCACACCTGAAAAGAAGTGCTTGTCTCCACCTGGAGGCTGTTCAATCTTAGAGTGTTCAGGTCCTTAATTTCATACTTAGATCTATTCATTTTGAATTCTAACAGGGACATGTTGACATTTCCAGTTATAATTAAATTTTGTCTCTTGCATTTCTGTCAGTTTTGTATGTATTTCGTGTTGTTTAAACCACATAAAGTCAATATTTTCGTGTAACCTTATTGATCACTCCCATTTTCCTTTTGAAATTCCTTATATAACTTATTTGTTCTATTGTGATAGACTTGACTATTTCCTCAATTATCAGAATTTTGGAGGGCTGGCCGAGTGGTGTAGCAGTTAAGTTTGTATGCTCTGCTTTAGCAGCCCAGGGTTTGCAGGTTCAAATCCTGGATGCAGACCTACACACTGCTCAGCAAGCCATGCTGTGGCAGCATCCCACATACAAAAGAGAGGAAGATTGGCATAGATCTTAGCTCAACAGCAGTCTTCCTCAAGCAAAACGAGAAAGATTGGCAAGAGAGGTTAGCTCCGGGCCAATCTTCCTCACCCGAAAAAAAAAAAAAGGGGCAGCAATTGTGGGCTTTTACCCCAGTCGTCAATACTCATCATTGTATATGGGTATTAAGCCTTTTACACTCAGTGTATTAACAGATCTATTTGTATTTAATTTCTTTGCTAGAAAGGTTATCTTGTTTTTTGTTAGATTCTCATTTACATGGATTATATAGTAGACTTGAATCTCTTCCTTTTATTTGGGTATTTTTGTAATATTTCTAACTTTAACATTTCAACTAATAGTTTATTTCTTCTAAGTTCTATTATTATTAATATATATTATTTGGTTGAATTATTTACAGGAGATAAATATTGATGGTCTGAAACACTGTAAACTTGATACTTGTTTCCTACTCTCATAATATGAGTAGCCATACAGAGACTTTTAGATAATTTTTATTTTTTTCTAGAATATTGTTGGCAGGTTCATGATTCTATTATCCTTATTATTTTCAGAATTTATCTCCTTACTCAGATGTCTAGTTTAATCAGTTTCTTTCATATGCCTGTTTTTATTGTACTTGTTTGATTTATTGTATCATTTCCATCCATCACGACTTCCCTTGATATTTTTAGGTTCTCTACATAACATTTATAGTTTTACTTCCATCTCAATATCACTTTCTTTTTTCATTTTTTTTCTCCACCCTCAATAGACCATTCGTAGGTTTACTACAAATTTATCATCACATCCCCCGCCCCTTGTTTTTTCCAGGCATTATTCCTCCTTTTAAGTATCTTAGATTAACTCTGGCTTCCGTTCAGACTTTCAGGAACAGGTAGATATTCATAGTGACTCCTATAGGATGCTGACAGCTTTGTCTGATGTATCTCCGTGATTACAGTAAACATCGATTAATTGTTGAATTGAAGTTAATTATACTGTTCTGTACAGTTTCTGCAGTTTTTCTTCCTTTCCTGTTGGTATAATTCCTTTTTATTAAACCTATATTGTGCTTCTTTTTTTTTTTTTAAAGCATCCAAAGTAGACACCCTGGGGGATTTTTATTTATAAGAAGGGAGACTATTAAAACTAGCTCCATGCTCTCCATCCTCTTTGCAAGAACATGCGTACCCAGCCTTTCTTCTTTCTGTACATGTGCCTTCTCCACTTCCTTGCGTCTTCTCTCTTAACCTTAGCTCACCACCAAGGCAGCTGTAGCCCTTGCTCTGTAAGCCCTGTTCGGTTTTCAGAGCCTGCTGCCATCCAGCTCATTCAGTCTCTCCATGTCCCAGTTTCTAATCCCTGGGACAGACAGTAGGTAGGCGCGGCTGGGTCAGGCCCCACCTGCGGTCCAGTCAGCTGTCTCTCCAGTAGCTGGTGGCAAATGTACTTACTTGTTAGATCACACTGCTCCCTGCAGAACTCATGGGGAAGACATGTTCCCTAATAAGGGAGGGGGTAGGGAAGTGACCGTTGGCACAGCCGGTGCGCTGGGTTCACTGATCTTGGTTTGAGTCATTCTGTTGAAGTTTTTCTTCAGTCCTGTCATTTAAGTTACAGTAGAATTTTTTTTTTTAATGAAGGCTCTCACTTTTCAATTTATTATGTTAATTATTCCATTGTTCCAGACTTAAGATTTTTTTTAAAAAAAGTTGAACAAAAGACAGCTAAGAAAGAGCCCTGTGGAATTGCCACCAGAGATCTCCATTTAGATGGTTGGTCACAATTGACTAATAGTAGGTATAAATCTGCCTAACTGGTGAAGTTCAGATATCACCATCTGGTTTATAATAATAGCATAAGAGATTTAAATGTTTTAATAAACTCTAGGGACATTGCCTATGAAAACAGTTGCTTTGCTAAAATTCTGATGTCCTGTGTCTCTGGCTTTTTCTCGGGTCAGCTATCCCATGAAAAACAGAAAATTCAGTTAGTTTGCTTCACGTATTCTTAGTGAACTCACACTGGCACCCAGAGGTGATCCCATGCTTTTCTAACTGTCTTCAGATCCCTCTGAACAGTGACTCCTCCCTTACTGCTCCACAATCTCCTACATCCGTTTTTGTCTTTAAGAAAATCATGACAGCATTTCAGATCTCCAGTATTTTAGTACCACTGTGGGTTGGGTTCCTGAATGGCTCGGACAAAGAATATGACAAGGCCCTGCCCTGGCATATAGTAGTACAGGATAAATTCTCCATTCCTTCGTGATGTGCATATAATCTGGGCCTGAAGGCTTCAGTTAATTTCAAACAATCAGCAAGGAGGAAAAGATGATTAGTTGAGCATCTTTACGCCAGGCACAGAGCTAAGCACTTTTTGATATATTGTCTCATTCACTATTTCCTCCCCATCTTAGGTTTCAACTTTCTTTATAGGATACTTCTTCTAGTCTTGTCAAGTTTGGAGATTGTTCTGCTTGATAGGAAACATGGACACATATAGGAATCAAGTGGTTCTGCCTTCTCACCGTCTATTAATATTTTGTCATCTCTCTCTCAGCAGACCTGTCTTGTCTGCGCCATGTCACACTTTGTTCTGAGAGTGTACCTTCCTGACACCATTCTTAGAGATTTAAATCATACTTTCCCTGATTCTATATCTGTCCTGTCTTGTGTACGTGTCTGATCACTCCCTCTGAAGATGTGGTATCTGTAAATGTCTTCCCCTATTCATCTTCATTGGGATAATTTGTTACTGCACTGTCAGGATTCTTGTTTTAATGTCTCCAGTGTTTGTTGAGCCATCTTACCTTTAGACTCTTTGGCCGTGATATTTCATCCTTTTTTTTTTTTCTCTGAAGTTTTTGAAATATGTGCACTAGACTTTAAATAAATATATTTTATAACGTCTAGTGTTTTCTTTCTCTTCTATAATGAACTTTAAGGTAATAAGGTCACTGTCTCCCATAATTCCCATAGGTCATACCACATTAATTTCTTTTTTGAAGAGTGTCAGTTCTTTCTTCTAAGAGTTCTTTGATTATATTTGATCCAACTTTTATAGCAATGCAAAGATTATGATAAATTTTGCAGTGGAAGGGGTTTTGTCTACAGGTGGTCCAGAACTAAAATTCCAGTTTGGGGCAGGCACAAGTCTCAAGGGCAGGGTCATCCGGGGGATCCTAATGAGGGCTGTGATGTAACACCGTGTACCCAGTAGATACTCGGGCAGTCCTGATTCCTGCTCATTTCTCCTCCCGCAGTGTGGGCTAAGCTGAAACTGCAGAAGGCTTCAGAACGATGGCAACCTGACACTGAGGTGGGTGCTGGCGTAGCGTCGGGAATAGTGCCAGTGACAGAGCTCCCTCACCGTGTAGAAGGGACATGAAAGATGGTTCCTGGTTCACTGTACAGTCATGCACCACATAGTGACATTTCAGTCAACAATGGACCACATGTGTGACGGTGGTCCCATAAGATTAGTACACACGGGCTAGGTGTGTAGTAAGCTATACCATCTAGGTTTCTTTGGGTACACTCTGTGATGTTCACATAACGGCAGAGTTGCCTAATGACATATTTCTCAGAATGTATCCCCGTCGTTAAGTGATGCGTGACTATAGCAGCGAGTATAATGTGACAATATCTATAAAGTGGCTCTTGACTGGCTCTTGATGTAAGCCTAACTTATTTATGATATTAAATGTGTTAGAGGTTGAATCTGTGTCTTAAGACAGGTTGTATTCTTCCATTGAAATTTTTAAGTGGTAAACAGGAGTACCCAGTGTCTCGTCCTGCCGTGAGGACTCATAAGCTAGGAAGTTGAGAGTCCGTATTGTATGTTAGATCTCCTTTGAGAAGAGCATCTAAGGAGAGATGATCCTCTCGTGGAATGGGGAGGCATCCTTGTTGGTCTTGAGATAGTCATCCCAAATAGCAGATTTCAGGGGTGAGGAATGACATGTATGTGAAGTTTATAGTAGCAACTCCCAGTCCTTTGGGTCAGTGGTTGTCAGTATTTCTTTTTTAGCAGCAAGGTCCTTTTCAACCTGTATTGTGGAACTCTAATATATAAAACAAAATAAAGCAGAATTGCTCTGGAAAAGGGGAAGCTCAGCCCTCTTGGCCTCCCTTTCAACCCTACAGTGGCCTCTTGGGCAGAAACCTAGGATTCTTGGGAACCGTTTGAAAACTGTTGTCTTAGGTCAGCCTTTCTCAACCAGGGTTCCTCATCTTAAACACAGAGCGTGATTTGACTGAACTGTTTTCTCAGATATCCCAAGCATGGGTCATAAGCTACCATTCTAGATGCCTAGCAGAGAAGTGAGTTGACTACACACAGCAGATGCCTTAGGGCAATAGGGCTTCATGCTCTTGCAGAACCCCAGTTGAGAAAGGTTGTCTTAGACGAATGCCATGGAATCAAGCCAGAGTTCCAGACTTCCTCCCAGGAGGCATAGCTAACAGTGTGCCCCTTCCCTTTTAGGAAGAATATGAAGACTCCAGTGGGAATGTTGTGAATAAGAAGACGTACGAGGATCTGAAAAGACAAGGACTGCTGTAGTGGTCAGGGATGTAGCTCAGCTTTCGGGCTTGCCCAGCCTTCCCTAAGATCTGCTTTTTCTATTTCTCCCAACCAAATGCTCCTAAAGACTCTTTGCTACTTAGTCTTCTGGTCTAGCATGCATCTTGTAGAGACAAGGCATGCTGGCAGATTGCAGGGTCGACATGTGTTTTATCTTTGTTTTATATTAAAAAAGATTCTGTCGGAAAATAAAACCAGCCCTTGTTCTGAATGTCTTGTTCTGAAGCCCAGGATTATGGACTCACTCAATCCTTTAGTTCTTAACATCTCCCTACCTCTTTCTCGTCAACCTCAGTAGCAACTAAGGTTCAATGAGCACCTGTTATGTTACACATATTATGTTAGGTAAATCTGACCGAACACCTTTCCCCACCCCCATTTGCTGCCATTTCCTCAAATGAGCATCACCCCAGGATAAGCCCTGCCCTTAGTTGAGTCAGCCACTCACACACATACTAGGGAACGAGGGGTAGGGTGAGCTGGGACCTCTGCTAAGGACAAAGTTGTGGCACCAAGGTTTGCCTTTTTTGTTTGCATAGAGAAGAGAGTTGAGCTTGTTTGGAATGGGCCTGCCACCCTACCCCTTCCCCAAGCCTCAGCAGCCTGGCACACAATATAACTAGGACCAGCAGTGACTTCAGCCGCTTGCTAGTTCAGAACAAGAGTCTTTGGTGATCCTGTCTGCCTGTTTCTTCTACAAGATCCCCGCTTAACTGAGAAGTGCCTAATACTCTTGTGTTTTCCAAGCCCAGATAGCCAAGATTTGGGTGGAGTTAAGCAGCTGCCTCAGGATCTGAATCTGGTATCCCAAATGGAGGAAGCTAAGAGAGCCAAGGAGGCACTGATCTGCCCACAGACACAGTCAGCTGAAAGCCAGGGCCTGTTCCAGAATAGAATTTCTCCAGAGGCCTCCTTTGCCCCTCAGCCCTCAGACCTTCAGTTTGTTTGTTTGTAATGTGTCAACTTGTAAAGATCCCAACTCAGGACCTGGCCCTCCCCGTCACGCTTATCTGTTGCCCTAGTCATCTCCATGGCAGTAAGGTTTCACCACCCCTCTCCCCGTGGCACTTCCCTCTGGGTTGGTATTTTCCTTCCTGGTTCAACCTATCCCTGGGGCAACACCTCACATGTCTGTGTGTGCTTTGGCTCCTCCACTAACTTAAAACCCTAATTGGACAACCTCTCCAGGGCCTGAGCTTCTGAGGCAGTGAGTGGATAATTAAACCTAATTGAGCCAACTAGAAACACTGATTACCAAAAGCCGGCCCAAAGTGCAAGGAGACATTGCCATTTGGGAAAAGTTAAAGCCTCAGAAGTGGGAGATGGGGGAGACATCCCTCCAGCCTGCCTGTGGGAGCAGCAGCAGCATCCAGGTGCCCAAGGAATGCACCTGCTGCTTTCCGGCCGTCACATTGCCCCCTCTCTAGAAGTAGGTACCTGGCTGCAGGGTTAATGTAGTATCCCAAGAAGCTGTTTCCGGTTTTTACAGTGTAGAGGGGAGGTGGGAGCAGGTTCTGAGGAGTCCTGCCATCCCCCTTGGCCAGATAACCAGTCATCCTGTGAACTGTGCACCAGCACGGCCTTGGCGGAAACGCGGGGCCTTTTCAGTGCATTTCATGTGCTAGGCACAGCTAACTTTGCAAACCTTGAGAATCAGGTGAAGGTGAGATGGTGGGAGCAGAACCAGAGGTAAGGAGGACTGGTAACAACCTCCCCAGCAGGCAGGAAGAGCCGTGTGGCCAGCTCCACCCAGCCCTGAGGGGCACGGAGCTGTTAGTGAGGTGCCAGCAAGCTCGCATCAGAAGTGGTTCTCCCCAGAGGTGACTCCTTCAAGCCTGGACTTCAGGGCGTCTGCTCCAGGGAAAACAGGATGGCAGCTGAGCCCCTTGACCAGGCTGGGCAAGGAGAGGGTTGCTCTTTCTTGGCTTAGATCAGTCATTCTTTTTAGGATGATCTTTTTAGGATCATAGGTTCCTTTGGAAATATAAAGATAACTGTAGACTATCTCCCCAGGAAGATATACATGCACAGACATTCTGCACACTATTTTAGGAGTTCATGAGTCCCCAGAAGTCTGTCCTTGGTTCCCGAATCTTAAAATCTTTCAAATCTCTCCTTTAGACAGGGAGTCAGAACCTCTGCCAGGGCGCTTCCTGCCGAGGACAGGGAGGAAAGCCGCCCCATCAGAGAAGCTGGAAGCGTCCTGGGAGTCGTTCCTGGGATTGACACCAGATGGGTGCTGCCGAACCCAGAGGGTGATCCTGGGCTGAACCTCCCAGGAGCAGGAGTCTCCTCACTCTGCACCTCTGAGCAAGAGTGGATACATCTATGTCCAGCCTCAACTAGTCATCCCTTCCCTTTGGTCTCCCTCTGTCCCCTCCCCAGGGTCAGCTTGTGCCAGAAGGCTCTATGAGAGAGCACCCTGAAGGTACCAACGGCTGGGAAAGCAAGGGGCAGAGTTCTGAGTTGTTCTCCCTCCGCGTTATTTTTTTATCCTTGAGATGATAGCTACCACTCCCGTCGTCTTTCAGGTCCTGTCATCAGCTTCACCTCAAAGTTCTCATCGTGGGAGTGGGCCTGCAACCTCTCCCCGCACGCTACCCTTTCCGCTGTCAGCCAGCGTCCTCCCACTCCAGAAGGGTTCTGGAGGACACTGGCCTCCCCTCCCTCTCATCTCTTCTGAGAGCCCTCGCCACCTGGCAGGTTTCTGATCTACACAAATAAGGCACAACCCAGTGGGACATTGGGATGGGGGTCCTTCGATCTGCCCAAGCTGCCAATTGGCTTTCTTTTCTTTCTGTGGCTACAGTACGGACATCCACTGTACTTCCTTCTTTTGCCTGTAGCCCCTTTGCGTCCCCAGTGGCAGCAACATCAGAGGGAAGTCCCAGGGCTGACCAATGATTGCAGAGGAGGAGGGGCAGCCGCCAGCTTCCAGGGGCTGCACCTGTAGCCTTCCTGACTTGCTTGCTGCCCTCCGCACCTTCAGGTGTGCCGGTAGGTCTACAGCTGGGAGGGGTGGGGCACAGGGAATATTGGGAATATTCTCCTGAGTCATGGAGGGGTGCACAGACTAAAGTGGATGGGCAAGGAGCCAGAACCAATACCAACCAGGAGGTAACCCTCCAGGCTTTGCCAGCTTTCTGATTCTGCTGAGTGTCTTGCCCCCTCACACTCCTGAGCTGTCACACCAGCCTCATGTACCCAAACCAGGGAGGAAGGAGAGGGGCTTGTGCGGGAGGCCTGGCCCCTTCCTTTCACAAGGACACGGGGACCTGGGTAGAACCTTGGGGCCCTTCTGTTGACCCACGCACCTTTAAAGACTGAGGTCACCTTGGAGAAGTGCTGACTGGATGAGAACTGCTTCTTGAATGTAGTGTTGTGGGGGAACGATGGGGGGCTGAGGCTCCTGGTGGTAAGGAGGGGAGAAGGTGGAGAGAGAAGTGGCCCTTACTGCCAAGGGGTCCTATCCTGCCTCGCCTCAGCACCCTGGATCCTGAGCACCGCCCCATCCATGCATTAAAGACCACCCCAGAAGGGGCCCAGGAGAGAGGGGGTCCCAGCTCCAGTCTGTCCCTGGCAGCTGTCACTTGAGAGACAGATCCAAAGCTGACGGCAGACTATAGCCACGAGGACAGGGAAACAGGCCCTTAGCCCCGGGATCCTTGGGGCTGGGTTGTGCTCCATCTCCCAGGGTTGGGCAGGAAGACGAGAATAATGCCCCACTCTCTCATCTCCAGCAGTTTTCCGCCTGGCTTGGGAAAACCTGAACCCGGGCTTGAGCAGACCCTTACAGGTCTGATCCCTCAGTCCTGGGGGAGGCAGAGCCCGGGTCTGAGAGCTACCTCCTGCCCTTGGCTCAGCTCTGTTTTAGGAACAGGGTGGGGTCTGAACCCTGAATTGCCTGGACAAGGTAAGCCGTGACTTCTGGCCCTCCCTGTGACCCGCAGTTTCCCTGCCCTGGGCTCTGAGGAAGCCCATCACCCCCACCCCCCAGCCCCGGCACCTTCTGATGTGGGAGGCAAATGAGGCCAGATCAGAGGCACCGGATGTCTATTTCCTGTCACTGCACCTGCTCCAGCTCTGTCTCCCCTTGGGCCTGGGATGCTGCTGTTGCCATGCCAACAGCAACATTCACTCTCAGAGGGGCTGTTACCAGGCTGCAGGCTCCTTTGTGGCTGCCTCAATATCATTCTGACAGTATGATTTGTGGGAAGCAAAAGTCCGGCCCCAGGATCCCGTATTTCCTACAGATTGACCTTGCCTTTCCCCAGCCTCAGTTGATTCATCGGTGTAGTACAATAATGGGGATCTCTGTTCACAGCCCTCCCCTGGCCTGCCCAGACTGGTCCTTCTCACTCTCTGTCTCCTGCAGCACCTCCACAGAAGATGTGTGTGGCCAATGGTAGCCATAGGGCTGCTTTGCCCCGAGGTAGCTGTCCTCAGCCCAGGAATCCCAGCCTTTCCTGGACTCCGTGACCAACTCTAACCCATGACTATTGCTGGACCCTGGGACTTCCCCTTTTCCCTGACCTCATGACCTCTACCACTTAACCACTGCATGACCTTTCCTTGACCTATGACCCTTGAGCTGCTTACTCCCTGCAGTGGTTCCCTCTCTCCTTTTCCTCCTACCAGTCCTCCTGCTGGTCTTACTGGTAGCCCAGAACCTGGTGAGAAGTCAGCTGACCCCTGCTCCTGTCCAGGTGAGCAGCATATGAAGGAGGAGAGAGCCTGCCCCGAGGGGAATGAGGCCACAGTGTTCCAACCCTCTCCTCAGATATCCATAGCTCCCGCTGCTTTGGAGAAGTGTGCTGCCAGGAGGCAAAGTTCTCCAACCAACGACAGTGTGCAGGCCCGGGGAGCACCACGGCGAGGTGCGGGGAAGGGCTGCCATGGGGCCCAGGCGGGGTGCTACCATGAGGGGCTGCCCCAGGGGTGGGGAGCAGTGCCACTGGAGGGCTGCTGATGAGAGAGACTGAAGCAGGAGGGAGAGGAGTCAGTGTTCAGGATGCCAGGGGAAGTTGAGATCTGGCTGTCCCGCCATCCTCTGGGCTCCTCCGCATTCTCTCTCTCTTTTTCTTTTTTTTTTTTTGAGGAAGATTAGCCCTGAGCTAACATCTGCTGCCAATCCTCCTCTTTTTGCTGAGGAAGACTGGCCCTGAGCTACTATCTTCCTCTACTTTAAATGTGGGACGCCTACCACAGCATGGCTTGCCAAGCGGTGCCATGTCTGCACCTGGGATCCAAACCGGTGAACCCCAGGCCACCGAAGTGGAACGTGTGCACTTAACCGATGCGCCACCAGGGCGGCCCCCACATTCTCTTTATTCTGCTGATTCAACTCCATGCTTCCCACTGCACTGCCTGGTGCAGCCTCAGTTGTGACCGGGGAAATGAAACCAGTCCCAGCCCTTGCCTGCTGCCCAACAACGCAGACCCCAGCCAAGGCCCCTGCTCTCTGCAGGCCTGCAGTGGCCGCCACTGTGCCTGGCGCTCAGCGGTCAGCCTCAGGTGAGACAGCCGCACAAGTCTGAACCCCTCTTCCATTGCCCCCTACTCTGACTCCTGCTCCCATTGGCCCCATAACCTTTGAGCCCCACCCCACCTCTCCCCAGCCCTGAGCCTTGCCCACACAGTAACCCCCAACTCTGAACCCCACCCTTTTAGAGGCCCTCACATCTGAGCTCAGTTTTCACCAAACCCCCAACCTCTGTCAACACCCTGACCTTTAAACCTTGTCAGGCTGACCCTTACCTTTGAGGTCTCCCCTCCTCATCGACTCCCCAAATCTGAGCTTTCTACCTTCAGTGCCTTCCACACTCCCCCTCCCAAGCCCCTCCACATCCCCAGCGCAGCTTAGACAGTGCTCCCCGCCAGGCTCCGAGGGAGCCGGGGCAAGCTCCCGTGCTTGTCCACAGCGGCGGCAGAGGAGTTTCTGGCTGTGATAGCACACAAGATGCCCTCCCTTGGGGCCGGGGCTGGGACTTTGCAGAGGAATCATCCCCAAGCAGAGGTGTCACAGCACTTCCCCAGGCAGCCCTGCTCTGCTCCCAGGCCTGGGCCACCTGACCATCCCAGAGGACAAGCTGCTTTCCACTGCCCCCCTGGTGACCACCACCCTGCCAGCCCCTAAGAGAAATGTGTCTCATTCACACCTGCCTGCTCTGGGAGGTGGAGGCAGGAATGACAACGTGTGGTGGCTGGGGCCAGCGGGACAGACAGGATGGGGCTCCAGCCTCGCCTCTGTCCGGCATTCACTCCCTCTTGGTCTAGACAGAGCTCTCCACTTTCTCTTCCAGGGGACAGTCTGTGCCACCTTCTCCCGCCAAGGCAGTGACTGCTTCAAAGGACAGAAAACTGTGACCGTGTGTCCTGAGGGCTTGGCCTTTTGTGAGGTGCGCCCCTGGAGTGCTCCAAGGTTGAGGTGGTGTCCTCCCTCAGCACTGCAGGCCTTTCTCCGCCTGCCTGGACAGAGTGGGTCAGCCCCGAATCTGGCTGGCGCTAGACCTGCTGGGAGCCAGGCTGCCTGGGGTGTGGCCTGTGTGACCCTCCCAGCCCTGCATGAGGCCAGATCCCAGGTGGCAGCTGGAATTTTCTGAGTCTCCATGATGTGCCCCCTTGTTCTGATGGCCCTGTATGATCTCTGGGGACTAGCTGGCTGACCTCGTGGGGAGGGAGCGAGGAGTCCAGGAAGGTTCAGCTCAGCCCGTGGCCCACTTAACACTTTCTGCCCCCGCGAGTCGGGGAGAGAGGTAAGGGCAGGATGAATGGGCACATCTCTGGTCTGCAGTTGAAATGGTCCAGCCCAGGTTACACTGCAGGCTGCAGCCAGGCCTGCATGGCAGGGACCCCCAGGTGTCACGGGCCTAAGGCTCAGCCCTGCTACCAGGTATGCTGCCAAGCCTCGGCCTCAGGCAGCTGCCTCCAGCTGGACGGGAATCTCCCCTTGAACCGGGCAGCCCCAGGGGCCACCAGCAGCTCCCTGTCCTGGGCCCTGACAGGGCTGTGCTGCTGCTCCTCCACTCTGCCCTCCTTCCCTTCCTGCTCCCCCACCTGAGCCCAGGAGAATCAGGGAACTGCAGCCAGGAAGACCCTGTAGGCCTGGCAAGCCCCAGGCCTGCCCCCAGCTCTGATTCCTGTAGCTCTGTCTTTAGTGAAAAGGATTTATCAAGGCCTCGGCTCTTGGCCGAGGCCTGACATGGTGTCCTCCAGGGGGCAGGGCCCTAGCTCCAATTCAAAGAGAGGCTAAGGTTTGTCTGAAAAAACAGAACCACCTCCTGTCTGAGCCCCATCAACTGGGAGGACCCCCCAGCGTCCTGCGGGGCCAGTTTCTTCGCCTGTAAGAATTGCCCAGTGCTATGCATCTTCCCAGAACTTCCTCCCCAACGTTTGACATTAAGAGCGGGCTGGAGTTAGGGTTCCTCTGCTTTTCTGCAGTGACCCCCACCCCTTTATCTCCAAAGATCTGAATGAATCCCCTCTCCCCTCATCCCCTACATGACTTTGAGACCAAATTCAAATAAACTTGAGCTCCATGTGTGCCGTGGCTATTTCCAGGAAAAGGAGATTGGGAAGAAGGTGAGCTCTGTTTCTGAAAGAGGTTCACACATACAGAGCTGGACTGGCCATCAGGGTGGCAGCTCCCAGCTCAGGCAAAGGGAGGGGGCACTGGTGAGAAGTCACAGCGGTCACTCCTTCCCCAGCACTGACCCTTCAGTTTGCGTCAAAGCTTGAGAGAAGGTGTATTCATTCAGATCATTCATTCATTCAGTGATTCAATAAACAAGGTCTGAGGGCCACCTGTGTGCCAGAACCTGTGCTGAAGTGATGAGAGGAAGACACAGCCCTGTCCTCTGTCCTCTGGGGGGCTTACAGCTCTGTGAAATGGCCGACAGTGTGAGAGAGCCCCGTCCTGGACTCCCTTATCCGAGCTGGCCCTTTTTGCCCATCCAGAGCAACTTCCTTATCCTAGATGGGGAAATTGAGGCCCAAAAGGAGGAAGGCCTTCCCAAGGACACGTGACCAGGGGAATCAGGGGAAAGGGCTGGAGAACAATAAAGTGCACCCTCAGGCTATCGTGAGAGCTGAGGGGCCCCCTCCCATGTCCACTCCGCTGCCCTAGGAGGAGGAGAGAGGACTGGGTCTCAGCACAGGAACAGCGTCACGCCCGTTACAAAGTGCCTTCCCATGAGGCGGGCAGGACCGGATGCTCCCCATCGTTCACACGTCATTCACACACACGTGAGGCTGAGGGAGGAAACATGGCAGTGTGAGGCAGTGTCCATGGCACACAAGTTGGAGGCACACTTCCAGCTGAGGCCCAGTTTTGCCGCTTGGTGTCTGCAGAGCCTTGATCGACTTGTTTAACCTGAGCCTCAGTTTCTCCACCCGGAAAATGGGAATGATGGTTCTTCATAGTGTCGTTCTCCTTTAAGCTAGGACAGGATAGTTATCTGAGGAGGAGGAATTCCAGCAGAGGCCAGAGTTGGCCTGTCTGGAGTGAGAGGAGTGGAGGATGGAATTGAGGAGAAAACAAAAATGCATTATTTTTCCCCCTTAAGGCAGACGTGACCATCTTCCTTCCGGGGCCCTGGGCGGGGAGCTCTGACCCCATGACTTAGAGGGCCGGGGGTGGAAGTTAAGGCATTCGTTAGGAAAGCCTTTCTGGAATAAGGAGCCCGGAACACCCCAGGACCTAAGGAGTTAATGGGGGCGGGGAGACCCCCCCCCCCCATGATTGGCGCAGGCATGCCGGGACTTGCAGGCTGGCTGACCATCATGCGGCGCAGGGGCTGCTGGGAAATGTAGTCACTGGCCGGGCCAGGGCCGAAGTGTCCCGTGCACCCAGCGGTGACAGCTCAGGAGGTAGGAGGCAACGGCAGGGGGCTGGGAGTAGGTGCAGAGCTGGGAACCAGGGCACGGCTGGGCAAGAGTGGGTGGGCAAGCTGAGGGCTGGGCCCCCTAGCCTGTGGCTGTCAGAACCGGACACCCCCTGGCCTGTGGCTGATGCAATTGGGCCTGATGGGCGGGGGTGAGAGCCAAGGAGCAATGGGACGCTTTTCACATCTCCGGGGAAAGAGGAACAGGACTGGGGTCCTCATCCAGGATGAGACCCTCCCTTCCTGGGAGTAACAGGATGTTCCCCCCAACCCCACGCAGACACACACAACTGACACCTCTCAGAGAGACGCCAGCAGGACTAACGTGGCTCCCCAAAAAGGGAGACAGAGCCCCATCCCAGGAGCAATGGGACCATGACCCTCTCTACAGTTATGGGACCAGGCACCCCACTTCCAACAAGCAGACTGGACCCCACTCAGGAACGACTGGTTCCCTTCCAGACAAAGGGCGGCACAACAAACCACATCCCACCAGGGGCAAAGGGTCGGCCCCTCTCCCTAGAAACTAGAAGGCCCCTTCTAGGGAGGAGGAGGGGGAGGAGGAGGGGGATCAGGCGTCCCGCACTTTTCCCTGCACAGAGGCCCTCCTCCCTGCCCCCGCCCCCTGAGGCAGCTCCATCACCTCTGGGGTGACGTTAACCAAAGGGGGCTCCCATCTGCCCTCCTGCAGGGTGTGTCCGCCCAGCAGGGGCCAGCATGGACCAGTCCGTGGCCATCCAGGAGACCCTGGCGGATGGGGAGTACTGTATCATCATATCCTTCCCCGTGCTGAGCTCCCAGGGCCAGCGCCTGGCCTGGGCTTGGGAAGTGGAATGGGAGGTGTCTGTAAGTCTATCTGCTCTCCTCCCTCTCTCTGTGCCATCAGGGGGAGAAAGAAACCAGTATTTAGTAAGTACTTAGTATTGGACCCTCTGCCAGGTGCTGTAAATACTCAGTGATCCTCCCAACCCCTGGTGACGTTGGGGATTATTATCCCCATTACACAGATGAGGAAGGCTCAGAGAGGGGAAGCCACTTGCCCAAGGTCACACAGTAAATCTGTGTGGGTGAGGACCGGGAAAGGGGCAGGCTAGGTTGGGAGAGGCCTGGCCTCCGGTTTTGTTTCGGTTTCCCTTGACCCTGAGCAGCAGGCAGTGCAAGGTATGCTGTGTGAGGGAGACAGCAGGCAGAGCCGGCTCCTGGGACTCGTCCGTTACCGCCTGGAACATGGTGGTCAGGAACACGCGTAAGTGAGGGGTTCGGTCTTTGCCTGGGCCATGGGGTTATTCTTCACTGTACCCTCCAGCTGGACTTCAAACATCTCTCCGGGGCAGAGTCTGAGTTTTCTAGAATAAATATAATATTGATGGTTAATATTTTTTGAAGACTATATTCTAAGCGCTTCATATGTATTCACTCCTATAACCCTCAAAATATGATGAGGGAGCTACTGGAGAAGAGGCAGTTTGACGCACTGGCCCAGAGCCTGAGCCTCGTGGCCCGCCTGCCCGGGTTCAGATCCAGGCTTTGTTACTTGCGAGCCACATGATCTTGAGCAAGTTGCTACACTCCTCTGTACCTGAATGTGTCCAGATTAAAGTGAGTTATTGCATGTAAAGTGTTTAGAACACCACGAAGCCCATAGAAAGTGCTCAATAAATGCTGCCTAGTAATGCCCACGTATTACCCAGGAGCAGAGAGAGAATAAATAATACTTGTCAAAGGTCTCATAGCCAGAAGGTGAACCCCGGGGTCCCAGAGCTGGGAGGGAGGCGCCTTAGACATTTTCTAATCCACTGCCCTCACTTTATAGGCGGAGAAACTGGGGTTCAGGAAGGGGAAGGGGGTGGCTCAGGTTGCCCTGTTCCTGTCACATGCAGCGCTAGAGTGTGCAATGGACAGAGCATGTGTTTTCCTAACAAAGCAGGGGCTCCCCACAATGAGACAAGTTCAGCTTTGATGACCTATCCATAAAATTGCAGTCTCTGATGGGCACCATGAACAGAGAGGGAAAGAGGAGTGTGCACAGCTGGGCAACACCAGCACAGCCCTAGGGACCAAGGAGGGAGTGTGAGCACCCTGAGGCCTCTACGATGGGCCCTTGGGAGGCCAGCAGACCCTGTCCTCACCTGTGCTTCCTGCCCTCAGTCTCTTCCTATACACGCACCGGAGGATGGCCATTACTGGGGACGACGTCTCTTTGGACCGGATAGTGCCTGTCTCGCGGGATTTTACGCTGGAAGAAGGTGCCGCCGGGGGCTGGGTGGCATGAGTCCCTCTCCTCTGGCCTTCTAGGTCATTTCTGCCCTTTTGGGGGTGGGCATGGGAGCCAGGAAGGCGCTGGGGCTGGGGTGTTCACTTGCTAAGGGCCTTTTTCTTTCCGTCCCCACAGTGTCCCCAGATGGTGAACTCTACATTCTTGGTGAGTGGTCGTTTCAGTCTGGGTCCCAGCGGGGGCAGGGGGCACAGGTTCTGCAGAGAAAGGAATGGTGGGAAGTAAGAGCACCCTCCGATATCCCTACTGTGGCGAGGAAGACCCCGCAGGATCTGAGCCACCCCCTCTCCAGCCTCAGCTCCCTCTCTTCCTGCCACTCTGGGAATCCTCTGGATTGCTTCCATCGCCCCACACGTGACCCGTTCTCAGCACGGAGCCCCTGATGTGCTGCTCCCTCTTCCTGAATGCCTTCCCACCTCTTTCCACTTCGCCAGCTCATCCTTCAGGGCTTCAGTTCACATTTCATTTTTCCCAGAAGGCCATTGTGCAACTCCTGAAATTGTATCTCACTGATACACATTCCCTTTTCTCATCCTGGCCAGCTCTCTGTCACTCACAGGGATGTAAGGATCCTATAGGATCCTTACAGTGACCTATTTAATGTCTGTCTTCTTTGTTAGCCTGTAGTAGGAGTAGTAGTTGATAATAATAACAATAGGGGCTGGCCTGGTGCATAGTGGTTAAGTTCATGCACTCCACTTCAGTGGCCTGTGGTTCACTGGTTTGGATCCTGGGTGTGGACCCACACACCACTCATCAGCCATGCTATGGTGTTGTCCCACATATAAAATAGAGGAAGATTGGCACAGATGTTAGCTCATGGACAGTCTTCCTCACCAAAAAAATTTTAAAAAAATAGAAGTGGCTATTCAATCAATGATTATGTTGTGCCAGGCACTATGCTGAGACCTTTACACACATCATATGGTGCTTTCCTCACAACAACTCTATGACATTATCCCTGTCTTCGTCCCCATTTTATGGACAAGGGAACTGAGGCCCAGAGAAATTAAGTACTTTAGTAAGTGGTGGAAACTGGATTCAAACTCAGCATCCAGACTCTAGAGCCCACACTCTTTATCACTCTGCTAGCTCACTCCTACCTCTTCATTAATTCAGCTCCTGTTTGCGCATGCTCACCATGTGCCTGTGGATGCTGGGGTTATGCTCTGAGCAAGACACTGTCCGCAGTCTAGCTCCCTGAAGACAGGCCTCGTCTGTTCTCCTCACCATGGTATTCCCAGGGCCTAGCACATGCCTGGCCCAGTCAGCTAGACTGACAGACGGACAGCCCCTCCCGTCCGCCTCTGTGTGCCTTTCATTCCACTTGGGGGGATAGACTACAGGTCAGAGACCTTGCTCTTTTCCAGCAGCATTGTGTTACCGACTTTTTAGGGCCTTGGTCCACCCCCCACTGTAGAGTGAGGATGACGTTAATTTGGAGCCGAGGGTACAGAGGGTTCCCTCATCGCCCCAGCAGCAGCTTTTAGTGAATTGATGAAGGGGCTTTGGGAGGATGGGCTGCTGACCCTCCATTCTGAGGACTCCAGCCTTAAGATGCAGCTAAGTGCTTCGCTCCTGGAGGCCAAGGGCTTATTTCCTGCCTCCTCTCTGCAGGCTCAGATGTGACCGTCCAGCTGGACACGGCGGAGCTCAGCCTCATGTTCCAGCTACCCTTTGGTTCACACACCAGGATGTTCCTCCAGGAAGTCGCCAGGGCCTGTCCAGGTAGGTAAGACCCCAGGCTCCCTGGAGGGTGGTGGGGTTAGCAGGCACTAATCTACCCACCACCAGTTGACTTTCCACATTTTGGACTCACACCTCATAGTTTCTGTGCCCTCTCGAAGTCACTGGCACGCAGCCACAGTGCCCCCAGGCCGCCAGCCAAGCAGGGTGTTTGCTTTTCGATTTTCCTGGCTCTGGACCTGAGTTGTAACTCCGGCAGGACCCCTCTGCCCTCCTGGCCCTGTGCAGGGCTGCACGGGTGGGCTGCGATTCTGATGCAATGTCTCTTATCAGTCAGCAGGGTCTGCAGCTTTCCTCTCCTCTGCCAGCCACAGCTAGACCCAAGGAAAGTCTATCAGACGGGCTCTCCTGCCCTGTTCCCACTGCGGCTGAGAAAATGGTCCAGCTTTGGCCCAGCAGGGAGAGGTCAGTGGCCTCAAGGGCAGAATTTGTTTAGATGGGAAGATCAGCCAGGCAGGATAAGAAGAGTTTGTACAGAGCAGAGGATCAGCCGTAGGACATGCAAATTCAAGCCACCATGTGCTGGGGCTGAGCTGTACCCAACACTATTACTCGTTTCCTTCCATGCCAACCTCTCGTCTCTGCAGGAGTGGAGGCGGGCTTCCCTTTGGTCGTGGTCTCACCATGGAGCCTGAACATGGGGAAAGGAAGCAGAAACAAGATTATAGAGCCTTGAATGCCTGGTTAAGGGGTTCAAGGTTTATTCTACAAGTGGGGGGAAGTTTATCTCGAAATCTTAAACTAACAAGGAGAACTTATTTTATGATTATTAGTAGTATTTGTAGGGGAGGTAATAATAGTAACAACAGCAAAGAGCATGGACTTTGAAGCTACAGAGCCCCTTGTGTTTGAAAGTTATCTTTGCTGGACCCTAGCTGTGTGACTTTGGGTAAACCACCTCACCTCTCTGAACCTTGGTTTTGTAGACTTCTTCTTCATGTAAAAAATATCATCCTCATGGAGTTGCAAGAATTAAATAACACATGTAAAAGTGCCTAGCACATAGTAGGAACTCAGAAAATGTTAACTCCTTCTGTACAAGAGGGCCCATAACTTAGCTAGCATTCATGGTTGACTTATTGTGTATTAGACACTGTTCTTTTCACACATTGTCTCCTTTTCCTTACAAGCTTACAAGGCAGGCATTATCTATGTCTCCATTTTACAGATGAGGAAACTGAGGCTCAGAGAGGTTAAGTGCCTTGTTCGAGTACCTTGCTGGTAAACTACAGAGCCAGGACTGGACAGAATTAGATCGTCTCCTCCAGAGCCTGAACTGTTGAGTTTTGCACTAGGGCTTCCTAAACTCAGGCCAACCCGTCACATATAAATGGCTCAGGGAAGGCTTCATGGAGGAGGTGATGTTTAAGCCGAGACTAGGATGACTAAGTTTTTTCCCAGGCGAGCAACAAGGGGAAAAGGGCAGTTGGAGGGAAGAGCAGATCATTTGGTGGCCTGAACTTGCTGTAGTAGGAGGGTGTGGAAAGAGCTGAGCTGGGAGAGGCCAGCAGACGGCTCACAAAAGGTCTTAAATAACCAACAAAGCACTCGGACTTTGCCCTGTAGCTTGTGGGGAGCTGCGGGAATTTTAAACTGAGGGATGACAAGGCAGGATTTGCACGTTGTGAAAGCTCCTCTGGCAAACTGGCGCGGAAGTGGAGAGCCTGGAGCAGGGAGATCGACAGGAGCACATTGCAGCGGCTCAGGCGTGGAAAAGGAGGCTTGGACCAGGGCCTGGGGATGGGAATGAGGAAGAGAGGACGGACGGGAGAGATCAAACGGATGAGAATGCACCATGGGGTACTGAGTTAGCGTTCTGTTCACAACTTTACCCCAGTGGTTAGAACAGTGCCTGGCACCTAGTAGGCACTTAATCAATATTTGTTGAATGGATGAACAGAGCCTGGTGCCTGGCTATGGGCATGAAGAAGAGAGAGGAGTCAAGGATGACATCTCTCTTTCACGCTTAAGTATCTGTCTGTCCCCTTACCTGCTCTTCCTTCTGGGGTCCACACTTGGGGTAACCAGCAGGTTAACCACACTAACTCAGCTTCTCAGAGTGGTTGTCACGATGTGGACTTCCTCAGGGAGGGGACTGGGTGAGAGGGGACTCTCAGAGCTGACCAGCTCTTGGATATCCACCAGCCCAAACCTTGCATTTTACAGACGAAGGGACTCAAGTCCAGGATGAGGTTATAGGTCAAAGAAACTAGGTTTTTTCCGCTGAGTCCTTGGTGGATGATGATGTGCGGCACAAAAGGCCAGGGAGTGGACGTGCCTTAGCCAAGAGACCACAATTAGAGAAAAGAATCAGCTAACATTCAGTACCTACTGTGCGCCAGATATTTTTCAAGCTATCTAGATAATGCACAACAATCATGTTCTGTTCAGTCTTTTGAGCAATGCTAAAAAGTAGGTATCCTGTTTTATAGATGAGTAACCTGATGGAGAGAAAGTAAGTAACTTACCCAAGGTCATTCATCTATTGAAGTAATCGGACCAGGTCTGGAACCCCAGGTTCCGACTCCAAAGCCCACAGAATCCAGAGATCTCAATTCTGGATGTGAATGTGGATAATATATTTTATTTCTTCAGGCCTTGGCTTTATTATTTGTACAATGGAAACATGAACTTCCCTTGTCTGCTACTCCAACGGTTCTATGAGAATCAGATGCAGCCGTGTATGGGTTAATAGTATGTCAATGCTGTAAATAATTTAAGAGCTGTGTCTGGCAGTGTCATCGTCAGGACTGGAACCCAAGGCTTCTCATTTATGATGTCCTTGCAAATCCAATTCAGCTAGGTCAGGTTCATGCAGTTCCATGAGGGGAGCAGGCAGGATTGCACAGGAGTTAACAGCGAGTGTTGGGGGTCAGACAGACCTGGGCTTGAGTGAGAGGCAGAGGAGACTCAAGAATTTCTAGAAAGGAGTGGCAATCTGGTTAAAGGGGAACCAGAGGACTTGTCTTGAAGGTATAGTTCGTAGCAAGCACTCTGCTTTTACTTAGAGTGTTTATTTGGAGTGGCTTGCGCCTTGCTGATGGAGACTATGGGTGGTTAAAGTCCCCAGTCCACACCTTATACTGACGTCTATTTAAGTGCCCACTCTGTGACCTTAGACTCCACCTCGCTGAGCGCAGTTGCCATGGGACAATAGTTGCCTGCCTCCTAAAGTTAGTTGTGAGGATTAAGAAGGTAACGTACATCTGAAGCAGACTTTGACACCTAGTTACCACAAGGTCGGAGGAGTGGCGCGGGTCTACCTTGGAACGGCACTTTCGTTTTAATTCTTTCTATTGCATTTGAATCTCAGACCCACCCTGTGCGCGAGAGGAACAGGCTTGGAGACTCTCCGGAGAACCTGAGCGATTTGCTCCCGGTCATACAATCACGCAGAGGCGCAACGGCTCTTCAAGCCCGTGGCTCAGTACTCCCTCTTTATTCCTGCCACAGGCTTCGATCCTGTGACCCCCGATCCCGAGTTCCGGTGGCTGTCTCGATACAGGTGCACCCAGCCGCAGTCCCAGCTGCCCACGCCCCACGGTTGGAACTCGGCCCCAGGCACCTGGCCGGGGTGCGCCAGAATTGGCGGAGGCAGGTATCCGTCTCGGAACGGGCTGTGGGGATTGGAGGAGGCCAGGTCGCAGGGGCGGGCTCCGTTCTGTTTGGGGGCGGGGCTGTGGATCAGACCGGCCTTCGATTGGCGGAGGTGGCACGCGGGGGCGGGCCCCTCTGGGGGCGGAGCCGGCTGGGCGGCGCGGGCGGCGTGATGAAGAGGTTGAGGAAGCAGGCCGGGAAATGTCCGCCGCCGCCGGCTCTCGGGAGCGCGACTCTGCAGGTCCGGCGGGCGGGGGGAGCCGGGCGGGGGCTCCGGGCCGCGGGCGGCGGCGGGCCCGGGCCTCGGGCGGCCGGGGTCTGCGGGTTGGCCGGTGGTCGCACGGGCAAAGACCAAGGTCCTGGCCCTATGGAGACGGGGCCGCTGGGACTGAAGTTCTCTGGAGATGTTGGTTATCCTTAGCCGGGCGTGATGAGGACAGGCGGGTGGCACTGGGGTTTTCTGGGATCTCGAGGCTGGGGCTGTAGGAAAGCTTAATTTTGACTCGCTGTGTGACCTGTGGCTAGTCGCTGCCCGTCTCTGAGCCATTTTCTCCATCCTGACCTTTAGTCCGTTTCTTAAGTCCTGACCTTCCGAGTTTGGCTTGTGTGGAGGTGCACTCCCCACGACAGAGCCTTCCTTTGGGTGAGGAACGGTGTGTGTATTGGGGCTGGCTGGCTCTCTTGTCAGTCTCAGCCCCTATGATAGATCGGGCTGTGCGCGACCCGGAGACTAGGACAGCCCCATCCGCCCTGGGACTAGAGGCCAGGATGAGGTTACAGGTGAAAGGGACTAGGTTTTTTCCAGGCACCCCTTGGTGGATAACGTTGTGCAGCACAGAAGGCCAATTGTTGAGCAGGAGGTCGTCTTTTGGAGAGTGAGAGGCCCAGGGCTGAAATTTGGGTCAGTCTGGTGCTTGGGGAGGACCAGCAGACCAGTATTTTCTGACCAGCTCCTAGGTTTTCTGCAAGGGCTCCCTGGAATTCTTTTCTCCTGGGTGTGCCCTTGCGGCTCCAGTTACGCACGAGCTTTGGCATGACCACGAGGACCTGGTTGTGCCCCTTCTCAGCCTTGCAGGAGCTGAAGCGTCTGTCGAGGAGCTGTAAGTGGGGCCCAGCACTTCACCTGCTCTTACCCGGCTTGGAAACTATGAGGGGCGGGGGGGAATAGTGTGTTGCACAAGTTCTTAAAATGGGAGGAAGCGAAGCGAGCAGAGGACTTCCTCAGTGCTTGAGCTTCTCCTTCACTGCGGCCACTGCAAGACGTGGCCGGAGCGGCTGATCGTTTGCATCTTTTGTGGGTTTATCTCAGCTCCCTTGAAGCGCTGATCTTGAGACAGCTCTTGCTTCAGTTTCCGTGACATTCTGGGCTGTGGTGCTGGGGCAGGTGAAAGTTTAAGGTTAAGAACCTGGCCTCTCCTTGCCCCTTCGAAAGAGGCTGCCAGAATGCAGACGATCGACAGAGGACAGGCGGTCCAGTGGCCACAGAAAGGGTGGGTTCTGTCTTCTGGGCCAGCACAGCCGAGCCAGGCTGTGGGAGGACTTCATTCCCTCAGCGGAGAGAGACCTGTGAGAGGTCAGGGCGGCTCTGAGCCGGTTATCTGCTCCGGGTGATAAAGGGCGGCAGGCTCACAACCTTTCCTCTCCTTTCCAAAAACAGAAACTAGCCACATGCTGGTGAGGAATTATTGTCAAGGTGTTGGGTTTATTTCTAGTTGGAAATGATTTGTCCCCATTATAATACCTACAGTAAGTGGGGATGCTCTATTAATTGCTAAGTTGCTCATGTTACAATTGGTAAGAAATGGCACCAAGCCCCCAGTTCTGGTTGGGTCATCTCTGTTTCCAGAGTTGCTCTGGCCTCAAAGGAGAGTGACATCTTCTGCAAGAGGTAGGAGGAACCCTTTGGGCCTCCTCTGGGCATTCGCGACATTCTAGGTCCCATGGAAAACAGGTAGTGGATTTGGTTTTTCCCATATACATATGATCAAAATATCCACTTCCCAATAGCCTGGGGAAGCAGCTCGAGGCAAAAAACTGCTTAAAAATACTGTTGGTGACGCATGTCAGGAGGAAGAGGGCTTCCCCCAGGAGCTATAGTCTGTCAATAGAGATAAGAGAGTGTAGGCTTGGCCCAGCAGGGCGGTGGTCCTTGTAGGGTGAGCCAAGGGTAAGAACACCATAAAGGACTAGGTATTTTGGGGGCAAGGTGAATCTGATCTTCACTCGCCTTTGCCTTGGTGGAGAAGGGAGAAACTCACTTTGATGCTTCTCTCCAAAATGTCCATTTCTTTCTTTGGTTTGTCTTTGCTGAATTCAGGGATGCCAGGCCAAGCTTGGCAGGGATTGTGGTAGAAAAGTGAAATGCAGCTAGCTTGAGACTGGAGACCACGTCTTCAGGGTCAGCCCGGTGTCTTGGAGCTCAGTCGTGATGCTGAAGTGAGATGTGATGCTCCTGGTTGAGTGGCAGCCAGTCGTCTGATTCTCTTGGCCTCTTGAGCTGCTGAGACCTTGCCCGGGTCTCAGACCTGTGGCTGTTGTGGGTAGGGGCATTGCTGCGGCTTCACTTATTTAACTGCTCTTCATTGTGTAGCTTTTCCTTTCCTTAAAAAGATATCAGGAGAAATGCCTCCTTATTTCTATCTAGCAACTGAAGGTGCTCTTATCCAGAAGGCCCCCTTGGAGGATCCAGCGTAGGTCTCAGTACTCACCCGTGTCGTTGTGTAAAATGGTCACCCACCCACATTTCATGCCAGACACGTGCAGAGACCTGGAGCTGTGTCTAGAGGATTCTGGGCTATGTGTTAGAAAGGAAACAGCTACTCAGAAGTCCCATTGGGGCTCTTCTGGGCTAATTTAACAAAGTGGTAATAACAAACACATTTTGGTCTTTTGAAGTGGTTTTCTTATTCCATGGT
The DNA here is from genome assembly GCF_041296235.1 of Equus asinus. Lineage (NCBI taxonomy): Eukaryota > Metazoa > Chordata > Mammalia > Perissodactyla > Equidae > Equus > Equus asinus. The sequence continues at coordinate 84,924,601 of NC_091794.1, forward strand.
TGATTCAAAGTGAGGCAGCTTTGTAGTAACTCAAATTTAGAATGAGATGAGCTATGAGTATTTTTTCCCCTGGACCCAGGAAACAAAGCATTAAAGTCTATCTGGCCTGAGAAAGGAAATGAATGCTATTTATATCTCAGGGTAGCATAAAGGCTAACCTAGATTATTACCAGGGTAGAAGCCAGAGAATGCTGGAAAATAGCCCCTGGGTCGATCCTCTCTCCCTCTCCTCCCTCTCTCTCCCTCTCAATAAGTAAAATCTGTGTGACCAACATGTCCCTTTAGCTTGGAGAAAATGCATTTTGCTAGGTGTTTATCCTCTGGGTAGAAACATCACCCAATATTTTCACCTTTGTAGGAAGCTCTGCAGACTCCTAAGCAAATTCATGTGGCTCACTTTGTTTCTTTAAACAAAAGAGAACTGTGTTCATTTTTCTTCCTCCTTTCGTTGTTCCCTCCTCCATTTTCCCTCTTTGTCCCATTTAACCTTGTATTTGTTTCTAGAGCAGGAGAACCCCCGGAAGACTTTTCTTTCCTTCAGAAAACTGTTCATTTTGGAATTGTGGTGCAGTGGGAGTCTGGAGCAGAGAGGTGACCCACAAACGTTCAATTAGAATTGCAGCTTTGCACAGAAAAATCCTACGGGACGGAAGGTTCAGGAAGAGGGAGGCATCAATATTTATTAGAGGAAAGACAGTGTTGGAACATAGAAGCCAGCTGACTCGCATGCTTGCTTTCTTAAAATATTCTGTAACAAATTTCTAGACTTTACCAGTGATGCACATGTGAACTGAGGCTGGCAGATATGAATGATGAGGATTTGAACGCCATGTATCTCTAAGTGGCCTGGATATCATTTTTATTTTCATGATTGCACCTTGGTACAGTATTAGACATGTTCTCTTGACTTTCCTCTCTTCCATCTGTAAAATGGGAGTGTTTGCCTCCTACAAGGTCAGAGGACTTAAGGAAGGCTCAGGTGTTTCGGGATGCTTTTGTTTGGGAAGTGCATTTAGGAATTGCAGATGCCCACCTCCTAGGGCTTAGAAACTCGCTGCCCCCTTCATGGTCTGTCCTGGGCTGGTTTCTGCCAACTAACTACACTCATTATCTTCTTTACTCCTCCCTCCTTCCAGTTTCTTTTCTGTTAATGCCATCACTGACAACCTCAGTCAGCCTTGACCCTTCTCTCTCCTCTTATGTCTAATAACCAAATTCTGTCCAGTCTTTTTCAGCAATTTTAAAATTTTTCGAAAATTAAAAAAGTTTTTTTCAATCCCTGTGGTTCATGTTGGAGTCCTCTTACCTGAACTGGGGCAGCGGTCTCTACAAGTCTTCCTAACTTTACGTCTCCTTCTCCCCTAGGGATCTCCTGAGAACATGACTTTTATCATGTGCTGCGAGTTTGTATGTGAACTTGAATGTTGCACCACTGCCTGGTGCCTACAGAGGAAGGTTCAGATGCCTCAGCATGGCCTTCAGGTCCTGCACAGCCTGGCGTGGGCCCCCTCTCTAGTGCTTGCTGCCACAACTCACTTTCCTTTCCTCTTACTTCACACTTGACTGCTTTTTATTTCTGGATAAAGCCTTAGGCTTTTTCACCTCTTTGGGGACTGCTCATTCAGCTCTGTTTTTACAAGCTTGAGCTTGCTGCTCTCAGCATTTTGCATCCTCTCTCCTCCCCAAAGGCCAGCATAAAGCCTTGTACATCAGCAGGTGCTACAAAACTGCCTGTCGTCTTTGTTTGAACCGGAGAGGCTTGTATGATTCGTAGCCTGAAGTACTTGGTCACCTAAGCTCCTGACCCCTTCCTCCCCGAGCACCCTGTGCGCTTCTTCCCCCTTCCTGATTTGTTGTTGCCCACTTCTCTTTCAGCTTTATCACCAGACCACAGACAGTTCACACAAGGCCCGGTGAAGGGAGGGCCTGCAGGAAAAAGTCAAATCATCTCTCCAATAGCCCACCCCACCACAGCCTGTTGCCGTGGAGTAACTGCACTCTAGTCTTCCTCCTTGCAAGCTGAATTGGTCCTATTTAGTCTTACTGACCCAGGTTGGATTTGCACAAGGTGCAGACTGGATTTTGAGTCCTGGACTCACAGGTTTGCAGGGCACAGGATGTGGTTTTGGAGATGTCTCTGCCCATGTTAAATACCAAAATCTATGGTACCTTTTGAAAAGCCGTGGGAGAGTGGCAAATGTTAAAAAAGAAAAGAAAACTAAGAAGCATGGTTATTTAGTCTTTTAAGAAAGTAGCAGAACCATTTGCGGTGGTAGACAGGCTGAAATGGATCCTTTCCGTTCGTTTTAGTGCTGGGTGCCCTGTGTTACGGGCTTCTCTCACGATCTCCCTGCCTGGGGCCGGCCCCGAGGCCACGACGTTAAGTTCACCTGCTCTGCTTCAATGGCCCAGGGTTTTGCCAATTCTGATCCTGGGCATGGACATGGCACTGCTCATCAAGCCATGCCAAGGCAGTGTCCCACATAGCAGAGCCAGAAGGACCTACAACTAGAATATACAACCATGTACTGGGGAGCTTTGGGGAGAAGAAGAAACAAAGACAAAAATCTTGGCAACAGATGTTAGCTCAGGTGCCAATCTTTAAAAAAAAAAAGATTTCCCTGCCTTATGTACTGTGTACTATGTACTTAGTTCCCCTTTGCCGTAGAGTAAGATCCAAACTCCACATGGCATTCCAGTTCTTACAGTTGGGCCCTAATACATGTAATACAAATTTATTACTAATCAATAAAAGTATTACCGTTGTGACTATTATTATTAGCAGTTAGCATTTATTCGGCACTTACTGTGGCTCTGTGGGCCTCACACTGTGCCACAGAAGTGCTGTAGGAGGATGTCCATTTCTCAGCTGGACAGATTGAGGCCCAGAGGGTCGGTGACATGCCTGTGATCACTCACTGGTCAGTGACAGACTTGAGCCTAGACGTCAGTTGTCCGTTTGAATGTAATGCTTGAGCCCTAACCCCTACACTCTTCTTTTGTATCCTCCAGCGCTTCTCAAACAAAACTTTTCATTTCTACTTATTTATACTACTTATTATTACTTATTTCTGAGCATACTATAAAGCCACATCTTTGTGGTGAAATTATTTCCTCTGCCATAAATGCTTTCTGAACCCCATGTTTTTCTTTTCTTTTCTTTTCTTTTTTTGAGGAAGATTAGCCCTGAACTAACATCTGCTGCCAATCCTCTTCTTTTTGCTGAGGAAGACTGGTCCTGAGCTAACATCCGTGCCCATCTTCCTCTACTTTATATGTGGGATGCCTACCACAGCATGGCTTGCCAAGCAGTGCCATGTCCACACCTGGGATCCGAACCAGCGAACCCCGGGCCACCGAAGTGGAATGTGTGCACTTAACCACTGTGCCACCAGACCGGCCCCCCCATGTTTTTCTGATAGTGTAGTTTATTGGTTAGGAACACAGACTCTTCAGCCAGATTCCTTGGGTTTGAATCCCGGCTGTGCCACTTATTAGCTGTGTGTTCTGGGGCCAGTTACTTACCCTCTCTGTGTTTGTCTCCTGGTCTGTAAAGTGCAAATAATAATAGCACGTACCTCATGGAGTAGTTGTGAAGGTTAAATATCTGTAAAGTGATTAAAACTATGCTTGGCATGTAGTCAGCCTTAAGTATATGCTGTTGATATTATCCATGATAATATTACTATCATTGTCATCGTTAACGCAGCCTGACTTGGATTCTGGGTAGTTGGATCTGGATGTGTTTATCTCCCCGTGAATTGAACGTATCTCTCCCTGGTCTGTGTTGTCCTGTCTTAGACTGCGGGAGCCCATGGGATGGCCCCCTAGAGGGGTGTACACACTATGGTGTCGCCGATAAGCATGGAGCCAGCGCACTTACTCCTGCCAGTTTGAACTCTCAGCTGTTTTGCTCACACAGTTCTGCAGGTTCTTCTAGTGTGCTGGAAATGGAATGTAAAGCCGGTGACTGAGAAGATAAGAAGGCCCACCTCCTCCTAGGCCAGTCGAGTAGATGCTCAGGAAGGACAGGACGTGATCTCCACCCATCAGTGACAGCCACACCCACGCATCCTGTGGAGGCCATGGTGGTACTTTTGCTTTGTGATCCAGATGGTCTCAGTCCTAGTCATAGTTACCCCTGGGAGTTTATATTTGTGCTGAGGGTGTTGTGGCCATGTTTGCGAAAGGGGAGGCTGGAGTCAAGCAGATCTGGGTTTCAGCATCAACTGCGCCATTTACTGGCTTGGCTCTGTGTCTTTGAGTATGTCTGCCATCTGCCCTGGGCCTCGATAACTTTCTTTGTAAAATGAGGTCACTAGTAAGAAATACCACGTGAAGCACTTAACTTAATACCTGGCTGTTAGAGGGTCCTCCATCAGTCGTGGTCCTTGTCATCGAAGCAGTGCAGGATTAGGGCTAGAGCAGAAGGAAAAGAACTAACAGGTCCTGGGTTCCGGCTGTGGACCAGGCATGGTGCTAGGCTCTTGACCCATTCAGAATTTCATCTGTTTATCCTTTCGGCTTCGCTGTAAGTTTGGTGGTGTTATCCTCATTTTACAAAAGAGGAAGCATTAAGTAATTTGCTGGAGGTTTCATGTGAGGTAATGGATGGAACCAGTAAATTGGCCAGGTCTATTTTATTCCAAAGCTCAAGGCTTTTTCCAAAGCACTCTAATTTCTCTTAAAGTGCCAAACAAGTTATATGGACAAGAAGGCCTTCAGAATTCAGAGAAATGACTGCCGAGGACTGGTGTGGTTGGGGAGGCTTCGAGAAGGAGGACGTAGGAGTTGAGGCTGGGCTTTGAAGGAGAGGGAGCCAGAAGGTGGGAGGAATGTCATGTGGAGGCAGGAGTGAGGGTGGCGTGTGTGGGGAACCTGTTTAGATCGGGCTGTCTTTGGGTGGTGCATTGGTGAGGGAGAGCGGGCCTCATGTGCCAGTTCAACCAGTTTGGACCTTAACCTGCAGGCAGTGGTGTAATACTGAACGTTTTAGAGCAGGGAGAGATGAAATCAGAGTTTAATCCGGCAAGTCCAGAGTCTAAATGGGATAGGGAGAAGTGGAAGGTCTCTTGGTTGAGAGACTCTTGAGGTAACAAGTGAGGAGAAGATGGCCAGGAGGAAGGCAGCTGTGAGAATGAAGAGACTGCTGACCGCCTTGCTCTGGGAGCCCAAGGAGAGAGGTGAGCGAATGGCAGGATTGCAGAGGTGGCTGATGGGGAGAATGACAGTGCTGGTGACAGGAGGGAGAGCTCAGGGAAAGGGCCCAGAAGGCAAACCACCCATTTCTGGGACCCACCTGTGCGCAGAACCTCTTGTAGCAATGCCCAGTAGACAGTGGGGGCCTGGGCTCAGGCAGAGCTGGACAGCTCCGTTTAGACTGGACCGTGACGGCTGTTGGTTCTTGTAGAAGACAAAGAACGAAATCTAGATCTGCACTGTCCAGTATGATAGCCACTGGCCACAGGGGGCTATTTAAATTTAATTTAGGTAAATAAAATAAAAAATTGAATTTCTCATTCACTGTAGCCACATTTTACGCATTCATGTGTGGCTAGCGGCCACTGTTTTGGGCAGTGCCATTATAGAACATTTCCATCATCACAGTTGGTGGTAGGCCTATCTACAAGCTACTGAAAGCGAAGCCTTGCCTCCTGTCATTGTTTTGTAGGTCTGGGCCTTCAGCAGGTCTGGTTTAGCTTCTGGAGCACTTTTTGGTCTTGCAGTGAGGGGTAGCCTCGAGCTAACCGTAGGAAAAGAAGGCAGCAACCGTATGAGGCAGATACTGTTATCTTTACTTGACTGAGGAAGCAGAAGCTTAGAGAAGTTAGAAAACTTGCTCAAGGTCATACAGCTAGTGAGTGGCAGGGCCAGAAATGGAATCTGAGACTGCCGCCAAAGCCTGTGCTATATATATAGCACTATATGTATTATATATATCAGTATCAGTGTATATATATAGTGTGTATATATATACACACACACAAAAAAATACATCTGATTTTAGTGAACTTTGAAAGTGCCTATAAGCAAAAAGGAAAAGAAATCTTACCACTGAGAAATGACAACTGTTGACATCTGGTGTATCCCTTCCAGACTTTTCCATGTGTATGTGAATGTGTCTATATACGTATATATGTATATTTATAAACGTGTTATGTATGTACACAGACATATATTCCAATCCCTTCTAATGCAGATAGATATGTCAGGCCATGCTCTTAACTACCATCCTCAGTCCTTTATCAGCAGTTCTGAAGTCCTAGAATCTCTAAAGACTGAAAAGAACTTTGCGTGTAAGTTTGGTCCAAGTTCAGTTTGGCAGGGAAGCCTCGTGTGAACTGCACAATCCTATTTATAGCCTTTATGTATCCCACTGAGTCTTACGGCTCATGAAGTGCACTGTGGAAATATGAGTGTTTGGTTAGTGGGTGTTGCCTCAGACTCTGCTGAGGATGTTGTATAATATTTGCCACAGATAATGTAGCATCTTTCTAAAATTCCCCCAATTCTGAATTCCAAAATACACTTGGCCCCAAGGGTTTCAGCTAAGGGACTGCAGATCTGTACTAGGCTCTCCCGCCATGTGGGCGAAGGAAGGAGCCTCAATGTGATCTGTTTAGCCAGGCATGGGAGAGGGGTTTTGCTTTTGTAGGATGTGCAGTGCAATGCACAGAATTCGTAAGAAAAATACAACACTTCTGCACTCTTATGCACCCAGATCGAGCTGCTGCTGTTGCTCTGGTTGACCTACTCTGTAGTCTCTTACCGGAAATGGTTTCATGGTAGGCGTGAAAGGTGGTCATCGAGAAGGCCCCCAGAACTGACACCTGAGTCTCTGCTCTATGGCTCTTTGTTCGGTGTTTGTTTACTGACAACCTGGTATGTTGCATATATATGGTGAGCCGGGGGCCACAGAAGAAAAACATCATCCCCTGCTCCAAGACGCATGTGGTCTAGCCAGAGATGTGAGACAAATGAAAAGGGCTAAAGACTGCCTTTATGGGGAGTGCCTTGATGCGCTATGCCCTGGGTATATGAGACTGTGAGGAGAGGGCCAGAGAAGGCTGTCGAAGGAGACGACTCCTGCGCCGAGTCTTGAAGGATGCGTTTGGAGTTCACTGCATGAAGGTGGGATGGAGGGGTGGTCAGGATACACCCAGAATCAGGGGTGGGGTGAGGAGGCATCATCGAAAAAGATAAATAATTTTGGTGTGACCGAATTGGGGGGTGAGAGATGGGGCTGGAAGGTAGTCTGGGGCTAATTATAAAGGTTCTTGTATGTAATACTTAGAGGTTTGAGTTTTATTCCAAAGGTGATGCAAGTTATTGAAGGATTTTACATGCAGGAATGACCTGTTCAGATTTGTGCTTTCTTCTAGATCTTGGCAGAATGGGCCGGAGGGAGTGAGAATGGAGGCAGAGAAGTCATTGAAGGTGCTTTCCAGAAATATTAAGGGCCTAAACTAAGGCGTGGTAGTAAGGATAGAGAAGGGGCTCAGGTATAAAAATATTTAGGAGAGAGGATTTATCGGACTTGGTAACAGGACATGGGAAGAAAGGCAAATTCTCAGGTATCACCTATTAGATTGGGAGACAAAGGATCGGAGGTTTGAGGTTGGAAAAAGAGCAGAGTGGGAGTAGGGAAGCAGGAGCGGAGGAGGGACAGGAAGCTGTGGCCACAGAGGGAAGCGTGGGGCTGTGTGATGGTAAACTTGGTAGAAGAGCTGCTGACAGCCAGCTTCCTGCCAGATTCAGGAAAGAAGAGATTCCGAGAAGACTACCCTGTGGCTGGAAATCCCCCGAATCATCCTTTAAAGTTTCCATACATAGAGTCATGAATGAAGATGTTCCAGTCCTTGCTGGACCGTGTCCAGAGAGAGATGGTGTGAGGACGTTGACAAGATGTAGGTCTGCAAGGCAATTTTCCACTCAGTACGTTGCCCACTCATGGACGTAATTGAATCCACAGGGACAAAACCACTTGTCTTCAGGAGATGTCTTTTCAGTCTGGCTGTTGGTAGGAACTACCCCCAAAACCAAAATCCTGAAGGAGTCCTTAGAAAGCGCTCACATGCAGAAACAGAGCTCCTAACCAGTATTCCTTAGTTTGCTTTTGCATATTGTAAAGCCCCATGAGATATTTATATTAAAGATCCTACTTTATAGATGAAGAAACTAACACCCAAAGAGAGGAAGTATCTTGTTAAACAGGAAGATAATGGTAGAGTTAGATGTCAGCTTACGTTTCCTGAAACTTTCATGCATTTAACACATTGTGAACCTACTATGCACCAGGTGCTGTTCCAGGTCCCTGGGAAATAGCAGAAAGAAGACAAAGTCCCTGCCTCCTAAGGCTTACATTTTCATGGAAAGAGCATCCAATAAACCAATGAATACGTATAAGATTCAGTAGCAAATGGTGTTAGTACTAAGAGGAAAAATTTAAGTAACCAGGTTGTGGTTCCCAAACTGTTTGCTGAGGCACCCTGGGGCTCTGCATTGAACACACAGGGGCACTGAGGGACGTTTACAATTTTGAAGGTAAACACGGATACTGTCTGACATCTGTTGGAACATCAGATGAATTTCTAGCTTGAGGTAGTTCACAGTTTCAACCTTAGACGGTGCTGCATTCCTTTTGATGACGTCCTGTCTTTGTGAAGCTGGGTTTTTGGTGGCTCCTGTGATCAAAAACAAGTACCACGCCCAGATCAATGCGGAGCATCGTGTGTGGTGTCCAGTCTGAGTCCCAGGGTTGAGAAGTTGTGCAGTACCCAACAGGCACACACATCTCATTAAGTAATGGTGGGTATTTAAAATGAAATAGAAGTCCTATTTTTTCTTTCTATCTATGTGTGTTTTTTCAAACTGCTACTAAGTTGTTAGGACCTAAGTACTTAGTAATTTATTTGGCCCTAACTAAAACAGAACTGTTACGTACGTCTTTTGGCCTAGAGGTACCTTGAAAAAATTATGGAGGCGGTAAGGGTGCTGTGAACCAAGAAAGTTTAGGAACCCCTGGAGTAAGGGGATAGAGTGATGTGGGGTGGTGGGCCCGGTTTAAATGGGGTGTCAGAGCTACTGACAGTTGAGCGGAGGCCTGAATGAAATGGACTGAGCAGGGGCTGGCCCTGTGGCCGAGTGGTTAAGTTCGCGAGCTCTGCTGCAGGCGGCCCAGTGTTTCGTTGGTTTGAATCCTGGGCGCGGACATGGCACTGCTCGTCAAACCACACTGAGGCAGCGTCCCACATGCCACAACTAGAAGGACCCACAACGAAGAATATACAACTATGTACGGGGGGCTTTGGGGAGAAAAAGGAAAAAATTAAAAAAATCTTAAAAAAAAAAAAAAAAGAAATGGAGTGAGCAACATGGAGATCTGGAGGAAAAGCATTCCAGGCAAAGGGACCAGCGAGAGCAAAGGCACCTAGTTGGGAATGAGCTTGACACGCTCCAGAACAGCAAAAAAAGGAAGTGTGACTTGATCTGACCCGGTGAGGTAGAGTGTGAAGGCTGAGGCCAGAGAGGCCTGGAGGCTGGATTAGGTAAGGCCTTATCAACTCCATTCAGGAGGTTGGGTTTTATTCTGAGTGTGGTGGGAAGCTGTCTGAAAGTTTTAAGCAGGGAAGTTACTTCATCTGATGCAGTGATGCGCTTTCTTACTGTTGTCTCGGTGAGAGCTTCTGGGTATGTTTTTGAAGGTAGAAGTTGCCTGAACTGCTGATGAGCTGGATAGGGGTGTGAGGGGACAAAAGAGGAGTCACAAGGGAGTGTTAGGTGTTCTGAGCAGCTGGTTGACGATGGTGCCATTTACTGAGATGAGGAAGACTAAGAGGGGAAGCAGAATATAAGAATCTGGAGCTCAGGTGACAGGCCCTGACTGGAGATGTAAATTTGGGAATGATCAGCAGGTAGCTGGCTTTTAAAACCGTGAGACTACATGAGGTCACCTAGATGAGGAAGAGTGGCATTAGAGAAGAAGTCATCCCAGGACGTAGCCTGGAGTCATTCCGGTGCTGGGAGGTCGGGTAGGGGAGAGAAAACGAGGAGGCTTCAAGGACTGAAAAAGGCGTTTACCAGAGGAGGGAGCGGTCATCTTTCAAGTGCTGCCAAAGAAGGTGACGCGGGCTTAGCTGAAAACTGGGACTTGACCCTCGGATATGACAACAAGGAAGACTGTCCACTAGCTTCACACCAGCAGTCGCTGTGGGTGGCGGGGCCCGAGGCCCCGTTGCAGGCAGTTGAGAAGAGAGTGGGAAGTGAGGCAGAGGCTGGGTGAGCCTTTCAGAGAGTTTTGATTTCAGTTCCCAGTACGCCTTTTTAAAAAATAAACATTTTTATTTTAGAACAGTATTAGAGTCTCAAAAAAATCGTGAAGATAGCACAGAGAGATGCCATTTATCCCACACCCAGTCTCCGCTATTATTATCTTACATTAGTTATAGCACATTTTTCACAATTAATGAACCAATATCCGTACATTATTATTAACTGCAGTCCATCCTTTATTCAGATTTCCTTTGTTTTGGGCTTAGGTCCTGTTTCTGTTCTAGGGTCCTGTCTAGGGTACCACATTATGTGTCGTCCTCGTGTCTCCTCAGGCTCTTCAAGGCTGTGACCGTTTCTCATTGTGGGTGTTCCTTGCTTTTGACGACGTTGGTAGTTTTGAGGAGTACTGATGAGATATTTTGTGGAATGACCCTTGATTTGGATGTGTCTGGTGTTTTCCCCACGGTTGGACTGGTTTTACAGGTTTGGGGAGGAAGGCCACAGAAGTGAAGTGTCCTTTGCATCACAGCATCTTGAGGGTACGTGCCGTCAACATGACCTGTCACTGTTGGCGTGAACCTCGAGCACCCGATTGAGGTCCTGTTGGCCAAGTTTCTCCACTGTCGTTCGTCCTTCCCCCCTGCCACGCTGTCCACTGTGGAAGCAGTCACTGTGCACAGCCCACACTCAGGGAAGGGGAGCTGTGCTCTGCCTCCTTGCAGGCAGAGTATTCACCTAAATTATTTGGAATTCTCCAGAGGAGATTTGTCTCTTCTCCTCCATTTATTTTTTTATTCAATTTATTTGTGTCAACTTGGACTGATGGATACTTATTTTGTACTTTGCATTATAATCCAATGCTACTTTATTTATTTTGTTGCTCAAATTATTCCAATCATGGCCCTTGGAGCTCTTTCGGTTGGCTCCTGTGTCCCTTTGACATACCCCCATCCCCGTGGGTGTTTTATTTTCGTGTTTTTGAACACTTTCTTGTTTTCTGGCACCTACAAAATGCTCTGGGCTCATCTTGTGTATTTCCTGCCCCAGTCCCAGAATAACCATGTCTGAGGGAGCCCTGGTTCCTTGTGTTGGAGAATGGTATTAGAAACCAAGATCTGGGTGTTAAGTGTGGTCCTTGCTACTAGTATGTCCTTGCTTCTAGGCCCTCTTAGGTGACAGAGCAAGGAAACATTTGTGTGTATACTTACCTGTGTGTGTGTGTGTTTCTAAATGTAACCATCTCTATATTAAGGTCAACATGAGTTCATATTGATGTCTCCAGCTCGAATCCATTCCCACATGGAGCATTCCAGCTTCCTCCTTGCTTGTCTGGAACCTCCTCCTCCAGCAGTGGGGACCTGGCCCTCGCCATCTGCCGTGCATTGGCTTCATTCTTCAGTCCCAGTGTGCACGTCTAGTGGCTTCCGAGTTGTTAACCCACACCCGTGGGAAACAGCATTATCAACTGGAGTACAGCGCTTGCATGCGGTTCCTTTTGCCTTCAGTCTTGCAGGCTCCACATATTTCCAAAGGTACTTAGGTCAGCACTTTTTATCCCACCTCCGGTGAGGTTGTTTCACACATTTGTAACGTAGGTAGATTCTTTTGTCATTTTCTACGTTTCACCCCAGGATCCCTGACCTCCAAAATGATTTTTTAAAAAATTTGGATACATTAAGGTTCACTTTGTGCTGTCAAGTCCTATGGGTTTTGAAGGTCATATATAGTGTCATGTATCCACCATTATAGTTTCTTCCAGTTTAGTTTCACTGTCCTAAAAAGCCCCCTGTGCCTCACTTATTTAATCCTTACCCCAGCCCCAACCCCTGGCAACCGCTGATCTGTTTACCATCTCTATAGTTTTGCCTTGTCTGGAATGTTATATAATTGGAATCATATAGTATGTAGCCTTTTCAGACTGGCTTCTTTCATTTAGCAATATGCATTTAATATTCATTCATATCTTTTTGTGGCTTGATAACTTCTTTTGTTTAATCGAAGTATAATTGACGTACAATATTATATTAGTTTCATGTGTACAACATAGTGAATCAACATTTGTATACGTTGCAAACTGATCACCACAATAAATCTAATTACCATCCATCATCATACAAAGTTACTACAATATTATTGCTGTATTCTCCATGTTGTACGTTACATCCCCATGACTTATTTATTTTATAACTGGAAGTTTGTACGTATTGCTCCCCTTCCCCCATTTTGCCTCCCCAATCTCCCTGCCCTCTTCTCTGTATCTGTGATTCCAGGTTTTGTTTTGTTTTGTTTGTTTTGTCTTTTGGATTCCACTATAAGTGAAATCATGCTGTATTTGTCTTTATCTGTCTGACTTATTTCGCTTAGCTTAATTTTCTCAAGGTCCTTCCATGTTGTCACAAGTGGGAAGATTTCATTCTTTTTTACAGCTGAGTAGTATTCCATTGTGCATATATATCACATCTTTGTCCATTCATCTGTCACTGGACACTTAGGTTGTTTCCATATTTTGGCTATTGTAAATAATGCTGTAGTGAACATGGGGGTGCATATATCTTTTTGAATTAATGTTTTTGTTCTCTTCAGATAGATACCCAGAAGTGGGATTGCTAGGTCATATGGTATTTCTATTTTTAATTTCTTGAGGAAACTCCATACTGTTTTCCACAGTGGCTGCACCAATTTACATTCCCACCAACAGTACACAAGGGTTCCTTTTTCTCCACATCCTTATCAACACTTGTTATTTTTTGTCTTTTTGATAATAGCCATTCTGATAGGTGTGAGGTGTTATCTCATTGTGGTTTTGATTTGCATTTACCTGGTGACTAATGATGTTGAGTATCTTTTCATGTACCTCTTGGCCTTCTGTATGTCTTTGAAAAGATGTCTGTTCAGATCCTCTGCCCATTTTTTAATTGGATTTTTTGTTTTTTGTTAGTGAGTTGTATGAGTACTTTATATATTTTGGATATTAATGCCTCATCAGATATATAATTTGCAAATATCTCCTCCCGTTCAGTAAGTTGTCTTTTTGTTTTGTTGATGGTTTTCTTTGCTGTGCAGAAGCTTTTCAGTTCAATGTAGTTTCATTTGTTTATTTTTGCTTTTGTTGTCCTGCCTTTGGAGTCAGATCTAAAAAACATCACTAAAACCTATGTCGAGGAGATTACTGCCTGTGTTTTCTTCTAGGAGTTTTATGGCTTCAGTTCTTACATTTAAGTCTTTAATCCATTTTGAGTTGCTTTCTGTGTATGGTATAAGATAATTGTCTGGTTTCATTCTTTTGCACGTGCCTGTCCACTTTTCCCAGCACCATTTATTGAAGAGACTGTCCTTTCCCCATTGTATATTCCTGCCTCCTTTGTTGTAAATTAATTGACCATATGTGTATGGATTTATTTCTGGGCTCTTTATTCTGCTCCATTGATCTGTGTGTCTGTTTTTGTGCCAGTACCATACTGTTTTGATTATTATAGCTTTGTAGTATAGTTTGAAATCAGGGAGTGTGATACCTCTGGCTTTGTTCTTCTTTTTCAAGTTTGCTTTGGCTATTCAGGGTCTTTTGTGGTTCTATACAAATTTTAGAATTATTTGTTCTAGTTCTGTGAAAAATGCCATTGGAATTTTGATAGGGCTAATGCATTCTTTTTTATTGTTGAATAATGTTTCATTATTTGGATGTACAACAGTTTGTTTATCCAGTCACCTGTTGAAGGGCATCTTGGTTGCTTACAGGTTTTGATGATTGTGGATAAAGCTGCTATAAACATTTGCATGAGGCTTTTTATATGGACATAAACTTTCAAATCAATAATACCTAGGTGTGTGATTGCTGGATCCTTTGGTAAGACTGTGTTTAGTTTTATAAGAAACTGACAAACTACTTCCAAAGTGGCTGTACCATTTTCTACTCTTACAGTCAATGAACGAGAGATACTGTTGCTCCACATCCTTGCCAGCAATTGGTATTGTCAGTTTTTTGGTTTTCAGCAATTTTAATAGGTGTCCCAGTATGCCATTCACTAACTTAAATGCTTGGTTCTCTAAGCTTTATAGCTCAGTGAGAGTAAAGTAAGAGAGGTAGAATCCAGTTGGTGATTTGATTTCCAGAAATAATTAACTAACCATGGGTTGTAGAATTCTAGAAACAACCTATTCTCTCTAGTTCTCCCTTTCTTATTTTTCTTGTTCGCTGAAAGATGATCTGAAACATTCCAGAGAAAGCTACAGACTTGCACTTAGATGGGATTATATTTATATAAGGCACATAAAGGTCCACATTCATCTAGTATTTTCTATTGAATTGTGGAGTGATTGAACTTCTTAGAATGCACCGGCTGGCATGCTGGATGATGGCGATGCAGTGATGAATAGATTGGAGATGGTCTTGTCCTCAATAAGCTCGCAGTCTAATGAGGGAGAGAGTTACAGTAGACGCCAATCAAGGCTGTGATGGGAGAAGCACAGGGAGCTGTGGGAACACCAGTGTCAGGGCATCTGGCCAGTCTGGGAGGAATCAGAGAAGGCTTCTTAGAAGTGACCTCTGAGATGTGGCCTACAGCAGGGGGTGGCTAACTGCAGTCCGTGGGCCAAATCCTGCCGCCCGCTTTTGTACAGCCTGTGAGCTAAGAGTAATTTTCATGCTTTTAAATGTTTGAAAAGAATCACAAGAGAGTACTATTTTGTGATATGTGACAATTATATAATATTCAAGTTTCAGTGACCATAAATAAAGTTTTATTGAAATACAACTACGCTCATGACTGCTTTTGTACTATAATGGCAGAATTGAGTGGTTGGATCAGAGTCTATAAGGCCTGCCAAACCTAGGGCATTTGCTCTCTGGCCCTTTAGAGAAAAAGTTTGCTAACCCCTGGCCACAGGATGGGTAGGCGTTAGCCACATAAAGCAGGGTGAGGCAGAAGGAAGTCAGGTTCTAGTGGGATCTTTGTACAACAGCAGTAACTGTAATATACTTAGAGTTTGGCATTCAAGGAGGGAGGGGGTCAGAGGACTGAGGTGAGTGATGTGGCTGAAGAGGTGGGCAGGATCTGGACTGGGAAGACACTTGGCAGCCATATTATGGGGTTTGGGGTTGTCCATAGGGAGCTTTCAAAAGGTTTTAAGTGATGTGATCAGATCTGCTCTTTCAAAAAGTCTTCTGGCCACAGTGTAGAGGTTGGGTTAGAGGGTGGGGTGAGAAAGGAGGCAGGAAGACTGGTTGAGGTTTTTGTCATTCCAGGGAGATATCGGTAACATGGATTAGTATAGTGACATTGGGAGACAGGAATATATTGATTTGAGAGGCATTTAGGAAGAAAAATGGAAAGGCCTTGGTGATTGATTCGAGGCATTGAAATGCTATTCTTTCCATGTTTCAAACTGTTGTGTTTTCTTTTTCAACTCCAAAGTTTGTTTGTTTTTTCTGGCTCATGTGAATTCATGGGTGAAAAATCCATGTTTAGTAATAGTCTTTAAAGCAAAATTCTTCAGTGACGTTTCACATCTCTGGTGCTCCTTGCAATCTGTGTATCACAGCAGCCTTTCTCTGTGGCCTCTTCGTGCTGTTCCCTGTTGACAAGAGATTTGGCTTTTAAGGAACAGAGAAGCCATTGGCAGATTAATTTTCCCTTTCAGGTTTATTGTGGTGTAACAACTTTCCCAAATATGTCTTTGTTGGAAGTCCTTGGGCTCTTTGGTTTTCAAGGCAATTTGTTGCCTGTGACAATTCTTCTCATTCTCTAGAGCACTGAGACACTTTCCAGTTCTAGATCTCTGACCCTTGCCTTTTTCCTCCTTGGAATTGAAGTCTCGCTTGCAGTAAATGGTAATAAGATCACTATCTTATGTTTTATAATATGTTCTGTGGTTTTCAAAGTGCTTACTCACACGTCAACTACTTGATCCCTACAATAAACCTGTGAGGAAGGCAGGTCAGGTCAAGTTGCTGAGATCAGGAGAGGTTAGATGACTTGCCCCAAGTCAAAAGGTCAATAAATAGTAGAGCTGGTGATAGAACTTAGGTCTGCAGATTTCATGGCTTTATTCTTTTTCGTTTTTGAGGAAGATCGGCCCTGAGCTAAGATCTGTTACCAATCTTCTTCTTTTTGCTTGAGGAAGATTGTCGCTGAGCTAACATCTGTGCCAGTCTTCCTCTATTTTGTATGTGGGACGCTGCCACAGCATGGCCTGATGAGTGGTGTGTAGGTCCACACCCAGAATCTTAACCCATGAACTCCGGGCTGCCAAAGTGGAGTACGTGAACTTAACCTCTACACCAATGGGCTGGCCCACGGCTTTATCCTTTTTATAATGCACTCCGTCTCCAAGAGAAAGGAGTCGGACTAGCTGGGAGAGGTATGTTTTCAGCAGTAAAGACATCGGATGAAATATTTTTTTTTCCTCTTTGTGTGCTCTGTGGGAGCCTCACCTGGACATGACTATAGGCCTTTCCTACACTTTCAAGCCATATGTGGACAACCAGTGACAACTGAGAAGCTGTGGTCTGTATGTTGAAGCGTATGTTTGTGTTTTAATTCCTTCCCCCTCTCTTCTCAGGTAATTCTCACTTTGATGATTTGAGGCCAAATGGGAAAGGCCTGCTTGTGGACCAGAGCTCCTGGGGTCAGGATAAACCAGAAGACTTGCTCCCAAGGTAATGCGGCTCTCCCTTTGTGTGTACCTCTTAGGGCCGAGGTTTTCCTCGTTGTAGAGCTGAGATCATTCCCGTGCGTGATGTTGCCTGGGGGCCGCTGGCCTAAGAAATGTTGGACAGGGGCTGGCCCCGTGGCCAAGTGGTTAAGTTCACGCGCTCCGCTGCAGGTGGCCCAGTGTTTCGTTGGTTCGAATCCTGGGCGCGGACATGGCGCTGCTCATCAAACCACGCTAAGGAAGCATCCCACATGCCACAAGTAGAAGGACCCACAACGAAGAATATACAACTGTGTACGGGGGGGCTTTGGGGAGAAAAAGGAAAAAAATAAAAAATCTTAAAAAGAAAAAAAGAAATCTTGGACATTGATTGTGCGTTTACTGTGTAGGCAGCCGCCATGAGCTTACGTGGATTATCTTGTTTTCACCTGAGAGGTGGGTGCCATCGTTTTCTCTGCCTTTCAGCTAAGGAAACAGGTGAAGGAGAGAGGTTATGTGACTCACCCAGGATCCAGAACGAGCAAGTAGTGGCTCTAGCTTTGAAACTGGCGTCTGATCCTGCCTTAGAAATGTAGACGATCAGAAACATTTGGATTTCTCCCTCCCATTCTTTTAGGAGTTTCCTGACTTTCAAGATAGTTCCTTATTCCATTTTTTTTCCCACTATGTGCTGTTCTATTTCATCTGTGCTCCAGTGCCCCCTACTGTTCATAGCCAGAACCATCTAGTCAAGATGAAACTTGATTTGTGTCATTATTTTAATTATGTACTTAAGCAACAGTGAACGGTCCCTGCAGTTTAAATGTAGCTGGATCTGTCATTCTCAAGTCACTTTTGAGCCTTCTTGGTTTACATAGATACTTTTATATAGCCTTAATTAGTATGCACATGACGACAGTAATGTCAAACACTTGTGTGGCATTTATTCGGTGTCAGAAATTGTTTCAGGTGCTTTAAATATCTTAATTCATTAAGTAGTCTTCACTGAAAGCTTCTTGAGCCATTATTAGGATTCTGTTAGGTAAATATGTCAAACCTTGCTTAACTTTAAATGTTGGTATTTGAATACTTTTTAATACGACTATTAAAACTACATAAATAATAGTGGAATACAAATTTTCACGGCCTTTCTTTTTATTTCAGATTATTCCTGTGGAATACAGTAGACTTACCAAGTCAAAGGATCTGGACAGTTTTATAGTCTTGTTATGTGAGACACTAGGGTCCAGAAAGAGCCTTGTCCAACCTGAGTTCTAATCTGTCCACACTCTGCCTTCATCCAACAGGGTGAATCATTGATGATGCTCAGTCTCATTTTTCTCATTTGAAAAATGAAGGGATTCGGTTAGATAATCTTCAAGGTCCCCTTCTGATCAAAGATTCTGTGAATCTATTATTAGAAGATCTCTGGACCAATATACTGTGCAATCAACGACATATGAGTTCATTTAATTCCATATAGAGATAGTGTTGTTTTAGCAAACAAGTTTTCCTTTGGCCCCCTTTAGTCTTCTGTGACTCAGGTGGTGTGTGTAGAACCTTCTAGCTTTACATTCACGTATTTTATCATGGAGGGCTCATCAAAATATGATTAAAAAAATTTTTTTTTCTAGACAGAATAAATCCAAGTCTGAAATTACCGACATGGTTCGCTCCTCCACTATCACAGTATCAGACAAGGCTCATATTTTATCCATGCAGAAGTTTGGACTGCGAGACACATTGGTGAAATCAGAGCTCGTGCAGAAAGAAGAGGATTATACCTACATTCAGAATTTCAGGTAGCTATCTGGGTCTTAGACTGTTTTCATAGCAAAATGATCGTTCAGCTCTGTGAAATTTAAGCATCCCCTCACCTCACCCCCATACCCATCATTTTCTAAATGAGTGATTCTTTTCCCTCTTCATTAGCAGGCATTTATTCTGGGGCTTTTCTGGCCAGGCACTGTGACGGGTGTGGTATAGTGGGAGTGACCCAGCTTGCAAATAGTTACAGAAATGTTTGAAAAGATATACGGGTGCAGAAGGAGGAGAAATGCCTCGATCTTTGCCTGTCCCTCTGTATCCCTTGGCCTTTCTGGGCCTTTGAAGAAAGTCATTTAAATTGAAGTTAGTAAAATAAAATAGTGTTTGGTAATCTTTTTAGACAGGATTACTGAAAGTTAAATGAATAAAGGATGTGGGATTCTGCCATATCTTTTAAAGTGATTGCATTGGGACTATAAGACAAAGTAACATAGCTTCTAGGGATATAAACAGTGAATTATGGTGAAAAAATAGCCTTTTGAACCCTGGTGTTGCTTTCCTTCCGAATGTAATTACCACGGTACTTTCCAGTAGCATACACAGTAAAGAATCATCTTGTGAGTTATGGCTCCCTAATGACTGTTAAAGCTAAATAGGAATGTTCAGAGTAGACTTACACTGTTTGAAATTATCACAAAAGCAACAAATAGTATGGCAGATTGCAAGTAACCCGTTGGTGCCACAGTCATTGGTCTAGGTTAGATGTGACATTTCTTATGTTGTAAAATTCCACTCCCGAGAGACTGAAATGAGGCAAAATCAGCATAAAATGCTTTTCCTTGTCATCTCCATAGTCCTCCTGAGTGACTGATCAGTTTTCTTTGGTGACAGGTTTTTTGTGGGAACATACAATGTAAATGGACAGTCCCCCAAAGAATGCCTCCGGCCCTGGCTGAGACATAGTGTCGAGGCTCCAGATGTGTACTGTGTAGGGTGAGTGCTTCTTTTCTAGTTGCCTCTACATCCTCAAGATGTATACTGTGGTTGAAGGGATGGGGACATGAATATGTAACTGAGTCTTCACAGCAGGTGAAGGAATTAGAAAACAAGTGTGTGCTCAATAATAGCTGCTTCTCTGTTTGATGTTCTGGCACTATTTTAAATTAAATTAAAACCAAATTTCTGGTACTATTAAAGTGATGTGCTTGGCATTTAAATGCTAATATTTAATTTTTAGTGTAACTCTGTTAACATCATTGCACCTTGAACCGAATTTTATTACTTTGACAAAATTCAGTACTTTATTGGGGCTGGCCAGTGGCATAGTGGTTAAGTTCATACACTCCGCTTTGGCGGCCAGGGCTTCGCTGGTTCGGATCCTGAGTGCAGACCTACACGGGGCTCATGAAGCCATGTTGTGGTGGCATCCCACATAGAAGAACTAGAAGGACTTAGAACTGGGATGTATAATTGTGTACTGGAGCTTTGGGTAGGAAAAAAAAAGATGAAGATTGGCAACAGATGTTAGCTCAGGGCCGAGCTTCCTCACCAGAAGGCTTACCTTAAAAAAATAATTCAGTACTTTATTGGTCACAAAGTAAACATATCTTTGCCAGAAAAAGAAGGTTAACTTAAGGAAAAAAAGCTCCAGCAGTCAGTCATTTTTTTTTCACACCTACTGTCTTCTCACTGCTGTACTGGGCACTGTTGGTGGAGAGGAGGTAGCAAGGAGGCCTGCATGGTGAAGTGGAAAGGGCCTAGAATTGGGTATTTGTATAGACCTGGGTTTGAGCCTGTTTGTCACTTGGTGCTTGTATGAACTAGTGATCTCAGATGTAGAAGGGGGACACTTCCGACTCCTTCGCAGGCTGGTGGTGAAGAGGAAGTGGTCCGTTGCTTGTGAAGGCACCTGCTAAGTCCTTTGGCGTTTAGTTCCTCGGCTCTAGGTGTTTATTTTTCTTCCCTCCTGAGCGTCCTGCAGTTTATCTAGAAAGCTCGGATTTTCTCACCTAAAGCAATCTGAGAACATGTCATCTTTCATGTTCACTTTCTCTACTGTCTAACTGATTGTTTCTCCTAATAGGTTCCAAGAGCTCGATCTGAGTAAGGAAGCCTTTTTCTTCCAAGATACGCCAAAGGAGGAAGAGTGGTTCAAAGCTGTATCAGACTGTCTTCATCCAGGTGCCAAGTACGCAAAGGTAAGAGAGGAGTGAGGGACCTTTTGGTTTGATGGTGCCACGCAGGGACATTCTAAGGCAATCTTTCACTTTTCCCATGATCTTTATTGTAAGCCACTTGTAATTATCGTGCGATTTTCACTTCTGGGTGCTCCAGAACAGGCGCCCGTAGGTGGGAACGATGCACGTCTTGGCACTGGTAGGCTGTTTGGTTCTCACGTAGCACACTCAGTGAGTCGAACAGGTACCTTGTGTCCTAGTAAGGTGGGAAAGGAGGGACACTCTCACTCTCAGCCAGCTTCAAGACCACTTTTCCTTTGGGATATTTATTCTTGTTTTCAACTTCTAATAATGCTGTGGCTTGAACGTTTGGCTCTATTTTCCAGATAAAGCTCATCCGACTGGTTGGCATCATGCTCCTATTATATGTCAAAGAGGAACATGCAGCGTACATCTCAGAAGTGGAAGCTGAGTCTGTGGGGACAGGAATCATGGGGAGGATGGTGAGTTCTCGGATGGTCTGTGTGGCATGCTGAGGTCCTTGATCCCTGAGGTCTTGACCCCGTTTCTAATGATACCATGACTGCGTGTGTCCCAGTTTGAGGGTGCTGGTACTACAAGATGAGTGGTACCCTCAATCAGGGCCAAATGAGCAGAATTTAGAAATTTATTTAGAAACCGTGTTTTTTTTTTTAAGATTTTAGTTTTCCTTTTTCTCCCCAAAGCCCCACAGTACATGGTTGAATATTTTTAGTTGTGGATCCTTCTGGTTGTGGCATGTGGGATGCTGCCTCAGCATGGCTTGATTAGCAGTGCCATGTCCGCGCTCAGGATCCGAACCAGCGAAACCCCGGGCTGCTGAAGTGGAGCACGTGAACTTTACCGCTCGGCCATGGGGCTGGCCCCCAGAAATCGTGTTTCAGTGAATGGCTGGCTGATTTGCCGAACTGACGCATTCCCCTGTGTTCACTCCACTCTGGAGCCTCTAGCTTATCCTTCTGTTTAATCCGTGAACTATGTCGCAGAAACTATGTTGGGTCACCAAGGAAAAGAAAGAATGCTGATAATAGGTTTGCAGTTTCCTCCTCTTCTCGAGATTGTTAGAATCCTGCTTCTAGGTTCTACCGCAAGAGCTTAGCTTCCCATGGAGAAGGGAGAACACATGGTTTGCCTGTGATTTAGTGAAAAGTGGACTCAGCTTTGCCACTGACTGGCTAGTCATTGTGCCTTGTTGGGTTTGTTTTCTTACCTGTGAAATACAGACAATAACACTGCTTTACTGACCTCACAGGGTGATTATGAAGACTAATTAGGAGAAAACACTTTGGAAGTTTGCAGGTTTAAATGACTAACACAGTTAAGGTGTGAATTGGATTTTTCTGGGCTCCTTTTCATAGGGCAACAAAGGAGGCGTGGCCATCAGGTTCCGGTTCCACAACACCAGCATCTGCGTTGTGAATTCTCACTTGGCCGCCCACACAGAGGAGTGTGAGAGGAGGAACCAGGACTATAAGGACATTTGTTCTCGAATGCAGTTTTGTCAGGTTGACCCAGGCCTTCCCCCGCTCACCATCAGCAAGCACGAGTGAGTCTGGGCTTCCACACCACGCAGTTCACCGCGCCTGCTAGGCAGAGCTGTGGGCCTCTGTTAGGGAAGTGCCTGGGGGAGGCTTCCCATGGCTGGAGTGCGAACTCCAGCAACCCCCGCTTACACGTGGATTATGTCCTTTGGAAATGTTTAGTGTCCCGACGTACCATCTGGCAGACCTCTAGAATCCTTTTCAAACATCACTTGTCCCTGGAAAATGTATAAGATTGATTTTAATGTGGGTCTGCCTTGATCCAACATCGTGAGGAAAGCAACCACAGAGCAAGATCACACACCAGGCTTTAGAAGTCTGGTTTAGGATTTGATGTGTCTGTTCTTTCCAGGAGTGTGGGTAGTTGAGAACTGGACCACATCTGTCTCCCTTCACATCGTCTTTTATACCTCTTGATTCAACCTTACAAAGCTATAGTTGCCGCTGCTTGGAGCATCTTGTGCTAATTTTGGTCTGTTCTCTTTATTTCATTTGTCTCTAAAACCTTGTATATGTCTAAATTCAAGGCATATTAGAATTTCAGACTTTACAGTAACACTTGAAGCTTGTGCCACTTCTTTCATAAAGAGGAAGAAGCCTGTGGGGCCTTGGTGTCCCCCAGGGAGTACACAGAGTCAAGCCTCTCTTCCTGCTGCTGCGGTGGCAGAACTGTCTTGAGCTCACTGGTGTTCTGGAAGCTGACAGAATGGCTTTCCTTCTCCAGGGAGCCAAGCAAGGAGGGTGTCTTCCATTCTGCTGAACCTGCAGCGTCCTAGTTGCAGCTTGCATGTCAGTTTGTCTGCTTTTAGTGCATAGATGCATTTATTTTGGTGTGTGTGTACTGCTGTGCAGATTCTCTGATGACCTGCTTGTTGGCTTCAGATAGAGCAGTATTGGGCCTTATGGGATATGTGATGTCATCTGGGAGCATTCAGTTATCTTTTTCCCAAAGTAGCAGGTGTAGTAAAACAACTGTCACACTGCAAAAAGAGCCAACTGATGACACAGTGGTGGTTACACCCAGACTCCACTGTAACAGTCGAGCTTTGTTCCAGAGGAATTTAGCTCTAGAAACAAAGGCTGAGAGTGTGTTTTGTGGACTGGAGTGTGCCTGGCGGCAGAGGCAACATCATGGCCTCATCTGGTTTGAGGTCCTTGAGTGATTGACACGACTCCCAGTACTTGATCTTTTTTGCCTCTTCCCAGGAATGAGCTAATTTATTATCTTGCTTTTAGATCTTATTAGACTATCTTTCCAACTGAGCGAGAATAAAATAGTCAAGGAGAACTTAAAGTTGTTTATAATGAACTTGGACCAAGATAATTGAGTAGGCAGCATGTTAGACATGGTATCGAATGGGGTACCAAGAGAAAAAGGTTTCCTGAATGGCTGAGTCACTTCCCCACCCAAGTCCCAAGAGGCTGAGCCTCAGGGGCTTCCTGTCAGAAGCTCCCTGAATAGGACTGGTAAAGTCCCTCCCAAACCCTGTGACCTTTGTGCTCTGTCCTCACAGTGTGATCTTGTGGCTGGGGGACCTCAACTACAGGATAGAAGAGCTGGATGTGGAAAAAGTGAAAAAGCTCATCGAAGAGAAGGCCTTTCAAACCCTGTATGCATATGATCAGGTACAGATGGCCACCTGTGCCCTCTTCAGGCAGCTGCCCCCCACTGTGAGGCACAGAAAAGCCTGGCTTCCCAACTCTCAGCCTCTTCTTCCTCGACTTGGGAGGTTTCTTCCTTTCATCTGCATCTCCCTCGTCCATAGCTGTCTCCCCATTGGCTCATCCCTTGAGGCGCCCATCTCCCTTGGGAGCGAGAGTGTGTTCTCTCTTGTCTCCTGTGCTCATTCATTCATTCATCTATTCAAGTTGGGACTAAGAGGGTACCAGGCTTCTCTTAAAGAAGATACTTGATTAAGATGATTTACTGATTTTTCTGAACGAGCCTCCTGCTCCTTCCTCCTCCCCTCCAGACTTGTCCAGTGTGAATGACAACTCTTTTTTGTGAGTGGCTTTCTTCACTGCCAACAGGAATCAGTTCTGTAACCTGCTGTTCTCCCCTGTTATTTGGGTTAGCATTTCTTTCTCAGAACGTTAACCATTTATAGGACAAGACAAATCTGTTTCTCTGACTCTCCTCAGGTTACTCCTCTCAGTAGATTTCAGAACTATTCAAGCGGTCAAACTATTCAACTTTATCAATGTTAAAGTTCTTTTTCTTTTTAGTCTGTATCTCCCTTTTAATATCCTTCCTATTGTCATTAGTCTAAATCTTTCGTTACCTTGTTTTCCTCCCTGTGCAGAACGATTGAAGAAAACAAATCTAAACTTTATGTCTTTCTTTATTGAATAATCTCTTTGTTTACTCACTTTTCTCTCCAGCTCTTTTTCTTGGTACATTACTTTTATTCTCTTTAATCCTCATTTCAGCATTAACCCGGTCTGTTCTGTAACTGCATGTTTACTGCCTCTATTCTGGACTGGGGTGTTCTAACTGCCCTGTAGTTTAATACCCATCTCCTGTTGCCCTCTTTTCTGGTCTTTCCTCAAGTGATCGTACCAGTTTTGGGTGTTCTCTGCCTTCCAGATGATTTTAAAGTCTATATATACCCATGTTTAAGAATCATCTTACATTAGTAGCTAAATTTTTATTATTTCCTTTTGTATGAATGTTTATTTTTCCTTGATAGTTTTTTTAGGAATTCATGTTTTGGGGAATTCGGCAACTGTTGTCCCCTGGATAGCGGACCCTGTCTCCAACGTTAGAGGACAGTCCCTCACCAGTCCACGCAGTGCCAGGCCTGGTGCTCTGGGGAGAAGGCAGGAACAGCTGTGGTTTTTCTCTCTTGCTGAGAGTGTGATCTGGAAGGAGCGCCCAGAATTAGTGCAATAGGAAAAAGGCTAGCCATTATCATAATGTGTCAGGCCCTGTTCAAGTTGACAGCTCATCTTCCCAACCATCCTGTGAGGCAAATTCTGTTATAAACCCCAAATCTACAGATGGGGAAACCAAGGCACAGAGCTTCCCCCAGTTCATATGACTAATTTGCCAAACTCCTTTAAAAAATTGTTTTAATTTAAATTTCATTCCTAATTGTTTTGATATACTTCTACTCTATGTTTCTACATACATGGAAGTTCCCCTTGCTTTTTGGACTGTATCTTTTTCTATGTAGTTTTCTCTCTCTGTATTACTGGAACAATCTGTGCTACACAGATGGAGTGTTTGATACCGGGGAGGGAGAAACTCTGTATCCATTGGTACCTAATCCTCTTGGCAACATCTCAGTAGGATGGTACTCAGGGCCCTTCAATGCAGGTACACTCTTCTAAAAGAGCCTTAAAAACTGTGCAACAGCTGGAGCAATGGTCAGCTTGCTCCTCTTCCTGGTAGTTAAGCAAGATCTTACAGAATAGCTTTCTCATGGGCCTTTCCCCTTGGGTTAGGGTTCAAATTCCAGATTGATTTCCTTTCCTCTGCTAATTCAACGTTTGACCTTTTTCTTCTGAGATTTTTTTTTTTGTCTTCTATCCTTTTGCGTAGCTGAAAACTCAGGTGGCTGCAAAGGCTGTCTTTGAAGGCTTCACAGAGGGCGAGCTGACGTTCCAGCCGACCTATAAGTATGATACTGGCTCTGACGACTGGGACACCAGGTGGGTCCGAGGTTGCTCCAGGGGGTTGGGCTAATGGAAACCCAGAAAGTTATGGAAGCACTTGCCCTCATGGACCTCAAGAAGAGGATAGGTTTCCTGTGACTTCTTCCCCGTGTTTTGCATCTGGTCAAACATTTTCTCTCCGAATCTGCTCATGAAGCAGCCTACCTTCCTGTATGTTTTATGTTTGACTGCCTTGCCTTTATTCCATAATAATTCTTGAGGCTGATTTACTTTTTAGCTATGCTTAGGGTGACAAGATGATTCCAACTGACTTAGCTTGTACTTGGTCCTTACGTAGTAGTTCCTATTTTTTATTAGTGCTTACGGTATGCCCCGCACTGTTCGATACATTACATGTGTTATCTCGTTTGATCTTCTCAATAACCCACTGAAGTAAGTATGACTTATTATCCTCATTTTGTAGTTCAGGGAACTGAGGCGTAGGAAG
The DNA here is from genome assembly GCF_041296235.1 of Equus asinus. Taxonomy (NCBI): domain Eukaryota; kingdom Metazoa; phylum Chordata; class Mammalia; order Perissodactyla; family Equidae; genus Equus; species Equus asinus. Next base: position 84,951,132 of record NC_091794.1, read on the forward strand.
ATTAAAGAGCCTCCCAAGAAGGCCAGTGTGGAGCCAGGATGTGACCCCAGGCAGCAGGAATTCAGAGCCTGTTTTAGCCACCGCTTTTGAGGCTCAGGGAGCACTTACTTCTCAGGTTGCCTCCCCGTGGGAGGCTCAGTGCAGAGAATCGTTCTGAACGGTGATTTGGCTCTGAGCTTTCGCACTTGCTTTGGATGATACCACGGGACACATGGTATCCCTCGGTGGGCCACAGTCGCTCCCGCCCTCTCAGACCCCTGGCCTGCACGGACTCGAAGGCTCTTCCCCATCATTCCCAGCTGAGCCGGGGCTCTAGCCAGGCAGGGGTGCTGCTGTGCCTGTGAGGGCCCCCAGTGTGGACTTTGCCTTTCAGTGAGAAGTGTCGTGCTCCTGCCTGGTGTGACCGGATCCTCTGGAAAGGGAAGAACATCACTCAGCTGAGTTACCAGAGCCACATGGCCCTGAAGACCAGTGACCACAAGCCTGTCAGCTCAGTGTTTGACATTGGGGTAGGTGGGCAGCTGATCCCTGTTGTAATCATTCTGTAGGGAATTGCTTCTCACAACCAAGACGCTTTGTCTCTCTCATCTCCTCCTCCCCCCTTGAGTGTAAGGAAGCTTCTTTTAAAAATTGTTTTAATTTCAATTTAATTCCTAATTGTTTTGGTATACTTCTATTATGTATTTCTACATACATGGAAATTCCCATTTGCTTTTAGTATGGTATCTTTCCAGACCTTTTTCTGTGCGTTTACAAATGAGTATGTTGGTGTTCTATATATAACATAGGGGATATTTTTCCTTTTTTGTGAAAGAGATCATGTTATGCACAGTATTCTGAGACTGTCTTTTTTCCCTCACTGACTGCATCTTAGGAGATGTTTCCATGTCAGTAAAGGTGGAGCTCCCTCCTGGGTATTTTTTTTTTTTTAAAGATTTTATTTTTTTCCTTTTTCTCCCCAAAGCCCCCTGGTACATAGTTGTATATTCTTCGTTGTGGGTTCTTCTAGTTGTGGCATGTGGGACGCTGCCTCAGTGTGGCTTGATGAGCAGTGCCATGTCCACACCCAGGATTCGAACCAACGAAACACTGGGCCGCCTGCAGCGGAGCGCGTGAACTTAACCACTCGGCCACGGGGCCAGCCCCCGTCCTGGGTATTTTTAAAGGTTGCGAAAGATTCCACAGTATGGATGAATCATAATGTATATATCGATGGTCATTTAAGTTGTTTCCAAAGTTTTGCTGTTATATGCAGTACTGTGAGGACTACCCTTCACATATATCTTTGTGTACCAGTGTGAGTATTTCTATAGAGTGAAATTCCTAGAGGGGAAATTAATGGTTGAAAGAAAAATGTATTCTAGATTTATTAGACCCTGCTAAATTACCTTACCTTTTTACACTTGTACCAAACGTGGATGAGCTGCTTTTCCCACACCCTGGTTAATCTTGAATTTGATCAGTCTTAGATTTCTGCCAACCCAATAATCTTTCATTATTTTAGATTACATTTCCCTGATTACTGGTGAGGTCGACCATCTCTTCATTTATTTATTATCTCTTTGTGTCTCTTCTTCAGTGACTTCTGTGTTTCTTACATTACCAGTTCTCAAGGGGGCAGTGCAAGTAGAGGCATATCAGAATCTGAGAGTGTGGGTAGTTTGAAAAAAGCCTAATGAATGTTATAATTAAAGTTTTATTGTTGGAAAATGACAAAAATTGTGTTTATAATTCAAAATACAGAAGAGAAAGCCTGACAAAATCTTCTTGGCTGATGAAGCACAGGTTACAAAAGCTCGAGAAATGCTGCTTTAAATCAAAGCCCTAGAGAAGCTTCCCCTTGCAGGCCTGTTGGCAGCAGCCAGCACGGTGGAGCCAGGCACTGAGCATCTCCTGCCCTGGGCCCGACACCTGGCCAAACTACCAACCAGGCTTTCCCACCACGTCATCTTTCTGCCAGTCAGGAGGCAGCTCACTTGTACAAGCTTTGCCTCTGGGGGACCCTTGCAATGCTGACATTAATTGGGTTCTTGTTAATTAAATTTATTTAGTCTTCACTTTCTGTGTTGCTATCAACTGCAGTTTCCCCATGCTGTGAATGTTCTCAATGCTGAAAAAGAGGAAGTGGGCAGAAGCCAAGGCTCTCAGGCTCTGATGTTTCCCTTCCAGGTGAAAGTCAGAAATGAAGAGCTTTACCGGAAGACCCTGGAGGAGATTGTTCGCTCCCTGGATAAGATGGAAAATGCCAACATTCCTTCTGTGTCCCTCTCCAAACGAGAGGTAGGAAGGGCATGTTAAGAATATTGGCCTCAGGGCCCAGCCCTGTGGCCGAGTGGTTAAAGTTCCACACGCTCTATGGTGGTGGCCTGGGTTTGCAGGTTCGGGTCCTGGGCACAGACCTACTCCACTCACCAGCCATGCTGTGGTGGTGTCCCACATATAAAAAAAAAAATCCAATAGGATTGGCACAGATGTTAGTTTAGGACTAATCTTCCTCAAGCAGAAAAAGAGGAGGATTGGCAATGAATGTTAGCTCAGGGCGAATCTTCCTCAGTGAAGAAAAAAAGAATATTGGCATCAGGCTCTTCTATTCACAGAACTTAAATCTCATCTGCCAAGGCTCAGAACTCCAGGAGACACCTATCAAATTACTGGACTCTAGACTCTTGATAGGCTGCTTGTAGATAAAGTGAGGCTAATAACGCTAGCTGAGAAGAGAGGGGTTATTTGTTTAGATTATGTTAATCTCCTGATCTTCTAAACCAGAAGCCCTTAAACCTTTTGTGGCTCATTTATTTCACTCAAACATGGGCCGTCCATGAGTTAAATAATGGCATAAATGACCCAGAATGTGTTTTGTTTGATTTTAGTATAACTGGTATGTATTCTTGCAATGGGTTTGTCTTCCTACCAATGCTTTGCTTTGACTGAGATTAAATTGAGTCTGAATTTCTTGGGTCTGCCTGAGTTGCTGGGAGGGAAGGCAGTATAGAAAAGCGATGGGCAGTGGGAGAAGTCAAGTAAGGGCTAAAGATTTTTCATGGAAGAGCCCCACCATAGATTATTCAGAATTGACAATACCAAGAAGTCAATCAAACGGGAATTTATGGTGAGGATATTTTTAATGCCCTAGATGTCCAGCTACTTGGAAAGATGGGCTTGGTTTTGATGTTTGGGGTAGGAATTTGTGAAGACCATTCGTATTTTGGAAATGGTCTTTGGTTATAGAAGATTTAAATTTTTATTCCTTTGGGAAATTTATTTGTAAGACAACACGAGTTCCTTGGGTTTTGGGGTTTCTGGGTTAAATACAGACAACTGGTCTTTAGTGGTAGCCACGGCCTCCTAGGTAAGTACTTGAAGCAAAAACATGATTTGAAAGAAGTAGTCCTTCATTTTCTTTCCAGAAAGGGCAAGGATTGCCCAGTTAGGGTGGCTGGGCAGGTTGCCCAGGAGAGGGCACTGGTCTGACTGGTCCCGGGCTCGTTCCCAGTTCTGTTTTCAGAATGTGAAGTACATGCAGTTGCAAGTGGAATCCTTTACCATTCATAATGGACAAGTACCCTGTCGGTTTGAATTCATCAACAAGCCTGATGAGCAGTCTTACTGTAAGCAGTGGCTGAACGCCAACCCCAGCAGAGGCTTCCTCCTGCCAGGTACGGCCTCTCTGCCCACGCTCCTGCTTCTGGTTTGGGAACCTTCCACCCTGTCTGCTCATTTTCCTAAAATAAGCTTTTTGTTCCTGAGAGTTTTCTTGTCTGCTTGAAACTTTTTAAGAGCCCTGTGGATGAACCATCCATAAATAACTATAAAATAGTGCGGAGCATGGGTTCAGTTTCAGAAGCCTTCTCAGTCATGTTTATGTTCCATAATTTCACAGAAAGAGAAAACATAAGGTTGCTGGGAAGCAGGCGCTGCTGTCGAAGGAACCATTTTCACTGTCTGCCTCACTATCGTCAGCTCCCAACTGTCTACTCTTGTGGGGCAAGACAATGGGCGGTAATCCAGAAATTACATCTGGCCCTGGAATGTACCCCGTGGCGTGCCCCCAGCTTCTCCTTTGCACTCTGTGTTGTGCTCTGAGGCAGAGGGATTAAGCCAGAGTTGTGGACAATTCACAGGCTGATACTTGCCGTATATTTTCTGCTGGATCAGGTGTCTTCATCTGACCTGGCTCAGGGCATCTCTGATCCATGCCTTCTTACTGTATTAATAATTTCCAGCTCGAGCTGTGCTCCTGAGAACTTGCATTTTATGGTAGTTGCCTATTGACCTGTTTTTGTTGGTTGTTTTCGTATCCCCACTAGGACTGCCCACTCCTCGTTCGTGTGTCTCCTGAGTGCTGAGCATGTCCATAAATACTTGTTGGTCGGCTGATCCTCTTCCTTCCTCTCCCTAACTCTTTACACCTGACCCTCTTCCCGCTTATCTTCTTTCCCCCTTTCCTCTTGGCCTCCCACCCACTGACGTTCCTTTTTAAAATTTTTCTTCAGATTCTACCATTGAGATTGAATTGGAGCTATTTGTAAATAAGAGCACGGCTACAAAGCTCAACTCGAATGAAGACAAAATTGAGGACATCCTGGTTTTGCACTTGGACAGGGGAAAGGATTACTTTTTGTCTGTGTCCGGGAACTACCTGCCCAGCTGTTTTGGATCTCCCATTCATACGTTATGTTACATGAAGGAGCCAATCTTGGACCTGCCGCTTGAAACTGTCAGGGAGCTGGTGAGTCACCTGCCACAAGGAAAGATCTAGACCCATGTAGCAGCCAAGCCAGTCAAACAAGATATTCCTGTGCCTACCTTCCCAGGAACCTGAGAATTCTTCAGCCTTCTTAGAACTTGCTTCCTCTGTCAGTTGTATACTGCTGTCTAACAAACTACCCTGAAATTTTAGTGGTTTAAGACAACGGGTTCTTGCTTCCCATGACTCTATGAGTTTCCGGTGTGGCTCTTGTGCTGGTTTTCGTAGGCTCATTTGTGTGGTTGCAATCAGATGGCAGCAAGTTGTGGAGCCAGCCCAGATCCCAGGGGCAGGGAAGGACTCTCTACCTCTTGTGGTAAAAAGCTGCAAAATGATGTGGCCGTGTTTTCAGTCTTTCATACATAATGTATTAGAGAAACTCAGCCGTTGATACTAAGATATGAAGGTTCCCTGGCCCATGATATTTTTCCCTTTTTTTGTTTTAGTCGTCACTTGGTGGTTTATCATCCTAAACTAAATTTTCTGAGATCTAAAAGGCTCCTATGGTGACAATTATAATACAAGGGAACTAGTTTGGAGCAGATTTATGGTAGTATGTATGCGTTTTTCTTCCCGCCTCCAATGCATTTTTTTTTAAATTTAGGGAGTCTTGAACTCTCTTGTCTCCATTATACAGCTGGAAGCAGAGGCACGATAAGGAGAGTGATTTGTCTAGGTCACATGGCGAATTAACCTGGACCCAGACCTGGCACTCAGGTTTTGGGCTCCCACATCTGTGCTCTTTTTCCCCAGACCACACTGTCTCTGGTTCTGACAGTGAAGTGCTGTAGGCAGGAGGTTTTTCCTAAGACGATGGCGCGTGTTTCACCTGATGCCTTGACACTGCTTCCCATAAGCCACTCCCAGTTCTCAGAAGTCGCCATCTGTGCCTTGATTGCTCCACCTGATTTCATTTTTGCCGGTGGAATGTTTGCTTGGGGGCATTGACATGCTTCCCTTCTTCCACGGGTTTGCTGTCCCCATATTGTGCGTCCTCCTGAAGCCAGCTGGCAGAAGTTCCATTGGTGGGCTTTCTTATCAGGCTTTTTACTTCTTTGCAGACTCTGAGGCCACTATGGACTGAAGACGATGGGAGCCAGTTAGAGAACCCCATGGAAATCCCCAAAGAGCTCTGGATGATGGTTGACTACCTGTACCGAAATGCGGTCCAGCAGGTAGGTGGCAGTGAAGTCATCAGACCTGATTGAGGCCAGGCTGCCTTGAGAAAGAGTGTCAGCCCCTAGAACTCTTGGCATAAAAAGTTCTTACCCTGAGGAACTTGTGGAAAGTTGTTGTTCCCCCAGGGAGTGAATGAGGGATAGATAAGTTCATGTTTCACACCCCTGTGGCACCCTGATGTTACATATGGCGCTTGATTACCCCCAAGGGAAGCAGCCTTGCACAGAATGGCCTTCCCAGCACAGCATGTTCCCTCCCCTGGCCTCTGGGGTCCCAGGTAGAAAGTCAGCTGGAGACTTCTCAGGGTGTCACTCTGCTCTCCTTTTTGGGAACTCTCTCCAGCTTCTGGGAAGGGTAGGGGCTCACTTGTTGACAAGGCAGACAGAGGCAGGGGAGTTCTAGAGGGAGGTGGGCAGGCTTTCTGGGATCAGGTTGGTCAGTTTCACTGAGTCATTTATAGAGCTCCCAGGGAGACTGATACCAACTATAATCTACCACCACTTCCAAGCCACTTACATTCTTTGGATATTCTCTTTTCACTTTTGTTTCCCTCTCATTTATTGAGTGTTACAATGTACCAAACGCTATTCTAAGTGTTTACAGCATTGCCTTATTTAGTTCTCACAATAGCTCTCAGATGAGGAAACAGATGGCCAGAAAGGTTGAAGAATTTTGTCAAGGTCCCAAAGCTGATAAATAGGTAGGATTGGTATTTGAACTCACAGACTCTGGCTATAGACGTTTTGTTTGTTTGTTTTTTCACTTTTTATTTATTTTTTCCCCTATTTTTATGAGATATAATTGACATACATCACTGTATAAGTTTAAGGTGTACAACATCATGGTTTGGCTTACATATATTGTGAAATGATTACCATAATAAGTTTAGTTAGCATCCATCATCTATATAGATACAATTAAAAAAAAGAAACAAAAGAAACAAAAAATTTCTTTTTTCTTGTGATTAACTCTTAGCATCTACCCTAACAATTTTCACATATATCATACAGCAGTGTTAACTATAGTCCTCATGCTGTACGTTACATTTCTAGTACTTATGTATTTAATCTGATCTCTTTTTCTATGAATTTGTGGGGTTTTCACATAAGTGAGATCATATCAGTATTTGTCTTTCCCCGACTTATTTCACTTAGCATAATGCCCTCAAGGTCCATCCATTGTCACAAATGGCAGGATTTCCTCAATTTTTGTGGCTGAGTAATAGTCCATTATATATATGTACCACAGTTTCTTTATCTATTCATCCATCGATGGACACTTAGGTTGTTTCCATATCTTGGCTGTTGTGATAATGCTGTAGTGAACATGGGGGTGCAGAATCTTTCCGAGTTCTTTTCATTTCCTTTGGATATATTCCCAGAAGTAGAATTGCTGGGTCATGTGGTATTTCTATTTTCATTTTTTGAGGAACCTCCATACTGTTTTCCATAGTGGCTGCACCAGTTTACATTCCCACCAACAGTGCACAAGGGTTCCCTTTTTCCCACATCCTCTCCAGCATTTGTTATCTCCTGCCTTCTTGAGGATAGCCATTCTAACAGGTGTGAGGTGATACTTTATTATGGTTTTGATTTGCATTTCCCTGATGACTAGTGATCTTGAGCATCTTTTCATGTACCTGTTGGCCGTTTGAATATCTTCTTTGGAAAAATGTCTATTCAGATCTTTTGCCCATTTTTTAATTGGATTATTTGTTGGGCTTTTTTGATGTTGAGTTGTATGAGTTTTTTAGGTATTTTGGATATTAACCCCATATCATCAGCTAGGTGGTTTGCAAATATTTTCTCCCATTCCATAGGTTATCTTGTCACTTTGCTGATTGTTTCTTTTGCTGTGCAGAAGCTTTTTAGTTTGATGTGGTCTCGCTTGTTTATTTTTGATTTTGTGGCTTGTGTGTCATTAGGTGTCATATCCAAAAAATCATTGCCAAGGCCACTGTCAAGGGGCTTTTCTCCTCTGTTTTAGAATTCACATTCCTAAGTACTCTGCTATTCTCCCTTTTCTGTTGAGCTCCTTTCACGTGTAACTTTTGAGCAATACATATTAACCTAGTTATATGGCATTAGATCATTTTGTAAAACAAATGAATATAAAGTATCCTAGGACTAGTGGAAATACCTTTATTGCCATAATCTTGATGTCACAAAGCATTGAGGTCCATTTTTCCATCTTATGATATATTTTCTTCAGTTTTTTCTTTTTCTGGTTAATCCCCCTATAACACTGCAGGAAACATAGCTACTTTAAAGGCATACTTTTTTACGTGTGTGTGAGGAAGACTGGCCCTGAGCTAACAACTGCTGCCAATCTTCTTCTTTTTGCTTGACGAAGATAGTCCCTGAGCTAACATCTGTGCCAGTCTTCCTCTATTTTGTATTTGGCATACCGCCACAGCATGGCTTGATGAGTGGTGTGTAGGTCTGCGCCCAAGATCCAAACCCATGAACCCTGGCCACCGATGCTAAGGGTGCGAACTCAACCACTATGCCACCAGGCCAGCCCCAAAGACATACTTTAAAGATCACTTTAAAGACCTGTTGTGGGAGCATGCCTGGGAAGGCCTGCAAGATGAACCAGCGCCATCAGCCTAAATCAGCTCATCTACCAGGGTGATTCACAGGCCGCACTACCCTGCTCGTTTTGCACTCTGCTGGTGATTATATTTCTAGGTCAGGAAATGGTGGCTGACTTTCTGAGAACATAATTGTTTTGCAACTCTCTTACCTTCTGCAGGAAGATCTGTTTCAGCAGCCAGGCCTGAGGTCGGAGTTTGAGCACGTCAGGGACTGTCTGGACACTGGCATGATCGACACCCTCTGTATCCTTCAGATATTCACGTGCATGTGTGTCTGTGTGTGTCTGTGTGTGAGGATATGAGTAGGAGAGGTGAGAAAAAGGAATGAGTAATATTTTAAGGCTCAAAATCTGATCTTGTGTCCTCAGCTCTCATGTTTTTCCTACTTAAAGTTTGCATAGAGAAGACTTTACAACTTTAAGCAACCAATATAGCAGGATCTCAGGAGGGCCCGGCTAAGCTGACAAACAGCTTGGCCCCTTCAAGATGTCAGTCTGGCATCCTAGCTCTGAGCAGGCAGCACTTCTGGCACGTGCTCGCTCCTGGGCCTTTTCCTAACCATGGGCAGAGGCATCCCCTGTTCCTTAACGATGGGCTCAAAGCTGCTAGCAATCACTCTGTAGCCGAAGCCTTGCTGCTTTTCCTGGAGAGCCTGCCGGAGCCTGTCATCTGTTACAGCGCCTACCATAACTGCTTGGAGTGTTCTGGCAACTACACGGCAAGTAAACAGGTGAGGGGAAGTGTTGAGCATCAGCGTACACATGTTGCAGCCCCAGGCCTCATGAGGCCTGAGGGAACGAAGTGGGTGCCATCACTCAAAATGCAATGTCTTAGAAATTCAATTCCACATCTTTCCTTCCCAAACCTGTTCTTCCTCTCATGTCCCTTTTTCTTTTAATGGCATCATTCTTAATTCCAGTGACTCACCCTAGAAACCTGAGTCACTTCTGACTCCTCCTGTTCTCACCTCCCACATGCCCAGACCTCTTGATCTGTCACCCATCTTCTTTCTTCCATTCTCGTTCCACTTACCACGGTTCAGGGCCCTGCATTCAGGCTCTCTCTCTGCTAGTTTGTTTTGCATAGCGCCATCAGATTGTGTATTCTAAAGCTCTCAGCATGTCACTCTTGGTCGAAAACCATACTTGGCTTTCCACTGCCAATTAGTGATTTTCTTAAATGTTCAAGACTTTTTATGATCTAGCTTAGTGATTCACACATACAACTGACCATGGCAGAATAATCTAGAAAACTTGCTAATAATACATTTTCCAGAGCCTCACCCCACATCCACTGAGTGAGAATGTCTTTTGGAATATAGTTTGTGCAAGCTTCCCACCCGATTCTGATGTGCAGAGAGCTGGAGGTCTAGTCTAGTTGAAGTCTAGTCTCATCAACCCTGCAGGCTTCGTGCCTGTTCGGATAGTTGTGCTTCTGCCAAAGTGGGCTTCTCACAATGTGTCCTCTCTCCTCATCTCCCCGCTCTCCTTATCTTGCCTTTTTTTTTACACTTTCTTTTGCCCTAAGTATTCTAGTCCTTACCTCTGCAGGTCCAATCTTGTCTTATATTCAAGACCCAACTAAAATGTCTTCTATTCCTTTAAGTCTTTTGAGAAACATGCAGTGAGAAGTTTGACGTCTAAATTCATGCAGTGCTTGATCTGTGCCTCTCTTTTGGCATTTGTGCCAAGTGGTAACTGATCAAGGTTTTCTGTGCACAGTCTTACTCCTGTTCCTGGAATATGGCAGGCAGTTGACACATGATTGAGTGAACAACAAGACAAATCCAAATTCTCTCTCTTCCAGGTCATTTCTACTCTCCCCACATTCCACAAAAATGTCTTCAACTACTTGATGGCGTTTTTGCAAGAACTGCTGAAAAATTCAGCAAAAAATCATTTGGATGAGAATATTCTAGGTGAGCAGCCAAGCGTCTGTGGGAAGTATGTCTGCAAACTGAGAGCCTCATTAGGAGAAGTGTGGTTGGGGGGGGGTCCCAAGTCCACTGTAGCAGAACTGTTGTGGGAGCATGCCTGGGAAGGCCTGCAAACTCAAATCGCAAGCTCTGGGTGAAGTTTACTCTCAAATAGTTTTTATAAAGCAGCAAATATCCTCCCCACCCCTAACAACACAAGAATAAGTAGTACTTCTTTTGCTGAATCGTTTGTTTTCTGTGTTTTTCATGCAGCTAGCATATTTGGCAGCTTACTGCTTCGAAACCCAGCTGGTCACCAAAAGCTTGAAATGGTAGAGAAGAAGAAGGCTCAAGAATTTATTCACCAGTTCCTCTGCAACTCCCCCTGAGCCTCCCTCTCCTCGCCGATTTTACTGGAGGCAGCCAATTTCCAGCCTCACCTGAAGAGCTGCCTTAAGAGGATGTGAGGCCACTTAGAAGCAAGAGTGGCAGCTGCCTGTTTCCTGAGCCCAGACCACCCTCCCCACCATGGCTGTCACACCCAGACCTGCTGTGAGTTGTGAAGACATGGGGGAAAACCACCACAATAAAACTGACATTCAATGTTCAACTTTAGTTATTTAACACAGATAGATCTCTATTTTTTTTTCAAAGATGTTTAAATAACTGTACTTCTTGTGCTCGCTCAACCTGCCTCCAGGGCATAGTCAGTGCCTTCCCTGTAGCCGGGCTGAGCTGCCCAGGATCAGATATTTGAACGAACTTTGGAGTCCTGAAGGGAGAATGAGTTGGACAGCAAGAATGCAAGTGGAAGCTACTGGATAAACAGGCTGCAGCCACCCCAGATGCTTCCAACGCTCTGAGGACGTGTGTGCATGCATATGACACCCCACCCCCATTCCTACTCAGATATGGCTCAACAACTCTGGGGCTGGCCGCTGGGCCTCTGAGGGCAGTACGGTGGCTTGAAAAGGAAAACACTGAAGAAACTGGTGTTCTGGTGAAACAAGTGGGACTTTCTGCGCCAGCAAATCCTCCAAATTATATATGATGCATCCCCTCTCTCGTATGTGTAATATATTTCAGTGATAAATGTATTTTTAACAGTGGTTGTTTGTATGTTTTTATCTCTTAAGAGATGGCTACTCTCAGCAGCTGGACCTTTGTGGCTTAAGCACAGGGACAGTTGGTCAGAGGCCAAAGAGATATTTGCCTGGCAGTCTGGTGGTAACAGTCACTACTCACATTTTAAAAGCAAGAGATACTACAGGCAGGTCTGATCCCCTTGACCCCTGATCTAGTCTCCGGGGGTTGTCCCACTCTGAATCTTCTAGAGAAGTAGCTAATGGGGAAAACGGGCAGTGGCTCCTGGGAGGTTCTAACAGCTAGATCTTCCTGGCATTTAGAAAAATCAGCATAATGAAGCCACATGCAAAACTGCTTCTTGGGCACGGGAACACCACTACTCTTTGGCAGTGTAAAATGTGACTTACATACACATACCGGCCAGTAGGATGACAGTGTGAAAGGTTAAAGAAAGGGAATGGCCAGTAGGTGGCGTTGACTGGCCCGGGCGCAAGTGCCGTGAAACCCGCAGTCCTCGGCAGGGGAAAAAATTGGGACAGACAGCCTAGGCAGGAGCGTGAGGAAGCAGAGTTGGGAATCTCAGGAGAGCGTCAGAGTGGGGGAAGAGGCGGCGGCCACCTCCGGCTAGGATCGAAATACTCCTAGTTCTGCTATTTGGCTCCAATCTTCCATCTTAGATCCTCCTGCTCATATTAACTGTGGTGAACGATGAGGGGCAGCTGCGGCCACAGGGAGAAATCCGGAGATGTCACAGCCTTCCAGGCTCTCCCCTTGCGGACCCGGGCCGGACTTCGGATGGCTAGCTGATCCTTCCCATTGCGGTTGTGGCTGCCAGGGCGAGGGCGGCCAGCGCAAGCCGGGCGGAGGCCGCTTCGGGTTGGTGGTTGAGGGTTCAATCCGCGTTCCTCGCGTCTGGTGCCGCGGGAGCGCCGGCCGGACTCCCGGCGGACGCTTCCCGGCGCTGGGCGAACTCCCAGCAGGGCGCCGTCTCCGCGGAGCCCCGCCCCGCCCCGCCCCTCCCGCTCTCCAATTGGAGGCTCGAGCTCAGCCCCCATGCCGCACAAGCCAACCCGAAGCGCCCGCGATAGGCGGAGCCGGTTTCCCCTCCTTCCTCCGGAAAGCGGAAGCGGAAGTGACGTTCGGGGAAGGTGGGGGCAATCATGGTGCCGCTGGGGAGGGGAGAAGCTGCCGCTGCCGCCGTTGCCGGGAGCCGCGGAGGTAAAAGGCGAAACTAGACGCGGCCTGGGTTGGGGGCTTCCCGGGGGGCGCGGGGCTTAGGCTCCCTCCTGAAGCATTTCCCAGTGGAGACCCCAGTCGGGTCACCATAGGGACCCCACCCCTCCTCCGTTTCCATGGGGATGGGTATCCAGCCCCCCTCCCCTGTTTCCATGGAGACCCGGACCCTGCCCCTCTTCGTCCGGCTTGGAGCCCCCCCCCAGCCTGTCTTCGGGTTTTTCCGTGTCGCCCCGGGCTGGGAGTTCTCCTAGCCAGGTTCCTTTTCCCAGCCTCTTCTCAGGGGTGCTCCGTTTGTACTCTTCGTTTGCCACCCTCAAACCTCCTGGTCTTGTTTGTTCCGGACAGTTGGTCTCCGCGTTGCCGCCGATGGTGCCGGGGCAGCCCAGTGGGGCCCCCGGTGTTCTTATCTCTTCTCTCAGATGCAGCGAAATGTGCATCTACTGGGTTGCGTAAGCCAGAGCAAGGGGTCGGGCCGGTTCCTCCCGGGTCTGATCCCTTGGCCTGTTTCTGTCCAGCCGCCCCACTACGTAAAGGTTCACTTTCTAATCCAGAGGAGAAAAGAAAGATAAAGTACAAAGCCAGACTGAAAACTAAAAGTGATGTGCTGATTATTTTTGAATTCTCTGTTCTGCCTGCTAAACCCACATTTGTAGAACCTGTGTGTTTGCAGGTAAAGGAAGAATCACTATTCTAGAACAGGAAAGCTTCAAATTTGGTATTTTTCCCAAGAAAGCCTATCTTCCCAGGAGAGTTTATGTTCTCAAGGGAGTATATCTTCCCAAAAACTATATCTGCACGTCTTTCATTCATTTAGGTGACGTCTCCTGAACTCCTAGTGAGTGTCAGTGTACTGTGCTAGGGGCAGTAGAAACAAAAATAAGACTAGTCATTCCCTCACTGCAGGGAGCACACTCTACAAGCCTAGCTTTTAGTGGACACCAGATTGTTTTAGGAGATAAATAGATAAGGTGATCTGCATTAGATATGCCTGATGAGGGATCGGCCCTTCTACCCAGAAGCTGAAACGTCTGTTCTAAGGAGGGAATGAATTCACAATTGTTTTCTCTACTATTGTCAGACACTGTGCTTTAATGTAATTATCTCTTTTACTCCACATAACGACTTTGAGAGAACAGGAATTACCAGTCTCATCTTAAGCGTAAGAAAAATGAGGCACAGAAAAGTTACTCAAGTAGTAAGTGACAAAGCCAGGATTTGTAAGTAGGTAACCCTGCCTCAAAGCCCTGCTCCTTCCACTGTAGACTGCACTGCCTCGGGGTCTGACTTAGGGAATATTTGAGTGGGGTTTCCTTAATTTAAGATTGATGGGAACTCAGCCGCAAAGCAGTTTGTCCCTATATGCCCTTTAGATATTTTGACCAACATTCAAATTATTTGGCAATAAGGCACATTTGGAAGATCTTGTGAACTGCTACTCATTACTTCAATTTTTTTTTTTTAAAAGCATTGCTTTTCCTTTAGAATGACTTGAAGCTTTAAAAGTTAAAAAAAAGTTATTTCCAAGGAACACGGTTTTTCCTTTTCTTTGGCCTGCTCTTGAAATGAGAGGGAAAAGGAGCTGTGTGGTTGCTGAGGAGACCCCTGGTCCTGTGGGAGGGCTCTAACTCTGGCTGTGTTCTGTTGCAGACAGGCCATCACCTTTCCATTTCTCACAATTGGGCTGAGCACGATTGAACCATGGGGGAACACAGTCCAGACAACAACATCATCTACTTTGAGGCGGAGGAAGATGAGCTGACCCCCGATGTCAAGATGCTCAGGTTTGTGGATAAAAACGGACTGGTGCCTTCCTCATCTGGAACTGTTTATGATAGGACAACTGTTCTTATTGAGCAGGACCCTGGCACTTTGGAGGATGAAGATGACGATGGACAGTGCGGAGAACACTTGCCTTTTCTAGTAGGGGGTGAAGAGGGCTTTCACCTAATAGATCATGAAGCAATGTCCCAGGGTTATGTGCAACACATTATCTCACCAGATCAGATTCATTTAACAATAAACCCTGGTTCCACGCCCATGCCGAGAAATATCGAAGGTGCAACCCTCACTCTACAATCGGAATGTCCAGAAACGAAACGTAAAGAAGTAAGTAAAGCAGCGAGTGAGGGCCCAGTTTGGCTTTGGGGAAAGTCCTTACACAACTCTCATTGGCAGTTATAGCTGAGGAGTGAAGGAGTCCCTGGACTTAGGGCCTCCGATGGCTTTGCTTGTCAGTGGTACATATGTTTCACATTTTGTTGTGACTGCTTTCTGGAACTTTTGGTTTGTATGGCCACGTTGAAAATTGGGGAAACTGGGGCCGGCTCCGTGGCCGAGTGGTTAAGTTCGCATGATCCGCTGCAGCGGCCCGGGGTTCGGATCCTGGGTGCGGACATGGCACTGCTCGTCAGGCCACGTTGAGCCGGCGGCGTCCCACATCCCACAACTAGAAGGACGTGCAACTAAGATATACAACTGTGTACAGGGGGCATTTGGGGAGATAAAAGCAGGAAAAAAAAAAAAAAGATTGGCAACAGTTGTTAGCCCAGGTGACAATCTTTGGAAAAAAAAAAAAAGAAAATTGGGGAAACTAAATTATACTTTTTCAAATTTCCTCGCCAAATCGTAAATAAAATAGAAATTTCGCTGAGGTAAGTCCATGTTTCTGATGCTGACATAACTCCATTTGGCCTATCTGATAGTGGAATAACTAGATGTGGTTTATCTCTGGGTTGTATAAATGATTTGTTTTGGAGATGAGTATCTGCAGGCATATACCTTATTAGTGAATGTTTAATGAATACTAAGGGCTAGCTTTCTTTCATAAGGATTCAGGCAAGAGACAGTAAATGAGAGCAGATTATCCAAAATAAGTTTTCATGCTCGTATTTAGCTAATGTGCATAAGGTAATGCATGTCACAATGCTTTGAAAACTAAAGCATTGTACAAATTGTACTAGTGGTGACTATTAGCAGAATAAAAGACATGGTTTAAAGGTAGTGAAATACATCATCCAGGAACTGACTACAGGTCAATTAGAAAAAATAGATCATTGGTAGTTGCAATGCCAAGGACTAAACCTAAGATGCTGCCAGACAGACACAGGGGAAATTGTTTAGTAAAATATTTTTCTCCTTTGTTGTAATTAAGGTCTTGAAATTAGAGAATTTTAGTATTCATGGCATATGGCTTTTCCTTTGCTAGCCTTAGAATCTCAGAGCTGGAATAAACGCCTAGAGAGACCATCTTGTCCTACCTCCCACCCCATGCAGGAGTCTCTCCACAGCATCTCTGACATTAATTCATCTGGTCTCTGCCTGAACACTTCCAGCATGATGAGCGCACAGTGTTTCACAGCTAAGCCTAATATCTATGCTGGCCAGCTCTGATTGTTAGAAAGCTTTTACTTGTATAGAGCCAAAATGTGCCTTCCTGCAGCTATTGCCCACTGGTTCTCGTTCTGCCTTCCTGAACAACAGCAGGTTAAACTTTCCTCCCATGGGACAGCCCATCAGATATTCGAAGATCATGAGTTTCTCTTCTGCTTCTCTTGTACGGGCTAAACACCTCCAATAACTTAAATATCCCCCTTAGGACATTTTCCTCTAGTTTCTCATCAGTGTGGTCACCTTTGATTGTATCAATTCCAGTTTTCCAAAGTCCTCTTAAAATTCATAATTGTACAGTGTCACAAGTGTGAGTCAACTAGCACTGAATACTATGCAACTCTTATCTCTGAATCTGGATTCTGTACCACCATGACTATATATTTTATTAGCAATGACATTGTGCTGTTAGCTTGTACTTGGAAACCTCTACAATCATGGTCCTTGACTGGAGCCAGTTTTGTCCCATAGGAGACATTCGGCAATGTCTGGAGACCTTTTTGGTTGTTACACTGGGGAAGTGCTACTGGAATCTAGTGCGTAGAGGCCAAAGATCATGTTAAACGTTCTGCAATGCACAGGACAGCCCCCTACAACAAAGAATTATCAGGCCCAGAATGTCAACTGGCTGTGTTCCAATAAAAATTTATTTACAAAACAGACAGTGGTCTAGATTTAGCCCACTGGCTGTAGTGTGCCTACCCCTGGACGAGAACATAGGCAGTACTAGAAGATAAGATGGAAAGGTAGCAGAGGTCAAGACATGGAAGGCAGTGACAGCATGCTAAGGGGGTTGGACTGTGCTCTGGAAATAGTGGGAAACCATCGAAGGTGTCTGAGCCCCAGAGTGATGTAGAATAGCATTTTGGAGAGATTGCTCTGCTAGCAGTGGTAGCTTGATCGCCCAGGTAGAAGATAGCTGTAGTTTGCGTTTGGGCTTTCATTCAAGTCTAATGAAGGATAGTGGCCTTGTTACGTGGAAAGAATCCAGAGCTTTTGTTGAAGTAGAAGAGAACTTGGTATCTTATTGGAGTTTGAAGAATGAGCTATGAATTGGGTATGATTCAAAGGATTCATCCATTTTTCTAAGTGTCTTCAGTTTCTTCTCTGTCTTAGCACAGAAGCCACACAGATTATTGATGTGTCTGTGCTGTCCCCCGCCCCTCTGGAAATGGTGATTCCATAAAAGGAGTCAAGAAGACAGGAAGTTTGGTGGGGAAATTGATGAGTTTGGTTGGAGTATACTGAATGCATACTCCTTGGAGAAAAGTAAAGTGAACAACTTGAGAAGCCCATTGGAAATGTGGATCTGAAGTTGAGGAAATGGCTTAGGATTAGAATTGTGGATCCGTGAAGGTGGAGTAGTTCAGACTGTGGGCAGTTTACTCAAGGGAGAAGTAAGAGTTGATCTGAGAATTGAAGGGTTAGAAAGAGAAAGAGGAACCAAAGGTCACATAGTCACAGAGCTGGGTGGAATGCAGTGTTGTGGAAGCTGAGGGAAGAGTTTCAAGAAGTGTGACCAGTCATCTATGACCCTGCGGAGGGATAGAGGGGTCAAAGAGAAGCCATTAGTTCTGCTGTCTGTGCAGCTGGATCCCATCATGAGAAGACTTTCAGTGGAGCGCTGGGGGCTGAAGCCAGATTTCGAGTGATGGAGAAGTGTGTGGGTAGTGAGGAAACAGGAGACAGGAAGTGTCAGAGGTTTTTTTTTTTTAATATAATAGTTGAAGGAAGAAGAGTGATGAGGCAGTAGTAACTCAAGGGGACTGAATCATTTTTTTAGCACAGAAAATTTGAACATGGCTTAGGGCCTAAATTTTAGGCCATCCTCAGTTAGTGAGTGCCATGTGGAAATGTTTCAAGAGCAAATGTTTGGGAAACATTAAGTTAAATCAAGACAGAGGTTCATTTCTTCCAGGATTTCTCAGAGCTTTTGATGTACTAATAACTAAAAAGGATGGAAATGGAGAATTCTCCAAGTGTTTTGAACTTGGGAAGCCATTTTTCAGGTCTCGTTTCCAAGGTCACTGTTTTGTGGAGCACATTTTAGGAAGTGCTGATCTAGGCAGAAAAGGAGGAGATGGGAGGGAGGGGACGATTACGCAATCGGTGATATTAGCTGTCACTTTCCCACTCTGTACTACTAGCAGGGCTGGTTTACTGTTCATGTCTTCAGGTCATTAGTAACCACGTTGAATAGGACAAGGTCAAGAGTGCGATGAGCACCCTCTTCAGTCTCCTGTGGATTTAGCTCACTGTCCTTTCCTCCCACCACGTTTTCGCATTCTATCCATGAGACCTACATGGAAGATTCTGTAAACTAGTCTTGAAATCACTAGGTGTGGGGTTAGTTGGGGACTGAGAGAGAAGCAGCAGTGGCTTTCGGTCTCTGAAGATCTTGCTGGATGCCTGGGTGTTCAGGAGCCTTGCCTTTCTGAGGCACCGTCTCGCCTTAGCTTGTACTTTGACAGTGATTTTATTTCTCTGGCATTTAAATCCAGTTAATTGGCCCGAAGAGGCCAATGTTTATGACTCTTTGATAGCACTCTTCCTGATTTCCTTACTGCCTCCCCCCTTTTTTTCTGAACTTGGTCCTTTTCTCCATCTCCGTGCCCAGGTGTTAGTCTTGAGAAATCACATCATTTGATAACTAGTTCGGCATCTTAGCTTCCTAAGCAGCTTATTTTCTGAGTCAGATTTTGGCCTGATTTTCCTGTTTACCCTGGATTGTTCCATTGTTTCCTATAGTGTGTAGTCGGCTTACCTATTACTTCATTTTTTTTCCTCATGCTTTTCTTGCGCAAAAATAAACCAGCCAGAACCTTGCTCCAGATAGTGTGTTCTCCTTCCACAGGGCCACTGGTTATGCCGACTCTAATTTCACGTATCTCATTCTCACACTTGCTCTTTTCCTACCCTCTACCTGTTGATTTGGCAGCTTTGAGAAATTCCAATCAAAATACCGTTATTCTGTGCAAGGTCAGCCTTCTTAAGCTTTGTTCCTTCAATACCTTTCTGCTCCTTGTTTCTAAGCAGCTGTGTTTCCTTTAGTTGGTTCACTCAGTCCATGGTTTCCAAACTTGGTTGCTTCTGTGCCCTTCCTGAGAATGTGCCAGGACTGTCATCCTGTTTATCCACCTGTGTTTGAACCACATTGGTGAACGTCATGTACCCCCCGTGGCTAACTGACCTTGCCACTTTTCTCCTGCATACTTGGCCAGAAGTCTGAAGAAACCCAGAATCCTATACGAGATACGTTCTTCATGTTGCCCCAAGGTATTCCAGTGTGTTGATAAAGAAAGAATGTCTTTTTCTACCAAGAAGCACTTAACAGTGATGCTTTATGAACTAGGCTGCTTGCTCTATTGGTCAGTGACACTCCAAAAGGAAACTTCTTTTTTTTTACTGTGACAAATTTTAAGTGTAAGAATAAGGGGAAAAATTTTGATTCCAGTGTCTTGGAGCCTTTTTGCAATGTGTCCTTTACTTCGGGAGACCTAGTTCCAATGGCATTACTCATTACCAGTCCCTTTGGCAGAGGAATGATCCACTCAGACAAACCAGGATGTTGTGGACTCTCCCAGAGGGGAGCCACTCACTTTTAGTCTTTGCAAACTGTGATTACATTTTCTCACAGGTTCCTTCTGAACTCCCACGGACTTGCCATTCAGAACGAGGACAGACAGAGACTGTTTCTGCTTGAAATTCTAGTGTTAAGGATCCATTCATTCTATACACAAGCTTTTACTTATTGAGTGTGTATTTTTGTCAAATATCAGGAAGGACAAAGAAACAGTCCCTGCCCTGAGGGGCTTGGAATCTAGTAGGGAGACTGCTAGAGATATATGTGCCAGGTTCTGCGGGAATCCAGGGCCGGAAGCACTTTCCATGTGCCACCAGATGAAGCTGTTTTAGCGCTGTCCCCTGCACACCTGCATGTGTGCCGTGTCCCTCTCTGCAGCCATCAGCATTTCCATCACCGAGGCCCACTGGCCTGGACGAGGGACAGCGGTTGTTTTGTGTACATATTGGTTTTCTAGCATAGTGCTGCAGGAGTAACAGGCCTCAAATTTAATTTTATATTGGCTGTATCTCTTGGGTATTGCTGAAATTTTGCTATTGTAGAACATTGGAGAAATAACCCGAATTTTAATGTTTTTCTCCTACTTAAATCAAGCTTATTCTTAAACGGTTTCTTCTGTGATGTGCAAAGGGATAATTTAGACCTAGCTTCCATTTTTGTTTTGGAATATGCTGCATGGCCTTGGGCAAGCTGCTCTGTTTCCTCTTTTGTAAAATTGAAATAAAAATATCCCATTGCATTTTGTGGAGATTAAATGAGAGTTCTTCATCTATAAATATACAACAGTGTGTATAAAACATTTAGCGTAGTGTCTGGTGTGTCGTGGTGGTTCAGTGGATGTTCATTTACCTTCTCTTCCTTGTAGGCCCCATGATTCTTGAAGGAGGTACGGTGTAAGAAGAGGTTCAAATGGTCTCTGTTAGGAACTCTTTGGGAAGCACGTTCCCCTTAAAACAAGGTGATAAATGGTGGTTGAGTTGCAGGACAGCCTATAGAAATCCCGTAACCCCTACCTAGCTGGACCGTGTGTTAACGTGGAATGTGAGCCACCATTTATAACTGTGTTTTAAAATGAGAACAGGTGTGTGGTCCTACAGCAGGGGGTCTCTGAACACCAGCCGCCGCCACAGGTAAGCGTCCGCTGTCACACGTGCCTCCCTTTGACTTCCTTAGCACCAGGCCACCCTCAGTTACTCCATGGTGGGCAGTTGAGGCACCTGGCAAGGCTGAGGGCTTGTAGAGCTCGAGAGTGAAGACTCCTGCTATGCTGGCAGTGGCTGTGAGGGGAGGGTGAGAGAGCTAACACCTGTTGAGTGCCTACTATGTACTCGTCACTGTGTCAGGGCTTTAAGATAGTTTTGCCTTTCATTTTTATAACAATTTTAAAAAATAGGTACTGTTAGCTCTCATTTTACAGACTAGAAAACTGAGGCTTAGAAACATACAACTAGCAAATGATAGAACTGAGATTTAAACTGAAGACTTTCTAGATGCCAAAGCCAGTGCTTTTCTATCCTAACACACCATCTTCACAAAGACAGAGGGGAGAATCAGACCCTGAGACCTGTCAGCTGTGGAGAACGCTGAGCAGTGAGGAGCAGCAGGATGGCATTAGTTCTATAAGGGTAGAGGGTTAAAGTGTGGAAACAGCTGTATGAATTCAGCTCTCGTGGGGGGCAATGGCAAGTAAGAAACGAGGTCGCTTCTGAGCTCTCGTATTTCTACTGGGAGCTCTTTGGTTGCACACTATGGAGGAGGAGAGATGAGATCAGTGCTGGCATGGGAACAGAGTTGGTATGGAGAAATGGAAGGGAAGTCCCTGGTGATGAGGAGGAGAGGGCAGCTCCTACGGCCAGAGCAGCCAGGCCAGTCATTGGTTGGTGAGAATGTCCCTGTGCTGGGTGCTCAGAATCAGAGGCCCCCGTCCTTCCTGAGTGTGCGCCCGTTGACGTGTGGAATCTAGTTCTCCCAGTCTCATGTCTTTTCCCTCCAGCAGAAACCCAGACTTTTTTCTTTTCTGAATTTTTTAAAGCTTTTGTCTCCTAGAGTACCAGTGTTTAATTTTCTTGTTTTTCCTTATCTCATTCACTTTCCTTCTCTGATTCTGTTGACTTAACAGGGCAATCGTCTTTGTCAAATATTTCTCTATTCTAGAACTACTCAGAACACTTTGTAAGTCAACATCAGTTCTCTGAAAGCTCCTGCTTCCTGCCCATTGCTACCGTTAGACCCCTGTGCTTTCTCCGAACTCCTTAACTTAGTACTGGACAGCTGTCTGTGGCCACAGAGGAAAATTAAAGTGATGCAATGCTTAAGCTTTTTGGGGGAAATGAGTTTTCTTTATTATCCAGTGAAATCTTCAGCGTCATTATGTTCATATTACACTAATTAATTTCGATAATTAGTTATGTGTCACCTCTCCCTCAAGTTCTTTAACTTCGGCTTGGGCATCACCTCCTTCGAGAAGCCTTTTGTAGTTATCCCCAAGTCTAAGTTAGATGCTTTTTCTCTGTATTTCTCTATATTCTGACATCCATTGTCAGTACAGCTTGTCATACCATATTGTTCTTATCTGTTTATTTGTTTGATTCTCCTCTTGACTTTGAGCTCCTCGAGAGCAGGGGCTATTTTTTTTTTTTAATTCCTAGCACCTGGGACAGTATAATCCCTGGAACATAATTTTTTAAATGCATGCATGATAAACCTTTAACCTTTTAAGTCTACCAAATGTCGCAATACATCCTCTATGTAACCATGAAAACTTACACGTTTTTTGCAACTTCCCGTTCTGATCCAGTTTGAGGAGGTTTAGTTTTCCCTTTTTGTGAAACTTGGTGTTATTTAAAAACGATTCTGAAAGACACAGAATAGTGACTTCCATTTACTGCCTCCCTCCAGATGGGGTGAGAGAGTATTCATTTATTCGGCATATTATGGGGGAGCAGGCATTTGCTTTCACTGTCAGCCGTCTCTCCCACCTTTAAATATAAATCCCTTCCCCAGCGTGTGCCCTCTCCTCACTGTGTCTCCTCTCTCTCTCTCTTCAGCTGAGTTTCTTGAAAGAGTAATGATGTTCATTGTCTCCAGTTCTTTCTCCCGACTTCTCGGCCTGTTACATTCTGGCTTCTGTTCCTACCCCTCCAGTGAAGCTAGTCTCACTGGGGCAGTTGTGATCTCGTAAGTCGACTGAATCCAAGAAATGCTTTGTCAGTCATCTCTGCTGCATTTGACCTAGTCCACCATCCTCCTTGAAACTCTCTTCCTTTGTCACTTGTCACTTATAGTCCGTGTCATTACTTTCCTCAGCATGAAATCCTGCTGGTTTTGTTTTGTTTGTTTAGTCATTCATTCCTTCGTTCAACAAATATGAATCATCGAGTGCCACTTCCCCAGAAGGCTAGTCCCCAAGGCTGTGGCACTGAACAAGACAGACAAGGTCCCTGCTCTCATGGAGCCTGTAGTCCAACTAAAGAGTAGCCGTTTATTGGTCCAACTCAACAAATATTTATTTAGTGCCTCCTGTTTTCCAGCTACTGCTGTGCCTAACAACTAAATAGATAATGATGTAAATTGTTTAGTTGTGTAATTATTTAATTGTAATGGTATCATGTGCTTTAAAGAAACACAGGAAGCTATGAGAAACTATAATAAGGAGACTTATTCTGCTTTGAGGTGGGGGTAGGGGTCAGTCAGGGAAAAGTTTCTTGAGGAAGGAGCATTTAATGGAAGCTTGAACTGGCCAAGTAAAAATACCTGGATGGGAGTAGGGGTTGGCAGGGCAGGGAGACAGGGAGGGGTAGTTAATTATTGATTGCACTGTTACCTATAAAGTTATCAACTGCTGTAGCATCTTGAGAATGAAGTTTTGCTCTTATCATTCGTCATTGTCATAAACTCTTTGGTTGAGACATGTAGACGCCTTTATTGCAGCATGCACAGTCCCCATTCTTCCTGGTCAGTGATTATTTTGAAACTCTATCTGGCAGAACCAAAGAGGTTTTTAGTCTTGTTGGGAAATCAGGATATATGCATGAGAGGGTAATTAACAGTGTAAGCTAAGTGTCGAATGAGTGCTGTAGTTAACTATTGTTGGAATTCGGAGAACGGCACTGTCACTTAGACCTGGAGTAATTGTGGAGGGCCTTGGAGGTGGTGGGACTGAAACTGAAGGAAGAGAGAGCTTCGGAAAAGCGAAGAAGGAGCAAGGCATTTCCAGTAGAAGAGAGGAGCGAGCAAAGGCGGGCAAGTAGGAGTTCAGCGCTGCAATTAGGGAAGGGTGTCTGTTGCCTGTGGGCCTGGACAGAGCCTCCTGCCGGATGGTCAGGCAGTAATGTGATAGAAGGTGGAAGGGCCCCTGGGAAGGACCTTGACTATCACGCTAAGGAATTGGGATTTTATCGTTTGAGCAGAGAGACGGCACCTGCAGCACGCTGTTGTAGAATAAATCTGGCAGTGATTGGCTTCAGAACGAGGCACTGAGACGCGACAGTGCCTGGACTAGTGGGTCAGTAACAGGTGTTGATGAAGCTCCTCCTGTGTGGCGCTGGCAGGGCAAGGAATGAATGAGCAGGAGAGCCCTGGCCTGAGGAACCTACAGACTTGTGCAAGATCTTCCTGGGGGTTGGGCAGATGAGA
Source organism: Equus asinus (assembly GCF_041296235.1). Taxonomy (NCBI): domain Eukaryota; kingdom Metazoa; phylum Chordata; class Mammalia; order Perissodactyla; family Equidae; genus Equus; species Equus asinus. The sequence goes on from NC_091794.1 coordinate 84,975,496, forward strand.
GAAGGAGTGGGAGGGGAGACGGGAGGAGTCAGGGCCCCTCCCTCCCCACCCCCACAAGTTTTAGGGGTTGGCAAACTATGGCCCACAAGCCAGATCCATCCAGATACCTGTTTTTGTAGAAGAGTTTTTACATTTTTAAATGATTTTTTAGAAAATCAAACAACAGCATTTCATGATCTATGAAAATGATATGAACTTCAAATTTCAATGTCCATAAATAAAGTGTTTTTGGAGCACAGGCTGGCTTGTCCATTTATGTGTTGTCTCTGGCTACTTTCACATAGAGCAGCAGAGTTGAGTTATTGTAACAGAGACTGCATGGCCCGCAGAGCCTAAAATACTTACTATTTGGCCCTTTACAGAAACCTTGTCCACCCTTGAGTCACACCCGTCCTTATCCCAGGTCCTCTGTTCTCTGAAACTGAATGTCCCTCTTCCTACCTGAGGCTCTTCCCTCCACCCGGGCTTTTAAATATCGCTTTATTTTTGTGTTCCTCCCCAGATCCTCAGCTTCTCTTCTTCCAGGACCTTTCTCCTCCCAAATGTGCTCAGATCTATCCTACTTAAAAAAATAAAAACTTCATCAACTCAAAAGCCCCCATTTGGTGCTGCTCCCCATCTCTAGTCTCTACCTTCACACTCCCTGTCACTCATTCCCCTTAATCCAGACTTCTGACCCCAGCAGTCCGTTAAACTAGTCTTGCTAAGTCAGCAGTGAATGCCTAGCTGCTGAATCCAGTAGTTTCCTCAGTCCTTATCTTCCATGTTTTCTCTGACATTTAACATTTTGATCATTCTCTTTTCCTTGAGACCCTTTTTTTGTTGGCTTCTGTGACATCGTTCTCCTTTGCTTCTCTTCCTGTCTCCTTGACCCTTTCTCCTACTCACCATCAGTGGCTTCTCTTATTTTACCAGTACCTTAAACATTGGTTACTTTCAGGGGTCTGTCCTTTGTCCTCTAATAAGAGCTATTATTTTACTGAGTACCTACTATATGCCAGTCACTGTATTTAAATGCTTTATACAGATTATTCCTAATCCTTACAACAACCCTAAAACGATAGATTTGTTTCCTCTATGTTATATATAAGGAAAGTGCAGCTTAGTGAGCTTAAATAATTTCCCCAAGGTTACACAGTAAGTGGCAGAGCTGGGGCTTGAACCTGAGCCTGCCTGTGGACAGGGAAAGGCAGCTGTTATCTGTGTACAAAAGACTCCTGCCATAGACTGTCCTTTTAGCTTCTAGCCTATATGTCTGACTATCTACTAGACCTTTCCACCTGGAAGTCCTGGCAGCATCTCAACTTATCATCTCTCTCCCACCCCCCATCCAGCCCCAGATTGGTAGTGTGACCGTCTATTTAGTCATTCAGGCCATAATCTTGGGAGTTGATCTCGACTTTGCCTCTCCCCGACCCCTTCCACTCCTTGGCGCCCAGTTGTCACTACAGCCGGTTATTTCTCCCCCTTTAATTTCTGCGGCTTCAGCTCTCAGAATGTCCACTGTCACTTCCTGGTTCAGATTCTTCTCATCTCTCTTCTGGACTGTTGCCCCTCTTCTCTTAATCTCTACCCCTTCTACTCTCTTACCCTTCCAGTCCGTCCTCCCCAAGGCTACAAGAATGATGTCTCCTAAACCCCAGATCTGCTGGTGTTGCTATCTTGGTTAAAACCTGCTGCTGGCTCCCCATTGTCCTATTCCTCTACTCCATAGCTTGACTAAGGAGGCTTTGCCTTATTTTCTAGATTCTTCTCCCTCCAACCTCTCACATATTACAGGTGTGTTTGTGGTTCACCACAACATATAGTGGTACCAGTGTGTGGTACCAGCGCGCTCATTTATCTCTCCATGCAGTTCCCAAGGTGTTACCTCTTTCTCGAATGCCCTCTTTTCCTGGTTTGTCTGAGGAACACCTTTTCAGTTTATCCCTAAAAAAATAGGCAAACTGAAAGCAAAAAAAAGCCGCCCTCAGTTCAGAGAGAGTCCCTCAGCTTCTGAGCCTTCACTGATTTCCAGTCTTTCTGAGAGTGGTTGGGTTTCCCTTTTTTATGCTCCCCAAGCACGTTGGGTATGTATGTGTTGTCAGGCTCAGCACAGTGTATAATAATCTGTGCCTGTCTGCCTCCTTAAAACCAGTGCTCTGTAAAAGCAGAGATTTTTGTCTTGTGTATTTTTTTATCTGTGGTATCTAGCTTGTTGACTAGGACATAGCAGTTCAGTAACTGTTGAATGAATACCAGTAGTGTAGTCAGAGATAAGGATTGAAGCTTTGGAGAAAGGTCCAGATTAAAGCATGAAGATGTTCACTAAAGCTGAAGAGTAGACAATACTAGCACCCAAAGTACTTTCACAAATGTTTTATCTCATTTTGTCCCACTCAAAGGACCATGAGACAGACAGGGCAGGCGTTAATATTAGCATTGTAGAAATAAAGCAGCTGAAGTTCAGAGAAGTGAAGTGACTCGTTCAAAGGCTTGAGCATGAGTGCCAGAATTCCGTCTCCTGCAGCCAAGTCTAGTGCTGCTTCCCCTGCACCAGGGTGGAGGCGGGGAAGATGTGGAGATGAGAGACACGTTCTGGAATAAATCTACATTGGCGGGTGAAGGAAAGGACTGGCTCAGAGAAGAAGATAAAGAGAGCGCCACGAAATTACTGGGTTTTTTTTGTGAAGAACAAGTTTTCAGAAGGAGAGGGCATCATCGATGAGATATTTTTGCAAGTAGTGAAGGAAAATGGGGAAGGATGAAAGAGTTTGACCACCAGGAAGTTCAAGAGAATAGCTTTGTATAGTGAAGCCAGCTTGCCAAGTGGTTAAGGAATACGTGGACATTGAGGGAAATGGAGGCATACGTGTATACTACCCTCTCAAGAAGTTTGGTGGGGAAAGGAAACCAAGAGGCCAGTAGTTTGAGAAATGTCATACTGCCAAATAGGCTGAGAAATTCTTGATACATTATTTTCATTTTGGACTTGAAAATATACAGTGGTGGAACCAGCCTGGTGGCGTAGTGGTTAAGTTTGTGCACTCTGCTTTGGTGGCCTGGAGTTCGCAGGTTCAGATCCTGGGCACAGACCTACACACCACTCATCAAGCCATGCTGTGGCAGTCTCCCACATACAAAATAAGGGAAGATTGGCACAGATGTTAGTTCAGGGACAATCTTCCTCAAGCAAAAAAAAAAAAAAAAAAAAGAGGAAGATTAACAACAACGGTTGGCTCAGGGCCTATCTTCCTCACCAAAAAACAAAAAAGGCAACAACAACAAGAAAACATTTCAGGGGAGGGGCCAGCCCCATGGCCATGTGGTTAAGTTCATGTACTCTGCTTCAGCGGCCCAGGGTTTCACCAGTTCAGATCCTGGGCATGGACATGGCACCACTCATGAGGCCATGTTGAGGTGGCGTCCCACATGCCACAACTAGAAGGACCCACAACTGAAATATACAACTACGTATGGGGGGATTTGGGGAGAAAAAGCTTGAAAAAAAAAAAGAAAGGAAACATGCAGGGGAAACCATGCTAGTATATATGTGACTGAGTATGTAAATTTCAGGTTGTTTTAGGCTTAATTTAACATTGGTCAGTTCCCATCAAGATATAGTGCCAGCGGGCAGGGTGTTTAATCAAGCCTTAAAACGAAGTCAAATTGTATTTGAATGTAGGCAATTGTAACAGTATATGCCCATACCAGAGGATAGATATTTACTAGAGTCTGAAAACACCCTTCTGTTCATTTAGAATATTCACCTGCCTCCAAGCTTCTCTCTTCCCCATTACTCATTTGTAGTCCAGGTGTCATCTGAATGATGGGAAGATTTCCCCACCTTGTTGGGAGTGGTTTTCTGTATTTATGATAAAAACCTATTTGTGTCATCCACATCTCCTGGGAGCCAAGCTCTGGGGGGAGTTAGGCCCTGGGCAGCTCTTCTGTCCTGTTGATGAGGTCTCCTCTGTCTGCCAGGTAAAGCGGTACCAGTGCACCTTTGAGGGCTGTCCCCGCACCTACAGCACAGCAGGCAACCTGCGCACCCACCAGAAGACTCACCGAGGAGAGTACACCTTTGTCTGTAATCAGGAGGGCTGTGGCAAGGCCTTCCTCACCTCCTACAGCCTCAGGATCCATGTGCGAGTGCACACGAAGGAGAAGCCATTTGAGTGCGACGTGCAGGGCTGTGAGAAGGCCTTCAACACGCTGTACAGGTCTGCATCTTCTCCCAGCGTGCCTCCCACCTCTGACCCTAGCTTTGTCATGACTGCAGAGCACTCTCTCCTTGCACAGTACAGATGTTCACTTTCAGGCCTTCAAAGAGCACAGCAATGCTCAACTGTTTAAAATGCATTAGAGGAACTCGTTACTTAGAGATTGACATTTATTGGGTTGGTTAAAAATGATAGTACGTTGTGTTTCCATTTGTATTTCCTGGAGTGACATTCTGGCCTGGGGATTTTATTATTTGGCACAGGGTAATATTTCCCATTGGCTCAGGATCTTGGTACTAGGCTTCTATCATTTTCTTTTCTACATCACCTTGAAGATTAACTTTTTTCTACCCTGAGAAATGAGGAGTGGTCCACTCGTTAGCCATTTCTCTTTTCCACTGTTTGTATCAGAAGACTTACGTTAGTCTTCAACGCTGGGTGTAAAATAAAAAACATAATAATAGCTTACACTTAAAAAGCACTCACTGTACGCTAGGCCCTGTTCTGAGTGCTAATCCTCGTGGCAGCTGATGAGTAAATGGAAGCACAGAGAGGTTATTTAACTGTCTCCAGGTCCCCCATCCAGTAGGAGGTGGGACCAGGATTTGAGTCGCAGGCAGTCTGGCTCCAGAGTCACACTCATACCTCTCTGCTGTATACTTCTCTGACTATCTCTTTGAGCATACAATTTTGGATACTCATCTATTATGGATATAGAATTCTTCTGCACTTGATCCTGAAGGACATTAAGCTGACAAGGGGAGGCTGTGTAGTACATTATCACAAAGGCAATTTCTCTGGGATATCTTGCAGGCTGAAAGCACATCAGAGGCTTCACACAGGGAAAACGTTTAACTGTGAATCTCAAGGCTGCAGCAAGTACTTCACCACACTCAGTGATCTGAGGAAGCACATCCGAACCCATACAGGAGAAAAGCCATTTCGGTAGGTCTTTCTATTGTCTATTTGTCGCTGACTAGGTTTCAGTTGGGGGTCCGGAGGTACGCTAAAATTTTTCAAAGTGGAGAGAAAATTCCCTTCACCAGCTCTTTGGCAGTGTTAGCTCTCCCCAGGATGGCTATAACCAACCACTGCAGGTGGGAGGAGTGGTGATGGAACCAAGGGCATCCTTACTCTGTGGGTGACGGCCTTTCTGCCTCCATTTTCCCCTTTATTTTCTAGACGCATTGTTGAAACTCACTTAGGTGGTAGGTACTTTAATCAGTGCTGGAGAAGTACTAAGACAGTGGCTCTCCTCTTGAGAAGCTTGGTCTGGTGGAAAAGAACCACAAGTAACCAGACAGTCTCTGAGGCTGAGATGCCCAAAGTGCTTTGAGCACAGAGGGAAGGATACGTATGAACAAGGTGGGAGGCGGGGAGACGAGAGGGGAAATGAGGGGTAGGAATGCTTAGGCTAGGGGGGCGGGTATTTTATTTTGTTACTTGTTCACTTTTTGCTTTGTAGTATCTCATGTGTTGTATACACAGACATACAGGAGCCTCCATTTTTATCTGTGTATTTAAATTTATGTATATGTACATATATATACATTTAATAGATACATGTGTAAATGCATAAGCTTTTAAGGAAGGACTGGTGTCATCTATTTTCTTCTCTGCTCAGCATATAGCATGATTCTGGGCATTCAGTAGGGGTTCAAAAACAACTTGGGGATGATTATGTGACATTTTTAATGAGAAAATCAGTTTGTAAGGATTCCGTCTAAATATAATATAGATGTATTACAGAAAATTGCCCATAAACAGTGTCTTTGGATTTTGGCAGGAGAGATTGCTGTTATGTTCATGGCATCAAATTTGCTACCTTTCCCTTCTCAAATCACTCATCTCCTCGTTAGGATACCAAGGAATTTAAAAGTCTTCAGGGACAGTCAACTCTTAAACACCAATTAAATGGAATTGTGTTTTAAAATTACAGATGCATTCCTGAGTCATGGCCCCTTTAAAAGCAAGAGTATTTAGATTTTAGTTACTTACTCTTCCAGATGCTATGAAGCTTAGGTTATTTTTTTGTTCCATAGGGCTCTTGAGGGAACTCTGATTTCTATTCAATCACGTGCATTTTTGTGATGATTAAAACTGCTAATTTTTCTTTAATATTAGATGAGACTTTAGACACAATGATTACATGTAATTAAAAAGTAGAATGCTGGGGCCGGCCCCATGGCCGAGTGGTTGAGTTCGTGTACTCTGCTTCAGCAGCCCAGAGTTTCACCGGTTCGGATCTGGGGTGCAGACACGGCACCGCTCATCAAGCCATGCTGAGGCGGCATCCCACATTCCACAACTAGAAGGACCCACAACTAAAAATATACAACTGTGTGCTGGGGGACTTTGGGGAGAAGGAAAAATAAAATCTTTAAGGGGGGAAAAAAAGGTAAAATGCTTTAGAGAAGCTTTCTATTTAAAGAAATAAAATATTTTGGCTTATGAAAAAATGCATTCATTCATATAAATAGTTAGTGAAGACCTGCTATGTGCAAGAACTATAGCAGATGTAAAGAACCACATGGACCCTGCCCTCAGAGTTTACAATCTCAGAGAACAGATAACAGGTGTATACACATAGAGATAAAATAAGATTGGAAATGACAGGTGCCGTGAAAGAAGCATGTAGATAAATGCCTTAGCAGTTTTGAGGAGGGGTAGATTACTTCTAGCTTTGGTTGTCAAGAAAGGAAAAGAGAAGTAGATCTCAACACTGCAGATTATAGGTAAGCCGTTACAGCCAGTATGTTCGGACTGATTTCACTCGACTGTTGTATCTCAGGCTCTGTGCAGGTCTGAGAGCCTCTGTACCCACTGTTGATGTTCCTAATACTGCACTGGCAGATTTTCCGTATGGGCTCTCCTTGTCAATAGAATTCTGTTAAATAATTCATCAAAAGGCTTTTATTGTCAGGCTTTCAACATGTGCCTTACCTGTAGGACAAGAAATACTTACTCTGGGCCGTCAGCTCCCTCTGATCCCAGATTTGTCACCTTACTTTTCTAGGGACCTGTCATCATTCCCATCTCTAAAACCAATTCCATCGATCTGATCCTAGTATTCTGAACTTTTGTTTTAGTTTGAGTTTGTATTTACAAGAGATAATGAAGATAAAGGTCTGTTGGCTAATGCCTGCTGTTTGTCTTTGCTTAAACAACTTATTTAGGTGTGATCATGATGGCTGTGGAAAAGCATTTGCAGCAAGCCACCACCTTAAAACTCACGTCCGTACACATACTGGTGAGTTTAGGCTAAGTTTTATTTTTATTTTAACCTTTGTCAAGCCAGTAAACATCTATGTTTCCATTGAGATTTGTAGAGCTCCATGGAGGGAGCAAGCCTAATCAGTGTAGCCTTCACCTATAATGTTTGAGTTTCTTTCAGAGGGAAAAGGATCTAAAGGTTAGACTCAGGAATCCAGCCTTAAGAAAGAAACCAATACAGAGATACTCAAAAACAGAACCTGGGAAAAAAACTAATCTTCTCTTTAAACTTCCCAGGAGCAGGCCATTCTCAGTGCTTTGCTCTTCATTAAGTTTTAGGACTGAGATGATTAACATGTAATTCATCCAACTTAATAACAACTGTTACCTGAACCCTCATAAGAATATTTTCTTCCGTCTGTTAGGGAAAAGTAGATGTCTTAATCCAGTGAAATGACTTTTGGTAAAATTAACACTATTTGTCATTCTTGCAGGTGAAAGACCCTTTTTCTGCCCCAGTAATGGCTGTGAGAAAACATTCAGCACTCAGTACAGTCTCAAAAGTCACATGAAAGGTCACGATAACAAAGGACACTCATACAATGCACTTCCAAATCACAGTGGATCAGAGGTGTGCAGTGTTTTGTCTCTTGTTTTGATCGGGGCAGCACAGAACAGCAACAATTGTTTGTGTATCAAAATAAAAGGTTAAAACATCTCTCTAAGTCTGGCAGTGAGAGGGAAGAAATCAGGGTCAAGATCTGTGTCTTTGTGATGTGGTGGTGGAAGCCAGCAATGTTACCAGGCTCCCTGTGCTTTAGCCTCTGAGCCCCCTCTGCCTCCCTTCCATCAGGTATGGTGGAAGAAGGTGTCTTGAAACCAGGGGTCTCAGAATGGCTTCCGAAAGGCCAGCCAGATGCTCTAAAAGGGTGTTAATTTCCCATTCATATCTATAAAATGATATATCTGTACTTGAATTTGGGACCCAAATTAATGATTTGCTTCACACGTCCATTAATCCATCATTGGAGAACCAGGCAGAGTTTGGAGGGTCCCTTGCCCTTTTGAATTGTCTGCCGACCAGAATGTCTGAGAGCCACTGCTTTAAGGCACTGCACCACAGAACCAGCCACTGCAAAATTTTAGGCAATTTTGTATGTTGTTTACCAAGCCCTTCTACCATATTTCCCTCTCTTCTACAGCTCCTTTCCAGAGAGATTCTGGGATAAATTATCTGTTATTACTTCTAATGTGGTATTGGGCACTTATGTCTTTTAAACCTAGGAAGTGAGTACTGTTATTATCTTACTACTTCATAGATAAAGAAACTGAAGCACACTGACCCTCTTGAATAATGAGGTTCTTTATGTATTTAATATGATTTTGATTTGGAGAGAGACAGCATACTTCAATTCTGTGGTTTCTAATTTTTAAACTGCAAGGGATCTTTTTGAAAGGTCTTTCCCCTTCTGTTTTATTAGTGATGATGACTAATATTAACTGAATGTTTACTATGTGCCAGGTACTGTGCTGAGTGCCTTTGTATGGATGATCTCACTCACAGAGCTCTGTGAGGTCAGTACTATCATTATCCCCATATTACTGATAAACTTGGAGCAAGGAGAAATTAAAGAACTCACTTAAGTATCCAAAGCTTGCCATTAGTCTGATCCAGAGCCTGGTTCTTGACCCCGATGTTGTCAGAGGCAAACAGCATTGGTTGTGAAAAGTGCAGCCTCTGGAGTTCAGCTGCCTGAATTCACATCCAAGCTCCACCCCTAATCAAACGGCTTTGTTGTGCCTCAGTTTCTTCATCTGGTAAGACCCAATAAAAATATTAAGATTTGAGAGTCTTTGTCTGCTAAGCTGCATATATGAAGGCATGATCAGTTTTCTCATTTTCATAACAATCCAAGGACAGTTCAATTGCAGACAACCTTTAAGTATTGGAGTGCCCCAGTGTACAGTGCTCAGACCTCATCTTCTCTGGATTCTGTTCACTCCCCAGTGGAGGGAATCTCTTCTAGTGTCAGGCTATAAATGCCATCTGGATTGCCTTTGAGTCCTAAATTTACGTCTCCAGCCTGGTCTCTTCCTGAGCTCTAGACTTGTGCTGTTAACCACCCACTCCACCCAGATATCATCTGCTCTTCTCGAACTTGACATGTCCAAACCTGTTCCTCCTGAGTCTTCCCCATCTCCCTAAATGGCGCCTCCTTTTTTCTAGTGGCACAGGCCAAAAATCTTGGAGTTGTTCTTGAGTCTTTTTTCTTTATACCCCACATCCACCAGCAAAGTCTGTCAGCTCTACCTGGAGAATATATCTAGAATCTGATCACTTCTTCGTATTACTTCGTTCAAGTCACTATCGTCTTTTGCCTGGATTATTGCAGTAACCTGCTAAGTGGTCTTCTGGCACCTTTTCCTCCCTTCTCCCCTCTCCCAGTCTGCCCTGACACAGACTGTCCTGCATTTATGACCCAGAGCGATCTTTCTAAACCGTAAGGCAGATAATGTCTGTCCTCTGCTCATAACCCTCTAGTAGCTTCTTGTATCACTTGAAGTAAAAGTCAAAATCTTGACAGTGGTCCACAAGGGACTCTGCACCCTGACCTGGTCACTTCTCTGGCCTAGTTTACTTCTCCTCCTTTCACTTTAGTCATACTGTCCTCTTTATGGTTCCTTGAACAATGGAGGCCCACTCCTGCCTCCAGGCCTTTGTACTCGCTGTACGTACCCTCTGCTTGGAACGCCTTCCCTAGACATACATGGCCCATGCCCTTTCTCCTTCAGTGTCTATGCAAATGCCACCTTATGTGAGAGGCCTTCCCTAACCTAATAAAAGGGCAGCTCCTACCCCAGTATTCCCTATTCCCCTGACCCTCTGTAGTGCTCATTATCATCTTATATACTATGTATTTATTTGTTTTTTTCGACACCCCCGACACCGCCCCCCCCAGCAACTAGAATGTAAGCTCTGTGATGGCAGGGACTTTGCTTTGTTCATTCTCATGTCCCTGGGCCTGGAACAGTACCTGAGGCGTGGTGGATGCTCAGTGATCATTTGTTGAATGCACGCATGAATGGGAACTTCTGGTTCACGGGGGCGCTCGTTACCACAGAAGGTCTGTGAATCGCAGCTGGCAGTCTAGGAATCCAGAGGTGAGAGCGAGCCTGGGCAGCTGTGTGTCAACAGGGAACCCTCAGCTCCCCCCTGAGATGCCAGTACTGGGGACACAGTGATAACGGAAGGAAGATGGACTTGCAATCGGAAGTACTGGGTTTGTGTTCTGCTAATTAGCAGTGTGATTTTGGACAGTTCACTGCCAGTCTTATTAATTTTCTCATATTTAAAATGGGAATGTAAAATAATACTTCAAAGGTTTATATGAATAGCAAATGAGGTCATGTGAAATCGCTTTGTAAATGATAAGGCCAATTATGCAGATATTGTTAATTTTGTGTTATTATACCCTTTGTTATTCTGGAGCCTGAGTCATGAGATAATTCTTAAACTCTTTATTAACCGTCTTTAAGAAACATAAGAGATTTTTCTAAGAATGTCAGGACTTTTAAAATTAAAATAATTCAGTAATTCCCGTGGCCCCTGCTTGGGTGGTTTATTCCCCTCCAGGTGACACCTCTAGATGTTTGCAGCCTTAGGAACGTTGTAATCAAGCGTCTTATTACATGATATACTACTATAAATCCTGATTTTTTTTACTCAATTAGATTTTTTCTCTTTTCACAGGATACAAATCACACCCTTTGTCTGAGTGACTTGAGCCTTCTGTCCACAGATTCTGAATTGCGAGAAAATTCCAACACAGTAAGTGCACCTGTGACATGGGCGCTGGGAAACAAGCACGAGCCTTGAGCGCTCCCTCTGGGGGGAAACTGAGGGCCGGCTTTAGGTCTTCCGGATTTAATTGTGCTCAGTCAGTGACGGTGTAGGAGTTGTTGTTATTGTTTTTGTTCCCTCATAAGAGCTCTCTTAGGAGGGGTTCTCTCTGATGCCTGGTCACACACCTGATAGCTGCCTGGCCCCAGAAATTTTCTTCCTTTATTCGTTTAGCAAATATTTGTGGAGCACCTTCTCCATGATGCAGTGTGCTGGGGCTGAGCCTGTAGTGGTAAAAAAGTAGGCATGGTCTGTCCTTGAGGTGCTTAAAATTTGTCCACTGTGGGGCCGGCCTGGTGACACAGTGGTTAAGTGCGCACGTTCCACTTCGGTGGCCCGGGGTTCGCTGGTTCAGATCCCAGGTGTGGACATGGCACCGCTTGGTAAGTCATGCTGTGGCAGGCGTCCCACATATAAAGTAGAGGAAGATGGGCACGGATGTGAGCTGAGGGCCAGTCTTCCTGAGCAAAAAAAAAAAAAAAAGAGGAGGATTGGCAGCAGATGTTAGCTCAGGGCTAATCTTCCTCAAAGAAGGAAAAAAAATGTCCACTGTAAGAGGCAGCCAGGGTTCCAGTTTCCAGACTCTCTCAAGCCCTGCTGACCTGACCGGAGTCAGTCTTGCCTTCCTGTGAGCTTACTGCAGTGGGATTTTAAAGGAAGCTCCTCTGCAGCCCCTCTGCTAGAAGACTGCCCACTGCCTCTTGATCTGATGCTTCAGCTCACTCTGCTGAGCATCTCTCCCAGTTCCCCTGGCTCCGTGAGGTGGCCTACAGACCACTGCGTGAGGCCTGAGCTCACGCTTCTTCCTGAGGGTCTGTGCATTTTACTGTGTCCCCAACACTGGTTTTCAGCTGTGCGTTCTTTGTTATTTTTCCCTGCTAAATAAGTATAGCTTAGGTTAAACTTTGTGCGAGTACACGCATAATAAATAAGAAAGAGTCAACACGATAGGAAGTGTGTGAACAGACGGAGTGAGTCAGGAGTGCTGTGAGAAAGGGTTTCTCCCAATGTGATCGGTGGAGTCATCTGCACTGCTTCTGGCGACGTCGGGTCTTGGGCCTCCCCCAAGCCTGCTGAGTCAGCATCCTCTGGGAGTGGCAGCTGACACTGCACCTTTATATAAGCACCCAAAGCCTGGGTTCTTCTGGTAATGGCAGAGTTGCCCTTATCAGACCAACCCCCCCAAAGAAGACAAGTATCTCTGCTGGGCAAAATATAAAAATGATTTGAAGGCACCAGAGAGCAACCCAAACAGGCAGAGGGAACACTTGGAAAAAGGGGCCACTTGAGATATAGCAAAGCCCCTGGATAAGCTCTCGGATTTGGTGGCTTATCCACCTCAGGGCCACCCCGGCTGATACCAGACAAGATGGCCAAAACTCAGTAAACACTCAGTCTTACAGGCTTGGATAACCAGAGGACAGAGTTCAGGGCTACCACAGCTACTGCCACCCCCAAGTGCAGGGGGAAGCCTAGAAAGGAAAGAGCCACAAAGGGGAGCCCCAAGTTCTGTGTGTAAACTCTGTCCAGGGGCCAGCCCGCTGGCACAGTGGTTAAGTTTGCATGTTCCACTTTGGCGGCCTGGGGTTTGCTGGTTCAGATGCCGGGTGTGGACATGGCACTGCTCATCAAGCCATGCTGTGGTAGGCGTCCCACATATAAAGTAGAGGAAGATGGGCACAGATGTTAGCTCAGGGCCAGTCTTCCTCAGCAAAAAGAGGAGGATTGGTAGTAGGTGTTAGCTCAGGGCTAATCTTCCTCAAAAAAAAAAAAAAATTTAAATAATTTTTTTAAAAAGAAGAAATTTTAATAAATAAATAAATAAATAAATAAATAAATTAAAAAAAAAAAAAAAAAAAAAAACTCTGCCCAGTTGTCTCGTTGAGCCCTGAACTGTGGCGGTGTGGGGCACACCTAAGCAGCCCAGCTACGGCAGAAGGTCTGGACAGAGGTTCCGGCTGCCGCCCGCTGCAGGGAAGACAGCTTGGAGCTGGAGCACGGCCAAGTCAACAGAATGCTGAAGCAGACAAACAAACACTCTTCCAAGAAGCGTAACAGAATCCAGAGCCGTTTTACCACAATTCACCTCAGCCAGAGAGAGGCTGCTCTGTCCCTTGGGGTCAAATTATTGTGTCCTTGTCACCCAGCATTTATCCCAGAATTGGAAATAGTCCCATTTTTAGTCTTTCAAACTAAGGCCACAATTTCTTGAAGTAACAGGATTAATTTTGTTTGTTTTGCTTTTGCTTGCTTTAAAAAAATTATGAATCGTTCAAATCAAATTTTCAGTTTTTATGAGATCATCATTTTACTGGTTTCTGAGCAGGCGCATGTGTATATGTGTCCTAGAAGTGACCTTTGCTTGCTCAAATCTTTTGTTGATGGAGGGTTGAAGCAGCTGGGGAATGGCCTGCTGAGCCTCGGGCTTCAGGATCGCTCCTGGTCCCAGACAGCACCCGGTGTCCTCTGTCTCTGCTCCAGACCCGGAGGCCTGTCCTGGTCTCCTTCGGGAGCTGCTCCCACTCTCTCTGCCCCAGGGGTTTTGCCCTGAAGCCTGGCAGTGAGTGAGTCATAGTCTCCTCAGCACTTTCCCTTTTTTTTTCCTTTCAATTAAAAAAACCTTTTTATTGAGGTATAATATACATACAGAAAAGTACACCTATCGTAAATGTATACAGCTTGATGAATCACCATGGTTCACCAAATCCATGTAACCAACACCCAGCTCAAGAAATGGAACATTCTTGAGCCCCCAGAAGCCCCCTGATGCCCCCTGACACCTGTTCCCTCTCCCTGAGGATAGCCACTGTCCTGACTTCCAACAACCTGAGACAAATTTTGCCTGTTTTTGTGCTTTGTCTAATTGGAATCCTGTGGTATGTACTCCTTCGTGCTGGCTTCTTTCTTGACGTTATGTTTAAGAAATTAATCCATGTTGTTGCATATATCATTAGGGCATTCATTCTCATTGTTGAACAGTTATCACAGGAAATGAAGATACCACAGTTTGCTCTTTCTACGTCCCTTGGGTATTTGGATACTTCCTAGTTTGGAACCATGTGCTCTGTGAGCATCCTCGTACATAATCTTTTAGAGTCACACAGGCTCGTTCCTTTTTAGTAATGTTACTGCTGATAATTTGTAAACAGGCAGGACAAAAATAACAACCATCAGGAAGCTGCAAAGCTTATAGCTTAGTGGCAGTTGTTAGCCTGCTACTTTTCAAACTGAGTTGCACCTCTTCCCTGAGTTGTAGAATAGTGGTTTATAAACAGCATTTTAAGGACATCAACAGAATAGAAAGTAGCAGAAGACATCGCACATGGTAAGGCTAAGTTCTGTTTCATAGACTTTTGTTTCAGTTATACATATGTGTATGTAATATGAAGTATTTGTGTACATATATATATAATGTAAAATGTATTTCTTACTTTGTGTCACAATGAAAAGTTTGAAGGCTGCTGTCTTGGCCTATGATTCTTTTTTATTTTTTGAGGAAGATTAGCCCTGAGCTAACATCTGCCACCGATCCTCCGCTTTTTGCTGGGGAAGACTGGCCCTGAGCTAAAATCTGTGCCCATCTTCCTCTGCTTTATATGTGGGACGCCTGCCACAGCATGGCTTGACAAGCGGTGCATAGGTCCGCACCCAGGATCCAAACCAGTGAACCCCGGGCCACTGAAGCGGCGCATATGAACTTAACCACTCTGCCACCGGGCCGGCCCCTTGGCCTATAATT
The DNA here is from genome assembly GCF_041296235.1 of Equus asinus. Taxonomy (NCBI): domain Eukaryota; kingdom Metazoa; phylum Chordata; class Mammalia; order Perissodactyla; family Equidae; genus Equus; species Equus asinus. Next base: position 84,990,551 of record NC_091794.1, read on the forward strand.
CTTAACTCTCTCTGGACTGGAAGCCTTGCAGAGATCTCTGTGTTCGGCTTCTGTCATACTGGCAATCAGATTCACTCAGCTCACCTCTCGTCCTTCCATGTAATGGAATCATGTTAGAATAATCGACCCCTCTTGGCTCATATGAGCAGTTTCATCTCTGAGGTCCTCTAAGCTGGTGGACAGTTCCACTCACCAGGCTTTTACCCCTCCTCCATCCCCAGAATGTTCCTTCTCTCTCCCAGAAGCTGAATTGTTGCAAAATGATCTTTAAACACAAGTTGGCACTGGGGCAAAATCTGGCCTGAGGTTAGGTTTGGTTTGGTTTATACGGTGCTTTTAAGTTGTTTTTAGTTACTTGCTTTTAATTACAAGTCAGAAGATTTCACATAAAAATCCAATTTCCGACTGCTCTTGAGCTCTGGTAACCCCCAGCCTGTAGAGCCTCGTGGCAGCATCCGCTGAAGCCTGAAGCCCGTTAGAGGACTGGGGCACGTGCTCTCCCATTTGCCGGTCTCCCTATCCCCGCCCTCCTTGCTTCCTTTATTTCTGTTATTTGCCTGGACCCCTGGAGGCGGCTGCCTTTGTCACTCTCGCCCTACACAATGTGGAACTGGAGGTGGACTGCAGAGAAAAGAACCGCTGTTCTTCCCTTCCCCTCATCTCAAGGGGAGCCTGGGGGTGCTCATTTCATTTGGTGCCTATTGGGAGTCAGACCCTCAGGGCATTATGTGTTTTGTTTTGCTTTCACATTTTATCTTATTTTTGTGTGTGTGAGAGGAAGTTTGGCCCCGAGCTAACATCTCTTGCCAGTCTTCCTCTTTTTGCTTGAGGAAGATTGGCCCTGAGCTAATGTCTGTGCCAGTCTTTCTCTATTTTATATGTGGGATGCTGCCACAGCATGCCTGATGAGTGCTGTGTAGGTCCACACTGGGATCCGAACCCGTGAGCCCCAGGCCACCAAAGTGGAGCGTGCAAACTTAACCACTGCACCACTGGGCCAGCCCCACATTTTATCTTTTTTTTTTAAGTGCCTCTGACTTTTTCTTAATTTTAAGTTACAAAGAAATTTGCAATGACAGATGGTAATGAGTATAAGGTGATCACTATTGTCTGTCATTATAAGTTTCCTTCTATTGTTTGATTTGTTACCATGTATACATATTAGAATATCATAGATGGTCTATTATGACCTTGAAAGATATTCACAATATATTATTATTACATGAGAAAAGGAAGTCGCTGGTAATGGATATTATACAATCCCATTTTTATGTAAGATTTGGTATTTAGAGTAGGGGTTGGCAAAGTAGTTTTTGGAAAGGGCCAGAGAGTAAGTATTTTTGGCTCTGCGGACCATACGGTGTCTGTCACAACTCCTCAACTCTACCGTTATAGCCGCGGAGGCAGCATAGACAGAAAGTAAACAAGCTTGCCTCTGTTCCTTTAAAGCTTTACTTACAAAAACAAGTCACAGTTTGCTGGCTCCTTTTTAGAGTATTTGAGGACCCAAACCTTCAGTGTCTGAGATTTAGGGAAATAAATATACATCACCTTGGAAAAGGAGAAGTTAGAAACAAGAAGCATATCAAAAGATCATTCTAGTTCTGTTGCTCTGACTGTGTTCTCATGGTGAAGGATTGCCTTAGCATGGAGCATCTCCCATCTCTGTCTCTGTCTCTGTCCTTCAGACGCAGGGCCAGGATCTCAGCACACTCTCACCAGCAATCATCTTTGAATCCATGTTCCAGAATTCAGATGACGCAGCCATTCAGGAAGATCCGCAACAGACAGGTGTGTTACCCGGACTCTTCCTGCTCAACTCTCAGCACTGGGGAAGGGAATTCACACTTGTGGACGTGCTGAACGAGGGACATGGCAAGATGTTATTTCCATTCCTTTGAGTGAAGTGTCCTTTCAGCGAGAGGTCAGGAAAGTAGGCGCCTAGCAGTTCAGTGTCATCTTTTTCCCCACTTCCCTCAACAAGAGTCCACTTGAGGGTCTACTTTGCCCAGAAGGGGTCTCTTTTCCCAAAAGCTCTTGTTGGCTTTAAAAAATGAGCGCTGTCGTGAGCTCTGTCTCCTGCTGTGATTCCCTGTTCATGAGTGGGGAGGATCCACAGACAGCGTCAGATGCATGGATCATGCTGTGTTTGAATGAAAATCTGTCGCTGAAGCTTCACAGTAGTCAGAAAGTGTGTTCACTGGTCATGCCGAAAAGGGATGTCTAGTCTCTTTTTCAGACAAGCCTTAGGGCACATGTTTTTATGGTCAGACCTAGACTAGCTCTTCACATGTAGAAAGTGAGGTTGATGGTGACGCCTGGTACTTTGCCCAGAGGGGTCGTTAAATGAAAAGCAGAAAGCCAGCCTTCTAGCAGTGAAGGATTGGCTCTCACAGATGTCAGATGTCCTTGGTTTAGCCCATAATGACTGTGTTTTTGTGGCTCATATAAGGCTTGGGATATGTATATATATTTCTATTTCTTTTTCTTACCAGCTGCCTTGATTGAAAGTTTTAATGGTGATGCAGAGTCAGTCAGTGATGTTCCACCATCCACAGGAAATTCAGCATCTTTATCTCTTCCACTTGTACTGCAGCCTGGCATCTCCGAGCCACCCCAGCCTCTACTACCAGCCTCAGCACCGTCTACTGCTCCGCCGGCTCCCTCCTTAGGAACTGGTTCCCAGCAAGCTGCATTTGGCAACCCCCCTGCTCTCTTACAACCTCCAGAAGTGCCTGTTCTCCACAGCACACAGTTTGCTCCTAATCATCAAGAGTTTCTTCCGCACCCTCAGGCACCGCAACCTATCGTCCCGGGACTTTCTGTTGTTGCTGGGGCTTCTGCATCAGCAGCGGCAGTGGCGTCAGCCGTGGCAGCACCACCCCAACCACAAAGTACTACTGAGCCCCTGCCAGCCATGGTCCAGACTCTGCCCCTGGGTGCCAACTCTGTCCTAACGAATAATCCCACTATAACCATCACCCCAACTCCCAACACGGCTATCCTGCAGTCCAGCCTAGTCATGGGAGAACAGAACTTACAGTGGATATTGAATGGCGCCACGAGTTCACCGCAAAACCAAGAACAAATTGTAAGTATTACATAGAAATGGATCCAGTGGGGGAACTGTATTTACATAGGTGACATGTACAGAGGCTTTTACTTCAAAAAGGAAAATGGCTATCATATCTGTCCAGAAACATGTAATTCTATGTCTTAGTCATTTTCCCCATAATCGAGTGGTCTAAACCCAGGGAATGCTGTGGTTGACACCTACGGTAGGGAGGCAGAGAAACAACCTTCAGGTTTACCGAGCAGCGGGCACTTGAACAGCTATTCCGTCTGCAGTTTAATCTCATCCTTGAGGACAGGAGCGCTGTCACAGACTCCAGAGGCCCAAGAACGTTTCAGGAAAGCGGTTCTTCCCCAAGGCACAGTCACACTGATGTGAGGGACTGACATGACCCTGTCAGATGGAGCAGCCAGCAGTGGCCAAGTCAGAGAAATAGTCTATGCTCCCAGAGCCCCCCACAGAGCCATTTTCCACAGAAGCGCTTGGTCTTGATGACTTGGTCATTCAGTTAAATATCTTTCGAGGGCCTGATATTGACCAGATACCCCGGGGTATACTCTCAGGATACAGAAAGTGAAAAGCAGGATCTCTTTTTCACAAAAACTTACTTTCTAGTTAAAGTGGCTAAAATGCCTAAAAGAAAGTTAATACATCCAATACGTAAAGTGCCAAATAATAATAAAAACACTAGTAAAAAAATAACAGCAGCTGTGATTTCCTGAGCCCTTACTCTGTTTAGGGTCCACTGTGCTAACTAAGCACTTTTGACAATTGGGGATCTAACGTGTGCCGCTCATTACCTTAGGTACATCATCTTTAGACTACATTTTTTTACATTTTATCGAACAGATAGTACAGAGAACTGCCCTACACTCTGCACCCGCCCCCCCATTTCCCCTATTATTAACCTCTTGCATCCGTGTGGTACATTTATTATTATTGATGAATCACGTTTGGTGCATTATTATTGACTGAAGTCCGTAGTTGATATCAGGCCCACTCTTTGTGTGCTATGGCTCTGTGGGTTTGACAGATGCATGAAGGCACGTGTCTACCATTACCGTATCCAGGATAGCTTCACCACCCTAAGAGTCCCCTGCACTTCACTTATCCCTTCCCCCTGCCCTCTCCTCCCTAGCGACCGCTGGTCTTTTTACTACCTCTGTGTGTCTGTATCTCTAGATATCACCCACTGTGCTGAGCATTTTTTAATGCATTTCTCTAATCACAACAATCTTAAGAGTAGGTATGATTTTACCAATGGAGAGCTGAGGCCCAGAGAAGTTAAGTGAGTAGCCCAAGGTCACACAGCTCTAAGTAGCACAGCTGGGATTTGAGCATAGGCAGATGGACCCCAGAGCCTCTGCTCTTGACTGCTCCATTGTGCTGCCAGATAAGGGCTTGTTGGGTGGCCATACAGGCCAGGAGAGACTTAAGGTTTGAGTCGGAATTAGATGGAGAAGAGGAAGGACTAAGTCGGAGAGTGTCTGGACAGATATATGACACTATCAAATGGAAAGGTGGTGTCGGGCTAAACGTTAGAGCTAATGTCAGGGCACTCACACTCCATACGCGGGGCGCCAGCTGGCTCTGGAGGCAGCTGCGTTCCATTTGCAGACGGCTGGAGTCACTGGAGAGGTCTTCCCAGCATGAGGACCCAATGTGCCTCCGTGTAGTTGGTACCATTTTGTTCTGCATCTGCCCTGGGGAGCTGCGTGGAACAAGTAGCATTCCTTTTCCATGCCATTCGTTTTCATGTATTTAAATATGCATCTCATTTCTCCATCATTATTCTTTAGTCTCATCTCCTATAACTTAGCCAGAAGCTTTCACGTTCCTCCTAGACTCATCTTAGAGGGACTTTTTTGTTCCCTTAAAGGGATAAAAGACAAAGCCCTTTTTAAGATAAGACTTGAAGAAAGCCGAAACCCTTTCAATTTAATAGCAAATACACTAAAAGGGCTGATTTCTGAGCGTGACTTTACAGTCCTCCTTAGTAATGATACTAACAGCTCATGTATGTCGAGGGCTCACCACGCGCTCGGGGCCCCACATGCATCATCTCTTTGTACTCTCTCAGGGCTCCTCCGGAGGTCCTTTGGTTATCATCCCCGTTTTTACAGACGAGGAAGCTGATACTTTACGAGGTTAAAGCACTTGCCTGACCTCAACAACTAATATGCAGCAGAGCTTGGACTCGGATGCAGGTGTGGTTGAGTCCAGGGCCCCTCCCAGAACAGCTCCCCAGTGCAGCCGACAGCATGCTGCCCAGGGCCTTCACAGTGCTGCCTGTGAGGGGGAGTCCCGGCCTGTCCTTAGCCTGGAGCTTAATCCTTGAGGGGAAAAAAGAACTTTCCAGCCTCACAGAAGGCAGGGGAGTTGGGGAGTGGCGTGGGAGTGCAGAACTTAGAGGGGAGGCCAGCCCTGGGGCTTCCCCCGAGAAGACCGTCGGCTTGAGAAAGGCAACCTTGGAGGAGCCTTTGGGCACACAGAAGCCACTGGATTAGGCAGCTGGGAGACAGCCAAGTAGCAGGGGACATAGCTGGCTACATTGTCAGCACTGAATGTCAAACAGTGCGGTGACCTCATGTCAGAGCACAAACAAAACATCCCTCAGTGCAAAAATCCCCGAACACTGAGGGTTTTCTGTCCTCTTGGGTGACCAGTCTAACCGGGGCAGCTTCAGGTCCTTGGAGATCCGCCATGCGACCGTGGCCATAAATGTGTGTGTTTTTTTCCAGCAGCAAGCATCTAAAGTTGAGAAGGTGTTTTTTACCACTGCAGTACCAGTAGCCAGTAGCACAGGTATGTAATTCTGTGTTAGCTTTAAAAGAACGTCGACTCTCTGGGCCCCTTGAGGCACAGTTAATTGTTGCTTTGCCCCAGTTTTTAAAACTTTAAAATTAATTTGTCACATTTTCTTGTTTATTTATTAAAGTATTTCATAGTCTCACAACTATTGGAAGTTAGTGTACTTATGGCATAAATACCACATTTAACATTCTTTAACTGCTACAGTGGTCCCCCCTTATGTGCGGGGGATACATTCCAAGAGCCCCAGTGGATGCCTGAGACCGTGGCTAGTACTGAACCCTAAATATACTATGTTTTTTCCTATATGTACATCCCTATGATAAAGTTTAATTTATACATTAGGCACAGTAAGCGATTAATAACAATAACTAATAATACAATAGAGCAATTATAGCAATATACTATAATAAGAGTTATGTGAATGTGGTTTCTCTCAAAATGTGTTCTGTACTGTACTCACTCTCCTCCTTGTGATAATGTGAGATGATCAGATTCCTAGTGATGAGATGAAGGGAGGGAATGATGTAGGCATTGTGACGTAGCGTGACTGGGCATCGGAAGGAGGGTCGTCTGCTTCCGGACTGTGGCTGACCGCTGGTAACCGAAACCACGGAAAGTGGAACCGCGGATAAGGGCAGACTCTTATGATGGTTCTTTCCCTTTCCGATATAGCTTTTCACTGTAGCCAGAAAAAAGTTTGAATCACAGTTACTGCTGAAGAGCGCAGCTGTTAATTCACTGGACTCTTTTCTAATTACAGTAATGAAGAAATAGCATCTAGGCCAGAGATTCCTGTAGAGCTAAAAGGTCCTTTTTTTCAAGCTCTTTATTTTAGAGATTAAGAAACTGGGGCCCTGAAAGATTAAACGCCTCCCCAAAGTCATAAGTGAGTTTGTGGCAGTCCCAAAGCACTAGTCCTGAGGCCTGTGACTCCCTCTCTGTTCTCCTGCCCCTTGGTCTCTAGCTATTTTTGAGACACACAAAGCCTGTTTGAATTCAGAGTGTGCATATGCACAGCACACATACACACACACACAGAATGCGTGTGCACGCGAGGCTGGCTTGTAAAAGGAGATTTACCCACATCTGCTGTGTGTCCGAGACTGGGCCTATAAAGATGAGTGGGATGTCCTAAAGGAGCTCAGAGTCTCTCGGGCAGGCAGAACTGACGAGGTCCCGTACAGTATGGAGAAAGGTGTGAGTACCTCTCAGTAGCTCTGGGCATGTGCCAGGAGGCTCATGTGCTGCCAGCCCTCAGCCTAGCCCTTGGTATAAGCCTGCTGGAAACACTCCGTGGAGGCATCAGGAGGGAGAGGCGCATGAGCTAGGTCTTGAGAGATGAGAGTAAGCTCTCCAGAAGAGCAGCCCTGTCAGGGGAGTTGAGGCAGAAGGAAGAGCCCATAGGCCCAGAGGTATGAAGAACGTGTGAGAAAAGGGAGGTGTCCTCCGTGGCTGGCATGGAGGGTGCCCAGGAGAATGGCTGGAAATACAGGGTGTGTCCAGACAGCACGTGTGGCTTTCGAAGGAAGAGGGACCTTGTCTTGGAGGGGATGGGCAGTGTCAGAGGCCTCCTGAGGAAGAACATGGTCCAAGTTAAAGCGGGACAAATCGCAGAGCGTGGCGTCCACCCCTTCCCACGGTTCCTGCCCCCATGGCACTCAGCTCTCACCAGCCTGTATCCCCGCCCCTCCTGCCCCTTCCCTGCGGCTGGCTACTTGAAGAGCAGTCTCTCTCGCCTCTCTCATAGGGAGCTCTGTCCAGCAGATTGGCCTCAGTCTTCCTGTGATCATCATCAAACAAGAGGAGGCGTGTCAGTGTCAGTGTGCGTGCCGGGACTCTGCCAAGGAGCGGGCGGCCGGCAGGAGAAAGGGCTGTTCTTCCCCACTCCCTCCAGAGCCAAGCCCCCAGCCTCCTGATGGGCCCAGCCCGAAGCTGCCGCCTCAGACTTTCTCCCCACCTCCCGTCCCTCTGTCATCCTCCTCCACCATACCTTCTTCCTGTGAGCAAAGCAGACAAGCAGAGACTCCTTCAGCCCCTCAGACAGAAACGTTAAGTGCCATGGATATGTCAGAGTTTCTGTCCCTCCAGAGCCTGGACACCCCGTCCCCTCTGACTCCCATTGAAGCACTGCTGCGGGGGGAGGAGGAGATGGGCCTGACCAGCAGCTTCTCCAAGTGAAGGCCTGTGTGCTCACCTCCGGGCGAAGAGGCCCGGCAGCAGGGTCAGGTGCGGGGCCTCCCATCTCGGGGTCAGCAGTTTGAAGGATGAAGAAACCTGCTGTTGAAATCCTCACCTTTCAGCCGTATTTTCTTTATTCATATCCCAGGAGCATCCATTTTAAGGAACTGATCTTTGAGGAAAAAAAAAAAACCAACAAAACAGAAAAAAAAAGCTAAGTTATAAATGAACTGTTTGGCTGCACTGTATGTCACTTTTGCTTATTGTCATGTGAACTTGGAAATTAAGGTTACTCGTATGCATAAAAATTCTAAATGAAAGGGTGTGGTTTCCATCAATCTGATGCTGCCCAACACTTGCAGTGGGGGCTTTGTGGTTTGGGCAGTAGATTTCAGTGTGTTGGGTGTTGCTCCTCCCCGTGAGTCTTTTGAGTGTGAGGCTGAAGCTTGTTCGGAAGGCCAGACCTCGCTCCATTGGAGAGGGAAGTGGCAAAGGCAGTTCGGACCCCATGAGCTGGACAGGGATTGGGTAAGATGGTTCTGTTGTTGCGCTTGGTGTCGGTGGAGCTCAGTGTGACTAGGCAGGGTCATCCGGCAGCTAAAAGCCTGGCCCGAGGCTGTGGGGATGATCCGGCTCTGCAGGGGCCCTCGGCAGGTTGCTGACTGCTAGCTGTGGATGACGGGTGTGCAGAGCAGGCTCTGGCGACACGATCACAGTCTTCGCCTTCCTGGTTCTTTCTCTCTCGGTTGGTCGCTGGGGCTTGCAGGTTGCAGTGAATTCTTGGGGAACGTCCCTGTTTTGTACTAGAGCAGACAGGTGGCTTGTGACCAGTTGCTGGGCGGTGGTCTGCCTTCCTTAATGGTGTTTCCTTCCTTAGAGCAAGAGAGCTGCATTTTGCTTCTCGGGAGAAGGTGCGGCTTTAAGGGAGTTTTTTTAAGGTGCGTGTCCTTGGCAGGCCGAGTGTGCTGGTTCAGGCTTCAGCAGGCTTCTGGCTGCCCCCTCCCATCTCCGCCTCTCACCCTCTGGATTTTGCATACAGCCTAGTACAGTGCAAAGAAGGATATGACTTGCTCAGCTTAGTCATTTGATTGCTAAACAAAAACAAAAAAACACAAAACGATGATCTTCTACTCAGGGTAAAACAAAACAAAAAATTCCCTTTCCACCAAAAAGCCTGAAATGTTGCAATAAGTTATCTCATTTGGAATGTTTCATTAAGTTGTGTTATAGGGAAAAAGATTTTCTTTTTGATCTGTGTATAGATTTGTATCCATCTGTCTGCCTTTGGCTCCAAGTCATGGCCTCTTAAAATAAAACATAAACTACAGTCCACACTAAAATGGAAAGTTTCTCTCAACTGGCTCTGTTAACGTGGTCCCGCATGCTCCCCAGACTCCCTGAGCTCAGAAGCTAGGCATGGCCCAGGGTTCTAGCCTCTGCCCCGAGGAGTGCTTGCCTGCCTTGAGCGAGGAGCAGGCTGCCACAGGCGGGGCTGTTCTTCTGAGTCGACCAGGTCAGGCAGAAAGCAGCCATCATTTTGCGTACCTTTTCCACTCCCTTATGTACAGAGATCTGCATTTGTCACACTCCTGTTCTCTGAGCCATTACTCAGGACCAGCCAAGACAGTATCCAGAGCAGATCGTTTACCTGGGAGCCAGGCTCTGCCGCTGACAGGATGTTTGGGACAGACTTGGACAAGAGGGCAGTGGCAGTAAATGTTGCTCCTGCCACGAGGAGAAATGGCCTTAAGCATAAGCAGCTGGCGGTTTTCACTCCAGGAGTCTCATCAGGAGAATTGATTTCTTTCTGACCTTCTACACTCCCCTCTGGGGACCACTGACCTCAGCAGAAGTTGATAAGGCAAGAGGAATCTTGTATTACCACAGTGGGTTAGTCCTGGAAAACCAGCAGCTGAGCATGGGTGGTCCTTGCCTGTCTCTGGGCCTTGCACCCATGGGAAGCTTTGAGGTAGGACCCTTGCTGTTTTCTCTACAGCTTCTGGGAGAGAGCAGTGCGATGGGACCCCAAAGCTTGCTTATATCAGAGGGCAGGAATGACCTCCCCACATACCCATGCTAGGGTTACCTGGGCTTCGGTTCCCTGGGAGCTGAGGTGGGAAACAGGAGCCCAGGGAAGGCCACTGGAAGGCCGTGGTTTAAGTATTGCTTCTTTCTGCTTAGCCAGGGCTGTGCTCGTGTAGGGCCTACCCAGGTCAGTGACTTTTCTGCCCTCCAGAGATGGGGAGTGATAAAGAAGCATCTTAAAACAGCGTTTAGGCTGACAGATTTTTCTAGTTGAAGTATCTGCCTTTTGAGGGTGACTTGAGATTACAAGGGGGACTGTCAGATCCAATCAGCTTTTGAAAAATCAGGAATGTGCTTAAAATGCTAGTGAGTGGTTGTGAGGAGCAGGTCTGTTCCAAAGGGTGGGTAGTCTTTCCTTTCCTTCCTCTTCTGGCACTCTTTCCCTCCCCACTCCCTTCTGTAAGCCTGGTCTCCAGTGCCCAGGGCCTTGGAGAAGGGAGGCCACTGGCTAAAGTGGAGCCAAAGGAGCCTTCTTGGAGAGTGTGGTTTCCTAGCCCAGGAATGAACCGAGGGTGGGGTTAGGGCAGGTCTGCCGACTGCTAGCGGTGACACCAGGCCCTTTTTCTTCCCATGGTAACCGTAACCATTTTCACCCCCAGCTCCCGTTAGCACCTCCACTTATCTGCCCCTTTGCAGGGGGCTGGGCAGCCCCAGGATTGGGAGCTCGTGGGCTTGGAGCTGGTAGGGAACGTTGGCTGGCACCGCCAAACTGCCTTAGTGAATTTGGCCCTTCCCCCACAGGTGGGTGGGGTGTTGAGGGAAGTGGTCCTCCCTTTCCTGGCAGGGTCTGGCCAGCCTCACGGGGGCATCACTAGTTCGGTGACAAGAGCTGGTATCATTTATTGAATTCCACCTCCTGCCCCTTTAGAAGGAGATCATGGTACAAAGCTTAGGAGGAGCCTTAAGGTGTGAAGGCCTCTCTGGGTAGAAGCAAGGGACTTCTCACCAGCTCTGGAGAGTCAGGAGATGAGAGAGTTTTACCTTCAGGGTCCACACGGTGGACTGACGGGGATAACGGGGTGCGGGGGTGGGGTTCCTGAGAGACTTTGTACATTGTTGAATGTGTCCAGAGGGACGAGTTTGCAGAACCTCATATTGGTATATTAAAGAAATAATAAAATAAAAAAGCACTTTAGGTTATTTTATCTTTAACCCAATTGCTGCAATTTCTTTTGTGTGTATATATATATACATATATATACTTTCCACAAAGTTTTATTTTTTGCTCAGAATAAAAAGTTAAATTGAGGTGTGAAAAGAAAAGCACTTACTTTGGTGCAATATGTGTAGCTTGACGGTCGTTGTCCCATGTGGCCCTGGCCTGGCCCGGTTTTCCTCTCATCAGCCCTGTACTCAGGCTGTCTATAGGGAAACACTATTATGCATTCTCAGCAACTGCTCAATCTATGCAAGCTTTCCCTGTGTGCCCGAGGGCGCCCCCTCAGGCTCTCTGAAGAATTGCTGCGAGTCCTGTTTTCTTCTGCTGACTGTTGAGGCCCTTTTTCATCATTTCTTGGTCCCTTGCCATCTTTCCCCTCTTCACCATTACAAAATGATACCTGGAGGAAGGAACAGGTGGTTCCTAGGTAGAAACCTGGCACCTTCTAGACTTTTATATTTCTAATCACATCGGTTGTCCTTAATCTTAAAGACTCCTGCAGAGTCACTGAAACCATTAAAGGTTTGTGGAACTGCAACAATATTGCTAAAGAATACCTTTCCACCAATCAAAAGTATGTTTGGGGAGGTGTTGGTAGTCAGGGTGGCAAGAGAGTTATTTCCATCCTGCCCCCATTCTGGCCTGTTGGCTCTTTAAGCAAAAAGCCCTCTAGGCTCCCTTGAATCCAGTAAACCAAGCTGTTAATAATTCGCTTTGTCAACTTTCTTCCTTCCCCCTCACTCCCCTCATGTTCTCCCCCACCCCATTTTATCTTCAATTCTCAGGCTACAATAGAAGAGAGAAGTTTTAAAATATACTTCAGCCAAAGCAGAAAGATTTCCATAGATCCAGTGTGCAAATTCTTCTGCTGTGACATAGATCGGAAATTGTCCATTCTTTAATACTTGGGGCAGGGGGGGCAACAAAACTGAATTATGCATATCTCTGATTGGTAGTCAGTCTAGCCTTTCCTCTTGCATATTTTTGCGGGAGAGGGAAAGGGTCCCGTATTTCTTCTCATGCCTTTTGGGGAAGCTGGCATTTCTCTGTTATTCCTGTTCAAGAGAGGGCTTCTCAGTCTGCACTGAAAAATCCAAATTAAACTGGATCTTGCTGTCAATGTGTACATAGTACAAGCTTTTTTACTGGAAGCAAAGTTTAAAACACGCTGCCCTTTTGGTGGTGTGCTGCTGGGCCAAAAATTGGGTGATAATGTAGTGTCACTTTCTCAGCTCAATGCAGTTTCTACTCTCTTTCTTATGGGAAAACTTTTCATAAAATCTTTTTTCACCAAAACCCAGGGGTGTTTTTTGCAATATCCTCGTTATCCTCTTAGTGGTGCCAAGTCAGAAGCCTCTCTTGCTCTTCTCCCCTGTGTCCTCAGGCCTCCCAGGGGCGCTTTTTGACTCAACGGTCTACATCCTTTGTTGTGTTTTGGAGAATGTGGGCTGAGGGTTGGAGTTCAAGGTGGCTGTTCCTTTTCCCTGTGAACTCCTCCTGGTCCCTGTTTGGGGAAGGTGGCTGGAAACAGGTTTTTGCTGAATCTCTGTCTCAGATCTTCTGGCCAGGAAAGGCAAGACCCACGAGAGCCTTCTCTTTTGACACACACTATCATTGGCCAGAGGTCTTGGTGACAATTTTTTTAAATCCCAAATAGTTTTATTTGGATTATGTAAAAGCCTATCAAATTTATTTAAGTGTGAAACATGGGAACAACAGACTTCCACTGAGCGATATGAAAACGTTACAGGTTCAGTACTTCCAAAGGAAGAAACCTCCAAACCCAAAAAAGAGTAAATATGAATTTGTATTTTTGAAGAATGTGAAATAATGGTGTTTGCTTAATTGCTCATTTTGTATAAACTTAATATTGTACTTTAAAATATCTGCTAAGAAGTCAAAATTTAACTTTTTGGAATTGAAAAAGCAATATTAAATACTAATGAAATCCTAATTAAATGCTTATTTAAATCTGGTAGTATCTGTGGCATTTCTTCCCAACCCGGCCCATGGTTGACAGTTTTCAACTATTTCCCCCCTCCCCAGCCATCAGAGTCTTAGAGAGGGGACAAAAAGGAAAGGTCGGTCACCAGAAGAGTCTGCAGGTTTCCTTTTAATCAAGGCTCTGCTAAAAGTGTTTTGTGGAGCTGGGAGCCCCCAAAGCATGAAATGGACATGTAACACCAACTGGATCCCCCAAAGCAGGCCAGACCACTCTGGCGAGCACTGCTGGTCTGCCCAAATCCGGGTATTCAGACTGGGTATTCATTGGCTACATTTCAAAGCTCAGCACTGCCTTCAGCCAGGATGAAGTGGGAGTGAACCCGGCTGCTAGCAGAGCTGCCACCCCAGGCTGAGAGCCAAGTACCAGCCACTGCCAGTGAAGACTGGCCCCTTTATTCAAGGGAGTTGTTCAGAGTCCAGCCACCAGCCCCGGGGAGGCAGAGAAGTCAGGGCGCCCGGCTCGGGGATGGTCAGGGCTCCGCAGCTCCATCGCCAGCATCCTTTGGAAAGCCACCTCTGGCGGAGACAGCTGGCTGAGGGGGCGCTCCAGGTTTGCCTGAGACGTTCTGGTTAGAACAGAAAGGAAAAAAGTGAGGCCGGGAGGAAAGGCCTTAGATTAGGCCCAGCAAGGATATGGCCACTTGGCATTTGGATAGCACCTAACTTTTTCAAAGCCTCTAGCCCAGATGAAAAGCGGGGGAGGGGTAAAGCCGTGGGGACACTCTTCCACCCTCCAGGGAAAGCTAGGGTTTAGCAAGTCCACCCGCTGGGTAGTCCGCACCTCCCAGGCCCAGCCCGGGGTGGGCACTGACCCCGCCACCAGCCGGCTCCGGGCGCCGGCGGCCCAGCTGCCGCAGCATCTCCTCGCAGGCGGCGATGGTGTCCAGGAGCTGCCGCTGCCGCTGCTCCACCGCATCCAGCAGCTGCTGGGCGCGCTCATCCCGGGGCGGCTGCGGGGGTGGCCTCCCGCCGAGCCCCAGCCCCGCCTTCCCACGGTCCACGCCGGCAGCCTCCCTGGCCGGGAGAGAGCGAGACAGACGGTCAGGGCCGGCGCTTGCGCGGGGTCCGAGCCCCTTCCCCCCCGTCCCCGACGGGCCCCCTCTCACCCCCGTGACCAGTCTGAGCCCGGGCCCCATTCCATCTCCGCCTGCGCGGCCCGACCACCTCCCCCCTTTCGGCCGCCCCCCCTCCCCAGCGCTGCGCTAAGGCTCTGCAAAGCTGCGCCCCGCCCCGTCCCCACCGGTCTCCTTCAATCCTCCTGGGGGTCGCGGTCCCTTTAAGTTGCCCGGCGCGGAGGTGGGGCCGAGCCTCCCGGACCGGAAGCTGACTGTGCGCGTCACTTCCTCCCGGAAGCGGGCCTGGGTGGATGTCTCCGGCGTGTCCGTGCAGGGGGCTGAGGGCCGCGGTGGCTGCCAGCGTGGGGCTGAGCGAGGGGCCGCCGGGCTCCGCCCGGAGCGGCCGCCTCCTCCGCCCGCCGAACCCCGCTCCGGCGGCGCCGGGAGCCCGGCTGTTGCGACTCCCGGGGAGCGGGACCGTGCGGGCCGCAAACCCGGAGCGCGCCGGCTGGAGCGAGGCGCTGCGGGCCGCCGTGGCCGAGCTGCGCGCCGGCGCCGTGGTGGCTGTCCCCACCGACACGCTGTACGGCCTGGCCTGCTCGGCGAGCTGCTCGGCGGCGCTCGGCGCGGTGTACCGCCTCAAGGGCCGCAGCGAGGCCAAGCCGCTGGCCGTATGCCTGGGCCGCGTGGCCGACGTCTACAGGTGAGGCCGCCCCGACCCGGCCCCGCTGGGGGCGGCACCGCGGGAGGGGCTTCCGGTGACAGGCTTGGGAGACTGAGGCGCAGAGCGCGGGAGGGGCTTGTCCAGGCTCACCCAGGAATCCGGAACTGGAAATGTGTATTGAGCGCTTAGCGTCCGCTGGCGCTGGACGAGATGCTGGGGCGCAGCAGTGAACAAGGCAGCCAGGGTCCTTGTTTTCTTGGCGCTTTTGTGATAATGGGGAGGCTCCCGCGGTATTAGGAAGAAAGAAAGAGGGAAACCAATAAAGTCGGGAGCTTAATTTAATAGGAGGTGCCTTGAAGAAAATAAAACACGGAGCACCAAAGCGATGCAGCTGTTGTAGGCTCGAAGACCAGGGGCAAGTGGGCTCCGAACCTGGGTGCTCCTCTGGAGCCCTGCCTTCTGCTCAAGCTCTTAGGTGATGAGGGAAGAAGGACGGGTCCCATTGTAGGCCCTAGGAACCCCTTTTTGGATCTACCTAAAGTCTGGAATAGGACCAGCAGTAGCCCTTCATTCTTGGATGGATTTGTACCCCTTTGTTTCCCAGGTACTGCCATGTGAGAGTACCCGAGGGGCTCCTGAAAGACCTGTTACCAGGACCGGTGACCCTGGTGATGGAACGCTCAGAGGAGCTCAACAAGGACCTGAACCCCTTCACTCCTGTGAGTCAGATTTTCTCGTGTCCCCAGGCTCCTGCCATTTGACTTTCAGTAGGATGCAGGCCAGACCAGTCTCCCACCCCTCCCAGCCTTTCTGATGGTCCCCGTTTCCCCTTGCCTCATAGCTCGTGGGCATCCGGATTCCTGACCATGCCTTCATGCAGGACTTGGCCCAGGTGTTTGGGGGACCACTTGCTCTCACCAGTGCCAATCTCAGCTCCCAGGCCAGTTCTCTGAATGTCGAGGTGAGAGTTACCCGGTCCTCCCCCCAGAAATGTCACCAGGCCAGACATTTTCCTTTGAACCAGTGGGGTTGACGGTTTGCTGGAATTGCCTAGCGGGAGAGTCGCCCTTTGGGTCTGATGATGGGAAGTCTGTGTCGTTGTCAGGGGGTGAGGGAGGCGGGGTGGAAGGAATCCACATTAAAGAATCTCAGAAAGGTTTTATTACAAAGTTTGAGAGGCGAGGGGGAGAATTGGTGTTTCCTTCTTATTAACTTTTTACCTATAAGAAACATTGTGATAAATACAATCATTTCTTCCCTTTTTGTGGGGGTAGCAGTTTTTGGAGAATACAGTTGGGCGATAAGTCTTTACAACAGTGCTGTACAGAAAGTTAAGGCTCCAAAAAGTTCATTCACTTGTGCCAGGGTCTCCTGATCCTGTTCTCTTACCTCTGCCACAAGCCAGGTCGAAGGATCATCCTATTCCTGTCTCAGCTGCATAGCTCAGACCAAATGAGGACACGAAGGAATTGAACTTACCACATGTTTTTCTTCGTACTGAATTTAAATGTAGAATATAGTCAAGTGACAGAGTTTTCCATGCCCGGACCTAGAGAGTGGGTTCAGGGGCCCTGGAAAGTGAGAGCTCAGCATCCCTTCTTATCCTCAGACTGCAGGCTTTTCTCGGTCCTGGTGGCTCCGCCCGAGGTGGTGGGGAAGGGGATGCTAGTGGGGAAGAGGGTTATTCTTACCTCTTAGCAAGCAGTTGACCTATCCAACACAGTAACTGGTATTTATGATCCCCCATCCCAAATTCCCAGGCCTAACTGCCACTGCATTGTCTTCACTGGGGCTGGGGGGAGTGGTCTACGCTCTAGCTCAGTTAACAGTTCAGTCCACAGCTCTGGAGGGAGTATCCTTCCCATAGCCCAAGGATTGAGTGCTGGTGGCATGCACTTGTGGAGTGCACCCTCTTTTCCTCTCCCTACCCTGATCCAGAGTTCCTCTGAGATCCAGAATCATAGTGCTAGAGCCAGAGGGACCCTTAGAGACCATCTAGTTCAGCCCCCTTATTCTACAGCCCTAGGTAAACTAACTTGTATGCAGTCACACAGAGATTTGGTAGGAAGTCCAGAGTGGAGCCCACATCTTTGGACTCCCATCTGGCACTCCAGTCATTGTACTTACAGCTTCCCAACTGAAGCAGTGTGGGGAATTTCCTCTTGGCACAGCAGGATTTTTTTTTAAGCTCTAAGATAGGTGTTACTTGGGGTGCTAACCTGGGGCAGCTCCAAACCTCATGAGATTCAGTGTCCTAGGAGCTAATGCGGTGTCCTTGGCACAGCTGACCTTAACAAATAAGGTTCCTTCCCCTGCTTAGAGGAAGATGCCTCCTGTTTTAGAACCGTGTGGCCTTTGTCTTGCTTACAAACCCTGCGTGCAGGATGACATCATTGCAATGCCAGAAGTAGCATCCATGCGCTTCCTCTCCCTCTTCTCAGGAGTTCCAAGACCTCTGGCCTCAACTGTCCCTGGTCGTTGATGGGGGACCGATTGGGGATGGCCAGAGCCCTGAGTGTCGCCTCGGCTCAACTGTGGTTGACTTGTCTGTGCCTGGAAAGTTTGGCATCATTCGTCCAGGCTGGTGAGTCTCTTTCCTGTGGCATGGGGATAGAATTTGAGGGAGGTTGGCAGATGCAAAAAAAGCCTTGACAGAATAAAGGCGATCACTCCTATCTTGTCCTGAGGTGGGTGGGCAGGTTTGGAGAAGTGGTGGATGGAGTGGGACTGAGTTTGCTCATATTTGCTGGCTTTTTCAAGATTCAAAAGGATTCATCAAGGGTTTGATGAACAGAGCATAGTTAAGACCAAGTGTTTAGAGGTCTCTGGTCACCTGACTCAGGTGGGCTCAAGACTTTGAGGAGTCAAACTCTAACTGTGCTCCATTTCCTCCTCAGTGCCCTGGAAAGTACTACAGCCATCCTCCAACAGAAGTACGGGCTGCTCCCTTCACACGGATCCTGCTTGTGAAACGTGGGAGGAGGTGGGGCCCAAGGACTGGTGCTGGACACTGTGTGTCTGTCCGCTGGTGGCTGACAAGGCCTCATTTGCAGAGGCCACTGGGGCTGCAAGGTCACTAGTCTGACCCTTCAAGGCAATGTGTCTTTCTCAACGCTGTAGACCAGGTCCCAGGAGCTGCCAGTGTAGCCTCACACCTGGTGGAGGAGGTTATATTTATTATTTGTAATTTCATGTATCAGCCAAAAGCTGACTAGAGACTTTAAGAACATTCCTAGGATGGCCTTGTTCTGATAAGTCGTTTCTTCTTTTTTTTTTTTAATTTTTGAAAAATAATTTCAATAACAGATTTGGAATGTAGTGGGAGCCTCCTCTCTGGTGGGTGGTGGTATTTAAGGTCCAAATCAGCTAGAGCACCAGCTGGTGCTGTTTAAGTCTCAAGTGACCAAAGGCGCGAGTTTGTGCTCCTGGAGCTGGAACCAGGTGAGAATGAAGATTGTAGAGCCACAGGCCGAACGCTGTTTCCTCTGAACCAGGGGCTGCTGGTGTGTGTGCTGTAATTGCCTGGCCGAGAGAGTCAACATTTTGGTCTGATGGTGGGAAGTCAGCTCAGTTGGCAAGGGCTGGGGGTAGGGGGTCCAAATTAAAGAATATTGGCAAACAAATCTCTACTACCCGTTTCAGCCAGGGACTTTTTTGTTATTTATTCATAAAATAAATTATGGCAAATTGTACCTATGACACCTTTATTTAAATCCAGTGTCTACTCAGCAGCCTTTATCTTTATTCATATGTATACCAAGTGTTAAATAGAATTATTGTTGGGCATTTGAACTTTGGTTTTCTTTAATAGAAAATAATGCTGCTATTAAACATCTTTGCAAATGGTTTATTTTTCTTCTTTTGAGTTATTTCTTTAGGGTAGGATTACTGGGTCAAAGTGTATGAACATTTTTATGGCTTTTGATACAGATTAGCCTTCAAAAGAACCGACCCAGGTGCATCGCCATCAGCAGTGTGTGCGAATTGCTGCCCAGCCCCCGGCTTTGCCATACTTGGAGTGTTTTTCAAATTGTGTATATGTGAAATGAAGCCTGAGTGTTGCTCCCTTCTGTAATGCCTACAGGTCACCATCCAGCCCTTTTCACTGTCCCTGCCCGCCTTGGTTTCCCCAGCTATGTCACAAGCAAGGCCACTAGGCCTGCCCCATCCATCGGTGGCGTTTCGTACCAGTTACATAACTGGAGCTGGGAGGCCTTGTAACCAGTGGGGCCCACTTCTCCCCCACTTCGTTGCACCCCAGTTCTCAGAATTGGGATTCACCCTTGAGCCCATAAACTTTGCAATACACTGGTTTCCAGTGCACATATCTTCAAGTAGACCCTAAGAATCTTGCCAAGAGGGTGTCCCGGGGCCTGCTTTGAAGGCCCTGCAATTAGCATATTAGTTTATGTGTAAATAAGCAGTGGTTGTTTACCGTTCCCTCTAGAAATCTCGTTTAAACTACTGATTTCTTAAGCAAACTCACTCTTCGTTGTGCTAACACTGTAGCCCGCCCATCCCACGTGTCGGTTTGTCACAGAATCTTACTGAGGGGTGAGACTTGAACTGAGAGAGCAAAAGGAATGCTTACTTGCGAATACCACATCATAATTCATACAAATGACAGTAGCACTGACAGTGGCTCTGGTGAGTGGGCCTCATTCGGCTCAGGCAGCGAAAGGGGGGTGTCCTAGTCCTCTCCCTGGAGCTAACCGTTCATCTGGGGGAACGCAGGCTCTGCAGCACAGAGGTATTTGCTTAGAAGAAAAACAACAGCTCCCAGCACTGGGTAAAACTGCAAAAAGGAAGAACTTCCAGCTGTGCTCAGGCCCTAGCTACAAGGCCACCCCAAATGAGGAAAGCTGGATCCCGTAAGCTTCAGGGAGACGAGCCAGTCCTGGTCAAGTGTTGCCCCAGCACCCAGCACGGAGGAGGTGCTCGGTTAGTATGTGTTGAATGTGTGTGAATGCTCAGGATATTTCCTGATAACTGGGTTCAGGAATCTACTAGGGAGAGAACTTCCCTTTTAGAAAGTCTCAGATATGGTGCCCTAACTTGGAGAAAACATGATGTGGGAAGGAGGCCTGGAGAGACAACGCAGGCTGGCAGAAGGGAGCAGGGTGCATGCTAGCCCAGAAGAGCAGTGACTTGGCGCCTCCCCTACACAACACCAGCCTGCTGAGCTCAAAGCCGGAAGGGATTATTTTAAAGTGTTCTGACAGGATGTGGAGCCGCCCTGGGCTAGGTCCCGTCACCTGCCAGCCTCTACGGTTCCCTCTCAGGAACACCACCTAGTTTCCCGTCACTCACAGAACACCCCAGCACCACTTGCCTGTGGACGGGCTCTGTTCTACATGGGCCCAGGCTTGATGGCCTACCCAGAAGCACCCAGCTGCTGACTTGGAGACAAGCAAGTGCCTACCACCTCAGCTGAGCCCCACGTGGTGACATCTTCCAGTGAGGCTGGGACATCAGCACCTCGTGCCCCTGTTTGTAGGCCCCTCACATCAGCCACTGCTCCTTCTCTTTGATGAAGTGCTCCGCCCAGCGGCGAGTCAGCTCCAGGTACAGGCTGGGCTGATGAGGCAGGTAGTCCAAATACAGACGAGTTGGTGTCTTCTTGGGAATGGCCTTCTCAATCTGGGTGCCCTCATGCCACTCATTGAAAGAGGTGATGGAGACAATCTCAGGCCTCACCGTGAGGGCTGCCTGCAGGGCTGTCTCATAGTACTTGCCATTGACCCTGTTCCGCGTATTGTGGTTGTTCCAGGGCCGGATGCTGGTGTCAATGTAGCCAGGCCCCACGCTGGGAATGAACATGAGGTTGTTGGCGTCGCAAAAGTTCTTCACAGCTTTCCAGTTCTGATGGGAGGAGCCGAAGGAGAAACCATTGGACGCAAAGTAGGTGTACATACCATCAAATCCGGCAGCCAGGATGTCATGGGTGTGGCCCTCCTCCACCAGCAGTGCAATGAAGACCCCATCATAGGGGGTGTTGCGGATTGAGTGGGGCCCGTTTGGTGTCAGGAGGTGGGCCCAGGCCTCAGGGGACGTCAGGTATGAGTCGTAGATATAAAAGAGTGGGAGGCTCTTGCCCATGCTGTTCTTGTAGCGGTAAAATGCACCATGGGAGCCATACCTGAGGAGCGGGAGGAAGAAGAGCCTGAGCTGGCAGCCTAAGATGGGAGAAGCCAGCACAGTTATGGCGCCAGCCATGGATGAGCTCTTTCCTGATGCCCAAGCACAGTTTTGGATCCAGCCAGTCTCCACAGTTGGATTCATTGTGCCTCTTAGCAAGAAGCTAGTTCCCTCCCTCCTCTCCCCAGGCTCGTCATTCCTTTATTCAAGCCTCACTTCCCTGCCCTCGGCCAAGCCACTGCCATCTTTCATCTGGAGGGCAGCAGCCGCCCCCTAACTGGCCTCCAGGCTCCCACTCCTGCCTCCCTGTAATCCATTCTCTTTTTAAAGTGTAAATCAGGTCTGATTGCTCCTTACCAAGACCTGTGGGCCCCAGCTACTGGATCCGGCCCTGCCCATCTCCATTCCTGCTATTGCCCTATCTGTTTCTCTACTCCAGCTACCCTGGCCTTTCTAGTCTGCTGTCAAGCTTGTCCCCTCACCTGGCCTTTGGATCTGATAGCCCTCTGCCTGGAATTTTCTGCCTGCCCAGCATTTTGCAGAGCGGACTCTTCATTCAGGTGTTAGCTCACAGGTCATCTCCTCGGAGAGGCTCACATGACCACTCATTGTAATGTAGTTTCTCAGGCACACTCGAACACAACACTCTATTCTTTATTATTACTTTTTCATAGTATAGATCACCCTTTGACTTTTTGTGTGCAACTACTGTCTGCTCCACTGCACCGCCAACACACACTAGAATGTAAACTTTGCTAGTCCTACCCATTACTGTACAACTGGGACTCAGGACAGTGCCTGGATACCTGAAGGTATGCAATCAGTGTTGTTTTGAATGAATGAATGGTATGTGCAAGCACTGTACAAGCCACTTTCATATATATTAACTCATGTAACTCTCATAAGACTCGAAGGTTAAGAGGCTTGCCTCTGATCACAGATTGGGGGCTGCAGAACCAGAATTCAGACCCAGGTAGCTGACTCCACACCCAGTACTCTCTTACTATAAAGTAGCTGCTGAGGACACAGGCGTTCAGCCCTTGTGTCTCTTGACCTGCCCCTCTAAACCTTCTATTCTCATTTTGATCCCCACCAAAATCCAAGCCCCAGAGCAGCTTACGTGTCAATGATGTACTTGATGTTGTCATGCAGAGTGATGTCATCCCGGCCCTTGTAGGGTTGGATGTGGAAAGCCACCTGCCACAAACAGAGGAGATATTGGTCAGGTGAGGCTCTGTCCAGGGGCCACAACCTATAAGGCTCGTGCTCTAGCCTGGAGAAGAGGCTGAGTTCAGGAGACAGCCTGGCGGCGGGGGCACAATAGAGAGAAAAGCAGCCACAGCCCTCAGGGCCAAAACAAGAGGCGCGAAGAGTTTGCCCACCTCCCACAGCAGGGCATCTGGGAATCATCCTGATGGGCTCTTGCAGGATGGCTAACAGGTTTCAGCTTACATGTCAGGTCCAAGGCATTGGCACTAGCTGCCTGAAACCATGGGGAGACATATACTGAAGCTGTGGCGAAGGGAAAATGTGCTCTTGTCTGTGACACTTGTCGGTGATGGGCATGGAAAAAGGAGCGGGGCTCCTCTCCTTCATTTTTCTTCCTTTGCCACGAGAGAGGGGAATGACTTATTTGATTGGTACGTTTGGGGAAAATAGCTGGACATGCTTACTCAGCTCTGTCATTCCTCCTGAAAGTGAGACTGCCTGCCGAGAACACATATTGTGTTCTACTCCTGGGGGCCCAACCCTGCCTCGCACCAGGGAGCTGAGGCTGGAGTTCAGTTTGTGGGCCCATTCTGCCCTTGCCTGCCCTCTACCCAGGGTCAGGGTCTCCAACCTAACCTCTAGCATCATGATATTTATTTAGTCCCCCATTTCTCCTATATTTCGTTTTTGCAATATTTTTTTCAGAATTCCAGAAAATAAGAGTAACATACACACTATTTATTAGAACCCCATCCCAACACCACATGTGCCATACCTGGGCTAATGCCAAGAACTTTGGTAGAGGCACTATCCCGGTGAGCAGAGCAGTGGAAATCTCCAGAATGGGCCAGAGAGCACCTGACCTCTTCTTGGAGACTCACCTGGATGTTGTACTGATGGGCGGTGTCCAGAATGGCGGGCACCAGGTCATCTGAGGGTTCCCCGTTGTCATCAGCCATGCCAGGTGGGTACCAGGAAAGGACCAGGACGCCTGAGACACAAGACAGAGGCTATTTCAGAGACACAGTACCCCCACAACAGAGATTTGTTTCCTTACAAACCATCTCCAGCTGCGAATGGTTTCTGACCAAAACCTTGAGCGAGGCTCCTGCCAGGTCCACTCCCCGCGATCAGATCCTAGAGCCTGCGCCCCGGAGCTGTCCACCCCCGCGGTGCTGAAGCGCAGCGGCTGTGGGACCCATAGCGCACAGGCTGGGAAGGAGCCTGAGAACGCCGGGTAGGAGCCAGGCTCTGCTTCCATCAGCAAGTAGTAGAACAAAGGGAAATGGGGGGTGGGGGGGACAATGCCACGCCCACCTGGAAGCCACAGCCCTATTTCTGGAGGACAGGAGCACCTCTGAGGCCCCGCAGGGAGTAGAGCCCTAGCAGAGGTCATCTTACGCTTTCCGTGGGAAATAACACTTCTCCAGTCTGCCCTCTAGACTGTAAAACCCTGAGGGATGGCCTCTGTGTTATTTATCTGTGAATACTTCCTACCATTGTCTCTGGCATTCGATTTTTTCCCCCACTCACTAACCATTTCCAGATAGATCGAAATGTACTATAAAATTCAGCAGAATTCAGTGACAAAAATCCAAAACAAGTGAGCCCCCCACCCCCGCAGCCTGCATACAAAGGAGGCTCCCGGGGACCTCTTTCCAAGCAGAGGACTTGATTCAAGGCTTCCGGACCCCAGACTGCCCACGGAGCAGGGTTGGTCATGCAACTTGGGCAAACTTTCCGTTCTGCAGCCAGCAAAAGCAGAAAGAGCTGCCTCTCTACCCTGTGCCTGGTGTGAAAGCAGAGGTCATCCCAGGCGCTGCTCTGAACCCCAGCGTCCTGCGGGGCCAGGATACCCAGGCCTCACTTACCCAAACCTAGAAGCCCAACAGCCATGAAGACTCTGCCTCCCTCTCCTCGAAGTCCCTACCTGGGGCAGCTCTGGCACCAACGCCTTCCACTGGCCCTCCCAGCAGCTCCGCCCCATGAAAGGGCCTGGAATTGTGGGGAGTCAGAAGGCAGAAGTGAGAGAGTCTGAATACTAGAAAGTGGGGGCGGTGCCTCGTGGTGAGCGCAGAATGAGTGTAGAAGGGAAGGGGTAAGAAGCCAGGCTGAAGGGTGAGTGGGACCAAACCCCAGCGACAGGACCAGCGGGAGTTGGGGTGGGAACGAAGAAGGGCGAGGCTGGGAGACAGGGCTGCCCGGGGGGGTGGGAGGAACTCACCGATGGCGGCTTCCTTGAGCTGGGTCATGTGCTCCCGCAGCACGTCGGGGTCCCGGGAGCTGTAGGGCCCGAGCTCCGGGTAGAAGCTGGAGCCCAAGTCGTCGGGGGGGCTATGGCGGCCGCGGGGGTAGCTGGCTGAGATCTTGGGGTCCCAGTGCGGCACCATGACGTGGTCCCAGTGAATGTAGTGGCCCTCGCGCCGCGGGCTACCGTACCACGAGTAGTAGAAGGCGTGCAGGTCCGAGTAGACGCGCAGACTCTGCCCGGGGGCGGGCTCGGCCTCCGCGGGGGCCGGTCCCGGGGTGCTGCCCGGACCCGCGGTGCGGGGCGGTGGCGGCGGCGGCGGCGGCGCGGCGGGGGCGGCCGGGGCCCGGGCGGCGGGCGCGGGGGCCCCCTCCGGGCGTCGCTCAAAGGGCGCCAGCTCCAGGCCCGGGCCCAGCGCCGGGAGTCCGTCCGGAGCCTTGAGCGTGCGCAGGCCCATGAGGGTGCCGAAGGCGAAGAGCAGCACCAGGAACAGCGCGATGCAGGCGCGGCGCCGCCGCCGGGCCATGGCGGCCGCTGCGCTCCTCGCGTCCGGCCCGGCTACCTCCCGGCGAGCCGCGCCATGGCCGCCCGCCCGGCTCCCGCGCGCCGCGCAGCCCGCGCGCGTCCCAGGGAGACGGTGACGCCGAGCGCCGAGCGCGGCGTGGGCGGCTCCCCGCCTCTCCCCCGCAGTGCGGGCGGGCTCGGCACACAGAGAATGCAGGTGGCGCAGACCAAGTGGTCGCGAGCCGAGGGGGAGTGGTCCGGGAGGAGAGACGGGGAGCGGCCCAACTTCGAGTTCCTGGGCCGAAGGAGCAGGGGCCTAAGTGCAGCTGGATAGCCTGCGGAGGATCTGTGTCACCTTTCAGCCTGGGGTAGTGGGGTGGGGGCGTCCGGTGGGGGCAAGGAAATGCCCTCCTTCCGGAGCCCAGGAGAAGGTCCGGGCGGCGGCGCTGGGGGCGTGGGAGCCCACGCAGGGTGGGGAAGAAAGCGAGCGTCTCTGGTGGTTCTCGCCACCGATCTCCTTCTCCGCTGATCCCTCTTTACTGACTTCGCTGACCCCCTCCCTTCTGATCTCAGTGACCTCCCTTCGTCCCAGGACCTGCGTACCCGGAGCCCCCTCTCACACACCCCAGGCCCCCTCTGCAGCCCGGGGAAAAGGGCATCGGGAGAACCCCAGGAGTCAGACACTGGCTAAAGCGTGGAAGGACGAGGGAGAGCATGACTTGCACAAGGTCACACGGACCTGGCCTAACCCCAAGGATCAGGACTGCCTCACCAGAGCGTTTGTCACTGTCCAGACTGCCTGGTCGCAAGCCTGTTGCCGTCCTGAGCCGTCTGCCCTTGGACAACCTCCTACATTTGGTGAGGACGCAGTGAGATGGTTACCATAAAACACTTTTTACAGGGCCTAACAAGATAAGCACTCAAAACCTGTCCGCCCTTCTTCCTGGACCCTGAGCTCCAGAGGGCAGGCCCCGGTCTTATTTATACTTTTTAAGACTTCAAGGGCTGCAAGAATAGGGTGTGGCACTCAGTTTCTAGGGCTGTTTGCTGAGTGAATATCAGACTCTGGTGTGATATTCTGTAGACAATGATATGTTTTTCACTCAACATTCATTGAGTTCCTACTCTGCGTTATTCATTATTTCATTCATTCAGAAAAGTTTTTGTTGCCTGCCTCCTTCACTGGTGCGTGCCGGCAGCAACTTTGTTTCATCACCTGCTCTGTCTGCAGTGTGGAAAACAGTGCTTTGTGTAGCAGCAGGCACACATTCTTATTTCTTAAGTGAATGAATTGTAGGAAACAGAGGAAGAGGAACAAGGTTGGGAGGTGTGGGTGGGTCTGGAGCCCAGGAAAGTGACTTGAGAGAATTCATGATAGTGAGAGTGAATTAAGTAGAATTCTTTCAGCTCCAAGAGGTAGACACGTGATTCAAGCTGGCTTATGCAACATGGACATGCATCATCTCACAACTCAGGTGGCCCAAGGGCAGGGCGGCAGACTCCCTGATTCAACGATGTCATTAGGAACCTGGGATGCTCCCATCTCACGGCTCTGCTGTTCCTTCCATTGACTTTATACCACAGCTGGCTCCCCTCATATCACAAAATGGCTGCCATGGGCAGTGGAGGCTGCAGGTTTCCTTTTCCCGTCCAATAGGCAACAGTAAGACTGATTTCTCTTTCCCAGAAATCCTCAACCAGCATCCCTTTGGATCTCATTGGTCTGATCTGGTTTAGGCCTGTTCATTCCAAACAAAGTGTTGCCAAAGGGGATGGAACTACCATGACTGGATTAGATTACATTTTGGGAATGGATTAAATATTGGGGAGAAGACTATAATGTCTCCCATGAAATTAGATGACTCTGGGAATGAGTAAGAATAAAAGAAAAAGAATAAGAGTGGAACACCAGCACTTATGGGTTGGGTAGGAGAAGGAGAGCATGTGAAGGAAACTGAAAAAGAATCATTAAAAAGGAAGGAAGAGCATTGGGAGTGCGTGGTGGTGATGGTTTTAGATAACTCATGAGAAGGTTACCCCAGCTCTCAACCATTCCACTATTTCTGGGTTGCCCTGCAACAGAATGGTGGCCCCCATGGGCCATGCCTGGAGTCCTTGACACTACCACCCAGCCATAATATTTTGATGCATGGCTAGAACTTTGGCCCAAGATGAACCAATGATAATGCCCTGTTTCCCGTTGTACCAATCATGAACACTCACCCAAGGGTCATCAATTACAACCCTTCCCTGGGATTTTTCTCTCTGGTGCTGAGGACAGATTCAATCTTTCTACCTAAAGGAAATGTCCTTAGAGGAGAAGGAACAAGGGACAGAGAAGAACTTAGTGGTATTGGAGTCCCTGGTTTCAGTTCTCCTCGACACCCGGTTTCAGTGTGAACCACTGAAAGACTCTTCTAGTAAGTTACCCTTTCATTCTAGGCAGATGAGCTCGTGGAACCGACTATTGGTTGCCTGTGGATATCAAGCAGAGATTGAAAAAGGGACTTGGGAGCAGGTAGGTCATTTGGAGGTAATCGTAGGAAGCATGAGTGAAGAAGTGAAGGCAACGAGACAAGAAAGAAGGGAAGGAAGGCTAAGCTAATGGTGGTTGCTGCTATAGATAATGGGGCCTTGGTTCCACTAGGACTTGTACCAAGTGTACAAATGCCTCCCAGAATTGACAGGTGTGAGGCTAAAGAAATTATCTGCTGGCCCCCCTCTTCCACTGGTTGAGTGTTTTCTCTAGAGCTGTTAACTTCCTCACACTTCTGGTCTCCTTGGTGCTAAGTAGGCTCCCATGATATCAGAGATGGTCCTGAGGAGGGCATGAAGACAGAAAGACACACTGTACGTTTGAAATGAGATGCTGCCAGTGAGAGGTAAGGCCGGGCTTGCACAGAACTGTCCACCCTAACTGTGCTGTCATAACAAATTACTACAAACTTAGCAGCTTAAAACAGCACAAAAAATGCATTATCTCACAGTTTCTGTCCGGGCACAGTGTGGCTTAGCTGGTTCTATGCTTAGGGTCTCATGAGACTGAAATCAGAGTGTTGGCAGGACTGTGTTCCTTTGTGGAGGCTTTAGAAGGGACTCCGTGTGCCAGGTCAGAATTGGCGGAATTCAGTTCTATGCAATTGCAGGACCCAGGTCCCCATCTCCTCGCTGGCTGTCCGTTGGGGGGATTTCTTACCTTCTGGAGGCTGCCTGCATTTCTTGGCTTGTGCCCTCCTTCTTCCACCTGCAAAGCCAGCAGCACAGGTCTAGTCCTTCGCACACTTTGAGTCTCTCCGACCTCCTCGTCTGCCTCCTCTCTCCTACCCTCCTCTCCGACGTTTGAGAGCTCATGCGGTATACTAGGCTCAGCTGGATACTCGAGGTTAATTTCCCTCTTTTAAGGTCAGCCAATTAGCATCCTTTCTGGATTGCAGTCGCCTTCCAGGTGAGCAATGAATGAAAACCAAGATCCACATAGGACTCAGAATTATGAAATTTTAGGGTATTGAAAACAGAGAAGAGCCAAAAAGCTATTGGAGAAAAAAAAAAAAAAAAAGACATATAACAAGGATTTGGAATTAGAATGGCATTGGAAACCAGAAGAGAGAGAAGAATTGCCTCCCACATTCTGAAGGAAAATAATTTTGAGCCTAGAATTCTATAACCAGTTTAAAAAGTGTGAGGAGAGAATAAAAACTTATTAGTGTTTAGGTATTATTATTCATTTTTATTAGGTCTGATTATTATATATTATTATATTATGCCTTATTATTTAGGTACACAAGGTCTTGACTTTTTTCTCCTGTGCCCTCTTTCTCAGGAAGCCACCAAAAGATATAATGAGGGGGTAAATAAAAAAGGTGAGGGGAAACTTGGGATCCAGTAAAAAGGAAACCTAACACCGAAGAAAAGCTAAGGGGAGCCCCAGGACCACAGCTGTGCACCCTAAGAGCAGTCTGCCCTGATAGGAGTAGGAAGACACTCAGGATGGGCGTCTCCAGGAACCACTGAAGTTGATAAATATCTGACACGTAGCCCCGCCCAGTTCTCCTCGTCCCTTGCCCCTATATGGCTGGATCATTATTGTAAGTTAAATCACTAGTGATTACGGTATACCCTATAATATTTTTCACTTTTGATCGAAGTAGTGAATTATGATTAAACTTCCTTTCATGTACAGTGTTTCTTTCTCCTGGAGTTAATAATTCCTTTTTTTCCCATTTGATTTATTTTCTTTATCTTTGCTAGTTGCTTTTCCTAAAATCTGCAACACAACTGTAAAACTCCTTTGAATATCGCTTTCTACAGAGCCCCGTATTAGGATGTCTATCAATCAATGAATAGGACACAGTGGCCAGGTGATGATAAGGGGTATACAGGAAAGCAAACCAGGAGTAGAGGAAGGGGCGTGCTAGGGTGGGGTGGGGGGGTTGCAATTTTTAGTAGGTTGGTCAGGGATGACCTCACTTTGAGGGTGACCTGAAGAGAGAGAGGAAGGACACCATGCGGGCATTTGGAAGAAGAGAGTTCCAGGCAGAGGGAAAAGCAAGTTCAAAGTCCTGGAGACAGGAACACGCCTGATATATTCTTCATGCATCTACTAGAACTTCCCCTTCCGTGGTTTACTGTGACTTCCACTACCCACTTCCCCATCCAAGGGCACCCCAATCTCTCAGGCACCCATATCCGACTTTAGTCAGTATTGGTGCACTTTTTTATTCCCAGTATCCGAATGGTGACAAGTCGTGTTGATACCACTTGCAAAACATGTTAATTGTTTCTCTTTTTCTATATTTGCACTGTCCCCATATCAATCCTGTAATGATAGAAATTATAGAACATTAGGACTGTAAGGATCCTTGGAGGTCATCTAGTATAACTCTGTCTTATTGAGGCCCCAAATAAGTTACTTCTCTGAGAACTCTCAGCCAGGTTTCTGGAGTACCAGGCAAAGCTTGATTACTGTACTCTTGAGTCTGCCCCTTGCCCGAATCCAGTCCATTTTGTCTGCTGCTCACAAATGAGTACTCCTCGCACACTGCCTCATTCCTCCCCTGCCCATCCTACAGTGAGACTCTGTGGTCCACCTCGGCAGGGCTTCCCTCAGCTGCCAAGCTGACATGACTTCTTACATCTAAAGAGAACCTGAGATTCAAGTTACATCAGTCTCCTTTCACTGTTCCTCAAACACAGCATGTTCATTTCTGCCTGTAAGTCTGCACTTCAACTCATCTCCTTTCTGTAACGGCCTCTCTTTTTCCTTCCTGTTCAAATTCCACCCATCATTCAAGACCTCTTCCAGACAGGGTTTCTCTGTCTGACGGAATGGAGCAGAAGCCATGTTTTAGGACACTTGATTGTCCACACTCACATCCCCATCCTCGTTTCAATCTTGGGTCATGAGTGGTTTCATTCCCCGTTTGACAGATGAAGAAACAAAGGCTTAGAGAGGTAGAAAGACTGGGCTAGGATTTGAGCCTACATCTGCCTGTGCTCTTAATCATGGTGCCATACTGTCTCCTGAACCTGGCGCACAGTAGGTACTAGTAACTGTTAGCTGAGTTGTGTGTGAACTCTTTCATACATGTTAGTGGCCTCATCATCCCAACTGGCCACGCCCTGAGGTTTGTGGAGCAGAGCAGGAGCACGAAAGAACCCCACTTGCAAAGAGCCCACCAGTCTCAGCACCATCTTCAGCAAGTGTGAGGAAATACTGGGAAATACAACGAAAAGTATTGAAAGTGGCTGGCTCTGGGGGATGAAACGCAGGGATGCGGGATGGAGAGAGGCAGGGGATTTCTATTTTTATTACAAGCCTTGTAGTACCATTCGACTTTTAACATTACATACAATATGACTTTGATTAAAAATTAAAGTGAATTTAAACAAATTAAATGGACAAGTGAATGTAAATGACCCTTTTAGAATCTTGGATATGGAGGGAAGAAGGAAATATAGGGTGATAGACATCTTATACGTTTGCAGTAAGGATTAAACAAAACAAAGCATTTAATACACTTGGCGAAGAATCAGCAGCAAGAATTATTATAAATGAAGTAGGACATAGGACCAAGGTTCGTAATGGGTCCATTAGACCTGAGAGATGTCATTACAAGGACAGGCTATGATAATCAGAGATCACTCTGCTCTCCACCAAGACAGGACAATGCTATGTCCTCCCCAGCCCTTCTGCTCCATCTTTTTACCCATTCCTCCAGATTTTTATTTCAACCCAATTCACTCAATAGAGTAATTATCCCCACCAAACCCTCCACACACACATACATACTCTCATCATGCTTTCACTTCAGTCCAACCCTTAACATGGATAAAAAGGAGCAGTGAAATCTACAATCAGTCTTTGTAGTTCAGAGAAGATGGTAATTGACTTCCCTGGGACATTTTAGTTACTAGGAAAAGGAATTTGGAAGGGGATATAGAATCATGTTATTAAAGTCCCATTCCTTCATTAATTTATTCATTCAATACATATTTATTGAGCACATGCTATGTGCCAGACATAGTTCTAGGTACTGAAGATACAAAAATTAATAAGATAGATAAGCTTCATGGAGTTGACATATAATACCACAATGACCAGAGCAGCTACTGGGGCAGGCTGAGGCCTCTGGCAAGGATAGGTACCTCTATTTTCTGCAGCCCCGTTTGATGCAGTGGAATTAAATAAAAGACATGAATTGGGGTGCTTGCTCATTCACACCCTCCTGCTTAAGTGGCTACCTTTACACCATGTGGCCCCTGTTCCCCTGACCACAGCTTTTTGGACCAATAACAGACCTCTGACCCAAGCAAGGCAATTAGATTCTTCTCCCAAGAATTTGCCAAAATTAGCTCTGGGGAGGTAAGCTGAAAGGTCGCGCAGCGTCAAGACCACATCAGAAGCCTGAGTAGACACCATGACAAGCCAACGTCATGGGCAGGCCAGAGTTTAATGGGCACATGCTGTGAGAAGGCTGAGACAATCAGTCTGTCTACAAGGAGGAAAATGCAGCAACTATGCTATAAGAAGAAGAAACCAGAGATCATTTGACCCCAGGAGGAAAGAGGAAAAGAGAGCAAGCAAAATACTTTTTAAAAAATTAGCGAGCAGCTGCCTCATGCAGGCGGCCCAGTGTTTCGTCGGTTTGAATCCTGGGCGCGGACATGGCACTGCTCGTCAGACCACGCTGAGGCAGCGTCCCACATGCCACAACTAGAGGAACCCACAACGAAGAATACACAACTATGTACCGGGGGGCTTTGGGGAGAAAAAGGAAAAAATAAAATCTTTAAAAAAAAAAAAAAAATTAGCGAGCAGCTGCCTCAGATACTGACAGCTTTCAGACCCAGCTCTGTTTCTCGCCAGGTGGTCCAGTTCATTCTCAGAAGATGTTTCCATCCACCCGGTAACTCCTCTCCCTTCACTTGAGTAGGTTTAAATATTTACGTCCGTGGCAGACAGACCCTAGAGTGGTCCCCATAATTCCTGTTCCCTGGTGTTCCTGCCCTTCTGAAATCCCCTCCCCCTGAGCGTGCGGGGACCTGTGACTTGCTTCTAGCCAACAGAGTATGGCAAAGATGAGACCATGTGTGGATGTAATTAAGGTCCCAAATCAGCCGAGTCTGAGTTAATTAAAAGGGAGATTATTCTGACTTAATTATGAAAAAGTCCTTAAAAGAGGGACTAGGTGCGCGCTGAGATGAGAGACTCTCTTGTGGGCTTGATGGAATGAGCGACCATGTTAGGAAGTTCAAGCGGCAAGGAACGTCGGGCAGCCTTTAAGAGCCGCAGGCAGCTTCTAACTGCCAAGGGCAGCCTCCAGCCAACAGCCAGCAAAAAGCCATCCTCCTCAAAGCTGCAGCCACAAGGAAAAGAATTCTTCCAACCTGAATGAGCTGATAATCAGGTTCTTCCCTGGTTGAGCCTTTGATGAGAATTCAGCCTGGCTGACCCTTGATTGCAGTCTGTGAGACCCTGAGCAAAGGACCTATCTAAACTGTGAGCAGACCTGACCCATGGAAGCTGTGAGATAATAAATGTGTATTCTTTTAAGCTGCTAAGTTTGTGGTAATTTGTTAGCTCAGCAATACAAAACAAATACACTGTCCTTCCAAACAACTTTGACTAAACAAATAGTCTTGAGATTTTTAGTTGGGAAGCCTAGGTTCTAGTCTCAGCTTTGCAAAAGTTTTCCTGGACCTGAGCAAGTCCCTTTCCTTCTCTGGGCCTCAGTTTTCTCATCTGTACAATGGGCAGTTGGACAGTTGGACTACTGGAGCTCTGAGGTCCCTTTCAGTTGTGATGTTCTGGATGTTGTCCCTGACCACTGTCCTATTGTGGGGTGATGTATGTTGACTCCATTTCTCTTCTCAGAAGGCTCCAAACCAAAATAAACGCTCCCAGATGACAATGTAAATCCTAACTCATTATTTGGTCTTCCAGTCTTGCCATAGTCCTTTGTCTGTGGAACCATGCAGGCCCCTCCTTCCTGATCTTGTTGATATAGATACAAATATTTGGAGTAAGGGGTGAAGAAGGGGCTGTCTGAATAGTTGTCTGTGGTCTATACGCATTGTATGAAAGGATACAGCTGTTTCTCTTAACCTTGGTTCACTGTAGAACCTCTTCTAGGAGTTTTGAATAAGCTAAGGGAAGATGCTTTGTGGGAGAAAAGGGAAAGAAGAAGGGAGTGAAGGAAAGAAAAAGAGAGAAGTGGATAGATGCTATTTTAAAGACAGCACAACTGAGAGATTATTGGGAAGGTGGAAAACAGGATTTTTTAAACACAATTTTCTAATGGCATCATGCGTCAAGAAAGAACATTTTCTTTTAAGGATTTGGGAAATTCCTGCAATAGGCAGAATGCCCACCAAATATTCCATGTGCTCCCCTACATTTTCCATTCTCCTTGCAATTAGAATGGGGCCAGGTGACTGGAGCTAACCAGTGATCTGTGAGCTGAAGTGACTTGTGTTACTTCTGAGTTGAGGTAGTTAAGAGTTTGTGGGTCTCATCCATCTACCTCTTCCCCTGTCACGTGTTCCTGAAGGTACAGGGTCAAGATCTCAAAGCCTCTGTCAGCCTCTATCCCTGAAGACTGTGAATGGAGCCGAGTCCCTACCAATTCACATTGAACGTGTAGTGAAAGCTAGAAATAAATTTGTTGCATGAAGTCACTAAAACTTGGGGTTTGTTTATTGCAGCCGCTAGCAGTTAATTACACTGACTAATGTTCTTATGCTGTGTTCATATCCCTGGATGCACTCTGTCTTCCATGCTCATTCCTTTGCCCAAATTCCCCTTTCCTGGATTCCCAGGACTCTTAGTCCATTGCTCTTTATGCTGCAGACTTGGAGGTGTGGTATGTATGTTGTGTACTTTGAGGCTATGTTATCAGGTGCATACAAATTTAGAACTGTTATATCTTTTTAGATACTTTGAGGCTATGTTATTAGATGCAAACATATTTAGAATTGTTATATCTTTCTGGTTTACTGACATTTTATGCATTATACAGTATCTAGCAGTTTCTTAAAGTCCAGTTTGTGTAATGTTAGTTTAGTTTCATTGCGTTCTTTTTAGTCACTGTTTGTATAGTATGTTTTTACAATCTTTTACTGTAACAGATCTGTATCCTTATATTTAAGATTTTTTCAAGCAGTAAAGAGTTACTTTTTAAAGCCCATCTGACAGTCTTTGTTTTTCAATAGGGGTATTTAGCCCACTTATATTTAAAATAGCTATTTGTATATGTGACTTTCAAGATATCATAGTATTTGTTTTGTTTCTCCCACATGTTCTATGTTCCTTTTTTTCTCTTCTTTTAAACATTTTATGGGTTGTTTTTATTATTCCACATTTTACTACATTAGCTTGTTAGTAACATAAATTTTTTTACTGTTTTTTCCATGATTACCATGGTGATTACAGCATGCATCCTTGACTTGTTAAAGTTTAATATAAATTAATTCTTTTACCACTTCCTGGACAATGCAA
Organism: Equus asinus; assembly: GCF_041296235.1. Lineage (NCBI taxonomy): Eukaryota > Metazoa > Chordata > Mammalia > Perissodactyla > Equidae > Equus > Equus asinus. Next base: position 85,025,679 of record NC_091794.1, read on the forward strand.
GGATCTTAAGAGATTTTAACTCTATTTAGCTGCTCCCACACTGTGTGCCTTTTTGTGCTGTGGTTTCTACGTATGTTTAAAACTCCGCAAGACATTATTGCTTTACACAGTCATTGTTCATTTATTTTTACCCATATATTTACCCTTTTCATTATTCTTTATTTCTTCCTGCATATTCATGCTTCCTTTTGGGTTTATTTTCATTCTGTTTGAAAAATTCTCTTTAATATTTCTTTTAGTGTGGATCTGTGGACAAAGAATTTTCTCAGATTTTGATTGTCTGAAAATGCATTCATTTTTCTTTCGTGTTTGAAGGCTATTTTCACTAGGTATAGAATTTTAGAATAACTGTTATTTTCTTTCAGCGCTTTAAAGATGCCATTCCATCATCTTCTGGATTTTATCTTTTATGTTAGTGAGTCAGTTGTTAGTCTTAATGGTTTCTTTGGAGGCAATATATCTTTTCTCTCTCTTCTTCTCTCTCTCTCTCTCTCTCTCATTGCTTTTAATATTTTTTCTTTGCCTTTGGCTTTCAGTGGTTTTACCATGAAGTGCTTACGTGTGATTTTCTTTGCATTCATCCTGCTTGGGATTAACGGTGCTTCTTGAGTATATGTCTTGATGCCTGTCATCAGTTGTAGAAATTTTTCAGCTACTCTCTCTTCAAATATTATTTGTTTCTCATTCTCTCTCTTCTCTTTCTAGGACTCTAATGTCATGTACTTAGGCTTTTTCACCATGTCCTATATATCTTACTCTCTTATCTATATTTTCCATTCTTTTCCCTCACTAATTACTTCGGTATGGATATTTTGTACCGACCTATCTTCCAGCTCATTACCCCTAGAATTAGCTGTACCTAATCTGATGTTAGGTCCATCTATTGTGTTAAATTCAGTTATTGTATATTTCAGTCCTAGGATTTCAATTGCATTCCTTTTTAGAATATCCAAGGTTGCTGATTAGCTAGCACTCTACCACAATCCCAATGCAAGATCTTGCTGTTCTGCACATATCTACCTCATTCAGTTACATAAGCCAAAAATATCTCATTTTTGTTTGAGTTTGAGTTGGGTTTCCAGTTACATGTAACTAAAAAATCTTGATTGAAAATGTTGAGATATCTCCCTTCATCATGTCAAGATGGCTGCAGCGGCTCCAGGTGTCAAATGCAGGCATGACATTCCGAGAAGAAGTGGAACGTTGACTGTCATGCATGTCTTTTTACTAGGAAGGGAAACCTTTTCTGGAATCCCCAGTTTGGAAGGCCAGGGTCGTATCACCTGCTCATGCCTAAGCTAATCCTGACACATGGAATTGGATGAAAGTGATTAGCCATGACAATCTTTATTCATGCCTGAACTTGGGGAAAGGGTCATCTTCTCTGCGCAAAGGACTGCAGTAGATGAATATCCAAACAAAATTGGGGCTCTCTCAGCAATTAAGAATATGAGAGGGGAGAGGTATTGGGTGGATAATCAATGATGTTTACCTCACTAACAGCTACATTCATTTCCTGTAAAGCTGTGTGTTTGTGCATGCATAGAAAATATCAGGAAGGGTACATATCAATCTGTTAGCATGGTTTAATTTTGAAGTGGGATTATGTGGAATGAACAGATATTTTACTTTTTACTTACAACATTTTTATTAGTTTATATTACTTGGGCCATTTAAATTTGAAAGGACTGTTTCAATCTTAAAATAGCCTGCTCAGAAATGGAAATAGGATTTAAAAAAAAAAAAAAACAGTCAGAGAAGCATATGTTGATGAATCCTATTCCAAGCCCTGGACCCTATAGAGTCACTCAGGTGCCAGTGGCAGGTTTATCCCTACTGGGGATTTGGAGGCACAAGGCTATCAGAGCCTGATGCCATCAAATATTTAAACCATCCAACTCCCTCCCCTCACCCTCGCAAAGCAGCTCTCACATCATAAATTGGCTTCCTGTGCACATTTTCCTACGGGGGAAGAATTTGCTGGACATGGTGATGTGAGCATTCTGGGCTCCTTGGCAGTTCTATTTCTCATCGTATATTAATACATTGGTTCTTTGGCTCAGATAGCAGGACGGGAGCTGACTTAGTATGATCTACTTCCCAACCTCCCAAGAGATAGGCTCTCTCTTAGCACCATTAAAGTCAAGCTTATGAACTTGGACTATAATGAATTCACCAAGGTAAATGTCACCTCTGAGGCCACTTGGCAGCTGGCCAGCCAGCCTGCCCTGATGCCACTCCTGTCTCTTCAAGCATATTTCCTTCAGGCTTCTGTGCTTTCTAGCCACATTCATCTCAACCAGCTGTCTCTTTCTTTATCCCTCATTCTGTCTTTTCCTCTATGACTGTCTCTCTAATTGTCTCTCTCTCCCTTCCTACCTCACCACCTAACCTTCTTTTATCCTTTCCTTTTTTCTCTTTCTGTTTTTTTCACTTTAATTAACCATGGAGTTGAATAACAAAATATACTGGAATGATGTACTAATCACTGTGCTGGGCCATACACACAAATTATATTCTACCTCACAATAACTCTGAAAGCATTTTGTTCCTATTTTACAGAGGAGAAGTAGAAGCTCATAAAGGCTATGTAGTTGTGTTTGATAATTTAAAGGTTTTCACTGCTTAATTTTCAGAGTCAATAGATTAATTTGCTTTATATTTCCTTTATTTTAGAAAAATACAATTTAAAAAATTGTTTATAACCTTTATCTTACTTTTACCTGTGAGTCTATCGTCCTAGAAAAGAATTCACTTTGGGTATGTTCATTTCTTTCTTAGTCTTGGGAGTGGGAGGTGGAATGGAAGAGGAAAGAGACAAGTTGGAGATGTCCCTTTGAGAAATGGGGCTCCCCACTGCTCCTTGCTCCCTCCCTGTCCTCTTTCCTGAGAGTAGAGCTTGGCCCTGATTTCTTTAGAGCAATCTTAGTCTTCTCCATGGAGGAGATGACCTTCTCTGTCCAGCCAGGATGAATGTACTTTCTGCATCTGTGCAAAAGGAAGAGATCAAATTTTCAGCCTCTAGATTTGTAACCTTCAGTAACTTGGAGATGAAGATTGCAGTAAAGTTGAATCTGCCTTTCAGAAGACCACTTCTCACTATTTGGATGTTAAATTAAGATGCTCATCTCCAACATGTGTTATCCCCATCATGCTGGAGATAGTGAGGTAGAAGTGGAGAGAAGGATCCCTTCCATCCTACCTCATACGGAGTTTGGGAAGAGAAGAAGACAAAACAGGAGTTTCTGGATGGGTTCTGGGACTCTCCACTCTTGTTCCGGGTAGTAAGGCGGCTTGTCTCCTGAGACTCGAATCACTGGATCTTGGTTATAGGCTGGAGGAGTAGGCAGCGAGCCCTGGGCTGAGCATCAGAGTGCAGCAGTAGGGAAGTCCCAGGTCTAGTCAAAAACGGAGGGTCCAGACTCTGGTGGGTTCAGCACAACGGACAGAAACAAGGCTGAGGCCAGCCCAAGGGTTCATAGTTCAGCACCACGGCCAGAAACCACCCCTTCATTCCATCCCCCACCCCCACCCCCCTCATCGCCGCCCCCCACCCCCGCGCTCGCCCTTCCAGGGAGGGATCTAACGTGGCCCTTTTGGTTGACTGGCCCTCAGGACTTAAAGTTCGCAATAAACCACGACTTCGTTTCCTTCCAAGGCCCTCCTGAATTTCTTCACTGAGGTGTCTATTCCTCAGCCTCCTGGTAGCGTGGAATCCGCCTTGGAGCAACTCTTATTAAGATCCAGTTGATTTGCATATATCCGCATACACTGGGGCTTCTCCATTTTGATTTTATTGTAAATGAATTGTTCAGAGGAAGAAAGAGAAGGATTACTTCACTCATTTTCCTCTTCTTTCCCTCGTTCCTAGGATTTCAATCTGGCAATTTCCCAGAGGTGCCTGCAAGTGTGTGTGGTGGGAGAGAGTGGGAACCAGACTCCCGACAGCCAGAGGCTTATTGGGGCATCCTATGTAGCTTTCCCCAGATAATTTCACCCATCTGTTTGCCTCCTGAACGATCTTTGCGAGTCTGCATTTTATTTTAGTATAAAGAGTCAGAACCTCTGGGCTGAAGTCCCTGGAGCTCAGGTAAGAAGCCACAGCTGGCGCCTTAGAGACTGCAAAGGGGATGGGACCCGGTTTGGAAGACAGGGGTGAGGCATGGTGGAGTGAGGACTCATTTTGAAATGAAAGGAGTCCTGGGTCTCTAAGCAGCTTCTAAAAATACCATCTCCCAGCGCTGGGGGGAGGGGGAGGGGGGGAAAGCGAGCGTGAGGAGAATGAAGATAGGAAGGAGGCGGGGGGGGGGGGGGGGGGTGGTGTAAGAGCCCTTCTTCAGGTAGATCTGGTTTCAGAGGCCCCGCCTGCATCCAAAGACCGGCCAGATGCCACACCTCCTTCTGCTTCCTCAGCAGGCTCCAGTCTCCTGCGGTGTCAGAGCCCCAGCCCCTCCTGACGACCTTTCTTTCTACAGGCAAAGGAGCCCGATTCCTCCCAGCCGCTCCTCCTATCGCTGCTGTCCAGCAAGTACGTCTGTGAGGGAGCAGGGGTGCATGTACACATCCCCCCCACACACACATACACACAGAAGTGACACATGACAGCAGCTTGTAGATGGCCGGTGCTGTACGATGCCAGGAATTTCCATTATACTCGCTGCTCAAGGAAGTACGAACTGTGGCAGAGACAGGGCAATTCACCCAGGTGTCCTCAGCACAGAGCATGGCACCCAGTAAGTGTTTGTTGGCAGGGTGAGGAATACATACATACAAAACGAACAGACACTCAGGCCACACAGGTCACATAAATACAGGACTCGCATTCATTCTTACGGCTTCTGCAGTTACTATAGCCTCCAGAGGGAGAGGGTTAGGTCCCCCAAGAAAAGAGCTCTGAAAAGCCACAGGGTGGGTGGAGCTTTCTCCGCTCAAGTTCAGCCCAGATGGTGGCGCTCCATAGCCGCCTCCCTCGTCGTGGAGGGCCCCAGCCCTTCCCGCCACCAAGGCCTTAAACCTTCAGCTAGCACATAAACGACCTTCACGAGATAGAGGTCGTGTTCCACGTTTTCTTAAGGCTTCTTCAGCGCTGGTTGAACTCTGCGAGGATCGCTCTGCCTCTTTCGCAGATGCTTAGGCGTCCTGGCCGCTGAGCTCCTCACCAGTTCTCTGGGGTGGGCGGAGAAGGATTATCAAAGGGTAAAACTCAAGGTCTGAGCAGACTGGGGAATAGGGTGGTTGTGGAGAGTGCGTCTGTGTCCTGGCAGCAGGAGCAAGAATCTGAGGACCCAATCCTTCTTACAAAATCTACCACCGCCCCATCGCGGCGTCCACATGGTTTCCCAGCCTCGGAAGCACTGCTGGTAGAGTGGGACTCTGTCTCCCACTTTGCCTTCCTTTCTTGAGTAGCTCCTGGATCCGGGTTTGGCCCCTTCCTCCTGCAGCTGTGTGTGTGTTTGTGTGTGTGTGATAAGGGCGGGGAGAGAGAAGGGGGCGGGATCGAGCCAGGAGACACAGACACAGGAAGAAGCCAAGGGCTGGGAGATAGAGGCGCTTCCCAGAACTTGGGGTCAGGACATCAGGCTTTAAAACCCTCTGCAAGTCCTGGGATCAAGGGAGCTTCCAGACTAGCTCAGAGGCTTTCAAGCGTCGCTGCCTCGGCGAGGTTCGCCCCTCCTTAAGCCACGCCCACATTGTCTACATCTCAGGAATGAGAGGCTAAGGTTTAGCGCTGTGGGCCACTGACGCCAGCTCCTTATCCTCCCCAGGAGCCAGACGAGCGATCAGCGCTGCCCCACCCCCACGGTTTGGAGATTGGCGGGACCCTTTCCTTCCCCCTCCAGTTTGCTGCTCCGCCCCTGGCCTATGAAACTCCACCCCTCCATCTTCTGCTGGGGAGGATTGGTGGACCTGCCGCGGCAGTGCCTAGTGATTGGTCCCAATGGATGATGGCAACCGGCGAGATCCCGCCCCCAACCGGCGCTGGGGTCTGGGGGCACTGCTCAGCGGTGCTGGGGCTGGCGCGGCTTGAGCCGCCGCTGCACTGACAGCTCGGTCTGCGGACCATGGAGACTGGCGCTGGCCCACATCCCCCGCGCCTGTTTGTCTGCCTGATGCCGCTCTGTCTCGCGTTGCTTTTGGGACCAGGGAGGCCCGGGACCGCCGAGGAAGGTGAGTAGACTGGTGGCTGTTCTCGAAGCCCGGGATGCCAACAGATAGGGGGGCTGGAGAACTGGGGTGCTGGGGGAAGGAGTCGTATGGAAAGGCTGGAGTCTGTATTGGGGTTTGAAGCAAGCGGGCAGAGGAAGCAAAGAACTGGACAGAGAAAAAGGTGGCTAAGCAGTGGAGAAGAGAGGGGCATTGAAGAGCTCGGGGCTGGAGACCTGGGAGGCTGGGGAAGAAAGAGACCAGAAACCGTGGGATCCAGAGGCGGCGGTTCAGGGGCCGGTGAGACGGACAAACTGAGCGATTGGAGGTGGGAGGTATGGGGGCGGGGAGATGAAAAGAGCGGAGGAGACAGATGCGGAGGTGAGCTCGGAGTATGGGGAGACGGGATGGAGCCCGAACAGCGGAGGCTAGAGGACCGCTGTGTGGCCAAGAGGAGGTGGAGCGCTGGTGGCGGGGGAGAGGAGGAGACTCGCTGGGAGCTGCCCGACGTGCCGATCAAGGAGCTGTCCGCAGTGCTGAATTTGGAGCGTAGACTACCCGGCGCGGTCCGCGTTGCCTGGTTTGAGGCTGCCCGCGGTACCAGAGCCTGCGTCTCGCCTTTAATTCTGGATTTGAGGGAGCTGTGCGCTCGGTTGAATCCAGAGGCATAATATCTATGTACAGAATCCTGAGGAGCTGGAATCTGAGGCGCGGACCGCGGGGTTGGTCGGGGCGCTGGATCTCTGACGCTTTCCAATATGCAATTCCGATGTGCTATTAGTTATACCGGCACGCTGTCGGTAGTCCTGCCCACTGCAGCTGACGCTGCTAGAACCAACCCTCTTAGAGGCCCTCACCTTGGAGCCCCACCCCCCCTGCTTAAGCTCCGGATGAGTAATCTTCCAAGATTTCGGGATGGCCTGGGCTCCTGTCTCTGAGCTGCTGCTGTGCTGTCCAAACCAGTCCTTCTCTGGGATGGATACTGAGCTCAGAATTCAGATCTCTGGTCCAACGCATCCTGGGGGAGGAAAGTGACTCCAAGCCTTTCTGATGTAGGAGGGGTCATGGGTTTATCTATAAAAGACCCCTGACATTCTTTCAAAGGCAGTGGAGGTGATAGCCCCTGGGAAAGGGGCTGGCTGAGGAGATGAGAGATCTTTATTTCTCCTGATGCTGGCAGGGTCTCTCCACTTCATTTTCCCCAGAAGCCCTGGGAGTCAAACCAAAAAGGTTCAAGCTACTCCCTACCCGGTGACCCCACAACTCAGAAGAGCCCCTGAGTATCAGTGGATTCAGGGGTGTATAAAGGAATCCTCTGAAGTGCTCACTTTCTCCCTCTTCTTGACACTCAGTTATAATTTAGGGAACTTGGGAAGGGGGGTTCACCAACCCCTCCCATTTTAGAGCCAGTCTTAGCGTACTTGCTATGGACTCTGTGGCGAGCTGAATAATGACTCCCCAAATAGGTCCACGTCCTAATCCCCAGATTCTGTGAATGTTATCCTAAAATGGCAAAAGACTTTGTAGATATGGTTAAGGATCTTGAGATGGAGAGATTATCCTGGATTATTTTGATGGGCCTGATGTAATCCCCATGGTCCTTATAAGAGGGATGCAGGAGGTGTCAGTCAGAGGAGAAGGCGATGATGTGATGAGAGAAGCAGAAATTGTAGTGGTGTGCTTTGAAGATGGAGGAGGGGGCCATAAACCAAGGAATCCAGGTGGCCACTAGAGGCTGAAGAAGGCAAGGAAATGGGTTCTCTTCACTGAGCCTCCAGAAGCGCCCCCTCCCCACCAATACCCTTTAGATCAGTGAAACTGATTTCCAACTTCTGACCTCCAGAACTGTAAGAGAGTAAATTTCTGTTGTTTTAAGCCATTAAGTTTGTGATAATTTGTTACAGCAGCCACAGGAAACTGATACGGCCTTCCCTAATCATTGTGGCTACCTCTCTCTGGACTTGAGCTACTCACAGCCCCTCGTGGGGAGGTATGGAGTGGGAAAAACTTGTCTGTGTCCTTTGCCACATTCTCTATGTCCTCAGTTAGCAAATTTACAGCGAATTCACCAAAGCGTCCCATCCTCCTGAGTTTCTGGCTTTCTAATGTCTCTGTTGTCCCCTCTCCCTAGTCATCCTCCTGGATTCTAAAGCCTCCCAGGCTGAGCTGGGCTGGACTGCACTGCCAAGTAATGGGGTAAGTGCAACCTTTCCCTCCCTGTCCCAGGGATCCTCTGGCGGTCCAGGACTCAGTCCTTTTAGCTCCTCATGGTTACAGCAAATCAAAATGCTGCTCAGAGCATGTGGCCTCCAGCAGCCCTGGCTTCAAACCAGAGCGGCCTACTAGAAAATGTTGAGTCTTCAGTCAGACAGTCAAAAAAAACAAAAACAAAAAAGATAAGTGAGGAGAGAACTGGCCGTGTCTAGGAACAGAAATGTGGAAGCTGGATGGAGCCAATGCTAAACAGTGCCTTGCACACAGTAGGTCCTACAAGCAGCGCTGTTGATTGATGGATTGACAGAACAAACAAGACTTGGAATCCTAAAAGAGGCTTGGAAACTTAGGGCTGGGGGTGGGGTGATGTGGCAGTGTGACAGCAGCTTGGTGTCGTGGAAAGGCACTGGGTGGAGAGCCAGGACACTTCAGAAACCATTCCTGGCTCCCCTACTAACTCGATGTGCATATCCAGTCAAGCCACTCCCTCTGGAGCTTCAGTTTCCCCATCTATAAAATTAAGGATTAGACTCAGTTGTCTCCAACGTTTCTCCCAGCTCCTCATCTTATAATTTCAGGGGTGTGTATGAGGCGTGTGTGGGGGGCGGGAGGAGGAGGGTGCCAAATCGTGCGGAAGGGGGTTTTCAGCCCTGCCAGAGCTTGACCTTCTGGGGGTTCCTTGGCTCTGAGCTTCCCACAACTTTGTTCCCCTCCCCAGTGGGAGGAGATCAGCGGCGTGGATGAACATGACCGTCCCATACGCACATACCAGGTGTGCAACGTGCTGGAGCCCAACCAGGATAACTGGTTGCAGACTGGCTGGATCAGCCGCGGCCGCGGGCAGCGCATCTTCGTGGAGCTGCAGTTCACGCTGCGCGACTGCAGCAGCATCCCCGGCGCCGCGGGCACCTGCAAGGAGACTTTCAACGTCTACTACCTGGAAACCGAGGCCGACCTGGGCCTCGGGCGTCTTCGCCTAGGCGGCAGCCGACCCCGCAAGATTGACACGATCGCGGCGGATGAGAGCTTCACGCAGGGCGACCTGGGCGAGCGCAAGATGAAGCTGAACACAGAGGTGCGCGAGATCGGTCCGCTCAGCCGGCGCGGTTTCCACCTGGCCTTCCAGGACGTGGGCGCATGCGTGGCGCTGGTCTCAGTACGCGTTTACTACAAGCAGTGCCGCGCCACGGTGCGGGGCCTGGCGGTGTTCCCGGCCACCGCGGCCGAGAGTGCCTTCTCCACGCTGGTGGAGGTGACCGGAACGTGCGTGGCGCACTCAGAAGGGGAGCCCGGCAGCCCCCCGCGCATGCATTGCGGCGCCGATGGCGAGTGGCTGGTGCCCGTGGGTCGCTGCAGCTGCAGTGCGGGATTCCAGGAACGTGGCGACATCTGTGAAGGTATGCAGCGGACTGGGGGGTGTGGTGTGGGAGTGTAGCGTGCAGGTGGCAATTGGGAGAGAGTGTGCCCTAGATGAAAGAGGCAGGACGGGGAGTGGGGAAGCCGTGGGCTGTGGAGGCCCGAGTCCTGACCTTTTGTGGCGCTTCCGGGTCCAAACAGGACCAATGAGTGAAGTTACTAGGAGGTGAATTTGAGTCCATTAAGGGGGCATTAGGAGCCCATATTTCAGGTACTATGATAAGCCCCTCACACAGGCCTTCTCATTTATTCACGGCAATAAAGTCACCATTACCCCCATTTCGCAGATGAGGAAACAGACTCGGAGAGATTAACACCTCAATTGCAAAGTTAGGAAAGGAGGAGCCAGGATTTGAATCTAGATTTGACCAGCTCTCAAGTTCTGCTACACCTTGCTGCCTCCCCTACGCTTAAGGAAGAACTCCACAGCAGCTCAACTCTACTAGCTAAGGGCTGGTGGGATCGGTTCCATTATAAGGAGTGAGCTCCCTGTCACTGACAATATGCAAGTCAGAAGCTGGCAGGGGGAATTCTTGAGAGAGAGAGAGTGATTAGGAGGTTGCACTAGATGACCACTGAGATCCCACCCAACTCCCTGAACTAGAGGCACTGTGCCCCCTGGAGGAGACCCTCCATGTTGGGGATTCTGTTGGGTTCTGAGATCTGTGGGGGCTCCAGGAACAGACCTCTCCTCTCTCCTATCTGTGGCTCTGAAGACTGAGGGTCAGGCTCGGGTGTGGATATGTGCACTTAATGGAGAAAGAGCAAGTGATACTTTTTCTAAGGCGGGGTCCTTTTCTGGGTGCCAGGGCCACAGAAATGAATCAGGCATAGTCTCAGCTCTTAAGAAGCTCATGGTCTAGATGGAGAGATGTAAAATTTTAAAAATCACAACGGGGTGATATATGCTCTAATAGAGGGATTAATACAGTGGTGGGAAGACTGAGGAAGAAGTGACTAACGTCACCATCTCTTTTCTGGGGGAAATTGTGATTTGCTAAGGGACTTGGAGGCATCAACCTTCCTGAGCTCTCCAGGTAGGGTTGGGATCCAACTCTGTGCTCTTCAGCACCTGTTACAACCCCTATTTCTGCAGTTATCCCATGGTATGCAGTGGTCTACTTATGTGTGTTTCCACCACCGGACTAGCAACTTCTTGAGCTCAGCCTCAGCAGCCCCAGTGTCCATAACAGGATATGGTATATGGTAGGTGCCCAATGAAAATGTATCAGGTGAATGGGTGGTTACCATAGGGTGTGGTACATATCAACAGAGAGCTGAGGAAGCCTGGAGAAGGGAGAACTCAATTCCAAGGGTGGAGAGAGATGGTGAGAAGGCCTGTCTTCCAGGTAGCCGAGAGCAGTCTGAGTTAAGAGAGTGTGTGCAGAAGCATGGAGGCAGGAGAGAATGGAGCATGGTTGGGGCTAGGCAAGCCAGTGTGGCTGGAGCAGAGGGTATTTTGGGGCATTAGGGGCAATGGGGCTGGAGAGGGACAGGGCAAATCATAAAAGGCCTTGAACGTTGGGATAAAGAGCTCAGACTTTATGCTTTAGACCAATGGGGAGGATTTGAAACAGGGATCTGACATGTCCAGATTTGTGTTTTCAAAACATCACTTGAGCTGCAAGTACAAAGACAGAACTGGGGAAGGATTAGAGGCCAGAAGATAAGGCAGGAAGATGGTACAAGAGTCCAGGAGAAAGAGCACAAGGTCTGAACTAAGGCAGTAGCAGAGATCACTGAGAGATGAGGATGGATGTGATCATCCTCATCCACAGCCCTTGGTGACCATGTGAGGAGAAAGGAGTCCTTTTTGACTCGTATGCTTCTGGAGGATTGAATGGACAGAGGGTCATTCTCTGGGTCAGAGAACACAGCACACGAATGGACATATCGAATGTATGGTGTCCACGGCGCATTTAAGTGGAGGCAGCTAGAAAGTGGGTCTGGAGCTCAGCAATGGAGAGGAAGATACTATTTGAAGCTGTAGGTGTGGTTGGGATGCACCAAGGAGACTGTGTGAGGTAAGAAGCGAGAGGGCCAATGATGAAGTCTCATAGAACAGCAATCTTTAATGGGAACTAGAGGAATCGTAGCTCATAAAAAAGACAGCGAGGGAGTGGCCAGGGGTTGGAGGAGAACAAGGACAGTGTGACTTCCTGGCAGCCAAGGGAGATGGAGATGCTCAGGAGGGATGGCTACAGTGCTGGTGAGCAGCCAGGTAAGGTGAGGATTGGACAGTGTCTGCTTGGTGGCTCTGGTGGGAGCAGTTTCAGCTGAGTGACGGAGATGGAGCTGCCGTGGGCTGAAGGATGGAGGAAGCTGAGGAGCTGGAGTCGGGGAATGTAAACCACCCTCTGGAAGGCTGGATTTGAAAAGGGAGGAGCAGGCATGGTACCTTGTGGAGGACATTGGGTTGAGAGAGGATTTTTACTGTAGAGGGGAGCCCTGTTTCTGGGACGAGGGAAGGAGCCAGGGGAGTATGAAGTCAGAGGTGGTGGGAATGGTCTGCCTCAGGGAGAAGAAATATTTTCTTACTGATGTGGGTTAGAATGGCGGGTGCACGCTGCTAGTAAAAAGCAGACCATGTTTTGTCAGTTTCGTTGTTTTTCAATACTCTGTAGACAGTGTCCTTACTGCCTGCACCCTGGATGGACTGCTTTTACTGCTCTACTCCCTTGCTCTGTCACTCAGAAGAGCAGGGGAGAAGGAACAGTGTAAGAATTAGGAGGCGAGATGCCTGACGGAATGTAGTCGGGAAGGAGGTGAAGAGGCAGGATGCAGAGGGAAAGAGGAGGACTGGCCTCAACGGGGGGCCCTCATCCCTTCTTCTAGGCCTGAAGAGAAGGAGGAGAGGGCAGGTGGGTGTGGACAGAGGTGTTTGTGGGTTTGACGGCCAGACGTGGAGGGAATTGCCAGCTGATGGCCTCTGTTCTCCCTGTGAGGTAGGAGGGAGGGCGTCTGTACCAGCCGACAGTGGGATCCTGGTCTTTTTTAGTCACTGCTGTATCTCCAGAGCCTAGAACATCACCTGGCTCAATAGATGCTAAAAAATTTTTGAATGAATGGATCAGGGCTGGAGGAGGAGCTTTGGATCCATACTCTGAGCAATGAGAGAGAGGGAGACACACACACACACACACACACACAAACACACACACTCAGAAACCCACTCCCACTCTGGAACTGTGCTGAGCTCACTCCCTTAGGCTGAGACCAGACAAAGGCCACTTGTAATGGCATCACCTCTGCCTTGGGCAGTAGGGAGCTGGGGAGGATGTCAGGGCAAGCTTCACAAGGCAGGTATTATTTTGAACTGGGGTCTGGAGAAGCATAGGAATTTGCCAGGAGAGAAGACATATAAGACATTATGTGACAAGACCCAGAGGCGTGAAAGGAAGAGTTCAGCATGGCATGGGTGGGGCGGTTGGCCATGGGGAGCTTTCGGAGGGCTTTAAGAAGGGTCGTGAAAGGGTCAGATTTGTGTTTAGGAAGGGAAGGCCTCCAGGCGCCTTCTGCAGCTGTGAACAGAGCCGTCTCTGAAGGCAGACGCGTGTGGAGGGCATACAGCGGAGATGTTTTCTCCCCTTCTTGCTTCTCTCTTCAGCGACTCGAACTCTGTTCCCCTTCTCCCAGCCACTAGAGGAGTTATTGAAAGAGTTGGAAAGGGTTGGGGTTTCCCTTGCAGGGAAAAATCAGGGCATTTGACCCCTGTCTTCACATCTGTGTAGGACTGCCTGAGAGAGGAGAGGACTCCAGCAGATAGGCTCTGTAAGGCTCCACAGGGCACACTGAGACCCCGTGATGGGGTGACATGAGGGGGCTACAGGCAGGGAAGCTGATCTGGGCTCAACACAAGGAAGCACTTTCTAAAGCCAGCGTCACTCAGCAGAGGCAGCCCCCGAAGAAGGCGGGCTCCCCATCAGCAAGTACCTGAGCAGTGACCGTGGCTACTGCTGGGAAAGCTGCTGAGGACTGGGCCAGCGGGAGCTGAACGAGATGACCTCTGGAATTCTGCCTCTGACCTTGAGGAAGAGAGGGAGGGGTCTGCAGTCAGGGGTCCCTTCCTGAGTCTGCCCCTCAACATGAACCTCTTCTAAACAGAGCTTTTCAGAGTAGAAATCAGCAAGGCTGTCTCTGAGGGGACCACCCATCTCTGGGACAGCAGACTCCCACCTACCCACAGAGACAAGGAGCCTCCAGCATTCTTTCTGGACTGCTGTGAGACCCTGCAGACAGAGCGACGCGTTTCACAACAGAGTGGGCAGGCCACGGCTATTATTTCCATTTGAAAGCCAGAGAGGCAGAGGAAGTGACAGAGCTGACACTGGCCTTCTGAGTCCCAGCTGACGTCCTGCAATGTTACAGGTCCCATGCTTGGAGGCAGAGACTGCAAACGGCCCCCACGCTGCTCTGGCCCTGCTCAAACCAGGTTACCCAGGACTCTAGGCAGGATGGACCCTCCCACGCCTGTGCCTTCCAGAGGATGGAAACCCACAGCCCCTTCCCTCTCCTCCCAGACACGCTGAAATTTCTTCCCGAGTGCGCATCCCTTCTGTTGTCCTATGTCCTCTTGGGGCTTGAGAGCAGCCAGCCTTCCATAACTAGCTAAACCAGGGGGGAGGGACAGAGAAGGCCTGGCCCGGGCGAGGAACAAGGTGAGAACCACCCAAGCTCTGAGATGAAGGTCCAGGAGCCGCCTCCTCCCTCCCTGGCCCAGCTGGTGAGAAATTCTTTAAGTGGGTGTTTAGCAGTTTCCACTTCAGGCCTGTGATAGAGGAACAGTAATTACTACCATTATTGTGTAAATGTTGTCTGTACTTGGCTAAGTGGTTTACACGTTTTTATCTCAGTTAATCCTCCGACAACCTTTTGGAGGTAGGTATTTTATGAAAGGCTCAGAGAGGTCAACCAACTTGTCCAAGGCCACACAGCAAATAAGGGGTGCAACTCAGCTGCAAACCCAGGTTCAGATATAAAAAGCCTGTGCTCTTGACAGCCAGTGTTCTGGGTCAGGTGAGGGAAATGAGAGAAGCAGAGTAACTGAGGCGGTGTCAAGACTAGCAGAAGAGAACTTGCACTGTCCGTCTTCGCTCTCTGCTCCCCTCCACTTGGCTGGCTCCACTTTCACGCTGGAACTGAGTGTGTGAGTTGAGGATTGATGACGCATTAACCCCAAATGGTGGTGGTGGGAGGACGAGCTTTGACAACAACGTGTGTGTGTCAGTGTCTGTGTAACTGGGAGCGTGTGGGTGTCCGTCCCTGGGTAACTGCGGAACACCCCCTTGGAGGCACAGTTCTCTTCCGTCCTCACATCAAGACTAGAAGGTTGTGCTCATTTTCTTCCGATGGGCGTGAGGGCAGTATGCTGTGGGCTCTGAAACCAGTCTGCTTGGGTTGGAATCCCACCGCTTACTAGCTGTGGGACACGGGACAAGTGACTTAACCTCTCTGAGCCTTAGCTTCCTCATTTTAAAAACGAGGATAGAGTACATACCTCACAGGCAGCGCACATTAAGGGCTTACTAAGGGTCAGGTAGCATCGGGTTGTTCAGCTGGGAACTGCCCCCCGCCATGGGGCAGAGCTGGAGCAGCCGAGACTCGCCCCCGTCCCTTCCCCAACACAGTTCGAGAGAAACCCCAGCGTAACGGGGGCAGGCGGGCAGGACCGTGGGGGCGAGAAGCGGTGGACAGCCCCCTCGTTCTCACGCGGCGCCCCCCGCAGCCTGTCCTCCAGGGTTTTACAAGGTGTCCTCGCGGCGGCCGCTCTGCTCGCCGTGCCCCGAGCACAGCCGGGCCCTGGAGAACGCCTCCACGTTCTGCGTGTGCCAGGACAGCTACGCGCGCTCGCCCACCGACCCGCCCTCGGCTTCCTGCACCCGTGAGTCGCGCTCAGGACGGCATTGGGGCGGAGGGTGGGGGGGCGGTCAATAAGGGCGTGATCGAGGTGTTGGTGACGGTAGGGGGATCCGCACCCAGGAGCCTGGGGGCCAGCGACCCTGACGGCGGGGTGGAGAGAGGGGACCTGGGCGTGGGGATGGGGTCCCGGGCCTTGGGGTGGTTGGAAGAAGCAGGACAACGGAGAGTCCAGACCAAGGGATGCGGTTAGGTGGATCACCGAGTGGACCGCCCTGACCTCGCCCTATCCTCCAGCCAGGAGAGGGCTTCCGCCCCTCGCACTCGGTTCTCGGTCCCCATACCCCCATATCCGTCCCCTCACTAACCTCCTCCCACGGCATCATTGGCCGCGCGCCCCTCCCTGACTCCACCCTCACCCCGCCCCTTCCCGGGACCCCGGCCCCGCCCCCTCCCCTGCCCCCTTCCCTGTCCTCATCCCCCACCTCGCCCTCTCCCCAGTCCTGCCCTCTCCCTGCCCCTCTCCCCTTCCTGCCCCCTCCCTGGTTGCACCCCCCTATCCAGCCCCCTCCCACATCCCGCCCCCTCCCTGCCCTGTCCCGGGAGCCTCCTGGCCCCGCCCCGGCCCCCCCCCCGGCCGCCCCGCGCCCCCGCCCCTCCGGCCCCCTGACGGCCTGCGCCCTGTGCCGCCAGGGCCGCCGTCGGCGCCGCGGGACCTGCAGTACAGCCTGAGCCGCTCCCCGCTGGCGCTGCGGCTGCGCTGGCTGCCCCCGGCCGACTCGGGCGGCCGCTCGGACGTCACGTACTCGCTGCTGTGCCTGCGCTGCGGCCGCGAGGGCCCGGCGGGCGCGTGCGAGCCGTGCGGGCCGCGCGTGGCCTTCGTGCCGCGCCAGGCCGGGCTCCGCGAGCGCGCCGCCACCCTGCTCCACCTGCGGCCCGGCGCGCGCTACACCGTGCGGGTGGCCGCGCTCAACGGCGTCTCGGGCCCCGCGGCCGCCGCGGGAGCCACCTACGCGCAGGTCACCGTCTCCACCGGGCCCGGGGGTAAGGCCGCCCCGCGCGCCGGGGTCTCTCCGCGCCCTCCAGAGACGCCCGCCCCCTGCCACACCCCTCGCCCCCCGAGGCCGCCTCTGTGCGTCCCGCAGGGCGCACCCTACATCCCGCAGCCACCCCCGATCAACCACAGTCGGTGCAAACGCCACCGCAACACCAGCGCCCAGCGACCCTCCAGGAGACGAAGTGACCCCCAAGTCCCCACCCCCGATGACCCGCACTGAGGGTCAGCCCCCCTCCCGAAGGCCACCAGGGAGAGAGCGAGGATGCAGGTGACTCCTTCCCCTGGGCCAGGGAGGATATGGGCATCACAGCGAGTCTGCGGGAGCCAGGGGGCGCTTCACCCGACCCCGCAGAAAGCCTTTGCCCCACGCCCAACTCTGCAGTTGCCTCGCGTCTAGTTTCCCAGGGAAGGAGAGCTGAAAAGTCCCTCGATATTTTGTCCTCTCTTTTCAAACATTCCAGTAGGCAGTGGAAACATCCTCCTTCCCCTCTGCCTCAGAAAGAGGGATCCTCCATCCCTTAGCCTCTGCGAGGGTTTTGCTGCCTCGGTCACCCTCTTTCCGGGTCCTGGAAAAGAGCAAGGAAGCGCGTGGGTTCAGACCGTAGGGGCGATGGAACCCACCGGTGGGCACGTAACAGTCACATTTCTGAGTCTGGAAGTGAGATGAATAGATGACGACCCACGAGCCTTTTATGCTACACCTTCCCCTTTCTTGAAGTTTACTTTTGATTTGTCTGTCGCTCAAAGATACACCTTCAAGTATCTTTCACAAGAAGGATGAGTGAGTGGTGTGGTTTCTGTCTTCTCATGTCTGGGAAGATATGATTGGTTATGACTACTTCCCTCTCTTCTGACAGCTACAGTGCAGAGAAGTCTGAGGCCAGGGTAGTTTTTATTCTTTGATAAGTAACGGGTGTGTGTGTGTGTGTGCATATATATATGCACACATATGGATGTCTGTATAATTCTTTAACCGACGGATGAAAATGAAACTTAACCTATATCGATCTCTTTTCACTGAGTTTGGCTGAAACAGTAAAACTTTTGATCTCCACATCTTTCTTTATTCTTGGGCATTTTTTTCATTGCTGCTTTGACTAGAACTTCTGATAGCTCTAATATCGCTCTTAAGGCTCTCCCTAAGCCACAGGTTGTACATCCGTTTTCTGATTCTCAAATCTTGTCACTTCCTTTCTCATTTTTAGCTCTTAATCCATTTCCTCTGCCTTTTGGGAGAGATTTCCCAATTCGACTGCTTTCCTGGAACAACAGTTATGTTTTTTATTCTCTCTGTTGTGATTTAACATTTGCTGTTGCATTTACATTTTTAAAAATTCAGTATAGAAAAAGAAAAAAGCACCATAATTCTATTACCCAGAGATAAACAACTACTCCTATCTTGGAGTATATCCTTCCACATTTTTTTCCATCTCTATCTATCTCCATATCTAGAACCAACTACTATACAAAAATCCCTTTTGTATAACACATAATACAAATTTTCATGTGATATTTCATATTAATCCTGTTGTTTTGATATAGAGGGATTTAGAAATCACGTTAAGGAATTACTCATCTATTTCCATTTATTAATGAAAATACTAAGTTTCCACTGATTGAGTGCTGCTCTGTGTTGGGCACTGTGCAATATGATTTTCTACATTAATTCATTTAAATAGAATGCTCATCTTTTAAGTGATGAAACTGAGCTCTGAGAGGCCTAGTGAATTGTCTAAAGTCAGCCAGCTAGTAAGGGGAGAGCTGTCCTTGAACTCACGTCTGTCTGCCACCAAAGCCCCTTGGCCGTATAATGCTTCTACATTTTACTAAACTTTTTTTAAAAATCAGGCGTGGATGTTAATTTTATAAAATGCTTCTTAAACATCTTTCAAAATGACCACATGTCTTTTCTCCTTGGACCTATCAGTATGGCGAATTCTGTTAATGGGTTTTTCAATGTCAACTCTTTCTGCATTCTTAGATTACACCCTGCTGGATATGAGTGTATGCTGAATTAATTTACTTGCATTTTAATATTTTTTTCATCTGCTTTTGTAAGAGAGATTAGTGGGGTTTTTTTGGTCAAGTTTTGGCCATATGGTAATGCTGGATTTGGAAAAGACATCAGGAAAAATGTCTTCTTTTTCTCTGCTCTGGAACAGTTTAAATAACAGAATTACACATTCTTTGAAGGCATGCAAAACTGCCTGGGAAAATTTCTGGGCCCTGTACCTTTTTTAGGGGAAATTTGATTATATTATCAATCTTTCTCGTAACATCTTCTTGAATCAGTTTTGCTAATTTGTGCTTTCCTAGAAAATCTTTTGATGATCTTTTTCTAATTCATTAGCCCGGGAATGTATATTTTAAAACTTTCCTGATTGTCTGGAGTTAACTCTGTTTTCTCTTTGTTCATGTTATGTGCTTGCGATTTCTTTTTTCTTAATTATCCTTGCCAGCAGTATACTTCATTGGTTATGACAAAGCATCAGCTCTTGAATTTATCAATTCCACTGCTCTTTACTTCACTTATTTTATGATTTTATCAATACCATCCTCCTACTTTCCTGAAGTCTTTTTCTAGGTGAGTTCAGTGTTTAGTTTTTGTTTTAATATTTTAAGCCTATGAATTTTCCTCTGAGTATAGCTTTGGTTGCATCCAGTTTGTTTTTATAAATAACATATCACATTTTTAGTATTGTCAGGTTTTTTTGAGATATAATTCACATACCACAAAATTTCACATACCTTTTAAAGTGTAAATTCAGTGGTTTTTCGTATATTCCTTTTTATGGCCAACCAGTAGTCCATTGTATGGATATACCACAATTTTGTTTATCTATTCATCAGTTTATGGACTTTGGGCTGTTGCTACTTTTTAGCTATTAGGAATAATATTGCTATGAGCATTCGTGTACAAGTTTTTGTGTGAACATATGTTTTCAGTTCTCTTGGGTATGTACCTAGGATTGGAAGTGCCATGTCATATAGTGTTATGGACTGAATTGTGTCCCCTCCAAACTCATATGTTGGAGCGGTAACTCCCGACATGACTGTATTTGGAGATGGGCCTTTAAGGAAGTTGTTAAGGTTAATGAGATCATAATAATGGGACCCTAATCTGTTAAGACCTTATAAGAGGAAGAAGGGACACCAGAGCTTGCTTGCTCTCTCTGCACATACACAGAAGAAAAGCCAGGTGAGGTCACAGCCAGAAGGCACACTGTCTGCAGGTCAGGAAGAGGGTCCTCACCAGAATATGAATACAAACCTGCAAGTATCTTGATCTAAGATGTCCAGCCTCTAAAACTGTGAGAAAATAAATTTTTGTCGTTTAAGCCACCCAGTCTGTAGTGTGTTGTTATGGCCGCCTGACCTGACTAATACACATGCTAACTTTTTATCTTTTTGAGAAACTGCTTAACTTTTTGAGGAATTGCCAAACTGTTTTGCAAAGCAGCTGTACCATTTTACATTCCCAGCTGCAGCATGCAAGCGTTCCACTTTCTCCTTGTCCTCGCCAGCAGTGGTTGCTTGTCTTGTTGCCCACAGCCATCCCAGTGTGCAACAAGAGGTATCTCACTGTGGTTTTGATCTGTGTTTCTCTAACGGCTGATGATGTTGAACGTCTTTTCTCATGCTGGTTTTCTTTTTGTCATTGAGTTATAATAATTCTTTTTAAAATATATATATTCTGGATACTAGACCCTTGTGTTAGTTTTCTAGGGCTGCTGTAACAACGTATCAAAATTGGTGACTCAAGACCACAGAAACTTACTGTCTCAAAGTTCTGGAGGCTAGAAGTCTGCAATCCAGGGTTAGCGGGGCCATGTGCTCTCTGACGGCTCCAGGGGAGAATCCTTCCTTGCCCCTTCTAGCCTGTGGTGTTGGCTGGCAGTCCTTGGTGTTCCTTGGCCTGTAGACATATGACTCCAGTCACATGGCCTCTTCTCCCTGTGTGTCTTCACATCATCTCCCCCTATAAGTGTCTGTCTCTGGGTCCAAATTTCCCCTTTTTATAAGGACACCAGTCGGATTGGATTAGGGCCCACCCTGATGACCTCATTTTAACTTGTTTACCTCTGTGAAGACCCTTTTTCCAATAAAGTTACATTCTAGAGATACTGAGGGTTAGGACTTCAGCATATCTTTTTGGGGGACACAATTCAACATGTAACTCTTATCAGATATATGATTTGCAAATATTTTCTCCTACTCTGTGGGTCGTCACCCACTTTTTTAAAAAAACTGAGCTATAATTGACGTGGAACACTATATTAGTTTCAGATGTACAACATAATGATTCGATATTTGTATATATCATGAAGTGATCACCACCATAAGTCTAGTTAACACCATCACCACACATAGTTACAATTTTTTTTTCTTGTGATGAGAACTTTTAAGATCTACTCTTAACAACTTTCAAATATACAACACAGTATTATTAACCATAGTCACTATGTTGTACATTACATCCCCGTGACTTATTTATTTTATAATGGGAATTTTGTACCTTCTGACCACCTTCACCCATTTTGCTCACCCCCCAACCCCCACCTCTGGCAACCGCCTGTCTTCCACTTTCTTTTTTTTTTTTTCCTTCTTCTCCCCAAAGCACCCCCCAAGTACTTAGTTGTATATTCTAGTTGTAGGTCCTTCTGGTTGTGCTATGTGGGACACCGCCTCAGCACGGCTTGATGAGTGGTGCTAGGTCCACGCCCAGGATGCAGACCAGTGAAACCCTGGGCTGCCAAAGCGGAGTGCGAGAACTTAAGTGCTTGACCATGGGGCCAGCCCCTCACTTTCTTAAGTAGTATCCTTTGAAACTCAAAGTTTTTAATTTGCTTGAGCCCCGTTTATCTTTTCTTTTGTTGCTTTTGGTTTCAAATCTAAGAAACCATCACCTAATTCAAGGTTATGAAGATTTATACCTATGTTTTCTTCTAATATTGTAGTTTTGACTAAAATTATTGCAGAGAATGGGTTTTAATTTCTGGATATCTTTTATTCTGTTTATCTTTTGTTTCTGATTTTACGGCTCCATGTTTAGAGAAAGAGGTTTGTACAGTTTTTACTTTTTTAAGTAACTGATGGGGTTTTCTTTGTGGTCTCAGATATGGTAAACATTTTAACTATTCCATGGCTACTTGGAAGCAATGTATATTATTTTTATACGTAGTTCTCTCTCTCTCCATGTAATAAAGTATATTATTCATTTCTTCTCTTTCCTTCTTATTTATCTACCTGATATTCCAAAGACTGAGAGGTTCACGTTTCCCCTTCTGCTTGTGATTTTGTTAAGCTTCCTTGTATTTGTACTGAATTTTCTTTTAAATATTTCAATTTTGCAAATGCACTTTTAGTTTTCCCATAAGCATTTTCACCTTCTCCACTTTTATCTAATCTCGTCTTGTTTCTTTTTCTTCTCCACCTGTTTACCCTTCCTGGCCTTCTGCTCCTATTTTGTGGAGGCTGTGTTTTCTTTCATCTCCTCAAAGATGCCAAACAATCTCCTTACTTGTTCCTTTGACTGTCATACTAAATCAATCTTAAAGGTCTCTTCCCCCGAGTCTTCAGAATAATATTCCTGTTGGCTTATTCTGATATATTTTTTCATATGCCCAATTTCTTGATTTTTTTGTTTACTTGTTCTTGAACAAGGACCTAACTCGTGTTTACCAAAAAACCCAAGATGTGTGAATTGTCCTTTGGATGGCTTTGTGAGGCTTTTGGCTGAAAGTAATGAGAAATCTCAATCCAACTGACATTTAACTAAAACGATTTCTTGGCTTACCTAAGAAGAGTAGAGTTGGAGTTGGGTTAACTCAGCAGCTCGATAGTATCCTCAAGGACCCAGGTTCTTTCTCTCTTTCCACTCTGCCATCCTTATCACATAGGCTGGCTCCCTTATGGTGACAAGTTGGCTGCAGCAGCTCCAGACATCACATCCTTATCATCCAGAGCAGAAAATGAACTGTTTCTTACCTGTAGGTATCTTTTAAAGAGCAAGAAACCTTTTCCAGAATCCCTCTTCCCCTTAGCTGATTTCTCCTTCTGTTGACCAGAACTGGATTATAGGCCCAACTCTAAACCAATCATTGGCAAAGGGAATGAGTGCACACAGATATCTTAGAACAATCAAAATTAACCTGAGTCATCTGCGGGGGAGACAATAGACCCTGAAACAAAAATTGGGCTCAGCCAGCAAGGAAGGGGGACATGGCTGTTGAACAGGTTTCCAATAGCGTCTGCTGCACTGCTGGCCCCGCTTGGGTGCTGGCTGAAACTCATCACAAATCTACAGCGGGAGAGCAGGTGTTGGGCTCAGCTTTTAGCTCCATTCTCAGGATTTATCAGGCTTTCATCTAACGTATCTCTGTGGGGCTGAAATGGAACCTTCTCCTACCTCATATATCCTGGCCGTCTGATGCTTTCAACAAATGAAGTTCAAAAAAATGACATTCCTAGCCCCTTCCTATCCTAGGAGATGTGCCATCTCCTAGGATGCTTCATCACTCCTCTCCCCTTTGTGCCCATGTCTTTTCTGGGAGCTGCCATCTCCAAGTGGGTTTAGACTGAGAGGCACTCCGGGAGGACAGGGAAGGACGCTTTTCCTCAAAAGCAGCTACGCAGTAGAGTGATGGCTGTGCATTGTCCAGTTGACAAAGACCTTGCTCTTTTTTAAGGGTCAGACAGTGGAAGGAAGGATAAAGGACCTTTCAAGTTATTTTGGGGATGGGAGGCAAATGTCACTCTGTGGGCAGCATAGCCTAGGGGTTCACTACAATTGCGCTTTTCAATCTAGTTCCTCTGGCTTTATCAGAGGTGGAAATATGCCACTCCACTCCCCCTCCCCATTCTGGCAATCAGCTGCCAAGACTAGTTTATGCTGATGTCCTGGGTTTTCAGCTCTTTCTGTCTCTTTGTGTTTTAATTGGAATTTGGGAAAGACTGGAGGTGGGGGCTGGAAGATGGATACCATTTAAAACTGGAAGCCACATTCATGCACTTTTCAAAGAGCGAGCTCCATACACCCTGTCTCCCCTTCCTTGGCCCATCGCCACCTGATATCAACTTCCCCTCCAGCCCGATCAACTTCTCCCCATTTTCCCCACCCCCAGCCCCTGAACCACCAGTCTACTCTCTGTTTCTATAAATTCAGCTTTTTTAGATTCTACATACATTTTAGATTCTACATAGATCTTTTAGATCATACAGTATTTGTCTTTGTCTGGCTTATTTCACTTAGCATAATGCCCTCAGGGTCCATCCATGTTATTGCTAATGGCAGGATTTCCTTCTTTCTCATGGCTGAATAATATTCTATGGCTGAAATATATTCCAAATATATATATATGTATATTGTATATACACAATATACATATTGTGTGTGTGTGTGTGTGTATATATATACATACACCACATCCTCTTTATCCATTCATCCATCAATGGCCACAGGTTGTTTCCATGTCACTGCTGTTGCAAATAATGCTGCAATGAACATGGGGGTGCAGATATCTCTGTGAGACAGTGATTTCATTTCCTTCAGATATATACCCAGAAGTGACATTGGTGGATCACATGGTAGTTCTATTTTTAATTTTTCAAGAAACCTTCGTACTGTTCTCTGTAGTGGCTGCACCAGTCTACATTCCCACCCACAGTGCACAAGGGTTCCCTTTTCTCCACATCCTCGCCAGCACTCCTCTCTTGTCTTTTTGGTGATAGCCATTCTAACAGGGGTGAGGTGATATCTCATTGTGTACCACATTTTCCTTATCCATTCATCCATCAGTGGGCACTTAGGTTGCTTCCGCCTCTTCGTCATTGTGAATAATGCTGCAGTGAACATGGGTGTGCAAATACCTCTTCAAGATTCCGTTTTCAATTCTTACATCCAGAAGTGGGATGGTTGGGTCATATGGTAATTTTATTTCTGATTCTTTGAGCTCCTCTGTACTGTTTTCCATAGTTGCTGAGCCATTTTACATTCCCACCAATGGAGCATAAGGGTTCCAGTTTCTCTATACCCTCACCAACTGTTGTTATTTTCTGTTTCTTTGATCACAGCCATCCTAAGAGTGTGAGGTGATATCTCATTATAGTTTTGATTTGCATTTCTCTGATGATTAGTGATGCTGAGCAGCTTTTCATATTCTTCTTGGCCATCTGTATTTCTTCTTTGGAGAAATATCTATTGAAGTCCTCTGCCCATTTTTTAGTTGGGTTATTTGTGGGGTTTGTTGTTGAGTTGTCAGAGTTCTTTACATATTATGTGTATTAACGCCTTATCAGATGTATGGTTAGCAAATATTTTCTACTATTCCATCGATTGCCTTTTCGTTCTGATGGCTGTTTCCTTTGCTGCACAGAAATTTGTGAGTTTGATGTGGCCCATTTGTCTATTTTTGTTTTCATTCCCTGTGCATTTGGTGTCATATCCAAGAAACCATTGCCAGATCCAACATCATGAAGCTTTCTCCCTCTATTTTCTTCTAGAAGTTTTGTAGTTTCGGTCTGGCATTTAGGTCTGTAATCCATTTTGAATTAATTTTTACATATGGTGTAAGGTAAGGGTCCAACTTCGTTCTTTTGCATGTGGCTATCCAGTTTTCCTAACACCATTTGTTGAGGAGATTTTCCTTTCCCCGTTGTGTAGCCTTGGCACCCTTGTCAAAGATCGTTTGACCATATAAGCGAGGCTTTATTTCTGGGCTCCCTATTCTGGTCCATTTGTCTATCTGTCTGTCTTTATGCCAGCCCCACACTGTTTTGATTACTGTAGCTTTGTAATATGTTTTGAAGTGAGGAGGTGTGAGGCCTCCAGCTTTGTTTTCTTTCTCAAGATCATTTTGACTATTCATGATCCTTCGCGATTCCATATGAATTTCAGGGTGGTTTTTTTCTACATTTACAAAAAATGCCATTGGGATTTTGATAGGAATTGCATTGTGGATCACTTTGAGTAATATGGACATTTTGACAATATTAAGCCTTCTACTCCGTAAACATGGATGTCTTTCTGTTTATTTGTCTCTTCTTAAATTTCTTTCAGCTGTGTAGTTTTCAGTGTACATGTCTTTGTAATTTCTTAAATTACAAAGTTTTCAGTGTACAAGTCTTTCACTTTTTTGGTTAAGTTTATTCCTTAGGTTTCCTTCTTTTTGATGCTATTGTAAATGGAATCGTTTTCTTAATTTCCTTTTTTGCATTATTCATTGTTAGTGTATAGAAACACAGTTGATTTTTCCTTGTTGATTTTGTGGCCTGCAACTTTGCTGTATATCTGTTTACTAGTTCTAACAGGTTTTTTGGTGGAATCTTTGCGGTTTTCTACACATAAGATCATGTCATCTGTGGAGAGAGGTAATTTTACATCTTCCTTTCCAATCTGGATGCCACTTACTTCTTTTTCCTGCCTAGCTGCCCTGTCTGGGACTTCCAGTACCATGTTGAACAGAAGGGGTGAGAGTGGACATCCTTGTCTTGTTCCTGATCTTAGGGGGGAAAGCTTTCACCCTTCCCCTGTTTGAGTAAGATGTTAGCTGTGGCCTTTTCATATATGGCGTTTATTATGTTGAGGTAGTTTCCTTCTATTCCTAGTGTGTTGGGTATGTTACCTCTCGACCAGATCATTAGAATAGTTAAGTAGTCTATCCTCCTGCTCTCTAATGTCTCTAAACATTAAAGAAAAGCATAGTATTTAAAAAGTATAAAAAGAAAGTGTAGAAAGAGCCCGGGGAATTAGAACCAACCACCATGAGGTGAGCTGGAGTGTAGGGGTGGGGCAAACAGCAGGACACCTGGCCCTGTTCCCCTCTAGAGCCACTTAAGCCGAGAGCTGCGGGGGTGAGAGGGGCCTCGCTTCCCTCTGGTCTCACAGACAGTACCCCTCAGGCCCCGCCCCTCAGGGGCGTCTTGTCCCACCCACAGCCCCTTCGGCCACACCCTCCGCCTTGCCTAGCCCCGCCCCCAATCCCGCATGCCCCGCCCTTCCAGCCCCACGACTGTGACCCACAGTCGGATCTGGATCCGGAGCCCCACGTTACTTACTTTCAGCGCCCTGGGAGGAGGATGAGATCCGCAGGGACCGAGTGGAGCCCCAGAGTGTGTCCCTGTCGTGGCGGGAGCCCATCCCTGCTGGATCCCCTGGGGCGAATGGCACGGAGTATGAGATCCGATATTACGAGAAGGTGAGTCGGTCTGGGAGGGACCTGGGGATGCGTTCCCGGCTGTGGTCTGCCCCAGCTGGCCGCCGGCTTCCTTTTCTTGACAACCTCCCCCCAGCAAAAGTCCTTTCTTTCCAACATGTCCACGGGCCTCCTAAGTGGCCTCCCAGGCTTGAGGTTCTTCCTGTCCCCTCCACGCCACGGACTCCGCTGCTCTTCCTCTTTCCCTCAAGTCTCATTTGTCCCCACCAAGTCACCAGTCACCATCTCCCTTTTCACCACTTTTGCCTAGTGTTTACAGTTGGCAAAGAGCTTTCTTTGAGGGCTGATCCAGATTTTGTGTGGCTGAATCGTATACATACAGTTTGCAACCCTTTTGAAGAAAAAGAACGCAGAAATAAATTGTTTCCAATTTTAGAAAACCGTATGATGCGGGAGCGCACATTGCTAGGTCGGGTGCTGTGCTGGAAAATGTTTAACAACTGGCTCTCCAGAACAATGAATGTGTGATTATTATAATTTTATCGATATAAAGGGTGTGTAACATCATTTACAAAAAATAACCAGAAACATACAGTGCTCCTTATTGTAAACTCCGCATAGCCAACTGATTCTCATGGATACTTTTGCTGATTTTTGCTGACCTTCTGTATCTGTTGTCAATCATTGGTTGCAGTTCAGCCATGATTTGACAAATGGAGTTGCATCCCAATCCACTATCTCTTTTCCCCATAAATTTATTGTCTTTGAATCTGATGTGTAATCTACTGTTGGACCAGAAGTATTGCTGGAGTCACAGCGCTCCTCATCTCAACTTCTCTCTGCTCAGCAGTCCAACCTCCTCTGCAGAGGGCCTTGCTCACCACGCATCACAGCCGTCGAGGTTGGCCGCCTTGCTCCTTCCTCCTCCCCGCCCCCAGCCTGCCCCCTCTTGTAGGTCCCGCAGCCATTGCCTTGCTGTCTTTCAATGGGTTGTTCAAATGCTTGGAAGGGAGATTCGGATTGGTCCAGCCTGGGACAGAGGCTGCCCCGATTCCTGAATCCCATGAGCAAAGAATTAGGGCCACAGGGTATCGGGGAGGTGCCCTTGTTGGGGCTGGGGTGGGCAGGGGCAGAGACGAAATGACAGCAGCATCTCCAGTACACACCATTATTAGATGTGTTGGAGGCAGCATGATGTAGAGCACAAAGTTGGGGACCTGAAGGAATTGAGAAGGTGTCATGCTGACCCTCTCCTATAAAAGGAGATAGAAATGCTGCTGTGGGGGCCGGCTCCGTGGCCCAGTGGTTAAGTTTGTGTGCTCCGCTGCGGCGGCCCAGGGTTTGGATCCTGGGCGCGGATATGGCACCGCTCGTCAGGCCACGTTGAGGCGGCGTCCCACATCCCACAGCTGGAAGGACCTGCAACTAAAATATACAACTGTGTACAGGGGGGTTTGGGGAGATAAAGCAGAAAAAAAAAAAAAAGGAAGATTGGAAACAGTTGTTAGCCCAGGTGCCAATCTTAAAGAAAAGAAAAAAGAAAAAAGAAAAGAAATGCTGCTGTGAGGGTGGTAGGAAGTCAGCCTTCTAAAGGGTCTAACACGGCAGCTGGCAGTGGGTGGGCCTCCGTGACAGCTGTCCCTGTTCCACTCTCCAGTGGGGCCGTGGGTGGGCCTCTCCACCCTGGCA
Source organism: Equus asinus (assembly GCF_041296235.1). Taxonomy (NCBI): domain Eukaryota; kingdom Metazoa; phylum Chordata; class Mammalia; order Perissodactyla; family Equidae; genus Equus; species Equus asinus. The sequence goes on from NC_091794.1 coordinate 85,054,209, forward strand.
AGCCCAATTCCTTTTCTGTGAATCTGTGCCTTGCAGGACAGTTGTGAAAATCAGGTGACAAGGGAGAAGGAAGAGCTTGTAAGCTGACTGGGCGGGTGCCAGGGCTCATTTTCTTATTCTTTCCTCTGAGGTGTCAGACCTGCTCACCCCCTGGGCTGCCAGGCCGGGATGTCCATCCTCCTACCATCCCCAAGAAGGAGGACTTAGCCCTTTCTCTAGAGTTTCTCTTACTCAGAGGTGGGCCTGTTCTCAGCCACAAGTACCAGCAGGTGTGGGTGGAACTTGAGGTGGAAAAAGGGGTCGGGGAGCCTATGGAAGAAACCTGTGGAACCCCCCCAGCACCACTGGAGTCAGGCTCTTCCACCCAGGCCTCACTCAACCAGGGGACTTCTCCCGCCTCCCTGCTCCTTTTCCCTGTCATTCCCCCAGGAGCGTGGGCCTGGCCCTGGACCTCACTTCTCCGTCCCTCCCCAGGGTCAGAGTGAGCAGACTTACTCCACAGTGAAGACAGGGGCACCTGCGGTCACCGTCACCAACCTGAAGCCGGCTACCCGCTACGTCTTTCAGATCCGGGTCGCCTCCCCGGGGCCTTCCTGGGAGACCCAGAGCTTCAACCCCAGCATTGAAGTGCAGACCCCGGAGGAGGGTAAGTGGTGTGTGCCCCTGGAGAGGGACCGAGCAGAGAGAACCCAGCACGGGCCAGGGCAGGGAGACAAATGGGGCGGGGGGTTATCTGTGCAATTAAAGGGGGCCTGTAGAACAGTCTAATCACAACCCAATGAATCACGAATTCAGAATCCACCCTCTAGTGCCTATTCAGTGACATGAGTTAGATTGCGTGCCTGTTGTGGGGGAGCTCACAGGGGCGGGGTTCATGAACAGCCCAGGACTCAGCCGGTGGCTCCCTGCCTCTCAAGACCTCCCATGTCTTGTGGCAACATCCTGCTTCCCCTCCAAGATTCCTGCTATTTTCTTGGGAGGAGCTTTAGTCTCGCATTCCCTTCTGGCTCGGGAACTCTTGTTCCTGTTCTGCTTCCTCCTCCTGCCACCATACAGACTCAAGCGTGAGATGCTGGCCCTTTCCCCACTAGGCCTTAGAGTGGGAGACACACTCCAGTGAAGGTTGAGGGCCAGGAAAGGGACTGCCTGCAGCCATAAGCAAAGCGAAACAAAGTGAGAAGTATGCGCTCTCGATGGGTGAATTGTAGGGTATGTGACTAATTTCTCAATAAAGCTGTTATCAAAACAAAACAAAACAAAAGCTGAACATTAGACCTCTTGATCCTCAGACAGCTCTGGCTTCTCCACGGTATGGCTCTCCCCTCCCCCACTTCCTTCCCCTGGCGCCTCTTGTCCCCACCCCACCCACCCTCACGCTCCCTTTCAGGACGGAGCAGAGCAGTTTAGCTGTCTCTCCTTTGTTGTTTCGCCTGCTGCTAACCCAGCCCTCAGGATCTCACCTCTATCTACCCCGAGCAGCTCATGAAAGTATTTCCCTGGACAAAGGCAGTTCCCCCTAAGAGGCATTCTGGTGCCAGCTGTCAAGATAAGAATTCTTTCCAACCTGCTCCATGAGTCTAATCCGAGATAGGACGAGCTCCGAGCCCAAAGGGAAGGGGAGATAAACTGTTAAAGGAGTTTGAGTTCTGGGAAGGGAGACAGCACTTCTTGCTCGAATGCCTGTCTGTGCCAGACCTCGGCCAGCTGCTGGCAAGAGGAGATTACAGCCCTGTCTTGGAGGCTGGGGAACATCTGACTGCGTGGAGATGGGCAGGGGAGGCCTTTTGGGGAGAGGGAGCATCTGAACAAAGGCTACTGGGTTTGGCTGGAGTGAGGGTGGCGGAGGTAGGAGCTGGGGCTGTTAGCTGAAAAGGGTTGATGGTTTCCATTCCTTTGGTACTTCTCAGTGAGTAGACACTGCTCCGCTCCCCAGCCGCCTCTGCTGTGGCTCTGGCTAAGGGGGAATGGAATACTTTTTTCAGTGAGCTGGGACCCCAAATCAGGATCATGACAAAGGATCATGGTTCACCACTGTATTGGTTATCTAGTGCTGTGTAACGAATTACCCTGAAACTTAGTGGCCGAAAACAACAAACATTTGTTATCTCATGGTTTCTGTGGGTCAGAAAGGTGGGTGCAGCTTAGCTAGGTGCCCCTGGCTCAGGGTCTCTCCCAGGCTGCAGTCAAGGTGTCCATGGGGTAGCAGTCAGCTCAAGGCTTCAGTAGGGGGAAGCTGCCTCCCTACTAGGTTCTCGCTGGCTCTTTGCTGGAGGCATGCGGTTCTGTGCCTCATGGGCTTCTCCATAGGGCTGCTCAGAACACAGCACCTGGACTCTTTCACAGACTGTGAGAGAGTGAGAAAGCCAGAGGGTGCCCAAGACAGAAGCCCCAGTTTCCAGTAACCTAACCTTGGAAGTGACATCCCATCACTTTTGTTGTATTCTTTTCATTAGAAGCCAGTTACTTTGGCCCACACTCAACGGGAATGAATACCAGGTTGTGGGGAATCCAGTGGGCATCTCAGAGGCCACCTACCACAACCACCCTGTCTCCATCCTCCATTTCCATGTCCACATGGACACCTCATTTCAAACGGTCCTTGGAAACTTCACCCCCTTTCTGCCCCAGCCAGACCCTGGTCCCTGTTCCCCACCTCTGGAACCACGGGCTCTGAAATCCCCTCTTGGACCCTGGCCTCCTTGGCCTCTAACTCTCCCTTCCTCTTCTGTCCCCCCTCACTTGCTCTCTGACATCCTAATAGCATCTCCCAGGCCCTCAGCCCCTCCCGGCCCCACATCATCTCTACCAGCCACCTCAGATTCTCCCAGCAGAAATACTCACCAGCAATGCCAGCCCTCATGCCCTGGACGTCTTGCTGTACCTGCCCCGCTAGTCCCCAGACTTGGGCCGTCCTCCTCTGTCCCATGCCAAGGCTGCCTGCAGAGGTGTAGTTTCCTAATCTCAGTTCAGTCTTCAGGGATATGCAACATTTTCCCCATTCTCAATAGTTACCCTAAACCTTTGCCTCTCTCGAGGACCTCCCCTCCATCCCTGCTCCCAACCCAGCAGATACCCTATTCCTTTCCTCTTGGGCAGGCTCTCTATCCATTGCTCCCTGGCTCCCTGTTATGCTCAGGATAAAGTCCATACTCCTTGGCCTAGCATTCAAGGCCCTCCAGGTTCTGTCTCCTCCCCCAGTCCTCTTCATCCTCTGCCCTCCAGCTTCATAGCTTGCCACTCTCTGCCTCCATACAGTGTTTTCCAGCCGCGTGGGATGACTTGCCATTTTCTAGACCCAGCACGTGCATCTAAGCATCATCAACAGCCCTTTCAATCTTCCAGGGCCAGTTTAGATGGCACCTCTTCAGCAAAGACTTCCTCACTGGCCTTAAGAAGAAATTATCATGCCTCTGCTCAGCTCTGCTCATTTCTCTGTTTCTTTTTTCATTCTACAGTTAAGATTTTTGTTTCTGTCTCCCCCACTGATCTGCACACTCCTCCAGGGCAGGGATTCTGGCTCATTCATTGCTGTCTCTGGCACATATGTTGGATGGATGGTTGGATGGATGGATGGATGGATGGTGGATGGATGGGGCTGAGTGCCTTGGGTCCTCTAGGCCCCTTCCCTAGGGGAATAGTTCAAAGCAGAGGCTTTTGGAATCAGGTTCAAATCTTAGGTTCACCATTTGTTAGCTGTGTGACCTTGGGAAAATCACATAACTTTTCTCAATGTCAGTTTCCTCAGATATAAAATGGAGATAATAACACCTTACTGGCTGGTTGTGATGATAAAACAGGATGATTTAGTCAAGGCACATGGCTTAGCGTCTTGACTGGAGTAAGTGTGCGTTAAATGTTAACTCATTATTATTGGTGGCGAATGGTCTGGATTGGGGCCGGAGAGCTCAGACCAGGGGCCATTCCCCCCACAGAGCTACCTTAAGTCTCTCATGGCCCATCTGAAAGACAAAAAGGGAGACCCAGGCCTGCCTGTCAGAAGCCCTGCCCCTGTCCTTCAGAGCTGGGCTGCAGTGGAGATGCCCTGCCCTGGGAGAGAAGGAAGCTCGTGGGACTCCAGATGCCATTGTGGCTACTGGGGCTGGCTTGGTCCCTCTGCTGCTGGGAGGCAGGGCTGAGTGCAGAGGGGCTGCAGGAATCCTGCTGTGGGATGAAGACAGAAGTCTGTCCTGGGGCTCACCCAGGAGCCTGGTCCTCTGCCTGCCTCAACCTCATGGTTTTCCTCCCAGCTGCTTCAGGGTCCAGTAACCAGAGACCCGCGGTCGTCGTCACTGTGGTGACCATCTCAGCCCTCCTCGTCCTGGGCTCTGTGATGAGCGTGCTGGCCATTTGGAGGAGGTACGTGGCTGGTCCCAGCCCGGCTGGCCCCTGGTGGGTTGTGTCCCTGTGCATGTTAACGTGCGCTCCAGGCACCTGTTCCTGTACCTGCAGTTGCGCACCTGCAGATTTGCATGTGCAAGCACACTGCTGTATCGACACAGGCATAGCTAGCGTAGCCCAGCCCCTCCCCTCCCCCTGCGGCAGCCGCTCAGCTCAGCCGCCCTGGGATGAAGCGGATTTAGCTCCTTAACTCATTAAATGTTAGAAGGCATCACTGAGGATGGGACCAAGCTCCGGCTGTTCCAGTGTGATTAGGATTCTCCTGAGGCGCTCAGAGACCCCCAGCCCCTGCCCCCAAGGGATCTTGAGGCCCTTGAACACAGGCAAAGGGAAGAAAGGCAGAAATTGTGTTGTGTATATGCATGTGGGAGGTGGGAGGACAGGGAGGGGAACTCATAAACCAGAACCTGCCCACCCCCAGCAGAAGGAAGCTTGCAGACAAGTGGGCAGAGAAAGGAGATGGGAGGAGGGGGAAAGATGTGGAGCTTAAGTCTGGCTCAGAAAAGATTCCAGTCCTTTTGCATGCAGTAGAAACCTCGTGGCATGTATTTCCCCCTTCTCCCAGGGCCACACTCTGCCACATGCAGAGGCACCCTCGGCGGGTACCAGGCAGGGGCTGAGGTCAGAAGACGTGGGGGGTTGGAAAGCCCGCATGCGATGGGCTGGAGCAGGGGCAGCAGAGGAGAGAAATGGGCTGGCCGAGGAGCCACATCTTAGCACGTCTCAGCATCCAGGAACTGCCTGTGGGCTGGACGGACAGGCGCATTCATTCGGCACTGACTGTTTTCTTGGCCTTGAATGAGGCACTGAAAGTGACTGAGGAGGGCCTGTTGGAAAAGCAGGAATGGACAGGCGCTGGGAGCACCTTGTCCTGGCTGCGGGCTTAGGGGCTTAGGGAGGCAGAAGGAGGAAAGGGGAGAGGTAAGTAAGGAATAGCTCTCAGGCAGAGACTCTGCAGGACAGGAGCAGCTGCCCGGGAGTGCCTTGGACACACACACTTCTGCACACGGGCAGGCCGAGTAAGCCAGGGGCTCAAAATCAGATGGCACCCAAATGGGGAGAATCAGCGGACTAGTGCTGATGGGCACAGAGGCGAGCTCCTCCAGCATGCATGTCCCAGCTCTGCAGGCTGTAACAGCTCTCGCACCGGTCCCCTCCTCTCCGAGTCTCTGGAGTGCCTGCTCTGTGCACTGGTCCCCTCACTGCACTCTCCCTCCCCCGTCCACGCCAGCTCACCTGACTTCTCACTAGAGGGTGTTGTCCAGTGGAAGCTTCTCATTTCCTCTTAACCCTGCGCTCTCTTTTGTTCCTCCCTCCACTCAACCTTGCCTCCTTCATCTCTCCTGGATGTTCCCCTCATTAAGCCCTGTCACCACGCTGGGCGACTTCAGTAGCCATTGGACGACCTGTCCCACCCCTTGGCCTCTCGGTTCTTTGACTTGCTCATTCCCGAGGACCTTCTCTCTGTTCCACCTCAGCCTCCCTCTTCCATATCCTGACACGGACCTGACCATCACCCCAAATACCTAATCCAGTTCTTCGACTTTTTCCTGCAGACTCCCTGCCCTTGCAGCTCGCTCCCTCAGCCACGTCTGGTGCACCTGCTCTGTAACCGCATCATTAGTGCCCCAACTTCTCCGCGCCCATCCTCTCCCTCCTTTCGCTCCAGAGGGGGTGCTGTCCTCCTAGCAAGGGCCAGCCCATCCACCTATGACCCGAACCCACGCCTTCTTACCATCTCAGGAACCGTTACTATTTATAAGGTCCCCTCTCCCCGGCACAAGAGCTAACATTTATGGAGTGCTTAGTAAGCTCTTTGCAACAGTGCTATCAGCGGGCCTGGCTTTCTCCTGATTTTATTAAAGAGAAAACCGAGCCACCCGGTCCCACAGCTCCTGAGGACCCAGGAAGCCCATCCGTGCAGTGAGGTTCAGGGCCCACACTGTTAGCCACATGTCGTGACACTTCATCCTATGGGACAGACAGCTTTTCTCTCCTTTCTCATCCACATCAAAACGGGATCACCTGTCCCCAACCTCCCTCAACCCTTCCTCCTCCAGCCTTCACGGGACCTCTCCCCGCTGCTCCACTGTTTCTTTCCTTGGTTCCTGTGACTTCACCAGCCCAGATTTCTCTTCTCTTTCCTTTCAGCTTCTCTGGGGTTGTTTTGGGAGCTCCTCTGTGGCTTCCTTCTCCTCTACCAAATCTCTGAATGTTGGGGGCGCTCAGACTTGTTCCTAGTCCCACTCCTCAGGCTCCATCCTCTCCCGGGCAAGGCCTACAGCTCTGCATTTGTATCTCCAGAGCAGCCCTCCCTTCCAGACTGCAGACACACACACATCCAACTCCGTCCTCATCCATCTGCCCTCTTCTCCCAGAGGCCCTGCCCACACAAAGGTCGAAGTGTGAACTTTCCTCTCCCCATCTTGGAAAATGGCACCCCCGTCAATGCTGCCGGGCAAGCCAGAACCCTACGAGTCATTCCTGCCTTCTAGTCATCTCCAAGCGCTGTGGCCCTGTCATCTAAATGTCACTCAAGTCTTCTCACTTTTCTCCATGTCCATGATCACCCCATAGCCTAAGCCACTGCCATCTCCTGCAGGGACAACAGCAGAAGCTCGAATGATCTTTCTAAAATGCAGATTGAATCCCGGCATCCGCTGCATAAACCTCCCCCCACCTCCACCCCCATCCCCGCTCGCTCCCGGAATAAAAGCCAAAGTCTTTATCTGGGCCGGCAAGGCCCTGCCTCAGGGGGCCCTAGTGCCAGCCTGTGGCTTTGTGGACTGATGCAGTGCTGTGGTCCACGGCTGCCTGTCTCCAGAAGCCATCCCTGACGGCCCTGGATCAGGTCAGGGCCGTCTGTTAACGTGCTCCCCCAGTGCCCACCCTTCTCCCTTGCTTGGACCTGTGAGTGGCCTTGTGTACCTCTCAGTGATTGTTTTCCTGTCTCCACCGGAAGCTGCCCCGGAGTTCAAGGTCTGCCCAATTGGTTCACCTGTAGCAGGGGGCAGCTTGGGCTTCAAGTCAGGACTGTGGATTTGGGTGCCTCTGGCATTGCAAGAGTGTTGATTGTGTCTCAAAGTGAAAATAACTATGGACGCTGATGGGGGTGAGGGGTGAGGTCTGGGTCTAGGGCTATATGTGTGCTATGGGGAGAAGCTTTCAAACCCGCAGGACAAAAAAGTCCCTCTCCTGGGGCGCAGACCTTGTCCTTTTGAAGGGACACCGCCCTGGGTGCTGGCGACATGGGGAGGGCTAAGGCAGCCTGGCTCAAAGGATGACTCTGCACCTTCCCAGGCCATGCAGCTATGGCAAAGGAGGTCGGGACGCCCACGATGAGGAGGAGCTGTATTTCCACTGTGAGTCTCCTGGGCCTGGCTCCGGCGGGGCGGGCGCGCCCCTACCTCTCTCCTCTACCCTCTTCCTTGCTGCCAGGACCACTGCATAACTCCCACCCCTCCAGCCATGGAGGCCTTTCCTCAGGTCCAGCTCTTTCTCTCTCTCTGCGTTCCCAGTCAAAGTCCCGACACGTCGCACATTCGTGGACCCCCAGAGCTGTGGGGACCCGCTGCAGGCCGTTCATCTGTTTGCCAAGGAGCTGGATGCGAAAAGCGTCACACTGGAGAAGAGCCTCGGAGCAGGCAAGAGGGGCACCGGGAAGCCTCGTCCATCTGGGAGCCCCGCCCTCTCTAGAAGCCCCGCCCCACCCCGCCTCTCTCTTGTAAGCCCGCCTCCACCTCCCCAAGTCCCGCCTCCATTCTGGAAGCCCCGCCTCCACCCCAATCCCGCCCTGTCTACCAAGCTGGACCTCTGCCTACCAGGTTCCAGGGATGGGGCTGGCAGAGGGAGCCTGTGACCCTGCCTTCCTACCTTCTCCTGGTCCCCAAGGCCATTGAGACCTCTCCATTCAGGCCCTTTCAGACCTGGTCTCTGCAGACTGCCCCTGGTGGGAGTTTAGTCCCAAGCCTTCATGGGGCAGTGGAAGGGGTCTTTGCAAGCTTGGGGACCATACATAACCTGAGTTGTAGTCCTGGCTCTACCACTGACCAGCTGTGTGACCAGGGGCACGTCCATCTGTCTTCTGCTCTGAGCCTCGGTTTCTCATCTGTAAAATGGGCGTGATCTCGGCCCTAGCCGGAGCTGACTTGGGGACTTCCCAGCACTTCACACCAGGCCTGGCTCATGGTGGGTGCTCGCTCTCTACGATCAGTCTCCTGGCTCCCTTCTTCTTGTCTGCAAAACCTCAGCCCCGGTGCTCAGAGAAGCAGCCGCTCTCACTGGAGCCAGACCTGCTGGACAGAGGCCAGGAAGGGGCAGGGCAGCAGCATAGATGTCACCCTCCTCCTTCCTGGGTCACAGTGGGCTTTGATAGCCGTTGATGCACTGTCGTGTGCCACATCCTCTCTTTGAGGCTTTGAAACCTCCTGCTGAGGCAGGTGGGGAGGAGTCCCATTTCACAGAGGAGAAAACTGAGGCTGAGGGGGAAAGAGAGGAAGCCCACGTGACATTGCTAGTACCCAGTTTACCAGGATTTGAACTCAGGAGCTCTGAGTCCCAGGCCAGAAACGGCCCGCCATCCCAAAGTCGCTTTCTCCTCCGTTCCCCCTGCCCGGCTTGGCTGGGGGGTGGTCTCCAGTGGGCTGTCTGAGCTGCTGTTTCCCCACAGGGCGGTTTGGGGAGCTGTGCTGTGGCTGCCTGCAGCTCCCTGGCCGCCAGGAGCTCCCTGTGGCCGTGCACACGCTGAGGGAGGGCTGCTCCGACTCTCAGAGGCTCAGCTTCCTGGCCGAGGCCCTCACCCTGGGCCAGTTTGACCATAGCCACGTGGTGCGGCTGGAGGGTGTTGTGACACGAGGTAAGGCCCGGTGCCCCTCAGGATGGGGCTGGAGAGGGCGGGGTGAGAGGGGAGTGCTCTGTGCCCCCAGGCCCTTTTCTCAGCCATGAAGGGCACCCCTTAGCCGCCCAGCCTGGAGAGAAGGCCTCAGCTCCTTCACTGCCTCTGGGCGGCCTCTCTGACCCTGAGTGACCTTTCTGATTTGTAGTGACGCTCTGGGGGGTGGACCGTTTGGACCTTGGTGATCTTTCTTAGCTAACTTGCTACAGCTCTGACCTTGGCCTTTGTTCTCCTACAGATGTTTCCTCTTCTGTTCTCTGGCCTAGAGTGTCCTAGGTGGGCAGGAGGGTGGCGAGACTGGGGAAGCTTGTTTCTGGCCATCTTGCCCAAGGCTGGGGCCCGGGTCGGGGGAGCAGGTGTGCACGCAGAGGGGAGCAGGCAGCTTAGCGTGTGTGTTCCCCCTCCCTGGGCACAGGAAGCACCTTGATGATTGTCACTGAGTACATGAGCCATGGGGCCCTGGATGGCTTCCTCAGGGTGAGTGGCCTGGGCCCCGGGGGGCAGGGGGACTGATGACTCTTATTCTTCATCCCTCACCCTTCTCTTTGGTGGGAGAGTGTTGGCATCATGCCCTAAAAAGGTACCCACTGGCCAGGCTGACCTGGTGGGTCACAGGGCACACTGAAGCCCAGAGAAGGCCAGCTGACTCCACTGAGGTCACACAGCACCAGGAGAACTGAGTGTGCAGCCCAGCCTTGGTCTCCTCCTCTCCCACAGCGGCATGAGGGTCAGCTGGCGGCTGGGCAGCTGATGGGGTTGCTGCCCGGGCTGGCGTCGGCCATGAAGTACCTGTCGGAGATGGGCTACGTTCACCGGGGCCTGGCTGCCCGCCGGGTGCTGGTCAGCAGCAGCCTCCTCTGCAAGATCTCTGGCTTTGGGCGGGGACCCCGGGACCGAGCAGAGGCTGTCTACACCACCATGGTGAGGAGTCCCTTCCCCCGGGCGAGCCCGCCCCCTCCTCTGTTTCCCATCAGATGGCACTGGAGCCCCCTTCTTCCCACTTCCGCCCCCTTCCCTGCTGTGTCAGGGTCACTCCCCCAGCCTGCCAGTCCACCTGACTGGTCCCGAAAAAATGTCAGTGTGGGTGTCATCCCTGGTCAGTCCAGACGTGCAGCCGGGAGGATGGCAGGTGGGGCTGGGGCTCTGTGGGGTGGGGAACCCTGGATGTGACCCAGTCCCTTCTTGCCCCTGACCTGCCCGCTCACCCTCAGAGTGGTCGGAGCCCGGCCCTATGGGCCGCCCCCGAGACGCTTCAGTTTGGCCACTTCAGCTCTGCCAGTGACGTGTGGAGCTTTGGCGTCGTCATGTGGGAGGTGATGGCCTTTGGGGAGCGGCCCTACTGGGACATGTCTGGCCAAGACGTGAGTGACCTGTGCCTCCAGCTCCTTGCCTTCTGATCCTGTTGCCCTCTGACCTCGGGCTCCAGCTCCCTGATGGCTGCCCGTTGCCCCTTGACCTCTTAGTCCAAGGGCCCTCTTCACTGTCTGCTTGCTTCCGGTCCTGCCTGGCCACCACCTGAGTCTTCCTTGGGATGGGATGTGTGTGCGTCCGGGGGACCTAAAGCCTCCCATGTGCCCGCCCACCACCCCCCTGGCCCAGGTGATGAAGGCCGTGGAGGATGGCTTCCGGCTGCCGCCCCCCAGGAACTGCCCCACTCCCCTGCACCGACTGATGCTTGACTGCTGGCAGAGGGACCCAGGTGAGCGGCCCAGGTTCTCCCAGATCCACAGCATCCTGAGCAAGATGGGGCAGGACCCAGAACCCCCAAAGTGTGCTGCGACCACCTCTCCCAGGTACAACTGACACCTCGCTAGTCTCAGGTACATTCCCATGCATCCCCAGCTGTCCCGGGTCCAGCCGGCCTCTCATGCCTCCCCGCATGGCCTCCCACGTGTCCCAAGGACAACTGCCACACCTGTTCTCCCCCACCTGTCTGGGTGGGGCTGCTCTCTCAGCTGCCCCAGACAGACCTAATGCATCCACCTACCTCTGGCACAGCTAACCTGCATCCATCTTAATCACTTCCACTTGTCCTGGATTTTGCCCCACATCTCCCAGGTACAATGCCCACTGACTGGATAAATACATGTGCTGATAGTTCTAACAAATTGGTAGTTCCAATAAATAAGTAAAATTAGTATTAGTTGTCCCAAATATGGGTCGCTTCCCAAACTATCCTAGGTGTGTCCTGCCCCGAGACTGTTCCAGGTACTCTCAGTGCCTTTAGCTGGCTCAGGTGCAACCCATTCTCCAGCAGCCTGAGTATCTCGAAACCACCACCTGCTCTGAGAATGCCCAGCACCCCGAGTGAGCCGGGAAGACCTGGGGCGCAGTTGCCCTCCCCTTCTCCTGTCCTTTCACAGCTGGCCTCTCCTCGGAAGAGTGACCAGGTCCAGGCACCAGATCTCTGCTGTCCACTGACCACAGCCCCTCTGCTCCACAGGCCTCCCACGCCTCTGGCGGACCGTGCCTTCTCCACCTTCCCCTCCTTTGGCTCTGTGGGCGCGTGGCTGGAGGCCCTGGACCTGGGCCGCTACAAGGACAGCTTTGCTGCAGCCGGCTATGGGAGCCTGGAGGCCGTGGCCGCCATGACCGCCCAGTGAGTCTGAGGAATGTGGGGGCCTTGCCCCTGCCTAACTGGGAGGCCCAGCCTGTCCTGATTCTAGGCCCTTCCCTGTCCAGCCAAGGGGAGGGGGCGCGGAAAGTGGGGTTGAGCAGCCCTTCTTCGCAGGGACCTGGCGGGCCTGGGCATCTCATCGGTGGAACACCGGGAGGCCCTCCTGAGCGGGATCGGTGCCCTGCAGGCCCGAGTGCTCCAGCTGCGGGGCCGAGGCGTGCAGGTGTGAGCCGCCCGCTCTGCCAGCCCTGACAAGGACCCGCCAGCTGTGCTCCACCTTTGCAGAAGGGAGCACACTCTTCCTCCACTTGGGCCCCGAGCTGGTTTGGGGCCACAGGCCCCCCATTTCACTGCCTACTCCTCCCATTTTCCCCAGTCTGAACATCTTGGCTGACTCAGTCCCCTTGGAGAAAAGGTCCACATCCCTAGGGAGGCCCCCTGCCATAACAGTGGGAGGACATGCAGGGGCTCAGAGACTGCGGCAGGCTGGGGCAGGGAGGGGAGGCATGGCTTCAAATCACCCAGTTCATGCCCTCTGTCTTCCACATGCACTGGGTCTAGAGTCTACCCCAGTGGGTACCCCATTTTCCCACAGACCCATTGGCCAGTGTTCAGCACAGGTCCCTGATGGATGGGCTCCCATTAGACCTAGCAGTGACCACAGCTGCTTGGCAGCCCATCCCAATGGGCCCCGGAGGGCCAGGGTCCTCAGCTCCCTGTGCTTGGGCTGCACCCTGTCTGGTCCCAAGGCCCAGGTGGGCAAAGGTGGTGCTGAGCCCAGAGGCTGGACCCAGAGGGCCCCAGACTCAGGAACTGATCTCTGCTTCTCCTGCCCTTGGGCTGACAGTTCAGGGTGAGGGTGAGGATCCTGGCTGGGCCACTCAAGGTCCTGGTGCTCCCCTGAGGCCCCACAAGGCCTCCCCTTTGCATTCCTTTTATAAACTCACTGGCCGGGACATCTAGGAAGAGCATGAAAAGAGAGGTTTTCTCCCAGGGGACCCAAGAGCTTGGCTCTCCAGCCTCAGGGATGGTGAAGTTGTGACTCTCAGAGATGGGTCTTCTCTCTCTAACAGGCTGGTCCCAGCCTCACTGCACAGCTGGGAAACCAAGGCCCAGTGAGGGGTCAGGGGACAGAACCCATGTGCCCAACTCTCAATCCAGGGATGAGGGGGTCCCTGGGGAGAGTCCTTGGTCCTGCCCTGTGACACCAGTTCTCCTGAGGTAGCCCAGGGGTACTCTGAGGTGACCCTTCTTGGAAGCTCTGTTCCCTGGGTACCCACCGCCCAGCCTCCCATGGAGCGCCTTCTGCCTCTGGCGGCAGTGGTTTTCTGAGCTTACTCCAGAGTTCCTCATCCAGAAGGACTTCCCAGAGGCGGTGGTGGCGTGAGGCCAGGGCTTTCACAGGACAGCAGGAAGGCCGCTGATCTGGATAGGGCCACAAGGGTGGAGTTTGTCCAGGTCCCCCCCGACATACGCCTGCTCTGGGTTTGGCTCGGGGTGGGGTGGGAGGGGAGGGGAGGGAAAGAGGGACGAGGGCTGCAGGAAAGGGATGAATGAGACAGAGACTCAGACTAGGTGGGGAGGAGCTCAGGCACCAAGGAGTACGACAGGGGTGCCTTCCAACAGTGCCCAGGGGCCCATGGGACACCTTGGGGTCAGTGGGCTCGAGGGGCAGATGGACATTCTCTCGGTCTGTGTGTTTGGAGGGCTGTCCTGGCTGAGGGGCTGGCGCATCATTGAAGAGGGCCTGGAAGGCGGGGGAGGGTTCTTTCCTTAGCGTTGGTGGAGTTTTCCGCAGGGCAAGATGGAGGGCCCCAGACAAGAGGAGACCAAGCGAGGGGCCAGCATGAGGAGCCTGGAGGCTGGGGGATGCAGTGCATCTTCAGGGAGCGCCCCATGGTGGGGGATGGTGTCTCCCAGCAGTGCCTTTGGCCTCGCCTGCCAGCAGCAGCTCTTCTCTCCTTGGAGCACCCCTGCTGCCCGCTCCCCCATCTCCTGAGCACCTGTCCCACCTCAGTGACCTGGGGGTCCTGGGGAGACCGAGAGAATGCTTCCACCTTTGATGGGGCTGGAGGGTCCTGTGCCAAGTGCCTCCAGGCTCTGTCCACCCTCCCCCCACTGCGGGAAGCCTGGAAAGGACATGGCATGCGGACCAGCATCCCGTCTTGGGTGGAGGGAGCGTCATCCTCATATCTGGCTTCATCAGTCATGCTCTAAGGTCAAAGTCCCCTCCCGTCCCGCTCTGTTCTGCAGAGGGGCCCTGGCTGTGTTGGCAGGACTTCGGCGTCCAGGGTAGACCTCGCCTCCCCTGAGGAGTGAGGTCCCAGAATCCAGGGGGGTCCCAGGCCTCAGCCTGCACAGGTGCCGGTGTGATGCAGGCTGATGGCTCCCTGGGAGCCCTCCACAGATCTATTTTTATATGGGAGTTGTTCACTGGACAGAGGGAGGGGGCGTGCGACCCCCCCATCACCCCTAGCTGAGCCCTTCCAGGGAGGGGAGGGGCCGGTTGGGGAGGTGGTTCCTTGGACTAATTCTGGAGATGTTTTTATATTTCTCGGGTTCTATATGCAGGACAAAGTAATAAAAACTTGTCTGCGATATGGTGTCTCTTTCAGTGACAAGTGCTTAACCATTGAGTAGCTTGTGTGGGAGGATTTCTGACCCCCCGGGGAGTTTTCCAAAGCGTGTGCCTGAGATCTGTCTGCGTAAAGAAGAATTGGGCTGTCCCTGCTCTGAGAGATCTCCCAGTCTAGTGAAGGACACATTTAGGAAACAGGTGACAGGACAATGTGATCAGGGCTACCATGGGGTGAGCTCAGGGTGGCCTGGGAGTGTAGAGAAGGATGTCACCCAGTCTCAGGAGCAGTAAACCAAGGAAGGCTTCCCCAAGGAGGAGGCAACCCTCCAGCGGCGGTGCCATTCCCTGAGACAGTGTCTGGGGAGGGGAAGCAGGTTGGGCAGGGATGTTGGGGGAGGGCAGGAAACGACGAACTGGGTTTTGGACGTGTGTTTGAGATCTCGTGGGACGTGCAGGCAGCGATGTCGAGGAGTGAGGTGGATGCTGGGTCTGGAACTTGGCACAGATCAGGGCGAGGGGCAGAGCTTTGGGGGTCATTGGCTCACAGGTAGGGGTTGAAGCCACAGGGAGGAGGTCCCCCTGGGCTACACTCCAGAGCGCTCTCCTTAGCTCGCAGACGGCCATCTTCTCCCTGTGTCTCTTCACATCGTCTTCCCTCTCTACCTGTCTCTCTGTCCAAATTTCTCCTTTTTAGAAGGACACCAGCCGTGTTAGACTGGTCCACACTGGCCCAATCTCATGACCTCATTTTAACTTGATTACCTCTGTAAAGACCCTGTCTCCAAATACAGTCACATTCTGAGGTACCTGGGGTTAGGACGTCAACATACAAATGTTGACGGGACACAATTGACCCTGCAACAGTGACCTTAGTTGTGGGGGCAGAAGGCGGATGAGAGGATTGGGGAGTGGAAACTGGGGATCTTTTGCTGCAAAGGGAGGAAGGTGGGATAAGACGGTGATCAGGGCAGAGCAGGGGTGTGGGCTGAGTCCTGGAGCACTGCCTGAGCACTCCCGTGTGCGGAAGCACACACACGCATGTGCGCGCACACTCACACCACACGAGCCCTCGCTTTTCTCGGCTTGCTAGAGCTCCTGCTCTCCCCGGCCTGGGCTGTTCGTGTTGCTGGCCTGGAAGAGGTGTCGGATTTTCTTCTTAGTCCGAGCCATGGGAAACGCTCAGTGCTGGGGGCTGGGTGGCTGAGTGGCAATAATTAACACCCCTTCCCTCTCCTCCTGTGCTTAGAACCAACTGAGTCCTATTCATTGGGACAGATGGAGAGCAAGATACCAGTTCTTTGACTGGAGAATGTTGCTTACTGTGTCTCTTCGAATCTAAGATGCCACTGAGTGTAAGATGTACCACTAAGGAACATCATAGCCAATTAAACTATGTCATGCCATCTGGTTGCAAGATGCATCCTGATTTCAGAGATGTTAAAATGTGTAAAATGTACATCTTCAATAAGTTAGATGTGGTGTATTGGGGGCAAAGTGCATTTGCCTTCATTTCCCTGAATTAGCCCCACCCGGACGCACAGTGAGCTGGACAGCCACCAGCCCCCCACAGGGGCAGAGCTGCCCGACCCCGCTTCCCGCATGACCAGTGTGCACCCTTCTTGTGGGCGGGCAGACCTGCGGGAGAAACCACATGGCACCGATTCAAGCAGGTTATTCCTTCTGTCCCCTAATCCCATTAGGTAAGTCCCTTTTGCCCCACGGGGAAGAGTGAATGAGTGGTTTGGCGATGTCAGGGGTGCCGCTCTGCTGAAGTCTGCCCCGGCAGAGGCATGCAGCCAGGGCACGGAGGACCCCCCCCCCCCCCCCCCCCCCCCGCCGCCAGCACATAACACAGTGCCTGGCACACAGGAGGTGCTCACGAAATGTCATTATTAGCAAGATGTGAGGCCCCGGGTAGACGTGCAATATGTGGTTGGGGATTGAAATGGACGTTTCTGGGCAGCAAGGCTGCTGACCTGCTTTGACAAGGCGTTCGCTCATTCAGTGAACACGTACCCAGCGTTGACTATGGGGCAGATGCTAGGAAGTCAAGACCTCCCTACCTGATGGGGGAGTTGGTTAAGTAAGCAGTGTGAAAGGCACCCCAACAGGGATAAATCCTAGGGGTGGTGGGAACCCAGCAGAGGGCTTCTTCCTGACCTTGTCCCTGGGGCGGTGTGAGAAGCCCCCAGGGGAACACCGCCTGGTGCGTTCACTGCCCTTATTAACCAGTGACTGACTTCTGGACTCAGCTCCTAACATCGCCCCCATCACACTGCTCAAGACACGAGTAAAATTTACCATACGGCATCCTCTCTTTAATTCTCTTTGTACCCTTCATCATTTAAACCCAAGTGTCTGCCAGTATCTTGGAAAAACCCTGCTCGTCTCCTCAGGATGCATCCCACCCCATTCTAGTAGCTGAGCCCCCTGGGGTCTTGGGGCAACAGAGAGAAGTCAGAAGCCGTTTCGGTTCAAGGATGACCTCACGACACCTACCAGGATCTTGGGGGCAGATTATGGGTATCTCAAGCCTCACCCCAAGGAATATGTTTTGACCAAGACTGCTCACATAAGTTTAAAAGAAAAACCAAAAGACCCAAACCAAATTTGCCTCCCCGTTGGAAACACCTCACGTCCCCTCCCGACCCCTCCCGGTTCGGCTACATCTTGCCCCTTCTCCCTCCACCTCACTCCTTCACAGTCAGCCGAGGGACTGTGAGGAGAGTCGAGTGAGCAGGTTTGCAGCGTGACCTTTCATCCGATTTGAAGGGGTGTATCCTTGGAGATTGTCATGTGTCTCCATCCTGATGGCTCTTGGCACGTTGTGACACACAGCAGGCACTGGTGGGCACTGAAAATTTGCAGATGGGGAGCTGAGCTCTTCCTGGTAGCTTGGTGCCAACGGTGAGTTATGTCCTCCACCATATCCATCATCTGAGGATCAGAAAAGGCCAACGACATAGACCCTAATATCAACAAGGGGAGAGGCGGAGAGAGGGACGATGGCAAAGTGTCGAAGGCGAGAAGTGCAGGTTACAGCTGGCAGGGAGGGGAGGGCGGGGGACTTGTTCAGTAGGTGAGGGGATGAGGGGGTGTGGGGGGGAGGGGGGATAAAGGGCGGGGAAATGCCTAATCCTGTCAAGGGAGAGGCACCTTAGCCAAAGCAAACTGGAGTCCAGACTCCCGCTAAGTGGGGAGCTCAAGGGAGAGCCGAGTTCTGATTGAACGCTCAGTGTCTCCCACTCCTTCCATTTCTGAAGCCACCCGAATTATCTGCTACCAAAACCTTCAGCATATCTATGTCATGCTGAATTTTAGGGATGGGTCAACAACTGTCATTCTGTAAATTAGAAAGACACTTATCGGAGCTTGTGCACATGCAGACATGGAGATGTCCTCTGTTTTGCAGTGGAGGTAAGCCCTGCATCGCTCTGCACGCTCGTCACAGGTGGAGATGGCTATAGTAATTCCTCTGAGCTAAAAGGTATATCTCAGGCCGTGAATAAATGTGAATAAGAGCTGCTTAGGCGAGGTTTTATCACCTCCCTCCCCACAACCGCTCCCCTCCCAAGTACTAGCTCTTCATATGAATAATGCTTCCTAAGGCAATTCATTAGGAATTCTCTCAACAGGAGTCCCAAGCAGGGCTTTTGGAAAGATGAGGCAGCCTGTAGGGCAAAGAGTGAACCTACTGTTGACTGGAGCTCTCGGGTTCTGTGGAACTGCTTCAGGGGCCCTGGTGAAGGGGACTTCAGCCCCACCCTCCCTTCCACCCAGAGCAGCTCTGCCTTTATTTGCTTTACACACAGCAGAGGGCACACAGCGAATTGTGCAAAGGGACCAGGCAGGTACCAGAGGGGAGAAGTAACCTAGTAGGACGGCTTTGAATGGGGAGAGGATTCTCTAAGGGCCAAGGAAAACTGCTGCTCGGCTCCAGCTGACTGTGGCCTGTGTGGCCACATCTTATTTTTCAGAGGCTAGCAATCATTTTTGTGAAATCTTGCAATTTTTAAATTGTTAGCAATTTGAAAAAACAAACAAAATCCAAACAGAGCAAAAGTTTGTCTGTGGGCTGGCAGTAAGATTTAAATTTTCTTTGCAACATCCCAGCCCAAGCCTTGATAGTTCAACTCATGCTTTAAATCCTGGCACGGGGAACTCATTACCTTCCAAGTCAGCGCCTTGTATGGAATGGACTGCTCCATCTTCGTCACGTGACTGGCATTTATTGAGCGCCTGCCATATACCACGTTTCCTGCCATTGGGTTCATTCAGGCGGTAGTGCAGATGCAGATAGAGGGCGAGGGGCTCCGGTCAAGCACGTCAGATCCCGAGCGCTCCCGATGCCAGGCTCTTCTCTGCACCACACCAGGCCATGAGGGAGAAGCGAGGGGCCTCGTGTGTGGTGACTTCGTTACTTGAAAAAAGTAACCTTTACTCCAAATGCTGTCATTGAGCAAAGTCATAAACTGTCACTGCCAGATGAGCTGACCTAACAATGACCTGTCTGTTTTCTCTTCCACCGTTAGCTCCGTGTCGACCACTTTCAGCGTAGACAGAATTCTGGGAAGGCAGATTGGCCAGATCTCCCCTGGAACTCTGGGCAGTGAGAAGCACGATCATGGAACCACGGCGCCCCGCTCTGTCCCTGGCCAACGAGGCTTGCCCGTGCAGTAAACCATAGACACCCTAAATTTTGTCCTCCCAGACGTAAATTTCTAGCTAGTCCTATGAGTAATGCTTCCCATGAAAGAAGGAGTTGGGGGAAAACTTCCAGGGGTAAGTTACTATGCCTTGGATCTGGGGGTGAGGGCCCCTCTTCAGAGGTCAGAGAGAGCCTGCCTGAAGCAAGGTGCCCCCACTCCAAGAGCTTCAGCTCCAAACTGCCTCCAGTCCACGCAGCACAGCTCGGAGGCTGAACATTGATTAAAAACAAAAACCCACAATTTATTGAAAACAGGTACCTTTCAGTAGCTCTGATTAGAAAAAACCAGCTTACAGATACCATTACTCAGGAAAACAATATGTACAGAAGTCTCAGGAAAGGGAGAATAAAACAACGTGAAAAGAATACATCTTGAGCAAGCCTGGATCATTAGAATGGTCATGTAGCAAAATAATATTCAGTACAACCAAGAACCACACTCGAGAGCACAGCGCCCTTGGTGTGGGGTAGGACCTCTCAGTCCCAGTCTTGGACCACGTCGCACGATTCTTGGGGCAGAGGCGCTGGCTGGAGCACAGGGATCTCAGTGCTGACCCCAAATAACTAGTCCACGTCCAGGACACAGGCCAAACACACGGAATGAGGCCACCAGACTAGTTCCACCTGCACCCCCAATGAACACCATGAAAGAGAAGTGCTCTCTGCGAAGTCTAAAGAGCTGGCAGGGAGCACGGAGAGCTTGGAGACGGCGCTCTGCGGCCAATCACATAAAAACCCTAGATTCCCTTCTCCAAACTCCCACTAACTAGAGAGGTAGAGGAGCGAGACACGGAAGCTGCCGCTAAGCTGATTTTTGGTCTTCGGTAAACAGGGATAAATACAAACACTATTCCAGTCAGGTTGAACAAGACAATCAGGCAGAGCAGGTGTAAGAGCCCAAAGCCCCTCTAGCACCCACCCCAGGAGAAAGACGGGACGGGCGCGGGAGGGAGGGGTGTTCTGCTGTGGTCACTGCTGCAACGCGTCCTGTTCTGCTGTTCTGGCCCCATGGGACAGTCCCCCCCAGCTTTCTGGATCTGCTCTCTCATAGCCCAGAGCTCTCCCTTCACAGAACCTAAACCTGCCAGCCTCAAGCACACACAGAGTGGAAAAGCCAAGCGCAGAGGGTTCTCTGGTGAGGGTGAGAAGGCAGTCTTCCTGAGAACATGAGGTTCTTTGATGCCACGTCCACTGGAGTGAGGGCAGGGCAAAGAGGACGCTGAGTGACAGGAGGCGGAAGATGGCAGGTCCAAGGGCAGGAAGGAGAACTGAGTCGAGGGAATGACAGGAAGTCCTGATTGCATGGATGCAGCAGGCAGTGCCTTTGTCACTGGGGTTGGCAAGTGTGAATAGCAAAGCTTTCTCTAACTGATGGCAGAACAGGTGTCTCCCCACTTGCCAAATTCTCCCAGAGGAACGCCACTCCCTGCTCTGGAACTTCACAAACAAACAATAAGGCTGAAGGGAAGAGGCCTCTTCAGGGTCCCAGAAGTGCCCATGGAAGGTCCATCCTGTCAAGTTTGGCTTCTTGGAAGAGCAGCCTCACTTGTGAGTCCGTATGCTGCTGCAGATTTGGGCAAGACGGCTCTGAAAAGAAAAGGAGATAGGTCATTTAGAGAAGACAGTACTGGGCTTGCTGCTCAGTTAGCCACTTACGAGTCTACCCAGGCAGCGCTGCATATGGGCTCAGGTCTGTGTGAATCTCAGCCCTCCATTCTCTACAGTCACGCCCCACATAACGATGATTCAGTCAATGACTACTGCATATACAATGGTGGTCCCATAAGATTAGTACATACAGCGTAGGTGTGTAGCAGGCCACACCTTCTAGGTTTGTGAAAGTATGCTCTATGATGTTCACACAATGATGAAATCACCTAATGACATATTTCTCAGAACGTATCCCCGTTGTTAAGTGATATGTGACTATCTTTCTATCACAAACTAAATAATTAACCTTTCTGAATCTCTGTTTCCCATCTGAACAAAGGAATAAAATAACATCTCAGATGAGAGAGTGAAGGTATAATCTGGGAACAGTAATGCTGTAGGTCCAGCAAGATGATAAATGTCACCAGATTTGGGTGGCTGCGTGTGTGTGTGACCTTGGCCCTGAGCCTATGTTCAGTAGGAACATTTGGGAAAGCAGCTCCATCCTTGTCCCCTTCCTCAGTTGGAGCCTTCACGGACCCCACTAAGGCTGGGCCTAGGGCAGACATGTTTGCACTAAGTGCTCCCATCCACCACCCGAGACCAGGCTGACTGGTCCAGGGAGGCCCGTCCGAGCCAGTTACACTCCTCCTCTTGAGAATTTACATGAAGACAAGAAATTGGACAGTCAGTGTTGGGCACTGGAGCAATAAACTTAGAGAGGGAAATGTGGCTGCCCAAAGCCGCACACAAACCAATGTCAAGAGAGTACAGAACCAAGAGCCCTGTGGAGAAAGTTATCTGTGGAGAGGGAGGAAGGAGGGGAGGAGTCCAAGAGAAATGAATGCACGGGCCCCAGACAGAGAGATGCTGAAGGAGCTGGGGCACCGGACTGGAGCTCCACCAACTCCTGCCGCTGCTGGTCCCGCCACTCTGGGGCCTGGCTGCTCAGTGCTTTCTCTGATTCTGCGGATTCCTTATAACAAGCGCCTCCCCCCATCCCCAAACCATGTGAGGAAGCTTCGGCTCCTGGCAGCCAGTCATGCTCCAACACTCTGGTACCCACTGCCTGAACAGGGCAGACTTCTGATTCTGTTGTGGAACTTCTGTGGGATGCACTCTGGGATGGACTGAAACTCAGCATCATTTTAGGAACAGAACTGCTGCTAGGTAAGTAGGGTAACAGTCAAATCCCTCGGGAGAAAGAAGGCAACACAATTGAAGTATAAAGCCTTAGCCCAGACCCAAAAGATAATCCTACGGACCGCTAAATCAAGAAAGCTATTGCTGTCACCCTATGTGTGCAGATGAGTATGAGACTTACGGAGAGCTTCTTAATGTTTCCCAAGGCCTCTGGGTCTAGTTGTGCGATATCAACCTTCTGTAAGTCACTGGCCAACAATCGCATGCTCTGTGTGGAGGGGAGAGAGGGTTAAATTGGCGTGTCCCTCAAGGCAGAGACCTACATCCAGCGCCCCAGTGTGCCCAGGGGTCCCCTGGATATCCTGCACTTGGTGGGGGAAGTGGCCAGGCAAGTAGGAGGATGTTAGTTCTAAGGAGACAATGACATCAGTGCTTACAATTGGACCAGTGGCTGGATCACCCAGGTAACCAGAGGCAGGTACATTAGCTTAGAAATGCCCTGCAGACCACGTCTGGGATAAACCATCCTCCCCTCCCTGGGGCTGAGGTCAGCAACGTGCTCTACTCAGCCTGGAGAACCCAGGCTCAGCCTGCTTCAGAACCCCTCCAAGTTATACAAAGTGGAAGTCAGTTCATGCTCCTCCTTCTAGACTACACACAGTGACCCCCTCTGCACTCTCTTTAATATCTCTATTACTGCACCCATCACATGATATTATAGTGAATTGTGAACTATCTCGACTACCAATTTGCTTCTCAAGAGCAGGAACCATGTCTTCTACATCTGGGACCTGCTTACAAGACAGGTAGAAAATGTTAGCTGATGAACAAAGGAACCCAGACCTCGGCAAGGATCTTCCCAGTCTAGGTCTCTAACCTGGGCGAGGAAACTGGGTTCTGAGTTCTACAGAAGTTTGGAGATCAAAATCCCTGCAACTGAAAGGACTTTGGGGGAGAGAAGTGAGTGACGGACCAGGGAAAGGAAATGCTGACTGAGCAGCACACTGTGGCCTGGCTTCCCTCCGAAAGACTTACCTCTCCGCCTCCCACTGGCACAGTGAGGAAGACCTCCTTGCTGTCGGCCAGAGGGCTGCCATTCACCGAGATATTGTAAATCCGCTCTCTGGCTGCTGGAGTACGCAGGCCTGGGGTCTTGAAGACCCTATAAAGTGGGAAAATCTTTGTAAAGATGGCATGGCAGATTGAATGACACCAGATGCTGTGAGTCCTTCCACCCCCATCTGGCCTCAAGCTGCAGTTTTTAAATCACACATTTCTAAGAAGGCAAATTCTAAATTTAGGAGAAAAATTTTTTTTAAGCAGTAATGACTAAACACAGCTGGAGAAAGGAGGTTGTAATTATCAAACACACATCTAGCGAGAGTCAATTCTTATCCATGTAAATTTTAGGTCCAAAGCTCCCTATGATGCCAGTCATCCATCCAGCCAGCCAGCCATCCTTCCAACCATCCACAAAGTCAGAAATAAACTATGGTTAATGTATTTCCAAGAGTGGCTAAGTGCTTCCATCAAGAGGAATTTTCCAGGGTTATAGGAGGATGATTCAGAGATTATATCATTATATTAACTCCCAAACTTTCTTAAGACAGTTAAAGTGCACTACCAAATGTCCTTTGCTATATGCTTGTATGAAACAACAAACAGTTAAAGAAGAGCCGGGGGGGGGGGGGGGGGCCTGGCCCCGAGGCTGAGTGGTTAAGTTTGTGTGTTCCGCTTCAGCGGCCTGGGGTTTCACTGATTCGGATCCTGGGCGTGCACCCAGCACCGCTCATCAAGCCATGCTGGGGCAGCATCCTGTATAGCAGAGCCAGAAGGACCTACAACTATAATATACAACTATGTGCTGAGGGGCTTTGGAGAGAAGGAAAAAAAAAAAAGAAGATTAGCAACATATGTTAGCTCAGGGCCAATCTTTAAAGATTTTATTTTTCCTTTTTCTCTCCAAAGCGTCCTGGTACACAGTTGTGTATTTTTAGTTGTGGATCCTTCTAGTTGTGGCATGTGGGATGCCGCCTCAGCATGGCCTGATGAGTGGTGCCATGTCTGTGCTGAGGATTCGAACTGGCGACAACGTGGCCGCCAAAGCAGAGTGGACAAACTTAACCACTTGGCCGCGGGGTCGGCCCATAAGCCAATTAAAAAAAAAAAAAAAAAAGAGTGGGATTAAAAGTAGAAGGTTAAGTCTTCCTCACTCTCCCCACCCCAGAGATCATCACTGTTGATTCTTTAGGCATCCTTCCAGAAACTTCCTATGTATATAAAAGCCAATGGGATCATCTAGTACACACTGGTCTGCAACCTGCTTGGAGATGCTCATGTTCATGAAGCTCCTCCCCTGTCAGCACAGAGAGACCTCTTCTGTTTTAATGGCTACAAAGCATTGCCTATTGAGGTGACCAGCCCTATGGAAGGATTAACTCATGCTGCAAGAACATCCTTGTTAATGCTGCTCTCCCAAAAGGGGATGTCAATTTTCACTTCTACCAAGGGTAAAGGAGAGCACCCACTCTTTTAAAAAAAACTTCTGATCAGAATCAGAAAAGACCCAAAATGTCACTAGAAGCCACCTAGTCATCAGACTGAGAATGTCCTCCCCCTTCTCCTCAGATGGAGAACCGTTTTGTCCTGTAAACAGATGAGCCTGAGAAGCTTCCAGGCCAAGGAGTCAGGAGTATTTGCTTAAACACCCTTCTTTTCTGACTGACATCAAGTGTTGGGCTCCTGCCAAAACCCAAGCGCTGCTCCCAGTGCTCACCTGGAGTCAAACCTGGGTGTCATGCCTGGAGTTGGTTTCACCATAGACAGCTCCAGTCGGCCCACAGCTGGGGTAACAGTGTTATAATGGCTGGACCTACAGGTAAGAAATGGCCATTAGGTGCGCCAACCCTCAGGTCCAATGACCACAGCGGCAGAAGTGGGTACCCTGGAGAGCACTGACATCAGACACCGTCCTGAGCACCCTCCTCACGGGAACCCGGGGAACCCTCCTAACAGCCCTATGAGAAGCGCCTGGATGGCCCTCGCTGACAGGGGCAGAAACTCAGCTTAGTGAGTTTAAACAACCTGTCCAGGGTCTCACGGCCAATCAGGGCAGAGCCAGGACTGGGAGCCCCAGCAGCCAGCCTCCAGAATCCGACTTCTTGGTCCAGCTAACAGAACGAGGAAGGAGCCAGGCTCTCAACACTCTGCAGGCCCCAAGCTGGCATTCTTGTCCTCTCACTAGGCAGTCGCTGCCGCTCAGGGAGAAATGAGAGGAGTCCACTTCTTCACAGCCACACATCCCAGGAACCACTTTCCTAGGCTTGTTCAAGATGCAGCCCCCACTCTCGAATGGTCGGTAGGGTCCAGCAGAATCAGTTCAAGCCCGTGGTGATTCTCTACTTAGTGGGACCAGGAGGAACAGTTCAAGAAACTAACTGTAAGTAGGTGACAGCCACTTTGTGACTGACTATGGGATAGCTCTGCACATGGACTGTCAGAAAACTAAGCTAAACATGCAGGGCTCGCCATATTTCTGGGTCTCATCCTCTGTTAGCATAAAAGAAAAAAAGTAGGAGAGGAGAGAGAACATGGGCAGAAGAGTTGGAGAAGGTGTGGGCTGAGATCATTCCTTAAGGCCCGTCCAGCTCGGCTGCTCAAGGCTTCGATGACCAAGCTCTACTCGCACAGGAGTCACAAAAGCCCTTCCACCCCCTCTTCTGCCATGAAGGATGCGGCCCTCCAATAAGACCAGACCCACGGCTGACCCTGAGAGCCCAGTACCTTTGGCTTTTGCCTTTTCCTTGCACGGACTGGGTTCTCTTCTTGGATGGAGGACACCTTTTCACCTAAAGTCACAATCACATAAAATTGAGGTTACAAAATGCCCCACAAAGGGGAAAGGTGAGGGAGGGTAAGAAAAGTAGAGGAGAGGGGCCAGCTTGGGGAAAGAAAACCAACACTGAACATAAGGTCTGTCTCACGGAAGCCAGAGACATAACTCAGAACTGATCAACTAAGGACTTACACTGGCTGGGTCTTCAAAATACAGGATTTGGGCCAAGATTAAAGGTAAAGCTCTTTGGAACTGACTGCAGCCTGGACTGTCCACCCCCGCCCCTCACATAAAGTGCTGCTGTGAAGGTTGCTAGGGCGTCCCGGGGGCCGAATGCAAGGAACCCTTGGCAGTGCGCACCCTTCCGGAGTCCTTGAAGGTGCCTGACAAGAGTCACCCCTTGCCCTCTGACAATTCTTACCTCCCTTGTCCTCCAAGCCCCCCACCATTGGCGTCTCTGGCCGCCCCTCTGCAGTCTGCCTCCTGAGCTCCTCTTCCCACTGCCCTCCTGGTGTCACCCTCAGCCCCGCACTCCATGCTCTCCCCGTACCGCCTCACTGATGCCCACGCTGGGACAACCACCTAAAGACCTGGGAGTCTGTATGTCTCTCAACCTGCTACTCCCCCCTCAACTCTAGGGTAAAATCTCTGCCGAGGCTGGATGTCCTGGAAAAGTATTAACACGCAACCTGTCAAACAACTCATAGACGAACTGCTCCCCTTCACCCTTAGCCAGCACCGCTCTCCCTCCCATGGCCCACACTCCATGGGGTGCCAGTTGTTTAAGCTAGAAGCCATTCAGTCATCTCTGCTTTTCTCCTTTCCTCCACCAATCTTGTCCCTTCTCCCTTTTAAAATCTATCTCAAAACCAACCCCTCTTCATAGGGTCAGTTCCTCAGCTCAAGAATTATAGTAGCCTCCCAACTGGCTTCCTTGTCTCCTTTTCCCCTCTCCCATTTATCCTGAATACAGTTGGCCTGGTTTCCGTGGGTTCTGCATCCATGAATAGAACTGCACTGTTCTGAAATACCCATCTGGTCAGGTCACTTACCATTACCTACCTGATGAGATCAAAAGGGCCAAGCTTGGCACACAAGGCCATTCATGATGTGGCCCCCGATTAGCCTCACAGCTCATATCCCACAATACCAAACTGCTTCCTGTTCCTCAAATGGACACTTTCACACCTCCTCCGGGAACCCCCTCCGCTTTCTTCTCCAGGAGTGAAATCTCACTCACATTTAAAGACCTGGTTGTGTCCTAATGGGGTGGTAGACTTAGCTGCTTCTTCTACGTTCTGCGCATTTTGCACACACTTCTGTATCACCTTGGTTATTAGCCATTTAAGTGGGATCATCTCTACTAAACTGTGAGCTCCGGGAGGGCAACACTGCATTTCCATACTTTTGTATTTCCTTGTCTCCTGTCAGCCCCCAGCCCTGCACGGGAGTGCCTACTTACTCTCGCACTTTGAAGACTCTTATTTTTATTTTCTTCTTCTTCTTCTTCCACTATCATTTCATCCACTTGGAGTACCCTTCGTGCTACAAGGAACAGTGTTAACAGCATGACATTTCTCATGGGAACAAGCTTTCATGCATTCACATTTCTTAGAGGAAATAAAACTTGTGCGATCTTAGGCTGTAATCAAGAAAGAGACCCAATATAAAGAAGATGACTTTCGTAAAAAGCGGGTGTAGACAAAGGAAATGAATCAGAGTGGTGAAGAAGCCCCACGATGCCTGTGTGGGCAGCCCAGCCTTCTGATAAGAGCGCAGACTCTGGGGTCAGACAGACGAGCTTGAGGCCTAGCCCTACTTAACCAGGTCACGGCTTTCATCGTGGTGCCTCAGTTTCCTCATCTACAGAAGGCAAGAGTCACCTTACAGGGATGTTGTGAGACTTGAAATGTGTGCTGCCCAAGAACAGGCTCTTTGTTCTTTCTATTCCTGTGTCCCCAACCCTGGAATTGTGCTGCCAGTGTTTAAAAATATTTATGTTGATACCACAAGGAAACTTAGAAACTTTCTTATGATCACAGCTGTTTAATGATGAAAGGTAGAGAGTGTCTCATGGCTAACTATGTACAGCCAGGAGCCAGACAATCCAGAGCAGCGACTCCATAGGGAAAATTCATGCATTTAATTATGGAGGGAGAGATCAGACTAAACAACTTTTAAGCTTTTTTTTTCTGATACATTAAATAAGAATATAAGTATATGCACTTTTTCCTTTTTTTAAGCAGCTTACACTGTAGTCCAAGTTCAATGGTCAAGAGGGCACAAAAACAGTTTCTAGTCAGTTTTGGCTGACACTGGGCCTGGTGTGTTCAGTTCTCAGGGGTGAAATCAGAGGACCCTCCCCATGCCCCACCAAGTAAGCAAAACCGGTGGAACTCAGAAGAGAAACCAATATCCCCCAAATGTAGGGGACCCAACAGATTGTAAACACATGGCTGAGGAACTCTAGGAACCCCCAAGTCCAATTACACCAAAACCTCAGGGAGGCAGGACTGGAACATGACACTAAGAAAGTGCCAATCTCATCATGCTTTCTTTATGCCACAAGGCAATTCCAATGCAAGACAGGTTGGAACAAGAACTGGGCAGTATTTCTGGCTCTGCCCAGTGGAGAAATGCCCTAGTGGGCAGGCCCCAAACCCAGGCCTTGGGTCAGGTCCGTCCTCATGAGACTGGATACATGGAGCTACCAAAGCCTAATGACAGTGACATCAAGTCCACAACAGAGCTCATCCTGGCCTGACTTCATGCTCACTAATTACAACCTGGCTCCCCCAAACTTTCCTGTAAGAGTGTCAGAGTGTGCGGCATGCAGGCAAGAGGATTCCACACGGAGGGTCACTGAATGGAGTGACGTGGAATGATGTGCCGAGAAAGCCAGTCCTTCTACCAGGCTCTGGCACCCCTTCTGATCACAGCGGGAGAGTCCCGGCTGACACGATCGTGCCCTGCCAAATCTCACAGTCTGGAACCTCTCTAACTCGGGGGTGAGCAGGCAGCAGCAGGCGTTCCAGCACATCTTTTCCCCTCCATCCACTCTCCCTCTCACTCACACATCGGTCTTGAGAGTTTCGTTAGTTTCAGCCCTGCGTACAATTAACTGAATGCAGCAGCCAAAATCAAATTTTTTGGCTTTACAAGACTGAGGACCAGACATTAGAAGGAAGAGGCTCCACCAGCGCGGCCTCCCTGAGCAGCCGGCCCACCGCCCTGGGCCTCAGCTCTCTCTCTTCAACAAGCGGTTGTGAAAAGTACTCACTTTTGGCAGATTTCAGGGGTGTCTGAATAGCTTCTGCTGTTAGTTTGTTTATTTCTGTGATATCCAGGTCAGCCTGTGACAAACACAGCCAGAAAACACCAGGCATATTCCATCAAATAGGAGGAACAATATTTTAAGATTAAAAACATTATTTGATACATACAAACGATTGCTACATGTTAGTTATAATAAAATGAACTCCCATGAACCCACCATACAACCCAAGACCTAAAACATTGCCAATAACCTGCTTCTTTGTATTTTTCCCTGTTCTGTTTCCTTGTCTGTCCCACAAAGGTGACCAGTCTCCTATCTTGGTCATTCCCCAGAAATAACCACTATAATTCCATTTGCTTAAAAGAAAGTACATGTGTGTGTATGTGTGTGTATATATATATATATGTCTTCACAAATGTATGCGTGCTTAAACAAAATTTTGTTTCTGACCACTATTTGTGGCTGTGCTATATAATATCCTACTGTGTGACTATGTCCCATGGATTTGTCCAATCTCCCATCAAGTCTTTTGCTATTACCAACACTGCTACTGTGAACTGTCTTACACACATGTCTGAGATACATGTCCACATTTTCTCTTGGCTATAGACTTAGGGATAGGGCATTACAGGGTCGTAGGGTGCACCATGTGCAGCCTTGATATCATGCTAAATTGTTTTCCAAAGTGGTTGCACTCGTTTACATCCCATGGGCGAACGATCCAAGTTCCTAACGACCCATATTCTCTACAACACTTGGTGCGGTGTCAGACTTCTCATTTTCTTTTTTTAAGTGTAGAGGGTCAAGAAAGTTTTCTATTATGCTCCTGGGCCCTTCAGAAAGGCTTCCAGTTGCCATTCTAATTAGATTTGTTCCCAGTGGTGACTACCTATATGTATGGGAATAGCCAAGAGCAGGCATGATTCGTAGCCCTTTCTTCACAGGGCACAGAAGAGTTGTTACAGACTAGGAATGACACACGCTTCATCTCTGGATTGGTAGAGACTACATGAAGTGCTCAGAGAAGGACTCTGAGGCTGTCCAAGCTTAGTATGAAACAGTGCTGCAACAGATTAGTGATGCCTGAAACGGCTGATGGAATGGAAGTGGTGGCTAACTTCCTGCCATCTCTACAAACAACTGGCACGTTAGGAACGTACCACTGGTGGCAGGCCACTGATTGCCCACTGTGCAGAAGAGTTAACAGGCCTAACACTGATACCCGTAGAAAGGTCTGTTTATGTGGCTGGCATGAGAACTTCAATTTCAGGGTTCCCAGCATTCCCTGAGAAGAGTGGCTCACTGTGCCCAAGCTTTGTACAAACAATATGGTTTATGCTGAACAGCTGCTTTCCTTCTGGAAGTATGGAATTTTGGTACATGCTATGTAGAAGATGCCTGTGGTGACCAGCCCCCAACAAAAACTCTGGGCATCGAGTCTCTAAAGAGCTTTTCCGCTAGACAACATTTCAGATGTGTTGAATTAAGTGTGTCCTGTGTGACTCCACTGGGAGGAGACTCTTGGGAGCCTGAGCATGGTCTCCTCCGGGCTTTGCCCCAGCCACCTTTCCTCTTTGCTGATTTGCTTTGTATCCTTTCACTGTAATAAATGACAGCCGTGAGTATGGCTGAGCCTGGGAGTCCTCTGAGTGAGTTACTAACCCTGGAGGCAGTCCTGGGAGCCCCCCATGTACGTAACAATTAAGAGCTTTTGTAGCAAAGTACCATGCCTTCCCTGGGCTTCAAATCACATTAGCTAAGGCTAGAATTCTCTCAACCGGATACCTCACAACACATCAGCAGCTCTGATTTGTAACTCAGATGTCTGATGAGTTAAAAAAAAAAAGAGGGTGGTGCTTAGCTGATGAGTATGACTCATCTCAGAGGTAAGTTTTCTGAAATATTAGATCTGGGCGTAGATGGGGGGGACATATTAAAGAAAGACAAAACATGGACTAAGAACGTTTTACTAGCTTTTGATTTTATTTTTCAGTTACCGCCCTCCTCTCTCCTGCAATATTCACCCCCAAACTCTCTAATTTTATCCTGATTGACCAACTGGCCCCTAAGTACCTTTCACTTCCGAGGCTGGTTGGAAATTCACTATTCAGTGCTACTATCTGACTACCCTTTGTAGTTAGGTCGCTTCAAACTCTGAGATTCCAAGTGATTTCAATAAACTCATAGAAGGATGTAGTTTGGGAATCACTTTGTAAATCTGATGGTTTACATAATAAACTCTCTCCCCAGAAAGATACACAAATGCATGTACGCACATACATTGTTCAGGTATGATTTTAGAGAATTTAGTGTCTCTGTGGAACCCATTTATGGACTAGCTCCCAACACTGTCTAACAGAATTTTCTGCAAGGGTAGAAAGGCTCTCTCTGAGCTGTCCAATATGGTAGCTACTAGTCACACGTGGCTACTGAACGTTTGAAATGTGGCTAGTGTGTCTGAGGAACTTAATTTTTAATTTTATTAATTTTAACTAATTTAAATAGCTACCTGCGGCTGGTGGCTATTGTAATGGACAGTACAGACCTAAACTCTTTATTCTGCCTCCCCATCTTCCTGCCTTCAGTCCTGGTATGGGTGCTGGAAGGAGGTGAGATGGGCGGGGAATCCTGAGAGTCCCCAGCAAGAGCACAGCTTCTACGGTATGACATGATAAAGCAACAGTCTCTTTGTCACCTAGCAGGCCAGGTCACCATGTAATGACCTAAGGGCTTAAAGGAACTTGGACTTGAGGCTTTCTACTTCCCCTGCAGAGGTCAGGGCAAAGAGCTACAAGGAACCCACCAAAAACGGGACTGCCTCCCTTCATAGGGCTTGAAACGATCTGGGCTTCATGTACTCAGCATTTGACAACTACAATTTTTCAGCTGACACAAACAGTTAATGTCCCCTATGAAGCTCTTCCACAGTAAGCACCCACTGGTTGGATTTGGTGACCAGACTAAACTTAAAAACTCACCAACAGTTCAAAAATAGGACAAGTCACTTACTGTTGCTGCCTCTTCCAGGGCCTGCTTGTTTCCTCCAAGGGCTTCAAAAAGAACATTTTGTTTAGTTACTACCAGATCTTGATGATAAATCATCTTCCTTAATGCAACCAGTTATCTTTGTAAAACTGGACCACCTTAACCCTTGGTCCAACATTGAAGGACCTTCACAATCTAGTCTAATCTTCCTCCAAGCTTGACTCGTCCCCGTCATGACCTAGTCTATGTCCCACCACACCAAAGTTCCTGTTATTTGCCAAATTACCACTGTTTCTCATAACTCGGTGCCCTGCTCCTTATTTCCTCTGCCCAAAATACTCCTCTGCACCCGAGAAATGTCTAATTCATCCTTCAAACTCAGCCCAAACCCCAAACTCTGCTCTTTTTGCTATCACAGCAGATTGCCACGACATGTTGAGCTAGCTGCTCACTCTTGTCACACCCAACAACTACTCAAAGCTGTTTGAGCGTCCACCCCTACTCTAAACTGAAGTCCTTGAGGACAGAGATAATATCCACAGCTTCTGGCAAAAACACGTCAGGCAGTAGCCACGTGGCAAATGGGTGTTGAATAAAGGTATCTTTGCAAGATTTAGATGTAGAATAAAAAGTGAGGTGAGGGCCTCCTGCTAGAAATACTCACAATATCTATCCTATAACAGTTAAAAACTCTGGCTTTGGAACCAGAATGCCCGGGTTCAGACAGACTCTGCTCTCAACTGGCTTATGAGACCTTGAGCAAAGTAACCCATCTCTCTGTGCCTTAATTTTGTCATCTATAAAATAGGGACAATATCAATAATTAATACAGTCATGATGACGACAAAATTAGTATATGCAAAACCCTTGGTACGATGCCTGTCTGGCATAGGAAGCACCATATAAATGTGCTGACTAATTTTCATTATATAATCCTGTGTGAATTTTTAAAATGATCCTTCTCTACTAACTTGTAAGTTCCTGAGAGCAGGGACAACGTCTGTTTTATTCCTCAGTGCTTCCACGGCACCCAGCCTTGTGACTGATACACACTCAATGGATATTTGTAGAAATAGGCAAACAAGAAGTTGAAAAATTAAAGGACAAGTCGAAAGGATCATTAAATGTCTACTATTTGAGTCGAACGGCCTTTCTATCCAGGAAGGAGGCTACATGCTGAATAATTAACAACAAGGAAAATAGAGAAAGTCAGGGTAAGCTCGCAGAAAGGACAACCTCCTGTTTCCTTGGACATTTAGCAAGGGGGTGGGGAAGAGGCCAGGAGTTTTCTTTAGCCAGGAAGATTCTTGGGTCCTTGCACTTCACAATTGGCTTTGACCATTTTTAAATTGGCAATTTCCATAAGATGCAGAAAGTGCCATTTGGAGTTATCCTTCCGCCTGAACTCTACTAGCAAACCAAGTTAGCCATTCATTCATTTTTAAATAGTTGGATAAAATGTCAACAACAACAACAAAAAAGGCGGGGGGGCTGCAGTTTCCCATAGTGATGACGGGAGACCTCGCCGAGAAGGCGCAGGCCGTCATGGTAACCACAGAGGGGCTCCCAGCCGAGGCCCGGGCAACCCCAGCAGCGCTTACCGAAGTAGTCGAGCCAGTTCATCTCGCGCAGCGCCTTGGGGAGCCTCAGGATCTCGATGTTGTACAGGTTATCCATCTCCTTCAGGAGGTTCTGCCTGTCTGACTGAATTTGCTTGGATCGTATTTGCACTGCGAAACGGCAGAGCCGACAGGACACGGGTCACCCGGCGGGTCGGTGGGGCCTGGAGTCCGTGCGACCTGCGTCCCAACCCCCCAGCGCCCCGCGATCGCCCACGGCAGCCGCGACCACCCCGGCTCCGCCCCTCACCTTCGCGGTCGAAGTCCTTAAGAAAGGAGGCGAGCTTCCGGCTCCGGAGCGAGTTGGTCTTGGCCACCCGACTGCTGCCCTTCCTAGCCGGAGCCATGGCGCTTCGCGGAGGCTGCAGGGAGCAGGGGACCGAGCCACAAGGGGTCAGCGGCGGGGATGGGGGAGGGAAACGGGCCGCGAGGGGTGGGAGAGGGCGGACGGGCGCCCCAGGGGGTGAGAAGGGGGACCCCTGCCCTTAGGGGCCTGGCTTAAAGGCACATACCTGCGGGTCCAGAAACAAGGCCTGAAAAGCCCCGCGACTCCAGCTGAGAGGGAGCGGCTCCGCTGCCAACCGGACGTGCGGCCGCCGCCACCAAATTCAAACTGCCACAGGCTGGCCAATGAGAAGTCGCCGTCTTAGGAGGATCCCACAACATCCAATCACAAGGAAGCTCCACTATCAGGCAGCCAGTCCACACATAGAACTACAGCACCCAGAAGGCATTGCGGCTTGACGACATATTTTAGCGACTCCGTAGCCGCGTTGGGGCGTGCGCCAGGGAACTGCGGGCGCAAGGTGGCGGGCTTATCGCGTCTTCAAAGTTTGATTGCACGGTTTTGAGTTTCCTCGCTGGTTTAGGACAGCAGTCTCAAGGAGAGGAGAAGAGGTTCCGGCTCCGGAAGCACGGATCAGGCGAGGGGGAGACCGGGCTTCGGCCCCGGGATCCGCAGTCTGACGTAGGAGACTGCGGTGGCCAGGGACCAGCCTCCTCCGAGGGAGAGTCAGGAAACCCTTCCAGAGGTGGGAAATAAGGACCCTATCTCCGAGAGCCCCTCTAGAGGTAAGACAAGGCCGCGCGCCTGTCGGAAGGGATGGACAGACGGCCTCACCTGCCAAGATAGGTTTAGCTGGACTTCACCTGAGAACGGAAATAAGCCCCCCACGCCACCTTGACCCGGTACTTCCTCTACCCACTTGGGACCCTAGTCATGTTTCTTTTCTTTTTTTTTCCCCAACAGAAGATGGCTCAAGATCAGCCTTTGCTTGCTGTGCAGGAGGCCCTGAGGAAGTGCTTTCCCGTGGTGGAGGAGCAGCAGGGCCTGTGGCAGAGCACCCTGCGGGACTGCCAGCCCCTCCTGGCCTCCCTGGGCAACCTGGCAGAGCAGCTGCAGGCGGCACAGCGCCTGCGATTTGAGGACGTGCCGGCACTTCGGGCCTTCCCAGACTTAAAGGAGCGGCTAAGGCGCAAGCAGCTAGCGGCTGGTGACACTGTCCTGGACAAGCTAGGGGAGCGGCTGTAAGAGGCTCGATGGTGCTCCTTCTTGGCGGAAAGATTTTAAAACTGGGTGTTTTGTACGTAGCCAGGAGCAGTCAGAAGGATGTTTTTCTCCTTACTTGAGAGCGTGGTATTTGAAGGGGTCTCAACCTTGCCTCCTTTTCATCTGTTGCGGTGGGACTTCTATCAAAAGCCATTTTCTGGCGTTTCCCTTGTCAGGCTAAGCATGGCAGTGGTGGACTTAGTAAAAGTTACAAAAGTGCAACAGAAAAGTAATGGAGAATGCTTACTAGCCCTCCTCTACAGTTTTTCTTTTTGATAAAAAGCAATGAGGAGCTATACTGTAAAGAGTGGGTGCCAGGGCTAAGGGGTTTCCGTGCCTTATCTCAAAATCTTTTCAGCAACTGTGTGACTTAACCTCACTTAATCCATTTTTGCAGGTGAGGAAGCAGGCTCAGGCAGATTGCGTGTAGTTGCACAGCTAGTAACTAGTAAAGCTGCGACTCTGACCCAGGTGTGCCTGACACCAAGGCCAGAGCTCCTCACCGGCACTTTGTTCTGCGGTGCATTGGTGTCTCTGTGCCCAGGAGCCACACATCTCTAAGCACTCATTATGCCTAATGTTAGGCCCGCTATCTTAGAGGTATAGGTAATTGAGGATAGAGAACAGACAGGGCACGCATGGCCTTTCCTTAACCAGAACAAAACAAGGTTCTAATGTATAGAGTCTGTGCCATGGACTGATAGGAAACTGTCAAAGATGGGGACCTTCTTTGTATTCATTTGGACAAAATATATTAAGCACCTTTGGGATACCAAGCACAAGGTCCTGGGAATACAGCGAACCAGACTTACTCCTTAGTGGAGTGAAATAGATAATCAGTCAATTAAGTTATGTTGTGGTATGTTGTAAGATAGTGAACTTTTATTTCAATTGAGTATGTATTTCTGTATGGGTATTGGGGTGTTATTTTAAGTCTATTTTAGTTGTGAGTCAAGATCAAACATATGTGAAAGCCACAATTCTAGGCTAGGGAATGCCTTCCCCTTTGGGAAGTTGTAGCCTTCCTTTTGGTGGCTGGGTCCCCTTGAGTCACCAGTGGAATAGTAACTATTTACCATAAGCTAGGCGCTCCCCCAAGCACATTATTTGCATTATTGCATTTAATCTTCACAATAACCCTCTTCATTCATTCATTCAGTGAACAAGTGTTTGTTGCTCCATCTTCCAGTCTTGATGTTCTAGGGATTTAGGATGTGCAGTGAGCAAGACTGACTGTTTTTATACATGATTGAGAATAAGTAACTCCTAAGATCCGGAATAGTCTGTGTGCATCCAGAGCCCAGACTTTACCACTTAAGAATTTAGTAGCACCTGAACAGTACTGGTTTATTGCCTCACATTCCTCTTGCTTACTCCCTTTCACGTTCATGGCATGGGACTGTAGGTGGGCGTCTGCTCTCCTCATATGGTTTTATGGCAGCCCCAGAAAGGCCCCTTACTCTTTACTTTGGTAACCAGGCTTATCATACAGCTTTGAGAGCCATGTAACTTCTTCAGCCTCTCCATCTGTAAGTCACTTCTTAATTCTTGAGCCACGCCTACTCCAAGGCACCGTCACTAATCTAAGATCAGTTGGTCTCATTTGGAGGCAGTTTTTCTGGTTGGGACATCTGGCAGTATCTAGAGACATTATTGATAGTCACAGCTTGGGGAGGGGAGGGTGTGGTTTTCTTTTGTCATCTAGTGGGTAGAGGCCAGGGATGCTGCTAAACATCCTACAATGCACAGGGCAGCCCTCCACCACAAAGAATCATCTGGTCCAAAATGTCCGTGTGTCAAGGTGGCGGAACCCTGCCTTAGGCCTTTCTCATGGTATTGCCTAATATCAGACTTTTCCCCCCAGAGCTGTGCTCCTCAAGGTGCGGGACACAGTCAGCAGCCATGTGGAACGGGTGCTTCAGATCTATGAGCAGCATGCAGACACGATCAGCATTGATGCTGTCCTGCAGGCTTCAGCTCTGAGCCCCTCTGTGGCTGATATGTTGGAGTGGTTGCAAGATATTGAGAGACATTATCGAAATTCGTATCCTTTGCACGCATTTCCTATAGTGGCCAGAGCTGTTCCAGGAGGTCCTTTTTATAAGGCTACAGATTACAGACTGTGTAGTGTGGGTCAGTTCTCTTTGGTTCCCCCTTCGTACAGCCCTTCCTCAGGTCCTTTATTGAGTTATGCCTTCCAGGCATTGTTCCAGGTGCTGAGAGACACGCGTTAAAAAGGGAATTGTATAGAACGTGCTGTGGAGAAAAATAAAGTGGAAGAAGTGAGGGGTGAGGGTGGGGTTCTGATTTAAAATAAGGTGGTCAGGGCAGGCCTCACTTCAAAGGTGACCTTTGAGAAAAGACCTGAAGAAGGCGACGGAGGGAGGCCTGTGGTTATCTGGGGGAAGAGGGCACCAGGCAGAAGAAACGTCCAGGGCAAAGGCCCTGAGGTGGAGCCTGCCTGAGGTTGAGCAATGGCGAGAAGGCCAGTGTGGCTAGAGCAGAGTGAGGAGAGGGGCCTAACGAGACGAGGTCAGAGGACGGGGCTAGACCTTGTAGGGCTTCGGAGGCCTTTGAAAGGATTTTGGCTTTTCCTCTCAGTGAGGTGGGAGAGGAGTAACATAATTAAAACTGTTTTTAACAGTGTCGGCCTGGCCATGTCCTGAGGAAAGACTTGGGGTGGGCGGTGGGGGCAAGAGTGGAGGTGGAAAGATCAGTTAGTCGGAGTGCGGGCCTTTTCCTCTCCAGTCTTG
This sequence comes from Equus asinus, assembly GCF_041296235.1. NCBI lineage: Eukaryota > Metazoa > Chordata > Mammalia > Perissodactyla > Equidae > Equus > Equus asinus. Next base: position 85,092,215 of record NC_091794.1, read on the forward strand.
CCCGCCTCTGCCCTCTGGCTTAGGTTTCTGCCTTCAGTTGGGTAACTCCCCAATCCAGCCTTTCTTCTTGTCTCTGGTCTGGATTTTCAGTTTTCTGCAGGTGCCTCCAGTGGGGAGCTCACAGCACTGCAGGCTCAGATTTACACTGGAGCCCCTCCATCTAGCCCTCACTTTCTGCTCCCTTTCTCTTAGTTGTAGGATCAACCCTGTCTCGGCACCCAGTCTGGAAACTTCAGCAGCGCCTTCCGCCTTTCCCTCTGTTTCTTTTTTAGTGGAAGCAGCAGCATGTGCAGTGGGGGCAGGAGCTGCACTGACGGTGCCGAGCACTCCCATGCCAGCTACTGTTCTAGGAGTGTTTGCACAGTCACCTGTCAGGTCCCCTGAGTCTGTTTCTCTGGTGCTTCTTGTATTTTCCTCTCTGTCCCCACTGCCTCTTCCATAGTGTCTTATCTCTCACTCAGACCCTTCCTCCCATGCAGCCTCGTGACAGGCTTCTCTGTCCCCAGCTTCTTTCCCTCTTGGACACCCCGGCTGGTCACCCCGCTCCGGAGCTCTTCAGGAGCTCTAGTGCCGAACCTGTTGCTTGTAGAGGAGTTTTCAGTAGCTGCTGTTGCCGGAGGGTAAAGTGCGGAGTGCCCACAGTGGTCTTAGCGCTCTCTGTGTTCTGGCTCCAGCTGCCCTGTCAGCCACTTTTCCTGCTACTCTGCACGTGTCCGCTGCCAGCCAGGGTGGGCGATTCACTCGGCGCTGAATCTTTCCATGCTTCCTCGCTCTGTACCTTTGCTTATGCTTTTCCTCTCAGCTGGAATCTTCTGCTACCCTCTAAACTGGATGTGTTCGTCCTCAACTTCCACTGAGTTTTGTCTTTCGTGTGACTTAGATTCTTTCTTTTTAGTGTCTGGTTTTTTCCCCACTACGGTGAGATCCGAAACGGCAGGGCAGCGTTTCATTCCTCTGTCCCCCTAGCGCAGAGCCACATAAGCAAGAGGTGCTCAGTAAGGACGCATCACACAGGCGAACCCTGCCCACTCGGTGACGTGTCACGATAGCTGCCCTTTCACAGCTCCCTAGAGCTCTCTCCAGGGTATTTTTTTCCTTCAATGTTTCGTTTTCTTTTGGGGCAGTCCTTAACTTCCAGGAAGGTACCTGAAGAGAAAGTACCTCCTGTCTTCGATCCAGTGGGAGGACTTGGTCAACATCCAAGCTTTGCCCAAGGCCTGGGACCAAATTTCGGAAGAGGAACACCAAGACCTTGTACAGAGTATGGTTTTCGTTTATTCCCTCATGTCTCCTCCTTTCTTTGCCTGTGTTTCCCCTCTTCAGAAGCGTTATATAGATGCCCTTGCCGTGCCTCTGTGTCTTTTATACATCTGATGTTTCATCTTCTCTGGAGAGGTGGCGTGCACAGTTGTTCTCTCTTCCTGTTCCAGATGTCCTGTTGAATGTCTCCTTCTTCCTGGAAGAGTAAGGAAGCTGTGTGTTCATCTGCAGACGAAGGGGATGCAGCTGAAGACCGACATTGCTGCACTCTGCTATTTCTAAAGAAATGCCAGTATTGCAACCTGGCATATTGGAAAGGTCAATGCCTGGAGCCTCAGGGCTGGCTCTTGGGAGGGTTGTGCTAGATGTTTCTGATGTTGGGGCTTCTGATGTTATGGCTGAGGGTACACGGCCATCTCTTGCCCTTTCCTAAGGCTCAGGGGAGTGGACGGAGGCAGAGAGAACACTGGAAAGGTAGTGCCGAAGAACACCGAGGGCAGAAGCAGCAGCCACAGAAATGGTAGGCAAGGAAAGGATGGGGTAGAGAGTGGCACCGCCTCGGCATCATCCAGACCTCTGAGCCTGGTTGACACCAGGCCCTGGTTTCGTGTGTTTGTGTCAATACCCAACTCCTTGGCTAAAGAGAAAGTGGCTTTGATGATTTAAAGAAATAAAGGTGATGTTGATGGAAAACAGTAATGGTTTTCCAACGGCAGTAGCTCCTTATCATCAAGATGTGTCAGTTTCCAGAGCCTACCACCAGGGGGCGGTGGTGCAGCGTGAATTATTCTGACAGCCTTGTCGTGAGGGTGACCCCCTATTGCTCTCACATCTGAGAGGAAGTAACTGGGGATAGCGGAACTTCTCAAATGACAAGGTTTTTTTGACCAAAGCTGGCAACTGATTTGCCAGATTCCTCTGATCTTGGAGTAGCGGTGTGGGTGGCAGAGCACCAGTCCAGAGTCAGGCGATTAGGGTTGTGTCTCTGAGACCCAGTGCCCTCATCTGTGAAATGGTCGTGGTACTTCCACACCTGTCAGCTTCCTAGGCTGTTATGAAAATCTGGGTCATTGGATGTAAAAGGACTCAATAAAGAGTATAGATATTTTTCAAAATGAAAATGACTTTTTGTTTCCTTACTATGGAAGTGATATATGCTTTTTCAGTCATAGGAAAATTATATAAAAAATTTTAAATGTGGAAAGGAAGAAACAAGCTCCACTAGAGATATTTTGATTTGTATCCTTTTAGTGTCCATATTCACAAATTTAAAAAGAAAACAAATATGGTATCATTGATACATACTGTTATTCAATTTGTCTTTAAAAAAAAACCCCCAATATAGTTTCACCATTTTTTCATATCTGTAAATGTAGCACAACACAATTGTATACCATTATATACCATATTATGACTGCATTATATCTTACATTTTACATGTAATTTTCCAAATCTTCATGGTTTTTTCTACCTGTACAGGTAATTCATTCTGATTGTGAAAAATTGAAGGATTATAGCAAGTGAAAATGCACATTGTCCGTCTACCAAATAACTGTTTTTAATAATATAATGTATATTCTTCCAGGAATTTTTTTTTTTTTAAATATTGGCACCTGAGCTAACAACTGTTGCCAATCTTCTTTTTTTTCCCCTGCTTTTTCTCCCCAAATCCCCCCCAGTACCTAGTTGTATATTTTAGTTGTAGGTCCTTCTTGTTGTGGCATGTGGGACGCCGCCTCAGTATGGCCTGATGAGCGGTGCCATGTTCGCGCCCAGGATCCGAACCAGCGAAACCCTGGGCCGCCGAAGCGGAGTGCGTGAACCTAACCACTCAGCCACGGAGCCGGCCCCCCATTCCAGGAATTTTTAAAATCTATTCTATCACACATAATAATTGTAAATAAAACTTAAGACATTTGGGTGTCAGGTCTAATGATGTGCTCTGGAGATTCAAAGAGAGCCCTAGAAAGGCCTTTGGTGCAACCAGGGCAAGATTTAAACTTTTCTTGAGTTGCAGCCTGCATATAAGCCACTGGTATCTTGTTGACATTTAGACTCTGTTCTGTAGGTCTGAGCTGGGGCCCTAGACTCTGCATTTCTAATGAGGCCCCAGGTGATGCTGATGAGCCAAGGACCAGACTTTGAGTTGGAGCGATTTAAATTGTAATACAATAATAAAAGTGTTGTATTTGAGGTAAAAACAGAATTCTGTGGGAGAATAAAGGTGATAACTAACTGCTTGTGGGAATACTTCACAGTGACAGTGACGTCTGAGTCAGGCCCTGAGGCTCGTGTTTCTTGGGCTGGGAGAGGAGTGCAGGGTGTTCCACGCGCAAGGCCAGACAGTCTGAGCAAAGACCGCGTCTGAGAACGAATGGAAGCTGGCACATCCTGAAAGTTTGCTGTGTGCCGGGCACTGTGCTTGTGGCTGTTACTCCCTAGAACTGGCGACCATGTACTGGTTCAGTCTAGCACGTCTCTAATTCCCGGAAGGGTGGGAGGCTGGCAGGAAGTGGGCCCGTCAGGGTGGACTGGAACGAGGTTGTGAGCAGCCCTCAATCCCTGCCTCAAGAGGATGTATTTTGTGCTGCAAATGGGAGTTGCTTGTTTGTGTGTCTGTGTCTGTATAATAAGAGTTTTGTAAACTTCCCTCATTGAAACAAGTAATCATGACTATAAATAGATGCAAGTATATTTATGGTGCTAAGTAATAATTATGTATTATTTAAGTATAATTGTTTTTATTTTAGCTTTTCTTCCATTAAAATGCTATCCTTGTAGTTGTTCTTTTTAAATTTAAAATAAATTTGGTTTATTTTTTGAGTAAGTGAGACAATCACATGTACCAAATTCAAAGGGTACAAAGCATAGTCAGTGAAGAATTCTCCTCTCCCAGTACTCACTTCCCTTCCCTGGAGGCAACCAATGTTCAAAGTTTCTAGTGTCTCCTTCCAAAAGTATTCTTTGCTTCCGTCAGTGTGGTGGTGGGTGTCCTCTAAGATAGCCCCCAAGGCTCCCACCCCCAGGATTCACGCCCTGGTATACTCCCCTCCCCTTCAGTGTGGGCTGGACTTGGAGATTTGCTCCTGATGAATACAAGACTGCAGAAGTGGTGGGACACCAATTCTGAAAGTAGGTTATGAAAAAAGACCGCAGCTTTCGTCTTGGATGCCCTCGCTCTCTCTCGGGTCACTCACCCGGGGGGCATTGAGCCGCGGTGCTGTAAGGCAGCCCTGTGGAGCGCTCGTGAGAGAGACCCATGCCTGTCAACAGCCATGGGCCAGCGAGCTTGGAAGCAGAGCCTCTCTCTCCCGGTTGAGCCTTCAGATGAGACCACAGCCTCGTGAGGACCTGAGCCAAAGGCAGCCAGTGGAGCTGTGCCCAGACTCCTGGCCCACAGAAACTGAGATAATAAGTATTTGTTTTAAGTCATTAAGTTTTGGGGTAATTTATTCCACAGCAATAGATAACTAATACAACAAGCAAATACGTTTTCGTGTTTTTTCCCTAATTTTATATGAGTAGTTACATACTATGTACCCAGTTTTGCACCTTGTTTTTTCCACTTTCTGTATCTTGGAGATCATTCTATTGAATACTTAAAGAGCTTTCTTAATTTTTTCTAAAACAGTTGCACAGTTTCCTGTTGTGTGGGTACACAGGACTTATTTAACCAGCCCATTCCACAGGGACATTTCGGTTGTCTCCAAAGTCTTAACACCTGGTGGGCTTCGGCAACCCGTCCTCTACCCCAGCCCTGCTCCTTAGGGTTTTCTCCCTAGGAGTTTTCAATTAGCTAATCTCACCCCACCCACTCACCCAAATAAAGCAAGAACTCTTGCCATTTTTACTGGAATCGTATTACATTTATAAACTAATTTGGGAGTGTCACCACAGCGGGTATACTCCCAGCGCCCCCTTGAAGCCTGTCACCGGCCTAGGGGTTGAGATGTCAAATGTGAGTTCTTGTCTGTTCCCCTCAGTTGGGGGAACAGACTCTTGGTGGTCAGAACCCCCTTCCCTGTTGGTGAGACAGTCTGTTGGGATGAAATGAACAATTTGGGTTTCTTTCCTGTCCCTACCGCACCCACGTTTAGAAACTGACCTCAGGATTCTTCTCTGCGGCAGAGCAGGGGATTTTCAAAGCCCGTGGGATCCTAGGCTCTGAAGAGCCCAGGAGGAGTGCAGGCTGTGTGGTGACCACACCGAGTCTGACTCGAGGCAGGATGAGGGGCCGGGTACCAGCATCAACCTATGTAAGCACTGGGTGGTTGATTCCTTCTCCCTGTGAGAAGGCGGGGAGAGTAACACTTGGAGGAGTGGGTCCAAGGATGAAGGGAAGGAGCTGGTGTGCTGATAATCAACTCGGGAAAGCTTGCTCAACTGTAGGCAGCCCAGACCTGGGTCCAAGTCTCAGCGGAGCCTCTTCCTAGCTGAGTGGTCTTGAGTAAGTCACTCCCCTCTCTGAGTTTCAGTTTCTTCATCTTACAATGGAGATGATAGCCTTACAGAGTTGTAAGGTTTAAATGAGGAGATAAGCGAGGCTTTTGGTAAATTTATAAACATTCAAGGGGTTGAAATTCCTTGAGATTTATTAGTCACCTAGTAAGTGTGCAGCTGTGTGCTGTGCCGACATCTGCCCTAACCCTTAACAAGCATCAGGGCAAGTAGGCCCACCTCCATCAGCAGATGAAGAAACAGATGGCAGACAGTGAATTTTCTAAGCGCCCACAGCTCTGTCAGCAGCGTCGCCAGAATTTGCCCCAGGGTTTTCTTGGTTTTGGTGAAAGGGGTCTTTTCCTTACGCCACTGTTTCCTCTCTGCTGCAGAAGCCAAAAGCATCCCTAACGCCTACTCAGCTGTGACAAGAGTTGGGTTCCTGACTACCCAGCTCTGCATGGGATGTGATTCCTGCAAACAGAGGTGAGTGCAGTACAGCCGCCATGTGGCTTGGCAGTGGCACACGAGGCTTCCTCTGGGGGCAGCTGCAGCCTTGCCAGTCACCCTCCCTCCTGATCCCGTAGCCAGGAGGGCTGGAGTGAGTCCTGGGGCGGTCTGCCAACACTTTTGCCCCCTGTGCCAGGGGCCAGGAGGAGAAGCCAGCCCTTCTTAAGGAATGACAGGGGTGCCCCTTCCAGGCACTCTGCCTCCTCCCCATCATTCCTGGAAGGCTCCTTCTTGGCTTCTACAGAGTGCACAGGAAAGTCCTTTTTTCTGAGGCTGGTACTTGGTACAGCCTGTTAGGGCCGCAGCCGCAGAGATTCTAATCCAGCATGTGTGGGCAGGGGCTGGGTATCTGCATTCTTATCAAGTACCCCCATTGTGCTGCAGGGTCATTCTTTGAGAAATAGCCTTAATCCTGAGAAAAAGCAATGGCACAGGGGCTGGTGCCATGGCCTAATGGTTAAGTTTGGCCCACTCTGCTTTGCAGCCTGGGTTCGGTTCCCAGGCACAGACTTACAGCACTCGGTGGCCATGCTGTGGCAGCCACCCACATACAAGATACAGGAAGATTGGCACAGACATTAGCTCAGGGCGAATCTTCCTTAGCCAAAAAAAAAAAAAAAGGAAAGAAAAAGCAACAGCACAGAGAGAGAGAGCTAGGTAGAGTAGCCACAAAGAATGCCTTTCTCTGGGGAAGAAGCCAGCCTGATTAACCTCCTCTTCTTCCCTCATAGTTGCTTCTCAGCACCTAGCTGGTCCCCAATTCCAACAGACACCTCAGCTCTATTCGCCCAACCCCTCCATGCTGTTTAGAGTGGGGTTAGTAACTTAAGTATATGGTACCTTACAGTCTGCCACATCTGTATTCATTTAGAGGCTCCCCTGTGTGCCCAGCACAGAACCAATTACTGATGATGCAAAGATAAATAAGAGATGTACACAGTTTAATAGGCCAGGCAAATATGTTAGCCCACCGTGAGAAGTGCTGTCGTCAAGGACGTGCAGCGAATGCAGTGGATGGAGAGCGACTGATTCTGTTTGCGGGTTTCTGTGGGAGGCAAGAAAGGGGAATGTCAGAGTGGATCCCGGGCCACTTAATTTCAGCAACACTCTTCCCTCTGGTCTCTAGTGGAAGCAGCAGCGGGGGAGCGGGTCTGCCATCATGTGGGTGGGGAGCAACCCTCCGTGCCGGGCTCTTCTCTGCCCGATTCAGATGTGCACCGTAGTTCTGACTCTACATAGAGAGCCCAGACTAATAAATCCACTGCTCAATTGCAATCCCCACAGCGCCTTTATAGGCAGCAGCTGACTTTTATCAGCTAGTTTGTTCTTTCATATAAGCAGAGTTTTATGAGGGTCTCCTGAGCTGGCTCATAACGTGATGAAAACGTCTGCAAATCTCAGCCATAAATCGCCGGCACCTGCCAAGCAGAGGATGCTGTTTTCCAGGCACATTTTGTCCAGCTGGCGGCCCTGTCCCCTTGCCCAGTTTGCATTTTTGCACTTGTCTCTTTAAACTTGGATTTGTTTTCCAGCTCTCTGTGGCCTCTTTAAAGGCAACTGAAAAATGAGGGGTAGGGAAAAGGAACTAGAAAGTTACGTCTGTGCTAAAAATTACCGCTGGCTTATGTTGCTCTGAAAGCTGGTTTTGATCTCACTGCTGAAACAGAGACATCAGGCTTCCCAGCCACATAAACCCCAGGGTGGGGGACTGGAGGACAGTGCCAACTGAGCCCATTTTTAAGACTTCGATTCTTTTCTGGCCATCACCCTTTGTACTTGCCAAAGGTCCCTATCCTCTGTTGTCAGGTCCATAAATTAAAGGAACAGCTCCAGAGGCCTTTTCCCCAGATGCTCTCCAAGCATGACATCTTTTCCCAGCAGTTCGAGTTCCCCCAATGCAGAGATGAAATTTAAATGCCCTCCCTCCTCCAAATAAGGCAAGACCTGGACTCTCTGAGGATGCTGGTTGGCTGGGGTGGCCTGGTTCCTTGGGAAAGCTGCAAGTGCCTCAGTGGAGCAGACTGTCCGTCTAGGAAATGTGGAGCGTGGCCCCAAGCTGTGCCCTCAGAATTATTCGCCTGCATGTTTATAGGTTCTCTTTGTTTGAGTCAGGAGACCACTAGGCCAGAAGAAGACCCCTGTGGCTGCCTTTCGTGTGGCCTCATCCTTTGCTCATTTTCTCTAGACCCCACTTCAGGGCGGCTTCGTGGGCATGTGACCCATGCTTACAAGGACTACCCCCCACCTAGAGTGGCCTAATGCCTTGCTATCACCCTCTTGAAAATCTTAAATAGTTTTTGAACGAGAGACTGGATTTTCATTTTGCGCTGGGCTCTGTAAATTATGTCGTCAGTCCTGCCCCACATCCTTCTGGTCTTCCTGCAAGGAGCTGCCCCAGAGCTGTGGACAGACCCTCTCTGTGGCCAAGTCCAGGTCTGAGCCTGCACAAAGTAGGTTCCTGGCCTGTCAGTGAGGAATCTGGCCTTGTGTCCCTCCCAAGGGCTCCTGTCACCAGTCTTCTTGTGACAGCTACTCCCCATGATGTGACAGTATCTCTGAAGGCCCTGAAGAAGTGCCTCCCAATCCCAACTCATCAAGTGTCATCGCTGGTCCCTGGCCCCTCGTCACCTTCCAGAAGACTTCTAGATAACGCACTCTGCTCAGAGGAAGCTGCCTGCTCCTATGGGGGGCTGGGGCCTTTGCTAGAGAAAACAGCCCCTAACCCCGACCTGCACCCCAAAGGCAAGACATGGTTCCCTGCCATGGGAAGGGAGACCCACGTTATTTTTCCAAGCCCAACTCAGACACCATCTACTCTGTGATGTCTTCCCTCATTCCACTGCTCAGAATAACCCTTCCTTTCTCAGCACAGAACTTGTATCTCTCTCACTTCGTTTGTATCCATCCTCATCTCTCTACCAGTCCAGCGAGGGGCTAGCATCTCTGGGAATTGAACTGAGCGGCAGAAATGCTGCAGAGGCCCTTGCAGCTGCCTGGCCCGGAAAAGGTGGACCTGTCCGGTCCTACCCGGTGGGGTGGCACAGGGCCTGGGGGTGGTCCTTGGCAGAGCTTTCTGGCTGCTGGTGGCCATGGCCTCTTGTAAAGCCACAGTGTCCTGGAAAGATGGCGGGCTTTGGCATAATCCTGGCTCTATCACCTGGAAGGCCCTGGGCTTAATCTCTCTTACCTGCCAAATGAGGATAATAATACCTGACCCATTGGGCTGTTATGAAAACTAAGTGACCTACTTCATTCAAAGCACAGAGAATAAGGCCCAGCATACAGTAGGTGCTTAATAATTGTAGGGTTTTTTCTCCCCTCGCCCTGGAGGACTTGAGGCTGAGGCCTGTTTCCTCGTCTATCGGGTACCTGCTGGGCTGAGGGTCCCTGGCCATCTGTGCCTAGGAATGGGACCGGGTGATGAAAGTGGAAAAGGGCAGGAGCGGACCCCCACCCCAACGACAAAGAGTTACAGGCCAGGCTGAGCATCCTCCCTTCCCCAACCCTGCCTGGCTTGGGTTCCCAGATCCACCCGGCATTGCCACACCAGTGGAAATGGTGGTTGCCGTCCCAGCCAAACCCAAGGAGTGTGGCAACAGCCCTGACTGGGCCCCACCACCACATCAAGGGCACAGCTCCACCCTCCCCTTGGCACCCCCTCCCACCTTGGCTTCCCTGCCTGCCTCCTTCCCAGAGAAGCCAGGGCGTAGCCTCTCCTTGCGGCCGCTTGACCATGGGACTCTGTGGCGGCTGCTGTGCGGTGGAGAAAGTTCTGGACAGGGAGTCAGGACATCTGCCACTCACCCCCCTAGGACCCGAGCAGGTGACTTGACCTCTCTGGACCCCAGTGTCTTCACTGAAAAAAAGCAAACGCAGAGGGAGTTGTAGACAAAAATTTCAACGTCATAGGGCCACTGCAGAAGTGGGCTGATACACGTGAAAGAACTTTAAATTGTATCACACAAATATAAGTAGTCGTCCTCTGAGAAGCAGCAGGTGTAATGGAAAGGAGGATTTGGAGCCAATAAGAATAATACCACTGTAACTATTTATTCAGCATTCTCTGCCTCGTATGTATACCTAGTGTTTTTAGATGCATTATAACCACTCTGTGAGGAAGAAACTGTTTCCCCTATTTTCCAGAAAAGGAAACTGATTTAGGAGGGTTAAGTGACTTCTCCAAGGTCACATAGCTGGTCTGAGAATTTAATCCTTGATGAACTCCAGTGTTCCAATCCATTACACAGTTGTCTGACACAGAGCTGGCTGGGTGTCCTTAGCCAAGTGATCTAAACCTCTCTGTGCCTCAGTTTCCCCCCCCCATGCAATGGAGACTATTATCTCCCTCTGACAACCTGTGGGATGAAGTGAGCCCCTGTGCGGAGTGTATCTGGCACAGTGCTTGGCACATTTTCTTCTCTCGCTACCAGCCTGAGCCCCAAGAGCTGCTTCGGATTGGATGGTGGCCAACTGCAGCCTTTGTGGGGGAGCAGGGGTTTCCAGCACAGGCCTGCAATTCCCTGGAGCAGGCAGGGGTTCTGGTGACCGCTCAGTGAGGGAAGCATTGCTCAGGTAGGAGCATAAGGACTGTCGTTTCCTGGCTACACTTCAGAGGCAAGGCCGGCTGAGGCGAGGCTCCCTCGTGCCCAGGGCTGGCTGGGGACCTGTCTCATTTCTGTTTGTAACCACTGACATCACCATCATTCTCCACGGGTCGCCAAGGCACCAGCATTCCACACCACTGCGTGGGGGAAAGCGCACCCAGCCGGCAAGCCCTGCGGACATGTTTGTGAGATAACCAGCACCACCTGTGCAAACTGCCCATCCCACCGCTTTGATCCAAGGCCCGGCCTCAGAAGGACTCCAGCCTAATAGCTTCCTCCATCCAGTTGCCTTAGGCCTGGCAGCCTGGCCCAGCAGCAGACAGACAAGACACGGAGTCATCATCATTTCTACCCCGTGGGAGTCTGACCAAGTGAGAAATAAACAGTCTTTCCATCGGGGAGGATTTAAGAATTAAGACCCGTGGTTCTTGTTCTTGGCTGCAATTGGAGTCACTTGGGGAGCTTTATAAAGCGCTGATGCCTCTGTCCACTCCAAGATTCGAATTTAATTGGCTGGGACGCAGAAATTTTAAAAGCATCCCCCACCCCCACTGACTTTAATATGCAGCAAAGGCTTAGAACGACGGCTTTTATACAATGAATTCATTTAAGAAGCTTTGTTTGAGTGTCTCCTGTATGTCATGCACTGTGCTGGACTCCGAAGGAAACAAGAGTCTGGACTCCTACCCTCACTGGGCTTGCCTTCTAGTGGGAAGAAATAAAATAAGCCAGGAAATGGATAATTTCAGATGACAGTAAGTGTTATAAAGAACCTGGCGCAGGAACAGGATAGAATGACTTGGGGAGGGGACAGGAGGGACAGAGAAGACTTTCAGAGGAGGTGACATTTGCTCTGAGACTTAAATGAAGTGAGAGAGAGAGAGATGTGTATTGTCTGGTGTCCCAGTTCTCAACGTGTTATCTGGGGACTCGGAGACCCTTTCAGGGGATCTGCAAGGTGAAGACGTTTTATGACACTAAGATGCTATACGCCCTTTCGACTCTCCTTCTCCCATGCGCGTAAGAGGGAGTTCTGAGATGCCCTGTGATGCATAATGACATCATCGCCCTGCCAGCTGTCAGGACACGTGCTTGTGCATTCTAGTGTTTTAAAACATTCTCAGCTTTAATTTCTATTTTGGTAAACGTTGATGGATATAACCCACATGAACACAACCACAAGCTCTTCGGGGCCCTTAGTTTTTAAGAGTGTGGAGTCATGAGAGCAAAAAGTTTGAAAACTGCTGATCTGGTTGGAAGAGCCTTCCGGAGAGTTCTGAGGTGGGAACCAGCTTGGTGTGTTCTGAAAATAGCAGGAAGGCAAGAGGACTAGAGTAAAGAGAGGAATGGGTTGGTGGCAGCTGAGGGGAGGGCAGAGACCAGGCACACAGGGATCTAGAGGACTTCTTCAGGCGGAGGAGGCCTGGGAGGCTGTGCGGGTGTGAGAGAGAAGACCAAACTAGGACACAGCAGTGGAGGTGGAGAGAATTAATTGCAGAGCTATTGGGAAGGTGGACTCAACAGGACCCGGTGATAAATCGGAGGAAGGGAGGATAGCTCCAGGTTGCTGGCCATTCACCAAGGCAGGCGACACAGGAGCCGGATGAGTTTTAGGGTGGTTGGTGGGAGACAGAGTATGAGAAGTGTCAGGAGTGGGGGACATCCAGCTGGCTTCTGGATAGATGGCTTTGGGCATCGCTAGAGGAGTCAGGGTGACAACGATAATCAAAGCTTTGGGAGAATGTCCGCAGAGAAAAGAGACGGCATCTGAGGAACTCTGCTGGGGAATCCCAATCTGTAAGATGTGGCCCGAGTTGATGTCAGAGAAGGGCAGAGGAGAGCCAGAAGGGCCTGGGGTCCAGGAGCCAAGGAAGGAGACAGTTTCAGGAAGGAAGGAAGGGCGTGGGCCGATAAGAGAGCAGAGGGGTCATGTGGGATGAAGACAGAACCATCAGGCTGTGACCTCTGTAGGAAGAGTTTCTCCGGTGGGGAGCGGTGGGGAACGCTAGTTTGCAGTAGATTGATGGAAGTGATGAGTGCAGAAGGACTTCCAAGAGGGAAAGGAAGAAAATAGCTTAAAGGAGATACAGAGGGGCTCTTTTAGGATCGAGGAGACAGGAACCAAGTCCCAGAGCCCAGGTGGAGAGGCTGGCTCAGGACTGGGGGAGGGGAGGCCGGTTACAGTGAGTTTGAGGGGATTGGAGGAAGGGGAGCAGGTGTCCTGGGGATGGCTGGCAGGAGGCAAGGTGCTATCAGGCAGGAGGAGGCTTGAGGAGAAAGGGAAAGCCTTGGATGCCACCAAGGATGCTGGGTGAGGAAGCTGCTGGGCTCAGTGGCAAGCCCAGGCTTGGAAATTTGCCCCCTCATGCAGAGTGGACCTGGAGGGCTCAGAAGACACCAAGTAAACAGGCTTTAAGCAGTGATTCCCCTCAAAGAGCTCCCCATACCTTCCCCCAAATGTTTCCCAATCATCTTCTCCATATTGGGAGGAAATGGATGGAGAGGGGTGGAATTAACGTCTGACTTGCTGCAGGGAAATGGAAGCGAGGCTCTCACAGACTTCTGAGTGCAGCCGGGACCATAGCGCAGAAGTCCTGCTTCCCTGAATTCAACACTGGACAGCGGTGCCTTCAGCATCCTCCTCCTCCTTCCACCCATGGCTTCCTTCCTCCCCACCATCCTTCCAGGCTCATCAGCCTTGACTCCTCCCTCTTTTCTGCCTCCTCCTTCCGCCCCCTCCTCACTGGCTCCAGCATATCGGTCCCCAAGATGGTGGCCCTCTCCAGACCTCTCACAAATCTGTCATTTCCTCTCCTTTCTCACCACTGGGACTGTTCTCGGCCTCTGCCTCCAGCCTCTCTCCGTCCAGTCCACCCTCTGCCCAGAGGATCGCTCTGGAATATGTCTAACCCTGTAGTCCACTTACTCCTGAAGTCTTCAAAGATTCCAAGAGCATCTAGGTAGAGACCCAATCTCTTCAGCATGGTATTCAAGGCCCCTCATTAGCCCACCAACCCCCTTCCCCGCCCAGCGCTCCTTAGGGCTCCCCTGTCCTCATGACTTTGTTCACAGGGGTCCCCCTGCTGGAGATGCCCTTCTCCCTTTATCCACCTGAGGAGGTTCTTTCCACCTTTCATGGCCTAGTTGAAGCATCATCTCTGTGAAGTTGGCCTTGACCACCCAGGTGAGTCACTTCCCTCATCCTAGTCCCCACAGTACCGTGGACTCCAGGAGAGCAGCCATCCCACTTTGTAGTAACTGGCTATTTGTACGGCCACCTCCTTTCCGTGGACTGTGAGCTCCTCCAGGACAGGGGCCAGGTCTGATCCTTTGTTAGATCCCAGCAAGGAACAGAGTTTGGAGCCTCGTGGGTTCTGAAATGAATGAAGCAATCAATCAATGTTCTCATGGATCTTGTGTCATCAGTGTGGCAACCACTGCTATCACTGTCTTTATAAAAAAATGTGTCATCCAGTTTTACACAATCCAAAAATTCATAGGGATTCCAAGACTCGGGGAGGAGGGCTTTGCCACCTACCTGGAAGAGAACTCCGGGCCTCGGGAGTACACACAGAGGACCACTGGTACCTTGCTTCCAGGTGCAGCTGCAGAAGCCCTTCACAAGGCCATTAGCCAGGCTGGGCCTTTGGACAACCAGACCCAGGAAGCACTGATGGCTGGGAGGCCCAAGAGAAGTAGCAATCACTCCACAGCTCAGGCTGGCACAAGTCTGCCCTGCCCAGAGGCAGGAGGCTGCATGGAATGAATCCTGCTCGCAGGGGCCCTGGCTCCCCAAGCCTGCGTGACAGCCCAGACGGTTGAAATGGTTGTGCATAGTCACATCTGCAGGTAATTTCTGCATCCATCTGCTTTGGAATGGATCTCATTCAATTAATTAGAACAACACCCTCTGTCCCAGCGCCATCTCTCAGGCAGGAGGGGCCCCTATGTCCCCCGGAGAACACATTGCTCAGGCTCTGTGTTGGAACCTACCGTCTCCTAGTGGGCTCTAATTGCATTAGGAATAACCATGAGGTCAGCAGGCATGCTCTCCGTGGGCTGGCCTCCAGCCGCCTGGGTGCGTGCGCAAGGAGCTCCCAGGCCGTGCTGCCTGACATTTGCAATCGCTTAACGGGAATCAGTTCCATCTTTGAGCTCTGCTCTGCCTTTCATACAGGAGCCAAACTGCCCTCTCCGGGCAGGACATAAATCCTGCTGGCAAGTCACTGGGCCAGCTCTCCTTCTGGAGCTGCTTCCTTCACAGAGCTCGCCAGGGGTGGCTGTTTGCACCCCAGTTCAGAAAAGGCCCCAGGGAATGGATGAGGTGCAGGGGAGAGAGAGCACTGCATTGGGAGCCAAATTCCAGAGGAGCCGCATCCAGGCCCAGTAAGCTACTTAACTCTCTGAGCTTTGGTTTTCTCGTTTGTAAAAGGGGATGATACCTGCTCTCTTAATTATCCTAAGGATTAAAGGCCCCAACTATGCCTGATGCCCTGTCGATACATAGAAAATGCTTCTTTCCATCTATGTACCAGCTGTGTGACCTTGGGTGAGATATGTGACTTCTCTGTGCTTTGGAGGTTAATCGTCTCCTGGTGGGGTTCGAAGCTGAAACAAGTTGCAGTTTTGGAGGAGAAAGAGGGCTGGTGGGAGGGCTGAGTTCCAGACTGACCAAATGACTTGTTCATTTAACAAATGGTTGTCGATGTCCTCCTGTCTGCAAAGCACTGGGCTCAAAATGTAGAGTCGACAGGGATCTCTATTCAGGTTACTGTCATTCACGTGATCTGGTGATTTTATTTTACCCGTCACTGAGCTATCCATTTTATGAAAGTCGCCAATAAGGAGAAAGAGGCTCCTTGCCACAACCCCCACCGAGCTTCTGGGTGTATCTCAATGGGGCACGCGTCTGGGGTGACATCATTCTAGGATCTTCCTCTGTTGACCGCTTTCCCTCCTTTTCTAGTCTTAGCTGAGAAGTCTCTTCCTTCAGGAAGGCCTCCCAGCTCCCCTCTAGACTGGGTCAGGTGCCTTGTCCTCAGCGCTCAATGCTTTGTCACTAATAACGCATATCTTGAAGTTGCCCGGTTCCTTGTCCCTGAGGTGGGATGTGCAAGCACCGCGTCTTGTTCTCTGCTCTTCTCCAGAACCTAGTGGATGCCTGGCATGGAGTAGATGCTCAAAGATTCATCAGAAAAGGGGAAGCACGGGCTTTGGGCCTATAGCCAGGTGCAGTTTGGGGCCCAGAAGAGGTAACCTACCTGCCACCGTACCCAGCCCCTATGGAATGTCTCCAGGGCCCACGATTTCCCCGTCTTCCTCTGGCTCCTGTTCCACTTTCTAAGCCCCTGTTGGTCAGGAAGTTCTTCCCAATGTCTGCCTAAATCTCCAGAAATAACTTAAGCCTGTTGTCCCAGAGCCAGGAGCATGGAGGCAGACAGTGTCCTCCTTACTGCCTCTCTCTGGTCCCCCAAGGGAAAGACTGCGTGAGGGTTGAGAACAAGAAAGCCAAGAGAGGCGGTTTGGAAGTGGAACTCACAACTGTCAAGCCCATGGAACCGAGGAGACAGAATGTGGTCGTTGTGAGCAGGGCTTGGCGAAGAGGGCCTGCGTCTGACCAGAATCTTAAGAGCTTTCCTGGTGGAGAAGCATTGGCAGTGAAGAGGGATGACTCTCATGCCGAGGGCAGCTGGGGCCTCCCCGAGCGTGGCAGGGCCAGCCAGGTGCACGGCATGGGGCATCAGGAATCCAGGAACGCCGACCTAGCCATGATGGAGGCAGCCGAGCTGGGGCGGCGGTCTCCAGAACCTCAGCGTCTCAGGCTGGGCTGGGGTGGAAAGGAGGAACTCAGCTTGGCCTGGACCGAGGGCCCTAGAACCTGGGCCAGAACTGCTTGTCACCCGGCAGGCCAGCGAGAAGGGGCCTCCGTCAGGGGTGGCCCTGCAGGAAGGAAGGACCTGGTCTACAGGCCGTGTCAGCCCCAAAGCAGAGGCCCACAGCCTGAATGCAGATGGGCAAGGCTGTCCACTCTGCCCTCACCCCACTGTCCACTGCCACCTCTGCTGCGCAGGCCTTGAGCCAGGCCGGGAGAGATGACACGACTTCGCAAGGCCCCAGGGAACACCAGCCTGCACCCTCCTTCTGCACAGGGCTGTCTTCAGTCTCTCTCTGGTTTTCCTGGAGTCACTTGGTTACTCCAGCAGAAGGTGGTGGAACCAGCTCTGGGCCAGGAGGCAGTGACTCGAAGTCAAGTTCCTTGGCCAAGTCTCTTCTCTCTGAGCCCTGAATTATTTTGCCAGCACAGAGGGAGCGAGGGCAAGGGTTTTTAAATGCTTTTTGTTTTTTTACGGTAGTGGACCCCTTAGCATTCTGGAGAGAAACATGGAGAGGTGGAGTGTCGATATGCCAGACAAACCAATGCGGAGCTGCTCTGGCTGGAGTAGGGGAGGGTCTGGGGTCCCACCTGTTCAGCCTTCCCCCAGATCCACGGCTGGAAGCCAGGAGACGGCATGACCTTTAAGGGACTTGTTACTCCAAGTTCACTGGGGCTCCCAAGCGAGTTAGGAGTGGGAGGTCCAAGGGCAGTGCTCCCGGCTGCAAGGATGCTGAGAACCAGTCCCAGGGTAGGGATGGGGAGGCTGGGCTTGTGCTTTGCTCAGGAAGAAGACACTTCTCGAACAGAACTAGCTTCCTGTGGCCGGTCCGGTTGCAGGTGAAGGAGCAACATGAACCACTTCCCTCCGGAAACTGCGCACAGAGGGAGACAGGGACCCAGGCTTTCCTCTGGAGGCTGTTGGGGACACATTGTCTAGAGGAGGAGCTGGATCTGATGACTTCTCAGGACTGGTCCCTTGGGTGAGGATGGCAGGAAGCAGGTGTGGAGGAAAGCTCGGAGCATGAGCGCCCCTGTGTCGATGTAACTTGAGTCCTCGGGTCCAGCCTTGCCCTCACTGGGGGGAGCTGCCTGGGTGAGCCCCAGACCAGACCCTGCCTCCAGCCTCTGCTCCGGAAACCCCCTCATTCCATGGTGTCTGCTTAATCCCTGTGAACAGCAGGCTGACCTCCCGCCTCCATGGCCTCACGCTGAGCCTGCCCCAGATCCTCACAGGCTGCCTTCGAAAAATAAATAAATACTTTCTTCATTATCCCATTAGCAGCTTCACAGGTTTTTCTGCTATTAGTTCTCAACTCCAGCGAAAGTGGAAACACGTGTCCCAAAGAGCCTGCGTTTGCCCACCAGCCACTGGGAGGGTGGGGGCCGATGCTTGACTCCAGGTGGGAGCTGTGCCCATCCACCTGCATCTGCCAGCCGGGGAGAGAAGCGTTCAGAACCAGCTCAGCTCCCCCTGAGTTCTGCCAACTCCAGCTTACACCAGGGGCCTCCACACGCCAGACGGGGACCTGGGAGATACCACTTCTACACACTGCTCCTTACGGGCTGTGTGTCTTCAGGCAAAGCCCTTTACCTCTCTGGGCCTCAGGTTCTTTTTTAAAATGGAGATGATAATCCCTATCTTGAAGGCTTGGAGGACCAAAATAATCTGAGGGAACAAGGAAGGGTCTTAAAAGGCACCAAGTGCTCTGCCCATGAGGGTGAGGGATTTGGGAAATATTTCACTCTCCTGGCCTTTGCTCCTGCTGATTTTGAAGAGGAAGTAGCCAGGTCTTCCCTTGTTACACCGTCCTACAGCCCAAGCAAGGGGCCTGGAGACTCTCTGACTCTCTGGAGTTGGCCCGTCTGCCTCCCCCAGGTGCCCACCACACTCCACTTCCCAAGGCCACAGCTCTCTGAGGAGGTTCTAGGATGCCAGCTCTTGGCTCCTCGAGGGGGGGCGGGGAGCTGCCCGGCGGCCTCCTCTGACACCCCCACGATGCCCAGTGCAGGTCCTGGCACAGAGCAGAATCGGGCTGAGAGCTGGGGATGTGCTGGTCTCCCATTCCATCTCTTGGCCCCTTTCTCCTTCCTCTGCCTGCGGCCCCAGGCAAGGTGGCCCAGGGAGGGCAAGGCCAGCCCTGCAGCCCAGGTGTGCGGGAGTGCGGGCTGTCTCTGGCTGCCCACTGGGCACAAGGTGGCTCTGTCAGTCTGGGCTAAACCTGTCGGCCGCGGGGATCTGTCGGCAGTGTCTGTGATGTCACTGCTCTGCCTTCCTATTTCTACTGAAGCAGGACTGAGTCCCAGCTCAGGCCATTTGGGAAACCCTCTGTCCCCTGGCTCCCAGCCTTGTACCCCTCCCAGTCCCCTCTAGCACCCCAGCCCTGCTTCACTTCTTCTCTTGTCTGCGAGCATCTTGAGACAGGAAGTGTGTCTCACTATCCTCGGGGGAGCAGTGTTGCCCGGCCATGCCCCATTCAGTGCCATTCAAGGCTGAATTTGAACTGTGGCTCTCTTCTTCATGGGCTGTGTAGCCTTAGGCGAGTGACCCAGCTCCTCTGTGCCGCTAATTTTCTCAACTTTATTTTTTATTTTTTTTATTTAAGGATTGGCACCTGGGCTAACAACTGTTGCCAATCTTTTTTTTTTTTTCTGCTTTATCTCCCCAAGCCCCCCAGTACATAATTGTATATCTTAGTTGCAGGTCCTTCCAGTTGTGGGATGTGGGACGCTGCCTCAACGTGGCCTGACAAGCGGTGCCATGTCTGCGCCCAGGATCCGAATCCTGGGCCGCCGCAGCGGAGCGTGCGAACTTAACCACTCGGCCACGGAGCTGGCCCCTAATTTTCTCAACTTTAAATTGCAGGTAGCACATTGCGGTGCTGTGAGAATCTAGTGAGCTAACCCTTTAGCACAGTACCTGACTTGCAAGCCCTCTGAAGAATAGGCTATTATTTCTCTCGCTCTATCCTGGCACCAGGCCTGTAGAGTGAAGGAAACAAGTGAGTGAATGCAGGTGCGAGTGAGGCCCAGGCCCCGGGGCCCTCCTTCCGGCTCCTGGCCAGGTGGGAGATGCTGTCAGCTGTGCCAGAGTGTGGTTTCTCCACATGGGAAACGCTGTCCAGACACCTGGGAGCAGCAGGATGGCTATGCCTGGGCAGCCTCAGGGCCCACAGCCTCTCTGGGCAGCCAGGACCCTGGAGCATGTTCCTGGGCGGGGAGCTGAATGTGCCCACCTGTGCCGCTGAACTTGGCCTCAGGGTTCTGTCTGATGAGTGGGCCGCATCTTCCCAGCCCCACTGCTCTGTGCAGCGGGTCCATGTCAGTGGCACAGCAGCACCTGGCTGTCCTTACTCTGCCCCCCAGGAAGTCCCTTCTCACCTGTCCATCAGCAGCTCTCACCCCCTGGGTTCCCCCAAAAGTCGCATGAGGAGACTGGGCCAGGACATTCTTCCACCTCTGACCTGCTAAGCCACTCTCCAAGTCCCCCTTGGAGGGTGAGGCAAGGCTGGAGTCCAGCTGAGGGACGCCTGTAACTTGCTAGCAGTCGTCTTGGCCAAGGCTGGTCCTCAAGGGGGCAGTGGGGAGGGCTGCACCTCCTCCCCCTTCCCCCCCACCCCCCCCCCCGCCCCCACCCCCGCCCCGGGATCCTGGGCTCTCTCCAGTAGGCCAAGGGCTGGGGGCATTTGGGGAGGGTCTCAAGCCAGTTGAGTACTTTAGCGTGAGGTTCCTTGCAGGCCAGGATGGGGTGGGCAGGCCCAGCCCCCTCTTGCCAGAACTTGGTTGGGGGCTGGGCACGGCCTTGTGGAGAGCTGGCCTGGCAGACGGCAGGTGCTGGACTGCCTGACCTCCAGCGAGCCCAGGGGCTACAATTCCGGAGTGATCCTCCCCTCTGAGCAGCTCTCCTGAGAAAGCCTGCAGGTCTGGGTCAAGGGGAGGGAGTCTGGGATGGACCATATTCAGGGGCGGATTAGCTGGGGGAACTGCTCCCACCAGCAGGGAGGGGAGAGATAAAGCCTGTGCACTGGAGAAGTGGGGCCCCCGCACGGAGACATTCCCTCCCCTGACCCCAGGCCCGTGTCTGTGGTGGGGGAGGGGGCCGCCCCCTTTCCCAGGGTACTGGCAGGCTGTGGAGCCCAGCACTTTCTCAGGCCCTTTATTAAATTTCTCAGGAGCAAGAGGGGAGGCTATCCCTCCCCCTCTTCCCTGGGCTCCCCTCCTTTTGTCTCCCTCCCCAGGAGGGTCGGAAAGGAGCTTTTCTCATTATTGTGGTTATTAAAAAATAAATGAGCCTCAGCCAGAGACACACACACAGAGACAGAGACAGAGAGGCTGAGAGACAGAGGCCTGCGGAGAGACAAAGACAGACAGGCAGATAGGAGAGGGAGCTGGGAAGACAGAGACAGGACGGAGACCCAGAGACTTAGAGGGACCGAGAGAAATAGACGGAGGAGAGATTTGGGGCAGCTTGTGTAGCGGGAAGAAGAGAGGCCTTGGAACTTCCAGCTGTGTCTAAAGTCTCACCTGGTACGTAGTAGTGTGGCCTTGGGCCAGCTACTTCATCTACTTGAGCCTCAGTTTCCTCATCTGCAAAATGGAAATAATAATGCTTACTTGTAGTGTCACCGTGAAGCGTAGAAATAAGGTCTGTACAATACGGAGTGCGAAGCCTGGAACTTCATAGGTGCTTTCCGTATATGATATGTTATGCGTATGTCTATGGGAGGGGGGAAAAGAAATGATGGCAGCGAGAACTCAGTGGTGCCTGGTGAAGGCCCCATGGCCCATGTGCACGGGCAGGACTGTGTCAGGACCCCGTCCCTGGGGAGTGGCTGTTTCTGGGGTCCAGCCCCATTTCCTTGTTCCTCACCTCACTTCTGTGAGCCAACTCTTGGCTGCTGAGCCAGAGATGAACAGAGAATGTTCATCTCAGGTTTTTTGTTTTTTCTTTTTGTCTCCCAAATTAAAGAATTTGAGTTATGGGCTCTGGACATGAACGAATCTGGCCCTGAATTCCAGAAATTGGCTCTGACTTTTTTAAGGGCAGAAGAGCTAAGAATGTTGATCTCATAGGTTTGTTTGTTTTTTCAGAAGTACCTTTCTTGAGGTATAAAATTCACTGGTAAAACCCACCCACTTGAAGGGTACAATTCAATGACCTTTAGCAAATTTACAGAGTCACACAACCATCGCCACAGGCCAATTTTAGAACATTTCCATCACCCGTAAAACATCCCTCATGCCCATTTGTAGCCACTCTCATTCCCACCCTGAAGTCTAGGCAACTACTAATCTACTTTCTGTCTCTATGGATTTTCTGGACGTTTCCTATAAATGGAATCATACAGTATGTGGTCTTTGGCGTCTGACTTCTGCTCAGCACCAAGTTTTGAGACTCAGCCACGTTGTAGCAGGTGGCCATACTTTCCTACTTTTTATTGCTGAGTAGTATTCCATTTATGAGTGCACCCTGTGTGGTCTATCTATTCACAGGTTGATGGATATTTGGGTTGTCCATCCAGTATCTTAAGGGTTGTATAAGATACCATGTGTAAAGTGATGAGAACAGTAAATATCGGATCATTTTAAATAGATTAAGGAGAGAAAGAGAAATTTCTTTGCAGGCTTACCAAGCTCCAGGCACAGTTGGGAGCCCTTTCCAGTAATTTGCTTCTCACATCACCACCCTAGGGTGGGGGCTGCCATTATCCTCCATGGTGTGGAGAGGAGGCAGGCTTGTTGGAGGTCACACCCAGTAAGTGTGGAGCTTGGCCTGAGCCCAGGCACTTGGCCCCAGCCCTGCAGCTTCTCCTCCACTGGCCATAGGAGAGGGGCCAGGACCTGCCCACGCTGGAGGGAGCATCAGGGACAGAGCTGGCTCTCCTGCAGGCCTCGGGCAGGCTCTCAGACCCCAGTACTCGCCTCCCCGCACAGGGCCACTGCTGCGTTCGCCACAAACTCCCCCTGTGTGCTTTCCCTCCTCTGCATCCCCATGGGGTCTCCGCGTGCACCTACTGTGGCAGGCACTGCTGCACAGGTGTCGCGTTGATGATGTACTTTCATTCTTGGGCAACCTTGGGCGTGGGGGGGTGGGCATGAAGGCTCAGAAAGGTTTGCAAATTTGCCCAAGATCACACAGTTTGTGGGCCAGCGGTGGAGCCCACATTCCAGTGTCTAGATCTGTTTGATTCCAAAGGCCATTCTCCCTCTCTCTCCCCCTGCTCCCCTCCGTCTCAGGGGCTCGAGCTCCACATCTGGCTCCCAAATGACCCCCCAGGAGGGAAGGCAAAGGCCTGAGGACCCTGTGCAGGGGAGGGCGGAGGAGGCGGGTGGGAGGGGGTGGGCAGAGGGACAGGCTGGCCCTCTTCTTTCCACTTGGAGGCCCTCCCTAGGGCAGCAGGGTGCTGGGCCGCCCCCTCTCTCCTCCCAGCTTCTCCTGGGAGACAATGTGCTTCTCATTAGGCCGGTGTTGGGTTTTGCAAACCACACGTCTAATTGTGAAGGTTTGGGGGTGTGAGTAACTGCGAATCTCTGAGGGGGAGAGCAATCAGGCCTCTCCCACTTCACTTCCCAGGGTGACTCCCAGCCCTCGCCGAGTGCCAGCCTAGAGGGGCGGGGAGCAGGGGGCCAGGGCGGGAGAGCTGGGGGTTGGGGGGGGTGTACTGAGACCAGGCCACACTGCCTTCATCTGTAGCCCTCTGTCCAGGGGATGGAAGAAGCATCCTCTAGGTACCTCCCCTCTGATTAGGGCTCCCTCCCTCATCCTTTCCAGTACCCAGCAGGAGGACAGCACAGTGCGGGGTGGGAGGGGGGGAGGGTCCTGTAGGGCTGGTGGAGGTGGGGGCAGCCTGCCCCCCGCCCCCCCCGCCACAGTGTTGGGGTCACAGTGGAGAAGCTGTGTAATGAGCGTGTAACTGAGTTAGGCCCACAGGAGCCTCCAAAGGCTCCAGTTTCCTCCCCACCCAGCGGGCCTGTCTGGGTGAATGCGAGGGGCTGGGATGCTGCCTTCTCAAACGTTCCAAAGTCTTTGGAGAGTCTGAGCCAGGCCCCGGGCCAGGCAGGGGCCGCCCAGCACCGCACAGGGTGTGACTGTCAAGCTGCCGGAGCTCCCTGTCACTACCCGCTGTGCACAAACGCCTGTCACAGCCGCATAGGCACACAGAGACCCATGTGAGACCCTCATTCCTGGTTACTGACATGCGCACACACACACATGCACTCACAGATGTACTCCCCCCCGACACACTTCCAGTCACACACACAGTGCCCAGTACTAACACACGGATGCACACAGACAGCCATCCTAGTAGGCACTTAGAGTCACTTACACACTCAAACACACTTCTCGGGGCACATGCTCAGGCGCAAACATGTCAATAGGCACACTCACAAACACATACACTGATGCCTGTTGCAGACACACTCAGGCGTGTCCTCCTTCTCAGGGAAGGGTTACATGCGAGGAACCCTGGGGTTCCAGTGCTGGAAGGGACCTCGAAAGTGCACTGGTCCAGCCCCTGCCTGCAGGCCCCCAGGGGGAGACCCAGCTCTTGGTCCTGGCTCCAAGGTCAAGGATTTCTCATAACATCTGACTTTTGTCAGATGGACCTCGCTGATCTAGTCCTTTGGGAACCACCTTTGGTGACCCAAAAGCTCAGGTGCTGGAGCCGGAGGCTGGCTCTCAATGCGAGGGGCTCTGGGGAGGGGGGTGCTGTAGGAGCATCCACAGGGGCCCTTGCTGAAGAGGAGCACTGGACTGGATTGGATTAGGGAGGACACCTTGTCCCGTCTAAACTGAGAACATTCAGTTTATTTGTTTGCTTAAACCAAAGGAGGAGGAGCAAGGGGCCCCCCTCTGTTCCCCGGCCCATGATGCCCTCAGCAGACAGGGACAATGTGGGGGTGGGGACCATGGCAGGGGCAGGTCAGGAAACCTAGCAGGATGGCTTGGTGGGGCAAGGCTGGTCCTGGGCTTTGAGGGAGGGGAGAGGGAAGGGACCAGAGTCATTTGAAGGAGGAGAGGCCCTGCCTTGTCCACGGCCAGAGGGAGCACAATGGCACCATGAGGAGGATCTAGAACAAGACTCGCCTCTCTTGGGGCCTGAGGCCTGAGCTCCAGCTCACCTGGGGCTCCATTAATTTACTCCCCTCATTCATTCCTGGGTTAGAGCCTTCCTCTGGGCTCCCAGGGCTCCTGGACTGCAACTTGTCACTGTGTGTTGTAACTAACTACCTGCCTCCCTCCCTAGATGTTGACTTTATTTTATGTCATTCATTCACTGTTCACTCATTCATTTGTTACTAGCTGCATAACCTGGGGCCATTATCTTCTCTAAGAGATGTAAATGTTAGCTTTAGAAAGTTTACAGTCACACAACAGCCACTGATAGGCACTGGGGATGAAGCAGTGAATGAGGTGGGCACAGTGCTGGCCAACAACAAGCCCCAAGTCTTGGGGACCAGGGGCTAGGACGGTGTGTCATCCTTGAGCAAATAGTCGCTACAGTGTGTGAGGGGTGAAGGCAGGCTTTTAGGGGAGAACAATGCAGGGGGTCTTAGCCCAGGCAGCAGATTGGGGAGGGCCCTCCCGAGGCAGGGACATTCAAGGTGAGACCCGAAGGGTAAGATGGAATAGCCAGGTGAAGAGGGGGAAGAAGGGTATTCCGGGTGGAGGGAACAGCATGTGCAAAGGCTTGAAGGGCAGGATATCTAGGTCATTGCTATAACCTCCAGGGTCTAGCCCAGAGCCTGGTCCGGAGTAAACCCTTGGTCAATATTTGTTGAATGCCACGTTGATCCTTTTCTAGCTCTGGCAGTGGACACTCGCATTTCATCCTATGGAATCTTTGTGGCAACCTTGTGAGATGGGGGCTGACATAGCCCCATTTCACAGTCACAGACACTGAGGCCCAGCAGCTTATATAGGGGGCCAAGGTTACAAGCTAGTGAGTCAGTGGTGGAGTTAGGACCCTCTACCTTCTCTATCTTGGAGGATCAGGGCACTGTTTCTTTGCTGCTATTGTACAGGACCCCTGAACAAAGACCCAGGCATGACCTGGCAGGCTGGGGACAGCCCCCTGAAGTCCTCTCCTTTGAGATCTGGTGGAGACCAAACTTCTGGGAGACCCTCGCCCATCCTGAGCCTTGTGGTCTGAGCTCCCCACACACCAAGCCTCTCGATGGCCTGAACTGGAGACCCCAGCTACGCGGGCCCACCTCTGTCCATCTCTCCCTCTCTGCAGTTCCTGGGCACTGCATCTGGCTCCTGTCGGAACGAGGCCTCTGGGCCTCCACTCCTGGGGCAGTTCTCAGGAACATGTGCCTGCAGCTGTGGCAGATGTGGGCCTGGGATGAGGCCACGTTGAGGTGTGGGGGCGAGGCCTGCCAGGACACCTCATGTCTGACACCCCTCTCCAGGCCCCTGCCTGCCCCCACCAGCCCAGCTGTAATTTTCTTACCAGACCCTTCAAACCAACACATCTGGGGACAGGAAAAGACAGCACATCTTCCTTTGCAAAGTTGAAATCCAGAAGGAGGCCTCATGTGTCCATGGTGGGGGAACTGAGGGCTGGGCCCATGGAATGCAGGGGCAGGGGGCGAGGGCACGGAGGTGTCTGAGGGGTTGCTCAGGCCTGGCTGTTGGCTCTCCCAGCACCATGTCTGGCCACCTGTCAGCCTGTTTCTGAGTTAAAAATGCTGCTTCCTGGGGTGTCAGTTCTCAGACCCCAGCACAAACCCCAAGCCCACTACACAGACAGGAAACCTGAGGCCTGAGGAGGCTAGGAGAGGCTGGGGGCAGGTCTGTCCTTCTTGGGAGAGGGGAGGCCAGTCTGTCTGTCCTTCACTTACCCGTCCTTGGGCCACTGTCAAACCCCGACCCCTCTAAACGCTCCCTGGAGCCTGTCCCCAGCAACCCCCTTCCAGAGAATGTGATGAAAGATCTATTTATTATACTTCAGCTCAGACAGTTGTTTCAGATGTTTCCAATTCGTTAGCCTGCTCAGACATCTGTTCCTGGTTGAAGTCGGAGCAGAGAAGGAAAAAAGGAAAACTCCAGGCGTTTCACACAGCCTCACTCAAATGCACACGGACTCGCACATCCCTTTCCTCTCCCCACCCCCCAGACCCACACGGTCCTCTCCCTTATCCTCACTCACACTCAGATTGCACGCACATTCTCTGCACGGCACAGGGGTGCACACACTCCCATGCTTGCCTCTGCTTCCACAGATGTGCTCAAACCCTAACACGCCCAGTGGACACACACAACCCAGCATACATGCCTCCTGCACCTGTCCCCTCGTGGGGCCTCACCCTGCTCCAGGTCCTCCACTATCTGGACGCCTCCCAAGTCACAGAGCTTCCCAGTGCCAGAGGGTGGCCCGGATCAAGTCTTGAGTTCCAGTCTGGACTTTCCCCCTCTGAGCCTCAGTTCCCTCGTTTATAGAATGGGGTCATCACCTTCCTGACCTCATGGGGCTATTGTGCTGGTTAAAATCTTGTGTGTAAGCACCTGGCCTGGTGCCTGGCAGCAAGCTGGTGCTTCCGGAACAGAACGTGATCATTGTTACTGTTGCTCTTTCCATCTTCCCCTGTGCACGCGTCATTGTTACTGTTGCTCTTTCCATCATCTCCTGTGCACACGTCATTGTTACTGTTGCTCTTTCCACCTTCCCCTGTGCACACGCGTCATCATTACCGTTGCTCTTTCCACCATCCCCTGTGCACACACACGCCCACAGACATGTTTGCTCTGACACTTAATACAGGGGCACAGGGTGGGAGTGAAAGATCTCTAGGCTCCCTGGGAACCTTGAGGGTCTGTGATTCTTGAGCCCCCCAGATGCACACAGCTACACATGCATGTGTGCTCAGCAATTCAGTCCAAAACACGCACACACATAAACAAATGCACATACACTCAGAAGGACAACCTCCCACATACACACTCCTTAACACACGCACATTCACCCATGTACTCCCCCACGCACACCACAGCGGACACTTGCACGTGCATTCTCCTTCTCTCAGATCGTTCACACATTCACACCCAGCTCCACACACTGGAAGACCCAGGGGAGAAGCTGGGGACCAGCGGGGTGGGGAGAGGTCTGGGTTCATAGGACCAGGGCTGGACTTGCTGGGGTGGGGCTGAGGGGGGAAGTCAACCGCTACCCAGCTTCTGGGCAGGCTGGGTGCATTAATGCAGCGGGGACCAGCCCCACCCAACTCTGGGGGACGGGGGTAGGGAGGGCGAGGGGGTGATGAACGCCTCTCCTAATGTCTGGCAGTGCTTACCCCAGTCCCCCCAGCTCTGGAGGAACTCTCGAGCAGCTCCAGGTGAAAGGGAGGCTTGGGGGGGGGAATGTCAGGGTGATGACTCCTCTGCCCAGATAGTCCATTGGTTGGCACCTTCTGTCCACCAACCCCAGCCCCCAGATCTGAGCCATGAACTTGGAAACAAGACCCCCCCCTCCATCCTCCCAACTCCCCCAGTTCCTGGCAACCACAGGTGGCTTCCATCATGGCTGCATCAGACCAACCTGAGGCCTCCTGTCTGGGGCGCTCCAGGCGGGCTTAGCTGACCCCTCCACCAGGCCCCCTGAGCCCCCAGGAGGCTGGGCATGGTGATGGGCTGCTGTGGGCTGAGAAGCTCTGAAAACCAGAGAGCTAGGGGAAGGGGTCTCCAGGGCCCACCGTGCCCGACTCTCCAGATGTCTGTGTCACAGCCCTGCTCCCTCACCCAGACCCCACAGCAGGTGGGAGGTGGGATTTCCCGTGTTAGATCTCCGTGAGCCCAGGGCAGCTGGGGAGCCTCCTTCCCCAGCAGCCAGCTCGGCACATGTGTACTGGGGGGCCTGAGTCAGGGCTGTGCTGCCAGAGGCTTCCCAGTTCCCAGCTCCCTCCCTTTCCTGCTCCTGCCCTGGGCTCTTAGGCAAACCGGGGCCTCCTTTTCCTTCTCTCCTCTCTTCTTGGAGTCAGAACAGACCTGCGTTGGGATCCTCCCAGCTGTTGACATGCTCTGTGATTTGGGGCAGAGCATTTAACCTCTCGGAGCTTTGGTTTGCTCCCGTGCAAAATGGGAGGACACAGACTTTGTTGTGAGGACCCCTTGAGATTGTGGCCACCAAAGGGCCTGACCCTAAGGTGGTGCTCAGGGAAAGCTTGTTGACACAATCCTGGAGCCAGGTCACCTATCCCCACTCCAGGCAGGCTGCACCCTTGAGACTTCTCTCCTTTGGCATTGGAGGCTCCACCTCAGTAGGAGGGGGTCCTGTCTGCAGGAGGAAGGGCAGCATCTCCCCCAAGGAGTGTTCCCTGGCTCCTCCAGTTTTCTTGTCAATGCCCTGAACCCTAAGGTTCAGGAGGGGCGCTGCTGGGTGGCAGGCGGTGCTGGTGATGCTTGGAGCTGCCTGTGCCCTCCAACGGGGATCCCTCCTCCCAACCACAAGGGGGGCAAGCAGGACATAAGCCCTCCTTCCCCTCCATTCCAAGGCCAAGGGCAGCACTTGCTGCTGCTGTGCTTTTAGCTCTTGCCCTTCTGCAGGGTTGCAGCCGTGCACCCAGCCCATTCCTACCCTCGAAGGAGGCGTCTGCGGGCATTTGGGCTGGAGCCAAGAGCTCAGAGGGAGGAGAGGGGGTGAGGAGAGGGGCTCCTGCCTTGTTCCCCACCCCAGGCTTAATATGAAGTGGGAGGGGAGGGTAAGAAGTAAACATTTATTGAGCACCTACTGTGTGCCAGGCATTGCATCAGGACAATACCCATGTTGGGACATGTCTACCAGAATGTAACTCCATGAGGGCAGAGATTTTTCTCAGTTTGGTTCCATGCTATAACCCCAGTGCCTAGCCCCATGTCTGGCGCATGGTAGGCACTCAATAAATTTATGTTGAATAAATGAATTTGTACCCATCCTTCTCTCATAACTCTATGAGGCAGGTACAATTATTATCTCCATGTTACATTATCTTCAATGTATCAGAGAGGTTAAGTGACTTGCTCAAGGTCACACAACCAAGTAAATAGCAGAGCTGGGCCTATTTGGCTGTAAATCCCTTGCTCTGTCCACTTCACTCCTAAGCAGGCCCAGATGACCCCAGCTACTCTGTGTGTGGGTGCCCTGGCACAAGAGTGTCATATGCTGGGGCGCATTGCCCCCACAGTCTCATGGATGCACATAGAAGTTCTTATGTGTTCTTGTGCCTCAGTGTACCTGTGAGGGCTACCACGTGTGCTCTACATTCAGAAGCCTGCCCCTCTGCCAGCCGGGGCGTCCATTTCCCTGGACACACCCTGAATATGGAGTGGACTCGAGACAGGATGGATGCAGGACAGGGCACCCCGGCCTCTCTGGGGCACACTGTGTCCTCATCGGTTTTTTCTGTCTCTCTTGGACCAGTGCCAGAGGACATGACTGTGTGGGCACATTTGCACTCATGCATGGTGTGCACATGTGTGCACACGTCTGTGCACGCGCCTGTGTCGGTTGTGTGTGTATGCATGTGAGCCTGAGTTGCTTCTGCCTCAGGAACCCTGGCCTGCCACACCTCAGGGTCCAACTCTTCACAGACAAAACAGAGTCCTGGGAAGGCTGGATGAAGAAGCTGGAAGAAGTCAACTCTGGGCCTGGTGCGCTGGGTGGGAGTACATCATGAAGCAGGCAGGGGGTGGGTACCAGCTCGGGGAGCCCAGGGCGGCGGCAAGGAGAAATGCCTGGGCTGGGGGGTAGCAAATCCCAACCCCCCTCACCCCTCCCAGAAAAGGACGGCGCATCCGATCCAGAGTTGTGTGAGAGCACACGCACACTCTGATAGACACCGACACAAACCCACACACCGTACCCACCGACTCCCACGTAGACAAACACACACGGGTGCACATGTGCAAACATGCATGTATGCTCATGTCCACACAGACACAGACTCATTTCACTGGTAGCAGGTGGACACACACACACAGACACGCACCTGCACAACTGACAAGCACACAGACCCACAGACACACACGTCACAATGAACAGATTCAGTCTCCTCATAGCTCCTGCCTGACTCCTCTACCTGCTCCAACCAACCTGTCCCTCCACCAGGATCCCCCGTTCCCCAAAGCTGAGCTCACTCGGGCCCTGAACTGCACTGGAGGGCTGAGGGTCCACTCCGCGGGGTGGGGGAGGGCTCTCCATTGCCCGTCCCCTCCCCAGAGTCCAGAGGCCCATGCGCCTGAACCCAACTGACTGCCAGCCTGTTCTGTGTAGTCCTGTCTGGGGCAGACTGGCAGAAGGACGGGCCAGAACCAGCCCTCCCCGGACTTGAACTTAGGCGGGCACACACACACACACACACGCGCGCGCGCACGTCCCTGCCACCCTGCTTACGTAGCTCCATCTCTCCCTACTCCCACCTCACAGTGCACACTTGGTCGTCTCCTATTTCCTTTGGGTCTCTGATGATGACCTACCTTCAGCCTCCAGGACTTCCCACGCGCTCTGCCCTCCATGTGAACCCTTCCCTCCCACTCTTGGCCTAACCAACATGTGCTCCCTGGGCCCAGCTGAGAGTCACTTTCTCCGGGAATCTTTATGGCTCTGCTCAGAGGTCCCACTGCCTCTGATTCATGCCGAAGGAAGCAGCATTCCTCTGAATGGTGCCTGCTGCATTACTTGTCCCTATTCTCCTCTGGGCTGCCCTCGAGGGCAACGACCAAGTCTGTCTTGTTTGTCACTGTTTCCTAGTTTTGTTTTGTTCTGGTTTATAACTGGACAGGCAGTGAGTGCTTCATAAATACTAACTGAATAAACGAAATGAGTGAGTGAATGAAGGAGGGCGGGAGCCCGGTCTCCTTCTAAACACCCTGGATTGGCGTAGAGAGGCTCCGTGATTAGAAGATGGGGCCGCCAGCTGGGAGCTGGGACACCCGGCTTCTAATCTCTAAATGGCAGTGTGACCTTAGGCAAGTCACCTCCCCTCTCTGGGACCCGTTCTCTCCTCTGTGAGGTGGCTAGATGTTTCCTGAGGTCCTTCCAGCTCTGCCACCTCCTGTGCCGGGCTCACAGGCTTCCCAATTGCGGGCCCTGCCGTCTGGGGGGGCTGGCCCTTGTTTCCTGGGAGGCCCAGGGATGTGGGTGGGGAATCTGTGGAGCTTTTACCCTAAGAATCAAGTCTGACTCTGGTTTGGCATTCACGACCTTCCACAATTCATCCTCAGCCCCAACTGCTTCCTTATTTCATTCCTTCCCCTCATCCCGTGCAACACACACACACACACACACACACTTATGGACACTGGGCAAAACAACGGCTCTGCTCAGGCTGTGAGTCCAACCTGCAAGAAAAAGGGGTTTGGGGTCGGTTCCAGCTGCGAGTTACTGCCCTGGGCTTTGCCAGCATCTCAGTGTGATGGAGGCAGCACAGGATACAGGGGCAGACGAATAAAGTCCAGACCCAGGCTTGGCCGCTCCCAGTCAGGATGCTCACGGGCAGGCCACTTCACCTTGCTGTGCCTCAGTTTGCTCATCAGCAAAAGGAAAATGGTAATACTTCTCTGCGGGGGAGCCTTTGATCAAAAGAAGCAAGAGTGTCCACGAAGTGCTCAAAATATCGTGTGATGCTGAAGAATGATTGATTAGAAGCCGGCTCTGTGCTCAGGCCCCTGGCAAGGATCTGAGAGATACACGAAAAGTCTGAGGCGCAGCTGCTGCCCGCTCCTGGTCCAACCAGGAGGACGATGCAGACTGAGGAGGCCTGTGGCACAGAATAATGCAATCTGAGGCAGGGCAAACAAGACCCCGGGGAGAAATACTTGCAATGAATGAATATGATGAGCCAATAAGTAATATTTTTGCCATATAGCAATCTTAGACAATTTAAGGGGAAAAACCCCACAAAGACCCCAGCAGATTAATGGGTGAATGATATGGATACAAAATTCACAGGAGAGAAATTATAAATGTTTAGTGATAGACATTTGTAAAATATATTCCCTCTTCTCAATCGTCAAAGGCAGATTAAAGCAATGATAACATTTCTGCATGAGCGAAGCTTTCTTTCTTTAATGAGAATACCCAGTGTACATAATATCAAATGAAAAAGCCAGCCTCGGACTCTATTTCCTTTTCCGTTCATCAGTTCAATATTTCTCAGGCACATTCTACGTCCAGGTGCCATTCTGGGTGCTGGAAAGCAGGTTAGCAACACGGATGGAGAGCCTGAAAAACACTCTCACCAGCAAGGAGAAAAGAAGTTGCGTCTGAACCAGCCCTGTTGGCCTAGGGGTTCAAGTTCAGTGGTCACCACTTCAGCAGCCTGGGTTAATTTCCCAGTCACAGAACCACACAACCCGTGTGTCAGTTGCCAGGCTGTGGCGGACGCTCCCACAGAACTAGAATGACTTACAACTGGGATATACAACCATGTACGGGGGCTTTGGGGAGGGAAAAAAAGAGAGAGAATCCCACTTCTTAAAAAAAAAAAAAAGTTGTGTCCACAGCACTAACTGACATGGTTGAGCCAGGCGGTGGTTCACACAGATGTGGATCCAAACCCAGAGTGTGTCATTAGTGGCTGTGGCACCTCAGGGGAGCTGCCTAAGTGGTCAAGCCCTGTGTCCTGGTCTGTACAATGAGGATAATAATCTCCAGCTCCCAGCACTGTCCCAAGCACTAAGCGAATGACACGTCTGACACAGCCGGCCTCAGGTGGCTGCCCCACCCATGCCTGAGCCTGTGCAGTAACGACATCCGTTGTGCGCTATTTATCATCAGGGAAAAGCCCACCCAAGTGCCCAGCAGCGGAGGAGGGTAAATATATATTGCTGCATTCGCAGCTTCACCCACAGAAACCATTCAAATGCTTCTTCAAAGGATCTTTAATGCTGTAGCCCAGGACTTGCAAAATGACAATTGATACAGAGTGTACTTGACAGGTGACATAATCATGGCAAAGCAGCACACCCGGAAGTAAGAATTCTCCCACAATTGGGGGCAGCAAGATTCTAACCCTCCTCTGGGTTTTCTAAATAGTCGTAATCACGCTTATAACTGGGAGCTAGTTATATAGAATTAATATTATAGAATATAATTAATGGTTAATGTATTGCAGGGAGTCAAAAGGCTATGGCAGTGAGTAATGCAGACCTGTCAAGAGACTTCAGGTTTTTTGAAGCCAGGAACCATTTCTTCATTATCTTTGTTTTCCTGACATATTGCTAGAACCTAATCAATCAATCGATCATTGAAAAAATATGTATATGACTGCTTTACAGGAATTATATCAGTTCTCACAACAACCCTGTAAGGCTGAACTATAACTATTATTATTTTACACATGAGAAAACTGAACGTGGCAAGTTCCAGAGACTTGTCAAACTCACAAAACTAACAAGCAGAGCTGGCATTTGAACCCAGGTGTGTCTGGCTTCAAAGCACTGGACTTAGCCACTCAGCCCGGCCATGCCGTGGGCCAGCAGGCTCACTGACTCTCTGGTGATGAAGACGAGAGGTAAGGAGGAGGCTAGCCACTTAGGGAGAGGACAGGAAGGCAGGGACCTCTTCCAAGGCCCTGAGATGGGTGATGGAAGAGGCAGGAGTATGGAGCTGGGCTGCCTGGAAGAGGTCAGCTGGGTCAGAGAAGAGAACTGTGGACATGAACCACTTTCTGGGAGAAGAGCAATCTGGATTTTTCTAGGTTGAATTTGAAGAGAAGGCAGGCAGCTTGAAGGATTGACTGGTGTGAAGATAGGAGAACCAAGCTGGAGATAGATAGACCTAGGGAGCCAGAGAACCATGGGCAAGTGGAACGGAAGGGCGGTTGGACAAGGGAGAATGTTTGTTGAGAAGCGTGCTAGGTGCTCTGTGTTGTAGCAGACGTCTTTTGGGGGTGCCTGCCCAGTCATGCTCCTGTCTTTGGAATTGTCCCCCTTGTACAATCCCTCCGAAGGCACCTGCCCCGGAAGCCACATGTGCCCCATGACCTCATCATCCCGCCCACAGGTGACTGCACCAGGGGTCAACGATGGACTTGATTCAGGGCAATTGGCCGCTGTCTTCCTGGAAGGGGCTGGCGACCCTGGGAGACAGACATAGACTGGGTAGCTGTGCTGTAAGGTAACAAGGAGTGGAGGCCATGTTCGGCCATGAGTGGCCATGTGTAAGCAGAAGCAGCTGGTCTTCAGAGAGAAGACGTGATGGTAAAGGACCATGTGGCCCCATAGAAAGAGAGATAGAGAATGGTGACGGTCCCCCTTCCAGTTCCCAGGAAGCAGCCCGTCTCTCCTGCATTTGGATTCCTCTCCTTGGATGCTTACCAGACTCCGGTTGCAGCATTCCAATAAATCTCCTCCTTGAGCTGACTTGAGAGGGCCTCTGTTCTTTGCCACCAAGTGACCTTGAATGAAGACGTGAACATGCTGTCTTAAGTGTGAAGTTCCCGGTGCACTGCTTGCCTCATTATCGGCAATAAAAAATGGTAGCTGTTATTATCTCATTTACTCCTCAAAGTAAGCTGATAACACAGCAGGCATTATTACACCCGCTGGAAAGATGAGGAAACTGAGGCTCACCGATGCATTCAACAAACACGGTTGAGTTCCAGAGCTGGGGATACAGGGAGACAAGTTCTCAGCTTGAAGATGCCTGTGTTCTAATGCGAGAGATGGACAACAAACAAATAAACAAGAACATGAAAACATCAAGCAGAGATACAGTGTGATGAAGAAAATAACTTGAGGGGCCAGCCCCGTGGCTGAGTGGTTAAGTTCGTGCGCTCCACTTCGGTGGCCGAGGGTTTCGCCGGTTTGGATCCTGGGCGCGGACATGGCACTGCTCATCAAGCCATGCTGGGGTAGCATCTCACATGCCACAACTAGAGGGACCCACAACTAAAAATACACAACTATGTACCGGGGGGCTTTGGGGAGAAAAAGGAAAAATAAAATCTTTAAAAGAAAATAATATGAAATGGCCTCTTAGAGGTGCTTTAGACAAGGGAAAACCTCTCTGAGGAGGTGACATTGAGCTGAGACCTAAATGACAAGAAGGGACAGGCCACACGCAGATCTGGGAGAAGAACACTCAAGGGAGAAGAAACATCAAGAAGAAAGGCTTCTGGCAGGACTGGGTATGGGGCACTCAGGGTACAGTGAGAGGCCGCCAAGGGCAGAGTAGGGGAGCAGGGCAGGCCACCAAGAGCTTTGTGAATCAGGAGGAATGTTTGGTTTTAATCCTAAGTGTAGTGGAAGGTTTAACAGTGCTGTGACAGACAGCCCCTCAAAGATGTCTGCATCCTGGTCCCCAAAACCTGACATGGGAGCAGGGATTTTGCAGATATGGTGAAGTTAAGGATCTTGAGAGGGAGAGAGGATCCTCGGTCATCCAGGTGGGCCCAATATAATCACAAAGGTCTTATAAAGGGGAGGCAGGAGGCTCAGAGTCAGAGGATGATATGTGATGACAGAAGCGGAGGTCAGAGTGATGCAAGGAAGGGGCCATGAGCCGAGGAGTGTGGTGGCCTCTAGAAGGTGGAAAAGGCACGGAATCAGATTCTTCCCCAGAGCCTGCAGAAGGAACCAGCGCTGACAACCCATGTCGGACTCCTGGCCTCTAGAACTGCAAGACAATACATTTGCGTGGTTTCAAGCCACTCAGCTTGTGCTAACTTGTTACAGCAGCCATAGAAAACTAATCCAAATGCTATGATCTGATTTATAGTTTTAAAAAATCACTCTGGCTGCTGTGGATTGTGTGGGCAAAAGGGAAGCTGGGAGACCAGCGTTGCCAGGCAGGCGATGATGGTGCTTGGACCACAGTGATGATAGAGGAGATGGAGGCTAATACATGGGTCCAGGATCCCCCCTGGAGGTAGGCGGGAAACAGCTCGCTGCTGGACCAGAACGATGGCAACCCAGGATGCCTTTTGGGCTTTGCCTACAGTGGTCAGGTAGCTGGATGTGCTGTTTATTGAGATGGCAGAGACTGTGGGAGAAGCAGGCTTAGAGATGTCAAGAGACTTAGACTATATCATCCGGCCAGCAGGTGCAGACCCATGACTAGAACCTGCGTGTCCTGACTCAGGCCCAACATGCTTGCATCTGGGAGTGATCTCACTAAGGAAGGGAGTTTGGGAGGTTTTTAGTTAACACTTACTGTACTAGTTAGAGTTCTCCAGAGAAGCAGAATCAATAGGATGTGTGTGTGCGTATATATTTTAAGGAGTTAGCTCACATGATTGTGGAGGCTTGGCAAGTCCAAAATCTGCAGGGTGGGCCGAAGGCTGGAGACCCAGGAAAGAGCTGGTGTTGCAGTTTGAGTCCAAAGGCCGCCTGCTGGCAGAATTCCTTCTTGCTCAGGGCAGATCAGTCTTTGTTCTGGGAAGGCCTTCAACTGATTGGATGAGGCCCACCCACATTATGGAGAGTAATCTAATTTACTCAAAGTCTACTGACTTAAATGTTAATCTCATCTAAAAAATACCTTCATAGAAACATCTAGAACAATGTTGGTAGCACAGTGGACACATAAAATTAACTATCACACTTACTTTTCTTACTTTCGAACATTGTTCAAATAAAGATAAATATAGATAAAAGGACTCAGCCTTTTGTCTAAAGTTGGTGGTTGAAGAGAAGGGCAGAGATCCAGGAATCACCTTGAGCTTGCCCACAGTTGAGGGCCAGGAGGAGAGGTAGGCAGAAGGACAGGAGCAGGAACTAGGATGGTAGAGAGAAGCATTCCAAAAAGGAGAACGTGTCAAGAGTAGCAAAGAAGTAGAGAAGGAGGAAGACAAAGGAGTTATGGAATATGGTAATTAGGAGGTTGTTGTTGACCTTAGCAAGGGAGCATGGGGCAATGTGAAAGCACGAAGGGCTCTCTCACAGGCAGGCACTGGGAACTGAAGTCTAGGAGGGGAGCAAGCAAGTAAAAGATTACAAAATACAACGTCTGATAAAACAGAAAGGAAGCTGTGATAAGGAAAGATAGGGGAGCCACTTAGATGGAGAGGTCAGGAAAGGCCCTTCTAACAAAATGATGTTCCAGCCGAGATTGGAAGGTGCAAAAGAAGTCGCCCACCTGAAGAACTATGGGAGGGGCAAGTCAACAGGGGACCTGTGCAAAGGCCCTGAGACGCAATAGAGTTTGGAGCTTTCAAAGAACTGAAAGAAGCCCAGCGAGGCTGAAGCCGAGAGAGAGAGGCGATAGACGAAGCCAGAGGGATGTGGCCTTATAAGGGATGGTTTTTGGATTTGATTCTAAGTGCGATGGAAAATCACTGGAAGGTTTAAGCAGGGGGGTGAGCGATGGGATCTGCTTTATAATTTTTAACGTTTTCTCTGGCTACTGTGTGAAGCCCGTGTTGGTGAGGGGAGAGAGTGGAAGCCGGGGAACCAGTCAGGGATGCTTACAACCATCCAGGGAAGCAGCGAAGAGAGCTTAAAGCGGTACAGTGAGGGGAGCAGGAGATGGGTTTCGGAAATGGTCTGGAGGTCGACCCAACAGAATTTGCCAATGGCACGGACGTGGGAGGCAAGAGAGAGGAAGAATGAAAAAGCAACTGCTACTTTCCTGTCTGTCTATCAGGTTCACTCTCTCGGTTTACCAAGAGAGGGGAAATATGGGGCAAAAGAAGTTCTGGAGAGGGATCCTGGGTTTAGTTTTAGGGGCAGGAAATTGAAGGAGTCACTCTTGCCTGTCTCAGCTGTCCCGATGAGGGTGGGGCCTGGGTGGCTTAAGGGGTCGCCATGAGTGGCCGAGGGCGCAGTGGAGGCTGGCGCTGTCCCAGGGAGCTGGGGGACTCTCCTGCATGACTCAGGGGGCAGAGGCAAAGGTTTGCAGGGCAGTGGAGATGTTGAGGTGAGGCCGGGGCAGGAACCATTATCGCGCAGTTAAAACATCAAGAATCTGAATTAGGAGGGAGGGAGCAAGAGGTTATGGTGGGGGTCTGGGGGGCTCAGGGTCTCAGAGTCTACAATTTCAGAGATGGAGCAGTTTGCGGGAGGCTGACGGGCTGGCCATGTGCACGGGAGGCTGAAGCGAAGCGGACGAGAAGAGGAGCCCCGTCTGGAAAGTCCAGGAGGTGTTGGGAGTGGCACTGACACGGAGGGTGAGGTCCCCGAGATGATGCTTGAGCCTGCGATGGAGACGAGGACCTTGAGACGGATGTCAAAGTCCTGTGTGAGCAAAGAAGCCACCACAGGGCACGTGGCAGACGCGGAAGGTGAGGAGAGGACAGCGGTAGAAGAGCAGGAATGGAAAAGAGCAGGGGCGTTTGCAGGACAGTGAAGGGAGGGTCAGGAAGGGAGGGTGAGGGGGAAAGAAGCCTCCTCATGTGGGTGAAAAAGTGGTTTCTCCAGACCCTGCCCGGGGAGGGTTGCAGGGTCCCACGTGTGGGTTGGGGGAGCTGGAGCTCGTTTACAACCCGGTGGAGAATCCAGGAGGGTGGGTTTATGGTGGTAGCAGGCTTGCAGAGGACACTGCGGGTCCCCTGGAAGGGAAATTGAGAGAGAGGAAAGGGGGAGACCTGAGCTCCCCCCGGGGGTCCTCAGCCCCTCCAGTCTCTCCCCTTCAAATTCAGCCTTCACACGGGCTGTCAGGGCCCTCCTTCTAAAGCACAACTCCAACCTTGCCTCTTCCCCACCTCATAACCTCCCAGGGGCTGCCTGCCCACTGCCCTCAAGGTAAAGTCCCTGTTCTTTAGTCTGGTACACAAGGCCCTTCCAGAAGGATCTCATCTGCTGCCCTCTTCTCCACCTCTTTCGTCCTAAATCCCCATGAAGCAGAACTACTTATGTCTCCAAGGGCACCATGATGCATCACACCTCTGGGCCTTTGCACAAGCCGTTCCCACTGCCTGGAATGCCTTTTTCATCTCATGTGCCTAGGAAATGCCAAGCCTTTCAAGCATCTCCTCCTTGGAGCAGCATCTCTGACTCCCTCAAAGAGTCATGGTCACCCCTTCCTCTGTGCTGTCACAGGACCCTGTCTACCTTGTCTCATAAATCCGTCTCTCCCCCAGACCAGGAGCTCCTTAGGAAGACAGACAGTGCGATATTCATTTTTCTAGCCTCCATTCCCGGCCCGGGGCCTGGGATACAATAGCACTCAGTTAATATTTAATGAATGAAAGGACAAAATCACAGCGAACGATAAGAGCCAGCACGTACTGGGTACTCGCTGTAACTCCCAGGGCTGCGTTAAGCTCTTTAAACGCATGCCCCTGTGTTACCCCCAGAAGAACTGCGGTGGGATAGACATTGTTGCTCTGCTCATTTCACAGATGAGGAAACTGAGGCTCAGGGAGGTGAAGTGACATGCCCAAGGACATGGAGTTAATGGGTGGTAGAGATGGACTTTGAACTCAGGGCTAATTCCAGTGTCCACGTGTTTGACCACTGTCCTATGCTGCCTCCATGGAGAGAGAAGGACAAGATCTCAGGGAACAACAGGGTCGTGGAGACGAAGGTTTGCATGCGAGTCTGCGATAAACTGACAAAAACCAGGTCAGCTTTTCTTCGAGTAACAGTGATGACCACAGACACTGAGGGTCACCTACCCCAAAGCCCATTTCTCCTTCTTCAGTGCCGACAGAATTCTGCTCTTGTCCGGGAACACCCTCCTCACACAATCCAGGTGAATCCTGACTGGTCTAAGCCGATCTTAGGGGCGTCATCCCTCTTGGCTGTGATTGGTTCACTGGTGGGCATGTGATCCAATTAGCTCCTGTAAAAAAATTTTAATTGTGGTGAAATATACATAACATGAAATTTAACATTTTAGCCACTCTAAAGTGCCAGTTAACTCTTTAAAAAGAGACAGCTGGAGGAGCCAGCCTGGTGGCACAGCGGTTAAGTTCGCACGTTCTGCTTCCATGGCCCAGGGTTTGCTGGTTCAGATCCCCGGTGCGGACCTACACACCAGTTGGCAAGCCATGCTGTGGCAGGCATCCCACATATAAAGTAGAGGAAGATGGGCACAGATGTTAGTTCAAGGCCAGTCTTCCTCAGCAAAAAGAGGAAGATTGGTGGCAGATGTTAGCTCAGGGCTAATCTTCCTCAAAAAAAAAAAGAGAGAGACAGCTGGACTTGTTGCTGGGACTTGGTTGGTGAAGACTGAGTGCCTGGAGCTGCTGCAGCTATCTTGTGATCCTGAGGATAGGAGCCAACACACTGAGGATGGTAGAATGAGAATATAGGAAGGAATCTGATGTGGTTGCTGAGCTGCTGGATCGTTCCTACCTCTGCCTTTCTTCATACATGAGATAATAAACCTCCTGGCTGTCTAGGCTATTTTGAGTTGATCTTCTACTACTGGTAGCTGAAAGTGTACTGATACAGTGGCAATGCAGGAGGTAGAATAGTTCTTGCCTGGAAAAGGTATAAGTATAAGGAACTTTCTCATCTCTAGGGGCTACTATCCTGGCCCGGGTCCACTGACCTTTGGTTCTAATGAGAATGAAGATCTCGTCCTGGGTAAGTAGTGATTGTGACCTGGGACATCATTGAATAAGCTTGCAGGATCTACCAAAGGTACAGTCTTGGCCGTCTGGGGGTTCAGTTCACCAAACATTGATTAAGTATGTCCACGGTGCTGGGATCATCAGGACGAATCGGACACAGCCTCCGCCCTGGAGGGGCTCACAGGCAGTGGGAGAGACGATCGCAGGCCAGCAATGAGTCCTGTGTGGGTCTACGCAAGATCCGGACACTGACTTGCAAAGTAGCGGGGGAACTTCACGCAGGCAGTTTGAAGGACGATAAAAGAAGGGTCAGAAAAGCAGGCATTTCTAGGTGGAATGAACAGCCTATGCAAACTCAGGGCGACATGGCTGTCTCAGAAAAAATTACAAGTCTTTTAGCCTCATGGCAACAGGACTGGCCACTTACACGCCGTCTGTCTCTGAGCAATTTACTTGACGTCCCTGAGGCTCAGAATTCACATTTATAAGAAAAAGAGAAAAGAAAGAAAGTGAAATGGTTGCGAAATAAGGTAACAGAATCTATATGCCAACCACAATGCTGGCATCTATTAGGTGTACACGAAATGCTCTTTATTATTCATCCATGCTTGTCACATGGTTCTAATTCATTATCTTCCCTGACCCAGGTGGCTTCCTTCCCTTTCTCACTCATTCCTGAGCCTGGTAGCCAGGGCCCCAGACTCCCGCAGACTTGTCCTCGGGCAGGAAACCCGAGCCCGCTGCCTGGCCCGACGGCTTCTAAGGCTGAGTGGTTTGTGTTATTTCTTCTCTTTTCTTTCTCTCTCTCTCTCTTTTTCCCTAAATGCAACAAAATAAAACCAAACAAAAAGCCCAACGCCTGGCGTGGCTCGTCAGGGAGTTATGCAAGTGTGTAAAAAAATAAAATAAAATAAACACTGAGTTTTCAGCGTTTGGGGCTGTTTGATTAGGCACAGAGCAGCCCCAGCGGCCGGTGAGAGCAGGGACAGCTCAGGGCAGAGGGGAGAGGAAAGGGGCCTGGGGGGTGGGGGGGGGGGCCCAGGACCAACTCGGAAATGGCACTTTGCCTCCTGTTAACTTGGCAATGCTCTGGCTGAAGGAGCCCAGATGCTGGCATTTGGGACCCAACAGCTCCACTTTCTCTGGCCATCCACTATCCCTGTTTCCTGGCCATCAGGACACACCAGGGGTCACTCCATCTTTTCCTCTGTCACTGTGAAAGACCCTGTGCCCTCGTCTCAATACTCAGGCTCCCCCTCCTCTCCTGAGAAGGAGATTCCAGTCTGCCCTGATTACTCACCACAATCAGTAGAGCTTTTCTGCTCTAACTTAAACTCCTGCTAACTGCCGTTTTAGCCCATTTTCCTTTACCCAATCTGAAAGGAAGCTGGAGAACAGCTGTTTGCCACCCTAAGACACGAGCCTCCCTCCCTCCCTTCTTCAGGCTTGACTTCAACATCCTCTGGGTCACTGCAGGTGTCTGCAGCCCTTCAAGACTCATTCCACAAACATTTATGGAGTCCCGACCATTTTCCAGGCATTTGCATCCTTCATTTCACTTGAACCCTCAAAACAGATGAGAACCCTGAGGCTCAGAGAAGTTAAGTAACTTACGCATGGCCACACAGCTGGTAAGTGATGGAGCAGGGATTTGAAGGGAGGTGTTATTTCAAGATCTCTCCTACTCCTCTTAGGGCTCTGTGGGGAGGTGTCCTCACCTGGGTTCCCGGGATGTTAGAGCCTCACATTTCCTCTGAACTGGAAGATGCTCTGAAGATTTGACCCTGAGAGGAAGAGGGCGTGGCCAGGACCACAGGCCCTGATGAGCCCGTCCCTTGTCACTTTTCAGGTTCATGATAGGGAAACTGAGGTTTTGCGAGGCTCCCTGGCCCTGTTCTGACGCCAAGATGCCTGGAGCTGCAGCCGGTGGCTGGCGGCATGGAATCGCCAGGGTGCAGGGTGGGGTAGGGGAGGAGGCAAGAACAGAGGATCTGCGCCAGGGTCCAGTGAACGTGGGGGGCCGCCAGCCCTGCGCTCCAAGCGCAGCACCGCAGCTGCGGGCTAGGGCTTGCGGGAGGGGGCTACGGACTCCCGGGCCTGGCGCTCCAGTCCGTTTTTTGCTGCGGATCCCGGGAAGGGGGGCCGGCTCGGGGGTGGGACTGCAAAGGGGGGGATTCCCTCCCTCGTGTGAGCGGAGGACCGGCCCCTCTCCGGGCTGAGAGCTCCGGCCGATCGGAGGCGCGACGGAGAGCACGAGCAGCGGGCGGAGAGCGGGGAGCGGACCGCGGGCGTGGGGGCATCGCGGGGAGCGAGGGCCGGACCGGGCCGCCCCGAGGACCGATGCGCCGGGTGGGGCGCTGGCCCCGGAGGGCGTGAGCCGCCCGCAGATTGAGCAACTTGGGAACGCGCGGGCGGAGCGCGGACGCCCAGGACAGTCCTGCGGCGGGCGGGCAGGCGAGCCGGCCGCGCCCTCGCCCCTCCTGGGCCTGCACCCGCCGCGGCTGGCAGCGCGGAGGTGAGTCCCCCCTGAGCTGCCCGGTCCTCCTCCCCAGCGCCCCCTCTCCCGGGACCTGGGAGCCGCGGGCCCTCCCGTCGGGGCTTGGCCGAGGTGAGTGCGGGGGTGAGCCCGTGAGAGCAAGGGAATTTCTGACCGCTCTCTGGTCAACGAGTGTGGGAGAGGGCACCTCCTGGACCCCCTCCTGCAAGCCCTGCCACCCCCAGCACCCGCCGTCATCCCTCAAGCCATTGGGCAGTCCGCTCCTGGTTGCTGCCTCGGGTTCCCCTCAACCCGGCAGCCCCCTGTGAGCGTCCTCACTCGTAGTTCTGAATTCTCGAAGTCCACCAGCCCTATTCACCAGCACCCCGAATCCAGAAGCTCTTGATTCTAGGATTGTCCCATGGCCCCTGGTTACCCGCACCCCAGTCCCGTAGCCTGGGCCCGGGTCCGACGTGGCAGGCGGCGTGCGCCGCGGGCCCCGGTGCGCTGCGAGGTGGCGCGGCTGACTGGCCAGTGGGGTCGGGCGCTAGGGGAGGATGGTGTGGCTTGGCTGGGGAGAGGAGGCGGCTGTGTTGACCCGGGGCTCCCAGGAGAGCAAGGACAGATTCTGGGTGCGCGCCCTTGGGGGCAGGAGCTTTCTTATGAAACCGGCCCCTCGGACTTGCAGAGTTGTCTGGATTTGGGGGGGGGGCAGTCACAGGGACTTCAGGCCCGCCTCCCCTCCCCCTGCACCTGTTGGCCCTCCCTGGCATAGTGGGGAGGGAAGAAGCCTTTGCGCGCTTGGAGCGATGATGGAGGGACGTGAAGGAGCCTCTCCCCGCTGCCCCTGGTG
Organism: Equus asinus; assembly: GCF_041296235.1. NCBI lineage: Eukaryota > Metazoa > Chordata > Mammalia > Perissodactyla > Equidae > Equus > Equus asinus. Next base: position 85,136,668 of record NC_091794.1, read on the forward strand.
TTGGGGCGCGGAGAGGGGGCCCAGCACCTGGCTTGGCTCTGGCGGACACGCTAATCCCGACGGGTCGGGCAAGCACGTAGTACTTGGTCCCACCCCCAGCCCAGCAATTCTTCGATCCCTGCCGGCCAGCCCGCTCCATGGCCCAAACTCTCCACCCGCAGCAGGTCTCGGGGAGGACTAATGAGAAATTATCGGGATGGTTTACATTTTTGGGTGCGTATCTGGCCTCAGACGGAGTACCAATTTGTCCTGATAGTGTTGCAGGCAGAAAGGTGAAAGTTATTCCAGCCTTCTCCAGGGAACTGAGTCCCGCCCTCAGCTCCACCCCCAGCTGTGTCCCCCTCTCCAGCCTGTGTCCTCCCCTCCCTGGACCACCTAGCAGGAGCCCCTCTCTCCTTGATCTCCCGCCCCAGCTCTGGCTCTGTCTCCTGCAGCCTTCCCGACCTCTGTCGCCTATTCCCCAAGCTGCGTCATGCCCCACATCCTTCAGCTCCTGCCCCTTGCCGGGCCCTCCAGATACCCAGTCCTGAGTGGCAAACCATTGCTCACTGACTTGATTGTAACCCTAAGACCTTTAAACTCTCAGCACCAGTAAAATGGGAATAATTCTGCCTTCCTCCCAGAGTTGGAGTGAGGAGTGAATGAGGGCCTAGCACGTGGCAGGTGGTGCAGGCACGTAATGAATGTGGATCCCTCACTCCCACCCTGGCAGAGACAAAATGCCCTTCCTCACCCCCACGGATGCCTGAGACCTTGATCATTGCCAGCACTTCTCCTCGCTGGCTCTGCCTGTGCAGGGGAACGGGCCTCAAAAAGTGGACTGCTCGTGCTATATAGCCCATGGGGCAGAGGAAATCAGACAGAGGAACTAATAGAAATGAAACAGGCTACTTACAGACAGTCAGCAGCTCCCATCTCCTCTCACAGCCCGAGTCTGCCCGGCAGTCTGTGTGTGTGCCCACTGCAGGGGGGTGGGAGGAGGGCAAGGATGAACTGGAAAGACATGGATGCAGGGACCTGTCACCTTCCAGGGCTTGGTACTGCAGGGTCCCTAGACTGAGACCTGTCCAGCTGTTAAAATCACATTTCACATAAAATTCTGAATTTTCAAATTTTCCTTTAATAAGTGAGACTATCTGGTAATATTGAGCCATGATTTCTGCCTATCAACAATCAGCTGGCGTTGAACAGTACATGCTCCCTTGAGGCGGGGCATTTGCCCTCGCGTTCACCCCCTCCGACACCTGGCTTCCCTCCTCTTTGTTGCTTGTATCCCTCGTAAAGTGAACTAGCTCCTTTTCAGGGTTGATTCCATAGGTAGACCTTTTTAGGGGCGCTTGGATCGCTTCCTATCCAGCGATGAGTCGGGGAGGCCCATGTCGCTTGCTCCAGTGAAATTCAGATCCAGATCCTCCTCCCCATTTCCTAGCTGAGATCAGGGTTGGATAGTGATTCCTGGGGGAGTGGACCAGGAGACCCTCACTGGCCAGGTCCAGGTGAGCATGGCAAGGGCTCGGGTGAAAGCTAAGACCCAGGAGGATGGAGGGGGAATTTAGAGAAGTAGAGGGAGGAAAGGGAAGGGAGCTAACCTTTGCTGAGCACTAACCCCGATGTGCCAGGCACCATGCAGGGCGGCATAGGGAGGGCAGAGATGCATATGGGACTTTTTCTGCCCCCAGGACCTCAGGGGTACTGATCACACGGTGAGACCAAAGTCTCACTGAGGTTTAACACCTGATTTGTCTCCCGTGGTCTTCACCAGTGTTTGCCCCGTGTAAGGACTCACGGCACCCTGAGAGTGAATCTGCCAGGGGTCCTCAGACTTCAGTTTGAGAAACGCTCCAATTAAAAGTTAACCCTATCACTGAGTGATCACGTTGGGGCCGAGGCAATCAACCATAAAGACAAATGCAAATATGGAAATTGCATAACAGTGCTCAGCAGGAAGGTTCGGGTCCAGATGGATACAAAAAAACTGTTTATGTTGCTTTTTAGATGACCGTTGGAATGTAGACACAAGATGAAGTGTTGGGCATAGAAAATACGGCATATACAATTGAGCCCTCACTACGTGCCAGGTACCATTCTAAGCAGTTTCATGTGTTAACTCATTTAAGCTATAAAAAAACAACAACCCTCTTGGGGCTGGCCCCTTGGCCGAGTGGTTAAGTTCGCGTGCTCCGCTACAGGCGGCCCAGTGTTTCGTTGGTTCGAATCCTGGGCGCGGACATGGCACTGCTCATCTAAACCACGCTGAGGCAGCGTCCCACATGCCACAACTAGAAGGACCCACAACGAAGAATATACAACTATGTACCGGGGGGCTTTGGGGAGAAAAAGGAAAAAAATAAAATCTTTAAAAAACAAAACAAAAAACAACAACTCTCTTGCAGATAAGGAAACTGAGGATCAGACCAGCTAAGCAACTAGCCCAAGGTAACAGCTAAGAAATAGCAGAGCCAACATTTGAAGCCAGGCCATCTGACTCTGAAGTTTCTGCCCTTAACCATCATTCTCTACGGCCGACCTCTGAGACTATATACTTGGAGCTGAAGACCCCAGTCCGATACGCTCAGCCGGACGTCGGCAGTTGGTGGGTGATGGGGGAGTGTAGTGGGGGCTGGGGAGGATGGGAATGCTTTGGCAGGTCACGCAGGGAGTACTGGAGGGGCAGGTAGGGGCTGGCATTTGGGGGTGGCTGGGGGCATCTCCACTGGCTCCGGCCGCAGAGCCAGGTGGGATCCATCAGCCTCATGTAAACACTTCTCACAAGCAGCTTAACCACTTGAGTGTGTCTGGCCTTCAAAGCTGGTGGGAGAGGCAGAGGAGGGAGGTGCTGAACTCCCTCGTGGGATAATGATTTATCTCCCATGCAGGTGGGCTCTCCTGGGGCCTCCCCAAGAGGTGAAGGGCAAAAGGACTGGGACCGGGGTTGGGAGGGGCAGCTCCACGCTAGCGTTTCAGATTTCTCATTAGTAAGCCAAAATGCAGCCAACCCTCAGAGCAAGCCTGTGAACTAGGCTATTTATCCCCACTCTATAGATGAGGAAACCGAGGTTCAGAGAGGCCAAGTGACTTGTCCAAAGGCATCTGAGCAGTGGGTGGGAGGGTGATGCCTCCCTGGCATCTAGAAAGCTTCCCGAAGGCTTGCTGGTTTCTCCCGTCCCCATGTGAGTGTGAGTGGGTGTGCAGCAAAGTGTGTGGGGCAGTGTGTGGGCGGGCCTCTGTGTGTTTGTGACCCTGTGAGTGTGAAGTGGGGTTTTCGTCCCCTGACTCCCAGGTTGAGCTCCAACTTCCCAGACACATTTCCCTGGGGAGGGACCAGCTCCCCCTGCCCCCACCCCCCCGGGCCAGCGGGTCCAGAGACCTGGCCCTCGCTGGGCCGGGGGATTATCCCCATTCTCTGTGTCTCTGGCCAGGGCGGGCATTGCTGCCTCTTTTATCCTCTGACAAAGGCCAGGCCCGCAGGGCCTGCTGTGTCAGAGTTTCTGTGGCCAGGGGAAGCCTTACTTCCTTTTCTCCCGCCAAGCCCAGAGGGCCACGCAGAGTCTGCCAGCTTGTCAGGGGCCACTGCTCTAGCTCCAGGACAGGTGAAAGGCACAGGGGTGACTCAGCACTGGGAAGAGAAGGCTGAGGGGTCACTCACAGAAAGACAGATAGAGCTCCTCTTCGAGAGACAGGCTATTACTGCAGCTTGAGGTCTGCAGGGCAGACCTAAAGAAGAACTTCCAGCTAGAACTGACCAACATTGGGCAGGGGTGGGGTCAGCTGGTTTCCCGTGATCCACAAGTTTTATTTGAGTGTCCACCGTATTCTAGCTACTTGGGTAGCCGGCTCCAGTCCCAGGTCAGGGAATTCCACAAGATAGGAAAAGCAGTAGATTTCTTCTACAGGGGTGCCAGGTGGGTAGCTTGTAATGTCCAAACATTCTGAGTTCTCACAGTCTCCTAGGTAGGGGACATGGGAGGGTAGGAGGCATAGGTTGGGGGGCCCTATGGTACCCTAGAATTAACCCTTCTCTCTCATCCCTCAACAGGTTGGTTTTTGGAGGTGTCCCTGCTGAAGTGACAAAGAGTTATCCCATGTGACACCCCGAGGTGCCTTTGAGGGAAGCTCTCTGGACTTCCTTATGGGCTGATGGAAAAGTGGGCTCCCCGCACCCTCTCTGTCCCCAGCTGAGATTATGGTGGATTTGGGATCCAGCCCAGGCCTGGGCCTCCTGCTGCTGACCCAGCCCCGGAGGCGTTAGCAAGAGCCCTGCGCCGTCCACCCCACCTCCCCAGAGACCACCCCTCCCACCAGGGGCCTGGAGCTGGCGAGTGACTATGCGGCTTGGGCTGTGTGTGGTGGCCCTGGTTCTGAGCTGGATGCATCTCGCTGCCGGCAGCCGGGGGATCAAGGGGAAGAGGCAGAGGCGGAGTGAGTACTGGAGCGGGGCTGGACCACTGAGGGCCTTGGGGGTGGGAGGGGGCCTGTGCTAGTTTCATTCTGTGGTGACCATTGCAGATTTCTACTTTATACACCTTTGTACATTACTCGGTAGATTATCCTGCTTGTGGATTATCCAGTTTGTGGATTAATTTGTTGAAATTACCCACTCTATAGATCACTCCTTTTGCCTATTTTCCCCTTTGTAGACTCTGCTTTCTAGATTAACCCCTCTCTTGTGAGAATCCAGTTTGTGGATTATGCCCTTTGACATGACACCAGCTTTGTGTGGTATCCATGGAGATGATTGCTGGCCCCGCAGCCAGGATGCGCGGTCCCCTCCGCACTGACGGGAGTCCAGGGCTCCTTTCTTTTACTGGTGGCTCCTTTGGGGCAGGGAACTCTGCACAGCTTGGCGATGGGCAACTGCCTTCCCTGCCCAGATCATGGTTTTTAGCCCAGCCCAGTGGTATTCAGGGAGCTGCATGGGGGGGTGGGGGGGTGGGGTGACGGGGAGGCAAGTGGATGGCAGTCTAGCCCCCCTGCCCTCCCAACCAGAGCGGCTCCACTCTTCCCTGCTTTCCATAAGACTCCGTGTAAGATGTCATTGGAAGAAAGAGTTCTCACAGCTTAAAATAAAATAAATCGTATCATTGTACAGATGGGGAAACTGAGGCTAAGAAAGGAGAAGAGATGACAGGCACAAGGACACACAGTCAGTGTTGGAACCCAGGTCTCCTAATTCCTTCGAGCCCAGTCTTCTTGAAAACAGAGCTTGATAAGAGTTCAAGGTTAGCCTGTCTCTACCGCCCTCGCCGCCCCTCGCAGATTCCTGTCCTAGGCGGTCCTGAGGGAGGTCCTCTTGCCACTGCCAATGTCTTCAGGGATGAGGGTTCAGTTCACACACATTATGTTGGAGAATGGCTACTCTGTGTGAGCGACCCATGCTAGGGAGTGGGCTGGAGGCCTGTGCTGCAGACCCCAAGGCCTGTCTGTCTCTCAGCATCCCCGGTAAGGGAGAGATGTCACGCCCACAGGCAGGCAGCTCCTCTGAAATCTAGCCCAACCACCTCTTGCTCCGCTTTGGAGGCCTGCAGACCGAGGCCTGCCAGGAAAGGTTGAAAGGCAGTGGCGTTTTGTTGGGTCTCCACGGGAGCGGCCAAGGCCAGAACCCAGCCCAGGGAGAGAAGCTCAGAGAGCTGGTGAAGCTGAAAATCCCTGGCTTAACGAACAATTAGAGACGGTTACGTTTAATCAGCAGCGAGCCCTTCATTTTCCTCCCTTCTCATCTGTTGTGGCCAGTGTTTTGGACTCCCCGGGCCAGATGCGGTTTAGCGGTTTATAATCGGTCTCCTCTATTTCCGAGATGAGAGAGAGGACGAGAGGAGCCACTCACAGCCTTGTGGTCCCGCTTCCACTCACACATGCAGAGGTGCACACCCACCTAAACTGGGGGGTCAGAAGACCTGGGTTCGAGTCTTTTGTACTGAAAAAAAAAAGTACCAGCCGGGCCATCAGAACAGGCCAGTCCCAGTAATGCCCAATCAAATGCAGCAATTTTGATGTGTCTGCTTTGAAAAGCCACATCCCACAGCCTCGGCAGCGTGTAACCCCATCTTTATTGCCAGGTGGTGTGAGTGACAGACATCCCTGATGGTGAGATCTGAGGCTGGAGTGAGGTGTGGGGAAAGACTCAGGATGCCATGAGGGTCCAAAATGGACAGAGGCTCAGAGAGGGATGAGGATAGAGCTTGCTAGGCAATACTTGTTAAATAATGACCATAAACCACAAGCATACTTAGATAGGAATACGGTAAGGCTTACCTGAGATGATAGGGGTATCTATCGTGAAACCTTTGTAAAATACCAAGTTCTGTATAGACTTTGGGATGCATGTCATTGTTATATAAACAATGTGTGCACCTTTTTGCCCTAGGGTTTTAGGGGGGTGGGGGAGGGAAGAAAGAGGACTAAGACACCCGTATGTGGCTGCTCTGGCCTCCCGACCACGTAGAGAGGCAGTGGGCAGCCTGGGGGCAGAGGTGGGCTTGCTGTGGATACAGGCCTCAGCTCTGTCCCCCATCTCGTGATGGCACGTCAGGAGGGCAGCTGGATGCCACCGAGTAGAGCCACACACCAGTTCTGAGCTCAGAAATGACTGTTCTCCGGTCTGAGTGATCATCTCCCTGCCTGTTGGGGGAGAAATTGAGCAAAGAACTGTTTAGTGATGAGTTACAAACCCTGGCAGGGCATCCTCCTCCTCTTCCACTCATGAGGACCCCTCCCCACCCTGGAGCCCCTCTGCCCTCACAATCTCTTCTTTGCTCGCTGCGCCTCACCCTCTGCTGACCTCCTTCCCGTCTGGATTTCCTGCCTTCACCAAGGCCTCATTCCCTCACCATCCCTCGCAGAGTGCCCCCTCCCCTTACTGAGTCTCTTCTCCTATCTGATTCCTGGGCCCCCTCACTCAGTCCTGTGCCCTATGAAACCCCCATCCTTCACTGAACCCTGACTCCTCCGGAAGCTGGTGCCGCCTCTTTGCCCCTTCTCACTGTCCCATCCTCCACCCGCACTGACCATCTTCCCTCACTGAAGCCTCATTCGTTCCTTGGGCCATTCCACAAACGTCCACTGCGAACCTACTGAGCCTGGCTGTGGGACACAGAGATGAGTCTTGAGGAGTCCACGGGCGAGTGGGGAGGAGAGCATTTCTATCTGGTTTGTGAATGCGGTGACAGGAGGAACCGTGGGGGGCTGGGAGAGCCCAGAGGAGCGACTCCTGGCTTGTGTTTTGAGTAGATGATCTCCAGGCAAGGGAGTGAGGGTGGGTGAGAGGGAATGGCATTCCAGGCAGAGGGAACAGCATGTCCAAAGGTGTGGAGCCAGGAGGGAGCAGAGGCTGTTCAGGTGATGGCGTGCAGCTGGGAGTAGCTGGAGGAATGGTTCATAGGTGGAGATCTGGGGAGCCCTCGGGTTGTAACTGGAGCGGCTGGGCTCACATCTGTTTTATGCTTGGAGGGTCTTTTCTATTGGAAAGAAAGGTTGTGCTGCTAAAACAAAAAACCTACCACGCCTTAGGATAGAGCCATGAAAGCTGCCTGGGGCTGAGGGAGCAGAGCCGTTCTGGGCGTGATGCTGCGGAAGTGGGCAGAGGTCAGACGGGGAGTACTCTGTACTTGCCGGGCTGGGGAGTTTGCATTTCACCTGACTTGAGCTGTGAGTAATGAGGAGCCACTGAGAGGTTTTAATCAGGGGGCAGCACGGTCCAGCCGCAGGAAGAGGTCAGGGGAGGTGGCTTAGGTGGGAGGCAAACTGGCCAGTTAAAGGCTATTTGGGGCCAGGGGAGAAAAAGTGAAGATCTAAACTAACTCCCAGCTGAGGTAAAGGATGCTGGGTCTTCTCAGGGGGGCACACCGGGGATGACCCTGGGCGCCCCGAACAGACACAGCTCCTGGGAGAGCATGTGCCCTGAGAGGGGTCCTTGCCCGCCCACTTCCTTGCCTCCTCACTGAGGCCCCATTCCCTGTCACCACCTCCCCCGCCAACTGAGCTCAGGTCTCTTACCAAATCGAGATCCTGCAAGGCTAGATACCACCCCAAACCAAGGTCAGCCCTCCTCTGGGTCATGGCAAGTTCCTCTCCACCCCTCATTGACCCTCACTGAACCCACCCTGGGCCCCTCACTCCTTTCCAATCCCACTCCCCGTGTTTTATCGAACACTCAGTGACCTTCATCGGTGTACTCCCCTCCCGGAGCCTCTGTCTCACCACATCCTCAACCCTACCTCTGGGGGGACCCCATCCCTTTGTGGAGCTTCACCCCTTCACTGGGCTCCCATTCAGAAAAAAGACAGGCTCCACCCTCCAAAGTTCTTTCTAGTGGGAGACAAAGACCTCTTAGCAGATAATAATGATGCGAGGTGATATCTACTGTGATAGATTCAAGTCCAGTACTGGGGGTGGGGGAGCACAGAGAAATGCTCCATCTAGACTTTGCTGGGAGGTGTGATCAGGGGAGACTTTCTGGAGGAGGTGACTTTAGTTCTGAGGCTTGAAGGAGTTCGTCAGGCTCAGGAGGAGGCAGAGAGTGCTCCAGGCAGTAGGACCAACGTGCACAAAGGCACAGAGATGTGAAGTAGAGTGATGTGACCAGAGAAACAAAAATAGTTCCGTATTGCTTAGGAGATGAACCAGGTGGGATCAGCTCATGGGAGCCTGTTAGGCCAGGTGGAGGAGCTGTGTCTTAATTCTGCAGGCCACAGGGAGCTATTGATGGATTTTAGGCAGGGGGTGTGACACCATCAGAGCTTTGATTTTAGTAAGATCCTTGGAGGTGAGAAAGCTGGAGGAGAAGGGACTGTGACCAGAAGCCATTCTTCGAGGAGGCAGTCACTGAGCCACCCAGGGGCAAGACCTAATTAAAGGAACATCGACTCGAAAGGGGTTTGGACTAGGATGAAGGAGCCGGAGAAGCAGCAGAGAAACGAGGAGGGCACAGCCTTGCCCTCCTGGCTCAGGGAAGTGGGTTTCACTGAGCGCTTGGGATGGAGGGAGTGGGGGGTGGGGGCAGAGCTGTTGGGGGGCGGGTTTGTGAAGAAGTTGGGAGGGAGGCTCCATCTCTACTCTGAGCGCCCTTCCCCTCACTGAGCCCACCCAGCCTCCTCAGCCAGGCTACGACCCTGCAGGGCTGCCTCCCCTGTGTCATATGTGCGGGAGCCAGATGGAGACTTTCGAACTAAATCTGAGCACGCCTTTCTGGGGTCTCTTTCCTTGCCCCTGGAATACAGCACTGTTTGCCATTCTGTGGATGCACTAGCACTTTTGGTGTCTCAGAGCCTTTGCACTGGCTCTTCTCCTGGCTGGCACACCCTCTTCACCTAGCCGGCTGGGTGAGGGAGTACCCTCCATTGCTCCTCCGTTCACCACAGGGCGTAGCCAGCCCTGCTTCCCGCACGCCTGGCTGGGCCTCTCTTTATGCCTCAGCATCCCCAGCTCCTAGCAGTCCTGGGCATGTATTAGGTGTACAGGGAACGTCTGTGGAATGAATGAACCTTGGTTTCTCCTTTTGAATCATTCTGTAACCCCCCGCCACCCCCTACCATACTCCTTGGACCTCCCCCGCACCCCCTCCAGACCCCCTCTCCCTCTGGCTCTCCATCCCTTCACTGCCCATCCACTTGCCTCTCTAAGCTGAGAATACCTTGGCTTCCTGTCCCCTTCCTCATTGAACTGACTCCTCCCCATCACTGAGCCCCTCTCCTCTTTGCTGAGCCCCCTCCCTCTTCCTCATGGGGCTCAGCTCCCTCAGTCCTTGCCCCTGACCACCCCCACCCCGCTGTCCCTCCCTCTAACCCAGGCCAGCCTTACTGCCTGAGCTCTGACCCTTGACCCTCTGTATCCCTGGGTCTTCACTCCTCCATCACTTACCCTGCCTCTGAGTCTTGTGAACACAGCCTCTGCTCCCAGCTGTCTCTCCTCTCTGTCTCTTTCTGTGCTCTCTGACCCCCTCCTCACTCTACCCTCCACCCTCTGTGCCTTCTGCTCACTCTTCAGCCCACGGTGGTTTGGCTCTCATCCTCACCACTCCTCCAAAACTGCTCATCTCCAGGTCCCCTAGTCAGCTCCTAATGCAAGTGTGATGAGACCTGACCAAGTCTCACTGGCGGGGTCTCCTCCCGGCCCAACTCCTGCGGACGTCTCCTTTCCAGCTTGGTTTCTCTCCCCACTCTCCTCAGTCTCCTCCCACCTCTCAACAATTCCTTCTCAGCTTCTCTCTGAGCCCCTCTTCCTCTGCTTGTCTGTGGAACGTGAGTGTTGCCCCAGCCTCAGCCCTTGGACCTCTCCTCCAGCTGCACAGCTTCTGCCTGGGCTGCCTTCCACCCCGCGGATTCAAACACCAACAACGGCTCCCAGCACGGACCCCTGAGTTCTCTCCCCGTCTCCACCACCAATTTCCCGAATGAGATGGCTCTAGTCCTGCACCTTCCTTGGACTCCTTCCACTGCCCTCTGCTCTCCACCCCACCATGGGCACCAGCAACCTGTTTGTTGCTGATTCCTTACACGACGTCTCATCTTGGCACGTTGAGATGCCTCCTCTGTAGCGTGTGCTCTTCTCTTGGCTTCCATGACTCCATATGCTTTTGAGCGTCTCCTACCTGTCTTCTTGCCCCTTCTCAGCCTCTTGACCCTTCCTTTTCTGTCCTTCTCTTCAATGTCTGATTCCTCTTCTCACCCTTGATCCCCACTCTCCTTGCCATCTCATGGCCCTCCATGCCTTTGATGACAGTTTTCATGTTAAGGACTCTGAGTCTCAACCTCCAGCTAAGACGTTTCTCTTGAGTTCCAGACCCACAGGTTCAGCTGCCTAATAGACATCCTCCCCTGGGGGTCCCACAGGAACCACAACCTCAACACATCTAAAACTTAGCTGGGTCTCCTCCCGTGGTCCCTCTCTCAGTGAAGGGCCAACAGCTACCCCGCCACACAAGCCCAACACCTGGAGTCACCCTTGACTTGTGCTTCCCCACGCCTTCACCCCCATGGATGGTCCAATCCATCACCTAGCCTTGTTGATTTCACTACCTGAATATCTTACATGTGTCTCCTCCTTTCCATCCTCTTGGCTCAGCTCCGTCTCTTTGAACCTGGGAGTCCTCCTGCCTCCAGTTTTGCGCTCCCTGTGATCCATCCTCCACACTGCAGAGCGATCTTTCAAAAATGGAATCCTGACCACGTCTCCTGTTTTAAAGCCCCCAGTGATTTCTCACCGCCTTTAGGATAATGTCTGAACTCCTTTATACGGGTTCAAGACCCTTCCTCATCTTGCCCCGTGCGTGCCACACTGTCTCTTGCTGTGTCACTGATAGCTCTGAAGAAAAACACACACACAGATCTGTTGGTTGAATGGGAGGTGGGCAATGGGATTCTGGGAAGACCTTTTGCAAATCTGTCCTTAACAAAAGTGATAACGGGGGGCCGGCCGGGTGGCACAGTGTTTAAGTTTGCATCTTGTCCCTCGGCGGCCAGGGTTCACCTGTTCAGATCCCGGGTGCGGACATGGCACCGCTTGGCAAGCCATGCTGTGGTAGGCGTCCCACATATAAAGTGGAGGAAGATGGGCATGGATGTTAGCTCAGGGCCAGTCTTCCTCAGCAAAAAGAGGAGGATTGGCAGCAGATGTTAGCTCAGGGCTAATCTTCCTCAAAAAAAAAAAAAAGTGATAAGGAAGGAATAAATAAGTCCAGGAACATAGCTACAGAGGCCTGCAAATGGGACACCTGCCTGACTTAATTTCAACAATGAATTAACCAAAAACTTGAGTTACAATTTAGTGTCTTTGAAGTAGAAATGGTACCTAAAATCTACAGTCACTTATTAATTTGTAATACAGCTGAATAAAGGCCCAAATTGGGAAAATAATCCCCAGAACTTCCTTATAACTTCAATATGACATTTGGGGTGCTTTTGACCTTGCAATGACCAAGCCAGCAAGAACGATATGAATTTTTTAATTTATTGATTAATTAAATGGAAACATTGACTCGATACAAATAAATCCTCTATTTAAAAACAATCAGCCTCACTATACTTTCAGCTTCCCTGTCAGCTCATATTGTCCTACCCCTGGCCTTCATAAACTTTGTTCCCTCTGCCTGGGACACATACTGGCTGTGAAGCTTGTTCAAGTCATTTAACCTCTCTATTTCTTCATCTGTAAAAAGGGGGATTAAAAAAATAATACTATCTACTTCGTGGGTTGTAAGGAATAAATGAGCAAATGCTTGTAAGGCACTAAGAGCAATGTCCGCCACAGAACAAGTGTTCAATGTTTAGTAATCAGCTGCCAGTGTTATCATGATGATTTTGTTGTTATTATTATCATTGTGATGGTTAATCTCCTCTTCCCATCTCTGCTTGCCTTCCTAGCTCTCACTTGTTCTCCTGTTCTGAAATCAGGGACTATTCCCAGAGCAGGTGCTCCTCCCAACAGGAGTGGGCATCCTCATCTCCCTTTTTCGGTGGTGGGAAGGGAGGCACACAAGAGGCAGTGTTTTGCCCTGGGTCCCAGGCAGGGGACTTGGTTCTAGGCTCAGCCGACTCTGAAGTCTGAGCTCTGGGTCCAGCACGCTGCACGTTCTCCTGTGGCTCTGTTCTGATTCCCCAGCTCTCTGCCTCCAGCCTGTATCAACAGCTCCCCGCTCCCTGTTTCCTCGTGAGTGGCTTGTGACTACTCTCCTTCCTGTTCAACTTACTTCTCTTCCACAGGCTTCTCTTAGTGACTGGCCCCACTGTTCACCCATATTCTAGGCAAGAACCTTGGGAATCACCTCCCCCCTCCTATTGGTCGCTCTGGCCATACCGATTGTGTTCCCTAAGCATCTCTCAAATCCTTTTATCTCCATCTCCACTGAACAGAATCTGATTTAAGACTTTCTCATCTTTCTCACCTGGATGATCATGTCAGCCTCCCCCCAGATGGTCCTTCAGTCTCTGGTCCCCACCCAGGCTGCAGGGAGAACCTTTCCAACATGTAAATCAGACCAGATCTTGCTCCTGCTTAAAACTTGCCGATGGCTCCCTGTTGTCTAATCACCTCTGAGAAAGGTCCCAAGAAAAACTCTGCAAAATAAAGGTTCTGTGGCCAAAATGTCTGGGAAATGCAGCTCACTCTGTCCCCCTCTTGGAGAGTCACTCTGCACAGGAGCGTAATGAAAGGGGCAAGAAGCCCCACGGTGAAGAATCCTGTTTAGACTTGTGGGTCCCAGTGGTTCCCAGTCTTACCTGGTGCGGTGGCCTTTTCTCCACATCCTCCTATGAACATCTAGGGGAATCGTGGTCCGAGGAATACTCCTGGGGAAACGCTGCCTGGCAGGATCAAGTTCGAGTCCTTTAGCATGATGTAAAGGGCCTTTCAAGATCAGACACCTTATCTTTCACACTCTCCTCCCCACCCCTCCTGCACCCCAAATTACCTGCACTTCCCCTTGAGTTGTTTGACGCCTCTGTGGCCTTGCTGCTAGAGGGCCCTTATTTCTACTTCCTAATGGACAAATCTCTACTAATTCTTCAAGAGTTGGCCCCAAAGGAGGGCCCCTCCTTTGTCACTCCTTCCCGTCCTTCTTTTTGAGTCCACTATTGCTTGGCCTTGTGGCTGTCCGCATTTACCTGTTTGCAGGTCTCTCTGCGCAACTGAAAGACCAGTTCAGAGTGGCCAGGCGTCTTTGCCTCCACATCCCCAGCGCTCGCCCCTCACATGGTACCTGGGTGGGATTCAGTGAGTGCTGGTTGGACAAATGGTTGAGGGACCTGGACCGGAGGTCTGAGCCTCACTGCCGGGGCTGGAGAGGACACTGCCTCCAAGGATGATTCTAAGCCAGGGTTTCTCAACCTCAGCACCAGATAACATTTTGGACCAGATAATTTGTTGTGGAGGCTGCCCCATGCGTTGTAGGACGGTTAGTGGCATTCCCAGCCTCTGTCCCCCAGATGCCAGTAGCAACCTCCTTCCCCAGTGTGACAATCAAAAATGTCTCTGGACATTGCCAATTGTCCCCTGGGGAGCGGAATCATCTCTGGTTGAAACCACTGTTTAGACCTAAGTGACTCTCGGTGTCTTCTTATCTCTGGACAGGTGGTCTTTTTCTCAGTTTAATCCATCATCCCTCTTGTCCTTAAAACTTCCTCAAGGAGAAAAAACCCTCCTCCCATACCTGAGGCTGAGCTTCTCTTCCTCTGGGGAGGGTAGGGGTAAATTCCAGGAAGGGCACAGCTTCAGTGGCCTCTCTGGGGATGGTGGAGCCAGCCTGGAGGGTGAGCTTGTGTTGTCCCTGGCGCTAGGGAGGCATTTAGGATGGATAGCATCTGTGCTAGTTCCCATGAGAGAGGATCCTGGGGAGGTTTATAAAGCAGCCTTGCAGACAGAGAGCTGCCAGCCTGGTCTGTGCTTTCTGAGAAGCGCATCCATTCGATAGTATGAAACTCCTATCTACTTACTTCCCGTCCTTGCGGGAGCCTGGGAAGGAGGGAGGTCTCTCCTACAGCTGCCTCTCACTCCTGTTCCACCCTTACAGTCAGCACCGAGGGGAGCCAGGCCTGTGCCAAAGGCTGTGAGCTCTGTTCTGAGGTCAACGGCTGCCTCAAGTGCTCGCCCAAGCTGTTCATCCTGCTGGAGAGGAACGACATCCGCCAGGTGGGCGTCTGCTTGCCGTCCTGCCCACCTGGATACTTCGATGCCCGCAACCCCGACATGAACAAGTGCATCAGTGAGTGTGGGCAGGGCTGGAGAAGGGCAGTAGAGGCTCTGGACTCTGGGGGCGGGTGCTTTGAATTGTTGGTGGCCTGCAGGAGGAGTAGAGGGGATACTGAGGAAGGGAGAGAAGGCTTCTGATTCAAGCACTCAGCTGCTGGCCAGACATCTCCCCCAGATATCCCAGCCACATTTCCAACTCCGTGTGTCCACATCAGAACCACGCCTCCTCCCTCCAAACCTGCACTGACCTGTATTCCCACAGGTCACTCTCAGTGTCCCAAGCCATCACCCAAGGTACAGACCTGAGAGCCAGCCTCTCATTTGTGCCACCCCCCATCCATCCAATAACCGAGTCGTCCCTGCTCCATCTCCTGTCTATCTTCACTCCCACTGTCTTGTCCAGGTTTCCATCACCTCTCTCCTGGACCATCGCATTGCCTGTTGACTGTCCTCCAACCTCATCTGGTTCCCTTTGGCCTTCCCTCTGCACTGTAGCCATAAATGAGATTCTGAAACACACAACGTACGCAATCACACTTCCGCTTAAAAACCACTGCTGCATCCATTGACAGCATGGGAATTCAAGCCCTGGTCAGCCTTCTCTCCCCCCACCCCTTCTTCCCCAGGTCTTCTTACACAGCTCCACTCTCCCACACCAGTTAGAGTTCCATGTGCTCCAAGGCACGTGCTGTCACACCTCCATCCCGTCTCAGCTGTGACATGGTGGGGGACACACAATGAACACACTCCAGTGAATAATGCCAATGCCCCCTCCCATCTGTTCAGTGCCTTGGTGTTTAGAATGCATTCCAGATCTAATTCAGTTGAGCCTCATAACAGCCTTTGGAGGGAGCTGGGACCTAAGTGATGGTACCCTTTTTACAGCTGATAACATTGAGGCCTGGAGGGGAAGTGATGGGCCCAAGCTCACCCAGCTCGGGTTCTAATCCCAACTCTGCTATTTATTCATTGTGTGGCTTTGGGCAAGTCACAGCCTCTCAAAACCTCATCTTCAAAATGGGAGGACTAGTTTTTATCTCCTAAGGTTGCTGTGAGAGGCATATGGAAAGCTCTTAGTGTCTGGCACTCAAACAATGGTAGCTGCTATTGTTGCTATTTTTGTTCATCTTTTACCTGCAACCAAACCGGGAGTCAGGAACTAGGAGGCACAGGGGAGGGAGGAGTGGGGGCAGGGAGCTTGTGAGGATGGACGTAGCACCCTGGGGCTGCCCTCTTGGTCCTCAGGGTTTTTGGGGTAGGAGTTCCTGGCTGTGCCAGCTCCTGGGAAACTGGCAGCTCAGGCTTCAGGTGCCAGAGACTGGAAGGCAGGCAGCCCCACCCACAGTCTGGGAAGGGAGGGATCGTGAAGCACCCTGCCTGCTTCCAGCCTAGCCGGCAAGCCCCCTCCCCACCCCTGCTACTTCCCCTGAGGAGGGAGAGCTGGCAGGAGGGGATCAGAGAGGGACCCAGGAGTCGGACCAAGGTGGTTCCTGGAACTTGGTCTTGCAGAGAGAGAGGAATTTGCCCTGAGATTGCTCCTGCCTCCTCCAAGCTGATTCTTTCTGACCTGTGCAGGAGGAGGACCAGGGTTTGGGGTGTTGTGGATGCCCAGCAATGGGCGAAGAGGAGACCACATAGCCACTCTTGGGGGGTCATTGTGTCCCTCAGTTTGATCCTCTGGAGTGCCATGAGATGCTGGGACCCTCCTCTATCACCCTCACTAATTGAAGAGAACCCTGCCCCCTCCTGTGAAATCGGCTCTCTTGGTTCCAGGGCCTGGGATTGGGTTGGGGTTGTCTGACCATGGCAGGAGTCCCAGGAGGCCCTCAGGAGTGGCCCCTTCAGCCACCCCTCCCCCACCCCATCCTTGCCTTCCTTCCTCTTCCTCCCAAGGCTCCTCTGCAGTAGTCACTGCTCCAGACCCAGTCCCGTCCTGTGTGGCGGGGAGTGGATGGGTGGGCAGTGGGGATAGGGATGAGAGGATGTGTCCACTCGAGGCTGAGCCAGAACCCCCAGTCTGGTCCTCCCCTCAGAATGCAAGATTGAGCACTGCGAGGCCTGCTTCAGCCACAACTTCTGCACCAAGTGTAAGGAGAGCTTGTACCTGCACAAGGGCCGCTGCTACCCGGCCTGTCCCGAGGGCTCTGCAGCGGCCAACGGCACCATGGAGTGCAGCAGTCCTGGTAGGTGTGGGGGGCGCAGCAGAGGGTCCAGATCCCAGGGGGAGGGGCAGGGCCTGGAGATCTGAGCAGGGACAGCCGGGCTGGGGCCCTGTGCCAAGAAAGCTTACCCCACGACCACCCTCTGAGGTTTCTCTCAGGACTTTCCCACCCTCTGGACTAAAGATGCCTCCAGCCCAAGGCAGGTGGGAGGGGCTGCCCTGGGGAGTTCTGGGCCAGGAGAGGAGACGTGACCCCTCCTCCTCTTCCTTCTTTCCATCTTCCCTCCCTTCCTGCCAGCACAATGTGAAATGAGTGAGTGGTCCCTGTGGGGGCCGTGCTCCAAGAAGAAGAAGCTGTGTGGTTTCCGGAAGGGCTCTGAGGAGCGGACACGGAGAGTGCTCCACGCCCCTGGTGGGGACCACACCATCTGCTCCAACACCAAGGAGACCCGGAGGTGCACAGTGCGGAGGATACCCTGTCCCGAGGGTGAGCTGCAGCCTCTGCCTCCCTGGGGTTGGGGGTCAGGCACAGCCACAGGAGGTCTGGCCACCTGTGCTTCCTGCCTGTGGCCCAGGAGAGGGCCTCAAGCCAGGGCCAGATGGGGAGCCCCAACTCAAGACCCTCTGCTGTGCAAACCAGTGCCAAGTCCTGGCAGAGGGCAACCCCCAGAACTCTGTGTGGTGGGAGCTGGAAGATTCTGTGTCCATATCCTTCCAGTTTCTCCATTTCTTCTGAGCCAGCAGATGTTGGCACTGGAAGGGCCCCCAGAGGTCAGGTAGGGGTGTGGAAGCGGGTGCTAAGATCCAGAGAGCTGTGATGATCCGGCCAAGGGCATACAGCCTGCATTGGCAATGATGTGGCAGCTGGCCCCAGAGGCAGTAGTGTGGGGTGGAGGAGTGGCAGGCCACCCTGCCTGTCCTGAGACTTGCCCTGAACATCTGGGAAATGCTCTTGGTCCATTGGATCCAAGGTCTGAGGAAGACCTGAGAAAGAGGAGGGTGTCTGGTTCATCGAGGGGTGTGGGGGCCCCCCTCTCAGTGCCCACATCACAGCGTCCTCTGAAGTGGCTGCTGGTCAGAGAAGACCTTGAGGGGACCCTGACTGTGTAAGGAAGCATCTCCAGGCCCCCCCCAGCTTCCTCCCCCCTCCTCTCCTGGGGCCCTTGGCCGTGCCCAGGGCCCCCCTGCTGTGGCAGGATGCCCTTTGTTGACTCTTCCTGCTGTTGGGGTTGCAGGGCAGAAGAGGCGGAAGGGAGGCCAGGGCCGGCGGGAGAACGCCAACAGGAACCTGAGCAGGAAGGAGAGCAAGGAGGCGGGCGCCAGCTCTCGGAGACGCAAGGGTCAGCAAGAGCAGCAGCACCAAGGGACAGTGGGGCCGGTTACCTCTGTGGGGCCCACCTAGGGACATTGTTCAGCCTCCGGGCCCATGCAGAAAGAGTCCAGCGCTGCTCTGTGTGATGAAAGCTTTACTGAACGCGCGTGCTGGGGGCAACACGGACACACACTCTCCTTACATCCATGGACAAAGACACACACACACAGACCTCGTGTCCAAACATGCAACCAACATACATGCACACACGTGCACATGCACACACACAATCGAGGCTGCTGGAGGACACTTCTATCCCTCGGACATCTCTGTGTGAACAGGGTGGGGAGCTGGAGGGCTCATCTCTGCCTGGCAGAGGGCCCAGCAGCACACGCTTGGTTTGCGAAGCTCCCTGTGGACGTGTCAGAGAACCTCTCCCAGCGTCCAAGCCCAAACTCTGCAGAGCGGAGCCTCCTCAGGAGCTGCTAGGATTGGCCCCGTGTGGCAGACAGGAGCCAAAGCTTGGGGACTGTTCAGCATTTCCAGTTGTGTGACTTTATCATTAGAGAGTATTGTTACACACCCATGATCCATATCAGGGCTGCCCTGACTCTGAAAACTGCTTAAAGGTTTATTTCAAATTAAAAACAAAAACCAAATGACCACAGTAGCCACAGACACCGCATTCCTTTTCAGGGTACAGGGGTTGGCGGGGTGCGCACGGGAGCTGGAAGGGACGGGGCTGAATTTTGAGAGACCCCTAATGGCCTCCTAGGTGGAAGGTCCAGAGCAGGAAGAAAACTTTGGGGTTACTCAGGGTGATAAGCAGCTTTTCTACATCCTTGCTACTCAGAGTGTGGCCCAGCATCAACGTTATCCTCGGGCAGCTTGTTAGAAATGAGAATCTCAGGCCCCATCCCAGACCTGATGGCCTGCATTTTAACAAGGTTCCGGGGGACTGGCACACACATTCAAGTTTGAGAAACACTGCTCTGATCCCCTCTAAGGACTGAGTGAAGGGTCTTGGCCAGCTTGCAGCAGGAGGACTTCTAGTCAGCTATAAAGGAAGACTTTCCATCCGGGAGGGGTAGAATCTACATGCTGAAGGGCGCACTAGGGCAGGGAGTGCTGAGGCTCTCTGAGACGGTTGGGGATGGTCAGATCCAGAGGCAGAACAGTGGATGGAATGGCCTCGGGTGGCATTCTGAAGTGCCCACTGGTAGCCGTCCGTGCACCAGGCTCTGGATGAAGTGTTTGGTTTCCAGAGGGGAGCCAGACATGGACCTTGCTCTCATGGAGCTTAGAAGTGGGTGGAGGTGACAGGTGTGAATCAAGCAGTCATCCAGATAAGTGTATAATTACAAATAGGTGGCATTCAGGGCAGGCAACTCCTGGCAAACAGCTATGAAAGTGAATGAAACGGAATAAAAATAAAAGACTCTATCTCAGGGAAGCAAAGAAGGCGATGTTTGAGCCCAGCTCTGAAGGATGAGTGGAAGGAGTTCAGACAGAGCAGGAGGAGCATTCTAGACCAGCGCTGTCCAACAGAAACATGATATGAGCCACTTGTATAATTTAAAATATTCTAGTAGCCGCACTTAAAGAATAAAAAGAAACAGGTGAAGTTAATTTGATCTTTTATTTAACCAAATATATGCAACATATTATCTTTTCAACACGTTATCAATATAAGAAAGTATTTATGAGATCTTTTACCTTCTTTTTCTTTTACTGAGTCTTCAAAATTCTGCATGTATTTTTACACTTAGAGCAGATCTTAATTCAGACACTAAATTTTCACCAGAAATATTTGATCTGTATTTAGATTTCGTAGAAATTCAAGTTGCAAAGTAGATTCATATACCCAAGATGTTTAAAGAATAGTTAACAGTTTTCCAGTAACTGAATTAACAATTCAGTTCTTCAGTTGCACTGGCTGTGTTTCATGTGTTCACTAGCCCTATGTGGCTAGTAGCTATTGTACTGGACAGCATAGTCCTATACAGAGGGCATAGCACATACAAATGTCCTGTGGCAGAAAGGAGCTTTGTGTTCAAGGCGCTGAAAGAAGGCCAATAGAGCTGGAAGGTCTGGAGGGCAAGTCAGGTGAGAGGATTCCAGAAAGGTCACATGGAGTTGGATGTAGTCTCAGAACCCAGGGAGGCTGTTGAAGGGTTTTAAACAGCAGGCCAGCATGATCAGGTTTGCATTTTGCAAAGATCATGTTGGCTGTAGTGTAAAAGACAGATGTCAGGCTCCGGGGGGAAGGATAACTCTAGAGAAGGATGGAGAGGTGGGACAGGTGTGGGAAGGCTGGAAGGTTTGGGAGGTGGCATCTCAGGTCTGTGCACCTGACCTCTGTGGGGCTCATCCCCCCATACCTGTGAGCCCCTTCACTGCTGGTCAGGAGCCTAGGCGGTCACGAGCTGCGGCGGCCGGCTCCGGCCTCTCCCCCAGCTGCTCACTTTGCCTCCTCTCCCTGACCCTGGCTCTGTCTTTGCCAGTCTCTCTGGCCCTATCAGTCTTCCATCTCTGATTTCTGCCTCTCTGCCTTTGCCCTCCTTGTTTCTCTGACTCTATCCTTTCTCTCTCGAACGAATACAGTGTCTATCTTTTTGTCACGCTGTCTTTCTCTGTTCCCACCTCCTCAGCCTCTGACTAGATTTGCGTGCGCCATTTTCCTCTCTGTTTTCCTCTTTCTTCTGGGTATCGATCCTCAGTCCCTGCATGTCTTGGCTGTCTCCGGTTCTGACTTGTCCCAGTCTCCCAGATCCTTAGGTCCTCACTACTCAGAGCGTGGCCCCCCGAGCAGCAACCTCGGCCTCATCTGGGAGCTAGGGCAGAATCGCAGACCCCTCCCAGACCTAAAGAATCTCAATCTGCCTTGTAACAGATCCACCAGGTAATTCACGCGCATGTTAAACGTTTCAGAAGCACGGTCTTAAGCTTTCCTCTAAAACAACGTCAAAATGAAAATCCAGAACCTTAGCAACATGGAGTGATCTGGATCCTCCTGTAACTCCTACGTCATCCTGGTGAAGCTGAGACATTCTGCTTTGCTGCATCGCCTCCTAAAGCTGCTCCTGAGGCTCTAGGCAGAGAAGGAAGGGACCAGAACATGGGCTGTAGGGGGGCCTGAGCTCCCACATGTGTGGAATTACTGGTGAGAGGGAATTCTCCTAATACCAATACACCGGGGCTTCCGGGTGCCGTCCCAGCGCATCCTTGCAAACAGCGCCGCCCGGCCTACCCTGTCTGTCTCACTCCGCCCTTTCAAGAGTAAGCATGTTTTTTTGAGCTGGAGGTGGGATGTGGGTTTCAAGATGGGGGCAGTTACCTGGTCACAGCCCTAGGAGCAGCCCACATTGGATTGATCCCAAGCCACATGTTGTGATTTTCAGAGCGAGCAAGTGCTGGAGCGAGGGAGTCATGTCAAGATTCCTAATCCTACTCCACGGCCTAGGCGACAACAGCACGTGATTTGTATGTGGCTCTTACCTGCCCACATTGTCATTTGGAAAATGTTAGCTCTTTCCTCTCCAGGATCACAGACTTGTCCAGCCTAACACATTTCTGACCTCCATATCCAGTGCCAGCTCTGGTATGTTTCAAACCAAGCCTCCAGAGAATGGATTTGTTTTCCATTTCAACATTTTGGGCGATGGGGTTGTGTTTTCTGGGCTTGTTTTTTGAAGTGTTTTTTTCTCCCTTCTGCTTTGTTTGGTTTGGTTTGGAAAGACTGAGAGGGAGTTTAGGAAAAGGGTCAGCTCCCCGGGCCCTGATTCAAGTCCCTGACACAGGGCCACTAATCCAGGGGCTGGCTTTTCCGCCCCTGACTCCTCCAGCTGTGGTCTGGACCAGATTTATGCGAACAACAGGTGGAAACTCTGGTGAAAAGTGGTAAGGGTAGAAAAACCACGGAGGGAACAGGTTCTGTTCGGAAGGATTCAGTGGATTCATTGCAAAGGGGCTGGAGGACTATCTGGCTGGTAAAAGCGAGGAGGAACAAAAGCCTTGTTATAGGAAAGTAGAGAAGATCTGAAGATTAGATGCCTCAGGGGTGGGGGGGGGGTGTTTGCTGAGCCCGGGCATACCAGAGCTGGGTGCACCTGCTTTGGTGTGGCATACCTCCTGGCTCTCCGGGAGGGAAGGAGCCGACACAGGGTGAAGAATAAACAGGTTTTAGCTAGAGGCTTGGTTGAGGCTCCTTGAAGCATCACATAGACCCTGGATGAGCAGCCGCTGGTGGGGATGGTGGGAGAGCTGCTGAAGGTAGGCCGTTGCCTTTCTCTGGCACCTCTAGCTAACCAGGTTGGTGGTGAGAAGGATAAGAGACCCAGGCCAGTGGCTGGAGAAGGTGGCTTGGGTCTGACCCCAGAGCCTTCCAGAACTTAAGCAGGAAGTTGCGAAACAGGGCTACATTTTGAAAGAGAAAGTATGTGAAATATGGTTCCTCCCTCGCCCATTCGCTCTCCCGGAGCTTGTGCAGGGAGGTGGGTAAGATGGAATCCTGGCTGGACTCAGTCTGCTGTGGGAAAGAGGGCAGAGCAGAGCCCTCAGGGAGCCCTCAGGCCAGGCCACAGCAGCTGCCAGCCTTTGGTTATTGATCATTGTTATTGGGATGCATTTTTCCATCTGTTGAGCATCAGCCTGGCCCACAGAGAAGGCCGGCTCCTTCCTCTGGCTGAGTTTCGTCTCCCCAAAGGGCTGGCTTCTGAGGGATCCTTCTGCAACCCAAAATGTACCATGGGCTGCTGATTAAATACTTGGAATGTCTTCAGGTCGAGCCAGGCCTGTCCATAAAATGGGAGGCATTTTGGCAGTTGCAAGGGCCCTGGCACCCAGTCTTGGCACTGGTGCGGCTGTCTTCTTCAAGGAGCTGGGGTGGGCCTCCCGCCAGCATGCTTCCCTGGGAAACATCGAAGTGAGTTAAAGTCAACAATGAGTTCATCTCCAAAAGGAATAAGCCGGCAGCCTTCAGGGCAGGGGAGCAGGAGGAGGGAGGGGCAGGGATTTAGGGGCGGTAGAGGGGGCTAAGTGATGCTGGAACGGCCACACCAGATCCAAGCCTGTCAAACGAGCTGGCAGCTCAAGGAACAAAGAAAAGTTCTTTCCCAGGCCAGCCCTGGAAAGCTCACTTGGCAAAGGTGGTGACAATGACGGTGTCACAATCCTGGGGACCATGGGAAGTGTTCTCTCAAGGACTGGGAGCTGGAGCCAGACACTGACTGGGAAAGAGGCTAGGGCAGTCGGCTCGGTGGATCTGGGAACTCTGGTTCTGCTGGCCCCAGGCCTGCCTGGGGAGCACATGAAGATGGCCATCCGGGCCACTGAACTCCACTTTCTCATCTCGAGGACTCAAAGGAGGAGGACTCAGGTGTCGAGGCCAAGTGAAGAGCAGGCTCCTGATTGCAAACCCAGCCTTTTTGGCTCAACGTCTCTATCTCTAGCTTGATCTCTGAGGACTTTCCATTTGGACAATGGTTCCTGATTTGAGCCAGTGCCTCACTTCTGTGCTCTTCACCGCCTGGAGCATGAGGAGACCACATCCTAAAGGACATCGGACTGCTCTCCACTCACCTGAGCTGATACACCGTGGGACACAGGAGCCAACGGCAGAGCGA
Source organism: Equus asinus (assembly GCF_041296235.1). Lineage (NCBI taxonomy): Eukaryota > Metazoa > Chordata > Mammalia > Perissodactyla > Equidae > Equus > Equus asinus. Next base: position 85,160,444 of record NC_091794.1, read on the forward strand.
AACCCAAAATGAGCCACACTCTGGGACCCGCCCAAGGGGAGCCACCTCGCTTTAGGTACCGAGTGGAATCCTGGGCTGCCCAGCCTCTGTTCAAGGACTGGGCTCTGAGTGGAGGGAGAGGAGCAGTGCCTCCCTGCTTTGGACAGAAAAGCCCAATGATGGCCTGGCAGCTGCTTGTGCCAATGGAGATGCACGTAACCCATCTGGTTCAGACTTCAGCTCTGCCCCAGGGGCTGGGAGACTGGCAACAACTGCCTTGAATATATACTTGGCCTTTCTCCCAAGGGCAGGACCAATGCGATAGGCTATGTTTGATTTCTCTCATGCCCTCCCATTCATTCTCACAAGGTATTTTATTGTATGAGGTATTTGCCTACGATGCATATTTACAATTCTTTTCCCACCACCAAACCAACAAAATGTCCACAGACATTGCATCTCAATTTCTCACAAACACATTCTCATTGCATTCCCATGGTTTACCCTTCTCCTATTTCCCTCTTTTTAAAAACAACAACAACAAAAAAACCTGCTTCACCCTTCTGTTCTTTCTGATTCCCCTCTGTGTTGACTGACTTCGGCTTCTCCGCTCTCCCAGGGAGCTTTTGCGGCCCCCTCCCACCACCACCCTTTGTCTTCCTCTGCTTTTGCTGTGTCTCCACAGGTTCTTCAGAGCCATGGTTTGCCCAGTCCATATTTCCCCTGTATACTGGGCCAGTTGCATTTGTCATTTTTTATTAAGGCTACATGGTTGTTGAATGAATGAAAAAAAGTGAACAAATGAAAAGGTCCTGCTTGAATGGATTTAGTCTCCTATTGTTCCTGGAGATCATAGTTATTAATAGCGCTTACTCCTTTTTCCTTCTGGAGAGAAAAATAAGGCCAGCATCAAAGTTCGTGAGGGCCTGGGACCAAAAGCAACCTGACTTTGATCTTTTGGTCATTTGGCCACAACTGGCTGTGACAACCCAGCTTTCCAGAGTCATCTCCCGCCACTCCCATCCCCCACCTCATCTACTCTTCTACTCAGAACACTTCAGTGGCGCCCAATACAAATAAACTTCTAAGTTTCAATGCCTTTGTCCGTGCTGTTCCCTCCACCTAAAATGTACTTCCCCATGCTCCCATCTGTAGATCTACTCATATTGCATACCCAGATCAAATTATTATGTGAAGGAGCTCCCCTCATCGGTAGTTGCCCCTCCTTCTGTGTCTCTATGGACCATCTGTAAACCTTTATCACATCTAGGTCGATGCTCCCAGTCGAATGTCAGCTCCTGAGAGCAGGGACTGTGGGATTCATTATTGCATTCCCTGACCTTTCCCAAGTCTGATGAAGCTGTGAGTGCAGTTGGAGACATACTTATAATAATGGCGAACATTTATATAGCACTCACACTCTTCTAAGCCCTTTACTTGCCTCACTGAATCCTCAACAGGAGGTGGATACCATTATTCTGCCCATTTTACAGATGAGAAAACTGAGACCCAAAGAAGTGAAGGGATGTGACCAAGGGCACGCAGACAATGAATGGTGGAGCCAGAATTTGAACTCAGGTCGTTTGGCTGCGTTACTGCCTACCTGTGTGGAAACTCACATTTTGCATGTCCTTTCCCCACCTGCAAAACATGATACCCAGACTTTTCAGAGCCTCACTCTTTTATTAGCAAGAGGAGAGGGATCCAGGGGGTGGATCACATGTGCCCACAAATAATGCTATAAGGTCCTCACCAGCATCCACCGGGCCCTGCCTCTCCACTCCAGCCTGTCATCAGCATCCTTTGTTCCTGAAGCTGCTTAAGACCGCCTTACCACCACGTGGCTGCCAGTGTGTGTGCCAGCGTGGGGCCATGGTGGCTGCCTCCAGACGCTCCTGAAGCCACCCATCCGGCATGCAGCCCCTGAAGACTGCAATGTGCCAGGACCACCTCGGGCAAAACAGAGAGTCTCTCTTTTCTACCTGTGTAGATCACCAAAGTGGGTCTCACAAAGACCGTGGACAAAGGGCTCACTGGATTTCTGCGTGAAGTCCTCTTCTCCTTTGGGCTCAGAACAAGTCCCGAGGCTCAGCCAGGGGGCTGGCAGACCACTGCTGCTCCTCCCAGACTCCCTTTTCTCCTCTGCATGGGCTCCCTCTGCCCACTTGCCCTGAAATTTAAACCTCTGCAGAGAGCCCCCTGCTGGTCCACTGAAGCATCAGCTACTCTCAGATGGGTAGTGGACCCCCTCCTCTGAAGTTCCAAGACAGAAAAAACTAAATGTACCACCATATTGAAACAGGCAACGTTCCCTCTCGGAGGTCAGTGGCAAATGGACAGTCCACTAGTACTCAGTTACATGCCTAGTCAATGCGCAGAACACATGCCGGAGCCCTCGGACGGGGCGGAGGGCAAGCTTCTGTAAAGGGCCAGGTAGTAAACACTGAAAGGCCTCTGTTGCAGCCACTCAGCTCTGCCATCATAGTGCAAAAGCAGCCAGAACCCTATGTAAACAAATGGTGTGACAGTGCTCCTATAAAACTTTATTTATGAACCCTGAAATTTGCATTTCATTCATAGTCTTCAGGTATCACAAAATATTATTCCTATTTTGACTTTTTTCAACCGTTGGAAAGTATAAGGACCATTCCTAGCTCGCGGGCCATATGAAAACAGGCAGCTGGTTGGATTCGCCGGGCCGGCTGTGGTTGGCTTACCCCTGCCCTCGGAGATGAGCTCGCTTTAGTCCTGGTACTCGGTGAGGTGGGGGATGGGGGAACACAGCAGGAACCTGAGTCCTCAGGTGCTGGGTGCAGAGGTCAGGCACCCTGGGGATTTGCCCAGCTCTGGCTGGAAGCAAAACTGACAATTCTCAAGTCTCTCAAATAGATGTTTAAAGCATCTAGAAGATTCCTCCAAACTGGTTACACAGTGAGTTGGAAAGATTGCTTTTCCTGAGATGATGGGAGGGGTAGACTTACCCTTTTCTAATCAAGGCTCTCAAAAGCGACAGAAGTCAAGGTCTTGCTCGGTTCTTCCTCTGCTGCTTGAAAAGGTATTCGTCCTACCTTTCTTCCACACCTCAGCCTGAGTCTCTACTTCGGAAGTAAGATTTTGTTCCCAGTCTAGACTAGACTGCAAGGGAGCAGGAGGCCAAGGAAAGCCTCAGTGTCTCGCTGGGCAGAAGCTGCCCCGAGGGCAAGTCTGACCTTCTGACAGGCAGAGGTCCCCCTGCCACATTGATTTCAGGAGTTGACTCTTCAGATTTTTTATTGTGACATTGTTCTTCTGGAAGCAATCCAATGGAACCGGTTAACATTTTTAAAAAGTGTTTTCCTAAGGAAAAAGGGGAGGTGGGTAGAAGATGAGGGGGTAAAGAATTACACAAAGATTTAGTCTAACGGCGTAAAAATCAAAAAGCTCATTGGACAGATAGATATCGAGTGTAATAGGAAACACGCCGATCCTGGCGACATGACTTAATATGGGCCCTCCAGCCGCCCTGGAGCTTAAACAATTATCTACGATTTGGAATTACTCTTCAAATTCCCACATCAGTGTGTGTTCTGGATCCACTTCTCAGGATGCAGCCAGCAATCTTGAGTTATCTAAACCAGGCTGAAAATTAGAGGCCATTAATAGCATCTCATAAAATTGCTTCTCAGATTTTCTTAAGCAGAATTTGATGAGGACCACAGGGATTCAATAAGAGGAAGGAGCAAAATGCTGCTAGTTATTTTTCCAAAGCTTAATCTAGGGATCTTTTTGAAGAGCTCCCTACCCAGCAATGAGATGAATGCCAAGACCAATACAGACTGTTTTTCCCACTTAGAAGTGGTGACCAGACACATCATCCATGAAGAAGTTTCTTGGGGTTCCCAGAGGTGAGTCTCTTAGCCACTTTTCATAGCCACCCAGCCTGCCATCTTGTTATATCCTTGTCCAAAAACTTCCCAGGCATCCTAGACTGAAAGCTGAGGGCAATTTGGCCAATGAAGCTCCAATTTAATACATTTATTTTTCTCATATTCTCTTGTAAACTGTTGGAGTTGTATGACCAAGGACTCTCTCTTTTTGTTTTCTACAAACCAAATTAAAAAACCAAAACCCTGAAAACATATTCCGAATGTTTCTCTGTTCTTCTAGGATCCCAGAGCGTCTGCTTGGGGGCTATAACTGTTTCACATTGAGCAACAGCCACTCCAGGGGCCCAGCAGGCAGGGGTCAATTCATCATGGACTTGCCAGAGGAGACTGGCTAGAGAAGCCTCTGCTCTCAGTTCAACTGAGAAGGATGAACCAACAAGCTGGCACTAATTAAGGGCTAATGGCTTTACAATGGAGCATTGCCAAAGGATAACGACCCTCTGGCTGCAGCATAAATATCAAGGCACTTGGGGTAGAGCCAAGACATATATTTCCAGAGTGCATTAGACACTGCCGCAGCCTTCCTCACCATGGCTCTGCTGAGAAAAAGGGAGGATTTAAGATGGGTGGAAAAAGAGCTAGGTCTTACTAGGGCTGCCTTCTGGTCAGCTGGTCAGAAAGCCTCACAGTGCCTTGTGGGAAAGACTTTGCTTTTCAGGAGATCTCAAACTTTTGTGCATACAAGAATCACCAGAGGAGCAGGTTAAAATGCATGTTCTTTGGGCCCCACCTCCGGAAGGTCTGATTTAGGGAGCTCTGGGGTGAAGCCCAAGATCCTGCATTTTCAACCAGTTCCCCCACGTGGTTCTGATGCTCGTGGTCCTCAGACCACACTTTGAAAAGAAGCTGCTGCTGCTTGCCCATTAGATCCCAGTGAAAACGTCTTTACAGAATGAAGAAGAAAGTGAGGTCAAGATTCTCTTCTCCCTGTGAAAATACCAGTCCATTCTTTCCCTTTAGAACTTGGCACAAGGCTGTTGCAGAAAGGTGGCATTTTGAGCCAACTCCTGCTGGGGTCTTCCCATTCACCAAAAACCCTGTGGTTACAAGGAGCAAGATTCCAGGGAATGAGGAGCCAACTATGAGTCGGGAGGAAAAGAGAAAGCATCCTGTCTACATGGGGTGTACCATTTCTGCTATGCTTTCTTATACCATAATTCATATGATCACACCACAGTCTTTCAGGGTAGTTAAATTAATACATCTGTTCTAAAGTTGAGGAATTGTAGGCCTGGAGCATGTCTTGCTTCCTCTGGTCACTATGGCATCAAGAAGGAGAGAAAAAATCTGCTACAATTGTGATCAGCAGGGCAGGCAAACCAAATCAATAACTTCAGCTTTACCTATCTTGATCAGGCTTATTATCAGCTGGTAGAACTGAGGTTGGTTGTCAGGATCAGCAAATACTGTCGTAAAAGGATTGATGGATCTGATTATAAAAATAGATGGAAAACTCAGATGATAAACGCAAGCTGAGTCTGAGAACAGGAGAGAAACAACCCACCATATCATCTGGGAAAATGAAACTCCTTGGCAAGACTTCACAACAGCCTGATCCAAAATTTCATAATGAAATTATGTCTCTGATCAAAGCCTGAATGAGCTCATGGGCTGATTTTTGCCATTCGTGTTTATTCTGGTTTGAACCAAACTGAGGCATCAGAAACACATTATCTTCGTCTTTTCTCCAGGAGTGGGCCATTGCACCCTCGCTTAGGGGACCAAAGGGACAGTGTGAGGCAGAAGGGGATATCTTTGGATCCTCACTGGGCATGAAGTTGTTTCTGACTGGCTTTCAGAGACCCCCTCCGACACCTTGTCAGAGTCAGGGCCTTTCTAGCAAAATTGTGTTAAGTCTCACGATACGTGCCCTTGGGGCAATAAAAGTGAGTCTCAAGGGGGAAAAGATATTTCCCCCTTTTGTCTAGGACATGGCCTGCTTTTGCCCTAGAAAGAATGTTTTTCAGTTTGTTTCCGACTCAGAAAAATAAAGACTCACTCCCCCCCCCCGCCCCCCCAATTAGAGTTCCTCACTTTATACCAAGTTGTTTGTTTTTACGGAATGAGCTACACCACAAGCTGGATTCCACCTTCTTCCTGCCTAACCACCTCTTCTCTGGACCTAGGCACAGTGATGGGCAACCCCTAACAACCTGAGGTGCCAACAAAAGAGAGAGGGCTTCTTGGTTGAAACACTGGCATCTAGAGAGTTTATTTTGACTAATAGAAACAGAAATCTTTGGGTCTTACCACCCTCGTTTCCCCTCAAGGCAAGAGGTATTCCCATCTGCTATTGATTAAATGTTTGTGTTCCCCTAAAATTCATATGTTGAAGCTCTCCTCTCAATGTCATGATATTTGGAGATGGGTCCTTTGGGAGGTAACGAGGTTTAGATGAGGTCATGAGGGTGGAGCCCCCTGGATGGGATTAGTGCCTTTATAAGAAGAGACCAGGGTCCTCCCCCGTCTCGCTAACATATGAGGACACAGTGAGAAGACGACTATCTGCAAGCCAGGAAGAGAGTTCTCACCAGGAACCCAACTGTGTGGGCACACTGACCTTGGACTTTCCAGTCTCCAGCACTGTGAGAAATAAATGTTTGTTGTTTAAGCCACCCAATCTATGGTGTTTTTTTTAGAGCAGGCCGAGCTAAGACACCACCTATTCATCCTTCATTCAATGAATATTTATTGAGTCCTTACTGTCTATGTTTCAAGTGTTGTTCTAAGTCTTGGAGATATAGCAGGGAACAAACTTACAAGGTCCCTGCTCTCAAAAAGTTTATGTTCTAGCTTTGGAGAAGTAGCCAATAAACTTGTAAATAACAAAGTTCAGCTAGTGATAAATGCCATGAAGTAAATAAAACAGAATAATGTAACAGAATAACTGCAGAAGGATGGGAATTGGCTGATTTAGATAGATTAGACAGGAAAGACTTCCCTCAGGAGGAAGAGTCGCCAGATAAAATATAGGATGCCCAGTTAAATTTAAATTTCAGAGAAACAACGAATTTCTAAGTATAAGTAGGCCCCAAATATTGACATATTTATACTAAAAGTTATTCATTGTTTATCTGAAATTCAAATTTAACTGGGCATCCTGTATTTTTATTTGCTAGATCTTGCAACCCTACCAGTAGGTGACATCTGAGCTGAGAACTGAATGAGCAGAAGGAACTAGCCATGCAGATTTAGGGAAAGAGTGATTCAGCCAGAGGGAACATTCAGTGTAAATGTCAAAATAACCAGAGGGAGGGAAGTATGCATGAGGTCAGATAAATAGCAGGGGCCAGATCCTGCAGAATTCTGTAGGCATGGCAAGAAGTTTGAGTTTCTCCCTCTCTGTCTCTGTCTCTCTTGAACTCTAAGAGTGACAATAAATTATTGGAGTTTCAAGGAGATGGGTGACAAGATCTGATTGATGTTTGGCTGCGGTGTGGTCAGCCAGTTTTGGAAGGGCTTAGAGGATAAATTCAGAAGATAATTAAATGGACGCTTGTGCCATTGGCCTGCGAAGAGGTTTCTGCGTTTACGGGTGGGCCCATCTGGGAGCTCTGGGCCGCGCGTCCAGGGTGACCAGGCGGTTGCTATGGACGGGCGGCTTGGCGGTTGCTAGGGAGAGAGAGGGGCGTGGGCCCGACGCAGGGCGACTGCTAGGCTGCCGGGGCGGGGGCGGGGCCAGGAGTGTGGCGGCGCGCCGCGCGCGTGCGCAGGAAGTCGCGCAGGGGAAGGCTGGGGCGCGAGCGGAAGTGACGTAGCTCTGCACACGTGGTCCGGTGTGGTTCGAGCGGGTCCCCTCGGCCGGGCCTGGGGCGTTACGAGCTCTTTCCCTTTACGTAGGCCGGACCTAGAGCTCCGGTCCCCGTCGCGTCGGCAAGATGGTGAAGCCCAACTACAAAGGACGGAGCACCATCAACCCGTCTAAGGCCAGCACAAACCCCGGTACAGGCGGCGGGGCTCGCGGAGGGTGGAGCTTCGAGAAAGCTTGGGGGGAGGGCTCCGGGGAGACCCAGGGGGAGGAGGGACACCCGGGTGGCATTGCTTGGAGTGACCTCAGAGTGGCTATTGGGGATGAGAAGGGAGAAGATGGTTGCTTCATTCGGGGCACTAAGGAGTGCTGACATGTTGCTCGCCAGTCAGGGCCGGGTGCCAGGCACCGGGTCTAAAGTCGGGGAGAGTGAACACTCAGGCCTGGCCGGCATGGGGCGTCTTCGCTTGTGAGATGCAGAGACTGGGAAGCTCTGAGCTGGAAGGGGCAGTTAAACTTGACCTCTTCTTATGTTCTTGTGTGGGTCGTGTCGAAGCCCCTCCCCCAATATATTTCAGTCTTGTGTGATTCCAGCTCTCCAGCTCAAGGATTGCTAGAAGTAAATTAAAGTCAGATTAAAAGTGGTGTAGGCCGACCCACCTGGCCTTCTACACTTGACCACACTTGCTCCCACCTTAGCTTTGACTGTTTAAGTGAGAAAGGGATTGTAAGTTTGGCTCTTGGAGTCATCCCTTCAGTTCAAGTGTATAGAAAACCCTACAGATAAATAAACACGATCATTTCAATAAAGATGTTTTTGGAGATGTTTATGAGTTTTGTCGGGGTTCCACCTACAGGAGGAACAAGATAGGCTTTGGGGGAGTCCCTTCCATTCGGGTTTAGTTAATAAAATTTTGTTTTTAAATATGGTTTAAGTTTTTTGTGACTTTAATTCACGTTGAATGTTTACCCTGGATTGCTGATAAACTATTTGATTTGTGTAGACTGGAATCTTAGAATGTTAGACCTGAAAAGCTCCTTAGAGATCATGATGTTATAGGTGAAGAGACTGAGCCAAAATAGGGGAAGTGGCTTGTCACAGGTGGCACAGTTAGTGCGAGTAGAGCCGCTGGTCCTGTGATTTCAGCCTGTTTTCTGCTGCATCACTTTAAGAGTAGACAGGTGATTTGAAGGGATCCCCAAAGGAGAACCTAGGCTAGTTTTACTGCATTTATTTGTCCTTCTCTTTCTCTCTGAGATGTAAGGCCAGAATTACTGCCTGTCTTGTTATTGACTAAACTAAAGTCAAACATTCGGAAATTAAGAAACTGGTACATCAGAAACACTTAGGTACCAAAATTGTATTTTCTGTGGTGCCCTGCATGTAGCAGGCCCTCAGAATTTGTTAAAGTGAGACCCAGAGGTAGATGTCTTTGTGGTTAAGAGCACAGGTGGTGATCGAATGCTTTTGTTAGCATTCTGGCTCTGCCATTTGTGACTTAGGGCAAGATGTCTGGCCACTGTGCCTCAGTTTCTTAGCCTGCAGAATGGGGATAATGTATCCCTTTTGATAGGATTATTGTATGGCTTACATGAGACGATACCTATAATGTGGATAGCACATTGCCATAATTAGAGCTCAAAAATATTAGTTCTTATCATTATCAAACACAGTCCTGTTGAGAATCAAAGGTTAGATCAGCTTTGTCATACCATGTAGCTTCTAGTAGTAATAGTTTTGTTGGAGGAAGTAGAGATTTTGCACTGAGGCGGCAGCTCGCCTACTTTGAGTTGATGCGTTTGAAGCAATGACCATACTTAGATTTGTTGGTTATCAAATGATGTGCGGTCTGTGTCTGTGTTTCCTAGATCGAGTACAGGGAGCAGGAGGCCAAAACATGAGGGAGCGGGCCACGATCCGGCGCCTGAATATGTACAGACAGAAGGAGCGCAGGTGAGCCCTGGGCACTGGCACCCTCTCTTCTTCCTTCATGCCCTTGACTTGTAGCTGAGACCTGTTAAATTTTTGATATTCCCGCTCCTGCTTTCCCCACAAAGGAGTGCTGTATTTTCAAGTATCATTTTATATAGGGGTTGTTATGATAAATTGTGAATTTTTGGTTAAAGACATGAGTAGTGGGTGGTGAAATCGTGCTTGTGTCCCAGTGCAACAGTTAGAGGTCTTGTTCCTCACAGCCTCAGCCTCCACCAGCGACATATTAAATCTCAAGTATCCGTCAGATAGAAATCTGGTTTTCTTTTTTTTTTTAAGATTTTATTGTTCCTTTTTCTCCCCAAAGCCCCCCAGTACATAGTTGTATATTTCTAGTTGTGGGTCCTTCTAGTTGTGGCATGTGGGATGCCACCTCAACATGGCCTGATGAGCGGTGCCATGTCCGCACCCAGGATTCGAACCGGCAAAACCCTGGGCCCCCGAAGTGGAGCGCGTGAACTTAACCACTCAGCTACAGGGCCAGCCCCGAAATCTGGTTTTCTTTAACAAAACATGTAGGACTGTAGTCCTGAAAGCAGCCGGAAAACTTGTTTTTGAATGCCGGACTTTAGATCATAACATTGGGGCACTTGGAAACTCAACCCCACTCTGAGTTCTGCTGAGGCAGCCTCTGCCACAGGGACTTGCTGAGCGTGGCATTTTGCTGGCTGCCCTTAATTTGTTTGGTAATTAGATTCTCCATCCGTTCTAAAAGATGTGTCTAAAACACGAATGTCGATGAACTTAATGTGCCGTAGTCACCTACCCTGCAGTTTGGTTTAGAGTTTTGAGTTCCAGCCTTACTCACCCTCTACTTAAAATTCATTTAGACCAGCCTTCAAATAGTTACCCAAAAAACTCAAGTATGTGATTTTTTTTTTTTTAAAGCAAGCGAACAGTAAACACATTTTTGAACATCAGTGTTATTTGTTACTCATCCAGCAGAAATCATTACGTGTGCTGTTGCAAGAGGTTAAATGGCTTTTGGGCAATCTGTTTCAAATGTAGAAGTACTTTTTGTTTACTGAAATCTGTATTTCATGATCATTTAAAAGGAAAAAAAAAGTCCTTTTGATGGAAAGGGTATTCTGTAAACCAGACTTTGCAGTTGTTGCCTTTCTTCTGTCATCAACCCAGATCCGTTATTTCCTCCATTTAGGAACAGTCGTGGTAAAGTGATTAAGCCTCTGCAGTATCAGTCAACAGTGGCTTCTGGCACAGTGGCGAGAGTGGAGCCAAACATTAAATGGTTTGGTGAGTATTGTCCTCTACTCCTTTTCCTCTACAGAATGTGTGCTGTGTGGAAAAGGCTAGAACGTTCGGGTGTCTAAAGGGCAGGGGTTTTTGAGTGAGTGGAACTGTCAAGGATTCTATGAGGAAGGGATGAGATAAGTACCCGTGGTTGAAAAAGGGCTGAGAAAAGTAGTGGATTTCGTAAATAAGCTCTTTTTAAAAGAGCTCATCATCATTAACCTCTTAAACCGATAGGCATCCTTAATGACTAGCATTCGCAGACCTTCCAACTGTCCTCTCTTAATTTCTGGTTGCCTGGAGAGACCACTGTTTGAGAGGTGCCCTGCAGGTGTGTTTGTGCCCTTAGCTTGTGCCTTAGCATTTCCCTGAAGTTCCTCTGAAACACTTTTTCTGAATGGAGTTGTATTTGAATTGAGTGACAGTGAAGGTTTTCTCATTGGTCCTTCCCAGGAGTGATGGACTGTCTCCAGAGTCACAGGGGGTCAGGGCTCTTCCTTTGGAAACTCCCCCTTCATTTCAGTCTGGACTTCCAGCCTTTCCCTTGGCCACCGCTAGTTGTGCGGGCTCATCAGACGGGCAGACCCCAGTGCGTGCCTGGTGTTTGATCTCTGTGCTTGGGGGCAGATGGCAACTGCCTTTGAATCTCTCTTACATCTTTTGATGGGATACCCCCTAGGAAGCTGCAACACAGAAAAGTGTCAAAGAAAACGCCTTAGAGAGGCATTTAGCATGGTGGCTAGGTACTGTGACTAGATTCAGACCTCCTGGGTTTGAATCTTTGTTCTGCCATTTCTGTGACCACAAGCAAGTTAAGTCTGTTCATCCGTTTCCTCACCTCTAAAATGAAGATAAAAATAGTACCTATCTTGGGCCCAGCCCTGTGGCCTAGTGGTTAAGTTCCGCATGCTCTGCTTCTGCGGCCTGGGTTTGCGAGTTCATATCACAGACATGGACCTACACCACTCATCAGCCATGCTGTGGCTGAGACCCACATACAAAATAGAGGAAGACTGGCACAGATGTTAGCTCAGGGCGAATCTTCCTCAAACACACACACACACACAAATAGTGCCTATCTGATAGGCCTGTTGTGGTAATTAAATGAATATCTCCATGTAAAGTGCTTAAATAATGCCTAGCTAATGGTGAGTACCATATAAGCATTAACTGCTATCACCATCACCATGGCTGTAGTCATTGTCATCCTGAGTTTTGCATTTGTGCTCAAGTTGCTGTTTAGTTGACTGTGTTCTTCAGGATCTCTCACTTACAAGGTGTTCTCCAGGTAGTGTTACATAGCTTTAATTTGTTCCCTTGCATGCGTTTATCGGTTAATTTAATATTCCCTTCAACCCCTCATAGCCCTAAAAACAGTAACTGTGACCCTGGGGTTCTGTGCTTCAGGATTCTCTGTTTTGCTAACCGATCAGCTGTGATTGGCTCCCAGTTTTCTTTGCCAGATCTGTCAGGAGGTAGGACATTTGTCAGATCTCAGTTCTCTTCGGTGATGTTTATTTTTCAGTTTCATCCAGTCAGGAAATTGGGCTTGGACAGCTATCGAAACCCTTTGTGTGTCTGGGCTGATGGATTAGCTCAGAGCGGATGAGTGCAGGAGAGGCAGTTTTTTTGTTTTTGTTTTTTTTTCCTCTTTTAAGTTTGGAGATGGCTACATGGGATGGATGTATCAGGTGTTTGGTAATTTAAAGTCTTGCCTTTTGCTGTTTCATTGGGAAAATGGATACAGAAGCAAAAAAGAGTTGGTTATTAAATGGGAACATTCTTTTGTAAAACAGGAAACACACGCGTGATTAAGCAGTCATCATTACAAAAATTTCAAGAGGAAATGGATGCAGTTTTGAAGGATCCATACAAAGTTGTCATGAAGCAGAGCAAGTTACCCATGTCTCTTCTGCATGATCGGATCCGGCCTCATGTAAGGTGGAGGACACCCCTGGCCCTGGGATTTCTTTGGCAAACTCTGTCAGATCCCTCTCTGAGATATTTGTCTTTTGGTTTTCGGTAGGGAACGGTGGCTGTAATGACATCCCGATGAGCTTTCTGAGACTTCTCTCTCCCCGTTGTTTGGGTCCCACCTTTAGTCTGGACTGGGTTCTGTTGGGGACGCGGGGGAGCCTGGTGGATCAGAGCCCAGGCTTTGGAGGGAGACCTGACTCTTAGTCTTTGCTCTGCCTCTTCCTGTGGCCTTAGTTAGGTTTCTCCCTGACCTTTTCACTTCTGTGACTGTGAAGTCAAGACAACCCCCTCCTTGGGTGATTGGGTGGAGATGAGACGTCTGTGTGGCACCTGGCGTGCAGTGAATGCATAGCACGCCACCTATGAGAGCTCCGGAGAGCGTAGCTGCTACTAACATTGTTTTTGGTAGGCAAACTTGTTTAAGTGGTGATTCCATCAAATTTTGGGGAAATGTAGAATTAGGATTGGGTGGTAGGAGGGAGACCTTTGGTGCTGTGTGCTTTCAGCCTCTATGAGATCCTTGGGGATTGTTTTCAGCTGAAGGAAAGGCGGCTGGTCAGATTCGCTGTTAATGGCTCAGGTTGGAAGTCCAGTAAGGACTGAGTCAGCCTCGAGTGGAATATTTCACACAGAACCCAAGAAATGGCCTGATTTTGCCTGCACGTTTTTACTTGCGTTGAATAATAATTCCCAGAAATGTAGCTGGGACATAACCTCCGGTTCCAGTATAAGGAGGGGAAGAAAACATCGACATGCATCCATGGGTTAAACAGTTCAAAGAGAAGTGTTTACTTGCAGAACAAAATAAAAACCAAGGCCTGTTATTGCCTCAGGTTTTGTCAATTATGCTTTGTTCTATGAAGGACGAGAAGAATGGCGCCTATTAGTGGAATGACTGTTTTCTTTCAGGGAAACACATGAGTATAATTCATGAACCACAGACAAGTCGCTCATTTCCCTTGTGCTCTTTTTCTGTTCTCCCTAAAGCCATCTTTTAACAAATGATTGAATCCTGTTTATGAGAAGAACAGAGAGGTTCTATTATGGATTTAATGCCCATTCCAGTTGTTCAGTGCTTCTAAAATTCAGTGCCTCACCGTCTGATGGGCGGGGAGAAGGGTCTGCAGCGCCAGCCTCGGCTTGTATTTCAGGGCAGATGGGTACTCGGAGTAGCTGAGGAGTTTCTGCTTAGGACTTGAAAAACCTCACCTGTTTGAATTTACTGCCGTCTCTACGCCTTGTTGTAAAATCTCGTTCTGAGATTGCTGCACAGTGGAGTCAACTCAGATAGGCTTTTAATTGATTACATTCCGCTCTATGTGTTGTGTAATTAGTATGTAATATACTACAGTATAATTCTCTACTACTGTAGCAATACAGTAAAGATACTGTAACTTATTCTCTCTGTGCACTTTATTATATACTGCGTATTACCACATTTTATTTACTAATGTATTGGTTTACATACACAAATCCATGTATACTGTACTTCATAGGTTATTTAACAGATTTTTAAGGATCTTTCTTTTTTTTTTGGTGAGGAAGATTTGCCCTGAGCTAACATCTGTGCCAGTTTTCCTCTACTTTGTGTGTGGGATGCCTCCACGGTGTGGCTGACAAGCAGAATAGGTCTGCACCTGGGATTCGAACTCGCGAACCCTGGGCTGCCGAGGCGAAGTGTGTGAAACTTTAACCACCCGGCCACGAGGCCAGCCCCTTTAAGGATCAGTTTGATCATAATTTTCCCAGTGACACTGGAGAACCTAGTTCCCATGTAAAATGTGACCCCTGTTGGAGGGTAGTGAGTAAAACTAAACTAAGGTGGGTTAGAGAATCTGAGAAAATGATACTGCCTTAAGGATCTTTGGGAGTTGGACGGGGGATCTGTTAACGTTCTGAAGCCATGGGGATTGCTGCGTCCGTGTTTAGTAGCTGGTGCTCACAGAGGAGCTGTACTGAGGGCCAGAGGCTGCTCCTCTTTGAGGCGCTTCTCTGCCGCTCTTAACATTCCGTTACGTGATAGATCCTCGCTCAGACTTGGGCTTTGATCCGGCTTCAGAAATTCCTGTGCCCATAACTCCTTTACAGGCACGTCAAGTTCTCGTTAGTATCAGGTTCCTTTTATCACATCTAAGCTATTATTTTGGACTTTTGCTCGATGTTTTTCATCTGAAGACTTTCCATGTGCATTTAATAAAAATGTTACCTAAATTAGGGAGAATGTTATCTGAAACTAAAATGCATCTTACAAAACAAGCAATTCCTTTTAGCCATGAAAGAAATTAACTTCCAAGAAAAAGTTGGCATTTACAGTTGGTTTAAAAAAAAACACAAATTTGAGCATGAGGCCTTGACAAAAATCTGTGAATCTGGCGAATTTTATGCACTTGTTTGAAAGCTCAAAAAAAATGGTCAGAAAAGATAAGTCAGTTTTCATCAGTGGAGGCTGAATTACATTTGACTAAAGTTTATGATAAATGAAATAAAGCAGAGTTTTTGGCAAGTCTTAACACAACTGTTCATATTTACTTTGACTCTTTGGATTGCTTTCGCATTTCTCCAAGGAAGCTTACAGAACGTCCGAGTCAGAGAACAAGTGCTTTTGCTATGTACGTCAGCGTCTCTGATTTGAAACCCAGCTGCATCCGTGTTGTAGACTTTGGTACGGTCTGAGCTCTGGAGAAATGAAAGCAGAAAGCCTTCCTCGGGTAGTTATGAAGCTTTGCTCGCTCTCAGTGCCGTCCTTAGTCTTCCCTGTAATTCCTCTCTTTTCTCTGTAGAACTCAAAAGTTCACATTCTTGATACGGAAAGCTTTGAAGCTACATTTGGCCCCAAGTCACAGAGGAAGCGACCAAATTTATTTGCGAGCGATATGCAGTCTCTGCTAGAAAATGCGGAAATGTCCACTGAGAGCTATGACCAAGGCAAGGACCGTGACTTGGTGACCGAAGACACCGGTGTGAGGTACGGTTTTGAAGTTCGTGCAGGTTCCGTCATTTGCGCCTCTGCCAGAAAACCTTTTCTTTGTGCTTATTTTACCTCAGAAGCTCGGGGATCTAACTCATAGATGGAGAGTTACCCTCTTCCCTTAGAGTAGCAAGATTAGTGAAACTGGGACCAGACTGAAAATAATTTAAGGTGGTTTGTTTACTATAGGTCTCTTTCTTTGTCCCCAAAATAGAAAGAAAGAACATTTTCTTCTTCGTAATAGTGGTGTATTCTATCGTACACAAATTAGAAAATATAATTGGAAAAGTTAAATTGGAAATGCAAGAAAAAGAAAACAAGACCTCTTCATCCCACTACCTATGTTAAGCATTGTGAATATCTTGATGACTATCAGGGCTTCCTTAACCGGAAGTCTCTGGACCGCTGGGGAGTTCATGGCTGGCTGTGAGGTCTCTGTGAGCCTCTGAAGATAATATCTGGAAAATTTACGTACCTGCATAAAGGTGATGAGGTTTTTATTTTGTTTTGCGGAGAAGAAAAAGGATCCATAACTTTCATCATATTCTCATAAGGGTCCATACCCAAAAGAAGGTTGAGAATCAGTCCCTGATAGATATATTCTTCTAGATCGTTCTTATACTCGATTTTTATTTCCAAATATAATGTGTTAAGACTGTATTTTAACTTGCCTTTTAATATATTTTCCTAAACTATCAAGAGTAGATTTCCACGTCAGTAGTTAACAACGATGTGATGTTTAATGTCAGAGTAGTATTTTGTAGTGGCCAGTCCCACTGTTGGCTATTCAGCCTCTTTATAGTTTTTCCCTATGATACACAGCGCTGGAGTAAAACATCATTGTGGCTGAATGTTTCTCATCCTTAATGTCCAAAGACTAATTCCTGTGGGGGAAGTCAAGTGTCAGAGGGTATGCGTGCTTTTTGATAGGCAGCTGCCCCATTACCCTCCAGAAGGGTTTACCAGTTTAGTTTACCCCAGGCAGTACTGGAGGGCCCCCCGTCTCCCCCTAGTGTCCCTTAAATGCTTCCTTGGCAAAGAGGCGTTGTCTGTTGACCGCTACGGTGCCACCGCGGTGCTGTCGTCAGCCTGTCTCAGGCCCTGGGCGTCCCAGACAGAACGTCAGGCCATTTGAGGCCGAGCGGAAAGGCAGCAAGTTCATTTATTTGTGGAATTATTTGGACTTTCTAGCTGGCTTTGTATTCTACTGATTTAAATTTTTTCCTCTTCCAAAAGGCGAAACTATTTTTGTTTCAAAGACATTGGGTAAATGTCATTGAGGCTTGTAAATAAACAAATTCTCAAGCTTTTCAGAAAAATTTCTCTTTACACAGGAACTATGGAATGTAGCTTATGGTTCAGGTCCTGCCGGTTCCTTTTTGTAATTCTCTGTGACATATCGCCTGATTACAGTTGCTTTTTTTTTAATAATTTTTTTATTGTGGTAAAATAGACGTAACATAAAATTTACCATCTTAATCATTTTTAATCACACAATTAAGCGGCATCAAGTACCTTCACCTGGTTATGCAACCATCACCACTACCCACCTCTAGAATATTTTCACATCATTCCAAACTGAAACTCTGTACCCGTTAAACACCAACTCCTCGCCCGCCCCAGCCAACCCCTGGCAACCACGTTCTACTCTCTGCCCCTCGTGAGTTTGACTCCTCTTAGGAGCAGTACTTCCTGTAAGTGCTGTCATACAGTATTTGTCCTTCTGTGTCTGGCTTGTTCTCTTACATAATGTCTTCAAGGTTGTCCCTGTTGTGGGGTATATCAGTACTTTAGTCCTTTTCGTTGCTGAATAATGTGTACACCACACTTTGTTCCCTTCATCTGTCAATGGACATTTGGATACAGTCACTTTTTAAATTGTTTGTTTTTTGGTCCATCCGCAACTAGTTTTGATAGTATTTTCCTTTAGTATGGGGTTGATTTTTCCCTAAAACATCCTTTTAATCTTCCTAGTGCTTCACTTGCTCACTTTGGGTGCTTTCTTTTTAGAAATGAAGCCCAGGAAGAGATCTATAAAAAGGGACAATCCAGAAGAATATGGGGTGAGCTCTACAAGGTAAGCCTTTGAATGCTCTCTCGTTGAGTGGTTCCTTTGATTTTCGCCATCTTATAGTGAGAACGTGGATTCTGATGTGTTGAAGCTCTGTCAGACAAAGTCACACTCTGCTGCCCGTTCCATCTCTTTCCCCCACAAAGAAGTGGGGTCGATGTAGTCACGCACGTCCTACCATTGTCGCGGATAACTACATTTTGTAATTGCTCATATAATAGTCACAGCTCCCATGTGTACGTTCATTTATTCTCTGTCAGTGTTTGTTTGGATTACCTGCTAAAATGGCATTCCTGTTTAGATTGATCATACATGGTTAGAGCTCCGTGGGAAGTTTGAGTCCAGGCCTTTCATTTTATAGAGGAGAACACATGTCTGGAAAGGTTGTGCTTACCCAGCACACGCAGCGGGCTAGGGGAGGAGTCCTTGTGCTTCCTGAGTCCTGGTCCAGTGCTCTTCAGCTGGGTCAGGTTCAGCTTCACACACTAGTAGTATTCTCAGTGGCAAAGACCTTCAAGCCTAGTCACATAAACAGTGACATAATAGGAAAGTAAACTTTGTAAAATATGCAAAACCTATAAGAGTAGAAACTTTTAGAAGTCTGAGAAGTACATGATTCTGCTAAATAACGTGGAGTAGTTATGAAATAAGATGGATTTCGTCTAAGCTAGTTTCCTATTTGAAATTTGACAAGTTTCAGATACCCACAGGATGGAAAAACTTTGAGTTCTGCTCCCTGGGCGTTGGGATTGGCTACAGCCTGCCCTCCTCATAAGACTGCTTTGAAGCTGTCTCCGTTGTTACTGTATTTCCTAGCCTCCCTTAAGTGCCACCCCTTTCATCTTGCAGTTGTAGCAAACCTTCCTGCCTCTTTGAATTTGCAGGTGATAGACTCATCAGACGTCGTGGTACAGGTTCTTGATGCTAGAGATCCAATGGGGACCCGTTCCCCTCACATCGAGACTTACTTGAAAAAGGAAAAACCCTGGAAACACCTCATTTTTGTCCTTAACAAATGTGACCTTGTTCCAACCTGGGCAACAGTAAGTATAGCTGCTTATCCAAAGCAGACCACAAGGCCACACAGCTCGTGTGGGCTTTGAGTTCTCCATAAATCGTGGCTTCAAGGATTCGGGGCGTCATTAGAGTGTTGCACTCTTGAGATTGTAGTCATAGACGTGTTCTCATGGAAAACAAAAGTGTGCTTCACTGACTGTGGCCAGAGGTACCGTTTATCCTCTGATGGTTGGTGAGGGGACCCCTGCAGGACCCACAAGATGAGTGATGTGTGCCGTTCGGAGGGAGACAGGCCACAGCCACTGGCCTGTTTCATATTATGTTGCATTAATTGCATTTAGTAGCAATGAAGTCTTTTGGGGGTTATTGTTTTGTGAGACAAAGCATTAACTATCATACTTGAAAGAAACACTTCAGAGAATTACGCTTAACCTTTTCCTTAGACAGCTGGGTATTTGAAGCACAATCCTGTGATTCACGCTCTGATTGTTCCCCGTACTGGAAGTAAACAAGGTGCAGTTGACCGGCATCTTTTCTTTTCTCCCTGCAGAAACGCTGGGTTGCCGTCCTCTCCCAGGAGTATCCAACCCTGGCTTTCCACGCGAGTCTCACTAACCCCTTTGGCAAAGGAGCATTTATTCAGCTTCTCCGGCAGTTTGGAAAGGTGCTAAGTCCTGATCTCTGTCTCCCGGGGTTGTGTAGCTGTGGGTTTGTGTAAGAATTTCTCTTGCCAGGGTGTCAGAAAGTTACTAGCCTCGCTTCCCACATCTTGGTAATGAGAAATGTGTGTGCTAGAGATGTAGAAACTCACGAAACCTCAGGATCTCGAGCGATTCTGAAATATTTTTAGCTCAACCATTGCCCCCATCCCTAACCGATGTTGCTTCCCTTTCTGCCATATCCCGGGCATGTGATGGTCCAACCTCTGCTTGAGGATGGACCCCTTTCCCCGTGTTCCCCACCCTGGGCTTTCCAGGCCTGCCAGGCTTCCTCCACCCTCGGGGCCTGTGCGGTTTCTGTCCCCTCTGCCTGGAAGGCGCCCTGCCAGACTCCAGCTTCAGATCCCAGGTAAGATGTCAGTTCTTCGGGGAAGACCTGCAACCAGATCGCCCTGGCAGATGTTCTCAAAGCTTCCTGTTCTGTACCTGCAACTTTGTATTTGTGTATTTTGATTAATTCTCCCTGGCTTCTAACAAAAGATACATGTCCTCTGCCCGCCCTTTCCACTTCCCAGAAGTGAACACTTCCAACTGGTAACTTACTTCTGTTACTTCCTCCATATTTTTAATATATGCACGTGATTCTGTTTGTTGATTTTTCCCCATCAGTTTTAGATATTTATCAAGGTCCTACCATGGAAAATGAGGATGAGGTTTCCTACAGCCATCCTCCCTCCACGAACGCTACCCTCCCTCTGTTCTTGCCATGGTGTTATACTGCATTTGGCTAAATTGTTACTCATTCACTGTTTACGTTATTATGACTAAAATACCAGCCACAGCTAATCCACACAATGCTATGAGTATGATTCCTTTCTAGTAGAATCTTCTGTTCTCTCTGATGTTGATTAGCTCTATTTTATTTGTCACTAACGTATCACCAAATCTTCTGGTAGAGTGGGAACTTTCACACCATCCGGGGACCTCCCTTCCAGCCGGGCCTGGCTGCTCCCCTGCTGGCTGCAGACTCTTCTTCCTGGGGTTTCCGTTCATCGTCATCTCAAGAATTTCCTCAGCTGTTTCCTGTGTTGGATCCCTTTGTTCATTGGGTCCCTTTTTTTCTTTACTCCTTCCTTGTGATGGAACATATTTTCCAAAAGCTGAGAAGGAGTGCTTAGAAGGAACGTCTTTTGAGACTTGCATCCTGCATCTTGCATCCTGGGAATATCTTTGTTCTACCTTCATACCGTCCTCCTCAGAATGTCAAAGTCCTCGCTGCGTCGTCTTCTGTCTTGTAATACTGCTGCTGAGAAATCTGAGGCCATTCTGACTCCTAATCCTTTGTGGCTGGGATCCCTTAAAGAATTCCTCTTCTAAAATTTCACTGCGATGTGCTTTAAGATGGGTCTTTTATTGTTCAGTGAGCGAGGCATTGTGTGGGACTTTCAGTCTGATTCTGTCCTATTTTTTGGAAATTCTCCCTCCCATCATCTCTGTTCTCGTTCAGGAATTTGGTTTTATCTCCTTTTTTAATTCTTGAATTTTCCTATCTTTTCTTTATTTCAGTGTGTTTCAGACATTTTGGTCTATTTTCTGGACAGTTTCCTTGACTTCATCATCTAGCTGCTCTGCTGCAAAATTTATTTTGCCTCTCACTTTTAATTTTTAAATCCCGAGAGCTCTTGTGTAACTCTGAGTTGTCCTGCCCCCTTTCACAGCCTCTCTTGTTTCACAGATGGAACGTCTTCTGGTTCTCTGAGAATGTGATGATGATAATGGTATTCTGAAATTTCCTCTCTCCCTACATTGACTCTGTTTCCTCTCAGTTTCTTTGTGTTTTCCTGTCTTTTCGGCTAGAGGCACACTTCAAATGTCTGGTTATTCTTGGCTCTCCGTTCATATTTAAGAGGGGGTCCTTTAAAAAAAAGCCAGTAGAAGTTTTATGTTGAGGGTGGGCTTGTTGACTGGCAGAGTTCTCTGTAGGGTGAGTGGACAGAAGCCCAGTGTTTTTTTGGAGGCCACCCTAGATGGCAGTGTGTGTAGGTCTTTACTATTGGGCCTGTGAATTTCCCCAGGAAAGAGTCTTCCAGTCTCCAGCTCAGGGCTGCCAGGGTTCTGGGACTGCAGTGGGCATAAGGGCCTGGGGCGGGGGGGGGGGGGGGGGGGGGGTCTCACCATTCAATATTTAGATTTCAATTAATCGCTCTGGGAACACTTGCCTTTAACTCCCGTTATCTCTAGATCTAGGGTCCATTTCAGGTCTGCAAATTGAAGATATTTTCAGACATTTAGGGTTTCAAAAAAATCACTGCCTCCTAAGGCTCTGGGGTGGAGGAGTTGGTGCCCATGCTGAGTGGAGGAGGGGACAGAGTGTGTGACTTCGTACACACCTTCCACCAGTCTCCTGGATTTCAGTCCCGCCCCTAGAGGCATCTGTCCTGCCCACTCTGGAGGCCTTTTGTGATTCATTGGCAGTGTTTTTGCTGGACTTTTAGGTTTTCTACCTTTGCAGCCACTTAGGTTTCATAATTTGTGGTGGGCCAAGGTCGATACTACCTTGTAGCTGCTAGTATTTTGTTAACATCACATGTTGGTTTTTATTGTCTCGTCTCTAGCTTCTCCTTTGGTTTTATGTATTTGGTTCTATGGGTTGACATTTGTTAATTCTAGTGAGGTTCCCGGAGCGAGTGGGTGGGCATGGATGTTCAGTCCACCATCTCTAATCAGATGTCCCCATCCATTCTAGACTCTTCCAGAGCTCTGCCTCCTTGAGACTTGCACCCAGTGGTGTGACTTTTGAGGTTGCTTTTTTTCTTTTGTTGTTTATTTTTGGCAGTGAAAATGCAGACTGTCTTGTGCAGAGAAGCAGAGGAGTGGGGCATGGGATTGCCAGTTGTTGCATCGGCCAGGGTTGTCTTCCGTGAAGACATTTATCAGTGGATGATGTTCTCCTAAACTGATGACTAACAAGCTGTTTCTTCCTTTGTTTCTCGACCTACATACTTTTAACCTGAAAACATTCGAGAATAATTTCACGTGGATGACTGAGGAAATGACTCAGCCCTGGTTTATTAAGTATATGTATCCACCCCATGCAGACTGTGTGGGTGGTGTGTGTGGGCTTTAAATCAAGTCGTAGCAGCAGCTTTGCATTGTGTTCTTTATCTTCTCAAAGTCACACAGCCTGTTTGTCCGGAGAGATATTCACGAGTGCGTGTGTGTTGTGTATCCTTCTGTGTGAACAGTTGCACACTGACAAGAAGCAGATCAGCGTCGGCTTCATTGGCTACCCAAACGTCGGCAAGAGCTCTGTGATAAACACGTTGCGCTCCAAGAAAGTTTGCAATGTGGCCCCCATTGCAGGTGAAACGAAGGTACGTCTGGCTCGAGGGATCTTACTTACTTCTACGTATTTCCATGGAAGGTGATTGTTTCAGATGTGGAGATTTCTGTCTGCTTCTCTTGAATGCAGACCACCATTGGGAGTGTAGTCTCCATATAATAGTTTGGAATAAACCAGCGTTGTTTCTTTCTCTTTTGATAAGACTACGAGTACTTTGTATGCCACTGTGTGGCGTTGGCATGATTTGATAAGTGCCATTCATACTTAAGTCTGTCTTAAATTGTGACTCCAACCTTTTCCTTTGATAAACAAAACTAACCCAGGAATATTTGATGCCTGGGTTAAGAAAGCAAGCTCAATGTTAGGGTAGATTCTGACAGTTGGGGGTCATACCCTGGAACACAGGATGTTTGGGGAGGCCAGCATGATTCTGCAGAAAAGCAGGGAGGCCAAACAGTATCAATCTTCCAAGAATACTTTTAAAAATCAGGGAAAGATTTGCTGGGTCTTATTGCACAATACTGGATGGAGATCTTGCCTCTGCATTATTTTTAGACTCTTCGCTGCTGGAAACTATAGTTGATACTTAGTGCACATGCCTCATGCATGGCGCAGGGGGAGCAGGGGCTTCCTGAGTTCCTTAGGTAGCAGGTTGCTTCTCTTCGATTCCCCCGCTTTCTGGCTCACGAGCATCAGGGGTTTGGGAAATTAGACTCTTGATGTTTGACCTGGGAGAGTTTCAGGCTTTTTCTGTCTTCAGGTCTGGCAGTATATTACCTTGATGCGTCGGATATTCCTCATCGACTGCCCCGGCGTGGTTTACCCTTCTGAGGACTCGGAGACGGACATTGTGCTAAAGGGCGTTGTGAGTGTTCTCATCCTGCTGGGCTCTTTGTTTGCCTTTTAGGGGAAGCGTTCTGTGGGAAACACTGGATACCTTTGCGTTTTACTCATCTGGAAGGCAGTTTGGGGTCAGCCTGTCTCACCAAGCTTCAGGAACATGATGCTGTGCAGGGCGGCCTCTCCATTCCACTTAAGCCTGTTTGAGGAGTTAGTGGAACCATGGGCGTATCTGCTCAGTGTCATCCCACAAAAGAGTTTGTAGTTTCAGGATCCAGAGGGAAGCAGGGCTTGTGTATGTTTAGTGACAATTCATCTTCGTGGGTTTCTGGGTTGAGTCGTTTTGGAACACAGTCATTTCCTCACTTGTTTCTGAATACGACCGAAGACTTTCAATGGTTCCACTGAACCTTGGCCAGTGCTGCTGGCTGTGCATCCCGTGTGTGCTCCTCCTCTCCTTTCTTAACTAGCCCACGTTCTCCTTGTGTCCTGGGGTTGGCAGGCTTTTAACCATTTCTGCAAGCGAGTAGCATGAAACATTCCAACTTCCGGCTGCTTACAGAAGCCACACAGTCAGTTTGTGGTGAGCTGGGATTAGAGCTGAGTTCTGGGCCCCACGGCTGTGCTTGGCCTTCACTGGTGCTCCTTTCAGCTGACCATGTCTAGTCGCCTTGGAGACGGGCTCCTGCCAGGCTCCACTTGGTTTGTGGCTTGGAAATCTATTTTCAAATATTGTTAACGAAGAACACTGGGAACTTCACTGCTTCCGTAATGAAATTTGTAAGCAGGAGATTTCCTATTAACACCTAGGTTCAAGTTGAAAAAATTAAGAGTCCTGAAGACCACATTGGTGCTGTCCTTGAAAGAGCGAAGCCAGAATACATCAGCAAGACATACAAGATTGATGCTTGGGAGAATGCTGAGGACTTTCTGGAGAAACTGGCCTTCCGGACGGGGAAGTTACTAAAGGTGAGCCGGGGTTCTTGAGCATCTAGCCTGGGGCATGCCGCAGGTGTGTGCGCACAGAGTGTGGACCTTGTTATGTATGCGTTGTGTGGGCACTATAAACTTGGCGAGTAGATGGTGGTGAACAACAGGGACGGCTGAAATACCTCCAAACTGGGAGGTGGTCTGGTTCTCTGAATTTAACTGGGAGTCTTTCTGTGACATTGCAGGGTGGAGAGCCCGACTTGCAGACTGTGGGTAAGATGGTTCTCAACGACTGGCAGAGGGGCCGGATTCCTTTCTTTGTCAAGCCGCCCAATGCAGAGCCGCCTGCAGCCCCCCAGGTAAGAACAGGTGGACCCACCAGTAAGCATGGTTACTGACCTTTCTAATTGTCTCCCTTTATGGAGCGTCTTTTTTCTTTGGGGTAACTGTCTCGGCTGCAGTGTCCCCAGTTCCAGAGTGCCATTGCTGTGACCTTATTGGGAGGTAGCATTTGGAGACCAGGAAGTAGATGTATGATAGAAAGCCAAGTTGAAATACCAGTCGTTAGGGCCTTGCAAAAAGGGGCTCACTAAATGTAAGAGTTCTTCCAGTACTTGAGTCTTCCTCCTGCTTGAGGAGCAGAGGCATTGGCAAAATGCTTTTGCTTAGCAAACACTTATTAGACCCAGCTGTGTGCCAGGCACAGGGAATATGAGAATAAATATCCTAGCCCTTGCCCCCCAGAAGCACGTGATCAGGTGGGAAGGAGAGTGGTACCTGATGCTCAGGGGAAGAAGTCCTCGACTGGGGCCCCAGGCTGGACTGAGATGCTGTCCTCCTGTTCCGATCCCCTCCCCCTGCACCTGCCTGGGGCTCCAATTGGAGCACTTTGTTTTTCTATTTCTGGGGTCTTTTTCAGAGCCCAGCCAAGTTTCTTAAAGAGATGGCTTTAAGGATCACTTCCATGATCATCTTTTGGGTCTGTATAGCTCTGGTTTGCTCTCACCTGAGCTCTATTCCCAGAGTTTCAGTTGTCAGCTAGAAATTTCCAGTTGAAGATTTTCTCCAGTATTTCAAAAGCAACATACCTGAAACTGATGCTAATCAACTTTCTCCCCCCTAAAACCACCAAAAAGCAAACAAAGCAATTCCACTCCCACCTTTGTATGTTAAATTGTTCATTCATTGATTAATTCATTCAGCAAAAATGTATTGAGTCTCTCCCATGTGCCAGGCGCTCTTCTGGGTACTGGAGGTCCTGCCCTCTTGCATTTTTATATATATATGTGTATATATGTGCCAATGGAGGAGTGTGTGGGTTTTCTCATATCAGATATGTTTTGGTTTTCAATACCAATTTTGCAATTCTCTGACACCAACTGTGTGTCCAGTAATTCAATTCCATCCTGACACAAACTCCCAGAGTTAGCGCAGACCCCACAGGTCAAGGGCTGAGCCCCACCAGACCACTCCCACTTCAGATGCCAGCTTCAGGTGGCGTTCCCAGGCTGCTCACACTTCTGCCCCACTGACTGCAAGTTCAGGGGTTCCCAGGTTTGATAATCTGCTAGAACTCAGCGAAGTGCTTTGCTTACGATCACCGTTTATTATGAAGGATATGACTCAGGAACAGCCAAGTGGAAGAGAGGCATGGGGCGGGAGTTTCCCTGCCCTCTCTGGGCACACCACCCTCCCAGCACGTCAGTGTGGTCACCAACCCAGAAGCTCCCCAGACCCCATCCTCTAGGGGTCTCTGGAGGTTTCATATTACACGGGCGTGATGGATGACATCATTGGCCGTTGGTGATTACACTCAGTCTCTGGTCCTCTAAGCAAGTGCTTGGGCTTTCTGGTGACCAGCCCCCCTCTGAAGGCCCCACCAGGAGTTGTCTCATTAGCATAAACTGGTGTGGTGGGAAGGGGCTTATTATGAATAACAAAAGAGACCCTTCTCTTTCCTTAGGAAATTCCAGGGGTGTTAGGAGCTCTTGTGCCAGAAACTGGGGTCAGAGACCAAATACATACTTTTACTATACTGTAGGGAGACAGACAGTAAACGTGAACATAGAACGTCAGGAAGAATTGATCGCGGTGAGGACGCTAAAGCAGGGGAGGGGCTTGGTGGGAGACAGGAGCGTTTCTGTGTGTGGGCTGGTCAGGGGCAGCCTCTGAGGAAGTGGCATCTCAGAAGAGACTTGAATGACGTGAAGCAGGAGCCGAGCGAATGTCTGGAGAGGAGACCGCTCCCAGAAAAGGGAACAGTGCACCCCCCCCCCCCGCCCCCGCCAAGCACCTGGGGCGGGAGCACGGGCGGTGTGTCCATAGTACGAAACAGGTCATGGGGCTACACCCTGCCGGGCAAGGGGAGGGTGACGTGGTGGGAAGCTGCTGGACGATTTGAGTTAGCAAGCAGCTGGATCTGAGGACGTCCATCCCAGCTCTCTTGGTACCCTGTGTGGAAACGGTGGCGTGATCCTTAACTCCTCCTCCTCATCTGGTCGTTATGTTTAGATAATTACCTCCCCCAGCTCTGTGGTTCTTCTCTTTTCCTTTTCTCTTTCTGGTGGTGGCAGAACCCCCCTTGAGAATCCAGAAGCTGAACTATTTCCCTTACTAGAAAAGTGTCTAAAAACGTACATACAAATTTTGTGTACAATTGCCTGAATTTTCTGGATTCCTGATTTTTTAGCACCTCGCTTAGCCACTCTTGCCTTTGGAAAATCACTTAAGTTCTGTGAGTCTCAGTTGCAAGGATAAAATGATACTACGTATGTGAAGCACCAGTATAAAGCCAGGCACACACTCTCTGCAGCGTCACCTAAAACAGGCCAGTCATTTTGGTGCTCCCGAACTCAGTGCTGCTTCTGAACTCTGCTCACGAGGTTCCCCTCCTCTTACGTTATGCTCTTCCTTCGGGATGCCTGCTCCATCCCTCTCCTTAGTACTCGGACACTTTCTACACTGGTCCTGCTTCAGTCCCTCGTTCCACTTGGCTTCGTTCTCGTGTGGCTGTGTGCTGATTTTGGGTTTTTTTGTTTGCTTGTTTTATGAGGAAGCTTGGCCCTGAGCTAACATCAGTTACCAATCTTCCTCTTTTTGCTTGAGGAGGCTTGTTGCTGAGCCAACATCTGTGCCAGTCTTCCTCTATTTTGTATGTGGGGCACTGCCACACCATGGTTTGATGAGCAGTGTGTAGGTCTGTGCCAGGGATCCAAACCCACGGACCCCGGGCCACTGAAGCTGTGTGCGTGAACTTAACTGCTATGCCGCCGCGCTGCCCCTGGATGTGTGCTGATTCTGTATGTGCTTATCCCAACAGCCCCCTTCCTACAGTCCTCGGAGAAGGTGGAGGGAATCCCATGTCTCTACAGTAAATAGTTGATTGCTTTTAATGATTAAATCCTCTCGTGGTTGGTGCATCCTTTGGAACTGCAAATAAATTTCTTTGCTCCTTGAATACTGGGTTCTGGATTTAAGGCACCTTGGTTTACGTAGATTAATGACGTAATGCGAATTTGGGTGTTTTCAGCACTTCCCTTAGTGCTGAGGATAGGACTGCCTCATGTGAGAGCAAGGTGTAAGTTCAGAAATTCAGTTTTCATTTTCTAATTCCATTTCTCTCCCCCACCCCACCCCTTTTTGGCTTGAACAGCTTCCATCCTCCTCATCTGTGCAAGTTGCCACAGAAACAACCCAGAACAACCCAGAAGAGGAAATCACAGACACTGGAGGTGAAGAGTCACAGTCTGTCACCGAGAAGGAAAAGGAAGAGAAGGGTCCCTGTGACGCCAACTCAGAAATGCAGCAGATCCTAGCACGGGTCCGGCAGAACTTTGGCAAAATCAATGTCGTGCCTCAGTTTTCTGGGGATGACCTGGTTCCTTTGGAGATGTCAGACATCGAGGAGGAGCTCGAGAGCGTTTCCACAGCGGAGGAGGAGGAGCAGAAGGAGGAGGAGCTCCAAGGAGACGAGGAGGAGGAGTCTTACTCAGAGTCCCAGGAGGAGCATGCTGGAAATGACACCAAGGCGGTCATTAAAGCCCTGGATGAAAAGATCGCTAAATATCAGAAGTTTTTAAACAAGGCAAAGGCTAAGAAGTTTTCAGCAGTTCGGTAAGTGCGCTCATCTTCTCACGAATTGCGGTTTGCTCATTGCTTTCCCAGGAACTTGCCACGAGTGTGGGAGCAGCACTTTTATTCAGGGAGTTATTGCCATTTTCAAAAAGTGGTCTGTAAATTTTTAACATGGAGCTACAGCCTTTCCCGAAGGCCCAGGAGCTGCAAAGACTGCTGGATGGGGCCCTCCCAGTGGCGAAGGCTGCGTGAGGAGGATGGGGTTTCTGCAACCTGCGAGGCGCCTCGGTGTCCACGCGGCACGGCACGTGGGCAGGCAGGGACTGTGGGCCAGCTTCGTTACGTGACTTTTCTGTTTCAGAATATCTAAGGGACTCACTGAAAAGGTGTTTGCAAAAACTGAAGAACAAAGGAGAACAGCTGAAGAAGATGTAGAAGATAGAGGTAAAGTTAAATTATTTCAGTCATTTAGATGTGATTGTATCTTCAGAACTTTGGGACATCTGACGTTAATTTCCAGCTTCTCTCTTGTACTATCATCCACATGGGTATTTATCATACTTCGCCGGTTACCCTGGTTCCACATACTATTTATCATACAAACTGGATGATCCACTTTTCATTCTGTACACTTCTTGGGTTTAAATGGGTAATTCAGGAAACTTCCTCTGAAAAGAGTACATTATTAACCTCATAATCCAAGGGTGGATCCACAGACCAATTTTTTGTCGTGGGGAGGGGGGTGGTGGCGAGGTGGTTCTTGTGCTTATCCTTTACCCTGTTGGACTGACAGGTTCTATATCGAGCGTGTTTTCCTGACCTAAATGCACACCCCGCTGTGGCCCACGAGGCCCTGCCTGGTCCGGCGCCCTCCCAGCCCCCTGCTTTACTCGGCGCTTCCCTTGCCGCGCTCCGCCCACGCTCGCCCTCTTCCCCAGCACATAGGCTCATTCCCACCGTAGGGTTCATAGACACATTTTAAATAGAAAACTTCTCTTTCTCTTCTGTGTGTTCATGTATCGTTTCCAGCACCTACCAAAAAGGGAAAGAAGAGGAAGGCACAGACGGAAGAGGAACGTTCAAATAAAACTCGCAGGACGCTTACATCGAAGGAAGTATGTGTTTTTGGTCTTAAATGTCACCCGGGTGTAGAACGTAAAGAGGAGAAACGCAGTTCTTAAGACGCGCTCTTTCTGAAACTAATGGTCTGGAGTGGATTCCAGTGACCCCAGTTCTAAGTGACCTGGTTGAGGCCAGTGCAGTAGGATCAGGAGCTGGCCCACTGGAGGAAGTCATGTTGGAGGAGTTCCTGACTGCTGTCCTCGAGGTGGCCCCAGGGAAATGACACATGGTGAGCTGAGCTGTTTAGGCGGACAGGTCGCTGCCCTCTGCGAAGCTCAGCTTTCTAACTGTGTCCTTCAGAGCTGGAGTGGCCCTCTCGGGAGGTGAGGAGTCTGTCGGCAGTGTTCAGCCTTAGAATGGAGGACCACTTGTCAGGAATGCTGCAGAAAGGATTCAGGCCATGGATGAGGGTTGGACCAAGTGACGATCTGTAACTTGGAGTGGTCGCAGGTCACAGTGGAAGAGCACTTGGGTCTGTGGCTAGCACTGTCTCCAGTAGTTGTGGAAGCAGCCTGAGGAATGCAGCACAGAGAAACGGGGGCCTGGCTTATGACTCTGTGTTTGATTGGTTTTTTGTCTTCTTTTTTCTCCCCCATCTTTCGCAGCGGAGGCGAGCAGCCCGGCAGCAACAGTCTAGAAAAGTTGGTGTACGCTACTATGAGACACACAACGTGAAGAACAGGAACAGGAACAAAAAGAAGACCAATGACTCAGAGGGGCAGAAACACAAACACAAAAAATCCAAACAGAAGCAGTAATGTTTAAAAAGTTTATTAAATTATACAAAAATATGCAGTTAGAAATTGTGTTGTTTCTTCATGCCCAGTTGGCATTTCTAAGGCCATAATGCATTTGTTCTGAGGTTTGACAGTCAAAACTCTTCCCCTGTGCTAGCGAAAATAAAGATAAAGCCCGCTCACCCCCAAGGAGTTCAGTGATGGAGTCCGTTGGCACGTCCAACACTTAAATTAACTCTTAGTTCCAGTGTTACTGTCCTGTAAATGTCTGACAGAAACAGGGATGAGGTCTATAAAAGGGGAAATCTGGTATTTCTTTTGTACTTGTAGTTAGCAATTTGGAACAGAAGCCATTGGGAACAGAACTGTAAAAAGAAAACTTCAAGGATGTAGTGTACGTGGCCTGGGCTTTAAAATAAGAAGCAGCTCCAGCAGCTTCTGCTATCCTCCCTTGAGTCTGTTAAGTGGAACCATTTAGGATGTAATTGCTTTACTGTCAAGGAGTCGTGGAACGAGCGCATCTCAGGGAACAGAGTTCTTCTCCGTGAAATGACAGCACAGACAGGTCATGTTAGTGGAGTCTCAGAATTTCTCAGGACACCTGGGTGGGGGTGAAAGCGCTGACTTCAAGCTGAGGTTTGAGTGTCTGGGGCATGTCTGACTTGGTGGAGCACAGCTCTCGTCAGACTGCAGTTCTTCAGGGAGCCTCAAAGCCCTAACAGGGCAGATGTCAGGTAAGGTCCCCTCAGAGGGGAACGGAGTCCTTCTTCGTGCCTCCTGGGGGTACTGAGCCCTTGAGGCGTTCCACCTGGTGGGGCTGTTAGAGCCTTCTTCCTAGGTATGTTCTTGTGAGATGTGGCTGAATGATGGAAGTCACCCAGCTTGTCGCCCTAGCCCACCCTGGTCTGCCCTGGATTAAAGGTTTATGTCGCTAATTCATATTCTGGGTCTACAAAACCAGAAGAGTCCCGAGCCTCTACACTTTGAGTCTAACCTAAGAGGAACAGTAAAGTGCAGTTGTCCACAGGCCGTAGCCCAGCTGCAACCATTGGAACTGCATTTGAGTTTTGGGTGCCTCTCCAGTTGATTAAACATAGCTAGTCGAGGGGTAGTGGTTGGGGTTTGACTTTCTGCAGAATAAGGTGACCACATGAGTGGTGGAGGAGGAGCTGAGGTGCAGGCAGCTCACACTGGACACTGGGACTCCTTTGCAGCAAACACTGACTTTCTCAAAAGCCACGGGTTTGACTCTGCCATTGCTTCCTCACCCAGGCAGTCTGAAACTGAGGAGGGGGTCCGGTTGACTTGGCAGGTGGGGACAAGATGATACAGTATAAAACCAAAGCTCCAAAATGAGTTACTAGAACTGCATTGGAGTGGGGGCGATGAAGAGACAGCAGATAAGGGAAAGACGGGCCTGAGAAGCCCAAGTTAAGGTGCAAGATGAATTGTAGACCAAAAATGCCGGGGAGAGGAGCAGCTTCATTTGGCCAGAAACCAGGGACGGTGTGGAGTGATGCTGAGAGAGCAGCTGCTTCACCTGAGGGATGAAGCAGAAAGGGGTGAATTCTAAGTCTTCCTATCTGAGTTGGCAAATCCCAGGGTGGGCGAGGAAGCCACATACTGAGACTACCTGGGCTACACCACCTTCCACTGCCAAACGAAGAGCCTGCCAGCCAGAGCTGAGGTGTTTCAAGGCACTGGGGCAATGGCGTGACTTCTGACAGACAGGTAGGTGGTGATCAGGGGAGGGGGGCAGCTTGTTCACTCAGGAAACTAGCTTTTTATTACAGAGGGCTTATGATGGGGCGGTGGTGCTTGCTGAGACCCATGTGGAAATTATCACTTCTTTGGTGCAATAATGCCTTCCAGTTGGGCCTGAAAAACAAAACAAACTCTGTTAATATTTGAAACTTGCAGCCTAATGCAAATAGCTGAGAGGTGATAAAAGCCTCTGGGAAGGATAATCTAAATGCTGCCACTCCAAGTGTTCTTTCCTTTCATTCCCAACTCCATATTTTCTAGATTAGCTGGTTCTGGCTTGGCATACAGTCTTGCTACATTATGAGAAAGCAGAGCTGTCCTGGTTTCCGTACAATAATGGCTCAGTGTATAACATAAAGCACTGAAAAGGAAATTGAATAAAACTTGTTGAAATAGTGGTTTTTCATGGCTCAGATTTCAGGCCTGAACACGTCCGCTGAGTTAAACATTTGGCTCTCTGGTTTGGGATCCCGGGAGCTCTGTGCTGGGACAAGAGGTTTGGGAAACAGCAAATTTGCAGCGACTGAGACAACTTGACACCCAATTAGAGAAAATTGCTACCGGTGAGTAGGGAGCTGTCCATCTTGTATGTAAAGCTTAAGACGCTTGGGAGTTATTTACTCTGCTCCTCTGACAGCCAGTGAAATAATTTACCATCATGGTGTGTGGACAGATCTTTAAGTAGGTCTATCCTGGGGGTTGCAAACACTGCTTTATTTGCAGTACAGCTTTGAGCCAATAAAAATCACTCACTTCTAAACAGTCGTTCACCCTGGGGATTACAGGGTTGCTTATAAATGTTTGAAAGATGCCAAGTTGTTCTGCTTTGCTCTTGCTGCCAGTACTATAGGAAGAACTGAGGAACTTGGGCTTGTGATAAAGGAACATGGAAGATAAGGGAGGCAGCTTCAGGGGCTGCTAAGTAAACAGATTCACATCTGGCTGTGAATGTTTCTAGCTTTTCTTTGTTTTTGTTAAACTTCTCAGCAACAAGAAAATCTATGTCATCCTTCACCAGCCGTTAATCCAAGCCCTTCTTTATCTCAAATGCCCGGCCCTCTTGGCTTATAGCGCCAACAAGCCTGCCAATTGCAAGAATGTAAGCGTTCTATGAGACTAGGGAGGAGAGGGAGATAAGACATGTGGGGGGGCGGGGCGCCCCTTCTGGGAGAAAGCCACTAAGTGTCAACAGGCCACATATCTAGAGCAGTGGTTCTCAAACTTCAGCAAGCATCAGAATCACCGAGACCTGGTTAGAAACAGACTGTTGGACCCCAGCCCAAACTTTCTGATTTAGTAGATTGGGGTGGGCCCGAGAATTTGTATTTCTAGAAGTTGCCACGTGATGAGGATGATGCTGGTCTAGGGCCCAGCCTTTGAGAAGCTTTGGACCAGAGAGCCTGGAGTCTGAGAGGCCCGGCCCTCTGCCCAGTCCTTTTGACGAGTCCCCTCCCTCCCTTCAGATCAACTGGATAAAATACCACCAGCAAAAGGGACAAACACCTATAGCAACTTCCTTTCACCGCACACCTGGGGAAGGTTCCCGATCTGAAATAGTTCTTCCCTCTCAAACGGCCTTCCCTGGGCGCCCCAAAAGCTGTGCCTCGGAGGGACTGCCCGGGGAAAGCACTCCTATGAGGCCCCGCTGAAGAGATCCAGCCCTCTAGGAAGGCTCCAGAACATCAGCCATGACGGGAGAGAAGTTCCGCTTTTTGCCATATCCACCTCTCCTAAAGGATGGGCAACTTTCCTCCAAGAGAAAAAAAAACTCCACTGGAGAGCCGGGCCGCCATGTCACGGGGATTCAGAGCTGAGAATAGAGACCCTCTCCAGAGCCAGATGGACGGAGAATCTGGGTAATGAACTCCCACCTCCCCCCCACCCCGTAAAAGAGTCAGCTTCCTCTACTCCAGTGCATGTGGACACGGTATCTAGAAGTCCTCTGTAGGGAAAGGACCCAAGTGCCGGGCCTGCCTGGCTGGGGGCGGGCGTGTGGAAGCACCTCCACCTGGGCCTGCGCATCGACTACCTTTAGCTGCTGATTCGTCCGCTTTAGGAACTGAATCTCCTCGTTGTGCTTCTTCTCCTCCACCTGCCTCCTCTCAGTCTCCCGCTTCTCGGTGGCCTCACATTTTGCCTTCTGCTCGTTCACTTGCCTCTCCAAATCTCTCTTCTCCGTTTCCAATTCTGTAATCTGAGGACAGAACCCCAAGTCATCCTGGGATGTCACCAAGTGGCAGAGTGATGCGAGTGCCTGGGTGGAGGGTTCTTGGGACACAGCTGTCCAACCCAAGACATTGCCAGGGTCTGTACTGCCACCCAGTGGGAGATCAGTGACTGGCATGGCATGTCCAAGAGGAGAGAACTCGGCCATGACCAGGGTTGGCTGTTACACTCTGAGCCCTGGGGTCCTCACTGAGGTCGTGGGAGAGCACCCCAGGAGGCCAGACTTGAGTGCTGGAATGACAACCATGTGGCCCCGAGATTGACAGAAGAGTCACAGAGGCCCAAAGTCTCGTGATAAACCCCACTCACTTTCCTCTCCATGTCTGACTTCCCCTGTTCGGCCTGCAGCGCCTTCCTCATGCCAAACGCCACGCTGCTCTCATACAAGGTCTGGTAGGCAGCGATGGTCATGCGGATCTCGTCCCGGACCCGCAGCAGCAGCAGCCCTCTCTCCGCGCAGTTGATGGTGACCTCCCGGATCAGCTCATCTTCCAGTGAACATACATACACAGTGAGGTCAGAGAAGACAGACAGGAGGGAAATCCACCATGTCTACTGCAAACCACCCTTCCCACTGGGAAGGGCCTAGGGGGTGTCCTCCTCACTTGGAGACAGGCCTCAAGGAGGAGCCTTGAATGGCCCCAGGAGCCTTGCCATACAGCCACTGCTCTGAACTTGACACTTGGGAGAACAGGCAGTCGGCAAGCCCGGCATGGCCAGAGCAGAGGCAGGCAAGAGTCCCAGGTCTGTTTGCAGCCGGGGACCCTTCTCTTCCGTCCTCAGTCAGCAACTGGGTACCATTCAAAGAAATCTGACTTTTTCAACTCGAAGATGGTGGCTGGGAAATCCTATGGGCCCCCTTGGCTGGACTGTTTGGGGCTGGAAACAGTAGCATCTAGAGCTTGCCCACCCATCTCCTCCATAAATGCTGACCTGGAGGGCCAACCATAATCATACGCAGACTGAAGGGAGCTGCTAGACCCAGCAGCTGCCTCAGGGTTTGGAGGTGATTTGCATGTCGGCGTCCACACCGGCCAGTGAGATTGGGCCAAGGGATAGCCATCTGACACCAGCACTTGTGGAGTGAAACCTTAAATCCCTTGTGTCTGTCGCTTAACAACAAATTACCCTGAAATCTTTTTCTTGACCAAGGGCCGAATGTTGATAGATGGATATAAATATAGAACATTTTTCTAATAAAAAAATTAACACATGCTTATTATAGAAGTCTCTGAAAAAACAAAGATTTACAATGGCAGTTCTCATCTTACTCCAAACAACTGCTAAGGGGTGAGGGACCAGGTTGTCAGAGATACTGGGACTGGTAAGAGAGGGACTGGTAGGAGAGGCGCGGCTGGAGGGGGTAGGGGGTGCAGGGAGCACTTCCTGGGGGGGCAGAGAGGGAGGAACCAGATGATTCCAGGATGGGGTGGGCTGTGGCTCGGGGATACTCAGGGCTTGGGTCTGTGCCGAAGAGGAAGGGAAGGAGGCGGAACTGTACCGTACCCCACCCCCGGGCCACTCACCGAAACACTGTGAGTAGAGCTCCCGGCGGACAGGGCAGATGCCAGTCTCCCGGGCCTGCCGCTGCTGCAGCTTCAGGTCCAGCTGTTCCTGGAGATGCACCACATCCATCCGGGTGCTGGGGGTGCTGGACACCTGCTGGATCCATAGCTGCGTATCTTCCACCCACTCCCTGCGGCACAGACACAGCCAGGCTGAGAGAAACCCATTGACCAGAGAGGGTCCTCGAGACATGAGCAGAGATGGCCCTTTGAGCCCTCTGCCTGAGAGGAGTGAGGGGCAGCTCTGTCCTCAACCCACCAGAATCCTCCATCCTTCTCTCTTCCTTGGGGAGCGTGTGGTTCCAAGGCCACACCCACTATGCTGCCTCCACAGGGCCCCTACCTTGGGGCTGGGCCATCTCCACTCTCCCACAGCCCTCCATGAAATCATCACCCATGTTCCAGATCTTACCCTCCTAACATGGTGAGGACAGATATATGGTCGTTGCTGCTTGATCTGAACAGAAGGGACAGTGGGAATTCCCCCACCGACTTCTTGGGGGGGACACACAAGGCACCACAAATCTTGTGCCAGCCAGAAAGAGGCGAATGCATATACTGGGGAGTACGGAGGTTCTTGAAGGCGTGTGCCTCTATGGGCCTCCCCATAGTGAACCTTGTGTCAGAGGCATGGCCAGGTTCCAGAATCATGAGGAGGGAGTCTGAGGGCAGAACCGCTACGTGGGGAGAGAATTTCCATGCATTGGTGGGAGGGCATCAATTGAAAAATCCCCCCTCCTTCGACCTCCATCTCAGAGGAAATCGCAGTCCCTCTTTTACTGTTTCTCCTTTCCATCATAGCTTTAAAAACTGTGCTATCAGCTTACTACATAAAAACAGAAAAGGCATGCCACATAGTGATGAATGTCGCTGCAGAAGAAAGAAGCAGGGGAAGGGGATGGTGAAGAAAGGAGAAGGCGCTCTTTCATATGGCTTCTCAAGGAAGGCCTCCTTGAGGAAATGACATTTGAGCAAGACCTGAGTGAAGAAACGAAGAGAACCAGGTGGCTATCAGGGGAAGAGTATCCTCAGCAGTGAGAACAGCCAGTACCAAGGCCCTGAGATGGAAGAGTGGTGGAAGTGTTTCAGAAACAGCCAGCAGAGGTCCCTGTGGCACTAGCACAGTGAGCAAGGAGGAAAACAACGTAAGGTCCCGGGTCTATCAGGGGCCAGATCGTGCCAGGTCTCCTAGGCACTGTAAGGACTTTGGATTTTAGTCTGAGTGAGCTGGGAGGCCGTTAAAGAGTTTCTGGCAGAAGACTGGCATGATCGGACTTATGATTTCAGAGCTGTGTGGAGAATGGATTGAAGGAGCAAAGAGTGGAAGCAGGGTTTTCAGATGGGAGGCCATTGCAGTAATGCCAGTGACAAAGAATGACTAGGAACAAGATGGTGGAGACAGAGGTGGTGAAAAGTGGTTGAATTTGGAATATAATTTGAAGGTGGAGCCAAAAGAATTTGATGAAGGATAGGACATGTGCCATGAGAGACCAAAAGGAATGAAAGGTGGCCTGAGCCAGCCCCAGTAGCCTAGCAGTTAAGTTCAGTGTGCTCCACTTTGGCGGCCCAGGTTCGCTTCCTGGGTGTGGACCTACACTGCTCATCTGGTCAGCAGCCATGCTGTGGTGGTGGCTCACATACAAAAAGAGAAAGATTGGCAGTGAATATTAGCTCAGGGCAAATCTTCTTTAGAAAAAAAAAAAGAAAAGAAAGAAAGGTGCCCGAACCCCTCGTAAAAAGGAGAAGATTGGGGATGAGCAGGTTGGAGGAGGAAGAAATTGTGATTTATCGCGGACATGTTGAGTTTGAGATGTCTGTTAGACATCTTCATGAAGGTAATGAGGAAGCAATAGAACATACGGGTCTGGAGTTTAGGGGAGAGGATGGGGCTGGAAATGCACATTTGGGAGCCATCAACATACAGATGGGCTTTAAAGCCATAAGCCTGGGCGTGAGCACTCAGGAAATGAGGATGGATAGAGAAGAGGGCTCGACCCACCCTCCCAGCATCCAGCCATCTGCACGCTCTAGGAGCTCGGGGATGCTGGCAGGAAACTCCAGCCAGGAACAGAGACAGACTGCCTCTCCCCACATTCCCAAGCTGTGGGATGCAAAGGCCTTCTCCCAGCCAGTGTTCCTGCTTTGTTACCTTGGGGGCAGGATGGCATTCAAGATTTCTTCTGCCTGCTTTGTAGGATCCGGGACACAGGAAGCTGCGAGCTTGGTCTTTGGTGGCTGTGGGACTGGACCTGAGGGTCCAGGCTGCTGGGGGCTGACTTTCAGTGGCCGAGCCTGAGAAGAAGGGACAAGTCAGGGCAGGAGGTGATTCAGACACTCAGTTCCACACATTCTGGCCTTCTAGATTGCTCCAAGTCTCCTACACACCCTCACCTATTCCCAGTTCCCTTTCCCCATCCATCTTCTCAGCACAAGTTATGCCTCAGAGCTGAAGGAGGCCATAAAGAGTCTCTGATCCCACAGCAACCCAATGCTTGTATCTCCTTGAACGGATATTTCTGGTACAGGTGCTCAAGCCTCTGCTTTCACACCTCTAGTGATGGAGCAATCACTACCAGATCTATTTGGGACCCATCCACCATGAAAAAGAGCCCCATTCATCTCCCTGTGACCTCCTTCCCCAATATAACTCTGCCCTCGGGGGTCACCCAACATCTGGGCTTCTTCTAACGCTCTCACACTCTCCTTCCCCCGGCCCAATTCCCTTTACTCCCAGTCTCTGTCCCTCGAGACTCCCGATCCTCAGACTCCCGATCCTCAACGAGGGGATCTCTTTCCCCATCGGAGTTTCGCGGCTCCCCCGCCCCTTGAGACCCGTCCTTACTTTGGGACTCCGTTTCTCCGTGTTCCGGCTCACCAACACCGGCGTGTCATACTTGAGCAGTGAGTCCGCGGGGGGGATCATGGCGGCGGCGAGAGGAGTAGCCCAGCTGCTGCCCCTCCGGTCCCGGCCTTGTTTGCCGTCACCATGGAAACCTCCTCTCCCAGCCTCATGGCCTGGGCGGGGCTTCGCGGTGGGGCGGGGCCAGCGGCGCGCGAGTTTCTGCACAGCTTTTCCGGTGCTTAACTTGTCAGGCCTCCTGCTCCCCGGGTCGCCTCCGTAGTCTTGGAAACTGGGAGAACACGGGTTCGAGTCCCTGCGCTGCGTCTAGCTCACAGGTTGAATGAGGCGGCAGATCACCTTCTCCGACCTCTGATTTTGTCACCTGCAAAATGGGAGTCATCTGACTCCTCAGTGAAAGGTTGGGGAAAAGTCCCGGAGGAAGGCATCTGGGATTCCCAGGTTTTAAAAAGTATTTGTTTTGAATTAGATGGAGAAATGACAACATAACAGAAAGTTCAGGAATAGAAGGGAAATACCTATGATCTGCCCACAGGCTACCATCTAGGATTGCATTTGCTTCTCTTCTTTCCTAAACGTATTTCTAAACGTGAATGAAACCAGTTTGCGCACAATTTTGTATCCTGCTTCTTCCGTTTAACAAGTCAGGGTTTTTTCCGTTTGTCATACAGAGTTCGTAAATAGCATTGCGAATGGCGACATAACATCCATCGGTTCGGTAAACAGTTTCCTACTACTGGGCATTTCGGGTGTCTCAGTGTTTAGTAATTACTAACAACGCGGCAAGAAGCAGCCTAGAGAGTAGCTTTTTCCCAGAAGTTTGCTTTTGAAACCTAAAACTCCCGCCACGGAGACAGCTCCCTACGGCCCCGCCCACTACTGCGTCATGGTCACGTGTTCAGCCCCTCCGCCGCGAGGGTTTCTGGGAGAGCGCGCACCACGGAAGCGGAAGTCCAGGGGTTAAACGCGTCACTTCCTTCAGCCAGAGGAGCGCAACGGATCTCTCTTCGCTTAGTTCAGCCTATATCTCAGCATGAAGGAGGTGAAGAGCGAGCGGGAACGGGGGAGCCGACGACGGCACCGGGACGGGGACGTGGTGGCGGCGGCGGCGGCAGTGGTGGTGAAGCAGGAGCGCCTGAGCCCGGAAGCCGCGCCTCCCGCCCACCGCCGTCCGGACTCCGCCGGTGGGAGCCCGTCCCCGCCGGCCGGCGAGCCGGGCCGCCCTGGTCACCGCGGGAACCGAGCCCGGGGAGGTAGCCGGTAAGTGGGAAGCAGCCCGGGGTGGACCTTGGGTCGGGCTCGTTGAGAAGGGAGGACAGGGCTAGCGTCAGAAACACGCCTGGATGCTGGGCGCGGCAGCTTGGACTTCATCGGAGGGCGGTGGAAGTGACCCGCTCGTGCTTGGGTGAAAGGTTTCCTCCGGCACCTGTCACTGGTGTTATAGCGGGGCCTTAAGCGCCTAAAGGGCAGGATCCGCCCCTTCCTCTCTGTGTGCCCAGCACTTCGCTGAGTATGGCCCAGCGGGTCGCACTGATCATTTTAAGTTGAAATGAAAGATTTTCCCCATCTGCCTGTCTTTTCAATCATCTGCTCCAAAAGATTTTCACATCGAGGGCCTAGGCAATCTACCTGGTAGAAATTCTTGAAAAAAAAATTGTCTCTTGCTAGACTCGTTCATTTATTCATTCATTCAGCATAGTTTTACTGAGTGCTATAATGTGCTGAAGACTAGGGGCCGCAAGGGTGAACAAGGTAGATGGCCTTTACCCTAGCGAAGGTGACGTCTAGCCCTGAGACAAAATAGCAAGCAAAGAAAATCGTTTGCGTTAGTGATAGATATTAGGGATAGGTTAAAACATTCATGTGATAGTGAGAGACTGGAGGGAAGTGGGAGAAGGCCTCTTTGAATAGGAGCCATTTGAGCTGAGACCTGAATGATAAGAATAATCCAGCCTTGTAAAGATCTAGGCATAGGAAACAACACGTGCAAAGAACCTGAAGTGGAATTAATTGTGATCGTTCCAGAAATAGGAAAAAAAAAAGTAGTGATCAAGCAGAGTGGTGGGAATGAGGTGGGAGAGGGAGGAGATGGAGCCAGAGAACTTGCTGATGGATTGTATGTGGTTATGGGGGAAAGAGTAGCGGGTGGTTGTTGGTGGTGAGGAAAAAAAAGAGTCAAGGGCGACTTACAGGTTTGGCTTGAGGACCAGGGTGGATGGTGATGCCTGTTACCAAGATGGCAGAGACTGAGAGAGGAAAGGTTTTTGAGGGGTGGAAATCAAGCTATGTTCTCTAAGCAAGAAGGTTCAGTAAGCAGTTCTATGTGTGGGTCTGGAACTCAAAGGAGCTGGTAGGACTAGGCAAGGGGAGCTCCTGCCCCCTTGGTGTGTCAGCAGAGACCTTCACAAATGTGGTGTTGGTGTTAGCAGGTGAGCCTGATACTTGCAGCTAATTTATAAGGGGGAAGGGAAATTGAGATAAAATCCTGTGTGTCCCATGCTCTGAAAAGGTCCCCAGCCAAAAAGAAAAACAAGTCCTCAGGGAGAAGAAGCAAGTCTCCTCGGAGTAAGAGAAGCCGAAGCCCTCACCACTCAATGGTCAAAGTGAAGCAGGTAAGTGGATTGAGATGTTTTGATACTGGGTCCGAATCTGGAGCCTCTTCCCCTCCTAGCTGGAGTGTCGTGTACCTGTACCTGCAGTGGGCTTTTCTAAAAACTGGTTTTAGGTATTTTTTTTTTCTGCTTGCTTTTTGTTTTGAGGTAGTTGTCAATTCACACGCAGTTGTAAGAAATCATACAGAAGTGTACTCTTCACCCTGTTTCTACAATGGTAACATCTTACCGAAGTATAGTACAATATCAAACCAGAATATTGACATCAACACAGAACACTTCCATCGCCACAAGGATCTCTCCTGTTGTCCTTTATAGTCACATCCACTTCCCTCCCACCCGTACCCCTCCACTCTTGGCAGCTTCTAATCTGTTCTCCATTTCCATAATTTTGTCACTTCAAGAATGTTATGTAAATGGAATCATACAGTAGGTAACCCTTAGGGTTTGGCTTTTTTTACTCAGCGCAATTCTTTGGAGAGTCTTTCAGGTTGTTGCATCTATCAGTGTTCATTCTTTTTTATTGCTGAGTGGTATTCAATGGTATGGATTTAACAGTTTGTGAATTAACAAACATCTGAGTTGTTGCCCGGTTTTCACTGTTATGCGTAAGGCTGCTACATAAACATTTGTGTACAGGTTTTTGTGTGAACATAAGTTTTCATTTCTCTGGAATAAATGTCCAGAAGTGCAATTGCTGGATCATCTGGTAGTTGCATATTTAATTTTTTTAAGAACTTGCCAACCTGTTTTCCAGAGAGGCTGTATTAGTTTGCAAGGATTTCCATAACAAATACCGCAGATTGGATGCCTTAAACAACAGAAACTTATTTCTCACAGTTTCAGAGACTGGCAGTCGAAGACCACGGTGTCAGCAGATTTGGTTCCCCCTGAGGCCTCTCTCCTTCTCCTCTCTCCTCCTGTGTGTCCTCACACAGCCTTCCGTCTGTGTGCTCATGTCCCTGGGGTCTCTTCCTCCTCTTCTAAGGACACCAGTCACACTGGACTAGGCCCTCACTCTCATTTTAACTTCATCAGTCCTTTAAAGACCTTATCTCCAAACAATGGTTATATTCTGAGGTTTGGGGGTTGGGATTCAACATAGGAATTTTGTGGAACATAGAGAATTTGATCCATAACAGTGGCTATACCTTTTACATTCCCACCTGGAATGCATGAATGATCCAATTTCTCTGCATCCTCACTAGCATTAGTATTGGCACTGTTTTTTATTAGCCGTTCTGATAGGTGTGTAGTGCTATCTCATTGTGACTTTAATTTGCATTTCCCTGGTGGTTATTGTGGTTGAACATCTTGTCCTGTGCTTATTTGCCATGTGTGTATCCTCTCAGAGGAAATGTGTCTTCGTGTCTTTTGCCTGTTTTCTAGTTGGATTAAGAGTTCTTTGTAGAGTCCAGGTACTAGGCCTTTTTGGGTGTGTGGTTTGTAAATATTTTATTCCAGTCTGTACCTTGTCTTTTTATTCTCTTAACAGGGTTTTTCTCAGAGCAAAAGTTTTTTAATTTT
This sequence comes from Equus asinus, assembly GCF_041296235.1. Classification (NCBI taxonomy): domain Eukaryota; kingdom Metazoa; phylum Chordata; class Mammalia; order Perissodactyla; family Equidae; genus Equus; species Equus asinus. The sequence continues at coordinate 85,203,633 of NC_091794.1, forward strand.
GATGAAGTCCAGCTTATCCCTTTTTCCTTTTCTGGACTGTGCTTTTTGGTGTCATGTCTAAGAACTTTTTGCCTCGCTGCCCTAGATCCCGAAGATATGTTTTTTCCTTAAAGTTTTACTTTTAAGTCCATGATCTATTTGAGTTCGTTGGGCTAAACCTCATGAGCCTTAGGTCGAAGTTTATTTTTTGGCTTCTGAATATCCACTTGCTCCAGCACCATTTTTCCTTGCTTGAATTGCTTTTGCTTCTTTGTCAGGAATCGTTTGGGCGTGTGTGTGGGTTTATTTCTGGGTTCTCTGTTCTGTTCCATTGATCTGTCTGTCATTCTGCCGATACCACACAATCTTGATTACTCTGGCTATATAAGTTGTCTTAAATCAGATAGACTGATTTTTCTCACTTTCTTCTTTTTTAAAATTGTTTTAGAGCAATCTTGTCTGTATCTATTTAAAAAAAAAAACCTTGCTAGAATTTTGGTAGGAATTGTGTTAAACCTGAATTTTGGAGAGAATTGGCTTTCTGATTATGTTGAGTCTTCCACTCCGTGAACACTGTGTGTCTCCGTTTATTTAGATCTTTGATTTCTTTCATCAGCATTTGTAGTTTTCCTGGACGTGTTTTCTAAGACTTACACTCGTTTGGTTGGGTTTTTTTGGAATGATTATAATTGATATTTTAAATTTCGCTATCCACATGTTCATTGCTAGTATATAGAAATAGAATTGATTTTCATGTGTTTATCTTATATTCTTTGACCTTACGAACTCATTTATTCTAGGAGATTTTTTGTAGATTACTCAGGATTTTCTGCATAGAGTCATATCTGCAACTAGGGACAGTTTTATTTCTTCTTTACAATCCGTATGCATTTTATTTCCTTCCTTGTTGCACTGGCTGGGACTTCCAGCACTGTGTTCAATAAGAGTGGTGAGAGCAGACACCCTTGCCTTGTCCTCAGTCTTGAGAGACAAGCATTCAGACTTCTTTTTAAAGAAACTCTTATGTTACAAATACCAGCAGGGTCACCCATGGTGCACAGGTTCAGTGGAGCTTCCAGACTAAGACAGGAAGAAGGACCTGGCCACCCACTTCTGAAAAAAACTGGCTATGGAAACCTACGAATAGCAGTGGAGCATTGTCTGATACAGTGCCGGAAAGTGAGAGGATGGCACAAAAAGACCAAGCAGGGTTACGCTCTGCTGTCCACAGGGTTGCTAGGAGTTGGAATTGACTCTCTGGCACTAACAGCTGTGTTTCAAAATGCCAACAGAGACACTGGCTTTAAGAAAAGGGATTTTCCTATGAATTTGAGAGACTGTAGGCCAACTTTCTACTACCTTGAAGATGTAAAGCCAGACAGTCTTGAGGGTCTGTCACATGAGTTGGTCAGGCACTGCTTTGGCTATCTCAGAATTCACCCCCTGGAACCACAGCACCCAGATTGAGCATCTCAGACCACTTGGAGTTGTTTGTTTGTTTATGTACAACTTGCAGCTGTTTTCCTCTGGTTTCTAAATCAGCATTTTACAATGACTCCTGGGGCCTTTAGCATGGAACTTTTCTGTGATTATTATTATTTTAAAGTGTTTTGGTTTGCTAACTTCCCTCCTGACCCCAAATTATGTCTTTAAACGCTGATTTCTGTGTATTAATTAGCTAGAAACTTGGAAATGGCTCTCAAGCAAAAGGGCTTGACAGGCAGTTGAAATGAAGTGACTTTCACGTGGATCGTAGGAGTGCACGCAGCCTCTGACTGAAGCATGACTTGTGCTGGCAGGTGTTCTCTTCTCCACCCCCGCATTGCCGCTTAAAAAGATTGATTGATTGCATGCTCATTGTGATAACACGGAAGTATGTAAAATAAAAAGTGAGAGTATGGTGTGTGTAGTATATGGTTACTCCTCTCATTATCCCCCACATCGCACCCCTACCCCCAAACAAAGAATCACCTCACTCCCCAGAGGTAACCATTTTAATAGTTTGATATTTCTACTTCAAGGCTCTATTATACTTATGTTCTCTTCTTTTCCTTTATGTTTTGGGGTGTGTGTGTGTGTGCGTGTGTGTTTATATGTATTCCATACAAAGATTTTAGTTTAAAAAAAGCCATGTTATATGTAGTATCCCACTTGACTTAGCAATGATTGAGAGAGTATATTGGAATCTTGGTTATTTTGTGTTATCTGATTATTTAGTTTGTCATTTTCTCTCCATAGTTTTTACTCATTTTGCTTGGCATACGCTTATTTAAAATGAAGACTGAGAATTGGCTGTTGGGTTTAGTGATGTAGAAGTCATTGGTGACCTTGACCGGCAATTTTAGTGGAGTAATAAGAGTGAAACTTAACTGGTGGGTTCAAAAGAAGATGGGAGAAGAATTGGAGGCTGGTTTAAAAAAACCTAACTCTTTTGAGGAGTTTTACTGCAAAGAGGAGTGAAGGTATAGAGTAGAGGCTGCCTTGGGAAATGGAGTCTAGAGAAGAGCAGATTCCTGTGCTGATGGGAATGATCCAGTAGAGAAGGGAGACTCTCGATGAGAGGGGATGGGATCGAGCTGCCAGTGTAGGAATTAGCTTTAGATAGACGCACAGTTAGTTCACTCAAGGTGACGGGAAAGGAAGGCAGAGTATATGGGTGTAGGTACTGGTAGGTGGGGAGGTGTCACTCACTTCTGACTGAGTGAATAAGGAATGGGGAGACCATGTAGGAGATTTGAGGAGAGAGAAGGGGTGAAACTGGGAGAATGAATGGATCGGGGAATGTAGGGTGGTTGCTGGGTGTCATGGGACCAGTCAGAATGGTGTTTTTTTGCTCCAGGCATTTTTATTTGCTTCATTCTCATTGTGGTTTTGCCAGGAGCGTGCAACAAAATGGCATAGGGGCAAGGGATTTGAATGTGTCTGCAAGGGAGCAGTCATGCCGCTTGACCGTGAAACTTAAATTAGACAGGAAGGGAGAGAGGCCTGCAAGAGGGTGAGGGACTGTGCAAAGGTAGTCGGATCAAAGGCTTGGATGTTTTATTGGGATAAGGATTGTGAGAATTGGGGAAATATGGGCTGGAAAGGGGGCCAGAAAGAGGATTGCTTGAGACTGAAATTAGAGAGGGGTTGCAGTTACTAGAAACAAAAAGGTCTGAGCATAAGTGTGGGAGTGAGTGGTTGAGGTGAAGGGAGGAGACAAATAACATCCCTGGAAGAGAGGAATTCAAAGGACAGAGAGGCCAGCACAGTAAGGGCCACCTATGTGTTACTGAAATCACCAAGAGTAATGTTGGAGAGAGTGACTTGAGCTAGAAGTACAATTGGCAAGAAGTGAGGGGACATGATTGAGGGAAATGAAAGTAATGGGTCATAATGGTCTTAGGGGTGATTGAGAGCTGGGGTTTTCTAGGGAGAGAGGAGAGCTTGGGGAGTATTTTAGAACTGGCAGTGAGAAGGAAGGAGGATGCCTGCCTTATGTCCAGACCCAGAGATGATGGGGGCTGGGGGAGTCTGGGGAAAAAACTGCTCCCGCTGAGAGAGCTGCAGGGCAGCAGTGTGCTAGGGCAGAGAGCGTTCTGTCAGAGCACAGGGGAAGGGAACGCACAGAGACAACGTTAAGGATGTAGATTTCACTGAGCTTTCCATTCCAGGGGGCCTCATAAAATGGTTTCAGGAGTTGAAGTAGGGTGGGATTTGGGGACAATAGTGGATGTACAATGCCGTATGGAGATTAGAATACAAAGGAGGTGGGGGTGATGGCTGGAGTCTGTGGCTTCTTATAGTGACTCCTCTAATCAGGGATAAAGGGTATAATGAGATTAGTCCTGGTGAACTCAAGGCAGATGGTGGTGGCAAGCTTGTGAATATCTGACAGTAGGAGGGATGGGGGTCTGAGGCTCCCTCTGGATGCTTGTCTTTGCAGACTAGGAAATCTAGGAAAACTGAGTCCTGCTCGGAGCAAGCAGGCCCCCACTTGACCCCTGGCATGTCAAGGAGAAGGCTTGGTGGGGGAGGGTGTCTCAGTCCCAGTGCTCAGTGTTCCCTCTGTACCCCTTTCCAGAAAGGGCGGCCTTGCGCATAGTGTCCTGGGCTCCCTCTTGAACTCTGATGCTTTGGTTATTAAGGATAAATTTATTTCGTGTGTTCATTAGATATTTATTCCTTCTGAAAACTGCTTTTGAAGATCCTTTGCTCATTTTTCTGTTGGATTGTTTTTCTTATTGATTTATTTTCTTATTGATATATTAATATATGTTATATGTTGCAAACATTTTCTACCAGGCTAATTTTCAGTGCTGTCTTTTTCAGTATTGAAACCATGGTCTATTTTTCCATTTTGTCAGATCTTTAAAAAGTAACTATTAGTACATTTTCACAGGTTTCTTCTTATATGTCCTGCATATTTCTTAAGTGTATTCGTAGGTAGTGAATAGTTTTTGTTACTGTCGAGATGAGCTCTTTTAAAACTCCTGTTACACTTTCACTTTGGGCATAAGAGACAGCTAGCTTTTTTCTTTGCATATTGGTCTCATACATGACTGCTTAACTCTCTTTGTTACTTCTGTTTTCTGTCTGTGCTTCCAAGTTTGCCTGTAGGCGCTTGTTTCTAGGGCTCAGCACACGGGCTTGCACAGTCAGAGCTCTGGTTGGGCAGCAGCATGGGGTATCTAGACTGCGTGGCCTTGCAAGGGAACATAACCACCACTGATGACCTTGTTTCTGTGGGACGTTTTGCTCTGAATGCCAAAGTCCACATTACAAACGACTTTTTGAACGCAGCTTGTTCATAGATCGTGGACTGCCTTTAGTTGACTGAGTCTCTTTGAATTTCAGGAACGTGAGGATCATCCCCGGAGAGGCCGGGAGGACCGGCCACACCGGGAACCTTCAGGACAGGAACACAGGCGAGCTAGGAACAGCGACCGAGACAGACACAGGGGCCACTCCCACCAGAGGAGAACCTCGAACGAGAGGCCTGGGAGTGGGCCGGCTCAGGGACGGGATCGAGACCCTCAGAACCTTCAGGCTCAGGAAGCAGAGCGGGAGTTTCATAACGCCCGGCGGCGGGAGCATCGCCAGAAGAATGAAGTCAGTGCTGGTGGTCTTGAGTCTCAGGAGTTGGTTCCTCGACCTAGTGGCAACAACAAAGACAAAGAGGTGCCTGTTAAAGAAAAGCCAAGCTTTGAACTTTCGGGGGCGCTTCTCGAGGACACCAACACTTTCCGGGGCGTAGTCATTAAATATAGCGAGCCCCCAGAAGCACGTATCCCAAAAAAACGGTGGCGTCTCTACCCCTTTAAAAATGATGAGGTGCTTCCAGTCATGTACATCCATCGACAGAGCGCTTACCTCCTGGGCCGACACCGCCGCATTGCAGACATTCCAATCGATCATCCTTCTTGTTCAAAGCAGCACGCAGTCTTTCAGTATCGGTGAGTTACATTTGCAGAAAGAAACTGAAGTGCAAACAGGAAGCTGAATGTCTCAGTTAGGATGACTGAGGTTTGTGTGCATGTGCGTGCAGAAGAATCCCCTACCCCCCGTGTCTACTATTAGTCTTAAGTATTCTTATTAACCCAACTGCCCCTTGAATAATCACTTACATCTGCATAAGAGCAGTGAACTTGGTGTCAGAAATCCAGATTCTGAATCCCGCCACTGCCACTTACCAGGTGTTTGACCTGGGGCACGAGCCACTCTGGGCCTCAGTTTCTACCCACCTCATGGGGCTCTTATGAGGGTTAAATGGAAATATAACTGAGAATGCCTGGCACGTGTGTTAGCTGAATCTGTATCTTGACAGTTTGCCTAGTACGTCTGTTATTGTTTGATCCGTGAGGAGGATAGGACAAGTGTTAACATCCCCATTTGACAGATGAGAAGACTGAAGCTCAGCAAATCAATGATCACCATAGTAGAATTCTGGCTTGAATCCAGCTCCCGTGACTCTGAAGTCCAGATCTACTCCTTTATTCCCACTGGGACAGGAGCTAAATTATATTGAAATATAGGTGAAAGAAGCATTATATTGATGATAAACAACACAAAAAATGTATTTTCTTAACCATAGCAAGAGGCCTTTGGATCCTGCGTTTTAAGCTTCTGATCTGCCGTGAACTCCCCGCTCCCCCACCAGCGACCAGTTCTCACCGTTTCTACTAAGTATATTTAACTTGCTCCCAATTTCCAGGTCATGCCTTACCCTTGATTTCCTAGAGTTTGAACTTGACCTGTGCTCAAGCCAGGTCTGCCTCATGCAGGCTGTGTTGGCAGAGAGGTGGATGCTCTGAGGCAGTTTGCTCAGCTCTCTCTCCCCTTTGTCTCTGCCAGGCTTGTGGAGTACACCCGTGCCGATGGGACGGTCGGCCGCAGAGTGAAGCCCTACATCATCGACCTTGGCTCGGGCAATGGGACGTTTTTGAACAACAAGCGCATTGAGCCGCAGAGATACTACGAACTGAAGGAAAAGGATGTCCTTAAATTTGGGTTCAGCAGCAGAGAGTATGTTCTGCTTCATGAGTCCTCTGACACCTCTGAAGTAGACAGGAAAGAAGATGAAGATGACGAGGAGGAGGAGGAAGTGTCTGACAGCTAGCAAACTAGGAAACAACCCAGACTCTTAGCGACCTTTTCTTTGTGCGAAGGCTTTGGGATTGACTCACGGAGCACCGTGGTGCTCTCCGTAACGCCTCTTATTGCCTTAAGTCTTTCCTCTGTTGCTGCCAGCTTATGTTGCAGTGTAAGAACACTGACTTCTGTTCGACTGACCTTTCTCTCTGGCACATCAGCCACATGCCTCTGGGCATTTGTTTTGAGAATAGTCTCACCAACACACCATGTTTTAGTAGAAGCGTTGTGGCTTTAGTTGGTGCTTTCAGAACTGCTGCCTAGGAAACTATAAGCCCTTGGTTAAAGGGAAACTGTGGTTTGTTCTCTTTGTACAGTTCCTTTATTTATATAGCTGTTAAGCTTTGTGGACCGGGTTTGTTTGTGTTTTTGTTTTTGGGGCAGACCCCTGAACAGAGAATCTTCCTAAGCTTTGGTTATCGCCAAAACAGCCTCCAGTATATACCAAAGCTTTGACTGGTTGAGCTCTTGAGTCACAGAAGTTGACTTTGCACTTCGTTTTTGGGGGGTGGGAGTCTACCACATGACCTCATTGTCGACTGTTGGACTTAAACAGATTCTTTATGGAGCCTGCTTAAGCAAACAACTGTCCGGGAACATCATGGCTACTGCCAGAGGGCACTGATGTAATGTCATGAGAGGCTGAAGTGGGTCGTGGATCTGTTTCCTGTGGAAGAATTCTGATTTCTCCATGGAGCATGTACATAACAATTTTGTTCATCTTATCTGTTCTTCAACTTTGCATTTTTATTCAAATGTGATCTCCTTTCTGCTTTCTTTAAGAAACACACTGTCCTTTATGTGGCAGGGTCCTTGCTTTATTCTAACAACGTGTGTATGTGTCTAAAGGAGACTGTGTAGTTTACATGTTTCATCCTTTTAAAGAACATTAAGAGAGGTTGTATTTACCTTCTCAAGGCTAGAAAGCATGGAAATTGCCCAGTTTCCTAATTTTCCACCAGAGGAATGTGTGTAAGTAGAAAAGTCGTAACTACTTACATATATTGTGTGTGTGGGTGTGTATATATATGTATATAAAGTGGTGTGTGAAAGAGCTGCATACTGATTTTCATATGAGAATGTTTTGTGATGTCAATGTAATACTACATTATAGGCAAAGGCCTCCCTGCATTTGAAGAGCAGGTTTTCATTTATATGTATTTTTGGGATAAAAAATAATAAAATTTGTAAATATAGCCTCACTTCAAAGAGTAATACTTTCCTAGCATAAAGGACCTTGTGTTGATAAGGCTATTTGCTGCTAACGGAATCTTTGTATCAATATTTTTGAGGTAACAATAGGTAGTTGTGGAGGGTGCCATGGGAGCAAGACGGGAAATAGTGAAGATAGGACCCACACTTGCATTGGAATCCAGATCCTCAAATCCCAGCGAGTGAGTGTTGGTCCTGTTGAAGCTGCAGTGTTTTCTAAATTGGCAGGGATGGGGTTTTCCTTCTCAGGATAGTCAGAGTTGGGGCAGGTTATATGCAGCGGGCCTCAACCCAGGTTACCCCTGTGGCTGTTGTGGTGGGGGCTGGGAGGAGAAGGGAGAGAGGACGCAACGCAGTCAGCGCTGCTGCCAGCTGCTCCTCTTGGGTTGAAACGTATGATGCTGTCATGCTGTCTTCTTTACCGGTGTTTTTCCTTTAAGGTTTCACATACCCACGTGTACTCAGGGCTGAGTGTTGACTAGTGTGGGGAGGGTTCAAAAGAAATGGAAACATCCCCTTTGAAGAGTGAACATGAACAAGGTCAGTTAGATGAAAAGTAAGATGAAGGGAAGCTACAAGGATGTAAGAGCAGTTAGCACTCCCTCCCCCAATGTGTTCTCCACTGGCCGTGGTAACTGCTGTTTTCCTAATTTTGATGTGAGCCTGGATCACATGCTACATATATGCACATCTGAAAGGTACGTTTTGTTTTAATGAATTTTTCTCTTAATCCAAACGGATGGTTTTCTCTTTCTGGGATCAGGCGCTAATCTGGCATCTCTCTCCACGGCCTCCTGCTGCAGTCCGAGCTCCGTCTCCTGCCTGCCAGCCTTGGCTTGACTTCACACCCCATCGTGGGGGGCACTGAGCTACATGAGCACTTTTCCCGCGTGTTTCAGTAAGAGGGCCCAATGTGTCGTGCACTTTTGCCACCTGCATTAAGAGATTCTTCATGCCGAATACCTGGGAAAGTGTTCTCCCCCCCCCCCCCCCCCGCCTTTTCTTTTTTGAGAAAGAGTGTCAAAGACATTAACCCATCTCCAAAGCCGGATGTCACCAGCAGACTTCTCATTTGAAGTTGACATAATCCTAAAGCTTTCTTCTTGAGTTAATTAATTGCTTAGAACTCAAGTTTATTTTAGCTATTTGCAACTTCTTTTTCCTCCCCCCTGTGCAAATCATTGCTGTCAAAATCAAGCCACCTGCGAAACCGCCCTTTGCTGCCGAGCCCCTCCCCCAGACCCTCTGGTGGTCTGCAGTTCTGCTGAGGTATGGGACAGAATCTTCCGATTTTCCCAGCAAGCCTCTTCCCAGTCATCTTCTAGTTCCCTCTTCCTGACATTGACAAAGGACAGCTCATTCAGTGCAACGGGTGATGTAACTTTCAAATGCTTTTATTGTATTCTGGTGACAAGTGAAAGCAGAGTCAATTTTTTAAATTTTGTATTATTGTATTGAATACGCCAGTATACAATATAGCTTGGTTTTAAAAGGCTTAGAACTGAAAGATATATTGCAGGTTGATTATCATTTGGTGCACAGATGCTTCATATTTTTTAACATCCTTCTCTTTGTGGAAATTAGTTGTGGATGTGAGGAACGAAATGCTATCATGTTAATGAGAGCCTAGGAGAGACAGACACACAACACGCCAGCAATGCCTGCTTGTGTGATGTTCTGAGCCCACGATGTTCCTGGGTGTGTGGGTTTATAGCAAGTGAAGAGGCTTCTTGATTTAAATTAAAGCTTTGGAACTTAAAGCTTCATTTGGTCTCTTGGTAAAGTTTCCATTTATCAAATGTGAAACAGTTGAAAAAGACAGTTGATTTGTTCACATTTACTCTAAAGTTAAAGCAAATTAATCCAATGAGTCAACAGTTGCATAAGCTTATTATGCTAACAATTGGTTTACAATCTCCGGTTGGAAACAGGAACTGGTAATGTGGAGGTGGGCTGCACCTGTGCAAGAGATGGCATTTGAGGAATGCCTCAGAGAATAGGTTGATTCTTAACAGTAGTAGAGGAGGGCATTGTTTCAGACGGAGCAGTCCAGGAGACAGCAGGACTGGAGTGGAGTATGTGGAAAGGATCCTGTAAAATTAAGTTGTTTGCCTGAAGTCCCACAGCAACGCAGTGGTAGAGCTGGGATGAGACATCGCCTCAGTCCTGGTTCAGGGGTCTTTCCCTGGGCTGTTCCCTCCCGCCTCCTGTGCAGAGCTTAGTGGAGAGATCGGAGGAGGGAAAAGAGCTGGTTCATTAAGCTGCCTGATTCATAGTGGGTTCAAAGAAATCACAGTGGATGGGACTTCCGGAGGTAGAGAGTGGCTCAGGCAAATCCTCACCTCACCAAGGCATAGAGCTGCTTGGAAATCATGCTGACTCACAAAAATAGACATTCAATAATCGGGCGCCTAAGAAGTGCTGTGAACCGAGACCTCAATGATAAAACTGGCTGATACTTAGGAGGACTTTCTATGGACAAGGCACAGTTTTAAGCATTTTACATGAGCACTAATGCATACACTAACTTATTTCATCCTCACAACCCTATGAGGCAGGCTTGTATTATCACTCCGCTTTGCAGATGCAAAAACTGAGGCACAGAGAGGTTAAGGTCACAGAGTGGTAGGTCAGACCGGGATTCAAACTCAGTCACTCTGGTTCCAGATGCCACATTCTTAACCACCATGATATACTGCCTCTTACAGTCATGAGATGTACAAGGTCCGGCCCTCCCAGAGCAATAGAGACAGTGCTAGATAGGAGAAGCACTGGGGATTGTGGAAGCACGGAGAAATAGGATTTAACAAATCCTACTGAATTTTGTCAAATGCTTTTTCTGCATTAATTAACATGACCATGATTTAATGATTATGAGGGGTCACTGATGAGGAAAGAGGGAATGAGGGAAGAGGAAAGAGGAATGTTCCTAGGCAGAGAGACTAGACCCTAGAAACGCCGAGGTGATCAACTAATGAGGCTTGGGAAACCCTTGAAGTTCGTAGGGGAAAGGGGGTGAGTGAGCCTTCTGGTTTCTCATAATGATGGACAACGTTATTTTTCTGACTCCTGCTGAAAACAGCCAAAACTTCTGGATAAAATATAAGCCAAAAAATTTCTTAAAGCATCCAAGAATGGACAAATTAGTAAAAAAGTTATCAGGCCAAAAGTGAAGATAAATAAGAATCCAGAGAGAAATGGAGCAATGATGTCTGGAAACCACATTTCATCTAAAGGCAAACCGTATTTGATTCTAGCAAATCAGCCCTTACTCTAGGTTGAATGGGACAGAAATCAAAACTCAAAGCCCATAAACAATGGGTAGACTAATAGAAGTGCTTCCCACAAGAAGTGGGCATGCCCAAGGGCTATACTTTTCAGAAGAAAAGAGTAGATCAGAAATCGAATCCTAGGGGCTGGCCCGGTGGCGCAGCGGTTAAGTTTACACGTTCCGCTTCAGCAACCCCGGGGTTCACCGGTTCAGATCCCGGGTGCGGACGTGGCACCACTTGGCATGCCATGCTGTGGTAGGCATCCCATGCATAAAGTAGAGGAGGATGGGCACGGATGTTAGCTCAGGGCCAGTCTTCCTCAGCAAAAAGTGGAGGATTGGCAGCAGATGTTAGCTCAGGGCTGATCTTCCTAAAAAAAAAAAAAAAGGAAATCGAGTCCTCCCAGGGATTTGCAGCCTGGGCGCTCCGGAAAACTCAAGCCGTGAACTTGGTTTAAGATGACCCTGTACTATTAGCGTCTCCAGGTGTCTCATAGAAATAAACAAAATTTCTCTTTGGAGGAAGGTACTTTTTATCTCCCCCCCAGTTATTTCCACATTGTTTTCTGCAAAGATACAATTATTTCTTTAAAGCACACAAGAAAAGGCACTGTAGGTGAGAACCAATAGAAATAGATAACAGAAACTGATTCTCAAAGACTTCACATACTTGCATTATAAGATACTATAAAATGTTCGTGGCTCCTATTTTCAAAGAAATAAATGACAAATTTGAAAATATGCACAGGGAACAAGAAATGGCAACAAGTGAAATGGGAGTTATTTAAAAGAACAACTAAAACTTTTAGAAATGAAAAATACAATAACTGTAAACCCATCAATGGATGGCTTTAGCAGAAGCTTCAGGGAGAATTAGTGACCCAGAAGATAGATCAAAAGAAATGATCAGGGCTGGCCCCTTGGCCGAGTGGTTAAGTGCACGCCCTCTGCTTCGGCAGCCCAGGGTTTCCCTGGTTCAGATCCTGGGTGTGGACACGGCACCACTCATCAGGCCATGCTGAGGTGGCATCCCACATGCCACAACTAGAAGAACCCACAACTAAAATATGCAACTATGTACTGGGGGGATTTGGGGAGAAAAAGCAGAAAAAAAAAGAAGATTGGCAATAGTTGTTAGCTCAGGTGTCAATCTTTGAAAAAAAAAAGAAATTATCCATGCACATGAATTTAACAACTTAGCTAAAACGATAAAAACTGATTTCTCAAAAAACACAAACTAGGGGCTGGCTCAGTGGCATAGCGGTTAAGTTCACCCGCTCCATTTCTGCAGCCAGGGGTTCGCTGGTTTGGATCCCGGGTGTGGACCTACCCACTGCTTATCAAGCCATCTGTGGCAGGCATCCCACATATAAAGTAGAGGAAGATGGGCACGGATGTTAGCTCAGGGCCAATCTTCCTCAAGAAAACAAGAAACCCATAAACTACCAAAATTCTCCTGATATGAAAAAGATCATCTGAATAGTCCTATAATTATTTAATGTGTCACTAGAAATCTTCCAAAAAGAAATATACAGGCCCAGATGGTGATGGTTTCACTGAAGAATTCCACCAAACATTTCAAGAATTAGCACCATTCTGTACGATCTCTTCCAGAAATCAGAAAAGCAGAGAACACCTCCTAACTCATTTTATGAGACCAGTATCACTTTGATGTCAAAACCAGAAAGGAGAGTACAAAAAAAGGGAAACTACAGACCAATATCCCATGAACTTAGCCACAAAAATTCCCAATAAAATATTAGCAATTTGAATCCAGGACTAGATAAAAAGAATTACACAACATGGCCAAGTAGGGTTTATTCTAGATATGCAAGGCTGGTTCAACACTTGGAAATGAATTAATCCACTGTATCAAGAAGGTCGAGAAGAAAAATTATGATCATGTGAATTGATGCAAAAAAAGCACTTGACAAAATTCAATGCCCACTCATGATAAAAATTGTCAGTAAACCAGGAATAGAGGGGAATTTCCTCAACTTGATAAAGAACATCTGCAAAAACCCTCCAACTAACATCATACTTAATGGTAAAAGACTGAATACTTTCCTCCTAAGAGAGGCAACAAGTCAAAGATGTCCGTTCTGACTACTCTTACTCAACATAGAACTGGAAGTCCTAGCCAGGAGAGTAAGGCAATAAAAGGAAATAAAAAGCATACAGATTAGAAAGGAAAAAATAAACCTCCCTATTTGCAGTTGAAATGATTGTCTACATTAAAAAAAACCCAAGGAATCTACAAACCCCCCCCCTAGAATTAATAAGGGGGGTCAGCAAGATCCCAGGTTACAAGGTCAACACACAAAATTAATGATCCAGAATGCATGAGAGACAAAAAGATGGAAAAAAGACAATGGATAAAAAAATAAAGGATTACTATGTTTAATCTGGGTTCCAGAAGGAGAGAAAATAAGACAGAGGCACGTCTGAAGAAAAATAGCTGAGAATTTCCCAGAACTGGTGAAAGATACCAGTCCACAGATTGTAGAAAATGAAAGACATCCAAGTGAGGAAGGCAAAAAAAAGGAAAAATGAAAAAAAACTCCCATTGATGATAGTGAAATTGCAGAACCCCGAAAAATGGAGACAGCTGAGGCTGGAGCAGTAAGCGAAGGCCAAATGAAAATAAAGCTAACGATGATGGACTTAAAGATAAAAGCTAATGCTTAACAGTCCTTATTACTTCCCAAGCCTCTACATTAAGTGATTTACTTCTCATAGCAATTCTATTAGGTGGATACTATCATTACTTTCATTTTATAGATGAGGAAGTTGAGACAGGTGAAATTTAGTTACCTGCCCAAGGTGGCACAGCTTATCAATGGTAGAGGCAGGATTTTGAACAAGGCAGTTCTGGCTCCAGTTTGCGTCCTTAACCACTACACATGCTTGTCTCTCTAAAGGGCAATGGGAAGCCATTGAAAGTTTTTAACCAGGGAGTGACAGTGCCTTTTCCAAAAGCAAATCGTCTGGCACCACTGTGGATAATGGATTAAACGGAGCTAAGAGAGAAAACAGGAGGCTGTCAGAATAATGTAGCCAAAAATGGGGAGGGGCTGGATGAACGAGGGGAGTGGCCGACAAAAGCAAATGGATCTGCGGGCCTTCTGGAGTCGAGTGCACCGGACTTGGCTTTGGATGGGGTTCAGGGCGTGAGGGAGAGTAAGGATGATACTCAGGTTTCTGACTTGGGCAACTCGGTGGACAGTGAAAGTCATTCACAGAGGCGACTCAGGAGGAGTCTGGTTTAGGACACGGTGAATTCGTGGTGTCTGTACAGCGCAGACTTCCACCCAGGGGCGGAGCTCATCTACGACCAAGAGCAGAACGCCACCACCGGGGATCCTTCTGCGAGGCGCGCGAACCCGAGGCCCAGCGCGCGGCGCGGCGCGGCCCCGGAAGCCGGCGCGCAGGCGCAATGCGGCGCGGGCGCCCCCTGGCGGGCGGCGGCGCGCAGGGCCCGCCCCAAGCCCGGCGCGCCGCCGCCTGCCTGAGCCCAACATGGCGATGCACAACAAGGCGGCGCCGCCGCAGATCCCGGACACCCGGCGGGAGCTGGCGGAGCTCGTGAAGCGGAAGCAGGAGCTGGCGGTGAGGCTCTGGCCCTGGAGCGCCCGGGGGCCCGCGCCCGCCCCGCCGCCCGGCCCCGGCCCGCCGCGCAGGGCCGTTACCCCGCGGGCGCAGCGCGGCGGCCCGGAGTCCGGGGCCCGAGGCCGGGCTGCGCATTCCGCGGCCCGCCGGCGCCTCGGCTTCCCGGCGGGGCGGAGCCGGCGCTGGAGCCGGGCGAGCCGGGCGAGCCGGGGCGGGGGCGGGCGCGGAGCCGGGGGGAGGGGCGTGGGGGCGGGATGGCGCCTGGGGTGCGGGTCGGGGTGGGAGCCGGGAAAGGCGAGTGTCCGTGAGCTCTGCGGGGTGGGCGAGAGCGAGCAGGGGCGCGATCTCCGCGGGGTACGGGCGGGCGTGTTGGCGGGCTGCAGGAGATCGGGTCGGGCTTGCGGGTGGGCTTTGGGGAGGGTGGGGCAGCAGGCGTGGGTGGGAGGGGCACCTTGTTACCCAGTCTGGCCTTTGGAGGATGGAGGGGCGCATGTCCTTTTGGGGACTAGGAGTAGATCCGTTGGATGGGTGTTTTGATGGGCAGGGATGTGATGCGTTTGGGAGCATCTAGAAGGTGACAGGCGAGGGGAGCGGACTCAGTGTAGGGGGTTGTGAATCGTGACATGCAGCCAGGGTCCCAAGCACTCTGGTGGCCAAGCCCTCCCTGCCCCCCGCATTTTGGCTTGGGCGTGGGGAGGCGCGTCTCACCTGAAGCTGCCCTTCCACGTTTCCATGGCAACTGGCAGCCCAGCGCAGGCGGCCTCTCTGAGCCTGCGGGGAGGGGAGTGCGTTGGCGCTGGAGGCTGCGCGCCCTGCCTTCTCCCCGGTGGCGGCACCTTGTATGCGTGGGAGTGGAGACTGCTCACGTTCTGCCTCAGCCGGGGTTCTTGACAGCTGGGTTTCCACGAACCCTCTGAAATGTATGCAAAATTTTGCATGAGTCTACATTTTTCCGGGGACAGGCTCTCTCTATCCCTTTCTGTTCTCAAAGGGATCCAGCAAACAGGGGTAGACTGTCTTCTTCTGGAGCAGCTTGCCCCTCCCCATGTCCTCCATCTCTCCACAACGGTGGTTTAGTGTCGTTGAGCTTGAGTTTTCGGTTTGGTCAGAGTTAATGTTTGTATGTAAAAGGCATTACCCGTTTGCCGTGTTTTTCATCTCTCAGGAAACACTGGCAAACTTGGAGAGACAGATCTATGCTTTTGAAGGAAGCTACCTGGAAGACACTCAGATGTATGGCAACATTATCCGTGGCTGGGATCGGTATCTGACCAACCAGAAGTGAGTGTCAGAAGCCTACAGTGTTTGTGTTGTTCCCTAGTAATATTCGTTTTAAGGACATATATGTTCTTGCTAGCAAGTTTGCGGGGAGGCACCAGTAAAGCGGTGGTGTGGAAAGAGGTCTGGGCTTGAACTTGGCCTCGGGCTCAGCCACTGCCTCACTGAGTGATCCTGGACAAATCCGACATCAGTGAAATGGGGAAAGTCCAGCCTGTGGCTCGGGGTTGCGTGAGGCCTAAATGAAGTGCAGCGTATAATACTTTACACAGCAGCTCTCTTATTTGAGTCTTTCACATTTTAATCCGTCATGAGTTCCCACCCTCACAATATTTGCCATACCTGTGTGCCACCTGTACCACTGTTTATTTAGTAATATACTTGAGAACTCGCTAAATTGTTTGAAATTTTCAAATCTGTAGAAAAATCGAAAGAATAGTACATGAACATTTGATACCCTTAAAGGGCATTCACCAATTGTTAACTTGTTGCCATATTTGCTTTCTCTCTCTCTTTTCCTTTCCTCTCTCTATAATATGCATAAAGACACTCATCTATGTTTACACTTTTTGAAAATTTTGAAATCATTATAGATACATAGGAAGTGGCAAAAATAGTAGAGAGAGGTCTCGTGTCCCCTTCACCCCAGTTTTTCCCGATGGTTGGGTTTTATGTAACTATAGTACAGTATCAAACCTGGGAAATTGACATGGATACAATGTGTACATGTAGTTCTGTCATTTTATCGTGTGTGTGGATTCCTGTAACCACCACTGCAATCAAGACGCAGAGCTATTCCAGCACCACAGAGAGCTCCCGCAGGCCACCCCTTTGTGGTTCTCTCTCCCATTTCCCCACACTTGTTTTTCCCCCCAAACCATTTAAAAGTTTAAAACAGGTATAGCATGACAGTGCCCCGATTATGTCAGCTCTTCCCTCCTAAGAATAAGAACATTTTTCTTACCTAACCACAGTTATCATACCTAGAAAATTATCACTAATACCATCATCTAATACGCAGTCTTTATTCACATTTCCCTAATTGTCCCCAAAAGGCTTTGCTTCCTTATTTTGATCCCTTAGCATTCGTGCATTGCATTTGCCTGTTACGTCTCTTTAGTCTCTTAATCTAGGAGAGTCTCCCACTCTTTTTGGTGGTGAAGTTGTTGTTTATGACATTGTCTTGTAGAATGTTCCAGTGCTTGATTTTTTCTTTTTTTTTTTTTTTTAAGATTTTATTTTTCCTTTTTCTCCCAAAGCCCCCTAGGTACATAGGTGTGTATTTTTAGTTGTGGGTCCTTCTAGTGGGTCCTTCTAGGTGGGATGCCGCCCCAGCGTGACTTGATGAGTAGTGCCGTGTCTGCACCCAGGATCTGAGCTGGCGAAACCCTAGGCCACCGAAGCGGAGTGCACGAACTTAACCATTCAGGCCATGGGGCCGGTCCCCCTGAATTTTTCTTATTGTGACCTCATAAGAGATCCTATTTAAATTTTTGGCAAAAATGTCGCATTAGTGACTTGTTTCCCTCTATTTTCTCAGAAGGCACATAATGTTGGATTGTCCCATTATTGGTGCTGTTAAGTTTGAGCCTGTGATTTCTCCATTATAAAAGTTGCTTTTTTTTCCTCTTTGTAACTAAAAAGTAGTTTTGGAGGTTACAGTTTTGGACAGTGTGAACATACTGCTCCCCCCAAATTTTTATCACTGTTTTTAGCATCTATTGTTGATTCTTGTCTGAATCAGTTATTTTACTGGAGGTTGCAAAATTGTGATTCTAATTTTACTCTTGCTTTTGCATTTATTACTGGCATTCTGAAAGGAGAGTCTTCCCTTTTGCCCTTCTCTCCCTTTCACTCTCTGTCTCTCTTTACTATCACTGTAGACTCAGGGATTCTTTAAAAAACAGTGTGTTAGGATCTAGGACTGTCACTTTTTTATTGTAGAGGTTTATGTTATTTTTTAGTATAAATTAATTTATTGAAATATATACAGTCATGTGTCACTTAACAAAAGGGATAAGTTCTGAGAAATGTGTCACTGGGCGATTCCATCATTGTGAGTCATAGAGTGCACTTGCACCAACCTGGATGGGATAGCCTACTGCACACCCAGGCCGCATGGTGGTAGTCTTATGGGACCACCGTCCTATATGCGGTGTGTCCTTGACGGAAATGTTATGTGGCCCATGACCGTTCAGAGAAGTGCGCAAGTCACAAATAAGCAGTTCAGTGACTTTTCACAAAGCAAACACACCCATCATTATCCTTTTTGATGCTTCGTTTGTCCCAAACTTGGCCAAGGGGAGCCTCCTCAAGCTGATTCCTTTGTCCTTTTGACGTGACCCTATGAATCTGAGCACTTGGTTGCTTTCTGTCACTTTGTCCTTTTCTTGTGCCAGAACTGATAGCAGCCGCTTCTCCAAGGAACCCTGGTTCTTTAAATTTTAACAGAGATGCTTCCTATCACTAGTCTGCACTAGTGGTTTTTAATAATGAGCATTAAAATGAATACAATTAAAATGAAAGCAATTGTGAACCAATTAAGGTAATCACTTGTACCCCAGGGGGCACGTATCCTGCGCTGGAAAAGGTGGCTGTCTCCACAGGCCTTCAGGGTAAAGGGTGTTTCGGGCAATCCAAGTGGGATGGAGGCATTTCTGTATGGAGCTTGGTAATAAAAAGGAAAAGGAAAAAGAGTTCCTTGCATTTGCCCTGGAGCAGCTTCAGCTTGGGCCCTGGACTCAGCTTGGTGCTTATAGTGAGTTTCTTGTGTGTGTTTTAGAAACTCCAATAGCAAAAACGATCGAAGGAACCGGAAGTTCAAGGAAGCTGAGCGGCTCTTCAGTAAATCTTCGGTCACCTCAGCAGCTGTAAGTGATGGGGGGGCTCTCTGGCCCACTGTCGAGCAAGAGCTCAGATAAATTTCCGTGTGTTTTCTCTTTCTGTTCTGCCTGCGCGTGCTCTCCTGAGGGCTGTGATAACTTTTCTAGTAACTGGTGTTTTTTTTTAGGCAGTAAGTGCGTTGGCAGGAGTTCAAGACCAGCTCATTGAAAAGAGTAAGTTTATTTTTTTCACTTTTCTTCAATTCATTGTTAAGCTACCATAGTCCCTCTATTCCACTCCGGTCCAACTGTGTCTCTGAAGACTGCGTCTCCTCTACTCTTGCCTCTTCTGCTAGAAGTTAGGAATCTTTTTGGGTATCCTTAATCATGTCTTTCTTTTGAGGAAGAAACTGCCATGTCCTTTCTGCCTCTTCTATCACGTGAAGGTTGCCTTCAGCGGCTCAAAGACACAAAGATACGTCTTCACTCCTGAGAAGTCTTAGGGGATTTTTTTAAAGTTAAAAGAATCTTTCAATGTGGAAAATTTCAGAGATATAAATCCCCATGTACCTAAGTTGATAATTCTTAGGAAATTCCGATCCTGTAAACAGAATGTACCTGTGTGTTCTTAAATATAAAATGGAGAGTGGGTAGTATTTACTTTGTAGAGAAATTGTATCATTCTTGGGGCCAGCCCCGTTGCAAAGTGGTTAAGTTCCTGTGCTCTGCTTTGGTGGCCTGGGGTTCACAGGTTCAGATCCCAGTCATGGACCTACATACTGCTCATCCACATACAAAATAGAGGAGGATTGGCACAGATGTTAGCTCGGTGACAATCTTCCTCAAGCAGAAAGAGGAAGATTGGCAACAGATGTTAGCTCAGGGCCAATCTTCCTCACCAAAAAAAAAAAGAAGAAAGAAATTATATCATTCTCTATGTGTAAGCCATACAGTGTCATTCTGTTCTAATTTCTAGTGATGGGGTGTAGATCTGTACATTTATCTTTCTGAGTCAGACTCTGTGTGGCTGTATTGGGTGCTCTCCCTGTGCACTGGATCACTTTTTGAACTTGCTTTTTATATTGTGGCTGTGTACCTCTTTCAGGTGGCATCGCTTCTTGTGGGAGCCAGTTGTTTTGTTTGCATTAAGGCAGTGGTTTGAGGAAAAGGGATTTTGGTAGTTTGGGAATTAGAACTACTCAGTGACTTCAGTTATTATCTCCACGTACAGATTTCTGGATTTTTAGGTCTATCCCCAACCCCTTTCCTGAGCTTTAGTCATGCAGTTCTAGAAAATCCTAGAGGGGCCAGCCCCATGGAGTAGTGGTTAGGTTTGCATGTTCCGCCTCGGTGGCCGGGGCTTCACAGGTTTGGATCCTGGGCATGGACCTACACACCACTTGTCAAGCCGTGCTGTGGTGGGGTCCCACATACAAGATAGAGAAAGATTAGCACAGTTGTTAGCTCAGGGATAATCTTCCTTACCCCGCCCCGCCTCAGCCCCCCAAAAAGAAAAGAAAATCCTAGAAAATGTCTTCTAGACATTTCCATTCACGAATTCAAACTCAAACATTTTGTCTAAAACTGAGGTGTTCTATTTCCTCCAAAACATGTCTGCCCACTTTTTCTGTTATAGTGCCCCCTTTCTCCCTCATTCCCAACTTTGTAGGCATCTTTGACTCCTTTCTGCCAACCTAATCAGTTGTACCAAGGCCTTCTGACTTTTCTTTTGGTATGACTGCCAGTTAAACCGCATTTCTTTTCGGTTAAAGCCGCTTCTAGATTGTAGAGCCATTTCTTCTGCTTTGTTGAGTAACAAGACTGATTAAAGAACATTCTGGACCTGAGTCCTTTGAGTTGAGACAGAATGATGTCTGATTTCTCAGTTTTCACAAGAGTCTGTTATCAGGCCCCTGGCTTAGTGGATCGTTTAGTATGTGGCTCTGTACCTAGTGACCCACACAGAACAGGTGCACCTAGGTTCCTGTCAGCAGACTCTTAAAGCCACTACTTTCCGAAGCTTGACTGAGACAAATACTTGAGTATTAAAGATTTTCTAAAGCGTATGCACGCCGTCCCTTCCCTTAGGAACGTCCCCTTGGGTTGAGCCCCCCCTCTTGACTACATCATATTGGTATTCCTTGGTCTTCCCTCTCAACTTGCATTTGCTAATTATACTTTGGTCCTGTAAAATGTGTCCCTCTATTTATCGTAAGAGGATGTTGCAAATGTTGTTTATTATCATTACTAATTATCATCTCCTTTAGGAGTAGTTGTTTTCCTTGCAAGACTAGTTGGTTTTTACAGAAAATCTGGTTAATTGACTGTTTCCCTTTTTGTGTGGGTGCTGAAATGCTTAATGCCAAATTTGTGGTTCCCCCTAGAAAGCAAAGAGGAATTTATAGCATGCATTTTGGGAATGACTCTTAGTACTGCATCTAGCTTGCTTTCCTCTTACGTTCCTCTTTGTGTTATTTACGTCATTTTAAATTTATTTTATTGGATTTCATTATATGGATCTTGATAAGCTGCCTTGAATTCTTTTTGGAATAAAGCAGAGTGTAGAGAATTACTTAAATCCTGGAGTTCATTATTTCCAATGGCCAGAGCCCTTTTAAAGTAATTCTGTGGCCTTCTGTCTCACCACTTCTGCCATTACCACTTCCCACTGCTATCTTTTAAGGTTTTATTTTTGTCTTGATTTTCTGCAGTTAACTGCCATGTGTCTAAGTATGAATTCCTTTTTATTTATCTGGCCTGGGTTTCATTGGACTTGTTGAAACTGTGGTTTGGTATTTTTCATCAGTTCTGGAACATTCCCAGCTCCTACTGGGAATCTCCAGATACTGCGTTTGCTCCCTGCTGTCTCTCCTCTCCTTCTGGTACTCCGGCTAAGTGTTAAACCTTCTCATTTTATCCTTTCTGTCTGGTTTTTTTTTTTAATCTCTTCTGTATCTTCTGTCTTTTGTTTCTGTGCTGCATTATGAGTTATTTTTTGACCTACCAGTTCCTCATTCTCTTTTCATTTGAGTCTGATTTGCTCTTAAACCTTCCCTTGGTTTTAAATCTTTTGTTATTACATTTTTAATTTCCAGAAATTTTTTTTTTTAAGATTGGCACCTGAGCTAACAACTGTTGCCAATCTTCTTTTTTTTTTCTGCTTTTTCTCCCCAAATTCCTCCAGCATAGTTGTATATTTTTTTAGTTGTGGGTCTTTCTAGTTGTGGCATGTGGGACGCCGCCTCAGCGTGGCCTGATGAGCAGTGCCATGTCCACGCCCAGGATCCGAACCAGCGAAACCCTGGGTCACCACAGCGGAGCGTGTGAACTTAACCACTCGGCCCCGGGGCCGGCCCTGATTTCCAGAAATTGTACTTTATTTTTAAAAGCTGCTATGTAATTTTTTGATAGCTTTCTTTGCAGTTATTTTCAAACTTGCCTTTTACTTTAAGTATAGTAGGCATAGTTTTTCTGTAATCTGTGTTTCAATTTCTGAAGTCTCTAAGGACCTGTTTCTGTTTGTCGTTTCTGCTGATTATTACTTGTGAAATCTAATTTCCCTGTGTACTGCTCATTAATAATGAAAAGTACAGTCATGTGCCACTTAACGACCGGGATATGTTCTGAGAAATGCGTTGTTAGGCGATTTCATCGTTGTGCGAACATCATGAAGTGCACTACACAAGCCTAGATGGTGTAGCTGCCACACACCTAGGCTGTATGGTACTAATCTTATGGGATGACCATCATATAGGTGGTCTGTCATTGACCAACACCTTGTCGTGTGACACATGACTGTATTTGTAGAATAATTTGAGGGCTAGGACGAAGGTGCTGTCTTCCAGAGAAGACTTACGTTTCCTCTTGCTAGGTGCTCGGACCTCTTTAAGCCAAGTTCAAGGCTTGAGGGTCCCTGAAACACCCATGTGATTCAAGGCAAGCTTTAGTTCCATGAGAGGAATGGTCTGCTTTGCCTTTTGCGCTTTTTCCTTTGTACAGAGTCTCTCCAGGGTCTCAGAATTTCTGTATAACCAATCTCATGGAATGATTTCTGTATTTTTGATCTTTGGTGGCAATGAAGTAAACATTCTTTATTTTTAAATTTATTTATTTTTTTGGTGAGGAAGATTGGCCCTAAGCAAATATCTGTGCCAGTCTTCCAGTATTTTGTATGTGGGATGCCGCCACAGCTTGGCTTGATGCATGGAGTGTAGGTCCACACCTGGGATCCAAATCCACAAAGCCTGGGCCGCGGAAGCAGAGCGTGGGAACTTAATCATTACTCCTCCAGGCTGGCCCCAAAGTAAACATTCTTTCCTCTTAGAATTTTGACTTGCATATTCTTAGATCTCAACTGTTTTGGAGTTTTATACTTTTATCATTTTATTTTCAAACGATTCTGAAAATTTTCCTCAAAAAATGCATTACTTTCTGCTTCCTTTGGCTTCTTATGTACCCAGACTGGAAGGAGAGTGGATTCCCATGGTCCCCAAAGGGGAATTGTATGTAAATTAGTGAAGGCTTATATATTTTTGTAAAAAGGAATAAAGTCAAAGAAAAACAAAACAGGCAGGTAAAGTTTCCTTTAAGGATCAGCAGCCTCTGCTGTTTATTTTCCTGGGCCCTCTGAAGCTTTCGTCAGCCCAGATCTCCCGGCAGCATTTACATCGCTCAGTGGGTAAGTAAACAGGAGCATGAGGTATCGTTCTAGGTATCTGCCTTTCTTCCTTTGAACTTTCTGTGCTGATCGGAAGTTTGTTTTTCCCTCTATTTGGTAGCTATCGTTTCTTTTAATAGGTAGTGTCTCATTTATAGATTTATTAAACTTAATCAAAATCTGATTTTCTTTGCTCTAAAGAATGAGTTGCTCGCTTTGATGTCAGTGAGAAACAACCTATGTGTCTTTGCACAGTGGCAGCATCAGACGATGGAGTGACCGGCTGCTGCACTTAGAGATGTCGTAACCCACCCTTTTTGTTATCACTCCTCTTCTGCTTCTAGGAGCCAAGGAAGAAAATTGTTACTTTGTGGCCTCACTTTGTATTTTAACAGTGTTTAAGCTAGTCTCCCTGTCTCCAGTGTCTTTTCTAAACCTCTTCCAGCCCAATAATCCTAAAACAGGGTTTTGCACAGAGAACTCAGTGTGTATTGTCTGCTGTTACTTTTCTGTTGAGAAATTCTTGATGACCACCTTATGTCCTACTAGCAATTGTTTCACGGCAAGTAGTCTGTTTGTTTAGAATTTGACGTGCGTGTTTGTAGATCTCAAGGATATTGAGATGTGAACACTGACTATGTTCCAGACACTAAGCGAACACTCTACTTGTGTTACCTCGTTTAATCCTTAAAGCTGCTCCTTGAGGACAGGTATCGATGAAAGCTCCTTGAAAGTAGGAAACATTGCCGTCGCCCCAGCAGCTAGCCCAGTGCCTCGTCTATGAGGTACTCAATACGTGAGAGACAGAATTCCTATTCTCCAGATGGGGAACTGGGCTCAGAAAGGTTAGGCACCCTTCAGCCCTCTTGCCCATCCCCTCGTATTGTGCCTGGATGAAATCCCTTCGTTGGGCTTTGTGGCTCCTCCTAAGCTGTGTGTTCCACTTCACCTCTCGTTTCTCAAGCTCTGTTTGAGAGATGTTGTTTGACTCATTTGTCCCAAATATCCCTTGCGTTTTCTCACCTCTGCACTTTTGCTTGTGTTATTTTTTGTACTTATTTGGGCTTCTAATTTTTCAAGGTCCAATTTCAGTTCCACCCCTTCAGTGGAGCTTTTCCTGAATTGTTCACTCCTCTCTGACTCCCAGGATACTTGATATCTGTTTCAGCCCTCTGGGACGTTGGTTACTGCCTGGAACGTCACCTCTTCAGAGAGGTAACGCGGGTGCCCTCCCTATTCACAGGGCTTTGATTCGCTTTGCACACTTGTGTGAGTTTGCACACGTGTGTGTGTACATGTGTGCTTACCTCATAGAATGTGACCCGCTCATCCCTTTACTTGATACTCTCATAGCAGCTGGCCCCAAATGAGGAGACGGTTGGTTTTGCTCATCAGTGTCTCTCAATAGAATTGAAACATACCCAGAATTTGCCAGATCTAACTTGCCTTTCTTATTGTCTTCCACCTTTTTGGTTAACCCTTCTCTCCCCTGTGCCCAGCCCTTACTCAGTTAGTCCAGTGCCCCTTCTGTCGTCCTATCTGTGGTCCAAAGCTTTTGTGACCTCATGCCCTGTCAACCTGTTCCCTCCCCAGCCAGTGCCTCCACCATTTGCATTTTTAGAGATGACATTTTTTACCTAAATAAAAATAGAACCGGATATGGGAGAAGAAGGCTGTCCTGATACTGTTCCATCTAAAACTCATCTTTTTTTATTTCATTAGATGTTTTTTAAGAACTGGAAAAGTAATACATTCTTATTACAAGTCAAGTTGTTGAGAGGTGAGTTTGAAATAGGTTCATTACCTCCTGTTCTACTTCAGCCCCCCCTTCTGAGGTAGCCAACATTAGCAGCTTGGTATTTTCCTAACACATATTTCTGGATTCACACATGCACACGAACACACAAACACACACATAGAAGAGCTGGAGGTTTTCTAATAGAGAAATTGGACCCTAACTGTGCACATTATCTGCTTTTCCACTCCTTACGGCACATAGACCGTTGCCGGTTCAATGCCAATCAATGTTCAGTCAGTGAGATGCAGGATAGAGTGGTGATCAAGAGCGTGGACTCTGAGCTCAGCTGTCTGAGTTCGAATCCCAAGTCCACAACCTGTTAGCTGTGTGACCATGGGCAGGCTCCTTAACCTCTCTACCCTTCAGTTCCTTTCTCTGTAAAATGGACATCATGATTGTAGAGTTTTTGTGAGGGTTGTATGAATATATTTAAAGTCTGTGGAATCATCCTTGGCTTCTAGGAAGGACTATATGTGTTGGCTGTTGTTAGCATCTCACTTTTATTTTTGGTGAGCAAGATTGGCCCTGAGCTAACATCTGTTGCCGATCCTCCTCTTTTTGCTTGAGGAAGATTGTCTCTGAGCTAACATCTAGGCCAGTCTTTCTCCATTTTCTGTGGGATGCTGCCACAGCGTGGCTCAACAAGTGGTGCTAGGTCCGTGCCCGGGATCTGAACCCCAGAATCCCAGGCCACTGAAGCAGAGCTTACGGATTTAACCACTACGCCACTGGGCTAGCCCCTCACGTTCTTTTTTTTTTTTTTTTGAGGAAGATTAGCCCTGAGCTAACATCTGCTGCCAATCCTCCTCTTTTTGCTGAGGAAGGCTGGCCCTGAGCTAACATCCGTGTCCATCTTCCTCTACTTTATATGTGGGATGCCTGTCACAGCATGACTTGATAAGCGGTGCCATGTCCACACCTGGGATCCGAACTGGCAAACCCTGGGCTGCTGAAGCAGAGTGTGTGCACTTAACTGCTGAGCCACCGGGCTGGCCCCCTTTTTTTTTTTGAGAATAAAATACTTTATTGGAGTCTAGTGTGTGACTGTTCCATAAGGATATGACCAGTGTTTCTGCCGAAGGTGAGAACGTCACAGACAGTGAGGACACTGACAGAACTCCAGAGACCTTCCAACCATTTGGTACAGAACACGCCTTATTTTTTTCATTTATTTTATTATTTTTTTTATTGAGGTTATGATAGGTTACAATCTTGTGAAGTTTCAGTTGTACATTATTTGTCAGTCGTGTTGTAGGTGCACCACTTCACCCTTTGTGCCCACCCCCAACCCCCCTTCCCCCTGGTAACCACTAGTCTGTTCTCTTTGTCCATCTGTTTATCTTCCACATATGAGTGAAATCATACAGAGTTTGTCTTTCTCTATCTGGCTTATTTCACTTAACATAATACCCTCAAGGTCCATTCATGTTGTTGTGAATGGGACGATTTTGTCCTTTTTTATGGCAGAGTAGTATTCCATTGTATATATATACCATATCTTCTTTATCCGGTCATCACTTGACGGACAATTAGGTTGCTTCCACATCTTGGTTATAGTAAATAATGCTGCAGTGAACTTAGGGGTGCATGAGTCTCTTTGAATTGCTGACTTCAAGCTCTTTGGATAGATACGCAGTAGTGGGACAGCTGGATCGTATGGTAGTTCTCTTTTAATTTTTTGAGGAATCTCCACACTGTTTTCCATAGTGGCTGCACCATTTTGCATTCCCACCAGCAGTGTATAAGGGTTCCTTTTTCTCCACAACCTCTCCAACATTTGTTATTTTTTGTCTTGGTTATTTTAGCCATTCTAACAGGTGTGAGGTGATATCTTAGTATAGTTTTGATTTGTATTTCCCTGATGATCAGTGATGATGAACATCTTTTCATGTGCCTATTGGCCATCTGTATGTCTTCTTTGGAGAAATGTCTGTTTCACATTCTTTTTAAAAGCTGAAAAATAGGGGCCAGCCCGGTGGCATAGCAATTAAGTTCATGTGTTCCGCTTCAGGGGTGTGGGGTTCACTGGTTCAGATCCTGGGCATGGACCTAGCATCGCTTATCAAGCCATGCTGTGTCGGGCATCCCACATATATGATAGAGGAAGATGGGCACGGATGTTAGCTCAGAGCCACTCTTCCTCAGCAAAAAGAGGAGGATTGGCGGCAGATGTTAGCTCAGGGCTAATCTTCCTCAAAAAAAAAAAAAAAAAAGCTGAACAATGCCCCACGGTTGGGTTGTGCTGCCTCTGTTGATGAGTATTCACCCTGTCTCCATTTTCCCCACTGTGAACCATGTCACAATAAACATAAGCTTTTTTTTTTAAAGTTCTGTGTGACAGTATCCCAGAAGTGGCATTACTGTGTCAAAGAGTGATTTTCATAAATACAGCTCAATTATTTTCTGTGGCTTAATGGGAAATGTATATTTGGTCTTTGTCCCCTTTCCTATCCCAGAGCTCATAAAACCCTTGGAATCTCCAGAGTAAGAAGAATGGCTAGTATACAAAAAGATTGGGTGAAAGGGCTAGTGGCTGGGGGCCCCTGGATAGCTTCAGGATGGGGGCTGGTCACCAGAAAGACCTGTCCTCGATAAGAAGCTTAGAACGTTCAGCCTGACCCCCCAAACCTCCAGGGAGGGGAGAGTGGCTAGAGATTGAGTTAATCATTGACGGCTGATGGCTTACTTCCTCATGAACCTCCCTAAAAGCGCCTGAACGCTGGAGTGCCGGTGGTGGACCCAGGTGCTGGGAGGATGCTGCGCCCAGAGTGGCCTGGGGCTTCCCTGCCTTGCCCCGTGCGCCTCTTCCATTTGGCTCTTCCTGAGTTGACGGCTTTATAATAAACCAGTAACAGTAAGTAAAGTGTGTTCCTGAGTTCTGTGAGCAGTTCTAGCAAATTATCAAACCTGAGGAGGGGGCTGTGGGTATCCCTCATTTATAGCTGGCCTGTCAAGTATGGGAAGCCCAGGACTGGCAACCGATGTCTGAAGTGGGGCACTGTCATGGGACTGAGCCCTGAACCTGTGGGGTAGTTAGTGTCGGAATTAAATTGAATTTTTGGTGTCTGTATTATTGGGGAATTGGTTGTTAGTGTTGGAGAACACTCTAGATTTTCCAAAAAGACTCTTGCCTTCACATTCCTAAAAGCATACCTTGGGAGGGCCTGTTATAGATATCACTGGGATAAAATGAGAGGGGAAAAAAGATTACATTTTTACTTTTTATTTATTTGTTTATTTATTTATTTATTTATTTATTTATTTAAAGATTGGCACCTGAGGTAACATCTGTTGCCAATCTTTTATTTTTTTTTCCTTCTTCTCCCCAAAGCCCCCCAGTACCTAGTTGTATATTCTAGTTGTGGGTCCTTCTAGTTGTGGCATGTGGGACACCACCTCAACATGACCTGAGGAGTGGTGCCATGTCCGCACCCAGGATCCGAACCAGCGAAACCCTGGGCTGCCACAGCGGAGCACATGAACTTAACCACTCGGTCGCAGGGCCGGCCCCACATTTTTACTTTTATTAAAGTGAATTTTGAATCTACACAGAGAGACAATAAAATAATGAACCCCTGTGTACCCATCGCACTGCCCCCAAACCGTCACACCATGGCCGACCCTGCCCTGTCCACGTCCCACCCACACCCACCTCCACCCCCTGTACTATATTGGAAATCTCAGACATCAGACCGTTTTCTCCTGTATATATATTTCAGTATGTATCTCTAAATGGTAGGGGTTTTTTAAAATTGTGTTAAGAACACTAAACGTGAGATCTGCAGGTTTTTAAGTGCACAATACAATATTATTACCGTCGGCACAGTGTTGTGCTGCAGATCTCTGGAACTTACATTGCGTAACTGCAACGTTATGCTTAGCGAGCAGCAGCTCCCCCTTTCCCCATCCCCAGCCCCTGGCACCCGCCGCTATACTCTGCTTCTGTGAGCTCGACTGTTCAGGCGCCTCCTGTGTGTGGAATCATGCAGTGTTTGTCCTGCACCCAGCTTCCTTCACTGAGCACAGTGTCTTCCAGCTTCCTCCCTGTTGTAGCCTGTGACAGGATCTCCTGCCTTTTAGACTGAATAACATATTCCATTGTATGTATTTGCCACGTTTTCTTTATCCATTCATCTGTTGATGGACATTGCTGTTGTTTCCACCTTTGG
Source organism: Equus asinus (assembly GCF_041296235.1). Classification (NCBI taxonomy): domain Eukaryota; kingdom Metazoa; phylum Chordata; class Mammalia; order Perissodactyla; family Equidae; genus Equus; species Equus asinus. Next base: position 85,233,058 of record NC_091794.1, read on the forward strand.
GCTGTTGTGAATAATGCTGCAGTAAACATGAGAGTCCAGATAGCTCTTTGAGATGCAGATTTCAGTTCTTTTGGATAAATGCTCTTAAGTGGGGTTGCTGGATCATATGGTAGGTATATAAATGTTAGGCTCTTGATACTAATCACACCAAAAAAACTCAAAACAAAACATGTATTAGTACTTCATTTCTTTTTAATACTGAATAATATTCCATTGTATGGATAAACCACATTTTATTTGTACATCCATCGGTCAATGGACATTTGGCTACTATGAATAATAGTGCTGTGAACGTTCATGACAAGTGTTGTGTAAACATGTTATCATTTGTCTTGGGTATATATCTAGGAGTAGAATTACTGGATCATTTGCTAACTTGATGTTTAACCTTTTGAGGAACTGCTAAACTGATTTCTAAGGTGGCTGCACGTTTTACATTCCCATCAGGAGTGTGTGAGGGTTCCAGTGTCTCCACATTCTCACCAACTCTTGTTATTGTTTCTCTTTCCATTATAGCCATCCTACTGAGTGGGAAGTGTTGACTTTAAACAAATAGACAGCTAGTTATTTCTCCAGCAAAAATAGGTTATTTGGGATCAGCAAAGAATTGCACTTCAGAGTCTGCAACCATGGGAAGCCATGTACAAGTCCCCCAACAGCGAGGGAGGAGAAACTCTCTTATGGAGGGAGGAGGAAGTCGGCAGGGTCTGTTGGAGGAAGTGGGTGTTCTCTGTGGACTGGCTTTGCATTGGCTGAGTTGTGAGTCTCTCATTGGCTGAGCTCTTGCTGGGCAAGAAGAGGAAGTCCCCTCCTTCCTTTTGGGGTCAGTGTAGAGGTAGGGCATGAGAACTCTCCCTTTTGTCCTCCCAACTCCAATTTTATGATTAGATAGAAGTGATATCTCATTGTGGTTTTAAAAAAATTTATTTTATTGAGGTAACAGTGGCTTATAACATTATATAAATTTCAAGTGTACATCATTATATTTCGATTTCTGTGTATATTTTGACTTCTGATCATGTTTCCCACTCAAAGACTAATTACCATCTGTCACCATAGACATGTGCCCAGATACCCCTTTTGCCCCCCTCCTTTCCTTCTAGTAACCACAATCTAATCTCTGTATCTATCTGTTTGTTTGTTGTTGTTTTTATCTTCTATTTATGAGTGAGATCCTATGGTATTTGACTTTCTCCATCTGACTTATTTCACTTAGCATAATACCCTCAAGGTCCATCCATGTTGTTGCAAATGGCAAGGTTTCATCTTCTTTTATAGCTGAGTAGTATTCCATTGTGTATATACACCACATCTTCTTTATCCATTCCTCTCTTGATGGGCCCTTGGGTTGCTTCCAAGTGTTGGCTATTGTGAATAATGCTGTGATGAACATAGGGGTGCATGTATCTTTATGCATTTGTGTTTTCATGTTCTTTGGATAAATACCCAGCAGTGCAATAGCTACGTCATATGGTAGTTCTATTCTTAATTTTCTGAGGAATCTCCATACTGGTTTCCATAGTGGGAGCACCAGTTTATATTCCCACCAGTAGTGTATGAGAGTTGCCTTTTCTCCACATCCTCTCCAACACTTCTTGTTTCCTGTCTTATTAATTATAGCCATTCTTATGGGTGTGAGGTGATATCTCATTGTAGTTTTGATTTGCATTTCCCTACTAATTCGTGATGTTGAACATCTTTTCATGTGTCTGTTGACCATCTGTAAATCTTTTTTGGAAAAATGTCTATTTGGATCAGTTGCCCATTTTTTAATTGCTTAAACAAATGATGTAATTGCTTCAACAATTCGTTAAACAAAATGCAACTTGAACAGCTATTGGGTCAGTGGAGAAATCAAAAGAGAAATCAAAAATCCCTGGAGACAAATGAAAATGAAAAAACAACATGCCAAAATTTATGGGACACAGCAAAAGCAATACTAAGAGGGAAGTTTATAGCAATACAGGCCTACCTCCACAAACAAGAAAAATCTCAAATAAACGATCTAACAGTGCACCTAAAGGAACTAGAAAAAGAACAACAAACAAAGCCCAAAATCACTAGAAGGAAGGAAATAATAAAAATCAGAGTGAAAATAAATGAAATAGAGACTAAAAAAAAAAATAGAAAAAATTAATGAAACTAAGAACTGGTTCTTTGAAAAGATAAGCAAAATTGACAAACCTTTAGCTAGACTCACCAAAAAAAAAGAGAGAAGCCTCAAATAAATAAAATCAGAAACTAAAGAGGAGAGATTACAACAGACAGTTTAGAAATACAAAAGATTATAAGAGAATACTATGAAAAGCAATATGCCAATAAATTGGATAATCTAGAAGAAATGGATAAATTCTTAGAATCATACAACCTTCCAAAACTGAATCAAGAAGAAATAGAGAATTTGAATAGACCAATCACCAGTAAAGATGTCGAAACAGTAATTGAAAACCTCCCCAAAAATAAAAGTCCAGGACCAGATGGCTTCCCTGATGAATCCTACCAAACATTCAAAGAAGACTTAATACCTCTCCTTCTCAAACTCTTCCAAAAACTGAAGAGGAGGGGAGGCTTCCTAACTCCTTCTAGAAGCCAACATCATCCTGATACCAAAGCCAGACAAGGACAACACAAAAAAAGAATTATAGGCCAATATCACTGATGAACATCGATGCAAAAATGCTCAACAATATCCTAGCAAATCGAATACAACAATACATTAAAAAGATCATACACCATGATCAAGTGGAATTTATTCCAGGGATGCAGGGATGGTTCAACACCCGCAAATCAATCAGTGTGATACACCACATTAACAAAATGAAGAACAAAAATCACATGGTCATCTCAATAGATGCAGAGAAAGCATTTGACAAGATACAGCATCCATTTAGGATAAAAAGCCTCAATAAAATGGGTGTAGAAGGAAAGTACCTCAACATGATAAAGGCCATATATGACAAACCTACAGCTAATATACTCAACGGAGAAAAACTGAAAGCTATCCCTCTAAGAACAGGAGCCAAACAAGGATGCCCACTCTCACCACTCTTATTTAACATAGTATTGGAAGTCCTAGCCAGAGCAATCAGGCAAGAAAAATAAAAGTGATCCAAATTGGAAAGGAAGAAGTGAAACTGTCACTACTTGCAGATGACGTGATTTTATATATATAAACCCTAAAGAATCCACCAAAAAACTATTGAAAATAATAAGTGAATACAGGAAAGTTGCAGGATGCAAAAATTACTTGCATTTCTGTATACTAACAATGGAGTAGCAGAAAGAGAAATTAAGAATATAATCCTATTTATGATTGTAACAAAAAGAATGAAATACCTAGGAATAAATTTATCCAAAGAGGTGAAAGACCCATAACACTGAAAACTATAAAACATTGTTGAAAGAAATTGAAAAAGACACAAAGAAATGGAAAGATATTCCATGCTCTTTGATTGGAAGAATTAAAATAGTTAAAATGTCTATACTTCCTAAAGCAATCTACAAATTCAGTGCAATCCCTATCAAAGTTCCAATACCTATTTCACAGAAGTAGAACAAAGAATCCTAAAATTTATGTGGAACAACAAAAGACCCCAAATAGCCAAAGGAATCCTGAGAAAAAAAGAACAAAGCTGGAGGTATCACACTCATTGATTTCAAAATATGCTACAAAGCCATAGTAATCAAAACAGCATGGTACCGGCACAAAAACAGACACACTGATCAATGGAACAGAATCGATAGCTCAGAAATAAACCCACACATCTGTGGACAGCTAATTTTTGACAAAGGAGCCAAGAACATACAATAGAGAAAAGAAAGTCTCTTCATTAAATGGTGTTGGGAAAACTGGACAGCCACAAGCAAAAGAATGAAGGTAGGGGGCCAGCCCCGTGGCCCAGTGGTTGGGTTCATGCACTCCGCTTCAGCAGCCCAGGGTTTCACTGGTTCGGATCCTGGGCGTGGACCTAGCACCGCTGGTCAGGCCATGCTGAGGCAGCATTCCACATAGCTCAACTAGAACGATCTACAGCTGGAATATACAACTATGTACTGGGGGGTTTTTGGGAGAAGAAGAAGGGGAAAAAAAAAATGGAATGAAAGTAGACCATTATCTTACACCATTAACTCAACTTACAAAAATTAACTCAAAAGGGCTTAAAGACTTGGATGTAAGACCTGAAACCATAAAACTTCTAGGCAAAAACATAGACAGTACACTCTTTGATATCAGTCTTAGCAGCATGTTTTCAAATACTGTGCCTGGGCAGGAAAGGGAAACAAAAGAACACATAAACAAATGGGACTACTTCAGACTAAAAGTCTTCTGGAAGGCAAAGGAAACCATGAACAAAATGAAAAGACAACCTAACTATTGGGAGAAGATACTTGTAAACCATGTATCTGAAAAGGGGTTAATATCCAAAATATATGAAGAATTCCTACATCTCAACAACAAAAAGCAAACAACTGGGGCCGGCCCCGTAGCCGAGTGGTTAAGTTCTCGCACTCTGCTTCAGCAGCCCAGGGTTTTGCCGGTTCAGATCCTGGGCGCAGACATGGCACTGCTCGTTAGGCCATGTTGAGGCAGCGTCCCACATGCCACAACTAGAAGGACCTATAACTAGAATATACAACTATGTACCAGGGGGCTTTGGGGAGAAGAAGAAAACAACGACAAAAAAGCAAAGAACCCAATTGTGGTTTTGATTTGCATTTTTCTAATGACTAATGATGTTAAGCATGGTCATGTGCTTATTGACCATTTGTATATCTTATTTTGAGAAATGTCCATTCAAATCTTTTGCCGATTTTAAAAAATTTGTTCTTTTGTCTTTTTATTATTGAGTTCTAAGATTTCATATATTCTGGGTACAAGTGCTTATCAGATATATGATTTGCAAATAATTTCTCCCATTCTCTGGGTAGTTTTTTTACTTTCTTGGTGATGTCATTTACAGGTCAAGTGTTTTATATAAATGATGTCCACTTTATATGTTTTTTCTTTTTTTCATGCTTGCTTCTGTGGTCATTTCTAAGAAACCATTGTGTAATCCAGTGGATTCTAAGAGTTTTCTAGTTTTAGTTCTTACATTTAGGTCTGCGATCCATTTTGAGTTAATTTTTGTGTATGGTGTGAGATAGGGGTCCAGCTTCATTCTTCTGGACGTGGATGTCCAGTTGTCCCAGCACCATTTGTCAAAAAGACTATTCTTTTTTCACTGAATTGTCTGGTCAACCTTCTTGAGAATCAGTTGACCGGAAATGTAAGGGTTTGTATCTGGACTCTGAATTCTGTTCCCTTGATCTGTGTGTCTGTTCCTACACCATTACCACTGTCTTCTAGCTCTAGCTCTGTGTAGTAAGTTTTGAAGTTCTCTTGCTGATTTTTGTATGAAATCGGTTGTCCTGAACTTTGGGAGGGCAGGACGGGTCAGTGTGCTTTTTCTAGCCTCTTAGTTCCACAGCTCCCTCTTCTGTTGCTTTCGTGAAATGTTCAAAAACAGGGTTTCATGATTTGGGAGACGTGGTTCTTTTTCTCTCTCCTGCTGTTTGGGACTGCCTCTTCTACGTCTCATAGCCACGTGCTACTCACTTTGAAATCTCTTCCCAGCAGTTTATGATACAAAGACATAAAAAAGAAGAAAACTGGCCCCTGGTCCTGCTGTCCACAGTTTTTTGACAATTTTTAGAAACAGATAATGTACATATTTACGATCCTTGAAAAGTTCAGTAAAGTGAAAGTCTTCCCGCATCTTTTTCTGTTGAGAGTTTCAAGAAATTCCTGTCAGGGAAGAAAAGTATACATTTACCAAAATATATGTAGTTTTCCCTAAAAATTATATGTATACAAATTGTTCTTGAACTTGCTTATTTAACATATCTAAGGGATGTTTTAAAATTGGGAATATTGTGTCAGCTGAAGAGTATTATTATCACTTTTTAAATATTCTTAAGACTTTTCAGAGTGACGTAGGTAGTAGGCTCTTCTCCTCTCGAGCCCTTTTTCTTGATAGAAAGACAGGATTCCTGTATGGTTTGGGGAAGGAACTGGGGCCCGCTGTAGGATGTTTTCCCAAGGTCATCTCTCACCTCCCCAAGTGTTTTTAGTAACGCTTCTCATATAATTATTAATCTCATTAGAGTATTCTATGTCTAAACAAGCTGTATGCTGTGAGGTTATCCTGGTTGTATGGTCCCATCTCCCAGCCGTCATTTTACATGTTTTTCAAGAATTCTGGTAACTTCGATGCTTTGACTGTATATATCTTGGTGTGAATCAGAATATTTGGTCCTCGAGGATAAGAAATAATCCTTTTCCAAATATATTAGTGCTCAAAAAGTCTGTCCTCGTTGGTGAACAGATTACCTGAGGAGACTGATGATGTTTCTGGGGACTTGTGTTTCTTTCCTCCAGGGGAGCCAGGAAGTGGCACGGAAAGTGATACTTCTCCAGACTTCCACAATCAGGAAAATGAGCCCAGCCAGGAGGACCCTGAGGATCTGGATGGATCTGTGCAGGGAGTGAAACCTCAGAAGGCTGCGTCTTCTACTTCCTCAGGGAGCCACCACAGCAGCCATAAAAAACGAAAGAACAAAAACCGGCACAGGTCAGTGGCGGGGACCCCCACACTCCCCACCTCACACCACCCCCGCCCACCCGGAGCTTCTGTGACCATGGCTGGGGAGGGACTTTACTAGAAAAAGAATCTTCAGCATCAGTTCAGTCTTCCTATTTCTGATGGGAAGAAATCCCTTTGGTCCCAGTGAAATGGAGGAGTTTTTCTGTCTCTAAGGGGGGAATTGGTGGGCATCAGAGTGACCGTGAAGGAGGCCATCCTTCTCACTGTTTCTAGTGCAGAAGAATTTTATTCCATAGAAACATGTTTAGTGTGGTGGATTTGGCCTGCTTTTAGGAGAGGAAAAGGGGAAATAGAAACGGAATGTGTGTCCTAGCACGTGCTGGGAAGCTGCGGAGTGGGGCAAAGTCTTTTGCTCTCGGTCCTGATCCCTGCCCATTACTCCCTCGTGGATGGAGAGAACTGATCTCACGGGGCTGTTTTTCTTTTTCAATACAAGTGTTTTGATTGTCTGTGATTTCTGTTTTTATATATCTCTGCAATATGCTGGCTTCAGATCTCAGAAGAACAACGTAAAGTCTATCAGATGTGGCGGTGCCTTCCTAGATCATCTTTGCCACTGTGTGTTTTGCAGTACGTAATGAGATAGGAATGACCTCCGTGGACAGAGGGGCAGGTGCCTCCCAGAGAGGATTTTAGCGTTCACGCTGCGTGGCATTTGTACGGTAATGCTGAGGCCTGTTAACTGAGACAACTGGAAATCACACAGCTGCCCTCAGAGAGGGTGATGCCTAGTTTCCAGAGTGAGGATCTTGCTCTGGCCTCACACCTTCCTCTGGGAGGCATAAAAAGCGGGTCTCTGTAGGCTGGCTCTTGTCCCGCTCCTCCTGGGAGCCCGAGTGCCGAAAAGATGAGGGGCACGCAGGAGTGGGTGGGGCTCCTGGCCTCCGGTTTGCTTCTGGGCTGGGACGTTTTACACACGGGCAGCACATTCCTTCATGCACCCAAGGTGTGAAGATTGTTAGCTTTGTGGACGTGAGACCCGGGGATAATGGAGAATTAATCTAACTGGTTTAAGCCTCCTTGGCATCAACTGGTTCTTGAATTCTTTTAAGAGTTTTGCTTGTCAGCGGTGGTGGTGGTTTTTAGACTGCAGAAATAGTATTTCCTCCAAACAGCAACAAAGGACTGCTGCTGATGTTTTCTGCAAACCAGGAATCACCATGCCAATCTCATAACTGCACTAAGAAATAGCAAAAATTGCCTATCATCTCCTTTTTTTTTTAAGGCTCTGCGTTATTTGACCACTGTGATGGGACTGATCCCAGCTTAATCACAAACAGTAGCAGGGAACCATACTCTTAAAAATATGTTTTTAATTGTCAAGATAATTAAATATCATGCTCTGTGAAGCTTTTATTAAATTTGCTCCTGTATCGTTTTGAAGCAATGATTCTTTTCCTATTTCGGAGTGTCCAGAGCAGGGGGAAAATTCCTTGAAAGTTTCTGGGACATTTTTTCCATCTGTCACCGTAAGCTTTCTCGATAGCTATTGTCTATTTCGGGCAACACCTCATTTGCCTTAATGACGTCATCGGCTGACTGATAAAGGGAACCAGGCCTTGAAGTTCACTTCCTTCTTGTAGGTTTCTAGGAGGTTTCCACAGGGACAGCACTTCTTCCTACCCTTCCTTCGTCTCCTGGCCCTAGGAGCTAACTCCCGGAAAAATATGAGGATTTATAAAGATCTTTGATGTTAGTTACTGCTTCCCACAAGTAGGGAAGAACTGTTTGAGAACAGGCTCTGTTTGTCATTCCCCGGTTTGGTATCTGGCTGGGCTTCTCCTTGACCTCAGGCACTCGTCTGCCCCAGGGGAGCGGAGTGGAGCTGATTTGCCTTCTTGCTGGGAAGAGCAGTTCAGTGCACCTGCGATGGCTCCTCACGGCCAGTTACGGTTCTCAGGCTCCTGCCGTCTTGAGCCTGGCATTGTGTCTGGCCCCGACCCCTGACCCCTGACTGATGTCTGAGTGGGGCTGACAGATGGGGTGGGCGGTCCACACACACTGGAAGTCTGCACTCAGCACAGTCCTTGTTTCTCCTCCCACGTGCCACACCCTGCATGGTCAGTAAAGTCAATAGGACATTATTTTAGCAAACGTCTGCATACCTCCTATGTACCAGGCACTGTTTAGTGGTGAGTAAAGCAAAGTGGAAATAAATATGGTACTTTAGCAAAAAAGAATAGCTTTTGAATTTGTGCTCTTCAGGAATATGAAAATTTATCAAATAATTTTTAGCATTCGTAAATGATTACAGTGTTCTGAATTCTTATGTTTTACATGACATCTGAATAGGTCCCAGTGTCTTTTTTAAAAAAGTTGAAATAATAACTTATAGCTGCTCTTATAGGTTTTTATACTATACCAATGTCTAGAATTCTTCTAGATAGTTTGAAGTTTTTTGAAGATAGTTTTTAAGTAGGTACAGTCTCCTTTAATTTATGAACAAAGTTGAGTTAGGCTGAAAGTTAAATTTTTGATAGTTACTAATTTGTACACTTACCGTATACTCTCCCAGATGTGTCAGGTGAAGCTATTGCATAAGGGATATTGAAGTTAAGCTTTCTTCCAGCTTCGCTCTTGCAAACATTGGCTAGGAGGGAAAGACAGCTATTCTGCATATTGTTTTACCACATGCCTACAGTCAGAAAGGCGTTGGAGCCACCTAAGGAGCTGGTGTCACAATCTTGGTTACTGTTTGCCTTGGAGGTCTGCCTGGACCACGGTCTGTTAGCAGCAATGGCCCCAAGTGGCCTCCTCCTCTGTGCTGCTCCCCTCCGGGTGCCAGAGGCTCGGGTGCTCGTGGATGGCAACTTTGCTTTGTTTTGATAGGGGCGCTGCAGACCTCGGTGCTCCGCAATTGCGGCCCTGACCTAAGCCGTTCACTGCCGCCACCAGTTCAGGGGGCAGAGTAAGACGGCTCTGCAGTTTCTGGAACAAGACTCTGCATTCGACCCTTGGCTTCTAGGATGAATGCTGTAGAAAAGGAGTGCCACGCTCCCTGGACACGCTGGAACATAGAACTCGAGTTAAAAGTTGCAGAATGTTTTCTTTTTAAAAAATTTGTCATGTTTTTATCTTTGACTTTAGTGAAAGTATATTATGCTGAGTTATTAGTACTGTCTTCAAAGCACCTTTCATTATATGACTAAACCCTCTTTCTCTATTTCTTCTAATGCCCTATTTATATTTTTCGTTACAATAGAATATTTTGAAAGCTCTAACTCTGAATCGGGCAGCTAATAGAAGGCCTGCAGGGGTCCAGTTTCCTAATGACATGACTTTTCCTTTCGTGGTCTGTCCTAATGTGAAATTCACTGAGGGAAGGGACTCTGCCAACCACACTGTCTTTGGTGCCTTGATGTTGAAAACTTTATGGCTTAAGATTCTTAAAGCTGATTTTGTTTCTATAAATCTTGCTAGGGTGGCTAATCAACTAATTTATTCAATTAGTATATTAATTTCTATTGCTTTCTTCCTTTCAAATGCTGCCCTCAGCCCGTCTGGCATGTTTGATTATGACTTTGAGTAAGTTTGATTTGAATTAGTATTTGTGCTGTGTTGTTAGTGTGTAGAGACCAATATGCCTTTTTGAGACCTTTCTAACCCATAGTTTATCTGTTTAATTGTAGGTATGTATATTAGGTTAGGCTGGGAAGTTTTTTTTAAAACAGAAAAACGTGATGGAGGTAACATTTTATTTAATAACTTAAGCAAAATTAAGTAAACTTCACTTTTATGCATTTTAATTTCTTTTAAACTAGATAACCTTTACTTTATATTTAAATTGATTTTCTGGCTTTGCTTCGTAAGGAGATTAATAGTTTAAGATCTTGATATTTGGCTTTGGAAAGATTTAAGAATTGAAATTCGTTTAATTTCTTTTGTGTTTCCTATCCAGAAATACAAAGTCCTAGTTTCCTTCCTGTTCTTAATCACTCTGTGTCTCAGTGACTATCAGGGATGTAGTTAAGAGCTAACACATTAACGTGGAGCATGCCTCTTAATCCAGTCTCTTTAACGTGTAATTTTGGAGTAATTTTAAACAATGATTTGGCTTTCGTGACTGCTGTCTATTTCTTTCTTGAATCGTTTAAGTTTCCCTTGTGGCAAGAGTATCTGCTCATGTTTTTAAATACTTGCTTAATAATATCTGGGTAAACAACTAAATATGACATAGTCTAAGGAAGAATGTGGATTTTACTTAACCAAATAGCCTTTGTTATAGCTTGTGCCCTGTGCAGTAGCTGATTCTTGGACCCTTTTTCTGTAAAGTAAAATGCAAATATTTTTTATGTTTCCTATCGCAGGATTGATCTGAAGTTAAACAAAAAACCACGAGCTGTAAGTATCAGCCAGACCATTTCAGACAGCCCGGTAATTTTGTAGATGATTAGAAAAATGTCTTCGTCTTCAGAACTTGAGTGTTCCTGATCTGGAGTCACAACGCCCATTCTAAAGTCTGAGGGCCATCTGGGTACACTTCAAGTCTGAGGTGTTATTTACTGTTTTTATATTTTGGAGAGAGAGAGGGGTCACACATTTTTGTGGAAGAAAAATTCCCTTTGATTAAACAATCAATTATTAATACTAGCTTTTTATTCATTTATTTATTCTTAGTGACTGCTGAGCTCAGGAGGTCTCCTGGGGCAGAATTGATTGGGTTTCAGTCCCTTGATGGACTCGACAGGCCATTTTCAGATGTGAAGTATCGTCCATTGCATTTGAAATAGTCTCGGGCTACAGAGCAACCCCCTAGTAGCAGACTTGTTTATGACATTTTTTTTCTTAGCTTCAAACCCATGTTCTGCTGAGAGTAAGTTGGGACTTTGTTTCTCTCTCCTTAGGACTATTAGAAGACTCCTTAGCACAGAAGCTTCCAGGCTGTAGAGCCCTGCTCCCCTCCTCTGACCTCACCTGCGTGCGTGGCCGTCCACCTCTGCTTTCCCAGACCCAGTGCCTGTGACTCTGAGTAGTTTGTTCTGAAATGTGGTGACAAACAAGTTGTTTCTGTAAGACCGCATCGGACCGCTCACCGTGTGTCATTTTTAGTAACAGAACCACAGGAGGACCAAGACCTGGTCACAGCCCCAGCAAGTCGCCAACTGTGTTTCTCCCTTCCTGGAATGACTGTCCCCCCACTGGCTGGCACCAGCTTCATCTGTGACACCCATCAAGAAACGCTCTCTGCTTTTGTTTTATGCTGAAAGTAGACGACAGGTCACCCTGCAGTGGGAGTCTGTAAATATCTGGCATTTTCTTATTTTGTTCATGTTTTATTATTTTTCTACTGTTGTTTTTACCATCTTATTTTCTTTTGGGACTTTTTGTACTGCCGATGTCCAGCTCGTACCTTCCTGCTGACAGAGCTGATCATCTGTTTCGTGCAGTTGCCAAAGTTCTTAACTGAAGATAATCTGGTTCACCATAAATAAAATGGGGAATTTGGCTCTGTTTGTTTGCAGGAGGAAGGTAAAGAGCGTCTATTTAATGATTACCTATCTTAAATCTTTCTGAGTTGGAAGCAGTTTCATGTTCAAGGAACAGGAAAAGCTGAAAAACATAAGTTTAAATCAATCCTTTAAAAATAGATATTTTTATTTTTTTGTATAAATAAATTTTCACAGGCTTTGACTTCTCATGCTTTACTTTTAAACCTGAGATCATTTTTTCACTTATTTTAAAATAATTTATTCATATCATGCCTTATGGAAATTTCTTTCTTTTTCCATCTTTTCTCTCTTTGCTGGTATTTGCCTGATTAAATGTTGCTCTAAAAATCACTAAGACAAATAGAAAGGCTCAGAATTGCACCCAAAGCTGATACCGTATGGAAGTTCTTGAGCAGAGTGAAAGATAGGATCAAGGAGAGCCAGCGAGGCCCAGCAGACCGCCTCCTCACAGGGCTCGACGGGCTGAGGAACGCGGCGACACTGGCTGCCTGCCTCCCGAGCAGTGGTGAGCTGCCTCGGCTGCACGTTGGAATCACCTGGGAAGCTTAAAAAAACACTGATGCCTGGGTCCCACACCCAGAGACTCTGCCCGGGGGCCGTCTAGTTATTGGGATTTCCTTTCGAGGAGTCCCTGGGATTCTGGTCGGAAGCCAAGTTGAGAACCACTGCCCTGGGAGACGGGCTGGTTTCATTTAAATCCTGGGTTGTGAATCAGTCCAGGGGAGAGATTTGGGGCCTCACCCTTCCTTTGACTCTATTTAGTCGTAGTCCTTTACTTATGCCCATATCTTTGTTAGAAAAGCTGTTTCCTTTGTGATAATCTTGGTAGAGCTGAATATGGATGGCATCTATTATCAAAACAAGTCTACTTGTCAAATGTGCAAAAGCTTTCACTCTTTTCTCAAATAAACTTTTTTTTGACTCTGTGGCTGTTTAGATGTCTTCAGGTGTGTCTTTGGTGGCAGAACTCCAGTGTCAGGGTTTTAAAGGAAATTGTTTCGTATATTTAGACTGTTCCTTAAAAAAACAACAAGAGCAACTAAAACCAATGGGAACCAGAAGCATCTGCGTTCTTCTCTGTTGGTTTGTCTCCTCTGGGAGGGAGGAGTGCCTGCAGTTTCCTGAGCTCTGAGGAAGCACAAAGCAAACCAGGAGACATTGCTGACTCTCATAGTTTATTTCCTAGAGCTATGGTAGGACTGCTCTTGAGAAGACGTATTGTTTACAGGCCTATCTATGTATACCAATACACCCACGTGTGTATGTAATCGTAGTTAGAGACAGGCTGCTGGCTTTATGCTTATTTTCTCTATGAAGTTTAATTACTGATTAGAGGACCTCTCAGTTTTCCTGTACGTCGGCCAGGCGTGCTGGAGATACTCAAGTCCTGAAGGACCGCCTGGGCTCCCTACATCTGGGTGGTCTGAGAAAGGGCGCAAGGCATCCCTGCCCGCGTGCTTGAGATGTTTGTAACTTCTGTTATAAACTAACTGGCTCCACTTTCAAAGAGGATAAGGTAATGACTTTGATTAAGTCATCGATCAAAAGAATAAACGTGCCAACACAGAGAGACATGTTCATTCAGGTGGCACTTGCCCCCGCAGTACCCACCTACAACATTTGGTAGAGGTCTGCTGGGTGGCCTGTGTCCTCCCATCTTTGCAGCCCCCACCAGTGGCCCCTGAGCTGGACCACCCCCAGGGGCACCCAGAAGGCGTTCCTTCTGGGCTGCCTTCACTAGGTTAGCTGGGTTTGGAACAGTACTTGGCTTCAGGTCTTAGGAAAAGAAGATGACTTGGTTTAAAGAACTAGAGCCAAACTGCAAGATGGCTCCTGTGCTGTGTCCTCTTCCCTCTCCAGTAATCCAGGGGACAAGAGGGGATGGGAGGGCTGAGGGCAGTCCTACTGGTTGGTTTCTGCCATCTGGGTAAACCTAGTTTTCTGTACTTGAGCTTTCTCATCTCCACGATGGGAGCAGGTTGTCCTATTGCTCCTTTTGGTAGTTATAAGATATTAACAAGAAGTCCAGGCACTTTGTAGTTAGGTTTTATGTCTTATTCTGGGAGTTGGCTGCCTGTGCAAGAGTCCTGGGGAGTCTCAAGTATGCTCTTCCAGGGAGCTGGGGAAAGAGGATTCAAACTCAAAATGTTCCAAACACCACAGACCCTACAAATTGAAGATGGAGAGTGGGAACAAACACAAAGTAAAAGATTGGAAGCTGCTTGGGGTCCAGGGGGGTCTGAAGGGCAGCCTCGTGAATGTGGACAGGGCCCGTGTGGGTTGAGAGAGCGTGGACTGGTCAGAGCTGCTGGGCATGCCTGAAGCTGAGGGCCTTCAAAATGCATTAAAAAAAGGACCAAGAAATAGATTAACCGTTCTCTCCGCGATGAGTTTATACTGTTTGCTTAGAAGAAAGCCCCCTGCTTGAGTAGGAAGTAGGCATCAGAATTATTTCCAGCTCCAAGCTTGAGCCTCTGGGTTTTGGGGTCATGTAAGTCCTCTAAACGTCCCAAGGAGGACTCCCACCATCTTGATCTATACGGTCAGTGAGGGAATGAAAACAAATGCTGAAAGGCCTCAGCTTGAAGGCAGTAACATGTATGCCGTTTTGAAACACTCTGTGACTTATTTTCGGCTTTTATTCTGACTTCCCTGCCTCTCAGCCTTATTCCAGATTACTGAGGCCTTGTTACACTTAAAAACACGTGCCCGAAGCCGGACCGCAGGGGCTGCGCCAGGTGGGTGCAGCGTGGACGCAGAGCAGATGGTGCTGCTTCCCGCACGTTCACTGCTCCCAGGCCGCCAGCGTCTGTCGCGCCCGGGAAGGTGAGGTGTGCGGAAGAGGCAGAGACCACGAGAAGAAGGAATTGGGATTCTCGTTCCTGTGTCCATCTAAGTTAATGTTATCCTGTCTGGAATTTATAAGGGGTGAACTTCACGCTGCGAAACAATCTTCACTTTGAAAAACTGCTTCTGTAGAGCGAAAGTTTCGTCGCTGGGATGGGCTTGGATGTTGCCGATTCTGATCCCCACTTCGTGGGGCAGTGGCCCCCAAGCTGAGGAGCGTGGAGGATGGCTCATGGGGGCAGGAGGAACAGTCAGGCCTTCGATTTATATTTACTTTCAGGCTCAGCCTTATTTAGTTCCTCACTTTGAATGTTTATATAATAAAGCTCACGAGTACATGTAGGTAACTTATGAATAAATGTTAGGTTGAACCACAAGCAGTTGCTGATATTCAACCGTTTTGATCTTCAAAAATGGCAGTTCTCATGGCTTAACAACTAATGCATGATGGGGGTCGGTATGCTGCAGGTTTTCACTGTTCATGTACAAGAATAAACTTTGGAGACCCCTGGCCAATACAGCCCTCCTTCAGATCCCCACCCCCAACCCTACAACTCATGTCTGACCCCTAGGGGGCTTTACAATATTTAATTTGAGTAAGTAATAACTGCCAATGGCATCCATTCAAATGTACTGAACGGTCAATGAATAGTCCACCTGCCCCTCAAACACCGGTTGTCCTTCCCAGAGCCAGTTTCTCGTGTGTCCTTCCAGAGGAACTGTGTACATATATGAGCAGTATGCACACATACGTGTGTCTATTACAAAAGTGGTAGCATACTTTTTTCATCTAGTAATACAGCTTGGAAAACCTATAAATGCAGCTGCCTCGTTTCTATTGGCTGCTTCATATTCCCTTCCACGTGTATACCAGAACCGATTTCACCAGCCCCCTGTTGGTGGCGTTGATCTTGTTCCCCATCTTTTGCTGTTTCAGACGGTGTTGGAGTGCGTTGCCCACATCATTTTGCAAGCATGATTCTTAGCAGTGGGATTGCTGACCCAAAGGGTCACAACCCATGGATCTCATTGTGACTTTATCTTCCAAATCACTTTTTAAATGGGAATGCCTGCATTATTGTCTCCTTTTTCTTTCCTTCTTATTCCTCCAGTTCCTGAGAATTTTTCTTGGGTAATCTGTTACCTGGAACACTTGGAATCTTCTGGAGCTTTAAACTTTGCAGAAGGCATGACTGGGACCTCTGGTGTTGCTTTCCAGGGTGGAGCCGCAAATGCCGTTAAGAATACCCGGTTGGGGCCAGCCCGGTGGTGCAGCGGTATAAGTTTGCATGTTCTGCTTTGGTGGGCTGGGCTTCGCCGGTTCGGGTCCTGGGTGTAGACATGGCACCGCTTGACAAGCCATGCTGTGGTAGGCATCCCACATATAAAGTAGAGGAAGATGGGCATGGATGTTAGCTCAGGGCCAGTCTTCCTCAGCAAAAAAGAGGAGGATTGGCAGCAGATGTTAGCTCAGGGCTAGTCTTCCTCAAAGAAAATAAAGAAGAATCCCGTTTTTGCCTTAGTGCTTACTTCCTGTAAATTCTCTTTAGATTCTCGTCTGTGGATCCTGCTGGAGATCCTTGCCTCTAGGCCCTTCCCCAGGCAGGGTGGGTGGCCGTGGGGGCTGAGCCTGCCCCCTGCTCTACAGGCGGTTGTACCAGGAGGCGCCAGCAGGTGGCAGGCAGAGCGCCACCAGTGCCTCTGGCTTTGGCAGGCTCTTGGGAGAGCAGCCAGAATCAGAGCCTTTGGACCCCTCCCAGTGACCTGCTTCCCAGCAACGTGCCCAGCTCAGGGTGGGGTGGGGTGGGTTGTCCGATCCTTTTCTCCCACTGAGTTTTGTAGCCATTTCTTAACTGGGTGAGTAGTTTAAGATGCTGGCAGCTGCCTGGAGATGGGCTTCAAGAGGCCACACCCCAGGATGACAGCCTGGGGCCTCCTCCTGCTCCAGGAACTGTCTGGGAAGATTTACATACCGTGGCCTGGGCTGGCTTGGGTTTCCTTAATTGTAGGGCCCTACTTCCTGTCTCTTTCAGCCAAGTCTCCCACACCCATCGCGTGAACTAGGAGGCCCCCAGAACAGGCTCTTACTCACTACCCTTTACTCCACCCATTCTGGAAAAAAAAAAAAAAAAAGAGCCAGGTTTGAGAAGCCCTGGGGCAAACGTGCTAGGATCCTCAGACTGCCTTCTTGCGGGGCAAGAGTCCCCGGGGAGCAGTTGTGCCCAGAGCTCGGGCTGACAGCACCCCCCAGCTCATAGCCTTGTGTCCCACGAATCCCAGTTTCTCTGTTGCTCACTTGCTCGCTGCCTCTGGTGGAGACCCGCCCGGCACCTCCTTCAGGGCGGGGGGCTTGCCCTTCTGTGCAGGCGAGACAGACTCTGGCTCTTCCAGGAGACATGGGGGCAGATGGAGGGCACAGAACTTTGCTGGCGGGAGGAGGGAGGAAGTGGCAGCTAGGTGGTAAGCGTTGGCCTCGTCCCAGCCACTCCCCAACACCACCTTGCAGGTGACAAGCGAGGTTTGGGGTGTTATAGCACTTGGCGGGGGGTGCCTGGGAGAGCCGCTCCGCTGAAGCCCCAAGGCCCTCATGCTCCTAATTTAGGTCCCCAGATCTTTGGAGACTGCTGGGTTTTCCTCAGGCTGGCAAAGTGGGATGGGGACAGAGTGGGCGGGGACATCCAGGGCAGGGAATTTCATCCTGTTTTGGGCGGTTCTGTCTCCACCAGGGAGGCCGAGGTTTCCTTAGTCACTGTGCACCCCAAGCCTGGTTAACCCATGTGTGCGAGACAGAACTTGCAAGAAGACTGGGTCAGTGGGGGCCTGTCGGGGTTCAGGGAAGGGCTGGCAGGAGGCCACGCTGGGGAGCTCCAGGATCATTTCCCAACAGTGCAGGAATTTGCATACTCGCTGGTTTCCCCGTCTGCTTCTCAGCTCCTGGAACCAGGAAAACAGAAGGAGGAAAAGGCTCAGGGCGGCTGCCGAGTTTGGTCCCCTCCAGCGCCTCGGTGGCTTGAGCTTGTCTCAGGATCGCATTCCGGCCCCGCCACCCTCTCCTTCATGAGAACCCGGAACCTCCTGGCTCTCCAGTGGGGGTAGGCTGGGAAGCTGAGGTCTGGAGAGGTAGTGAGCTGTTCTAGGCTACATGCCCAGGAAGGGGGGGTATTGAACCCGAGTCTTCTTTTCTCTCATGCTGCCACCACACAAACTGAGGTGTTTTCTTGTCAGGTCTAGAGAGATGCAGGGATCCTTATGTCCCTTGTATGGGTGGTAACAGTGAGGCCCCCATCAGTAAAGATACTTCAGCAGATGGGGAAAAATGTGGCAGGGAAGACTTCACAGTTAAACCCCTAGTCGTGGGAAAGGAACATCTTGGGTACTGGGCCTGGCAGCCTCTGAATGGCTTTACCTGGAAGCCAGATTGAGAAAGAGGCCTGGAGGGGAGGCTCCAGACCCTGGATGGCCAGGCTTCTGGGGGAAGCAGGGGATGTTTGGGCCGAGTGACAGGGCATCGAAAGGACTCAAGCCGCCCCGGAGCCCAGCCCTTCCCCCGGCACCTGCCACGTGGGCTCTGCTGCCCTTGTCAGGGTGCCTGTCAATGAGGCAGCTGGGCCAGACACGGCCTCTTGACCACAGCCAACCTGGACCTTCTGCCCACTGTCCCCCTGCCTGTGGCATCCGCTCTCTGCCCCACACTCCCCAAAGCAGAAGCAGCAAATGACCAAGAGTTTGGTTCTGGTCAAGGAATGTGAGCCCCGAAGTCTACGGACAGTTGGCTGGTGCGATGGGCAAGAGCACTACTGCTCCTTCCACGCCACCCCCAGGCCTCGCGGGCTTCACGCTCCACCGTGGGCTTAGACAGAGGGGGCTCGGTGGGTGGGGGCGCTGGGGCACCGACCGCTGAGCAGGTGGAAAGGGGGTCATGTCAGCTGTCGTGCCGGAGGGACTCCTACGTGGACGTTGTAAACCTAAGAGGGCTGTGAGGTGTGGGGCTGAGGGCACTCCTGCTCCCAGCCCCTCCTGCCTCCATCCCTCTCCGGAGCCTGAGAGTCCCTGCAAACTAGTGTCTGGGGCCCTCCCTTCCTCAGGTCTGTGGAACCTGGGGACCCACACTCAAGGCCCTGCCCCCATCTGGCCTCCTCCGTGGGACCTTGGACAAGTCACTCAGCATTGCCAGTGGCTGATAATGAACCAGACAGTCCGGTATTTTAGCTTCCTGTCCCGTAAAAACAAAGGCCCATAAATAGCCTCTTAATCTGGAATACAGTTCTTGATTGGAAAAAATATTTTATAAATAAGGCAATGACGTTTCTTTGGGCAGATAAAAGCTCCCGACGAGGGTGGAAGCAACAGGCACAGGACACCTTGAAGAGCATGTAGTGGGGGCTTCGAGGTAACATTGGCTGACATCATTTCCATCCTGGTCACCCTGAAGAATGTTCGGGGGAATGGGGCAGGGGCTGACATGCAGGGAGATTGCCAATGTGGCATTTTTCTCCAACGTGCTACACAGCTGTTCTGTGGTAAAGCAGTTTCTAAAAAAAAATACAGACACTATGAAAGCTTCATAAACAATAAATACAAATTAGGTGAGATATTCAAAGACAGAATTATTAAAACGGTATTTTTTCCATTTTCCCCAGCTGATGGTGTTTGTTTGGGGATCATATGACAGTCAAGCTTTTCACTTAAAATATTTTACAGTTTTACCTCATTTTTCCACCTGCAAAAAAACAAAAAAAAGGATGCATATTCTTGCCTGGGCCTCATTCCTTCTAGGGGCAGATGAGAAGGTCGATGGGTGGCTGGAGGTGAACACAGCCCACGGAGAGCCACCCAGAGGCCATTTAATGAGGACTTACTATGTGCCAGGCCCAGGGACTCCTCACAACAACCCTACGAGGTAGGTGCTATCATTATCGCCGCTTCACAGAGGAGGAAACTGAGACCCAGAGGGGGGAGTCACTTGCCCCAGGTGACAATAGGTGGCAGAGCCAGTTCTTGAGTTTGGGACCAGGACCCTTAACCCCCACTTGGAGGTCACCCTGACGTTGCCTCCCCAGGCTGCTTCTGCTCCAGCACCCCCACTCCACCAGCGACTCTGGGCCTAGGACACAGCCACGTCTGGGAGGACGGGGCCAGAGCCAAGCACCCAAGGGCCCCCCCACTCCCGCTCCCTCAGGCTCTCCTGGAGCCTCTGCTCAGCCAGGTGGTTTCCTAGCCCCGGCTTGGGTCACAGGGCAGAAAAGGGGAGCAGCCCAGTCCCTCCAACAGTGCCACCCCATCCCTACGCCGCAGCCTCAGGGCTCCAAGCCCTTTCATACTTCTGCGTCCCAACTGTCCCCCAGCCCCGTCCACATGTCCACAGCCTCCTCTCATGGCCTGGCCCAAGGCCTCATATGGATGCCTTGGCCCCACAGGGCCGGAGCGCTGCCGGTGGAACTGGGCGGGTCCCGGGTGCCCACCTGCTGACCTTTCATCCCCCAAAGGCCAGCTCAAGCCCAGCACAACAAAGACCATCACCTCTTAGAGGGGCTCATGTTGTACTTTATTGATGTGTTAAGGAGACAAGGACTTTCCACTTAAAATATTTAACATTACACCCGTACACACATAACATGCGTCCCCTCACCCTTGGGGAAGGGCGAGGCGACTCCAAGTACAGAGGAAGGGGGAGGAAGAAAGGGTGGGGGCACAGGGCCCTTGACCCCGGCAGGGGCAATGGGCTAGGCAAACAGAGTGAGACAGAAGGTGGGTTATTAAGAAGCATCTTGCTTACTGACATGAAGCCTCGGGCCCAAGAGAGCACGGCCGAGGCCTCATTGGCTTAGAGGAGGGGCCCTTGGAGGGCAGGCACACGGTGCCCAACTAGCCAGCCGAGGCCGGCATCCCAGGGACGGGGCGGAGGTGGGGGGCCTGCACAGGGCCCCCAGCCCAGGCCTCTGTTCCCCCTGCCTCCCTCCCCGCCCTCCGAGAGAAAGGAGGGTTTGGGCTTCAGCCATGGACTGACGGCCGGTACCGGCAGCGTCTCCTTAAACTACAGAGATACAATGTGTATCAACAGGGCGATCGCTCCTGGCCTGCGCAGGCAGCGGTGAGGCGCCACGCGGGCCAGGACCAATCCTACAGTATCTTTGGTTTGTGGGTTCCCTTCCCTACTTTAATTCTCCCTCTGTCAAGCCTCCAGGGTGGGCCCCGGGCCTGCAAATGGGCTGCTTGGTGGCCCAAAGCCCAGCCTGACGACCCTCAGAGGCTGGAATACTGCCCATGAGGGCCGCCAGGGCCGCTTACTCACTGAGGTGCTGGGACTTGTAGGAGAGGATCTCGGCCGCCAGCTGCTGGGGGTCCAGGAGCTGCGGGAAGCGCCCCATCACGGCCTCTACCAGGTGTGGGGGGAAGACGCCACACAGCTTGGTGTACACACTGGCTCGCTCCTTGCCCAGGCTGCCTGCCCCACCCCACGGGCTCCTGTCACTCCCTGGTCCCGGCAGCTGGGGCTCCCGCAGGACTCGGGTGGGTGGGGGCAGCTGGTACGGCTCAGACCAGTACTCTCGAGGTGGGAAGGCAGCTGGCGGGGGGGCGTAGTCAGCAGGGACACTGAAGTGGCCGGCACCCACAGCCCGGCCAAAGGCAGAGAAGGCCGGAGTGGCTGGGAGCTCAGCCCCGTAGGGGTTGTAGCCAGCGTAAGGGCCCCGAGGTGGGCCTGGCTCAGCAGGGCCTCCTCCTCGAACCCCCCACAGTTCTGACATCTGGCTCTCCAGGGAGCCAATGCCCGAGTCCAGGCAATCCTGGGAGGTGTATGGCAGTGAATCGAGGGTCTGCGCAAACCAGTCTGTGGGCCCGAAGCTGCCGCCACTGCCCCCACTGGGCGGGAGGCTCCTACCCGCCGGGGCAAAGGTCTGGGTCGGACCCTCTTGGGGAGGCCCCGGGGATGCCTGGGCTCCCAGCTTCTTCCCATCCAGGCTGCACTGCTCCTGCTCTGTTGGCAGAGAGCCGGAATGAGGCGAAGGTGAAGGACGCCTGCCACTTTTGTCCTTGCTCGGGGCCCTCTGGGGTGAGAGGAGGGCATTGGCACGGAGCTCGTCAGCCACAGGGCGCTGCGGGCGGCTCGGCCGCTCGGGGTGGAAGAATCGGCACTTGATCCCATAGGTGCACTTCCTCCCTGGAAGGGAAGTGAGAGGGACCTTAGGGAAGCTGTGACCAGGGGTGGGTGGCGGAAGGGGGAGGCTCAGGAAACTCTGGGTTGGGTGGGACCCAAGAGGAAGAACTTAGGGCCCAGGCCGACTTAGGCGAGAGAGGAAGGGGGAAGAGTGAGGAGGGCCGTGGAGGGTGGACCCGGCTGTCTTACCATAGGGACACGGCTGCTTTCGGTGCTCGGCCGTGAGCGGCTTCTTACGCAGGAAGTTGTCCAGGCTCGGCCCGTGACGGCCCAAGGGATCATCAGGGGGCATGAACCTGCAGAACAGGAGGGAGATATGAATGGAGACTTCTAAGTGCTGGGGGGCACCGAGCCTCACCAGGAAGAATAGGAGGCAGTTCCTAGAAAACTCGTGCCGGGCCAGCAGGACATCCCTGGGCTCTGGGTGGGATCGCCCCAAGGGAGGGGAGGAGGAGGTCCCAGTCCAGAGGGCCACAGACGTGGGCACCTCTCGTGCTGGGAACTCTCTGAGGCCAGAGGGAGGCCAGCAACCTGAAGATCCGAGGCTCAGTCTGCGTCCACTGGCCTCTGGTCAGAGACTCAGGGCTGGGAACTGGCGAGGCTCTCGGGGAACCACTGACCATATTCCATCACAAAGGCCACTGCTCCATCCCCTAAATGAAAAAACTCCTGCCCTGGCCTGGTCCCAGCCCAACCCTTCTCACGCAGTGCCATGTCTGTCTCTCTCCCAAAGCAGCCTGGATGCAAGGCCGTGGCCCCCAGCGGAGCCCCGCCCCTCCCGAGGGCACCCCTGCTCTCCCCCCAGACACCAAGCCCCCCGGGCGCCCCTCGCGGGAACATACTTGTCGTTGACGAAGGAATACATGAGCAGGCGCTCCTCGATGAAGCGCTTCCACTCCTGCCGCTCGCCCTGCAGGTCCCGGTACGTGTCGTTGGAGACCACGACCCCATCGGACTCGAAGGCCAGCTTCACGATGAAGCGGTCGTCGTAGCACACCACCCGCTTGCCGCCCACGCGCCGCGATGGTGTGAACACCAGGATCTTCTTCTTCTCTAGATCCCGCAGGATGTGCTGGTCTGGGAGGCGGCAAGGGCCCAGTCAGGGCCCAGCCTGGACCCAGAGCTAGGCCCATGCGGCTCCCCAGCCTCCCGGTGGTCAGTTCATGAGGGCAGGAAGTGGCTCTGCTGAGGCCAGCGCCACCCCTCAGCCCCTCACCTGGGCCAGTCACAGTTTGCTGCCTGGAAACCAGGAACACCTAGGGGGCTTGCAGGTCCCACTCAGCAAGGGCTCCCGAGCACAGAGCCGGGCCTTCTCCTTCCCTCTTCCAGACATCAGGCCTGCTCAGGGCAGAGGGGGTCTTGGCTTGGCTCACCCCGCCTGTTCTGTAGGGGTTTGTGAACAAGCCCCAGGGAGAAGTGTCTTGCTCTATCCATAACCAGGACACAGCTCCCAGAGCCACTTTTCCTGGAGCAGATGACCCCAGCCAGCCTGCCCCCAGATCTCAAGACATCTAGGGAGATAAACTCGGTTCTACCCGCAAAGGCTGGGGGCACTTGTAAGAACGAGGGCAACAGCTAGCATCTACTGAGTACTCACCACATGCCAGGCCCTCGTCTGAGCATTTACCATGGGTGGACTCACAACGACCCCGTGAGGTTATCACACCCCCAACCCCATGTCTCAGATGAGGAGCAGGTGGCTCAGAACAAGTGAGCCAGAAGGACCCCAGAGGCCACGGGCTCAGCCACTACGTTATGCTGCCCCTGTGCCACGGGGGTGTGGAAAGAGCACCTCACCATTCGGTGAGGGAGGAACCCGGTACTTGGAGGCAGAGGCTGCACAAGGTGACCTCCAGTGACCACTGTTCAGAGCAGAGATGCTGAGGGTAGCAAATGCTGGGAAAAGAAATGCTGCTCCCTGCTTGAGGCCTGGAAGTTGTCAGTCACATCCAAAGGGCCTCCCTTAGGGAGAACCAGGGCTCCTGGGGCAGTGGGATATGCCCCACCCCAAGATGCCACTCACCTGTGATGGGCACATCCGGTCGAGGCTGTTCCTTCCTCCAGGATGGCACAAATACTGTGATGTCTGTATGGCCCCGCTCCAGAAACCAGTTCACTGCCAGCAGGATGCCCCGGCAGGAGAAGACCTCCTTGTTCCCATGGCTGGGAGGGACAGGAGGGACACAGTCAGCCCCTGCCCTGGCCTGGGTGGCAGAGCCACTGGCTCAGCCTACTGCCTCTGGCTGGGGGCCCAAGGCCTGCATTCCCTGCTGGTTCCCACAGCACCCCGAATGGCTGACCCGGGACTTTCCCTGAGGTCCCATCTCCCGACAGTGAGGAAACGCCCAGGAATCTGGCACCACCCGCTCCCCACGTGGGGGAGGGTCAGGTCGCTTGCAACACACCTGGGGGTGGGGGAAAGGCGGCTGGAGACTTCTGGTTCCTGCCCCACCCCGGGGGGTGCCGGGACCACGGGGACAGACTACACATGCAGACTGAGTCACCAGCCTCTCTCGCCCCACTAGGCAGGACTGTGGGTGGGGGTGGGGGAGGCACAGCTCCGGCTAACCGAAGAGAAACCAGATTGCTCTAGACTGGAGCTGGAGTAGAGCTGAGTCCTGCATGAACCCCTTGGGGCTGGGACCTGAGGAGGGCGAAGGCGAAGGGTCAGGATGCCAGCCTCCAACACGGGGGCAGGCAGTGACAGAGCGGAGGCGGCCGCTCAGGGGCCTTTCCTAAGTGGAAAATGAAAGGACACTGCTTTTCCTCCCAAGAGGACCGGTTCCCCCAAACACCTGGACAGCCCATCCTCTCCTCACCCCTCTGGAGAGGGCATGCCTCCCCGGCCCCCACCCCAAGACAGAAAGATGGTCTGCAGGATGCCGGAGATCCTGTCAGCAGGAGAGCGGGGAGATGGGCCATCCCCTCTGTAGTCTGATGACCAGACCTCACCCACCCAAACGTGGCCAGATCCAGAAGCAAGCCCTGTGATGCTGCTAGCTCAGTTTCTCTATCTGAAAAATGGGCCCAGTCTGCAGCCTCCTTAAGAAGGGCCCATGTCAGTGGGACAACTTTCCTGTTGCTTGAGGCCAAAGACAGTCCAACCAAGTGAAGCTTCCAACTGCTCGTGGGAGGATGGGAGGGGGATGAGGCTCCCAGGTAACACTGGGGTCATGGGAAGGCTCTGGGTCCGGGCTGGGGAGGCTCCCTCCCCAACAGCCCCCGCCCCTCAGAACCCCTCAGTGAATAACTCAGACTCTCATATTTGGCAAATAAAACAGAATCAACGTTACGCAAAAGAGGCAAGTCCACGGTCGACCACATCCTGTGGGTGGCTTTAGGGGGTGAGAGCTGGAGCCCCAAGAGAAGGCAGAAAGGGAGGTGGGGCAGTGAGGGGGGCACGGGGGCTGCCTGGGGGTGAGGCTGGGGCTCCCGGGTCTGAAGGTCCCTGGAGATTGTAGGGGAGGCAAAGTCCAGCCTGAAGGCAGTGCTTGTCCCTGCCAGGTGGGGCCACCCTGCTCTCCGCCAGCTGCTTATAATAAAAGTTAACATTTACTATGAGCTGCGAGCCAGGCCCTGGACTAAGAGCATAAGTGAATCATCAGCAAGCCCCTGAGGAGGGTCATATCACTAAAGGCCCCTTTCCCCTTTATTCAGAGGGGAGACTGTGCTCCACAGTGGGCAGTTAGTAGCCAGGGTCAAACAGCAGCAATAGTGGAACAGAGATGCAATGCCAGACCTGTGCTCATAACCACCACAGGTGTGGATGTCAGACAGGTACAAAGACAGGTGCCAACCCTGACGGCAAGGACAGAGCTCCTACTGGAGACCAGGCGCACTGCACACCTCCTGGCTTCATCCTTACCAGGCTAGCCACAGTGAGGAAACCAAGGCTCCGAGACTCATCTAAGCTCCCCTGGCTAGTGGTAAGAGACAGAACTGGAACCCACGTCTGGGGGCACTGGATTGCCTTGCTGTCCCTAACAGCAAGACCTGAAGTTTATCTAGGCGAAAAAAAAGCTCCCCAACTTGAGCGTGAACAGTGTTAAGAGGGAGGAACAGGCTGGG
Source organism: Equus asinus (assembly GCF_041296235.1). NCBI lineage: Eukaryota > Metazoa > Chordata > Mammalia > Perissodactyla > Equidae > Equus > Equus asinus. Next base: position 85,259,223 of record NC_091794.1, read on the forward strand.
AACAGGAAAAATGAGGCATCTGGCAAACTCCTGCTCCTCTTTCAGGACACCCATGTGAGGTGTCACCGCCTCTGAGAAGCCTTCCCTGACCTTCCAGGAAGGATCAGGGCCCTGGTCTGTCTTTACAAGGTGTACTGCTTCCCTCATCACCTCACTCCCTTCCCTGGGCCTCCTGCTCTGCCTGCTTGAGACCGTGGGGAGGTGTGAGCATCTCTACTTGGCTCCCTATCTTAGAGATGCAGACTGCACACGCATCCACCTACTTCCTTCTATACACACATGTGTGCATGCGTACGCCCCACCCTAGGCCAGCATCTGCAAGTCCTGGGACTTCACTGGACACCAAAGCTTCCAGGATGCCCTCTGGGCATCAAAAACCTTGGCTGGGGACAAGTCTGCTCTCAGCTGCCCTAGCCCCCAGAATATTCCCCAGGCAGGTGGTCAGAGCCTTACTCTTGGCAGAAGGAGAACACACACATATCCAGTCCCTCAAGTGGATCCCCGACACCCCCCTCCCAGGCCTGGAGTCTCTGCACAGCTAACTTTGGTCCCTCTCTCTGCAGCAGAGGAAGCCCTGCCAGCACAGGAAAACCAGACACCCTCCCGCCCCCACTGCAGTCCGGTCTGTCCCCTAGCCTGGCTAATCAGACAGTGGGAAGATGTGTGAGTCTAGGAGACTCCAGCTCAGCTGCTTCCACCCTAGGACAGAGGGCAGGGCAGGACCAGCTGTCCAGGTGAAAAGATCTGCCTGGGCTGGGCCCAGCTAGTGGAGAAAAATTCCCTTAGAAGGAAACAGAGGTGAATTTCCCCACAATTTGCATACGGTGGGGGCTGGCCCGCCTGCCCTCAGGGAGGGGGGAGGGGGCGGCAGGGCAGGAACCCAGTAGCAGCTGAGACAGGAAGTTCGAGGCTGGAATTCCCCTCCGGCTCCTGCCCCAGCTCAGAAAGCCCCGGCGGCTTGGCTTCTCCGGCCACCACCTGCCCCTCCTCCCTCCCAGGCCCCTCCTCCTTCTGCCAGGATACAAACACACACAGCACATGGTTCCCCCCGGGGCTCAGCACGCCAGCCCCCACCCCCACCCCAGGAAGGAGTCCCAGACCCGTCCTGACTCCTTGCCCAGCCGCGCAGGGCCGGAGGCTGAAAGGGGACCCCCTAACATTCAAAGCACATGATGCGATCAGCTGCCGCTGGCATGCGGGCCTCAGCTTTCCTCAACCTCCCACCCAGGCTCAGCCCGTTTCAGAGATGAGAAGACTGACCCGAAGGTGGCCAGAGGAAGGCCACCTGCACTCCTGCTGAGCTGGGCTGGGACTAGCCAGACAGCTGATTTGGCCCAGCAGGGCCAGGAGTGGGAGGGGCCAAGGGCATCCAGGCCTCAGGCAGCCCACCTGGGAGATCCCTCAGGGCAGCCAGGAAAGGAGCCCTCCCCACTCCCCACCCCAGGTCTGGGGTCTCCCCAGCCACACCCACAGGAACTTTTCCTTGTGAATGATCCACCCAGCCGTGACTCACCAGCCCGCCCGCCCCGTGGAGGGACTGGAGAAAGCAGGACCAGAGGGCGGGGCCTGGATTGAAGACCTTTGGGGTCTGTGGCAGCCCCGGCCCCACCCGACCTGCTTCCCGTGAGAACCTGCACAGTGGGGGTGAGCTACTGGAGCTGAGTGCTGACTCTGGCCCCGGGCAAGCCACCAGAGCCCAGTCCAGCCCACGGGGCTCCAGCTGAATCAGACGGGACCCAAGTCACATCTCACACCCCCCAGGTCACACACCCCCCAGGTCACTCCTGGTCACAGCTACAAAGGCCTTGGTTGCTGGGCCTGCTTCCACGGCAGCCCAGATCTGGGACAACAAGGCCTCAGAAGCTCCAGAGCCTGAATAATAATAACAACAACAACAACTTCTCCGACTGTTTACTGAGCACTCGCTTCTCTCGAGGTTTTGTGCATTCACTCCTCATAACCACCACCTCGGGGGGCCGAAGAGGCCCAGGAAGGAGGCTCCTCCACAAGTGAGCTGGAACCCACAGTCGGATCCCTAACGCTATACTGCCTCATGTCACAGGAGAGGAACTGAGACTGAGAGCGCTGGCCTTCGGGGAGAGGCAAAGAGCACAAGCCAAGCCCCGGAGACAGGACCTGAGTTCCAATCCTTGCTCCACTCCCTGCCAGAAGTGTGACTTTGAGCATGTCCTCGAGCCCCCGTTCTCACCCCTAGAACATCCCCAACTCACTTCCAAGAAGCCACGAGGATTAAGGGAGCCTCCTCACACACAGTAGGGCCTCAGTAAAGGGTCTTCCCTTCCTCTAGCCCAGTCTGCGAGGAGAGGTCCAACTTCTCCCGGAGGCCGCTTGACCAGACGCTCAGACACACAGGGCCACCGTTCCCAGCCGCTGGCCACGGTCTTGGCCACACAAGTGACACGTACCTCATGGCCACATTGCTCCCGTCGATGACCACGGGCCTCAGGTCACTGCCATCCTTGTCCTCCTCTGGGGGAGAGGGCTCCAAGGTGGGAGCCTTGGGGGTGCCCCCGCCCCGGGGAACCAGAGGGAGCTGCGGGCAGGGGTCCGATGGGGCCTGGCGCTCCCTCTCGGCTGCTGACCCATGTTTCACCAGCTCGCCCAGCACCGTGTTGGTGTCGGCCTGGACGCCCAGCTTCTGCAGGACACTGTGGATCTCAGAGGACGAGTAGCCCAGTTTCCGGAAGAAGTCCACTTTCATCTGCAGCTCGGCAGCTGATGCGTCCTCAGCAGGGGGCTCCTGGGCTGGCCTGGGGGCACCCTGGCAGCAGTGGCTGTCTTCAAGTTCCCAGCGACTCATGGCTGGGCTGGCTTCCAGGGTGGGCCTCTCTCAACCGGACACTCACAGCTCAGGCTCACGGAATGCACCTGTCACAGCTCCTGTGGGACAACCACAAGGGTTAGGCATAGAGAATGGCTCTCTCCCACCCCTCTGCCACCTCCTCCCCACGCAACAGGATGGGCCAATAGGGCCTAGCGGCACTATGCAAAACCACCTTCACGTGTTATCTCTGTCAGTCCTCTCAGAAGCTCTCCCAGCTAGAGATGATCACATCCCATCATACAAAGGATGCAACTGAGCCACAGACATTAAGAACTTGCTCAATGTCATCCAGCTGTTAGCTGGTGGCGCAAGGATTTGAACTTAGGCAATCCGACACCATTTCCCACCCCATCCCCAGCCCCACAGCCAACCCAGGGAACTCAGAAGTCCTGGGAGGCCTCCGAGAACCTGGCCGAGCCCCTACAGCTCCGGGGCGGGGCTCTCAGGTGGAAACCCGGGGTTGGAAGTGCGCTGGCGGGTGGGGGGGCCGGCGGCTTCCCCGCAGAGGCCATCGCAGCCGCGAGCTCGGAGTCCAGGCCCAGGAGGCGCAAGGCCCGTAGCTAGACTCCTGGACCGGGGGAGGGGAAGTTTCCGGGGCGACCCATGAGCGAGAAAAGTTGCTGGGAAACTCTGGTTGGCCCTCGCGCTCGGTGACGCGGAGGTTGTCCCGGCCCCGAGCCCCACGCTCCCCCTCTGGATCTTGGTGCCCCTTCCCCCAGGCTCCCCCAACTTGAGTTAAGTTGAGGAGGGGGGTCCCGAGGACCGGCGAGGCCGAAGGAGACCGGCCTCACGTCCTTCCCCCTCCGGCCGGTCCCAGCCGGAGCCCTCCCCACCCCCTCCTCCGCCCGACCCCGAGGCCCGCGCCCCTCGGCCGCCGCGCGCGCTCACCCCGCCGTGCGTCCGCCGCAGCCGGCGGCGTCTCCATGGGGCCGAGTCCTGGGGGCAAGGCCGGCGGCGTCTTTATACGGGCCGGGTGGGCGGGCAGGTGGTGGTAACGACCATGACGCGGAAGCTGGGCCAGGGCGGGGATAACCGGCCCGGGAGGCAGGGGGCGGAGCGGCCACCGCCCCTTCCTGCTCCGCCCCCGCGCTCCGGCCCCGCCCCCGCAGCCCGAGCGAGCCCGGCCGGGCCCCGCTTCCTCGCTGGGGGCGCGGGGATGCAGCCGTCTCCGCTCGCCCCGACGCCCCGGCGGCTGGGGGACCCGGAGGGCGGGCGTGCACGGCCCGCATGGGGAAGGTAGACACGCCGAAGCGGTTATGCGCACCGAGTCAGGCACTGACTGCCCAGGTGCGTGCTGCGACCCAGGGACAGGTAGAGCCAGGTACGTTCAGACCTAAGAACGCTGGACAGGTACGCCTCCACTGACGGAGGTCCAGTCAGGGGCGCATTGAGTGAATCAGGGCCTCAAAGCCCGGTCCACGCACCGCTGGAGGTAGGTCCATGGTTATAAAGACAGGGACACCCAGACAGGCACTTTTCAGATTGAGACAGGAACACTCAACAGGTACAGCGTGACAGGAGCAGGCGCACAGAGGTGGGGCCGCCCCCAGGGCCAGACACACTTTTTCTGAAATAAGGCCCTTAGCGGAATAGAAAGACAGGTCCAGCAAGCAGACACACAACGACTGAAGCAGAAAACCAGGCAAAGGAGGTACGTTGACACGAATCCCCACAGAATGCTCTCTTACCCAGCTCAGGATGCACCCACCCACTCCTTGAGGATGCTTCTACGTTCCCGGGTCAACCAGGCAGGATCCCTCACTCGAGCACACACCTTATAGTGTCTACCCGTGGACGTGGGTGAGGACGACAGAGGTTATGATGCCATTTTTCCCCTTGAGATGCTCAGAAAAAGCTTGATTGTCACAGCTGGCAAGACTTGGAACCAGGACCAGGAGCTCCATTCCAGGGCACCAAGTGCCACCATTGCCACTTTTGAAACCACCAGTGGCCTAGGGCAGAGGGGACACTCTTCTGGTGCAAAGATGAGGCCTAGCCCCTGCTCTCAAGTGTATTTGTGTGTGTGTGGGAACAGAGACCCAGAACCACGTGCTAGAGGACAAAGCTTCAGCAGTGCCACCAGCTCACTTTAAGATGGATAAACTGAGGCCCAGGGAGCCAAAGCACTGAAAACTGAGTGTTTGCTGTGTTGCAATACCTTACTGACATTTCCTCTGCCTCATAGGAATTAGGGTTCTAGCCTCAAATTGTTTATTGTGAAAGATGCCATATGCACTATCTCTATACATTTATGTATTTATATCTATATACAGCTGAAGGGATGCCAGTAATGATAATAAAACCTCCACGTTTCCGCCACCCAACTTAGAAAACAGACCCGTGCCAGTCCTTTTGAGGCCCACCGCAGCCTGCACCGCGACCTCCTCTGGAAGAACCACTTTCCTGGATTTTGTTCTAATGATGCTAATCAGCTCCTCGATTTTCTGTTAGTTTTACACCTTTGTATGAATCCCTAATATATCGTTTAGTTTTGATTTTTTTTAACTTTGTGCAGATGGAATCACTCTCTAATTATGTGACTTCCTTTCTTCACACAGCATTATGTTTTTTTAAAAATCCATTTCTATTGCCTGTGTACCTATAACTTATTTCACTATTGAATAGCATTCCATTTTAGGAGTCTACTACTAGCTATTTATCCGTTCCCCTGCTATTGCATGTTATTTCTAGGATTTTTTTATTTTTTGCTATTACAAAGCCGGGGCATTAAATATTCTTGTAAATATCTTAATGTTAATTGTAGAGTTGAGAAACCGACGCTGAGATTCAGGAAGGTGAGGTCTCTTGCCCAGGGTCCCGGCGCTGGTAGAGCTGGAATTCACACCCTCCTCAGGGTGTCCCTCTCCACGTCTACATCTGCTTCTTCCGGGAGGCCACCGAAGTCCCCAGGGAGGAGGGAGCATGTATTTCTAGTCGGTCTCAAAGCTGTTCCTGTGAGCTTGCCCGACCCCACCTAGCCAAGTCCCTGCTTTGTTGCTTGGTCACCATTAAAGACCCCAAAGGGTTCCCTCTTCTGTAGCCCCCAGGCACAGCAACCCCAGGGGCTGGCCACCGAGGAGAGGGGAAAACAAGCCCCCTCCCTGTGCCAGCTCAGATCCAGTGCTGGGGTCGTCCTGCTCACGACCGCTCCCACTGAGCGCTGCGTATGCTGCACCCCTCATCTTTGCAATAGTCCCTTTTATAGTTGAGAAAAGTTCGGTGACGTTAGACATTTATTCACTGTAGTAACTGCCTCTAAGACGGTAACAATATTAAGTAATGAGTGCAGGTTGGTATCGTAAGGATGAGAAGTCAACCACAGCGATAATGCCTCACTTAAGGAGTGCTCACTCGGTGCAGGCACTGCGCCAGTGCTGGTGACACTTCCGTGCCTTTGTATCTGCTTCCCCGGCCCGGGAGTGCCACCCCTCCCTCCCACCCCAACGCTGCCTGGCCAATTCCCTTCCTCTTTGTGATGATGTCAACTCCTCGGTGCAGCCCGCCGAGGCTCCCGAGATGCTGAGTTACTTCCTCAGTGCTGCTGTGTCCCTACGTGCCTCACCTCGATCGCCTGCCTGGGACCTCCTCTGGGGCTGGCACTGGGAGGGACTCCGCCTGTGCTCCCAGGCCCCGGGCTGCCTAGCACCGTGCCAGCGGGAGCCGGCAGGACTGGGCGATGAGTCACGCAGCTCTGCTTTCCCAGAGTGAGCCGCAGTCTCCCTCTCTTCCGGCTCTGGGAAGCATCTCTTTCCTGGGAAGCTGACTCTCTTCTATAGAACCCAGGGCTGCTCCGGGGAACCCCTGCTCCACTTAAAGCTGGATTTTGCAAACCTTGTCGCCCATTTCCAGGAACCCTCTGGATCTCACGGTGCGCAGGCACCCCCCTCTGCCCCTTGCACGCCCGTCTGGGTGGCTGGGCTTGCCAGCTTCCTTCCTGGAGCCTGCCTGCTCTCCTGTCACCTGCTTTCCTACCTGGGCAGCCTGGGGGTGGTCTGCAGAGCTCCAGGGCTGGTCACCCCCTGGGGGAAGGGTGGGGGGGGTAGGGGGTGGTGGGAAGGCTGGAGAGGGAACGGTCCCAGGAAGTACCTTGGCCTTTCGCTGCTCCATTGGGCAGCTCAGACTGGGGAACACACAGGAGCTAGGTCACCTTCGTAGAAAGGGGACGCAGGCCACCCCCAAGCTTTGGCAGAGTGGCAGCAGAGGTTAAATTGAACAAGGTCCCCTGGAAGTGAAGAAAAAGTCAGGTGGCTCCCATGTTTTGAGGCTCCTGGTATATTCAAAAAAGACTTGTTCCCATAGAGCTACAAAAATTGAGGTATGTTTTAAACTGTAATGGAGCAAAGGAACTCTTTTCATCACATATACAAATGCAGTGCGATATATTTGGACTATTGACAAAGTAATTCAAAGATTTGTTTTAAAAATATATGATTTCCTTGGAGAAATGGCTGGTTCTAGGGCTAGGGAAGGGAAAAGGTGAGCCTGGAGCATGTGGTGCCTGCGGTAGGAAGTGCTCCAAACACAAGGATGGGTGTGTCAGAGGGACCCAGGAGCCCAATGGCTCCAATGGCCAAAGCTGCAACAATTAGGCAATAAGATAAATAACAGAGTATTCGATTGTATCCCAAAGTACAAACCATGCATTTGTTGAGTCTGTACTCATGGTATAGAAATAAATTGTTGAGTAAATAATGAGCTGGGGAAGAAGAAACAAATCTTCCCTACCAAAGGATTCCAAATAATATATGGAAATTCTCCCCGCTCCAGTTTAATTATCCCCTCCCCTCCCCCTGAAAGTGTGCTGATCTTAGTGACTTGCTTCTAAATAATAGAGTAGGAAATGGGAAAAATAGTATCTTTACGGTGGAGGAACCTGGCAGACACGACCTTGACCAAGTCACCAAGGTCAACATCACCAGTGTAGTCAAGTGGATGTCATGTACCCCGGATATTATGGGATAAGGGGTCACTTCAATTTCTGTGACATCTTCCCCGAAACCCATAACCCCACAGCAGAACATCAGACAAACCCCAACTGAAGGACATTCACAAAATATCTGACCAGGACTCCTCGAAACTGAGAGTCACAAAAAGCACTGAAAGAAAGAGTCACAGACCAGAGGACACTAGGAGTCACGCCGCCTGGATGCCATGTGGTACCCAGGGTTGGCTCCTGGAACAGAGAGAGCATCAATGGAAAAGCTGGTTCAACCCAAATAAGGTCTGGACTGCAGTTAACAGAGATGGGCCAAGGTTGTTTTTTTTAGTTTTGACAAGTGTCCCACAGTCGCGTCAGATGATAACATTAGGGGAAAGTGAAACTGGGGGGAGGGGCAAAAGGGATACACGGGAACTCTCTGTGCTATCTTTGCAACTCTCTGTAAATCTAAAATTAATTCCCAAATTATAAAGTTTATTTAAAAATAAATGGGTGGGGCCGGCCTGGTGGTGCAGCGCTTAAGTGTGCACTTCCGCTTCCATGGCCCGGGGTTCGCTGGTTCGGATCCTGGGTGTGGACATGGCACTGCTTGGCAAGCCATGCTGTGGCAGGCGTCCCACATATAAAGTAGAGGAAGGTGGGCGTGGATGTTAGCTCAGGGCCAGTCTTCCTCAGCAAAAAGAGGAGGATTGGCAGCAGATGTTAGCTCAGGGCTGATCTTCACCAAAAAAAAAAAGTATAATTTCATGGGCCTTCCAGGCACCATGTTCTGGTAATAGGGCCAGGGATCTGCTAGGTTCTGTTGGTATAGATGGATCCTGTGACCGAGCTTGATCCCACTGGGAGATGGTGTCCAAAGTCTAAACTTGGGGCTTTTGTGTCTCTGGGGCCCTGGCCAGATGGGCCTCCTGCCCCCCGATTCAGCTACCCCTGCTCCCTCGTTTCGGAACCTGGAATGCTCGCAGTCTGCACTGTTAGAGCTGGAAAGCCCCAGGAGATCGATTAACCTTTGTTTTATAGATGGGGAGACTGAAAGAGGAAAAGGGCTTTGCTCCTGGCCACACAGCCCATTAATTTAGGCAAAGCCGAGGAGGGGACCAGCCAGGCTCTCTCCATCCCAGGCATGCCTGGCCCCATTTGCTGCAGACAAGGGGATCAAACCCACAGAGGCTCAGAAGTACTGGTCACTTCCTTGGGCCATGCCTAACTCAGGGGTCTGTTGGAGAGCGTAGTTGCTGGGGACGTTTGCCCTTTGGTCTCACTGTGCACTCCCTTAACCAGTGACCCCATCTGGTTGAAGATCCAGGAAGACCTGGGGTCTGAAGGTAGGCGAAGGGTGAGTGGGCCTGCCCCGCTTCCCTGCCCCAGAGCCCCTGCAGCGAATGACCAGAGACAATTCCGCAGAGCCCTGGGGGTGTGCAGAGGGGCTGGGGCCCCAGCCTTGGGGTTGAACACCCCTCCTCTGTACCGGGGCACACAACCTTGGTGATAATCTTGAAGCTGCTAGAGAGGCAGCTGGCCTTTCCTAGGGCCAGGAAGGTACAGGCTGGGCTGAGGTGGCCCTGCCACTGAGTGTGCTGGGGTGGACATTCACCTCCTCTGGCCTGGGACAGGGAGGGGCCTGCGGCCCAGGGCACCCCTGCGGCCTCCCTCACTGTGTTTCTACAGTGAACTGTAATGGTCTGGGGCATCCCCCTCTCCCCACCTAACTGTGGTGCCGTGGAGATGGGTCCCTGGGACAAGATCTGGCACAGATGCTTGGTGCGTCAACGCACGAGTAAGCAGGAGTCGTTCGGGCTGTGTTTTGTTGTGGCCATTTCTGTTGCATTCTCTTTGCCGAGTCCAGCTCTTGGAGGTCCCCTTGTATCTGAAAAGGGCAGTCACAGGCCTGGGAAGTCACCTTGAGATTTACTCGCAATCTCCAACTGAGCCATCTGGAAGATTCAGACGGGAGCAGAGAACTGGAAGTGGGACAGGGATGAACTTGCATCTAGGCCAGATCTAACCACAGAGTCAGGAGCTTGCTGCCGGCCCGGCTGATGTCAGCTCACGTGATCAGTCTGGCCACCCACAGATGGGGTTGTCATTGCAACCGGCTCAGAAGATCCTGGAGGTCACTCATGTGCAGCTCAGTTGCTGATCAGAAGTTCTGATGAACTGTTCCAGAGATCGTTGGCTAATAAACATGCCACCGGAAACTGCTGGTTGTCTTTTCAGCACCCTTTGCCCCCTTCTCCCTTCCTAATAGTGCCTGGGAATTTCCCAGCCATGTGATCTGGTCAGAAATGACCCCATTCCAGGGGCAGGGCCTAAGTGGCATAGGCAAATGAGACTATCTCGTCCTCCAGGCTATCGAAATTGGTCAAGAAAAGGCATGTGACCTAAATCAGGCCAACCAGAGTTAATGAGTCTCATTCCACATCTTGTCTTTGAGCTAACGGGGAAGCAAGCTCTCCACTTCTTGCTCCCTGATTCTTGTACAGAATCACAAATGAGAAAAGCAAGTAGTGCCAGGAGCTTCTGGAAGCCACCTTGCAACACAGCATAGGAGGCAGAGCCAAGAGACTGAAAGAAGACAGATCCTTGGTAACAGCTGCTGGCTCAAACCTTGCCTGAAGCTATTCCTAGTTGTAGACTTTTTGGCTATGTAAGTCCATCAATTCTGTCACTCACAACCAAAAATATCCTTTATAATGATAACAATAATTAATAATTATTAAGTACATATATATAAAGTAATCTAAGTACAGCTTAGGGAATAGAATCTTACAAAATATGAGGTCTGTGGAGATGGCACATAATGGCATAAGGAATGGCAATAATTCTCTGCATTTTGCAAATAGGGAGGCAGAAGCCCAGAGAGGCTTGAAAACTTGCCAAAGGTCCCACAGAAAGGCAGAGTAGAGCTGGTCCTGGAGGCCTAATGTCCTGAGAGTCACTGAAGGTCCAGCCCCCTCCACCCGGCTCCTTGTGCTGGCCGCCTCTGCCTCCGTTAGGGTAGGAGCAGAGATGAGGGCGTGACAGAGTCCCCTCTTCTGGCCTTCCTTCCCAGCTGCCGAGTGACTGAAGAAGACTGTGAGTTGCACAGGCCAAGGAAGTGACTATGGGCCCTGGCGGATGGTCCTTCCTCCCCGACCTTAGGAAAATCAAGGTTATGAGGCTCAGAGAAAACTTAGGTTATTTCTTTTGCCAGCGCCTCCAAAATCAAGGCCAACCGGAGGTCACATGAGGTCACAATCCATGTGACCCCAGCTCTGACACCTACCCTCCCCTATCCAAAAGCCTTTCACAGCTCCCCAGTATTTTCAGTAGCCCCAGGGTTGATATGCACAGCTGCACAGTCGGTGCACTGCACAATTTGAATTATGATCTGAATGGTCCCCCCTGGAGTTGTGCTCTTCGCAACTTGTACAACCATACACGGTGAGCCTCGGGCGCACTTCTCAACGTGTTTGGACCCTCAGATTGTACTCACAGCAATTGATGACCTCGCAAACTCTTTTTTGAATAAAAAAAAAATCATTTCATCCTTTTTGCAAGGTATTTTGAATAAATTTATTTTATTTTAGATCAGTCTGATCCTAAAGATTGTATTAAAAAGTTCGTATTTCATCAGAAGCCTTATTTTTTTTTCACATTTTTTTTTTTTTTTTAAGATTTTATTTTTTCCTTTTTCTCTCCAAAGCCCCCCGGTACATAGTTATATATTCTTCGTTGTGGATCCTTCTAGTTGTGGCATGTGGGACGCTGCCTCAGCGTGGTTTGATGAGCAGTGCCATGTGCGCACCCAGGATTCGAACCAACGAAACACTGGGCTGCCTGCAGCAGAGCGCGCGAACTTAACCACTCGGCCACGGGGCCAGCCCCCAGAAGCCTTATTTTTAAAGGTGACTTTTGACCCTTTTCTATTTAGTAAGTCAGGCCTACTCTTCGATAGAATTTAGATTAATTTTAGGAGGAAAAGCAAGATTTATAGGCAAATGAATTAAAAATATTTTGTCAGGCTTGGTTCAGGGCCTGCGTATCTGCTGAAACAATCGTTGTCGACTGAAATTTACATGCTAGGGATTAAAAAACAGATATGCTTGCTTTCAATCCATGAGAGCGTTAGAATTCTTGCATCTTATGCTTCATTTTTATGATTTATTTAGGTATTTTAAAAACAAATTTTGTGCTTTGTTTCGAAACGAAGAGATAAGAGAGAAGGTATCATCTTCTGAAATAACCTATTTCAGGTATGAAGAGCTGTTATGTCCAAAAGATGAAAAGCCAAAACGCCTGTATTTTCTCTTTTCAGTGTTGGGTTTTGAAGTACGAGAAACATCTTGATGTTCCCCATAAGACTTTTTTTTCTGAACAGGTAATACATAAACAGTGTAAAAGGTTCAAAAGGGACAGGTGTGTTTATAGTGGAAGCAGAAATCTTTCTGTGAGCCTCAAAGAGATTCTGCAGGCCGGGAACGAGTGAATTCAGCAGCTTCGCGTCTATCTTTCCAATAGAATGTATGCAGCTACAAGCAAATATTTGCACATTTATTTTCTGCTTTGTTTCTCTGTATTTTCCTACAGATGAGGCCCTCTCTCTCACCACTGCATTTTGCTTTTCTCACTTCATAATCAACCTTTGAGATAATTCCCATCTGCACATGCTACGCTGCCTCCTCGCTGAAAATATCCCCCCGTCAGGATGTCCCATCGCGTATTGCGGCAGCTGCTGACTGACGGAGATTTGGGTTGCTCCAGTCTTTAGCAATGACAAACAATCCTGCCGTGTAGACCCCGGTCTCTGCCCCACTTTGCAGCTGTGCACAGACGCAGTACGATAAATCCACCTCACTGCGTCGCAGCGGCTAAGTCACTCGGGCTGCCATCACCAAGTACCACACGGCGGGTGGGGAAGCAACAGAAATGTATTATTTCACAGGGAATTATTTCAGTTCCAACAGAAATGGATGCAGTTCTGAGGCTGGAAGTCCGAGATCAAGATGCGGGGCCGCGTGGGCTCCTTCTGAGCGCTGTGAGGGAGAATCTGTTCCAGGCCTCTCCCCGCGCTTCGGGTGGGTCGCCGGCCCCTTTGGGGGGTTCCTTGGCTGGTAGACGCATCAGCCCATCTCTGCCTTGGTGTACACGTGGCCTTCCCCCTGTGTGTGTCTGCGTCCCAATTTCCCCTTTTGATAAGGATAACAGTCATAGTGGATACGGGGCCCACCCTATGCCAGTGTGACTTCATCTTAACTGACTACATCTCCAATCAAGGTCACATTCCAAGGTCCTGGGGGTTCACACGTCAGCATAGGAATCTTAGGGGACATAACCCACAACAAAGGGTAGATGAGCATTTACCTTTAGGAAGATATTGCTAAAGTGCTCTTCACAGAAATGGTACCCTACCTTCCCATCAGCGGTGATGAAAACGGCCTGTGACACCGCAACCTCGCCAGCACCGTGGGTCATCAGACATTGTGATCTTCGCCCGTCTAGTCTCATCGTAGTCCAGCTTCTATCTCCCTCAGACGTGAGGCGGAGGGTTGTTTTTTCAAATATTTAAGACCGATTTGCCTTGTTTTCGTGACCAGCTGTTTACATCCTTTGCCTATTTTTCTATTGAATTATTTGTCTTTTATCTTTATTGATTCATCGGAGCTCTTTAAAGATAAGGGAAATGAGCTCTTTGTGATCTGTTTCAAATATTTTCTTTTCCTATTAGTCAATTGTTATTTGACTTCGTCCATGAGTTTCTGTTTTCCTTACCCAGGAAAGAATTTTCAATTTGATTTGGACAAACAGACCCTTTCCTTCCTGGTTTGGAGGTTTTCTGTGAGACGTAAGAAAGCCCTCTCCACTCTAAGCTTATGGCACAAATTCTCCCATTTTTTTTCTAACTCATTTATGGTTTCTCTTTTTATGTGTAGTTTTTTAATCTATTGGAATTAATTTTGGCGTAGGCGTAAGGTAGGAACCCAACTGACTGATTTTGGGGGACACTTGGTCCCAACGGCATTTATCAAATCACGTGTGAGAACTGTGATCAGATGTAAGGAGTGTTCAGATAGGAGGAATTTGCAGAAATATTCTTGCGAAAATTTTTTCCCTATTAATTTGTATTTCAGCATTAATTTTTTTTTTTAGAATTTTTGTTTTTAAACAGTGATCCATTATAGGTATAGACTCTAAATTTGTTATTCTAATAAAAAATAATTTAAAAGTGTTTCATAGCAAAGCTAAGCCAGGGGCTGTCAGTGTTCAGCCAAGGGATAAAAAGACTGAGTAGGGGCCGGCCCTGTGGCCTAGTGGTTAAGTTTGGCGTGCTCCAATTTGGCAGCCCAGGTCCAGTTTCCAGGCGTGGACTTCCGCCACTCGTCAGCAGTCATGCTGTGGCAGCAACCCACATACAAAATAAAGGAAGATTGGCACAGATGTTAGCTCAGGTCGAATCTTTTTCTCAGCAAAAAAAAAAAAAAAAAAGACTGAGTAACTATGAATCGTCATTTGATAAATCTTAGTGTCTCAAACAATTTCCTTTAAAAAATTAATAAATAAGGATTTAGTCATGGGTTAAAATGTAAAAATAGAAGCAGAGGCTACAGTTGCATTTCAAGACATGAATCCCCTGGGAAAATCCCTCGGTCACTCAGGGTTCATCTGAGTGTGTTAAGAGTTTGAATCCTGACTTCAGCACCTCCCAGCCCTGCCTCCTCGAGTAACCTCCCTGACCTCTCTATGCCATATTTTTCTTCATCTATAAAATAGGGCTAATAACAGGAGAAGGTTTTGGGGGGCCTGAAGCGTATGCAATTTGAGGGGCTCTCTGAAGAATTACAGGTGTGAAGTTAAGCATGTCCCCTGCGGGATCTGGGAAAGGGCCTCTTAGTTGGGAACCCAGAATGAGCCCATGCGTCTAACTCCTTGGCGCCGGGGCGTTGGGGGGCTGGCTCCCAGACTCCAACTCAGGTGTGTAAGAAACACCACTTTCTTTACGTTCCACAGCCTACCTGAAGTTCTGACGCCAAAGTGCCGGGTCCACTGAGCTGGCCAACACCTTCGCCGCAGCCCTCTTGAAGTTCTGCATCCTCCGCGTTCTGGAGCAGAATCAAGGCGTGGGCTGAGGGGAGGGCCCGTTTTTCTGGGATCATCCTTCTCACATGTGCTGATCCTTGTGGCTGAGGATCTGTCATGCCATTCTCATGTCCTCTTAACCCTCCAGCTCTCTGCTGCTTCCAATCCACGAGTGGGACTTGGGGGTGCTCGAGGGCCCCCAAGGAGCGCTGGTGAGCAGCTCGTGAGAAGTCACTATTGGTGGGCCTCAGGGCTCTCTTCCAGGCCGTGTACCAGAGATCCTGCTCTGGGGTGGGGCCATGAACCACGGTGGCTAAAAGCATTGGAGTGGGTGCCAGACAGCTGGGTTCAAATCCTGCAAAGCCTGTTTTCCTCATCTGTAGATACCAGAGGATGATAATAACACCTCCCTGGTAGAATTGGTGTGAGGAGTTAGAGGTCATGCTGTTTGCAAAGGGCTTGGCAGAGCGTCTGACACATAATACGCAAACTCTATTAATAGACTCCTCACTTCCCTTTTGTTTGTAATTGGATGAGGAAACTGAGGTCCCAGAGACACGGGCTGGCTGGGTCAGGATCGTCATGCGACAGGTCTATAAACAGCTGGGGGAAAGGCACAGAAAGCGTATTCAATGTGCTAGACTCAGTGGCTGGCATTTTCAAGGCCCAAACTAGCGTTCAAAAGCACCTAAAGTGGATGAAATGATAGACTAAACCCCCTGAAGTAAAGTGGAATAGGGATGGATGTAAAAGGAAAAGATTTTGCACGAAAAAGGTTTGGGCTGAAGGTTCAATATAATCCCGTGTTAAGATGGCTGCCCCATACTAATGTGATCTCAGGTTGCATCTGTAGAGGTATAGGGTTGAGAATGAGGGAGGTGATAGCTGGAGGGTTGTGTTCAATTGTAGTTGCCATACTTTTGAGGGGACAGGGAGAGACCACAGTCCAATTTGTAGAGGGCCAAGGATAGTGAAGAACTGGGGATACTAACCTTGGAGAAAAGAGACTCAGGCACACAGGGAGGAGTAGTAATATAATCCTGCCTGGCTCCAGGGGCAGAACTGGGACCCGTGGAGATAACGAGGGGCTGAGAACAACCTCTGTGTCTGTCAGAAGTGTCCCACAATGAAAAGGATTGTGTTCGGAGGTAGTGAACACCCCATCTCCAGGGGTGTGCAAGGAGAGTGAGGACAGACTCCTGCTTTGAGCTCTCAGGTAGTTTCAACACAAATACTAGATCGTGCTGATAAAAATCTTTGTCGGCGGGCTGCCCTGATGGCATAGTTGTTAAGTTCGTGTGCTTTGGCAGCCTGGGGTTCACGAGTTGGGATCATGGGCACCGACCCATGATCATCACTGCTCATCAAGCCACGCTGTGGCAGGGTCCCACGTACAAAATAGAGGAAGATGGGCACAGATGTTAGCTTAGTGACAATCTTTCTCAAGCAAAAAGAGGAGGATTGGCAACAGATGTTAGCTCAGGGCCAATCTTCTTCACCAAAAAAAAAAAAAAAAACCTGGTTGGCTATATATACACATATTATTGTCAACAAATATGTAATCCACATTTCTTCCATTTTAAAGCACACTTTAAAAAATGAATATGACTGAAATTGGGACTGACTTACAATCAATCGTTCTTTCCTGAAAAGTTGTTATTCAGGCATTTTTGAATCAGCAGTGTATGAGTGGGGAGGTTTTTTGACAATCTGTGTCTCATCTTACAATTGTCCCGTTTGAATGAAAGTCCTGAATTAAAAGAAATGAATCAAAATAAAGAACATATTTTAAAAATCCAACCTTCTCTTCTAAGTGGCGCCATACTCAATCTATTGAATCCATCAGCGGGTGACATTCCACCTTGTCACCGCCATCCTGTCATCTGAAATGGAACCGAGACAGGCTATTAAACCGGTTTTAACAAATTCAGAGCAGCAGGTTCTTGGCTGGAGGGGAAAAAAAAATTCCACTTACCAAGAGATGTTATTCCTTCAAAGGATGAGAACCTACTTGATAAAGAGAATTTGGAGGGAGCTTTTCGAGCTGCGGGGACCACATCTGGATTTGAATACGTCCCTCCTCAAAAGGAGATTTCTCATAATGGACCGAACTCAAAACACTCAGAACTCAAGGACCCATGTGTTTTCAAAAGGGGACACTTCGGAGACGCGGGGCCCCAGGCTTACCATCATCTTCCGCCTCCCCCCCGCCCCCCCCCGCCACTCGGGGAATTTGGGACCTGAATTCATTTGAAAACATCTGTGGTTTCAGAGGCTCCTTTTTATTATAAAGCTGCCAAGGAGATCTTACCGTGAAAGACCATTTTAGAGACAAGAAAGGAGGAAGCTAGGCCAAGGCCGTTCGGGCTCCAGCTGTGGGTTCGCCAGGGCGGCACGTGGAGCGCCGCCACCTGCACCCTGTGCCGGCCGGCCGGCTCGGGGCCCGCGTGGCAGGCGCCCAGCCACCCGGGTTCAAATCCCCGCCCCGCCGGTGACTTCCACCGCGACCTTGGGGAAGTTGTGTAACCTCTGCGCCCCGCGACGCCCTTTCCTGGAGCCCGCAGCTGGAACGAAGCCCCTTGAAGGCCTGACATCAGAGGTGACGCGCGCCTTTGCAGGCGATGACTAGGCAGAACGCGACGCCGCTCCCTTTCCCGTGTCTGGGCGCGCGCGGGGCGCGTCGCCTGCGCCCAGGGGCTCCCGGCTCCTCCGACGGCTCCGCCTGCTGCCCCGCGCCCGGCGCCCCCAGCGCCCCCGACCCTCGCTCCTGCCCGGCGCGCGGCCCGGTCCTCAGATGGCGCGGCCGACGGCTGGCCTGCGGCGCCCTCTCCTGGGGACCGCAGGGAGCGGGGCACCGGCGCGCCCTTGCCACAGCTCTGAACAGGAGGAAGCCCTTTCTGGGGTCGAGCCTCGACCTCTCCTGGGGCTGTTTGAAGCATGAGAATCATGTCCTATGGAGTCCAAGCAGTTCTTTTTCTAGGTTGGGCTGGGCCATCCTGAGGTCCCAGGGGAGGGGACCACTGGAGGGGGACCCATGCGGAGTAAGGCAGTGCTGTGGCGCAGGTGGGTGCCAGAGGGGGCCTCTCACCTGGGCGTGGGAAGGGCAGAGGCACCCCCAAAGGAAGGATTGTAGGTTAGGGCTTGTGAGAAAAAAATAAGGATGGGGGTGGGGGTGGGGGGGAGGAGTGAGAGGGAGGCCTCTGCCTGAGGGACTGTATAGTTGCAGCCCCCAACCCACTGACCTGGGCGGCTTCTTCCCACGCCTCCTCCGGGACGGATTTTGTCAGTGTTTCAGCCATATTGGTGAAGGGGCTCAGTTAGCCATTTCTCTTAAGAACAGAGAAAGCAGGGGCTGGCGGGGTGGTGTAGTGGTTAAGTCCAGGGTGTGCTCTGCTCCCGTGGCCTGCGGCCTGGGTTCCCGGGTTGGGACCCCAGGTGCAGACATACACCACTGCTCAGCCATGCTATGGAGGAGACTCACATACAAAATAGAGGAAGACTGGCAATAGGTGTTAGCTCAGGGCTGATCTTCCTCAGCAAAAAAAAAAAAAAAAAAAAGAAAAGAAAAAAAAATAAATAGAAAGCAGGAGGGGTCAGAGTTAAACTCCAGGCAGAACTTCTCAATTAGGAGGGATGTCAGACCTCAGAGAGAAAAGCAGAGGGAGGAACCTTGCATGGAGGGAGTCCTCAGAGGAAGTGAGGTCTGCCCAGAGAAGTGAGATGGCCCCCTGAAGCTCCCTGACCATCCCGGGGATGAGCAGGTGAGGATGGGCAGGGGGAGAAACTGAGGTCCAGGCTCATTGCCACCCCTGGCCTGCCGCCCTTCTGCCAACTCATCTTCCTTCACCTCTTAGCTTGTCTCCTCTCTGCGTGGTTCCTGAGCCCCCGTGAGAGGCCATGCAGCCCCCCGCCATGTGCTCCCATGGCTCCCACTCTGTACTGCTGGGCTCCGTGTCTGTCCACCTGCTGGGCTATGTGCTCCCTCCCAACTCTCTCCCCAGCACTGAGCAGGCTGCCTGGCACATCACTGGTGCTCAGGGAACACTCGATGACTTGAGTGTCTTCCTTGGCTTCGGAAAGGACTTGGGCAGGTGGAAAAGAGGCAGAGGCCTGAGACTGTGCTGATGGGTGATCTGGGCAGTCCCTCCTCTCTCTGTTCCACCCGCTCTCAGGCTCTGACCCCCCAGACAGGGTCACCCCCTCCCTCCATTTAGATACCCTGCCTCCTCCCTCTCCCAGGCTGGGCCCCCTGTGGACCCCTCCTCATCCAGCTCAGCCTCTGATTTCCCCCACTGGGCCCAGCCCCCCACATGGGTCTGTCACCTACACCGGGCTGACCCATGTGTGGCTGCCCCCTCAGCCCATTTGTACTCGGACACCCCCCGGCCAGGCTGCCCTTAGGTGAGAGACGCTCTCCTCGCGAGGTCGGGGCTCTGAGCCTGTGCCTGGCTGCCTCCCCCCAGACCCCTCCCCACCCTGCTCTGGACAGCCACGAAGGTGTCTGCCTTGCTGTGCTGCAGCTGAGGGCTTCAGGACTGAATAGTTAGGGTTGGGGTTAGGGTACTGGATGGTTCAGGAAGGGAGGAAGGAAGAGAAGATGAGGAGCAGAACAGCGTTTTTGAAAAAATCTTTTAACGGTGGAAATTTTTGTGCAAGCAGAATCTTGGAGAGAATATATAAAATAGAGCTGCTCTGGTTGGAGAAAGAGCGATAGGAGAGAGGAGGGAGAGAGAGGAAGGGAGGGAGGAGAAGAGAGGGAGAGAGAGAGTGTGCCCGGAGCCCCACCACTTGGTCCCACTGTCTCAGAACTGTCCTTAAGTCCAAGGGGTTCCTTGGTGCACAATTTGGGAACCGCTGGCAAAGAATTCTGCCTAGAAAAAAGGGTGCTGCTTTCAGCCACTGAAACGTCGTCTCTGAGCTTCGCTGAGAAGCAGCCCAGGAGGCAGCTGGCTCATCATCTGCCCTGAGGTAGTTCTAGCAAATGGTGGGATAGAGTTTGGGGGCAGCGGTGGCTCCTGCTTGGACGAGGGATCTCTGAGGGGGTGCAGAGGGTCCTGGGCAGGTGTTGGGGGCCTATGGGAAGTGGGTCAGGGTCTGCAGGACACTGTGTGTTGTAGAACTTACATGTGCCGAGGCACGGGGCTGACCGTCTCTACCCCATCTGTGCCCCTTTGTGACTCTCTGTGTGCCCATCTCTGGTCACGTCCAGGAATGGAACCTGGGAATTCTGCTTGGGTGGCTGGAGCAGCGGTCACTGACCTCATCATGGTCCTCGTCAGCCAGTGAGCAACGCTTTGCAGTTTACAAAACACTTTCACATCCATTCGCTAGTTCGATTTGGTCTTTGCAACCCTTGGTAAGATCGTCCCATTACCAATTCCGCCCCCGGAGAGAAGAGGAAGTTAGGATCCGAGATGGAGGTTGCGTAAATTGCCCTCAGCGCCAAGAGGAGGCCGGGAATCACCACCGACTCGGATCCCACCACCTTCCCGGCACCCAGGCTTACCGCCGGGCCTCTCCCCACCCCGACTCTTTATCATGCTAATTGAGAGGAGTGAGCTGCTTCAGTCGGAGCCAAGCTGGAGCTTAGGGCCAGAGGTTAGGACTGAGTAGGCAATCAGAAAACAGGTCAAGGGCCGGGATCCTGTTCCACCTCCCCCGGGGCAAGCTCTGAGGCCCCCCCCCCTCGCTGGTGTGGGGGATTAGAAATAGCATGACCATATGATTGCTCATCCAGATTAGGACATTTTTGAGAATGAAAGGGAGCGCCCATAGTAACTACCCCACGGCAAGAGCCGAGAATGGGAGGCGAGGTCGCCCTATTATGGAACCACCTGCCTTGCCCCTTCTCCACCTCTGCAGTCACTCGGCGGCCACTCGCTGGGCATTTAGTTGTGCTGGGCACTCTGCAGAGCTGGTGTTATTGGATCTTCAGGATAACGAGTGGCCAATCCAGTTATTGTTCCCATTTTATTGATGGAGAGACTGAGGTCCAGTAGACTCTTGCCCACGAACTCACAGCTGGTAAGTGGTGGAGCTGGGATTTGAACCCAGGGAGGCCAGCTTTCCTTGGAAGGATTATACTTTTTTTTTTTTTTTGCTGAGTAAGATTTGCCCTGAGCTAACATCTGTTGCCAATCTTCATCTTTTTGCTGAGTAAGATTCACACTGAGCTAACATTTGTGCCCATCTTCCGCTTTTCGTGTGTGAGCCATGGCACAGCATGGCCACTGACAGATGAGTGGTGTAGGTCTGTGCCAGGGAACCAAACCCGGGCAACCAAAGCCGAGCGTGCCAAACTTAACCATTTTTAATGAATTGGTTTAGGAGTGGGGGTTCCCCAAGCCTCTCCTCAGACCTTCCCCCAGCGTCTCCTAGCTCTGTTTTGCTCAGGGGCATCACTAAAAGGACCTTTGAGTGGGGAAGCGCTGTGTAGACGAGGGAGGGAGGCAGGTTCATTCAGCAGAGGGGAACGTGTTAGAAGCAGCCAGCTGGGTGAGAATAACAGAGAGACCATTTATTAAGCACTTACTGCATACCAGGCTCAGTTCTAAGTATTTTCAAGGTATTAACCTACTTAATCCTCACAACAACCCTATAAACTAGGTAACATTGTTATTCCCATTTTGCAGATGACAAAACTGAGCCACGTGCCCTCCGTTATGCACCTGTTAGAGCCAGGGCCACCAGTTGGTTTAACCATCATGCAGTTTGTCCTTGAGGAAGAGGATGCTGCTGGCCCGGGGGTGGCGTCCCTCTAGCCTGCTTCCTCTAGGGCACCCAGTGGGCCAATTTTCGGGAGGGGAGATAGTCCCTGGTCCAGCCTTTTGGGGGTGCCAGCCAAGAGCATCCACTGGCTCCCCTCCGTCTCGCTGTCTCCCTGCAGGAGGCGCAGGCCAGCGAGGTGCAGCCGATCCCAGCCGCACTCTGCGGCGGCTCATTTTCATTCATTTTCTTTAAATGCTTCTCGCTCTGTTTTTAAATCTAATTTTTCAGCTTCTTTTTTATCTTGACTCAAGTTGCTTTAATGAAACGAAAATGTGTCTGTTTCCCTCTGCTGGAGCTGCCCGGGGAATTTCAATATAAAACAAACAAGTTGGCTTTTAAAATTAAAATTTTATGAGTGGCATTTCCTCATTTAATGGGAGGCACAAAAGGCTGGAGTAAAACCAATTAACACGGGGTTGGGACTCGGTGTTCAGCAAAATTAAAGAACAGGAGCGCGGTGCGTTGGGAGCCACTAGTGTTGGGGGGGGCGGGGCCGGGGCTGGGGGAGGGGCAAGGACGGGAGCACCTGGAGGGTCCAGGAGGACGGTGGTGGTCCGGCCTGGGGTCACTTGCAGGCTTCACCTTCCCGGCCCCGCTCCAGGGCCCCCATGCCCAGGTGTCGTGTGCACACCTGCTCTGCACGTTCCGATGGCAGGCGATTGTGGGGGAGGAGCAAATAGGGTCTGCTGCTTCGGATTTCTGGGGTCCTGGACGCTGGAGTCCAGAGAGGCATCCGGGAAAGTTGCCAAGAGCCAGAATTCACTTGGTACTTATCTTCTGGGACAGTGTGAGTCCCATCCATGAAGGCGGGGGCCTCGCCCTGATCACAGCTGTGCCCCGGGGCCCAGACAGTGCCCGGAGCGTGGTAGGCGCTCCCCAAAAGTCAGTGACTGAACAAATGACTTCATCCCAGCAAACAATATTAATGGAACTCGGGCGTGAATTCATGGAACTCAGCAGTGAGTCACTCAGAGTGTTTATCGCCCAGTGCAGGGGTTTTTTGTTTTTTGGGTTTTTTTGTAGAAATGGTGAAAATAGCACTTGAAATGCAAGGAGGGAGGGGCAGACCTCGTGGGATCCCAACGGGAGAGCAGCTGTGTGAAACCCGCAAGGGCAGAGCAAATAGCACCAGTAGAGGAGGCAGGCCAGGTGGGGGGTCTGGCAGGAGAAAGGGGTGGAGATGAGAAGTGGATGTGGCTGAATCTGGCTGCAAAGAAGCATGCGTGCCAGCAGATGAATTTGGAGAGGTCCATGGGAGCCTGGTTGTGAAGCACTGGACAAGGAGCTTCATTCGAGTTTATCTCATGGGCAGTGGGGAGCCATCGAAGGTTCTGAAGCCATCGATACAGGCAGAGGTGGTTTCTGGGAGACTGATTCTGGAGGCTGGTGGGAAGACAGAGTCTAGCTCAGCATGGTGGCATGAATCCAGCCTGAGTTGAGGACCTCAGGCTGGGCAGTCAAGGTGACCTGTGGGTGCTGGGGGAGGGGAGAGAAGGCTGGGCAATGGTGGGCCCTCCTCTGAACCGGCTGGGAAGTGGAGGCATTCAGTGTGGCGACACCAGCCAACCTCCAGATGTGGACCCAACTGTGCTGCAGACACGGGAAGTCGGCTTCACCCTGACAGTTGCAGCCAGACCCTGTGACCTGGGCCATGGTGTCCCAGGCCCCAGGCAGCCCAAGGGAAACAGGCCTCACAGCTTCGGTGAGAGGGCTGGGCCGCCTCTTCTGATCCCTCCACCTCCCTCCTCCCCTTAGTGACTCTTTCTGTCTCCCCCTGGGGCAGCTTTCTTCCCATGCTTTCTGCCCTCTGACCCCTGAGTCCACGGAGAGGTCACTCTGGTTACTGGAATCCCCAGAGTGGCAATAAGATGGGGCAGGCAAGGCTCTCCCGCCCCCAGGCTCTGAGTCAGGAAATCGAGCTGGAAGTCATGGCCACCACCAGCGTCCTTAGTCCTCCCCAGTCAGGCCTTCCGACCCACAAAGACACTCCCAGACGGAGCCCTGCAGGCCCCAGACAGGCCTCCAGCAGGGTCGCCGACAGTGGGTGCCAGGCGCTGGCTCTCTCGGGAGGGTGTCTCTGAGGCAGCGTCTGGGGTCAGAGGAGGGGTCTGCTGTGCAGGGCTGTGTTCTGACTCAAGCCCATGGAAGGGTCCCTCCGAGGGACCTCTGAGCATCCAGGTGAGGGTCTCTTTGAGACCAATTTGAGAACCTATCTGAGCCTTATTTCTAAGTCTCTTTGAGGCCTGTTTGAAGGCCTAATGACTGGTTGGGTTGGCCTGAGGGCCAGTAACATAAAACCAATAAGAAGGGCCCGAGGCCAAGGCTGACATTGGCCCTTCTCCTTCCATCCAACAAAGAGAGCAAGTGTGGCCAAGCCTGAAGTAGGTTCTTGTGTCCAGGGGGCTGGAAGCAGCTGGTATCTTCCCTTTGGTGGTGGATGGAGTTTGCTGGAAACCACAAAACAGGCAGAGCCCCCCCTCCACACCAACAACCAGCTGGCTGACCTTGACAAATCTGGCAAAGGCAACACACTTCTTGAGGACCACACCACCTGCCCACCTTCCTGGGGAGAGAGACACGATGTGCCCTATCTGAAGTGGGTTTTTTTTTTTTTGGTGAGGAAGATTGGCCCTGAGCTAACATCTGTTGCCATTCCTCCTCTTTTTGCTTGAGGAAGATTGTCCCTGAGATAACATCTGTGCCCATCTTCCTCTAATTTTGTATGTGGGATGCTGCCACAGCATGGCTTGATGAGCAGTGTGTAGGTCCATACCCAGGATCTAAACTGGTGAACCCCAGGTTGCAAAAGTGGAGCCCATGAACCTAACCACTATGCCACCAGGCTGGCCTCTGAAGTGGGTTTTTAAGTATGAATAGGAGTTCACCTGGTGAACAAGGTAGGAAGGACAGTGTTCACTGACATAAGCGAAGACACAGAAATGTGGAACAGTTCTCTGTGGGCCAAGAGGACTGCACATACTTCAGTTTTCCTGGACTCCAGAACTTGCAAGAGCTAGGTACATGAGTATCACACAAAATGATGTACGAGAAAGAGGCTTGCAAACTGTCAAGTGCTGTTCAAAATGAGGCTCTGCTGTTACCACACCATCTCTCTTGTTTGTGGTGGGAACCAAATGAGTTGAGATGTGTGAAGCTGTATTGTCAACTGGAAAAGTGTTTACAAAATGTTAATTAATATATTTAGAGAAGAGGTAGATTAAATGTGAGAATGTGGAAATGGAGTAGACAATTAAAATATTTGTGAATTTGATTCTTGAATTTACATTTTAGGAAATGTTTGTAAACTGAGAATTCTAATTACTTTTTTCCCTCACACCTCTTTTCAGATAAATATGCTGTAAGAGAGTTATAGTATCTATTAAAATTATTGTTAATTTCTTGGTGTATCAGTTGGGACTCTATATAGCGAGTAAGAGAACCCCCACTGCAAACTGGCTTAACGAGTAAAAGGAATGTGTAGGTTATGGGATTTGAAAGTCCAAAGGTGGCATGGACTTCAGGATGGGTTTGATCCAGAGAGCCTTACCTCTGATGCTCGGGCCAGCTTCTCCATGTTGGGTGCCTGTAGCTCCTAGGTTTCTTCCTCTAAATCCTGGGAGAGAGGGGGCTTCCCTTTGGCCAACCATCCCACAAAATTCCTGAGCTTCACTTCTCATTGTGCAGCTGGGTACCTGAGGGCTATTGTAGATCTTCAAAAAGGACAAGATTGCCTTTCAACCCTGTTCCCAACGCAGACGTAGATAGATCTTGTCCATTTGCTGTTTTCTTGTTTAACCTGAGGGGTGACTCGGGCATCTCCAGGATTTGTGAGCTTGTTTTGCAGAAGAAAGAGAATGCCTTGGGGGAGGTTTCCATCCCTGGATGACCAGCCCCCAGCTGCTGTTGACGCCCAGAAGTCAGGTTGCCCAGGGGCTTCTCTGGAGCGAAAGAAACACGATGACTCCTGTTTCTCTAAAAGTCCTCCTGCCAAGCCCCTTAGCTCTATGAACCCCCTGCTTTCTTCTCTTGTGAAGGCAGATTTGAGAGAACCCATCCTCCTGCCTTCTTGTTTTGGCCAATTCGAATAAAACCTTTCTCCTATCGCCGAGGGCTCAGGGATTGGTTACCGCACATCGGACACACGAACTTGAGATTAAGAGGTTGAGTATTAATCCGACCAACTTGGGTCACGTGGCTGGGGACTGCCAGGGCCTGTTTGGTGTGGGTCTGGATCAGGTGCCCACCCCTGAAACAATCGCTATGGTACAGGAGTGGGTGGAACGGGTGCCCACCATACCTGGTCACTCAGGGGACCGCTGGGCTGGAGTCGTGTTCCATCTCTGCCCTCATTGCTGACTCATCGTCTGAACTCTCTCTTCCCTGTTGCTCTTCCTTCGCAGGCATGATTCTGGTCCACGCCTCTCCCCATCACCCCATCACCTCACACTCGAACGACGACGATCCGTTTTTTGGGGCTGCTTACTCAGTCACTCTCCTCTTTGCTCACCAATAAATTTTTCTCTATAGCTGCTCAAAAGCACAACACATTTAATCATAGCTAAGAACACATACTCCAGTTGATGCGATAAGACAGAAAACATGATTACAAAATTTAGCTATGGGAAAATTATCATCATTTGCCAAAGACAGTTTTATCACTAGAAAACCCAATAAAATTAACTCAAAACAATTAATTATGGCAAATAAAAGAGTTTAGGAGGATGTCAGATACAAAATTAAAAAAAGAAACAAAAGCTTTTTTCTGTAACAACACTAATCAGTTTTAAGATATTGTAGCAGGTTTATCCAGAGAAAAGGGTTTTTACTATTTTTTTTAATACTTAATGAGGACGCTCCCCTGGGGATAGCTGGGTTCTGGGAACCATGTTGTTTCTGGAAACACGTGACCTTGAGTTAGACCCCTCCCCCACCCTTCTAAAGGAAATCAACCAAGATGGGTCCTTTATACGAGGCAAATACCACCTGTTTTTCTAGGAAGAGGCCTGGGAGAAGAAATCTGAATGCAGGAGAGGCAAACGGAGATGGTAAATATTCTGTTTCGTAATGACTACATTTCAAGCCAAGTTTGCTGTGGATGTGACCTGGTTTTATTGCCTGAGGTGGGAGCAGAGGAGAACAGGGATTTTCAGGTGTGGGGAGAGAGAGAGAAGGAGGGAGAGCGAACGGGGGAGGGGGGGAGGGAGGCAGACAAGAGGAAGGGGAGCCAGGAGAAGGAACAGCGAGACAGTCAGGGGCCAAGCAGCCCCCCACGACTATGTGTGGAACATATGAGTGCCTATCCCGGTTCTCCAGATGCCAAAGTATAGTTGTCCAAATGTGAAAAACCTAATTCTCCTGCAGCACATAGTGAGCACAATCAAAATGTTATTTAACTCCATGAGAGAGAATCTTTGAACAAAGCCGGTTCAAAGGAGGATATGAGAAACTCCTATGGAACACAATGACTGAATAAGATTTCGACGTTAAATACAAAATTGGTTAATATCCCATAGGTCCGCGAAACCACAACCTTTGGGGTTATTTTCTCTGCTGGATGGGACTCATTTGCACCTTATCAGTTTTCTACAAAGGAACTTCTAACTTTACACAGCGTGGACCCCAATCAATAGTAATTAGAACACCAGACCAGACCGTGTGCCTAGAAAGTCAGTTGGCTCTGGACGGGCTTGTTGGTTGGTGCATGGAACGTGGGACAGGACGGGCAGAGGACTCACAGCCATCTTGTTGCCTTTTTCCAAGCTTTGAATAGGACCAGGGGAAAGGAGCCTTCTAGAGGAACATGCTCTGTGTGGTTTGAGTTTCAGGGGTTCAGAATCATTAGATAGACCCTGAAAAGAAATATGAGCCAAACTTGGATCCCAACATGGTGAAGAGGGGCATATAAAATCGGGGTTAGTCGGTGCCAGTGGCTTGGTGGGCTCCACATGGGGTGGGCAGATGGCCCGTCCCTGTCCCTGTGCCATGCTTTGAAGCATTACTCCTTGGACTCAGAGTCACACCAACCTTTTATTTTCTGCAGTTTTCTTTTTGCTTTTTTTATTTAAAAATTTTTTATTGTCATAAATTATA
Organism: Equus asinus; assembly: GCF_041296235.1. Taxonomy (NCBI): domain Eukaryota; kingdom Metazoa; phylum Chordata; class Mammalia; order Perissodactyla; family Equidae; genus Equus; species Equus asinus. The sequence goes on from NC_091794.1 coordinate 85,286,921, forward strand.
CATATATCTAACATAAAAATCACCACTGCAATAATTTTAAAGTGTAGAGTTCAGTAGCATTAAGTATATACACATCGTCATACAACCATCACCACCCACTGTCTCCAGAACTTTTGTTTTGTTTTGTTTTTTGCTGAGGAAGATTTGCCCTGAGCTAACATCCGCTGCCAATCTCCTTCTTTTTGGATGTGGACCACTGCCACGGCATGGCCACTGACAGATGAGTGGTGTAGGTCCATGTCCAGGAACCACATTTGGGCTGCCGAAGTGGAGCATGCTGAACTTAACCACTAGGCCACTGGGGCTGGCCCTCTAGAAATTTTTTATCATTCCAAACTGAAACTCTGCACCTATAAAACACCAATGCCGCATTCCCCCCTCTGCCCACTGCCTGGCAAACACCCTTCTGCTTTTTGTCTCTCTGCATTTGACTAGGAACCTTATATGAGTGACACCATATAGTATTTGCCCTTTCGTGACTGGCTTATTTCACTTAGCATAACGTCTTCAAGGTTCATCCACATTGTAGCATGTATCAGGATTCCATTCCTTTTTAAGGCTGAGTAATATTCCCTGTTTCTATGCACCATATTCTGCTTATTCTTTTGTTTATGGACGGGCACTGGGGTCACTTCTAGCTTTTGGCTGTTGCGAATAATGCTGCTATGAATGTTGATGCACAAATATCTGTTTAAATCTCTGTTTTCAGTTCTTTGGGCAATATACCTAGAAGTGGAATTGTTGGCTCATATGATAATTCTGTTTGAGTTTTTTAGGGACCATCATACTATTTTTCATAGCAGCTGCACCATTGTACCTTCTCACCAGCAGTGCACAAGGGTTCCATTTTTCCACATCCTTGCTAACACTTGCTATTTTGTTGTTTCTAAGTAATAGCCATTGTAACGGAGGTGAAGTGAAAACTTTTGGTTTTTAAAATAATTGCTGAGGAGGCCGGCCCCATGGCCAAGTTGTTAATTTGCTCGCTCCGCCTTCGGCGGCCCAGGGTTTCACCGGTTCGGATCCTGGGGGTGGACATGGCACTGCTCATCAGGCCACGTTGAGACGGTGTCCCACATGCCATAATTAGGAGGACCCACAACTAAAAATATACAACTATATACTGGAGGAATTGGGGGAGAAAAAGCAGGGGAAAAAAAAATAATAATTGCTGAGGTCCAGGCCCGGTGGCACGGCAGTTAAGTTCGCATGTTCCGCTTCCGGCGGCCCGGGGTTCGCCAGTTCGGATCCCGGGTGCGGACATGGCACCGCTTGGCAAGCCATGCTGTGGCAGGCGTCCCACATATAAAGTAGAGGAAGATGGGCACGGATGTTAGCTCAGGGCCAGTCTTCCTCAGCAAAAAGAGGAGGATTGGCAGCAGTTAGCTCAGGGCTAATCTTCCTCAAAAATAAACAAATAAATAAATAAAATAATTGCTGAGAGCCACTCATTATTAGAAGAAAGTCCGATTGAGAATCTCTCCCCTTGTCTTGATTGGCCAGGAATCTCTGTGGCCGATGCAGTCAAAATGAGGTCAGTCCTGCTTCCAGGACCACACCGGGAAGAAACAAGAAAGCCCACGGCTGCTGTTGCTTCTTCCTGCCATGTGGTGTCGCTGTTGGAGGCTAGTCCTGCACGGTCTGATGGACACGGCTTGTCCATGGCTGTGCTGGCATCTCTGTTGCTTCAGGTCCTTGGGCGCCGCTAGACCTTCCAGAGGAAACAATATGCCTTGGCGTCATTGGGAAGACCTTGAATAGGGTCTGGAAAGAGGTGAGTTGAGATGGGCCAGCCCTAAGGCAGGAATCTGTTGGCTATGTTTGAGGTCAGAGGGAGTGGGAGGGATGGGGAGCAGGAGAGGAAGTGGCCCTGGAGACCATCATGAGGCTTTCGGCTTTCGCTCTGAGTGAGATGGGGATCCATTGCAGGATTCTAAACAGAGAAGTGACATGATCAGACTTTTTTTTTAAAAAAGTATTTATTGTTTTTTAAGGGGCATTTTAAAGACTCTTTTTTAGAGCAGTTTTAGGTTCACAGCAAAATTGAGAGGAAGGTACAGAGATTCCCCATATACCTCTTGTCCCCACACATGCACAGCCTCCCCCATTATCAGCAGCCCCGCTCCTCCCAGAGTGCTACATTTGTTACAACTGATGAGCCTAGATCGACACGTTGTTATCACCCACAGTCTATAGTTTACATTAGGGTTCACTTTTGCTGTTGCACATTCTGTGGTTTTGGACAAATGTATAACGACCTGCATCCATCATTATAGCATCATACGGAGTATTTTCACTGTTCTAGAAATTCTCTGTGCCCTGTGATTAATGTTTTGAAGCTTCACTTCGGCTTGCGCGCTGAGAGTAAATGGAAGGGTGGGGGTAGGGACAGAGGTGGGAGACCCGTTGGGGGGCACAGGCAGCATGGTTCACGAGAGCCCCACAGCCTGGAGGGGGCCCCCTCCGCAGCCTCCTCAGCAGATCCTCCTGCTGCACCCCATGCCTCTTCTGCTTCAGTCGAGCACGGAAGGGAACCCCTGGTGCTTGAGGGCCTACTAGGTGCGGGGCTTGCTTTAGGTGCTTCCTGTTGCTCACGTCATTTAACCTTCAGATGCGTTCCTGAGGGACGGATTGTTCCACAGATGTTTCAAAGCCCGTGTTCCGGGTTGAATGGTGTCCTCCAATTCGGTGGCGTTTGGAGGCAGGACCTTTGGAAGGTAATCAGGTTTAGATGTGGACATGAGGGTGGAGCCCCCGTGATGGGATTAGTGCCCTTGTAGGAAGAGACCCAGACAGGTTGCTTCCTTTCTCTCCTCTCTCTTCCCCTCCTCGCCCCCCCACCATGTGCATGGAGGAGGAAAGGCATATGAGCGCACAGTAGGAGGTGGCCTCTGCAGCCAGGAAGAGAGCTCACACCCGGAGCGGAATCTGTTGGCCCCTTGACCTTGGACCTCTCAGCCTCGAGAAGTGTGAGAAAAGAACGTTTGGTGTTTAAGCCACCTAGCCTAGCCTGTGGTACTTTATTGCGGCAGCCCCAGCTGATTAAGCTAGCCCATTTTACAGACAAGGAAACTGAAACTCTGAGGTTGAGGTGACAAGTCACCCAGCTGGGGTGTGGCAGTGCCGTTACCCTGGGCTGTGATGGGAGATTGGGCTTGGAGGAGCCCTGCCTGGGGGCTGGGGAACCTGGCACTGAGGAGTCACAGAGGGACAAGTCTCAGGGTGATTGGGCCTGCTGGGCTCCTGCCTGGAGGCGGCACTGTCTCTGTGCAGGTTCTCAGAGGCCTGGCTCCAGCTTTTCCAGGCAAGCAGGGGGTCTGTCCAGGGTCCCACTGAGGCTTCCTCGTGGTCTCCCAGCCTTGCTGGCGCCTTGAGCTGTCCAGGCTGGTGCTCCCGGAGGCGGCAGGTGGTGGTGGTGGTGGTGGCGGTGGGGGGTGGGGGGGGGAGTGCAAGATGAGGAGAGAAGGCACTCGGGGTCCAATCACAACGCCCCAGGGCCTGTTCGCTGCTCACTCTCAGCGAAGGTGGTGAAGAGGGCAGAGCTTTAATGACAGTAATTGCTTTAATTATTTTTTTGGTTTGGAGAGTCGTAAAATGCGCAGCTCGCTCAATGCTAATCATGGTAATGAGGAGGGGCTGGGGCCCGAATGGCCGGCAATTAACTGGTGAAGCATCAGGCTGCAGGCGGAGAGGAACAGGCGATCAGACCCGCTTCTCTTCTCCCCTCCCCTCCCTTCCCTCCACCACCTCACTTCCCCCCTCCTCCCTCTGCACCACCCCCTCTGAGGGAGGCCTCTGTGATGGTGACGGCGGTGATAGCAGGGATGGGGGAGTGGCCGTGGCTGGTCTCAGGGATTGGTCTCCAGCCTGGGGGGCGCGGCTGTCCTGGGGGAAACAGGAGCAGGGAGAGCCCAGCCACAAGCAGAGGTCTGTGCCTGCTCTGGGCACGCGCCTGTGGAGCTCCTCCAGGGCTGGGCAGCTGCACACAGTCTGCTCTGGACCAAGCACCTTGACCCTTACAGATGAGCCAGGAGACAGAGGGCAGAGCTGCATCCTTAAGTGAAGCTGGGGGAAGCCTCAGGGAATAGACATTGGCCACCTTCTAGCCAACCAAGCATCACAGGGTCAACCAACATTTTCCGAGCGCTCGCTGTGTGCCGGGCTGGAGACCCTGGGGAATCGGGCTCTGCTTGTTCTCAAGTTGCTCCCGGTCAGGTGGGGAGCTCGACATGGAAGGAGTAATGACCCTCCTGGGGGCGGGGGGCATCTGAACGCAGCATTCGGGCCGAAGGTGCCAACTCTTGAAGAATCAGGGAAGGCTTCCTGGAGGAGATGGCAGGGCCATCGCGGAGGACTTCCTGGAGGAAGCAATGTTTTCTGAGTCTTGCAAGGTGAGTAGCAGTTTCCAGGACGTGAGAGGAGGGCAGATTCCTGGCTGAGAAAAGGAAAGACAGGAGACATAGTTGGAGAAATCACTTTGGGCCAGATTACAAGGGGTCTCAAAGACCCCACTTCGGAATGAGGAATAGATGAAACCACATAGGTAAAACATGTGGCACAAAGTGAGGACTCGGTGGGTGATAGCAACGCTGGTCCTGGCAGTGATAACAAAGTGTGCAGCCAGGGACAGTGTCCCAGGGACACAGATGCACTCATGTGAGTACCTAGAGACACTGTCATACACGTGAGCTCCAATTACACGAATCACAGAGACACAAACACACAGTCACCCTGTCCCCTACCCCAGATACGTCCAGACACACACGGTCATGCACGCTCAGATAGACACACTGACAAAGTGCACCTCTGGACATACTCAACACACCAGATCCACAGGTGGCTTCATCTCTGAGGGGCTTGCTAAGGCCAGAGATGTGCCTGACCCCTCACCTTGGTACCTGCTCCCTGGGACCGTGGGCAGGGGTGGAGTCAGGGAGAACGGCCTCTGCAGACTACCCAGCAGCCTCTCTGCTTGGCCAGCATGTGATCCTTGGCACTGCAGCTGGAGAGCCTGAGGCCAGCTGCCAGGAAGAACTGTCCAGCTGGGAAGCCAGCTTTCTGCAGTCAGGGGTGCCACGTACTGCCTGGGCCTGAGGGATTGGTGAGGTGCATATACCTGGCTTGGGGCAGGGAGCCGTTTCACCCCAAGCCAAACTCCAACCCTCTTCCAAGATCAGGTCTCAGGGCCTCTGGAGACCCTCCCCCTGTGGGCTTAGGCAGAGGACATGTGAGCTCAGCGGGGAGCACACTGTGCATGGTACATGCAGATGTCTGCTGTGATGATCAGAAGAGACTTGCAGCTGGAAGGATGGTGGTTAGACCCTGACACTTCTGGAGGTGAGGGGGTGTGAGGGACGACAGAGGAGCAGAGGAGCTCCCAGGATTTGGTGAGGAGCCACTATTCTAGGATGTGGATGTGGGCAGAAGGAGCTTGCTGTGTGCCAGGCACTGTAATCAAATGAGTTCCACGTGCGAACGTGTTTAATCTGTCTAACACCCAACCAAGCGGGTGTCCTTAGCATCCCATTTTACAGCCGTGGGGCTTAAGGGCCTTGTGCGATTCACAGCTGGAAGTGGTGGAGACTGATGGGGACCAGGCGGCCGGGCCTCGGAGTCCTGCTCCATCAGAGCATCTCATGCCAGGGTCCCTGCCGATTCCCCAGACTGTCCTTCTGGAGGACGCTGGTGACTACTTCGTCCTTGTGTCCTAGTAGCCTGCAGAGGCCCAGCACATGGTAGTCGCTCATCAAGTCTGGATGGAAGGAAGGGAGGGAGGGAGGGAGGGAGGGCAGACTAGAGGCGGGGGCTGGTCCCGAGGGTATCTGGGCATCCTGGAACTCCCCCTGCACCCACCCCTCCCTGTCAAGAGTCCTCCTGCTCCTGGCACCACCCCCGGAGTCTCCAGGTCCCCCAAAGCTCAGCTGCCTCCTTGTCTGATTCCATTTTCTCACCAGACAAACGAGGGCTGGATCCGCCTTCCCCTTCACACCGGCAGGCTGCTTGTCAGCTGCGGCGGCATCTGTTCTCGTCAGAAAAATGAAGAAGGAAGTGAAAGAGCCACAGCCCAGGACTGCCGGCTGGGGAGAGAGTCTGGGCCTGGCCTCTCCTGGGAAGACCCCTTCCAGTATCCCACCGGAGGCACCTGGGGGCAGGCCGGGGCTGGAGGGGCATGGGTGCTCCACCGACATCCTCTTCCCTTAAGAGGGAAGTGTGGTGAACAGCGTGGTCTCTGGCGCTGACTCCTGGCCTGCATCCTAGCTCTGGACTGCCAAGCTGTGTGGGCAAGTTAGTTAAGCTCTCTGTGCCTTAGTTTTCCCATCTGTAAAATGGGGATAATCCTGTTGTTGTGAGGGTTAAATGAATTAATAGAAGGAAAGCACTTGGAACCGAATACACAGCTGGCATTAGTAAGCGTTTTGTTGGTGTTGGTATTATTGGCTCTTCCTTGTCTTAAGGATTGCTCCTGAGTGAGGGGCTCAGCCCATAGGTGTGAGGGAGCCAGAGCTGCCTATGGACCAAGCAGGTGGGAGAAAGCTTCGTTCATTCTACAAACCTTTATTGACCCCAAGACTCTGACTCCTGCCCTTAGGGACCCCCCAGTCTGGTGGAGGAAGGCAGGCGTGTAAACAGAATTATTATAAGAGGTGGTATGTACTGTTCAGGAAAAAGAGGAGGAAGCAACTAACAGGTGTGGGGAGTGGTGGGGCCAGGAGGCCAGGGAAGGCTTCCCGGAGGAGGTGGCATGAGCAGAATGTGGAAGAGTGAGTAAGAGTTTGCCAGGCAGCCCAGGGTGGAAGACCTTCCAGGGAGACTAGGCAGCAGGAGCCAGGCTGTGAGGGGCCTGGTCAGCCGCGTCCCCGAGCCTGAGCTTTATGGGAAGGGCGGTGGGAGAACTGGGGGATGTGGGGGACACAAGGATGCCTTGGGCTGGAGGGAGGCGGTTCAGGCAGCTGTTGGAGGACGGGTGGGTGTCGGGGGGACTGGAGGCGCCTCGTCACTTGGTCCCTTTCCTTATTCATCCCCGTAGCCCCAGCTGCCACAGCCAGCCCGGGTCATGGGCATTACTGGCTACCACTGAGTGAAGGTGATCACCCAGGCCTGAGATGGCCGGGAACACAGAGGTGCTGGGCCTCGGCAGGAGGGCGCAGAGCTGCGGGTCTAGGGGCTTCTCTCCAGGGCCTTGCCCTCCTGCGTCCCCTCGCATCTCAGCCCGGCATCTCAGGCCGGAGTCAGCCCTGGCGCGGAGGGAAAGCGGGTCAGGAGGCGGCCGGGTGGCGGGGCCACTCCGTCCAGCAGGGGGCAGCCGCAGCGCGTGGATGGCTGCGCCCCCCAACACGTCTCGCTCTGTGCCACCGGCACTTCGGAAAGGGCCTTTCGGAAGATGGGGGTCAGACCCAGGGTGTCAAGGGCTTCCTGGGCGAGCTGAACGGCAGGTGAGGGACCTGTCCACACCCTCCAGATCTCATTTATTGGGGCAGTCCTGCTGGAAAACGAGGATGCCAGCAGGACCCTGGAGGCCACATGGGTCGCTCCAGGAATTTCCAACCCTGGAAGTGCACTGGGATCACCTGGGGACTGTGGGAGCCACACGCACCCCTGGGGCCCTCCCCAGAGCAGGTGCATCAGAGCCTCTGGGGCTGAGGCCCAGGCATCAGTAACTTACAAAGCCACCCTGGTGGCTCTAATGCACCCTGAATTACTGGGTTGCAGGGCTTTGAGAGTGAGCTGATCAATGCCAGGATGGTCTTTGCCCTCCTGGGGTAGGTCTGCATCATTTACATTTCGAGACCATGACAATCACAGGAGTGGGTCCAAGGGCCCTGGGTTCCTGACATCTGGAGGCTGAGAGAAGGTGGGCAGGACACACTGTGAGAGTTACGCGCTCCCACCCGCCCCAGGACGAGGCGTTCAGAGCGGGCTGCAGTGTGTGTCCATGAATGTGTACGAGCATCTTTGTGTGTGTGTACACAGGCACGTTCTTGTGTGAAGACACTGGGCAGCTATATGCATGGGCACACGCCTGTACTTTTGGGCTTGTTCTGTCTGCACAGACACGTGTACTTTTGTGTCTGTGCTACACATATGTGTCAGTACATGTGAGTATTGCTCTATGCCTGGGGCTGTGGGCTGTCTCTGTGTGTCTCTGCATCCCTGTGTCTCATGTGTGAGGCTGTCTCAGGCTTGCCTGTGTGTGCTCATGCTTTTGGGTCTTTAGAAACCAGAGGTGGATTTAAAGCTCTGCTATTTGAAGGTATTTTTCCTCTTTCTCTCTCTCCTTCCAGCCTGATCGATATGCGGCTCCCATGCAGCCTCCCCAAAGACCACACACAGGCGAGTTCTGGGTGGACAGAGTCAAGTGTGGGCTTAGAAAAATCCACCACAGCCCCTCCAGGCGGAACGTCTCCAGCCGGCCTCCAGGTGGGCAGCTGGTCTTGCTGGCGAGGACCTCCTCAGAGCTGATGCGGCCAGCAGCAGGCACCATGTGCCCCTGAGTGTGCCGGGCCCAGCGCCCCTCCCCGCCCAGCATCTCGGAAAGCAGGGAATGAGTTAAGCAGGGCCAGGTGGGTGCACGAGGGCCTCCCGGGCAGGCTAATTCTTCAACACCACTTTCTATCAATATTCCTTATGTATCTGTTCAGCGTTTATTTGGTGGAGCGGGTACAAGTGATTCTGTTAGTAAAGATGGTGATCTGCTCATGGTAAAAAATGAGATTTATTGCACACAGCGAGCATAACATACATTTTAATTTATTTGGAGTTGCCTTTGATATTGGAGTTTTCTCGTCATTTATAATTGGAGGGGCATGGTCCCTCCCTCTAAGGAGGGAGATGACTTGCCCAGATATGGTTACAAAGTTTGTTCCTGTAGACAGGACTCCATCAGGCATTGTTTGGTTTGAGAATTTCAGCTGGCTCTGCCAGGCCATGTGTAACCTAAGTAAACACTGCCTTTTGTGAGTTAAAGAAAGGAGCCTTAATCGGGCTGCCCCAGCTCTGTGGACACACAACTTTGCAGGCGGAGCTTGGGTGGGACTTCAGCCCCGCTCACCCTCTGGGCCTCACTCAGCCCTGGGTTGGGTGATGTGGGGGGTACCTGCAGGTGCGTGTGTGGCAGGGCAGGCCGGGCTTACACGTGTGAAGGTGGTGGTGTGTGCTGGATTTGTGTGTGTTAGTGGTTTATCTGATGTTTGTGTGATTCAGTGTACGTTGTGTTTTGTGTGGTGGGTGTGTGAGGTGTGAGTCTGAGTGGAGTGTGGGATGGATTGAACGTATGATGTCTGGGTGTGGGGGAGGATGGGTGTGGTGGAGGTGGTGGTCCTTGCTGGAGGATGGAGGTGGCTCTTATATACTGAGTATTGAGCTGGGTGGGCTGGATAGTGGGGGTGAGGCAGGGGCTCTGCGTGTGTTTGTGGTATGCACCTTCCATTGGATTGGGTGAACTAGGTGTGCCTGTATGTGTGGGGGTGTGTAGTGTGTGGTGTGCATGTCCATGAGTGGGGTTCCTGGGGACAGGGTCAAGATCTCAGCCCCAAGCCTAGCTGTGGAGCTGGCCCAACCTTGGGCAGGCCTCCCCAGGACCCCTCCCCAGCCTCAGGCTGCAGTTGAAGGTCGGGGAGGGTTGGGGGGGTTTCCATTCTGCTGGTGTCCCAACTATGCTGCCGTTGGGGGACCAACAGGGTCCTGTCTGTGGGCTTGAAGGAAATAGTCCTTTAGGTAGGAGGGACAGTGGGGGGCAGTTTGCGTAGGAACTTTGCCCTGGCCCAAGCCCGCCCATCTGGAGTCTTCTTCCCCTAGCCCCACCCCCGGCCCCAGTTTGGGCCCCTATCATCTGACATCTCTGAGCTATTGCAGTGGTTTATTTGGCCTCCCTGCCCCCACCCCAGTCATTCCCCACACTGCAGCCAGAATGTTTTTCCAAAACTCAAATCTGGGCACATCCCTCCTTACCTCAGACCCCTCACTGCCTGCAGGAGGAAGGCCAAGCTGCTTGGCCCAGGACCCCAGACCCCTGACTACTTATCTGCCTCTCTTCCCGCCCCCCTGCCCTGCCCCCGTGCTCACTACCACACTGGTTCCTTGGCACCAGTGCAAGGTCAAGCCTCCAGCTCTTCTCTCTGCTGGACCTCTCACCCCTCCAGGCGGGTGCCCTCTCCTCACCCAGCCTGGCCAAGCTCACAGCTCCCCTCCCTGGAAGACTCCTCTGCCCTTTTCGTGCAGAATTGATGGCTCCTCACTCAGCAATAGCGTCAAATTCCCATTAGAGCTCCCTGCTCTGCATAGTGATGGTCACCTGGGGGGTGTGTCCCCACGAAACTGTGACCTCCTTTGGGGCTATTTCAGGGATGCTCCTGGGCCAGCCTGGTACCTCAGGGCCAGACTCCAACTTCTAGGGGATCCATCCTGAGCAGGGTTCCAGTGCCCGCCCCTACTCTGGTGGAGGTGACAGTTGGGGCTAGTGATGTTTTCTGTGTCTTTCATCCACTTAGGCGGGCAGCGGTCTGAGTGTCCTCAGCTCTGGGGAGATTAGTGGTTTGTGACTGGGAAGGAAGACACATCTGAATGACCCTTCTCTGTGGGGTTATGGGTCCCCAAAGCTGGAATCTCTCCAGGGGATTCAGTTGGGTGTCCTGGTGGGAGAGGGGAAAGAAAATTGAAAAGAGAGGGAAGAATTCCTCCCAATTAAAGGAGAATCTTTATGGACAGGAGACAGGGAGGTGACGGAATCTGGGGTCATCCAGGCAGAGGGGACTCGTTTCTGTTCCCTGGCAGGGCCTTGGAGAAAGTAGGATCTCCGGGGGGCTGGGTGGTTCCAGCCTTGCCACGTGTGTTGGTGGGGGAGCTGAAGGAGTCCTGGGGGCCAGGACGGTGATGTCTCCACAGCAATCCTTGTTGAGTAACGGCCATGATGAGCAAGGCCTCCTTGGATCCTCGGCACGACACCGCCAATTCCTAGACCCTGGGGAGCAGCAGCGATGGCAGGATCACGAGCAAGTCATTGTGCCTCGTCTGTGAAACGGAGATAAGAACAGCATCCCCCTCTTGAGGACAAGATTAAGTGAGATAATAATGATAATAATAATAATAGTCAACTCTGAAAAGATTCTATCTATCAAGCACTGTTTAGTCCTCAAAACAACCCTGTGGGTCAGATACTATTATAATTCCCATTTTATAGACGAGGAAACAGGGAGTGATGTGCTCAAGGTCTGGAACTGCAGATTGGATACAGGTGGTCTGGCACCTGAGCCTGAACTTGTCCCCACTGCCCCTCCTGCAGAGGCTGCCATGTCCTTAGGACACGGATGTGAGCAGTAAGTGTTGGCATCACACAGGGGACACGTCCACTTGAGCAGCGCTGGTCTAGGAGGTATCAGAGCTGAAGGCTGTTGTCATACGTGACACATGCCAGACCCTTGTTGGACCAAGCTGGAGATTTGCTGGACCTGTGAGCCAGTCCTCGGTGGAGTATTGGTTCTCATCCTTAAGTAACAGAGCCACCATTGGCTGCCACTCCCTTTTCTGGTAGAGAAAACCCTGAATTTTCCCCTTCAGCAGACTGCTCAGGGAATATCTTCCCCAGGGTACGGACCCTTGTCTGGCACGTTAAAACTCTCAGGTTTGGTTTTGTTTATTTGTTATTTAACTTAGTTCTGCTGGCTTTTGTTCTGCTCCTCGATGGTTCTCAGTAGATGTGAGCTGTGATATAGGGATCTCAGCCCACAGACTTAACTGTGCGAGAAACACCACGTTTTCCCCTTCAGATCAATTTCACCACGTAAGATCGAGCCCCCATTTTTTCCTCGGGGGATCTGGGAAATTCAGCCTCAGCCACTTTTGGGGCTAAATTGGAGGTGTGTGTGTGTGTGTGTGTAAGAGGGGGTGGTGGTGGGGGTTCCTGCGCCATGGTAGTGTGCAGCAGTAGGCCCAGCGGGAGCAGGTAGGGACCAAGGGGGCATCATGAGGTGCCCCACTGGGAGGGCAGAGCAGCCAGGAGGCAGAGAGCTGGTGCAAGGAGTGCTGCTTGGAAGAAGGCGCCTGTGCTGCCCTGCTCATGTGCCCCTGGGGTTCTTCCTTGGGGATGCATCCTGGACGCCTGTCCTGCCTTATCCATCAGAAGCATCCTGCTCTCTCTGACCAACCAGAGCCCTTTATTTGGGCTCTGACCACAGCCTGTCTTGGACTATGGTGTTGATTCTATTTGGTTCAATTCAGTTGGAGTCTACTCAATTCAACATGGCTGGACTCGGTGCTGGATGCAGAAGGTGAAAGAACGAGCGAATTAGACTCACCTCCTGCCGGTAGTCTAGTGGGACCACAGAGAGCAAGACCCCTGAGGAAAATCCATGCTGCCATGACAGTGGGGGACGGGGGACTTCAAGTGAAGATTTCTAACCCAGGCTGGGGTCAATAGGCCTTCCCAGAAAGATGTGATGCTGAAGCCAAAACTGAAGGAGGAAGGGGGAAGGCCACAGGTGGAGAAGGTGTTTCAGGCGTGGATGGCGTGTGGTGGTGGAGACTGGAGGCCAGAGAGTGTGGGGCCTGGAGGTGACTTCTCCGGGGCACAGAGACATCTGGAAGGACATAGGGAGATGGTAAGGATGGAGCCCAGAGTGGTGGGCTGGGGCTGGCTGGGAGGCCTCACACTGAAGAGTTTGGACTTCACCTGTGGGTAGCATAGAGCCGTTGAAGGAGAGTGACACCATTCAATATCAGCCTTAAAAGAACATCTGGTCTGGAGTGTGGAGGGTGGGTTTGAGGGTGTGCTGCTAAATGTTTAACAGCCCTTCTGCCAGTCTCGTCTCCCAGCACTGAGCACAGGCTCTGCACGGTTAGCACCGAGGCCCAGAAATGTTCTGGGAGGAGAAGCAAAGCAGGAGAGCCTTCAGGAGCATCCTGTCCCATTCTGAAGGACCCCTGAGAACCAGCTCTCGGGAGGAAGTCAGAGGCAGGAGAGGGTGCCCCACATGATCAGGTTTCAGGGCCAGGCACGGGAGGCGAGCATGCCGGGATGGGAGGCTGATGAGCTGATGATAATAATTATGACAATTATGCAAAATACACAAATAATAATTATAGAAAATCATGATCATTATTTGTGGGTGTGAGATGTCTCCAGCTTTTTGGAACCGTGCAGAAACATCAGATGCCCCTTTTCTCGTGGGTGTGTGGATGTCACAGCCAAGCTCAGGGCTGTGGGAGCTGGGGTTTACAGCCCTCTCTAGACAGCTGTCTCCTGCCCTGGGTCTTGGTGGGATCCAGCCTTCCTCAGCCAGTACCACTCCTTGTGGGCCAGACAACAAGGTCAGGAAGGCAGGGTGCCCACTTCTGGCTCCCATCTCAGAACATCACTGAGGACACAGCCGTGGGTGGGGGTGACCCGGGAGAGGGCGATGATTAACGTAGGGGAAGAATTCCAAGGCTTGGGGCTATGTGTCTCTCCCAGGAGCTGGTTCCCTGGTTCATGGCCAGTTGGCTACCTGACCCAAATGGGGTCAATCAGATTCTCTTTTCTGGAAATTTAGAACTGGGCCTCGGAGAAGGCAGGACTAGGATCTCTAACTGGGAAGCTGGGAGTTGGCCCAGTGACAGCAGAGGGAGAGAGAGAAAGGACTGACTGATTCCTGGTGGCCTTCTGCATTCCAGTTCTGGTCCTCTTCCACGAAATTCCCTGGATCTTTGTAATAAAAGCCCCAACCCTGCCAGCTTGAGGGGGTTTCTGTTACTTGCAGACAGGATTCTGAGCAGGGCTGTATCGCGAAGAGCCTTGAATGTGTTGGTTTTATGGATCAGAGATCCACTCAAGCCAGCTCACACAAGACCCTCGTGGCATAATAGGGGCCTTCTTATGGAAATCCCACAAGAGGAGCTGTCACAGGGCTGAGAAACTGAGGCAGACTGGTTTAAGATGGCGCCAGGAAGTTGGCAGCTGGAGGGAGTTCATTAGCTCTGTTAACACCATTCAGATTCTGTTCCCTGTGTCGGCTTTTTCTGTCCTGCTATCAGTTAGGCAATTCTTCTCCTTTTTCTTCTAGTTCCAACTCCTGAGAGAAGAAATCTGATTGGCTCAGCTGATGACCATTGTCTCTTTGTAGAGCTTTTTGTGTCGGGCCGTGGGATAGGCTATTAGGAAATCTATGAATGGGCCTCTCTTGTGTCAGGTGCTTATGCATTGTCCAATCAGATGGCAGCTCTGAGCCTTGGCAGGGTAGATTCAAGCAGAAGTTTGTTGCATGGTAGCTGAGTTGTCCTGTGGGAATGCAAGGCTTGGTACTTAATTCAATAGATGATGGCAAGTCCGGGAACATTCTTGAGGATGTGATTTGGTCAAAGCTGGGATTTGGGAAGATTAATCTGGCCACAGGGAAGAGGATGATTGGAGGTAGAGAGGGGATCAGGAGGCTGGGTAACTGCTGCTGCCTTAGCCCAGGGAGATGATGCTGAGCTGGCCTCATCCAGGGGGTGGGGCTGGCCTGGACGAGGGTGGGCCGGTGAGGCTCCTAGGGTGCCAGATTTAAGGAGGCGCTCCCTCTCAGGGTCCGCATTTGCAGGGGCCTGAGAGAGGCTCCTTAAATTCTGCCTCACTCCCCTCCCCCTAGTCCTGCCCTGTGTGAGGGGATGGAGAAGGCAGCTGGATTTATAAGGCTTGGTAACTGGTGGGTTGCAGGTGGTGAGGGAGTGGGACCTTCCTTGCTCAGGTGATGCTCAGGCTTGTGATGTTATGGCCTAGAGGAAGCCAGGAGGAGGAGGGGCCTGTTTGTGGAGGGGGCTGCTAAGGTCATTTTGGGGTGTGCTGAGTTTCAGGTGCCTGCAGGACATTAAGGGTGAGATTTCTAGTGAACAGATGGGAATGTGGGTCTGCAGCATGGAGGGGAGTCCAAGCTGGAGAGGTGGCCTTTGATAGTGCCAAGCACAGAGTTGACCATGAGGTACCGCGTGTGCCGGGCACAGTGCCTGGTACCAAGCACGTGCTCAGAAAGAGTTTGGTAAATAATGCTGGGCGTCCTGGAACTGGACCTGGTCCCCCGGGGAGTGTCACAGGGTGTGGCTGTCTAATGGTGAAATTTTGCGTCTAACAATATCCTCTGGGTTAGGGGACATTTGTGGATAGCAGGAGATTCTTTTGGGGCCATTTGGATGACCCCATGCGCGTATTCATGTTTCTCCCTTGTCCTCAGGGATGCCTGGAGCATGAATGCCAGGTTGAAGGGTTGAGGACCGAGCGTGAGGGGACCTCCTCCCTCTTCTCTGACTGTGAAGGTCCCTTTTCTCCTAAGAAGTGGCTTCTTGTTAATCACAGAGGCATCACGCCTGGTCATGGGAGGAACTGAGAGCATCACCATCCCTACCCTCACGGGGTCTTCCACATTCACGAATTTGTTTGAGTTCTATTATTTCCTCATGAAGGAGAACATGTGGGGCTCACCCTCCCCATTTGTAGATGAAGCAACTGAGGCTCTGAGAGGCTGAATGACCAGCTGAGAGCCACTCAGCTGGTCAGGGAAGGCTGGATTGCAATCCAGGTCTGCTTTCGAAAAACACAGTCTGCTGAACCTAGAGGTCTTCACTTACCCTGGGCTTTCCTTAGACGTATGATAATAGCATGACACCAGAGTTATGTAAACGGCTAACACTTATTAAGGACTTATTGTGTGCTGGATACGGTATTTCCCATTTAAACGTCACGCATTCCATGAGGCAGGCACTGTCACCCATCTATTGGCAAGAATAAAAAAGACAGGCGACGTCCCTTCGGGCCACAGTGTGGGATGAGGGCTCGCGCATGCGTCCCTGGGCGTGAGAATTGCTCTAAATGTTAGCAAACAAAATCAGCAGGAGCGATTGAAATTTAAAATACGAATGCCCTCTGATTTGCAATCCTTCTTTTGGGAATCCATCCTCTGGGAATAAAACCTCAGAATCTAAGGACAAATGTACAGACATTCATAACAGCCCTGCGTGTAGTGATGAAGATGAAACAGGTAAAAATCCATCTAGAGGGAACGGTGAGGCAGCTCCCGGCCCAGCGAGGCTTCAGACAGTGACACAGGCAGAGAGGGAGGGAGCGTTGTCCGTGATACACGAAGTGAATAAAGAAGTTTGGAGTAATGTGAATCCTATTTTTTAAAATTAAATAAATAAGTAGAAATAAATAAAAAGAAATAAAAAGCCCACATATTTTTTTTGTGTTTGTGTGGGCCTAGAAAATTACATGAAAGGATATGTACCATCTGTTGTGACCTCGGGGAAATGAGACTGAAAGCAGGGAGAGGGAGAAAATGAACTTTTCATACGCTTTTGTATTACTCAACTAGTGTTGCCTGCAAGAGTCACAGGTGGCTTCCTAGAGGTGGTGACCCTTGAGTCGGGTCTTTTTTTTTTCTTTGAGGAAGATTAACCCTGAACTAACATCTGCTGCCAATCCTCCTGTTTTTGCTGAGGAAGCCTGGCCCTGAGCTAACATCCGTACCCATCTTCCTCTGCTTTATAGGAAGGACGCCTACCACAGCATGGCGTGCCAAGCAGTGCCATGTCCCCACCTGGGATACGAACCGGCGAACCCCGGGCCGCTGAGAAGCGGAGCATGTGAACTTAACCACTGCGCCACCGGGCTGGCCCCTTGAGTTGGGTCTTGAAGGGTCAATGGGGGGTTTGCCAGACAATGAGTTTGGGAGGGGATAACATTCTAGGCAGAGGCGCGGAGAGGTGGAAGGGCGTGGGTGTGGGGATGGACGATAGTCCTGTGTGGCTGCTCACTTACGACGTGTCCCTGAGCCTCCACGAAGAGAGTGGCTTTGAAGATCGAAATGAGATCATGTATGGGTGGTACCCGGGGCACGGTGGCCCTTGGCTCCTGCTGCTGTGGACTGGACTGTCTAATTCTTTCCATATCCTGGAGTGTGGATTAAGGACCATGTGTGGCAAACACCCTAGTACAAGGAGGGAGCAGGGGTGAGGATGAGGGCGGCAGGTACCTGGCAGGGGACCTCCTCCTCCTTTGTCTCCTTTATTCTTCCTTCCTCTCCTTTAACTTCCCCTCTGTTCTCTCCCCCAATCTCCTCTTCCTTCTCTTTCCTTCCTCCCAATTCCCTTCGCCTCTTCTGCTCTCTCTTTGAAGTCTACTCTCCACAGACACCTGCAAGGAGGGGGGAACAGAGAGATAAGTGAGTGTCTTACTGCAGGACAGTCGCTGGCCATGCCATGACCCTCCTCAGTCCCTTTGTACCTCCCTGATCTGGGCAACTCGGGCAAGACTATAGCCTGTGGTGCCAGATCAACTTGGGTTCAAATTCCAGCTCTTCCACTTACTGACTGTGTGACCTCAGGCAAGTGGCTTAACATCTCTGAGCTGCAGCTTCTTCACCTCTAAAATGAATGTGCGTCATGATTCTTCTCTCACAGCGTTGTTGTAAAGATTCCATGAGAAAATGTTTACGTCTAGCATTGACTTCATAGATCTAGACGCAAAAATATGTCCTTATTTCTTAATCTTCTTTCCGCCTGGTTTTGGAGGGGTTCTGGTGAAGTCTTCGAATCTCCGCTGTGTCTTTTGTATAAGGGGCTTGCTTCTTGCCTAATACTGGAGCTTGAATCGTGGATTATCCACAGTCAGCCTTGAATTCTCTGTAGGTCATGGGGTTCTGCTTGCCTTCTCTTCCTCTCAAACCCAAAGAAAGGAGAGAATCAAAACAACCCCAGGCAGCAGAGCCTATAAGGAGGGGAGAGCTCTGGGGTGGGCAGAGCCATGGCCATCTCCCTGTCATGGATAAAGGGGCAGGTAGCTGGGGACAGACAGCAGAGGACTGAGTCCCTCCTCAGCTCCGGTGTATGTGTGAGGGGCCCTGGAAAGCGCCCGTTAGTGGTGATGGAAAGAGCGATGAGTTATTAATGGTGTTTGTAGTTGTAAGCTAACAGCTGCCATCTCGTGCATTGTAATAACGTGTGTAATGAGAACTCTAACAATGAATTAATCAGTCGTGACTTTGATGACCGTGGCGAGGGAGCTAGAGCATTCTATCTTAACAGAGCTGGGCACATCCTGGCAGAGAGAGGGGCAGATGAGGGCAGGCGAGGACCTGGAGTGGGCAGACCCAGGTGTGCATCTCTCTCAATATCTCCAGAGCTGTGTGACTTGGCACTGCCACGTTACCTCTCTGAGCCTCATCTGTAAATTGGAGATGATGATAATCCTATTCTACGGAGACTCAAGGATTAAACGAGATGATGCCCCTGACAGAGGCAACAGCTCTCTGCCCCTCCCTTGCTTCCTTTCTCCAGCTGTGCTGGCCACTTTGCTGCCCCTGCTGCAGGCCCTTTGCACGTTCTCTCTGCCTGGAATGCTCTCCTGAAGATATTTGCGTGCCTCGCCCCTCCTTCTGGCAGGTCTCTGCTCCAGTGTCACGTCATCAGGGAGGCCTTTTCTGATCCCCTTATCGAATACAGCACTCCCACACTTATCCTCTTTGCCTGCTTGATTTGTTTCACAGCTATTGACCTTTTATATATGTAGTGGTTTATTACTCTATTGTCTGTCTCCCCCTACACTGTAAGTGTCACAAGAACAGGGACTTCTGGCTCACCGTGGAATTTCCAGTGCCCAGCACAGCAGCCAGCCCTTGGGGGGCACTCAGGGAATATTTATTGCATAAGTGAAGGGGTACCCCCTGACAGGCATGGGGTCTGTGCTCTATAAATGGTGACCCAGATAAAAACAGACCCTCGTGAGTGAAGAAACTCTATGGAGAAGCTCCTCTCCAAAGGCTGCCTCTTTGTAGAGAAATTCAGAGTCCCTGGTTTTCTGCCCTCTTCCCTCACTCGCCCCCTCCCGAGTCATCAGAGGGAGAACAGCGGAGCTGATAGTGATCTTGGGTGAGGCTTCAGACCACACCATTGAGAGCAGATGCGTCAGACCTGGGGTGGCGGTGCGTCAGCGCAAAGGGCTTTCTTAGCAGCCGCGAGACCCCTGGATTCTATCTGGAATGTCTCCAAAAGTGGTGTGTGCCCCTGAGTGTGTTGTGAGGTGTGTGCTTTGTATGACTGTGATAAATCCTTGGGAGTGAGCTGGGGTGTGTGTGTGACACTGTGTCCTTGGTTGTAAGCGTTGAGTGAACAATTGTATGTGTAGCTGTATATGAGTGTGTTGGGGGTAGGCTTTGTGTGAAAGGTACGGCAGTGGATGTCTGTGTGAGTGTGTGTGAATTTGCTGTGCACCTTGGTTTGAGGGGGTGTGTGTTTGTGAAGTTCACGGAGATGTGTGTGCTTGTAGGAGAGTGTTCTGTGTGTACATTCCAGCTGTGAGAGGGTGTGGATGATGAGCGTGCGCATGAGGATTGTGTGTGGGCGGGTCAGTGTGTGAAAATGTCTGTGATTGAGACTTGGTGATTGATTGGTCAAGGATTTCTGTGGCCCGGTGCAGTTTTAAAACATCCCCTGAGACTTGTGCTACCAAAGATACCAGTTGTATCATTTTGCTTGTGCTTGTGTGACAAGATATACGGACTCAGAACTATGGAGAGAGGGGTGGGTCTCTTGGGAGGATTTTTGCTGATTGCCGCTGTTTCAATGGAAACACAATTATTTCGTAAGGCCGGGCTGACGGTGTCGGAAATCCCCCGAGCTGGAGCGACGGGGACCACATCCCATTTGATACTAATTGGTTTGATGATGATAATTGTTGTATTGCAGACAGTGTGACTATCTCCTAATTTAATATAATCAATAAGGTAACAACAGCTCAATGCAAATGAGATGTGGGGAACCGTGGGGCCATTTGTAAGTCGCGTTCTTAATGTATTTTCCTAATTAGCTGTAGGCGGGCTCGCCTACCCTGGAGTGTGGAGAAAAGATATCTGAGATGCCACACTTCCTCCAAACCTTCACTTTCAGAGAGGCGCAGGAAGGCCTTACCCTGGGGGTCCCGGGAACCCCAAAGACTTTCTTAGGATCAGCTGACATGGAGTCATGGAGCTAACAATTTAGCAAGACACTTTCCTCCAGATTCATGGCACCCCCAGCTCAAACCCCTGTAGTTTCGCTGCCTCTTCCATCGGACTGGGAAGTGCTCCAGGGCAAGGACTGAGCTTCTCCCATCAGACTGGTCACTCCATTGCTCAAGGGCCTGTGCCTCTTTCAAGGCTCCAAATGCTACTACTGGTGTTTTCTTCATTAGACCTGGGCCTTGCCAACGTCATAGGGGTTTCTTTTCCATTAAATTAGGGTCTCCCTCTGGAGCTGAGCCACGATTCCCCTCTCAGCCAGGTGCTTACTTAGGCTCCTTGCTCAGACCTTCCGTATGTGCACACGTGCATGTGTGTATATTGCAGCGTGCCCCAGATTTTGAGGCAGGAGTGCAGCATGCCAGCAGTGAACGCTTTGGAAAAGACTCTGGACCCAGACTGCCTGGGTTCAGTTCTCAGCCCCAACACCTACTAGCTGGGTGACCTTGGACAAGTTACTTGACCTTTCTGTGCCTCAGCTTCTTCATTCTGTAAATGGGGGAAATAATAGTACCAACTCATAGGTCTTGTGAGTTTTAAATGAGCTAATATCTTAACTCATTTAAATATTTATTAGAATAAAACAAATTAGTTCCTCAGTCCCATTAGTCACACTCAAGTATTCAATAGTCACATGTGGCTAGTGGCTAAAGTGTTGGACAGAGCAGACATCATATATCAGTTAGACATCATTGCCATCATCACAGACCATTCTATTGGAGAGCGCTGCTCTAGATCTGTGATGTTGAATAAGTTGAGCTCCAAGGAGGTCCCAAGCTTCTCCAGATTTTGGTATGGGTGCACCTGTGTTTTCTCCAAATTCTAATTCAGTGTATTGCACCAACTCCTCTCCTGCTGGCAGAAAGAGTCCAGCCCTGCAGTACCTCTTGTCACGTCCCCTGCACCTGATGACCAGGCCTGGGAGCCCTGGTGGCTTTTGCACCAGATGGCCTGGGAGTTATTAACGAGAGACTGTGTGTGTGGGCTGGGGCAGTGTGCTGTGATCATCATTTTAGAGCCTTCCTCAGGGATGTAACAAATGGCATCCCAGCCTGGGAGTTCTCTGGGGGGGGGGGCCACCTCATAAATCAGTGTGAGAGGCCCCCTGTCCCTTCCGAGTCTTCTGGTGGCCCCACAGCTAACACAGGCTGTGGGGCTGCCATGCTTTCCTGCCTGCCATCCTCGCCCCGGCTCTCCAGGCCTCGTGTATGTCATGCTGCCTTGACTTGTCAGCAGCCCCAGGCCCCTGTCCTGGTCTACCAGGAACCAGGGGTCTGATCTTGAAGGAATCACCTTTTCCCTCTAGGCCTCAATTTTCTCATCTGTAAAGTTGGGGGGTCTGGGGAAGAGAGGGAACATTACACAACCTCTGAAGCCCCTTAGAAATGTAATATTTGGGGTCTGCTCTCAGTTCCACCTTCTGGCCCAGGGAAAGGACCGCAGGACTGCGAGTGCAGGGCAAGGAGGGCACTGGAGTCACCTTGTTAAACACTCAGATGTCTGGGCCCCGCTCTGGATCTGCTGCTTCAGGATCTCTGCGGATGATGACTTTGCATTTTTCTTTGCATTTTCCTAGTGATTCTTCTGCATAATAACGTTTGAGAGCATTTGGCTGAGGGCACATGCAGTATTTCCAGTGTTTCTGCTTTGAGAGAGGAAGTGGCCAAGGGATGGGGTACAGGGAGAAGGTTGAGTGAAGAGCCTGGGTGCTGGCGAGGCGAGGAAGGCTGTCTCTCGCAGGGGACCCCCATCCAAAGCCAAGATCCAGACAGTTTGGAGTGAGCTCTGGCTCCGAACAGAAGCACAGCCTGGAGATCTGATCTGAGGGGCAGGTGGCATCACAGGCCTTCCTTCGAGGTGAGGCTGCTCCTCTGGGTTCCTGGGAACAGGGTCTGGCCCTGATGGGAGGGGCTATAGTAACGAGGTGTGAGGGACGTGATTAGGGTCATGGTTAGAGTGAACAGGCTTTGGAGCCAAACAGAATGGGGTTCAAATCCTGGGTTGGTGACACATTAGCCATGTGACCTTGGGCAATTAGTTTAACCTCATCTGTAGAATGGTGACAGTGCTATCTGCCTCATGGGATTAAATAAGCAGCACATATGAAAGCCCCTGGCACATAGAAATACTTGCATGCTCTCCTTCACTGACCAGCCTCCAGAATCCTCCTCGACAAGGCTCAGAGTGATATGGAGGCCTGGATAGCATTTGGATATTAAGAGTAACTGCCCCATGCACCAGTTTCTACAATTTACCAGCACTCTGATGTCCATTATCTCACAATGGCCATGTGGCAAACTTGATGGGAAAACGGAGACTCAGAGAAATTCAGTGACTTGCTCAAGGTCGTTTGCTGGGACATAGGAAAGGGGAGGGTACACATCTGTTCTAGCTGAGGCCCATTGTCCCACGGTTGGTCACCCGATGGCTGCTGGTGACAAAGCTTTCGTGAACTCCTTAAAGACAGTGAATTTGTGGGGCACAGTGGGGTGAGGTAGAGCCATAGGCAGACTCCTGGGGAATTTCAACTTGGGGTGGGCTCCTGCTTAGCCAGCTGACACTGGGAATGAGTTTCTGTTGCAAGAGAAGCTTTGCCCTGCCCTCTGTTTAGGGTGCGCTGGTGGGAGTAGGGCATGGGGAGGAGTGAGTCTGTTCCCCTGCCTCTGATCTTGCAGCCTGGCCTTCTTGGTGTCGAGCCAAGTCCCAGTGTCTCTCCCTGTGACTTATTCACCACCTGCAGCTGTGTTTTCAGGAACTAAGTGGAGAATGAGGCTGCCAGCTTGGGAAGGGCTAGGGTAAACAGACCACACGTGTAGGCAGTGGTTAACATAAGTAGCTGCATGGTTCTGGGCAGGCAGGGGGCAGAGCTGTCAGCCCAGGGCAGCCCAGGCATGATTTGGGGCAGGCTGGAGGGAGTCATGGTCAGGCGGGAAGCAGAGCTGGGCAGGCATCTGGCTATGGAGTGAGCGGAGGTCAGACAGGACGTGGTGTGAGCTGACAGCCTCAGGCAGAGACTTCAGGACCATGGACAGCTCTACAGGCGTTCTGTTCTCCCACACCTCTGCAGAGCTTCATCCTCAAACTCACTTGATCCCCCCAGCTCTCTGGTTCTTAAAGAACCTTTGCAAACCCCCTTCTTACCTTGGTCTCTGAGAAGCCCCTGCAACACTCCTTCTCAAGCTCTGTTTCCTGAGAGATGCCCGTGACTTTGACCTACCTGGGGGGGGTTCTCTGAAGGTTCATATCCTTCAAGGGTCCAGTTTGTTGGTGAGTGATTCTTGTCATCCTCTGGGGCTCCAGTATTTTTAGCCCAGGGCCTGGGCCCAGAGAGGGACTCAGTCTTTACATGAGCAGGCCACCCAACTGTGCCTGAGTTGTAGGGACTCTCTGCTTCTTAGCCAGTCATGCTCCCCACTCCAGGGTCCCTAATGCCTCCTACTGACACTTCTCCCCGCTCCTCTTTTCCTCTCCTTCTGCTGTGACTGCTTGAGTGAATCATGGCTGAAGATCAAAAGTCACAAGTGGAGAAGCTTTTCCCACTAATGAGCTCTCCGAGGGCCCCAGACAGCTCCTCCCTTTGCCCCGCCCTGCCCTGTTCACTTATTTATAAGGAGGAAGAAGGAAGAAGGGCCAATCGGCTCGCAACACTGCCAGTCAACAACCAGAGGGAGGAAGGGCAGAAGAGGATGACTCAGTCATCTGCAAGAGGGCAAATGGAGAATTATTAAACTTTCTATTTTTCTCAGCATAATATCACAGAGGCCAATTCCATCATGTTGCACATGAGAGCTGAGGGGCAGTCTGAGGCCCCAGAGAGGTGAAGTGACCTCTAAATCCACATGGCCAGTGATGACCAAGCCAAGAACTGGAATCCAGGTCTTTTGATTTGCAGCCCAGCACTAGTCCCACCATAAAACTTCTTTAGAATGTGTTTATTTTGAAAACCGGAGTGAAGTCTCTGTTTTAATTGATAGCTTGGCATTTTTCTGTCTGTTGACACTTTGATAAATTTAGAAGAAACGGACTTATTTTGGGACATCTGGGGACTTGCAAAAAGATCAAGATTGCCACTATGATGATGTCTTCACTCTGCCACCATGAAACGAAATGGCAGTTGACACGAACGTTTTCCAGGAGACATACTGTCTTTAATTTGTAATGAGTTTCAACATAATTTGGCTTGTGGGTAGAAGTTACTATGGATATGCCTGCACTGAACATGACCTGTAAATCAGAGTCATTATTCCTTACGTAGGTGCATTGCTTGTTCCACTGTTGAAAAGGCAAGCAGAGGAGGTGGCTAAGGCAGTGTGTGTTATGAGTGGTTGTTACCCTTCTTATTTCTGATAGGGGGTAGGGAAGCATTTGATGTTTAGTGTTTTGGTGGGATGTGGGTCGGGAGAAGCTGAGTGTGGGACTGTCCATATAAAGTCTGGTATCTTGAGGTTCCAATTGTCCTTTCCAATCCATCTTGCCACTTCCCTCTCACCGCCAAATGTGAGAGGACTGGAGATACCCAAATGTCCCAGGACTGAAGAATCCACTTGGAGTGTTTGAAAATGATCTGAATCCAGTTTCCTTTTCTACATAATCAATCCTAAAGGCCGCAGGGTAAGTTTCTCTTGCGAGACTAGGGGCTGCCTCTGGGGCAAGCCTGGCAGACTCAATCTGCACAGTCCTTGCAGGACTTAGGAGGGAACAGCAGGGGCCTGAGTTCAGTAGCCTGAGCGCAGAGTATGGACCACTTGGGTCAGGAGGACTCTGAGAGTGGCTTCTTCTCACACCATTTTGCTACATCTAGTGGAGAATTGACTATCCTGAGCAAGATTCGGCTGATTGCAATCTTCTTCCTGAATCCAGGCTCCCCTACTGGACACCCCCCTGCAGATGCCCACAGTCATATCTAGAAACCAGCTCATTTTCCCCTAACCTTGCTCCCACCCCTGTGTTCCAAAAAAGTCACTGTTATCCAGCCCTGGTCAGTACCCTTCATAGATTCTACACCAGGGTGATGAGCAGCATCTTATAAGACAACACTGAAGGCACCACTTCCCACTTTTTGCTTTCAATCGCTTGCTACCCTCTGCATCCCTTTGCCTTATACCTAGATTCTCTGTATTTGTTTAGCTTCTTAAAATTTACTGCCTTGTGCTTATTATGTGTCAGGTACCAAGTCCTTTAGATACATTATCTCACTTAATCTTCATTGTAACTCTTTGAGGTAGGCACTATTATTATCCCTGGTGAGGAAACGGAGGCACAGAGAGGTGAAATATTTTGCCCCAGGTCGTACAGTAAATGAAGAGCAAAGCTGAGATTGAGTCTTGGCTTTTTGACTCCAGAGTGTGTTCTCTGAGCTGTGATTCCACAACACCTCCCAAACGCCAAACCAAAGAGGCATTGGAATTAGTTTTTCTTCAAGATTCTACCTCTCAGATGGATCACCTCGGACCGCCCATCCATCCATCCATCCACCCACATTTTCATTCAACAAATATTTATTGGATATATCTACTACGTGCCCAACATTCTGCCAGATGACTGTGGGAGCGAAACCAGACCTTGCTCTCCTGGAGCTGGCAGACTTCTCATCAGATAGATAGATAACACATTGGTACACCAATGAATGTGTGTTTACAAGTGGACATAGGTGTCCTGAAGGAGAGGGACACAGCTCCTGCATCAAAGCCCAGGACTGGCAACCCAGGTTCCTGTATCCCATTTCCCAGCCATGACCCAGACCCCTGGACCCCCATCTGATACCATTTCCTAAGCCTAATAGTTTTCAGGGGCTTCCACCAGTCCAAGTTCCCAACATAATGTCCAAAGCATCTTCCCCACCTGCCACAGTTTCCTGGGGTGGACAGTGCCTTCAAGGGTGGCCAATTCTAACTGTTCTTCCAGAACACTGAAGGCAAGTTTTTTTTTTGCCTTTGTTGGCCCCACAAACCTCCCTGATTATTTGATTATAGATAGCATTATTTTCCTTCACCTTGACCAGCAGTTGAAGCCCTTTTGGGGGGCATGGATCTCCTTGAGAGATTGACAAAAATAAGAACATTCTTTGAGGAAAAAATGCCTCCCTGGATTTCCAAGCTACCCAGTACTCAAAAATAACCCCGAGTTTGCATCCTAGATTGGGAAGATACCTTTTAAGGCTGAGTGGGTTGTACTAGTACACAGCACACTAATATACTCAGTATACAGGTGATACCCCTAGAAGTTCACTTCCTACCGAGATATAGATGCTTCCGTCTTCCTCACCCAAGCAGAATTCGCTTGTATCTCATTACTCTCCTTCATCTTCAGCAGTGATTGAAGGCCTTTTTTTTTTTGCCATGGTTCTCTTTGAGAGGTTATAAAAATTGAGAGGTTGATAAAAAGACTTCCTTTGAGAAAAATGCGCATGCTCAGAACAATTTGCACACAACTTCAGGGGGTTTGCAGTCTTCTTGTGGCTCATCCATGGGTCCCAAGTGGAGAATTCCAAGCCTGAAAGATGCCCTTTCTTAGTTTTGATGGCTTCTTCCTCTCGGCATGATCTATGAACACTTGGGCATTATTAATGGTCCAGCAACTGGTCAGTATCTGGGGCATTCCATGAGTTTCCCAGGACAGTCTCTAAGACACCATTGAGGGTGCCAGGGACCAGTCTCAGGGATGGAGATGCTGCCTGGTGCTCCTCCAGATTCCACTAGCTGGAGGTCCAAAGAACACAGGTTGTCAGCTTCATGGCTTCCAACCATAACTGCCCACTCGGATGTGCACTCTCTGCCTTCTGTTAACTGGGCTGATAGAGAGAGACACCCAAGACTCATCTCAATAATTCGTGGCAGGGAATCTAAGTATGTAGTGCAGGGAAAACAAGTATGAGCACATGTACTACACCCCACCCCCACCCCAACCCAACGCCCGTGATGGATGTTGCTAGTCAAACAGAGCTTTCTTTCCCATTGGGCCCAGATATGGTCTTACAATCCTTTTCAGATAGTAATTTAGGTAGACACCACCAATCCATCAGAGTTGGCATGTGGGATGAAATATTTTTGCCCTCCTGGATGCAGGGGAATATGGGCTGGTCATTTTGGCTCTTGGTCCACCTCTTTCCAATCAGATCCCACAGCCCAGCTGTCCTAGAACTCCAGGCCTCTGATCTTGGAGAATCCTCAGACACTGTCCATCAGGTTCGCCAAGCTGTATCCCGAGGGTGACCCGAGGTCCCTTTCTGCATTCTCCTGTATTAATTTGTCCAGTCCTCAGCTAAGTGTCTTCAGCATCCTTTGTTTTTCCCCAGCTTCGCTTCAGAGACCTCAGGTTGGACCCTTATTACCTCGAGTCTAGAAACGTCAAGAATGTCCCCATTCTTACAACTCCTGTAATCCATGCACCATGCTTCCTCAAGCATACGATGCACCATATCATTCCCTTTTTTGAAATTCTTCAGTCCTTTAAAAGAGGAAATCCATGCTTTTTACCATGGCATATACAGCCATTTACAGACTGGTCCCAACTTCTTTATCAATTTCACTTCTCACCACTCCCCTGTACCGTAGCAAGTTCTTTCAACACGTGCCCTCATATTCTGGGCTTTCACACACATCATTGTCCTAGCTCGTGCTGTTCCTTCTGTTTGGAATGCCTCCTCTGTCCCACTCCCAGCCCCTTTCTTTGCCTGGTGAACTCTTACTCTTCTTTCAAGACCCTCCTCAAGAGCCGTCTGCTCTGTGAAACCCTCTCTGTCCCACGCTGCATTTGTGATTCCATTTTTCCCTCCCTACTGAGCTCACTGTGCATTTCTCTATCCTGGTAACTTCGACTCTGTCTAGTAATTGCCTGTTTACTATGAGACAGTGTCCGACATGTCCCTGTGTCCTAGCACTGAACCCAAGGCAAGCACAGAGCAGGGAACTTGTTGACATGCACTGCATGTAACTCACAGTGGGTAAGGACCCCAGCCTTCTCTTTCTGACCCCGAAGGCAGCACGTGGTCTTTCCTCATATCTTGCCAAGCAAAAGCAGCCTTCATCTTTTAAATGGTGGCTTTCCTCCTCCTTGCAGAAAGGGCACCTCATTGAAATTCACCAGGAATGGGCAGTTTGTGACATGAGTCTGGTGGCCAGCCAGAGATACAGCTGCCAACACCCAGCACTCCTGGAGGCAAAAGGGATTTTGCTCATGAACTGCAGGCACACCTTTTATCCCTCCCTTAGAGTCCTGGGGGAAAACAACTCTTCCCCTTTCTCCACTGGCCTCTCTCAGGCCCCTCTGGCTTCCCTTTTCCTGTTTTGTGATGCTGGGGAAGTGAGGGGGCTGGAATCCCCTTAGCGATGGTGGAAATGGGGGTGTGTGAGAGGCCTGCTCAAAGAGATTTGGGGAGGAGCTGGTTGAGTGGGAGGGGGCTGCAGGCTTAAACTTAGAGCTTGGTTAGTGCATGTGACTCTCATCTGTATCACTGGATAAGCACAGATGATGGGGTCCTCAGTGAGTCCAAGGTAGTCCATGGGCTCATGGCAAGATAGTGCCCTTGGAGGTAATAATAAAAATAACATTACTAAGAATAGCATGTCACCATGTAGCCCTGAGAGGCGCTGTGCTCAATGGTTTTCATGTATTAACTCCTTTAGGTCCTTAATACAACTCTTTGTGGTAGGTTTTATTATTATCCCCATTTTACAGATGAGAAAATGGAGGCCACGGAGAGATTACCTTACACTTACTGTTCTCTGAGTAAATGGGGAAACTGAGGTTGACCCAGACACCACTGGAGGGAGGTCATGGACGAGACCGTATTATAAGTATAAGAAGAAGAGTGTTGGAAATCCCGAGGACATTCTGGCTGCAGCCTTGAGAAAGTTATTTTGCTTCTCCAAGCCTGTCCATTCTTATTTAAGCAGTAGGATAATTACATCCCTTGGAATGTTCAACATAAGGATTGGATGAACTCATAAGTAAGATGCCTAGCACATTATAGATAATCAATAAACAGTAGCTGTCATTATTAATTACCTAATTGCTCCCTCCTTTGTGTTCTTTCTGTTTCATAGCTTCCCTTCTGAGCCTTATCAGATTATTTTAATCATCTTATCATATATCTGTCTTGCTGCTACACTTTAAGCCCCTCAAATGCAACCATCAGCTCTTATCTTCCTCTGGGATCTCTAGCTGTTGATGGGAATTTTCCTAGGAGGGAACTGAGGCTTTGAAAGGAAGCTATTTGCCCAAGTGGACAAGCTAGTAAGTGGAAGAGCCTGGATCCCTCCCAGGACGTAGTGCAGATTATTTTCTGACCCACAATCAGTAGGTGAGTGACAGAAGATCACAGTCCAGGGCCTGCGATGGCCTGGGTGGGAAGCTGCAGGTCCCTGGGCCCTGCAAGAGGGGAAAATGGGAATAAGAGTCAATGACCCCTCCTGGGTCTGAGCTCCCAGGCCCAGGGAGGAGGGGGCCCACAAGAGATGGATGAGACAGGGCTTGGTGGGTGATCAGATGTGAGGGTGAGCGACAGGAAGGAGTTGAGATTGACTTCCAGGTGACTTTGGAATACAGCAGAGATACGAGAGTCTGTGGATAACAAGGGAGGGTCATGAATTAGATTCTGGAAACACTCAGGGGCAGGAGTTCACTGGACAGCCTCCTTAGGGTCTCTAGCAGGCACTTGTGGGCAGGGCCCTGACATCTGCCACAACCTATGACCCCATGATGTGGTTGTCTCCTGAGTTGGCAAAAGTACAGCACTAGAATTGGACGATAGGGCTCGAATTCTGGCTCTACTGTGACTTGTAACTGTACGACTTTGGGCACATTAATGAACGTCTCTGAGTCTCAGTTTCATTTTCTGTAAAAGTGGGATGATTAGAAATTACCTCCTAGCATGTTGATGAGAAGGTCAAATGAGATAAAACAGCTCAACAATGAAACATAGTAAGAGCTCAATAAATAATGACCATTATCATTAGCTGCTCCTTATGCCAGGATGCTGACACCCCTTGTCTTGGCACCCTCCTCCCTATTTCAGTCTTGCCCATCCCACCGGTACTAGATACCTAACTGTTCATGAAACATGCTCTAAACCTCTCCATATTTCAGAGACCCTTGTCCCTTAAGCATCCCCTCCAGCCCTTTTGGGCAACTGGCAGAGAGTTGTGAGTTATTGTGCTCCCCCAATGAGATATCACTTGCATTTTAACTGTACCTTCCATGCCTTGACCCCTGGGTGTGACTAATGGTGGGAATGTATCAACTGATAGGGTCAGGGCAGCTATTTTGGGGGCACACGGATCTTTCTGGTGCTGGTTAAACCAACACATTCAGAAGTTGTCTGCTATGCCTTCATGTATGGACGTCTGTAATGAGTTTAAAGCTCAGAGTGAGAGAGGATCTAGAACTTCTCACTGGGGATTAAGTGGGAGTGAGGGACTACATGCCCTTTTGCTTGAGCAGTCGTTTGGTGACATCAGCAGTCCTCTCAATAGAACCAGGATGCCCTGGCATTATTCCACTTCTCTCTGTCTCTTGCTCCCAGGTTCCAGCAAGGCAGGGGAGGTAGTGGACAACTACCTGACGTTTGCCATGTGTTCAGGAAATGTGGAAGGGAGGGAGGAGAAAGCCATCCCCTGAGGATGAGGAAGCCCATGTTCAAGTCCTGCCCCTCCCTTCCTCAGGTGGGTGGTCTTAGATGAGCAACTGCCTTTCCTTGAGCCTCAGTTGCCTATAACGTGGGAATGATAATACCTGACTCCTATAGCAGACCAACATTTAGACCAAAATATGTTCAGTTGTTTGATGCAGAAATTGAAGCCCAGGCTGCAGACGGGGCTGCCAAGGTCATAGAGCCAGAGTTTGGCTGCAAACCCAGGTCATGAGGTAGTGCTTAGTCAAGTGTTGCAAGAGAGTAAGGGATGGTGGTGTATCATTAAGGGACTGTCTTGGTCACACCTGATTACTTGTTTCGGCTCTCAGACCCAGGGAAGGAAGGAGAATTGCCCTCTGCTGGATCATTTACTGCTGCACTTTCAAAGCCGGGGGGTGTTCCTGGAGGATCCTGTAAGGCTCAGAGACCTTGACAGTGTGTATGTGTCTCAGGGGTCACAAGCCCTGGTCACACACAAGATGTAGGCTGCCTTTAAGCTCATCTCAGGGACTCTGCAAAGTTTTAGGTCTCAACTCAGCTGCAAAATGAATGAACTGCTCATCTCACCAGCACAGAGCACATTTGAGCCAAACTCCTCGCTCAGTTTTATGGGGCCAATACATCTGCAGAATCACTTACCCGTCACTCTGCAGACGGAATGCATTATTTCGGAAAACTTTCTTTTTCCTTTTCCCCAAAAAACTTTTATTCCCTGGCGGAAATGGTTTATCAACGTCTTTAAAAAACCGCTCAGATCTTCTTGGCAACCCCTCATACCATAAAAGAGTGGCAGTGCGAATGCAAATGAATTGGAGGGCATTAAAAAACCCTCTTGCTTCAGCAGCTGAAGTGGAGAAGGGCCGGATGATGGATAGCGCTCGGCTTTCTGCTGAGCGATTTTGCTCTTTTTACGGCTGCCGATGGCTGACATATTTCATCTTTTGTTTCCTTTACTGCCGCTTAAGCAACCACCCTCAGGCTGGGGGTATGTCCCTGGGCGCCCACTCATCGTGCCCCCTGGGGAGGGCTCCAGCCAGCTGCTTTTTGCACTCACTGCCTGATTCAGGGAAGGCATGGGATGGCCCAGCTGGGTGGGGCCCCGAGGGAGCGCCCTCCCGTAATTGCTGAGCTCAGTTGCAAAGACTGCTGAAGGGGCAGAAATTTTCTCCACTCGCCTGAGGGGACACACGCCCGGGACACACGCCCGCTTCTATTCCACTCGTGTTTATTGAGGCCAACAGCATGCCAGGCACAGTGAGGACCCCAAGATGTGAAGGATACAGCCCTGGCTTCAATGCTCGTACCATCATGTTGGGGAGGAAACTCATCCCTAAACAGTTGCATGCACAGACACGCGCAAAGCGAAACCTTCCCGCAGGCACTCACACTTATCTGTGTGCATGCGGGCACATGCTCACACTCACGTACACAGCAGTGCAAACGTACGGGGAAACACAGTCACCCACACAAATGCAAGCGCACACATACCTGAGCGTGCACAGAAACACACACACGACCAAGCCCCATCAACTCTCAAACCCGTGTTTATTTGCACACATGCACACACGAACACAAATACATGTTCCTGCACACCCACAGATGAGGAAGTGAAACAATAAAACAAGACTGTGTGTCATCTGAAGCCAGAGTGAGCGGGCAGATGAGAAAGAATTCAGAGGATGTTGCAGTGGAAATAATGCTGATGTAGGAAATTTGCCTTCTAGGTTCCCTTTAGCTGTGTGACCTTGCTCAAGTCTCTTAACCTCTCTGAGTCTCAGTTTCCTTATTTGAAAAGGAAACCCTTCTGGATACAAGAACTGATGATTTTGTGAAATCAGAAGTTCAGAAGTCCCCGTGGGCTGAAGTAATCACATTAGCAGCAATAATAATATTGAGCACTTCTGATGTGCTGTGCTCTGTGTTAAGGACTTGTTATACGTTATCCCTTTTATTCTCCACAACAAGCCTAAGAAATGAGTACAATGATTAGCTGCGTTTTACAGGTGAGAAAACTATGGCTCAGAGAGGTAAAGTTGCAAACCCAGGGACACACAGCAAATAGTGGTGGAGTCTGTATTTGAACCCAGGCAGGTTGACTCCAGGCCTGCACTTTTGGCTACATTGACCATGTGCTGGGTTGGACTTGAGCTGGGCACTGGGGACCAGGAGAAGAAGGATACACACTTCCGGCTCTTGAGAGGCCCACGGTCCAGTGGGGAGGCAGCCGCGTACTGGACAATTGGAGCGAGCTGTGTTGCTTGATGCCGGGGAGCTTGGGCTCCTGGACGCTCACATCCACATGCCTGTGACACCTCTCGCTTGTGTCTTGTGGGCCAGGGAAGCTCAGCCTGACCCCGAGTGGGTGCTACTGGGTGGGGTTTCTCTGGGTTGGGTGAGGACTGTGTATCCAGATAATGAGCTTCCGGTCCAGCTTGCGAGGCCAGAGCACTTCAAGGAGAGTATGTCGTGTGTGTCTTTGTGTCCCTGGTGAGGACACGCAGTGCTAGCCTCTGTCCTGGCTGGGCCTGGGCCTGGGCCTGGGCTGGGGCCTCCACAGCTCGCTGTGATGGCCTTGGGCAAATTAGTTAAAGAGCTTTTCTCCAGAGGGTTGCAGCCCGGCACCAGGGCAGGGCCGGGACTTGGTTATGGAGAGTGGGCTGGATTTTGGTCCCCTGCTCATCTCTCTATGTGGTGACCTTGGTAGGGCCAGAGGGAGGGAGGATGGCCCGGCGTGGGGAGATCAGAGGTCCCCACAGGGCTCTCCCCTGCAGGGGGAGAAGAAAGGCTGGAGGACCTTCTGTTGGTCCTCCAGAGAGGGGCCCGCTCCACCCTGGGCGGGCTGCAGATGTGGAGGAAGGCGTTAGGAAGACAGGGCTGCAAACCACAATAAAACCACAGGGAGCAAAACAGCTGTTCAGGATCGCACGTGGGGGAGTGAGGGGCAGGCGTGTGATCTGCATGCAGGTCAGTCTGACTCCAAAGGTCAGACACCCCACCCTGGCCCTGGGCTGTGCCCCCACATCGGCCCTGAGCACCTACCGTGTGCTTGTGGGATGGGGCGAGGCCGTGGGACAGAGGGAGTCAGAGGATGCTGAGACAGCTGCTGATGCAGAGGATACGAACTGGTCGGGGAAACAGGAAGCAAACGTCTGAGTTCACACACGGAGTGAAGGACAGCAAGTTTACCTGATGGAACTTTCTAGATAGAAACCGCTTCCATGAAAAGTTGGCCTGACTTTCAGTTTTACCTTCCTTGTGCTGTCGGCCTCCGTCCAGTCCAGCTTTGGGGCTGTGCGCTCCATGGATGCAGGACACCTG
The DNA here is from genome assembly GCF_041296235.1 of Equus asinus. Taxonomy (NCBI): domain Eukaryota; kingdom Metazoa; phylum Chordata; class Mammalia; order Perissodactyla; family Equidae; genus Equus; species Equus asinus. Next base: position 85,320,863 of record NC_091794.1, read on the forward strand.
TCCCAGGGCCTCAGGCACAGCCTGTCTCCAGGGGACTTGCAGTAACTATTTATAAAGTGAGTAAGTCCTTCCCAGCTGCAGACCCCTTGACCCCAGGGGCTGGGTAAGACCCCTCAAGCCACACGCTCCTGTCTTTCCTCCCACTTTAAATCTGTGCAACTCCAGCCTGCGTCCGTCTTCCCTATCCCTTGGGCATCCTCATTCTTTTCAAGGACAGGTGGTCTAGGTCACCTCCGAGGGTCCTTCTAGAATCCTTTCCCCTTTCTTCCTGTAGAAATCTCTTGTTCTCCAAAGGCCCAGGTTCTCCTTGACTGCGTTATGGGCCCTCAAGAGGCCCAACCATGTGCCATGGGGACCGAGGAGAGAGGACTCCTCTCTCCCCTGAGCCACGTGGAGAGGTTCGTTTCGTCCATCCTGGTGCTGGGGCAGGGCCTCAGGGAAGGAAGGCACGCCATACTTGGGTTTCTGCCCTGACCTTGGGTAGAGCAGCCCGGGGCTCCCTGGCTAGACTCTGGGTGCTGGGATGGGTGCCTGGGGACCACAGAGTCCTGTCTTGTACTGGTGTGTTCAGGACAAAGACTGCCCAGACAGGGGCATTGTTGGGAACATCCCCTTATTGCTCTGTGAGTGGTCATCACCACCTCTGTGTCTCTGGGCTTCTCTCTGCCCTCATTCTCCTTGACTCTCTCTGAAGCTGGAGAAAGCTGGTGGTCCCCCTCCTCAGGCTTCGCCCCTCTCCCTCCGCTCCCCACATGATCTGAGCCGACCCTCCTCGCCAGCTGTCCCCACAGACTTCTTGCCTCGTGCTCCCTTTCCTGCCGTCTCTCCACTGCCTGCTGACCGATGCTCAGTCCCCTCCCCCGAGACTCTCCGTCACCACCGGACACCCTGTCTTCGGAAAATTTTATTGAGGTGGAATTCACACAACCGAGAGTTAACCATTTTAAAGCGAACAGTTCAGGGGCGTTTAGTACATTCACAGTGTTGTACAACCATCACCTCTATCTAGTTCCAAAACATTTCCATCGCCAGAAGAAAACCCCGGAACTATTGAGCCATTGGTCCCCGGTCTCCCTTCCTCCCAGCCCATGGCAACCACCAGTGTGCTCTGTCTCTGTGGATTTACCCATTCTGGATATTTCATATAAACGGAATCATACACTATGTGACCTTGTGTCTGGCATCTTTCACTGGGCCTAATGTTTTTGAGGTTCAGCTGTGTCGTAGCCCGTGTCAGTATTTCACTCCTTTCCGTGGATAAGCATATTCTATTGCATATAAATACACCACGATTTGTTGTCTCTTCATCTGTTGAGGACAACAGGCTGTTCCCACCTTTTGGCTGTTGTGACCGGCACTGTTCTCCATGTACCGGTGTTGTTTGAGCATCTGTTGTCACCTCTTTTGGGTAGACACCTAGGAGAGGAATTGCTGAGTCACATGGTAAGTCTGGGTTTAACTTTTTGAGGAACCGTCAAGCTGTTTTCCATTTTCCATTCCCCCCAGCCATGTACGTGCCTTTTTTGGGGGCAGGTCTGACTTGCCAATGCCACCCAAAGCCCGCCCGGAGTGCCTCGTTACTTACTGCGGAGGTTCTCGAAGGCCTGGCCGAAGGACTGCAAATTTAATACGTAAAACTGACAAAAGAGGAAAGGGCCAGCTCAGAGAGACGCAGGGACAAGGGGCCGCAGCCCAGCGGCCTCTCACTCTGCACGGCCGCCTCAGAACCTCTGAAAACCGCTGTCTAGGGCAAGCCCCATGTTCTGTGGAAGAGGAAATGGAAGCCAAGAGAGGGCAAGGGATGTGGCTGAGGTCACACAGTGAGTTAGTGGCAGAGCCAGGATGGGAACCAAACTCTGGCTCCCTGTAAAGTGCTCTTCTTTTTGAAAGGCAAAAGTTACAAGCCATATGTGCTTGCAATACTAAACTCAAACACTGAAGAAATGTAAACTGAAAAGTCAGTTTCTTCATCTCTATCTCCTGCCTTCCCCTCCAGGGACAATGTCAAGTGTGACTGCGGCCTTCCAGGCTTTTTCCTGCATGCACACACTCACACTCACACACACCCACCCACACACACGTCCACCCACCTACGGACACATACACACCTACATCAGTTTTTTTGCTTGTTTATTTTTGCAAAAACAGGATTGTATTAGACTTACTGTTCTGCGATTTGCTCTTTTCTGGGGGGAGCTCTTAAAATCTGGAAGGACCAAGCACTTCCCTGGAGAGCTTACAGTTGGAGTGACATGCCATGGAAAAACGGATCTCAGTTATATGACCAAAGAAGGGACACGGGCTTAGGGACCCACAGGCTGGGGCTGGACTTACACAGGTGCGGTGGTATGACGGGGGGACCAGCTGAGACAGGCGTCCCAGAGGGGACGAGGGAGCTGAGCTGGATCGATGGGCTGGTGTCAGGGAGGTGCGAGGGATACTGGGCTGAGAGAAGGGGCTGAGCTGTGGAGGGCCTTGAATGCCGAGGAGAGGAAATGGCAAGTTATCCACCAGGCAGTGGGGAGCCACTGGAAGAGAAAGAAGAAGTGGTGCTTCTGGAAGAAGGAAGAGCCGTCTCCGTTGTGCGTGCGTGTGCGCCTGCGTGTTTGGGTGTGCGTCTGCCTCGGAGGTGGCAGGGCACCGTCTGGGAGTTTGGATGGCGCTAGCAGGAAGGAGCCGAGTGGGAGACTGTGGCCCTAGCGATGTGATAGGTGTGAATGGATGTGATGGATGGCCGGGGCAGTCTATGAGAGCGGACAGAGAGATGACCTGGAGGAAACTTCTGAACCGGTGGCCAGTTGGCAGCAGGGAAGAGGGAGAACCAGAGAGATGTGAGGACTTGACCTTGTGTAAATGGGAGCAGAGGTGAGGCCGCCAGTAACTGGAGGTCAGGATGGGGTCGGGTCTTGGGAGTGTGAGGCGGAGGGGCTTGGGGGCTCCAGATCTGCATGCCCCAGGTGGAGGTGAAGGTGAGACCAGGATGTTGAACCATGGCTCATGCATTCTCAAAGGGGCAGGGCCAAGCCTGGCCTACTTGCGATGCCCTCAGCCTGCCCACTCTCCTTCCTGCCCCCCCCTTTCCACTTTCCCCTCTTCTGCCCTGTAAGGAGCATCCTGTCCTGGCCAATCTCATCCTCAGGATTCTGTGAGCCAGAACTGGACCATGAGACGGAGGGAATGGCAGAAGAGTCAGAGGTTCTGGCTGCAGGGTCATTTCAGGGTTCTCTTTTGTTGTGGAAAATGAAGGTAAGGGAGGAAGGAGAGGGAAAAAAGCCTAAAGCCTCAAACAATTAGGGAATGAGTTGCTGGCAAAGAGGTGGAGAGGGGAAGAGACAGGAGAGCCGAGAGAGCTGGGAGTGTGAGGGGAAGAATTTTAAGTTTTGGAGGATGTGAGGCTCTGGGGAAAGGAAGAGAAAGGAGGAAGGGGGTTTCTAAGAGTCTGCAGGGTTTGAACGGGATCCTTTTACAATGCTTTGAGAGATTCAAGTACAGATTGGAATTCCTTTTTAATTGCCTTTGGCCGACAGACTGTGTCCTTTGAATGTAGAAGCAAGGCGGGCGGGCCACCTGGGGCAGAGGAGTTCATCTGGATTGCATAAGAAATACTTTCTCCTCCCCGGCTTCACGTTTTGTTTCTGAAAACGGGATGCGTGTGAAAATGATGTACGCATTGTTACTAAATTAATGATGGAATTTAGGATGAAGGGCGTCAGAGACAGTAGGAAACATAATAGTTAGCATCTCAGTTGAAGGAACAGAAAGCCACTCAAAGTGGCTCAGTCATAAAGGGAACTTTGCTCTAAAGATATTGAGCATCTCCTGGAGGGATGGAGCTGGTCCTCAGGACAGGACTGGAACAGCCAGCTGGAGACCACCAACATCCCTTTCCATCTCTGCTCTTCTCACAAATCTTCCCATGTCCGTCTTGCTGGGTTTTTTTTCTCTGCAGGCCAGCTTCCTTTCCTTTTCTGGTCCACGCGGCGGAGAACTCCTCTGTGGTTTTGCGGGTTCCATGCAACAATGCCAAATGCCTCAGAAGGAGCTGAACATCCCTCTGCTCCAGCTCCACCTTCTTGGAGAATGACTCTGATTGGCTCTGTCAAGGTGATGCCCCCTCCACCCCATGCTGACTTGCGGCTGGTGGAGTGGAGGGCGCAGAATCCTGGTTGCTGGAGGCCCCCAGCAGCCCTGTGGCAGGCAGCAAAGTGCAGCCCCTGGAGACGAGCCGGCTGGGCAGACAACCCCGAAGTTGTTCTCAGCAGACCTCTCTCCTTTGGAGGGCTTAATTACTATACCGATCCAAGAGTGGCTGAAAAAATCTGATGTTCCCCACGCTTCAAGACAGAGCTAAACCCCCTGCGTTTCTTCTGCCGCTCTGAGGGGGACCCGGGAGCAAAGGGGAGAAGGGCCTCTTTTTGGGCTGCAGTCCTGCAGCTCCTCTCCCTTGGCTGTGCTCTGGCTCAGCCCCACCCCGCTGGCCTGGGCCAACCCTGCTCCCAGCCCCGAGGGATTGAAGTCTGGCGCCCTTGGGCGGCTCTGAGTCCTCCTCCCTTCATTGGTGCTCCAGAGCTTTGTTCTGGCAAATGGACCCCCACCAGACCCCCATCGCGGGAGCCTGCCTGGCCCTGAGGCCTGTCTCTGAAGGACTTTCTTCCTGCCACTCCCTGTCCCTTCTCTGTGACTGGACACTGACCCTCAGCCCTGGCAGCCCTGCTAAGGCCCCCACCCCACAGCTCCTCGTGGCCCTGGTTCTGGCGCCGTGCCAGCTGCTGGCCTCAGAGGTCACGGTGGTGCTGGCAGGGCGATTATTCCATGGGCAAACCCCCACATGGGGGCACCACGCAGGGTAAACCCTTCAGCTTCAATGACTTATCCAGTCTTTTGCAATTGAACAACCTGGAAAGCAGGTATTTTCATTTTAAAAAGCATGATAATAATACCTTTAATAGGCTTTCACGCCCTGACAGGTTTTGTTCTAAGCACTTAATTTGTATTATCCCCTTAATCCTCACAACCACTTTCAGAAGTGGTCATCACCTCCAGTCAAAGAGGAGGAAACCGAGGCGCAGAGAATTCAAGTCACGGGCCCAAATTCTCCTTTAAACCCAGGCAGCCTGGCTCAGAGCCCACGACCCTCCCCACCATGCACGCTGCCTTGTGATTGCTGTAAATTCGTGTCGTTTCCGAAACCCAATTTTACTTTGGATTTTGTAGTGGGCAAGGAGGACGTGTAGCGGAGGGAGAACAATCCTCTACCCTTTGGGTCCTTCTGGTCGGGCTACGAATTAAACTGATGTGAGACAGAACAACGGGAGAAAGTCAAGCTTTATAACCTGTGTACATGGGAGAAACCCAGGAAAACGGGAGCAACTCGTCAAAATGGCCAGGCTGCCAGCTTAACACCATCTTCAGCTAAAGACAAAGGAGGGTGTGGGGTGGGGCGTGGTTTGGGATTTCAAAGGGGAGGAAGGCAATTCACATGGAAATGGGAAATCAAGTGTTTGGTAGATAGAGCTTTGAGAAGAGTGGGCCCAGCAGGGACCCTCCCAGTCTACCAATACCCAGAGTCATCTGTGGTGACGGCCTGTGCTGGGGCCAGGTCTTTTGTCTTAAATTCTTTTTGGCAGCTAGGGGGAAGGTCAAAGCTTCTTTCAGAGTCTTTTGTTCTTAAAAATAATCAAGCTAAAGAGACACTTTTCGAGGTGGTCAGTTCTGATTCCCCACAGATGGTACCAAAATCTTTTCATTTTTAGGGCACCTAAAGATGCAATCTCTGCTTGACCGTAATTGCTTTGAGGTATCTGTTTGTCTTGGTTAGGGGGAGTCTATGGGTTCTACCTCTTGCTCCACCCATCTAGAATTTTCTATGGGTCCTGGTATAAGGCACAGGCCAAGACCCCATCCCTTTCTGCCTGAGGCCAGGGGGTTGGGCTGGCAACTCATACCTCGCTGAGACTGGCAGGGGGCCTGCCTGGGCCAACAGGTGGGCGGTGGTGAATGCCTGCACCAAAGGGGTCTGCGCCCTGCCTCCCACCCCTCCCCGGCAGGGGAGACAGCCAGCCGAGGCCCCGAGGGGCACCAGCCATCATGCCCTGCTCCCACTCGCTCCACTCCGGCTCCCTCCCTACAGCCCGGGGCTGGTGGCAGATGGCTCAGCCTCTCCATCTCGGAGCTGCTCCTAGGAGGCCCCAACACGTCAAAAGCAGATTTGACTCCAGGCTTTGGCGGGGCGAGGGGCAGCGGTCTGCAGGAGGGGCTGAGCGAGTGGAGTGTTTATTAAACACCTCCGGAGCCAGCTGCCTGCTGGCCTCTGGGAAGGGGAGGTGCTGAGGCCGGGAGTCCAGGGGTGGGTCCTGACGCGCCCATCCAGCGGGACTTTCCTGGAAAGCCATGGCTGGCCTCAACTCCTCACCTGAGCAATGGGGACACTGATCCCTGAGGAAGTGGGCAGTGTGAGAGCTGTACCTGCTAATAGTAATAATGGCAAGGAAGATGATAATAACAGCTAAAACTTCTCCAGTGCTGGCCAAGTACTAAATTCTTAGTACTAACAGCTGTGTGTGTATTATCTGCTCAAGAAACACTGTCAGGTACTGTTTGAGGTATTTGGCATAAGGCTACAACCAAACAACACAGTGCTTGCTATTCTACTTTATATATAATATTTAATTCTCACAACAACCCTGAAGGTAAGAACTATTGTTATCCCCATTTCACAGATGTCGAAAACTGAGACACAGAGAGGTTGAGTAATTTACTCAAAGTCACACAGCTAGTCGGTGGTGGAGGCAGGATTTGGACTCAGCAAGTTTGGCTCTGGTGTTTGTGCTCTTAAACCATGTACGCTCTACCTGTGAACGAAGCTGCCCTCAAGGATTTGCTAGCTAGTGTGGGAGGAGGTGTGTGTTAAACAATTTTAAATATATACACAATGCATAAATATATACAATGTATTTTCAGATTGTTGTAAATGCCTTGAAGGAAATCAGTCAATACACTAGGAGGGAAATTATTTTAGAGAATGTGGTCAGAACATTTAGTCCTCGCCAGAACCTTATGGTGGGTCCGTTTTCTGTCCCGTTTTCCAGATGAGTATGGCGAGGCTTGGAGAGAGTAAGCAGGGAGCCTGAGAGGGGCTGAGCAGGGACCCGTGTTCAGGGAACGGGCATCCGGTGCCTGTGCTCTTGCTCTCTGCTCTGAGGCTCCCTGCGCTGTGTTTGGCCAGGAAGGGGCGCTTGGGCTACTTACAGGGCTTGGGGTGGGTGGGGTCTTTGGGTCTCTCCCAGAGGGTCTGATCTTGCCGCCTTCTCTCATGCCCCCCCTTTTATTTTATTTTTTTTAAAGATTGGCACCTGAACTAACATCTGTTGCCAATCTTTTTTTTCCCTTCTTTTTCTCCCCAAAGCCCCACAGTACCTAGTTGTATATTTTAGCTGTGGGTCCCTCTAGTTGTGGCATGTGGGACGCCACCCCAGCATGGCCTGATGAGCGGTGCCATGTCCGCACCCAGGATGCGAACCGGGGAAACCCTGGGCCACCGAAGCTGAGCGTGTGGACCCAACCACTCGGCCACGGGGCCGGCCCCCCTGAAGCCCTTATTGTCGGCCTTCAGGGCCTGATGAGCAGCCTGTGTGCAGTGTGGTGTGTGTGCTCTCGTGCCTGCACTCGCTGGTGTGATTGGGGGGGCTGCCTCCCTCCCTGCAGCCTCCTCCTCGCACCGCCCATGTTACCCTTTTATTAGGTCACTTCGTAATTGATTGAAATATCCCAGGTACCTTCTCTTAACTCCAGGGTGATTATGACAATTATGATGATTATTAAGTGAAAAAAAGAGAGAGAGAGAGAGAGAGAGAGGCAGAGGGCTGGGGGCTGGGAATCAGCGAGCCGGTGCTGTCATTAAGCGACATTGTGTGAGATTGTTCGCCTTCAAAAGGCAGCTGTGAAAAGGAGAGAGTGTCTTTTAAAAAAAGGCCCATTATGCAGGCGGCGCGGGGTGCACGGTGCTGGCGGGAGGACCGTGGGGTGTAATTAGGGCAGTGACAGCCGGAATTACACCGTGTCTCCGCAGTGGTGCCACCTCTCCCAGTTGGGGGGGCGGATGGAGGAGGGGACAGGTAACGGCTGGGAAGTTCTGGACGCTTGCCAGGAGCTACTGGGTCCTTTGGTGACCCGGGGATTGGGCAGAAGGGACACGGAGCATGGGGCTGCCAGAGCTATTTCTCTCTCCAGCGAGGAGGGGGCCCCTTATTTTTGGAAGGCTTTTATGATGGCTCCACGCCCCTTCTAGGCTTTTCGCGCATTCCCACCCCTACAGGGAGTTGGCAAAGGAAAGCCAATTGTGTGGAACAGAGGATGCAGATAAATAATTTCCCAGCCTCCTCCACTCAGGAGGTCCCTGGCTGTGCTACAAGGAGGGGGAGCTGCAGCCTCCTGCTGGCCCGCCCCGTCCCTGCGGGCTGGTGCTTATCTGCAGGGCTTGCTCCAGACACCATCTGGTGTCCACAGGGCAGGCAGCAATGTTTAATGCCCCAGGGGTGCATGAGTCTGTCCACCCCGCCCCCCACCGCCTCTCATCTCTTCTGCTCCAGTGCAGGGCTCCCCTCCAGAGCATCCTCAGACCTGGGGTCCTTCAGCCTCTGCTTGCACACCCTCAGGCTGGGGAACTTACTCCTTCTCAGAGAGGCTCCGGAGCCTGGCTGTCTGGGTTTAAATCCTGCCATTTATTACCGAGGTGACCTTGGGCGAGTTCTGTCACCTCTTTGTGCCTGTTTTCCCACCTGTGACGTGAGGATAATAATCATCCTTATGCTGCAGGATTAGGCGAGGCACTTGATGCAGAGGATTTAGCCCTGTGTCTGGCGCACAGTGAGGTCTCCATACGTTTTCTTTGGGGTCTGCCCAGGCTGACTTTCCTGGAAGACAGTCCTGCTCTTGTAGGGAGCAAAAATCTGGCAGTTTCCCAGTTGATCGTCGCTCTGCATCCTAGGGCTGCGCAGTGGGTCATTCATTCATTCCTTCGATAAATGCGTATTGAGTGCCCACGGGTGCCAGGCGTGGTGCTGGCTGTGAGACGTGTGCAGAGAGTTGCAGGCGGAAGTCCTGGCCCCCGGAGCCTGTGCTTCTCCAGGGCCTGGTCGCCTCCTCTGCACAGATATTCTGGTCTGTACCTGCCCAGTAGGAAGGGGCCAGATGTGACCACAACCGCCACGTACGACGGGACCTGAGAGCGAATGGGGAGGATGGGGTGTTTGGGGTGGGAGGGGCAGTCAGGGCCCTAGGCCTGGGGTTTGGTTCTCCCTCTGAGAACAGCCATCAGGGGGTCCTCAGCACCCCACTCCCCCAGGAACCCAGGCAGCCATAGATGGGCAGCTGGCTGGAGGAGGGGTGAGATGTCCCCACTCCTCGTTCGCCTCTCTGATGCTGGGAACATTCCGGCTCCGAGCAGACCTCAGCCAATGGAGCAAGGGGTCCCTGCTACCCACCAGAGGGGACTTTTCTGTTATCATTCCTTTTTTTGACTCTAAGGAGCAAAGTCAGAACCTCTGTTTCCTGGAACTCTTTGCGCTGTTGTTTAGATAAGTTTAAATGAGCTGTGATTAAGCTAATTTTGAGGTAATTAACTTGGGGAAGGAATCCTTCACTTCTTAAAATTCTAAGTGACTGTTCATTATAAGAGGGAGCACTCGCCACGGAGCCACGCGGCTTTCAGGGGCCCCGCTTAATTAAAACATAGGGAACTCAGCCACAGAGCAAGAGTTTACCATCATTAATGAAAAATGAATATTCTTTATCATTACATGGCATAATTAATCGCAGTCTCCAACCACAGAGGCGGAGGGGGCAGGGGAAGCCACACAAGGCAGAGCTTCCTTTTCCCCGCGGACCCCAGGGAGGGCTCAAGCCCGACTCTGGGGGCCTCCTCAAAGCCCGGGGCGCAGAAGGGCAGAGAGCAGACTCCTCACAATGGCGGAGGCCGGCGCCTGCCTGGTCCCGGGGTGTCTCTTTGGTGGCAGTTTGAGCCCACGCCAGCCACCCTAGGTCCTCTCATTCACACGGAGATTCAGGAAATTTATCAAGAGCCTGCTATGCACTAGATTGTGAATAAAACAGACATAAGCCCTGCCCTCAGGAAGCACACAGCTGTGAATCTTGGCTCTGCCGCTCTAGCTCTGATCATCTCGGGCAAGTCAGTTAGCTTCTCTGTGCCTCAGTTTTCTCGTCTGTAAAATGGGATTAACAACAGCACTCACCCCGTACGGCTGTCATGAGGATTAAATGAGCTGATATGTGGAAAGCACTCGGAATAGTGCCTGGCTCTGGCAGAAGTGTTTGTTCTGTAAATCCCTAAAGAGAAAATGAGTTGGGATGGGTGCCATGAGGGATGAGAACGGGAGGTAACGGGACAGAAGGACCCGGGAGGACTGGTTTCAGACTCGGTGTTCAGACGGGGGGTGGGAAGGGGACTCAGCTGCTTGGCTGTGCTCCCCTTCCCTCCTCCCCGCGGCCCCCCCCCCCCCAGCTTCACTGTTGCCGCCACGTTCTTCCTCTCCATCTTCCTCCTGGAAACTTCCTAGGTCACCAGCATACTCTTTGGTTTGCCATCTGAGCTCCCCCAGGACATTTTACCCAGACAGGACATCTGTCAAGACCCCAGCTCTCCAGAGGTGAGGCGATCACAGGGTACATGTGAGAAGGTGTCTTGGAGCTGCTATCATCCGACCCATTGTACCAACGAGGAGAATGAGGCCCAGGAGAGACTAGGAACCCGGCTTTCTGACTGACAACCTGCAGCTCTGGCTCCATCTGAAGGTCAGTGTCTTGCTTTCTCTGCATCTGCGTGGGCTGTCAGTCTGGGGGTCGCACTGTCCCTCCGCTCAGCTTCTAGCCTGAGCTCTGCCTCACGGTGCTTTCTGAGAAGTTCTTTTTCTTCCCGACCTCCTGGCTCTTTTCACCTCGCCCTCTCTTCCTCTCACCTGCACAGAGGAAGCAGCGGGGTTTCAAAAAAGAATATGGTCCCACCCCGTTCTGGGTAGGTACGTCCCCTCTAGTCCAGTTCTCCGCATCCCCTGGGACCACCTGACCCCCGCACTGGACTCAACCTGTCAATCCAGTTTTTGGGTGGATCAGTCGCTGCTTTTGCCTCTGACAATCACCCGGGGGCACTGGCTCCAGGCCACACCCATATCGCAGACCAAGCAAAGCAGCGGGGGGAGCGTGGGGGGCCAGTCACCAGGGAGGCCACCTGTCTCCAGGAGGGTCACCTTCGAACCCTGCACACCGGTTACTCCTCAACGACCCCAGCTGCTCCAAAGTGACAGTGATGGAGGTTCTCAGGATAATGGCTGCTCCCACCGAAGAGGCCATCCCTGGGCCTGCCGGGCCACTGCTCTGGAGCTTCACCCACTTGTCCCCCGACCTGGCTGGGAAGGTTTCTTTGGCTTGGGAACTGTGATGGTGGAAGGAGGGGCAGGAGGCTTCTGGCTGAGCTAAACTCATCACATTCTGGATACAGTTTTCCTTTCATCTTTCAAGTGTTTTGACATTGTTTTTGGACAAGAGGGAGAAGTGGCCTTGGGGAAGGGCCAGGTGACAAGAGAGAGAAAAGAGTGAGAGTGTGTCAGGTGGGGACTTATGGAGCTAAAACAGATAGCAGCTCTGGAGAAGAGGCTGATGGAAAATACTGTTGGTTTTCCCCAGGAACCCACTGCTCCAAAAGCATGATTTGGGATGTGCCCAGCACTCTGAAAGTTTTTTCTCTCTTTCTAGGGGACCCAGAGCCTTCCCTGGGGATGATTCCCTGGGACCGGGTCTCAGATGGGCCAGGAGGGGACAGGAGGGATGAGTACGCTAGTGGCTGTTGTGCAGAAACAATGCCGGGAGGGGACATTTCCTTGGCTCTCCGTGTTTTCCCTGCAAAAGCAGCCGCCCAGGGTCTGGGCACCTTCCTGGCGCGGTGTTTGTGCAGTCAAGTCTCTTCCCCAAAGCCATGGCCACTTTCACGCCCCAGTTACTGCAGAAAATGCATGAATTTATTTCTGCAAACCTGCAACCAAAGGTGTAATATCAGCTGGAAGAGAAACCTCCTGGAGGGGAGTCACTGGTCCCTGGTCCCGAGAGGCCCCTGCCTTTTCTGAACTGGCTGCAGCCAGAGGCTGGGGCTGAAGCAGACTCTCTGGTTCCCTGTCAGCTCCAGCTTCTCCTTAATTTGGTGATTCTTGAGATAGCGGTGAATCTCTCAGCTTCCTTCTCACAGGGGCGGGTTTGAGGGAAACCAAATCGACTTCTAGCATCGTTTCAATCACCCGTCTGAAAGGCTTGATTTAACTCTCTGGTCAGGAAGATGGGATTCAATCAATGTTCATCCAAAAAGGTGCATTCTTCCAAAAAAATTACTTTGCATGTTATTAAATAATAGCAACACGCCCCATCTCCCAGGCAGCCCCAGGTTGCTCTTTGAGAAGAGGCACACCAGGTGTGGGAAAATGGTGATTTATCTTGGCAATTTCATTTGGAGCCATTTTGCGGCTCTGTTGGCAGATGGAACAAGTGACATTCGACTTTCCCGAAGGTAGAAGGAGCAGGTGCTGGTGGCAGGACTAGGGGGATGGTGGTCACGCACTAAAGTGGCTTTAATAAAACGGGTCCAGGCACTCTGGGCTGGCCGTACAGTCCTCCCCCTGGGAGACACAGCCCCGGCTTTGGACTTGGTTAGAACAGGGTCTGAATCCTGGCTCTGCTGGCTCCTGGCTGTGTAGCCTAAGACAGGTCACTTTGCCCTGCTGATCCTCAGTTTCCTTAATGGTCCAATGGGGAGAACGCCACCCCCTGGTCGGGCTGTTGTCAGGAGTAAATGGGACAACACCTGTGAAGTCGCTGGCTCGTAATAGCTGCTCAGCTAATTTGATGCCCTTTCTGGAAGGTGGTGGCGACATCTTCTTCCTTTTCATGTATTGAATGCCTGGTGCAGAGAAGACACTTACTAACTTGTTGAATAAATGGAATTTTATATAAAAGAAATTGGTTTTGCGCTGAAATTTTGATTCCTTTGGTTAGAGAGGTGAATTGGGAGCTTCAGTAATGCACCCTGTGGCGTGCACACCTTTGCTGAGGCCAGGGGTTGGCAAACCGCGAGCCAAACCCACCTGTTCTTGTGGTGCTTTACTGGAACACAGCCACGCCCGTTTGCTCACACATTGTCTTTGGTCGCCTTCTCGCTACAACAGCAGAGCTGAGTACTCACCACAGGGACTGCGTGGCCCGCAAAGCCTGAAACATTTACTATCTTGTCCGTTATGGAAAAAAAAATATGCTGACCTCTGGCTTGGGCCAGTGGGTCTCAAACTTTAGCCTGCAGTGGAATCATTGAATGAGCTTGTTAAAACACAGATTGCTGGGCCCCACCCCTGAAGATCTTGGTTTAATAGGTCTGTGTCAGGGCCTAAGAATGGGCACTGTTAACACGTCCCCAGGTGGTGCTCATGCTGCTGGTCCAGGGAACACACTTTGAGAACCGCCAGCTTAGGCTGTTTCTTATGCCTGCAACACCTTTTCTCCCATCTGCTTTCCAAATTCCAACCCTCCTTGAAAGGTCAGCAAACTATACAACCTCAATGGTGCTTTCCTTGATTCGCTCAAATGTGGGTTGAGTGCCTATTATGTGGCAGTCACTGTCCACGGCGTTGGGGATGTGATTTGGCGAACAAAACAGACACATTGTCTTTCGTTGGGGAACTTACAGTCTAGTGGGGACATAGACAATGAACGATTACAAAATCAAATGCAACTACAAATTGTGATGGTTATGACAAAGGGCACTGTGAAAAACGATAACGATGGCCCTACTGTAGTTGGGAGTTATGAAAGGCTCTTTAAGGAAGTGATATTTAAGGAGAGATTTGAAGGAGAAGAGAAAGCCATCCTGCCAAGAAGGAGGAAAAGACTCTTTCAGGGAGAGGTTCTGGAATGGGGAACAGTGTGCTGCATTTGAGGGAGTGAAAAAAGGCCAATGTGGTTGGAGCAAAGAAGGGGAAGGACATGGTACAAGGTGAATCTGGAGCCGTAGGTAGAGGAGAGGTCATAGGTGGCATTAATGGCCCCAGTTCTTGCCCCTCCTTGCATCCAAACCCTTGCCGTGGGGTCACTGCGGGTAGAATATCCTCGTTGCCCCTTGCCTTTGGGCTTGGTCGTGTGATTTACTTTGGCCAGTGGTATTTGTCCATAAATTCCAAGTCTAGGCCTTGAGAGGATTTGTGCATTTCACTTGCTGTCTTGCACCTTGCCGTCATCATGAGAAAAACATATCTGGGCTGATCTTCTGATTCAAAGGCACATAGAACAGAGTCAGCCTAATCATCCGAGCCAGGTGATCCACAGACACACGATAAGACATTGTTGTTTTAACCCACTGCATTTTGGGGCAGTTTGTTACGCAGTTACTGCTGTAGGAGCTGGTGTTTGTTACTCAGTGGCAGCAGCTGACTAATACAACAGTCTCAAGAAATTTGAGCTTTACTTTTAAGTGTAATTGGATGTCACGGAAAGTTTTTAACTGGAAGAGTGACATGATCTGATTGACGATTTTAAACCATCTCTGGCTGCTGCGAGGAGGGAGAGGAGTGTGGAGGAAGCAGGAGAATTTCTAAGCCATGTGTATGGACTTCAAGCCCAGCACAGTGCCTGGCCTAGAGGGGGCGCTCAGGAACTGCTGTTTAGTTTTCCCCAGGCTGGAATGAATTACACCCTTCCCTATGCTTTCCTTTTTTTTTTTTTTATTTGAGGAAGACTGGCTCTGAACTAACGTCCATGCCCGTCTTCCTCTACTTTATATGTGAGACGCCTGCCACAGCATGGCTTGCCAAGCAGTGCGTAGGTCCGCACCTGGGATCCGAACTGATGAACCCCGGGCCACCGAAGCGGAGTGCGTGAACATAACCACTGTGCCACTGGGCCGGCCCCTCCTATGGTCCCATATGCCCTCTATGGGCCCCTCTTACCTATGACTCGGCAGAAACTGTGCTCATTACACTCCTCCCACTAGATTGTGGGGTTTGTGGGGACAGGGACCTGGCCCAACACTTCTGTGCGTCTCCTGGGCCCCTGGGCCCTGTGTAAGCGCAGCTCAGAGCAGAAGTCAATAACTGCTAAAATGAATTAATATAGAGGCTCCCTCCACAGCTGCTACAAGCTGGATTTTCACTTCAATGGTCTCCAGTGGATCCACATGTTTAAGCGACTTCTACCAGGTCATGGGGTGGTTTTCTTTCAAACCTCATCAGCAAACAGGGATGGCTGGAATGGCTCTCCTTTAATCCCCCGACGTGTGGGAGTCAGCATTGTTGGGGGAGAGCTCTGAGCCCACGGGCAAGGAGTCGCTCTTACCAAGGCCTGAGGAGCTTGGAAAGAAAACCAGCTGGGACCCATTCACCAGCCTCTCTAAAAAATTCACGTGAATGCGCGCACCGTGCTGAGGAACACCTGTTCCGTGCGGATGTTTTCTAACACGCTTTACCTTCAGATTCTCTAGAAAAAAAGAAAAAGTAGTCCACAGATACGCACTCCGATTTAAGTAAGGAAATCTATTTTCTTTGATTAATTTTGACCACTCTGCTTCTCACAGTATTTACCCAAGAGGCTCCGAGTATTTAAGCGAAAGGTTTCAGGACTTATGCTAGGATTACCTCCCAAAAGAGCAGGCCAAGAATGGGGATGGACTCCGGATCCTTCTGGGCCTATGAATTTTACAAAAGACAAAAGCTGTGATGTGTTAGCTGGTCTGGCTCAAAGGCAGCAACATTCCCCAGGTAGGCCCTGTCTACCTGCCTGTTTCAGAAAAGGAATTTTAACCAATTCAGTACCTCAACTCACAGATCAGAAATTGCCGAGTGCCTCATATGCACCCCTCTCTGGGCTGGGCAGCAATGGGGACGAAGAGGCCCAAAGGCGCTTCCCGCCTCAACAGTAGTAAGCTTGGGAAGGAAATAAGATCATTCTTTAGAGCAATTATTTGATTAAAGTCAGTTTCTTTGACCAGACTGAGCAGGGCTGGGTCTGTTTTTTTCTACGGCGTGGTATTACCGCAGCCTAACGTGGTGTCCAGCACCCCAGAGTAGGCGCTCACTACAATTCTTTTTATAGTTGAGGTCTAATTTACAGATAGTGAGATGCGCAGATCTCACGGGTGCAGTCTAATGAGTTTTGACAAACGTGTACCCCTGTGTAAGCAACACCTTAATCAAGATCTGAGCTGTGCGGCTCTGTAGAAATATAATGGGACCCAGGGAGGGCATTTACAGTTTTCTAGTAGCCTCATAAAAAGGTAGAAGGAAACAGGTAAAATGGATTTTAAGAACATATTTACTTAACCTGATATATCTGAAAGACTATCATTTCAATATGTACTCAACATAAAAACATTCATGAGATGCTTTCCATGATTTTGCTCATCTTGGGTCTTTGGAAACCAGGGTTATTTTATCCTCACAGCACGTTGCAGTTCACACTGGCCGTACTCCAAGTGCTCGTCGCCATGCGTGGCGAGTGCCTGTCATTGGACGGCACAGAACTGGGACATTTCATCACCCTGGACGTTCTGCGTTCTGCCCACCCCATTCCAGTCAGTGCCCCCGTCCCCAAAGGCAGGCCCTTGTCTGAGTTCTGTCACCAGGGGTTAGTTTTGTCTGTTCTAGGACTTTGTACAAGGGACTCACACAGTACGTTCTCTTATGTTTGGTTTCTTTTACTTAACACACGATTTTTGAGATCCATGTTGTATATATAAGCGATTGGTTCCTTTGTATTGAGTGCTATTCCATGGTACGCATATGCCGGCTTCTTGATGCACCCTCAATAATGACGGTTTTTTTTTTCCTTCTGCTTTTTCTCCTCAAATCCCTGCAGTACATAGTTGTATATTTTAGTTGTGGGTCCTTCTAGTTGTGGCTTGTGGGACGCCGCCTCAATGTGGCCTGACGAGTGGTGCCATGTCCACACCCAGGATCCGAACCAGCAAACTGGGCCACCATAGTGGAGTGCACGAACTCAACCACTCGGTCATGGGGCCGGCCCCAATAATGACGGTTTTGAATGAATGTTGGGGCCGTGGGGAAAGGTACACAAGAAGACCCCAAAGGACAAAATGTCCTGAGGATGTGGGGGTGGCAGGACGACAGCGGATCTGGAAGAAGGCCTTAGGATGGTGTCCTGGGAAAGAGGCATTGGAGTTGGACCCGGCAGGATGAGTAAGAGTTTTCCTGGGTGGAAAGCGGGGCAGGGAGGCATTCCGAATGGAGCAAAGGCCTGGAGGGGAGTGCTGGGCTGAGTCTGGGGAATGAGGGTGGACCAGGGTCAGGTTCGAAGGGTCTGGGAAGGCCGCGTGAGGGAGCCTTCCAGGAGGGGGCTCAGTGGCTACCTTGGGAGCAGGAGAACCACCAGAGGTCGGAAAGATCTTCCTGGAAGAGCAGACACTTGGCCTTGAAGGACGATCTTTTCTACTACGCCCGCCCTTCCCTGGCCCTGCGCCCCTGCCTCTGCTTGTCCCCTTGTCTTCATCAGGGCGGTTTCCTCTATCTGGACGAGCCTCACCCCTCCCGCTTCAAGCATCTCCCAGTGGGAAAGTCCCTTGTCACTCCCGGGCCCTCATTCCCACCACATCGTCTCCTCCCAGTCAATCCCACGTTAACGTGCCTCCATCACAGCCCCGCATTAACCAGCAGCTGCATTTACGTGGCTCATACATCAGCGCGAGCCTGTCTCGGTTGAAGAGATGTGCATGCCACGGGGGGCCGTTCATCACACCTGCCCGGCTCCTGGAAGCTTCCCTGGGCTCTGGGTGCATCAGGCCAGAGCTGTGATGGACATGCCAGATTCACCGTGTCCCTGCAGAGGGAGGGACATCCAAGTGGTCTCTGGCCTTGGGAAATGGCCCAGATGTTCCCTCGCTCGAGCGATGATGTCTCCGTGAGATCACGGACTATGCAGCTCGGATGGGGAGAAGCTATGGGTTACGCCATCAGATCTGATTAAAATTCATCTTCACTCAATCGTCTTGATGTATCAGGAGCCAAACTGGAAGCGCCAATATATGTGGCTTCATTTACTTCTCACACCAACCCAGGGGGGCCTGGAATAGCTATCCACACTTCAGGGATTAACAAATGGACTCTGACTTGCTCGGGGTTACTTATGTCAAAGAGAAGTGACAGAACCAGGGTCTGGAACCCAAACCTCTGGACTCCAACTCCAGTGCTCGTTCCACAAAGCCTGGTTGTCTCAGTGAGTGGCTTCCTGGTGTGGCATCCGCTTTATCTCCAGCCTTCCTTCCTCTCCCATCCCTGCTCCCTGGACCTCCCCAGAGGGTGGCTTATTTCTTTCAGCTGTGAGAAGAGAAAAAAGTAAAAGGGAGATGGTGAAATAAATTTATTGCCATGTTAGAAACATTGGATTGAAGAATTGATCCCTACGGCTAAGTCATTTCCCTCTTTCGTGCAAAATATAAATAAATCTGTATGGCTTATGCTGAGTGATGAGTCTGGGCCGCCGGCTGGATTTCACGACATGAAATGCCCTTCAGAGTCTCTGGCTTCCTCTCCTTGACCCCGTCAACGAGCTGTTCTAAATAGCCCTTGTGTTCTCCCCGAAGTGGGAATGTGGCAGCTCCCGCGTCCCGCCACTACAGTCAGGCAGACGGAGGGAGGGCTCGCAGAGTCTTTCCACAGCTCCGCTCAACCCTAGCAGGTGTGGCCCGGAACTGCTGATTTTCAGAACCATAAATAGACCAGCTTAATTCTTATTCTTATTCTTATTCTTTCGGCTAAAGGGGAGGGGGCAGAAGAGGCAGGGGCTGGTGTCTCAAGTGTGTGATTCTGTTACACAGATTGCTCCTCTTCCCCAAGGCTTTCACCTAATTTCTGGGAAGAGATGGCTGGAGTGGCGTGTCCTAAATTAATCCTGGGGGTGGAGGGTGGGGAGGGGGCGGCTTGAGTCACTCTGCTGTCACTGTAGCTTAATTTTAGCACGTCTTCCCTGGGGAAGCCCTCCTTCCAGCCGCTACCTGGTCTTTGGGAGGGACCCGGAAGGACGGGGACGGAGTGTTGGCGGGCAGACGCCTCTCCCTCCCAGGCCGGCGTGGAGACAGAACACTGGCCTCGGTGTTCTGCTGCTGGCCAGTGGGATCCTCTGGGGTTGGAATCTCAGGAAAGGATTTTATAAGGTTCAGGAGTTTTCTAGAAGACAGATGGCCTTGCCTTGTTGGTTGGTTTTCCATCTTTGAGGGCACCAGAGTGCAGACAGACCAACTCTAAGGGGTTGGGGCCCTAGGACTCGAGGGAAAGGACGAAGTCGGCTGCATGGTGGGGCAGAAATGGCTGCTTCCTGTGTCTTGGTGTGGGATTGCAATGGAAGGAACAGAAGCTTCCAGGGCATATGTAGGGGGCAGACAGGGAGTCCCTCTTAGCCTTTGTTTACACTTTGAGACAGGGTCTTTGCAACGTTTTTTTTTGAAGATTAGCCCTGAGCTAACTACTGCCAGTCCTCTTTTTGCTGAGGAAGACTGGCCCTGAGCTAACATCTGTGCCCATCTTCCTCTACTTTATACGTGGGACGCCTACCACAGCATGGCGTGCCAAGTGGTACCATATCCACACCTGGGATCCGAACCAGTGAACCCTGGGCCTCCGAAGCGGAATGTGCGAACTTAACCACTGTGCCACTGGGCCGGCCCCTCTTTGCAACTTTTGTCTTCAGGTCCCCCAAGACTGACCACCTTGGGGAAGGGAGGCCACTCAGCTCATCCCACAGATTCGGCCTGTGGCTTTGACCTTCTGCCTCCACGGAGAGTGGATACTGGGTTTAAACATGGAGGGTCTGCTCAGGTAGGACCCACAAGTCCCTTCCCTACTCTGCCATCAGGAGTTCATGGGGGTCCTAGGTCTTGTGGAGTCTTGGGATCGTAGACCCTAAGGGGTTTGCCTGTGTAGTGGCCTCCACCCCTCTGTTCCCGGAGCCTCACAGATGCCTTATAATCCATCCCCCACGACTGCTAGTCTTGAGCTTGCTGCTGCTTAAAACTAAGAGGGTTTTGGTAAGGATAGAAATTGGTACTAGGAGCTGGGTTCTGCCAAACTGCCTGCAGAGGGCACAGACCATACTCTCTGGTCTCCCAGCATTGGAATCACCTCCCCAGCTTTGAGAATGCTTCCAGTTTTCGAGTCTTGGTGGGGACCAGGCAGCCTCAGGAGAGAATCTGAAAACTCGCTCTCCCAGCTTCCCTTGCTGGCAGGGCACAGGCTGGGACGTTGTCTGCCGACCAAACACATCTGTCCTGGACTTTGCCAAGAGAGTAATGAAGCAGAGAGCTGCCGGGTCCATTCCGGTAAGGGTGCCAGCAACGGTGACTGACGCATTGGGTATCTGCAGGCGCATGTGGCAGAGGTTCCTGCAACAGCATCGGGGAATGTAAACAGAGGGGCCCGTGGAGGTGCGGAGTGAGGGCGGTGGGACCCTCTCTCCTCCGTGTCCAGGGATGAAGTGACAGTAGCCTGTGGTTTGCTGCAGCGAGACGCGTGCAAGTGCCCCTGGGGACTCAGATGTGTGCTCAGCCTGTGGTGGCCCCGGAGACCGGGCTGTGCCGCTACAGGAAGAGGGGGGCGCGGTGTTACTTCTTTTGACTTGAAGGGAAGTACAGCAGGAAAGACATGAGCTCTGGTCCCAGTTTTCTGCAGGGTGAGGCCAAAAAAAAAAAAAAAAGTGTAAATCATGTAATTCTGCTGCAGACAAGCTTTCCTGCCAACTGCTGGTTCTCTGAGATCCCTGAAGGCCAGCTCCAAAGTGAGTGCAGCTTGCAGAGGGCAGCTTCTGCTGGGGTCTCCACAGGGCCGTGTTCTCGTGGTCGAGGCTTAGGGCATCCTCCCCTCCTGCTCCTTTGAAACGCTTCCCATACAGTGTCCCATGGGGGGTGTGTGTGGTGTCTGGGACTTAGCCCACTGTGGGTCCCTGGACAATATGGAAGAAGAGATTAGGGCTTCTTGCTCTTGGAATAGAATCCACACTCTAGGAGCTGGCCCAGTGGCGTCGTGGTTAAGTTCAAGCACTCCACTTTGGCAGCCTGGGGTTTGCGGGTTCAGATCTCAGGTGTGGATGTACACACTACTCATCAAGCCATGCTGTGGTGGCATCCCACATATAAAATAGAGGTAGATTGGCACAGATGTTAGCTCAGGGCCAATCTTCCTCACCAAACAAAAAAAAATAAAATCCAAACTTTATAAGACCCACAAGACGCTGCAGGTGTGGCCACCGCCCACTTCTCCAGCCTTGTCTGGCTGCACTTGCTTTCTCTCTTTAAGCCCTGCTGTCCTTACTTGCAGGTCCTCAGAAGCAGTTATCATTTGTCTCAGATTCTTTGCATATATTTCCCTCTTATGTGGAATTCTCTTTGCATCCTTTCACTAGCTTTGCCCAGTTCTTTCTCCATTCTTAAGACCAACTTCTGCACAAAATCCAGTTTGTTTTTCTGATCCCAATTCTCTGTTTGTGGCTTAACCAGCATCAAGCAGAACAGGTCTATCACCTCCTTTTGTGTGGATGTTATGCCTCTATTAATGCAGCCTCTGAGTCCTAAATTATCTTTGGTAGCGGGTTCAAGGAATTGACTTACCTATCCTTATAAGCCTTCTAATGTCCCTGGAGCTGCTCCCTCTTTCAAGGGCTATAAATTCAAGTCTGCTCATGTGCAGCTGGCCTCTGGAAACAGATGAGTCTGGCTTCATCCTCTGCGTAGCCGCTGTCCTGTGCTTCTTGTGGTTCACTCTAGCTCCCCTTGTGAATATAATTGAAATTTCACAGTCACCAGTTTTAAAAATGATTTTTTGAGCTTTGGAAGGCAGTAGGATCCACAAGATGGTTTCAGAATATTCTCCTGAAAGCTCCTTGCAGAAGCAAATCTGCTTTTTTCCCACCTTCCCAGGAGGTTCTGCTAAAGTCCTACTGCGTGTCAGGCCCTGGGCTCAATGCCCGCAGGAGGGGCGGGGGGAGGCAAAGGGGGATTGTGCAGGGCCCCACCCTTGCTGCGGTCCAGTGGGGGCCCGGGGCTCAGACTGGTGCACTCGCTTGCGTCTAGAAGCAAAGGTGGCCGTGAGAAATGCCAGGGGGAGCCGCCAAGTGAGGTGGGAGCACAGAGGTGGGAGGGGGTGGGGAGAAGGTGGGATGCTCCACTGGCTTGATTTTTTCCTCTCTGGGAACCATTGCTTGAGCTTCTAGGCTGTAAACGTGGAGACGTTTCCAAGGGGCTGGGAGGGTTCAGAGTCATGCCTGCCTGGAGACGGGGGGTGGCTAGGATGACCTTTTGTAATTGTAGTTCAGCCATCGCCTCCTTACTTAGACTGGTCCCTGCGTAGGTGCTGCCATCCTGGGCAGCCTTTCTCCATGATTCCAGCCATGGGGAGAATGGATGCTCTTTCCTGATGCTCTGAATGCCCTGTGGGCAGCTGACACTTCGGCCCCACCGTGGGCATCTCCAGAATCCTTCTGTTCCGGGCTTTCGTCTCTGAGCGCCCCGGCTGGCCAGCGCTCTTCTTCTCCAGCACCAGTGAGTTGAATGAGAGGCGTTAGAGTGTGGTGATTAAAAGCAACTGCAGAAAAATAGTAACTGTGGTGGAGAAACCTGGAAAGCCCCAGGTTGCACACCTCAACCAAGTGATCGATGTCAGCATCAAGCAGTCACCAGTCCTGCTGCTCTCACGTGGCCCGGGTATCATGTGACGACACGTGCGCTGCGCCCCTGTGGTGTGCTTCCCCAAATCTGAACCTCAGACCGTTCGTAAGGAAACACCTGACAATCCCAAACAGAGGAACATTCTGTGAAATGCCTGACCGCTACTCTCCAAAAGTGCCAGGGTCGTGAAAGACGAGGAAAGACGGAGAAACGGACACCAATTAGAGGAGATTCAAGCGACATCAAGACTAAAGGCTATGCGGACGCTGGAGGAGGCCCTGGAACAGAAAAAGGACATTCATGGAAAAACTGCAGAAATCTGAATAACGTCTGTAGTTTAGTCAATAACATTGTACCAATGTTAATTTTTAATTTTCTTTCTTTCTTTTTTTTTGGTGAGGAAGATTGGCCCTGAGCTAACATTTATGCCAATTTCACTCTATTTTGTATGTGGGACACTGCCACAGCATGGCTTGATGAGTGGTGTGTAGGTCCATGCCCAGGATCTGAACCCGTGAACCACTAGGCTGGTTCTGTGTTAATTTTTAATTTTGATAAATGTACCATAGTTATGTGAGACAGGAACATTGGAGGAGGCTGGGTGAAGGGCATATGGGAACTGTGTGAACTGTCTTCGAAACAGAACACGTGGGCTCGAAGCTGGCTCCACCACTTCCTGTCTGTTTGACTTTGGACGTGCAACACCACTCTCTGAGCCTCAGTTTCCCCATTTGGAAAACAAGGCTAATAACATGCCTACTTCATAGGGTGGTTGTAAGGATAAATGAGTCAATTACGAGATACACACCTAGGAGGTGCCTGGCACACCAGAAGCAGTCAACAAGCTTTAGCTTTTATTGTTGTTACTGATGAAGGAGGAAGTCCAACTTCTAGAGGCTGGGAGCAATGGGGACTATGCTGGGTGACAGAAGTCAATAGGATTTGCATAATTCAATGTGTTTCTGTTAAATAAACATCTACGGTTCTCTTCTGTGTGCCTGGCCTTGTCCTGGGGGTTGGAGAGGGAATCAGACCTGGCCCTGCCCTGTGGGGCTCAGACAGGACTGGATGCAGGTGACGATCATGTAGGGTGACAGGCAGCCAAAGAGGAGCATGTTTAAGTGGCTGTGAGGTCGGAGGCAGGAGCGCTGTCGGAGTCTAGAAATGGGCGAGGAATCAGGAAAGGCTTCACGGATGTGCCAACCCTTGAGTTGGGTTTTGGTATATGAATAGGAATTCTCTAGATGTATGGGATGGGGGCATACACTCCTAGTAAGCACATTATAGGCACCTATAGGCTTTGTGCTTGATGCTGTAGCTAAGTTATTTCAGATCCTCTGCGTAGCCCTGCAAGGTGGCTGCTTTTATGACCAATTTGTAGTTGAGGCCACAAAGGCTCAGAGACGGAATGGGAATTCTCAAGGTTATAGACTATTAGCTGGCAGAGTTAGCATTCACACCCAGTCTGTCTGGCTCCAAAGCTGCCTGCCATGATGGAGTGAGAAAGGCAGTGCAGGTGGAAGGAGGGGGCTAAAGTGTGGCATCGCGAGAACAAGCGCCGGGGTGTGGCGCGGGGTCCTCTGCCAGGCGTGGAGCAGGGACACAAGCTGGAGGTGAGCAGAGTAAAGCGTGAAGACCCCACTGCTACTCCCAGGGGTTGGAACTCTTTCCTAGAGGTCGGGGGAGCCATGGAAAGACTTTCCCAGGGGTGCAGGGCGGTCAGATCTGAGTCTCAGGATGTACCTCCAGTCTCAGTGTGTGGTGGGATAGGAGGAGAGTCAGGGCAGGGAGCCCAGGGAAGAGGGGATGGGAGCAGATGGAGAGGGACAGATGATGAGAGGGTAGCCCCTCGGAAGACCTACTCCAGTGAAATGAGGAAAGTGAGAAAAATATGGCTTTACAAAAGCAGCCATGAAAAAACACAGGGGTCTTAGCGGATCTGAGCTTCATGTTAATCAACCAGGTGGCATGGGGGACACAAGGCTAGTGGGCTTGGGCTGCAAGACTAGGGGAGTGGCTGGTCCACACCACATTATCACAGCTGCTCAGAGTGCTTGAGCTCCGAGCTCCGGTTGAGTTCCAGGTGCTCTGCTTCACAGTGAGCAGAGACTCCCCGGGTCTATTGGACATAGGATGACCTTCCAGATGAGAGGCTGTTGGAGGACCTAAGGAGGTTTAAACCAGAAGAGAAATCATCCAGCAGGAGACACAGCAAACATTCCTGCGAGCCCCCGAGGACCAGTGAGGGGACATTCCACAGAGCCAATTTTTCATTTCCTCAAACTCTGGATCGTTCACCTCTTTTCCTTTCTGCTTCATGCTTCTTTCTCTGAAGCCAGAATTTCTTTTCTTCTCTGGCCCACAGGGTGAGTGGAAAAGGCCCCCTCCCACAGTTTCTAAGCTCCAGTATCCACTGAAACTTAGTCTCCTCCTTCCTCTCTCTCCACCTCCATCACCAGTTTCCCACAATCCTCAGGGAAGGGACTCCGATTGGTCCAGCTGAGACCAGATGCCACTCCTTGGCCAATCAACAGTGGCCATGGGACGGAGCCATGGTGGTCATTAGGGACACTACAAATGGGGTGGAGGGAGAAGAGGGAGGTTCCTGGAAAAGGGGGGCTGGGCAGAGGACAAATAGGTGTGGCACAGTTAACCTATTCAAAGCTCTATATCTGGGCTCTCACCAGGTTAATAGTCTTATTCACCAGCCTGCGGTGATTCTGGGTCTGGAAGTAGAGGAGTGTCTTTTCCTTGAAGATTTGTCCTGCCCAGAGAGGTTGAGACCCCTCCTCTCATTCCAGAACGACATTAGGTCCCGTTTTCCAATTGTTTGGCCACCTCCCAGGGGCAGAGACATTTTTGGTGTTGGAACGCTAACCCTGTAGTCTTCCCAGGGTCGGGCTCCATGTTTGGGGAGCGGCCCAGCTGCCGGCTCTGTGGCTTCTGTGCCCCTGAACTCTCCAGGGTATGGGGTTGAGATGCTAATTGACTATAAAGAGTGGGCTTGGAATTGGAATTTTCTGGGCTTCTGGGTCCCTGGTCACAGCATCTGATGCTCATTAAACCACAGGTAGATGAATTGGCTCTGTGGATGCTGACGGTGCAACCTCAGGGAGCGACAGCAGCAGCTGGGATTCCAGCTCAGCAAGGTGCTGACAATACACTGGACAGAGTTGCTGGCACGAGACATTGGCATGGACTCGTTCAAGGGCCCGAATCTCAGTCTCTCTGTCTCTGTCTCTGTCTTTTTCTCTCACACATACACAATCCCGGGAACCAGGCATGAGGGATCCTAGTTCTTGCTCCTCTCCAGCTCCTAACTAGCTGTGTAACCTTGGACAAACCAAACTCTCTGGGCTCCAGTTTCTGTAACAGGAGATCTTGGCTAGGAGCATTCCAGAAATTTCTTAGGTTAGGGTTTCCCACTAGGTTTCGATGCCACACATTGGGCCAGTCCTGTATAGGAAGCTCTAAAACGCAGACCATCCAGACGGTACCAACCTGTAGGTAGGAAGGCAGCCGCAATATCTTTAGTCCTTGACTGTAAGAGCTGCAAACTCTATCTGCTTTTTGGGAGGTCCCCTCTCCCCGCTGAGGTCTTCCCTGCTTGTGTTGGGTTGCTCAGGGTGGCAGGCTCTCAGACTCAGGCCTCTTCCTCAACTCTGCCCTCCCAGGGGAAGTCCTCTGCCCACCATTTGAAGGTGGCAACTAGTCACTGCCATGGCCGCTGATGCTCTTGGTGAAAAGGCCACTTCCTGGGCACTCTGCCTGGTGCAAGTGGCCTGGTTCTGCTCTTCCATTGCTTCACATCCCCCTGAACTCTGCCACAGGAAGCCAGAGCTGAGATGGAGAGACGACCCACTCTCCTTTTTCTTCACCATGTCGAACCCTATCACATGGGCACCAAAGCAGCCCAGCCTGGACCCACAGTCTCACACAGTCAGTCCCTCAGGAATGTAGTTCCTTCATCTTTGGGGCCAAACCCCTCTCCACTGGGTTCAACCTCAGCCCCTGAGGCTGAGCAGGGTGACAGAAGCCATCTCATGCCATCCCTCTACTGTCCTCATTTCAAACTTCCTTCCAAGTCCGGAAAACACCAGAAGCTCCCAAGCATATCATCCTGTGGTGGGGTGGGGGTGGTTTCGGGCGCCCCTTGCCAGAAGCATCCAATATCCCGCTCCAGCTCCTCCAGTTTCTCCACATGATTTCCGTTCGAGTGTTTACGTCAATCAAAATTAACCGACGTTTATTGAGTACTTATTGTATAGCCTGCACGGGGGAAATTACTCTTTTCTCAAAAAAAAAAAGTTTTCTGCTCTCTGGTTTTTTTCTCCCAGATTTCTCAGCCTTCGGGAAGGGAAGCCTTGAATTATTCAACCTGCAGTACAGACCTCCGGAGAACATCGCCTCCCGGCTACTTTAATCACTAGAAAGGTTCAGAGTCAGTTATAATCAAGCCCTGAGTCAACGTGGAAATGCTCATCTCTGGCTGGAAAACAAGATCAAAAGGAAGACCAAGGAGGAGATAAAATCGGAGAGGAGAAATGGATGTTGGTGTCCAGAGGCTCTTAGGTTCTTCTCGCGTTTCCGAAGGGGTGCGGACCGGAGACCCCAGCCCGGCAGGGCGGTGGCTGCATCCTTCTCTGACCTTGCCTAACGTCACTGAGAAGTCGCTCACAGCCCCCTGCCAGTCCAGGGGCAAACTGGTCAGGGATGGGACCTCTGTCTGATGCGTTTTGGGGGACAGCTGTGACCTTTCAGAGCGTGAGGATACAGGGAGGGGAAGATTCAGATCAGGGAAGGCTGGTTCTGCCCTGAGCTGCCCTGGGAATAGGCACATTTGGGAAGGGGCTGGGGGGCTGGGGGGCTTGGCAGAGGGTATCTGTAGACACAACCAAGGTGGGAAAGCATCCTTACGGAGGTGAGGGTAGGTCCCTTAGCTTTGTCTCGGGGAGGTAGTGATTCTGTGCTCATCTGGGCTCCTGTCTGAGTTCTGGGAAAGTGATGGGGCTGGAGGTCTGTGAGTAGAATTGAGGAGGTGTCTTTGGGGTCCAGCTTGTGTCATCTGTGTTAGGCTCTGTGGCACAGAGGGTGGAGGGCGTTTGTGCCCAGGTTAGCACGGGGGCGTCAGAGAATGCTAAGTGGCCTTGGTGTGTTGGAGGCCCAGGGTGTCCCACTGATGGCTGACGGTGACAGGGCCACCCCCTGCAGCAGTAGTGGAGCACTGAGGCAGCTGCAGTGGGGTTCCCCTCTCCCTGACGGCCCACTATACCCCACCCCCCAAGGCTGGGTCAGCACTGAGGGTAAGAAACAGTGCTCCTCCCCACCCCCAAAGCAAGAAGGATGCCTACTGCCTAAGTTCAGGACCCCAGGAGGCCACCTCTGGGGCTTGTGGGCATGCTCTTCTCTCTTCCATCCCCATGGGAGATAGGATGGAGCACTGGTCAGGGCTTCTCGAAATGGGAGACAGTCAGAGTCCCTGCCTGCCCCCTTCCCGAGTTGGGCAGCCCTGGTAAGGTCTTGTAGGGGGTCAGCCTGCTCACTTGGGGCCAGGCTCTGGGGCTGTTGCTCTCTCTTCCTGACAGTCGCTCTGTTGTTTGTTCCCCGGCCGTTGGTGGCAGGCAGAGAGCGGGGCTGGAGTCGGTCTTGCATGAGAGTAGTGAGATCTGAGATGAGGTTGAGGAAGGGGGTGGCTCAGCCTAGGTTAGGAAAAGGGGCTCTTCCAGGCCCAGCCCAGCATGGTCGCACTGGGGCTGGGAGCAGAGACCAGCTAAGAAGGTGCTGGCCCTGCGCTAACCCTTGGGGAGGCTCTTTTCCCTACTGACCTCTTAAGAGGAGGCAGGCGGCCAGGCCAAGGAAGGACTTGGGAATTCTGGGACTGGGCTGCATACTCTCCCAGTAATTCCATCTTGGCAGCACCCTAGTCACACAGCCACAGCCCGGTGGTGGAGGCTGCTGGAATCTCAGGGGCCTTGGAAGCAGGGTCCTCGGTCCCCACATTGCCCTCTGTGGTGGGTATTGGCTGCCACTGCAGGGTGTGGCTTGTTCCTTTTGCTCAGTGGGCAGCAGAGGCCTTGGCAATGGATATTACTGATGGGACCAGATCATAAAATGGGGGAGATGGCAGATGTCAAGGTGGCAGCCGAGAGGGTGTGTTTGCGGGCACACACGAGTCACCCACGGGGTGCCCAGGCTGCCTGGGTCAAGCCTCAGCTCTGTCCTTGACCAGCTGTGCAACCTCCCCCTCTCGATGCCTCAGTTTCTTCACCTGTAAAGTGGATAGAAGGTTGCGGTAAGGGTTAGCTAGCTGACACACGCAAAGCGCTTAGTGCCCTGCCCCGTGCACGCAAGCATGCAGGGAACACTCTGAGAACAGCTCTTCATGCTCAGTTGTGTCTGTGTGTCCTCCTAGAGACCGGAAGCCCTGCCATAGCAGATGGGGGTGAGAGCCACAGAAACAAGTCTCATTGCTGTGGTTGTGAACTCCTTTGTACCCCAAGGGCGTGGGGGTCTAGGAAAATACTGGTTATATATTTTTTTTCTTTTGCAGAAGAATGAAGCCACACAAATGGATAGTACTCTCCTGCAGCCTTCCCCCATTTCAGTAGAATCAGCAAAAAGCCGATTACATCCTATTATAAACATGTACTGCACAAATAAAAAAATGAACAATATAGAAGAGCATAGGATTGCTCCTTCTAGACCTACCGCTATGCTATGCAAACATATGTATCATATATATACACACACCCTTATAGTTTCCACTGCCCTCCCCCATTCCTCTCTCTCTTTCTCCCCATCTCTCTTCTTTCAGAGAGGGAATCACACTGCATATATATTGTTACATTGCTGAGTAATCTGCCTTTTTTCCCTCTCATTATTGTGTGGGGCACATCTTCCTCTGTCAGTGCACACACTTCTATCAGAGTCCTCCACCTTGTCACGTATTGCAGTTCCCAGAAGCTTTAGAGAATGAAAAGGGACAAAAGATATTCTAATAGCCCCAAGGGAGAATCTAAGAAAGGAGGTACTTTTATAAAAGATTTAAAACAATTATTTCCCAGGTTAAAACATTAATATGTCTTTAAGGAAAAAAAAACCCATATGTACTTCATAATCTCACTTCCAGGATATAGTCATTCTTAACATTTTGGTATAGTTCTTTCTAGTCTTTTTTCTATGTCCACTGTTTGTGTGTGTGTGTTTTTAAACAAAATTAGAATCATACTACAACATATTTAATTTCTGTTTACTATTTAATATTATTTCATAGATATTTTCCCTCACTGCTATATGTCGTATGGGCCTCAATAATATGGTAGCCAAGAATATAAGGCCCATTTCCCCAAATGCAAGATTCAACGAAAAGTTTTGGGGCCAACTTGAATACACAAACCTTTAGAGGAATCATCAAATGCTTACTCATAACGTTTACTGTATAAATTTAGTTTCACATAGATATTTAAAACCACATATAACATGAAATACGTTAAATTTAGAAAGACTTGTTTTTCTGCTATCATGTTTTATCGCGACCAGACCAGCACCTCCGACGTCTGCATCTTCATCATCCCCGGAGCTGCTTTATGAAGTACCCACCGTGGCTGTCCAGAGCCCGTCACTTCCATTTTTGTCTAACTTGTTTGAGATTGAGATGCAACACTTTTAAAATCCGTGTACCATGTTGTCTCTGGAAATTGGCTTCCAAGCCACACGTACCTATTTGCATAACCTTAGAATAGCCTTTTCTTTGTCCCGCAAGTGAGCATTAGTGACCTCCACAACGTGACTGCTTACTGGATTGCTTTTAAAAGTGCTCTTTAAAGGCTTGTTTACAATGACATCCAACGCTTGCAATTGCGAGGTGGTAACCCCTGGAATAATTACTAAATTCCTGTTAGATTTCTTTGCCTCTTTTTTGCCAATTCCGGCAGGTGACCTCTTTAAACATCCCAAACTAGCCTTGATTGAGGTCAGGCAGGGCTAATGTGATTTCCCCAAAGAGTACTTTGTTTTGTTTAAAATAAAGTAGCTGAGAGAGAGTGTGCTTAATAGGAGACTCTTCATAAGAACTTGAATTTAAAAAGATTTTCTCTTTTCTAAAGAATAATTGTGGGAAAAATCATGTTATGTTTAGACATGTGGGTTTTTTTTGGAAGACAAGATTAATGAAAGCATGGTTTTCCATCTTTTGGCTGTGCCCTAATTTATTTAATCATTCATCTATTCTTGGACAGTTCAATTATTTCCACTTTTTTGCTATTATAAATAACAAGCCACGTTCTTATACTTAGATCTCTGGGCATGTTACAGATTATTTCCTTGGGAGAAAGTCCCACAGGGTCAAATAGTGTGGGAGTTTTTAAGAGTCTTGATACATTGTGCCAACTTGCCCTTCAGAAAGTTTGTGTCAATTTATAATCCCACCAGCAAAAGGAGGTAGACACATATTGTATATAAACATGTAACAGTTCTGAAATTGATGGAAAAATGTTTCTCTGTAAACTCCTTGAGATGTTTGTAGAGTCATAATTTATTAGAGTTATAAGAGTTCTTAGAACTCACCTACTCCAGCTGATTTCCCAATGGGCTTGCACACCTCTTGGGATGGGAAGCTCCCTACCCAGAGGGGAGCCCCTGCCAGGGTCGGACAGTTATGGTGCTAGACTTCCTTTAGTTCAGCCAAAATCTGCCTCCCTATAACTTGCACAAGTAAGCATATATTTATTGTGCTCCTCCGTTATGTCCCTAGCCTATCTCTATGTTAGGCACAACCATTCACTGGAACGGGGGGAAAAGAAAAATGAGTGTAATGAGTACCAACTTTGGTGCC
The DNA here is from genome assembly GCF_041296235.1 of Equus asinus. Taxonomy (NCBI): domain Eukaryota; kingdom Metazoa; phylum Chordata; class Mammalia; order Perissodactyla; family Equidae; genus Equus; species Equus asinus. Next base: position 85,352,404 of record NC_091794.1, read on the forward strand.
AGAGACTGCACCAGGTACAACTCCGCAAAGCTGGGGTTACTGTCCCCAATTTTTTTTGTTTTTAAAGATTTTATTATTTTTTTCCTTTTTCTCCCCAAAGCTCCCCAGTACATAGTTGTATACTCTTCGTTGTGGGTCCTTCTAGTTGTGGCATGTGGGATGCTGCCTCAGCGTGGTTTGATGAGTAGTGTCATGTCCGTGCCCAGGATTCAAACCAACGAAACACTGGGCCGCCTGCAGCGGAGCACACGAACTTAACCACTCGGCCACGGGGCCAGCCCCTATTGTCCCATATTTTTTGTTTGTTTGTTTTTTTGCTGAGGAAGATTGGCCCTGAGCTAATATCTGTGCCAGTCTTCCTCTATTTTGTACGTGGGATGCTGCCACAGCATAACTTGATGAGTGGTGTGTAGGTCTATGCCCAGAATCTGAACCTGTGAACCCCAGGCCACCAAAGCAGAGCATGCAAACTTAACCACTATGCCACCAGGCTGGCCCTTCTTCCTTTTTTTTTTTTTTTTTTTTAATGTGAGCTGCCTCCACAGCATAACCACTGATAGACGGATGGTGTGGTTCTGTGCCTGGGAACTGAACCTGGGCCACTGAAGCAGAGCATGCCAAACTTTAACCATTAGTCCATCAGGGCTGGCCCTGTCCCATATTTTAAAGATAGAGAACTTGAGGTCCAGAGAGCTTGAGCAACTTGTCCAAACTCACACTGCTGGTAAACTGAGGGACTGGGATTAAACCCAGGTCTGTCTCACTTTCTAAGGCCCCATGCCATCTTCCTTAGGTCGTCTTTTTTGGAACTACTCAAAACAAGTGTGCCCTGCAGGATAGGGCTCCTGCCAAGTCCGGAGAGCCCTGCTTTCATATCTTCTGCCCTGTTGTCCCACAGGTGCACCGGCTGTGGTGGTCTGCACAGAGTTGACTTGGTTAGTCTGGGGATCCCTTTCCCTGTGAGGGCGATGGTGAGAGTCGGCCAGAGACGAAGCTGTGGGAGGTTGGAAGGTGGAAGGAACACAGCAGCCATTACCCTTGGAAGGTGGTCATAGAAGGAGTGACAGATGCAGAGGCGCCCGGTGTCCTGGCTCTCCTCCCTGTGTCCCGCTCTTCTCTCTGGCTCCCCGCCCTGTTGACCAACAGTAGCTCAGGCCCACTGCCAGGACTTGGCTGCAGACCAAGGGAGAGCCACTCGGAGGCAACGGCTCTGCACGACCCTCTCCGCCAGCTCCCCCTTCACCGTTCCACTTTGATGCCGGACACGCAGGCCTCTCTGAGTGACCAGTTAGTGCCTCCTTCTCTGGTCCTTCAACAACTTTTCTGGATCTTCGCTTTCTCAGCTCCTCCCACAGTTGTGTACCGTCTGACTCCTATAATAAACGCCTATCTCAAAGGACTCAGACAGAGTCTGCTCCCCTGGCCCAACCCTCCCACATGGTGGAAGTGACATCACATGACTTCAAAACTAGGCCTTAAGAGGTCTTGCAACTTCCCCTCCTCTCTCAGCTTGCTGACACCATCGCGCTGTGAAGAAACCCAGCCAGACCCACCAGAGGCTGAGGGGCTGCCTGGAGGAGAATCGAGGAGCCCTGGTCAATATGCAGAATCGTGAAAAATAATAAATCATTGTGGGGTGTTTTTTTTTTTGGCAGAGAAAATATTTTTCTGTTAGTTGATTGATCTGCCATTATATTCCATTGCATAGTCGGTTAAGATATCCTAGGTAAAATTCAGTGTAATCTGATTAGACTAATCTAAATTTTAAAATATTTATCAACTTTATTAACTTAAGCAAAATAAAATTCACTGCTTTTGTATTGTGATAAAACATATATAACATAAAATTTTACCATTTGAGCCACTTTGAGGTGAACAGCCCAGTGGGGTTAAGCACATTCACACTGTTGCGCAAATATCACACCGCCCATCTCCAGGCCTTTGAAGCCATCCCAGACTGAAACTCTGTGTCCGTCACCCAATAAGCCCCCATCCCTGCCTCCCCTTGCAGCTTTAAGCCTCTGAACTTGGGGTGCCCCATGACGCAGCAGTGGGTAACGGAAATTCTCATACTTGCTGAGGTCGTGTGTCCGAGCTTTTAGTTTAGAGACAAGTTTCCCAGCTTCTGTGTCTCCTCTTCAGCAGCCTAAGCAGCGCATCCTCTTCGGTGCCCCCCCACCCCCCATCAGCTCCCAGGTCCCCTCAGCCCTGGGGAATCCACTCGGGGCCTCGCCTGCTCTTCTTAAAGTGGGGTTCACAGAAGGAACACGACCCTCTGGGGTGACGGGAGCAGCGGAGTCCAGGGCAGAGTCTGTAAACTGACAGCTTGAGGTCACATCAAGCCCACAGGTAGGTTTTATTCAGCACACAATGTTGGCTTGCACAGTGTTTGAAAAGAATTTGAATTAATTTCCTGTGTTTGGAAGTCTGGAGATTCACATACAAACCTAGATTTCTGGTTTCTCTTAAGAATAGGAAGACCTGGCCACACGAGGCCCACATTCCCACAGGCAGGGCTCTTGTCTGGACCGAGTGGAGCCTGCCCCTATTGGGGCAGAGTTGTGCTCTCTAGAGCTCTGTAGTCCAGACCAGGCCTGGCTATGCTTACTTCCCAACACCCTACAACCAGCCCCTTTGCTCACTTGCTCTACGTGCTGCTTGGCACCTGGGCATTTGAGTTTCAACCTCTGGTCTAGAGGGCAATCACCTCCCATGAGTGGGCCTATGCTTCTGTTAATACAACCTTAGGGTTCTAGCTATTTGGCTGCTACACTCTGAGCTCAGAATCTCCTAATCTCCCGAGCTTTTCCTGGGAACTTGTCCCAGGACATCTTTGGCATGATGCTTATGGGACGCCATAGAGGCCTTGGTGGGCTTTCCAGCTCTTCTTGGAGCTAAAGAGAGAAAGGAGGTTGTAGCAGGTGAGTGCCTGTTTCTGGGGCTCATGATGAGAACAGTGCTTTGTTTTCAGGACCAGATTACAGCTCAGATCTTGGCCTGATGGCTTCTCCCACCGCGTTGTCAAGCTTCACTCCAGGTGCTGATTTCTCATGGCCTGGGTTGCTGTTACCGTGTCCGGGTCCTCCCTGGCCATTGGACTGTGAGCTCCAGGAAGGCAGGGTGGTTTATGACTCACCTTTGATTCCCTAGAGCCTGGCATGCAGTCGGGTCTCAAAAAGTGTTCATTGAATCAAATGTTTGAAGGAGGAAAACCAGAGCAATTAGAGGGGAATTTTGGCGTGACACAGGAGTCAGGATGCCCAGAGAGAATGTGCTGAGAGACCCCACGAGGAAGCATCTCTGAAGGAAGCCGAGTCCAGTCTCTTAGCCCTGGAGACATCAGGATCACACGTGAAGCTGGGATGTAAACACAGGTTTCGCTAACTCATTTGTCCGTTTTCAGATATTTGTGTGGTACCTCCTGGCACTGAACCTGGCAGCGAGGCTTAGTGATGGGAGGGAAAGGGTCCACTCTGACTGGAGTTGGAGGTCTGAAGGGGCAGGAAGTGGCCCCGTTGGCTCCAAGTTCATGGAAGCGCGCGAGCTCTTTCCTGGGAGGTTCAGGGCACTGGTGGACGGCTCATCCGGGGTGACCAGCCCTCCCTTTGGAGTTAAGTGGCATGAGTTAGAATCCTTGTTCTGCCACTTCTAAATCTATGAGCCTCGGTTTCCTCACCTGTCAAACAGGGAAAGTTCCTACCTCTGTGGTAATTGTGAGGGTTAGCTGGGATATTTATGTGAAACCCTTAGCTCCGTGCCTGGCTTGTCCTGGCCCTTCGATACATGATGGCCTTCTTGTTACTGTCACTGGAAGATGGGGGAAGAAGCTGAGGGACTAAGGTTGGGTGGCGGGTCGCAGCCTCCTGGGGAGGATGAAGGAGGGAGATGTCCTGGTGCAAATTATCATGTGGGCCCAAAGGTGGGCCACACAGAGATGGAAAGTGCAAAGCCCTGGACACTTGCTGGCCATCTCATTTGGTTGGACAAAGGGGCCTTGATGAGATCTTGCCTGTCTTTGGTTTCTCTGAGGGGAGAGGGAGTGGCCCGGGGTAACTGCTATCTGGGGTCTAATTCTAGCCAAGATGGGAGGAATTAGTGAGGCAGAAAGGGTGCAATTCTTGGAAAAACCTGAAGGAGTCACAGCAACTCCTGGAAGGGAAAGGTCAGCCTTCCTGGGCGCACGAGGGCGCTGGGCAGAAAGTTCAACCAAGTCACATGTGAGCCCACAGCCTGAAGTGTGTAGAGGGAAGATGAATAGAGGGAAAAGGTGGTGGTCAAGAATGGGATTCTGACCACACAACGGAGGATGACCTCACGGTGGTGTTCGGAGTGACTGATGGTCCCTGCAGAGGGTGGTCCCAGGCACCCGCCCTGGGGCGCATCTGTCAGGTGTTGTGATCACTCTTGGCTCAGCAGCCAGCATGTGTGGCAGCCCTCCCAGAGCCCTCTCTGGGCCTCTCCAGATCGCTTTCCCACTAACACAGCTGGAGCGGCGAATGGACAAGGAGATCCAGGGGTCATCCTGTGGATCAATGGCTCTGTAATTTGCTCCTGCTGGTCGCTAATCTGTAATAATGCCATCTCCCGGGCCCTCTGCAAGTAGATGCTTCACACAGGCGCACTCTGAGGTCCACTCTTGCAAAGAAAATACGCGGCGCAGCCCTGGCTGTCTTGTCGAGCTTGCAGCTGCTCCGGGTGGGGATGTCTCGCATTGGAGATGGTTGGACTCGGGCTAAGGCATTTTCTAGACGAGGCACACGCAGAAGGAATAGAGCCGAGGGTTGTCGTCTTGTCTTCCCAGGGTGACCTTCTATTGAGTGTGGCACCTGCTGTTTGGAAATGAGGGACCAGCCTGTCCCCTTAGCGCATGTTCTCTGCAGAGGGCTCTCCTTTCCCTCCCTGTTCTCAGTGGATCTCGCCAGCTCTTGGCAGCTGTGTCCACCCCTTCGCTTGTTCCCGTCTCTTGCCCTAAGCCCCTAATAGAGGCAGGAGGAGCAGGGGTGCGTATCAAGTCGTCGTGTCTATACGTATCGCTTTTCTGGCCCCGCAGCACACAGCCTCCCTTCGATGCTGATCTCCCAGTTTTCTCAGGGCCCCACCAACCTCAGCATACCAGGCTGCCCATCTGAGCGGATTCTTTGTCAGCGGCTCACAGGACACGTCCCCTCTCTCCTCGTATTGACTGTGGCATTTGAGGGGCGGGGGCTGGTCTCCACACGTCTGATCTTACTCTGTGTTACACACTGTGGTTTAGCTTTTGGGGATGGACTGGGCTCATTCTAGTCCCAGAAGCCCTGAGAGTTACGCATATGCCCTCCATTTGCGAGACACAGTTACACCACACCTAACGCCGAGGCCTGAGCCAGGCCTTAACCGCCAACTCCACAGCCGGGTATTTTTTTCTCTAAGTGGTTATGCCACCTCCTTCCCACCCTCCTTCCCGATTAACTTCATTAGCAGCAGGAATTCAAGGGGTCGCTCTAGGCTCCTGTGCAGCCGGCTCATCCGCAGCAGCTTTTCATTGGGAAAAGCCTCCGTTCTCTCTTGCTCCGCCTGCACCGTTCATGTTCAGCCAGTCTTCATTCTAAACACAAGAAGGCTGTGGAAGGGTTTCTCCTGCCTTTGAATGCCTTTTCAGAAATTTAGCTTCCAAGTGTCTGCTAATCTATGCAGGAAAATAATACCCATTCGGGAGCTCCAAAGCAGCTGCCACAGGTGAGGAGGACGTGCCCTTGGGCCCCTGGGTGAGCTCCGGTTCAGGGGCTGGGAGAATTTCTGTTTCCATCAATTCTCAACCTCAGGGACCTGCTCCTCTTATATCTGGGTGCCTGGTGGGAACTTCCTCTCGCAGGCATTGTGGCCAGCCTCTGCTATGGATGCCCTCAGCTTTCATTGCCCTGTGGATACCATTGTGGCTTTACTGCTTCTCTTTCCAGAGTCTCTTTCTGGACTCTTTCCTTCAGGAGTCTTCCCCCCATCCTGGGGAGAGTAAATCTAACTAGCATTGCTTCCCGTTAATCTGAGCATGCGACCTGCACCCCTGACTCCGTGCGCTGCAGAGGTCCCGCTGGGCTTCTTCCTCTCCACCTTCATTAGCACCAACACTCCATCACCCCAAAGAGGGTCCACTCACCTTGCCTTCTCTCAGCTTTCTGAGATCGCATGACTCTCTAAACCGCCCTGTGTCCCCATCATACCCTCCCCTCATCCACATAGCCCTTGGCTCCAGTGGCAACCCCTAAATACTCTTTCTAAATTTTTAGTTCAAATTCCCTTATGCATGACTATGGCCAGCTCACAGGATGGCTGGGCAGCCAGTAGAAGGGCTGTCTTTGAGTCAGATGTTCCGTCCTCCATCAGTTAGCTGCGACCAGGTGGTGACGGGGTCAGATGGTACAGGATGTGGCTGGTCCACTCAGTCAAGGCCAATAATGACGGATATCTTTAGTAAAGGAACAAAGGCCAATCATGTTCTCCAGACCCCACCAAACCAGCCCAGGGCAGATGCCTGGATCCTGTCCCCTTCCTACTCACGAAGACAGGGCCTTGACAATTCTGCGCTCCCCAGATAGGAGGGTAGCAGAGCTGAGCGGCCAGCTGCCTACCCAGAAGCATTAGGCGAGATCCCTGCTCCAAGGACTCAGAAGGAGACATGAAGGCGTGATTTGGGGAGACCCTGAGCGATGCCACTCCTGCAGACAGGGCCTTTCACAGACAGGGCCTGTGGCCGTGGTCTTCTGGCGTCTATGCAGAACACCTGCAGAGGCTCTATGCCTGCTTCATTCCTGAAAACCAGCGGTGCCTCCAGGGAGCTCCGAGCAGGAGAGGGCTGACTTGTGGAATGGAGTTGAAGACGGCGGCAGCTATCTCATTTGGGGAGGCAGATTGGGTGGAAGAGCCGATGACCCACCCAGAATGCCCCTTGCTGACTTCTCTAGGAATGGAGATGCCTGACGTGGGCAGGTGTGATTCCAGACCTCACTCCTGGCTTTCTGTCAACCATTGCCTCCTGCAGAAGCCCCGGGGCCAATCCCAGCTCACCAGGCAGCCGAAGGGGAACTCCAGATTGGCCGGTGGAACAGGACATCCTCGTCTTTCCTTGTCCCAGGCCTGGTTTCTTCCACAGAACTCACATGGAACATTCTTTACATTTCTGTGATATTCTCAGAACATGACCAGTGTGTGCAGTGGAGAAAGCTTGGTCTAAGAAACAGACAAGTGTTTTAGTCTCAGATCTTCCAACTTGCTGTGTGATTTTGGGCAAGTCCCTTCCCCTGTCTGGGCCTCAATTCTCCCATCTGTATAATGACAGAATTGGATGAGATAATCTGTAAGATGCTGGCTGGCTCTCAAGTAATAATCATCACCACAAAATCACGAATGCTTACTGAATGTTTCCCTGTGCTGTGTTTTACCTGCTTCATCTCATCGAATCCTATAATTATTTATCAGTCTTTTTCAGAGGAGGAAATGGAGGCTCAGAGATGTTAGGTAACATGCCCAGGATCACACAGCCGGGAACTGGTGGAGCTTGTCCGACTCTAGAGCCTCGGTGGGCCCTTGCAGAGGAAGGAGACTGCAGACTGGGGGCCTCTCATTCCTGAAGGCATTGACAGCTTTCAAGGCTGCTCGCGGGCCCCAGTGCTATCCCCACACTTACGGCAGAATGGAATCAGCATTTAATAAAACCTGGTAGGTTTCGAGTCATCTCACCCTGTCATAAGGTAATGGATAGTCCATGGCCCCGAAAGTCAGCCATCATGCTGTGCCTGGGCTGCATTTGTGTCCTTTAAATGCCAAAGCTGGATCAGGTCTTCTTTCTTTCACGGGGAGGCCCAGCATCCCAGGAACTGTGGTCCGATCGGTATTTCTCAGACAGCACTTTCCTCCCAACACCCCCGACATACGAAATGGCCCTTTCACCACCTGCAGGCGCCGGGGATTTTTTCTTAAATTAAGAATTTGATACATTGCTTCCGTTCCCCTCCAGGGGTTACAGAGAGCCAGGAAAGTGATGCCTTGTGTTAATGTGCAGGTGTGGTTATGCATTTTGAAGGAGATCTTGACAATCTCCAGGAAAAAAAGGTCCCCAAATGACCCTCCGTTCTTGGTGAGAAATGCTAGCTTCTGTAAATGCTGAAGGGCCCCGTGTCCCCTGGATATCCAGAGCCTGTCCAATAACAAAGTGGAAGGATGTGTGTATGTGTGTGTGTTGGGGGGCACAGGAGCACTGGAACTCATCGATGATGAGCAGGTGCTCTGCAGAGAAAGAGCACTGCACAGGGAGTCTGGGAGTCTCCTTTGCTGGCTGACCTTGGAGCCTCCCTCACAGGGCTGTTGTCAGCCTTCATCAACAGGGCTCCCATGGAAAGGCATTTGGCACGCCGTAACCTGCAGGCTCCTCTGGGCTGGGGATGTGGGCTCCTCACCTTGGTGAAGGCAAACCGACATGGAAGGTGGAGTCTTGGGGAGAGAGGTTGGTGGAAAGGCAAAGAAATGGGAGCTTTGTCCTGGCTTGGGCAAGTTACTTGGCCTCTCTGTGCCTCAATCTCCTCATCTGAAAAATGGGATAGTAATGATACCGGTGTCATAGATTGTTGGGAAGATGAAGTGAGTGCTGATCAAAGTGTATGGTATACTGCAAAATATTAATTTTTTTCAACCATGAGTTTTTATAGAAGATATATATGTATATTTAAATTAATAGACTTTAATTTTTAGAGAAGTTTTAGGTTTACAGAAAAATTGATTAGAAAGAACAGAGGGTTCCCACATACCCCCTCCCCCTGGTTTACCCTATTATTTACATCTTGCCTTAGTTTGGTACATTTGTTACAGCTGATGAACCAATACACATACTTATTATTAACTAAAGTTCTGCGTTTACATCAGGATTCACTCTTTGTGTTGTACATTCTGTGGGTTTTGACAAATGTCATCATTACAGTTTCATACAGAGTATTTCACTGCCGTAAAAACCCTTTATGCTCCACCTCGTCAACCCTCGCTCCTCCCCCCGAACCTCTGGCAACCACTGATCTTTTTACTGTCTCCCTGGCTTTGCCTTTCCCAGAATGTCGTATAATTGGAATCATATAGTGTGTAGATTTTTCAGATTGGCTTCCTTCCCTTAATAACAGCATTTATGATTCCTCCATGTCTTTTCATGGCTTGGTAGCTCCTTCTCTTTATCTCTGAATGATATTGCATTGTCTGGATGTCCCACAGTTGACTTGTCTGTTTGCCTACTGAAGGACGTCTTGGTTGCTCCCCGTTTTGGCATCATCAATTTTATAACATCTGGAAGGCGAGTGTCACCGTTTGAGGGCAGGGATTTTGGGGTCAGACTGAGTGGCTCCAGACTCTGTCCCTGGCTGGGTGATCTTGGGAAGTTATTTAACCTCTTTCACCTTCCTCCTCCAAGAAATGGGTACGTGAAGGGTGACGCTGCTGTCACACAGACGTCTACCCTGGGATGGCTCAAACAAGGGCAATTTCTCTCTCAGGTAATAGTACAGGTGGGGTGGGCTCCAGGCCAGCAGAGGGCGATGCCACACTGGGCGAATTCAGGAACCCAAACCCTCCCTTTCAGCACCAGGCTTCAACAGTCGCTCTGGTGGTCCTGGTCCCAGCCAGAGACGGGGAGGGAAAGAGTGTGGAGGGAGCACTCACTCCCATAAGCACCCTGGCCTGGAAATGGTGCATGGAGCCCTTGCTCACATGCTATCGGACAGAACCTGGTCACATGGCCTTACCTCACTGCAAGGGACACTGGGAAATGTAGTCTAGCCATGGGTCCAGCTTCCATTCTAATTAGAGGAAGTGGAGGACAGAGTTTGGTGGGCAGCTAGCAGTCTCTGCCATATGATAGAACCTACTTTGTAGGAGTGTGATGAGGAGTTAATGAGAGGATTTGCGGAAAGTCCTTAGTTTCATGCCTGCTGCATAGTCAGTGCTCAATATGGTCTGTGGTTATTCACCAGGAATTAAAGGGACAGAGCATTTCTGAGCTGGGGGCCTTTCAAAGGGATCTAGCTCAGGGGGTTTCACACTGTGTTCAGCAGACCCCTTACAGACCTCTCAGGGACCCCTGGAGGGGGCATGTTGGAAGACCAGTGGGGAGTCCAGCCCCAACCTGGTTTCAACCAGAGACACTCCTGCCTTAGTTCACATACTGGGTTCTTCATAAGATTTCAATTGAAGACAAGGGTCTGCATCTTAAAAAAACTTACAAACCCCTGACCCAGGGCAATTACCTGATGTCACAGTGGGCCCTTCCATCTCCCCAGGAGCCCCCACCTTGTCTCTTGGTTGCGGTGGTTCAGGGCTGGGCTCCAGCTTCATCACAGTCACCAGAAGAGATTCCAGCAGGGATGGCAATGAGGATAGAAGAGACAGGGAGACCACAGTCCCTATAGGCTGTGGGCTGAAGGCAGTCTGGAGCTCACCCCCCGTCAACAACTGCCCCGCACCTCCAGTGGGATGGGGCCTCCTAGCCTGGCTTTCCTGGCCCAGAGTCCTGGCAGGCAGAAAGGGCCTTGGGGAGCAGCAGGGTGCGCAAGGCCTGGCTTAGACACCGTCTCCCACCTGTCCTTGGGCAGGGCTTTGCTCCCAAGTCCAGGACTTCACATCTGCATGATACATTCCATCCTGGCACGCTGGTCCTGTGCCCAGCACACCAGCGTATCCAGCTGGTTTGAATCCAGCGAATACTCTATTGTCCCGAGTATTTGCTTTGTCTCCCGACCTCACAGCATCTGTGAAAGGGATGAACTTGCCTCTCTGTCGTGTGCGCCACCATGAGGCCGAGAAGCAGCGGGTCAGGAGTGCGGGCTTGGGGCTGGCAGATCCGGGTTCAAATTCTGCCTCATCCGCTCATTTGAGCGTGCGGCCTTCGGGGCGTGTGATCTTCCACGTCGCTCCGTCTCCCAGGCCTTCGGTTTCTCATCTGAGAAATGGGGGTAATAGTACCTTCCTCAGAGGCTCAGTGTGAGGACTAAACAAGAGAGTGTGCTCAAAGCCCTTGGAGGAAGTGCTCAATAAATGGTGCTATTGTCAATTATTTGTGATCCCCGTCAAGAGAAAGAGTTAAAATATTGAAAAATATGTTATAATACCAGTACAGACTTGCTACAAAAAGCCTGAAGGATATAAGTAAAAATCTCATCCCCATCTTGTCTTCCTGTGTCTCCCCACCTCCATCTCTCTCTCCAGAGGTTACCCTTAAAAGCATCTTTAATGAGCCGCAAGCCCCCAGGTTACAGACCAGAAAGCTCGTCACACTTCGTCTTGTAACCCCCTCACCGGCTGGCCCTCACCAACCGTCCCTCTTACTCCTCCTGCCAATCTCGCTCCCTCTCCTCTCCTCCTACCCGTTCCAGCCACACTGAACTGCCAGTCCAGATGCCGTATCTTTGCCTGGACTGTTTCCTTTGCTTGAAGTGCCTGTATTCTCTTTCTTTTCATCAAACTCCTACTCACTCTTTAAAACCCAATCCATGTGTCTCCTCGTCTTTGTGAAACTGTCCTTGATTCCCCACTTGCATTATGTGCCACACCATCCTGCTCTGGAGTGATCTGATGCAGGTCTCCCCACCCCCATGTGGCTGAGAGCTGCACCAGGGCAGGGAGCTGGGTCTCAGCCTCTCGCCTTCCCCAGGGCCCGGCACCAGGCCTGTCCCAGAGCAGGTGATGGAGGAGAGTGTTTGAAGCACTAATTTTTGTGTGGTTTACATTTACAGACTAACCCAAACCCTTTTCCGGGGTCCAGCCTTGTGATTCTAATTTCCCATCTACCGAAGGAACCACTGAGGGAGGGCCAGCCCCAGCCATGTGGTTCTGATGGGGCCAATTCTCCCTGGAGGTAGGTTGGGTGGATTTAAGGAAGTTAATGGCCAGGGAGATATAAAGGGGTTTGCGCCACAGAAAAACTGGAGCATGGACTCTGTGTCCGAGACGAATGGAGAGCTCCCGCACGTCGAGCCCCGGAGAGAGAAAGGCAATGTTGGCATTTCTCCTCCCCGTGCTGTGTCTCTGGGGAGACTCAGTTGGACAGGCTGCAGGCTCCTAGGGGCCCTTGCCCACGGACCTCTTGGAATGGGACTGGTGCTTGTGACTCTGGAGTTTGGAAGCCATATGAGCAGGTTCAAAGGTCTAGAACCTTCTGCCAGAAACCCTGGGGTTCATTTGCAGCCAAATAGACCCTTCTGCAGCTCTTCTGACCTGGGAATGGAGAAAACCGGGTAGACACGGGCTCGCTTGGCCTGGGGGCCTCGGCTGAGGGCCTGTGCTCCGTCTACCTGTGTCACCCTGACCCCTCTTTGGTCCTGTCATTCCTGCTGTTTCTCCACGTCCTGATGCAGCTCCTGTTTCCAGACCCACTTCAAATGCTGTCTCCTCCAGAAGGCTTCCCTGACTCTCCCCCACCGTCTCCAAGCTAGGATGGATTTTCCCTGTTCCAATTCCCAGGATGCTTTGGGCATTGATCACTTCAGGTGATTATTTGTTTAATTTGTAAGTTATAAAAGAGATGCCTATTTATTTTAGAAGTCAAACAAAATAGGGATGCATACCAAAAAAATAAAGAATTTGCTCCTCCCGCTTTCGCTACCTCTCCAGTCCTGCCACTCCTCCCAGGAACCCCTGTTAAGGTGTGGAGTGTTCTTTTCATAGCTTTCTTCATGACTCATGCTTACGCACACGCACACACACACACAACACACATGCACAGTGGTAACAGCGTCAGACATGGCTCCCAATAACCCCACCTCCTGTATTCTTGCCCTTGTGTATTCTCCTCACTGCGAGTATGAACTGGACCCAGTGACTTACTTCTAATGGGCAGAATCCAGCAAAATGGATAGGATGTCACTTCTGTGATTAGGTTACAAGAGATGGTAACTTCTGCCTTCTTGGTATTCTCTCTCTGGCCCTTCTTCTCATGTGCTTGCTCTGATAGAGAGGGGACCTGGCAGGGAACTGAGGGTGGCCTCTGGCCAGCCACCAGCAAGGAACTGAGGACCTCCACCCAAAATCCCTGGAGGGACTGAATCCTGCCAACAGCTATGTAAGTGAGCTTGGAAACAGATCCTTCCACAGTCCAGCCTTCGGATGACCGCAGCCCCAGCAGGCACCTTGATCACAGCCTTGAGAGAGACCCAGCTAACAAGTGCCTGGATTCCTGACCCACTGAAACTGTGAGATAATGCCTGTGTGTTATTTCAAGCTGCTAAGCTTTGGGACAACTTGTTACACAGCAATGGACAACTCATACACCTTACATGCTGGGGCTTTTATTTCTGTGGGGTAAATTCACAATAGTGAAACTGAAGAGTCAGCAAGCATACACATTCTAATTGTTAGCAGATGGAGCTCTATTTCTCTCCAATCCTGTTCCCATCAGTCCATGCTCCCACGTCTTCATCAGAACTGAATATTACCCATCTTTTACAATTTTTGCCACTCCAATGGGTGAAAATGTCATCTCATTTTGTTATAGTTTGCATTTCCTTTATTACTAGGGATGTTGAGCCTTTTTTCTTATATTTCTTGTCTATCTATACTTTATTAGGCAAACATTTATTGAACCCCAACTGTGCACAAGGTCCTGTTACACTATTAAACCATTGTAATAAGACATGGACTTTACCCTCAAAGAGTTCACAGCTTAGTGGCCAAGATGAACATATAAAAATATGTGAAATAGAATGATAAATGTTGAAATAAACATTTGCATCCAATGTTCTGGAAACACAGACGTTTAAGAGACCAACATTTGCTGGGGTTGTTTCAGATGATAGGTAGAGGAGTGGGCATTTTGAAAAGGGTTTTGAAGGATGCATAGAAGTTTGTCAAATAGCGAAGCATACAGCATGGGCAAAGGCCCAGAGGCATGAACAAGTTGGCATTCAGCAAGGCTGGAATAGAAGAGGTAAATTGATGGAAGAGGAGGAGGAATGGGGCTGGAGTTCACACAGAACAGGTCAGTTATGGATGATTGTGAGAGGATTCAGATGCTGTATTCAGGTGTTTAGACACCATCATGCAGGCACTGAAGGGCTCCTGAAGATTTTTCACTAGAAGAGTGACATGACTTGGGTTTATCTGTGCACCTGCCACATCTCATTGACGAAAGGACGTGTCCCCTGAGGATCTGTATCAGTTTTGTCTCTGTGTCTCCCCCAGCACACACCAGGCAACCACACAGGTTTGTGGGCTGAATGAAAAAATGGCTCTTGACCTGTTGGGGTGGACCCCAATGTGGGCTGAAACATCAGTGTGGCTGTGAGTTGAGAGCCATGGGCTGGGAGATGTGGGATGCAGGAAGCCAGAGAAGTCCTGGTGCCAAAAGATGGTGGAGGGCCATGAAAGCGCCCCAGATGTCCAGTAGCCCCCGTTACCCAACCTGGGTTCCCCACAGCTGCCTCCTGGCTGGAGCGCTCCTGCTGCTGACCACACACGTGGCTTCTCTCTGTGCAGCTCACTAGAGACGTGAGCTTCTTGGCTGTGGCATCTTCTGCTTCCCAACTAGCCATGATGGAGGTGGCAACCGAGCTCCTTGTTATATTTAAATAAGGCTGGATGTTCTCAAGGGGGAAAGAGGATGGGCTGAGAGGGGCCCTTCCTATTTCTCTTGTGCAGCCACCCTCCCCTGACGAATGGAGCTCTTTCTCCCGTGCATGAACCCCGATCGATTTTCCCTCCGTCAGAATCCCTCAGGCGTTGCCAGCCTCCTAATGGTAACTGACGAGGACACACGGGACTCCTGTTGCTAGCAGGCCTGCCAATGGCCTCGGTGTGTCTATGACCTGCCAGCTGCAGGACCAGAACAATTCTGCCATCGATAATAAAAACTGTTATCGATTGAGTGCCTACTGTGTGCCAGGCACGGTGCTGAGGGCTTGACAGGTGTCACCTGGTTCAGTCTTCTCACATGTCCTGTGACATCGGTGTTATTATCATCCCCGCCTTACAGGTGAGGAAACTGACGGGCAGGGAAGTTAAATAATCGTGCCAGTGCAATACTAATGCTAGGCACAGGGGCCAGGACCTGCGGCCTCTGGATGGAAGCCCAACGCCCTGCAGATTCACATCCAGGCTTTAACCAACTCAAACCCTCCATTGTGGGTGCCCATCACCAGCCTTAAAGGAATGTGTCTGCAGGTGGAGCCCAGCTGGCCATTGGTGTAGGGTCTCCACGTGTCTCCCCTCACGGGCACCAGGGTAAGAGGTCGGGCTCCTGCTCTCGTGTTTTGTTCAGAGCAAGATGAACAGAAGGAGTTGGTTTGAGCCAACAGTCTTGATGAGCTCTCTAACCCCTCAGCCAAAGACAGGACGGGGGTTGACATCTGGAGGTGGAGCTGGGCGTTAGACTCTGGAAGGAGTCCGGTTCCTGGAGGAGGGGCTGGAGGCAGGAGACGAGGATCCAGGGTGAGCGCTGGAGTCACGATCAGAGCGTCTTTCCTGGGCAGCCGCTGGAGAGGAGAAGCTCGGAGCATCTTTTCGGGTGGGTATCTTTGTCTTCATCTGCATCTGATTTATCTTTTCCTCTTCCTTCTCTCCTCTTCTCTCTGCCCTCTCTCTCCTCTTCTTTCAATATGAAAACAGCCTTAATGTTTTTCTGAACATAAAAATTCATGCTCTTTGTAAAAAAAAGTCAGAGCATAAAGTTTGAAGACAAAAGTAAAAGTAATCCATGGTCCTCACTATCCAGAAAGAGACTCCATGACATTTTGGTGTGTAGCCACTCTGACTCTTTCCGTGTTTGCCAGAATGGAGTCAGATCGTACAGACTGGGTTCCATCGGAACCTCTCACTTTACAATAGACCACGGTCACTCAGCAATAGCCATAGATCTCTGCTGTTATTTGTTTCTGGATGGATCATCACCTGTCTAGATCTTATTGGTTGAACTTCTTTCCTACAACCTGGATGTGTGCGTCTCAAGGAGCTAGTTATGGTAACATCTCACGCCCTCCTTGTAGACTTCCTTCGTCTTGTCCTCTCTGACTTGCCCATGGATGGAGGACCTCAGGATTCAAGGTGGACAGAAGAGAAAAGAAAAAGTCTCAATGTCCTCCCAGACCAAGGACAGGGGACCACGAGAGAGAGAGAGCTTCCCAGGCACCAAGCTGGCAGGACGCCCGGGCGTGGGCGAAGGGGACGTCGGGAGGCATTGCTGATGCGGGCAGTGGTGCTCTGCGTGATGGACAGAGCTTTCCTGGGTAACTTGACATTCTAGACGAAAACAAATCCTTGGCCCATGAGAGAATGAGATGTCAAACTTCCGTTCATCCATCAAATATGCATCTACATCCATTCCACATGTCAGGCTCAGTGCCAGGCACTGGAGATGCGGCATCGAATAAATCATGGTCTGTACAAAGCGCCATGAAAAGATTCATGGGAACGGAGAGAAGGGAAGGATTATGACCTCTCTAGGGTGTTTGGGAGGAAGGCGTTTGAACCAGGTCAGGGTGGGGAGTGGAGACCAGGGGAGAGCTGGAAATTTCCAGACTGTGAGAATAGCATGTCCTGGCAGTGAGGTGGAAAAGCAGAACGTGAGACTGACATGTGCGTGGAGTGAGGAGGAGGAGGGTGGTGCATGGAAATTCATTGATTAAGGTTGATTAGGATCAGGTCTTGAAGGGTTTTGAATGTCAGCTGTTATGTTAAGGGATTTATCCCATAAGCCTTTGGAAGCCAGTGAGGGGTTTGGAGCACGCAAAAGATCTGATCCAACAAAGATCCTTCTGGCCACTGTCTCATGGAGGAGAATGGGGCCAGGTGTCCAAGGCACACGCCCTGGGGGTGGAGATGATGGGGGCCAATGTAGGAGGAGTTAATGAGATAGAGGGGACTGGGTTTGGTGTGGGGCAGAGACGCGGGGCGGGGTGAGGGAGAAGGCAAGGATGAAGGCAGGTCCCTGACTGCCCAGGGCAGGAGGCTCCGCGCGCTCAGATGGCAGCCGGGGTGGTGGGAGGTCGGGGTGAGACAGACACGGACGCGGCAACAGGGATTGTTATTCTCCTCTCGTGTGCTGCCAAGGGCAGGAGTGAGCCAACGACCAGTCTTGGTCTGCGTTTTGCTTTTTGATTCTCGCAGACTCTGAGGCTCACGGTCCAGGGGCCCTTGGAAATCATCCCCCCATGCTTTCATTTCATGGATGAGGAAACTGAGACCCAGACAGGGCAACGATGGGCCCAAGGTCACACAACAAGTCACTGGAAAAGCTGGGGCCACATCCCCGGCACGGTGGTTTCCAGGACAGGCAGGTCCCACCACACCCGGCACCAGGAGCAGGTGCAGTAGCCGCTGTGGGCTGTGAGGCCAGACACACCTGGCTTGGAATCTGGGCTCTGCTACCAGCCAGTGACCGTGGGCAGGTCTGTCAGTCCCTCTGATGGGGACTCAGTGTCCTCGTCTTGAATGGAGGAACAACAAGCCTCGTCCTAGAGAGTAATCATGAGGACTGAATGGGACCCAGGAGGGAGAAAGATACCTTGTCTTGGGCCTCAACAAATGTTGCTTTTCTGTCCCCTTTCTCTCTTCAAATCTTGACCTCATCATTTCCAATCTCTCGTCTCAGGGCCAATCTTTTACTGTTTAACCAAGATCTTACAAATTTCCTGAATTGGCCAGGATTCAAGGTGATGTAAGATTCATACCCTTAGCAACTTTCTTACCTTCTCTGGGATGCAGTGTTCTTATCTGTGAAATGGGGAAAGTGGTACCCAGCTCCCAGGACTTTTTGGTAATTAATGGAGACAGCACTGATTAGGTGTCTAACACAATGCCCGGCCCGGGGCACCTGCTTCACGTCGTCTCAGCTGTCTCTGAACAGTGATTATCTGAGCTCCCGGGATGCATTGGAGAGCCGGTGGATGTCCCTGCTGGGGCCACACGGGCATCAGAAATGCCGGCGAGCCTGAGCCTGGCATTTCACAGGCCCCTCCAGGGTGCCCTGAAGCAGTTCGAAAAGGCTGATTTAGGAGGAGCATTCTCTTTGCTTTGTCTCTTTTTAACTTATTTTGCTTTGATTTTTTTCATTTGCTACTAACCACGTCTGAGTTACCTGCCTCTGTGATCTGTACGTGAAATACGACTGATCGTTCAGTACGAGGAGGCAGCTGTGTTCATTTATGGTTTTCTTCTTTCTGTTAATGAAAATAGAGTTTTTATCATGCATTGGGTTACTATGTAGTCTGTGGTTTTTTCTGTCTCAACAGGATTGGAAGAAATCTCAGTTAGGATGGTGAGTGACCTTGAGCAGGATGGGTCAACCCACCGGGCTCCTGGATTATCACGCATTTTAATTTAATAGGCATGATTGACATCTACTATTTTGTCTACTCTAAAGAGCAATCTACCTTCTCACACTGAGAGAAGTCCTCAGCTTGTTCCAGTCTTCAGCTTGTCCCAGTCTCAGGGCCTTTGCACATGCTGTTTTCTCTACCAGAAAGTTCTTCACTTAGATAATCCTCTAACTTGCTTCTTTATTTCTTTGTAATATTGTTTATAATATTACAATATCATTTTTAAGGTTCTAGTGCATTTTTATTGGTTAGAGTTGTGTGCAGTTTTAATCCTCCCATCAATACATGTAACATACAGTGACATTCAGACAACTGAATGTCTGAAAATTTAATTCAGGCCATTACTTCACAACTTGGAAAGCTGAGCAACCCAACCTTGAGATGACTTTCTTGTTGTTGAGGTTCGCTCTGTCGGTGTCTGACCATGCATCTTGGAGAGAGGACCTTGCAGCCGTCCTTGCCCTGTGCCCCAGTCAGCACTCTGCACCCAGCCTTCCAATCCCAGCTTTTTACCCTCAACCTGAGTGTGCTTGTGCAAAAACACCCTTGGCATGTTTCCCAAAATTTCATAATCCGTTGACCTCAGGGTATCCCCTTCTGCCATGCTCAAACCCTCCTTGTCTTCCTCCCAGGCTGCCAAGATCACGTGGGTGACCACCACGCCAACACTTCCCCGAGATGGGAAAATCGCCACGCTCAGAAGCTTAGAGTGTCCAGACATTATTTACCGATGATAAATACTTGGTTGTGTCTCTATCAGAGAGGCCTTCCCAGCCACCTCATCTAACCCTCCCCCAGCGCCATCCCTCACCCTGGCTTCTTCTCCCTCATAGTGCTTACCACGACCTGTCGTCTCATCGTAGGTATGTCTATGGTCTGTCTTCTAGACACACAGGGACTGCGTCTGTTGTCTCTCCGGGGTAGCCCCCATGCCCTGGCCAAGGCCTGGCCCAGAGTGGATGGTCAACGGATAGCAGTTGAACGAATGCCAGCCTTGGGGCTGAGCAGCTGGGGGACGATGGGAAAGGCACCAGGAAGGGGCCCCGGTGATTTTTCGTGAAAGCTTCTCCCTGGGCCCTAGAAAGACAAGGAAGTAGCAGCTGACTCCCACTTTGCCACCAGCTGTGAACAAACTACAGGACAGCTGTTTAAGTTTGACACGGCGGGAGTCAGAGAAAGGGTTGGACTGTGTGGCTCCCATCCCAGCCGCCAGTCAGATGCACTGCTGCGAGGGCGGGGGTCCTTGGGGTCGCCCCTCAACCCTCCTTCACCCTCATTTTTATGCAACAGCATCTCGTCTTTATCGAGCACTGCTCTGTAGCGGGCTCTCTTTAAGTCCCTTGTCTGAATTAACTCCTAATCCTCCCAACAATCCCGTGAGCTAGGCACAAATCATGTTCCCACTTACAGATGAGGAAACTGAGGCACAGGCATGCGAGACAACATGACTAAGACCTCACAGTTAGTGAATGGAAAACCAGGATTGGACCCCAGGTTGCTCTGGCTCCAGAACCCTTGGATGCTGGCGTGGCCCCCAATGGACTAGGAAGGTGCCCACGTCGAGCGGCTCCTTCTGGAGAAGCTGGGCTAGAACTCGGGCCTCCTGACCCCAGGCAGTGTGGCTGCATGGGAAGGGTGTGGAGGTGGGAGTCAGCCTGGATTCGAATCCTGCCTCCAGTTGACCATTCGGTAGCTGACGGCAGAGTCCTGCTGGGCCCCGAGGCCTGGGAGCGGGGCACCTGCTCCGGGAGCACTGGGCATCGAGGGAGAGGCCAGGGCTGCCGTGTTCCCAAGTGTCTGCCCCTCGTCTTCCCAGAAAGAACTGGGGGCACCATCCCAGCCTCCCTGCCCTCAGCCTCTGGGGCTGGGGCTCCAGAGCTGACAGTGGCTGATCTGGGTAACATCAGAATTGCAGGCCCTGCTTGAAGCACCTGCTTGCCTGTGAGTTTGGAAGCCAAGGGTTTTGGGGCAGGGACTCTACAGAATGGAAAACCATCCCCCCAGCCCTGGGACGCCCACTGCTTGTCTCCAGGGCCTTTTGCCCTTAGTGGCTCAAGGTGCCTGGCAGGACCTTGGTGTGGAATGAGCACTGGGTTGGTGCTACCTGGACAACCTTTGGGCTCTAGCACCTGCTTGCTGGGTGACTTGGGGCAAGTTACTCAGCATCTCTGAGTCCCCATTCCTCCATCTCTAAAACTGCCTTGCTTTTTAAAGGGCTGTTGTGAGGGTTTTATGTGATAAGGTAAGTCAGAGTTTCTCGAACTTTTCCACCAAAGCAAAACCTAACAGCAAAACAGAGTAATCAGGTGCTCCGGGGGTTTGAGGGTGTAGCTTAAAGCCACCCGCCACCAACTCGTGCCTTATTTGAAGTCTTACTGTAGCTTAAAAATGTATGTGCATTTTGCATTCTGCTCCATAACATATCCACATTGTGGCTTTTAACACAAAGAGTTTTAAGTTGCTTACTATCGGGTAATTTTAATGCCAGCGAGACGGGCCATGTTTGTCACGTGGCTCTGCAAAC
Source organism: Equus asinus (assembly GCF_041296235.1). Lineage (NCBI taxonomy): Eukaryota > Metazoa > Chordata > Mammalia > Perissodactyla > Equidae > Equus > Equus asinus. The sequence goes on from NC_091794.1 coordinate 85,373,242, forward strand.
TCCCTGGCCCCCAAGGTGTTTGCACCCTTGTTTAAGAAGCATTCAGGGGCTGGCCCAGTGGCGCAGCGGTTAAGTTTGCACGTTCAGCTTTGGCGGCCCAGGGTTCGTGGGTTCCAATCCCAGGTGTGGACATGGCACCACTCATCAAGCCATGCTGTGGCAGGCGTCCCACATACAAAGTGGAGAAAGATGGGCACGGATGTTAGCTCAGGGCCAGTCTTCCTCAGCAAAAAGAGGAGGATTGACGGCAGATGTTAGCTCAGGGCTAATCTTCCTCAAAACAAATTAAAAAAAAAAAAAGCAGCATTCATATAAGAAAAAGTGCTCTGAGAAGAGCAAAAAATGCTACGTAAAGGTCAGAGAGTTTTAATGTGACTGTTGGCAGAAATAGGGAGAGGAGCAGTGAGCAAGATGGATGGAGGCAGGAGAAGAAAGAAGGGCAGGTAGAGGTGGAGGGTGGAGGGGGGATGGGGTGCTGGGCGGCAGTGAATGCAAGGATCCCAGACCTCGCCCCTCCTCCCCCGGGCACCTCCTCTCTCCCGTCCTTGGTTTAGAGGACTGTGAGTCCCAGAGGGTTCATGCAGAAACTAGGGGGATGAGGGCCCAGTCCTGGGGACTGGTCAGTGGGCACAGGGCCGGACTCTGTCCGAGCACTCCTGGGGCCACCTACCTCCTCCTGATGGGTGAACAGGGCTCTCAGCACCACTGAGGATGCTGCTGTCTGCTCACCATCACAGTCAGCCACATACTCACTGACTCCTCTGGCTTAGGGTGGCTTTCCTGCAACTGCCATCCTCCCCAGAGCGTCCTCTTTAGCACTGGGGGTCGGCTCTCCCTAGTCCTTTCACGGCTGTGGGGTGTAGTGTGTGGGATCCCTCCAGCAATCACCCAAAATTCTCCTTGCAGGCCCTTCATGTAAATGCTCCCACAGGAGCCATGGCAGTGTCCCAGAATTCCTCAGGTGGGTATGCAGATTAGGCCCCACTGTGACCCGGGCTACTGGTACAAACCTTCTTTAGTCTCCTTTCTGCTCGTTTTGGTATCTTTCTAAAATTGCAAAGCTCCCATGCAGAAATATGCACGCTTCACAATATTACAAAATGTCTGAAAGCAAATATTTCCAAAGAATTGTGGGAGCACAAGCAAACACCTTCCTTTCTTCCTCTGTTATTTCTGGGCGAAAGCAGATAATGAGTTACCCTGCTCACAATCAATGTTCAGTGGATTTTTTGGCTACATTATTCGGAGCAAATATAAACAGGGTAAGTTAAAGGCATGGATTATTGCAAAATAAAATTGGGATACATGAAGCTTAAAACTCTTAATTTTAAACTACTCCTCACAATAGACCAGAACTTGATCCTCTGTAATTCTTTGCAAACAGCGTTTGCATTTTATTACCAAATGTGTTTTATAGTGGCGTAGGATGAGATTTGGCTCATGTTTTTGCATAAATATAATAAAAGGAGGCTTCCCAGCGAACATAGATTTGGGAAATAGTGTTTGCTTATTTCTCTCAATTCAAAAGAGTGTGAACTGGAAATTTTTTGTTTCAGTAAAATTTTTTTTTTTTTTAAACACAAAGGCTGTGTATTGTTTCTTTCCACAAAGAGCACAAGCCAAGCTGGGGACAATTACGGTTCTGTATTTCTCTCTGGGGAGCACAGGCCGTACTGCAAACTTGCCAATGAGCAAGCAAGGCTCCATGCTGCCCAGATGGGCTGGACTTGGCAAGGAGACCACAGAAGACCGCGGCTTCAGCCTTGGGGCAGGCAGCCAGTCTCCCCTGGGGCAGACGAACCTCTGGGGGGGGTGAGGCATCGTGGAATGGAGGGGACGAGAGGGTGGAGGAGAACCGAGGTACGAGGCAGCCATTGTAACACTGTCCTTTGTGCTTATTTACTCCTTCCAGAGGAGGAGGGGAGAGATGTTTATTTGGGGTGGGCCCCAGAATCTCAGAGAGGCTGCTTTGGGTCTAGCCTGGGTGGAGACTGCAGAGAAGTGGCAAAGAGTCTGGAGTCAGCCGGGCCTGAGCCGGGTCTGTATCCTTTCTCTGCTACTCACCAGCTCTTTGACCACAGGGATGTGACTTCACCTCTCTGAGCCTCAGTTTCCCCATCAGCAGAATGTGATAATAATAGGACTTACTTCAAAAGATTGTTGGAAAGATTTCCTGGAGAAAAAAATATACACAGAAAACACTGTGCTTGATGCCTGGCCTGTATTTCCAGCTATTGTGGTTAGTTGAAGCTGAGTGGCAACACCCACACCCAGAAGGACTTGACGGTTCCAGACTTGGGCCCCAGTCCACCTCGATTAGAAGTAGTTATTTATGTCCGTCTTGATTATGGCTAAGAGCTCCCAGAGGGTTGGGTAGTCGTAGACTGACACAGGTCACCTCAAATACTCAGAGGTTTCAATTACACTAAATTTAATTTCCCTTTTAAACCAGTCGTTTCTGCCCTATTTTGTGCCTTCCCTCTGTCAAGGTTGTTTCTGGCTGGGAGGGGGGTTCAGGTGTCTGAAAATTTCTGTGCTGCTTCTGGCAGTGTTTTCCTTTTAGAATATTCTTCCTGCAATATGTACTCATTACCACCAGGTGGCAGTAGAGGTCCAGGCCGGCTTTAGGAGTCAGGACACAGCCAAGAGGATGTCCATCCTTGGGAGACATTTAAAATGGATTTCTATTTATTAAATCGGTTCAACGAGATTAACCTACTCACCACCCTTAACTTTAAGCATGGCAAGCATCACAGCAGCTAATGAGACAAAAGGCAAAGTGTTTGGTGCACTCAATTATCTTTTCTTAACTAATCCCTAAAGGGAGTCTGATCCGGCGCCCCCATTCCTGTGGGGAAGGCTTTCTCTTCTCCTAACACCCAGGTTCAGCCAACACTCACCATTCCTCGGCTCTGTGCCAGCTTCCTGCAGGATTGGCTTTGACCCCAAAAAACTCTTGGTCTGGGGTGGGGGTGGGGTGGGGAGCAGGGTTACAGGAGGTCACAAATGCAAATGCCTGCAGTGTCTGGGCTGGGAATGGAGATGAGTGAGGCAAGAAGAACAGGGAATTGGGGGCCCCAGCAATTTGGAGACTTGGGACCCATCTAAAGCGGGGCAGCTGCCACTCAGCTCCACCTGCTGGTTGCCAGGTGGCTTTACATTGCCACATCTTCCTATTCTTCCAGGGAAATTAATACCTAGATTTTTTATATAAAAACACTTACTTTAAACCTGTTACTGGGTCACATTCGGCTCTTGGGCTGTGAGTTTGAGACGTGATGGGACAGTGAAGCAGTGTGTCCAGGGGACTGGGGGAACCCAGAGGAGGGGTCCCCAACTCTACCCGGAGCATGCATGCATTCATTCATCAGCAAATGTTTGTTGCCTTCCTATGGTGTGCAGAGTTCTGTGCTGAGTGCTGGGGATTCTTAGGCAAACAAGATAAGTGCAGCCCCCTTCATGGCGCGCACAGCCTCGCAGGGTAGACAAATATCCGACCCAGCCTTACGCTATTTATGGTTAGGTTGTGAATTGTGCTGAGTTATCTGAGGCACAGGTGTTTGTGCCACGAGAGTCTGGGGACGGGTCAGGGAGGGTTTCCCTGAGGCAGTGATGTTTGGTCTGTGATCTAAAGGATAAATAGGAGTTTCTCTTATCCATTTACTGGGCCAGCCACTTCTTCCTTCAAAGGTGCACTAAATGTCTGTTGGGGAGGGGGCTCGCTCAGACAGGGTCCTGATCTGGAGAAGGGCCATTTCTCAGGAAGGAGTCCCAGATGGTCAGTGTTGGATCCTTTTCCTGCTGTGGAACGTGCTGGAACAGAGCAGAAATCCACTGGGCATGAGATGAAGGAGGAAGAGGTTTCTCCCGCTCCGAGCTGGGGCACGTGCTGTGGGAAAGAGGGTGCCCAGACCAGCAGAGGAGAGGCCCTGGGAGGGGGCAGGGAGGAGCAAACAGCCCCTTCAAAGGGCAGAGAGAGCATCCCAGGCCAGCTTTTTGGGGAGGAGGACAGGGGCACAGAACGGAGGCACTGGAGCCCGGCTCCTGGGGCAAGGAGACTCCAGGTTCCATCTTTGGTGCTCAGAATGCTGAGTGGTACTCACAGTAGGGCTGAAAGCTGAGGACATGGAGGGTGAGGATGCTCGGGGCCCACAGTAACTCCAAGAGGGCTCAGAAGTGGGGTGCACAGTTGCCCCAATTTTGATGTATGGGGGAAAGAACCCACCAGATCTGGTTCATATCCTGTTTCTTCATTGATGAGCTGTGCGATCTTGGGTAAATTGCTTAAATTCCCTGAGCTTCAGCATCCTCATGTGCAGGATGGACTTATGTGTTCTGTGTTACAGTGGGGTCATTACAGGGGACCATGACTATAAGGGCCCAGCACCGTGCCTGGCCCACATTGGTCTTCAATACATCTGATTCTGTTCCTCTTCCCTTCTCAATGGCATAACTGCCGACAGGAAATTCCTGTCCGGGCTATCCTCACATCCACCAAACCAGAGTTTGTCCCCTCTAAGCTCAAGTCCTCAAGGTCACAGGGGACATCCTCAAGGTCAAATTTCCCCTCTCCTGTCTGTACCTCCTCTCCCTCCTCAGCCTCATCCGGGCCTTATCCTGACGGCTCCTTTTGCACACGTCTCTTTGGAAATAGACTCAACATTCTATGATAGAAGGAGGCGGGGCCTGCCTCGTGGCCCTGACATTCCCTCGCCGTGCGACCTTGGGCAGGATAATACGTATGAAAGGGAAACAGTTTACACATGCCACCATCTATAGTTTGCGAGATGTTTTATGATCAGCAGGTTTTCCTTGGCACTTTCCTATTTTTTTCTGTTGAAGTGGAGGACTTGAGCAGTTCCCACCGATCTGATTGTTTAGTGACTTTGGCACCGTCTCCATCAATCACCGCACAAGTGCATCCTAACCTTCACCTTCTGCTTGGCCGGTGTGGGGCTCCAGGGTGAGAGCAGAACAAGGAGACGACCTTGCTGGAGACTCCCCTCACCGAGGCTCCTTGGAGAGAGGCCAGACTTCAGTGCTGGGTCCTCTGCTCATTGGTGGTGGGGCCTGAGCCCTTGGCTGCCCCGCCCTGACCCCCACCGGCCTCAGGGAGGTCTTAATGTTATTGTGGACAAAGCCTTGCTCCTGGCACGGAGGAGGCTCACATGAGGGGCTCCATGAGCCGTTGTTATCACTATGAGTTGCTGTTTATGAATGAAATCACGTGTGTGAAGCGCGTACACACACCTGATGCAGAATGGCTATTTATGATAATCATCGTACATGATGCGCACAACACGCTTGGGGGCACAGAGTCGGGCCTCAGGAAAGAGAGTTTGGAAAGTCCCAGGGATTCTGATTGTCAACCAGTGTCGCAGGGCCTGCGGCATGCTAGGGACCGAGTGCGTGGTGTCAACACCAATGATGAGGACATGGCTGGCACAGGTCGAGGTCGGGCATGCTCAGGTCACACTCCCTTCCGTCGTCACCCTCCAGCATCAGGGGCACATTCCTCAGATCAGAAAGCCGGGGAGCCCCAGGCAGCAGGGTCCCTTTTAGTAACTCCCAGGCATGAAGCTGCCCCTCCTCTCCACCATCTGTGTCCCCTCCGGTCTGGCTCGTCCGAGCCCCGGTCTGGGGTGGGTGGGCGGCTCCTGCATTGCCAGCGACCTCTCTGGGCTGTCCTCAAAGCTGCCTTGCTCCTCCCACCCCACAGGCATTCTCAGATGGACGTGGCTCTTGCAGTCTGTGGCTTCAGCCTGGAACTGAGTGCCCCTTCTCAGACAGTCCCCATCCCGAGCACCCCAGAGGCCCTGACTCTGCACCCAGAATCTAGGCTAGGTGAGGGCACTTTTGGCCTTTGAACCCTCCTCCATCCCCACCCCCAACCCCTGCTCAGGGTGAATCCCCAGCCTCTCAGGCAGCTCACAGGGGTTGGGACAAGCTCAACAGGAACGATGAGGACGAGGACGTAAGGGCCTGTGCTCAGGGTCCCCGTCCGTCTTCCCAGGAGGCCTGGGGAAGCTGGTTATGCCGTTAAACCCTACTCTGTCCCTCTGCAGGTAGACACATGAAAGCTCACCCACAAACACTCTCCATCACATGCATGAGAATTCAAGCCTGTGCACACACAGGTCTTTATCCAGACACACCCACCCACAGCGAGGCCCTTCAAGCAGGCACGCACACACCCAGCCTTCATGCCCAGGCACACACACACATAGACCTGGGCGCACACACACACACACAGAGCTCCTGGTGCGCACTGTGGCACACTTGTGGAGGCGCCAAGTATCCCGATACACATATCTGAATCCACACGCCCAGGCACTTGTACGTCCTCACACGCTGCAGATATTACACCCCCTCCTGTCCTCACTCACAGACACGCATTTGCACTCACACACACGCACACACAAAGGATGTGAGTCCTCCCAGACATGCCCCATGCCCTGCCTAAGCACAGACGCACGAAGACACGTCCCCACATGCCTGTGTGACCCCCCCCAATCACCCCAGACCCACATGCCGTGTCACACCCCTTCCTCCTAAACTCGGCTTTGGACCGGCCCCAGCCCCCCAAGAAGTGCGCAGACACCCGGCTGGCGCACCGGCGTGCGGCCCCTCACACACGTGCCCTCAGACAGCACGCTTAGAAAAACATTCCTCCTCGTGATGGAGTGCTTCCATCGGGCCTCTTCGGCTTGTAACAGATTAAAGGCGAACAGGCATTTGTCACGGGGAAGTGTACCCAGTTGTGCTGGAAAATGGACTTTTCGATGAGCGTGAGAGCTTGAACCTGTCACAGAGGGCCGAGCCTCTGTTATTGCAGCCTGCCAGGCTGCGGCGGCCGGCGCGGCCTTATCGGCTGTGGCAGGCATCCCCTCCGACTGAAAGGATCCCATTACGGTAAGTAATGGCTTAATCACAGCCAGTTTGTAATGGAGATGACCTCCCCGAGTCCCGCTGGCCTCCCCCGATGGATTGCACCCCTCCACGCCGTGACTAACAGTGCTCCGTTCTGCTCTCCTGCCGAAGGAAGGGCCACCGGGCCCAGCTGGGACAGGAGTCACACAGCTCCCGGGGGAGGCGGCAGCCAGGATGCAAGGGCAATGGCAGGGCGAGGAGGCAGGGCACCTGAGGGGGTGACCGGACCCTCTGGTGCAGGTGGGGAAGCTGAGAGCTCCGTCTTGACCTCGCTTTGCTCCGTGCCTTTTCACAGAGCCTCACACTTTAAAGCAGAGTATTCACGACAGTAGGAGCTTCTGTTTGACGGGTACCAGGATCTGTGTTTGGCACTTTCTACGCTCTACATTGCTCCAGCCCTGGGAGGCAGGGTATTTTCAGTGTTCCACTTTATAGATGAGGAAGCTGAGGCTCAGAAAGAACGTGTGGCTGGCCCAAGATCGCAGAGCAAGTAAATGACAGGTCTGGGACTCGACCTCGGGGCCATGCGCCTCTGAAGCCAGTGTTCTTGCCTATTACGTCCAGAGAGACTCCATCAGCCTTGGGTGGCCTGGCGCCTTCGAGGGTCTTCACGTCACCCTCCTTCCTCAGCGGGGGACACGGGGTCTTCTGCACCCACATGGTCGTGGGCCAGGGAAACTTCCCTCCTCTGCCCGGAGGCCCTGTGTGTCAGACGTTTGACTGCCCAGCACAGCCAGCCATTGTGGGGGCCTGAAGGTCACTTCAGCCTCAGCCCAAGGTCAGGAGTTCCCCGGGGGGCACTGGAAGCCTGTCTTTGCTGCTGCCTAGACCGTGTGTCCCTGGGGCTGACTTGGGCGGAGTCCTCGGGCGTCAACCCCTTCCTTCCATGGACCTCCTGCTCCAGCCACTGGGCCGATGCCCCAGCACAGCCCCGGACAGAACATCGGGAGACGCAAGTGGGAGAATAAAGGGCATCTTCTCTCCCTGCTCATGTCTTCAGGGTCACGTTCAGTGCCTGGGAAGAAGTTGGAGCTTAGGAAGATTTGGGGTTGAGTCCCGGTTCTACCCCTTACCAGCAGTACGACCCTGGATGAGCCCCCTCACCTCGCTGAGCCTCAGTTTCCTCACCTGTATGATACCTACACCTACCTCGTGGAGGTGTGAGGATGAAGTGATAGCATTGTGTGTGAAGTATCTGAAAGTGAGCCTGCTCTCTGGCTGCGACTGGCTAAGACGTGAAATACCTTCAGCAAAGCTTCCTGGAGACAGGCCAGGCGGCGGCTGAGTTGGGTCCAAGAGTGTGGCCCCTGTGTGGTCTTGATCATCCACAACAGGCTGGTGATGAGGATGGCCGTCAACATTAGTTGAGATGTCCTGTGTGACAGGCATCAGTGCCTCCCATGGATATCTCATTTAATTCTCCCCAAATTCTAGGCCGCAGGTAATATATTGTTGTTCCCATTTTATAGACGAGTCAAATGAGGTTAGGGACCTTGTCAATGTCACACAGCTGGAAGATGGACCCCTGGATGCAAACCCAGGCCGTCTGGCTGAGAGTCTGTGCCTTAACTGCTGCGTTCCATGGCCTTTGGGACATTTGGAAAGCCCCAAAGCCTGTCCTCCCTGCCTTTGGGACACAATGTGAACACCTCCCCATTGCCTTCGAGCGCCAATGTGCTCAACGTTCCAGTTCAGGGCTGCGGTGCAGGACTGTGGGCAGCCGGATGGGCTAGAGCTGAACTGGAGGGATGTTTAGAAAGGCTTCTGGGCCACAGAGGTGAGGGGACATGAGGGAGAGGCCCTGACTCTGAGGGGCTAGCTGATGAGACGGCAGAGAGAGCTGCGCTGGGAGTCAGGAAACGGGGCCTGCAGAGGGAGCGCTTCTTTGCCAGCTGGCCTCTGCCACGGGCTTGTCGGCAAGGCTGCCTGAGACAAGGATGCTGCCCCAGGACAGGAGGGAAGCAGCCACTGAGTTTCATTTACTTAGAAACATTTGTTCGAGAAATCTTGATGAAGTGCCTACCGTGTACCAGGCACTGGGCCACGCAGCCCTTGAGTCTCATTTGCTTAGCAGCCTTATTCAACACATATTTATTAAGTGCCTACTATGTACCGGCCAGGTGCTGGGAGTCAGTGGTGAGCAAGACAGACAAGATTCCTTCCTTCCTGGAGGTGAGCCAAGGAGGCGCCAAGAAATCCTAGCTCAGAGTCCTCAGAAGCATTCATCGAGGACACGTCATGTCGTCCTCGTAACAACTCCATGAAGAGGTACTGGAGCGACACCGACTTGTTCAGGCGAGGAAGCTGAGTCTCAGAGAGCTTAAGTGATTTGCCCAAGGTTGCACAGCTGGTGAGTGATGAAGCTGAGCCTTGAGCTCAGATCTGCTGCAAGCCTGTGCTTTTAACCACTACCAATGTGGCTCTGCTCTCTTGTCTGCTGGCAACGTCCCTGCCGATCTGGGGCCACACCAGGAAGTGGACTTGGGGGTGGGGGCGGCCCTGCCCTCTCTACCTGGAGGGCTGTGTTCTTCTCAACCTCATACCTTTCCCGCCTGCCAGCTTCCCCCAGCCCCCAGTGTCTGGGAGTTGCCTTCTCTGCAGTTGGGGAAAGCTTATTCTCATGCTAATTGCAAAACTAATTGTTCTTATTGCAAAATCCATTATATAGTATATTTATATTGCAGATAATGAGCTGTTTGGATTAAATAGCTCACTAAAAGTCAATAAAAAGAAATTTGCTTCACTGTTTCTCCCCTCATTTTTCACTGGCACGGTTAACACAGCCGTCCTTCTCCCCGAAGGCTGGAATTCATTAAAACGCCTGGAGCGGCAAGGGAGTGCGGCTGTGTGGGTTTTTCCCTTCCCTTTGAAAAGGCATTGGGAGGAGAAGCTTGGAAGACAAGAAGCAGATTCTTTCCCCGGTTTTTAGTGACGCGGGGGTGACTAACCGAGGAAAGTGCATCTTAATTTCTAGCAGAACCAAACAGCGTGGTTTCCCCAGAACAAAACCGGGAGCTCAGTGGGGCGGGGTGTGTGTTGGGGGTGTAGCTGGGGACCAAGGAATGACTTGACAGCCACTGCCATCCCTCAACGGGGTGGGGGAAATAGCCGAAGACCCAAGCGCTGGGCTCTGCAGAATGAAGGCAGGCTATGGGGCCTGGCTTGGGGCCTGGAACGAGGGGGTGGCAACACAGCCCGGGTCACGCTCTGAGAGAGTAAATCTCAGGTTTGAAGTCAAGAGTCTGGATTTCCACGTTCTGGCCTCTTCTAGCACCGCGTCTCTGTGGCTTCCAGAATTTTCCTGGTCTAGCTATGTCTCTGGACTCGGTTCTAACCCTGAAGACGGCTTGTTCGAGCTGAGTCCCGCCAGAAGGAGAGCTAGGCTGTGAAGTTCCAGGGCTGCTGGCTCAGACTCTCCTGCAATCACTGTATTTCATTTCGTAAAGTGTAGATTTCTCAGGAAGTGCTGGAGTCAAGACTCGAACCCTGGCCCATGCACGTCACCTGGAACTCAGAGGTAGAGCCTGTTTCTTATTTCTTTTCCTAGGAGCCAACCTCACACTTGTTCTGATAAAATGGCATGATCTGAGAGCTGGGATGGCCTGGTTGGGGGCCACCACTCCCTCAAACCCACAGCAATTAGCCTCTTCTCAACCAATTCATTCATTCAATCAATAAATATGTACTGAGTGCCCATGATGGTCTCGGCCTTGGCAATGACTCTGAATAAAAATACACAAAATCTTTATTCTCTTGGAACTTACAGTCTAATGGGAGTACAGAGGCAGAGATTAGTCAAATAGTCACACAGATGAGTGATTAATTAAAACCGGGGCAAGTGCTTGGAAGGAAATAACAATTTTAAGAAAGTAATCTGTGGAGGACCTAGCCTGGATGGTGGGGTCAGAGAAGACTTCCCTGGAGGATGCAACATGTGAGCCGAGCTCTGCGGGGTGAACGCATTAGACCAAGAAGGGGCGGGGAGAGTGTGGACAAAGGCCCACCCCAGGGAAGGAGCAGGGGACAGAAGTGGGACAGTGGGATGAGGCTGGGATGCTGGGTTGGGACAAGCGCATGCACGGCCTCATATGTCAAGAAGTTAAGGAGTTTAATCTTTCCTGCAGGAGCAATGGGAAGCCACTGAGGAGTTTACAGCACTGGGGTGACGTGACTTGTTCTTTGAAAAGTTCACTGTGACTGCCAGCGACAGAGGTAACACCGGAAGGTTTGAGCTGCAGAGAAGGGTGGTGAAGCTGGTAGAGACAGCAGGGAGACGGAAGAGCAGGATGAAAGGCAGAACCTCAGGAAGGATGGGGAGAGGCAGTTTGCTCTGAGGAAATTAAAGTTGTATTAGCAAAGGAGAGATGCTGGCCGTCTTCCCATTGGTTGCGGTGCTGAGCGGACCGTAATTTGGGGGGCTGGTTTTAAACTCTCAGCTAACAGTGGTGTGGGACATGGCTCCAGCACCACGGAGAGTTCCCCAAGTCGTTCTTCGCAGTGTTGGGGACCTTGGTGGCTTAGTGGTTACAGGGCCAGTGAAACCATCGCAGAGCGTCTCCTGGGGGCACGGAAAACAGAGAGATGCCAGGTCACTCCTGCACGAACGCCCAGGACTTGTGGGAGGGGGAGGCTTGGCATTGTCCAGCCTGGAGCAGAGGCTTCAGGGGGCCCCCAATAGAGCAAACAGGCTAATAGCCAAGGGAAGGCAGCCTGAGAAGGTCCCACCCCAGGCAGCCGAAATGGCTGTAATCTAGAGCCATCTTTACTTAACAACTTCAAAGGGAGATGGGAAGAGAGAGAGGCGGCTGGCTGCTGAAGCAACTTCAGTATGACTGAGATCAAAGGCAACGGGATGTGGTACCATGCACCCCCCCCCCCCATTCCCCTTCTGGGCCCCAGCATCCACAGACACTGGAATGGAAGGGCTCTCCAGGGAGGAAACAAAGGCTCCAGGAAACTGAGTCTATCAGAAGGGGCATGAGAAGCCCCTTGTAGCCCAGCCAAGCCCCTCTGGGGTTGGGGGTCTGAGGAGCTCAGGGTCCCTGGATTCTTTTTTGTTTTTTTTTTTAAAGATTTTATTTTTCGTTTTTCTCCCAAAGTCCCCTGGTACATAGTTGTGTATTTTTAGTTGTGGTCCTTCTAGTTGCGTCATGTGGGATGCCGCCTCAGCATGGCTTGATGAGTGGTGCCATGTCTGCGCCCAGGATCCGAACCGGCGAAACTCGCAGCCACCGAAGTAGAGCACGCGAACTTAACCACTCAGCCACAGGGCCGGCCCCGGGTCCCTGCATTCTGATGCCCCTAAAACCCCTTTGGCAGATGATCAGGGACTCCCAGGAGGAAATAATGACATCTTTGAGCCTCAGTGGCTCCCTCTGTGTGGGTTTGTGTGTGTTCTAGGTTCTCATCCAGTCCTTCAGAAAGTGATGAAGTTGGCATGGCCTTTGGTATGAGGTGTGTAAGTGGAGAACCAACAGACACGGTCAGGAAGGGCTGGATCTTTCTGCTGCATCTCTGGGGCTGCTCAAGAGCTGGGGATTGCCCCCCTTTCACCTGGCAGGTGTGAGACCACCATACTTGGGAGCAGGGCATGGACAGGTTGGCCCTCTTGTTGCAAGCTCCTCTTCATGTGTCTCAGTGGGGACCCTGGGTCTGGGCAGAAGTCATTGCCTGTTGACTTGCAGCCAACAGCATTCTGCTCCTGCTTCGAGGTCTCTCTCTGCCCTTGGATTTGGTTCTTCTGTGAGTCTCTGGGTCTCCACGGATGGCAAGTTCTATGTGGACAGGCCCTCAGTAGAGGTACTGCCCAGCCTTTCGGACATAGCTCAGAGCAAGCAGTAATTAGTGTCTGCTTCATAAACAAATGACTGGATGAGAGCATGAATAATGACTGACATCCTTATTGGGCTGTCACCAAAGCAAGGAAGGAGTAGCTCCCACTGGGAGTAGGCAAGGACCTGGGGGCCTAGGTCCTTGGGATTTGGGGAAGGTGAGAAATTTACAGGGTTTAGTTTCTAATAACTAGGAGTCAGGATGGGAGCTTGGAGGAGGGCCAAGGGCGATGTTCCTGGCAGCACAAGGTAAAATCTCAGTGTTTATGCTGATGACCAGGATCGGGAGTGTGGGAGAACCTGTGGGTTAGGAGGGCCTCGGAGAGTGACCAGGGCACAGCTGAGGGTCTTCAAGTGCTACTGAGGCAGACAGAGCCCCAGGAGGACCCCACAGGCTCCAGGGAACATGGGGTACTCACATGGCTGGTGGGTCTGAGATTGGAGGAATCTGTGTGTATGTGTGTGTGTGTGTGTGTGACAATGGCTCCACAGTTTGCCGAGATGCATGAAAACTCTGGGTCTGAGACCCCAGAAGGCATTTTGGGGGGTCTCTGGGAGGTGTTGGAGTACAGGGAGGGCTGTGGGGGGGCTGGTGTGGGGCCTATGGGTTGATGAGGGGAGAGGTGTTCCTTCGACCTTTATCTTCTTAGCAACAGCACTGGCCAGGGAGGCTGGGGCTGGGGGCCCATCCCCTTTCAGCTGGGATAAAAGAGAGTCTGTCCCTTTTCAATTTCCTCCTCAGCAACTCTGCATAAGACAGCAAGGAACTCACGGGACGCACATGAAATCACGTGTGTCCAGCTAGCACGGTGAGAGGTAACCATGGGCCTCACCCGGCCTTCCCTCTGCCCTTCACCTACGACGTGGGGGATTTGACTCAAGAATTACGGGCATGGTGCTGGCCTCACTGGGGTGGGAGGGGGCTCCTGGGGAGGAGAAGCTCAGGGGCTGAGCCTCAGGGAGCTTGGAGAGCTGATGTCTGGGTTCTCCCCAGAGGGAAGGGAGGAGTGAGGCCTCAGGGCCCCGGCCTCAGTCCCAGAGGAACCACTAAGGCAGACAGACGGGAGCTTGGGAATAAGGTGAAAACAGTCAAGATGATGAGAGGAGACTTGTGAGTGTGTGTGTGTCAGAGTTAAGTGTGCACTCCTTTCTCTGTGTGTCTATAAGAGTAAGTGTGTATTTCTCTCTATCAGTTAAGTGTGTATTTCCCTCTGTGTGTCAGTGTGTGCTTCTGTGTATAACAGTAAGTGTGCACTCCTCTGTGTGTGTCAGTAAGTGTGCATTTCTCTGCGTGTATCAGTAAGCATGGACTTCTTTGTGTGTAAGAGTAAATGTGTATCACTATTCATGTGTGTGCGTGCGTGTGTGTATCCTAGGTGGTTGGGAAGCTGGGAATTAAGATTCAGCTCAGAGCACGTGTGTGAATTTGTGCATCTGAGGGTTTTTGTGACGTGTGAACTCGCATGAAGCATCTCTCTGAGTGTGTCTGTGTTGCCATGTATGTGTGAGTGTGATGTGAGTGCGTGTGCCCCTGTCGTGTGGTCCAAGGGCAGCGGGAGTTGTGCTTCTTCAGGGGAGAGAGGGGATCCGGGGAGGGAAGGCGCGTGTGTGCGTGGGCGTGCCGAGTGGCAGGAGTGACAAATGACTAATCCACAGAAATCTATATTCTATTCTTCCCCGCGTCCACTCCGCCCTCCTCTCGCTCCCGTGCATCACCTCCGGAAATCCATCACCCGACTCCCAGCCAAGGACAGGCTGCGAGGAGCGAGCGCTTGCCTTATTGATGGACTTGCCCATGCTCTTACACATTTGGATATACAGAGAAGGAGGGCTCACTCTGGCCTCATTGTTCATTCGCGCACTCATTTATTCACTCAGTCGGTCGTTGGTCCAGCAAATAGTTCTTGTGTGCCTACTGTGTGCCAGGAATGGTCCTGGGTGCTCTGGGTTCAGTGACGAATAAGGTAGATATAGTCCTTATTTATTCTTTCTTTCTTTCTTTTTTCTTTCTTTCTTTCTTTCCTTCCTTCCTTCCTCCCTCCCTCCCTTCCTTTCTTCCTTTCTTTTCTTTCTTTCTTTCTTCTTTCTCTCTTTCTCTCTCTCTCTCTTCCTTCCTTCCTTTCTTTTTTAAAGATTGGCACCTGAGCTAACATCTGCTGCCAAATCTTTTTTTTTCTTGTTCCCCCCAAAGCCCCCCAGTCCACAGTTGTATATTCTAGTTGTGAGTGCCTCTGGTTGTGCTGTGTGGGACACTGCCCCAGCATGGCCTGATGAGCAGTGCCACGTCTGTGCCCAGGATCTGAACCAGCGAAATCCTGGGCCATCGAAGCAGAGCGTGTGAACTTAACCACTCAGCCATGGGGCCGGCCCCCACCCCCTCCTCTATTTTCTGAGGTACAGGCCAGTGCGGGTTCTAGATAGCATGCTGGCAATTTCAGTAGAAGGTGATGCAGGAGGTAGGGGGGCTCTGGAAGAATTGAGGGGGGTGGGGAATTGACCTGGGTGGGGGTTACAGAGGCTCCTGAAGGAGGTGACACCTCAGGGAAGCCCTGAAGGGTGATAGAACCAAGTGAGAGGGAGAGGAGAGGTTCACCAGGAAGAGAGAATGGCTTGTGCAAAGGGCTGAAAGCAGAGAGAATAGGGGAAAACTAAGAGTGGTTCAGATAGCCGGGGCTGGAGGATGCGGAAGGAAGTGGCCAGAGATGAGGGTACAGAGGTGGGCAGGGGCCGAGAAGGGCCTCGGGGCTCTGTCAAGGAGGCTGGATTTCACCCTGAGGGCAATGGGGAGCCATTGAAGGGTTTAGATGGGGGTAACAGGACGTTGCATTTTGTAAGGCAATCTCTGGTTGCCGGAGGGGAGACTAGCCTGCAGGCAGGGAGCCCGGCCAGGAGGCTGCTGTGGCAGGTGCAGGAAGGGTTGGCGGTGGCTTGGATTAGGGTGGTGGTGGAGATGGACAGATGTGGGCTGAGCTCAGACATTTTGGAGGTGGGACTACGAGCTTGGTGATAGACTGGATATTGGGATGAGAGAGTGGCGAGCATGACCCTAGGTCCTGGGCAAGTTATGCTACTTCTCTCAGCCTCAACTTCCCCATCTCTAAAATGGGGATGACAATTCTTGCTTCACAGGGTTGATGTGAGGCCATTTGACTCAGGCTCCACTTCTGATCACCATTGGAGTCCTTTTGGCAATGGGGTGTCTATTCCTCCTCTCCCACTGGATGAGCTGTCTCCCAATCCACTCTTCTCTAGGAGGCACTGGGTTGATCCACCCACAGGTAGGTGTTCCTTAACCTACACTCCGGGCCATCCCTGCCTAGTGGTGCCAGTCCCAGAAGCCCGCTGCTTCTAGTCCCTGAGGTCAGCCAGGCAGCCTCCTGTCTACAGCGGGCAGACAGGCACTCTGAGGAGAGGCCCGTCATCCACTCTTGCTAGTGTCCAATCCTTAGGCAGCCTGATTCTGAAGTCACCACGTCCCACCCTCTGCCTTCGGACCCAAAGCATCTCCTCTCAGCGGGCTCTTTCCTGTTCTTAGAGATTCTCAGGGGTACGATTCTCAGGGCGGCTTCTTGGCTCCTCGGCCAAGGCCTGAGGTTCCAGGCTCTCTGGGGGGAAAGAGCAGTGGCCAGGCCCCAAGGACGCTCCCAGGGCTGCAAACTTTTCAACTGGCCCTATTGTGACATGCTGAAACATCGTGAGCTTTTACTCTGATTCTCCCCAGGGGCAGCCAAACAGCTCCGGATGGAGGAAGCGTGCTGGCTGCCATGGACCGCCTCTGTACCTTTGGATGGTGTTCCGTTTAGCAAAACAACAGTCCTCTTTAGACACAGCCAGAGTTGACACTTATCACAACATAAACATTTTTTCCCCCTTTCTTCCCTCTCCCTTCGGAGTTCGCATCATAATAATACGTAAAGTTCTCTGGGGAGTGGCAGCGAGAGGCCCCGTGGCGGGCAGGAGCAGCTGTGCGAGGAAGGGGTGGGGGCAGGAGGGCGATGCGGCTGGCGTTCCCGTGGGGGTCTTTGAGGCGCTGCTGCACCTTCGGAGGAAGTGAGAGGCTGTGGACAAAAGGGGACCAGGCTCTGCTCAGGAAGAGCCGAGAAGCACCAAGGAGAAGGCCCTGCACACTTAGAATATTTTCAAATGAAGTGACAGCGGGCACAACACGAGGGGGGAGACGGCTTGTGTTTCTCTGGAGCGTTCAGTCACAATTTATCATTATCCAATTTTTTTTTCCCTTGGGTTTTCTCCCTCACACATTTTTTATCCTGATCTGACAGCTAAATGAGGAATCACACTGCCTACGTTATCTGTTATGTTCAGGAATTAATCCTGTCGTCAAGCGCGGACTGCCAAGTGGTTAGTGTGAGCAGAGACTGGCTGCGCCGGCCCCCAACGGCCCTGTGTCAGTGGGGCCCTTCCACCTGGCCATCTTGAGGACCTGCCTGGAAAAGGCCGCCTGCGGGAGACACACAAGCTTCTTGAGAAGTTCTGCATGTTCCTGGGGACTGGCCACAGGCTCCTTGGCTGGAAGATCTCTCTGGGCTGGTTCAGTCAATATTTTGTCAAGTCCATGGGGGTCATCAGGAATTAACTCAGTGACTAGAAGTCACGCTGCCCCTCTCTCTGCCTCTGGCAGCTTCAAGAAAAGAGGCTCAGACCCATGGCCTCTGCGAGGGGGTTGATTCAGCTGACAGTTGTCTTCTTGGGAAGTACTTGAAATACTTGACTTTCTCCTTGTCTCACCATCTTGGCAGGTTCCCGGGAACCAGGTCAAACTCGAGCCAGAACGAGAGGAAAGCAGGGGGCTCTCGGCGTGCATTTGGTCTTTCAAAAGTGGCCCAAGTTTCTTCCCTTTCTCCCTCCTTCTCACCGCCTCCTTTCTTTCTCCTCTTATTTCACCTTCTCTCCCTCTCCTGTCTTTTCTCCCTTGTTCTTTTCCTCCCTGCCTTCTTGCTTTCCACCTCCCTAAATTTTTGTTCTCTACTACAGTGATGAATAAGATGCAATGATGGATAAGACAGTCCCGGTCTCTGCCATCAGATGATCGTGAACAGGCTGAATTCTGGGGTGGAGAGGCACAGGGCGATCGCAGGCTGCACAGGAGGGTGCCCCAGCTGAAGGACAGCTGCAGGAAGTGAGGTGACAGAGAGGGCGAGGCTCGGGGATGGAAAGAGGACACCAGGCAGAGACAGCTGTCCCAGGACCCTTGGCTCGGTTTGCAGGCCCCCCCTCCACGGACGTCACCGTTTGACTGATGTCAGCCTCGCCTGTAAGACTGGCCGCTGTGTGAGAGAGGGACTATGCCTGGTTTTGTTCATCCCTGCAGCCCAGCTCCGAGCACAGAGCAGGTGGGGTGGTCACAGGTACGTTAGGCATGAGTCCACGAAGGGGTAGAGCAGAGAGGTGGTGGCTGTGAGCTGATGTGCTGACCCCACCCAAATCCCCGGCCTCCTCTGTGGCTAGCAATTTCCTGCCAAGGACTGGTTCTTCCAAAATATTCTTTTCTCTAGATGTCACCTTGAGCGGTCCCCAGCTTGTGTCGAGGAGGAGAGGACCACTGCTTAATGCAGGGAAGTGACAGTGCAGCCAGACGCTGAGAGCAGACTCTGCCGCTGGTGTCCTGGCTCAAGTCCGGGGTCTGCTGCTCCTATTGTGAGACCACTGAGCCTCAGTTTCCTCCTTTGTAAAACACGGACGATAAGAACAGGCTCCGTGCCTTAGAGACGCGATGAGGATGAAACGAGAAGATGCGCAGCTGGGGGCTTGACACATCGCCCGTGCGCTTACGGCCGTTGCAGCCCTGTGTTAAGAGGGGGCAGGGAAAGCTGCTGCTCCAGGCCCCCGAGGGTTCTTGCCCTTGTCCTTCTCCAGCCAGCACAGTGACCTAGAGGTCCGCATGTTCTCGCCTTCCTTCCAGCTTGGCTAGGTGGGGATTCTGGTGAAGAAGCAGATGGCAGCTGGGGCTGAGAGTGACAGTGATTATGCTGTGAAAGGGTGATAATTTATTCTGCTCAGCCTCGACTGGGAGCTGGAAGGAGAAATCTATTACTTCTGGAAGGCAAGGCTGAGGGTGACCTCCACTCGCTGACCTCTAACAGGCAGCTGGCCCTTGCTGTCCTGGCTCTGTATCTGGGGGAGGGTGGAGAGCAGGTCTGGATGGAACCCAGGAGCTTTCCTGGGCAGGGACCTCCAGCAGGCGTTGGAGGCAAGAGGTGGGCTGCAGATCTGGCTCTGGAGAGAGAAGGTGGGTGGAGCAGGACCCCGGCCCCAGGCAGAAGGGCTGGGGGCCCAGGAGCGGCGCTCTCAGTCTCCCTGACTCGGCTGGGGGGCCAGGCCCAGCCTGCACTTAGACCTCTCTCTCATTAATCTACTTGTCTTCCTGGTGAGTGGTGGATGTCTTCTAAGTAGTGGAGAGAAAGATGTAAAACTAATCCCCACTCTAATAAAAACAGCCTCCCGATTAAATATGTATGAACACATATTGATTTGGGGATTAAACAGAAAAGAAAATTGAGCCTGTAATTGAGCTGGGGAACATGTACAGGGTGAGCCTGGGGATGGACTTCTCCAAACACACCTGCTGGGGCTGTGCCTGGGCCCGGGGCTGCCAGGGACGGGGCGGGGGCTGCAGGGTGGAGCCACCCAGGGGCACCTGGGGCGCTCCTCAGCAGGAGGTACTAGGCCTCCACCTACTTTTGGAGGAGCCTCTGCTTGCTTCCTGATTCGGGGGACTTCCAGGGGAGGGCTGGATCATTTGTATAGAAGTTCAAGCATGAGGCTTTGGCTGGAGGGCAGCCGACGAGGTGGGCATCCATCCGGCCCCAAGGGAAAATGGTTGGTGGTTCACCTGCTATGTGCAGGTTCTGAGAAAAGGGAAGAAGCTGAGCTGGGATCCAGCCCACAGCCTTCGAGTCCAAGTCCCAGGTCGTATTTAGTACAGGGCAGGGCGAGGCAGTCTGACTCTCCAGAGCTCGCAGGGTTGTAGAATCGTGCATCCTCCAAGCTGGAAGGGCGTTTGGCCTTGAGTCCCCTGCCTGAAATTTATCATCTTCCTCCACTGACACAAAGCCATCTAACTTCT
Organism: Equus asinus; assembly: GCF_041296235.1. NCBI lineage: Eukaryota > Metazoa > Chordata > Mammalia > Perissodactyla > Equidae > Equus > Equus asinus. The sequence continues at coordinate 85,393,087 of NC_091794.1, forward strand.
CCTTGAATGTCTCCATGAATGGGGAGTTCACTATTTCTCGAGGGGCTGAGAGCTCTTGGAAGGAACCTGTCTGTCTTCCTACCACATCCATCTGTAGGTTCCATGTCTGCTCACTGGGTCTGAAGGAGGAGGATGAGGAGAAGGGACTGATGATTGTTGAGCACCAATCGTGGCCAAATCCTGTGCTAGGCGGTCTCCCACAGACTATGACCTTTTAGCTTCCCAAGGACACTGTGACACAGATCTGATTATTTCCACTCCATAGCCTAGGAAATAGACTCACAGATTTTAAGTAACTTGCTAATCATCACCATCATTATCAAATGGAAACCATTTATCGTACACCTACTATATGGCAGGCACTTCACATACATACCCATCCTCACAGCAGCCCTGAAAAGTAGATATATTTTCCCGATTGTACAGAAAGGAGACCAAGGCTCAGAGGCTAGAGATGGGGTCGTTGCAGTGCATAGCCTGGCCACAGCGTGCCTGACCCTGGCCGCTTGTTGCTTTGTCCTGGAGAAGTGTGGTCTCCTGGTTCCCTGCTGTTAACTCCTCAGGATTCCCCAGCCCCGTGTGGTCCAAGCAGGATACCCACTCTGTCCCTGGGTCTGGCTCCGATTCTTCTGGGGCTGGCTCCCGTCCCACAGGTCTCTGTGCTCTTCTCTCCCCTGGAATCGGCTGGGACTCCTTCCTCCTTTCCCAGCTCGCATCCTCTCCCTTCTGCTCTTGTCTGCTGCTCCCTAACCCCTGTGCTAACATCTGCTGGGATCCGTCTTTCCCCACAGCTCCAGGCCCCCACTTCCTCAAGGTGCACCACACTTTACAGTGTATAGAGCAATTCCACATCTGTTGTCTCATTCAAGGCCCACCATGACCTGATACCCCATGTGACTGATGAAGAATTTGAGGCAGAGACAAGTGAGGCAATTTGCCCCAAATCATAGAGCTAGTGAGCATCATTGCTAGGATGCCCAGGAATTGGTGCCTTTTTCAGGGCCCATACAAGACACACTGAAGCTGTGTGATGGAGTGGAAAGAATATATGGACTTGAGTCCAAGGCCCTGTGCTTTCTCTAGCTGGCTGTGTGACCTTGGGCAAATTATGTAACCTCTCTGAATCGTATGTTTTTCAGGCTTAGCTTGACTCCATCTCTGGGGCTGGAGCCAGAACCCATATGGGCATACCTTTCAGAAGTGCCTCCAGGACTCAGGGTTTGCCCACATGGCTGATTGTCAGAGAGGCACCTGCCAGGACAGCTACGCCCTAGGTGTGGCTCCGGGAGAGAGAAGGGAGGAAGGCATCAGACGTGGAGCAGAGGGACAGGAGTGCCTAGTGCCCTGTGGCAGTGCCCCGCTCATCAAGACCCCTGGGGACAGCTGAGAGCCCAGAGGCCCCCAGCTGTACTGCCTCTGCCCTGTGGTTATGAAAGCAATGACTTAATTTTAATAAGAGTCTGCAGAGTTCTTCAGGAAGCGGCACCACCACTGCCCGTGATTAAAGGAATGAATCAGGCAGAATCCAGCACCCACTGAGCGAGGCCGGGAACGGGAGCATCGGGCTGAGCTCTCTCCGGAGACTCTGGCATCTGCGGAGGGAGCCCAGGCTTTGGGGCTGCATCCTTCTCCCTGTGGACGGGAGGGCTGGTGGTAGAGGGCCCAGACTTTCACCACCAGAGACCCGGGCCCGCCTCCTGGCTCCACTGCTGACGAGCTGCAGGACCGGGGGCGAGGGACTTATTCTCTCTGAGCCTCAGTTTCTTCTTCTGTGAAATGAGCAGAATAGCACCTGGCTCAGGCTGTTGTTGAGATGATGTGAAAAAGGGCATAAGGGGCACATGCAGAGCCAGTCCTGGCTCACGCACGGGCAGGATGAGAACCCATGCGGTATTTTCTTAAACATTAGTTTTCTCCCGTTGCCTTAAAACAATGTTTCTGTGCGCCCATTACATGCAGGCTATGATTCAAACCCCGGGCTTTTGAGTCCAAGTCAAGGGATTTTCATGACCCCAGCACTCAGGCTATGGAAAATTCATCCCCCAGATCCTTCCAGAAATTCTGTAGAATCTTGGGATCATAAACTACAAACACCCACAGGACCCGAGAGAGGTCGTTTGGTCCATAGATTATTCCTGTCTCGCACTCGGATCACTCCCCCAGACAGAGTGTCCTCGGGTATCACTGCCTTCTTTCTTCTGCATCCCTGTGTTACCCCTCATGATGGCTGGAAAGAGAAACGTGTGGGCAGGCTTTCAAAACCAGCTGTCCCATTTCTCAGTCAGGCAAACATGAGTCTGGGGAGGGCTTCTGCCTCCCTGTTGGGCCCCCTCTGCAGTTCCGCAGTAGCCTCTCAAGCAAAGCCGTGGGCATTTTCTCATCTCTTAGAGCTGCCTCCCTGGGGAAAGGAAACCAAACTTGTCATATTCAGGATGGTCCTGTACGCCCAGCATGTGGGTTTGTCTCCTGCAGGCTGGAGGTCCCCAGGGTTCCTGAGCTGGAGAGTCTGCCACAGGCCTGCCAGGTGGCTTGGTTCCCAGGACATGCTGGTAGCTTCCTCCTGCCTCCCAGTCACCATCATAAAATGCTTCTGGGAGATGTTTGGTCCAGGCTGTCAAGAGCAAAGCCCGTTCCATCACCTCCCTGTGGATGGCAGGAAAGGGTCCAAGGGAGAGTCCGTAAGTCTCATTTCCAGTATTTTTCCACCGTGCTTAGCCTGAAATCCAAACCTCATACTGTGACTTTCAAGGTCTTACCTGATCCGAGGGCTGGATGTTTCCCATTTGCCTCTTAAGATCGAGGCTTCTCTCTTTTCCATGCGGTTCTAGGTCTGAGGAGGGTGACCCGTAAGGATGTTCTCTGGCTCCCGGGTAGTGTCAGCCACAGGTGTCACCAGCAGGAGAGGGAGGAGAGCGAGGGTGGGTGTTGGTGTCACTGGTGCCACCCACGGGGCCACTGCAGCTTGGGCGTGTCCCTCAACAGAAGGTCCCAGCTTCCTTCGAGGTAGCCCTCTCTGCACAGCTCTGTCTGCTTCTAGCAACGGCTGTCTCCCTCACTCTCTCCCTTGGGATTATGAGAATCCTAGAGACCTGTGCTTTCCTTATGACTTCCCTGACCACACTCATACAAAGAGTTCCTTTGCTGAACTGCCCTCATATCCAGCTGAGACCGCGGTGGACACACCCTGCCCACCTGTCTGCTCATGCAGGGTTCTTGTCCAACAGATGCAACCACGCTTTGCATCTGGGGGTCACCTCTGATGGGGCAGTGCCTGTGTCAAGCCAGTTGTTAAATACTTTGAATTTCACCCTTGACTTCATCTTCTCTCCCTCGCCCCTTCACTCAGTCCATTCCAGGCCCATTGACCATCTTTCTGTTCCTTGAACAACCCAGGCTTGAACCTGCTTCCTTGACCACCCCCTGTCTTCCAGCACCTTCCATCACATCTGCCCGTATCAGTCAGGGGCCGGCAGGAAGGGCAGGGCATGCTCAGCTGGGAATTGAAGAGGTGAGACAAGGACAAGGGAACCCAGTGACCAGCAATTGTGGGGAGCTGTTAGCACCCATGGGCCTGGGGAACCCTGAAGGAAAGGGTGCTGTCAGAGCCTGGAGACAGCTGCAGCTGGCGTCAGAGAAAGACCAGCCCGTGCCAGAGCTGGACAACAAGGCACGGAGGGAGCAGAGAAGAAATACCTGGACCTCCCTCCTTGGGGCCTCTCATTCCTGTGGGGTTTCCCACTGTTCCAGCCCAGCTAGAAGCCAGCTAGCTTGGGTCGCAGTCCGTGGGGCTCGGGCCCCCAGAGCACAGAGCAGATCATGGAGGAGAACGGAGTCGAGGTCAGGGAAGAAACAGGAAAACCAGCACGCCTGTGTGTTGTCTTTTTGCTGTGTTTAAACCCACCTGAAAAATTCCTATTTCTTTGGTTGGCTCATTGCCTAATGGCTTTCTTCTCTACTAGAATGTCAGCTCTGCAGGGCAGGGACCTTGCGGCTTGGCCACTGTGGCACCCCCAGCGCTGAGGAAGGCGCCCGGCACAGGGCTGGTCCCCAGTAACTCTATTGAGAGAAAAAATCTGGAAAGAACGAGAACCTGCATTAGGCTAGAGGTTGAGCAGCCGCTCTGTTGCTCAGGGCTCCCTGGCCATCTTGGTTCTTTGTGGGTTCAGGCTGGGGTGGGGCACTCCCGGACAGGGAGAGGCCATGTGGGTACTGCCATGTTGTGGCCTGATGTGGGCCCCAGTAGGCTGCGCGGCCGCTGTAGCCATGCAGGGATCAAGCCTGATGGGAGGCACGGAAGCCCGAAGTTCCACTCCCCCCGCCCCCACCCCGGTCTTCGGTGCTGAGCTGCTGGCCCAGCTTTGGGAGGACGTGGGGGTAGACAGCTGGTGCTCCGGGAAGCGCCGGCTTAGTGGGAGGGTACCGGCACAGAAGAGGAAGAAAGACGAAGAGAGAGCAAGAAGGAGAGACGGGATTGGTTCCTCTCTTTGGGTCAGATGATCCATTTCCATCCTTTCTGAGGTCCCGATGTTCTGGGAGCAGTGCTAGAGGAGTCCTCGGTGATGTGGGTGCCTTTACTCAGTGCCACTGGGTGCCGTGTTATTCACTCAGTACATCCACTCATTTGCTTCATTGACCACCTACTATGTTCTAAGCCCTGGAGATAGCCAGGAACGAGGCTCGGGCCTGCCCCATCTGCACACTGCCCACGTTTCCAGGGCCCCTAACAATGGCGTCGCTCCCATCCCCCAGCCCTTCCGACATAGCGAGGTACTTGCTGAAACCGAACCTACCAGGACGGTGGACCCTGCCGCGCGCATTTTTGCACATTACCGGGTCATAGCAGCTCCACGTAGAAACCCAACTCGGGATGTGTCGGCTTTACTCAGTGAATCCCACTGCGGCTGTTGCTTACGTTATGCTGTGTGCCTCCCAGGGCCCTCGTGGTCCCGGCTCAGGGCGCCCTCCCAGACGCGTCCCTCAAACCGCTGCTGGAGCTTTGCTGGGCGCGTCTCCCAGCACCTGGATCGCGCATGCTCTTTACATTTCCGCGTCCATCCCGGGTGAAGTGATGCAGTCCGCTTCTACCCGGATCTCCCAAACTTACGCAAAAATATTGTCCATGGCTGCTAGTGGCAGTGGAAGGGGACAGAGTAAAGGGCAGAAGCTGGATCAGAAAAGACAGAAGCGAAAGCCCAGATGTTCTTGGAGCAGGAAGAGACTTTGCAAAATGGCTGCAGCTCCTTGCAAATGATGTATGAAATGCAGAGCATATGCTGCGAGCGGTGCGTGCGCAGGAGCTTGGCTGGCCTCCCCAGCCTCTCCCGGCAGAGCTATTTGCTGCGGCCCCATGCTCCCAGCCCCCTCCATTCCGGGAGGCCCCTCTGCAGACCGTGGCAAGCCTATAGCCCCTCTTTCCTCTGGGCTCTTCCCAGGACAAGGTGCAGCACACAGTAGGTGCTGAACCCATGCGGCAGACTGATTGTTTCTACCCACCCTGATCCCCGAACAGGAGGAACGGGAGTGCTAAGAGTCGGGGAGATGATCCAGCCCACTCTTGGCATTTCCCAGATGGGGAAGGCCAGCACGGAGCAGAAGGTGACCTCAACCAAGGTCACACGGGAGGTGAGCGGCAGAGCCAGGGCTGGACCCCATGTCCCTCGACGTCCTGCCCATGGGTTCATAATGACACTTAGGGGGAAGGGCTTCATTTCTCCTGGGTGGCTCCCAGGTCTTTCTATCTGTGTGGTTTGGGGCAAGCCCCATAACTTCTCTGAGCCTCTGTTTCCTCATCTGTAAAATGGAGACAAGCACACTGATCAGATAGAGTTTTGTACACGATGAGCCCGGCCTGGTGCTTGGCTCGTTGAAGACGTGCAACAGATGGTAACATTTATCTCTAGCCCTGAGCCTCTCTAAAGCTCCAGCAGCTGGTGCCTTACATTCAAGATGTCGAAGAGGAAAAGTCATATACTTGCTTGAGCCTGTACGTCCCATCAAGGAGGCGGCCATACTCCTAAGTTCCCTGGGTGGAAACCCGACTCTCTTTGTGCTGAGACCCCCTCCTCCTGCTGCAGCCACGCAGGACCTGCCTGTGTCCCTTCCATCTGTCCCCCGCACTCCACTCCCTACCCTGCTACCTCTGGCCTATCTGTTAGTCTCTGAATTAGTCAAGATTTTTCTTTTTAATTTCAAGAGAGAAAACTCCAGCTCAGCGGGCTTCAGCATAAAAGACAATTTATTGACTCACAGCAGCTCCATTCTTCAGGTTGCTCAGGCCACAATTCCTGGCGTCGTACTTCACTCTTCTCTTTCTCTCCTACCCCACATTCAATCCCTTAGCAAGCCCCATTCGCTCCATCTTCAGAATACATCCGAATCTTCTCCTTCCCACATCTAGGTCACTCTTCTAGTCCAAGCCACCACCATCTTGCATCTGGACGGTTACAGTAGTCTCTTAAGGGATGGCCCTTCTCCTGCCCTCGACCCCGCCGCTGGGCTCGGCATGGCGCCTGCAGCTGTCCTTTGGAACTGAAGTCAGAGCACGTCACTCCTCTGCCTGTACCCCTCCAATGTCTCTGCACCCCCCTGACCTCCTCCACCGCCCCTCCCTCCACATCCAGGAGCATGCCAAGCACGGACCAGCCTCAGGGCATCTGCAGCTCCGTTCCTGCGGCATGGAACGCCGCTCCTTCAAGTCCCGATGTGCCTCCTTCCAGGCTCTGCTCAAACCTCACCTTCTCAAAGAGGACCCCCGAATAGTAGATCTGAACTTAGTGCACCCTGCTCCGTGGTCCTCCTCGCCCTCATCACCACCTGGCATACGTTAGTGTTGGGTATTCATTCCTCCTCTGGAGTGAGGGCTCCATGAGAGCCAGCATGCTGTTGGTGTGTGGCATGTAAGATGCTCAACAAAAAGTTTTGAATGAATGGATGAATAAATGGCAGGCACTGTGCTAGGTGCTGGGAATATGAGGGTAAACAAGGCAGAGTGGTCCCAGAGCTTTACAGCCTTCTCCCTTGGAGGTGAAGCATATTAAATAAGAACACGAATAAGGATTTAATTACCATTGAGAAGTGTGCTCTAGGAGAACAGCACAGGCTGATATGACAGTGGAGTAACCAAGGGCCCTGAGGCAGAGGAGAGGATGTACGGAGAAGCACTATCTGGGAGGGCTTCCTTGAGGAGGTGATATTTTGGGTGAAACTTGAAAGATGGGGAGTGAACAGTGAGGGGAAAAGCATCCCAGAGTGAGGGAAGGGACTGTTCAAAGTCTCTGGGAAAAATTCAGTTCTTTTATAGACCAATAGGAAGCCAGGGTGGCTTAAGCAGAGTGGAGGTGGAGGAGGCTGGAGGGAGGAGGAGCTCAAGATGGGAGTGAGGCTGTGAGTTCCCTGAGGGCAGGAACCACTGCTCCTGCTTCATAGACCTCCAGCCCAAGCTCGGTCCTGGCACACTGCTGGCAATGGGGTGCAAGGCAAAGAGCACTGGACAAGGAGTCCAGCAGAACTGAAGGCTAACCCTTACTTGCTGTTCATCCTTGCACAAATCCCGTTGCTTCTCTGAGCCCATCAGTCCTTCATCTGCTGCTACAGGGACAAATGACAATACCACTCCCCTCTAGGAACCTGCTTTATACCCTGTGATGTCCATACAGCTGGACAGGTTGCCGGCAGTGAGAGCGTGAGGCTGGTTCTGGAGGCTGCCATTGCTGCTGCAACCCCAGGAGCAGAGGCCCATGGAGGCGATCTGAATTTGACATGTCCTTTCCTGGACATCTCCCAGGATGGGAGCCATGGTTCTTTGACAGGGCTGGGGCTTCCCCACCCATAGACAGAGTCAAAACCAAAACAAAACACCCTTTGGCTCGAGTCACCTTGGATCCATTACCGTTCTCCGTGACTTGGAAAGTCAGGGAACTGGGTCATGTGTGGGCCCTTCCCGTTTCCCCCAGAGGCATCTGCCCGAGTCCACTGCCCGTCTGGGACGCGGTTTGTGTCTCCTGCCATTAAGCGTGATGCTTACAGCGAAATGAGAGGCTCGCATCTTGCAAGGCTCGATCATAAAGGAGGGTGATGACAGGCTGGAAGCAATAGGTCATGTTGATATTTTCACATTAGTTTTCTATTCTTATTACATTTTGATGGATGGAGAGAGCGAGGATTTTATCGTAATCTCATTCCTGTCTTAAACTGCTAATTCATGCCTGAGTTGCCGCTGCCATTTTGTTTCTACAAATTCAGTCGAGTGCTGATGCGATGAAGATTTAATATGCAGCTGCAGCAGAGGCATGCTCCTAGGAAAACGGGCGCCGGGGAGCACCGTTTTTAAGAGAACAGTCTAATCAAGTCATTTTGTTATGAAAGTGCCTGGCTACCCCAGGAGGTTGGGCTCCTGTATATAATAAGAAGAACGGCATGACAACAAAACAATAGCTTACATTCATATGGTGCTTTTCATTTTTCCAAGTGATGCATTAAAATTTTTTTTTTAATCCTCCCAATGGTCCTATGAGGCCTGGAGGGTATTATTATTCCTGTTTTATAGATGAAGAAACCGAGACTCGGAGAAAGGAAGTGACTTAGACCAGTGCCTCTCAGTCTCACAGGAAGAGATGAATCTCCAGCAGGTCTGGGCAGAGTCTGAGTTTCCAAAAAACTCTGACGTGATGCCCACTTTGAGTAGCAAGGATTCGGGACATTTGTATACGTGTGTGTGTTGCTCTGGGTCTTCTCGTATATTCTGTGACTTTTCAACTGTCCTCCCCCTGATGATACACTTAGGCAGCTGACACCTCCTACTCACTCCTTCCCCAGGATCCTAGAGTCTTCACAGGCTGCTTCTCCCCTAGGGTCACCTGGCCTACCTCCTCCCTCTCTGCCCTTTGTCTTTCCTATTCCCTGGGGTGAGTCAGTGGATGCCTCGTCTCTGCCTCGCTGACAAACCCGCATTGGTCCTCCGCTGTCCTGCTGCCCCCTGCTCAGCACCCCCAGAACTCTCAGCAGGGCCTCCTGTCCCACCCCTTGGCATTTGGGGTCATGCGGGCTGGGGCTGGATCCCAGGGGCTGCAGCGGACCAGGGAGCTGTGTGATGGGAGGAGGAGCCCCACACATCAGGGAACGATATAGAGACAGAGATGTAGGCATCTGTGTGTCCTTCTGTGCCCACAGTCCTTTGCGGTTCCAAAGTGCCTGGACAGCCACCCACCCCAGATGCTCACAATCACACCTGGAGGTCCCTTTTAGGACATGGGAAGAAACTGAGGCTCCAAGAATTTCTGTGACCTTGCCCAAGGTCACAAGCCACTCAAGGCAGAGCCTGAACTCACAGCCAGGGCTTCTGAGCCCAAGTCCAGTGCTATCTGTAGAGACCATCCTGGTGGCCTTGAAATTCACCGGGTCCGCTCTTTCTGGGGGCATTTGTACCGTGTCCCACATTTTGGACCAGCAGTGGAAGTCACACTGCAAAAGCCTTTCTGGTTGCTTCCCGCCAGCCCGCGGCTCGCAGCATGAGTTTCACAGATGTTAGCTGAGTGCGTGGCTGGCTGGCCACGAGGCATGGATGGCACGAAACCCTCAGTCAGATGCCCCAGCTCCCTCTGCCCCTCTTCCCGTCTGCTCCGGAGGCCTCTCTGCCTTTCAATAGCTTTCCCTCTCCTGCTGCTTTCTCTGCTTCTCTTCTCCTCTCTCCTTCTCTCTCTCTCTTTTCGGAGAATAAAAATGACCGGACTTGGCATTATCTGCTGGTTTCCATGGTAATAAAATCTGTTTCCGATACTGGCCCTTCCCTGGCTGTGGTTAGTTTTGGTAATTTTAGCAACACTGTTGCACAGGCCACCTGCATTTCAATACGACGCAAGCTGGATTCGACTGCCGCTTTCAGGTTGAATAGAAATAAGGGAAAGTGCTTGCTCTAAAATTTCTAGGCTGGATAAGTGCTCCAGAAGGAAGGGAAAAGTTATGTAAACCCTGCAGGCCTGAATGTGTGCGCAGCTCAAGACTCCAGTGCGATCATGTCGTTCTCCTGCTTAAAACCCTTCCTATACTTCAACCTCAGCGCTTGCAGGGTAAGTCCAGGCTCTCCTGCAGTGGTGGAACCTTCAGGAACCTGGCCCCCAATCACCCATTCTGCCTTGTCTCTGGGCCTCTCATTCTCTATGGCCCTGGCCGTAAAATGCTATTTCTTGCCTTTGAGTCTTTGTATATATTGTTCCATCTGCCTACAATGCCTTTCCTACCTTGACTGCCTGGTGAACTCCTACTCAGTCTTCAAGGGTCCATTCAAGCATGCCCACACCCCCTCCCCAAGGTCTTCCTATTTTATGCCTCTCTGTAACTTGTATATTCTATTATCAAACATATCCCACCATATTGGCCTTTTTGTTTACCTCTTTTCTTCCCATGTCACGCTGAGCTCTTTGAGAACAGTGACGCTGTCTGCGTACATCTGTGTGATTCTAGGGCTTGGCACAGAGCATGGACTCAGAGAATGAAACGCACACATAGTAACAGTTACCACTAACGGTTTACTGTCTCTCTGTGCATCTTCTCATTGCTTCTCACTCACCTGATGAGGGAGGTAGGAGTACTCTTCCCATATTACGGATGGGAAAACTGAGGCTTAAACAGTTCAAGATGCTGGCCCCAGAGGACAGAGTTGGTTAATGGAATGGATATTAGTTTAACAGATATGCAGACGAATGAATTCAGGTAGAAAATTTGAATGACTGGCGCTGAGCTCGCCACCTCCTTTTGAATCCACAGGAAGATTTTCTTGGAAATCTTTAGGGGGAGCTGTGAAGGCGCTGGTTGCAGGCAGAAGCGGTTCTTGTCTATGTCTGGCATAGGGGGATGGTGGGAGGGCCGGAAGCAGGGAGGATGGGGAGAGCGCAGATGTGAGGGAGCCGCATACATAGATTTTGATGATGCTGCGAACTTCTGGGGAGGAGCGTCAGGAAGACCTGGGGAAGGAGGGCTGGAGCCTCAAGCAGCCCAGCATGAAAATGGGCTCGCGTCTCAGCCCTTGAGCCAGTCTTGACTCCTCCGGAGGAGCATGGAGAGGCCCCGTGGAAGATTTAAGACTAGCGAACATCGTCAAGCTGCTAAGGAAACTGAGATGAGAAGGAGCACAGGGAGGAGTCGGACGACGGTTCAGCTTCTTTCTGCTGGCAGCCGCCTGGACCGGCCGCGCTCTGATTCATGTGCGAGCCCTGCCGTGGCTCCCCTAGGACCGGCTCTGCATGTCTGAACTTGGAGTTGAAACGGTTCTAGAGAAGCATTTAGTTGGGCCTGGGCCTGTGAGGGGGGCAACGGGGATCCTCAGAATGTTGGATTTTCTTAAGCAAGTCGCTGCCCCTGCCCGGGCCCTCCTCGTCCTGCGGGATTGTGGCAGGAGTTTGCTGCAAAGCACAGAGCCCAGGGCAAGGCAGAGCCCTAAGCTTTTATTCCCCCTGTTCAGGGTCAGCCAGGCTGGGGCCTGCAGGGCCTCTCCATAGATCAAAGTCTGAGGGGGGTGGGGGCAGGGGAGGCAGCCCCTGCCCTCCTCTGGCTTCACGAGGCCCAGAGTTGAGCTGGCCTCCTTGCCGACCTCCCTCACCGCAGGAACTGAGGGCGTCCAGCACAGTAACAGAAAGCAGCCTAATGCTCCTTCCTAATTTGCCTTCATGTGAAATTGGGTAGACTTCCTTCTCTGTCCTGGAAAGAAGGACGACAGGAGTGGTTATTAATAATAACAGTCAACTCTCATAGAGCTCTTAGTATCTGACGGTGAAGTCTGTCCTAATATTATTCCCATTTTACAGGTTAGAAAACTGAGGCACCGAGAGGTTAAGTAATTTGCCCAAGGTCTCACACACACGTGGTGGAGCCAGGATTTGAATCCAGGCGCGTGCTCTTTCAATTACCAGGCAAGGAGGGACTGGTGGAAACACCAGCGGGACCTTGAAGAAACTCCCTCCTTCCTCCGTTTGGTCCATAGACATCTGTGAACACCTTCTCTGGGCCGGCCTGGGCTCTACTGCATTATGGGAAGAGGGGACAGTCATAGGGAGGAGAGGCTGGTCCCAGCCTCCAAGGATGCCCTCTGGGCTCTCGTGCCCCCTGGAGGAGTTGCCGGCAGATGGGGCTGGGAACCCAGTCATGACCCACACCTGGGTTCTGGGATCAGCGAGCCGGGGTTGACTCCCAGCTCGGCCGCATCCTGGTTGCGTGGCCTGGGGTGAGAGACCAGGATGCCTCCTAGCTCAGGTTCTTCTGCCAAGTGGGAAACGCATATTTCATACCGAGTCTCCTGCAGTCTGACTTGTGTTCCCAAGAGATGATAAATGGCTTAGTGCTTTACAGATGTAAAGCTCTCCCCAGAGGAGAGGGGGTTGAGAAAAAGCACATTCTAGAAGGGATAGCCCACTTCTCCTCAAGGTGGAGACCTTGACCGGGGACCTCTCAGAGGCACATTCTCTGTTCCAGGTGATGCTCCTCTTCCTCCTTCTTTCTGGCTGTGCATTGGGAATCACTCCTCTGCTGTGCACTTAACCATGTCAATAACTATTGAGTTGAGATGTGAGCTTGGAGATAGGGCGATTGTTGAAATGGCCTCTGGCAGACACAGCCAGTCTGGGACTTCTCAGATTCAATTTAGATCGATTTTCCACTCTGGCATCAAGAAGAGCTGCATAAAGCTCCTCCTCATCATGCCCATTTTGCAGAAGGAAAAACTGAGGTGCCCGGAAGGCCTGTCCAGCCAGCAGTTAAGTCTGGAAATTTTGACGTGCAACATGGGACACACTTCAGTTCTTGCTCAAGATTTTGCCTCAAGCCAGGATCTTTCCCTGGGAGGGGGTGACTCAAACGAGGACAGACCCATTGATGGCCCTAAGGATCCAGGGGAGCTGGAAGCTGCCCCCCACAGCTCTCGAGGCCCCCCTCCTCGGAGCCAGGCCTCCCCTCTGTTGGTCCGTGATGCCCACTTGGCAGATGCTCTGAAATGGTCTACCCAACCCCCTCCTAAAGAGGGACCTCTACATCATACAGATCAGAGCTAGAAGGGCATCCTGGTATGAGAAAGAAAACTGAGGCCCAGAGAAGGGAAGAGGCTTTGCCCAAGGTCACTCTCCTAGTGTCCTCAGTGAATTTATGTCTCTTGTCCATTTCCTGAGCTGATCTTTCTGAAAAGATCCTAATTCCTCTTCCCGTCAGGTAATAACTGTCTTGTTTAAACTATCTCTGGGGTTAGTCAAACAATCGGAGATCACAGCCAACAGCTGCCCTGTTCTCTCATTACCGGGTGCCTATAATTAATATTTATAAACCGAGAGGGTGCTTGTCTTTCTTTGCTGAAAAGGAATTCAGTATTTCCAGTCAGTGGCTGTAAACATACAGCCTCTTGTTACCCATCGTGGAAAAAGAGCTGGACCACTTGAGCAGACACACTTGTAATTGTAGCTGGCAGAGAACAGAACCCGGGAGGGGGAGGCGTTGATGGAAACCTGGGGTAGGGGTGCAGGGGTGGGGGGAAGAGGCGGCAGGCTGGGAGGGAGGGACAGAGATACAGAGAGTGGTCGAGTCACAGAGACACAGAGACACACAGAAAGAAGACAGTGAAGGAAGGGGAGCAAGAGAGAGACTGTACAACCTCAGAGAGAAAAGGGGATTCAGCCAGAGACCCGGGGGGGGGGGTGGGCAGGAGGACTGAGAGGAAGAGAGAAGAGGGGAGACCGAGAGAGACACACACACAGGAGGCAGGGAGAAAGACACATGGACAAAAAGAGACACAGAGACGTTCAGAGGCAGAGAAAAGATAGAAAACAGGAGAAAAAATAAAGAGGCAGACAGCAGAAGACATCAAGAGAACAAGAGGGAGAAAGACTGCCGAAGCCCATTGAGAGCAATGGGATGAAGACGAAATACCCAGAGAGACAGAGAGACGGCGAAGGGACACGGAGAGAGGGGTGCACAGAGAGCAAAGTGACTGGCAGGGAGGCAGAGGCGGTCAGAATCCTGGGGCGGTTCGCCACTGAGCAGGTAGTACCCGGCATAGAAGACGCTCATAGCAGGTGCTCAACCAGCCCGTGGCCTGGCACCCAGCTGCTCACTGAGCGCAGGTCCGGGCATAAGCTCCCCAGTACAGGATCTGACCTCTGATCGATGCCCTCTCCCTTCCACTCTCAGCCCAGAACCTGGCCTGTGGTAGGTGTTCCTGCCCGGGAGTGGGCCTGGCCTGGTCTGCAATGGATCAGCAAATCAGTAACTTCCAACCTCCAAAGCTTTGCCTGCGCTCTCCCACTGTGACCAGCAGGGGGCAGTGGAATGAGCACTGGGCTGAGAGGAAATCCAGTGCAAGTCTATTTACTTCCTCGTGCCTTGGTTTCCCCCTATGTTAGAGGAAGGTTGGCTCCAAATGGTCTCTCAGGTTCCCTCCAGGCCTAGGATTCCATGACTTCAGATCGGGACTTCCTCCTGCCTTGCACCCTGTTCCGCTGGGCCCCCAATCTTCCAAATCCAGCCCAGCCACCCTCCCCCAGCTCACCTGGGCTGCGGGGCCAGCCGTGTTGGCAAGGACAGGGTTCTTCCTGGGCTGCCTGAGGCGCTCTGATTTGCACATCAGAACTCAGGGAGAGTTTTTGCCGTTCATGCCCCGGGGCCTTTGGTGAAGCAGCTGGAGAAAAGGGAGAATCAGCAAAGAGGCGGCTTTGACAGTGGGCTCTCAGGAGCCCTGAACTTGGCCCTGTGAAAGCAGAGGCCCATGGTTATTCATGAGGGCCGAGGGGAGGCAGAGTGAGGCTGGTCTCCAGGAAGGGTGGAGAGGGCAGGCCTGGGAAGCCGGGAGCCGCCACGGATGCCGAAAACCCAGAGACCTTGGAGGAGCTGCTTAAAGCAGCCCCAGCAGCCCCTTCATTTTACAGAGAGAGAAGAATGCTGCGTATCAAACTATCCCCCAAACTCAGTGGCTCAGCCATTTATGTCCATAGACTTGTGGGTCAGCTGATCCGGGCTGAGCTTGGCTGGGAGTGGCTCTGCTTCACCTGTCTCCCCTCCTCCTCCTGAGACCATTGGGCTAGCCTGGGTGTATCCTTCTCCCGGCCGTGGCAGAGGTACACAAGAGCAAGCAGAAATACACAAGGTCTCTTGAGGCCCAGGTCTGGAGCTGGCACGCCCCCACTTCCACTTTATTCTACTGGCTGAAGCAAGCCACATGGCCAAACTCAGTCAAGAGGAGGGGACATCTACCCCACCCACAATGAGAGGGCATTGCAAAGGTCAGGAAGAGCATGGATACAGGAAGAGGGGAGGAACTGAGCCCAATGATGTAATCTAGAAAAAGCACCTACTGTGTGCCAGGCACTGTACTCAGGGCTAGGGATTCACAGTAAACAGGACAGTTGAGGTGACCGTCTTCACAGAGCTTACAATAAACACGTGAACAAATGAATAAACACTAAAGTCACAGATCACGGAGTTACAATAAAGGAAATCGCAGGGGGTGGTGATGGGGAGAAACTGAGGCATCCACTCTGATGCGATGGTCTGGGACAGCCTCTCTGGGGAGGTGGTGTTTGAACAGAACTGAAGGGTAAGAATAAAGAGATGGAGAAAGAGCGTCTCCACTTGAGGATACAGCAGGTGTAGACTCCAAATTCAGTGCTCTCTCCAACCTACCTCTTGAGGCAGGGAACCCTGGGCCTCCTTAGCGTGGCCCCTTTACTCCATCAGCATGGCCACTGCCCTCATCACATCTGTCTGGATAACTAATAGCCCCTGAACTGGGCTCCCACCTCCTGCCTCTCTCCTTCCAATTGGTACATGCCCATCACCATGTTTGTAAACCATGAGTTTGACTGTGTCATGCCTTGCTCCAAGCCCTTTAAGGGCTCCTGAGAGTCCGCAGGATGCAGTCCAAGCCCCCGAGCCTCGGATTTGGGGCTCTGTACAAACCAGGCCAGGCCCTCTCCATCCTCTGGCCCCATCCTCCTTGCTCCTTTCTCTCCAGCCAGACCAAATTCCTTTCCAAAGCCTTCCCTGAACCCTTGACTCTGAGACTTCTGCCTGTATCGTCTGCCCCTCTTGTCTGTCCATAAGATCCAACTCAACTATCAACTCCTCTGCAAGGTCTTCCCTGATCCCCTCCAGGAGGTAGAGGGACCCCTCCGTGCCCGATACAACCTCCACTATAGCTCTGGTCACTCTGCATTGACATTGTCTGAGGGAAGTGCTGGAGGCAGCATTAGGGCTGGGATCCCCTGCTTCTGAGTTCAGTGCCCTTTCTACCACACCAGCTGCCTCGAGGATGGGGGAACCAGGATGACTTTGGGTGACCCCCATGTTCCATCCCAATACCGTAGTCTACGTCTGTAACTGGACTGTGAGCTTTCGAGTCGCAACCATCTCTGTGTCCCTGTTGCCAGCCCAAGGACTGGCTGTCCCAGAGGGGGGGTCAGCCAATATTTGGTGAGACCATAGGAAGGATTGGCGTATTTCAAGGGAGCACCATGGGCTGCCCAGAGGGAACTCTTCAACCTTTCTCCCGCTGCAGGAAAATCCACTCTGTCCTGCATGCTCTGGTCCAGGTAGTAGGCGGGGTCTTGGGGTGGGTAGTGGGAGAGGTGGGGCTCATTTACGGAACAAAGAGGCCTGCCAGGCCCCTGAGGGAATGAGGGAGATCTCCATGTGCCTTCAAGTCTGAGGCAGCAGGATTTCAGGCTGTGGCCATGGGAGGGAGAGAAGCTGAGATTCTGCCAGCTTTAGGGACTAAACCTCCAGCGAGAAGCAGAGTACCTGACACAGAGGGGGCTCCACGATTTGTTGAATGAAACCATAGAAAGATCTATGAATACTTCTGAGCCTAGAGCTCAGTTCTCAACCCTGACATTAGAATCAGGTAGGGAGCTTGTAAACATATGAGAGCCTGGCTCCACCCCAGACAACTAAGTCACCATCTAGGGCTGGAGCTCAGGCATGCCGTTTTCCAAAAAGTCGTATATTAACTGAGATAGGCTGAGTGGCTGTAACAGACAAATCTAACTCCTAATGGCCTAACAGAGGACAAAGGTTTCTTGCTCGTGTAAAGTTCATTCTGCCTGGAGGTGGTTATGCTCCACACAGTCATCAGGACCCAGCTGATGGAAGATCTGTCATCATCAACCATGGCTTCCAAGCTCGCTTGGGCTTCATCGTCTCGTCAGCAGATGGAGGATTTGCTGGGAGGGTTTTTATGGGCCAGCCTTAGAAGTGAGGTGCACGACTTCCACCCACATTCCATTGGCTAGAGCTCAGTCAGTGATCCCATCTCTACGCAGGAGAGATTGGGAAATCGAGTCCTTGGCAGGGAGACCACTTCCTAGCCACATTAGGAGGGAATCATAAATCCTGGTGGCCAGCTGGCCACTCTGTCACAGCTTCCTGGATGATTGGAGTGCGTAGGCGGGGTTGGGAACCACTGGGCCAGAGCTTCACGGCTTGATTAGAATATTGTTCCCACCTCCTCCCCGCCCGGTCTCTAGTGCGATGGGGCTGCAGATGAACCTCCTCCTGGGCTGCCAAGCCTCCCAGCATCATGATGTTTCTCACAGTCTGGTCTATGCGATTGGTGAGAACCCACAGAGAGTCTCAGGATGCAGCCCTCATCCTCTGGGGAGGCCCACACAAGGGAATCATGGGAGATGAGGCTGAATAGATGGAGCCAGACCCCAGAGGGCTGTAAAAGCCAGCCCGGGAGGCTTGACCTCTGCTCTGAAGCCATCAAAACTTTGGAAGCTGGCAAGTGACAGGATGAGAAGGTGCTTTAGGTGGAAGAGCTGGTGGAAGGGGGCACACAGAAGCCTGGAGGAGGCGAGGCTCCTGTCCATAGTGCTCGGATCAGGCGCTCTGTATGGTCCTGCCTGGTCTGGGGTCTCCTCGGTGCCCAAGAAGAAAAGATGGCGCTTATATCCTGTCTCACCTCCAATGCCCAGTTCCAGGAGGTCTTCCTTCTACTCTTCCTGATTGGCCACTGTGAGACTAGTCAGAGGAATATTTTATAGACTCGAAGCAATTCTATAAAAGAAATTTCTAATGTTTTATGCTCACGGAGTGCTATTGTAGGAACTAATTACAGTCTCCCGAGGGGATGTCTTCTCGGGGGAAATACTCCTTTGTATATACAAGATCTGGCTTGTTTGCAAGGGAAAAGCAATACTTTATAGTTCAATTCACTCACCCATTCATCCAACACCTATTTATGGAGCCCAGGTCCTATGCCGGGCACCAGGGACACGACAGGCGACAGGACAGGCATCCAGGTGCCTACCCTCATGGAGCCTGTGGACTTTCTCTCCTTTGTGTAGAATCAGAACGGTGTCCATTTGCAGCTAAGTCTACTGTTCCTAAATGCCCCATTACTGAGACCATTTAGGCCTTTTAAAATTGGAGCAATACCCTGGCATCCGCGGATGGAGACCTAACCGGAACATAGGCACGACTTTACAGCAGGCGGAGGAAACAATACGACCTCCTCTTGAGAAGGTGTGGGCAAGGGATTCAGGCTCAGAAAATTGTGCCCAAGGATGGCGAAAGTCACAGGGCTCGTTTCTGCACAGGCTACGTACGGTTTGTTCGTAATACTCAATTTTGGTCAGGCTTAATAGTCCTAGCAATTTAAAGAAAATAACGTTTATTGTGTTTCTGATTACAAAAATAATATATACTCACTGTAGAACGTTGAGAAATAGCCAGCGGTAACATTTTGGTCTTTTTCCTTCCAGTTTTTCTTTTAATGCTTACATTTGAAAAAGTCACTATCAAAACATTACAGTATAAGAATTTCTTCATTTTAGGAACATTTATCATATACATCTTTCTAAATGACTACCTAGTATTGGAATATATGCTTGTGCCACAATTTACTTAACTAACCGTCTGTGTGAAGCATTGGGGTCATTTCTTGGTTTTTGACATTATAAGCCGTGCTGCGCTGTATGTCTTTCTGCATGAAGTTTTGTCTGCTTTCCTGATGATTTCCTCGGTATTGACTCCTTTAGAAATTAAGGTGCCCAATTAAAAAATGGGAAAACGATTTGAAGAGGCACTTCACAGATATGCAGATGGTTTAACGCATGAAAAGCTGTTCAATGTGATTACTCATCATAGAAATGCCCATTAAACCACAGTAAGATTCCGCTAGACACCGAATGGGCAAAATTAAAAAGACTGACAGTGTCAAGTGTTTGCAAAGATCTGAAGCCACTGGAAATCTCATACATTGCAGGGGGCAGTGGAAAACAGTGTAGTCGTTTTGAAAAACAGTTTCTGCTGAAGTTAAACACACACCTACACTATGACCCAGAGATTTCACTCCTAGGTATACACTCAAGAGAAATGAGTGTGTGTGTTCATAAAAAGATACGAACAAAAATATTCGTAGCAGCTCTATTCATTATAGCCCCGAACTAGAAATATTTTAAATACTCATCAGTAGTTAAACGGTAAGTAAATGGTACTTTCATTCAATGGAATATTATACAGCAACAAAAAGAAACAAACTACTGGAACATGCGACCATAGGAGCGAATCTCACAGATACAATGTTGAGTGAAAAAAGCTGAAAAAATATTCTGTATGATCTCATTTACACGAAGTTCAAGAACAGGCACGATGAATCAATGTTTACTAAAATCCAAATGGCGGTTACTTCAGGGTGAGATACAGATTTGAAAGGTGCCTGAGGGAAGCTTATGGGGAGCTGGAGATGCTCCTTATCTTGATCTTGGTGGAGATTACATGAGTGCAAAGAAAAGTAAAAACATCATCAAGCTGTGCAATGAAAACAAATACACTTCATATGCCTTATAGTGTGTGGGCCATTTTTCAATAATAAAAAAAAAAAGAAATGAGGGTGGAATTTTGATGACATCAGAAGGTATTACTGCCAGGAATTCAGAAATGCTGGATGCTGGCCCTCTCCATCACTGAGCACCTGCGTTTGAGGATTTAAAGAAGCAACACACCACAATGACAACAGAACTGGAATCAAGTACCGCTCTGTTCACAGCCATACAAGTACCCAAAGGCCCAAATTCAGAACTCTAGTGCAAGGTTGAGTTGGGGTGTATATTAGTCAGGGTTCCGTAGAGGAATAGAACTGACAAGATGTATATATAGGAAGATATTTTTTCATGAGGAATTGACTCATGCAATTATGGAAGCTGAGAAGTTCCACAATCTGCTGTCTGCAAGCTGTAGACCCAGGAAAGCCGGTAGTGTAATTCAGTCTGAGTCCAAAGGCCTGAGAACCAGGAGCACCGAGGGCAGGAGAAGATTGACGTCCATCTCAAGCCGTCAGGCAGGAAGGGTTGAATTTCCCTTCTTCCACATTTGCCCTATTGCGTCCTCAATGGTTTGGATGATACCCACCCACATTGGGGAGGACAAACCATTTTACTGAGTCCACCAAACGAAATACTAATTTTGTCCAGAAACACCCTCACAGACACACCCAAAAGAACGTTTAGCCAAATCTCTGGGTGCCCCAAGATCGAGTCAAGTTGACACAAGAAATGAACCATCACAGGGGGCCTGGCTTAGGCTTGAGGCTCGAGTGGGGCCAAGCACTCCTGTCCTCCTTGGATCCAAGTCCTGAGAGCAGCATCCTCAGGTGTGCCCACTAACTCCATCCCACGGGACAGAAGCAGGAAGCACCATCAAGAGCAGGGGATGCTAACTTCAATGCACAACCACCCCGTCTACCAAGGGATGCCTACCAATGGATGTGGATGGATCGATGTCTCACCCTCTGATGGCTGCTCTTGCTTGTGGGGCAGCTTGGAGTCCTAAAGGATTGGGCAGGGGATGTCTGTTCCAGGGGAGTCGCTGAAGCATTTCTTCCCGCTCCTGCTTCTGAGAAAGGCAAAGGGAATGGACATTTTGCAGGTTTTTGTCAACTTGTCCTCCAGAAAGATCATATCAATCTCTGCTCTCACCCACAGCAAGCAGGAAAGTGCATCTCACCACATCTTTGCCAGAACTGGGTATCATTATTTTGTCAGGCAGGCTATGAATCCTCAGATGCGGGCCTTGGACACCATCTCCAGAAATCATTCTTTCCTAAGTTGTTCTGACTCATGCCTGGCTGGGTGAAATGAAACTAGTCGCCCCTGTCACGGTGGATTAGATTTGGGATCAGGAAAGAGCTAGAGCTGAGCTAGAGCTGAGTATGGCCCCGAGAATGGAGACAGTGTGCGGGAGCCCAGGGTGGGGGCTCCTGTTGGGTGGAGTGTCCATCAAGCCCTCTCTCTGGGTACCATCTAGGTGTCTGTGGGCACAGACAAACAGGAGGCTGGTGGTTGGAGCTCAGCAGCATCCCAGAGCAGGCCAGGCTGTTTCTTTCTGTTTCTCCCGGGCTCTGTGCCCACAGTGGCCAAAAGATGGTTCCCTTGGGACCCCTTTCACTCAGGTGTCTTGAAATCAACCCCCAACAGCATAGAAATCTGCCCAGAGTCTTGCCTGTGCCTCCTACAGACGCAGGCTAACGTGAGCATTGTTCCCCCAAAACCTTTTCTAACTGGACTCACAAAAATGGTACCATGGTTGTCGTGATTGGCATTCCTTTGACCACTAGTGAGGTTGAACCTCTCTTCCTAGGTTTATTGTCCATTTGTCCCGCCACTTCTGAGGACTTGCTGTTTCCATTCTCCACCCATCTCTCCCTGAGCATTTCCTGGTGGTTTTGGCCGGCCTCAAGAGCATCCCCTCCTCCTGCTGGGTGCGGCGTGGTCTCTGTCAGCACAGGCCTCTCGGGTCCTGAGCCATCACGGGTGTGCAAGGATGTATTTTTGTTGGTGGTGGGAGCACTTGGCATTTTTCGTCTGCAAGTACTTTCCCGGGAAGCTGTGTCAGCCCTGCAATTAGCTCCCTCAATCAGGAAAGCAGCTTGTCTGAGATTAGACACATCTCTACGGCTGATTGCTGGGAATTCGGGAGAGAGCTGGCGGGCGATAATCTGCTTTCTCTCTTTCTCCCCGTCTCTTTTCCTTTTTCCATTTTAAATAACTGCTTGATTGTAAAGAGGGGTGACTCACTACTCGAGATTTCTTCTGTAAGTTCGCATGGAGAAGAGAACTAAACCCCTCCTCTGCCCCCTCCCCCCACCAGATCCCTTGGGTTCCAGTTGCTCCTACAGAGAGACAGGCTGAGGGATCTGCAGCTCTGGCTGGGCTGTCCTCCCACGGCCCCGGCCTCCCTCACGCTGATCTGGGAACCCACTTCCTGATTGCAAATCTCTCCCTAAACCACCTTCCCCTTCCTGCCTCCCCACTCCAGCTCCAGTAGCTTCCATCTCTCACTGTCAAAAAATACTTTCCATTTCTAACTCCGATCCCTCTCACTGAGTTTCATTTTGTTTGGCCCTCGGAAGTAATTTATTCCCTATCCTCTCTGATGCCTTCCTCTGCAAGTACTGGCCAGCCTTCCCCTCCCTCCCTCCCCGTCTCCCTGCCTCTCTCTTTCCTTCCCTCTCTCCCACCTACTTTTCCTCCCTCTCTTCCTCCCTCCCTCCCTCCCTTCCTTTTCTTCTCTGTCTCTCCTTCCCTTCCTCCAACAAATACTTATGGAGAGCCTACCATGAGTCATGCATTGTTCTAGGCACGGAGGCCAAACATTGAACAAGCCAGATACAGTCCCTGCCCTCGTGGAGCTTACATTCTACTTGGGGAACAAGACAATAAAAAAAAAAATGTGTACATTTATATTGTAATGGTAGTAACGATCAATTCAATGAAAGAAGGCAGAACAAGAAGGTAAATGGCAACAAGGAATGCTCTTTTTTGCTGGGCAACCGTGGCCTCTCTGAGGAGGTAACTCTTAGCAGAGAGCTGAATGAGGTGAGGGGGAGGGTCACATGGATATCTGTTGCAGATGGGGAGCAGCAAGTGCAAAGGCCCTGAGGCAGGAGCATCCCGTGTGTTACGGCAGGAGCATCATAAGTGAACGGCAGAGATTGGCAATGAGGCCAGAGAGATGAGCGAGGACCAAACCATGCAGGGCCCAGTAGACCATGATGAAGACCTGTTTTTTTATTCTAAATAGGATGGGAAGCTACTGACAGTTTTTGAGCAGAAGAGATCCATGATCTGATCTGACTTAGATCATTCGGCTGCTCTCTGCTGATTAGGCTGTAGAGGGGCAAGAGTGGAAGCATAGAAATAGTCCCAATAAACCTTTTTTCTCTCATGAAATAACCCCGTCCCTCCAGCTGACAGCAGGGAGCAAATTCAGCTCAGAGTATCACAGGCAGCTCAGCCACTGTTCAGTGAGACAGAGCCCAAAAGCCACCAAGGTGTAATTTGTCTTTTACAAAGAGAGGAGTTAAAAGGACAGTTTATAAAATTCAGCCTAGTGGGTTTTTTTCTTTTTTTTTTATAAGCATCTACTGATTTTTTTCTCTTTCAGATGTTTTGTTGATCAAATTATATTCTTGACATTTGAGGGACCTTCTCTGTTTTCCCAAATGCCACCTAATGATGCCACAGTGCAATTAAGACTAATTTACTGGCAGAAATAATGTGAAATTGTTCAATTCTACAAAAGAACAAACCTCGGTGCTCCTATTATTATTATCCTTATTATTGAGGCCATTATTATTGCTGGAAGCATGTGTCAGGCTGAAAGAAGCAGGTGGGAAGATGAAACACACATGGGGAGGGAAAAGAGGGTGCCTGTGAGGAAGTCAGGGTACTTGGAGTCAAACTTCTGGGGTTCAGATCCCGCCTGGAACACCGGCTCATCGTGTGACCTTGGACCAGCGACTTAACCTCTACAAGTCTCAGTCTCCTCATCTGTAAGTTGGGGATATTAACGTTATCTACATCATCGGATTGTTGAGGCGTAAATGAGATAGCATATTTAAATTATTGCCTGAGACATGGAGTATTGTGTCATTTAGGATTAAGTTTGGTTGTGACAAACTCAAAATAACAGTGGCTTAAACAAGTAGATGTTGATTTCTCTTTCACCTACAAGTCTGATGTGGGCAGTGCAAGGCTGGTGCCAAGTCTACCCTCAGGGACCCCGGCTCCTTCTAGCTCCCTGGTCTAAAACAGTGGCCATCATCCCTACTGTTTAGGAAGCAGGATGACGAAGGGAGAAAAATACCGGATCAGAGGACATGCCAGCTGCCTTTAAGGATGGCTCTGAAAAGCAACCACATGACGCTGCTACTTATATCTCATTAGCTAGAACGTAGTCACACGGTCATCTCTGGCTGCAATGGATGCTGGGAAATGTAGTCTTTATTCTACTCTGGGAGGTGTTTTGTCCAGCGAAAAAACTGGGGCTTCTAATACAATGGAAGAAAAGGAAATTGGATATTAGGAGATAAGTGGAGGTTTCTCTCACAGGTAGGCATAGAGGAAGGAGAAGGTAGGGAAACAGACCCAGATATCACCCCAAATATCAGATTTTGTTTCTCTTTCTCCCTCTCTCCTCCATAGCCAGTCAACAACCAAGGCCTGTCGGCTCTACACCCTAAAATTATCTTAAATCCAGCCTCTCCTCCCAGTCTCCACAGAAACAGCCCCAGTTGAGATTTTGTCATCGTTCACTAGGACCATTGCAAAGGCTCCTCACTGCCTTTTCCCAACTGTGCTCCCTTCTCTTGACTAGTGCATTGTCCACGACTGAGATCCAGTGGGGTCCTCCACTGCCTACAGGACAAAATCCAACCCCATGTGTTCAGCCTTCAAGGCCCTTCAGAATGATCTGCAATTTCTTCTGTTCATATACCCTTCCTGGCATCCAAGAAGAATATTTTGCCATTGGTTGAATATGTCACATCTTCTGCCTTTGAATCTACTATTTTCTCTACCCTTTTTCTCTCTCCTGCTTTGAAAGCTCCTATTCATGCTTTCAACACACATCAAATGTCCCCTCTCTGTGAAGTTGTTAGGACTGTGCCACTAATTTGACGGTTTGCCCTCAAATCCATCCCTTGCTCTTCTCCTCTCCTTTATCATGGGGAGCGGGGTGAAGGATGGCTGACTCCTGCATGCTGTGTTTTCCAGGTTCCTGGTGAGCTGTCTCTTGGCTGAGTTTGGCCAAGAAGAGGCACTGGAAGGAGACTGGAGGATGGAAGGGAGAAGCTGGGCATTGCTCACCTTTTCCCTGCCTGGGGCAGTGTCTCTGGCAGCAACTATGTCTCCTGACAGACAGTGGCCCCCTCTGTGGTTCCAGATTCTCCTGGGCAGCCTTCTCTGGGGTCTAGCTCCCCACAGGGCAACTCTGCTCTCTGGGATCTAATGAAACCGTCTCCTCCCGCTGTCCTTCCATTCCTAGGGGTGCTAGTGGCTGTTGCTCATTTTTGGATGGTGCCCATATGACCTCTCAACTCTTCCACCACCTGTGTGACCAACCCCCTGCATTAAATTCCTACTGTGTGAAACACCTAGAATGGTTTCTGTTTTCTTAACCAGACTCTGGCTGATTCAAGTGCCGGGCACAGCACTTGGATTAAGCATATTCAATCAATAGCTGTTGAATGAATAAATGACTGGAACTTCCCCCACCCCCTCCAACCATGGGCTCCCCCAGCTCCCCAGTCATCTATTTACTATAGCACACATTGCACCTGTCTGTTGATCCATCTGTCTCCCCCATGAGACTTAGCTCACAGTTGGGGATGCAGACAAGAGAATCCAGGCATCCTGACTCCTGAAAATGTTTCTTTCACCTTCTGCAGCTGGGAGCTGGGAAGGAAAGCAGAGGAAACTAGAGCGGAGGCAGGTGGCGGTTCTCGACGGGTCTCCCAGCCTTTCTTATTTTAAACACGGGGTCTTGCCTCTGGGTTCAGGCAAGGACTTATGAGTGTGTTTAGGCAGGAACACGGGGGACCTTTGGGGAGAAATGCTCCCTGTCATGCTCTGACAGCCGACGGAGGAAGGTAGCTGAAAACATCAGAAAGATTTTTCTCTAGCTGGTAGAAGCTCCCAGTCCAATCCCTGTCCCCCAGCCCCTTTCAATGCCCCCTGGAAATGCTCAGGGGAAGAGAGGAGGCCCCTGTGTTTTGGGTGGGATGGTGCTTTGTCAGACGGGGAGCACCATGAGTGTTCTCAGGTTCTAGTTTAGGCTTCACTGAAGACACGGCAAGGCAATGAGGTTTAAACTGCAGCTGGAAGGAATTGGATTAGACATTGGGAGGAACCGTCACCTCGTTCTTGAAGATGATGTGAAGGTAGATGCAGGTGCAGAGCCTCGTTAACGTTATCGCCTATCAGTCTTCCTGTTCTCTCCACTCCAGCTAAGCTGGTCTTCATTTTGTCCCTTGAACATGCCTCAGGGCCTTTGCACTTACTGTCTTCTCTGCCTTGCCTGCCCTTATCCCTCATTACTGGATTCTTCTTATTCAGACCTCCATTCACATGTCACCTCCTCAGGGAGGCCTCCCCTGACCACTCCATCTAAAGTGCCTGCACCCCATCAGTCACTCCCATCCGGTGCCTGTTTTTATTTCTTTATGCCATTTATCACCATCTGTAAGTATCGTATGTTTTAATTTCCATACCTGTTATCTTTCTACTGGAACCCACTAGATTATAAGCTTCATAAAGGCAGAAATTCTTTCTATTGTTTTTTCCCGCTTGTACCTGACACCCAGGACAGTGCCTGGCACATAGGAGGCAATCACTAATAATGTTTTGAATGAGTGAGTAAATTGGTTAAAATGCTCAAGAAAACTAGTTCTCATGGCCCAGAAGTGAGCACGGGTGTGTTGAGCTGAGGCCGGTCTGGGAGCTCTAGCTTGGTGAGGGGACAGAATGGGCAGAATACTGGACACTAGACTCCCGCATCCTTGATGCAAGGATTCAACGACATAATGTCTGCAAAGCACTTAGCACGGGGCCTGGAGCAGCATCAAGGGCTTGCGAAGTGTTGGCAGCTGTTAGGTTTCAATGCGCTCCCTCCTGCTCCGTGTGGAGTCTGAGCTCTTGGGCTGAAGCTGGCTGGGGACCAGGCCTGGGCTTGGGGTTGCCTGAGCTGACCTCACCATGGAAGCTGCTGGGCCGGAGGCTGGGGGGGCCGGGAAAGCCTGCCTGTACCATCTCTGGGCCTCTGAGACCCTTGTAGACGGGTGCATAATACAGCTGCAGAGAGTGTCGGGGCTGGAGCCGGTGGCCTGAATTTGGATCCGGCCCTACTGTTTACTGCTGGGCAGGTTACTTAACCTCTCTGGACCCCAGTTTTCCCGTCTATGAGTTGGGATAATAAAAATACCTGTCTCATAGGACCTGCTCAGCTGTGTGAGGATCGAGTGCTTGTAAAGCACTTAGACCCGGGCCTGGAATGAGGGGCGTGCTGTGCAGGTGTCAGCTACCAACGACCGCAACAGTGTCGTTACCAGTTCTCTGGCTGTTAGGGGCTCAATTGTGCCTCCCTGCCTCTCTTCCTCCGAGAGCTCACATGTTGAGGCCCTCACCCCTCCAGGACCTCGCAACGTGACTGCATTCGGAGAAAGAGCCTTTAAAGAGGTGACTGCGTCAAAACGAGGCAATAGAGCAGGTCCTAATCTCACCTGACGAGTCTTTATAAGAGAGGAGACAAGACACGGATCCAGCAGGGGCTTGGCTGCACAGAGAACAAGCCGATCTAGGCCCCAGCGAGAAGACGGCCATCTGCAAGCCGAGGAGAGAGGCCTCAGGAGGAACCAGCCCTGCCCACACCTTGATCTTGGACTCGCAGCCTCCAGAACGGTGGGAAAATAAGGACATTTCTGTCAGTGAGGCCACCCAGTCTGTAGCATTTTCTTCCGGCCGCCCAAGCAGGCTAATAGGCTGTGTCAAGAAATTCAGAGGCCCAGAGAACTGGGCGGAGTGTCCTCACCCTCTGGGACCCTCCGATGGTGGGAACAGCCAGGCAGCAGCCCAGGCCTCCCTCTGCTTGGACGCCCCTGAATCCACCCACAGCTGCCGGGGTCGCAGCCCTCCCTTCTGCCTGACGGGCACCATCTATGCGGCCCCAGGGGCATCACTTGGCCTGTCTGTGACCTCCTCATTGGGTCGGAGGCGTGCTAAGGATCTGAGGCCAGGCTTCTTGAGAGCTGTTCCTGGTAAGAAGAAAGCAAGGGACAAGAAGCCCACTGGCCTGGCCCCTTGGCAAACACAACCTCTCCGTGGACCATCAGTCCGTCGGGGCGGGGACAAGCTCAGCTCTTTCCGAGGATGTTATGGGTTTATTTTGCTTCGGTCACAAGGACGTCCTGAGGAGACTGAATGGGAGAGTGTGGCTGCCTCCCCACAAACCCTCCCCACGTCCAGACTGACGAAATGGCTGGAAGCATCTGCCTCTCTTCTGGTGGGGCAGCTGCGGTGTCCAGCGTGAGGGCTCCGCAGACCGAGAGACTCAAAAAGCCAGTCTTGGGGGGCCCTCAGAGGCGTTCTGTTTTATGGATGGGGAAATCGAGGCCCCAAGAAGTCCCAGTTGGTTATAACATTCCAGGAATACTGATTAGTTTCAGGGACGTGGCAGCTGGAGAGGGTTCAGAACTGGAGGGTAGGCTGGAAAGGGGCTTGAAACCATCCTGGAGGATCAAGTGAAGAAACAGACAGTTCAGCCTGGAGAAGGTCAGACAATTCCGAAGGGTCGCTGAGGGCCAGAGGCTGCAGACGGGAACGTTGGGGGCCCTCCGGAAGGAGCGGGAACAGCAGGATGGTTCACAAAATGTAAGGGAGTCTCTTCCACGAAAGACTCATAAACTTGGATCCCAACAGGCCCTTCCGCCCCACCCCCCAACTCCCAGCTCTGCCTCCATCCTTGCATTCTTATAGTCCCCTTCTCAGTCAGAGCCAATCCCAGAGAAGCAGGCAGGAATGGGCCCACCTGATTGGAGCAAGCAGTGCCTGAAGGCAGGGCCAAGTGGTTGACTGACTGGAAGGCGGCCTGCCCTGGCCAGAGCTGGGGCTGCAGGGAGGGGCCCCGCCGGCTGCAGGGTGAGGAGGGCAGAGGCTCCAGCAGCCGGTCAGCCGCTGGCCTTTGGCAGTGGCGAAAGCTCCGCTGAGCTGGTGAAGTGATGCTCTCCTCTGATTGAGCTAATTATGCTGATTGAATTTCCTCCTTCTCTCTTCAATGCCTCTTTCTGCCTCCTTCTCTCTCCTGTCTCTTCTCTCCCCTCTCCTTTGGAGAGAAAGGGAAAGGTTTCCTTAATGTGACTGGTAATTGTTATGCACACAGTGTCAGATGTTAATGCGGGCTGTGATTGACAGCTAATCAGCCCATCAGCTGTACAAAAAGAGTGAATAACTCGGTAATTTGATTTCCCCTGATTCCCCTGCGTGGGATGGCAGGAAAAGTCTAAATTAGCAATCAGGGAGCCCATGGCGGATCCTGGAGGGTGGCGGTGAGGATCCAGGGGCCGTGGGTGCAGCTGCAGCCCCTTGGGCCCTGGTACCCAAGGTGGCAGAGTCCCCATTGGCCTCGACTTGGGTGGAGGAGATTTGTGAGTTGCACAGACTAAATGTAGAGAGACTCGGGCAGTGAGTAAAGTGCCCATCCTGCGAGTGGCCCCTTCCTTGGTGGCGGTAGGGGAGAAGCCTTGTGTTGGCCTCTGGGAGGTGGGTGGGGCCTGGGCTGGAGGTGCCCTCATCCTGTTGTCTAGGGGACCACCATGGAGGTGGTTGGGATGTGGCAGCCATGTGCCCCACCTCCATCCTTTTGGAGCTGGTTGCCAAGGTTTCCACCAATGTGACCCAAATTCTTCCAATTCAGGGATATAGTTATCCCTTCACTCAGCTTCTGGCAGATTCCATTCAGGTGAACTAGAGCAGAGGAGAAGCACATGTGGATTACTGGGTCCCAAATGAAGCCATCTCTGGTCCTCTTGGGCAGGCAAGAGTAGCTGGTCACAGTTAGCATCCATTGGGGACCCACTGTGGCCCAGGGTCCATGCCAAGGGTTTTGTCTGCATCCATTGTATAGAAGGAGAAAGAGTGAGCACCTGGCTCCAAGTCTCAGAGCGAGAAAGGGGTGGAGCTGGGATTCGAACCCGGGGCGGTGACAGATTCCTGGCTCTGGTGGTGGAGGCAGGACGAGCAGCGATTTCCACCTTGGCCGGGCCTCAGGCGGCCACTTCATCGTCAGAAGACCTCCCCACTCCCTGTGAGGTCCTCGCCCTGGACACCTCCGGCTAGAGAAATGCCTGTGAGCATCTGTGCCACATGAGAGGTGTGTGAAGGTTTGTCCTTTTATAGACAGGCAGACTGAGGCTGAGGTGGGCACGGAACTACCAGACGCCACATAAAGAGCTCTTGACCTGCCCGGGGCTGGAACCCAGCACTCCCGCCCCAGCCTAGCAGCGCCCAGCCTGGCCTCTTCCCCTGTCACATCTCTCCTTCGGCTCCTAGCAGCTCCCACCAACGCCCCCTCTGCCACCCCAACTGTGGGAGCCAGCAGGGAGCTGGGGGTGGGCTGGGGAGTCAGATGGAGCTGGAGATGCCTGGGGATGACTCCAGGGGGCAACAGCACGTTGCTGGGAGGGAGATGGCAGGAGCTGGAGGGGAGTGGCCTCAGGTTCGGGCCTCCTGGGGTTCTGAGAACATGGTGGCCTGGGCCTGGGGGCCAGAAGGGCTGGCTGTGCCTCTCATCCAACACCTCTTGGCCCACCTCCAGCCTGGAAGCCCTGGTTCCTACATTGCCTTTTCTGTATGCTTCTTGGGGATCTGGGTATGGCGGGGGAGTTGGTGATGTTCCCTGAGACAGAGCGGTTTATTTGGGTCACTCAGCTCCATTCTTGGGCCGTGGGCGCCCATCCCAGGCCATACTTTGTGTATGTGCGTATTGGGCAGACCCGTGCACGTATGTAGCCACACAGATGTGTGTGGACCTTTGTCCTTGTGTCGGTGCTCACACATCAGTCTGTGCGTGTGTTCCCATGTGTACCCAACCTGCATTCATGCCGCAAACACGAGCCTATTTGTAGGGATCAGGACCCACGCTCTTTGCCCCCGGCAGGCCCCTGTGGAGCTCGGGAAGCTGGGCCTTCTTAGATGAGCCACTCAGATTCTGAGAAAGGGATGAGGGGGTCTGAGAAGGGACACAACACAGGAGCCACAATCTGTCCTCAAGGGGTCTTGGGGGACTGGGTTTATGAGGGAGCAACAGCCAGATGGAGCAAGAGTTGAGTCTGAAAGCCATGGACCATGGCCTTGACCTCTGCAGGGTCAAGAGTGGAGAAGTGGCCTTGGGAGGGTCAGATCTGAGTCAGAAAGAGGTTCAGCAGGGGTGGGATGTGGAGAAGCCACATCCCCGGGAGCAGTGGCAGAGTCGATGTGCTGGCTAATGAGGGATGATTATCCTCATTGTACAGATGGGGAAACTGAGGCTCAGACAGGTACAAAAAGAAGGTGTTCAAGGTCACACGCCTGGGCAAGGGGAAGTCCGATTCTGCTTCGTGCCCAAGTTCAGCCTCGCTTCCCTGTAAGACAGAGCAGAGGCCGGTGGAGGGGGGAGGGCGTGGGAGCAGCGAGCCATCAGGAGCCAGAGCGGAGAGGCGGGACAGGAAGGCGGAGCAGAGCTGACCAAGCTGAGCTGTGGAACTCAGCATGTACCTGTCCCTCGGCCAGCACGTGTTGATCGGGGAAGTGCCGTGCAGTAGGCGCTCGGCTGCGTGCTGGGGCTGCCTCGGCGAACCTGCCCACGGCCTCTGCCATGGCGCTTGCTGTCCACGCGTGTGCATGTGCGTGTGTCTGCATGCACGAGTGTGTGTGCACGTGTGTGCGACTGTGTGCGTAGTGGGGGAGGAGAGCCATGCTGGTCGCAACACCAGCAGGAGCGACTGTAGCGTGCGTTGACTGAGATCTTGTTTTGTCCCCAGCTCTGGTGTAAGTGCTTGACATTTACTGACTCATTCAATCCTCACCACAGCCCTGTACCGATGAGAAAATAGAGGCACCGCGAGGTCAAGCAACTTGCCCTAGGCCGCACAGCTAAGAAGTAGGAGAGCCAGCTTCCGCACCTGGGCCATTTGGCTTCAAGGTCAACACTTTTACTAATCGGGTCAATAAATATTTACTAGGAAGAGCAGAGGGATGCTGGGTATCTGCAGAGCCTGAGCATGCACTCAGCACTGGAGAACTGGCAAAGCGCTTGCTGGTCATTATGTCATTTCGTCCCCTGGCTGACCCCAGAAAGCTGGCTTAGGACCCCATCTGCCAGATGGGGTCAATGCAGCTCAGATGAGGCAAGTCGCATGCCTGACGTCACACAGCTTGTGAGGCCCAGAGCTGACTCCCTGAGCTCCGCACTGTCACCCCTGAGGGGACCCTGTGCGCTGGCTACTGGGCTGTTGACGCCACTTGGTCCGATGCTCAGCCTCCACCCTCTGGGGGGCCCGAAGGCAGCAGACTCTGCCGGCTGCCAATTCTGATGTCTCCGAGTGACATTTCCATGGTCTGGCCACTCCGGGTTGTGAGCTTTCCCTGGTGGCCACACGCGAAGGGAAGGCTGACGGGGCCTCAGCTGTGGGAATTTAGATTCTGGCCCCTGGAGTTACCCTTCCCATTTCTTTTCCTGGTTGCCAGCTGCTGCCCCCACACTCTACCCAAGGAGCTGGCCAGGGTCGGAGGCTCCTGGCCCGTGTCTCCTTGGGGACCCCGTGCCCCCAGGGCAGCTGAGGCTCTGGCATCCCAGACTCACGGGCTCCATTCCTCAACTCAGCTCCCACGTACAGCCTTGGTGGCCCCACGAAGGCCAGCTCTCCAGCAGCACCAGCCATTTCCAGCTCTTTCTCATGCATGGTCCTGACACATCCTCTCCCGACCCATCCTGACCCTCAGGCTTGTCCTCTACCCTGGTGGCATCAAAGGAGACCCTGCTGACCCAGTGACACAGTGTCCGTGGCATGTTGCTGGAAGTTGGTGTCCCATTTGATAGATGAGGGAACTGACACTTAGAGGAGGGGAGCGCCTTGTCAGGGTGGGAAGTAGAGCTGACCTTCTGGAATCCACAGTCCATGTTCTACAGGCAGAACGAGGTGCTGTCCCATTGCCTGCTAGCCCACCATCCCTATCCCAGAGGCTGGCTGCAAGCCTGGCACAGGGCGTCTGTTTGTGGGGAGGGGCCTCCCTGGCCAAGCTCGTGTCAGAGGCACGGGGGAGCTCCTGTCCCACGTCCAAGCCTGGACGGCTGGTGTCGGGTGAGGTGGGGGAGGGAGAGGGTATCCAAGATAAACTGAGTCAGAGGCCAGGCTTACAGGGACTGGGCTGGGTCAGGACTGTGAGCCCGAGGTCAGAGGGCAGAGGTGCGAAGGGCTGTCTTGCACCAGCGGTGGGGCCTGGAGACTGGTCACTTTTGCTGGCGAGCCCTCCCCCACGGTGGGGCTGCAGTGGGGGTGGGCGGGAATGGACAGGACAGCCACAGCGGCTCCTGTCCTTGTCCCATCTCCCGCCCGCTTTCACTGGGGAGTGGAAGCTGGGGAACAGAGACGGTCTGTGAACTGCCTGAGGCCACACAGGCAGAGGCGGTCCATCAGAACAAGGCCCCAGGTGTCTCAGCTCCCAGCCCAGGGACACTCGACAGCCCCAGAGGACCCTGCTTCCCCGGGGTCAGCCATGGCAGTCGGCCCAGGCCAGGCCTGCAGAGACTGCAAGGCGGGAGACCCTGCTGCATGTGGCCAAAGGGCCGTGCGCACTGGGGCTCTGGTCAGGAGCGCTGGACCCCTGTCTGGGGAGACACACACACACACACACACACAAACTTCTCACCTGTTCATACACAACTCACACACAGACACATGAGCACCGATGTCCCAGGCACACACAGGCTCACACATTCACACCCACCAGCCCTCATACACAGATGTTCTTTTACACACACACAGCTCACACTCATGCACACACAGCCCTAGGTGAGCTGGGAGCCAGGCACCTGGAGTTCCGGGCTCGTGTTGTTCTTGCTCTGTGACCTTGAACAAGGTAGCCTGTTATTTCGAAGACTTTTCTGGCGGCTCTCCCCATCTCCCCTCCCCCAGAACCCACCTCCCGAGCGGCACAGCCCGGTCTCAGCCTTGGGGCTCCCCCATACGCCTTGCGCCTGGTTCCGAGCCTGCTGCGCCCTCCACCCTCCACGGGGGCCGCCTGGGGCTGACCCAGGTGGGTGCTCAGCCAGCGCCCTCCCCACGGGGTGCGCCCCCTCTGGCCCTCTGACTCAGTGCTCTCACCAAGGATGTCGTTAAAATGTCGACATGGAGCATGTAGATCTGGGGCTGCGATTCTCCAGTTCTAACAAGCTCCCAGGTGAGATGACGCCACTGGCCCTCATGCACTCTGGGTCGCCAGGCTGTTCCTCCAGGCTGACCCTTCACATACCCAGCGTGCTCTCTGCCACCCCCACAACCGGCCTCAACCATGGCTTGATCACTGCTCAGGATGGGAATCTCACTACCCTTAGGGTGAGTTTCCTTTATCACACAGATCCTGAAACTCAGTTCCTCCTTCCCCTGCCAGGTTGAGCTCCATCTCCAGGCAGCCTTCAGAGATTGCAAACAGAGATTAAGGCCTTCTGGGTTTACTCTCCTCCTGGCTGGCCGGCCACCGTTCCTTCAGTGGGCCTGGGGCTATCTCCTTTGTACGTTCAAAAGTAAGCTCCCCCTAAAGTGTAGTGAGAATCACACGCCACACTCCAGGGAAGTCTGGCCAGAGCAGGTGCAGGGAGGTAATTTCCTCCCTTAATCTGTGCATCATACTCCTATTGATATAGCCGAAGAATGAACTGAATTTCTTCAGCAGCTGCCTCACTCTGCTGGCCCATATTTACCTTATGGTCCCCTAAGGACCCCAGTGCTTTGCCCTCACAAGTTCCTATTATGTAACAGTTGTAATAAATGACAGTTCTGTTATACAACAGTCCTGAGAAATGCGGACTCAGTAAGTGAGGTCCCCTCCCTCCTCCTTTCTGACCACGGACTGACTCAGAGATCTCTGCAGACTTCTTGGCCAGCCCATTGGCGTCTTCCCTTGAGCAGGTTTGGGGCTCCGTCTGCATTTTGCCCTGCCTGAGCCCTCCGCCCCTCTGCAGCCAGGGAACCACGGACTCTCGGCCTCCTCTCTGTCTCCCGCGGGCTTCTGGAACCAGCGTCGCAGCAAAGATCTAAGCTAGGGAGCCTGTCTTCTCACAAGGTGCCCCTGAGCGACTTGTCTCCTCCACCAGGTCCAACCTGGAGACGGACCGTGTGCCTGCTGTGGGCAGCGCTGGGTGTATGCGTTGTTTGCCTGAGCCCAAAGCCCTGCAGAGAAAAGGTGGGAGGAGGCGGAGGGGGCCAGAACGCTTCATTCATTCATTCAGCCACTAGGTATGGACTGAGCGCCTGCCCTGGCCAGGCGCTGCGGGTGGCACCGGGGGGAAAGGAGAGAGAGACAGAAGAGGCCCTTGTTCTCAAGGACCAGTAATGTTCAAGTGAGGCGGCAGACAAGATAACCAAATAGAGGGGAAGAAGCCACTTCAGTCAGAGACCCTGTGGCCCAATGGTTAAGGACCCAGACTCTGAAGCTAGGGTACCTGGGTTCAAACCCTAACTCTGGCTGTGTGACCCTGGACATGTTTACAGCTCCATGCCTCTGTTCCCTCACTCCCTGGTGCACAGCCTGGCACATAGCAAGTGCTTCTTACTACATGGGGTGGTCTCAGAAGCCTTCTTGGAAGAGGTGATGTTTAAGGTTGAACAGGAGCCAGCCATGCACAGATAGGAGAAAGCGGAACAGCAAGTGTAAAGGCCCTGAGGCAGGAAACAGCTTGTCACATCTTGGGGAACTGAAAGAAGGCCCAGGTGGTTGGAGAAAGTGAGTGGAGCGGGAGGAGACCAGATTCAGGAGCTGCCAATCCACTGGTCTGGCCTGGAGGTCACTCTCAGTGGTTGGGTTTATAAGCTAAGGTCAATGGGGCATTAGTGAAGGGTTCTCAATGGGGACACAGCCTGGTTTGCTTTTTCGGGTTTGTGTGTGCTGTGGCGCGTAGGTGGCTTGCAGGGCACCAGGAGGAAGGGGCAGCTGAAGACTAGAGTCCCAACCTCAGGCGGGGGTCTGAGCCAAGTCCATAGACCCAGCCTGGAGCTCTTGCCAATAAGGGTGGTGGGAGAGGCACCTCCCACTGTTCCCGAATCTTCTTAACCCGCCAGGGCCTTGAAGGGAGAAGCAAAGAGACCCGGAGGGGGAGCTTTTGAGGGATGTGATTTTGCATCTTAATTGCATGCTAAGCAGGCCCGTGGGCAGGGCCAGCTGCAGAGCATTAGCTGCCACCAAACTCCAGTGACTCAGGCCACAGAGCCTTAAAATATTTATTTTTCACTGATTTGGAATTCAGCATCTGCGAGGGGGGCCCCCACTGGGAAGCGGGAAGCGGAAGCAGGAACCTGTTGGCAACAGCAGTCTGGCAGCGACGCTGGGCTGCGCAGGGCGGACGGCTCCCGCGGCCTGGCTGGCTGGCTGGCTCGCTGGGCTGGCCGGCCTCCCCGCGCACCTCCGGGAGATCCGCTTCCTCCATTGCAAATTGATTTTCCGCTTTATAGCCCGGGCCCGTCGTCTGCAGCCCGGCTCACATTCCTTTTGGGTCCAGCTGAGGGAAAAATCCACCTTCGAGTTGGGGACACACGGGTGTGCGGGCGGGCGCGTTCCGGGGGCGCACAGGCACAGTGCAGGGGCGCGGAGCTCCGACCCTTTCCCGGGATGCGCGGCGGGAGCAGGGCGCGCCTCGCGGGGTGATTTAGACGGCGGTGGGGCTGCACTGCCCTCCTGCCACCTGCCAGCGCCCGGGACCTTGGCCGAGGCACCTCTCTGTCCTGTTTCTGATAAATGGGACTGAAGCTCCTACCTCCTGGGCCTGCCCTGAGGCTGATAGGAGGTTATTCACGTCGAGCGCTTGGCCCCGTGCCTGGCGGGTCCTGAGGTCTCCGTCAACTTGGATATTATTATTCCCTGTGCATTCTGTAGGGCAGGAGCCCTGCTCGGGGGCGGGTCCTCCCATAACCCATGGGGAAGCTGGCCATGGACTCTGGGGCACCTGGACACTGGGGAAGGCTGGGGAGAGACTCAGGGAAGAGGAGGGGACGTGCTGCATCACCCCTCCTCCAGGCGTGACTGCTGGGCGGTGGGGCGGTGGGGGAGCTTCATGTTGGATGTTCCGTGACTCAGACCCAGCTCGTTTATTTCTGAGCGTCTGCTGCGGCTGGAGCGGGCCTGGCTTGCCGTGAAGTGCTCCTAATTTGCACAGAGAGATAAGGAGCTCATCATGACTGAGAGGTGGGGGCCTGCTAGGCTCAAGCAGCTGCTGCCGGCTGGTCCCGGGTGAGCCAGAATCTCTGGGCCGGTGGGGGGCGGGGGGGCTAGGCTCACTCAGTGGTCTCCGTCTTCAGTCACCAGGGCAGGAGGTGGCAGGGAATAGGGACTGACCCTCCTAGACAGGGGTGCTTGGGAGAAAGACACGGATGTGGAGAAACCTGAACTCATATTCTGACAACTGGACAAGTTTCGAGCCTTGCAAACGCCTGTCCTGCCTGAGGGATGCCTGGCTGTAAACTGGGGGCTGGGCTGTCCCTTATCTATTCTCCCCCGCACCCCGTCACCCCCTCCACCCTTGGGCTTGGGGATGGTGATCCAGCAGCCCCTAGTCACTGGGGCTCGCTCAGCCTGGGACTCTGGCTCCTGCCACTTAAAAGACACAGGCAGATCTTGGGAAGAACTTCCTAAGGAAGCATCAAGAGGGGCCCGTGTAATCCCAGCCTAGGAGGCCTTTAGGGGGAGGCCTCTGCCTGATACCCCTTGTCCCGGCTCCGAACCCCACGCAGACACTGCCCTTGGGAGGCTGACTGGGCCTGACAGGGAGGGACAGGTTGCTGAACTTTCCCAGGCTCGGAAGGAGGTGAGGTGGGGTCTGGGGGCCTCCACTCTGGTGGGACAGACTCCTCAGCTCTGAGCAAGGGAAGCGTTTTCATGACCTCATCACACAGGCATCTCACAGCTGACCTGAGAAGTGGGAACCATCATCCCCATCCTACAGAGAAGGAAACTGAGGCACAGAGGGGGCAAGCTCAGCAGAAGTGAGCTGGGATGGGGACGCTGCTCGTCACGTGTGGACTCCTCAGCGCTGTCCACAGGGCCGGCCGCGGGCTGATGGCCGGGCGACTGCCTGTGGCTCTGGCTGCAGGGAGAGGAGTGCCTCCAGGCGGTCAGGTGGGGTTTCCCTCCCCCAGGGGAAGGACAGCCTGCAGGGCTGGGGGCCTGGAGCTGAGACAGTGCAGCCAGGGGACTCCTGGAAGCTGCCTCCCTGCCGGCCAGTCCTGCTGGCTTGTGGGTGCTGCTGCGTGAGCCACATGGGCAGCGACGGGGATGCTGCAGAGTGGGAGGAGCACTGGACTGGGAGTCTTGGGTCCCAGGCAGGAGTCCAGCCTCCATTCATCCAATAAACATTTATTGAGCACCTTTGTGTTACCCCATTCAATCCCCGAACGGCTCTGTGAGGCGGATACTCTTTCTGTATTTCTCTAAGATGTGCTCTTAGAAATGAGAAACGTGTTGTGATTGATGGGGTTATAACGGACAGCATTTTCTTTCTTAGCGGTCTAGGCAATAATGGCAAGTCGTACAGCCAACGAATATGTCTATGAAATACACAATGATCCCAATTCTACAAATAAGGAAATAATAATAACACTGGTACTAACATGTGACATTTGTTAAGTGTTGACCACATGCTGGGCACTGGATTAAGAACTTCGCTATTGTTATTATTATTATTCTTTCCATTTTACAGATGAGGAAACTGAGGCTCCAGAGGTTACCAAAGGTCACACAGAGCATAAATGGGAGAGCAGGGGTTGGAACCAACCCGGGCTGACTCCAGCTCCCCGGGTCCTTGACGGCTGTAGGACGCCACTGTGTCCAGCTGCTCTGGGCGGGGCCTGTGCTGGGTGCTGGGGGACAGCTGAACAAGGGGGCTGTGGTCCTGGGCTGCTCAGACCTTCAATGATCTGGCACGAGTAGGGTGGCAGGGAGGCCCGAGGTGGCTCTGGAGGACTGGAGGAACTGCTGATGAGGGGGTGGGGTGGGGATGGTGGGTGGAGTGGGTACCAGAGGTGCTCGGGAGTGAGGGTTGGGGCATTGAGGAGAGTGATGGGGGTGCTTTACACAGGTTATCCTTTGACTTGCTCCCCACCCTGCCACCACCTCCCTCCCTCGCCTCTTTCTTTGCCTCTTGTAGGCCGTCACCTTCTCCAGGGTCAGTGTGTCCATCCATTGTGGCCCCAGAAGTCGTGGGACTCAAGGGGCCTCAAGTGGCTATCACTTGAGTGACAGGAGCCTCAAAGCCCAATAACGACAAATCCCCAGACAGGGGAGCCCTGGCAGGTGTGTAGGGGGCTCATGGTGGAGCCTCGCAGCCTGGGACAGGGAGACCAATTAGCTTCCGGGCTGTCAGGCCCCTGAGAGGAGGCAGGAGTGCTTGGTGGGTAAAAACGCAGGCTTTGGGGCCGGCCTGGTGGTGCAGCGGTTAAGTTCTCGTGCTCTGCTTTGGTGGCCCAGGGTTCATCTGTTCAGATCTTGGGTGCAGACCTACACACCGTATGGCAAGCCATGCTGTAGCAGGCGTCCCACATATAAAGGAGAGGAAGATGGGCATAGATGTTAGCTCAGGGCCAGTCTTCCTCAGCAAAAAAGAGGAGGATTGGCAGCAGATGTTATCTTCCTCGAACAAACAAAAACAAAAAAAATCCCACAGGCTTCAAGGTCAGATGAACTTCAATTCTCATCTGGGCTCCTCCACTTACTCACTGCGTGGCCCAGGCAAGCTTGGTGATTTCTCTGAGCCTTGATTCCCTCTGTACAAAAATGGGAATAATAATTGTATCTGTTATCTATTGCTGTGTAACAAATAGCCCCCCAAATTTAGTAGCTGAAAACAGTATGCGTTTATCACCTTGCAGTTTCTGTGGGTCAGGAATCCAGGCCTGGCTTGGCCAAGTCCTCTGCTCAGGGTCTCACGGGCTGCAGTCAAGGTGTCACTCGGCTGGGGTTTCATCTGAAGGCTGGGCTGGGGAAGAGTCCACTTCCTAACTCATGCCTGGGTTCTCGACAAGATTCAGTTTCTCAAGGGCTGTCAGACTGAGGGTCTCAGTTCCCCTCTGGTGATTGACTGGAAGCTGTCCTCAGATTCTCGCCACCCTCAGTGGGCCTTTCCAGCTTGCTTCATCCCAAAGAACCAGAGAGAGGGTGCAAATGAGACAAAGTCACGGTCTTTTATAACCTCGTCTCCAAAGTGACATGCCATCACCTTTGTCCTATTCTGTTCATTAGAAGCAGGTTGCTAGGTCCAGCCCATACCCAAGAGAAGGCTGATTTCACAAGGGTGTGAATTCCAGGAGGTGGGGATCGTTGGGAGCCATCTCGGAATACAATAATGTCTATTCTGTGGGAAAGTCATAAAGACTGAATGAGATTCTACCTGACAGTAATTAGCATGGTGCCTGGCACATAGTACACACTCAGGAAATCGACTATTGTTATTGTTGTTGTTGTTATCCTCAAAGCCAGGCTGGGCTGAGACTAAGACTGCACAGAATCCAGCAACAATCCCCAGTTCTCATTGGCTCAACACCCAGGGCGACCAGCCCACCCAACCCCATCTCCCTGCAGTCAAATCCTGTCCATTTCTCCGGGCTTGCCTCATGTGCCTCCTCCTCCAGGAAGCTTTTCCCCAACTGGCTGTGAGCTGTGATTCCCCCCTCCTTGTTTGCAGGGCAGGGAGCACCCACCCCTAGCTGGGCTGATGCTCACAGAGTCGCCACTAGCATCGTCTCTGTCTCATAGACCTTAAGTGGGTGGGACTGCAATGTCTGAGGTTTACAGATTACCGAGATGTAGCAATGGAAGGTTTATACTTTTTTTTTTTTTTGAGGAAGATTAGCCCTGAGCTAACTGCTGCCAATCCTCCTCTTTTTGCTGAGGAAGACTGGCCCTGAGCTAACATCCATGCCCATCTTCCTCTACTTTATACGTGGGATGCCTGCCACAGCGTGGCTTGCCAAGCGGTGCCATGTCCACACCTGGGATCTGAACCAGTGAACCCCGGGCCTCCAAAGCAGAACATGCGAACTTAACCGCTGTGCCACCGGGCCGGCCCCTGTATACTTTTTATTTGGAAGGAAAAATTGTGAAGTTTACATCATTGCAAAAAAACCCCAGAACTGTGACTTCTGTTTCACAATTGATGGAGCTCCTTCATGTACTTTTGACAGTTCTAGCAAGTTACTGACAGTTACAAGATTTTCTCTCCCTCTGGAAAATTAGGGGAGGGGGTCGTGTGACACCTTCACACTCTGAATGCTCTGCTCGTGTTAAGAGGAGGAACACACCCCTTGGGGGTTAGGTGATTGGCCCAAGATCACAAAATGGTAGAACCAGGATTTGAAGCCAGTTATCTGGTCCCAAGCCTGGTCTTTATATTATGTTCCTTCATTGAAGAAATACTGTTTAGTCCCTGCTGTGTGATAGCCTCTGTGCAGGGTACGAGAAACAGGGATGAGCAAGGTTTTGTTCCAGCCCTAAAAGGCTGCTAATGTTTCCTTCTCCCCTAACTCCCGCTGGATTATGACTTTTCCAAACGGAGCCCCCACTTTCTCAACAGCCCTCCTTCCCTGTGTCTACGACACGGCTTTGAATCTGAAGTGGGACTGTATTTAAGGAGGGTTCTATCAGCCATGAGTTTGGGTGGCAATGCAGCAGGAAATGGCCTTAAGGTCCCAAGAGAGAAAGATCGAGCAGATACAGAAGCTGGATGGAAAGTGGTCAAACAGAGGACCCAGTGGAAAACAAGGAATGAAGTCTGCATCTTAAAGCAGCTGTTTGACTTTTAACGGCAGGCAGGTCGTTCTCCCCCGTTTGTCAGCCCCGGACCTCTCGCCTACCCCTCCACCGCCCTTGAGGAGTTAAACCCAAGCCCCGCCTTCCTGCCCAGTGAGCCGGGCGGTGGGACCGCAGTTGATGGTAATTTGAACAAGTTTGGTCAACTAGAAATACACAAGGAGATCGAAACATGAAAATGCCCTCGAAATTTACACAATTGATAGATTGTAGCTCAGCCAGCTGTTAACGCCATTGTATGAAAGACGGCAGAAATAATTTGTAACCAACCTCACATTCCTTTACTGGACCTTTGCAAAGGCGGACACGGAGGAGTCAGCCATGTCACCAGGAATAGCTCCCCCCACCCGTCACGCCCCCCAGAGCAATCTCTCACCCAGTACGAACTGCTGCTCTGCGGGACGTCTGTGTACTGAGCTCTGCTGGGCACTGGGCACGCGGTGGTGAACGTGACGGGGAGGCTGCCTTCTGGAGCTCACCTGGCAGTGGGAGAGGCCGTAGCAAAGGAATATATGAGTAATTAAACTCAGGTAGTGAGAAGTGCCGTGGAGAAAAGAAGGCAGGGTAATGGGATAGAAAGAACGGGGGTGGGGGTGGGGGGAGGGGGAGGCCAGGAGAGCTTCCAGAGAGGTCCCTGGGGCCTTAAAGAATTCTGGAGATGTTGCAGGCTCAGGTCTCCCTGGATCTCTCCTCTACGGCTTCCTGTTCCATTTACTAGCTGTGCGTCTTTGGAAAAAGTGGCTTAACCTCTCTGAGCTTCAGATGCCTCATCTGTAAAGTGGGAATAATAACACCTGTCACAGGATTATTGGAGATAAAATGTATTAAAGCTCCTGTTCGCTGTAAAGTGTTCTGTATATGTGAATTGCTAAGATTGCAGTGACCGTGAGTGGTCATTCATTCATTCGTTCGTGTATTCTCTTCTTCGGCTAATAGTCCTCATGTGCTTTCTACGTGCGTTAAAGGGCACCCCACACCTGATTTGCTATTCTGGCCCAAGCATGAGATGCCTTTGGCTTGGAGACTGGGCTGGAATATTTAAACAAGACTTTACCGAAGGCTTAGGCATGACAACAGGGAAATAAAGACATAACTTGTAGATTGTGTGTAGATGAGCGTGTTCCTATGTCTGTGCCTGCGTGTATGTGTGCATATTTGTATGTCTGTGTGTGTATGTGTGTAGGTGTTAGGGGCTCATGCATCATTGCAGGGGGCAAGGAGACTTTGCCCTACTGGGGGTCTGTGATATTTCCAAACCTCTCACACCGCATCCCCCACAGCAGGGGACGGCACAGAGGCTGCCACGCTCGTTTGGCAGATAACACTGGGCTTAGAATCTCTGGCTCAGAGAAACCAGCACCACACAGCACTGAGCTCCTGTCCCAGCCTCGGTGTCACACAGCATCCTGTATTCCCCATCTGAAGACCCCCCAGCTTCTGCCTCCTCCCTTCTGGGGGTGGGGGAGGGTCTGGTTTGGCGGGGGGCTGCGGTAGCTGTGCCTCCACCAGAGGGCCTGCTGTTCCTGGCTTCAGTCCTGGGCATACACAGCCCGCCACAGGGCAGCACGGCCCCTCCGCCTGGGGCCAGGGAAAGAGTCTGCAGTCAGACCCCAGCGTGACCAGGCGGGTCTTTCAAGCTCTCTGAGCCTCAGTTTTCACATCTGTCGTATGTTTACAACTTCCCTCGTCTTGCAGGGCAGTTGTCAGGAGTGAAGAGATGATGGCTGTGAAGCCCCTGCACAGGGCCTGGCCTCTCCTAGGTGTTCGGGGAATAATGCCCATCTCCCCCAAATGCAGCTGCCATTCCCCATCAGAGCGGCTTCTGGTTCTGACTGATTCTTCCAGGACGGCAACCCAGTCCTGAACCTTTGTTCAGGAGGGTGGGGCCCTGGCTCTTCTGCTCAGTTCCTGCCAGGCTTCTCCTTCCCGGGGACAGGACCAAGGCCCCTCCTGCACACCTGGCAACTGGCTGAAGGCCTGAAAGTGCTCAGCGAGGCTGCCTTGACCCATAAGCTCTGACCCTTCCATCCAACTCTGAGTGTCGCTGCTGCCCAGAGACACTTGCTGCTCTGCTCTAACCCCCAACGGGCTCCCAGGGGGTCGGAAGCCCGGGGACACGCTTGGCTGCTCCGTGTTCTCCTCCACAAAGTTTCATTGAACAGATGTGAGGTCAGTTGCAGATTATTTCCACCTCCCTGTGGCTCTCTCCTTGTCCTACGGGCTCAGCGCTGTGCCTCAGTTACTTAGGCCCTCTACAGGGGAGCTGCACCTTGGCCCAGATCCCTCTCGCCAGCTCACTCCATCCCCATCCTCTGCGGGTGCACCCACCACAGGATTCCAACATATTAGGACAAAAACTTCTGTCCATCTGGATGTGCTCTGTTCTCTGGAGCTGCACATAAGAGGTGCCATCCCTCATACCTGTGACATCCTTCAGAGCAGTGGTCCTCAACTTTGGCTGCCCCTTAGAATCAATAAGGGAAAAGCTTTTAGAAAATACTCACACTTGAGTCCACTTCAGAGCAATTGAATCAGGATTTCTGGGGAGGAGGTCTAGGTATTAGTATTTCCTAAACGTTCCCCCAGATGATTCTAAGAAGGAGCAGGGCCAAGAACCATTGCTTTAGAGAAGGAATGATCCCTAGCTTTGCCTTCTCCATCCTCATCTCCCAGGAGCTACCTGCAACTTTCCTAAGATTCAATTTTCAAGTCTCTCATCATTCTAGCCTCTGTCTGCTTCATGTCACTGGTCAATGTCACTTGGGAAACACGATTTCCTACACTGAAATGGACTGTCTAGGTAGGACAAGACTAAAACCTCCTTTGTTCATGATATAATATCTCTGTTAATATGACCCAAAATCAAATGAGCCCTTTCTGTTACACCATATGTCATGCCGTTTTTAAGATCACCCAGTCTCTTCCC
Organism: Equus asinus; assembly: GCF_041296235.1. NCBI lineage: Eukaryota > Metazoa > Chordata > Mammalia > Perissodactyla > Equidae > Equus > Equus asinus. Next base: position 85,437,862 of record NC_091794.1, read on the forward strand.
TTCAATAGCTCCTTCTCCATTTTCCTTCTCTGTTTCGGCATAAGGATTTCTGTTCACGTAGAGTGAGAAGTTAATTCCACGAGCACATGCACTCAATTCCAGAAAACCTTCCAGGACTTGGTGCAGCCTTCCACAGGCTTCAGAGCGATTCCTGGCTCTCCTTCTGTTTCAACAAGTCCTTCCTGAGGTTAGCTCCAACCATTGCCCTTGATTTGGAATGCACATAACAGGCATCTAACTCCCATGCATCGATACCTGCTTTTCTCAAACTTAAATAACAGATTCCATTAAAAGAACATTAGAGTGGCACTCCCGTAATTAATCTTCGCCAGAGAACTGATAATTCAGAAGGCACTCAGTGGAGCAGGGGCATCGTACATCACTAAGCTCATTTATCCTAATTGATTTATCTAAGAATCTCCGGGGCAGCCGACCTTGTGCCCGATGACCCGTGGTCGGGGCCCCATGGGTTCCTGGAGTTCGGAGAAAGGAGCAATGTAGATGGAGCCAGCGCTGGCAGGGGCTGCCTTCATCCTGATCACAAGGCAGCAAACAACATAATGGGCCAGCCTCAGAGGCAGGCCAGCCCAGGAAAGCTTTTAGAGTCTCTCAGCAGCCCTTGTGGTGCACCCAGATTACACACGGAGCTATTTCACTTCATTAAACCCCCCCGTTTTGTCCCTGGGTGCTGCACGCTCTCTCTGCATCAGGCTGGGCTTCAAAGTAACTGCTTGCCAAAGCCAGTGTAGCCACTGCGGCAGGCTGACCCTGGGGCACAGGGACACATTTGCTGGCTGTTTGTTTGTTTGCTTGCTGGCCTCCCAGCCCTGGAGCTGGGCATGCTGTGCTGGGGACCTGCATCTGTTCAGCTTGCCTGTTTAGGTTTCTGTTGCCATTGGTGCTGGGGGCTGGGGAGTGAGCATCTCTGGGCTCCCAGACCCATCAGAGGTCACTGAGGTGAGGATCTGCCTGCCCTCCCCACCCTCCAGCCCCCAAATTATCCTTCCTCAGGCTGGCAGACTCTAGGTGGACATTGGGAATGACAAGCCTGGGCTGTGGTTGATCCTGCATCTATTTTCCTTAAGAAGCAGGAGTAGGGCACTAACAAGGCAGAGCAGAGCTGAAGAGGACAGATCCCTGTGCCCGGTGATACCCTCTCTGCCCTCCTGGAGCTCTTCTGCTTTGTGCTCTGTGCCAGGACTGACCCTTCCCCAGGCTCATCTGCTTTTCTCTCATAACCTCCTGTCTGGAGTCCTTCTTGACGTCTAACCCATGGTGTGTGCTTGATTTTCTCTGAGTCCACTCCCAGCTGGCATCTGCATCCTGCCTTCCCTGCCTCCAGGCTCTGGCCTGTCCTGATCCCCATTCTCCCAGGCTCCACCCTTCCCAGCTTCTCCCTCTACACAGGCACAAGCTGGGTGGACCCCTGGACCACAGTTCCCACTGCCAGCCCCTGTGTTATTGCCTTGGTTTATGTGCTGCCTTCTGATTGATTTCCTGCTTCTGTCTCACAGATCCTGGCTGGAAAGAGAGTCCTGCCCTGCATACCAGCCCATCTGCCTGAAGCACGAAGGCGCCCAATCCCTACCCAGCTTTTGCCAGCTTTGTCCTGTCCTCCAGGCTGAATCCTGTTCTCTGCATCCCTGGCCAAACCTGACAGACCATGGGGAGCCATGACGTTGCTATCCTCTGCCCACGTGCCATTTTTGTACCTGCCCACCAGATCTGTCAGATCCTTGCACATTGGACCAAGGTCACCCCTCCTGGAACCTGCTATGGATTCTGGATCCTGTTTTCACCCCTCCCCCACCTTTCCCAGCTTTAGTCCTAATTTGCAGAACGGCTGCAGAATGAGGGACATCTGCAGACTCAGTGGCTCATGCCTGTGTGACTTTGGGCAATTCCCTTCCTTTCTTTGAGCTTCAGTTTCTTTCTCTGTGAGATGAGAAGCTTGGAAATAATGATTCCCAGGGGTTCTTTTATCTTTGAAATAAAGTGGAAAACAAGAGGCCCTGAAGACAAGGGGGATTAATATGGTGGTCAAATCAAGCTGAGCCTACTGTCCCCACTACCTGGGGCCTCCACATCATGCAGGACTTGGCAGTGGATTTGCAGAAGACTCTCAGCACAAGGGCCCTGGGCTCTCACCTTTGGAAAATGGTGCAATTTGATGGTAATGCAATTACAGATGTGCTGAGATTGAAACAGCCCATCTTATCTCAAACTCATCTTCCCTACCAAGTGTCAGGGCAGGTGCTGATCCCTAATAGCTGCTGAAATGAGTTTACCAGGCAGCTGGGGGCTCCTAGAGAAGAGATCTGTGTGCAGAGAAACAGAGGATGGGAGGGGGAAGAGAGACGGAGAGAGGGAGGAAGGGAGAGGGGAGGGAGAGAGGAGAAAGAGAGAGGGAGAGAAAAGGAGAGAGAGGGAGAAGAAAAATGACACAGAGACAGAAGGAGGGATGGAGGGAGCGGATGACAAGGAAAGAGGGAGAGAGATGGGGGCAGAGAGAGAGAGAGAGAGAGAGAGAGAGAGAGAAAGCAGGGAAAGAAGCAGGGAGCTAGTGAGAGCGAGGAAAGGAAATAGAGGGGAAGGAGAAAATGGTGAGAGAGGAAAAGAGAGGGAAAAAGAGAAAGTGTAATGGAGACAGACAAAGAGATGGAAAGACTGAGAGAGACCGTGAGGGAGAAAGATGAAAGCGGGAGGGCAGAAAGCGGAAAGAGGGATGGAGTAGGCTGGGATGAGAGAGAGAGAGAGAGAGAGAGAGAGAGAGAGAGAGAGAGAGAGAGAGAGAGAGAGAGGAAGAGAGAGAGAGAAGAGGGGAGAAAAGAGGGAAGATGCAGGGAGGAAAAAGAGATTGAGAGAATGTCAAAGAAGAAGGAGGAGACAGGGAAAGAAAAAAGGAAAGGGATGTAGACAGGAAGGGGAGGACAAGAGGGAAGGACCAAGGTTGGGGGGTGGGGTGGAGATGGTGATGAGACAGAAAGAGAAACTGAGGGAGAGGAAGTGTGAGTAAAGGGAATAGATACGAGTCTGTATTTCTGAAATATCAAGCTTCTCAGACCCACCAGAGGTACTGTGCCATCCCAAGGAAGAGTCCAAACGAAAAAGAAAAGAAAAAGAAAGAAAAATCATGAAATGGCTAGTAGGAATGAGCTCCTCAGGACCAAGGCAGCCGCCAGAGAGAGCAAGCATGAGGAAAGGCGCTTGAGGATTGGGTCTAGAATTAGAGAGAGGATTGGGAGGTCTGGAAAGAAGGAAAATGTAATGATCCAAGACCCTGGAATAGGCACAGCTCCTCAGACGATCAGCCAGTCCCTCTAGTCAGTATTCATTCCCACTCCCCGGCAATTCTGGGTCAGCTTGGGTTCAGCACCGCGGACAGCTCCAGGCCTCCCTCCGCCGTGCAAGCTCCGCAGACTGGACCCCCGGAGCCCCCTCCCACATGGGTCCCTGGCTTCCCCTGAAAATGGCTCTTTGGGGCGGTTGGAATGCAGGCCTGCAAGCTGCTGAATACATCAATTATTTTTCAGAACATGGTTTTGATCCCGATGTTACTTCACTGGATCACTGAGTGGAAAGGGCTCGCAGAGAAAATGGCATTTTTTATAACCCTGGCAAAATGCTCCCGCGCTGATGAGATGAGCCACGCAGCGCGCGCGCGCGCACATATGATACATAACTAACCAGGAGCATAATCTTCTAAATTGAAAGCCATAATGTTTGCTGTTGGAGCTAAATATTAACAGGGCGTTGTCTCAATGACCCTCGGGAGGCAGCTGGCTTAGTGAGAGGCTGTCGTCATATTCAAGCAGCTTGATTAAATTCCTTTCTGCCATCAGAATTAAGAAATGAATAGTTTTATGAGCGTGGTGCCACAAAAGGCAGGGAAATGAAATGCTCAGGAAAGAAGGTGGGGCCGGGTGCCTGCCGGTACCCGCTTTGTAGTTCTGGAGGGAGAACCTTCCTGGGGCGGGCTCAGGACTGCGGGCTGATGGCTGGGTGATCGCTGCTCTCTCCTCTCTTGGGCACGCCTGCTGACCCAGCTTTTCAGCATCCTTCCTCTCTCTTCGTTTGAGAGCCAAATGGATACATGAGATCCTCCTCAGGAGGCCTTTCAATTATTCACATAAGAGGCAGTAAAATGCAGTGGCAAAAATCACAGCCCCTGCAGCCAGATGACCTGCATTCAAATCCTAGCTCTGTCATTCACTAGCTGTGTGATCTCAGGCAAGTCAATTAACCTCTCTGTGTTGAAGTTTCTTTAGCTATAAAATGGATTTATGGTAGTACCTACCCTGCAGAGTTGTGAGGATTTCCTATGATCTTCACATTAATGACCACTAAGATGCTTAGTATAAGACTCAGTACATAGAGAGCACAGTAGACTAGCATTTGCTATTATTATTATTATTTGATTTAGGCTGAACTGTATAAAATTGCTGTTTTGTAGGTAAAGAATCCAATATTGCCAACTTAATATGAAGTTTACACAGCAAGATTTTTTTCTGCTGTGGCTACTCTTTCCTGCCCTATGGTCCTGACACAGCCTCAGAATATTGCAAAGGTTCTGTTACTTAAAGATACACTAACAATGAGCTACTTTTGTACTCAGAAAAAGTACTTTTTTATTAGAAAAATTCTAGTTAACCTCAGACCCAGAAAGTTTAGTCTGCACTTCTTTTGGAAGGAGGAAGGCAAAGGGAATTATTATTTATTGGCTACTTTACTGAGCATCATGCACTATGTTGGTTGTATTGCACGTTAAGTTTTTTTTTTTTATTTTTTTTTTGCACGTTAAGTTTTTTTTAACTGTCTCAATAATTCTATGAGGTGGGCATTGGGACTTCATTTTACAGATGAAGAAACTGAGGTTCAGGGAAACTGAGGGATCTGTTGAAAATTACATAGTCAAGGAAGCAGAACAAGAATTCAAATCCACGACATCATTCTGGAGAAAGAGAGTGGGATGGAACACATGTTTGATGAATCCTTCTCTTTGGATTTCTCCTTCTGCCTTCCTCCCAAAGGACCCCTGTGTCTGTGTCTCCAATGTGGACCCCTTCCTTTTCCCTTTTGTAAAGTGGTGAAAATATACGATCACGTGAACAGCCCCACTGCCTGTCCAGAGAGCCACTCTGACCTTTCGTAACCTGGTCTTCGGAAGAGCCATGTTTAATTGGGTGGTCTGAAATCCCTGGGAGACCTGCTCCTGCCGATAAAATCCTTTCTATAGTACAAGGTCCAGAAAAAAGTGGGCGGGAGTGGGAATTAACAGACATTGAGTGAGTGGGTGGGTGAGAGAGGGACTTGGAAATCAGCCACCTGAAACATCATTTGTATTGGAGAAGAAATAGTCATGGGAAAAGAGAGGTAATGCATGAAATTTCATTTTTTTCTTACTTTGATTCCCTTTCGAGCCCCAGGGAGAGGCAGACAAAGAGCGTTCTGTCCTGACCGAGAATAGCTCAGCGGAGCCTGACCAGGGGAACTTTCTCTAGTGGTTCTTAGGAGGGTGAGGAAGAAGGAAAAGTATCCTAGACAAACTTGGGGGTGGGGGTGTGGCCTGTGGGAAGGGCTGGCTTCCAATTTAGAGGGGAGCTGAGCGCCATGTGTGTCTCCCCAGCAGGAGCTCAGCCTACGGAGCCTGACCCTAGAAAGTACTCTGGGGACAGTTGGGGACTTAGATGTGGGAGGAGGAAGAGACAGGCAGTACCATTCATGTTTTCCCATCTCTATTTGGTGCTCACCACGGCTCTATGAGATTGGTATTATTATCTCTATTTCACAGAGCAACTATTAATAAAATAGCAGTAGTCGCAGTGGGGGTGGTGATGGTGGCAGCAGTAGTAGACGCAGCTGTTGTAACTATTTAGTACACCTCCGAGATATTTCTGGAAGCACTTGTAGATGTAAGCAGACACGGCCAGGTGTCCGCCCACCATAGGTTTGTGACGCCCATGCCCCCATGTCACTGGGGCGTGCTCCCCAGGCAGGGACTGTTCCTACTCCTAAACCCTCTTACATCTAGATGGAGCCCATGGCTATATCTCATCAATGGAATGTGAGGGGAGATAATGCATGTTCCTTCTGGGCCAAGGTGGATAAAAATAAGTGTGTCTTCTCCAACTTCTCTTTCCTGTCTATTGGCTGGATGCTGAAGGCTCCATGCTTCTAGGCAATGGTGAAGTCTAGTCCAGAAGTAGCCTGGACTCGCAAATCACCATGTGAAGGAAAGCCACCAAGGAAACAGAAACGATCTTAGTCAACTACTGTGTGAATGAGGAATACAGATACTTCTATTGTGATAAGCTGCTGAAATATCAGGGCTTGTTTGTTACAGCCGCTACCATTACACTAACTAACATACATGCATCATCTCATTTAGTCTTCACAGCAACGTGTTGGGGGGCAGGTATCCAGAACCTATCTTAAAGAGGTAGACATCTGAACTCAGATGTTAAGTGATTTGCCCAAGGCTACACAGTTAGTACGAGATTCAGCCAGGATTTGAACCTTGACTCCAGGTTGATAGCATCGATGCCTCCTGTGACCTTCAAGTGAGGCAGGAGCACAGAAATGATGATGGGCCTCCTGGGGTGGCACCGTGGCAGGGAAGCCACCCTCGCCTCAGGCTAGAATCAGTCTTGGGTGCGGATTTCAGAACAACTTTAGGACTAAGAGTCAGAAGCAAAAACCACGTGCTGGGCTTAGGTCCTGGAAAAGGATGGCAAGGAAAAGAATGGCATTTTGTGGGACCCAAACCTGAGAGTTCTGCACTGCTAAAGGGACCTCCGTGAGACAAAGGGAGAGCCTGAAGCCAAAGCGCGAGCGTGATCTTTCCCTTCCAGGGTCCTTCCTCTGAGACATTGAAAACAAGAACAATAATGACAATAATTACAACAGGAGAGGTAGGAGCAGAAGTAGGGAACTGGCACTTCTGCAGCATTTTCTGTGTGCTGGGGACCGTTCTAAGTGCTTTCCACGCATAAATCTAATCCTGAAAACAGCACTATGAGGTAGGTGCTAAAATGATACCCATTTTACAGAAGAGGACATGGAAACATGGCGGGAAGAGTATCTTGTCAAAGTCACACAGCTATTAAGAGAAGGAGCTGGGATTTGAACCCAGGCACTCTTACTCCACAATCCACGCTCTTCGCCTCCAGGAAGGATGGAGCTGATTACAGAAACACGACTGGGGCCAGCACTGTCTGGAGATTAGGATCAGGTCCAGCCTCAAGCAGATCCACCTCATAGGACCAGTGAGAAGACTTAGAGCCCCGTGTGTCTGCGCTTAGATAAAGCCGACCTTGGTGGCTGTCTAGATTTGCCTATGAGCCTTCCAAGCTCTGCCTTAATTTTCCGGGGTGACTGTCTCTGAAATTCTAGTTGACTTCATGTGGGGTCTCCCTAGGGGCAAAGAGTGGGTGGAGTGCAGTCATTAGGATTTACTAGGGAAGAGAGGTTATGGAGTGTGAGGTGGTGGATCAAGAAATACGCCTTGGGTATGTTCTGAGAGCAGAACTTCAGAACTGAGCAAGCCAAGGTCTTTGGGGTGAAGAAATTGCCCAGGCTAGACCAAAGCTCAGGAAGGGCAGAACATGGAGAGAGGGTGGGCCCGAATGTGGGTGGAAACACTCCTTGCCAATAGCTCTCCTACACTGGGAATCAGGATGCTCTGTTGCTCCCTGTATCAGTTAGTTTTTGCTGTGTCACAAACCATCCTGGCCCTTAGTGGCAGCCTGGCATTTCTATGATCTGGGCTCAGCTTGGCTGATCTCAGCTGAGTCACTTATGTGTTGACTGCGCCTAGATGGATTCACATGCTCCCACACCAAGTCTGGTGGTTGGGCAGCTGATGGTTGGGGTGATGAGGGCAACAGAAGCATGAGTCTCTTGTCCTTCAATGGGCTAGCCTGGGCTCGTTCACATGATAGTTGAAGGAATCCAAGAACAGCATGAGGCAACACTCTAGGAACAAGCACTTTTCAAGTTTCTGCTCGTGATATGTTTTCTATACTGTCCCACTGGTGAAAGCAAGTCATGCGGCCAACTCTGGAGTCAATGTGCAAGGCGGGTAGCCAGGGGCATGAATCCAGGGAGGTGTGAGCAAACCGGACCGTGACTTTTCTTTGCTTCAACATCTCCATCTCGTGGTAGAGGTTGTGCAATTAAGAAGGGGGTTTCTCTAAGGAGCGTTGGATCCAGAATATCTGGCTTGGAGTCCTGGCTTGACTCCTAAATGTCCTAGGACAAGTAACCTCAGTTTCTCTGCCTGTATGTTGAGTGACAGGGTTATTGTGAAGATCAAATGAGATGATGTTGGTGGAAGTCCCTTTTGAGCTGTGAAACCCTGCACAGATGTCCGTTGTTACTTTTCTTCCCCACTAGGAATGCAAGTGGGCCTTCTTAATTCCTCACCTAGGAATTATCCACTTCGTAGCAAAACCTCAGCCTCCAAGATGACTTAGCCGGGCTCCCCACCCACCTCTGGAGCAGCCTCACTCATCACCACTGTGCTTGGGGAATGCAAAATCACTTTAATATTGGCTAGAGACAAGCATAATTAGGAAGGTAAATCTGTTGGAAAAAAATCATATTATGCAAATGTGATTAGCAGTGACTTTTGGGCTCTTTGTTATCTGAGAGTTTCTTTTTCTTGGCACAAAGGTGGAGAGTTGGCTGCTGTGTTCACTGGGGTGACTCTTAGTAGGTGCTGAGGAAAGGAGAGCTCATAAACATGGAAGTGGGGAGAGGGACCTGTGGCCCTGGGCATTGAGAAGGGGGCTCGTGTGTCAGATCCCCGGGGAGAGTCTGTGGGTCCCGAGGTAGGTCCTGAGCAGATGCCCGTGAAGGAGCTCCAGGGAGCAGACCCTCACTGGCGCTAAGGCTCCCAGGACGGGAGGGGGCTCTTTCTTCCAGGCTAGAGCTGAACTTAAAGAGGAAGGAGCTGGGGATGGGCCCCCAGGATGGCTGGTTCCTGCACTGGGGCTGCCCCTGCTGGGGGCTGGTGGCATCACCGTGGTTTGAGGGTGTGAGCTTGGCTCTGCCTGTGAGGGCCATCAGGAGAAAGGTGGTCTGGGCCTGGGCGGCCTCGTGCCTGCTGGGGCCTGGCATGCTCACTGACACCAGGGGTGTTTCTTTCCAGGGCTGGAACGCACAGCGGATTCTGCCAGATCCAGGTGTTCTGGGATGTGGCTCAGGATGTCACACACTCTGGCTTTTGGAGCTCCTTTTATAAAGAGGATGATGGTAAAAAAAAAAAAAAAAGACAAAAAAAAGAGGCAGCTACTTAGCAAGTGCTTATTAAGTACCAGGTGCTGTTCTAAGTGCTTCAAGTAATTACCTCATTTAACTTCCTTAACAATTATCTAAGGTGGGCACTATTATTATTATCATCTCTATTTAGATTAAGAAACTGAGGGGCTGGCCTGGTGGCGCAGCGGTTAAGTTCGCACGTTCTGCTTCTTGGTGGCCTGGGGTTGGATGGTTCGGATCCCGGGTGCGGACATGGCACCACTTGGCACGCCATGCTGTGACAGGCATCCCACATATAAAGTAGAGGAAGATGGGCACAGCTGTTAGCTCAGGGCCAGTCTTCCTCAGCAAAAAGAGGAGGACTGGCAGCAGATGTTAGCTCAGGGCTAATCTTCCTCAAAAAATAAAAAAAAAAGAAACTGACTATGAGATGATGGATGTTAACTAAACTTCTGTGGTAGTCCTTTCACAATCGATGTAAGTCAAATCATCGTGCTGTACACCTTAAACTTGTACAGTGCTCTATGTTAATTTTATGTCAATAAAACTGGGAGAAAAATCACTGAAAAAAAAGAGAAGACACTGAGGCACAGAGTGGTTCAGCGATTTTCTCAAGGTTGCCTCTGTCACCAGCAGAGTCAGGATTTGAACTCAGTCCTGGCTTGATTCTGACATCTGTGCTGCTAACCGTGAGGCTGTGCACATCCTGTCTTTCTCTCTGGGTGTCACGTGAATGCGCCAGTGGTAACCGACTCACATTTCTGTCTTGCCTGTGCACACCCCTGACCGTGCTCAGGTGACCCCAATGAGACTCAGATGTGCCCAGGCTTCTTTGGAAGTTTCTGGAGGCTGGCAGTCCCTGCTCCAGCCCGGGAGGGTGGCCCTGCCTCTCCTCCTGGGCTCCTATACGGGATTGCAGCTCACCTTTCCAGGCTGTTGGCACATCTGGGTCTGGGGTGGGTAAGGGGTCCTGGGGGGACTTCTGAGATGGCCTTTTGGGTCCCCTCATGACTCCCCCTCCGGCCCAGCCCCTCTCTAGATTTCTGAGAAGCCATGACCTCTTTGTGTGCCCCCATTTCTCTCCTGTCCCCTTGGAGGCCTGGGGGCTTCCAATGTCACTCCCTCCCCCACCTCTGAAAGGGCAAGAGTGAGGGAAGCCCCCAGAAGCATCACTGCTGTCCCGGGTGTGCTTCTATGGAGCAGAGCAGGCAGGCGGCCGGGGTATGAAGTCAGCACCACCTCTTAGGGCCAGGGCAGTGGTCCTGGGTGGTGAAAGCCGCTGCCCCAGCCCAGCCCGGGGTCCCCAGGTCTCTGCAGGCTCCCTCAGTCCTCTCTGGCCAGAGAGCCAGGCACAGACAGGCCCTTCCCCGACCTTCATTTCCAACAACCGCTGGGTCATCCTCCCGCCTGGAGCGTCTCCAGGCCCCTCAGATCTGACTTGTCCAGAACTGGCCTCCTCTTGCCCACAGACCTGGTTTTGTCAGTGCTCCCCCATCAGGGATGGCATCTGTGACGCTCTTCCTGTCCCTCACTTCCACTTTGAATGGCTGGCAAATCTCCCCAATGCATGCCGTTCCCGCATTCCCCCCTATCCCCGCATCCCTCCTGCCTTGGATTAACTTACTCTCTCTCTCCTGCATTAGAGCAAAGACCCCCGAGGGGGTCCAGCACACCTGGCACCAGTCTTATCCCAGTTCACTGTTGCACTGTGGCCATGTTATCTTCTAACACAAGCTATTGATGTGTTCTCTGTTGCCGACGAGTGACTTCAAAGTCCTTGGGCAGCATCCATGATCTAGCCCCGTCTCTCCAGCCCATCTGCCTGATGCCCACACCAATCTGCCTTTCCTTATAATGGGCTCTCTGTGCCTGCGGTGCATGCCCCCAGCCCCAGGACACCGTGAGGCTGCCTCCCATGCCACCCACCGTCTTCGCTGCCTCCCAGGACCAGAGTGGCTCCTCCTCCCACATTCCCCCTGTGCTCTGTCCGCTTCCCTGTCACAGCCTGGATGGCACTGCAGCCATCAGTTTCCACACCTGTCTCCCATCTGGCCGTCAGCTCCTCCAAGGCAGAAACACGGGCTGATTTATTGCTGAATCTCCAGCCCGGCAGAGGGCCTGGCACATAGTAGGCGCTCAATTAGTGTTGGTTGAATTGAATTCCCTCACAACTCGTGGAATTGATTTGATTTGGAACCGACATTGCATGCAGAGAATTGATTTTTGCCTCGCCCAAGGGCATATGATGATACAATTCACCTCCTCATGGGTTTGCAGAAAACAAAACTCCCGTTTCTGGACAGAATTCAGCTTGCAGACCGTGCAGGAGGGCCGGAGGCCTTGAAGTGGAGTGGACTTTGTTTTTTTCAAGCAAAGGTGTGCGGCCGCTGAGGCACCCCTGCGTGTCATGGAGATGAAAGAGTGGGGGCCACTGTATTACTTTCCACCATCGAGCCAGAGGCTCAGAGTAGACTTCCTTCCTCCTGGCTGACAAATAGGGGGAATAAATTACCCGGGCACTAAAAGTTGCATTAGGCAAATAAACATTTCGACAAGAATTATATGTGACATTCAAGAGAAAGCAAATAAACCCTAAGTTATGGGAACCTGTCAATGCTCTAGGAGAATTAAGTAACTAAAAATTGTTAGTAGTGTCTGTGACAGGCTCTTAAACCTCCCTAACACCCACCCTCGCTGCAGGGCTCGGAGAGAGGCCACGTGTCCCCTGACGTGTGTCTCCAGAGAAATTCTCAGGTTCCTGGGACCTCTGATCTGGAGGAAGCTAGGGAAACCTCCAGGCTGGTGCTTTCAAAAGCTGTTCCATGGAACCCTAGGGTCCTGCAGAAGCCCCGCAGGGTCCACGCAGAGGGCCAGACAGGAAGCAGGGCCCAGCCCCCAACCCTGCCTGGTCCAACCAAGGAAGCTCCTCTTTGATCTGGATTTTATTAATCGGGATTTCAGGAAGCTGTCTTCCGGTAGAAGGTTCTGCTACTAAGTGACTTGAAAACCATTGTCCTGGAGCAAACACACCCCTGAGAGAGAAATCTCCTTTAGAACGCTTCGGTAACTAATTGTTCAGCCTCTCTTGAATACCTCCAATGATGGGGAACTCATTCCAGGATTTTCAGTCAGACCCAGTTTTCTCTACCCTCCTTTGCATGAACTTCCCAACCCAAGGACGCTGATGTCAGAGACTTGAGTTGGAATCCAGGATCTGTCACTTACTTACTGTTTAACTCAGGGCAGTTACTGAAGCCCTCTGTGACTCAGTTTCCCTATCTGTACAAAGGAGATAATGTGTATCTGTTTCCTATGGTTGATGTAACAAATTACCACAAACTTAGAGGCTGAAAACAGTACACATTTGTCGGAATTTCAAAATGAGTCTTTAAGAGTTAAATTAAGGGGTCTCAGGGCCTGATCCTTCTGGAGGCTTCAGGGAGACCCCTTGCCCTTCTAGAGGCCACCTGCATTCCTTGGCTCACGGCCCCTCCCTCCATCTTCACAGCACCTTGCTCTAGCCTTTTCTTCAGTCATCTCAGCTTCTCTGACTCTGGCCCTCCTGCCTCCCTCTTGTAAGGACCCTATAATTACACGGGGCCACCCAGACAATCAGGATAATCTACCATATCAGGATCCTTAACGTCATCACGTCTGCATGGTCTCTTTTGCCATGCGAGGCGACATACTCACAGGTGCCGGGGTTAGGACAGGGACAGCCTCGAAAACCATTATTCTGCCCACCACAGAATGATCGTGCCCACCCTAGAGGGTTGTAGTGACGGTTAGGTGAAGAAATGTGTGCCAAGTGGTTAGCGCAGAGGCTGGCGCCCAGTTGGGGCTCAGTAAGTGTAAGTCAACCGTCCATCCTGTGTGCGACTTGTCTGAAGATGCCCACCTCCTCCACCCCCTCCCGAGGCTCAGGGACAGAATGTGCCAGACCCTGGAGTTTAGATGGTGGAGGCCTTGGGGGTCTGCTCAGGGGTCTGGACTGAGACCCATGACCGTAGGCAGCCCTTGGGGTTGTTTGAGCCAGGAGGGCTGTGACCGATTTGCTGTGTGGAAAGAACTTGCTGACCACAGTGTGGTTGGAGGAGATAAAGCAGGCGCCAGGAGAATGGGCTGGAGGCTGCGCCTTAGTCCAGGTGAGATGAGCAGGCCTGGACCCGGGCCGAGGGAGCAGTGGTGGATTCAAGAGCAATTTAGGAGGAGCAGCTGAGAGGACTTGATGATCGTTGGACGCATGCGGCAGGCAGAGAAGAATCCAGGATAACTCCCAGGTTTCTGGCTTTGGCAGCTGCGGACATGTTGACATCATTCACTGAAGATGGGGAACAGGGAGGAGGAGCAGATTCAAGGGGGTGAGGGGACTGTGAGTTCAGCTTAGGGCCCATTGGGTTGGAAATGCCCGTGGGGCGCCCAGGGCAGGGTGTCGGAGAGGGAGCTGAGTGGACGGGTCCGGAGCTTGGGAGAGGGACCTGGACCAGAGACGGCACTTGGAGAGAAAGTTCTCAGCTTAGAGGTGGTATCTGAGGGCTGGTGGGTGGGTCAGAGGGAGAGGGCAAGGGCAAAGGATGGAGGAGGGACACAGGACACCACAGTGGTCACGGGACAAAGGAAGAGCGGCCAGCAACAGAGGAGCCACAGCCAGGCTGGGGGAGGCCCCCATGTTCATTCCCACACAGCTGGACTAGCCAGAGGCACGTCCCCCACAGCTGTACACCTGGGACCACCCTCCGAGGATAAAGGTAGTCACCCCTCCTGTTTGCGTAGCACTTTCCAGTTTAGCCACCAGCATCACATGGTCTGGTTTAATCTGCATGACCAGTCTGCTCTGGAGGAATTTTCCTTCTCACTTTATTTTATTTATTTATTTATTTTTTTGAGGAAGATTAGCCCTGAGCTAACATCTGCTGCCAATCGTCCTCTTTTTGCTGAGGAAGACTGGCCCTGAGCTAAGATCCATGCCCATCTTCCTCCACTTTATATGCGGGATGCCTACCACAGCATGGTTTGCCAAACAGTGCCATGTCCACACCCGGGATCTGAACTGGCGAACCCTGGGCCACTGAAGCAGAACGTGCGCACTTAACCGCTGCGCCACTGGGCCAGCCCCTCCTTTTCACTTTAAAGATGAAGATGTTGAGGCTCCAAGAGGCCCAGAGACTTGCTTGAGGCCTGTGGCTGGCGGGGATGGGAGAAGGGATTTGAATCCACAGCTCCTGACTGCCGGGGTAGCCACAGCTTTCCCATGGACCCCGTGCACGCAGACAGAACAGGTCTGCACGGTGACGGATGTTCCTCAGGCGAGTTTTGGGTGAGGCTGAACCTTAGCCTTGCTCTCAGACGACAAACGCAGGCTCTGGTGCTGAGCATCCCTTGGGAATTCAGGTAATAGGTGGGAGGCCCCATGGGGCCCAGGGTGTCTTGGAGTCTGGAGGCCCACAGGGACGGGGACATCCACTTCGGATCAGACACTCTTTCCCTTCTCAGAGGAAAAGGGTCCCACATTCGTCAGTCTCAGACATCTCATCAAAGACCCAGCCATCAGGAGCTGATAGTAACAACTGGCTTGGGAACCTCACGGTAGGATCTCGAGGTGAGGGTCCTAGACAGGGTTGGCCTCCAGACTTCCAGAATCTCATGACAGCTGATAGTAATATGGCTCCTCATACGTGCCGGGCTCTGTTCTATGCTCTTAACGCAGAGTAACTCGCTGAATCCTCCCAGCAGCCCTGTAAAGCGGACGCTGCTGTTATCCCCACCTTACAGATGAGGAAAGTGAAGCCCAGAGAGGTCGCCCGAGGTCACACAGAGCTGGCATTCATGCTCTTCACCGTCAGGCTCTGCTGCCTCCCTATGACAAGCGGGGAGGGGCACCTGTACCTGAGGGCCCAGGGGTACCGGTCGCTGGGCCCCCTCTGCCTACCCCTTAGCTGATAGTGAGGTAGGAGGCAGGACCCACCCGGCCTGGCTTGCCTGGCCCACGTTGGACACATCTTGGTCTTTTACTCCCATGAGGCAAGGAGGGGGGTCATGGCAGGGTGGGCCAGGGTTGGGCTGAGCTGCTGTTCCCTCCAGCACGGATCTGGGGATCCAGGACAGTGGGGGTGAACCATGCCACCACCCCGGTCAGATGGGTCTGAGTTCCAGTCTCAGCTCCGAGATGCCTTCTGACCCTGGGCAGGCTCCCCAACCTCTCTGAGCTTTAGTTCCTTATTCATAAAGCAGGACTTCCTCCTGGTGGTCGTTCCCCTCCAGATTCTCCCTCTTCGTTGTCGCCATCATCCCGGCCTACAGGTAGCGTCCATTACCCAGGACCTGTTCTGGGCACTTTGCATCATTACCCCAGTGACCCTCACAGCAGCCCTGCAAAGTAGGTATCTTGATCGCCATCACAGATGAAGACACTGGGGCCCAGACAGGCCAAGTAAGTTCCCTGAGGCCACTCAGCTTACAAGTCAAAGTCGGGCCTGGACGTGAGCCAGAGCTGCTCCACCGTGCTGGGCTCCCCACCTGTGACCTGGGTATCTGGCCTGGCCCACAGCAGCACTCAGCACGTATGGGTTTCCTTTCTTTTCTGCTCAATGTTCCCTTGGCAGAGGATTTCGCCTCCTCAGAGTCCTTCCTGCCAGGAGCCACAGGCTTTCCGTTGCAAGTTGAAGACTGAAGGAGGCCGGGAGCTGGGGCAAGGGGCCCTGCTCGCCTCCCTGCTCACCTCCTCTCCGCGGTCCTGCAGTCCCGTCGAGCATCCCCCTCCCGGGGTGCTCCCTTCCCCACCAGCATCTTTGCCAGCTCCAGTGAATTCTGTGGCAGGGGATCTAAATTTAGACCCTGTGCTCTGTTAACTCTGTGAATAATGCTAATTAGCATAACAATTCTTCCTGCAATTAAGTTGGGGAGGGGGTGGGGGGTGGTGCTTGGTCCAAGAGGAAATTACACAGGGAGGCCTCTCTTATTGCTAGTTTTCAGGAGGCCTCGCTCGAGGTGTCTACTTGGCGTCGTTCTCTTCTTGGATGGCTGGATCCAGAAAATGCCTATTTGGGGCGAGGGAGGGAGCGTGTGTCTCTAACCTCATTGTGATGTGTTATTGGTGCGTGTATGAAAGTGCGGCTGGGAGCCTGCATGGCGATGAATTAGATTTTGTAAGCAAGCTGTCACCTGCTCTGAGAGGTGTGAACAAATTATGAACTGTATTGTCCTGCAAAATATAGCACTTCCTCCTCGAGGTAAACACCTAAGTTTGGGATATGAAGTTGTATTCGGAATTTAGACTTATTTGTTTAGGGAAATTTGCCCATCCTCTTGCTTGACCCGGCCGTGCTGGTTGCCCACCAGTGGATCAGGATAACCCTCTGGTCCAAGCCACCGGTTGGACACACAGATTCCACCTGCTGCTTCTGCTCTTCCCTGGGGCACGTCAGGAAGTCCGATGTCTCTACCGGCTGGGACGAGGTGGGGCAGCCAGGACATCTCAGCTTGGGGGAGATTGTGGAGACGTGAAGAGGCCCTGGAGGGAGGATGCACCGGGCGTCCTTCTGACATCCCTTCCCGTCTTTATAGACAACTCTTGTGTGCACTGAGGCTCCTCTCCTTGGTTTTCTTGAATGCTTCCATGGCACATATCTTTTAGAGTTTACCTCCATTCTCATCTCCCTCTTCTGGGCATTCTTTCTGAGTAGCAGAAAACAGAGAGGGACTCTCTCCTCCATTGCTCTGGTCAGAATATCTCTATTGGTGCAGCCTAACTGAGGTCACATTTTGTAAGGAGCCATACAACTCTCTTGGTTCATAAGAAGCTGGTGGACCGCTAATACTATAATGAAAGACTCCATCCAATCATTCATTCATACACTCATTCATTCTCTATTTCTCTTAGGGATTCTGCTAGTCTCTAGGGATATGAGCTGTCTGGTCACCCCTATTCCCTGGAGCTTAATCCAGGGCAGAGGCAGACGGATGGGCCTTTGAGGAGAGGCAAGAGTGTGTCCTTCTTTGTAAGGATGAGGCTCACGGAGCCGCGGGGCACATGGGCCGGTGCTCGGTGCACAAGCAAGCACGCGTGAGGGTTGGCACCCCCTGCAGCGCCATGCGGAGCAAGCTGCTGGCTCTCAGTGATGAAGGATGCATCTCCTCGTGCCGCTCAGCTCTGCCTGCCCCCGCACTCTGCACGCAGGACTCGCTGAGTAAACCCCTCCGCCGGGCTGCCTGGCAGGGGTGGAGATGGCGGGGCTGGGGAGGGAGGGAGGAGTGGAGCCATTTGTCTGGGGCACTAGGAGGGGAACGGGCCACTTACGGCTGTGATGGATGGCCACTCGGCTCTGCCATCTGTTGGGGCTGGCAGGCTGCTTCGCACAGCACTGCACACCTGGCTGGGGCACGCTTGTGGAGCTGGGCCCGCCTTTGCTGGGGCCTGGGGACCACACTCCTGACACCCTGGGCCAGGAGGCTGGCAGGGAGTTGCTGCCTGGGCCCCGGTGAAGGAAGGATGGTACATCCCTCTGAAAAGATGACCTGGTGGGCCAGTGCTATCCCTCACCTGTTTTCTGTACCCATCAGCTGGAGCCTCTGTGAAGATAAGCAGGGCCACGCCTGGCATTCCTGGGCCAGGCAGAGCCCATCAGAGCTTAGCTGACCCCCTCCCTTCACAAGGAATGTTGGCAGAGCCCTCGGCACAGTATCTGACACACACGTGCTCGGTGGAAGCGGATCAAGCTGGACCCTGTTTCCCTCCCAGCCCCTGCGAGTGTGGGGGGCAAGGGGGTTTGAGGATCTTTCCAGATCATCTGGCTACTTGGGTGGGGGATGGGAAACGTCTTGGCCCTGCTAGCCACACTTTTGTCTGTGCTGTGCCCACCCTCTGGGACCCCGGAAGGTTAGAGTTACGAGGATCCCTGTAGGCCACCTGCTCAAAATCATCTAATTTGCAGATGGGAAGCTGAGGCGCAGAGAAGGGAGGGCCAGCCCAGGGGCCCGCAGCACCCTGTCCGTCTTGCTCTATCCTCTCTTCCCTCCCCAGCTGGCCTCTCCCGGGGCTGGAACTGGACCTGGTTGGCCAGGCCCTGCCCTCGTGCTTGGGCCCAAAGCATTGCCCTGTCTTCAGGGCTCTGTTGCTCCACTCCAGACCTTCATCCATTGTGCTCACCCCATTCTCTCCTCCGTGCCCATGGCGGGAGCTCTGGTCTCTTCCTGGGAGCTACCTCACTGTCCACGCCCCCGAGTCCAAGCCCCATGACCCTGGGGCCTCCTCCTCCAGGCAGCCTTGGGGGTCCTAGAGCAGTGCCCAGCTCAGGTCTCCTCCAGGGGCCCCTCGGGGCCTGAGGCGTCAGCTTCTCTGGGCTGGCCAGATGTGAGCTGACCCTCAACCTCATCACAGGGTAGAGTTTAGATTGTGCCGAAGGGAAACAAAAAGGGGGACATTTTCCCCACACCTGAATCTGCAGGGGCCAACCTGTAGCTGGTCCAGGCAGACGAGCTGACCCATTTTATGGCAGAGCTGGGGTGCTTCCGTTGGTGGGGGGAGCATGACTAAAGGCCTGGAGGCAAGTCCGCTGAAACCATAAAATTCTGTTTGGCGGAAATAAAAATTGCAAACAGGCATCACGTTTTGTCCCTGCATTCATGGGACTCCTTCACCGTGGAGAGGGGAGATGTAGGCATCTGGTACACAATACAAGGGAGAGAGTAAAATTCCCATAATTCAGAGGGAATTAGGAAGAGTGGAGATGACATAGTTGCAATCTGGCAGAGCTTCTTGGAGGAGGTGGCATTTTAACTTCCAGGTCTTGCTGGAACCTCCCCGCCTGCAGGACCTGGGGCACAAGACAAAAACACTGTTAGGGGCTTGATTAATAAATATATGGTCTCACTTTCTGCCTTCTCTCTGAGCTCAGACAAAGGAGGGTAAACCCTGCTGGCCCAGTGTGTGCTGGGCGGGTGGGAGGGGTATTCCTCTAGCACACATTCTCAGGACAACCTTGGGAGAGGCAGTGTGGTTTCCTCTTTGCAGCTGAAGAAAATGAGGCTCAGAGAGGTGAAGTAATTTGCCCAAGGTCACAGAGCCAGGAGGCGGCGGAACAGGGACCACACAGCCAGGTCTCTTTGTGACTCCAAAGACAGTGTGTGCTTTTCCGGCACCATTAACACCCTGTGGGAGGCTTAGCTCCCAGCAGGTAAGTGGAGCTGCCCGGCAATGGGCTGGTTCCGCGGGTGGCATCGGCCACCGGAGGTGAACGCCGAAATGTCAAGCCTGCTTCTAGATGTGACAGCTGCTCTTTGTCTGCCAGGCAGGTGTGGGCTGCCGCGTTCCCCGAGCCGGGGAGACCGGCTCCCTGCAAAAAGCAGGAGCATAATTTGGCTCCTCTTAATTGATTTGCAAATGTACTGAAGAATTGTGGTAATTCCTTTCAATTTTACTCTCATTCAAATTTTGGAGGTAAACATAATGAGAAAGGAAAGTCAGCACTGTATAATGGAGGAAGAGAAAGGTCTAGCATTTTATTTTATTTTTACCCCGGGTCCAAGGAAAGCAAACTCGCGATGAATACCTCATTATTTGAATTTCAAATATTTCTCTCGAGTTGAGCACAAAAGGAAACTTAAAAAAAAATATTAACACACACTCACTCATACACACCCCAAGCCATTTCTCCTCTCGAATATGTGACTCAGAGTGTCCTAGTTTAGGTTATAACAGAGCAATTGCGAGAATCAATCAGCCCCAGAATAGATGTGTTTACTCAGAAGTGCTCAGAAAGGAGACCAGTCAAAAGAACATTAATATCTTAAAACACTGAAATTATCTTGACCAGAGAACATTAGCTACAAGCGTTAATATTTGGGAATTCTTCTTTTGCTCGCAAAGTGTCTGCATTCAGCTGAGCCCAGAGGTCAGGGCGTGGAGGATAGTGAGGAGGTGGCTGTTCAGATGAAAGCGCAGCTGCCGGAAAATAGACCAAGAACGGAAGTCCTTCCTTCGTTTGGTCGCTGAGTCCCACGGCGGGTGTTAAGCAGGATAGAGCGCAGATTAAAACCAGGGGTATGGGGGTCAATCAGCCCTCGGCGAGAATCTCGCTCTACCACTTGATGAACTCGGCCGCTTTGAGTGAGTTCTTTGACTGCCCGGGGCCTCAGCTGCCACATCTGTAAAATGGGATGACTAATGGCGTCAAAAGCGTCGCCTCCCAGCACACACAGCACAGGACCAGGACGAAGTCAGCCCTCCACAAAGGGCAGTGGCTTCATTGCCTTTCCTACTGAGTATTCCTATGCACCAGGCACGGCTAAGTGTGGGGACAAAAGAGACAGGACGTCTCCTCCAGGAGCTTATCCTCCAGTCGGGGCGGGGGGGGGGTGAAGTGGTGGTTACAACATCGGGTTGCTCAAGAGACTGGGTGTGCATGCTGGCTGAACCCACTTCTTGGCTGTGTGACCTGGGCAGGTAACCTGACCATCCTGATCCTGATTCCTCGCCTGTGAGATGCTGAGGGAATCCGGCCTGCCACTCAGAGAGGCCACGATCACCAGGAGAGGAGGCACGGGGAGGAGTTTCAGAAACGCTGGAGGGTGGTGTTGTAGCAGAGGGTGGTACGCCTCCTCCTGCAGAAGGTTGTGCTCTGGCCTCTTAACCCTTCCAGGCCCAGGGCCCGCAGAATCAGGAACTAACACCACAGAGTTCTCCTCCTTCAGGGTCGGGTTTTCTGGGACTCCCTGTTTACGATCGAGCAGCCTTCTGCGCTCCATCATGCCAGGCGTTTCGTGTTATCCTGAGGACAATGGGACGTCAGTGGAGGCTTTAAAGCAGGGAAGTGATGGATCAGATGGAGTTTGGGAAGACAATTCTGACTGTGTATGGAGAGCAGGCTGGAGGGGCGAGCTTAGGGACAGAGGGCTCAGAGATGGGTGACAAGGACCCTGGCCGGCTTTAGACTTGCTCCTCTGAGGCCTCTTCTCAGCTGGCTTTGTCCTTGGTCTGCCGTCCTGGGTCTGCCGAGCCCAGTGTTAGCAAGAATCCTGCCAGGCCACTTTAGCAAGAAGCCCCCCCCACCTTTGATACCTAACCAAGTTCCTCTTTGTAGTTCCCCACCCTCTGAGCCTGTCACCCTGCCGTGGGCTGTCAATCCCCAGTTGTCCCCTCTGTACCTGAAGTTGGGCTCAGCCCCATACTGAAGTCTCCACCCCCCACTGCAGCAGCCCAAATAAAATCTGTCCCGCCGTTTTTAGCACGTGTCCGGGACAGCTTCACTTTGACACGGAGCAAATGCCAAACCAAGCATCAGACGATGAGAACTGAAAGAATGGAGAGGAGAGGACTTGCTTTCAAGGTAGACTAGAGAGATTGGGCAGGAGAGGAAGGAGTCAGGGACCCACCGCTGCTGCCGGGTGGAGCGACAGAGCTGTGGAATCCTGAAGGGAGAGTGGTTTTTGGGATGAGAATACCAAATTCGGTTTTGGGCTCCTGGATTTGGCCTGTCTGCCTTTGGTGCAGCCCCTTCGGTGTTTTCCTTCCAGATGCCACCCCTGTGAGCCTTCCGGCCCCATCCCAAGATGCCCACTGTGTTCCATCTGGGCCCGCTGGCTCTCAGCAGTTTCTTCTCCTTATCACAACTGGAGCATCTCCTTCTCTGAAGAACCTGCTCTCCCGGGTGTCAGGTGCCTCATTTAAACAGCAAATCTGGGCTAAGGACGAAGACACTCTGCCTCTCGGCAGATGCAGATGCATTTGCATGTTAACAGGGACATTTAGGAGGCAATTCCTTCACCCCAAAGACAACTCAGTGAGGTTTCAGAGGCCACACATTAATGGTGGAGGAAGGATGTCCAGAGTAGTGCAAAGAGCATGGGCTTTGAAATCAGGCAAAGCAAATCGAGGCTCAGAGGAGCCTTACTCTCCGCCTGGCTGCTTCGGTGGGAGCACTGTCACCCCCTTTGTGGAGTTAACCTGCCATACCTTGCACGTGTCCCTCATTTTCTCAGCCTCAGTTTCCTCATGTGGAAGGGGGAGAGTGATGCCTCCCTCATGGGCAGGCGCACACAGCTTCCCCATCCCAGTAAGTGTCTCTTCGTCCCACCCCCCCCACCCCGACCCCCTGCCAACACTTGTGCTCTGGTCCTCTCCCTGCGAGTGACCATCTTCTCCCTACACCCCTTTCTCTCCCTTGCCCTTTGCCTGGGCTGGGTGCTTGGTCTGAATCTCCAGTGCAGGAGAAATGCAGCTGGAAAGCTAGTTGTTGCTAAAGATGGGTGGAGAGGCCACCCTGGTCGCATCGCAAGCCAGGAGCAGCGGAAGCTGGGGCTCACAGAAGGACGCCCTATAATTAATCCCCCAGCGTTCTCGCCACCATTCTCTCTTCCCTATTGAGATCAGCCAATTAGCAGTTCTGCACTCCTCTGCGTGGCAGCCACTTATTAGCGAAGACAAAGGCAGCATTGATTCCAATTTGTCCTGCATTTTGCTGTCTCTGAAGTTAAAGATTGCGTTTGGCTAGCAGCGCTGGGGAAGGAACGCAGGGGCACCGTGGAGAGAGTGCCTAAAATTAGTTGAAATAATTTTAGCTCTATTGTGAATTGCTGAACTAAATATAAACAGAAGGGAGAAGAAAAATCTTCGTAATGTTAATTACCATAAGCATTAAGTACCCCAAAATGAGGCGTACAATTTGTTTGGTGACACTCTGATAATTAAATCATTTTCTCCCATTGAGGATCCTTGCAGGTTGGTGCGGAGCTTGGCTCTTCCTGAGTGGTTTTCTCTGGCCTGAGGGATGCTCAAAATTCTGCTTCCCAGGTTTCTGAGTCCACAGTTTCTCCAGTCCAGGTGAGCTGTGCTGTGTTATTTTCACTGGAGTAATTACTCAAGTGGCTCCTGGGTCTTGGGCCAGCCCGAAACATTTGAGGATAAGGTGGAGGTCTGGGCTGATGTGGACTGGAAGATTGCTCCCTGCCTGTCCATCCATTTGTTCATCCATCCATCTGTCCATCTGTCCATGTTCATGCACGTTTTCATTGATTCATTCAACAAGCATCTTCTTTTGTGCAAGGCTGTGGGGATACAGAGAAAAAGAAGATACAGTTCTTGCCCTCAAGGAAACTACTGACATCACAATGTCAAAAGCCCTATCCTGGAGGGATAGACAGAGCATTTTGAGAGCATCATAGAGATAGATTGTTTCGTCTGAGGAGTCATGGAAGACTTCTCAGAGGAGGTGACATTGGAACTGGGCCTAAAAGGATGAGTGGGAGTTTGTGAAGCAGGAAAGTGGGAGGAGGGACAAACCCACCAGAGAGGACTGTGCAGGAACAAAGGCATGGCCTCCCCAGGAGCCCTAGCAGGCTTGGGTGGAGGTGAAAAGATGGGTTTAGGAGGAGCAAAGGGTGGATGAAGGGCATGCTTGTCGGGGAAGTGGCAAAAACATTCATGACAACAGCATATTTAATAAGCAGATACTATGTACCTGGCACGGTGCCAAATGTCTTTCCCAAATTGTCTCCTGTAATCCTCACCTTGAGACTATTGTCCCATCTCGTACAGATGGGGCTTCTGGAGCTCAGAGAATTTACAAAGCTGGGAAGATCTATCTGATGACTCAAAACTGTGTCAGCCCCCGTGCTATCCTGCCGGGCTGTGGGCCAGGCGGGGAAGAGCTTGGATGCCAGGCTTAAAGAATAAAGCCAGGCTTTATTCTGCAGTTGGTGTGAATTTATGTCCAGAAGACCCTGACCTTGAGCTGCCCACCTGGTCTAGTCAAGGAGCAAGGGCTTCTTCTGCTGTGGGGGTCGGCAGGTTGGTTTTGCTGCCTTCTTCGTCTCCCTCTTGGCTCCGGGTTGTCTTTTGTGCCAAATACTTTCCCCTCAGGCCAGCCCTGGTGGTGTAGTGGTTAAGATTCAGTGCCCTCACCACGGTAGCCTGGGTTCATCACCTGGGTTCCTTTCCTGGCCATGGAGCCACACCACCTGTCTGTTGGTTGTCATACTGTGGTGGCTGCATGTTGCTGTGATGTTGGAAGCTGTGTCACTGGTATTTCAAGTATCAGCAGGGTCACCCATGGTGGACAAGTTTCAGCAGAGCTTTCAGACTAATGCAGACTAGGAAGAAGGACCTGGCCACTCACTTCTGAAAAAAGTGGCTACGAAACCCTATGAAATAGCAGCAGAGCATCGTCTGATATAGCGCCGGAAGGTGAGAGGATGACTCAAGAAGAACGGGCAGGGTTCTGCTCTGCTGTCCACAGGGGCGCTAGGAGTCAATTCCAATCTTGCCCCTTAGGTCCACGGCCCCAGCAAACGCACTGACACAGCCAGGAAGAAAGGCGAGGCTGGCAATGTTTCACGCGCCATGAAGCCCTTTCTACATGTTGTCTCTTCTTGAAAAATGGGTCTCCTTGTCCCATTAATACTGAGAAGCCTCCGCTCTCAGAGACGTCGTGTGACTGGCTCTAAAGCAAAGTGACTCTTTCAATGTTCTCTTTCTTCCTTTCATCATAAAACTCATCTGTCCCATGTCCTTGAGGAGATGACACGATTCAGAGGAAAGAAGTGTTATGAAGATTCCCCCTAAGTTCTCCCTGTCGCTCTGGGATGCAGGGCCTGGCACTGAAAGAAGCATGATCTGGAGGGGGCTGACCTGGACCGAGCCGGGTGGGGGGCCAGTTACTGCCTCAAGTGGCACTGTGCTTCTTCAAGCTCCCACCCCATTTATTTTGCTCTCTTGCGGGGCAAAACTTCTTGAAAGAGATTCTCTAGTTGCTGACTCCAATCCTTCACCCCGCCCTCTCTTTAACTCTCTCCCGTGTGGCTCTGGCTTCCATCCCTCCACGGTAATCACTTTCATCAAGCCCCTTCGTGACCCCATGGTCATCCTGGCCCTCACTTCCCTCCTCCTCCCAGGAGCCTCGGCTGCGGCAAAGCCTGTCTTCTCTGCTTCCGTGAGACCACTCTTGCCTCTCCCGCCTCCCGACGCTCGGGCCTCTCCTTTTGGGCTGGATCTTTTTCTTCTCCAGAACGCTCAGCTTCACGACTCTCCCCTTACTCACTGTGTTCCAGCCACTGCTTTTCCTCCTGTTCTTCTCTCACAGTGGGTTTCTTTTTCTTTTGGAAACCACGCTTCATAGTAAGAAATTCATTTTATATTCAACCCAGTTAACCGCCCCTATATACAACTGAAACAAAAGTGTCACAAAACAATATATTAATCCTTGCTGAATGCAATGCACTCTGGGGTTTTTATTCTATTCTGTTCCTATGTTATTTCATTTGATGAATACTCATCTTGACCC
The DNA here is from genome assembly GCF_041296235.1 of Equus asinus. Lineage (NCBI taxonomy): Eukaryota > Metazoa > Chordata > Mammalia > Perissodactyla > Equidae > Equus > Equus asinus. Next base: position 85,463,397 of record NC_091794.1, read on the forward strand.
ATTAAATCAACTTTGCAGCCCACCAATAGTTTTTTTTTTTTAATTTTTTAAAAGATTTTATTTTATTTCCTTTTTCTCCCCAAAGCCCCCCCGTACATAGTTGTATATTCTTAGTTGTGGGTCCTTCTAGTTGTGGCATGTGGGACGCTGTCTCAGCGTGGTTTGACGAGCAGTGCCATGTCCGCGCCCAGGATTCGAACCAACGAAAACACTGGGCTGCCTGCAGAGGAGCGCGCGAACTTAACCACTCGGCCACGGGGCCAGCCCCAGCCCACCAATAGTTTTTGCTGTGATGTTAGATAAGTGCTGTTCTAACTTATCAAACTAGTTTCCATCTCAGGGCCTTTCACTTGCTGATCCCAACATCTAGAATGTTCTCTCTCCAGACCATCTCATAGCTGCCTCCTTCTTTCCTTTCAAGTTTCAGTTCAAACAGCTTCCTCAGACAGTCCTTCCTGACTCCCCGTCTAAAGTACCCTCATTACCCCATCCTTCTGCCTCCCTTCATCCTTCATCTTTGCTGCATCTTTCACTATATAAATTATCTTGTTTCTTGCCATACACTTGCTATCTGTCCCTCTGCCCTAGACGACAGAATTTGTCTAGTTTGTTCACTCCTATGACCTCAGTGAACAGGCCTGGCAAACAGTGGGTGCTCAATAAGTGTTTGTTCATTGAGTGACGAACTCTAGCTCCATTTGGGCAGCTGCCAGCCACTCTCTTTCATCAGTTGTGCTGAATTCATGACTCACAGCTGTGGGACATCCAGGTCATTTGCAGTGACCTGCAGAAATAATTGCAATGTAGAAGGATAGAAAATGAGCTGAGAGACCAAGGTCAAAGGGGAAAGGAGATGAGTAAACAATAAAGCCAATGTGTGTCAGTTGGGCTGGTTTTGGCTGAGTGTTAAACAATGAGCCCATTTATTATCTTACAAAACAGGAAGTCCAGAGAGGGTGACCCGGGGACCCGCATTCCTTCTGCCTCTGTTCTGTTATCATCTTTTCTTGAGTGTGTGCTTCATCCTCAGGCTGGTAGCATGTCTAGGGACCACACCCAGACATCACGACGCCCAAAGGAAGAAGAAAAACCATCTCTTCTTAGGAGAGTGGAAACTTTTCCCAGATCCCTCCAGGGAGACTTTCTATTACTACTTCTTATTGGCTGGAATTAGGTCCCTTGCCCACTCTTGAACCAATTACAGATAAGAGAAATGGAATTTTCATCACTGCGTAGACTAATCATATGACTGAAATGAATATTGGGACGTTGACTGTAATGTTCATGACAGCTGGGGGAAGGTAACACGCATACCATGAATTCCCAGAAATATATATCATGTCGTCCTGTACAGCTGCTAGAGGTGGGCTGCAAATTCAGTTCCGAGTTTCCTAGCAGCCAAGGCAAAAAGGGCAATCCAAACTGTTAAAAATTTTACAGTGCCCATGTAAGTTTTAAATAAACCAGCTGCTTAGGAGAATTCCAGCTTTTTCTGATACTGCAATCTGAAAATTTCTCCCATTGGTCTTCATAAGTAAGACATTGTGGTGGATCAATTCCAGGCCATACCCCCACATTCAATGTAGTAGCAGATTTCATACAGCTATTTCTTATAATGCCCCAACGCAAGCTAAAGGAAAGGCTTCAAAGCCCTACCACCAAAGTACAATTTAAGACGTGATTCAGGGGTAGAAGAGAGAGTGAGTTGGAGAGGCGGGCTGGAGCAGATAGTGCAAATTATGTACCCAACTTTCCAATGGACTACACTGAATTCCACCCAAGGGTAGCATTTAGACTAGCTAAGAGAATGGATGGATAATTTGTCTTTCGGGCAGCCCGCTATGAATATCACTTGTCTTAGCAAAGTTTTTGATAACGAGGGGGCAGCAGAGAGTCTGAGGTTGTGTTCTCTGGTAAGGCCCTCTGTGCCGATTCTCTCAGATATTCTCCTATGTCCTGACAGTTGGCAGAGTAGATGGGACATTTTTAAATAAAAATCGAGGAGCCTGATCAGAACGTGCACCTGAGTGGACGTCGCAGATGTGGGTGCTCTTACACTCGCCTCCCTGTGCTTGTGACATTGATCTTCTGAACCCGTATTCAGAGCTTTATACTCAGCTAGGGTGGCCACGTCCCAACATTCCATTTTTAGTTGGCGTCCTTTTTACTCTTAAATATGACCCATTTTGCAGATGAACTAAATGGTCGCTCTAGGCCTATCCCATCTGGAGTTTATCTTGTTAGCCATTTGACCTAGCTGATCTCTGAACCCTAAGTCTGCTACAAATTGCATTCACTGCTCCACCTGCAAATCTGTTTACATATGGCGTCATGGTTGTCTTGATTGCAGGCCCACAAGTGCGAGGCTGGATAAGGATGCATGGAATATAGGATGCTGGTGTGTGTGTGAGTATGTGAGTGCATGGCTGTATCAGGGTGAAGGTGAGTGTGTGTGAGTGTGAGTTCATGGGCGTGTCAGTGTGGAGGTGAGGGTGAGTGTGTGCGAATGCTCTTCTGCGTGTGAAGGTTAGCATCTCAGCAACTGTGTGTCCCGAGGGAGCAGGTGTCTGTGTGAGGGCACGGCCTCCACGTCTGAGTACTTGTGCAGGTACTGTCTCTTCAGATGGCCTGTCAACCAAGGTGGAATCATGGGTTTCTTTCTTCTTAGGGGGCAGCTCGTCTCCAGAGAGGGTCCCTAACAAGCCCAGCCTCTATTCCCGGCCTCGTGCAGTCCCCTCCATGTGGAGCCTGGGCTGGCCTGGGACTCGATCAGCAAAGAGAGTGCTGAGGAGCGGGGCTGTGCCGCGTCCCAGCTATACCTCAGGAAGCTCTTGACGGCTCTTCTTTTGTGCTTTTTGGAGTCCTGAGCTGGCGACCGTGCTGGAGAGGCCACATGGAAAGACCATGTGGAGGAGAAGACCGAGACTCCATGGGAAGGGAGAAGAACCCAGCCTTCCAACCACCGCCATCAAATGCGAGACGTGTGGGTGAGCCATCGGGCATGTTCCAGCCCATCCAAGTCCCCACGTGAAGTTGCGTGAGGAGAAGAACAGCCCAGCTGAGCCCAGGCAACCCTCAGAATCAACCCTCCATGAAACAGCTGTGATCCTGCATCTCTAAGTTTTGGGGTGATCTGTTAGCTGCAATAGAGGATTGAAATGCTTTGGTAACAGATCCTTCCCCCACCTCGATAACCCACACAGGAAAGGGCTGCTGACCTGGGGGCGGGGTGTGAGGGGCCTGGGGGCAGACAAGGTCCTGGAGAACGCAAGAGGCACTGCTCCCTCCCTCCCCTTCCTGTCCGCCCTCTTGTTTTTCTCATCCATCCTGGGTGGGAGGAGCCTCAGCTCAGTCTTGCCTGGGGTCTCCCCCGGCAGTCCCCCAGAGCAGGGCTGCGGGCCTGTTGGAATTCCACCAGCACGCCACTGGGCAGACAGGCATCCTTCAAGAGGGTAATTTCATCAAGGAGGAGAGGCACGCGGCATGGTGTCTGGAATCCTAACGGGCGAGGCCACTCAGAGAACACACTTAACGCTGAGAGCATGGTAGCTGGACCCCGGTTAGTGCCTAGGCTGTGGTCCCCACCCTGGGATTCAGACTCATTGGAGGACTACAGTTAGCAAAAAGGAAAGAAAGAGGATCAGGGATCTACTTACACAAAAGCCCAAGAAGCTCCTGGGAAAACCCACATTAAGAGAAGACGGTAAAAACCAGTTCAAGGCAATGGACTACGTGGGAGGTGAGATCTGAGCTCCGGGCAGTGGGGGGTGGCGTTTTCTCCTACAGAGGCCCCCGGCACGTTCCCTGGCGTGGCTTGAGTTCTGGGGCAAGGAGTCTGCATTAAAAGAGAGAAACCCTCAATTTCTCTGCTTTCTTAGGCTGCAAGCAACGGAAGCCCACTCAAGCTGGCTTAAACAGAAAAGGACCTGTGTTGCAAAGACACGAGGTATCTCCGGGAAGCCAAGGTAAAGGAACGCTGCTGGGCCCCAAAGGGCTGAGAACCAGACGCTCCCCCGCCCCCCCCATTGTTCATTTCTGCTTCTTTCTCACCTCTCTGCACATCACCTTCCTCTACTTCTTCACACCCAGAGTGAAACGTGCCACCTCCCAGACCCAGTGGACGCGCACAGGGTAGCATCAATGCCCTAGAAGCAGGTAGATGGCACCTCTGTCGTGTGTGGGGTTGAAATGCAGGGGGCTTCACTTCAATGAGTCATAAAGTGGCAGAGGCCACACAGTGGCCTGAGTGTACAGGAAATACTCCTGGGAGGTCCTGGAGGTGTGTGGGAGGACTTCAGGTGGGTGGGGTGGCCGTGGGGCTAGAGTTCTCCTAGTGTAGGTGGAGGGCAGAGCCAGAGAAATGCCAACTTGTCCTCTTACTGTGAGCTTGTTCGTACAGCTCAGCTGGGGGTGGCTCGGAGGACAGTTCACATGACTGTGATGCCCAGTGTCACACGTTCCCATGCCCACTGTCATCTGGTCGATCCTGGGCATGGACAGGCATCATCATCCGGCACACACCGACGAGCAAACCGAGGCTCAGAGGGGACCGCAACTCACTCAGCAGTTTCCATCACGGACGTCATAGAAAAGGAAGGTGTGCAGAGAGCTCTGTTTCAACCTTCGCTCTGTACACACGGGGAAACCGAGGGCCGGGAAGTTGACGTATGTGCTCATGGTCACACAGTGAGGTAAGCGATGGAGATAAGCCCCACTGAATCTTTCTCTTTAATTCCCAATCGTCATCTATCTTGCCTCTCCCAGCTGAAGCTGGACTAGTGCACCCTGAGTCTCCAAACTGGGGACAAACCCCTCCCAGCCTGGTGTGTCTGCAGTTAGAGCCCAAATGCTTGCCGTCTATTTCAGCATGCGCATCAGTCTTCTCTCTGATTCCCTTTCCTTCCTCCACCTCCCCCAGGTGTCTCTTTGATTTTAGCTGATGTGGGGCAGCTCAACTAGGACTTGCCACAGATCCTGCTCGGCTAGAAGATTCTAGCCTTGTTCCTAGTAGCCCCCAGGGGCTCCGCTCACCTTGAGGGAAGGCAGAAGGACAAACACCAGCTGGGTCACAGTGCGAAGGACCGACTGGCTGTGGGCACCCTCTCCTGGCCTGACAGCCTGTACCCAAGCCCCAGGTTTCCTGCCAGGCGGCCACGGCGCCTTTGAAACTTGAGCCTGTGTTGCTGCTCTTTTAAAAAAATGATACATTTTAAAGCAATAAAATCTGCACATTAAACGTTTCATCCTGGCTGCAGCAGCAATGGCTCCGACAAGATTCCAGCTCGCTTTCCAGGCAGCTTTGCCAGGGGAGCTCCCATTATCTCCAAGCTCTGTAGAACTTCACCTCTAAAACACATTTGCAAGGGATATGCTGTGGGTTTGAAGGAGATGCAAAGCAATACTCTTCTGAGTAACCCTCGGGTCAAAGAGGAAATCACAATGGAAATAGAAACAGAGTTTGAACTGAACACAAATGAAAATAGGAAGAAATCAAAACTGGTGGGAATGCAGCTTAAAGAGTTCTCAGAGCAGGCGTTCCTAATCTGGGGTAAGAACTCAGGGACCCTCTGAATTTGGTTGGCAAAAAAATTGTATGTTTGTTTTAAATAACCTGGAGCAAAGACTTAGCATTTCCTTCAATTAGGAATAATGGCAGTGGACCACAATCCTATTAGTGGCATGTGCGACGTTGTCACTGATAGATATCATGGATATTGAATCGACATTGCCCATCAATTTAAGCATCCAGACAATTTATTTTCTCTGCCTCCGTCTCACAATGTGCACTCACGCTTGCCTAGATACAGGGACACAAATGGCAACAGTTTATGTTTTTTATTGCTTTATGAGCCATGCCAGCATAAGCACTGAGGAAAGATGCCTAGAATTTTGCCAAAGAGGTGGCACGGGCAAGATTTCCAGGTTACCATACATAGAAACAGGTGTATCTTGCACAGAGGCCAATTGACTAGATTCTTACAGCAGTCTGAAAAGGTCTCAGATCTGTTATCAGTCTCATTTCCTCTTTTTTTTAAACCCTTTTTACTTTGAATAGTTATAGATTCACCGGAAGTTGCAAAGATGGTGGAGAGACGTCTAGTGGACCCAGGATGGTGGAGACCCAGCTTCCTCCATTGGTTACATCTAATGTAACTACAGCGCAATATCAAAACCAGGATATTGACATTGGTGGAAAGTGTGTATATAGTTCTATGTCATTTTTACCACATGTGCAAAAATTTGTGTAACCGCCGCCACAGTCAAGAGACAGAACTGTTCCGTCACTACAAAGATCTCCCTTGTGCTGCCCCTTTATAGCCATGCCCTGCTTTCGACTGTCTCTACCCACTGGCAACCACTGATCCATTCTCTGTCTTTGTAATTCGGTCATTTCAAGACTATTATATAAATGGAATCATCCAGTACGAGACTTTTGAGATTGGCGTTTTTCTCTTAGATAATGTCCTTGACACCCATCCAAGTTGTTGCATGTATCAATACTTGACTCGTTTTTAGTGCTGTGTAGTATTTCATGGTATGGATGTACCACAGTTTGTTTAACCATTTACTAATTGTAGAACATTTTGGTTGTCTCCAGTTTTTGCCTATGAACAATTGCGTACCTGGTTTTGTGTTTTGCGTACATGTTTCATTTCCCTGAGATAAATACCCAGAAGTACGAATGCTGGGTTGTATAGGTGTATGTTAAGTTTTTAAAGAAACTTCCAAACTATTTTCCATATTGTTGTGCTATTTTGCATTCCCACCAGCAACGCACGAGAAATCTCATTTCTCTGCCTTTTTGCCAGCATTTGGTATTGCCACTATTTTTTGTTTGAGCTGTTCTCCTGGTGTGTAGTGGTACTCCATCGTGATTTTAATTTGCATTCCCCAGTGGCTAGTGATGTTGAAGCTCATATTCTTACTTATCACCTTATATTCTCTTTAGTGAAATGTCTCCTCTTTTGCTTATTTTCTAATTAGATTGCTGGGTTTTTTATACTGTTGAGTTCTTAAAAATTGTGGTAAAATACACATAAATTTTACCATCTTAACTATTTTTAAGTGCACAGTTCAGTAGTGTTAAGTATATTCCCACTGTTGTACAACCAATGTCCAGAATGTTTTCATCTCGCCAGATTGAAACTCTATACTCTAACCACTCCCCTTTCCCCCTCCTCTCGGCCCTTGATAACTACCGTTCTACTTTCTGTCTATATTAATTTGACTACTCTAGATACCTCATATAGTATTTGTCTTTGTGTGACTGACTTATTTCACTTAGCATAATGTCCTCAAGATTCCTTCACGGTGTAAGATATATCAGAATTTCCTTCTTTTTTATGGCTGGATGATTTTCCACTGTATGTATATACCATATTTTGTATACCACCCATCTATCAATGGGCACTTGGATTCCTTCCACCTCTTGGCTATTGTGATAATGCTGCTATGAACAGAGGTACAAACATCTCTTTGAAACCCTTATTTCAATTCTTTTGGATATATACCCAGAAGTAGAATTGTTGGATCATATGGTAATTCTACTTTAAATTTTTTGTGGGACCACTATATTGCTTTCCATAGAGGCTGTACCATTTGACATTGCCACCAACAGTGCACGAGTTTCCCGTTTCTCCACTTCCTCACTAACACTTGTTGTTTTCTGGTTTTTTGGGTAGTGGCCATCCTAATGATTGTAAGGTGATACATTGTTGAGTTTTGAGAGTTCTTTGTATATTCTGGATACTAGTTCTTTATCAGATTTGTGGTTTGCAAGTATTTTCTCTCAGTCTTCAGCTTATCTTTCTATCTTCTTAGCATGATTCCACAAAAAATTTTATAATCTCAAAGTCCAACTTGTTGATGTTTTTCTTTTATGAATCATGTTTTTGGTGTCATGTCTAAGAACACTTCCCTGGGCCCTAAGTCCAGAAGGTTTTCTCTGAAAAGGTTTTACAGTTTCATGTTTTAATTTGTCTATGATACATTTGAGTTAATTTTTACATAAGATGTTCAGTTTAGGTCAAGGTTCATTTTTTCTGCCTGCGGCTAGCCGATTGCTCCAACATCATTTGTTGAAAAGACTATTGTCTTCATTTCTTTAGCTTTTAATATGGTGAATTACATCGATTGATTTTCGAATATTGAACCAAGCTTGCATCTCTGGATAAATTCCACTTGATCATGTTACACAATTCCTTTTATATATGGCTTCACATACTTTGTAACTCTTCTGTTTAGTGCATTCACATTTAGGGTGACTGTATCTTCTTGGTGGATGGATCCTTTATCACTATGTAACGTCTGTCTCTGTCTCTGGTAATTTTCTTTTCTCTGAGTGTACTTTATCTGATATTAATAGAGCCATTCCTACTTACTTTAGATTAATGTTTACATGATATATCTTTTTTCATCCTTTCCATTTCAATCTGCTTATATTATTATTTTTGAAATGAATTTCTTGTAGACATCATATAGTTGGGTCATTTTGTAAATCCACTCTGTCAATCTCCATCTTTGACTTGGTATGTTTATATAGTTTATAGTTAATACAATTACTAATATGTTACGACTTAAGTCTGCCATTTTTTTTAAAGCTTGGCCCTGAGCTAACATCTGTTGCCAATCCTCTTTTGATTCTTCTTTTCCTTCCCCGTAAAGCGCCCCCATACATAGTTGTATATTCTAGTTGTAAGTCCTTCTAGTTCTGCTACGTGGGACGCCACCTCAGCATGGCTTGATGAATGGTGCCAGGTCTGCACCCAGGATCCAAACCCGCGAAACCCTGGGCTGCTGAACCTAACCACTCAGCCATGGGGCCGGCCTTAAGTCTGCCATTTTATTTATTTATTTTTTGCTTTCTGTTGGTTTTCTCTTGTTTTTTATTTCCTTGTTTTCTTTCTCCTGCCGTCCTGTGGATTATGTGAACATTTTTTAAGAATTTATTTAGAATTATCTATGCCATTTTTTTTTGAGGAAGATTAGCCCTGAGCTAACATCTGCTGCTTATCCTCCTCTTTTTGCTGAGGAAGACTGGCCCTGAGCTAACATCTGTGCCCATCTTCCTTTACTTTATATGTGGAACGCCTACCACAGCATGGTTTGCCAAGTGGTACCATGTCCACACCTGGGATCCGAACCGTCAAACCTTGGGCTGCTAAAGCGGAATGTGCACAATTAACTGCTGCACCACTGGGCCGGCCCCTAATCTATGCTATTTTGAGTGTATCTCTTTGTATAGGAGTTTTTACAAGTGGTTGCTTTAGGTATTCCATTATATATTCATAAATTGTCACAATCTACTGGTGTCAACATTTGTCAGTTTGAGTGATGTGTAAGAAACCTTACCTCCTTTGGATCCTCCACTCTCTCCCATTTATAATATAATCGTCTTAAATTCTTCCCCTACGTACACGGAGACCCACATCAGACAGTATGACAAGTTTTGCTTCACTATCAAACATAATTTAGAAAAGTCAGGAGAAGGAAAGTCTTTTTGCCCGTAGTTTTACTCTCTCTGTTGTTCCTTCTTCTTTCCTGATGGTCCAAGATTCCTTATTTTACCTTTTCCTCTCTGTATTCCCTCATTGTTCCATCTTCAAGTTGAAGTTCCTTTAGCCATTCTTTTGGGATATATCTGTTGGATACAATGATACAAATTCTCTTAGTTTTCTTTCACTTATTAGTATCTTGATTTCTTTTTCATTTCTGAAGGATATTTTTGCTAGATATAGGTTTCTGGTTTGCCAGCTCTTTGCTTTCAGCACTTGAAAAAAAATGTTGTGCCACTTCCTTCTGGCATCCATGGTTTCTGAGGAGAAACCACTGTCATTCAAATTGCCCTTCCCCTATAAGTAAGGTATTGTTTGTCTCTGCTTTCAAGCTTGCTTTTTGTCTTTGGTTTACAGAAATTTGACTGTAATATGTCTTGGTGTGGATTTCTTTGGAATTGCAGTTTCTTAAATTCATAGTTTTGTCTTTTGCCAAACTCAGGAAAATTTCAGTGATTATTTCTTTGAATATTTTTTCAGCCTGCCAGCTTTTTCCTTACCTTCTTGGGCTCTGATGACAGGAAAGTTAGATCTTTCATTAAAATTCCACAGTCCCCGTTCATTTTTTTCAGTCTATTTTCTCTCTGTGGTTTAGGTCTGGTAATTTCTATTCTTCTGCAAGTTCACTGGCTCTGTCTTCCGTCTTCCTCATTCCGCCATTGAGCCAATCCATTGAACTTTAAAATTTTGAGGGGCGAGCCCTGTGGCATAGGGGTTAAGTCTGGCATGTTCCATTTCAGTGGCCCTGGGTTCATGGGTTTGGATCCTGGGCACAGCCCTACACCACTTGTCAGCCATGCTGTGGTGGTGACCCACGTATAGAGTGGAGGAACATTGGCACAGATGTTAGCTCAGGGCTAATCTCCCTCAGCAAAAAAAAAAAAAAGAGAAAGTTTGGCAATGGATGTTAGCTCAGGGCTATTCCTCTTCACCAAAAAGAAAACGTATATATATATATAGGTTAGTGTATTTTTCAGTTTTAAAGTTTCTATTTGGTTCTTCCTTACATGTTCTATTTCTTTCCTGAGATTATTATTTTTTTTTACAAAATTTGTTTCAAAAGTGTTTGTAATTCCTTGTTGAAGCATTTTTATGATGGCTATAAAATCCTTGTCAGATAATCCTAACGTCTGTGTCATGTCAGTGTTGGCATCTGTTGATTATCTTTCTTATTCAAGTTGAGATTTTCCTGGTTCTTGGTGTGGTGAGCGATTTTTTGATTGAAACCTGGACATTTTGGGTTTATTATTATGAGACTCTGGATCTTATTTCAATCATCTGTTTCAGCAGGCGTCATCTGTGGGGGAGGGAAAGCAGAGTGCTGTATTGTCATTGTCAGGTGCAGATGGAAGTCCAGGTTCTCCATTTAACCTCCGTTGACACCATGGTGGGGGAAGGACTCCTTGTTACGACTGTGTGGGGATGGGCATTCAGGCTCCTCACTAGGCCTCTGCTGATGCCACCCAGCCTGGAAGAAGCAGAAGTGCCTCATGTCTGCTCCCCAAATGGCCTCCACTAACGTGATGGGGGTGGTGGTGGAGTGGCCTCCTTAACTCTGGGTGGTGCTGAAAGTCCTGACTCTTCGCTAGGCCTCCTCTGACACCACCTCAGCGGGAAGCGGGGGGAGAACCTTGATCTTGCTGGGTGAGGGTAGAAGTCCGGGCTCCCCCCATTATCTCTGATGACACAGCAAAGAGAAGCCCCATTACTACTTAGTGGAGGTGGGGGTCCCATTTCTCCACTTGGCCTTTTTTGACACCACCCTGAGCGGGATGGGAGAGAGCTGAGTACCTCATACAGCCTGATGAGGATGGAAGTCTATGCTCTCCACTCAGCCTATGCTGGTGGGTGGGGGTGGGGCTGAAGTTTTCCTTTGATGTTTGGTTGGAGTAGAGCAGTTATTCTCTAGAAGTTTTCTGTCTTGTTAAGCTGCCCCTTTCTTGGTCCTTTGTCTAGAGACAGTGGACTTTTCTCCAGGCTTTCCTTATGTCTCCCACGCATTGACATTTCTAGGTTGCCAGCTTCTCCAACACCCAATGGAATATATGAGGCAAGAAGAAAATCCAGGGCCTCTCTTGAGTCGTTCCTTGGGTCCTAAAGTCCCCAGCCAGTCTCTCGTCTTCTCTCCACCTTTCAGAGTCTTGTATTTATTTTGGATATGATGTCCAGTGTTGTAGCTGTAACTAGCAGGAGGAATAGGGAGTATGCTTATACTATTCTTCTGGAAGCAGAAGTCCAGTCTCACTTACTAAGACGATGACTGAAGAGAGAGAAAAAAAAACAGGTCAAGCTTTTCTGCAGATGTTGGGGCTCTTCGCTTATCTTGCCCTAAGTCTCTGTCAGCATATTGGAGAGCCAGTTCGCCTGAAGTTCTGGGCATCTCCATAATTAATACCAGCCCTTGGTGTGGTTATTAATAGTGCACCTCCGCCGTTTGGCCTTACCGGTTTTGATTGAGTGTGTTCAACCTTGAAGAAGGAAACTTGCTAAATAAGCTGGTTTTGTGAGTCACTTTATCATTAAGGTGAACAACAAGTTCCTTCAGCCCATCGATGCTTTCACACCAGGGTTTGATGTCTCAGAAACCCCGGCCAGCAGCTCTCCTTCTAAACGGGCATATCTTGTTGAGGTAGAAGAAGCTTTCCAAGGCACTTTCCACAGGATGAGTGTTCAAACCACCCCTTAGTACAGAATTCACCCATTTCCCTCCCCACTGGGAGCACTGAGGGAACCAAGACGCAGACCCTTGGAGGTGCAGCCTTAAGGTGAGCGAGGCGAGCGTTCTGGCTCACTCAGGATGCTGCTGAGCCCACTGCTGCCTCTCCTGCACTTGTGCCTGTCAGAATTTCAGCTGCATCTGTTCCCTTTCTCCAGCCAACACAACGGTTTGCTCAGGAACTCAAATGATCTTGTTGAAAGTTTCTTAGCCAGTTATTTCACCATCAAGAAATTTGCATTTAACATCTCACAGGCATCATCGTTGTAAACATTGTGAACAAAGGCCAATAAAATGCCCTAAACATCAACATCTGTTCAGTCGCACAACTGTGAGGTAAAGAGCCCACTTAACTCTGGTCTCCTGACTGGCTGTTCATAATGCCTTTTGGAACACACTGAAGTGCGTTATTTTATGGTTCAGGCTATAAGGGCATTTTTTTCCAGCTTAGCTCCTTCTTTTGACCCAAACTTTCGGCCATATCTATAGTTCGGTCCTTCACCTTCTCTCCCTCTCCCCTTTGACGTGGGCTTTTCCTTAGAAGGTGATTTTTAAAAAATTGTGGTAAAATACGTAACGCAAATTTACCATTTTATCCATTTCTAAGTGTACAGTTCATGGCATTGAGCACCTTCATGTTGTTGTGCAGCCATCACTGCCCTCCATCTCCAGAACTTTTTTACCTTTTATAACTGAAGATCTGTACCCAATGAAGCAGTAACGCCCCATCTCTCCCCCTCCAGCCTCTAGTGGCCACCATTCTACTTTTTGTGTCTATGAATTTGACTACTCAACGTACCTCATGTGAGTGGAATCATGCATTACTCATCCTTCATAACTGGCTTATTTCACTTAGCATAATATCCTCAAGTTCCATCCATGCGGCAGCATGTGACAGGATTTCCTTCCTTTTTAAGACTGCATAATAGTCCATTGCTTATATACACACCACATTTTGTTTATCCATTCATCCGTTGATGGACACTTGGATTGCTTCCATCTTTTGTTTATTACAAATAATGCTGCTATGAACATGGATGTGAAAATATCTCTTTGAGACCCTTCTTTTAATTCTTTTGGGTATATGCCCAGAGGTGAAATTGCTAAATTATACGGTAATTCTATTTTTAATTTTCTGAGGAACTACCACACCGTTTTCCATAGCAACTGCACGACAAACATGGAACACCACAAAATTGCATGTCATCCTTGCACAGGTGCTATGTTTGTCTGCTCTGTATTGTTCCAATTTTAGTGTATGCGCTGCCAAAGCAAGCACCCAAGGTGATTTTAAACCGACCTTGATGCGGGCTTTAGACACTTTTTAAATGTGCTTGTTTGCTTGCATTTTTTCACTATACAGTTCCTTTTCTATACCTCTCTTTTTTCAAGTTGCGAAAAAATGTGTTAATTATTATTAAAAATGTTTCTGTGTGGATTTACTGTTGTTTTAAAATAATACCCTTATCATTTCATAAAAAGAATACACCCTCATTTAAAAGTTGAAGCACCATAGAAACCTTTTTTAAAAAGGGCAACAAATCGTCCCAAATCCTACCATCCAGAAGTAAGTAGTGTTAATATTTTCAACACTATTCCAACCATCTCTCTCTTCACATTTAGAGACAGAAAGATGGATTGATAGAAATAATTTTATAGGAACGGGATTATATGGCACATACTATGATAAAATAAAAAGTTAAAATGAATTTTATTTTAAGTCAGAAATTGGAAGAATACTGAAGTGAAATTGAAGACATGCTAAACTTCAGATGGATATCTCCCCACTCTGAGATATACAAGTTCCTAACGTGCCTTCTAGATTGAGATATGGAAAACATTAAAAGATGGAAGCCATTATGTAGATCTTGCTTCATGCTTCAGTTTTTTATTTTGTGGACAGAAGTCCCATCACATGTTAGATAAGGTAATTAACACCTTAGTCTTCTCAGCCTCCTCCCTCACTCTGTGATTTTGTTTTATTCCTTTTACTTTGTCAAGATTTATGAAGTAGATATTATGAACTGTTCATGTGATAGTTCAATATTTACATGGATAGTTACCATCAGGCTTTTTCTCAGTGTTACCATCTCCACTCTCTTTATTTTGCTTCCTTCTTGCGTGCCTGAGTTTCAACACAGAGCATCCTTGCAGGAGGGGTTCACAGGTGCCATATTCCCTGAATTTTCTCAAGCTAGAGAATGTCAGCTGATTATCTTTATGCGTGAATGATAATTTGGCTGAGTATAATATTCTCATGCTGTATATTAGTCTTTCCTTCAGAAACTTTTTAGCCACCTGTCCATTTTTTTTTGGCATCAAATTTGCTATGGAGAAGTCTGAGGTGACTTGTTTTATCCCTCTGAATTCCTGAAGAGTTATTTCTTCACCTTTGAAGTTCAATAGTTTAACTATATTGTGTTCCCCTGATATGAGGTATGTCCTTTCAATATGAAAATACAGTTCTTGTATTTCAGGGAAATTTCCCTGTATTCTGTCTCTGAGCTATTTCTATCTTACTTGTGTTGGGGTCTTTATGTCAGAGGCAAAAGTCACTCTTCTTTTGGCCTGTTTTTGCTCTAACCTCTTTGTTTTTCTTCTTTTATTGTCCTGGGGTGATTTTTTTAATGTCATTAATTAAATTTTAAGCCCCTATTCCTTATAATTTATTTATTATAACTTATATGTTGTTGTTTTGGTTCTTGATTTTTCTCTTGGCTGTTCATTTTCCTTTTTCATCCAATTCCGCTATTCATCTCTTGTCTTTGAGCTGCTATTTTATTAGCATTCTCACTAAGATCTTCTAGAACACTCACCACTGATGGGAAGTTTTCTTTTATTTACCGAGTTACGTTTTTTTCCCCGCTGAAGTCTTTGTCTGACTTTTTCTTACTTTTGAGGATATTTAATATTTTACCATCATCTTTGTCTTCTCCTCTAGCCTCCTCTTTTCTCCCTCCTCCCTCTGTTCCTCCCCTCTCTCCCGCTCCTTCTTTTCTGCAGCAGATTCGACTGGTGACTGTGCCACGCATCGGTGGACTCCTGCTCAATGTAGGCAGCTCCATCGGGACCTTCTGTTCTCCCTCACTCAGTGAGGATGGATTCTGTTTGAGGCCTCTCTGAGACAGACCCACAGGGTGAATCTCACACCAATGGCCAGGCTCCTGGATGGTCACCATTTCACAGTTTCCTTTGATGGCACAGCAGCATGCCCAGCACAGTTTCACAGTTGGCTCAGGAAATAGCAGTGCTGTCACACAGATTACTTAGCTCGGGCTATGACAGCGAGACAACATGAAGGAGATGTTCTTAGTGTGGTTCCCCTGGTCAGCCTAAGTGCCAGGGGCTATAGGAATGGAATTGTAGTTTCCGCTTCCCTCATCTCCTCCTTCCCGGCATGGACACCCAGTTGTCACTGATCAAGCTAACAGGGTCAGTATTTAACCCAGGCACAATATGTGAAATGCATTTATACCTGCGAATGATTGCTATTGTTGGCCTCATGGTGGACATTCCTTCCACATGAACTCCTACTGCACTCACCTTAACTGGGACCAATTGGTCTCTCCCCTTCAGGTTTCAGTTTGGGGTCTGGGGTGGCTCTCTCCTCCAGTGTAACAAACTACCCAGAATACAAGCATTTTATTTTATCTCATGACTTTAGGGTCCAGGAAGTTAGGCAGGGCTTGGCTGAGTGACTCTTCTGCTCCATGTGGCATTGCCTGGGGTTTTTCAGTTGTATTCAGATTTTGGCTGGTCTAGTCTGGAGGGTTCAGGGTGGCTTGATTTACACACTGGGTGTCTTGGTGGGAAGACTGGAAACTGAGCCCAGCTGGACCCCTCTCTCTCTCCTTGTAGTCTCAGCGCCTTCAGATGTGGTGCCTCCAAGCCAAGGAGTTGGACTTCTTGCATGGTGGCTCCAGGCTCCAAGAGCCATTGTTCCAGGAGGCGGGAAGTGGATGCTTCCTCCTGGGCCCAGAAATTGTCACAGTGTCACTTCCAGAGTGCTCTATAGGTCAAATCCACCACAGATCTCACCCAGATTTGAGGAGAGGGACATAGGCCCTACTTCTCAATAGGGGAAGAATTTACAGTCATTTTCACTCTTCCAAACTCTCCATCTACTTTTCCATAATATGAAGGCTCTATGAGAGACAGCAGAATGCTGCTGCTTGCACATCCCTCTGGGAAGGCTGGGTCTGTTCTCCTCTGAGGTCTCATTGCATGCTCTGGACCAGGGTCCACTCCACATGGTCTGGAGGTGTCCATCTCCCATAGGTCTTGGGTGTCTTCCTCCAACACAGCAGAATGCCCCCTCATGTGACAAGCCCAACAGCATTTCCTGCCTGAGTCCTGCTGTAGTGGGGTATAGGGAGCTCCACTCTTGAGGGTTAAAAACAATACTGTCCCCACTTCCCACTCGTAGCCTCAGTTTCAGTCCCCTCGATGGGAGTGTGCCCGAGAGACCGTAGGATAAAGCATGATTTTGTTGACTCAACTTCCTTCCCCAGTCTTTCCTCTGGGTAGTGGGGACACAGTTAGGGACTGTGCCTCATGATTTTGCACCAGTTACGTTTTTTCGTTGCCCGATTATCACTTCTTGAAGTTTGTGGCATCAAGCATATGATACTCCTTTTCTCGTTTGGTTGTTGCTAGTGAATTTTTGCTATTTAGGGGAAGGAGTACTTTTTTGTATTTCACTAGATATTAAATAGGCAGATGCTGTCACCTTCTCTATTCCACCATCTTTTCTGGATATCACATCTTGGGTTGTTATCTTATTTTGAAATAATTATAGATTCACAGGAAGTTGCAAAAATAGTATATAGAGGTCCCCTGTACCCTTCACCCAGTTTCTCCCAAAGATAACATCTTACGCAACTATAGCACAATGTCAAAACCAGGAAGCTGACATTAGTGCGATCCACAGACCTTCAGATCTCACCGGTTTTACATGCCCTCACTTATGTGTGTGGGGGTGTGTGTATATTTAGTTCCATGCAATTTTATCACATGTATTATTCATATAACTGTAACCACAATCGTGATACAGAACTGTTCCATCATCACAAAGATCCTTTGTGCTATTTTTATATATATATGTAAATATATATATAGTCAAATATATATATAGTCATACCCACAACCAAATATATGTAGTCAAATATATATATATAGTCATACCCACAACCCTGCCTACACCTCCCCCACTCCCTAACCCCTAGCAAACACGAGTCTGTTCTCAACCTCTATAGTTTTGTTATTCGACAATTTTATAAAAATGGAATCATACAGTATGTGACTTTTCGTAATTGGCTTTTCCTCCCACTCAGCATAACACGCTTGCAATCCATCCAGGTTATTGTGCGTGTCAAGTCCATTCCTTTTTATTGCTGAGTAGTATTCCACTGTGTGAATGCAGCACAGTTCGTTTGACCATTAACTGATTGTAGAACATTTAGGTTGTGCCCGGTTTGGGGCTATTACAAAGACACCTGCCGTGAACAATCCAGGACAGGGTTTTATGTGGACATCAGTTTCGTTTCTTGGAGATAAATGCCCAGGAGTGTGATGGCTGGGTCAAATGGTAAGTGTATGGTTAGTGCTTTAAGAAGCTGCCAAACTATTTTCCAGAGTGACTGTGCCATTTTACATTCCCACCAGCAATGTATGAGAAATCCATTTTTGATGTATCCTGGCCAGCATTTCGTTTTTGGTATTGTCACTGTTTTTAAATTTAGCTCTCCTAATAGGTTGTATATTGGATTTAAAATGTCACTTCAAGAGTGATGGTTCCACACAGCTATCGCTCCAGGTTTTTCTGAAGCAAAGGTGTGACAATTTAGGTTCGGTTGCAAGCCGCAACAATAAACCTCACATTGAAAATAAGCTTTAAGCCATCCTGCACTTTCCCCCCAATATTTACTACATTGTGGTAGCATCTTCTTCATTCTCAAGCCTCCGTGGGGAACTTCAGCGACTAGGACAAGGCAACCACAATACTTGATGCTTTAGAGTTCTGGATTTTCTTCATTATCTGGCTGGCCTATTTCACTAATTTCAAACTTATGCTCTAGACTTCCTGTTTCTAACCACAGACCCATGGTCCCATTTGAAGACATAATTTTTAAATGATTGCATTCTGAAACGATATAAGAAGAATGAAACCAAATCCATAAAGTACAGAATTTGGGGGTGATCTGGGAATTCACTCGGGTGAAATGTTAAAATAAGCGTATTTCCACATTTTTAAAATAAAGTATTTAATAGAGTCTATTTTTGTTAGGAAGTTGAATGATTTGTACAATGAACTTTTATGTGTCAAAAGTTAAAAGGAAAAGATTATCAATTTCGCTTCAAAAATCGAGATATGCATTTTTCTACCATCTTCAAGCAGATTCCACCTAACAGTTTCTCTTCTTCTGGTGGCCGGGGCTGGTCACATGGGCCAGTGATGTCAGCATTAACTGTGCTCTCTGAAGTCTTTGCGCCTTCCCTGATCACTTGGAGATGGCTAGCCCTAACCCTGATTCTAACCATATTGTTAACATAGCCGGGCTCTTGGAAGCACCAAAAGTACTTATTTTTTAATCACTGTTTGCCTAACACAAAAAGCCTCAGTACCGAGTGTGTGCAGGATGAGATGTAAGTGAGAAGTAAGCCAATCCATCCCATGGAATTCTGGAAAGGCCCAGTATGCAGCAGCACTGAGCAGGCTGGAGGGGAGGGGTGGGGCTACAAACCAGGGGACTTGTTGAGGGACTTTATGTGGGATAAATAGTTGAATCCTCTCCTTGGATCCTGTTTCCCACTTCTGTGCACACAATGCCAGCAGACCGACTTAAACCTTCTTGTCTCCTCCACCCCCAAAAGAAAACTGGAAGTTTGTTCTCTGGAGAAATTGAACACAAGATGTCTGGAACTGAGATGGGGCATGGGGATGAAGACAGCAAAATTAACCAAAGGTCCACGGATGAAACAATTCCATCATCAACCTCATTTCCTTCTGCTCAGTGTGAAGACCAACCCGACCCCCAATAAGGTAGGAGAGAATAAAGTTTTTCTCTGGAGAAACTGAATTGCCTTGGAGAAAAAGCTTCCACACACTGATATTTTGGTCATTGACCCATGCAATGGCTAGCTTCCTTCCTCATCACCCTAATATAAACCTATTGTGCATGAATCTTGCCCAAGCCACTGAATTTTCAGCCAGTTCTTAAACACAGACAATCCAAGGTCACCAGACAGATGAGAAAAATCTTTATCCTGAAAGAGAGAAATGAACATAAAAAGCAAAACTGAAAAAAGGAATCTGGAAGAAACAGACATAACATAGGGAATGGAAGAAAACCTGAAAATAATTACCAACCCAGTTTTAATAAATATTCTCAGAGAGCTATGAGAAGGTATTGCATCTATAAAACAAGAATAAGATCCTATAAACAGCTCACGGAAATAAAATCCATAGCTCAAAGAAAAAAATGGGTGGAAGACAAAGTCAAGGAAATCTGATGTAAGACAGAACAAAAAGATAAAGGGTTGGATATGAGAATGGTGAGAAGAGGCATAGAGAATAAACCCCAGAAACCCCTTATCTGGCTGAGAAGATTCTAGAAAGAAAGAAGAAAAGAAAGAAGAGAGGAAACAGAAAGAAAGAAACAGAGGAAAGAATTTATGATAAAAATTTCCAAAATGAAGGATGCCAGGCTCCTGATTGAGAAGGCCCACATCATAAAGGGGACACATCTCAATGAGAGAAAAAAGACCCGCATTGAGGCACACCATAGAGAGGTTTAGGACCTGGGATCAGGGGATCCTGTAAAAGCTTCTAAAAATCAAAATAATGAAAAAAAAGATCATACACAAAGAACTAGAATCAAGTGGACATCAGACTTCTCAGTAGCAACGTTGGATGCCACAAAGCAACCAAACAATAGCATCCAAGATCTTATGTGACATAATCGTCAACTGGGAATTTTACACCCTGTCAGGCTATCAGTCTGGTGTGAAGGCAGAATTAAGCCATTTTCACCCAACTGTAGACAATTTGGCTGCTTGAAATTCTTTCCTGGAAAGCATTGAGAAAAGGTTCCAAAAGGTTCCAGCAAATCCTGAGTGATCCAAAAGGGGTGAAGTCACGGGATCCAGGAAACAGGGGATTCAACTCAGAAGAGCACTGATAGAAGGTGCAGGCTGACAGCTTAGAGGATGCCAGCCAGATGGAGGAGGAAGTTGGAGATGAGGATGCGGAAAGAATTCAGGATATGCATATGGGAAATTGTGCAAGTGAAAATAATAATTAATTCTTAAAAACCATCAAAAAGCCTGTACGTGAAAGGGTATGTAATGATACCCTGCTCAGCTGTGCAGTGAAATCATAAATAATTTGCTGTGTAATCACAGTGACGTAAGCCCCTAGATTCATGCGGAGTCTTTCCTTCACAAGTAACTAAGAACTCAAAGTGGCTTCAACCATAAAGGGAATTATAGGATTTTGCTCACATGATTGACAATTTTAAAGGTAGTTTAGGCTCTAGATGAGGCTTGATGCAAGGCCTCCCTAAAATCTTTAATCTCCATCTCTTCTTTTTGCCTTCTGCAGCATCTATTCAAAGTAACACAGGCTTTCCACATGGTCGCAGGGTGGCTTCCAGCACCTTCTATGGGTTTCATGCTTCCTTGTTCATCAGGAAGAAGACATTTCTCTAGGGGCTTCTGCAGAGAAATAAGGAAATTCTGTCCCAGTTTCCTCCAGAAAACCTCTCATTGGTTGATATTGGGTTACGTGCCTTTTTTTGAACCAATCACTATAGCTTGGGGGGTAGGGTTCAGCCGCTCAGGGCCCACTTCTGTAGCCAGAGATGGGGTCAGCTTCCCAGAAAAGTGGCCTCTGTGTAGGGAAGTCAAATGGAAATGGAAATCAAGATACAGTTAAAAGAGGAAAGAGAATGGATGTTAAGTGGCCAACTAGCAGCGAGAGTCTATTTTCCGATACAAATTATTTAACTAAAAGTCGTGAAATAGCTGTAGGGACAATGCAGATTGGGAGAATGAAAGAGCCAAACCCACATCCATCCTAATTCAAAATCAATAGAGAATGTCTGAAATTTATGGATCAATAAACAGCAGTTTAAACATATTATTTAGAAATGTGGAGGGAGCTAGTAGAAAAAACAGCTGCAGGAGTCATAAAGAGTTATAAATCACTCCCTCTGGGGAGCCGGCTCGGGGATAGGGTGGCACAAGGCAGGGCATTATGGTTTTTCATGTCAAGTTTTTTGTATGATTTGATTTTAAAACTGTGTTCATGCATTACTTTGATTAAAAAATTAAAAAAAAATACCCTCCAAGCTTTCAAGAAAACACATGAAATTAGATGAAATGGAAATCAAGAGGCTGCCCACTTTGCCTGGTGACAAAGACATGCAAGAGTTCAAAAATTCAAAGTGGAACCCACCCTCCCTCCCCAGCCACTTTTTAGTTAAATCCACATAAGGCCGATGTGTGCGGTGTGGCTTCACAGACCATCTAGCACGCTGTTACAAATCCCTGGAGGAAGGGAAACAAGTGCCCTGGTTTGAGAAGTGTAGATTAAGATACATCAGGGCACAGAGTTGGAAATATTTTAAAAAAGGAAAACTCAAGCTTTTCTCCCTGGAGGAAGACCAAGGCCAAGGCCCGCTGTGAGCACAACACAGTGCGATCACAGAAGCAGGGGCTGAAAAGAGGCTGGCTATGGGATGCTGTCAAGAGTTCTGCCCTGGCTCTCTCCTTTCTGCGTGGACCAAACCGTATTGCACTGTCCTACCATTTGTCACAGGCAGACAGTTTCATTGCTTCTGTTGTTTCTCCTTAGACCACAGATGCTGCCTACAGTGGCCCTCGAAGGCTCTTTCTTTAGTTGGCGTCACCAGCCTGCTCCAAAACTGTTGATTCCCCCAGGAACCCTGGACCCAGCAGGGTAGTGTCAGTAAAGAGCCATTGCTGAGGCACAGGGGCACAAATAAAGGGTGTCCCCCTTGCGGACGATAAGTATAAAAGGACAAACCACAAAGAGGAAAGTGGTTAGGCACCAAAGTCCTTCCCAGTTGCTGTATTTGGAGATAAACTCCAAATTATAAAAGAGAACCCCAATACTGGTGAATGGAAGTGGCAGGAAAGGTGCTATTTTAAAAACTGATGACTTCCTGGGGCCAGCCCAGTGGTGTAGCGGTTAAGTTCATGCACTCTTCTTCAGCAGCCTGGGGTTTGCCAGTTTGGACCCCCCGGGTGCAGACCTACGCACCGCTCATCAAGCCAAGCTGTGGCAGGTGTCCCACATATAAAGTAGGAGTAGAAGGGCACAGATGTCAGCTCAGGGCCAATCTTCCTCAGCAAAGAAAAAAAAAAGGAAAGAAAAAAAGAGGAAGATTGGCAGTGGATGTTAGCTCAGGGCTAATCTCCCTCAAAAAACCCCTTCCCCCCAAAAAACTAGCGACTTCTTGTTTCACCAGGGGGAGGTTTGTATATATCGTCAAGGGAAGATCAGATCCTAATTTAAGACAAATCCATTAACGGGAGTGTTGGTTTTGCAACTGTAAGGCAAAGCATTCTTTTCTGAAATGGAATTTTGGGGGCAGTAGGGAGTTAAACTGCTCTTCACCATGTTGTTATAGGTACGTCTTCACTTTGGGCTGAGTTCCATGTCTGCAGATCATGGAAAACAGAGACTGGAGGTCTTTCTTTTCCCCGCTTGCAGGACCCCAGAGGAGACTCGAGTGGAGGTGAGCATCTGAATGCGTGTAGGGAAGATAGAGACAAAGCAATTCTGTTGGGGAGTGGGAGCTGGTGGCCCCAGCAACACAGCATCCGGCTGGAGTCCAGGGAGGGAGATGGCCCTCTGCACAGAATTCCCTCTGCTCCACCCAAGGCTGCAGCGAAATGTACAATGTCATAATCTGGTCTTAGCTGTGCTCTGGGGGAATGGAGGAGAGCAGAAATAATCCAGAGAAACGCAACCCAGGAACAAAGGAACAAGCCGACTAGAAGTCAGACAGCTGCCTGACGGTCAAGTGACAACCAGGGCTGCTTTGTGGGACATGAGGCATGGAAGCATTCCTCAGGGGTTTTCAGAGATCCTTGGGGTGAGAAACCTGATCAAGGGTGAGGCTTTCTTCCAGGTAAGCAGTGTGAGGACTAGCGCTCTCTAGATTTTAAAGGAAAGGTTGATTTGGAAGGCTGTAGAATTCAGGAGCACTGAGGGCATTTTTTCGGCTCTTGAGTACAGCTGTGGGATGAACTCTAGTGTCTTAGCCGTTTGTTTCTGTAGTCTAGGATTTCCCCAGTTCCCCAAAGGAGACTCATAGCAAACGAAGGACGTCAAAGACCAGAACCAAAGCAAACGCCAGGTATACAGCGGGTTAGCCACGCTGCACCCAACGTTGCCACTGGACACAGAGTCACTGAGTGGTTCAAACTGGACAATTCCGGTGAGCTCACGCTCATTCCCAGCGTTCCAGCTGCAGTCTCTGATCTGTTTCTTTACTGTTACTTTCACTAACCTCCACCCTCAAATTGTTACAAGCAATTCTCATGGACTCCTGGGAAAATCTTGGAGTCCTTTTTTAAGGGGGAAAAATCAGAAGCAGAAAACCATGCAGAATTATAGAATAGCAACCCTTTCTTCTTTCTAAGTATTTCATTTCAGTGAGAATGTCAGATTCTTTGCGTGAGCCGTACGTTCAATGCCTCCGTCGGAACCTTTGCATCGCGTGTTGGTGACACATCCCTCCACAGCACATCAGGTAAGATGTTTAGTTACCGACACAAATTTCAGTCTCAGAGAAATAATCAAACTCATGCAGAAATTTTGATTCAAATTTTCATCATGAAACAAGAAAATCCCCAACTAACAATTGCACCCAATTGGAATTAGATTAACAGAGCCCCAAATTTGTATTCCCAATTTCACTGATTGAATCCCCCAGTTTTCACCCATCATTTTGCTGAGGAACAGAATGGTGGCCCCAAAGTGGGCTGGGTTTTCAGGGAAGTGGCCCCAGCCACCTGGAACCCTCAGTAGGGAGCCCCTCCCTGGTGGATTCTGAGCAGCTGCTCTGAGCGCCCTGGAGCAGGAGGAGCTCCTCTCCAGGCCTGGGGAAACCCCTCCAGATGGTGTTTCCTCTTTCTCTCTTGCTTAGAGCAGACAGAGTCCCCCAGGTTACCGGCTCGCAGGTGGCTGTCCTTTGGAACTTGGTCTCCTCTTTCCTCTCTGGCCTTCCATTCCCCACGTCCTGGCTCTTGTCTGTGGCTCACAGATTTACAAGTGCCCTGTCCAGGCGTTCAGTGGAAGGTGGGAGAGTGTAACATCTGCGCGCTGCCTTTGTCATCAGAAAGCCCGACTCAATGACTTAACCTCTGTATGACCTTGTGCAAATGATTTCAACTCGAACCTGACCTACGGGGGTAACGTGGGGTGGTTGTGATGATCAATGAGGCAATGTCTGTGTAGTGCTTGACACAGTGCCTGGCACGTGGTTGGCATCCAATAAATGCCAGTTATTAATATCACTTCCTGCTGGAAAGCAAGGAAAGGGGAAATCACTTAGTTGAGTCTGAAATACAAAATCAGTACTCTCATGTAAAACTCAATTAATAACAGCAATTGTTAGGCCAAGGCCCTGAGAGTTCTTATTTTTGGCTTGTCCTAGAGCAGAAACAGAATAAATAAACAAGACTGAATTGTTTAAGAGCATATTAACTCCTAGTTAATCAATACATAACTAAGGTATTCACTGAAGCAGGCCTGAAAGGCAAAGCAGACATTTGTCTGGCCAAGAAGGGGCCAGCCGGGATGGCAAATATGTAGCTGGTATCCTGTCTTCCCCTCCCTTGCTGCATCTCCCCTGCCTAGGGCAGACATCATTAATCAATTGCAGCATCTCATGTTGAACCTGGATTCTGCCTTATGACACTTTTTGTTTTTCTGTACTAAAGTATTTCAAAGTCAATCTCAGATGTGTGTGGTCACACTCCTGCAGGATACACGTCTAAAAAATAGAGGTGTTTTCTTATATAACAACAAGTATTATCACTCCTTACAAAATTAACAAAAAACCTTTTGTGTTGTCCTTTACCCACTTCATAGTCAAATTTCCCTGATTGTCTCAAAATCTTTAGGATTAGGTTTGGCACAGCCGTGTATCAATGGTCGGAGCTTTAAGCAGGAGAAGCGATGCAGGCATCAGAAGCGCCTGCAGGCTGCCCCGTGGAGGATGGGAAGGAGAGCTCTCCACCTCAGCATGGCTTGCTGCCTTCAATGGCTTTTTCCTGGGTGGTGGGAGCATCTATTGTCTGCTTTCCTTTCTGAGAATTGCTAGCTCCCTCAATCCTTTGTTCTGCCAGCAGCAAGGGAGCTTTCCTGTAAACATGACTCTGGGATTCCGGGATCCCCAGGTTTTCCAGGGGTGGCAGCAGCTGATGAGGCTCTACCCTGCGGTGAGTGGATGAGTGACATGAGAAGGGGGTTTTAGGGGCCCTCAGCCCCCAGGAAGTTGCGGGTCCTGTGCTGGCCGGCGGACCATGGGAGTTAGGCCTTCCCCACCAGGCCGTCCCTGGTCCTCTGCTCCCCTCTGCATCCCTCGGAGCAGACGCTCTGTGTGCTGGGGCGTCAACGCCAGTGAGCCGCAGGGACTGGCATGGGTTTTCCACTTCCTGTGCCTGTCTTTGAGGAGATTGGAGACTCAATTTCAGGATGCCTGGGCCTGCACAAAGGCGGTGATGACGGCTATTGTCTGGGAAATGGCCCATTGTGGAGCTGAGGTGGGGGGGCCAGCAAATTAGGGAGAGACTCTTTGATCAATGTTGATGCCTTCCTCGGAGAGCTGAGACTGCGCTCCCGCAGACAAAGGTCTGATTTAGTGCGAGATGCACTGAAGTCAGAGAGATGTCCTGGAGGAAGCTGCAGTGGATTTTGACTGAGATTCTTGGTCTTCGGGGTCTTGCTGAGGTCAGGGCCTCAGGTGGCAGGACGGGAACAGGAGCAGGGCAGCCTGGTAAGGGGTCACAGCAGTTCCTGGGAAACTCTGGGATGGAAAAAGGGACCCGAGGATTTGCATGTTGACTTCACATTCTTTGCGACACCGCCCTTCTACGGGAGTAAGACATTGATCTTTCCTGTCTGTCTCTCCTTTTTGTTTCTTTCCCTGCTTCCCTCCATCCCTCCCTGTCTTTCATTTCTCCATTCATTCATTTGTTCACTCATTTATCCCATGATCACTTATCAAGGGTCTTCCTGTACGTCAGTCACCGTGCCCGGGGCTTAGGATAAGACAGTGAAAAACGCAAACACGGTCCCTGCCCTCATGGGATTTCCAGGCATGAGAAGGGACAGAGGCCGACCAAGGGAACTCACAGATAATGCAATGATTACAAGTTGTAGTAAGTATTATGAGAAAAATAAAAGTGCTGAGATGGGACATTAGACTGTCTCTTTCTTGCTCCCTCTCATGTTCTGTCTACTAGTCCGTGGCTGTTAAGCGCTGAGCAGTTCCCTGCTCTCGTCCCTCTCTTCTTCACAGCCATGACTACTTATCTCCCTCCTCTGACTCTCGGCTCCGTGTTCAGCCAGCTGCCAGCGCCCCTCTCTGGCTTCAGGCAGGATGGAGTTGAGAGCTCTAGCGCAATCCTCCGGGACTCTGTGTCAAGACTTCTTGGCTGCTGATTTAGGCCTTGTCCTTGAGCCCCAAACCTATTTCTGTGCCAGTGATTCTGTCTTTTTTTAAATTTCTACACATATATATATTTTTATTTTTATTGAGATATCATTTATAGAGTGAAATACAGAGATCTTTAGTTCTGTCAGTTTCTACTTCATGTGTTTTGAAGCTTTTTTGTTAGATGCATACACATTTGGGATTGGTCTGTCTTCCTTTTTTTTTTTCCTGAGGAAGATTAGCCCAGAGCTAACATCTGTGCCAATCTTCCTCTATTTTGTATGTGGGTCACCGCCACAGCATGGCTGCTGCCCAGTGTAGGTGTGTAGGTTCGCGCCTGGGAACCCAATTCGAGCCACCCAAGTAGAGCATGCTGAACTTAACCACTAGGCCACGGGGCCGACCTCTGTTCTGTCTTCTTGATTATTTGATTCTTTTATCATATGAAAGGGCCCTCCTTACCTCTAGTAGAATTCCTTCTCTTGAATCTATTTAGTCTGATATTAATATACTCACTTCAGCTTTCTCTTATTTAGTGTTTCCATAGTGTATCTTTTTTCCATCTTTTTACTTTTAACCTCTCTGTGTTTTTATACTTAAAGTGTGTGTCTTATAAAAGGACATAGTTGGGTCTGGCTTTATTATTGTGAGAAAATTTCTGCCTTTTAATTGGAGTGTTTAGTCCATTTACATTTAGTGTAATTATTGATTTGGTTGGATTGAAAAGTACCGTTTTGTTATTCAATGTCTATTTTTCCCTTGTGTTATCTTTTCATTTTCTTCCCTCCTTTCCTGCTTTCTTTGGTTCTTGAGAATTTTGAGCCTTCTATTTTACTTCATCTACTAGTTTTTTACTTATATCTCTTTTTAAATGGTTGCTCTAGGAATTGCAATATGTATTCTTAAATGATCAAAGTCTCCCTTGAATTATTATTATCCCACTTCACATACAATGTAAGACTCTTGCAACAGTAGATGTCCAATTCCTCCCTCCTTTGTTCCATTTTTTTGACATTTTTTCTTATTTTCATGTTTGTTAACTCTCACAGTGCAGGATTATTATTTTCTTTTTAAAGAGTCATTTATCCTTTAAAGAAATTAAGAATTGAGAAAAAATTCTTTCACATTGACTCACATATATTACCATTTCTGGTGCTCTTTACTCCTTGGTGAGGATCTCAGCTTCCATCTGGTACCATTCCTCTTCAGCCTGAATAACTTTCTTTAGCATTTCTTGTAGTGCAGATCTTCTGGTGAGCCATTCTCTCAGCTTTGGTTTATTCCAAAATGTCTCTATTTTACCTTCATTTTGAAGGATATTTTTTTCTGAATACAGAATTTTAGGGTGATGGATTATCTTGAGCATCTCTTCAAATGCTGATTTACCATCTGTATATCGTCTTTGGTGTTGTGTCTATTGAGATATTTTGCCCATTTTAAATTGGGTTGTTTGTTTTCTTATTGTTGAGTTTTAAGAGGTTTTTTTTTTTTTTTTGTATATTTGGATAAGAACCCTTTATCAGATATGTCTTTTGCAAATATTTTCTCCCAGTCTGTGGCTTGTCTTCTCAATCTCTTTATGGTAATTATTTTTTCAAAATTTTTTTTCAGACCTAATCTCTCTCTTTTCTTTCTTGGGCTCCAATTCCATTTGTGTCACACTCTCGTTATTGTTCCACAGGCCACTAAAATTCTGTTCTATTTTCCCACTCTTTTTCCTCTGCGTATTTCAGTTTTTGTGGTTCAAGTGCCCTGTTTTCAAATTCACTTAGCTCTTCTTTTAGTTTTCAATCTATTGCTAAACTCATCTAGTTATTTTTTCATTCCAGATATTGCATTTTTCAGTTCTACAATTTCTATTTTGTTGCTTTTATAGTTTCCGTTTTTCTGTTGAGATTCCCCATTGGTTCACTCATTAAATACATACTCTCCTTTAAATTATTAAGTGTATTTATAATGACTGTTTTAAAGTCCTTCTCTGCTAATTCCATCGACTGTGTCATCTCTAGGTCTGTTTCTACTGATACATTTTTCTCCAGGTTATAGCTTACATTTTCCTGCATTTTAAAAATTATATACTGCACATTGTGGATGGTGTATTGTTGAGATCTGGATTTTTTCTTTTTTTTTGCAAGGAAAGATTTGCCCTGAACGAACATCTGTTGCAAATTTTCTTCTTTTTTTCCTTTCCACAAAGCCCAAGTACATGGTTGTATAACCTAGTTGTAAGTCCTTCTAGTTCTTCTATGTGAGCTGCCACCACAGCATGGCTACTGACAGATGGGTGGTGTGGTTCCGCAACTGGGAAATGAACCCAGGCCACTGAAGCGATGGGAGCTCTGAACTTCAACCACTGGACCATCAGGGCTGGCTCAAGATCTGGATTTTTGTGCTTTCCTTTAAAGAGTGTTGTGTTTTTGCTCTGAGAGGCAGTTAATGTACCAATGAATATGCTTGGTTTTAGGCTTTGATAGGATGGGTGTAGACTAGTCCTTAGTGTGGCCTTCCTTAAGTCTCTGCTGAATGTCTGGGGTGTTCAACAAGATCTCTCCTGTCTGGCTGGTCAAGCTCTGCTGTCTTCCAGCACAGTGTGACCTCCCAAATCTCTGTTTATCTCACAGCACACCAGGAGCTCTTCTCTGCCGGGCAGCACAAAGTCTCACTCTATACACACATGGCTCAGTATCCAGTCAAAGACTCAAGGGAACTCCTGTGAATTCCTGGTGCTCTTTCTCTGTGCATCTTCCAAGTCTCCTGTAACCTGCCCCATAAATTCCAGCTGCCCCCATTGCTTCACACTCCAGTCTCTGTTTCCTCCATCCAGCAAGACTTCTGCCTCTCTTTGGGCTCCCCTTTCTGTGCCAAGGTTTGGAAAGTACCCAGTGGCAGAAAGCTGGGGTGAATGTCAGGCTCACCTCATGTATTTTCCTTTCTCAAAGATAACAACCAGTTAGGAGTTAGAATCTTGCAGACATAAAAGCCAGAGAAAACGATGAAATCTTACTGACACCCCGTTTCCCTCATCCCTCTTGCAGCCTTGGCTCTCCTGGGGCCATTTTCCTGGGGGTGGGCATGTGGGAGAGGATCAGGGCGCCAGTGAGGGGAAGGGAGCCTGGAGAGGGCATCTGGGGTATTGCCTAATATATTTTGTTTACAGCTTCCCTGTGGGGGCCTAAAGAAGGAGCAGCTGTGTGTTACCAAGCTTGTTGGAGAGGCGTGGAGGGAGGGGGTGCTGAGGAGTGCAATTAGCCAACGGTTTGAGACTGATGAAGTGGATAATGAGAGGTAATAGGACAGATTTTTGAGCTAAAAAAGGAGACGGGGGAGAGACTGTTGCACATGAACCTGCTCAGGTCTGATCTGTCAGGAACTGACTCCCTGCCAAGAGGCAAAAGACCAGAAGATTCTAAGGCTGGGCCAGCACCTTCTTCCCAGACAGCCTCCTCAGGGATTCTTGTCATCATCATCATCATCATCATCATCATCATCATCATCGTCATTGTCATGATTCACGTTTACTGAGATCATACGGGCCAGGTCTTGTGCCAAGCAACTCTCATGCTTTACCTCATTCCATGTCCAAAACCACTCTAAGAAGCTGGTTTTGTTATAACCCAGTTTACAGGTGAGCAAACTGAGGCACAATGGATGAAGGACCTTCCTAAGTCACATTGTTAGTAAGTAGTGAAGCTGACTTTCTCACCAGGGTCTGACATCAGAGCCTGGTAGACGCAGTCTTGGCCTTGGTCTCACGGTGCAGGTGCATTTGGTTTCAGTGATTGTACTCGAAAAGAAGAGACATGTTTCCCCAGCACCTGCTGTGTATGAGGCTCGGTGCTAGGCTCTGTGCCAGGCATGTTACATTTCTTTTCTTTTCTTTCATTTTTCAATTATTTCTAATAACATCCAATGAAGAAGGTACTATTTTCACCCCAATTTTACAGAGGAGGAAACTGAGTACTAGAGAAATTAAATACCTTGTCCAAATAACCAAGTCTAGTAAGTTGTGGGACAGTATTAAAATGTGTTAAACTTTAGCCAACAATTGTAAATTGAATGCCTACTGTGTGCTAGGCTTTATTCTAGTTATTAGAGATGGAGCAAGGAATAGAACAGACAAAAATCCTGCCCTCATGGAGCTTATGTTTTAGTGGGTGCGGGGGAGCATTGGTAGACAATAAACAACAAGACAGATGGGAGTAAATGATATAGAGAAAAATCAGTCAGTAGAGGTGGGAAGGGAGGGTGTGATGTGAAGGATGTAATTTTTCAGACAATGTTGAGAAGGCTATATTGAGAATAGACTTGTGAGCAAAAACCTGAAGGAGCTGAGGGATCCAGCCCGTGGATATCTTATCTGGAAGAGCATTCCAGGCTGAGGGAACAGCATGTGCAGAGACCCAGAGACACAGAGTTGCCCAGCTGCCTAAGTCCGTGGACAGCATTCGTTAAAGCAGCAACGTGAACAGTATCTCCTGGGGTTGTGCCCCAAGGGGGGCCTGGGACGGGGTGGAGGCAGGGGAAGGTGTGGCTGGAGCAGGGTGTTGGAGGGGGAGAGGAGTGGCCATGACTCAGAGAAGTAACTGCTGCCAAGTGTGTGGGGACTTTTTGATCATTATATGGATGCAAATTCTCTGATGTGAGTGGAGAAGAAGGTTGACACGGTCCCCAGGAGGGCATGGTCAGCCACTTTGATAGCCTCCAATTTGTCCCTAAGTTTTCCCTCCCCCTTGGGCTCTGCCACCCTGATGCCTCCTGCCCCTTGGCTGGAGTGATCCCACTTTAAATACCAAGGTGTCCAGCTCTCTCCCTCAGCCCAGGTGAGACAGCTTGATGCTGTGACAAGAACTCACCCATAACATGTGAGCAAAGAGGGGATACCACTCCCCCATGTGTGACCTGGGCAAGCACCTGCCCTGGGCCTGACTCTACCCGTTGAGTGGGGGCCAGTGGAGTGCCCACCTTAAAGTGGGGCTGAAGGCTCGAGTGAGGTGATGCCCACCTGGGACAGTGGCGGAAGGTCATTCTCTCACCTGTATGCGAGAAGCCAGCCCTGTGATGCAAAACCATTCCCTCCTCTTCTCCTGAGTTCCCCCTGCTGGAGTTCCTCTCCTTTCTCTCCACTCATCGAAATCCCATGTGCCAAATTTGAGGTCCTCTAAGAAGTTTTGCCTGCCCTCACTGACTAACGTCTCCATGATTCCCGGGCATCATGCTCACTGGAGGGGTGGGGGAAGGGTTTCAGCACCAGATGGGCCTGAGTTCCCGGCTTGCCTGAGCCTCTGGGAATTTCAGGAAAGTCTTGGACCACTGGAAGCCTCAGTTTCCTCACCTGTGGAATAGAACCTTGTCCTGGAGAATGAAATGAGATGATGCATGGAGAGCACTTAGAAGGTGGGCTCAAGCCAATGTTCTGATGAGCACTTCTGTACGGATCCTGCCGCTTGACCCTCAAACTGTCCACCTAGAGTTTATCTAGAGCAGAGGTCAGTTAACTTTTTCTGCAAAGGGTCAGATAATCAATATTTTAGGCTTCGAATTCCGTTTGGTCTCTATTGTAGCGGGAAGGGAGATCAGCCATAATCAATCCACAAATGAATGGGTGTGGGCTTCATTTACTAAATGGGTGATGGGCTGCATCTGCCTGTGGATCATAGTTTCCAGTCCCTGATCTAGACCAATCCTCTCACTTAACAGAAGAGGAGAAAGAGGTCCAGAGCCAACAAGTCACCCTTCCTGGGAGGGAGGGCAGCCAGGCAGGGAGCTTGACCCTTGGGACTCTGTCCTGAGTTGTACTCTCATTGTTCCACGTGGGTAGCCTTCTCTCCCCTGTTTGTCAGTTGCACACATCCTAGTTACTCATTAAATATTCATTTGATTGGTTTAATATAACAATACATCTTTGACACCATCTTGGAAGCTTCTGGATTTGCCCTCTGGAGAAAGCTGTGAAATCAGAGGTGAGGAAGGAATCATGGCTGGTCCAAAGTCCCCAGGTGAGTCAGCAGCTCCCAGTTCCCAGCCCTGGAGGACCTTGCCAGCGTGACAAGGACAGCCTTGCAGCCCCAGTGTGGTAAGGCTCTGCAGCCGTGAAATTCTTCCTTTGGTTTCTCCAAGAAAACAATCCTCTAAAAAGAATCTCGTCTATTAATGTGATTATTAATCTGGAAAAAAAACCCACTTCTCAATAAAATGAATCTATGACAAGACAGATGTAATAAACCTGGTTAGGATTTATGATGTGCCCAGGCAGCGTTTTGCAAAAGATAATGTTCGCCTGTAATGTT
This sequence comes from Equus asinus, assembly GCF_041296235.1. Taxonomy (NCBI): domain Eukaryota; kingdom Metazoa; phylum Chordata; class Mammalia; order Perissodactyla; family Equidae; genus Equus; species Equus asinus. Next base: position 85,496,647 of record NC_091794.1, read on the forward strand.
GATTTGCCGGATGAGAACCATGTAATTTATTCTGTCAATGTACATAAGAAATGTTATCTGTGTGGAGAATGACTGATGGCCTCATGAAAGCTGGCAGGGAAACAAATAAAACAATTTCGGCCTTAAGAGTGTAATCACCTAACGATCATGTCCCGGTGTTTGTGACGGGGAGAGCAGGACTGGGAGCTGGGACCGCCATGAGTTGGCCGTCCAAACTTGAGGCCATTTCCCCTTGAGCTTGGCACCGGAGGGCAGCAGGGAGGACTGAGCAGCTCCCTTGACTGTCCAGATGCCTCCCTCTGGGCCTTTGTGCAGGCTGTTCTTCTACTTACCCTTCAAGGTCTGGCTCAGTGGGTCTCTTCTCCATGGTGAGCTTCTATGCTGGTAGCTCCCCAAACACATCCCCTGGCAACAACAGGGCTTTTCCCTCTGTAGGAGTCTTGCAGCCACCCTATGGGCCTCCTTTACACCACTCAACACTTGCGCCCTTGGGATTCAGTGGTTGTTGTCATCTCCTCATTGAGACTGGAGCCCATCTGGATTCGGCATCCTCCACAAGAAGGACCATTTCGTGAGTGCTCATGAGTGTTTGCTGAGTGAATTAGTACTCAGCGGTAGAGCTACCATTTATCGAACTTGGAATGCATCAGGCGCTCTGCTAAGTGCTTTCCAACACATGTTAATGGAACCACCCTGGGAGGAAGGCGCCGTCGCTGTTCCTTTTTTATGCCATGGGAGCCGAGGCTCAGAGCCCTCCTGACTCGTCCAAGGTCATATATCCAGCAAGCGGAGCATCCAGCTTCCAACTGCAGAGTGGACTGTGGTTGGATATCGAGAGCACTCCTCACCCTCTTTGCCCTCTCTGTGCTGGCTGCCCCCTCCTTGAGACCCTTTCTTTTCTTGGTTTCCATAAACCACACTCCCCTGGTTTTCTTCCCACTTTTCTGACCACTCCTCATTCTTCTTTCCAGAACCTTCTTTCTTAAATGTTGGTGTCCATAAGGCTCTGGGCTCAGCCTTCCTTCCTCCCTCAGGGGTGTGTCTTATTCACTCCTTGGCTTTCTCAGTGGAGTCTTGACTCTCAACTCTTTACCTGTGCCCTGATCCCTCTGCCCACCGTACATCCCCAGTGGACATTCCCGAGGCACTTCAAACCCAGGACGCCTAAAATGGAATTCAGCATCACTGCCCCCACGCCTGACTGCTCCCTAAAGCTTTCCCTCCTTCCATGTTCCTATTCTCGGAGACTGGTGGCACCTCCATCCACCGGAATGCCCAGGTCAGAACCTGGGAGGTGACTTGACCAGTCCCCTTACTTACCCCTCAAATGTTGATACATCACCAGGTCCTGGAGAGTCTCCTCTTGTTAACCGCTTCTGGACTCTTTCATCTGCCACTGTCTCCACTGTGACCACTCTGGTCCAGGCCACTCTTATCTGTTGGGATCTCTGAGTCTCAGCATGGACATCATCTCCCCCAGGAAGCTTTCTCACCTTTTCTGGCTGAATTTAGTGCCTCTTGACCTGCTTCCACTGTGCCTTAGAGCACCTGTCATTCTGCATTATAATGGTCTGTTAGTAAGCCATTCTCCCCTTGACTGTGAGCTTCCTGAGGGCAGGGGCTTGGTCTGATTGACTCAGCATCCACGTGCACTGTGCAGAGCCAGCCCTGGTACAGAGAAGGTGCTCAGAGGATCTTTGCTGAATGAGTGAGTCATGGAGGGATGCAGCCTGGAGGAAACAGGCCAGAGCCCTGTCCCAGAGTGAGCCGAACAGAGGAGATGAAGACCTCAGGCATGATGCAACCTGGGTCCCAGCCTCCTCTGGTCACCGAGCCTGGTACCCAGAACCCTTGGGAAGGACAGGAACCTAAGACAGCCATAGGGGATACCTTCTTTGCGATGCCCTGGGGCACTGGCTGAAGGGTCCATGGTGGGGACAGCAAAGGGTATAGAAAGAGCACATTAGGGGTGTGTCCAAGCCAAGGCCATATGGAGGCCTAGGCCATGAGGAGATGAGGCTGGCTCTGGCCTGGACAACATGGGGCTGTGAGGAGAGGCCAGAGTGCAGGACTGAGGACCTGGCAGGGCCTCTCCCTAGGGCAAGGCCAGCTGGAAAGTTGCTGGGCAGCAAAGGACAGTCCTGGGGAGGATGTGATGGTCAAGGTGTCAGACATGGGCCAAGGAAGCCTACATCTCAAAGACACACAGCCTCAAGGCCCCATAGAGGAGCTTGTATCTGGGGGACAGCCTGGGGACTGAGACAGGCAGGCTTAAGGCCAGCCACCATGGCTGGGCCAGTGGACCTTGAATCTGGGGAATGTGACTCTATCATTCGGGGTCTGGCGAGAAACAGAACTCATCTTAGATGATTTGAGTGAAGACAGTCTCATGGACGGACTACTTATAGAGATGTGGGCAGGATGAAAGGAATCAACTAGCCAGAGAAGCAGAGCAGCCGAGAGCAGGCACCACCTCTAGGTGAAGAGACAATGGGAGGAAGTGATGTTACTGGGGCCCAGTTGGGGGATGGAGCTGGGGGAGGGCCGGTGAGAGCTGTTAGGCACAGATGGAGGTAGCTGCTGCTGGAGATATGGTGCCACAGCAGGAAGGAGTAGAGAAGAAATTACCGTACCTCTCTCTCTTCCTACTCTGCCAGCACCTCACATTGGTTGAACCCAGCAGCAGGGTCAGATTCCTGAGTAAGGAAGAAGATTAGAAAAGGAAACAGAACTGGTCTGGGGCCAAGTGGGGACCAACTAGCACAGTGACTCATTATTGAGTGTCCCTGGCTGGTGTGCTGAGGATGTATCTGGAACCTTGGTGCAGAATTGACTCATATACTGGCTTGTCTATAGGTGAGGGCATGAGGGGATCTAGCTTTTAGATCTGGGAGTGTGGAGGTAGGAGAAAGATAGGCAGCCCCCCATGGAGATGAGGGCTTCCATAGTTGACCCTCTTTCCTTGTCTTGTTTTAATTTCTAGCAAGGATTGAACATGGAGTCTAGGCTGTGTTGAGGCTGAGACCATGACTTCAGGACTTAGTTTTCCTAAGTGTAGAATGGGGGCATTAGATCAAAGCATAAATTCTCAAATGGTGTTCCAAGGAGCTCCAGAGCTTAGTGGAGATGCCTTGGCGGTTGGTGGGTGTGTGGAGGGCGAGGCCAAAAGAGTTGGGTGGAGGGACCCCTGACGAATGTTAATATAGCCAGCTAAAGCAGAAAATCTTCCTTGCATTTGACTTCAGATGAGCTGGACTTGGAGCACGTCAGCCTGAATCTGGCTAATGCCAGGGACGGAGGTGTGGTAATTACAAAGGCTTTTGGCAAGCCTGAAGTGTGGTCCACGATCCACAAGAGGCAAGATATTGGGAAGCAGTTAGGGTGGGTCCCAGGCATGGTCTGGAGGATGCTATGGACAAAACTGAGGAGCCATGGGGAGAGAGGGGAAAAATCTAAGGATCACTCAATGGGGAGAAGACGGAAACATGTCCAACCAAACTGTATTTCTTTGAGGATCTCCTGGCTGAACTCTAAGTTTACTTTCCAGATGTGACTGTGTCTTCAGACACAGAGGGAAATGCCTCCAAAGTAGGTGAAGAGGGACAAGTTCTAACCAAATTCTTTGGTTCATAGAGATGCTGACCCTCAGGGAGACCACCTGCCAGTCTGTTCAGAGCATCCCTGACCTCTTGAGCGCTCTCCGTGGTCCTGAATAAGGTCTTATTGGGATTTTTCCTGAGGGCTCCATCTCCTGGTCTCTGCTTGTTTGTGCTTGAGTCCTGAGCAGGCCAACTCAGCAAGTGTGGTTTTTGCCAGCCTGTCTCTGGCCTCTACCTTTGGGTCCTCTATTCATCCTTATTCTGTAAATGTTACCATATCAGTCTCTCTCAGGGCCGACATCTTCTCTGGGGTCCTGCCCTCAGCAACACAACCTCCCAATTAAAAGATAACCTCTGATCCCAGGTCTTAGATTTCCCCACCTCCCACATAAGTCTGCCCCACCATCCTTCCAGGACCCATCTGGTTCTTAGTACAGGCCCCAGTCATAACTACAAAGAGATCTGCTCTCTGTTGCAATGTGCATGGAAAGAAACAATTGAAGAAAAGTTAATCAACACCTTTGCATGTGGAAGGCAGTTTAATTTGTTTGAATGTAGCTTACAATCATCATAGGGTATAACATTTATTGCGAAATTACAATGTGCCAGTCATGGTGCTAGGTCTTTCTCATATATTATTTCAGCCCTCTGAGGTTGTTTTTATTCTCCTCGATTATCCAAATGAAGAAACTGAGGCTCAGAGAGGAAGTGCCTTGCTCAAGGACACACAGCTAAGAAGTGATGGAGCCTGGGTCTCCCTGTTGGAGCCTGTGTGCTGAGCAACTCTACCAACCATTGTTTGGGGTTTGGGAAGAGAAACGAATGTCCCTCCAAACCTGTGAAAGGGCTCTTCTCGGTAACAAATTGAGCAAATGGTACAAAACTGCAGACAAGCGACCTAGAAAGGCTGATCAATAGCAACATCTCCAAGAAGCAGAGCAATTAGGTGCATAAATGGAATAGCTTTTCTGTCTCTAAAATAATGGGCTTATATTAATTCAAAAATATTTTCACTTCATTGTCCACGATAAGAGATCCAAGTTCGATTCCTTCTGCTTGGATCGCTCCTCCTCGTGTCCTTGCACAGCTGGCTTTTTCTCATCCTTCAGGTCTTGGCTTGAATGTCACCTCCTCAGAGAAGCCTTCCATGACCCTCCAAACATAAAGGAGGTCGTCCCTGTGGTTCTCTACTGGCCTTCTGTTATTTCCCTTTGTAGCAGCTTTTTGCATAGCACCATTTGCAGTTGCATGTGTGTGTGTGTCTGAGATGGTTCAGGCTCTTCCACTAGCCTATAAGTTTGGTGAGGCTAAGGACCACCTCCCATGCTTTCACCCCTGTAGACCCCACACCCAGTACCCTGTCTGACACATAGCAGGCACCTAGCAAGCATTTGTTGAAAAGACGGATGAATAAGTGTGGTGTGTTCTTATTTACCAGAGTTCAGAAATCCATTTTTACATTCCCTGATCTTATTTAATAACATATCACTTAAGAACAATTTGATATCTATTGCAATATATAAACTGGGAAATCATGTAAATGTGGTTGTTACTTTCTGGCTATCAATGATGCCTTCATATTCTTGGAAGGGAGAGAAGTAGAATAACAGAAAGTGCATTGCACAGGGAGTTGGGAGATCTGGGTACGAGCCCTGGCTTTGCTGTTTCCTGGCTGTGTGACCTTGAACACGACCTTTTCCCTCTCTGGCCTTGAGTTTCCTCAGCTGTAAAATGAGCTTGGACCAGTGACTCTCTAAGGGGTTTTTCAGCTGTAAAAGTTTAAACTCTGAGAATTAAGTAAACTGAACTTTTATGTGACTGAAATGATTGGACTTGGGGCATCAAAGCATATATTTTTTTTTTTTTAAAGATTTTATTTTTTCCTTTTTCTCCCCAAAGCCCCCCGGTACATAGTTGTGTATTCTTCGTTGTGGGTTCCTCTAGTTGTGGCATGTGGGACGCTGCCTCAGCATGGTCTGACGAGCAGTGCCATGTCCGCGCCCAGGATTCGAACCGACGAAACACTGGGCCGCCTGCAGCGGAGCGCGCGAACTTAACCACTCGGCCACGGGGCCAGCCCCACATCAAAGCATATTTTGACCTTCTCTCGAACTGGGACAGAATTTCATGGGGATCCAGTCCCAAGTGTCGTTTCCAGTGTCGAGGGAGGCTCCCAGTCCTCTGTGTGGTGCTGGGAGTGGTGGTGGAGGGCTGAGCTCCTCCTGGTCCTTCCTGATTGGGTCGTCCTTTTTCTTTCCCATCCTGAGAAGCCCTGTGAACTGAAGCCTAGTAAGAAAGAAGCTGCAAAGAAAGGGAATAACATTCAATGTTACCCCAATAAAAAAATAAATAAAGGAACAACAATTGTTCCCTTTTTCTCCCCCCCGCCACCATCTCCTCATCCTCAGACCACAAAGCATCCAATTGCTACTCGGTGACTGGACTGGTATGAGAGTCGGAGAAGATGCGGCTGAGTGTTTCTGGGCACCATGGGCCAAGGAGCCAAGAGAGCCCTGGAGGTCACGGGGTCTCCCTGGGCCAGTGCTGCAATGCCTATTAATCGGTATTTAAGTGGGTTCATCAGCGTGGAGTGGCTGCTGCTGCTGCTGAGCTCAGCCCGGCCCAAGGAGCCAGGAGCCAGGTTAATAACACCTTATTTAGCAGAAAATTCCACTCCACTGGAGCATGTTTCAGAGGAGTTTGATTTGAATGAGGATTGATGTCAATCCTGCAAGGCAAAAGCGTCTGAAGCTGCCGCCGCAGCAACCACTATAAAATGAGCCATTTGTGGTGACCACGGGGATACATGCAGAATGTTGCAGCACCCACATCCCTCCACCCCCACCCTGGCAGGGCAGGCACAGGGCTTGTCCATCCTGGATGGGTAGAATGGACCATCCTTGCAGGCCAGTGGGAACCTTGGTGTCTTGGAGATTCCTGGGCATGTTTTCAGCTTTGGAGCCAACAGTCCAGGGTTCAAATTTGGAGCTGCCAGTTCTTAGCTGTGTGATCTGGGGCAACTTGTGCAACCTCTCATGGTTTTGATTGACTCATGTCCACCATGGAGATCTTGACACCTGCCTCAGAGAGTTGATGTGAGGATTAAAAGAGCTGGTATGCGGTGGGTTATGTAACTAACACACTTCCTGCTATGGGGTTGGTCCTATGTCTATTTGAGATCCCATCTCACTCCTGCCCCAGGCTGAGGTGGGGACAGGGGGTGATGGGAGGAGTGTGGATCCAGCGGAGAGTTTAAGAGAAGCCCTTCCACCTCCCCCCCGGTGAGGGGGCGTGGTTCACTGTGATTCACCTCCAAGGCTTTGGCTTCAAAGCCTTGGTTTAGGGGCTCCCTTGGACTTAGGACTAGTGAAGAACGAGACCCTGTCTGAGCTCAACTCCCAAAGGTAGGGCTGGGTGGCTCCAGGTCCAGGGGTGTCCTCAGAGGTCCAGATCAGAGACAGTATGGTTGGATAGCTGGGCTCCATAGATCTGTCTGGTAAAGGGTGATGAAGAACGAATCTCTTTCCTTCTTCAGTATATGTCCCCCTGCTGTTGTTGTGATTCTTAACTTGCATTTTACAACCTGCATATGCAAGACGCTGTTGGAGAAAGAGGTCTAGAAGGGGAATCAGGAGGCCTGTGTCCTAACCTTTCCCAAGTGTCTGGCTCACTCTGAGGTCTTGGCCCATCCTTTCCTTCTTGGCCTCAGGGACCCCATCAAAGACCCAAAGCTATGGTCTCTAATGGCTGTTAGATGCCCAGATTTTGAGTCTGAACAGAGAAGCTCTGCACCATTGTCTTCACAGCCTTGGAAGGAGTCACTGTCCCCTCCTAAGGCAGGAGTCAAGAGCCAAGGCCACATGTTTTGCAGCTGCAGAGAAATAGGGCCCCGAGAATGGGTACACAGCTCCATTGTGTCTCCACTGAAGGACTTTGTGAGCACCTCTGCATGGGGCCCAGAGTGGTTCTCACATTTATTTTAAAATCTCTTTGGGCTTGCTGTTCTTAATGGTGCTGGTTTTAATTCTTCTCCTTCTCTGGCCCTTTCATACAGGAGCTGGATGACAAGGCATGGGCATGATTGTGTTTGCCCAAGTGTAGATAAGATCAGTCTTGGCAGATCTGCCGAGCCCCAGTTCCCAAAGAGAAATGGAACATAATAAACAGGTACTGAGGGGATAAATAGGGAGGATTAAATCTGAACAAAGGCACGAACATCTGGGACATACAAAAGCTTGTTCAGAGAATTGCTTGGGAGAGAAAGAAATGAAGATGAAGGCAGTCCACTTCAGTCTCCTCTGGCTCCTCTACTGGGCTCCAGGAGCACAATGCACCCGGGGAGCCTCTTGAGAGGGGTGGGTGAGGCTGGAGCAGAGCAGAATCTGTGCTCCTGGAGGATCCCAGTGGAAAAGCTCTGGCCAGCCCCCCAGCTGTCCCTGTGGCAGAGGAACACACAGGCCCAAAGCTCCCCCATGTCAGCCCTCATTTCCCCTCTGTAAGACTTACTTCACCCTCCACTGGGGATCTATTGACTCTCTTCTCTCACAAAGCCTTCTTGGACTGCCCAGAGATAAGTGAGCAGGCTCTGCTCTCCCCTGCATTGTGCCTGAGATGATTCCCTCTGGACCTACTTGTCTGATAGAGTGTGAGCCCTATTTCAACTCCTGGTTGACTGAGTGCACCAAGGGAAAGAATTTAGTTTAAAAAAGTATCTTATATGGATCTCCTGGACTGGTCTACTTCTCTGCAGCCAAGCTGCTCATATCCCCTGATTCTAGCAACCACGACTTCTCTCCAGTAAGATTCTCTTAATTGTCTTCTCCCTGCCTGTTTCATTCCTCCAATCTGTTCTTAATGCTGAGGCCATACAGATCCTCACCTATATGAAGATCTGACTATGTTAGGTCCCAGTTAGAATACTTCATGGCAGGAAAGGACTTCTTGAAAAGCACAGCAAGAACCTCCAAAAATCTGCCCCTCCATAAAAGCAATGAGAACACTGGAAAAATTGTCAAAACCAACATTTCCAGAGCTCTGGAAATTAATCAAAGTCTTGCAACAATCCAAAGGGTGTTTATTCAAGAAAAATGGCTTAATCTCAGCAAGAAAAATAAAAATAAAACTTGTGGCATTTTGTCCTATTCCCACGCCTCTTTCCTCAGCTCTCTGGCAGCCTTGAGAACCAGCAGCATCACAATCATTGTAGGTGTGAAAATCAGCAGCCGAGCAGTCACTAGATGGGGAAGAATAAGTTTTGAGCTCCCCAAATCTCCATCTTCAGAGAATTGTCACTATTTGATCTATATGGCAGCTCCCTAAAAAAGTCCCATTCATAAGGCTTGCCTTTATTTGATCTGACTCAGAACTTATTCAGTGAGACACTTTATCTGCAGAGCATTTGTCAAAAGTGATCATAGGTAATTGTTTGACATCAGTTATCCAAGTGGTGGTATCTATTGGGACAAACAAGAGGCTGGCCAAAAAACTTAAATCTGGTGAATGAGATGTCCATAGGGGACTTGAGAAGCTGACATATTCCTGGGGATCTAGAAGACCACACTCATATGCAGGGCTGTGTGCACGCCCAAGAAAGACTTAAGAAAGCCCCAACCCCTCACCTCTGGCTCATCTTGGAACTCTACACAAGCAGGAATGAACGTTCAAGTAGAGCTGTAAACTGCCACAGCCTTGAAGGTGTGCTCCAACACACACACAGAGCCCCTCAGAAAAAGATGGGAGACTTATTGGCTTAAAGCATTTGAGGAAAATCTCTCTTTGATCATTAGATAATTACTAAGCTAACTGAGCAGAGATCTCAAGGATTGTGCACCACAAAGCATGTAGACTCTACAGAATTAGTTCAGAAAAGTCACTAAGTAAACAGCAACAACAACAACAAACAGCAATAATGATGAACTCCGGAGTGGGAGAGAATCTGATTTCCAGAGTTGCCACATTGTATTATTTAAAATGCTTAGTTTTCAACAAAAAAATACAATACATGCAAAGAAAAAGGAAAATATGGTCCATACATGGGGAAAAAAAGCAGTCAATAGGAACCCTCCCTGAGGAAGCCCAGATGTTGGATTTACCAGACAAAGACTTTAAATAATCTATTATAAAATGTTCAAAGAACTAAAGAAAAACACACCCAAAGAATTAAATCAAAGTATGAGAACAGGTATTACCAAATAGAGAATATCAACAAAGAGATAGATTATAAAAAAAAAAAAGAACCAAATGAAAACTTTGGAGTTGAAAAGTACAATGATTGAAGTGAAAAATTCACTGGGAGATCTCAACAGCAGATTTGAATTGGTAGAAGAAAAGATCAGCAAACTTAAATGTAAATCAACTGAAATTATCTAGTATGAGGAACAGAAAAAGAATGAAAAATATGAACAGAGCCTCAGAGACCCATGGGACACCATCAAGCATACCAACATATGCATAATGGGAGTCCCAGAAGGAGAAGAGAGAGAGAAAGGGGCAGGAAGAACCTTTGAATAAATATGGTCTAAAACTTCCCAAATTTGATAAAAAAAGATTAATCTACACATCCAAGAAGCTCAACAAATTCCAAGAAGAATAAATTCAAAGAGACCCACACTTAGAAACATCATAATCAAAGGATCAAAAGTCAAAGACAAAGAGAGAATCCTGAAAGCAGCAAGAGAAAATGACTCATCACATAGAAGCATCCTCAACAAGATGGAGAGCTGACACCTCATCAGAAACCATGGAGGCTGGAAGGCAGTGGGATGACTTATTCAAGATGCTGAAAGAAGAAGGTCAACCAAGACATTCCAGCAAAACCATGCTTCAGAAATGAAGGCGATGTTAACACATTCCCGGATAAATAAAACCCAAGAATCTGTTGGTAATAGACCTGCCCTACAAGAAATACTAATGGGAGTCTTTCAGGCTGAAATGAAAGGACACTAGACAGCAACTCAAATCCACACAAAGGAGTAAAGAGCACAAGTGAAAATAACTACATAGGTTAATATAAAAAACAGTACAAACGCATTTTTGTTTGTAATGCTTTTATTCTCCTATCTGATTTAAAACACAGTTGTGTAAAGCAATAATTATAAAACTGTGTTGATGAGCTTATAAGGTACAAATATCTAATTTGTACAACAATATAACAAAGGAGGAGGGAACAGAAATGTATTGGAACAAAGTTTTACATATTATTGAAGTTAAATTAGTATTAATCTGAACTAAATTGTTTTAAGTTAAGGTGTTAATTGTAATTCCCAGGGCAACCACTAAGAAAGTAACAAAAAATATGATGAAAGAAACAATAGGAGGGGCCAGCCTGGTGGCATAGTGGTTAAGTTCACATGCTCTGCTTTGGTGGCCCAGGGTTCTCTGGTTTGGATCATGGGCAAGGACCTACACACTGCTTATCAAACCATGCTGTGGTGGCATCCCATATATGAAATAGAGGAAGGTTGGCACAGATGTTAGCTCAGTGACAATCCTCCTCAAGTAAAAAGAAGAAGATTGGCAACAGATGTGAGCTCAGGGCCAATCTTCCTAACAACAACAAAAAAGGAAACAAGAGGAAATTAAAATAGTACACTATAGAATGTCTATTTAACATAAATGGAAGGATAGTGGGCCAAAAATCATAAGATATAATATACATAACAAAAACGTAACATATAGAAAACAAATAGCAAATGCCAGATGTAAATCCTACCTTATTAGCAATTACATTCAATGTGAATGAGCCAAACACTCCAATAAAAGGCTGAGATTAGCAAAATGGATAAAATAACCCCCCCCCCTTGATCCAAGTATATGCTATCTACAAGAGACACATTTTAGATTCAAAGACACAAATAGATTAAACGTGAGAGGATGGAAAAAGATACACCATGCAAACTTTAACCAAGCGAGACCTGGAGAGACTATACTAACATCAGACAAGTAGACTTTAAAACAAAAATTGTTACTAGAGACAGAGAAGGGCATTTTATAATGAGGAAAGTGTCAATTCCTGAGAAAGACATAACAGTTATAAACATACACGCACCTAGCAAAGCCCCAAAATACACGAAGCAAAACCTGATAGTATTGAAGAGAGAAAGAGACAATTCAACAAGAACAGTTGGGGACGTCAATACCCCACTTTCCAGATGGATAGAACAGCTCGGCAGAAGATCAACAAGGAAACAGAAGACTGGAACAACACGACAGAGCAGACATCTGGAGAACACTTTGCCTGATAACAGCAGAACACACACTCTTCTCAAGTTCACACGAAACATTCTCCATGATAGACAACGTGTTAGGCCATCAAACACGCCTCAATAAGTTCAGAAGGATTGAAATCATGCAAAGTATGCTCTTTGTTTGCAACGAAATGAAATTAGAAGTCAATAACAGAAGGAAACGTGAGAAACTCACAAATATGTGGAAATTAAACAAGACAGTCCCAAGTAACCAATGAATCAAAGGAAAAAATCACAAGAGAAATTAGAAAATAAAGGAATTTAATGATATCAAAAGTTGATTCTTTGAAAATATCAACAAAGTTGACAAACCTGTAGGTAAACTGGTCAATAAAAAAAGAGAAGATTCAAATTATTGAAATCAAGAATGAAAGAGGGGACATCACTACAGACCTTACAGAAATAAAAAGGATTGCAGTAATACTGTGAACAACTGTATGCTAGCAAATAGGATAATTCAGGTGAAATGAGTAAATTCCTAGGCAGATACAACTTACTGAGACTGACCTAGGAAGAATGGAAAATCTAAATAGACTTATAATAAAGAGATTGAATTAGTTAAAAACAACAACACTTTCAACAAATAAAATACCAGGTTCGTGTGTCTTTACTGGTGACTTCTATCTAACATTTAAAGCAGAATTAATACCAATATTTCACAAACCTTTCTAAAAAATCAAAGAGGAGGAAACCCTTCCCAACTCATTCTATAAGGCCGTTGTTACCCTAATACCAAAACCAGACAAAAATATCACAAAAAAGAAAACTACAGGCCAAAATCCCTTCTAAACATAGGCACAAAATTCTCAACAAAATATTAGCAAAATGAACCAAGCAATATATAAAAATGATTGTACACCATGACTAAGTGGTATTTATTCTAGGAAAGCAAATTTGTTTTAACATCTGGAAATCAATTGATACAATGCACTATGTTAATAGAATAAAGAACAAAAACAACATGAGCCTCTCAATAGATGCAGAAAAAGTATTTGATAAAACCCAATTATTTTTCAAGAGAAAAGCACCGAATAGGAAAGGAATAGTAGAGTGGCCAACCCAGTGGCATGGTGGTTAAGTTTGGCGTGCTCCACTTCAGCAGCCTGGGTTTGCAGGTTCAGATCCCATGTGCAGACCTACACTACTCCTCAGCCATGCTCTGGTGGTGAACCACATGCAAAATAGAGGAAGACTGGCCACAGATGTTAGCTCAGGGCGAATCTTCCTCAGGCAAAAAGAGGAAGATTGGCAACAGATGTTAGCTCAGTGCAAATCTTCCTCAGCTAAAAAAAGTGGTAGTAGAGATCTTCCTCAACTTGATAAAGGTCATCTACAAAAAACCCACAGCTAACATAATGATGAAAGACTGATTAATTTCCCTCTAAGACTAGTGGTAAGACAAGGATGTCCACTCTCACTACTTCTATTTACCATTGTAATGTCTAGCCAGGGAAAATAGGCAAGTAAAAGAAAAATAAGACATCCAGATTGGAAAGGAAGAAATAAAACTCTCTCTATTTGCACATGATATGATATTGTATACAGAAAATACTAAGGAATATACACACACACACACAAACTATTAGAATGGGTCTAGCATGATTGTAGAATATGAAATCAATATAAAAAACCAATATTATATTTCTATGCACTATCATAAACAATCGAAAATTAAATTAAGAAAAAATTTCTATACATAATAGCATAAAAAGAATGAAATACTTAGGAATAAGTTTAACAAAAATGCAAGCCTTGTACACCAAATACTACAGTTGAAAAGTATTAAGAGAGCTAAAGACCTAAATAAATGGAAAGACGTTCCATGTTCATGATCAGAAGACTTAATATTGTTAAGATTGCAATACTCCTCAAATTGATCTACAGATAAAATGTAATCCATATCAGAATCTAACCTGACTTCTTTATTGAAATTGACAAGCTGATTCTAAAATTCATATGGAATTTCAAGGGATCTGTAATGGTCAAAATTATCTTGAAAAACAAAAACAAAATAAGAGTACTCACACTTCTTGATTTCAAAACTTACTACAAAGCAACAGTAGTCAACACAGTGTGGTACTGGCAAACGTATGGATGTACAGATAAACGAAATAGAATTGAGTCCAGAAATAAACCCAAATGTCAATGGCCAGTTGATTTTTGACAAAGATGTCAAGACAATTCAATGGGGAAAAGAATAGTTTTTTTAACAAATGGTGCTGGACCTTGGACAGCCACATGCAGAAGAATGGAGTTGGACCCCGACCTCAATCATATACATAAATTAACTAAAACTGGATCAAAGACCTAAATGTAAGAGCAAAAACTAGAAAACTCCTAGAAAAAAACAGAGAAAATCTCCATGACCTTGGATTTGGCAATGGTCTCTTAGATTTGACACCAAAAGCACAAGTGACAAAACAAAACAAAAAATAGATAAAATTGACTTCATCAAAATGAAAACTTTGTGGTTCAAAGGACACCATAAAGAAAGTGAAAAGACAACCCACATAATAGGAGAAAATACATGCAAAGCGTACATCTGATAAGGAACTTGTGTACAGAATATATAAAGAACTTTTACAATTCAATAATAAGACAAATAACTCAATTTTTAAAATGGTCAAACAATTTGAATAGACATATCTCCAAAGAAGATATACCAACGGCCAATAAATATATACTCAATACCATTAGTCACTAGGGAAATGCAAATCAAAACTATGATGAGATATCACCTTATACCTATTAGGATCGCTAAAATGAAAAAAGACAGACAATAACAAGTATTGACAAGGATGTGTGGAAATTATAGCCTTACATTGCAAGTTGAATTGTAAAGTGGTGCAGCCACTTTTTGAATAGTTTGGTAGTTTCTCAAAAAGTTAAACTTAGACTTACTGTGTGATCCAGAAATTCCACTCCTAGATACATACTCAAGAGAAATGAAAACCTATGTTCACACAAATACGTGTACACAATAGTTCATGTCAATATTATTCATAATAGCCAAAACGTAGAAACAACACAAATGTCCACCAGTAGATGAATGGATAAACAAAACGTGGTATATCCATATGATGGAATATTATTTGGCCATAAAAAGGAATGAACAACTGATACATGCTACAACATCAATAAACCTTGAAAATATTATGCTAAATGAAAAAAGCCAGTCACAAAAGATCACTTATTATATAATTCCATTTATATGAAATGTCAGGAATAGACAGATCCATTGAGACAGAAAGCAGATTAATGGTTGCCAGGAGTTGGGAGTGGAGGAAATGGGAAGTAAGTATGAAAGGGCATGGATTTTCTTTTTGGGGTGATTAAAATGTTCTAAAATTAGATAGATGGTTACACAACTCAATGAATATACTGAAAAATCACTGAATTGTATGCTTTAAAGGGTAAATTTCATGGAGTGTGAATTACAGCTCAATAAAAATGCTATTTTTAAAAACTCCATGGTTTCCCCATTGCTCCCAGGATGCATTCCACCTCCTTAAGGTGATCCATTGAGGTCTTGTGGGATGTGGCTCCAGCTGACCCCCTGAGGCTCATCTCTTGCTCCCTCCTCACACAAGCATTCAATGCTTCAGACGAATGATCAATACCCGAGCATGCCCCCTAAGCCCTTACCTCGGCACCTTCCAGCTTGCTGTATATGCAGGATAGAGGACTTGGGCAGGGACCTGGGTGTCAGGCAGGTCTGGGTTCACATCCTAGCTTTGCAGCCTCTGCTGTTTCCTGCACAATGCAGCCTCCTTGCCCTACAAAGACCAGGCCAATGTGAGCTCCGTCTCTGAGCACTGAAGGATGCACTGAAAGGCTTGATGACCTCTTACACTAGATGGTTCCATGACCTGCCTTTCCTAGAGGCTTTGCTAGAGATCCCAAGTTTGTTAGATATTGGGAATTTAATCTAGGAGATGCAAAAACTGGTTGGCTGGTGGTGGGCTCTCAAGCTGAGAAACCAGGTAGAATCAGGGGCATGGGATGAGTATCCAAATTAGGTTGGCCAGAAGAGAGGGAGAGCACTCAAGAATGGCAGTGAGAGAAAGAGGAGAGACCAAGCAGCTCTGGGAGATGGACAGAGGAGGGCCAGGTTCCATTGCAGTTCTGTGCCTTTGTTCTGTGAGATGCTCTCTATCTTTTTCATAATGTCCCCCTCTTCATATGAGCCTTCTTTTTGTTTTTTTGCAAACCAAGAAGACCTCTCAGATACCCTGCTTAAATACAGAGAACATTCTTTCCTGCCCTTTAACACTCCAATGGGTCTCTGCCTTCCAGATGTGTATTTAGTCTTTTCTGTCAGGACCATGGACAGAAGCTCTGCGGCTCGGTCCCAGCATGTAATAACACACATTCTGCTATTCGTTACACTTCCTCTTTGAGCTTCTAAGATCTGGGCTTGGGCAGGCAATTTTCAAGCTCTGGCTCTCCTCCTGGAGAACTCTCCTGATGACAGTCTGGACATTTAAGCCCTGTATGTCCCAAATGGCATTACCCGTCTTTCCCTTCCTTATGAGTCCCTCTAAACGAGCCACCCGCCATCAGCCTGCATGTTGCGGTTGTCATCCCTGGCCTTCCAGTCACCCAGGTGGGAAGTCTGGCTGTCAGTCTGACTTCTCCTTCTATCTCAGCTCCCAACAGTCCACCCTTCCTCCAAGGGTCTCTCCACCCAGATGCCTGTCCACTGGCCTCCCGCCTCCAGCCTCTCCTCCTTGTCTGTTGCTCTGCACACAGTTGCTATAAGACACTCCTAGATACTGCCTTGACATCAGCTGAAGCAACTCACATGTGTCACGCATCTACTGCAGGTTTGTATACTGTACCAAGAACCTTACATTTTAATTCATTCTCACAACGATCTCAAGAGGAGGCCTTCATTTGTCCCATTTTATAAATGAGAAATTTGAGGTTCAGAGGGGTTAAGTAACTTTCTGTCCCTCACTCTGTACAATAAGTCACAATTTAAACTCAGATCTTTCTGGCTCCTGCTCGTTCAAGTACACTGGACTGGATCAGGTCATTCCTCCGTCCAAAGACCTCCCATATGTCTATGTCCCAGAGAGAAAGTCCAAAGTTATTCTCTTGCCATTCATGGCCCTCCATGAGCTGACCTCAAGCTGGATCTCCAACTAAATTGGCCAGTTGGTTGCTCATGTTTTCTTTTGCTCCTCTGAATTTTCATCTGGCTTTTTCACCTCACATAGAAAGGTTCTCCTTCTGGTAGAAATGGTCTCTGAAGTAGTGCCTAATGTGGGCTTTCCCTGAGTAAGATAGAAAGCTCCCTTCTGCTCTGCAATAGGAGAAAGGGTTTGGCAAATCCAGGACGTCCTTCTTGACTGGGAGAGCCAGGGGTTGGGACAGGAGGAAAACAGGATATTTGTGATAATTGAACACAGCAACTATTATTGGGAATTATTAGGACGTCGATATAACTTATGATCCAAACCACAACACTTTTGAGAGTCAAAAGGGAGTTATTAATGCTAGTAATAATTACATGAGACAACAGGCAAAAACTGAGACTCTCCTAAGAAACCAGGATTATGATGACCCTGGTAATTACCCCTTTTATGAAACCCAGCTTCCCAAGAGAGAACTCACTTTCCCCACCTCCGTTTTAGCTCCCAGGTAGGCATGTGACCTGGGACCCTGCAATCAACCGCATCTATGAGAAGCTTCTGTTCAGAGGAGAACACCTGGAAGACACAGGCGCCATGTGGGAGCCATGCTGTTATCAAGGAGGTGGAGGGTGGCAGAGGGCCAGCGAGCTTTCGCAGGCAGCAGTGACAGAGGTCCTGGGATGGCCTTCCATGCTCCAGGTCTACAAAGCAAGTTTCAGTACCCTGGACAGCGGGTCCATATCCACGAGTGGCCCAGCCATAGGACTTTAGTTTTGCTCCTGACAGTGCAGGAGACCAGCTCTCTGGGCTTCTCTGAAATTCTTTGAGCTGTCTAATCACTTTTGATACATTTATTTTCTTTTTAAAACCAGTTAGAGTGGGTTGTGGCTTCTGACTCATGCAACAGGGAAATGTGTAGGTTTTTGTTGTTGTTGGCTTCTTTGATTTGTGTGTGTGTGTGTGTGTGTGTGTGTGTGTGTGTGTGAAGGGAGCAAATTTCCAAAACGTAGAACGTGGCAGCCTCAAGGCTGTAGGTAATAGAGTTAAAACGCCTTTGTTCGCAGCCCTGGGCATTCTTACAGGGCTTCTGCAGATGCTCAGGCAGCAGTCTGCTCTTACAGGTTGAGCAACTGACTTGGGGGATCAGCAGAGCCTGGGGCCTCACCGAACTCACCTCCATCTCGCTTTCCCGTCTCCGGTCTGCTCCTATATCTTCTTTCCTAACTTGTTATTCTGAGAACTCTCTGTCAGCTCATGGTGGGAGCTTCCTTGAGGCCAGGGTCTCTCAAGGGGCCCTTGCCCAGGCCGTATGTGCCTTCAACCCCGGGCAGAGCTGACAGAGCTCTCCTGGTTGCAGGGTCCCAGGGCGGCCATCCTCAGTGTCAGCTTAATTTGGCCCTTGCCACGTACTTCGAAACCTGATTCAAATTCCTCCTCCTGCTCCAAGCCTTCCTTGCTCAACCAGCTCAATGATCCCCCCAACCTGCTTCCACTCCTGCCCTCCAGTAGCTCCCATCATCCGTTGTTTAGCAATTAACCACATTGTCTCGTTTAGAATTGTATGACTCTCTCTTCTTTCAAAATGACTGAATTCACCACGTGATTCTATTTGGTTTCCCTGACTACGTGGCAAGCCCTCTGAGGGAAGAGATGACGACTTAGACCCCTAATTTGTTCTCCTTATTTTCCTTTGTAGCATTAACTGAGTGCCTTCCTTGTAGGAGATGTTGGAAAATATTTGTCAGAAAGAAAATACACCAAGCTAATATGAAGTAGGAAAAAAACGCAGTGAGAAGAGCTTCTAAGCTGTTTGCTTTGGTTATCTCTGCGTATTCCATTATTGGCTGTTTTCAAGTACTCAGAGGCCTGCTGTTTACATCTTGTGTTCAGTTTTCGCGTGTGTGCATGTGGGGAAGGCTCATTCTCCTGCGAAGTCACAAGCCACCAGCTCAGGAATGCGGCCTATGAGGATCGGCGGCTCTCCTCCACTCCTGGAGGCAGCCGCTCTTTGGAGCAAGCCTGGGGCCACAGCACACTCCAGATGGAAACTGTGTGGTGTACAGTTTGAGAAGAGGGGCTCCAGAGTCAGGCCCCCCAGGTTTGATTCCCAGCTCTTCCACTTTTAGCTGTTACACTTTAGGCAAGTTACTAAATCTCTGTGCCTCCATTTCCCCATGTGTGAAACGGTGATGATAATTCTATCTACCTTATAGGATCATTGTGAGGTTTAAATTAGCTACGAGATGTGAAACACTTAGAAGGTACTTATGAAAGTGCAGCTATGGTTATTACTAAAAACTGCTGTTAGTAGAGAAAGCAAAAATTTGTGTGAACAAGCGTCAGATAGAAAGATGATGTAACAATGCAGAAAGGTTTATAAAATTCTCCAGCACATGTGTGTTCCTATGCCAACCTCAGAGAGCGGCAGGAAGACTGAAGCCGGGTGCCGGGGGATGGAGGCAAGTCCACTTTCCTGGCATATGGGGACTGCACCGGAGGACCTTCCAGGACTGAGTGCCTGAACCCTCCCATTGTGCACCGGCCAGGCCCATATTTATCATCAAACAAGGGTTTTTTGGCCCCAAGTCACAGTGGCTACTCCAACAGAAAATCAGTTCTGTTTTTTCTTTGGTCCTTCATCCATCTTACCGCGGCTCTTTGCTATGGATCCTCCCCCATTTCTCTCTCTTTTTTTTGCTAGAGAGAAATCACTTCTGATTTCAGGCCGATGGCAGACATTGCTGGTGCCAGGCCACATCCAGCCCTCCTTTCCCCCAGCACACGGAAGAGTGCACTTCCTAGCTTCTTTGCAGTTACGCAGAGACACATGGCTGGTTCTGGCCAAGGGGATTTGACAAGAGGTGACAGAGTGCAGAGGAGAATGTGAGGTCTCCAGACGTGCTCTTCCCCTGCCTGCCACAGTCACCAAGAGGACCAGCCTCCAGAGGGTGGCACCTCCGTCAGCCTGGATCCCTGAGTGACTGTGAGGAGCAGAGACCCCAGGCTCACCCACGAGGAGCATGCATTGTGAGTAAGAAATAAAACGTTGCTTATGAAACCGCTGAGCATGGGGTTTAATTTGGTGCTAGAGTCAGCCTCCCTGTGCCGACCAGTACAAGGGTCTTTGGTTGACTCTCCTCTAGGAATTCACAGAGAAGATCATCCTCCCTGCCCCGGCCGTGATAATGCCCTGTGGCACCAGCAGTCTCCACTGTCTGCAGTAGCAGCTGAAGCTGAGACTCTGCTGGCTGTTCCATTCCTACTGAACTCGGGATTTTCTTTGGTCTGTTACTACCTCGCCTCCTTCCGATCCATTCTCCACCCAGCAGCCAACGGGATGTTTGGAAAAAACACAAAATCAGGTCACTCCATGTCACTCTCTTGCTTAAAGGCAGTCAATTCAGCCTTGCGTCAAAGCATTATACTCAGAGCCGAATGCGGATTCCTTGCTGTGGCTAACAGGCCCCGCCCACCCTCTGACCTGCTTTCCTACAAGCCTCCAGCCACACCTGTTCCTACCTTAGAGCCTCCTCACCTCACCGGCCTATCCCTCTGCCGCTTGCTCTTCCCTCTTCTTATTATTCAGCTTTCAGCTTACCCGTCCTCCCAGAGGGGTCTTCCCTGACCACTGCAGCTAAAACGCCCCTCAGCCACACCCTGGCTGCTCTGTCGAATCACTGTGTTTAGCGCCTGACAGCACTGACCACCATCTGAAAGCCTGTTGCTTAATGATTTCTTTACTCATTTCTTATCTGTCGTCCCCACTAGACTATAAGCTCACTGAGGGTGTGGCCCCTTCCTGTCCTGTTCACACTTCATTCCCCGGCGGCTGGCACAGTACCTGATGCACGGTGGAAGCTCCATAAATATTTCTTCAATGGATGGATGAACCAAGGAATGAATCATCATCAGTTTCCTGCTCACAGATGCCTCCTCTGTGGAGCTGCCTGCCTTTGAACTTGACCTCTTAGGTGGAACAGCAAATTTCTTCTTTAGGCTTTCTGACCCCATGTTCCTTCAGAAGAGCCCAAGGCAACTCTGCTTCCCAGGAGCCGAAGAAAGGAGCAACAGCAGTGGGCGAAAAGGCGCCCCTTTTCGGGGGAGGAAAGCCCCTCTGATGGCCATCTCTCCTGGCAAGTTCAGTCCTTGGGATGCGGAGGTTGGTTTGTTCTGTGGTGTAACCCGGGCTGTGCTGACTGGTGGGATGGTAGAGCGCTCTCCTCTCCCCAGATTAGGTTGTGCTCTCAGTGCCATCAGGTTTGGATGGATAAACAACTCAAGACAAGAGTCACAGAACGTTAGTGCCAGAGGGGAACTGAAAGGTAAACCTGGTTTACTTCTGCAGATGAGGAAACTGAGGCAGCAACAAGGGAGGGAAACTGCCTAAGGCCTTTGACTTATTGGTTCATTCACTTGGTCAGTGTGAACTACTCAGCATGTGTACCCTGCTCCTAGGAATTCCCCAGCTGATGGCTCTTGAAGGGAAACGGAGCCCAACCCCCCTCAAGAAAATGAAACCGCCAAGAACTCCCTTTCCCAGTATCCCTTGCAGCTAGAGTGTGGACATATGACCCAGGCTCTGTCCAGTGGGCCACCAGCCTCAGTCTCTCAACCAAGAGTTAATAGCATGAAGGAGCACAGAGAGGGACAGCAAGTTCAAGCTCCCAGAGAAGCAGGGGCGGCACTGTGGCTGGAGGGGTCAAGGGTCCGTGGCCAGGGTTGGTGGTGGCCTGAGCCGCAGGGTGGCAGTGGCGTCCTCATGAAATGAGTCCTGCAGTGTGGCTGGCCATTGTTCTGCTCTGCGATCCTGAGCCTCGTTCTCCAGACCTTGCTGTGATTCTGTGGGCTGCTCTATAGCCCTCGAATAAACTGTTTTCCTCCTTAAATCAGGCATTATTGGTTTCATTGCTTGCAGCTAAGAATCCTGGAGGATTCGTTTATGCCTTCAGTGATGCAGCACGTACTTTTAGGACTCCTACTGTGTGTCAGGCACTGTGCGAGGCAGCAGAATGACAAGAGTGAGTCCAACAGGTGTTTGCAGCCCTCTTGAAACTTACATTGTAAGTTGTTAGATGATTGAACAACAAAAATACATTGAATTGCCTCACGTGCTCCACTAGATGACATCCATGATATGAGAGCACTAACGACCTGGCCTCACCTAGTGGTGACGATAATCGGATACTTCCTGGAGGAAGTGACATTTAGCTGAAGGATGAGTAAGGGTTTTCTGGGCACAGAGGGAGGAAAAAGACAGCTCCAGGGACTTCGGGAGGGTCAGAGGTCGGAGAGAGAGCATGGTCTTCATCGTGGCTGGAGTGGCACATTCACAAGAGGAGCGCCACATGAGAAATGGCTGGATCTGGGTGTTGCAGAATCTTGTCCCCATCTTAAGGAGTCTGGAAGTCATCTTAAAGGCAAAAGGAGCCACTGACGGTTTTTAAACAGGTGGATGACAAAGCTGGGGTTGGGACCCAGGCGCCCTCTCTCCCAGTCAGCTCCTTCCCTGCACCAATTTCCTTTAACTTTTCAACGAAAGCGGAATCTTGGTCCCACAAGACTCAGCTGAGATAGTGCGACCCCAGGGGGCAAGTCACACACCCTTCACAACAGTCTGAGAGGAAATGCAATTTCTCTGCCTATTTTCCCCTGTGGTTGCAGGACTGTTTGTGCCTTCCCAGTGCAAGGTGACACTGCCAGTGCTGAGAAAGTGCGGTGACATCGGGAGGAAGATTGAGGGCCGCTGTGGCTGCCTCTGAAGGACGGTCCAGGAAGAGAAGGTGGACAGCCGTCCTCCGTGCCTGCTGGAAGCCGGGAGGAGGGACACAGGCCGGGAGGACGAGCCGGGCCACAGCAGGCCCCTCTGGGGAGACAGGTGGACCATCCCCAGCCTTGGGCTGGGACCCACCAGGGCCTCTTCCACAGAGCCAGCCAGCACTGGGGGAGGCGAGGGCTGGGAAGGTGGGTCTTAGAGGGACGGTCCACCATCTTAGGGCCTGAGCCCAACACTGTGTAGCAAATTTGAGCTTAGTTTCAGGACTATCAGTGTAAAGCAAAAGCTTTGGTGTCCATCCGCCCTATGTTCAAATTTCAGCACAGCCGCTATTTACTGTGTGACGTTGGGCAAGTCACTTAACTCTGTTAACCCTCTGTTCTCATTTTCCTCATCTATAAAATAGGTGTAATGATAATAATAACACCCACTTCAAAGGGCCGTTGTGCGCTTTAAAAGAGATAACTCTGTTAAGCACTCAGATCTTTGCTCTTGTGACCTTGAGGGTGGGTCCAGGCAGCGGGCATCCGGGGACCCAGCGAGCAGCTGGAGCTCAAGTCAAGAGCTCGGCATCTTGGCAGTGATCCAATCAGTCCACTGAAACTGGCGGCTGGCCCTGTGGGGACCAGGACGCTGGGGTCTGCTCCACCCAAGAGAGGGGACAGGAAAGGGCTTGGTGGGTCCCAAAGCCTCGATCACGAAGGGCAGAGTCTGGGGCAGGCAGGCCGGTGGTCTGATGAGGGAAACTGAGGTACAGATCAAGCAGAGCTGCTGGGAGGTGGGGGAGGACTGCACCACAGGCAGGCAGGGAGCCTTTACGCACAGCCCCTCATTCACTCAGCTCTTCCTGCCTTCATCCGGAATGAATTAATCAAGCCCCGGCCACGAACTGAGTCTGGGCTGGTGTTGGGGAGATGACAGTGAATGAAAGACCCCAGTCCCTGCCCCCTGAAGCTTCCACTCCAGCACAGAAGGGTAAATTGCAATTAGAAGAGGTGACAGTTGTGCCAAGGGAAGTGCAATGTGCCCCGGAGCCCATGGCAGAGGGACCCACTCGGGGTGGGAGTCAGGGAGGACTTCCTGGAGGAAGTGGTGTTTTAGTTGAGAGCTGAAGGAGGTATAGAGTTGGCCCGAGGAGGTTGGGAGTGAAGGGAGGAAAGTGTTGTCAGCAGAGAGCGTAGCGCGTGGGGAAGACATGGCCAGAGAAAACATGCTTCTTTGGGAAAGGGCCTAAATCCATGAGGCCAGAGCTGGAGATGACAGGGGGAAAGCTGAGGTGGCTGGACGGGAAGGCAAGGTGGGGCCTTGAGAGCCACGCTGAAGAGTGTAGACGTCATCTGCCGGCAATGGGAGAGTTGTCAGGAACTGATTTTAAACGGCAAGTGAGCAGTACTAATGAGACACATTCCCTAGGATTGTGCAGTGAGCAACCAGCACAGCTGAATGCAGTGGTCCTAGTGGCCCAAAGAGGCAGAGGTTCTGAGTGTCCATCCTGCCTGGATCATAATGTGCTCAGGGCCTGGATGTTCTCGGAGGGCAGTGAAGGGCTCCTTGGATCCTCGAGAAGAGAAGCTGACAGGCACACAAGGCAGGGGATGCTCCTCACGTGCCCCTCTGAAGAAGAACTGGAAGTTCCCCATCTTTGGGTCACTGCGGGGCTGGGGGAGGGGAGGAGCGGGGAGGGGGAAGTGGAAGGTCGGCCCCCTGGAGCCCCTCGTCTGTCCTACGATGGCCCCTATGGAAGCTGCTATGACGTTCGAGGTGATTGACTTCCGGGATAGAGACATTTCTCAGTTTGAAACTCAGTTTAAAAAAAAAAAAATCGATGTTTCACATTTGGCGGTGTTTGGTTAAAAAAAGAAAAATAGCTGCAGCCTGTGCTTTCACGGCGGAAAAGAGTGAACCCCATCAATTACAGCGGGGAAAACAACCGTCTCACGGCGGGTTTGTTGCTTCCACTCCAAAAATATGAAGTCATTTAGCCCCACAAACCGTCCACTTGGCGAGCGGCAATGTCTTCATTTGAAAAGCACGGCACCGAGCGATTTCTCCCAGACCGGGAATGTGGGGGAGCCCGGCCTCTCGGGGACCAGCCACCTGCCTGACCCGTGAGCCCCTCCGAGGGAACCTGGAATCGTCCCCAAGGCCGGACCTGCATGCCGCTCCCATGCCCCGGACCCAGGCCCGGAGAGGTGCCTGCTCTGTGCCCCACAGCCTTTCACGTCAACTCTCAGTGGAGCCCTCAGGAAGACATGAGGCCTCCATTCTGTCACCCTCAGCATCAGTATTTTTTTTTTCAGTTTTTTAGTTGAGTCCGATATGCAGCCAAGGTCGGGAGCCAAACAATGTAGAAATCTCCTAGAGGGCCTATTCGGAGTCAAGTTCCACCCTTCAGATGCTCCAGTTACTGCTTCTCCCAAGTCCTGTTTGCCCTGGTGAAGTTTATAATGTGAGATAAGGATGTCAGAGGGGGAGGTATGTGGCTATTCTGGATGGCTCTCATTAGGGGCCGTACTTTGACAGGGACACCAGGGTTCAGCCCCACAGGTTCAGATACTCAATACGCCTGCAGGGAATGAGGCTCAGGGAACCAACTCAAACTGATTAGACTCACAGGAGCCTGATGTACCAGCCAGTCATCACTTATTACTGGAGGACTGTTTATTTCTACGCCCAGAACCCTTATACTTGCCATTCCACAGAAACTTCTTTATGTAAAAAAAAAAATCTGATGTGTATTTCCTTCCTATCTTTATTTTTCCCATATGTATTTTTCTTTTTAACAAGCTATAGTCAGACAATGTTTACAATTTATTCAATCTTAAATCATTTCCTACAAATCTATATAATGTTCATAATTGTTGTGCAAAAGTTCCATCAAGGAATTATTCCATTATTTACTTAGCCATTAAATTTTTAGATATTTTGCCACTTTCATATTTTAGATGCGACGTCATACATGTAGCTATTGCCACGTTCCTCAGGCCTGATTCCCAGAGGTGGGACTCCCGAGTCAGAGACGTGGTTCTCTCTGGGACAGCCCCGCATCTCGAATCTTCTCCCCACCACTGTGTGTGTTGTGTGAGATGCATTTGGCTAGATCAGTGATTTCCTGATGCTCTAGAAGGGGTAAACAGACGTTACTGAAGGGGACGGGGGAAGTTCTGTGGTCAAAGTTAAAATATAAGGTTGGGTTAAACGAAGTTAAAATAAGTTTCTTTACGTTGGGCCCTCTGTGAGAATACAGGTCTGACTTAAACAATATTAGGATAAGAACTTCTCTACACAGGACCTGTCCGGGCCTCTCGTACACTGCTGTGCATCCTGAGTCTTTAGGACAGGGCTTCTGTGCCAGGCATTTCAAAGTTACCTTGACCCTGGACATCTTTCTAGTGGAGCCTTTTATGGGGCCAGTTATCCAGGGAAGGCATTTTGGGAAAAGATGGACTGGGGGATCTCGAAGATTCCTTTATGGTCTGAGGTTCCGAGATTTTTTTTTTTTTTTTTGTGGTTCCGAGATTTTTGATCCAAGAGACAAATCCAGCTTCGGCTGCCCGCTCGTCACTCCAGGACTCCTTTCAGTCCATTTCCCCTGACACTGCCCTGTGCCAGGCCTTCATTTTCTCTCACTTGAATTACCCCAACATCCTGGGCTCCTGCCTGCTGCCTCCTCCCCTCTGCTCCACCATCCGCAGCTTGGCAGACCACCTCTTCAAACTCTGCTCTGCTCGCGTCATTCGCCTGCTCACAGGATCACGTTCTCCCTCCCCACCCAGCCGCCCTCACCTGCCTTCTCTGACAAGGTCTGCCTCATTCCCATCGTACATTCAATTACCGCGGGAGCCTGCACGCGGGGCCAGGACCTCCATCCAGAGGAGAGCTGGCCTCTAGCTGCCCAGGGAAGTCCTGAAGGTGAGTGGGGGCAGTGAGGACATGGGGTGAGAGCAATGCAAAGTCTGCCCCTCGTGCCTTCTTAAACTGGGTAGCATCTAGAGGAGCACATGCTGCCTCTGGTGGAGAGACCAGCGTGCCAGGCCTATGCTCTCCCATCTCCACGGCAACGAGTGTGGGAGGCCTAAGTGATGGCATTGGCAGCGGGGGGCCTGGGGTCTCACCCTTTTCTCCTGGAGCCTGAGGGCTTCTGGGCCCCGCTTCTGGCATTTACACTTCCTTCCCTCCTTCCTCTCTCTTCCTGTGCTCTCTCACTTCCTTTCTTCCCCCATTTATCCATCAACACATAATTACTGAGCCTCTCCTAGTGCAGTTCCCCAACTTGAAGATCAGACAGCGGTGTAGGCCTGGTCTCTGGGTTTCAGCTGAGCCTTTGTGAGGGGCGCCCATGACACCCATAGAACTGAGCAGTAAGAACGGAGCCCACGGATTGCATCCCTACTATGATCCAGGCCTCTTTCATAGAGATTATTTTATTTATGCATAAATCATAAAATGTCAGAGCTGGAAGTGGCCTTAAAGACTGTCACATCAGTGGTTTTCAAACTTGCTCTTGGCCATGAGCTTTTTCCCCTAACTGAAACTTTTGTGCAGAAGCTTTACGTACAAAGCAGATAAAAGACGGGCTGCTTTGGTCGAAGTGTTGTTGCACAGAGCTCCAATCTTAGCTCCTCGGCCTCCCCTTTGCCTTTAGGGGGTGCTAGGGCCAGTGGAAAACCACTGGAAAGCTGCTCATTTAGCCTCACCATCATTCATGGGGGAGACCTGAGCTCAAAGAAGGGAGAGCGCTTCCCAGGTCGCACTGTGAGTTCAGGCTGCCTGGACTTGGCCCTGAGACTCCTCGCCCACAGGATGGTGCGTTTCACACTTTTCCACCCTGTCTGGGGCTGTGCTTTCTGTGGGCAAAGCTCTGGCAGCCTCTGTCTGGCTGCCGAGGCAGAAGCCAGGCCTTCTGTTTACATTGTGACCCAGTTGTGCGCAAGATGGAGAGATGCCCGTGAGCAGGTGGTGTGGGCAGCCCCACGGATGCCGTTGCGAGTGACCAGATGTGTGGGCACCAGGTACCCTCATGCCGTAGCCTCTTGTGCCATCGAGATCCACCTAATTCAAGGCTGCAGCAACTCTGAACATTCTAGCATCTCCTGGGAGGCGGGCCTCCCTCACTTCCCCAGCATAAGCAGGCTTGCTTTCTGCAAGAATGGGAACCAGCTCTTCTTTGCCCTGGAAGTGGCTGACCCCAGAGGAGCTCTTGGCCCTCGGGAAGTCCAGAGTCCCAGCACCCTGCCCAGGGGAGGCTGGCACAGCAGAAGCCTCGCTCACCCACCTGAGCTGACATGTTCACCCGGCCTCCTTGGGAGAAATGCCAGCTGGCTGGTGCCTGTTGATAGGAGCATGCTGGGAAGTGGCAGAGTGGGAGGGAGGTGGACCCTGTGCTCATCTCAAGGAAACGGCTTTTTTCTCAGGCTCACTGGAAGGGTGCCCATGCCACTTACGTGGGAGGAGTGAAGGACAGCCAGATCCAATTCTGCTACAAGGCTGACACTTGTTTGGGTGAAGTTGGATTTGAGCCTGGCTATAGATGTCGGATCATGGTGGCTGGAAGGATGGAGCAGGTGACGGAAACAGTGATAGAGAGGTGACAAGCATTCCTCAGTCATTCTACAATCATGACCAGAGAAGCTTCTGTGTCAGACACTGCAAGGCACTGGGAACAAAGACAGACATGGATGCTTCCCTCAAGGGGCTTCCTTGAAGCTTTTCCTGACCCCCAGGTCCAGGTCAAGACCCCCGTTACTTGCTCTTGGGGACCCCTGTGATTTTCCTTCATAGCATGTGCCACTGTGTGTAATGATGCATTTGTGCAACTATTTGGTTTCTGCCCGTGTCCACCTCTAAACCACAAGCTTTGCTCACTACTGTATCCTCAGGTCAAGTCCAGTGCCTAGCACATATGAAGTACTCCTAAAATATTTATTGGAGAATAAAAAGAGGGTCGCTTTGGGCAGTCACAGTGTGGGCTCCCTTCAAAGTCTCAAAATTTACCCTTTAGAGAAAAGATTATGTGCTCACAGATCAGGCATGGCACATGGCTGGTCAGGGGCAGGCAAGTGAAGACCCTTTTGGCTCAAGGGATATAAGATGGTTGAATGCTGGTGGGTGGGGTTGGGTAGCATTGATGACAGAGTTGTGGGGGAGGCGGACAGCTAAGGAGGAGAGGGCCATGGGTCTTATCAAATGGAATGCCTGGCTTTTCTTCTGCCTCCAGTCCGATCCTTAGCGAGAGAGAGTCAAGGGCAGGAATGGGATGTGCACATGTCAGGACGCCGTGGCAAGTTGTCCTGCTCATTTGGATTGTAATGGAGACTGGGAGAGACAGAGGTCTCGACCCAGTAGATCACATACCATTGGCATCCAGATTCTTGGATGTGGGCGGGTCATAGGATTGGCGCCATAGCTGTCACAGCAGGGAGCAAGAAATCCTCCCGTCAGTGACGAAAGCTGTATGCCTGTAGTGTCCACTGTTGTGCTCAGGTCCAGAACCTTCCCCCTTCAGCTGCTTCTTACCTCCGGAGCCTGCTGGGAGGCTGGGGTGGGGCGGAGGTGGGGGAGTCCTTCTCAGGTGGCTCTTGGCAGTGACTTCCTAACCCTGGAAGCTTGAGGAGGCATTGAGACAGACATTTTGAGAGGAAGTGTGACACCTGGATATTACACACTGTAATGGAACCAGCCAAGTGGTAAATGTAGCTTTTAAATAGGTTTTGTGTTCCCCATTAACTTCCCTGATGTTGATTGTCCCTGACAGCGTAGGAGAAGGGGCTGGTCAGCATGGTTCCCCTGACAAGGCCTCCTGGCTCCCCAGGGCTGTGAGACCTCAGCGTGCCAATTCGGCCAGGTACCAGAAATTGCATGGACATGCTGGGGGGAAGGGGCAAGGGTGCTTTCTGGAAGGAATCTGGTGGACAGGCTTGGACCCAGGCTCCTATTCTTTTTCCACCCCTTTCTCTACCCCTGCACCTCAAGTAGAGTTGACCATGGAGGTATGGAGCCTGGTGTAGGGGGTGACCTCCCTTTACTTACAGGTGTGGGAAAGGGCCACACTACTGAAGCGTTGCTCAGTCTGGAGGTGCCGTGGGAACAGAATGACCCTCAGGACTTTGAAGCACTTAAATGGCCAACTGATTCCGATCTACTTAATGGCCTTCTCTAGATGAACCTTCAGACTTGGTTCTGGAGACAGGTAGGTCCACCCTCAAAACTCAAGGCAGTCACCTGGAGGTCATCTAAGAGCCCAGGGACCATCCCACCAGGATGCCATGTTCCATAAAGCAAGGGCAATGACTGAAACCATGGAAGATTCTAGAATTCCATGGCTTATCTACTCTCATGGAACAGCAGAAGAGATTATAATAAAGGAGGCTGTGGGATTATCCTTGGGGAGAGAGAGGCAGGAGGAGCTGGGGAGACTGAGTCCTCTCTGGTATCTGTGCTCAGGGTTCGTAGGTATGTTGGTGCCTCCAGAAAATGGAAGAAGCGGGATACGTCCTTGGGCTTGTAGGAAGAAAGAGTTCAGAGAAAGCTGATCTGGGGCACAGAAGGGACACAGGGTTTTAACCCTAGGGTATTAAGCCCAGAGGAATGGGGGCAGAGGAGGTGTTTCTTAGCCTCCTACTCTCACCATACATCTTCAAAGGAGATATTTGTCAGCTGATTTTGTACATACATTTCCCAGTTCAAGCCCTGGGTCCAGAGTATTTGGCCAAAGGAGAAACATCTCCTTCATGTGCCTTCCTCTGAGTGAACTGCTTTTGCTCAGCCCTGGACTTGAGGTGGCAAAGTTGTGAAGTCGTGGAAGTTTATCGTCAGTAGCTCCCACCTCCTTTTGCATCTGCCTCTGTGGGTTGCCTGTCTCTGTCTCACAATCCTTTACCCCACTGCTCTGGCAGTGTCCACTCCCTCCACCCCCAAGAGGAGAACTCTTTCAACTCACTGGAGGTAAATTGCAGAGCTGAGTTTTAACTCTATTCTGTCTGACTCCAGGCTTGTGCTCTTTCTATCACCCCATGTGGTTTTCACATAAAAATGCTCATCATAGCACAATCTACAAAATAAAAAACTGGAAATAACCTAAATGTTTAACAATTAGGGGTTGTTTAGTAAATCATGATGCATCCATTTGTTAGAACATTATACAGACATTAAAAGTGATCATTACAGAGACTGTATAGCAACTTGGGGAAAGGTTTATAAGACACTAAGTGAAAATACAATGCAAATGCTACAATTGCTTTGATTGCAATGATGGGAAATATGTCAGTGTGTCAACAAGGGCTGAAAGATAATATGCAGAAGTGAAGAATGGTTGGGTCAGGGTGGAGAAGCTATGGGTGTTTTTTTTTTCTTTTAAAATGAATTACTTCTCTTTTATTCTTCTCGCTTAGTCTTTTCTTTCTCTGAGATAGTTTTTCTGGGTTGGTGTAGAGCATACAGAATATAAGATGAGACAAGACCAGAATCTGAGGAATTTCCACAATGGGAAACCTCCTAGATTGGTGATACCGACTCCTTTGTGTTGAGTGGACCCAGGTTAGACAGAGCCTGTGGTGAAGAGCATGGGTGTTGCAGTCGGACACGGATCAGAATCCCAAGTCTGCTATTACTAGTTGTGTGATCCTGAGCCTGGCTCAGAGCAAGCACCCGTGACTTTGCAAAACTCAATGTGACCAGATACAGAAGATGAACTTCTCAATACACTTTGACTCCATAGAATGTCTTACCAACCCCTCTTTCATAATCCATCATCGGTACCTTATGTTTAAATTTCCCTACTCTCCCCCAAAGCAAAACCTAATGTTTGTGGGAGAGGGGAAGGGAGGAGGGCTCGCCTGGTTGTCGCTGTCCATGGTCCTGACCCAGAACTTCACACAACTACATGGCTATTTCTCTGGGAACTTGTGAGTCCTGACAATCCCCATGCCCTATTCCATTCCTCCCTGAAACTAGATTTATGCTACCAACTTCAACATGGTCTTCCTTAGTGGGAGACTGAAAAACATTGGGATTTCTGAAGCTGAGTGGGAAAGGGAATTAGAAGAAGTTACAGGTTGGGGGAAGGGAAGGTAGAGGACATGGCAGCCCTGACTGAGTTCTGATCCTGGTTAATGGCAGCAAGACATATCATATATTGGGAAGAGAGTGAAGGTTTTAAGTCATAGTGGGCGTTTTTAAGCATTGAAACCAGGAGTGCAATGCTACAGGACGAACAGTTGGTGCTGGTGCCACATCCCTAAGCTGCAGTTGTCACAGAGTCTTGGTATATTTTATAAAGTGTAAAAAAGTGGCTTTGATGGTCTGTTCCATAGATTATCTTCAAAATGTTGCTTGATATCAACCAGAAAACAGCCACCCAAATAGGAAGTAATCTGTGCCCACTCTATCTCTGCCCCTGTTATATTTTTTCTGGACTTGTCTCTGCCTTTCTCTGTGCTCAGGTATCCTCTCTCCCTCTCTCTCCCTGTCTCTCACTCTCTACTCCATCCCTCCCCCTTTCTACCCTCAATCTATTTTTGCTTGCCAGAAAAACACCATGTAATTTTCTTTAAAAATTAATTCTACTCTACAAACTATGTCTAAAATATTCAAGAGGGAAAAAAGTAGCTTGCATTAAAATTGTTTCTTCCAGCATAATCGAGTTAATGAGCACTCCCTTAGACTTTAATGCAAAGTAACTTTCACACTGGTGGTGAGCCTCAAAGATGTGTAAATAGATAACTAATAACATGGTTCCCCATGTCAACCAGGGTAAACTTTGATCCTGATTGGGCAAAAACAGTCAAGGAAGGGATGGAATTGAGTGCAAACATCCATATTTGTCATCAGTGCTCTTTGAAGCAATGAGAAGTGAAGAAAGGCAATAATGGAAGGTAGAAGAGGGTAGGGATGGGTTGTGAATCTGAAATCAGTTGCAGTTTTCCTTTTGGACTATGGCGTTTGGTCTGGACCTAACTGGAGAAACTAGAAGGTGGGAGTGACACTCAATTCTAATAAAACCAAGAGCAAGCAAAAATTATTTTCAGTGTGCTTCAATAGAGAGGCTGGTCAATCCATGAGGTGCTAGAGCAGGCCACCAGACAGAGGTGAGTCCAGTGCTGCTCATTACCCCTGAAAGCCAGAGCCCACAGCACGAGCAAATACAACTCAGGGAGGCTGCTGACATTAGGACATGTTCAAAGAAAATCTGCAACCCAGTCAGTCTTGAAGCCTGGACACTCTTTCTACTTAGCATCACTTTAGTTCATCCATTTTCTCCATCCCCGCCACCTACACTCAAGCCTGTATCATTTCTCACCTGAACGACTGCAATATCTTTCTAACTTGTTTCCATATTGGCCAGAAGGGTTCTACTTACCACTCAAATCCAGTCACACCTTTCCTTGCTTAAGTCTCTTCAAAGGAGAAGAGATCCTTAACATAACGTAAGGATGCATGATATGAACCCTTTAGTACTGAATACAAGGTCCTTCGTGATCTCACTCCACTTCCCCTCACTAGCCAGCCCCTTCTCTCACCTCTCCTCTACCCTACTCCACCATACAGTCCTATTATCAGACCTTCTGAACAACCTGCCATTCCACTGACTTTTGTGTCATGCTTTCTCTTTCCTCTGGGTTAGTCATTCTGACTGAAATTCTCCCTTCTTCTCTTACCCTTTCCCAACTACCTCATGCCCTCCGAGATTCAGGTAAGGTACTACTCCTGCCTTCCCTGACCATTTACTTCCTTCAAAGTCTTGGCTGACTGCCCATTCTATGTATTTCCTAAACACTCAGCACATATCTCTATTTTAACACCTATCATCTTGCCTTATAACTGTTTATTTACCTGTCTGTCTGTCTTTACCATAGGATCCTAGAGAGCAGGGGCTGTATCTGTTTCTTTTGGCACCCAAGCTTTTATGGCATATGATAGGCACTTGGTAAATGTTTGTTGAATAAAAAAATGAACCCAAGATTTCCAAGTAGAAATTAATTATAAACAAGGTTGAAAGTGAGAAAGGAATAAATCTGTCCCTTGACGCTGCATTCAAGTCTTTCTTCAAGTAGAATTTTCTCCTAATTTTAATATACAATTGGAGAGTTGATGTCACCCATATTTGTGAAATTTCATGCTTTCAATAGAAGAAAAATAGCACCTGTGCACAAGCAGCAACTATAAGTGAAATATGAATGGCAATAAGATGAAGTGCTCTGGGAGAACAGAGGAGAGAGAAAGAAGGTTGCTATTGAGCACGATGATGGGGAGACCTCTTGTAGCAATGAGAAATCCTCTACCCTGACCCTGTGCCTTTAACTCACATGGTGCCCACTCATGCACCAAGACTGGTGGCTAAAACACTGAGTTTCTGAAGCCTTAGCTCTGGCCACGGCAGTGGAGGAGTATCTTATTTTGTCGCACTCCTGTTCTTACGCCTGGTTTGTCCCAATGCCTCTCTGACTTCTGATCCTTCTGGTTTGGTCTTGTCCTCTTGGTTTTATGCTCGCCTAGGAGATACACTCTCTACACTTGTTTTCTTGGAATCCTCTAGGATTTAGATCTATCACCCTGCTCCTGGATGTTTTGGGGGACTCCTGAGACCTTACCTGTATTACCCAATTGGCTCCCTGCAACAGGGGATAGGAAAGAAGTGAGCCATAAAGGATGATGGGAGCTTAATAGGCAGAAACGGAAGGTGGGGCAAAAACTTTTCAAAGTGAGGGAGAGAGAGAGTAAATGCATGAGTGGGAGGTCAGGGATAGAGTGCTGATTTGGGCATTGTCTCCATTCCAACCACAGCTGGGGCTCAGCGGGAGAGCATGACCTGAGGAGAGAAGTTGCTGAGAGCAGTGAATATTGCCTTGGTGAATGCCCATCACTGAAGACACTGGGAGAAAAATATGAGCCAGTAGACAAGGCAGTGAGCGGCAGGAAGAGCTGCAGGAAAACATGAGAGAACACCACAATGGGGATCAAGCAGGACACCAAACTAAGGACAACCCAACTCGGTGCCAGAGCCCAGGAAGGCATTATGTACCAACTTCAAACCAAGTTCTTCCCACAGGTACAGAGTTGAGGCATAGCTGGGTCACAGACCAGGATGACTCAATAAGAAATACCAGTCTCCATAGGTCATTTTAGGGCTCAAATTTAACAGGGGTAGCCAAGAGACCAAGACCAAGACCAAGAGGAATGAGCCTTGGCCCCAGGTAGGGTGGTTCTGGGAGGCCTGAGACTGGCCTTATGGGTATACAGACAAACCTACATCCACCCTAAAGTCTGGGCCTGAGTCTAGCATCTGCAAACTTCCTGTGGGAGGGTAGTGTCCACAATACTAAATGCTAAAGAGACTTGAGTTTGAAGAAGTCATTGGCTTAGGCAATTTGGAAAACAATGGAGGACTTACAGAGAATTGTTTGAGACAAATAAAAAAGAAATGGGCCAAATTATGGGAGGTCAGAAGAAAAGAACCATTCTCCCTTGACAAGCCTGGCTGTGCAGGAAAACGAGAACCAGGACAGTAGCTAGAGGGTTAAGTGGGGGCTTTTACGCTGTTATTTTAATAGTTATACTTTGCATGTAAAAAGATTGCCTGGATAGGTGGTGTGCATCCATTTCTGGCCACACACTCCTAAGGGAGGAGCCCACCTTAACCAGGACCTCAGCTCAGGCAGCACAACCCAGCTCGGAGCAGAGGAAGGAACTTGCTAGGACTGTCATCTGAAAACTGGGCCCTTGGCTCCACAGGGGTCTGTGAAGACAGCAGGGCCTCTCTTTGCGTCCCTTGAACTATTGTCAACATCCCTCAACACTCAACACAAAGGACGCATTTACCTGTGATCAGACGGCCCAAGGCTCATCAAAGCTCAAATGGCAGCTATCTTTGCTTTTGGCTGGAAATACAGCAACTCAGTGTGACAACAGGAGCGAGCTCCCGCTGCTCTGAAGCTCTGATTGCCAGTTATAGATGTCTTTGATGAATAAAAAATGGGAAAACGAATTAATTATTACTTATGCAACGCAGATTGTTTGGTAGACAAATATCTCTTAAACTTTGGGGCTCATCAGGGAGGATGATAAACATAATGATGAGAAGGCGATGAGAAGGTTGGCATTCATGGGTCTAGGGGCAGCTCTGAAAACCCAACTCCATCATAAGTGATGGTGATAGTCTCCCTGTCTCTCTGTCTGTCCTTCTGTCTCTGTCTCTGTCTCTGGGTTTCTCTCCGGTGTTTCTGCCTTCCTGACTCTAGGTTTCTAATTTTCTCTGCTTACGCCTTTCTCATTCTGTTGCTGTCTTCAGCCTCCCTGATTCCAGGAGTGACTCTATGGTGCTTGTCTCCTCTCTCACTTTGTCTTGGTTTCTTAGGATTCACAACTGTTGGCATCTCTCTTGTGGCCTCTGCATCTCCTGGTTCCTCTGGTGTCATTTTTCTTGTGGTTTCTCTATATCTCCTCAATCTCTCTCTCCCCCCGTTCTCCTCCTTCCCCTCCCCCTCTTTCCCCTTCTCCCCCTCCTCTTCCTTCTCCTCCTCCTTTTCTCTCTCTGCCCTTCTCTTCCGCCTTCTCTTTCTCCTCCTCCTCCTTCTCTTCCCCAACCCTCCTCCTCTCTCTCTTTCCTCCCACTCTCCTTGGTCTACTCATGGTCCCTATGATACTTCCTGCCTCTTTCCTGGTGTCTCAGTCTCACTGGCTCTCAGTTTTTCTATCACCTCACCCTATTTTATTTTCTTATAGCTATCTGAAATCATCACATTTGAGGGTTTCCTTGCAGGTGGTCTGTCTCTCGCACCCGACCCATTGCCATTAGACAGGAAGCTCTGTGAGAACAAGGCTTTGTCTTACTGACATCTGTATCCTCAGTGCCCAGAGCAGTACCTGGCACACAGTGGGGATCAGTAAATGTTTGTTAATTGACTGGGTCTCTCAGATCTCTGCTCTCAGTTTTATTTGTCTGTCTAGGTCTCTGTGACTCCCAAGTCTCTCATGATCTCTATCTCCATCTTTATCTGTCCTGGGCTTTCTGTCTCTCTGCCATGGTGTCTCTTTCTCTCGAACTCATGAATCTTTCTCACGCTCTCTGTCTCCGTCTGACCTGGCATGTCCCTTGTGGTCTGCAGCTCTCTCCTCTCTCAGCAGCATGAGATGAAGCTGGAGGGCAGCCTGGATTGGTGTAGAAACCAGCCCAGCCTCCTGCACAGCCTGCTGCTGGGCCTTTCTCCAGGATCCTGTCACAAAAAGAGAAGATTCGTTTGCTAACAGTGGTGGCCCCTGATAGCACAGATAAGGCTGCCTCGGACTTAATTAGTGCCCTCGCCCACCCCGCCCCTCTGCTTGGCCCAGTCAAGAGCTCCGAAGAACAGTCTGGACAGCAATTGCAGCTGGCCTGCTCCTGGCAGGGCTGCGGTGTGGGGGCCACTTTCTCGGCAAGTTCTTGCTTGCTCGTGGGCTGAATCATAGATGGATAAAGTTGTTGCTGGAACTAGTAGCCGTCTCTCTGGACCCATAACTGCTCATTGACTTCAGCCAAACATACCGCAGGGGTCCAAATCCTAGGGAAGGGTCGGTCCTGGAGCAATGAGACCTGTGGGATGAGGTTCCGTGCTGTTGGGGTTAAGACATGAGTTACATAGACCGGGATAAAATCTCAGTGAAGCCACTACCCTTGTGTCTCAGTGTTTGCGTCTGAAACGGGAGTGGCAGCCTTTATCCCGTTGAGTGGTTAGCAGATTAACTGTGATCGTACATGGCAAGCACAGTGGTAAACACTCAGCAAACAGTAGCTATTAGAGATGGCGGAAGGCATAGGAGTTCTCCTGCTGAAGAAGGGAGGCATGGCAGCTGCATGCATTCTCAGCAGGGACACATCTAGAGTAGAGGAATTCTGGAGAGCCAAGGAGCCTTGACTGGCCATCTGGTCCAGCCCCCTGCTTCAGGCAGATGACTTTGCAGACCACTCGGGGGCCCAGAGGGAAGATGTTCTCTTCCAGAAGTTCCCCAGGGGCAGAGGCACCGCAGCCTCCCTCTGTCCCCCACGTCCAGCTTTACTTCCTTGACACTCGAGATGAGCTTCCTTCAGTCCCCCTATAAAGCCTCGTGCTTTCACACAGACCTGCCAGCTTGTGGCAAGTGCTCCCCAGACGTGGAGAAGAGTTCTTGTGCTGTCAGCTGTCACAGTAGCCCTTCAGAGAGTGTGTCTCCCAGGCCGCGGCTGCGACTTCACACGGAAGCCTTTGCAGTCCCTCATTTCAGCAAATTACAGGAAGTCAAAGATGACACAGAGTCTGCAGCACAGAGCCAAGAACTCACTCGAAAATGTCTCCAAGACCTTTGCCAATTTCCTGGAAATTGGTGAGTGTTTCCAAGACTCAGCCTTTGTGACTGGGCCAGGCTGGGCCCTGCCTTCCTCTCCACCGTCCCTAAACCTGCGAACCCACCCCACCCCCGAGCCAGCTCTCACGGTGGTTCTTCCCCAGCCCTGGGCCTGCTCTCTTGGCTCTTTGATGTGGTCCCGTGGATCTCGGCACCTGCAGATGCCGGCAGAGCGGGAAGGGAGATTTAGGCGAGACTTGTTCCCATCTTTGCTTCAGATGACTCACCACCTGCCTTAGCTTTTCTCTTCCCATCATTACGTAATCCTGACTCCAGGATTAAAAATACTCCACTGACTACCTCGTCCATCTGTCATTCTCTCTCTCTCATATATATATATGATCTTATTTTAAAAATACTTTGGAAAGAGCACTTCCATCATTCAAATTGTATCAGAGATGGGGTTCCGAGTCAGCACTGGCTTCCTTCAGAACAGCAGTCCTGGAGGAGTGAGATTTCCCGAATCTCGAGGATTCTGGTCTGTTTCCTGCCTTCACTCTCTAACAAGTTGGTCTTGTTCAAAGGATTCTTCATGGGAGCTGTCCAGCACTGTCTCAGAGCAGCTCCTCGGCCCACAGCCCAGGCTGGCATTTACTCCATGAGGAGTTGGAGGGGGTGGTGAGCTGGGTCGTCCGGCCTAACTCGGGGTGCTGGTGGCAGAAGGCTTGAGTCCGGTCACCAGGACGGGGACCTCTTCTCCCTGCTCCTCTCCTGCCTCTTCTGACCCAGCTCCCCCCATCTCCATATACCAAGAATCGTGCCTGGATGGATGGAGAAACATGCAAGGGCCGACCTCTGTTGTCCTAGCTTGATACAACCTGAGGGTCATCTAGGGCCAGAGGGAACTGACCCCCGTCAGCGGAGACTCATTCACTCATTCACTTGTTCTTTCTACGTGTGCTTATTGGGGCTCACCACGGACTTGGTGAGTCAGATAGACACAGTACCCTCCAAAAGGGTGCAGCCGAGGTAGGGGAGACAGCTGGTGTAGACCAGAGAATTTGGTGTCACAGGACCTAGGTTTGAGTCTGGTCTCTGGAAGCCAGCCATGTGACAATTACCAAGCTGCCAGAGCCTCAGAGTCCTTGTCTAGGCACTATAATTCTGGATAATTATAATCTATGTGATTTATCTGTATCTATATAGCCTATGTAATCACTATAATCTATATAATTATACATAGATTAATATATGTATAATGGGCACTATAAATTCTGCCGCCCAGGACTAGGGCTGCACTAACGGGACTGAAGGTGTCCTGGCGGGGACAGTGTCCCTGCGCAGGACAGTGTCCTTCCGTGTTTGTGCTTACAGACCCAGAGGCTCCTTTTGAAGAAAACGATGCCCGAGCAGCTGCCCCTCACGACGCAGCCTCCAGCCTCGCCTCCTCCGATCCCCTCTCCGCACGGGCCATCAGAGTGTTGCGTTCGGAGTTTAGACTGATCTTTCACCCTGGCCATGGCATCCAGCGTAAACTCCTCGGAATGCTGCCAAGGGTGTCCTCCCGTGTCCTCCCTGGCCTGGAGGCCTGGCTGAATGCGTGCTGTTCTTCCTGCTCTGAGTACTTGCCAGCTGCTGACTACCTCTCTGTGTCTCAGTTTCCTCATCTGTAAAATGGGACAAAGAGGGATATATACCCAGAGTGTAAATGAGCGAATACATAGAAAGCACGCACAGGAGAAACCATCAACGAGGGCTTGTTATCAGTAGCAGTCATGGTAGCAACTCACCCTCGGGGCCTTTGAAAATGCCGTTTCCTCTGCCTGGAATTTTCTCTGTCTCCCACCCGCTACCCCCAATCCAGTCAACTCCCACTCGCTTCAAGATTCTTTTTAAAAGGAAACCCCAGTGTTCCTGGCCCTTGTGATGCTCTGGTTCTCAGGCCCTTCTCCGGCTCTGCTTCCTCTGTAACTTGTGCACATCTCGAGGGTCTCATCTTGCCTAGCACTTGTCCAGAGCCAGGCCCACCTTCCTCCTTCTCCAGTGCTGACTAAGTTTGGATTCTGTGCACCAGTAATCGTCTCCTCTCTGGCAAGCCTGCGTTGAGCCTGTTTCCCTCACTTCTGCTGCATACCACCCGGCTCTGTGAGTGCCCACCCTGTGCCAGGTGATGGAGAAGCGATGCCTCTCAATAATCCCGAGAGATTGTACCCACTGCATAGATGAGGAAAGTGGAGGCCATGGGGAACTAACGACCACCCCGTGATGCTGATGCTGACTTGCTTTGGCTTCAAAATCAGGTGACGGCCTCCTGCCTGCACGCTCCTAACCCCCCATCCCTGATGTGCCCACACTGGCCTTCCCCATTCCTGTCCCAAATGGAAAGGCCGGCAGGAATCACATCCAGCTCCACGGCCTGGGCAGGGCAGGGAGAGGAGGGCTGACCAATCCCTGTCGCTCTCTCTTGGCCTCAGCCGTGTGTCTGTCCCCAGAGCAGAACCTGCGCCCAGACAAATCTGAGGAGGGTCGCTGAGCCTGGGGACTTCTGCTCTGCTGCCCAAACGACCTGGACACACACTGGCTGCCCGTGCAGGGCTGGCCTCAGCTCGCTGGGGAGGTCCAAGGAAAGGCAGAAGAGGAAGAAAATTGCTTTTTCCCTGCCCCAACTACAGTCAGCTCCAGGCTGTTATATAATCAATAAAATATCAGTGCTTGCCAGCAAGCGTGTGCTGGGCCTCGCGCCCCCGGGGAGGCCACGCTCTGTCTCCGAGTTTGCTCCATGATCGCTCTTCAGCTGGCTGGGCTGGCTTTCAGGACGGCTGGCAGTGGAAGGCGGCCAACAAGCCCACTCCCCCACATGGGAGCTTCTGCCTCTCTCCTCTTTCCAGCCGCACCTCTCCCCGCCTTTCCTCCTTCCTCTCTGCCACCAAAGTCACCTACGGCTGGTTTGAAGCTCAGCCTTGATCGTGCCATTTGTCCTGGGGTGGGACTCTCACGGCTCACAGGTGCACCCTCTCAAACCCACTCAAACGCTCACACGCACACATGCTCTCCCCGGGCACACACAGCCACACACTCGCACGTGTGAGTCTTCTGAACTCACAGCCCGTCTCCTGAACGCCTTCTGAAATTTACAGTTCCTCTCACATGTGTGCACACACACACTCTCGCAAACCCACCACGGAGTTATAGACACACTCGTACTTGCTTCCCCTCACAGACCCTTTCTCTTACACACGCACACACACACACACACACAAATGCACATCCTCTCCTAAACACAGAGCGATTTATCTTTCCCTTTATTCCTGTCTCCCCCTCTTTCCAACGCTTTCGCTCTCTCTCTCTCTCTCTCTCTCTCTCTCTCTCTCTGTTGGAGATGAGGGGAATTTGGCAGCAACATCTCTTTGTCTCTGACTTTTTCTCCGTCGGCCTCTCTGGCTCACAGCGTCTGCACACACAGGCACGCAGAGGCATGAGAGTCTGCACACACTCTCCCTCTCACACACAGACGTGCAGGCCCAGGTGGCAGGGGCTCTGATCTGCGGGGGGGGGAGAGGCAGCGAGGGCTTCCAGGAGGTGGTCCAATTCGGAAGCCTGGCAGACAGCCTTGGCATTAGGAAGTCTGACAATAGAAACAACAATATCCAGAATGGAAACCACAGCGTCCACATAGAAGGCAGACGCAGCGTGGCGACTCGGAACAGACTCTCCAGCCAGCCCCCCTCACTTTGAATATGCGGTTCTGCCACTTATTAGCTATTTAGCTTTGGGCAACTTCCATAAACTCTCTGTGCTTTGGTTTCACTGTCTGTAAAGTGGGAGTATATCGGCACCCACCTCATAGGTTGGTCATGAGTTAAATGAGTTAACACGTGTGAAGTGCCTAGAATGCCAGATGTGCAAGCTCTAGGCACTGTATAGGCACCACATATGGATGATCATATTTCATTCTCCCATCACCTCTGTAAAGCAGGTATTTCCCTATAAAGGTGAAAGGCCACACGGTTATTGAGGGGGAGCCAGACTTAGAACTCAAGTCACTGATTCATCAGCTGCCTACTATGCTCTCCCCCTCCACGCCGGCTCTCCTTCCCAGAGGCGGAAGCTGAGGAAGGGACACAGGGCAGCCCTGGGGAAGGACAGCCACAGAGGCAGGGTAGGAACTAAGACCCCACCAATGACCAAGCTTGGAAACTTTAGGCAGGTATAAGTCTGGAAACCATGGCAGAAGCCCAGCAGAGCTGACTGGCCAACAGCAGAGTTGAAGGAAGGTTTGGGCCAATGGGAGGATAGCAGAGCTCTGGTCCAGGGACGGGCCAATGCAGGGGCTGGGAGGACTCTGGTCCAGGGATGGGCCAATGGGAGGGGATGGGAGGATTCCAGCTTAGGGATGTGAAGGCTCTGGGGCCCAGCTTTGGGCTGCTTGCGGGGGGCATCATGTTGGCATGGAGCATCTTAGGGCTGCCCACAGGAGTCCCTCAGGTCGCTGTGTCAGGGTAGGGCAAGGCGTCACCCTCTTACTCTTCGTTCTGGGGACAGGGTGGGGGCTAGGGT
Source organism: Equus asinus (assembly GCF_041296235.1). Lineage (NCBI taxonomy): Eukaryota > Metazoa > Chordata > Mammalia > Perissodactyla > Equidae > Equus > Equus asinus. Next base: position 85,539,254 of record NC_091794.1, read on the forward strand.
GGGCCTGACTCCACAGGGCAGGACCAAACATCAGCAGGGGCAGGTAAAGGGCAAAAGAAGGACACAGACGCTCACTGTGTGTGCTGAGCCTGCCCACGTGTACACTCATTGGAGGCTAACCAGAACCCGCCCGCGGGCATTCCCATTTCCGTTTGCAGCAGCAGAAACTGCAGCTTAGGCTCACCTGAGTGCCCAGTGGCCTATGCTTGGGCCCTCAGACCCCTCCCTAGGGCAGGACCCGGGCAAGGACTTGGTCGTGGGATGGCCGAGCGGTCTCTGAGTAGCCCCAGCCATGAGAAGCAGAGGCACAGGGCAGGGGGCCAGGCACCACATGTCACAAATGGACTCGTGGCATCCACCTTGGCTCCGGTGCTCCCTCGTCCCACGACCCAGCAGGAGCAGCGTGGGGCTGGTACACGAGGTTTTGTGTTTAATGAAGGACCACACATCTCTTCTCCCCTCGACGGGCAATTTCTTTCTTTTGTTCTCTTTCAACAGCGGGCACTGGACTGTTTCCTCCGCCAGGTGGCCGGAAGAGCCAGGCGGCACGGGGGGGAGAGGGGCACGTGTGGTAAGCAGGGGCCTGGGTCACCTGCCTCACGTTGAGCACAGGATGCAAGTTTGGGTGGACTAACTTTTGGGCTAATTCACATTTTTTCCAATTAGTATTCACATGCAAAAGCAGGGCTTCCAGGGGTGGCAGTGCCCCTGTGCTGGCCTGGGAGGGAAACGGGTCTCCCAGCTTTTCAGCTCTGTGTAAGTGGGGTGATGGGCAGGGGGTGCTGGGAGGGCAGTGCCAGGATGGTGCTAGCAGTGCCCTGGGTGACGAGGGCTCTGCGGTGCTGGCAGCAATGATCCCACAGCCAAGCTGCACGGGGGTAACTCCTGTAGCTGTTCGAAGGAACTTCACATTCGTCTGCTCAGTGCAGGACTGTGTCTTAGTCATCTCTGTATGCATGACACGTGAGGACCTACTATGTGCCAAGAACTGCACCAGGTGCTTTGGCTCCTGTCCCTATAGGGCTTGCAGGCTGGGAGGGGAAACAACCCTCAGTAACAATAAACTATACATCCCATCACACAAAAATCTGGGAGCTGTGGACCCACAGAGCAGACATACAACTCTACATCCGGGGCCAAGCTGTAAGCTCTGTGAAGGCAGGGACTGTGTTGATCTGGTTCCTACTGGATCCCCAGCGCCTAGCACAGGCTTTTGCACATGTTAAAGGCCAACAATGTCTGTCAAATGAATGAAGGAGGGACTGAATGGCATTAAGCTGAGACCTGAAATATGAGGAACGACCAGGGGAAGTAGAGTGGAAATGGGGTTCCCGGCAGAGGGAACAGCATAGGCAAAGGCTGGGAGGCAATAAAGAGCATAGCATTGGTTTAGCAGTTCTAGAGGAGTGGAGGTGGGCGTGGGGTGGGCCGGGAGGGGAGAAGAGGAGCGGGAGATGAGGCTCCAGAGGTAAACAGAGCAGGTCATGACGGGCTGGTGGCCCCGTCGGGGCAACGAGAAAGCGGGAAAGTGGGAGGGATGGGCCTGAGTCATCCCAGTGTGGAGTCACATTTGAGTGGGGCAGTCTGAGGGCAGGGAGACCCTCGGGGGCTGTGGCGGTGCCTGAGATGGGAGAGAATGGTGGCCTGCCTGGAGGAGGGGCGTGGCAGTGGGGATGGAGAGAAGGGATGGAAGGGACAGGACCTGGAAGGGGAATGGACACAGGGGTGAGGGGTGGTAGAGTCATGGGGACACCCAGTGTCTGGTTAGGACCATTGGGCAGAAGGTGGTGCCTTTCCCTGAAATAGGAGATGAAGGCAGAAGAAGAGACACAGAGCAGGCACAAGGGGCACATTACACAGAAGTGTCTCTGGACCAGGGACTTGGCCAAGATGCAGCTCTGCTCAGGTCGCCCCACACCCCCTCCCCTCAATTGCTTCTCCATGTAGAGCCAGGAGGTCCCTCTAAAGCACAAATCTGACCACGTCACCCCTCATCAAAAACCCTCAATGACTCCCCAGTGCTCCCCCACGATGAAATCTAAAATCCTTCTCACGGCCTCTAAGACCCTGCATGATATGGCCAAGCTCGCAGCTCAGCTCTCATCTCAGACACTTTCTCCTTGCTCAGTAAGTGGCAACCAAGTGGATCTTGTTCCATTTCCCTCATCCCAAGCTCCTGCCTGCCTCAGGGCCCTCACAGGTGCTATTCCCTCTGTTGGCATGCTTTTCCCCTTACTTCCTTTCTTAGCCAACTCCACTCATTCTTTAAATCTCGGCTGAAAATTCACTTCATGAGAGAAACCAGCCTTCGCTCCCAGACCACGATTAGTTCCTTCAGGTAGAGCACCACATTCTTCCTCTCCTGCTTTGTCTCCACAACTGTAGTTAAACCAGGATTTGTATAATTGCACCTGCCCCCTCCCTAACTCCAGGCTCGGAAGGGCAGCCACTGTGTCTGTTTTATTGGCCCCTGTTCCCCCAGTGCCTGGCACATGGTGGGGACTCTGTTAGTAATTATCAGTGAATGAATGTGATAAGTAATATATTTAAGATTATTTGTATCATGATGAATGTTTAGCAACAGCTAATTTACAACATTAGTCAAGTCAACTGAGACCAAAATAGCAGAAGCATCCACTTTAAATATAAACCTCTATGGAGATGACTCCCAAGCCTGCACTTCCAGCCGCGAATCTTTCTCTCCTTCCAATCTGTATCTCCAACTGCCTACTGGACATCAGCCCCTTTGTAGAAAATGCCTCAAAACCCTTTGCTGGCTCTCCTGCCTTGGTCACCAGCCTGTGTTTTGTTTTTCAGGCATCCCAGCCGAATGCGGGCTGAGCCTGACCCCCTCAAGTCCCCAGATGCCTTCTGGGGATGGAATTGGTGACCTTGCACCATGGGGTCTTCCTTCCAGTCTCTTCCGTGTGCTCTCCTTTGGGGAGGTGGGAGGAGCGGGGCAGGACATGGGGATTCCAGAGCAGCAGGGAGTGGCTGAGAGCCCCTCCTTGGGCAGGGTCACAAGGCCAAAGCAGGGGACCAGGCAGAGACGCAACTAAGGAGACAGATGGGTCCGTGGCCACAGGCAGGGACCAGGTGGAAATGCAAAGCCCAGGCTGAGAGCACGTTCACTTATTTCTCCATAATTTATGATCCTGCCTACATCCAAAAATGATGCGAGGTCACTTGCTACAAAAATACTGGTCAAAGTCTACAGGCAGATTCAGAATAGACAGTAGGGAGATCAGCAACCAAACAGATGAGGAGAAAGAAAGTGGGTCAGGCACAGAAGCGTTGTCTCCTACTAGAACAGGGCCCATGGTTTGCCAGGCTCCGTTGTGACAATCCTGGCCTTGTTTGACCCCGACAGTCTCCTCTCATTCTGCAGATGGCCAGAGAGGCAAAGCCACTTGCCCAAAGTCACTCAGCTGGCCCGTGGCAGGAAGCAGTGACTGTAGCCCAGGGAGAAGCCCAGGGTCAGAGGGGGCTTTTCCAGGAATGCCCCTCCTCTCCATCTTCTTGGCATCTCCTCCCAGCTCCCGTGCAAAGCCTCACCCCTGCCCCTGCTCTGCAGAAACGTCCTGCACCTTCGCCCACCCTGGAGCAGCCTGCACAGTGGGACCAGACTCATCCCCCTCAGCTGACAGCTCTCCGCCATCCGCAGGACAGTCCACACCCCCTACGCCAGTGCTCCCCACGGCTCTCTCCACTCAGGCCCCACCGGGAGGGTCGGCTTCAGGTCCCCTTCATTTCGCACCAGGTAGCAGCCACAGTGCAGTCTGAACCCATTCCAAACCCGTGCTGGGCTTTCCCTCCAGCTGTCCCTTCCACTCGGGGAGTGGATGTAGCAGAGTGGTCAGACCCATGGACCCCGGAGCCAGAAGGCTTGGGCTCAGATTCCAGGTCAGCTCCCTTAGCTGTGCAACCTTGGACAACTTCCTTCACCTCTCTGCTCCTCGGTTTCCTCATCTGTGAACTGCCCTCCCTCATAGGCGCCTCTTTCTTGAGTTGTTGTGAGGATCAAGCGAGGAGGTGACACGTGGAAACTAATAAAAGAAATCCTAACTAAACTGAGTTGGGAAGGCCTGTAGGGGGAGCTCCCAGCCCAATCACACATCATCAATTACACCACACAGGAAGAGAGGGATGTCTGCATCACTGACAAGAAGTAAAACTACTTCACTGCTGGAGGAAGATTTCTCTGTCCCCCTGGCAACAGCCCAGCCAATGAAAAACGCCACAGTTCAACCAATGAGAAACACCACAGTTCAGCCAATGAGAAATACCACAGTTCAGCCAATGAGAAACGCCGCAGCTCAGCCAATGAGAAACGCCACAGTTCAACCAATGAGAAATACCACAGTTCAGCCAATGAGAAACACCACAGTTCAGCCAATGAGAAATGCCACAGTTCAGCCAGTGAGAAGCCACCAGGACCCTGAACTGTTATTTCCCCCAATGGATTTTTGTTTAGGACAGCCCCTCCTTATCCTTCTTCTTGTCTATAAAAGCAGCTCCCCTCCTTTGCTGGATTTGCCTGTGGTTCACTACAGCATGCGGATCTGAAATTGCAATTCTTTTGGCTATTCCTGAATAAACTCATTTTGAGATGAAGTAACAGGCAAGTTTTCTTTTTAAGTTGGCAGTGTAAAGGGCTTAGAGTCCTGCCTTGCCCTACTAAGTGCTGTTGGTATGAGCCCTTCTTATTACTCATCCCGCTTCCCTGCTTTGGGACCCCCACAGCCTCCCGCCACATCATCCACTAAAATCCTAAGTAGACCTTGCGGTCGAACTCGCCCGTCCTGCTTCTGTGCCCCTCTGCTTGCGGGGATGGTTCCAGCTGTCTTTCCCACAGTCTGAGCATCCCTCTGTGTCAGAGGACACTGCCTTTGATCCGGAGGGCTTTTCTCTCCTTCGGAGAGCGTCTTGATCCCAGTGTGATAGTGAACTCCCAGGGCAGGGACACTCTCTCATCTCTCTGAGAGTCATAGCAGGTGCTTTGCAAATACTTGTTAGGTTTACGTTTCGTAACATGAGCCCCCTTCTGCCCTAGTAAATCACTCTGCTCCCTATTAAAGGGGGATCCTCTGGGCTGGGGCTGAGACAGTGGACCGTCTCTTAAAGACATTGTCGTATGTGTGCTGTTATGAGTCAGGCGATGAAGTGGGGGCTGGGGGGTGGTGAAAACTGAACCAGGGTTGGAGCAGGCTGCCAGCCATGAGTCAAATGGCAGGAGAGCAGGCTTCCAGACCCAGAGGTAACACGGGCCAGAGGGTAGGACCAAGGCTGGCAGGGACAGGTCATCTGAGCCGAAGACAAGAGCAGACAGGTGAGCCGGGGGCCAGAGGTTGACCCAAGGGAAGGAGTTGACCAAGACTGGGGAAGGAGGAAACAAAATGGTCATCTCTTATTGTTCCAATATTTTTACTTTCTTCTTTCATGCCGGGCATTCCACTCACCCAAAGATCTCTCCACCCCCCACCCACCAGTCTGCTAGTTGCTGGCCTTGGGCAGCACCTGATTTGGCCAGCCCCACCTTGGTAGAGGGACTAACAAGCCTCTCTTTGTGGCCTTCTGGTGGAAAATGTGATAGAAAGTGCTGGTTCCCAAGCCTAGCTGGAAGGGCAAAACCCCAGGGGTCACCTACAAAGACAGGTACCAGGCCTCACCTTAGTCCAACAGAGCCAGAAATTCCATGGCAAGGAGCTCAAGAATCCGTAGTTTGAAAAAAAAAAAAACCCTAAAATTCCGCAAGTATTCCAATGCAGCTGGTCCAGAGACGGTGTTTGACAACTGCTTAAAAAAAAGAAACATGTCAAAGTAAGTTCTTAATCAGAGTTAATATCCTTGCTTCTTTCCTTTTTTCTTCCTTCCTAATTAGTAGGGAGGGTCACCAGGTTTAATTAATGAAAAATCCCTAATACCCAATGGTTTGAAAGAATTATCGCTTGATTGCTGTAAGGGGGCCTGCTCCATCGGGCTGGGTGACGGCACCTCCTGGCGAGGCCCTCAGATGATGCTGTCAGCCCAAGGGGTGAGTCTGCAGAGGTTGGGGGGTGCTTAGGAAATGAGGGTCTTGAAACAGCTGCCCCTCTTCAGTAATTCAGACCTTCTGGCCATGATTTGTTTTTACCTTATGAATTTTCTTAACAAACTCATTCATTGGTTCAACAAGCAGGGAGCCATCTCCCAGGCACCAGGCTGAGTGAGGTCACGGGACTCAGAGATTAAAAACCAAACAGCGCTTACACACAGTCCCTGCCCCGCTGTCTAGTGGGGGAAGCAGAACCGCGTAAGTGGGTCACTGAAGTGAAAGAAACTGATCCTGCAGGAGTAGGCTGGGGGCTGTGGGATCCCAGAGGAGGGAAGGTCGACTTGGCATGGAGCCCTTTTGGAAAGTCTCACAGAGGAGGTGGCGTTTGAGTGGACATGGAGCCGAGTTGCCTCTGGAGCCACAGCACTGCCATCAAACCCCAGCACTGTTGGCTGTGTGTCATTAAGCAAGTTACTCAACCTCTCTGTTCCTGGGTTTCCTCCCCTGTAAAATGAGGATGATAATTTTCTTTACTTTATAGGATTGTTGTAATAGATAAGCTAACATATGTAAACATGTAGAAAAGTGCCTGGGGTATATAAAATTTTAAAAACATGTGTATACACACACTATTGTTATTATTATTTTGAGAATGCCTGAGACCTTGCCACACAGAGAAGGGGAAGGCAATCTGGGCAGGGGGGAAATCACGTGGAAAGGCACCGAGGTGGGAAGGAGCAGGAGGAGCTGAGGGGATGGGGAGCAGGCTGGTGCGGCTGGGCAGCAGGTCGGGGTGGGGCCGCATCCAGAGATGGGGTCCTTGGGACTCAGGCATCCTCGTGGGTGGTGCTACAAGGGTTTCCCTCCCAGTGCCCGGCCACATTGTCACTAACTGTGGACTAGTCGAGCCCAGGTTAAGCGGATTTGGTGGTGGTCTGGACACACCTCGCTCCATTGGGTGAAGACCGTGGTCACTCATGGACTATGACCCTGAGACTCTCCCCAGCTCCCAGCACAGTGAAGTGTCGTCTACCCTCCCCCCACCCCACCCCGTGAAAGCCCCTTCTACTGGGCAGAGCTCCTTCACGCCTCCTCATCTGATCCGGTCAAGGGCAGGTGCTCGGTCAGACTGCCCGCCAAGAATCCCAGTGGCGAATTGACATTTTTCTTGTTTTCAGCTGTCTGGATCCTTGGACCATCCTCCATGCTCTGCGTCTCAGAGGGAGAACCCAGAATTCTCGCTTTCCCAGCCCTCTTTGCAGCCAGGAAGTTGGCAGATGACCTGGGCTCCACCAGCCAAACTCACTTGACCAGACTCTCTGAGAAAATTGGGAGAAAATCGGGAATGGGGGCCACTATGGAAAGCAGTCTGCTATTGAGGAGGACCGCCAAGGCTGCTGCCTCGGGGGGCAGCAGGGGTACAAGGTGGAATTCCTGGGGCAGAAGTGGCATCGGTGCTGGCACGTGGAGCAGGTGCACAAAAGAGAAGGTCCTGGCTGTGATGTGAACAGCATGGCAGGTGAACGGAGTGGCAGAGCGGGCGGAGGTGCAGAGATGGCTTCCTCATCTATGGTGTGGTTTTGGGAGCTCAGCCTCAAGCTGGTTCTCTGGCCACTCACCCGCCTATGGATGACCATCTTCTCTGTTTAGACATCTAGAGTCAGTTTCCATTGCTTGCAGCTAAAATTCCTCTTGAAACACAGCTCTGCCGCTTACTGGCTGTGTGTCCTTGGGCAAGTTACTCAACCATTCTGTGTCTCGGATCCCTCCTATGTAAAATGAAATACGAACAGTAGCTACCTTGGAGACTTGCTACTAAGATTCAGTGAGATGCTCTGCACATTCCTCAGCCCATGAATTAAGCCACAATGAACATTAGCTCTTATTTTCACTAAATCTGAGAAAGATAAGGAAAACACTGTTGTTAACTAAAGAGGCACGAGGAAGTGAAGCGACTTTTCCAAAAGCCACAAGTGAGCAGGGGGGAAGGTCTCTGGTCTCCAAAACCCAGAATCTTTCCTCTCTCCTGCAGCCACCTTGCCTTGCGTGCGTGTGTGTGTGTGTGTGTGTGTGCGTGAGCGTTCCTTATTGCATAAAGCCACTGTATTATGTGTGCTGTCAGATATCCTATTAAAAAGCAGAGTGGAGAAAACAGCGAGCGGCTTCCTCTGCCTGCGCTTCCACTGATTACAAAATTAAATTAAGCGGTGCGGCTTGCTGCTGGTTTTTGATGGGGAATACAATGAACCGCTCTTCGCCTCCCCGTGAGAAGTCCCAGAGAACGGTGCCGGGGGAGCCGGGCCCAAGACAGTATTTCTTCCTCCCGATGCCCGGGGGGCAGAGCCTTCCTCTCTCCAGAAATGTTAAGCCCCTGAACCAGGCTGCCTTTTTATTAGGTTAATAAAACACCAGGCCCATCAAGGCGCCGGCTCGTAAAGGTCAGTGAGTCATGTCTGAGCGCAGAGGAGAGCTGGTGGGGCAGCGGCCCGCTCCCCAGGGCCGGCGGGAGGGCGGAAACTGCCCCCACCAAGGCCAGCACTGCCTCCGGGGCCAGGATGAATGACACAGGCAGGGCCATGGAGGCAAGATGGACGGGGATCCTCCTGTGCCCCTCGGACTTCAGAGGCCTCGGCCGCGCTGTGTCTCCAGGGAGGGATCAGGATCAGGAGAGGGCGGATGGAGGTCGAGCTGGCAGGAGACGGGGACCCGAGTCTGAGCGATGGGCAGGCAGACGGGCAGGAGCGTTAAACCAGGGCACCAGCGATCAGAGACTCTTTGGTGTTACACAGCACGGTGGAGAGGAGCGGGATCGCCATCAGTGAGTTCTGGGTTGAAATCCTGTCTCTCCGTCTGCGTCTGCCCAGCTTCAGTCTGTTCTCGTGTTTCAGTTATCCAGTTGTGTGACAAACAGCTCCCCAAGCTTAAACTAACTGACAACAACAACGCCCCTCTGTCTCTCAAAGGTCTGGGAGGAGACTGAGCTCCGCTGAGTGGTTCTTCTTCTCCACGCGGTGTTGACGGGGCTGCGGTCCCCTGAGGCCGGCTTGGCTGGCGGACGGCAGCTCAGCCAGCGCTGGTAACTGGAATACCTCCGTTTTCCACGTGGGCTTCTCACCGAGCTGTCTGGGTTTCCACAGGGGGCATTCCAAGTGACCAAAGCAGAAGCTGCAGACCTTTGAAAGCCCAGTCTTAGAAATTACCCGGCATGACTTCTGATGCATTCTATTGGTCAAATAGGTCAAGGGCCAGATTCGAGGGGAAGAGAGATAGACTCTCCCTTTCCATGAGAAGAGCAGCAAAGACCTAGTGCCATCTTTAATCTGCCACATGCCAAGGCAGCAGTGATCTCCTTACAAGGTAAACAAGATTGTGTCACTGTCCTGTTCTCGTTCTTTGGCTTCCCTTTGCCCTGGTGATAAATTCCACACTCCTTTATCATGGCGGCCTCCAGGGATCTGACCCCTACCAACATCTATAGGCCTCAATTCATGCACTCATTACCTTGTTCAATGTGCTCCAGCCTCACTGGCCTCCCTTCAGTTCCTCCAACATAGTAAGCCCTTCCCATCTCAGGGCCTTTGCATGTGCTGTTCACACTACCTAGAGCTAGCCATTCCTTGCCTGACTAGTTCTTTCTCATTCCGCAGCTATCAGCAAAAATGATACCACGTGACTTCCTTTTTCACTTAGTCAGCAAATATTTACTGTGTGCCTATTATGTGCTAGGCGCCGATCTAGGCCCCATCAAGAATAGATCCTGTGTTATTTTCTACTTTAGCATCCCTCTCTGTTTTTGGCACTAATTAAAGCCTGTAATAATCTTGCTTTATTTCTTTGTCAGGTTCATTGTCCATCTCCCCAACTAGAACGAGGGCGGGCCCGCCTGGCTCACCATGGTTTCCCTTAGCAGAGACCTCAACACGGAGTAAATGCTCAACAAATATGTGCTGAACGAATGAATGTTGCTTGCCTGGCCTTGTGACCTTGGCCAAGTGACCTGACCTCGCTGTCTCAGTTTCTCCATCTGTAACAGGTAGTTATCAAGAGTGACCTCCTCACAGGAGCAGGGTGAGGATCGAGAAAAAATAATGCAAAGAAAGCCTCGCCGTGTTCGGCACGCAGTAAGTCCTCACAGAAGTGGCCCCTGATGCTGTTACTGTTATTATGATGATGATTTTATTAAAGCAAGACTCTGGGTCTGCTGCGGCGAGAACTAGCCCGTGAGTCTCGTGAGGGCCAGAGGGCCATGCTGGCGGTGTCTCGTCCGTGTGTGAGACCCAGCACGGGGTCTGGCTCTTGCAGGGTGCTCAGCTGGTGTTGGTGAAACCGTATTTAACCAAGGAATTTAGCCGGTGAACGGACGCCCTGTGCTGGCTGTGTCTTCTGTCCTACAGTGTGCAGATCCTCTGGCCCATAGCTAACATCGTCCTCCTGTGCCGGGTAATAGCCAACACAATTCAGACGCTAGATAAATCCCCCAGCGATGGATGTCCTTCTACTGTGGAGTTGTCCGGCCACCATGTGGCCCCTCAGAAGGAGGGGCTGGGGAGGGGCTGCCTATGTCTTACCCTGTCCATCGCTATCAATAATAAAGGGCAGTAATCGTCATTGGCTCAGTTTCCCTGTGTTCAAGGACTGTTACTGCTTTTTGTAGACCAATTTAGGCCAATCAGCTATTATCCTGGCTGAGGCTCAGAGAGGTTGAGCAGCTTGCCCAAGGTCCACCAGTCAGGATCTGTCTGACTCTGTGTCCAAGCTCTTGTCCACTATACCGTCCCGTGTTCCTGGTCCCCGGTTAGACCCTCCCTGCGGCACTCCCACGGCCTCTGTAAACACCTGTTATCACCCTTTGCCTGTAGCCACAGGTCAGAGCCAGCATCACGGGCAGGCACCCTGTGCTCTCACACAGGGCCCTAAGCTCAGACGGTCCCCAGGCTTGGTTTAATGATCTGCTGTCACATTCTTGAAATCTGTAATAACTTTTTAAACAAGAAGCCTCACATTTTTGTTTTGCACTGGGCCCCCCAAATTATGTGGCCAGTCCTGTCATAGGGTCTTCATCTCAGTATTTCCCCCACTGAGCTGTGAAGTCTTACAGGACAAGGCATGGGTTTAGTTTCTCCTTTTGATCCCCAGCACCTTGCACACGGCCTGGCCCCAAGTTTAGGGGCACTGGGCCAATGTGAGACAGACATAAGGGGAAATGCCTTTGGCTGAGACACTCCTTGGGAGAAGAAGACATGAGACTTGGCTCCACCAGCGCTTGCTGTGTGACCTCTGGAACATCGCTTCACCTCTCTGGGCCTCAGCTGTCAGAAGGAAACAGATAGTGCTGCCCTTCCTGTTTTTCAGGGTGGTTGTGAATCAAGGCAACAACAGGACACATGCTGCATGGACACAGTGCTGTACCATATTGGCTGTCTGGGGCTGGTGGGGACACTGAGCGTGTGGGAGGGGTTGGCCCCTGGGGGGAAGGGTCCAAGCAGGAACTCCTCACTGGAGTCTGGGCCCACCTCCCCAGGCCCACCTGGGCTTGTTGCTGATCCTTGGAGGTGACAGCAAGGTTTCCCCCCCAGAGAGAAGAGACAGGATGTGAAAATCCTCATCCATCCACCCGGCCCGGCCAGAGGCTTGGCTCTCCCCCGTGGCTGGCACGCCCGCTCCTGGGGTGCTCACTGCTCCCCTCCCCTGCCCGCCCTGCGTGTGTAAATGTCACGGGCTGCAGAGGGCAAACACGCAGGAAGCCCCGGCTGCCTTTCCATTTACCTTCCCCTCCGGCCCGAGATCAGCCCGCCCAGGGGACTGGATGCAAATTGCAGCCACAGGGTCTGCACCAGAGAGGGACGCCGGGCGGCCCCGAGGCTTTGGCCGTGTGAGCAGAAGCGGGGACAGACTCTGTCCTTTTGGAAGTAGAAGGGAACCCTGCCTGGGCTGAATTGTGGGAGGACTAGGTTTGGGGCGTGCACATCGATCCAGGCACACTTTTCCCAGTTCCACTAAGGACCTATAGAGCGTCCTTTGACTGTGGGCCACAGCAGTTTCTCTCATGTGTCCAGTCTGCACGCTTACACCCACATTTTCTCAGCCAGGCTTCAGGGGCATCCTTTAGGGTTGTCACATACCATTGGGCAGATGGGAAAACTGAGGCTCCCATGCCCAGGGGCTGGAAGCTGGAAGTGGCTGTTCCTCCTATGCTCTTTGCGCCATGTTATGTGCATCAACTCAAGAGGCGGTCCAGGCAGGAAATAGGGGTGGGGAGAGAGAATTTAGATGGATGCCTCATAACTGACCATTCGGGCTAATCACGTGGGCTAGCTCCATCCTGGGGAGTACTTTTCAGGAATGAATATTCTAGAATGCCCTTCTAGAGTTGGGGAGTCTGGGGAGGGGGCAAGGACGAGGTGGCACAATGGAAGAGAAAGTGTCTCGCGGACTGTCAGTGCCCCAGGTGTAGGAAGGCAGTTTATTGGTAAGAACCGCAAGTTCCCTGCAAACGACATCTCGAAGGTCAGAGTGGAAGGGAAGTTCTTGCTGCGTCTTTGCTCCCTGTGACTTGTCCCATGTGTTTCTCTCTGTCCATCTCCGCGTGTGCATCTTCCCACTGTGTTTCTGCGCCTCTCTCTCCAGCACCATCTCTCTCGGTCTTTTTTCCTGTCTCTTCCATCTGTCTGACTCATCTCTTCCGTCTGTCTGTTTCATCTCTGATCTGTCCTGTCTGCTCTCTCTGTCTGTCCTTCCTCTCCCCCAGGCCCCTCACCGTCCCTCCTGCCATCTCCCCTGCCAGATGCTGTTTCCAAGGCTGCACACAGGTTTTTCCCATCCCGAGTGATTTATGGACCTGGCTCAGCCCAAGAAATGCTGGCTGGAGCCTGTGCTGTTCCAGGAGCTGGTGCCTGCAAGGCAGGCTCCGCCCTCGGCCCCCAGGCACCATCTCTGGGACACGTTCTGTTGTTTCTGCTTTCTTCTGATGGTTTAGGCCCCCACCCTGATACTCACAGACAGATGCCCAGGCTCTGAGCTGCCCCCCTCCCTGGCTGACCCTGCTGTGTCTCTCTACATCTCTGATGTAACTTCTGGCTCTGCCTCCATGTGTCTCTGCTGTTAGCTCAGTTTCTGCCTCTCTCTGTCTCTGCACACCTCTCTTGTAAGTCTGTCTCCATCTCTGACCTTGATCTATGCCCCCATGTGCCGGTGTCTCCCTATCTGGTTGTGCATCTTTGTGGTTCTGTTCCTGTCCCTCCCAGATTTAGCATGCAGCGTTTACGTGGTGCCAGAGGCTGCAAGGACTACCTGTGAGCATCTTCTCCAAGCCAGATTACCCTCAGACGGCTCGGACCTAACACGGGACCCTGGGCTAAGCTGCCACCCCTGCACCCCTTGTCTTTCATGTCACGTCGAGGAAGTTTCCTGAACTCCCGGTGCCACTGCTGTCAGGGCCCGACTTACCAGGAGAGCATGAATAATTAAAAGCTGTAGCTGAGGCTTGCTCCAATTTAAACTGTATTAGTGTTGCCAACTGTCCTGACCCATTTAATATTCATGCCATTCTCGGCTCCCTTAAAGTGAGAGGAGTTTGCTACCTGATTTAAATTGCGCCTGTCAGTTTCGATTAAAGATCAGGTTGACCACAGTTGCGGGGAAATTAAATGAACATTCTCTTAAGCAATATCATAGAATTTAATGTAGCAATTAATATCTATTGCAACGCGCTGCTGTATGAGCCGCTGGGAGTATAATCTTGGGCTCATGGGGGCTAGCAGTGCCCCAAAGTCTCGATCCTCCAGAAATGGGCCCCCACGTGGGTCTGGTCTTTAACTGGCTTCTTCCTCCAGGAGGAGCAGAAAACACAGGGGACAGCTGTTGTTCTCTAGGGCTTGGGGCCCATCATGCTGCCTTTTGACCAGTTCACATTTGGGGAAACTGAGGCACATGGCGTCAGAGGTTTGCTCAAGGCCAGTTTCGATTTGTAATAGAGTGGAGCACTGCACAGAGGGAGGACCAGCCCCTTGGGGCCAGGAGTGCCCAGGTGGCAGTTAGGCGCTGTCCACAGCGGGGGGAGACATGTAGGAACACAGGCCGAGCTCTTTCAGACAGAAGGGCTGGGAGGGCCTCTGGGAACCCGCAGAAGCAGAGGTTATGTGCAGCTGAGGGGCGGCAAGTAGGTTTCAAGGTGTGGGCCGACTCTGATTAATTGATGGCACCTGCCTGCCGTGGGGGGACCTGAGTTTGTGCCATGATCCATCAGCTGGCTCTGCCATGGGCCTGGCGAGGGAAGAGGTGTCTGAATGAGCTCCCTGCCTCCCAGAGGAGCCTTGGTTTCCTCTTCTGGAAGATGGGAATAATAACCTGGTCCTGGAAGGGCCAGTGTGAGGAGTAAATGGGCCAACTGAGGCAAACCACAGGCTCATGAAAGGCTGTGCTGCCCAGTGGTTAGAGATATAGGTTCGGGAGCCGGGTGGGCTAGGTGTGAATCCCGGCTCTGCCACTTGGTAGGTGCATGTCCTTGGTCAAGGTGAGCTCTCTGACTCAGTTTCCCTATCTGCGAAATGCAGATAACAATAGCACCTTACCTCATAGGGGTTTCATGGAGGTCAAATATGTTAATACATGTGGAGTGTTCAGAGCAGAGCCTGGTCCAAAGGGTCCTAAGAATATTTACTTTAAGTAATGTGACGGTCAGGACTCGATGGGCACACAGCTTGGAGATTTGTTGTTGTCACTCTTACGTGAAATTGCTTGTAGGACACTAGACAAGAATAAGGTGTTGTTTTATTTTCTTTTTCTCTCTTTTTATTTCATCTGATTCATATAAAAGCATATATGTGTGTGCGTGTCTACACATATGTGTTATGAAGATAATGAAATGAACACCAGTGTTTCCACCCCAACCTAAGAACTGGAACAGTCCCAAACGACTGATACTCCGGGGTGTTCCTCCCTAATTGTAATTCCTTGCCCCCTACCAAGGGTAGTTCTGTCTGAATTTTGTGTTTATCATTCCATTGTTTTCTTTAAAAACATGAAGTCTGGGTTTTGTTTTATTGGTAAACAAGAAAAGGTATTTATTTTGCAACTTTTTTTTTAAAGTTTGGCACCTGAGCGAACAACTGTTGCCAATTATTTTTTTTTCTCCTTCTTCTTCTCCCCAAAGCCCCCCAGTCCATAGTTGCATATTCTAGTTGTGGTCCCTCTGGTTGTGCTGTGTGGGACGCTACCTCAGCATGGCCTGATGAGCGGTGCCATGTCCATGCCCAGGATCCGAACTGGCGAAACTCTGGGCCACTGAAGCAGATTGCACGAACTTAACCACTCGGCCAAGGGGCCAGCCCCTATTTTGCAACTTTTTTCCTCAGCCTTATTTTCTAACGTTCCTCAAGCTGTTTGCACAGCAGCAGTTCATTCCTTTTCAGTGCTGTGTAGTACTCCACAGTGTGGCTATAACACACCTTGCTTCTCCAGTTTTCGGTTCTGCGATCACCGCTGCTGAGCACCTTCCTGGCCATGTTTCCAGGTGTGCAAGGCAAGTGTTTTTCTAAGGCATGAACTGAGGAGAGAATGGCTGGGTCCTAGGGTGGGACAGCCTCAATTTTAGTGACTTTGTCAAGTCCCTGGATGCATTTGAGACCCCAGTGAAGCCAGCCTGGGTCCGTGCTGGCCGTGCTGGAGAGTGAGGGTGGGTCGTGGACATCACGACCTCTTGGGGCTCCGGGATTCTGTAGAACCCACGCCAACTCTTTCATACCGAGCAGTGCGTGGAGCTCCCCAGGACGTAAGGTCTTTAGGAGGTGAGACAAGGTGAGTCCATGGGCTGCTGCTGGTTAGCAGGCTCGGCCCCCACCAAGAGTTGGGGTAGTAAGCACCCGATAAATGTCAGCTATTCTGTTATCACACACACACACATGCACAAACACACATCTGTGCACCAGGACACACACAGAGTAAATCCTCCTTCATTTCGCTCATTTGCTCTTTGTAACAATCCTGTGATAGAGCAATTACTGCTCCCATATCATAGATATGGAAACTGAGGCTACACGGTCAGTAATCGACAATTCACATCAAGACTTCTCAATCCTCAAAATGCAGGCTCTTCGTCTCCGTGCCCTTCACCCCCTCTGCCCCTCTCCCCACAAACATACGTGGTCATAAACATCACACATGGAGCACCTCATTCGATTCATTTGACAACATTTTATTGACTGCCCTCTGTGTGGGGTAAGGCTTGGGGCTGTCAATTATGTGTCGTGTAACGATCACAACAACTGTGCGGTTCTTGTTTTATAATAGGTGGGTATTATTTTATCCCCACTGACAGATGAGGACACTGCAGTTTGGAGACACGGATGGTTTGCTCCATTTCAGTAAGTGACAGAGCTGGGACACAAATCCATCTGGTGCCCTGGAGCCCATGTGGTCAGCAGACAGGTGGAGAAGGTGACCTCACACCTTGAAGAGAGGGGACACTTGAGAGTCAACGTATACAGCAGGTGTGTGTGTCCCTGCCCCGCGCACCCCCGTGCTGCAGACGGATGGTAAGGGGTTACTGAGGCACTGTGTGAGCCCTTCTGGGATGGCCTCGAGGACGTCACCTAACTCTCTATGTTGGTTCTGCCTGACGACTGGCTGGGAAGTAGAAGGGGTGGTCTTTGGAGTCTAAAGAGAGTGCATGCAGGAGCAGGATGTCATTTAGCTGCTCCCAGCATGGTCTGGGGAAGAAGGTGCCCTGTGCGGTCTGTGCAGGACGTTGCCACAAGCGTGCAGCGATGGCTGGGGGAGTCTCGGGCCACGTGGTTCATGCCAAGACTGTGATGCCCTTTCTCAAATCCCTGGGGCTGATTTAGGGCCCCCAGTGATCTTCAGATGGGAATTCAGTTCCTTTCATTTACATACGTTCATGGGAAAAGGCAGTCCTGGCCAGCTGACCCCAGGGCTCCGCTCTGCTCCACAGTTCTACTTCTCACCATAAAGTGACAAATGGGCTCCCGTGAGTGGGGTTGAGCAGTGAGTGGTCCTGAAACTTCAGGGAGAAGAAGAATCAGCAGACCACTTGCTGAAGTTGTAGGCTCCTGGGCCCTTCCCAGGATCTGTGGTTCTGGGTCCTCTAAGGTGGAGCCAAGAATGTGCAATTCTAACGAGCTTCTTGGGTGATTCGAAGGCTGGGGGTCCAGACCACACTGGAGAGACAGTAAGTGTGAAACCTGTGCAGTCAGGCCGGGCTGGGCTCTGCTGTATTAATAAACACACTCAGACATCTTGGTAGCTTAACACAGCAGAGGTTGGTTTCTGTTTGTATCACAGTCGGACGTGGATTGGGTTGCACCCCTTGATGCGTTCCTCCTAGCGGTGACTCAAGAGTCCAGGCTCCTTCCATCTTGCAAGGCTGTCACTCCCAACACATGGCCTCCAAGGTTGCTGATGAAGGGGAAGAAAGGGCGTGGATTATCACTCAGCCAATTCTGCTCATAACTCATTGGCCAGGCCCGGTCACATGACCTCAACTTAACTGCAAGGGACACTGGGAAATGTAGTCTTCCCATATGCCCAGGAAGAGGAAAATGAAATGGGATTTGGCAAACATATAGCATTGTCTCTTGTCACAAAGCTCGATCCATTCTGGGTGCACTAATAAGACCAAGCTTCTGCCCCTGCAGTGCTGAGGGCAAGTGGCTGGTCTGTGTCTGCCCCTGCGAGGCCCTGCCAGCTTCTCTTCTGTGTCTTCCAGCCCATTTTGAAAGAGGGTCAGTCTCTGCTTGGGTTGGTCACAATTCACAGCATGGTCACCTCTCACCCGTCCTGTCCACGTGGTGAAGGAGTGGGCTACAGGATTTGCCTTTGATTGAGTGCAGTGTTGGGTGAAGAGGAAATTTTGAAAGTCACGTTTGGACTCGGTAAGTTCTGTGATTGAGTAGTGATGTCTGCCTTGGGATGGGCAGGGCAGGTGGTGGCATGAAGGCTACACATTTGCCAGTTTGTCACGGCTGTTATTAGGACTGACTCTGCACAGCCCACCAAAACATCTATTAGCCCAAATCTATGCTGCTGGGAGAAGAGTTAAGAATGGGTTAGGAGTGGCTTCCGGCACATAGTAAAAGATGAATAAATGTTAGCTATTATCCCAGGTGGCTTCTCTGGACTCAAGCTGGTTTCTGCATCCCTCTCACAGTAAGATTGCCCAGAGTTAAATTCAACTTTGTAGATGTGGGCTGATCAAGACAGAGTAGAACAGGGTTTCCACCTCCCTCTTTCTACACTCTACCTCTATTAATAGAGCCAAAGACTATATTAGCTTTTTGGTGACACACTAGTGATGCACACTGGTTCATTTCTAATCCCACAGATCTGTCTCATGTGTATTGCAACCAAGCCCCGTGTCTCAGCCTCCTTGTCTTTGTTCAGATTTTCTTTACCTGAGATTAGGTCTGTGCATTTACTCCTGTTTTACTTCATCTTGTTCAATTCGCCTTCCAGGTTGTCAAGGTCTCCTTTTTTATGCCATGAATGCTCTTTGTCTGCTCTTAAATTGACTTTTCAGAAGCAAGGTGAAGACTGGGTTGGCTGGCAAGAAACCCGAGCTGTGAGAGTAATAATCACCCTCATCCATCCAGCACTTGCTGGGTGTCTAGCATTGTGCACTGTACGTACTTTATCTCGTTTGAGCTTTATGCCAACACCATGAGGTGCATATCGTAATTACACAGTTTTATAGGCGGAGAAACCCATCTCAGCCCCAAGGTCTCATTGGTAGAAAATGACAGAGCTGGGACTCGAACCAAGGTCTTTCTAAAGCCCGAATCCATGGTCTCAACTGCTGTACCACACCACTGGTGTGGAGGGGAGACCAAAGCAGAAGCTGGTGCCACGCTTAGGGGGCTGAGGTTGCAGATGGAATCTACTCCAGCAGGCAGAAGTGGAAGGGCGTTTATTATAGGGTCAGGCAGCACACAGAATTGCTGGGAGGGCTGGGAAATAAAGCCGGGAGAAATGTCCTGCCATAGAATAGAACTGTTCCAATGAAGTTCCATGGCCGCCCCCTCCCACTGCTCAGCACCTGCGACCAGGGACTTCACAGCAGGCCCTGAGCCAAGGGTCTGTTAGATCCCACAGCTCCCACCCCACCTGCCTCATCTCCACCTTCCAGGTCTCACGCAGTCTGTCCGCTTGGCGAGACCCACGTCACACGCACAAACGTAGTTAGCAGAGGGTGACAGAGAAACGTAGCTTGTCACTTTCTAGTCTCTATTTTACAGGAGGACATCTCTAAGGCTGAGAGTGAGGTGCCCTCCATACTCGGGACCCTCCGGGAATTTAAGGAGAATCCTGGCATTTTGTGTTCTGAATAAGCTCTTACTCAGCTCACACGTCTGTTCTCGGGTGAAGCCCGCTCTACTCCCTCAGGCTGGCTTACCGTGCCTTCTACAGCGTTCTAGAATCCTTTACAGCCACCTCTGCTGAACACGACTGCACTGTGTTCTATTTCCACGTCTATGTGCCCCACCACCCTGAGCCTGCCTCAAGGCCAGGACCGCGTGTCTTCATCTGTATCTGAGGTGGCCAGCATGCAACCCATCAGACAGTAGGTGCCAAGAGACCCGTGTTGAGAACGTGGGTGAGCAGATGGGTGTTTGCAGATGACCCTCCCAGCCCAGCTGTTTTCAGGAGCAGGTGTCCTGCAGGGAAGAGTGTGGGGGGGCTGCTGCTCGCTGGGCGTGAGGGCAGTGCACAGATCTGGCCTTTGCTCCCAGGAGTGCAATTCTCCCTCACTGTCCCTGGATGCTGCCCCACTCCTTGGGAACCCTGGAGCAAAGCGGAGAACGTGGAGGTCAGCCTGCCTCACGAAGTCTTAGAAGACTCTGTTGACGTCATGCTGTACAAGAATCGTGGGCATAGACAGCATGACGTCCAAGGACCACTCATGGGAGTGAACTTCATAAAAAGTAGACTTGTCCACATCCCCTCCTCATTTGTGGTACCCTGCCGGGTCAGGCTCTCTCCATCACCATGACTACCTGCATCCCATGGTAGACATTAAAAACTACCATCCCAGGGAGTTTTTCACCTTTTCCTCCAGGAATCCCACCCAGTGGTTTCATCCTTCTCTTGGGGGTCTTTTCTATGCACGGGTATAGTTTTCGATATGCCTATGTAAGTGCATGGTGACATGTTCCTGCTTGCGAGTGACGGAAACTCCAAAAATGTAACCAAGAAGAGGAATTTGTTAGAAGGTTCTTGTGACTGTTGAAGGGAGGTGGCTTGGCAGTGGGGGACCTGGAACCAGGTTCTCTGTCTCGCTCTCGTCTCTAACACTAGCTCTAGCTCCTTCACCCTCCATCTCTCTCCCTCCATCTCGCTCATCTCTATGCGTTAGCATTGTTCTCTCAGACTGCCTTCCTCCACATGTCAAGATATGACGGACATCTTCCATGCCTTGCTCTCCACGGTTTAACCCCCTGAGAGGACCAGCCCCTCTTCCCTTAATTTCAGGTCTGAAACTCTCAGGGAAAGCCTTCACCTGGACCAGCGCAGGTCTCCTGTCCGTGGTCAGTCTACGTCTGAACTCAGTGTGGCCGTGAGGTTAGGTACTATGACTGGCAGCCCCTCGAAACCACATTGGAGAGAGAAGAGGAGCTGGATACCAAAGAAGGGGCAGCTGCTCCCAGAAGATGGGGATGCTGGGAAGACAAGATGTTAGATGTGCCCCATCCAATCAGCATTCACTAAGGCCTCATGTGGGTCAGGTGCTCCCAGCCTCTGGGACCAAACTAACTGCTCGGAACCATAAATGTCCTCGTGAGTGCTCTGCACTAGTACATCCAAGCTAAAGCAAGCGCGAGGAGGATCCTTCACGGCCAGTAGTGGGGAGGTCAGTAATTCCCATTCCGACCCAAGTTCATCGCAAAGGAGCTTATAAAGCAGACCAGCAACTGAGTTTTATCTCATCTTCCATTGGTAGTGGCTGCCTGGAGCTCTGGGTTGAAGTAACCTGAATCCACCTCCAGCCTTAACAAGAAAGAGTGCTGTGATTGATTGGTAATGTCTGCCACAGGTAGAGAATGGAGGATGGATGAGTGTGCCACTTCTGCTCTAAAATACTCTATTATAGCAGGGAATGTGGGATGGAGCTCCAAACACTGGCCAGAGTGGAGAAACATGTTTGAGGTGTCCTTTGCTGACCTTTGCCCTCTCAGGCCAGTCTCTGGGTGCATGGCTGGCCACAGCCCTTTCAAGGATCCCTCTTTTTCAGTCTCCCTTATCCTTTCCACGGCTGTTTCCCAGGCAGGATCGCAGCTCCAGGTCTGCACGTGGATCTGTGGTGCCGCATTATTTAAAGTCAGCCGGTCCCATCCTGACTGCATCGTCCTGAAGACCTGCTGTCCCGTAAGTGATCCTGGGATGATGCGGCTAATCGTGTGGGCCCGGGCTCTGTGGATGTCCTTGGGGGACGACTGTCTCTCCTGCTGCCCTAATTCATCCTAGTGGATGAGCTTGGAGGGGCTAATAGTGCCAACACAGGAGCTCTTGTGAGGCGGAGCAGAAGCTCGAGTGATCCGTGCGTGTTGGAATAATTACAGTTGTTTGTAGTAGCACCTTGTTGGCGGCACAGCTGCTACAGAGAAACTCTGATTCCAGGCTTTCCTCTTAATCAGTTAAAAATAGTCCTGAGTCTTTGATTAAATTGTTCCAGGAAAGCAAGAGGGCCAGGTGCTGGGGGGAGCTGACGCCGTCGCCTGGATCGTTCAGCTTCCCGAGCTGGCAAAGACAAGATGCAAAGACGTGGCCTCTGTCCTATCCTGTCCTCTGTGGGCTCAGGGATCAAACACTGGCCACTTGTGACAAGTGCCGGGAGAAAGAAGAAAATTGCACCGAATGATCTAATTGGTTCCTAAGCCAACGAATTGTGAAAGTATTTTAAGTCTCCATTAGAGATTTGCCCTTGACCTCCAGGGTCAAGTTCAGTCTGGCCTTCTACAATTTTCTTGTTGCTAGAGGCTGTGTCCACTGGGGGCCCAAGGCCCTCAGGGTGAGTGTTGTTGTCTAAAACAAAACCACCATCCAGCCTTATTCAGAAAGAGTGCCATGATTGATTAGTGATGTCTGCCACAGGCAGAGGATGGAGGATTGGTGAGTGTGCCATCAGCTGGGCTCCATCTGCCTGGTCCCGAGCCCTCTGGAGCTAGCCTCACACGTTTGCCTGCCTCCTGTTGAGGGAGTCAGGATCCCTCTAATCAGGGGACCTCTGCCTTTTTTCCTGTCTCAGGTGGAGGAAGGAACTGGCACACTCTTGGGCTCTGTAGGACCATATACTCAGGGGAGCCTGTAGGGTTTCAGCTCATTCTCTCTACTTTCTCTCTCTCTCCTCTTCTCTCTCTCTCTCTGTCTCACTCCAGCCCGGCTCAGGCCTTCTCCCACCACAAGTGGCTGCGTAACAGAGCAACAGGCTCTCCCTTCCGCAGGCTAAGACCTCTGGGTGGGCGGTCCACAGACACCCACCCCAACCTGCACCACTGGGTTTGCCTTGCCCTCCTCTGGGGCACTGGGTGTGAGGGAAGCCATGTCTTGGTATCTGGAGCAGCTGGCAGGAAGCCCTTGAGGAGGCTGCTAAGTCCTGTGCACGGTGGGCTGTGGAGTCAACTTCATCTGCGTGCGAGCCTGGGGTGGCCGTGCCAAAGGCATAGAGCCTCGTCAGGTGGTGAGCTCCCCATCCATGGAGGTTTGCAAGAAGCAAAATGGCAAATGGTCCCTTGGGGATTTCTCACCAGGCAGAGAGCCAAGTGCCCTTATTGTCTGTGAGTAAAAGGGGCACACTAGTGTCGACCTCGCAGATTGTGTGGGGTTAAACGACTGTGCTCGGTGCACGGTGGGTCCCTCTGGTCTCTGAGAAGCTGGTAGCGCCCCCCTCCCCCCTCCCCTCCAGGCTGCTCCCAGGGCTCCTCCTGTCTCCGGTTCTCACCCCTGCGGAGCGTCTCCCGAAGTCATGATCTCAGGCCCAGCTTCCCTGTCCTCTCTCTCCTGCTCATCGTTTCCTCCCTTCTCCAGGCCTCAATGCTTCACCCACTGTCATGACTCTTCTCCAGCCCGCTCCCAATTTGCGTTTACAATCGACCTCATCTACACAGAGCACTCATCTGACGGCTCCTGCATAACGGGAACAGGTTTGCACCACTTCACAGGCCTCCAGGAAGGCGCTTTGCTCCCCACTCTTTCCCAGCTCCTGGAGACTCACTTTCTTTACAGCAAAGTCCAGTTGGCTTGTTGATATTTATGTTAAAAAGATCTGAGAGGCAGAGGGGACTATGTTATGTGAGCCAAGGGAGTGATGTGGCTGCGAGGCTGTATCAATAGAGGTCTGATGCCCAGAATCAGAGAGGAGATAGCCTGTTTTGGCCCTGCCCTTGACTGGGGTTGTGACACCACATTCTGGAGCAAATTGAGAGGAGGAGGCTCAGGCCCAGCATGGGAAGGGTGATTGCGGCCACCCTGGGAGAGAGGTGCTGTCAGGGCCCCATTCTACAGATGGGGAAATAGAGACTTAGGGAGTTTCATGGACCGTCTCAAGGTCAGTAAGGTAGTAAACGGCTGAGGTAGGATTTGAACCTGGGCAGTCTGACCATGGCCAGACTGGCTGGGGAGAGAGCTAGACAGGACTGGGCACCCTGAGCCTCCGTTTCTGGAAAACCCTGTTAGGAAAGGCACCGAGAGGTGCTGTGGAGTGCTTACTAGTAGACAGATTGAGCTTCGAATCCTCTCTGCCATGGCCCAGCTGGGCGACCTTGGGCAAGTTCTCTAACTTCTCCGAGCCGCAGTGCCATCATTTGTAAAATGTGGATGACGTCAGTACAGACCTGTGGCTGTTTTGAGGATTAAATGAGCAACTGTGTTTCGAGCCACTGGCACGAAGCCGGGTCCTGAAAACCAGCTGCTGGGGTTGGAGGTTTGTGCCCACCCTGCCCCATGCCACCGCCATTGCTGGGGGGAGCTGAGAGCAGGAGCTGGAGTCGGGGAGGGCGAGGAGGCCCAGCAGACAGCTGCTTCTCCTTTTCCGTGGAGCAGGCACCTGGAGGCATGGAAGCCCGTCTGCGCGCCTTGGAAGGTCTGACAAGTGCAATCACACAGTTCAGCTGTAACACCGGAGTCTCTGGGTACAAGATTTGTCGCCGGCTGTGAGCAGGGCTGGCTGCAGGCTCTGCCTTCAGAAACACCTGTGGAGATTTCCACCTGATCCCAGGCACCCTCTCCCGCCGTGTCCCCACCTCCCGAGGTGGGGCTGGCTGACTGGCTGCAGGCAGGCGGGATGGGACGGGGTGCCCTGAGCCCTCATGACCAGATTCTGGAAAACCTCGTCAGGGAGAGCGCTGAGAGGGGCTGCAGAGGGTCTGGGTGCCAGGGGAGCACTCTCGGGGCCCTCTGGGGTCCTGGGCAAGTGTGGGAGGGACAGACTGCTCAGGGCAGGGGCAGCTGTCTCCTTCCGACCCCTCGTAAATCAGGGAAGATGCAGCGAGGTCCAGCCCAGGAGCTGCCCAGAATGAATTAACCTGGAGAAAAACCACCCGCAACCCCTCGTCTTGCTCCTCATGGTCAGCAGACGACCCTACTTTTGTCGTTTCCCTGAGAAAACAGAAGCAATCAGAGGTGAGCCTCACAAACTCCCACCACCACCGCCGGAGAGCTTCCCATGCCCACCAGGTCTGTCCTCTCTCCTGAGACTGTGGAGGTCAAAGCCAACCCCTGCACCTGCCCACCAGGCTGCATGCCCTGGGCCTGCGGACGGACACGGCCCTGCAGCTGGCCACTGCATCATCGCCTTCCCTTACGACGGGATTGTTCCCATCATAAACACGGTGCTCTAATTGTATACCCCATCTCTAGGAAACCCCTCTGTGGACCTTGCCCTCCCCCGCAGCTGCAGGCCCGTTTCTCTGCCACTCTGTACAGCAGACTCCCGGGGACAGTGTCAGCGCTGGCTGGGTCCAGGCCTTCTCCTCACTCTCTCTCTTGAGCCTGTTCTACCAGAGCGGCTCTGGTCAAAGTCTTGGTCCTCCTTCACCTCCGTGCTGCCAAACCCAACAGTCAGTCCTCCACTCTTGGTGGCAGCAGGTGACACATTGGCCACACCGCCTCCTGGAAGCCCTATCATCACTTGGTTGCCTCCGCAGGCTGTTCCTCAGTCCCCCTTTGCAGGTTCTCATCATCTCCCAGCCGCTGAATGTCGGGGGGCCCCAGGGTTCAGCCTTCAGCCCATTCTCCTTCCCCGCTGGTACCCAGGCTCTGCGTCATCCTTTCCAGTCCTTGGGTCTACCCTCCTACACCAGGGCCTTCCCCAGATCACTCAGAATTAAATCCAAAGTCCCCAGGGTGGCCCACAGGCCACATGGGATCAGGCCCCTCTGATGTCATCTTCAAACATGACTAATTGTTAAACGAACAAACAAGTGAGCAACACGGGCAGAGGTTGTGCTCACGGCCGAGCAGGATCGCACCCTCCTCCCTCTCCAGGCCCAGAGCCGTCCCGCCCTCTGCCCCCAGGAACTTCTCAGCCCTGTCCCTCGTCCTTCCTGGGATCCACCTGACAACAGCCAGACCGAGCCCCCTCCCCCGCCCCGGGGGCCTGCTGGCCTCCTCGTGGCTGCTCCTCGTTTCCGTCTTTCTTTCCGTGGCGGCCACGGGGCCACTTGTGCTTCTTGCCAGGTCGGCCTTTCCCACGCCCCTCCACCTTTCCACCCGCAGGTCTGCTGGAGCATCCTCTCCATCCTTCACGCCGCTCAAACCTCTGCTTCCTCCAAGAACAGCTCAGGCGTCGTCTCCTAGGGGACTACTTCCCGGCAGCCCCAGATGAAGGCGGGCACCGGCCAGGCTGCTGCCTGGGCCCCTGGTTGTCAGAGGCCCTAAGTCATCATTGGAAATTGACGGACGGTGAGGAGAACTCCTCTCAGACAGGGTCCCGGGAGACGTCCTTTGATAAGCAGGGAGACCCTCAAAGAGAAAGAAGGCAAATGGGAGGGTCTGTTGTCTTTTTGGGCTTTTGTTTTGAGAGGGGGGTGGCCAATGCGGGAGCGGAGTTGAGTTGCTCAATACCTGGAGGATGGGCTCATCAGAACCGATCAATAATACTGGTTTGAATAGGCATCAGGTGACGTCTTCTGGGGGCTTCTGTGCACGTGCATTTGGCTCTGCTTGCCTGACCTCCCAGTCTGGGTTAGAAGCCCCGAGTTCTCCACTCGCTTAGCAACTTCATATCCCACAGGAACTGCCGCGCTCTGTGACCTCGGTCCACACGCTGTCTCTCCCGCAGACCGCAGCCCCTCGGAGGGGGGCGTCTGTCTTCTCTATCTTTACGATCCGAGCTGTTAGCACAGGAGACTGCCTTGCAGTAAGTGTTTAATAAACATTTGTTGATTGGGTGGCTGGATTTTTCCCTTCCACCCTCACGCACACGGGCCGATTTCTTCCCTTGCCCAAGACTTGAGGGACAGAATCCGTCCCGAGCTGTGCGTGTCATCACAGGCCCACAGATTAGATCCTGCAAGTGTCACAGGATGTTCAGGAGACCCGAGAGGAGGCACCAGGTTCGGGTTCAGGAAACACAGGGTCCTCCTCACGGTGTGGTCTTGCTATGGTCGTTTTCCTCCATGGATCTCCCTTTCCGTGAGAAAGAGCCTGGAGTTGTGGATCTCAAAAGCCCTTCCCATCTGAGAAGCGGTGGCGATGGCGGAGGGCTCCTGAGATTTGGAGTCAAAAGAGCTGGTGCATGCTCCACGAACCTCAGTTTCCCCATCCCTCTGCTGGGGGCAATGGTGAGGGTTTAACAGCCTAACAGATGGGAACATGCTTGGCAAGCTACGTTGGGCGATGTCCATGGAAGCGACTGTGGACAAAGGTCGCCACGTGATCACCATCCGCTGTCTAGCAGCCACCTTGTCATCTAATCCTGACCCATGTCCCTAAAGACCTTGGGGACCTTCATTCATACTCTCATTGTGTCCTCTACGTCCTTGTTCATTCATTTATCACTTTTATTGAATGCCCACCATGTGTCAGGCCCTTGGGCTATGATTGGACAAAATTGAATGAAACCAGATTCGGCTCCAGCCTTAGGGCTCGCAGTCCAGAGCGTAGTAATGGCTGTTACGACTTATCGAGGCTCCCCTGCCAGGCGCTGAGGTAGGGGCTTCTGTGTGATGCTCTCCCTTCATCCTCACGTGCCACTGTCTCCATTCTGTGAATGTGTAAACTGAGGGGCCGGGAGGCTCAGCCACTTGCTCAGCTAGGTGTGTTGGGGATGGGATTAGAACCCAGGGCGTGTGGGTTAAGAGCCTGAGCACCACCCCCGTTATGCTGCCTTACTGGTCCCACGTGCACACCTGGCTGCTGGTGACCAGGGAGCAGGGGACATCTGCCTAGACCTCCTGTCCCCACCCCCAGAGGGAGCCAGGAGGGCCCAGCCCAGCCCAGGGGCAGACGTCGCCTGGGGCCCCCCATGGGATCAGCCTTACTGAGGCCTTGGCAGTCTGCTCACCTGGGTGAACCACCCAGGACACGGAGTGAAAGGACCAAGAACCTGTGCCCTCTGCATACCCCCACGCGTAGAGCAGCCCACCCCGCCCAGCCCACGCCACTCCTGCAGTTCCTTTGTTCTTGCTCCCAAGTCACTAGGTGACAGCCTGTTCCTCCTTCCTGAGGAAGCTGTGATCTGAGTCAAAACTGGAGCCTCAGTCAGAGCTGCTCAGAGAAGTTTCTAGAAAAACCCTGCCCCTGGGGGGCCAGAGCCTGCTCAGCTTGACGTTTATAAAAGAATTTTCAGGCAAACATCTCATCACACTCATGGATTCTCCACTGGTAACTAGAAAGAGCCTCCCGGCGGGGGAGGCAGCCCAGGAGGGCTTGGATTCTTGCCGTGCTCTCCCACAAGCCCCTCCGCGGGCAAGCCGGTGTTTGTGCTTGGGAGCGTGCACATGCAGAAGAGGGCAGGGGCGTGCGTGTGTGCACGAGGCTGTTTGCAGGCGGGTCTCTGTGTCTCCGTGTGCACGTGCCTCCCGGGAAGTGTTTGCTGGTGAGCTCTGGCTGCAGCGCAGGCCACACCACCTGTCATTGCCCTGCCTGGACTGCCTAGGCTCCGCCGATGGAGGCTGGGCACATCCTCCTCCTCCTGCAGGACCAGAGGCTAGCCCGGGCATGTTCTTTTCATGGTGTTGGCAAAAAGGCAAGAGGGCAGGTGGAAACACGTGAGGTCTCTTTAGGCCTCTTCTTGGACCTGGCACGCTGTCACATCTGCCTCCTTCTATTGACCAAAGCAAGTCACGTGACCAAAGACAAAGTCAAGAGGCAGGAAAATGTATTCTCTCCTCGGGGGGAAGCGCTGCAAAGTCACACAGCAAAGGATGGGAATACAGGGAGAGGTGAAGAATGAGGGCCAACGTTGTGTTCCACCATCGCCTGCATGCGTGTGTCTACACGGGCTCACGCACATGTGGGCAAAGTGTTTACACATGTGCGTGAGAGGATATAGCTGTGTGTGTGCCTAAGTGCCCTTTTATGTGTGTGCAAACCTGTGCCTAGCTGTGTACACGCATGAGAACGTCAAGCTCAGCGTGCCCCCGTGTTTCTGTGTGTGCGCACAGGAGCATCTCGCAGACACACACGTGCAGCACCCAGCCAGGCCACGTGGGAGGAGCAGACGGGCCGATCCTGCGGAGGGAGTCAGACCCTCACAGAGACGCCTGAGGGACCCTTCAGCCAGTCTCGCGCCATCGGCATGTGCTGAGGTAGGTCTCGCTCCGTTAGTGGCCCTGAGAAAATTCACTGGTCAGTTGTCTTGTAGTCTGTTATTACCCAGATGTCTGTGTGTTCCAAACAATTGTTTTTAAATTGCTTCATTAGCCTGTCTCGGCAGACCCAATCCCGCCACACTCAGCTGGCTCAGATTCTCCGGGACCGAGCTGGTGGGAGCTGGGCGGGCAGCTTGCTAGCTGAAGTATCTCCTAGGAGGGGCGCAGGAGCAGCTGCCCCAGAGGAGACGAGTGGGAGGAGCCCCCATCCGTCCTCAGAAGAGGCCGCGTTGTGGAGCAGAAAAGGTGTGGACTCCAGAGTCACACAGAGCCGGCTTCGAGCCCAAAAGGTGCCCTTTACAAACTCTAGGGCCTTGTGGCAGCTCCTTGAGCCTCAGTTTTCCCTTCTGCAAATGGAGTCACTGTCCCGAGATTGTGGGTAGTGTGAGGATGGAAGGAGATGATGTGGTGTGTGAGGCATCCCTGCGGCGCCTGGCCCGCCTGGCCAGTGACCAGAACGCGGGTGTCCCTTCCCTCGGCTTCCGCAAAGAGCCTGTGATCTCTCTGCAGAGGCCCCGCCACAGTCAGGGCTGAGCAATCTGGTACGTGGTACCACTGGGGGTCCTTGGGGGGCAATGATTCAGGTGAGCCATTGACATTCCAGGTAACCTTATCTGAGGTCCCACATCTAACTGACCCCCCCACCCCCACCCCCGCCAACCTAAGAACAACCCTGCAGCAAAGGTCAGGATGCAGGACCGGGGTCATGTGCCAGGGCTCAGCTCCCTGCTCTTTGCTCTGCAGCAGGGGGACTCAGGCCGACTGGCTATCGTCTCTAAGGCCCAGGGCTCCTCTGAGCAGGGATGAGAATGGTACCCACTCACAGGGCACCTTCTCTGCACAGTCAAGCTCTTCCATGCAACCCGCAAACTGCATCCCACTCTCCGGGACAGCAACCATCCTGGAGCACTTGCCCGTGTCCCTGCCTCCCCAGCCGGAGGATCTGGAGGATAAAGTCTCTGCCAGGGACTCAGCATCAGGAGAGTCAGCCCCCCACCCATGCGGGAAGCAGCCCTGGGCCCCTGAGCTGTGTCCTTCCACCCCCCCCCCATTAGCTGTTGCTCCTTCAGCAGCCAGGGTGCGACAGAGATGCTCGGCAGCCCTGTTCCTAACCCGCTACGGAAATTTTTTCTGTAAAGGGCCATATAATACATATTTTAGATTTTGGGGCCGCGTATGGTCTCTGTCACATATTCTTCTGTATTTGTGTGTTGTTGCTTGTTTGTTTCAACTCTTCAAACATGTAAAACCCATTCTTAGCTTGGCAGCCACACAAAAAACAGGCTGTGGGCTGGATATGGCCCATGGAGAGCCAGGTAAACACACTAGTTTAAAATGTATGTTGGGGCCCAAGCCAGCGGTGTTATGGTTAAGTTGATGCGCTCTGCTTTGGCGGCCCAGGGTTCGAAGGTTTGGATCCCAGGCATAGGCATATACGCTGCTCATCAGCCATGCTGTGGAGGTGTCCCACATACAAAATAGAAGAAGATTGGCACAGATGTTAGCTCAGCGACAATCTTCCTCAAGCCAAAATAGGAAGACTGGCAATGGATGTTAGCTCAGGGCCAATCTTCCTCACTAAAAAAATGTAAAAAGTATCTTAAATAAATGTCATCAAGGCTATGAGTGAGAACACCGCATCACTTTGGGGCAGTAATTTCAGGTACTTGAAAGCATTTTCTCCTCATAGTGAGAGGCTACATTCCAAGGGCCTCTAACTCCTGATCTTTTCTTCAGTGTGGCGTGATTGCCACCAACGAACATTCCTTCAGCATCGATTATGTGTGGGGCGTGGTCCATGTGCTTTCACATAACTGATCTTGCTTATTTCTCAAACAGCCTTGTGGGGTGGAAATTCTCATGCCCATTTAATCCAGGGGGTCAAAGCCGACATCCGTTTCTGGTCACCTCGCTGCAAAGCCATCACAGCCAAAAGGGCCCCTGAGTGAGTGTCTGGAGGGGACACAGAGAGAGGGCGTGTAGGGAGGAGGAAGAGAGAGGAAGAGGAAGCATTATATATTGTTATAATACAGCCCCTGTCCTGTATTATAAAACTGGCTAAATAGCAGAGTGAGTTTTTGGAAAGTGTTTTTCCTTTTTTTTTGCAAAATATGATACCTGCTCATTATTATAAAAATCGGTCACAGAAAGGAAGGAAGAAGAAAGCAAAAAAAGTCACCCGAAGTCCCACTTCCAGAAACAAGCCCGGTACCATCTTGGTGAGCATTCTCAGACACCTCTGTCTGGTTGCAAACACATATGCACAGGGTTTTCAATGAACGGGAGCAGACTCCAATCGCTGTTGTGTAAAATGCTTTTTTCTCTCGACAATATGTTGTGGACATCTTTCCATGTCAATAAATATAGAGTGACAGCTTCATGGTAAATGGTTGCATGATACCCAACTGCACGTGCAAACAGGACTTTCAAATGCAAAAGAGGCATTCAGTGCCATGCGGCTCCCAAAGTGGGTATTAGTGGGACTGTGCTCAGATGCCTGACACCGTGGCCACCAGGGCCAGGGGCCTCGGGCTTGTCCCCTTAGAGACCAGGTCACTCCAGCCACCGTAGACTCCAGGGAGCGGCCTTGAGCAGGGCTGGTGGCCCCCACTCGCTCTGCAGAGAGGCACTGCCGTCCTCGCGGACCTGGCTCTCTTGGGCTGTCATTTGAGGTGCCGTGAGCGAGGCAGACATCTCCATTTGTGCGGAGGCTGTGATAGTCCAGACCTACACATCCGAGGAAGGAAGACGACTACTCCTTGGGACAGTGTGATGAGTGACTGAGAGCGGCTCACTTTTGTGATCCTGGGCAAGTTGTTGAGGCCCCGCGATGCCGTTTCCCCGTCTGTAAACCGGGGATGAAAACAGTCCCTAAAGCATGGAGCTGCGGTGAGGATTAAGTGAGAGAACGGAAACCAACTCTGAATGCCCTGTCTGGCTGGCATCTGTAGGTGTTCAGTCTACGTCAGCTCCCCCCGCCCCAGCCATCCTCTCCTCCTCCTCTCTGGAGACCAGCAGCTTTTCTCTGACACCAGTCTAGACGAGTGAAGGGAGGAGAGAAGAATCTCCATACAGGGGCGGGCTTTTCAGGGGACGGCTGGGGGTCCCGGGGGTCAGACAGGAGAAGAGAAGACGTGGTCAGGGGGGTGGGCTTGGTTCTCCAGGCTCTGCAGGGAGCAAATGAGTGAGGGAGGGATGTGGGACTCAGGCTCAGACTTCCGTCAATGGGGGAAGATGCTGGGACACCAGGATGGGTCAATAAGGGCAGAGGTTTCCAGTGGGAGAGCTGCCGTGGGCTGCCTCCAGGGGCTAAGCACCCATCCCTGCAGGGCTGTGGGCACGGGAGGGGATGAACTGAGCGAAGTCTTTCCAGGTCCGGGTCTGTACGAACAGAGGTCAGTGGATGCCCCCTAGCTTGATGGCAGGCGGAGGGCACATTGGGATGAAGGTGCAGCTTCTCACCTGCTCCCTGGGGGCGGACGGGGCCCCAGCTGCTGCCTCTGCGATTTGCATTCAGCCCTTGTCTGTGACGAACTCTGCATGCCGCAGCCTGCTCCCAGAGATGCGCTATTTTAAGTGCTTCCCCTCCGCCCCTAAGGGTGCCATGTGTTTATCTTGCTTTCGAGTTAAAAGGGAAAATCAATTTCACTCTTACCTTAGGAAGGTTTGGGGGGTGGGGGCCTTGGGGTGACTTCACTGCATTAAAATGAAAGTAGAAGTGGGGGCAGGAGGGGCTTCAGATGCCCCTCCCCATGGCCAGTTATGAATAAACAAGAGCCCCGGTCCACAGCCTGCTTCCCTCCCCCGTCAGCCCAGATTCCGTGGCCCCAGGAGACCTGGCATTCGCGTGCAGTGGGCACGGGACTGTGGGAGAGAGGAGCCAAGCTTGTCACTGCTCTGTGTGTGTGTGAGAGAGAGAGAGAGAGAGAGAAGAAGGGAGGAGGGGGAGAGCGAGAGAGAAAAGAAGGGAGGAGAGATGTCTTTGGGTCTTTGGTTCACTGAATGCCCATTTAGAGAACAAATTCAACATTTATTGAGCATCTACTGCATGCCAGGGGCTGGACTAAGCACGGGAAACCTGACGGTGAACAATTCGTGTCCTGCCCTTGAAGAACTGTCTGGGAGAGAAGAAGAAAGGCGCCCATAGTGACTAAGTCCCAACGTGTGCCGGGACGTCTGCCATTCAGAATCACGGTCTCGTTCAGTTCTTGGGGCATGATTACCTCTATATTGAATGTAAGGAAATTAGGCTGTGCGCTCCCTCGGGGAGGAGGGTGTCTCCTGTTTCTGGCTGCAGCTCCAGCTCCTGAAATAGTGTCCAACACGCGGTGCTGATGCCTCAGAATGAGAAAAGATGGGCGGAGGACTGACTCTGGACGTGTCACCTCATGTTACCTTACTCCTTCCCAGAGAGGGAGTCCTGTCATCCTTATTTCACCGATGAGGAAAGTGAGGTTCAGAGAGGTGAATCGCCTGGCCCAAGGCCACACAGCTGTGGAGGCCGGGCTCTGAGGGCCGTTGCTCCGGGCAGCCTGGGGCAGGCTATGGCTGAGGGAGTAACACGGTGCTGGGTGGTATTCAATCAATTCCTTCACAGCACTCAGAACCAGCACCGGGCTCAAGAGTTAGAACTACCGCTGGGAGATGCTGGGGCCTGGGCTGGAGGGGCAGGGGCTGTGGAAGGTGAGTGGGGAGGCCGCAGTGCGGATTTGGGCCTCCAGGCCCTGCATGAGGTTCCTACATCTCCTGCAGGAGGAAAGGCGTGACTGTGTGTGCGCATGCGTGTGCGCATGAGTGTGTGGCTTGAGCTAGGCCAAGTCTGTGTGTATGTGTGGGCCTAGAGCGGCTCTGAGCTCTGGGTACCATTCTCTGCGATAGACAAGGGCTCCGGGTCTTGGCTGGGCTGTTTCGGGCTCGGCTGAGCTAGGCTGGGTCTGGCCACCCTCCTCGCCTGTCCCTTTTATGGCTGCCCCCTTAGTGGTGTGCGTTTCTACCAGGGGCCTTCTCTCAGCCTCCAGGGAATCCCAGCTCCAGCTTTTGGTCCAAGTTGCCACTCAGACTGCCTCCTGCTCTGAGTCCTGGTCCCCAGGAGGCTGGGTGGCTCCAGAGAGAAACCGAGGCGGCAGTGCAGCCGTCCATCTGTAGGGCAGAGGGGCCTGTCCGGAGAAGGGCCAAGCAGAAGTCTCTTTCCTGTCTCTGGAAGTTTTCAATGAGAAGAAGCTTTGGATTTGAAGATTTAGAGAAAGGGCTCCTTGGAGCAATTTTGGAGGTGGAAGTCTGGAGATGGAGTCTTCCTACGGAGCAGTAAACCGAGGAGTAAAAAGTAGGTCGTAAATCTACCTTTACAGCCATCTCTTCCCAAAGACCACTGACCCTGGGGGCTTCAGTGGAAGCAGACCGAAGACTGCTGGGGTAAGAGTGTGGTTTGTTGACTGCTTTTCTTTCCCATCCATCCGCTTATTCAACTAATGTTTACTGAGAATCTTAGGTTCCAATCTATTTTAAAAACCTCCTTACCTTCCGGTTGAATGACACCTCCCATGCACTGGGCTGATGGAGAGCGCAGTGATAAATCAGACAAGGTCCCTGTCCTCAGGAGCTTATGATCCAAAGGGAACTAGACCCTGGGATAGACTCAAGGAGGTGGCTGCTCTGATGGAGACACGAGCAAAATTCCGTGGGAATGACCATGTGAGGACAATTCATCCTGGTGCAGACCTTCAGGGGAAAGGCTGGCAGAAGAAGTAGGGTTTGAGCTGTCCCTGAAAGGATGAACAGGGATTTAAAAGGTGCCGAAGCAGGCAAGGAGTGACCCAGCCTTGGGGAACAGCCTTGACAGGTCTTCAGGGACCCGATGTGCATGGTAATGGGGGCATGAGTGGGCCGGAGCGGGGCAGGGTGGGTGGGAATGTGCACCAGAACTGGGGTGTCCTGAGGCCACAGGGGGTTCAGAGACTTCACAACTCGCATTTTATCCTCGTGGCTGTCCTTCAAGGTCAGCATGATCGTCCCCAATTTGTAGGTAAGGCAACTGAGGCCCAAAGAGGACAAATGATTTGCCCAAGTTCAGACAGAGAGTAAGTGGGAGAGCCAGGATTCAAACCTGCGTCTCTCAACCCCAGAGGTTGTGCAGGCAGAAACAACAGTCTTGGGTGTTTGATGGTTATGATGGAGGCAGTAGGGAGGGAATGGGTGTCTTGAAGGTTTTCGAGAAGAGGAACCGAAGGGTCTCAACTGTTGCCTTAAATAGATCACTGTAAGGGTGGTGGCGGATGGGTTGGCCCTGGGGAGGAGGCAGACTCAGAGGGCCATCAGTGGGCTATCAAAACAGCCCAGGCTGGGGAGAAGGAGCCATGGCAGTGGGCATGGAGGGTACTAGAAGGGTGTGAGAAGCAGGGCCTGGTGACGGCAGGATGGGGGCAGGGTGCTTGTAGAGCTGACACTGGGCAAGGCTCTCACCACCACCTCACAGAATCCAGGGGCTGGAAGCCCGTAAGGTCATGCGGTCCACACTCCTGCCCCTGCCCCTGATGCTTGAGTCCCCTTGTAAATGACCTCGGCTTTGGGAATCCAGTGAATGACTCCACCAGGACTCAAAAACACCTCAGCATCTGATGACACTCCTCCAACATAGGGGTGTTCACTTCCTTCCGATTTGTGGATGCTGCCAGCTGTTAGAAAGCTCTCCTTTCAATGGAAAAGAAACGTGCCTCTCCACAGCCTCCACCCAACCAGTCTAATTCTGTCTCTTAGGATGAGACAGAAAGGGTCTGATGCATTTTTCATATGATCAATCATCAGATACTTGATGACAATTCTCGTGTCCTCTCAAACTCTTCATCTCTAGGCTATACGGAAATAATGGTAATAATGTGCACATTTATTGTGCTTTTCCTGTTCCAGGCAATGTGCTGAGAGCTTCACATATGCTGTCTCAGGGGCTGGATCATGAGTAGCTTTGAAATGTCTTTGCGTGCAGTTCCATGGTAATCCCAACAACATGAGGGCTTATGGCAGAATTTTCAGTAGGACAGAGGATCTCTGAGGAAGATCACTCAGGTGGCCAATGTGAAGAGCGGCCTGGTGGGCGTGAGAATGAAGCAGGGAGACTCTTGGGATAATCCAAGGGAGAAACACATAGGATCGGACTTGAGTGGTGGTAAAGAGTATGGCAGACAGGGGCTAAGTTGAGAGGCATTCAAGGGTAACATCAATAGATCCTGCAGTGTAGTTGGACATGGGAGGTGAAGGAGAAAGAGGAACCCATGGTATCTTCAAATTTTTGCCCTAGGGGGATTCTATGAGACAGAAAGTCCGAGAAGATTATCTGGATCATTTTGGGGTGATGAGAAGGAGAGATTAGAAGGAGAGGTTACTTTTAGCTTCGAACATATGGAGTTGTAGATGTCAATGGGATACTATTCATTGATGTGTTCATTTGTTCATTCATTCATTTAACAAGCCTTTCTTGAGGATCAATTATGTAAGAGGCACTCTACTAGGTGCTGAGGTTATGAAAACTTGGTCACCCCTCTTCTTGAGGGGCTTGCTCTCTAGTAGAGGGAGACAGATATGTAAACTGACTAGTGGAAAAAACTTGTATCACAAGATGTCTTTCAGTAGCTGAATGGATAAATAAACTGTGTACCTCCATACAATGGAACATTATTCAGTGCTGAAAACAAATGAGCTATCAAGCCCTGAAAAGACACGGAGAACTTAAATGCATATTGCTAAGTGAAAGAAGGCAATCTGAAAAGGTGACATACCGTAGGATTCCAACTATTTGACATTCTGGACAAGGCAAAACTATGAAAACAGTAAAAAGATCAGTGGTTTCCAGGGGTTAGTGAGGAGGGATGAATGCACAGGTGGAGGACAGAGGAATTTTAGGCCATGAAACGACCCTGTATGAAACTGTAATGGTGGATTCACGTCATTATACATTTGTCAAGACTCTTAGAATGCACAACACCAAGAGTGAACCATAATGTAAACGATGGGTTTTGGGTGACAACGATGTGGTAGGTTCATTGATTGTAACAAATGTGGCATTCTGGGGGAAGAGGTTTACATAGGGGAGGCTGTGTATGTGTGGGGACAGTGGGTATAAGGAAACTACCAGTATTTTCTGCTTAATTTAGTGGTAAACCAAAAACTGCTCTAAAAATAAAGTCTATTTTAAAAATAGCCTTGTAAGATGCGAAGATTGAAATCTGTAGAGGGAATAGAATTCTGAAGGAGGAGGGGTGGTCAGGAAGAGCTCCATCATGGAGGTGACACTTGACTTGTGAAAGACATCAAATGGAGATAATGGATCTACCCGTCTCTAGCTCAGGAGAGGGCTCCAGGTGGGTGATAATGATTCAGAGTTCATCAGATCATCAGTGAGCACTGTGGAAGCAAGGGAACCCAGGGAAGAGTGTGTGAAGTTCAGGAGAAAGGGGGCATGAAGCTGGGCCCCCAGCTATGCCAACGCCTGAGGGGAGGGAAGACCTTGGAGGAGATGAGACAGTATGTTCTGAAAGGGAGGCGAAAAACAGTAAGAGAGAAACACTGGGCAAGGGGAGAATGCTGGAAAGTGGAGAGAGAGGCTAATTCTGTACGAGAGTGGCAACAGGGAAGTCGGAAAGGAGAGAAATAGATAAGCCTCTGAGAGCCAATTGGGATCAATGGATTAGAGCAGAGATGTGCTGGGTCATCTAAAAGTGAAAAATAGTCTGGGGGCCAGGAGTACTGGCCTATAGCCTATTTCGTATGTCCAGGAAATCTAAAATGAGAACATGTTGGTCAGACGGGAGTCAGTCACAGAGCAGAAGAAAGTGAGAGTCCCCAAGGCGAAGATGGGCCGTGCCTATCCCAGGGCTGTCTGGAAGGCAGGAAATCTTGTCCTTTAGGCTCAGAACACTCTGTCCCTAAGGATAGATCCAGAGGGTTCAACCCATAAGACTCCAAGTTGGCTGGTTCCAATGGCAAGACCATCTCAAGGGCAAGATGGACAGATGCAGAAGGCTGAGGTGGCCTCTAGTCCCTTCCTTCAGCCAGCCGCCTTTGTTCTGTGTCTGCTCACCAAGCAGCCTTCCAGCAGCCACAGATCAGCCAGGTCCTGAGCCAGGCCTTTCCCAGTGGAGACTAAGAAGTTGGAATTTCGGTGTTTATTTCAAGCTGCTCACCACATCCCCCACATGCCCTTTCTTCTCCTTACTTGGCCTCCTACTTCATTGACAAGATGAAACCCCCCTGCCTTTCCCCTACCAAATTGACTAACCTGCCGATATCCGGTATCTAAACCAACGCTTGGTGTCTTTCCTTCTGTTACATGGATGAAGGACTCCCGTGCTTATGTCCAAACCCTCCATTTACGCCCTGGACTCCTCCCCAGCTCGCTTTCTCGAGGACCTGGCTCCTTCCACTCCCCTCACCTTCTCCAAGAACTCCCCTGGGCTGAGGAGACCCTCCTTGCCCAAGGCTATCCCTGCTCCCCAGGGCCACACCCACATCCAGTGACTGGTTGATTCTAGGGTCTGGAAGCCTGGCTCTCTTGCCTTAATTCAGGACTGCTCCAGGGGCTCTCCCAGCTCTGGAGCTCCCCGCGGGGTGGGCTGAGGGCTCTGTTGCAATTTCTTCACAGTTCGTTCTCTCCCGTTGCCCAATCTTGCTTTCCTCGCTACCTGACCGGTGGTGTTCCTGAGTGTATTCCTCAGTAAATTACCTGCATGCAAATCACAGAATTTGAGAGTCTGTCTCCTGGGAAACCTGACCTACATCACTCTAGTCAAAACCTCCACGATTTCTCCCCCACACCACGACAACAGCCAGCCAACTGGGCTCCCTGCTTCAGCCCTTGAGTCCCTATAATCTATTCTCCGTGTAGCAACCAGAGTGGTCTTCATAGGACAAAAACCACCTCGTTGACTCCCCTGCTTGAAACCTCTGTTGATTCACTGTCACACTTGGAATAAAATCCAGACTCCCCACCACAGTCTACAGGGCCCCATGTGACCCGGTCCTGCCCGTGTCTTTGACCTCATCTCCCACTACTTGTCTGCTCACTCAGCTCTGCTCCAGCCACACCGGCCTTCTTTCTGGCCCCTGGACATCCCAAGATTTTTCCCACTTTAGAGCTTTTGCATTAACCATTCCCCTGGCCTAGAAAACTCTTCCCTCAGATCTGGCTGGCTCCCTATTCTCATTCTGACTCCAGCTCAAGTGTCACCTTCCTAGAGAGTCCCCCTCCTACCGCCCAGGCTAAGTGGCTCCACTATGTAGCATTCTCTATCGCTTTGCCCTGGCCTATTGTCATCATAATCCTTACCACTCTCTGAAATCTTACTGCTGCTCTATCCATTGACTTAGTTTAGTCTGTGCCCCTGTGCCCAGAGTGAAATCACCATTGAGAGTAGGGACTGTGCCCGTATTACTGAGTGCTTCAGCACCACATCTGCAGTGCCCCAAAGTGTGCAAGCGTGTGAATGGATGGATGAATGAGCAAATGGATCAATGAATGAGTGAAGTTGCCAGGAGCCAGCCTGTTAGAGTCTGATCACTCTTGGCTTCTTCTGAAAGAGGTTTAGATTCACAGAATGTCTCCTTGGGACAAAGCTTTGAGCCACTTCAGTCACCAACATCAAAGGCCACAGACGAGTCACGTCCAGGAAGGAC
Source organism: Equus asinus (assembly GCF_041296235.1). Lineage (NCBI taxonomy): Eukaryota > Metazoa > Chordata > Mammalia > Perissodactyla > Equidae > Equus > Equus asinus. The sequence continues at coordinate 85,578,770 of NC_091794.1, forward strand.
CCAAACCATCCATCAGATTTAGTAACTAGGAGATGATCGGTGACCTTGAGGGGGACAGCTGCTGGAGTGGAGGAAGCAGAGGAATTAAATTGCAGCAAAATGGGAGTGAATAAAACAGCAAGAGGTGAATTCAGAAAACTCTCGGAAGGAATTTATCAGGGATGGACAATGAAGAAGGCTCACTTATTTCTGCTGATTTTTTGAGATGGGCTTTGTTTAGTTCTAATCTAAGGGAAAATTGCTGAGCTGGTACCACCACAAGCACGAGGCAACACTCATAGTCTATGGGCTGTGCTAGGCTCTCTTTGAAGCTCTTTGTGTGTGTATTCATTTTCTATTGCTATGTAACAAATTACTACAAATTTAGTGCTTAAAACAACACACATTTATTATCTCACGGTTTCTGTGGGTCAGGAGTCCTGACATGGCTTAACTGGGTCCTCTGCTCAGGGTGTCACAGCCTACAGTCAAGGGTCAGCCGGGCTGTGTGCTCATCTGTTGGCTCGCCTGGGGCAGAATGCACTTCCTTTGCCGTTGTAGCACTGACGGCCTTGGCTTCTTGCTGGCTGTTGGTGAGAGGCTGCCCTGAGGTCCTGGAGGCCACCTAGGGCTCCTAGAGGCCACTTGAAGTTGGTACAGGCCACCTGCAGTCCATGGAGGATGCCCACAGTTTCCCAATGTGGCTGCTTACTTCACCAAGCCAGCAAGGAGAGTCTGTTTTTCCAGTCTTCTAAGACAGGCTCTTAAATAATGTGACATCATCATGGGAGTGACATCCCATCATCTTTGCCGTATTCTGTTGATTAGAAGCCAGTCACAGGTCCTGCCCACACTCGTGGGAGGGGAATCATACAAAGGCCTGAACAGCAGGAGGTGGGGATCGTGAGGACCACCCTAGAGTCTGTCCATTTTAATGTGTATTAACCCATTTAATGCTCACAAAGACACTATGAGGTGGGTCTTATTGTTATATCCATTTTACGGAGGAGAATGCTGATAATAGGAGAGAACGGATGACTGATGGGCAAGACCTCCAAGGAAACAGGGAAGGAGACAATGCAGAGCATAGTGGAAGAATTCTCCTGCAATTGGAAGACGGACGCCTTCTCCAATTGGTCGATGCTGGAGAGGAAGGAGGGAAGGACTCAGACTAGCTTGTAAGAGTGGGCTAACAGCCTAGGTATCTATCCAAGCGAAACTGAAATATATTTCCATACAAAGGTGTGTATGCAAATGTTCATAGCAGCATCACTCATAATAGCCCGAAGTGGAAACACCTCAGATGTCCAGCAACTGGTGAATAGATAAACAGAATGTGTTATATCCATGCAATGGAATACTATTCCTCAATAAAAAGGAACTAACTACTGTTACGTGCTACAACATGGATGAGCCTCAAAAACATTATCCTGAGTGAAAGAAGTCAGACATAAAGATTATATACTGCATGACTCCATTTATATGAAATATCCAGAAAAGGCAAATCTATGGAGACAGAAAGTGGATTAGTGCTTGCCTAGGGCTGGGAGCGGGAACGCAGAGCGTCTGCTAATGGGCACAGGATTTCTTTCTGAGGAGATGGAAATGTTCTTAGATTAGAATGTGGTGATGGCTGCACAACTCTGTCAATACACTAAAAATCCTTGGCTCGTACACTTCAGATGGATGGATTTTATGGTATGTAAATTATGCCTCATAAAGCTGTTTTTAAAAAAAGATAAGGGCAATAAGTTGACAGAGTATCTCCCCCACCCCCTGCAAACTGACCTTTTTCTCTGCGATGGAGGAAAGGTCATGTACTAAGAGTGAGGAGTGTGGCCCTGGGTGAGGGGCATTGCCAAGAAGGGACAAGGACTGAAAAAGTCAGTAGCAGGGAGTGTAGACAAGGCTGATGTGTGCAAGGTCATTGCTGGCAGAGCTAGGGGTCCAGCCCAGGGTGGAGACTGTCAACTGGTCGTGTCCCCAGTTTAAGTATAATATTTTCCAATCTTGCTCCCCTCAGAAACCCAAGTCCCTAAGAAAAAGAAAACAGTGGTTGAATTAAACCAGACTTGGCATTTTGCTGGATGGGATGGACAAAAAGGACAAGGAGGTTGAGAGTGTCGGCAAGATCAGGATCAATATGCTGCAACAGCATCTCTGCTGGGCAGGAAAGGACGCAGTGCTGGGTACCAGGGAGGAGCTGAGGACTGAGACTGAGGAGAGTTCAGACAGTAGGGTCTCAAGCAGGTCAAAGGCCAGGCGCAGTGGGAGTGAGGGTCTGCAGAGACAGTCAGAGGGGATACTGCATACGCTGGTTCCTTCGATCTTCATGTCCCCAACTGTCAATGCTCTTCTGGAAGCCTGGTGCCAGGCCTGAGCATTCCATCCCAACGTGCTGTGGCCCGAGCAGGGCAGAAGAGATGGTCCCCTCCCTTGGGATAGGTGTTAGGCTTCTGCTAATGCAGTCCAGGTTTCAATAGTCTTTGGCAGCTTGGAGCAGCCTGAGCAACAGGCTTTGCAGTCAGCTTGTCTGTATTTCAAATCCTGCTTCCATCACTCTCTAGGTGGAGGCCTTGGAAAAGTCACTGAACTGCTGTCTGCATTAGTTTCCTCACCTGCCAACTAGGGATAATAATAGTATGTAGCTCGTGGGGCCATCGTGAAGATCCAATGGGACATTTCCATGAAGCGCCAAGTATTGTGCCTGACCCGAAGAATGCTCTCCCAAGGCGTGTGCTGTCATTGATACCCACAGCAGAGAGCTCACTGAGGCTGCACTTACTCTGAATTCATAGCCCCAGAGCTGTGCAGTGGGGCTGCTGCAAGCCAGCAGCTGGACTAGGGACCCAAGCACAAAATTGCGTATTTGTACTTATGATGCTTCATCTGGTAAATCTCAAACTCTTGGTCCAGCCTGAGGATGGCTGATCCCACCTCCGCAGTGCCTCTGGTGTCTCCTGCAGCTGTGTACTGTCTGCAAGCAGGTGTCTCGGCGATCTCTAAGTCACTGGTGGAAATGCAGGCTCCTGGGCTGCAGGAGCTCCTGCTGCTGCCTGTGGCTGGGGCCCTGGGATCATTCACCCAAGGAGGGAAAATACGAAAAATTCAAGTGTTTGGGTCTTCAAACACTTTTTGGGAAGTGAGATGGGGGGGATCAATCTCTTATATTGGGTGCCTCCCTGGGCCTCAGAACCTCCTCTCCTCAACCAGCCGGGCTCCTCGGAGGTGAAGGAGATTTCACCCCAGCCTCCCTCCTGGGGCACCTTCCGTTCACGCTTCAGCTCCCACAGGAAGGAGGATCGATGCTTTCTGTGTCTCCCGGAGACAGACCGCGCATTCCTGCAGGACTATTGACAGCCTCGCCTCTCTCGTATCTTCCATACTTCATTTGTGAAAAGAACTGTAATTACCCTCGAGGAGTCATTGGAGAAAAGTGTAGAAATTGAAAAGGACTGGAAATGGCACCTCTGGCTGTGGAGAAAACACTTTCAATATTGAACGGTTCTCTTCACTGGGCTTGTGCATTCCCATTTTCCTTGGCCCTTAGCATTTCTGCCGCAAACTGTGGCAGCCTTTGTGCCCACCCTGACAATGGGCGTTTGACACGGAGGGCAGCGAGATTAATGAAAGACCAGAGTTTTCCATTTCTTCCTTCAGCCGCTAACTACTTTCTTTTCAACTCCTACTGCTAAATAGCTTGGACAATTAATAAAGCTTCGGTTGTGTTTCGTTTTTTTTCTCTTTTTTTCCTTTTCTTCCTACACAATTCTTTGTTTATGTTGCCCTAACCTGACCGTCCAGTGGCATTGTTAAGTCATCCGAGATTTTGATCTTGCCAAGTGTGGAGAGTTCTGGGATTTGGGGAAGAAAAGGTCCCTGTTAGGGGGCAGTTATCTGAGGACAAGCTGCTGAAAGCTTTGTCCCACACCCTGAAAGGTGACCCGGGGCCAGGGCCAACCTCTGAACTCCCCGCCCAACTGTCTGGTCTGATGGAGCCTCTTGGCATTGAGGGTTTTGTGTCTTGGGAGCTGCGTTCGTTTCCTAGGGCTGCAGTGACAAATGACCTCAAACCTGGTGGTTCACAACAACAGAGATTTATTCTTCCACAGTTCTGGAGGCCGGAAGTCCCAGATCAAGGTTTTAGCAGGATTGGGTCCCTCTGGAAGCTCTCAGGGAGCATCCATTCCAGGCCTCTCGTTACTGCCCGCAGTCCTCGGGGTTTCTCGGCTTGTAGCTGCATCACTGGAACCTCTGCCCCCGTCGCCCCGTGACCTGCCCCTCTCTGCATCTCTGTGTCTTCTCCTTTTCCATCTCTTATAAAGATATTGTTGCTGGACGTAAGGCCCGCCCTCATCTAGAAGGATGATCATTATCTTAATTACATCCGCAAAGACCCTTATTCCAAATAAGTTCACGTTTGGAGGTTCCAGGTGGATGCATCTTTTGGGGCATGCAATTCAAACCATTACAGGACCCAGCACAACTCTTGTGCCCCTGAAACTCAGACCTTGGGCTGCTTCAAGCCGCTTTCTCTCCCTGGTGCCAGAGGCTGAAGACCATCCTGTGCCCACAGCAGCTCTCCTGGGGAAGCAGGAGAGCGATCACAACCGCCTCAGCACTGCACTGGGGGTGGGTCCCCCCAGTTGCCTGCTCCCTGGCTGTCCGCCCTATGGAAAGTGAACCCTCAGATACCAGCGGGGCTTGAGGAAGCTGCTCGGGACCCCTCTCCCTCAACCCATTTCTTCTTTGTCTTGCCTCCCCAGTGCTGAACTCTCCAATTTAGGACATTGAATTCAACCCTGCGTTGGCCCCTCCCCTGGTTTCTGTCCTGGGACCTCTGTTTGCACTCAGGCTGTGCTGGGCTCCCTCCCGTAGCCCTGGCTCCTGCTCCTGTCCTGGATGGCAATCAGCACTGAGCACACATTCCTCATGTTTCTTCTGTGCCAGGCACCCAAGTCTCTAAGCACTTTATATACATTGCTCCATTTAATCTTCACAAGATTAGTGCCCTATGAGGAAGGTACTATTAGTGCCATCCCCATTTCAGAGATGAAGAAACTGAGGCACAGAAATACTTAGTAATTTGCGTAAGGCTGGGTTTCTCAAGCTCATCACTATTGGCATTTGGGGATGCTGATTCTCTGTCGTGGGGGCTGTGTGTGTACTGTGTGATGTTGAGCGGCATTCCTGGCCTCTGCCCGCTAGATGCCAGTAGCACCCCCACCGCCTCAACTGTAACAACGAAAAATGTCTCCAGAGATTGCCAAAGTCTCCTGGGGGGAAAATCACCCCCAGGTGAGAACTGCTGGGCTAACGTCATATGGTAGGGAGTGGCAAAGCCAGGAGCAGAGCCCAGGAAGTCTGCACCTGGCCCTCTACTGCCCTGTAATGATGCCCCTTCTGGGCTCGAATCTGTGCTGTCACTGCAAGTCCAAAGTTAGGGTTAAAACTTTAGCCCCATGAAACCTAACGTCCGTCTCGGCCTTTCACTGAGTGCCAAGCCAGGCTAAGCAGGCTGTGGGAGGAGGCCTGCACACGTCCTGGAACGTCACAGGGTCTCTCCAGCCCCGCGCAGCTCCTGGCCGTGGCTGTCCTTCCTTGCTGCCCGGCCAGGCTCAGCATTCGGGCCTGAACATCGCGGCTCCGCGGGCATGTGACCCTGGGTTCACAGGGTGCCCCAGGATTCTCCCTAGTCTCCCCTGCTCAGGACGGGGGCTTAGGGAACTCACCCCCAAAATGACTTCCCAGGGAAAGTGCAAGAATTCCGCCCTTTCTCCTTAAGAACATGAGAGGTTCCCACTTGTGCTGGAGGGTATGACCTTCAAGGTCACTTCCACTCAGGCTTTTGTTGATTTTAAAAACGGTGTTTTGGAGTCTGCAGAGAAGGATTAGAATTAAAATGCTGAGTTAATTGCCCCTGGTGGTCATGGCTACTGCCCTTGGCTTCTGGCCATCTCTTCTTCCACAAAGAAGAAAGGAAGGTATTAAACTAGTCGAGCCAGAGAGAGTTGTTGGTTCTGAATTCTCTCTCTTACACTCCCACACACACACACTTGCGTGCATAGTGATTGTGAAAAGCTCTGCATTTCTTTAACAAGAGTTCCTTTCTGCCTGAGTCCGCCATGAACGTGGAAGTCCCTGATCGTGTCATTCTCGAGGGAAACGCATCCGCTCTTTCTAAACATACAGGGGCTCCGAGGCGCTGGCTGCTTTTCATTGTCTGCTGTAATCGCTCGTTTTTTATTGGCACATAAAAGGGCTTCCTGTAAAACATATTAAAACTTCCAATTCTGAATGAAAAGCACTCCATGTAAAATCTCGCCATGAACAGGAGCTGGAGTCACCGTGGGCTGACGGCATCTCCCCCGTGTGGAAGGGACAGAGCAGCCTGGAGCCAGCCAGGCACCAGCCCTCCAAGGATCGGGGGCTCAGGAATGCTCCCCGGGAGGGCCCAGCCTGGCCAGGGCCTCCAGGAATTGGGGCGTCGGCTCCTTCTCCTCCAGCTGAGCTCCCCGCGGTTGTGTTCAGACACGTCCTAAGGCGGATCCGAGGCCCCAGGCAAACACGATACATGGCTCCCAGAGGCCTGTTTTATTAGAAGATTCCGGAAAAAAATGTTATTATCTTCATGTGCAAACAAACATGGCACTATTAGAGAGCAGAATACAAAATGAGTGCATTTTTATGATTAAAATACAGGATTTCAGAGAAACTGCCTAGGAGAGCAATGCTCTCTTCGAGGAGGAGTCCTTTAGCGGAAGAGTGTAAGCAGCCACTCACACTCACATTGGGACCCAAGCCCCAAGTCGTCAGCATTCAGAATCCTTTATGATCTGGCTCCATCACAGGGTGAAAAAGTCCACCCGCCTAGAACATAAGCTCCCTGAATGCTGGCCCTATTTTTTCCCAGGTGAGAGAACTCAGGCTCAGAGTGGGCAGTGGATTCCCCCAGCATCACACAGCATCAGAACTCAAGCCTGGAATTCCTGACTTACCCTATGCTGCCGATGGAAGTCGTTGCCCTCGCCGAGGCCTCCTGCCATGGGTCACCAGCCCTGGCTTCACCAGGCAGTGTCATGGTTGGGGCCACAGGAGCTAGGTGTAGCTTCCATTTCCCACCCGTATGAACATGGGCAATGATAGTGTTAGCCCACATTTATCAAGTGTTTACCATGGGCCAGGCACTCTTCCAAGAGCTTTGTGTGTGTTAATTTATTTGTTCTTGGTAACAGCCCTATGAGGGAGTTAACATTATCACGCCCATTTTACAGATAGAGCAACTGAGGCACAGAGTGGTTAAGCAACTTGCACGAGGTCACACAGCCAGGAAGTAGAGGAATTCAGGATCTGAACTCAGGCATCTTGCTGCAGAATAAACACACACCTGCACACTTTATTGTATCTACTTTTCTTTAGATCAGTGTTCTCAAAGACTAGTACCCAGACCACCAGCATCAGCATTACCTGGGAACAGGTGAGAAATGCACATTCTCAAGTCCACACCTGGGGCTCCTGAATCCGAAACCCTGGGGCTGGGGTGTAGGGGTCTGTGATTTAGAAAGCCTTCCAGGTGGTTCCGAATCACGCTAAAGTTTGAGAATTACTGCTGTAGAGGGTTAAGATGAAATAATGTTTATCAATTCTTAGCACAGCCTTCAACAAATGTTAGCTATTATCATGACCAGCTTTGTTTGATAAGAGTGAAAAAACTGTTGTGGGGAATATAAAAAAAACACCTGCCTCCTTGGTAAAGTGCCATAGAAAGCAACTTAAACTGGCAAAAAATTTTTTAAAAAAAGGAAAAAAAGTATTCAAGCAAGGAAGAGAGATATTGACAAAACCGCCGTGGCGCACCTGGCACCTGGCACCTGATCCGGTCCAACTGGATGCAGCCACCCGAAGGGCAGAGCCCATTTTCTGCTTTGAAGGATGCTGTTGCCTCCTCCATGAGCCCAATATGGTTTGGTTAATGTGCTGGCCAGCTGGTCCATGGGCTGGCTTCCGAGCTAGACCCAAACCCAGGCCCCGCTGGGCACCCCAATCACTGCCCACATGGCCTCCTGGCTCAGAAACAGGGATGCCACAGCGCCCGGCCTCCTGTGTCTGCTGGCGCCACCTGCCCCCTTGCCATGACGTGTCACCCTCGGTGGTGACGTGCCTTCCCCTGTCCGGGCCGGGTGTGTAATTGGCCTGGCATTACCCAGCGGTCTCCGGGGAATTGTTTCCGTCAGGAGTGGAACAAGCTTGTCTGTTTAGCCTGAATTATGTCACCATGCGCTCCATGTAAATCTGACCGCCTTCCCGGAGCACGGAGCCTGGATGGATTTGTGCCTCATTCCGCCACCACAATTATTTCACAATTTCGAATCTTCACTGGCAACTTAATGCATAGGTTGCAGCGAGAAGCTGCATAAATCAGAACTTCAAACAAAGGCTCTCCAATCAGGCAAGGGGCTCCCGGTCGCAAAGAGAAGCTGGTGAGCTCCTTACTCAGGGCGGGGAGCTGGGCTTCCTGCCCCCACCCCACCCAGGCCACGACCCCAGCTTGGAGGGTCCGTCTGCATAGGGACCTTTGCAGAGCTCTCCAGGCTAGTTTTTTCTCGTTATCGTAGTGTTTTCGTTGATTTCCACCTTTATAAACGGGAGTGGAGAGTGATGGTGGCTTTACCACCTCTCTCCCTACTTCTAGAGCCACGCTCCCTAATCTCTGCACCCCCCAGAGCATCTGTCAATCTTCACGTGTTCACTGAGTGGAATCTGAGCTAGCGGGGCCCCTAGAAATCGTCTATTCCAGCATTTCTCAATGTCTGTTCCTCGAGGCCCCAGGGGCGCCTTGGGGGCAGCCATCAGTCGAGGGAGAGGCTCTGGGCTCCACCACGTGTCAATCAGAGCAGCTCCCTTTTGATTTATTTTATACTTTGGGGTTCTGTTTGAACGAAAGGGTTCAGCTGCTAAAAAGATGGGGAAACCTGAGGTCTAATGTAACCCCTTTGTTTTACAGAACGGGAACTGGAGGTTCCGAGAAAAGTGGCATTGCCGAGGAAAGTCGCTGTAGAGCATGCAGGTTAGAAACTCGAGGTCTGGAACAGGCCCCCACATCCGCCTTCTTCCATTCACTAGCTAAGGCTACTTAAGCCCCCAGGCCTCAGTTTCCTCATCTATTGAATGGGAATAATAATAGATCTGTTCTGTCGATTAAATGGGGTGATGTGTAAATTGCCGAGCCCAGCATGTGGCACTTAGTAAGTCTGAATAAATCCATGTGTTAGCTAATACCATGAACTTGGGTCTGCTGGATGCCGACCGTGAGAACACATCTCAGAAACTATTTTGGGTAGAGTCTGTAAGGAAAGAAGAAACCGGCATGGCCTAAGCGCCTAATTCCCTCCAGTCTCTTATCATTTCATCTTCATAATCCGCCTGGGGGCTTCTCATCTGAATTTGCAGCGAAGGAAACTGCAGCCCCGAGTGGCAGACGGCCCTGGCAGCCTCCCCGATGGGATTCCACCCTCCTTCCACCAGACACTGGCTGTCCTGAGCCTTCTATATCATTTTAGCTAAAAGGATTCCGTTGGCACTCAGGCTGGGCTATTAGCAGGTTCTTTAAACCGTGTTAGCTGTTTTCCCTCAAGCGCATCTTATTAGCAGACTTTAGTCTCTACGCCGCCTTTGACTGTGTTTACTTTTATAGCATTCTACTCCTGCAGCCTGTTGTTCTGTTAGCGACCTTTTTTCCCCCTAGTTTTGTTTTGCTTCGTTTTTTCCCTCTCTGCATTTTTATAAGTGATGAAAGAGACTCATAAGGGGCCTCCCATTGGAGAGGGAGCACACGGGATGTGCGGTGGATGGATGGTGGAGTTCTTTGCAAGCTTTAAGTCAGTAGACAAATGAAAGTTGTTCTTTCTCTGTCCATATGGCCGACGGACTGGGCATCCCTTTCTTTTTTTTTTTTTTTTTGAGATTAGCCCTGAGCTAACTACTGCCAATCCTCCTCTTTTTCCTGAGGAAGACTCGCTCTGAGCTAACATCCATGCCCATTTACCTCCTACCACAGCATGGCTTGCCAAACAGTGCCATGTCCGTGCCAAGGATCTGAACCAGCAAACCTCGGGCTGCCGAAGAAGAACGTGCACACTTAACTGCTGCGCCACCGGGCCAGCCCCTGGGCACCCCTTTCTTCATTCCATTGTTTAACTGATACTCATCAGCACCTGCAGGCAGGGAGGGTAGAGCGGTGAAGAGGGCAGACCTGGCCTCTGCCTCCGTGGAACTCGGAGTCGAGCGGAGAGGGCAGGTGAACTCGCCATGGGAAGACTGAGTGTTGCTGCCACAAGCAGGCAAGTCCTTGTTGTGGGAGCACCAGGCAGGGGCCCCATCCCAGCACCCAGCTCAAGGCATGGCCGGGAGGACGTCTCGGTGAAAAGACAGAAGGAGCATTTGTGAGAAAATAACAGCGGCATCGGCTTATCACTCCAGTCCTTCCCCTCGGGTCCAGCCACTGTCTGCTCACACCTATGGCGGCCCCGAGGAGGGTCTCCACCCCAGGGGTACAGGGCAGCCCTCTGGGGTTGCACTGCTTGCCTTCAGGACAGTGTCTGGCTCCAGGCCATTCTGGGCCCCCAGCTTTCCTTGCCTGGAGTCCATCCGGGACCTGAGAGATCTCAGCTGGGTGGGGATGAGCAGATGAAATAAAACTCCTGCCCCTTTAATCCATTCCGTCACACACGTGCGGATGTGTACAGGTACCTCCTATACACCTACACACAGACTTGTGCCCACAGACAGGCATGGGCATCCAGGCAGACATGCTCCCCTGCAGAGGTACATGGCAAGCATGCGCACACACACACACACACGGAGCATAGACTCCTCCAGTCACTGAAGCCTTGTGAAAAACCCGCTGGTACCAGACACCACGCAAGGCACAGGGGTTAGCAGAGTTTCAGAGAGCCACTCCCTGCCCTCACGGAGACAAAGAATAGACAAGTTAACATGCAAACAAATATACAATAACAAGTGGAAGGAAAATAACAAGACACTGGGAGAGAAAATGGCAGGGACTGTGTTCTTTAAGTTGGATAGGGAGATAAACAGCAGGGGAACATTTTTCCGGCATGGAGCACACAGGGAGAGGCCTGGATGGAGGAAAGAGCTCCATACGTTCAAGGAGTCTCAAGATGGAATCCGCGCTCATACGAACACAGACCCCACGTACCTACAGAGGAATCTCCACCCTGACGAGTGTGCGCACCGAGCACACACACCACACACACACACACAGAGGGGCACGGAGCACTCACTCACTCTGAGGCACGTATACCTGTGTGGACGAGCACACACACACATGCACGTATAAACACGCACAGCCGCACGCGGAGCCACGTGCATCCGGACACGCCCAAAGACACGTTTGCCCGTATGCACACAGACCCGAGATGAGCCTATGCACACTCACCCTCCCCACGTGGCGAGCGCACACACGTACACGGGATACGTATAAGGAAGCAGCGTGCGCTCCAGAGCGTCCGAAAGCTCAGGGATTCCCGAGCCCCGGATCAGGAAGGTCAACGGCCCTGGAGCAGCTAATCCCTCATTCCATTCTCTGAACGTTTAGGGGCGTAATCCGCGGCCTCCGCCATTACCTCACAGCTTCGAAAGGATGCTGGGGGTGAGGACCCGCGGAGGGGATCCGGGTATTAGAGTCCTTGATATTGTTGAGCCGTCTCAGGACGGGGCTCCTCCTCCGGGCTGGATGCAGACGTTCATCTCAGGCTCCCGAGGGGGTTGGCTCCCTCATCCATTTCCTCTGCCTTTCTTTGGAGGTTAGTGTCCTACTGCCAAAGCTCCCCGGGACCCGGAGAGTGGCTTTTTCCAGTCGGGGAGGGTCTGGACATCCGTCTCCACTGCAGGGTGAGCAAGGGAGGGTCTGGGGACTCTGCTCTCTGGGAAGATGCGGCCCAGCTAAGGGGCCAAGAGATTTAGCCAAAGTTAATTAATTGATTAAAATAAACCTTAGCACAATCGAATGAGGCCTGTTTGGGAGCAGTGTGAGCTAAGCATCCGCTGAGCAGCCTGGAGGGAGAGTTGCCTAAGGTTTCTGATCCTCGGTTTGGTGATCTGCAACATGGGTCTGGTCATTGGACACCTTGGCTCCTGCCTCGGTGGGAAGCTTGGAAGACACATGAGATCGTGGACCTCCAGGATCTTCGCTGGACCTTCGAGGCCCCTCCATGACCTGAGCCTTCTCACTGTCCCCCCTAGTCTCATTGCTGGCCTCTCTCTCCCCCCCAGACCCCCGACTCTGTGGTCCAGTCACCCCAGACAGCTTGAAGTTCCACCAGTGCACCTGCTCTTTCCTGACGCTGCGTCTTTGCTTCTGCTGTTTTCTCCCCTAGAAATGCTCTTTCCTCCCGCTTCCTCAAAGAAAGTCTTCTGACTTATCAGGAACCCCCTGAGGTGTGGCCTCCTCCACAGAACCTGCCCTGATCCACCCACAGGGCACCAGACGGTCCCTCCTCTGCGATCCTATCCTCCCGCTCAGGCGCCTGGAAAAACATCTGCCCTTTGCTGCAACGGTGTCACCGCATTCTCCTGCCCCATTGGGAACCCCGTGAGGACAGGGGCCAGGTCTTGGCCATCTCCACAGCCCCAGGTGTTCCGTGACAGCCCAGATGCTGATAGACGATAGAGTGCAATAAAAATGTGAGGTCAGGTCGATTTTAAGAAGACGACTTATTTTAAAAGCCAGATGCAGATTCCCCTTAGAGAAAGAACTGCCTTTGTTTAGGAAGGACCTTAAAGACCTTTCAGGTGAAAGAGGTGAAGCGCCTGCACTCCTTCTCATCTCAAGACATGGCTGGAATAAGCCGGAAAGAAAGAGGGGAAAAGGAGGTGAATTGCTCCACAAAACTCAGTGGGAGAATTTAGTTTCAGGAGCAGCTAGGGGAGAAGAAAGCTGGGGGCCAGGAATGGGGAGAGGGTAAGACTGGGGAGAAAGGACGTATCAATACAGTGGGACGCTGGGGTTCCCAGGAGGGGTGCCCCAAGTCTGTCTGACGTTTAAGAGTGGACTTTCGATTCGTGTGCTGTGCTGGCCTGGATGTAACGCTCTCCAGTCCCACCTCCCAAACTTCAGTAACGTCGGCTACACACCAACGCCTTGTGGGTGGCGCTGAGAGGAAACCAAAGAAAGGGGCTGTGATCGATGCCAGGAGGGAGGAGCCAGCAGTTCCTGGAAAGAGATGCTAGGGAGGACCAGAGTTCAGCAGGAAATTGGATGGAGAGGTGGCCGGAAAACCCGTCTCCACGAATTGGCAGGGAACCAGGAGCAGGAGCGTGGGTGGGCTGCAGGTCGAGCCACCAGCCTGGAGGCCTTGGGGACCCTGGGCAGCTAAGAAGTCGATTAGGGTGATAATAGGAATCAGAGGTCTGAAGATGCCCTGTGGCCTGGGGAGTGGGAGGGAGATGGAAGGGGGAGAAGGGAGATTTCCTGAGGGCGGTGGACCTGGATTAGCGCTCAGAGAGAAGGACGATTTGGAGGGACACTGCAATGCACGAAGACCTGGAGGGGAGATTGGCTAAGCTGGGTCTGCAGATAATGGGGCTCATCAGGTGACAAGGGGGAGCCATGCCAGGGACCTGCAGATCCAGAGGAGGGGCAGCCTGCCAGGGCTGGGTCTACACCTGCCCCCTGGCCAGCGTGGGCTGAGACTCTGTTGAGGCAGCTCTGACCCGCGAGGCGGCCTCTGCTCAGCCTCTCTACCGCTGCCTCCCTCCCCAGGGCCCACACCTCGAGCAGGAGGCTGCAAACATGCCCATCACGCCTGCCCCTAGGGAGGCCGAGCAGAGTTCACTCGACTCAGCCATTCGGCACGTCTATTAAATTAGATTGAGCAATTACGCGTGGTTTGGAGGCAGAGTGATGGAGCGGGAGGAAGGCATTTCGGGGAAGGGGAATGCAAATACATCGCTCATGGTACACGGCTGATCCTTAGCTACACAGCCGGGCTCCCCACCCGCCACAAAGCCCCTGCTCGCCACAACTGGGCCATCCCGCCTCCCTGACCCGGGAGCTCTGCAGGGCATCCTGGGTGGCTCAGGCCACGCTGGGGCGAGAACTCTCAGAAAAGGGAGAGTGGGAAGACATGAGCAACTGAGGGAGACAGCTGGAGGATTTGACGCTGGCTGATCAGAGAAGAAGGCGCAAGGAGTGGGCATAACATATGGAGCCGTTTAGGAGAAACTCCTCAGGGACCGCTTCCCACGAAAGGGAGGGGGAGCGGCTCGTTCATTCATTCAACAAATATAACTGGGCACCTGTGAGGTGCTGGTTCTCAGCGTTCGTGGGAGAGGTCGGGAGAGCAATTAGGTTGGAATTGAAATGTGTGCACAAAGAGCAGAGACCTGAACCTGAATAGTGAACTTGGAGCCCCAAGTTCAGCTGCTCTTGTTCCCTCTTGATCAGCAGAGCAAGGAAGAATCCTTGCCTTGACAGGGAAGTGGGGACAGGGAGAGAAGCCAAAAGTGGAAGTGGGAAATCAACTTGGAGACGTCTGCAGCAGCCTGACGAATGAGCCTTCAGTGCCAACTCAGCAGAAGTCCCCGTGCCCGTGGCTGGCGCCAGCTACCTCTGCAGACAGTGATGGAGGCCTTTGCGCTCTGACCAGCTGGGTGAGACTGCGTGTGTGCTGAAGGTGGCAAGAGGAGATGACTGGGCGGGGGGGGGGGGGGGGGGGTGGGGGCGGGAGTAAGAGGAGAGGGTGGGAGCAAAGGTTCCCCTCAGGTGGCGGCAGCGAAATGAAGGCAGGGCTTGCGTGCGTTCGGGTGCCCAGTGTGCAGTGTCCAGGGAGAGCGCCAGGCTGCAGGTGAGGAGACCTGGCGTCTGCTTCCAGCTGTGCTGCTCCAGTGTTTTGGGGTGGGCCCAACGAGCAGCCAGAGGGAAGTCAGGGGGTTCAGCTCCTGGGCAGGGGTGGAAGCATCCAGAAAAGCTGGCGGAGATGCGAGGCAGGCACATTACACACGGCTGAGCACACCTCCGGCACGATGAAGCTCTTGATCTCCATCCCTTCTCAGCCAGGCCTGGTCAGGCCAGAGTCAGGGACCCGGTAAGCCAGCAGAAAGGGCCGAGGAAGGCCGGGCAGATGGGGGATGAGATGTGGCAAACCCCAAAAAACAGGGTGAAATGGATCTTTCTCCAAATGACGCTGTTTAGATGGCCTGTAGATGAGGCAGGAGCTCGCTCTGATGCTGGAAGAGGCTTGGGCCCATTTTCCTGAAATGATTTATTTGGATTGAGGAGGGTGTGGCGGTGACCTGGGGAGAAGGACCACGACTCATGGCTCCAGGAGAGGAGAGGAGGAGGAGAGAAAGAAAGGCCTTGGAGGGCCACAACTGGAGTGGGGGGCACTATTCAGGGCAGCCCGCACTAAGGTTGTGGGGCCCTGGGCCCCTTTTGGGTCAAGGATTGAGGGCTGAGTTTGGCAGTTCTTGTTTAGATGTTAGAAAAACGGCCTCAGACACTCTACCCCCAGGTGGGTGGCAGAACCGTGAAGGTGGAAGGGATCGTGAAGAATTTGGAGAAAGACCACAATATGCTATCATTTATGCCCATTCAATTGGGAAGAACCAAGAGGTGTGATGGTGCCACGTGAGGAAGAGGATGTGGATCGACACGGCTTCAGACATTGCTAGAAGAAATACAGATTGGCACAACTACCCTTGAAAACGGTTTGACCCTGTCTTGTAAATTTGAACAATTGGAATACCCTCTGCCGCAGCAATTCCACTTCTGGGTATATCGGCGCAGAAACCCTGGCCCCTGTGCCCCGGGAGACACATACACAGAGGCTCGGAGCAGCAGTATTCATAAAAGTGAACATGAAGACACGGAAATCTGGAAACTACCCAAGTGTCCAATGCTGGAAGAATGGCTCCATAAACTGCGGTAAAGCTCACACTACAGAATGATACAGAGCAATGAAAAATGAATGAACTGCTGCTACACACAGTGACTCGGATAAAACCTGGTAACATAACATAGGGTGAGAGAGCAGGTCTCGAAAGACGACATACCACCGATGCCTTGTGCGTGAAGATCAGAAGGAAGGCAGAGCCCATGGGAGTTGTTTCAGTGTGCACCATGGGAAAGCTGAGGGAGGGGGCCAGAGAGGGAGAAATGGAAGGAGGGAGGGAGGAAAGAAAGAGGGGAGAGAGAGAGGGGCGGGGAGAGAGGGAAAGGGAGAGAGAGGGAAGAAAAGAAAGACAGTAGGAAGGAAGGATGGAAGGAAGGAAGGGAGGGAGGGAGGAAGAAAAAGGAGAGAAAGGAACTCATTGTGGCAATTATCTGAAAGGAGAGGGCAGGACCAGAGGATTAGGGAGCGGCAGACAGGGAGATGTAAGTTCTACGTTGTGGGTTGAGTGGTGGGTTCATGGTTGGTTGTTACATTATTAAACCAAAACTAAAAAATAACTCAATCAACAAAAGAGGGTCGTGACGAAACAGAGGGTGTCACAAACAAAAGTTTCTAATAGGATTCTGTGCTCTGAGGGACAAAAGAAGCGTGGAACCCCTTGGAGGTCCCTTTTAAGAGCTTCCTCCAGCCGTCCCAATGTCCCTTTTCTGCTGTGACCTCCCTCCTACCATCACCCCATCACTTCCTCTGGGCATCTCTCTGCGCTCAGCCTGGAGGGGCCACTGAGGAGCAGGATCATGGACAGGGGACCCCTGGGAGGAGGGGCTGTCAGAGTCACTGCTGCATTCCTCGACCCCAGCATGGGGACCGCTGCTGGGCACTTGGCCAGAGCGGAGGAGAAATGGCTACTTCTGGGTCTGACGTGGGTCCTTGCCCTCCTCATGCTCTTGGAAACTTCCTGACCTCCCTTGCTGCACCCTTCTGCCCATGATGGGGTCGGGGGGAACTTACTGTCAAAGATCTGCAGGCTCAGAAGCCATAGAACGCCCCCTGCTCTCCTGGTTCCTGGCCCAGCCACTTCACTGGCTCCTCTTCTGTTCATTCATCCATTTAAATATATTTCCTGAGGTCCTACTGTGTGCCAGGCTCTGTCCTAGATGCTCAGAACACAGCAGTGAACAGAAGGAACATTCTTGCTCTGTGGCACTTGTCTTCCTGGTGGGAGGAGGACAAGCAGGGGGACACAGTAACAAGATAAATAAGAAAACGACCTCGGGTGGTATATAGGGAGTGACAAGTGTTGTGGGATGAGGGTAAACAGCAGGCTGCCGTTTAGAAGATGACGTTTGAGTAAAGATCTGAAAGAGGTGAGAGAGCAAGCTGTGGGGATATAGGAGGAGGAGCCTTCCAGGCAGCGGTGATGGCCAGTGCAAAGGCCCTGTGGTGGGCGTGCCTGGATGGAGGGGAACTGGGGAGAGGAGGAGGAGGTGATGTAAAGGGTAAGGCAGGGGACAGGTAAGGAGGCTAAGGTGACACCCCAGCAGGAATCAGTGATGACCTGGGCCAGGCTGGTGATGGTGGAGGTGGTGAGAAGGGTTCAGGTTCTGGGTGCTCTTTGAAGGTGGAGCTGACAGGGTGACTGACAGATTGGATGTGAGGTGTGAACGAGGGGTCAATGATGACACCAGGTTTCTGTCCTGAGCCCCTGGAAGGATGGTGTTGCTATACACCGAGATGGCAAAGCTGTGGTGCCCCAAGTCTGGGAAGGAGGAAGAGTTCTGTTTTGGATGTGTTAAGGCGAGATGACCGGGATGTCCAAGTCCACAGTCAGTGGGCAGCAAAAGGGATAAGCATGGAGGGATCCTGGGGCTTCAGGAGAAACCAGGGATCGTTTGCTGGGCATCCTGATTTCTCAGTGCCCACGACAGAGCCTGACCCACAGGCAGCATTGAATGAGTGAATGAATGAATGCATGCACAAAGAACGAGAGTGTGTCAGCTTGCTGGTCTGCCCCGATGCCTACGTACGATCAAAGTGGAGGACGGAAGAAATGCGTGCCATGACTATAAGCGCACTTTCCAAAGGGTCTTCTAGAGACAGTGGCCATCCCCCATTTGAGGTCTGCTGCAGGGGACTGGCATGCGGGTGGAAATTGACGAAAGGGACATCTGGGGCCAGAGGCAGAGGACAGTTGGGTTCAGGGTGCCTGTGCTGACACCACACTCCCCTGCAGCTGCTCCTCGGCCTCAGGGAGGAGAGCGAGAGCTCTGCAGAGGCCTGGCTTCTGGGCAAAGACAGCGCCCCATTCCCCAGCGGTCTCCTGGGGTCGCCCTGCCCTCTCTTTCTGGTTTGGTCCAATCCACCAAGTTCTTTAAAGTCATGGAACCGTCTAATGAACCCTCCCCCGGAGTTGGGAGAGGAGGGGAGAGAATCGCCAGGGGCACAGGACCCCAGGCTCCACAGAGCCCAGTTGGAGGATGGCGGTGTCCCCAGTGTGGGTCAGGGACTGGTTGCATTCAGCGACACACATTCCCAGGATGCGCCCCGGAAACTCTGAGTCCATAGGTCTTTACTAACGGGTAAGCCCTCAGCCTGGGGTTTCCAGGTTGCCACTCCTGTTCCCTGAGGTCTGGGATTTGCCCAATGGTTTCACCCTTTCCCAGCCTCAGTTTCCTCCTCCTGCAGAAATGTGAATTCTGCAAGTACCTTGTTTGTAAATGAGGATTCGTCAGGACAAAGCACGGAAAGCTGTGCCTGTTCTCTATTGTGACTATCACAAGGCTTCTCCAAGCTAGCCAGGTCTGGGGACACGTAGCTGGGAGGTCACCACCACCCTGAGGACACCATTGTCGCTGGATTCCATTGAGCATTTCCACCATCCACCCGCTCTGTGTTCACGCACGCTCTGGGCAGCTGCGACCGTCTGCCTCTCTCCTCACCCTACCCTCCCGCGCTCCCTCCCCGCCTCTCACCTGCCCCCTCTCAGCTCCCACCCCCAGCCCTGGAGAGGGATGCGGCCTCTCTGCACAGCATCACTTGCGAGACTAGCAGGTGCTATGGGGACAATGGACTTCAAGCAAGTCCCCCCCTTCCCGCAGCCTCTCAGAGATTGGGGGCAGCTTCTGAAGATGCTGTTTTTGGCCCAGGCACCACCAGCCCAAACAAAAGCGTTTTCTATGGCTGCTGGGATGGGGCAATTGTTTTCATTTAGCAAACGTTTGCTGCCAGCGCTAGTGTTTTCTCTTGGAAGCCAATGTTTGGTTGAGAAGACAATGCCAAGCTAAATATTTTCTCTGCATAAAAATCCCTTTAATTTTTTAATGATTTGGCAAACGTCCCCTTCCTCCCTCCCCTCGCCCTTCTGTTCCTCTCTTCCCCTCGCTCTGTCTCTGGCTGGGTCTCTGCGACACCCAACGTCTGGGCAGGAAAGGTTGGGTGGATCACACAAATGTCTCCAGACCTATGGTTGTGGGCTCTGTGCAGGCACACGTCTGGTGCATGTGTTAACATCGTGTTTTTGGATGTATTATCTGGATATTTGAGGATGATGTAGACATGACTTTTCAGCCCTGCCCTACCCTAGTTCCACTCTAGCTGCTTACATTAGACCCCTGGTTCAGAGAGGCCAGCCAGACAGTGACGAGGGGCCCCTATGCCTCCAGCCGGGGCCAGGGCGTCACACTAGTTCTCCATCACTCTAGGGTCAACCAGCCCCTCTTGCTTCCCGAGCACCCCTCAAGGAGGATGCCCCCATCTTATTCTCTGTGCCAAGGTCCGAGGGTGCTCAGAGCTTTGGGTCCCCAAATTCCCTAGATCCAGGGAGATCTCCCTGCCCTGTGCTGCACCGTGCCTGCTTCCTGAGAGCACCAGGCCTTGGGGCTGGACCACTCGCTCCCACCTCCATCATGGTGCCGCCCTTCTGAAGCTGCCCCCCCATCACACTGCCTGGGGCCAGGCCTCCTCCCCACCCACGTTGGAGGTTAATGGATTCCTGGAAGACCTCCATGTGGACTTGGCCCAGGTCTCCCTTTGGAAACTTGAATCTCCATGCCACTGCTTAGAGGGTGCAGCAAATCTGGGCGGGACTTGCAGAATGAACGGATAAGTGGATAAATCAATGAATGGATGGGTGGATGAGTTAGTGAATACGTGAATGAGTGACTGACTGTGTGAGACACCAAGTGAATAAAGGAACTCATCCCTGCATCTGTGCCCAAGGGGACGGTGTGCTCGCTGACATTGGAAGTGAGTCCGATAAATGGGAAATTGTGCGGAACGAGTCTCCACGGAGCGCTTCACTGGTAAAGGGCGATTGTGACTATTCCTGGTCAACGATGACAGCTCCACCGTCTGCAGGAGGAGCACCAGCTTTGGACCTGGGCTGTCCATCTGGGCTGGATTCCCGGCTTTGTCATTTCTTGGCTTGTGACCTCAAGCAAGTTGCTTTACTTCTCTGAGCCTCGGTTTCCTCATCCGTAAAATGGCATGAATGGGTACCTATCTTCTGGGCTGTTTGGAGAATTGGGGGTGAACATAAGAGACTTGCTAATTGTTAATGCTGAGCTCCCTAAAGGAGGATGAGGTTTCAGGTCACTGGAAAAGATGACCTTTGGGGTAGCTGAACATCGCCTGGCAACACAGTGGGCAAAGGCCACCTTTGGGCTCCACAGGAACATCTCCCCTCTCTGTGGAAGGACATTGGGTACAAGGACCTCGGCAGGAACATGGACATCCCCAGAGGACACCGCCAGACTCCTCTGGCCTTCCCATCCCTGTCCTAGCTCTGGTGAATGGTTTTGCTTTCTTTTAAAAAATTAGTTCATAGACTTTATTTTTTAGAGAAGTTTTAGATCTACAGGAAATTGAACTGAAACTACTTACAGTTCCCACAGTACTTGCCCACTCTGCCCCATTTGTCCCTATTATTAACATCTTGTGTTCACGTGGCACATTTGTTACAATTGCTGAGCCAGTCTGGATACATTAGCGCTAACTGAAGTCCATAGTTTACATTAGGGCTCGCTCTCGGATTTGTAGCTCTGTAGGTTTTGACAAATGTGAAATGACACACGTCTACTCTGACAGTATCATACAGAATAGTTTCACCGCCTTAAAACCCCATGCTTCCTCCTTCTCTCCTCGAACCCCTGTCAACCGCTGAGCTCGCCACTGTCTCTATAGTCCTGCCTTTTCCAGAATGTCATGTAGTTGAAGTCCTATAATATGCAAGCTTTTCAGATGGGCTTCTCTGACTCAGCAATATACATTGTAAGGTTCCTCCATGTCTTTTTGTGGCTTGACAGCTCATTTCTTTTTTTTTTTTTTTTAAATATTGGCACCTGAGCTAACATTGGTTGCCAATCCTTTTTTTTCCTTCTCCCCAAAGCCCCCCAGTACATAGTTGTATATTTTAGTTGTAGGTCCTTCCAGTTGTGGCATGTGGGACGCCGCCTCAGCATGGCTTGCTGAGCAGTGCCATGTCCACGCCCAGGATCCGAACCAGCGAAACCCTGGGCCACTGAAGTGCAGCACACGAACTTAACCACTCGGCCACGGGGCCGGCCCCATCTCATTTCTTTTCATCACTGAATACTGTTCTATTGTATGGGTGTACCACAGTTTGTTTATCCATTCACCTATTGAAGGACATCTTTGTTGCTTCCAGTTATTGGCAATTATGAATTAGGCTGCCACAAACTCGTGTGCAGGCTTTTGTGTGGACGTAAGTTTTCAACTTATTTGGGTAAATACCAAGGAGCAAGACGGCTGGACTGCATGGTCAGAGTGTGTTAGCTTTGTGAGAAACTGCCGGACTGTCTTCCAAACTGTCCGTCCCATTTGCATTCCCACCAGCCATGGGTGAGACTTCCTGTCGCTCCACATCCCCAGCACACTTGGTGTTGTCAGCGTGTTAGATTTTGGTCATTTTATGTGGTGCGTGAGTGGCATCTCATTCTTGTTTTACCTTGCATTTCCTGATCACAGAGGATGTGTAGCACCTTTTCCTATGCTTATTTGCCATCCGTATGTCTTCTCTGGTGAGCTCTTTTGCCCATTTTAAAATTATTTTTGTTTTCTTACTGTTGAGTTTTAAGGGTTCTTTGTATATTTGAGATATCAGTCCTTCAACAGATATGTGTTTTGGAAATATTTCCTCCCAATCTCTGGTTTGTCTTTTCATTCTCTTAATGGTTCTGCTTTTTTTTCTTCCCCTGGTAAATGTTTGGCATCTCATAGCCCAGGCCAGGGTGGCTGGATTCAGGAAAAGTCCTTCTTGGTGTGAAAGAGGGGGCTTCCTAGGAAGCATCACTACTGAATAGCGGGGGCAGACCAGGGGGAATGTTTCCGGGGGCTGAGCATATTCATCGCCAAGGCCAACAACTGCTGTGACCCAGAGACCCGGCAATGATGTAGTCAGGACACCACTGAGGAGGGACTTACTGGCTGTGGCCTTGGCAATGTTATGTAACCTGTGTGCCTGTTTCCTCATCTGTATGATAGACAGATAGCATCTGCCTCAAGGCTTGGAATAGGGCCTAGCACACAGTGAGCAATATATGAATGCGAGCTATTAGGGTAGACTGAATTACGGTCCCCAACTATTTGCTCCCTCTCCTTGCAAGAGGACTATACAACCTCTCCCCATTGACTTTGGGCTTGGCCATGCGACTTGCTTTGACCAGTGGAATGTAGGTGGTGGGACAGTGTGCTCGTTCCCAGCTTTTAAGAGCATCTTACGCTTGTTCTCTTTCTCCCGCCTCCTGCTGAATATGAGAACAGCACATTCTGGGGAATGGTTGTTTCTTCAGCCCGGGACCTGGGACGAAAAGACACATGGAGCCCAGCCGAATCTGGCCAAGTGCAGGTGAGCTGCAGCCCTCGGGAACTGAGAACAAGAAATAAATGCTCATGAGTGTAAGCCACAAGATATGGGCGTTGCTGTTACTGCAGCGAAAGCTGACAAATGAAGCTGTCGTTACTGTCTTTATCCCCGTTTTATAGATGAGGAAACTGAGGTTGCGAGACGTTAAGTTACCTGCTCATGGTTACAGAGTAACTAAGGGGTGCAGATGGAGTTCAAACTCAGAATCATCCACTCATTCAACAATCAGTGGCAGGCACTGAAAAGAGAGAGAGGGCCCTGCTCTCACGGAGCTTAGATTCAAGTGGACAGAAATAGAGAAATACAAGTCAACTGGTAAATAAACAAGATTTCAGGCAGTCATAAGTGAAGGATATAAAATGGGGTGACATGATCATGACTGGGGAGAGGTGGGGGGCTGGCTTGGAAAGGATAGTCAGAGACGATCCCCCAGGGCAGTAACATCTGCATAAAGATGCCAAGGATGAGAAGGAGCCAGCCATGGAAGGAGACAGGAAAGGAGCGTGGCAAACAGAGGGAACAGTAGATGCAAAGGCCCAGGGGCCAGAACAGACACGGTATTCCAGGATCGGAAAGGGGCCCATTGTGGTTGGAGGAAATGAGAGGCAGAGAGTGGGAGATAAGAGCGCAGAGGGAGGAAGGTAACATGTGGCTTTGTCATCTATGCTACATAAGGGGTCTGGAATTTATTCTGAGCGCATGGAGGATTTTAAGCAGAGGAGAGATGTATCTGGATTTCTATTTCAGAATTATCATTATTTTGTCTGGAGAAGGATTTCAGGAGGGTCGCTGGAGAGATGGCTGTAGTGATGGATGGAAAGGGGGGCTGGGTCCCCGGGGTGGCCAGGGTGGAAAAATGCAAAGCAAACTGACGGGATATCCTTCAGAGGGAGAGACCACAAATTCACTGGAGCTTTGGGGATGAAAGTGAGATAAAGAGATGACTCAAGGATGACCTATATGTGACCTTGGGTGGGGGGGGGGTCCCAGCCTCCGAGGTGGGGAAAGCTGGAGTTGGGATCGGTGTGGGGAGAAGGCAAGAGTTCTGTGTCAGGCGCTCACCTTGAGAGACCTGTGAGCCCTCCGGGGGCTGTTAAGCAGGCAATAGGCTGTCCCGGGCTGGAGGCACAGGTGTGGGGATCACCGGTGCACAGGTATGATTTAAAGGGACAGGATGCAATCACCTAAGGAGCGAGGAAGAGGGCAGAGGGTTGAGTTCGGGGCACTGTGGCAGCTGGCAGTCAGTCGGAGTTAGAAGACCCAATAAAACAGTCTGAGAAGGAGGAGCCTGCAGGTGCCTCTGTGCCATTCCAGGGGTGGACCCATTATTAAAGAAGATCTGTGACTCTAGAAGGCTGAGACCACATGGTGCCATACGGTAGCCACCAGCCACATGTGGCGACTGAGCCCTCGAAATGTGGCCGGTCCACGTTGACGTGCGCTGTAATTATAAAACACACACCAGACTCCAAAGACTTAGTATGAAAACCACAATGGAGAATATCTCATTAGTAATTTTATATTGATTACATGTTGCAATGATAATATTTCAGATATATTGGGTAAAATAAAAGTAGTGATAAAACCAATTTTACCTGTTTCTTTCTACTTTTAAAACTGTAGTGACTAGAAAATCTAAAATTACTCCGGGACTCACATTTGTGGTTCACACTGTATTGCTTTGGGACAGCAAGAGAAGGACCACAATAGAGTGTCACCCCCACATAATGACGTAACTGCTGAAGCACTACCCAGAGCTGTCCCCTAGGGTCCCTGGGGTTCCCCATCCAAGAAGAAGTGTCAAATTTCTCTGCAGAGACTCCCCTGACAAGTTCTCACTCCAGCCCATCCAGACCTGTTTTTGCCTAGAAACTGCATGCAGTTTCCATTAGAAAAAAAAATACACACAACATGAAACTAAAGAAAGGAGCAAAATTTCCCTAAAGCACTGCCAAGCAACTGTTCCATTTTCCACAACGCCCTGCAGTTTCTTTAAACACGAAGACGTTTGCCACATGGTCAATGAAATCATTTGGGAAAGTATCAAAAGACCATACGTGGCTTTGGGAAGTTTGGGAGCCGTGCGATTTCCCCGTTCCCCATAATGGTCTCGGAACTATGGACTGTCTTCCCACTCAGAGCTCCCCTGAGCGTGGTCCTTGAGATCACAGACCTGTGAATCCACAGCCCCGCCGGATCCTACCGCTGCCCCTGCCTCTGCAGGTCTGTGCGGGCCCTGGGGGCACCTTGGGGCTCTGAGCAATTATAATTTCTCCTTCATGAGGGTATTTGAACTTAGCAGGGTCAGGCAGTGGAGGGAAAGTGTCATCTGTCCCTGCCTGCCCACTGCCCAGATGGGGTAGCACCATGCCCTGGGCCCAGTAAACCAGGTGGACCCTCAGGAGAGCGAGACAAAGAACTTAGAGCTGCACAGAGCCCAAAGAGAGAGCCTGGAGACAGAGAGACAGAGAGAACAGCAAATGCAGAGCAAGGGGAAGGCCTTGGGTACCCAGGACAGGCAGGCCTGAAGGAAGCTCAGAGGAAGAGAGTGCATTCATTCAGCCATTTATTCATTCATTCATTCCCTTATGAATGAAGACATATGAAGACATAACTGAGTACGTTACAGGTGCTGAGCACTGTGCTAAGTGTGGGTACCATGATGGTGAGTGCAACAGATGTGGAGTCTGCCCTCATGGGCTTACAGACCATGGGAAGACATGAAACCACAAACATGTGAATGCGTTTGTAACAAAAACTGCAGGTGCTGTGAAGGACAGGAATATGACCCTGTAAAATCCCCACCAGACATTTGAGCTAAGTGAGGAGACCAGGAAAGTCTTCCTTGAGGAAATGACATTTGAGCCGAGACTTGAAGAGTAAGTGGGGGTTAAGTGCACAAAAGGGAAACTGAGTATGCTGAGCCGAGGAAATGGCATGTGCAAAGGTCCTGTGGCAGAGGCAGCAGAGTGAATTTCAGGAAAAGAGAGCAGTGTGGTTAGAGCAGAAAACAGCTAAGGAAATCTTGGTAGGAGATGAGTCTGGAGAGGAAGGCGGGGGCAGACCACATGGAGCCTCTTGGAGACTTCAGAGTCAGGTCAAGAAGTAGAGTTGAGACTGAAGCCAGGGGCTAGAAGAGCAGGAGACTTGTCCATTGCCAAGGAGAGCAGGTGCATGGTGATGCGTGGTGGAGGCAGCAATAGAGGATGGTACTGAACCATAAGTGGGTCGCACCTGGTCGAACCAGATCTGGGTTCACACCCTTGAGATAATTTTTACTCTGTGTGGGTATCATGAAGATTAAATGGAATAATACTTGGGACGCGCATAGCAGAGCAGTGGCACGTGAGGGAATGAACACATTATAAAGCTATTATTAGTCTCTCATTAATATTGTGGAGATGGGATGAGACACCGAAACAGGGAGTCCTACAGCAGACCTGGGCCTTAGGGACAGAAAGGCGTTGGCCCACGCAGGACCAGGCTTGGTGAGAGGCAAGCAGGCGTCAGGGGCGGCGTCCGGGGCAGGGCACTGCCAGGCCTCCCCAGGTCCTGCCAGCACAGTCCAGGGACCACGGTTCCCATCTCTCCTCCCACCTACCAGCAGGCAGGCGGGCACTAGTGGTTGGGCTGTTGGCTGGTCCTTCCCATGAGGGAGGTGAACAGAGGGGGCATCCTGGGCCTCCGGCTGGTGTCTCCCTCCCTCTGACTCAGACCTCAGCTTTGTTGCTTGAGTTAAAGAAAGGAGACCCTTGTCCCCATGCGGTGCGCCTGACGCCAGCTTCTGAGGTCTGCTCTGTGGAATGCAGCCACCCTTGCTGGCGCCTTCTGGGCGGAGCCTTCAAGGCAGCCTGGGGGATCAGCATCAAAGGGCCAGAGACTCGGGGGGGACCCACAGGGTTTAGGGGATTTTAGGCTGCTCACAGATCCCAAACTTTGAATCTGCCTCTAAAAATAACTTTTTTCCATTTCAAAGGTTTGGGGTTGTTTTTTAAAGTGCTGCCTATGGTCTGAAGAAATCCAGACAAAAGCACTGGGGGATTTGGAAGGTAATTAATACACGCAATATTTAATTGGTTTTCTTAATTATAAAAATAACGTAGGCCCAACCCGGAAATTTGTAAAGCACAGAAAAAAAAATTTTTTAATTGCCCTATACTCACTATCCACAGATACTCACTGTTAATAGTATTAATGTAGAATATATATTTTTTGAGCTTGTTACAATATATACCAGCCACTGCATCGAAGTTTTCATCCATGATCTCATTTTGTCCTCACAACCACCCTACGAGGTAGTACTATGATTATTCCGATTTCACAGATGAGGAAAGCGAGGCTTAGAGCGGCTACGAAGTTTGTTCAAAGTGATTCACACCAGGTGAGAAGCAGCAGCTGGAATCCAAACCCAGGCCTGTGTGACCCTGAGCCCACCCAGATGACCTGCACACAGCCTCCTGCTTGGGTCGCATCCTCAGATTCTTCCTTTTGATGAGGACATATGCATCCAGACTCAGGTTTATACTCACAATGACCTATGACCCAGACTGTTTGGCAGCCCACCGTTTTCACTTTGCAACATATCATGTGTATTTCCTCAATTCAACATACACTCTTCTGCAACACTATTTTTAACATCTGCAGAGTATCCTGCCGTTTAGACTAATATGGGTTCTCAAACATTAGTTCCAGCATCATCTGGGAACTTGTTGCAAATGCAAACTCTCAGGCCCCACCCCAGATCGACTGCATCAGATATTCTGTGGGTGGAGCCCAGGAATCTGTGTTTTAACGAGCCTCCGGAGAGTCTGATGCAGCTAAAGGTTAAGAATGGCTCCTTTAGATGTCGTGTTATTTTTCTGAACTAATCCCCCATAACTAGTCCATTTTGATTGTTTCCAGGTTTCGGCCATCAAAAAACAAGGCAAACTGAGCATCCTCATTTGTGCATATGTGAAGATCAAGAAAATGGTTTTAAAATAAAACAGGTGTTGAAACCCAATCCAAACAATGTAAATTAATGTGTTATTTTTAAAAAGGAAACTAAAGAAAAGCAAGAGAGGTTTTGGTCAGACCTAAGGAAGCACTTTCTTTTCTGGCAGGACCACCTGGCGGGAGGGGTGTCTTTGGAGCACTTGAAGCCACCTGTGGGGAGAGCTGAGCGCAGTGGGCAGCCGGGGATGGCCCCCAGCACTGCTGATGAGCTGCAGGCCTTTGCTCACGGTTTCTGGGCTTTGGAGGATAATAGCTGAGATGTTTATTATTAAAGAGACAGCTGCTGTCTGGGCCCACCCAGCAGGGGGAGGGCAGAGGGGCTCCGGAGCTGCTGAGATGGATCTAGAGGGCAGGCCGGCCACTCGCCTCCCAGCTGGAGATTTCATTAAGCCGGGGGCCTGCTGAGCCCGCTCTGCCCCACGCCTCATGGCCGCCCGCCCTGCCAAGCTGCAAGGCTGTTAGTCTGACGCTGAGCCCAGATCTCTGAAATAAACTCCAGGCTGTTCCCCCAGGGCTCGAAAGACACCCTCCATCTGATGCCGAGCAGAGAGCTGTCGACAGGGCATCTTGTTGCCTGTTCTGGATCCCAGGCCATCGCTAAAGCCTGCCAGTTCTCATTTCCTGGCCAGCCTGTCTGTTGGCAGAAAATCTTTCCTGGAACCTGATGGGCCCGAGGAATGCCTTAACAGAGAATTAAGAGAAGGCGTTTTAACTTTCTGGTGTACGTCAGTGTTCTTGCCTGTAAAATGGGAGTGACAACCCCAGTCCAATGAGAAGAGGGACTGAATGTGGGTTGTAAGCGGTAAGTCTTACATCTTAGCTGAATGTTTGATGTCCTTGCTGTGTTTTCGATTCTGGAAGCTTCTGCTGCCTCTGGCTAATTAGAAAAGCACAGGTCTTTGGGGACATATTGGCCTGAGTTCAAATCACAGCTCTTCCACTTAGGGGCTGTGTGACCGTGGGTGAGTCGCGTCTCCTTTCTGAGCTTCTGTTTCCCCATCAGTGAGATGGAGGTAATAACATTACTTCACCAGCTGGACGTGAGAACCGAGTGGGCCCGCAGGGGAGAGGGCGTCCACCATGGTGCCTGGCACACAGCAGGCTGCCCAGCCAGTAGTACTTGAACTGGAGTCTCCATCCTTGACGGGGCGGGGCAGCAATCTGAGCTCTGACGTCACATACTTGCAAATCTGGGTCCTGGCGTTTCCAGTTTATGTGTAGCCTTGGGCACGTTACTTCACCTCTCTGTGCCTCAGTTTCCTCATCTGTAAAATGGGGAAAAGAGATCACCTGCTTTATAAGGCTCTTGAGAGAATAAAGTAAAATCATGTTCTTAAAATGTGAGTGATTGGGGGCCGGCCCAGTGGCATAGTAGTTGAGTTCATGCATTCTGCTTCAGTGGCCCAGGGTTCACAGGTTCGGATCCCAGATGCGGACCCACACACCGCTCATCAAGCGGTGCTATGGGGGGGGTGTCCCACATATAAAATAGATGAAGATTGGCAACAGATGTTAGCTCAGGGCCAATCTTCCTCCAAAAATAAAAGGAAAAAAGTGAGTAATTATTAGGTATCATTACGACCGTTTTTTCAGATGTGGCAAAGCCCAGGTCTCTGTACCGTCAAACATCTGGAAATGTGGGAATGCCGGGAAAGTCGACCACTTTCCAGTTTTGGCTGGACCTTCAGTCGGCAGGTGTCCACTGAGCAGCAACTGTGGGGCAGGCCACTGAGTGGCCGGCCCATCAGTCCGTTGAGTTTGGGGTTTGTGGACGATTTTACACACAGCACAGAGGCCTCGGGACTGACACACCCGAGGGCAAAGGGGCCACTGTGAAGGTCAGAGGACGTGGACAGCCCTCGGCCCACTTCCCATGAGGAAGCCAGTTTCTCAGCGGGTGTGGACGCTTCTCAGAACGGTGGCCATCCCTCACAGCCCCTCTCCCACAACCTCCAGAAAAGCAAGACCTTGAGAAATTTCAGGTTCAAACGCAGCCCTCAAATTTGCCTGTAGGTTACTCAAAGGAGAAAAAGAATAGAAATCAATGAGAACCCCATCTCCGGTTCTGAGGCACAGTCGCATCTTGTTTGCAACCTGAAGGGATCAATAAGAGATGCTTCTTCAGGGCCATTTTTTTAAGCTCGATACCATGGATGCAATTTGGTTGACAATTATGAACAATTCGTTGTCTCGTAGTCTCGCTCCCACTGCCAGCTGCCCGTTCGAGCAATCATGAGCTATTATCGAGGGGGGTGGCGCTGGCGAGGGGCTGGCTCCGACCACGCACTCACCAATGATGGCTCAGAAGTAAATGGAATTTGCCGATCAATTGAGTCATTGGGACGGAGAAGTTATGAACGCTCGGACGCAGAAGCCTGCTTCTTGAGTTTTCGGACCCATTAGCCAGGGCGTAGGGTCCCATTGATTAAATCATATGTCTCCCCAGCATGGGTGGTCACAGGGGCCAAGTGTCTAGGTTAGGACTTGCAAGAGTTCAGAAAAGCAAGTCCCCTTGCTGCCATCAAGCATGCAGAGGGTGAGGGGCCAGCCCGGTGGTACAGCGGTTAAGTGCGCACGTTCCACTTCGGCGGCCTGGGGTTCCCCAGTTTGGATCCCAGGTGTGGACATGGCACTGCTTGTCAAGCTATGCTGTGGTAGGCGTCCTACATATAAAGTAGAGGAAGATGGGCACGGATGTTAGCTCAGGGCTAGTCTTCCTCAGCAAAAAAGAGGAGGATTGGCAGCAGATGTTAGCTCAGGGCTAATCTTCCTCAAAAAAAAGAATGCAGAGGGGTGACTGTCTTCACAACACAGAGATCTGAGTTGGGTGGATAAAACTCTGTGGGGCGCCCCTGGGGGTTAGGTGCCCCAGAGACAGCCCTGATGTCTAGATGGGGAACGTTCCTCCAGGATTCTTGGCATGTGGCCTCTGTGCTGCAGGAGCCCACAGGAGCAGCCCTCGGCAGAGCAGCTGAGCGCTGGGGACCTCAACCCCTTCAGGGTCAGGGACTGCTTTGAGAAACTGGCACAGGCTCTCCATCCTTTCTCTAGAAAATTGCTCAGATACCCCAAGGTTTATCTATTTAGGGAGGCCTACGAAACCTGGGATAAGAATGTAAAGCCAAGGGTTTTGGAATCACATGCATCTGAATTCCTTCCCATTTGCAAGCCGCGTGATCCTTCAGGAGTGACCTTAGTTCTCCACACCGCAGATTCCTCCCTGTAACGGGGAGAGCAATAGTAGCGACCTAACAGAATGGCAGGATGACCCACGTGGAGCAGTAATCCCTTTGCGTCGCATGTGGTAAGCGCTTAATAAACATTAAACAGCATCATTGTTAACATGCGTAATACCTGTTAGCAGGAAATAGCTGTGAATCATGTCATCTGTCTATGCTGCATCTGTAAAAGGAGGGTATAACAGGACTTACCTCACAGACGCATTTAAGAAAGTGTTACTAAAAATGACGTGTGGAGGGGGCGGGCCCAGTGGTAAAACGGTTAAGTTCACACATTCCACTTTGGTGGCCCAGCGTTGGCCAGTTCAGATCCCGGGTGTCATCGTGTGTCAAGCCATGCTGTGGCGGGCATCCCACATATGAAGTAGAGGAAGATGGGCATGGATGTTAGCTCAGGGCCAGTCTTCCTCAGCAAAAAAAGAGGAGGATTGGCGGCAGATGTTAGCTCAGGGCTAATCTTCCCCAAAATAATAATAATAATAATAAAAGGATGTGTGGGAAGCACGAAGCCCAGACCTGGCACATGGTAGGTGCCCATACAGAGTAGCTGTTTATTGTGATTATGGTTGTTCATATTTTTTAACTAGTGAATATTACTATTTCTTGGGCATTTCCCATCTGCCCAGAACTGGGCTGGGTCTGAGGGGGATTCTGATGCAGGCCTTGGCAGCAGGCTGGTCACAAAGATCGTGGTGTTCATGGACACCACAGACACCATGACTCTGGACAATGGGAGATGGGGAGGCCACAAAACAACCACGTGATGCAAGTTGCCCCACCCCAACTCTGTAATGGCTATGCTGTGTGACCTTAGCCAAGCCTCTTGCCCTCTCTGGGCAGCACTTTCTCCAAAAGTGGTGGGAAATTGAACTTGATGATCTCCAAAGGCCTAGACTCTAGTTGGCTCAACCCATCTAGTTAATTGCTGGACAGATTTCCTGTAGCTGATGCAGGGTCTGGACGGGTGTGGCTTGATGCTGAGGGTGGACCAGGAGGAAGCTACAGCTTGGGCAGAGGTGAAGAACCCTCCTCCTTTGCTTTCTCCTTTCTGTTGGAAGGACAGGGCTCACCGACCACAGGTGTTTCCTGAAACCTCCCGGCCATCGTGGGTCATCTCCTTCCATCACGTCTAGAAGCTGCCAGTTGGGACAAGCAGTTGGGTCCAGCAGGCCAGGCAGCCAAGGTCATCTCTCTATCCTTCCCAGCCTTACCTGAGCCCAGGAAGTGTGGGCGGCCTCATGCTGGATGCCTGGGCCGGGCGGTGGGAGGCCCAGCTGGTCCTCCCTCCCCCATTTGCTGAGAGATCTCTCTGGGCCTTCGTTTCTCCTCGTGTGGGTAGACAGCCTTGCCTCGCCTTATGCCTGCAGCAGGGCCTCTCCGTGCAGAGCAGGGACAGCGATGTGGCCACCAGCCAAGCCACTGTCCCCTCACCAGCCCTTTGAGCGAGTTGGCCCACCCCCAGTGTATCCTCATGGCCCTTACAGAGAAACTGCTGATGCCTGGGGGCAGAGGAGGCAGTCTTTCTCATCCTGGACCAGCCTCCTTCCCTTGACAACTTCTCCCCAGTTCCAAATTTCTGATGCCATCTCCCCACCTTTCTCTTCCACCTCCATGCCAGCCCCTGGTTCGATGTTCGTCTGGACCCTTTCCTGACATTGCCTCAGCTCCCACGCTGTTCCCGTTGACCAGCTCCTGGCTGATTCTGTCCCTTCCTCTCACGACCCCCAGGTCCAGGCCCAGGTCCTTCCCTTGGCACTATATTCATTCTTATTCACGGCCTGTCTTCCTAGGGGAAGTGGGAGTAAGAGGGACTGGGGTGACTTCTAAAATCCTGGGCTGCCTTATTAGAGGTATACTATTTAGGAAAAGGGAGGTGACAGTCCTGTTCACAGCCCTGCCAGGCCACTCTGGTGTCGTACTCGTTCAGGGCCCCTGTTATCACTCCCAGAGAACTGGGTCCTTCCTTTAGGGCACACTTCCGTTTGTCATTACCCATTTATTCATGTGACTATTTGTTCACATCTAGCTTCCTCACCAGACTGCATGCTCCACAAGGCCAGGGGCCACGTGGACTGGTTTAGTTCAGCCTTGTATTTATAGGGGCTCCCCAAGTCCTGCCACATAGGAGGTACTCAATATCAATTTATTGAATGTATGAATGGATGAAGGATGCTTGGATGGATGGATGGAAAGGTTAAGAGGGAAAGCAAAGACTTTCCACAGTGCAGCCCCTTACAGATGTGAGTTTAAAGGCAGTTGGGGCGGGGGGCGCTGAGGTCAATGTTCTGTGCCTGTCTAGGAGGCACCCCATCTCTGGACCAGAACCCAGGTCTCCTCCCAGCTCAGGGCACTGCCAGAGGAACAGGCTGGACTTGGGGTCCTGGACAGGTCCCCACCCTTTTCCTCTGTCCTTCTTCCCATTGGATGGCAACCTTGTGCTCTTGCCTGCCTCGCCCCAAACCATCTTGCTTTCAGAAAGTGATCTGATCCTTTCAGGAGCACCTGAGACTTAACTGGATTCCATCCTTAGGGTTATTTGCATTTTAACGACCAGGGGAAAAAACCCACATAAGTCCAAGGAGTGATGCAGATGCCGTGAGACAGCCAGCCCTTGGGTGGAGGCCCTTCCAGGTGCTGAGAGAGCAGCTCTGGGTAAGGCAGGCTTGGGCCCTGCTGCTCCACATCCTACTGGAAGGTTCCCCCACCACGCAGCTTCTCTTCCCATCCCCAACCCCTACATCTACTGTTCCAACGACGTTCTTTATTTCCAGAATAGGGCTGGGCTCTCGCAATGGCAGGCGTCACCGCAGTCTTTCAGAACCCGGTCACAGGCTCTCCTTACCCCCTCTCCCCGGCCTAGGGTCCCTCTACCTGCCCAGGCCACCTGGCCTGGCTGGAAGCCCTGATTCTGCACCTGGAGATACAGCTTCTGCAGAGGTGGGCCTGGAGCAGCCAGGCTCCTTCGAAGCCAGAACTGGGTTTGCAGGCAACTCCCAGCAGCCCCCTCGCCCCCCCCCCCCCCCGCCCCCCGTAATTAGGCAGGCGCCGGAGGGAGGGGGAGGGCGGTAAGAGCAGGCAGGAAGCACCAGAAAAACAGCCGCAGGAAGTGCCCATTCTCGGTTCTCCGTTTCAACAGTCTCCCAGAAGGCCCAAATGGCTATCAGCGACCCCAAAGAGGACCCTGGTGGGGGGAGGGGATCCGCGGAGATGGGTTGAGAGGAAAAGGGCCTTTTCCCAGCCTCCCCCCGGTGGGGAATTGCTTTCCCAATGAAAAGCAGGCCCACTTTAGCCTAAGTGGCTGGTCCGCGCAGCGCATTCATCTGGTATTCATGAGCTCAGCATTAACTCTAATGGCGAGGCGCAGGGGCTCTGGCTGTGACGCCCAGCACGGCTCTGCCGCCCCCTTCCCGGCCGCGCTGTGATTTCCCATTAGTGAAATGAAGGCGCAGAACGCAGAGGACGGTAGCCTGACTGCCAGGCACTGACACGCACATGCGTGCACGCCTGTCTGCACATGCAGACGCCGCGGGCTGGGGCCTGACCCAAGGCCTGGAAAGCCACCTCCAAACCCAGCTAAAGATCCTTGGGGATCTGCTGGGGAGCTGCCACATCACAGAACGCGAGAGGGCTCCAGAAGAAGAGCGCCGAGGGGAAGTCAAGACACCTGGTTCGAGTCCCAGCTAAGAGCTGAGATTGGCGGAGCGTTCCTCCACCTGCTGGCGCCGGGCCGTGCGCAGCATGCGCCTTAATCCTCGAATTCCCCCCACAAACGCTCAAGGAGATGTTACTGTCCAATTCTACAGGTTAGGAAACTGAGATCGAGGAACTTGCTTGACGTCCTGCAGCTAAGACCAAAGCTGGGACTCAGACCAGACGGGCCAGGGTCCAGCAGAAGCGGGCGCTGTCCCTGTGCTACTTACGAACCTCACGACCTTCTAGGAGCCTCCGTTTCCTCATCTACAAAAGGGAAGCGCACGCCCCTCCCACTTCCTGCGCAGGATTGTTACGAGGCTTCCGGGTTGCATGCGCGCTCGTACCTACTGCTCCCTGGGATTTTTAAGCCTCTAGGTCTCTGTTAGATTCTAGACCCGAGGTTCGGGGTGGCTGAGACAGCAGAGAGCATTCTTCATATTCTCACCATGAAAATCCCACTCCCATCCCTTGAGCGATGTTCTTTTCCCTGTGAAAAGAGTGGATCTGTGGTGGAAGAGGTGCCCCCAGCTGGACTTGGCGATGCCCAGGAGGACTCAACGTGATGAATTTCCGAGAACTTTCACCAGGGCCTCCCGGACTCCTGGCCTTGAGGGCAGAGGAAAGAGCCAGTGAGAAGGGGTCTGTGGCCTCTGACCCTTCGCCTTGGGCTCCTGGCCACAAAGAAAGTTTTGGAGCCATCCGTCCCTTCCATCCTCTAACCACCTTTGTCTGGTTGACGGGCACCCAGGTCCGTTCTCCTAGGGCCTAAACCGAAGGACATCTCCTTTGTTTGTTCCTGAGTCACAGACTACCAAGCAAGCATGCGTGGGCTTTCTGAACGAGGAACTGGACAGCCAGGAGGCTGACTCCTCTGCCTCCGAGGCCTGGACACAGGATGGCTGAAGCCACCGGGTCTAGGCTGACCTGGTAAGACTGAGGCAGCAGAACTCCCATTGCAAATAGCAACCTTCTCCTCCTCTGCATGAACAACACCGCAGCCACCTGCGTGGGGGGTTGGAGGGGTGCCAAGCTTGCCAGTCTGTCACCTCCACATGGAAATGTCCCAGCTAGGGGGCACGGAGATTTGCGCGTTCTAAGTGAGAAAGGCTCTGAGAGACAGTCAGGGCATGAAGTTATTCTCTTGGACACTTTGTCCCAGAACCGAAGAGGCCACCGGAGAGGCGAGTGCAGGGTCCTGGAGAAGGATGAGCTTGCTGGCAGCTCGTTTGGGTGAAGCTCCCTCACACCCCTCTTCTTCTGCCTAGGCCCCAGGGGCAAAGGAGCCAGGCGCCTCCTTCCCTCATTTTATCTGAAAGCCTGTTCTCATCGCTCTTCGTGAGAGATCCTGCCCCAAGCCCTCATCCTGCCGCATCCAGATGTACGAGTCAGTGCACATTTATAAAGATGTGTGTATGCACATGTATATCTGTGTATTTGTGTATGTGTGTGCGTGTGCGTACATGAGCTTATTGATGTGTGTACAACATATATAAGGATGTGTGCATGCCTACAAGTGTTTAATGCAAGCACGAGCCCACGTGTTTGCACATATGTGTGCATTCTCCGCCCGCCCTCCTGCCCCATCCTTTCCCTGGCGGGTGGGTGGGGCCTCCTCAACCCTGTACTTTCTTCTTTTTTTAAATAAAACCTTCTAATAATTAAAAAAAAATCTTTATTGAGTTCATAATAGTTTACATCAATGTAACGTTTCTGTGGTATATTATTTCTTGACTGTCACCACATAGGTGCTCCCCTTCACCCCCTGTGCTCACCCCCGCCCCCCTTCCCCTGGTAACTACTGCACCCGTTTTCTTTGTCCATGTGTTTGTTTATATTCCACATATGAGTGAAGTCATCTGGCGTTTGTCTTTCTCAGTCCTTGACCCTGTTCATGCTTCTTCTCTCCTGAGTCCACACTCTCATGGGGGAACTCAGGATTGTTCACAGCTTCCTTCCTCTCCCATGGGGATAAAACTCCCAAATCTATGCCTCCAACCTCTGACCTCTTTTCCAAGCTCTTAAGACTCGTTTCAGTGGATGATGTGTGCACATCCCAAACCCATCAGTCCCAAATTGTCCCTTATCCCCTCTTCCCCAAACCGGATTTCTCTCCAGTGCTGACTCTGCCTGAGGCTGGCATTGCTGTCCTCCCAGCCTTGCCTCTCTCACGTCTCTTGTTGCAGAGGCCTGAGGCTCCCTGTGAAGCATCATCTTCTCTGTGTTCACCTCTGCCACCCTAGGCCGGGCCTGTCACCACACACCTGTCCGCTCACTAGCCCTGACTGGTCTCCCAGCATTCAGGCCTCTGGACCCAATGCACCCAGTTTGGGGAGAGCGGAGCCCATTTTAAAAGCTTGAGGTGGATCATAACATTACCCATTCTAAACTTCTCGCTGAGTTCCTGTGGACTTTGAGCCAGCTACACCTGGCCCCAAATCTCCCCTCTGATGCGTGCTACCCGTGGGACCCTGGCCAGGTTACCAGACCTCTCTGAACCACACCATGGTTCTCACAGAGTTATGATGAAAACGGAGCAAGACAACATGTGAAAGTACCACAAAGTATCCTTTATGTAATAGATATTATATAAATATGTTATATATAGAGAGTATAAATCCGTATAAGTATTGTATAAAATATGTATTTCTTAATTTCAGTTCCTTGGTTTAGGGGGAGAATTAGTGTGTGTGTGCATGAATTTGCAAATATGTGGGAAAATGAGAGTTGCATGTAACTGCATCACAGAAATGTTTTTATTTATCTATCTTGTTATTCATTCATTCACTCATTCAGCATCTCTTGACCCTATGATGTGCCACATTTTGCTTCAAATGTATGGGAAGACCCAAGTTCTAGCCCTTAAGAATTTGGCATCACATAGAAACTTCCTCTCAAGTCATAAGCCCTGGGCAAAGTCCAGATTCATCTGTCAAATCCTAATTCCCTTGTTCGGTCAGAGTTTATGGGGTGTAATGTTTTCAGAGAGGCCTGGCTGGCCCCATCCCTCCGTCACGAAGGGACCCCTCCCCTGGAGTTCTTTGCCCTGAAAATCAGCAGGCCCCACGAGTCTGTTTGCAGCCTGGCAGGCTTGTCCTCTGTCCTGCTTTTCTCTATAGAGTGTGGGGCCCTGGTCAGTGCAGATAGTGGCCTGGGCAGAGGGGCTGAGGTGGGGCGAGGCCCCTGCCCACGGATCCTGGGAGAACCATGCTTGCCTTGGTGGGGGCAGGAGCTGGAGGTCAACAAAACTCCATCACACTGAAGTCTCTCCACTTCACTTTCAGGAAGGAGCTCCATTAACGCGAGCGTTTGGGGAAAAAAACAAAAACACTCATCACCATCCGAAATGTACATGCTATTTCCCATCTGGCATGCGGAATTGGATCGTCTCGGGAGTCTCGGGAAAATGCAGCAGATGGGCTGGGTTTGGAGCTCGTCTCCCCACAGGCAGTGGAGAGAAGAGGAAGAGACTTGGCACGGGAGCCGACCTGTGTGAGGGATGGTGGGCCCCGCCGGGCCCCCATCAGCTGGGGCCTGGAGGAACCCCCCCCCACACACACACTGTCAGATGCCTGCTGCAGCCAGAGCAGCTGTGTTGGCTGCCCCTGTGGCTTCTGATCCATTCTGGGAAGCGGCGGCTCACGCTCGCAGTTTGCAAAAACTCTACTGCGATTCAGGCTGCAGAGGTGCCAGGGAAAGACTGGAGGGGATCAAATACTTGCTGGTGCTGCTTCCTGGCTGTGCAGTTCAGGCCAGTCACTCCCCAAGGACCATAGTGGGTGCCTCCCAGAGTCACCAAGAGGCTCAGTGAGGTCACTGGGAAGCACCTAGCACTGGGCCTGCGCGTGTTGTTACTTGGTTTGGATGCCCTCAAGCAGAGGATTTGGGGATGCTCCAGAGAGGATGGGGGCATGACAGACCTCTGCTGGGGAGGAGGAATCGCCCCCCAAGCTTGTGGCCTGCCAGGCCGAGGGAGGAGGTGTCCAGGGTCCCCACGCTGCGCCACGACAAAGGGGCGTGTGTGTCACGGACAACAGCGCATCCTGGGACTTCTGAGTGGAGTGGAGTCAGAAAGGGGAGGGGCCTGTGCAGCAGGCAAGAGGCTGGGACAGGTCCCAGAAGGTGGGAAGAGAGAAACTGGGAGGGAAAGAACCAGGTGGAAAGCAAGACGCCTGGAGAGAAGGACTACGGGGCTGGAGGGGGTGAACAATGCTCTGGAAATTCTCTGCTTGCAGACTCCCTTCCAGAGAAGGGACGGCTCCCTCCTCCCTCTGACCCCCACAGGTGACTGCGGTCCTGTCAGATGGCAGGATGCCACCAACACCTTCTCTGCAGGGACTTTCAGTCCCCCTCCCTGGGCACCCCGCCCCTCAACATCTAATTAAAAGGAGGAAAGTAATTAAGGAAGGGCATGTAACATTCCCTGTAACACTGAACTTAATGACAGCCCCCCGGCCCCTCCCCCACTTCTGATCCATAAATATGACACGAGAACAACTCGCTGCAACACCAAATTGTTTATTGCTTGCTAAGCTGGAAAGCACTTGAATTAACCTCCTGCATAAGCGGAGTTAGGAAAGATCCAGGCGTCTTTAAGTGGAAAGAGGACGTGAGGCAGAGTCCTTGTCAGGGAACCCAGGGGGTGGGGCCTCCCTCCCTCCCTCTCTCATTCACACAAGCCTTTACTGAGTGCCCCTATGCCACTGACGGTTTGGTAGGGCTCAGGATCCACAGGAGAATGAAGCAACATCGCCCGCCTCTGCAGTTTGAGACATGTTGTCCTCTGCAATTTTAAAAGTGGCCACTGTGACCCAGTGAGGGGAGGACTTGCTGGGCTGGGAGAGGACTCTTCCGAGGCGGGGGGCTAAAATGAGATGCAGGACAGCGTCTGGGTCCTGGCTGGACCGTTGCTGCTCAACGAGCCTGTTACATACACAGGCTCTGTGGCGGCACAGAGATAAAGCAGACGCCGCCTTCCACCAAGAGACCCTCAGAGTCGAGTTGAGAGACGGACTGGGACACAGCAGAAATGGCAGCATTAAGAGAGCCGCCGCTCAACTGAGATGTGTGCCAAGCGCAGGGAGAACATGGGGACGCGAACAGTTAACTTTGCCTGGAGGAGTTCTAGAAAGGATCACAAAGGAGCTGACATTGAAGTAGGGTTTTGAAGCATAACTAAGAATTCCCAAAGGAGAAGAGGGTGCAGGAAAACCTGGGTAGGAGGAAAATCTTGTGCAAAGGCTCAAAGGCATGAAAGGGCAGATGGCCTGTTTGGGCTGAAGTGGGGGGGGGGGGTGACAGGTACGGGAGGGGAGGAAGCCGTGGAGATGATCTTAGAGAGGAAGATAATGCACAACCCTTGAAGGAGGATACGGGCTAGACGTGGGGCTGCCTGGATTCAAAACCTGGTTCCAGCACTTCCTGGCTGTGTCCCGGTTTCCGCGTCAGCAGAGTGGAAAGAATAACAGTACCTACCTTGTAGGGTGTTCGTGTGGATTAAGAGAGTTAACACACGGAAAATGCCCGGCACATGGCAGCCATAAACGCCTCTGATTACGATCTACTTCTTATCGCCGTTGGAGGGTTTCCAGCAGAAGACCAGCCCCCTCTCTTTGCATGTTGCATTTTGGAAAGGTCCCTCCAACAGTGGTTTGGATCTGGTATGTCCCCAAACACCACTGTCCCAGAATCCCCCCAGGAAACTTGCTCCAATACATATTCCCAGGCCTTCCCCAGAATTACTGAGTCAAAGTCCCCCACAGAAGTGGTCACTGGGAATATTTTGGGATGATGCAAATCTAAAACTGGATTGTGGTCGTGTTGCGGAACTGGTTTATTGTATGTAAATGACACCTCCATAAAGCCACGTGAAAAAAAATACCCCAGGTGATTCTGTAAGACAGCTCAGCCTTGGGGGCAAGGCAGGCTGGGGTGGGAAATCGGAGCCTGACTCTGCAGGGCTAGTGGGCTAGTTGGGGGAAGGGACAGAGATGGGGAGCAAATCCTGCATGCGGCTGGCTTGTGCCGTGCTCGCCTGGATTTGAGGCTGCTTCTCTGGGCTTAAACTGCTCTCTCATCTTTATCAAGGAAGCCATTGGATTTGGCTGAGGGCTTTCCCTCCTTAGGGCTCCCACAGTGCCAGCATCGGTCTGCCTGCCCTTACAGCACTGGGCCCTTCCAGGCCCGTCTCTGCAGGGGTCCTGAGAGCCCCTCAAGAGCAGGTACACAGGGGGCACAGACGAGGAGGTCACCCAGCACACAGTGAGTTCTCTGTGCACACAGCATCCCTGGCTGCCTCTGTGTTGGGGGTGGGGAGTGCTTCAGACCCCACGTGGGAGCCCAAGGATCTGGCCCTACAAACGCCCTCCCAGGAGCAGATGCTGAACTTGGCCTTCAACTCCTGCTGCTCGGAAGCTGCTCCTGGCCAGCCACTTCTTCATTGCCTCCTGCTCCTCCTGACATCAGCCTTTATCTGTGTCTTTTCTCCTCCTCGAGGCTAGGAGCTGCTCAGAGGGGAGATTCCTCCTTTTTTATCCCCAAGTCCCCAGCTTTGTCCCCTCTGCTCTTCCCTGGTCACCACAGCTCCTCCCTGTCTTCCTCCAACTCTTGCCTGGGTTCCAAGAGCTCCTGCTTTGGATGACCCCTAGTTTGTCCCTTTGTCCCCTCTGTGGGTCCTCAAGTTGTCATCTGTCCCCTCAAACTCTCCACATAGTCCCTTTGTGCTTCTCTGTGACCCCATGATCCCTACCTGCATCCCCTCTGTCACTGCTTGTGCCTCTACCATTCATCCCCAAGGATTCCGCCTGTGACCCCATGGCCGTCCCCGTGTCATCTCAGCCTTTCCCGGTCTCCCTGTGACAACGGGTCACCAATAACACTTGTTGGAAAAGAATAAATGGACGGATGAGGGAAGCAGCTGTGGGGGTATTTGGAACTAGCTTGAAGTGTGATTTGTATGGAAGTGTTTTCCCTTGAATTATCTGGAAAATTGTTACTATTTTTTGCTCAATGGTGTGTGTGCAGAAGCAGGCATGGTTGTCCACTCCCCACACAGCCTGTGGAATTCTTGTCCATATCCCTTCCCTTCTGTCCCGGCCTCTGGCCACAGGCGCAAAAATCAGAAAGGTAGGAACTGTCTAGCTAAGGGCTCCTGGCTCCCTGGGGCACCCCCTACACACTGGCTCTCTCAGGAGGCACCCAGGAGAGGAGTGTGTGAAAAGCCATCCAGTGTCCCCTCCTAGCTGCTCTGTCATCAAAAGCCCAAGTCCCCTGACCCTGCGTGTAGGGCACCTGCTGCTCTTAGCAGGGAGCCGGTGGACCACGTCAGATTCCCTCCCATCCCTGAAGCACGGGCATCACAGTCGTGTTCTCTGTCCCCATCCCCTGGTTCCCATCTGTCCTCAAGCTGCTCCGAGTTTCTCTGAGCTTCCGTGGGCTTCTCTGAGCGCCTCTGAGCACCCTGGTGCTTGGAAGGGACTTGTGTGCATGCTTGAGAGCAAAGGACTGGGCTGGCTGAGTCCATAGAGTGAAATGAAGCCAAATCAGAGAAATGAGGCTGTGGCCACTGGCATCTGTCCCCGCCGGCTCGTTTACTCAACCCGACCAAACCCAGGTGGATCGGGAGCCTGGGATTAACTGATTGGCAGAACCCGGTGCCCCACTGCATGGTCCTCCTGGCGCCTCAGAGATAACACAGAGCTGGGTCTGGCTTCCGCAGCCGAGCCTCCTCCGTCCCTGGTCCAGGGCTGCTGCCCAAGCCTCCTCTCCCTGCGGCCTTCCACAGCTGCACTCTTCTTTCCCCTGGGAAGCACAGCAGCTTTCGGCAGCCAGGCCACTGGGCCTTGGAGCCTCGAGACCCCAGCCCTCCCCCAGGCTTCCAAAGGCTCCCAGCTCTGGGTCACGGTGGAGAGGCGGGCATTCTCTTTCTAAGTGGGGTCTCCTGAATTGTTTCTCAAGCCAGACGCTGGGAAGTTCCCCTGGGGATGAGAGGATCCTGGACTGAGTGAGATGCAGGCGGGGAGGGTCTCAGGTACATCACCAAGGTCAGGACCAAGAGGAAGTCCAGGTGGGTAGGGATGGGGGCTTGCTGGGGAGGAGGGAGCCTGGAGAAATGTCCAAACCTGGCAGCAGGTTTGGGGAGCAAGTCCTAGGGTTCTGTTCCCCCGAGGCTGCCAGCCAGGCTGCTGCATGAACACAGAGATCCCCTCACCCCACCCAGGAAACCCACAGCTTCCGTGGACGTGTTCC
The DNA here is from genome assembly GCF_041296235.1 of Equus asinus. Classification (NCBI taxonomy): domain Eukaryota; kingdom Metazoa; phylum Chordata; class Mammalia; order Perissodactyla; family Equidae; genus Equus; species Equus asinus. Next base: position 85,621,717 of record NC_091794.1, read on the forward strand.
ATGCAGTGGTCATGTATGGGGGGTAGAGGGATGGTTTGCTGCATCATTCCTCCCCATCCCACTCACACACATTCCAGGAAGGCCTGGGGTGAGTGTGCGTATGCATGTGTGTGTGTGTGTAAACACGTTCCTACTGGAGGCTTGCCGGAGAAAGGCTTTTCTCCCGGGTTCCATTCAGGAGTCCACCATGTCCATCAGCAGGGACAGTTACCGCCAAGTACAATGTGCCCGGACCGTGGGCCGAGCACTACTCTAAGCACATCACATGTATTCACTCGTTTAATCCTCAACAACCCTGCCAGCCTGATACTATTATTATCCCCATTTTACAGACAGAAAACAGAGGCACAGAAAATTAGGTAAATTGCCCAGGAGTCCTCAGTTGGTAAGAGACAAGGCAGATGTGAAGCCAGCCTGCCTAGCTGCAGAGTTCTTGCTTTCACCAGGCAGGTGGATGCTAGTGGCTGTGTGTGTGTGTGTGTGTGTGTGTGTGTGTAATGTTCCTGTACTGGAGTGTTTGTGTGTAAAGCACAGCCCTGGGAGCCCTCTCATGCAGCCTGCCTTGCTCCATTCAATGACATCTTGAGGAATTTGCCCCTTCTTCCCTGAGAGGAGGCTGTAGCTCTCCTCCGCCCAGGCTGCCCCTGCCTCTGATGGGCTCCCTGAGGCTGGTGCTCAGCCTCTCTGTGCCCTCGCTGCATGTGGACAAGGTGCCAGGAGGAAGAGCAGCAACAAAGCAAAGACACATCTGAAAGCTGAGGTGTGTGGGTGTGGGGGGGGCTCGATTCCCCGCACCTGCTGCCGCTGGAATTTTGGCCACCCCCAGCTCCATTCTGGGCACAAACAGCAGTACTTCCCTGACGTTTGGCAGTTGCTGGAGGAAAATCTCCTCTCCCTGGACCAAGGCGGGATGGGGGCTGCATCATCGGGGATCTGCTGTACCACGACGTGGGGGCTGGGACGGTCCCAAACAGAGCCCAGGGCTGACAACATGGAGAGCTGGGGACTCAGTGCCCGCTCCCCTCTGGACCTGGAGCAGGGAGGCAGCATCTCTTCCCCACAGCCTGCAGTCCCCATCTCCCCCTGGGTCCCCCTCCCGAGTGTCACAGGCACGTGCTCCGCTCCACTCCCGGCCTGGCTGCCTGCCACCTTGCCAGTCTTGCGGGCAGAGAAGCGCCATACCTGCATGCCAGAGAGGCACAGGTGTGCCCGCGCCACTCACACAGTGTACCACCTGCTGGAATCTTGGCGGAACGTGGGCTTGGGATGGGATCCACGGGAGAGACAGTCTGTGGCATAATTAAGAGGGAGCAAAACACAAAACAAAACAATGTTTTCCTTCCTCTCTCTTTTCTACCACTTGCCCTAATTATTTTCCCACTTTAAAATTCTACATCAACTTTAATTAAGCTGGCCTCGGGCAGGGAAGTCTGGCAAACTTGGAGAAGTTCACTTGTTTATTTTCTTATCACTCCGTGATTGGATTTTCGCGGCTCACTCTGTCTCTCTCCCTCTAAGGAGGGATGATGGCAGCCTCTCGCCCGTGGGGGGACAGGTGCGCACGAGAACTGCTTGCCGCAGCCTCTGAGGGAGGCCCTTCTCCAGAAAAATCTGCCATTGGCCAACTCTAGCTTTGTCTCCCCTCCCCCTCCCACCCCTGCCTTTCGCTGCACTCTGCCAGGTCGGGATACTATAGAGGGGAGCCATTGTTGAGCAGCTGAGCGAGCACTGGACTTGGAGTCCAGAAACTTGGGTCAGAAGCTCAGTTTTGCCACTAATTTGTTGGGCACAGGTCATGCACACATTCATTCATTCATTCATTCATTTGCTTAATGTCTCATCTATTCATTCATGCATTCATTTACTCTTTCATTCATTATCCATTTGTCCATTCATCCGCTCTCACTCCACACTGGGCCAGGAGGTTCATGCCTGCTTCTGCCCGCTCTCCCCCCCCAGCAAGTCACTTGTGGGCAAGGTATTTGGCTCCTCTGAGCCCATTTCTTCATCCCTGCATCCCTGGGTTGTTACAAGGACAAAGAGATCACATGAATGCAAGTCAGTGTGGCTCCTGGCTCAGTGTGGTGGCATCATGTGGCATCTCTAAGATTACATCCATCATCAGACCTGGGCTCTGGGTCTTTGCTAGGAAGTCAAATGCCCGGACCATCTCCAGGGTCAAGGATGCTGGCTGAATTTCGTGATAAAGTGAAGGCTATGAGAGCCGGGGGCTCTGATGGAGCAAGGTCACCTGGGTGGCTGACTGGGGAGCTCAGTGCATTGCTGGGGCTCCCTGGGCTGTACCACAGAGTAGGCTGGTGTCTGAGGCTCAGCCTGACACGTGGCTGAGGACAGGAGCCGCAGGCAGGTGTCTCCTCAGTCTGGTGGGGATGCGGTGTGTGAATGACAGTGAATGAATGAGTGAGTCACGAGCAAGGGGGTGATTGAGCAAAGGACTGAATACATGAACAAAGGAGTGGACAACCGAGGGAGTGAATAAAAGAGTAGAGGACTAAGTAAACGCATCAGTGAGTGAGTAGATACATGTGAGTGAATGAATGAGTGAGGGAGTGAGCAGATAATCACACACAGAGTGAAGAAATGGTTGAATTAATGAATGTCCAGTGAACTGTTGAGTGATTGGATGAATCAATTAATTAGGGAATGACAGAATAAACAGACAAGTGGATGAATGGGTAAGGGACTTGAGTAAATGAAAAAATGAACGAGTGAATGACTGAGTGGAGGATCCTATGAACAAATGAATGTGATGAATGAACGACTGATTGCATCAATAAATTAATCAGGGAATGACTGCATGACTTGAATGAGTGAGGGAGGGACTCTGGTCCTCACTCCTGGTTACTGGGGAAAGCCGACCTGCTGCCGGGACCCGGGGGCCCGGCGGAGGTGATGGTTTCCTGGGGATAGTTTCCCCTCCTCCCCTCCCTGACGGCAGAACCCCATCGGCTTGCAGACCATCAGGGGCTGTTCCATTATGTATAGATACAAACAGGGCTGCCGTGTACCATTTACTCCTCCACAAGAACTGCACCCGAGCTATTGAAACGCAGATGTCAGTACAATAACATATCTCTGGTGGCTTGTCTACCTGTCTCCCTCACTGCTGAGAAATAACTCGCAGCAGCGGGTTAAGCTGACAATAAACACAGGAATTGACTTCCGTGGGAATGAACTTGCTTGACTGTTGACAAAAATCTAAGGTGATGCAACCTTCGCTGGGCGTGTCGCTTGCTCCTGTGGCAGCTAGCCGCTGCAATGCTTTTTCCTTCTTGGGACAGGGATGAGGGACAAAGGCCCCAGGCAGGTGAAAAGGTCTCTGTCCCTGGGCCCCGAGGCAGGTCGCAGTGTCCTGCCAAGAGCCAAGCTGAGGTTTGGCCTTTGTGGTTCGCACGAACTTTGCTGTGGAGAGAATGCTGTTGAGTAAAGAGTGGGCTGGCGGCTGCCTCCTTCTAGTCCTGGTCCCCTCCAGGGTGAGATGGGGGCCAGACGGCCCCACCCCACCATTCTCACCAAGGCACCCGGAGAGCTGTGTCGCCGCCACGTGCACGCCAGTTGTGGGACCCTTCGGGGAGTGGCCAGAGCCCCCAGCTTCAGCGTCCAGTCACCGCCGGCAGGCTGCCCGCCGGGCAGCCTGAAGGGAGATGAAGGTAGGCAGGCTTCGGCAGAGAGAGGGCACTCGAGTCCTAGGAATCTGCACTCAGCAGCCACACGCGTGTGCTCGGTGGTTTCCCAGGGAAGCCGAGATCATGAATCTCGGTAACTCGAGCCCAGGGCCTCATCACTCACCGTGATTGTGGGGGGATTGAGAGCTGGAGTGGATCGGTCTAAACAAAACACACACACAAGGGGACTCGTCCAAATGAGCCCACTTGGCCGCCGCTGGGGCCCCCGCCCGCCCTTGCAGAAGCCAGAGAGGGGATGGGGAGGGGGCCGGCAGCCTAGGGTTTCTCTCTACCCCGAGCCCCCACCCGCGAGCTGGGGGAGACATGAATCTTGCTGGCGGTGGCTTGGGCCAGCTCGGCCAGCGCGTTCAGGGATGCTAATGAAATGCGGGAGCACTCCTCCTCTCAGACAGCGGCCCTTTTATTTTGGAATGAAAAGCTGCATTAGTCTGAATGAGGTTTGGAGGCCTCGTAAATCCGGAGCTGGCTGCCTCGTGGGGGAGCCGCGGCCTGGCTGGTGGGTAGACTTGTTTACCAACAATTCGAAAAGCCAGGATTGGCGGCTCCCAGTCCCTGGAGATGCAGCTTGAGACGGTGCCAGCCCTGGTGCCTGCCAGTGGTGGGGCAGCCTGGAGAGGCGCATGACGATGACAGGCAGAGGGGAGCAGTTTTGTCCTCGTGAGTTGGGGCTGGTGGAGCTCCCCACTTCGCTCTAGCCAAGAGCTCAAATCCTACTCTACTCTTAGCCCGTCTACAAGCAGCCAGAAGCCACAGTGGGAGTCTAGCAGAGGTGCTGAGCCTGTCCCCTGCTCAGCCCAGGCAGGATGGGACAAGGGTCAAGCCTGCAAGCTTAGGAGTCAGATGGGCCTGCATGCAGATCCTGGCTCCTCACAAACAGTGTGTGGCAAACAGTGATGACCAATGAGTATCAGAGGAAAGAAGGGAGGAAGGAAGGGAGGGAGGGAGGGACGGAGGGAGAGAGGAAGGGGGAAGGGGGAAGGTACCAGCTGTGTGACTTTGGACCTCTTAACCTTGCTGAGGCTCAGAGTATCCATCTGTAAGATGGCAGAATCACACGGATCCTAGCACAGCGGGCTGTGGAGAGGGTTGGAGGAAGTGATGCATGTAAGGTAGCGAGCACGCTGTCTGGAACATAGAAAACACATAATGAATACTAGTGGCTGTTGTTACCATTGCTGTTGTTTTTGTTGTTGTAATGCGTGCCCCCCGCCCCCCCCCTCCCCCCGCCTCCCCCAGACCGGGAGGCATCAGGCTGCTGTGGGTTTGGGAAGACCCCTGTGTTACAGAATACTTTGCAGCTAGGTCCAGAATAGGGTCCAGTCCTGGGCTGAAGGCGGCTGGCTTCCCTCTGACCCCAGGGTTCCCGCTGGGCTGCCAGGCCCGGTGGCCGAGCCCCACAGCCTCTGCAGCTGGAGGCTGTTTCCCACCGCAGCCAACGTGGCAGCAGGGGACAGCCTCTCTCTGCAGCGCTGGCTAACTCCCGCCCACTCTGGGATGCGGCAGGAGAGAGGCCCAGCCTGCCTGCTTCACTGGGGGCCGTGAGGGGGCCTCAGGTTCCCCCTCTGCCTTCACCCTAGGACCACTCTCTCTTTCACAGCTTTCTTGAGGGCTGCTCCTCCTCCTCCTGCTCCCCGCCCATCACCCGTCCCTCCCACTGGCCTTTCCCAGGGTTCTGGTCTGGGGTGCAGATCTGCCCATTTCCTGGAACCACACCTCTACCCTTCTGCTTCTTCAGCTTCCCTGCCAGGCCTTTTGTCCCCTGCACCCTGCCCCTCTCGTGGCCAGAAGCTGCCTGCAGGGTAACCAAAACAGAATCAGCCTCCAGGCTCTTCCCCTGTCCCCGATCCCAGCCATCACTGGGCACTGTCGGTGATGCCTTTGAGCCCTGCATCCTTGGCCTTGAGTTCATGTGCTGCCAATTTCCTTTCCATTTCCCCATCAGGGCACTGGAATTTTCTTCCTTATAGAACAGCCAGGACTTTTTGGTTCCTTGGAACAACTAAACCAACTGTGGAAGCTTATAGGGGATGGGGATGGGGCATCCAGTCTTGAAGGAACAGGCTCCCCAGCTTTATCCTGGAGGGTGGGGCCTTCTGCTCCCCTCTCCTGTGCTTCCTCCTTGCTGATGTCACTGGGGCCCGTTACTCTTTATCAAGAGGTGGCAGCTGCTGCTTCTCTGGCTCTCCATGTCCTTCCCTCTGGTCCCTTGGGCAACATTTTCCAGTGGCTGCTTGGGAAACCAGCCGCTCCGGCTCAAGGATGAGGAAGGCCCAAGTCTGGCAAAGACAGCCAGCCAGCCGGTAACCTCCCGGTGCTGGTGGATCTTCGAGGACGGCCTCAAGACTGGCATACCTCTTTCCTTTCTCAGGAGGAGAGCCCTGGGAATCTTTCCTCCTCCCACAGCTGCGGTGGCCCCCACTTCAGGTGGGAGGGAGTTCCCTCCTAATTGGCAGGATTGGCCACACTGCAATACTCACATCCCCACACAATGCACAGTCCCCTATGCCGTGACAGGGAGGGAAAGAAAAGACTGGGAAATTAACAGGCTGGATAGAGCTCGACTCATAGTCTATTTGTAGGAAAATTAAAGATTTGCTTTTCAGATGTTGGGGGCCATGCTCTTACCAGACAGCTGGCAAATGGGAGAGATTGGGAATGATGGAATAGATCAAATTATTTAAATGAGAAAAATAAATTCACATACAGCCTAGCCGCTGGCCGGTGACAGATCCCTTTATTTATCTACTGTATCGGCACCGCTTTGTCTCTGTCAAAAAGGTCATTAAACTCGCCTAACTGCGTGATTCGCAGCCTCCTGCTCCAGACTCGCTCCACAGCCCTTCTCTTCCCTCGACACCCAGCGCCTCTTGAAAAAAAATTTATTATTGCTAATAAACAAGGTGGTTTTTTCTTTTTAACCCTTTCTAACTTGCTCCCCACTGGGTTCTACTCCATCCCACGGAAAATTACAGTTCCTCTTTATTCTTTCTTAGGAGGAATGGAGAGAGGAGCCAGCTCCTCCCGCATAGTTGGAGAAGAGGGATGGGAAACACGCGGGTGCATCTCAGACGCCCCTTTGAATCTAAGGATTTAGCCGTCTCCCCCCGAAGCCCCTCCAGTTGCAGTGCACGGTCAAGTCCTGCCTTCCACAGCAGAGGGTCTGGCCTGGGCTCCTTCCACCCCTACCAACCCCTGCAGCTCCCCTAGCCCAGCGTGGACAATTCTCTTCGAATTCTGTCTCCCCCGAGCCCCAGTCCCAACTCTGCTTCCACGAGAGATGGGGTTAGGGAGGGAAACCGGCTCCCGCGGGTCAGTCTCCTCCCGCCGCTGTCCAGCCAGCGCCTGCCGCGCGGGAGCTGGAAGGCGAGACTCCGCAGACGGAGGGCTCCGGGTCCCCTCGCTCCAGGCGGGCGCGTCTCCTCCAGCTGGTCGGGCCGCTAGGCTGCCGCCGTCTCCCAGCGCGCGGTGCCAGCTCTCGTGCTCCACGCCTGGCTCCCAGGCTCTGTGCCCTCGCAGTTGAAGGGACTGGGGGTGGCAGGGCGGATGGGGACGTCTGGGAAGCGAGAAGAGTCCTCCTTCTCCGGGCGTCCCCCCAAACCGGGTCCAGGGGCCCCTTCCCCGCCCCCTGCGCAGGTGTGAGCGCGCGAGTGTACGCCTCGGCGGGTGTGAGTGTGAAGTGTGTGTGCGCGGGGGAGTGCGCGGAGGGAGCGCGGGCGGCGGGCGGCGCGGGAGGCGGGAGGCAGGGCGCGGGGGAGGGGGCTGGGAGGGAGAGTGTGCGCGCGTGCAACTCCACTCCGGGGCTTTGTGCGAGCCCGGGCGATAGCATCGGCGGCGGCTGGAGGAGGAGCGGCCGGAGACGCGTGCAGCCCGCCCGCCAGCGCCCCGCAGCCGGGGCAGGTGGGAGCCCGCGCGGGAGTCTAGCCGACGCGAGCCGGAGCCGAGTCCGAGCGGAGCCCGGGCGGAGCCCAGGAGCCTCGCTCGCGGGCGGCCCGTGGGCGGCAGCCGGGCGGGGCGGGCGCCGGCGGGGCGGCCCCCCAGTAAGATGTGCGCGGCGCCGCGGGGCGCCCCCCACTCGCAGCGGCGCTCGGGAGCCGGGCAGCTGGGCCAGGCGGCGCCTTGGGGGCTGCTGCGCGCCCGCGCCTAGAGCTGCCGCCCCAGGGAGCCCGCCACGGCCGCGCCCCGGGCACGCTCGGCGGCGCCCAACGATGACCGCTCCCTGGCGGCGCCTCCGGAGTCTGGTTTGGGAATACTGGGCCGGGCTCCTCGTGTGCACCTTCTGGATCCCGGACTCACGCGGGATGCCCCACGTCATCCGGATCGGTAAGGGCTCCCCGGAGCCGGGGGTCTCCGTGCGCCCGGGCGGGGATGGGAATGGGGGGCCTCTGAACGCCATCCCAAGAGATTTTCCCAACCTCTCTGGGCTGCCGAGGCAGGGTGACCACCAGGAGCTCGTCCCAGTGAGGACAAAGTTCCAAAGCCGGGGTCACGGGCCTTACTTATTGGGGAGGAGGCAGCCGGGCGGCGGCGGGCGAGGGCGAGGGGCCCTTGGCGCGCTCCTGGGAGGCCAGACCTGGTGGAGTGTGGCGAAGCGTTCCAGCGCCAACCCGAGTCGCGGGAGCGCTTCCCGGCGACTGCCAGCACGACCGGCGGGAGACGGAGTTCTAGGACCCGGCTTCTCTGCGGAGCGGGAACCCTGGGGAAGGCGCCAACTTCTCTTTGCTCCTCGCTCCCCGCGGGCCCCTCGCCCCCGCTTGGGGCATGGCTCCAGCGCCGCGGCGGGGACGCAGTGTACAGCTTCGCATGACGGGGGTAGCCTGTCTCCTCTCCCGCTGGCCGCCCATTCGGCCCCGTGGCGTGGGGCAGGGGAGGGGCAGCCCCCCGCTGTCGTTCCAGCTGTCCCTCTCGGCCGAGACCTCTCCCCCTCCTGGGGCAGCGCAGCGACGAAGCCCGCCCGATGCAGCGAGCGAAGGCGGCCAGAGGGATGCGAGTGTTTTTAAAGTTCGCCGAAATCCCTCCGCAGCTGGCGGCGGCTGGCGGGGCTGCGCGCGGCTTTCTGGGGCTCTGGCGTCTCCGCGTCTCTTCTCGCTGGAGACTCTTACTTGGGGCTTTAACTTTGTTGTGGCCGCCCCAGGCACCCTGTCGGCAGCGCTCTGGGCTGTGCGAGGGGCCGTGCGCGTCCCAGGCCTGCGACCGCCAGGGTTGGGCCCGGCCTGGCTCTGCGGGAGCCACCGCCGCGCAGGCCCTGCGCCCGCCGCCAGGCCGGAGACCTGGGCCGCCTGGGTTCGCGAGGCGCCGCCGCCAGCGTCTGGCACAAGGCGGGCAGAGCTCTGCTGAGCCAGGGCCACCTTCCTTCCCTGTGGTTCTTCTCCAGGCGCGGACCCTGGGCTGCGAGAGGCGTGAGGGGGTGCAGGGAACCAGGGCTTGGTTTCCGTACTTGAGGTTTTCCTCGGAGGCGGTCAGGAATTGGGAGGCATCTGTCTCCTCCGTGGCTCTCTCCTGGATCCCAGACCCTTTTGAACTCGACATCTTGATGGGGGCAGAGCACAGTCCTCAGCTCTGCCCAAGCTAGGGTCTTTCAGCCCATGCTCAGGACTCTGGCAGGTGGACGCCCGGAGGCAATGGAGTCCAGGCATGGGACTCCAGGGACAGCCCTCACGGCCAGGCTTAACCCTTTGCAGCCCAGGCTGCTCGCGGCATGCCAAAATACCTTCTGTATCTGCGCCTTTGCCTGTCCCAGCGTCTAGTCCTGCCATTCCAGGGGCAGGTGACCTCTGGGTAGTGGGCCAGCACTTCCTTTATTCCCTCCTTCCTTCCCTCTGTTTTTTGCGGGGCCTGCATGGTGAAGTACCCTTGGGGGAAAAGAGGGCGGGGGGACCCAAAAGGTGCTGTTCCCATGCCTTGCAGGTCCTCCTTCTGTGGTCCTTCCTCCGCCGGGATGGGATGGGCATGCTCCCAGCCTAGCCTCAGGGGTGGAGGTCTTTGGGGGCCCAGGAAGATAGGAACAGGTGAGGGGAGCCCCAGAAGGATGAGCTGAGGAGGGGCAGTGTGCTGTATCCTGACCTGCCCCCTCTTACTATGAGATTGGCTTGGACTGGGGGTGCTTCTCACTGCCTGGAGGGGAAGCGCCAAGCCTGCCTGCCCTTTCTTGGGTTCAGCATGTAATAATGCAATTAAGGATGGCAAAGCCCTCCTCTCTTCTAATCTTCTTCGTATTAAGCCCCAGGATTAATTAGCGTGTCGGCCCAGGCCATTTATATCTGAGAGCCCTGCCCCATTTGAGTCCCAGCCCACGGACCGGGGTGCTGTGCCGATGCCAAACGTGACCGCAGGAGCTATGCCAGCTTGGATGGAGTCTGGGAAGGCTCTGAGGCCCCTGGGCTTCTCTGCAGCTCCTTAGGGAGCTGAACTTCTGTCCTTCTGAGTCTAGGCTGGAGCCTCCACTGGAGTCAGGGGCTACAGTGGCCGTGGCACCCCGAAAGAGAGAGAAAGAGAGAGAGAGAGAGAGAGAGAGTCTCATGCTGAAATGCAAACACACCCACCGCCTTGGCTGGGCCTGATGCTGTCTCCCTTTTCCCACCCCTCCCCACCCCTGGGATCTCAGGACTCTAGCTGGGGCTGCAGAAATTGAGGCCCCAGAAATTGGGCTCCAGAGTGTGCTGGTTGCTTCTGGTTCCCGAGCCAGCTGCGCTTGGAGCCGAATCGAATCCTTCTCCAGTGGGCAGGCGTCATCGAGCACCAGCCCCGGAGAGCGTTTTCCTGCAGGTGCGCAAGGGGCTCTCTGGGCTGTGGAACAGCATACCCGCCCCCTCTCTTTGTGCCTCTTTTGGGGGCTGAAATTTCCTCTTAGACAGGGAGATGGATAGCTCAGCAGTGTGACAGAGTGTTCAAACAATCCGTCTTGAATAGATGAATTGCATTGCTCTGTCTTTTTGTAATTGTGTCTATCAGAGGGAGAGGTCAAGGCATTGATTGCCTGGATGGTTTGCAAGTAACAAAGGAGAGTAAGGGAGAGAGCGAGGGAGAGAGAGTAATTGGATTGTAGTCTGCGGGAAAAAAATGATCATTGATTATTTTCTATGAATATGTGGAAGATGTATTCTGCTTGTGATTATCAAGCATTGCTCGTTGAAGGTTCTCAAGGCATATTGTTCAGGATTTTATTATTACTGTTGTCATCGTTATTATTGTTCAGATGGATCCTGGTCTTAACTCATGGAAAGCAGTTTAACGCATGGGTCCTCTCAGCCAGATGGGCTTCAGTGACCTCATATGGGGACCTGGATTTCCTGGTTACGTGACTTAGAAGCTGAGGAGGAGGGGCCCTGGGCTGGGAGCCGGGGGCCTGGGTTTCTGCTCTGTCTTCCCCCCGCTGACCGGACTACCTTGGTCAAATCGTATTCTTCCCCCAACCTCGAGCCTCAGTTTCCCCATCTGTAAATTTGGGTTGGCCTTGAGGGTTAGGGATATTCTGTGGTTTCAAAGTTCGCTTCAATGTGGACGGATGGGGATTGTCAGTGCCACTGTGGGTTTCATGGTTAGATCGTCCCTCGTGTTACATGCATGCTATCGGATCGAGGGCCAGCCTGGAATTTGAAAAGGGAAGCAGACAGTGGTGGCAGCAGTTGGGGTGACTGGTGGGGACCTCTCGCCAGCCGGTGGGGAGGTTCAGAGCCAAATGACTGCGGAGACACAAAGCAGGTGCGTGTCGGGGTGGGAGGGACGGGCAGGCTCTGGACTCTGTGAGCATCTGCAGACAGAGCAGAAGGGAGCTGTGGGACCCTGAGCCTGGACTGGTGGGGGAGGGGGGCAGGGGCAACACCGTCTGTCCCAGGGGAGTGAAGTCCCCTCCCCCAGAGTCCCCAAACCAGCCCCATCTGTGTCTCCTCCGTCAGTTCACCCAAACGGGGTCCTGAACGTTTGTCTCCTGAGTTTGGGAGCCACTGTGTGTAAAACAATGAGAAATTTCTCGCAGTGACTGGTGATGTGCTGAAACATCGCGGCTGTGTAGGAGCAGATAGGAGCTGAATGAAGATCAATAGGGTTTTCCCCCCCTGGAAGTAAATAGCTTCAGACAAGACCTGGGAGTGGCCCGAGGGGCCTTCGAAAGCATTAACTTGAGGAATTTCTGCCTCCACTTTCCAGCCCAGCTGCTCCTGTCAGCCTGGGCGTCCCCCCTTCTCCAGCGAGCGGGAGTTTAATTTCTTCTTGATGCCTGCCTCGCGCACTGCGCTAAGCAGTCTTTTGACGTCAGGATGATCTGGGGTTTTTAGAGCTGGTTTAGGCAGGGGGAGCCAGGCACCATGTCCCAACCAGGTCCTTCCAAGGTCACTTGCGTCCCCCTGCCTTGGGCATGACAGCTGACTTCGGAAGTGCAGCCCACTGTGCTATTTTGAGAGGGTTCTGAGGGGCAGCTCTTCATCACCCACCCCTTCAGGAAGGCAAGGCTGCTTGGCTGCCTGTAGGCTCCTTTATGGGGTCCCTGAGTCCCTGTGTTCCCATGGGCACTCTGTGTCCCCCTCCCAGGAAACAGAGCCCCTTGCGTGGGGGAGGATGCTCCGATGCCCCTGTGGGTGCCAGAACAGCCCCTCCTCTGGGGAGAGGTGCAAGGCCATATGCTGGGGAGGCTGCAGGCTGCTTGGGTGCTCTTTTAGGGGGAGACCTGGTTGTACTCAACACCTGGGACTGTTTCTGCTCTGCTGAGGCCAGGCTTCCTCCATCCTGTCACAGACAGCTGCCCCTGCCTCCTGCAGCTTCAGCCTGAGCCCCTCCTCGCTTGCCCAGGACCCTCCACCGGGAACCGAGAGAGCTGATGCTCCGCTTGGCTGGGCAGCCACAGAGAGGAGCCGGGAGCGCCCCAGGCCCTGCCTGGCAACAGAGAGCACTGAAGCTCCGGGGGCGGGACCCTTCCTCCGGGGCCAGCCCCCAGCAGGCTCTGGCTTGTTCCCCTGAGGCTTTGTGGTGGGGACGGGTGGGTCGAGGACCTGGTGCAGGCGGGCAATGGGTTTGTTGGCTGGACTAGCTGTTCTCCGAGGTGCTTATTCTCCAGCAGCAGCAGCAGGGGGCAGTGTGTTTGTGTCGAGGTGGCTGCCAGGCTCCTGCCTGGGATCCCACCTGGTCTGGAGCAAAATCAAAATAATTAAACAACATAACAACAGTACACCAGCCTCAATTTATTGAGCACCCGTTAGCTGCCGGCCCTGTGTGAATGCCTTCCACATAAGACTAGTGGTGTGGGTGAATAGTAAGTGCTCAATAAATGTAGCTGTTGCATTTTTGAAAACCTTCTTATTTAGCCTTCACCACCCTGCAGGCATTATCCCCATTTTGCAGACGAAACTCAGCTTGGTGAAGTCACTTGCCCCAGATTGCACGGCCAGTGAGTGGTTAAGGCCGGATAAGGACTCCCATCAGCCTGACTCCAGATCCCGTGCTTTGAGCTGTCTGTGTAGACAGAAGATGGAAGGCAACGATTTTCACAGGTGTCAGTGCAGTGCCCCCACCGCCATGGTTCTGGGTGCTGAGCGGAGCATCCCTGGGCTGGGCTGTCTGACCTGCTATGGGGGATGGCGTGTGGGCTCTGCGACATTTAACCCACCCAGCGCTGGTTTTCAGAGTCAGACAGTCCTTGCCTATGAGCCGTGTGGCAGATATGCTTCCTCTAGAGGGAAGGGATGGATGGTCTTTCCCACCCCTTCTGCCAACGCCCATCCTTACATTGATGGCACCCCACCTTGTCCCGGCTTCTGGACTCTGCCCAAGTCTGTAATCCAAGCCTGAACTAAAGAATGGACTCTCCCTTGGGTGTGTCCACTCCACCCACAGGAATCCCTCTGCTCTGGGGACTCCAGCCTACATGTCCCCCTGGCAGCCACCGGGCTGTCCTTGAAGACATCCTTGAGGACACCTTGGGGCCCTGTGTCTGTGCCTCCCTAGTGACCTGGCCAGAGAAGGTGCCCCAGAGCGTCTGCCTCACCTTGCCTGGTTCTGTTTCCTTTGTAATTGCCTCCAGAGTCCGCCCTACCTCCTGCTGTAGCCTGGCACTCCCGTCTCCCCAAAGCTCGCTTTCTCTTGTCGTGGTTCTTGCTTCCTGTGACCTTTGACCTTTGTACCTTTGACCTTAGCTGCAGTTATGTTCGTGAGTGTGTCTAAGGCTTTCTCTAGTGACGTGTCTCATGCCTCTCCAGGTGGACAACTTGCTGCCCAAAGATGCCTAAGACCGCCTCTCCCCCATCACTACCAAGAGGCAGTGTGAATTTTTTTTGGAGTCGAATAATATATTTCATTGATTCTAAGATGGATTCCCCACCATATTTTCACATCTCTAAAATCGGTTCTGTGTCTCGTGTCACGTCTGAGTTTACTTGCAGAATGTTTTCTTTCTTGGCATCTCAAAATGTAATGGTGTATCTTGGGTTTGATGAAATGTGGTGGATCTGAGTTTGAGTGTGAGTCTAACATGTACTTGCTGTGTGACCTTGGGCAAGTCACTTCACTCTGGGCCTCTATTTCTCCATCTAGAGGATAGAAATGTTAATATTCGGTTAAACCATATTCATCTGTTTTTGACCTATAAAAATTTCATGGGGTTGAACCTTATAGTATCATCTTCATAGGGTTAGTGTGAGGATTAAAGGAGATAGAGTACTGTAGATAAAGCTCTTGCATGGTGCCCGATGCTTAATAAATGTTAGGAGAAAAAGGATTGCCCAAGGATGCGGCTGTGTTTCTGCCATCAGACTGTGAGCTCTGAGACTGTCTGCTTCTCTTGTACCCTCTGCCTTGTGCTCAGTACTCCATGCAACTCAATAGGTGGCATTTGCCCATTACTCACATACCCATGTGCCGCACTGTGGAATGGATGGATCCACCAGCCAGTGACAATTACCCACCGGGCAAGGGAGTGAGAGAGGTGCCCTCCCTGGGATGCTCCTGTATGTCAGCTCCTAGACTCCTCCTGGCCTGTTTTTTATCACACACCTGCAGCCCATGGCATGCTGGTTCTTTCCTACATTTCTACATTTGCAGTGTTTTAATTGATGTGCATTTTGCCTGTATGCAGAGCTGGCAAGATCCTGGTTATGGGGTGCTCTTGAGGGATTGGTCCAGGAAGTCCCCATGAGCCCTTCTTAGTTGAGGAGTCCAGTCTTGCTTCCTGGGCAGGCCAGTGTGACCCAGAGAAGGTCTGTGGCTGGAGGCTGGGCCCTGGGGGATAGACACTGCTGGCTCTGCTGGGAGACACCGGGTAATGAGGCCACAGCAAAAGAGAGAGAGGAGAGAGTCCCCGTGGGGATCATACAGATCGGAGATAATGAGATGGTGTGAGATCCGGGGGGAGTGGCAGCTTCCACTCCAGATCCTTTGGTGCCATGCTGCATGGTGGTTAAGGAAGGCAGAGGGGAAGAAAGGAGTGAGAAGGAGCTGAGATTCCATTTTGTCTGAAGAGGGTTCCAATCCATAGGAGACAATTAAGTCTTGCGCTATTAAGGGGACTAATGCAGATAGGCTGCCGATGGAAGGAGGTTTACAGAGTTCTCAAAACAACTGCAGGGATGAGCTCTTTAAATATGGGAACGAAGGAGACTTCTGCCAAGCCTTTCTGCATCTGCTTTGCCGAGCTGAAATATGCTATTCCAAAAGGCCTGCCCAATTGGGCGGAAAAGCAGGAGCAGGGAGCTGAGGACGTCCCAGGGCTCCAGGCATCACATTTCCTGTCGATGGTGAAGAATCACAGAATCCAGGCTGGAGAGAACCCCAGGGGTCATTCTAGGCCTCTGGTTCTCAAACATCAGCATAGAGCGCTTATTAAAATACAGATCGCTGGACCCCACCCCCAGGGCTTCTGATCCCGTGGGTCTGGAGGGAGGCCTGAGAATTTGCCTTTTTAACAGGTTCCCAGATAATTTTGATGCTGCTCATCCGGGACTACACTTAGAGAACCACTGTTCTAAGGCACTGGAGGACCCCTAGTGGGTGGGTATCTAGTCTCTGAATACCACCTGTAACAGGAACCTCACCACTTTCTGACCCTGCTTTGATCCTCATTGCAAATATTTTGGCCCACTCCAGTCTTTGTTGCAAAATTTCCCCTAAAATTTGTCTCCCTGCAGTTCGGGGAAAGACGATAGAACCTGGATGTTGAGAGTGTAGGTTCTAGAATCTGTCTGTGTTTACGCTGTCATTCCCTCCCTCCAACTATGTCACTTGGGGTATGTCACTCATCTTCTCTAAGCCTAGATTTCCTCACCTGTGCAATGGGGATAAGAATAGCTTTGACCTCCTGGGACCAGTGTGAGAATGAACATGCTTGGCACAAAGGAAGCTCTCAATACGTTGCAGCAGCCTAGCATTGTGGATAAGCTCACAGGTTCTAGAATCCTGAGTTTGAAGGCTGCCTCCGTCACTGCCCACCTGTGTGATCTTGGGCAAATTCTTCACTCTTAAAATAACAGTAATAATGATAGTAACTACCTCACGGGGTTTTTATATTAGTGCACATAAATTGTTTAGACCACAGCCATGGTAAGCACTCAATAAATGTTATCCGTTAGTCTTACTATTACGATCCTCCTGCTGACTGTTTCTGGTTTGGGTTTGCTCCCTGTCCCATAATGCAGCTGTATGGAGATATATCCAGATTAAAGATGCTCAAATCTTCCTGCACCATGTCAAGAGCTAACCACAGTACTGCTTATGTGTTGAAACCAATAAACACGTCACCTCCTCAGATCTCAGCTTTGGCGTCTAGTTATACGACCCTAGATTATTTCAGCCTTCCCAGCAGCCATTTCACTCCGTTGATTTGTGCTGAGCTGGTGGTCTCCTGAGATCATGAGGTCTTTCCTACAGGCATTGCTGCAGATCTGGAACTTCTCTCATCCTCTCTCTGGCAGTTGATCTTTTGAGCCTAAAGGCAGGACCTGTCATTTATTCCTGGTAAATCCTGTCATTGAAACTTCAGGCACTTATTCTTGCTCTCTGTTGCTGGACCACTGAAGCCTGTCTCGGGAGGTAGGCCTGAGTTTCAGCCTCTTCCCCTCGGCCTCCCTCCAGGGGTCTGTGGGAGGGTGAAGTGGTGATTAGCTTACAGTGTGGTTGGAGTAGGAAACCACTGCTCTGGACAACGAAGATTTTGTGGCTCCCTTTCTGTTGTCTGGCATGCTTTCTGCCATCTGAGCCTGGGATGAACATGGCTTCCCTCACTTCAGCTATGTCTGCCATCATCACATTAGGCAGCAAGTGACAAATGTCAGAGACTGTCAGCTTTATTCACTGGTCTTGGATCTGCTACCTTATGCTTTAACCAGCTTCAGAATCCCACTGGCTCCCTCATGCTTTCAGGCCCTTTGCAACCTGCCGTGGTTGGCATCTCCAGACTCATGTGCTGTCTCTCCTTGCTTCACACACGCTCTCTGCTCCCCTGTATGGAACATCCAAGTCCCCAGAAGGCACTGTCCCCTCCCTCACACTCTGGGCCTCTGCTCTTGCTATTCTTTCTGGCTAACTTCTAGTCATCCTTCAAGTCTCAGCAAATATGTCTTTTCCTCCAGGAAGCCCTCTTGACTCCTCTCTCCTTCTATGAGTCCCCAAGGCACTCTGTACTTCCCTTGTTATCGCACTTATTGTAATTCTTCATTACTGTAGAGATAAGCACTGTACAAGATGGACTGTCGCTGGCTTATTCACCACTTTATCCAGTGCATCTAGTGCAATGCATGGCACATAGTAGGTGATTAATAGCTGTTTGTTGAATAAATGAATGCGTTGAAGAATATAGTCATTTGAGTATAAGTCCACCTAACCGCCCTGTCATTCAGTTCAACACTTTTTCCATTTTGTCAAGAGGGATTCCGTGAAAGACCTTGTTAGATTCTTCAGTGACGTCAACGTCTTAATGATGTCCATGGTATTCTTATGATACATCATTCAGCACCTTCTGTGCCAAGACCTTTGCCATGAAGTCTATTGGGCAGAGCTGGAGTATTTAGGGGAGTGAGCCCGTCTTTCCCAGGCCTAAGATTGGTCTTTACATCCGTTGTCTGGTCTGTGTCATGATGATTCCCCTCTTGAGAGAGACACAAGCTGTCTCCTTCAATAAGAGACTGAAGAAGAGACCATGATCCTCTTGCCTTTCCTGACCTCACCTGTCTCTCATTCCCACTTGCTTCTCAGCATCTCTGCTGCTCCCTCTGGGAGCTGAACCAAGGAAGAGAACTTCCGCTGCTCCGTCCTTCATAAGCTGGTCACTCAGGACACCTGCCAGGCGGAACTGTAGCTGTGCCGCTTGCACTGCTGTCAGTCATAGGTCAAGCCTCCTCTTTTCCTGTCTTCACTACATCACTGGATCCTGCTAGGATGTGCAGACAACAGGTCTACATGACAGCTTTGTGTAAAGCGAGGTGTTGACAGTTAGCCTGGAGATTCAAGCTGTATAGACAGTCAACTTGGGTCATTTAGCCCTGGGGACATAAACAGTATCCACACCAGCGTCTGGGGAGTGTGAATGTGTGCATATGTGTGTGTTTGTGTACTTGTAAGAGACAACCAATTGGAGATTTGCTTCTCGAGCACAGGCTTCCCAAATTGGGGCTCAACAGCCATTCTTTATTTCAAGCCTGATGAGTGAATACAGTGACTTTCCTTTGGATCAGTGGGGAAACTGAGGTCTCAAGGAGTGGTTCCAATTTTCTGACTTTCTGGACTGATCTGTCTACAGTATTAGTGTCACTGAGAGTGAGGGTAGGATAGGTTTGCAGTGGAGCCGTGAGCTTCCCCTCTTGAACACTACAGGACCAGACCCTCTACTCTCTTTCTTCCCTCCCCAAGGAAACAGATGACACGTTATGAGCAGAAAGAGCCTGTTGCCTACATGGCCATTTTTCCTGCCCAGTTTAATAGAGGTGACAACCGTCTATTTTACTTGTCTCGTAACATGGAATCAGTAAATAAAATATGGGTGAACTCTCAGGTTTAGCTGAATTATGGCTGGTCCATGGGGACTGAGGGGAGGGGAGGAGTTGAGCAGAGAGATTGAATCCCTGGCTTCTTGCGAGAGGAGTTGAGCCTGTGTCTTCCTCTGGATCCAGAGAATCTTTCTGTGCTGGAGGAGGCCAGGCAAGTTCACCCTGTTTGACAGTCTCTGAGTCCATGGAAGAACCAGAACACAAGTGGAAGCACCCCAAATCTTGGAGCTGCAGGAGTACAGTACCTGTCTCCACTCTTTTCTGTTACAGATTAGGATACTGAGGACTGAAAAGGGGAAATGTCTTGTGCTACATCCCGTGGTGAGCCTTGGGAAAAATCAGATGAAAACATGGGCTCTCTGACCCCCAGTCTATTAAGAAAATCCCATCCACTTTCCTGTTACACACATGCACACACACACACATGCACACACTCATAGACATGCACATGTTTGAAGCTTTGAATTTACAGTCTTAAGAGGAAGAAGGAGACTAGATTTTTCCAATGTGGCAAAACAGACCTGTAAAACCTTTTTTCACATTTATGGAGAAATACAAATCAGATTCATCTATGTTTATAAAAGGTCGTAGATAATGATACACCCTGTGGAGTCTGGCGGGAGGCTGAGATTAAGATTCACCCCAACCTCTGCGTTCAGAACCATGGAGAGCAGCCGGGCCCCCAGGGTAGCAAGTGGGCGCCGTCTGCACGCTGACTCTTCTGGAGGGATGATGTGGTTGTTGTAAGGTCTTGCTAAACAGGCATTCTTTTTCCCAATGCCATTCCTCTAGGACTCTGGTGTTCTTGAACTGAACTGAGGTGTTTAGCAGGTACACAGGAGGCTGGTGGGAACTATTATTTGTGGTCAACCCAATCCAGAAATTCACGGTAAAAGAAAATGAAGCAAATGGATAGAATTTTCTCCTCCCCACCCCATATAAATTGTTCTTAAACCTTTGGTGCCTTGTACAGCTCGTCTGCTAGGGAGCAGTAGCAGATGACAAAATGAGTGAACATCCCATTGTCAAATATTACACCTGATACCAAGTGTCTTTGCTCAGCTTGTCAGCGTCATCTCTCACATTGTGTTTGGTAAGTAGGCTTGTGTTATGTATTTTTATCCTGCTAAATGCGATTTCTTAAAAGTATTTCCCTGAGTTGTGGAGCCCTGCATACCCATAATAGAGCCGTATTTTCTGCTAGTAAATAAAATTCCTCCTTGTTCAGGGGATTGGAAACTAAATGTGTCACGGCTTTGTGGCATTCTCCAAAGAACCCTGGCTGTACCAGGTGCTCCACCACCTGGATGTGTCTGAGAAGCCTTGTGATTAAGCTGGGTGTTGACAATGTTCCTTTCCAGACAGGAAAGTCATGCCGTGAGTGACCTAAGCATACCTCAGAGAAAGCGGGAGCTTTTGTCCTTCACTGGGGTACTGACAGTGGCTGGAACACTGGACTAGAAGCCAAAGGGGATAGGAGGCCAAGAGCGTTAGAATGACAGTCAGAGGAACTGACATTTGCCTCTGAATAAGGAATGAGGTGTAGGTAAATGGGCTCCAAGGATTTAGGAGGCAAGATGGCACCTTGAAGTCATACAGCAGATAGAAAGATCTGGAACGGGCAGGGAGGAAGCGGGCTATGGTGTCTACAAAGTAGGGCTCCAGGGGCCCTGGCTTGAGACATCTCAGTAGGAGGGGGTTGGGGTGTTGGTTGCTTCTGCTTGGATTCGCAGAATCAGAAAAAATCTGCCTTGGAAATGTGGCTATTTTTATGCTGTTTGTAATTTAGTGTTTATTTCCTGTCTTTTTCACATGTACTCTGGGCTGACTCACTGATTCGCCAAACACTTATGGCACGCCCACTCTGTGTACTGCAGTGTACACAGGCAGGGGATTGCAGAGGTCCTGGGGGAGGGAGCCACATCCCTGGACCTGGTGGCATCTGAATGGCCTCGTGGTAGGTCCCAGTAGGTGACCTGCAGTGACAGGCATGGTTCCTTGAACATTCAGGTAGGCACAGTTCAGACCAGAGCCCTGCACTTGCATCTTCCTCATTCTCCTGCATGCCGGGGAGGAGTAATGAGGCTCAGAGAGGATAAGGGATAAGCCAAAAGTCACACAGTAGAGCCAGCTGGGAAGCCACATCTCTTCCCTTTCACCCTTCCCTCTCACTGTCCTTCTTGTCCTGGCTCCTCCTAAATCATTCTGTCACTTACATTGTTCCAAGAGTTCTTTCCCTCCTGAGCTGTCCCACTGCATCCTCAAGCCCCACTCCAGGTTCACTGGCCAGTTCTCTGACTCTTGGCAGAACTGAACCTTAGCTTTTCTAGAAGGCGTGGGGGCATGTGTAAGTAGGAAAGGAGAAGCTGGGGGCGGGGGTTAGTGCCCAATGTTTAAGTCTCCCAAGGATACGATTGTGTCTCCTTGGTGAGAAAGTTCTTCCTTCTGGCTAACTCAGATCCTTCTTGCTGCCTTGTAAATCCCTCTCACCCATGGCATGACACGGCCATTCGTGGAGTTTGGGAAGGAACTTCTAGACTGGAAGCCGGTGGCTTTGGAGACTTTTCTTTCTGGGACTGTAGCAAAGAGGCTCTCAGACGATAAACGGAAATGGCTACACTGTTTCTCACATGGGCCTGGACAGATTTATAATATTTTCTTTTTTAAAAAATTGGGATTTTTTTTCATGGAGACAATGATTTATGAAATAATCAATTTCTTTATCTACCTAATACATTGGAGTGATCCGTCAGTGCAGACATCAATCTCCCCCAGAGGCTGGGCAGGGCAGATAGGCTTTCAGCCTGACTCACCCAGCAGAAGGCAGCTTTTTCTGTGCACTGCTTTGATGCCAGCGTCTGGCTCTGAGGCCTGTAGTAAGGAAGGTCTGGGGCTCCTGCATCCTCACTCTGAGCAAAAATGCTAATGCTTTCTCCTTACCTGTCTCAACCCCACCCAGAGAGGAGGAAAATATAGCAAGTGGTGTTCCCATTGGGCAGGTATGGAGACTAAGTGCCCGAGAGGATGCTCAAAGACCGGAACTTGGAGATGTGAAGGCGAGAGCGATCATCTCTGAATCTCTGAGTGCTGCAGCATAGAAGGGCGAGCAAACCTGGTCTTAGAGGTCCCAGAAGAGAGAACAGGGGCCAGAAGGGTGATGGTCCAAGAAGGCAGAATTTGGTTCAGCACCAGCTATTTCATAGTCAGTGCTATTTGAGGATTAACTAAGATATCTTGAGAGTAGTGAGCTTCCTGTTATGGGAGATATTCAAGACAAGATGGCCAGGATGTTTCAAAGGGGCTCTTGATCCCTCTCGCTATGAAATTCTAGGCATCCCCAACTGTGCAGCCAGAAATGCTATAAAAATCCAGGCTTTCTAAGTTCCCCAAAAGGCCAGCGCCTGCTCCGGGTTATACAAAGTCCATGAAGGCTGAGCTCAGCGTGGTGGGTGCGCGGAATACTCTTAAAGTCAGACTCCTCCCTGCATTTCTCTTCCAGCCGTTCGTCCCTTGGCAGTGCCCATGGGTCAGGAAGGAGACTGGTGGCTTCAGCCAGGTCCTGGGAGGGCCCGTCAGCATTTTGGAGCACTACCATGCCAAATACACTGACGTGCCTGATGTCGCTTCCTTTGCACATTTCTCGATGTAGGTATGATTACCCATTTTTGTAGATGTAGTAACCGATGTCTAAAGGAGATGGACGGGGGCCGGCCCGGTGGCGCATCGGTTAAGTGCGTACCTTCCACTTTGGCGGCCCAGGGTTCACCGGTTCGGATCCCGGGTGCCAACATGGCACCGCTTATCAAGCCATGCTGTGGTAGGTGACCCACATACAAAGTAGAGGAAGATGGGCATGGATGTTAGCTCAGGGCCAGTCTTCCTCAGCAAAAAGAGAAGGATTGGCAGCGGATGTTAGCTCAGGGCTAATCTTCCTCAAAAAAAAAAAAAAGAAAAAGAAAAAGAAAGGAGATGGACGGTCCAAGGTCATCTAGTGGGTCAGGGGTGGAGTTTAGCCACTCATTCACACGTGCAGCTGTTCCCTCAGCGAGCCTGTACTGAGCACCTACTGTATGCCAGCCCTGTGCCAGGTGTTTAGGCTACAAGGGTGAGCAAGACAGACGTGATCCTTGTCCTCGTGGAGCTTGCAGTCTAGCAGGAAAGACAGACACCAAAGAGTCAGTACGAGCTCAAAGCGTGTTACAGAGGGAAGTACAGGCCGTGGGGAACATCAGGAAAGGCTTCCCTGAGGAAGTGGCGTTTGGGCTGAGACCCGGGGGAGAAGAAAGGGACAGTTAGGTGAAGGCGATGGGGAGGAATGAGGAATGGGTTCTAGGGAGAGGGACTAGCACATGCAAATGCCCGAGGGGCAGGCAGTTAAGTTGAAACCATACAGGCTTTGCAGGTCAAACGTGGTCAAATATCAGCAATTTCATGTGTTTGAAACTAGTGTTTAAAAACTCAGGGAAGTCCAGTGCAAATGGAGTGAACAGAGAGGGATGTGAAAAATAAGGCCTGAGTAGTGGGCTTCATGGAAGGCTGTATAAGCCATGGTAAGGAGGCTGGACTTTATCCTAAGGGCACTGGGGAGCCATTGAGGACTTTATGAAGGGGAGCAACGTAACCAGACGTGTATCTTTGAAAAGTCGTCCCGGTGGCTATGTGATGTGATACATGGGTGAGAGTAGATGCTGGGGGGCCCACTAGGAAGCTGTTTATGTAGTCCAGGTGATAGAGGACTAGGGGATGTATAGACAGAATGGAGGCTTGGTTAGGGACCAGGTGTCTTAATTGCTGGTCCGGGACTTTCCCCAGAAGCCTGGCTGTCCCCTTTGCCCAGGTCTGAGAACTGGAGGCTAGGCCATGACATGCATGAGTGACCCCTTCCTGGAGCCACGCGTCTGTTTTCTGAGTCCTCCATTGATGGAGGCCATGTCCCGCTGTCTGTGAGCGCAGCTGGGCCTCCAGCCCCATTTCATGGTTCCTGGTTTGACCAGAAAACCGTGGGCGAGTTCATCTCCTGGCGCCTGAGGCGGAGAGCACTCCTTGGTGGCGGCTGCTCCCCCTGGAGCCTCCTCCAGCAGGCAGGCGGGGCCTGGATGTCTGGCTGCCCAGCCAGGCGTTCTGCAAGTCCCAGGTCCCTCTGACAACCTGGCGGCGAGGCCAGAGAAGGGGGCTCTGTCTGATCTTGGCTTTTCCCTTCCAAGTCTCCAAGCGGCCAGGGGCTTCCCTGTGGCTGAGCCGAAACCCCTTCTGCCATGGAGGTCGAGCTGCCCACCTTCTCCTCGGCAGATGTCGTGGGAGGAGGGAGACCCAACCTGCGGACAGGACAGGTTCAGGGGTCACTGATGCCCAGGGGCATCAGGGCAGCAGGGGGCGAGAGTGACAGCCCCACATAGACCTGGCTGGGCTGTGCTTCCCTTATGGTTTCAGTTTCCAGCACCCTGTGCTGACACAATCTCACTATATTCATAAAAATAAAAATGGCGATCCCTTGAAGGCTTACGACATGCAGACACTGTGCTAAGCATCTTCCAGACATTCAGTCACTTATGCAGCCCGTCTAAGAGGTGGGGACTTTCTCCCCACTTCAGAGATGAGGAAACTGAGAACCTGGGATATGGCACAGAGAAGGTATTCCATAGATGTCAGCTGATGTCATCATTGTCGTTGTCATCATCATCATCATCATGATTGTTGTTATTTTAAACAACAGATGTGAAGACCTATCACAGTGCCTGGTGCATAGTAGGTACTCAGGAGTATTTGTTGAATCTGTTTATACAGATCTGGGGAGCAAGTGGGCTGACTGGGCTGTGTCTGGAAACCAGCTTGGGACAGTGCTCTTCCCAGCTCCCTGGATCTCTGAGCATCTCTTGCTCCATTCCCCTAGCCCGGGCCTTTCTTAGCCTGGTCCCTCGCCTTTTTCATGCACCTGGCCTGTCCCCCGCTCCTCTAGCCAGGGCACTTGGATTCTCTGGCCTCCTGGGTGAGCTTTCCTGGCAGCTGCAAGGAATGCAGGGACAGCCCCCAGTGCCCCCATTCTCGGTGGGGGACATTTGCAAGCCCCCCATCTTTTAGGACTTCTCTTTGTGAAGTCCTGCTGAATTTCTTCTTTCTTATACTTCATGCCTATTGTGAATCTCGCCTCCTCCAGGAAGCCCCCTCAGATGCCCCCAGGCAGTGGGTCCTGACCTTCCCTGAGCCTCCTTAGCCCCATTTTCAGAGCACTTCTCATCCGGGCAGAAATGATCTCCTTCCCCACTGCCCTGCCTCGTGACCCCAGAGCTCACAGCATTGAAGCTTGTCGACCTCTTGCATTTGCCTCAGACTGTTTTTTTTTTCTTGTTATTAAAACACCACCACCACCACCATTTGATGCTTTATTTTCTTGAAGACAAACTCATTAGCCTATGATTCAAGGAATTCTCTTTCTAAACTCTATTTCTAGGCTCTGCCCTTCCCCGCCTTCCCCCCATCGATTTAATTTTAAGTTGAATTAGTTTTTTGAGTTGAGTTAGCCAACATTCAAACATTGGGATGTTTTATATAAAATTTCAGATTTCCCTCTTCTTTTCCCGTGTTCCCACATGCCACAGCCCCCACCTCTCCTTATAGTGCGTCCCCTGCACGGGTGCCGTTTACTGTCATGCATCTGCTGTTTTTCTTGCAGTAGAGCTAAGAGAGAAAAGTAAAATATTTTGTGTTACCTGTGTTTTTATTATCAGGAGTAAATGAAAGATAGACTAAGAGGGCCATTTATTTCAAATGTTTTCCTCTCTCCAGTTCTGCATCCCTTAAGGTTTCCTGTTGGCTCCTGCAGGCCCTGAGTCCCTGCCCCCACGTGGACCAGGAGCTTCACAAAGGCAAGGACTTTATCTCATTCCTGTTTCTCACGATAATGACAGCTATTGTTCCTTCAGCCCTTTTCTGATCTCCTTTAACCCTGATAGCCACCCTAGGTGGGTGCACTTCTTGTCACTTTCCAGATGAAGATCTGAGCCCCGGCCAGGTGAAGCCACACCTTCCATGAGTGATGGTGTCACCAAGATTTGAACACCAGTCTGCCTGGTTCCAACTTGATTTCCATGTGAATTTCCAGCAGCTGCCCCAAGCGAGGCTTACAGTAGGTAATTAATAAGTGCCCGACGCATCAAATTGAATTCCAGAGTCACAGATGGTTGGAGTTCTAGGAAACCTCCACCCCACAGTTGACAATGGCTCATTTAGGGTGCTCCTGGTTCTCCCTTCCTTCTTTTGGCGGCTGGCTGCCTCCGAGCTGGTCTGTGCATCTCTAGGGCGGCATTACCCAGAGTTAAGTTAACATGTGCCGGGCAGAAAATCCGCCGTGAGTCCCTTCGCATTACCATGTCTTTGAGGTGCCAGGACATGGTGCGGGCATCAGAGCTCTGCAGGAGCATTTTAACAACCTCTGTCCTTGTTCGCTCCCTGCAGGTCTTGCAGTGGCCGCAGGCCCATCACTCCGACACAGTCCCAGCAACTAATTGGGCCTGGATAATAGGCCACACAGACACATGCCCTTCCCCACCCCCCCCCCCACCCCCCGGGCTCTGAGGGGGGCCTGCAAAGTAGCAGGCTCTGAAAAGCCACTACTTCTGCTTGGTGGGGATTGTGGGAGAACGGAGAGGAGTGAGGAGAGGCTGTGCCCTGACCCCAGGCAGGCATGGGGCGCTGGGCACCCTCCCCTTGGCCAGGTTACAGAAGAGGTCACCTACAGGGAGAGTGTGGACTATCTGGTGTCAGGAGTGATGAGGTGGCTGCAGAAGGAAGATTTAGCAAAGAACGAAGTGCCTCCTCCCTGCCTAGAACAGTCTCTGTAAGTCCTGCCTCGCTCAGATCCTGAGATCTCATTATCCTGCAGGCCCCTTGGAGCCAGGTGGCCATGGGAAGCTTCAGGTTAGTTTGGGAAATGTTTTCTTTGCAGAACCTCCAGCTGTCTGTGCAAGTGGATTAAGTTCTGGACCAAATGGGGGCTCTTACGTTCTTGGTATTTGGGGCTGGCTTTGCCTTCCTGCCTGCTGGGACGTGTTTTGGGGATGTGGCTTATCCCCTGAATCCAGCCTCGGGGATCCTGAGACTCCACATGCTTCCGGTTTGAGATTCTAGACATCTGGTCTTTCTGGGCCTGGAAGCGGGTCCCTTCCCAGGGAGAGAGTACCTTAGGTTGGTGGTGTTGGATGTCGTAGCAGGCATGAGGCATGAGTGACATCCCCGGGAGGGTGCAGAGGCCTCCTGGGTGCACAGTTTAGGGCCACTTCCCTGGGCTGAGCTCAGACCTGCCCAGCTCTGGGAACTGAAAGGTCTCTACTTCCTGGAAACTGCAGTGGCCCTCGAGGTCAGAATGGAGGCTCAGCTTCTGGGACAGTCTGTCTGAGGGGCCTTCATTTTTCCCAGCCTGGAGTGGGTCACGCTAGGGTCATGGGCCCCAGCCATGGGTCAGCAGATCTGGTGTCTCCACCTCCTGGGTGCTTAGAACCGAAAGAAGAGCAAGAAGGTCCTGCAACATGGGAGCTCCCTCGGCCTCAGGGCTTCTTGCGCCAGCTTGAGTGACTTCCAGTGCAGTCCAGGGCGAAGCCCGGACCCCCTTGCTGGGGCAGACCCCAGCCCCTCCATCGTTTGAGAAGAGGAAAGTCCAGGCAGGGCCTCCCGGAGTCCCACAGGCTGCCTATGCTGTCCGTCCTTTGGGGGTCTCTGCTCTAGCATGTGACCTCCATGGAGACGGGGCTTCTCTCCCTCCCTCCCAGGGTGGACATCGCCACCCTTCCTCATCGTCCCAACCCAGGAGATGGGCTTGTGCTAAAAACAAACAAACAAGCAAAAAGAGAACTAACAGACTAAAGCCAGGAAAAAACTATAGCCAGTATTTACTGGGCACTTACTATGCCAGATAGTGTGCTCAGCACTGCTGTGTATTCATCTTTTTTGAAGAAGAAGACTAGCCCTGAGCTAACATCTGCCACCAATCCTTCTCTTTTTGCTGAGGAAGACTGGCCCTGAGCTAATATCTGTGCCTATCTTCCTCTACTTTATATATAGGACGCCTACCACAGCATGGCTTGATAAGTGGTGCCATGTCCGCACCTGGGATCTGAACCGGCGAACCCCAGGCTGCCGAAGCAGAATGTGCGCTTAACCGCTGCGCCATGGGCCGGCCCCTGTGTATTCATCTTTTAGTCCTCACAGTGACCCTATGAGGTGGTACAATCATCCCCATTCTGCAGATGAAGAAACTGTGCCTCAGAAAAGGACTTGTCTGAGGACACGCAGCCAGTAGGTGGCAGAGCCTGGATTCCAACCTAGAGGTCAGGCCTCAGAGCCCTGGCCCCAGCCATTTCACTCTAGGACATCTCTACATACTTGGAGAAAACTCAAATTATTGTTTCATAGTAATTTTTCCAGATTTCTGAACCTAGAGTCCTGATTGAATCTGGGCAGGAGTTTCTTGGACTTCAGGATCCCTGGATGCTAAAATGGGAACAGAGTGTTTAGACTCTATTTTGACCCCACTGTTTTAACCCCTGAATGAACCAAGGTGGATGAATTCTTATTGAGAGAGCAAGAGTGAGTCAGAAAGAGGAAGCCAGTGATTGAAACAGAGACACCCAGAGAAAACGAGGCAGAGAGAACAAAGAGATGAGAGAGAGAGAAGGAGGGAGAGAAGAAAGGAAGATAAATGCATTCTGGTACTGAGGTGACCAAGCTCTCAAATGCCTGATGGGGTCAAAACATCCTCATGGTCAAAATGGCAGGTTCACATGTCCCAGACGCCCACTTGGCTCTACTCCCATCCCCACTCGTGTTTCTGCCCTCCCTGTCTATCTCCAGCTTCCCAACCAAGAGGTCCCTGGGTAGGGTTTATCTTCTGTAGGTAGATGAACGCCATATTGGATATGCTTAAATACAAATACTCAGCCTGCCTGAGTATTCATTGAGTTACCTGATGGAGTTTTCCTGGAAGGACCAGATCGTCTAAATGGGATCCATGCAAAGAGAAGTCTGAGAATCTGCCAGAAAAGGAACTCTGTGGGTGGGGTACGCCCATCCCTGCTGGCTCTCAGAGGCTGCTCTGCCGATCATCTTGCCTGAGTTCTTTCCCCTCCCTCCGTCCCTCCCTCCCTCCTCACTTCTTTCCTTCCTTCCGTAAATGCTGGTTGAGCACCTACTGTGTGCCAGGTGTACTAGGTGCTGGGTCTAGAGTAATGACCAAAGGGACGAGATTCCCTTCATAGGATCTGTCTACTCTATTTGGGGTGGCAAACAAGGAAACAAGCAAGTGAATACGTAGTTATGAGTCAGAGCAAATGCTGTGCCTGAAAATAATCGAGAGCTGCTCTTTGGTCTGGGAGCAAGGAGGGCCTCTCTGAAGAGGGGGCATTTAGGCCGAGGCCTGAAGAATGGGAAGAACCTGCAGTGTGAAGAATGCGGCGGCGGGGGGAGCATTCCAGGTGGAGGGAACAGCATGTGAGGGCCTTGAGGTGAGAAGGAGCTTGGGACGGTCAAAGAACAGAAAGAAGGCCCACGTGGTCGGGGCTTGGTGTGCAAGGGGGTGGGGAATGCCGTAATATGAGGCAGGGAGGGGGTTTTCCGCAGCTCTGCTCTGGCCTTGTCTGGGGGCTCCCCCAGGCTGGCCCAGGTTCTGGTCCGAGACACGCGCCAGTCTCGTATGGTGGACCATTGGTCCCTCTGGGCTTTTCAGTCTTCGGAGCTCAGCCTCATCTTCCCTTCTCCGCATCCTCCCATGGAGATGCTTTTGGTGAGCAGGGGGGCCTGTCCCAAGTATGTGCTTGATGCAGCCGTGGGGGAGTCGGCGTTGCCCCACTGAGGGGCCGAGCTCCCTGAGGGGAGGAGCTTCTCTTCCAGGGAGACGAATGTCTCCCGGCAAATCCCCAGCACCCAGCCGGGTGAACCCTTGGAGGCCTAAAGGTGCCGGGTCACTCTGGGGGCAGGTGGGGAGTTAAGCAGCAAAGATTGTGCTTGGCTCCTTCCGTGAAGCCTGTGCCAGAGTTTGTAGCTATGGGTGGCTCACACATCTGGAGGAAGAGCACACACACTCTTCCAGGCACCCAGATGTTTCCGGGATGGGACACAGGCCATCTGGTTCAATCCACTGATGAATTAATCAACGTGCGTTAGGGTCTGAGTCCAGGCTGGGCGCTCTGGGGGCCTCTGGGAGGAGAGACCACCATCTCCAGGAGCGGAAGTCTCTCCCCTTTGCCAAGTGGGTCCTGTTCAACACTCCCAACAGTGAGCTCGGCAGGCAGGGCGGGACGGAGGCCCCCCAGTTTGCACTGAAGAAACTGAGGTTCTGTGACGCCAAGTCACTTATTCAAAGGCACACCAGGCAGAGCCGGGTCAGGGAAGTCAGATCTGAATGTCACTTGTTCCTTGGGTTGCTCTGTGACCTAACACAGAGCTGGCCTCGTTTTTCTCATCTGAAAACGTGGAGAAACACGGTGAGTGTCAAAACACTTAGCTCGGGGCCTGGTAAACAGTAGGTGCTTAGTAAATGCGCAGCTCCATTTCTCTTCGGCCTTTGGACCCAACTCTGGGCCTGGGCATCTCCTACGCCAACCCCTTCTTCCCTGCCTCGCTGGTTTCCGGTTGGTGGTTGTGACCTTGCACAGGAACATCTTGATACTTGCTGCCAGGTAGACAGAACATCTGGAAGATTGGCCCATCTTTTTCCTCTCATCCCAACGTTTTGGTGTCATGAAGATAAAGCCACAGAGACGTAACTGCCAGGGCCCCGTTCCCAGAAGGCCATAAAACATGGACGATTCTGCCTGGGCCCGCTCGCTGCAATCCAGTAAAGTGCTCCTTGCATCCAACACATGGTTATTTTTTACAAAATCGCTGAACTAGCCATGTTAGCTGTATTGATCAATAAATTACTTTGATGAAAACTCAATAGGCAGTGTCCCCTTGGCGCTCATTCCCACACAAAGGAAGGACTCCATACTTTTTACATCTCAAAATCCTTGGGGCCATTGCTCATTCCATTTTTCTCCTCTGCGTTCCCCTCCCAGGGGCCACTGCCTGCACAGGACTCGGAGATTTCTGGGACCACTGGCAGGGATTCTTCTGGCCCAGGGCATGAGGGCTCCAGGGGAGGAGAATTGGTCCGTCTACCTAGGCCTCAGAGAACAGTTTCGCTTTCCAGGGCACCCTGGACCCACAGCCACTACTGCTGCTGGGCACCCTCGTTAGGTCTGGGAGGCCCACCCTTAGCAGCCCTGCTGGGGGCATGATGGCCAAATACAGCACCAGCCTCTCTGCTTGGAAGAACCAGGAGCCAGAACAGGTCCGTGGTCTTCCCTTAAATTCACTCACGCACTCATTCGTCTGTGTGACTCTTTTTGAGCCCCTGCTCTGCACTGGGAGCTTTCCCTGTGTAATCTTAATGCTTGTCAGAGGGCTGGGGTTTGAACTCAGCTCTTCACCCCTTTCGGCATAACGATATCCTGTATCGCCTGCTTAGAGAAGGCAAGTGCTCTGCTAAGCGTCCCTGAGTTGGATGCTGCGGCGGAGCACGCTGGTTCTGAGCCCAGACACTGGGGCCTCGCTGCCTGGGTTCAAATCTTGGCTCTTGACCTTGGGCAAATTCTGAACCTCTCTGTGCTTCAGTTTCTCCCTCTGTAAAATAGGGGTGAGAAAAGGTTGTAGGATAGATCGGGTTCCTGTGAGTCAGCACCACGTGCCTGGCACGTCTGAGCGGCGTATTAAGTGTTGGCTGCTTTTAACTGGTGAGGATTGAAGGGGTTAATACATGTCAAGTGCTTAGAACCATGTCTGATACATAGAGCTCCATGCTCGTAAGCTGATAAGCTGATAGCATCATTGTCTCATTTAATCGTTACAATGATGCTGTGAGGCAAGAACTCTTGGCCTCCCCATTTTATAGATGAGAAACCTGAGGTCAAGCAGATCACCCGGGATCTCAGAGTAGCTTTGAACATGGCTGGCCTGACTCCAGCCCCGGGCGTTTTCTCTAGTGCTGGACCGCTTGGTGCAAACAGGGTGCTTTGGAGTTGGAATGCACCTGGGAGCTGCCTGGACCAGCAGAATCAATGTGGTACAACGGGGGAAACTGAGGCCCGGAAAGGTGAAGCGACTTGCCTGAGAGCAGACGGACAGTCGGTCGGGGCGGAGGACTCCTGGGTGCCTCCTGCGTCCATTGTAGCTGGTGACGGCCTGTCCTGAGGTGGTCTGGGTTGTCCTGGTTATGCCTGTTGTCCTGTGTAAGTACGAAGAGTGCTCCCTTCATCTCCGGAGCATCTTTAAGAGCTCTCAATGCAGCTGTTGAGCGAGCAGGTTCTTGAGTCAGACTTGCTGGGTTTGCATCCCGCATCCGCCACTTTGCATGTGTCACAATCTCGGTGCCTCAGTTTCCCTTGGCTTGTGGAAAGGACCGAGTGGGAGACGTGACCTCTTATTTATTCTTCTCAAGAATAGACATTAAAATAAAGAGAATAAATGTCCATTTGTACAGCTCTAAACATATTTACAACTTGTCTGACCCGCTCTGGGGGGTGGCACGGGTAGGGTTCGTCTTTCCTAATTTGTATCTGAGCACAGAGAGGTCCAGCTTGGGTGACTTGTCCAGGTTGCACAGCTGGCTGGGGAGAGAGGCCAGCCTCAAACTCACGTGAGCTGATCTGCAGAGCCGCCTCCCCCCACCCCACACTACAGCTGCCCCCTTTTCAAAGGCCCCGCCACGGGGAAACCCAGCTGCCCCCAGAGAAGCGGGTACACAGCAGAGCAGGCCTCTTGGGCAGCTCCTCCCTTCTTCCCAGGGGTAGGTGCTCTCTCAGCGAGCACCTGTGCTGCCCTATCTCTGGGGGTGGCCTACCCTGCTCAGCAGCCCCAGGACTTGCCTCCTCATCTTTATTAGAGGGACATTGGCCGCCCCCTCCAAACTCCGCCTCCCCCCCAGAATCCGGCCCCTACCTCTGTCCCCTCTTGTCAGCATTCCTGGGCCTGTGGCCGCAGGCCAGGGGACGTTTTTTCCAATTACCACGATCACTCAAGTTCCTGATTCAGCCAGGCCCGGCCCAGCCCCATTTGCATACCATTAGCTATGATGCCATGCATTATGGATTCATATTTAATTTTAGTACTTTTTGGAGGCAAGTCTAACCTAATTAAAATCTCCTTCTCCAAGAAACTGACATTTCCCCGAACTCTGATAACATGGGCTCTGCACAAATGGACCACACACACACACAGACACACACGCTCACTCCTCCAGCCTTAGCCATCCTGCCGATTCAGACCCAGCTTCATGGATTCCTTTTTTAAATGAAAAGGGAAAAATGAAAACAGTCCTTTTCCTCCAGGATGATTTGTATGCAGACTCAGCTCTGTGGATCCCCCCGGGGCTTGTGCCTGGAGAGGCTGCCAGAGCCGGGCTCTACAGATAGTCGGGCTGGGTCACGAGGAGTCCCAGCCTCTGGCCCAGCCTTGACTTGCCTCCCTCTGGGAGTCAGTAAGCCTGCCTGGGCCTCAGTTTCCCCTCCTTCTTGAGAAAACTTCAAGTAAAAATCTCAAGTCCCACATCACGCCATTTTCCTCAGCCTGTTTCCACTGGGGCAATCTGCACTGAAGTACGCGGAAATCTTTTTCCTTAATCAAATGAAGAGAAAATAGCTGGGGGGAGGGAGGGATGAGGAGGTGGAGCACAGGAGAGTTGGGGCAGTGAAACCGCTGTGTACGATAGTACGATGGCAGCTACCTGTCATTATACAGCTGTCCAAACTCGTAGAGTGTACACCACCAAGAGTGACCCCTGATGTCAACTGTGGACTCCGGGTGATGGTCTCCTGTCTATGTAAGCTCATCGACTGTGACAAATGTCCCACTCTGGTGGGGGCTGTTGATAGTAGGGGAGGCTATGCATGTGTGGGGGTAGGAGCTATATGGGAATGCCCTATATTTTCTGCTCATTTTTTCTGTGAACCTAAAGCTTCTGTAAAAAATAAGGTTTATTAAAAAATAATAAATGAACAAAATAGCTTAACATTTCTTGAGTGCTCACCCTGTGTCAAGCATTTTACACGCGTTAACAAATTCTAACAACAATTTGAAGCTGATGTTTTTGTTGTAATTCTTATGTCCCCACTTTACAGATGAGGAAACTGAGGCTCAGTGGGGTAAGTAGCCTGCCCAAGGTCACACAGTGAGTAAACGGTGGAGACTGGATTTGGACACAGACAATCTGGCTTCAGAGCCCGTAACTATAGCACAGCTGCCTTTTCCTTTTTACAGAGGAAAAGCATCAGGGAGATGGGCCAGCATCACTTCATTGTTCTAATCCTATGATAATCACTTAATGCTCGCCTGACTCAAGGGCGAGGTATGGGCCACACCGGTCTCCCTGCTATTTCTCAGAAGTCAGCAGGTCGGAGTTTTCTGCCTGCTGTACTGGAGGTGGCGGAGCTCAGACCACACCTGGATAAGCTGGACCATCGCTCGTCGGGGGTGGACGCAGGGAGAGCACAGAGCTCTGTGGGCGGGGAGGACTCTGGTCCAGGCCATCCCCGGGCCCTCCCCAGAACCTGCCCGAACCCCTGTGTCTTTCCACATGTGGAACAGCCAGAAAGACGTAGCAAGGCTGGTTGCTTTGTCCGAGTTTTACTCTGAATTTGCAGTGTCAGGGGAAGACAATAGGGTATTTATTTTCCCCAATGTTTAATTAGGAAAAACTTTGAACGAACAGAAAAGTGGAAAGAATTTTACAGGGAATGCCCGTACATTCCCCTGATGTTTCCTCAGTCATCATCTGCCTTGTGCTCTGGGCCTGTCCTGGGCCACTGCCTTCCATTATCATTGCAGCCCTCGCACAGGCCCAGTGGAGTGGGGCTTCTCCCTCCCATATCACAGATGAGCATGCTGAGGCTCAGACAGTTGAAGTCATCTGTTTGGGGTCACCCAGCTCATCGAGGGTAGGGCCAGGAGTTGCCCCCAGAGCTCTCTGACACCCCCAAGGCTGTTCTCTTTCACAACTCTGTCTTCTGTTATCCCCATGAGAGTCTGGAAGTCCCCTTTACAGTGACAGGCAAAACCCTCCTCACTGAGGCCCCTCTGGGTGCTGGAGGAGACGTGCATAGTGGTCAGAGGATGGAATGAGAAGTGGAGGTAAGATACGGGGTGTTTCTCTCGGGCAAGCTTGTGCTGGGCACACTGATCTTCGTGGCAGTGGCTCCCACTTCCGGGGCCCCTGGCCCACGCAGAACCCAGAGCTCTGAAGAGCGGTGGAGGCCCCAGTACAGGCTGGGGGGCTCCGGGCTCCAGCGTTCTCCCTGCCCGAGGTCCACGCCCGCCTTCCCCATTGCCTGCCTTGTTTGCTGCACAGCAAAGCCTGGATGAGGGCTGGGTGCCATCACTGCCCTCCTCAGAAGCCTTCCACGGCCCCCACTGGGCTGAGCGCCCGACCCGGGCCACCTCGGACGGGTCACTCCACCTCTTTCGCAGGACCTCCGTCCTTCAGCTGTGAAGTGACGAGGTAATTGTTGGACCGACCACACGTGGTTGATAATGTTGAGAGAGCGCCTCAAAAGTGCTTAGCCCAGGGCCTGGTGCGTAGTAGGCACACGGTACTGGAGCTGTTCTTGTGTCCTCCATCTGGAGCTTCCCAGAGGATTTGTACCCCTGTCCCCAGCCAGGCCCCAAGGCTCCCAAATGCCACCGTGTACTCAGGCCTCCTCACCTTTGTTTATGTGGTCCTCTCTGCCTGGAATGAACATCAAGGTCAACCATCAAGGTCAGCTCCCGCCTCCCCCAGAAGGTTTTCCAGGGTCCCCCGGTAGGAATGACCCCTTCCTCCTCTCCCTCTCCCTGGCGCCCGAGCTCCGTGGTTAGAAGCCCCGAGTCTGGTGCCAGGCTGTCTGGTGAGACCCTCAGCTCTGTCACTTATTTGTTGCGTGAGCTTGGGTAAGTTGCATGTCTGCCCTATGCCTCAGTTTCCTCATCTGCAAAATGGGCGCGATGATAGTCCCTTCCTCATGGCGAGAACTACGTGAGTTATGGGATGCAAGAGCACTGGTGCGGGGCCTGCGTATGGCATCCCAGAGCCTGGCACGTAGTGGGGCCTCCTGCGCTTGTTGACTGAGTTGCAATGACTCTAAGTTCAGCCTCCCCATGTGAGACTCAGCAAGGGGAAGGCGCCATGGGTGGACAGGATGCCCCAAAAGGCAAAACTCGGGGCTGCTGGCAGACTGCGGTGGAGAGTGGGCATTCTGCTGGGCTGAGGCAGGGGCTTCCGTCCTGTGTGGGCGGCGTCTCAGTGGGATGGGCATGCGTGGCTGTGGTGCTGGTGGTTAGGGGCTGTGGAACAGTGCGTTGGTTGTAAGAAACAGCTCTGGAGACAGGTAGGCCTGAGTTCAAATCCTGGCTGCACTACTGGCTCGCTGCCTGGCCTTGGGCAAGCTCCTCCGTCCCTCCCAGGCCTCACTCTTCTCTCCTGTGAAGTGGAGGCAGCAATGGTACCCACCTCCTAAGGTGCTCAGCACAGCAGAGCCCCACCCCATCCGGCATCATTCCATAGCTGCGGCCACTTCATCTCAGGCCTGGTCTTGACTGGCCTGCCTCCCTCATCCTGCAGCCCCCGCCGGTGTCTGGGAACAGAGCGCCGATATCTAATCCACGTGCCTGGTTTGATGGAGACTGCCCTTTGTTCTGAAGGATTTAGATTTTTAATGACTAAGTTCACCTGAGTCCCGCGGGGCATTGACCACGAAGGTCTTTGACTCGAACCTCCCATTAGCTTCTCCTCCTCTCATGCTGAGGCTTTTGCAGAAAGTCGTGTAATGTTTTCTCTGTGTTTAAAGAAGGCTCCGAGGGCCCACCAGGCTCAGCCTGGCTGGCGTGATCCTGAAACAAAGTGTGGTCCCCAGTGGAACACGCCAACCTCTGCTCTTAAGTAAATTCAGGGGAGCATTTCTGCACGTGGCCTGGCTGCCTATATTTAGGCCTCGCCAGCCCTTTGAGTTCCTCTCCCACCACGTTATTAAGGTCACTTTGAGCACAAGAGGGCTAAGCCCCGGGGGGGGAGGAGAAGCCCCACCCCAGTGAGTAGAGCTGGAGTTTGCCCTCCCTGATCTCGAATTCATAGTTGGGTCTGACAGTTGTGCATTAAGAGACAGGAGACAGGGCCACGGACCCCAAGGAAGCAGATGGCCTTCCGCGAAAGCAGGCTCCCCCAGCCTCAGGCCTCGAGTCCCCATCTGCCTCCCCATTGACCCGTATCCATGCCCTTCTCTGTTGCTACGTCCTTGTCCCTACCTTGGCCCTCGTCACCTTTCGTGTCAGTGATTCTCATGGTCTCTGGTGTGTCTCTGCCTGTCGCCTTACCCTCACTCTTACCCTCAAGGGCTCTCCAGTGCCTGCAAGATGAAGCCCAACCTCCTCAGCCTGGCGTTCAAGGCCTTCTATGATCTGGCCTCCACATACCTTGTCGTCCTTGTCAGCAGCCGTCAGCAGTCAAAACCCCTTGAGAGGGAACTCCATGAGGACAGGAGCTCCGTCTGCCTTATGCCCAGATCGTTGTAGGTGCTCAGTAAATACTTGCTGAATGAACGCATGACTAAGTGATTGAATGGCTAAGTGAATGAATGAACGACGCAGCATCTGCCCAGCTTCCCTCTCATTCTTTTGCTCCGACAGCCTTTTGCTGCCAGGCCAGCCCTCCCACCCTCTGTGCCCACCTGCGTTCTACCGCTTAAGGCCCGGATCAGATCCTGCCTCCTCTGTGATACCCTCCCCGGTGGCCCGGCCCTGCTGACCATCTGTTGTCAGACACCCGGCACCTTCCTTGCTCCCTGGCCTCCTAGAGGCTGCATCTGTTCTTACCCTTGGCTGCACACCCTGAGGTCTGGGACAGGCAGCCTGCCCCCTCCTCCTTGGCCTCTCTGGGCCTTGCAGAGTTCCTCTGCAGCCTCTGGAGGATGTGGGAGGGAAGCCTGGCTGGATGGGATGGGACCTGGGCTGCCCGAGAGGGCAGAGCCAGCCCCAGTGGGGTAGAAGGATGAGGCAGAGATGCAGCCACATCACAGCTGGGGGATGGGGCCTGGTCCTTTCGAGGCAGAGCGTGATGTCCAGAGGGGCTGGCAGCTGACATCAGGTAGGGTCCCAGGCAAACAGGGCCATCAGGGAGGTACAACTTGGGGCAGTGGAGTGGCCAGAAAGTGACAGAGCTCAGAGAAGGAACCCCAGGAGCAGATAGCGTTCAGGGGTCCAAGGCAGCAGGAAAAAAGGGGCCAGGACCAGGGGTCCCGTCACTGGAGAAACTGTCCTTAGAGAGAAGAGGCTGTTAGGCGGGTGTCGGAGACCAGCACTCAAGCCCGGGAAACAAGGCAGGCACCCTGGGCCACACTCAGGGCCCAGGACAGGGCTCAGCTGGCCTAGGGGGTCCTCGATGGTGAGTCCACTCCCCACAGTGCTGGCTGCCTGGTTTAGTCCCTCTGGCCTCAGCTGGGCTGGAGTCCAGAGATACGGAGAGCCTGGACCTGCAAGTGGGAACCCAGTGGTCTCAGCGGGGAGGGAGATGAGGATGCTCCAGTGACACACAGTAGGTGCTTTGTAAACATGGACTTCGGCCACTGATGATAATGGTTGTCCCCATTGTGGTCACCATGCCTAAGTCACATATGTGAAATCTCCTCCATTGGAAGGCTTTAGAAAACATACACAGGCACACACAGACAGCAGCACACACATGTGCATGAGTGCATACACATACACACAGACACACGCACATGCACACACAGTCACCCACTCACACAGAGAGACACGCAGACACACAGTTCAGTGACAACAAAGGGACACCAGGCATGGAGCATGGGGAGGGACTGGATGACCTCCAGATGACCTCTGGAGCTCCCTCCTCTGAAGACTCAGGCCTGTTGATTCAAGGGTACACAAGAAGACAGAGGGAGTGGTGAGTCCATCTGGGTGGGGGGCAGGAAGGGGGGCCGGGAGGTCCTTGGCCAGACCCCAGAGCCCCGCCCCCTCCAGATCCCAAAGATCCATTTCTCCCTGGTTCTTCTGGGGTCACTCAGCTCTCAGAGGGAACAATTGCAGTAACAGTCCTCTGCTTTTGTGATCCTTTATCCTTTTCAAAGCCCTTTTGTGCACAGTTTCCATTTGTACACCCCCTGTGAGACAGGCTGGTATTCTTATCTCTGCTTTATAGATCAGGAAATCGAGGCTCAGAGGAGGTGCCGGTTGGTCGGAGCCCCCGTGGAGGATGGCCTGTGGAGCGGGGATTAGAACTGAGAGCGGGTGACTTTCTGCCCTGTCGCATTTTCCTCTGCATCTGATGTGTGGGCGTTTTTGAGGGCAGCCTCCCCCGGCCTGCATGAGTCCATGTTGCCCCGAGGTTTTCTGGTGGGTGGGGGGGGGTGTGTCAGAGCAGATATTGAAGGCGGAGGGTGGCCAAGTGCTGCCTCAAGTCATACGTGTGAAATCTCCTCCGTTGGACAGGTTTAGAGGACGCACACGTGCATGCACACACAGAGACACGCACATGTGCATGCATACATGCACACACACAGAGACACATGTGTGCACATATAAGTGCACACACACGGAGACACGTGCACCCACACACACATGCACACAGAGACACACACATCTTTCCCCACTTCAACCCTCCCTCAGATTGGCTTTGGGGGTCCTGATGGGCAGCAGGAGCCATTCCCAGCTCCCTCCCTCCTCTGCCCACCTGGGGCAGCCCAGCAGAAGAGTGTGGGAGCCGGGGAGCCAATGGGGTGAGGCGGGTGGAAAGAGACTAGGGACGGTCCCATCAGCCCAGAAGAGTGGCAGCTGATGGGCTGGACTCAGAATTTGTCAACATGGAGAGAGAGCAGAGAAGCGGAACAGCCCAGGCTCTCTATCTGGTACCCACTGAAGGGGTCTGTCTTGGGGCCCAAAAGGATGAGTTTCAGGAGGAGTTCAAAGAAGAGGTTAAGAGGAGTTTGGAGAGAGAGATGGACTTAGAGTCAATGGCTCAGAAAGGCCAGGAGTTGATTCAAGGGTACAAATGAAGACAAAGGGAGTGGTGGTTCCATTTGGGTGAGGGCCAGGGATGGGAGGCTGGGAGCCTCTTGGCCAGACCCCAGCCCCCCGCCACCTCCAGATCCTGAAGTTCAAGCACCTTTACGTTTTGAGGCTGATATCATGGACGTTGAGCAAAGGACCTTTCTCTTTCTTGTGTCCAGGGCAGACTCAGCATCTGAAATATCTTGGCACTGACCCAGGAGAGCATCGTTGGTGTTTCACATTCGTGTCCTAAAGTGCTCTTTGGGCCATCAGCTAAGCTTAATTTTTAATTATTGAGTTAGTAACTACTCCATCTCATGCCACAAAAGTAATTAGAAATTGTTTATAAGAATTACATTTAATGATAGTGAACTCATCATTCAAAGAATTCAGGACCAGGAAAAATATAAATTAGAAATAAAATGTTTCCTAGGAGGAAAAAGAAAATGTTATGTTTAAGTCATAATGTCATTACAGTTGCTATAATTGGGCCAAACATTTGACTCTGCACTCCCTGGTGGCCAAAGGGAAAAGAGAAATACTACTAGTTATCTAAATTTTACCTTTTCTATGTGGAAAAATCACCCTAGTATCTCTGGGACAAAATAAAGCTTTTATTGACCCTTCATTTTAAAATAATTTTTTCATCTGGGGCTTTATGTGGAAGTAGCTGAGAAATGGCAGTAGTAGATTTCCCAAGACTGTGTCTGGTGTTGTCTGTTCTCCATGTCAGCTGAAGGCATAATGACAAAACACAAAATGACAAAATCAAGCCAGGAGCCTAAATACACGGTCCAAGTGCACAGCTTGATCAAGGAGAAATCCTAGACTAGCTGGAGAAATAGTGGCAGCCTGCTCTGGTGCCCGTTCTCCAAATGCCATTTCTCTCCATCAGACTTCGGAGTCTTACTGGGCAGTAGACGGTTGAGGCAACCGTCTCCGGTAGGACGTGACATCCAGGTGGTGTTCGGGTGGGGGCAGCTCCCATTTAGTTTAGAGTGGTGATCCCCAGGCTTCTTTGATTGATAACGATCACCCATGAGGAGCCAAGTTTCACACGTACCCTGATAAATATGGTTATTCTTTATAGGTTGTCTGTAAGTACACCCAGGTCAATCAACTATGTACCTTATACATCACACATGAAAAGAAGTAATGAAAAGAGATGAGATTCAGATCCCTGTAGGTAGAAGTTAATTTCTTCCTCTTCCTGGTGGGTTGTCTTGCGCCCTCCTTGGGCTGGCACGGTCCTCTGCTAGTCCGGGCTGCTCACAGGAAATACCTGTGGCTCTGACTGAGCGCTGGAAGGGGCGGAGTGAATGCCCTCCCGCGATGGGCCAGGACTTACCATCACTCCCCCAGCTGCCTCTCCCCTCAGTTGGGATGACACTGCCGCAGGTTCTGCACCATCTCCCAGGGGTCCCGGTGGCAGTGGCAGCAGCGGCTGGATTGAGCTCCAGTTGTCCACAGTGGTAATTTGCTCCATGATGCACCTTACTAGCTGCCTTCCTCTCCCTGTCTGCTTCCATCTCCCCACCAGCGCATCCTGAGGTCGCCTCCCAAATAAACTACTAACACTCAACTCTTTGTCTTGGTTTCTGCCTCGGGGGAAATCCAAACTAAGACAGCTTTCTTTTGAGGGAATTGAGGAACCTATCAAGACTCTTGTTTTCCCACTTCAACATGGACGAGGGCCCCGAGTTTTTTTTTTTTTTTTCGAAACCAGTCCTGCATCTCTTCCCACAGATGAACAAATGGACCCTTCTCTAGCTGGCGTGATGCTTCTGGCCTGGAAGATTTCCTCATGACCCTTTCCAGGCCCCAGTGTGAGCAGGGAGGAATTCCTAACGCTCCCAGGGAGGACCAGGGCTGGAGCCCGTGGCTTCCTGCCAGGGGAATCGGGTGCAGAATGTCCCCCAAGTAACTGAGTTAAGCTCCCTGCTGTATAGAGTTATTGAATATAAACTCGTTAAATGTGAGAGGACAACTGCCAAATGCAATTGATTTTTGCTTTAGGACAATTGATCTCAGGCAATTCTTTCTGACAATAAGCAGATGAAGGGCCACTTGTCTATCACAGCCGCTCCTGGTTTGTGATAATAAAATGGAGCCATGGGCCCCCGGGGAGCTCATCTTCCTGAGTGCTCTCGGCAGCAGGGGTGGGGGACGTGGGCATCCATTTGCAGCATCTAAAGATGTTTTGCTTCTTTAAGTTATAAATAAAAATTCCTGGGTGGTAGTCCCAGGACCATCCTTGGACAGTTATTGACAGAAATGGAAGTAGAAACTGCTGCAACCTTGTGCGTCTTACTCCCTACCCTCTGCAGCCGGGTGCCACTGCCAGCTCCCCTGGCTGAAGACTAAGGGAAATCAGGGCCCAGCACAAGGCTTTGGTATGTGCCAGGGGATGCCCGTTGAATGTGGATTTCGGAGATGGAAAACTCCCCGTGGGCATTGACCTGAGAAATGACTTGGGATCTGGGCCACTGATTTCAAGGCTCACCTACTCTCCCACTTGGATTTCAAGTCCCTCTGAAAGCCGACTTCTGATGGAAGCTTCTGGCCCAAGTGGACACAGGGGAAAGGAGGCTGAATCTGGATTCAGACAGATGTGGGGTTGAATCTGGGCTCTGCACCTTGTTATCTGTGCGGCCTCTGACAAGTCACTGCCTCTCTCTGGGCCTCAGTTTCCTTTTCTGTAAAATGGAATGATTGCCTCATAAGATAGTCATAAATATCAAATGATATGATCCATGTAAATCACTCAGCATGGTGCCTGGCACATGGCTGTGTGACTTTGGGCAAGTTACCTTACTTCTCTGAACTCCATTTTCCCCATCTGTCAAATTGAGTTGCTAGCACTTACTTCCTAGGGTTGTTGTGAAGATGAAATTAATTAGATTCATGTGTGTGAAACATTTATCACAGGACCTGGCACATAGGAAGTGCTCAATAAAAGTTAGCTATTATCACTGTAATTACTATTCACTTATCTATATGGTGGAGCTAATAAAAAGAACACCTGTCTTGCCAACCTTAACCATGGGAGGGCTGCAGGATCAAATGAGATGATAGATTTCTCAAGGTCACTCATTCCTCCATTCAACAAGGATTTCTTGACTGCGTACCGTGTGCAGGCTGCGTCCGGAGCACTGGGGGGTGAGCAGAGAGCAAAATGGCCAAACTCATTGCCCACAGAGAGCCTCCATTCTAGTGGGACCGTAACTACAAGCATAAAAATTGAAGGAAAATACGGACTGTGCTTGATAATAGTAGGTTCTCAGGAGACAAAGCAAGCGGGGGCGAGAAATGGGAGGTGGGAGGGGGACGTGCTAAATCGGAGCCAGGGTCCCCAAGGCCTCTGTAAAGCCATTTGAGGAAAGACCTGGAACAGCGTGTTGCAGCTGGGATGTGTCACCCACACTCAGGGACTGCCATTGGCCCCTGCCCCCTGGTTCCTTCTGCTAGGAGTGGGCTGGGTGTGCTGCCATGAGGCCCAGCCACAGTCCCCTGCCCTGGACTGCGGTGGGCTCAGGCTTCTGAGGGAAGGAGCTGAAACATCTGGGCGGGGGTGGGGGATGGATTCAGTGACCCCTCCCTAAGGCCGCTCTCCAGCTGCCTCTGGCCTCTGTGGGTGGGGAGTGCAGACAGACTAAGACTTAAGGCTTCAGGGTGCTTTCCAGAAAGGACCTCTCCCGAAAGCAACCCTGAAGGTCAGATGCTGAGTGCTGTGCTCTCTATCTGCCCTTGTGCTCACCTGGAGCCTCACACCTGGCTCCC
Organism: Equus asinus; assembly: GCF_041296235.1. NCBI lineage: Eukaryota > Metazoa > Chordata > Mammalia > Perissodactyla > Equidae > Equus > Equus asinus. The sequence goes on from NC_091794.1 coordinate 85,665,218, forward strand.
CACACCTGGCTCCTCACACCTGGCTCCCCACACCTGGCTCCTGCCTTGCATTTGCCTTCCTTCTGCAAAAGCAAAGTGTGGTCCTGGTCTTGGAGGGATGATCTGCTCCTCCACCTACCCCTGTAGCTGCCTCTCCCGCCTGGTGCCCCTGGGCCCCTTCCCCAGGCTGTGCACCTCAGCTCCCCAACTCTGTGCTCCGAGCCCCCCTCCCTGATTCCGGGCTTGTCCCTCCGGGTGTGACTGATTCACCTTTCCCCCACTTTGTGTGCTCAGGCCCCCACCCTTGGGCACCCGAGCCTTGCATTCTGTACCCCATGTCCCATCAGGACGCCTGAGCTTCCCTCCCAGGTCTGGTACCTGTGGGGCCCTCAGCCCTGCTCCTTCCCTTCCCCCCAACAACCCCCCACATACACACACATACACACATGCACACACACACACCCCACTTCTGGAGTTCAGGTGGGTGGGACAGGGCAGGGTTAGCAGGGTGTGGTGGGAATTGCAAACCCTGCAGGTGGACATCCAAGGACATAGCAGGAGCCTCAGAAGTTCCTTACCTTTAGCCACTCGGAGGGGCCCTTCAGTGGTTCTGGGAGCCTGGAAACTTGCCTTCTCCCCTTAATACCTTGAACTGAAATTCAAGCTGCCGTTCACAGGCTGGGAGAGGGGATCCCTGCCACACTAGGACCATCAGGAACTTCGGGAGGAGCAACAGAGGAGGATACAGGGGGCTTCTCTGAGCTCCAAGCTCCTCTTCTATAAAATGGAGATGATAACCCCATATTGCAAAGCCATCTTGAGGTCTGGGTGAGAGGGTGGAAGTGAAGTGCTGAGCACCGTGCTTGGCACGTGGTAGGGAGCCCCACAAATGACAGGCGAGATGAAGAAGATGCTGCTGGCACTTGGGCATCAGTCATCTGTTCACTTATGGATCCTCCTAGTAGACACTTATTAAGCCTCTTCTGCTTGCAGGCCGATGCTGGAGACGCAGAGTAAACTAGATACGGGGCTGGTTCTTGGGGAGGCCACACTCTTACTGGGGCAGCAATGTCAAGTTACAAGGCCCTGGGGTCTCATCTAACAGATGAGATGGGGTGCCGGGGAGATCAGCCGTAGAGCACGGTCAGGGAAGGGTTCCTGTTTGACCCTGATGGGAAAGACCCCTAATGGTGGGGTTTTAGGCCACTTTCCCAGCAGGAGACAACATTCCATCCCCAAAGCTGGATCAAGCTAACGGCCACCTGTTATACTGGTGCCCTTGGGTCCTGCAACCAGAAACCTGGGCTTGAGAGAGTGGCCTGGCCAGCTATGGCCCCTATAAGGTGGGCCTGGACACCACTGCCCCCTCTCATTCCTTCGTTCAGCTGTGCCCACTATGTGCCAGGCATTCTATGCTCTGAAGTTATAGCAGAGAACAGAGCAGATCCCCATCCTTGGATTAATGGAGTTTTGATTCTAGTTGGAGGAAAGAGAGCCAGTAAAATGGGCCTGGTCACCCCTAGCTCCTCCCAGGCTGGGAATGGCCACTCCTGGTTCCTCCTAGACTGGATTTGGTCATCACTTCCAGCACCCAGGCTGGGCTTGGCTACCCTTGACACCACCTAGGTTAGGTCTGGTCATTCCTGGTCCCTCTTAGGCCCCAGGCTGGGCCTGGCCACCATAGCACCGCTCAGGCAGGGCCTGGCCACTCTCATTTTCCCCAGAAGAGCCTGAGAGGCAGAAGCTGGCAGGGGCTTTGGGCTGAGTCCCTCTGCCCAGGGGCACCTTCACCACTCCTGGTGTGGCTGTGTCCTGCCCTCCTGGCCAGCACTGTGGGGTGGGGGGCAGCTCCCCTTCCCTGTGTGTGGCAGTGAACTCTGGAATTATTTTTCCTGATTTAACAACTGCAAGTGTTTGCTGCAGCTTTACTGCCTTGAAAATGTTTTCTAATAATCCCCAGGTGTTTCTCTCGCATACAATAGCTTGGCTTGTTACAGCCCAATTAAATCCTTATTTGAGACGCTTAATTAAAACTCTGAACAGAACAAGCCATAAAGCTTGCTCCTTGCCAGCCTCACACCAAAAGTGCCTCTCCCTACCCCTACCTGCCACCCCTTGCCCAGGCCTGCCTCTGGCATTTGTGACTTCCGGTTTTGACTTGGTGGGGGATGGGGGCGTCCAGTTTCCTGCTTGGGGGTGGCTCATGGATACTGAGCTTGGTTGCCTGGAGACACAGAGCTTGGCTCCTTGAACCCTTGGTTCATAGTTCCCCACCTGGAATTGGCCTTTTCTGGGTCCCCGAGAGTGGGACCTCTCAGCCTCGGCACTATTGACATTTTGGGCCAGATGTTTCTCTGTTGTGGGGGCTGTCCTGTGCGTTGTAGGATGTTTAGCAGCATCCCCGACCTCTACTCACAAGATGCCAGTAGCACCCTCCCCACCAAAAATATCTCTAGTCATTGCTGTTGTCCCCTGGGGGGCAAAAATGACCCCCTATTAAGAACTACCATCTTAGAGGGAAGCACCATCCCAACACCACTGCTACGCAGGAGCCGAGGCCCAGCTGGGCAGCCCCTGGCAGCTAATTCTCACTGCCCCCCGACCAAGTTCTAGCAGAATGGGGAGCTACAGGCTGCAGAGACACCTCTGTCCCCCCTCAGGGAGCAGCGATGCCCTAGGACACCAGGACGTGCCTGGTGGGGAAGCTGAGAGGAGGGCCCTGTCTTAGAGATACAGACACACATCTCTGCCTGAAGAACCAACTTCTCTTCCCACCTTCTTGGTTTTCCTTTCTTCTCCCACTCCCTGCTCAGTGGAGGACAAAACGGAGCAGGTCCCTCGAGTAGCTCTGTCCTCCAGGTAGCACCTCAAGGTAGGGTGACCAGTTTGTCCCACCTGCTGAGACTTTTCTGGTTTTAGCGCTGAAAGTCCCAGGTCCTTGGGAGACTCCGTCTGAGCAAACCAGGATGGTGGGGAAGGCCTGTCTGTTGCTCATCCCACCAAGTGGTCCCTGAGGGACTGAGAGCACCGGCCGTGGAGGAAGGACTTGTCACCGACAAGCCATGTGCGCCCCGTGCATCATCTCATTCCATCCTGCAGCCTGGTGGGCTCTGTGTTAGCATCTTCATTTTAGGGAGAAGAAACTGAGGCCCAGAGAGACTTGCCCACAGGGACACGTCAGGCAAGTGGAGAGCGAGGATTCGAACCAGGCGTGTCTCTTCCCACTCTGTTCTCAGAGGCCTTTTCCACAAGATCCTGGAAAAGGCGGACTTCGACACTTTGGGTTTAGATCCACGAATGGTCTCTCTTTGGCCTTGGCCTGGCCGTGGAGGAAGTGGAGCCGCTTCCTGGTGCTGACCCCAGGCTGACGCAGAGGCAGGAGGTGGTGGTGATGGGCGAGCCGGACCCCCAGACATCAGCTAGGAGTATCCTTGGTCCTGCCCAGAGCCTCCGAAAAGTTCTTGACTTGCCTGGTGACAGTTTCAGCTTCCAGAACAAAGAGAACGTGACTGGAGGAGCTGCTGGTGACCTAATTCCGACCAAGAAGAAAGCAGCTGGTGAAGGGGCACCACGGGAGTCCGCTGTGTTTGTGACGTCCGGGAGGATGCAGCTGGACTTTGCCAAGGGACGTATGGAAGCTCAGAGGACACGAGCAGGGTTCCGTGGCCTAAGGCAGAAAATTAGGAATTGGAAAAATCACAGGCTCCTGTTTCCGACAGTGTGGTTTCAAAGTGACCCAGGAACTGGAAGGCGTGTGGGCTGGTTCCTAAGGAAACCTGCCTGGTTGCATAGGGAGCTCTCTGGAGAGCTGGGTTTACAGTGGTCGTATTCCAAGGATGGAAAGAAGGGGAGTTAATCAAGCAGGTATGTCAGAAGGGATGTGATTCCGGGAACACGTTGCTCCCCAGGAGGAGTTTCAAATGCTGAAACTTTCAGGCAGGACATAGAATTGCCTAGAGAAAATAACCGTAAGTCATGATAACGGCTGTTATTTATTGAGTGCTTACTGTGTGCCAGATACGGTGCTAAACATTCCCCATGTAATGGCTCCAGTCACCCCCCCCTCAACCCAGGGGGTAGGAAGTATTGGTCACCCTGTTTTTTCAGATGAGGAAACTGAGGCAGATTATGGCACCTGCCGAAAGACACACACATAGTCAGGTGGAGGCAGGATTGGGAAGCCACCTGGGTTCCAGAAGGGACCTGGGTTCAAGTTATGGTTTGGCCTCTTCCTTACTCACTGTGTGGCCTTGGGTCCGTTATCAATTTCTCTTTTCTAGAAAGCAGGTCGTGAGACTTGAAAGAATCCATCCGTGTGCTGGTCAAGACAGTGATGGGTGTGTAGCTTATGTCCAATAAATCGGGGCTCCCTTTCCTGGGAGAGACCTGTGATAACAATGTCCTAACAGTGTTGAGAGGAGAGCCTCTGAGTGGGCGGTGGAGTGGAAGAGGTGGGAGCAAAAGGAAGCCCAGAGGAGAGTAAAAAGTCTTTTCAGTTTCAGAAGAAAAGGGTTTTCTGTTGATGGGTGACAAGGAACACAGAGGTGACACTTCACTCCTGTTTTGCTTTCACCATTGAGGGGAACGATTTGAGCCTGAAAAGGGCAGCCCAGACCTCAGGGAAGGAAACAGCACCAGGGTAGGCCGTATAGGAGCCCCCCACCTGGGCGCTAGGACCACTCCCCTCGGAGATTCTTGAACCACTGCTGGTGACTTCTGCAGAGCAGAGTACGGGAGAGTCCTGGGAGGCCGGGGTGGGCAGATTTCAAAAGGGAGAATAGTTTCCAGGAACTACAGACCAGGGAACTTGCTTGAGGCTGACGTTTGTGAACCCCCAGACCCAATACGGATTCACCATAAGCAAAAACCAAGCTTTCTTAAAGACCTGTCATGTGTCACTTGCTATGTTAGGTGTAAGGCCAAGTTCTGCCGGACAAACTTCCTTTCTTGGACAGAGTCATTAAGCTTTAGACCAGGGGAATACATGTGCCTGAATTCAGCAAGGCGTTTGGGTAGGCTCCTCATCTCTCCTTGGGGAGCAGATGGAGAAGTGCAAAATCAGGAAGGATGGTTAGTGGATTAGTAACTGGCCAAGTGATTGCATCCCAAGGATGCTTGCTTATTAACGGTTCTGTCCACACATAAAGGGGTTTCTGCTGAAGTACCCCAAGGCTCGGCCCTTGGCCCACAAGGGTAGGGTATGGGTTGCTAGTGTAGGACCCAGTAAATGTGAAAGATCCAGGGCTCGGGCAGAGCAGAAGCTGAAGGGTGGTTTGGGTCCGGGATCTGCTGGGAAGCTCAGCCTCAAGAGTGCCCCACAGACAGGACTCACGTTCTCCCACCTCCGCTCTGCTTTCCTGCCTGCCTGTGGCTTCCTCACCCTACTCTCTGCCTTGGAGCTTGTGCTCACACGTTGTTCCTGCCCCCTCTGGGCCTCTCACTTGCACATGCTCTGTCATGACCTCTCCATCCTCTCTAACCTTGTGGCCTTTCAGCTCCCACTGCCAGTGGCTTCGTGCTCAGCATTGCCTAGGTCAGTTTCCCATGAGAAGGCCTCTGATGGGACCATCAACTTTTTACATGAGGCCATTGTTATGGGCCTTGGCCACCCCATGGATGGGCTGCCAGCCTTAGCCAATCATTTGAAGCCCTGGGGAGATAAGCTGGGGGGGGGGGGGTCACAAGATGCAAAACAGTGGTACCCAAGGGCTGCCCTTCTGAGGGATGTGGGAGGTTGAACATGACCACCATGAACAATAATGATAATTGTTATTATTGATGGCGTGGCAGGTATAAGCATGCTTATTAATTTCACTTGTAATTGTGGGAAATTGCAATTGCATTGGATGACAGCAGCAACATTTATAAGGATCTTGATGGCTCTGTAGTTTTCATGAAACCGCTCCCTCCCTCTGGTGGGTGTCTGCACAGCTCCAGACTTCGGCAGCTTTCCCTCCATCCCCACTGCTCTGCAAAGGTCACTGGCAGTGACTCTCTGTCTCGTTTATGAGTTCTCCCTGCTCTTCTGTTTGTGAAGGGCTTTCACCAGGCTGATCCAAATCGAGCAAGGCTAACTGTAACAGAGGTAAAGGTGGGGTCTTGCACACCGGCTCAGAATCCAACGTGAGTCAAGGCAGAGACATGCCCTGGGAGTATGTGCGGAAGAGTTTCAGGGGTGGGTTTTTTCCCCAGGAATCTTAGAATGATGCGCAGTGTGGTGTGGCCGCTAAAAAGAATCATTTTCCAAAAAATCAGGGCAGCATTATTAGAAGGAGAGGATCTAAAATGGGAGGTGATAGGACCACGATGCTCTGGACGCGAGAGACCATAGCTAATAGGATTGCATTTCGTTCTTGGCACCAACTGATAAAAGAGTTCTGAAGATGATAGCTGACATTTATTGAGAGCCTACTGGGTGCAAGATGCTATTCTACGAGTGTTCCATGGATTAATTCACTCCTCCTCACAATAACCCCATGGGATTGATGCCATTTTGTAGATAATAAAACTGAGGAACAGAGAGATTATGTAACTGCTTAAGGTTGCTCAGCTTAAAGTAATTTGAAACCTGGACCTCTGTATAATTATTTGAGAAATTGGGAATGAGAAAATTTTATGGTCCTATGGTTTGAAGGCAGAGCCCATGTTATATACGAGGCAGTGCAGGAAGCTCTTAAGAAGTTTCCTAGTTTAACATGACACTTGGGTGAAGTAGGGGCTACTGTGCCCATTTGATGGATGAGACCAAGCCTCCGAGAGGTGAACGAACATGTCCAAGGTCACCAAGCTAAGAAACGGAAAAGGGGATAAACCTGATCCGTGTTGACTGCGTGGCTGGACCATGTGTGGGAGAAGTCAATGCAGCTCCCTGGCAGGAGAACCAGATAACTGCTAGCGTTGTCCACCGATGGGCTGGGCTGCCGCGGGAGGGAGTCCCTCTGTCATTTATGGTGTGCAAGCGTGGGCTTGGCCATCTCCTGGCTCCATATTTAACAGGGAGTGCGGCTCTGGACCCGCACCTGTGAAGGGAGGGAGGGGACGCAGGATTCAGCAGAGAGAGAAATGTGGCCACAAGGCAGTGTCATCACGGACCTCTGCAAACCCCATAAGGAGCTCTGGAGCTAGGATGTCCCTTCCAGGTTGAATTGCTCTGGGACAGAAGAGCCTAACCCGTGTCCTGCATTGATCAGTTACTCTCTATGAGCCACCCCTGGAAGGAGGCACCACCTTGGGTGAGGCAACCCCAAAAGTGGGCTGTGGCTGAGGGCCATCCCGGCAGTGGGGGAGTAATCGTCTTCCTAAAAGGGATCTGGGCGGCTCATCACAGCGTCCACCACGCCCCCTCCTCTGTCTCCTGTGTGCCATCTACACACACCTTGCCCAGACTCACATCACGTTACTATTACTGTGAGGGTGCTTATTAATAGCCACCAGATTTCCTATTAACAAGAGGCTTTGGAATGTGCTGTCATATTTTGTCCTCCCAAATGCGCTATGAATTCTCCTATGAATGGAGCGTTATTGACACCCCCACTTGATCAGGCTCAGATGTTTAGAGAATTAGGATATTGGTTCAAGATTGCATATCCAGCAAGAGGCGACTCGGGAACTCACCAAATCCGGCCTCCTGACCCGGGCTGGAGTGCTCCTCCAGCCAGGCCCCGCTGCTCCCCTGTGGCACATGTGCAGGTGGCACCCTAGATTTGCCACATATGGTCACCCTCCCCGGTTCTTCCTCTGCCCTGATGCATTGAATGTCCCTTCCATGACCCCGCCCACAGGGCTTCATCTCCCATGTCAGTCCTGATGTCTCCAGAACCTGCGTCCCTCCCGAGCCTCAGGCGCACATTTTCTCTCTGTTATCCCCCCTAGACGTCCCGGTTCACCTCCGACTTGCCATGGCCAGCCCTGACCAACTCATCTGACCCCAGGGCTGGAGGGCAGGAAAGTAGATGAGCTCAGGCCCTGGGATCAGACTGGGTTCTAATCCTGGCTCACCTCTTACTGGCTCTGGCCTCGGGCAGCCACTCAGCCTCTTTGTAGCTCAGCGTTCTCATCTGTAAAATGGGGGTAAAGATGGTGCACCCACCTCACCAAGTTGTGAGTATCAGCTGAGCTGATGCATGGAAAGTGCTTAGGACAGGGCCAGGCCCATAGTCAGCGCTCCGTAAACATGAGCTCTTCTGATTATTGCTTGAAAGTACCACCACCCACCGAGTCCCAGGTGGGAGCCTGTGCTCCCTCATCCTTTGCACCTGATTGGTCTCTGCCTCCCAGGTCTGGGGCACGTGTCCCCTCCTTCCTTCCCATCACCACTGCCTCATCACGGCCGGCTTCCTCTTCCACCTGGACTCAGTTTCCCGGGAGGTCTGCCTGGTCCATCCTCTGCTGTTCGGCCACCAGGACTTGCCTTTTCTAGCGTGAATGTTTCATCATGGCCCTCTTCTGCTTCCAGTCCTTCTGTGGCTCTCTGTCGCCCTCAGGTTAGGTTCAGCTTCCTGAGGTGAGCATTCAAGGCCCTCTGCCAGCCCGCCCACACCTGGTTCTCCAGCCTCTTCCTGCCCCTGCAGGCCCTGGCGTCTCGCCTCACTAAACGCCTGGCATCTCCCTTGCACAGCTGCCTCTTGACCTCTCACCTGGGTGCTCTGCCCTCCTTGGAGTCCACCTCTCTTATTCGCCAAGCTCCGGGAAGCGCAGAAAGCGGCATCCTGTTCATCTCTGTGCCCCAAGGTCCACTCCTCATAGGTGTTCAGTAAACCCGAACACAAGGAAAAGCCCACAGTGCGAAGGGTGCTAGCTTCACTGGTGAGCAGGGGTCAAGCTTTCTTCTGGGAGCTGTCCCCATCAGGCCTCACCTGCCCCAATTCCCAGGCCCCGTCCTAGCCCTGTCTGCCTCCCCCGCCGGCCACATGCTGTCTGCCACTGAGTTGCCGAGGACTGGCCACAGCAGCTCTGCCCAGCCCGCTGCCCAAGCCAAGCCCCCTCCATCAGTGCAGCCTCCAGGACCACGCCAGGATGCAGGCACCTCTGGATGCGGGCCACCACTGGTCCTGGGCCCTCCCCGCCGCCTGGCTGGGAACCTTTACTGTTACTGTCACCCTTTTGTTTCCTGGGCCTCAGCTGAACCCTCTGCTGATGCCAAGAGAGGCAAATGACCTGAGGCATGGCTTCAGCTCCCAAGGTTCTTAGAGTTCAGTTGGGAAAGGACAGGTTCTTGGGAAGGGCTCCTTTTGGAGTCCAAGAGACCTGGCTTTGAATCCCAGCCTCTCCCCTTGCTGGTGGTGTGGCCAGTGATGGGCACGCCACTTTCCCTCCTCAAGCCTGGTTTTTTAATCTGTAAAATGAGCATCCTACTTAAAGATGAGAAGACAGGCTCAGAGAGGTGAAGTGACTTGTCCAAGGTCACACAGCAAGAAAGTGGTGGTGCTGCCTCTGGAGCCCGTGTGCTTCCCTCCAGCATTTCAGGGTAATCTACAGCCCTCCTGCCCCCAACATACACCAAGGAAGGGGCAGCTGGGGAGCAGGGGGGTTGTGGTCCAGGACCCAGTCTCCACACCCACACGGACTGTGAAGGCAAAATCATTTTCCTTCCCAGGAAGCTCATGGCCTCAGCAAGGCCTGGACTTGAGTCTGCAGCTAAGCAACTCTCCTGCTTATCTGATCCCAGTGGCCCCTGGGGGCTGCCCTCCCTGCTCCCTGGAAGTCCAGGGACCACCAGCAGCTGTGGCCCCAGGCTCAGGGGTTTGCAGCTGCCCAGCTGCCCCAGACCTCACACCAGTCCCTTGTGACTACATCCATGCTCACATCGGTGCTCACCAAGGAATGATGTCATCCATTCCTTTAAGGAGTCTCAAGATCCTATAAATGCTTTTATTTGCTATCAGAGGAAATGGATTTTTGTTTCTCTTCCTCTTTTGTAAGTTGGGCCCCAGCCCAGGCAGCCCCCTGGAACTCAAATATTAAACACGGCAAATTCACGGGGGCTTACCTGGGTGGAGACCTTCAGGAGTCCAAAAGCTTCTCCGGAACTTCTGGCCAGTCCTCCCAACAGCCCTGGAGGCTGTCCTGAGCCAGCGACTCCTGGAGTTCTCCCAGGCCCCAACCAAGGATGTGGGGACATGGCTCACCCTGGGGCGAGGGTACTGGCCCTTCCAAGCTGGGAAGTTAAGCAGGATCTGGTGACGCGGGACCCAGATGCTACAGACATGGCTGTGCAGGGAAAGCCCAGCCCAGCGGACACAGCAGAATGGGATAAGGACAATTGGTGCCCATGCAGATGGGGCATCATGACTATGCTCATGGTTCAGAAACAGGACCCCAAGCCTAAGGGAGGAGGCTGGGAGGGCTGGGGAGGGCGCAGGACTCCACCCGGCGGGCCTGGGCTCTGGAGGCCATAGTGAGGATGGGCAGGCATTGAGAGCCTTGCTGTGGTGTAGTGGTTAAGGGCGTGCGCTCTGCAGCTGGGCTGTTTGAATTCCTGCCTCTTTGTTACTTGGTCGAAGATCTTGGACAACTTCCTTAATCTCCCTGTGCGTCAGTTCCCCCATCTGAAAACTGAGATGAGAATAATGGTACCTGCTTCACAGAACTTCCATGATGCTCAATGGAAATGGCTGAGAGCTTAGCATGGTGCCTGGGATGAAGTAATCGCTCAGTAAAAGGGGTGTGTAGTTGTCATTGTGTTGTGGGTGCCGTATGGGAGAGGCTGTGAGTCAGGACTACTTCAGGCTAAGACCGTGGTTGAGACAAGCTCTGATCCCAGGAAGACATGCCAGAAGAGGACCACGTGGACCCCAAGTGGGTGAGCATGAGGGGCAGCCAAGCTTTTCTGTGTCCTCTGCACGGTGGGCAAGGCTGGGCTGGGAAGCCGTGGGGGCCCAGGCATGGTCTCCCCAGAAGGATCCCAGAGTTCTGAGCGTGTGATTCTGAGGGGCTATTTTGCTAACGGCTCCCTCTGCCACACCAGACTCCAAGCAATTAACCAGCCGGGCCCCAGGGAGGAGCGCTCCGCAGCAATCAGAGGGTAACCTTGACCTCCTTCGCACGCTGCCGCAGCCGCCTCCTACCTCCCGTCTCCAAGGTGCTCCGGTGCTGTTGAAGGGCAACTCCTCCCGACACGGGGAGCGCTCCTCCTCTGCAAGCCAGAGCCGTGGGCCCAGGCTCCTGGGCCACAGACGCTGAACTGGCATCTCCTACCCAAGACGATTGGCTTCATTTGGCCTTTACCCGCCGAGAAATTGTTCATGGCCCCGGGCACCTTTCTTGGAGATGCATAACATCCTCAGCTGTGTGTGTGTGTGCACAATATCTTTAGCGTGCACACGTGCACATGCACACGTGTGCACACACACAAAGGGGAGAGGGATGGAAGATGTGTGTGCATGTGAGTGTGGGGGGGGTGACACCTGTATGCATATGTGTGAAGGGAGAGGGCATGCGTGTGCTTGGCTGTAGGAATATTATGTAAGTGTGCAGGGGTACCAGGGGAGTGGGGAGGGTGGGGCATGTGATGAAGGAGATGGGAGCTGCACTCATGGAGAGGATGGGGGAGCGTGTATGAGCATCATGTGAGCTCACAGGAGGCTGGGGAGGGGGAGGAGGTTGAGGGGCCGTAGGGCTTCGTTTTAGGATGTAGTGACAGTGTGCTCCCCGGCCCCCCTCTCCACCAGCTCGGGCCTGTACGTTTCAAATACTTCATTGTCAGCCCTGGTAAAGCCTTTATTTATAAAGCGCGGGTGTTTCATTCAGCTTAACTGAAAAGGCCTTTAAATCACCGCAGCTGGGAAGGGCTAATTGCAGATCGAGTTGTCAAGGACTCTCTTGTCTGCTTTTACCATCTGTGACATAGTGAATGCAAAGATCATTTTAAACATAGGCAGTTAATGTAGAGAATAATTTGAGAGCTTTAGATATTTATGGTAAATTATTTAACTTTATAGTTGCGTTTTATTGCCTCATTATTCTATGTGTGAAGAATCTTGGCGTTTTCTGTGACTCGGCACTTTGTGGAGTTTCTCTCTGCAACACTCAGGAGTAAAGTTACTCTGCACTTATGTGAGATCTGGGCACATTGCAAGTCCTCCCTCTCTGATCTTGGCCCATCTGGCTGGCGGCCAAGCCTCCTTCTGGCCTTGCCATCAGGGTCTCTGGGCGGGCTTGGGTGCTCAGCAAAGCTCTCGGGGGCTTCTCACCACCAAGCCAGCCTGCCTGCTTCCCGCCACCCTGTAGGTGGGATGGCAGCCCTGCCAATCACAGCATCGCTCCACCGCCATCCCTGCTGTGGGCTCTGTAGTGATGCCCCGGGGCCTGGGAGGCGGAGTAGGGGCAGGCAGGCGCTCTGGGTGGATGGTGCCCAGGCACAGCCTTTCATTTGCATTAAAGCTATTTGGAGCCTCCATCCTGGTCCCTTTCCCACCCTGCCTGATTTCTCTTGGGGCAGGCTCTCATCCTTCACCTGCTTGAGTTGTCATGATCACTGTCAAGAGGTGAAACTTCCCCATTCTTAGATTTCTTTGGAATGTTTGAAACTTAAGACGCCCTCATCCCATCCCTCCCTGCCGTGGTCAGAGGGCATCCTGGCAAGAGCGTAGCAGCAGAGGCTGGTGGTGCTCTGCTGGTGTCCCCTGGCACTCGCGATCCCAGGTGTGCTAGCAGGGTTTTGCTTTAGCACCTGGGACTCCTTCCCCAGGTGAGAGGGCCAGGTGCTGATGCCTCAAGAGCAGCCCTCAGCCAATGGTGCATAGCAATTGCAGGATACGTACCCCAGTTTCTCTGCTCCTCTCGCGGGATAATCCTGGGGCATAGTCCATCCTGTCTTCTAGAAGGACCCAGTGGGATTGAGCCTGAGTTGCCTTTGGCCATAATCTACTCAGCAGCACTCCCCTTTTTGGCTCCCTTCCCTTCCCTGGCCACTTCCTCTCCCTTCACAACTGTTTCCTGGCATCGCCTCTCACATACACTCCTTGAACTCAAGGCCGTGTCTCAGGGTCTGCTTTTAGGAGAAATTCTACTAGGCAGACATGAGTTGAACCACAGCACTGCCTGCCTGATGGGCTTGGAGCTGTGACCCTTGAACTCTGCTTCCTCAACCCACTGGCTTGACTTTGGACATGGTGTGTCCTTGCTTTGGGCTCTCTCTTCACAGTTCAACCTTGATCAGGATTTCTCAGAGGGGAGAGGAATGTCCAGCCAGCCAGAGCTATGGCATGGCCCCTAAATGAAAGTGCTGTGGTTTCTAAGGGCTGACTGTATGCTTGGGAGGGGTAGGTGACTATTTTCTGTGAGGCTCCAGTTCCTATATCAAGGTCTAAAATGGCAGCATCAGGTTCAAACTCAATGGCTGTGGAGGATTAGTTTGAACCCCAAAGTTATTAGCTGTGGAGCTGAAACTGTCACAAGACACCTCTGAGGAATGTCGGAATGACCTCTCCCCCAGGTCTCTGGCTAGAAGACTGCCACTCATTCTTCAAGGCTCAGCTGAAGTGTCACCTCCTCTGCCAAGCCTTCCCCAGCTCCTTCAGGCTTTGGCCGATGTGTTTCCACAGCTCTTTGTTCTTAGCTTGGTAATTGCACTTCTCGCATTGTCTTGTCATTTATCTGTCTCCACATCTAGTCCCTGACCAGGCTGGCAGCTCCTCCAGGGCTGGGACTGTGTCAGTTCATCTTCTTTGTCCACAGAGTCCAGGGCCTTGCACAGCCATAGTTCAGGGAACGTGACCTCAATTAATGGACGGATGAGTGGAAGGGTGGGTGGATGGATGGATGGATGGACTGAGGGAGGGGAGGGGAGAGGGATGGATGGGCTGGTAGGTGAGTGGGTGGATGGATGGACAGATTGTTGGGTGGGTGTTGAAGAATCATGGCATTCTGTGTTCAAGTCAAGCTTCAGAATCAAGAAACATCCACTTTCTCCAATGACGCTGTATTCTTGGGCAGTCGGCTCCTTGGGATTCTCCCTGGAAGCTCAGAAAGAAGGAGATAGTGAGTCTGGGTCCCTGGGAGTAGGGTGTGGGCTCCTCTAGGCTGAAGACAGGGGGTCCCTTTCTCTTGGGCTGTGTGAGGAATAGCTGTGGAGGGGAGGCTGTGGTCCAGGGAGACTTCCTCCCCCACCTTCTCCTGGAGCCAGCCTGTTTCTCCACCATCCCTGCCCCTACAGCCTTACAAAGACACCTCAGTGAGGAGTGGGAAGAGAAATCAGCTGGGAAGGTGCTGCTAACACCCTTCATTGAGGGTGCTACTTTGGGAGAGATTAGATAGAAAAGGGCCCCAAGTGTGACCTGCCTAATGGGGGCAGAGGGAACCCGTACACAACTCCAGCTCTGCAGCAGGAGGTCTGGGGGGCAGCAGAGGCCAGCAACCTATAGGGCAGGAAGCAGGAGTGCCTTTGAGCTCTACTAATAACAACTGGGGGCTTAGGGTGCAGAAACTGAAAAGCCACCTTCTGCCATTTGGTGGCTACTGTTGTGTGGGAAGAAGGCAGAGATTCCAAGGCCTTTCCTCTGCCCCAAGATGCCCCAGCGGGAAAGGTCATCCCACTGCCACACCTGAGACCCATCGGGGGCACCTTGGGAGTGGGCCCCACCCACGCCTTCTGCCTAGCAGGGACCAAGGAAGCCAAAGAGGATCAGAGGCCCCTGTGTGCATGTGCATACCTGGTCTACACACGCCATCCTGTGCACGGCATCATGTGTGTGCGTATGAAATTCACCATGCCTGCTCTTGCTGCCACCACCCCAGACATCATGGCGATCTCCATGAAGACTTGCTCTGAGGCTTGTGTCCCAGAAGGGTGGCAGCCCCTGGGAGGCAGGCAGACATGAGGGGCTGTGCCTGGAAGGGAGGGTGTGCCATGAGCCCCAGCTGCAGGGTAACCAGGGCTTGCCGTCATCCTGGCCCTCTCTCTGGGGTCCCATCTCCTCCTTGTTGATTCATCTTCTCTTTGACCCCTCTGGCCTGCCCTGTGGTCTCCAGAGCCAGAAGCCACCCCTAGCCCCAGCACTCCTGAACATCCACCGTGGGGGTGACCCTGTTCAGGGGTGCTCTGAATGTCAATGCCCGGTATGTTCTTTCTGTTCCTGCCCTTGCTTCTTGTTCCCTGTGACAGCCGTGCCAGTCCCCAGCCGGCTTCAAGCCATGTCCCAGCTTCCTGTCCAGCCTGGTCCTGTCGCCCTCTTGGCTGCCCATTCTGTGTGTGCCAGGCTCCTCCTGAGATGTCCCGAGGCCTGGAATGCCCTGATTAATCCTCAGCCTGATCTCACTCTTCGCTGCGGCCCTCCTGGCTTGGGCCCTCACGGCCCATGTGACAAGATGATTCTGGCATGGAGGCATCTGCACCTTCGCCAGGCCAGAGAGGGCGCCATGGAAGGGAGGGGGTTCTGTCCTCTCCCCAGGGCGGCCCCCAACAGCAATTCACTGGCTTCTTCTCCCTTCCCTCCTGGCTGCTAGGCCCGAGGGTTTGTAGCCACCGCCTACTCTTTCATCCCTATACCCACCCTCAAAGCACCTCCTTGTCCACACTGACCCAATCTTCGTGATTCCCAGAGCCCGCAGGTCCCAGAGGCTAGGTAAACAGGAAGGAGCCATTTAGGGATCGGGGGCAGGACCTCCAGCTGCCCGAGATGATCCCTTCTGGGCCAGGTGCACTGAGCTACAACTTTCCCCTTTATACTACCCTCTCTGTCTCCTGTTGAAGCTCCTGGATTCACTCCCCTGTCCCCACCAGTGTGGGGGGTGGGTGGGTGTGAGTGTGCATGAGTGTGAATCTGGTATGTGAGAAAGTGTGAGCGGGCATATGAGCATGTGTGCAAGTATGCAAGTGTGTGTGCGTCTGACAGTGCGTCTGTGAGGATGTGGGCGTGAGTGATGGCGTGTGGGTGCTGAGGCTGCATGTGACACTGCAAGCGTGCGAAGCTTGGAAGGCTGTTTGCCTGCGTGCATGTGTGTGCAGATGCGAGAATGCGTTGTTGCAGTGTCTTCTTCACGCATTCATTAATTCAGCCTGGATTCTTAGTGAGCCCCTGCCCTGTGTCAGAGGCACCCTGGGGGACAATATGGACAGAATTCCTGTCCCCCACAGGGTGGACAGCAGTGGGAGAGACAGACTCAAACAGGCCTCAGCACCCAGAACCGCGCCTGGCCCCTGGAGGTGCCCAGAAAGCATTTGTCGAATGAAAGAGTCAAAGTTAAATAATCGTATCAGTGTATCGTTAACGGTGGTCACTGATGTCAAGGAAAAGCGCCGAGCACCCCAAGATCATATATCAGAGGAGCCTAATTTCAACTGGCGGGTCAAGGAGGGGCTCGGTTTTGAAGTTTCCTTGCTGTGAGCATCATGGGATGAAGCAAGACAGAGTACTGGTCAAGAGCTCGGACTGGAAACCCAGCTCTGCTGCTTATTAGCTGTGTGACCTGAGCAACTGTCTTGACTTCTCTGTGTCTCCGTAGCTGCAGATGAGAATGATCGTGGCTCCCACCTCTCAGGGTTGTGGTGAGGGGTGAAGACATGGAAAGCACTTAGGACAGTGCCTGGCTCCTTGGAAGCTGTCGTGAGTGTTCCCTTGAATTGTTACTTCTCCCCACCCCAGGTGCTGGGAGGGGTGTGCATGCGTGCACCACATGTATATGTGGGTCTGAGCAACAGCGTGCACATGGGAGAGCGTATGTGACAGAGCAGGTGTGGGGATGTGGGTCCATACCTCCCAGCCATGTGTGTTTGTGTGAACTCTCATGTATGGAACAGTGCAAGCACGCTGGGGAGGGCTGTCGGCGTGTGTGTGTTCGTGTGTGCACCATGCCAAGAGAGGCAGCGTTCCGAGAGCACAGGCAGCCCTCGGAGTGTGTGTGGGGGAGAATATGCCCGCTGCTCAGGTATGCTCATGCATGACTGCACACGAAGTGTGCTGCAAGGCTTGTGGGGAACATGTGATTGTGTGACTGCAAGAGAGCAAGCGTGTATGTAATAAGGAGAGGGCTGCCGCAGGAGCCGCCGCAGCAGCAGGTGGGCCCGGGGCTGCCCGGGCTCCGTCGGAGACTGCCGAGTTTTAATTGTCCGTGGAGGTGATGGAGCTCTGGGGAGCTGTCAGCGGCCCTCTGAGGCCTGCAGTGGCTCCGTGCCCTACTTGTTGGCCAACATCCTTCAGCTCGGCTGGCAGCCACCGCCCCTTCTTCCCCTCCTCCCCGACTTCCGGCCCGCCTCCCTGCTCCCTCTCTCTCCAGTGGCTACCTGACCCCCCGCCACCTCTTTTCTCTCTCCATCACCTTCCTCGCTCTTTAAAGACACTCAGGCCCGTGGGCTGTTCTGTCTACCCTGGACCCTCCCTCAAGAGGCTGAGCTGGGCCTGGAAGCGGGCACTGCTCCCTCCCTGCAGACCACCCCCCCACCCCAGACTTTTCCTTTAGCTAAGAGACCTAAGGCAGTACTCTAGCTTGAACAAATGGATTGTTCATATGCAGATCTGATTCTGATTCCCTGGGTCCAGGTACCACATTTTGAGTAGCAAAGACCTGAGGCCTTCAGGGGCCAGCTGTGGGGCAAGTGGCCTTTCCAAGGACTCTGTGTCCTCCCCACTCATCCTCTCTGGGTGGTGGGCTGAACCAGGCCACCTCCCCCGGAAGCTGTAGGAGCAGCAGCTGCACAGGAGACCCCAGCCCTGGAGGACCACAGCCATAGTGCTCATCCGTGCTCTGGCTGGCCGGCCTGGGAACCTGAGCACTGGAGCCCCTCCCCGAGAGCTGCCTCTCACCAGCACCACCTCCCTGTTCCACCTGCCCCACCAGGTCAGCTGGACAAACTGGGGTGTTGTCCTGAGAGTCTGCAGGAAACACGCCTTCTGCGGTGTCCTCAGCTGTGCTGGCTGAGCGGGCTGCGGTGGAAACAGCAGAGTGGCATTCAGGAGTCGGGGAGGGGGAGGACATGGGAGCAGGTCAAGGACCCTGGGGAGGACTCCTTCCCACCTGCAGCACCTCTTCCAGGCCCTCAGTTGCAGCTTGGCATTCCTTTGAGGGCACACCCTGAGAGAGACACAAACGAGCTGCTCCCCTGCAGGTGGGCTCCGTGTCATTGGCTACCTGACATTGCCTGACGTATGGGTTTATCATCTGAGCCCCTCAGCGAGACTCTAGGCTTCGGGAGGGACTTTGTTCAACATCAGATCCTCACTGCCTAGAACAGTGCCTGGTACACAGTCAATGCTCGAAACCACTTACTGCATGAAGGCACAGGAGCCTGCAGACCCTCCTGGAGAAAAGCAACAGGAGTAATAAAGAAGGGGGGTGACGTGCCCCTCACCCCATCCCTCCCGGAGAATGACCAGGATGGCTTCCGGGAGGCAACATGGAGCAGATGATAAGCAGAGGCTGGTCAGACAGGCCTGGCCACAACCCCTAGTTTGGCCACTAACAGCTGTGTGCTCCTAGACAAATTCTTCCCTCCACCTCTCTGTATGCTCGACTGTGAGACGGGAACCATAGTCCCCACCTTATCTTGGCCGTGAGAAGTCTCGAGGCATCCTTTCAATGGAGCTCCAGTGGTGGTCCCTTTACCTTCCCTCCTGTCACCCCTGACCCCAGCTGGGTGCCTCACCACTCCACCTCCCTGGTCACCAGGCAACCAACCATCTAACCATCTAACCAACCAACTAACCATCGCGTGGTGATGCGTGACCCACTCCCCCTCCCAGAGACCCAGCTCAGAGCCCTGTGATGATGGCAGGTGAGCCTCAGCTGGCCCCCTCTCTCTTCATGCACCCTCCAGCCACTTGCTTCCATGGTGAAGGCTGAGTTGACTGAGGCAGCTCAGGAGAGCGGAGCGGGCATTGGTTCTGGAGCAAGACTTCCTGGGTTTAAATAGCACCACCACTTAGCGAGCAACGGACCCTGGAAACCTCCCTGAGCCCCAGTTTCTTCAACTGGTTAATGTGTTGTTGTAAGAATGAAATAAAATAATTCATGTCAAACACTTTGCACAGTGCCTGGTGTGTGGTCAACACTCAATAAGTGGCAGCTGTGGTCCTTATTGTCTTTGGATATAGCTATTGTTCTCATGGGCAGGCCAACGGGACAGGAATGGGGAGGAGGGATGGATGGATGGTGGGAGCTTTCGTTTCCTCATCTGTACATAAAAGAGCAAGACAGTCGTTCATATCATTTCTTCCTGCTGTGGACCCTAAACGTATCCGTTGCTATGTTCTACACTCTCTTCCGGGGTAGGGGGTGGGAGAAAGAAGAGCCAGCCCCACCCACGGAAGCCACATCTTCCCTGGACTTGGGGCTGACATTGGGTGGGTGGGTTCGACTCCGGGTGGGCGGGGCCTGGCGCACTCCCCCGGCCCCCACCCGTGCTTGTTATTAGCACCCACGGATGAGGGTGAGGTGAATCCCTGAGTCTGCGTGGGAAGGGTTTAGGTGTCCTCGAGGATGTCCAGGTATGTCCAACGTCCAAACCATGCGAACTGATCCCAGGAGCCAGGGAGGCAAATGGCACCCGATGGGGAGGGGAGCGCCCTGGGCAAAGACCCTGTGTGGCGCATTCAGGCTGTGGGAAGCTGGATGCCCACATGGACCCCAGCTAGCAGGGGAGCGGTAGTGTGGTGGGAGGTGGGCCAGAGGGCTGGGCAGAGGCCAGGCCACACCAAGTTCCATAGGCCTCAGGAAGATTTGGGGTTTATCTTAAGAGCAATGGGAAGTGTCCAATGGTTTTAAGCAGGGCTGTGGCCTGCTCAGATTTGAATTCTTTAAATATCCCTCTGGTGACTGTGTGGAGAACAGGTGGGGGGTCCACGGTTTGGTCCTGCTGCTTCTGCTACAATGAAGTCAGACTCTTTCCAAAGGAGATTTGCTAGGACACTGAGGACACGAGGAGACCCAGACACGCTGGGACACATGACTTTGTGGAGTGTTGTGGTCGGGTTTGTTGAGTTGCAAGGAATAAAAGCCCACTTAAGAGGACTTACTGGCAAGATGCATGCAGATTGGAACCATAACTGGAAAGCCTTCAGAATCCAGGCAGCTCTGGAGAGCAGCCTCTCTCTGTCTCTCTCCCTCTCTCACCTTCCATCCTCTCCTCCCCCATCTCAGGGGCAATGTGGTTTCAGCCTTCTGAACTGTGACTTTCTGTTCTCCTCCCTCCTTTTCTGCCCCCTGCAATCCACGGCTTCTATGCCCCCGTCACTTGGGCTTCCCGGGGTGCATCAGGCCCTGACGACACCTTCATCATCTTTCATCTGCTGCTCCTGCCACTGACCAGCAAATCTTTCCTGCGTTTCTTAGTTCAGATCCCAAGGGAAGAAATCTGATTGGATCAACTCTTCTTTAGGAGCCAGGTCATAGATTGTTTGTCTTTGGGTCAAGTGTCTGCCCTTTGTCCAATCAGCTCTGTCCAGGAGGTTGTGATACAAAACATGACCCCCAAGGAGCAAAGGCTGTGAAGGGGCACCTCCCCTTGGAGAGGGGGAGATGGAGCAGGCATGTAACCAGCTTGCTCCAGACCCGGAGCGTTCCTGTGCCAGAACTCCAAGCTCCAGGCCTTCTAGACCTGACTGCTCAGTTGGTTGTACTGGGAGGCCAAAACCAGGCCTTTGAGCTCTGGGTGGACCAGAACTGGACACACCCAGCCATAGGTAGGACCTAATGCTAGCCTGGTGGTTCGCTAGCCCATGCCGTTGGTCCCAACAAGGGAGTGTGAATGGTTCCATGCAGGACAGCCCCACAGTCAGAGCGCATGTTGTAATGGGGGCTGGCAGATCCGGAGTCCTCTTCTGTCTCAGTGACTGGCCCATTAGACTGGCAGAATATCACACTTAGAGGGGCAGTTCAGTTTGTAGAAGTCATCATAACCAATAGCAATTCATCTGTCCCTGACCCACCCAGCAGGCAGTACTTCTCTAATATCATGAGGTGGTGTCTGAGCGTGGTCAATGCCAGCCTCTCGTGGTCTTCAATATGTATAATCCGCACATCTCCAGGAGTAGGTTGATGGCAGCTGGCTCTAAGTTTTCGCATCTCCCCGTATTCATGATCTATGCAATATGACTGCAGCAGCTCCCATCAAGAGGGAAGCTGTATTTTGACCAATGGATTGGCAGGAGGGACATTGTGCCAATTCTAACCCTAGACTTCAAGACTCCTTACATGCTTTTACTCTCTCTTGGAATCCTAATGTTGCCATATGAATGAGCCTGGTTTGCCTGCTGGATGGTGAGAGACTGGCAACCAAGTCATTCCCATTGCCCCAGTTGATAGTCAGCCAACTGCAGTCGTTAAATGAGGCCATCCTAGATCAGCTAGCCCCTACAGACCACGGACACACAAGTGAGCCCAGCCTAGGTCTGCCTAGCCTGGGCCACATCAGTAGAACCATCCAGTTGATCTGGAGACTCATGAGCAATAGCAAATACATATTGCTTTAAGCCACTGAGTTTTGCAGTGGCTTGTTATGCAGCAATAGCTAACTGATACATCACCCTGCTGGGAGACCTCCAAGGATGTGTTGATCTGTGCTTTCTAATTCAGTCCCTGAGCCTGGGAGGTCCACTTCTCGAAGGCAGGACTCCAGTGTGGGTGGACTCAAGATGCGATGATGACTCTGTATATTGATAGATGCCCCGTAATCTGGGTGCTGTGTGTGCCAGGCAGCTGCGCTTCCTGCCACTTACGGAGAATTTGCTGTAATGCATTGTGATACATTAGCATAATAATTGCCGAGCATTCGCAAATGAATAGCTCACTGACTGATGGATTTTGTACAGAATCTGTGAAGGTTACATCGAGGGTGAAAACATTTCACTGTGTCAATGAACATACTTAATTTTTCTGGAAGTGCTATTTAAATTGCGTTGTGCAATGACATTAGCATAACAAAGACATAACGCATTCGTTTATGCTGTAGTCGGGAACACTGCCTTAATCAGCGGACATGATTTGGGGGGGCGGGATGTGCAGAGAGTGGCCTGGGAGCCTCTAAGAGCAGCCCCATTGGGAGCCCACGGCCAGGCTGGGAGGCCCCAACCCTGCAGGTCCCGCCCCTGGACTTGGCTCCAGGGGCGCTGGGGACTCTGGCAGTGGATGGGCCCTGTTTATTGGCTTGTTTCCTTGTCACCGATTTTCTCTTCTCACTGCACTGGCCACCGAGTCCTCCTAATGGGTGGGTGGGTCTTGGCTGTCAGAAGAGAAATCCTCAGGAGAATTAGGAAGCGTTCTAATCTGGCAGGATTCACCCACACCTTCCACAGGGCAGGGCGGCCTCCCCAGCATCAGCCAGCTGGTCCCAGGAGGCTGTGCCGTGGGCCCTTGGTCTCCCCAGCCCCCTCCCCTTAAAGGGCCTTCAGAACTGTCACAGAAAGCCTCATGAGGAGGCTGGAGGATGGCTCTATTACCTTAGTCTTCTACATTTTCTACATGTCTGGCTCTTCCGAGGGGAAGGGTTTGGGAAAGAGAGAGCCTGCTAAATGAGCACCTGCTGCCTGCCAGCACTGAGCTGTCTTTACATATCCCAGCTCAGAGCTTCTCAGCCAGCTGTGCCCAGCTGCTGGGTCTCATGGTCCAGCCCTGGGTTAAACAGAGTGAAACAGGTTTCTTTTATGAAGAACTCAGAACCTTTAGTACAATAATGAATCCGATGCATCTCCAAGAGTGGGCCATAAGGGTATCAGACCTTTAAAACGATGGAACCTGGTGTGGGAGAGACAGACATGATTTCATTTGTCTCTTCATAAGGATTCAGTAAGGTGAGGATTATTAACTCCATTTCAAAGCTAAGGAAATGGAGGTTTCATGAGGAAGTAATTTGCATGGAGCTGGCAGATGACTCAGGTGGGATTTTAATCCACATCTCCCTGATTCCAACACCAGAGGGATAATGTGGACTGGTTTTGTGAGGGGAAAGCAGGGGACTGACAGCCAGCCTTTGGAAGGAGAGACCAAATTGAGGACCACCCGCAGTTGCTGCTGGTCATACCCAGTTGGACTCTTACGACCCTGATTGTCTGAGAGAGCCCATTCTGGAGATGCTAGGCTGAGGTCAGGACAGAGAGATGAGTGACTCTCATGTGTCTTGCAGCCGGGGGCCTTCTGGCAGAAGGCATGCAGTTCAGAAGTGTGAATAAGTGGGGAGAGGGTCCATCAGCCTTCCTCCACCCCTGAAATGTAGCTCATGAAGAAGATCTCTTGAGTGTCCTGGTGCTTTGGGACTGGACTGGTATGGGGTGAAGGGGGTGAAAGGCTGTTGAGACTCAGACCCAGGCAATGACTCAGAGCCCCAGGAAGGAGGGAGGAGCCAGGAGATCCAGGAACCATGGGGAGGGGGTGGGATCAGCACCCCATCGTCCCCTCGACCAACAGCATACCCTTGACATATAGTTGATTTCATGCTCCCTGAGTCCCAGTCCTCAATCCATGTGGTTGTGAGGTCCAGATAGTGACTGAGCTCCCTGCGTGGTCCCCTCCACCCTCGCCTGCCAAGGTCAAGGCCCGTGGGGGTGGAGGACAATTTGTGTGAGACCTTACCCGACTGGCTTTTTCCCCAGAGCCAGAAACTTCTTATTCTTTAAGGGATCAAAAGTCCTTTTAGAATCTGATAAAAATTAGGACGCTTTCCCCAGAAAAATGCACATTCATCTAATGAGTTGCATACAATGTGAGGGGTCACAGACACCCTGAAGACCACCCCACGTTGGGCCTCCTGTCTTGGGGAGAAAGTAGCTGAGACTTGAGACTTTGGAAAAAGGGAAGAGGCAGGGAGCCCTCTCATTGGCTTACAAGGACTCATCCAAATGCAGTAGGTTGGCATTCGAGGGCTCATTTCACCTTCCATCTTCCTCTCCACCACCCCAGCACACGCACTCTCCCACACCCCACACGCCTGTCCTCCGCCCCGGCCCTGCATGATGGCTCACTGTCCCCAGAACACACCGCAGGTCTCTACTTTGTGCTCCTGCTTAGGATGCTCTTCTGCCTTTGCTGGCAGAGCAAACCTTGTTCACTTTTGGAGTCTCTCCTCTTCCAGGAGACCTGCTTGATGACTTCTGACTCAGTCCTATTGGGCTGTTCATGTACCTATTGAACACTTCCCACATGCTGCCTTCTGGATGCAGAAAGGAACAGGGGAGACGGGTCACTGTTCTCACATGGCCTGTGGGACAGAGGGGATCCAGACAAGGAAATAAGCATTTACAGGTGGTGAGGATTATAAAAAGGAGGCAGTGGAGGTGCTCTGGGAGCATGTGGCAGTGGGGATTTCATTTCTTCTAGGGCAGAGTTTCCTAAACTTTGATCATTTAAATTCCACTTTCCTAGTTCTTGCTGTATCAGGAGACTATCTGTACTATGATTTACTTCTCATTTTTTTTTCTTTATTTAAATAAGCTTTGAATAGGCTCACTGACTTTCTTAGCCTTATCCTAAGCAATATCATCTGTGAAATCATGGGTCTTAATGTGCTTATCTATATTTTTTTAAGTTTAAAGTTTTTTTTTTATTGTAGTAAAATATACATAACCCAAACTTTACCATTTGAACCATTTTTAAATGTCTGATTCGGTGGCATTAAGTACATTCACAATGTTGTGCAACCATCACTACTATCCATTTCCAGAACTTTTTCATCATCCCAAAGAGAAACTCTGTACCCATTAAACACTAACTCTGCATTATTTCCTCCTCCCAGCCCCTGGTAACCTCTATTCTATTTTCTGTCTCTGTGAATTTGCCTATTTAGATAGCTCATATAGGCGGAATCATACTATATTGTCCTTTTGTGTCTAGCTTCTTTCACTTGGCATAATGGTTTCAGGGATCATCCATTTTGTAGCCTGTGTCTGAACTGCATTCCTTTTTAAGGCTAAATAATATTCCATTGAGTGTATATAACACATTCTTTATCTATTGATCTGTGATGGACATTCGGGTGATTTCCAGCTTTGGGCTATTATGTATGCTATTTATGTCTTAATATATGTTAAAACATATACATAACTATTAAAGTAAAAAGATAGTTTTCTGTGGTTGCCTGTCCTGAGAGCAGAGCCTAAGATAAGGCCTTGAGTGCAGGTAGTTTATTTGGGAAGTGCTTCCAGGACACAGGAGTGAAGGAGTGGAGAAAGTGACACAGGGAGAGGGTAGAAGCCAGTGAAATAATGAACTAGCTGTTGCTGTGGGCAGTTGGAGCTGAGACCCACTAAGGCCTTCTGAAGAACCAGGCGGAACACACCTCAGCATTACCCCACTGCATGACAGGGAAGCTGAGCACGTATCTGCAACTCCCAGCACCCATTGCTTTTTCTCCCCCCAACGCTTCCTGGTTGCTCCTGAGGAGCTCAGCGACCTTCCCAAAGTTCCAGAAAGTAGGAGACTGTGGCCTGTGCTTCAAGTGAGACAGGAGTGGGGAACTGTCCACCGCAGCGGTGCTGAAATCTGGTGAGCCCAAAGGACGCGGCATGCTGCATCAAAACGTCTGCTGCGTCATCTAAAAACATTTCTTATACCTCATTCTATGCTTTGGGAGAGTTGGCCCCTAAAGAAAGTGACGTCTACGTTGTCACCTGCAGAAAGAGTAGGAGCCAGTTAGGCAAAGAATGTGGGAAGGTGTTCTTTGTGGAAGGAGCAGCTCGGGCAGAGGCCTGGCGTGCAGACACAGCGAGGCATGTTTCCAGAAGGCCAGAGCTGCTGGGGCAGGGAAGACGAGTGGAAAGATGGCTCTGGGAAGGTGGGCAGGGGATGGGCAGTGGGGGGTCCTGAGTACCTTGGTGGATGTCTGTATGCTCTCCTCAGAGCCAGGGGAAGTCTAGGAAGGGTGTAAACAAGGTCGGGGTGTGTGTGATGTGACCACCTGGTGCTTTGCCTCTCTTCTGGTCTCCTGGGGCAGAGACTAGACTATCATGGTCAGTCACTGATAATACCTGACTATCTCCCAGGCGACTTCAGGGGAGACCCCTCAGGTTTTTGCACTCCTGGGGGCACAGTTGGCACCTGGTCCCTGCTCAGAGTTGATGGTGATGTTGGTGGAGACCCTAGGCCTGAGACCACCTGGGCAGGCCAGACCCCCATGTTGTTTCCTCAGTGTCAGCAAATCCTCCTCTGGACACACACTTTCAACCCCATTCTATGGCTTCCAGTGTAGTAGAGAGAGCAAAGAGTCCACGGAACTAGGTCCCACCTCTGCTACTAGTTAGGTAAAGAACTTTGGGCAAGTCTTCTCTGAGCCTCAATTTCCAAGTCTGTTAAATGGGAGTAATAATGTCTGCCTTGTATGTTTTTTGGGGCAGATTCCATGAGGAAACTTCCAATCAGAGTGCCTGGAAGCATAGTAAGTGCTCAAGACGTTGGAGTTTCCTTTCCTAGTCCCTACAATCATCTTGGCTCCCAGAACATAACTCGCTGGCCCAACCTGCCTGTGGGAAAGGTCCCATAACAATGGCAGAGGAACTCCGAGAGGTGGTGAGGACCCTGATTAGGATAAAGTCCATTTCCCATTTCTCAAGTGTCTGCTCCTACCCCTTCCATCATCCCTGTAGTGCTATAGTTGGGGGGGGGGGGCAAGATCATTGTCTATCATTTTATCTTCATCCAAGAGTTGGCTGGAGTTGTACGGGCCTGGTGCTTTTCTCCTGAGGTGCTGAAGTCAGGGAGGGCTGGGTCATTCCAACAGGATCTGTTCACTTCCAGCCTGGGCTGGCTCTTTGGGGCCTAGGCAGAGTGGGGTCCTCGGGGGCTCCAAGGCAGCTCAAGCCCCAGCGAGGTTCTGACGCAATTCCCAGAGCTCCTAGGCCCTGTGGATTCCCCCTCAGAAATAACAGCTTCGTTGGGATGCTGAGCACGTGGCGGAGCCCATGCCAAAGATGGATCAGGAGCCTCCACGTGTGGCCTGGCTGGGATGATTACTGCGGCTATGTAAATTGCCAGTCCCTCCTCAAGCCCCCTCCTGCCTGGCTCTGTGATTCATTTCCATTCAGAGAAGTTTAATAATTAGCTAAGGGGATTTCTAACAACAGATGGTGCTTGGCCCCAGAGAGTGGTTCTGCTCCAGACGTACTTTGCAGAGAGGTAAACTGGAGATGTCTCCTGCTCTAGCCAGGACTCTGACTACTGGGCCCGTTCGCATAATGTGGCTACAAGATCAGAAGGAAAGAAGGGTGTCAGCTGGGGGCACATGGGTGCTGGTGGCTCTGCAGGAGAGGGGATGCCAGGCAATGGTCTCCTGCACTCTGCTACCCATCTGGAGGTCTTCAAAGATAGAAAGTCAGAGCTGCTGAAAGCCGACCACTCAGAGCCTGCCTGGGGTTGGGGCAAGACAGCATGAATGGGCTAGGAGCCTCCAGGAACTTCTGAGAGGCTTCTGATGTACAAGGATAAATTTTTTTCCCCGGACCTCCTCTGAAAGCAGAGCAATTTGCTCACCTTCCGTCCCCCTCATGGTGCAGAGGGAGAACTTAGACTTTGGACTCTCTTGGTATTAGAAGCGCAACTTCAAGTATCTCAAGTAAAAGGGGAATTGGCAAGTCCTTCAAATTGGGCAATCTGGGGGCAAACTGGCTTCAGACATGGCTAGACCTAGGGGATCCAGCCATGCCATCCCTTGACTCTACTTCTGTGAGGCCTGGATGTGGCCTCATTCTCTCCTGCAGCATAGGCTTCTTTCTATTTGTGTGGGAAAGATGTTTCCCTTGCTAGCTCCAGCACAAACACTTCAGATTGGCCTGGACTTGGTCACATGCCCATCCTGGAGCTGATCTCTGTGGCAATGAGAGTGACTCTGCTAATTGGCCAGCTTGGACACTTGCCTATCCCTATGGTTGGGAGAGAGAGAGCACTGTGATTGACAGCCCCACCAGAACTGTGAAGAGTAGGGGTTCTCCAAAAGCAGGGCTACACAACAGCCAGACCCAGAGTGTCGTGGAGGTCCAGAGAGAAGTAGCCAGCAAAGGTCATGCAGCAGCAAAGCTGGGATTAGACAAATTATGCTTTACTTGGCTGGTGGCTTGTCACAGCTCAGCATTGCTCCTCAATGAGGGCATGTTATGATGACATCATCACCTAGTGAGTTCCTCCTGGGACTTGTCCAATGGTCCAGGACTGTGAACAAAACACGGGGTCTTTCTTATTGTGATCATTGTAGGCTACTTGGAGAACAGACATGAAAAATCAATTGCAAGAGCAAGAGGAATATAAGAGACATTGGAGGACAGTCTGTGAAATCAAAGCATGATTTGTTTCCCAGTGAGCATGGCAGACCCATTATCAGGAATTAAGTGTAACAAGCACTCACAGTACAATGGAGTGGGCTGGGGGAAGGAGGGGAAGTCTTATGAGCTAAGTTTTCAAGGATAAGCTGGATTGGGTTAGGGAGTTGCAGGCAGAGCAAATGACACGGTGCTAGGACCTATCCAACCATTCATCCATCCATCTACCCTTTTATTCACTCTACAAGATATTTATCGAGTACAATTTTTGTGCCAGGAATTGAGCTTACAATGGTGATCAGAACAGTATAACACGTAAGGTGAATCGTGGGTGGAATGAACCAGCTAGATTAGAGAGTATTGTAGTGGCTGGAGATGTAGTTTGGGTCAGAGTATGGGGACCTCAAACCCGGACTGAAGTGTGGAAGGATTTTTCCTGAGGGCAGCCAGACCTGGCACAGTAGGGTGATGCTACTCACCACCCATGGACACTGTGGGAACAACCTCCCAGGTTAGATTAGGGATTTCAGGAGCAGCAAGACCCTCCACTGCTCTAATCATAGAGTGGTTTTTTTCCCAAATCAAAGCAACTGCGTCGTTGATAAGATTTTCTCAATCACTCCAACCCTGATCATTTTTACCAAAACTTTGATGCCTGCTAACGCTGGTCCCCAGGAAGTAGTAGAAGATGACATGACCAGTGACTGTTCAGTTTCAGATATCACACTTGACATCCAGCATCCGTGTCCAGCCTGTCGATCTCACCCTTCAAGCTGCTGTTGGTGAGAAGACATGTGGTACGTATTTTCCCCTGCCACGATGGGATTTCTTAACTGTGCTTCGTACTGTTACTTTTGATGTGATCCTATTTTCCATTAGCTGAATTGTTCTTAGCTCACACAACAGAGTTCTATCCATCCACATTTTCATGGTGTTCCATGGAGGGCGCTGTGATTCGGGTGCGCCACGCCCTGGATGAGTTCGAGAAGACCTGTCTTGTAGCCTGAAGCCAGAACCCATGATTAGATTGAACTGTATGAGCTCCGTGTGTTCCCTTGATGAATTCTTACTTCTCTTTCTTGTGCCTATGCCATCGTCGCCTCGGCTATGAAGCGCTTTCTGATACCCTCAGAAAATGATGAATCTTTCCCCACCATAGGCTCACAGGGCATCTTGCACATAGCTCTACCCTAGTACTAATTCTATCGTTGGGATTTTCATTTCTGCACCTCCGAGGCCTAGCCACAGGCCTGGCAGGTGGTTGGTGCCAACAAATGTTGAATGAACGAACGAATGAATGAATGAATCTATTTGTGACTGTGTAAGAGGAGGTTAATTTGTTGAGAGCAAAACTCTGTAAGCTTTGTTCCAAAAAAACCTCAACAAAACCAAGCCCAAGTCTGTTCCCAGGTGGCAGACTCAAATACAGGTCCCACTCTCTTTGTTAACCCCTGCCACTGTTCTCACAGGGAACACAATGGAGTGAGGATGACCAGACACAGCCCCCTGTGCTTTTTGCCAGGGGCAGGGGTGACGTCCCCCTTTCTCCCTGGCTGGGCGCCTGCCATTGGTGGGGACCCACTCAGCCCTCAGGGAGGCTCTTGGCAAGGGACTCTCCAGGGCTGATTGAGAGACGATCTGGAGGATGCTTGCTTGTTTTTCTGGAAAGGTTGCTTAGTCTTGGGAGCCAGAGTAATTTGGGGGAAGAAAGGGTGGCATTTGCAGTCAATTCCATTAATCTGGCCTCCTCATGGGGAGCGGAGGGAGTGGAGAGTGGTGGCTGACTCCACAGTGGGCACTCTGATGAGGCCACTTAATTACTTTGCCTCCTTTGGGAGAGGGCTGGAAAGGTTCTCTGCCTTGGTTTTGTCTCCAGGATGAATCATTCTGTTGGCTCAAATTGTCGACTGTCAAACAACAGTCTAGATAGAGTGCATCTTGGGTGGGGGCGTTGGTACTCTCCCAACAGGCACATCTGTTCCTGAGACACCCACTGCTGGGCACTGGGGGCTGTGTTGCTACCACATTACCAGCCTGAAGGTCTTGGCAGGGGCCCCAGGAGGGCCTGTCTGGCCCCATATGGAGCTGTGGCTGGAGGATAGGGAGGTGGGGGGTCCAGGCTGTGAAGAAGGTGCAGCCACTGTGCCTGTGTCCCATGCTGGTGGACTGGTGGAGTATCTGCGTGTGTGTAAGAGGGGATCATCTACAAGTTAGGAACCTTTGAAAAGGCAGGTGAAGATACCATCTGAGCTTCCCAAAGCTTGACTGGAAACCAGTTAAAATATTCCTTACTCTCGGTGGGGTATCATTACAGGGTTGCGGGGGGAGAGAGCCAACCAACCCGCTTGACTAAGAGCTTCTGACTTGCCTTCTGGCAACATTGTCAATCTCAATGGCCACCAGTTATCCTGCCCTGGAGGACAGTGGTAATGATGGGGTGGGGGGAGGCAGAGACAGAAAGAGACAGAAGGGAGAAAATGAAGCTAGAGAGAGAGAGCATGACCAGAGAGAGACAAAACGGAAAAAGACAGAGTCACAGAGAAATAGAGAGGCAGAGAGAGGGAGAATGAGAGCAGGCGAGGTAGGGGGAGTGAACAGCAGTGCTCCCATGGCCATGGTGGAAGTTTCCAGGGATATTCCTACCTGCAAGAGACAGACATAGATGGGGGGGCCTGGGGCAGTGGGGGATCTGCTACCATCACAGAACACCTGCACCTTGCCCTCAGTGGGACAGAGAGCCTGGAGCTGAATCTGGGCCCTGGTCTCAGCTGCCTTCCCAGGTCCTTGAGAACAGCCTCACTGGACAAGAATATGTCATCGTCAACATTTTTACTATCATTTACTGAGTGCTTACTTATGGATCATAGATCCATTATCTCAATTCTCACAACAACGATGTATTTCTGCTGTGATTAGCCCCATTTGACAGATGAGAAAACTGAGCTTTCATGAGTTTAAGTGCCTACAAGTAAAGTTGGGCTTCTAACCCAGGTGCATCTGGCACCAAAGCTTGTCTTCTTTACCCTTCTGTCCTTCGCCTCCCACCATATACCTTCTGCCTAAGGACCCCTCCCCTGCCCGCACCAGTCTGTGTCTGTCAGACTGGATTTCCTTCTTGGCTTTCCATCCTGCTTCCTCTTTACCTCCTGTCCTGTCACCTCCCGACTTCCCAGACTGTAGGCTGTGGCTCCGTGTCTTTGGGTTGATTTTTCCAATCTCGAGTGGCGGGTCCCCAGGTTACCTACACTTCTGTTTGACTTGGCTATAAATTGGAGGTTCCCACGACCCCCCCTCAGGTTCCATAACTTGCTATAACGGTTCACAGAACTCAAAGACACATTTATGTTTACTGGTTTATTATAAAATAAAGGATATGATAAAGGATAGAGATGAACAGCAAGAAGAAGAGACACATGGGGCAAGGTCTGGAAGGGTTCCCCACGGCAGGAGCTTCTGCCCCGGTGGAGTCGGGGCGCACCGCCTTCCCGGCGCATGGATGTGTTCGCCAACCCGGAAGCTCTCTGAACCCTGTACTTTGGGGATTTTTATGGAGGCTTCATCACATAGACGTGATCGATTATTAACTCCATCTCTAGGCCCTCTCCCCTCCCTGGAGAGTAGGGGGTGGGGCTGAAAGCCCCAAGCTTGTAATCATGGCTTGCTCTTTCTGATGACCAGCCCGCCATCCACGACCCCACCAAGAGTCACCTCATTAGAACAAAAGATGCTCCTATCCCTCAGGAAGTTCCAAGGGATTTAGGAGCTGGGTATAAGATGCTCCTATCACCCCCATCACTGAGGAAATTACCAGGATTTTAAGATCTCTGTGTCAGGAACTGAGATCAAAGACCAAATATTAGCAGGTACCGGGGGCAGAAACCAAATATATATTCCTTATTATGTCACAGGTGACAAAAGATAGAGTGGGTGTCAATGCACAGCTGGCTGGATCTGCGGTCTTGGTTGGCGCCCCTCACTGGCCAGCATGTCCTATGGCCCAGAGTCTCTTGGGACTGTGGGCCATATTTCTCTTCCAAAACAAAATTCGTGTTGCAGGTGGGGTTCAGGAGTGCCGCCTCAGCACGCTGCTTCCCTGGCTAATATAGCGGTGTGGAGGCGCATCCTCGGAAGGGCAGATTAATCATTTCCGCCCCGAGTCACCATCCGGCCAGATTTATGGTGGCGGGAGCATGGGAGCCCCCAACTTTATGGTCTTGTAAATTACAGAGCTGCTTGTGCAAGAGGCAGGCTGGGCTGTAAATCATGTGTAATTGCTTGTAAATTGGGAAACAAATAGTATTTTTGCTTAAATTACCCTCTTTGCAATGTTTCTTAGGGAACAGAGGTTCCATAGTGGACCTTTAACCTCCCTGGGACCAAAATTCCCCTTGGGACTCGATATAAACCATCTCAGAGTCTCTCAGAGCCACATCCCAGCAGGTCCAGAGGCCTTTGGGTCAAATGGAGAAAAATTGACTGCGGTTGTCATGAATTCCTCTTTTAGGCAGGCTTAATCCACATTCTCCTGGGACCTCCCTCCCTGCCTGCCTCCATTTCGAATTAACCCCAAGGGTCTCATCTGGCTCCTGGCTACGGCCAGTCCCCTCCAAGGCTCTGGGAAGATGAGCCCACGTGAGTTCCAGAGAATCCAATTTCATTCCTTCTTACCCCCACGCAGAGGCAGTGACTCACCGTATGCTGGTAAGCGTGGCCTCTATGTTAAGATGCTATTTGCTGGCTTTTTCTCATCTTTTCCCATTTCAATGAAATTCCATTTATAATCTTTTTGCCTGCCTTGGTCAACTTTGAAGAGTCATTAAATTTGCTGATAGGCAGCCTGGGAAACTTTAATTGAATCACGAATCACGGGCTTCTAGAAGGTTCAGCCTTCAGGGGACCTTGGGGACCACATAATTCAACTCCTTCATTTGACAGACGACGAAATAGACGTCTGGGGTGGTTAAGTGACTTGCCCAAGGTCACACTCTGAGTGAGGGCAGCTCTGGGATGAGAAGCGAGCCTGCCTTCTCTGGCGCTGCAGCCTCCCCGCCCCATGGGGCAGCACCCTCGGATTTAGCTGTCGCTCGTGCAGCTCTGCTGAGTGATAAACCTTAACGGGATCAACAAGCGTGTGTCTTATAATTGGGAGAATTAGCAGCTTTTCAAAACCTTCTGTAGGAAACGGAATCAGCTAATGGGCTCGGGCTGTGATGGTGGTACCCGGCAGCTTCAGGTCCTTCCATATGGGCTCCAGCATAGGACTTCTGTCAGATCCCTTCCCGACTCCGCTTTCCAAAGTGGTCCTTGAGGCTTGAGTTTGAGGCTGTTGTCATGGGTACACTCATCATGTCATGCAGGGTAGTTGCCAGGGGTCGTGGAAAGGACGTGAGTAGTCTTGGATCCAGGCTATGCTGCTCACCAAGGATGTGGTCTTGGTCGAGTCACCTCTCTGAGCCTCAGTTTCTTCATCAATCACATGGGCATCAGGAGCCTTCCCTTGCGGGATTACTGTGAAGACTATAAAAGACAAAGCATGAGAAAGTGTCTAGGCCGGGCCCTGGCGCATGGAGGGTGCCCATGCAGCCCTCACCTGTGCTGGTTCTATCTGAAGGGCGGAGATGAGGGGCTTGTGGCTTTATGTGGTCTGAATTTGACTGTGGAGGTTTTGTGTGTAAGGACGGGGAGGGGTAACTGTGTGGAGCTCACCCTGGGTCCCGTAGAGCCTGTGGTCCGATTTCCTATACTCAGGGTCCTCATTGCTATGCTAGCTGAGGCTGCCAGGCCAGAGCCCATGAGCACCCCCCACAGGGAGGTCACCTGAGCCCTGACAAATCCTGAACCCTCAGCCGGGACCTCTCTGGGCAAGACAAGGGGGCACACTGTCTGGGGAAGGGTGTCGGTGCTGTCTGGAGGGCTGAGGGACAGCAGCCCGGCACACCTGCTTGTCTGTCCCAGGCCTGGCTTGGCTGTGGGAGCAGCCTGGTGCCCCCAGACTCGTGGGTGGCTCTCTTCCTGCCTGGGCCAGGCCCATGCTTCTCAGGACCTCCTGCCTCTGCACGCTTGGTCCCCAGGGGCCTACATGGCCAGGGTGGTCCTGAGAAAAGCGTGGTGGGCTTCTCCTTGGAGGAGAAGTCTTCTGGCTCTAAACACTGTCTCTTCACTCTCACCAGCTAATTTCCTGTCCCTGGGGCAGACGGGGCTGACAGAGGCAATCTGGGACCATATTTGATGCCTTGTATGTTTTTCGAGGCCCTTGTCAATGACAGCCACTCAATGCAGAGGTGCCCCTGGGTGGTACCAACCTGGACAGCATGAATGAGGTTGAGGGGGCCCTCTCACCTATAGGACTCTGGGCCTTGGTAGGTGGGGAGCTCCCACAGAGGCCAGGACCATCTCACTCCTCTTTGTAGATCCCAAGAGATAGAAAAGAAAAACAGAGGTTCAAATCCTGCCTCCACCGCCTCCCAGCTGTGCAACTTTGGGCGAGTTCCTAAATCTCTCTGAGCCTCAGATGTTCAAAGGGAGTGAATCATAAATAGTACATATTCAGAGAGCTGTTGTGAGGACTCAGTGAGAGAATGTGTACCAAGAGCTTAGCAGAGCGGCCGCCACACAGACAGCATTCCTCGACATTGTGGTTATTCACGTGACTCCCCAGCCTCCTTCCGGGCACGCAGGAAACCGTCAGGAAGTGTGATGGCTGTGACTTTCACGTTCAGCCCGGCGTCCTGAGTGTCCTGGTCTCAGGAGGCTGAGCAGGATTGTTTATTCCCGGAGCTGTTTTCTCCGCTGCCCGCCTCCCCCAGACATACTTAAGGAGCCAAGTGGGCAGGAGGCGCGAGGGAGACCTGCCAGCCTGATGGAGTGGAAGACTGCGCGCTAGCTCCTGCGGACAGACAGATGGAGTAGAGGACACTGGGCATGCGCCTCCCGGCTGGGCCCTGACCCCAGGCTTGGCCTGGCCTCGATGGAGCCCCTCCTCTCTCTCCGCCTCGCTGCTTCTTTCTCCTCCCTGATGCTCTCTGGTTCTCTCCATCCTTTCTGTCCTTGCGATTGTGCCTCTCACCTCCACCACCCCACATCGTTTTCGGCTGTTTATCCGACTCCCTGTCTTTTTCTGTTTATCTGTCTCTCTGGATTTCTCTCTTTCCTTCCTTCCTTCCTTTCTTACCCCTTTGTACTGGTCTCTCTCCATCTGGCTTGGTGCCTCTCTCTGTTCCTCCGTATCTCCCTCTTTCTCTGACCTTCTCTTCACTCCTGTCTCTCTGCCTCCCAGCTTCTCTGTCTCTCTGCGTGTGTCTCTCACTCTTTGTCTTGCTCTTTCTTTTTCTCTCTCTCTCTCTTTCTCTAATTTATCCATATTCTCTCCTCCCTGCCCTCCACCCCTCTGCACTGACCCCCTCTCCAGCCCCCTGCTCCCCTCAGGGTTAATCAGCCTTCATTGCCGGCGTGCCGGCCTCTGCTCAGGACGCCCCAGGTCTTTTCCTAGACCAGCTGGCTTGCTTGGCTGTCTTCCTCCTCCCATGCCCCTTCCCCTAGAAGCTGGAAGCATTATTTTGATTCTTTCCTGAAAAGTGGGGTGGGGGCTGGGACTAACCTCCTGGGGCATGTACCTGGGGGAGACCTCCAACCCTGCGGAGAAGAAAGACAGTGGGAGGGAGCAACAGAGACCTGGGCCTAGAACCCTCCACCTGCGGCTCTATTCCGAGCATGGACAGAGCTTCCGTTTGACGAGGATTTATTAAGCGTACCCAGGACTGTGGGAGATAGAAGAGAAATGGGAGAGTGCCCACTCGCAAGGATCTTTCCATCTAGTTGTGGAAAGAAGCTAAAATGCCTAAACTTGTTCAGAGGCAGGTACTGCGCTGTCAGGGAGCCATCCACCATGATGTCTAGAATTGTCAGGGCCAAGATTGGTGTTCCCACTCCCACCCGGCCAGTCCCAGCCTGTCACTCAGTCCTTCCTGGTCTCCCTTCCTTTAGAAACCCTTCCATGTCTTCCCTGGACCACCTGGATTCAGTGTCCCCCATCGGCATTCCCAGAGCACCCGGCCTCAGGCTCAGACCAGTTATCCTGGCATATTGAACTCACCAGGCTGGGTTTCTCTGTCCTCCTCCATCAGGCTGGGAGCTCCCCGAGAGCCAGGACAAGTCCTGGTCTCTGCTGAGTCCCCAGCACGTAGCGCTGTGCCTGGCACAGAGGAGGGGCACACTTGGGCTCTTGAGAGGAGAGGTTGGGGCATCAGGGGACGTGACTTCAACTAAGGACGACTTTGACACGAGGGTCTCCGCATCCTTCAGGGAAATAGTTTTATCTTGCTCATCTCAGCTGTGCTGTCCTGAGGCATTTGTGTTGGAGCTGGCAGGACCTTGGGGACAACTGTGTCCAGCTCTCCTGATTTACAGATGGGGCCCCTGTGGCCCGTCGCGAGGTGTGGGAGGGAAGGGCTCCCTGGGGGCTCTGCTGGGGCCAGCATCCCTGCTCACTCCTTTGGGTGGCTGTTTCCTCTAAGATGCCACCTCTCTTGGTACCTGTTGCTGTCTCTGTCTCTGCCCCTGGCTGTCTCTCTGTCTACCACTGTCCTCGTCCTCTCTTGTTTATTTTTCCCCTCTGATGGGATAATTATGCTAATCAGCCTGTCAGAACAAAGATAATTTGCGGTGGGCTATTTCAGACATTGGAATTCAGGCCCAGGCCCCCTTCCTGCTTGCCTCTGCATGCCGCTTAACCCGAGCCAGGCAGGTCTGTTGAGGGAGGGGTGGTGGGCACCTGGGGGCTTCCGACAGGATTAGAATGCATAGGTGTGCACATGTGTGCGTGTATACGTGCACTGCACGGGGCCCACCTCTGTGGACAGGGACACGTGGCAGCAAAGGTCTGCAGAAACCAGCCGAGCACGGAGAGGACAGTCAGGGGGCCGCTGTCCCTGGGATAGGAAAGCTGAGGGCAGGTGGTCTCTGTGTGCCCGGCTCCGGTCTGGGGTGACCACTGATGGGCCCCAAAGCTGTGATGGAGGTGACATGTGCGTGGTGGTTCCCTGGTAGAGCCTTTCTTCTCTGGGGGATTGTACCCCTCCCCCCAACCCAGCTCCCCAGCCCATCCTGGGCTAGAGGGGACCTTGGGGTGCTCACTCCCTGGGCATAGTTGGTCATCGCTGGGTAGGGAAGAGGGGGGCTGGGGTACCAGGCAGCAGGGCTGGTCAAGCAGAGCTAGAGGGGCAGTTCTGTGTCCCAGGGGTCTTCAAGGGGCCTCCAGGAGGTGAAGGAGGTGACTGCTGAGGAGCTGGGCTTGGCAGTGGGAGTCCTGGAGGTGCTGGTGGGAAGGGTCCAGGGGCCGGGCAGGGCATTCCCAGCCACCCTGGCCACTCTCCTGCTTCTCAGATTTTAAAGTTGGCCAGAGGAGTGTGCGCTCAGCCCGGGAGTGGATCCAGAGCCCCTGAGGCCACTGCTCAGCCAGCCAGGCCCCCTTCACTCACCTCACTCTTGTCCTCATCGTCACCTCCTTCTCCAGGGGCCTCCCGTCCCCTCACTTGCCTCTCACTTCATTCACTCGACAATGCTTGCTGAGCATCCAGCAGGTGCCGAGCACTGTGCTGAGCTCTGGAGTTACAGACAGGGTGCCCGCCCTCACGGGCATGGAGATTCCCAGGAGCCTCCCACAGGCACCAGCACTGCCCATCCCTGCTCCAGAAAGTTCCCTGCAGCGTAAACATCTCCTTCTCTCTCTAGCAGGAAGAGCACAGGCCACCAGCCAGTCAGATGAGATTCAGGACCCGACCCGGCCTTCTTCAGGGGCTTCTTTGTCAGAGCCTCAGTTTCTACCCGTCATTCAGGCATCATGCTCCCTGCCTCCAGGAATGTAAATGAGGTAGTAAAGGCACCCAGCCTGGAGCACCATGATGCTCAAAGTGTAGTGGGTCCCCTCCCCTCCTCCCCCTGCCCCCAGTAAGCTCCCATCCCCCCCGACACACACACACACCCTTCCCCCTGCCCTGTCCCAAGTCCCTGGCTCTTGTAAAGACCTGCCCAGCAATCACCATTAGGGCCAGCCTCCCCTGCACTGGCCCAGTCCCCTGCCTGCTGCATCTCCCTCCCTCCTGTCAGCCGAACAAACAGCATCCCAGTCCCCAAAGGAGCCACCCCAT
This sequence comes from Equus asinus, assembly GCF_041296235.1. Classification (NCBI taxonomy): domain Eukaryota; kingdom Metazoa; phylum Chordata; class Mammalia; order Perissodactyla; family Equidae; genus Equus; species Equus asinus. Next base: position 85,703,511 of record NC_091794.1, read on the forward strand.
GCTGACCTCTGGGTGGAATGCTGCCCCCCGCCCCCCACTCTCCAGGTCTTCCTGCTGTCACTCCAGCCCGGCACGAGGCCTCCTGCTCTGTGGCCCGCTCCAGCTCCAGCAGAGACGGTCTCCTGTCTTGTACCCTCGTGGGTGCTGGGCCTCGCTCAGAGTGGTGGGTCCACTCACGGGACAGCGAGCTCTCAGGGCAGGGCCTCCGAGAAAGCGATGGATTGAATGAATGAGTGACTAAATGAATGAATGATGAATGAGTATCTCTAAGAGAGGGGATCTGGAGCTTGAAAAAAACACTTTTATTACAGAAAAGTGCAAAATGTGCCAAAGTGGAGAGACTAGAACAGCCAGCCGTCCTGAGCTCATCGCCCGCTGTCGTCACTTGTCAGCTCATGGCCAGGCCTGCTGCCTCCCTTCCCGCCCTCCTCTGAGTGACAGGAGCGCTTGCACGAGATTTTGCTCCGTGCTCCCTCTCACCCTCCTAAGGATGCTGCGGCTCAGGTCAGGGTCTTTTAGGAATCTTTCGCGACCTTGCCAGGATGGAGGATGGAGTGTGCTGGCCGAGGGAGTGGCGTGGGAGTGGACGTGGCCCTGGGCAGCCCTTTGCCCAAGAGCAGAGCCCGTCTGCCTGCAGGCCGGAGAGGAAGTATGTCCCCCCTCCCCCCTGTGCGTTTGGAATGCTGCCGTCCAGTCCCGGTAGATTGTGGCAGCTTCACAGTCGAGGCTTTGAGTCATTTAAATGGCTGTCGGTGAGATGCTACCCTGACTCATTTAATCTTCCTAAGTAACTTTCCTCTTCCTCGCTCTGCTTATGCAGCACCTGGGCACAGGCTCCAGCCAAGGCCTCGGCGGCCCCACCCCCTCTCTTCTTCTCTTGCTCTTCCCTCTCTGCTGCCCTGGCTCGGCCACATGCTGGCTTTTCTGGAAAGGGGAGAGGTTGGCACTGGAAGGTGAGCATTGCATTGGAGCTCCTCAGCCCGCTCCCCAGGCTGAGGGCTGAGTTGGCGAGCCCGGCTCTTGCCCAGAGGCCTCTGCAGGCCCCACTGGCCACCGAGGGAGCCGGGTGGCCTGGGAGAGGAGGTGGCACCCCAGACTCGGGTTCCCGGCACTGTCACCCACCAGTTCTGAGAATCCAGTCTAGATGCCTCGGCCTTGTCTCCCCATTCATGGTGACCAGCCAGAACACCAGACCCTCGCCCTGTTGACCAGGAGGGAGGGGAGGGGAGGCAATGGGGGGACCCACATGCAGAAGGTCGGCGAACACTGTGGATGCATGTGTGAGTGCCTGTGTGTGCGTGTGCAAGATATGTCTGCATGTGTGTCTTTGGTCCTAAATGCCTCGGTGCATTTGATTCATCTGTATTTACGCAGCATGTGCCACGTGTATATGATGAGCCTCCCGCTGTTGTGTGGTTCAGTGCGTGTGGCTTTTTGTACACCCTGTGTATACCTGGGTGTGTTGAGCATGCGTGTGTGCTCCGTGTAGCCCTTGTGCCTGCTGTCTGGGAGTGTTTGCCCTGATGGGCTTGTGTGTGGCTGTCTGTGCATGTGTCCTGTGTTTCCGTGTATCTGGGCTGTGCATGTGTTGCGTGTTCTCTGGGGGTGTGTCTGTGCTTCTGTTTGTGTGACGTTGGGTCTGTGATGATTCAGTGCTGTGTGTGTTCCTCTGTGTATCGGTGCAACACGTGTGTTCATGCCTCCGTGCGGTGGCCTCTGTGCATCTGCCCACCTGCTCGTGTGCCTGCCACGTGCACAGGTGTGCTTCTCGGGGTGCGTGGGCACGGGGAAGCGCAGTCAGGGTGGTGTGGGGTCAGGCCCAGCCCCACATCCCACACCTGCCCCTCCCCATCCTGCTGGCAGGACTGACGACAGCCGAGCCAGGCCCTGCCATTAGCCAGGTGGGCTGTCACTTACCCAGGGCTGCTGTTTTAGGAGGGGAAATAGCTGACTGGTGGGCTGATGTGTTCACCCGAGCCTCAGCGAATCGGTGAGCTCGAGGCCCTATCTGGGCACCCCCTCCCTCTGCAGAGAGCTGATTAGGGCTGCCTGGGGCTGGGGGCCCAAGTGGTGAAGCCTCTGCCTGACACTGCCTAAGACACCACTGTCCCGATCAGAGCCAGCCTGGGATTCTGGGCTGTTCTTGAAAGACCAGGCCTTGGCCCAGGACTCCTGTGGGGCCCTGTGTGTGAGTGTGTGTGTGTACAGAGGGACACACTCCTGTGTGTCTGTCCTACACTTGTATGTTGAGGGCCTTCGTGTGGCCTGGACTTGTGTGTCCCTGTGTGTCTGTGCCTGGTTCTGTCTGTGGTAGGTATGTGCATGTGTGTGTCCTTGTGCATGCACATGTGCGTGGACCTGTGTGTGTGTGCACACTCTTTCCCCTTCTTATGCTAATCAGGTGAAGCCTCGGGGACCTGTCTTTTACATAGATGTACCCTCCCACCTGTTTCCCTGCTCCAGCCTCAGCCCCGTCCCCGCTCCCCATCCTGGAGAGCCCCACGCACATGGTTCAACGCTGCCCGGTGGCTCCCACTGCTTTTCCGGAAAGAGCACCTGAGGCCGCCCCAGGCTTCCCTCCTGCTGCCTCCTTGGTGAGCTCTGTGGCCTCTGCCTCTGCTTGTTTCTTCCTCCACAGAAGGCCATCCACGACCTTTCTTCCCGGCCCTGGGAGATGCAGGCAGGAGCAAGCACAGGGCTTCTCAGGCCCGTGAGTGGTGGGAGCTGAGACCTGCGATGTCAGGTGTGCTGCAGAGACAGGAGCGCGGGGCCGGGGCCAGGTCTTTCCAGCAGGCCCTCCCTCCTCCCGTCCTGGAGAAGACTTTCTCCATCTTGGAGGGTCCCTCCCACAGCCCCTCTTCCGCTAGTCTCTTCTGATCCCTCAGTGGAAGGGGTGCCCTCCGCCCTCCTCGTGCCTACGCTGCAGGGCGTCGGATCTCATCCTCCTGGGAGATCTCTTTCCTTCCCAGGACAGTGGGTTCTTGAACCCGGCTGGGCACAGCTGCCAGCACAGAGAAGGGAGGCCATCTGACTGCAGAGGTGGAACCCTGGGGAGACAGGACGAGCTGTGGCTCCCAGGTGTCCTCAGAGCCACCCTGGGGGCTCCTGTTGCCCCTGGTTATTCTTTCCTGCAGTTTTCCTTCTTCAAGCCATTAGCTCTCAGGGTCCCCCTTTGTACCTCCCCTCCAGGGCGCTCTTCCAGGGCCGCACTCTGATTGCCCTTAAGCTAATGAAGCCTGTGTGAGCATCTCCTCTGAGCTCCAAGACCCGTGCCTCCCAGTCCTTGCTCCCCGTCTCCACTTGGACAACGCAAAGGCACCCAGCCCCCAGGGAACGGCACCTTCAGGTGTCCAGGTCCACCAGCTGGGAGCCCACAGGGTCACCACTGACTCCCTCCTGTCTGTCTCTGTTTCCCTCGCCCCCAGTCCATCACTGTCTTACAGGTTTCACCTTCGAGGTGGGCCCCATCCCTCCATCCTCTCTACCACCTGCCTGCCATGGACCACTGCAGCCGCCACCTAGGCTGTTCTCCTTGCATCTGCTCTGGCTCCCACTGCTCCATCGGCTCCACACGGGGTATCTATAAATTTGATCACAGAGCCCCCCTGCTTAGAGCCATCAGCAGCTCACCATCGCTGTTAGGATTAGACCCAAGTTCTCTGCTTGGCCCACCAGGCCCCTCAGCCCATTAAACTCTCTTCATCCTGCAGATCTCAGCTCAACATCACATCCTCAGGGAGGCCTCCTCTGACCTCCCTCTCCTTCTCCCTGGCTTGTGCCAGGCCACGTCCTCCTGCCAGCCGCCCTGATCGTGCTGAGTCCCCTTTAGCACTTGCCAGAGCCCAGGTGAGAGGCTTACTGGGGATTATTTATTTCCCTGGCTTCCAGCACCTCCTCCTGACTAAAGGCTGTGAGGCCGGGGCTGGGTCAGGGTTTGCCGAGGGCCAGCACGGAGTCTGCACAGACCAGGAGCTCAGCAAACGGTGCCGGCAAATCGATGGGTGGAAGGAAGGCGAGTGAGGGGCACACAGGCGCCAGCTCTTCCTCCTCCTCCTCCTCCTCCTCCTCCTCCTTCTCCGAGCAGTCCTGGGTCAGCCGGCAGACCCCCTTCAGAGGACACAGTGCAGACACCTCAATGAGGACACTGTGGCTCCCCGTCCTCTGCCTCGTGTAATGTTGCACATGCTGTTCCCTCTACCTGGAGAGCTTTTCCCGTCACATGGCTGGGCTCCTTCTCATCCTCCAGATCTTGGCTTAAATGTTCCCTCTTTGAAGAGGTCTTCTCTGACCCCCACATATAAGTTAGGCTCCCCTACACCCAACATTCTCTATCATCGCGCCTTGGCCTTTTCCTTCCTGGCACTTACACAATTGAATATCCATTCATTTGTACACTATTTTATTGTGTGTTTGCCCCACCAAACCACAGGCTCCATGAGGACATAGACCATGTCTGTTTATTCCCCACTGGTGTACAGTGCTCGGCACACAGAAGGCGCTCAATAAGTGTTTAAATGGATGAAGGAAGGATTGCATTATGTGATTTATTTCCCAACCCTGCGAGAGATCCATTTTAGAGACAAGAAAACTGAGGATCAGAGAGGCTGAGAACCTCAGCAATGGTCACAGAGCTCATGAGAGGTGGAGGGAGGATTTAAACCCGGATTTGTCTGACCTAAGAGCCTAATCCCATTCATTCATTCATTCATTCATTCAGCGCCTGCTCTGTGCTGGGAACTGGGGCACGGAGCTGAATGGTCAGAGTTGCTGCCTGGGAGATGACTCGGGCCACGGGGCAAAGGACCCAGACGGTGGTCAGAGGGAAGCACCACATGAGGTCATGGGGGCCCTGAGGGCCCTGCTGGAGGAGGGGCCCTTTGGGTGGGGTTTTGAGGGGTGAGTAGGTTTTCATCGCTGCGTGGTGCGTGTTGTAGAGCAGGGACAGTGCTGGATGGGGAGATGAGGCCCGGGCTGCAGTCATGGCCGCTGCCTCCCACCCGAGACTTTGAGAAAGTCGAGTTCCTCCCTGAACCTGTAACGAGATGGTTGGGCCTCTGACGGTGCGTGGGCTGAAGTGGCTAATTGGCAGCTCATTCCTGTCCCTTTGCTCCTCCACTCGAGAGGGAGACCACCTCGCAAAGGTCTTAGAGGGGCTTTGGGGCCGGGGTCGGGGGAGAAGGTGGGGCAGCTGTGTGCCTCCGGGACACTGCCCTCCTGCCCTCTCCTCTCTCCCTCCTCCCTCCTCCTTTCCTCCCTCCTCCCCCTTGCTCTTCCTCCTCTTCCTCTCCCTCTCTGCCTCCTCCCCCTTCCTTCTCCTCCTGCCCTGCCCAGGGGGAGAGCACAAAGGGTAGTCAAAGTTAATTTAGGCTCAAGTACCTGGTCACCTAGAAACAAGGCCAGTCCCCCGGCGCCAAGCCTCAGCCGTGGCCTCATTAATCTGCGCGAGCCCGGCGTTGGCGGTGCCGACGTAAGTAGGACAGAAGCCACGCTGCTACGGAGAGGGGGCCTTGGGCTCTGGCCACTTGGCCCCCAGCCGTCACATGGCCACCCCCAGGCGTGCAGAGGGAAGAAGACAAAGGCAAAGGAAGGAGAAATGAAGACCCCAGGGTGTCTGCTGTCCCCTCCTCCGTGTGTCCTTGCTCCCAGCCCGAGGAGCCCTGGGTATTTGCTGTCTCTTTCTCGTGCGTGTCCTTGATCACAGTCCAGTGTTCGTCACCCTGAATGCAGGGCTGTGTTGGTCTCTCCCTTCAGAGGAGCTCAGTGTCACCTGCCCCAGCCTCTGCTCACATGCCCTGACCCTCACAGAACCCCTGGGTCTGGCCTCACAGCTGGGAGCTTGGGCAGCAGAAGGGCCGGGTGCCCTGAGCAGCTTGGCCTCCCGCACAAAGCCACGCCTCCCGGTCGCGTGCTCCAGACGTCTCCTTTCCTGGGTTCTGCCCCAGGAAGTTTTCCCTTTGGGTCTCAGTACATGTGTTCTGCTCGACCTTGGCTGACGTTTAGAAAAACCTCTGATCCCAGCCTGCAGCCGGGGCTCCGCCACGTCCCACCCCAGACCTTATGTGCCTCTGCTCGGCGTAGCATCACAGTCTCCCCACATCCAGGGGGCACAGGTGGGTCATCGGTAGGGCAGGACTCAGGATCGTTCATGAGATCAGCTCTCGCAAATCGTGAGCCCCGAAGCCACCATTCTGTCCTGCAGCAGGAGGAGCTTCAAGTTTTAGGGACCAAGGCAGTCTAGGGAATAAACGAACAGACAGGTGTCGGGGACACTCTTCCTTTAGCGGAGCAAATTGTGCAGCGGGATGGAGGGTACCAGCCGGGCCGCCGTCTTCCTCACGCTGCCATCCTCTCCCGTCAGCTCGCCGGCTGCACAGCGGAAGATGGCGCAGCCAAGCTCAGATCCTTCTAGGTTTGTCGTCTGGAAATCTGACCCCTGTGGGCGTGCGGGAAGATGGGCTTGTACACGGGCCACGACCTCGCTGCCCAACTGTTAGGATTTGTCAAGGAAATTACGAAGCACCCATGCTTTCTATAGAAAAATATTTTACTTTATTTGAAAAGTATTATTTTATAAATGGAGAAAAGACTGGAAGAACCTGTACCAAAATGCAAACAGTGGTTTTTCGGGATGTCACAGTTATAAGTGTTGTTAATTTTTTTCTTGATGTTATTCAGTGGATGTGTATTTATAAGCAGGAGCAAGTATATTTGAAAATCTGACTCTGAGTGCCAACTTGATCACGGCCCAGCTGTGCCATCTTTGGCAAGCCAGTTCTCCCTCAGAGTTCCAATTTCTACACCTCTAGGACTGGGGTAATAAAAATCATTTCATAGGATTTTTCCAAGAAAGAAAATGAGATTCTGTGTGTGTGTGTGTGTGTGTGTTTATGCACTGAAGCAGGAGCTGGCACACATTTAGAGCCATTTTGGTATGATGGGCACACACAGGCACTCTAGTGCCAGGTGGCCTGGATTTGAATTCTGACAATGATACTTATCAGCTGTGTGACTTTGGGAACGTTGCTTAACCACTCTGTGCCTCGGTTTCTTGTCTGTAAAATAGGGTTGTTATAAGGGAGAAAGGGATTAATACATGAAAAGCACTTAAAATGGTGCCTGTACACAGTGAGTGCTCAATAAATGCTAGCTGTTCTTCTTATTTTGTTGTTGAATGCATGCTCTTTCACTTTCTTTCCAGGCCTTTGGGATTCAAAGCGCCGTGTGGCCCATGGGGCCGCCTTTCTCAGAGAGGACCTTTTCTGCCTGTTTGTTTCAGAGTCAAAGGAGACAGAATTCTTCCAGGAGCTCCAGTCAGGGGATAGGAGGCCACCAGGAAAACTGGGGTTCAGTGTATAGCTGGGGTCAGAGGTCAGGCTGAGGTCAGGGTCAGGAGGAAGTTGAGGAAAGAACCAGCTTTCTGTCCAGGGCCAGGGCCCAGGCCCATTTCTTGCTTTCCAGTGGAGCCAGGCGGGGCTGGGCCTGCTCCGTGCCGTTGGCTGGGTGTCCACAAAGGGCCTGTCCCAGGACCCCCCACCCTCGTGAATCCATCCTTGGGCCAGTTCCAGGCTCCCTCTAGGCCGCGTGGTGCCTTCCTCCCCAAACATCCGAGGCGCCTTGCAGCGCCCCTGCCCCATCCTCAGGGAGCCCCAGGAGCGCTCTGCGCCCTGGTACCCGAACACCCTCCAGCCCGAGGAGCGGCTGCCTGAGCTCTGGTGGGAGGGAGGAGCACCCCACCTCCCCTGACCCCCCCCAACCCTAGGCTGTGTTTTGAGAATAGCTCCTGCCCATCCACCTGGTGGGCAGTGGGCTGGGGGACTAGAGACGAGGAGGCCGGGCGCCCCTTCCCATAGGCCGTGACAAGCTGATGGAAGGCCCAGCTGCTGCCCAGAGCCGAGCGCGGCTGCTGTGCTGGGCCTCGCCGGGGACGGGCAGCCTGGGAGCTGTGCGCACAGATGGCCCTACATGCGCTCATAATTTGCCAGAATAAATAGTCATTATTAATCTCCCCCGTGTTTTCCTTCTTTCCCTTCCTCTCCCATTTACCACTTGTCCCAGGCTGATTGTGACACCCTTGGAGGCAGGGGCTGACTTTTACTTATCCTGATGCCCCAGTGCCTGGTTCAGGACCTAGCACACAGTAGGTACACTCTCAGCATGAAACTGGGCACATAGCTGCCCCCTACCTTCCCCTCCATTATAGAAGCACATCCAGACAGGATCTATACACGGGAAGGCTTTGGCCAACTCAGGTTGGCACACAGTAGGTGCTTTCTTGGTGCGGAACCTGGCACATTGTAGCGCCTCTCCCAGTGCAGGACCTGGCACGCAGTAGAAATTCATCCACCGTGGTGTTGGGCACACTGTAGGGTCTCAGCCAGCCCAGAGTTTGGCTAGAAGTAGGTAACTTTCAGGAATATGTCGGCTAGATCAAGTTTTCATTCTCTGTGCCATGCTCAAGAAATATTTCCTGAGTACCTAGGATATACCCAGTTTGGTACTAGGTACTGTGGCGGGGGGCAGGGGCTAAGACATAGACCTTTCATTCTTATTTAAGGAACCTACAGGCAAGGGATGAAATGCTAGCCCTTTACAAACACGTCATCACAAGATGATTGAGGCAGGTGTAAGGAGGAGGGCTGCCTGGAGGAGGAGGGATTGGCGATGGGTCAAGTTTCCCCTTCAGCTAAAGAGCAAAGGAGAATGATAGAGAGTGTGTGGGGCCTATTAGGACAGGTGGAAAGTGTCACTGGTCGCTGTAGCAAAGAATACAAACTGTGGGGTGGTGGGGCACTTGTTCATTTATTCAACATGTATCCGGTGCCTGTGATGTGCTGGCTGTGCTCTGAGCCCTGATGTGGCTCTGTAAAACCATCCCTGCTTTCAGTGGGCCAGGAGGATGGAAAGTCCCCTAATTAGATGTCAGCTGGTGGGAGAGCTCTGAGGCGCAGGAAGGAGGGGAAGAGTGAGGGACGGGAGGCATGAGCTCTTTGGGAAGGCATGCCGTGATGGGATGTGATGACACCTGAGCTGAGACCTGAATCCGGGAAGAGAAGGAGCATGTGGTCACGGGGAACCTGGCAGACAGAGGGCGGGGAGGGTGGGGATGCGGGGGCTAGATTTCGAAGGGCCTCGAATGCCACGGTGAAGAACTTGGACTTTGAAGGCCTCTAGGCAGAGGAGGGCCATGATCTGAGCCTCGGGAAGAAGAACGTGGCAGCAGTGGAGGCTGAGGCCAGTGGGGCAGCGATGGTCCAGGTGGGAGGTGGCCAGGTGGGAAGGGGGTGGGGAGAGGCCGATGCCACGGGCAGGTAGCGGTGCAATCGTCTGCTTGTCTGAGGTTGAGGGTGGAGGACAGAGCAAACAGGCAGGTGAGGGTGAATCAGGCCGCAGGACGAGAACAGAAACACCAGGCCCCAGAGCGGGGACCCCCTCCCTTCTGACGCCTCTTTTCCCCTCCCCCAGTGCCTCCCCGTCCAGTCCAGACGCTCCACAGTGCGGATCCCTCCCAAGGACCTCGTGTTCCCCTCTCTTTCATCTCAGAAGTGTTGCTTCCTTCTCCTCTGTCCCTCCCACCCCTTCTGAGCCAACTTCATGGAGGAAACGTTGCAAATCACGTTGTCAAGGTCTTCACGGGGCCCCTGACGGGGCGCGGACGTCAAAAGTAGTGAAGTGCCCCGGTTTTTGTGGAGACAGAATAGGGTTTGAATCCCAGCTCTGCTGTTTACAAGCGGCCCGGCGCTGGGGGAGTCATGGATCACGCCTGTGCCTCCCCTCCGTCATCCGTGAGAGGAGAAGGTGTGTGTGCAAGGCCTGACACGAAATCGGGGTTCCACGAATGGAACAGCGACAACCGACGCCCCAGGTGTCAGGGCCTCCCTGGGAGCCTGGCTTAGCCTGGGCTGGGCCTGGCCGTAGCTTTGACAGTGGGGCTGTCGTACCAGGCTCTGCGCTGACCACAGGCCCGGCCCCCATCCTGGCTGCTGCTCTTCCCCAGCTGCCTTTCAAAGTTCTGCCCTCCCTCTCACTTTTCTCGAGCATTCCCACGTGTACCTCTGGCTCTTCACCTGAGCAGAGACCCTCTGCCTCTGCCACCAGACAGGAACTTCCTGGGGGCCAGGAGTTCGTCAAACTGGGGAAACCAGGGTACCCCAGAAGGTGAGACTCCTTGGGGCACAATACGGCTTTGTCCACAGGGACCCGGGGAAAGGATAGACACATCTCCGTCCAGCATGCAGTGGTGAGAAGAGCGGAACACCCAATACTACGAGTCGTCAGCTGTGTGACCTTGGGCAAGTCACCTAACCTCTCTGAGCTGCTGTTTCCTCAACTCTGAAGTAAGACTAGTCATTCTAGCCTTTCAGGGTCAGTGTACTGATTAAATGAGATTATAAACACCAAAAGCACCTTTGAAGCTACAACCTGCTGGGAAATGTTGGTTAGGTATTAAAACCTGAGTCAGGAGGCCCAGCCCTGCCTGTAACTTGATGGACACCTTTGAACCACCCGAACTCTCTCAAGTGCCCATTGTCCCCCTCTCTGTCGTGTGAGGGGTCAGTCTAAATGGTGCTGCAGGATGAGTCTTAAGGATGTCACAAGTCCCGGCCAGCTCTGGAAGTCGGTAATGGACGCCTGGACTTTTCCATCCCGGTGGGGACCCCCGAGGCCTGAGAGCCCCTCTCGCCCAGGCAAAGGGCCCAGCCCGGTCCTGCAGACTGGCTCAGGCCCTGCTCCAGCTGCCCGGTCCCATCCCGCTCCCCTCGGCCCCTGTCCGCGGTGCCCCCCTTCCCCCTGAAACTGGCGTGTTGTCCAGAAAACTAATTGCTGTGACTCCAGTGCTCATTTGGAGACAATACGAGTCTATTGAAACTGCCGCATCAGGAGAAAGATGTTCCATTAGATCTTTAACTGCGCCCGGCGCCGGCCTTTGATGAGGCCGCCTTGGGAGAGGCGTCCGTCCTCGTGCTCTGCTGATCATTGGCCACTGTGGGCCATTTGCTTAATGAACAGAGGGGCCAGCGGCCAGGGGGCGAGACCAGCCAGGCGCAGCTGCTGCCCACAGGCTGGAGTGGCTGGGTGGCCTCGCCATCCCGTGGTCTTGACGCTTTGCCGGGCGGCCGGCCCTTCTGGTTGGAGAGGGCACTGAGGTCAGCTCGGTGGCTGCTAACGGCTGTAATATCGAGATGGCACCAGCCACCAAGGACGAGGCTCTTCCTGTGTCCCCTGCCAGGCACGGGCTGAGCTCTCTGCAGGCATCACCTCACTGAAAATTGGAGCAGCCTTGAGAGGTCGAGGCTGTCGTTCTCCCATTTTACAGACGGGGAGACTGATCTGGACCCACATGTCTGACTCGGAAGCCCATGGAGGGAAGAGGACAGGAGGAAGGGGGCCGCAGTGGGGGATGAGTTACAATATATGGGAGACTTGCTGCCAGCAGTGCCGGGATGCAGGAACCGCTGCCCCGACTCCTTGGAGGCCTGCTTCCTCCTCCCTTCTGTCCTTCTGTCCTCGGTCCTGGGAGCCGGTCCCCTGCAGCCTCTCCTCTTCCCCCTCCTCCTCTCCTTCCTTCTTTTCTTCTCCCCGCTTCCTCCCTCCCCCTGCTCTGATATCCTGGAACCCTCCCTTTCCTGCCCTGCCCCCAGATTCAGACACAGGGGAGGGAGGGACCGCAGAATCAGTGGGAGGCCCACCACCCTGTCGGCCTGAAGGGCCTTCGCACAAAGGTGCCCTTTGCCATCTCTAGCGCTGATCTCCGGGGAATGATGTCCTCGCCCGTCCACTAGCTGACCAGCCCTCCTCCTCCTCTCCTTTACTTCCTCCCACCTTGTCCCAGGCCCTCCCCCTGTGGGGTGGGATTTATAAGTCTCGGCTGCAGCCCTTGGAGGAGCCGCAGTCTGGGCCAGCTGTGTGTGTCCCAGGTTGGGGTTATGGGGTCGTTGACCCCTGGGACTCAGTCCTCAGGTTTCCTCGATGCCCTGGGTGAGGTGCGGGTCCTGAGCTGGCCTGGGGCCTGGTGAGAGGATGCAGGGGCAGGGGTCTCACCTTCCCCAGAACTGCTGCCGCCTCCAGGCCTGGCGGAGGTGTCTGGCTGGGAGTCAAGCCTTCACCTTCGGCCAGGTGGCTGGCAGGTGCCTGCAGGGCCAGACAAACAGGGTGAGGCCAATGCCTGAACCCGCCCAGTCCCTGGCAGGGCAGCACAAGGCGGAGATGGCATCCCGGCTTTGCAGGGCTCCCTCCTAGACTGGAAGCTTCTGGAGGGCAGGGCACATGCCTGCTCACCCTACATCCCTGTGACTACTGTCCTGCGTGGGGCTTGGCACGAGTAGATCGTGAATGAATGAACTGACTATCATTCATTCAGCTGCTGTTCATTCATTTTTCTTTTATTCATTTGCTTGTCTACTCTTGCCAGGAATTTTCTGGTCCAGATTCTTAACATATAATTATCTCCAGGGCCAGGACTAGGGAGAGACTAGTAAGGTGCCTCGGGCACAGAATTTGAGGAGACACTCAGGGGTCATGCAGTGCCTGACTATCTCAGCTCCTGAAAATAACCTCGCTGGTAGGTCCTGTGATTTCCATTTCATAGATGAGGAAATGAAGTCGGAGAAAGGACCGTCACCTTCCATGGTCACCTAGCTGGTAAATCCTCGTTCCCAGATCTGTGTACCATCAATGCTTATGGTCTTTCCTCCGAATGGTCCTCAGTTTCCCTGCCCTGCCTGCCCTCTGAGCAGGGCCTGGCTTGAGGAGGGCCGGTGAGTTGCAGCCACTCACTTCTTGCCCTGTGTTATGTCCCTCCATCACAGACTGGCTGCCTGGGGTCTAATACCGTCTTCTCTGTTTTGACAGTGACTTTGGGCAAGTTACTTAATCTCTCGGTGCCTCAGTGTCCTTATCTGTAAAAAGGGACAAAATAATATGTCGTGGGTTGCAATGAGGATTCTAATGAGTAGGGATTTATGATAGGTACAGCACTTAGAACTGAGCCTGACACACAGCAGGCTTCAATGGAAGTGTGAGCTATTATTCTTTTTTTTTTTATTGGTGAGGAAAATTGGCCCTGAGGTAACATCTGTGCCAATCTTCCTCTATTTTGTATGTGGAATGCTGCCACATTGTGGCTTGATCAGCAATGCTAGGTCCGAACTCAGGATCTGAACCTGCAAACCCTGGGCCACTGAAGCAGAGCGTGTGAACTCAACCACAATGCCACCAGGCTGGCCCCGTGAGCTATTATTTTTAAGAACTGAGTAACCTGTTGTCACCTCTTATGAAGGTGGGTAGAGTCTGCAATGAGCCCCAAACTCTCAGTGCACTGAGCCCTTGGGATTCAGTCCCCTCCTCCCCAGGGTTAACAGCTCCCGGGTGTCACCTCCACTCTCCTGGGAGGTGGAACGATGGGGATGGGACTTAGTCCCTGACACCCCAGCCCCCTCCAGCTCCAGGCGAGGGAGCAGCTTCCCTGAGCTCTCCTGGAATTCACAGGAGGTGTGGAGAGAGAGCGTTCACACTTCTCTGAAAATGTGTTTCAAACAATTAGCAGGTCTTTACCGCTGGAGCCTTTGAAGTAGAAGCCCAGATCCATCTCTGAGAAGGGTTTCCCCGGAACTGACAGGCTGGCAAACGCTGCCACCAGCTCAGCCCTTCCCTGAGAGCTGGGGCTCCTGCCTCTGGGCTGGCACCGCAGGACTCGTGTGAGCCCCTCCCCTGTAGCAGCTCCAGTGTCCTCCTCTCCGGCACGGAGGGCTGTGGCGACCGTGGGTCATGCAGTGGAGCTGGGCTCCCACTGGGAGTCCTGTGTCAAGTCCACAGGAGTTTTCTGTTCTCCAAAGCTCCCCACCCAGAGGCAAGGGCAGCTGAAGCCATGACTGTGAACTTGGAGCTCTTGCATCCTTGAACCGTGCCTGCAACTGTGTATAATTATTAGTCGAGCAAATGCATGGCCCCGTGGCCTGGAACTAGCCTCCTTTGCCCCATCTGCAAACAGGAGGTGGCTGGAGCGGGCGGGGCAGAGTGGGGGGGGCGCGGGGGGCGGGGGGGGGGCAGTGGGGGGCGGGCGGGGGGATGGGCTGACTGGTCTCCAGTGCTCTGAGCTAACCCTCGCTTTCCTTGGAAGGGCTCATACTGCAGTGGAATGAGGGTTGGGTCCTAATTCTGCTCCCCTTTTAGCTGCATGATCTTGAGCAAGTCAGTTAATGCGTCTCAGTTTCTTCACCTATGAAATGGGTACAATAGTATTTTGCAGGGCAGCTGTGAAGATCAAAGGAGGTGATGCCTAATGTGCCTGGCACATAAGTTCTCATCATTCATTGAACACAACTTACGCCTCTTATGGTACCTCTTCTTACAGAGCCAAAGTGGACTGGTAGCTGTGGTGAGGGGGGCCCTTCCTCACCCCGCAGAACTGGGGAGGAGGAGGCGGGGCAGGGAGAGCCCGCCAGGATGGGAGCTGACAGGCGTCCCCTCTCCTGCCCCGAGAAGGCGCCCCGGCCCGAGTCTCCAGGCTGCTGTTTGATTCCCTTCCTCTGACATTCCATCCATCATCGTAATTGCTTCTCCCGAAAAATGAATTTGTAGTTGATTTCTTCAAAAGAGGGAATCAGCCAACAGATAAAAAGGTTGCTTTATTTAATTTGCATGAAGAGGCCGCCTGCTGCTGCCCAGCTGTGCTGGCGGCTGTGGGGAGGGTGCCAGCGACCTGCGGGGATGTGCGCGGGTAGGCACAGGCCCTCCCCTGCCTCTGAGCCTGCCCCCCCAGGTTGCTGGGACCCTGGCCCCAGAGACCAGATCCTGGGTGTCCACACTGAGCTGAAATCATTCTATCACGGGAGACCTGCACCTGTCCCACACCTGTCACTTCTAGGGTGGGACAGTCTTCTAGCCCAGGACGCTGAGGGCCCAGAAGCCAGACGCCCATGGGAGCAAACCTCAGGAGCTCAGGGACTCCATATGGCCAGGGGCCAGATACACATGGCCTACGCTGTTTCCTCGGGAAGAAGGAGTATTTCAACTGCACTCGTATTGGAGTCAAATGGGGAGCCCCAGGCTTCTCTCTGAGACGTATTTCACCTAAGGGTGTTGTGCTTCCTCTCCAATTCAGCAAACACTTAGTGATGCTCCCTTGGGCCCAGGGCAAGGCTGGCTGTCTCCAGGAGCTCCTCACGCAGTGAGTGTGAGCTCTGTCTTCCGGAGAAATCCTTGGTAATGGGTAGGGGTTAAGGGGCAGGGCAGAGCCACAGCTGGGGGTAGAAGTGGGGTGAGGCCAGGAGGGCCATCTGAGGAGATGCCTCCCCTCTGCCGGACCCCTAATTGCCAGGCGGTATCCAGGGAGGTGGGTCTGCAGGGTTTTCTGGGGCAGAATGCAGCAGGACTTCCTGTGCTGTCCAACATCTGGGGAAGATACAAAACATTCGTCCTGGCATCCCGATGCTCCAGGGATCCAGAGGCTGGGTACTCCATGGATGGTGGGGAGCATATAATTTATTGTCTAAACATGGACTCTTTGCAAGTGAAAGTGGGTTCTATTAATAATTACTCCAGGACAACAGGTGTAAACTAGGACTGCCCCTGGCAAAGCAGGCATATAATTACCCTAATCGTGTACCAAATGCAGTGGGGACTTAGGCCGATGGGGCATTCTCCCAGGAGTTGCCAAAAAGCATTGCACATTTCTTCATCGAGCCCCAGAATGGAGATGGACTAGCAGCAGGTACAGCCGTCAGGGGCTGGGTTCCATCCCCTGGGGCTGCTGCTTAGGGCAAGTCACTTACCCTCCCTGGGCCTCCACCTGCTTTTTATGAGATGCTGAACATGACAGTATCTTACATATTTATTACGTTCTGTAGTTACCTCGCTCCTTTATTTATTTGCCTATTGCTTGTGTCCCTGCCTGTCATGGAAGTCTCTGAGGACAGAAGGCTTGTCTGTCTTATTCACGGCTGCGTACCCAGCTCTTAGAACAGCGCTGGAACAAGCAGACGCTGGATAAGTGGGACGCGGACTTGAGGGGTCTGCGAGGGATCCCATTTGCACACACTTTTCAGGTACAGTGAGGATGGCGGTGGCAGGAGGGTCCATGACAGCGTTAGCGGAGGCTGCTGGTAGACCGTTTCTCCTCTGGGAGTCCCTTCCTGGTGTCTGCTGTTGTTTCTTCTCGCCCTCTCTGCTTCAAGTAGAATTCCTCTACCCCGATTCTGTAAGAAGTAGCAACATGCAGAATCTTGGTTGCAATTATTAAGGTAGGTTTGGGGGTGGGGCAGGGGGATTCTGGACTTAAACTGGCTTAGTCATTGATGATGACTAAACACTATTTATAATTTTCTACCAGGTAACTTAGAAAGCATTATGAACAGTAACTGTAGCTCATGCTGGTGGGTCGCTCACCTCGTTTCTACTTTTTTTCTTCTTCCTTGAGGGGTTGCTAAGAATACTGTACCATCTGAATTGCTCCTCTTCCCGAATCGCCCCTCCTGTGTGGACCCTCTCCTCTGTCCTCTGCGTGGGTCCAGCTTCCTCTAAGCTGGATGGTGCAGCCTGTGTCAGCCTGGCCCTCTGTACTATTTGCAGAAGGCGTTTGTCCTCTGCTTGCAAATGCACAGAGCCAAGTGAGAGGTCTTCTTCTCTGTTGTTGTGTTTGGAGTTTCTTCCTTTGCAGCAGCCCCCCAGTTGAAAGGCTGCTCTTCTGACGGCGTTCCCTTACCATGTGGGTTCTTTATCCCTCGAGGACTGTCCTCTCCCACCAGCTCCCTCTGTGGGTGCACAGTCAGCTCTTCATGCTCCACTTCTGTGCGCTGTGTGTTACAGGGACATTAGGCTTTGATTGCAAATGATACAAACCTTATAACAAGCAGTTGAGGTGTCAGTAGAGATATTTATTGGCTCATGTAGCCAAATGCGGAAAGGACGGGGTTGGCTCAGCCGTATGGACGGCCAGAACCAGGGATAAGTCAGTCTCTCTGTCTCTCTCTCTCCGGCTTGCTCTGGCTCACGTGTCCTGCTTTTCCCTCTGAGTCAACTCCATTCTCTCAAGTTGGCCTCACCATGAGGTCAGAATCACAGCCTCTGGGAGCTCCAGGCTTTCATTCATCATAGTGTTATGTCAATAGAGAAAACGTCTTTTCTCTCCCATCTCCTGTTTGAAAGCTCCCAGGCAAGGAGTCCAGGGCTCAGCTTGGGTCAACTGCTGGCTCCTTAGCCAATGACTGGGGTCAGAGACTTGGCTCAGGGAAGAGCAGAGCAGTTCCCCTCCAGAACACAGGCCGAGAGTGGGGACGCAGAGGATCGCTGTCCTAAAAGGGTGGTGTGAGGGGAACACAGACATTGCTGCTGGGGGAATGGGGTGAGCCGGGCCAAGGCATTCCAGTTTATGACTGGCACACAAGAGGAGTGTTTCAGCTCCTTGCCTTTCGGCAGGAAGAACTTTGAGTCAGTCCAGGCTGAAAACACATTTCTCCCGTGAACAGAAACGCAGGCACCACGGAATTCCTGATTGACACATCGCTTCCTTCCCTGGCAGCAGCCTTTAAGGTTTTACTGTTTAATCATTGCAAACCTTGGGCTTCAGCGGGGCGGGATGGAGGAGAAAACACTCGAATGCCCTTTCTAGGAAAAGAAACAGGTCTGTACCCCCATCGTCTGGCATGATGGGGGTCCTGTGTCCCTGGCCTCTCCCTTCGCCTGGTCTGGCTTAGAGCCAGCGGAGTGGACCACGGGGGTGGTGCCCGTCATCTCTACTTTAGAGAGGCCACCCTCTGCTCCTGTCCTGCCCTCCAGACGTGGTCCTCCATCCCTGTGCTGCCTTTTCTGCCATTGCAAATTGCCTTGAAATTGTGCATGTTTTCCTCTCCTACCTATCCATGAACTCCTGAAGGGCACAGACTAGGTCTCGTCCATGGGTTTGTCCCTAACACATGACATGGGCTGGGTACCCAGTATATCTTTAAGGGAATAACGCTTCTTTATTATTGATTAAGAAAAGAATGAGTACACGCTCGGAAGGCATGCTGGCGGATTAGATTAGCAGAGGGCCGAGATGTCCAGCAGAGACCCCCACAATGCAGCATGACCAGCCTTTATCTGAGGGCCGTCCAGCTTAACTCCATCAGGGCATCATCCTCCAACTGGCTTAGTTCATGGGCGTCGTGGCCCTTGGACTGTTATGAATAGATGTGGAGCTTGACTCTTCTTTATAAACCTGAAGTGGGTGCAATTAGAAAGGCTGCTGCTGAGAGCTCATTTGTTTCCTTTCTCTCTCCTCCCCACCTCTTTCCCTCTCTTTCTCTCTCTTTCTTCCCTCCCTCCCTCTCTGTCTTCCTTCCTTGGAGTCTGACCTCTCTCTTCAGCTGTATTACCACTTCCACAAGGGCGGGAGCTGGGCCTCAGTCACTCCTGCTCCCCACCCCTGCCCCCCACTCTAATCATATAGGGATGTGAGGGGACAGAGCATGTCTCTGAGGTCATTTTTTCTCCACTAGGATTTCTGTTTCATTAAATCACGATAAACTCAGGCTGAGTTTATTTATCTGTGAGGTCTAAGATCCCATGATGAGGAATAGCTCACAAGGCCTGGTGATATCTATATCTTCCAGTATCAAGTTTTGAACCTCAAACTGAGTCCAGATCCGTCCATGTATGCGGTGTGGAGCAAGATGTTGCCTTCTTTCTTGTTGATTCCCTGCCTCTGTTAACGTGGCGGCTGATCTCTAGCTTCCTGGGATGCTGGTTCACAGTGGGCTTGTGGACCACTTGAGGGTATGTCCCTAAGCCACGTCTCTCCATCCTGCCCTGTGCTCCAAGGATGGGGCTTCGGTTTACTCCACGGACAGTTCATCTTTTTAGAGTTAGTCCATTGTTCCAGCTCATTGAGATTCGTCCATCCTGATTCACGACGCCATCCCTCTGGCTTTGTGACATGCCCTTCATTCGGTGACAGGTTGGGGGAGAAACAGAGGCCTCCCCCTAGGTCTCTCAGCTTATGTTTTCCAATGCACACTTCTAGGGAAAATATAGAGAGGGGAAGGAATGGGGGTGCACAGGACACTTGCACAGCTACTGACAGATAAAACAGAACTTTCTCTCCTATTTGACTTGCATGCTTGTGCATGCACTCTCTCAGCCAGGAGTCCTACGACTCGGGCACCACAAACCCAAGGCCCTTTCTGCTCTATCATATGAATTCTGGCTCTTCCCTGCCCTCTGGCTTGCACAGCTCTCTCTTACAAGCACACACAGTGGTGCAGAAGCAAGGGTCTTCCACCCTGGGCTTCCTGGGCAGGAGTCTGTGTCTAGTCTGTACAAGAGCCCCTCCACTCCCCTCCCTGGGGATGCCCTGGGCCCTGGGGAGCCTTCCTTTCCTGGCACACAGCCCAGAAAGATGTCCAGGTCTCTCTGCCCGCCCAGACTCAGCCCCTCTGCTCTCCTGTTTGCAGACTGCCCTGACGTCACTCTCTTTATCAGTTCACCTGAACACCTTTCTGAATCTACTTTCTTCCTCATCCCAAACCCACAGGTTTTTTCCTGCCCTGGCCAAGATGACTCTGTTTCAGTTCCTGAACGAGCTGGGCAATTTCCTATCTCAGGGATTTCCCAATGCTCTTCCCTCTGATGGAATGTTCTTCCATCCATTCTTCTCGGCTACCTGTTATCCTTCAGGTCTCGACTCAAATGTCACGTCTTCAGATCAGTCTTCCTCGACCTCCCAGTCCTTGTTCTTTTCCTTCATTGAATTTGTTGCGAATTGTAATTAGATATGAAAGCTGTAAAGGTAACAGATCTCTCCCAGTGCCATGCTGATGCAGCCTCACCTATCATTGCACAAAGATGCACATGTCCGCCGGACACTCACTCCCAGAGGAGGACACAGACACCTAATGCGGGGAGATGGAGCAGGGAGCTCAGCCTACATCGCCCAGCAAAACCGCTGCCACTCCTCTCCTCTCTTTTCTTGCACCTCTTTAGCCAGTCTCCTGCCTCCCCTTCCTGACACCTGTACTTCCTTCTCTTCTTCTCCATGTCTGGTACCTTCCCTTCCAGGTGTTGACTTCCCTGTCCTGTTTAGAGTAATTTGGGCCTCTCTTGGTTCTTAAATCCTTTCCTCCCATTGCCCACCAACCAAACAAAAGGTGTAAAAGGAGCAACAGAGTATCTGGGAACTTGATTTGTGTTCTGTTACATACACGTGCCTGTATTTGTTAGATCACCACCACCATGTTGTAAGTTTCATGACATTTACATGGTTTCACAGGTGCTTGATTCACCACTGTATACCCAGCACCTAATATGCTGCCTGGCACATAGTAGGGGGTCAATAGGTATTGACAGAATGAATGTATGTCGTGTTTCTCTAATGAAACTTATTATTGATTTCAATTTGAATGTCAAGAGCCCCTGGAGAGCCAATCCTGGGTGCCCATCTACCCATTTTGAATGTCACTGTGGTATAAGAAGAAAGATATTAGATCTTTGTCCCCAGTTCTTGACACAGAGCTCCTAAAAACTCTGGGGATTTCCTGAGTGATAAGGGTGATGAAAGCATCTTTATTCTAATGAGGTGACCCTGGTGCACCCCTAGATAACGCCAGGGTCGGGGCTGGTTGCCAGAAAGACCAAGCCTTGATTGGAAGCTTGGAACTTTCGGTCCCACCCTCAACCTCCTGGGAGGGGAGAGGGGCTGGAGATTGAGTCAGTCACCAATGACCAGTGATTTAATCAATCACACCTACATAGTGAAACCTCTATAAAACCTCTAAACAATGCAGTTTAAACAAATTCTGGGTTGGTGAGCATCTCAACACTGAGGTGCTGGGAGAGTGGTGCATCTGGAGACTGTGGAGGCTCTGAGCCCCTCCCACATATCTTGTCCTGTGTGTCTCTTCCATTCGGCTGTTCCTGAGTTGTATCCTTTATAACAAACCAGTAAATGTAAGTAAACTGTTTTCCTGAGGTCTCTGAGCGATTCTAGCAAATTATGGAACCTCAGGAGGAGCTTGTGGGAACTCCTGATTTATAGTGTGTCAGAAGTATAGGTGGCCCAGGACTTGCAACTGTTGTCTGAAGTGTGGACAGTCTTGTGGGACTGAGCCCTTAACCTGTGGGGTCCGCACTAACTCTGGGTAGTTAGTGTCAGAATTGCATTGAATTGTTCGACACCCAGTTGGTATCTGAGAATCACATAATTGGTTGGGTCCAGGGTCACCGAAGACTGTGCACACATCTTCTGCCCTTCTTAATCTCCTGGTACAGGCGTTAGCATCCCAAACTCCCAACCACATTTGGATCCCACTCATCCCATTCAGGTGGGGTGTCCTCTGAATCTGGGCTGATGGGGAAGACCATCTCCCCTCCCCTCCCCCACCTTCTCTCCCTGCCCTGCCCCCACACCCAGTAAAGATGAGGAGAATGACTGAACAAGCATGAAAGATATAGAAACTTCCCTCCTGAATGATCCTGCTAATGGCAAATTGATGGAATTGAATACATTCAAGTCGGAAATGATCCAAATATATGCTAATGAAGCTGAATATGCATTATTTAGACTAAAACAAACTAACTGCGAGTCAGGAAATAAAGTAGGTGAATTATTAGTTTGGCAACTCAAAGAATTGGAAAACTCATGCACCGTTCCAGAGACAGGCAGAGGCAGGCAGGAAAATGTGGTTAATGAATTCTAAACCAATTAACCGCAAATTGATGGTGCGCTCGAAGACTCGCCACCCCCGACTCCCTCAGATTGCTTTCTGAAAATTTAAAAAGAAAACGCCGTTGCCATGCACTTTTCTTGTTTTCACTTCCTAGATGTGCTCTCCTGGAAACTTGAGTCTTGAAAAAAAAGAAAACTACAAACAGATCCCAGAAACGGGGAATGGGGCTATTTTGGCCACAGGGGGAGATAAATAATGCAAAGAGGAACTTCTCAACTCTTCTTTGTCAAAGAGAATCATCCTCAGACTGAAGAGAGGAAAGCACGCCTTGGTGGGAGGGAACTAAAGGCTGAGATGGGTGAAGAAAATATAAACACATGTCTTTCCTGTCCAGACTGGAGCTACTCAACTGTCTTGGCTGAATTCCAACCCGGGGCTCGTAAGGTCACAAGTGAGATCCCTGGGAGCCCAAGGAGTCACTAGGAAGGGGTGAGAACACAGGAGGTGGTATAGTGTCTTCCGAACATGGAGTGTATAAATTCTAAGGCATTTGATGATGATCATAGAAAACCTCAGGTTTAATCCTTAAAGGGTTACAGCTTGTGAGACCTTAGGGAAGCAAGCAGCGATTGGTGGAGCCAGCACGCGATCACCAAGAACTAGTTTGCTGCAAGGGCACCTCTGCTGAGAAGGCCCTCTTGGTCTCTCTAGATGATAGCCCTGCCCCCCATTCTCCCCATTCCCTTCCTTCTGCTTTGTTTTTCTCTATAGCAGTTAATGCCATTCGACACACATACATTTCCTTATTTGTTTTCTTCTCCTCCCACTGGACTGTAAGCTCTATAAGTCTAGGACTTTGCCTGGCACAGAGTAGGGCCTCAATAAATATCTGTTGAATGAGAGAGACTTCCTTTCATTCACTTCACCAATATGGCCAAGCCCTCAAGACAGGCCTGTCCCCACGCACCCACCCACTCGCAGACAGAGACGCTGGGACAGAGAGCCAGAGGGCAGCCCTTACTGCTCTTGACCTCGAGGCGCATCTCCCTGCCCACTGGGAAGTGTGGCTCAGTGAGCTCTGATACTCAGGGTGACAATTCCCCATCCCACAGTGGGGCAGAAGGAGGGGGCAAGGGGGGGCGAGCAGCTCAAGTAGAAGAGGGGCAGTGGTGGCCCCCCCACGCACACTCAGGGCTCCCCTGAGCCAAACATTCGAGGGGATGCAGGACACACCATAGCTAGTGAGTTCTGACTCTCAGCCCTGTGCCCTGTCTACTGTGCTTTGCTGCCCCTGAACTTGGAAGTCGCGTTGGAGAAACGTCTATAAGACACATAAAGGACTTGTGCTGCCTTGAGCCAGCCAAGGCAACTGGAGGCATTCTACCTTTGATTATGATATAGTCTCTCAGGTATCTGTGGATGGTTAACTGTCTTGCAGATAAACAGTGGGAAAACACAAAATAATAAGGAAAATAATGGGGAGGCAGATGTGAAAAGAAGTCAAACTGATTACCGATCAGTGATAACATCTTTGTTTCAGAAGATGCCAACTGTTTGAAACTTCCTAGTTACCTTTAGGTCCGCGTGTGTCCTTGGCAACGTGAAAACATCCCTCCCGTGAGCAATCCATTCAGGCAGCGTGTGGATGAAGGGGGAGCAGTGAGCCTGTTGGTGAAAATACCTTCATGAGTGACTCGCTGTGACACGTGTGGACTGAGGTCTGACACCTTGAGCAAAGTGAGGTCACCTGGCAGAGAGGTAGGGGATGGCAGGGCTGGGGGAGGGGCCGTTCACAAAATCAAGACCCCGAAGCTGCTGGGCTTTGACACCTTGGCACATGCTGGCTGCCAGACTGTTTAGAAAGCAAAGAGCTCAGGCTGCTCAGTGACAAACTGTGTTAGCATAGGCTTTGTTCTCTATTCACAAAAAAAGATGGCTCAGATAGAAACAGACAATGTAACAGAATGCGGAATGAATGGTAAATGTGTTTCTACATATTGGATGTGATTGTAACAGAATCAGCTGCCATCTAACGTGTCCTTCGGCGTGTTGTGGTTGTTAGTGTGAGCAGTGGCTTGGGGTTCTCCATGACCTCTTTCCCCTTCCATTATCTCAGTACGTTTATTCAACATAGATTTATGTGCTGGGCACGGGGCTGGGGATCAGCAGCGAGCACAGAGACATCGAGCCTGGCGTCAGGGTGTTTACAGGTAAGAGCTGATCGTAGATGCACCTGTGAGAGTGAGCGGATATCACCACCTGTCTTCTTCAAAATGTTCAGAATGAAAGGAAAAGGGAGAGCTTGTTTAGGAGGTCGAGTGGATGGACGTGAAGTGGCAGTTTGGAAAAAGATAGGAACCTTGTTTCAGTGGAGGAAGTGCCACTGGCTGGAAAGTGCTCATCGTGGCTGCGGGACTTTCATTGGAAGGTAAGGCCCTGGGAGTGTTGCCTCTGTGTCCTCTGACTTCTGACTCAGAACCTCAAGTGTCCCTGGTAGCAATGAACAAAGAAAGGCCTCCGAAGTGCTCAGGTGTCTCCTAAACCTCTGCCCCAGTGGAAGAGAGGACTGTGACACATCCAAGTCCCAAGGGCCAGAGCAGACTTGGGGCATCGCTTGCTCAGGAGTGACCTTCACCTTGTTTCTAGAGAACTCGTGCTAACCAAAACCCGGGGCTGGTTCTCTGCACCTGGAAGCTCTATAGTGTGATAAACGTTCAACAAAAATTAGACTAAGTGATGTAGAAACTAATATCAATCAAATTAGAGTCAAAGTCAGTCAGCAGGAATTGTCAGCATCAGAATTCACAGCCTGGGCCCTGTTCCTGTCCTGGAGAAGGAGGAAGGAACAAGCTGAGAGGCCAGTAGGTGTGTGATGTTGGCCCCCAAGGAAGCCCCAAGCGTAGAACGAGTTCGCCCAGGAGGGGGGTGCGTGCTAAGTCCAGGCGGTCCCAGAAGCATCCAGGTCAGAGATGGGTCCTGCCTCAGGGGGCTGCACAGGAGGGAGAGGGAGGAGTGGGCTGGCAGAGGGTTTATGCAGACCCTCTCAAAGATCCAACCAGGCGCAGACAAGACAAAGATGTGATGGACAGTCCACTCCTGAGAAATGGGGGCTAACAAGAGCGGGGTCAGCAAGCCAGCCCCAGTTCACCAGCTGGGGATCAGGCAGGGGCTCCTTGCCAGATGCCAGAGACACAGCATCTGAGACCCACGCAGGAGGGGATGCGCACGCCACTCCGTGAGAGTGGGTTGGGGAAGCTCTCGTTTGGTCCTGATGCCAAGTTAGGAAGATGGACTCTCCTCCAGATGTCTCAAATCTTGGGCATATGGCAAAAGAAAAGGCTCTTCTACCAAAAACCAGTCCTTTATAGCATTCCAGCATTGTGCTGGGCACTGAGGAGAGCAGGGAATCCAACAGTCATTGTCCACATCCTCGTGAAACTTGCAGTCTTGTAAGAGAGATATACAATAGACAAGTAAATAAATACACGGGGAAGTACAAAATGTGTTAAGTACCATGATGGAAACAAACAGGGGTCACAATGAGGAATAACAGGAGGACAAAACCTTTAAGAAGGTGATCAAAGAAGACTCTTTGAGGAGGGTGAGGTCTAAGCTGGGGCTGCAGAATGACGGGGACCCGCTCGTGCCTCTCTCTAGGGGACACAGGAGCTGAGATGGACCTTATTTCGGCAGTACGGGCAGGCACGTGTTTCTATTTCTATTCAGTCTTGCTCCTTACTGAATTTCCCTGTTTATCCTGCTTTTAATGAGTCATCTCAGGTTTACCATAATCATTAGACAGATTGACTTTATAGACAAAGAACGTGCTTATGGAAACTTGTGACAAGTACTTTGAGTCCCAACAGCTAAGTGGAGGGGAGACCCTGCTGAAACTGGCTTCACAAGCCACTTGTGACAGTGACCAGAGAGCCAGGCCCGGTGCCCAGAAGTGACACAGTCCCTGGGGATGTGCTTTGCAGATCCAAGGTCTGCCAGAGATACAGGGTCAGCGGGCATCTCGGAGATGCACATTCAGCTCTCCCACCTACAGGGGTAGCTGGTCCTACTGCCTACATGGTTGGCTGAGCTCACGTTGGGAGAGGAGGGAAGGCCTCAAGGTGCCAGTTTTGAGGAGAAAGCTCCTAGTTCCTGTAATTCCCTTCGATGGTGGTGGCAGAGTCATCAGAGAAATGAAACAATTATGAATGGGGCCACCAGGGGCCCAGTCCATAACATTTTTCCCATACCCCCACATCTACAAGGGCTCCACTTACGTCATCCCTGGCCTGGAGCACACCGTGCCCTTGGCCCATTATGGTCAGGTCTGTAGAAAGTTCAAGGCTTTGAGTAGGGATGTGGTGCACCCCTGGGATTTCAGGCCAGTGCATCTACATTCGCATCTCGTCAGCTACGTGTGATGGAGAAGGAACACAAAAACCGCAAGCCGTGGTGTGCCACTGACTTCTCTGTGATCCTGGACAATTTCTTTGCCTTTATTGGCCTCAGTTTCCCCAACTTTAAAATAAGAGATTGGACTAGAAGTTCCAGCTCTGACACTTAGGATATATTATTACACAATGTCAAGACATTTAGGAGGTTAAGAGAAGCCGCTAATGAGAGCAGAGGGTGAAACCCAAGCAGCTGCTGGGGATGTCTGCGGTGGTTCAAAACAGAAGTCTGCGTTCACCTACGGTCCTGAGGAGAGGAGACGCACACCTGTCACCAAGTTCCAGAAGCTTGAACCAGAAGGCCCTCTGCATAACCAGCCTCCAAGAAGCCCCCACAATGATCCTTGCCTCCTGGTATTTGTGCCCTATGATTCCTTTCCTACATTGTACCAGGGTTGCTGTGCGTGACCAATAAAGTGTGGTGGGACCAATAGTCTGCAACACCTAATGCTAGATCATAAAAGACATTGCTGCTTCCACCATACTTTCTTGGACCACTCCTTCTTGGGAAGCCACGTCATGAGGACACTTGAGCAACTCCATGGAGGATCCACATGGTGAGGAACTTGCCAGCCATGTGGGTGCGCCATCTTGGAAGTGGATCCTCCAGCCCCAGTCCAGCTTTCAGATGCCTGCAGCCTAGACTGATGTTCTGACCACATCTCATGTAAGACCCTGAGCCAGAACCATCCACCTAAGCTGCTACTGAATCTCGGACTTATAGAAAGTGGGTGAGATAATATTTATTGTTGTTTTAAGTTGCCAAGTTCAGGGACAATTTGTTACGCAATAGTAAATAACTTACATACCCTCCCTTGTAGTCCAAAGAAGGTGACTCACATTTGGGGCCTCCCAAATTTTGTTTGCCGAGGCTCTGATCCCAGGAGATGCTCACTAACTGAAAGACCTTAAGAAGCCCTGAAGTAAACAAACCTGTTTGGTTTTGTTTAACCCAGAGTTCTCCAAACTCGCATGACTATGGACACCCTTTGTGCCTAACATTTCCAAGAATTCATGCCCCATGGAATGTCTTTTGGGAACTACTGTTGTAGGACAAATAGAAGGTTTGATTTTTACTAATATACTGTAATCTCGCATACTTGTTACCCGCAGGCTCTGTTTGGGTGGAAAATACATCTACATTCATTCATTCATCCATCAATTCATCCATCCATTCACTCAACAGCATTCACAGATGCCTCATCTCTGCTGGAACTCATACTGGGTACCGGGAGTAGAGAAATGAATCAGAGTCCCTGTCTTCAAAGGCTCACAGTCCAGTGGGGTTTAGCGGAGTGAGGGCTCAGATGTCATAATGCCTGGCTCTGAAGCTCAGTTTTGTCCCTTACAAGCTGGGTAACCTTGGGCAAGTTTCTTCACCTCTCTGATTCAGTTTCCTCATCTGCGAGTTGAAACTAATAATGATCGTATCTGTCCCATAGGGAAGAATTTAGGATTAAGTGAAAGAACATAGTAAAGCACTGATGATGTGCTGGCATCTAGTAAGTGTTGCATAAACGTGAGCTCTTCTCATTGTGTGTATTATTCACTCTGCAGAGTTCAACACAGGTGCCGTCTCCTCTAGGAAGTGTGCTCTGACACCTGTGCCCCCAAGCTGACCAAGCTGCCCCTAGGCTCTCCTTCATGGAGAATATCCTGACCTTACCTCTTTCCGAGCATTTTCCTATTGCATAAGTGGGGACAGTGAGTATAAGAGAACGAGGTTGAAGAGGTAGGTTTGGGGGATTTTTTTTTCTTTTTTTTGTGAGGCTGAAATCTAGGGTAGATTCCCTGGGTGATGGGAAGACAGGAAGTGTTGCAAGGAAAGGTGTGGCCAGCTGGCCCTCCACCCCCGGCCTGGCTCCACCTGCTGTCAGAATGATGTTCCACAAGGCCACCCTTATGTGTACATGAGCGGAATGCTGCTCTAAGCCCTGTTGGTAGCCAGTGGATTTGCGTGGCAGGAAGTGACATCGCTTCTACCACCCCAGGCCACTTCCACTTTTGTTCAGATCCATGTGGCATACCAGGTGACACCCACCTTTGTCCACCTGGGCAGCCACAGTGAAAGGTTTGAGTGATGATGTGGAGTTGCTTAAGGCCCTCGGGCCTGCATGTCCTGGGGTGGAGAGAGCTGTGGGCTACGCCGTGGCTGTAGGGGTTCCTTGTCATGTTACGGCTGCATTGCACACTCAGGAGTTTGACAGAGAACACCTGGTAAATTCACTTCAGTATCTGCCTCCCCGGCCCCTGCCTCCGCTCCCCTCCCCCCTCCCCACTACCCAAGGATGGCTGTCTCTCCATGAGACCCAGCTCTGCAGGAGCCTCCGAGATGCCTCCAAGGCCCTCCCAGCTCTGCAGGGGCAGATCCCAAGCCACCAGCCTCCCTCGGAGGCCCCTAACCTCCCTCCCAGCCCACTCTCTTTGAGCAGGACAAGTGGCCATGTGCCAGCAGCTGCAGGGGGGGTCCATGCGTGGCCCATTGCCTCCACCTCTGCTCTATTTCCCTCTCACACACAATTCCGGAGGTGGAATTCTAGAAATTCTCTTTTTCTTCTTAAATCTGTGAAATCAGGAGCCAGAGGGCAAACTGGGGCTCTGGGTCTCCAATTATCTCACTCCCCCTGCCTCTTGGGGAGCCTCGCCCTCTCCCACTTGGCTCCCAGCAGTCAACAGCCCCCCTGAACCTGTTGAAGTCTATTACCGACCTTTGGTCTCATCTCCACAAAGGAGCTTTCTGCAGCACAGAGACGGATTAAACAGAAATGAATCGGCTGACGGAGCCTTGACGACCCTCTCTGTTCTTGCCTTCCTTTACCGCCCCCCCCCCCTCCACCCCTGCCTCTCTCTATCTCACTTTTATTTTTTTATAGAAAGCCAGCTAGGCAGAGCCGAGATAAGGTGACATGGCCCCAATGGACTGAGGTCACAAACACCTACACGAAATTCACTTTGTTCACTTTGCAAACTAGGACATCGGCAGTTCCTCGGCACGGGGCCTGTTAGTGCTAAATTCATCGCATCTGGCAAAAGAGAAAATAAAACAAAATGAAAAGCCCGTAAAGTTGAACCGTTAAATATTTAGGGCTCGTGATGAACAGCATGTCATAATATTTGTTGAATTGCATTTGCTATTCAATGCATCTTTTCCACTTAAGGCCCCAGTTTGGGGAGGTAGATGGAGAAAGCTAGAAGAATTGGGTTGCGTCAAAAATGAAACGTGGGCTTTAATTTAACCTCAAAAGACAGATCTCGCTGTCTGTGCGCCCTGGGCTGCACGGCTGTTAGCGCTCTTGAACGGGGTCCTCGGTTCCCCTGGAGCCTGTCTCTTCGTGTTCACACACAGCTCCGTGTGTAATTAAGCAGATGCTCTTCGACGTTCGACTTAAATTATCAAATGTCAGGACATGACACTTTATTTGTATGTGTTTTCCTTGCTTAGCAATTCACGAGTACCTGGGGAAGGGAGATGTGTCTGCTCAGCTCTAGCAAAGAGCTTCTCCTTGTGGCTCTGTGTCTGAAGCTCTACTCCGAGAGCTTCTTTTCTTTGCCTTATTACCTCTTTGCATGCAAATTCCCTGGGAGAGCCCGTGCAGACTCGGTTCCTTACCTGATCAGAGGGCAGGTTAATGAGATCTTTCTTGAGAGCAAAAAATGGGAGTGAATATAAAAACTTGGGGAGTCTGAGAGGTGGGGAGGCCGTAGTAGATTTCTTCTCAAGAGGCCTAGGGGATGGGGGGGTGGGGGGTAGTGTGGCAGGGGAGAAGAAGGAAGGGAGAGAGGGAGAGAGGGAGAGAGGGAGGGAGGGAGGAGCTTCAAGCATGGACATTGTGTGTAAATTACCAACATAGCGGGAAGCATGTGCTGCCGCCATCACCACCCCCACCCCCACCCTGCTCTGCGGTGCTAACCATCTAGTCAGGAAGCTGCTCAGGGGGCTTGTCTTTGGTTAGGAGCCCAAAGGGCAAGGGGAGAGGGCAGAGGGCAGAGTTGGGCTTTCCTAAAGAAGAAGTAGGGCCCAGGAGTGCTTGAGGCTGGCCCTAGGAATCACTGTGATCTCGGGGGGGTCAGCAGGAAATGGTCTTAAGGATCTCTGTCCAATGACTACCCAATTCATCATGCGGTGACCTTGGGAGTCAGTGAGTAATGACCTTGAAAATTAGTGAGAAGTTGGTCTAAAGCATCAACCTTTAGTGACCTTGTGACCCAGCAGGCAGTGACCTTGGAAATCAGTGGGTGGGGATCTGGTGAATCAGTGAGTGATGACTCCCAGGGGAGGGTGCTCAGAGAGGCCTGGAGGCAGCAGGTCAGGCCTCGGTACCCAAGTGGGCCAGGCCGATGTGGGCTGAGGTCATGGGGTGATGCTTAGGGTTCCCTAGCCAGGCTCCTACCACACCAATTTTGAATACCCTTTCCCTTCCCTGGGCTGCTAGGACCCACGTAGCCTTTTGCTGAGCTGCCTAAGGCTCTGGAGAAGTCTGGGCCCCAGAGCTCAGCCCTCTCCCTCTGTTGACAGGCTCTTGTGCCAGGCAGTGGCCACACTAGCTGCACCCTCCGCAGAGCCCCAGCCTCTGGGAGGGCCACCCCGCAGGGCCAGGCTGGAGCCAAGCTCCCAATTTCAGCAGGCTTGTTTGTTTCCATACAACATCTGGGGCTTCCTGCCACCATCTGGACTTGCTCCCGATCAAAGCCCACTGTCTCTTGCTGGCTGCCAGTGCTGTTATCCACATCAGCCAGGGAGCCTGGCCAGAAGCCAGGCAGCTTGCAGGGGAAGGGGTCAGAGGGTGTGAACTGGGTCCCTGGGGCCAGTTTGTGTCCAGACCCCTGCGGGGCTGAAGCAGAGGGTACATGGGCTGGGCAGGCAGTGGTTGTGTCGTGTGTGTGTGTATTCAGGTATGTTTCTGTGAATGCATGCATGTGTGTGAGTCCAAGTTTGCCTCCTTACGCTAATGTGTCCTTGTCTGTGTGTGTGTGTCTGTGTCCCTGTGCCTTTGGGTGGGCAGGAGTGTGTCAGTGTCATGAATGGTAAGAGCACCAGCTGTGGAGTCAGCCTGCTGGAGCCTCAATTTTATCATCTGAAAAATGGGTGCATGATAACATCTATCATTTAGAGTTGTCAGGAGAGTTGGATTGGATAATGCATATTAACCACTTGTAAATAACGCACATAGTAAGCACTCAATGCATATGACATTATCCTATTAACCCTGAGATTGTGGGTTTGTGTGTGCATGTCTGCGCGTGTGTATCTCTTTGTGTATTGATGGTGTGTGCGCCTCTGGGTCTGAGTGTGTGTCTGGGGAGTAAGTCTGTGCGGATGTTTGTCTCGGTGTGTTGGTGTGCTGTGCCCTGTGTGAGTAGGTGTGTTGAGAGCCAGGCGCCTGCTAAATATTTGCTTTGCTGGGCCCCGGGGAGCACAGTTGGCAGAGCTGCCGGCGCTGCGTGCAGTGTTTCTGACAGCTTGAGCTCGGCCTCGGAAAGTGTGAACTTTCTCAGGGTAAACAGCTAATGATACTGTGATGTCAGCGCTGACCCCCTCCGGGCCTCCTCGCAGGCTGGGAGTCATTAGGTGGTTTCCGGCTGGCACCTCCCTCCCGCTCCCCCAGCATGGCACCTGGGAGTGTGTGTGATAGGATGCTGGGGCTCGGCACCCAACCCACAGCCCTGCAGCCCCCCACCTGCCCCGCAGCTGGCAGACAGGAGGAGGAGAAAAACAACTTCTCTTAGCCAATCTCTACCCGCCCTCAGCCATCAGCACCTTGGAGAGCTCCTGACGCAGGTTGGGGGCGGGGTGGGGGGGCTGGGAAGGGAGGTGGAGAGGGGTGGAGGATGGGGAACAGCACGGTAGCAGCCCCTGCTTTAGTCCAGCTGCAGCCAGGACTGGGGTAATGGGACTCCAGCTGCCCCAGGTCTCTGGATCAAGGGAAGCCCTAGCAGGGGTGTGATTACCTGGTTAATTTATGCAAAACCTCACTCTTGGTCTGAATTGGGTCACATCCTCTGGGAGCTCCTGAAACCCTGGCATGAAACCTATTTTGTTGATGAGGAAAGTGGCCCTTGGTCCTCTGCCCCAGCAGTGTCTCTGCACCTTGCCCAGCACTGTCTCTGAAACGTGCCCAACCGGCGTGTTCCGATACCCTCCTGCCCGTGCATGACCGTGACAGGGCGCCACCTTTTATACAGCTGTGCACACACATGCGTGTGGGAGCTGAGTATGTACATGGCTGTGTGCAGGCTTCCTTGTATGTGTGGGTCCCTGGATGCAGATGTGTGCCTGTGTGGGTCAGCCAGTGCATGTGTGCATACATGTATGTACGTGTGTGTAACCAACTGCACAGATGCATGGGTGCCCTTTTGTGTGTGTGTCAGAACAGGGATTTCCAAAATGTGATGCAAGGGCAGGGGGTATCTGGATACACCCCATATGGGGCTCAGCTCCCCACTAGGCTATCTGCTGAGGAGAAGGACAAGGGATACACGGGGACTTATCCTAGAAGCCTATGATATGAGAGAAGCAAGAGCGGGGAGAGGGCATCGAAGACTGTTTCATTCTCCCGCCCCCTGCCAATTTACAGATGAGGAAACTGAGATCCTGCCAGGACGTTGGCTGGGGTAAAGTCTGCAGGGGCAGAGCCAGAGCTGTATCCCCTGACCCTGCCTCCCGTCCAATGTTCTCCACCTGACCACTCCTCGGCGTGAGTGGAGCCCCCTCTGCAGCTCCGGCAAACCCGGGCTCAAAGACTCCAGATCGCTGAAGTCTCCAGTCAGGCCCAAGGAAGCCCCCCGGGGTCCCTCTTTCCCGCCCTGCCCCTGTGCCAATCAGTTGAGGTCCCTTTAACAGATGGATCAGGCCTCCCGCCCCCCACCCCCTGCGGCTGCCGCTGAAGAGAGAAAACCTTTCCAGACAGCCCCTGTCTGTGTTTCATTACAAAGACGCAGCCGTATTCCATTAATTCCTCATTTGCTGTGGGCAAAGCGCTGATACGTACATATTTACCTGGGGTGGTTTTAATCAGTTAATTTAACCAGAAACATTAATAATGTATTTCTTTGCCACTCGACTGCCCATCTGTTGAACAACTTACCTGTTGGAGAGCAATGTCACATCCTGTGACTCGGAGCCCTCGGCTGCCCAGGAACAAGATGAGATTCTGCATATTTAATGTCTTTGCAGAGCAAGGTGAGGGCTGGGGGTGTCTCTCCCTGCCCGGCGAGGGCTCCCAGGCTGCAGCTGGTGGCATGGCCCCCTTTACCCCGGGCTCCAGACAAACGCCATCTCCCGCCTTTGATCCTCACTTTGTTGGTGGAATCTGGTTGCAGGAGAGGTTGGATCCCTGCTAATAGTTGGGGAGGGGAGGGGGCTATGTGAGCGGGGAGCTGCCGGCAGACAGATCTGAGCTCTGAGTGCAGCCTCGTTGCTCCCTGGGCACGCAGCCGCACCTCCTGGAGCCTCAGTTTCCTCGTCCACCTCTTGGATCTGTTGGAAGGATTCAGTAAGAAAGTCTGTGTGAAGTCCAGGGCTGGGCATAGAGTGGGTGCTCCCTATAGGAAGGCTTCCTTCCTTGAGGCTAAGTGAGCTCATGGCCCCATATCATCGGGACGAATCCCAATGAAGCTGAGAGTCTGAGTTAACTTGGGGGAGTCAGGGGTGATATTCAGTGTAAGTGAGGGGAGCAGCCAACTGAAGCCCTTTTGGGGCCAGGTGTCAATGGCTTAGTTGCTGGTCGTGGGAGGTTGGGAAGGCGGGTCCCTAGGGAGGCTGTGGGAACAGTTGAGGCAATGGCAGAACTTTCAAGGGCTTGGGGATGCTGCTTTGCCCAGGAGGGCAGGGGCTGCCAGCCACAGGACAGAACCCAGGACCTGACCTCCCCTAAATCTTGGCTGTCCTGGGGCTCTCAGCTTCCTCCTCCTTCCTCAGAAACCACGAAGCAGCCAGAGCTCTGAGTGCGCTCTCCCACTTCTGAACCTGCACCTCTGGGGTGACACCCAGCCCGCTCAGGTCTCTATCCTGTCTTCCCAGATAGGTGTGGGGGTTACCGGAGGGTAGCAAAGCTGCTGGGCTCCCTCCTAGTGGCAGAATGAGGACTCGATCCCAGTGCACATCCACTGCCTGACCACCCAGTGCTTGCCTCTCCTGGCCTGGTACTGAGGCCACGTGGCCCTCACCCTCTACAGGGCCCTCATAGGCAACCCAAAAGCAAAGCAAAGCCTGTCCATCTCCAGCTCCCAACACGTCCCTGTCTGGAAGGACACTGAGACCCACAACTGGAGGAAAGAGAGGGCAGATGTCAGGGAGGGGCAGGAGAGGGGTGGGTGGGGCGCCTTCAGAACATCAGAGGGGCTTGTCCCCCAGGGAACGGGGCATCAGGGCACGTGGGAAGCCCTCAGGACAGAGCGGGGCCAGGTCCTCAATGGGAACTCTCCCTCTTGCCTTGGTCTGCTTTGATTTCATAAATTCTAAAACACCACTGACTGTAAGATACATAATTTTATGCACTTCCCTAAGAAAGAAGAAACACCACCAATTAAACTGTGACACAGTGCTTTCTTATCATCTATTGCAAGACCCATCTCCATTTCAGGGCTGTTACAATGTGGAGGGAAGAAAGTGTGATTTGGAATCAATGAAATATGATAATATAAACAACGCTGGCTGCCATTTGTGGAGAGTTCTCTGTGCACCAGGCTCTCTGCTGGGAGCTAGGCATGCAGCATCTCAGCCAGTCCTCAGAAACCCTGTAAATTGAGATAGCGTTCAGAGAGGTTAAGCAGTGTTACAAGGTCACGCAGACAGTCCTTATAATACTTAAATAGTATTTGGCTATGCTCACGTACTAGCAAGATCGTCCCCCAGGTCTGCAGTTAAGGACTTTGAGACACTCTTGGCAAGCTTGTCTGAGGTCATGCAGCCTGTAGGCGACAGAGGAGCTGGGTTTGGCTGACCCCTCCACCATGCTGTTGTCAGCTAGCAGGACAGAGCTGAGCCTCAGACCCTGCTCCACGTAACTCCAGGCTGTCCTCCTAACCACTAGGCATCATTGCCTCCTTTCAAGAGCAAAGGGTGCCAGAGGAGGTGGTTCTACCTCAGTGCCTGCCTACAGGACTTGCCCTCTCTCTGGCCCTTCCCTGTCTCCTGGAGGCTGCCCCCCTCCTCCTACCTCTGGACAGGCTTTCCCTACTGTGTGGCCGGCAGAGGGTGAGTCCCACCTCTCTGGCCTCCTTCGGCATCCCAACAGCCAGTAGAATGAGGGGGAGCAGCAGGCAGGCAGAGCTGAGGCAGGAACGGAGAGCGAGAGCTGCTGCTGGAAACTCACAAATTGGTCCCAGAGAGAAATGGAGCCTCTTTTTGCCCATCAGCTCACTCCCCCAACCATTACCAGGCAAGCAGCGCGAGGGCCTCAGCTGGAGCAAAACCCAGGCGTGGGTGTGGGGAATGGCATTGGGGCAGCCGTGGCTCCCTCTTCAAGGGGCATAGAGACCCACGGGCCGGCCTGGGGTCAGCCTCCTCAGAGCACGGAGGCTGGAGCACAGAGCTGGTGCGTGGGGAAGACCTCACCCTGGGGAACTTCGGGTGGACGGGAGAAGCCAGGACCCGCCTGATGCAGGGAGAGGGGGCGGGTGCTGGATAGAGAGACCCAGGGAGCTGGGGGGCCCGAAATCTACCCCAACAGCAGATGGCAGCTCCTGGGGAGCAGGCATGGGCAAAAGGTGGGGCTGGCCCAGGAATTACAAATTCAGGAGCCAGCCTCATTCAGAACCTCAGGCAGAGAGCAGCAGAGAGGAAGAATCAGAGGTCACGAGATGCAGCCACTCTTCGCCCAGTACTGGGTCTGAGGCTTTATGAGCATCATCTCCTCTAACCTGCCCAGCAGCCCTGGGAGGTGAAATGCCCGTTTCACAGATGTAAAAACTGACATGCAGAGCACGTGTGTAACCGCTGGTTTAGTGGCTGAGCTGGGATGTGAACTGCACCAAAGCAGTCTGGCTCCAGGCCACTCTGCTCTGGTCCTTCTAGGGAAACTGAGGCATTAGACAAGTGAGCCAGCAGGGCAAGAGGAGCTCCCAGAGCTGGAGCACACAGTCAGCACAGACGAGCTGCAGGGGCGTATGCTGCGGGGGCTAGTATGCTGCAGCTCCCAGCCCTGCTCAGCCGTGGTCCCAGGCCTGCTGCAGGGCTGAGCAGGGTGGGACGTAGGCCTTGCTTTTGAGAACTGGGAGCCACACAGCATCCACAGCATCCACGCCCCTGGGCACTGTGCTTTCCTGCAAGACTCCCCAGCGCTCCACTGCTGGCCTCCCTGGCAGACACAGTGCCTGCTGGGTGGTGCTGTGGAGATGCCATCACAACATGTCAGCCAGCTGTGAGCAGAGCACAGCAGCGCTGCAGAAAGGAACAGCGGTTCCTCAAGGCAGCACGTCTTTCCAAGTCAGGGACTAAGAGAAACAGGCGCCTGAGAGGAGCTGGCCTGGCTGGCGGGGTCTGCACATGAACACACCTGGCCCTTGACTGCTTGCCGAGGTCGCCAGGCTCTTCCTTGCTCCACTCCTGCTGTTCTTCTGCCCATTTAATGCTTTCACTCTTCTGCTGGATCGGCTTCCACTCACTCTTCAAGACCCAGCTTAAATATCACCTCCTCTCAGAAGACTTCCGGGATTTCTCCCAGCTATTTTCAGTCCCTGAAACACTTGCATTTATCACAGCAGAGCAGTCATCACCCTTAATTGTTAATTATTTCTTTATTTGACTCTTTCCCCTTTAAGTCTCTGAGCAACCCAAGGAGACGACTGACATCCATTTCTCTATCTCCTGCACAGAGAAGGTACCCAATGAATGTTGCATTGAACTTCCCTTGGGAGAGTCATAAAAAACAGTCTGCGGTAGGCGCACCCACTGTCGTCTGTTCTAACAGGAAGATTGGCGCCTACAAGGGCAGAGGGCTCCGTTTGCTTAGATCAACTCCATATCCCCAATGCCTAGAATGGTCCTTTAGCACACAGTAGATGGTCAGTGAATATTTGGCGAATGAATGAATGAATGAATGAATGAGGGAAAGCCCGCTCTGAGAGATCACTCACACAGGGCCAAAGATGCGGGTTTTAGTCCCACCTGCTCAGTTTCTGGGCACTGTGCTGGGCACAGGCTGACACATCCCTTGAAGGCCCTACAGTCTAGTGGAGGGACCGACATGGAAACAGTGACAGATAAATGCCAAACCCAAGACTGAACCCATCAGTGTAATTAGTACATGAGGAAGACATACCTGGACACACCTGGTTTCAGGTGTGAACCACAGGGAAGTTACTACTGTATCTGACCCTCAATTTCCTCATTCGTAGCATAGTGAGAATCTAATATTTGGGGATGTTGTAAAGATTAAACAAGATGATGCTCGTAAAGCAGTACCTGATGCCTGAGAAGGGATCAGATACTTTGTTGCCATTAATAAGAAACATAATGTCACGAGCAAAGGCATAAAGATGTGGCAGTTCATGGTGTAGCTGAGAAATTGCTTGATGTAACTAAACTCCACATTGCGTGGAGAGGTTTAGTGGGAGATAAGGCAGAAATGTCGATGAGGGCCAGATTTAGGAAGACATTGAAAATCGGAAAGAAAACTGGGGTCCTGATCCCCTGGGTGGGAGGAAGCCAGGGAGAGTGTGAGGCAGTGCGCTGGCACCGCTGAGTCTGTGCTTTGGGATTCACTGGGGCAGATGTGTGGAGGGGGGACTGGGAAGAGAGATGGTGGAGGGAGGGGGAGCATGAGGAGGCTGGTGCCATGGCGCAGGGTGTGAGCTGGAGGGTAGGCATGGAGATGGGAAGACAGACCCCAGAGTCACAGGGGGGCAAAGGGCAATGAGGGAGATGGAGGTGGGAGGTGAAGATGACCCTGAGGTTTCCAGCCTGGACCAGTGAAGGGCGTTGGTGCCCTTCCCTGAGATGGGAAGTCCAGGGAAAGAGTAGGTTGGGGGAGAAAATGCTCTATTTGGTTCAGAAATGTCGGGTTGGAGAGCTCATGTGGCCATGAGGGTAGATCACAAGAGAGATATCCTTACCCAGACAAAGCTTCTTCTTTAGCCACAGCCTGGAGGCTGCCAGCCTGTCATCTAAGGTGACATGCATTTGGGAGTGGTGCAGAACCCCGTCCCCTGGGCAAGGATGACAGGCTGCCCACCCAGGCACCAACAGGACCCATTCTGGAAGGGGGCACTTACTTGATCTTTTTGGAAAACAAGATTTCACCTGTTTTATTCTCACTGCCTAATTCCCGCTCCTTGGAAATACACACCTGAAGTTTTTTTGTGGTTGTTGTTAATTGTAACCCTTTAAGGCAATGAAAGAATTAGCTGCGAATAACTGAACCCACAGTGTGGAATGAGAACCACACACTATTTCCTGAATAGTTAAAGACAAATCCAGCAACTCTCATGAATAACCCAGAGATTTAAGGACCGTGTGGGTGCTGGTGTTAACTCCCAGGTGAGATCCTTTCCAGATGAGGCTGAGGAAGGAGAGTCCATCTTTGTTCTGGGCTCAAGGCTGTATTTCATCACCCGTGTGCTGTTTACAGTCTTAGGCTCCTGAGTCGCACCAGAGCAGGTGTGACTCCGGGATCTGCAGAAACGGCGCAGTTTCAGACACATCTCTAACCTCTGAGCCTGAGTTTCCTCCTCTGAGAAAATGAGAATGATAGCAGCAACCGCCTCATAGAGTTGTCGTGAGGATTAACTGCGCTAACGAGTGGAGAAGGCTTAGAACACTGGCTCGATGGGGTTAGTGATTCTCTCACTGTGATTATGACTCCCGAACTGCTTTTGGTCCCCCTGCTAATCCACAGCAGATGGTTATGCAGAAAATTCCATCTTTGCATTTGTTCAAAGTGCAGGATCTAGCGGATGGTGTCTTCAAACCTGTATTATAAAAATTCAAGCTACCTCTTCTCTCCATGGCTGCTGACGGTCCATGCAAATTCAGGGATTGCACCTCTGCTCGAGTTCTGTGAAGGCGCCTGCTGTCCTGCCCGTTATAAACTGCCCTGGGCTTGCTGAGTAGCCGTGACTAGAGGAGATTATGAGTCCTTCTGGCTTTTGGCAAGAAGTGTTCAGCTTTCTGATCTGGATGTTCCTATAAGGAATCTTCCCCACTGCTTAAAAGCCCCGAATTATATTTTTATTTTTTGTCATGTCCCTCCTGCCACCCCGAGGCAGCCGCTCTGGTTAAAAGCTCCTGTCCACGTGTCCCTTCCCAGAGTTTTGTCATTTAGCCATTTCACGCTTGCTTACACTTGTATGTTTCATACATATTCATTTAGAGTTGAGCGACAGGTATTGAGTGCCCACTATGTGCCAGGCACTGTTCTGGGCCCTGGAGAGAAAGTCATGGACAAGCTCTAGATGCTCGAACAGCTTATGTTCTAGTGGTGGGGTGGGGCACAGAGGCAGCCTGTAAACTAGATAACAGATATTTGAGGTTATTCCCACCTGCATTCAGAGGTTTGGGGAAATAAACAAGGTGTTCTGGGGTCGAGGCCTCCCCTACTGTTTGTCTGCTGTGTGCCTGGTGCCTGGGACACGGGAGGTGCTCCTGAGTGTTTGTTGAATGAAGGAAGGGTTGAGAGGATGAAAGTGTCTATCAGTGGTGTCAGTGGGAGACCCGGTCGCTTAGAATTCCTTTGTGTGAGCTGAGAGCTGGTGAAGACGCCAGCAGTCTCATTTGCTAATGATCATAATTAAGCCAGAATCTCTTATTTCACCCCAATGCCTTGGGGAGAGAGGCACAAAGCATGAGGCTGATGAATTGGCCCCCCACGCTTCCCTCCCTGCTGCGGCCCCATCCTGGCGAGATATGTTCACACCTGCCCAGGTGTGCACGCACACACACACACAGACATGTGCTAGTGAGAGCCTAGCAGAGCAATCACACCTCTAAACTATGTTAAAACGACCAGTCACTGACGTCCTAGAATCAATCCAGTGAAAAACAAAATCTGTCGCTTGGGGCCCCCGGTGTGTAGTAGATGGAATACTTCTGCTGTCATCCTTTCTTCATTCTTTCTGGAGTGTCTCTGGTGCTCAGGGCTGGGGACCAGGTGTGCGAGGCAGGCGGAGATGTGAAGGCTCTAGCCCTGGACCTCCCAAAGCATGTTTCCAGCGAGATGCTCTGCCAAAAAAGGTTGCCACGGTTGTCATGGAAGTTTGGGAAATGTTGCTCACTCTCCCCTCGCCCCGTCTTCGGCTGCACGCAAGCTGAGTAAATGCCCAGACAAGTCCTGCAGAAAAGAAACCTTTCAACTTTGACTTCTGGTTTCCCAAACGTACGGAAGCCTGTCACCTGCCTGCACACTGGCTGTGGCTTCCTGGTGTTGCTGAAGCAGCAGGGACGTGATTTTCCCTCCAGCCAAGCCAGAGGTGCCCATTCTGTGTTCTACCCAAGGCGGCATAGAGAGGGAATCAGAACCCAGGCAGGGTATGAAAAGACAGGATACATCTCCCCAAGCAGGAGAGAGGCATCTGCTGTTACCAGCCGAGGAAGCCCCGGCTCCCGTGCTGTGGTCCAGGCCCCAGGGATCTGCAGTGTGGGGCCTCCCCTGCGAGCACGGAGCCGTGAGGGACCAGGGGGATGCCAAGGCCAGGCTGCGCAGTCCCGTCTAATTCCAGGAGGCCGACGCAAAGGCTCGAGCTGAGACCCCAGAGGAGGTCAGAATGTCCGAGCAGGAAGTGGACCTGAAGCAGCTGCGGCAGCATTCGCGTGTTTGGGGGCGGGTGGATGGGCTGAGGGCAGACAACTTCAGTGGAGTCTGGCCAGTGGTGAACGGTATTGATAGTTTCAGCATCTTAAAATCCTGCCTTTGAAAGCTGCCCCCTGGGAGAGGTGTGCCCAGAGACCCACCTGGCGGAGCTCATCCTGGAGTCCCAGGTCATGTGGGGGTGGGGGGCTGTGGGCAACGCTGGTTGTTGCTGCCTGAGAAAAACAACCTGTGTCTTTGTGCAGCCAGGCCCCTTTCTGTCACTCCAGCAGACTTCTCAGAGAAGAAACAAAACAAAATAGAGAAGTGGAAGTTGATTCTATAATTAGTGCAGTTTCTTCACTGTTCATTCAGGATCTCCAGAGATCAATTAGCTTGCTTTTAAGCTAAAAGGCATCTGAATAAGTATTTAACCTGCATAGCAATTGATATTTAAAACAGATGAGGATGAGAGCAATAATGCAGAATGAGCTGGCTCCTTTCTCCTCCGCTAATTTCCCAGGCTCTGCTCCCGCTGGCCCTCACCTCTGCCCACTCCGTATCCGAAGTGGCCTTAGATGGGCCTCCTGGCATTCTCAGGGCACGGCTGTGGGTGGGCAGGCTGGCATTGAGGGGCTGCTGTCTTCCAGATGCTGACGCCGCTGTGGGGCAGATGCCCAGGATTTGGAGACGAGCTCCAGTTAGGGCTGGTTGTAGAGTCCGCCCCCGCCAGCCAGGGAGAACCAGGTCCCTTCTATAGCGCTTAGCCACCTGGGGCCCTAGCCATCCGTGCAAGGAGCAGGGGCCTGGAAGGGTGCTTACTGAGGGCACCTCGGCCTCAGTTTCCACATCTAGTAAGAGCCCATCATCGTCGGGGCTGGGGTGAAAACTGCAAGACCCAGTGTCCTCCTGGCTGGCCACCTTCAAGGCAGCTTGTCTGAAGGATATTTCTGTGTTTTTTGGTCACTTAAGTATCAAAGTCCTAAACTCGAAATAGTTTTTTAAAACAAGCTGAGTGCGTGTGTGTGTGTGTGCACGGACACTCATGTACGCTTATGTATGCATTTATTTAACAAATGTGTCTTGACGTCCACTCTGTGCTAGACGGTTTGTTCAGCATTGGGGGAAGGAAAGTGATGCCAGGATGACTAAGTTGTGTCCCCACCCTCCAGCTGACCACAGCCTAACGGGACAGGGAGGGGCACACAAGATGTCATAACATGTGTGAGGGTACAGAGGACAAATTCGGAGCTTGGGGAA
The DNA here is from genome assembly GCF_041296235.1 of Equus asinus. Classification (NCBI taxonomy): domain Eukaryota; kingdom Metazoa; phylum Chordata; class Mammalia; order Perissodactyla; family Equidae; genus Equus; species Equus asinus. Next base: position 85,745,580 of record NC_091794.1, read on the forward strand.
GGTATCTTAGTTGGGGACCCCAAAAGCGGGCCCTGTGACAGGGGTGAGGCTGCGAGTAGTTGACCTGGCAGGTGATCCTGGGAAGCATGGGGATGGATAGGGAGGAGAGACGGGAAAGGTAGGAAAGCAAAGACGGTGTGTTGGCAGGCAGGTGACACAGTGCGCAATGGGAGCTCAGCCCCACTGGGGCCTTTGAGAGACTGTAGATCATGCCTTGGAGTTGCGCCTCCGAGAGGCGAGGAAGCTGGGTTCATCCACCTGCCCCCTGCCTCCTGGTGGAGGATCTTTTGAGTCCTTAACTCCCTGGCTCTTGTGGCCTGACCTGCACTGGCCACGCCTGTGCGATTGCCAAAGAATGTCCCAGGTACAGAAAGCCCTGGGCGTGCAGAGGAACGTGTGCAGGTGGCCTGTGCGGTGGGACAATGGCATAAGGACAGTGTCTGCTACACAGGCTCAGAAGAGAAAAACAGAGGCCAGGTTTGGAAGGATGCAACAGAGAAAGAAGGCACGGCGATCCAGGCAGAGGGAGAGCACGTGGGAAGGGTCAGAGGGGTGAAGGGAATGGTGAGCAACGCAGTGTGGGTAGAGGACGTCCTGCCTGGAGGAGCTGAGGCTGGAGGAGGTGGGGCTGGACCAGGAAGGGCCTCAAATGCCAGGCTTAGGTCTGGCCTTTCTGCTGTGGGCATGTGTGCGTGAGGATGGCCTGTGTGATGGCTGTGCCCATCCAGGAGGTGGGGCACCCCCGCCAGTGTCTCCGGGAGCCCCACGTGGTGATTCTAGATCTTCAGTCCTCCGGCCCCTCCAGCAAGGACGCTCACTGCTCGCTGGGCCCCGCCACAGCCCCCTTCCAGCCCGTTCTCCGCCTGATGACAGCCCATCGGTCATCAGGGTCTCTGGGCAGCAAGGGAGCCTCCAGCCATCCTCCTGACACGGTCGATTCTGCAATATTTGACTTGTGTGTCCCCGAGTTGTACAGACAAAGCTCCACATATCACCAGATCAATTAAAACAACTGCCGCCAGGCCCCCGAACTCAATCAGGAGCCCCTCCCCTGGGACCTCACGGGAGTGCACCTTCTCTCCTCGGATGTGCTCTTTCTCTGGATGCTCCCGTCTCAGTTAAATGCCTCCAGGTTCCCTGTCACCTCATAACTTCTTACTCTTACCAAGGGCTTACCATGTGCCTTAGATGATTTATGCCATTTAAGCCCCCAGATCGCCCTATGTCGTAAGTGCTATTAATATCCCTGTTTTCAGAGGATGAAACGGAGGCACAGGGCAGTGAAGGGACTTGTCCAAGGTCACGCGGCTGGAAAACAGTGGGGTCAGTTGTAACCCAGGCCGTCTGGCTAGAGTCCACACCCCTGACTGCACTTCCGTCCTTGTACAGACTCTGGGGACATCTCTGATGCAGCCTCTCCGGCCACCCACCTCCCTCCCTCCTCTCATCTCTGACTGTTCAGCTCCCCTGTGGCCTGTCCCCTCCTCTGCTCCCTCCCCACAGCTCTGCCCTGGCACGCACAGGTCTTCATCCCTGTAACACCCAGCCAAGGCCAGTCTCTCTCCCGCTGGCTGCCATACTCCCTCCACAGCTCAGCTCTGAGCAGGTCAGATGCTGCCTCCTCTGTGAAGACATCCACGACCCTCTCTTCTCTGAGTCTCCCTGGCTTTCTAGAACATTCTTACCACGTGGAGAGTTTTACTCTGACAATGTTTGTATTTGTGCCCCTCCTCTCATCTCCGCTTCCAAGCTGTGAGCTCCCGAGCTCTCTGATTCGTCCCGTGCCCGGCTTCCTGCTTTATTCACAGTTGTAGGCAATAAACTGCTGGGGGAATGAAAGAGTGAGTGAATGAATGACTGAACGAACAAGAGGGGAGACACACATACTGCCTGTCTCCCCTTCCTTGCCCACGACCTCAGAAAGCCCATCCCTGGACCTTGTCTGCTCAGCGCTGCTTACCTTCCATGAACCACATACCATGCCCAGCGGGGAAAGCCAGCCAGCTTGTCCCCGACTCCTCCTCCTGCTGAGACAAGGGCAGAAAGATGCCCAAAAAGCAAGTTCCGAGGCCCTGCCAGGGCCCCCGAAGGCCTGGCTAAGGTACAGTAGAGAGCAGAGCCTGGTTCTTCTGCCCCACGGGCTGCACAGAGCCGCAGGGGCCCTGGCAGGGAGAAGAGAGAGAGCCCTGATCAGAACAGACAGGGAGGCGGGCCCCTGGAAGAGGCTGTTAGCAACAATCTCGCTGATCAGCGTCTCAATTAATCTCTACGACACCTTAGAAACTTCAGAAAAAAGAACAAAGCGGACTAGAAAAGAGAGAGCAGACTCAGCCCTGGGAGGACAGACGGTGCCTGGGCCTGGCGCGGGAACGTGCGTGTCTCCAGGGACCCGGCCGCCCGGCAGACGCTGGCGGCACTCTGCAGGCCCTGCCTGCCGGGTCTCCCAGGCTCACTGCGCTCAGGGCCGGGCTGGCTGGGCTGCGTTTGCAAGGGTCAAACTGAAGAACACAAAGTTGTTCAAGCAAAAGGGGACTCTCAATGGACTCCAGACCAGCCCTAGACAGTCCTGAGGTCATAGGACTCAGCCCTCTGCTCAGTCTGTCTGTCCGAGGACCTGTGCCTCGGGGGACCTCTACAGCCATCCGCCCGGAGGGAGGGGAGCTGCCTCCTGGCCCCTGGCCCTTGATGGTGAGGCGTGGCAGAGCAGCAGTGACAACCCTTCCTGCTGGTTTTTGAGGTCACGTTCAGCTTGACACAGGCCCCCATACGACGCTCACCTGGGAGGCAGGGCACATTTCCAGAGATATAAAAAGCAACCTTAAAAATATGGGCATTGATGCTTGGGGTATCCAGAATGTGTCTCAAAACGTGTGGCAACATATCCTAAGAGAAGGAGCAAGAAGGAAGTTGGTTCCAGTTGGCACAGCCAGTTCCACCCCTCCTTCCCCCACCCCGAGCCCTGAGTTTCATGGTCTGTAGACGAGGTTAGGTGTGAGCAGTGGCTTTCATGCTAGGCTTGGCAGAGCCCTGAGGGCTACAGAGCCTTCTCAGGAACTGTGGCATCAAGTCTTTAAGAGCCCGGATGATGGAAATGGGCTTGGGCTGTGGTGTGCTGGTAAACATGCTCCCCCTGAAAAAAGGTGCTAATTCGTAGCATCTGCTGATTTCCATGGTGTAAATGCTCTCACTCTGGCTGATTTCAAGCTGCCAATGGTTTTGTAACTGGCTTTCAAAATTCCTGAAAATTTAACTATTGCCTCTAGCGAGCTGGCTTTGGTGGCAGAAGAGAATTTGCCTTTGAGTGGTTTTAACCACATCCTCCCTGGGCCTCCGTTTTCTCCTGTGTAAAATGAGGCAATAATGGTTTCTATCAATTGGGGTTGTAGAGATTCTTGTGCGTGTTAAATGCAGTGGGTGGAAAGCGCTCCATCGTCGCTGGGGCATCACCAGTTTTTGTCGCTGCTGTTATTATTATTATTATTTGTTTTACCCATTGGGCTTCCACTCAAGATTTTGTTTGAAGAAGATGTCCCAGCTGCACCCGTGCTCCACCCCTGCTTATGTCTGCAGGGACCCATCACTTACTCACACCCCATCCCATTTTCTCAGCAGCCCTGGTGTCTCCGCTCCATTTTATTAAAGCAGAAAGCAGTGACAATTATTTTCATAATGAACTGGCTCTTCAAATTAATGCCAATTACACTATGCAATCATGATTAAGATTATGCATTAATCAACGGTGCCAACCTACTTATTAGCCTCTTTAAATAACGATCATGAGGAATGTATGGGAAGGGAGAGGATGGAGCGGAGCCAGTGGCATGGGGGAGCTGCCTCTAAGCGGAGCGGGGTGCTCTCTCCGGGAGCCGAGACCCAAAGCAGCCTTTCTTCCATGGGGCTGAGCTTGAATCAGAACCCCAGTCCTTCGGGCCCTGAGCTTCTGAAGCCCCTGGCACGAGAGGGAAAAGGGATGTGAGGACCCAGAAGGGAGAGGGTAGAAGAACCCTCGACAGTTTACCAATTGATGAGGTTCAGTGCCCCCTTCCCTTCCTCCGAAAGCACTAGAGAGAAATGTGGTTGACACTCTCCCTGGAGGAGTGTCACCCCTGTCTTAGGTCAGGACCCCCACATGCAGAGCCTGAGGCAGGGATTCAGATGCACAGGGTTCATAGAGGGGAAGAGCACTCTTTAGGAGAACCTGTAGGGGAGTGAGCAAAGCAGGATAGGGAAGGCGTCAGGGCTGGGGGCAAAGGTGTCCTCAGGTAAATGCAAGGATGGGGGGTGTGTCAGAAGGGGCTCCAGTGCATACATGCACCATAGAGTTAGTCCTACCCTGAGGCAAGGGGACCACCCTTTTGAGCCCCAGTATGAGCCAGTCATTGGCTGCGGGCTGCTCCCAGGGCAGAGGCGAGTGGTGGGACCTTCTGGGCAAGGTGGCCCCCTTCAGCTGAGAACAGCTCTCAAGAGAAAAGGGCAGCTATGACTGGAACCAAGGTTCAAGCCCAGGTCTGCCTGCGTCCAGAGCCGGCTCTCTGACCCTTTACGCTGTACCCAAATATTGGCTGCCCAGGTGTCCCAAAATGCCCAGACTTTGGGAGTCACCTTGCCCTTACAGGTTCGAGTACAATGAGTCGCATCCTTGCACTGTGTGAGGGGCTGGGGGGCAGCCCCGGCCCAGCAGTCCTCCGAGAACGCTCCAAGCCTTCCAGTTTCTCCCAGTCAACTCTTGTTCCAGCCTCCTTCTCTGCTGAATTTCCCGTGTCCTCTCTCATCCCACCTCTTGTCCTGTCTCTGCCCTGATTTTCCCTGTGCTGGGCACTGCCCACCTCCCTTCCGTTTCCCCAGAGAGCGCAAGCTGGTGTCAGTTCCCCGAGGCAGACCGTACTAAAGGATGGGCCCTGTATGGAAGGGAGGTGACAGCGCAGTGCAGGCGGACTAGAAACTAGGGACCAGCCATCACTGCGTTAACACAGCCCCTTCCTGCCGTGGCCTCACCCACCTTTGGGCCTGGGTTATATTCTCCTCCTCTTTCTCCATTTTGGGGCTACTTCATACCTATTCCCTTTCTCTCAGGCCCTTCTCTCCCATCCTCCCTGTCCAAACACCCAACATCCCATCTTTGTTTCCTTTGCACAGAAATTCAGTACTGTCATAGTCTTACCTTCTCCCTCCAGGCCTGAAGGGACTTTTACATCTGAGATAAAGGCTGCCTTTCGCCTAGAAGAGGAGACAAACCAGCCCGCTGGCCAAATCCAGCCCACCACCTGTTTTTATAAATAAAGTTTTGTTGAAACCCAGCTGCACCCATTTGTTTACACATGTTTACCACTTTCATGCTGCAGTGGCAGAGCTGAGTGGAACATCTGGCCCCACAAAGCCGAAAATATTTACTATCTGGTCCTTTGCAGAAAAAATTTGTCAACTCTCACCCTAGAAAGCGGAAGTTCAGAATTCATTTTGTTTTTACAGCTAGCGTTGTTTCTCGCCCTCTTTGAGAGCCACCATTTCTTCAGTCCTGACTGTGTGCCACGCATTCAGCTGCATTGTTTTCTTTCTTGCAACAATCAACCCTTTGAAGCACGTACCCCATTTTGCAGGTGGAAAAACTGAGTCCCAGAGAGACTGAGTAACTTCCCCTAGTGGAGAGAGCTGGGGTTTGGACTGAGGCACGGCTGTCGCTGGAGCCTGAGCAGAGAAGCTCTCTGCTGCTGTGTCTAATAGCCCGGGTCTTAGCGTGGGCTGGGGTCTGCCACTGACTTTTCTTCGCCTCCCAACACTCAGTTCAGGTTGGCACATGGCAGAGATGGGTGGGTGTCTATGGAACTGAATTGCATATCCTCTGGGCTCAGGTCTCAGTGGCTTGAGACATGTCACCACCCTTGCTAAATATTAGCCCGTCTCTTTCTACTCTCCTCCTCACCTGCCAAGGTCTGAGGAGCAGGTGAGGAGGTGTGAAGCCCTAGGAAATGGCTCTTTGTCCCATGACCTTTGAACCTCATTTGGGATGGGGGTCAGTAATGACCAGACCTCTCCCCCGGCTCTCTTGGAAGAATCTTCTTTCTAATTCTTACATTTTAAGATAAAAATAATACGTGTTTATTGTAAATAATTTGGAAAAATCAAGACACTACAAAGAGCAAGATTAAAAGTATCCACAAACCCTTTCTACCTAAAGATACCCCCTGGTAACAGGTTGGTACAAATCCTTCCAGTCTTTTTTCTATAGATATGTGCTTTTTGTTTGATAACTAGGTATCATTCTGTAATATGGTTCTGTTGCTTGGCGGGGAAGGAGGATGAGCATTTTCTGTGTCATTAAGTATTCTTTAAGAGCGTTTTTTAAAAGCTTTTTTCCTTATTACCAAAGCTCTCGCTTGATGCAGAGGACTTGGGGGAAAAAAAGCACTAAGCAAAAGCAATCCATTATCTTTTTACTTTCTAGAAAGAACCTCGGTTAAAATTTTGGTGTATGCCCTTCTGGTGTGTCCTTTTTGATTTTAATTGGAATTGCATTAAATTTATAAATTAATTTAAGGAGAACTGACACCTTTACAATATGGAGCCTTCTCTTCCAGGAGAAAGTTATGTCCCGCCATTTATTCAAGTCTTCTTTTACGACCCTCAGTAAAGTTTTGTAGTTTTCTGGATATAGGAATTGCAAGTTTATTGTAAAGTATTTTATTTTTTCATTGTTGCTTTTGTGAATAGGGTCTCTTTTTTTCCTTATAATTCCTCACTGTTTATTGCTACTAGATGGGAAAGCTGTATGTTTTTCTGTATTTGTATGCTGGCCCTTTGATGAGCTGTGTTTACTTTCCACCAGGTTTTCTTCTGATTCTCTTGAGTTTTTAAGAGGACAGTAATAAGCATCTGCAAGTAATAGTAATTGTGTCTTATTTCTGATTGTGCTAACAGTGTTTGTTATTTTTGTCTTATTTATATGATTTTAATGAATGTTTTATTATAGAGAATGTCTGTCATATACACTTAGGGAGAATGGTATAATGAATTTCCATGTACCCACCACCCAGCCCCATCAGCCAGCAACCCATGGACCCTCCTGCCTGATACACCCCCTTTCCGTCCACCCCTTCCATGTTATTTCGAAGCAAAACCCAGACACTATATCATGCCATCCTGTACTTTGACTGCTAATGCCTGCAAGTTGTTGAGTGGGTTTTAATATATTAAGTAATCTTCTACTTTTGGACATTAAGTTGTTTCCAATTTTTTCAATATTTTGTCAAGAATATCTTTATACATAAATATGTTTCTCTGTCTCTTTTTCTAAATTTATATTCCTAGAAATGGAATTACCAGATCATGTGGTATTTTGATCATTTATTTTCCTTTGAATACGTACACACAATCACATGATGGCTTTTCTGATTAGAAATATAACACATGTTCACTGCAGAACTTTTTGAAACTACAGAACAACACAAAAGAAGGAAATTAAAGTCACTCATAATCCTACCACTCAGAGAAAACCCCTCAACATTTTGGGATGCATTCTTCTCATTTTATTTTGCGTGTGCTCAGCATGTTTATGCACACCCACACAGACTCACATGCTTACACGCTATTTGTTACAAATTTAAGCCTGCTGGAGTACTGGGCGAGGGGGAAGAGGGGCAGATTTATTTGTTCACTGGTGGTGAATGGGTAAATAAAATGTGGTAGATCCATAGAAACCCGTCTGTCAGTTGTCATACTGTGGCGGCTGCGTGTTGCTGAAAGCTGTGCCAGCGCTGTTTCAAATACCGGCAGGGTCACCCACAGTGGACAGGTTTCAGTGGAGCTTCCAGACTAGACAGACTAGGAAGAAGGACCTGGCCACCATTTCCAAAAACATTGGCCATGAAAATCCTGTGAATAGCAGTGGAACATTGTCTGATAGAGCGCCAGAAGATGAGAGGATGGAGCAAAGAAAGACCAGGCAGGTTTCCACTCTGCTGTACACACAGTCGCTAGGCGTCAGAATCGATTTGACGGCACTAACGACAACAACATCCATAGAAAGTAATATTATTTACCAATAAAAGAGAATGAAGTAGTGATACAAGCTACAACACGGATAAACCTCAAAAACATTATGCTAAGTGAAAGAAGCCAGATACAGAGGACCACATATTGCATGATTCCATTTATATGAAATGTCGAGAAAAGACAAATCTCTGGAGACAGAGAGTAAATTAGTGGTTGCCTGGGGCTGGGGGTGAAAACAATGATGGACTGTAAGTGGCCTCAAGGGATCTGTCGGGGCAATGGAAATGTTTAGCAGCTGGATCGTAGTGACGGTCAGACAATGCAGTAAATTTACTAAAAATCATTATACACTTACAACAAGGTGAATTTTCTGCAATTTCTTAATTGATTTTTAAAAAGAATAAAGACGTATTTGGAAAATCTAGCAAGCAGAAAGAACAAAGTCAGAAATCTACCACATTGGATTATTCACCTGTGTCGCTTTGAAATGTTTCCTTCCATTCTATGTCAGGGATAAAATGTCCTCCTCTTCTAACATGGGGTCACGCTGCATCTCCTGCTTTATATTTATTTCTCACTTAAAAATATATCATGGACATTTCCCAAATCGTTAAATTTTTGCTATTACATGGAAATATATAGCAAATGAGAATTTATCTACTGTTTCTCTGTCCAACGGGTGTCGGACGTCTGTACATCTTCCTCCCCACACATGATCTGTGTGCCCGTAGTTGCTGTTGGAGTCAATTCCTAGAAACTGAAATACTGAGCCAAAGAGAGGAGCATTTTTAAGGCTTTTGGTGTATTTCTAATGGCTACGGAGGAAGGCGGGGTGTACCTGATCCCACTTCTACCAACAGGGTATCTGAGCCCAAACACCCGCTGCAAAGCTGAGTGTTATAGTTTATTTTATATGTTTGCCAATGGGACAGGCGAGAAAATGACACCTCACTAAATCATTAAATTGAGTTTATTTGATGATTAGAGAGATTACACATAGCTTCGTACATTAATAGCTCCTTTGTATTCTTTTTTTCTGCTGTGAAACATCTATCTTGTCCTTTGCACATTTTTCTATTGGAGTATTTATCTTTTTTGTTGAGTGTTAAGTGCTCTTTATGAAATAAGAACATCAACCTTTATACGGCCATATATGTTACAAATATTTTTTCTGAGTTTGTTGTTTGCCATTTAATTTTGTTTATGGTAGTTTGGATGTATACTAGTTTTCTATTATTTCTGTGGAGCTATCAATCTTTCTCCTATGGCTCCTGACTTTATTGAAAGGCCTGGAAAGGCTTCCTCGACCTCAAATGGTTTAATGCTCGCCTATATATTGTTTTTTGCTCCTTTAAAGTGTTTTCTTTCCTCCTTCCCTTACTTTCTTGCTGTTTAATCTTTAATCCATCTGGAACTTATTTTGATATATGACTTAGGATTGGAATCTAATTTAAATTTCTCCCAAATAATTGAATAATTGTCTCAGCACAATTAATGAATAATTCATCTTTTACTTACTGGCTGGAAATAGCCACCTTTATCATGTCTTAAATACTTATCTCTCCTTGAATCTCTTTCTGGGGGCTTTTATCTCCTTCCATTGATCTATCTGTATTTTCATATGCCATTAGGACATGGTTTTAATTAGTTGGCTTTACGATATATTTTAAATCTGGCAGTGCAAGTCACCTCCCATCTCTTTTTAGGCTGCTAGCTCCTGTTTAGTCTTCAGATGCATTTTACAGTCATTTTTTTCAAGTAAAAGAAAGATCCTTCTATGATTATGATTGGATCTGCATTAAACCGAAAAACTAATTTGGAGAAAACTGACATTTCTGTCCCTGAACTTCACTATCCAGAAACACGACACGCCTCCTCATTCGAGTTTACTCTTTTCTCTCTCACTTAAGGTGTTTTTGTCATCTTTAATACCAGAATTGCACACTTCTTTGGTTTATTATTAGTTATTTAATATTTTTTTGTTGATGCTGTAAAGGAAATCCTTTTGCCATTAAGTTTTCTTACTGATTATTGCTGATATAAAGAAACACTATTAATTTGTGCTCACTGGTCATTTAAGTTGACTGTCCTACTAGTTTTTACTACTTTTCATATTTAGGGCTTATTTTAAGGGTTTTTAAGGAAAGCGTATATATCATTTGCAAATAAGATTTTTTTTTCTTTCCAAGAGGTGTCCCTCCAAATTCTTTTCCTTTCTTATTTCATTGGTTAGTGGTTTGGTGTGAACCTTTACCCTCCCCTTTCTTTTCTTTAATGAGAATACCTCTGGTGTTTCACCACTAGTGTGCTATTAAAGGCTGATTTGAGCTCAAGATGCTTCAAGGAAGTGTCTGTTCTGGTGCTAGTTTATTAAGCATTCTTAACAGCAGTAGATATTGGATTTTATCGAATGGCTTCCTGAATTTTGTGAGTTGATTGTATTTTTTTCCCCTTTGAACTATCGATGTGATGGAATGATATTCATAGATTTCTTTATATTGAACCACCCTTCCATTCCTGAGACACAACTCCACGTGGTCACGGTATGTTCACCTTGTGACATTCTGGTAGATGCTACTTGCCAGCACTCAATGGGGAATTTTCATAGCAATGTTATTAAATTGGTCATTTTATTTTGGCTCTGTCTCTCAGTCTCTGTTATCAGGAATTTGCCAGCTGAGTGAAATGAGCTAGGAGGATTTTCATATTTCTTATGCTCCAGCACAATTTCTATGTATGGGAATTATCTAGGATACTATTGAACATTTGGAGGGGAGAAATCTTGTCCATAAAACCTTCTGAGCCAAACGTCTTTGTTAGCATGCCTCCCCCGCTTCTCCAGCACACACAATTTTGCCCATCTCTCGCAGGAGGAATCTTTGAGTATGCAGACGGCCCCAATGCCCAGGTCATGAACGCCGAGGAGCATGCCTTTCGATTTTCTGCCAACATCATCAACAGGAACAGGACTTTGCTGCCCAACACAACCTTGACCTACGACATCCAGAGGATTCACTTCCATGACAGCTTCGAGGCCACCAAGAAGGGTGAGTGTGCGGTGGCTGACTGCTCTCTTCTTCGCCTGGGGAGGGGTAGGGATGCGTTTGCTGTCCGAGGTCCTGAAAACGGGCCAAAGCTTGGGATGGGTTTGGGACTTAGAGCTTTTTCTGCCCGGTTTCAGGACCTGCTTCAGTCCCAATTCAGCTTAGGCTGTGTTATCCTTTAGGAGCGGTGGGTTGTTCATCAGGAGTTCCCAGGCCACTGGCAGAAGCCGTGAGGAAATGAGAGGCCCTGGGAGGGAGGTGGGGGGTGAGGGGTGGGGACTGAGAAGAGGCTAGGGAGGTACCAACAAGGAGGCCAGCCCAGGTCTCCAAGACTTCTGAACTGAAGCTGATGTTTTTCAGACTTATTTTTTTCTTTAATTGAAATCCTACCCAGAATATCAATATTTAAATCACATATAGAACAGATAATATGTAGATTCAAATATGCAACATTTACTTGCCGTAAAAAGACTTACTAAAAACAATGAAGCTCCTTCTATGACTACAACAATTTGACCCCAGAGACTATGAAGTCTGACGCTTGAATTCTCGAAGTCTGACATTGGCCTCAGTGTCCAATATGTTTTCCTATTTTGTTGCTGCAAAATAACAAGAAAATCGTAATTCATAAAAATAAATTGTAGTAGGTTAAAATTTAAAAATTTTAAAAATTAAAATAAAAGTTAAAGTAAAAAATTAAGCAGTTTTCCCCACACCTGAATTTTTAAAAATAAGAACAAATGTGGGGCTGCATCCTTCCTCGTTAGTGACATATTTACAATAAACTCCAACAACTGCACAGAAGGGACTGGAAAATTTTATTCCAAGATCCTCACACACACAAAAAAAACAACCAGGGTAACTTGTCAATACCTGAATGAGCTAGCAGTTTCCAATGTAGTATATAGCACGTTTGAGTATACAAGGGTACTCTTTTGTTACTGTTCTAAAAAAATGTAGTTAAGGGGACTAGCCTGGTGGCCTAGTGGTTAAGTTCTGTATGCTCCACTTCAGTGACCTGGGTTCACAGATTTGGTTTCCGGGTGCAGACTTATACCACTTGTCAGTGGCCATGCTGTGGCAGTGACCCACATATGAAATAGAGGAAGATTGGCAACAGAGATTAGCTCAGGGTGAATCTTCCTCAGCAAGAGAAAAAAGAAGAAGAAGAAAGAAAAGAAAAAATGTCGTTTATCATTGAAATTAACTTAAAGGCTTAGATAACTCTGGAAATAGCTTCCATAGAACCCTGGAGTTCCATGTCACTCCATTTAAAAATCTCAGGCCTAAAGAATCCGTTCCCAGGGAAGATTAGGTCGTGCTTCCTATTATAAGCTTGTTTTTCTCCTTCAAGTCCCTTATCACAATTTGTAATTAAATAATTGTGTGTGTTTAGTGTCTTTCCCCTTCTCTGCAACATCACTGAGAAGAAGTCTGTCTTGTTGACCGATATAGCCCTGGCACCTAAAAGACTGGCATATAGAAAGTGCTCGATGAAATGATTGTTGAGTGAATCAATGACTGAATGGTGAGAGAATAGGGCACGGGAACCTGAGCGTCATTTCCCAAGACCCCTGTCAGCTGAGCTTAGGGACAACATCATTCATGCATCTTGGGAAGACTGAGGGCCGTCCACAGGGGACATTTGGTCTTCCTAAGGGGTTCCTAGTGGCTAATTCAGGTCCCCTGGGCTCCCAGGTGCAGACTGCCAAGGTGCCGCCTGCTGCTGGCTCTGTTTTCCGAAGCCCTGTTGCGGGTGAACGTCTCAGCACAGAAAGGCAGTACAGTGTGGGCTTGGAGCCAGGCCGCCTGGACTTGCACCCTATCCACTCTGGTACTGGTTGTGTGACCTTGGACAAAATACCCTCTGCCTCAAGTGTCTCATCTATGAAATGGGCACACCTCCGTGAAATACTGAGAACAGTGTCTGGCACGTAGGAAGTGCCATATCGGACTTTGCTCTTATTACGTTGGCTGCCTTGCTCTCCATGACCTGAGCCTTCAAGGCGGGGCCTCACATCGACAGGCACTTTCCCACTGCTGGCCCCTCTCCCACCTGCCCTGCTCCTCCTTGTTCTGTGCGCTGCAGGTCAGAGGGTCCCTGACGTTCAACACAGTTACTGCTGACATTTTTCAGGCCACTGCCCTGAGTCTCAGAGCCAACCTGCAGGCAGACTAGAGGCACCTCGTCCTGTTAGCCTCAAAGAGTTGTCCTTTGCCCATCACCCTTCTCCCCATGCTGTCATGCCTTCCCCCCTGCCCGTGTCCTCCCCACTCCCTCCCCAGCATGCCCTGTGGCCAACGCTGTGCAGTCAGGCATCCACCTCCCTGTGGAGAGCCCGTGCTGGCCCCCTCTGCCAGGCTTCATCCATCTAGAACATGACTGAACTCAATCAAAACTGCTCAGTAAAAAGGTCAGGACACAGAACAGACACCTAGCACCAGAACACAGAGGGCCATGTGGGCACAACCGCCCCAAAGGGCTAGGCTGGGTCTTCTGTCCATTTTTTCTAAAAATCACTAAAATAAGACGGTAAATCTAGTGATGCACCTGCGATTCAGCGCAGGGACCTTCCCCAGCCAGGAGCGAGCCCGGGGCGGAGCTTCAGAGCCTTCCAAGGCACTTCCTCCAGGAGGAACTGACAGCCCCGCTTTGTGGAACTGCCAGGTGGTGGGTGAGCAGCTTGAGATAGAAACACCCAGCTCTGGATGGTCCAGCCAGACTGGTCCAAGCAGCCAAAGCCACAGCCCCCTCCCACTCTATACCAGGTCACGTGACTTGTTTGCTTACAACCTGGATGGTGTGTCCCAAGATTCTTTCCCCAAATCATCATCAGAGCCCATGAGGGCCCATCCAGTCTAGCCCCAAGGTGGCCTCCCAGCCACATACGTGCCGCTCTCTCCCTCAGCCTCTGGGTTTTAGCCATACCTGCCATCCTCAGGGGGCCATACTTCCTCCAGCCTCAGGACTTTTGCACATGCTGTTCCCTCTGCTTGTAATTCCCTTTCCCCATCTCACCTCTGCCCTGCCTTTTGTCTGGCTAACTCCTCCTCCTCCTCTCTGGGGAGCCCTCCCCACCTCCCTGGATGAGGTCAGGCCTCCTTGCTTCCATCTTATAACACCGGATTTTTCTTTCAGAACCCTGACCCCTGTGTGTGTGTGTTTGTGTGTGTGCGTAATCCTGTGATCATTATCCATCTCTCCCACTAGATTACACATCCCTCTGCCTTTTCACTGCTGCATCAGAGAGTTATTGTTCTGACTGCCGGTGCCATACACTGTCTTTGCGCTTTACATAAATAGAATACAAATGTGTACTTTTCTGAGTCTTGCTTCTTTCAGTCTCCAATATGTCCGTGAGGTTCATCTCTGTTGTGGAATATAACAGTATCTATTGTTCTTCGTTGTTGGCTGGTGTTCCATTATAGGAATATACCATGATATTTAAAAATCAAATTTACTGTTGCAGATTTGAGTTGTTTCCATTTGGGGCCATAGAGTAGTGCTGCTGTGAACATTCTGGTGACGTCTCTTGACGCACTCATGGGTATGTACCTAGCGCAGGAGGTGTGAGGTCACAGGATGTATATGAATTCAGCCAAACTTGTTCCAAATTTGCTGCCCTGGTCTGCACACCCTCCAGCAGTGGGCGGCTGTTGCAAATTGCTCCACATCTTCACTAACTCTTGATGAAGTCTGTTTTATTTTTAAAGTTTGACCATTTGGTGGTTTATGTAGTGGGTGTCTGTGGTTTTATTTTGTATTTCCCTGATGACCAGAGATGTGGAGCGTCTTTTCATATGCAAATAGATCATTTGAGTCTTCTCTTTCCTGGAGTGCCTTTGGGGCCTTTCCACCACTTTTAAAAATTGAGTTGCTTGCCGTTTCCTTATTGATTTGTAGGAGTCTTTTATATATTGTGGATAAGAGAACTTGGTTGGCTGTATGTATCGCATCTATCTATTACAGATAAGTTGCCTTTTCCCATGCTTAGTAGCATCTTTTGAGGAGCAAAGTTCTTAATTTAAACAAGTCCAATTTATCAATATTTTCCATTATGGTTAATGCCTTTTGTGCTCTGTTTTTGTCTATCCTAAGGTCATGAAGATACTCTCCTATGTTTTCCTGTAGAAGCTCTGTTTTCTCTTTCATCGTTAGCTCTATGATCTATCTCTAATTGATTTTCTGTGTATGGTGGGAGGCAGTGGTGGAGGTTTATGTTTTTCTCTGCAATGCTGGTGGGAGTGAATACTGGTTCAGCTTCTCAGGACAACTGTTTGGAAGTATCTACTAAAGCTAAATGTATGCCTACAAGGATGTTCCCAGCCACGTTATTGATAACAGCCAAAAGTGGGAAATAAATTAAAGGTCCATCAACAGGAGAATGGATAGATTGGGGTATAATTACACAATGGAATTTGAATCAGCAAATTAAAAAGGACAGACTCTTGCTACACACAGCATCACGGATGAGCCTTACAGATAGACTGTTGAGTGAACGAACAGTGGGCACCTCTCAGAGAGGAAGAGGGAAGGAGCACACGGCGGGTGTTAACGGGAAGGGGGAGGAGACAACGTTCTAGATGTTGGAAATATCTAGATCCTGATTCACGTATTAGTCACATGAGTGCAGTTATATGTAAAAATTCATAGACGTCTGTGCCTCAAATTAATGCACTTTATTATGTTGGGTTCTACTTCAATAAAAACAAATTTACGTAGCTTCTCTCTGCCTTCGCTCTCCCTTAACCTCCCTCTGCTAATGCACCTAAGATAGGCCCCTGCTGTGGTTGGAAGCACTGCTATCTGACCCCAGAGGAGGTTCTGCTGTGGGATCATGCTCCCCACTGGGCACCCTCCATCCCTCGGGGAACCCCATGTTCCTTGATTTTTCTTTTGATTTTTGGTGTTCTAAACTGCATTTCTCAGGAGCATCAAGAGGAGTCTTCCAAGGGGGTGAACTTGGGCATCCTTCTAATTAACCCAATGATCATTTATTTTCCCTAGGCAGAGGTTCCAGTCACCACTCTCTTTCCCACCAGCTGGATCCAGGCACCTCGGGCCACGAGGGGCAAGGAGATGCAGAGGCACAGAGCCTGGCAGTGCCTGCCCTGCCAGCTCTGGTTGAATCAGTCCTTCCCTCCACATGAGGCCCAGGAGGCCTTTCCCCATTAAAAAGGACTTTCACTTATGTCCTTATCTTAAAATGTTTTGTGGAAAATTAAAAGATGAGTGACTGCCAGGCAGCACCTGAGCCAGCAACCCAGAGCGCGTTTGCATTTTCTTCCAAGCCTGACCGGAATGGGCCTGGAGCCGGCCCAGCGCTCCCCAGGCTCCTCTGCCTTCACTTATTCTCTGGGCTGCTCAATTCCTTTTAAGACGTAAATTGATTGGGATAATTTCTGCTCTGACTACAATTGCCATGGAAAGGGGTGGGGGGACTGCATTCAGGCTGTGGGCTCCTGCAATGACTGCGAACCACTGAGTTACTGTAAAATGACCAGAAAATGGACTCAAAATTGAAGCCACAAATAATGTAATTACTGCAGTATGTGCTCAAGGCTGCCAGAATGAGGGTTGGCTGCTGCCCTGGAAACATCTGGAGATAAAGCTGCTGATGCTGCCGTAACCTCTGCCCTGGTCCATTTGGGGAAACAGTGTCCTTCCAGACTGGAAGATCCTCAGAGGGTGGAAAGAACATGGAGGAGGCAGGAAAGGGGTTGTGGAGAGAGGCCAAGGAGAAGAGACAGGTGAACAGCAGGACTAATGTCTCCAGCCACCAACAGTGAGATCCAATCACGGCATCTCCGGCAGAATGAAACTCAGTGTGGTCATCATCATCGTGTCACCACTATTGTCACCACTCTCAACACCATACACCATCACCACACTTACTGTCATCACCATCCCCAGTGGTGCCTCCTCCACTCTTAACATCAACACCACCGTCGCCACGCCTATCATCATCACTATCACTGCCATGACAGTGACGTCTTCAGCATCACCAATCTCATCAATGCCAACATCATCTCCACTATTACTGTCATCACCATCAACATTGTTATCACCGTCTCTCTCATCCATGCTCACATCCCCATCATCATTCTTACCGTCATCATCACCATTGCTGTCATGATTATCCTCGCCAATCCCATCATTACGTCAACAACATCAACATTATCATCAATTCCGCCTTCATCAACACCATCACCATTATCATCAACAGTCTCACAATATGGTCCTCATCCTCACAACCATCATGACAGTTACTTTTATCGTTATCCTCATAATCGATGTCAAAACCCAAATCACTTCCTTCAAGGTCACTCTTACAACCCTTTGCATCACCACAATTTGTGGTTGGTCCACCCTCTCTTGCCTCAGTCAAACAGATACCCAGACCTTGGGTCTGGGCAGGAGGCACAACCCAAGAGGCTATGCTGGGTGCAGGTGGGGATGGCAGGGCAGCATTTGATTGCCTGCTTCAAGGCATAGATCAAAGGGGAAAATCCAAAAGACAGATTCTTGGAGGTGGTAGTGGGAGAGCATGAGGCACACAGTCATTCAACCAGGTCATCTACTGGAAGATCCTAGAGGGAAAAGAAAGAGAGTAGAGACAGGAAGCGATGGGACAGGTACCAGAGACATCAGAGGACAGCTAGAAGGTTCTAAACAGAGGCAGGGGGTAGAATATGAGGGAACCCTAGAGATTTTATAGGGTGCCTACCTCCTCAGGCTTAGGCAAGAGGGAGTGACCAGGCCTGGATGCTGTCACGTACTGTCACCATCTCCTCCATCTTGGTATCCAGCCTCCATGGCCACAAAGTGACCCGCATGTGGTCTCTTCCCTCAGGGAGCACCTGCTCTTAAGGGGACAAAGTGGTTGGAGAAACACTCCACACACCCAGACAGCAGAAGAACAGTGTGAACGGGCCGTGAGAGTACAGGTCAGGGCCTGGCCTCTTTGGGGCGAAGGTCCTGAAAAAAGAGAATTATCTGCAAATTGGACAATTCACCAGAAAACCCAGAGTTCCTATTTTTGAAGCATTTATTATCGCTGGGTTTATCCCACACAGAGTGTGGCCCGTGGTTGTTGGCTCTCAGGTGGACATAGCAGACAAAGCAGTTCTTCCCCGATGTGGCCTCCAGACCCACACTGCAGGAGCACCAGGAAGGCGTCATGTGTCCCTCTGTGCATCCTCTCCTGCATTTGGCATCGGCTATGAGGAATCCTGGTCACCCAGGAGATACCCTCCATGCTGGCCCTGACACTTCCCACACATGGCTGTCCTGTCCCATGTTCCAGGTGCTTCCAGCAGACTCCTAGCAGTAAGCGCTCCATCCCCAGGATGCTGCACCTTTCACCTGAGCCATAGGCGGCATTCTCTAGTGTTCTTGAGGGAAGTACAAGTCTCCAGAAAAACAACTACAATGTATATCTCTTATTCCCAGGAGGCAGGGAGGGAGGAGGGGGTGGATGTCAGTGGAGGGGAAAAATACCCTGAAGACAGCCTGTTTTGAGAGATTTGAAACCACCGTGTATTTTGGGCTCCGTGGTCCCACCCTTAGCCCAGGTGAGAGGACCCCTTCCCAGGGCCTGTGCTTTGAAGGTGCTGCCCTCACTGTCCTCTGCTCAGCATCTCCTCCCAGGACAGGGCATCAATGGGATCAAGGAAGCTTGCCACCAGGAGCCTGCGCCCAGCCCTTCTAGTCTTTTCTCCAAGTACCTAGAACCCCGAATTACCTGTCCAGTTGGCCCTGAGCCCACCTCCAGGCCTGCATGAGCCTCTTCCCTGGGCTGAACTCCAGAGGGGCAGCCATGCTGTCATTGTCACTAGCAGTGACCAGAGGCACAGCTGTTTACAGAGGGTGTGGACAGAACTCTGACATAAGGCGTGGGGCGTCCACATGGAGAGTGTAAGATCCCTTATGGTTCAGGGTGGAGGCGGTGGCCAAGGAGAAGGGGGCAGGATGGAGCTGGTGCCACCCCTCCCCACGTCACTGTGGATGAGAAGTCTCCATCCTCACCTGACTTTGCAGGTTGTTGTGAAGGTCTAGCCATCAAGGAAGGAGGAAAGGGCGTGTTTTATGTAACAGTTCTGTTAGCTTGCCTTACATTTGACTATTCAGCCACATAATATGTGGGCCTTCATTTGTACTCTGGCCCTGGGCCCTGCAAATCTTAGGGTGGGCCTGAGCCCAGGAGGTCATTCCCAGAGGCCCTTGCGGCAGCCAGGTCATGTCTGAATCCACAGCGTATCCGTGCTTAGGCTCTGTCTTGCCTCCTCCTGCATGCATCATATGTTCATCTGTGTGCATGTGTGTTCACCCATGTGCATGTGTGTTCATCCATGTGCATGTAGTGTTATTCCCATGGCCACAGGCTGGTGAGGTTGCTGATGCTCTTTTGATGGGGCAGTTAGGGCTTTTCTGTTTGCCAGTGTCAGAAAACCAAATCCTAACCAGCTTAAGCCAAAAGAGGATGTCTTGGTCCGTGTAACCAAAGTCCAGGGTTCCACCTGCTTGGGGCTCATATTTCTTTCTCTCTCGTGGCTCGCTCCCTTCTGCACCAACTCCATTCATGGACAAGCACCGTGCTTTCTTTGTGAGCACAAGGCGGCTGCTGCACTCCCAGATCTTACGTCCTCCCAGGTCCAGTTTCAGCAGGAAAGTGCCCCTTCTCAGTGCCGGGAGGTCTCCTGGGGGAGGCCAGTGAGCAGCGGGCCCAGGGTCTAAGTCATGGGTCGGGAGTGGAAAAGGCAGTGGAGCCTAGAGGAAAATTAGAGAAGTTGCCAGAGAAAAGGGCTGTCGTTCATGGGGAGCCCTCCCCCGTAGGCCCCTGAGAGTCCCTCTTTATCGCTCTTTAGGCACCATTCCTGCGTGAGCCCATGCCCTCCCTTTTAGCCTCAGCTGCCCTGGCTCCGCTCATTTAATGCTCTGCTGTGCCCACTGATGTTTGCCCTTCCAGCAGCATCTGCTGTCTGACCTCCCTGAGCCCTCGGGCCTCCCCCAAGAATATGAACTGCTAGAAAGCAGGGGCGCAGCATTCACTCACTTGGCAAATGTTGACAAAGCACCTGCTCAGAGCAGTTTTAAGCACTGTGGATACGGCAATAAACCGCATAGATCCAGCCCTTGCCTCCTCGGAGCTTGCATTCTAGTGGGAGGAGAAAATCAACAAATGGACAGGGCTTCTAGTGGTCATTTAATAGACAAAGAAACAAAGCAGGGTATGGGGTTTAGGGAGTGTGGCTGGGTGGGGCTTGTTATTATAGATTGGGCAGTGATGACTCTAATAAGACACACAGATGCAGAGACCGACCTGAAGGGAGGGAGGGAGTCATGTGGATACTGAGGGAAGAGCATTCCAGCCAGAGAGGACAGCAAGTGCAAAGGCCCTGCAGCAGGAGTGTGCTTAGTGGGTTTGAGGACATCATGGAAGCCAGTGGGCCTTGAGTGTTCTGAGAAAGGATGGGAGATGAAGCCAGAAATGTGGTGTTGGTGATGGGGACAGGGGTGGGGAGGAGCTGCCATAAGCAGGGCCTCGTCAGTCACTGTAAGTACTTTGGCTTTTACACTGGGTGAAACAGGAACCCTTGGAGCAAAGGAGTGATGTGATCGCCCTTAGGCTGTGAAAGTCTCACTCCAGCTGCTAAGCACAGAATAGACAGTAGACAGGGTTACTGAGCAAGCTGGAACCAGTGAAGAGGCTTCTGCACTAATCCAAACGAAAGACGATCGATGGTGGCCTGGACCAGGGTGGGGGTGGCGAGCAGTGGTCAGGTTCTGATGTATTCCGAAGGGGAAGCAACAGGAGTTGCTGATGGATTGGGATGTGGGGTATGAGAGAAGGAGAGGAGTCCAGACAAAGCCAGGATTTGGGACATACGGCCCTGGGACAGTGGAGCTGCCGTTTACTGAGATGGGGGAGGCTGGGAGGTGAAGAGTGGTTACGTTTTGGGTGCGTTAGGTCTGAGATGCGTCTTAAACATCCAAATGGTGATGTTGAGCGAGAGGTGAGATATACAGGCTGGATTTTAGGAAACAGGTCGGGGCTGGAGGTTTAGGAGTCATCTGCAGCCAGGTAGGTGTTTCGTTCCTGTTTGTTTCTCCATTTCCCCCCAGAACAGGGCCGGGCACAGAGCTGGTGATGCCAGGCACAATGATGATGGCGTCCTTCGTGAGCACCGTGCTGAGGGTCTTCTGTGCATTATTTTATTTGACCTTCCTGTGATTTCATGAGGCGGGTGCTATTGCAACCCCGGTTTCCAGATCTGGAAGCTGAGATTCAGAGAGATCATCAACCGTCCACCATCAGAGGGTTCCGGTTGCTGTTTTTCCCACGTTTGTGGGATCAGCAAGATCACGGCCCCTCCATGCCTGCAGCCCCCAGCTGCCTGATGAGGCCCAGCACTGACCTGTGCTGTCCTTCCTCCCTCCCTTTGTTGCAGCCTGTGACCAGCTGGCGCTGGGTGTGGTGGCGATCTTCGGGCCATCACAGGGCTCCTGCACCAATGCCGTCCAGTCCATCTGCAACGCCCTGGAGGTGCCCCACATCCAGCTGCGCTGGAAGCACCACCCGCTGGACAACAAGGACACCTTCTACGTGAACCTCTATCCCGACTATGCCTCTCTCAGCCATGCCATCCTCGACCTGGTCCAGTACCTCAAGTGGCGGTCGGCCACCGTGGTCTATGACGACAGCACAGGTGGGTAGCCAGGTCGGACGGGGCCGAGGGCAGGGGGTGAGGGGGGTAGAGCCCCAGGAGCGGGCTCTCCTCTGCTCGCCCAACTCAGCTGCCCCTGGGGAGAAAGTCCACACTCACACCCAAGTTTCATCCAGTCACACCAGCATCTCACCCGCAGCCCAGTGCACACCAGCCCCACCTGCATCTCACTCAGCTCCACCTGCTTCACACCTGCGTCACCCCCTCCCCACACTCCTACCTCCACCCCAGCAGCATGCTAAATCTGCACTCAGCACCCACCTGAGCACCTGCACAGCCGAGCCTGTACCTGCCTGAACTCCTACGCTCACGCATTCCCATCTGCAGCAAACACATCGGCTCCATGTGGCTACGAGCACCAGCTTTGGACTCCAACAGGCTGGTACACGTGTGCCGGCTCTGACGATTACTAGCTGGGTAGCACAGAGCTGTTTCCTCCTCTCTCTTTCCAAGGACTTGAGTCCCAAGATGTTTCTTAGCCTGGCCTCTTAAGAGAGAGTGACCTTGGCAAGTCACTTAACCCCGTCTGGCCCTGCTCTGCCCACATGTCAAGTCAAGAGCTCCAGCATCCAGCCTGGAAAGAGCCCTCCAGCTCTCCGTTGCCTGTGATTTGCTGTCAGCTCTTGATTACCTCCTAATGGGAAGCGGGAATAGCAGGGAGAGAATCCCTCAGAAAAGACAATGCGCAAGTTGCTTATTTAACTCAGTATTCTACACGCATCTATTGAGCTCCTGCTACACCCAAGGCACCAGGCAGAAGACTGTGGAGGGCGGGGACCCCCACCCCAGCTCAGGGCCCCCAGCACGAGGTCTCTGCCATTAAGGGGCACTCCTGCCAGCCTCCAAGTCACTTCCAGTGTGCCTGCAGCCCTGTGGGTTCTTCTGTCTTAACGTACCACTACGATTGATTGTCTCTGAGCCTGTTTCTGCCTCCATGAGCCTTCTGTGCCTCCAGGATTTAGCACAGGGCCCGCGACAATGTAGATGTCTTTAAATGTTTGGTGAACTGAATCAAATTGAATTGAATCAAATTGAAAGTCAAGTTGAAATAAGCTATAATTAAATTTTTAAGGAAAGTGTGTGTTGGGCACTGGTGAGGAAGAAGACATCAGGATGTGGTTATCCCATCTTTCTTTGAGAAGTTAATATATTCTGGTAGAGTAAGTGCCCACCCAGAGGTCACCGGTCATTCCAGGTCATCAGAACTAAGAATCCAGTGACATGTACACAAGTCAGAACTAAAGGCCCCTGGGGAGAGGAAGCTGCGTGGCCCCGGTTAGCCTGGGCTGGCTCACCAGAGGAGGAGAGACATGAGCTGGGCCTTGAGGGTCGGTGGACGGAGGGGGGAGTCGCGAGGGCATTCCAGGTGGAGGCCTGGCTGGGGGAGAGGATTCAAGTAGGGAGGGTGGGAGGGAAAGGTCAGATAGACAATGTATCAGGCTGTGCAAGGTCTCTGCTGTCCAGCTTCAGAGGCCAGACTTCATCTTGTAAGCAGCCAAGGACCCCTGAGTGTTGTCGAGCAAAGAAGGAGAATAATGAAAGCAGAGTTCTAGAAAGCGGCTCTGACAGCAATGCACAGGGAAGGGTAGAGGGAGAGCCTGGAGCAAGAAGATGAAGTGGAGGCGGCCATATGGGTCCAGGCAGGAACAAAGGAGGCCTGAATTTGAGGGGCTGCTTGGAAGAGAACTTGGATGGAAGAGAAGAATCGGTGTGAGCGGGCGATATCAAAAATATGTAGCGAGGGTGTCAGGGGCACAGAGCGGTCAGAGCAGTCACTGGCATAAACCACTGCCCAGCAGTCCTGGGGCCTCTGGGCTGCATGGGGGTGGAGGCAGAGGCTTTGCAGAGGAAAAGATGCTGTGCTGTGGCCTGAAGATGGATGCCATACCAGTGAGATCAAGCAGAGCCGATGCTAAGTTCTGGAGTTTCCTCTCCTCGGGTGCCTTTAGCTCTGACTGTGTGTACATGTCACTTTAGTCTTAGTTCCGGTGGCCTGGAATGACCAGTGCCCTCTGGGTGGGCACTCACTCCCCCACAATACAATTAACTTCTCAAAGAAAGGTGGGATAACACCTCCATCTCTTCACCCTTACCAGTGCCCAGCACACTTTCCCGCAATATTTAATTATAGTTTAATTCAACTTGATTTTCAATTTGTTTCAATTCAATTTAATTCAGTTCAATGAACATTTTGAAACCTAGGGGAGTCCATGATGGAGGTGGTCTGGTCAAGAGGACACTTGGTACTAAGGATTCAAAGTTGGACTCAGACAAACAGTAATATAACTTCGATGATGAATAGTGGGTAGTAAGAGATGTGCTCCCAGAATCAGGGTATTTCAAGGGGACAGGACAACTTGTGGTCATCAGCCCCACAGAGTGGGAAGCACATTATAGCAGGCTTTGGCTGTGTTTGCTTTGCGGGGGTGTGTCCATTAGGATGTTTTGGCAGCAAGTAACAGTCAACCCAACTCAAAGTGACTTGAGCAATAGCCACTTAGTTATCTCCCTGACAAGAAGTCTGGAGACGGGCCTTTCTGGGGCTGGTTTAGCAGCTCAACAGAGTCGGGGTGCTGGGTCAATATCACTGCAGCTCTCTCAACTTCCCCCCTCATAGTCACAATGGAGTTGCTGCAGCTCCGAGCATCACAACCTCACATGATGACACTCCGGGAAATAGAAAGAAAAGAGGGAACAGCCAAAGGGATTTTTCTTAGTATGACTCATGCCTCTTATTAGGGAGGAAAATCTGTCTCAGAACCTTCTAGCAGACCACTCTTTACAGCTCAATGAGTTTGTCCCCACAAACGACCCTAACCACAATCAAACAGGAGTGGTTCTTGCCAATCACGAGTCATCTCTTGGGAATGGCACATTGCCACCCAAATAAAATCATCGCTCTCTTAGCATGCTAAAGAGGGTACCTCAGTTATCTATTTCTACAGTAATTCTGTGTGATAAACCAGCCCAAAAACTTAGTGGCTTAAAATAATAATCACTTATTTAGCTCACAAGTCTTCAGAGTTGATGATTGACTGAGCTTGGCTAGGCGGTTGTTCTGGTCTCAGCTGGATTACTCACCTGCCTAGGGGTTGGCTGACTGTTGGTTCATCTAGACTGGCCTTGGCTAAGGTGGCAGAGGCAACTGGGCTCTCCTCCACATGTCTCTCATCCTCGGGCAGGCTAGCCCAGGCATGTTGTCATGACAGTGGCAGAGGCACAAAAGAATGAACCCAGTGTGCAATTTCCATTTCAAGAGTCTGCTTGTGTCATGCCTGCTAATACCCCATTGGCCAAAGCAGACCACATGGTTGAGCCCAGTGTCACGAGTGGGGCAGCCCACCTGCCCATGATTGGAGGGCACTGCAAAGTTACATGGCAAAGGGGGTAGATATAGGGAGGCGTGAAGAATGGGGGTCATCACTGCAATCTCCCCCAGGGGGCATTGTTTTAAAATGTACCTGGGATTTCATGGATAGGTATGACTGAGTGATGACATGGAGAGATCAATGCCACTGAAAGGAAAGTTGTTACTGACAGTTCCCTAGAAACAGGAAGGGGCACACCACAGCATGCAGGGACACATGGAGAAGCACCAGGCCTGAGCAGGAGGCAAGAGCGAGGGGAAAGCACGAGTACGAGCTTTTGTGCAACAATGGCAGAAGTTGTTAGGTGGGGACATCCCCTGTTGGGCAGGAAGCAAAACACAGATGTTGGGTTTGTGGTCGGATGGTGTATAGTATGACTTCCGTGTGCCGGTGAAAACGCAGAGTTGATAGCGACATAAACAACTTTGGCCATTCATTGGGCCCATGATTTCAGGATGCCAAGTCATCAGTTACAGAATATCAAGAATGATTATTACAGGAACCAACAGTGTTTGCCCTGCGAGCTTTGCTGCACCCCTAATCTGCACAAAGACAAACTCATATCGAGAGTGAAAGCAAGGAGCTTAGGAAAAGCCGGGTGGAGGGACGGTCCCCGCCCAAAAGATTGGATCTCAAATTTTGACCCCATTGCTAGCATGTTGCAAAACCTTGGGAGGGTCACTTCACCTCTATAGGTTTGTTTATGTGTAACGCTGGAACAGAAGACATCATTCTACATGCCTCTAGGACAGGGAGATGGTTAAATAGCGTAATGATTGCAGAAGTGCTTTGTAAGTGAAAAGCGTGATTCTAACAACCGTGATTCACTGCAGATATTCTGAGAGAGATTGATTAGGGAGGCAGCCGGGAAGGAAGGCTCATCTCAGGCACACAAAGAGCCAGCCCCTCTGCTGGGTGCACCGAGACGAGCCCCGGTCTCCCTCGGGAATACACTGATGGGAAGGAGGCCTGACAGTTGCTGCTGGAGAATGTGGGTCACTCCGTGTTACACGGGGCACTGCACTTGGCTGACAAGAGGACTCTGGTGGCCTCTGCTCCAGCATCCATGCTGTCCCTGTCCTCATGTCCTGGGTCCCCAAAGCCCACGTGTCTGCTGATGCCGTGCATGAGTCTAAAACCCGAGAGAATGGGAGCAAAGTGTGCACTCAGGGCCTCGCGGGGTCACAGGTGTGAGCGGGGAACATCATTCAGCCAAACTAAGAATTCCTGGGGTTAGTTTAGTGGGGCAAGGCTGGGTGTGTGTTTGGGTGGAGCTTGGGGCCCCTCCCTCCAGTGCTCGGGTCAACCGACATCCTCCTCCTGCTCCCCATCAGTGTTAGAAGGCACTGAGGCCCCTGTTGATCCAGACCAGACTCCAGGGCCCTCTCCCAGCCATGCAGCTGGGTCTGAGACCTTCCAGGGACAGGGGACTCCTGGTGCCCACAGCCAGGGTAGAGATTGTTGGGAGCTCTTTGGGAGCCATAGGTCACAGGGGTCCGTCTCTGTCCTCTCCAGCAGAGTGCCGTGAAGGACACCAATTAAATTGCTTTCCTGACATCCAGCCTCCAGGAGCAGGAATGAGAGGCTGAGCAGACCCAGGCATGTGCACCATAAATGGCTTAGGGACCGGGCTTCTCTGCTGGAAGTCTTCTGAAGTGGGCTGGCTGTGTTGGGGGGACTCTCTCCAAAGAGAGGATCCTGTAATGGTTGATTGCAAACTTTTATCCGGCGCAAACTAGCTTACGCAAAAAAAGGCGGGAAGGGGTGGCAAGGGAGGGGATTTTGTTGGCTGCCTTTACTGGAAAGTTCAGGAGTATTTTAGCTTCAGGTACCGTTTGATCCAGAGTCTCAAATGGGTCTTATCAGGATTTATTTTCTCTCTCTGTGTCCTCTCCGAATTCTGCTCTGTTAGAATCGTTCCCAGGTTCTATGTGGTGACCCCCATGCTTACTTCCTCCCTGTTTGGGGTTAAATGGAAAAGGGAGTATCTCTTACCAGTTTCTCTAGCACATTTTCTGGCAGTAGGGCCAACTAGTGTCACATGTCCATCTCTAAGCCCGTACCCCTGCCTAGAGGAATGTGTGTGCTCACTGGCCAGGCTGGGGCCGCATGCTGTGCCTCTAGAGCTGGAGAGGGATCCCTCCTGAGTCATATGGCCTGAGAGAGGGAAAGGAGTTGTTCCCCAAAGGAAAACCAGAGTGTTGTTAGTGGGGGTGTGGAGCATGGCTGTGTGGACAATGCAGCCTGGACGCTGAGCCCTGCGTACCAGCAGGAGGCCCAGCGGGTGGGAGGGGATGGCCTGCTTGGGATCCTGGCCCCAAGCTGGCTCAGCCCCTCCCTGCAGAGGGTGGGGCACAAAGAGCAGCCTGCAGGCTTGCTCCCGGCTAAAGAGAGAGGAGTCAGCAAGAATGGACCTTGAAACAGGGACAGAAATGAACTTAATTAGACCTAAGCAAGCCATTTGTCTCCAGGAAGTGACATTCAGTTTTCCCTGGAAGTCCCCAGATTAAGTGGTTTTGCAAAATGCCAAGGTGGAGGATGGAACTCTCAGTGTGGGGAGAAAAAAAACAGCAAGTCAATCCAATTATGGGAATTTGTGTGGAGCATCACCTAAGGGCCAGGCCCTGTGCTGGGGGCTAGGGGGACCCGGCCCCCAACGTGAAGGAGCTTGTGGCAGGATGAGGGGAATGGGATGAGGCCAGAGGGGGCTAGTGCTGAGGGAGGAGACCACTGAGCTGGAGGGGGCTCTTGGGTAGGAAAATCTTGACTGGACAGAGCAGGAGGGGTGGGCTTCATGGAGGAGGTGATTGCATTTGAGCCTGGATGAATGGGAAAGGCCTACTGAGGCAGCCTGCCCTGGAAGGCAGGGGGTGGGAGGGACTGGACACAAATACCACTTGGCCTTTCTCAGTCCAACAGTTGGTACACTTGAGCCCGAAGCCACCACTGGTGCCCATGTCTTGGAAGCAGGTTGCTAAGGATGTTTAGGATGATTATGTCCCATGCCTCACAAAGTTGCAGGGGGTGGGGGGATGAAGAGGGGTGGCCTCTGGTTCAGGCTCCGTAAGTCTCTACCCCAATTCTGGGTTAGCAAGGAGCCAGTGGGTGTGGTCAGTGGGAATGTGCTGTCTGTCTGTGCCTACTTTGGGACCCACTTGTGTGTACACGTATCTGTGTGCACATGCCTTTATCCACCTATGTACACATATGTTTATAGACCAACTGTGTGTCCTGTTCACATCAACATGCATGTAAACATGCGTCCGTATGGGCACACGCTTCCACATGCACGTGCAGACCGGTACAGCTGTGTGCGCATGCCTGTGCCTGAGTGTGCTGGCACCTGTGTCTGGACCTGTCCGTGCACATGCACGTGTCTCCGTGGGCCTCGTATCCATGTTCACGCATGTCTGCAGACCCGTGGCCACAGGCGCGTGTACGCCTATGAGTCTATGCATGCCCACAGCTGTGTATAATATGTGCACATGTGTGTCTTTTGTGCCCCGGTGCCTCTCAGGGCTCATCCGACTGCAGGAGCTCATCATGGCCCCCTCGAGATACAACATCCGCCTGAAGATCCGCCAGCTCCCCCTCGACTCTGACGACTCTCGCCCCTTGCTCAAGGAGATGAAGCGAGGCAGGGAATTCCGCATCATCTTCGATTGCAGCCACACCATGGCTGCCCAGATCCTCAAGCAGGTGCGTGAGCGCTGACCCGCAAGAGGGATGGTTGGGATCTGCCTGCCGCTTCTCCCAACTCCCCTTTCCCAAATACAGGCGTGATGGGGGCCAGATTAAAGTTTGACTCCTAGTCCGCCTCTTTCTGGCCATGTGAACTCGAGTGGTCCTTTTGCCTCTCGGAGCCTCGGTTTCACCGGCAGCAAAAATGGACACACTCCGAGTTGGCACGCGGATGGAATGAGATGGATGAGCTGCCACAGCCAGGTGCATGGAGGGTGCTGAGTCAATGCCGGTTTCCATACCACCTCCTGCAGGTGGGAGGCAGGGGCTGTCGGAAGGGCCTGAAGCCACACAGGACGGAACATTTTGGGAGGCACAGAGAGCCCTGGGGTCCCGGGGACAGCCTCCGGGTGCCTCACCACCTCTTCCGGTGACTAACTCCCCGTAGCCCCCGGCTCTCGGTGTTACTCTCCTATCGCAGGAGGTTTATCAGGGTTCCTCGCACCATCTGCTCAGCTCTGCAGTGACAGTCGAGGAGGAGAGCAGCTCTCAGTCCTGGAGGGGCCCCCATTCCCAGACACAGCCCAGCATGGCATGCAGGGAACAGAAGCAAGCTCTGCCAGCCACCTGAAAAATAAACAGTGAAATCACCCACAGCCCCCTCTGAGGCGGAAACCAGATGCTCTGATTTGAGCCAGCGCTTTGTGTAAAAGGCAATTCTGTGGTCCCACAAAGCATCCCCAGTGCTTGGAGGAGGCACTCTGTGGGGCTTCGACACGTGACCCTGTGAGATGCAGGTGGCAGGGAGGGGACACAGGGCGTGCAGGAGGAGAGGTGCTGAGCAGGGAGCGGGAGCAGGTTCAAGGCCTGGCGGGAGGGCTCGGGTCCCACCCTCCACTTGGGTCCTGTAAGGGATGCCCAAGCCAACTGGCAGCCTCTGACTCCCTCCGGAGGGAGCCCCGTCCCCGGCTCCCTCACACAGTGGTTGAAAGCTCGTTTGAGAGTTTGAATCTTGCTCTGTCCTTGCGTGTCGCGCATCCTAGGGCACGTGGTCCTGGAGCCATCGGGTATGCTCTGCAGATAGAGTGAAAAATCCCCACCTCATCCAGTTACGGAGGACTCAGTGAGACGAGGCAGGGAGAGAGTTCATCGCGGAGCCCGGCACGCAGTCTGCCCTGGGTGGGGGGCATCTTCAAAGCCGCTGTGGAACAGACACACACTTCCCAGAAGTCCCTTAACCCTCCCTTTCCCAGCCAACCATGTCCGGTGTGTCCCTTCTCTTCCCAGCATGTGTGACAGAATAATAATGACAACCGCAACCTCAGTTTGCCGAGGCGTTCCTCTGTGCCAGGCACACGTCTCTCCTCATTGACCGCCTCCCCGGGAGGCGGGGATGGTTATCATGCCCAGTTTACAGGTGAGCAAACTGAGGCTGTAGGGGAAAGAAATGGGCCGGAGCTCATCCAGCAGGAAGTTGGCATTTACTCCCAGGTCTCTCTGACTTGAAAACTTCTGAATTACAAATGAAGATTCTGTGCTCAGCAAAACACTGAGCTAAACCGAGGTAAACCTGTCCAGTTGCTGAGGACGGCTCGGAGCCTTGAACGCGTGGATGTGGGTTGTGAATCTCCAAGAGGGGGAGAGAATGCACAGCGTTTTCAAAGTGTACTTGACCCAGTGACATTTTTCCCTCAGAGCACTTTGTGGGCCCAGCATTCTGAAGAACTCTGTAGAAAATGCATTATAGTCATTAGTATTATAGATTATAGGCTTCTCATAAAATACATAAAATATATATTACGTAGACTTCAGGATGGTGTGTAGTAATTCCACCACAGCTGCGTGGCCTGCTTCCTGGTCGCCCAGGCCCTGGGAAGCAGGGATGTGTCAGCCCTTCCGGGAGAGGCTAGGCTGGTGGGGGCCAGGCCCCCGCACGCCCCTCTCTGGAGCCAGGATGGTGAGCTCAGCACGGCAGAGTCCAGGCACCTGGGAGCAGTCTGGGGCTGAGTCCGTCACATCTCCCTGAGTGTGGCAGGCCCAGATGTGCTTACTGAAAAGGCGGACAACCCGGCCTCGCCCAGCTCTGTGGAATCTGGGACCTTTGGAGAGTGTGGCCCAAGATTCTGCCTTTTGAGCTGTCCCAAGTGACTCTGTTGCACGCTCCTGTGTGAGAGCCACCCAGTCATTGTCACTGCTGGGAGGTGGTCTCAGAGAGCATCCTGCTCCAAGAGGCCAGCCACCCCCCTCCCCACCACCAGTCTGTCCTGCCCCCGAGTCCTGACCCCTGGGGTGGCGAGGGGCACGGGGCTTCTTGGGTGTCCCTGCAGATCGCTTACGTTCTGCTTTCCCGCAGGCCATGGCCATGGGCATGATGACCGAGTACTACCACTTCATCTTCACCACCCTGGTAATGTACCTCTGGGTCCCGCGCGGGGCAGGGCGGGACTCCCTCGGGACAAGGTCTAGCCTGGTGGACACAGGTGCTGCACCTAGAGGGGATCCAGCCTGGACTTGCCTCCTAAGGCTGCAGGTGTGGCCAGGCAAGGGCACAGAGATGTCTTGGTGGCCAGCCCACTGTGAGAAGTGAGGTCGTGTTGTGACTAAGGGCAGGGACTCCAAAACCCGCCAGTGTGAACACAAGCCCCCTTGCTTACTGGCCATGAGACCTCGGGGAAGTCATTTAACCTTCCTGCCTCAGTTTCTTTCTCTACAAAATGGGCATGAGAATGGCTTCTACCTCCTAGGATTGTTGTGAGGGCTCAATGAGTCAATAAGATAAAGTGCCGAGAGCAGTGCCCAGTTCGTGTGAAGAGCCATAGGAGTATTAGCTGTTGTTATGAGGACGACCCTCAGCTCCCAGCCTGCGCTTCGTGCTTGTGTCTCAGGCCTCACGCCACAACACCAATCGTCACTTTGGATGCCCCCAGCATCCACGCTGAGGTCACTGTCAGCCGGGCCAGCCTACCTGCAGGCTCCAGATGGGTCCTGTCCAAGCTCTGAGAATATTTAGGGCCATTTAAACCCATTTGGATAATTAGTAGTGGCCTGAGATCAGCAGAATAAAGAGATCCCTGTGCCAAAGGGGCACCAGCACCCAGCCGCCGTGCCTCAGAGCCAGATGCCCTCGGACCTCACTGGGACTCTGGGTGGACTCTTCCAGCATCTCTGGACAGCATCGCTGACCATCCCATTGCTGGAACAAGCTCCCGCGGTGTGCGTCAGCCTCGTCCTGCAGCCCCGCAGGCCTCTAACTGTGTTCCTTTATTCATCCAGAACCCGGTTAACATTCCTTACCAGTACCTGTGCTCAGCTGAGCGTCTCAAGGTGACTGACACTGAGGCCCTGCCCTCAAGGATCCCCCATCGTGTCTGGTCTGCTTCTCCATGTCCAGCTCATCCCGCAGGCTTGTGCCGTCACAGGCCTGGACAGATGGCCATGGGGCACAGCAGAAGGAGACGCCAGGTGCCGAGGGGCTGGTGGAAGGTGGGAAATTGGAGGCAGGCTTGACAGGGAAGCAGATGCTTAACTGGGCCTCGCAGGATCAATAGGAGTTCACTAAGGAGAGAGAGGAAGGGTATTCCACAGAGAGGGAACAGCAGAAGCAAAGGCCAAAGGCGGGTCAGCTCTTCAGCCGGGTGCTGGAGCTGGCTCGCTCTGGCTGATCGCGAGAGGCCATTGTGTTCATCTCCTCCCAGCTCCACGTTCAGTGACATCACATAGGTAGCTTGAAATCAGCCGTGGTGGGAGTATTCATACCACAGAAATTGGCAAATGCTTCAGTTTAGGGTTTTTAGGCCCCCGCCCCGAAGCTGGTTATGAAGCATTTACCAGCACACTCCTGCTTGTCACCCTCCCTCCACCCCCACCCACGGCGCCCTGTGCCCGTGGCAGCTCCGGGGCCACCCTGCACATTCTCCTGATCCAGAGCTCAGGCCTGGGGACTGGCAGGAGCCTGGTTGGGAGAAAGGGGTCCTGGAAGCTGGTGACTGAGACGAGGCACCTTCTGTCCCCAAGTCACTTCTGGATTTCTGCCTACCCAAGCTGGCTTCTCCCTGCCACCCTGTATCCTGGAAAGTCATTGGAAGCTGGAGGATGAGGCCGCCAGATGCCCGATATTCCTCCTCTGTTTGGAGCTGGGAGCAGGGCAGAAGAGCAAGGCTGGGAGGTGGGGTGGGGCCCATTCGAGGGGCCCAAGGCCCTGTCCCCGGATGGCAGTCCATCCCATCCCATCCTGGGCTCCTCTGGGGCTATGACCAGCTTCTGGGCCCCGGGGCTCCCAGCGAGCCCTGGGTCAGGAGCTCAGCACGTTCTCCTCACGCTTCCATCCTGCTGGCCCACCTCCCTGAGTCCTTGCTGCTCTGAGTTGCTGTGACAAAGTCCTGGAGTCCAGGAGAGCGAAGTGCAGTGGAAGGACGAGGGGCCACTGCACGAGGAGGCAGATCTCCCAGGCCCGCTGTGGGCCACCTGCAGCCGTGCCCACCCGCCTCCACGGGCCTCTCAGCACAGCGAGAGGAGGGCAGGCCTCGGAGGCACGGACAGGGATGAGAGTCCTGGCCCCGCCACCTCTTAGCCGTGCACGCGGGCAGATTGCTTAACCTCCCTGGGCCTCAGTTTCCTTGTCTATAAAATGGGAACAAGTACTTGTGATGCCTCATTTGGCCTTTATGGTTTTCAGGAGCAGAACTCACTCAAATAACCTCAAGTCATTAGGGGTTCGAGAATGAACCACCAGGCCACAGAGCAGACATGCGGGGGTGGTTCTGGATCCAAAGTGACTCTGGATGTCACGAGGGTGATGGTCCCAACTGTCTGCACTGGGACTCAGCCATTCTCTTCCATCCTCCTCTCTGTACCCTTTCTCCCTCCCCCTCCTCCTGGCCTCTGCTTCTTCCTCAGAGTCTCTGTTCCCTGGAAACCTCAGCGCATCACAGCTGCCTCGGCTCGTCACATCTCGACTGACGGTCCATCCTGCCTCTGCCACCTCCTGTCACTCTTTCTCTGAGTTTTCACCCACCTTCCCCAGGTCTGGCTGCTGACTGGCCAAGCACCAGTCTGTATTTCTCAACAGGGCACCCTATAGGCATTTGGTGCTGGACAGTTCATCATTCCAGAATGTTCTGCCCACCATGGAATGTTTAGCATCCCTTCCTCCGCTCACTAATTTCCAGGCTTAGTGACAAATAAATGCCACTTCACATTTTCAAATGTCCCCAGGGTAGGGGCTGGGTCACCGACCAGATTGGTGAAACCACCCTTAGGACTGGTGACTGCTCCTTGGCCAATCCACTGAGGTCTGGCGGTGGGAGGCAGAGTACAGTGGGCCTGTGGAATCCAGACATGGCCACCAAGCAGAAGGACCTGGGGCCTTGGGAGGCTCCTTCAGAAACGGGAGGAACTAACTGCCTACATCTCATTCTGCCACCCTGAGTATTGACCCTCGCCCACTCTGTCTACACGGGGCTTGTGGTTAAGCCCTCTCTGGGCCTTGTTCCCAATCCTAGCTCCAAGTATTCAGTGGCAAGCTTCTCCACCAGGCTCATGCCCCATTCCAAGGCCAGAGGGGGTGTCCCCTCAGGGAACTCAGGGCCTGAAGCTTTGGCCACTCAGCCCTGCGGCCTGGCCCCACCTTCCAGACAAGACTCTGGACAAGGTGACCCCTAGTGACCCCAGTGCCCTCCACATTAATGCCACTGCCCACCTGGAGTCAAGGTCGGAGGTCTTGAAGGGAGGTGCAGGGCGGGATCCTAGCACCCGGGGGCATTCCGCTAGCCCCAGACAGTGTCCACCCTCTTACTTCTTCATTTCCTAATCTGATCATTCATTTACTCACTCCTCCAGCAGCCACGTGCAAAGCCTCCCAAGGTCCCAGGGGCTGAATAGACACTCAGGTGGGAGGGGGTGTTCAGAGTCATATCTAACACAAAGCCGCCGGCGGGCAGGCTGCCTTCGTGTGCATGAGGATCCAGTGCCCGGCTCACCTCTCTGTCTCCAGGGCCCAGAGAGCGCCTGGCACACGGTGGGTGCAAATTGATGCCTGAATGAATGAACGAACGAATGACTACGATACCAAGGAGAAAGTTGTCAGTGAAGTTATCAACATCCTCATCATCGCAACAGTTGAGAGCACGGACTCTGGCGTCCCTGTGCCCAAGTTAGAATTGAGGTTCTTCCACTTCTGGGGCAGGTTGCCCGCCTCTCTGTGCCTCATTTCCCTTTCTATAACATGGCCGCAGTGATAGTAGTCACAGGGTTGTTACGCGGAGCATCAAATGTGTCGACGTCAGTAAAGCGCTTAGAAAAGGGCTTGGCATTTAGAACTATGTGGGGGTTAAATCGGCTAATTAAGGAACTCCTGCCTATGTTTTCTCTGTACTCGGCATTCCCCATCTCATCCAAACCTCAGAACAACTCTCCAAAGGAGCTATGACTCTCCCAGTTTTACGGAAAAGGAGAAACTGAGGCTCCGAGAGCTCATTCGGCAAGAAAGGGGCAGCACAGGGATTTTTGCTGGCTGGGAGCTGTCCGGCTCCGACACCTCTGCTGACTCCTGTCACGCTGACGGCCTGCATGAAGTGGTGCCTGGCTTCCTCTGGCCGGCTCCGATTGCACAGGCCATGGTGGTCCAGGCGTGGTGATTGACACTAATGGGGAGATCGGAGCCTGCACAAATCCCAGCTGGGCCCACACTCCACAGGTTCGAAAGACCTTTCTCCACCTCACTGGTTTTCCTCTTCACAGGGCAGTGTTTGCACTCACTGTTGATTGACAGGGAAACCTGGGACCAGAGAGGTTGAATGACCCTCCCAGAGTCTCACAGCACATCAGTGATGGAGACCTTGGCTCCTGACTTCTGGTCCTGCCCATGGCTCTTCCAACCTATTGCCCTTCCTCCCCACGCCCCTCTGAGAGTCAGGGAGAGCGCATCCTTCCAGGGAGGCACAGGCCTGGACTATGCACAGTTCTGCAGTGGAGTGTGTGTATGTGTGTGGGGGCTACCATGGTATTTTCCAGAAACTCCCCACATGTCAGGACATCCGCTGTGTCCCCCGGGTCCTCTCCCTCAGCCCCAGTCCTGCTTCCAGCTCCATCTCCAGGATCCTCCTTCCAGGAGGATTGGCTAAGGCCTCTACCTCGTGATTCTGCCTCTCTCTGCCCATTGGTCAGTTCTGGCTGTATTTGGGAGGGCAGTGGCATTCGGCATTTCTCTCCTTCCCTTTAGGAAACCCACATTGCCAACTCTTCACCTCTAAAAAACTCTCCCAACTTGCTTCTCCCACGCAGAAGACATTTTAATTACTCCAGCTGCCATTATCGGTTGCAGCCAGCTTTGAGCCATTCCCAGATAACCCCGCGTTAATCAGCCCCAGCTGGGCCCCGTACATGTCATGTGTACGTAAAAGCCTGGAGGTGAAAAAGGAATTATAATAAATTAATAGATAAGCAATCACAATTAATGCCACTTCCCGGCAGTAACAGTTATATCATGGGAAAGATATTTTCATCTGTCATTCCTTAAGGCGATGTTTTCCGAGCTTCAGCTTCTACCCAGTCAGACCCATGGGGTGCTAATGAATTAGTCTATTATGTTATGCTGAATGTTTCTAAAAGGTCCCTCGCCGATACTGAATTCAGTGTGTCAACATTTGGCATCGAGAACAGCAACTTTTTGCCAAGCGGCAAGGTTGCACACAGTTCACCGTGTACAGCACTTGGGGTCTCAGCCCAGGGCAGTGGGATAAACAAATCAGAGCTGGACAAAGAGGACTTTTTACTAGCTCCCTGTTGTTGCTGCCCTCCTTTCCCAGGGATGGCGCACTCGGGGCCGCAAGCCCTATAACGCTTTGCAGCTGAGCCCAGGCTTGAGGCAGTAGAGAGGATGGGGAGCTCGGCATGGCCACCCCATCATGCCGCCTCCCAGGCTGTGATTGGCTACAGCCACTGTGTAAGTGTCAACAGACCACATGCTGCATCAGGAGACTGGAAGGGCTTGGGTACCAGCACCCAACCCCACTGACACCAGGGGTGTCACTCTTCTCACTGAGTCTGGTTGACCTCTGGTACTACAGGAGGGTAAACCGAGTCACGGAGGCCCTAGGCAGCCTAATGCTTTGGCATCTTGCAAGCCCTAGGTATTAGGTCAACACCGAATTGGAGAAGAGGCTGAGTCTTATGCAGGTGCAGGTGAGGAGGGCGCCCCCTGGGGGCAGAGCTCAGCTTCTCTCCCTTGGCCCCAGCAGTCCTGCTCTGGCCCCAACTTGCGTGTACCACTTTGCAAAACAAAAGACTCCCTCCATCTCCCCAGACTCACCTCCTTCAGAAGTGGTAAGATCTCTGGTTCCTGCAGCAGTCCCCTTGAGGGCCTCATCCTCCACCCTGGGCCATTTACCAAACTAGCCCCATGGAGAGCTCCCCCTGAGAGGAGGCCATGAAATACTAGTCTCTCCATCTCAGACTCTTCCCAGTAATGTTTCGGTGTCCCAGAGAGCTGCTCAGCTGGCTGACCCTTCTTTCCACTTGGGGTGACAGGAGTTTGTGGCTCAGGGGCTCCTAGAGGAGCCAGATGCAGACATAGACCGTTGTTACCAGTGGGGTGATGTCCCAGAGGTCCCAGGAGAAGAGCAGAAGCGCCCCTGACCCACCCTGTCGTGCATGTGTGGAAGAGTAGTCAGGGGAGGCTTCTGGGAAGAGGTGACACTTGAGCTGAATCTCAGAAGATAGCCCACCCAAGAAGGGCCAAGAAGACAGCATTCCAGCCCGGGTTAGAACTCGCACAAAGGCGCTGGTCCAGGGTGAGAAGATGTGTGACAGGGCCAGGGGCCAGCAAGGAATGGGAAAGGGGGACAAAAGTAGTTTGGTGTTTCTGGGGTGAAAAATGGGAGGGGCTGGGAAGGAGGGCGAGCCCGGAGGGGTGGAGAGCTCTGTAAACTCCACTAAGGAATTTGCACTTTCCTCTGAGAAGGCGATAAGGAACCTCTGAACTGTGTTAAGCAGGAGGTGAGAAGGCTGCATTTACCATTCAGAAAGACCCCTCTGCATGCTGCGTGGAGGGCGATGGTGATGTCTGGTGGGCGTGACTGGGGGCTGGGGGAGCATGATCGGCCTAGGGCAGAGGGTCTGAGCCATTACTCCCCAGCTGTGAAACTTTGAGCAAAACCCTAATCTCTCTGTGACTTGTTCCTTCCTCTAAAATGGGGGATAACAGCACCCTCCCTGCAAGATGGAAATGTGAATTGAGTTCACGCACATAAGGCACTGAGAACAGGGGCTGCTGTTCTGGGGTTTACAGGCGCGCGGTAAACTGGAGCTCATCGTGATTGTTTTTCTATGGCCAAGAGGGGCGAGGCAGGAAGGACCCAGCTCCTGTCTGCTCCTCTCCTCCCATAACCCAGTCATGCCCCTGGGGGCTGTATCCCATGGCTGTCACCCCTGCTGCCAGAGAAGGCAGAATATGAATACTGATCAAACTCTTACAGAATGTCCACATGCACCAGACATGTTCTAAGTACGTCTCCTAACTCATTTCTTCCTCATAACACCCTATGTGGTAGGTGTTATTCAGCCCCATTTTGCAGATGAGGCAACTATGGTAAGGGGAGTGG
Source organism: Equus asinus (assembly GCF_041296235.1). Taxonomy (NCBI): domain Eukaryota; kingdom Metazoa; phylum Chordata; class Mammalia; order Perissodactyla; family Equidae; genus Equus; species Equus asinus. The sequence goes on from NC_091794.1 coordinate 85,783,989, forward strand.
GTGACACTTGAACCCAGATGGCCTGGCCTCATGGTCTATGCTCCTTGCCATTGCCTGCAGCTGCCTCCATGCGCTGTACTCAGGGAGGAGCCGTCGGAAGAGAGGCCTCTCTCTGGGTGCATCCTGCCCCCTTTCTGCTCCTCTCTGATTCCACAGGTACACCGGTCTAAGCCCAGACCCCGCTCTGTGTGTTTCCCCATCAGGAATAATAGCTCAGATTACTGGCTTCTCAAGACAGCTTCACCAGGCCCCACCCCAGACTCTCTGTGGTCTATACTTTCCAAAAAAGCTCCAAAGACAATTCCAATGCGTATCTTGTGTTTGACAACCACTGAGACACAGAGCACAGGGGTTTTTGAACAAGACAGATGATGGTGTACAACCAGCTCTCCAAAAGGAGGGAAAAACCCCGGATGTGTGGTGCTTACCCATTTCCGTGGTGTAAATCCTCCCACCGTGGCCAGTGTCAAGCTGCCAAGGTGGCATTACGGACAACAGAGTCAGGAGGAAGCGCTAACGATGAGCTCTCACAAGTCAGTGCGAGCCAGCTCCAGCCACCATCGACACAGACCTGGGGACAAATTCAGCTCTGCCTCTCATGAGCTTTACGACCTTAGGCAAGGTGATCTTACCCTCTCGACCCTGTTCCCTCATCTGTAAAAAGAGAGCACCATTACGTACCTGCTTCATAGACAATATACTCCACACGCGGGGCTGAGCAAAGCGCCCACCCCCACTGCCCCTGAGACTGGGGCCATATAGACATCCTCTGGCCATCTCAGTGGGGACCCCGCCATCTACTGAAGACCCTGCTTCCTGCTCCCACCCAGCCCCTTCCCCGTCTCAAATCCTGGCGTAGAATCAGGGCTGGATTTCGGGGGTCAGGGCTGGGACTAAGCTTTCCTGCCTGGGCTCCAGTCTGCGTCAAGCCTCTCCCCTACTCCCTAAACCTTCCAAAAGGAAACAGTGTATTCCAGAAGGAGGCCATTTTGGGGGCGCAGGAGGAAAAGGAGGCTTTTGACATGAACTGGGAACATCTCAGAGAGCAGAGGAAGCCAGCGCCGTGTGAAATAACTGCTCTGTGCGCTGCATGAGCCAGCATCCATTTAACCAAGCTGGGACTGTGATGGGGATGGATGTCCCTCCTGATGGCTGCAGCCATAGAGAGACAAGCACAGTGTCCGCAGACCTTCTCTCCCAGCATGGGATGGAGTGACTGAATCTAGGGACCCAGGAAAGAGACGGACGGGGGACCAGGGTGGAAGGCAGCTTGGTGAGGGGAGAATGTGGAGAAGAATACACAGCAGATGAGGAGCTCAGACAATGACCTTAAGACTCAGTTTCCCCACTAGTGGGATGAGGCCAATCTAGGTCACTATAATATGTTTTTTCAAAATATAAAAAACATGGCTTATGCAAATATAGAAGGAACATGTGTCCAAGATGGACTCAACTCCTTTATAAGGGAGCCAGTAGGATGTCAATGCCGGCTCAAAGAGTTTTTGAGGGATTGAGTATTTATTTTGGGGAAAAAAGTACAGAATAAGACTGCTAGGTTAGATACAAAATGGATTAATGTCCTACAGGGCAATAAAACCACAACCTTGGGGATTATCTCTTCTACGGGTAAAAATCTACTAGTGAACCCTGAGTCTGGGCCTTTAACCCGTAGCAGACACTGAAGTCAGACCCAGGCGCGTTCGCCCGGAATTTCACAATCCTGGGCAGGCCTGGTGAACCGGGTTTCCATGTGACATTGAAAGGACGTGCTGCTCTCCTTCTGCCTTATTTCCAAGTTGGGGTAGGTTTTCTTAACAGGACGGATCTCCGCTCTGCTCCTCGTGCTGCCACCCACCATCTCTTCTCCGCTCAGCACCTGGCTTCTCCTTCTGTGTCCCCCACCTCTGCCCCTTGGCCTCCTTCCCTCACCAGCCCACCTTGCCCGGAGCTGGAGCTGCAGGAAAGGGCTAAGCCTGGACTGCCCTATGCATGAAGGCCTGTTTTCCTGGCCCTCAGGCCGGAGCCTGCCCATTGCACCAGACTGGACATGACCCGGCCGAGGACGGGCAGGTTGACAGCTGCTCAGCTGCTCCTAGGAGCACAGGGTGAGGAGGCTGGCTTGTGACGTGGAGGACGAGGGGAGAGAAGAGGGCAGTAGTGCTCTTTGAGTCCCAGGCCGAAAAGACTGTTTTAAAATGCTCTCTTTGGGGAAATAAAATACTCCCTCTGTCTCCCTCCGTTTGGGTAACTTCGAGATGCCCAGACCCAGTGCCATTTCCTCCCCCGTTGGAGGAAATGACCATTATGACGATTATCAAGCTCCTTCGATGTCCCAGGCTGGACATCTTATGGGAACTGCTTCACCAGGTCCCACAGAGGCGGCATGATCCCCATTTTGTAGATGAAGAAACAGGCTGAGCGACTTGCCCGAGGTCCGGCCGTGAGGACGCGGGGCCAGCCACCAGGCGAAGGGTGCTCCAAGTGGACTCCAAGTCCAGTGCTCCCGTGGGTGCTCCGTCCCGCTGAGGCTCACGTCCCACAGGGCGCTGCAGCCCCGGGCTCGGGGGCCGTGGGAGGTGCGGGCTGGAGCTCACGGCAGGGCCGCCACTGTATTTACACAACCCTCTCCCTGTCAAGGATCTTTACGCATTAGACCTGGAGCCCTACCGCTACTCAGGGGTGAACCTGACAGGGTTCCGGATCCTCAACGTGGACAGCCCCCACGTCTCGGCCATCGTGGAGAAGTGGTCCATGGAGCGGCTGCAGGCGGCTCCCCGCGCAGAGTCTGGCCTGTTGGACGGAGTGATGATGGTATGGCGGCCGGTGGGCCAAACTGGGTTCCTCTCCTCCCTCCCTTCCCTCCTCCTTTTCTTCTCTCCTCCCTCTCGCCCTCTCTTCATTCCTTCCTTCCCTCCTTACCTTCCTTCTTTCTTCCTTCCTCCCAATTTCTTTCTTCCCTCCCATGACTTCCCTTCTTAAGACCTGCCGTATGTCAGCCAGACATTGGGCTAGGAGCCAGGGACACGAAGGAACCAGATGCAGTCTCACCCCAAGGGTCGGGGTACAGGCATATAAACGGATGGTTACAGAGAGCCGGGAGAAGGACCAGTGGGTCTGGGGCACAAGGACTTTCGGCTGTGACCGGCAGAAGGCTGGGGAAGCAGGAAAGGAGAAGGTGTGGGCGGGGCCTAGGCAGCAGCAGGGACAATGGGATGGGGTGGAGGGACTGGCAGGAGAAGGTCTGAGCTGCAGGGTGGCAGTGAGTGTCTGCAAAGCAGCAGAGTCAACACAAGCCTGGCCCCACCTGGGGGCCGAGACGGGGTCACGTCTGGGGTCTCAGGGCCTTTGCCTCACCACGACCCAGTGCCTATGGCGGGGGAGGGGACTGGGGACTGGGCAGGGTGGGCCGAGGACTCTCGGGGTTCAGGGGCCCCTCTCAGGCAGGCCCTGGGCCTCCCCTCCAGACCGATGCGGCCCTGCTGTACGACGCCGTCCACATCGTGTCCGTGTGCTACCAGCGGGCGCCCCAGATGACCGTGAACTCCCTGCAGTGCCACCGCCACAAGGCCTGGCGCTTCGGCGGCCGCTTCATGAACTTCATCAAGGAGGTGAGTGCCCCCCGACCCCGTCCCCCACCGGGGCCATCTTCCCAGGGACCACTGGTGCTGCAGAGCTGCAGAGAGGTCAAAGGCCGAGGTTTGGGGGTCAGACAGAATCAGTTTCCAATCCACATGAGCTTGGGCAAGTTTCCTCCCTTCTCTGAGCCTCAGTTTCCCTGGCTGAAAATGGGTTCGGCAGGACCAGTCTTACAGGGTGCTTGAGGGGCTAAGTTCCTGGTGCATCAGGTGCTCAGTGCAGGGTCAGCATTGCCAGCAGGATGAGCATGGGCTTTAAAGGACAACAGATGAGGGTCTTTGTCCCCAGCTGTGTGACCTCAGGCAAGCTAGAGAAGCTTGCTGAGCCTTGATTGCCCCATCTGTAAAAAGGGCTCCACTCATGCCCACCTCTCAGGGAGGCTGTGAAGATGAAATGACAGCACGTGGAAAGTGCCTAGTGCCGTGTGGGGGACAGAGGAGGCTCCGTCAATAATAATCAGCCCCACAAACTCACCTTCACGTCATGGGCCCATCGGCCACCTTCTCGGCTGGGGTCCCTCCTGGGACCTGGCTCTCCTGGCGCCATGGCAGCTGTGGAGACGTCCCACCCAGGAGCTGATTCAGAGGAAGCAGAGAGCATGAAAGCCGTCCTGCTGCCGAGAAGATGGCCATGGAAACAGCCAGGGTCAACTTTCAGTGTCAAGGACTCCCCATCACCGTGGTCCTTGTAAGCTGGGGACAGCGGTTGATTGTTTCTGTTGTACAGATGGGGGAAGCTGAGGCCCGGGCCTGCATCCTGGCTCCATCACCCCTGGCTGTGTGACTCTGGGTGAGATGACGAGCTCTTCGATCCTCAGTTTCCTCATCTGTAAAATGGACGTAGCAAGAGCATCTGCCTCAAAGGGGTGAAGGGAAGACAGAGTGGAAATCCATGTGCCGAGCACCTCGCCCAGGGCCCGGGCAGCATCAAACCCCAGTCAATGGTAGACAAGGGCGGCTCGGGGGGTCGAAACCTGGGCAGGGTCATCCTGGATCTGAGGGAGTGGCCCTGTCTAGGGCAACATGGCGTGCAGCCGGGGGAAGCCCTCTGGGAGGGTTCTGCCCAGACCATCTCTCTCGGCAGCAGCACCGTGAAGCCGCCTGCCTTGGGGGTTCACTCGTGTATCCAGCATGTTTGTGGGCGCCTGCTGGGTGCCAGGCACTGAGCTGGCACTAGGGATCCAGTGGGGCTGAAACAGATGAGCCCTCGCTACAGAGCTGCCGGCCGGGGGAGGGCGGCAGGCCTCCAGCAGGTCATCACGTTAATGAGCGCAGCCCCACACACCGAGGGAGGCAGAGCTGGGAGGGCAGACAACAGAGAAACCGCCAGCACGTGCTCCGCGGACCAGCAGCCTTCCGGGAGGTCCCGAGTTCACCGTGCCGCTCAGGATGAGGCCAGTGCCAGCTCCCCCTGCGTTTCGGAACGACACTAAAAGGAATATGGGTGGGACACGGGCTTTAGGGTTTGACACACATGCCTTCAGAGGTTGTCTCTCCCTCTTCCCGGCTGTGTGGCTTTAGACAAGTTCCTGGACATCTCTGCGCGTCAGTTTCTCACCTGGCAAACTGTCTCATCGTCCTTGTGAGGGAGCAGTGAAGTCCCTGGCACCAGCCCCCTCGCCCCCAGAAGGGACTGCAGGATCAGATGTTTGGGTGTAAGAGGACCATGATGGTCCCTTCTCATCCAACCTCCCGAAACCGCAGCGGAAGTCTGTTTGTTCGATGCCCTGAGCAAGGCCTGGCTGGCCTGGGCGATCATCAGCTGATTCTCAGGGAGCTCTGAGGCCTGACTCCTAGCCTCCTTCCTTGGCAGGCCTCCAACTTTGTAGCCAGAGGCCAGTGGGCGGGTCTCGGTGACCCAGGCCACAACCCTGGGACCCTTAGGAGCCCGACAAAAGTGGCTTTGAAGCTCACTCACTCTTTAGCTGTGTGACCTTAGGCAAGCTGCTGAACCTCTCTGTGCCTCAGGTCCTCCTCTGTACAATGGAGATAATGCTGGGGTCGTAGGGATAAGTGTGTGATGATATGTGTGAAGCCCCGAGGACAGCGCCTGGCCCAGAGCAGGAGCTGAACAGATTGGCTGCTATCACTTACTGTTATTTCTATCCTCATAACTGTCATCACCATGGCTTCTTGCTCCGTGGTGGGTTTCCAGCTAAAGAGGATCTCCAGGCCACATAGCTTCAGGGACCGCCACCCCCTTCACCCCTCACCCCATGGAATGCTTGAGGCTCGGCCATGAAGCCCTGAGGGGAGCAGATTCATCACTGCCCACGCCATAGAAAGAGGAGCCCCTTGGGGCCAGCCCGGTGGCATTGTGGTTAGGTTCACGCGCTCCACTTCTGTGGCCCACGGTCCACCGGTTCGGATCCTGGGCACAGACCTACACACCGCTCATCAAGCCGTGCTGTGGTGGCGTCCCACATAGAAGATGGGACTTACAGCTAGGATATACAGCTAGGTACTGGGGCTTTGGGGAGAAAAGAAGAAAGAGGAAGATTGGCAAGAGATGTTAGCTCAGGGCCACTCTTCCTCAGTAAAAAGTATACGTTAAAAAAAAATGGGGGGGAGCCCCCTTCTCCCTCCCAGGCCTGACCGACCCACGTTGGTGTACCCGGCCCTCTTGTTTCCAGGCCCCTGGCCCAGTGAATGGCCCTCACCGCTCACGCTTCTTTAGAGACCTTTCCGAAACACCTTCATCTTCCCTCCATTTTAGGGCCTGGAGACCTAGGCCCAGAGCAGCCACATGGCTTGCCCACAGACCCGCAGCTGGCCGCCACCAGGACCCACGTGCCCTGCCCGAGCCCGGCACACAGACTCCCTCGAACCGTTTCCGAGTTGCCCATCTCCCCCTCTTGACTGTGTGACAGTAAATCATTTTAAAGACTTGGCATTTCTGAGAGGAGCCGGAAAATACCAGGCCGGAGTTCAGAGCGTGTGAAGCATCTTTCATTTAGCGAGTCCTCAGCAGCAGCTGGAAGGGGCGGGCGGCCGGAAAATGTCACGAGGAGGAGCTGCCGGCAGCTCCCTGCCCTGGCCCTGCCCCGGCCCACCCGCCCACAGACAGGCCGCACACCTGCTGGCATTTAATTCCTCTGTAGCTGACGAGGAGAAAGCCTCGCCTCAGAGCGCAGGTCTGAAGGCACGAGCTGTGATTTCCCCTGGGGGCCGGGAGACAGCCGAGGGTGTGGGGGCCGCAGAGGAGGGGAAGGCAAAGGAACTGGAGAGCCAGCCTCAGGGGAGCTGAGCCGCCCTGTGAAGTCCTAAACAGCGGTCTTCACCTTCTCTGACGCATCTTTTTCTCTCCATCCCAAACCCCGCCTCCAGCTCCTGGGGCTCCATGAATCTCCCCACTCCACTTGGGTACTGTGACCCCAAGCTCTTCAGCTCTGCTCCTGCAGAGAGGACTCTGTCCTGCGCCACCCTTACTTGGACCCTCGTGGCTCAACCCCTCTTTGGGCCTCAGAGTCCATGACTGCAAAACGGGGGCAGTGAGGACACCAGCTGGCAGGATCGCGATGACACCTACATGAGCCCACGCAGGGAAGAGGAGCCCGCTGTGACAGGGTTTCTACTGAGGCTTTGGGCCTTGGCCCCCGTGACAGCCCTGCTCCTGCAGCCAAAGGTCAGCCCTGACCCAAGGAAGCTCCCGAGAGGGAAGCAACAAAGGAGAAGTCATAGTGTGCGCCACTTAGTGGGGATCGTGTATCCCAGGCCCTGGGCTAAGCTTTTACATACCTTTTTTGACCCCGAGGAGTAGGTAGTTTTCCCCTCCCTGAAGCCTAGAGGTTAGACCCCTTGCGCAAAAGCCCACCTTCTCTCTCCCTTTGTTTCCAGCCTCCCAGGCGCTGCCCCTCGGCCTGAGCTAGCGTACCCATTTGCCCCAGTGCCTTGATCCAGAAGACCTACAGGGCCCTTGAGATGCCCAAGCGCTTGGAGATCCCTGGGGGTCTTAGTTTGGGATCTGCAGATAGGCCTCTGGGGATCCATGAACTTGTGGGTCACATTGTGAATGTAAGCAGGGATGGAGCTGCGGACGTTCAGTAAGGGAGAGGCCAGGAGCCTTCTTCAGAACCTGCAAGGACCACGGCCCCCGTGGGATTAGAAACCAAACGTGGCAAAGCAAGGACTCCGACACTCAGACCCACACGCTCTGCGCCCTCCCCTACCCGCTCTGGTCCAGTCGGGCTGTGTGAGCCCCCAGCCATCCTAGGGTCCCCAGGACTCTGGGACGTGCGGGTCTGTTCCTCTCGCAGACACAGAGAGCCCCAGCTTTTGGCTGTTTTCCTGTGAGGCGGCTGCCTCCTGATTCCCAGGAGGTGGGAGAGGAGGGAACCAGCCAGAGCCTGAGGGCCGGGGTCCTGGGACCCCGAGCTGCAGTTTGGCTCTGCCTCATTCTCTCTGAGAGCTTGGGGACCCCCTCTGCGCCTCCTTCCTCCTCTGTCAAATGGGGACCATGACCCTCGCTGGCCCGCCTCCTGAGGCCACTGCGGTGGTGGCAGGATGTGAGTGGTGGCGAGGAGAGTTAATGCTCCAGACCCTCGGAGGAGAGATTACCTAGAACGGGAGTTGGCAAACTTTTTCTGCAAATGGCCAGAGAGTAAATATTTGGAGCTTGGCGGGCCAGATTACCTCCTTTGCAACCATTCAGCTCCCCAGATGCGGTGCAGAGGCAGCCAGACAACATAACACAGCTGGGCGCGGCTGTGATCTAATAGACCATTTCCTAAATCAGGCAGCGGCCCGTTTGAGCCGCCAGCGGAGTCTGCCAACCTCTGACCTGGAAGATGAAGCTCTTCTCGCTTTGGGTCATGAACCTTCTCTGACTCTTTGCCTGCCTCTTTCTCTGTGTTCATGATGCTAACGACGATAAAAAAATAACAAAAGCTGGGGCTGGCTCGGTGGCATAGTGGTTAAGTTTACCTGCTCCAGTTCGGTAGCCTGGGGTCCGAGGATTCAGCTCCCAGGCACGGACCTGCACACTGTTCATCAAGCCATGCTGTGGCAGCATCCCACATACAAAATAGAGGAAGATTGGCACGGATGTTAGCTCAGGGCCAATCTTCTTCACCAAAAGTAAAAAATAAAAAGTAACAAAAGCTCCTATTTATTCAGGGCTCAGGTTGTACCAGGCACTGTTCTAAGTATTTTATGAGACTTAACCTCATTTCATTCTCATAGCATTTTGGTAAGATGGGCACTATTATTAGTTCCATTTTCTAGATGAGAAAACTGAGGCAGAAATGTTAAATGAAATCCCCAAGGTCGCACAGCTAACTATGGTTGAACCGGCATTCTGACCCCAGAGTTCTGAACCACGAGGTGCACGGAGCTAGGGCTGGGGGTGATGGGGGACCCTCTGTGTCTCCTTGGCTCTATGGGGGCTACCCCAAGAGTCTGGGTTTATAGCCACGGCCAGCTTGGCCCCTTGGCTTTCTGCCCTCAGTGGGTCTCGCCTGCCCCAGCTCTGCCCGCCTGCCGCCTTGCCCCTCTCGGGGGACCTGACCCGGGTGGGCTCCCCCTTCTCACGGCTTCGACGCGGGGGCTCATCTGAGCGCGTCCGAGATCGATGTTGTACATGAGAAGGTGCAAGTGTGAAGCTGGCTAAAGCGCATAATAGAATTTATGGAAATCGCTGGCTCGCACCACAGCCCGAGCAATGATGGAGGTGATTATTAATTAATCACGGTCTTGGGGGAGCAGTATCAGTGCAAGGAGTAATTAAAATGAAGCATTGTACGGTTGTACCGAATGATGATTTATGAGCCCGAGGAATTGCCGCTCTGCCCTCTTTCCTCCGGCAGGCTCAATGGGAAGGATTAACTGGACGGATTGTTTTCAACAAAACCAGTGGCTTACGGACCGATTTCGATCTGGACATCATCAGCCTGAAGGAGGATGGCCTGGAGAAGGTGCGTGGGCTCAAGAGCGGGAGGGCGGGCAGAGGAGCAGGCTCCCTAAATTCCCTACGATGGACCCCAGCTGTAGAATTCCCTACAATGCCCCCAGTCCAGCTGCCCCCTCGGGGCTCGACATGATCCAGTCTGGCCCGTGCCTTAGCCCTTCAGAGAACGCGGACCCCTGGTCAGAATGGGAGGTGCAGAACCAGTGGCCTGGCCACAGCAGACACCCAAACCGTCACCCTGCAGCAACGGCCATCGGGGATGCTTCACCGGGAAAAGTAGTGAAAGGCTCATGGGGCAGACGGACCGTCTCTAAGTCCCTACAGGGCTGTCATGGGGCAGAGGGACAGACGTGTCCTTGGGTAAGAGAAACTTTCTAACAACCAGCGGGTACCTGCCTGGGGTGTAGTGAGCTCCTTGTCACTGGAGGCATTCAAGCAAAGTTTGAACAAAGCGATTGCTTGTCTGGGAGGCTGGAGACTCTTACCCTTGGAGAGAGGTTGAAGCTCATGCTTTCTGAACTCCCCGCTCTAGGCTTCTAAGGCCTCTATGCTTCTGGGGCCTCCCATCTGGCTTCCAGAGAAATATTTGTAATGAGGCCAGTAACCACCCCTGGAACCCTCAGCATAGTCTGTCAGAGTCAGGCTGCTGGGCTGAGAAGAGAAATCTAAGACTAGCCCCCACTTCTCAGTGTCCCCTGGGACCTGGGAGCCAGGGGCTCAGCCACACCCTCTCCCACAGCAGGCTGGCCCCTGGGAGCCCCCAGGGTGCCTCTCCAACCCTGGGAGTGGGGTGTGTGAAATGCAGGGAGCAGAGGCCAGGAAGGGGAGGGGCCCCTGATGCCCATGGGCCTCCAGGAGTCCTGGATTACTCTCCTCCCCCAGCCCCCTGGTTCAGGCCTCTTCCTTGGGTTATGTTAACACCCCCTCCTGGCCTCCCACCTCTCCTCTCCTGAGCCCTCCAGCCACCCTGAGCATGCACACGGATGAAGCTTCCCAAAGCAGAGCTCTACCCTGCTCTGAACCTGCCGTGGCTCCCCAGTGCCAGGTCATTAGCTTCAGCCGCCTCGCCCTGGCCTTTAAGCCTCTCCAAGGAATGCCCTCACTTGCCTCTCCAGGCCTCGTCTCCACTGCCCTCCGTGGCCCAGTCACGCCCCCTCCCTCCTGCACCTCAGGGCCTCTGCCCACACAATCGCCCTGGTGGCAGGAGCGGCCTCTGTCTCCCTGGTTCGTTCCCTCAGGCACGGACCTGGCTCTGCCCGGGTTGCACCTTGTGGCCAAGCTTCCTCCGTTCACTCCTGAGTTTCACACAGACTTGTGGGGCCCATGTGTGGGGAGAGGCGGCTGGGGAAATCTCACCGTTCCTCTGCGACTCGTTCATGCCGCACCTTCCCTTCAGGACAGGTGCTGTGGCCTCTGTTCCTGAGATCTTCGGGGCCAGTTGGTGGGACCCTGTACAGACTATCTGAGTTCTTATCAAACAGTCTTCCTGCTTCTATTTAAACACCCGCAGGGCTGGGGCACTCCTTCCTCCTCTGACAGAACTACTGGAATAGCTTTCACTCAAGTAGTCTCATTTTTGCTCTTTCAGCTGTCCATCTCTGGGGATAGCCTAAAATTCTAAGGATGGCAATGAAATGGCACGCATGCCACCGCTTCCCACTCCCATGCCCATGGCAGGCATCGGTAACTGATCTTCAGAGTACTCTTGCCACCTGAGCCCACCCACAGCATCCTTCTCCCAACAGCCCTCCCGGCAACTCGTACAAATTGACCATAGCTAATACTCAAGAAAAGCTCCGTCTCCTGTGCCTGGACAGAGGCTGACCTGCAGAGACACCCACAGAGGCTCCTCCCAGACTGTGGGCAGAGCCTCTGCAGGCCCAGTCCCCCTCAGTCCTAACTGTTCTCACGTCCCCATGGTGCCTGGTGTCTAGGAGGGCATGCCGTCGGAACTCAATAGATGCTTGCTGGGGCAAGGCTTCCCGCTGTTCATTTGGCCTCCAGACAGAGGTTCGGGGAGCACCTCCTGCGCCCAGGCATGCTGCTGGGCACCCTCCTGCAGAGCTCGGCCCACTTGAAAGCAGAGCCTCATTGATGCTGTCTGCTTGTCTCCTCTCCTCTCGGCTCTGGAGGGTCTGCGTTGACAGAGATGCTGCCTGGAGAGAGTGTGAGCCCCAGACACAGGCGCTCGGCCTCTCATATCATCACTTCTGTTTGCTAAGCCGGGTCGTAGCTGATCCAGCCAGCTCCAGCCGGTGGCTTTGGGAGGATTAGGGCAGAATTACCGGAGCGTAATTACACGTCTCTCTGCTATCTGCTTCGCACAGCTCTCTTAATGGGCTGTTTGCATTCGGCCTCTCTGTTTAATTGATTAGGTTTCCTGAGTGCCCCCCTGAACTGGGCCAAGGACAGAGTGGGCGTGCCGAGCCTTCCTCAGGAGAGAGGAGCTGAGGTGCGGGCAGAGCTGGGTCCAAAAGGACCTTCGAGAGGCCCAGGGCTTTAGCACAATTTGTAACCTTGATCTTCCCCTGCCTCCCTCCAGCCTCAGGCCGGAAATCAACAAGGGCGCTGTGGGGACAGAGATTATGCTGCTGTAGCCGGGGTACCTGCCAAGTTTAGAAGTAAAACCACAAAGCAAACTGCCTTCAAATCCAGGGGCATCCCAAGCCTCCAGTGAGGGTCATCCACTCTGTTCCACCCCCCAGCCTCCCGCCCCCAAACAGCTGCAAAGGCCAGCCTCCTGCCCAGCCTGCCTTCCTGCATGTGACACATCGTCTGTTTACTCTCTCCTTCCACAAATGCTTGGTGAACATCTCCCTTGCTCCAGGCCCTGTCCTAAGCTTTGGAGGGCGTCCGGGCCTGGAGCTGGCACTGGGGGTGAGACCTAGTGAGTGAACAGCTGGGTGTCCAGGGTCTTCTCCAGGAGGCGGAAGGCCCAGCCAGGCTCAGAGTGACTCTGTCCTGGCGTAGGACCTGGCCCTGACCCAGGACCCCTGATCATGGCATCTGCTCCTTCCCACGCTGGCGCCCGGCTGAGCTCCCTGAGGCTGTCTTTACCTTCACTTTCTCCCTCTGCATTTTCCCTTCCAGCTGTGATGGGTTTGCCAGCAAGGGGGAGGTGGCCAAATTCAGAAGACTCAACACCTTGGGGGCCTCCTTTGAGAAGGAGGGTGGCAGCAGAGTTGTCAGAAAGCTTAGCTCAAAACATATTAGCGACAATGATGATGCTCATGAAGAATGAACGAGACGATGGGCTTGATGGTGTGTGGAGAAAGGATGGAGAGACTGGGGACTTAGCCTCCTGTTCTCTGTCTGTCTGTCCATCCAGGTTGGAGTGTGGAGTCCCTCTGAGGGACTCAACATCACGGAAGTCGCCAAAGGCCGGGGCCCTAACGTCACCGACTCTCTGACGAACAGGTCGCTCATCGTCACCACAGTGCTGGTAAGAGCCTGCAGCCCTGCGGGAGGGGCTGTCTGACCTGGGGGTGGGCTGGCCGTCAGGGTCAGAAAGACCCCTCCATCGCCCCAGCGACTATAGACTGGACATCTCTATGAGACTGCTGGGAGGCTGGAAGACGGCGGAGGTGGAGCTGCAGAAAGGTGGACACATTTAGGGTCCCTCAGAAGGCCCTCAGAGAGTAACTCTGCTCATGGCCACAGGCCAAAGACCCCAGGGGGTGACTGAGCAGCCTCTTCCTGCTCGGCCAGCCCTTCTGCAGTGACCCGTGTGTTTGCATCTCACCCTCACCCACCCCAAGTCCCTGAGGCCTGAATAGGAACCATGACGGGGTGGAAGGAAAGAGGGTTGTCATGCCCTCTGCAGGACTCAGGGTCCACCTCTGCCACCTCAGTGCCTGGGGAAAAGGCCCTCCCACTGTCCCCCCAGCTGTGGCGAGTGCTGTGGCCACACCCAGAGAGCCCAGCGGGTGCTGGGAGCCCACACATGTACCCACTCTCTATGGTGTCTCTTGGCCTTGGCCACTCTCCCTATCCCCTTCTCTCCATTCCCCAGGGGTGTAGAGCGCCTCCTTCTTCTGATCATTTCAGCGCAAGGAGTGGCTCTCGGGGCTCCCAGGCTCTCTGCACCTCAGAGCTCAGGGCGGGCAGGACGACACACCCAGGGCTTTGGCCTCCTGTGACTGACCGGAGCGGAGCCCACTCCCGGGGGCCTCCAGGGCGTCCGGAGGCTCAGAACTCACCCTCTGGAGATGCAGCAGTGCTCTTGGGGGCTCAAGCTGGACCACGTTTGGGGGAGGCAGCCCTGTCGCAGCCTGGTGGATTCTCACCAAAGACCCTTTGGGGACAATTCTGGCTCCGGTCAGCTTCTCCTTATAATAAAGCAAATACGTTTGTCAGGACCACAGGCTGAGGTCATTCTCTACAAAAAAAGGGAGCTCAACCCAACTTAGAGCCTCGGATAAAGTAAGGCTGCCACGGATGGAACCTGGGAATGGGGCTGGCCACCCCACGCTGGGCCCTTCCATGGTGCTGGGACAAGGCTTGCCCCACCTGCCTCTCCACCAGAGGCAGCTCGGCCAGGCCCCACTCGACGGTCCTAGGTCCTCCCTTTAGTGCGATTGACCGGCTACGTGCTCCGTGGCTGGGTGGTGGACACCATGGGGCGGGAAGGGATATAACAGTTAAACCCCATTCTTCCAGGAATCCCAGTGAGCAGCAGACAGCAGGGGCATCACCGGCCTGTAGGGAGCAGTTGTAGCCTGTGAATCTCGTCCTCAGCCCACAGGGCCGTGACTATTGAGAGGATCCCATAAAAGCGATGGAGACCTGATGGTGGTTCTAGTCCCACTGCTGAAGGAGCCAGAACGAGAGGGCAGGGGAAGCACTTGCATCCCCATCTGGGGGGCGAGACCCCCATTGGCACCTTCCTGACAACCATACATCCTGCCTGCCTTTGTTGATCGACTTGTTGTTAGCTTAAAAAAAAATCAGGCTGCTAAAACCAGTAAGTCAAAGTTCTCATCTGGAACAAGGACTACATGGTAAAAAAAAAAAAAAAAACAACTAAAAGATTAAAAAGAAACAAATAAAAACAGCAAAGGGGTTCAAGGGAAGACAGGAGCATTTAAAAGAGTGTTGATGTGATAAAGATAGAAAAGATTAAAAAAAAGAGAGTTGAAAGAGAACAAAATAAAAAGGTTAAAAGGAGAAGAATAAAGAGAAAAATGAAGGTGAGGAATGAGATAAAAAGGAAAGCCATCAAGAAAGACGAAAAATTAAAATAAATAATTAACAGCTCCGGCTAGACAAGGTAGAAAATGTAAAGCCAAGATGTCAGAAAGCAAAAGGATAAAAGTGTGATAAAGCTAAAATATAAAAGGTTAAAAATAAAATAATAAAAAGGTGGTGAAAGATTAAAAGCAGAGCTGCATAAAATGTGAGATATAAATAAAACACTTTTCACAAGACCAGATTAAAAAAAGGTAAAACCAGTGTGCTTGAAGAGATTAGGGGAGAGGTGGTTAAATGAGCTAAGATGATTCAGCCACAAGACAATACTCTTAGAGCAAGAGGCGAGCTAAAGATACCATACCAGAAAGATGCAAAATACCCACACCTTGAGAGAGCCCAGGGTTCAATTTTATTAAGATGCAAGCAGCCTGATTTCAAGGGCATAAGACCCTTCTGCAAAGGCAGAGGGATTTTTCTACACCAGCGGAGGCAGAATCTGGCAGACATCCCATGCTCTTCTCGAAGCCTCTTGGTCAATACTCACAGCTTCTTGCAAAGGTGCCGACCTGCTGTGCTCTGTTGCTCGCTGGAGGTCCCACCCGCAGCGTCCAGCTGGCTCTCAGCCATCCCGAGGGACAGGGGAGGAGAAGAGCCCCTCTTGGCCCATAGCCTGGATGTAGCTCCATCTGTGTCCCCACCCCTCATCCAGGAAACAAGAGCCTAGCAGCTCTTTGGGACATGCAGGAGGACCAGGACACAGGGGCAAGACCGTGTGATGGTTAAGAGCACAGACCTTTGGGTTTGAGTCCCAGCTTTCCTGTTCACTAGCTGCATGACCCTGGAAGACTGCTTAACTGCTCTGTGCCTCAGTTTCCCCATCTGAAAAAGAGAGCTGATCGTAACGGCACCTACTTCATTGAGTGAGAGGGTGAATGAGTAATAAATACAAATGGCACCGAGTGCGTGCTGTCTGAGCAATAGCTGCTGCTGTTGTCATTATTGTTATTGGCTACAAATCCAGGCCCCGGTGAGCTCAGGTTTAATACAGTAGACAGAGTGAGAGTTCCAGAGAAACCTCTGCTTCTACCCGCAAGCAGAGCCCTGAACCTCACGGGAGACTGACCCCTGACCGTGGTCCCAGAGGTTATGTCTAGCACAGGGCGTGTTGTAAACTTTGAACTTGTATTTGAATGCCTTTCAGGCCTGGTGGGCCTTCCTGGCTCCCCACAGACCCCACCGCTCCCTATTGTTTACACTTGGCTGCGTCTTCTATAGGTGTTTCCTGACTGGCCCTGGAAAGCATCAGGGTTTCTGCCCTCCTGAGCCCCCTAGACCTCTAGTCTCCTGCTGATACACGAAACTCCACATCCCAACCACCACGCTCTCATCCCCTGCCTTGATCGAGGTCTGAGCCCCTGGCCCTGAGATCATGATAATCTCTTACCCCGGGACCCGTTTGCCTTGACCTGTGACGTGGCTGCTGACCCACTTGAAGCAGATGTCCCACTGAACATCTTACCCCAGTGTCAGATACTCACATGGCCTGGGGGTGACCCGTGATTCAGCTCTCTGCACCCCTACTGCCCAGAGATCACAGACGGTGGAGTCTACTCTCCCTGTGATAGAAGTCTAGTCTTTCCTGGAGACAGAGGTATGGAGGGGATGACCTCTGGAGCATCCCTCATGGGGACAGAGAATGTGACACACAGCCTGTACACTGGGGTCTCCAAGAAACTCTCTGTGTCCAGCTGAAGATGCCCTTGGAGGCTCCTAAGAGAGAGATGCCCATGCAAGGAGTGGCCTGGGGCCACCTCGAAACCTAGAGCTCATCCAGATACTCAAGGGAGTGTGCATAAAAGTGGTCTGCGCATCCCAGAGCCCTGGGGGTGCTCTCAGGCTGGGGTGGTTGGCATAGCTGTACAAATATGGGGAGTGGCCCAGCCCAGCCCAGCCCAGCTGCACCGGCTGAAAATCCAGCCCCATGCTTGGCGGCCTGAAAACAGGGCCAGCACCTCCTGCTGAAAGCGCTGGCCCCTGCCAGTCTGCAAGTCTGTTGTCAGGGCAACAGCTCTTTGAGTGACAGGCAGGTACCAAGGCGTGAGCGCAGGAACATCCGACTGCTGGACCCGAGACCCTGACGAGAGGGGTTTCTCCCCCTCTTTCTTTTCCCTGGAATCTGGATGTGGCAGAGAGCACAGAGACGTGTGGGCTGCCCCTGAACCCTCTCCTCTTCTCTCCTATCCTGAACCCCGGGGTTAGGTGCTAAGGGCACCTTACCCTGGACACACAGATGGCCAGAGCCTGGACTCCACCCTCTCTGGCCTCTCAGAGCCGCAGGCAGCCTTCTCCATCCCTGAGGCTGAAACAGCAGCAGCAAGCGGCTGGCAGCCTGGCCTCCCGCCCTCTCCCTGCCCGGCCCCAGCCTCTGTTCAGGTTCCGCTCTTCCATGAGCTCATGAAAAATTCATCCGCCCAAACCTCAGCTCGCACACCAAGAACACACACCCGACTCACCCCTGGGGGCCCTGCTGTTGAAGCTTCAGCGTTCTTTTGGCTGCTGAATCGAGTGGTGGTGTGGGCATGCATGTGGGTACCTGTGCGGGTGTGGGATTGGTTATGCATGGGTGTCTGGATACGCACCGATGGCTGAATTTGTGCCGTGCGCGCATCATGACCCACTTAGATTCAACTGTCAGCCGGGCTGGATCCGTGGCACCCAGCAGCGGGAGAGGGGAGAAGCTAAAAGAGGCCAGGATGCCAGCTGGGAGAACCAGCCCAGGCGGGGGACCACTCTGGGCCCCACTTGCTGGGAGGGCAGAACTCCTAATGCCCTGTCCTGGTTCTAACTGGCGGAAGCCAAGGCCTTGGGTCCAGGGCCCTTGGCCTCTGTGTCCGAGCAGGGCTGGGCAGACAGAACATCCGAGAACGTGGTATATTTGTGCCAGTGGCCTTGTGGGCACATGTGCGTGCACATGTGGGTGTGTATTGATGCTGCCGAAGTCAGAAGGGGGCTTGGGAACTCAGCTATTAGGCAGCTAACGCCTACCTGCTTTCCCCATGACCCCCTCCACCAACTCCACAGGTGCTATCAGCGGGAGAAGCTTAGCACCAGGCCCGCCTTTCACACTGATATTAGTGATCGGAGAGAAACGAGACTAAGAGCCTCGGCAAAGAAAAGTCGGAAAAGGTTATTTTTCTGGACCCCTGTTTCCTGTGACTTGTTGAAGAGAAATATTACCCCTGCTTCTCCGGCTGTTCTCCCAGAGCAATAGGAGAGCGTGAAGTTATGAAATTGAGGGCACCTTCACTGAGCAATCGATTAGCAGCCGAGAGAGCTTGTGAATTGGCTGTCTGGACATTTCCAGTAATAAATTGTGAAATAGTCCATGAATAAGTAGTTGGCGGAGTTCAGAATTACCCCCTAGGAAATGCTGCAGGTCTAGAGACACATTACGAAGGCGAGCACCATTTTAATGCTCTGGGCTTTGGCTGTTAAATATGCATGCCATCCGCAGAGCACTTCCCGAAATTAATGGCATTTTACAGCTGCTCTGAAGGCAGCGTATTTATATGGAGATGTATAGATTCTGGGGCTGCGGTGGCTTCACAGATGAAGTGCTAATTTTAGAGGATAGGGCCCGGGAGGGGCTGGGGAGGGGGTCAGGAAGGGAGCGATCTCGGGGACCTTTCCCAAAATGGTTTTCCGCCTGCCAGCCGTGATTTTTCACCTTTGGTGACATTGGGCATGGTCTCTAGGCTGGAGAGGCCGCTGCAGTAACAGCCCACCCGGCACACAGAAAGAAGATGATAATGATATTAATATTAATAATAATAATAATATTGCAACTTATGTATGCCAGGCACTGTTCTAAGTGCTTTTCATAGATTGACTCATTTAATGCTCACAACAGTCCTGTAAGTTAGGTTCTTTTTTTTTTTTTTTTTTTTTTAGGGAAGACCAGCCCTGAGCTAACTACCGCCAGTCCTCCTCTTTTTGCTGAGGAAGACTGGCCCTGAGCTAACATCTGTGCCCATCTTCCTCTACTTTATACATAGGACGCCTACCACAGCATGGCTTTTGCCAAGCAGTGCCATGTCCGCACCTGGGATCCCAACTAGCAAACCCCGGGCCACTGAGAAGTGAAACATGTGCACTTCACCACTGTGCCACTGGGCCGGCACCAGAAGGTTCTATTCTTAGCCCCATTTTACAAAAGGTGGTAGATTTTGCCCAGGGAATCTACGTGTGGTGGGTGATTCCCCTGAGAAAGATGAGACCTTCTCTCCAATTCTTTCCTTGAGCGAATATCAGGGCCACCAGGTGCGGTGGTGCAGTTCGTTCACTGCACAAGAGCAGCTGACCAAATGGATGAGTTAGGATTGAAACCCCACCCAGGCCCTGCTCACCAGGCCCTCTGTCAGGGTTTGGGCAGCACCTTCCCAGAGACTAATTTGCACCCAGGCAATATACGCTCTAGCCCAAGTCCCCTTTCCTCCAGGCAGCCACAGCACCTTCCCCACACGGCCCCTCCTGGACTCTTCTCTCCAGCCTTGTGAGCTGCCTGCTTGGTTGGCAGTGGGGATGGGAGGCACTGAGGTTTAGCATGGAGTCTAGCCAAAGGACCCAGCCTTCCACCCCATTAGACTGAGAAGTGGTTTTCTCAGAATCCCCGGGGAGGCAGGAACCCTTGGGGAGGCAGACGCTCCCCAGCCGTTTCTCTGCAGCCTCTCGCAGGACCGTGAAGATCTGCAGTAAATCAGTCCTGGGTGGGGTGGGACTTTGAGAGGTAGCACTGCCCGGAAGCCAGAGCCCACCTGCCACAGCGAGAGCCTGGCGAGAGGCTGCTGGTGGGTTTCTGCGCCCAAGGACCTCCGATGAGGGTCTTTGCCGGGGCTTCCATTGCTCATCCCACTCGAGGGGCCCATGATGTGAAAGGAGTGTCCCCACCAGCTGAGAGGACAATGAAACGCCTCCATAATCAGGTGCCTGCCCTTCCTGTGGGCAGGTGGACATGAGGTTCCTAGCACTTGTGCCTTCTGTCAGCTAACTGATGTCACCCGTCGGCTGAAGGCTGGAGACATTCTGACACGTGGGCGTGCCGAGGTGGCTTTGGGGAAGGTGAAGGCCCAGAAAGAGGCCGAGGAGCTACAGTCAGGAAGGATTGGACGTGGACTCCTTCTGACTGTCGTTCAGGTCCTCTGTGACCTTGGGTAACTTACTGACCTTCTCTGAGCCTCAGTTTGCTCATCTATCAAATGGGGTAATGGCACCTGTCTTGTAAGCTGTGAGGCTTAAATCAAACAGCCTATGAGAAAGAGTGTAAATCCGTGCCTGGTGCGCAGCAGGAACCCGGAAATGTTGATTTAGCTGAGGCGTCAGCTTGTCCACCGCAGACTCGGGACAGGGACTTGTAAGTGAAGCCGGGTGGATGGAGCCAGCAGAAACATGGACTTGCGTGTCGACCTGGATTCTGGGACAGTGCTGCGGGCCTGGCTTTTGCCACGTCAGAGCCCACACTTCTTCACTCTGTGCATCTCAAACTAGACGAGGTCAAGAGCCACTTTCTGCTGTTTCTCCTGCCTCCTCTCAGTCATGCTTCACAAGGTCGCCGGGGGTTTGTTTCTGAATGAGAAATCAGACGAAGTCCTTCACTGGCCCACATGGCCTGCGAGGGAGGGAGCCTGTCGTGGGACAGCTGTCACCTGTGCTCAGGCCCCACAAGCTACCTTCTGAGGACCCCCTGCCCACCAGGGAGAGGCACCCCTGACTCAGGGCCTCTGGACAGGGAGGTGGTTCAGAGCTCGCACCCTGGGGCCACGTCAACCTGAGTTCACATCCTCTCTATGCCAGCTGGCTGGGCTCGCACCGGTCACTTTTCGTGTATTCACTTTCTGCATCCATACAGTGGGATTATTAGTATCTACCCCTGAAAGGTTGAATTTGAGGTTAAATGAAGCAATACCGGCTACTCTCTGTTGAGCTCGCCGGGTTTGCTGGGCTCCGTGCTTGGTCCTCCATAGTCACTGACTCATTTACTGATCCACTAGTGCCTGGCATGTCCACATACAAATGCAAGCTGCACGGCTATCAGCAATCACTCACCCGGGGACTGGGGTCCTCGGAAAGCAAGAAAGGTCTCAGAGAGTGTGTAGATCTAACCTTGTAAACAGGAGCTGGGGGAGAAGGCCGGGAGGATCCTCGATGAAGGGCCTTCTGCAGCGGTGCGGTCACTCATGAGCAGACTCCAGAATCCCCTGGATGGCTTCTTAAAATCAGGTTGCTGGGCCCCACCCCGGAGTTCCTGGTTCAGTAGGCCTGGATGGAGCCGAGAACGTGCGTTTCTGACAAGTCCCCCGGTGATGCTGCTGGTGCAGGGACCACGGTTTGAGAACCACTGGCCTATGTTGATGGTGTAGCAGAGAGCATTGGGTTTGGAATCAGACAGTCTTGAGTTCAAATCCCTGTTCCACCACTTACTAGCTCGGTGACCATTAGACAATTAAATCAATAAATACCTACTGAGCCCCCACCTCGTGCCAGGGACTGCCAGTGGGTGGCCGTCTACAAGGCACAAAGTTGGCTCTCGGGAAAGGCACTTCCCCTCTCCTCACTTAGCAGGCCCTTCTTCGGAGCCCCCCCAAAGGCGGCGTAGAACACCTCTGCAGGGGACCTGGCCGCAGCTCTGCGGCCTCAGCCCGCCTCTCCCTGCCCACTCGGCCTTCGTCAGCCCTTCCCCCGTTTGTCCCTGCAGGAGGAGCCATTCATCATGTTCCGGAAGTCCGACAGGACTCTGTTCGGGAATGATCGGTTTGAGGGCTATTGCATCGACCTGCTCAAGGAGCTGGCCCACATCCTGGGCTTCTCCTATGAGATCCGGCTGGTGGAGGACGGCAAGTACGGGGCGCAGGATGACAAGGGCCAGTGGAACGGGATGATCAAGGAGCTCATCGACCACGTAAGTGGGGCGGGACCCCGGGGGGCTTGGCCAAGTCCTGTGTGCACGTTGGGATGGGGCATCCTGGCAGGTGAGGGCCCCGGAGGCAGGGGAGGTGGGGACAAAGGCTGTGACTCTAGGCCTGTCTTGCTCACGTGCCCCGACTCCCAGACATTCCCTTCATACAAGTTCACACGCACTGGCCCCTTTCTAAATCAGAGCTTTCCCTGCTGGCATCCTTGATGAGCTCACTCTGGAGGAGTCCCTCAGCTCCTCCCTGCCTGCCTTCTGCTCCTTTAAGAGCTACCCAAGGATGCCCCAGCCATGTGGGCGAGGTGCCAGTACAAACCCTTCACCAAACTCTGGGACACAGAGATAGATCCGTCACTGCCTTGAGTTCCTTTGGGTCCAGTGGGGAGCAGGTGGTCCAGGGAACCGAGGCCGGGGATGAAAGGATGATGAGCAAGGCTCCGCTAGGAGGTTCCGAGAAGGCAGACTTGAACTCTGCCTGAGATGCGGAGAGGACCCAGGGGAGCCAGAAGCCAAAGCAGGGAGGTGGAGATTTGGGGAGATGGAGCAGCTGTTGGGAGGGGCCTGGGCTTGACGGGACAGCAGGAGGAATCCAGAGAGAAAACAGTCTAGGGACACCAGAGGAGGCCCTGGGTTCGAGTCCCAGTTCCTCATTCGTTAGCTACGGTAACAGGGGCAAGTCGCCGGACCTCTCTAAGTGGTCCCTCATCTGTCAAATGGGTGTTAATTCCTCCTTCCTCAGAGGATTGTCATGATTCTGGACAGGAAGTCCTAGGTGCAGGGCGCAGCCCATGGCAAGCCCTCAATACAAGGGAGGCTTGTAAGATGCAGTAAGCACACACATAGTAGCTAAGATCCCAGGCTTCGGCCCAGTAGATCTAGGGTTCAAGTCCCCCCTTTACCACCTAGTGGATGTGCCACCGGGTAAGTTCATCAACCTCGCCGAGCCTTACTTTCTTCACTTCTAAAACAGAAGTAATTAGCAAGTCCCAGAGCTCCTATAGTCGCAGGAATGAAACAAGGAGCCATTTGTACCGGCTCACCTGGCACATAGTACACATTGCCTGCCTTCCAGCTCAGGGCCTCAACTTTCCAGAAGCATTTTCTGTCAAAGACCTGCTAATGAATGCAAGGACCTGATCTAGAGCAGACTCCTAACCTCCCTGCCCTCATTTACCCTCGCAACAAACCAGCAAGGTACCTACTGCTCTTCCAGCCATTTCACAGACAAGGAAGCTAAGGCAGAGAGGGGCGGAGGCCCCCAGCTAGTGAGCAGTGGAGCTGGGACTGAAAGTGGTGGAGTCTTCAGAGGCTGTCTGCACCCAAAGCCCTGTGCTTCGAACTCGGCAAAGAGCCGGGGCCGAGGCAGGTTCATGCAGAAGGTCTTTGCAACCTGAAAAGGGTCGGTCAAAGGGACTCTTGTCACTTTGCCCTTCTGGGTGGGGCAGGCAGCCTCTGGGCCTTCTGTTAGCCTCCTGCCCCTGTCAGAGGGGAGCTGCCATACGGGGACCTTGGAGGCTGGAGCTCAGAGCAAGAAGACTCAGCAGAACCTTACCAGTCGTTTCCTAGGCCCCAGGAAATCAGGCTCCCGTGGAAGGCTGGTGGGAGAGGCTAAGGGTAAAGAGCGTGAACTCGGGCTGGGCTTGATTCCCACTCTGCCACTTACAAGCTGTGTGCTCCTGGACATGTTTCTTAACCTCTCTGGGCTTCAGTTTCCTCATCTGTAAAAGAGAATGTAATAGAACCTACCCCACAGGCTGTTGGGAGGACTAAGTTCATTACGCACATTACACAACGTACCTATGTACGTTACATGGTTGGCGCCGTGTCAGTACTTGCCCTTATTATTTTCATTTTTATCATTATGGTTATTCCTTCGAGGCTGGGGAGGGGGCTTCAGGAAGTCCCTCTATCTCCCTGAGCTCGTTTTTTGACGGTGAGTATATTAATACCTGCCCTGTGTTCTTCTCAGCTTGTTGTGCAGCTCAGAAGAGACAACTGGTGGGGAAGCAGCTCCTAGATTGTGGAATTCAGTATAAACGGAAGGGAGTGGTGTTGTCACCGTTATTAGTAATAACTGTAATTATTATGGAAATTAGTCCGCAGGCCCCAGAGACATCTCCATCCGTCAGCTCCCCCTGTGCGGGGTGAGCGGGGCTCCAGGTGGGTTCTGAGCCTGTCGTTTGCAGAGGCGAGCTGGGCTGGGAAGGGAGAGGGGGTCACGAGGAGGGTGGAGGCCACTTGCGGAAGTGAGCAGGGCTGATGCTACTCCTGCCACCCACAGCATCTCCAGCGGTCCGAGAGCTTTGAAGAGCGGTTTGCAAGGGGATGGATCAGAAAAACTCAGCAGCAGGCAGACGCTCCTAAGCTGACCCTCAGCAGGGGAAAGAAAGGGCCTCCTCCGTGGCCTCCGTGTGGCCCTGGCTCCGTCAAGGCCGCAGACCCTGACAGCACATGCAGGGGTCCTTGTTAAACTCCCTTCCCTCCAATGGATGAGCCTATTAATCCTAGCTTGGTGCCATTTTTAATAACATCATAACCATTTATTAGTGTCGTCAGGTAATTAGTCTTCTCACTAGCTCATAGAAAGCGTGGTAAAGGCTTGGTAATATTATTACTTCCTTATTAGGGATCTGAACGCAGAAGTAAAAATGATGAATGCCCGCCTTTGCAAGGATCTGCCCCCCGAGGCCCATTTGGGGGCCCTGGGTGGAGCCTCTGACCAACGGGACTTAAGACGTCCTTCCCTGCGCATGCCCCCCCCCCCACCCCGTCCCATGCCGCACGGCCTTCCAAGGAGCCAGGGTTATGGAGGCAGATGGGGCACCTCAAGGGTGTGTCCCCCTCCTGCTGACACACCCGCCTCCCCCAAGTCACCTCTAACTATGGGAGCAACAAACGTGACTGGACAGAGCAGTGATGTCTCCATCCGTCACCCCATCTCTCTCCTAAATTGTCACTCTCTCCGTTTCACCACCTGCTCCCTCTCATTTCCCCTCTCTGGAAAGTCTTCTACTCACATCCATGCCTTAAATTATTCCCGTGTGTTTTAATGACTTTGGAATCCAGTAGAGATGGGTTCAGATTCCAGGTCTAGCACGTTTTAGCTGACAGTGGGAAAGCTAGTCAACCTCTCTGGCCTCCATTTCCACATCTATGAAATGGGAATCGTAAAAAAGCCTTCTGCCCAGGGTTCATGGGCAGATTTGATGAGACATGGCACAAAGATGCTTGACAGAGTGCCAGGTGCTCAGAAAATGCTCAGCACATGGGAGCGGTCCTGCTTGTCACCATCGCCTCCAGGGGCAGCCCTGCTGTCTAAAGTATGCACACGGATGAACACGATGGCAGTGGGAGAGCTGGCCCCTCAGCCATGGTCATCTTGGTGGGCCACAGTGATCCAGGATCTAGACCTTGCCCCTCTGACTCCAAATAGGAGTCCCAAGAAACTGACTCCCATTGATCAGACTCATAGGGGACTGAGGTACATACCAAGGCGTCACCCCCTTACTTTACTTAGGGCATTGGTCTTTCCCGATACCTGCCCTCCAGAGCTTCTGTCCTGGCATCAGGTGCCCAGGATCCTGCTGGGGAGTGTGGAGGCAGAGCCCTGACTGTGGAGGGCCTGAAGCCAAGAGGAGAGGATGCTGCTGGAGAGGCGGGCAAGAGACAAGCCTTGAACAGCCTTGGGTGCTAACCTGAGCGATTGGATCTTAATCCTGAGGGCTACGAAGCACAACTGAAAGATGTGGAACAAGCAGGTGACATCAAATTGGCACCTGAGGAAAGTCACTGTGATCTTGGGCAACCCACTGCTGCCTGGAGGCCATCATGGGGCCTGGGCAAAGCAGAGCATGGTGGCCTTAGAGTATTGTGGTCAGAAAGGAGGGCAGTAGATGACACAGGATGGAGACAAGAAGGTAGAATTGATGAGATTGGTGATTGGTTGGATGGAGGAGGTGAGAGAAAGGAGGAATCAAGGACAAGGTGAGACATTCTAACTTGGACAGCAGGAGGGGGGGGTGTCATCCCCAGATAAAGAGCCTCCTGGAAAAGTAGAGGATTCGGGGGGGGGCGGGGTGCGGGTACTGAGATCCCGTTGGGATTGGGGTCCCAGTAGGTGGCCGGCCACACGGCTGGGCTCTCAGAGAGGACAGAGCTGGAGCTGAGGTTTGGGAGTCATCTGCACAGCCTCAAGGGCAGCCTGGGAGACAGAGACAGAGACAGAGCAGGGGATCGCTGGGAGAGAAGAGACGAGGACGTGGGGCGAGACCCCAAACCACATAGAAGTGTCAGGAGGACTCCACAAGACACTGAGCTGGCAAGGCCAGAGAGGAAGGAGGGGAACCAGGAGAGCGTGAGTGATGAGGCCCCAGGAGGAGAAGCCACCAGAAAGGTGAGGACACGGGGTATAAGCAGCAAGGAGGGAGTCAAGGGAGATGAGAAATGAATGGCAGCCACGAGTCAGCAGGGGTGTAGTCCAGGGGACAGGCTCGGCCCCAGCACAGGCTCCTTGAGCGCGCCTGGCCTGGCCTCCTGCAGACTGTTCTCAGAGACCCAGGAATTCCATCCTGGCTGGTCTCCCAGGCCCTTGAGTCAGAGGGAGGCGGGCAGGGAGGAGAGGGAGCAGGAGCCTGGCCTTAAGGGGTGCATACATGCCTTCCAGGCCACAAGAAGCCATTAGTTCTTTTAATTCTAAGTTGTTACGTCTCACTGCAGTATATAAGGAGACTTCCCTGGCTCACAGATGGAGCTGGACCAAGATGGGGTATGGAACAAGACAGAGACAAGGAGTGGTCCCGGGTGGCCCTGGCATGCCCTCCTTCCCCTGTGAAAGAAGCAGCACTTCCCAGATGCCCCCCTCTGCCTCCCGGTAACATGGAGCGCGGAGCAGGGAGGGCGGCCCAGCTCCAAGCGCCCATTTCCCCTGTCTGACTCTTCTTCCCGACGGTGGGTGCCTGATGGACTACTCTTGGCGGCCCAGCACCTGACATGGGGCCGGGCACACCGAGCAGGCACTGATGAATGAGCGTTGTGTGAATGAGCACA
The DNA here is from genome assembly GCF_041296235.1 of Equus asinus. Lineage (NCBI taxonomy): Eukaryota > Metazoa > Chordata > Mammalia > Perissodactyla > Equidae > Equus > Equus asinus. The sequence goes on from NC_091794.1 coordinate 85,810,732, forward strand.
TGGACTTGCACACCTTCCGCAGAGACACGGCTGTGGGGTCACGACTACTGAGCTTCCCATCCCAAGTGTGCGAGCAGAGGGTCTGGTGTCAAGACCCACCCACTGTGTTCCCCACCTTCCAGCCAGGAACCAGGTCTCAGTTCTGGCCTGCATGCATGGGTGTTAGGAGGGGCCCCAAACCCCTGACTGTGTGGCCAGGAAAGGCTCTGCCAGGCCACCTCCTTCAGGCTGACCAGTCTCCTTTGAAGCAAGGCATGCTGGGGGCTCACCTGGTACAGGTCAGAATCCTGGATGGGACAGGGCAGGTGAAGGCAGGCGAAACAGATGGTCTGCAAAGGTGGACTCTTGTCAAGGCAGCCAGGTTGCCCAGAGCAAGGACTGAGGTGCTCTGGAGGGGCTCAGGATCTGCCTGAGGATGACCAGGTAAGCAGGTGAGGGATGCAGGAAAGACTCGGGCCACATTGAGATTCACAGCAGAACTGTCAGCTGCCAGGACTCAGCAAGCAGGGACCAGCCTAGGAAAGATCTGGAAAGAGCCTGGCAGGAGATTGGGGTCCAGACAAGCAGGTGCAAGAAGAAGGTACAAGGTGGCAGTAGAGCTTCATGGGGGAGGGGTTGTTGGAGGGAAGCTGGGGTCAGAGGGAGCAGCTGGACCACGCCAACCCTCCCTCTGAGCATCATCCATTCCTCCATTCATTCTGTAAAACTTTATGGGGCACTGTCTCAGCAGGCCCTGGGGCAGAGGCTTAGATGCCACTACTTGGTTAGTGGGTCTGATGTTGGGGAGAGGACGAGGGGTAGGGAAGTGGAGCAGGAGGGAGGGGAAGCCAAGACAAGGATGCATTATTGAGCCAATCACCACTGAGTGCCTGATCCCACGTCTGCACCCTAGAAGAGATTTACAAAGTGTGTCTTGGGACCATCTCTCACGGTGAGGGGAGAAGGAGGAACAGCTTTTCCACTGGCTCCTGACTTCCATGCATTTCTGGGTTTGGCATGGCTGGGCTGGAAGCCAGTCAGGACCCTGCAGCAGCGTCCCTGTGAAGTTGTAGGGCCAGCAGTGAGGGGCAAGAGGTGCCCAGGTGGGCAGGAGGTGAGATGCTGTCAGCTTGGTGCTGCATGAGGCTGGTTGGAGCCAGAGGGTCTCACCTGGTGCGTGAGAGGGTCTGAGTCAAGCACTGGTGATGTGTCAGACCTGGGGCACTGACTAGAGATATGGGAGCAACCGAGGAAGACGTGGTCCCTGCCTGCAGGAAGAAACAGTGAATCAGCCAAGTTACATTTCATTAAAATTTTGATCGGTGCTGCAAAGGCACTTATGTACAGGGGACTTTGGGGTATAAAACAGGGGAAATGGCTCAGGCTTCCCTGCAGAAGTGACTCTTGAGCTGAGACTTGAAGGATGTGGAAGCCATGTCCAGGGCATGGGTAAGGGTACCTGCCTGGGTGGGGGTACTGAGGTTGCTGACGGCTCTGCCCTCGTCAGGAGCCCTGTGGCATTGGCAAGACAGTGCTGGGGCCGGCCCTGGGTGGACACCAACCTTGTGGACACGCAGGGAATGGGGACTCTTTTAGAAGTGGGAATGGAGGTGTGTCACATGCCCTGTAATATGCCACGAAGCAGGGGACACCTGCTGAGCCATCCTAAAAGACAGATGCAGGACAGCCCCTGCTGGGACTCAGGACTCGGGCCATTCTCCTAGGGCTGGGAAAGGCACAGGCTTCGTTTCTCACTGCCAGGCATCCAGCTGCTCAGGAAGCCTGGGTGAAGCATGGGTGCATGACCCCTCAGTCAACACTTAGGAATTTTCTAGCAATTGTCCCATCTCTTTAGATATATATTGGCTTTTCTGAGGTTATCAATGGTCACTGTGCTGATCGCGAAGTGTGGCAGCTGGCTGGTGGGACATCAGCAGATACCACCCCTGGCTCAATGTACGCCCCCGAAAACTGCAGTGTGGCAGCCCCGAGGGAGTGCTTGCTGGGGGACCTTTCTACACAGGTGGATCCACAGCTGGATCCATCCAATGTTCATTCGATTTATTGTTAAGCCCCATGCTAGGGGCTGTGGATACGGCAGCGAACCAAATAAGCAGAATCACTTCCCTGAGCCTCAGGATCTTACATTCTCGTGGAGGAAACAGACAGTAATCTATGAGCATGTGATAGATGTAACTATTCAGCCAGGATAAGCGTTCTGAGAGAGGAACGGGTCCAGGTAACAGAGCGGCCCTGGCTCGCAGACTGGGGCCTGGGCTGAGAGGGCTCACGGATCAGAAACCAGTGGGGAGTTGCTGCTCATCCACCCCAGGGAGCCCTGGAGGAAGGTCCTAGAGACTCGGAGAGGTATGGGCAGCTCCCGAAGTGCCGTCCCATCCCCTTGGCCAGCAGCATTCAGAGAAAGCCAGGGAGAGGGGTCTAGGTCATTTCTGGCTCCCTGGGGTGCAGCAGAAGATGCTACATGAGTGGTCAGTGATGGAGGGTGTAGACATGGGAAGATGTCCCCCAACACCTCTCATGGGCATGAGACTGCACTCTGGTCTCCCAGCCTCCAGGTAGGCTGGCAGGTGTGACAGGAAGATCTGGTCTCAAAGACAAACCCTCATCGTCCCACTGTATCCCATCTGCCTCCCAACCAGGGAACAGACCTTGGTTCTGGCCTGTATGCATTGGGTCCAACCTGTGTCTGCAAGGGGAGGCTCTGCCCATGCTCTCTCCCCCAGCCTGGGCCAGGACACTTCAAAGCAAGGCATGCTGGGAGCTTGCCTGGGGGTGAGGCAGAGTCCTGGATGGAGCAGGACAGGCTGGGGGCAGGTGAAACAGATGGACCGCAAAGGTGGACCCTCCCCAGGGGAGCCAGGTAGCCCAGGGTGGTTGGGAAGCGCTGAGGAGCTGAAGATGTCGCTAGGACCCGCCTGAGGAGGCCCATGAGGACAGGTGAGGGCTATCAGTGAATGCTAGAGACCACTGATAAGTCCGAAGTAAAGGGGCCCACCAGGGGCCAGGGCCCAGGGAGCAGGGTCCAAACTCTGGAGGGAGGCTGGGGAGGACAGGCAGGGGGCAGGACCCAGGCAGACTGGCGGGGGTCAGTGTGGCTTCAGGAAGAAGGGGAGTGCAGAGCAGGGAAACTGAGACCAGAGCTCAGCCTACTAGGCTGGGGTAAGGCTTGATCAGGACCATGGGGGTACTTTGATGCTCAGTTCTCCCACAAAACTTTCCTGAGCCGCTTCTGAGCCCCGGGCTTTGTGCTAATGCTAGAGATGCATCATGAGGGAAATGGGCTGAGTCCCTGCCTTCCTGGAGCTCCTGGACCAGCGGAGGAGCTAGATGTTAAACAGTGACTTACAAATAAGAGTTCAGTCGTGGTCAGGGCACTGAGGAGCCGTCCCGGGGGCTGTGGGAGCGTATAACTAGGACCCGACAGCCTGTGGGGTCGGGAGGGGTGCTCGCTGCCTCCAGCTCCTTGGGCTTTGCTGGGCAGAGCCTGTCTGGGCCGATGCTACCTGTGGGGCCCTATGGGGTTGGGGAGGAGAACCCTAGTGATAGGGGGTGGAGCTGTGGTGCATCCATCCCCGGGGCCCACGTGGCCACGAAGCAGGAAGGACCCGCGCATCCTTCCTAAGGACCGAGGTACAGCCTGCAGGGACTGGGGACTCGGCGATTCTCCCTGGCTGAGCAGAGGCGTGGCATCATTCCTCGCTGTCAGGCCGTGAGGCTGCCATCAGCTTAGGGAGCCAGCGTGCGAAACTCAGGTGCTGGTGGTGGACCCATCCGTTGACCCTCGTGAATTTGCTAGCACTCATTTCCTCTTTATTCAGGGTTGTTGAGGCTGTTGGTTGTCAGGCTAATGTCTAGGGCCTTTCAAGGTGCACTGTGTTTTCTTAAGTTTGGAGGCTGGGGGGTCATCAGCAGACGCTGTCTGTGACTTGCTTTGCCCTCTTGTGAACTGCCGTGTGCTCCGCCAGCTGGCTCTGAGGACATGCTTGCTAGATGTCTCTCCTAAACCAGCAACATCCCCATTCCTTCAGTCCCCAACTGTCTACCGAGAGCCTGCTCTGGGCCAGGCACTGTGCTGGGCGTGGGACATAGAGTAGAAAAAAGACACATGCTCAGAGCCTGCTCTCATGAGCTTATGTTCCAGTGGGGGAGAAATTGCCCCCTGCCTCTAAAATCACACTCTGATCCACGATAGGAGCAAAAATACCTGGTGCCACGCAGGTAACCACCAGGGAGCCCTGATTTCCTTCAAGGATTTTGTCTGTGGAAGTGATGTTTGAGCTGAGATCTGAAGGAGAAGCAGGCATTAGCTAGACAAAGAATGTGGGGAGGAGGAAGTTCCAGGGAGAGAAAAGTACTGTGCAAAGGTCCTGAGGTGAGGGAGAACACGGGCTGAAAGAAGCCAGTAGGAAGAGGACGAGGGGAACGTAGTGGAAGGAAAGGCTGGGAAGGCAGACCAGCGAGATGTTCGCTTTCTGACGCCGTTGCCACTAGCCACATGGAGTTATTTACATTCAAGCATAAATTAATTAAAATTAGTTGAAATTATTTAATTTAAAATTCATTAAAGTTTACATTCAGTTCTTCAGTTACACAAACCACATTTCCATTTCTTGATGGCCACGTGTGGCTAGTGGTTACCATATTGGACAGCAAAGATATAGAACATTTCCATCGTTGCAGAAAGTTCTATTGGACAGCGCTGGCTAGATCATGAATGACTTAAGGAACCCATAATAAGAATTTTTCATCCTAAGGGCAGAGGGAAATCTTGGCATGTATTAAGCAGCATTGGGAATGGGGAAAGATCCCAGCCAGAGAAACACCACTTTAGGAAAAGAGAAGAAAGTGAATTCCATGGATACGACATATCAGAGGTGTGGGCTGAAAGCCAGCAGGAAGAGCCCCGAGCACAGGTCCTGCATGAGTGGCAGGAGTGAGACTGGCTTCCTTGGGTGGCTATGGAAGCAGAAGGATCTGGAGGGAAGCGGGGCCGAATCAGCATGTTCCTGCAGCCACAGGGCTCCCGAGCCTGACCAAGCGATGGGAAGTATATGGTGGGGAGGCCCAGGGGCTGTCATGGTCAGGAGCCAGAGTCAAGTTCAGGTCTCTGGGAAGGCAGCTTGGGCTCAGGACAGGGCAGAGTGGGCCCAGCCGTAAAGCCTGCCCCTCGGAATGGCACAGGCGCTGGGGGGACCAGCAGCGGGAGGCGGAAGGAGCTCCAGGCATCCTGCCTGGGGGCTGAGCAGCAGGTGAGTGAGTTTCCTGGGGCTGCTGGAACAAAAGACCACAAAGTGGGGGGCTTAAAACAATCAAAATGTATTCTCTCTCAGTTCTAGAGGCCGGAAGTCAGAAATCAAGGTGTGAGCAGGGTTGGTTCCTTTTGGAGACTGAGGGAAAATCTGTCCCGTGCCTCTGTCCTAGCTTCTGGTGTGACCAGCAATCCTTGGAACTCCTTGGCTTGTAGCTGCATCACTCTGGTCTCTGCCTCCATCGTCACATGGCCTTGTTCTCTGTGTGTATCTGTGCATCCTCTCCTCTTCTATAAGGACTCCAATCTTGGATTTAGGGCTCCCCCCCAATCCACTGTGACTACATCTTAACTCGATTACTTCCGCAAACACCCTATTTCCAAATAAAGCTGCATTCACAGGTACCAGGGGTTAAGACTTGAACATCTTTGTTGGGGAGGGGACACAATTCAACCCTCTCCATGTGGCTTGTATGGCAAAACGTTGGGCTTTGAAGTCACAGGGAACTGTGTCCAAGTACGGCTCAGCCGCTCAGCAGCTTGAACAAGCCTCCCAGCCTGACTGAGCCACAGAACCCTCGTCTGAAATGTGGTGATAACATTTACTGTCTCACGGGGCTGCTGGGAGGATCGCTTAAGGCTGGCACACTTGGCGACGCTTGGCGTACAAGAAGCACCTGTGAATGATAGCACTCCTTACTGTTTTAACTATAGCAGGTCATAGTCTGAGCAACTGGATTCCCTGGAGGATCCCGGCCAAGAGGCAGAGCACAGAGATGGGGAATCTGGTGCAGACCATACTTGGGAAGCCAAGTAGGCAAGAGCCAACAGGGACACCAGACACAGGTAGCAAGCTGGGGCTCAAGGGGGCAGATCTTAGTCCCTGGGGAGGACCGCTGTCCCAGGAGCAAGCTTATCAGTGATACGTTGTCAGAACTGGGACCACAGTCACAAGTCTGTTCTTTGGACCAGGTAGGAGGTTATCAACTTTTAACTCTGGGGAAAAAGGCTAGTGTCCAACCAGCAGCCAAGGTGGCTGGATGCTAAGGGCCAAAATATGGAGTGTAGCTGGTTGACTCGTTCTTGCCTTCACTTCTGGTTGCTGGGAATTTGGTAGAGTGGGTGGGGCCAAGTGGCCTCATGCAAGGACTGAGAAGGCAGAGAGGCTGGAGCCAGGCGGGTCCTGACAGATTCCTGGTACATGGAAAGCTGCTTATGGGGCTGAAGTAATGTCCTGGAAGGGCCATCTTGCCCTGGTCCAAAGGTTTAGAAAAGGTACGGAATGGTCCTCAGTGAGGCAGGAGGAACCCACGAACCACCCATAAGTCCAACGACTATGTCGGACCAGTCAGAGGTTTGGTTTGTTCAAGAATGTGATTACTGTAAATATGACAGCAAAGACCTTGGACCTTCTCTGAGCCTCAGTTTCCCTCTATAAAAAATATAGGGTTGGAATAGATGTTCTTGAAGTTCTCTTGTCCAGTTCTGACAGCCTGTGATTTTATGAAGCATCCTCAAAGAAAACTTGCACAAGCGGGAGGAGCCTGCCAAGATTGGGCCTTTCATTCTGAGTAATGAACTGAAACAGCAAAGGCTTGACATCTGTTCTGCTCTTTCAAGGGAAGTTGGACAAAATAATGCCTTTTTCAGGGAAATAATAACCAATGGTGAAATGTAGTATTTCCTGCCTAAACCAAAATCAAAGTGGAGAACTCCAGCCCTACTGAAGAGCCCGAGAGAGAACACGCATCAAAATTCCCCATGAAGAAGGTCAGGTTGACCAGTTGTCTTGCTGCTGTAGGCACAGAATGCCGCAGATGCCCCCGCCTCCCAACCCTGTTACAGCAGAGAGCAGAAAGGCTGGCGGGCAGATTCTGAAGCCTCCAAGAGGGTCTTGGGGAAGAAAGAACGCTTGTTGCCCTGTGGTTGGCTTCCTTGCCAATCCTGGAACACTTCTGGGGGGACAAGCATTGGCCGCAAACACTTTGAGCCCCCCAGTAACTAATGCCTTCATCCAACTTGCCATCAAAACTCAAAGGAAGATTTGCCACCAGTGATTTTGAGGTTCTTCCCAAGAATCCACTCCAAGCCTCAGAGGCCATTTCCAGAGACCAGTTCCAAATGCATTCTGAACAGCGAGGATGACTTTGGCATCAGAACAGAGCCTCCCAAAGCAATGTGATTTGAAGGGACGAGGCTGGGTGAGGCCAAGTTCTAGAATCGAAAGCCCATGACACCCGGTCATGCCAACATTATAGAAGATCCTAGAACTTCAGGACTGAGAGGGACCTTCCAGGGGGCCCCACCTTGACTCCCACCCCCTTGGAGTCCCATCCACAGTCCCCAACAGGGGCTCACTCAACCAGAAGCTCTGGGAGAACAGAGGCTGGGTCTGTTGCTCATCCCTGCATCTCTGATGGCGCACAGTAGGTCTTAAGCAAGTGCACATTAGCCCCTCTGCACATCCCCTGATAGCTCTCTCTCCTTTTGCGGCTCTCCTCTGTACACACCCTGAACTGAGAGGGCTGTAGGGAGCTAGGGTGGCAGCGGCTGCCCATTTCTTCCTCTGCCTTCAAAGCTAGGCAAGTTCCAAGTGATACGTTCAGAAATTTACAAAAGGAAGGTCCCAGTCTGAAACGTCCTTGGTGCTGGGCTCCTCCTCCCTGTCTTTCCCGGGTTCAAAACTCACTGACTCCCTGGGCTCCAAATGTCATTTATTGGCTGTGGGGCTGCTGTTAGAAGAACCATTGGGGTGAGCCATATCAGGGTGGTGTGTCTGGAGCGCCCCCAGCCTGGGGCACCTGCGGAGGTGTTTAGGAGCTGGGGTTCCGCCCGTACCTCCCCTCCTTGAAGTCTGATTTCAACTTGGTTGCTGGTTTCTATTCTAGGATTGGTGAAGTCAGAGATAGTGTTGACAGCTACCCCTTAGTAAACAATTTGATTCGTGTTTATCTCCCCCACGAGACTGTAAGCCCCATGAGGGCAGAAACCATGGGGTTTGTACGGGGTCTCTTTGGCTCAGCTCTGTATCCCTAGTGCCTAGTGGACCTCATAAAACAAGGAATGAATGAATGAATGAATGAACGAAGCTGGACCAAGCCAGTAGATGGCTGCTTAGAGACTATTGCCTTGGGAGGGAGTCTCAGAGGTCTTAGATAAGGGGTCTTTAGGGCTGGTCTTTAGGACCCAGCCTCCCTTTCTGTCCTGCCCACCTGAAGAAAGGAAGGAGTAACTTGGTTCACATTCTGATATGTAAATATCCACAGGAGCCCAAGGGGCAGCTTCTCAGAGGGAAACATTATGAATTAACAAATATTACAGAGGCTGAGATGGGGCTTGGGACTGGAGAAACGAAACAGTAAGTCAGCCACCGTCCCAGCTGAGCTTAGGAACTCAACAGGTAAATAAGCAGGTAAGAGCAAAGGTCACATGGCTGCCCATACTGCCATTCCAACTGAACAGAGGTTAGGACCTTACCAGCAGACAGAGCGAGCTTCCTGGGAGTTTAGAATTGGAGGCTATCAGGGAGGGCTTCTTGGAAGAGGTAGCATGTGCAAAGGAATATGGAAGGTGGTAAGAGTTAGACAGCAGGGAGAGGCATTCTCAACAGGGCACAGTGTGTGCAAAGCATGGAGGTGAAGAGGGGAACGTGGTAAACAGGAAACAGTTAAATGGGGCCTCATGTAGGAGGAGAGTCGGGGGTGAGGCTGGAAAGACGGGAGTGAGGGATGGTAGATTTTTAATCAGGAAAAGCTCAGACCAAAGAGAAAGAACTTTAATTATTCCCCTCCTTAAAATTGTGATGGGCTAAAATTTATCAGCATGTGAACCTTCCTAGCTTTCCCCCTCTCTCCTCTCCTCCTCTGCTCTGCTCTCTTCCCTGCCCTCGCCTATTAACAAGGGCTCTGGACTCACCTGTTTAATTTCTTCCCTCCCCCCTCCCTCCAAGGAAGGTATTATTTTTGCCCAACTGGTTTTGGGGGCTTTTAGGATATATAGAACATCCAGAATGGGGTGAAGCGGTCAAGAAGTGGATAGGAGAGGAAAACAGATTTCAATAAGGGTTGTTGCGGATTCTGTGTCCTCTTCAAGGTGTTTGAAGGTCACAAATAAAGAAGATGAGTGGTTGAAATGTTCGTAAGTTGCTAAACTGTCTTTATTTGACAAAGCACTATTACTGGACCGCATGGGTTATAGCCTTCCTAGGGTTCCATTCTCTGCGTGTTCGTGCTGCCATCCTCTTCTTCTAGGTCATGAGCTCTTGGAGAACAGAGGGTGAGTCTCATTCACCATTGTCTCCCCAGCCCCCTGGGCATGGCCTATCTCAGAAGAACAGTTAGTAAATATTGAAACTAAAGAGTGATCAAATGACCCAGGGTCCAGGCAACAGACTCCACTCCAAGAGAGAGTATTCTGTCCACTGCTAGTCTTAGGCTTTGCTCATTATCTGTCTGTCTGTCTGTCTGTCTCTCATTGCAGAAGGCAGATCTGGCCGTGGCCCCCCTGACCATCACCCACGTCCGGGAGAAGGCCATCGACTTCTCCAAGCCCTTCATGACGCTCGGTGTGAGCATCCTCTACCGCAAGCCCAACGGCACCAACCCCAGTGTCTTCTCCTTCCTCAACCCCCTGTCCCCTGACATCTGGATGTACGTGCTCCTCGCCTACCTGGGTGTCAGCTGTGTCCTCTTTGTCATCGCCAGGTAAGGGCAACACCTTGGCCACGGCTCTGGGGTATTTAGGGAGCCAGGCAAGTCCCCACATCCTCAGGCCTTGGCACAGAAGGCCCAAGCTCAGGCCCCTGCTGTGCCTGTTCCTCTCTCCCTCCCTGAGGATCCTTTCTTGTCCCTCAGGGAACATTCCATGGTCCCCCAAGCTTGAATCCTGGTCTGTGTCCACGACTGTGAGAGGCAGCAGGTGCACCCCAGGTCCTATGAGCAGGCTGGAGAGGTGAAGACATTGCCCATAGCTGTACCACCTGTGACGCAACACCCCTGCCCATTCGATTGCTCACAGGAAGTTGACTTAGCACATCCTTGCTGGTGGACGGTAGGAGGAGGTCACTAGGGGACAGTGTTTACTGAGCACTTAAGTGTCTGCCAAGCACGGGGCTCTGTACGTCACAGCCATTATCTAATTTAATTGTCCCAGCCTCCCGTGAAGAGGAGACATCTGAGGCTCAGGAAGGCTCCATACTCAGCAAGGCCATCCTAGCAATAAGTGACACATCTGGCATTTAAACTCGGGTCACCAAGTGTTTTAGCTACGACTCACATCTCTGGCCACCTGGACCTCTGACCTCTGCCCCTGCCCCGAGCTGTTGGCTTCTGCCCCCTCCCTCCAGGCTCCAGCCCAGCCCCTTCCCCGGAGTCTTTTTTCTCTAAATCCTAACAATGTGTGAAGAAAGACTTCTCTGGAGAGGCAATTTGAGATCCAAGGACTGGGTGTTTCGGCCTTTTTTTCTCCCCAGCCTTCTTTGAAAGCCTTTCCCCCAGCCCACTCCCTTTCCCTCCCTCCTCCTGCACAGACAGAGACCAAAGGGAAGGATGTGAGAGATGAAATTGTCCTGCCTCCGAAGCCCTTTGCTGTGGGCCGGCCTGGCGCTGCCTGCCCGCTCGGCCCAGCCGGCAGCCCGGCCTGCCACAGAGAGGCCTTCATTACGCCTCTTGTCTCTGATGGTCTAATGAGCCTTTGAAAGCCAGGGGCCCCTCTCCGGAGCCCTCACCGTAATTTTAGCAGCTCCAGCCGGGCTCTCAGTTCCCCACCCCCTCGAAAACAGCTCGAGCTTTCCTAGCATCGGTTCTGCCTGTTTGATGTCTGTCCCATCCCCCTCCAATCCCAGCCTTTCATCAGCTGCAGCCAAACCCACTTTCCACCCGCTACCTCCTGTCCAGGAAGGTAGGCGCTCCTTCCCAAGGTCGCCTGGAGAGACTTTCCGGGAGACAGGGGATCTCTCCGGCTGCTAGAATGACACAGGACACCCGAGGAGAGAGGAGAGGGACAAGGGTCTTGGCCACAGAGCCATGGACAGCATCATAGTACAGTTGTCACGTAGTGTAGCACTCTCACAGTGCAATCCACACCCATCCTGCTAAATCCTTACAACAGCCCTGTAAGGTAGATGTAGGTATCCCCACTTTACAGAAGGAGAAACTGAGGCCCAGAGAGGTTACGTCATTGCCCAAAGTCGGAAAGCTTTTTCTTGGCAGAGTTGGGCTTTAAACCAAGACTTGCAAGACTTCAAATAAGGGGAGGCAAACGCAGGTGCCTGCCGGGGCCAGAAGGAAGCATGAGGGAGGGGTGGGGACTGAAGCAAACTGGAGGGCACATGCCTGATGAGAGGAGCAGCGGCTCCCCAGCTCCAACAGGTGCGCTAGGCAGGAATGCAGGGCCAGCGCTGCAGAGGTTAGGATTTTTAGAGAGATTCAGATTTTTATGTGACGTTTCATAGCTTTTACATGTGATGACTCATTTGATTTTTTGCGACACTGTCAGGATCAAGCACATCTGTAGAGCGGATGTGGCCCTCTGTCCCCGCTCCATGTGGGCTGCTGGATTTCTGGACACAGCTGCCCATACCCCCAAGAGGTGGGGTCTGCGAAGGGTGGGCAGGTCTCCAGGCCCCCTGCAGGGCAGCTCCAGCATAGCACAGGGCTACCCATCTTGCAAACTGGCCCAGCCTGTACCTGTCTGGCACCAGGGTTCTAGACATTGAGCAAGGGCTTTCCCGGCCACCAGGATGTTCTGCTTCGTGCCTGGTGAGGTAGAAGGAAAAAGGAAGGGATTAGGGGGCACTTTTCTGACCACAGAGAGCAGGACAGTTGGCGCTCGTGTTAGGAGATAGTCCCAAGAGCCTGACCCGGGAGGCAGGGCTGGGGGTGGGCTGCCACTCCAGCCCCGGGAATCACATTCCAGCCAAATCCAGCACAGGGGAGCGTGCCAGGGAGGAGAGGGTCCCTGCCACAGTCAGCGTTCCGTCTACACCTCCATCACTGGGCCTGGAGTTTATCCTTCTTCCCCGAGTAGAGACAGGGTATCTCCAGGGCAGCCTCTACTAGCTCCCACTTACTTGCAAGCCTGGGAGAACCGCTTGCAGCCACAAGCCATGAATCCAAGATCCGCCATTAACTCCAGGAGCACCTTCTTCACTGTCCAGTGCCCAGCCCACCCCTCTTCTCTCCTGTGGTCCCGGGGTTAGGGTCTGAGCCCTCCAGCCACTGACTGCAGCATCTCCATCACCTGTCTGCCCCGAGCTACCTCCCCATCTGTGAAATGGACAGCCACCTCTCTGTCAACCTCTCAGGGGCTGGTGAGGATCCAGGCCTATCATAGCCCTTGATAACCAAGGGGCCCATTCTAGAACCAGTTGTATTTATCATCATAAGCAATTCCACCACTGGGAACTTATCCTGTTGACAGTCACCACTGAGCCCCACTTTCCAGTCCACCCAAATCTAGAAAGCCTTCTCAGCAAAGCCCTAGAGGACAAGGCCACCCTATGGCCTGGGTGCCCACGGAGGTGTGTCCGAGGATATTGCTTTCAGCAGAGTGTTCAACAGCGGGAAACGGGGACAGCCTCAGAGCTCCTCAGTCGAGGAATGTTAAGAATACCTATGAAGGAGTTATAGAGAATAAGGTGGATCCAGAAAAAGTGATCTGCAAAGAGGCTGGTGACTTATTAAGTGGAAAACCAAGTTTAGGACAGAATTATAGTATGAGATGGCATTTTTTGCGTCAAAATTATCACATAAATCATGTATTTGTGTGTGTGTAACCGGAACACTAAAAAAGCAGGACTCACGAGATCTCACCAGGAATCATCCGCTTTGTCTCCCACCCCACCTTCGTGGCCCTGTGAAAGCTCTGCCAGGGCCTGTGACTTTTTGGCTCACTTCTAGGTCACAAAAACCTAGGTCTCTCTCTAAACCGCCAACATCCTCTTTCAATTCAGATATGAGGAGGTTCAGTCTAGTAGAGGCCTCAACATTTCCATCTCATTCATAAATCAGATGTTTCCCCTCGCCCCCATGTAGGTCCCCTTTGGGGGGCCCTTGGAGTGCGTCCTTGGACTGCCCACTCCCCCGCTCAGCAGCCCATGCCCCATGGCCTCTCCCTGTTGGAGTCCCATGGCCCTGCGCAGATAGGAGTCAAGGTGGACCTGGGCTGGATCTCTCTTCTTCGTGGGCCATCTGGTCCAGGGAATCCATGGTGTCAGCAGGGACTCCTCATCCTGGCTCCACCTAGGAAGCACACGTCAGCCTGGACCCTGCCCTCGAGACTTCCCAGGTGGCCTGGTCCACCACATCTGCTCCTTATAGGGACACACACTGAGCTCCCCCAGCGGTCCTGTAGAAGGCCCTGTGCCTAGTTTTGTGAAGGAAGAGGGGAGCGTGAATGCACAGCTTTCCAAAGGCTTTCTCCAAAAATCCTTCTCACCACCCTTCTCATCTCTACCCTCTTCATCCCGTCTCTCTTCTGTGTGGATTTTTAAAGCCTCTACCCGGTTTGTGGTCACTCTCTTTGAAAATCCCCATCTTGGTTTGAAGCCTCACTTTGGAATTTCCTATCTATAGGATCTTCCCACTTCATGAAAACAAAATTCTTCTCACATGAGCATGGGTGATCAATGCATAATTTATTAAAGTTTTTGGATGGGGGATGGGAAAGGAAAGTCACAACATTGCACTTAGAGCGCATCACACTTTCAAAAACAACCCCAAATGCCACTGGACGCGTCTTCTCATCTCAGCATCCTCCGGCCCAGCCACCACAGCAGCCTGTCCATCTCTCCAGCTGGAGAATTTTCTCCAGGGTTTCAGGCTGTCCAGAATGCGCTAGCTTCCTCCAGCTTACATTTCCTCAACTGGAACTCACGCAGGAAACAAAGATTCCCCATTAATCAGGACTTCTCTTCCTTAGAAGGCAGTGGGGGGGAGGGGTGGTTAAAATAACAATTTTTACTGTCATACGTGCATTTGTATATTCAGAGAGGAAAAAATCTGAAAAAATTAGACAGCACTTCATTCTCTTCGGGGGGTGGGGTGGTATCACAGACTACATTCCTCTATCCTGTTTGAATATTTTGTAAAGAGTATGTTTTACTTCTTTTCCATTTTAAGTTGTTTTAAGTATACAAGTCATTCAAAAGCCCGTTCTCGTTTTTTAAAATTCATACAATACATATAAAGCCTCCCAGAAATTCTTTCAGCCATTCCAAATCTCCTCTCCAGAGGTAAACACAAATATTTTTTAGATTTGGATCCTTCCGGACCCTTTATATACATTTATATACAAATGTACATAAACAGCGTATAGCCATGGCTGCAGGAATCTATTTGTATGAATGTGATCCAATTGTTGTTATTTTTATCCTTTTTTTTTTTAACGAGCAATACGTGTGGAAGATCTTTCCCGGGGGCACGTCTAGAAGTAGCTGGTTCTCTTTTAACAGCCGCGTGATATTTCAAAGCACGGGTGTGGCACAGTTTAATCATCCCTCTACTGAAGGACGTTGAGGTTGTTTCCAGCTTTCGTTGTTATGAACCGTGCTTTGATAAACACCCTCGATGCCTCTCTTATGCTCACGTACGAGTGGTTTTCCTGGGATGGATCATGAGTCACAGAATTGCTGGGTTGAAGGGCGTGTGCACTTTTAATTTTAAGAGATGCTGCTGAATTACTCTTACAACCAAAAAAGGGCACTAACAATCAAGAACAAGAAGCAAACTGGCCCTGAGTTTCCACTCCCCGCTCCCGGGCAGAACAAGGGGGAAGCGATACGAAAGCGACATTGGCTAAACTGCCGTCTCCTACGGTGCGGACACCCCTTCTCTCTCGTCCCTCCGCAGCCCAGCCTCACTGCCGCTCACCCCTCTTCCTGCTGCAGGTTCAGCCCTTACGAGTGGTACGATGCTCACCCCTGCAACCCTGGCTCTGAGGTGGTAGAAAACAACTTCACTC
Organism: Equus asinus; assembly: GCF_041296235.1. Taxonomy (NCBI): domain Eukaryota; kingdom Metazoa; phylum Chordata; class Mammalia; order Perissodactyla; family Equidae; genus Equus; species Equus asinus. The sequence continues at coordinate 85,825,940 of NC_091794.1, forward strand.
TGCTGAACAGCTTCTGGTTCGGAATGGGGTCTCTGATGCAGCAAGGTATGTGCCCTGTCCCCGGGGGGGCCTCCTAAACCCAGGGAGCCCCTCAGCCTCCATGGAGTCAGCAGAACCAGCCCACCCTCCAGGGCATTCTCAGACCTGCTGAGCCATGAGAAGGCTGGAGACACCTGGGTACCCAGGTGCGAGGCTTTGCCCCGGGTCCCCATCCTCCACCACTACTGGGGCTGCACCAGCTCAGGGTTTGAGGCCGAAGCAGATAAGCCACCCCCATCCGTGGTGTGCAGGGCTCATCCTCAGTCCCTCCTGCTCCAGCTGCAGTGGACACAGAGCCTCCTGCTTGCCAGGGCCAACCTTACCGAAGGCCTCACACCATAGATTCTGGCTGAGCATAGAATCTGGGCTGTGGATGGGGGGAGACTGGAGTCAAGAGGCTGAGTGGGAGGCCATCTCAGGAATGAGATGAGGAGACCTGAACCGGGAAGGTGGCCATGTGGGTGAAGGGCAGAGATGACGGACTAAGAGAATTCAGGAGGTGGCAGAGACAGGTCTTGGTGACCACCTGCCTCCCGGGAGCCTGGGAGCAGGAAGGGTTGCCTCTGAGGTGGGAGCTTCGGCCTGAGTGCGTCAGAGAGGGATACACAGAAGGACACTGTGTTCTTGAGGGAGGGCCCGTGCCTGCACCTGACCCCAGGCTGGTGGCCCACCCTTCAGAAAGATGTACAGCTGCTGGAATATCTCAGAAAGCAGAGCATCTGCTCTGGCTGCAAGGAGCCTGGTGCAGAGACACCATGGGCTGGAGGGCTGGCACAGGGGGAGGCCCCCAGCCAGGGAAGCTCCCCCAGGAAGAGCCCCCACCCCAGCCCTGCTGGCCAGGAGCCACGTGCTTATTGCTTCTGCCATTTCGTCACTTGTCCAGAGCCTCTTATCTGAGGGAATGGGTGGAGCCAAAGTCTCTGCCTCTGTTAGGGTCCCACTGAGGGACAGTAGGTGACAAAAGGGCAGGGGAGAGAAGGGGATCCAGGAGCAAAGAAAATTTCCTTGTCCCTTACTCATCTTTGTGTATCCTCAAGGCCCAGCCTTGGGACCAACCCTGGTCCTCAGTAGACATCCTCCAGCAAATGCGGAATGAATGAAAGAATGCATGATATTGTCCCATGGGTCCTGAGTGCCCAGGTCATGCCAAGCTCTGTGCCGGGCTCTTGAAGGAAGGAGGAGGAGGAAAGATAATCTGCCTCCACCTGAGCAATCTCCCAGCCACAACAGAGGCCAGGGCAGGGACCCAGGCCTGGGTCTGGTTAGGGGCCCAGCAGAATCGGGCCGAGCTCGCCGAGAGAACAACCAAATTAAGTCCTTCTCCTTTTAGGGGGCAGCTCTAGCCCTAGCTTGGAGCAATCTGGGGGAGGCCCAGGGAGAGGAGGCCAGGGGTAGCTGGCTGGGAGGGGAAGCCCGGGAGCCTCAGTGGTCTCCAGCAGCTGGGGAGGGACAAGAGAAGTGCCTCATTCTGTCTCCGCTATTAACGAGTGTCCTGAAGCCTCGCCTTGCTTCTTTATCCATCGTCTTTGTTCGGTGACAGTTGGGAAGGACCTGGAAGCCCCTCAATGCAGTAATAGCATCTTGTCTGCCACTTCCTGCTGCCTTTCAAAGCACTGGCCCCTGATGTATTCCCCACGAGGTTTTGATTAGGAGGGAGAAAAATAGTTATGTATTTGAAAAACTCTCCCTTGAGTGATTTCTTTGAGAAAAAAAAATCATCCATATCAAAGAAGATGCTTTTCAGATTGCAGGTCCAAATATTCTGGAAAGTTCAGGAGTCACTTGCTATTTAAGTCTCTTGAAAGCCGCCTAGTTAATTACTTCAGTTAGAAGGTTTCATCTAAATTGTGCTCCACACCCAAGGTCGGGGAGGAAGAGTGCTCTGTTTCGGCAAAGGGCTTCAAAAAAATGTTGATTTTTCTCCTCCTGCAAAGAACCACATGGCAATCTTGTATTTGTAGACCGTTTGTATTTCCAACACAATTTCCCTCGAATTATATCATTGAAGCATCACGGTATTTGTGTGAGGCTGGGACAGAGGAAAGACGATTCTCCACGCTTTGCAGAGTCCTAGAGAGGGCAAGTGTCTGGAGCAAGATCACACAGAGTTAGGAGCTGGATTCACTCAAGAACCCAGGGCTTCTGACTCCCAGGGGTTCTGAACCTGGGACCACACAGGTGGTCCATGGGTAGGTATCAGAGGGTGTGACAAGCCTGTGTTGTACGTGTGTGTGTTGTTCTTGTGCAGTGGTTCTTAAATTGTAGCCTGCCTCGGAATTCCCTGGAGGGCTTATCAAACCCAGATTGCTGGGCCCCACCCCTGAAGTTACAGATTCAGTAGGTCCTGGGGTGGGGCGTGAGAATGTACCTTTCTAACAAGTTCCGAGGTGATGCTGACGGTGCTCCAGGAACCACACTTTGAGAACCCCTTGTCTAGGGAAAGGGTCGCCACTGTTACTAGGTTGTCAATGGAGTCCATGACCCAGAAGGCACAAGCAGCCTGGGGTCTGGACATTGTCGGGGACCACCTGTCTCCTCCCTTCTCCCAGGGTCTGAGCTGATGCCCAAAGCTCTGTCCACACGCATCATTGGTGGCATCTGGTGGTTCTTCACACTCATCATCATCTCCTCCTACACGGCCAACCTGGCCGCCTTTCTGACCGTGGAACGCATGGAATCGCCCATCGACTCTGCCGATGACCTGGCCAAGCAAACCAAAATCGAGTACGGGGCTGTCAAGGACGGGGCCACCATGACCTTCTTCAAGGTGAGACCCTCTCCCTCCCACGACAGCACCACGAGCTGACCCTCCTCCACCTTCCATTGTCCTCGTCTAACCACACAGAGCCAACAGGCCGGAAAACCCCAGGGCTCAGCCCCTCCCTGCTAGGGACCAGGTGACTCTGGGGAGCTGTGGTGAGGCGGCCACCTGGGCCCCAGCACAGATCCTAGAAGCTTCTGTATCTGAGACAAGCACATGAATGTGCTGTCTTTCCTTAAGTCATCAGAGGAGGATAGATGGAGAGCCGAGGCTGGAGAAGAGGGAAGGAAAAGCGTGGCTGGACGCACAAACATTCCTTTATCTGTTTATTAGTCAATGGCACTCAGTGAGTCTGGAAGCCCGGGTTGCTCCCTTTCCTCTGGGCCCTGGTTCCCCATCCCTGGCCCTTGCCTCCTTCCAGGCTAAGCCGCTAGATGATGGATTGAGCCTCCCATGGGGCCTGGAGAAGGAAGGGATTGGCTGGGAAAGCCTTGTCCCTCCTGGGCCCTGGAGCCCACCAGCACTCTCCCCCGCCTGGCCTCTCTGCATCCGTCCTTGAGCGTGGAACCAGCTGCTTAGGGAAGAGAGAAGGAAAGGGCTCCCCCTACATGTTGCTGCTGCCACTGAGAAGCAGCTAACACGGCCTTCCTGAGAGGTCACTGCCCTGCATTTAGAGTGAGGGGAAGAGAAAGGCATTGTCAGGGGCATGGCAGGAGCTCTCCATGTATGTGTTCGTGAGTGTGAGCAGTACATGAGTATGTGCACATGTACAGTATATAATATCTGTAAACGTGCACTCGTGTGTGCACGTGCACAAGGGTCTGCCCGGGTGGGTGCATGGGTGTCTGTGCCTGGACGCGAGTGTCTGCACATGTGTGTATGTGTACTGGTGAGCATGTATGCGTGCATCTCTGTGATCTGGGCATGTGGATACTGTGCCTATGAGTGTATACAAGTGTGTACCAGAGTGTCTACCTGTGCACATGCGTGGAGAGTATGTGCATGTCCTTCTGCTTAAACATCCCCATGGCTGTACTTAGATTAGTGTGAGTGTGGGGGGACGGGCCTGTGTGTGTGTAGTAGGCCGTGTGTGTGTGTGATGGCTCCTGCACATAGGTATGTCTACATGTGTGTGTAATGGCCCATGCATGTGTGTGCACGCCTGCCTGTGCCTACCCCCAGGCTGCGGCCCAGCCCTTTGACTGTGCCAGAGCATCTCTCATGCATTACGCATGAGCCCGTCTCTAAGCAGGGCTCCCGATCAAAGGGAAGCGGCATAAATAAGCCCGGTGAAGGCTCATCGCCGCTGATTGGATGCCCTTGCCTCCCTCCATGCTAAGATGCTCAGATTGCCTTCCAAGAGCCTAGTCCCAGCTCCCCACCGAGCTGCTGTCCTCGGCATCAAGCAGCACCTCCCGCGGCCTGCTCCGCCCTCACCCACCTTCCCTGCAAATGGCGTGGTGAAGAGGGCAGGGGAGGGATGCAGATGCTGCCACCCAGCTGGGATGCTGGGGCTCAAGGGCCTTCAGCCAGAAACAGCAACTCCACACCCCCCTGTGGAACCAACTCCGCTGCCTTGCTCTCCTGGTCGCCAGTTAATTCCTCTTGATGTCTGGCCACGTTGTCTCCTGCTTTAGTTCACGGGAGGCTCTTCTTGCGCGGGCTGCCTCTTATTGGCAGCAGCAGGCGGACTGGGATGTAGGCAGAGAGGAGCCTGAATGTGGATACATTAACCCCACCTCAGTGATGAGTGAGAAGTACAACCACCCCTCCAGAAGGTCCCCGGACAAACTTGCTTCCTCTCACCCCACCACCCCCTGCCCTCCATAGTCAGACCTCCCCCTGGGCCAGGGGGTAGCCTCCTTATTGCCACATTCAAGTTAGAGCTGGAAGGAAACCTGAGTTTAACCTGGAGAAACAGAAGCCCAGAGGAGCTGAGTGATTTGCCCATGATCACACAGCAGATCAATGATGGAGCCAGGGTATGAGGTCAGATATTCTGTCTGCACACGCAGTGCTGTCTCTCACGCCCCCTCTAGGGTCTCCTTCTGGAGGGGTGGTCCTCTTCCCTGCCTGTGAGTGTGTATGGCAAGGCTGGCACTAGGGCTGAACAGGAATCAGCTCCAGACCTAGCCGTCAGATGTCTAGGAGACATTGGCAAAGTCAATGATAACAGTGACATTTATTGAGCTCTTACTATGTGCTAGGCGCCGTTCCAAGCACTTCCCCTGTATTGATGCATATCATCCACATGGAAACTGTTCTTATCATCTCTGTTTTACACATGATGAAAGTAAGGCTCGGGAAGGAAGCTGCCTTAATACTTCCTTGGAAATGCAGAGCTGGGGTTTGAACCCAAGCAGTCTGGCTCTGGAGCCTGCGCTCTTTGTTGCTGTGTCCACATCACTTCTCTGAGGAGCAGCCGCCATCCACGAGTCAGCTGAGGAAGAGCAAAGCCACTGTCAGTTGAGCCTTATCCCCCAGAACAGCCCTGGCACGTCATGGTTGCTCAAATAACACATGTGGAGTGGATGCCATTGTTGAATTACAGGACGGAATTAAAAGATGGCAGGAACCAAGTGGGGCAAATGCAAGAGATCGTATTGACGACAGGAGTCGAGCAGGTGGCCCCCTGAATGTCCCAGGGTGCAGGGCAGATGGACTCCATTTCTGCCATTGGCATGTGTTCCTAGTTAAGCTGCAAACCTTCTTAAAAAGCCCTCCTGGCAGAGAACAGAACTCGAGGGAGAGAAGCCATTCCTGTCGGAAGACAACAGCAGGAAGCGGGACACGGGGCTCTCGAGGGGTCCCCAGCTCCCTCGCCCCCACCCCACAGCCCGGGAGACGCGTGGCTAGAGGCAGCCTCGCCACTCCAAGGGAAAATTCATTTGAAGAGTTGTCAGGGAGCAGCAGACATCCCCAACGGCGGCTCCTGTGTTGTCCTCCCTCCGTCTCGGAAGATAAAAATTAATTAGGAGATGAAAAAGGAGGCCTTTGAAGGCACTGTTTGGCTGTAAAAATATGTGGGCAAAATGTAAAGGAGGACGTCGAGAAAGCGTGCTCTTCCCAGGGAGGGCTGGGCAGCTTTGAAGGGAGAGCATGTCAGAAGACGGCTTCTCCAAGGATTTCGCCCTCTTTGGTGTTGCGGTCGGGGAGGCACATCCCACGTGGGAGGGACTGTGTGTGAGGGACAGCGATTAGGAAAGCAACGGGAGCTGGGGCCAAGCATTGCAGGCTCCCCGGGTCCCTGGCATTGTCCAGCCCTCCCCCTTGCACAGCCTTGCCCTGTCCTAGCAACTGAGCCCCGACGGTGCCTGGAGAGGCCTTCCGGTCCACTGCCGGGCTTCCAGCTGCTCAGGAGACTCTTCCCTGAGCTGGAGGACTCAGCAGGGTGCTCCTTGAGCCCTGCTTCCAGTTCCTCCTGCTCCGTCTGCTGGCCTCTCTGATAGAGCCTTAGGCCTGCCTCACAGCAGGGCTGCACAAAATGTGGTGACCAGGCAGGATTCAGCGTGGTGCAGCCTGGCACAGCCAAGTCACGTCAGCCTTAAAGTCAGACAGACCAGGACTTGAGTCTTGGGTGTTGTCTTTGCTGGCTGACCTTGGGAAAGTCACTTCACTTCTCTGAGCCTCAGTTCGCTCCCCTGTCTGACACAGATACTGATTCCCACCGTGCAGTAATTAACAAGAGGATTCAATGATCTATGGTGTGTCCAGGGGGTAGCCCGGGGCCAGGCACACAGCAGCACTTGAGTCGAAGGCCTTCTCCCCTGGATGCCCACCACTTGGCTGACCCAGAAGACAGGGAGACAGGCTGGATCGTCTTCTCCTTTTGCCCCGTAGTCCCCTCCTGAGGCAAAGGACTCAAGTGGAGCACGCTGGAAAGGGACCAGCCAGTGGGCACCTGGAGAACTCCCTTCCTGCCAGGTCCCTGCGGATTGAGCCTCTGGGCTTTGTGGAGGACACTGGTGACTCCATCACAGGATGGCTGTCTGCCTCTCCACAGAGCTGAGCATTTCAGGAGGAGCCCAGAGGCCCTCCAAAGAGAAGAAATCCAGAACGGGCAGGCAGAGAAGCAGCGACAGGTGCAGGAGTGGGCCAGTGATGACGGGAAGTTACTGAAACTACTCAATTACTGAGGACCTCTCTGTGCCTTAGTTTTCTCATCCATGAAATGGGTCTGATAATAGTACCCACCTCCTAGGGCTTATTGAGATGATTAAATGGGATAATTTATGTAAATAGCTTAGAGCCAAACCTGACACAGAGGAGATATGCAAGAAATGTTAACTATCTTTATTGTTTATTGTTCAAACCGGTGACACACAGGTTTCAGGTGACACACAGGTTTCAGGTGATCCACAGGCCTGTTCAGCCCACAGAGATGATTTTGGGGGCCACACATTGCCTATATTTTTTTTAATTCATTGCCAGCATTTTAAAATTGGAAGATCTTTGCATTAAAAAAAAATCACATTTCCAGCTTCTTGAAAATGTGGTAGATAGAGCCTCACAGAGCCGGCTTTCCTGCAGAGCAGCGATTGCCAGGAACCAAGAGGCGACAGTTCTCTCCAATTGGTCAGAATTCCACTCAGCATTCTCTACTTAACTACAGCACCTTGTCTGGCCCCTGTCGGCAATGGCGTTTGCTACCACTGAGTATCATGTCATTTAATTTCTAGAGAAACTCTGCACTCTAGAAATTTCATGTCATTTAATGTCTATAGAAATGCTGCACTCTAGAACTTATTAGCCCCAATTTCTAGGTGAGAAAACTGAGACTTAAAGAGAACTAAGGAGTCTTAAAGAGAAATAACGAGGCCAGCCACTTGTTGAGTGCTTCCGACGAACCAGCTCTGTGCCAAGAAAACCCCCATTTTACAGATGTGGAAAGTCAGGCTCAGAGATGTGACGTCACTTGCCTGTGGTCACAAAAGGAGCTGGCATTTGAACCCAGGTTGCTGTGACACCAGAGTCCATGCAGTGGAGCTGACCCCCCCCCACCACCTCCACCCCTAGCCTGCAGCCCTCACTTCCCAACTCCCCCCTGCAGGGCCAGCCTGCATCCCTCACCTCTTGACTCCACCCTGCAGGGCCAGCCTGCAACCTTCACCTCTCGACTCCCCCCTGCAGGGCCAGCCTGCATCCCTCACCTCTTGACTCCACCCTGCAGGGCCAGCCTGCAACCTTCACCTCTCGACTCCCCCCTGCAGGGCCAGCCTGCAGCCCTCACCTCCCTACTCCCCCCCCTGCAGGGTCAGCCTGCAGCCCTCACCTCCCTACTCCCCCCCTGCAGGGTCAGCCTGCAGCCCTCACCTCCCTACTCCCCCCCTGCAGGGCTAGCTTGCAGCCCTGCACGGACAAGCCTCAGGGGCACATGCAGACAGTGGGGGCTGCCGCTGGGCGAGGGGGTCAGTGAGTCTGTCCTGGCCAGGTACACTGCAACAGCGGGCGGGCAGAGGCAGGGGACTCGGGGAGCTTCCTGGTCCCATGGAAATAACCCAAGAGACATGATTAACTACTCGAGTACATGGATCTGATAAGGCCAAAGACTCCACACCCAGGGATAAGAAAGCCAATTAATTTGGGGAAAGGTCTCCTTTCCACCGCGGAAAATACCCAAGGTCTCACATAGAATCACATCGCCGCTGCCTCCCCCGCACATGTTCCGGGGAATTCATCTCCCTTTGGAATTGATATATATTTATATATATACCTATATACATTTTCTTGTACAGAAATGTTAAATTCTCAAGATTAAGTATCTTCAGCTGGGGAAAATCAATTTACTTCTTTGAGGAGGCTGGAATTGAAAGTCGTGAGCCTGAAACTTACTTTCTTGCCAATTTTACTGATAAAAAAAGCCTCTCTATCCTGGCATGTCGCCCTGTATTGGCTGCTCCAAACGATTCCATTAATTGATTTGGGTGACTGGCCCTGGAGTAATGCTTGTTAAGGTTCCCACTGGAGCTGGGTCAGGCAGGATGACGTTGGAGCCATAGGGATGTGGGACCCCACTCCCTGGGGTGGTGACTATAGCCCAGGCCAGTGACAGGAACTCAGGCCTCTGATGACCAGGCCCAGGGAGATGGGCAAGAGGCCTGAGATTCCAGGAGGGGCCCTGGCTGAATACCTCCCTTCCTCAGAAATGCCAGAGGGAAGCTTTGCAGGGATGTGCCCGGAATCACAGAATCACTCAAGGACAGAACCAAAGGGGAATCAGAAACCATGAGTGGATGTGGCTGAAAATGGGGATCCTGAGATACAGGACAAACACAGTGGGTGGCCTTTCTAGGGAAGCAGATTTCAGACCCGTCTGCCTAAAGGTGAGGGAGGTAGTGAATGCGTTGACCCTGGAGCTGGGAGGGCAGCACCTCTGGAAATCAGTGTCACAGCCAGCATCACGCCCTATTGGCACTGGCCCGAGCTCTCTGGTGTCCTGTCCCATCTTCCTCATTCTGTTCCTTTACCAGCTGCAAGCTTTCATGTGTCTTTCCTCAAAGCCCACCAGCCTCAACACCACCCCCTCAGCCCCCAACGGAAACTTCTGTCTCCTTTTACTGTGGAGTATTACTGGAAAGAGCATGTGTTGTGATGTCAGGCAGGCCTATGTATAGGAGGAATGGGTGTTGGGAAGAGGAGGCAAGGGGGAGTTTGAAGAAAGAGAAGTTCTCATCCCATTCTGAGACAGAAGGAGTGGGGCAGGGTTCCTTCCGTTAGTGGTTCATTGTCAAGTCACTGATGGCTGCCGGGTGGTGTGGGAGAGTAAGTGGGTAAGATGGGCGACATGGAGAGGTGGATGGATGACTGAGTGATGGACAGATGCATAAGATGATGGATGGATGCATGGATGGATAAATAGGTAAACAGCCAGCTGGATAGTTGGATAGTTAGTTGAATGAATTAGTTTGTAGATCGTGTGTGGGTGAGAACACGAACGTGATGAATGAGAGGATGGATGCATGGATGCATTAGGAGATGGAAGGGAACACTGACGGCCTCATCAACCCCTGGATCCCACCTCTGGCAGAAGAAGGAGAATTTGGAAAGCAGGAGAGATTGGGATGGAAAAGGAGCTGAGGTCCTGGGGCCACTGGCGGGAGAACAGTCTTCAGTTACAACAACCAGGAAGGCAGAGAACCTGAGGAGTGTGCGTGCCTGGCAAGCCGGGCTGATGGAACTTGGGTCATCTGATAGAGGAAGAGTTGGAATTGATTATCTGAAGAAACAGCTCTGTTGGGAAGAGACGTAGCTTGTGTGTGTGTGGAAGAGGGTGTGCAAGTCATCTGTTGCTGCAGAGCAAATCACCCAAAACTTAGTGTCTTAAAAGCAACAGCATTCTGATCTCATAGCCTGCGGGTCAGGAAGCCGCACAGCTGAACTGGGTCCTCCGTGCAGGGTCTCAGGCGGCAATCAAGGTGGCGGCTAACGCTGCAGTCACCCCAGGGCCCTGCTTCCCAGCTCGTTCACCTGATTGTTGGCAGCGTTCAGTTCCTCGTGGGCCGTTGGGCTGAGGGCGTCAGTTCTCTGCTCGCTGTTGGCTGGAGGCTGCCCTCTGCTCCTCGCCATGTGGGCCTCTCCAGGGGGCGCCCCACAGCATGGCAGCCGGCTTCCATCAGAGCGGCAAGGAGAGCCAGAGAGAGGGCAAGCGGGATGGAAGTCAGCTTCCTGCAACCTGATCTCAGGAGTGACACCCCATCACTCCTGGGGGAGTTACAAGCAAATCACTAGGTCCAGCGCATACTCCAGGGGAGGGCATTACACAGGGCTGTGAATCAAGGGACGAGGATCATTAGAGCCAGCTAGAAGCTTCCTACCACAGAGAATCTGGACAGGAAAAGTAGCAGAGTGAGAAAAGACCCAAGACATAAAAGAAGCTGGAGCAGGAAGAGTCCGGAGATCAGAAATTATCTAGAAAATAAGAAATGTCTGGGGAGTCAGAAGAACTGGAAATCAGGAATGTTTTCAAGGGCCAGAGTAGCTAGTGGGAGAGGGCATCTGGGGCTGCAGGAGGAGCTGAGGTGGAAAGAGAGCTGGGAGGATGGCTAGCTGGAGAGCACAGAAGGTTTGGAGGCAAGAGGTGCAGAGATGAGGGAGTAGCTGTGGAGGTGGAGTAGCTGGAGAGCAGAATAGCTGAGAGCAGGACAGGCTGAGGACCAGCGGGAGCTGGGAGCAGCCAGCTTGCTGCTCTCGTGGAACCCACCGAGGGCTCCAGGCATCTGAACCCTGACAGGCCTCCCACTTTGGGGCAGATAAATTTGTAGGTGGGGGAGTGGCTGCTTGTCTGTGAAGGTGCCCCCAGGCTCTGTGCCCAAAGGAGGCAGACCTGACACTCCACGGCCTCTAGGCTCAGATGGAACTCCAAGTGGGGTCCTGCCTGCTGCTTCGGGGCTCCCTCCTCCCCTGGACGTGCTTGGGTCTCCAGGAGCCATTTTTAGAGGGGACAGCCCTTACCAGAGCTGGGAAGCCCCTGGAGGGAGCAGTAGGTACATCTTCCTCCCAGCCCCCGACCACTGCTGGCAGGCACAGCTTTTTCCCCATTGCCTACCCATACCCCGGCCCCGCACCAGCCTGTTCCAGCACACCCATGCCATCACACACACCGGGGCTGGGCCGGGTGCCAGTCAGACAGGCTGACATCACAGACAGGCACAGCCAGGCCCCATGGGGCCTGCAGAGCCACCTGCTTCCTTGGGATCAGCGGGGGCAGGACTGATCCTGCTGGGAGCCGGCAGCTGGCAGGCACTAAGGTCCCAAGAAATCTCACGAATGCCATGCACCCTGGTCTGCCCGGTCTCTTCGGGCAGCAGGGAACATTCAGTCCCAGCCCCCTTCCCAGCCTCAGCCCCTTCTCTGAGTCTCCCCAGCCAGGCGGGGCAAGCACAGCAGCCTGCTCCCCGGGCCTGATCTTAGGGATGCTGGTTCTGCTCCCGCAGCAGCGCCCAGCCCAGGACGCACTGGGGACAGCCATGGCAAGGAGATAAAGGGCCTGCAGACCACCTGCTCTGACTGCCCCCACTTCACTCCCTGCTCTGCAATTCTCACTCTGCTTTTCGTTCACTGGAATGAAGCAGAACAGACACCCTCACCTCAGACAAAATCGTCCCCCAGAACACAGGACCTAAGAGGGGATTGCTGCAGTTGAAGTGGGAAGGGGGGTCCCAGAACCCACCAAGCTTTGCCCTCATCGGCATTCACCTCTCCCTCTCTACTCCCGCTGTGGTTTCTGGGAGGCAGTGCAGCCGAGTGGTTAGGAGCATGGAGTCTGGAACTAGATGGCCTGGTTTGAGGCCTGGCTTTGCCGCTCACTATCTGAGTGACCTTAAGTAAGTAACTTACCCATGCCTCAGTTTCCCCATCTGGAAAATGGGGCTACCGTGCCTGCTTCCTATGGCTGCTGTGAAGAATCAACAAGAGAATGCAGGTAGGGCACTTAGAACAGGGCCTACACGTGTAATTATTTAATAAACGTTAAAGAAAGAAAATTGACTTTTAAAAATTCAGTCTGAAAACCACTCGTGCCATAGCAAAGCGCCAAGCGTCCCCAGGCAGGTGGGCCTGTGTCTGAATCTCAGCTCTATCCCTCACCAACTGTATGCTTTGGGAACCACCCTCCCAGGGCCTCAGTGGCCACCTCTGAGCGATGGGCGGCGCTCCTTCCCTCTGCGGACTGTAGGCAGAGTTCAATGACCCGATCCTGTAGACGGGGGTGAGCAGTGCTTGGTCCCTGCTGTGCTCAGTAACTGTGTGTGTCACCCCTCCCCTCGTGGCCCAGAAATCCAAGATCTCCACCTTCGAGAAGATGTGGGCCTTCATGAGCAGCAAGCCCTCGGCGCTGGTGAAGAACAACGAGGAAGGCATCCAGCGGACGCTGACGGCGGACTACGCGCTGCTCATGGAGTCCACCACCATCGAGTACGTCACCCAGAGGAACTGCAACCTCACCCAGATCGGCGGCCTCATCGACTCCAAGGGCTACGGCATTGGCACGCCCATGGGTGAGCGAGGGGCTGCAGGCGGGAGGGCGGTGGGGGGCGGAGCCGGAGGAGGGGCGGGGCCCCCACATCCACTCATGCGCACAGTCTCTTGCTCCCTCTCCCAACTGATCCCATTGAGCCTAGAAAGGTACCATTTCCTCAGCCACGTACCTCACGAGAACTAGAGCAAACACAGAGGGGGTCCGTTCAAAGGTCGTACCTCCCCTCCTTGACCTCACCACTGCTGATGCAGCCCGGATACACGGGGCCTTCCAGTGGCCTGTGAAGACAGGGATTCATAGGCAAGACTCCCCACCCAAATCAGGACCCTTCCTCCGACCCAGATCCCACGTATAGATTTAAAGAGGGGCCTTTCCATGAGCTTACTGAGAGGGCTAGTGACGGTGGCTGGCACCGAGCTGGGTGTTGTGAGGGGCACACAGGGGGTACTGAACGTCGCTGACAGCCAGAGTGCCCTCTCCCCTGCTCAGGCTCCCCGTACCGGGACAAGATCACCATCGCTATCCTGCAGCTGCAGGAGGAGGACAAGCTGCACATCATGAAGGAGAAGTGGTGGCGGGGCAGCGGCTGTCCCGAGGAGGAGAACAAAGAAGCCAGCGCCCTGGGGATCCAGAAGATCGGGGGCATCTTCATCGTCCTGGCCGCTGGGCTGGTCCTGTCTGTGCTGGTGGCTGTGGGCGAGTTTGTGTACAAGCTGCGGAAGACAGCAGAGCGGGAGCAGGTAAGCCCCAAGCCTGGGGCCTGCGCAGAAAGGGAAGGAGACGGAGGAACGGGGTTTGCGCTGGTTTCGCCCCTCCTAGGTGCCAGGCACACACGGTGGGGTCTGGTCCCATCCTCACCATAGCCCACCCTGCCTCTGATCCACCAGGAAGCCCTGCCGGCCGCACCCCTGCACTGACCCTGAGCACGTTCCCATCACATTGCCAAGTGCCATCATCCCAGCTGGACCGTGCAGCAGGCTCCAGTCTGGCCTTCCTGCCTCCACTCTCTCTCCCCTCTCCTCTCCATGTGCGGCCGGTGCCCTGTTTAAAGCTTAATTCACACCGTGTCATTCCCCTGCATAACACCCTCCAGGGTAACTGTTGAAGCTGGGTAATGGTTACATAGGGGTTCATTATACTATTCTCTCTACTTCTGCATGTATTTAGAAATTTCCGTAATCAAGGGTTTGAAAAAGAAAGCATTCCAAGGTCCCGCCCAAGCGTGCACACAGCAGAATGAGGCTCAACCTGTCTGATTAATGCAGGTGTGCTCAGGCCATGGTTCTGGGCCCTGGGAGCAAATTAGAATGGCAGGGAAAGAGTTTTTTGAGTGCTAATGCCCTGGCCTCACTCCCGGAGCCTCTGTGTTAATTGGTCTGTGGTGGAGCCTGGCATTGACGTCTTAAGAAAGTGTGTGGGGTGATTTAAATGTGCAGCTGATTCGTGGGCTGCTAGGCTGGAGGGGAGGTGCCTCTTGCATAGAAGTTCCAAGGGGCACAGGGCCACTGTGGAGGGGATGGCAGTTAAGCCATACGTAGAGGGGACCATTGAAAACAGGCAGCGTTTACATCCATCACAAATGAGACGGGGTCCTTTATAACCAGTACACCTGAGTCAGCCACGAGGAGGGGGAAAGGTCACTCTTAGTGTGAGGAAAGGGACACATTCCAGTATTGCTGGGGAGGTCCAAGTGGGGACGTTTCTGGAAGGGCAACTTTGCAGTATGATCATTCTTTACGAGTGGCCATACATTTTGACCAGTCAATTTCTACTTTTAGAAATGCACTCTATGGAAGTGGCCAAGGACATGTGCAGTTTTATTTACAAGGATGTTCGTTGAAGTGTTCATTATCACGTAAAAAAAAGAAAAAATCTAAATATCCAATAATAAGGAATGGCTAAAAAAATGTGATACATTAAAAAAGAACCACCAAATTCTTTAGGAATTCCCGTTGCAATTGGAATGAGCTCCAAATTCCACCAAAAAGCTTACAGGCTGTGGTCCCTGTGCACCTCTCTGGTTTCTCCTTCCCACCCCCATACATACTGGCTACCTTTTTAGTCCTTAACACACCAAGCACTTTTCAGCCCCAGGGCCTTTGCACATGCTGTTCCATTCACCTGCAATGCTCTTCCCCCGGAGTGCCATATTCTTGGCACCTTCTGGTCATTCAGATTTTAGCTCAAATGACACTCCTCAGGTAGCCTTCCCCATCTGTCCCCACTGCCAGGCCCTCTCTACCCCATTTCACTGCTTTATTCTCTTTATAATAGTTGTCATTCTCTGAAATTACTTACTTGTTCCCGTGTTTGTTATGTGTTTCTATGCCATCATTAGACCGTGAGCTCCCCGAGGGCTGGGACCTGACCCCTCTTTTTCACTGCTGTGTGCCTAACACCTAGAACAGTGCCTGGCACATAGAAGGGTCTCAGTAAATATTTTCAGGATGAAGAAAGGGAGGGGAGAAGGGGCGGTAGTCTACGTTTAGTGGGTGAGAAAGAGGAAGCTTGGAGAGGTCGCACAGCTGGTCATTCAAAGCCCGGTCCCCATCCCCCTGTCCCATACAGCCTGCATCCGGTGTGTCTGGGTGCTGACGCCCTGGCCTCCCTGGGCAAGCGGGGGCATCAGCAGCCCCCACTGCCTTGCACACAAGCCGCAGGACGACCTCTGGCAGTTGGTCTCCTAGGAGCCACAGATACCTGTGGTCACTGCTGCGCTGTCACTGTCCCACTTGAATATCCACAGGGACCCAGGCCAGAGGAGGCCACTGACCCCCAACAGCCCTGCATGGACCTGCCTCCCTGTTGCCCACCTTGAAAGACACGTGCTGTCCTCTCCTGAGTGGAAGCTCGGGATTGTCCCCCTACTGGAAATCCCCCCAGGAGAAGGGCTGTCCGTACATTCATCGAATGTTTCTTGAGCCCTGACTCTGAGCTGGGCCTGACGCTGGGGCCTGGGCTCATGGGGATGAAACTGGCTGGTTCCTGCCCTCAGAATCTAGTGGAGAAAAATCAGGTCAATTCCTCAAACTTTAATGGATGTGCCAATCAGAACCTCAGTTTGCTCATCTATAGAATGGGGATATGAGGATACCACCCCCACTACCTGCCTGAGTCTCCCAACAAGAAGGTGATGTTTTGTGGGCTGCTACACAGACTACTCACCGTGCAGTGGGGCAGAGGGGCTGGAGGCGTGAGAGAGGCCGGGTGGCCCAGGCACAGGTGTGGGAGGAAGGGGAGGAGTCTGCCGGAATTGCAAGGCCAGACCTCACCGCTGTACCCTTTCCCTCCCGCTCCCACCCCAGCGCTCCTTCTGCAGCACTGTTGCGGACGAGATCCGTTTCTCCCTCACCTGCCAGCGTCGGGTCAAGCACAAGCCGCAGCCTCCCGTGATGGTCAAGACTGACGCCGTCATCAACATGCACACGTTCAATGATCGCCGGCTTCCGGGCAAGGACAGCATGGCCTGCAGCACATCGTTGGCGCCCGTCTTCCCCTAGGCGCAGGTGGGCTGGGGACCGCAGGCCTGAGGGTGGGGCAGAGACTGGAAGGAACGTCCCCTGTCCCCACGCTGGGCTTAGGGACCGGAGCTGCTGCCTGCCCCTTGGGTCAGGAGCCCTCTGCCCTCACCTCCCAGGAAACCAGCAGGCCCCCCGGCCGACCACTTGGGCTTCCCTCTCCTCTCGTTTCTTCTATGGGTTTCTAAGCTGCCAGCCAAGACAGCCAAGGCCAAAGGAAGCACACGCCTCTCTCAGGCCAAACTCACCTGCCCCTCATCTCTCCTCTACAGTCAGAAATTTCCACCACGGCCCTGCAGAGGCCAAAGAAATGAGAAACAGCTCTTATAGTGCCACTCCCTCCCCGTGAGCCCAGGCCTCCTGGGGCTTGACTGTGAGACCAGAGACTCAAACGCTGGGCTCCATAAGGATGTATAGTTAGGCTGCCAATGGGAGCTGAAGATGGGGAGTGGCCACCCCCCGTGCCTGGGCAGAAGGAAAACTTCATCCCCCGGGGGCTGCCCACCTGGTCCTGGTCTCCTGGACTTGGCACCACCCATGGCAGCCCCTATTTTGGCCAAGTTGAAAGCAGAGAGCCCCACAGGGGAGAAGAAGAGTTTGGGATCTAGGAGAGAGAACGCACAGAGACCGCCATTTTGAATTCTTAGGGACAGTGTCCTCGTGGCTCCCAGTCCTCGGGAGGTCTGTAGGAGTAGAAAGTCGGGGAGTGGTCAGAGCAAATTCTTCTCCACTTTCTGGCCAGAGGAGAGAGGACCCCCTGAATCTCTCCAAAGGATACCCAGAGACTCAGCTGATTTGAAGCCCAGAGGAACAGTGGATTCCATGGAAATCCCACAGGCCTTCGAGCCATTGGATCTTACTTTGCTGGTCCCCAAGCTGTTTTCTAAACCCTAGTGGTATTAGGGAGCTTGGGCTCTCTGCCGTCTACTCATCAACAACTCTCCATTCTTGGCCAGTTGACCTTGACCTGCTTCTGTCGTCTTGGACTGAGAAGAGTGGCTTTTAGATGCAAGTGGAAGTTATCCCCCTCCTCCAACGAGGGGCCGTGTCCTACTGCACAGGCCAACTCTGGGGTAGATGGTGAAAGCCAGACGGGCCCTAAAGAACTCCTAGCCTCTGCACTTGCCAAACCTAAAGATGCTCCCCAGAAAAGGAAAGTTTTCAGAGGCAAGGTATCCTAGCTGGTAAAGGCCCCAAGGGTGGGCGGGGAGAAGCTGTCTCCTGGAGAATTAACCAAAGACCCCACATAGAGACACAAGGCCATTATGGCCCCCGGTCTCTTGTCAAGAGCAGCTGGGACCTTGTGGGGCTTCGGGGTGCAGCAGAGTAGAAGCAGACGGGGCACTGGTGAGGGGTGGACCCGATGATCTGGGGGTTCCAGCCAGCTGTGATGGATGCTGTAGAAGTCTGTGACTTTAAGATTCTGGGAAAACATGAGACAGGAAGGGTTAGGAACAAAGTGTCCTTAAAGAGAATGCAATGTGGCCAGCAGGGCTTCCCATGGCCAAGGGCAGAGGGCAGTCTTTGAGCAGGGGAGGTAGGCTGGAGATTCTGGACAGGGACCCGGGAGACACCAGCTACCCCTCTCCCACTTCTCTCCTGTCTCTGCTTGGGGA
Source organism: Equus asinus (assembly GCF_041296235.1). Lineage (NCBI taxonomy): Eukaryota > Metazoa > Chordata > Mammalia > Perissodactyla > Equidae > Equus > Equus asinus. The sequence goes on from NC_091794.1 coordinate 85,843,850, forward strand.
GCCTGGGTGGGGAAGAGCTGCATTTACATCTCAACGACCTTCTCAGCTGGGGTGGAGGGTCATCTTTAGCTCCCCCAGGGACTCCCCAAGCAGGAGAGCACAGTGGGCTCACGTGAGAAACACCACTCCTCCTCCGGGCTGTGAGCTGCAGGACCAAACCAGCTGGTCCCCAGAATCACGGTAGCTCAGGCAGGCTGTGCGCTGGCGGAGGGAGAAGAGGGCAGGACGGGCTGCAGAGCCAACGCGTGTCGTGATAGGAAAAGCCATGCTGTTGTGAGCCTCTGTGTGTGTGTGTGTGTGTGTGTGTGTGTGTGTGTATCTTCATATGCGTGAGCTTTGGGAGCTAGGAGTGAGGGACAAATTGGGACATGTAACACAGTCCAGGGCATGCCATAATTGAGGAATCCTTTGGGTTCTGATGTGTGTGTGTGCACGCACGTGTGTGAATTGGGGATGTGTGAGGGAGACGAGCAGCAGGGCCCCATCCATGTAAAAACAGGAGAAGCCATGTCATAATGGGGTTCTGGTGAGTATACTGTGTATACACGCATGCACCAGTGTGTATGCATGTGTGTGTGTGTGTGTGTGCATTTGTGCACTGGATGACAGAGGGTAGAGGACAGGACGAAGTCTGCAGCATTGCCAAATACGTGTAAAGGGAGAAGCCATGTCATCAAGAGGTCCACGTGGGAGCGTACATGTGTGTGGGCTCGTGCGTGCAGCGGAGAGCAGGAGGGAGGCCAGAACCAGACAGACGTGCAGCGCAGGTCAGTGCGTGTCGTGGGGGAGAAGCCATGAGGAACTGGTGTGGGTGAGTACGTGTGTGAGTATGCTCACGTATGTGTGCTCAAATGCACACGTACGCCCGGCTCACAGCAGGAGCAGAGAGGGGCAATCAGGAGGCAGGGGTCCAGGGTCTGTCTGCCCTTCTGTTGTGGGGAGAGGTCATTTGTCACAAAGCTTTGCCGAGATTGTACAGGCACCGGCACGGGGAGACTGGCCAATTGGGGGCGAAACTCTTCAGGGACTCATGGCTGGTGAATCTTTGCTCTAGGCACAGTGTCCTGTTTGAAGGGAAAATGCCATTTTTTTGCAATTCCCAGAGAACCGATTCAAATGAAGATATTTGCCAATTTACTGTCACCAACCACAGACTTTAACCACTGTGTTTCTTGATCCAATGTAATTTCATAGCACATGCCCACATCCATGCTCGTGTCATACACACACACACGTGTGTGCGCTTTTGTGTATGACGCTTTATGAACGTGCCATGTTCTTCTGAGGCTGTGCACATACACAGACCGAGACGGGAGGAAGCAACATGGGTAGGAAGATTTCTCACTGAAGGAGTGAAGAATGGCGGGTATCAGAGGCACAGTTCCATTAGGGAAATCCTCCAAAAGCTACTGAAATGATTTCTAGACTCCTAGATGCAAGTGGGGTGACACGCGGTCTGATCTCCCCTCCTCTTCAAGCCTCGTGGCTGTCTGTGTAGCTGATGTTCAACTTTTGGCTGATGTCCTGCCTTTGTCTTCGAGACTAGCCTAGTGTTCGGAGTGCAGTGGAGACCACTTCTGCCCAAGTGTGAGCTGTGTCCCCCCCAGGGGACTGAGGTTGCCACTGCATCTTGGAGGTGGGGGCTCCCAGCAAGGGGGATCATGTGGAATTAGAGTTTAGGCCACCTGCCAGCAGGTATGGACCTGAGTCGCAGCAGGTACACATGGGCGTGGGTGCCCACACACACGGAGGCACTGAGGTCGGTGGCTGTGAGTGATGGAAGCGTAAAAGCTGGTTTGGATGGAGCAGAAGAGGGGACTTGCCTAAGCAGGTGCTGGACTGTCCCTCTCTGGCTCCCCATGCCAGCCCGGAACAGAAGAGTGCCCCCGCTTTCTACCCCCATCTCCCACCCCAAAATGCCAGTGCTTCTGCTCAACCTCAAACTGGCCAAATTGAGGGGCAGCAGTGAACACACACGCACACACGCACATGCCGCCAAGGCCCTGGGGCTTTTGGACAATGAGCCCTCCTTATCTCGCTCCCCTTGACCTCTTACTGGTCTCTCTGCTGTGGACAGATAAGAAAATCCCATGAGCTTTGCCACCGTTCAAGTGGCCCCACTCTGCAAGTGGCTCTCAAGAGGGATAATGCCCTCTTGGCCGATGAGCTGAGTCTGAATCTCTAAGGGGTGGGAGCCCCCCCACCCCCAGCCATGACTCTGCCTCACCTAGAAGAGCAGACTGGCTCCCTCTCTGATGTCCTGGGCCCTGGCAGATGGAAATTCTGGCCCAGGATCGGGGACGGGTCTGGCAGTGTTGGATGAAGTCTCCAAATGGTTAGAAGCCACACCTTCTCCTTCAGGTGGAGGAGAGTGGAAGTCAGACCCAGGCACACTCACCAGGAACAGTCAGAAGCTCCCTCCCTGCCTTCTCTTCTAGAAGCTGGAGGGGGGAACTGGGGGTGGGGGTGGAGGGTTTGCAGCTGCTGCTTCATCACTTAACAGGAAGCTGATCCCTCCCCAAGCCATTCCCAGCTATATGCACAAAGATCTGGAAATAGGCCCAGCTCTGGCCCGTGTCTGCAATGGTCCTGTGTGGATAGCCATCTGGGAAGGGCCTGGCAATCTGGACAAATCAGCTGCATGAACTTAACATCTGGGATGGGCCTGGCCCCATGGACAGATGCAAGAAATGAACCCAACTCTGCAGACAGGTCTGTGGAATAGATACGTCTGGAACAGTCTCCAAGGCCGGTGGACACATCTGGAATGGGCCCAGCCGCCCGCCACAGTAGAAGGGCCCGGCTCTCTGTCCCCATGCCAGTTTGAATCCAGCCCTCATTTCAGTCCTGGATTGGCCCTGGAGTTAAAATTTCAGAGCTGAGGCCATATGTGAAGTCACAAAACTGTTTTGGGTAGAAGGTTAATGTTCTGTACCATATATAGATGAATGTAAAAAGATATATATATATATGCTGTATATATATATATATATATATATATGCACAGTGTATATATGATCTGTAGCCCATGTGTATATGCGCCCCTCCCCGCACGTCTGCGCACAGAGTGTACATGACCCAGCCAGCATGGGTGGGGACCAGGTGAGAGATGGGGGCTGCAGCAGCAAAGTCTGGGATGGAGACCACCTGGAGCAGGGGCTGCAGAGAACCCCTGGGGAAGGGGCAGGCCCTGCACACATCGGAGCTGCAGACCCTGAGGACGAGGGCAGAACCACAGCAGCTGGCAGATGGGCCTTGCACAGCCACTGCCTCCCGGGGAGGGGCGGGAACAGCGGGGGGCCTTGTCTGCGTCTGAGAGTGTCTGAGGCAGGCGAGCTGGGCCTGTGTCTGGGGAGCAGTGTCATAGCAGTGCTTGGCTCCTGAGATCTGTTCTAATACTGTCTGCAGGGTCAGCAGGTAGGTGTCAGGCTCCGCCGGGAATACCCTAAAAGGCTGCAGTGTTCTAAGTGACAGAGGACTCTGGCTCACACAGAGGCACAGCCCATGGCTAAGGAAAACACTTTTTTCAAGAGAATGGCCCCCAGGGCATTGCCAGCATGCCACTGCAATGTCCCAATGCCCTAGGTATTGACCCCGCCCCCATCCCCTGCCTTCTAGAACAGAAGACCTCACATCACCCCACAGTGTGTCTCTATTTTACAGATCAAAACTCTGAGGCTTCCAGAAGCTGAGAGGCAGCTATAGACTCAGTAATGCCAGCCAAGAGTTTGTGCCACTTCAGACAGCCTCCCCAGCCCCATCTGACCCAGAGGCCAGCTGCCAGGGAGTGACGAGGAGCCAGAGATGCACGCAGAGCAGTGACGCGGGGTGAGAGATGAGAAGCCAACAAGGCATTCCTGTCTTAGCACGCCCCGTGCCGTCTGCCTGCTTTCCCCTCCTTCTATATCTCCCTCTGCAGGGCGGGTGGCAGAGACCCCCGCAGGACCCTCCATGCCCCCACCACCCCAATCCTTCTGTCCTTCACAGTTCCAATCCTTTAGTGGTCCTACCCGTGTCACGGGTCAGAGCATCTCTGGCGCATGCAAGAGAGAAAAGATCTGGGGTGGGCTTCTGGGTGCTCAGCAGCCTGCCCTCTGTTTCAGTCCCATGTGTCAGGCTGGTCTGTACTTAACTCTGGGTCTGCCTCTGGGGCCCCAGGCAGAGCACATCTGAGCCCAGCCCTCTGAGGAGGGGCCTGTCCTGGCTCCAGAACAGGGATCAGAGGCTCCAGGGGCCCTCATGCCACTGTGCTCCAAACCCCCAGCCCATCTCTGCCTGGGCTGACTTCCTGGCTGGGCCTCCTGGGGTGAGGACTCGGGTTCCCAGCCCCTGGGCTGAGCCCCCAGACAGCACCATGTGAGAGCCCCGGCCTGTCCCTCCACCCAGACCGGAGTGCCTGGCCGCCCCCCACTCCCACTCAACATGGTTCCCACACGCTGGTCTCTGGGCCATTCAGGGGATGCCCTTTGTGGACATGCAGAATTTCTATGAATATAGTTTTTTGTAAGCATTTTGTAACAATTTGGGTTTCATAGTAACTGTGTTACTTGCCAATCATTCTAGGCTGATGTAAATAAATTTCCAAGCAAATCCGATTATTTTCCTTTTTAAGACACTGTGATATATCAAAGTGCACAGTTTGCTGTATGAAGTAATATGGTTTTAAATTTTAAATAAAGAAATGTTTCTAGAAAACAGGGCCCCCTTGAGGTGTGTTTGCTGCTTCTCTTCTCTCCTTAGAACCAGAGGGTGCTGGGCAATTGAGTTGTAACATCTTCATGCAGGGCTGGCTGAGTCCCTGCAGGAGACCCCTAGTGATGAGCGGGGGCGGGGGGGGGGGGGTTGCTCCAGCCCAGGCTCCTGGTTCTCATTTCAGATCTCCAAGGTGTAGTGTCCATCCTTGACATCATCTGACCTCTCTCTCTTCCCTTCTCATGGACACGTCCCTGCCCGACTCATCTCTATCCACGTAACTACCTTAGGAGCTGTCACGTCCTTATGTGACCCTGTGCCCTTGGCCACAGTTGGGAAAGTTGAATGGGCCTCTTATCCAAGCTTGGCCAATCAGAGATCTTTCCTGAGTGTTTTCAAGCTGGAAATGAGAAAACCCTAAGTCGGTTGCCCTCGGGAGATGGAAACCTCACACAACACCAGGGCTCCGGACAGGAGATTTTAAAGCAAGAATGGATTGAACACGGATGTTTACAAAATCAATGGAAGAGGGGAGGGAGCAAGGCCAAGCTGGGTCTCCAGTGGCTCCCAGAACAACACAAAACTGACTCACCAGGGGGGTGGCCGCCTCTGAGACTGGGACTGTAGCCGTGAGGCAAGAACACACGCCCAGCCGCAATCCAGGGTTCCGAAAGCCTGGATCAAGAAGCTGCTACTGCATTGCGATTGCTTGTCATCACCCAGGGAGCTGGAAATGGATACTGGAGTGATGCCGCTGAAAAACCGCATGTTCTCGAGACAGAAACAGCCCAAAAGGGGACAGGAAATGGCCTCTGCCTCACTTCTGCCTTCCAAATCTCATGCAAATGGGTTTAATGGGTAGAGACTAATTTGCATCCAGAACCCTCCATGTTCCCCTATGACATCATCACAATCGTAGATAATATCTAGTGAGCACTTCCTATGAGGTAGGTGCTGTGCTAAGTTGTTGCCACATATTATCTTCTTTCATACTCACCTCAGACCCTGACACAGCTCAGACCCTGACTACATGATCTTTCAGTCCAAATGTCCACCACCATTGACTCAGTTTCTCGGTGTCCCCATTCTGGTTCCGTGAAGAGTGACTATGAGTGGATGGGCTTGGGTTTGTTGGTCACCTGTGGTCCAGTCAGCTGTGGCTAGAGGGAGTGAAGGGTCACATAATACAATCGTGATGCCCAGGCTGTTTGCTTTGGGAGGGTTGAGAAGACTGGAAAAGCCCAGAGAAAGCTATGTTGGTTAGGCAGGCCTAAAATATGCATCCTCCTGTTCTGTCAGCTGGCATGTGCCAAGTAAGCCAAGCCAAGGCCCCAGAAATGCCTGTAGAATGGAGAGGAGGCCAGGACCAGGTGGGCTACAGCGTCTGAGAACTCTGGTCTAGCCTGGAGACACAGCCCAAGAAGGAGCTTTGAGCTTGAGCCAGGTAAGAGTCAGGGAAAGGCCTTGGGTTGGAGGCCATCTGTCAGCCATTGGAGGGCAGAGGTAAGGTCCATCCCCTATGAGTGAACACACGGGGGTTCAGGGTGGATTCCAGGTCCAGCAAGGAGAGGAGTAATATGGACAAAAACAGGGAAGAGACCACAATAGGAGTGAAGGAACAGGTAGAGTACCCACTCATCTACCCACCCAACCATCCACTCACTCATCCATCCATTCATCCACTCATCCATCCATCCATCCACTCACTCATCCACCCATTCATCCACTCATCCATCCATCCACTCATCCATCCATCCATCCATCCATCCACTCATCCATCCGTCCACTCATTCATCCATCCATCCATCCATCCACTCATCCATCCACCTACTCATCCATCCATCCACTCATCCATACATCCACTCATCCATTCATCCATCCATCCATCCACTCATCCATCCATCCATCCATCCATCCACTCATCTATCCCCATTCCCATGAATGTCTTCCATACACCTATGATTCCTCAACCAATCCATCTACCTATCCATCTACCTGTCCACCCACCCTCAGTCCATCCATCCGTTCAGCCATCCATCCATCTATCCATCCATCTATCCATTCATCCATTCATCTTTCCATTCAGAGACTTAAACAAATATTTTTTTTGTCCCAACTCTACCACCTACTAGGTGTATAACCTTGAACAAGCAACTTCACATTCCTGAGCCTCAGTTTCCTCATCTATAACACGCATGATCATCAAAACCTCCCCCTCGTGGCGTGGTTGTGGGGGTTAAATAAGAAAACCACATTAAGTACTTAGCACAAGGCTGGGCATATCATAAGCCAACAATAAGTGACAACAATTTTTATTAAGAAAAAGGAGGAAAAGGAAAGGAGAGTTAAGACCTACTGTATGCTGAGCCCTCTCAGGATAGAGTGGCGAGCAGTGAGGGGAGACTCCTCCCCCCTGGCTCAGAGCCTGGCCCAGAAGCCCATCTGTGACCCTCCAGGCTGTGGAATAGGGCCAGCCAGGCATCTCGGGGTAGCGGGTGGCCCTAATTGTCTTTGCATTGGGCCGGGAGAGGACGGAAGCTCCCCGGCCCCCAGCCTCTCTGAGAAGCCCCCACCTCTGCCTCTCAGAGCCCACCTCCCCCTGGCTGTCTCTCCCAGGCATGGAGCGCTCTGTCTCCACAGCTCTGTCTCCAGGAGGCAAGGAAACAACACTGGGCCTTGCCTGTCACTCCCACCCCACCCCCAGGAACAGGGGGTGTTGCTTCTCTCCCTACCAGGAGGCTCTCACTGCTCCCTCCCCAAGGAAGGAAATGGAGCCCACATCACCAGGCAGTTGGTACCAGCCCAGCATCACTGCCAGCACTTTATACCCATTTCCCATGGACTGAACAATGACCCTCTCAAGCAGCCACTGTTGTAATCGCATTTCACAGTTAAGGAAGCAAAGGATCAGAGAAGTGAGTGGACTTGCCCAAGGTCACACAGCTAGTCAGTGTGGCACTCCATACGCAGAGTTGGGATACGAAATGTGGCTATCTGACTCCCAAACACATTCTCTCTCCATTCTGCCCCTCCCAGGACCCTCCCCCTCAAGAGGGGAGGTTCCTCCCTGCCCTGCCACCTCCTGACAGAGGAGGGGCAAAGAAGGGAGAGGAGGAAAATCAGGAGGCCAGGCCTGAGGTGGGAGCGGGGGCAGCCATGTGACTCGCGGCTCAGGCCCAGGTGCTGTTAGCTGAGCCGTTTCTGCCTCAGCCTCTCCTCCGCCAATGCTCTTCGTGCTCCTCAGTCTCCAGGCACCAGGACATTGGCTCCTAGTCCTGGTGCACCAGGCCCCCAGGAGCAGAACCTTGCAGAAGGTTCCTCAGTCAGGGATCATTGTGGCAAGAACAGAGACTGTCTCTACCTGAAGCAAAAAGGGACTTCCTTATAAGGGGTCCGATGGAAGCACAGTCAAGCTTCTCTCTCTCTTTCTCTCTTTCCCCTCCGCCCCCATGTCTCTGTCTCCTTTCCTTGTTCATAGCAGGAAATGGCCACCTCAGTCCTGGTTCCAGCTCCCCCTGCTCCAGGGCCCAACAGCAAATGCCTACAGTGAAAATGTCCCAATTCCAAACCGCCTGCCCACACCTGCAGCAGAGGGCGCCGGATGGGGACGCGCTCAGTGAAGGATGCATAGGTGAGAAGGGGCTGGAAACCCGCACGTCTCAAACTTTAACATGCACACAGATCCCGGGGGGATCCTGTTAAAATGAAGGTTCTGGTTCAGTGGGTCTGGAATGGACCAGAGATTCTGCGTTGCTGACAAGCTCCAGGCGAGGCTGGACTCCACCGCCCATGCAGGAAGGAGAAGCTGCAGAGGGTGGCGGTGGTGTGGCGCCGGCCGCTGGGGACCCTCCTGCTAGGGAGGCCGGTCCCGTCCACCCCACTCAACAGCAGCTCAGGGCTGGACCCGCCCCTTCTCACCCCTCACTCTCCCCATCTGAAATGCTCATTAGCTGAGCCCCTCACCTCACACCCCTCTTCTTCCCTCTCATCTAGCCCCAGGATATCTAGGTTGAAGGGGATAGCCAGAGTCCCTCCAGGTTCAAGGTCACTCTGGAGTTTAACTTCCTAGCCTCTGCCCCTTGCCCTGTGTCTTCTTTAAGCTTCACTTTCCTTGCCTGCAACATGGGGAGACTAAGACCCACCTCAGAGGCTTGTCATAGGGATTGGATGGATTGTACCTGCCTAGCATCTGTACAGCTCAACCAATGACAGCTTTCATCACGGAAGGAAAGGATCAAATGACTGGACCCCTCCCCAAGATGCCAAGAGCCAGACTAGCCAGGCACAAGGAATCAGAAAACAAAGGTGGCCAAACACTCAGCTTTTAAGTTCAAAGGTCTGGGTCCTGGTCGAAGACCCAAAACGTCTGGAGGACACAGGATCCCGTTGCCCTTCCACCACCTTGCAAGTTAGGCCAAAGATTCCACAGGCTGGAGGAGGGAACCCAGAGCAGGACTGCCAGACAGAAATGGAGCGAGGTGGAGGGACCCCCAGGGTGGGCCTGAGCATGCACACTCAGCTGCAAGCCCCAGGAGCTTCAGGGAGTGGATCCCACTCTCCACCTGCAGGAGGCCGGTAGCGAGCCCGGGGATGTGCCTCGCCAGACTTCCTTCTCGGGGCCTCCATGCGGACACCTTCCTTAGCACCCAGGAGGCTCCCACTGGCCAGCTTGCACAATAGGAGCCATCTGGACCCTGAGGATTCACCTGGACCCCACCCTCCCCACGCCGTGTGACCAAGCCCTCTTTCATTCAATCAGGAAATTGGGGCTCCATCCTGAAGACTTAGTGGGAAGGTATTTGCATGGTAAAGGATTCCCCCATTCAGACAAGTGGGACTCGACTAGAGGTTTCCCTCTGAGTTGGGGGAACAACCCCTTTCTCCATTATTTTATTCATCATCATCATTATTATTCTTGTTGTCGTTATTTGTGCTTCTGAGGCAGTCACTGCAGTCCTGGTGGCTTGGAGGTGATGGGACAAGATGGTTCTGAAGCAGATTCTGGTTGGGTTCTTTTTTGGCCTCTAGGTCGGGGGAAGTCCCATCCCACATAATTCTACTCTTGATGTCAAGGGCTCCCTTTCCTTTGCCTGTAGTCATCTCATCCTGCTCGAAGCACTGAAGTCTGAGACCCACTGAGCAGGCTCCCACCCCCTACAGGTCCCCACCACCCCCTGGGTCAGGGACCCACCCTCTCTCCTGCCATCTCCCAGGGCAAGGGCCTCCCGTCACTCATGTCGGGAGACAGGGACTCAGAATCAGAGACAAGCTTCAAGTTAAGCAGGAGACCATGGACCATTTATAAGCCTTAGTTTACTCACCTGTGGTGTGGGGATGCCCATTTTGACCTCCTCGGGGAGCTCATGGGAGAATGAAAGAAAAAGCTGCCTCTGAAAGCACACGTTAAGTGCGAGGCATCAGGCTCACTATCTGTGAGGGTCCTTCTCTGCTCGTCTGTCAGTTCCCCTTCTCCCACTTCTGTCCCCCGAGGTCCATGAGGAATGAGCCAGGAGCAGGAGGAGGTCAGGGCCCGGGCACTCCTCGGCCTGCAAGTTGCCATTCCAAGAATCAGGCTGGGCTGGGGCAGGCGGCTCCCCCGGGCCCTTGATGGCACTTCCTTGGGAAACAGAAGCTGAGTGTTTAAGAAGCATCTGTCATTATGGAAACAAAGTTGCCAGGCCATTTTTTCTTTTACTATTTTTACTGCGGTTTCATTATCTTATGCAAATGAGGCCGCTGATGAAGTCTTTCTGCGGGGTGGCCCATGCTGGGACCAGCTCCACCGAGGGGATTTATTGCCTGCCTTGGCCTCCAGACAGGATGTGGGATGAGGAGGCCCCGTGGAGACGGCTTCCGGAGCAGCCACCCCACCCTGGGACACGCGGCTTCCTGCTAGACAGGCCTGCACGTCCTGCCTCCGACCCAGGAGTGTCCTCATTCTTTATTTCCAAAAACCCAAATGTCAGCGCAGCCTGGCTCAGGCCTCTGTCCCCAATCCCTCAATAGCTGGAGCCACTTGAAGACTGAGTCGCCAGCACAGAAGGATGTAAGGGAAAAGGTGGGAAGTGACTGGGGACCTCTGGGTGCAGCTAGAACGTGAATCTCAGTTTCCCATAAAGGGGGAGGGAGCTGGGGTATGTATATCCCAATCTTTGGTCTAGGCTGGCCCCTGGAGGTTGTTAATCTTGGGTGCTTCTGGCATGCCACAGGTGGCAAGGTGGGCTCTGGGGGAGGATAAAGTCTCAGGGAAAGCAGGGCAGGTGGTGACAGTCAGGCAGTCATGTGGAAGGGGTAAGGAAAGGTGAGATGTGCAAGACACTGACAGCATCTGCTCTGATCTCGTTTTAGAGATGAGCAGCCTGAGGCTCAGATGGGTTAAACCACTTGCCCAAGCTCCAGCGAGGAAGCAGTGGGGCAGGGTTAACCCAGGGCTGTCTGCTCGCCCAGCTCAAGGAGCCACCAGTGCCTCACTACCTCCTGGCCCTCCACCCCCAACCCCTGCTCACAACACAGGCTCCCAGGCTTCCTGCCAGGCCTCCCACATGCTCCTTCCTGCAGCTCTGGCCTCGCTGAGAGCACCCCCAGGCCCTGCCTTCTCCAGGCTGTCTCCCTGTCCATTTTCTCCCAGCACACGCTCACCCCAGTGAGTCCAGCAGCTCCCAGATGTGGGGAGATTTTCCTCCAAGAAGGGGCTGGCCTCTGTCCAGTCCTTCTGGCCCAAAGGCTTTTCTCTTAGTTTGCCATGAGGATCAGCTGCCCCTCCTTCCCCCAATTCAGCCTCGGATCACTAAGAATTTTCTAAAGTCTGATAAGCCATCCTCTTGGACAGGAAGAGGTCCAAGCACTTCATAAGAGCCTCTGCCCCACGTGGGCACTTTCCTCTACAGGGCAGTCCGACTCAGCCCCACGTTTCCCAATGGCTGGGCCATCGTAAGACGGAAGATATGGAAAACCAGAAGTTTCTCATCCCCCCTCACTGGTGCGGGAGGATGAGGCCACAGCAGGTACCATGACCCCAGTGTCACTGGCTCTGTGCCCTCTTGTATAGCCTGACCTCCAGGCCCCTACAAAGTCTAAGGGACAGGGACCCCACACTCAGATTCACCCTCTCACCTGATGACCAAAAGTTTCAAAGCTTAGTGCTCAACCCTTTCTTCTCCAGGAGGGGTTGTCATTAATAACAAAATAATAATAATACGTTCCAACTAGTTGAGCGACAATCTCAGACCTAGTACAGTGCTCAGCACTCTGCCTACCTCATCTCACAGAATTTTCTCCATAACCCTATGAGCTAGGGGATATTCTCCCCACTTTACAGATGTGGAAACTGAGGCTGAGAGAAGTAGACTAACGTGCCCACAACCGTGCAGTGAGAACCAGAATGAGGCCCCCAGGCTGCACGTCCATTTCATAGAGTGGATAGAGTAGATGAATAAATGAACGAGTGAATCAGAAAACAGTCAATAATCAATGCTGTTTATAGGCCCTAGGGAACTTCTATGCTTATAGAAAAAAAAATCCAAACTTGATTGGGCCAAAAAGGAGAATTACTAATTACAGTCACTCATAGGAACGACCTACCATTTATGTCTAATTGCAGTGCAGCCCAATAACAATTATGCACATCAATAAATGTGTCAGATTAACTTGCTTGTAAGTTTTATTCGATTGCAATGCTCAAACCCGTTTGTGGTTGCTCAGACTCGGGAGGCTAGGGCCGTCCCGCCTGGTCCTCTCAGTCACTTTTGGAAATGAAGAGGACCTTTGGTGCTGGAAGGGAAGGGGGAGATGGGAGAGAAGAAAAGCATGCCTGTCGTCCGCTGCAGCGTGCCTGCCCCTGCAAGCTTGGAGAAGGCAGTTTGGCAGGGGGTCTTTGCAGGGCGAGCAACGTCAGGAGCCTCCCCTCCTCTCTTCAGTGCCAAAGGCAGCTTCCTAATTAGAACATCCATAACCCTCAGCATCTGCTCCAAGAGAATTCAGCTGCTCCAGGATGGAGAAGTCCATTAACTTTATTGCACAAAACGTCGGACGTGCTTTTAGACAGAGGATCACTGCCAAGTGAGATAAACGGCCAGGACCTGCCAGAGAGTCAGGCCAGAACTTCCTGCAGTCCCCAGCTGGGTCCTCGGGACTCCCTCCCCATCCTTGCCCAATGCCTTGGGTGGTGCTGCGTCATCCTGGGAGGCTGGAGCTGGGGAAATTGTGAATTTCAAATGCAGGTGCAGCCCGAGCACCCTGGCTTTCCTGGCGCACGCCCGCAGCCTGCTGAATGTCAGTGCCAGACAGGCGCCATCTGACTCCCAGAATGCATCAGGATTCCCACCCCATCCTTCCCACAGCAGCAGGAGTTGGATTAGCTGGTGTCACTGGGAGCAGTGGAGCAAGGTCGCTAAGAACAGGCTTCGGAATCGGATATTCCTGGGGCTGAATCTCAGCTTTACCGCTTAGAAGTGGCTGTGTGACCTTGCAAAAGTGGCTTACCATCCTGAGGCTCTTCTGTGAAAGGGACTGAGTAGTACCCACCTGCGGGAGGGTTAAATGAGATGATGCCGGGGATCCTTGGTGCGGTGCCTGACACATAGCAAGGGCTCTGGAAATGAGAGCACCCCTTCCAAGTCTCCTGTGTGGAAATGGAGAGGGGACCAAAACCCACCAAGTGTGCAGGGGAGAGTGAGGACCAGTCTGGAGCCAGACAGTCGTGGGTTCTAATCCTAGCTCTATCATCGGCCTTGGTCCCGTAGGCCCTCAGTTTCCTCATCTGTAAAATGGGGTTTCTCTGGACCTTGGTCCCTGTCCTCCTTTCCTCACTGGAGAATCAAAAAGACATGGAAATGCTTCGAAGCCACCACAGGGACAAAGGAGCAGCATTATTACTCCTGTTACTTTGGTTGACAACCTAATGTCTCGTGCTCCCTGGGACCTGCCAGGCCCGAGGCTGGCTGCTGGTTGGGCCCTCCCCAGCTCCCCAGCCTGGAATTCATCTCTTTCTCAGTGCCCCACGCCGCAGCCCTCCCGCGTCATCCTGGGCGGCCCAGATCCCCATGGGAGCGGCTCTCATGAATGTCTCACCAAGTGGGCCTCCTGGGCCTCCTTTCTCAGATCTGGATTCTTCTTAATATGAATAATTAGCAGAAACCGTCTAAGGAGGTGGCAGCAGCCATAGCAATGGACCCCAGCGATTTCCGAGCCTCGGGGAGAGCCCAATTTCGCTCCAATCCGAGTGCTGTAAATTCCCATCAAGCTAAGAAAATATAGTGCAATTTAGAAACACTGATACGGCAATAAAACACAGATCTCCAGCAAATGGAATTCGGCAACATCTAAAAATGGAGCCATACATTACTCCGCCTGCAAACTCACTCCGGGGATGCGATGCTGGGAGGAGCTGGGGGACGTTTATTTCACGTTGATCTTTCTTTTCTGGATGAAGGCAGGGCCGCCCGCAGCTGGGCCCCAGGTGACCCTCTCGGGCCTCTTCTGTGGGTCCAGAGAAGGGTCCAAGGAGAGCTCCCCAGCCAGAGAGGAAGTGGGGCCCGGCCTCTGTCATCCAGAGGCTGCTGGGGGGAGTGTGCCCAAATGGGTGGGAAGGGAGGGAGGGAGAGAAACTTAGCGCATGCCAGTTAGTCCTTACAAGTGGCTTTCAAAGGAAATGTGATGGTTCTCACTCATCGCATGAGGATACTGACAATCAGAAGCAAAGGGACATGTTCAAGGTCACTTGGGGACAGGTGGTAAAAGCGGGATTTAAACCCACGTCTGTCTGCCTCTTTGTATGCTACGTGCCATCTTATCCCCAGCCCAGGACACAGCCTTTCATGCCACAAAGGCTAAAACTGAGCCATCCCTGCTCACTGCCTTCTGGGAGGGCAGGTATGACCGCAGTCCACAAATGCGTTTGTCACTCTGCTTCCTGGGGTCATTAGCCCCACTCTGTAACCCAAGAAGCGGGAAGAGGGACCCTGATGCCGTCCTCTGCCTCCTAAACTGAGGTCAGGGAGACTGAGGTCCCCTTGGGGAGGATTTATGGGTAGAGGGCAGACCCATAGCCCCCAGTAAACCCAACACCCCCACTTCTCCCCAGTCGAGGCCAGGGGGCTCCATTTGAGCTCTCTGGTCTGGGCACAGCCTCCTCCCTCCCCATCGGCCACACCAGCCAGACCAGCCTCCTCTCTTAACCTATTCTATCCCACCCTCACTTGTGCACACACGCACACGCACACCTGCACACACAACGCACACGCACAACATTCATTCCATCCGCCACACTTTTGCTTAGCTGGTCCCTCCCCAGACGGTGAACTCCACGGGAGCAGAGACTGGGGTGCCTGTGGCCCTTGACTGACTCCACTCAGGGACCCAACTAGTGCTTGGGACACTCTGGGGACTGCTTTCGAAGGCTCCCCTGGGTCCTAGCGAGCCCTGATGCCTGGAGCGCAATAAGGGCAGAAAAACGAAGGTGGACTCTCTGGAATCTGTGTGCTAAGAACTCCAGCTCTGGAATCAGACAGACCTGGGCTTCACTTTCAGCCTTGCTGCCTACTAGCTGTGTGATAACATGTGGACGTGACTTAATCCCACTTAGCCTCAGTTTCCTCATCTGCAAAATGCAGTCAATCACAGGTCCTGCCTGGAAGGGGAGTTGTGATGATTTAGAGAGATGATCCGTATACAGCACTTACCACAATAGTTGGCATACAGTAGGTGATCAATAAACTGCATTTGCATTAGTCAGGATAGGACAGGCTATGCTGCAGCAACAAACAGCCCCAATGGCCTTGGTGGCTTAACACGATGATGTTTATTTCTCTGTGGCTCTCCAACCATCTGGGACAGTTGTCCTCCATTGTGGAAATCAGTGACCCAGGCTGCTTCGATCTTGTGGCTCCACCATCTCAACCTTCTGTATAACTGCCTCGGCAAAGGAATAAATGGACTGAAGAATCACATAGTGCTTTTCGCTGCCTCGGCCTAGAAGGGACACATGCTACTTCCACCCACATTTCATAGACTAGAGCTGGACACGTGACCCTTCATAGCTGCAATTCAAGACAGGAGAGCGTCTCCCACTTCCCCAGGGTGGAGAAAAGACCCGAATATCGGTGAGCACCTGTTGTGTCTCCCACCATCCTTCATTGTTATTCTCCCTTCTCCGCATCCATGTCCAAGTTTGTTTAGCTAGACCCAGAGCCAGCTACATTCGGCCCAAGATGTTCATATTTCCTCCTCCGTGTCTGTCATGTGTCCTGCAAGTCAGCCAGCTGCCCCTCGGCTGAAGCCCAGCCCTGGCCCAGGGGAGATGGTTCTGGCAGAGGACGGGGTGCTTCCGGCGCCCTCCCCAACCGTCCCCTCCAATCCTTTTCCACTGACTGAAGACTCCTTGTCAATTTGTTGACAACAGAATTCAGACGGCTGACATCTGATTACAATTGCGCCTCTGACTGTCAGGGATAAATGTCTGTTGTCTTTAGGAAGATGTACGTTGATGGAGGTGTCAGCAAAGATAGTGGTGGCGGAACTGGACCCCTCCCCAGTGGGATGTCTTTTGTGGGCAAGTCAGACATTTCCAGCTCTGCACAGAACTCTGGCTTCTGAAGGTAGTGGAGGCAGGACCAGGGGGAAGATAGGTGAGGCTGCACAGGGTGCAGGGCAGGGACCCTGGAACCAGAAGTGAGTGACTTCGCTAGGTGAGGATGATGCGTGAAGCAGAGCTAGCAACCCAGACCGGAACTATTTAGAAGATGCCAAGCAGTTGGGCTGCAGGAGACAACGAAGGTCCCCCAAAGTAGAGTGCAGCAAGCCTAACAAGCCCAGGGAGCAGAACACAGTGCCAGTGTAGTCTTTGGAAATTTGATCTGAATTCTGGTTCTATCTCCCAAAAGCTGTGTGACCTTGGATTCATTGCTCAACTTCTCTGAGCCTCCTCAGTAAACAAGTGCTCAGAAGCCCCGCCTTGTGAGCTTCTTGTAAAAGTGCCATGAGACGGACATGAAATGTTCAGCACAGGGCTTGGCCCACAGCAAGACCTCAATCAGGGGTGAGCGGAAGCCTGGCAAGAGGGAGACAGAGGCCATTGTGGGGCTGCCGGGCCGCTGTAGCGGGCAAAGGAGGTCCCCTACTCAGATCGCTCTCGCCTGGGCGGTGCGCTCATTCCCTGTCTCGGTGCCTGTTAGCTGGTGATGACTCCCAGCCGTCTCCTTCTCAGATGCCTCCCCATGAGGCTAACTTTTCCATCTCCCAGCACCGGGAGCAGCTCAGGGCCAATGACCCACAAGCTGGACTTCAAAAGGCTCCCTGTCTCCCTCAGATAGGGCCAACTCCACGTGCTCTGCCTGAGGCTAGACTCCTGCTGAGACGGTGCCCTCGCCCCTGCCTCGTCCTGCTCCCTCAGTCCCCGTCTCCAGAGAGCATTGCAACACCAGAGTCCCCATCTCAGGCTCTGCTTCTAGAGAATCTAAGACAGACACCAAGTGGGGGTCTAAGAAACGAGCTCTAAGGCCCCAGGGTGGCCTGGAGCCTGCCGTGACCTGGGGCTGGCCCACGCTGAGCCGCCAGACAGGCCTCCCGCCCAGACACCTGGCTCTGTGCCCTCGGGTGAGCTCTGATCCCCGGCCTGGGGGCCTGGCCCCGAGCTGGAGCGGGTCAGGGCGTTGCTTGTGAGCTTCAGGGAGAGAAAGAGGGGCAAAGCCCGGAAGAAGAAGGGAGCGCGCCCCCCCATTTCTCTATTTATCCCTTCATGCGTTGACGCCTTGTCGCCACGTACTTCAACAGGATTTGAGAAGCTTAAAACTAAATGCACTTAAAAGGGAACGCTTGTAACAGCAAAATAGCACAAAAACCGTGTCAAAGGACTGAAATATTTTTATTTCCTTGGAGGCTGACTGGGATAATGAAGGCAGAGCTTCTTACTCAGATCACCAGGAAAGCGGTTGTTGGAGGCACGGCCCCCGAGGAGTCAACGCATCTCTTAATTCCCTGGGAATTCCTCCTGGAGTCTATGTCCTTCTCAGACAGCCTCCCTAACCCCAGAACAACGCCTCCTGCCTGTCCATGGGGAAGGGAGGGGATGCGGGACCTGAGCAAAGTCCTCTCTATCCAGGCACTCACTGTGCCCCTCTGCACAACAAGAGGGTTGAGCCTGAAGACGTTGGGGGGGCGTCTCCAGCTCTGATGCTCAAGCACCCAGTGGCCAGCAGCTCCCGGGGCCTCAGGCAAGTGGAATGTGAATTCCGCATCCCCAGGCCCAGGGGTGGGAGGTGCAGGCTCTAGGAGATGCTGAGGGCCCAGCTGTGAGTCAGGAGCTGATGGATGAGGGCAAGGGGGTTGGGTACAGGCTCCAGCTGAACCAGGGATGGAAATAGCACAGGAGAGAGAGATCCAGGCAGGAGGATGGAGGGGCAACCTGGAGGCTCAGAAGGGGGCTGGAACAACGGAGCGCCTGTCCCACCAGGAAAGTTCGGCCAGAGTTGGGGTTGGAGCCAACAGAATTGGACAGGGACAGATAGACCTGTCCTGGGCTGAGGGGGCATGCAGCAGGCAGAAGAGAACACGGGGGCCCTGGGCCAGGGGTTTCCAGGGTCTTAGCCTGTTGCTGATCACTTAGCAGGAGGCAGGACTACGCGCTTGACCTGCATCCTCCCCTCTAATCCCCCAGCTCTCTGAGATGGATCCCACCATTAGCTCCATCTCAGAGGTGAGGCAGGGGTTAAGACACTGGTCCAAGGTCACCTGGCTGGTAGGAGGCAGTCAGCTTATGTCCCGGGTTACTTCTGACCCCAAGCCAGTGCTATGAACCTCAGCTGTACTCCAGGTGTCCCCCGTCCTGGGAGAACCCCAAAAGAAGCGGGGTCTCACTTTGCTAATCTCACCCATTTTAGGTACCACATTTGTGTTCTAATTTGCCTGCGGGAGCTAAGCCCTTCACCCTAAGGGCACTAATGGGGAAATGTGAGGCGCTGGATTAGGCCTGGGCCAGGGTGGGGTGGGGGAGAATTTTGGCAAGGTGGGGCCTGTCTGCGGGGACCCCTATCTGATCTAGAACCTGACTCCCACCCCAATCTCAAGATCTCTGCCGTAAACATCTGCATCTCCCAGGACCAGCAAGGCTGCCTCGGAGTCTCAGGGCGCCCTTGTTGGCCACGAGCGCTCCTGGTGTCCTGTTGGCACAAGGGAGACATAAGCTGCATCTGCCACTTCAAAGTGTTTCTGAGAAGTGCCGAGGCGGCAGGAGCGTGGGAGCTGTCGGCGCGAGGGGACTAGCGGGCTGGCGTGTCTCATTCTGCAGGCAGCCCCGCTCCGCGAGCTCAGAGACAAACGGCATGTCACGAGGAGCATCGTTCAGGCCCACAGCGGCCCTTGAAAGTAAACCCAGGGGAGGCCGTGGGAGACAAGTGGCTGCTCTCCAGGAATGGCACATACCAGGCAAGGCGAGAGGGATCCCTGAGGAGCCGAGGCAACCAGTGCCCAGCCCAGTCTGGGGCCAGCATCAGAGGCCTGGAGAGCATCACCCCGACCTTCTGGCACTTCAAGAGCCCCAGAGAAATTCCACAGTCACCACCATGCCAGGCCATGAGGCTGGTAGTCATTGTCCCTCTTCCACAGCTAGGGAAACTGAGACTCAAATGAGAGGCTACAGTTAAGAGGGAGGTTAAGAATGTGGGCCCTGGACCACACTGGTTGGTTCAAATCCTGACTCTACCACTTCCCAGCTGTGTGTCCTTAGGCAAGTCCCTTGACCTCTCTGAACCTCAATTTTCTCATGTGTACTATGAGAGAAATACTAGTACTTCTCCAAGAGGTCACTATGGGAATTAGATGAAAAATGGAACTGACATGTCAGACCCGTAAGTCTTTGATATATGGTAGCTTTGGTGATTATCAGATTATTCAGGTCAATTCAGTTCAATACTTATTGACCACTTGGTTGAACTCATTAAAGTATAGAGTCAAAATAAACCAACTCTATTCTCCTGGTTGATGATAATGCCGAACTCTCCCCTCCTAGGCCGCTTGCTCTGGTGTTATGTGGATGCAGCTCCTGGACCATATAAAACCTGGGAAGGCAAGGCCACTCCAAAGTCACCATCCCTTCCACCCACCCCTCGCTCCATCCTCAGAGAAGGATGGAGAGCCAGTCACACACAAGGCTCTACTCCTGCTGGACTCCAGGGGGCCTGGCAGGGGTCCAGGTAGGGGAGGTCCCAGGTAAGCTTGGGAGGCGAGACTGGATGGAGTCCAGCACCCAAAGACCAGACGCCGGGTGAGAAGGTGGGAGTGAGCAAGGGCAGGTGGAGTCGGGAAGTGCAGCTCAGGAGGTGAGAGATTAGAGGTGATTTGGGGGGGGTGCCAAGTCAGGGAGACTCAGGATCAGAGATTAGAAGGGACCTTGAAAGGGCAGGACTGGAGGTGAGAGTCGGAAGGGAGAGCTCGAACAGGACTCCTGGAGGCAGCCGTTGGAGGTGAGCCCCGGCAGGTCAGACTCAGAGGTCCGAGGCGGAGGGAAGATAGAGGGGGTGTGTCTCGGGGGGGTGTGTTAGTTTCCGATGGCTGCTGTAACAAATGACCAGCAGTTAGTGGCTTTAAAACAACACATTTATTTTCTTACAGTTCTGGAGGCCAGAAGTCCCAAACCAGCTTCACAGGGCTGCAGTCAAGGCGTCAGCAAGGCTGGTCCCTTCTGCAGCCTCTGGGGGAGAGTCCATTTCCTTGCTCTGTCCAGCTTCCAGAGGCCGTCCACATCCTTCCGCCTGTGTCCCCTTCCTCCATCCCCACAGCCAGCAGCACAGCATCTTCAAAGCTTTTCCTCTCTGTCCCTTTGCCCCGTCATCATCATACCTTCTGACACCGGCTCCTCCTGCCTC
Source organism: Equus asinus (assembly GCF_041296235.1). Lineage (NCBI taxonomy): Eukaryota > Metazoa > Chordata > Mammalia > Perissodactyla > Equidae > Equus > Equus asinus. The sequence goes on from NC_091794.1 coordinate 85,864,399, forward strand.
CCTCTTGTAAGGAACTTTGTGATTGCGTGACTCCCACCCAGATAATCCAGGATAATCTCCCCATCTCAAAATTCGTAATTGGAGCATATGTGCAGAGACCGTTCTGCCATTTAAGGTAATAGTCACAGGTTCCGCAGATGAGGATATGGCCATCCTTGAAGGGCCATTATTCAGCCACTACAGGAGGTGAGAGGTTGCAGGCGAGCCTCAGGTTTTAGATAACTAACAGACGAGATCCCTCCAGGAAGGAGAGAGCAAATTGCACCGAAGACCCAGACCCCAGGAGGTGGGGTCAGTGCAGGACCACAAGTCCAGGACTTGGGAGACAGAGCCCAGCCCTGGGCTGAGCAGGGCCTGTGGAGGTGGTGGCCGAGCCCAGGAGGTAGAGGACCAGGCAGCCACCACAAGACAGCAGGGCTCTGTCACACTTGTGGCTGCTTTAGCAAACCAAGGCTCCGGGCTGGCTTCTGCCCAGGGCATCTCAGAGGTACCCTGGCAACAGGGCAGTTGTCAGTGGCTGGGGCCGCAGAGGCTCAGGCCACAGGTCCTCACTCCCATGCCCGGCCTGGGCTGTTTCAGTCTCTGCCTCACGCACCCGCTGTTGCACCAGGAACAGCCGGTCTGCTATGTATCTGCAGCTGGACCAGGAATGCTCAGTGAGCTCGGGGTGGGGGTGGGGGTGGTCCTGTGGATCTGGGAACAACACAGACCCTCCTCCTGCTGCCCTTAGTAGCACACCCTGGCGGTGTCTTCAAGACACCCTGAACGTTAGAACATAATGTGAAAAATGTGCCTGGGCAATTTCATCGCTCCTGTCCTGCACAGCATCCCCGGTACCCAGGCAGGGCTTTGACCAGAGTAAACCATCGAGGAAGCTGCCCACGTGATCTGGGTCTTTGGTGTTCTCAGAAGGTTCCTGGGCTGAACCACAATTAACTCTCTTTCCCTATGTCTCCGTTCCTCAGTTTCTCTCTTTCTCTTCTCTTCTCTTTTCCTCTCCTTCCTTCCTTCCTTCTTTCCCTCCCTCCTTCCTTCCCCCCTCCCTTCCTTCCCCTCTCATCTAATTTCTCCCACCACATTCCAGTCAAGAATCCAAGGCAGCTTATAACAATACAGATGTTCAATGAACATTAGGGAAGGGGAAATGAGAGCAGGCAGATTCAGAGCATGGGGTCAGGATAGAAAATACAAACCACACAACCCACAAGCTACTAGAAGGAATTCGGCTCCCGGCCAAAGCAGAGGGAAAAGGTATCTGTCACCGGGTTTGGGGCCCACAGGAGAAAAGCAAGAATGCTGCACACGTGTTCTTGGTCTGGAGCCCGCTGAGCCACTGGAATGCCCTCAGCAACAGCAGACGTAAAAGTCCCGCCCTGAAACCCCAGCCCGTGAGCTGGCCATGTTCTCTGGGCCTGCAGCCTGACCCCCTCGGGAGACAGACGGCAGGGATCCAGGCCCCGGATTCCCACCCGAGCCCACAGGGACAGCCTCCCTCCCTGGCCCTGCAGCTGGTGCCCAGTGGACCGAGCTGGCGCCTCTCCCACAGGGCGGCCGCTGTCCTGCCCCTGTGGACCTGCTAAGAATCAGAGCGGGGAAGAGGGAAAGGAAGGCACGTTTACCCAGCTCCTACTGCGTGCCAGGCATTGCATCACCCCTTGAGACTTCCCAACGACTCTTTCCCACTTGCCTCTCTGCTGCTCCCTCTGCCTAGAATGTTCTTCCTCCCATTTGCCATTGGACAAACTCCTCACACCCTTCAGGCTCAGCTTACATGGGGTTTCCTCACTGGGGGTCCCCCAACCATCTCTCCATCGTGCTCCCTATCCTTCCCTCTCCACTTTCTTTTCCTTCACAGCACGCATCCCAATTTATGAGGCTTTAGAAATGCTTGTTAAATGTGCACGTCTGCCTTTGCTTCTGCTCTCTGTCCTTCTGTGTGTCTGTGGCATTGACGACAGTGCCTGGCACCTAGGAGATGCTCAGTAAAGACTTGTTGAAGGCGTGAGGGAAGGAGGAAGAGACTACTTCCATTTACCTGATGTGTCTCTGGAAAATTCAGTCACTTCTCAAGGTCACACGGCAGGGAGGAGCTGGAGCCAGCCCTGGAGCCCAGATTGTCTGGCTCCAAAGTCCGTTCTCTTTCCATAGCATTAGCTGCCCCGAGGGGAGCAGACCCCAGCCCAGGATGTGCACATGGGGACAGAGGAGGAGGTGGCCTGGTGGCGTCTCCAGCAGCCCCAGGCAGCAGGAAGATCTGCCTGGCTTTGAATCAATCCCGCCACAGGAAAATGTGCTGCAAGGGACATTTCCTGCCACCTGTTATTCATAAATTCTAGAAACATTTATTGAGCGCCAAACACTGAGCTCAGTGGCAAGGATCCAACAGTGAGCAAGACAGAGGTGGCCCTGCCTTTAGAGACCGTGGTCTGGAAGGGGGCTCCCCGACCTGCTCCCAGTGACACGCGGGAGCCGGCTCAAACCGGCTCGAGAGAGCCGATTGTTCATTTTTCAAGAATTTTCAAGCCAACTGTTAAGCACAACCATTATTAAAAATGAAATTATGTAAACTAACAACTATATGTATTATAAACAGAAGTAATAAATTCTCAAAACTCATTGCATCTTAGTTATTTCACTGTTATCTATGAACTTGAGGTTTTTACATCCCCTGAATCTGGAAACACCATATAAGGACATGTTGCTGTGCATCTCTTCTCAACTTCAAGTTCGGTGATGACACGTTTGTACTTTGAAATTGGAAGTATTTATACCGTGGAAGCTGGCAAATGCTGCCTATCGGGTTTTTTTGTTGTGTTTCGTTTTTTTGAGAGCCAGTTGCTAGACACTTACAACACCCCACTGCGCATGCCCCAGGATGTGGTCCAGGCCATCTTGGGCCATCTGAGCTCTTGGCTGGAAGTTGGTAGAGCTGGGAATCGGGGGAGGGGGGAGGCGGGGACCGTGGCAGGGGAACATGCTGACCCCCCATTCACTCCTCATTGGCCTCTGGGTGAGTTTACAGACAGGCCGGGCCTCCGTGCTCCACTTCCTCACCTCCGCGGCATAAAATCTGGGCCTGGCTGCTCCGTCTGAAAACAGCTGCGCCCTCAAAGCTTTCAGGGCCGATTCCCGAACACAGACACAGCTGGACCGCAGCTCCCTCCCTGACGTGTAACTAACTCTCACTTTACTCACATTCTCAGGAAAATTGATGATTTTCTGCTGTTTTATTACACTTGACGATAATTTAAAAGGCAGGTTTAGTGCGTCCATAAAACCGACTTTGCAACAAGCTTGTGATGGTAGAAAAATATATTTGGCCGGGGCCTATTGTTTGGAAATGTAAAACAGAGGCCAGGGAGGGCCCTCTGGAGGGGCTGTGCCTGCCAGCATCTTCTGCTCCCCGAACCCTGGCCCATGACTGTCCCACTTCTGGGAGGGGCCAGGCTAGCCTGGGTCTTTTTCCTGCAGGTCCCCGTCTCAGCCGGAGCAGAACGCCCCCTGCCTCCATCCCTGACCACCTGCTCACTGACCAACGATGCTGCGAACTTGCCCCAAGTTCTGGGGCACACCTGCATGGACCTCTCCGCGGAGGCCCTCCAAGGGCAATGCTGGCTTCTGAAAGGGAATTTATAGCCGGCTAATCAAAGCTTAATTACAGCAGCTCAGCGGGCTCCAGCAGGAACTCAGGCCGGAATGGTTTTGCTAGGAAACTTTTTATGAGCTTAAGCAGAAGCAGCAAATTAGCAAGAATGAGAGGAAAATGGTCCTGCCTTAACGGTGTCCCTGAGCTGGGAATCTGCAGACTCACTCTGCAGAACGTGGCTCTAGGGGGACGGCAGCGGGTGGAGTGCGAGTGTGGGGGCTGCCTGGATGTGGTCCCCTAGGGTCAGTGGGCTTGACCCACGTGACTCATGCTCCTGCCACCCTTGTGGTGGGGAACATGAGGTGGCCTGATACCTCTCCCCACCACCATCCACCCTCTCTCCATCGCTGCAGCCACCGGGCATGGCTGAAGGCCACCACACAGCCACGTGGCCTGGAGTCTCTCCTCATTCCTGGGCATCGCCCTCACCTCGATTCTTAACTCCTTCTAAGTGCTTCTGATCAATAAACTCTCCCACCTTCCTCCCAAGCCCCTCCACGTTTTAAAATTCTTCTCTGCAAATCTCTAATCCACCACTTACCTAACTCCTTCTCTCTTGCTCAGCCAAGGATCCCCAGAAAAACCAAAAGCCATTAGTTAGGAGTGCCGCCACACCCCTGAACCCACGCTGTCCTGCACACGCACCCCTCTTTTCTCCCTCCCTCACTTCTCTGAGGAGAAGCGATGTCAGAGCAAGTGAGAGCCAGGCAGACCTAGGTTTGAATCTTGTCACTGCCACCAACTAAAATGTCCTTTCTCAGGCAAGTAATTTAGCCTCTCTGAGCCTCAGCGTCCTTGTCTGTAAAATGCGGATATAAAACGTTTAACACGAGGTGGTTTTGAAGCGTAATATTCAATAATCCACGTGCGGTTAACACCGGCATATTGTAACATTCGATAAACGGTGGCTATTATCTTTACCTATAAAATGACAGCAGAAATCCACAGAGGTGACGGTTGTCCTCTCAAAGCGGGGGTCTGGGGTTCTAGAGCTCCCAGACCCCTGTGTCTGTTGGTCAGACCCCAAAAGGTGCTGGCTCTGCCACCGGACTGGGGAGAGGGTACCCCAAAGGAGAGAGGGCGAGAGCAGCATGGAAGACGAGTAAAGCAGAAGGCTGGGGGCCTCAGGACAAAGAAAGGCAGAGGCCCAGGAGTGGCGGTGCACAAGCAGGCACTGGGCGACAGCGGGTAGCTCCCGGGGGGTGCAGAGCAGGAGGGCGGGGGCGCACAGGGCTCGTTCCAATTGTCAGTTAACGCAGGCTTCAGGACGCAATAACTTGATTTACAAATTAAGAAAAGACTGAAACACGCTTTGTGGCGCTCTAGCCCACGAAGATGCTTGCTTTCGACTTTATGAACTTCTCTGACAATGAATAAAACCAGCCTGGCATGACAGGCGCCTGTGTTATTCGGCACGGATTCCTCATTTCTAGTGTCATCAATTACGATAATCAGATCACTGTAACACCGGCTGGAGCGGGGACGACACCGCCGAGGAGCAGGCGTGCGAGGCCGCAGCCCTTCAGAGGTGCTCGCTCGTGCTTTTAAAGCACCGGGAGACGGCTGAGAAGTGTGTGATTGCCCTTAAGTTTTAAATTACCTGCAATCATTAAAGTAATCTAGTTCATATTCATAAAGCTGTGATTATATTTTACATACCCCGTAAACACTTTATGAGAAAAAGCCACGATTCTGCAACAAAATAAAAAGCCTTGAGCTGGTCGTGTCAAGATGCTAGGACATGTCGGTGTGGAATCAGCCCAAAACACCGAGTTGGAGGTTGAACACTCACCACGGAACATATTCTGTGTCTCTGGGTTGGGCAGTGGGATGGGTTTTTGAAAGGATATTAGGCAGATAAGGAAGAGAAAGGATAAGGGAGGGGAAGACAGCCCATTTCCAGAACTTCCGGAATTGTCCTTGGCCCGTGTGTCTGGGTTACCTCTGTCCATCTGACCCATCTGGTACCGGTGTTAAAGGTCACCACTATCATGCAGCATGCCCAGCACCACGCAATGCATGCTGGGATCCTCTAGAAAAGGAACTCTTGCTACTCGCATTTCATAGATGGGCAAACTGAGGCTCAGAAAGGTTAAGTGATTTTCCTAAGATCACACAGTAAGTAGGGAAATCAGCGCCAACTCCAGGTCTGTGTGACTCTGAAGCTTACCCTCCACTTTTGTTTAGGTGCCTTGTCCAAGGTCATGTGGTAGCAGACTGGCACCCTCCTGGCTGGGTGGCAGGTCTGGCCTCACCACATTTGGGCATTTTTTATCATGCCCAGTCATATTGTGATAACATAACCTTGGCATTCAGTGGGATGTCCTCTGTGAAGTGTCACAAGCAATGCCCACTGGGCACTGGATCTGAAGCCAAGCATTCTACCAAAATCCCTGACTTTTAAAAAAATTATCTATTTCCTTTTTAAATTTTTTAACAGGATGCTTTTTTGACACTAATGAGGCTTAAGCCCAATAATGGTATCCTTCTTTTCCCACCAGAATTAGATAAATGGAGATAAAAATACCAGCTTTAGTACATAGCAGACCGTGGTTCAGGTGTCAGAGCCATGTGGCCTTGTCACGATGAGCCTCCTGCATCAACCTCCTGCCAAGCACAGCCCTGCCTCCCATGGGCAAAGCCTGCCCCACATAGGAGGGACAGGAGACAGAGCAACCTCTCTGCAGGCAGGCCGAACCCGGAGAGGAGGGGCCTGAGCTGAGCATGCTCAGTGCTTCACCCCAACCACCAATCAGAGGGCTTCCTCCTCTTCCCAAGGGCGGGAGAGGCTGGGCGGTGGCGAGCTAGGTCCCGGAGGCATAGTCCGGTGGAAATGCCTCCACCTGGAAACTGGAGTGGTGGCAAAAGATCGCTCCTCCCAGCCCACAAACAATAAAGACTCTTCTAGATAGGAAGAACATCATTTCATATCCCCTGGCTCCCCAGACCTTCCCTTCGCAAGTTCCCTTGGCTGCTCTGCACATTTGCTATGACTGCCGTCGTCAGGCACATCTGTGCCATTTCAGCACCTGCTACCTCGGAGGTTCCCAGGGCTGCTCGGTAACCATTATGGCCACATCCATTGGCTGGGAGAGGCTCATGGGGCAGGAGCCCACCATTGATGCAGGAGCTCCACTCCTTAGGGATGGGCCAGGGGCTGCTTCCAGAAGAGGTCATAACAAAGAGCTTGTGGTGGGTACTTAGCTTTTAGCCTTGTCTTGACCATTCTTCCCCTGCTGTGCTGACCACCCAGACTCCCACGAAGTCCCAGCATGACTTTGGTTGGAAAATATCCAAAGGACCCAAGGAAATCTCACCCCCTTAAAGTTCCAGGGGCAGATGTGGCTTTTCCAGGTGTGCACTCATCTGGGGTTTTAGTAAATAGTGGCCATTAGTGGGAAGGGGCTAGAGCTCCATGGGGCATCAGATGGTCAGAGCTTTAAGCAGCCCGAGCCTGCCCCTCTGTAGGGCAAGAGCTAGTCTGGAGTCTTCTCGTTTGGTAGCCATCATTCCACACACCTGCGACCTACTGTGAGGTCCTGACACCCCACGGTTGGCATCCCAGAACAGCAGAGAAGGAAGACAGAGTTAAGTTACACCTAGTATACATGGAAGATAGATGCCCAGGATGGCCTGACATCCACCCTGGCCACCAGCCTCAGGAGCAGGCTTGACACAGCTCAAGAGCAACAAACAGAGCTTGCCTCTTGCACCAACTCCAATCTATCAGTGTTGGCTGCCTGGGAGCGGTGTTAAGGAGGATTCTGAGGCTACCCATGGAACAAGGCAGGGCCCAGGTTCTCAGAAGTATGTACAGGTTCAGAGCAAGGCCAAGATGCCAAATGCTCATCTAAAGGCCCCTGAGCTTTCTGGACTGTTTTCTGTCCCTTACTCTACACTCAGACCACCACCAAGTCCTGTTGACTCTACCTCCTAATACCACTCCTATACCTGCTGCCTCTCCCATCCCCAGTGGCTCGGCCCTGCCCAGGCCACAGCCCTCCCTCACCTAGACTCTTGTCTGTCACAGCTCCCTACCACTTCCTGCTTCTGCTCCTCACTCCTCCAATCCATCCTCCTTCCAGAAGGAGGTTTAAAAACATAGATATGATCATCTTTTAAAGCCCTCACCGTGGTTACAAGGCCCAGCAGCATCTGAGCCCTGCCCACCCCTCCCCCCTCGTCTCCACCACCTGCCCCCCAACAACGGGCCAGCTCCTCAAACACACCATTCAGGTTTGAGGGAAGGATAAATAGCACCCTCTCTCCATGTTCAGACTCAGATTCCTGTGTGAGTCTGGTGAGAGAAAAGGGCCAAACTGAGCAAACACGGTCTCCCAAAACACCGATGACAGGAGTCTCTCCTCTTCCCTCAGGAGGGGCAGGGAGGAGCAGAGGGGCAGAGGAACAAGGTTACTTTCCCTGGAGCAGACGTTTCCTCCTGGACCCGTGAAGACGGGACTAGGGTTCTCCCTGATATGCTTCCCACCTCAGGGAGCTCACACACACTGTTCCCACAGCCACCAGTGTGCTTCCACCCCAACCCTTGACCTAATTCCCCTAATCCTCGAGCGCCCAGCTCAAGCGTCTCTTGCTCCAAGGAGCCTTCCTGATTCCTCATGTAAGACGCTGTCATGGCTCCTCACACTCCTTCAGATCACTCATCACAATTCTAATTAGACACAGAATTGAGAAAGCCATTGTTTAATGTCTGCATCCCCATCAGAATGGCAGTGCCCTGCGGGCAGGGTTCTTGTCTGGCTGCATCTCCATGGTAGCCCCAGGACTCTGGCTTTAGGAGCACTCATGCAATCTTGCTGACTGACCGACAAATGGAGTCTTCAGTACCACCACCATCCACGCCAGCGAGGATCCGCCAAGTCGTGCTGCAGTAACAAACAACCCCAGGATTTCAGGGGCTTAAATAACAAAGGTCTATTTCTTGTTCATGCTATGAGTTCATCACAGATCATCTGGGTCCTTGGCCTCTCACTCTGAGACTCAGGTTGACAGAGCAGCCATTATCTGGAGCATTGCTGATCACTGTGGCAGAGGAAAAGAGAGAATGGTGAATCGCACATGGGCCCTTAAAGCTTCTGCCTAGAGATCACAAGATCCACATCCACTCCACCTCACTGGCCAAAGCCGGTCATGCAATCGCCTCTATGCTCAGGGGCTGGGCAAGTACAATCCTACCCCGTGCCCAGGAGAAATGGAAATATTTGACAGGCTGCACTAATGACTGCCACACCATTCATTCAGTCCCTGATGCCACCAGGCCTGGCCCAGTGTTGGTACTGGGCGTAGACGTGAATCCCAGACAGTGCTCTCTGAGCCGTCCAACGTGGTGGCCACATGGGACTGTTGAGCACTTGAAATGCGGCTCGTCTAAATTTGCATGTGCTCTAAGTGTCGGATGCACACCCAATTTCAGAGACCTCCCATGACAAAAAGAATTTAAAATGTCTCACTCACTATCTTTAATTTTGATTACATATTGAAATGATGATATTTGGGATCTGTTGGGTTAAGTAAAAGAAGTTATTAAATTTAATTTCACCTGTTCCTTTTGACCTCATTTAATGTGGTTACTAGAAAATTTTAAATTATATCTGTGGCTCGCCTTTGTGGCTCACATTATCTTTCTATTGGATGGCACTGCTCTGGAACCTCTGAGCCCATCTAGGATGTGGCCCTGAGCAGGACTGAGCTTGCAAATGAAGTCAAGTGGGAGGGAGCCGAGAACGAAGGAGCCAGCGGGTGGGGTGGTCCAGCCACAACATCTCTCCCTCACAAAACCTCACTAGCCCTCCCTGATGATGAAGCCACTGCTCCAGCCCCGGGCAGGGACCCCAATCCCTGGTCTGCCTGGAGGCCCCCTTGCTGTTTAATGCAGGCAAGCCATGGGGTGTGGCACGGAGCATCGCTGCCACAGTCTGATGCCCAAGGAGCTGCAGCCAAGAAGGCTCTCTCGCCTGCAGAGAAGTGTTAATAAATATTTATCGAGCCCTTTGACAGTGCCAAGGAAGAATACAAATCAGCCCCAACGGGCGCCAAGAGAGCCTCCGCCGGGGGCTGGCAGCCAGAGGGGCTGGCCACAGGGCCAGGCAGCCTACCAACCCTCGCCTGCCGGCACCTACCCCAGAGGGGCCCAGACAGCACTGTTTACAGAAGCTGTGAAATAGGACAATCTCTCACTATTGATTTTGTGCCTCTCCCTGTGACCGCCGCCCTGGATAACTCACAGGGTATGGATTTTTCTATAAACTCCCAAATTAATATCTGCAGCGGGAGGGGATATATTGCTGCTGGATGTGGCCAAGCCTCCTGGCTCCCCTGGGCTGGAGATGGGAGGACACGCCCCCTGTGGCTGCCCCTCCTGGGCTAGGGGCCCCAGCCTCGCCTCTGCTTTGTAGCAGTCAGAAAGCTGGGGACACGGAAGCTAACCTGCCGGCCTCCCCCCACCTGCCCCGGAACTCCCGGTGTTCTCTGTGTTTGAACGAGCTTGTGCCCACAGGAGTGTTACCTCCTCCGTACCCTACATTCATTAAGAAGAGACTCTCCAGAAATGGCAAGGAAAGAGCAATATCGCTAGATTCAGTGGACTTGGGTTCACTTCCAGCTTCACCACCAACCTGCTGTGTGACCTTGGAAAGTTACTTAACCTCTCTGTGCCTCTGTTTCCCAATCAGCACACTGAGGATAATATAATCTTAGCCTTCCAGGGTTGTTGTGAGGATTGTTTACATTCCCAGCAAATGTGAAACAATGTAATTTACACTTGGGTAAGAGCTATAGAGGAAATAAGCAGGGTGCTGATCTAAAGAATAACTTGGGGAGGTCACTCAAGGTAGGGTTAGCAGGGAGGGTCTCTCTGAAGAGGTGACATTGAGCTTAGAAGGGTGAGAAGGAGCCGGGCAAAGAGTAGCGGATGAACATTCCAGGCAGAGGGAACAGCAAGTACGAAAGCCCAGAGGAGGGAAGAATAAAGGAGATGCGGGCATGTGCACAGCATACTTCCCTGTAGGGAGCAGGAGCCCAGGGTTGTGAAGTTCCCTCTTGCTTCAAGGGAAGGGACCTTTGTTAGGGCAGTGGCTGAGGGGGAGGGGCTGGACAGCGGAGAGGGGGCATCCAGCGCGGCTGCCCTCTGGCTCCTCTCTCCTGGGTTTAGCCGCAGACCTGCTGGGAGCCCCATCTCCTGGTTGGGGGAATGGAGAGGCAAGGCGCTGTCCTGGGAGATGGAGAAGAGCGGGGTGGATGGCAGGGGAGGACAGGTGAGATGAGGCAAGAGGATGGAGGCGGCCAGGGTGTGTGTCCACCAGCCAAGCGCTCCCAGGGCCGCCAGCAGAGCGGGGAGCAGACACATTCGTGAAAAATGAATAAACTCCCCCAGCTGGAGCCAAGCAAATGTCTGCTGCAGACGTGGCTAATCCAATTGTCTTTAATAAAACTGCTAATTGGGCCTGGGAGTCTCCGCGGGGCTTGGCCCCGCCAGCAGGCTGCTTAACTGCTCCCCAGTTTCTGCCCACCCGAGGGCCCTCCTCTGCTTCCGTGAGTTAATTCAACCAACGGTTTAGGGCACACAGGCGGAGGGCAAGTCGGGGCCAGAGGAGTTCTCTGACTTGGGCAGGCAGGAGCGCGGCTGGGGCGAGGTGAGCCCGCGAGTGTCGCTGGAGCGGGACGTGGTGAAGGATGCGGGCTCTGGAGCCAGGCTGTCTGAGTTCCCATCTCAGCTCTCCACAGCCCCGCACCAATTCCTCACCCTCGGGTCTCAGCTTGCTCATCTGTGAAATGGAGATGATAATGACTGTGCAAGCTTTAAGCCGCTATGTGAGGACTCGAAGAGGTGATTCACGGAAAGCGCTCAATGGCCGCGAGCACGTACTCTCAGCCTGCACTGCTGGCCCTGCCGGGGCCTGGCCTTGGACCTCGGTTCTCTTATCAAGTGCTTTATGCCTTTTCTGCCAGGCCTGAACCAGCCCGCTGGATCGCACCCCTTCAACCGGCAGCGTTCGTGCCCGGGGCCTTGTGGGGGCTGCATCCCGCTCCCAGTGCCCCACTGCAGTCCCGAGACAAGCCACATCCTCATCCTCCCCACCTTCCCAGACCAGGGGCCACGACTACATCAGGTGCTGTCGCTGCTTCAGCCTCCTCTGTCAAACTGGTTCCCCCAGCCCCTGCACCGGGCCCGGCCTGGGCCCTCGAGCCCCTGCGCTGCCAGCCTCTCAGCCTACCGTCTCCCCTTGCCCATCACATGTGGGAGAGTGCATCCCACGTGTCCAGGCCCAAGACTGTTCCTCCCGGAGGAGGCAGTGCCTGGCTGAAGCCTGAGGCAGGTGCAGAAGCCGGTGGGGCAGGTGACATGCTGCAGGGGTGGGGACAGTGAGCACTGTGGCAGTGGGAGGGGTCGCTGTGTGAAGCCGCCACCAACAGTTTGATATTCCTGGAGCTGAAGGCCGATGGCGGGGGGTCAACAGCATTTGGGGGGCCCGTTAAAGTCACAGGAAGGGAAGAGGGGAAGGGCTGGGCAGAGCCCTGAAGACAAGAGGGGTGCTGAAGAGGAGGGGGTGGGAGAGGGGGCTTGGGGGCGGAGTGGAGACAGGCAGGTGAACCGATGCTCACTGAGCCATTAACTAGTGAGCAGACAGTAAGCTGGACGGTCGGCTGAGGGGGAGAGTCGGGCACAGGGCGGGGTCCACGGAGCACAGTGAGGGGACCAGGGATCAGGACTCACCACAGACAAGGAAGGCTGCTGCTCACCCCTGTGGCCCCACTGAGACTTGGGACCACGAATCCGCAGGGAGCCACGGGGTGTGGCCGGTGGTCTTGTCCAGGTGGCAGAGCCTCTGAGTAAAAGGATGGAAAAGAAGGAGGGAGGAATCTTCGCAGGCTGGTCCTACCAGGCCGGCGTGACACTGGCAGGGGGTAAGGGTGGGGCCGGTGGTGTAGGCAGCTTCCTCCAAGGGCTCAGGCTGAGCAGAAATACGAGGGGCCTGAGGGGGCTGCGGGAAAGGCAGAAGAGGAGGAAACAGAATCGAGAGCCACCATGTAGACCTACTAAGCGCCAGGCACTGGGCTAAGCGCTTGATGCCTATTAACCCACTCAGTGCTCACAGCAACCCTGCAAGGCGGGTGTCAGTAAATCCGCCAGGAAGTGGAGGCCCCGAGGGATTAAGTGACTTTCCTGGGATCACACAGCTCACTCCTTCCACTGCGTAACTTGAGAGGACCGGAGGTTGCAGACAGAGAGAGGGATGGGGCAGGTAAGGTTGCAAACCTGCATCCGTGTCGAGTGATGGGAAGGTCCAGGGTGAGGCACCCGGGGTGCTGGGCAGCCTGTCCATGTGGCCACTGAGACCCCGGGACGGTGGCAGGACCGGGGGTGAGTCAGATGCCAAAGTCATCATGGGATCTCCCTCCCTCCCTCCCTCTTTCCTTCCTTCCTCTCATTCATTCCTTCTGTCAATAACCCAGTATTTATTGAGCACTGGGTTCTAGCTGTGAACTAGATAAATTGGCCCCTCCCCTTGAGGGACTTACATTTTGGAGAGGAGAGAGGATTTAAAAAGCCAATAAATAAATTAATTCCAGCTAGTGACAAGATCGTGAAGAAAATGAGAAAGTGATTGGACCGAGTTCCCAGGGAAGGTCTCCCTGCACGGGAACCTGGTGACGGGAAACAGCCAGCCACCTAGGGCTCTGGGGGGAGAGCATGCAGGCAGAGGACACAGGCAGGAGAGAGTGGCTGGGTGGAGGACAGCCGGCGGGTTAGAGGTGCAGCAAGAAGGCTTGGCGTGGCCGGAGCGCAGTGAGGGGCGGCGGGAAGGGGAGGGCTTCCGAGGTGGTCAAGGGGAGCTTGAAGGGCCTCGAAGAGGCTGGAATCTATTCTAGTTACAACGGGAATCCACCACTTTAATCTGGGGGAAATACGTACCTTGACTCCCATTTTAAGAAATCCACCCCAGCTGCTGTGTGGACGATGGACCGTGGGCGGCGAGAAGAGGAAGCAGAGTGGGCAGTGGGGAGATTTGGGTCTTGTCCGGAGGAGAGAGAGATGCTGCTGGCCCGGACAAGGGGCAGGGTGCAAGGAGGAGATGATGGCAAGCTGGGGAGGTACGCGAACAGAGAGGGGTGGCAGTTCCAACATCTGCCTGTGTGCTCTGTCTTTATGTCCACCATCAGTGACATTTATATTTAGTGAGCACCTATTAGGAGCTGGATGTGCCCTGGGTGATGGCGATACAGCAGTAAACCAGAGGCAAAACTCCCTGCCCCCAGGGAGCTTCTCTTCTCGAGGAGGGAGCCAGACAAGCAGCACGTCCAGAGGCTGTCAGGTGGTGGTGGGTGCTGGGGAGGAAAGGAATGCAGGGAGGCAGGATGGGGAGTGGGAGCGGGGAGAGGTGGTCATTTTAGATCTGGTGGCTGGGAAAGGCCTCACAGAGATGGTGACACAGGATGAAGATCTGCCTCAGCCAAAGGAGACCCGGGGAAGGGCATTCCAGCCAGAGGGAACAGCAGGTGCAAAGGCCCTGAGGTGCAAACGAATTTGGCATGTTTGAGGAAACGTGAGGAGGTCAGTATGGCTGGAGCAGCATGAGCAAGGGGCAGAAGAGGGAATGAAGTCGCAGAGGCGATGGTGTCTCGTGGAACCCCATCTACGACCCTACAAGGAACTTACAGTCAGCCCCACTTCACAGATGAGGCATGGGAGGAGTGGAGGGGTGAAGCGGTGGCCCCTGGTCAGGTGGCAGTGGCCCTCAGAGTCCAGATTTAAACCTGGGCCAGTTCTGAAGCCAGTGAACTTAATGAGTAAACGCTACCGCCATCGCTGGCTGTCATAAAACAGGGAGGGACAAGATGGAGGATGCCTCCCAGCCACCCAGCACTGCAGAATATCAGCCAGCTGCTATCATTCCAATATTAGCCCCATTTTATAGATGAGGAGACTGAGGCAGAGAGCGTTTAAGTCAGTTGGCTGAGGCCGTGCTGCTAGAGTGGCAGAGCTGGGCTTCAATCCCAGATCTGAGTCCAGCGCCACACTCACCCCAGCTACTGCAGTTGGTCCCTGAGCTTGGACAAGGGTGGCCCACAGCCCAGGAAGAGGGAGCTAGTAAGAACAGAATGAAGCCCAGACTCCAGCCTGTTGGGGTACGGCCTGGGCCTCCATCTGTCCATCCATCCGTCCATCTATCCATCCAGCCTCCTACCTACCACATTTGCTGGCTCTGTACTGGGAATCTGCTACTGGGCCGCAAGCAGATGACTTCCCTCCAGCTCTGTGGCTGGCGTTAGGGCTGACCCCTTGGGTCACCTCCCAGCCATACTCTACGCTCCAGAACCAGCCAGGCAGCCCCACCCACCAGCTGCCCATCAGAATGACACATCCTGGGACTTCTTGTCATTTCCCATCCAAGATTCCATTACGAGCTGTGATTGTTGAAGTAATAGACAGATAACGGATCTGTCCAGGCCCTGCCTGGTACACCGGGCAGCTGCCAGGTTTTTCCCCTTAGCCACAGGGCTTGACGGACGGTAATGGACTTCATACTGATACGGGAGCCTGCGGCGGATAATTCCATGATAACCGTTTATCAGGCACTGACGGGAGGTAATGGGTAATCACCAGGCAGAAAGCAAACCCCAGGGAGCCCTGGCCTCTGCCCAGCCCAGCCCCATTTTTGTTGTGCCAACTGCCACCTTTCCGGCTCACAGGCCACCTCCCCTCTGTGTTCTGGAGGACAGCAGAGCACGGGTCGACAGGGCCTGGTGCATCCAGGCCCGGGGTCCTCGGGACTCTTTGTAGAGGAGATTCTCGTGGGTGACACCCTCCCAGCAAGCCCCAGCCACATTCCTTCCCCCGGGATTTGAAGCGAACTTGAGAGAAGAACAAATGGGGGTTTCAAGAACCAGGCAACCCAGTGTGCCCCCCAGGTTCCAGTCTTCCTGCTACACAGAGCCCCGCCTCCTAGTTCAGGCTATCAAAGGGGAGCCAAACCCGAGCAGGACTGTGGCCACTATCTGCGTGCCCTGGGGATTAGCCAAACTGTCTGCAACCTGGACACTCCCTCCCTTGCTGCTTGTGGCTCAGGGGCCGTGAGGGCCCACTGCCACGACCTCGATGGCCCCCACACCCCATCCACACCTTTGCACACACTGGAGTGCGCTATCTTATTCTAGCCAGGGCTGCCCTGATAGAGCCTGTCTTTTCCAAATCTGTAGACAAAACAAACAAAAAAATGAAATGCATGGATACAATTTCCCCCACTTTAGAGTTTTCTCCCTTTTAATTATTTTGTAAACGTCCAAACCCTCCTTGTCTCCTTGTGTCTACTCAAAGAGAATGAAACAAACAACGGAGGAGTAAATGATCTTAGAAAACTTACTTGGGCTCCTCATGCTCTGAGGCACCTGGGTTTCCTTGTGTGTTTCCCCGTTTGTTTCCTCTGCGCAGCTGGGATTGTCCAGTGTTTTTTTAGAGAACGTGCCCCTCATTACCTTTAACATTTCTAAACTGCTCCAACGAACAAGTCCTGAATTATAACTTGTGCAAAGTCCCAGTCCCCTCAACAGAGTTCCAGTTGTGGGAATGTGAGCAGTTATATGGATTCCCAAGACCCTCCCCACCGAGGACCAGGTCTGGGATCCCAGATCTGAGGACAGGGAGGCGGGAGTGCTCCAGCCACTGGCGGTAAGTCCCAGCCACAGAGAAGAGGGTGCCCAGGAGTTAAAGAGGGTCCCTTCTAAAGAGCCGAGGAGGAGCCCGGAAGAGCCGCCTGGGTCCTGGGGGGAGGTGAGGGTCGTAGGGCTGGGGACCAGTGCCCGGAGGAGGGTGGGGGCTGCACTGGTCTTGAATGGATAGAAAGGACGCCCCGCTGTGAAGGTGCCACCCAGGGGTTATTAAATACACCTTCCTGGGTGCTGTACAACCAAGGCCCGACTGAACGCTCACGCCCTCCCAGGAAGGGAGCTTATTATTGTTATCATCTTCATCCTTCTCTCATAGATGGGGAAACTGAGGCACAGTGATGTTAGGTAATCTGTCCACAGTCACACAGTCACAGAGGTGGAGCTGGGACTCACCCAGGCAGTCTGGCCCCAGAGCTCGCGCTCCAACCAGGACACCATGCTGCTTCTCTCAACCAAGCTGGGGGCACCCAAGCTCAGAGCGGAGAACATGCCAGGGCTGAGCCCAGGGGCCAGGAAGCGGGTGCTGAGCTGGGTCTGGAGGATGGCTGAGGCGAGAAGGGAAGGTGGTCCAGAACTCAGAGAGGTATGAGCAAACGGCTGAGAACAAAATGCATGTTGGAACTGCAAGAGGGAGCCTGGGGCACCAAACCTCGAGGCCAGGCTGGGGTATCTGGACCTCACCTTGCCAGGGTAAGGGAGCATGGCGGACTTCTAGCTTACGCCAGAACAGGGTTCGAGAAAGGTGGGTCTGCTGGCCCGTGAAGCCAGGATCAGGGGGAACTGCTCAGTTAGGAAGCCATCAGGGGCCTGCAGGTCTGAAGTGTGGAGGCCCCCAGCTGTCAGATGAGCCAGGAGGGGCAACAGCAGGCCAGGCAGCCAGGCAGGGCACAGGGCTCAGCCTCGCCAGGTGGGATCAGAAAAGCCAAGATGCCCTGTATGCCTAAAAGACAGCAGCCTGAGGCTCAGCTGGGCTGAACATGGCCCTGCCCAGCCTGCAGGCCCAGGTTCCTGACACCCTGGGGCAGTGGTGGGTGCGGCCGGCTCGTGCAGCTTCCACGTGTGCTGTGGGCACCACCTCCCAACTCCACATCCAGTGAAGTCAGTAGGTACCTTCAAGTGGGCCGCGCCACAATTACTGAAATCAGCAAACGCCACAGATCAGGGCTTGTTGAACCCTCTGAAGAGCCAGTTATTAAATCTCTGCCAGCGCAGACCTGGTGGGGAGGCTGGGGGAGATGACAGACGCCTGTGCAGGGTCAGTGAGCGCAGCAAGGATGGAGTGGGCAAATCCCAGGGCCCAAGCTCTCCACCAGGACTGTCTTCATTCATAGTGGAGGCGATGCTTGAGCCCAGACTTCATTCATTCATTCAACACACGTTTAGCACAAAGCTGGGCACTGAGACAGATCAAGTGCCAGGGGAGCCCCGGATGAGGGAGCCATGCAGCCTGTGGTGGGTGAGGACAAGGGGAGGGGACCCCCCAAGCTGACTCGGAATGCACCCTGCTGCGGAGGGCGAAGAGGCTGGGGGCAGCATTCCAGGCAGAGAGAGTTCTGCTCCCCAGGCTGCAGCCAGCGCCGCCCTTCTAAAATGCAACCTCATCTAGCAGTCATGCCTAAAGCTGTCAGGCTTCCCATACCTCGGGGGACCCAAGACCCGGACGACGCCCTTCCTCCTTCTCCACCACCTCTTGGCCTGACCCGCTCCCGGTCCCCAGACACACAGGCCTTCTTTCCTGTGCACAGAAGTGCCATGCTCCCTCACCGCAGGGCCTCAGCACACAGCCTTCCCTCCGCTTGGAGTGTCACACACATTCATGTGCACACATGCTCATCCTCACCTGGCTGACTCCCCATCACCCTTCAAATCTCAGCTCAAACGCCATTTCCTCGGGAGCCTCCCAGACCGCTCTGGGCCCTTCCCACAACCACATCAAGCCCCCACACTCTGCAGGTTTCTCTCTGAGCGCATCTCATAGTCTCTAAATATTCGTTTGTGTGATTATCTGACCAGCATCTGTTGCCCACCTCTAAACAAACACTGCCCGAGACGGAGCCTTTGCCTCCTTTGTGGCTAGAACAACAGTGCCCGGCACACAGTGAGCGCTCAGTAATTGTTTGATGGACGTGTGGATGCGTGAACGAATGAACGGAGAGGCAGGCACAGGTGAAGGTGGGAGGCGTGTGATGACACCACAGGTGGGTCCCTGCGGCTGGAGCCCCCGATGCAGGGTGGGGGAAGGATGCCCAGGTCTGTCCTGTGTGGGGGAGAGGCAGAGTGAACTCTCCCCACCCCCGTGCCTGCCCTTTAACCCTTGAGGGCTCAGCACAGGGGGGTGAAGGGCTGGGATGGACAGACAGATGGACTGGGACTAGCCAGGCAGCCTCAGAGAGGCCCACCGCTAAGCTAGAAGAAGCTCCATCCCCCCCCCACCGCCCCACAGCAATCCTGGCGGGCTGAGCCCCAGGGCTAATTAAACTGGGTTTGCTCAGCCAGGCCCTGAAGGGGCCCAGCTCCAAGCACTCCAGATGGGCTTTATTTGTCAATTTGAAAACTAATCTCTGACTATTTAAACAGCAGCTTATCCAGGCCCAGACCAGGATTAGCATTTGGCACCTTGGCTGAAGAGGGTGGGCGGCACTCCCCAGGTACGAGGGAAGAATTTGAGGGTGGATTTCCATCCAGAAAGAGGAAGGGCCCGGAGCGCCCCTAACCCTCCAAGCCCGGGGCCTGGCCAACAGCTGGCTCCACGGAGCCCTTCTCTCCCTCCCCACATCCTTCTGGTCTCACGGATGTTCCCCCACCTCAGGTCCCAGGGAGCTTGTGATTGTCTCTGCCCTCACCTGGGGAGGCAAAGAGGGCAGCTAGGTGCCATCTCAGCTCACCCCTTGGCAGCCCCAGCCTCGCTCCAGAGGAGTTTGTAAAACCATGGTCTGGGGGCCCCGGGGAGCCCCACATGTCCCTTGATTATTCCCTGGGGTCTGTTACCCTTGACTCTTAGCCCCTGGGAGCACGTCCCATAGGTCAGATGGTCTCTCGGAAACAGGCAGACCCTGTGCAAAACCGTGGGCTGGCCTCTCCTGTTCAGCTCTCAGTTGGGGTGTCGTCCCTGCTCTCCTTCCCAGCGAGGCTCCCGCCTCCACCTCTGGAATTCACTAAAAATGATCACGGAGCCTCTGTCATGGACCTGGCACTGAACGAGGCCCTGAGAATCCAGGGGTGATCGAGAGACTTGGTTCCAGCCGCTCTGGGGGTGTCACCTCCCAGGAGAGGTAGGCACTGGCAGATGACTCTGCAGTTCCAGGTGTGGCGTGAAGGAACAGCGAGGGCTGATCGTGCGTGCAGTGGGCTCTGGCGGAGCTCCACGTGGCCAAACGCAATGGTCCATTCTCAGGCCTCATCTTGACCTCTCGGCAGCATTTGACCCAGACAATCACTCCACTCTTATCCCCCCAAAATCTGCTCCATTTCCTTGTGGGACCTCATGCTCGCCCAGTTTCTTCCCATCTGGCCTCCCCCACTCTGCGCCCCTACCTCTGAAGCAGGTTGAATGGTGGCCCCCAAAAGCATGTGCTCCAGGACCTATGATTATGACCTTATTTGGAAAAGGGGTCTTTGCAGATGTAATTAAGTTAAGGATCTAAGATGAGATCATCTTGGATTACCTAGAGGGCCCTAAATCCAAGGACAAATGTCCTTAAAAGAGACAGAGGAGATGACGTGGGGAGAGAAGAGGAGGCCATGCAAAGACAGAGGCAGATATTGGGGTGACACAGCTGCAAGCCAAGGGACAGCGGGGGCCCCCAGAAGCTGTAAGAGGCGAGGAAGGATTTTCCCCGAGACCCTCTGGAAGAAGCGTGGCCCCACAGATGCCTTGATTTCGGACTTGTGCCTCTAGAACTGTGGGAGAATGAGAAGCCATCCGGTATGACAGCTCTAGGAAACTGACAGAAGTCCCCTGCTAGTCCTGACCTCTCAGCCCGGACCCTGCACCTCTCCTCTCCTCGCTCCACCGTCTCTCCCTCGGTGATCTCACCCAGGGACGTGGCCTTAGACGCCCTCTATAAACTGAGGATGCTGTATGTGCGTCCAGCCCTAACACTGTCTCTGAACTTCAAACTCGTATATGCGGCACCTACTGGACATCTCCATTGGCCTGAGGCATCCCGAATTTTATAGACTCAAGAAAACTCTTGGGCTTCCCCCCAGACCCGTCTTCCCGAGTCTTCTGCATCTCGGTAAGCCCTACCCAGTTGCTCAGGCCAGAACTGTTGCCCGCTTTCTTCCCACCCCATATCTAGTTTGTTGGCAAATCCTGCTGGCTCTACCTTGAAACTGTATCCAGAATGCAGCCCCCTGCCCCCACCTCGACAGCTACTGTCCTGTACCTTGTCTGCCCAGACCACTGGCCTGGCCCTGCAGTCTCCAGGCTTCCACACTCTGCCACCCACAGTCCCTTATCTGCACAGCAACCAGAGATGGCCTGCACAAGCGGGAATCAGATCACATCGCCCCTGCTTGACGCCCTCAAGGGCTTCTCATTGCAAAACCGAATAAAATCGCAAGTCCCTCCTGGGACGCACGAAGCCCCCTCTGACCTGCGTCCTATCTGCGCCTGTGACCTCACCACCTGCCGCTCCCCTCACTCCCGGCTCTCCACCCCCCCTGGGCTCCTCCAAGCCCACTCCTCCCACCCACGCTTGCTGCTCCCTCTGCCCGGAACTCACCCTGCTTAGATCTCCAAATGGCTCACACCTCCGTTTTATTCAAGTTTGTGCTCATATGCAACCTCCCAAGAGAGCCATATTCTGACCATCAATCTGAAATTCCTCATCCCTTACTTTAGGCATTCATTAAGCCTCGTGTCCCACCCACCTGCCTCCGCTCCCAGGGAAAATAGAAGCTCCACCTGGTCCCATTCACCGCTGGCCTCTATAAAAGTGGCTGGCATGTATTAGGGGATCAATAAATATTTGTTGAACCATTGAAGGCAGAGGAGATATGGTCTCCCTGAGAACGTGATATAGAAGATGAGGCCGGGGAAATGAGAAAGGGATAGCAAGGCAAAGACGTGGAGGGTGGAAAGAGCTTTCTACACAGACGGAACAGCATGTGCAAAGGTCCTGATGCAAAAACTGCTGGCACGTTCCAGAAACACAGCAGGCCAGTGTGGCTGGGATGCAGTGAGCTAACCAGGAAAACATGGCATCCACCCCACTTAATCAGCCTCAGCCTGTAGCCCTCCAGCCCCCTGTGCTGACCAGTGGGGGCCTCGGGAAATCTGGAGTTTCCATCCTGCTCAGGCGTCTCCAGTGGTGGAAGAACCACTGGACTGAAGTCCAGAGAACTCACTCCCTTCATGTGTGACCTCTCCTCTCTGGACCTCAGTTTTCCGACTTAGACCATTAAGAGTTGGGGCCTTCCAGCCAAGACAGTCAAGTTCTATGCTCCTTCCCCAGAGGAGAGAGGTATTACCATCATCCAGGCTGAGTCTCAGCAAACCCACTATCACTGGGGCTCTTTTGTTGTAAATGACAGAAACTCCCACCCAAACTGCCTTAAGCAGGTAGAGAATACATTGGTTCATGTGGCTGAAGAGTTGAGTAAATCTTATAAAGCTTCAGGTAGGGTTTGATCCAGGTCTCAAATAATTGTCCAGGTTCTTTCTTCCTCTCCCTCTCCCTCTCTCTATACATATATTTCTATCTAGTTCCACTTTCCCACTGATAGCTTCTCTTCCAGGCTTCTTGTGGTTTCAAGATGGCTACAGCAATTCCAATCCCTGTATCCTCTCGGATAAAAGGAAGTGTGGTTGGAGAGGAAAGGACAAGGTGGGGAGTACTGAGGGATGAGGATACAGAGTAGGCAGGATCAGATCATGCAGGACTTCACCCTGAGGGCAATGGAGAGCCGTGGAACGTTTTCAGCAGGGGGATGACAATGACCTGACTACAGCTGAGTTTCCCAAGGCCACCATCAGCGTTGACCTGGGCTGACTCTGCCCGCCACCCGCCCCGGGCCTGCAGCCCTCACTTGCAGGTTTTTCTTCTGACTGTGCTGCTGCCCGGGTCTTCCCAGACCTCTGCCAGGGTCCACACGCCAGCTCAGGACAGAGCTGCCATGCAGGCTGGAGGCCTGGAGTGCAGGCCTGGAAGACGAGGAAAGAGGGAGAGAAGGAGAGAGGAGGCTGCGAGGGAGATGGGCTCAGATGGCCGAGCAATTCTATCCTGGTGGCCACTCTTGGTGGTCTGGAGGCTGAGGGGCAATTCGCTGGTTGCTGAGTGTGCTGAAGTGAGGGGGTCGCAGGGAGAAGAGAAGCACGTAGAGAAAGGTGGAAAGGCCCATGGAGCAGTTAGACACCAGCGCTGTGGAGATGGACAGACTCGCTCTCTGCAGTAGATTTAGATGAGACGGCAGTAGATTCTCTGACACGCCTCCCATCTAAGTCCCCCCCTCCCCTTGCACTGGGGTGAGCTCCGTGATGGATTTGACCAACAGAACACACTGGAAGTTTCCCGACCTAGCCCTGAAGAGACCGGCAGCTTCACTTCCCGCCTCCTGGAACACTCGCTCTTGGAGCCCTGAGCTGCCACGTAAGGAGTCCAATGGCCCAGCTTGGAGAGACCACATGGGGAGGCCCTGAGACCCCAGAGACAGGACGGGGGTCCAATTGGGCCCACCAAGGCACCAAGCACATGAGAAAAGCCGTCGTGGGCCCTCCAGACCAGTCCAGCAATCAGCCGAATACCACTGAGGGACCCCGGCCAATGCCACGTGGAGCAGAAGGACCACCCAGCCGAGGCCCACCTGAAGGCTCACCCACATGTGGTGAGATATCACATATCGGTGGTTGTTTTAAGCCACTAACTTTGCAAGAGCCTTTTACCCAGAAACAAGTAGCCAGAAAGGCCCCACCATTTTTGTGACCTTGGGTAAGTGACAATCGTCTATAAAATGAGGACAAGGAGGAGCCAGCCTAGTGGTGTAGTGGTTAAGTTTGTGCACTCTGCTTCAGTGGCCCAGGGTTTGTGGGTTTGGATCCCTGGCAAGGACCTACACACTGCTCATCAAGCCATGCTGTGGCGGCATCCCACATACAAAATGGAGGAAGATTGGCACAGATGTTAGCTCAGGGCCAATCTTGCTCACCAAAAAAATGAAAAATGAGGATAATGAGAATGACTACCTCATAGGTCTACTGTAATAATTAAAGAGGTGAGGAAGGGACAGCAGTTAGCACGGGGTCTGACACAGAGTGAGTACCTGGCAAAGCACATCTATTATTCTTATTTTAATATTGTTATTATTATTGAAGGATGTGGGAACAGAACAGCCAGCAGGATAGGCCGTAAGTCTGTATGCATTTGGCAGTCTCCCTAGGAGTGTCATTTGCATGGTGGGTAAGAGCACAGATTCTGGAAGCAAATGGTCTGGGTTTGAATCCTGGCCTTGCCGCCTCTTAGCTGTGTGACCATTAGTAAGTTCTTAACCTCTCTGGGCTTTGGTTTCTTCATTGGTAAATATGGGTAACAGTACCTACCTCATAGGATGGCTGGGAGGATAAAATGATTTACCAGACGTAGAGCATTTAGAACAGTGCCCGACACTGGTAAGGGCTCTCCAAATGTCAGTGGTTATTATTTTTAATTGTTTTGATTGTCTGGGATGAGGATAGCCTGGGACTAGAGGAAGAAAGAATAATCAGCAGGAGGAAAGCAGAAGGGTCTCCTGCTGAAGAATCTGATGGTCGCACTGCCCAAGTGGACGCTCCGAGAGACTGTCCGGGTCATGGGGAGCTCCTGGGGCCCTGGGGACAGACCCTGAGATGCTCTACACAGCTGCAGAAGCACACGGTCTTACCTTCGAACAAGCCGAGATGCGGGTTTGGAGACCTCCCTGCTGACACCAGCTGTGACACCTTAGAGACCCTGCACCACGGGCGGTGGGGAGAGAATGCACATAACCCAGCAGCTGTCATGGACACTGTGGTGTGCTGCCCCAAGTCCACCTTCAAAACAAGACGCTCATTCCCCGACTGCCGGGAGTGTGGGCAGCTGACCGCTCGCAGCTGAGTGCCTCTCCTGAAGCTGGCCTCAGCCCGAGAGCCACCCGGCCCAAGGGCGAGTCCTCTCCCTGGAGGCAGGCCACGTTCAGCAAGATCAAAAGATCCAGTCCCTTTGCTGCAGGCAGGACAACTCCGCAGGGGAGGATGGCCAGCCTGGCCCGGGTTGCCCAGGACTCTTTCAGTTTTAGCACTGAATGTCCCGCCCCCCAGGAAACCTCTAGATCCCAGGCAAACTGGGTCAGTTGGTCACTCTACTGCAGGTCCATCAGCTCCAGTGCTCCCGGGGAGCGAAGGCCTTTGTTGCAAGTGCCTCCCCATTCAATGCCTTCCTCTGCCAACCCAGCATCCTTCCTCTCCTCCCCATAAGCTTTCTCCACACAACTCCGCATCACAGAGTGTGCCTCCAGGGGAACCCGACCTCAGCGAGCGCCTCCCCTGTGACACGTGCTGACACGCGCCTGCCCTCTTCAGTTCTCATCAGCAACACTGGAGACGGGCATTCCTGTCCCTCTGAGAAAACAGGCTCACAGATGCTACGGAACTTGTTCAAGTTCACGTGGCAAGTCCAAACCCTTTCCTCCGCCACGCAGTAAACCACAATGCCCTTGCCATCTAATTTTTTATTCCTCTATATATTTCTCTAATGGTGCTTTATTGGTTTTGGAAGTAAATCAAACCAGTGTGGGGATTAAATCCCTCTCTTTTGGCCAGGAAGAGCGAGAAAAACAAGAATTTTGCACCTGCCATGCAGAAGAGAGCGATGTGTCTGCCTGGTGTCGCCGGCAGGGGTGGAGCAGGCTGGGGAAGAGCAGCTGCGGGCTGGTAGCCAACTCTGCTTACCTGCAAGGCTCCTGTAAACTCAGATCCTTCCCCATGGCCTCCTGGATTGTGTTCCTTTCTTTGAAGAGAAGATGATGCTCTCAGCCTTCAGCCATAAATAAGCTCCCTGCTTTTCAATTTCTCCAAGAGGCAGCTGCCCTCACAGTTCCTGCTTGCTCGTGGGCTGTCCTTGCACTTGCCCTCTCATAAATGTCTCGCTCTCGTCTGCCGGGAAGGTCTAGGGCCAGCTTGCTCTCAGGGGCAGAGGGAAGTGCTTCCACCTCTGGCCCTCCCCTCCTGTCCCTTCTCCTCCCCCTTCCCCTCTGCTCACCCCATCTCCCTGCCTTCCTTTGATCTCCTCCCCTCCTCCCTGCCCCCTCTTCCCATCTTCCCATTCGCTGCGCTCCCTTCTCCTGCCCTTCCTTCTTTCCTCCTCTCTTCCTCACTCCCCTCTCGGTTCCGGCCTTTCCTTCCTTCTTCGATCTGTATTATCGGAGGCCATAGCATCTTGGAAGGACCTGAGGCTTACGAATCAAGCTCACCTGGGTTCAAACCCCAGCTCTGGTCAGTCTTCTCACCTATAATATGGAACAAATGAGAATGAATTCTCAGGGTTATTGTGGAAATCCTATGCGATCGTGTAGGTGAAAGTGCCTCTAGGATACGGCACATGGGAGGCGCACCATCTATTTTTATCCCGATCTCCCCAAGAGATATAACACAGATTGGAGTGTCCTCCGAGAGGGAGAAGGAGACGGATGAGGGAGATGACCCAGAAAGCCCCCGTTTCTCATTAGCACTTTGCAATTTGCTGAGAGTGAAGCTGCCCCCAGGACTCCACACCGCCCCCTCCCAGCTCCCCGAACCCTTCTCCTGGGGTTGGGAGCGACGTCTGGCACGGGCTCCTCCAGCATGAGCCATCAAAGTGCCACCACACCATCTGGTCTGCCCACATCCTCGCACGGGATTTATTACATATTCCCTTCCATTAGCATAAATAATATGGAGCTTGGTTTTCATGATGGTTTACATAATAAATAAAACAGGTCAATTGCCCACAAAACTAGTCTCTGTGAACAGTAACAGATTTAATTAGATTTATTTTACCCTGGGTTTTCTGGAGTGAGGCAGATGCCTCTCGTGCCAAGGATAAACTTCCCCATAAACTTCTGCTTCTGGGAAGGCAGCTCCCCATCCTCCACAGAGACAAACCGAGGAGAGAAGAAGGGGGAGGGTGGGGAGAGAGAGAGGGAGGAGAGGGCAGAGACAGGAGGGGAAGGAGGAGAGAGACAGGGGGTGGCCCTGTATTAGCCCTCACCTTCCACCGGTCGTCTGGTCCCTGCTCCTGCCTCCGTACCCGCCTGAACCGCTTGTTACGGACTGAGTGTTTGCGTCCCCCTAAAATTTATATGTTGAAGTTCTCCCCCTCAGTGTGATGGTGTTTGAAGATGGGGCCTTTGGGAGGTAACAGGGTTAGGAGAGTCGTGAGGGTGGAGCCCTCATCATGGGATTAGTGGCCTTATAAGACGATGACCTTGCACGTGCCCCAGGGAAGGGCCGGGTAAGGACACAAAGAGAAGGTGGCCAGGAAGAGGGCTTGCATCCAAAACCGAATCAGCTTACACCTTGATCTTGAACTTCCTGGTTTCCAGAACTGTGAGAAATAAGCCTGTTGTCTAAGCCACCTTTTCTACTGGATTTGTTGTGGCAGCTCGAGCTGACTGAGACGCTGCCTGGCCACCTCGGACCACACACCTCTGAGGGAATCGCTCTCCTGCTCCGAGTCCCTTTCTGCCTTCACTTGCCCCAGAGCGAGACCAAGCTAGGTTGGCAGGGACCCCCTCCCATTATTTCCCTTTACCTTGGCCTCCTCTCTCACCACCCCGCCCCACAGGCTGTCCGCACCTCGACCCTCCGGGCTCACATCACACATCACCTGAAGTTACTAAATGCTCTTTCCTCGCCCAGGTCTCCACACCTTTGCTCTATCTGGAACACCCCCTCCAGGCCCCTCCTGTCTCTATCAGTCATCCTCCTTCCCTGCCAAGGCTCCCCTCCCGCTCCGCCCGGCTGGCCTAAGTGCCCATATTCAGGGCAGCCTGTGACCTGCTGACTCAATCTGAGATCCTTGCACATGTGCCCCCACACACAGACCGGAAGCTCTCAGAAGGCAGTAACCGTGGGGCATCTCAACCTCCTGGGTCCAGACAGTGCCTGGCCCGCAGCTTCACTCTTCATCCAGAGCTCCAAGCAACTGACATCCAGTGGTTTTCAGTCCACGTATAGCAAATAAAGGACTCTCTCAAGGACTTCTGGCCTTCCTTGATCCTCTGCTCCAGCAGCGTCTCCACAGCCACCGAGTGACTGCTTAAGACACAATTTGATGAAATATTGAGAGCGTTACAATGTCCCTGCTGGTGGCGGACATCTCGGGGGTTGGCTTGGCGGCATTATGTGGTCACAGGATCCTGATTTTCCCTCGGGAAGCCCCCACTCTCACACTCAGTCCCCTGATTTGGGTGGACAACACCTCCACGTTCCAGGAGTAGGTCTGTGGCCCAGGACTGGCCAGTCGAGGCACTGCGTCTCCCAGGCTTGGTGTCCGATTCGGGGACACCTGCTGGTCCCATGAGACTCAGCGTTGGATTTGTGTGTGGACCAAAGAGGAAAGAGATGTTTTCTTTTTGTGCAGATGGCTGAGCTGGCAGGATAGTAGCCTGGAGCTTCTAGGGGCCGGCACAGGGGAACAGCCGAGCTAGAGCTGAAGGGGGAGAGAATGAGCCCTGATGACGTTGATTGAGTTCCGGATCCCACCCTGATGGAAGACACGTCCATCCTCCAGGCTTTTCCACTACAGGTGAGCCAATAAAACCCCCACCCACACTTGTTTAATCTTGAGAAGCCAGCTTGAGGGAGTTTCTGTCACTCCCGCCAAAAGAATTCTGACTGATGCCCTATGCTTTAGCACAGAAACTTCCTTTTTAGGAATTTGTCCTAAAGAAAAATAGTTTGAAACACAGACAGAGGTTTCTGTACAAAGGTGTTGACTGATGTGCCTTCCGAGATCCACTCAGACCACAGCCCTTCTGGAAAGCCTTGCCCACCCCAGACTGAAGGAGGCGCTCCTGTCGCCCGCGTTCACGCCTTATCCCCAGAACTCCACGCTGCAAACTGGACAACAGTAACCTCCTCAGCTGGACCTGCAAACGGAGGTCACACTCCCAGGAATTCCTAAATGGCAGTGCCTTGGACTGCCCACCCTCACCTACCCTGACAAGAGGCTCCCCATCTCTAAGTGGGTGCTGCCCCTACTTTCCTCGGGAGCATGCCCACCACCCTCTCCCCCCGAGCCCCTTCCGCAAACTGCCACCACCTCCTCTCACCCCTGCTGTGGGGTGCCAGCCTCCCTTCCGGCCCCTGCTCATTCCACCAAGGGTGCTGAGCGCAAGCAGAGCACCTCCTTCCCGGTACCGCACCTTCCCAAACCAGGAAGAGGCTCGTCCATCAGCCCCAAGCACATCGGAGACCAGCCCGTGGTGTTTCATAGGCCCCACGAAAGTCTGAGGGTGATGGCGGGGAAGCGCCACGTGCAGTGACCTACAGCCTCTACCAGGCGGGGGTTTCTCTGAATCTACGGGCTCAGCACACACACTCGAGGTCCCTTAGTGAACATTTTCTGCCCGGCTTCCGCCTGCCTCCACAAGGCAGAGGCCAGCTCAGCCCAGTCCAGACCCAACTGACACGATGCCCAGAGGAGAAACGTGACTTTCCCTCCCTCGGTTCAAGACCCACCGCCTCAGTCATTTCCTCTCCCAGGACCGGTCACTTCCTTGGATGATTGACAGGGGGACGCTGAGCCCAGGAGAAGGGCCTTTCCCAAGGTCACACTCCAGCCAGGCCAAGCTGGAAGCTTGATCCAGGAAAGGAAGTGGCATACATGCAGGGCTAAAGGATTCACAGCCCCAACTGGAGGGGGGCCCTGTACCGGGGAGGGGACGGGTGACAGCAGGCCCTGCTCTAGCCCTGATTGGGTCCCGATGCTGCCACGGCCTCATGGCAGCCTCCAAGCCAAAGGTCAGCCCACGGAGACCAGCGGGCCGCCTGCACACCCTGAGCAGACTGTGGGGTGGAAGGAAGTCACTGATTGTCCAGAGATTATTTCAGGAATGAGAGGAGGAGGCCAGGGGCGCCAGCCCCACCCATCGGCTTCCTTTGGGGAGCTCATCTCTGCAGAACTATGCAGCTTTCCTAACCACAAATCTGCTAATTATTAATGTGCACTCTGCCTGCGGGGGCTGAAGGGGGAGGGCAAGGAGAGTTTCGATTAAAGAGGAAATTGAGCAGAGTCAGGGCCCAAGGGCTGGCAAGCCTGGATAACACTCCCTTGCCCCATCCTTATCACACTCCTGGCCTCTCCTTGAGGCAAGGACAGGGGATGGAATGCCCCTGCCTGAACTTCAACCCTGTTTCCTCAGGCCCTGCCACTTCCTCAGGCTCGGTTGTCACCTGGCCTAGCCAGCTGGAGGCCTGAGTCTCCTTTGTCTGGGGGTCCCTCCCCCCAGTGGAGTTCTCTTTCAGGCCTCACTAAGGGTACCACACGTCATCTCTTAATGTGACACCCCTTGGACACTGTTCCTGGTGCCAGCACACCCTGTATGGTGAAGACTGGCCTTGTTTGAAATCAGATAGAAAGATTACAACCAGTAGATCGAGAAGAACCAAGGGCGATCCAGCCTCTCTGATTGTGATTAACGCTAGGTTTAGATGGACATTTTTTTCATGCAAAACTAGAGTAGGGGGGAATCCAACAATATAGGCTATGAAATATATTGTAATATAAAACAGGGGTCATATCAGTCTGTACTCCTTATGAAAACAATTTACTAAAGGAATTGAAAGGCGTTTTCAGAAAGGCCCCAGCTTTTGTTTTCAATCATTTTTTAAAATTCACTCTCTGTTCTCTGTCCCTGTGGTCTTGCCTTTTCCAGAATGTCTCATAAATGGAATGGAATAGTATGTAGCCTTCTTTAACTTAGTATAAGTTTTCAGGTCTCTTGGGTAAATACCTAGGGGTAGAATTGCTGGGTCATGTGAGGAGAGTATGTTTAACTTCATGAAAACTTGCTGAGCCATTTTCCAAAGGGGCTGTATCATTTTGCATTCCTACCAGCAATGTATGAGAGTTCCGGTTTCTCTGCCTCCTTACTAGCACTTGGTATAGTCAGTTTTTTTATTTTGGCCATTCTAATAAGAGTATAGTAGCATATGGTTGTAGTTTTATAAGTTGACTCTTTAAAACAAGCCATAAAGAGTGAAGTGACAAAACTCCACTCAGTTGATTTTGGCCTTGGCCCCGTGATTAGCTCTGGCCGATGATATGTGGGTAGAAGGGACAATGTGTGAGTTCTGAGCCTCAGCCTTAAGAGTCATAGAGTGTTTCTTCTTGCCTCTCAGGGAGCTTTGACTTCCATCGTGAAAATAGCATGTCCTAGGTTGGCACTGGCCCAGAACGAGATATGAGTAGAGACACACTGGTCAACACGGGGGCCCACGGTCTGAGCAACAGCACCTCAGCCA
Source organism: Equus asinus (assembly GCF_041296235.1). NCBI lineage: Eukaryota > Metazoa > Chordata > Mammalia > Perissodactyla > Equidae > Equus > Equus asinus. The sequence continues at coordinate 85,895,193 of NC_091794.1, forward strand.
ACCTTCAGATTTGTGAGCGCAAAAATAAATACTCACTGTGCTTTATTGTAGTGTTTTGGGTGGATTGTTACACAGCATTATTGTGGCAGTAGCTGACTAAGACACTAAACAATCTAGAGATAACATCTTAAGTTTTCAATGAGCGTTAAGTGAATAAGCTCATTTCTATGTTCAATAAATTGGATTTTTAAATGGGAGCAGAGTAAGCGATAAAACAAAAGGTTTAGATGGAAAAGGAGCAAGCTGGCTGAGAGTCAGGCAGAAATCAAAAGAGGACAAGATGAGGCGAGATTGTAAGTAATACTTAAATCTTCATTAGCAGCCTAAGCCAAGAAACCACAGTGCAGAAAAATGGAATCAGCCATGTGAAGGACAAACTTTAAGAGTTTCCCCAGAATGCAAAGGAAAATGAGAAAGAGATTCAACCAGTCAAAGAGAAATGACAGATAAGGAGGAGAAACAACTGAGATCTAATATGCAAATAATTAGTGTTTCTAAAATTCATGTAACGATAGAACCAAATCAATTATCAAAGATATAATAATTGAAATGTGTTCAGTTAAAGAACAGTTTGAAAGGAATCACTAAATAGCAGACAAAAATATTGAAAAAAGCTAGAGCCTAAAGACGTCTAGTTAAATTTAATTTTTTAGTATAAAAAATTATCCTCAAAGCAGGTCTATAGGAAAAAGAGTTGGTTCCCGCAAAGAAAAAACAAAACTGGTCTCAGACTTACGCTCCAGAATGACACTGTCCAGCGCAGTGGTCACTATCCACATGACTGCTGAGCCCTGGAAGTGTGGCTGGTCTCAACCGAAATGTGCTGAAACTGTAAAATACACGCCAGATTTTGAATCTAGACTACAATATAAGATACTGTAAAATATCTCAATAATTTTTATATTGCTCATATGTTGGAATGATAATATTTAGGATTTGCTGAATCTAATAAAACATATTAATTTCATCTCCTTCTTTTTACTTTTTTAATATGGGTACTAGAAAATTTTAAATTACCTATGTGGCTTGCATCATCATCATATTTGGAAGGTTTGGTGTTGCTCTGAAATAGGAATTGGCAAATGGCCCGTAGGTCAAATCAGGCCCACCGCCTGCTTTTGTAGTGAAGTTTTGTCTCACCCAGTGTGTTCACACATTTGCACGGCTCTTTCACACTACGGCAGCAGCGTTGAATAGTCGCAGAAGAGATCAGATAGCCTGCAAAGCATAAGATATGTGTTAGCTGCTTTCAGGAAATTTGCCAACCTCTGCTCTAGAGTCAAAAGTACCAAAAGAGTGTGTAGAAATTTCAAACAGGTTTTGAGATTAAAAAGTAAGACAATGTCTAGATAGAGCCAAATTCTCAGGTGTATGTATTTTTCTCCCTTTCTGATTGGCAAAGAGATTTATTTCCTTCCTTCTTTTTTTTTCTTCGTTATTTTCCTTTTCTTTTTTTCTTTTTTAATGATAAAACCTGGTCTAGGTAAGAGCTTGAAGGAAACACACACCCTTAGAGCCTGTTGAACAGAGTGCTCGTGTTACCTCTACTTTTCTGGACGGCAATGTGTTAATAGGTGTCAGTGCCGTAGATCTATGGCTCACAGGTAAGATTCAGCGAGGTCTATGAACTGGAGTGGGAAAATTTTGCATCTTTATTCTTACTAAACTCTAATTGAAATTTAGCATTTCCTTTAGTTATGAATGTAAGCGTGGTAGGCGGCAAAAGGACCCCAACATGTCCATGCCCTAATCTCCCGGGTCTGTGAATATGTGACCTTACAAGGCAAAAGGAACTTGGCCGGTGTGATTAAATCAAGGATCTTGAGACAGAGAGATTATCCTGAATTATTCCTGTCGGCCCAATGTAATCACAAGGATCCTTATGAGAGGGAGCAAGAGAGTTAGAGCCAGAGAAGGGGAAGGGCCAGTGGAAGAAGAGGTCAGAGAGACGCAGGGCCACAAGTCAAGGAGTACAGGCAGCCCCTAGAAGATGAAAGAGACAAGGAAATGGACCCTCCCCTAAGGCCTCCAAAAGGAACACAGCCCCACAGACACCTTGATCTTAGCCCACTGACACTGACTTTGGACTTCTGACCTCCACAAATGCAAGATAACAAACTAAGTCCGTCATCCTTTGTTACAGCAACAATGGGAAACTAATACACTAGTCGACAAACAGGAGTGAAATTAGCACCTGTCACCAATAGAAATCACAGATATTTTCATATCAGATTACCATTATCGCAATATCTCAAAATACTGTTTACACTCATCTGAACTTCAAATTTCCAGTAGATAACAGACTTGCCTCTAGAGCTTGAAATTAAACATATCAATAAAAGAATACATGTGTCACTATGTCAAATTTTAAAAATAGTTTGACAATTGCATCCGATATAGTGCGTTTCCTTTGTAATCCTATGTGCTTTATTTTATGCATTAAAAGCATCATTCTGAGAAGGAATTTGTGGCTTCATCAGACCACCAGAGGATTTTGTGGCACAAATCTTTTAAGAACCCTTGTCACCAATATTCCTAAGTTTATTTCATCATTCCTCTATAGAAAGACAGTGAGGCTCTTTACAATCGTTTAATCTTACAAGGATGGAAGAAAGATCTTTATACCTGTCTCATTTTGCACATGTGAAAATAATTCTCAAAGGGTAAATACAAGAAGTGGAATCACTGGGCCAAATAACATGTGTATTTTTTTTTTCATATTAATGGATTCTGCTGATCTTTGATGATGCCAATTTCAGACGTGTCTCTGCTATGAAGTCAGACAACCCAACACTTGATATTTGTCAAAGAAATGAGTAAAACATATCTCACTGTCATTTGTTTTCATGCCCCTAATTATCAAAATGTTTTAAGTGTTTGTTGGCCATATCCCTCTCTGTGAATTGCCAATTCATATCTTTTGCCTTATTCTGTATGATTTTGTTTTGCTTTTCTTTTAGATTTGTACAGTCTCATTATTTGTTATGATCATTAATCCTTTGTTATCTATATATTGCAAGTATTTTCTCCCAGTCTGTTGTTTTACTTAGCTTGGTTTCAGATATTCTTGTCTTACGGAAATTTTAAATTTTTGTGTAAACAGAATAATCGATCTTTTCTTTTGTGACTTTTATTTGTATCTCACTTAAGAGAATCTTGTCTATCCTACTTTCAGGAACATATCCTCCTACTTTTTTCTAATATTTGCTAGTTTGTTTTAAAGACTGAGTTTTGTTTTGTTTTGTTGAGGAAGATTAGCCCTGAGCTAACATCTGCCACCAATCCTCCTCTTTTTGCTGAGGAATACTGGCCCTGAGCTAACATCCGTGCCCATCTTCCTCTGCTTTATATGTGGGACGCCTGCCACAGCATGGCTTGCCAAGCGGTGCCATGTCCGCACCTGGGATCCGAACCGGCAAACCCCAGGCTGCCAAAGTGGAACATGCGAACCTAACCGCTGTGCCACCGGGCTGGCCCCAAGATTGAGTTTTTAATTCAACTTAAATTTATTTAAGTAAGAATCTACATTGTTTATTCTCCAGATGACAACCCAATTAACTCAACATGACTTATCCTTTCTTCTCCTATTTAAATTGCCACCTTTCTCCTATACTAAATTCACATATCCCCTAATTTAATGAGCATTTATTGAACTCCTACTATTTGTCAGGCACTATTCTAGGCAGTGGAGATACAGTAGTGGACAAGACAGACAAAAGGATGTATAAAAAAGGAAAAAGCGTGAAACAAGATGAAAACGCAAAAGTACATGGTCAATTTTGACAACAAACACAATTGGACTAAATTTCCCTATTGGAAAACAAGGACTCTTGTTGTAGGTCAAAAAGCATAAAGTCAATTGTATTCTAGTCTAAAAATAGTCAACTAGACCAGAGGAATCTAACAAAAAGCCCAGAAACAGATCCTAGCACTTAAGATAATTCAATGGGCCATAAGATGCCCTTTCGAATATGTGGGGAAAGAATAGACTAGTTAACACGTGATCTTGGGGCAACCTGATTGACTATTTGGGGGGGGGGGAGTCAGATCTTTACCTCACCCTCATCAAAATAAATTCTCAGTGGATGAATAAGTTTAAACTATTAAATTCTAGAAGAACCAGAAGAAAATGTCAGTGAACATTTACCTGATTTGGGAGTGAGGAAGGTATTTCTAAGCACTGTTTTTTAGAAGAAAACACAAAGAATAAGAATGACAAATCTGAAAACATAAAAACTAAACCATTAAGTAGATCCCAATATCATAAACAAAATTAAAAATCAAACAACAAACTAGGAAATACTATTTGTAACATATATGACAGGCGAGGTGAATAACTCCTACAAATCAATAAGAAAATCTGAAAACTCCATTAGAAAAAATGAGCAAAGGACATAAATAAGAAATTTACAATAGAAAACTACAAATAGCCAATAAATACATGAAAAATTTCAGCATCACTAGTAATAAAAGAAATTCAAGTTAAAACAATGAGACATATATTTTGCTTGTCATCTTAGCCAAGCTTTTAAAACATCTTAGACTTAGAGCTGGCAAAGGTTCAGAGGAAAGAAAACTCTTCTAGCCTACATTGGGAGTGTGAATGGTCACAATCGCTCTGTAAGGCAATTTATTTATATGGATCAAAGGCTTCAAAATGTCCATATCCTTTGATACAGCAATTCCATTTATAACAATTTCTCCTAAGGAAATAATTAGAGATGTGCACAAAGATTTACTTCCAAGGGGGTCCCTAGCATTGTGGTACACAATAGCAAAAGAATAAAAACGCAAAAAAATGAAGACAATTTACTTACAATCCCCTACACTGGAGGATTTGTTCAATAAATTATGTTAGATTCATATGATGGAATGCTATGAGGTCATAAAATCACGTTTTTGAATCAGATTTAATTTTAACAGAAGATGCCCAAGGTGTAAAGTTGTAGAGATGAAAGGAATAATAGACTACATCAATTGTATGGGTAATAGATTTCAAGAGTAAGTCTGCCCAACTGTACGACACATCCCCACTTCTAGCCACCCTCAACTTTCTGCTCCTTCTGCCGGGTGCTGCTTGTTTCCCCAGCACTGCCTTCTGTCCTGGGTGTCTCTCCCTTTCTCCCCGGATAACACCACCTTCTTTGGGCACTGCCCCTCTCATCAGTCCCCCTTACCTGCCACGGGCTTCCAACATCTCCAGCCAGACCCACCGTCAATGCATTGGCATCACCCGGTACCAAAGCCTGGTTGGGACTTTCAAATTCTAACTTGAAATAGCTAGATGAAAAGATGAGTTCACTGGTTCACGTGACCAAAACATGGAAGTCGAGTGGTGTACCTAGATTACAGAAATGACCAGAGCCAGGAGTTTGACTGTCCTCCCAACCCTCCTCACTCCATTTCTCACCTCTGCTTCTCTTGATGTGTTGGCTCCGTTCTCTCCTTCTCAGATTGATCTCTCCCACAGGCTGCAGGGAGGATGACACCTGTAACTTCGAGGACCACATCTCACGGTTTTGCCTTCAGAGAAAGACTGGTTCTTTTCCTTTAGTTCCAGTTTTTAAAATTCCCAGGGAAGGATCCTGATTGGCTGGACCTGGGTCATGTGCTCACCCACAGGGCTATAAGGTTGACTTCTATGATTGGCAGCTCCCACTGGGACCACAGGGTTGGAGCAAGAGACGAAGCAGTTTCCCCAAAGAAGGGAAGAGTGGCAGGCAGGCAGGTGGAACTCCTCTCCCTTAGGGGAGTGTCAAAGGGGTGCTGTTAATGTCCCTAAGGTCTTATGGGGCTTTAGACAAATTGCTCTTTTTATTTTTGCTTTAGTCCCCTCCCTTCTTCCTAGGTACATACACAGGAGTTCATGTGGGTGGGCCATGGGAAGATCTGAGCTACAATCCATGACATGCTCAGCCTCACCTCTCCTATACGGCCCCAAGGCTTTGGAACTGGCTACCATTCCTTGCATGCCTTCTGTGGGCCAAGTGACTCGAAGAATTTAAGATGCCTATAGACAGCATGGCCCAGTTCAGCAGGTGGGAGTACAAATGCAGACACATCTGTTAGTATGTTTCCAACCATTTAAGTGCCCACCAATCTTGAAAGTAGGATCCAGGGACTCCCTCTTGAGGCCTCTGTCCCCATCCACTCTACATTATTCAAAAGCCATAGGAGCTCATGCAGTCAAAGGGGGTCAAACTTACTTCCAAACACCAGTAGAGAGAGAAACAGGATGCCCCTCCCAGTTCAAGACTGGTCTCACCTTCCCAGGGGGAATCCGTCCATGCAGCAGGTCTGAATCTTGCCAGCACCACCTGGACATCCAGAGCACCAACTCTTTTATTATGCATGTGTGCATGCACACACACACATCCCCAAAAGATCTTATTACATCCCAGTAAGTTTGCCCACTGGCCTTCTACTTGCCCGACTCGGAACAAGACTCAACCAACTTCCCCAAACCAAGGAGATCTGCTCCATTTCTGTCTCTGTCTATACAGAGAAATAGCTGCTGACTTCTGGATATGAAAAGATTGTAGTTTGTACCCTGTTACATGTATTATTATCTCATTTAATCCTCTCAACAACCGATGAGTTGAGCACCACTATTATCTCCCATCTTATAGATTAGGGAGCAGAGAAGTGGGCCCAAGGTCACTCACCCACCCACCAATGGCAGAGCTGGTATTCAGACTCGGCTCTGTCTGTCTGGGAGTTCACAGATACTGCGCTGGCCCTACCTAGCTGCCTCTTCCCTCAGGGTAAGTTTTCTTCTATGAGGCACTTCCATCCCAGGAGAAATGGTGGTGGTGGCCCTGTGCCACCAGCTCATCAGATATGCTGGCGCAGGGCTGAATCCCAGAGCTGGACACAGCCCAGGCATCCGCTGGGAAGCCCTCTGCAAGCTGCATATACGCCTAAAGAGAAAAGACTTGGCAGAAACACAGTACAGTGTTAATAGTATTTATTGCTAGGTGGCGGGGCTGTGCATCATTTTAATTTTCTTCTTTATGCTTTTCTGTATTTTCCTGGTTTCCAACAATAAACATGAATTGCTTTTATCGTTCGAATAACATTAATGGATATATATATATTTTTAAATCTTAGCTAAACTATCTGTACCGTAATGTTAATGCTAATGCTTTTCTATATCCTCCATGTTTCACTACTGTCTTTCAGAATATCCTATCTGTCTATCTATCTGTCTGTCTGTCTGCCTATAGGCAATGTATCAAAGGCTTTAACTTAGTCTCTCGTTCCTTGCTTTGGAATGATTGTCTGGGCTCTCAGCAAATGAGAGCCATCCCTCGCAGCCATGTAGCGCTTCATGCCCAGGGACCATTTTCATGGACCCTATGGAGCAGGCATCACTATTTCTCTTTGACAGATGAGAAACCTGGGGCTCCGTATCCCAGCATGGTGCTGATGAATGTCTTTGCCCTCCATCCCAGCCCACCCTGGGAGTGGGGAAGGCAGTGGGTAGAGGAAGAAATGGAGTGAGCCATACAACCTGGGTCATCTGTGCCCTCAGCAGCACCCCGGACAGGGCTGAGCACATGGGAGGACCTGTTAGAGACTGGCTCATCCCAGGAGATGCGTAGCGAGGAGGAAGGTCAGGACAGCCCCCTCCCTCCCAGTACCCCCCAGGCCCAGGCAGCCAACCGGGGGAAGCTGAGCCTGCCTCCTGCCTTCCTTCCAAGCCCTCTGCCCCTCAAAGACAGGCTTAGGATGCTGACAAGGATGAATCCCCACCTCCCTCTCACTCTGCAGAGCCCCTGAAGGCATGGGCTGAGGAATCTTGTCCTGGGGAGCCGAGTGGGTACTCGTCCACCTTGATATGGATGGTGCTTCCCACTCAATTAACCTGGCGCATGGGTGGCAGGGGTGGTGGGGGTGTCAGGGGGTGAGGGAAAGAAAAATACTTCCTGATCTTCTCCCTGGCTGCGAGATGAAGGACAGCCTGCAGCTCTCCAGCAGGAGCCAGAAGCCTTCGTCTTACCTGTGATGATAGTGAGGGTTTGTTTTCTTTCATTTAAACTCTCCAAACTTAATTTAAAGTTTCTCTCCTTTAAATATGTCCTGGCTGCAGAGTGCACAGCGATGAGTTGCCAAAGGGAAGTGGAGGGAGAGATGATTGCCTGGGTAGATATTGCTGCAGCTTAAATGAAAAACCGTGTCCCCGGGAGAACCACGAGGGTAAGAGGGTGGGAGGAGAGCAGCTCTGGGACCAGGACAGGGAGCACAGGCGGAGGGGCTCCCCAGGGAACCGGGGCGGGCCCAAGGAGCCCCGGTCAGTGTCCCCCATGCCCCTCCCACCTCTCCTTTCTGCCCCTTCCAGACAGCATAGGGCCAGCCACATCAACAGGGGCCAGCTCGTTCCACAGTGGGGCATGCCTGCTGCCACCCCCGAGCCTGCCCCAGACACCAGAGGGGCCACTTCCCGGCTGCGCCCAAGATACACTGTAGTTGCCCAGTCCCTACACAGAAAAGACTTCTCCCAGGTAAACCCAGAGAGGAGGGGAGGGGACAACCTGGCATTGAGGAGCACAGCCCCTCAGTGCTCAGGGGGGAAGGAAGATGGCTCATCCAAAAGAAGCGCCAGGGTGTCTGCAGGGTCAGGCCCTGCCCATGCTCTCCACAGAAGGCCCAGAAGCCTCCGAATTGCAGATGTAGGCCCTTGGGAGGGAGATGTAATGAGACCAATAACGGGGATGAGGCATTGGCCCGCCACGTGGCAGTGGCAGATGCCTGCCCTCTCAGGCCTCAGTGGCTTCTAAATAAGAGGCATAAGGGGTATTTGTTGCATTTTGATTCCCCAAGACCCATGTTCCAATATCACCCAGATCTGGGGAAGCGGGGAGCGAGGTGAGGGCTCCTCTCCCATATTGAGTGTTGTCTTCTGGGAAGAAAATTCCAAGTGACCGCCTTCTGGTCTAGAAGATGAGCTTTTCCCTCTCCTGACCCCAGCGTAGTCAGGGGATGGGCCTGGGACCCCTGCTCACCTCCCATGTGACACTCGGAAGGATGTCATGGCAGAGGGGACGGTGGGAGGTCAGTGCTGGCTGCAGCTGTGTAGCCCGATGCTGCACCTGCGTGCCCTGATGCTGCGCCTGCCTGGAGACCACGCTCCCTTCGGCCTGGCCCACTATCACTCTTCATTTTCTCCTGTTGCTGAGGGTAGTTCTCATGTCCCTCTTGGGTCCGAGATAACCTAAGAGACTTCCGGTCAATGTCCTTTGGCTTACGTTGCCCAGAGTCCATTTCTGTCCCTTTTAAACAAGAACCAGATTGGTCCAACTGGCCCCACAAGGACTGGATGCTCAGTCTCCATGTGACAGCCTTTGTTCTAACTGGCCATGCATTTATGAAGCTTGCTGAGGTCAACAAGCGGAGAACAAGGCCCTCGTGTCAGGTTTGTTCTGAGAGAGAGTCAGCTGCCCCTTCCCCACGGCCACCCCATAAACACTTCCCCCCACCACTCACTGCCTCTCGCCCTCCTGTCACAGAAGCGAGGTTATGTGTCCTCCATGGCTCAGGGTGTCTTCCCTCTGCAGTCCTTTGAATGCCTCCTCCAGCTTCGCTGTGTCCGGCAGAGATCTCATCAGTTTCTGCAGTCTCCCTCGGAGCGGAATCTGAAGGTTCTGTTCACTTTTGCATCCTCGTCTCATCTCAGCTCCTGCTCCTCCTGACTCTCATGTGCTGGTGTTACTCTCCAGGTCTGCGGAAGGACACGTGGGGAGAGCCCTCAGCTGGGCTTCAGCGGCCCCAGCACTGCTCCTTGCCTGCTCTATGACTGTGGGCACACCTTTGTTTCACTGGCCTCGATTTCCCCAACTGTGAAAAGATGGGCAGTGTCCCACCCAGATCTCGTCCTCGGAGGGGAGGATGCGCTGCCCAGCAGACAGACCGCGAAGCAAACTGGGGTCTGATGATGGGATTTTTCCCTGGACTGTTGACCCATCACAGCCTCCAGAGGTGTCCCTGCCTCCAGCCCCACCCCGCTCTGCTCGGCCCTCCCCTCCAGTCTCCACACCAGGTTCGGTCACTCCTTAGCTTCACTTTGCTCCAGGCTGTTTGCAGCACAGCCCCATTCATCCAGGCTAGGGGGCAGTTCCAACACTGAACAACCCATGTGGAAGTGGTGCAGACCAACTAGAAGGATGCCCGGGAGCAGACCCTGGAGGCTCCCTGCTGTGACTGGCATTAACCCTTTAGTTACAGGGCACAGGGAGGTGGGGGGGACATAAGCGAGGAGCTGGGGGCTGGACAGTGGCTCTTTACTAGCCTGAATTTCAATATCTGATCCACTGGTGCAGCCATGCTGTTGGCTTCTCTCCCCGTCCATCACCTGTGTAACCAACGCCCTGCCTTCCATCCCTTCTGTCCTCAACATTTGCAGAGGTTTCTCTTTTCCCGGCTGAATCCTCACTGATATAACATCTGACACCAGAATTCCTCTTAGGGAAACAACTGTCTTTGTAAAAGAAAAATACCTTGATATGGCACTTGGGGGGAGGTGACATCCTGAGGGGAAGATTTGACAAGAGACAAGGAACCAAAAGAGATAGTTAAACCGCTCTGCATGGGAAATAGGTGGAAATTTGAAGGTAGTGGAGAGGGAGAGAGCAAAGGGGAAAATAATAAAACAATGTAGCGGGAGGCTGATGCTAAGGCGGTGGGAATGGCTGAGGGGCTTTTAGGAATGGAAATATCAAAGACAGGCTTTTACGCTGTTGGCGTTCTCGCAATCTATAAATCCTTTCTCCTCGCCATCCTCTGGAAATGCCTGCTACCCACAGGGACTTTGTGTGCCCAACCATGCTTTGTTTTAGGAGGGAGGCTGATTTTTTTTAATGGAACATCAAGAAAAGGATTGAGGTCCATGTCTGAGTTGACTCAGGGTGGAACTGACAGCGCCAGCAGGGGGGTGAGAAGATGCACAAATGGAATTAAGTCAGTTCAAACCGGAGCTCAGAGCTAGAAATGACAATGAGCGTAAAGAGCTCAGTTTTCATAGTGCTTTCGATGTGCCAGGCTCTGCTCTAAGCATCGCACATGAACTAATTCATCTAACCTCTCAACAACCCTGGGAAGCAGGTCCTCTTGCTCTCCGCCATCCACGGACGTGGAAACTGAGGCACAGAGCAGTTGAGTGACGTGGGTGCCTCTAGCAGGGGGAGAGCTGGCATTTGAACCGGGACAGTCAGCCACGAGTCTGTACTCCTAACCACCACATGGGAGAGGCTGTCCTGGAACGTGCTGGAATCTTGAGACTCTTTTGGCATATGATCTGTTCAACGAGGGTTTGAACCTATCTGACCTGGATTTCAAGGAGCAGGAAGAGCCTAGCAGCATCTGGGTTTGTCCCTTTTCTATCAGTCTCTAACTAGCTCTGAGCTCCCCACAGGGAGGGACCGCATTTTACTCCTCTGGGACCTCAGATCTACCGAAGGCCCTGGCACAGATCAGGAAGCGGCTCGAGTTCACATTTCTTGTGTGAACCAGTAGAAGGGAGGGCAGAGGTAGAGAAGGAGGGAAAGACCCAAAGGGAAGCGGGTGTGTCCATCTGGGCCAGGCTGGGGCTGAAACCAGGGCCAAGGGAGACATTGTCGCCTCTGTCGCCTCCCCTCCCCTGGTGCTAATTCCAGCTCTGCCATCTCCCATGCGGGGCATGAAGCTGTGGATTTTTCCTAATTGAGAAGGAAAACATCTTCTGTCTGTCTAGTCAAGGCGGCAACATCAAGGCAGGACTCTGGAGGCGACAGCGCGAGCTGGCAGCAAACAACATGTTTCGGAACTGCTTTTCTCACCGCTGTGGTGCGTTTAACTCTCCTTGTGTTTTCAAATGTAAGAGCCAGGATGCCCTCTTTGAAGACCCCCAAAGAGACAGCGTGCTGGCATCTCAACAGGGACAGCTCTTCCGGGAGGTGCAGAGAGGACCGGGGGATGCCACAGCAAAGGAAAAGTCACTCTCTGCAGTATTGTCTCTTCAGGATCTATTCCGGCATTCTTTATTTCATTTTCATGTGATAAAAATTGAGATGTACAACTCTTGTCTCAGCAGACAGGGGCGGCAGTCAGCTGGGGAGAGCTTTGTTCCCCCGTGTGGGTGGGTGACAGGCAGGAGACAGGCGCTTGGGAAACATCTCTGGGGACCGTGGGGAGAGGAGCCCCTCCTTGATCACCCCCCTCCAGCACACATACACACATGCAATGCACACACGAGTGCACACACAATACACACATGCATGCACATGTGTGAACACATCCCTTCTCCCCAAAGTCAGGCCCTGATTCAGAAGGAAACAAAAGTCCAGGTCTGTCGTAGGTTCAAGAGGCATGCCTCAGTGACGTCTGCAGACACTTCACCTCCTCCCTGGGGCAGAGCACGCTGGCATTGCTAGGATCAGCGGACTAGAAACTAGGACACCAGGAGGGGGCAGTAATGTAGGCAAGAGATACTGCTGGCTTGAATTAGAGCAGAGGTGCTCACAAACGGAAAGGGAGGGGCAGATTCAAGAGATATTTGGGAGGTAGACCTGGCGGAAGTCTATAAGTAGAAGAGTAAGAGAGATGAAGGAGTCAAAGAAGGGTGGCAGGTTTCTGGCTTAGGTGCTGCGTTGACAGAGGTGATGTTCCCTGCCATGGAGCCCTGGGGAGGAAGATGACCAGGCCCATCTTGGAAGTGATGAGCTTGAAGGGCAATCCAGAAAGAGATGTCTAGCAGGCGGTTGGACATGCAGCTCCAGGGCACAGGAGAGACGCTCAGGCTGGAGATAGAGATTCAAGAGTCTTGGGCATGTGGATGGCAACTGTAGCCACCCAGTGGATGGGCTCACCCAGGGAGAGTGTGACGCGTAGAAAGAGAAGAAGGCCACGTGCAGAACCCTGGGGATCATCAACACGGAACAGACCTCTGAAAAACATGAGATTGAGAAGCTGGGGCCAGAAGGAGGGCAGAAAACCAGGAGAGAGTGGTGCCTTCAAAGCCAAAGGCGTGTCCAAAGAAAGTGGGTGTGGTCATCAGTCCCAAAGACTGCAAGATGCCAGGGGAGATAAGGGCCGAGGGGTGTCCATCAGGCGTAGCAGCAAGGATGCCACTGGTGACCTTGGAAGGTCTTCATGGGAACGGAAGACCAACTACCCAGTCGTGGGAGATGAGGAAGTGAGGAGAGGGAATGGAGATTGTTCGAGAAGCTTAGCTTCAAGGCAAACTAGAGACAGTGTCAGAGCCACAGGGACCACCAGGTCTTGGGAGGAGTGGTGTTGTTTGTCTCTCTGTTGGCTTATTTTTACAGTGGAAGAGCCTTCAGTAGGTTTATAGGCTAAAGGGAGAAAGGCAATACAGAGGTAGAGGTGGCGATACACAAGAGAGAGGAGTTACTCATGGAGGAAGGTTCCAGGAGAGACAGGGGAAGGGATGGCATCAAGGGCACAGGTGGAGGTTGATGGAACGGCAAGAGGAGCAGCTCCTCAGCTGAGGTGGGAGGAGGGTGTGAGGCTGGGGACAGGTGAAGATGGGTGTGGTGGGATAGGGGGCTGAGGGAGCCTCAGTCCCAAGCAGGCTTCAAGAAAGGGGAAGGAAGGGGCGGGGCCTCAGCCTCAAGAGCCTAGGAATGACGGGAAGAGACTGGGGGCAGCAGTGAAGGTTCGGAGCAAAAGAACAGGAAAGATCACTGAGCAGGGACGGAAGGGCAGCTGGAGGCCAGGTGGTGGCCCTTCGTTCATGCCAACAGTTGACTGCTCTGTTGTGTCATCTCCTCTTCCTGTAGTCCCAAGGATAGAAGCTTCTTAAACCTTCCCAAGCCTGTCTGGGGCCAGGGAAGCTGATGGGACCACAGAAAAGGAGGAAATCTAGCATGAGGGAGAATTCCTATCAGAGCCCCTGGCAATACCACGGGCTACTGTGGGAGGCAGTGAGTTCCCCATCAATCAAGAAATCTACGCCAAGAATCTCAGCTGGGGTCTGTAGCCGGGATCCTCACACTGGGTGGGAAGCTCTACAATGGCCCTCAATCTCCTATCCTGCCCTGGGTTCTAAAGGCACGGGACCAGGTTCGGTTCCCCCTCCTCTGCCCCCCAGGTCAGGAGGGATAACGCCGAGTCTGACCAGGCCAGTGCCCTGTTCACACCCTCCTCAGCCCCCCCGCAGCCCACAGGACTCTTGGGAGCTCTTACGCCCATCCATCCTGGTATTCTGAGAGGCCCCGCCCATTCAAGTTCATTTCTTGTTAAATTCAACCAATTAATGCCTCACTCATCTTTAGAACATCCCCAGTAGTCCCTGGCTATTTGTTTCCTATAATTTTCAGATGGAGAAACTAAGGGTCAGAGAAATTAAGAATTTTGCCCAAGATCACAAAGCCAGGGAGGGAGCAAAACGATACCCTATAGCTGTGGGTTTTGTCCCATCTATTCTGCTCCACACGGCGGGGTCCACTGCCCCCACCTGGAAGACCGCCTGTGCAGCCCGGAGCAGATGCGTCAGTTCTCCAGCCACATCACTGAGTAAGGAGCCACAAGCTTTCTCCGTAACAATCACTGAAAATGCCGCCACCCGGAGCCTCTCAGGATGGACCCCAGATGCCCACGTGCCCTCGCATCTCAGCTGCCTCCTCCCTCTGCCTCAAGGGTTGGCCCAGAGAACACACAACCCAGCTGAGTGTCCTGGCCCTTCCAGCCAGGGAAACTGCTCTTCCCGTCTTATTAATCCTCATGGAATCCTTGTAAGGGAGAAGTTCCTGCCTCATACATGAAGAAACTGAGGCTCAGAGAGGCAAAATGACTTCCTACCAGTCACACAGCCCGAAATGTCTGGGCTGGATCAAGAACTCAAATCTCGAGCCAGCCCTGTGGCGTAGTGGTTAAGTTCGCACACTCTGCTTTGGTGGCCCAGGGTTCACAAGCTCCGATCCCGGGCACAGACCTGTGCACTACTCATGAAGCCAAGCTGTGGTGGTGACCCACATACAAAATAGAGGAAGACTGGCACAGATGTTAGCTCAGGGCCAATCTTCCTCACAAAAAAAAAAAGAAAAAGAACTCAAATCTCCTGATCCCCAAACTAATGTTGCTCCCCTTCCACCCCATGCCCTCACTGCTCCCAGGAAGCCAGATTTGATCCACTCTCCAGCTGGATGGCAGATGTTCAGGCGTGGGGACTGATTCCCCTGGAGGTATAGGTATTAATCAGCAGATACAACTTCTCTCCCTGCCTCCGTCCTGGGGTCTCTGTGGCAGCACCTCAAGAAAGGTCTGGCCAAGGGCTGAGGGAGCTCAGGGCTGATTAGCGTGGAGCTAGGAAGACATGGCCACTTGCTAAAGATCTCTGAGCACTGTCAGGGGACATCTGGAGTGGTCCTATCCTGGGTGGTCCCAGGGGGCAGAGCTAGGACCACTGCAGGGGACTAACGGGGATAGTGATGGGATTTTAGCTCCGTCTAAGGAAAAACTCCCTGGAGCAAGGATTGGTACCCCAAGATGGAAAGTCTTGCTTTAGGATGGAAGGAGCTCCTTGTCTGTGCTGAAGGGGAACCCTGCCCCCCATCAGGATGCCATAAAAAATTCCTGCAACAGTTAAAGATCAAACCAAATAATCCCAAATGCCCTTCCTCACTCTGAGATCCTGTGTTCCATAAATTGCGGCATGTGGATCCCAATCTCCCTCTTTCTCTCCCTCCCTCCCTTCCCTACTAGCCCACCAGTCTCACACTTGCATCTGCATCCTTTTTTATGAATATTTAAATGTCATCTGATTGCATTATGCGTCACGAGTAGAGTTAGAAAAAAATGGGTTCCGAATGGTCCCCTCTGCCTCTCCCCCTCCCTCACTGCCTCGTAGGAGCCAGAAAAACAAATCCATCCCTAAGTCACAGTTCCTGTAGCTTCCTTCTCCCCGACTCACCCCACCGAGCTCTCCTGGCAGCCCACATGCAGGCCGGGACCCGGCACCACCTCCTGAGCTGCCTGGGGAGATGAGGGGAAGGGGGTTGGGGGCATTCACTAGTCACAGGCAGTGGGGCCTCCTGACGTGTGTTTTCACACAGAAAGTCACTTGACAGGGTCGCGAGCCTCCTTTTTCTGACCCCACCCCCAGCACATGCCCCAGCCACGGCCCCCATCACCTTCATCCATGCAGCCCTTCCTCTGCCCTGGTCCGCTCAGGCTGCTGCAACAAAGGACCACACACTGGGTGACTGATAAACAACAGACGTGGTTTCTCACTGTTCTGGAGGCTGGAAGTCTGAGATCAGAGTGCGACATGGGTGGCTTCCGGGGAAGGACCTCTTTTGGGTTGCCGACTGCCGACTTCTCGATGTGTCCTCACATGGCGGAAGGGGCAAGGGAGCACAGTGGGGTCTGTCTTATGACACTAATCCCGTTCATGAGGGCTCCACCCTCGCGATCTAGTCACCTCCCAAAGGTCCCACCTCCTAACACTGTCACATTGGGGTTAGGATTTCAACATGGGAATTCGGGGGACACAACATTCAGTCTGTAACACCCTCTTTGTGGGGATCGAAAGCTGGAAGCAGACAGTGGAATCCTGCCCCCAAGGCTCCCCTCAGCTGTAGTGAAGTCATCTTGGCAACCCAGCAATGAGGTCTGGCTGAGCCTGGAGGAAAGAAGCAGGACTGCATGCCAGCCGCCATCACGGAGGGGTCTCCCCCAGGACGTGTGACCTCAGGGAGAGGCAGGGAGGCAGCCAGGAATGAACACCCCAGCCCCCCTCTCCTGCCCTCTGCTCTCCTGTCAGCGCCTCCTCTCGGCCAAAGCCAGCCAGAAGCCAGAGGGGAGGAGCCTCTGGAGGTCAGAGGTGTTCGCTGGGTCAGGTGTGGGGCCCAGGGCAGGCTGGACGAGGAAGGGGACAGATGTGGAGCGCGGATGGAGGAGATCCAGCATGGCCAGGCTACCGCTTGGGCCCTGGCTGTCTCTTCCCTCCTTCAGGCCTTTCTTCTCCTTTCCTCTCAGGAGAAAAACTAATTCCTCTCACTTTCTCACGCAGAACCGTTTGGCCAATCTGTTGTTATTGCCTTGGCTCCAGTCAGCATCCTGCCCTCAGGATCCCACCTTCCTGCCCGGGCAACTTATCCAGGAATTCCCCCGAACAAGGACCCAAAGGGGAACTGAGCTGTCATCAGTTTCTTTCACCTGAACTATAAGAAAGGGGAGAGGAAGGGAGGGAGGCATTCCCTACGGGGGGAGTTTCCATCCTGTCCCAGAAAACTCTCTGCTGAGTCTGGAAGCAGAGGGACAGGCTTTTCAGCTCCTTCTGGGCCCCCCATGGTCCTGGGGTAGCGGCTGAAGCCCTACTTCCTCCCATCTGCTTCCCAGAAAAAGTGGGGGGTTCCTTTGGGCCCCCTATCTCCAGGATCTCTACCTACAGGGCTACCATTCCTGCCCACCCAGAGCTGCCTGTGACCCCAAATAGCCTGCTCCCGCCTTGAGGGTCTGTCCCCCAGCTTGGGGGCCCCCTGCCCTGGAGGATGGAGTGATGCTGCTCCTCCCACCTCCCACTCCCACTCCAGCGACGGGGACCCAGGGCAACAAATGGGGCTTTTAACAAAGGCTCCCCGCTGAGGTCTGAGGTTCTCCTCCAGAAGCCACTTCTCTAGCTAAATGCCACCCTCCCGATGTTTGGTAATGACCTTTTTAAGTCTGCACTCTCCTGCCTTGATATTTAGAGAGGAGCCTGGTCTCTGGGGAGGGAAGGAAACTGAATACTTATTCATGGTGCTTCAGAAGGCTGGCCCCAAAGGAGAAGAGAGAAAAGGCTCACCTCTCCCCCGGAGGCTCATGCAACGGCGGCAGAGACCATAATTCCCCTCGGCCTGCAGCAGGGACTCAGAAGATGCCCCGCGGTGCTGCTGCCTGACAGCTGTCACTCAGGCTCCCCACACCAGCGTGCGTGGATGTGTGCTCACACCAGCAAGTGAGAATGTCCGTGAGGGTCCTTGCAGGGGTGTGCAGGTGCCAGTGGGAAGACGGGCCCCGCCTGTGCGGGCGCGGGCAGGTGAGGATCGTGAGCGTGGACACAGGGCCGTGGGGAGGTACTGGGACTGTGGCACGCCCACTTGTATGTGCATGTAGCTGGGAACATGGATGTGCTTGTGTGCACACCTGTGGGGGAATTGGAGGTGTGATCGTGTATTTGTGCACAAGGGGCGCAGGTCTGTTGGTGGGCACATGTGTGTGCACAGGATCTGCGTGTGATTCCGGCTGAGGCATCAGGACTGCAGGCCCCTTCCCACAGCAGGGGGCTGGCCCAGGTAAGCGCAAGGGGCTGGCCCAGGTAAGCGCCTGTGAGTTTTCTAGCGGGCCAGGCGGGGCTTCTATGGGGTGGGGCACCGTGCTCCACTTTCCCCAAACCCCAGGAACATCTGGCCTCTCATCTGAGCCCCTGGCTGTCCCAGGCCCCCAGACTCACTCGTGCCACTATCCCGCCGGGGTCCCATTTTCCTTCATCCCACTGCTGGGATACGAGGAGCTTCCAGAGCGGGTGAGCATGGCCCTGCCCGGGTCCTGGTGGGCTCCATGCTGCCCACCCTTCTGTGGCTGGGGCTGCCCAGTCAGCCCCCTTGGACCCAGCAGGTTGATTCCAGGCCCAAGAACTGACTTCCATTAAGCCCCTGGCTGGTGCCCCAGATCCAGCACAGTGCCTGACACAGAGTGAGCACTCAGTACACATGTGTGGAATGAATGCGAGTAGATGAGGAAAGCACCTTCTAGGCAGAGGAGCAGTGGGGCACACAGCACGTTGCATTTGGGGAACTGTATAGTATGACTGAATGCATTCGGCAGTAGTTAGCTACATCAGTGTGCAATTGCCCACAGAAAGGTCAGGACTGTAAATTTAGTCTTTGGATTGTCCTGTGGGTGCTGTGGTGCTGCCCAGATCCCCCTCAGGACGAGGCCTTCATTTCCCCAGCTGCTGTCTGCTCTCGCTGGGCCATTCGTCAAGAATAGCCTTTGGCAGAAGGAAGCTGCCTCACCCACAGCAATGCCCCCTCCCCAGGTCACATCCAGGGACTTACCACTGCAGGGTCACAAGGGCTTGGCTCCCTTGCCTCAATTTAGGATAACTCTGAAGGGCCATCCCAGGTTCAAGGCCCCCGTGGGAATGGCTGAAGCCTTGGTTGCATCCTCGGTCCATCTCTCCTTCCATGCTTCCCAGTCCTTCATTCCCCTCTGATGTTACTCCCAGGAACGCTCTTCAGGAAGCTTTCTGCCAGCAATTCTGCATCTTAGAGCCTGTTTCTGAGGACCTGGACCTAAGACAGGCATTGTTGGTGAGTAGTGTTAGATAAAAGTAGAGGAGTAGAGGGGCTGGCCCCGTGGCCGAGTGCTTAAGTTCACGTGCTCCGCTGCAGGCAGCCCAGTGTTTCGTTGGTTCGAGTCCTGGGCGCGGACATGGCACTGCTCGTCAGACCACGCTGAGGCAGCGTCCCACATGCCACAACTAGAAGGACCCACAATGAAGAATACACAACTATGTACCGGGGGACTTTGGGGAGAAAAAGGAAAAAATAAAATCTTGAAAAAAAAAAAAAGTAGAGGAGTAGAGAGAGAGCCTGAGAAGAGTGTGTCCAGGGAGATGAGAAAAGAAGAGAAGGAGAGAGGATGGAGGGGAGAGGACCAAATACAAACCTCTGAGGAACAAGGATTGGAGGACCTCAGACCACCTCTGAGAGGTGGAGGGAAAACCAAAAGATCATATTGTCTGAAAGTCGAAAGAGTAGAAAATTTCAAGGAAAAGGTGGTCGATAGCATCAAACTCCACAGAGAGGTCCAACAAAATAAAAACTGAAAAAAGTCATTGGATTAGTCACAGGAGGGGGCTGATGACCTTCACCAGAGCAGTCCCCAGAGGGGGGTGGGGGTGGAAGCAGGTGTCACCTGGGTGAGCAGGAAGAGGGGGGAGGTAATGGGGGAAGAATCTTAGGTCATCCTTTGAAGAAGTGGAAGCAAGAAGAAAGATGGTGCAATGGCTAGAAGTGATGTTATTATGATCACCATCATTGTTTTTAAGATCAGAGAGACTTGAGCACAAACCTTGAGAATTTTCCAGCCAGAAGGCTGTATGCATTCATGGGCCCCAGAGAAGTCTCAATATGTGACCATGTGGGTTTTTCTTTCGCCAAAAGCAAAATTAATCCCAACCACTCAAACAAGAAAGATCCATTACTTTGAACTGAAAGGACACTTGTCACTACAGGAACACCCTACACTGTGAAAAATAGGATGCCAGCTGGAGACAGCCCGGCAGACTTTCGGGGTCTCCCTGAGAGCCCCCTCCATTCGAACATTGTTGCAGGCACTCTCTGTCATTTGGCCTTGGAGGGAAGCCCAGAAATGATGCTCAGAGGCTAAGGTTCTTAGTGAGGTGGCATATGGAATTGCTGTCCCCAACCGATGAACTCCCAAGTTGCCCTTGTTTGGGTCAGTTTGGAGTTCCTGTAGAACTGGGAGGTGGTCACGTGCTCATTAGCCAATCCAAGCATGAGGTACAATTGCTCATCCAGTGCCAGGAGGCGAGGAGGGAATGTCGACGGCAGCTTCAGGCAGTAGGGAAAGCCTGGGCTTGGTTGTGACTGCAGCACAGACTGGAAGGCTGCGTAGGGCAATAAACTAGAACCCCTGCTCTGGTGTCAGGCAGACTGGGTGTGAATCCTAACCTCACCACTGTATCAGTTATAGGAACGGAGACCTGACTTCAACACATGTGGTTTATTAACTCTCATAAAAGAAGTCTAAGAGAATGTGGGTTGGGACTGGTATGGTGGATCTACACATTCATCAGAAAATCCAGTTCCTGTATTTCTGTTCTGACATGCACGGCTTCTATCCTCAAGGTCTCTTCATGGTCCAATATGGCTGAAGGAGTTCCAGCCATTACATTTACATTCCAGGCATCAGGAATGAGGACAAGAGAGGACAGAAAGGACTTGCCCCTCCATTTTAGGGATATTTTTTTAAATGGTCCTTATAACACTTCTGCCTATATGTCGTTGGCCAGAATTTAATCACATAGCCACATCTAACTACAAAGGATGCTGGGAAATGTGCTCTTTTATGTGGGCACATGTCAGTCCAAATAAAATAGAGTTCTGTTAGTAACGAGGAAGGGGAGAATGGATGGTAGGGTAATCAACCAGCAGTCCCTTCCACAGCCTGTGACTTCAAGATAATTTATTTGAGCCCTCTGGACTTCAGTTTTCTTACCTGTAAAATGGTAACAATGGCCCGTTATTATTGTTATTGCTGATCAGTATCACCAATAGGGGTCAAAAACGCAAATGTCTGCAGGGCTCAGGAAAGCAATTTAAATAAGAGACAATTGGGAGTGGCAGGGACTGGGGCTAACTGGAATGGCAAGCTCTGTCTAGAAAGGGAGGTCTCTATGCAACCCCAGCCTCCTGTGATCATGGATATGCTGAGCCATTGCAATAATTCACATTTTTTGACCCTATGAGGGTCACTACACACACTTGAACACACAAATCAGTTGATTAAATATGGCCCTGGAGTGTCAGTCGCTCTGGCCTAGGCACAATACCATCCCTGTTCTCCACCTTTTCTCAAGCCATCTTGATTTCTTTTTGGTATGATGTACACCCTTTCCCTGGTGACAAAGGCCTATTTGGGCAAAGGGCAGAGTGGACATGCCATCCAAAAGTCTATAATGACAGAATCTGGATTTTGTGGGTCTGAGTATGCATGTGTGCTCACTAAGTGTTCACAATAAGTCTTGCAGACCACTACATTCCACCCCTTTCTTATTACAAACATCAGACCCTGAGCACAACCAAAGAAACGCGGTAAGGAACAGGACAATTCTGCATGCATTTCCATCCTTTAAGCAAACAATTGGAGCAAGCCAACAAAAATTTGGATTGGAGACCTGGTTGCT
Organism: Equus asinus; assembly: GCF_041296235.1. NCBI lineage: Eukaryota > Metazoa > Chordata > Mammalia > Perissodactyla > Equidae > Equus > Equus asinus. The sequence goes on from NC_091794.1 coordinate 85,917,106, forward strand.
GGCTGCAACTGAAGTGTGAGCCTCTAGCCATGTGACTTGATCAATATCCCTCTGTAAACCAGAATGAAAACTGATGGCGTGCATTCCAACTTCCCCTGGCATACTTCCTGTTAATTTCCATTTTTCAATAGCCTTATGGACTTAAGCTCTTTTATGAACTCAGTCCGTGCCACTTGCCTGGAATTACTGATTTTTATGCTCAGGTTGCCCCTGCTTGATTATCTTAATGGGGGTAGAGGAGACTCTCTTTGGGCTGGCCTCCGTGCACATTCCAGTTTTCCTGCAGACTTCTTTGAAAGCATCCTTGCCTTCAGACGCCAAGCCATCTCCACCCCAAGATCCAACATGGCTTAACCTTCAGGGAATTCCTGCTTCCTTTTGGTGCAAAGTGACTTAAAAGACTAACCCATGGTCACTGGGGCTGCTCGGTTATCACACGACACCTGGGGCAGGTGCGTTAGCCCAGAGAAGCAACCTGGGTTATCTCAGTGATGGAGCAGAATGTTAGTCATCTGTTCACGCTGTTCTTTCCAACTCAACTCCAGCTTCTAAATTCTTTCCTATCATCTTCTAATACATCTTTCTCAATTTCTAGGCTTCCTTTCCCTTCTGAGCCCCTAGCTCTTCCCTTGTCTTTTATATATGACATACTCATCTCAGATTCAACATATCACACTAAACGTTGTCACACCAACCATGTGTTGAGTTACGACGCTGCCCAAAGCTTGAGAAACATCAGCACTCAAACGCCAATCTGTTAATATCCCTTTGGGCCGATGGGCCCACGCTTCTAAGCCTCCTGCGTTTAACTTCCCTACTTCACTCAATTTGTTAAGAGCAGTTTTTGTCACTGACGGACTCAGGGTGGTTTGTAATGGTGCCAATTTTACTCAAGGCTCTGTGTCTTCCTTGAATAAGGTTGGACCTTGTCCACAAGTCTCATAAAGAAAGACCCATGAGGATTGTGTCTGTGTATAATGACATGACTACAAAACTTCACACATTTAAAATCATCTTAGACACAATGCATTCGGTGTGGTCGGAACGGCACCAGGACAAACAGCGTTGGGTATTCCGGGCAGGCTGTGTGTTTTGGCAGCTGCAGAATGGGGGCAAGTTTGGATTCTGCTTGTGGCATCTGGTCTGACAAAACCAGAGCAGTCGTTTCGAAATGTAAATCAGATCATGCCTCTCCCCTCCTTTAAACCCCAATAGCTCCCCATCGCACTTGGGACAAAAGCCGAAGTTCTCGTGCTGACTTAAAGACCCTGTGAAGAAGCAGCGTTGGCCTGGCTCGCCAGCTTCCATCCTGCGCCGCGTCCCCACCACGCGCTCCACTCCAGCCAGAGCGGCTTTTCTCTGTTCCTCGAGCGCCCCATGCTCACTCCCACCTTATGCACTTTGCACCAGCTCTTCCCTCTGCCTGGGGCTCTTCCCTGGACCGCACCTGGCCAGCACTCTCTTGTCAGTCAATGTCACCTCCTAAGACACACCTTCCTGGTCACCTACACTAAAGTGGCCCCTCAGTCGCTCTCACCAGGCTGTTTGAATTCTCTTCCTACCTCTCCTCGTTCCCTTTTTTCTCATTTCTTTGTTGAGTTTGTTGACTTCTGCCCTCACTAGACTCGAAGCTCCCTAAGGGCAGGCTTCTAGGGGTCTTGTTCACTGCTCTGTCCCCAGCACCTGGCACAGTACCTGCAAATGGCGGGCGTTCTGCAAGTATTTGTCAGATGGATAGATCACTGCAGGAGAGAAAGTGAGGAAGAGTCGTGCCCTGCCAGCCTGCACCGTGCAGGGAGGGGCGCAGACATCATGCTCCCAGTCTCTAAGTCCCTTCTTCCAGTCTGGCCAAGGTCACCACACCCATGCGCAACCCTGCCCACCCACCAAGTTGCCCCAAAGGCATACAGAGCGCACATCCTGCCCTCTGCTTCACTCCCCCCGGAGCCAGAGTCGCCTCCTCTGACGGCAGGTGGTGGAGCAAAGGCTCAAGGAGCCAGTCCATCCTTCACTCAGAGGGCAGAGCCGCAAATTCTGAGGTCTCTGTCTGCACCTGTCATGCTCAAGGATAAACTCGCCATGGCTGCGGCGCAGAGCCACTCCTCCCCGTGACAGCTGTGCTGGCTCAGGACTCGCCCAGTGACGGATCTGTAGTCTGCTCAGCAGCATCCACTGAACGAGGTTGGGGCCAGGGCCGGGTGGCTGCGGAGACGGAAAAATTTACAGCCAACTTCTCCTTGGATAAACTTTGCTGGGGACAAAACAGAAAAGTCCCACTGTGAATGCCAGCCAAGGGTGGGGGCTGCCCCAGAAGGGAGCATCAGCACCATTTCCCAATAGTGCCACCCCATCTCCCCCAGATGGACTAGGGGCTCTCCTGGGCAAAGTCTGGGTCAAGGCCCAGATCCCCTACCCTACGCAACACCGACCAAGACCCCCAGGGGCTCCTCATGCCATGCTCCTCTGTTGACTGACTTAAGGGGCGGACCACTTCCGTTTCATTTGACCTTGACTGGTGGTCAAGGACATCCACTCTGGAAGGAGACAGACCTGCATGTGAATTCCCGATCCTTTCCATGCTCATCATGTGACCCTGAACAGGTGGCACCTCCCTCTCCTCATTTGTCAAATGGGGTAATATGGGGTCTTTGTGAGGATTGCAAGAAATGCGTGTGAAGTACTTACACAGTGTGTGGCGGGAATTAGGCCCTCGAAAATGGCATTTGTTGCTGTCATTGTCGAGATGTTGTTGTTGTCCTCATGGTTGTTGTTTGTGTCACAGTCTATCTTCTCAACCCAAAATCCATTATCTTGGAGGAGGTGGCACCTTTGACACTGCCAGTGGGGAAAGGAGGCCGAGAGGCAGGATTCATCTTCCTCCATCACAAGCTCCAGCAGCCGGATAGAGTCTGCTCCGAAGGAAGGTGACAGCCAGGGTCCTACAGGACTCTTCTAGAAGCCTCAAAGAGCAGCCCATGGCTGCACCTGGAGGTCTCAGAAGCTCATAGACTCCATGAGTGTGTGTGTGTGTGTGTGTGTGTGTGTGTGAGATTCAGAAAGCAACAGACAAAAAGGACGCCTTTGGGCCATCCCTGCACCCGGAGGGCCCATAGTCAGTCTGCTTCCCCCAGCAGCCTCCCCACTTGTCCCTCGCCACCGGGCTCACCTCTGACGTCCCTCCTGCCCCAGATCCGTGACCTCCCACCCTGGCTGGGCCATGCCTGTTGCTCAGATCTGTCCATCCTCTGCCATTCCTTCCCCTACTCATCAAACCTTACCCCTCTCTTGTCCCAGCCCCTCAGAGCCTTAGGCACTTTCTAAGCGGCAGCAGTTAATTTAATCAAGTGACAAAAAATGACACCTGCCCTCCCCAGGTGACATGGACGTTTTTTACAGGGCTCTTCCAAAGTCAAAGCTTTGATCACAGGAGGGGCCCTCATGGTGGAATTCAAAGGGAGTGAGAAGTGGGGACGCGCGGCTCGTTGGGGCCGCTACAACCATAGTTGACAGGGGACCGCCTCCTTGACCAAGGCATATGGCCCTGAGCTGCTTGCACAGCGGTTTTCTCTGTCTCCCCTCCTCCCCTCGTGTGATCCTTTAAATGCAAGCCAGTGAGCTCCTCCGACCCACTGCAGGAGCTCAGGTGGGGTCCGTCACACCCTGGCCCAGCACACAGGCAATCGTTGGTCCTTCTCTACTTCTCGTCCCCGGAACCCAGGGCCGTGTCCGTCCACTCAGCCCCGCCTCCCTGTAGTTTTCTCTGAGGATCAGACACAGGAGGGTGAGTGGAGCTCCGGGCCTGGGGGAGCTACAGCCTGGATTTCCTCCTCATCAGCACTCTTCCGTCCCCTTTGGGACTGGCCTAGTGGTTTTGATGAGGATCCAGAGCCCCCAGGTCTGGATGACAAGAGCTGTTGACTATGGTCACACAGAGGCAGGAAAATCAGTTTTCATGGCACACGTTCAGTTAATGTCTGCACGGTAGACAGCTGCCACCCATCCCAAGCCCACACCCTCCTCCTTGCAGAGTGGGCACCAGCTTCCCCCTGGGCCAGGCAAGGCCACGTGGAGCTAGTTGTGAGCTGTGTCCCTCACCATGAAACCCTCAGTTCAAAAGACCCGAGCGAGGTTGGCCAGTCCACCCCTACCTCCAGCGCAAGCATGCTCTCTATCTCAGGGGAATCCCAAAGAACAATGTTCCCTTTGTCACTCACTCATTTACTGAGAACCTACCTCCTGTCCTGTGGCCCATCAAGACCCTTCTCTTGCAACCAGACGTGGATCTCATTGGTCCAGTGGAGGGCTGTCACAGGGCGATGTCTGAGGGTCTGTGAACAGCCTTGACTCTGGAGAGCTGTTCCACTCTCCCAGGTCCATCGTGAGTTTGTCTTATAAACCCAGTTCCTTCACATACTCAAAGGAATCCCACCGCACCACCCATCACCATTCTAGTATCTGGAATGGAGTGTTTAGGCCCCCACTCACTCTGGCAAGCATGTTTCTGACTTCTGCAGCTGTTAACACCATTTATTAACATTTTTGACTATGACTCCCTACTTAGATTGAACACCTGTGAAGAATGGCAAAAATAAAAAATACTGGCAGTTCCTAAGTGCTGGAGAGGATGTGGAGCAACTGGAATCCTCCTCCGTCGCTGGAGGAGATGCGAAGTGGCTCAGCCACCCCAGAAAACAGTCTGGCAGTTTCTTAGAAGTTTATCATATGAGTCAGCAACCTTACTCCTAGGTATTGATTTCAAAAGAAATGAAAACTTATGTTCATACAAAAACCTGTGCACAGATGTTCCTAGCAGCATTATTCATAATTACTGAAAACTGAGAACAACTCAAATACCCTAACGGGTGAGTGGGTAACCAAAATGTGGTACAGCCATACAGTGGAATATTACTCAGCAATAAACAGGAACGAGCTATTGACACACGCAACACCATGGATGGATCGCAAATGCATTATGTTGAGGGAAAGCAGCCAGTCTCAAAAGATTCTGGGCTGATGATTCTATTTGTAGAACATTGTGGGAGAGATAAAACTGTAAGAACAAAGAACAGATTTGGCCCAGTGGCGCAGCAGTTAAGTGTGTACATTCTGCTTCGGCCCAGGGTTCACCAGTTAGGATCCCAGGTGTGCACACGGCACCACTTGGCAAGCCATGCTGTGTAGGCGTCCCACATATAAAGTAGAGGAAGCTGGGCATGGATGTTAGCTCAGGGCCACTGTTCCTGAGCAAAAAGAGGAGGATTGGCAGCAGATGTTAGCTCAGGGATAATCTTCCTCAAAAAAAAAAAAAAAGAACAGATTTGTGGTTGCCAGGGGTTTGGGTGGGGGATGGACTGGTTACAACAGGCCAGCATCAGGGAATTCTTTGGGATGTTGGAATTGTTCTCTATCCTGTTTGTGGTTGTGGTTCCTAGACTCTATGCATGCGTTAAAATGTGTAGAGTTGAACAGAAAATTTTAAAGCCATCTCTGTGCTCCAGGGGGAGAACCAGCCATCCTCATGCTCCAGGGGGAGGACTGGCAATCCTCATGCTCCAGGGGGAGGACCGGCCATCCCCATGCTCCAGGGGGAGGACCAGCCATCCTCACGCTCCAGGGGGAGGACCAGCCATCCCTGTGCTCCAGGAGGAGGACTGGCCATCCTCATGCTCCAGGGGGAGGACTGGCCATCTCCGTGCTCCAGGGGTGGGCATATAACCAGGCCCAATCAGCATATTCCCTCCCCCAGCCACAGTGATTGGCAGCACAGGACCCAAGTCAGTCCAATATTAGTCAAACAAGGGGCTTTTCAGGTTGGGGGTAGGAGAGACTCTCCCTCTAGCGTTTCTAAAGGCAGTACCAGCAGTTCACACCTACTGACTGTCAAGTCCTGCTCCCGGCACTTTACAGTTACAAACTCATCTAGTCTTCACAACAAACTCACAAAGTAAGTACTACTCTTATCCCCATTTCACAGATAAGGAAACTGAGGCCAGAGAAGCTGCTTAACTTGCCCAGGGTCACACAGCAAGGCCAGAGTTTGACCCAGGTACTCTGACTTCAGAAATGGAGACTTTAACTTCTACACTGTTTTTCTTCTTGGAGTGGCGTCCACGCCGTCAACAGCCACATCGAAGGAAGCAGGGGAGAGAGGAATTCCTGAAATCATCATTTGAGCTCTTGGGTCTAGCCACCCCTGCACTTCACAGATACATAAGCAATAAATTCCCTTTTATCCTTAAGCCTGTAAGAGTTGCATTTCTGCCACAAGCAGCTGAAAGAGTCCTGAGTAATGTGGTCACTCTGGCTGGGTGATGTTAGACAAGGGACCTCTCTGTGCCTCAATTTTCTCATCTGCGAAATGGGAAAGATAATCGAGCCTGCCTCCCGAGGCGGTTACGAAGGTTTAATCAGACAACAGATGGGCAGCGCTCAGCACAGTGTCAGGCAGAGTCAGCAGTCAATAAATGTTCCCTGTTATTGTTAACTTTCCAGGCTAAAACAGCCTTGTTTGTCCTTCAGAAGTCACTCCTGCCCATTCCTGTTACCAACCTGGAGCCACATTTACTCCTCCTTTTATTCAACAAATATTCACTAGGTGTCTACTAGGTACCATCACTGTCAGAGCGAAGAGGGACCTCAGAGGTCATCGAACGCAATCTCCCCACTTTACAGATGGGAAGACTGAGGCCCAGCGGGAGGAAGGGACCTGCCCAAGGTCACAGAGGAGGCTGAGGACGGAGCTCCCAGGCCAGGCTCCTCTCGCCGCCCCAGGCTGTCTCTTTAGCCGCACTGCCTGTATTTGCAGTCAGAGCTGCCGGTGGGGGCCACCAGGGGTCTTTCTAGGAGAGGAAGGGCAGTCCTTAAAGACACACACAGCGCGACTGAAGGGCAGGTCTCCAGGCACAGAAGACAGCGTGGGCGCTCCGCCCATGTGAGTCACTGTCACCGGGATGCACCGCAGGCATGGCTACACCGGCGGGCCACGGCAGGGACCTCTGAGATAGAGGATCCCTTTGGCCACCCCTCTGCAGGAAGCGCCCTCCGGCCTTCTTTCCCTTCTGTCCCTCTGACCAGCCCAGGAGTAGGTCAGCAGGCTTTGCTCCCCATTCCTGCCCTCCCAGCCTCCCAAGGTTCTAGGCAGGGCCTCTGGGTGACCTGCCAGCCACCTCCCCATCCCTCTCTGTGACCGCACATCATGAAAGGCACAGGAGGGCCCTCAGGGTCAGGAATATGCCTCCAGAGGTCTGTGTCTACACCTTATCCCCTCTGCCTTCTCTCCATCCTATTGGCTGCCTCCACATGCCCAAGGGAGGGAGCTCCCCCCTCCTCTCCCAGCTCCCCACCCCAGTGCTTCACTTTTGGGTCTCTGTGGAACCGCCATGCGGGGTCCCTGAGGAGGGTACACTCTCCCAAGGCCCGTTTCCCCGGGTGGGAACAGGAAACGATCACAGAGGGTAAGTGTTTCAGGGCTGGGTAGAGCTGGCCGCCCAGCTAGGAAAGCGTGGGTCACCCTCCTGGTAGACAGCAAAGAACAGGGGGCTTCAAGTCAAAGCCAGACCCTTCACTGGTAACCCCATGTCGCTTAGGCAGGTCCCTTCTCCTCTGTGAGTCTCAGGTTCCTCTGTAAAGTAGGCTCACAGTCCCAATAGCACAGGACTGTGCAGAGGCCTAAAATCACTTATTTCTTGGGCACCTGCTGTGTGCCAGGCTGTGATGGGCACTTGGAACTGGAGGATGAACAGCCATGGTCCCATCCTTCTAGAAGGCCCAGTCTCTTGTGGGGGCGTTCGGAGGAAAGGGGGCCCTGGAACCTCTGCTCTACTTCCATGAGGACTCGAGCTCTGTCTGAATTATGACACTTAGTAAGCACTTACTACATGGCCAGCACCATTCTAAGCCTTGTAACAACCTTACGAGTAAGGTACTGTGATTATCCCCGTGATACAGATGTGGAAGCTGAGGCCCAGAGAGCTGAAGAACCCGCCAAGCGGTAGTCCAGCTCTAGAGTCCACACTCAGGACCCTCTGCGATTCTGCCTGTATCTGCCTCGATTTGCGTGTTCTCTAGGACGTTCTTTGTGACCATCCCCCTTTGCACTGAGCTGAGTTCCTTTGGAAAATAGCCTGCCTCTTTCTGCTGATGAGGACAAGGAGCGGGGCAATGCATGCACTTTGGCGGGACTGGTGTTGTGTCCCATCCAGGAAGGGCAAGGCTCAGGGAGCGGAACCTGAGCGAGAAGCCCCCAAGGGTTCCCCCTCCACCATCAGCACCTACAGCATTTCCCTCTGGGGGCTTGGAGGGCGGAGGCCTCTGTGCACGGAAAGGGGGCTGCTGTATCCTTGTGATGTTTGGACGATGTGCTCCCTGAGTCTGCGAAAGAACCAAAACTCCGTGATACTGGTAACCACTACCATTTGTGGGGGGCCGCTTGGTGCTAGGCACTGACTATGCATTTTGCTGATCTCCTGTAACCTCCGCATGGCTTGGTGTGGCCGAACAGGGACTGAGACCCAGGCCTCCCTGACTGCAAAGTTCACAACCTTACCCTCTACACCCCTGCCGCTCCCCTGTCAGTGCTCGTCCATCATCCCGGAGACCGGCTGCAGCCCCAGCAGCAGTGGGAAGCTCAAAACAGGTCTAAAGACCCAGGCCTGTGACCTGAGCTCATAATGGTCTAGAGTCATCAAAAGCTGCCTCTCATGCAGATGACATTGGAAGAGACATTTAAAACAAGCAGTTGGGTCCATTGATAAAGCGTTTGCCACCATGTTGGTCCACAGACCAAAAACAACTTCAACACCAATCCCACATTATAAAACATCAACAGTGTAGAGCACAGTTTAAATATTAACGCCTTATTTTTCTTCAACTATTCATAAGATTATATATGTTAGATGATATGGTACATGAGGGAGAAACCCAGAAATACAGGGCTTGGACCTCATATGCATACAGCTGTCCACATCCATGTGCAACTCATACGTTTAATCATAATAAAGTGTCTTGAGTGTTTATTCTGTGTCAAGCCTTGTGCTAAACGCCTTACATGTATGATCTTATTGAGTTTCCCCAAACCCTCTGAGGTTGGGCTCATTTGATAAAAGAAGAAACTGAGGTGTTAGTGGCCCCAGCTCACACAGCAAGTCAACAGCAGAGCAGAAACTGAGGCCAAAGCCCTTTGCTCCTTGGCTCACACGCCACACCCTTATTTTAGAGGATGCGAGTATTGCTCTCATTTTAAGCTTGGTGAACAGTTAGATCACGTCCCAGGAAGACCGGAGAAGTCTCTTCAGAGGCAGTGCCAAGGGATAACTTTGGCCCCATCAAAATCTTCACCAACATCTCACCTCCAGAGCTACTGTAAAAAATGTATATATATAATAATGTTCTTAGATCTGAGCATGTGATGTTTTCTCAGTCTTGTGTAAATTATAACTGAAGTCATCTTTATAAAATTTTTGCTAGTTGTTTTGATCCATAGCATAAAACTTAAGTTAAAATCACATGCGTTCTATGTATATAGCTCCAACACAAATCCCCTAGCCCTACCCCAAACTGCTTTCAACCAGGTTGTTACCCCAATCCCTCCCATTTGGAACCCCAAGAAACTCGGGGCCACCCCTGCGGGGTTTCTGTATAAGGTGGAAGCTGGCGCAGAAAGCAGAACCAGGATAGAATCACAAGTATGTATTAACCTAGACTTGGAACCTAGGGGTTTTCCATCCTACCCAACCAGGACTGACACAAAAAGAAGATTGGAGAAGCCCCCAGCCATGGGCAAAAGTGAGGCAGGGTCGAGGAGCTGGGTCTGGGACTGGGGGAGATCTCAGGCCAAGAGATGTCACAGCTGTATTTGGAGGCGTCCCCAGTACTAAATTTGAGCTGGAAACTTCCGAGCCTTCTGTTGACTCAGAAGCACTCCCCTGCATCTTTGCTATACTTTGTTTCTTGGTAGTAGCTGGTATTAAAAAGCCCTTGGGAAAACGCAGAAGAGGGGTGTGCTCATTCCAGGAATGGAGTCTAAGGTCTCTGTGCTCTCCAGGAACTTGCACAGGACTTGACGCATCACAGGGGCTCAGGATAAATGCAGGTTGGGTTGAGCTGAGCAGGAAGGGAAGCGAGGCTAGAGCAGCAGTTCTCAACCCTGGCTGCGCATTAGGGTCACTGAGCAGTTTTTAAATCACTCTTGCCTGGGTCCTATCCCTAGAAATTCTGACTCAGTGGTTTTGTTGGAGCCTGGGCATGGAATCTTTCAAAAAAACTCCCCTGGGTAATTCAAGAGGGTAGCCAGGATTGAGACCCTGTGGGCCAGAAGAATGAAATGAAACTGCCAAGAAGAACCAGGGGCAGGTGAAGTCAGGACCTGTGATCCACAGTAGAAAGGACCAACTGAGGCTTCATTTAGAAGCTGGCACTGCACTGAGGACCAGGGATAAAATAGGGAACGAGGCTTGGAGTCTGGTAGGGAAGGTAGATATCAGTCAAATAAACTCTGTGTGTGTTGTGTGTATGTGTGTGTACATACAAATAGGGGCAAATGCTCAGAGGAAAAACAAGGGCTATGTGAGTCTTGACATGGCTCAAAAGGCCATGGAAGGCTCCTTGTAAGATACACAAGGTGGAACAAGAGTGTTTTAGGCAGAGGGAACATCTTGTGCAAAGGCCCAGAGGCAGGTGGGAATACTGGCACATTCTCTTAAGGGATCGAAGGAAAAAAGGCTAGAATCCAAAGGTGAAAGGGCCAAGTGACCTGAAATGAGGCCAAGGAGATGGTGGCAAGCAGCTCAGGCAGCCCCAAGAACCATGGGAAACCCGTGAAGGGATTTTATGCCAGGAACTGACACAATCAGATTTGCATTTTTCTTTTGCAATTTTTTTATTGAGATAAAACTCGCATAACATAAAGCCCATTGTTTAAAAATGCATAATTCAGTGGTTTTAATATATTCACAATGCTGTGCAACCATCATCACTATCTGATTCCAGAACATTTCCACCACCCCAAAAAGAAATCCCGTACCTACTCATAGTCACTCCAGATTCCCCTTCCCCCTATCTCCTGGAAACCACTCATCTACTTTCTGTCTACGAATTCTCCTTTTCTGGCCATTTCATGTAAGTGGAAGCAGACAATACGTTGCCTTTTGTGTGTAGCTTCTTTCACTTAGCAGAATGTTTTCAGGGTTCATCCATGTTGCTGCACGGATCAGCACTTCATTCCTGTTTATGGGCAAACAGTATCCCACTGGATGGATATAACACATGTTGTTTATCCATTCATCAGTTGGTGGACATTTGCACTGTTTCTACTTTGTGGCTGTTATGAGTATTGCTGCTATGAACAGTTCTGTGCGAGTTTTCATGGAAACATGTTTTCAGTTCTCTTGGGTGGAGACCCAGGAGTGGAATTGCCGGGTCATATGGCAATTCTATGTTTAACTTTTTGAGAAACTGCCAAACTGTTTTCCAACGCAGCTGCACCATTTTTGCATTCCCACCAGCGATGTGTGAGGTTTCCAATTTCTCCACATCCTTGCCAAGACTTGTATTGTCCATTTTGGTTTTTATGTAGCCATCCTAGTGGGTGTGAAGTGGCATCTTATTGTGGTTTTGACTTTCATTATCCTAATGACTAATGAGGCTGAGCATATTTTCATGTGCTTATTGGCCGTTTGTATGTCTTTTTTTGGAGAACGTCTATTCAAATCTTTTGTACGCTTTTTAATTATTTGTCTTTTTGTTGTCAAATTGTAGGAATTCTTTATATACTCTGGATCATAAACCTTTAGCAGATATAGGATTTGAAAATACCTTCTCCCATTCTGCAGATTGTGTATTACTCCCTTGATTGTCCTCTGCTGCTCAAATGTTTTTAATTTGTTGAAATCCAGTTTACCTATTTTTTTATGTTACTTATACTTTTGGTGTCATATTTGAGAAACTGCTGTCTAATCCAAAGTCACTAAGATTTGTATCTTTCTTTCTTTAAGAGTTTTATAGTTTTAGCTCTTACATCTAGGTCTTTGATCCACTTTTAGTTAACTTTTTTTATGTTATGTGAAATAGGGGTCCAAATTTATTCTTTTGCATGTGGATAACCTGTCGTTCCAGTACCATTTATTGAAAAGACTATACTTTCCCCATTAAATGATCTTGGCACCCTCATCAAAAATTATAGATGTATGGGGTTATTTCTGGACTCCCAATTCCATTCCATTGATCTATGTCTATCCTTATGCCAGTACCACAATGTTTTGACTACTGTAGCTTTGTAGTAAGTTTTAAAGTTGGGAACTGAGTCCTCCAACTTTGTTCTTTTTCAAGGTTGTTTTGGCTATTTAGGGTGCCCTGCATTTCCATAGAAGTTTTAGGATCAGTTTGTTCATTTCTGGAAAAAAAGGAAGAGAGAGAGAGGGAGGGAGGGAGGGAGGAGGAAAGAAAGAAAGAAGAAAAAAAGAAAGAGAGAGAGAGAAAGAAAATGTAGTTGGAATTTTCATAAGAATTGCGTTGAATCTGTAGTTTGCTTTGGGTGGCAAAGTCATCGTAACAATATTACATCTTCCAACCCATGAATACAAATGTCTTTCAGTTTATTTAAATGATCTTTAATTTCTTTCCACAATGTTTTGTAGTTTTCAAGCACAACTCTTGCACTTCCTTGGTTAAATTTATTACTCAGTATTTTTTTTTTTATGCTCGGTAAACTGAATTGTTTTCTTAATTTTCAGAATTGCTAGTATATAGAAATACAACTGACTTTTGTATATTGATCTTGTATCCTGCAACTTTGCTGAACTTGTTTATTTGCTCGAATAGTTATTCTGCAGATTCTTTAGGATTTTCTACATATAAGATCATGTCATCTGCAAATTGAGGTATGTTTACTTCGTTCTTTCCCATCCGTATGCCTTGTATTTCATTTTTTCATTTTCTTACTTAATTTCCCTGTCTACAACTTCCATCTAACGTTGATTAGAAGTGATGAGAGCAGACATCCTTGTCTTTTTTTTAAAAAAAGATTTTTTTATTTTTTCCTTTTTCTCCCCAAAGCCTCCTGGTACCTAGTTGTATATTCTTCATTGTGGGTCCTTCTAGTTGTGGCATGTGGGATGCCGCCTCAGCATGGTTTGATGAGCAGTGCCATGTCCTCGCCCAGGACTCGAACCAACGAAACACTGGGCCACCTGCAGCGGAGCGCGCGAACCCAACCACTCGGCCACGGGGCCAGCCCCATCCTTGTCTGTTTTTAATCTCAGGGAAGAAATATACAGTCTTCCACCACTCAGTACAATGTTAGCTGTGGGTTTTTAATAGATGCTCTTTATCAGGTTAAGAAATTTCTATTTCTAGCTTCTTGAGCATTTTTATTATGAAAAGCATTTTTATTATGAAGGGTGTTGGATTTTGTCAGATGCTTTTTCTGTCTATTGAGATGATCATGTGGTTTTTGTTCCCTATTCTATTAATATAAGGTATTACGTTGATTTATCAGGTTTGTATTTTGAAAAGACCATTCAACTGTACTCTTTTTATAAAGTCAAACTAAACACTGTATTATTTATGGATATATTGTTTACAGATCACATTTAAAGCAAGAAAGAGAGGGGATGATAAAGAGAAATTTCATAAGAGCAGATTCTTTGTAGGGGGAGGGGCCAGGGAATGAGCCCCGAGAGAAATTCACAGGTAATTATAGTGGTATTGATCATGTCTAATTTTTAAAAGCTCCCTGGGTGACAAACACGTCCCAGCTCAGACTACCTGGAGATGCTTAGACTGAACATATTCAGAACCAGCTGCCAGCTTCCTCCCTGAAATGCATCCTCTTCTTATCTTCTCCATCATGTAAGAGGTTCAGCTACTCACTGAGCATGTGTTGAAATAATGACTGTTTTGCAGAACCCAAATTCTAGATTTAAGGAACATCAGAGTAGAGGATTGCCTCTATTGGACAGTGACACCTACTGGCAGAGTATAGCACTACACCCCAGCTCTACAGGCACTCTAAATACTCAAGCAAAAGGAAATGCGGCAAAGTTTCAGAACGTCACACTAAGGGTGTCAGCAGCGGGGGTTCATACGGCCTGGGCAAAGCAGGGGAAGTGCACCTGAGAGGAAAGTGCTGTGGCATTCTAGAAGTCTCCCTACACACCCATGACAGGGACCTAAAGAAGACTAAGTGCTGACCATCATTTGCTTGATCAAAATTGTGTAATACTTTATAGACAGATTTGCTTCTATTCATTTGCTCTAGAAATGGCCTCCAGAGAAAGACGCGGTGTCCTCTGCTCCCAGATTTGAGCCCTGGCATGATTTCTGGAGAAACTGTTGTGGTTGTCCTCCTTGATGCTGCTTTCAAAATAGAAGCACTCAGTCCCAACCCGTGCACGGACAACTGCTTGAGGTTACAGACGTTGGATCCAGACTGTCTGGGTTAGAACCCTAGTTCTGTCACTTACTAGCTGTATGATCTTTGGCAAAATACTTAACTGCTCTGTTTCAGTTCCCTTGTATGTAAATGAGGGTAAATATTGTCCCTAAAGAGTCAGAAGATTCTGTGAGGATGAAATAAGATAATGCATGTGAAGGGCTTAGGACTGTGCTTGGTCTTAAGGTCATTCTGACATCAGATCCCTATAGGGCTGGATCCCTCGGTCACCAGCAACTCAATGGGAGACTCCCGGGCAGTATCTTATCAATCTGGAACACTTGATACTGTTGACTCTTCCTTCTCACAATTCCTTCCACCTTCGGCTTTCATAATATCGCATAGTGGATGATCAATAAATGTTAGCTATTACTTTCTTCTAGTTTTCTTTTTAAATAATAAGAGCAAAGCATTTATATGGTGTTTATGACAGGTGCAATTCTAAGAGCTTTATATTAACTTACTCAGTCTTTATTACAATCCTTTTAGGAGCCACTATTATTACCCCATTTTGCAGATGAGGAAACTGAGGCACACAAAGTCACACAGCTAAGATACAGCAGAGGCAGGATTCAAACCCAGGCATCCGGCCCGAGACCTGTGCACATAACAGCTGCAAAATGCAGAACTCTAATCCAAGCTGGGGGCAGATGACAGGAACTTCCAGGCTCCTCTGTCAGTCTCAAGTCAAGCATGAGCTGCCCGCCCCCCCCACCCCCCACCCCCCCACCCCACCTCCCCCGCTTCTTTTCTCCGTCTAACCGTCCACGGGCTGGCTGCTCTGCAGGTATCCATGCCTTCTCTAGGACACCGCTGAGTTTTTCCCAAAACTTCTTCCTCTCTGGCTGCTCCAAGTAAGCAGGAACCACTCGACAAAGTGTGGGGCCACCTTGCCTAGCTGGGCTAAGCCCTGAAACTGTGTCTCTAACAATAACAGAAGGAGGAAGAGGGAAATGAGAAAGAGGAGGAGGGGGAGAGGGAGGACAGTGATGTCAGAGTGGTGACAGACACCCAGGGCAGACAACCAAACAGTGTGAAGCCCCTTGAAATAAAACCCCAGGGGATTTTATTTCCTGGCCCATGGTTGATTTGAGATTGCTAAGCAATAGCTGGGGCCCCTCTGACATTTACTCCAAACTTAGAGCAGAATTATTAGAAATTAAGAGAGACTAGAGAATGCATGATTTGCATGATTAAAAACAGTGCCCAACCCTTGGAAGCAAATGTTTCCTCACAATAGAAACCAAACCACACGGATTCCCAGCAGCTCCTTGTGGCAACCCGCTTCCTTCATTTCCGCCTGTGCCCGGCTCCCCACCCCCAGCACTGCGGTTGTCCCTCTGCTGGTGAGCCCACGTGGAGCAGACAGCTGGGGCTGCTTCCAGCTGTGTGTCAACCATTCCTCAACCCTGAAGGACGCAGTGATGGAGACCCCCGCCTCCATCGCACTCCACAGAATGGGGAGGATGCGTTAGACCCGCCACTTCCGTGTCCACCCCGAGAATCCAATTCAGTTTCCTCTCTATCTTCATTCACCAAAAACTCCATGTCTCTTCTTTTCTCTTTTTTCCCTTTGAAAAAACTTTGTCTATCCTTTCACTAGGCCATGTGGGGGGATCTGCCAAATTGATAGCAATTCTTGGTGCTAATCAAGTGTCAATTAAGATTGATGGTGCTGCCGAGAACTCCAGGAGGTTGGCGGCTTATGCTAATGCTTTAAAAGTCTATTTCATATGCCTTTATGTTGAGGCATTTCATTAGGTTTATTAAGAGCCCAATTGATACATTTCTTGTTGACTCCAGATATTCCTGAGGTGATTAATTCTGAACAATGGGGTTAATTAGTCTGCAGACTTCAGAACACTTCTTCAGGCGGGAGTTTAAGAAACCAGTTTCCAGGGAACGTAATCTCCAAAAGAATTACGTTCCTTTCTTCTTGAGGAAAGGGGAAAAAATTCTCCCTAGGGAGGAAAGGATGGCTGTGATCTCACGGAGAGTTAAATGAGTGTTAAACTCTAATGGGCCTCTGTGGTTGTTTTTTTTTTTTTTAAAGATTTTATTATTTCCTTTTTCTCCCCAAAGCCCCCCGGTACATAGTTGTATATTCTTCATTGTGGGTTCTTCTAGTTGTGGCATGTGGGACGCCGCCTCAGCGTGGTCTGATGAGCAGTGCCATGTCCGCGCCCAGGATTCGAACCAACGAAACACTGGGCCGCCTGCAGCGGAGCAAGCGAACTTAACCACTCGGCCACAGGGTCAGCCCCTGTGGTTGTTTTTTTTTAATGCCTCTACTTTTACTTTCTGACTAGTAGGTAAATAGCTTGAATTTGAGACGTGAGTGTATCTGGGGACAGGACGCATGGACCCACAGGAAGAGACTGGTGTGGGGAGCAGAAAATGGGGATCTCTTTCCTGCCTCCTGAATAGATGTGTGACCCTCCCCCCCCCCCCCCACCCCCGCATCCGGCAGAGCCGTTCGCCTCTTGGGACATTCCTTCATCCGTAAAATGGGGACAATGACATCGGCCTTCCCCCAACACCCAGAGCGGCTGTGAGGGTGAGATGAGATCACACGTGTGAAAGCCTTTTGAGAAGAAAACGCTTTTCTTTTCTTTTTTTAACCTTTGAGAGGTTAAAAAAAAAGGGGACCCATTTTAGAAGTGGACTTTTTTAAACTCTCTTTTTTACATTATTATTCCCTCATGAAAGGGTTTCTTCTTGTAGCTGGGATTTTTCATCTCGTGTTAAAGAGAGAGAGAGAGAGGGAGAGAGTTTTAAAAATAGCTATTTTAATGAAAAGAACGGCTCCCCTAAAGAACTGGGCAGCCCTTTCTGCAGGCTTTGCCGCCGAAACTCACGGTCCAAATTGATTTTTTTTTTTTCCCCCTCTTCTTTAAAGGTAAGTGATAAAATACTGTGGGTTTGAAAAGGCTGACATTTTGGGTAGCAATTAAACTCAGTCCCATCTAGCCGTGCGGCAGCTGGTGGCGGGCCGGCTCGTTATGGCGGAAAGGCTGGCAGAGGATTACGCGGTGGGCTGAGCCGGCTCTCAGAAGAGCTCAGGCCGGCTGTCTGCAGCCAGGTAATTAGACTTAACAAGCTGGCCTGTCCCTCCACCTTCCCACACCCACTCGGGGCAGGGCAGCCGGGCCCTGGGGACCCACCTCACACCCCCTCTCCCGTGAGATGGCCAGCAAGTCGCAGATCCTAATCACCACGGTGATGGACAACGGAGATATTAATGTTGAGGTGCTAATAGTTAGGAATTCATGGCACACAGAGGCGGCAGGGCCTGCTGTATCCCTGGAATCAGCCGAAGGGTGAGGCACTTCCGACAGGTCAATGGGATGTGATTAGAAACCTGTGCAAGCGAGGGACCGACTGGAGCACTTGGCACGAGTTTTCATCCTTGCCCCGGCCGTGTTCCCATGGAAATACAGCAGTAACAAGTCACACTGCCAGCATGTTCTTCTCAGGAAAATCCATTCCTCAAACTCCCCTCTGGTGGGGACTCTGTGATCTCCCTGTGGAGACCCGAAGACCAGCTTGGCCGTGAGAGAACCACCTGTCGAGAGGGCTTCAGAGAGCCTGCCACGGGCTGAGCCCCTTGCTTTTGCTCTGCTCTCCAGGTAGCTCCAACCTGCAGCCAGGATGGAAAACTTCCTGTCCAGATGCAGGCCAATGGTTCAGCCCAGCATCCAGACCCACAACGCCTGGCAGAGTCTGACATGTCTGTGTCATCGGCTGAAACTCCCAACTTCATCCACGTGGCAACAAGACTCAAGAGAAAGACAATGCAGTCCATCTGCTGTCGTCTCTTGGCCACTCTCCTCCACACAGAAGGCATCAGTGACTTCCTGGGGCAGCAAGATCGATCCAGGGCTTTAGCTGAACATTTGGGGTCCTGGAACTGGAGGAACCTGGAGCCATGGGTCTCAGCCCTGAGCTGCCCAGTTCCTTTTGCAGCACCGATGACCCTGTCTCTCTCCAAATTTCCGCTTGCCCATCTGTAAAAACGATGGGTGGGCCCATTTGAGCGCTCCATCCTCCTCAGCCTGAAATGCCAATGGTTCTGCAAATCTGCCGATCTCTCCTGAGTCACACACACACACACACACACACCCCACACACACGAACTCTTGACCCTCCTCTGGGACCAAGTCAGTGGGTGGAGTTGCTCACTAAAACCTTCCAGGACATCCCCAGCCAGAAGCCCCGTCTCTGCCCAGCATACCTGGTTCAGCCGTCCTCCAGAACGTCAGCGGTGATGACTACTACAAATTGCCAGTTGATGACGACAACGGCAGTCAAAGCACCTGGCTCGCCAGGGCTCCTGCTCAGTCCTGCTTTCACTGGTTGCCCCTGGCAAGGAGCCACGTCTACCACAGGCACCCATGTACAGTGGGCACGATGAAGTCACGAGGGGAATCGACTTGCCCAAGGCCACACACCTCCTGATGCTCACAGCCAAAACTCCAATGGACGACTGACTCTGAGTCCGGCATTCCCCTCTCATTGCCCAGATGCTTCTAGATGCTTTTAACTGGTCGGTTTAGGGGCCTTCACAGATTGTGTCCCCCTCAGCACACGCACGCACACACACGCATGCGCTCACTCAGCAAGTGCTTCAACTCCTCCCACTCAGGAACTCATTAATCGCCGGCTTTGTCCCAAGTCTCTGAACTGCGTTCAAGACCCCTGTCACTTGAGAGGCGTAGGGAAAACCAGGCATCTGGGTTAGGAAGGAGGGTGATCGCTAACCCCAGCAGCAGTTTTCCAGAGAATAAGAGGCATCGGAATACGCCCAGATTCCAGCCAGCACAAGAAGGGGCGTGGGAATCCAATGTGCAGCGCTGTGCAAGAATAAGGGAGGGCGTAGAGGCACGGCGGGGAGCGGGAAGGAGCCCAGGGACAAAGGGGCGGCAGCTGGGATCCAGCCCTACGAGGTGCTGCGTGCCGTTCTCCGAGGGGAGGAGAAGAGGGGCAGAGACTTGCCAGGCCCTTGGAATCCACTGTCTTCCCTCATGCCCCCCGCCTTCGGAGGGACAACAGATCCAGTGGGAGTGGGGATCCCATTTGAGGGGACTCCGGGAGATGGGTGGGAGTGTGATGAAATGGCAGGGCAGAGCAGCCTCCAGAGTAATTAGAGGAATTAAAGATGGCTGGTTTCAATTCTCTGCAACCCACCAGCATTTGTTCAATGAATTGAGTAGCCACATCAGGCACTTTAAAGGAGGTTACTTCTCATTTTCTCATTTCCTCCTAAGATCTAGTCAGTGATGTGGGAGTCTAGTCACTGTTCTCTCAACCCCCCTACGTCAGTTGGGGTGGGGCAGGAGAGAGTAGCTAACACCTAAACTGTATTTACCTTTTTGCTTTTCCTGCCAGGTCTTGCTCAACCAGGAGGGGCCAAAAATGCAATCCTGCCATGTGGCCAGAGGTGTTGGACTGGAAACCTCCCTGTTAACTCCCTAGGGAATGATTCATCTGGTGGGAGGTTTGGGAGAAGGAACACGGAGTGTGGGTGGACCCCTTGGGGCTGCCTCTAGAGGAGAGGCCTGCGGTTGTCCACTTCTGCGCGTGCCTGGAGGGCAGGTGTGGAGCAGGGGGCCTAGGGGCCCAGTGGTGGCCACGCTTCCAAGCCACATCTTCCATGACTGTCTCTGCCCAACTCCTGACTTATTGTTCAGCTGGTTCCAAACCAGTTTGGGGAGCAGAATAGGATTATTGCTCCAAGCCCCCTGAGAATAAGTAAGGCTCATTCTCTTGACTCCTCATCCACTCAAGGTGAGATAATAACAAACAAAACTTGGAGAAATGTCCTGTACTGCTGAGTGTGGGCTGCGATAAGATGGCGGAGGGTTTGCAGACACAAAAGGGGATGAGATGGAATAAGGATGAGACAGGATGGGAATATGAAGGTGTAGGATGATAGGGTTGGACTACGATGGGATGGGGGAAGCAAGACCCAATGGCAGGGAGGCCCTTCTGTGCAGAGCTGGGCTCTCATCTCAAGAAGCAACCTTGCAGCCCATGTTCCTGGCCAACAGGGTTGCAACCAGTCAGCGCCCTTCCCGATTGCTCAGCAGGTGCCAGAACCCGGGGAGAGGGAATGGATGGCTCTTCAAGAGGCTGGCACAGGTCCCAAGCAATCTGTTCCCAACTTCCTCCTGCGTGGGTGGTGGCAGCACGTCCCCAGCCGGCCCCCACGCCTCTCACCAGCCGTCAACGCGCCCTCACTCTCTCCTTGTGTGTGTTGTCAAATCTTCCCAATATAGCAGCTCAGAGTCTGTCAACAGTTCTGTTCTGTGCCTACTTTCCCTCCCCAAAGGATGCCAAGTCTGCTGTCCCCTCCCTCGATGGGGGCATCTCCTGTCACGCCTCACCCTCAGCACTGGCAAGCAGAGACACACAACCCCCCAGAGGACGTGTGCTTGGAGAAGCCATGCCAGCTTCTGTGGTCCGGGTTACCTGGCACAGGAGCGGAGCTGTGCCAGGACATATTTGAGTGACATTAAGGAAGAGGAGTCCAGGGGCCTGGGATACTGACTGGATGTGGGGAGGAGGGAGAGTGGAAGTTGCAGGTTATGCTCAGATTTCTGACTGGAAGGGATTCAGGGAAGATGGTCCTGTTCACTGAGGTAGGAGGTCCCCGAGAAGGAGCAGTTTAGGGATGGAGAAAGAGATGAGAGCTTGAGATCTAGGGAGGCTGAGATGACCGTGGGTTTCTAATGAGGAAGTGCTGTAATCATAAGCAGGGTGGAAGCTCAGGAGAGAGGTCTGGGCATGCAGAAGGTCCCAGAGGGTGGAATGCAACCATCACGGGACAAGCCAGCACACACCCGTTTGCTCCAAAAGCATTCGGCAACAGGATGTTATCGGTACAGCAACCCCCGTGATTCCCTTTACAGACTTCCCCTTGTGTGCCCTGCCAGGGTGCTACTGTGTGGACCAGCCTCCCACTCCAGATGTCTGTTGCTGTGTGCCATCAGCTGCCTTCTCTTTTCCTGTTCCAGCTGTCTCTGCTCCAGGCAACAGAGAGCGACCTGGTCTGGGCTCAGGAGCCCTGAGCTCCCATCCTAGCTCTGCCAACTGCCTTCGGGAATCTAAACGTGTCGCTTTCTCTCCCACAGCCTCCGTCTCCTCAACTGTAGAATGGGACCAAAGACTGTTGGGTCAAACAAGACAGTGCGTGCAGATACTTTACACTTGTGAGGAATTTGGGTGAAAATGCCCAAAAGTCTAGCCAGGCCCCCTCAGTCTTTTCTCCCCACCCCCCACCCCCACTGGACCCACAGCAGAACCTGGACCAGGTGTGGGGGGCACACTGTCCCCATCCTTTGTTGCCTCTTCCTCTGGGTGGGGGGGGCGGTGGCTCTGGGACACTGCTCAGGTCTCCTAAAACCTCCACAGATGTCCCCCATCCATGCTTCACCAGATGACCCCACGGGTCAGAAGACACCATTAATAATGCTCGCATGATGACATTTATGGCGGCCCCAGGCGGCCCTGCTTAGCTCTCAAGGCTGACGGGAAATGTCAGGCACAGAGCGAATTGCTCCTTACAGTGCATATTGGGCAGAACATTTGTAATGATCCCTTATTTGCTGATCTAAATTGAGACCTCACTGAGGTGGTCAGACCCTCCTCTCCTCTCCTGCCATCCAGCTCAGACACTGGTGACCCCTTCGTCACACCCACCCGAGAGTCCATCTTCACGGAGGACCCAGGGTGGGGAGATGAATTAAGGTGAAGACAAGCCACAGTCCTCCCGGGATGCTGTCCCTTCATTTCAGGAAGGGTTTGGGGGCGGGAGTTGCTAACCTGGGCCTTGAAGGTCAGCTCACGAATCTGAGAAATGGGTTGGTGCTTTTGTGCCCAAGGGAGAATGTCGCACACCACTGCGGGCTGTGGTGGGTGCATATTGTTGTCTGCTCAGCACCCATCTATTCCTCCTTAAGAGAAAGCCCCTCAACTGGAGGAGGCACCTTCCCCCACACCAATTTGCCATCCTGGCTGCCAATCAAAGGACTCCACCCCCGACCACATGGGCAGGGCACAACCCAACCCCGGACCAGGGAAAGTCTTCCCCTGAGGTTTGTCCATTCAGAACCAAAGGAAGACAGGGAATCAGGCAACATGATGGGCAGGTGTTGCTGGTGGCCATGGTTCTGGTCCCCGGAAGGAACCAATCTACAAAGGAATTAAAAATAAAAAAGAATAAAGCCGACACACAGAAGAAAGAGGACTGAGAAGGGGGGAGATGGTCCTGACGGCTTTGGAGCTCCTGCTTGCCATGGTCCCTGAGACCCAGGTTCTGTGAGCCAATAAAGTCCCCTTTGTGCCTTAACTGGTTCCAGTGGGGTCGCTGTCACCTGCAGCCAGCACCCCACCACACTGTTACAGATGCGTCCTCTCTCCCGGCCTTCTGGAGGCAACTCCCACATCTTTGCTGTCTACTCCAGACCACTCCAGAGGGGATGGCCCAGAGACACGGAGCAGGACAGACCCAGTGATCGGACCCTTCCACCAGGGCCCCTCCCAGCGGGACCACTTGACCCCTCTGCCTCCCATCTAGTCCACACTCTCTGCCCTCTGCTGCCCCCACTGGCCACAGGCCCTCATGTGCTCAATGCCCCAGGCCCAAGACCGGTCGAGGTAAGTACACGATAGGGACCCAAATGAGGAAGCAGAAGGCGGCACAGGTATGAACAGAGGCAGCCTCTCACAGCACCGTCCCAATAAGAAACATCTCTGGAAATGGGAGCTCAAAAAAATTCTCACTGTGGGCTAAGAATCCTGCCATCTTCCCCAGGTGAGAACAGCACAGTAATATAAAGTGGGCGTTGGCCTGCCCATGTGGTCTTCCAAGTGAGACCCTCTAGGCAGGCTTCCCGGAAGGCCGGAAGAGCGGAACATAAAGACGGAGAGCCGAGGAGAGAGGCTGAGGAGCTCCAGCGAGAAACGGAGTCAAGAAAATCATAGGAGCTAAGGGGAGAGGGAGCAGAAGCCGGAGCGCAGAGTGAGGAAGGCGGGGACAGCGGAGCAGCTGGGGCGCGTGCGGGCGCTCAGAGAGGAGGGGTGGAGCCCCCGGAGCAAAGCAGCCTCTGGATCCACCCTGCCCACAAGTACTGAGGGGTGAGGCACCACTCGTGTGTTTTCAGTCTGCAGAACACGACAGCACACAACATAGCATTCGAGGTCACACCACTTGACCAGTAACTGCCATTGTCCTCATGCTTTTTCTCGCAGGGTAATAGAGATTCTGAGAGAGTTCGTGGCTTGACTGAGGCAACCTCTCTAAAGAGAGAGCCTGGACTCGAACCCAAGCCCGAGCCGCAAGGCCAGGGAGCTGTCTGCTGAGTGAGGCCACCTCCGTATGGGTGGGGCTGTTTCTGTGTCGATCTGGTCACACAAAGTGAAAGCACAGCTTTTTAGGGGTCCAAGAAACAGAACCGAGTTTCAAAATGTGGACCCTGCTATTTATAAGCTGTGTGCCTTTGGACAGGTTACTTAACTACTCTGTGTCTCTCACACGGGTGTATCCGATGGGGTCGTTTTAAACATCATGCATCAGAACTTGACACTTAGCAGACATAATTATAACAGTCACAAGACAGCATGTGTATATTTCCAGAGCAATTCTCCCATGATGTTTAGTCTGATTTTGTGTTTTCCTGTGAAATCAAATCCAAGAGGTCCACCCCGTAGCCCCATCTCATCATTTTAACCACAGCAGAGAAGACCCTAGAGAAGCCTCATCTCCAAAGCAAGTGGTTGTTTTCATCCTTATCACACAGATGAGAAGCTGAGGGTCGGGGGCAGGACAGGACACATCAGCGTAGAGATGATACTTAGAGCCAGTGGACTAGAGGAGGTCTCCTTGGGGAGAGACCTATAGAGAAGAGGCCCAGGACTGAGCCCTTGGGCCCTCCCACATGTGAAGATCCAACAGGGCAAGGGAGAAGGGCCAGTGAGCTGGAAGATGGTGTCCTGGAAACCAGAGGAGATGATGTTTCAGGAAGGAGAGAGCGGACAGCTCTATTCAATGTCCATGAGAGGCCGAGTGAGATGAAGACCCAGAAGTGACCAGTGGAGTCCGGCCACGACCTTGGTTAGGGCAAATACTATGTGCAGCCCTGAGCCTCACCCATTCCGCATTTTCCCCCATCCCTCATCCTCTCATGCACTCTTCATTGATAAGATGAAAAAGCCAAAGACAAATGGGTTTTTGAGAATCAAACCCCACCAGAATGTCATACATCACCTCCAGCTTCTCAGGACGGGGTTGACTGCAGAAGCAGAAGACAAGGATGGATGGATGGAGATTGTCCTTGCAGATCTTGGCAAGAGAGGCTGGGCTGTCTCGCTCACCACCATTTTTTTTTTCTCTTAAAGGTTAGCACCTGAGCCAACATCTGTTGCCAATCTTCTCTCTCTCTTTTTTTTTTTCTTTTTCTCCCCAAAGCCCCCCAGCACACAGTTGTATATTCTAGTTGTAGGTCCTTCTGGTGAGATGCTACCCCCACATGGCTTGATGAGCGGTGCCATGTCCACACCCAGGATCCGAACCGGCGAAACCCTGGGCCGCTGAATTGCAGCACACGAACTCAACCACTCGGCCCCGGGGCCGGCCCCTCGCTACCATTTTTAAGACTGGAGACATTGCCATTTCAATCCTCCTTCATGCCATTCTTCAGCAAATAAATATTTATGCTCTCCCACTCTGTGAAAAGTCCTGTGTCAGTCACTGGAGACACAGCCATGAATAAGTGACTTTGACTTCAGCCTTGACCCTGAGGAGTTCACAGGGAGGACACACACATCAACAGCTCCTTACAGCAGATCGTGGACATGTCCTGGAGGAAGAGCCCCAGAGAGGGCTCTGGCAACACAGTTGAAGGGTCAGGGAGAGCTTCACGGAGGAGGTGACACTTGGTCTTGGCCTTGAATGACGAACAGAAGCTCAGCCAGCAGGCAATAGGATCACCCACATCCCAACAGGGGCAGTGGAGGCACGAGAGAGCGTGTGGTGACTGGAAGCCTACCCTTCCCTGGAGGGCTGCAGCAAAGAGCAAAGGAGGGACTTTGAGGGGTGCGGGGCCCAGGTCTTCAAAGACCTTAAATGTGAAGCGAAGACTCTTGGACTTTACTCTGTAAATCAGCATTTCCTCAGGAATTTCCTGTGAAACGCGAATCTCGAATTTGCTATGCAAAATCAATGAATCAATAAACTCTGGGATCAAACACATTCGGGATCTTCTGCAGAGTAGACCCCTCCTCCTGGAGATTCGCTGTGTTCATTAGCATTTAAAAGCTCAGAGAAAGCGGAGAGGAAAAAGAAAGGAAGGAAGAGAGAGAGGGAAAGAGGGAGAGAGAGAGAGAGAGAAAGGAAAGAAACAAAGAGAGAGAAAGAAAGAAAGAAGGAAGGAAGGCAGGAAGGAGAGAAAGAGAAAGAGAAAGAAAAAAAAATAAAGAAAACATACCTTTTAATTTTCTCCATGCATGCCCCACACTCGCCTTTGTTCGTGTAGGGCACACTGGCATCCCCACACAGTTAACACTCCTCAGTCACACAGTGGGAAAAGCTGAACGAGGAATTGAGAATGTTTGCATTTTAAGCAGGTGAACGGTTCCCCTGGAGGCAGAAGGTGGTGAGATGGCTGTCCAGGGGCCCCATTAGCCCCGGAACCCATAGACGAGGTCCAAGATTACCCCATTACCCTGGGACTAAAATCTCTTCACTTATGTCTTCAGAAAATATCCGGTGAGCACCTTTTCTGGGCCAGCAGTGTGGTGCTGGCGGGAGGATGGGGGGGAAATCAGACAGGATCCCGGCCTCCTGGTGCTTATTGGCTTTCAGACGCTGTTCACATAATTATGTAGGTTGAAATTTGAAGGAAAACAACACAGTCTGCAAGAAAGGAACCTGGAATCAGCAGGATTTTCCTTAGTAAGCCATACCTGGGCTGAGATTCGAAGGATGGGTAGGAATTAACTAGGCAAGGAAGGGCAGTGTTGGGGGAATGGCATTCTGAGCAGAAGGAACAGCATATGCAAAAGCCCTGTGGCAGCAAGAAAAATACTGCAGATACAAGACAAAAGGGAGAGTGGGAAACGGTTGTTTCCTGATCATTCAGCAACTTTTATTTGCAGTCCTGTTTATGGCTATATATGTCTGGCCACAATTAGAAATAAAAGGCCCCCAGAGTCTGAAATTTGGATGCTCTGGAATGAAGGAGGTCCAGCGAATTGACCAGAGGAAGAAGAAGCCCGCCCAGAGTTTCCTGCTTAACAAAGGAGCAAGTGAGGCGTGCAGAGGGCTCGCTGGGGCCTGGTGAGGCTGGGGGGATGGGACGGGGTACAGCCCTTCTGGGTAGACCAGGTGTTTCAAATCCAGCTGGATGAGGCCAAGCTCCGAGTCCCTGTGAGTGGCATAGTTAGCACAGAAAACCTGCTTCCTAGGAAGGGACCCTCGCCACCATCTCCTGAATGATGAGTGTGAGCCAAGCACTGTGCCCAGTGTGTTGCACATATAACCTCACACTGCAGGCACCTGGATGTCCCCACATTGTCCGATCTTGTGAGTTCGCCTTCCTTGTAACATAGAAGGCAAATGGCCCCAGCTTGCATCCCACATCTAGTGGGAAACCCTGCAACCCCAGCAATACCTTCAGGGCCGTATGTATCGCCTAGAGCTCACCCGGCGGAATTCTCCATCGCATCCGGGTCTTGCCTCCTGCCACTGGAGTCTTCTCTCTGCCCTGGGCTAACAAAGAACGCTGCAGCCTTTCCTTCCATTCCCCAAAGCAACCACGACACAGTGCCGTCCCACGTGAGTGAGTTTCACCGACGCTCTGAGGATAATGACAGTGGTCACACAGCGCAGTTCCTGACTCAGGATCGAGCTGATGCCCTTGAACCTCAGCCGTTCCTGGGGACAGTTCATCGCCATCTTTTACCTTCAAGTCCATGGGTTTCTTGCCATGTGGCTCAGACTCCCTGTCTGTCAAAACCCTCCTTACGCCTCTTCCTGTATACCCTGGGAAAGCACCCATCACCTCAGATGTCTTGAGCTGGGTTCACCAAGAAGCAGAGCTGAGATAAGGGTCTGGGTGTAAGTGGTTCCCTTGGGGGGTGCTCCCAGGAAGCAGAGCTGGGGGAACAGGGAAGGTGGGGAGGGAGGGAAGCCGAGGTGCAGAGTTAACGAGCAGGGTACCACCGAGGGCACCTGGGACTTTGTCTCGCTGGGGACCTCTGGGAGACAGTGTGGACCGTGCCTCGCAGGTAACCCACCCGAGGGTCCGAGAGGCCATACTCGGCCTCTGCTTCCGTCCATTACTGGCTGAAGGCTGCTCCTGGTGGCATTCGCTCCCACCTGCACCCAGAGCAAGGCAAGAGAGAGCCCTCGGTTGGAGGGTTGCGGCACCTTGCAGAGGATGGCACTGACCACTGGGCCATGTGAGCAGGGCGCCAGAGCATCTGCTACAATAGACGGGAAAGGTCGCACACAGCCCATCGAGTCCATGCCCTTGGGAAAGGGGCAGGCAATTTTCACTGCAAAATGCACCTAAACATCAAGATATGTTGCTCCATCTACCCTGGAGAAAAATTATGCCTCTTTCCCAAAAGATGGAAGGGTCTGTACACAGCTTTGGTTTGAAAAGGGCAGTTGCTCTATAAGGTAGGTACTACCATCACCCCATCTTATAAATCAGGTAATGGAGGCTGAGAGAGGCAGTGAGAGAGTAACAGACCCACGATTCAAACTCCTTCTGACTGCCATGACCACATGCATTTGTTTCTTTCCTTTTTTTTTTTTGCTGAGGAAGATTAGCCCTGAGCTAACATCTGTTGCCAATCTTCTTCCACTTTATATGTGGGTCACCACCATAGCATGGCTGACGACTGGCATAGGTCTGCACTGGGAATCTGAACCCGCAAACCTGAGCCACCAAAGTGGAGCGTGCTGACCTTAAACCACTATGCTGTGGGGCCAGCCCCATGACCACACACATTCTTAACCACTGGGTCGTAGGGTCTCCCAGAACCTGAGAGGCACTTCAATGAACAATCTTTAACAATGACACACATGGACCAAACTTGTCACATTTATAGTTAGGTCCGTCTCCCAACATCCTGTGTCTACAGGGCGGGCCCCTATCATTGTGCTCATTTTACAGACAAGGAACCAGAGTCATGGATAGATTTAATTCACGTGCCCAAGTCCCCACAGACTCGCACCATGGTGGCTTTATGATGACAAATTCCAGGCCCTATAACTGCCCCTTTAACTCCCCTGAAACACCAGTGCCGATGCCTCCAGGGCAAATGCATCCCCACCAACTGTCAGAGGCTGCAGCTGCACCCGAGGCGGGATCGGAGGCATGACCTTCAGAGATAAGGGTAGCCTGTCATCCTAACCGGCCCCATCACCACCACCACCAACGGGAGCGGCAGCGGCAGCGGCAGGTGCTGGGTGATCAGTACATCACGGGAGGAAACAGCATCTAAAGAAGAGACAGCCCCGGGCTGAGAGGAGGGGCTCACAGTGGTTCTCGAGCGCAGAGAGGTGAAGAGCACAGGCTGCCTGGCTTTGAATCCCAGCTCAGACACTTGCCAGCTGCTTGAGCTTGGGCAGGGCACTTAGATGCTCAGTGCCTCAGTTTCCCCATCTGTAAAATGGGGATAGTACTATCTACCTCAAGGGTAGCTAGGAACTGGTGTGGGGGGAGCCTGGCACATGGGAAATGCCATGGAAATGTTAGCAATTATGAGGTTAGTGGTCAGGGCAGACTCCGGTCTCTTTGGGAATTAGAGAGCTAAGCAGGGAAACTGAGGCAGAAGACAGGGTCATATGGGGTTAAGTCAGGAGTGAGGTTGGGGAGAGAATGGGTGGGACCTCCCAGGCACATGGTCAACAGCATCAGGACCGAGACAAGCCTCAGCCCTGGTGGGACTGGCCCCCTCAAGCCGCACCTTCTCGGGATCAAGGACCAGTCGGGACCCACACTACCCTGGGCAGGTTCTTCTGCTGACATCACCTGTAAAATGAGAGGAGCGAGTGCTTCCCCTGAGGGTTGACAAGGTGGTGGCCTGGGGCCCACTGTCCCCTTGAAGCCCTCTCTTCTGACCACTCCTTGTCAGACTCCCACATGGCCTCCTCCTCATGCGACCTCAGCAGCCATCGCGGGGCCATCCAGGGCCTCTCTCGTGCTCAGTCTGCACGCTGTCCCTTGGAAACCACATCCACCCCCACGGTCTCAGTTACCAACTTTAGCTGCAGGTGTCTGCCAGCTCTCCTTTCCCCGCACAGACTTCCTCCTCGAGCTCCAGATCCCCTTTCCAACTGTTCCCTGGACATCTTCCTCTCCCAGGCACCTCACACACAGCAGGTGCCAACTCATCATCTTTTTCCCACCCTGCCCCTCCCGTCTCGGGAGACAGCGCCACCTCCCACTTGGTCCCCACCGCCAAAGCTGCAGCTCCATCCTCACCACCCCCTCTCCACAGGCCCAGGAAACTCGCTCAAATCCACCCACCATCCTAGACCAGGCCACCATCATCTCTTGCCTCCACCTGCATCCGTCCTGCAGCCAGAGCGATCTTCCTAAGACACAAATATGGCCAGCATCTCCCTGCTTAAATTCCTCAGTGACTCACCATTTTCCCCAGGACTGAGGCCAAACTTCTGAGCGTGGAGTATGTGTCTTCCCACCGCCCAGGCTCTGCCACCCGTGCCTGCCTCATTTCTTGCCCGCCCCTGCAGGTACACCCTGCAGCCCTGATTTCAGGGCAGCTGTCCCTGGATACACCCTCCCAGGTGTCCTGCCGAGGAGGGCTGGGATCTGAGCCATCCCTGTGTCTTCGAGGACCAGCAGGGAGGATGAATAAATGAATGAGGCAGGTCCAGAGATGTGTGTTTCTATGAGAGGGCTCACGTAGACTGAGAGGCTGGGGAAAAGCTGCTTGGAGATGGCGAGTAGGGGGGAGGGGCAGCTCTGAGGGACACGAGCACTGGCACCTTGTCTTGAAGGAGACAGTGCTGGTGGGGGAAGGACAGGTGCCGTCAGCGAGAATGCCACCTCCCTCTGGTGACCTTTACCGAAGACATTTTCTCTGAATGTCAGGTTCATTAGACACAGGACTGGGGGTGGAGGAATTGCTTTAAAACTGAATTAAAGACAGGACAGACAGACAGACATCCTCCAGGCTGGTGGTGACAAGCCAGCCTGGAGGGCAAGGAGACCCACCCCCTCTATGGGCCGTGGTCGTCCTCCTCCAACCGGGGGGTCCTGTCAGGGCCATGTGTCTCCTTCAGGGAGGGATTCCCAACACCCACAGATTGTTCTCCACCCCAGGGTCCAGGGCAAGCTGTGCTGGAGGGGACCCCCAGTCCGTGCTGCTCACCAACTGACGAGGATCCAGTGTCCTGGGGGCCCCCAGACTTGGAGCATGTCGTCTGCCCAACGCCACCCCTCAGGCCCAGTCTGAGCCACCCAAGGATCTCAGAACCCACTCTGAGTCCACCACATGCTGGACGCTGGGGACACAGAGGTAAATCAGACATTTGTCCTGCCCTCAAGGAGCTGCAAGTTTCATGAGGAAGACACACAGGTGCATAAATATTACCAAATGGTGGACTTGGTGCTGTAACAGAAGCAGGTTCAAGGTAGAGAGATGCGCAGAGGGGAGTGTCTCTGGGTGAAGAGTCGTGAATGGCTTCCCATGAGAAGGTAACATCTGAGCTGGGCGTTGAGGGATGAATAGGAGTTTGTCATCTTGTTTGTTTGTTCTTTCTAGGAGGCGCTGGTTTCCAAAAACAGAATTGGCTGCTTCTGTGGGCCATGAGCTCCCTGGCACTGAAGAGTACAAGGCGACTCTGAGTTCTTGACCCTCAGGTCACCTTCAGTGCTGTATAGCATGGTCAGGGCACTGGAGAGCAAGGGACCCATGGATATCACTCCTGCTTACTGCCACCCAGTTTTCCTCCACAGCCTCTTGGCATCACTGATGGTGCAGTAGTGCATGCTGGGCACCTTCTGCTCCAAAACTGGCAGGCCTCTCCGGGTCTCCTGCCACCCCAGCTCACAGGAATTGGGCTCCTGTGCCATCTACTATGACTCCGTGTGTTAGTGCCCAGGTCCATGTTGAGCTAGAGTGGGCAAGATGAGACCCAGAAAAGCAGGATTTTCTTTCCTGAGAGCTTCCAGGCGTCACCCCGCCCCCCACCCCCATCCTTAGAACCTCATCCCCATCCACGCCATCTCCAGCTCCCTGCAGACCTCAGCCCCCACCTGGGCAGACCTGATCTGACCCCACAGCTCGTCCTGGTGCTCTGTGGGGCTGCTCTGCCCCCGTGGACACCGTCCTCCCCCATCCTGAACACACAGCAGCCCCGCCCGGGCTCCTGGCTCTGCACCCTCCACGGCTCCTCTGCTGCCAAGTCTGTCTTCACGCCTCCCAGAGGAGCAGCTGTCAGCACGTTCTGGTGGCGGGGATGGGAGAGACAGAGACAGAGAGACAGAGAGACACGGGGCGAGGAAGGGAGAGGCGGAGAGGGGAGACTGAGAGAGGAAGCAAGCCAGAGGCCGGAAACGAGGGCGAGGGAGTCAGAGACCGCCGTGAGGGGAACGGAGCAGAGGATCCCACAGCTGAGGGAGAGACGAGAGAAGGTGAGAGTCTGGGACGAGAGGCAGCAGACGCACCTGAGAGAGAAGAGAAATCTCCGACGCACTACGAAGTCCACTCCTGCCGTTGGGAGGAGTGACTCAGATGCACACACGCAGGCTTGTTCACACTCTGTGCTGAGGAGTCGAGGAAAAGACGGCCTGGAGTGTGTGCCAGAGGAGGGCTGGGCTCACACGTGGTTCCTGGTGGCCCGGAGCCTGGGGTGGGTGAGCAGGAGGAAGCATTTAAAGCTTAGCACTCGAGCAGCACAAATACATGTAGGCACACACATACGCATGGATACACACATGCATACAGGCTTAGACACGCACACGGACATGCACACGCCCATACACACATGCAAACATAGACACACACGCACACAAACACACAGTGGTCAGTGGTCCATGGTGTGTTGGGGGAGGGGGATTTCTTCTCCCCTAAAGCCCCACAGAGGCCAAGTCAATCCGGATCTCCCCACCCCTGAGAGGGTGAGTGTGTCCACACAGAGCACAGGGGGTGCCCTGGAGCCAGCAGTTTCATATCAGAGTCAAAACACCCATCACGGTGGAGCTGCCCCCAAGGCCTCATGGTGCCGAGGAGAGGGAGCCCAGGTCATGGGGAAGGGACCTGCCCCGGGCCTCAGCCAGGCCGTGCAGATCAGGGACTGGAACCTGGGACTCCTGCCTCCAGCCTCCATCTGGCTCTGCAGCTCCACTCGGGAAGGCAGCCTCAGGGGTGACAGTGGGAACTGGGCAGACTGTGGGCACGGGAGCCTTTCCCAGCTTCTCTCACCACCAGGAGAAGCCTCTTTGCCCAGCCAGGCTGCTGTCCGTCACAGCCCCGGTCCAGCACAGCTCCCAGAGCTGGAGCTGGACCCACTGCATCCTGAGAAGAGCTCAGCTGCCCCGCCCCTCTCGGCCTCTGGTGGGCCGGGCCAGGCACTCTCTGGGCTGGGCGAGGCCGCCACCACCGGCAGGGGTGGGCGAGCAGGAAGCACATCCATTCACTCAGGGATTGTCTGACCCCCACAAGCCTGGATGAGTTCTGGCCTAGAGCTGGCTCTGTGGGGGATCAGGAGGCATGGGAAAGACTAGCCTGTCTGCCCCTGGAGACACCAAAGGCAGGAAGTGGGGCTTCAGGGTGGGAGAGGACCCAGCAAAGGCAGAAACACAAACGGATGGAACAAAGAAAGATTGCACCTTAGGCCAGCTATGCAGACAGAAGTCACCCTGCAGACAACCCAACAAGCCCTTTCTGATGTTACCCGGGCTGGGCCCCGTGCTGGGAGCCGGGGACACAGATGCTGATAAGAGTGGCCACCCATTATTGGCCACCACTGACCCTCCCAACAACTCGTGTACTGTTATAACCATTCCACAGGAGAGGAAACTGAGCTGCAGAGAGCCAGACCAGGAATTCCAGGCTGAGCAGCATCAAAGCTCATCCTCTTTCTTCTGCCCATCCCTGCCTCCCTGTGTGTGCCGAGAGACAACTTGAGTAGGATTCCTTGCAAGGAGAGACCCATGTTTGCTGGGAAAAGACTGTTTTATAAATTCACATAGATACCAGTTTAGCCCCAGAGCCTGGAGCTAAGGTTTCAGAAAAGCCAAGCAGTGCACTGGGTGGTGGAACCCTGGGCTCGGAGCCACACTGCCCGTATCGAATGCGTCACCCATTTCCTCGTCCCCAAAGTGAGGACAGCAAAAGCACATCCTCACAGATGTCTCGTGACTCTTCAGAATTCTTAGAATGTTCCTGGCCCGTCACAAGTGCTGGGAAAACTAGCTCCTGGCGTGCGTCAGGGGGGGCCCCACTGTTTAACAGAGGGAGGAGCCGTTGGAGGGGTCTAGAAAGGATGAGCGACAGGGGGAGGAGCCGTGAGACAGCACCGCATGGCGTACCTGTGGCGTCCCTGTCCCCTGCCCCCACTCGCCGTCACTCCTGAAATGCTTGCCGAGACTGGATTTGTTGTGAAAACCAGCAAAGCAACACCTGAATTCTTTAGCCAAGAGGACTCAAGGTGAAGTGGAGGGGACGAAAGACCTCAAGTCCCCCGAGATGTCACAGCAATCCTGGAGAAGTCACTGGACTTCCCCAAGTCGTAGGAATTGGGACATTCTCTCCAAATTTTAACTTAAATGCAAGAACAAGAAGGCTTCTAACTGACATCTGGGTTAAACAAACGAGTGAGGTTCGTATGGCGCCAAGGGGCTGGCGATGATAAGACCAGCTGATACCCATCGAGCTCTCTCTACACACCAGGTCTTGGGCATAGCACTTACACGCATTAACTTATTCAATCTTCAAAACAGTCCTATGGCGTTGGCACCTTTATTAGTTCCACTTTATAGATGAGAAAAGCTGGGAACAGAGAGGTTAAATGACCTGCCTAAAGTTACACAGCTCATCAGTGTTGAAGCTAGCAGACGGACCCACAACGTCAGGCTCCAGAGTCCACACGTCCAGCCACTACTGTTATTGCCTCATGGGGCATGAAGGGTACAAGTGACAAGGGGTGCAAATGAGAGAGCCACACAGGGCTCCCAGGAGCAGAGTGCCCCCTGAGCCTGACCTCTGGTCTGCAGACGCGGTCACAGCCGGGAGGCCTCCTATCCCTGACTCCAGGTTTAGCATCTCTCAGAAGCTCCAGCGAGCTCAGGGTCTGCCAGGCACTGATCCCCGATCCGTGCGAAATGTCAAGGGCTAGGATAGGGGCAACTGTGTGACCTCGGCCAAAGCTATCACAGGCCAGCAGCTCTGAACCCATGAGGCTCCATCCCTGCGGCCTGGGCCATGCTCTCCACTGAACACTTGGCTGCCCAAGCTTGGCCCCCACCGTCTCCCAGCACCCCTCCCCTGGCTCCATCCCTCTGCTCAGATGATGCCACCATCTGGGGCCCATCTGCAGGGAGCCTGCTGCTAGCTAGAGAGCAGGCATCGCCCATCTGCATCCCACAGGAGCATCCTGGGACTCCGTAAATCTCAGGACGAGCAGGGTAGTACCTGCCAGCGAGAGGTCGGGACATAAAACACAGTCCTGCGAGTGTCCTGCTGGGGAGGAAGGACACAGTCTAGCCACTCAGGCTGCTCCAGTGAGATCAGTGCAAAGAGGCAACTCCACGCAGCAGAAGGAGCCTGAGTTGTGGAATGATGTGGGGTCAAATTCTGAATTCATCCTCATTGGATGGTATCCTCATGTGCGTACCCCTCACACTTAGAACAGGGCACAGGAAAGATGTTTGTGGAATGAATGGAGGCAGCCAACCCAATGGCCATTCCAACTTCCTTCTTGCAAACAGAGCCCCAGTTCAGGCCAGATGATAATTGCATGTGATGGCTCTCAACAAGTCATGGCAACCTTGTTCCTTTTATGGTGCTTGGTGAACGGTGATTGGTGAAGGAGTGGGCATGTGATCCAGTTCTAGCCAATGAGATAAAAGGGAAAGTTGGCTGGGGATTCTGGGAAAGTTTCCATTCTCAATAAAAGAAGGGAGGCGCGTGGGGAGATCACGCCTGCACCAGGCCCGTCTTCCTCCTCATGCTTTCCAGGCTGCTTTGGGGAGTAAGGTGTTTGGAGATGATAACTGGCAACCACAAGTGGAAATGTCACCATTATCTGAGGATGGCAGAAGAGAGAGAGAACAGCATGGATCCTCAGTGATACTGCTGAGCTGCCAAATCAACCCTGGAACCTCTTACCATGAAATTCCTTCTTAATTACCAAGAAATGTCCACTAGGTTGAAGCCACTTCCAGTTTAGTACGCAGCTGCTCACAGCTGTAAACATTGCTATCTGATACAGTGTCCAGTGAGTGAATGAATGAGTGAAGGAATGAGCATCTTGTGGCCTGAAAATAATTGTGCAAATGTTTGTCATTATCGACAATATTAATACCTTAACACCTCATTTATTCAACATTATCAGCAACAAGCTTTTGCTCAGAAGGAAATTTTCAAGATAATTGAAGTTTACCCCCTTTAGGCACCAAAATATTATTTTGATTTCAACTGTTTTTTATTTCAAAAGATCATCTGAAATGTATCACTCTGA
The DNA here is from genome assembly GCF_041296235.1 of Equus asinus. Lineage (NCBI taxonomy): Eukaryota > Metazoa > Chordata > Mammalia > Perissodactyla > Equidae > Equus > Equus asinus. Next base: position 85,953,258 of record NC_091794.1, read on the forward strand.
CATCTATCTTTCCTTTCTCTTTACATCCCCCCAACACACACACACACACACACTCACTCACTCACTCACTCATACACATACACGCACAGGATGCTGGGGAGAATTAATTAAATTTGGCTCAGATACAGTGCTCACCAATGAACATGCATTGCTGAAGTGAGGTGCTGCCCAGCACTGCCCTGGGGCTAGCACAGGTGGGAGGCTGCAGGATCTTGCTCTGATTTCCAGAGTCATCCCCCTCCCCCCCCCCAGCCACTTCCCATCAAGCTGCCAGCTGTCACAGAGTGACCGCCTCTTGCAGCCCTCCCCAGCTTGAACGAATTTCTCAGTTTTGGCTGTGAAACCAGATCACCCGTTTGTTCGACTTATGTACAAAATGGATTTTGCAATGAGCCCTGTCCTGGGCATTGCTGTAAGGGGTCTGGACCCCAGATGAGGAAGACCAGGCTCTCAGCCTAGAAAAAAGGGTCATTCATTTATTAAACAAATTTTCACTTAGCACCTACTAATTGAGGAAGCCAAAGACCTGAGTTCAAATTCTGGCTCTATTTACTAATGCCACAAATCTGGGCAGATTATATCACCTCTCCCAGCCTCAGTTACCCTCATCTATATAATGGAACAAATAAAAGTACCTTCCACATAGGGGTGGTGCAAGGAATAAATAAGATACTCTGCTTAATGCTCCCAGAACAGTGACTTTTACTCTGTAAATTCTCAACAAGTGCGAGCTATTGTCATCATTTTTACCATGTCCTGGGCTCTTCGTGGGCCCTAGAGAACAGCGGTTATTAAGAATGGCGTGGCTAATCAGCTAGATCAGATGTATTCCTAATAGCTAATAGCTAAGTGCTAATAGGAGAAGCTGGGCACAGGGAGGGGTCAGAAACCCAAAGGAGCGGGTAGAACCCAGACTGCAGAGGCCAGACAAGGCCCCCAGCTGTGCCAGCTGGGCCTGAAAAGTTAGTGGGTGTGTTAGTTTCCTGGGGCTGCCATAAATGACCAGGAACGGGCTGGCTTACAACCGAAGATTGTTCTCTGATAGTTCTGGAGATGAGAGGCCCAAAAGCAAGGTGTCGGGAAGGCCTCTCGCCCTCTCGGCCCCAGGAGACCATCCATTCCTTGCCTTTTCCAGAGGCTGCTGGCTGTTGGCCTTCCCTGCGGCTGCATCACTCCGGTCTCTGCCTCCATCTTCACACGGCCTTCTCCTCGCCTCTGTGCATGTGCGTCGTCTCCTCTTCTGTCTCCTTTAAGGATGTTTGTCATTGGATTTAGAGTCTGCCCAGGCAATCTTGGATGATCTCATCTCAAGATCCTTAACCTAATTACGTTGGCAAAGACTCTTTTTCCCAATGAGGTCATGTTCACAAGCTCTGGGGGTTAGGCTGTGGACCTATCATTTTAGGCGTCACCATTCAACCCACTATAGTGGGAGTCTGCCAGGCAAAGGGTAGCAAGAGATGGCCCAAAATGATGGGACCCCACACAGACAATATGGTGTGCCATGTAAGAGGGGATTCAGTCTGAGGAGGAGTTCACCTGGCCTGAGCAGTGTCAACACAGAGACAAGAAGCCTGAGCTTCCAGGGTCCAGAGAAGGCATCGGGCGCTGTCGCCCAACTCAGCAGGGATCCCCCATCCACACTGGTTATAAGAGGTGGGACTGGAGAGGGCCACAACTTGATAGGCACAGGAGTGCCCGAGGGATTTCTATGGACACCGACATTGCAGGTTTCAGGGCAACAGGTTAATTTCAGACTCCTCTCCTTGAATCTGGAATGGGATGCGGCCTCTGCTTTGATGCTAATCCTGGCTGCCTCCTTGTGCAGAGCCTGACATCTGGCTCATGCCATGGAAGCCTGGTGGTTCTGACTCCTCTGTCCCACGCAGCCCTCCAGACTTCCACAGAGCAGACCCCTCCTCAGTATCAGCCAGGCAGTAACTCCACAAGCATCAACATCCTGAACTATTTATCCAGCCACCCTTATGAGTTCTTTTTAAATGAGCACGTGCCTACACTCGGCATGTTTATTTATAGAACATATTCCTGTATCACTGTGCTAATATTTTACACGCATTGTAAGACATAATTAAAATTATTTAGATTAAAGATAAGATAAAATATTTTAAATTTTTGATTTACTGTATTTATTAATGGTTCAAAGTATTTTTGCCCTCACTAAAAATTTTAATGAGAGCCATGTGATTGAAAATGTTTCATTTAAAAAAAAACAAAGCTTTGTGATACAGCAGCTCAAAGGTCTGATTCTTAATTCAGATCATTTTGATACCTGGTTTTAATTGCTGTTACGGCTAGAGGGAAAAAAAAGATACCACGCAAAGATGCATTGACCCAAATGGGAAAACAGCAAGGCTGCCTACACTTCTAAATTCTCATAGGTATTTTTCATTCCCATCCACCAATTATGCAAAGTTTTTTGTTGAAATTCAGCGAGCAAATTTCCATCTTCCCTGATGTCAATCAGTGGTTCTTGCAAACTAATCAAAAGGTGTTACATTTTTATATTTTTAGCAAATAGGTTCTAAAACACTGTGTTTGAAAGATTTTTTTAAACAGGTTAAAAAACCCTCTTTCCAACTTTTTAAAGCTTATATACATGGGAGCTATTATAGGTGGTATATTTTCATCATTTTCCATCACAAAAATCGCAACAATGGAAACATTTCCAAATATTTGTTTTAAAAATGCCCTCTCTATAGCACTAGCTTGTTTCAGAACGCAATTTGTCTTTCAGTCATTGTTTGCATGTCAAACATATCCCAGAGGGACAGAGAAAATGTGTGTGTCTGTGTGTGTGTGTTTCTTTCAAAATGTCTGTTCCCCAAATGCAATGCGGTCTCCTCAATTGGAGTCGGGAACAGAAAAATGGACATTAGTGGAAAAACTGGTGTAATCTGAATGGAGTCTGGAGTCGTGTTAATGGTAATTCACCAAATGTTAATTTCTTAGTTTTGACAGATGTACCTTGGTTATGTAAGAAGTTACATCATGGGAAACTGGGAGAAGAGTACACAGGAATTCTCTGTACTTTCTTTGCAACCTTTGTAAGCCTAAAATTATTTCAAAATTAGAACTGTTTTTAATTTGGTTTTGTAGCCTACTAGTGATAGCAAGTTGTCATTATAAAAATAGACAGCAAGTGAGAAACCCTTTTCTTTTTGTAAGAGAAAAATGCATAACTCATCTTTAAGTTCCCCATCTTATTAAAGTATTTTGCCACGAGATAACCATCAAACCTTCATATCTCATTACAAAATAATCAAACCTCTATCTCCTTGTTGCAAAATACTGTAAGGATCCTACTATATATCAAAGGTCTTATTTTTATTATACAAGTCGCATCGATGGCATCCTGCATCATTTTGTGCACGTCTGGCCTCAACTTCTTTATTTCAACAGCTAGTCTTTGAGTCAATTTCATCTTTGGAGCAATCTCTCTAACTTTAACCTGGAATCCTTCACGTATTGCAGTTAAGAATCTACTCTATAGAGGGTTATATTTAGACTGTTTTTCCATAAAACATTGTTTTTATTAAAAAAAGTCATTGCTTATTGAAACTACATCTTCTCCGGTCCATCTCATAAAAAAGTAATTCTTTGTATATTTTCTTATTGAAACCCAAACCTAGCACACACCATAAACTGAGACGTGTTAGGAGCATCTGGACTTCCATCAGTCGTACAGTTGAGTCTCCCCCACTGCATCGTTTGTTTTGGTACTTGTCACCTCGCATCTTCAGAGGTGCCCTCTTGCATCTTCCAACCACATTTGCTGACAAAGAAATGCATTTTATTTTGTCCATGAATTGTTTCTGTGGATTACTTCATCCATTTTTGCCCGAGGAAGCAAGAACAAGCATTTTCTTGATGGTATGTGCCTTTTTTTAACTTTCACTATTAAGTAAGAAAAATCTCAAAAGAGGCATCTAAATAGTTGTCACAAAGTATCCGAACTTATGTACAGAACCAGAGGGAGTGTCACGTAACAGACATCCCTGAAAAAAAATATATTACAGGTTTATCTCTGTGTTCTGGGACTTTGTTTTTAAGGCTTTTGTTGCATCGGTAGGGTTACATGATAACAGACATTCCTGATATCTTAAAGCAATGCAGGTGGATTTCATGCCGTAGGCACGTCACAGGTCAGCTGTGGCTCTGAGACACAGCGTCCTCACCCTGGGACCCAGACTGACCAAGCAGCTCCTTTCCAGAACGTTGCCAGCCCTTGTGGCAAAAAGAAAAGAGAGTGTGATGGATTGCACACTGGCTCTTAAAGCTTCTACTTGGAAGTGACGTCTGTCACTTCTGCTCACATTTCAATGCCCAAAACAAGTCATATGGCCACACTTAACTCTAACCAGCCCAGGAAGTCAATCCTATATCACGTGCCTGAGAAGAGAACCAGAAATATCTGGGGTGCAGCACCGATGACATCCACGCTTGTTAATTGCAGATGCTTCACACTCTCATTAGCACATATCTCAAGTTTTATCATTGACAGTCATGTGTGTAAATCCACATAGCAAAGACTTCTTAAACTTTTCCTCCTTTCTTGTCTAAAGTCATGTTGAATCTGATTAAATCATCATTATTGACCCCAAAATTTCTATCTGGAGTAGAAATATCAGCCTTTCCATCTTATGGCTGTTTGATTGTACTTGCATTTATTAGTATTAATGATTTTAAAGCCACGTGCCCATTTTGAGAGGATGGCTTTAATTAAAATTGAATTATCTTATAAAAGGGCACATATAAAAACGTTTTTAGTGATATTGCTTATTATATCCAAAAACTGGAAGCACCATTAACAGGAGAAGAGATATATGTATGCCATGAAATGTTATACAGCACGAGAATGAATGACTTGAAAGAGCCTCACAAATGTAACATTGAATGAAAGAAGTAACTCAAATATAGTGCTTCATTCATACAAAGTTCAAAAACATGCAAAACCAATATATAGTGCTAAAAGTCAGGATAGGGGTTACCCAGCGGTAGGCAGTGACAGGAACGGGGCACAAAAGTGGCCTCTGAAGTGCTAGCAACTTTGTTTCTTAGTCTGGGTGCTGGCTCATTGGAAGTACTCACTTCACGAAAATCCATTGACCTGTATCCTTATAATTTGTGCACTTTTTCTGTATATAAATTATTCTTCGATTAAAAGTTTAGTTAAAGTCAAACTAGATTGCATAATCCATAGATCCCTTAACTGGCCACATAAAACGGACGTATATAGCCAGAAGTGACAAATGAGGGCAGGCACAGCCATTAACCCTGCTGCTCCCTCAGCGTACCTTGGCCCCTTCATGCCCCATGGCTGCCTGACATATAACGGGACACGAGTGTCAATCCGTATATTAACCATTAGTAAAGATGAACTTGGATCTCACTTTTAAATGGATAAATCAATGTAAATTGCAGTTCTAATATTTTCACATTCCCAAAGGACAGTCTTGAAAACCCCACTTTGGAGACAGCTGTTCCTCAGTTCTAAGCCCACATCAGGACCATGGACGGGTCCCGCGGGTCCCAATGATGAGCAGCACACAACTCTAAAATCAGATCCTCCCCGCCTTGCCCAACCAGCACGTAGTGAGGGCCACACCCTAGCCAGCAAGTCTTTCAGAGGCCTAGCACAGATGCTCTGATCATTTTAAATATGGGAAAACATGGTCTTCAACAATGCAAAACTAGGAGTTCTCATTAAACAAAATGCACACACTGGTAAATCTCTAGTATTCCATTTGATCATGAGATAAATGCTCTGGTGAAGCAAATATCCTGCACAGTAGAGTGTAGATACACGGATCGTTGATTTTAAAGAAATCAGAGTAACATTAAATGCACTTTGGTCTAATACTGCACTAACTGGCTGGAGGGCACTGTATTTTGGATGATTCAGAAGACATTTCAGACTGTAATGCTTTAAAACATACAATAAGCAATTGAGGTAGCATTTGCATCCATGTCTTTCTAGCTCCTAAGCTCATGTTCTTTTTCTACCTTATCCTGCATTTTTTTTAATAACTCAACTGTTAAAAATAGAAAATTCAAAGGACTGCAAAGGAGGGCAAGGCAATTATACCAATAAATCTAGGCTGAGGTTTCCTCCAAACACACCTGAGACAGGCTTTGATGCAAGGAGTTTATTTGAGAGGTGACCCCAGGGAGCATGTGAGGAATCAGGAACACAAGGAAGGAAGAGAACCAATAAGGAGGAATCCTGAGTGGATTACTGCTGTGAACAACTGGATTCTGTCCTCCTGGGGATCCTCTGTGAGGCTGCAGACCACACTTCAGAATCATCCCATCAATGGGGCAGGGAAGCTGAGGTATATATATTGTGGCAGGATGAATAATGGCCTCCCAATGATGTCCACATCCTCGTCTCCAGAACCTATGACCACGTTACCTTACATGGCAAAAGGGACTTTGCAGATGTAAGTAAGCTAAGGATCTTGAGATGGGGAGATTATTCTGGATTGTCTCGGTGTGCCCAATTTAATCGTAAGTGTTTATGAGAGGGAGGCCAGAAGGTCAGAATCAGAGAGAGATTGGAAGATACTATGTTGCTGACTTTGAAGGTGAAGGAAGGGGCCATGAGCCAAGGAAAGGAGGCAGCTTCTAGAAGATGGAAAAGCAAGAAAACAGATCTTCCCTCACAGCCTCCAGAAGGAATATAGTTCTGCCAACATCTTAATTTTAGCCCTTAAGACCCACTACAGATTTGTGATCTCTAGAATTGCAAAATAATAAATTTGTGTTGTTTCAAAATGTTAGGTTTGTAGTAATGTATTACAACAGCAAGAGGAAATACATATGTATATAGTTGGTTTCTAATTCATCAATTCACATCCTTCATTGATTGAAGATGCAAAGCATGTTCTCACAGCCAGAGAATGTTTTCAGACAGAGAGACATGGGAAACCATCAGGAACTCTGCAAGTGATTGAATGGTAATTTGGATGTGAGCTTCCTGGTAACTATGGCAAAAAGAGAAAAGAGTGGGTCTTAGAAGTCTCTCTCATAAAATGTTCTTCATAACTTTCATCTGTCAGTGAATTCTTCGAGGAATTGATCAGACAGGATTTTATAGAGAGGATGCTTTCAATGAGAGTTTAAAAGAAGGTAAACTTCTTTTCAGATGCCTGTTTCGCAATCAGCTCTGCATAAAAGTAAAAGCAAAACATTCAAACTGAGGTTAGGGAAATTGTCTTTGTGGTGAGTGAGTTGCGGCTCTCTCCTGAAGGCAGAGCTTCTAGCGTGTTCAAAAATGCATGTCAGTCACCCTTTATCCTCTCTCTCAGCTGTTAATTGTCTCTCTGATTTGGGGCAGAAGCTAGATATGGAGAGCTGGTTCTTTCCCGGCTGAGCTCCCAGTGTAATCCAGGAAGGCAGATGCTCTGGCACCAATGGAAGGACACCCACGAGCTGGGAGTCCCAGCTGAGCAGTCTCCATGTTGGCCCTGTGCCATGGAAGCTGTCCGGTCTGCCTTCTCTTCCAAAGCGGGTCCTATAACCAAGAGTGTTGGGTTGCAAAGACTAGAACCCCCATCAGACTTTCTCAAGCAAAAATAAAGAGTATATTATAATGAAACAGAAGTTTCACTGGATTCAAGGACAGAAAACAAAGTTCACCCAAGTTTTCCGGAAGCAGAGGGGCACAGGGACCAGGCCACCCCTCTCTCCACCTCCTTTCTGGGCTCACGCAGCCTCTCTCTTCTCTGCATTTCTTTGAGAATCTGCTCTGCTCTCTCTCCAAGTGCTGGTTCTACATCATGATCTCTCAGTTTCCACTCCCTACTGACTATTCCAAGACATCTGCGTCCACATTTCAAATTCCCAGTAGAGAAATTCAGCCCAGCTCATTGTTTGGGGAGAAGCCTGCAAGGTGCAGGTCACTAGAAGCCAGTGGAGAAGCCTCTTGGAGTCAGAATGCGGTAGCCCTGGGCCAATCAGCCGAGGGAAGGAGGGGCTTATGAGGGTTAGGGGCCAATGTGCCCTGCCAGGCGTCATGCAGGCAGGGTTGGAAATCTCACCCAAAATGCAGCTTTGGCTCTGCTCAAAGATCTAACGGAGGCTTGACAGAGGCCCCAGCAATGACCCCTGAAAAGTGAATATGGTCAAGAGATTACAAAAATGTCTCCCATCCTTGACTCCTCTCAACATCAATACCCTCGCAATGTGACTTTGCGGCTCCCGCCATCAAGAAGTGGAGTCTGTTTTCTCACTCCTTGAGTCTGGACTGGCCTTGTGACTTGCTTCAACAAATAGAAGGCAGCAGAGGTGACAGTGCACCAGTTTTAAGCCTACACCTCAAAAAGCTTGGACGCTTTCTCTCTCCCCGCCCACCACTCCACTCCTCTCAGAACTCTGATGCTTCCATGTGAACAAGCCTGCTGGAGGGATGTGAGAGACAAGTGGAAGGAACCCCCATTTGGGTCATTTCCCCCAACCAAGGCCATCCTAGACCAGCCAGTTGACCATAGATGCATGAGCAAGTCCTGCCAAAACCAGCCAGGCCTGGCCCAGATCAGAAGAACCAAATGCTTGACCTGTAAGCTTGTGAGTGGTAATAAATGTGTGTTGTTTTAAACCAAGCTTTGGAACATTTTGTTATGCAGCAATAGCTTACTGATACAGCAAGTGAGTACTTGGGTCCCCAAACGGGTCCAGGGAAGTGTGGTTATGAAGAAGTCTGACCATTTGGCTCCAATGGACAACATCTGTCCCTAAGTAGTCACTTGTCTTCCTCTGCGGCCAACATCCGCATACAACAGAACCAACTGGCTTTCACACGGGCTATCTGGAAATGACCTCTTGGGTTTTACAGGATATTGGCCAAAAGAGACTTTTGCTCCAACAAAGCTGATCTCCTCAGCAGAGGGAGGATTAGTAAACAAGAGTAGCTGAGCAACAAGACCATGATCAGAGAGAAAGAGAAATAGGTCTCTGTTTACTCCAGCAGGATGGAAGTCTGGGTCGCCTAAATACCAAGTTCAAATCAGAGTCCAGAAAGCAGGAAGAGGACTGAGGCACCAGCCTGGATTATGCCTGCCTGCAGACTGAAGTCTGATCTCCTGAGAGATTATTTCTTCTTGCTCTGGTTCGCAAGTATTTGAATCAGGGACACTTAATCATGAAATATCAGACTAGAGCTAGGGCTACATGGGTTCAGAATTTTGCCACTTACAACTGCATTTGGGAAGGTTTAGGGGTTTTTTTCCTAAGAAGAGTGTCTGTAGCTTTTCTAAGATTCTCAGAAAAACTATGACCCAAAAACAGTAAGAATTCCAGCTGCAGAGAGATTGCGGGATGCAACATGGCCTGTCTATATCAGTGCTCCCACAGATCTGCAACTGCGTATTACTCTGTCTGCATGTTATTGTACTGATACATTACAATTCCCATAAGAAATTGTAACCGTAGTATAGTATCCATGTATTACTGTAGTTATCTATCCCTTATAAGGAATGTCACTCTAATTATGACTGATGGCACCTATTTTTACTGTATCCGACTTAATGTATCTACACATTACTATAACATATCTATTGCTATAATGTGATACTGTATCTTGATATTGTAATTTTGTTACTTTTTTTGTTATTTATCTATCTTAGTGTAGCTAAAAGTTATTTTGTGTATATGCAACTGTATCTATGTGTCCTGCAATTACATTACTGCATCTATATGTTACTTTATCCATGTAACTGATTCTGTTATTGTGTGTAGGAATCTAATTGTATTACTCTATTTATATGTTACTGTATTTATGTTATTGTAGCTAGATGTTACTGCATTTATCACTAAAGTCATGCTTTCTTGCAACTAAATGTTACTGTGAATTTGCATTTCCTCCAATAACAAAATAATAATAGCTGCTTTGTTAAGCAAGTTCTCTGTGTCAGGCCCTCTTTAGCTGCATGCTTTACATACAACTACCTTACTAAATCATACAACAGCCCTGCAAGATAGATGTTATTCTTCGCATTTTACAGACGAGCAAACTGAGACGCAAGGAGGTTAACTCACTTACCCAAGGTCACACAATCAGTATGTGTCAGTGGAGGGCAGGGAAGAATCTAGACCCTCAGTCTGCCTGACTACTGCAGCTATTTGTGACATCAGCTGTATAACTCTTGTACTGTACTTTCACATTTAGGGCCTAAGCACAGAAAATGGCTCATTGTCTAAAGACATGAAAAGGTACTTGCCGGATGTAGAATAAAGTTTTTTAAACTATCAACTTCATTTTCTAACACTTCTGTTGAATTAGGAGTTCCTGAATTCAAAAACAATTAAGCTACTAAAAGAACCTTGATTGAGTTAGCAGACAATAAATTTAAAGAACAATGAAATTCATTCTCCTAACTTTCAATGAATTTATAAAGAGAGAGATGGTTACATGAGCTTAATTGTTGATGAGCTCTGTGCTTATGAACTTTATCGATTCTAAAATTGCCTGCAGGCTATTAAATGGCAGATGTCCTCCAACAAAACTGTCACCACCAGGAATGGAGCCCCTTACTCACACCCTTCTACTCCCCGCCTCCCACCGTTGCAACCTGTAACGACCTCAGGCTTCCAAGGAGCCTCCAGAAAATTCCCCTCTACACTCAGAGTTTCTGATTTCAAGGCTGTAGCCCCAACCCCAGCCAATCTTCTTGGCCTTTGCTTCCTGCCCAATTCCTATGTCCAGGAGTGACTTCTCTTAGGAATGAGGCCAATAGGACCAGCGTCTTGAGCTGGAGTCTACTGAATAAGTTCTCAGAGAGGCCTGCTATGACCCAGCCCCACCACCAGTCCTGCCCTAAGCAGGGCCAGCCCCAGGCACACTTGTGAAGTCACCTCCCTTGGTCTCATTGCCCACTGCCCTCTCATCCCAGGCCTTAAAACTCACAGGTAACTCTCCCAGCCTGCCTGCTCCATTGAATCCCATGATGCTTGCTGCCATGACCCCCTCCTAAGGCTAGTCATTGCCCCTTTCACATGCTTCCCAGCCCCGTAATGGATTCCACTCCCCAGAACCAAAGTCTCTCTTCCTTTCATGGTGACCATCAGCTATCTTTATGGGTAATTGGGACAGAGCTTTAGAAGACCCCCTACCCCTCAGACCTGAATAAAATTGAAGCATAGTGACTAGGGCTTCCTGAGACTAATGTCTAGATTATGTCTAGATTGTTAATGAGCCTCATTTTGAACATTCATAGCACTGAACAGCTTTAGATCAAGAAGATCCTTTGCAAATCAAGAATCTAGCCTAGGGATGGTAAATCTGAGACACGCAGAGCACCACTCCTTCATCCTGTGTCCATTCCAGACAGCACTAATCAATCACAGATACACTTTCCTAAGGACCCTGGGCACAGCTACAGAATCCTTCTCAGCCCACATCTCCAGCTACCACCAATTGGCCTGAAGTGCCACATGAAATAAAATTCCTTTCTCTTCCAGGCCAACTGCTTCATTGTGCAGATGGAGAAATTGCAGCCCAGAGGAAAAGTAAATCGCCCAGGTTTACACAAGTCAGAAGCAAAATCCAGATGACAACCCGGAGATCCCGGCCTCTAATTCCAGCCATGAGGGCAGAAGATACGGCCACACAGTGGGGCAGAGTTGGGGAGATTTGAGCCTCACTTCTAAGGAGGCCCCAAAACACTGGCCAAAGAGGAGCCAATGAGAGTCCTGCTCCTCCACCCCATGGTTTCCCTAGCAACCCTCTGGGCCCTGGTTTGGGATGGGGAGAAAGAGCAAGGCTTCTGAAGTGCTTTGATTCGGATAGAAGATAACCTAAACCAATCTTCTACATACACTAACCCACCTGCTCTCATAATAACCCTACGAGGAGGAACTGCTACCATCCCTGCTTTACAAAGAGGAAACTGAGGCATAAAGAGTCGATCAGTGACTCGCCCAAGCTCACAGAGCTGCCAAGTGCCAACGCTGGGGTTTAACTCAGTCTCCAGAGTTGATGAACTTAACCACCCGGGCTACCAGACTGCACACACACACACACGCATACACACGCACACATCTACCCCTGCCAACAGCGCATGCGAGTGCCCATTTCCCCTGTGGCAGCCACTAGATATTATCAAATGTTTCGATGTTGCCCACCTGATAGGTGAGCATGGGCCATCCGTGGAGGGTTGATCCTGATCTCGGTCCAGGTCTCACCTGAGCCAAGAGCCGCACCAGGGGTACCTGCCGGAGGGAAGAGAAAGGACGGCTCCCACCCACGGGGATTTCTTTCTCCACAGAGGAAGGCCAGTCCACCAGAGCCCTGAGCCGGAAACAATAGATCATCTGTTCACTGGGATTAATGAGGCTTCCCCGTGTTTGTGGAGAGGTGATTAAGGAGCTTGTAGCTGCTTCGCCTCCTGTCACTAGAACAGAAGGCTCAGCGGCCGCTGTTTCCAGAGGCTTTGGGGGTGGGGTACAGGCAAAGGGGTTCAGGGGTCTGCACCTGGCTCCACGTGTGATTTCCTATGTAGGCACCAAGCACCAGGGCATTCGTCCCACCCTCCCCTGGTGTAGAACCCTCCCCATTGCTGCCCATGCCCTCCACATGCATTTATGAGTCCCTAACATACACCAGTCACCACGCCAGGTACTAAGGGTACAGAGACAACCAGGACAGAAATGGCCCCTGCCCTCACAGTCTGGCAGGAAGATAGGCTAAACCACTAAATATATGATGATTTATTTAATCGCAAGTGTGATTAAATGCTGCCCAGAAGTACAGAGAATCATAAGTGCACATGACAGGGGCCCTGCCTCTCCAGAGGGTCACAGAAGGCTCCTGGGAGGTGGAGGAGGGGGAGGAAGGGTCTGAGCCGGGCCTCTTAGGATGGTCGACTTGACGGGCCTGGCAACTGAGTACACGGTGGAGGTGAAGATGAGATTTCTGACCCAAGGAACATGATGGGATGCACCACAACCTACGTACAGAACACAAGTAGCAGAAGAGACGTGGAGAAGACAAGATGGTGAGCCTGGCGTGCACGAGGCGGGATGGGCCTGCGGCTCGGGAGCTTGGCCTGGGCTGAAGATGTGAGTTTGGAAGACAATGTAGAGGTCACACAGTAGTTAATGCTGTGTGGTTAGATGCCACTGCCAGAGGGAGACAAAAGGGGACCGGAGACTGACCCCTGAGGACGGCTGTGGGAACCAGAGCAAGAGGCCGATGAGAGAGGAGCGGAGAATCTGGGAAAAGGAGATGTCTCAAAACAGGGGAAGGGAGAATTTGCAGAAAGCAAAGGCGTTGACGGTGTCAGCTGCTGCCAAGAGATCTAGTAAGAGAGGGACTGAGCTGTGTCATCGGATTTGGTAAGTGAGTCAGCGGTGGCTTTGGCAAGAGGTGGAGACAGAAGCCAGAAGAGAGCAGGTGAGGAGAGCGCAGAGATGAGGAAGCGGAAATGGGAGTGAGCCTTTGAAGAGTGTTGCTGTGAAGGGCAGGTGAGAAGTGGGGCGATACTTAGGAGGCACTGAAAGGGCTTTCCAGCTGGGGAACACGGGAGCAAATGTGCCAGCTGAGGGCTTAATCCAGAGGTGGAGAAAGACGGGGAGATGTTGAAGAAATGACCAAATGGATGAAGAAGAAAAGACTTAGGGAGCTAACTGACAGAGGCAGGTCTTAGAGCTGGTTGGAGGGAACATGATCCAAGGCACTCACAGAAAGGGTGGGAGGCCTGGCCAAGAGATGGACCCTTCCCTCTGAAATAGGGTGGAAGTGAGAAAAGTGAGGGCGAATGGACGGAAGTAGAGGGAGCCCACATCTGATGACCTTGACCTGTACAGTAAGGTCAAACTGAGGTTGTCAGGAGAGAGTGACAGCAATAGAAGGAGGGTAGAGTTTGGAGGAGGGAGGAAAGATTTGGTGAGCAGCTGGGGCCATGTGACAGGAAGACAGACAGAGCTGGGTACGATGGTCATGGGGCAGTGAGGGCCCAGATGATGTTGGAAACCATTCTCATTACCCACAACTACAATAACTCCCATTTGTTGAGTATCTCTATGTAAGTTATTTCATTCTCATAAGAGCCCAGTGAGAGAGGTCTCATCCCTTATGTAGAAACAAAGTTACTGAAGCTCAGAGAAATTGAGTAACTTGTCCAAGGTAACACAGCACTTAGGCAGCAGAGCTGGAATTCTGACTTGAGACAGTTAGATGCCAAGCCCTATGATCTTTTTTCTGACCTGTGAACCAAACTCTGTAATTATCCTCAGCACCACTTAGCAGCAGGGAGTGGGAGGGGAGACAGAGATGTGGAGTCAGCTCAGGGCTGGGGCTACACTGGCCAGTGGTGCCTTGGGGCCAGGAGACCAGAGAGCTGGGAGACCAGGAGAGAATGGCTGCCCAGGGGTCTGGGCCAGGGGGGAGGTGGGGTGGTGCTGGTGGCCTACAAGGGACCATGAGGACAGAGAAGAGCAGAAGGGCCTGTGGCCATGTGGAGCATGAGGAGAAGGGTAGGAGGGAGGGAAGGAGAAGTGGTCAACACCAAAGAGCTTGGAAGCAGGACCAGAGCATGTCACACTGTGAAACTGAGGTCAACAGACTTGACTCAAAGGGGAGGAATTCAGACAACCATTTGGCGGCTCAGAGACATCTGGAGTCTGAACCCACCCTATCACTTTACTGTCTCTGTGGTGTTGGTCAACGTGCTTGAATTCTCTGGGCCTTATTTTCTCCCATTTCCACCATGGAACCAATAGCCTCTATCTATAGCCTGTACCTATAGAGCAAAACACTTCAAAAGCTTCCTGTGCAAACTTCCCCCCATGCCTAACAGACACTGCATGAACTCGCCCTGCTCATCTCTCCGGCCTCATCTCAGCCCACCGTCCCCATCATTCACTGCTTCAGTGTATCAATCAGTGCCACGATCATGCTGCATAACAAACCAGCCCCAAACTCAACGGCCCATAACAAGAAGTCTGTGAGTTAGCTGGGGTTTGCTGATGTAGTCTGGGCTTGGCTGAACTTGGCTCCAGACCGTGAATTGAGTTCAGGTCTCCTACACATGCCTTTCATTCTTCTGGGGCATTCTGGGGCATGTCTTTCTCTTAACAGCAGCAGAGCGCAAGACACAAGCCCAACCACATGAGCACAATTCAAGCCTCTACTTTTATCGCGGCTATTAACATCCCATTGACCAAAGCAAGTCACATGATCAAGGCCTAAATTAAAACAGTGGAGGAATGTGCTCCTGCCACCACAGCTCCTGCTGTGAGGCCACAGCAAACATATGGCTGTATAATACAACTACGGAGGAGAGAGGGGTTGGGACAAATCACTCTGTCCAGCAAATCCAGTCATTTTGGCCCCTGTCAGTGCCTGGGTCCGGCTTTTGCACCCTTACAGCCCTTATCCCAGCCGTTCCCTCTGCCTGGGATGCCCTCTCCCACCCTCTCCCATTCATCCCATGGCTGGCTCCTATTCACCTTTTGAGTCTCGACTTACCATTGTCCCATTTAAGATCTTCCAATTTGCCCAGGGAAGGAGTAGAAAAAGATTTGGTGAACACGGGACGTTATCCCTGCCACAGCCGTCTGATCACACAGAACAAAGGCCTCCATCAGCTGGATAAGCCAGCCACCAACAGTGGACAGAGAATGAGACGGAAAAGCCAAAGGAGGAGATGGAGGAGTTAGAGACAAGGACCCACAGCGAGAGAAACAAAGGCAGAGACAGCGGGGTGAGGGGCCAAGGGAAGATGCCTAGGATGCAGAGTGACAGATGCTGGCCAAGGGAGGCGCAGAAGGGGACAGTGGCTGAGAAAGATCATGGAGCCAGTGGCAGCGGCTGTTGCAAAGAAATAAGACCCAGAGGGGCCGTGGGAGAGAGGACGAGCAAGCACGTCCTCCTGCAAATGCCGTGTTGGCAGTTTCCGGCCCACTATTTCATTCCCCCTGGCCTGTCACCGACACACAGCAGCGGAATCCGAAATCTAATTTGGCCTTTGTCAGCTCCGTAAATGGTGTTCTTTAGGGGTGATTCCCTGGTAAATGGACGGAAATTCTAAATTGGAAACCCACATTGGCCATCCGGGACCCGTTCTCCCAAACTCCGGGCAGGTCATCGTGTGAGTGTTAATGCCGGTGACAAATGGGAAGGCACCAGGCTGCTTAGGCAGCGACTTCAGACAAGCTGGCCCGCTGGCCGCTGGCCCCGGAGATCTAATCAGTGCAGGCACGGCCCCTGATTGCTGTGGCAGCAGAGGAAATAACTAGACCCCAGAAGGATGAGGGTCTGTAACTAATTATTAGAGCAGGAGAGGGAGGGACAGGCCCTCGAGGAGCTGGGGGGTCCAAGCAGGGCAGCTCCTGTCCCCTTCTCCTAGGGTGGTCTCTGGCCTGGTCCTCACCAGCCGCCAGAGAGAAGTCACCAACACGCAGAGTGACCATGTCCCTCCCTGGCTCTAAAGTCTTTGCAGCAGATGCCACTCCGCCCAGAGTCACTTCCACTAGCCCAGTATCACCTCCACTCAGCCCACCTCTGATTGCAGCCACACGGCAGTGGACAATCACCCACAAGCTCAGATCCATCTGACACAGACAAGTGCCACCTGGAAGGAGCATTCCAGGCGTCTTCCACTTCTGCCCCAGGACCTTCTCAAACATTCCAGGAGATTGGGGGTTCGCTTGGTTGTAGGGAAAACTCAACCCAGAGAAGCTAGCGTCCTCAGGGGCACCCTTCAACAAACAGGGATGGGGGTCGGTGGAGAAATGCCTCAGCTCTCAGTCTTTCAGGGGGAGGATTCTGGGTCTTTCTCTGGTGGGATCATGCTCCCATCGCCCCCAGAAGCAACCTAGATAACTTACTCTTACTTTGGCTTCTCCTCCCTCCCTGCCTCAGTTTCCCTCTTGTCCCACTCCTGCTTCCTGAGATCATCCCCTAAATAAACCACCTGCGCCCAGGTGCCTGCCTCAGGCTCTCTTTTCAGTATTTTTCCAACTGTATTCTTGGGGTTGCCAGGTTCAGGGCAGACAGCAACAAGAGCAGCTCGTGTGGTTTCTTCCCTGATACAGAAAGGAGTGGGGTCTGTGGCCCACGGCCTCCATAGTCCCAAGACCCCCTAGGCTACAGCCCAGGCTCTCTCAGACCAGGGACTCCCCAGGCACAGCTCCCTATGAGGAAAGTGTACATTTTCATTTTTAAATGTCACTATATAATTTTCATCATGTTTCAAAAAGCTAAGTCTGAGATCATGTGGGACTTCCCTAACTCTAAACCTTGATAACAGAGAGCAGCGTTCCACCGAGAAGAGGTCACATGAGCCAAAGAGCTACAAAGACGGGAGGTTAATGGACGACCTCAAGCATCAGAAGCAGGCTGAGATTTTAGACAAGAGCCATCTGCAGAGGTTGAGAAGTTTGGCCAGGAGAACGGATCAGGGGGAGGAAATGCTTTTCTTAATTGGAAAAAAGACAGCCCTGGGAAAATATAGCACACGTGTCGCATGATCCCACTCTCGTCTGGTTTTCACTGTGAAAGAGGAAGATGTCGGGGCTGGGAGCACAGACAAAGGAGACCAGAGGCCTTCCGGGGATTTGCAGAAAGCAATCACAGATAAGCTTCCTTCACTGGGGCAGTTAAAGCCGCAGAAAGCAAAGGCACTGGGTTTAACACCTCGCCTAGCTGACCAGAGGTCTCGGGGGCTCAGACAAGCCTCAGAGAAGCCAAGATTAAATTGCCTCGAGAACGAGAAAAGTGAAGAGTCGAAGAAAAATTAAGCTTAATTATGAACAGTTAAGGGCTAACGAGGATGCTTGATTTACCTAACTGTTTGGCTATTTCTACATCTTGCCCTAAATTAGCTATCACTTTTTGTATGTAGTCGTTAGAGATGAGTTAGCTGTTATGCTGTGCTGTTTAATAAATTCTTCCACACATACACACATATTTTATGTACACACACACATACACACACAGCATCGGGTTTTGTTTTCTTTCGTTTTGTTATTGCAATGCACAGATTTGGGAAAACACTCAATGTCCACAATTATCCTCAACCAGGCAGAGGCTTTTTGTTCAGGGGACTCCAGCCCGGACCCCACAGTCCCCCTAGTGGCAGCTGTCCAAATTGCAGCCTAAGGTCCAGAACTCACCTGACAGTTTCCAATGGGAGATGCGCATAAGAGGCAGGCAAAGGGGAAGCCATCAGTCGCTGATCCCACAGGAGATGAGCCCTGTGGGGAGCGCTGCTCCGTGGCTGGTAGTGGGGGGTTCTCAGAGGCCAGGCAGGTCTCAGGGACTGGAGGAAATCGGGGGCAGGGAAGCCACCCCAAACCAAGAACAGCCCCCTGCCCTGGGCCCAAGGGCAGGAAGGAAGAAGGCCGCAGGGAGAGCCCAGACCCGGCGTGAGGGAAGGGCATCTCCAGGAGGACTGCTGAGGAGCCAGAGGGAGGAGGAGAGCACAAAGAGGACTCCGCGCGAGGAGCAGGAAAATATTCTGAGCAAGCCCAGGGGGAGAGAAAGAAGGAGGAAATCGAGTTCCTACTGACCTCAGTCATTCAAAACATGTGCCCGGGCTTGGACATCGATCAATGGGGAGGCCTCAAAGTCAACGAGTTAGAGAGAGCGGATGACGTGCCCAAGCAGCGAACCCCTATGTTCAGGGCTCCCAATCTCCACACCTTCCTTCACCCATCAGTACATCTAAACCTGGTCACAGCTGAACCACGGCCAAGGGCAAAGTCTCAGGGAGCCTGGAACTGTCTTTCTGGGTGGATGCTGCTAACCGACCCAAACATTATTCTCATGTGGGGGCTCAATTTATTTATTTATTTATTTACTTATTACTTATTTATTTATTTATTTATTTTTGGTGAGGAAGATTGGCCCTGAGCTAACGTCTGTGCCAATCTTCCTCTATTTTATCTGTGGGACACTGCCACAGCGTGGCTTGATGAGCGGTGTGTGGGCCTGGGATCCAAACTCACGAACCCCAGGCTGCCAATGCAGAGTGCTCAAACTTACCTACTATGCCACAAGGCCGGTGGGGGCTCAATTTTTAAATTTCAGTGCAGATCACCTCTCTTGACTTGGTCCCTGAACAGGGTCCAAAGCAGAAAAACAGTCCCACTGGCAACTTTGGATGGGTCACAAGAGCATGAGAACACAACAGGAGATGAGGGTCTGAGTGCCAACCACATAAGGAGCTTGGGGCAGGGGGACAGTAACCCCAGAAGCCTTGTCCCATGGGAGACTCCAGCATGTGACCTCGCAGCGAGGGTCCCTGGTTAGGGGAGGCCCACCCACTAGACAAAAAATTCCAGGATGTGTTTGGATGGAACTGAGTGAACCAGGGAAAGGGCAGCCTCTTCCTGGCCTCCAAGCCCAGCGTACCTGCCTGCACCTCAGAACCCCTGTCCTGAGGGTCGCAGCCCTTGGAGCCCTCACAGGGAGCCAGGCCGCTCAGGGCCACACAGGGATGGCTGAAGCCCTGCTCCAGAGGCCTGCCACTGGGCCTGTGCAGCTGCTGCCATTGGGTCAGAGCTGTTTGACCTTTTCCCCAGGTCTCCCTGGAGCCTCCCTCAGCCTTTCTGCTCCCTCCTTGAGCAAGCTTTATCTCCCCCATATGGGGGTCCCCCCACTCAGAGCAGGGGGTCGTCTCCTCAGAACTGCAGGGGAGAGAGGCCTGCCAGCTCCTCATGAGGCATCTAAGGCCTTATAAGGTGGTGGGCCTGCCTCTGCTTCTCTGAAGGACGAGGTGGCTAGACCCAAAGACCCCTGAGGAGCCTCTGCTCTGGCCACGCCCGCAGGAGGTGGCTGCACCCAGCTCTGGGGGCCCTGGAGCCAGGTGCCTGGGCAGATGAGTGGGCAGCTCTGGATTCACGCAGCACAGTCCACAGCCAACATGGACAACCCCTGCACTGGCCCCACCCCTCCATCCAACACCCTCTCGCGGCCCCCAAGGCGACCTCAGGGCAGACTCTGCACAGAATCTTCTCCATCGCTCCAAGGGCCATTTCAAGGCCCAGGAACACAGGTGCTGGAGCCAGACCCGAATTGAAATTCTGACACTTCATAACCCATATTATCTTGGAGAGGTTATTTCCCCTACCTGAGTGACTACCAGTTTCCACACCTGTGCACTTAGCACAGTGGTTTGTATGGAGGAAGCATCAGATAGTGGCTCAAAGGAGAGAGCCAAAGGATAAATAACAATAAATAAGGAGGGAGAGATTCAAAGTTACCCAGAGACAAACATCCTGAGGATAAAGGCCCAGGACAGGGGTTTAAGCCCCCCAGGATAGAAGCAGAGATGTCTTGCCAGGGAAGAAACAGCAGGAAGGTTTGGGGAAAAGACGGCAGACTGGGGAATGAGTCAGTTCTCACGGCCGCTGAATAATTCACAGGGCAGGCGGGATGGCATATGCTTCCTCTAAGCCCTCACCAGCAGGAATGCCAGCCTCCTCCCCCTCTCCCCCGCTCCCCACCAGTCGTCGCCCAGGAAACCAGCCCCCTCCTCCTGGAGGAAGGGCCACCTGGGGCCCGGAGAACTGGGTGATGGAAGGCGGAGAGAACTGGGAAGGGGAGCCGTGGGGCCGGGGCAGGTGTGGGCAGCCCAGGAAAAAGTCGGCTCTTCCAGTTGCTGCCTGGTGAGAGGGCAGGAAAATCTCGGGGAAGAGGAGGCAGGGATCCTGGGCACCCACCCTCCTCAGAAGCCGCTGGAGATGCTACAAAATGAAATAATAAAGATCCAGGAGCAGGAACTGCTGACAGCGGCAGGTCGGAACTGGGCCGATTTGGACCATCTGTCCAGGGGCAAAAGCGTGCTCAGGACGTGGGTCTGTTTTGCCCTAGCATCCTTTCTAGGGTTTGTGTCTGGCTTCCTCGGGGACCCCACTCTCCACCTTCCACCTTCTCCTGTATTCCGCTCTATCTCTCTGGAGAGCCCCGGGCATCTCCTAAGCTTGGAGTGGACTTTCAAAAATAGCTCCTTTCCAGCTCATCGCTGGTACGTGGTCCAGCATCATCCTTGGCCTTGGATAGACCAACACAGGCAGCCCTGGCCCACGGATGCCCGCGCCTCCTGTGTCACTCCTTTCCAGCTGCCTTCCCCATGGGTACCTGCCCTAGGGCCCCGCCCATCACCTGAGGCCAGGCTTCTCTTGTCTTGCACCTTCAAACTATCCCCCAGGGCCCAAGACCCCTGCCTTGTCCCTGTCCCAGATCCTGTAGGGTCCCAAGGTGCCTTTGTGTTTTCTGATTACTTCCTAATGCAGGAGACACCCAAATTTGTCTTACACAGTAGACAAGCTAATCTAAGAAACAGAAACTTCTATGGCCTGGCCAGGGCAGATGGCTGTAAGGTGTTATGACAGAAGGAGATCTTTATTGTTAAATGAACTGAGGTTTGGCTCCTAATGTATTTGAAAGCGTTGGCTGGTTGTAGAACCTTGTGCAAGTGTCTTAACCTCTCTGAACCTCAGTTTCCTCATCTGAAAAATGGGAAGGGCCCTGTCATAGGATTAAGTGAAATGAGAGAGTACGGCACAAAGTCAGTCATAGCTGTTGTTTAATATTATTATCATATTATCTTTAACATTGTATTTATATACAACATATATGTGTGTGTGTTTCCATGTGTTAGTCCTTCCTTTCATCACCCTGATATTTTTTCTGCTCACCCCAGAGGAGCTCATGCTTGCAGCTAAGCTGCACAGAGTTCCATCTGAAACAAAGTCTAAAACATTGAAAACTTCACTCAATTAGCAAATTTGTCATTATTGTCTGAGCAAGCTATAGTTTTTGATTGAATTTGCCAAACATGATAATTTTATTGAGCAACTCAAATTACATAAGGTTGCAGTTGCACTCCTAAATTAAGAGAGTGACTTTAGATATGACAAGGGTGCTGCAAAAATAAGTATTGCATATGTTTCAAATTTTCCCAAAATTCCTATTTTTCCCTGTAAAGAAAAATAAAAGGTTTGGGTTATGTTTTTTTTTTTAACCTAGGCTTTCCGAGTTTCCAAAAATGTTGTATTTCTTGACCCCGTAAGGTGAGGGAAATATGCCAGAAGCACAGGATGGCGTTTCTAGGACACCCTCTAGCTTGACAGCCCCATCTCTGAGTCACCCACCTACAGCCCAAAGAGACGGGGTTGAGCCGGGAGCCCTGGGCTGCCTGCCCCAGGCTCTGAGCCGAGAGGCCTGGTCCCCCTCCCCAGGTCCAGGGCCTCGAAATGAGAAGCCAGATTTGGCCTGGCCCCAGCCCCAGGCAGGTCTAGCATTTCCTCTCTGTGTTCACTTCCAAGCGTTTTCCTGTCTGTTCTCACTTCTCGCACCAACTACACAACTAGTGTTCCCCAAAAAGACACATTGAAGTCCTAGCCCCCTGGTACCTGTCAGTGTGACCTCATTTGGAAATAGGGTCTTCACAGATGAGGTCCTACTGGAGTAGATGGGCCCTTCATCCAGTATGACGGGTGTCCTCATAAAAGGAGAAGAGACACAAAGACCCACAGGGGAAGGCCGTGTGATGACCGAGGCAGAGATTGGAGTGACACAGCTACAAGCCAAGGAACGCCAAGGATGGCCAGCAGTGACCAGAAGCTAGAGGACAGGCGAGGAGGACCCTTCCTTCGAGCCTTCAGAGGGAGCGTGGCCCTGCCAACCTTTTCATTCCAGACTTCTAGGCTCCAGAACTGTGAGAGAATAAACGTTTGTTTCTTTAAGCTGCCCAGTTTTTGGCCATCTGTTACGGCAGCCCTCGGACACCACTGCGCCCACCAATGCCAACCCCAAGGGAAGCAGGCAAGCAGGACTTCCTCTCCTTTGCTGATGGACAAGCAGAGGCTAGGGGAGGTCCCCAAGGTCACATCCCTCAGGGAAGTGGACAACCAGGGTCTCCTAACCCCCCGCGGGAGGGGGAATGAGCAGCAGACTTGAATCGAAGAACTGAGTTCAAGTTCCGCTTTTTCTGCTCATCTGCTGTGACCTAGAGAAGGGCACACAGCACTCGCCTCTCCTGAACACCGTCTCTTTGTTGGTTCGTGATCTGTCTCCCTCCACCCACCCCCGCCAGGATGCAAGCTCAGGAGGGCAGTGATTTTTGTCTGTTTTTTGTTCTTTACTGTACCCCAGGGCCTTATCGAGGAACAACGGTGTGCCTATAGGAAGCCCAAGTAAATATCTTTTAAATTAATAAATGACTCCTTCTGCCAGGCCTTGTCCTGGGCCCTCGGCTACAAAGACGCGTTAGACACCGTCTCAGGCTTCCAGACAGGGGGAGAAACTGACAAAGAAACAGAGAAAAGAAAGAGGCAGTGTGGGGCTCAGAGGAGGGAGCGGGAACTCTGCTGGAGATGGGGGTCAAGACGTTTGCCTATAAAGGAGAAGAGGATGGGGGATGAGGGAGAAATCTGTGCATGTTTTTGGACCGAAGGGAAAGAGACAAGGATGAATAGTTCCCTAGGACCACATTCTGCCGTGCGAAAAACGTTTGGCCTGGCACTGGCAGGGGATGGCTCCAAGCAGACGGGTGATACCGGGATTCGATTTGTGCTTCAGGACAATCTCTCTGGCTGCTCTGAGCAGAGGATGGAGTGGAGGGAGCGTTGGGAGCCAAGGGGAGCTGTGAAGGGTCTGTAATAACAGGCCAGGTAACAGATGATGAGGCCAGAACTGGAGCGTGTTGTCTGCGGTGGAGAAGAAGAGACTGGTTCTATCGAGTGAATGGCCTGTTAGATTTTGGAGGGAGACGTTCTCTGATGGGAAGGAAAAGAAGTCTTCAGAACAGAGAGGAGCTGACGGGATGCAGGTGGGCTCCAGGCAGAGGTGCCTGCTGATTGGCCATTGATTTTTCTTTTTTTTAAAGATTGGCACCTGAGCTAACAACTGTTGCCAATCTTTTTTTTCTTTCTGCTCTTTCTCCCCAGATCCTCCCAGTTATAGTTGTATATTTTAGTTGTGGTTCCTTCTAGTTGTGGCATGTGGGACGCCGCCTCACCGTGGCCTGATGAGCAGTGCTGTGTCCGTGCCCAGGATCCGAACCAGCGAAACCCTGGGCCGGTGCAGCAGAGCGCATGAACTTAACCACTCCGCCACTGGGCCGGCCCCTGGCCATTGATTTTAACTGACCCAGGCAGGTGTGTCAGGACAACATCACATCTCAGCTCACTTTCCTGGCTTCCAAGGCCCAAAGCCCCTCCAGGGGGCAGTTTGGGAGGTCATCTTCATGTTGGCTCAGGAAAGGAGGCACGTGGTTGCTTTTGGTGATCCTCAGTCTGGGGAATCGAATCTGAGATGGATCCTTTGGAGCCGCCTTCTGGGAGGTCATTGGTAAGCCTCATGTGGAGGGGCAGGGACAGAAATGCTGAAGAAGCAGAGGAAATGAGTGCAGACGGCTCCATCAAGAAGTTTGCCTACAAAGGAGAAAAAGATGGAGGATGAGGGAGAAATCTGTGCATGTTTTTGGACTAAAGGGAAAGAGAGAATAGAGGGGAAGTTACCACAGTGGGGCTCCCCCAAAGTGGATGGGAAAGGATACTGGGCAAAGGGGAAGATATTTATCTTGGACAGAAGGATTCAGAAAATCTGATCCCCAAAAGATTAACTGTGGCTGGTGAGAAAGGACACAGCACTAAGGAGCATTCCCGACTAACGGCCTCTTTTTCTAACGAAGCTGGAGTTGTGTCAGCTGAGAGTGAGGGGTTGGGAGAGGACTAGGGCTCTAGGAAGGTCCGAGTAGTTGGTATAGCCAGGGAGGAGAAGGGGCTGCTGGGAGGAGGCAGAAGGACCGGGATGGTGGAGGTCCCGAGTGGGTGCGGGCCCCAGGGGGCAGGGCACAGTGGTAATGCTTGACTGATGGGCTAGGCCGTGTGTCCTGCAGTCACACTGGGACTTAGATCATGCATCCAGATTTTTGAGTGGGAAAATATGTTGCCTGCTGTCTCAGTTAGGGTCTCAGCAGGAAACAGATGGCACACTCAAATTGGGTAATTTAAGGAGAGTTTATGAAGGGTCTATTTACCAAGGTGTGGGCAGAGCGTGGGGGACCCACAGAGGCAGTGCAGTTCGCTCAGGCTGATTTGCGGGGAGACTGGAACTGTGTTACCATCCCGGGGCTCCAGGGGCAAGGGCAGGGATGGCAAAGTCACCCAGAGAGAGAGTCCTGACGTGGGCTGGCCGACTGAGACTGAGACCTTTGGTCAGCCGGCAGAAGGGAGCCAGGGAAGAAACACCCCAGCCTCACTCTCCTCCCTCCCTCCACTCTCCTGCTGGGGGTCCCTGTTGGCTGAACCCAATGGGAAGCCAGAGGGCAAAGGAGCCCATCTAAGGGTCCATAGAGGTGAGCAGGGTGGAGAAGGATGGAGAGTGGGTCTGCAGGGGCAAATAGAAGCCGTAGGAGCCAGCGGTAGGGATCTCTGCCTTCAGAAATGCTGTGCCACCCGTGGAAGAGGGAGCAGCCCAGTTCTTGTGGCCCCAGAGGGCTCAGACAACACAGCTGTGTTTTTGTGTGTGTCGAAAGGGGAAGGTGTAATGTGGGGGAAGAGGAGACCCTTCTCATCGGTGTCACAGCTCGCCCACATTCCTCTTCCTCCCACAGCACCTGATTTCTCTCTGGCAGCAGAGTGGTGACACTCCTGTTTAGAAAGAGTTAGTGATCAGATTGTATGATTAGGAGGAAGAGGGTGGGAGACAGAGAGAGAGAGAAGATGCTACAGTGGGTTAGAACCTCTGGGCTCAGCGAACAACCAGGTGGACAGGCACACAGACCAGGGACCACCCCCCACTGACCCCTGTCCTGCTTCTTGTCCCATCAAGTACAATTGAGTCAAAGGTGCTAATAGATCCCTGAGAAAGATAGATGGAGCAATCAGGGTGAATGAAATTAACATGCACAGGGTAATCAACACTCATTAAGCCAATTTAGTGAAGTGATGACCTCAGTCAGCTTTTATTTAATCATATACTTAAATGTCAAATCAATATGCAAATCTCACCCAGGGCTTTTCCAATTATAACCCATTAAAAACTTTCAAGTAAATCAATTCAGCCAGGCAGAGCGGGCGAGGCAGGGAGAGACAAGCCGGGCCCCAGACAATCGGACAGTGGACCTTTCGTCGACCCACTCCCTCTGCCCCACTCCCTCTGCCCCCCTCCTCCCAGGGCCCTCGCTGGTCCACCCCACTCTTATCCTACCCCCATGGTCTACCATCAAAACTTACCCCCGCTGGGTCCCATCCTTGGCCCCAGAAACGGCTGTAAGGAAAAGCAGGACACTGAACTGGCTTTTCCCTAAAAGTCACGTCATAACCATATTCGCACCTCCATGTACCCAGCACTTTGCTTGTTTCAATGAGTATTTCTGCCCACTGTCTTGTTGGAGCCCCCCGCAACCCCAACTGGGTAGACATTAATATCCCCAATTTACCAACAACCAAACGGAAGCGCAGGAAAACCTAAGGGCTCCTCCCGAGACACCAGCTCGCCAATAGATCAGAGAGAGCGTGACAGCATCCTGAGGCCAAGCCCAGCGCAGACGCCAGTCTGCCCCCCTGACATCCAGGCAAAGGCAGAGGAGGGAAGGAGGAAGTGGGGGCCAAAGAGGCCTCTCTTCCCTCCCAAGACCGAGTCATCAACGTCCTGTGCCCCACCCCCAATGCCCTCACGAAGCTGGGCGTGATTGATCCGTGTTTAAAAGGCTGTGTCAAATTCAGTTGACTTGTCCTAGGCCTGTGAAAAAGAAGCCAAATCATGACTGTCTCTGCTTATTATTATCCCATCTGCCTCTGACTCTGGCAGATATGGGAACACCAGCGAGATAAAAAAACAGACAGACAGATCAAGGTCCCATAACAAGGGAAATAAGACAAGAAAGGGCCGACTCTCACCAGATTCTTGCTAGGTATCACACTCACCCTGTGACAAGTGCTTTTCCTTTAGTGGTCTCATGTGGAAGGTCTTACTACCCTCTCTACAGATAAAGAAGGGAGCAAAATCAGAGAGGGTGGTTAATGTCCCTGAGGTCACACAGTGAGTAAATGGTGGACTTGGGAATAAAAACCAGGTCTTTCTGAGTCAAAGGCCTCGACGTCCACAGGTCATTCATGCCCAGGGGAACCTGGAGACCTGTTCACATGGGCCCTTCCCAGGGGGATGTACCACCAGTTGGCACAGGCCAGGCTGCTGGGCTAGAGGCCTGGCCTCCTGGAGCTGATATAAAGGGTCCAGGAGCCCCAGCTCAGGCTGGTGCAGCAGAAATGACAGCTGCTTCTCAGAGACCTTCTTGTCAGGGTCAGCCAGGAACTGACAGGTAGAACACTGGAAGAGTCCTGATAACATCACAGCGAGCCAGATTGAGGATGCGTTCCTGGGGAAGTACATGGTAATTGACGCGCATATGGCGCACTGGTGCTGGGCAGCGCCCCCGGAAGTGATGGGGAGTATCAGTGACCAGTGGTGTGAGGGAGCCAACCCTGGTGCCTCTGATAGTTTCAGGGCTGCTGGCCTGCACCTCTGAGCCATTCCCCAGGGGTGGAGATGGAAGGCCCCCGAATGAGCAGGGAGTCAGAGAGGATCACAGTAACTCAGCTGGCAGAGCCAAGAACCGGTGCCCCTGGCCAAGGCTGGCACTGCAAGATTTAGAATGTGCCAGCCCTGCATACTTATCCAAGACGGGGTCAGAAATATGCAGATAAAGCGTTAGCACGAAAAGGCAGATGTCTCAGAAACCCCGCAGTTCTAGGCAAACCCCGATGGTTAGTCCCCCATAGATGAGCCAGCTGGGGCCGTCCACAGGAATGGGGTCATCCTCCTCCACCCTCCGCCCAGCAGCCTGGGCGCGGCTTAGGTGACTCCTTCTGACAGTTTCACAACAAGAAGGCAGAGGAAGAGGGAACAGGAATAAGAGGCGTGAAAGGGAGGAGCCGATGCGCATCAATCAGGGCCTGCAGGTGTCCAGCCTGTGCTGGGATCACGCAAATCTACGACCTCACTTAATCCTTGGAACAACCCTGGCAGGCAGGTTATTATTCCCATTGTATAAATGAAGAAACCAAGGCTCAGATCTGCTAAAGAACTAAGAAGAGTAACTATTTCTCCGGACAGACTTTAACCAGTAAGTCACTGCCAGGGAAGAAGAAGCGAGAGGCACCGAGGGCCTCGGCTGTACCAGCCCTGGTGGGCCAGGGAGGAGAAGAGCAGAACTTAGTCTGAGAGATGCTCCTCCGCTAGGAAAAGGCAGGTGTAAGGCGTTTTCCTCGTAGAGATGCTAGCCCCTCTGGGTCTTCACAGAGGAGGATGGTTCCAGAGGGGAAAATGGGAATCTAACAGTGAACGGGACCTGCAGTAATCCTGGTTAAGGAGGTCAAGGAGGTCTGTCTGGGGAGGCAGCTCCCCGGGAAGCCCAGATTTAAAGGGGGTTTGTGCAGAAGGCAGGGGACCAGGGCAGAGAGCCCCCACAGACCCACTGGAACCGCCAAACCACTGGCTTGCCAAGGCCGCCAAAACTGCCAAGGGGACTGAAACACAACAGGAAAAAGCTTAAGATGCATCTCAAACCCCGGGAAAATTTCCATCCAAGAAGATGAGAGAGGCCGAGAAATCCTGGAGAACAGAGGAAGAGCAAGAATATTCCAGACAAGCCAAATCTCTTCATCTGGCAAAATGAGGCAAAGGTGCCTTTTCCTAACTTGACCTCCGCCCTGGCAAGGGGCCAGGACCTCCACTCTGTGCACACACGGAAGGCAAGTCGTGTTCGTGATCCCCGGGGCCCAGCACAGGTTCACCCAAATTTCCTATTCTGTCAAGTGACCTGTCAACCTAGTGAAACTCCGGGGGCTTGAAGCAGTCTCTCAGCTTCTTCGTGGGTGGGTCCTAGGGCGCCGGATGGCAGAGCCGCTCAGGGGGTTCATCATGGCTGGGAGGGAAGGGTGAGCACGGTTTGCCCTTGTGAGTCTGGGGCCAGGGGTGCCGGGGAGTTCCAGGCAGAGGGAACAGCAAACGCAAAAGCAGGGCAGTGGGAGACTCAGAAAGGGCTCGTGATGGTTCCTTCCTGAACAGTAAGCAGGTAACTTCCCGCCCACAGGCCCTCACCACTCACACCTCTCGCTTCCTTGAGTTAACCAACCCCCACAACACTCCCTTATCTCATTCCTCAAAGGAGCGCTCCTTGAGAACCTACTGTATGCCAGGCACTGTTCTAGGCACCGGCGCAGAGCCATGCGCGAGGCAGACAAGGCCTGGCTTTCATGGCATTTGGAGTCTAACACAGAAGATGACGCTGGGCAAGAGTTTCCAGCTCCACTCTCTCCCAAGGACTCTCCCTCCGTCACACGGAGGGAAAAGCTCCGTGTTCTGGACGACTCCTGAAGCTGCGTCTCCAGCCCCATCTCTCCCGGGAACGCCAGACGTGCGTTTTCTGTGGCTTCCTTGATATCTACGTTTGCATTTCTACCAAGTATTCTAAACTCAACGTCTCCAAGACAAAATAATTCCACACCTTCCCCCTCCATGGATCCTGTTCCCACTTCTCCTCCAGCCTCCCCAGTTACTCAGGCAGGAACCTGGAAGTCGTGCCACATTCCTGTCGCTGTGCACACACGCACACACACAGGTGCGCACACACACAATCCATTCCATAGCCAAGTCCTTCTGGTCCTAATGTCACATACACATAAATGTCCCAAATGTGACCCCTTCTTACTGCCTGCACAGCTACCACCCTGCTCAAAGCCACCATCGTGTCTCCTGAACCATTAAGGCAGTCTCCGCTGGTCCCCTGCCCCCCATCACTCACCACCCTACGTCTGCAGCCACGCTGTTGCCCAAGTGATTTTTTAAAAAAAATAAATGAGACCCTTTCTCTCCTCTGCTCAGAACTCTCAACCACAAACCGTGCCAGGGTCCCTGCAACCGAAGAGAAAGCAATGCCCCAGCTGCACCCTCTCCCGGCTCCACTCTGCCTCAGGGGTCTAAAAGGGTTTTCCTTCACTCACTGTCTCCACTCGCTCACCTCCCAGTCCCATCTCAAACCACTGCCATCTGCCTCTGAAATTATTCTCATCAAAGTGACTCCTGACCGTCCACTGGCCAGATCCGAGGCTCACTCCGTGGCCTCCTTGGTCTTCATGGGCCATGACATTCTGCCCGTGACATGGCGTTTCCTACTCCTCCTCCGAGTGCCCCCTCCCGGGGTTTCTGGATGCCAGCAATTCCCTGGTTCTCCTCTCTGACGCCTCCTCCATCGCCTCTCAGACTTTTCCACCCGCCGCTCTGCAAGTGGCGGCCGTTCCCAGGGTTCAAAACTCTTTTCTGCTTATTGTAAACACCCTCTTCCACTTTCACTAATTCATCGCTAATTCGCTTCACTAATTCTCTGAAGGTTCCCTAGTCTCTGTCTTCAGCCCAGACTCCTGTCCCAGACCTGTAATTATACCTTTGTCCTGGTCGCAGCACAAACCAACACATCAAAGCCAGCCATTATCTTATCGCTTTGTCCTCACGCAGACCCTGTTCTGATCCAATTTCCAGTGCCAGAAATGTTGGCATTGCCCAATTCTCCTCTCTTCCCCCAACCCCTATATTTAATTTGTAACTTAGCTTTATGGGCTAATTGGTCCCTTAATCATGCTTGTACTGTCTCCTCCTTCTACTGTTCCTGCCTCCAGGAAGGCCCTCGGCACCTGCCACCTGGATCGCTGTCTTCAGTCTCACCCATTCCACTCCACCCTCCAGGGTCACAACACCGAAGAGGTTTTGCTGAAATGCAGATCTGGCCATGTCCCTCTCTTCCTCAGAACCCTTCAATAGTGCATTAACTACACAACGCATCTCCCCAAAACGCAGTGGCTTCGAATAACTGTCATTTGTTATAACTCGGGCATCTGTGGGTTGGCTGGGGTCACTCACGGTCTGCAGGTAAGATAGGGACTCAGCTCTGGGACTCAGCTCTCATCTGGCTTCACGGGGGCTCATCCTTTCCCGGGGCCAGCAGAAACATGCGAGTCATCTTGAGATGTGGGCTCAGAATTGACACACAGTCAATTTGCATCATTCTGTTTTCCAAAGCCAGACACACAGCTGAACTAGTATCAAGAGGTGAGAAAACGTACTCTGCCCTGGATGGGAGGATACGCGCAGTTACCTAGCGGCAGGCATGGGTAAAGAGGGGTGAAGGACTGGGGCCATTAATGCAACTCACCGCACCGGCCTCCCACGGCCCAAGGGTCAAGTCTCAACTCCCTGACACAGAGACCCTCCAGGAGCTGACCCTGTCACCTCTTCATTCCCATCTCCTGTTGCTCTGAACTTCCATCCACTCCCCAACTTCCACAGCTCCCCAAATATGCCTCGTTATTTCACACTCCAGCTTTGCCTGGGTGCATGCTATTTTTCATTCCTAAGGCTCCCCTCCCTTTTCCACCGTTGTCCACCTGGGAAGTACGTACCCATTCTTCAGGATCTCGCTCAGCAAGCAGCTCCTCCTTGAGGAAGCCCTCGCAGACCCCCTTCCCCACCGCACAGGGTGGGTCACAGCCTCTGTTCACCCGTCCCCCTTCCTTTGTACCCTATTATGGCACTTACCCTGGGTGGAGGTGTCCATTTCCTGCCCTAGATGTTGAATACCTTAGGACACTATATTAGTTTGTTATCACCGCTGTAATAAATTGCCACAAACTCAGTGGTTTAAACAGCACACATTTATTCTCTTACTCTTCTGGAGGTCAGAAATGCAAAATCCATTTCACCGGGCGAAAGTCAAGGTGTCGGCAGGGCTGCTTCCTTCTGGAGCCCCTGAGGGGAGAATCCACTTTCTTGCCTTTTGCAGCTTCTAGTGGCCGCCTGATTCCTCGGCTTGTGGCCCCTTCCTCCATCTTCACAGAGCAGGACGGCAGGACCTCAGCACCTTCTCCTCTTCTGGGCCACATCTCCCTCTCCCTCCATCTCGTGATGACACTTGGGACTACCTGTAGGGCTCACCTGGATAGTCCAGGATAATCTCCCCATCTCGAGATCCTTAATCACATCCGCCAAGTTCCTTTTGCCATATAAGGTGAGAGTCACACCTTCCTCGGATTAGGTTTCTTGGGGGCCATTATTCCGCTTGCCACGGACAGTTTCCGTTTTTCCACTTCTGGTGTCTCGTCCACCTGGCTCAGGACCTGGCACAAGACGGGTGTTCAGCACACTGACGAATGAGAGAACGAATGAGGGAGAGAATGAATGCAGCACCCGAGTGGTCACGGGAGGTGCCAGGGTCCCCAGCAGGCTGCTGGCGCAGTCAGTGAAAACCCACGCTCCAGAAACTCCATTCCCTACACTCACCATAACAGAGAATATTCTCTGTAATAAATAAGAGATCAAACCAGCCTTCTGTGCAGTGCAGCAGCCAGGCTGCCTGAGCTAAAACGGGAAGGATTCCGCCCCGGAACTGCAGAGACGGAGCTGAGAGCTCACCCCACGAAGCCATAACCCCTGCTCCTCGTCAACGACGGCACAGACCGGGCTGCATGCCTGTTTCTCGGGCACACGCTGCCCTGTTCCTGTGCATTCAACAGAGAATTGTGGATTCTCCTTTGTGCTAGTCTAATAAAACATGGGCCCTGCCCTCAAGAGGCTGCCCATCCAAACTCCTTTTGAGCATCCTCAAAATGGTCGATCCTCAGCCCAGCAGAATTTCCAAACATGTGGGAACTCGTGGCAGTTCTGTTCCTTATACGTTCAGAGCCCCTCTTGGCAGGGCCTTCTATTCATTCAACAAACATTGAGCCCCGAAGACGCGACCAGCCCTGTATCAGCCCTTCGTTCATTGTGGGGCTATCCCAGGAGCTCCCCACCGGCCACAGGTTGACATTCCCTACAGGACTTCTGGAGCCTTCCACCTGGCCCGGATAGTTCCCACTGTAGTGCCAGAGACTGAAGAGAAGTTGGGGGGGCGCCTGAGAAGGGAGATGGGGACAGCCACTGGAACGTCATCAGTGAGTCAACCCAGAGAGGTTTATGTTCAGGTGGGAAAGGAAGCCAAGCTAATTGAGCATAACATGGGAGATGGGGCTATAAAAACAATGACAGTAATAGTAGCCACTAGATATTTAATTAGCTCTTACTATGTGCCAGACTGTGCCTGGGCTCAATATGGATTATCTCACTTTATCCTCCTAACAGCCCTGTAAGGTAAATATTATTAGCCCCACTTTACAGATGAGGAAACTGAGGCACAGAGAAATAAAGGAACTTGCCCAAGGCATACAGCTGCAAGTACAGGCAGGATTTGAAACATCTAGACTATTCCTTCTAGAAATCTGACCGCGGAGGGAAGATAAGCCGTGTGTGTGGAGAGGGAGGTGCTGTGTTCAAGGGCCTTTATGCTTGGAGGACCCGTGAAGGCAGGGGTTTGTGCAGAAAATAACACACCGGAGCTGCACTGATGGGCGGGGGCTCAACTGACGGAGCGGAGAGGACCCAGGATGTGGGGAGGGGCTGGGCCAGGCCCAGAAGAGAAGGAGGAGGAGGTGGATGGCGACCCAGAGGCCATAAAGTGTCAGAGGGTCTGGGGGCAGCGGGCAGGCTGGAGGTAAATGGCTTCAATATTCACCATTTACAAATGTCCCCCGTACAGCCTCTTGCTAGATAAATCTTCCTAAGAAAGTACGAGTTGAAGGGAAACAACGGAGGTTTGGAGAGGTGACACAGTTGGCCCAAGGTCAGAAAGTTGGTGGCAGCGCTGGAACTCAAACCCATTTGTTGCACAGACACAACTCTGACCCGTGAGACGCCCTGTGCAGGGGTTCGACCCCAGGAGGTGGGAGGATGCGTGGCCCACAGCTCACGCTCGAGCCAGAGGGACTTTGCACTCAGAGCTGGAGCCAGCGCCTCAGCAGCAGAGGTCGCAGGGTCTCTGGAATCGACCCCTCCCCCAGCACGGCAGAGCGAGTGATGACAGCTGGACCAGGCAGCCGTGCTCAGAATTTCAAAGCAAGACTGACAGGTGGACCCAGCGTTTCAGAGACTTCCTCTCACCCCCAGACTAGGCTAGGAGACGCTTCTAGAAAAACACAGCAGTACTTGAGAGTGTCTGAAATCAGAAGATTAAGCCAGGAAGGGGGTGGGGATGGTAGGAAGGGAGCCCAGAAATAAAAGGAATGATGAGCTGTCACCTTCGGATAAGAACGTCTCCTGCCCACACAGGGCTGAAAATACTGAGCCCGGATCTTCCTGGACGGGGCTGCTTCCTGCCTGTGTGTCCAGCTGTGAGTCCTGCTTGCTCCTCTGGTGCCCCAGACCCTGTGCTAATGCTCTCCTTCCCTCTTCCCCGGCTTTGGAGCTCAGAGACTGACATCGGTGGAACGGCCTGAGGAGCCCAGCTCTGATGCAGCCCCCGAGGAGAGGGAGCCAGCCCAGGGGCTGGAGGAGACAAGGAAGGAAGAAGGTGGCACGGGGCCTTCACGCATTCACTCATTCCTGCATTCCCTCCTTCGTTCAGCAAGTATTTATTGGGCACCTACGTGCGAAGTATCAGCACTGGGAGTAAAAAGATGAGCAAAAGACAGACAGGTCAGTGATCTCAGGGAGTTTACCGAGAAGGGAAGGCAGGAGACCGGCTGGAATCGCGTAGTCACAGAAATGGAAGTAAAACGGTGATCGTCGTCAGTGTGAGGTACAGAGGCACGTGGTCTCACGGGCACGTGAACAGGGGCCGAGCTATCAAGAGCTCAGAGGCTTCCCTAAGGAAGCAGCTGGTGGCCTGAGGTGGGACGCACGAGGGGATTGTCCAAGCGAAACTGGGAGGAGCACCCAGGCAGAGGGGCAGGGGCCACGTGGTGGAACACTATGGCAGGACGGGCCTTCCGGGAGTGACAAAGGGCCGTCCCCCTGACATCACAAGTTGTGAGTGGGATGATTCCATTGAAATGGTGTCATTCCTAGGAAGTGTGGAGCGTAATAGTAGCTAACACTCATGTCACTATGATTAACAATATATGACACTAACGTAACTAATAATATGACCACTAACAGCTAACACCTGTATAGAATTTACTCGATGCCAGACACTGATCTAAGCCCTTTTCATGTTAAGCCTTTTAATTCTCACAGTAATTCTATGAGGTGAATAGCACTGGTATATTCATTTTACATATAATGCCCAGAGATGTTAAGCAGCTTTCCCAAGGTCACACAGCTAGTAAGTGATGGTACCTAGATCCAAACCCAGGCAGGGAAGCTCGAGGCTGGCTCCAGAGCCCAAACCACCTCCGTTTATTGAGCCCTTACTTTAGGCCATGTTCTTGCTCAGTGCTTTACGCGCATGGCACATCGGCTCCTCACAACAACCCTACGGGGTGGGTGGGTACTATTTAGTACCATTTCCATTGTGTAAATGAGGAAACTGAGACTCAGAAAAAGGGTGGGACTTGCCCAAAACACAACCAGTACATAGAGCAGCTAGTTTAGAACCCAGGACTCCAGAGTTGCCGGGATGGCTTGAAGGAGTAAGAAAAGATAAAGGGGAATATTGGAAGCCAGCCCAGAAAAAGGGGCCTCTTGGGGATCTCTCCGTGGCAACAGACGGACTCATTCATTACTTTAGGGAAAAAGGGATTTGCCGAAATTACACACGTGCATGGGTGTGATACAACAAAAAAGAAATATTTGGTCTTTGTCCCTGGTTCCTGGCACACAGCTCCTGAAACCGTTGGAATCTCCAGAGTATTAAGAGGGTCTTTTGTATGCTATTGGGATGACTGGAGCCTGGGCCCCTAGAAAGCTTCAGAAGGGGGCTGGTCACCTGAAAGACCAAGGCTTGATTAAAGGGTTGGAACTGTTAGCCCCACCCCCTAATCCCCACTTCCCGACCTCCAGGGAGAGGAGAGGGGCTGCAGATTGAGCTAATCACCAATGGCCAGTGATTTAATCCATCATGCCTGCATAATGAAACTCCCATAAAAAACCCTAAACCCCTGGGTTTGGAGAGCTTGCAAGTTGGTGAGCACATCGAGGCGCTGGGAGAGGCACGCAAACTGAGAGGACACGAGGACACGGAAGACCCGACCCCCTCGCCCAGACCTTGCCCTGTGCATCTCATCCATCTGGCTGTTTCTCAGTTGTAGCCTTTATAACAAGCTAGTAAATGTAAATAAAGTGACTCCCTGAGCTCTGTGAGCTGTTCTAGCAAATTATCAAACCTGAGGAGGGGGTCATGGGAGCCCCCGATTTATAGCCCGTCAGCCAGAAGAAGAAGAAGCCCAGAATCTGAAGGTGGGGGGCAGTCTCGTGGGATGGAGCCCTTTAACTTGTGGTGTCTGACACTAACTCCGGGTATTAGGGTCAGAATGGAGGTGAATGGTTGGATCCCCAGCTGGAGTTGGAGAATCAGAGGATTGGTTGTTGATGTTGGAAGACCCCACATATTTGGTGTCAGAAGTGTTGTGAGTAAAAACAGTACAACGGTTCGCGGCCAACCTTTGGAAAGGCCTTCCTTGGGCAAAGCATCCATTTCTGATCAGTCATGTCCAGGCGCGGCTCACGTGGCCTTCTGTACACTCGGCAAGGGATGGGGCGAGCACGACCCCAGAAGGCGGTGAGCAGCCTGAAATGTGGGGAGTGCGTTTGGGTTAAACAGAAGCAGTTAATATAGGACGTCATGGGGGAGGGGAGGGCCCATGGGAGGAAGCGATGTGGGGTAAGGTCAATGCAGGGGTCACATGTGAGGGTGAAAAGAATGAAGTTATGGGGCAGAGGGCAGGCTGGAGGACCAGGTCAGCTACACACAGAGAAAGAGATAAACGCACAGATCTCTCGTTAGCCTGTGAACTGGGAAGGTCGACCAACCCTGAGCTTCTCTGACACAAACGGCAGCCTATGGAGGGGTCGGTGTCCCTCAGCACCGCAAATGTCCACGGGGCACAATGTCAGCATGGCAGAACGTGGCCAGGGGGGAGCACAGCTGTGGCCAAAGTAGACGTGTCGAGTGTCAGTTCTGTGGAATTTTGCTGGGGCAAAATGTAAGCGAGGAAGACGGCCGACAGATCAGAATGACAGGGCGGCAGAGCGCCTGTGTGTCAGAAGGGCAGCGTGGCGGAATAGCTGCATATTGGAGTGTCAGTCGGGGGAATGTAGTGTTGACAGGCTGTCGGTGGATGGGAATGTCAGCGGGGCCCGAGGCTGCAGCGAGCTGGTAAGCTTGACCCCTATTCCCTGGGACCCAGGCCATGTAACACTGGGACGTGGGGCTTGCTGTGCTCCTGGCAGGGGAACGAGCGCCCACGAGGCCTGGCTCTCCCCTCCAGAACAGGGATCTAGAAAAAGGGAAATGAGGTGTGTTCATTTGCTGGGGCTGCCATAGCAAAGTACCACAGGCCTGGGGGCTTCAACGACAGAAACTTATTACCTGACAGCTCTAGAGCCTGGAAGTCTGAGATGAAGGTGTCGGCAGGGTCGGTTTCTTCTGAGGCCACTCTCCTTGGCTTGTAGGTGGCTGTCTCCTCCCTGTGTCTTCACAAGGTCTTCCTTCTGCGTGTGCCCCTGTCCTAATCTCCTCTTCCTATTAGGACACCAGTCATATTAGATTAGGGCCCACCCTAAGTGACCTCATTTAACCTTAACCACCACTGAGAGGCCCTATCTCCAAATACAGCCCCACTCTGAGGTTCTGGGGGTTGGGACGTCAATATATGAATTGGGGGGTGGAGGGAGACACAATTTACCTACAACAGGAGGCAATTAGGGAAACCGGGTTAAAGACCTATTCAGTGTCAGGAGCCAGCGGAGAGAGAGGCCCCTACCAGGTGTCAATGGCTCAATCAGGGAAGACTTCCTGGGGGAGGCAGAATGGTAGACAGAACTTAGTGGAACCCAAGGAGACTTCAGCAGCCCAAGGGTGTTAGGTCTATGAAAACAGAGAACCCCTAAAAGTAGAGACAGGGGGAATTCAGGAAGAAGCAACCACCCAGAAAGCTCTGACCTAGGGACTACCTTCCAGAGGAAACCCTAAGGGACTAAATTCAAAATCTCCCCAGAGTAGAGATAGGTTTAATAAATAATAGCTTTTTTCCCTGTTTTTGAGAGACATTGAAGTTTTAAGAGCATGGGATTTGAGCTCTGACCAGCCTGGATTCTAATCAGGGCTCTGTCATGGTCTGTCCCCTCGGACAGTCTTGTGACATCCGCAAGCCTCAGTTTCCCCATCTATTCAGTGGGAAGGATCCTAGTGCCAGCCTCCCATGGTCATCGTGGGATGGCTGAGACGACATTGTAGAGAAACTTAGAACAGAACTCGGCCGGTAAAATGGCTCAATAAATGGCAGCAAGATGATGAATCCACAGGTCTCTGATTTTGTAACTCCCTCCCCAGACCCAAGCCCCCGACAGAGGGGTCCCTCCTCACCGTGTGCCCTTGAACCGGGGGAGATGGCCAGCGCCTGCCTGGCCCTCTCCTCCCCCAGGAATCCTCGCAGGTCTCTCCTTGCCTCCTTCAGATCTCGGCTCATATGTCCCCTCCCTGGACCAGGCTAATTAAAATCGCAACGCTTAACACTCCCTCCTGCGTCCCAGCTTCATTTTCAAGTTCATTGGAACTTGTCACATCACACACACCCTCTATTTTACTTATTAATGTCTGTGGTCTATCTCCCCACCTCGAGAAGGATAGTTTCAGGAGTGCAAGGGTTTTTCTATTGTGCTCCCCAGCACCTAGAAAAATATCTAAATACATAAATCAGAAGAAATGCTTAATAAAGACCCATCACCTGAGTGGACTAAGATGAGGCGCTGATGCTGTGGGGCAGGGGCCGCAGCACACAGACAGCTGCAGGGTCCGTGGGAGCGGAGGGGATGGGGTGGCGCTCCTGTCCTGACTTTTCCAGGGGGTTAAGGATAATCAGGGGACTGTGATTCCAACCCTGCCCAGGCCTCCGTGGGTCCAGCCAACCAGCTTTGCAGGGATGAGGAGAGAAGAGGCTGCTCAGGTGTGGAGCCTCCAGCAGGAGCTGCTGAATCTGATACGGAAACCATCCTCCCTGTGGTTTGCCCATTTCTGGCTCAGGGAACCGAAAAGCCTCATTTCACGGCCTCTGGTTACCAGGAATAGCCCAGGACCGGAGGCCCGGTGATCTCCGCCCAGGACCCAACTGCATCCCTGACCCAGAGCCCACCTGGATCGAGAATCCTAGCCTCTGTTCCCGGAGCCCGGATCACGGAGCTGCTGTTCATGGTGCTGAGTGTCTTCCCTTTGTCCCTTGCACACAGATTCACAGCATGAGTCCCCTCCCTTCCTGAGCCTCCCCTCCTCTGGACTCACTCTATAGCCAGGTTCTGGAGGAGACACAACTTCAGTTGTGCTCTGAGTGGTGTAGGGGCGGGGCACATGTGGACACACCTGTGCAGATACACGTGTACATGCTCGTGTTTAGTTTTACACATATGCACACAAACACCATCGAGACACACATGCTACCCTGTTCCTCAAAGTGATATCAAAGGGCAGACCCCTGCAGAGGAGGGTTGGCCTCACACCAAGAGGATGCCTGGCTCAGCTCCAGGCCCTTGGCCCCCAGAGAAGGTCATGAATCTGAGAGCCCCCTGGTAGAGCTGGCTGGATGCAGTCTCAGTGTTCTCAGACTGGCCCTTCCAGGGGTGACCCAGGAGTGTCCTGTTTGCAGGCACGGCTGCTGTGTTGGTGGGGCTGAGGGGTGGAGTCAGCACGCAAGGGGACCCAGAGAAAGCAAAGCCTGGGCCCAGTGCCCTTAGGATACTTTGGCCAGAGATTCTGGTGTCTCCAGACCCCAGAGGCTGGGGAGGGACTGGAGCTGGGGCTGAGGCTGAGGCTGGGGCTGGGACAGGCGATGGATCTGGGCTGAGTTGACATTGGAGCAGAGAATGAGGGTGACATTGGGGCTGGGGCTGAGGGATGACTGGAGCCTTGAGCCTGTCCTGGGGAACACATACAAGCGCCTTAGGGTCTTCAGCTCCAGCAGAGCTGGAAAGCCAAGAGACAAGAACCTGGTTGCAATTGGCCCCGTTCTACATTAAGCAGCAGCTGATGAATGACTTGCTTTTTTGGCTAATGAGGTGAAATAGGAGCGAAGCAATGACAACCTGAGCCTGGGGTCTGCTCTGGAACATCAACAGCGAGAGAGCCAACCCTCTAACCAGCCCCTCGCCTCTCCTGGCAGACGTGGCCTTCCCTGAAGGAGAGGGAGGGTGACAGGATACCCCTAGAGTGTCTACCCAGGAGTGTCTGTGACTGGGATGTCAGCCGACTGTCCCCAGACCCTCCCCACCTGTGTCTGCAAGGGAGGCCTCTATTTTCCCCCCTCCCCCACTGTCCACCTGCCCAAGGCTTGCCCCCTCACCAGGAAGGGCCTTGTAGGCTGGCATCCTCAGTCCAGAGGTGGGGGAGGGAACTGGACAGAACTGGAGTCAGAAAGACCTGATCTAAACCCCACTTCCATCGAGCTATGAAAATCCCTTCAGAATATAAATAACCATAAACAAACCAGCTGTGTGGCCTCTGGCAAGTCACTTAGCCTTGCCGAACCTCAGTTTCCTCATCTGCAAAATGGGAACAACACGCTTTACTTCTCAGACCCTCCATGCTCTTGAGGTGGAAGGGGCCTATTCAGCTTAAGGACTCCAGGTCCTTCCTGCTGTCCCAGCTGGTCTTCCCGGGGTGGACTCGAGTCTCAGGAGCAGGCAGCCAGAGCCGGAGCCAAGAGTCGCGGTGGAAGAGAAGGGGACCCCACTGCCTTTCATCTCCTTTCTCCAAAGCATCCACGGTCTCCTCAGGAGGGCGGCAGGGCCAAGTTCAGGAGAAAATGCCCCAGAGTCTTGACCGAGGATAACCATTTGTACCCACCCCATACAAGTGGCACTTGCTGAACACCTTCTGAGTCTGGCCTGGAGTGTGAATGAGGAACAAGGCAAAGGACAGCCCTGTATGTAAGAACAGCCCAAAAAGAGAGGAGAACGACACAGACTCAAGTGACCATCACACGAAAAAGACCAAGAGATGTCGGTTGACACATAAAATACAAGATGCCCAGTTAAATTCAAATTTTAAATAAGTAACAAATCAGTATTGAGGATAAATTTGGAGGACATATTTATACTAAAGTGTTGCTCATTGTTTATCTGAAATTCACAAAAACAAACCTGTATTTTTATCTGCTAAATCTGACAAACCTAGTCAGAGGTGAGGCAGCTGCGATGTGATAGAAACACGCACCTCAGTCAGACGGCCTCCACTTCAAACTCCGGTTCTCCCACTCATTGACAGTGTGACCAGAAGGCAATCGCTTAACCTCTCTGGGCCCACGTTTCCTCACCAATGACTTAAATTCTATTTCTTGACCAGGGTGGTGTTTACATGGATGATTGCTTTATAATTTCTTGTTATATTGTACATTTATATTTTATGAACTTTGTGTGTTATGTTGCTCACTAACAATAACAAAATATTAAATTTTTAAAATACATATTAAATAAGATAAAGTATGTAGCAGGTCCCTGGCACGGGAGTAAGTGCTCAATTTTTTTTTTGGTGGGAACACAAGTACTACTAGGAGTTCCAGAGGTGGTGACAGCACAGAGTAGACAAACAGCCCTTCCAGCTGGGAGAATCCTGGCCGACTTCATGAAGGAGGTGACATCAGAACTGGACTCTGAAGGAGGAGCTAGATTTCACTGGGGGAGGCAGAAGGGGGCAGGGCAGACAAAGAGAGCTGCATGGTCCAGGCTGCATTCCTTCGGCCAGATCCCCCCTGGGGCTGGCAGGCCCTGGGTTTTCTGAGCATTTGGACGTAAATGCTCATAGGTGGGACACGAGCTCTCTCCACAGTCACCACCACGCCCTGCTGCCCTACACCCAGTCTGCTTCACTCATTGCCTTCTAGCCTGGCCTCTGCAGGCTTTGAGTCTATCACTCTGCTAGAGTCAAGGAAAGGAAGGGATGCACAAAGCTCCTTGAGGCTCCTGCACAGCCAAATGGAGGGCTGGGAGAGAAGGTTCTGGAACCTGAAGCTGGAGAGGTCAGCAGGGGCAGGCCATGCTGGGCCTTATATGTTGAGCTGAGGAGCTTGGGCTCTCTGCTCAAGTCGCTGGGGGAGGCCAGTGAAGACTGTTGAGCAGGGGAGGGCCATGATCAAGTTTGCATAGTCAGTTCAGTTCAACCAACACCTACTGAGCACCTCTTAGATGCCTGGGGCAGGCGGAGTACCCGGATCTTACCCCCTGAGCTCACAGTCTGCAAACAGGGGACACCAACTGGACAGCAGGCCATGTCAGCACATGACAGTGCATGTGCAACCTGGAAAGCACAGTGACAGGGGAGTTTAGAAAGCTCGTGCTGGCAGCTGTGAAGGGAAGGAGACAGACTGCAGTGAGCTGAGACAGGAGACGGGAACACTGCCGGGGAGCCGGGGGTAGGGGAGAGGGGACCGCACCCGGGCCGGCGTGGGGCAGAAGGCCAGAGAGAAGGGAGCAGAGCTCTGGGGGTAGAATCATGATATGGGAGGGGGGTGTGAGGGAGAGAATGAGTGATGCAGCTCGGGGGTACCAGCTCCCTGAGAAGAAATACAAAGTCGGAAGGTACCCCCTCTGCAATAGAGTCCTGCCACGGCCCCCAGCATCCTGCCAACACCTGTGACTCTTTTTGATCGAGGGAGCGTGCTCTGAGTGTACGCAGGGCAGTCTGGAAGTGCTGAAGTTAGCGACAGCCAATGACTGATGGGAGTCGGTGAATAAGCACCCAGCTTCTCCGCCCCTCGACTGGGGTAACGCGGAGTTCAGCTGTCTGCAGCAGCATTATGCTCGCTCCACTTGCCCACGGTGGCAGCTTGTTCATGTCACATTCGGTGTTGGCTTCCTCCCCTTCGCTGTCTCACGTTCCCTCTCTCCTACCAGTGTTTCCTGGGTCACCTCCCCAAAAAGCTAGTTGCACTTGAATCCTTGTCTCAGGGCCCGCTTCTAGAAAACCCAAAGTAAGATCTGGAACTTGATTAAGTAGTGACTTCCCCATCACAGGAGGTATTCAAGGAGCAGCTAAACAACTTTCCCTGCAGGATCACAAAGAAGAGCTCACTCCAGCAGCGAGTGGAGACCAGCCACCATTCTTGCAAGTTCATCAAACATTTTCTAAGCACCTAGCCAGGGCATGCTTGGCTCTGCTGGGGAGAACCTGGCCCTGCACACACGCCCAAGGCTTACGGCTGGGACAGGGGTCAGGATGCTGGACCCCAGGTGTTCTCTGGACAGGGCTGAGACAGAGTCCAGTAGAGGGGTGGTGGAGGTGGTGACAACGGAGGACGGGTGACTGCCCACAGTCTCTGCTCCCTGGGTCCGCGAGGCCTGGAGTGCCACTTCTGAGTCCTGCCCCCCACACCAGGAGAGCAGGCCTCCACTCTCATCAGAGTGGGTGTGAGGAGGCGACTCTGGGCCAACTCATTCCGTGAGAGCTTCTGCTCAGGTCCATTTCTGGAAGATCACTCGGCAGAGTGAGTTGTGAGAATTTCAAAGCAGTTTCTGAGTCAGGACATTGTCGGGAACACTATGGCCGCTGTGGCTGGGTCCGCACTGGTCTGACGGCTGGAACGTGACCAGCTCAGTGGAGGCTCCCAGCCTCCTCCTGCCTCTGCTGGAGGCCTGGGGGTGCTCTGCCCCATACTGCGGGTCCTGCTCCCCATCACCTGAGAGACTGGCATTTCCTCCTGGCCCTGACATGGACCTGAGCAAGTCTCCTCCCCTCCAAGCCTCAGTTTCTTCCTGGGGACAGTCCTGGCTCTACTGGGCTGGGTAAGACTGGCAAGGAGGGACAAAGTGATAACAATCAGTTCCCTAAGTGTGTATTGAGAAAACCTGCTCCAGGCCATGCCTGTGCTGGGCCCTTGAACCTAGACATAAAGAAGACACAGCCCTGTGTGTTCTCCACTGGTGGGAAATGAAGCCCACAATAAACACGATCCACGCCCCTTTGCTCCAACAGAGGCCTGAACGAGGTGCAGTGGGAACACACAGGAGTGGGTGACGTCTTCGGTCTGGGTGGGCCAGGAGGGGTCAGGGAAAGCTGAGGGAGTAGGATGTCAGCATCACTCATTCATTCCCCTGATGTTTTTTGTGTGTCTGCCGCATGCAAGCACTGTTTTCAGGATATGGAAATAAACAAAAAAGACCCCCCAAAAAGTTCCCGTCCTCATGGAGCTTGTCATCTGGTGGAGGGAGACAAACTGAAAAATTAAAATTAGAGGAAAAACTAAATAATAAAATACATAATGTGTTGGTGATGCACGCTATGGAGAAAAATAAAGTGGAAAGAAGGGACAAGGAAGTGCCAGAGGTACAGGAAGTTTGCAGCTTTCAAGAAGAGTTCAGGAAAGGCGTCACTGAGA
Source organism: Equus asinus (assembly GCF_041296235.1). Taxonomy (NCBI): domain Eukaryota; kingdom Metazoa; phylum Chordata; class Mammalia; order Perissodactyla; family Equidae; genus Equus; species Equus asinus. The sequence goes on from NC_091794.1 coordinate 85,997,619, forward strand.
AGGTGACCTCGCAGAGAACTGGGGGGTGGTGCAGGACAGAGGGAACAGCAAGTGGAAAGGCCCTGAGGCAGAGTGTGTTTGGCACGGTCAAGAAACAGCAAAGAGGCCAGTGCAACTAAAGCAGAATAACAGGTAGGAGGTGAGGTCAGTGAGGTCATGGGGTGGGGGTGAGGGGGCCAGATTGTGTGAGATCTTCAAGGCCCTCGAGAGGCAGCAGCTCTCTCTTTGGGTGAAATGAGAAGCCAGTGGGGGGGGGGGGGGGGGCGGGGTTTCATCAAAGGAGCAACATGCTGAGACTCGTGGATAATAGAATGGGGACAGAGGCGGGGAGGCCCGCGATGAGTCTACCACAGTAATCCAGGCAAGCCCCCAGGGAGGCGGGTGGTGGGAAATGGTCAGATTCCTGCTATATTTTGAAGTTAGAGGCAACAGGATTTGGTGACAGATCAGACACAGGCGTGCAGAGTATGAGAGAAAGAGAAGAGACAAGGATGACTCCAAGCTTTGGGGTTGAACAGCCCGAGGAGCGGGACACCATGACCTGCGCTGGAGAAGCTGCAGGAGCAGCTTGCTGGAGGAGGAAGTCATGATTCCTCGAGGAAAGAAGGAAGGCAAGGGCATTTCAGGCTGAGGGAACAGCATTGGAGAGGCACGAACATACGTGCTGTTGCCGGGAGACCCCACACAATCCTGAAGGTGCTAAAATCTGGAATGCACGGTGTGGGGGTGGTCGGAGGTGGAGCTGGAAAGGCAGGTGGAGCCAGCTCAGGAACGGCCCTGAGGGCGATACAAGGGTGTTCTGGATTAATCCCATAAGCAATGGGGAGCCTGCGAGGTTCTAAGCAAGAGCGTAAAGAGGGTCTGAGTCCCTTAGAATGATCACACTCTAGAGGCTTCGCTGGGGAGGGGGAGGCTGGAGAGACAGACCAGGGCTGGCTGAGTGGGCAGGAGATGGTGAGGCCTGAATTCAGGCAGTGGTGGTGGAGGGAAAGGAGGCCTCTCTGCTGGAGACCCCTTGTAGGAGGCCAGGCAGCCAGCTGGTGAGTGACGGAAGGAAGGCGTCAAGGACAACATGCAGTTCCTAACTGGGGGACTGAGAAGTGAGTGGTCTGAGACCATATAAAGGGAAGGGGGAGATGGGAAAGCATCCGGGGGCCATAGATCCTGTGTCAGGAGGGCTGGGGAAGGGCCCTAAGGCAGGCACCCCATGGGGCTGAGGGATGCTGGCTCGGGACTCAGGCACAGACAGAATAGGCCATTCCACGCTGCTCCCCTCCCGGGGCGGGGGATGCAGGACAGGCCTTGGTCATGTGGACCCTCAGCCCCAGAGGACCCCAGGCCTGTAGGAGATGCTGGATGGGCCATCCAAGTAGGGGCAGCATCTCTGTTTCCAAGGTCCAGCCCAGGCCCCGGCAGGACCCCCTCCCCTGCTTCCATTTCAGCTGCTGTAAAACTAAACGGCGCCGGGCCTGCGTGCTCTTCACATCAGCACAACAAGATGCTTAGTCAATAAAATAGCTGAGCCAAGTGAACCCAGCATGTGACTCCAGGAGGAGTTTTTTTTTCCAGGGGAAATGTTATCATTTTCCATTCCTGTTTAATGAATCATGGGAATTATAGCAACATTACAAATGGCTTTCTGCGCAGGCTATTACTTTGTTTCTGCAGGGTTCTAATGACAGGCCCGCTTCAGTGAGGGCCCAGCCCACCCCCGGCTGAGGAGAATAATGGTATTATTATAAGCGGTTCCCTTATAAGGCTGTGACCTGGGAGGAGTGGTCACCGGGGACCTTATGAATCGAGACTAAAGTGGGAAACCCCGAGTGATGACTTGGGAATTTCCTGGGGAGTCTACACAGGCGTTCCGGGCACTTTCTGCTGCGACCAGGCACAGCACAGCCAGGCCCCCAGGGCTCAAGCCAGAAAATCCGGGAGGTTGGAAAAGGAGGGGAAGTGAGGGAGGCCTGTGAGCTTTATTCCTGAGCCGAGCGTGGAATGGAGGGAGCCGCAGTAACAGGACAGACTCGGTCCCTAGGGGATGCAGGGTGCTCAGAGACAAGGTGTGGTGAGCAGACATGTCACAGCCCTCACAAGACCGCTGGGAGCCCCGGGCTGGCTCCTGCCATGATGGATACCAGAAGGAGCAAGCCTGGTCCCTGTCCATGGAAGCTTCCGGCCAGGGCAGGGGCAGAAGAGAGGTGAAGGGGAGAGGCTGACCGAGTCAGGTCTGGTGCACAGAGAAAGCTGTGGGTGCGGGTCCCTTCCCCAGCCGCCTGCCCCTCCTGCCTAGAAGTGGAGGATCTGGAGAGCCCGGGAGATGCTCCATGGATGGAACGCTCCTTGAGAACGCCCCGTCTGCCCAGAGCAAAGGCTTGCTACCTTGCTTCTTTTAAGCCGCTGCCTGCTTTCTCAATGTCAAGCAAGAGCTGATGTGGGTCTTAAAGGGCTATTGGATCATCCCAATAGCACCATTTGGGGCGGCCTCCCAGCTCACAAGCCCCGCCTGGCCACAGCTGATGGGCTGAGGTAGACACCTAACCCAAACGGAGCCATTCAGATCCTGTCCCCACCACAATGTGAGAGGTGAGAGAAGTCCTTCTGTTTCATTTGCTCACTGCTGTCTCCTCAGAGCCTGGAATTCTGCCTGCCACCCAGGAGGGGCTCAATAAATATTTATTGAGCAAATGGACCAACCAACAAACGAATGCATGAATGAGCCTCTATGAGGAATTTGGAAGTTTTAACTCAGAAATGCAGAGACTGGGAGACGTGGAACTGAGTCACCTTAGCTGCACGACTAAGGAGCACGTGAGCGGCTCCTGGAGAGAAGACTCACCTATCCCCACGGCCAGGCCTTGGGGCTGCCTGGGTCCTGCCTTCCCAAAGCTGCTGGTGCTCCTCTCGTTACCTCTGAGACGGCCCAACACTCTGACCACAAACCCCCTTCCTGGCTTAAGTCTGTTTCCATTGCTTGCAACCAAAAAGACTTCACCAACATGATGGGAAATTCTGCGCCCTGACGTCCTGAGATGTCCCCCACCTGGCTCTTCTCTTGAAGTCACAGTCACTCCTGGCTGTGCCTGGGGCTGTACCCAGGTCTGTCACCAGCTCTGATGGGCGCTGACTCCGAGGCTCCAGGGACCCAGAGGCAGGGAGGGGCGGCGTGCCAGGACCCCAGGTTCTTAGAATGGGGGAACATAGAAGGTATGGTACCCACCTCCCTCCAGGGCCCTCACCCCACCCCAGCCTCAGATGCAGGCTCTTGGGCCCCTCACCCAGGTCAGAGACATAGTGTAAACCTGGGCGCCAGGCTTAGCGGTTCCTGCCTCCCCACCTGCCTCCCGGCCTGCACACAGAGAGGGGAGGGGGTGGTGGAATCAGAGCCCTGAGAAGAGATGAGCTACAAGCTGAAGCAAGAGGAAGGGGCACCCCAGCCCCCAGCCCACCGAGGCTGCTCTCCGCCTGGCTGGATCAGCTCGCTCTTTCCTTCCTCCTGCCCTCGCCCTGGGTGCCCGGATACTAATTATAATGACCCGGTGAGTTACAAGACGGTGAAATTGCTTCCACCTGAGGTTGTCACGGGCTGGGGAGAAATACCAGGGGTGGAAATTAAAGTGTGCCAGCAGGCCTGAAGGGGTGGGAGCAGGAGGGAGGGGGGTGGAGGTGGGAGAAGTACCTGCAGCTTATAAAGTGGTGTTTATGGGATGTTGGGAAGAAGCGTCCTTGGCCGACACTCAGGAATGACTGGAGACTGCCCGTGCACTGCTGGTCACTGGACACGAGGTGCTCCAGCAGAGGGTGAAGTGGCCAGGGGCCAGCAGAAACACCACAGCCACTGGAGACCCAAAGACAGAGAGAACAGCAAACTGCTGTCCTGGAAGATGGGTTGGGGGCAGGCCCGGCTACCCAGACACAGACGCACACACCGCAACGTGTGTAAGTCCTCTCTGGCGGGCTCTGAGAGAGAGGGAGGAGAGGAAGAGGGTGCCTGGAGCCCAGCCCAACCTCAGCAGCCACCACATCTCCAAGCCCAGCCTGAAGAAAGCCGCCAGATCTGGCCCTTTCACCCTGGGGACTGTCTGCCTGCCCACCTTTGCTGTGACGTTTTTTTTTCCACTTACAAATGTTTATCTTTATTTCAGAAGGACCTAGAGGACCTTATCCAGATAGAGGTCTTGTCCTCATTTCTCATGGGTGGTGACTCAGTTTTGCTTCTGTGGACGCACAGTAACAAAGCAAAACTGTCTCCTACCAAAACTGAGGTCACCGGAAAGGGGCACCAGATGGGCGATGAAAGGTACTTAACCACTCCCTGTTTGCAAGATGACTTCTTTTGCATTCCTAAAACTTCCACTCTGATTCCCAATATATCCATTTAAAAAAATCATTACTCTCACACTATCTGGAAACAGTACGTTTAATCAATAAGGTTCAGCAAAGCCTGGTCACTTCTAGCAAACCCACGACACCTGTCTACGCTCAAGACGGCGTTTGGCTATCGAAGATGTGCTGGTGTCTTCTAAGCTTTTCCTCAGGATCCACACATCTCCCGAACCTTCCAGGCATGTCCAGCATGGAGATCCAGGATGGTGGGAGGGAGGGTCCCACCTGGAGGACCCGGGAGTCTGCATCTCTGAGGCCAGGACGGTTCTGCTGGACCAACTGCCGAGGTACAGAATCATCTGCGTCACTGAGACCCTCTTTCCAGGTGCGAGCAGCAGGTTGAGGTTGGCCCCCTCGAATTCTACCAAATCCTTAATGGATGGATCTCCCCAGTGCTATTTAAACTGTTCCAGGACACAGGAGAAGGGGGAAACTTCTCAATTACTTTTACAAAGTGAGCAGACCACTAGTATTAATACCAATACCCGAGTGGAAGAACACAGAAAATAACAGATCAATCGCGCTTAAAAATTCCCCCACAACCATTCTAAATAAAAGAAGAGCATATAGAATCTGGCGACACAGAAAAAGAACAATATATGGTGACCCAGTGGTGGGTGGTGGCAGGACACCTATTAATATAATTTGCCACATTAGAGAATCTAAGCACAAATTAACCATACAAATCAGCAACCATTCTTCATTTTTTTAAATTCTTAAACAGCAACTTCTTACCATGATAAACTATATCCATCTTAATCCCAAATGAGGAAATTCTAAAAGTGTTCCCATTAAAGTCAGGAAGGAGACCAGGACATCCGATATCTTCAATACAGTCGTGAGCCACATAATGATGTTTCGGTCAACGATGGACCACGTATACGACAGTGGTCCCATAAAATTAGTACCACGTAGCCTGGGGTGTAGCAGCCCATACCAGCTAGGTTTGTGTAAGTGCCCTCTGTGATGTTCACACAGTGATGAAATCGCGTAACAACGCATTTTTCGTATCCCTGCTGTTAAGTGATGCGTGACTGTATCACCTGACTTCTTCTGGTACCAGCTAATGCAGTTAGATAAGAAAAATCACTTAACTACATGAAATTTGAAAAGAATAAGTAAAATTATCATTATTTGCAAAAGATATGTATGTATAGCTGGTACAACGAAAGGAATCTATTGATTCTCTGAAAAACTGTTACCAACAATAAAGAAATTAAATAATGTGTCCAGCTATAAAATTAATCTCCAAATACAATGGCTTTCATTCTTAAAGATGACAACCAGTGGGGCATATAATGGAAGAACATATGACATTTACAATTATAATGGAAAAAAAATCCCTAAAAGTATGCAAAAAATATTTATAAAGAAAACCCTAAAATGCTACTGAGGGACCCAAAAGATGACTTGAACAAATGTAAAGGCATACCATGTTCGTGGAAAGGAAGAATTGACATCATAAAGCTATTTCAGTTTTCCCTTAGTTAATCTATAATATTTACATGTTTCAACAGGAATTTTTAATGAAACAAGATGACTCTGAAGTTCATATGGAAAAAGAGAATGCAAAATAGCCAAGAAAATTCTGAGAAGAAGAGTAGTGAGAGGAGGCTAGCCCTATTAGGCAGTTAAATACATTCTAGAACTGCAGTATTTAGAATAATATGGTAGTGCCTCATGAGTAAACAACCATGTTAATGGAACAGAGTAAAAAGCACTAAAATAAATCCAAAAATGTGAGCACTTAGTGTATAATGAAGGTAGCATTTAAGTTATTGAGCAGATGAATTATTCAGTAATGTTACTGGGACAACTGGGAAGCCATCGAGAAAATATTAAATTAAATCCATACCTCACACCTATACCAGAATAAATTCTAGGTTGATCAAAGATTTAAATATTTTTGAATGAAATAATACGTGGCCTAGAAGAAACAACGAGGGAATTTTTTTAAATAGTATGAATGTAGGAAAGGCCTTTGACAAGACAGCCAGAAGCCAAAAAGAAAAACACTGATAAATTTCGCTATATAAAAATAGAAAACCTCTCCATGGCAGAAATCACCATTAGCAAAGTCAAAAAAACAACAAACTAGAGACGTACCTGGTGCTTACCAAAGATAAAGCATTCATTTCCCACTTGTATCAAAAGCTTTTACAAATCAATAGGGAAAAGACCAATAATATTAGAAAAATGGGCAAAGGATATGAAGATAGCTCACAGTAAGGGAAATAGAGATAGTTCTTGACATTTGAAAAGACGCTCAACCTCACCAGTAATAAGAAAAACACAAAACAAAATGACCTGTATACCTTTACAGATCAGATTGGTGAAGATCAAAAAGTTTGCTAACACACTGTGTGGGTGAGGTTGAAGGGAAATTGGCATTTCATACATGGCTGCTGGTGCGATCTCTGTGGGCAGTCAGGCAATTTAGCAACATCTATCAAAATTACAAATGCGTATGCCCTTTAGCACGGCAATTACACTTCTGGGAAATATACAAAGAGATACATATGGACACGTGTGAATTAGTGCATGCACAAAAATATTCCTTACATCATTGCTTGCAATAGTAAGGAAAAAGGTGAGGGCACTAAAGCTCCATCGACAGGTGATTGCTTAAATAAAGTGTGGTACATGCATTCGATGAGATACTGGGGGGCCATTAATAAGAATGAAGAGTGGCCCAGGATTTCCACTCCTAAGTTCACACCTGGGAGAAGTGAAGACCTGTGTCCACACAACGACTTGTACACAAATATTCATAGCAGCACCATTCATCATAGCCAAAAAGTAGAAACAGCTCAAATATCCATCAACTGATGACTGGATAAACAAAAGATGGTATATCTGTACAACAGAATATTATTCAGCTGTAAACAGGAACGAAGCACGGATGCATGCTGTGAGATGGGTGGACCTGGAAAACATTATGCTAAGTGGAAGAATCCAGACACAGAAGGCCACCTGTCACATGATTCCATTAATAATAAATGTCCAGAATAGGCAAATTCCATAAAAACAGGAAATAGATTAGTGGTTGTGAGATACTAGGGGGAGAAGAGAATGGGGAGTGACTGCTAATGGGTATGGGGTTTCTTTTTGGGGTGATGGAACTGGTCCAGAATTAGATAGTGGTGACAATTGCACAACTTTGTGGATATATTAAAAATCACTGAAGTTTACTCTTCAACAGGGTAAGTTTTATGGTATATGAATTATATCTCAAAAAAAAAAAGAAAAAGAGAGAGGAGGCTCTTTCTGTCTTGTTAGGGGGTGGTCTCCAAGATGTACTGTAAAGTACAAAATGACGCACAGAAGCCCGTGGCTTATATGGTGCCATTTGTGAACAAAAGAGGAGGAAAGCATATTTCATAAAAATACGTCTGTGTATCCAGATATTTTCCTGTATATGCCTAGCATGTCCCTGAAGGGACATAGAGGAAACTGGTAACACGGCCTCCAGGGAGGGAGCTGGGAGGCTGGGGGTGGGGTGGGAGGGGGCTCTTGACTGCAGACACCCTTGAACCGGGAGAATTTATTACCTACTCAAATATTAAATTGAATTAAATTTTGTAAATGAAAGTGACCCCTCTGTCTGTCAGAGGTGGGGCCAGAAGTAATAGTAATGAAAGTGGGGCTTCCGTGGGTGGGCTTGGAACGACAAAGGCCTGGGCAGAGCTTCCCATGTCAGCCATCCTGGGGCCTGCGTGGGGGCTCGAAGCGGGAAGAGGTCCCAAGATGAGCAGGGGCTCTGGCAAAGCCCAACAGGATCCATGAAGAAGGCAGCCGGGACAGAGGGGGACAGAGGGGGACACTGGGGGACAGGGGAGGACTCCCGTGCCTTTTCCTGGAGACAGGAGCCAGCTGCTCGGAGCTGTAGGAGTCACAAGGTCCTGGATGAGGTTGGAGGACAGGGAGGGGCAGAGAGAGAAAAAGGTTGGGGGGCCATTTGCGGCACCAGCTGGGTCTCCCCGTGGCAGTGGCAATAAAATGCTTGTGCCCACCCTGTGCAGAATGTGGGATACAGGGATGGGTCAGACGTGGTCCCTGCCTTCCAGAAGCCTCTGGTCCAGTGGTTTCTGAGGGCTGTGATCTGCCTGTAGCTTGTCCCCAAAGTCCCCGCATGGACAATGAGATAGTGCTCCCAGCCATGACACGAGCAGAGCTGAGAACGACCTGCTTGGGGGGTAAGAGAAATAAGCTGAGGGCAACCTTGGTTTCACACCCAAGGACACGGGGGGCCTCACTGCCCTTGGTCGTAAAAACCTTTCTCCCTTTTCTAGTTGGGGGCAAGGTCAGTGGCAGTGGGAAGTCCCTTGGCCATATTGCTTTGGGTTCCATGTCTCCTGTGCCGTATTCACTTCTTCTTTCCTCCAGCCAGAAAGAGGACCTCATTCATGGTCAGTCCAGAGACTTGGGGAACCAGGGGAAAAGCTTCAGAAAAAAGATGCTGAGAAGCCCAGGGATGGGGCCCCAGGGAGCTGGAGAACATTCTCCATGCAATGGATACAAGCAGAAACCCTCCTACCCCTGTCCTCAGTTCCCCAGACACAAAAGCCCACATGTGGCCTGGCGCGGGGGAGAAAGAGACGTCTCAAAGAGAGAAATCTCCAGAATCCCAGCAGTTAATGGCTCAAAAAAAAAAACCTTTTATGATTTCTCATGAGTCTGGCTTGGCTGATCTCGCCTGGCTTGTGTATCTTTGGCAGATCCATTGGACACTGGCTGGTCCAGGGAGGCCTCTCCTGAGTTCTGCTCTGCCTGGCCTCTCGTCTCCCAGGAGGCTAGCTCTGGATTGCTCTCATGGTAGTGGCAGGGGTTCCAGAGAACACTTTTTCAAACTTACTGCTTACACCAAGTTGGCTGTGTCCCATTGCCCGAAGCCAGTCACATGGCCAAGCCCAGAGCCACAGTAGGAGGGGCTGCAAAGCTGCCCGACACCCGTGTGGATACAGGTAGATCACTAATTGGGGCCATGAAGGTAATCGATCGCTCACACTGTAAAGCAAGGAGGAATAGTACCTCCGCCGAGGTAAGAAATAGGGGAAGGTAGGGACCCAGGATGTTCTCCAAATCTACTTCTGCCTAGGTTTCCTTGGAGCCACCGGGAAGGGAAAGGGAGAAAGCCAGCCCCAACCCAGGCCTGTCCCCATGCTGAGCAGCAGGCGTCACGGAAACAGCCCTTTGCCAATTCCAAGGCCCCACTGCAGAGCTGACCACTGGGCCGGACTTCATCTCCAAAGCCCTGAGAAGGTGGGCAGAGAAGTCACAGGGGTTAAGAGCACAGAGAGACCCGGGTTTGAATTCTAGGCTGCCACGTCTGGACTGTGAACTCGAGTGGGGCACTTGCCCTCTGAGGCTGTTTCCTCTTCTGTCAAATAGGGATACGAAGAGACACCATTTCCCAGGGCTTCTGGGAAAACGAACAATACCCTACACAAACAGCCCTTAATACAGTGTCCGGCACCTGGTGGTCGCCAGTTATCATGACCCCCATTTTACAGGTGAGAAATCTGAGGTCCCGAGCAGAGAGAAGGGAAAGGTAGAGTCTGCCACCCACATCCTCTGACCCCCCCGGGGTAAGGCTCTCCCTTTGCCCCAAGCTTCGGCCAGCTTGCAGAGACAGGAAAGCAGCCTTTGGAAACCCTGACAACAAGCCGCTTTCCTGGATCCCTGTGCCGATGGCCACGTTGGTGAATATGGGAGCACCGTTTTTGTTTTTGTTTCTGCAAAAAGCTTTATTGCTTCCATTTGGTCCACGGCTTGGAAGAGGGCTCCAGGATAGTTGAAAAGCTGCCTCGTGCTGGAGGGAGAGGCACAGACCAAAGCCCTGATATCAGGGGGTGCAGAGGGGCCCCTCAAAGGGCGCTGGGCTCCTGAGGCTCCTGGTCATGCTTGAGTGATATGAGTCTTCAAAGAGATGCTCACCCAGCCCAGCTGGAGGTTGGTCAGGGGGTCGCCCATCTTGATGGGTTTCACCTCCTCATCTAGGAAGGGCTGTCCAGGAAGTCACGGAGATGAGGGGCTGTGTGGGCACACAGATCCCAGAGGGCCTGGTTCAGATTCTTTTCCAGGGCCACCAAGGCTTCCATGGCGGCCAGGTTTTCACCCCACTCATCACAGGCGGCTTCTGCACGTCCTGGAAGAGAGTGTGGCCTCGCTGTGCTGGTTTTGCATCTTCAAGAGGCGCTCCACGCCCTCAGGCTTCTCCTTGGCCAACTCGAGGAAGAAGTGGCCCACGCCCTCCAGAACCACGCCCTGGCGGTCAAAATAGAAGCCCAGAGAGAGGTTGGTGTAGGAAGCGAACAGATGCTGGCTGACCAGGTTGTAGGATACTTCTGACAAATCTGGGACTTCACAGTTGGTTGGCAGTAAGGAGCTAACCACAAAAAATGGTGTTGGCTCGTCGCGGAAGCAGGGCATGGCCAAGAAGATGATCCCAGAGGGTGCAAATGGACATGAGGTTGGAGGGCGATCAGAGGCTGGAAGAGAGGGAGTCCCAGGCCTGTTCCTTCCAAGCGCTACTGAAACAAGAGACAGACCCGCAGGACCGCCAGGGGTGCCTGGGACACCCTCTGTGGTCAAGGCTGGCGTGTCAGTCAGAAGCCCAGCAGGAAAGAGATGTCACATTCAAATTCAACAGAACTTAGTAAGGGGGCTACGCACAGAGGTGTGGCAGGATGCAGGGATATCAACAAGGGGTGGCATAGGGCAAAGGGAGGGAACCTGGAGGCCATAGTTGTGGGAAGAGGGCTGCATGGCAGGAGCTGTGGCCTCATAGAGGGTCGCAACCAACCCCCAATCACATAGAGGGATGGGTGGGAATGGAGGATGAAAGCTATGGCTCCATTCTCCTCCCATTGACCAGCGCCTCCCGTTCACCCACCTGACCAGCCAAAGCACAAAGGAGCCTGTTGAAGTGTCTGCACTGATCAGCCCTCTGCATCGCAGGGCAGGACGGAGAGGGCAGAGAGTGGATCTGTGGACGCACTCGGAAGACGTCCAGCACATCGGTGACCCTTTGTCTGTGAGCTCCAAGCTCTAGGCTTCTTCCCAGAACAGGAGCCACGGTGAGCCGAGAAACTCAGTTGCTGGGGCTGATTCCAAAACACACCAGCCTGGCCAAGGTGACCCGCGGCACGGCCACCCCCTGCTCCGGCACTAGGACCCAGTTTCCTGACTCTTGGGTCCTTGTCAAAGTCAGAAGGCAGAAAGCAAACTCTGATCCCCCTGTCAATCCTGTATCAGGGCGCAGGACTTATTTTCAAACCAACCAAGCGTCAGAAAGTCACACATCAGGCTTATCTCTCCTGCCACTCATCCCCCGAAAGCCCTTCTCCCGTCCCTGTCATCCCAGACAAATAGACCCCCTCCCCCTGCCCCACATCCTAATAAATGTCAGAGCTCAGGGAGCAGCGCCCAGCCCTGCAGAGCCCCAAGCCTGCCCCGGCTGTGCATCTTTAGATAGCAGAGTTATCCTTGTCTGCTCTTCTGGCCTGGAAGCGGCGAGGTGCCCCGGCCACAAATGCAAAGAGACCCCCACTCCTCGCCCCAGCCACCTGCCTCTGCCCCAGCAGCTCAGAACTGGTGTCTATCTCTCTCCACTCACCACAAGAGGGGCTGGGCCGTATTCTAGCATCTTTGACTTAATGCTGTTCGTTCTAGAGCTGCCATTGGGCTGAGAGGGGTCTGCTGGGACCCCAGACCCAAGGTGCCCCCTACATGTAACGACCCCTCCCTCTATAACCTGCTTCCCTTTGACAGTGACAGGTGGCCCTGGTGCAGGGGCTGCCAGCAGGGAGCATTTTTTTTGAATCGGGTTCCTGGATGAAATCCTCGCTCTGCTATTATTGCCATGGGGCCTCATTCATTCATTCATTCTTTCATTCATTCTTTATTCACTCAACAAATATTCATCGCTCGACGCCCAGTTCCAGGCACTCTTCTAGGCCTGGAGCCACAGGGGGATGAAGACAGACGAGGCTTCTGCTCTCCTGGAGCTTACACTGTAGTGGGGGAGGCAGGAAATAAACAAGGAGAAAATAAAGTGATAAGGTGGAGAAGACTCGGCGTGGGGGTGGAGGAGGAAAAGAATAAAATGGGTGGTCAGGGGAGGGTTCTCTGAGGAGGTGACATTTGAAACAAGACGTTGAGCAATGATCCAGCCTCTCAGAACCCATTTCCTAAAAATATTGGGGTAATTTTAATCATGTCTGTCTCTCCAGGTTGATAAAGAATTAAATGAGTTAATAGGCATTAAGCCCTTGGCCCAGGGCCTGGCACGGAATAGTGCTCAATAAATTGTAGCTCTGTGTCCAGCTAAGGAAACGGGGACTTGAGGAGGCCCTACAGACCCAGGTATGATTCCAGGTGCAAAGGGAGGGCTCGGTGGCCTGGCTGTATCTGGGTGAGCTTCCTGGAGGAGGCTGTCAGCAGTGGCCAGCTGCTGGCCAGAGGCCAGTCCAGACCTCTAAATCAAGAATGTGCCTCCCTGCCTCCGTGACGTGAGAGGACCCCAGCGCCTGGGCCCCTGAGTCTGGGGAGAGCCTAGACCTATCTGTACTGCCTGAGTTATAGCCTCCACTCCCACCACTCCCCACTTCAGGCCCCTGAGCTGCTGCCTCAGTTTCCCATTGAGGCTGGAGTCTGCCGCGAACCCCTACGTTCCTGTTCTGAATCACCCAGAGCCACAAAGTTGGATGAATCCAGAATATGGATGAACTCCTTCCGGAGGGTCCACCCACACAGAACTCCATGCCCTTTCGACCAATGGCCCCCCCGTACCGTCCCCTCCTCCCAGTCTAGCCTCCTCCATCCAGCTCAGCCCCAGCTCCTCCCTCCCCTCTGGGAACCAGAGTCCCATCCCTCCTTCCTCCTAAGGGTGGCGGAGCCCCAGCCAGAGGGAGGAGCAGACAGACTGACGGACAGACGGCAGCCAGGGGAGGGCAGGACAGAGCTCTCAGTCCCAGAGGGAAAGTACACGTGTCCCCTCCTGCCGCTCCCAGGTGCTGCCCTACAAATGCCACCACTCCTGACTGATGGCAGGAAATTGGTCCCCCCTAAGCTCATCTCAGGAGGACTGAGAAATCCTCATGGGGAGGGGAGCAGGATGGAGCCGGGGGGAGGCTGGAGGGGGTCCTGATGGGGTGGGGAAGGGGAGGGCAGCTGCTCTGCAGAGATGAGCCCCCATCTCTCCCAGCCCCGGGCCTCCCCCTTGGCCTCTGGGGAACTCGGCGGGGCGGGGTGGACACAGTGATGAGCAGACAGCCGGCTCCTGTGTCTCTCTTCATAAATATGGGGCATTCCCTTGCCCTTTCCACCAAAGTCTTTCCCATCCTTCAAGGCCTAGCTGGTTCTCCCCTCTCCTCCCAGAAGCCTTCCCACATCCTCCCAACTGGATGCCAGCTCCACTCCTGAGCACTTACTGTATGCCAAGCCCGATACTAAGCATTCTATATACAGTATCTCGGCAATCCTCACAACTCTCTGAGAAGTAGGAATTGTTACACCCATTCCCCAGATGAGGAAAGTGAGGCTCAGAGAGGTTAACTGATTCCCCCAAGGACACACAACTGGTAAATAGGCAGTGAGACCGGAGTTTGAACCCAGGCCCAACTGACTGCCAAGCCTGCATGCTTCACCACGACATTCTCCCACCTTGTTCTCTTATCAGCACCTTAAGCCTCTGATATAGACCCTGCTCACAGACTCCCTTATGTTACAGGTTGCCTCGGCTCTGTCTGCGGGCCCCCCCCCCCCCCCCCCCACCACCACCACCACCACCATTAGACTGTGAGGTTTTCAAGGGCGGGGCCATGACTCACATCCCCCCAGCACAACCCTCCAGAGGCCAGCCTTGGGTCTGCGCACAGTAAGCGTCCTTACTCCTGTGTTGGTCTCAGTCTAGGAGGATGAAGAGCCGAAACTGCCTCGCTCCTCCCTCCTCCCACCCTCGCCTCACCCCGCCTCACCCCGCCCGCTCCCCCCAGCTCCATCTGGGGCCTCTAAACGTTCCTCCTGGCTTCACTGAGGCTCTCTCTGAGTTTCCAAACTCTCAACGAGCCTTTGCATTTTAAGCAGACGTGATTGTATCAGATTTCCTCGTCTTTCCAGCGGCTCAGCTCTGCCCAAGTTTGATGAACTGATCTCAGTTAGATAAATCGCGTCGGCTGTCAGCTTTGCTGAGTTTCAGGGAATGACATTTCCCCGGTTTGCTCAGGTTTAACACGAAGGAGACATTCCTGCCGCAAACCTTCAAGGCCAGGTGAGACAAATAAAGGGTTTTGTACAAATGGCCCCACTCCGCCAATCTGGGCCATCCCGGCCGGTTTCTAGCTCCCTGTGGTTTCTGGAAGGCTGGGAGCCGGCCCACAGCACACCGCGGAGGGCGCTGGGGATGCAGCCTCTCTCTTGGCTTGATGGTAATTGGCAGCATTTCCATATATTTCCATGCCGGATTATGCCATAAATTTACTTGGCTCCAAACAGGGATGCTCACAGTAGGGAATGTGGTAGAGGAATAGGGCCCAGGTGGAGGGAGCAGGGGAGTGCCCCCAGATCTAGGCCTAAGCATCTTGGAACATCCCTCCAGCCCCTTCACCCCAAAACTGGTCTCTCCCAGCCCCACAGGCTGACTGTCCCTGGGGGAGGCCTGAGGATCTGTGGTCCGGAGCAGCCCCGAGGAGCAGAGGAATCCCAGGTGGGACAGGGAGGGGTGGAGGCTCCAGGTATCTGGGGACAGCACACACGTAAAGGGACACATGGCAACCTCTTCAAATCTTCAGAGGGGACCCCTGAGAGCACTGCTGTGCCCCGGCTGCTCAGCTGGCCAGGGCAGGCCTTTAATGGGCCATGCTTACCGCTGGACCCAGGGCCAGGGGAGCTGGGGAAACAAAACCACCAGGACAGATGTGGGTCGAAAGGGTCTGTTTGCCTGTGATGTGGGTCCACGAGGAATAACGACTTGCGGGGAGGAATAATCTGCTTTGTGAGGAGCCCTGGAGATGAAGTGGACGTGTGAACACGGATGCAACAACCAACACTCGCTCCTGGGGACCCCCTCCACTCACGGACATTCTCATCCATGCCCATTCGCTGAAGCCTGCACGCACACCCACCTGCACGTGCGCATTTCCCACATGCTCACAGACACCTTCTCACTCACAGGCACACACAAGCGCAGACACGCTCCCATCTACCCACATCCACTCGTTTAGCAAGGACCCGTTTGTTGCTTTGTGATGAGTTTGGTTTGTTGTTTTTTTTTTTATGAACATCTTTTGCAAAACTAATTAAGAGGGATTGAAGCCCAGAGCAGAGCTAATGAGCTATTCAAATACCCTGGCAGCAGCCCCACTGGGGAGGTTCAGGGATGTCTCGAGCTACAGTCAGAGGGACGAGACGCCCCCTCCAGGCTTCTCTCCATAGCAAGGAGACTCGGTGTGGGTCTTGCAGGCTCCTCCCTCCAAGGGGCCTCCCGCTGCGATGGGGGGCCGGTGGGAGGGGGCCACCGTATGGAGGGGGCAGTGCCTTTCAGCAGTGATTCTCAAACAGCAGCAGCAGGATTAGCTGGAGGGCTGCTCCCACCCCCTGGGTTTGATTCACACAGCTGGAATGGAGCCTGAGAATCTGCATTGCAAACAGGCTCCCAGGGGATGTGCTACTGGTCCAGAGACCACCCTTGGAGAACTCCCGCCTCGGGGGCGTCTACTTGCAGCCTCTGCTCCAACAGGTGCCCACCTGGGACGTGTGCAGTTAGGGGCTTCAGTGACCCAGGGGTTGATGGGGAGACACCAGACTCCAGATCCTGCCCTTGACAAGACAGGGCCCATCACACCACAGAGGAATTAAACCCCCCCAGGATCCCAACGAGAACAAGATCCCCACCCTCACCTTGGTGCCTGGGCCCCATACAGCAGTCAAAGGTCATCCACAGCCATTAGCCCCTCTACGCTCACCCAGCCCTGGCAGCCTGGCATCCCCAATTGACGGATGAGGAAACTGAGGCAGAGAGGCGAAGTGATGCACCTGAGGTCACCAAGGAGAGCTGGGATCCTAACTCAGCTACAGGCCCCTTTCTAACGAGCTTCCTGCTTTGCCCCACAGGAAGAAGACAACATACACTGAAGTCCTGCACAGGGTTCAGAGAGAGGAATTCTAGTGAAGAAACACAGCACAGAAAAATTTGCACGAGAGCAGCAAGCCAGAGGAACAGAGCTTCCCACTCTTCCCGCTTTGTCCCTCTAAGACCCAGAACCAACTGTTGAAAAAAACCCAAGCCGTGGCCAGCTCCCCATACCCGCAGCCACACCACAGAGTCACGTTAAGCCAGGGAGCGAGGCCGCTGCCAGCAAACCCAGGCAATTTCCCTCCAGCTGCCTACCTCCCCCTCAGTTTACTGGCCTTGCCCACGACAGACGTAACACCTTGATCTCTTACTCCTAAACAGCCGCCTACACAATGCTAATGTCACCGCGCCAGCAGAGCAGGGGAACAGGGCCCGTGACTGGGTGCTGCAGGAAGGCACCTGGGACAAAATTCACCTCTGCAGCTGTAGATCTCCGTCCGGGTCAAGTCGGTTGCCCGTGGAACTGACTTGGGAAGAGCAGAGAGGGGAGAGCCAAGCGCCCCGTCCCTCCTCACCTGCTCTATCAGCCAAGTCTCAGACTGAGGCTGCCAGGACCCAGATTCTTCCACTAACAATTAATCGTTATCGGCTGGTCTAGGCAATGAGTGCATGAACCGGACTGGGCTGGGGCAAGAGACAGGAATGAGCTAGAGCCCCATGAACGTGACCCAGCCCGCAGAATTTCCCTCTGTGCTCCAAGCACAACAGACCTTTTCGGGCCTCAGATGTCTGAAATGGAGAAGTGGATGGATGCCCGCAAAGAAGAATTTTTCTTATCATTTATTGAACACCTACAGTCCGCCCAACGCCTCTCAAGCACTATCTCCAATCTCTACGATAACCCTAGAGCATCATTTGTTTTGTTATCCCTAATTTATAGGTAAGGTGACAGTCGCAAAGAAGATAAGTGACTTGCTAATGCTCACACAGCTAGTAGCTGAACCAGGATTTGAACCTATTTTGTTCTGACTTCAAAGCCTGTTTTTTCTGCTTCGTTGCACTTACCTCATGGATTATCTTCCTCAAGAACTCCTATTCATCCTTCAAAACCCAGTGTCACAGCATTCTTCCCTGTGTGAAGCCTTTGTTCATTCTCTCTCTCCACCTCACCCAGGCAGGGTTAGTCATTCTTATTAGAATGCTAAATGACGTGCTGATTTAGTAAGTGGCATGTGACTGAAGGACCCAGGAATGCCTGCATTTGTTTTGCTAGTTATCCCTCCTCTTTAAGCTACACACCCAAAGAATAACAGAAAAATTGCCACTTATTATTAGCTGGTCGGTGTCTCAGGTCCCTGGGGCATGATTCCTGCCCACAACCCTAAGTCCAAACCTTAGCACCATTGGTGGCTGTGGAATTAGATGGAGCCTATTTCCCCTCCCCTTGAGCATGGCTGGGCTTAGTGACTTGTTTCTAATGGACAGAATAAGGTGAAAATGACTCTGCACAGCCTCGGAGACTAGGTCAAAAGGCACTCTGGCTGCCTCCTTGCTCCTTCTATCTTGGATCACCCATTCTAGGAGAAGTTAGCTGCCATGTCATGAGGACACTCAAGCAGAACACAGAGAGGCTTACATGGCAAGGACCTATGGCCCCCTACCAATAGGCAGTGAAGAACTGCGGCCACAGCCATGCGGGTGCGCCATCTTGGAAGCAGACCTTCCAGCCCCAGTCAAGCCTTTGGATGACTGCTCCCCCAGCCAACATCCTGATTGCAGCCACCTGAGAGGCCCTGGCCCAGAGTCACACCAGCTAAGCCACTCCCAGATTCATGACACTCAGAGACTGTGAAATAACAATTGTTTGCTGTTTTAAGGTCACCAGGTTTTAGGGTCACTTGTTATGCAGCAATAGATAACTACAACAGTGGCCGACCCCAAAGCAGTGGAGACTCGAGAAGAACTGTCTGAAAAGAGAGTCTTAATGCCTGGCTCCAGTCTTGGTTCCAGAATTTCTACACGGGCTTAGGGTTGACAACCCAATAAAAAGAGGCAGCCGGGGGACTTGTCTTGAAAGCACATCTGAGTAGCAGGCACAGTGTTTTGATTTCATTTTATGAAATTTTATTTCATTTTGGAGTGGAAATGCCAATGGAGGTTGTAGGGGACGGAAGTGCCCCAAAGGCAGTGCCTGGCTCAGCTTTTAGTTCTACCATAAGGACTAGGTGAGTGACAGCACGGCCTCTCACTCACAAGGACCCTCCTGCTAGGACACAGGACCCAACATCCTCAATCTGGCCAAATCAGCCCTCCTCTGGGGGAAGCTGTATTGGGGATCAGACATGTTCCCTACCCTACGTTCTCTGTTCTGCCGCCGCAGCACCTGGTTCATTCCTGTCTCACTCTGTCCCTTTGCCTCGTCCGGGCCCATGTCTAACCCGCTTGCATGTCCTCAGTGTCCACCCCAAAGCCTGGCCCAGATGCAGATGAGGGCAGATTGTAGGAGGTGGGGATCAAGAGTTCTGGGTAAGAGGTGGGGGATATCCCAAGAAGTCAGTACCAGCATCTTCAGAGACCACACGGAGAGAAGGAGCAGAGAACAGACTGGAGACCGATATGGCTAGAGAGCAGAAAGCAAGGCTGCAGTACAAGAGGGTGAGCCAGAGAACCGGGTTCCAGGAGGAGAGGCAAGCAGGGCCTTGTAAGGAATAATGAGAATGTGATTTATCCCTCGAGCAAAGGGGAGGGGCACGATCAGATTCACACTGGGAGAGACCTCTGTCGTTCTTTGTGGGAAATAGATCGAGGAGTGGCCAGCGATGCAGGGGCACCTGCTGAACGTTTCTGCATGTCCCCGGTCAAGACCATGAGGAAATCAGTTCCTGGGATGGTTAATTTTATGTGTCAACTTGGCTGGGCCCTGGGATGCCCAGATAGTTGGTCAAACATTCTGGACATTTCTGTGAAGGTGTTTTTGGGAGAGATTAGCTTTTAAGTCTGTGGACTTGAGGAAAGCAGATTGCCCTCCATGGTGTGGGTGGGCCTCATCCGATCAGTTGAAGACTTGAATAGAACAAAAAGACTGACCTCCTGGAGAAAGAGAGAATTCTCCAGCAAATGGCCTTTGCACTGGACCTGCACCAGTGGCTTTCCTAGGTGTTTAGCCTGCAGCCCTGCAGTCTTGGATGTACCAGTCTCCATAATTGTGTAAGCCAATTCCTTATAATAAATATCTTTTGGGGCCCGCCTGGTGCTGCACCAGTTAAGTTTGCATGTTCCGCTTCTCGGCAGCATGGGGTTCACTGGTTCAGATCCTGGGTGTGGACATGGCACCACTTGGCAAAAGCCATGCTGTGGTAGGCATCCCAGGTATAAAGTAGAGGAAGATGGGCATGGATGTTAGCTCAGGGCCAGTCTTCCTCAGCAAAAAGAGGAGGACTGGCAGTAGTTAGCTCAGGGCTAATGTTCCTCAAAATAATAATAATAATAATAAATATCTTTATAGATTAGATAGATAGATAGATAGACATAGATATATAGATAACATATTATGTATTCTATATATATACACACTCTGTTTCTCTGGAGAGCCCTGACTAGTACAGTTCCCTTCACAGCAGCTCACCCAAACCCCAAGTCTGGCAGAAGACTACGCACAGCAGCACAGGGGGTTTGAACCAAGCCGTCCTGTCTCCCTTGAGGTTCCCTGTCCCCTTCTAACTTCTCCCTTGGGTCCCCTCTGCTCCACCACGTGGGCCGCAGGGAGCTCCGCCCAGTTGTGGGCCTGGGGCCTCCAACACTGACTGTCAGTGATGCCACTCAAGAAGCAGAGGCAGGCCTGTCCCTCCCACCTTCCCCAAGGCACTGGCCAGTTTCACAGGCTCCTGACCAAGAGCCCCCACATCCCAGGTTCCCATCTGCTGTTGACGAAGACGATGATAGCCACACAAAGCTATTGTGTTTTCAAATTATGTTCTGAACACATCACACATATTAACTCATTTAATCCCCTCAACAACCCTCAAGATAGGTATTATTACGAAATCCGTTTTACAAATGAGATAACCAAGTCACAGAGAGGTTCAGCAACTTGCCCAAAGTCACACAGCTCGTAAGTGAGAGAGCTGGGATTCAAACCAGGCAGTCTGGCTGGCTCCAGGGTCTATGATCTTTTTTTTAATTGGGGTAAAATACACATAACATACAATTTACCCTTTTAACCATTTTTAAATGTACAATTTAATAGCATTAAGGACATTCGCGTTGTTGTGCAACCATCTCCACCATCCATCTCCAGAGCTTTTTCATCTTCCCAAACCGAAACTCCACCCCCACTTAACACTAACTCCCACTCCTCCTCCCCCAGCCACGGGTAATCTCTATTCTATTTTCCATCTCGATGAATTTGTCTGTTCTGAGGACCTCGTATAAGTGGAATCATACAGCCTTTGTCCTTTTGTGTCTGACTTATTTCACTTCGTATAATGTCCTCAGAGTTCACTCATCTTGCGTCGTGTGTCAGAATTTCCTTCCTGTCTGAGGCTGAGTGATATTCCATTGTATGGATATGCTATACTTGGTTTCTACGTTCATCCATCGAAGGGTGTGTGGGTTGTTTCCACCTTTTGGCTATTGTGAACAATGCACCTGTGAACACTGGTATACAAGTGTCTGTTGAAGCCCCTGCTTTCAAAACTTTGGGTGTGTGCCTAGCAACAGAGTCTAGAATCTTAAGTATATATTCAATTGTCCCTAAATAGTAGACTTTGCAACCACTCCAAAGAAAGTCACCCCCTCTCCCCAGATCTATTCAGCCGAGCTGGCTTCCCTCCCACTTCTGGCTCCCACTCCCCATAAAGCCCTGTGCCCAGCTTAAACCTTCCTTAACTCCAGGCTTTTATCTGCAACTGCCTCCCGGACGTTTCCACCTCTGTGTCTCACAGGCACATCAAACTCAACATGTCCAAATTAGAAATTCCAGCCCGCCCTCCCCCAAGGCTGTGCCTCCTCCTCCCCCCATGTCACCATCTCAGTTGCTGGCCCTTTTGACAAGACTGAAGCTTGAACCAAAACCCTAGGCATCGTCCTAAACACTTCCACTCTCCTGCCCTCACTGACATGCACCATCTACCACTGAGGCTGTCAGTTCTAACCTCTTCACTTCTCTCCATCTTCACCACCCTCACTCCCCAGGCCAAGCCAACACCATCCTTTGCCTGGACCACTGCATCGGTCTCCTCTCCTGTTTCTTTGCATCCGCTCTTTGCAGCCTGACAATCAGCTCTCAACACAGCAGGTGTGATCATGTCGAAACTTTCCCTGGCCTTCATTGCTTGTGGGATATAGTCCAAAGCCTTTACATGGCCCCGAAGGCCCCAGAGATCTGGTGCCTGCCTCTTTTCCAGCCTCCTTTCATCCACCCCCACCCTTGGCTTTCCTGCAGTTTCTTCAGGGGACTTACTCTGTTGTACGTCAGAGTCTGCACATGCGCTGTTCCCTCTGCCTGTAACGCTCTTCCTCCCCACACCCATCCCCAACAACCTTTCCTACTCATTCTTTAGACCTCAGCCTAAATGTCACTTACTCAAAGAAGAAGCCCCCTTCACCTTGACCCCCAGGCTAAATCAGGAGCCTTATGTTGGTCTTACACAGCCCTGGGTTCTTTGCCTCCATAGCAGCTATCAAAAATTATGATGACATACTACTAAGATAATTATTTGTTCCCTCTCTCTTCTCCACGTAGCCATCAGCTCCACGAGTGCATGGTCTTTGCCCGTCTCGTTCCTCGCTGTATGTGTGACACCCAGGCTCAAAAAATTATGTTTTGAATGACAGTTATTGAAGACCATGGTTCCTCCCATCAGAAATGACCTTCAGCCTCAGGTGAATTCCACCGCCACCATCCGCCTCAACCGGAGCGTGGCTTCTCACCAAAACCCACACCAGTCGTCTCACACAGGTGCCGGGTGACATGCACACATACACACACACACACTTTCACAGGCACCTGCAGCACACTGACACCCACAGCCACACACAGGCATATGGAGCCTCACGGTCAGACACAGGCACCTGGAGCAATGCGGTCCCCCAGCCCACACGCTCACACACTCACAGACACGCACATACATAGACATGTGAAGACACCCACAGGTGTCGCATGTGCACACTGCCATACATTGTCGCACCGGTGGTCATGCACTCACAGCCATGGTCACAGACTCATGCAGACACTGGCACACACATAGCTACACATGTAGCATACAGCACTGTTCACATAGTCTCACACCCATAGACACAGTCAGGTACATATGGGAGGGCACACCTCCCCCAGGGCCTCCCCTGCCCACACGTGCACACGAGGGCATACGTGGCCGGGTCTCAAGTGATGTCTGGAGGAGCCTCAGAGCTGAGACAACCTGTCTCATCTCCTGGATGTGAATCTCTTTCCAAGGCCCCCCAGAAGCCTTCTACTCCCTTCTGGCACATTCTGCCCCCCTTGGCCATCTGCCCACCAGCCCAGTCCATCCTGGCTCCCAGACTACAGCTTTGAGCCTGGAGCAGACGTGGGAGGCATGACCGAGGGTAGACAGGACCCGCTCAGCAGAACTGTTTACTGTCTCCCAACCACTGGTAATTATTTACTCTCACACTTTTTTATGCATTTTCATATAAAATTACTCTGATTCTTGGGAAGAATTCAAATGAGAAAATCCCAGAAACAATGAAATCAGCTGGGTAATAAGGAGCCATTGTCATTTCTCAGGACCTGAGTACTTCTCACCCCAGAGAACAGGAAGTGAATTACACACAGGAGCCTGGCATTGCTGTGCCGAAGAACTGGGATCCGAAAGGGACCCGCGAGCGTGTGAGTGTGTGTGGGTAAGCATGAGAGTCTGTGTTGTGTGCTGATGTGAATGTGTGTGCATGAGTGTGTGTCTATTCCACTGCTCTGTCGCTGTATGGCAAACTACCCTGAAACTTAGTAGCTTAAAAAGACAGTTATTTGATCATCACTCACGATTCTGTGAATCAGAAATCTGGGCTGGGCTCAGCTGGGTAATTCTCCCATTTTATGGAGAGTGAACAGGATGATGGTCGGTTGGAGAATGGAGTGGTCCAGGCTCCAGGACGGCTCCACTCACACGTGTGCTGCCTTGGCGGGGGTGGGGAAGGCTGCGCTCCACCAGACCTTTCAACTAGAACACTGTACATGGCCTCCCCATCAGGACGACCTCGGGGTATCGGACTTCTTGCACGGTGGCTCAGAGCTCCCAGAGTTTCCTAACAGGGTGGAAGCTGCATGGCTGCTTATGGCCTAGCCTTGGAAGTCCCAGAACATTCTGTCCACCACATGCTCTTGGTCAGGTAAGTCTCTAGGTCCAGCCAGACTCTCGGCGAAGGGAGGTAGACTCCACTCCTCTCGAGAGGAAAAGTGGGGGAAACCTTGCCGCCATCTTTCATGAACCACCACGCGTATCACACTCCAGAAGTCATCACAGTGTGGTGGAAAGAAGCTGCGTTTAAGGGAGTGTTCGAGCTAGGTTGGAATCCCAGTGCCTCAACTCACTAGCTGTGTGGCCTTGGACAACCTGAATAATTCCTCTGAGCCTCAGTTTCCCCATCTGTTGTTGGGAGGACTTGTATGTAAAGTTCAGGCAACAGTGTTCAGTGAGCACCTCCTGTATACTAGGTGCCCAATGCATGTGCGTTTCCTCCTGTTTCCCCCTGCTCTCCTGCCCCGGGCCACACACCTTAGGAACTCTTGGGATGGGCGGTGGGGGCGAGTAGGAGAGACAGACCCTGCTCTGAGCCCCAACAGCCTCCTGGGGTCACATCAGGGCCTCGACCCACAGCAGCCTGCCTCCGGCCAGCCTCCCACTGGTCGTCCACCCCAGTACCAAGGCCCGAGGTGAGCCCGGGAGCCTCCACCATCTGCTCCAGCTGGGCGGCTGCGTCAGCTCAGGGCCGTCCCTGGCTAACAATGGCGTTAATTTTTCATTTGTTTGTTTGATTTTCTGCAGTGAATGAGGAATGTTGGAACAACATCTGGAGCCGCCCCAGGCTGAGGCATGCAGAGCGGCCGTGGCAGCGGTGACAGCTCAGAATACGGCCCTCTCCTAGCATGCACATCCACACATATACACAGGCTGTGTACACACACGAACGTCTGCATGCACACACACAAATGTGTACGTGTGTGCACATATACAAACATACCATATACATGTGCGCGTCTGAATACATATGGACATGTGCGTGCATACATGAACCTCTATGCACGTGGGTATGCCTACATGCACCCACAAACACGCACTGAGATATACATACTTGCACACACACACAAGCCTGGCCACATCACAGGACTGGGCTAAGCGCTCCGGCTTGGGGCTGGAGCTTAGGCGGGCCATAGCCCCAAGGAAGCCCCTGTAATCCCTGTTCTCTGTGCCCAGATTCAAGCCAGTGAGAGCCAAGACTCACCCACTGCCTGGAGCGGGAGCCCAGCTCCCCATTGCCTGCCCCTGGGGACACAGGTCCTGCTGCTCCCGCCTGCTCCTGCCCTGCTCCCTCCCCAGGGCTGGCCCTGGCCAGGAGCCCTCTCACAGCCTGTTCCCCTGCCGGAGCCCCACAGGAACAGTTTCCCTCTCTGCCCCCAGGAGCCTGCTCACCACAGACCCCATGCTTAGAGACAGGTGCACGGGGGACAGTCACCTCCATCCCCCCAAATGATTCTTTCTCCAATTCTAAAATGAGAAGATCGACCAGACAGCAACACCTGAGGGTCTAGCCGGCAAGGACTCTCTCTGCCACCGCGGCTCAGCTCACCTCCGGCCCAGGGCATGTCTTCATGGAGCCACGGGGGGTGTGTCTGCATGTATAGCTGCATGTGCGTGCTTATGTTCCTGTTTCTGTGCTGGCGTGTCTGCCTTTGCGTGTCGGTAAGTGTCCGCGTGTCTAGCTGCATGTGTCTGTCTCTGTCCGTGGGTCTGTGACTCTATATGTATATCTGTTATCTGCATTTGTAAGTGTGTCTGTGTATTTATATGTCTTTGCTCGTGTGTTTCGGGGTCATTGTGTGTCCTTGTGTCTGTAGTTGCTCTTAGACATTTGTGTGAATCTGCAAAGCTATGTGTGCTGGCGTGTGCCTGTATATGTGTGTCTCTGTGCTTTTATACATATGTAAGTGTGTCTGCGCCTGTGTATGTCAGTGTGTCAATGTGTGTATATCTGTGTGTGCAAGAGAGAGCACAGCTGTGTGTATGTCAGTGTGTATGTGTGTGTGTGAGCACCCACTGGGGGCCAGGGTGAAGGCAGAAGGCAGTATCAGGGCCTGATCTCTGGTTTCTCTCCAGCTCCATCCGGGCCCAGCCCTCCAGCCAGCGGGCTTGGGAAGGGAACAGCCAGAGAGAAGGGAGCTTCCTAGACCAGAATTGGGCCTCTGCCAGACTGTGCAGTGTGGCCACAGCGGCAGAGAGGCATGGGGGCAGGTCTGTGTCTCTGAGGTCCCTCCCCACCCAGGCCAATGGGCAGCGGGGGAAGCTCACACTTCGCTCTCTGTGCATCCCCACAGCATCTTCTCGAGGTCTCCTTGCTGGCCCCTCTCATGGGGGCTCCTCCCTTGACACTCTTTCATGCTCTCTGCACACACGTGTGTGTCATTGATCAACTTTATGCCTCTCATTCATTCTTTCCTCGACATTGTGTGCATCCACATCTCACACACACACACAACCCACAGACCATTGGTCTCTGTCCTACTCACACTCCTTGTGAAGTAATCTGGCACACGCATTTGGTTGGATCTCCATTATTCTTTCTCTCCCATCCCCTCATCCTCCTTCCCCTCCCAGGGTTGGCAAGGGAGAAGTCCTTACCCTAACAGCTGTAGTAAAGCGTTTTGGATTGCTAGTAACAGAACCCAATGAACAAGCACAGGATTTTTTTTAAAGCAAGATGTTATAAGGATATAGCGGTGTCTTGTGCAA
Organism: Equus asinus; assembly: GCF_041296235.1. Classification (NCBI taxonomy): domain Eukaryota; kingdom Metazoa; phylum Chordata; class Mammalia; order Perissodactyla; family Equidae; genus Equus; species Equus asinus. The sequence goes on from NC_091794.1 coordinate 86,024,064, forward strand.
CCCAAGGGCAGAAGCAGAGCCCAACCTCAAAAGGACTGTAAAGCTGATGGGAGCCCAGAACCTTCTCTCTTTGTTGTCATCTATCTCCTCCTCCTTCTTCTCTTTCAGCTTCTCCATGTGCATGACTAACCACAGATGGCTACCCCACCACGCCTGAGCTTAAAGTGCCTCAGCGCCAAAGACCAGCCCAGACTGACCAGCATCAACCGACAATCTGAGAGAGACAATCTGAGCGGCCGTGCCTGGGTCAGTTGTCCACCTCTGGTCCAATCATTAATAGCTGGGTGCAGAGTCATGCAGAAACATGGCTGCCAAGACCCACCCCTTGGGAATGCCCAGCAGTCCTCAGATGAAAGGTCTAAAGGCAAGAAGTTCAGGGCCAGGCCAGGTGAGTGAGGGGCCTAGGGTCTGCCAGGTAAGGAATCCTGCTGGCACCTGGATGTACAGGGCTGCAACTCAAGACTGCAGATGACGGTGAGTGTAACGGACTGAACCGTGTTCCTTCCAAATTCATACATTGAAACCTTAGCCCCCAGTGTGGCTGTATTTGGAGATGGGCCTCTAAGGAAGGAATTAAGGTTAAATGAGGTCATAAGGGTGGGGCCCTCATCTGATAGGATTAGTGTCCTTATAAAAGAGACAGGAGAGAGCTCCCATGCTAACTCTCCCTGCGTGCATGCACCCAGGAACGGCCATGTGAGGACACGGCTAGAAGACAGTTGTCCGCAAGCCAGGAAGAGAGTCCTCATCAGACGCCAAATTGCCCAGAAGCTTGATCTTGCACTTCTAGCCTCCCAGACTGTGAGAAAATAAATTTCTGTTGTTGAAGCCACGCAGTCTGTGGCATTTTGATATGGCAGCCTGAGCTGACTAACAGAGTGGATTCATCCATTTAGGAGTCATTAAAATGGAGGTGATGTTGAAGCTGCGGGAGCCCATAGGATCATGTGGGGCTGAGGAAGGGACCTGGGGCTATCCCACATTACAAGCTTAGTCCTCAAGAGCACCCTTAGTTTCGGATTGGATTTGCCCTCTCCACAGCCCACCAAGCCCCAGGTTAGTGCAGCCCTGGACCCTGCCCCCAGCAGCACACCCTCTCTGTCCACTTCCCTGTTCTAGGTGGACGCCTCCCACCCTCCCACCACACTGTGCAGGCCGGCCCCTGCGTGCCACGTCACCTCTTCCTGGCTTCCTTCTCACCTCCACCTATCCTGGCCCCACCCTCCTGCACATCACCCTCTAAGAAATCCTCCAGATTGGGGGCCACAGAGAGCGGTGCGCATATAAGCTCCAGTTCCCTCCCAGGTAGGTGGTCCTGTAAGTGAGATCCAGAGCTCAGAACCATGAGAAAAGGGGAAGAAGGGCTTCTTGCCTCCATAGATCCATAGGAACTGGGTTCACAGGTTTGCCAGGAATCATCCCGGCCGCTGACAATAATAATAATAATAATGAGCACTTACCGTGTGCCAGGCACGGTGCTAACCACACTACGGGCATCACCTCCCTGCATTCTCACAGCCTCCCTCTAAGCTAGGCCTTGTGATACCCATTTTTTGGACAAGAAAATGAAGGCTCAAAGGTTAGATGACTTGCCCAAGGATCCCCAGCTAATTAGTGGCAGAACCAGGATTCAGATAGCAAGTCTGTCCAGCTTCAAAGCCAGAACTCTGAACCTCTGTGCCCTGTCCTCACTACCGGGACACACATCATGTGGTTGGGACAACGGTCAAGGGATAGCTGCACGTGACTGAACGGCCTGCCCTCTGTAGCCAGGAGCTGACGACTACAGGTACTGAAAAGACGAAAGCTAACCAACCCCTCCGAGAACAAAAGAGTTCCAAGATTAATCCACAGTCTGTCTTCACATACTCAATAATTCTGTGCTGTCTTGTTCCTGCTTCAAGTCTTGTGTCCCCAACTAAACTGGAAGCCTCTGGAGGGCAGGACCTGCGTCCTCGTTTTCACCCACATTCTCCAGGGCTGCACAAAGGAAGAATTCAGTACAAACTTTCTGCATGGTTGTCTACACATTGGTTAGGTAGGTGGTGGATGGGTTGTTTGCTTGGACTGTGGTTGGTTGCTTGGATGGCGGGATGGTCAATTAATCCGATGATGACAAGCTGGTTGGATGGTGTCAGAGCATAGAGTGAGGCCAGGGGGCGTTCCCTGAGCTGGAAACTTACCATCTAATCCCAATGGGGGTTCTCTTGGGCTAGAAAAACTCTCCCTGGGAGGGAATATGGAATCCTCAAATGCTTCTCCCTTCCTTTCTTTCTTCGCCCTGCCCAGCCACGCCAGGTCTTGCAAGGAAGAGCAGGGTGGTTCTCTTTCCCCATCACCAGCTCTGCATCATGGCCCAATGCAGACGACCCGGTCACTAGGAGGGCCATTGAGTAGCCCAACATAGTCACCCCTGGGAAGCACCTGGGTGACTGGCTGTCCTTGGTTGAATGCATGGGCCACTGGGTGGGTCCCTAAGGGCTGGGATGCTGCAGTGTAGAGAACAGAGAGCCCAGTGCTTGGGAGCAGCTCTGCTCATCCTGCCCGGGAAAAAGGTCATGTGCTTCGATATGAGTAATTAATTTTCTCCGAGCCGCGTTGAAAAGGTTAACCTGATTTATGGGATGCAATTGAGTGTAGAATGGGTTGTGTATCTTGTAAAAGACCCGTTCCAGCGTCTGAGTCTATAGACTCGCCCGCAGCTGGGAGCTGGCCCTACCTTTTATGCCTTTATGCAGAATCCACATGAAAATCCTGAAGAGAGCCCTGCTTGGCCAGGAAGTTGCTTCGTGGACTCCAAATCCTAGTGAGAGGTCACTGGAGCATGCAAACAAGGGTCTTTTCTTCTCCTATTACAACGCCCCACTCGGCCGCAGCTGCAGCCTTAATGTTTGTGCAACCCAGGATCCAGGAAGAAAAGCCCAGCACTGGGCTTGAGTTCCGAGTTCGAGGCCAGGCTCCGCCACTGATTCTCTGGCCTTGGTGCTGGACTTCACAATTCCCCCATCTCTAAAATGGGGTGAAGATTCCTCGCCTTCTCTCCTTCCTTCTCACCATTTACTAGCTGTGTGAGCTGGGGCAAGTTACCTAACCCCTCTGTGCCTCAGTTTCCTCATCTGTAAATGGCAGTAATAATAGTACCCACCTCACAGGGTTGTTATGAGGATTCCTTGAGTTAATATTTATAAGAACTTAGGACAGCGCCTAGGTCTAGTAAATGGTGCATAGGATTTGTTAAATAAATGAATAGAGATGGGAGCTGAGATGGGAGATGACCAGGGGCTTAGATGTCAGGATGTTCTCAGGAGGGTGTCAGGCAAGGCCAGGACCTGGCCAGCAAGGTCACCTGAACCTTGGCTCCCAGCTGAGGAGGGCACCAAAGGTTCTAGGGCCCCAAGGACATACTGGACTATGCTGAACAGAAAGGAAGCAGATGGAGATGGGATGTGTGGCCAAGAGAAGTTTTTCCTTTCTCGTGTCCATCTCTCTTCACCCAATATGTAAGCTCTGCTCCCCAGAGCCAGCCAGGAGCCTGCCCATCAAACCCAAAGATGCTAGTCTAGCACCACCTAGTGGAAAGACTGAAGCCAGCATGCAGATGGCTTGGGGAGGGAAAAGAAGCAAAGGTGCTTTTAACTTATCCACCCGCTGGGCACTGGGAGGGGGAAAAAAACACTCCACTAGAACCCTCTCTGAGAAACTGCTCCAGCTGAGAACATCTTCACTCGATGCCCCGGTAGTATATGGTGGTATGGTCCTTTACAGATCGGCATAGGTAGGTGTCTGCAGGCATATATTATGTGTGTGCTTCCGTATGTCTATTTAGCTAAGTGGATTAATATGTATGAATAACTCAGACCAATGCCTGGCACATAAAAAGCATTTAATCAATGTTTGTCAACATTATCATTGTGTGTGTACGCATGCATGCATGCGCATATACACTGTGTCTGAGGGCTCATGTAAATGTGGATGTATGGATTGTTTGCATGCCTATGTCTTTGTTCATGGATGCAAGCATGTGTATATATGTGGACCTAAGAATGTGTGTGTGCTTATGCATGTATATATGTTTGTGGATATAGACATATTTTTATGGCTGTGAGCACAGTGTACATGTAAACGAGGAGGTGTGAATGTTTCTGTGTCTGCATATACGCGTGTCTGTGTATATATGGATGCCTTCAGGTATATCCGTACCTTCGTTGAATGGAGTGCCTGGGTATTCATCTTCTGTGGCTGCGTAGCTGTACCACAAATTACCACAAACTTGGCGGCTGAAAACAACACCCAATTATCTCACCATTTCCTTGGATCAGGAATTCAGGCACAGCCTAGCTGGTCCTCTGCCTAAGGTCTCACAAGGCTGCAACTAAGGTGTTGGCCAGAGCAGTGCTCTCGTCTGAGGCTCAGGGCCCCCTTCCAAGCTCATGTGGTTGTTGGGAGAATGTGTTTCCTTGTAATTCACGGCAGCATGCTTGTTCAGGGTCAGCAAGAGAATCTCTCTCTCTCTCTCTCTGACCTTTAGAACTTCTTTTAGGGGCTCACCTGATTAGGTCAGCCCCGCCCAGGGTAATCTCCCTTTTGATTAACTCACAGTCAGCCAATTGAAGATCTTAATTTTATCCGAAAAATTCCTTCACTTTTGACATAAAACGTAACCTAATCATGAGAGTGATATGGAGCCAAGATACCCCGGAGCCAGAGTGAGCTGCAGCTAGAAAGTTGCCTATGGCCACGTAAGTTTGTGAAACTCTGCCTGCTCCCACCCCCTCTTGGAATTTTGTGTTATAGGTCAGCACAGCAAAGGCTCTGAGAAGGCCTGCAAGGAGGAAACCTGTCTGCCGTGGTTTAACCAACACTAGGCAATGGATTTGTCCGCAAACCCACTTTTCTCTAAACATGTTCAGCAGAACACACTTTGGGCAACATGGTTTTCAGCTATTCTTTGGCTCCCTGGAAGGCTCATGCAGGCCTTTGGGGTGATGGTAAGGATCAGAGGGGCGCTACTGTGCAGGGATCCTGACCCAGCGTGGAAGGGGCCTTCTGGGAGGAGAAGCAGGGAGCCTCTGGAGACGACTCCAGTGCAGGTGGAGGTGGGTGGTCAGTCCAGAGGCAATGGGGCAGAGGACACGGGGACTCCTGAATCCCACAGACACCCTGGATTCAGAAGACAAGCGGATGCTGGCAAGGAAGGTTTGTCTTCCCAAACCCAGGATGCAAACTGGAGGCCACAGTCTGAGATCATATGACTGGGGAGCACCCTAAAATATATGGTTTAGTGGTCAGGACAAACTTTGTCAAAGCAACGACTTTGATTCTCAGATCCACTGCGTATGAGCTGTGTGACTCTAGGCAAACTGTTTGACCTTCCTGAGCCTCAGTCATTTCATCTTCAAAGGAATGGCGAGTTCACATGTCGTGAGGATTAAAAAGATAATAATAACTTATAGTGTATTCTATGTGCTGGGCGCTGTCCTGAGCATTTATCTGTGCTAACTCATTTAATCCTAGCAACAACTCCAAAAGTTGGTGCTGTGATTGTTCCCATTCTACAGATGAAGAAACTGAGGCACAAAGAGGTTAGGTCATTTGCCCAGGGTCACAAAGCTAGCAAATGGCAATGCTGGGATTCATACTCAGGTGGCCTGGCTCTGGGTATGGCAGGAATGGCATTCAGCAGAGACCCATTTAGGAAATAAGTAAATAATGCCCGCTGTTACTAGCTCCAGGTGTGCAGGTGCTGGAGAATTGGCTTCTCCAGTCTCTTCCTACCAAGAGTCCACGCCCAAATGAACAGCGAAGGTGAGGTGCCTCCTGCCTTGAAGGCTTCAGGCAGAGGACACCTCGGATCCCCATGGGACACAAAGGCAAAGGGAGGGATGCAGCGGCCAAGCTGAGCCATCAGAGGCACTTAGGGTTAATTTGTTGCGTGCAGAGAATAAATCTGGGGGTGGAGCTGTGAGCCGGAGCCGGGGGTGCGGGGGGTTGGGAACGCAGGAACACATCTGTGCATCTCCCTGTCATCTCGAATTTCATATTTACTTCTGTTGATGAGATTTCGTCATGCTCGATTACAATTCATAGACTCGTGTTTCCAGATTTTATGCATCAAAATGCTCTGATTTACAGAGTCACCCTAAGCCTGACACTGGCCCCCCCAAGGTGCCGCTTCTGAGCGTGAGCACTGAGGCTTGTCCTGGGGTCACCCAGAGGCCTTGTTTCTGGGTACAGTGGCCTCTGAAGAGCCTCAGGAGGGATGCGGCGGGGTCGGGGAGAGTGCCAAACACCCATGTCTGGGCCGTGCGTGGGGGCAGAGGAGCAACCGGGCTATGGTGGCAGCCACCTGGCAGCCGTGGATGGGCCCACAGAGACCCCATACCTCGCTTTCTCCCCTTCCTCCTGAACCACCTTCAAACCCCTCCCATCCAGCTCTGAGACTCTCTCTCCCTTCCTGGCTTTGACGAAGCAAATGTTGTTTCTAACCAATGCAATATGGCACAGGATATCACTTCCGTAATTACATAAGATGATTAAAAACAAGCCACAGGTCCCGCCCATGCCCAAGGGGAGGAGTTTATGCAAGGCCGTTAACCAAAAGGCTAGGATTATGGGAACCACCTCAGTGAGGATCTGCCACACAATCCTCATGGCAACCTGTGACCTCATGGCAACCTTTCCCATTTTACAGGAAAGGAGATTGAGTCTTATCAACATTAAGGACATTGTCTAAGGTCACCCAAGTATAAAAGCAGGAGACAGGTCTAGGACTTGACACCTGGTTGGTTTGTGTCCAAACCTCGGCTCCCCCACAGGACGATACTGTGAAGGAGAAACCACACGTAAGCCCAAGTGACCTCCTTGGCAGGAGTCTGTGGCTTTCACATAGGGACTGTGCAGCACCCTCAGCCTTCTCGAGGACACTGAGTCTGCTCGGGCAGCAAAAGTGCCACGCAGGTCCTTGGTAATTGATCTGACCTGGATGCCAAACTTCTCCAGAGGAGCAAAGAGTGCAAAGGGGACTAGAAAAGTCCGGAGCACCAGGGTAAGGGCTATAGCGGAGGCCATGCCCAATATATGGCAAGTCCCCAAGCCCAGGGGACATTTTCACCCCATTCTCAGGCTGGCATATTGACCATGGCTTCAAGGATGGGCTCCTGTTAATTTTGCTGACTTGGGGCTCTTCTTGACAGCTTTTCCTAGTAACAAGATTACAAGTCTGTCCCTTGGCTCCTGCCTGGTGTCTGCATTCTGGATCTCATAGCAGACCCCTTTTCCTCCCCTCGATAGTTGGAGGACATTTATGAAGGAAGGTTGCCTTGAAGGATAGAGGATAAGTCACCTCTACTGGGCACCTATTTTGTGCCTTGACACACATTAGCTTATTTAATCCTCTCAACAACCTTTCAAGGTAGATATCATTATTTCCAGTCTATGTAGAAGAAAACTGAATCTCGAAGTAAGGAACTTGCCCAGGGTCTTATAGCTAATCAGGCCTCATACCCAGGGCGGTCTGGTTACCCAACCAGTGCTCATTCTACTCTGCCAGTCACCTCTCTTTGGGGCTCCGCTCATCGCCCTCTTGCTCTCTGCATCCAGGTTCAGGGCTCTTGTTCTTTCTGACTTATTTAGGGCGGGTTTGATGCTTTTCTAATCTGTGGGACCCCTCCCCCATACCCACCCTCCCATGCACTCATCCATCACTGTGGGGGAACTTGAGTTTGTCCTCATGGTGTAGGAGTCCTTCATATACTCTACTTTAAGCCAACCAACACACAGTTTGTACCCAAGCCATGGGTCCCTATCTTTCATCATTGGTCTCTGTCCATGGTGCTAATCTGTATTTCTCCAATTCTCAAAGCCCAACCAGAACGTGTTCTTGACCCTTGGATATAGTGCAGAAGTCTGGCTTCCAGCCTCCTACACAATTGGCTTTTGGAATCCCTGCTTATCTTCCCATCACCTGCCTGTCTCTCTGCCTGGGTTCCTGATTCCAGCGGAGTTGTCCATTTCTCTGTCATCCAAGCTTTGCCTTCACAGACTTTCATGCCCCAAGGCAGGCCATAGCACCACGTGGCGCTGAATTCGTTGCCCTCCGCCTAACTGTAGCCACTGGCACCTTATCACGTCTGCTCCCACTATGGACAGCTCATTTGGTTTAAATTGGCTCTGCTTTGGCAATCACCTGCAGACCTCATCTCCTGCTTCAGCTCCCCTCCCTTATCTCCTCAACCCCATTCTTATGGGTCTTGTCCAGTCCTGTGTCCACACCCTCACTTCTGATTACTTTTTCAAAAGTTGTCACCATCCTTCACTGCACTATGCATCACCATTATCACAGCATAATTACTATCACACCTCTCACATTACCACCACTGCTGCCATCACCTTAACCATCACCAACAACAAAGTCATCACTTTCATCACAACCCCCCAAAACCATCAACACCATTGCCTCTAACTCCACCATAACCATCATCACCTCCCTTTCCTCATATCACCTCTAACAACAGCACAATCCCAGCACCACAATTCACCTCCTCATCATCATCACTCTTGCCATATCCATCACTACCACCACCACACCACCATCACTGTCACTTACCAAAGCCTTTATTAAGCATTTAATCGGGGCCCAGATATCTTAATTGGGAATTGAACTAAGTTAGAAAGACAGAGGTCTCAATCTCAGACACTCCATGGGCTGATGCTAAATTTCTCGCTGACCCAAGACTAGTTTGCCCACACCTGTGCTGTCCTCACCTCCAACCTCAACACTTTCCCACAGTTCCCTAGGCTTCCTCTATGTCCTCAAGCTAAGAAAATGCCTGTCCTTTCTGATGCCACAGCCACCGTTTGCCCCTGTGCCTTTCTGGGAGGCAATTGCTCAAACACCAACCTCCCTCCCTCCCCACTTCTCTCCTATGTGAGTTGGAGGATATCTAGCCCAGGCCCTCCTGATCCCGGCTGTTACTACCACTTCCAGTCTTTCCAGGAGCCCAGGGAAAGCTGTGCCTCTGCCACCCCCACCCTGGGCAGCTGAGAGTCTGGCATTGATTACCAGCCCCATAATTACCCCGCAGGCACTGGCAGGGATTTCAAGGCTGATTGACTTCAAATGAGAAATCCATGGGGATTCTGGGCGGGTGGGGGACCCTTTGCTGGGGGGAGGGGCAGGGAGGAAGCCGCCCTCACCTGCACGGACCTCTGGATCCAGAACCACAGCTTTCGCAAGGGAGCATGTCCCTGCTGGGTCATTACCTGGAGGCCTCACCTGGAGGCTGTGAGATCTCGCCAAGCCAGGCCCCCTGCCCTCAGGCACATCAGCCCTCAGAGAGGAGGCATCCTGAGGGAACCTGGACAGGCTTAAGGAAGAGCAGGCATGCTGGAGACACCTCTCCGGAGTAGACAATTGAGGTCTCTCCTCACTGGGTGCACAGGAGAAAGCTGGAGGGTCTGGAGGAAGGTTTGGAGGGGTAGGTGGCAGTTCAGTCAGGCCACTCCGGGCACTAGAAGAAACTGTTCCTGGGCCCAAGGGAATTCAGAGGTAAGGCCCACTGGGAAGTGCCTTCTGAAATGAGACACACAAATATCCATCCTCTGATCCCACACGTATTTCCAAGCTCAAGAATTTCCCCCAGGCACCTGGACGCACACATTCGTGCCTGTGAACACACTCTCACCCACGTCCTACATGCAGGCCCTCACAAGCTCAGAGGCAGAAATAAGCACAAAAAAGAAGAAGGCCATCACACGTGCATCTAGTCACACACACACACATACACATCTTCCCCCATCCTAACACACACCCACTAACATACTCCACACCGTCACAAACTCACATACATGCTCACACATCTTCAAACACATTCTCGCATACTCAGAAGCCAAATACCCAGAGAAAGAGAGAGACGTCAGCTACACCCTCATTTGCTCCTTGAGAAGTTGAGGAAAGAGGCGAGCCGCTTATTCTTTTCCCCCGCTCCCCCCTCGCAGAGGGGTTTTCATTTAAAAGTTGCCTGAGCCCCAGCTTTGAGATTACAGTCTAGACTATATGGGTTTCCGAAAGATAAGGCTGAGAAATTGATTTCAATTACCAAAATGGAGAGGCTGCGCTTCTCAGCCTCCCGAGCATTAACCCTGGAGATCCGGGAGCTGGCGAAGAGGAATCCTGCACACAGGCACACGTGGAACCCACGACGTGCACTCGGAGCTCACACGCGCCCGCTCCCACGCAAAATCTCACTGGCACTCAGCTTGGGCAAAGGGCCCAGGCCTTCGAGTCAGGAGGCCTGGGTTCTAGCCTCTGCTCTGCCAATAGCTTGCTGTGTGATCTTGGAGACCTGCCTTTCTCCTCTCTAGGCGTCTCTTCTTGGACCACATTCCTGCTCCCGAGGGCTCATGAGGCCTGAGCTGGCTCCAGGCTGAGCAGCCGTCTCTGCAGAGAGTGTCAGCTCCCCAGGAGACCTAAGCAGACACTCAGATGCCTTAGGACTCAGTCTCGTCTCCACTCTGCCCCATGGCTAGTGTGCATGTTCCTGCACGCTGAAGCTAACAGGGCCTGTTTTAATCAGAATGAGCATTGTTAGCTGCTACAAGAGGCAGGCTTTGAAATCTCACTGGCTGGACGGATCTTTTCTTAGGCACACAAAGTCCTATGTGGGTGTATTAGTTTTCTATGACTGCCATAGCAAATGACCACAAAATCAGCAGCTTTTTAAAAATACCACTGGTATTCTCATAATAGGTGAAATGTCTGAGCTGGGATTTGGCTGGGTCCTCTACTTAGGGTAGCACAAGTCCGAAATCAAGCTGTTGGCCCTCAGGGCTGTTTATCAGAAGGCTCTGAGAAGAATTGCTCCCAAGCTCATTCAGGTTGTTGGCAGATTATAGGACTGAGGTTCCCCATTTCCTTGCTGGTTGTTGGCCAGGAGTCAGTGTCAGCTTTCAGAGGCTTCCCACATTCCCACACTCTCACATTCATGGCCTCTTCCATCTTCAGAGCCAGCAATGGCTCATCAAGTCCTTCTCAAACTACAAATCTCTCTGACTTCTCCTCCCCACATCTCTCTGCCTTCCTCTTCTGCTTTTAAGGACTCACGTGATTACATCGGCTTTCCCCAGATAATCCAGGATAATCTCCCTATCTAAGGTTATCTTCTTAGTAATCTTAATTATACCAGCAAAGTCCCTTTTGCCATGTAACGTAATACGTTCATGGGTGTAACATTAGGGGAGCCAAAATTCTGCCTACCCCAGTGTGTCAAGTGGCTCTCCTGAGTAGCTCTCCTCTAGTGGTGAAAGGGATCCAGGCTCCTCTGTCATGCAACTCTGCCCTCCTCAAGGTGTGGCCCCCAGTATTGCCACTGAAGGAAAAGAAAGGGCTGGGTAATTTCATGAGATGTCTTCAAGTGCCATCCTGGAAGGAACGTACATCAGTTCTGCCCACATCTCATTGGCTCGAACCAGTCGTGTGGCCCCAACCTAACCGCAAGAAAGGCTGGGAAACATACAGGGGCACGTGGACGTTTGTGCACATGACAGCACACAATTGGCCTCTGTCATAGGGCCCAAGCTCTAAGGACCCGAAAGGCAGAAGGTTGAGGGGAAAAGAAGAGTCTGCCATCTTGGTTCTTTACAAGGAGAAGCAGCAGGAAACTGTGTGTCAGTCTGGGATTCTCCTGTCCAGGGCCTCCCAGTGGGCTCTGCAGAAGTGTGCCAGTCCGCCTATGGGCCGAAGATCCTGAGACAAAGGGAAGAGAGGCCACCGTGTGCATTGCCATCCTCTCCTAAGTTCAGGAGAGGGAATATGAGAGACTTGCAAACTCAGGACCACATCCAGGATGCAAGACAAAGTTGTGAGGACCTCGTTGGGAGCACCTAATGTGGTGTATCTGGGAGGCTCCTGACAGTGCCAACCCCCAGTAGGATCTTCTCAGAGAGTCAGCCTGGCGCTCCTACAGAGGATTGTTCCATTGGCCATGACCACTTCTCTTCTCTTCCCTGTGCCTTCCTCAGGGTCTTAATGACCATGTCCTCTTCTCTCTTCAGGCTTCCTACCACCCCCCCATCAAGGACTGATGACAAGGGGCCACGGGGCTGCGAGGACCAAATGGAACAGACTTGGGGTAGCGCTTCTCTTCAGCCCAAGGCTTGACGTCCTTTAATAGACAGACAGGGAGGAAAAGAATGCCCAATCCACTTCCATTCCTGATCTGACCTGATTTTCTTGGGACATGACCATCTCAAAGACACGCAAAGGAATCACCATAGCTACTGTGCATGACCCAGTTAACCAGAAATCTCTCCAACCATCACCCAATCTGCTTAGCTAAGTGCAACTCATAGAGCTTTGTTAAAAAATGGGAGACTGAGTCATGGTTAGGCACGTGCAATAATCAGCAACATATCAGTGGGCAGAGTTAAGGCAGATCAGGGTAAATGACTTGGGTTAGAAACCAGAAATAAAATTAAGACATATAAACCCTGTTTGGGGGAGAGCTGGCTAAATGATTTGAGGATGGAACCCCCAGTTTTAAGGTTCCTGGGCAGCTGGGATGCTGGAAGATGAAGGAGAAATGCAATCACGAGGAAAGGACACAGGTGGTGGTTATACTTGCAAATAGAAGCTGAAATCAGTCGTGAAGGAAAGTTAGAGTAACAGGCAAGAGACTTGCAGACAGCACTCAGGCCAGAAGATTTTTTTTTGCTGCCTAAATCAACTGAATATTTTAAATCCTTTCCACCACTACAAAAGATGTTCTAAGGCAAATCAGGAGTCGTTGCTTTGGGAAGACTGTACAATCACGGCAAGACATGGGAATAAAAATCACAGGAATAAAAACACTGAAATGGTAGGCTCTGGGCCGAGGAAGCAAATACAGTCTGTACTTAAAGGAATAGTCGTAGCTTCTGCACCTCCCACCCCCCGACCCCTCCTCCCCCCCCCCCCATGAAAGTAAAGTCTGAGACAAGGGTTTGCATGTAAATAGTTTACTTGGGGAAGTAGCCCAGGGAATAGGAATTCAGGGCTAGAGAAAAGGATGAAAATCCAACACGAGTGTGCATTATCAGACTAGCCACTGCTGTGCGCATCTGGGGTTCCACCCTCCTGGGACCCTCTGAAGAGAGGAGTTATGTCGAACACATCAAAGAATTGTCCATCTGAAGATGGAAGGGGAGGGCATTTATCCACCAGTTCCTGACCCCCACTGGTCAAGGGTTGCCCCATGGGGTGGGTGTTAACTCTCTCCGGTAGTGTGTGCTGGTAAATGAGTTCTGGCTGGGGTGGAGGGAAGCCCTGATTTGTAGCATTTGCCAATTCCCATGGTATAAATACTCCTGCCAAGGCTGATTTCAAGCTGCCCAGGGTTTAACATCTGGCTAGCAAATTTTCTGAATAGGTGACAAGTAGCTCTTGCAAGCCGATTCAAGCCGGCTCCAGCACATCCCTGACTCATGCTCCCGGGTTTGCACACATATGGGTGCTGAGTGTGTTCCCACGGGGACCTCAAGCCCCAGCACAGGGAGGCGCTGGGGCAGGAAATGAAAGATGGGCGGTACAGCTGCACAAGGTGCCATCAGGCACACCTGCTTGAAGCGGGTTATGGGAGCAATAGCTGGAGTAGAAGTGGGCCGAGAGAGTCCCAGCACGGCACAGGAGTGGCCCAACACAAGATTACACCCTGAGCGAGACAGGCAGAGGGGGCGGTAGGGACCCTGGTGAGCTTATCAGGAAGCGACCAGGCCATGTCCGATGGGACTCAGGAGTGAACAATGTGAGCGGGAAACCCAGACCCCGGGAGACAAGAGGAGGGGAGGCGAAGATAGTCACCAGGGGGACTAACCCGTGAGGAGGGGCTGGTGGTTATGGACAGGACAGCACTAGTTACACCTGCAGGGGACCAGCAGGGGACAACAGCTCTGTATATACTTAAGTTAACTTAAGCACTCGACATGGCTCATCCCCTGGGTGGGATCAGTTCTCCACTCCCCCTTCTATTACCTCAATAAACATTCATTCAATCACTAAATTATCTCAAAAGTCTTTGCTCTCAATGAGGTAGCAGCATTGGCCCCAGTGAACAGAGAGCTAAGCCTACCCCTCATGGGGCAGCGAGGAAGCAGGGCCTGCCCTGCGGGCATAGTCACCTTGCCCCAGGCCATTGCTCAAGTTCCCACCTCCGAATCCCTGTAGCAGCTTGGGAGGGATGGTGGGCAAAATCCAGCCCTCCTCAGGGCTCCCAGGGCAGGGCAGGACAGGGCTGCTGTCTCAGTCCATTCAGGCTGTTGAAACAGAAGACCAGCAACTGGATGGCTTATAAATGACAGGCACGTCTCTCTCACAGCTTCCGGAGGCTGGAGTCCAAGACGAGGCTACCAGCAGTTTCACTGTCTGGTGAGGGCCTGCTCCCTGGGTCACAGATGGCCATCTTCTCCCTGCCTCCTCACCGTGGCAGAAGGGGCGAGGGAGCCCTCTAGGCTCTCTCTTATAAGGGCACTAATCCCATTCCTGAGGGCTCCACCCTCATGACCCAATCACCTCCCAAAGGCCCCACCACCACCTTCAAAGACCATTGCACTGGAGATCAGGGTTCAGCATTCAGGGAATCTGGGGAGACACAACCATTCAGTCTGGAGCAACTGCCTTGCTGGGGGAACCTCCAGGGTGGAGAACAATGCTCCTCCATCCGGCCCAGGATCCTCTGGGAATGGCTCTCACCCATCTGTGCTCCCACTGCAGGCAGGCAGGGCCACCACCAGGGTCACAGAACCTCAAAGGTGCCACCTACTGTCTTAGAGCTGGGTGTGAAAGACTACAGGTGTGACAGAAGTCACATTCAGAAAAGCCAGAGACAAGGGTCACATCCAGGCCAGGAGGCCATGGGGGTTGTGAAGGTCGACAGTTGGACATCAGCCAGGACAAAAGATGCCAGGAGCTGAGGGAGCAAGAGACATCCACGTGTCAACAGCCAAGTTCACAGAGGATAGAGGCACATGAGATAGCAGACCAGAACATCAAGGGGCATGGCTGAACAGCCCAGAAAATTCCGGCGATGGGGCTTCCAAGTGTGTAAAAGCTTGCACATGTGGGCACTCGCCTGTCCAGCCCACTGAGGACAGCGTTTGCAGGCCCTGCCCAGGGCCCGAGAGAAGGGAAAGTGTGGACCATAGAGTCCAGATTCTTCTTCCTGAAGCGCACAAGAGGAGCTCCCTTCTGCAAGCATTTACGGTCACAGAGAGAGCCAAGGACAATTTCCTTACCTGAAAGGGTCACCAAACGTAGAAATTCGGGCTCTGTCAGGGGTGTTTCCCAGGCAGAGTTCTTGCTGCTTCTCCCCCTCCCCACTGCCCACGGCCAAGACCGGGCCTGCCTGGATGGGAGTGAGTGGACACAAAAGAACAGGGCATTTCCATTTGGGGCAAACTCTAGCTCAGGCCCAGAGTGCAGGGTCCCCTCTAGAGTCTTTCTCATCTTCAGCATCTCCTCCCCTGCTTCCCAAGCCCACTGGTCTCAGTGGACTCTGCCTACTGCCCTCGGAGGGGCGACGGAGGAGGTGAAGGGAGAGCGGGAGTCAGGGAGGACGCAGTGTTCCCTTTCCGCTCCTCTGCGCCTTAATTAAGTGCTTTCATTTCCCTCCTTCCTCTCCACACAGGCCGGGCTGAGATAAGGCATTGATCCCCTCCCAGAGGAGGAGCAAGCCGCGGGAGGCCTGCGGCTCTCTCTGTGGGACAAGATGGATGGTTTATTAGCCAGCCCTTAACAGTGTGGTTTGTAACCTGAGGAAGTTCAAAGAGAAAAGAAAGGAAGGCTGAACTGGGGGCTGTCTGGGGGTCCATTTCTCCCCTCAAGGAGGGTTCTGCTCCACATCCCTGACAGCAGAGTCCAGCCCAGCCCCCCCAAGGGGAGAGCTAGGACTCAGGAATGTTCTCGAAGGAGGTCATCTCATGCAGCCAGAATGATGTTCCGTGTTGCCCGAGGCAGGCAAGGACAAGACCCCGAGCTGGGAGTCCAGAAACCTGGGCGTGGGAACCAGCTCTGCCACTGGCTAGCTGAACGACCTTCATCAAGTCTACGCCTCTCTGGGCCTCAGTTTCCCTTTTTATTAATCGAGAGGGTTGACCTGCAGCCTTGGTGTTTGAACCCGTGTGAGGCCTGTGTAGCAGGGAGGGGTAGAAGGAAAAGCCAGGGCCCCCACTCCTTCCTTAAGGCCCATTAGACCCCCTGTGTATTGGAATTTCATGTTAGCTCTGTGACATTGGGGACGCGATTGAACCTTCTCGTCTCAATGGCCTCAGCTGCAAAATGGGTGTAGGAATAGAATCAGAGGGCTGTCGGGCACTAAGACAGTTCTTAGCACACGGCAAGAATTCCATCATAATTACTTCTTTCTAAAAAACATTTTCTTGCTTTAAAAAAACAAAATGATTTGATTCAGTCTCACGACAACCCTAGCTCAGGTTACTGTCCCTGTTTTAGAAGTGACAAGACTTGACTTAGAGCAGTTAACTGTCTTGACAACAGACACACAGCTGCCCCCAACAGCCCAGGGCTGAGATCCCCTGGGTCTTTCCCCTTCCAGGGTCCAGAAAGGAGGGGTGACGGTCACTCATACACTGGCTCCCAACACTCGCCAAGGGGAAACACTCGCCATACCCAGCCAGAGAGACGGCACTTCCCAGAAGTGGATTTCAACCCACTCAGAAGCTTGGTCTCTTCTTGACCCTTGCTTGTGAAACAGGTGGGCGGGTGCTCTGTCCATTCCTAGGCAATACCCACCCTGGGAGGAGAAGCAACAAACTCCATCTCAAATTTTGGGTCAGTTTCAAAAAACTAGAGTCTAAAGCTCCAAATTGTCTTCCCCAAACGCAGATGTTGAGAATCAAGACGACAGAGTCTGCCGCAGGGGTTTTCAGACCAGATGCCATAGAACCCTAGTGTTTCTTGAAGGAGTTTTAAAGGGTCAGCCAGGTGTATGATGTCACTAAACAGGGCTCCCGACCCCCATGTCCCCTCTCTGACCACAACTCAAATAGAACGTCTCCCCTTCATGTGTTTTACGTTTGAGGTGTCCGTATGAGATTTCACTTTCTAAAAGATTCTGTAGCTTTTTAAAAGTTTAAAACTCCCCTTTTAATGGGAAAAGCAAGGGGCAGGTAGCCAGAAGCCTGATTCCAGCCCATCTCTGTCCCATGAACTTGAACACATCCCTTCCTCTGTGTGTACAGAGGACTGGGCAAGGGGGTTTCTCTCTGAGGGGCATTTCCCCCCATGGGTCTCCAGTCCAGCTTGCCTCCCCAGGCCGCTCTGCAGGGTGGGGGTAAGGCCAGGTGACGGGGGAGCCACATCCCCAGCAATCCTCCCTGCATGTGTCCCCAAAGCCACAGGAGGACTAATAAAGCCTGGTGTTGTTTTCTTCCTCCTCTCACTCCAGAAATATTGATACTGGCTTGCCAAACAGAAAAACAATTCTTCTGTCCTTATGGCGGAAGGAGGACAAGGAAAATGAACCTGCTCGTTAGCAAGGCCACCTGAGACGCCCCCACCTCGCTCCTCTGTTCTCCAGGACAGCTTGGAGACACAAACTAAAACACAGATGGAGAGATATGCATCTGTTTGCATTCGATTTGTGCCCGAAGTTCCCAGCTCTTGCAATGGAGAGCCGCAGTCCGACATGCCGGACCAGGACCGGGGTGGTGGAGGAGTGATGGCAGCCTGTGAGGTGCAGTAATTATAAATCAAGGGCTTCTCCCTAATATCCAGGCCCCTGTACTGTCTCCTTGGTGATTAAAGCAACACAAAAAAGTCAGGGCAGGGTGGCTGATTTAAAGAGGCACTGGTGAGGACGGCCTCTTCCCAGACCTCAAGGAGAATCTGTCTCCATCAGGAATAGGACACAATGGCTACCCTTTACTAAGTGCCTACTGTGCGCTGAACTCGGGGCATCAGAGACTTTATCTCAATAAATCTCTCCCACAGCCCTGAGGCAAAAGGGGAATCGTGAAAGCTCCATTTTACAGCTGTGGAAACTGAGGCTCAGTGAGGGTTGGAATTTGCTCAAAGTCATGAAACTCGAGGCAAATTCTAACCAGATCTGTCTCACCCCAAATCCCACAGCCTACACTCTTCACCACTCCCCTGTTGCCTCCCAAGTTCCAGAGTCCATGGATACGAAGACTTATAATAAATTATACTTTGTCGAGTGCTTACTGTGAGCCAGACACACTGCTCTAAGCGTTTTCGGCTATCTCATTTATTCAACAAATTAGGAGGTATGTACTAGTGTCCCCATTTCACAGATGACAAAACTGAAGCGTGAAGAAGCTGAGTCACCTACACAAGATCACACACTTGGTTAGGAATGGAGCCGCGACTCAGTATTCTATAGACTGACCATTTCCTGTCAGTCTTACGGCCAGTGGGTGGGGAGGACTGAGCTGGGACCCTGTGGGCAGCTGGACATGGCTGCACGCCCTGTTGCCGACTCTCTTAGTGATAAGCAGGGGGCAGAACTGTCCTCTTACACATGAAACGAGGAGTTTAAAAAGAAGCTGTCACAGAGGCACCGAGATATGACAGACGCTGTGTGCCAAGTGAGGGGCCTCACCAAGCCTCCATCCTGGCGTCTAACTCCCGCCAGGGAAATCTAACCAGAAAAGACTCCGACGGAGAGGAGGCAGCTGCCCTGGGGGTGGCCTGCTCATCCAGAGCATGTGGGGCCAAAGGCTGTGCAATTGTTTACTGCAGATCCAGGGGAAAGCGAAGAGCTCGGGGTCACAGTAAGTCCTGCTGGGAAGCGAAGGGACTCACCCCCGGGAGCTGAGAGGAAGCAGAAAGAGATGCACACCAGCCAGCCCCCGAGAGTGCCAAGCCTTGTTCAGACCAGAGCAAGGAAGGCATTTCACTGGCCCCCTTTCCTTCCTCCATCTCCTTCCCGAACCCTGGAGGGGTCAGTTACAGCAGCCACATCTCGTGTCCCCTACAACCTGTCAGCCACTCTGGCTTGGGGAGGGGAAAGATTTGATATTGAATCACACTTGAAATAGAGATTAATAGCTGGGACCATACATTCCAATTTTGGAACTGAAACCTGCTTTATGCCTGAAAGTGACTTTTGTAAATGGATTTATTACCTAAAAGTCAGCCAATAGGCCATGGGGATGAAATTTAAAAGGATAATGGGAGATACAAATAAAGTCTCATTTTGTTTACATCCTACAAATTGTCATTTCTCAATGTATCACTTCTACCTGCCAAATTCAGGATTCTGCTGGATGAGGCAGCCAAAAGTACAGATAAAGAGATCCAGAAGCACAGCCCAGAGCAAAAGGACCAACAGGATTCATCTCCCAACGGCACCATGCGGGTTAGGCAGGACCTCTGTGCCAGGCCCCGGGCTGGGGTGTGTCAGGAGAAGCAACAATGTAACCCTCAAACCATGTCAATAGCAACTCTGGGAGGGGTCCAAGGAGGCTGCACTTCCCAGCTGGCCTGGTTCTCCCCTTGAGACCTCCTGTACCCCTCACTAGCTGCAGGAGGCTGAGACAAAGCTTTGGAATTTACCTAATGTCTCAGCTCAGCCTTACTCTGCAGACAACTGTAAATCATTGGAAGTGTTTAAGCGAGAAGGCAGCTGGGACTTCAGGTACCTGAGACCCCGCGGGTCAACAGGGCTAGAGAGGGGGCCTTGGTGTCTCAGGGGAATGGCTTCTGGCTGCTTCTGGGTCACATCTGCCCATCCACCCACCCTCTAGTCCAGGTTAAGAGCTTTTGTAACTTCCCACAGCCAAACTTTAGACTGATCTGGACCTCTCAGGGCCCAACAACAGGAGCTAGAGCTGCCCAGGCCCCCCAAGTGCGCAATTCCTGACGCAGCTGCCCTTGCTGCCTCCAGCCCCTGAGACCTCCTGGCCTGAGCAGGAGAACCACAGTGCAGACCCCAGCATCTCCCTATATGCCAAGACGCAGTGTCTGCCTGGATCTGGGGGAAGCGGGGTGACCAGCCGTCCAGGCAGGGCGAACCAGGAGGGATGAAGGTGGCACATGTCCCAGAGCCCATATCCCTTGAGACTCCAAGGAGAGAAAGGTGAGCCTGGCATCTCCCCCACAGGCCTGCTGAACACAAAGAAGAACAGAGAGTGTTCTCTGTGGGCGTGAGCTCCACCCAGCTCCCAGCCACCCAGCTCCAGCCCAGGTCTCAACATCAGCACCAGCTCCAGGTAGGGTCCACCACCCTGCCCTAGAAACATGCTCTCATCTACCACTTACCAGCCCTTATGCAAGTTACTTAACCTCTCTGCTGTCAGTGTCCTCATCCGTCAAACAGGTGTGATAACAGGACCTTCCCGATACGTCTTGGTAAGTGAGTGAACACAACAGTGGCTAGCTAGCACCCGTTTGCCCCCAGTCCTAGCACGGACTCCAGCCCTCGCCCACTTCCCTGCTTCCTGGGCTCGGAGGGCTGGCGTAGCGTACTTCCCTCCCCTCCCTCCGGGGTGGATTGGTTTGAATGTGATCTGTAATCTCCTGAAAGGCCCCGGAGGGACCCATCGTCTCCTTCTAAGGAGCATTAACTCAAACCGCAAGCAGCTCTCCAAGCCTGCGGGGAGGCCAGCTCCCTGGGGAGCCCTCTTGACTGCCGCGGAGGAGCGGGCGGCCCGTTTTCCAGCTTGGGAGTGGGAATCGCTTGGCAGCGGCCCCCAGCCCAGCCCCATGCATGCCCAGGAGCCCACCACCCCTCAGAGGCCCCTTGCCCGGAGTCCACCTTGCAGAGCTGGTTTCCTGTGAGGAGGAAATGGCTGCAGAGCCACCTGGGCAGGTACAAGATGGCCCGAAGCCTCCTCCCTTCCTAGGGTTGGAAGCCGCCCTCCACCTTCCGGCAAACGGATTCCCTATGAGTTTGACCACCCTGCCCAGGAGACTCTGCTTCTCCTGTCTTCCTCTTGGGGTGGAGCCGAGGATTTCCCTAGGAACTAGCTCACTGGGGCCCTCATGTCCCTGGCTGCTGCCCCACCATCCACCTGCCCGTGCCAGTCACAGGGCTCAGGAGCAGCGGGAATCACCACTTGTGGGCTCCTCCCTCACCAAGACCAGCAGTCACGGGGTAAAATCGCAGCAAACACCCAGGGGCCCTCACACGGGCCACGCCCAGGGCCTGTTCCATCCTCCCAGCAGTCCTCCGAGCTCGTATCTCCTTCCTATCACTGCTGTGTTACCACGAGGCCCAGAAAGTTCACGCAGGTTCCCAGGGGCACAGAGCTAACAAGGGCAGCCCCTCAGCCTCTCTCATTTGGGATGGGGGAGGAGGGAGCTCCGCCCACCAGCAGGTAAGCCTGTTAGAGGTCTGCCAGCCTGTCTACCGACTCCCTGGACAGGGCCTGCCAGCCTCTGCCCAGCTCCCAGCAGTGGGATGTCACGGGCTGAACCTGGAGACCCCGCTCCAGTCCATCCCTGCTGTGTCCAGAGCCCCCTACCTCTTATTCCAGGCCTGAGCTGGGGTCCTGCTGGGCCAAGAAGTGACTGAGCCCCAGGGAGGAAAGAGAATAGAGCCAAGTAAATGATTCCCTGCCCCGCCCCCTCCCGATATGCGCAGATGCAGGTTGCCACTCAAAAAGCAATCTCTCCAAACGTTGAAAAACTGCCTGCAATTTATATCTTGTGCTTGACAGAGCATCTCCAAGTCATTTCCTGGCGCACACAGTACAGACTCCTGAGCCCAGGGGGCTGCTCCGCCCCTGGCCCAGGTCACTAGGTGGGGTCCCACCATGGGGGAGGGGAGGGAAGAAGGTGGGGAAATCCCCTTTGAGACCCTTCTCACCTTGGAGGGGCTCAGAGGGAAGCCCCAGAGGCCAACAGCTGCAACCTCAGCCGGGGAGTTACAGAGCCACAGACAGAAAAGGAATCTGCTCCTTGATTCCTCCACAGACATTGGAGTAAGCCCCATCCCCGCTCAGGGGAAACAGACGATTCTAACGCCCAGTGTGCTGAGCTCTAAGATAGGGAGCCTGAGGACCCAGCGACTCAAAGAAGAGGTGTCAGCTTTCCTTCGCCAAGCTGAAACAGAGAAAGGAATTCCAAGTGCAGGGCACAGCATGGTCAAAGGCACAGAGGTGTGAAAGAGCCTGAGTGTCGCAGGAGGTGAGGCTGGGGGATGGGCAGAGATTAGGGAGGCCCCTGGCTCCAGGAGCTAGCTGACCCTTGAAGTATGTCCAGAGGGCCTTCAAGCAGAAAGGGACATTGATGGGGGGACAAAGAGAGGCAAAGAGGCCAACCAAGACAGGAGAGAGGCCCCTCAATGAAGAGATAGGGTTACCGTGGAGACCTGGCGATCTGAACGTCTGTGTCCCACCCCCCCACACTCCCCCACCCCCACGCCCCCATCCATTCCCACCTCATCTCCTTCCACCCTCCCCTCGCACACTACCCCTAGCCACACTCACCTTCCGGTCTGTTTGTGAGCCTGCCAAGCTCGTTCAGTCCCCAGAACCTCGGCCCGGCTATTTCCCCTGCCTGCAACGCCCTTCCCACAGATCCTCGGGTGGCTGGCACCTCCTCCTAATGCAGGTCATCGTTTAATGTCACCTCCTCTGGGAGGCTTCCTCTGACCTCAATATCTAACAACGCCTCCCTCTGCCCCATCAGCCTTTTTCATTGTCTTCAGAGCATTTACCGTCTGAAATTAGCTTATCATGGTTTTACATCATTATTCTCTGTCATCTTCTTGGAATGTTAAGCTCCATGGGAGCAGAGGCCCTGTCTGGCTTGTTCTGGGAGGTATCCCGGAGCACCTAGGAGGGTGCCTGGTGCATAGTAGGCACATTAAACATCTGCCAAGTGTATTGACAGGCCCTTCGTCACAGCCGCTGAGATTCGAGCTCCCTGTTCAGAGCCGGGCTCTCGGCCTGCAAGTCCCAGCCCTGGTCATTGTCTGTGCGGTTCCTTCTGCAATTAATCATGTTCTGTCGGTAGTACCCTTTGTGTTGTCATTGGAGCCCGCATCTCATCCATCTCTGTCTCGCCCCAGGGCCCGGCGCATAGTAGGTGCTCAATCAGGGGTTCCCTGTCATTAGCCCTCGCCACCTCCCCCTTGTGAGTGATGGGCTCAGCAGCAGACATTCCAGAGGGCTGAGCAGACAGCCCCTCCCCGACCCCTGCAGGTCTGGAGCAGAGGGAAGGAGCGGAAAGGGGGCAAGTCAGAGAGGGGCAGCTGAGGGGAGTGGCTCAAAGAGGACCAGCATTGTCAAGGACTTGCCATCCTGCCCTGAGGGAAAGCTTCCTTCTGGGGCAGCAAAGCAGCTGTGCAGCCAGAAAGACACAGGTCTTATTCTCCAAAAGCCCCGATTCCAGCTCAGGAAACAGCTCCACCACTTGGAGCTGGGTGACCTTGGGCAAGCCAATTCACCTCTCTGAGCCTCAGGTCTCCCATGGGAAAAACCACAGTGTGGTGGGGAAGAGCAAAGGCTGTTGTGAACAGAGAGTAGCTAGAACATGCCTGGCACCTGGTGGGGGCCCTGTAAATGCTAGCAATAAAAATAATAATAGTGATAACTAGTACATATGAAGAGCTGACTCAGTGTTAACTACTTTGCTTTCAAGGTTGAATTTAGTCTTCACAACAGCCCTGATAGAGGTAACTTTTTTTTTTTTTTGGTGAGGAAGATTGGCCCTAGGCTAGCACCTGTGCCAATCTTCCTCTATTTTGTATGTGGGACCCTGACACAGCATGGCCTGATGAGTGGTGTGTAGGTCCACGCCCAGGATCCGAACCCGTGAAACCCAGGCTGCCAAGCAGAGTGCACGAATTCAACCACTATGCCACCATGCCAGCCCCTAGAGCTTCTATCATTAATACCATTTTGCAAGTAAGGACCAGGGGATCCAGAGAGGTTGAGGAACTTGCCCCAGGCCACAGAGCTGGCAAGTAGAAGAGCCAAGATTCGAACCCAGGAATTCTGGCTTCAGAATCCACCCTCTCAAGTTGACATTATTATTGCCAGCACAACACAAAACTGAACTAAAGCCCAAGCTTAACCTCTTGAAGCCTCAGTTTCCCTGTGTATAAAGTGGGTATGATACCCTGCCTGCCCACAGGGGCATTAGGATCCAGGCCCAGGTAGGAAAGCGATTGGGGCGCAGTGGGCCCTGGGTAAATGTCAGTGGGCTCTGCTTCCCGTGC
The DNA here is from genome assembly GCF_041296235.1 of Equus asinus. NCBI lineage: Eukaryota > Metazoa > Chordata > Mammalia > Perissodactyla > Equidae > Equus > Equus asinus. Next base: position 86,048,240 of record NC_091794.1, read on the forward strand.
CCAAGGGAGCAGCAGCCAGCCGGCTCCGAGAGCTCCGAGCGGGAAGCTGCATGGAGAACAGAGCCAGCTGAGAAAACAAGTGTCCGCTGCTCATTTGGTAAATGGGATTTGGTTAGAAAGATGAACGCTGCCACTTCTGGCTAATGTGTCATGTAAATTCTAATGATAATACAGCTCCCGCGCCCACGCCCGCCCCGTGCCCGCCGCCTCTGCCACCGCCGCTCAATTATCTCCCGAGGCTCCTGGCAGAATCCATGCTTCACTGGGATCCTCGCCCCGGCCTGCCTTCCCCAGCCGCAAATAATGAAAACCCGCCTCATCCGCGAGATTGCTCACTTACATTTTCTATTAATTTTTTCCTTTCAGAGGAAAAATGAGAGGAGCTGGGGAAGGAGGGGATAGGGGGCGCGGGGCGGGGTGATCTGCAGCCTTTCCAGGCCCAGTGAGCTCTGTCCGAGGGACACAGGGCCAGCGTGGGGAGGGGTGGTGAGGACTGGGAAGACGCCAGCATCACAGCCTCAATCATGGAATCCCTGAGACAGAGGAAGCTCCCCCAGTCAGTGGGGCCCAGAGGTCAGAACCAAGACCCTTGGGTGGGGGAAGGAGCACTGGACTAGGAGTCAGGAGTAGAGGTTCCAGTCCTTCATTCACTGGCTGTGTGACTTTGAGCAAGTCACTTAACCTCTCTGGAGGCAGTTCCTTCATCTGGAAAAGGTGGGTAAGCTGGTTGGCTGGTGTCAAGGTCCATCTTGGGCTGACTGGCTGTGATTCTTAGTCTCGGGGACAGACTTCAGCTTCTTGCAAGGAAGGACTTCTCAGCAGACAGGAAGGGGCTCCGTGAGAAGTGATGAGTTCCCCATCAAAGAAGGTATTCAAGCTATGACAGGAATGTACAGAGACTCGCCACTCTCTCTGGCAAGGTTCTGAGTCCAACCCCAGATACTTATGCAGAATCTGATGGTTGGGGCAGAATGGAGAGTGGGGAGGGCAGGGAGAATGGTCCCCATTCTAGAGAAAGGAAAGCTTGGGGAGGGAGAGCTCCACCCCAGGTCCCACCCAGTGTCCTGAGTCTGCGAGGGGCCAGGAAGAAGCTGCTGTCACTTTTAGAGCCAGTGTCTTCCATGTGCTAGAAATGGTGGATAAAGCCTGGAACCTGACCACAGTTTGTCTTCAGGGAGCTATTTACACTCCACTGGAGTGGAAGGGGGACCTACAAACGGGTGATTGCTCTGAAAAGAGTACATAAACGAATGAAAAAAGCACAGGAGGTCATAGCAGCAAGAGAAAGACACCCACCCATCGCCAGGGAAGGCCTCCTGGAGGAGGTAGCATTTAAGCCAAAAGGCCCTAGATTGGGCAAAGGCAGCCTAGAAGATTCTCTAACCTGTAAGAAAGCATCTAGTATACAGTGGGCACTCAATAAATGTTGTGACTCCACCACCTCCCCAACCCAGAAACCCAGGGTGGCTGGCTTCATGAGGCCAGGAAGTGGACTCAGTCTTGCATGGCTGGAGAAGGGACTATCTTGGCTGTCCCAGACTCCATGTGGCCTGGCCCCTGTCCCTGTGCACACCTCCTATCCATCCGGGAGGGACAAGCACCACCTCACTGCCCTATGACGAGGCCAGCACAACCTCCTTACCCCCCATCTCTGCTTCTGAGACTGCCTGGTGAGGCCACTGTCCACCAGGCCCACAGCCAAGTGGCCTTCCCCAAAGGAAGCAGCCTCTGCCAGAGTCAGAGGTAGCCTCAGCCTTGACCATGCTGGGGCACCCAGGCAGGGAGGTCTATGCAAGAGCCCAAGGGGCCCAAGGCAGGGCCACACACACACAGGGCTCAGCACGCATTTGAAGAGAGAGTGGGGGAGTAGGCGACAGAATTGTACTTACAAGCATAAACACGATGCCATTTTCACAAAGAAAAATCATAAAACCCTACGGTCTTATTTGTATGTATATGGGGAAGGGTCTGGAAGGACACACTCAAAACCGTGGACTGTGGCTGCTCCTGGAGAGCGGGCCTGAGAAGGAGAGGACATTCACCCTGTACTCCAGAAACTTCCGAATTCTGATTTTATAATGAGGAGGCATTACTTTTGTAACTTTAACAACGACTTTTAAAATGAAAGAAATGTTTAAGTTTTTGTAGACTAATTAAAAATTAAATCTGTATCAGAGAAGATTCCCTTCTCCTCTGTTCCCCCATCCAGTAACTGTCCTTGCCAGGAAGTCCTTCTGGATATCAAACCTAAGTGCCTCAAGACATAACGCTCACTTCTTGGGCTATCTCCAAGAGAGAGGAGGAGGGGCTGGCAGAACCCTCCGGGCCACAGCCTGAGCACTGGCCAACACAGCCTCCACGGCTGCCCTGGGAGCCGCCCCCAGCCCCACGGAAGTGAAGAGGAGGAGGGGGACAGGTTGGGCCTGGCCCCCCTCTGGAGAGAGCGCCCCACCTCCCAGGAGGGATTTTCCTGGCAGAAGCAGCCCCTTCAGCTCCCAGGACGCGTGGGATGCCTCCAGGCCCAACATATGTGGATCTTCTAAAACAGGGACAGAAAAGGAGGAAAAATAAAGTCTGTTCCCCCAGGTCTGTTTTCTCAACATGCAGAGGCCTCCAGAAACGCTTCCCACAAGAGGCACAGGGGTGGGGACCAAGATTCAGAGGCAGGGTCCAGTGTACAGATGGGCAAACTGAGGCCCACTGGATGAAAAAGGACGCGCTCTCCATCACCCTGCACAGTGGGCTAGAGGCAAAACCAGGACTGGCAACCTCTGGATTGGAACATGAGGAGAGGGAGACTGTGGGCCTAAGAAGGGGTGAGGGTAGGGAAGTGAGAGCTGGGGAGACCGGGAGTTGCAGAGAGAAAGCTGGAGAAGCTGGGACTGGGTTGAAGAGGGGAGGAGGAGGCTGCCCCGGGCCAGACTCCAGAAGGCCCTTTGAGGGTCACAGGGGAGCTCCTGGGCCCCACGTCACGTGCCGTTGGCAGAGAGTAGACATCATAGGTGCTGCCCACCCCATTCCTCCCCCGTCCTGGCAGGTGGTCGGATTGCCCTTCCTGTCATTGGAAGTGAGGCACACAAGTAGTTCTGGCCCCTTCTGTTAGTGGTGTGGTCACTCCCGGGCCAGAGCGTTTAAGTGCCAGCACACCCTCCAGAGCTCTCTTGCCCTCTGCCCAGCAAGGGGCAGAATCCAAGATGGTGGCTGCTCTGTCAGCCAGGTGACTGAGACGAAGAGAGTGACGGTGATGAACAGAGGCTCTGCTGACCCTCGTTGGTCAGTAGAGATGAGAAATAAGTCTTTGTTGTTTTTAGCCACTGAGAAGTGGGGAGTGTTTGTTATGGCAGCACAACCTGGCCTGTGCTGACGGATACACAAAACACCAGCTTTGGAACCAGTGGCCCAGGTTCAAATCCCACCCACTCCACTGACTCTCTGAATGGCCGCGGGCAAGTCCACTTCCCTCTGGTCCTCTGTGTCCCCTCTTAGAAAAGTAGAGGAGCCGTGCCTGAGATTCCTTCCAGCTCTCAGAATTCCTAGGACTCTCCACCCTTGCCTTAAAAATCTCCCCGCCCCTGGTCAAGATCACCCAGGAAGGTTCCAGGGAGACAGCGTGTCTCTGGGCATGCCCAGAGGGAGGTCTTTCTATGGCAGTGGGATGTTCTCCCCTCCTTGCTGCTCATCAGCATCACCTGGGGAGCTTTAAAAACGCAGGTTCCTCAGCCTGACTCACAGAGATTCAGATGCGGGAGGTCTGACGGGGTGCCTCTGCTGCTGGGTTTGGGAAGCTGCAGACCAGAGAACCCCCAATGGGTCTCCACAAGTCTGGCAACGGGGAGGCTGGACTGAACGGGCCACACCCAGCCCTGGATCCCCACAGAGCCCTCTGCCTGTCTTTTTTTCAGGGGTCAACATCCCCATCTCCCTCCTGGGGCTCCGGAAGGGTGGCCTCCTCAGGCAGTCCTGGCTACATTGTAGATAAAAGCAGAACGGGGCACTCAGTAATGCGCTGGAACCCAGCTCACCTGCGCCACCCTGTCGCCCCCAGCCGGGTGCCAGCTGGATAAATGTAGCTTGGAGGCCTGACTCCTCCTACCAGGTCCCTCCCTACCAGGTCCCCCTCCATCCTCCTCTTCTCTCTTCCTCCATCCTCCCCAACCTCCCACTGGGCCAAGGGAAGAAAAACACCAAAGTGTGAATTTCTGATTAAAAACCAGCCTCTGCTTATTGCCTTAGTTCTTCTTGCAGGAGGAAAAAGAGTTCAGCTCGTGTGTGCATGCACACGTGGGCTCAGCTGTGTGTGTGAGTTACTGATTTGGGGGGGGGGTGTGCCTGTAAATAGATGTGTGTGAACGTCTATGTGTCTGTTAGAGCCGAAGGTGTGAGAGTGTGTGTACCCCATTGTCTGTAAGTATATGGTCTGGGTGAGCATATGTATCTGGGTATATCTTGTGTGCAGGTGTGTGTGTGAGTGTGAGCGTGTTCAGACGTGTCCCTTAATGCAGGAAGAGCCTTCTAGTTAAACTAACACCATCAGTTTAGGGTAGTGGGTTAATCAAAGGTTAGTTCTGGGAGAAATCATTAAAAAATTACACACCTTCCCAACTCCAATATTTTATTTCAATAAAAGTAAAAGCATATAAGCTTTGTGCCTTTTTAATTTTCTTTAGTGCAGGACCAAAGGTTCCCCTTTGCCTGTGGGTCTGCTGGCGGGAGCGGTGTCATCTTTCTTGGGTAAACTAAACCCATAACGCACCATCCTCGATTTCCAATTTCAATTTCTCTAAAGTGGAGCACGAACTTAAAAGACACTTGTAAAGTGATGTGAGTGCCGAATCTTCTAGATTTTCACAATTCTGTTTCCCATCTTATCTTACCATTGCTTTTCCACACCTAATTTGACAGCAATATTTTTAGCAATTCACCTTGATAGAGTCTTTCTGAAGACGTCCATTTCGTTTTATAGAAACAACAACTTTTTGTGTTCACAATATTTTGTTTTACTTATTATTTAATTGAATTAACAACTTCCATAACAAGTGCCACTGGCATAAATGAATTTGGAAGCAAATGCAAATGACCTTTTGTAAGCCCGTAATTCAGCCTGTGGGAGCAGAAGCCAGTGGACTAGCATATTAGACACAAGCCGCGCGGGCGGGCAAGGTCTGCATGGGGTGGATGTTTTATAGAGAAAAAAACGAACCCCAGGCGAACAGTGGAGGGAAGACGAATGAGAGGAGCCTCCTGTCAGTGTAGGTCTGCTGAGTGTGTGTGTGTGTGTGTGTGTGGATGTGTGAGAAAAAGAGAGAGAGGGAGAGCATATGTGCCCAGATGTTGTTGGGAGCACATCTGTGTGTCCCAGTCGCTTACCCCCAACAGACAAGTCCCAGCCCAGACCACAGGGGACCATGGTCATCCACCCAATCATCCATCTGTGGCAGATGACAGTGATGTTGGTGGTGGCTGGGTCCTCTTCTTAAGTGAGCTGGGCCCGGGCTGTTGGTGGCGTGATCTGTGTCCCTGGCAACATGACACAGCTGCGGGGGGGGCAGAGCCTGCAGGTCCTGAGCACCTGCTCCATGCCATTTCTGTGTGCTCCTCCTACAGCCTGTGAGATGGAAATCCTTCTCTCCCCCCGCCACAGATGAGGAACTGAGACCCTGGGAGGTGAGGGGCTTCCCTCGCTGGACAGGGGTGACATTATGCTGCAAACACAGACCCACCCTGGCCAGGACAGCCCCCCAAGAGATTTAGAGACCTCTGATTTCCCCTGAAGCATTGCTGAGCCCTGTCATGGACACCAGCCTGCTCCTCACGGGCTTCTGTGGAGCTGGGGGAGGCGGGGGGGGGGGAGGCAGGGAGGCCCACTGCTGGGTGCCCAGGGGATGGGGAGGGGGCTGGAGACAAGCTGGCACCCGCTCCTAGCCAGACCAGGGCTCGTCTTAGCAAGGCTCTCTGGATGCTTCAAAGCCGCCAAGCACATCCCCTGGGCGCTGGATGCTCCCATCTTCCTCAGGAGGGAGGAGGAGGGGTTCTTCTTGCCCGTTTCACAGATGAGGAAACAGAGCCCAAAGAGGCAACCCCAGCAGGGAGTGAAGCTTGGGCGTGACCCGCACACATGTCTGCTCGCTTCCACCCAGACTCTCAATGCCTGGCAATTAATAAGTGCATGACAAAATGCGTTCTACTGACCAGAGTTGCCAGATAAACAACAAATAAGTTTTTAGTAACACTATGTCCCAAATAGTGCATGGAATATATTTCTACTTAAAAATTCCTTTGTCGTTGGATATTCAAGTTTAACTAGGCACCCTGCATGTCTGTTGGCTAAATCTGGGACCCTACAATGACCCCCTCCCACTCACCCACCAACCCTCATGGGCAGACACGGGGAAAGGAGAGTCAGCCCCCCACCCCTCCAGAGAAAGAGCTGACGACCCGATGGGAAAGACTCGGGAGGACCGAGGCGTTGACTCAGACAGCCCTGGGTCCTCCCTCCTTGGTGTGTCACCTTGGCCAAGTCTCTTATCCAACTAGTCTTCATGGACTGGTTATGAGTATTACATAAAATAATGCATGCAAAGCGCTGTGTCCTGTGTAAACGTTCAATGGAAGGGAGCCATTATTTTATTATTATTATTATTTACCAGGTGGGGAAATCAAGGCTGAGAGAGAGAAAGTGACTTGTAGCAGACCAGACAGATGCCTATACTCAGGGTTCCTGTGTCCTGGCCCTGGGCACTGCCCACTGCCCAGCTGCTTTACTGCTTTGTGGCCAAGACGCTGGTGGCTGGCTGGGCAGTCAGGGCTCAGTGACCTGTCCTTGAAGGTTCTCCATCTCTAAGCAGCTGCCTCCCCAGCACCCTGGGGCACAGCAAGCAACTCAGAGCCCCGTAGGTTAGACTCACCCACTGCTCCCATCACAGAGCACCCAGAGACTGGGGATGGCCCTTAGTCGCCTCTCCCCTGTGATCAGGGGCTGCCTCCCAGCCCCCAACCCTGGGAAGTTCAGAGAGGAGCTGGATGACAGGAGTGAGGAGGGCACTCCCATCCAGCCATCTCCAGGAAACCAGGAGGCCTGCGGCTCCTCGGCCCCCACCCTCACATCCAGGTTACTTCCAGATGCAACTGCCCAGAGAACCTGGGACTTTGGAGCCTCTCCTGGGGTTGGGAGGGACTGAGAGAAGAGAAGATGGGGCCCCCACCCCGCATCGTTGAGCCATCCCTGCCTGGGGCTCCACAGGGGGCCTGGCCAAGAACTCTGCCCCCTCCAGCTCCTTTCCTCCCTCCCCCTCCCCCAGCACCCCATCTGGAACCCTAACGAGCTGCTGACGGTCCCCATCTGCTCCTCTCTGGCTTCCTGGGGAAAGGGAGAGAGAGGAGGGGACGCCATGAAAGGTGGAGCAGAGGGAACAGAGTGGGTTTCCGTCTCATGCTGAGCCAAGCCCCGTCTCATGCTGGGGGGCTGCCCGTCATCTCCAGCCTGCATGGGTGCCCGCTGCCCTGCCGCCTAGACCTCTTCACCCGTTCCCTGGAGGCCCCACTCCTAAAGGTGACAGAGTCTTTGAGAGAAGAGGTTGCAGCCACTTTCTGTCCTGCCCAGACCCCCAGATCCAACAGCGAGAAATCTTTAGCTCCCAGAGGGGCTGTCTCAAGAAGAGAAGGGACAAGCCTTCCTCCCTAGGCCAGGAATTCCCAAAATAGCTCCTCCCCCATCCTCTCTGCACCCCACCTCCCCCACCCCACCCCCACGCCGGGTGCCCAGGACTTCTGCCTTAGCCCATCCTTCCCAGCCCAGCACCCTCCTGGCATCTGCTCCCCGGCTCCTGCTCGCCAATGCTGCCATCTAGAGGTGAGATGGGGCACTGCAGGAACTGTTGCATGGCCCCGGAGCCCCAGGGGTCCAGGCCCACCATGGAAGGCTGGACCAAGGATGGTAAGGCCCAGACACCTTGCCCGGGAGGCCCTGGGAGAGGTCACTTCATCCATCCCCCTGCTTCCAGGTAGCCATGTGGCCATGAGCTGTTACCTGGTTCCTTGCTCTCTGGGTGACCCCATCCAGGAAACTCAGGGCCCACAGGAAGAGAAACTTCTGTGCAGGCACTTCTTATACGTCACCTCCTCTGAGTCTCACGGCAGCTGCCCTGTGGATAACGTTGCTCCGTCTTATGAAGGAGGACTCAGGCCCAGGCAGGCAGAGGGAACCATTCGTTCAGAGCCATTGACGCCCCCACCTCAACGGGAGCAGTTTTTCTGACTTGTTTTTTCGGGGTTCACTCAGCGCCTCAAAGTTTCACCGATGTGCCAGTCGGTGCTGGAGGGGCACCCAGTGTGTGCCAGAGTCTGTGCCGGGCCCCGGGCAATCCAGAGACGTTGCAGACCCTGCCCTCGCCCTGGGCATGCTCACTATGGTGGGGGAGGTGGGGGAGCAGGACCCCTGGCCTGGCCCACTCACCAGGGAGTCACCTGAGGCATGAGGCATGAGGGCCCTGTGAGAAGTCACCAGCTGTGACAGCCGTGCTAACAGACATCAACGGCCAGGATGGACCCTTCGGCAGCTCCTGCCTCTCAGGAGTGCTCTGTCCTGGGCTGTCCTTCAGAGCTGCCCAGTGAGGGACAAGGAGAGGCCACCATCCACCAATCCTCTCCTCCAGAGGATCCAGCCTCTCCCAGAAGCACATGGGACCAACCCCCAGCCCCCTAGCCAAACTGGAGAAACCCCGGAGCCTGGCACACAGTAGGTGCTCAGCCAGTTTTTGAAGAATGAGTGAGTGAGTGCATTAGGGGCTGTTCACACTGGAGCTCCCAGCTATATAAGGATGGGTCTACCTCCCAATCCATCCCTCCCCCATTTGGGGCTGCCCTCCCCAAAATGGCCAACGAAGTCCCTAGAGTAAAGGAAACCCAGGAGAATAGGATTCTAGTCCCTGTTCTGCTTCTCACTGGCTGTGTGACCCATGGCGAGACCCCACTCTCTGGGCCTCGGTTTCCCCCTGTGTGTAAAGGGCAGCTGGACTAGGCAGGAGGCCTCTAAAGTAGGCAAGAGGAAGGACCTTGGTACTGGGGAGGAGGTCTAAGCCCACCCAGCCGCCCTGCCTCTCTTGCCCCTTCCGTACCTCCTCACCCAGGGTCAAAGGTGAGGCCATGAACTAGTGCCCCATGGAGACTCAGAGGAATTGCTGCTCATTACGCTTGTGTGTGCCCCCCACATACACAAAGCACACGTGTGTACAAGCATGCACATACGTGCATGGAGCCACATGCGCACACATGTGGGTGTCCAAGTGCCCACGTACACACGCCTGTGTCTGCACACCGCACGCTCCAGCGCGTGCCCTCTGCAGAGCCTCGGGAACAAGTTTAGGGACGCGCTGAAGTTATGAAATTGATTTCTCTGGGAACACTTGGAATTAGTTTTAATTATCTTTATCTTTCTTCCAATTGTGCTCTCAGCCTTCTCCTCGCTGTTTAATCCGTTGCTATCGACTTCCCCGTAGGCGCTGGGGAGGGGAGTTGGGGGGTGGGGGAGAGGGTCATTGTGTTCATTTTCAGAAAAAATAAACAACAGTAACAACCACCCTCACCCGCCTCTTCCTCTGCACCGGAGAAACCAGCCCCTCCCAGGCAATCAGCAAGGCGTCCTGCACACACACACACACATATGCAATGGCCAAACCTCAGTCTCCAAGGAAGCCCCATCTGGAAACCCTCCCTGGCCGAGAGAAGAAGGGGCTGAGATGTGATGTGTCCAGATGTCAGCATCTCACAAGTTGGGTTCTTCACAGTGGTCCCCTCAGGAGGCCAAGCTTCATTCAAGATCCTCAACCCCCTGCTGAGAAGCCCTTTCCATCACGTTCTCCAGGCTCTCTTTCCTGAGCCCACCCCCAGCAGACGGGGCCTCCCGGCCACAGTACTTACTGGGGGGAGGGCAGGGCTGGGGACAGGTTCATCTCTGAGACTAGCACACAGTAGGTGATCAGTAAATATTTGTTGAACAAATGAAAGAGTGAATGAATGACAGCCTCTTTGAACCCTGCCTTCAGAGTCTGGCACAGTCACTCATTCATTCATTCAGCCAGTACTGAGCACCAGTGATGCTCCAGGCACTGGGCCAGGTGCTGAAGATACAGAAATGAATGTGACCTGGTCCCATCCCCGTGGACCACCCTACCTAGGAGATTGAACAGGTGGGTAGGGGTCCCCAAACTGAGCTAGCGTAAAGGCTGTACCTGGAGGAAGAAAAGACAGGGGCAAAAGCTTGTGTTTTAAACACCCTCGATGAAGGAAAATCTCCATTTTTTTTTGAGGATGAGTCAATTTCCTCACTCGTGCTCTGCCTCCAGAACTGAGGGTACTGATCACAGGGTGCCCTGTTCTCCAGGGGTCCCCCTACCTGTGCCCAGGCCCAGGCCAACTGTGCAGCAGGCTCCTGGAGGCCGGGTGAGTGTGAAGGGGGATGTTGGCCCCTCCTCCATGGGACACTCCCCTTGGAGCCATGGAGGGGGTGAGGGGCCATCCCTCACCAGCGAGGTGCCAGTGCTAAGTGCCCTGCGGCGCTAATATTTTATGATTAAAAACCATTAAGGTTTAGACCGTGAAAATCCGAGGGACACAAAATCAATGGCAATATTGCTTCCCCCAGTAAGTTGTGTAAATATTGTGTCTTTTATTGTTTGGCCGATGGCAAGAGCAAAGAGACAGGTGCAGATTATACTAACAACCCCCCCACACACACACACTACCCCAGTCCAGCCCTGATCTGGCAGAATCAGCATCCTGGCTTGGAGAGGCCTGGAGAGCTGGACGCCGGGAGGGCCCAGGCCGGCCCACTGTGGAAGGTCATGCCATTTCTTCCTCTGCCTCCCACAGCCTGCCCGCCCCTAGACGTCCAGCCCCATTGGCCAAGGGCAGCCCCCCCCCCAGCTCCTCCTCTCCCTGTGCAGTGCCCCCTACACTAATCGCACAGACACACGCTTATACAGAGGCACACACATCACATGGTGATGTGCTCTCCTGACAGCCCGTCCATCACCATGCTCCGCCATCTGCTTGCATTTGCATATTTAATCAGGATCTGTCTTTCCTCCTCTGGGGGTTCAGATAAGGGTAGGAAGATCACTCCAGGGGTTGCTCCTGTCTTTCTGGGGAGGAGAATGATGAGGGCCTGTGTCTCCTATCTGGAGCTGAGGCGACTGTGTAATGCCCGGGCTTCCTCCTGCCTCTTTGGGGATGGGGTAATGCCAGATACTGCCCCTCGTCCTGGGAGGGGTCGGAGATGATGCTGGGGTCCCTCTATCAGTGGGGGCATGGGGATGCCTGAATCCTCTCTATCTTCTTCCAGTCTTGGCTGCTCCCTCCTCCCTACCCTGTCCCTCTCAGGGAAGAGTGAGGTGTGACCCTGGGATCAGACACCACAAGCCATGTTCTGCTTCCCGTGTGGGTAAGGGAAGTTGGAGCAGAGCGAGGGGATCCTCTAGCAACGCCAGAGAAGCTGCCCTGGGGGAACCCAGTACATTCCTTCCACGCCCTGAGGAGGTGTCCTGAGAAGAGAACCACTGACCTAAGGAGAGAGGAGCCAGCCGATGGGGGCAGCTGGGCTGATGTGATGGGGGAAAGATGTTGAATAAATGGGGAAAGGCTGGGCGGATATTGGGGGGAAATAGCTGAGCAGATGGGTGGGCCACCTGGCCTGAGGTGAGGGCTCACCACTGGTCTGATAAGGTGGAACAGCTGGGTGACACGGAGAACATCTGGACTGACATGGGGGAACAGGTGGCAGACATGAGAGAACAACTAAGCTCGTTGGGAAGCAACTGGGCTGATAAGGGAAGGTCATCTTAACGAATGGTGGGGGACAGCTAGGCTTATGCTGGGAAAGTAGTTGGCTGAAGTGGGGGAACAGCTGGGCCAATGTAAGGGAACAGCTGGTCTGATTTGAGGGGACAGCTGGGCTGAGGTGTGGGGACAGCTGGTCTGATTTGAGGGAACAGCTGGGCTGAGGTGTGGGGACAGCTGGGCTGAGGTGAGGTGACAGCTGGGCTGAGGTGGAGGGACAGCTGGGCTGAGGTGGAGGGACAGCCGGGCTGAGGTGGAGGGACAGCCGGGCTGAGGTGTGGGGACAGCCGGGCTGAGGTGAGGTGACAGCTGGGCTGAGGTGGAGGGACAGCTGGGCTGAGGTGTGGGGACAGCTGGGCTGAGGTGTGGGGACAGCTGGGCTGAGGTGAGGTGACAGCTGGGCTGAGGTGGAGGGACAGCTGGGCTGAGGTGGAGGGACAGCTGGGCTGAGGTGTGGGGACAGCTGGGCTGAGGTGTGGGGACAGCTGGGCTGAGGTGAGGTGACAGCTGGGCTGAGGTGGAGGGACAGCTGGGCTGAGGTGTGGGGACAGCTGGGCTGAGGTGAGGTGACAGCTGGGCTGAGGTGTGGGGACAGCTGGGCTGAGGTGTGGGGACAGCTGGGCTGAGGTGAGGTGACAGCTGGGCTGAGGTGGAGGGACAGCTGGGCTGAGGTGTGGGGACAGCTGGGCTGAGGTGAGGTGACAGCTGGGCTGAGGTGTGGGGACAGCTGGGCTGAGGTGGAGGGACAGCTGGGCTGAGGTGGGGGACAGCTGGGCTGAGGTGTGGGGACAGCTGGGCTGAGGTGAGGGGACAGCTGGGCTGAGGTGGGGGGACAGCTGGGCTGAGGTGGGGAAAAAGACACCATGGCAGTGGGGGCCGAACAGAGGCACAGGGCAGTGTCAGTGAGTCTCCAGGTCCTGGAAACCCTGGGTATAAACCACAGTCTTCAGTCTTCTGGCCCACATCCTACTTTCCAGAAAATGCCTTTGGAAGGGCTTGTCAGAGCGTCACCCTGATGCCTCCAGGCCACAGCCGGGGAGGGTCACGGGGGGAACACCCTCTCCACCCCCTCCCCCTCTCCCATGGCCGCAGCTGCGGGAAATGGGGCTGGAGGGCAGCCAGCAGGGGCCTTCCACTCCCCTCCAGAGACTCACAGGAGCTGGCGAGACCCTGGTTCCAGGGCCACACAGCGTCAGAAAGAAGCAGGTCTTTGGAGAGAGTCCAGCCCAGGCCCCCATTTTACGAGCGAGGAGAGAGGCCTGAGACAAGCCTGGGCTGCAGGGTGGTCCGCAGGGCCGGGGAGCACTGCCTCCGACCAGCCTCCCTGCGGCCATCCCCCCATCTTGTCAGCTCGGGCACCTGTACAACACACCACAGACTCGGGGCTCAGACCACGGACATTTATGCCCTCACCGAGCTGGACACTGGAAGCCCGAGACCAGGATGCCAGTGTGGCAGGGTTCTGGGGAGGCCCCTCTTCCTGGCTGGTGGGAGGCCACCATCAGCTGTACGCTAACATGACCTCTTCTGCATGCTGGGGGGAGAAGGGGAGCAGAGAGAGGCAGCAGGGTGGGGTGGGGAGGCTCTCTGAGTCTCTTCTTACAAGGGTGCTAATCCCATCATAGGGCCCCACCCTCACGACCCCATCTAAACCTAATTCACTCCCAAAGGCCCCGCCTCCAAGTACCACCACGCTGGGCGTTAGGTTTCAAGGTATGAATTTGGAGGGGACACAGTTCAGTCCATAGCAAGCCCCCAGCCCACTCGACCCCTGCCCGAGGCCGCTGGGGTCCTCCCTTGGTCTGAAACTCCCTCCCAGAAGGAGAGCTGAGCCCCTCCTGAGATTCCACACCTAACCCCCAATATACGGAGTTGCCCTCAATGAGGGTCCCAAGAACTCAGCAGCCAAGGGGACAGGGCAGCCGCATGCCGCACCCCACCGTGCCAGGCACTTTGCGTGTGTCCTTTTATTTAATCCACCCTGTTCCAGGCTCTTCGTCTCTAGGCTGCAGCCCAAAGCACCTTTCCAGACTTGTCCCCAAGAAGCAAGGCCTCCAGTGCTGTCCCACTGCCTGACGCACCGCCCCCTCCCTGTTTGAGAAAACCAGTTCCCCACCGGCTGCCACGGGCAGCTTCCTCCCCGCCCGGGCCCTGGGAGAGCCCAGTTGCCTAAAGCAGCCATTGCGCGTGACGTGCAGAGGCCATCTAGGACCTGGGAAAAGGAAGAAGGCGGGGACAGGGGACAGGAGAGCCAAGACAGCTGCCCTGCTCAGAGGGGACCAGCGAAAAATCTCGCCCCACGCCAGCCCCCAGGACTCCTCTCCAGGCCCTTTTCCAGCGCGAATGACCCCTCCTCTCAGAAGCAGGTCACCGTGCAGTCCTCACTCTGTACCCTCTCTGCGCACAGCCCTCCCAGGAAGAGGGTGGATTCCCCCAAAATGGGCCATGCTGGTACCATGGCTGTGTGTCTGTGTGTGCAGGCAGGTCTGGGTCTGTGCCCATGCTGGCACGTGGGTTTTTTGGTTAGATGCAGATGTGAGGAAACAGTGTATATAGAGGTTACTCAGGAGTCTGATGGCCAGAGTTCAAATCCCAGCTTGACCACTCCAGAGCTGTGTGACCTTTGGCAAGTCGCTTAGCCTCTTTGTGCCCAGATCCCTCATCTACAACCTGAGGCTAATAATGGTACCTACCTCCATAAGTTGTTGTGAAGATTTTTAAAGTTTATACATGTAAAGTACTTAGAACAGTTAGGGGCACATGATAAGGGCTATAGACGAGTTAGCTGTAATTGCTGTGTGCCCATACCCCGATCAAAAGAAAGCTGCTTGGGGGCAGGCACCAAGTCCTACTCTGTCCAGTCCAGCACCTGCCTAGGACAGAGCAGGAAAGGTGTTCCATGATGACCGGGGATCTGAACAAAGGAAACAGCCCGTGGGTGTATGAGTGTGTGTGCGTCAACATTGTGTGTAGGTGTGCGTGTGTTATACACAGGTACATCATTAACTTGTGTGTCAGTGGTAGACGGCAACTATATACGCCACCGTCACTACTGTGTTTTTGTCTATCAGCATTAGGCGACCAGTGTGGCACACATGTGTCACTTGAGTGTGGGTGCTGGTGGGTACTGGTGTGTCTACAGAATGTAGGTCAGTGATTGTGTGTTTGTGTGTGTATCAGTGTCAGGCATGTGCCAGCCCCGTGAGCGAGAATGTGTCAGCATGTGTGTATGTGACGTCAGCGTATGGATGTATGCATGTGTGGCAGCACTGTGTAAGTCAGTGTGCTTATGTATGTGTCAGCACTGCACACGGATGTGAGTCAGGATTTGTGCATTCCTGTGTGTCAACATTTGGAGTATGTGTGTGTCAGTGATGAGTGTGTGTCAGTGTTGAGTATTTGCATAGATGTGTGTCAATGGTGTGTCGATGATGGGTGTATGTGTTTCTGTATGTCAGCATGTGTGTGTGTCCGCATCAGCAATGGGTGTGTGTGTGTCAGCGCGCTGTGTGTGTGTGCACTGGTGTTGTATATATATGTGTGTACGTCAGGGATGGGCATATACATGTGGCAGCATTGTGTGCATGTGTGTGTCAGTGTTGAGTGTGTGTGAGTGTGCCCATGGCAGTGCATATATGTGTTTCCGTGGTGGATGTAGGTGTAAGCATGTGTCCGCTTTGGGTGCATACGTGTGTCAGTGTTGCATGCATGTGTGTGTGCCAGCACTGAGCATGTGTGCACACCAGTGTGTGTGCACATGCATCTCTGCCCTCAAATCCCCCCGTTTGCCTTGAGAGGGGAGGCAGGGAGGGGCCCCTCAGGCCCTGGGTCCGGGCCTGGCTGCCCGGGACCCCTGGGGGTCTGGCTGGCCAGCCCTGGTGCCCGCGCCCACCCAGCCGCTCCCCCCACCGCAGCCTCTCCCTGACTGGCACCCGAGTTAATAAGTGTTGCTTTTCTCCTATTCCGCTCAGGCCCGTGATGGAAAATCCTCGGGCTGGAAGTGAGCCCCGAATCGATAGTCCATTCCGTTTAACAGGGTGGCTGTCACCATAACGAGATAAAAGTGGATTAGCTTCTGCGCTGCTACCACGTCCGCAGGAGCCCATCTGTTCCCTGCACAGCCGGCCGGGCTCGGAGCAGCCACACGGCCCAGCGGGACCTGGCCGCGGGGGCTCCGGCCAAGGAGCGGGGGTCAGAGACGGCCAAGACTGGGATCCAGATGAGGTTCAGACTGGGGCTCAGGACAAGGTCCGGGTAAGATCAGGGTGGGCTCTGGATGGAGATGGGGACAGGGAGGAGGACAGCAAGGGACGAGGGCCAGCTGTGGGCCTCTTTGTCCAGTCTGAAGATCCGATGAACCCTCTGAGAAGCCTGAACACCCCCCAGGACTTTGCATGTGGCTGGACAATGTCTGCGGGTGCATGAATGCCCTTCAGCCTCCAGACCTGGATGCCCAGGAGCCACATAGAGTGTGTAAAGTCACTTCAAGGACAGGCCCTCCCATTCCCCTTAGGCCTGAGGAATAGAAAGGCTCCTATTGCAGCAAGAAGGATGCAGGTTGGACACCAGGAAGAACTTCCTGACCCTGAGGGTGAGCGCTTTCACAAGCAGATGACCAAATGCTTGCTTTTTCAAGATTTGTTCTAGCTTTTGCAAAAGCATGAGATGTCGGGAGCAAACTAAAATGGTGATTGATTCAATTAAACCCTAATCAATTTCTTTTTTTCTTTTTTTCTGTAGTACATACTGCCAATATTTTTTCCCACTTGGTCTGCTTTTTAACTTTGGGGTTCTTTACTTTTATTTTGTCAGCTCTCACAGTCCTGTCGGGGATTTCTTCCCTATTTCCTTGGGAAGACTCTCATCATCCTGGAATAATCACCTTTGTTTCTTCTAGTTCTTTCATGATTGCATTTTTTCTGTTAACGTGTTCATCTGTCTGGAATTTGCATGAAGTAGGTGTCTTTATTTTTCCCAAATGGTTAACTAATTATCCATCTCCATTTCATGACCAACTTATCCTTTCTCCACTAGTTTGAAATGCCGCTTTTATCATTTGTAATAGGGTCCTATTCTGGACAGCTCTGTAAATCTGTTAATTCTTGTGCTAACCAACACAAGTTTGATTCAGGATAGCTTCGTGACATATGGTGACATCTGGGAATGTGTTCCTCTACATTGGTGCCCCTATATCTGGAGTATTTAATAGCTGTGTAAACACCAAATTTTATCTAATGAAGGTACCAGAAAAGCATACTATTTGAAACTGTGACGACTGCTTTTGAAGTGTGAGTGGCAGTCCCCAAATACTGTGTCCATTCAGGTTTTGTGGCTCCAGACGCGCGAGGCAGCCTGATGGAGCAAGAGTTGATCCGGGGAGGACTCCCGCGCAATCCCAAGGCTTGCTCTTGGCTGTGCGGGTCGGACAGACCATGAGTCCTGTCTTGGTGTGGGATCCCCTAGGAGCCGTCTCTGAGACAAGGATTTGAATGCAAGCAGTTTCTCTGGGAGGCGAGCCCAGAGAACCCCAGCAGGGGATGCAGAGGGAGGCAGGGAGGGGAGGAAGCCGAGAAGCGTGCCCTTTCAAGCCAGGTGCTACAATGGGGAACCGGAGCTCCACTCCACTGGGGGCCTCAGGGACTGTAGACCGTGGGCCTGTTATCCCTCCCATGGGGGAAGGAGCTGGGGCATTGATACACCAACTGGCCTCAGTAGTTGGCCTAGAGGGGCCCTGAGAAGCGGGGTGGACTGTTACTTCCCCAGCATGTCCTGCCGGCCCGGGTGGAGGGAGCAGGCTGCAGCCCCAGACGATGCTGCAGGCTTTTGGAAGTAGGACGAGCGTGCACTGCATGGAAAGGCCCAAGGGGATCTGGGCAGGGCACCGACCAGAGAGGGAATGGATGTGGTGGCCGGGAAGAGAGGACGAGATCCAGACAAGGGCAAAGGTAACGGGTGTGGGGGGTGAGGCTTTTAGGAAACAGAAAGGACAGAGCTTGGGGATGGAAGACCCCAAAGGGATGGGTGGGAGAGGATACCAGGGCAGCCCTCAGATTTCAGGCCTGGGAGACACGATGGATGATGGAGGGAGGCACCTGGATGGGAGACTCGAGAGGAAGAGCCAGGAAGGGGGCTTTGGGACGTCAGAGAGGCAATGTCCGGGAGGCAGATGGGTATGTGGGTCTGGGGCAGCGTCGGGAGGTAAATGGAGAGTTGGGAGCCATCATCGAAGCCACTGAAGCCAGGGATGTGGATGGGGTAGGTCCCTGCTGAGGAAGGATCCAGGTTAGGACCGGAAACGGGGCATATGGGGCCTCAGGGAACATCCCACGGACGCACAGGAGCCATTGTGAGTGAAGCTTGACATGGCCTTGTCTCCTCCTGGTTCCCCAATGACAGGAAGGCCCCTCCCATCCTCCTGGGGTAGGGAAGAGTGATGCCGAGGGGGAGGGTGGGAGGGAACAGAGGGGACAGGATGATGCGGATTCCAAAGGAGCCGACAGCTGTCAAATAATATAAAACCTCATATGTTAATAATTCTCACAATTTTGCCAAAGACTTAATGGCTGGCCTGTCAAGAGTGGTGACAGAAGCTATTATGGAAACAAGATGGGAATATTTTGGAGGCAACATCGACAGCACAGCCCTGTGCCAGGCCTCCAAGGACCAGAAGGAGGACAGCCTGGCCTCCTGCCCGCCGCCCCCAGGAAGACCACGTGCTCAGTCAGAGAGGAGCTGGGTCATTGCAGATTCAAGCCATTGACTGTGGATTGATCACCTCTGAGGACATTTTAATTAACCGTCAGCTCCTGGAGCTTCCCCATCCTTCCTGTCCCCACCTCCCGCCCACGTCTGCAGCCACCTCCACCCCAAGACACAAAAAAGAAGCAATCGGCCCACAGCACAACACAGCGACAGGCACTGCCGGGTTTCAGTTGTGGGAGGGGCCGAGTAGAGGGTCCAGGGACTGGCCGTGGCCTGATCTGGCTGACCTGGGAGCTCTCTAAAGGGTCTTGCATTGCTCATGGCCCCAGGTCTCAGGACTAGACCCAGTCCTGCAGCAGATTCACTAAATGAGCCTGCACTAATTACTTGGTTTTGAAATGCCTCAATTTCTCACATTTAAAATGGGGACAATAGTAGGAAAAGTATATAAAACGTGCGAAAGTGCTTTTAGAGCTTTGATATCTCAGAATCACTTTCCCCGACTCTCTGAAGCACCTTCTGCTTCATCTTATTTCACTCTCCCTTCAGCTCCAGGAGACGGCATCGTGAGCTCCTTGTTCACAGACGGGGAAGGTGAGGCAGCGAGCACGGCCGGAGTGGGCACACACCCTCATTTGCAGAGCCAGGATTTGAGGCCCCAGTCTTCTCTCCAGCACCAGAATCGCCTTCATATAAGGGGTTCTTGTTAGACTAATAATCTCGACAACTCTACTTAGAGTGCTTACCTGGTACCCAGAGTTGTGCTAAAGCAGAGCTTCTCAAACTTGACTGTGCACGAGGAACCCTGAGCATCTTGTTGAAATGCGGATTCGGGTTCAGCAGGTCTGGAGCGAGGCCTGACAGTCTGCGTTTCCAAGAAGCACCAGGAGCTACCGATGCTGCTGGTCCAAAAACCATCCTTTGAGAATCAAGGTGCTCAATGCTTTATCTCATTTAATTGGCCCAATGCTCCTATGAAACGGAGACTCTTATTATCACTCTTGTTTTACAGAAGAAACTGAGGCCTGGGGAGATGCAATAACTTGATCAGGTCAGAGTTAAGCAGAAGAACCAGGATTTGAACCCAGGTCACCTGGCCTGAGACTGCCCACTTAGCCCCAGAGCTCAACCATCTCCCCCGTGTTTGCCTGGAAAGTTAATGATCTGGAATCGTCTGAGCCACACCAGGATGAGGCTCTGAGGATGAGAGAGACAGCTCCCATGACACAACAGCAGGTGGTGTTGGGAAGGAGTTGGGTCTTCAAGAGAAACCTTGGCCTCAGCAGGGAAGGAATCTGCACTATGGAATGCAGGTGCTTCTGTATCCTGAAGAGACTGATGCTGATTCTGGAAAATTCTCCTGCTTCAATGGGAGAGCTCCAAACTGGGGATGGTTTGCTTTGATAAGAGAAATTTTGACCTGGTCTAGGAAGAAGCCCCAGAGCCAGGATGAGAAAGAGGAGGCCCCACCTTCAGGAACCAGGAGCTGGGAGGACTCGCCCCGGCCTTGGGCTCAGGGGACGACTTGCAAGTGCCACAAGAGAAAAACTACTCATGCCCTCTCCTGCTCACATCCCAGGAGGGGTCCTTGCCTGCCCCGTTCCTCAGGGTGTGTGTTTACAGTGAGGGGGAGAACCGAGAGGCCCCAGGAACTGGCTGCCCGAAGGGGCAAGGCAGAGTCACTGTCAGAGAGAAATCGGTGGGCCCCGGAAGGGGGGAGGGGAGAGATGAGAGCGAGGTCATGAGTTCAAATGCCAACAGGGGCCAAGTGGGTGTCAGGAGGGAGTGGGGTGGGCCATGGGGAGCTGGAAGGCACATGGCTCCATCAGGGCCCAGAGCTGTCAGAGCTGATTCTTCAAGTGAACCTGGAAATGCAGATTTTTACATGAAATCCCCACTTTTTTAATGTTATACACTACTGCAAAAAATATTCATGTAATGTTGTGCGGACCTAATAAGTCTATAAGCAAGATATGCTCTCAGGCCGCCATTTTGCAACCTGTGGACCAGAGCCAGCACAGGCTGGGTTGGGGGAGAGTTTAGAGGGGTCCTGAGAGAGGTTGAGGGGCTGCAGCCATGCCTGTTAGATAGATAGATGATGGATAGTTAGATAGATAGATGGATGGATAGATGGATGCATAGACAGATAGATGGCTGGATAGGTGGATGGATAGATAGAAGATAGACAGATAGATAGACAGATGGATGAATAGATAGCTAGATAGATGGATGGATAGATAGATAGATGATAGATAAATAATCAGAAACTAGAGCTTTAAGATGCAATGCTGTGTGCTGTGAGTAGAATCTTCCTTAGTGTTCTTCAAAAGACTTCAGCAAACATTCAAGTGGTTCTTCCTTTTTATTGGTTCCCAGACTGCTGTGTCTTTAACTGTGACAACAGGCAGTGACTGAGCTATGTGGCTGCTTGGTTTTACACAGGTCCCACAAGGAAGGGCAAGCCCACAGGAGGCTGAGGCCCAGGGGAACTGCCAGCCTGGAGCTGAGGGCAGGACCAGCAAGTGTCTGCCCAATGCCTTGAGCAGACATCCTGGGCTGAGCAGGCGAGACCACATCTCACCTATTCCACTTGGAGTGGAGGGTTTCTTCGGGAGCCGACAAGTAGATCCTGTACCCTGAGCCACTGAAGACCCACAGGCACCAGGGGAAAGAGGCCGTTGGCAGAGAATACAAGTGGCCACTGGAAATGCCACAGGGCAGCTGTTCCCTGGTGGGGCAGGGAGGCTCCTGTTCACGGGTGCAGGCCTAAGGTAAAGGGTCTGGGCAGACCAAGGGGCAGGGTACAGATGAGAAGCCAGCCTTACGGCCAGACATGGAGGAGGATGAGGAGGAGGAGAAGTGGGAGGAGGAGAGAAGAAGAAGAGTAGACATTGTCATGCACCAGGCACTGCTTGCATCATCTCATTTAATGCCCACAACAGCCCTTTAAGGCCCTTAATCTTATTATTCCCACTTTGCTGTTGAGGAAACTAAGTCTTAAGAAGATAAACATGAACCATCCCAAGGCGCCCTGCCAGGAAGCGCGGTCCAGCAGGGTCGTGATTCCAGGCCTGTCTGGCTGCAGAACCCAGGCTCACGCCTGAGTCTGGAGGCCCTTTCCTGGTGTCTTAGTCAGCTCAGGCTGCGCTAACAACTTACCATGGACAGAGTGGCTCACACCAGCGTCGACTGCTCACAGTTCTGGAGGCTGGAAGGTCCAAGATCAAGATGCCGGCAGATCCACTGTCTGGTGAGCACTCACTTCTTCGTTTGCAGACGGCAGCCCGTCTCTCACGTGGTGGAGAGCAGAGAGAGGCAGCAAGCTCTTTCAGGTCATTTCTCCAAGGGCACTGACCCCATCCTGAGGGCTCCATCCTCACAACTTAATTCTCTCCCAAAGGCCCCATCTCCAAATACCCTCCCATGGGGAGTTGGGGTCTCAACATATGAATTGGGGAGAACACAAACCTTCAGTCCTGAGCAGCTAGTGTAGGAAAAGGATGCTTCCCATGGAGATGCCCCGGGGATCCAGTTTCCCACAAAGAACAAAGCCATGAAGCTCCAGACAGTCCCCAGGGCTCTCTTTCCCGCAGCCAGGAAATAGAGCGACACCCTCGCTGGGTCCTCCTGGTCCCCGCCCGGCCCTGCTCCCAAGCCACGGGGCTGCGAGCCCACACTGCCTGCAGCCACCCGCCCAGGAGCATTAATTGAAAATTAATCCGCTTGGTACGTGCCGAAGTGCAAATCAAAGCTAAGTGTCTCAATTAGGAAGAGAAATGGAGTCGGGCGCTCTTCTCGGGCGCCAGCTTATTTATGGGGATAATATTGTTTTTAACGAGGGGAGCTACTAAAAGGCACAACAAATGCAACATTTAATAGAAAAATATTACAGCATTCCATCAACGGAATGCTGCTGGGAGGGTGGGTTCCAGGACACACGAACACCCCGGAATCTGTCTCCGGTCGGGCGGGCGCCTGTGTATGAGCACCTGTGCATGCGCACATGTCTGCGTGAGCACGCATGTCTACATGTGCATGCATGTCAGCATCCAAGCTCATGTATGAACATGTGAGAGGGTGTATGTGTGTGTCTGGGTCTGGGGGGAGGGGGAGCAGGCCTGCGTTTTTGCTACAGACATGGAAAATCCACCTGCTGCCTAAAGTGCCCCCATGCAGAGGGCCGGGGCAGCCAAATAAGGATTCAGGGTGTTTTCCGATGCGACGGGGGGCCTGGTGCATTTGGTCCCTGGAGAATTGTAGGTCTCTGTCACCCATCTCCATGGAGGGGCATAAAAGGGGAAACTAGATGCGCGGCCTCCAGCCTCCTGTGGGCTCTCCTTCCACACACGGGCCGCGGTGTCCCAGCCACGTCCTGAGAGCTACAGGACAAGGTCTTCCAGGTACCACCCTGCTGCCCCAAGCTGGCACTTCAGTGTCAGTCTCACACACAAGAGCCAAGGCCTGTGCTTGCCAGGCTCAAGTCCCAGGTCCCCCACCCACTGTCCCCGCCCCTCCACCCAGGTGCGACGCAGCCCCAGCCAGCGTGGCCTCAGCTTTAGCATCTGTAGAATGGGGAAGCGCTGGAGGTGGGGAGTTGGGAACCCAGCCTGACCTCCTGGCCTCCCAACACATATGCACGCATCGACCTCCTCACCTCGGCTCGTGCGGGACCCCTCCTGGAACGCGAGTCCCAGTCCTGCCCTCACTTCCGTGCCGGGAGCAGCCATCCCACCGCCCCCTACAGGCAGCTTGTCTGACCGCCTCCCTCTCACCCCGGACCCCTCTAGAGACGTCAGTGCCTTCACCCATCCGAGGGGCATAACAACAAGGCCTGCCCCTCACGGAGGCAGCCTGCAGCGAGGAGAGAAGCAGACAAGGAAGTGCACTCGGGGCACCCCCTTCAGCACACGGGCCAGAGCGGCTCACAGTCAGGATTCACTTGATTCCTGCGATCAGGGTTACAACATTCACCTCTGCCACCTCTTCTCAGCCCCATACCAACCCTGGGAGGCACAGAGTGGGGATCTTTATTTACCCTTGTTTCTCAAAAGAGGAACCTGATGCTCAGAAAGGTTGAGAGACTTGCCTGAGGCCACACAGCAGGTGTGAAACATCAAAAGGTTTGCAGAGGTTCCAGAGGACACCAGAACCCCGGCCACCTGGGGCCAAGACCTGGGCTCTCCCGTTCAGAGAAGCCTGTGGGCTCCAAGCCAAGGGACTCCCATTTAACCCAGCTTTGTCTCCCACCAGCTGTTCGACTTTGGACTCTTTACCTAACCTCTCTGTGTGTCTGCTTTTCATCAATAAAATGAAGTGATAACAGCACCTACTTGGTGGGGTTTTGTCAGGGTTAAATGAGCTGATCCCCACAAAGCACTTAGAAGCAGGCCCTGGCACAGGACAAACGTTCAGTGTGTATTGGGATGTTGTTACTAATATCAGGCCACCCCACCCCCAAACGCTCTCCCCATGTCGGGCAGCAAGAATCAACCATCAAGTGGTCCTCGAAGGTCCTTGAGGACAGAAACACCCAGCACAGGAGCCGACGTTGGACTCCTTGGCCAGGTGCCCCCCACCCCTTGCATTGTCATCATTCGTGGAGCTGCGTGCTTCTATCTCATGCATATTTCTGTATGTGTGTTACACTTGAATTGTTTTAAAGTAAAATAACAATAATAATCAAACAAAACCAAGCAAGGGGAGGGGGGTTGTGCCCAGGAGAAGGGTACTAACCAGGCAGTGGCATTGGTGGGTATTCATTTAAGGTCTGCCTCCACATGCCCTGTGGAGAGTGCTGTCTATCTCCTTTTCCGCACCCAGAAAAATGTCTGGACGTGGCAGGTGACCAGTTATCACCAAAGAAAGGGAGGGGGCTGAGGGCAGCTCTTCCCTGGGCGGAGGTCTGAGTCCTTGGGGCCTCAGGGTCAGGATGGAGACCCCACCCCAGACCAGGAGGCTGAACTGGGGGGGCTTCCCCCTCCCTCCCAGACCCCAGGCACCTCCAGATTGACGACATTTGAAAGTGAACTTCCCACAAAAGTCCCTCTCCAGGATTAATATTTATTTCTTATGAAATTTAAATTTTTCAGTGTAATTAAATTTTTATTCGTCTTGAGTTATAGATAAAAATATTTATAACTTTCCCTTTCGCGCCACTGAGGATGAGTTTCAGATGGAACCAATTATCCAGGCCTCCTCCTGGTGACGGCTCCGGGGTCAGGGGCAGGGGGAGGTCAGAGGGACTGGCGGGGCGAGAGCTGGCCTCTGTCACCCCAGGCAACGGTGTCAGCTGGGCCTCCTGCATCCGAGCAGTGGGGGTGATAGGTAGAAGGGCTCAGACCCACCCCACCCCCAACTTCCTGGCAAGTAACTCAGAGGGAGTTGGGGATCAGGGCCGAAGAGAGAGGCCAGAAGGAGTCTGGTGGAGGACAGGACAACGAGACCAGAGAACGAGTGAAAGAGAGGAGGGAGGGAGAGCAGAGAGAGGACCCACATCTTCCCACCGCAGCCTGGAACACGGTGGAACGGCCTGTCAAAGGCAGCCCGTGTTGCTAAGGAGATTGTGGCTCTTGGCTCTGGGGCCTTCAGTCACCTTGTGCGCAGAATCACCACGAGCATCCTCTTAGGTGGCAGCCTGAATGGCACATCTTCAGCAGAAGTGAGGGAGGCATGGCAGAGTAGCCACAACTTCTGAAGCCAGGCAGGCTAGCATTCAAATCCTGCTTCTGAAGGACCCAGGATATGTTATATAACCTCTCCTAACATCAGATTTCTCCTCTGTAAAACAGGGGCCTGAAGATTGCATCAGATGATGTGTAAAGGCCTGGGCATACAGCTGGGGCTCCAATAACGATAGAGGATCCTGGGCTATCTATCCACTGACGGGGAGCTCACTACCTCACAAGGACAGTCAGCTTCGTTGGAAATCCATTTTCTCACCAGACCTGAGCCCTACACCCTTAAAGACAGGGCTAGCTGGACCCCCTCTGATTTTACATGTGTTGCTCTGGAACACAATTCCCTCAGGCACTGGGAAGATCAGAACCCCTAGCCTCGAGACTTTCGCACGCCCACCACACAGGCTATCAACATGGTCTCAAATCTGCCCACGAACTTGCTGCCTTGCCAGGAGACAACTTGGTTCCCCTTGGCCCTCGGTGCAATGATATTATGAGCTGCACGCCGTACAACAGCCTTCCCCAAGAACAACACGGGTGAGATGCCACCAACATGGCCACATTAACAATGACAGTGAATCAGGCACTTGCCACGCCCTCCTCACCTCCTCCTCCCGTGTGCCAGAGCCCCCAGGTCCAGATCAGACAGGGGCCGGGACTCACCTCCCTAACGCCACGGCACAGGGCCTAGGCTGGCTCTCCCTCCTCACCTTGCCGGGGCTGCTGTTTGTGCTGGCTAATTAGACCTATCCCCGGCCCTGAATCATCCCCAGGCCGGGCGGGAGTGGTCATGAAACCAGAGACGGCCAAGCGCTAAGCCGGCCGCGCTGGGCATTCACAGGGCTCCGGCTGGGAGGATTTATAAGGTTTGTTAAATTTCTAATTGAGTTTAGAGCGCAGTGCTGTGGTCTCGGTGACCAAGCCACATGAACAAGAATCAAGACAAGTGCCCCCATCCTTCATGATCTGGGAAGACAGTGGCCTCCTCATCACACCCTCCACCGCCCCCACCAGCCTGGCTGCCCAGGCCTAACGACAGTATGGTCCAGTGGGCAGCCCCAACAGAGCCACTCAGCACACCCTGCCCAGCTCTGGGTCCACAGACCAGCCTGGCCAAGGGCTGCAGGTCCAGTGTCCACTTGCGGTTGGTTGGTTGTTTGTCTAGACTGGTTTGTCTGTTCTTTTTTTTTTTTTGGCTGAAGAAGATTTGCCCTGAGCTAACATCTGGTGCCAATCTTCCTCTTTTTCTACGTGAGCCACTACCACAGCACAGCCTCTGAGAGAGGTATGGTGCAGGTCTGCTCCTGGAACCGAACTGGGTCTGCTGAAGTGGAGTGCGCCATGTCTGTTCATTTTTTTGAATAGTTAGTAGACTCACATGGTTCAAAATTCAAAGAGTATAAAAGAATCTCAGAATAAATCTGTCTCCCACCTCTCTCCCAGCCACTGAGTCCTCCTCCCCGGGAAAAACCAGATGTTATCAGTTTCTGGCAAATCCTTCAAGATTCACACACGTGAGCAAACATATACATATGTATGTGTATACTCTTTTGTATGCACGTATTTTCTTTTTCTCCCTTGATATACACTTTTATGGCCCTTGCTTTTTTCACTTAATACCAGATCTTCGGAGTCTAGAGTAGAATGCTGACTTCTCAGCACCCAGCAGCCTGGGCTTCAATCTCGGCTTTGCCCCTTGCTATGCTGAAGCTGGCTCCTGCCTGCTCGCAAGAGCCGACAGTGAGCGTCTCTTCCGACTTCAAGTTCAGTGATGTCATGTTGGTAGCTTGAAATTCTGTGGGAGTATTTACACCACAGAAATTGGCAAACATCATGTATTGAGGCTTTTTTCGTTTGGCGAAACATTGACCAACACAAAACCAGCTTTGCCACTTGTGAGCTGTATGATCTCAGGCAATTCACTTGGCCTCTCTGAGCCTGAGGATGTTCATATCTAAAATGGGTATAAAATGTACCATGACGCGGTTGTGAGGATTCAATGAGATAACACACATGTTCAGCACCATGCCTGGCACATGGGAAGTGACGTGCTGCTATCGAGGATGACACTATATCACTCTGGGCAGCCCCATTGAGGAGGAGGGCAGGGAATGCTGGATGAGTATTAAGTCGGGGTGATGAAATGGCAAGTTTGTCCTGAGGGATCTTTGAGAATAGAAATCAACCCAGTCTCAGGGACCCAGCTCAGTCGGCATCATCACCCCATCACCATATCTGAGGTGGGCCCGGGCCCATCCCCATGCTGGGCATGCAGGATGCAAAAATGAAGATCGCCCAGGGCTGCCCGCAAGGGGCTCCAGTCTAGTGGGAGGGGATAGCCATCTAGACAGACGATGCCATCGTGCAGAACAGGGCAACCCCAGTGGGTAGGGAGTGGCTTCCCAGAGGAGGTACCCTTTAGGCTGGGCACTGAAAGATGGCCAGGAGCCCCAGCAGAAAAGGCTTGGCCTAGAGGGTAACATTCCAGAGCCAGTCTTAGAAAGCCGAATTCACATCTTCTTAGCTCAGAGAGAAGAAGCCACTTGTCCAAGTTCACACAGCGTGGAAGTGACTGAGCCAGGATTCTAACCCAGATCTTCTTGGCCCAAGGCACGACTCGCTCTCCTGCTGCATGGTCTGCTCTCCACCCGGTCACCAAGCCGTCCTGTAATCAATCAGCACTCGTGGCATTGGGAGGGATCTCAGGAGCACTTAGCACCCCCACAGGGAGGGGGTGCCCCTGCAGCTCCCGAAGAGACCGGGCCTCTGGCAGGGAGCCCACGTTCTCATACGGGGCAGTCCTCGCGGTCAGAAACCCCATCCACACGCTCAGCCGGAGCCGGGAAAAGCACAGGCGTCCCCCAGCTCTGCACTCCCTGGCTCCACTTTTCCGGAACGTGGGGGCTGGAGCCCACCCTCAGGGCCCACGGCTCCCTCCAGCCTCCTCCCATACCTCGGCTTGGGTCCCCTGGCTTCCTGTCTGAGGAGCCTGCTGCTCAGGGGGGAGCGGATGAGAGAGTAAGGAGTCCAGAGAGGAACAGGCAGTGAGCCCCAGAGCGTCCCAGAGCCTGGGCCTCCAGGGAGGGGCCGGCGTGACTCTGCGCTGTCTCTGGAGACCTGCGTGAGTGACAGGCAACTGTCCATCCTCCTCGTTCTCTCACTGGATAATACCCATGGGGCACCTCCTACTGTGTGCCGTGTGCCAGACGAGGCCCATCAGGGAACAAGTCAGGCAAGGTCTCTGCTCTAGCGGGGCTTTCCTTCTGACAGGGGAGATGGAGCGTAAACCACAAACTAATTTCAGATGGTGACAGTGCCCTGGAAGAAATAAAACCAACTGGTGAGATGGAGAGGGACCGGGTATGGTCAGGGAAGCCCTCTCGGAGGAGGCAACATCGGGCCTGTTGCCTGAATGGCAGGAAGGAACCAGGCACGTGAAGATCTGAGGGAAAGACGTTCCAGGCAGAGGGAACAGCAAGCGCAAAGGCTCAGAGGCTGTGTTTGAGCTGGAGGAGGCAACCCTCTGGAAAGAGAATGGCCCAAGGGGGCATTGGTCATGCCCAAAACAGAGAGTGCAGTAGAACCACGCACACCACATGCCAATAGGTGACCTCAAACTGTCCTTCCTACTCTCTGGGCCTCAGTTTCCCCATTCTTCTATGGGTGGATAGCAAAAACCTTCCAACCTATAGAGAGAATGAAAGAGCTTGCGTGGGTGTGAGCCTCCCCATTCAGAAGGCGTCTCACCCCTTCTCCTGGGATGGCCCTGCCGGGGCCTCGGGAGCCTGAGGGACCATCTGCAGTCCGGGGTGTGGGCCTCCCCTGACCTGAGGAGGGGCAGCGAAGGGCTCAGCCCTGAGGCAGGCCAAAGGGCTGGGACAGTTAAGCCAGGTTTCTGCCTCCTTGGAGGGACCTCAAGGACGATAGGGTCTCCCTGCTCAGTGAGGCCCAAAGGTTTACTCGGTCAAAGCCACAAGGAGATTTTTGGGGTCCAGGACATGGGAGAAGCCAGCAAGCACCCCCACCGAGTTTCCACCCTGCTGGGCCCACTTCTTCCCTTCCCCAGGAAGACACAGGTGAGCCATTTCCTGGGTCCGTCTCTGGGTGGGAACCACAGGAGAGCGAGCAGCAAGAGCTGAGACCCCACACCCTGAGCCCCAGAGTCAGGGCTCCTAGAAATGCCTTCCCACTCCCCACAGGCATTTGCAGCACCTGCACCCAGGGCTCCTACATGATAATCAATCACAGTGACTTCTCCCAACCCAAAGAGCAGTGAGGGCACAGAGCCCCTGGTCCAGAAGCTAGGCATCAAGCACCCCCTGGTGGCGATCATGACAACCCAAAGTCTGGAGCCGTGGAGTACTGGATGGAGAACTGGTCCAGCCCCCTCCAGTATGGGCGGGGTGGGGGGGGGGCTGAACAGCAAAGCCCGTGGCTCATCTGGCACAGTGTGCAGTGGGGCAGGTGGGGCCTGACTTTCAGCCACTACCCACTAGAAAAAGGCATGCCCTGAGATGGCACAGAACTTGTCCACGGTCACACAGCAGGTAGATTGCACCTAGTGGCCAAGAGGAGCACTCATTCATCCATCCATTCGTTCCATCCTCTTCGTTGAGCATCCACAGTACGCCAGACACCGTTCTAGGCATAGATCACCCAAGAGTGAGCAAGACAAATTCCCTGCCCTCGTGAGCCTGCAACTGAGAGAAAGAGACAATGAGCACATGAACAAATAAATATGCAGGGTGTCAGGTGGGGATAGGCCCTATAATGGAAAATAAAGCAGAGTAAGGAGAGGAGCAACAGGGGGCTATCTTAGGTCAGATAGTCATGGAAGAGCTCTATGAGGAGGTGACATTTGAGCTGAGACCCAATGGGGAGGTAGAACAGGCAATCTCTAGGGGAAGAGCATTCCAGGCAATGGAAAGAGGAAGTCTGCCCTGAAGCTGGGGCGTCCTTGGCATGTTCCATTAACAGCAAGAAGGCCTGTGTGGCCAGAATGGAGTGAGCAAGGATGAGAAGGGAGAAGATGAAGCGACAGAGATGGTGGAGGCCATAACAGATAGGGTCCTGTGCACCATGATAAGGACCTTGGCCTTTGTTCTAAGTTGGGTTATGAAGTCACTGGAGGGTTTTGAACAATCCTGATGGGGCTAACATCTGTAAGGACTCAGTATTGCGGAACGAAAAATAGACTGTAAGAGGATAAGGAATGAAAGCAGTCAGTTTGGAGTTAGGAGACTATGGTAAGATTCCAGAGGAGTAATGATGCTGGCTTTAATCAGTAGTTGGGGGTAATGAGAAGGTCTCAGATTTGAGATACACTTTGGAGGTCAAGCCCAAAGAGGTTGCTGAGGTGCTGATATAGGATGTGAGGGAAAGAGGATGAGGCCAAAGTTTTTGCCTGAACATCTGAGTAAATATTTCCCAGGATGGGGAAGACAGGAAGAAGAGATTTGACAGGGGGAGAATCAAGAGTTCCATTTTGGACACGGTGAGTTTGAGGTGCTAGCCATGACTATTCCATATTAGATAAAGGAGTATGGAGTTCAGGAGTGAACGTGGGAGTTAACAGTACATAGATGGTGTTTAAACTGTAGAGAGACTTCTGCTTCCATCCAAGATGAAGGAACAGAGACCAAATTTACCATCCCATCTGAAACACAAAAATAAACCACACAAAATATATGAAACAATGGTTTTCAAGACACTGGACATCGTACAACAAAGGACAGCATCCCTGAGAGACAGGAGACAAATCGTCTTAGCTTACTGCACTGAGACAGTTTCCAGGCTGCAGCAGAAAAAGTAGGAGTGGAGGTGGAGCCTGGAAAACACCCTGAGTTGAGGAGATGCAGTTGAGAGTCCACAGAAACCAAGACAATTAGAATTTTCAGGACAGAATACTTGAGAGGAGACACCTAGAGAGAGAGAACCCTAGAGATCTGCAGAGGGTCCCCCTCAAGTATTTATCAGACTACTGATCAGCATGCGTGCATGAGGAAAATAAGGAAGGCCAAGCCAAGAACAATCCAAAGGGATTAGAGGGAACAGTGCCCAGCACTCATACAGGGTCTGGATTAATGTCTGTTCTCACCAAGACCAGCAAGCCTCATAATTCATGCAGCACTGAGTAAAGTATGCAGCAGAGTCTTGCCTCAGTAGTGAGTAATAATTATCCCTAGCATGAATGCTACTCTGGTCCCACCTAAAATATCTTAAAAGCAAACCCCAAAAGGATCAAAATCTTCCTGCAAATAAATTGCATTCCAGAACAGAGCTTGGAATATTTATAGAAATACAAAAATAACCAGAAACACAAAAACACCTAATGTGTGTGTGATTGGAGTACACAAAGAGATGCAAGATACCCAAAAGGTAAAAATCACAATTTCTGGCATCTAATCAAAGATTACTAGACATACCAAGAAGTAGGAAAATATCATCCTTAATGAAGAGAAAAATTGATCAATTGGGGTCCGGCCCCATGGCCAAGTGGTTAAGTTCACACACTCTGCTTTGGCAGCCCAGGATTTCATCAGTTTGGATCCTGGGCGCCAAATGGCACCACTCATCAAGCCATGCTGAGGTGGCATCGCATATAGCAGAACCAGAAGGATCTACAACTAGAATATACAACTGTGTACTGGGGCTTTAGGGAGAAGAAAAAAAAAAAAGAAGAAGACTGGCAACAGCTGTTAGCTCAGGTGCCAATCTTTTTTAAAAAAAAGTTAAAATGGCAAATTTTAAAAAAAACATTGATCAATCGAAACTGACCCAGAACTCACACAGATGTTAGAATTATCAGACAAGGACATTAAAATCATTATTATAACTATATTCCATATATTCAAATAGTTAAATGGAGGCATTTAAGATATAAAAAAAGACCCAAATCAAACTTATAGAGATGAAAGCTACAATCTGAAGTGAAAAATACACTGGATGGAATTAATGGCAGATTAGACATTTAAGAAGAAAAGATTAGTGAGCTTGAAGACATAGCAATAGAAACTACTCAAAATGAAACACAAAGAGAAAAACAGAATTTTTTAAAAGGGGGCATAGATGATCTGTGGGCCAACTTTAAGCAGCCTAATATATGTGTAACTGGAGTGCCCAAAGGAAGTCAGGCAGCGGGGCAGCAGTTAATCTGTAATTCCAAACCCAGCAAAAATACCTTTCACAACAAAGACAAAATAAAGAGTACTTCAGACATAGAAAAGTTTAAAGAATTCATCAACAACAGACTTTCACTATAAGAAAAGCTAAAGGAAGTCCTTCAGTCAGAAGAAAAAGGATACCAGATAGAAATATGGATTCAAGGAAGGAAAAACGCCAGAATTGGTACTAGACAAGTAAATATATGAGTTTTGTTATTTAAACCACTTTTTAAAAAGTTAACTATGTAAATAAAAACAATAACAATGTATATTGTGGGGCTTATAACATATATATAAGTAAAATGTATGACAGCAATAGAATAATGGCTGAGAGATGGGAAATGGAAGTACACTATTGTAAGAGTCCTATACTATACATGAAGTGGTACAATAGCATTTGACAGTAGACTGTTATAAGTTAAAGATATATACTATAAACCCTGAAATAATGACTAAAATAAGAGAACTAAAAGTTGTAGCTAACAAACCAACAATACAGATAAATTGGAATCAGAAAAAAATACTCGGTCCAAAAGAAGACAGAAATATACAAAAAAGAAAACAAATAACAGATGGATGGCACAAATATAAACATTTATAATATAAACATTTAAAATATAATGTAAAATATAACATAAACATTTAAAATATAAACAAATATAAACATTTGTGCCATCAAATATAAACACACCTCAAATATAAAACACAAATATAAACAAATATAAAACATTTAATAACCAGATGATAGGCTTAAGCCTAACCATATCAACAATCACATTAAATGTAAATGATACAAACACATCAATTAAAAGGCAGAGATTGTCAGACTGGATAAAAAAGCAGGAACCAACTATATGCTGTCTCAAAAAAGACACATTAAATATAAACAAATAGATTAAAAGTAAAAGAATACAAAAAAGTATGCCATGATAACACTAATGAAAAGAAAGCTGGAATAGTTATATTTATATAAGACAAAGTAGATATCAGGTCAAAAGGTATTACCAGGGATAAAGAGGTTTATTTCACAACTATAAAGGGGTTAATTAATACAGAAGACATAACAATCCAAAATGTCTTTGCAAAATACGTGATGCAAAAACAGATAGAACCACAAGGAGAAATAGACAAATCCACAATTATAGTTGGAGATTTCAGTACTCTTCTCTCAATATTTGATAGAATGAGTAAACAGAAAATCAATAAGGATATAGGAGACTTGAGCAACAGTATAGGGCAACTTAAGCTAATTGACACTTACAGAACACTCCACTCGACGTCAGAAGATACATTATTTCCAAGTATGCATGGAATGTTTTAACAGATAAGGCCACGAAACAAGTCTGAACAAGTACAAAAGGATTTAAGTCTTACAAAGAATGTGCTCTGACCACAATGGAGTGAAATTAGAAATCAATAACAGAAAGGTATGAGGAAAATCACCAAATCCTTTGAAACTAAACAAGACACTTTTAATAACCCATGGGTCAAAGAAGAAATCAAAAGGAAAATTATAAAGTATGTTGAACTGAATGCAGATAAAAACACAACGCAAGATAAAAACACAAAATTAGTGGAATGCCACTATAAAAGTACTTAAGAGGAAATTTATAGCACTAAATGCCAATAGCAGAAAAGAAGACAGCTCTCAAATCATTGACTTCAGCTTCCACCTTAAGAAACTGCAGGGGGGGAGGGCAAGACTGGGTGAAGGAAGCCAAAAGGTACAAACTTTCAGCTATAAAATAAATAAGTCCTGGGGATGTAATATACAGCATGGTCACTGTAGTTAATAACACTGTATTGCATATTTGAAAGTTGCTAAGAGAGTAAATCTTAAAAGTTCTCATCACGAGAAAAAATTATAACTATGTGTAATTAACTAGACTTATTATGGTGATCATTTTTCAAAATATAGAAATATCTAGTCATTATGTTGTACACCTGAAAATACTATAATGTCATATGTCAATTACACCTCAATTTAAAAAACATTTTAAGGGGGACCGACCCCATGGTGGAGTGGTTGAGTTTGTGTGCTCCACTACAGTAACCCAGGGTTTCGCTGGTTTGGATCCTGGGCATGGACATGGCATCTCTCATCAGGCCACGCTGAGGCGGCATCCCACATAGCTCAACCAGAGGCGCTCACAACTAGAATATACAACTGTGTACTGGGGGGCTTTGGGGAAAATAATTTAAAAAAAGATAAAGATTGGCAACAGTTGTTAGCTCAGGTGCCAATCTTTAAAAAAAAAATTTTAAATAGTAGAAAAGCAAATTGAACCCAAAGTAAGTAGAAGAAAGGAAATAAAAGTTAGAGCAGAAATCAATGAAATAGAAAACAGAAAAATAATCAGTAAAGCCAAAAAGCGGTTCTTTAAAGAGGTCAATAAAATTGATGAACCTCTAGCTGGACCCATTAGGAAAAAAGAGAGAAGGCACAAATTATCAATATCAGGAAAGAGAAATGATATCACTACAGATTCTACAGATATTAAAAGGAATAAGGGAATATTATGAGCAGCTTTCTGCAAATAAGTTTGACAGCTTAGATGAAATAGACAAATTCCTTGAAACACAAACTACCAAAGCTTACTCAAAAATAAATAGATAACCTGAATAGCCCTTTATCTATTAAATACATTGAATTTAGTTAAAAACCTTCCAACAAAAAAAACTATAGGACCAGATGATTTTAATGGAGAGTTCTAGCAAACATTTAAGGAAGCCATAACAGCAATTCCACAAAAACTCTTCCAGAAAATTAAAGAGGAAAGAACACTTTCCAACTCATTCTATGACGCCAGCACTGCTCTGATAACACAGCCAAACAAAGCCATTTTGAGAACAGAAAATCGCAAATATCCCTCATGAACCTAGATGCAAAATTATAAACAAAATTTTAGCAAATTGAATCTGACAATATATAAAATGGATAATGTATCAGGACCAAGTGAGGTTTATCCCAGGAACACAAAGTTGGTTTAAGATTCAAAAATAAACCCACGTAATTCATCATATTAACAGAAAGTATTCATGTCCCATTGCCGCTATAACAAATTACAACAATCTTCGTGGCTTAAAACAACACAAACTTACTGACTCACAATTCTGGAGGTCAGAAGTCCACAGGGGTTCCACTAGGCTAAAATCCAGGTGACAGCAGGATTGCATTTATTCTGGAGGCTCCAGGGGAGAAAACTCTTCCTTGCCTTTTCTGGCTTCTGGAGGCTGCCTGCATTCCTGGGCTCATGGCCCCTTCCTTCATCTTCAAAGTCTGCAGCAGCACAACATGTCTCTCTCTCTATCTATCTCTCTCTCTCTCTCTCAGTCTCCCTTCTGTTTCTGTCATCGCATTTCCTTCTCTGACTCTATCATCTTTTAAAGACTCTTGTGATTACATTGGCCCATCTGGGTAATCTAGTATAATCTTAAATTATTCATGTCTGCAAAGTCTTTTTTGTCATGTAAGGTAACATATGCACAGGGTTCAAGGATTAGGACAAGGACATCTTTGGGGAGGCATTATTTCGCCTACCACACAGACTGAAAAACAAAAAACATCTAATCATATCAATAAATGCAGAAAAAGAATTTGATATAATCCAATATTCATTTATAATTTTTTTTAAACTGAGAAAATCAAGAACAGAAGGAAATTTCTTCAGCCACACAAAAGGCAATTACAAAAAATCTATACCTACAATTACAATTAATGGTTAAAGGCTGAATACTTTCTGCTTAAGATTGGGAACAAGGTAGGTGTGTCAACTCTCACCACTTCAAATGAGCATTGTACTAGAGATTCTAACCAGTGCAATAGAAGAAGAAAAAGAAAGAAAAGCATTCAGATGGGAAAGGAAGAGGTAAAATTGTCTTTTTTTTTTTTTTTTGAGGAAGATTAGCCCTGAGCTAACTACTGCCAATCCTCCTCTTTTTGCTGAGGAAGCCTGGCCCTGAGCTAACATCCATGCCCATCTTCCTCTACTTTATACGTGGGACGCCTGCCACAGCATGGCTTTTGTCAAGCGGTGCCACGTCCGCACCCAGGATCCAAACTGGCAAACCTCGGGCCACTGAGAAGCGGAATGTGCGAACTTAACCGCTGTGCCACCAGGCCAACCCCAACATAAAATTGTCTTTATTCACAGACGACATGACCATCTATATAGAAAATCCAATGGAATCTGCAAAAAAGGCTACTAGAACTATTATGTGAGTTTAGCAAGGTTACAAGATAAAAGAAATATATACAAAAATCAATTATATTTTTACATACTAGCAACGAACTATTGGAAACTGAAATTCAAAAATCAATACCACTTACAATAGCATTTAAAAATTAGTAAATACTTAGGGATAAATCTGACAAAAGATGTATAATACCCATACCATGGAAATACAAAATATTGCTGACAGAAATCCAAGAGAGCCTAAATATATAGCTATACCTTGTTTACAGGTTTGAGGGCTCAATATCGTTAAGATGGCAATTCTCTTCAAAAGGATCTATAGATTCAACATAATTACACTCCCAGAAGTTTTTGTAGAACTTGAAAAACTATTCCAAAATTTATATGGAAAATGCAAAGAATCTAGAATAATAAAAAACAATTTTGAAAAAGAAGAACAAGTTGGAGGACTAACATTACCTAATTTCAAGACTGAGTGTAAAGCTACAGTAATTAAGACAGCATGGTAGTGGAGAAAAGATAAATATATAGACCAACAGAACAGAACAGAGTCCATATATTCATATACAGAGACATGTCCCTCACGAACATAAATGTAAATATATATATGTGATTTTCAACAAATGTTTAAAGTCAATTCAGTAGAGAAAGTCTAGTCTTTTCAGCAAAAAAGTCTAGTCTTTTCCATATCTACATGCAAAATAAAACGAACTTTGATCCACACCTCACACCATATACAAAAATTCATTCAAAATGTATCATAGTCTTAAACGTAAAACCTAAAACTATAAAACTTCTAGAGAATAAGATAGGAAAAAAAATCTTTGTGACCTTGAGTTAGGCAAAGATTTCTTGCTTACAACACCAAAACACAATCTATGAAAGGAAAAATTGCCGAATTGAAGTTCATAAATAATCAAAACTTTGTCCATTTGAGAGACACTTTTAAGAGAATTAAAAAAGAAACCACAGACTGGGAAAAAAAGCTTGCTAAGCATATATCTGACAGAAGACTCATATCCAGAACATATAAAGAACTCCCAAAACTCAATACTAAAAATCAAACAATCCAATTAGGAAATGGGCAAAATATTTGAACAGACACTTCACTAAAGAAGATATAGAGACAGCAAATAAGTGCATAAAAGATGTTCAATGTCATCATTCATGCAAGAACTACAAACTAGAATCACCATGAGATAATACCATACACCTATTAGAACAGCTAAAATTTGAAAGAACAATTATATCGTGTGTTGTTAAGAATGTGGAGCAGCTAGAACTCATATACTGCTGGTTGGAAGGTAAAATGGTACAAACACATTTGAAAACAGTTTGACCGTCGTATATTAAAAAGTTTAACATATACCTATCATGTAGTCCAGCCATTCATCTCCTAGGTATTTACTCACGAGAAAAGAAAACATATGTCCGTACGAAGACCTGTACACAAATACTCATAGCAGATTTATTTAGAACAGCCAAAACTTGGAAATAGCCCAAATGTCCATCAGTGGGTGAATGGATCAATAAACTGTGGTATGCCGTGCAATAGACTACGACCCAGAAATAAAAAGGAATGAACTAAGGATACAGGAAACAACACGGATGAATCTCAAAATAGTTATGAGAAAGAAGTCAGGCCAAAAAAAGAGTACATACCGAATGATACTATTTACATAAAATTCTAGGAAACTCAACTTACCTCTACGGACGGGAAGCAGACCAGCGGTTGCCTGGGGATGCGGTGGGCAGGTAGGTGTGGGAAGGAGGAATTACAAACGAGCAGGAGGAAACTTGGGAGGTGACGGATATGTTCCCTATCTTGATCGTGGCAATGGCTACAACGATGTAAATGTGTGCCAAAACTTATCTAACTGGACGTTTTATGTGTCATTTATTGTTTATCAATTATATCTCAATCAAAAAAAATTATTGCAAGAAAAATAGAGTCGTGGGGAGAGGAAGAACTCCTAGGGATTGAGGGCACCAGCTGTCCAGGTGTTTTTTTTTTTTTAAGATGGAATTCATCACTCCATGTTTCTTAATGAGCATCTATAAGGATGAAGCGTCACTTGGTCCAGCCTCCTGCACCAGAAAAGCGTGTACCCAAACCCCCAAAAGAGAAGAGTCTGATGTCTGTCTCCCTAACAGTCAGAGGGTTGGCAAGAGCAGGACTCACCAGAGACTGAGAAGGGGTGGCTAGTGAGGTGGCAGGAGACCCTGGGTGGGTGGAGCCTGGAAGCTGAGCACAGTCTTTCAAGGAGAAGAGGAGACAGTGATTGACTCTCAAATGCCCGCGAGGACTGAGAACTGACTGCTGAATTGGCAACGCAGAGGGCCCCGGTAACCTTGACAAAGCTGTTTCAGTGGACTGGTGGGGGCTGGGGGCTGGGGTGGGCTCAAGAGAGAGTGGGAGGAAGGAAGTTGGTGGTGGTGAGCATGGACGATGCTTTTCAGAGGTTCTGCTGTGAAGGGGAGAAAATGCTCATGGCGCTGTCTTTCACGGGATCTTTTATTTTACGGCAGAATTAATCACCCCTTGTCTGTTTAATGACGGAAATGAACGAGTCGTAATGCAGCTCTGAGGGTGAGCCCCCTGCCCCCAGGAAAACCCTGGTGGAAGGTCAGACCAGCAGGTCTCGGAAAATAGCACCAAGGCCCCACTTCTGGGGCTGGAGTGATCGCCTGGGGCTTGCGCCACACTCAGCGACAAACTATGGGGAGCCCTAGGAATGTTCAATATTTCCCTGCCTAGAAGAGCCCCAGGCCCCCAGCCGCTGCTTAGGGGCCGCTGTGCCCCACCCCAGCCTCAGCCCGCTCTCTGCCCTCTGCTGAAACAACAGATCCTTCTTTAGGAACTTGCCTCCTAGGGGCAGCGGGATCCCAGGGGAGGCGGCTGGTGCAGAGAAAAGAACTCCAGCTGCAGAGCCAATAGTCCTGGGCTCAAGTATTCGCTCCATTCTCCCTATAGGACCCTGGGCAAGTCCCATGAGCACCCCCCAGCCTCCGTTTCCTCTTCCGTAAAACGGGGGGAGTAACCCCATCCTCCCAGCATGGTGGTGAGGATGACAGGAGATACATGTGCTGCTCCAGGCACAGAGGGCGGCCCAAGGGACGTGGCTCGTCCTTTCCCCTCCAGCCTGCTTCCTGAGCTTCCTGGGGCAGAGGGCTCTCCACTCCTCCTAGCTTACTCCCATCTTTGGTCTCCATTTGGCCCCAGGGGTCTCCAGTTCCTCCCCTCCTTCTGCCCTGATGTGACAGTGTCCCATGGCTGCGGCCAGCAAACGCATGCTGCCAAGGTTGAGCCTGATGGAGGAAGTCTCCCAGCTACCCAGGGTCCCCAGGACCCTGTGAGGGCGGGTGGGAGGTGGAGGAGCCCCATCCAGGGGATGTTTAGCAAAGTAGTTAAGACTGTAGCTCAGGACCCTAGTTGGAATCTCGACTGCCCACTTACTAGCTGTGAGACCCCCACTAAGTCACTTCACCTCCCTGAGCCTCAGTTCCTGTTCTGTAAAATAGCATCTGCTTTAGAGTTGGCAGGAGGATTAAATGAGAGAACGCAATGAATGGGCTTCACCCAGCCCCTGGCCAGTGAGGAGAAGGGTACCTAGGGGCCATTGTAGCTGTTATTTGCTCCCACCAAGCTCACCGAGAGGCTGGTGTCCCCACCTACCTGCAGTCTGAGTTTCCTGTGAGCCTGGGTTCAGAGAGCAGGGAGGGGCAGGGTCTGATGACGCTCCCTCGCCTAACACAGTCACACCCCACCCCTCAGCTCGGTCAGGGGCTTCACAATAATAGACATCCCCTACTCCTGCTAATCCCCTCTCTAGTGTCTGGGGTGTCTCTGAGATCTCCAGCCCAGTTTCTGCTTCTCTCCCAGCCGGGCCCCTCCCACCTTGGCCCTGCTGTTCCTGGCTTGGGAGCAGGGTGGGACCCAACAGAGGAGCAGACTCCACCTGTCTCCCTCATGTAGTGTAGTCTAGCAACTGAGCGGAAACTCAAGCCCAACTGCCTGGCTCTGCCTCCTCCCGGCTCTGTGACTTTAGGCAGATTACTTGACCTCTCTGGGCCTCAGTTTCATAATCTATGAAACAGGGCTAAGAATGATATTCCCTCATAGGATTATTGTGTAGATTAAATTAGTTAACAAATATAAAGTGCTTACAGTGGTGCCTGGCCCCACTGAGCGCAACATAAGTAATTACTATTATTGTTATCATTGCACACAGTAGGTCTCAGGGCGTGCTTATTGAATGAATGGATAGATGGATGGATTAATAATGAACCAACCAAGGTTTAAGCTTCCTTAGTTCACTGACAACTGAGATCAATGGCTACGGGTTTTGAGCACCTAGCAGGTACCAGGTGCTTCGTAACCCGTAATCTACCTGAACCCTCACAACAACCCAATGAAGCGAGTATCTTTACGCCTGTTTCACAGAAAAGGAAATCACAACTCTTAGAGGTTAACATGTCCAGGATCACACAGTGATTTTTTTTCCCTCCTCTTCAATTTTTAATTACACGTGAGACAAAATCACTGAAGAAAAAATTTTCAATAGAGAGAAGCAAAATAAAAGCAATAAAGATAAAGCCGCTTGAGATTCCACATCTAGGATGGTCCATTGCTAAGTGTTTGCAGACTCATGTAGATTTCCTCATGAAAACATATATATATATATTTTTTTTTAACAAAGATGGGCTCGCATTATGCATACCCTGCGCTACAATAGAGTGTGGCTTTCTTTCTGTGTCAATAAATCCACGCCACTGGCAGCAGCTAGTATTCTATTGTAGTAGCGAATCACAATTTATTTACCCAATTTGCTGCTGTGGAATATTTAGGCTGATCCAATTTCTCACCATTTGATGTGATGAATATCCTCCTTATCCATACAACTTTCTGAACTTGTCCAATTATTTCCTTAGGATAAATTTCCAGAAGTGAAATTTCTGAGTCAAAACAATACACTTATTTAGGGCTTTTCATATATACATACTGCCAGGTTATCTCCCAGAAAGGTTATACCAATTTACACTCCCACTCGTGGGAAATGAGATATGGGCCACTGCTATT
Organism: Equus asinus; assembly: GCF_041296235.1. Classification (NCBI taxonomy): domain Eukaryota; kingdom Metazoa; phylum Chordata; class Mammalia; order Perissodactyla; family Equidae; genus Equus; species Equus asinus. Next base: position 86,089,890 of record NC_091794.1, read on the forward strand.
GAAGATATATGAAATAGATCAGAAGTGGTGCATTAGTCAGGAAAAGCTAAGTCAAGCTGCAGTAACAAATTAACTCAAATCTCAGTGGCATAATGCAACAAAGATTTCTCTCTGGCCCGCATTGCGGGCTCAGGCTGGGTCAGCAGAAGGAGTGTCGCTGCCTCACACGGTGAAATTCAGGGACCCAGGCTGATGGAGAGAGACCCCCGCCATCTTATAGCTGCACCATTTGGAACACTGGACCTCCAAGATTGGCCCAGAATTGGAAGAGTGAGCACCCAGGTTCTTAAACACGTGGCTCAGAAGTGACACCCATCACCTCCACTCATACCTCACTGGCCAGAACTGTCATGTGACCCCATCTATCTGCAGGGAGGCTGGAAAGTGGAGTCTTCTGTGTGTCCAGAAGGAAGGGCCGACCCGACTGCACCAACGCTAGTAATGTCTGCTACAGGAAGGAACGGGTAAACGTCGCAGAGGGTTCCCTTTGGCAAGAGAAATCAGAACTGAATCCTCTTGCGACTTGCACTGGGCCCCGTTTCACTCTCTGTGGTGTGGTTTTTCTTATAGCTGTTTTGTCTCGGTGCAACGAAGACAAAGGGGAGGGCAGGCAGTGGGCTGGTGACAGCTCCCCTCTTCCCTGCAGAGCAGCCCCCTCCGGCTTGTCCTGGGCTCCTCACCAGAGCCACGTGGACCCCGGGGAGGCTGCACCAGGTCCTCTCTTCCTACAAAGGCTGTGAGAGGCGCAGGAGCGGCTGCTTCGCAGCCCCCTCAGCTGGCCCCTGACTTGTCGGTAATAGAGAACAGCGTGGGGGAGCCCACCCCAAGTCAGGAAGCAGGAAATTGGGGAACAAAAGTGGTAAAAATGAAGGTTCGGGAGTGAGACTGCCCGGGTTTGTGAGCCCGCTGAGCCACTTACTGTCTGTGACCTTGAAAAAGTTACTTTACAGCTCTGGGCCTCTGTTTCTCTCTCTCAATGGGGATGATTAAGAGCAGCTACCTCCAAGGGCTGCCACGAAGCTTAAAGAAGTCAATATTCCTTCCTTCAACTGACAACCGTACAGCAGACACCCCTATAGACGCTGGGGACACAGAGGCGACCCAAACAAAGCCCCTTCCCCTGAAGGAGTTTATCTTCTCTTAAGGAGACGGGCAACAAATAAACGAACAACAGAGAGCACACAGATTTTCAGGGGGTAATAAGTGAAAAAAAAGAAATTAAGCAGGGGAAAGGAGAGAGAGAGTCATGGGAAGTGCTACTTTATCCAGAGTAGATACCTCTAGAAAGTGACATTTGAGCAGAGATCTAAATGAAGTAAAGAGAGAGCCATGTGGATATCAGGGCAGAAATGTTCAGACAGCAGGGGAGGTAAGCACAAAGGCCCTGAGGCAGGAGCAGGCCGGCAAAGAGGCCAGCATGGCTGGAGCAAGTGAGCAAGAAGCATGCCGGGAGATTCAAACAGAGGTGCCTATGGCCATGATAAGGACTTTGGATTTCACAGTGGGTGAGATGGGAAGCCACGCAAGGGTTTCATGTGGTGTTTAAAACACCATACAGCCAGGGCCAGCTCTGGTGGCCTAGTGGTTAGGTTCGGCATGCTCCGCTTCAACGGTCCAGATTCAGTTCCCAGGCATGGACCTGCACCACTTGTCTGTCAGTGGCCATGTTGTGGAGGTGGCTCACATACAAAAAGAAGAAGATTGGCAGTGGATGTTAGCGAAGGGCAAATCTTCCTCAGCAAGAAAAAAAATCCAACACCATACATCCAGATGACACCAAATGCCTGGTACACGAGTGCTCAGCAGATGTGTGCCATGATGCCAATGACCATGGTGATGACCATGATGATGATAATGATGGTGACCAAGGAAATGTGGAGTTCAGGGCAGGTGCTGAGTCTGTACATACCGTAGAGATGGAGACAGGAATCTAGGAAGACACAAACAGATGAGTGTTTCCATGAAATCAACCAATCGCTCTCCTTCCCATCCTACCCCCACCCCCATACTGTCCTCCCGTCTAATCTCACTCCCCTGAAGGAAGCCTCAGGATGGAAGGGAAATAGTTCTCTCCCAGGCATTAAAAGCTATATGCAACAGGGAATCGAATAGGGTGGAGAGCAGAGGCAGGCTCGGTCAACCCAGACATCAGGCAAGATGGAAACCGCTGGCAAGGCCGGATGCCAGTCTCCCTTTGCCTCAGGTAGAGGATTAGAGGTGGGGGCGACGGAAGAGGAGGAAGAAGAGGAACAGGAGGCTGTAGGGACAGAGAGGGAGGGTAGGGGTGAGCCTGGGCTGGGAGAGGGAGTCCAAGGGCCCAGGAGGCTGGCATTCTCCAGCCACTTAGAGAGCACCCAGGCCAGATGGGGGCCAAGGCTGTGTGACCTTGCCCAAGGTCATCCAAGTGATCTGAGCAGTCTCCTCCCCACCCCTACCCCAGCGGTAGGCATGGATTAGGCAAGGCAGGGGGCGGGGCATTTCCTAATGTCTGCTCCCCCACCACACCCAGGAGGAGATCTGACTTGGTGTGTTCCCTTCAGGGCTGGGGAGGGTCTGTTCCCTAATTAGGGTTCCTGCCCCTCCCCTCCTCTTGGCTCTCTGTGATCTGGACGTGCGCACGCACACACACACCCCCCAGAAGCCCACACAAACACCCTTACACCAGAGAGACAAGAGAGTCTGCTAGTGAAAAGCGAAGCCTCTGAAGCCAGACCACCTAGGTTCAAACCCCAACCCTGCCACTTACTGCTGTGTGATCTTGAGCTAGTGGCTTCTCCTCTCTGAGCCTCAGCTTCCTCATCATGGGTTGTTGTGAGGATTAAATGAGTTAATCTGAATAGCAGTACCTGGAACAGTACCCAGCACATAGCAGTAAGCGTGAGTGGCTATTCTTGTAGATATCCACACGGGCTCTCGCAGAGGAGCAAAAATCTAACCGTCACCCGCCCGTGTGCACTCTCACAGGTCCACAGACTTGCACAAACACACGGACACAAGTGCCAGCAAAACCCAGTGCACCTGCACATCCCCAATGCAAGAAGGCAAAGGGGAGGCGTTCTTCCTGGGCCTGGCAGCAACTGCCCCCTGTCAGCCTGAGGAGACCCAGCCCACAGGGCAAACTCTCCTACTGGCCAGTCCCCAAGCACCATTGCCCGAGTCCCCACCCTCACTCCGGGGTCTGACCACCCAGCTTCCCTTCTGGGACAGAGTGGCTCCAACCCAGCCCCCACCCACAGGTGAAGGGGCAAGGGTGGGGTCTCTCTCAGGCAACCCCTGGGGCCTCTATTCCAGCATTGGGGACCTGGATCAAACTCTCTTCCAGTCCTCCATCCTTCCCACAGCATGAGATTTGTCTTCTCAGATCCCCTCTGTAACCCTGTCACTATCTGCTCAGAAACCTCCACGGGCTACCCAAAGAGTGGGGCACAAGGCAAAATCTTTAACCTGGTGTTCAAGGCCCTTCAGATCTGATCCCGAACTGCCTGGCCAGCGCCCGTGTCTTCACGGCCAGTGTAGCCTCAACACCCTCCACAGTTCCCCACTTCGGTTCTCTCTGCCTGGAGTCACTCGTCACATCCCCTCCCACCCCGACCTGATCAACCCCTTAAGGTCGGGCTCAAAGTCTTCTCCCTCCATGGAGCCTTCTGTAAACATGCAGTCAGAAGTCACCTTCAGATTCTTAACCTCCGCACCCTGCAGCCCAGCCTCTGGGCTCCGCCTGCCCGGGCGCATCACTGACTCCTCTGCGGTCCACTGCCTGTCATGAGTCTGTGAGTCTATGAGGACAGGGACCTGGTTCTCTTCGCCCCAGGAAGCCCAGCTGGCATCAGGGACAAGGTATAGAATCATCCTAGTAAATAGCTCCCAGAGAAAGAAAAGAAGGGAAGAGGGAGAAAAACCGCTCTAGACACAGTCAGACCTGTGTCTTAGGCTCCGGGAATAACAACAGACATTTATTGGGAACTTACCAGCCAGGAGCTGTTCCAGCTGCCAGTCCTACGAAGAAGGTGCTGTTATTCTCCCAGTTACACAGAGAAGGAAACTGAGGCACAGAGAGGTTGACTTGTCTGAAATCACACAGCTGGGCAGAGACAGAGACAGAGCTCAAACTCAGGAAATTTGGTGAGAGCCTGTGCCTTCCTCCTCGCTCTCAACTGCCTCTTGAAAGGCAGATTTCTTTTAAAAAATTAAAGAACGGAGACCTCTCCGCCCCTTGGGCAGCGGGTCAGTTCACTGGGAAGCCACTCCAGGCTAGGCTGGTCTCCCAGAGGGATGCACCACCAGGGACTGGTGAGTGAGGGGCCAGGACACGGAGGTGGAGATGATAAAGGGGCTGTGGCACCACACCAGGGCCGGGAAGGCAGCTGTGCTCCGGACTGGTGTGTCCATTCTCCCCAAAAGGGTAAAAGCCGCTCCACCTCTGTCCAGCTCACAGCCGCTCTATCAGCCAATCGACAATTGGGCAGACAGGGCAGAACAAACGCAGCCAGGAGCAAGGAGAGGTGGGAGCAAAGACAGGAGGTGAGTGCGGCTGGAAAACAGCTGCTGTCCCCAGGCCAGATGAATCGCGTCCCAGGGTACATGTGGGCTCGAGTGTACTGTCAGCAATGGGAGGACTCGAGCCTCGAACAGGCAGTGGCGTCCACGTGTGGGACAGCAGGTGCAATTCCAGCTCTCTCAGAGGGACATGGATTCCAGAAACTTCAGGCCGGGGGCTCACAGGGCTCAGCTCCATCAGCATCATCAAGGCCCCTGCACATCTGCCGCCTCATGTGGACGCAGACCTTGCATAGGCCCGGAGCGTGCTGGGGTTGTAGGCGAGGAGAGATCACGGGGCGTGACAGGGACCCAGAGGCCGTGCTGATGGCCCTGGAGGCCATCAACCAGGACAAAGCAAATCCAAACGAGGACACGGCCAAGGCTCTGGCCCATACCCAGGGCTCAGCTTCAGAAGCTTTCGAGATAGAGAGCTGGTCCGGTGAAATAGCCTCCTCCACCATCTGGCTGGGAGTAGGGGAGGGTCCCTCCCAACGTCGCGGTACCAGAACTCAGCTCAGAATTCCTGAGTGAAGCGAGCCAGCTGCCACCCCATCCTCCCAGCTCAGGGCTAGAGGTGGGACTTCCGAGTTGATAAGAGAAGAGTAGAGAATAAATAAGCAGTATTACTTGTGTTCCCACGGAGCCCTGTGGGAGCCTGGAAGAGAGCAAAGTTAATCCTGCAAAGCGCTCTCCTACTCCAGGGTGGATTATCAAAGCGCTAGGCTGTGAGGACTCAGAGCAAGTGTGATCACATCTCACCTGGCGACCCCCATTTGCTATCTCGGAGCGACCCAGCCGTCAGGGAAGGCTACAGTCTCCGGGTGTATAGACTGCAGATGGCCGTTTACACAAAACCCCACGCTCTCCTGCGGGAACCACACACACGATGCAGAGGTGATGGGGACAGGAGACCTTGGATGACCGTCTGACTAGTGAAGTGGCCTCTGCGTGGGACAGGCTGTGTGGGTCAGCACATGGCCATGGCTTGGATATAGACCGAGAAGATTCCATCTCCAGGGGAGGGGAAAAAGCTGCCAAGAACAGCAACGCAGGTAGGCAGCGGTCTGAGAATCGCTGTTGGCTGCGATGGCCACATCCCAGGTGGGATCGCCAGCGGGGGCCTCACAGAAGGCCCAGTGGGCCACGTTATCTAGCGTAGGGGGTTGAATTGTGGCCACCAAAAGATGTATCCACCCAGATCCTCAGAATGTGGCCTTATTTGAAATGAGGGTCTTTGCAGGTGTAATTAAGGTAAGGATCTCAAAATGAGACCATCCTGGGCTAGGTGGCCCTAAATCCAACGGCAAGCATCCTCAGAAGAGACAGAAAGGAGAAAGCAGAGGACGCAGAGAGAAGAAGCCCACATAGAGACGGAGGCAGGGGTGGGAGCCAGCAGGCCCGAACCAAGGAACACCAGGCGTGCTGGCGCCCACCGGGGGCAAATAAGAGCCACAGACGGACGCCCCTCAGAGGCTCCAGAGGGAGCCGACCTTGTGAGACCCGGATTTTGGAGCTCTGGCCTCCAGGACTGTGGGAGAATAAGTTTCTGTCATTGGAAGCCACCAAGTTTATGGTCATTTGTAGCAACAGACCTAAGAAACATTTGGTGACCATCTCAGTTATCTAGGGCTGCATAACACACTCCCCCAAACTCAGTGGTTTAAAACAACAACAGTGTATTATTTCTGTGACTTTGTGGGCCAGGAATTCAGGCAGGAATGAGCTGATGGTTTTTCTGCTCTGAATGGGTCCAGCCGACAAGTAGATCAGGCTGGAACGGCCACGATCTCACTCACACGTCTGAGGCCTCTGTGCAGCTCCATGGGGCCCCTCTCTGTCTCCATGCGGCTAGCTGGGGCTTCCTCCCAAGAAGGTGGTCTTGGGTAGTCAGACTTCTTACCCAGCAGCCAGCTTCCGAATGGGAATGTGATAAGTAACAGAAGTGGAAGTTGGAGATCTCCTGGACATTCAGCCTTGGAAGTTACACAGGGTCGCGTCTGCTGTTGGTAAAGTCTATCTGAAACTCAAGAGGGAAGAAAATATGCTCCAACCCTCAGTGGGAGGAGTGGCAAAGAATGGGTGGTGTGGCCATCTTTAACCTGCCATAGAGATCAAACACTTGATGAGACCACATTCTGAGCCTGGGGTGGTGGTTCCAAACCTCAGTCGGGGCAGGAAACACATGGCTCATTCAAAGGGCTCCAAGAGACAGTTCAAGAGAGACTGGACTCTTTGCAGGGGTGCGTGCAGGGTTAAAGGTTAAACGGGCTGCCACCCAACAGAGGCCTCCCATTATCCGGACCCAGCTAGAAGCCAGAGGAGGCGGGCAGGTGATGCCCTCCATCCATAGTGGTTCTGTGTCCCAGGGCACAGAGGAGGGGGGAGGGTGGGAGGCAGGGTGGGGGATGGGCAAACACCAGCAGGAAGGAGAGAATTTGTGTTTGCAGAGCACTCCTGTGCTCACCCTACTGTGCTCCCAGCGCTCTCTGTATGTTGTCACTGCCTCCTGAGCTTTCCTGGGCTGGAGACGGAGGCAGAGCAGGGGCGGGGAGGCCTGGGCTGGACCAGGCTGGGGCTGAGGGGTGAAGGAGCATAGGGCTTCTGTCCAGGCTAAGAGGGCTGGCCAGGACTGAGGGTGGGGACACTCCTGACCCTGACGCCCAGAGGAGGTTGGGACCCCTGCAGCTGGGTGCCCTCACCCCCACCCCTCTGATGGGCCACCTGGTCCTAGGACTCAGGATGGGACACTCCCCCCACACACTCCATCCCAGGCTCCCTCCCTCCCCTGGCCAGGCCCCACCCTCACCACCCTAAGGAAGTTCCCCCGCTGACACCTCCTAATTCCCCGATGATTAACTTCCAGCGGATTAGAACCAGGACAGCTATTTAATTAACACGCATGTCTGCGATTACTCAGGACTCATTAAGACTCCATGATTGACTTGTTAACGTGCAGGAATTCAATTATTTGCCTGGCACTGAATTCCCGGCCAAGGCATGGGGAGCGGGTGGGCAGTGCCTGAGAGCCCCAGTCTGAGGGAGGAGACACGGTTTGATCCCAGGGAAGCTGAGATCTGAGCAGAAAGTCATCCTTGTCCCCCAGCGCCCCAGGCCGCTACTTTGAGCATCTCCAAGTGTGAGAGGCGAGATGCATTTCTTACCCCAAGGAGCTTCCTGAGAGGGAAGACCCAACTCATGTCCCCGGGAGCCCCCACCTGGGGAGGCATAGCCTCTCTCTTTGGTACCCCCATTCTGAGAGGGTTAAGACAGCCGTCAGAGGGGACAGCCTCGCCCCTGTTCTGGGGGCCTCAGTGGAGGGGAAAGAAACACCCCCATCATTAGAGGCCCCCGTCTGAAGGGGGAGATATAGCCGAGGCCGTGGGGAGTCTGTCTGAGGGAGGACACGTGGTCCCTTCCCAGGAGAGCCCCTGACCCATGAGGAATACGGGCACAAGGCCAGCGTCTCCACAGGAGAGACCTGGAAACCCAGAAACCTGGAAACCCGCAGCATCACAGGGCCGGGGAGGGGCATGCCGGGAATCACCCTCCCCCAGGAGGGGCCAGGAACCAGCATTTCCTTAGAGACTGATGGGGAAGGGGGAGGGGACAGAGAGCCAGTCGCTCGTTCCTTTGCTCCAGGCCTGGTCGCCCCATCCACACACTGAGAGCCTCAATGCTGGGACCAAGATGGTTGACCTCTACAGCCCCAGCACCGCCCTGCGCAGTCTTGGACCTGAACTGTAGCTTTGGAGAAGCACTAATTGAGGAAACTGAGGAGAGAGAGGAGGGCCCAGGTAAGGAAGTCCGACAAATAAGGTTGGATGCCCACAACAATGATGATAGCAAACTGACTGAGTGCCTCCTTGACACTGAGCGTTTTTCATCTGTCATCTCAGTTAGTCTCCCCACTTTACAGATGTGGAGACTGAAGTCCAGAGAGGTTATGTAACTTGTCCAAGGTTACACAGCAGTAACCAGGGGAAGCTGGCTGAAATTCGAGTGGTCTTAATCATTGCCCTTTACTACACTGCACCCAAGCCTCTTCAGGCCTGGTGGCCCTGCAGGATGGCCAGCTCACACGTACTCCTGCAGCTCCTGTGGATGAAAGCTCTCTCCACAGAATTGCATTAAGGAAATTCACAAGGGCAGGGTGTGGGTCACCCAAGGAAGGCAGCCCCCTCTGGAGCCCAGTGAAGGGGAGAGCTCGTGAAGGAGCCTGGACCACCCTGCCAAGCAGGCCCATAGGAGGGTGGCACTGCAGGGGGGGAAACTCAGGGCCAATCCCTGGAAAATCTCCACAGTGCATTATTCTGCTGGCATGATAACACTGGGAACAGAGGGGGAAGCCGAGTGGGTGGACTCTGGAGACCCACAGACCTGGGCTCTGGGCATGGCTCTGCCTCCCATAAGCTGTGTGGCCTCAGGCAAGTTATTTCACCTCTCTGAGACTGTTTCTTTACCTTTAAATCGCAGGTGGTAATAGTACCTTCTTTATAAGGTTCTTTGGGGGAGTAAACAACATAACGTATGTCAAGAGTGCATAACCACGCCTGGCAGGTGGAGAGTGACCGGGCGGTCATGGTCACTTGTTAACATTTCAGGAAAAGTGAAGTCACCAGGAGCTAACAATGGTTCACTCTAAAAAGTTACGTCCTGCTAACTAAGCTCCACGCGGAACAGCATTTCTGAGAGGAAGAGTGGAAGAGCACTAAAGATATTTCAGGAGCACATCTGACGCTCTCCTAGAGAGCCGCGGTGATGCTGTGAGAGACGGGCCTGGTAAAACACTGTCACATATCAACCAAAGCCGTGCTGAGTGCTGATTAAATGGATTGGGGGCCATGTCACTGGAGAGCATCGTGGCAAACACATCTGAAGATGACAAGACATCATAAAGCAAGAAGGGCCAACAGAAGGACGTCAAATGACTCGAGGTCCAGAACAGCACATCCAGGCCAAGAAGACGGGTGCCCTTTGAAAACTGGTGGTTCCACCAGTATGACAGGGTGCTGTTTAGCAAACAAAGCAGTAAACAGAAATAAGAGACGGGGAGAAAAAATGTGTGTGTGTGTGTGTGTGTGTGCATGTGTGTGTGTGTTTTGTGTATTCTTATATATCTTAAAATACCCTTTAATGAGCCAGCCCGGATGGCCTAGCGGTTAAAGTTCAGCGCTTCCGTTTTGGCAGCCCGGGTTTGCTTGCCAGTCACAGAACCACACCACCCGTCTGTCAGTTGCCATGCTGCAGTGGTGGCTTACACAGAAGAACTAGAAGGACCTAGCACTAGAATACACAACTACATACTGGGGTTTTGGGGAGGGAAAAAAAAATTAAAAAGGAAGAAGATTGGCAACAGATGTTAGCTCAGGGCAAATCTTTCTCTGCAAAAAAAGAAAAAAAAAAAAACACCCTTTAAAGTCCTTTAAAATAGCCTTGCAGTATCTCAAAGGATCTTAAAATGGGGCCAGCCCTGTGGTGCAGCAGTTAAGTCCAGGGCACTCCACTTTGGCAGCTCAGGTTCACGGGTTCAGATCCTGGGTACAGACCTACACCACTCGTCAGTCATATTGAGGCGGCAACCCACAGACAAAATAGAGGAAGATTGGCACAGATGTTAGCTCAGGGTGAATCTTCCTCACCAAAAAAAAAAAAAAAAAAAATCTTAAAATAGCCTTATCTATCTTCAAATATCTCTGGAGACATACATAAGAAATTAATAACTTTTCTTTAGTCTGTGGGGAGGAAGGCAAAGGCCAGAGGACAGGGGTGTGGGAGGGTAATTTTTCTCTGAATAATACCCTTTTCTAATTTTTAATTTTGAAGCCTGTGAATATATTGCCTGTTCAAAAATTAAATTAAAGAATGTTAACACTGGTTATCTCTGCTTGCTGGGGTGACGGGTGGTTTTACTTTCTTCTTCATATTTTCCTGTATTGTCTGAGTTTTTTTAATGACCGTGTATTACATTTTTAAATCAAGAAAAATAATAGAGCTATTAATATTTTCTTTAAAAGTCTGCTTCCCTGGCAGAGGCTGAGGATCTGGCTGGGCCACAATTCACGTGACAAAAGAAATATTGGAGGCTTGCCATCCAAGGGAAACCATTTAGAAGTGGGAGCGGGCTTGCTGTGTGGCCACAGAAGGCAGAAGGAGGAAGCTGGGGCAGAATGACATACTGCTGCTGAGGGCAGCAGCCAGAAAGAACTTTCTAGCAAGGTTACCATGGGAGGAAATGAGCTCCCCATCACTGGAGGTATGCAAAAAAAGAAAACCTGAAGTGCTCATCAAGGGGTTACAGACAGAATTCCTGCTCAGCAGAGGAGGTGGAGAGTCTAGGAGCTATGGGGTTCAAGGTCAGATGTCAAGGGTACCATGGTCTAAGCCCATTGGTGCTGAGCAGGAAGCCCACCTCAGAGGTCGGGGCCTTGCCCACAGGCCCTGCCTGGACCTGCCATTCATTACAGACACAGCCTCATCTGTAATGCAGCAAATGGAAAACTCTTAATAATAGTTAGTGATAAATGATCATAAGAACAGCTCATTTTATTGAGCACTTACTATGTGCCAGGCACTACCCTAAGCACTTTTGTAGAATAACTGATTTCATTTTCAGCACAACCCTGGGAGGTGGCTACAGTTATTATCCCCGTTTACAGAGGAGGAAATGGAAGCAGGGCTGGGCCAAGATGTTGTCTGCAGAGAACACTATGCTGGAGAATTTCTCTCTCCCGGTGTTATGGGATGAATTGTGTCCCCCCAAAATTTATGTCTTTTTAAACCCCCATGCCTCAGAATTGTGACCATATATGAAGATAGTGTCTTTAGAGTGGCAGTTAAGGTAAAACGAGGTCAGGGCCAGCCCTGGTGGCCTAGTGGTTAAGTTCAGTGAGCTCTACTTTGGCAGCCCGGATTCAGTTCCCAGGTGTGAACCTACACCACTCGTCTGTCAGTGGCCATGCTGTGGTGACGGCTCACACACAAAAAGAGGAAGAGTAGTTCAGGGGTTATCTTCCTCAGCAAAAAAAAAAAGTAAAATGAGGTCATATAGGTGGGCCCTAAGCCAACGTGACTGGTGTCCTTATAAGAAGAGGAGATTAGGGGACAGACACACACACAGGGAAGACCATGTAAAGACACAAGGAGAAGATGGCCATGTAGAAATCAACCCTGCCGACACCTTGATCTCAGACTTCCAGCCTCTAAAACTGTGAGAAAACAAATTTCTGTTGTTGAAGCCCCCAGTCTGTAGTCCCTTGTTATGGCAGCAGCCCCAGCAAATGAATACACCGGTTAGTTATAAGCAGACATCCAGGGAATAGCACGTTGTTTAGTCTCTGTCAGTTGTAGGGCTGTGTGTGCCTGTGCTGGTGAGCAGGTGTGAGCGAGTGTGCAGACGCAACAGGGCCAGCGTCAGAATGTGTGTGTGTGCATACACCGTTGTGGGGTCTGCAGGTGAACAGGCACTGATTTGGGGAGACGCGCACAAGTGCACGTGTGAAACCACAGATATGGCTCTGTGGGCGGGCATGCAGGTACACCCAGGGGGTGGAATTGTCTGCACACAGGTGTGTGTTCATTCAGCCCGGCCTGGAACAGACTCAGTGCACACACACTCACGTATGTACACCCACAACGACCTCCCCTCCTCATGCCCGGGATGTCTTGATTGGTAAAACATTTCTGCACCGCCCCTCAAGCCAACCCAGTGGGGCAGCCAGGACCGGGTAGAAATGGAAACCGAACTCACAGAACACAATCCCCAGCCAGGGTTTTTGTCCTACATTCTGCTCTTTCACACACAGACCTGGACATGCACAGGCACCATCACACACAGACACACACATGGGTGTCATCACATACCCACACACAGGTGTCCATCACAACACACACTCAGTGTCCACCACATACACACACACACACACAGTGGTGTCCATCCATACACACATACAATGTCCATCACACACACACACATACGTGGGTATCCATCACACGCACGTATGCATGCAGATCCCCAAATATAATATAATAATAATATAATAATAGTTAATATTTTGCTCAACAATAGACTCAGCACCTTATATGCGTAATCTCACTTCATACTCACAAAAAGCTTGTAAAGTAAATGCCATTCTTACCTTACAGACAAGAAAACTGAGGCATGGAGTGGCTGAGTTATCTGAAGTCACCCGCTGTGAAGCAGAAGGGCCAAACCCTGTGTTTTCAACCCCTCTGCTTCACGCCTCCCTGCGTGCACCTTGTCCCATCTTTCCTTCACTCTGTGGAGGTGCATAATTATTCATCATACAATGGTCTAATATTAAAATGAAATTAGCAGCGACCTAGGCACGGGCAGACACTTTCAAACTGTGGCTCCCTCCCTCGTTCTCTTCCCGGGAAAGCCAGAGTGGTTTGAAATGATCATACATCTGCATAATGTCTGCCCTTTGTTCTTTTTCTTCCCAACAAAATTGGCCAAAATACACACTTCTGTTAAACCTGGAGGCCTCCGAACCGGGGTCTAACTATGGCCACCGGCAAACAAGGGTACCCGTGGGAAAGGTAGAAATGTCAATTCTACTGTGGGATGCACAGTCTAGAATTCGGGAATTTTCAAGTTTGGCTGAAGGCACCAAGGGGTCAATTGATGGCCTATTTGGAAGATTAAACTTTAGTCTAAGAGCCTCGTGGATGAAGAGCAAAAGTCAGAGACGCAAATTGTCTCTCCTGCCGAGGCCAGGACGCCGGATGGAGATGGAGATGAAATTGGTGGAAGGCGGCGTGGAAGTTATTGTCCCTTCCGGGCTTAGAAAGCCTGTGCCAAAACCTTTCTCTCTGAGTCAGGCTGGACGCAAGACTTTGCTAACCCTCACCCTATGGAATATGCTACCTGTTGATAAAACCTCCAGAACATTCTGCTAGCCGGGCAATCTCAGTCTTAATTTTTGTCCCACCACACACAACGCTGGAAGCCACAGCTATGGGAGGATGGATCCTGGTATCAAAACACACTCACGAAGTGAGTATTTACTGAGCAGCTATTATGTGCTAGGAACTGAGGATGTTGCTGTGAAGAAGCCACGGTCCAGGGCCTGCTTCGGAGCAGAGATGGGCTCTGCCCCACGCGGCAGTGACCCCCAGCTAGTGGAGAGAGTAGGACACAAGGCAAGAGCTTCCTCCTGTGTGGGGGGTCTTGACACACAGCCTGGAATGCCCTGGGCACAGAGAGAGAGACGCAGGAACATTCCTAGAAAGGGCAGTGGAAACCCCCATGAAGTCCCTGACAGAGGACTGAGAGGACTCAGCTTGAGGGAAAAGGAAATCTCCCTGTCTTCTTTTGTGGCCCTTCTCCTCTCTCTCTCTCTCTCTCTCTCTCTCTCTCTCTCTCTCACACACACACACACACACACAACCCACCTCTGGCTCTAAGGACAGACAACCACACCAAAAAGATAAAGAGGAGAAACAAAGGAACAAAGGTCCCCACGCAGCTTTCAGACCCAGAGACGACCCTGACCCTCACTGCCGGCCAACAGACGGCTCCCCCAGAGGTGGCCTTGGCCCCACGGGCGCTCACCACGGGCCAGACACTGAGCGAGGGCTTCGCGGGGCCTGTCTCATCGGGCCTCACCATGTCCCCGATGCATGGCCACTGCAGCCTGTGCTGGTGTTTGGGGGTGAATCTTAACAAGGCCCTGCCTTGGGCTAGTGGATTAGAACCAGGTGCTGCTGGGGAGAGCCCACGGCTTAGAGCGCAGAAGGCATCTTTGTGGTATAAAAAGGGCATCCTGTCCAGGCTTTGTGGAAGCTGTTACTCCCTCCACCCCACCCCCGAGGGATGAGGAGGAAGTGGGGCCTGAGGTCACAGCTGGTCAGTTAGCAGATGTGGGATTTGAACCCAGGTCTTCAAAGCCAAGGCTTGCACCAAATTTGGTCTTCAGCTTCCAAATGTGCAAGGGTGCCTGTCACACACAACGAGATATGCACGCACAACCTGCAAGCTGGAGGGCATCTGGGACACTTGATACTCTCTTGGGGGGGTCTCCCAATCTCAGGGGAAACGTCCCCACCCCATGGGAGCCCCTGTCAGAGAGGGAAGCAGAGCTGTGCCATCTGGAGCTCCAGCCTGAGGGGACAGATCTGGTGGACTGGACACAGGTCTGTCCTGGGGTTCTCCATCCTGCAGAGTGATGGGACAAACACGGAACCGGGAAGCGCTGCCAGACCAGCTCTGCCCTTCACCCCGCCAACAGGCCGCGGCAGTGGGGTCCTGAGGCTCGATGCTCGCAGGCTGGGGGTTGGGAGGGGCGCCGTCAGCAGCCCGGGACTCTCGGAGGGAGAGCCAGGCAGAGGCAGGAGCCGGGAACAGGCTGTCACTCAGCCGCCGCAGCTCCCCTGGGAACGTTTTACAACTTCACCTATTCTGCGTCGCCTGCTTGACGGAGCATCCAAAGCAATTCCAGGACTATATTTCATTGTCACATTTATTTGCAAGGGGTGTCAGTCAGGCCCCGGAAGTCGGCTGCCCTGCTGCTCCCAGCTCTTTGTTATACACACACAGGCACACACTCGCTGAAACCCACATTCAGGTACACCTCCAGACACACAGAGGACAGCCAGAAACGCACAATCACCCACACGTCATGGACACACAAACTTGGGGTCCATGAATCAGCACCACCACGTTGCACAAAACCAGGGGTACCATTTGTAACATTGTTACTCTGATATAGGGTCATCTATGTGCACACAGCAAAGCACGTAGATTCAGTGTCCTTTGTGCACACAGGTGCACAAATATGGACACACACACACTCAGACACCCGGAGAGCCAGAGTCCTCAGGCCAACGGCACTACAGGCGGGCCCTTCCCAGGCAGGCTGGCAGGAGACCCCCCCACGCTCCGAGCCTTCTGGGGCCCCCAAGATCAGGTGACACGGAGGGGAGAGGAGCGACGAGCTCTCCGAAGTCCCCTCTACCTACCCCATGAGTTTCTGGAGCTGAGAAGGCCCTGCGACAGGCCCCCACCCCACCCTCCACAGACACACAGACACACATATGCAGCAAGAACCCCTTCAGCTGCCGAGTTGAAGCTCAACCATTAGCACTAATTATCACACTTCTTGGGAAAGGGGTTTAATTAACTCTCCGCAGGCGCTCAGAGGGGAGCCAGGGCCCCGGGCAGGCTTGTTGAGGCGGGGCCTCCCTCTCCTCCCTCATGTGGCTGTTCAGGTGCTGGGGAAGGGTCTCCAGTGAGGGAGTCGAGGGCGTCACATGTCTGGACCCCGGATATATACTGACACCTATCATACGCATTCTGATGTATGCACGCCTGTGCACAGACATACTGGGAATCATGCCCACATACACGTGACCCCACGCTTCAAAACGATCGATAGGTAGATAGGTAGATAGATAGATAGATAATAAATGGATGGATGGAAGGATAGAGAATGGATGAAAAGATAGACAACAGGTGGATGGATAGATGGATGGATGGATGGATGGATAAATAGACAGATAATAGATGCGTGGATGGGTAAATAGTGACGAATAAATAGATAATAGATGGATGGTGGTTGGATGGGTGGGCAGGGGCAGGGGGAAAGAGAGAGAGAGAGATGTGAGTGGGTAGGTGGGTGGCAAATAGATGGATGAATGAACAAATATAGTTACATACAATCAAGGACACAGGAACACACACAGCCAGGTACTCACACAGTCCTACACAGGGACACACATTCTAACCTCTCACATACTCATTCACTTTCACGTTCTCACTTCCTCTCTTCTTCCCAGCGAAGGAGGCGTTATAGCTTAGTGGTTGAGAAGGGAACTCTGGAGTTCAACTACTTGGATTTGAATGGTTCTGCCATTTTCTAGCTGCGTGAACTTGGAGACGTTCTTCAAGCTCTCCGTGCCTCCACTTCCTCATCTATGAGATGGAGACAATGGCACCTAGCACACACGGTTGGTGTGAGGAGTAAAGATGATGAAAAGTCCTTAGAAAACATGGCAAGTGCTTGGAAGAGTACCTGGTACATAGTAACGGCTCAATACGCTCTAGCTGCTATCGCCAAGGCACGTATTTCTCCTACAGGGAACAATCTGGAGGTTCCAGAACTATCCAGAACAGGCCCTTGTCCCCAGAGAAGGAAGTTGAGGGCCTGTGGCTCCACCTGTCCTCCCCTCCCCAGCCTCCCAGCCACACACACCGAGGAGACCAGGTCCTGGACCAGAGCCCCGAGGACAGGTGGGGGATTTCCTGGGGATCTTGTGAGCAGAGAAGCCATGTGTGCAAAGACGGGCTGAGCCCAGCACCGAGCGATCAGCCAGGGAGAACCCACTTCCAGGGCCCCCGAGCCCCTAGCCCCAAACAATGATATATATTTTAAATTTTCTCAAAGATTACATTTTTTTTCCTCCAGACGTTCATCTTGTGCTTTTTGACCAGGATAAACTGAAAAATAATAGAATCCAGATGGGAAGGTGATAGTCATTCGTCCTGCACAGATTGTACTTCCAGCACCAGCCCCTACCCCTACCCCTGGGGGGCGGCTGGGGAGCGAGTGGTCAGGCCCAAGCAGGATGGGGGATCAGGCAGAGGCAACTTGCAGCCCCCTGGGACACCGCAGACCCCGCTAGCCTCCTCACAGTCTGGTGGCATGGAAAGAGCCAGGGTGGGGAGCTGGGAGGACGCTGTGTGACCTTAACTCACTCCCCTCTTAGAGACTCATTTTACTCATCTGCAAAATGGGGTCATAATTCCTCAGCTGTCTACCCAAAGACAGGATGGAGATTTCAATGAGCTCGCATGGGAGGGCTTCGAGAGATGTGGCCCCCACCACACAGGCAGCATCTGTACCCTGAGGGGCCCTGGCTCCCCCACCCACAGGCCCTGGGCTCTGGGCCTCAGGGCTGGGTCTAATACATGGGCCTCCTCATCCCCTCTGCAATGTCTCCCTGACTGTACTACCTCCCATCCCCGGACCCTCAGGCCCATCGGATGGCTTTCCACAGCTCCAGCACCCTGTCTAGCTTAGAAAGACTGCCTCTTGTTCCGAAAGACCCTCAAAGAAGGCAAAACCACAGACTCCCATTCACCATGTTAGTGCCCACTCCTTGGGGAAGTCCTTCCAGTGTCTAACTCAAATCCACTTTGCTGCAACATACTTGCTTACTCTAACTGTGGTCCTAATAGGATCAAAGCCTGGTTGACCAAGGTCTACCATTTCCTGCCAAACAAAATCTTTCTTTTCCAATGTTCCTTTCACGGAGAGAAGGCTGACTGAGGAATAAAAAGGACACTGGCACTTGGAGTTCAAGTACCAGCTCTGCCACTTACTGGCTGTGTGACCTTGGACGACTTACCTAACTTCTCTGAGCCCCTTTCTGCCTAGGGCTCAGAATCGTGCCGTGCCTGCCTCCAGGGCTGCTGTGAGAAGATGAGGAAGCCCTGGGTAAACTGAGATAACCCCTGCAGACTTGAAGGATGCCCAGTCCCACAGCCCCGTCCCCTCCTCCCCGACACCCCAGCTCCAGCCTCCCTGCCAAGGGTGAGACTTTATCTCCCCAGAGCAGGAGGGAGGTGATTTGAAGGAGAGGAGAGGAGTGGCTCACTCTCCGCCCAGAGTCATCGGTGGTAATCCGCAGCCAGGCCTATCGCCTCACTCCCAGCTGTGGGGAAGCTGCGGCCTCATCATCCGTCATTAACCGGCTCTTCTGGCGGCTCAATTGTAGAACATGATTTTAATAACCCTGGCAGGAGGGGATCATTTTTCTTTTGTCACTTAACTCCGATTCTGTTGGAGAGAGACAGAGACACAAAAAGAGAGAAAGACTAGCCGACAGAGCTGCAGAGACAGGCAGAGTAAAGGGAGAATCAGGGACAGAGAGTTGGGGAAGGAGAGGCATCCAGAAGCTGAGAAGGGGCAATGGGAGAGGCAGGGCGAGGGAGAAGCAGGGGTAGGAAGCAGCAGCATGAGAGCCCGGCGAGGGTCGACAGCCTTTGCGCCCCGCGGTTCCCTCTGTTGCTCCCTCGTCCTGACCCCCAACCCCCACACCAACCGACAGCAGTTGTGCAGCTGTCAGGGTTAGACACCCCTGACCAGGCAGCCCGCTTTCTGAGGCTGTTCCTTCCCGGCCAGCTTAGGGCCTCGCGGGTGGTCCAAATGCGCCAGGGTTGGGGTGGAGGAGGATGAAAGGAGGTCCTGGGTCTGGGGCCTTTGTCTAAGAGCAGTAATTCTTCCGGACGTGAATACTCCAGTCCAACGCAGGGGTTAAGAACACAGGTCTGAGTCAGACAGACGCCAGGCTGCGGGCCCGGCTCTGCCACATGCCAGCGGAATGGCCGTGCCGTCCTCCCATGACCTTGCTGTTCTCATCTGTACAACGGAGACCCCCTTCACACAGTTGTGTGATGAGTACAGGAGACGATATGTGTGCCACACTCGGCCCAGTGCACGGCACGTGGGAACAGGTGGGAAACGAACACTTAGGCCGCGGAGAACACGGCCGAGCAGTGGAGAGGCCTCTCGGGGTGGCAAGGAGCCAGGGCAAGGCGCGTGCCGTGAACGTGCGTTCAGACTTCTCAAGGCCCGGCTCTGCCAGCCCCGGCAGACATCCCACCCCACCACAAACCACCGGCAGAGGCAGGAGGGGAGCCACAAAGGGGCCCTGGCGGGATGGCAGGCTCCACGGGAGCCTCCAGCGCTGCAGCCCAGCCCCCAGCACCGGCAGAGCAGAACTGCCGCGCCAGGACCTGCGGTGGGCAAAGCTGGGGACACAGCGCCACCTGCTGGCCATCGAGGAATGATACAACGGACCTGCTGGAGAGGAGAGGCTGGGGCTTCTCAGCTCCCAGGAGCACCAACCTTGGGGGCCTGACCAGAAAGAGATTGGGTCTCTGGGTCCTTCTCCCCGCCACAGGGCCCACCCACATCTCCCGGGCAAGCCCAGAAGAAGGTGGTGACTTGGTCACAGCTCTCCAAGTCGGGATTTACAGCAAGGGCAGCTCCATCATCTGAATGGCACTTTCCCTCCAGGCCCCAGGATCTGGACACTGGGAAAGGACACCTTCAATCCAGCTCTGCAAGACTGCTGTGGACTGGGGGCCTCAGAGAAGAGGGCATCCAGTCCCCAACCTGGGCGAGCCATAGTCCCATCGGGGTGGAGGTGCCGAAGGCAGACCCTCAGTGGGGTGGGAGGTTGTGAGGCTGAGAACACACAGCAGCCTGGGCTGTGGGGGGGCACGGGGTGCAGCGGGGGTTCTGGAAGTCAGAGGAACCCCTTCATCACTGTTCTTAACTCAGTGAGACTCAGTTCCTCCAAGGGCCAGGCCCGTGGATGGGGTTACTCCCAGCTCCATCCAGTGACCACAAGTGCCGTCCCCTCTCTGGGCGTCTGTGTTTCCCCACCTGTGAAATGGGATGAAGAGGGGGAACCCAGGTCTGTGTCCTGAGCCCAGGGCTCGCAGCCTAACGGTGCCACCTCTGATTTCTGCTTTTTTCTGTCCAGGAGGAAGCCGTGCTATTCTGAGACCTGCTGGAAATTCCTCTTTCCCAGGAATGGCAGGCGAGCCCAGCAGCGAGCTCAGAACCTGGGCAGGAAGACGGGGCACTGGTGTCCATAGGGCCAGGGCTTGAGCAGGGGCGAGAGGAGCTGACCAGCATATCCTCAGGCCGGGAAGCAAAGGCTCTCAGCCTACAGACCAGCGGGACTGCTCTCTGTGACCGAGGAGCCCAGGTCAGGGTGTCCCAGGATCCTGGAGAGACTTGAGTGGGAGGCCTCACCCTTGTCAGACTTGGGCCCCAGAGCTCCAAGGACTCCTCACCTGGTACTTCACCTGGTATGGGGCTCCTCTGGGCACTGCCAGCCCCCCAGCTCCAGGGTTCTGGAAGCCTGGAAGAGGGCAGGAGGGAGTCTGCACAGCCCCACTGACCTCCCACGAGCCTGCTCATCCCCTGCCTCTCCCGGAAGCCTTCTCTGAGCCAGGGTGTGGTTTGTAACGTGAGGACTTGCCTTCAATAAGCCCCCATGAGGTGCTGCCGCCCGCATCACACTTGGCAGCCAGGATCATTGTTAATTTCTCCTCCCATTGGAGAGAAAATGTGTCCCATGTCATGTTTCCCTGGTCACATCCAGTGAACGTTCAAGTCCTCTTGATTCTCCCTCCTTGAAATCCTTCAAGTCCCTGCTTTTCTGGTCCCCCCATGGCCTGGGCCACCTACAACAGCCCCTGTGTGGTGTCCCCTGCCTCCGTCCACACCACTACAATGAGCGGTACCTTCCAACCAATGTGCCCCTCTCCATCCACCAAGAACAGCTCCGGGAGCTCCTCTGCCACCTCTCCCAGGCCAACCTGGAGGACCCCAGGGCAGCAGAATGATTGTCCCCTTACCTGGGAGCAGAGCACCCCAACACGGCACCTAACACAGTCCTGGGGTTGGTTCTGGGGTCCCAGGCATTGGCAGGATGCCACAGCAGCCCAAGAGCAGTGCCCTTCGACCAAACCACTGTCGGGAGGCAGGCAGGCTTCCAGCATTAGGATCCAGCCCCCAGACCCAAATCTCCCCACCAGCTCCTCCTTCAGTGTCCCCCTGTGTCAGTCTCAATCTGTTGTCCCTCAGTCTGGGGGCCTTCCTTGCTATCCCCTACTCTGCGCACCGAGGGGCTGACCCCTGTAGGCTGCATGTCCCAGGCCCCTAGGACAATAAGAGGCTTTAGCTGGAGCTGAGGGTGGCGGGAAGGGAGAAGCCAGGGTATTTCTCAGCCACTCTCCCGCCTCAGGTGGCGTCCCTGACAACTGCAGCCTCTCCTTCCATGGCTCCAGCCCGAGCCTGGCAGGCCCACCATGGGGCCGACCCAGCCCCTGATTCCAGGAACATTCCAGGAACTCTGCTCCCCTTGTCTCTCCTTCCTAAGAGTCGTAACAGCTTCCAGCTGTTCATAGTCTCTGGGTTTGCCTCCCTGTCCCCTGATTGGCTTCTCAGCCCCTCCTATTAGCCATGTAGCCAATTCCCTGCATTAAATTCCCTCTATTTAAATACTCTTAACCTCTGTTGTTCATCTGTAAAATAGGGATGCTGCTGGTAGCTGCCTCACTGATTCTTATAAGGACTAAATGAGTGAATACATGTAAAATGCTTAGTTAGACTAGTGATGGGCACGTAGCAAGCCGTGTATGAACACTACATGAATTAAAACACTGCCAATTGGTTCCACTGTCTTTGTTCAAGTTGAGATGTCCTCCACGTATGCATCCAGATTCCATTAACCCCCCAGTTGACATGTGTCCCCTCCCGCAACTAAAACCCACATGGCCCAGACTCCCTTGCAGCTAGGTCTGGCATGTCCTTATTCCCTGGCTCTAAAGTGCTGTGTGGCAGCTTCTGGGACCTTAACTTAAAAGAAAGCTGGAGTTTAGATCCCATCCTCCAACCTGTTTCCTAAAACAGGAGCTGCCGTCTTGGACCATGAGGACAAGAGCCACACTCTGGGGATGGGAAGCACTAGGCTAGCCCGTCCCGAGCCTCGGACTTCTACATGACAGAGAAAAAAGCCTCTCTCTTGTTTCAGTCCCCAAACAAACAAATACGCTTTCCCAGTTGCCACGTAGATGGAGATAGTGGCCTTGGACTTTGGCATTCCAGCTGGAGAAGCATTTCTCAAGTCAAAAATCTTTAAAAATCTCCCAGGTCAAGTCCATTCCAGTAGGGAACACACACGCTGACCGATGCCTCACTCACATCACTGAGGCCACTGAGGGTGCCTTCTGATCCCCACCCAGGAGTTCAAGCCCAGACAATGCAGACAATAGGTCAATCCCAACCAGGGGATTTTGACTCTCAGACAAGAAATGTAAGTACATTGTCTTCTGAGGCTCAGTGCCTGGAGGGATCTCCAGGTAGGTTCCTCATGTGGGCTTCTTCCATTAGAAGTCAGGTTTCCTATTCGTTCTTGACATCCTCTGCCATCTTGGGCCAGAAAAACTGAGCCCCACTAGCTAGAGTTCTGTCCCTCTTCAGGAGGTCAAAGCCATCCTGCAGGGCTTGTAAGGTCAAAGGGCAGAATTTGGGGGCAGCCAGGTCTTTCCCGATTGTTCCCACTGCCCTTGGCAGCTTCTCCCTGATGAGTTTTTCTACCCCAGTCTCCACGATAACACAGAGGAGCCTTTGGGGAGCGTGCTGATCCTTCCAGCCGGGCCCTGTTCCTCCCTTCCATTCCCACTGTCAGCTGGGGGCTTGATCAGCCCCCTCCTCCTTCCTCTCCTCAGAAGGAAGGTGGAGAAGGGGCTCTGGCACCATGAGGTGAGCAACTGCTGTCCCTCACTGCCTCCTAAACTCTCACTCTTTCAAGAGTCCCATTCACCATGGGGATCACTTCAGCGGCCGTGGACACATCCAGCAGACAAAATGTTCTCATTGCCGAACATGTTTTGACATGTTTGAGAGCCCAGAACTTGCTGAACTTAGAACTGACCTTGGTCCCAGGCTGCCCATCCTTTGAGTGGGCCCGTCACCTCTCTGTGTGAGACCTTGCCCACCCCTCATTCCAGTCTTCACCTGAGCAGAACCCACACTCACTGCATTTGTCACATCTCTGCTCCTTAAGCTCTTTGGCCTCCCTAGAGGACACCCCTGCAGTCCTCCCTGGGCTCTCATAACCCTAAGGGTATCAGCACCCACTTGGCAGTGTGGTTGTGGGGGAGGTTCCCCTGGACCCATCACTGGCCCCAGACTTAGCGCACCTGAGCCAGGTGAGAGGCTGGATGCCTCGATGACAGGCTGGACCCATCCAAACTACCAAGAACACGCCGATCTTGCTGCAACCGCTTCTCCTGCCCATCAGCATCCCCAGCAGAGACTCAGCCACGGCTCTCCATCCTCCTCCCCTCCTGCAAGCTAGAAGACTGGGGCAGAGAATGCGGATGGCACTGTGCACGCTGTGCTCGTGGTGGAGAATCGACTGGTTAGGATCAGGGCTGGGAGAGGGTAGAGATGGTTCAAAACCCCAACTAGCACCAGGAGAGCTGGTGCAGTTTGTGGCAGGGTGTACCAGAAGTTAGTGACTCAGGTGGCTTTATGGGAGGTGTGTCAGCCTATTGGCCCAGCCAGGACTCTGCTTAATAGGAAGCCCTGGGAAGCGAACTACAAGCCCTTCCCGTCAATGCAGTCCTGTTAGAAAAGGGGTCTCATTTCCGGCAGGGAGAGAAAGTTTGGTTGGGTTAATTCCGCGTTGGCCCAATGGGTAGACGGCAGTACCAAGATGAACACTCAGAGAAATCATTCTACTTTCCCTCCTAATACTGAGACACTTCGGGGGGAGAGTTGAGGCTATTTTCTCTTTCCCCTTAAGTTTCAGTCTGTTGCTTGTCTTTGAATTTTGCTTATGGTGTCATTTGTCTTATAGGAGATTTTTATTGTTATGAGGTCAAACCTGACAATGTTTTCTCTTATAGCTTCTTTTTTTTTTTCAAGATTTTATTATTCCTTTTTCTCCCCAAAGCCCCCCAGTACATAGTTGTACATTCTAGTTGCAGGTCCTTCTGGTTGTGCTGTGTGGGACGCCACCTCAGCCTGGCCTGATGAGTGGTGCCATGTCCAAGCCCAGGATCCGAACCAGCGAAACCCTGGGCCGCCGAAGGGGAGCACACAAACTTAACCACTCAGCCATGGGGCCGGCCCCTCCTTTATAGCTTCTGAGTGGTGTGTTTTGCTTAGTCTTGTGTGCCTTCTCTGTCCAAAGCGGGAATTTCTCAAGAATCGTCACTCCAGGACCAGAAGAGTCACTTGAGCCCTGTCTGGGCCAGACAGGTTACCAAGGTACTACGGGGAGAGCTACCCTGGGACATTCTGGAAGCTGATGGAAGGCCTGAGTGGCCCAGCAACGGTGCTTTAGTGATAATAGCAAAATAATCATGCACGTCTTTTCAAAACGCTTTTTATTATGGAAAATTCCAAACAGAAGGGTAGCAGAGGGCTCTGAGCTCTTATGTAACCCCGCTGCCACATTTCCGTGGGCAGGTCCTGGGACTGAAGCCCTCTCTTATTACGTACCCTTGCCCACATCCACCTTCATACCCTTTCCACAGTGTAGTGGTGTTACCGCACAGAATTGGGGCTCTCTGCCCAATGCACACAAACAAGCCAATTAATTATGGCATCAGCCTCTGGGGGAGAAATCAGCTTTTTTTCTGCAAGATCGGTCTGCAGGAAGGCAGGGGGCGTGTGCCCTCAGACCTATCTCCCCAATTCAGGATTTCGGGCGAAATTTAAGAGGTTGGGGAGAACCGGCTGGCACACGGAAACGCTGGTGGGACAGGTTCTGATCGGTGGGCTTCAAGCATTTAGGGTAAGGTTTTAAACATTTATGACAGGATGGGGAAGGAATTTAAACACCGGATCTTCCTGAAGGAGGGACCCCTCGCTTCTGATAAGAGTCCAACTTTCAAGTTCCGGTTGTGTCTGGTCCTTGGGTTCCGTGGGAGGGAGGATCTTTGGTCCCGAGGTCGTTTCAGGTCACGATTTCTCCTCTTGCGCATGCCCTGGCTACATGACTTTGCAGATCTTCTGAAAGACAATCCTTAATCACGCTGTTGATGAGAAATGGGGTCAGTCGAAGTGGTCCTGGAGGGCCTGTGGTTACAGCGGCTCACGCCGGCCTTTCTGCTCAGATCCACTCTGACCCTCAGCTCTTTTTCTTCTCCTCTTGTATCCAGCCCTGGAGCTCCCAATCTCTGCCCCCCAGCAAGGACCTCTCTGATTGTTTTGTTCCCCACATGTCATCTGTTGGAAAAATTCTGCCTCCTAAGCACCAGGGTTGGCCCCACAGGGACTCCTGACCCTATGCTGGATTTCTCAAAGTCCCCATGCTGCCAATCACAGCAGTGGCTGGTGCTGGTTTCCTGAGCCCCATCCAGCCATCAGACCATGAAGAGCTTTGCAGCAATGGAGAGCCATTGAAGGTTTGGGGCGTGGTAGTGAACACCTGCTGTCCCAGTGCTGCTGGGACATTGGCTTAGGGTAGGGCTGGGTACTGTTGAAGCAGAAGCAAAAGGATGTGGGCCCTACCCTCTCTATCAGCCCTCAACTCTACCTCCCCAACACCGGTTGTGATACTGTGATTTATGAGAAATATATATTTAGTCATTCAGACGACCAGAATGCACTTCTCACATACATTTGGCCTTCCTCCACAGTTCTTAGCTCACAGCTCCCATTGGAATTTCCTGAGCGATACGAGCAATGGGAACCTCTTTTGTTATATTTAGTCTCTTGTCTCAGTTCCTGGAATGGCCTCAGAGCCGTAGAGGTGAAACGGGTGACCTTTCACCTTATTTATAACAAGCCCCTTTCCACCACAACCAGGTTTATGCTAGTGAGGTGACTTTTGGAAAGCACTTAAAGATGGGGGTGGTTGCCAGGAGAACCAACCATGTGATTAGAGGGTTGGAGTCTTCAGCCAGACTCCCGACCTCTGGGGATGGGAGAAGGGCTGGAGATCGAGTTCCATCGCCAATGGCCAAGGATTTAATCAACCATGCATATGTCATGAAATCTCTACAAAAACCTAGAAGGATGAAGTTGGGAGAGCCTCCAGGCTGGTGAACACGTGGAGATTTGGGGAGAGTGGTGCTAAAAGAGAGCAAGGAAGCTTCACCCCCTTTCCCCATACCTTGCCCTACGCATCTCTTCCAACTGGCTGTTATATCCTTTTATAAGGAATTATAAAAGGATATACAGGAAGCACAATGTTTCTGTGAGCAGCTCTGGCAAATTAACTGAACCTGAGGAGGGGTCATTGGGACCTGCAATCTATAGCTCGTGGGTCCGAAGAGCAATTGACAACCTGGGCTTGCAATTGGCATCTGAAGTTTGGGGACGGGCAGTCTTGTGTGATGGAGCCCTTAACTTGTGGGATCTGATGCTGTCTCCGGGTACAGGGTGTCAGAATGGAGGTGCTCGTTGGTGTGCGAACCCTCCCTGACATCTTCCCCCGTTGGAATGGGGTCCCAGAACCTTCCTACCAGTATCCTTCGAACTGACAGCTCCTGGGCTTCACCATCCTCCATCTCTGTGCTCAGCCAGGTCTGCGGGGCACCTGCTCTGTGCTGCACACACAGGGGAGAGGGGAAAACAAGCCAGCAGGCCCCATCACCAAAGCCTCGCTGTTCCCTCTGAGCCTGGCATGGACCACTCCCCTCAGCTCTACGCCCCCATGTCCTCTCCCACCTCCGCAGTCACCTCCCCCGGAAGGCTTCCTCGAGAAAGCCAGCTCTGCTCAGCTGCCTTCTCTCCCACAAATCTCCAGGACTCTTAAGGACTTGCCTATGGCACCTGGTGTTTGTTCCTCCTGTGACTGAGTGTCTGGGTCACCCAGTGAGATCACCCACTGGTTGCTCTCAAGGGCGACAACTATCTTCTACCTTCTTACATACCTGCTCCCCCAAGTCCAGCCCCTCCACCCTCACCTCCACCTATCTCGGCCACACTGCCGAAGAAGCCATCGGTGCAGCCACAGGAGCGCCCAAGACCAGACCCAGGACAAGGGGGAAGCCGTGACTCTGGGTGGGTCTTCCAGCAGTAGGAGCCCCCGAAAGAGAGAGGCCCAGCGGGAGTCCCGGGAGGGCTAAAGGGCACAGCCAGGAGGTACAGCTCACTCTAAGCGCCCACCCTCCCCTCCGCCCCGTCTAGCAGGAGCGCCGGACCTCTCTCCTCCCTCTCCTCTGCCCCTCCTCCCCTACCCAGAGGTCAGCACCGTAGCCTCTGATTCCTCTCTCTTACAGGCCTGGAAACAGCCCTTGCCCAGGTCCCCTGCTCCTCATCAAAGCTTTTTCTCAGCCCTTATCCGCCCAGGCTTCTCTTCAGAATTCTATGCACCTCTTTCACAGAGGTAACACTGAGCCCAGCGAGGGCCCCAACTCACCGCAGGGCTCCTGGTTCGTTAGCTGAAGAGCTGGGCTCCGCTGGAGACTTGCACACCCCCAGCCAAGCACTTTATCCATCAATGGGACGATGTGACCACCCCCTTTTCCTCCAGATTCTCTCCTCCCTCGCCTTCGGCAGGTCAGACCTCCATCGGTTCCTCCTCTTCCCCGGCTGCTCCTACCCTGTCTTTCTCATGGACTTCGCCTTCTCCCATTTTCTAACCAAGGACCTTGCCAAGGGAGCATGTATCCATTCTCCGCTCTTCTCTCTCTGGAAGATTTCATCCTCTGCCTCCCCTGCAGCACTTACCTATGGACAGAGGGTCCCCAAAGCCCGTCTCCAGCCCTTTACTCTCCCTGACCCTGGGTCCTTCGCGAGGTCATCTCTTCCTGACCTTGGGGTTGTTAGTACTGACCAACCCCAGCTTGTGTCTGAGCTCAGTCCTCCCCTGGGGCTCAGACATGTCTGAGGAGACCCAAGGCGGGAGGGCAGGCGGGCAGCCGCCCCTGAAGACTTGCAAGGAGCAGAAGGAGCCTGTGCTGGGGTGGGGGGGCATCTCAGGAGGGTCACGCTGAGTCTGCCACTCCCTGGGTCCATCCCCAGCACTCAAGTTGGAGCTGAGAGGGGCTGCAAGAGTTAATGGAGCAACTTGCACTGGGATTTCTGTGATACGCAGGGCAGAAGCAGCCTAGCTTCAGTACCCATGCAACAAAGTGTGACCCAGACTGGGGACAAGGGCCATGCTCCCGACTTCTCCAAGGAACTCAGTATAACTTTAATAGCTTGAAGTCTGCAGGAACCTGATGCCGCTGCAGCTTTGGGTAGTGTCCAGAGGAAGCACCGACAGTGCGGTGGGCATAGGTGCCCCCATGCAGGGCCCTGGCAGCTGTGACATGGTGAGGCAGCCTCAGGCAACCTCCCAGACAGTGGATATCAAGGGGGCAGGAAGCAGGAGCAGGAGCCGAAGAACACAGTGGGTACCACAAGGTCACCCAAGCTGGATGGCTCTTTCGTGAACACCAGGCCCCCTGGAGCCTCCCCGAAATAACTGGACAAGACCTTCAGGTTCTGGAAATCCTGGTGTAACAGATGGGGAAAGAAGCCGGCCAAGGGCAGGTCGTGACTGTCAATGCGATCCCACTGGTACCTTTCCCAGGCTGGTGAAGCTTTGGGGAAACTCTAGACAAAGTGCCAACATCACGACGCCCTTATCACTGAATCCTTCTCTCTGGTTCTTGTCTCATCATCCAGCCACCCAGACTCAAATGCTCAGTGCTACCTTCAAAAAGCTCACATGTGTTGAACATTTACTCCATGGCAGATCCCATACTTAGTAGTTTACAGGAATTATGTCCATTAATCCTCATGGTGACCTTTTAAAGTAGAGATGATGAAGACCCCAATTTACAGCTAAGGAAATTCAGAAAAGTTGTGTGATACACAGAGAGCCCTGAGTGAGTGACAGGCATTTGCATACAGGCAGTGTGGCTCCAGAGCCCCAGCTCATCACAGCATCCTTCATGGTTTTATGGATGGCCAATTCTTCCCTCGCTCCCCCACATCCTCTTGTTGTTGTTATTGCTGCTGCTACTGCTGCTGTCATAGTTTTGAAAGTAATGTGTGCTTCATCTTTTTCCCAAAAGGATATATGATGGCTTTACAACAAAAAAAGATTAATTCATTCAACAGATTCATATTGCTCAAGAAAAAAAATAGCAGTCTTAATGGTTGCCATAGTTGCTGTGACTGATCCTGAAATTTGACTTTGAGCTTCCTGGTAGCCAAGGCAAAAAGTGAAACACTACATTCTGACAGTCTTATTATCAGAAAGGAGGAAGCAGATCAGTTCCTTCACAGGGGCAAATATTTCCAGGAACCAATTCTGAAAGAGGCTTCTTATGTGGGGCCTCATGTCAGGAACATGGTGTGACAAAATAAAAAAAGAAGTCTTCTAAACAATTTGATGGCAAGGGCAAATGGAAGGCTTTCAGTATAAGCACAGGGGACATCATGCAATTGTGGAAACAACAGACTCAGGAACTCCAGTGTGTGGATTGCCTATAGGCTTAGAGCTCAGAAAAGCTAGAGTTCTGCCCATGCGTCTCAGTTCTTGCTGGGCTTTGTCTTCTGAGCACAGAAAGCTGTAGTTGGTTTTCTGACAAGTCCCAGTGGACTGTGGGGTGGGGGTGCGGCACAGCCCCAAGCTATGGAAACCAGAGATGATCCAGGAAGGGTAGTCCTCTTCTGAAAGTTGAGACCATGCACACATTCACTTATCAGATATTTCTTGTGTCCCTTTTGTGCCAGGTTTTGCAGTAGGTGGAATAGGAACCAGTCAAATAAATACACATGTTTCCTAAGCGCGAGGAATTCAAGCATTAACAGGAAAACCTCCTTTTTTTTTGAGCACCTACTATGTGTCAAGCACTGAGCTGAGTACTCTGCATATAGGATCTTATTTAATATCTCTAGCAAACCTATACAATAAGTTTACTATTGCCAACCACAGCACAGGACCAGACAGAAACTGAACCCCACATTTTGGGCCCCACAATGGGACACGCCCAACAAGGAGGCCAGAGACCCATC
This sequence comes from Equus asinus, assembly GCF_041296235.1. Lineage (NCBI taxonomy): Eukaryota > Metazoa > Chordata > Mammalia > Perissodactyla > Equidae > Equus > Equus asinus. The sequence continues at coordinate 86,119,943 of NC_091794.1, forward strand.
AGCCTCTCTGTGTCCAATAGCCCTCGTCTGGTTGAAGGAGCTTTCTTATCTAGAGTCCTGGTGGGAAACTCCACGTCAACAACATCAGATGATGTCCTCATGTATAAATATGTTCCTGATCAACAAATCATTTCAGGCAAGAGAAATTTCAGGGCGGGAAAAAGGGCCTCTGTTCAATTCAACAAATGTTTATGGAGTCACTTCTCCAGGCCATGACTAGTGCCAGGGCGGAGCCCCCAACAGTGAGAAACCACCCCTGACCTCAAGGAGCCCCCCAGTCTAGTGGAGAAGCAAATGCATAAAAGGTAACTTTCAACATGATTTGATGACTGCTAAGAGTGAGATAAGCCCAGGGAAGGCTTCCTCGAGGAGATGAGTCTTATAGGATGAATAAGACTTATCCAGGCAGAAAAAAATAGGGGTGGGGGAGACAGTTGAAAAAGAATTTCAGGCCGTAGAAAGAGCTCGGTCAAAGGCAAGGAAATAGACAAATAACACGGAATGGGACTCAGAGGGAGCAAGTAGGAGCCACAAAGAAGTTAGGAACTGAGGCTCCTAGTTTGAGGCTAGGAGCCATGGGGATGAGACTGGAAAGACCAGCAGGGGCCAGGCGTTGAGGAGCCTGGACTTTATTTTGAGGGCACTGGGATTGCTGGCAGGTTGGAACCAGGAATGTGACGTGATCGCATTTGTGCTTTGGGAACTTCTCTCAAGCATCAGTATGGAGGATGGTTGAATAGCCTGGAGACAGGAAGAAGACACAGTCACAAGAGACTAGGGAGTTGCACACAGTGGAGGACTCGTTCAGGCAACGTTGTGGACACCGGGCCCTCTCACTACAAATCAACCAGATCCTTGAAAGAAAGCGCCTTTTAAAGCATTGCTGGGCGTGCAGGAATAAGGGACTACACCAAGCCCACTATCACAATCAGCAGAGAGATTGAAAAAACTGAGAGTTGACATCTGGATGGGATGGGAGCTGTAAGAAAACAAAGGAGTGAGGGTAAATTCTACCGTCAGGAGACAAGAGTGGGCTAGAAGCAAGATGGGGACTATCACCTTAACATTAACCCAGGACCCTCAACAGAGGCTAAAGCGATCCCAGGTCAGTGGTGTCCCTTGACCCCTGACAAGAGCAAATGAATCTTCTCTGGAGGAGACAGCATCCCCAACTTAGGCACTCAGGATTCCCAAAGAATAGACATAGGAACCCACAATTTTTTTAAAAAATCAAACACACAAGGAGGTGACAGGGAGCAGAAACAACAAACAATAGATTTAGATCCCTAAGGATGTCAAAAATTGTAATTGTTATAATTAAAATATATGAAATAACTATGATTGAAATTTTCTTGAAAAGATGAAATCGTAAGAGTGATCAAGTAACAAGACAATAAAAAGTGAGCAGTCAGATCTGGGAAAGAACAAAATAGAACTTCGAGAAATGAAAGCAATAACCGAAACTGAAAACTCAACAAATGGGTTAAACAGCATTTGGACACAACTGAAGAAACACAGAGTGAGCTAAAAGATAGATCAGAAGAAAATACACAGATTGCAGCACAGAGACAAGTAGGTGGAAAATACGAAAGAGAAGTGAAAAGCCATGGTGGACAGAAAGAGAACAGAGGGAGAAAGGGGGAGAGGCAATATCTGAAGAGATAATGGCTGAGAATTTTCCAGAACTGATGACAGGCATGACTCCACAGATACTGACAGCATAACATATATCTAACAAGATAAATAAAAAGAAATCCACATCTGGTCATAGTGTGGTGAAACTACGTAACATCTTAAAAGCAGCAACAGAGAAAAGACATACCACACACAAAGAAAAGATGTTTAGATGACAGTACACCCTCAAAAGCAACCATGGAAGACAGAAGACAGAGGATATCTTCAAAGCAGTGGGAGAAGATAACTGTCAACCTAGAACTGTGAACTTAGCAAAACTATCTTTCAAGACTGAGGGTGAAATGGAGATATTTTTTTCAGATAAACAAAAAGAGTTTGCCATTGTGAGATAATAGAAAATATACATAGATTGGTCTCTGCCATAAATTCCTAACTGATAAGGGCACTAGGAGCATTTTTGTTCTAATATTTGGTCTTTGACCCTGGTTCCTGACACAAAGCACTAAATTCCTTATAATTTCCTGGGTGATAGTCTTTTGATCTAGTGAGGTGACTCTGGGTGGGCTCCTGGATGGTTTCTGGATGGGGCTGGTCACCAGAAATACCAAGCCATGATTAGAAGCTTGGAATTTTCAGCCCTGCTCCCGATTCTCTTGAGAAGGGAGAAGGGCTGAAAATGGAGCTAATGGTTGATCAAGCTTACATGATGAAGCCTCCATAAACTCCCAGAAGTGTGGGATTTGGAGAGCTTCCCAGTTGGAAAACACATTCACATACCGGGAGGGTGACACCCCCCACCTCCACGGGGACAGAAGCTCCTGTGCTCAGGACTCTCCCAGAACTCACCCTGTATATCTCTTCATCTGGTTGTTCACCTGTGTCCTTTATTATATCCTTTAATAAACTGGTAAATGTAAGTTTAGTGTTTCCCTGAGTTCTGTCAGCCACTCTAGAAACTTAACTGAACCCAACGAGGGGGTCATGGGAACCTCCAATTTGTAGCCAAGTCACACAGAAGTTGTGGGTAACCTGGGGACCCACTACTTGCGATTGGCACCTGAAGTGGGGTGGGAGCAGAGCCCTAACCTGTGGGATCTGACACTGTCTCCAGGTAGATAGTGTTTGAATTGAGTTAAATTCTAGAACTCCAAGCTGGTGACGTGGAGAATTGCCTGGTGTGGGGAAAACCTCCACACATTTGGTGACAGATGTGTCAAAAGTGAAGAGTTTTCTGTGAGTAGGAAAGAAAGACACAGGAAGAGCTAAAAACTGGACTTTTCCATATATAGGAGGAAAAGCTTGATAGTTTTTCTTACTGTCTTCAATAACTCTTTACTAAAGGAACCTCGGAAGGGTGTGCTATAAGGAAAAGGGAAATTATCCCAGAAGTAAGGTCAGGTATGCAAGAAAGAATGATGAGCAAATAAATTGATAAACACGTAGATAATTCTACACAAACATATAAAATTATAACAACACGTGGGAACAGAAAGAACTAAAATACTGCACAAAAATGGTATGTAAATCTGCAGTAGATCAAAGTTAAAGGGTTCAAAGGTCATTGCTTTATTTGGGAAGGGGTTTTAAGATACTAATAACCTTAGGCTTCATTAGGTATGCAGAATAGAATTTCTAAAACAACCACTAGAAATACAGAAGTAGAGTATCACAATCAATGAAAGAGATAAGAAAACATAGAATAAGAAAATAAACTCAATAAATCCAAAGTGGGGAGAAGCAAGAAAGAAAGGGGAGAAAGTATAAAGGAGAAAATGGGGTCTTAGAAAATAAAAGTAAGTCAAAAGATATCAGCAATCACAGTAAACTTAAAAGGACTAAATTTAAAAGACACAGCATTAGATTGGCTTTTTTTAATCCAGCTCTTTGCTGTTTACAGTGGCACATCTAAAATATAAGGAATTAGGTTGAAAGACTATACAAATACTAATTAAAAGGAAGCTGGGACAGTTACACTAAAACCACAAGAAAAAAACAGACTTTAAGATGAAAAGCGTTACTAGGGATAGGAAAGGTCGGTCCATAAAGATTAAAAGTTCACTTTTCCTGGAGGCACAGCAATTCTAAGTCTGCATGGACCTCATAGCTGCAAAAATTGATAGCACTGCAGGGGAAAATAGAAAAATGCCACTATCTTGGCGGTAGATTTGAATACTCATCTCTCCATTATTGGTAGGACCAGCAGACCGAAAATTAGTCAAGAGGATTCGTACAATATAACAAGCTAAGTTTAATGGAAGTGTATGGAACTTTGCCTCCAAGGATTAGAAACAAGACTTCTCAAGCACACATTTTTTTAAATTACGGCCGTGTGTTGCTTAATGATGAGGGTACGTTCTGAGAAATGTATCATTAGGCAATTTCATTGTTGTGTGAACATCATAGAGTATACTTACACAAACCTAGATGGTACAGCCTCCTACAGACCTAGGCTATATGATACTAATCTTATGGCACCTCTGCCATATATGTGGTCCATCATTGACTGAAATTATGCGGTGCGTGACTGTTTTAGTGGGCCACATACTAGGTATAAAGCACATCTCAATTCCAAAGAACCATCGTCACACAGATCGTGTTCTCTGACTACAGTGCTTTAAAATTAGAACTCAGTACGAAATAGATCCATTTTAAATTCCCATACTTTTGGAAATTTTAAAGTTTTCTTCTGAGTAATCTGTAAGTCAAAGAAGAAATCATAATGGAAATTTGACAACACAGAACAGAATGATAATGAAAATAGTGCCTGTCAAACTGTGGGATAGAGCCAAAGTAGTATTTCTAGTAAAATGGAGAGCCTTGAAAGTTTCTGTTAGAAAAGATAAAAAGCCAAAAAATTAATGAGCTAAGCACCCAATATAAGAAGCTATAAAAAGAACCATAAAATAAACCCAAAGAAAACAAAAGAAAGCAATAATAAATCTGAGAAATTAATTAAATCAAAGGAAAGAGGCAATAAAAAGATCAACAAAGTCAAAAATTGGTTTCTTGAAAACACTAACAAAAAGACAAATCTCTGGTGAGATTGATCAAAGTACAAAAGAGAGAAGTCACCAAATTTTGTCTTAAAAATTGTTTTAAGTGGGGGCCAGCCTGGTGCATAGTGGCTAAGTTCATGAGCTCCGCTTCAGAAGCCCAGGGTTCACAGGTTTGGATCCCAGGTGCAGACCTACACACTGCTCATCAAGCCATGCTGTGGGAGCATCCCACATGTAAAATAGAGGGAGATTGGCACAGATGTTAGCTCAGTGACAATCCTCTTCAAGCAAAAAAAGGAGGACTGGACAGATGTTAGCTCAGAGCCAATCTTCCTCACCAAAAGAAAAAGTTGCTTTAAGGAAAATATATACAGAAGAGATTAGAAAGACAGAAAGTGAACACTATGAACAATTCTATGTCAAGGAACAGATCATTCCAACTTATATCAACTCTTACAGAGAATAGAAAAAGAGCACTTCCCAGCCCATTCCCTGAGGACAGTATAACCTTGATTCCAAAATCTAACAATGAGAGTATGAGAAAAGAAAATTATGGGACAATTTCGCTCAAGGATATTGACACAAAAAATCCTAAACGAGGTAATAACAACCTGAATCCAGCAGTGTATAAAAATGATAAATATATTATAGCCAAGTTGGGTTTATCCCAGAATGGCAAAGATGTTTTAATATTATAGATCTATATATGTTATTTATCACATTAACCAATTAATCGAGAAAAAACATTATCCTTTCAATAGACGCAGAAGCATTTGATACCCTTATTCATGATTTTTTTTAAACTCTTAACAAACTAGAACTAGAAGGGGAATTTCTTAAACAAGAAAAGTTATTTACCCAAAACCTTTAGGAAACTTTATTCTTAATGGGAAACATTAGCATTTCCTTTAAAACAATGAACCAAAGAGCTCACTACCACTGCTTCTCTTCAAAGCCACACTGGTAGTCCCAGCCAGTGCAATAAGACAAGAAAATAAAATAAAAACATACAAAGATCAGAAGAGAAGAAATGAGCATCATTCACAGATTAAACGTTTATTTACATAGAAAACCCAAAAATCTACAAATAAAGTCTTAGAATAAGAGACAACAAAGTTGCTAGATTTTTAAAACGATGTACGAGGGAAGAAGAAAGATATCTTTTCCTACAGGGGAAAAAATCAATTGTGTTTAGGAGAGGTAATTTTAAAATATATATCACTTACAATTGCAACAAAAACATAACCAGGAATATATCTAACAAAAGATGTGTAAGACCTGGATGGAAAGAATCATAAAACTTAAAGACAGTAAATAAAATCTCTTCAAAATCCTCCATGTATAGGGAAACTCAGTAGTTAAAGATGTCAATTTCTTCTAAATTGATCAATAAAATCAATGTAACTCCAATCTAAATTACAACAGAATTTTTGTGGATCTAGACAAACTAATTATAAAATAACTTAGAAGAGCAAAGCTCAAGAATAGACACTACTGGCAAAGAAAAATAAGGTGAGGGGACTTGCTCTGCCCAATATCAAGACTTATAAAGGTAAAGTAATTGACATAGTATGGTATTGGCACAGGGATGTTCAAATAGACCAACGGAACAGAATGGAGAGCCTTCAAACAAACCATGAATATACGGAAATTTGACATATGACCTAGAAGAAATATTGCAGATCACTAGGGAAAGGAAGAGCTATTCACTAAGTGAATACCTGGATATCCACACAGAAAAAAATGAAATTGGATCTTTTCCCCAAACTATAAATGATAGCAATCCCAGGTGGATTAAAGCCTTTAGTATGAAAGGCAAAACTTTTAAATTCATAGAAGGAAATACAGGAGAATATCTTTCTGACCTGAGAACAGGAAAGGCTTTCTTCAACAAGATGAAAAGCACCTAGCTTAAAAGAAAATATTCATAAATTCGATTACATTAAAATTAAAAATTTTTATCCATCAAGACATCACAAAGACAATGAAAAGACAAGCCACCAACTGGGAGAAGTTATTTTCAACATACACAACTGACAGCCCAGTGAAAACATGAGCAAAAGACATGAACAGACCAATCAACATGTGAAAAGAAGATCAATCTCATTAATCACCAGTCAATGCAAAGTAAGACATCACGAGCGCCAATTTTACACCACACTGGCAAAAATAGAGAAGTCTAACACTACCAATGGTTGGAAAGGATCTGAATCAACAGGAACTGTTACCCTCAGCTGGAGGGAATGTAAATTAGTGCAAGCATTTTGGAAAAGAAGATGTGTCATTTGTAAGTTTCACCATTTCCATATCCTACTTGCCCCCAAATTCGTCTTCTAAAGAAAGTCATGAACTTATGCATCAGGAAAGATGTATAAGAATGATCCTAGTAGCAAAAAAAAAAAAAAAAAAAAAGGGAACTATTGCAACATCTATTAGTAAGAAACGGATAAAACTAATTTTGGGCATAGCTACACAATGAACTATACAGAGATAAAAATGAATAAGCTTCTATCACTGATAGCAATGTGACAGAAATATAATGTTGAATGAAGAGAGTCAAGTTGCAGAAGATTGCATTCAGTATGATAGCATTTTTATAAAGTACAAAAACAAGCAAACCGAGTAATCCATTGCTTACAGACACACACATAAGTGATAACTAGATTTTTAAATAGAAAGGGAATAAAAAACACAAAACTCGAGATAGTTGTTCCCTCTGGGGGCTGAGGAGACGGGGAGGTACAATAGGAAGGAGTTTACTGATGGAGGAAAAGATATGGGTGATGTTCTAGATGTTTTCCAGTAGGGTAACCATTAGCCCCATGCGGCTATCTTGATTTATATTTCAATTAATTAAAATTAAATAAAATTTTACAATTCTGTTTCTCAGTCATGCTAGCCCACTTTCAAGTTCTCAATAGCCACATGAGGCCAGGGGCTGTGCTGTTGGACAGCACAGATTTATAGACCATTTCCATTATCACAGAAAGTTCTATTGGACAGCTCTGTTCTAGAACAGAGGTTGGCAACCTTCTTGGTAGAGGGCCAGAGGGTAAACTTTTTGGCTTTGTGGAACCTAAGGTCTCTGTCACAGCTGCTCAACTCTGCTGCTGTAGCTCGAAAGCAGCCACAGACAGTATGTAAACGAAGGGCTATGACCGTCTTCCAACAAATCCTTACTTACCGAAACAGGCAGTGGGCCGGCTTTGACCTACAAGCCATAGTTGGTTGACCCCTGTTCTAGATCCTAAGTTGGGTGATTGGTTGAGAGATGATCATTTTATTATTGTGCTTCGTAATTTTCAAGCACTTTTATATATTAAATGCTACATAATACATTTTAAAATATATATCTAGGGACAATTGGTGAAATCTGAATAAGATTTGTAGATTAGATGGTATTATGGTAGCAATGTTAATTTCCTGATTTTTATCATTGTTCTGTGGTCATGCAAGAAAATGTCCTTGTTTTTAGGAAATATGCAATGGAAGTACTTATGGGTAATGGAAGATCATATGTGCAACTTACTCTCAAACGGTTCAGAAAAAAAGTATATGTATATGTATGTATATGCATACACATAAACACACACACACACACACACAGACTGTATTAGTTTTCTAGTGCTGCCATAAGAAAATACTACAGATTTGGTGGCTTAAACAACAGAAGCTTATTTTCTCATAGTTCTGGAGGTGAGAAGTCTAAGATCAACGTGTTGGCACGTGTCCTGAGGCCTCTGCCCTTGGCTGGCAGACGGCCGCCTTCTCCCTGTGTCCTTACATGCCCTTTTCACTAGATGTGCACATCCCTGGGGTCCCTTCCTCTTATTATAAGGACACCAGTCACATTGGATTAGGGCCCTATATTAATGGCCTCGTATTAACTTAATCACCTCTTTAAAGACCTTACCTCCAAATACAGTCACATTCTGCTGGGGATTAGGACTTATCTGAATTATGAGAGGACACAATTCAGTCCATAACATATAGATAGATGGATGATAGATAGATAGACAGATAATATAGATAGATGATGAAGGAAAGAATGGAAGGAAGGAAGAGACTGAGAGAGAGAGAAAGAGAGAGAGAAAAGGAAAGAAAGAAAGGAGGAAGGAAGGGAGGGAGGGAGAGAGAGAGAGAAAGAAAGAGAGAGAAAAAAAAGAAAGAAAAAGAAAGAAGAAACAAAGCAAGAGAAAGAAAGAAAAGAAAGAGAAAGGAAGAAAGAAAATCTGATAAAATGTTGAAGATTTGGGTGAAAGGAACACAGAAGTTTTCTGCGCTATTCTTGCAACTTTTCTACAAATTTTTAATGATCTCAAAATTAAGAGCTTAAAAACACTACATACACAATTATATATACATAATAAGGCTAAAAATTGCAATTACAATTTTACAATGGCCTATATATGTTATTCTTCAATAAAAAGTTTATTTTAGGGGCTGGCCCCGTGGCCGAATGGTTAAGTTCGTGCGCTCCACTGCAGGCGGCCCGGTGTTTCGTTGGTTCGAATCCTGGGCGCAGACATGGCACTGCTCATCAAACCACGCTGAGGCAGCGTCCCACATGCCACAACTAGAAGGATCCACAAGGAAGAATATACAACTATGTACCGGGGGGCTTTGGGGAGAAGAAGGAAAAAAATTTTTAAATCTTAAAAAAAAAAAGTTTATTTTAAAAAATCCATTAAGTTAAAAGGAAGAGGAGGTGGACACTGGCAAATTCAGCAGCCCAGCTGAGTAAGGAGCCGACAGGGAAGAACCTATGAAAAATCTGGAGAGAGATGCTCCTACCGAGAGACGTAGTGGAAGCCAGAGCAGACTGGGCAGTGAAGAAGCAGAAATAGCACAATGCTGACAACTCTTTACAGTAATTGGGCTGTGAATGGGAAGATAAAGACAGGGCAGTACCGAAAAGGAAATTATGTTGAAGGAATGGATGGAATTGGACCATGATGAAATACTGCTGGCAGAGCCCTGGAGCTGGAAAAGCCCAGAAGCAGGATGGTACAGACATAGCAGTTATGCACACAGAATCTGGAGTCACGCTGCTGGGTTCAGAACCAGATCTTGTCTCTGCCACTTGCCAGCTCTCTCAGTTTTCCCATCTTTGGCATGGGGTAATGTGACAATAGACCCTCCCTTACAAAGCAGCCATAAGCATTAAGTAAACGAATGCCAAGAGCTTAAAACAGTGCACGGCCTCAGGAAGCACTCAGTAGAGAAAGTTATGATAGGTATTACCAGTACAAAAGCAGAGGGAGAAATTATGGTGAAGGTCGCTGCAAAGTGGAGGAACTTGGAAGAGGGGTGGAGGGAAAAGTTGGCCTTGGACCGTGGGAGGGACGCCTCATCCTTGGACAAGGCCAGGATAAGCATGTTTGCAGAGCAGAAAGTCAGGAGTAGTCTCTCTTACTGGCCTGATTTGGTAACGGGAACTCTTAAGAAGGGTCCTCAAGTGTCTCAAAGGCACTGAAGGGAGAGCCTGGGGACAAAGGACAAGAACAGAGTTTGAGGGATGGTTTGAGGGCCCAGGAGAAATTGGAGACAAGACCAGGTTCCCATCTCATCTTCCATGAGGGTCTACACAGGCCCCACGCAAGGCCAGGGTGGGGTTGGAGGGGGAGACAGCTGATGACAGGCCATGAAGATCCACGAGGCTCTTCTGGTCAGGGAGTGGGGAGGACAGGACTGAAAAAGTACCAAGGGAATAGGTAATCATCAATGAGTCAATGTTGGGAGGAGAAGGAAGGGAAGGGAGGTGAGGAAGAGGCTGATGGATGAGGAATGGAGGAACTGGGGCCTGCAGGCCTCTCTGAGCCCAGAGAGCAGGAGCTGTGGGGGTGAGGGGGTGAGAGCTAGATGGATAGAGGCTGTAGTCAAAGAGGGAGGTGCTGGAGTGTAAGGCCTTAGAGGCTGAGCAGTTCCAGGTGACGGTAAGTTCTACCGTGTGACCATAGTATTGGTGGCTAAAGTGGAAAAGCCCCTGGAGATGACTGGTCAAGGAACCGAACAACCAGGGTGCAGGTGCATCATCCATGTGGCTGATACGGACCCCACAGATGGTGAGAGGATGGGAGTGGAGAGGAAGACTACGAGGCAGGCACCCAAGTCAAGAGAAGGAGGCCGAGTGACTGGAGGCCAGTAGGAAAGAGTGATGGGGAGGCAGAGGGTGACACAGCTGCATGGGCAAGGGCTTCAAATAAGAACCCAGGAGCCACATCTGGATGCAGCACTGGGATCAAGAGGAAATCCAACCTGGTTTCCGGCTCCTGTCCCACTGGAGCTTGGGAGAAGGAGCTGCCTCCATTCATAAGGGCTGCCGAGGGGGTGGGGGGGTGACCTTAGGGATTGGAGGCAATCAGAGGTTTGTGAAGTGCTTGAGAGTATGGGAAGTTTGCTTGACAAAGACAATACAACCTGGTTCTTTACTGACACACTATCCTCGAGCCCAAGTGCAGGGCCTGGTTGGTAGTAAGTGCTCAGAAATATTTGCTGGATTGATGAGTGGGTGGGTGGATGGGTGAGGGCATGGATGGCAGGTGGATGAATGAATGGGGAGGTGTGATGCATAGACGGGTGGATGGATGGATGAGTGGGCGGATAGATGACTGAGTGGGTCTATAGATGGATGGGTGAGTGAGAGGATGAATGCAAAGAAGAGTGAGAGGGGGTGGGTGAATAGATAAATGAACAATTGAATCAACTGCACATTCCAGGAAACACAGGAGACCGGCCTGGGAGGTCCAAGAGGTGATAGAGATAATGTGTCAGGCCTTGGCCCAGCAGTCTAGACCACTCGTAAGAACAGCCATAACCACAAAGAGGTTGCAAAAGCCACCATCCCTCTGCTCAGTGGGCCCCCCAGACCAAAGACTTATCTGTAGGCAGAAGCTCCCGTCTGTGGCCCGTGGGTCCAAAGGGCAGAGCACGTAGGACCAAGGAAGCACACTAGCTACCTCTGGGGACCCCTCTTCTCTCTCAGGATCCAGGTTGGGCGCCCCAGGAAGCAGGGGAGGATGCAGACCCCAGTTCTCATCACAGACGTTACAGATCGGTGTTCGCCTCTCTCTCGCCTTAAACAGGTTATCTGACTTCTCCTGGCCAATCTTCCTGGTAAGCTTTTTAGGAGAAATGTCCCTGTTTTCTTCCTTCCACTGCGCACCCCTGTGCAGTGGGGACGCGAAGCGGCTGCCTGGATCCAGCTCTCTCACCCAAGGAAGCCCACGGTTAAGATGGAAGTTGGGGGGCCGGCCCTGTGGCCGAGTGGTTAAGTTTGCACGCTCCACTGCGGCGGCCCAGGGTTTTGCTGGTTCGAATCCTGGGTGCGGACGTGGCACCGCTCATGAGGCCATGCTGAGGAGGCATCCCACATGCCACAACTAGAAGAACCCACAACTAAAAATACACAACTAGGTACCAGAGATGTATGGGGAGAAAAAGGAAAAATAAAATCTTTAAAAAAAAAAAAAAAAGATGGAAGTTGGCCTGACCTGGGGACTCTCTCCTTTATCTAGCTGCCCACTACCCTGTCTGCCAGCCACAGGGTTGCAGAAAGGATAGGTTTCCTCCAAGCCAAGATAAGCATCTGAGCTTTGTCTCCCCTCAGCCCCTGATTCCCACCCCCAGGACTGTATCCCTCCCCCGCCACACCATGGGGAGCAGAGATAAGGCCCTCCTGGCCAGCAGACCACAAGCAGAGGATGGGGGATCTTCCCTTTTGCCCACCCAAAGCTAGAATTCTGCTTCCTTCCCTAAAGGCGGGCCCCACGGGAGCATCTGGGCAGCCGTCCCAGCCTCTTTGCCGCTTGGGGCCCTGCGCTTTGCCCTCCAGCATTCAGCGTTGATTGCATCTGAATTGATTCATTTCTCATTTGGGGACACCAATCCCAGGCAGAAGATCCTGCCAATCTGAGCACCAGGGAAGCAGGAGTGTACAGGGATGGCTGCCACTGGGTGAGAGAGACTTCTCCAGGCCCCTTGGCAGGTAACCTGATGGCCACTCAGGACTTCTTGGGCCTGAAGACCCAGATCCAACATCCAAATTGTTCAGCATCCTTTCACCGACACCTCCTCCACGCCAGGCCCCATGCTGGGTGCTGTGGTCACAGATCCAATCCGTGCCTTCACAGAGCACCTGGGAGCCCAGTTGAGCAACACCTAACCCAGCCCAGGAAATCTGGGGAGGCTTCACAGAGGAGGTGACATTTCAGCTGTGTTTTAAAGGATGAAAGGGATTGATTTCTTCAGACACAGAAATAAAGAGAAGGGCAATCCAAGCAGAGGGAACCGTGTGGGAAAGGCCTGGAGGCATGAAAAAGCAGCATAAAATCGGACAGTGATGGTAAATGGAATGGCTGGGGTGTCAGGCCCATGAAGGCGAAGAGGAGGTTGGGAAAAGGAGTGTGGGGAGAGGAGGCTCCAGTGTCTGGGAAGATTAGGTGCAGGTTTTAAAGGGCCTCAAAGGCCACGAGGAAGACTTGGAACTTTATCCCATGAGCAGCGAGGAACCAGTGGATGGCTCCCCATTGGACAGCGACATGCTAGGACCTGTGCTTTGGAAGATGCCCTCCAGCCAAGGATCACAAGAGTGGCAGCTCAGAAACGAAGGCAGGGAGGCCAGGAGGAGGCCACTGCGCTCATCCCGAAGAACAACGATGGGGGCCTGACGCCTGCAACGGCCAGGAGGTGGGAGAAAAGGGGCAACAGGCCAGATGTGGGGCATAAGGGGTAGGGGGGTGGTTCAGGCCGAATCCAGGTGTCTGGACGCCAGTCACCAGGACAGAGAACTGGGTTTTCAGGAGAAAACATGGGGGAGCTCAGTTAGGGGCGTGTTTAGTTTGGGGTTTCTGTGGAGTGTCAAGATCCACAGATCTTGGGATCTGAGAAGGGAGAAGGGGATCTGAGAGGCAGGACTGTGAGGAGCCGCCCAAGGTCGCGCAGCGTCAATGTCATCTCTGGGCCCGGAATGCAGGCCTGCCCCCACCCCCACCATCCCCAGGCCTGTGCTCCCTCCTCCCACCCCTCCTGTGGCCTCCACGCACGCTTTTCCCATTCCAGCCTCCCTGCCTTTGCTCTTGCTGTTCTCCTGCACAGAATACTCTCCCCTCCTCTGTACAAACCCCTCTATCCTGCAAGTTCCAGCTGGAGCCCCAGCTCAACCCAGGGGCTGGAGCAAAGATCCAGGGTCCGAGGTGGGCGGGGTCCGAAAGAGAGGTGGCAAGTGTGGCAGAAAGCAGAGACTTGACTTAGGGCCCAGCTCTGCTGAGAGCTGGCTGTGTGACATGGGGAAGGTCACTTTCCCTCTCTGGGCCTCGGTTTCCTGTCCTTTCAGAGGTGAATAAGGAAAGGTCCTTGCTCTCAGGGGGCTCCCAGTCTAGGAAGGGCCGTAAGGTATGTGAGAGGCATATCAAATGCCTCGACTACGGAAATGAGGAAAAAGTGGATGGAGAAAGACTTAGCGGCATTTTCTCTGAGCCTTGAGGATGGGTAAAATTTCAAAAGTAGAGATGGAGGTGGGAGGGGGCTCCCCAGACAGACAGCAGGGCCAGAGCAAAGGCCTGGCGGCAGAAAGCTCGGGGTGTGTCCGAGGAAGGATGAGTGTCCAGATTCTGGTTTCTCTCTGAGTCAACAGCTCAGGGGCTTTTTGTAAGCGGGCGGCTCAAAGCATCCAGTAAACACCTGTTTGCACAATCGAGGTCACACACAGGGACGTGTTTGCACAATGATCTGTTTGCACAATCTCAGCCGACTGCTGGATTCCAGCGAAACCAGCCCCCAGGGGACAGCACAACCTCCACTTCCGGACACTCCCCCTGCCCGGGGCCCCCCCCTGGAACAGCTGGCTCCTTGACCTGCCCAGCAGCCCCACACATCACACATCACACGCGGTAACAGAAACCGAAACGATCCGACCCCCAGGAGGGCTGCCAAGAAGGGGCTACCTCCCTGGGGCTCCCTAACTGGGGTTTCCAGCCCCTGTCTGATGGAGGAGGGGGCGAGGGGCAGGCAAGCTGGAGGAGGAAGTTTCCACAAAGCTGACACTGCGTGTCAGTGAAGGTGATGACTCCACATCTGCCTCGTGATTTTAGCTCACCAGAGTAAACACTTATTGAGCACTTACTGTATGCCTGACTCTGGGCATTATTTCATCAAATTCTCTCAAGAATCCCATGGAACAGATATAATTATCCCCATTTTAAAGATGATGAAACTGAGGCTCAGAGAGGTTAAACAACTTGCCCAGGGTCACACAGCTAGTAAGTGGCAAACCCAAGCAGTCTGACTCCTGAGCCCCTGCTCTTTACCTCTCTACCCTCTAATGCCTCTCCCCGAAGGAAAGACAGTTCTTCCTTAAATCTAACTTTCATTTCAGCTGCTGCAGCTCCATTTCCTCGCGCAGGTCCTCGGTGGAGAACGGAGCACAGATGAGATCAGTAAAATCTTGCTCTGAAATAATGAACTATGCAGAAAGGAAAAAAAAAGAAAGGAATTTTGTTGAACACCTACTGTACACTGGTTACATGCTAGGCTCTGTAACTCCTGTAGCTCATTTAATCCTCACAAAATCCCTGGGAGGAGTTATTACCCCTGTAGCAGATAAGGGAATGGAGACTTGGGAGGGTAAACAGCTTCTCCAAGATTCCGCAGTCCAGGAGACACGCCCCAAGAACCCCCTGTGTGCCCAGTGCTGAGGCTGGAGGCAGAGATGCGTACGTGGTTTCTGCCATCAAGGAGTTCAAGTCTAATGGAGAAGGCAGACAGCCAACAGCCCCTGCAGTATTCCAGGAGAAGGGAGGGCACCCGACCGGGCCCGGAAAGATGCTGAGCACAGGCTGGATTTCTGAGCCAAGTCAGAAGCAGGACTCGGCCAGCTGGAGGTGACAGGGCAACAGCAAGAGCAAACGCACAGAGGTGTTCCAGAGCCTGGGGCGGGCAGGTGGCATGAGCAAATTCAGCACCTCTAAAGCATGAAGTGGAGCGTCCAGGGAAACAGAGGCAGAAAAGGCAGGAGAGGGAGGCGGGGCCAGATCGTGGGGTATCTTGATTGTCCCGTTAAGGAGTTAGGATGTAAGGAAGGGACTCTGAAGACAGGGGCCCCGCAAGGTCAGTGCAGATAGGAAAGCTCACTCCGCTAGTGCTGGCAGAGGTGGCGAGAGCCCGGAGCAGGGAGCCCGGTGGGGAGGCTGTGAGCGTCCTCTGGTGAGGGCTGGGGGGACCCGACCAAGGCAGGGAGGGGAGATGAATTTCAAAGTTGTTGACAAGACTGAGAGCTCCACAAAGGCAGGACGCAGGCTGCTTCTGCTCACCATGGTGCCCCAAACCTGCTCCAGGAACATATTTTCTGAATGATGAACAAAAGGCCCACTCTGCCTTCATTCTGAGCTGACCAGCTGAGGGAGTGTGGAGAAGGGGATGTGAGGAACAACTCCTGGGTCCCTGGGTTGGGTGACTGGGAGAGGGGGGATGGGGGTATAATTTACCAAGATGAGGCATGAGGGGATTGAGGATAGGTCTGGTGAAGTGGGGGGAAGTTTTATCCATTCAATCATTCATTCAACAAATTTGTATTAACGGTGGGAGGTAGGGGGCAGGGACAACCAATGTCAGGTTAATGGGGGAAAAGAGAGATAGATATGGGGGGGTTGCAATTTTTAAAAAGGGTGATCAGAGAAGGCCTCAATGAGAAGGTGACATTTGGGCGAAGACCTGAAGAATGGGAGGGAGTGACTCGTGTAGTTATTTGAGTGGAAAGAATCCAGGCAGAAGAAACAGCGAGTGCAAAGGCCCTGAGGCAGGAGGGAGCATAATAAGTTCAAGAAACAACAAGGAAAACAGAGTGACTGGAGCAGAGCAGCAAGAGGGAGAATATCAGAGAGGGCTCAGGGAGGGAACAGGGGCCCCAGGTTGAGGAGGGCTTTGGTAGATGAGTGAAAGGCTTTGACTCTGACTCTGAATGAGATGAGAGCCACTGGGAGCTGGGGGCAGAGGATGACGGGAACTGACTGCTGTTTCATCAGTGTCACACTGGCTGCTGCAGGAACAACTGGTGGGGACAAGGATGAATGGAGGTAGGAGACTGGGGAGGGGCTATCGCAATGATCCAGTAAGAGATAAGGGTGGCTTAGACCTGGCTGGTGCTGCTTTAAGTTATATTTCCACTTTCTAACTTTTTATCATGAAAATATTCAAACTTAGAGCCAAGTTGAACTTTCCAATGATTATCTGTCAACCCAGGATTCTGGTTACATTTTGAAAGAAGAATCAATGGGATTTGCCGAGCATGTGGGGCCTATGGGACATCTGGGGAGCCTGCCACAGACCGTTGGGTATTTCAGTCCGGAACCAGAACAGCAGCCCAGGCCCGCCCCATCACACCAGACTCAGGAGCCCACTTTTCCTAAAAAGGATCATATGTTATGGACACTCTGCTAGTCGGTTGGTACCCAGCCTTTATTGGGTCATAAATCCAATGAACTGTCTGAACCTTCTTCAGAAAAATGCACAAAAAATTATAAACAATTGCAGGGGAATCATGGATCCGGGCAACGAAAGACATAAAATGTAGTCTATTTCACTCAATTAAAAAATACTCAGGGCCGGCCCTGTGGCCCAGTGGTTAAGTTCACACGCTCCGCTTTGGCAGCCCAGGGTTTCGCTGGTTCGGATCCCAGGTGCAGACATGGTACCGCTCGTCAGGCCATGCTGAGGTGGTGTCCCACATGCCACAACCAGAGGCACTCACAACTACAACATATAACTATGTACCGGGTTGGGGGGTGCTTTGGGGAGAAGAAGGGAAAAAATGAATAAAAGAAGATTGGCAACAGATGTTAGCTCAGGTGCCAACCTTTAAAAAAAAAAAAAATTCAGTTCAGCAGAATCATTATGAGTAAATGTGACTAATTTCTAGTGAACATATGATGACATTGAGCCTCACAGGTCATCCCCTGTCTTGTTCCCAGAATCCCCATTTCTCCATCTGCCTGGCCTACAGGCAATGGTGGAGAATATGCAGCCAAGTAGGGGGCAGGGAGGAAGGTGCTGTGTTACAAACTTCCCTGTCACCTGAGGCTGCCCGGCTGAGTATTGCGAGGATCAGAGCCTCAAGACTAGTGCTGAAAAGAGGCTCAGGGCGGAGAGAAACTTCGAGCCGGGGTCTGTCTCCCAGGGATGCTCCGCACAGGGGGAGCACGGGAATGGCACTCAGCCTGGTTGGAGCCGGGGCCCTGGACAGCCTCAAAGCTTTGAGGTCAGGAAATCCGGAGGCAGAGGAGGGGGACATCGTTGCCACATCCCCCAGCCCCTCTCAGACCCCTCAGGCAGGAAGGCTGCCCGGGCCTCCACAGCTTCCCTCCCCGGCTCCTTCCTGGGAGGAAGGGGCTGCCCATGCGCGGGGACCGTGCAAGGGAGGGAAGGAGGCTGGGCAGGTGTTGCAATCCACCGCCCCTGAGCCTGTCAGAGCTGAGCCATTAACGACAGGGCTGGGGACAGAGGCCCCGGCGGCTGTTTTCAGGAACTGCCTTGAAGAGGAGAGCAGAGAGCGGGGAGGCCAGGCGGCTGCGGGCTGCAGGCTCCTACGTGAGTAGGGGAACCCCAGGGAGGGCTGAACCTTGGGCTTGACGGGGCCCTGGAGTCCCAGGTCCACTCCCCCCAGCTCTGCCGGTGCCCATTCACAGGGGACCTAGGCCTGCGACCAGGGCTCCTGCCTTACGATTTGTCCCTTGGGACCAGGAGCCCCGGACACTGAGTCTCTTTTCCCAGAGATGCCCCCACTTTTTGGGGGGTTGCATCAGGGAAGTCACAAACAGCCGGATATCTCTTTGGGGACACCGAGCGGGGCTCAGAGAAGGACATAATCGTCATCCTTCTCTGGGCCTCTGTCTCAGAACCTGTGTGTCTCCACCCCTCCCTGTCTCGATTTCTACTTTACTCTGTTCTTCCCTCGCTTGTCTTGGCTCTGAGTTTCTCTCAGTCTGTCTCGGAGTCTCTGTGCCTCTCTGTCTCTCACCTTTCCCTGTCTCTTGAATCTTAAACTCTCTTGGCTTAAACCATACCTGGCTTCCCAGCCTCCGAGCGCCTCAGTCTCTCGGTGTCAGCATCCTTGTCTCTTGGGCTCTTTTCACTCTCTGTCTGTTTCTCGACGTCTCTCCTGCCTCCACATTTATCTCCGTGAGTCTCTCCCCACGATCTCAGTTTGTGTGTGTATCTCGCTTTCTTACTCTTTCTGCCCCTGTCTCTCCTGCTCTGAACCACATCTGGGAAGGGCTCTCCCTCGGTTGATTCCCAGCCCCCATCTCCCTCCAAACTTCTTCCCGTAGAGAGAATCTCCACTTGACCAAGAGTAAAAAGAACGAGAGGGAGAGAGGTGTGAACCAGAGAAAGGGAGAGGAGGGGAAAGAAAAGAGGGGAAAGCAGAAAGAGGGGTGGTGGCAGTGACTCCAGGGGGCAGCGTGGTGTGCTGGGACTCAGAAGAGTGGGGAGAGCCCCGCGGACATGGCTGGAGGGAAGGGAGGGTGGGGGGCCAAGGAGCTGGAGGCAAGGGACCCAGAAATGGGGCTTTGAAACTGTGCAGCATGACACAGACCAAAGCAAGGAGGCCGTGCCCACGCAGCCTGTCAGGGGGTGGGGGCACCAACCACGCCGGATTCCAGGAGGCGGTGTCCTGTTCCCCCGCACATGAAAGTAACGTGGTTATGGAGTGCTTCCTCCTCGCAGGCTCCGTGCTAAGCGCTTTGACCATGGATCATCTCTTTTCATCCTCACCACAACCCTGAGAGGTGGGTGCCATACTCCTCTTTCACGGATGGGGAAACTGAGGCTCAGAAAGGGGACGTAATTTGCCCACGGTCACAAGCTGGTAAGTGGCGGAGCCAGGTTCAGACCAGGTGGTCTCAGAGCAGGGCTCCCAACCTCTCCACATACTGGTCCCCAGACAGTGAGACCCTGCTCCAACAGGCCCAGATCCCACTCAGCTGGGGGAGGGGGTCCCCTGGGCTGCCCTGGGGGGCCAGAGACCAAGGTCAAACATTCCAACAAGCAGCAACCCATGGGGAGGATGCCTGGGCCTCCTGGGGTTTGGGGTTTGGCTGCCCACTCTGGATCCCAGCGGAGAGGGATGAAGTGGTACCTTGCTGAGCATAGGCTGGGCCTGAAGGTGACCCTTGCTAGGGGAGCAGGCCTGGGGTATGATCAAAAACACATGGAGACAGAAACCAGTGTCCCCAAATCTGGGCCTAGGAGGCTAAATCTTCCCCCACAAGTGTGCATGGGGGATAATCAACTTAGCATGCTGAAGTTTGCCAACCACCGAGTGGTAGCCTGGGGTGCTCTGAACAGTTGTGCAGGTTTCTCACTGCACAAAGCTGCCCAGCAGAGGGGCAAGCCGAGGCTGAAATCCTGCCTGTTCTCCAATTGCCGGGTCCTAGTGTGGGGCTGTATCTGTCCAGAGGAAGAGGGTACTTTTTTCTGATTTGCAAAAAGTAGATGTATGGGCTAGCAGTTACCTGGTATCCTGACACTGTGATATATATGGATAGACCAGGGGTTTGGGGAAGACCCCTGGAAGCAGGAACAGCCTTGGGTATCTGGGCAGTTCTTAGTCACATCTCTGTCCGGGAAGAAAAGAAAAGAGAGAGGAGCATTCTCCCTTCTGAGCACAGAGGGTCTGCTGGGACACCACATACAGGTATGTGTTCACGTATGTACATGCAGGCTGGTCAGCGAGTGCCACCGACCTGCCACCAAGAGTGCCAATCAGCGCTGGAAGATCAGGTTTCTGGCCCCAAGACCCTAGTGAGAACAGAGTGGAGGGTTAGGCTAGAAGCCCATCCAGGCAGCAGAAACCTTTGCATGCTTCCTGAGACTGGAACAAATGACCCCTCCATCCAGGCAATGTCGCCCTGGCCCCAGAAGGCCTCCAGAGGTCTGTGCCCAGAATTGGGGGTGTAGTGAACCCCCTGTCCCCCACCTGATATCTCTCAGCCCACTCTTCCCTCCAGCCATGGCTGCAGCAGCCAGCTTCCCACAGATGTAGCCGGATAGCCCCTTCCCTCGGCAACCTGGACGTGCCAGGGAGTGAATACCCAAAGGGACATTCCTTGACCAATGGGGGACAGGAGTCGGTGGATAAACGTTCCCTTCCAGCCGAGGATAGACAGTCTCTGGACAGTTCTGAGGCGTGTTCTACACGGTTCCTTGGAAGGTTCCAGCAGGAGCAAGCCCCAGCTGTCCACAGAGGGGACCAGCTCGAAGATGCACCCTTGCGTTGGCTTTCCCTCCCTAGTTATTTCATTCTCCCCACTCCCTCACTCTGTTCCTGGGATCTTCCCAAAATATACCCCCTGCACGTAACTCTCATCCCGGGCTCCACATTCTGGGGGGGGACCCAGCTAAGATGGAAGGGCGTGGGGAGAATGCTGTTCCCGGCTCTCTCCTGGAAGGCATGCACAATGACAGTGCTGGCACTCAGAGTCACTTCCTAGGTGCCAGGCACTGTCCGAAGCCCTTGACTTGCATCATTTCAGGTCTTCCTCCCAAAGTCCTATAGGGTATAGGCTGTTGTGACCTCCATCTTACAGATAAAGAAACTGAGGCTCAGAAAAATCAGAGAACCTGGCCAAAGCCGCACTGTGGCAGAGTGAAGATGAAGGTCAGCTCTTCTGCAAAGCCCATGGCCTTAACCATCCCCCTCTGCCTCCAGGTGAGCCCCAAGCTGGCACGATGGCGGGGCTGGGAACCCGGAACCTGATCAGAGCTGCCCTGGTCATCCTACTACTCCCCGGAAGTGAGTGTGGCCGGGGGCGGGGGTGCCATGGGGGGAGGGAGTTACAGGGAGAGATCCCGGGGTGGAGGAGGGAATCAGTTCCCTGTACTGCCACACTGCTCCTGCCGTCCCCAGAGAATCAAGACTGGGCTGCAGCTGTGGGGTAGGCGGCCTCCCACCCCAGAGCTCTGTAGGCAAACCATCACCTATGGGGCATGGTGAGAGGACTCAGGACGGTCAGGCTGGAAAAGGCCAGGAGGACCTCAGTCTTCTCTGCAAAGCTCTGTGGGGCTGTCAGAAGGAAGCTCTGAGTCCTACGCAACCTTCACGGGCAGCAAAGGATCAGGTGGAAGCCACAGGAGGCAGGTCTCATCCTGAAATAAGGAAGCCCAGGCAGAGCTTTCCAACGTGGAAACTCTATCTTGAGAGGTAGAGAGCCTCCCATCTCTGGGGGTATGCAAGCTGAGGCCAGGATCAGCAGAGATGCTACACAGCAGGGGTCAGCAAACTTTGATCACTATCTTCAGGCTTTGCAGGCTATGTACAGTCTCTGTTGCATGTTCTTTTTTGTTTTGTTTGATTTTAACTCTTTAAGAACATAAAAACCATTTTTAGCTGGCAGGCCGTAAAAAGGCAGTCAAGCGTAGCCCTGCTGTAGAGGACGCAGCATCGGGCGGAGTTTGGAAGTAAAGAGTCTTGCCAGGTTCCTTCCAGTCTGCAGTTCTGAGTCTGTGAAGTGGTGGGAGCCCCATGCTGAGAGGCATGACCTGCTCTGTGACCTGAGCAAACGGCTTCTCCTCTTGGAGCCTCAGCATCCCCATCAGCAAAACGGGCCTAAGAACGCCTGAGACAGGAGAGAAGGCCTTGTGGGAAGAGGGCAGTGTTCGCTCATTTATTCAGTAAAAATTCACCGGGGCTGACTCTGTGCCAGGCTCTGGGAATACAGGAATGAGCAGAACAGCCAAGGTCTCTGGGCCCTCGGAACCTACGGTCCAGCTGGGGAGACAGACAAGCAAATGATCACATGACTCCACAATTATGAAGGATAATGAGAGCTTTGGGAAAGTTCAGGGGGCTCGGCCTGGTCTGATTGGTCAGTTAACCAGGTGAAGGCACAGGAGAGGGAAGAACACCTCCAAAAGGAAGAGCAGGTACAAAGAACCGGAGATCAGAGAGAGCATCACGCTTTTGAGGAAGAACACGAGGGCCAGAGTGACCAGAGCTGAAAGAGGATGATCTGAGCCAGAACTGGGAGGGTTAAGCAGGGGCCAGGCCACAAGGGCGGTAAGAAGGATCTGGGTCCTTATCCTAACCACGGCAGCAAAGACTTACATGCCAGGCACTGCTGTCAGTGCCTTGCACATGTTATCACCTCCAATCCTTCCAGCAACACTAAGGTAGAGCTATTGTCATCCCCATTTTACAGATGAGAAAATTGAGACACAGACAGTCTCAGGAACACACCAGAGTCACATAATGAGTAAGCAAGAGAACCAGGCTCTAGTTCCAACATCCACACTGCCTTTCAGAGCAATAATGTGCCACTGAAGTGCTGTGATCGAGACAGGGTAACACGATCAGATTTGAATTCTGAGAAGATTGCTGTGGCTGTGGTTTCTTATCACTCTAACCGTCGCTTTCACCATCCTTGGGGACAGGACTGGTCTCTATCCGGTGCTGTGCTGGAGTGGCTTACACGAGCTGATCGTCCTCGTTTCTTCCCAAGTGCACATGCAGTGATGTCACACTGCCAGCTTGAAATCAGCCGTGGTGGGAATCCTTACACGAGGGAAAGCAGCCCATATTTCAAATCAGGATCTATTTTTCTCTGTAGAGCCGGTTGATACACACTTACCCACACACCACTCTCTCTAGCCTGCCCCTGAGAGCCTCTCACAGTCCCCATACACACCTCCCCATTCCAGCCCCCAGGTCTTGGGGGATGAAGCAAGAAGGTGAGAGCCCTGCGTCTGGAGCATGAAGCCCTAGCTTAAAGTCTGGCTCCACCAGGCAGCGGAGTCACTCACAGCGTATTCTCTTCCACCCCAGGCCTGCAGGAGTGCGGCCGCATCAAGGTCTCAGCCCCCATCGTCCGCCTGGGGGATCCCATCACGGCCTCCTGCATCATCAACCAGAGCTGCAGCCACCTGGGCCCAGAGGCACAGATTCTGTGGAAACTGGGAGCAGAGCTTCAACCTGGGGGCAGGCAGCAGCGTCTGGCGGATGGGACCCAGGAATCTACCATCACCTTGCCCCACCTCAACCACTCTCAGGCCCTTCTCTCCTGCTGCCTGCGCTGGGGCAACAGCCTGCAGATCCTGGACCAGGCGGAGCTGCAGGCGGGCTGTAAGTCCCTGCGGCCGCCCACCCACTCTGCCTGCCATGCCCTCCTGCCAATACTAACAAGAGCTATTATTTGCAAACTCTTGCTCAATAAGCACTTTACAGGCATGAGATCAGGCAATCTTCCCTACCAGTGCATAACGCTATTTAGCCCCACTTTGCAGATGAGGAAACTGAGGCTCAAGGAGGGTAAGTGATTTGCTGAAGCCCACAAACTAATAAGGGTGGAGCCAAGCTTTATATCAGGCAGTGTGGCTCCAAAGCCAGTGTAGCAACCACCACTCTATAGGCTGCCAAGGAAGCCCAATGCTCCGACCACAGGAGCATGTGCCCATGCGGGACATTCCCCACCAGCTGGGCTCGCTCCCAGTTTCTCCTCCACCCCAGTCTCAGCCTTCTGCTCAAACTGAGAAGGATGGAGTTTGTGCCAAGCCAACGCAAAAGGAAAAACGAAGAAAGGTTCTGTTTAAGAATCAGTTACGGCAGACACAGCACTTACACATCACTTACTATGCACCAGGCACTGCTCTGAGCACTGTGTATACAGGAAGTCACTCAGCTCTCACAACTACACTAGGGGGTAGCTATATTACCACTACCCCCATTTTACAGATGAGGAAACTGAGGCACAGAGCAGTCAAGTGACTTGAAGATCACACAGCTAATGAATGGCAGAACCAGGATGAAAACTCAGACCCTATGCTGTCACTGTCAAAGGGGGCAGAGTTGAGGGGCTTCGAGGCTCTGGGATGCTTATCCCTGTACATGCCTGTAATTTGACTCCTCCAGGGCTGCCCCTCCAGGGTCACCCTGCATGGAGACAGGAGAATAGACAGGGTGACCCCAGAGGGAAAGACCCAGAGCAAGGAAACAAAGCCAAGTGGTCCGAGTGGGTGCTTTCTGAGTGGTCCTACCCAAAGCCCTCACTCTCCCCACCCTATGCACAGACCCTCCCGCCACGCCCCACAACCTGTCTTGTGCCATGAACCTCACAACCAGCAGCCTCATCTGCCAGTGGGAGCCAGGACCCGACACCCACCTGCCCACCAACTTCACTCTTAAGAGTTTCAAGTGAGTAGGGGTCTCTACTCCAGCCCCATTCTTTTGGGTGGACCTGGGGCAGGACCTGGGTAGGCCCACGGGGATGGGGAGGCAGAGGCAAAGATGGGAGGGAGAAGGGAGCCTCACTTTCTTCCTCTGCTAGACACCCAAGTCTGGCCTATTGGCAGGAGCCGGCGTGGATGCCAGACCCAAGAGGACCCCATCACCAACTGCGTGCCTGAGAACGGGCAGAGCCGCTGCTCCATCCCACGCAAACACCTGCAGCTGTACCAGAACATGAGCATCTGGGTGCAGGTGGAGAATGCGCTGGGAACAAGCGTGTCCCCACAGCTGTGCCTGGTTCCCATGGATGTTGGTGGGTGACACTGGGAGCAGGGGAGGGGAGAGGCCCCCAGAATGGGCAGACCCAGAGAGGCACAGAGAGGGAAACACAGACCCAGCAACAGGCAAGGAGACACTGGAAGACCCAGAGATAGAGAAAGAGAAGAGAAACAGGCAAAGTGGGACACAGTTGGAGACACAGAGTCGTGGAAGAAACACAGAGGCAAAGAGACGCATTCATTAATTCTTTCAGCAAATTTCTTGAAGTGCACGCTATGTACTAGGCACTGTTCTAGGTACTGAGGCTACAGCAGTGAACAAAATATCAAAAATCCTGCCCTTGGAATATTACATTCTAATGGGCAAAATAGATTAAAAAAGAATGTTAGATGATGATGAATGTGATGGGGAAATTAAAGCAAGGAAGGGGATAGGGAGAGCTCGGGGTAGGAAGCAGCTACTACTTCAGTAGGTTGGTCAGGGAAGGCCTCCGTGAGAAGGTGACATTTGAGCCGCTGGATATCTGGAAGGAAAGGGCTCCAGGCAGAGGGAACAATCAGTGCAAAGGCCCTGGGGCAAGACTATGAAACAGAGACCCAGAGAGAAACAGACACATATACAGGGAAGACCTGTGGAAACACGATGGCATAGAGAAGAAGAGACACAGAGAGAGAGGGAAAGAAAGACACAGAGACCCCATGGATGGAGAGCCAGGGAGGAAAATGGAACCACAGACGGGGAGACACGCGGGAGCTAAGGCAGAGCTAGACGATGGGACAGGGAAAGGTTCTGACAATCCCTCTCCTTGCAGTGAAACTGGAGCCCCCCACACTGTGGGCCCTGGACCCCAAGACTGAGGTGGTTCCACTCCAGCCAGGCTGCCTGCGGTTGCGCTGGGAGCCATGGAAGCCAGGCCTGTACATAGAACAGAAGTGTGAGCTGCGCCATCAGCCACAGCTTGGAGAAACCAGCTGGGCCCTGGTGAGGCGGAGGGCAACCTCAAGAGCCTGGGGTGGGGGTAGCAGAGGGAAGGGTAAGTGGAGCTGGCCTGAAGGGCACAGGGATCCAGGCTCAGAGCCACGGCTCCACCCCCCGCCACCCCAGGTAGGCCCCCTGCCCTCCAGGACCCTCCAGCATGAGCTCTGCGGGCTCCTCCCATCCACAGCCTACGCCCTGCAGATGCGCTGCACCCGCTGGCCCCTGCCTGGCCTCTGGAGCAACTGGAGCCCCAGCCTGGAGCTGACCACCGCACAACGGGGTATGTAGGTGGTAAGGGGCCTGGAGAACCATCAGGACCCAGTCTGGCCTGCAGGGCCCTCCCTGACCAGCAACTTCTCCTCTCGCTCCATCCACAGCCCCCATCGTCAGACTGGACACATGGTGGCGGCAGAGGCAGCTGGACCCCAGGACGGTGGATGTGCAGCTGTTCTGGAAGGTGACCCCCTCTGAAGGCCATCCCTCCACCCCTGAGACCTCCTCCAACCCAGACAGACCCCTGCGAGCTGGGGCTCAGGACTCTGACAGGTCTGGGAGGCTTGGGTGCATCTGTATGTGATTTGCACATGCTTTGCACGTGCCAAGGAAGCTGGGTAGTGCCCTTCTGGAAAGACTACAACCAGAACTCACCTATGGCAGAGGGTCCGTTCAGGGAACAGTTAAGAGCCTCCGGCACACACCAACTCGCTTCTTCCTTCCCTTTCTCCTAGGACCCGGCACGGGGGAATGGGGGAAAAAAGGAGGGGGTAGAAAGGCTGGCTCCCAGCCCGGGGGGTGCTCAGTTCCTGGGATCTAGCCATCCCACCCAGAAGGCCTCCTCCACTCAAGATGAGCTGTGCATCCTCCTTGTCTTTTTCCTCCTATGCCCACCACAGCCAACACCCCTGGAGGAGGACAGCGGGCAGATCCAGGGGTACCTCGTCTCCTGGAGACCCTCAGGCCAGGCTGAGGCAGTCCCACCCCTCTGCAACACCACGGAGCTAAACTGCACCTTCCACTTGCCTTCAGAAGCCCGGGAGGTGGTCCTTAAGGCCTATAACACAGCTGGGACCTCTCGTCCCACCCCAGTGGTCTTCTTGGAAAGCAGAGGTAAAGGCAGCTGGCAGCTAGTAGTGATGGTTAAGCGTGTAAATTTGGAGCCTAGACTGCCTGGGTTCAAATCGTGTCCTGTCACTTGCTAATAGAGTGACTTGGGTAAGTTGCTTAACCTCCCTGGCCTCTGTTTACTCATCTAGCAAATGGGGGTGCTACAGTGCCTACCCCAAAGGGTTGCTGTGAAGATTACAGGAGTTAAGACAAGGGCTGGAATAGAGTAACTGCTCTGTATGTGTTAGCTATTATTATAATTAGGCAGAACCAGGCTAAGCTGGTGGTGGTGTCTACACACACATACACACACACATGGAGTCCATCCTGCCAAGGAAGATGCGAGAGAAAGCCCCACGTTTTTCCAGCTGGAATACGGTCCCTGACTTAATTGCTTATTCTCAGGGGATCAGCCACCACCACCCCCAGGTTCCCCTGCAAATAGGTCCTCACAAGGTTGTTAACAATTGTTAACCTTGTTAACCTAACAAGGTTGTTAAATTTTTAACAATAACAGCTAATATTCCCACTTGCTAGCCGTGTGACCCTAGACAAGTTACTTAACTTCTCTGTGTCTCAGTTTTCTCACTGATAAAATGGGGACGGTAGTAGTGCCCCCCTCAGGGGACTATTAGGGGACTCAATGAATTAACACATCCCAAGGACTATACCTGGCACACACCCAGAACTACAGTGTTAGTTTTTATCCTTATCAAGCACTACTCCACACCAGGCAGGGACGCTAGGCTTGTTTCACGCATCATCTCATTTAATCTGCACCAAGACCCTCTGATGTAGGAACTTTTATCATTGTTTTTGCCTTACAGATGAGGAAACTGAGGCCCAGGTGTTGACTTACCCAAGGTTACCTGGCTTGTAAGTAGCAAAGCCAGGATTTGAACCCAGGCTTCTGGCTCCGGGGCCTGCATCCTTTTCCCCTTCATTCCATCGTCTCCTATTCTGTCCCTAGGCCCACCTCTGGGCAGACTCCATACCATGGCCCGAGACCCTCACAGCCTCTGGGTGGGCTGGGAGCCCCCCAACCCTCAGCCTCGGGGCTATGTGATCGAGTGGGGCCTGGGTCCCCCCAGCCCCAGCGGCAGCCATCAGACCTGGAGGATGGAACATAACGGAAGCATCGCAGGGACCCTGCTGCAGGGTGAGGCAGGCCTGGGGGCCAGGCAGGGCCAGGGAGAGGTGGGGAGGCCGTGCCTGTCTGACAGTAGGCAAGGGGCAACCTCAACCACCCTGGAGAAGCACATTCCCCAGTCTTTCTTGAGCCTTCACTACTCTCATCTCATATCCTCAGAATCAGGAAGTTCTTCCCACAATCTAACTGAATCCTTTCTTTCTACAGCCTGACCCTCCCACCTTTCTAGCTCTCTCTGTCACTTTTTCCCCCTTCTGCCTACCAAATGATTTGAAGAAGAGATTGCAGAGGCTAGCCCTGCACTATGAGGGCCAGCTATCCCTGACTAGAGGTCTGAGGTTAGCTCCTGATCAGCAGAGGTTAGCCCCTAGCCAGAGAGCCTTCCCTGTTTCTCTCTACAGAGAACATCAGGCCCTTTCAGCTCTATGCAATCACTGTGACCCCCCTGTACCAGGACACCAAGGGACCCTCCCAGCTCATCTATGCCTACTCCCAGGAGACAGGTTCGTCAGCTACCGGGCCCCTTCTCAGCATCCTCTCCTCTCTCTCAAGGCCTGCCTGGGCCCCATCAGGAATATGCGGGAACATTCCCTTCCTCCCCTACCTCTGGCCTGGAAGAGGGTCCTCCCAATCCTGAAATTACCCCTGCCTTACACTGGACCCCTGCAGCGGGACAGAAGTCAGGCGGTGGGCTGATAGACATTGGGCAGGGAGCTTGCAGAATTGGGGGAGCAAGTCTGGCAAAAATCAATCAATTGCCCTGAGAGAAATCAGGTGCAGGCTGATAGAAATTAGACAGAAGGCCTGGCATAAATTGAGAGAGTGAGTGGCAGAAATTAAATAGTGAGTCGGACAAAATCAGGCCTGGCAGAGATGAGGGAGCGAGGCTTGGGAGTCAAAGAGAACCAGGTTCACATCCTGGCTCAGCCACGTAGTAGTAGTTGATGGAATTTGGTCGAAGTTCCTGGGAAAATGAGGCTTGGACGCGAGTCCCCATCTCTTATATCACCCCCCCTGCAGTAAGTCCCAGTTCTTGGGTCTGGGGAGCCACAAGAAGTCCAACTGGGCTCTCCACCCTGCCCCACACCTGGTCAGCCCCTGCACCTCTCTCTCCCGGCAGCCCCCTCCCGTGCCCCAGAGCTGCATCTAAAGCACATTGGCAAGACGTGGGCCAAGTTGGAGTGGGTGCCCGAGGCCCCTGAGCTGGGGAAGAGCCCCCTTACCCACTACACCATCTTCTGGACCAATGCTCAGGACCAGTCCTTCTGTGAGTCTAACCTCAGCGCCCCACAGCCCCAGAAGGCCCAGGACAGGGTGCTCAGCAGCCTTGGAGCCTCACCATACACACCCAGGGTGACCATTCTCCTTTGCTCCCAGCCACTGTTCTGAATGCCTCCTCCCATGATTTTGTCCTCCATGGCCTGGAACCTGCCAGCCTGTACCACGTCCACCTCATGGCTGCCAGCCGGGCAGGGGCCACTAACAGCACAAGCCTCACCCTGATGACCTTGGCCTTAGGTAAGGGGAGAAGAGGGTTAGCCAAACAACACTTTTAGGAGGGTGTCTTACCCAGAGGATCCCTGTTTTGAGGGTAAACAGGCCTTGCCTGCGTACCCTGGTCTAAGAGGAAACCCAGCCCTGCTCATGGAGCCCAGTCTGAGGGAGGAGGCCCAGACCTGCCCTTCGCTCCCAGTCTGAGGGAGGAGGCCAGCCTTACTTGCCTGCACTCTAACCTCTTCTTGCTTTCCCCTCACCCCAGAGGAGTCTGAGCTGCACACCCTCCTGGGTCTGTTTGGGCTCCTGCTCTTGTTCATCTGCCTCTGTGGGGCTGTCCGGCTCTGCTGCAGACCCAGGTGAGTCCTTTTGAGAGAGCTGACATCCGGCTACCCCTGCCTACAGGGAACTGCAGGCCCAGGTGGGCCAGTGTGAGTCCCTCCCAGCCTTCCCAGGCTGCATGGCCCACGTCTGGGATTCAGGCCCTCCACCTTTTCCTCTCCGCACTAAGGGGCCATCCCCTCAGCTGCTGGGAGTGGGTGAGAGAAAGGATGGAAAGGTGGGAGGGCGTGCCTGCCCCAGGCTTCACCTGCCCCCTTCTCCAGCAGGAAGAATGCCCTCTGGCCAAGTGTCCCAGACCCAGCCCACAGCAGCCTGGGCTCCTGGGTGCCTACCATCATGGCGGAGGTGAGAACGCTGGAGGCAGAGGGAAACGGGGCTGGGGGCATTGGTCCAGGCTCCAAGTGAAGGGATCCCCTCTGAAGACAAGTACTCAGGCCTTCCCATCACCTCCTAGCAAGAGCCCCTCCCTTTGGAGTAAAGCAGACCCGAGTTTGAATCCCAGCTCTACCCGTTTCAAAGCCTCAGTCACCTCCCTGTGAAATGGGGCTGATCCCACACAGAATCGTGGGGAGATTCGCCGAGCTAAGTGTGAACAGGACAGAGCATGTGTCAGGAACATATGAGGTGCTTTGCAAGTAGAACCCTTTGAGTCCAGCACAGAGCAGCAGGAATGAGCCCACAACTATCCCAGCTCAGGAAGGGACAGGGGCTGGGGCAGACATCTGAAATGAATCATGCCCTCACCCCACGTCCTTGTGTCCAGGAGACCTTCCAGCTGCCCAGCCTTTGTGATGCCAGCATGCCACCCATCACCAAGATCACAGTGCTGGAGGAGGAAGAGAAGAAGCCAGGGCCCTGGGAGTCCAGTGACAGCTCAGGGACCTGTGGCCTCCCCACCCTGGTCCAGGCCTACGTGCTCCAGGGGGACCCAAGAGCCGCTTCCACCCCGCCCGAGCCCCAGTCTGGCACCAGTAACCAAGTCCTCTACGGGCAGGTGCTGGGCAGCCCCACAAGCCCGGGGCCAGGGCACTACCTCCGCTGCGACTCCACCCAGCCCCTCTTGGGGGGCCTCACCCCCAGCCCCAAGTGCTATGAGAACCTCTGGTTCCAGACCAGCCCCCTAGGGACCTCAGAACCCCTAGTCCCAAACCAGGAGGACGACTGTGTCTTTGGGCCACTGCTTGACTTCCCCCTCTTGCAGGGTCTCCGGATCAACGGGGTGGAGGGGCTGGGGGGCTTCTAGGGTTTCCTGGGACTCCCCACCTGGGCCTGCCTCTTGAAAGTCCTGGGCCATCCAGAGAAAAGAAGGTCAGTAAGCCCATCACTAAAAAGCACTCGGCCCCAGGAACGGCAGAAAGGCTCCCCGTCTCCCCCATCCCTGGCCCCCAGCAACCTCCCCCACCAACCCCTCATCTCCATGGGCTGGGCCTCCCACTTCAAAGGCCAGAGAATGCTTCATCCAGCCCTGCCCACTAGCCTTTTGTGCTTATCTTCTGTAATATCAGTCCCTTAAAGTGATGTATGGTTTGGTTTTGAGAAACTCTTGAGTGTGCCTGAGTCTCTGCTCTTCTTGCTTTCGGGGCCCTAGCAACTGGGGGATACTTCTCAGAACTGTTCCTTCGTTTATTCTTTCCTTCATTCACTCATCCAACCAGCCCTCACATCGCATCCAGGCCCTGGGCTGGCAGCAGGGATGCAAAAATGACTCCGCTCAGTCCATCCTCAAAGGGCTCCCATTCTCGTGGTGGAGACTTGAAAACTGACCACAGGGTCAGAGGCCAGGGTTACCCGGAGGGAGTTACACAGTACTGCGGAACATGGGGAATAAACCTTGGAAAAGAGGGAAGTATAATTAAAACCAAAATCTTCCGCCAACCTAGAAAACCTCTCCACAAGGGTAGAGGAGGAAGAAAACAGTTTTATTATTGAATGATTAAACCAGGATGTGATGCGCATCACAGGCAAGAGCGTACAAACACAGAAAGAAACGTTCTCCTTTTCTACAGCCAAGTGGATACAACTTATTGCATACCTTTTCTCAAGATAAACAATAAGGAGTCCTCAAGCAAGAGGACTTGGCAGCACCGTTTGTTACACCAGGTTCATTCTAAATTCACCTGGGAAACGGGGTGGCCACCTATGTTTGCTAATTGTCTTTATCCAAAGGAGAGAGAAATTTCTCATATCTTTATGAGAGGACGTAGGTTTACGACTTGGAGCCAGGCACCAGCTGGTTAGGCTCCCACCCTCCCGCAGAAACTGGGAGACAGGGGGACTATCCTCCTTAAGGATTACATTTCAAAGAGATGGTTCCTGGGTCCTTGAGAAAAACAATCCTGAGTTGTAAAACTGGCAAGAGGCTTATTTGGCTTTCAAAAAGATTTACATACATCTCAAAAGGGCCGAGAAAGAATTCACAATTACAAATATTCTAAAGTAAATACTCTTAAGAAAAGTGTGAGGGAGGAGAGTTTTTTCCCTTTTTTGCACCAGGGAGAATTAAAAATCATTTTACCTTCTTTTAAGCTGTATTCATCCTTACACCTTTCGTTTCACAATTATCACAGCTAACACTTATTGAATGCTTATTATATAACAAGGCTTTGCACACAACCGCCTCAGTTAGTCCTCTAACAACCGAAAAGACAGATACTGTTATTACCATCCCCATTTGATGGATGAATACACTGGGGCCCAGAAAGGTTGAGTGACTCGCCCACAGAATCACACAGTGAGTAAATGGCTGAGCTTAAAGTCCAACCCAGGGGTGTCCGATTGCAAAATCAGCGACCTTAATCGCCAGGCGACAGGGCTGCTAGAGAGGAGGCTGAAACCCAGTAGTTCTTACAGGGCCCCATGCCGGACTCTTGGGGGAGAGGGAGTGGCAATACTAGGTTGGGGGAAAAAGGCTACGGCAGGCCCCCTGGGAAACCCCAAAATAACCGGGGCCTGAAGACTGGTAGGCAGAGTAGGACTGCATTCCCAAGGAAAAATGCCACCTTAGAATTTATACAGTATTGTACACCACTAACGAGGCCACGCAACCACCAAGCCCTTACTCTGGAGCAGACCGCTCACCAGACCCCGCCAGTAGACCCGGATCCGCCTCATCACTGAGGCCCGCCTTTCCGATCCACCCTCTCGGTCCTCGTCTGCTCCGGTCTCGCAACTGCGCTCGATTGGTCGAGCCTGAGCCAGCATGGCGGCGCCCGTGTAGCCAGTCCGCTCCGCGAAGGGGACGGTGGCCGCGGCGCGGGCCCCGCGGGGGTCAGAAGTCAGCATGCTGAGGGCGGCGTGGAGGGCGCTGAGTTCGGTCCGGACCCGGGCAGTGACCCACGCCCCAGTCCTTGGGCTGCCGGGCGGAGGGGGCGCCAGGCTTCCCTGCGACCCGTGGGGCCTTCTGTCACCTCCTCGAGGTGAGGAGCTGAGAAACCGGACAGCGGGAGTAGGGAAACGGGGGGCGAGGGTGGGGAGAAGCGGAGCGGCAGGATAAGGGAGAGGGGGAGAAGTCAGAGGAGATGAAGAAACGTGACGCAGCGGGGCGGGGAAGAAATGGGGCGGCTGCTAGGCGCACAGGCGCGCAGACCGTGGAGGAAGGTAATGCAAGAGCCGAGGGGGGATCGAGGCTGGGCTGTTTAAGGAGATGGACCTCGGTCTTCTCTCTTCTATGCAGGTCTCATCCTCCAGGCCGCCCGCGGATATGCCGTCCGGAAACCAGGTGGGGGCTCTTGGGGTGGGACTTGGAGCCGAAGGAGACTGCCTGGAAGGCTTGGGGTGGCCAAGGGGACAGAGGTGGCTAGTTAGAGCCACTAGATGGGGTGGGCAAAGGGGTGGGCCAGAGATCCCAAGCAGAAGACCCCACGTCCGTCTGTCACAGAGCTGTAGGCCTGAAGCCTGCATGGAGGGCGAGGGGAGGGGCGGTGAAGGGCGGGAGCCTTCGGACCGGGTATGAGTGAAATGAGCTAGGCAGAGGGAATGCGTGGCCGGCCCTAGCCAGGCTTGCCTAGAACGTAGCACTTCGTGTCTGCCCTTCTGACTTGGAGGGCGTGGTTTCTCATTCCAAGGCAGTCTGCATAGTGGTTAAGCTCTCTCTTACTAGGTTAATGCCGTTGGATAAGTTACGTCCTCTGAGTCTCATTCTAAAATGAGTGTAAAAGTGTGTATTTGAGAGGATTGTTATTAGGATTCAATAACGCATGAAAAGCATCCTTAGCACTGTGCTCCATAAACAGTAGTATTTATTAGTCTTAATATTATTGCTCTTAAAGTATTATAATATTAATATTAAATTATTGCCGCTACTGCATAGCGGCTAAGAAGGGTCTAACTGGAGAAGACAAACTGATCTCTGCCATGCCTCTCCCTCACCTCCAAGGGACGACAGGGATGCACACAGGAGGCTGAGGGTTTCCTGTGGCCTCTAGTTGGTGCTTACTTTTCCATTGTGCTAAAGCTAGGAGTCCCTCCTCAACGCCCTTATTTCATTCATGCAGTCAGCCGGCAAGTGTTTGTTGAGTGCCTGTTCTATGCTGGGCCATGGACCAGACTGTGGGGAATTCAAAGGGAGTTAAACTCAGTCCTTCCACAGGAGGACCCATCCCAGTGGGGGGAATCTGATAACTGTAGATCCAGACAGGTGTATGAGAGGTCAAGGCACAGTATGGAGTCTTAGGAAAGGCCAACATGAAATATCAAGGCAGGAGCCCACAGGGTTTGCAGAGGAGAAACCGAGCCCAGAGATGTCCAGTGCCTTGCTTGAGACCCTGGATGTCTCTGACAGAGTTGGTGAGAAGAGCCAAGTCTGGGAGGATGGGCAGCGAGAGTTGACTCTTGGTGTTTTCCATCCCTACACTTGACAGTCCGGCCCAGCCAAGAAGATGACCCGCCCCCTTCCACGCTGCTCAAAGACTACCAGAACATCCCTGGAATTGAGAAGTAAGCAGGAAGAAATCTCTTTGATGAGGCAGGGGTCCTGGGAGGATTGGCAAGGAGAGGGAGAAAACAGTGGCTTCAAGGCCTGGCCCGCTGCGTCTGAAGTTTGATTATAGAATGGGGAGAAGTATAGAAAGCCAGGCATGGTGAGGGTGAGTGGGCAGCAGGACAGATGGAGCTCAGTGGCTTGCCTTTTTTGTACTCTAGGTAAGACCTTATCCCATGAGCTGCCAAGGAGGCAGTATGCCTCACGGGTCTTTGTAGAAATCTCTCGTCTCCTACTCCTCCAAAAGCCCCGCGAGGGAAGAAATAGTGTCCCCAAGTTATAGATTACCAAGCTGCCCAATGTCGTACAGCTCCTAAGGGGCAGAGCTAGGGTTTGAATCCAGGGCTAAGAGACACCAAAGCCAGGAGCCTCTGTCCTGCACCGTGGGAGCTGGGCAGTCCCCCAGTCCCTTCCATTGTGCCATGAGACATGAGAAAGAACAACGATTATGGAAGTAAAGTGTCTCGAGACAGACTGAACCATATTCTAGCTAAAATGGAAATCCTCTCTTTGCTCTCCCTGTGACAAGTCTAGAACACTCGAGCTGACAGCCCCAATTTTCTGTAGTTATCACATCGTTCTATGTTCTCAGCCCACGTTGAGGTCAGATCCACGCTGACTTTTAATCCCTGAGAAATGGCTCCCGACTTCCAGAGAGACTCATTTGTTGTAAAAGAAGTTTTCGCTCATCGTTGCTTTTCAAACTAAAATGGAAACGGCATTGCTTCCCCTTTTCCCCCTCTCCCTACACCTGTCTCTCATTGCTCTGGTTTTTCCACAGGGTTGATGATGTTGTGAAAAGACTCTTATCTTTGGAAATGGCCATCCGGGTAAGTGGCCTGGGCCAAACCCCAGCCTCTCTCAGTCCTCTCCTCTGGGACTCCATCCTACCCTGGTAACACCTCCCATCCCATGCTTCTCAGGTCATAGCACTTATCCCACTGTCATTCTGTGTCCACTTGTCAATACCCCCAGACTGAGCATCTCAAGGACAGGGACAGTCTTGTTTCCCCATTGTACCCCTAGCATCTGACAAACAATAGGTGCTCAATAAAGATCTAATGACTGAATGAAGGAGCAAGGTTTGAGGAAATTCATCCAACAAGCCATTTCTCCTGTCAGTGGCATCGGCCTTAGGTTCACCTAGATGTGAATAGCCTTGTGGTTGCCCAGAGGCCATGCCCTGGTGAGCAGAGTGAAATCAGGCCCTGAGCC
Organism: Equus asinus; assembly: GCF_041296235.1. NCBI lineage: Eukaryota > Metazoa > Chordata > Mammalia > Perissodactyla > Equidae > Equus > Equus asinus. The sequence continues at coordinate 86,156,326 of NC_091794.1, forward strand.
TTTAGCCCAGTTGCTATGACACAGCCATGGCCTCGGAGGTGTGAGGGCTAGTCCTTAGTGGGTGGCAGACCTCACAGGTTCTCTGTCTCTATCTTCAACAGAAGGAGAAGCTGAAAGTCAAGCAAGAGCAGTTGATGAACAAGGTCGTGGCAAACCCTGAGGACACCAGCTCCCTGGAGGCTCGAAGTTGGTCAGGGTGCCCTTGGGGAGTGGGGATGCAGGGGAGTCTGCTACCTGGTACTTGATCCAGGGCTCTTGTCTGCGAGCGCACTAGGGATTAGATGTGGCTTGACAGAGGGAAAGACAGGAAGGACCAAGGGCACTGAAAACTGGACTCTATCCTAAGCTCTGTGATGCTGGAGTCAGTGCCCAGGTCCTGCCTCGTACCTCTGTGTGAGCTCAGGCAGGGTCCCTCAAGAACCAAAGCTTGTGTCTCTGTCTGTCTCCACTCTACAGTTAAGTAGTGTGAAGGGCCTTGTGGTCAGGGCCAAGGTTCCCACTGCACTCTCTGCCGTGCTCCCAGAACTCAGCGTGTGTATGGGAAGGGCCTGCTGTAATGACAGTCTCTCTTCCGGGTCACCTTCTGCTTTTGCCTTCACCCCCATCTTTGCAATACGGGCGGGAATCAAACAAGAGGATACCTGAAGGAAGGATTTTCTGGGCCTTTAGGAGATGAGTGGGAGCTGATAATTTTGAAAACTCATCAGTGAAAACACAGAGATAAGGGTGGCAGCTGGAAGGGGAGAGGCAAGGAGTAGACCCTTGACAGTTTTAGAATTGCATTGGCTAGGACCTCCGGTGCAGTGTTGAATCATTAACTATGAAGCATACATCCTAGACAAATTCCTGTATTTAATAGGAATGCTCTAAAGTTTTGCCATTAAGAATGCTATTTGCGGGGCCGGCCCCATGGCCGAGTGGTTAAGTTTGCGCTCTCCACTTTGGCGGCCCAGGGTTTCGCTGGTTCGGATCCTGGGCGCAGACATGGCACCGCTCATCAGGCCATACTGAGGCGGCATCCCACCTGCCACAACTAGAAGGACCCACAACTAAAGATATGCAACTATGTACCAGGGGGCTTTGGGGAGAAAAGAGGAAAAATTTTAAAAAATCTTTAAAAAACAAAATGCTATTTGCTATGGTCTGGAGATGGTATCTTTGTGCCATTAAGGACCTTCCCTTTCTTAGGCTTTGCTTTCTAAAGGAAAAATAATCCAGTCTTTTGAGAGCTTGAAATTCAGAGTGTTTGGGGAAATATAGAGAGCTATACAAGAGCATTGGTGATTGTTATTCCTTGAGGTCTTGAAACGTAACCCAGGCCTGGGCCCTTCCTTCCTCTGTGCCCGACTCTCATCCTCTGTGGTTTGTGGTTTCAGTTGTTGCCTTGACTGTCAAGATCCGCAATTATGAAGAACACATGCGGAAACATCGAAAGGTAAACCTTGGGCATTGTTCACAGCTAAGCCCCAGCAGCCCGGAGAGAGGAGCCTGGGAGGTGGAGGGCTCTGGGAGAAGCAGCTTGAGAGGCCAGGTGGTCACAACCCGAGTGCCCACCCCTCAGATGCAGTGGGGAAGACATTTCCCTCCCGCCTCCGGGGGAGAAATGGGAGCCTTCCCGGGCTGTGCTGAGTGTCACCAAGGTCAAGAACACAGACTTTAGAGCATGGTCATGGTGTCTGGCATGTAGTGGGTGCTCAGTAAGCATTCACCAAATGCATGAATGGGGTCAGATTTCCCTGCGTTCAAATCCCAGCTCTGCCACTTCCACTTAACTAGCTGTGTGACTTTGGGGAAGTTACTTTACGTATCTGAGCCTCAGTTCTCCTTTCTCTAAAATGGGGATCTTAACAGTGCTTGCTGACAGGATTGCGAGGACCATGGGAAATAATAATGGCAGCCAACATGATGCCTATGAGGTATTTAAGCTTCACGCTAAATTCTTTACACGCATCAGCTCATTTAACCCTTAGAGCCATCTTTCTATCCCATTTTACAGAAGAATAATCTAGGCATGGATTAATTAAGTTATTCCTTAAGGCACACCACTAGGAAATGATGTGCTAGGACTTGAAACTAGGTGCTCTTGCTCCAGGGCCCATATTTTTAACCATTATGCCGTATCTCAGCGGTGTTGGGCACAGAGCTGCTGTGACTAGGGAATTGCTGGTATTTTTAATAAACCCGTGGTTGTGAATACAGACTGACCCACTGCTTGCCTGCACCTCAGTGTTTCCTGGAGCTGGTCGAGCCTGCTCCTCGGAGGTCAGTTTTGTTCATTTGGAGCGTGGACCACCAGCCCCACTGCAGAGGTCCCTCACAGAGCAGCACCTGGCTGCGGGTAGGGGTCTCCTGGAGGAGCACAGGCCTCCCCTCCTCCCCACCCCAGCTGACCATTTGCTGAGCTGTGAAGAGGCTGAGTGGTGGTGTAGGTGAAAGAGTGAGACCAGTAGACCCGAGTCAAGACCTGACCTCACACGAGGTCCCTGCCCAGCACAGTTCTAGGACCTCACATGAATCAGATAACATCTTTGAGCCTTTGTTTCCTGTCTGTAAAATGAGGCTAACGATGACAATATCTACTGCTAATATTTGCACTAATATTTGCTTAAGGTTGTTGGGAGGTTTCGATAAGAAGATGAAATGACCATCCTTTGCTACCATGAAGTGGCACACTAGTTATTCATAGAATACTAAAAGTAGTACCGACTCTTACAGGACAAAGCCCACAAGCGCTATCTGCTGATGAGCATCGACCAGAGGAACAAGATGCTCAAAAACCTCCGTAAGACCAACTATGTTGTCTTTGAGAAGGCGTGCAAGGAGCTGGGAATTGAGTACACCATTCCCCCTTTTTACAAGCGAAAAGCCCACCGCCGCTGGGTGACTAAGAAGGCTCTGTGCATTCGGGTACGAGTCAGAATTGCTACTTTGGTTGGCCCCACTCTGGGACTGTGCTGGAGAGGGCAGAAGGGAGGGGTCTTCTGTTTTTGATCAAGGCCTGGAACTGGCCCCAAGGCCTTGAGGTGGCTCACAGGCCACCAGCCCCATGGAGAAAGGCTGGAGTGCCCATCTGGGGGAGTCAGTTTCCAGCCTACCTGTTCCAGGTCTGAGGTTTTGCATAGGATCACAGTCTTTTCCTGCTCCCTTTCATCCCCAGGTTTTCCAGGAGGCTCAAAAGCTGAAGAAGCAAAGGAGGGCCTTAAAAGCTGCTGCAGCAGCCCGGAAACAAAGCCAGAGGAACCCAGAGAGCCCTTCCAAAGCCGGACCAGAGGCAATCAAAGAAAACCAATAAATCCTGTTAAAGTTATGTCTTTCTGCCTTGAAGACTAATGAGAGAGAAGGTGGGGCTCTTTGTGGCCTGAGGAGGAAGAGGAATTCATCCGTTCATTCAGCTCTGGGATCCCAGGGCTGTCTGAGACAGAGGGCACATGCTCATCACACACACTCACATACACCACTCCCTGTCGTCCAGGTGGCACTGCAGTGGAGGCGAGACTGAGCCCACAGCAGCACAGAGGAAGTGTGGCTGGCTGGCTGCTAGGTGAGAGGGCCAGCTGTAGCAACTGCCTGCTAGACTGGGCCCTAAGGGAGGAGTGGAAGTTCACAGGGCAGAAATGGGAGGGAAGGGAACCTGGGCAGAAGGAATTGGATGCACAAAGGCAGAGAAGCCTACAGGTGCGTGCTGTATTCAGAGAGCAGTGAGGACTGGAAAGAAAGCTCATAGGGAAGCCGAAGCTGGGCCGTGAGAGGCTCTGTGTGCTAGGCTGAGGAGGGTGTGCTCAGGGAGTGGGGAGACAGTTAAGGGTTTAAAACCGAAGGCGTGATGACAGCAACAAGTCTGTTTAGATAGTTAAGCAGCAGCAGTGCAGAGGGTGGATGGGAGGGGGAGAGATCAAAGCAATGTATTGTGTGGGGGAAAGGGATATTGGGGTTCAGACTGAGAATCTGATAAAAGCTACAAGTGTTGTCCCCAGGAAACCGCACATATATAAAACTGCTTATAAATTCTGGGGAGTTACAGCTATCCCCTTCCCAACAGAGCCCACCTGTTTACACCAAGTTAAGTGCCAAGGCCTTAAAGCCTGGCTGTGTCTTCACATGCATGGGGAGAAGGGGATCTCTCTTCCTCTTCTTATAAGGGCACTAATCCCATCACGAGGGCCCCAGCCTCACGACCTCTTCTAACCCTCATCACCTCCCAAGGCCCCACCTCCAAATACCATCCCATGGAAGTTTGCACTTCAACATATGAGTGTGGGGAGGACACAGACTCGGTCCATAGCCCTGGGGAAAAACTGGGCTTCATTGTGAGTGTGAAGGGAAGCCAAAAAGGAAGACGATGTGTTAAGTGATGTCCAAAGGGCAGTAGGAAATTTAGATCCGGGGCTCTAGACAGGTCTGAGCTAAAGACAGGTTTGGGAGTTAGGTTTCGGTGGTGCTTGAAGCCCTGGGCGTGAGTGAAAGTGCCCAGGGAGAGTGTAAAAGAAGAAAAAGGGCCGTGTCAGGATGAGAAGGATGATCTCTGAGGGCTTAGCCTGAGTCAGGAGGAGCAGCTGAGGTCGAGGGGAAGGTGAAGTGAGGGTGGCACAGAGAGCCTGGGGTCCTGCAGAATCAGAAGTGAGATCAGAGGCTCAGAACTGCAGGTGAACCGTTCGGATATCACTCCGAGAACAGGAGGGAAGGCTTTTGATGGGGCGGGACTCTGAGTGGACACAGCTACTTAGAGATCTTGTCCTGGAGGGCCAGGTGCCAACATTTATGGGGGCTAGTGGAGAGGAAGGAGAGAAAAGGAACAGACGTTAGTGGAGCAGGCCCCACAGGAAAGGCCTTGTTTTAAGGGCTGCCTTTTTAAGCACATTATCTAATCTTCAAAGGCACTTCTCCCCCCTCCCCCATATTGGCATAATTATCCTCATTTTACCATGAGAGAATTGAGGTTCAGAGAGGTTAGGTAACTTGTCCAAATTCACACAGCTAGTTAGAGGCAGACCTAGGATTCAAACCCACATCTGTCTGGACTCCAAAGCCCACGTTCTGTTCGCTATACTACACTGCCTTGGGGCAAACAATGGTCTGAGAAGCTATGGGAGGAAGCTACACTATGGCAAACGCAAATGCCTTTAGCAACCAGGCAAGTAACACAAATACAGGAAGGCCAGGTGTGAGAGTGATGCTAAGCTGCAGGTTACATTCCTATCCTAGTTATGTTCCCCTTTAAGATGGTGCACAGACCAGGCAAAATCAAATCAAAGCCTTGGGCTGCCAGCCTTCAACTACTGCATGGTGTCTGATGCTGAGATGTCAGTTCAGGACCAGAAAGGCTTTACTGTGAAGAGTTTCAGGGGGTGGAGAGAGCTGAAGCCCAGTTGCAGTGAAGGGAGTCAGGATTTTAAGGAAACCCAGGTTATGAGTGTAGACTACTCTTTCAAAAACGTAGCTGTGAAAGGAGGGAAAATGGACCATAGGAGGTGTGGGAAGGACTTGAGTTTGGTATATGTCAAGACTTTCCAGTGGTGGGTGTGGTTATGAGGAAGAGAAGGTGATGCTCCACAGAGGGAGCGACTACCGGTGGGAAGAGTTCAGCTGGATTAAGGGGAGAGGGGATGTCTCCCGAAACGTAGTTGGAGAGCCTTGAATGCCAAGCCGGGCATCTAGACTGTGATCTGTCAAACAGTAGGGAGCCACTGAAGGGATGTCATATTGAAACTGGGTCTTCTGAAATTCAGTCCGGTGCAGGTGGAGGAAAGAAAAGAGCAGTAATATGGAGGAACATAGTAATGCAGACAGAAAAAGAAGTGAGATAAATATAAGAAAGATTTTGGAGGAAAAAGGAGAATTTGGTGAATGATAATTAATGGGACCCAGGGAGACGGAGTTGGAAGCCAAGGCTCAGGTTTCAAGTGTGAGCGGCTGAACGGAGAGATGATTAGTAGGTTTTAGAAGTATTGAAATTTACAGAAACGGTTGCTCATCAAGTAAAAATGCACAGCCGATGGCAGGAAGGTGATCCTGAAGCTCAAGATGGAGGTGAAGCATCGGGTCACCGTTCTCAAAGCAGAGAAGCGGACGGGCGGCCTGCTGAACGGTGTGCCGTAACGCCCTTAGGAGGGCCGCCGGCACGCACCTGCCGGGACGGGACACACGTCAACGGTGCTGGCTTGCTACGCGGAGTATGAAAACAGGTGGGGCTTCACTCCGAGTAGCTTTTAGGGAGAAATACAAATAATTCAAGGGCTTCTGGTCCTTCCCTCATCTAAAAGAAGTCAGTTCCCATTTTACTGAGTGCTTTCGTGGCACTCTGCACGGTCTCGTTGTTTCCTCCCTGCATCCCTATGAGGTGGGGGTCACCTTCACTTTACGCCTGAGGAAGCCCAGGCTCAAAGCACCTGCCCAGAGTCACACAGCTAGGCAACAGGCGAGCCGAGACTGGAACCAGCTCCGTCTGCCCGGAGTCCGCTCTAAAGTTTTGCTCGGATTTGCCTCGTGCACGGGCACGCAGCCTGCGGCCGGGCGGGCCCGAGGGTGGTCGTGTGGACAGGGCCGGGCCGGCGCGGAGCCGCCCCTTCCTCCGCGCCACAGCCCGCCGGCCGGCCGCCGTACCCCGGCCCCCAGACCCTGCCCGGCCCGCGGCCTTCCGCCGGGGCTCGGAACTGCAGCCAGCGTTCCGCGCGCCGCTCCTGCCTCCGACTCGGACCAATCCCCCAGCCCAATAAGCGGCCGCCCCTGGGCGCCTCCCAACAAACGGCCAGCTGATTGGCTCCCTTTGCCGCCCGCCGCGTTGCCCTGGCAACCAGGCCAAAGGGACGCGGCGGCCCCGGCCTCCAAGCCTCCGGCTACAAGCCCCGGGCTCTTCGCCGGCCCTGCTCGCTTCCGGCACCATGTCGGTGCGGACACTACCGCTGCTCTTCTTGAACTTGGGCGGGGAGATGCTTTACATCCTGGACCAGCGGCTGCGGGCCCAGAACGTCCCGGGAGACAAGGCCCGCAAAGGTGAGAGGCGCCCGGCCCGCACGGCCAGCCCCACGCCGCGCAGCCCGGCCCCCATAGCCAGCCCCCTTTACAGGCTGACCTACACCCCTGCACCCTTCGCTCTGACAGGCAGGGACCTTTCTCACAACGCCACAGCCCCATCCGGTCAGAGCCCCGTAAGATTCAAATTCCGCAGAAGATCTTTTCACAGCAGAGGGATTTAATACCCCCATTGGATATTATTAGGGTACCTGACAGCACCCCCCAAATTCCTCATCCCTTCAGATTGAAGAGTTAATTTCCTAATCTCTGTTGACAACTGGTCCCTCCCAAATGTAGGAGTCCCAGCTGCCCACTGCCTGGCAACAGTCTCTGCTAGTCCAGGCATCCTCTTGCCTCAGGAAACAGGTTCTGATTCTCCATGTCTCTGTGTAGTATCCTCCTTCATTAACTGGAGGCCAGTCTTGCTCATTTCAGAAACTATTCCTAGACAGGTAGGGTTATGAAATAACACAGATAAATAAGAAAACATAAGAAAGTCACAGTAGTTGGAAGAGAATGCAGTTGTGGAAATAATTATGTGAGTTTCTAAAATGCAAAATCTGTCTCCCATAAACACCACAGCTAATCGCCAGAATAATGACCACCTAGAACTCTCTGCCACCCTTTTCCTCTGTCTTTTCCTCTTTTCTCAACCGATAGCTGCTTTCACCAAGTTTCCTGGGATTAAGTATAAAAGAAATGTTATATTTCAAAGGAGAGGAAGAAAAGTTGGTGTAAAGGTAACTGACATGGCCACTGATTAAAACATTTATATTCTCTCCAACAGTCTCTGTATGCTCAGCTGATGTTAAATATACATATTCAGATGTTAAGCATACATATTCAGATATTCACTATTGTGTCTGTGCGATTGCTTCCAAGTCCATGCGTGAAGAGAGAAAAAGAACTCCCCATAGCATACCTGCCAGTGAGCTTTCTGAAATGCAAATCTGTCCATCGTCCCCCCCTACTTAAAACCGTTTGTCAGCTTTCCACTGCTGCCTGGGTGGAGGCCAAGTCCTTGGCAGGACATTCCAGGGCCCTTCCTGATCAGCTCTCTGTCCACCTCTGCAGTCGCACCTCCCACCACTGCCTGCCTTCTACTTTGTATCTTAGTAATACCAGACTGCATGTAGGTCTCCACTTAAAGCATGTTCATTCATGTTTCCATGCTGGTAATCCCCATACTACCCCAAATCCCCCATTTACATGCTAGTCATTTTCCTTCCATCTTGCATTATTCAGCTTAAGAATCATCTTCAGGAAGCCTCTCAACCTGGGGAAAGGGCCTGCGTATACTCCCATGGCACCCCACGCATGCCTCTCTCTACCTTGTCACTGGCCATATTATAGAGAAATGGTCTGTGGACATGGCTGTCTCCCTCATCTTTGTACTCCAGCACCTAGCATAATGCCTAGGGATAAACTGGTGCTCAGTAAATGTTTGTTGAACTGATGATCTAAGTCAGCTGTTTTATGTGATGTTGCCATTTCTTCCTCAAGCAGGTTCTGTTTTCCTTGGTGCCTGGGTTATGTGATTTCATTCCGGCTAATGAGCTGACAGGTAGTTCTTGGGCTGGTAGCCTGTATCTTGGAAGGTGGTGTAAATTAGCAATTAAGAGCATGCTCTCTGGAGTCATACAGATATCGGTCCCAATTCCAGCTTTGCCATTTAACTAGCTTTTTGACTTTGGAGTGTAACCTCTATAAGCCTGTTTCTTTTTCCATAAAATGGAAATAATAATACATACCTTCACTTCCAGTGAAGTTGTAAGGATTGAATGAGATCATGTATTTAATGTGTTTAGCACAATGAGCAGCAGGTGCTGTCTTTCAAGAGGCAGTCTGGGCAAGACCTTGTGAATACTAGGGGGCTGACTTCCTTTGTCTTCAGGAGCTGTAGTCCTTCTGGGTTTGCTAGATTCAGTCTTAGGGAATTTCAGCCATCTTTAGTAATTCACACTCACACACTCGTTCCATCCACAATTTGGGTGAGTGTCAGGTATCATGTGAGATGCTGGGTGGAGCCTGGTCCAGACTTTCTGTGAATTCACTGGAGGGAGAACTTTTGATCAGTCTGGTCTAGTAACTGATTCTAAAACTGGGAGATATATCTTCCTAATGACGACAACAAGAAAGATTTAGTAAGCACTTACTGTGTACCAAGGACTTCTCTAAACAACTAACCCCCACGACTATCCTATCATGGAGGTGATTCTACTATCCCCATTTTATAGATGGGGAAACTAAGGCCAACGTGCCCAGGGTTACATAGCGGGTAAGAGGACGAGTAAAGTATTCAAATCCAGGTCGTCAGCCTCCTGCGTTCATACTCTTAACCAATATGTCTGCACTGTACTTCCATACCTGGGGAGACTATCTCAGAATCTTTGAGGGGGTTGAAAGGTCAGGAGAAGATGGAGAGATTTGCAAAGAATATCCAGTATGCACACTGATTTTATAAAAGAAATGACAGAAAGTAGTTGGCTGATGGGAGTTTGTCAAAGATAGAGTGAAAAGGCAGAGTAGACAGCGTGGGATTCGAGAAGTTGAGAAACACTCATCTGTTCCAACATTTGGAGCTGGTGTAACCGCAGGAGCAAGAGCCGCTGTGACAAATACCCATGCACAGAGGCCTAGAAAACAGCAGACGTGCTAAACTAGTCTTCATGGAAGCTTTGAATGGAAATCGTATTTCTTCTAGATGTTTTCATTATCTTGCACAACTAATTGGTCTCCTGGAGGCCATCTCGCTCCCGCAGGCCGAAGGTACATATTGCAGTATTTCCCCACGAGGCCTCCTCTGGTTTAGCATTCAACAGAAAGGAAGTGCTCTCTCTGTGGGGCAACTTTTAAGTGTTGCATATTGAATGTTGTCCCACATTTTAAGCATAGCAAGAATAATAAAAGCTGCCTTTGCCTCACTCCCATCCTCTTGAAAATACTCATAAATAAGACCCTCTCACATTTTGTTTACATTCCTCATTTTACAGAAGGGGAAACTGAGGCTTGGAGCCTTTAAGTGATTTTTCTAAGATGGGCGGATCACAGTGGAATACTGAGCAACCAAATGGTGGTGAGGTTCTGTTTTTGTGTTTCTAGTTCCAGTCTAACAGGCAGCTCTGGATAGCCTTGGGCCTGCCTCCCACTCAAAATATAACCGAAGTGGAATTGTCACAAATAAGGCATCTGGACTAATAATAGAAAAATAGGGCATCGTTTACCTTCCCCTGGATCCCGAGGAGGAAAGGGGCTGGGAGCGCACAGCACTACAGAGACCTCTGCTGGAGCGGAGCATCATTACCCGCGGGCATGCCTCTGCCAGCTCCACTTTGTCAGCAGCAGGTAGTCACTGTGGCTTAGGGTAGGTGAGGCCCTTTGCAGCTCCACTGTTCCCAAACACACCTTCAAGAGGATGGTAACTCCATCTCTCTGAATTCCCACAAGCCTATCAGGCAAGACCACCTAGCAAATAAATGCTACAGAGGGGCCAGCCCGATGGCACAGTGGTTAAGTTCACACATTCCACTTGGGTGGCCTGGGGGTCGCCGGTTCAGATCCCAGGTGTGGACCTAGAACTGCTTGTCAAGCCGCACTTTGGGAGGTGTCCCCACATATAAAGTAGAGGAAGATGGGCACGCAGGTTAGCTCCGGGCCAGTCTTCCTCAGCAAAAAGAGGAGGATTGGCAGCAGATGTTAGCTTAGAGGTAATCTTCCTCAAAAAAAATTTTTTTAATGATGGATAAATAAATAAATAAATAAATGCTACAGGAAGATAGAAGATATGGACGTTATGCCAAAGAAGCCAGTGTCTGCTTTCTTGGTGCTCTTCCCCAATGTTTTCTCTCCAAAAGCTTGCGACTCTTGTGGGAGAAAGATTGCAAATTTCCCCAGAAGAGTGTGACCTTGCAATGGGAACCCTTTGCAGCCAGTTAGAGCGTGGCGCTGACTGTGCCCTCAGACTGGTCTCATGGGAGCTGTCAGTAATGTGTACTGAAGGCACATACGCGCTTTGATTATAACTTCAGAAATCACCTCTGAAACAATCTAGTGCAAGCTTTCCAAAAGAGACCATTCAGTACAAAACGTTTTTAAAATGTGGACATGTGTAGAACTCTGTGTATCTGGGGGTGGTTTTTCTAGATTGAAATCTCCCGCAAAAAATGAAGAAACGGAAAAAAGTCATCTTTCATCTTTTATGGGTATTCTCCAAAGTTCTGCGGTAGAGAAAGCAGAGCTGGAAGAGAAGGCAGCCAAGTGCTTGATGGGTGTTGCCCATCTCATCCCTACAGCAACCCTAGGAGGGAGGTGCGATTATGATCCCCATTGTACAGATGAAGAAACTGAGACTAACCAAGTTGCTTGGAGTTACATAGCTAGTAAGTGATAGAGCCAGGTCTCAACCATAAAGGGTCTTGCTTCTCACAAGATTTCTCTAGCCAAGTACATTTTTCCTTATTTGGTCTCCTCTTGGCATCTCCCTGACTGCCTCTGTCCTCTGGAGCTTTCTTGACAGTGGTCCCATCATTACTTCCCTCTTTTTACATGGAAGTCGTGCATCTATATATAAAACTAAATCAGAAACAAATAGACAATTTTTTTCCTTTTAGTTTACATTTCAAGTTTTCTAATTTGACAGTTCCATCTGTACTCTAGAAAGGGAAATCTTACATTAATAAAACATCAGGTTTTACAAAAAGAAAATCCTTTCTCGACCTGTTCTTGGAATTATTCTTTCTCAGGGAAGTTAGTGTTTTTAAAGGCCTTCTTTTGAATGAGGTGTATTCTCATAGCATGGGAGAGGATGACTTCTCGAGCCTGTCAAGATAAACCCCGGGGTGGCTGGTCCTCCTGAGCTCCTCTCTTCCTGGGCCACTCTCTATAAGATATTGCCTCCCTAGGGCTTTTTTGGAACTTGTTATTTATCCATCATCCTTTAAAAGTTTCAAATGGAAGGCGGGGGTTCGCATTAGACATCACTGCAAACATGAAAAATAAGGTTTCATAGACCAGATAATTGGCATTTTAAAAGCCTCCTTGGAAATAATGCTCTTCCTTCATGAACTGGTGTTTTCTTTTTCTCTGCTTCGTGTAGATGAGTGGACAGAGGCGGACAGAGGACGAGGTATGCTGTCTCTGGGCTGCATGTGTGCAGGCTGCATCCACAGGTTCACTCAGTCCTTCATCACTGGGGCTTCAAGTGGGACCACTCTGCATATTTCAAAGTAAAAAATAGGCATGAGTTTCTCTTTAGGCGAGACGTTGGTTACACATTTGAATCTTTTACTTCAATAAATACCACGTGTAAGATGAAAACCAGACAAACTTTGGTAAAAGGACCATATTGCACCCGAGGTATTTGTCTCTTTTCATCAGTTCCAAGTGTTGCAAGGACAACTGGGGCAGTAGCTGCACTTCTGGGTAGGTTGTCCTATTTGGTAGCCCTTAAAACAATTCTGTGATAGTATCATGTCACCAAAGAATTGTGTTTCAACATGAGTGACCCTCCCTGAGCCATTCTTCTTAGCACACTGAGATAGCTGTTGAGCAACCGAGAAAAATGGAAGCATGTGACTGCATGGCTGCCAGGGCTGCGGGCAGAAGGCGTGATTTCATGCGGCGGTATGACTGTGTCATGCCGAATCTTCCATTCCCCTTCACCTACAACTAGCAGCAAACCTGAGAAAGCTGCCGATCCCTCAGAATAACACCTTAGCCTTTCTCGCCTTTAAATGTCACGAGTATCTGCCATCATTTGACATTGGGGTGCAGTTTGTGCATGTCATCGGTCGTCGTCGTCCATATATGCTCTCATCACACTGAGTATGCTAAGGGGATAACATACATGATACGTAAGAGCACAGGCTTTAGAATCAAACAGCCCCTTCTAACTTCAACTCCACCACCAGCTGAGTGACCTTGGTCTTGAACCTCTCTACGACTCAGTGTTCCTCCTCGATAGAATAAGGATAGTTCAGAGCTGCCTTGGGATTTAAATGAGATAGTTCATGGAAAGTTCTAAGCTCAGAGCCTAGAACATAGTAAGGCTTTGAGATGTGGTAACCATCCAAAAGCAGTAGCTTCTCTCTTTTACCCTTGGTTCCAAATTGCGTGTTCCCATAAACAATTAGGTTTATAGCAAAGATCGTTGGTAAAAACTCAGTTGCTTTCATCAAGCGAATTATTTCATCAGGCCAGGCTCAAAGAAAAGCCCAATCGAGGTACATGCTATACTTTTATTATATTTCACAACCATCTTTTGCCACTTCTCTTGAGCAATTTTTGGCCCACCTCTTGACTTGCGACAGAATTTCAGGCAAGACGTGTGGATTTTGAAGGCTTTTTGTATACGTAGTTGAATCACTGGAATTTATTTTAACTTAAGCATTCAGAAATGAGCAGAAACTGACTTCCTAATCTGAACCCAGGACTAGAAGCCTGATATATTAAGAATTCAGTTACTAAACCTTCTGACGCACCTGAGAGAAATCGCTTCCTGACGAAATCTGGCTCCCAGTGCATTCCTGCCTCGTGAAATTATGCAAAGCTCATGTGGGTCCCAAAAACTAACACCAAGACAGGCTAACAGAGCCGGTTAAAACCATTTCTCAGGGGCCGGCTCCGTGGCCAAGTGGTTAAGTTCGCGCGCTCCGCTGTGGCGGCCCAGGGTTCGGATCCTGGGCGCGGACGTGGCACCGCTCGTCAGGCCACATTGAGGCGGCATCCCACATCCCACAACTAGAAGAACCTGCAACTAAGATATACAACTATGTACAGGGGGGTTTGGGGGAGATAAAGCAGAAAAAAAAAAAAAGATTGCCAACAGTTGTTAGCCCAGGTGCCAATCTTAAAAAAAAGCCATTTCTCGGGTTTAGAAATGGGCTGCTTCTCTAGGGCAAGGACGTCTCCTCTCTCTCTTTGTCCTGGTGTTTCTCTCAGTGTCTGGTACCTAGCAGGCCCATCTCGAGCAGGTGCTAGGTGAAGCACACTGTGAGATGTAAGCCTGTTCATTTGTGCCCCCATTTTCTTTCCAAAGAGTTAAATGAGAGGTGGGAGCCCTGGGTGCCGGGGCCCAACTGTAACACTGCCGTTTCCTCTTAGGGGGCATTTGTGTTCACAGCTCTGCCCACAGGGACACGGCCTGCCACCCTCTCTTTCCAACAGGTGAACTTTCTGGACCTTCTCTTGCAGGGAGCCATGGTGATATGTAGCTTTTTCACTTCCCAGGGGAAAGGCTTCGTTTTGCTTTTTAGTTTGCCAGAGCACCTAACAATCACCATGGGATTTTCTTTCTTTTAGAACTGATTTATTTGGGTCTAAGCTATTTTCCTTGATCCTGCCAAGGGCTCAAAGACACTAGAGAAACGCCCCAGCCCCTAGAGGACTGGGAGCTATTTGTGAGCGTTAGCATAATCAGAGCTGATGGGATTCTTTACCTTGAATTCTTCCTCTTTGGCACTCCTTCCTGGCCTATAAGTCTGTGGAAAATTCTTCAGATTCTCTCTTTTGAGGCCTCTGGGTGGCTTTTCAGTTGTACCTGTTTCCTTGCAAATTGTGCATTTTATAAGGGCTGTGGTGAGAAAAACGTTGGAAAACCCGGTTTATTGCAGATCCTTGCTTATTTGGGTCCAAGGCAAAAGGCCATGCATGCGGCAAACCTGGAAGAGCTCCTCCGTCTCCAAGCTGTCCACACTGGGGAAATGTTAGCGCACATTAAGGGCAAGCTGCAGTGGGTTTTCCTAGCGCTCAGCTAATGTATTTGAGTAGCACAAAATATCTAGGTATTAAATAATTATTATTTATTATTAAATAATAATCTATCCGAATGAGTGAATGAAGAACTAGAACTATAAATTCTTTGGTTGGCACCTGCCTTAGGACCTTTTCTTCTCTCCAGATGGAAATTTTCCATTTGAGCAATAGTGCGAGACACGTCACTACAGTGACACTGCTACAGTGTCATAGCAATATTAGAGATGAAATGTAGGAATTAAGCCATTCTAAAGTGGGACTCATCTGAAGTGCATGTCTTATAGAAACATTAGAAATGTTTTAATCTCTAACCATTTCATAAAATGTTTTGAAAAAAAGAGAATCAATTACCATTATTGGTCCCATTTTTATAAAATTTAATTTTAAAGTAAAAATGTTATAGATTTGCTAAACAAACAAAAAAGAGTGATGCTGTTTCTCGTCTTAAGGAAGATTCTGATCTACAATGCTTATAGGAATCTTTTTTAAAGAAATGTTTCCCCTGTAAAGTGAGATAATATATGTAAAAGTGGTTTGTGACCTCTGAGGCACAGCACATTTGTACACTGTCACGTTTATGTTTGCTCTGCGATGGTCTCATAAAGCACTCGGGACCCCGCTTTCTATTGGGACACCTGTGTGGTTTCTCCCCAGGGAGCAGGTCTCACCCAGCACGTCAGCATCCCCATTCTGCATAGGCCCAGCTCCTCCGTTCCATTCGCACGGAGAGCGTTTCCTGAAGAAGGCTTCCTCCAGTACCGTGCTCGGCTGTATTCTCTCTGTTTCTGCAGTTCTGAATGACATCGTCTCAACCATGTTCAATCGGAAGTTTATGGAGGAATTGTTCAAACCCCAGGAGCTCTACTCCAAGAAGGCCCTGAGGACTGTCTACGACCGCCTGGCTCATGCCTCCATCATAAGACTGAACCAGGCCAGCATGGACAAGGTGAGCGGACGGCTGCCTCTGTGGCTGGTCATAGACTGGAGTCAAATGAGATGATGTATGCAATGGTGCCTTGCCAAAAAATGGCACTCATAAATATTAGTTGTTACTGAGTTTCAGAGTGGGGAAGGACCTCAGAAGTCATCCACACCAGCCCCTCTGTTGTTCCACCTGCCCGAAGAGGACTGGTGTTTATGCCCATATTTTTGAACACCTTAGCCCAATACAAGAGCTCAACCCTGAAAACTTTAATTCCCCTTCATTCCTGACAAATGTCAGCTCTGCACTGAGGAAACCAGGCATTTGTTAAAGCAAATTCAAAACTGCTCGGTCTTTACTTGTAACATGAACATATCTGTTTCTTTGGGAAACAAATTATTAGGGCATTCTTATTCTAAAAATAATTTTAAATAAATAAATGGCAGAGGATAGACAAATTTCCTATTCAGAAGAATTCAAATAATTTATGTAGATGCTCTGCCGTCAAGAAAGGAGAGCATAACTCCCTACTCCTTGTGTGGGGGCCGCACTTAGTGACTTCCTTCAAAGAGGACAGTTTGGAAAGGGGGAAAAGCAGTTAATGGTACAGTGGAGAAAGTGACAGATACGACCTCAGCCAGGTGCTGAAGGTCAGCATTGGCAGAGAGAAGTCATGTTGGAGGTATGTGTCCTGATATGATGTGATGAGGATGGCACTTTACCCCTCTTATCGTCCTCCCCAAACCCACCACCCCCGTCTAACCATGAGGAAAAAATCAGACAGATACCATCCGGAGGTCATGTTACAAAATTCCTGAGCAGTACTCAGAGGCCACCAAAAACAAGGAAAGGCAGAGAAACTGTCACGGACGCGAGGAGCCTAGGGAGACATGACAACTAAATGTAATTGGTCATTACAGAGATCCTCAAACAGAAATAGGGCATTAGGGGAGAATTCATGAAATCTCAATAAAATACGGACTTCAGTTAATTTAAAAATCATCATCATAATAATTCCTTTTCCATTTTTTCCATTATATGGATTTTTAAAAAATCATGAGGCCTGACAGTGGATGCTGGGTGTGCAAAATCAATGCTCACTTATTGCTGGCCCCTGGGAACCTCAGGGAAACAGACCGCCTTTAACTGTACCCCCTACCTCCTGCCACTTACCTCTGGAAAGTTGCTTTATCTCCCTGAGCCTCCACTTCCTCATCTATAAAGTGGGGGTCATCATAGCTACTTCATCAGTGCTGGGAGGATTAAGCGGGAAACATACATGTATGATGACATGCCTAGGCCTGGCACAGAGTAGGTGTTCAATAAGTGCGAATTATCTTCTCTGCTCTGCTTGCTCTTCTCCCTCCGCCTTTAAGAAGGTTTAACTTTCCATAGACAAATGACACAGAAGATTAAATGAGGTAACGTATATAAATGTGCTTGGTACATGATGGTAGTACATGGTACAACAGATGGCAGTGGTTATATTTTCAACCCTGACTCAGACGAGTCCATAACTTCTCTCCTAAACTGGTTTCTCCTGTCCCCCGTGCCCCAGACTTCCCTGCCTCCGTCAGCAGCAGCATCCTTCTCCCAGGCGCTAAGTTGAACGTGCTGTAGTCATTTGGCCAGCCCTCATCTTCATCCCCCACATCTAGTCACATCGTCACCATATACTCACAGCCTCTCCTTCTAAGTACCACATGCTCTTCTTTTCCCTGCCTTTTCTGTTCCCACAATCTTTATTCCAGGCCTTAAGTCTGGATTACTCCAACAAAGTGTTTTTCATTCATGTAATCAATGGATATTATTGCAAACCTACTAGGAGCCAGGTACCAGCTAGTCTCCCTGACTGCAGTCTCTCCCTTCTCTCACATCTCATTATTGCCAGACTGACTCATCTTGGTTAATCACCACTTTTATCATGTCGGCTCAGAAAACTTCAATAGCCCCCTAATTTCTTTATTTCCCACCATCCCCGACATTATCTGTCCTCTCTGGCCAGGCTGTTCTCCTCATTCTCCCAGGAAAATAGCATACTCAATGCTGCCTCCAGGCCCTCACGCATGCTGTTCCCCTCAACCAGAATGCCTTTCCTCTCCCTCAGCCCATTTGAACCATATCACTGCCTTCTTCTTCTTCCAGAAAGCCTGTCTTCACTACTTTGGTCCTCACCAATTTCTCGCCTCTTGTCATTCATGGACGGTCATACCATCCATGGCGCCTGTTGATATCTTCTTAAGTATTGTTCATCATTTAAGATTGTTCTTACACAGTTGTCGAACTTTACACTTGCCACTTTCACACATATCCTCTCATTTCCTACTCTCAGCAGCTCTGCAATGACAGGAAATTAGGGAGTATTTTTATAGATGAGAAAATTGAGGCTCAGAGAGGTGAAGAGGCTTGGCCAGTGCCATCCAGCAAGTCAGCAGCAATGGAGGGCTTGAAGTCGGGATTTTGCTCTCCAAGTTCAGCACCAGTTCCGGGCCCCACAGCTGCTGATACTGTTTCAAACGTGTTCCATCAGCAATACAGAGAAGCTGACCAGAAGTCCTGGTTTGCCCAGGAATGCCCTGGTTTACTCCTGTTATCCTGGCTTAATTACTAATATCACCCCCTTTTACTCTCAAAAGTGTCTTGGTTTTGAGCCAGCCCAGTGGCCAAGTGGATAGGTTCGTGCAGTCTGCTTCAGCAGCCCAGGATTTGCCAGTTCAGATCCTGGGCATGGACCTACACACCACTCATCAAGCCATGCTGTGGCAGCATCCCACATAGAAGAACGAGAATGACTTACAACTAGGATATACAGCAAGCACTGGGGGGCTCTGGGGAGAAAAAAAAAAGAGGAAGGTTGGCCACAGATGTTAGCTCAGGGCCACTCTTCCTCACAAAGAAAAAACAAAAAAGTGGCTTGGTTTGGGTGATAGTTGATATGGTTGTCCGAGCCGTATGATATGCCCAGAACTGGTTTTCATTCAGTGAGTGCTTGACTGAATCATTGTTTGGAGGTTCTGACATCTGCTCTTACTATCCTATTTATTTTGTTCGTGTATGGGTTGGCAGCTCTATGACCTGATGACTGTGGCTTTCAAATATCAAGTCTTGATGTGTCCCCGTCCCAAGGATGTGTTGCTGGTCACGTTCAATCATTTAGATGCCATCAAGGGGCTCATCCGAGACTCCCCAGCCATCCTGAATCAGGTCGATGAGACTTTCCAGCAGCTGACTGAGGTAAGCGCATTGTCAGCTTCTCACCTTTCAGGCCTGGTACTTGCTCTCATTCCTCAGTTAAGAGCGGGCAGATCCTATGACAGAGAGAACAAGATGAGGAATGGCAAAGCCTGCCGCACTCCCAGAAAATTCTGAAGATCTATAAGTGTCCATTTTGGTACTGCAATTGGCGTTACCATCTTATGCCCTCTTACTGTTGCCTTCAGAATTGGAAGGCAATGATACTGAGCATGGTCATTTTCTCCTAACTTTTCTGAAAGAGAGTTGCTGGTTGATGTTATGCTAAGTCCTGAGGAACAGCCTCTCCAGGTCTGTGGGGACCGGGAGAGGTGAGGTGTACCCCACTCAGGTGTGGCATAAGGGGGTTTTTCATTAGTGAGGGAGCGGGGCTGGCTCTCCTGCTGTCCTTCTCGCCCCAGCAGCTGAGTCCTCTCCTTGCTATCAGCTCCCATCCCTGAGTGCCCACCACCCCTGCCTGTCTGCACTCTCTTCTCGCCTCTGAAAGTGAAGTGCTTCTTTCTGCCTTGGCTCCGGCAGGTATATGGGGGTCTCTCTGCGGGGGAGTTCCAGCTGATCCGGCAGACACTCCTCATCTTCTTCCAGGATCTGCACATCCGGGTGAGTGCACGGGCAGCCCTGGGAGCGCCATGCCACTGCAGTCCTCGGGAAACGGGGTGCCGACTGGTCAGGCAGACAAGGGCTGAAATTCTGCACAGTTGGTGATGTCCTCGGTGTTTGGCTCCATGATGATAAGCTTTCTGATAACAAATCTCAGCAATTTTGAAGTGGACCAAGGAACACAATGGTGCTGCCATTCCTTCCCAGTTACCTTCCGTGTTTCTTTAAAATACGGTTTCTCGGGGCTGGCCCCGTGGCCGAGTGGTTAAGTTTGCGTGCTCCGCTGCAGGCGGCCCGGTGTTTCGTTGGTTCGAATCCTGGGCGCGGACATGGCACTGCTCATCAAACCACGCTGAGGCAGCGTCCCACATGCCACAACTAGAAGGACCCACAATGAAGAATATACAACTGTGTACTGGGGGGCTTTGGGGAGAAAAAGGAAAAAAAATAAAATAAAATAAAATCTTTAAAATACGGTTTCTCCCCTTGCTTCTCCAGAGGAAATGTACTCTCAAGGCCTCCAGCTTAAGATCAATTCCAAAGCCTTTTCCTAACCGTTAGCATCCTGGACCTCTCCAGGGTCTGACACCATCAGGGGGCTGCCCTCCTCCACGAGACTCTCACCTTTCCTGGACTTCATGGTGCCAGACCACCCTGGCCTTCCCTCACCTCTCCCACCTCTATGCCTGCCACTCCTTCCTCTCCCTCCTCCTGTCTCCAAACCTTCCTCCTCCTGCCTCCACCCCTCCCCCTGTTTAGGAATTCTCTTTCCTACCCCTTTCCAACTCCCTCAGCCAGGACTCCTGAGTCTAACGTCTGCTCTGGCCTCGCCCAGCCCTGCCGTCCAGACCCACATCTCCCCACCTGCCTGCTGAGTGCCTACACTTAGTGCCTACAGCTGAATGTCTGTGGCTAAACTAACCCCTGAAATTCAAGTCCTGCCTCAACTTCCTGATTTCTTCTGCGGGCACCACCGTTCCTTCACTCACCCCCCTCAGAACCAGAGCGTCACCGTTGATTCCCCTTCTCTGAACTTCTCATTGCTTCTAGGCCCGTAGAGTCTACCTTTTCCATCTCCACGTCCTCCTTTCCACTCCTACTGCCACCAGCCTAGCCCAGGCCCTTGTATTCTGGTTGGCTGTTGCCTCCCAATTGACCCTGCCTCCCCCCGTCATGCCTACTCCAGACAATTCTGCACCCTAACTTTTTTTTTAAGATTGGCACCTAAGCTAACAACTGTTGCCAATCTTCTTCTTTTTTTTTCTGCTTTTTCTCCCCAAATCCCCCCAGTACATAGGTGTATATTTTAGTTGCGGGTCCTTCTAGTTGTGGCATGTGGGACGCCTCAGCGTGGCCTGAATGGTGCCATGTTGGCTCCCAGGATCCAAACTGGTGAAACCCTGGGCTGCCGAAGCAGAGCACATGAACTTAACCACTCGGCCCCGGGTCCAGCCCCTGCACCCGAACTTTTAAAACACATTTCTGAGCTTCTGAATTTGGGGCCTGTCTCTCTTGGATAGAACTTTGCTTCTTCCCACAATTTAACGCACAGATGTGGGAATGATGGTCTGAAACGGCCAAAGCAGCCGAGGCCCCAGAGTCAAGCACACTTGCGTTCGAGCCCCAGCTCCAGCCAGCTCCACGAACAGGCAAATTGCTGCTCTTGAGCCTTAGCTGCTTCTTCTGAAAAACAGAAGTGAAAATACCTAATGGAGCGTTTGCTGGGAGGGTTAACTGAAGCAGCGTGTGTGTTTGCTTGTACGTGTGTCGCAGAGTGCTCTGGAAAGACAAGAGGCTGGTCGCAGCGGTTGCCTGCTGGGAGTGAGGACCTGCGTGAAGGACAGGGATGGGAGAGAGACTTGTGTTCCATCGTATACCCTTTGAATTTTGTGCATGTGCATGTGTAACACAGTCACAAAATAAAATTCAAACAAAAGGAGAAATAGAATGTGGTTAGTGCCTGGTTGTTATTTCCCTTTCCTGGACCATGAAAGACAAGTAGATTTCAACTCTGAGGCCAGTTTTATTGTTAACTCTCATGAACAATTTTACTTGCTATGGATGGAGCAATAATAACATCAATATAAATTAAAATCTCTAATAGTCATCAATTAAAATAAAAAATATGAAAGTACAAATAAGATTGAGTTTTGCGTTGCTTTAAAATAGTGAAAACTCTGCATCATATTGTCATCAAGACTGAGCATATTTGGATATTATTTTATGGATTATAGTAATATAAGCAGTCATATTGATTTCTCAATTCTGATAAGATAAAATTCATTATAATGAAAAGACTTTCCTAATAATAAGTCTATAACAAAATCACTAAAACATATTAAACCACAAAATATATTAAGCTTTAATTGCTAGATGGACAGGCAATGAAATGTCACAATGTTCATTGAAACATCAAACAAAATCAAACATCAGAAGAAATAGGGGTCACACATCCTGATGACGTCCAGCCGCTGATTGTAACATCGGCCTGGTTTTCCAAGTCTGATCTTTAATGCCGTTTCTGCTGAGCTGCAGTTTGTGATTGCCTATACAGATTTTCTGTTTTCAAAGCAGTCTTGACAGTTTTTCGGTTTGTTATCAAAACCAACTAAATCAAGAAAACGCAGCTCTGATCTAACACTCTCTTGCTCGTTGTTTAACCAAAGCGAATACAAAACTCCTCATCTGGATATCCAAGGCTTTCTGGGGAATCACGAAACAACCTACGGTGGCCTTAATGTGGTCAAGGCCCTGACCTGTGCACGGGGCCTGGCCAGAAACTGCATGAAGACCATTTGGCGTCCTGAGCAGTTGTTTACAGCCATCTGAATTCCCACCGCCTCTCAGCCCTCCCGTACTCCTCCAGAGTTGCTTCCTAAAGGGTGGGCTCCTCAGGTCACCCACCCCCTCCCACACTCTCATTCACATTTGTGTGTCCTTCCTTCGTGGACTCTCCTTGTGTTTTTCCATCTTCGCCTCTTCGTAAATGTTCTTTCAGTCCCACTCCATTATGCACTCCACTTGGAAATATGTCAGCCTAACAAATATTTATTGAGTGCCCACTCCATGCCAGGCACTACTGTCAGCATTGAGATATGTAAGTACAGAGAACAAGACAGGGGCCCTGCCTTGAGGAGGTTCTTGGCTAGTAGGAAGAGACAGGGAGGACGAGCAAGTCACGTTCTGGTTCTGATAACTTTTAGGAAGACGGCAATATAAGGTAGTTATAGAGGGTCGCTGGGTGGGATGTTGCACTCGACCAGCACTGTCCAATAGAACTGCCTGTCGTGATGGAAATGTTCTCTGTCCGTGCTGTCCGATATGCTAGCCACTAGCCACATGTGGCTGTTGAGCACTTGAAATATGGCTGGTGTGACTGAGAAACTGACTTTTTAATTTAATTTTAATTTTCATAGCCACACTTGACTAGTCGCTGCTGTACTGGACAGCACATCCTTAGATGATAGAATCAAGGACAGCCCTTCTGAGGACAGACATTTTAGCTGAGAGTATAACTCACAAAGATCCCAGGAAGGGCATCTAAACTGAAGGGAGAGCAAGTTCAAAGGCCGTTAGTGGGGAGAAGCATGATGTGTTCCTTGGACGAACAGAAAGCCAATGTGAATGGAGCATTTCTAGGCAGGAGTGATGCTCAGAATATAGTTAACAGGGGCTGGCCCTGTGGCCGAGTGGTCAAGTTCGCATGCTCCGCTGCAGGCAGCCCAGTGTTTCGTCGGTTCGAATCCTGGGCGCAGACATGGCACCGCTCATCAAACCACGCTGAGGCAGCATCCCACATGCCACAACTAGAAGGACCCACAAGGCAGAATATACAACTATGTACCGGGGGGCTTTGGGGAGAAAAAGGAAAAAAGTAAAATCTTAAAAAAAAAAAAAAAAAAGAATTAAGTTAACAACCTGTGCAGCGTGGGCCGAGACTAATGGGAACAGAGGCCGGTCATAAACTGCTACTTACTGGTTGACTTAGCTCTCGGCCCTAGTACCCAGCTTCTTCTAAGACTAGAGGAAAGATTGCAAGCACTTTAAGGTGAGAGGTAACGTGATCTGATGTGGGTTCTGGAAGATGAACTGTGTGGGACAAGGGTAGAGGTGGGACAGCAGGTGGGAAACTCCTGTAGAAATCGGGTAAAAGTGAATGTGCCTACATTAGGTCTACCAGTGGAGACAATGAGAAGCGTTTAGGTTTGGCATCTGCCGCATTTAGGATCTCGGGGCAAGATCATCCAGACTTACTAAGAGCTTGGATGTGGAGAATGAGGGAAAGAAGAATGATGAGCAACTACTGCTAAGGTTGTGGCCTGAGCAACTGAGGTGCCGTTTACTCAGAGAGGGACGGGCTGAAGGAACGTATATTTGTGTAGAAAAACTTAGTTCTACGCAAGTTTGATTTGCCTGTTAGACACCCAAGCAGCAATGTCGAATAGGCAGTTGAATATCCAAATCTAGAGCTCTGGGGAGAGCCAGGCTGGAGGCATGAATGTGGGAATCCTCAGCATACAGCACAGAGGTGGCGTTGGAAGTCCTCTGGCCACTTGGGGAGGCTGGGCACTCTTTCTCACCTGAGGCAGGATGGGAGAAGCAGGGTCGGTGTTCTGCCAGCTTCCCTCTCACTTTCAGATCGTTATTCTCCCGCTCTCACACTCAGCCCTCCTCTTGTAAGGCCATCAACCATAATACCGTCCAGAGCCCTGTACTCATCACTCACTGCTGAAACTGTAAGCCACCACCATATTCCCTGAGCCTTTAAATCCCTGGCTCGCTCCTCCCGGCCACCGGAGTCCCGCCATCGTCCCGGGGAGCGTGAATGCTCATGGAGACGTCTCACGCAGCACTCCAGCCCCGCAGCGCAGTCACCTTCATTTCCTTTTTCCATAGGAAACATGGTTCCTGCCCTCAGGAACTTATTAGAGAAGGGAAAAAATACGCTAAGTACCTTACAGATGTTTGGTTCTGAAATAGAAGAGTGCAAAGAGAGAGGACACAAAGGAGGGGGTGTCACTTCTACCCAAGAGAATCAGGAAGTCTTCATAGAGGATCTGCTATCTTTTCATAGAAATAGGCTTTCACCAGGCTCCTGGGAAACAAGGGCAGGGGTCGAGATGGACACTTAGGCAGAGGACAGCGTCTCACTAAAGGCAGGAGGCATGTAACTGCCTGATGTATTTGGCGGTGGAGCGGGGCGGAAGGCTGTAAGCGATTGAGTGTGGCTGGAACATAAGTTCAAGGAGAACATGGCCACAGAGAGGAACAAGGACCACCTGGACATTATCTGGCAGGCAGCAGAGAGCCACTGAAGCAGAAGAGGGACATGGTCAGACATGAGTTTAGAAGAGTCTCTTAGCAGCAGAATGGAGGCTGGATCAAAAACAGGTGAGGGGCCCTGGCCCTGTGATGCAGTGGTTCAGTTCAGTGCACTCAGCTTCGGCAGCCCAGGTTTGCAGGTTCGGATCCTGAGCACGGACCTATACCACTCGTCAGCCATGCTGTGGCAGCAACCCACGTACAAAATAGAGGAAGATTGGCACAGATGTTAGCTCCGGGCGCATCTTCCTTGGCAAAAAAAATAAAAAACAGGAGGCAGGGAGACCAGTCAGGAAGCTCCTGCAGTGGCCAAGCAAGAGATGATGAAGGCCTGCACTAAGGAGCAGGGCAGAGAGTTGGGGCCGGATACAGGAGTGATCATTGGGTTGGCAGGACTGGGTGACTGAAGAGACATGGGAAGGTGGTGGACGGGACAGCTTAGATTGCTGACTTGGTACCTGGCAGTGTCATTCAGGGAGATTAGCAACACCAGGGGAGGGTCAGGTTTGGGAAGACAAATGATGGGCCCTGTTCTGAGCAGGGTGAATTTGAGGTGCAGCCCATAGAATCTATAGGTGGACACATCTGATAGGCAATGGGATAGATGGATCAGGTGCCCAGGGAAGAAGGCTAAGTGGGAGCTCGAGATCTGGGGGCCATGAGCACAGAGGTGAACACTGGCATATGGGAATAGATGAGATCACCTGGGGAAAAAAGAGGTGGAGTGAGAGGAAAAGGGCAGTCACACCCATAGCTGAGGGCCAGCAGAGGAGCTGGGCAAGCAGACAGACCCAACAGTCCTGTCGAGCCACAGGCAGGTTCTCGGGTCAAACACCAACACACACTTGACTTAAATTTGTACATTTCAGATCTACTAGGACATAGTCGACACTATTAGAATTAGGCTAACAGAGGCTCCAGCACATATGTATATTCCCACTTCTCTCTCCAAATTTTCTTTCTCCATGCCTGTAGTATTCACATCCCTTGGTCACAGAATCTCAAGTTTAAAAATTCCTTACAGGTCACCTAGCCAAACCCTCTGACCAAACTAGTTTATACATTCCCGCCAAAACATGACTTGTGCCTGCCCATCTCTGCTTCTGAAGTGTCTTCACACCCACCTTCTTCCTCCAGGCCCCACACCAAACCCACAGTCGCTCCTACCCACCTCCCGTGCTGAGGTCAGCGAGCAAATATGCATGTGCTATTCAGCGCATCCTGCTTTATGGTATCATTTTTTTCCCCATTTTATGTTTGTGTCCTGTGTCCAATTAGACTGCAATACTGAGAGTATTTGCTACTATTTATTGAGCAGTTACTATGTGTCAGGCTCTGGGAGAGTGCTTTTTGTTCATTATCTGACTTGGTTGTCACACTAACCCATTGAATAGATCCTGTTATTACCCCCAATTTACCGAAGAGAACATTGATGCGCAGACAGGTTGTGTGACATACCAAAAACCCAGAGCCAAGGGGCGGCCCAGCTGAGAGGTACCCTAGCCAGTAACAGCAGCGCACCACACTACAGCTTACAAACCCTTACCGCTGTGCATTCTCACTGCCTCGCACACAGCAGATGCTTATTTTTGGTGACATTCCTAATATAATCTTGTAGCATTTTAGAGTTTGAAAGAACCTTCAAGTTTATCTCATTTGACAGATGAGGAAGCTAAGGGCCTAAAAAATTGATTAACTGCTACAGTCTTCATGGGATTTTATCTGACCAAGGCGTCAGTATAGAGTGCACAAACCAGGTAGTGGAAATAAGCATAATGTGGTGTTTTTGGTCACATAGAAGACCTTCAAACTCTAATGCCAACCCGATCCACCTCTCCAGCCCCTTCTCACCAGTCCAGCTCACTGCTAAGACCTCGGGCTCCAGAGTCAGAAACTCAAGGGTTTGAATCCTCGGCTCTCCCCGCTGTGAGCAGGCCGGCCCTGGGGAAGCGTCTTCACCTCTGAGCTGCCGATTCCTCGTCTGTAAAATGGAGATAATGAGGTCCTTGCAGCTCAAGCCTTGCGGCTGGATGGAAAGTTAGCAGGGAACTAAGGAGTTTAGAGTCAGTGTTGGTTTGGATGCCCAGGCCTGTCTGTTACTGTTCTCTTTGGGCAAGTCGCTTCACTCTGAACCTCAGCTTCCTCATCTTTCAAACGGGGGTAATACAGCTTTCCTGGAAGATTTGCTGTGCGGTTCGCAAGAAGTTCTGTTTGTGCAAACACTGCAACTCTGCAGGTGTGAGTTCTGGTGAGTTTTTCTCGCTTCTTACTGTTATAAACTCACTAGGTAACATTTCCAAACCCTTATACGCTTTCCAGCCTCAGAATGCTTATGTCTGTGAAAATGTACTAAGAAAAACGACAGTAAGTGTATTGTTTTCCAGGTGTCCATATTTCTAAAGGACAGAGTTCAGAATTCTAATGGTCGCTTTGTGTTGCCCGTGTCCGGGCCTGTTCCCTGGGGAACTGAAGTTCCAGGACTCATCAGGTGAGTTCTCAACAGTAACTGTCAGATCAGTGCTTGGGGTGCCGGGAAATCCATGTGTGGCCACCACAGAGAATGCGGCATGCTGGGCCCCTCCCTTTCTTCAGCAGAGCACAGCAGCCAGGAGGTCATGTTCTGATGCCAGCTCTGCCGCTTAGCAGACACTTGAGGCAAACCGCCCCGTTCTCCAGGATTCATTCCCTCGTCTATTAAATGCTTACTGTGAGGATGACTAAGATAATAAGGCTCTAAATGCTTACACAGTGCCTGGCGCGTAACGTGTGCTAGATAAATATTATTATTATTGTATGATTGTTATTACCCTCAACCAGCATCTTCATCTTGAAGGAGTGTATGAATTCCTTTTTGTCCCATAGTACAAAGAATAAAGGAGCCTCCAGGACTACCCCAGCTTGGAGAACATTCCATCATATCACCCTTTGTATTGTAGAATGTTCAACAGCAAAGGCGAGGAAGTGAAGACCGTAGAATTCAAGCACGGCGGAAACTATGTCGCTGCACCAAAAGAAGGTTCTTTCGAACTTTATGGAGACCGAGTCCTGAAACTGGGAACTAACATGTAAGCACATTCTCCCTCCCTGAACGAATTCAAGTCCCAGGGGGTCCCTTCATTTAAAACTCCAGCTTGACTTCTGCCATGAAAATCCCTGCTGATGAGTGGAGTAACTTCTCCCGACATACAGGGTGCAGAGCCCTGGTGTTTTCACAGGGCACCTAAGATGGCCGAACATAACGCACCTCCACAGGTTTAAAAGACAGTGTTAAATAGTCATGGAGCACAACTAGCCAAACCCTTCCCGCAGTGGAGACCCAGGAAGGCTCAGCCTTCACGTAACTGTTCATGTTTCTCCAGTGATACCCATTACTTTGCAAGAGGAAGCATTTGCACACAGCTTCCCAGGTATTTTGGGGGGAGGAGAAGTGAAATTTGAGTGGTTGAACCCACTTAGTTGTATTCTGTGCTCCCAGCACCTTTCTGGATGCTTTTTAATGTCTCACAATAAAAGCTGTGCACTATCTTGATGAGTAAGAAGGAATTCGGTGTAAAAGGGCTGGACAGTGTGTTCATGGTTTTCTGTTGACACCAGGTACAGTGTGAACCGGCCTGTGGAAACCCATATGTCTGGAGCATCAAAGAACTTAGCTTCACAGACACAGGTGAGCTTCTGCCCCCCCTCCCCCGTATTTATTTTCAGGCTTATTTCTAGGTACAAAAATCTTGATGGGGAGAAGGGTGGGAACTCTAGATTTCAAAGCTAGCCGCATTTCCCTCATTGTTTGCAGCCTTCTTGAGTCAGCGTTACGAGTACACAGGTTTTTAATTGTAGTTTCTCATGGAGACTTCCAGTGATCTGACTAATTAGGTAATTTTAGGCTTGGCTCAACCCCATAATTAAGCAGGAACCACACACCAGGATATGTGAAATATCATTGTACCAGTGCTATTAGGTCCGTGGGTGCTGAGTCCAGCACCTGTGTGTATTCTCATCATTAAAACATCCCTTTTCAGTGCTTCCCTATAGATGATGTGGTAGCTAGGTTCAAAATGGGGTTTTAGGTTCTCTGAATTCCATCTTTACAAATTTTCACTGAACTAGGTACCAGCCAGCTATAGGACAAATCACGGAATAGTCAGTTATTCAGCAAACATTCGCTGAACTAATTCTGTGGGCTGGGTACCCAGGGACACAAAACTGGCTTAGTTGTGGTCTCATCCTGAAGGCCTAAAGAACTCTGGGCAAAACAGCAATCGAAACAAATAACCGTAACACAGTGGTATTCTGAACAAAATGCTGTGCCAGAGCACGTGTTCTGACCAGTAGGGTGGGGTGGGGGGCAGGGGGCAGGGGTCAAGAAGGCTTTTCAGAGGAGGTGACATTCAAGTGGGTCTCTAGAGTGGGTAAGATACTGCGTAGCTGAGAAGGAGAAATGGGCCTGCAGACCAAGGCGACAGTGTGGGCAAAGGCACCGGGGGCTAAAGAGCAGAGTGTTGGCAGAAGCGGGGAGGCAGCGTCTCTCCCACATGCTGGCTCAGAACATAACTGAGGCAAGCAGCCTGAGATTCAACTGGATGGGGACACTGGGGCCTTAAAAAATTTGGACTTTGTCCTTTAGGCAGGAGACAGAGGGGTTTGTCTCCAGCAAGGGAGAAGTGAAGTGAGAACTATTTTAGACAACTCTGGCGGCAGAGGGGACAGCTGGATTAGAGAGTGCCAGGTCAGGAGGGGGCCAAGGCTCAAGTAGGGCCAGACGGTGAGAGAGGAGGGAATGGATGGGGGAGTGCGTTCATGACAGTCACCACCTGAGGGCAGTGCGGTAGCTCCTCAGGAATGAGGGCCCTTGGACCCGGAGCCTTTACTGAGGCTCCTTGTAAATGCTGAAGGAGCCAGACTGACTGAAGAGGAAGCAGTGTCCTCCTTAAAGGAGGAAGGCAGTCTGGGGAGAGCGGGGGTCCCTGGGGCCTTCCACTCATCTTGAAATTGTGAAAAATTTCGGCTTTGCTGCCTTGCTCGAATCCCCCTGCTTCTGACGCAGATTATTTCTCCTTTTGGTTAAGCCTGTTTTCTGTGCTTTATTTGGACCTGGTTCTCCCCAGAAACAATTTAAACAGTTATTATTTTGCCTTGTTTTGTAATACCACCCTGGGTCTCTGGGTCTCCACAGGAAACGTGATCACCTTCATGTGGCTAAAAATCGTGAAACTGTTTCTGCAGGAAAGCATTGCTCCAAACCCACTTGCTAAAGAAGAGCTGAATTTCTTGGCCAGGCTGCTGGGAGGGATGGAGACTAAGAAACCCAGTGACCCTGAGGCAGGATTCCGGCTGAATCTCTTCGCCACTGAGGAAGAGGAGGAGTATGTTTTAAACCCTTTTTTTTAAGACATGTAAAAAATTTACATGACGTTTTAAGACATGTATAAAAATCCCGAAGGTGATAAGAGCCAAAAAATGACCATGATAAACCAGTGACACCTGTAAATACAGATGAGAAGATCATAAAGGAAATAGCAAATTCAATAACCTAGTTAAAGCAGAATCCACCAGTATTAAATAGCCTGAAGCTTCTGGATTCATTCAACAGTAGTTCTGATGTTTCACTTAGCAAGGCACAGCTGGACAAGAAGTGTTGGTGGTCGAGATAATCATATCAAGCAGAATCTGTTAAGAAACCCGAGGGAGGTTAGAGGGTGATGTCTTTGGGATTAGACAGTCTCCCCCAAAACCAAGAGCAGCAGTCATTCACCGAGATTTATACAGTGGTTTACGGAGCTTTTCTGTCCTTCATTATTTCTTGATCCTCCTCACAACCAAATATTTGGGGGTGGGGGGTTGCCTTCTGTTTCCCTGTCCACTGAATTCGCTTCTTCTGTGCACTTCTGTGTGGCAGGTGCTATGGTAAGTGCTGGGGACACAAAGTTGGAGCCTGTCCTCAGAGCTCCCAGCGTAGCAGGAGGATGAACACTTCATGACTTATTTCATCGCCATGTCATAAATGCTCTGATGGATGACACGGTGACTGACTTTGCACCGGCCGACGGAAGGAGTTGGCATCTGAGCTGGGTCTTGGGGTTTGCCAAGCAGAGGAAGGAGAGGAATATTCTTGGCAGAGTTTGGTATCTACAAAGGCACAGAGACATAGAGGACTTGACTTTCTGGAGTGCAGAGTGCATGGGTTGGGGACAGTGGAAAGGTAAAGGGAAGTAGCAGAAGATGAGGCAGAAAAAATAGGTTGCCAGATTATCAAGTGTCAGATGACCATGTAGCAGGGAGAAGACCCTAACCTTTGACCCATTTCTCTACCATCTCACGCAGGCAAGCAGCGCTCACCAGGCCAGAAGAGTTATCCTATGAAGTTATCAACATACAAGCTACCCAGGTGTGTGCAGGGGATTACACAAGCCAAATTCCCCTCCCCACCTGTAATAACCTTGAACTTCGAAGGCCCCCCTTCTCCTCTCTAATCAGCATGTAACTATAGTCCCTGTTCTGACAAACAGGTGAGGAACTGAAATGCATCCCAGTGGGGGGACGAAAATTAAACACCAGTTGCACAAAGAGGCTGTGGCGCCAGCACGTCCTCTCCGTTCCCTCTCACCTCTCGTTTCTCTACCAGGACCAGCAGAGGAGTGAAGAGCTGGCTCGGATCATGGGGGAGTTTGAGATCACGGACGCGCCGAGGCAGAGCGCCAGCAAGGGGGACGATTTGCTTGCCATGATGGATGAGTTATAGCTGTGCCGACCAGGCATACCCCTCCCCTATAGGGAGAGGCTGCCTGATGAGGACCCTGGGGGATGCCCCAGGGAGCGAAACGATGCTGCTAGTTTTCTACTGGGTGAAGCCCTTACGCCTTGTTCCTGTTTATGTTGTAACGGACTACGTGAGTCTCCCTCCAGGAGCAGTCTCTGGAAGGAGCACGGGCACATATTTTCAGCAGAATATATTCCGGCTTTTAAATTGGATCTTCCCCATTTTCTTTCTGGTTTTATGGCAACCATCCAAGGCATCCTGGGCCATAGGTTCAAGCCCCAGAGAGGGAAGGGGGCATTCCTGTTGCCACTTTCAATTACAGCTTTCCTGTGGGGACCTACAGCTCACAGATGTCTGGGAATCGTCATGAAACTTCAGAGCTTTCTGGGATGTATTCTGCCTTGTACGAGAGTTTGGACTAAGTGGAAAAGACAGTTGCCTCAAACAGTTAGGGCCCAGTTTAGACAGCCCTTCTCTCCCTGGTACACTGGGAACTGTAACCTCAGAGGCAGAGTAAGCAAGGCTGTGGCAGGGACACCCAGCTGGGCCCCACGCAGTGCATGTGGGGTTTGAGTTCTCTGCACATCTCTCTGTCCGTATAAGGTGTGGGCTTATACCACGTGGAGATGTGTACCAAGGAAATATTTTGCTTTTCAGCATGATATGTACTCCTTACCCCCAGAATCTTCCTCTGCCACAGTGTTCTTTCCTCCTCGGGTCACCCAGCATGATATGCCATGACACCTGTCTCCTCTGCTTCACCGTCAGTTGCCAAGCAGAGCCTTAAGTGGGAGACATGGGTGGCACATGTGGTGTGCCACTGGCCCTTCCACAGGGTGCCAAGTCTAATTGGGATGCATGTAAAATATCTCAGGCCACGGCTGCCCTGATTGCCTCAGGAAGGAGCGTCTGCCCTGCACCGCATGCTCATCCCAGGACTAACTGGTGGGCTTGGGGCCAGCCAACATCCAGAGGTCAGGGTCCTCTCAGTCCTCTGGAAGGAATATCCAGAATGGCAGAGGGTAGGAGAGAAAGGGCAGGAGGAGGGTAGCTGAGCTGGTCATTGCCTGAGACGGACCAACCACAGGGACCACTCAGGCTCCTCGCACCCGGGCAAGAGTGGAGGCAAACACAGTTCTGGAATGTGAGGGCCAGGGAAGCTGTCCTTTAGCTTGCCCAAGGCATGGGGTTTGGATACAGAAAGGTAAACCACCAAATAAATTTAAGTTGCTTCCTACCCATGAAGTTACACTTCCTCACCTACAAAGACCCCCCACCAAGGGGTCAGCCTGGTGGCAAAGCAGTTAAGTTCGCATGCTCCGCTTCGGTGGCCCTGGGTTCACCAGTTTGGATCCTGGGTGCAGACCTACGCATCGCTCATCAAGCCATGCTGTGTGGCAGCATCCCACATATAAAGTAGAGGAGGATTGGTGGCGGATGTTAGCTCAGGGCCACTCGTCCTCAGAAAAAATAAATAAATAAAATAAAATGCCTTAAAAAAAAAAAAAAGACCCCCACCAAAAGTTCCTTTGGGGAGGAGAAGCATATCCTGCTGTAAACCACTTGTTACAGGCTTACAAAGTGCCTTCTGTTTTAAGCAATCTGGCCACCGGTGGGGGTGGCCTAACTGGGTGACAGATGAAGGGAAGGTTCTCTCCTGTTCTGAGTCTGGCTCCCACCACCCTGCCACAAACGCGAACTTCGCTGTGGGCTCTGAGCAGGTCCTGGGGCCTTGGAGGTGGGCCACGAGCTGCCGAGAAGCGGCCGCCTCCCTCCGCCTACCCCAGAGCCATGCCGATGGTTTCAAACGTATCTGTCCTCCTGGTAAATAAACAAGATACAGATCTCTGGTAAGGCAGCCTCATGATGAGGCAATCTTGGAGTTTCATGTCTCTAGACTTGCACAAATATTGAGAAAAACAAGTTTATTTGCACGGTGGTTTAGAGCTTCCAGAGAAAGCACGAGAGTCGGGAGGAGGCAAAGAAAAAAGAAGACAGGGATTACTCTGGCAAGAATGCAAACCAAGTACTAACAAGGCATCAGTGTTCACTTCAACCAGGCCACAGGCACGAGGGTGTCACACAGCAGTGCCCAGTGTGCTTCAGGGGAAGGCACGCCACGGTCAGAGCCAAGATGCTGGGCCTTGCTCCCATCGCCCCCTAATGCACCCTTGCGTCTGGGGCAGTTACCCTCCCCGAGCCTCAGCCCCTCATCTGTAGGAGAGAGAAAGAACTAGTTCAGTGGCTCAAAGCCAGCTTGCCCAGATAGGTTGTTGAGTTTACAGATTCCTAGGCCCTGTCCCAGGTGGGACCTAAGGATGGGAATTTTTACCCCTTCTGCCCCCTACTCCATGCTTGGGGGTATAGAGCTGCTCTCTTTCAGCTTGTCTGTGACTGACCTCTTCTCAACTAAGTTTCAAACTATTCCTCTCTTGTCCTTAACAGAGTGTGAGAATGCCCTACAGATTATGCACGGTGAAGCGCCAGAAAAGCCTTCTGAACGAAAGTACTTCAGTGCCTCCCAAGAGATGTGATAAAAATTGAGGGGGGAGAGGAAAAAAATGTACTTAGTCCTCAGTTCTAAGAGGAAAGTCATCCCATGTAGTCCACATAAGTATCTAACCTTTTTTAAAGGTAAACTCACTTTTCACCTTAGATCCACATCCTATAGGTGAGAAACTTCAGCACAGTAAGCGGATCCCAGAGATCCCGAAGTCTAACGAGGATCAGACTCGTTCACCCACGTGCGTCTGGTTCACATCCAGTATAGAGACCAACTCAGCCACAGGAAACCGTAGAAAGAGAGATGCAAATTTTAGAAGAAATATATATTTGCCATACAATACCTAATTCTAAAAACTCAAATTCAAGCCTGAAAACTAATACAACCTTTACCCACCCCTCACTCTCTTGAAATTATGCCCTGGATAACTCCTTTTCAGCTGCTAAATTCCTGGACAGCTGACAGCAGAGAGAGTTAAAGGGGATGTTTTTAGGCCAGGGAACCGCCTTCACAGCTGAAGCTCCCCTGCCGAGCTTCGTGACTTGCTGCGAAGGAAATTCTCAGATCATAACTTACCCCCTTTCCAATAAGAATGTCAAGATGCTTTCCAAGGGTCAATGGAAATTATCGTGGCTTATTTGATGACCTTAACATTTCCCCCCTACATACACGCTGCATTTCTTGTTTGTTTCTGGCCAGTGGGTGCCTCTGCTGACAAAAATAGCACTAGCTTCTCTGTTACTTCCCAGAACTGCATGAAACCCCGGCTGCGTTAGCCCGGTGAGGCCACACCACTAGCACAGCCCAGAAGGGCTGGAGGCAGACCCCGCACTCCTAAATCCTAGATGTGCGCATTTGCCTCAGATCCCTCTGCCCTCCTTTCTCCCTATAAAACTCCCTGACTTCCTTCTGAAACGTTGGGGCCAGCATTTTTTCAGGTTCTCAAGGGGAAGTCGTGGTGTCAGCCAAGGACACTTGACCCGGGTTTTCTGGATAACCTGAAGACCTCCCAGCTTCGGTTGCCAATGAGAAGATAGTCCTGGGTTTGTGCACTCTCGCTCCTGTCTCCTCTGTACCTCAGCCTGTCTGTCATCCACGCCCTTCCTTCCCTTGGCCACACCCAGCTCTCTCGGCACCTCAGATGTTTATCTGAATGGCTGCAGAGGATCTGCTCCTCTCCAGACTGCTCCCACACACACCTTCTCCCTGCTTCTCCAGGGCCTCGTTCTCTCCGTCTTAATTCATCCAGCTGCTCCTGTGTCCCTCTCCATGCCCTCGCCAGCCCTCCAGCTTCCTTGCTGCCTCACCTTCCCCCGCCTCCACCACCATCTCCCTACACAGGCGCCTCCTCCGTCCCCAGGCCCCCACTGTGCTAGATCCAATAGCCTTCCCTCCTCCCCATTCTCCTTGGCTGTTTGAAGGCTCTTGGCCCTACTAAACGCCCCTTCCTTCCTAAAACTCCCTCACCCTTTGGTGGCTCAAATCATGCTACTTTCTGACCATACTTCCGCTCTCTCCCTCAGTGGCTTCTGACTGAGGATTGCCCTG
Organism: Equus asinus; assembly: GCF_041296235.1. Taxonomy (NCBI): domain Eukaryota; kingdom Metazoa; phylum Chordata; class Mammalia; order Perissodactyla; family Equidae; genus Equus; species Equus asinus. The sequence continues at coordinate 86,191,990 of NC_091794.1, forward strand.
TGTGATATAGATGTTGATGTAGCCGTTTTTAAGTCTGTCAGGATGGCCAGGTCAGTTGCCAGAGGATCCTTACTTCATCCCTGGCTTGTTTTTTCCCATTGCTTGCTCTCATCTCATCCCTCAGTCTCCCTCTGGTGCCCGCCCTCCCCCCATCCCTTACTCTCACCCCAGTGCTGACCAAATGTTTTATGTGCCCTTCAGTGCTTAGTTTGCATTCTTCTGCAAATTGTTTTGCATCCCTTTTTTTTAGAGAGGCCATTACTTTCAACCATTACTATTGACTTGCAAATCCCTGTATCCACCCTCACCTGAGCGGCAGGCCCACTCCCTGAGAGACTCCACATCACCTCACATTTAGTGTCTAACACTGACATCATGTTTATTTACTTCACTTTCAAAAGGCATGAGGGAACTTCTAAAATTAAATATAATACGAAATAGGACAGTTTTCCATAGAAAAGAACTAGAAGCAATGAGTAAAACTTACGTGCGTCTGGTTCACATCCAGTACAGAGACCAACACAGCCACAGGAAACCGTAGAGAGAGAGATGCAAATTTTAGAAGAAATATATATTTACCACTACATCTGTGGTTAGTCGTTAGTGCCATCAACATTCCTAACAAAGGAGCAGAACACCTGGCAAAGACATGAGTTGCTGGTCACTGGAGTCTGTCGAGGACATATGGACACTGAGTGGTAACTTGGAGCGGGTGACCTGGGAATGGCCCTCAGGACTCTGTGATCCTCTGACAGTTGGAAACAGAACCACGACAGAGCTCATCTAAAAGGAAAAATTCAAGGCTCCTGAAATGAATTAAATTCAGGTGGGCCGTGTACTAGTTTGGGTTTTTGGCAGCAAAAAAATTGAAACCAATTCTGGCTACTTAAGTAGAAAAGGAACGTACTGAAAGGGCTTCAGGCAACTGACAGTTGTCAAGAAGACTGAAGAACCATGAGAAAATGGCCAGGAAAAGGGAAGGGTAGGCAGCCTAGGGAAGGACTCCAGCACCAGCAGCACCCAGGAATAAGGCGCTGGATGACGCAGACACCAGGATGGAGCCTAAGCAGTCCCGGCTAGCTTGTGTCACTTGCTCCAGATTTAAACGCCTGAGTTTAGGTCACAAGCCCATGCTGTAGCTGACAAAGATCAGAGACAATATCTGGCCTTTAAATTATCAGTAGTGGGATGCAGAACCCCAGCTCCCACCAAAATTCATAGAATGTCAGATTTCCCCAAATGTGGGGAAAGGAGTTCAGTGGCTGAATAACCAAAAAATGAGATATCCTCCACAGGCATGAGCCGCATCCCCACTCCCAACCCTGTTATTCCTATCAGTGGGCCACCAGCTCTCTGGGTATGTTGTTAGTGCCCTCAAGTTGATTCTGACTCCCACTGACCCCGTGTACAGGAAGAGCGGAACCCTGCCCTGTCTTTTTGCATCGTCCTCTCATCTTCCAATGTTATATCAGACAATGCTCCACTGCTATTCATAGGGTTTTCTTGGCCAATTTTTTCAGAAGTGGGCGGCCAGGTCCTTCTTCTTCGTCTGTCTTAGTCAGGAAGCTCTGCTGAAACCTGTCCACCGTGGGTCACCCTACTGGCATTTGAAATACCAATGGTGTAGCTTTCAGCACCACAGCAACACGTAGTCGCCACAGGATGACAACTGACAGATGAGTGGTGTAGTTCACTGACCGGAAACAAATCTGGGCCACAGCAGGGAAATTTTAACCACTAGACCACCAGGGCTGGCCATATCTCTCTGGATATGCAGGGTTAAAATTTAAATCCTTGATTCCTCCTCCTCCCACCCGCACTCTGGATTTAATCAGCCTCCAAGGATTCTGATTAGCTCTTTTCAGGATCTTTAACATTCATCTCTTCTTCCCAGTCCCACTGCCACATCTTCATTCAGATCCCTATTACCTTCTCACCACATCCATAAAACCCAGTGTTCCTCAAGCAACTGTGGTTTGTAGTGTGAAGCGTTTGGGCCTCCTAAGACCTTCTCCCTGTCTCAACACTCAGGAGACTAGTAGGAGAGGTGAGATTTACGTAGATCAACACAGCGAATCTGCAGGCAACAAGCAAACCTATAGTGAGCGATATGCCATAGGGGTCAGAGGAGAGCCGTCACTCACAATTGGGGGAATCAATGAAGACTTCAGAAAGGTACAGCGATTGAGCTAGGCTTTGAGGGAGGGACTGGACTTAACATCCACAGATAAGAGAGGATCTGAGGCAGACAGAGCAGAATAGCAAAGGCAGAGGCGAGTACAGGGCGTGTCTGGGGGTTGCTGAGTGGCTGAGTCTGACTAGAGAGGACAGTGGGTCTCAAATTTTAGTGTGCATTGTTAGATGTGCCAATTTGCAGACTCCACTTCTGATTCTGTAGGTCTGGGGTTGGGTTAAACAAGCATTCCAGATAACAATAAGGCAGCTGGCTCCCTTACCACATTTTAAAAAACACTGGTTGGAGAATTTGGGTAGAGCACCTGGGGGAGATCCAGCTGGAAGGTAGGTTGGAATCAAATCAGTGTCAGCACTGGAACCTTTATTCTGCTAGTGAATTGAATGTTTTCTTGGCACGTAAATAATAAGATCATAATTGTACTTTGTTGGCAAAGGATCATGAGACACAAAGACCGGTAAGATGGTTTTTCTGATGAATCAAGTGAGAGAAAGAAGGTCTCAACTAGGGTGGTGGCAGTCAGAGTAAATAAAAGGCAAGTGAAGGATGGGAGACACACTTCAAAGAATTTGCAGGGCTCAGTGCTTGTGACAGGTGTCGGGGAATCAAGCAGTGATAGAAGTTGTCAAGTTTATTCATGGTGCCCAACTTGGGTAGTTGAAAAATGGTGGTAGCAACCACAGCAATAGAAAAATGCAGAGCAGCAAGTGATTTTGAAAGGACTTGATGAATTTGTGTCATAGACGTGCTGAGTGTCAAGTACAGTAAGACATGTGGGAATCAGCAACAGACAGTTGGAAAATGGAGATCTGTAGAGCAGTCTGGGCTGGAGACCTAGACAAGGGACTCAGCGCATGCGGTAGATGGCGTGGAGACAGACACGACCAAGTAGAGAGCTGGACTGGGAAGAGAGCCCCAGAGAAAGCACACGCGTTTGGGGAGCAGGAGAAGAGAGTAGGGTTAAAAAAAAGGAGAGATGGAGAAGAAGCAATCAGAGAAACAGGAGAAATGAAATGATGCAATGCCCCAGGAGAAAAAAATACCAAAGAGGAGGATGGTCAATATCGTCAAGCACTGAGAAGAATCCAGGGAAACGGACTAAGAAAGAAGATAAAGGTTCTCCTTATGAGTAAGGAGATTATTAGCAACCTTTGCCAGAGAAGTTAGTAGAGTCTTGGGGGTAGAAGCCAGATGACAGTGAGTTGAGTGAGTAAGTGAAAGCCCTCGGGAGAGAACAGCAGTTCTCAAACTTTTTGGTCTCAGAACCCCTTTATACTCTTAAAAAGTATTGAAAACCCCCAAAAGCGTTTGCTTATCTGGGATAGATATACAATATATCACCTATATATAAAACTGAAAATTTTAATGTTCATTCATGTAAAAATAACGATAATAGACCCATTAACATAATATATTTTTATTAAAAATAATTACATTTTCCAAAAGACAAAGTTTGGGGAGAAGAGTGACATTATCTTACATTGTTGCAAGTCTCTTTAATGTCTGTCATAACAGAAGTCAGCTGGATTCTCGAATCTGCTTCTGCAGTTAGTCCGGTGTGATGTGTTCTTTTGGTTGAAGGACACGAAGAAAATCCAGTGTCACACAGATACGAGGCTGGAAAAGGGACTACGCTTGGAGAAACACCGGTATAGAGTCCTCTCTTGAGAAGTCTGACTGTGGAAGGGGAAGCTTGCATGGAGGAGAAAGTTTCTGTTTTCAGGATAAGAAGAGGCCACCTGTGATCGCTGGTGAAAAGGGCCGGCTCCTGGGGAGATGGAAACCAATGAACAAGAGAGTGAAGGAACAGAACCAGCCTAACTCTCAGTGAGCATCTCCTAGGTGCCAGGTGCTTTCACACACTAATGAAGGTCCCTCAAACCTTATGACAGTTCTCTGACATAGACTATCTTTTTTTCTCCTGAGGAAATTGAGGCTGAGATGAGCGACTTTTCCAAGGCTATACGGAAAGACCTTTTAAAAATGTAGATCAGGGGCCAGCCCAGTGGCATAGTGGTTAAGTCTGGCACTCTCTGCTTTGGCAGCCCTGGTTCACGGGTTCAGATATCAGACACAGACCTACACCACTTGTCAGCCATGCTGTAGCGGCAACCCACATATAAAGTGGAGGAAGATTGGCACAGATATTAGCTCAGGACTAATTTTCCTCAAGCAAAAAAAGAGGAATCTTGGCAACAGATGTTAGTGCAGCATTAATCTTCCTCAGCAAAAAAAAAAAAAAGTAAATCAGATCCTGTCACTTCCCTTTGATAGCCTATTATTGCACTTCTAGTAATAGACAAGGAAACTGAGGCACAGAGAGGATAGTTAAGTTGTCTAAAGTCATAGTTAGCAAGGAGCAGATTTGAACCCAGGCACTGCCTCCAGATCCAGCACTCCTAGCCAAGAAATCCAAACTCCTTACCTTGGCTTACAAAACCCTAAATGCTCTGGCTCTTGCCTTCCTCTACAACCTCTTGTCACACCACTCTCCTCAGTCTTACTGGCCTGGTGAAACCAAATGATGCAATGCCCCAGAAAAAAAAAAAAAGACGAAGAGGATAGTCAGTATGGTCAAACACTGAGAAGGACATAACGGACGTTCCAGCCGAACCTGTTTTTCTAATCTGTCAAGCTCATCCCCACCAGGTCCTTTGCGCCAGCTTTTCCCTCCAATTACAATGTTTCTCTCCTAGTTTTCACAAGGTCGTCTTCATGCCATTCGTTTCAGTTCAAATGTCACCTTCGCAGGACATCCCTAAGCATCCACACAGCCACTATCATATCACCCTATTTTAATCCTCTGAAGAACTTTTATCGTAATTTTCTTGTTTGTTTTCTTATAGACGACTCCCCACACACACCCCCAGTAAATCAAAGGGTCATCAGATCAGGGAGCTTGTGTCCTTAGTCACCGCTCTACGTCCAGAGCCTGCGAAGGAGCCTGACACATTGGCGAAAGCTTGATGAATATTTACTGAATGAATGAATGACTCCAATGAAAGAGAGAATCCAATGACGTAGGCCGAGGACTGCAAGAGCGCGAGCCACGGCGCCCGCGAGGCATTCTGGGGATTGTAGTTCTGAGCTCGCCCCACCGTGGCGCAGGCCCGGCGCGCTGACGTGCTCTCTATGCTCCGGGAGGACAGAGTGGCTCCGCCGTTGCCATGGCTTCTGAGGCCCGCTGCTGGAGGGAGCCAGCTCGCTTAGGCGTCTGCTAGCTTCCGAGGCGCCGCGGACCCGGAAATCGGAAGGGATCCGGCGCGGTGGGTTTGGGGAGCCTGGTACCCCGGAACTCCAGAGAGCGGCGGGGAGCAGGGGCAGCGTTTTCTTCCCGAATTGCTGAGTATAGCGCATCTCCGCAAGCCCACTCCCACTGCTCTGTGAGTAAAGGGTCGTCCCCATCCCCATTTTACCGATGGGCTAACGGCCTTGCAGAAGCTAAGTGGCTGGCTCGAGGTGTCCCTCCTAGGAAGTGACAGAGCCCGTCCGAGAGCCCGGGCCTGCCTCTTTGCAACCCCAACCCCTTGCTTTGGCGTACTCCTGGGGAAGCCTGGGTGGGGTCTTTAGACTCTTCCGGCCCAGCTCCCAGCCTCGCTCATCAGTGGTGTGGGCTGGCTTGCCCCACCTGATGCCACCCTGCACAGCCCTGTCGGGATTCTGAGTGAGGTCTTAAGGAAAGAAAATTCCACCAGCATCCACTCAGCGTCTGAAAATAGGGGATAGATAAGACAAAGTTACGTTAATACAATATTGGGGCGCGTTGAAAGCAGAAGAAAGTACCTTCAATGTAGCGAGATTCTGTAAGCCTCATGTAGCCTGTGGTTTAATAGATGTGAAAACAGGTTCAGAGACATTGAGTAACTGTCCGAGGTTTACCGAGTTTGTGGGTGGAGTGGGGATTCCAACGTAGCTTTCTCTACCTTCAAAACCTACGTGGTACTATTCTTTTCAATTAGTTACCTAAATTTCTACTTATAGGATGGCTGCATGGTGTAGACCAGTCGTTCTCAGAGTGTGGTCCCCCAGACCAGCAACATCACCATCAACGGAGAACATGTTAGAAAGGCACATGCTTGGACCCCACCTCAAACGGGCTGAGTTAGAAACTGGGAGTGAGGCCCAGCAATCTGTTTTAACAAGTCCTGCAGGTGATTTCTGAGGCACACTAACGCTTGAGAACTGGTGATTCATCTAGGGGCCCTGTTAAAACGCAGATTCTTCAGGAGGTCTGGGGAGAGACCAGAGAGTCTGCCTTTCTAACAGGTGCCTGGGTGATGCTGAGACTGCTGGCCCCCAGACCATACTTTGAGTCGCAAGGGTGTAAATTACACTCTAGATGATCAGTGGTTCTCAAACTTGGATGCACATTAGAATTACCTGGGAGCTTTTAAAAAATAGGATACTTGGGCCGCGCCCCTGACTAAATGAATCAGAATCTCTTGGGTGTGGCAGCCAGGTAGAAACTCACTGGGTGATTCTAATATGCAGTGAGGGTTCAGAATTGCTGATGTGGGGTTTGGAGTCGGGCCGCCATGGATTTGAATCCCAGCACCACCACTTATCAACTTATGATGTTAGGCAAATTACTTAAGTTTCCTGGCCGTATTTTCCTCATTTATAAAATAAGTATAATCGTTGCAAGGTGGTATGAGGATTCTGAGGTGTGCACATGAGTACCTGGCTCCTAAGGGTGCTCTATTGACACAAAAATTGGGGAAGTACACAGGCTGGGGGGAGCCCATGCTGAGAATTCTGTGCTAGAACCTGGTGGAGGTGAGTTGGCAGCTGCACCCCCTCACCTGCTGCAGCTCCCATCTGTGTGCTCCTCCCACAGGGAGCAGCCAGCAGTGTGGAAGAATGGCCGTCAGCCACTCAGTGAAGGAGCGGACCATCTCAGAGAACAGCCTGATCATCCTGTTGCAGGGCCTCCAGGGCCAGGTAACCACTGTGGACCTGCGGGATGAGAGCGTGGCCCGGGGACGCATAGACAATGTTGATGCTTTCATGAACATCCGCCTGGCCAACGTCACCTACACAGACCGCTGGGGGCATCGGGTCGAGCTGGATGACCTCTTTGTGACGGGCCGTAACGTCCGTTACGTCCACATCCCAGATGATGTGAACATCACCGCCACCATTGAGCAGCAGCTGCAGGTCATCCATCGGGTGCGCAACTTTGGCGGCAAGGGCCAAGGCCGGCGGGAATTTCCCTCCAAAAAGTATAAATGAGCCTGTCCCATGAGCAAGCTCCAGTCCCCACTCAGGTTCCTCCAGCGTTCTACTGAGCCAACTGTCTGCCGTCCTTCGCTGCCCAGAACCTGGGAAGGGATGGGGCCCAGCCCAGAACTGATGTCTCTGACAGACACCACCTGTCACAGCTGCCTTTCATAGGGTTCTACTTCCCAGACTCACCCTGGGACGCAGAATCCTATTTTTCTGACTGTGGCCTTGGGGTAGGTGAAAATCCTCCCTTTTGATCATTTGTATCTGAATCTTTTGATATACTGGTTTAGAGAATCTCTCAAATAGTCTTCAACCCTCTCCCAGTGAGTGTTATTAAATGTGCTCAGCCTGAGCCACCCCTAAGTGTCCCGGTTTCTCTTGCAATTGTGTTTGTTTTCTCATAAAACTAAATTTGGATACAAACAAGCCAGTGCCTCGTGCTTCTGCTTGATGTGTGCCGGGCTCTCTGTTGGTTCTGTACAGTGGGGCGCTGACTCTCCAGCTTGGCTGCCCAGCCGAATCACGTGTCCCACCATCAGCTATTCAGATGTAACTGGTACGGGGCTTGGCCTGGGCATTGGGGAGTTTTTTTAAGTTTCCCAGGTGAGACTAATATGAGCAAAGTTGAGGACTACAGTCTGGAGACTGTAGGAGGGTCCTTCAGTCTGGTCAGGTGGAAAGTGGCTTTTCTGTTCCGATTCCCTGTTGAAGGGGCTGTTAGTCTCGTTGCCGTTTCCTTAGGTAGAGAGGCTGGAGTAACCCTGGGCCCTCCCCTCCAACGTGGGAGCTCATCCAACAGCAGGAAATCAGGCTCCGACTCAGACTTGTTAGGTCCTCAGGGAAGAAGGGCTTCTCAGGTTAGAACCCAAGTCTTTCTTGTAGCTGCTAGCAAACTACCGTTTCAATGAAAGCAGCTCTGTCCCATGGAACCAGAGAGTTTGTCTTCATCAAACAAACATCCACAGAGCAGCCGCCACGTGCCAGGCTTTCTGCTGAGCACATTGTCGAGTAAGATTTGGTCCCTTCTGAAGAGGGGCTTATAATCTAGTGGAGGAGGTGGTCAAGAACCACAAGATGAGATCCAGCCTGAGAACTCCCACACCCGAGTTTTGAGTAAGGCAAGGCCCTTGACCTTAGATGCTTTCATTTCTTGAGGGAGATTTGAGCGAGGAGTGTTCATGTGGGCACGAGTAGCCCAAGGTCATTGCATTCACATTCCAGCCCAGTCTTGGTCAAACTGTTGTCCTTGGACCACCTCATCAGAACCATCCGGGATGTGTCTAGAAAAGACACTTTCCTGGTTCCCCTTTTCCCCCAACATGAACCGGAATCTGGAACCCTGGAATCTACATTATTAATATCTGCACCCCCCCATGATTCTTCTGCACACTGTATTTATTTCATTGCCCAGGGGTCCTGGAACCTGCTTACATTCTGCCTTTTGCCTTCAGGAGAGAACAGTGGGTCCTAGCAGGGAGAAAACCACATCTCTGAGGTTCCAGGCCCCTCTGACAGCTACAGTTAAGGGGATCGACACCGCAAGGTGACTGCTGGTAAGAGAAAAGCAGAGGGCAGGCACAGAAGGGACATCCTCCCTGTGGAAATGCCCACGTCCTTGCAGCACGTGGGGAGACAGCCACCCTGTCTGGAATAATGAACTGGGGGGGAGTCCTCACTGCAGCCCCCCTTGCCAGGGTTCCCCACGTCTGCAAACGTTTCCAACCTTGAAGAGGGCGTGTGCTGGGAGTTTGGCCTAGGGATGGAGGACAGGTGTACCTCTGACGCTTTTAAATGGTGCGCCAGGGGCTTCTACATCCTCAGCAGGGCAAGGAGAACCCTGAGGCCAGGGAGGGAAGTGGGAGGCCTAGCGCAGATGGCTGAGAAGAGAGGCTCAGGACATATTCCGTGAGCATCGTGCACCAGACCCAGTGGGCCCTCTGTCGTTCCTAGGCAAGGCTCTGGGAGGATAGATGGGAAGGAGAGGAACCAGCCCCACTGAGACACAGTCCTGCTGATCCCTGGGGTAGAGCACAGCTAAGTCTTCAAGCCCCAAGGTGATGGGTCTTTTGACATCCATTCCTGGATTCCTGGGAAAGGCTGTCAGGGGCCCGGGTGGGGACTGAGAAAGCTCAGTGCCTACAAGCCTATGGCAAGCCAGGAATGTCCTAACTGCCACTGGTCATTCACTCCACAAGTAATTCTGGTCATAATGCTAGCTTCTGAGGGAACATCACGATGGACGAGGGTCCTGCCCTTAAGGAGCTGACATTGTAGAGGGGGAGACTGACCACAAACAAAAAAAGTAAAAATATTTACAGATGTCATGAAGGAAATAAACAGGGCACTTTGAGAGAAAATACAGAGGTGATTTTATTTTGGAGAGTGTGGTCTGAAGAAGTGAAATTTAAACTGAGAAGGGGGCTGCCATTTAAAGAACCAAAGGAAGGGAGAGGAAACTGCCAGAGCGAAGGTCCTGAGGTGGGAACGCTTGGGGGTCAGCAGCAATGACAGACTACCATCGTGACTATTGACGGAGGAGAGAGAGGCAGGCGAGGCAGAAGAAATGGCGGGGCAGGGGCGAACAAATGATACCAGGCCTCATCGGTAAGGAGTGTAGCTGGTTCCAATTTCTGGTGTGTCAGTAATATAGCTTGAATTTTCTCTAACTTGATTGAATTCCTGCTTTACCTCACTTAGCCAGAGTGGCAGAAACTTAATTGCAGTCACTTCAAAGTTCCCCCAACTTTTCTTGGAATTGGTTGAATGTTAGGGCACTTCCTTTCAAGGTGCCAAAGTGTGGGAAGGGTGGCCTGATCTGGTGGTCATCCCATCATACTAGCATCCACTGAGATGTCCTCGTTTTGTTCTGGTCTTTCGTCTGCTGAGTTGCTCCCCCCGCCCACCTGTCTCAGCATTCAGATTTTTATTCTACTTTTCCCAGGCCAGTCAGGCCCAGGAAATTCTGAGGATCTTGGGATGGTTAGGCCCTGTTTGCCCGCATGCAGTACACAGCTGTTTCTTCAGAGGGTTTGGTTACTTCCTGGCGCTCCACCAGGAAAAGGAGCACAATTCTTCCTGCTTCCAGACCCTGAGACCCGGCTGATGCCCTCCAGCTGCCAGGCTGAGGAGAAGCTTCTCTCTCTGAGGGACCACCCGCTAAGTCTCGGTCTCCCAGATCCCCTTGGTTGCACGGTTTTCTCAATGTGTTTCTGCACAGAAATTCTTTCCATTCCTCCCCGAAGGCTAGGCTTCTGGAATTCAAAAGCTAAAAATGAACTCTGCATTCTGTTGTATCATTTGTTTCCTGACATAATGAATGCAGAGTAACCTAACGATCTGCATAAGGGAAGGCCTGAGGGACACCCAGGAAAAGAGGAAAAACATATTTCAAAATGTCATCGCTCCATCAGAGCTTGGGTTTGTGGTACTCATTGCCATGGCCTTTGTTCAAGCATGCACAGACACCAACATGGGGGCCCAGTTGATGACTGAGTCCCCGGGAATTCTGAGTGCTCAGGGCACACGGTGTGTCCCCCAACCCCTTCCCACTCCAGGAGAGAAGAGTTCAGGGGTCTCTCCCATTTTGGGGTGGGGACTATCTGGGCAGGGCTCTGAGGAGAGCTGAGTGGGCATACGGCTTGACGTTCAGATCTCCCTGGCGGGCCGTACAAGTGACGCGGCATCTCCAGTTCTCAGCTAGATGGGACTTGAAGGAGAATGTCAGTTCCGTGAGTTCCAGTCTGGCCTCCTGGCTGAAGGGTCCTCAAAGGAAACTGGAATCCCTTGGGAGACAAAGTCTTACCAAATATGAGGCTCATGTGGAGGGAGAATACTAAAAGAAGCTTCGAAGGTGAGGAGGCTGGGAACCACTGATCCAGTCCACCTCCTTCATTTTACAGTTGAGGAAACTGACGCCCAGTTTCCTCAGGGGGGAGGGGGAGGGGCTCTCCCCCAGGTCCCACGATGAAGTCAGTGGCAGAATGCCAAGATGGTCCTCATGAAAATAGCTACTGCTTGTTGACTCTCACTGCGGGCCAGGCCCTGCGCCAGGGCGCTCCACACTCTGGGAGGGCAGAGTGGCTGTCTTTTTTGTCCCACTGGGTCTCCAGCTCAGAGCTCTGTGCATAGTGGGCACACCATACATCTTCATGAAATGAAAGAATCATCTCATTTCACCATTACAACAACCCTGGGAGGAAATATTAATAGCCCCATTTTACAGATGAGCAAACAGGCCCAGAAAGATTAAATGACTTGCTCAGGGTCAAAGAGCCAGTGAACGGCAGAGTAGGGATTTGACCTCAGGTCTGCATGGCTCAAACTCCATGATCTTAATGATTACACTACACTATTCTGCTTCCTGGCACTCCTGACATCACACTGATGACAAGCACAAGCAATGCTCTGCTCACCTCAGTGGTGGTACCCAGCCACCAGGTATGTGCCTGGCGCTCTAAACTTACCATCCCCAGGCCTTGGAGCTTGTCCACAAAGAGAAGCCAGAAGCCCAGGCAGTAAGTAGAGTTTGCTGGGTTTCAGAAGCCTGAGGAAGCTTCCCAGGGTTGAAGCTCTCCTCCTCTCCTCCGTGATGGGCAGATCTGCCTATACCTTGTCAAGCAACCATCTCACACTGTTGTGACAGGCACCACTTTGTTATGGCAGCACCATCTGCCAGTATGCCCAGAGTTGGAGAGCCAGCAGGAGAGTATGTCACCGTGCCTATGTGTGTATGTGTGTGTGTGTGTGGAGCAGTGGTCTCCTCATGCTGGTGTCCTGATGACAGTTTCTCATTTCCTCTGGCTGGCACCTTTAGTTTCTATTCATTCCCTCTTGTCCTCCCCTCTTTCTGGTCCTCCTCCTCTTCTTTGTTAAAATCCTATATTTTGAATCAGTTGAGAGTTTCCCGGGGGCGGGGATGATGGTGTCAGCTCCAGGTGATTCATCCAGCTGATAATTAGAGCTCTGGAAAAACCAAAACTTGTTCCTGTCAGAGTCAGGGCTTCCGGAATCCCTAGGTTTTTCCCTTTGTCAGAGAGAGGAGCTTGGTGGGCCGGGGCTGGCTCCTTCGTGCCTGACTGCCAGTCATCCCCGTCACTGAGATGAGTGTGAGCGCTCTTACTCCCAGGTGCTAGGAGAAGATGTTTCCAGACTCACTGAATCCTCACGGGGATCCCACCACGTGTTACCCCTGTTTTGACAGATGGGGAAGGTTAGAGAACTGGCAGGTAGTCACTCAGCTTGTCAGGGACACAGCAAGGACTCAAATCCAGCCTTTTGGGAATCTAGCAGATTTGGTTCAAATCATAGTCCTGCCATTATTAGCTGTGCGTCTTTGGACTGTTTACTTCACCTCTCAGGGCTCCAGCTTCCTCATCTGTAAATAGACTCCTAATGCTGATGTCTCTAACGTGCTTAACACAGCCTGTGACACAACAGTAGGAGCTGTTTACATTACTATTGTAGTTCAGCCATATCAGATCAGCGGGCACCGGGCATTCAGAGAGACAAAGAGATGGACCCGGGAGGAGGCAGCCAGACTCACTCGCACTAACTCTCATGTCCTGGCACCTCCTATGTGGAGATGACAAACACGCATACACGTAAGTGCCTGGCCAAAAGCCCTAGGAAAACCCAGCAGTGCCCACAGGCTTAGACACGCGTGCCCACACATGGATACAGAGTGACCCAGGGGACAGCTGAAAAGACACCGGGGAGTTAGCTAGTCCTATGCAGCAAGCACGCTGGCTCACACCTCTGAGACAAAGACGTGGAGCCGTGATCACTGGTGCTACTGCCATTGAGCCCTTCTAGCTGCTTCTGCTTGCCAGAGGAGGGAAGCCAGGCTCTAGGAGGGCCCCAGTGAGTCACCAGCCTGATGCAATCCCTTTAAAGGGCTCATCTGCTGGTGCAAGAAGCTGATTCATGGAGGGCGTGGTTGCTGGAGGAGGAGGAGAAAGGGACCGAAACTGCAGCAGGAGGGACTGAGGTCAGATAGCTGGAATCGTTCATAGGAACTCTTCACCGTAACCCTGCCAGGTCAAGACTCCAGGGCTCTATAGGTTGAAGCGGGGTTGCTACAAAAGCGAGGGGTCTTAGAGGGAAATGAATTGTGAAGGCTGCGACAGGAATTCTGTCGTTTATTGAACCTAACCGCAGCATTCTCCGCACGAGCTCCAGAGACCGAGAAATGGGGATCAAGGAAGAGCCATTTTTCTAACCAATACACTACAACTGGCCGATCTTCCAACCACTGGAGACTCCTCCCAACCCGGCCGGGCGAGTGTAGGGCACGCGAGGTTCTGCGGAGTCGGGGCGGGGATGGTGCGTCCAGCCCAGCCTCACCGCAGGCATAGATCAGCGGTAAGTACCGCCCCTTTAGCACATCGGACTCCAATCGCTTCACATGTTTCGGCCCAGACCCTGCTCTTAACCAATCAGCCATCGGATTCTGGCCTCTTGCCTGAAGGCTTCCGCCCATCGTCAAGATGGCTCCCGCCCCCGCGCCGCGGGGCCGAGGACGCGGGCGAGGGGCGGGGCCCGGGGAGAGGGGAGGGGCTGCGGCTCGGCCCGAGAGGAGGGGGCGGTGCGTCACTTCCGTTGTCAGGTGGCGGCGCCGCAGCCATGGAGCGAGGCGGCGGTGGCGGCGGCGGCTCGGGCAGCTGCGCTGGGAGGCGGCGGTGAGCGGCTCCACGCCCCCGGCCCGGCTCCCGGCCCCCCGGGACGGAGCGCCGAGCAGCCCCGGCTCCGGGCTACGGACTATGGGCGAGCAGCGCTGAGCCCCGGGGGAAGGTGAGGGCGGGGGTCCCGGAGCGGGGAGCCTGGCGGGGGGTGCGGGCTGGGGGGGCGGGCCTCAGCGGCCGCGGCGGTGACACCCGGGTGACAGCCCGAGGCCGTCCGGGTGCGGCAGAAATGGCAACAGCGGACGCCCCGTCCTCTGCCGGAGGCTGCCCTTCCCGGGCGGCGGGGGCGGGAGCTGCCGCGCACCGGGTCCCGGGCGGCCGCGGGGAGCCTCGGTCCCGCCGCAGCCCTGGGAGGGGGGCACTGCCAGCCTTACCTGGAATCCCTCGGCCGGTGAGTGAGGGCACCAGCATCTGAACCAGCCAGGTTTTTCCCAAGAGACACCCTCCGCCTCTCCATGCTTCCGTCCCGACCCCGAGAGTGACTTGAAAGTTAGAACGAGTCCCCAGGGAGGGCCAGCCGGGGCTTCCTCCGGGAGCCCTCACCTGATGGCACGGGCATCATGGCTGCTGGGGAATTTTCGTATCCCCGGCGGCGTTCAGGTGCGGGTCAGAGCTGCCTGCCTGCCATGCTCCGTTCGGCCGGCGTTTTCCAAGGAGAGAGCCTGCTGCTGTGGTCACTGTTTCACATGCTGTGCCCCGTCAGGCCCGCCCATTCCCACGCCGCTTGGTCTCACCTTCCAGGCAGTGGGTAGGGGCATTGGGATTCCCGACACCCTGTTTTTTCTGCCCACCCCCACTCCTTAGGATGCCTAGTTGTTGGCGGAAGGAAGAGATGACAGCTGCCTTCGGTGGCAGGATAGACTTTGCTCTGTTTTAAGTCATAGGAGGAAACCGGTTGGCTTTGCTTGGTTTTGAGAGCTGTGGGGAAGAGGGTAGTCACTCTGGGCTGGGCGTGTTTCCCTCTTTTAGCTTTGCATGAGATAAGGAAGAGCAGAATATGTCATTGTAAGGCCGAAAGAATCCTTGTTTGTAAATAGTGCTTGTGAGCTGCTCCAGTGCTCCTTAAGGGCCCTGCTCTGCCAGTTTGTCAGATCTGGACAGTCTGGAGACAGTCCTCATTCATTCATTCCCCATATGACAACAACAGTGTCCTTGCCTGGAGAGGCACGGATCCCATATTATAGTGGTTAAGAGTGGGCTTTGGAGCCAAACTTCCTGAGTTCAAATTCTGGCTCCACAGCTTTCTAGCTGTGTAACCTTGGGCACATTGTTTAACCTCTCCATGCCTCAGTGTTCTCATCTATAAAGCAGGGGTGATAACGTAGAGTTGTCATGAAGATTTGAAAAGTTAACACATGTAAAACACCTAGAAACACGTCTGTCACATAATAAGAGTTCAATAAATGTTAGCTATTATTCTTATTTCAAGAAGTTCATGTTCTGGTTAAAGTAGACTGACCTGTAAACAAATAGTTGAAATGTGGTCTAAAAAAGCTGGTAGCAGGGGCCTGCCCGGTGGCACAGCAGTTAAGTTCGCATGTTCCGCTTCAGCGGCCTGGGGTTCGCAGGTTCAGATCCCAGGTGCCGACATGGCACCACCTGGCAAACCATGCTGTGGCAGGTGTCCCACATATAAAGCGGAGGAAGATGGGCACAGATGTTAGCTCAGGGCCAGTCTTCCTCAGCAAAAAGAGAAGGATTGGCAGGAGATGTTAGCTCAGGGCTAATCTTCCTCAAAAAAAAAAAAAAATGCTGGTAGCAGCAGGAACAGAGAGCTGTGGGAGCCTAGCAGAGGAAGGTGCTAGCTCAGCCTGGGTACAGGGAGGGTCCTGGGAAGGCTGGGCAGGAGTGATGTTGCTGGAGCTGCATTGAGAAGGACAGGAGGGCTTAGCCAAGTGCGAATGAGGGGGCAAGGTGTTCTGCTTAGAGAGGGAGAGACAAGCAAACTTCTAGTTCATTCCAGAAGCCTCATGTTGTTCAGTATGATGGTATGAAAGTTGACAATGTGAGGTAAGGCATTATAGGTTGACAAGGGAATGCCACATTAACAATTTGGGACTTTACACCAAGGGCAGTGGGGAACCAGTGAAAAGGTTTTAGGCAGAGGAGTGACACGATTGGATCTGAGTTTTAGAATTCTCTCTCTGGGGTCCTGGCAGAGGAGAGGAGAGACTAAAGGACTGGAGACATCTTCAGAGGCCATTGCAGGCCTCTGAGAGGAGAGTGGCACTGGGATCTCTGCTGAGAACACACTGTATGCAACCGGTGGCAGATGACAAGCTTCCTGCATTGCCCTGGGCTTCTCTGCCTGGCCCAGAAGTGCCTGGCATATGTGCCCCTCTCTTCCTGGGATTACAGGTGCTTGAGCAGCGGGGGAGGTGAGGCTGCCCTCTCAAAAGACCGGTTGCAGGGGGTGCAGCATTTTCTCCCTCAGGCCTTTAATTTGACGTTTGGGAAGGCGGCCGACTGTAGTGGTTAACAGCCTGTTTGGCTCTGCAGACAGACAGATCTAATCCCAGTACTGCTAGTCACTAGAAGTTACTTATTCTCTCCATTCCCAGCTTCTCCTCTGTAAAATGGGCATGGTAAGAGCCCCTCCCTGGTAAGTTAGTTGTGAGGATTAAGTAAGGTGTTCCAGGTCCTGCATTTAGAACACCCCGAGTAAGAAATGCTTGGTAAGTGTGAGCTTTTATTACAGGCTGTAGGAAAGAACTGCCAAGAATTAGCTGAAGCCATTAGTGGCAACTACAACTATGTCCCATTGAGCTGTCACAAGTGTCTTGAGGGATAAGAAGATCACAGAATTTTATTGTATTCTTTCTGAAAAGGAAATCTCTGGGGAGTTTACTGGTCTGTATGGGAGCCATGCGAATGATTCAGCTCAGCTCTTTAAAAGAACCACTTTTTAAAATAGAAGTAGGACTGCTGAGCAAAAAATCGTATTTTATTTTATTATTTTTTTAATCAAGTTTTTTTTGTGAGGAAGATTAGCCCTGAGCTAACATCCGCTGCCAATCCTCTTCCTTTTGCTGAGGAAGACTGGCCCTGAGCTAACATCTGTGCCCATCTTCCTCTACTTTATATGTGGGACAGCTGCCACAGCATGGCTTGATAAGTGGTGTGTAGGTTCGTGCCTAGGATCTGAACCCCAGGCCGCCAAATTAGAGCACACAAACCTAACCACTATGCCACTGGGTCAGCCCCCCAAAAATCATATTTCAAAGTATACATGGGAAAAAAATATTTGGAGTTTCTTCCATTTGTGTCCCTATTGGTGACCCTAGTCTGGTATCTGAATTAGTATTGTCAGGAAGCATCGCACACACTGATGTGTGTGGTAGCTCAAAATCCAGAACCCCAGTTCCACACGCATGAGCTGCCACGTATGGCTGGGGATGTGCTGGGTACCGAGGGCAGAAGGAGAATGGAGAGGCAGGTGCTGCCCTGGAGGAGCTTGTGGTCTAGCAGGGACTGGGCAGGCTCCTGACCAGTTAAAACTTGCATAGAGTTGGGCAAGTCTGTCACAGGAGTCTGTGCCGCATATAGTGGGAACCAGGAGGAAGTGATTCCCCTGGGGGATGAAGAAGACACTGGGGAGAACTTTGGAGAGTCCTTAGAGCTTAAACTGGATCTTGAAGGCTGAATCGCACTTTCTGAAGGCTCGTGGAGCCCTCCAGGCAGGGGAGCAGCATGGCACAGCATGAATGCGTGTTGGTGTCTGTGCACTTTGGGAACCACAAGAGGTTTTAGCACAGGGTGTGAAGGGACCTGGCTGTAGAACATGCTGGATAGGTAGGCACCAGTGCCAAAATGCTTGAACTTCTGATTTTGTTGGTGATGGGGTGCTTTGTTTTAAGTGAAGGAAATACCATTAGACCCGCATCTTCACAAGTGGCCTCCTACTGCAGGAGGAGGATGGATTCAGGAGAGAGTCTGGCGTCACTGTAGGAGGCTGTTGCAATAATCAAAGCAAGGGTGAGTGGGGGCCTGGATCAGGGCAGAGGCAGTGGGGACGGAGAGGAAGGGCAGAGGTCAGAGCTGTTTGGGGGGAGAGATCAACTGGACACTGAGAGTGTTTGGAAGTGATGGTTGAGGGAGGAGCAAGGGTGGCAGGTGACCCTGAGGTTCCTGGTTTGGATGACAGAGTGAATGATGGTGCAAATAGGATGGCTTGGGAGAAGAAATGTCCAGTGAGATTGGCCAGCTCCGTCAGTCAGCCCTGAGCACACTCTCCCAGGAGAGGATCTGTTGTGAGTCTGTGGCACCCTGTCCAGCTCCGGGCCAGGCTTCTCTCTGGTTTTGCTGGAGTCAGTGCCCTGAAGAAGGGCAGCCTCCCTCCCTTCACCTTCTTCTGCCCAGATTTGCCCAGGCAGATGAGCTTCTTCAGAGTTTTAGGAACTCAAGTGGCTGAGTCTGCAAAACTCCTGTAATTTCTTCAGCCTTCAAATGGCCCTGAAGAGCAGCCCCCTTCAGTCTGGCGTTGTCCACTCTGATTCAGCAGATGGCCAACTGATGGCATCCTGGACAGCGGCATACCCTCAGGGGAGAGATGGCTTTTCTAGTACTCCCTGGAGATCAGATCTAGAAAGACTGAAATTGGGTTTATTCAGTCCCTCTTCTCAGGAAGGAGAGGTGGCTGCCACAGGCCACCTAGGACTCCTTCACAGCCATCAGAAAAGTGAGAGGGAGCTGCCCGGGTGCCCTCATCCCCCTGAGATCTCGGGAGTGGGAGCCAGACCTGAATCTGGCTGGACTGTGGAGAGGGATGTGCTGATGGGCCTCAGACAGGCCCTTTGGAGGCTGACTCGTGCTTTCCGAAGGCTCGTGGAGCCCTCCAGGCGGGGGAGCAGCATGGCACAGCATGAGTGTGTGTTGATGTGTGTGCACTTTGAACTGGGGAGATTTTCACAGGCTTTGTCCTGTCATTTGTGGTGTCGAGAAAGTAGAAGAGAAAGTGGCCTGAGATAAGAGCATTTCTTCCTCCTCCACCTGCTCAGGTGAAACCGTAGCCTTGAAGGTGGCCCTGGGCCCCCCGCAGCCCTGCGTGTCCTCTTGGGATCTGTAATCGAGATTCGGCCGGGAAAGGATGGTACTGCTTGCTGTGATTTACTCTGTGTCTTAGAACCGCTTCCACTGTGGCACATGCACGTCTGGGTCACTTTCAGCTACATTGTGTCATCCCCAGGTGTGTGATTTATTCCTCAAGCTCTCTACTGATGAACTGAGGTTAGTTTGTCTTCTGCTCTCCCAGCAAAGCTGAAGCAACTCTCTGTATACGTAGAATTTTGCCCATCTTAGGTATCTGCAGCATAAATTCCTAGAAGAGTGTTGCTGCTTCAAAGAGTACTTTTATTTTTTTATTTATTTTTAAGAATTTGTAGAAGCTGGCCCTGTGGCCGAGTGGTTAAGTTCGCGCGCTCCACTCCAGGCAGCCCAGTGTTTCGTTGGTTCGAATCCTGGGCGCGGACATGGCACTGCTCATCAAACCATGCTGAGGCGGCATCCCACATGCCACAACTAGAAGGACCCACAACGAAGAATATACAACTATGTACCGGGGGGCTTTGGGGAGAAAAAGGAAAAAAAATAAACTCTTAAAAAAAAAAAAAAGAATTCATAGGCCCCCACCTTTTTTTCAGTGAGGAAGATTAGCCCTCAGCTAACATCTGTTGCCAATCTTCCTTTTTTTTTGCCTCCCCAAAGCCCTAGTACATAGTTCTATATCCTAGTTGTAGGTCAGTCTAGTTCTGTGTGGGAGGCTGCCTCAGCATGACTTGATGAGCGGTGCGTAGGTCCATGCCCAGGATCTGAACCAGCGAACCACTGAAGCAGAGTGCTTGAACTTCACCACCATGCCATGGGTCAGCCCCATAGGCCCCCTTGTAATAAAGTGGAGCAGCTTGATTTTCCCCCAGCAAGCAAAGGTACTCTTTTGAGGTGAGGTCCTCCTTCCTGAGGGGACAGTGAGAACCCCTTCCCCTGAGGAGGCCACAGCCCAGTGGCGGTGATCCTCTTCTGGCTGATGGCAGCCTGTCTTGGGGGTGAGTTTCGACTCCCCGGTGCAGCAGTGCACAGGCCTGTGATTTCAGAGATACTTGAGTTGTTAGGAAGCACAGAGGTTGCAAAACTGAGAAGGGCTTTTGTTGTTCAGAATGAAGCTCTCCCCTCTAAGCATGTTTACAGGCCACCAGCTACTTGGCAAAAGAAACGGAGGATCTTTAGCCTTTCAGGAGTCTGTGACCTGAGGGACCAGAAGGAAGAGAAAGTGGCCTGCACGGTGTGGTGGGAATTGGTGTGCGTGCCGTTCCTCTTGGGGTTTAGGGCAGAGCTGGTTTGAGGTTTGATAAGGGAGCAGCACCTGCTTCTAGGGAGAGGCTCGTTCATCCCCATGGGAGACTTTGGGGCTGGCATAGCCCACAGTTCGGGGGCGCTTTTGGAACCTGACTGCTGGCATCTGCCAACTCTGGAGAGCAGGAGTTTTTTTTGCACCTTTTGCAGTGGATGTGGAGCTCCTTTTTGCAGTGGATGTGGAGCTCCTGGCGTTACCGTGTTTGGGGTGAGTTCCATGGGGTATGTCCTCTTCAGACTCTTCCCCAAACAAGTCCTTCCAAGGCATAGGAAGGAACCCAGCCAAAAAAAAAGGCTCCCCACCACCTTCCAGTCCTCTGTGAAGTCCCCTGCAGTACACATTGAATCCTCACAATCTAAGGAACACGGGGTTACCTCTGTGTCACAGAGGAGAAGCCCCAGGCTCAGAGGGGTTAAGTAACCTGTCCACTGTTACACAGCCAGCAAGGGCAGAGCCGGATTGCCAGCCCACACTTGGGTGACTCAAGCGCCCATGCCATCCCATTCCTCCATCCTGGCCAGGCTCTGGCCCCAGGGAGCCCAGCCCACGTGGAATCTTGGACTCATAGAGCCATAGAGCAGGAAGGGACCTTGACAAAGCTGAAGCAGTCCCTTCTTTGCCAGAAGAGAAACTGCCACTGCCTGAGGCAAGTCCCCCACTCTGGCCCTGTGAGTAGTGGGTAAGGAGACTTTCAGCCGTGTCACCAGCACTTAAGGGCTTAGGCTCAGATCAGACCTGGCTTCAGAACCCAGTTCTGCCACTTGCTTGCTGAATGACCTTGAACAAGTCACCTCCTATCTCCAGGTATCCTCTATGAAAATAAACAGGACACATGAAATGGACACAATGCTCCTTGCTCCTAAGATCGTAATGAGGACTAGACAGGAGGTATCATGTCTAAAAGCCTAGTGCCTGGCCTGCAGTCAGGACCCGGGGCGGCCTCTGGTGAAGCCCAGGTGAGCTCTTTGCTAGCAGGTCTGTGATTGTCCCAAAAGCGGCATCATGAACCAGCCTCAGGTCTCCAGTTTGGATGGTTTGGTGGTCCTCCCAGCCCTGATGGATGCCAGGTGGCGAGCAGGAAGTTCCTTATAGGTGTGTTTGCAAGTTACCTGGGAGAAATTAAGTGTACCAGGCAGGAGTGATGGTTTTGTGCCACCCCCCGGCCCGTGCAGCCTTGCATCTGCACACAGGCCAGTACACTCGGGGCACACACGCTCACATGTGTTCCTGTGCCATACTTCCTCAGGTGTGCCTTCTCTGAGGCCCAGTCTCCCCCAATTCCATTACCACTCCTAACAATTCTAATAGGTTCAGAAAATTTTCAAATTTTTAAAAATTATTCTGGTAGTCTATGGTAAAATAGTTAAACGATATGGAAGAATAGAAAAATCTCCCTTCCCTCCTTGGGCCCCTAGTTCCACTGTCTGGAGATAGGTACTGTTAAGTTTCTTCTAGAAATTTCCTATGCATATTCAATGATGTGTACAGTCTTTTTTTTTTACCCAGATGGTATCATATGATACAAATAGTACTGCAGTTTGCTTTTTTCTTAATGTGATGTATCATAGACATCTTTGTCAGCAGGGGTGGACCTAGTCTTAAAGACCACATAGTACCCCATTGTCTGGATGGAACCAGTCCTCTCTTGGTGGGCGTTTGAATTCTTTCCTGTCTGCTTTGTGCATGTGTTGATTTTAGTGGTTTTGTCTTTTGTGATTTCTTGCTGCTCCGCGTGGTTCTGTAGGGACCCTCACGCATCTCTGTCTTTGGGGTTTTGTGTGAGTACCTCTGTAGGGTAACTCCCTGGAATGGGAACTGCTGGGCCCGGGGCACGTGCGTTTTCTTTTACTTTGTTGGCCGCAGTTTCATACCTGTCTTCTGCGCACCTGTTGGGCCTATGCAGGGGGCTCTGAGCTGGACAAGGCCCCATGCCCTGCCCCCAGGAGCTCACTCTCTCAAGAGACACAGGCAAGCAGCCGTGTGACAAGCGTGTTCCCACTGATGTGTGACAGAGTGTCGGTCACTGGGGGCTCGTGGCCCTCGGGATTGGCCGTGGCTGGCTTCTAAGCAGCTCAGAGCAGGCGAGGCTCACTGGTCTGAATGGGCCCTGAGAGTCACCCTGATGGCAAAGCCTGCGTCTGCTTCTGTAATCTTGCCCCTCTGGGCAGCCACAGCCGGCAGCATTTGGTAAAACTGCAGAAAGTGAACTGTACTGCTTACTGTCAAAGTTGTGAAATGTAATTGAATTTAATTTTTGATGAGGCAGTTAAGGAAAGGCAGTTTGCTGGCCCCAGTCCAAATTGCCTTTCTCACAGGATGATTGTAGTGATTTTTGCTGTTAAAAACAGTATAAAGAGAGAATCACATGCACCTGGGCCTGGCCGGGGCTTTCCCATCTGTTGCTCTGGAAATCTGGGCTGGAAAGAAGGAAACTTAACATTTGTCTAGTGCCTCCCACGTGCTGGCTCCTGGCAGTCCTCAGGTAGCCCTGTGCGGGGGCAGCACTCTCCCCCTCCTCTAGATGCGGAGACTGCAGAGCAGAGAGACATGCATCCAGGTCACACTGTGGACACAGAGATGGCTCTCCGACTCAGCCAGCCCTTCTGTAGTCACTTGCTGCTTTCTCCCTCCTGATTTGGGCCGTGGTGGGTGGCAGGAACCTGAACTCCACATGGGACCCCATGGCAGGCCTCGTTCCAGGGCTGACTCACTGCACAAAGCAATAACTGATGGTTTGAGCTGAAGGGCTCCCTACTCAAGTGCTCATGCTGGGGTCCCCCTCGTTGCAGGGAGGCTGGCATGACAGGAGAGGGCTGTCAGTGACTTGGTCTGCCATCACTGCAGATGGCAGAAGGGCCCCTGCAGAACCAAGGGGCCACCAAGAAGGCCTCCCAAGCCAGTGTGCTTGGCTGCTTCTCTGGGTGGGAGAAACCCGAGCAGCACAGCCCGAGAAAGAGCTATTAAGTCTGTCCCTTCCTCCTCCGACACCCACACACAGTGACGGATTATTTGTTGTCACATCAGCTGCTTCCGGAGGCCCTCGGGAGGGGTGAGCTGGTGGCTCTGAGACCAGCTGCTGAGGAAGCCCTTTGCCTGTCTGCTGGGACTGGTTTCTTCATTTCTCTTTTCCATAGAGGGGCTACCAGTCCCCCTCTGTGTGCACAGCCCCAGAGCCTTTGCCCCCAGAATCACTCTGGGACACATCTGCCTGGCCAGGGGCCTTTAGCCTCCAGTCTCTCCCCCCAGCCTTTGTGGAGGCCGCGGAGGAGCCCAGTGGGGACTTCGCAGGGCAGTGGGGTGAAGAGGGACATCACTGATTACATAATCTCCTTGTGTGTGAATCCTGCTTCTTGGAGGAGCCTGGAGCTGGACCGCCACACTGCAGACGCTGGGCTTCCTGTGAGCAGCGGGGTCTTCAACCCCCGCTGGGCCCCAGGACTGCTGCACCCAGCACGTTGTAGTCCTGCTGAGGAAAGGCGGCAGCCAGAGGACTGGTCTCGGGCGGATGTGCTGAGGGGGAGCAGGCTGGGCACAGGGCCCTCTTTCTGACCGCCCCTCCCACTTCCCACTGAGCTGAGTCACTTCCTCTCTGGCTGCTGCAGGTACTCTCCCACATGCCCAGCACAGAGCGGGCTTCAGGGGTGGGGTTCACCCTGTGCAAGGAGAGAGCTCTGGCTAGAAGCAGCCAGTTCACTCGTTACCCCCGAGGCAGTAAAGTACTGCATTTAGAGAATGATGTGATGTTATGTATTCTTGACAAATTAGAACTATACATATCCTGCATTTTAAAAATGAACAAAATCATCACTCTGTTTTGGAACAGTGACGATGACAGCACATGCATGAATCTTTGTCATCAGGGAGTCCTGGCTGAAGCCGAGGGATTACTAATCCGCCTCCCCATCCCCCCAGCATCCATCCTGAGCACAGAAGCAAATGGCTCCCAGTGGGTTCCTGGGGAGATTGCTTGTAGCCTCCGGCTCCCGCTGAGAGGGTTCCCGCCGGCCTCAGGGATGCCTGCCATTCAGACTCGAAGCAAAAGCCCGAAACAGAGCCCTTTCCAGTCAGCCATCAAGAGTCGCAGAAAACAGGCCGCAGGCAGCCTCCTCTGGCCCTGGTGAGCTGGGCCGGGGTCTCTAGGCTTTGGTTTGTCAGCAATAAAGGGGGGAAATATTTACTTTGTAAAGTTATGAGAGTTGAAGAAAATCTAGGAAACTGAGAACAGTTCCTGGCAAGCAGTAGGTACCCATAAACTGATACTTAACAAGGTATGCGCCTGGAGAGACTTGTCACCAGGGGGGTTCCCTCAGCATGGAGCAAGGCATGCTCACTGTTCACCCAGCAAAGACCTCACAGCACCTCCAGCTACAAGATCGTGTCTGATCCTTCAGTCATCCCTCTTTGACAGATGAGGAAACTGAGGCCCACAGAGGGTAGGCAACTCTCACAGATGGTAGGTGACTAGTTCAGGGTCACAAAACAAGTGAGTGATGGAAGCTGAAATTTGAACCTGGGCCTACCTGATGCCAAAATCCATCTTGCTCTCCCAATTGACATTTGGGTAACTACTCCACAGTGTGAACTATGGGCTGCAAATTCCTCTTGGTTCCTGGGGTGACTTTGTAGGTGGAGAATGGGTCTGTAGAGAAGTTGGTGGCAGTGGTAGAAGCACCTACACGTGAGTATTGAGGTGCAGTGGGATGCTTGGGCCAGGGAGGGGTGGCTGGCACTGGCGTGTTGGCTGGTAGGAGGATGTCTCAGTAACCCAGCCTCAGACTCAGCCCTATTCTCTAGAGAGACCCTGCCCGGGGGCCCTGACACACCTCCTCCAGGGACAAGCAGGGGCCCCCTCTCGCGCTGCTCACCTGCAGCTTTCTGGCTTGGCAGCTCCCTGATTCCAGGAGAATGATTGCTTATACGGAAGTCCAGAGGGTACTGTCCTCTCCATGGTTGGCATTCCTTAGAACCACCCCTGACATCATGTGGAGAAGGAGCAGCTGAGGAAGCAGTGTGGTCAAGTAGAAGGAATATGGAATCCAGATTGGAAAGCCTGGGTTCACATAGGTAAACTCTTTCAGCAACTAGCCAGGTGACTTTAGGCAGGTGTCTCAGTATTTCTGAGCCTCAATTTCTCTTTCTAGAAAATGTGTTTTGGGGGCAGGGGGCAATCAGTTATAGTCATGTATTTGAAAGTGCTTTGCAAGCTAGAAAGCTGTGTGCAAAAGTTAGTTGTGATAGTTAATGTGAGAGTGTGGGCCTCCTACATGGATTCTGATTCCAAAATTCACCATCCAAAAAGGGGCCCAGGGAATTTTCGAGGGAACTGGCAGTGCTCTAGTGTGGAGGGGGTCTGGTCTGTAAAGCACCGATCCACAAATCGTCTTAGTTGGATCGTGTGTTCAGATTTCACACCGCTTGCCTCAAGTCTCATCATTTTCATTCCAGGTATCGTCAGCTGAATGCATAGTTGGGCCAGAAGTTCTCTTTTCTGGGGGAAGCAAGAGTGGTAGGAATTTTTCTGACCAGTAGAAGGACCTTCACACTACAAACCTAGAGTGGCCAGGAGGACCTGTCACTGGTGTTAGGGGGCAGGCCAGGCTGTCACTCACATGCTCCCACAACTTGCTGCAGGAAAGCGCATCTTTTTGCTAGATTCAGCCGAAAGGGAGCTGGTCTGTCCCTTCGACAGTGAGGGGTTGGGCCTGAGCTGCAGGCACGGCATGGATGGGTCTCACTCCTCAGTGGGTGTTGCTCTCCAGCAGTGAGCACTGTCTAAGCACAACTCCTGGTGGTCAGCCAGCCTGGAACCCGCTGGCCGCAGGCATCTAGACATTTCTGACATGTGACTTTTCCTGGACAAACTATTTCCAGCATCGCTACAGCCTGTTTACCTACAGCTGTGACACCCCATCTCTGGTCCTGGATTCCATCTCCTGCCATGAGCTGGTGGACCATCCGTACTTTCTCTTGGGTCCTACTCCAACCTGTGGCCTCTAGTTGGGTGATCTCTTTCCCCTGTCCCAATATGGGCTTTGGTGCCTTCTGGGTGCATAGCAAACAGTTCTGTACTCTGTTTTCTCATTCAGCATTTTGGCAGGCACTGGGCAGAGTGCAGGGAAAGCAGAGGTTGTTCCCTCAGCCTGCGATGGGGGCAGTCAGGCAGATAAATCAGTGGTTATGCACAGCAAGAGGGGACAGAGGGATGCTCAGGTGCTCTGGGAGCTAGAGGAGGAAAGGTGACACCAGTGAGGACTGAGGGAGAAGGAGGAGCCAACCAGGGAGGGGAGGGCACGGCAAGGGTGTTCATGGCACACTCAGGGAATTGTGAGTCATTTGGTGCGGCTGGATGTAGGGGGCATGTAAGGGCGGTGAGGGTGAGGCTGGAGAGGTAGCCTGGGTCTAGCCAGGCTCACTGAGGAGTTTGGGTTTCTTCCTGAAGACCACGGGAGCATTGGAGGAACCCCCCACCCCCACCCCAGCAGAGACAGACAGAGATACTGCAGGCCCACGTCCCTGAGCAGAGGAGGAAGTGCAGCCTGCTGGAATCTGTCTGTCCAGCTCCAAATACACAGGTGGCTGAGGAGGTGTCTTCTGATGGAGTCGTTCCTTCTTCCTTCCTGATCAGCCTCATGGGGAACAGAGCCCCACTGTCTTGCACCCGTTGCAGAGAAACCCTTTGAAAATGTGCTGCAGAAAGACGCCACCAGGTGGCAGACCTGGAGATTGTACAAAGGCCTCATTTTTTTCCCATTCCTTTAGCACAGTGTTTGGGAGGGAGGAAGGGGGACATTCAAGACTGAAGTCCTGTTCATGCTCGGATAGCTCTGCCCGACAAGTGTGAGATTCCGCCGTGGGCTGTGCACCCACATGAACTCCCTGGACACACATTCCTCCAGGGTCTTGGGAGCTATTCCAGCCAGTTGTACTTTCTCCTTTGTCTCTGGGGACCTGAGAGTAAATTGCAGACATTATGACCTTTTACCCCCAACACTTCAGCATCTATCACCCAAGAACAAGGACATTCTACTATATAACCAGAATACAATTTTCAAATTCAGAAAATTTAACCGATATAATACTGTTATCTAATATACAGTCCATGTTCAGATTTTGCCAGTTGCCCAGGCACGTCCTTTATAACTTTTTCCCCTGGGATCACCCATCACATTTACTTGTCATATGTCTTTAGTCTCCTTTAATCTAGACTAGTTCTTCAGCCTTCCTTTAACGATCTGACATTGATGTTTTTGAAGCATACAGGCCTGTTTTGTTGAATGTCCCTCAACTTGGGTGTGTCCCACGATCAGATTCAGGTTATGCCTCATTGGCAAAAACAAATAAAATAACGTAAGTGATGTCGTATCCTTCTAAGTGCAGCTTATCAGCAGTGCCATGATGTCGGTTTGTTCTCTTATTAGTGATGTTAACTCTGACCATTTGGTTAGGGTTACAGCTTGCTTTTTTCTTTAATTGAGGTACATTTACACACAGTGGATTTTACAGATCTTTTTACTGTACAATTCTGTCGTTTTGACAAATACATACACCCGGAGTCACATCCTTTTGATTGTAAAGGTGTACAGGCCAGTGTACGTGCTCCGTCCCCGCCCTCAGTCCTGCTCCAGGAGATCTTGGACTGGAGGCACTAGGTCTTAGTTCCACACTCTTCCCCGCCCCAACTGACGTATTGAAGGAGCCATTGGGGTGGCCTCATCATCGTAGACCATCCCTTCTTGTGCCTTCAGTTGATAATTGCCGGCTGGTGCTCAACCTCTGCTCCCCCATAGACCAGTGAACAAAACGAGGATGAGATGCTGTGTGCCTCTGCCCAAAAGAGCAGACCCTCCCCTTGACCCACAAAACAGCTGTCCTCTGCCCTCTACCACCAAGTGTGCACCTGGCACTGTCCAGAGCCCTCTGCCTCCTCAGCAGCTCAGCTAAGCCACAGGCCTCCTCTCTCCCCCACACCGAGCTGAACGTGTTGCTCAGGCTGGCCATCAGACTCCCTAGGCCTGTAGTCTCAGGCCAACAGACAGCAAGTTCAAGGTCTCTTAAGCCTCAGTCTTGTTACCCTGCTTCTTCTGCACCACCACCCCCAACTCAGTGCCTAGCTATCCCTTTCTCCTTGGGCAGGAGAAATTCAAAACTACTCTTTTTAAGCTAATGATAGCACACTTTATCAAATGCTTACAATATGCCAGTACATGCTCTGCTAAACCTTTTGTATGGATCATCTATTGGTCCTCTGACCACCCTTGTAAGGTAGACATACTCTGTGTTTTGTAGATACAGAATAAGTCCCTTGTCCAAGGTCTCATCGCTATTAAGGGATGGTGCTGGAACCAGGTCTGGCTTACTCCAGAACTCTTGCTCTGACTCAGAGGTTCCCAACGAAGGTGGCTTATGTGGGTCAAGATGGTGATGCCTTCAACCTGAGGGTGACTGGGCCAGACAGAACAGCTGAGTCCCTCAGTCTTTTCACCCCAAAGTGCCATGCAAATGTTTCCCTTTGTGTTGTGACATGAAAAAGACTGAAACACAATGCTCTAACCACATTGTTCTGCTGCCTTAGTGTCCTAGGGGCACAGACTGTCCTCTGCCTCCCATCCTCTGCCTCCCTCCTGGAGTCTGGTGCCCATCTAGACACACAGACTCTGAACACGTGTGTGGCAGACAAGCTCGAGGCCAGGAGTGGGTGGGAGCTCCGTGCTCATTTCTAGGTGCTGGGTGGCCTGGACCAAGGTGCAGGGTCCGTGCCTTCAGTAGACACTGCCAGGAGTACAGACCAGAAGTCAGGCCTGCGTGGTTCAGGAACTTTTTGTTTGTTTTGTTTCATTTTGATGGAGCCAGGAAACATGAGGGTGGGGATAGGGGTTGCTGACAGGGAGAGCTTGAATTGTGACGCCATCGGCTTGGTCTGATCATGCAGTATAGACACAATCCTTTGGCTCCTAGCAGGCATTGGAAGCTGCTGACATGTCGTGACTACCAGCTGCTGTCGTCGTCACACACACGCACACACAGACAGCGAGTAGTGCCCTGGGCCGAGGCCCACTCTTGGCTCTGCAGGGACTGCCCTGGCACTCTGCCTTCACCGTGGTTTGTAGGGTCACTCATCTCTCCAGGAGCCCAGAGGTTGCAGCAGGAAGCCTAGGACCACGTGGAGTGAAGAACTTCCTGCACATGTGGGCAGGCCCCGTCACTGCCCCTCATATTTGTGGGGGATGGGGGCTGGCTCTGGCCCTGTGCATGTGTGAGTGTCCTGGGGCTGTCTGTCTGCGCCCCTGTGTGGAGGCCTGTGGGGATGCTTCTGGGTGTGAGTGCCAGGCCCTCCTTGCCTTGGCCAGCTACTTTGCACTCAGGTGGAGCTGAGGAAAGGCTGAGCTGGGAAGGCCTCAGAACCACCTCTCTCTGCAGCCACCTCCTTTTGGGGTTGCTGGTCCGTCCCCTGTGTTGAACCTTGCCCTGCCATAGGGTGCTCTGCCTGGCTTTACCCCACCTACCTGCCTGTACCCTGTCACACTACATCCCTGAACGCGGCATCATAGGCCTTAGAACCTTAAGTGTTGCCAGCGTCCTGGCCTTCGTGCCTTCTGGGAGAGCTGGGCCCCCATTGCCCAGCAGCTTTGGATGAGATGACCTTAACCCCCAATTGATAGGGTAGGACAGGCATCCCCTCCTCTGGGCCTGCTGTGGTGGCTGTCACAGAGCTGAGACCCTTTTATGCTGAGGCCCTCATCTCACTCCCCAGGCTGGGCCAGGCAAGCGGAAGCCCCTGCTTTCAGAACCAAGGAGCAGAGCCCCAGCCTGCAGGCAGCGGGGTGCCAGGCTGGCTTCTCTGCCAGTGCTTCCCTCCCGGTCTCCCCACTGCCCCTTGTTGCCTCACTGAGCTTCCTATTGAGGCCAGGTCCTAAGGGGACTGGTGCTGACTTGGGAGGATAGCAAGTGGAAGAGTTGACAGATTTAAAGCTCCAGAGGCTTCTCACCCAGGACTGCTGAGTCCCTGGGGAACTGAGCAGTGGCCCAGGAAACACCAGGCAAATGTCTTCCCTTAGCCAGGCTGGGCCAGGGCCCTTCAGGCCAGCCTGAGGACCAGTGTCTCTGGAGGGGGCTGGCCCCAAGTCCTTCTGAGACCAGGGTAGCCAGAGCTTCCACATCGCAGTCTCACTGTGAAACTGGGATCCCTCAAAGCAGCCTTTCCCATGGGAGCATTTGTGGACCATTTGCAGGTGTGTCTCTGGAGGGACCATGTCAGGATGATTTGAGAATGGGGTGCACCCTCCCTGTGCATCAGCAGGGGAGTGGGGGAAGGAGGGTCTGTGCTGGGGGTTTGTTCTTGCTGTCTCACCAGTGAGCCTGCAGCAGCTTTCGGTTTCCCAGGCCTGCCTCTTCACGCTGCTTCCTTGCTTCCGCCAGCTCTGAGGGGCATGAAGGGATGCTCAGGAAGGGAAGCAGTCTTGCTCCCACTTCCCCTGCCAGCATCTTTTCCCTCTCTCTGCCCGTCTGCTGCCAACCTTCTGTCTGCCTACATTTTGGAGCAGTTCCCATGCCGTTTGCTTGAGCTGAATCCTGAGCAGGGTGGGAGGGGTCAGGCTGAGCCCACTCATTGTCTGTGCTGCAGCTGCTGCCGGCA
Organism: Equus asinus; assembly: GCF_041296235.1. Classification (NCBI taxonomy): domain Eukaryota; kingdom Metazoa; phylum Chordata; class Mammalia; order Perissodactyla; family Equidae; genus Equus; species Equus asinus. Next base: position 86,223,072 of record NC_091794.1, read on the forward strand.
AACTGTTGTCTAGACCGTGCCTGTGCGTAGGCGCCCAGGCAGTGACTACACAGATGTGAGGACGCCTCCATGGTGCTCTCCAGGGAACCGGGAAGAGAGAAGAGACTTAGTGCTCCAGGGAGGATGGAGAACAGGGCCAGAACGGTAGTGAAGCCAACTTCTCTACTAGGGCCGGGCCAGCTCGGGAGCCGCCTGAGGCACACAAGCACAGGGCTGCCGACGCAATGAGAGCCATCACCAGCTGGAGGGAAGGCACTACCCACTCAGAATAGCTGCTCGGCCAGGCACTAGGGGTGCAATCTTTTTTTCCTGTGGAAGTTTTAGTCTAGTGATGGGGGGCAGACATTAAGCATATAAACACACAAATACATAATCATAAAAAAACGGAAAGTGGTCTGAAGGAAAGTTGTAGGATACCAAGTGAGACTGATTGGGACCCACTGGTGTGGGGATATCGAGGAAAGCTTCTCTGAGGAAGTGGTATTTAAATTGAGAAGGATGCACAGAAGTTCCCCAGGCAAAGAGCAGGAACACTGTTCCAGACACACTACTGCCCACGTTTTTAAGATTTTTTTAGAAGCAGTTTCATTCTTCCCTGCTTTTGTTTGAATGACTTTGAACCTGCTTCCAGCATGAGCCTTTTTGGCAGAAGTCACGGCCGAGTCTACTAACCATGGCTTCTGCTCCATTTGGGGACTTTCAGGGCCTACTGAGTTACATGGTCCTCGTTACTCTCAGAATGAAATCACGGGTCTGCTCCTCGGTGGCACAGCTCTGAAAACACATTGCAGCTTGATGGGAGGCAAGCCTGGCAGGTTGGACTAGACATGCAGCAGGTCCTCTCTCCTACTTTCCGCTTCACGGCGTGGACTCAGTCTTCTGGGGGTTAGAATAAGGGCCAAAATGGCAACACGTGAAGATTTAACCTAACTAGTGAACATGGACCTGTTCTCAGAGTGGGGAAGGCCTTCCAGGAATAACAGCAAAAAACAAACTAAAGAAGAAAACAACTATTTGACTACATAAAAATTTAATCTTTTTTGGGGCCGGCCCTGTGGCTGATTGGTTAAGTTCGTGCATTCTGCTTCAGCAGCCCAGCGTTTTGCCGTTCAGATCCTGAGCGCGGACATGGCACCACTCATTGGGCCATGCTGAGGCAGCGTCCCGCACAGCACAACCAGAGGCACTCACAACTAGAATATACAACTATGGACTGGGGGCTTTTGGGGAGAAGAAGGAAAAAAAAGGAAGATTGGCAACAGTTGTTAGCTCAGGTGTCAATCTTTAAAAAAAAATTAATCTTTTTTTAAATTAAAAAAGTTAAAAGATCAAGAAAAAACTACATCCTAGGTCAGTTACAGTCTGAATATATAAAGAGTTCCTAAAAATCAATGACTGATACACACATAGCAGTAAAAAAAAATAATGAAAGGAGAAAACAATATGAACTGGAAATTCATAAAGGAAATAATGCACAGAACCAGTATGCATGTGAAACAAGTTCGACTACATGAATAGTTAAACTATGAATTTAAGCAATGATAGACTTTTTATTACCCATCAAATAGGCAGTTTTTAAAAATAAGGAAATAGTCCTGGTGCAGTTTCTGGGACTGTCACCCACACTGCTGATGCAGTTGACACAGCATCCCTGAGAACAGCCCAGCAGGGTGTGTTCAACGCCTTTCAATCTGTGTACCCCATTTGACCCTGCAGTGCCACTTCTTGGAATTTATCCTGAGCAAGGGAGACAAGTATGCCAAGATCTATGTGCATAACGGTTAATAAAAATATATAAAAAGTGGAGAGAACCTAGATGTCCCTAAATAGGGGTATAGCCCAACAAATCATGGTAACAGTATATTCTTACCAAAGAGACTGTGTGGCTATTTCAAGTGATGCTACAGAAGAACATTGTCATGCAGCAACGTTGATTATGGTATTTTGTTTTGTTTTTTTTATGGCTTTATTGATATATATTTCACCTACCATAAAATTCACCCTCATAATGTATTTTAGGTGGGAAAAAAGGAAGCTTACAAAATGGTATCACAGTGTGGTCGAAATTTCTGTAATAATGAAAACTGTACATAAGTGCACACGCAGACAGACACCCACACGGGAAAGTCTGCTTGAACGTTGACAGCCAATACTTCAGGGTGGTGAGATTGTGGGTACCTTATTTTCCATTTTTGCATATTTGTATTTTCTAATGTTTCTGCAGGGAATGTCAATTACTTTTGTTTGAAGAAAACATACAGAAGTTTAGGGTTCAGTGTTCCCGAGCCCTTTGTGGAAGAATGAAGGCCACACTCCTGACGTGGCCGTGAGGCCCTCTAGGTCTGGGTCACCTCTCGCCACTCCCTGCCTCGCGCCGCACACTCCAACAGCAGCTGCTTATGTTGCTTATGTGCCATTTCTTACCTGTGTGCGTTTGCTCACCTGGGTCCATCTGCCTGGGATGACCTTGCCCCTTGCCCAGCCCACTCCTGTGTCACCTCCTCAGAGAAGTTTTCCCTGTGACCCCTCAGCCACACTGGGCCAGGGACCTCTCCTTGGGTTTGGGCAGCGGCCATCCCTGAGCATCCCTCTGACCCTCCACCTTCCCTGTGTGGGACTCACTGTGTACATCTGTTTCCTTGCCCCACCTCCAGGACACTGCTTTCCTGAGGTGTTAACTATAGAGAGCTAGAGGGAGCAACTCTTTTTTGGGTTTTTTATCCATGTCTAGAGGTTAATGTCACCTTTCATTTTAACTCTGGAGCAGATAAGGATCACCAGGCAAATCAAAGTGCTCAGCAATCTCCACTGGTGTCTTTTAACTGGCTCTTAAATGTACAATATATATATTTTTAAAGTAATTAAAGAAAAATGTGAAAATAGAGAGGGAAGAGAGAGTAACCCCCCCATTGACAACTTTGGGGGGCTCTTCCATCTCAGAGGCTCTGTGAGTTAAGGAGAGTTTGAGAGGAGCTCCCCAGGGCAGTCATCCTCACATGTCATGGGCAGAAGCAGCCCTGGGCCTCATGCTCACCGTGCCATTTCCCAGGGCCCGCTCCCCGCCACCCCCAGAGAGCAGATCAGTGGGGGTTCCGTGGGACCCATGAACCAGCAGCTCGGACCACGGGGCTGTTGGTATTTGGGAGGAAGCCCTCACTTGGGAAAGTCTCCCTAAAGTACATCCACCTATAGTCCTGCTTAGTCCCAAGTCGAGGAGCCGTGGTTCTTTGTCACTGGGCACCTTGGATGCTCCTCTGGGAGGGGGAGGAGGTGGCAGCAGGAGCAGCAGCGGCAGCTATGTGACGCATCCCTGAGTCAGAGACTCGCAGGCTGGGTTAGCATAAGGAAACTCGCTGACTCGCTCAGTGAGAAGGATCTTTCTCTCTCGTCTAGAGCTGAGAATGAAGCGGAGAGCATCAGACAGAGGAGCTGGGGAAACGTCAGCCAGGGCGAAGGCTCTAGGAAGTGGGATTTCCGGAAATAATGCAAAGAGAGCTGGACCGTTCATCCTGGGTAAGCCTCTGACCACAGGGTGAGTGGGGGGGCTGGGAGCTGGGGCAGGTGCACTGGTGTGCATTCTGATCTGTGGACACGCACAGTGCCACACCCACCAGCGTGGGATCCTGACCAACCCTCAGCCTGGACCTAGTTTCGCCACTTTACATGTAGTCTGTTTGTGCCTGTGGAAGATCTGGAGCCTTAGGTCACTCTGTTCCAAGAGGTGTCATTTTGTTGTAGCTGATCAGCCTTAAATCAGTCTCAGCTGAGAACTAGACTGTCTCTTCCCCCAGAGAATCCTGTAGTTGCCCCCAGGATGTCGCCCACAGGACTTACTCAAGCTGTGTTAGAAGGTCCCTCATCCAAGGCACTTCTATGACCATTCTGGGAAGGCATGGTTAATTTCACAAAGCATTTGGTATAGCCCCCCCAAACTTCTTGTGAAATTGGCAGAGAAATCCTGTAGAGTTGGGTGTTCCCAGTGGTCCAGAGGAGCAGCGGGGCCTTTCTGAGTGATGTCAGAGGCCTGGCAAATCCAGATTACTTGTGCTCAGGGTTGCAGGTGGAGTGGGCTTTGAGGACCCCAACTCTCCTAGCAGCCAGAGTCTGGGTGTGAGTTTTGCTTTGGGACAACGTCTTGGACTTATGGGCACAGGACAGTTCCACCTCCAGTCATGCAGCAGAGGGTTATTGATGCCTACTGTGTGCCGCGTCTGTGCCGTGTGCAGGGATGCAGCGGTGAAAGAGACAGACGAGCTCCTGCCCTCACTGGTCTTCACATTCTATGCTCAAGTGCTGCATAACAACGTTTCTGCCAACGTAGACTACGTATATGACAGTGGTCCCAAAAGATTAGCACCGTATAGGCTAGGTGTGTAGTAGGCTATACCATCTAGGTTTGTGTAACTACATTCTGTGATGTTTGCACAATGACAGAATCCCTAACGACACATTTCTTAAAACTCATCCCTATCGTTAAGTGACACACGACTGTAGTTGGAAAAAGAAACAGTAAACAATATACAAGATCCTCACCGGGGGCGGTAAGTGCCTCGATGAAAGTAAACAAGATGATGTGAGAGTCAGAAGGGCCTAGAGATAGTGTAGACAGGGGAGGGTCTGTGTGAGGAAGTGACATTTGAGCTGACCACCGAGGATGAGAAGGAGCCAGCCATGTGAAAAGCAGGAGAAAAGCATTCCAGACAGAAGGAGCAGCAAGTGCAAAGGCCCAGAGACAGGAAAGGGCTTAAAATCTTAGGAATAAGAGCCCAGTGTAGCTGGAGTATGGTCAGGGGAGTGGGGAAGCAATCGGAAAGGTGGACAGGAACCAAATCATGCAAGACCTTGGAGGCCAAAAAAGGAGTTTCGCTTATACATTAAGAGCAGTGGAACACTGTTAAGGTTTTTAGCAGTACAATAGCACTGTGACATTATCTTATTTGTGCTCTGAAAGCTATGGCAGAGTGCTGTCACAGGACAATGAGCAGTGTACATCTCCAGAAGTATAGAAACTCCCAAAAGCTGGTACTGGACAGGGGCCGGGTGGCTGTATCAGACCACAAGGGGAGCCTGTTAACGCTGTCGCCTCCTGCGCCCTCTCCCTGGAGTTGCTGATTCAGAGGCTCCAGGTTGCAGCTGGGATCTCTTTTTTTAACACGTGCTCCCCAGCAATTCCAGCATGCACCCACCATCGAACACCCCTCTCTTTGGGAAATGTGCCTGTAAAAGCCAGGTGTACCTCAGGCCGATGCACACTTACTCCTCCATTTGTGGAGGGGAAACCTTGAGAACTCTCCACCAGGAGGCTGAGGGGTGAGTTCAGTGGATGTGATCCGTGGTGCCCTCCTGAAGAGAAGATCTAGCCAAAAGACCAATTGGTGACATGGCACCACCATAGACAGGGCCTCTGAAAAGTAAGCTGGTGGCTCTCTGTGCCATAGGTCCCCGTCTGGGCAACTCACCGGTGCCAAGCATTGTGCAGTGTTTGGCTAGGAAAGATGGCACGGATGACTTCTATCAGCTGAAGGTAAGTGAGGCATCAGGGTTGAGGGAGGCTGGGGACCCAGGGACCATCCTGCCAGCCCGGCTCCGCCCTCCTCTCCACCTTCATACCTACACCACTTGTGAACAGGAGTATCGCTGTCTCTTCCCAGGAAGCAGTCAGTTCACACAGTCTCGCTCTGAACAACTCCTGGTTTAAAGAGCTTGTCTGTGCATAAATTACATTGCCGTCACATTAAGAGAAACTTTCACTTCGTACGAGCACGTGTGAGTGTGTGCAAGTGTCGCATGGTAGAACATGAACCCCTTCTTTGCCCGTTCTAGTCATTCTGCTTTGTAAAGTAAGGTTTTTGGGTTTTTGTTTTTTTTGTGTGTGTGCCCTCCTAAAGATCCTTACCCTTGAGGAGAGGGGGGACCAAGGAATAGAAAGCCAGGAGGAGAGGCAAGGCAAGATGCTGTTACACACCGAGTACTCTCTGCTTTCCCTCCTCCACACGCAGGATGGCGTGGTTCACCACCATGGGCTCTTTCAGGTGAGTGGCAGAGGGGGCTGCCTGTGCCCCTTCCCCCTGGCCCCACACCCTGCCTGGCTCCCAGGACTGGCACTTGCTGGGGCCACATCTGTACTGTGAGCAGCTCACCCATGCAGCCCCCTAGTCTCCCTGCACGCTGGGAGGGCTGGGGGTCAGGCTGGGATCCTGCTAGCTGCTCCAGCACTCCTGCTGTGATGGTCACAGCCCAGCAGAATGCACAGAGTTTGCATCTTGCAGGCTTTCTTTGAAGAGCCACTTTTCCAAGATAAAAGAAAAGCAGGAAGTTATTTAAAGACACAAGAGCTCTTTCTAGTTGTGGGCCAGGCCCCGCTGGAAGGGAAGGAAATGAGGAAGACTGGGCATTTGGGCCACCTGTAGATCTCTGTGGTTGTTTTTGGTGCCAGCAGTCCTTTTTCCTGCCCAGGCATTTCAGTTCATAGGTGTCCCTGAGCCCCATGCTCAGTTGTTCCAGGTCCCTTAAGAAAGGTACCAATTAGCAACTTGTCCCCTGAAAAGAGCTCTCCTCAGGGCAGGACTGCAGTGTGTCTCCAGAAATGAAGAACTGGTTCAGCGTGCCTGGGGGGACTCCTGCTTAGGCCTCCCCTGGCAGAGCTTCTGGAGCCTCAGCCAGGTCTGCTGGCCAGGGCCCACTCTCGCGAGGATGGACCTGGTGCTCAAGAGGCAGCGCGGTGCAGGGAGGGCACACGGGTTTTGGAACCAGCAGTCCTGATTCAGGTTGTATGACCTCAGGCAGGTCACTTCAGGTCCCAAGCCTCAGACTCGTCATCTGTAAATGGGGTAATGACAATAGTGCCTTCCTCGTAAGGGGTGGGGAGGATGAGTGAGAGAGTATGAAGCACCGAGCTGCCTCTGGTCACCGTTGTCGTTATTTCAGGCAATAAGAGCTCCTTGTTGGCTCGATTTCCTGAAGTGACATAAATGGAAAACGCTTCCCACCCCACGCATACACCCCACCGAGGGCTTTATTCTTAGATGTGCAATTAGAGGCAACTCTGAAAATGGGAGAGTTTCCCTTAAACATGAGGTCAAACTGAGGGTGATTGGGATTTCTTAGTATTTCCTCTCTGGTTACTTCCAGAGCTTGGCCTGTCATTTTGATAAGAGAACCTGGGTGATAAGAAGTATTTCTAGAGTCACTCTGTGTGCCAGACACTGTGCTGGCCTCTGAGGAAGAGAGCATAAGACGTGCAATCCTGCTGTTAAGGAGAAACATGGGTATTCAGTCCCTAGGAGTTCCCCAGAGGCAACTGTCAGTCTGCTGGGGGTGACACCGAGGGCTTCTTCGAGCTAACAGGATAAAAGTCCCTGTGTTGTCCCTGGTTTTTGTCTCACTGGAAGTCCTTTTTCAACAAGGAAAATTAGTCCAGAGCTTGCAGCCGTGGTGGTGGTAGCACTCAGTACCCACTTACTGAGCCCTGGCTGGGGCCAAACTGAGCACTTAGCATGGGTCATCTTATTCTCAGCAACCTGTGAGGTAGGGGTTGCCAGCTCCCTTTACAGATGAGGACCCAGTGGTTTGCACGGGTTGGGGGAACTGCCCTGGGTCCCACAGCTAGCATGAGGTAGAGCTGGGGCCCAGACCCAGCTGTCAGGGCCCAGAGCTGTGTTCTTACGTGGCTGCCCACAAGTCCTGCTTCCAAATGAAAGCAGTTGTCTTAGACACACAGACCACTTGCACCATCTTGCACATTGGGAGGAAGTTTACATTGATTGTTGCTGGAATCCCTGAGAGTGCCGTGGAGGAGAGAGGCCCCAGAGCCCTGGGTTTGCTACCTGCACCCTTGGCTCAGAGGGCCCTTTGGCTTTAAATGCCCAGGCCGTATCTGAACATTTGCATTAGGATCAAAGCATGAAGCCTGAACTGGAGCTGCATACCTCAGCCCCTGGCCGGGCCTGGCATTGGTACACTAGAAGCTGAGCATTGCTTAGCAGCCCCATGTTCCCTGCTGCCCAGGCCCCAGGCCTCCACCGCCCGCACACATGCAGGCTTGTTCCAGGCTCTCTCATTGGTTTGTGTATCCACCTCCAGGGGAGAGGCCCTGGCCCTGGCCCTGGCCCTGCTGTGCCCGCAGCCAAGCCTAGTCTGTCCCTTGCCTCCCAGGACCGCACCTGTGAGATTGTTGAGGACACAGAATCCAGCCGAATGGTTAAGAAGATGAAGAAGCGCATCTGCCTCGTCCTCGACTGCCTCTGTGCACACGACTTCAGCGACAAGACGGCCGACCTCATCAACCTGCAGCACTACGTCATCAAGGAGAAGAGGCTCAGCGAGCGGGAGACTGTAGTGATCTTCTACGACGTGGTGCGCGTGGTGGAAGCCCTGCACCAGGTGAGCTCGGCCCCTCGTAGCGCCCTCCTCCTCTGGCCTGGGAGCATCCTGGGCCCCATGTGCCGCAGAAAGCCACCCTTCTTGCTGCTGCTCAGCAGAAGCAGCTCAGTCTCACCTTACTCGGGTGTGCTTTGCCCCTGAGAGTGTCCTGAAGGAAAGTAGCCGGCTGACAGTACACAGATGAGGCACATGCTGCAGGCCTCAGCCCGTGCTCCTGTGTGGGCTGCCCGGGCAGCATGGCAGAGCCCAGCACGGTAATCCCCCATCAGTCAAGAGGCTAAACTGTGGTCTCCCAGCTCGGATGACAACTGTGAGATAGCCACCAGTGGCAGCCACAGTCCATCTCTGAGCTTTTCCGAGGTTTGGAGTGTCCCATACCCCGAGGTCCAGGTTAGGAGAGCCTGGGCCTCTTCCAGGCACACAGCTCCTGCAGGCTGAGCCCGCATTACTTGGTCACCAGAACCATGAGAGTTCATCTCTGACCTCAGATCCAGGCAGGGTGCTTGGGGGTTTTTTGGTTTGATGTTTGATAAAGGCAGAGAGAGGAGTGGTTTTCCCCATTGGATGTTGGCGCGAGGGGAGAGAGAGCTGGGCAAACTGCCCTGGGTGGGCAGAGACTGCCGGGGTCACCTTTCACCCCGTTGGTACACATGGTTATGAGGCCTTAGAATGGTCCTGACCTGTCTGTGGCTTACAAATCCAGGCCCAAGCCTAAAGGGACATGTCACAGAGCTTTTTCCTTCCTTCCCAACACCTGGAAAGCCCACATCTTACAGGCTGGGCCCATCCCGGCTCTCACCTTCAGGGTACAAACCACGTGCCTGTTGTTTTCCAGAAAAACATTGTGCACAGAGACCTGAAGCTTGGGAACATGGTGCTCAATAAGAGGTAAGATTCACTTTTCTTCTTTCATGCTGTAACCTTGGGGTTGGCACAGGCTACATGCTGCCACTACCCAGCGCCCTGCGGTGTCCCCATGAGGACTCTGACTCAAAACAGCCCAATTCCCCCAGGAATCCCATGGGGTGGAGGATGGGATGGCTGCTTCCGCCTCTTGCCACCTGGGAACATGGTGCTTGCTAAGGGGAGCCTCAAGGGTCCCGAGAAGGGAGCTCTGGGAAGGATCTCAGAAGTCCTCCCTGGTTCATGCCTAGTGGGTGCTCAGAAAATGACTAGAAGAAGTGGACAGGGGCCAGCCCCAGGAGCATAGTGGTTAAGTTTGGCAAGCTCTGCTTCGGTGGCCTAAGTTCATTCCCCAGGAGCCGATCTACACCATTTATGGCCATGCTGGGATGGCGTCCCACATACAAAATAAAGGAAGATTGGCAACAGACATTAGCTCAGGGCAAATCTTCCTCAGTAAAAAAAGAAAGAAAGAAATGAACAGGTGGGAGAAGAAGTGACAGATGAGCCAAAGGAGGCCCTGTCGGAGGTCAGGTTCCCAGGAGACAGACTCTGAGATGGGTATGCAGGAGGTTTACTGGGGGTGCTCTCAGGGGAGAGCGGGGCACCGGGCAGAGAGAGAGAGGCTGAACTGCAGTGCAGTCATGACAGGGCCTCAGCTGGAAAACTCGAGAGCCAGGTAGCCCTTCAGATGTTCCAAATCCAGGCAAGGGGGCGCATGGCCCTGTACCCCCACGGTGACCAGCCACTGAATGCAGACTCTGCCCAGGGTGGGGCATAGCCTTGGCTAAGGGAACTTCCCAGGGAAGGATACAGCCACTAGCGGTCAGAACACTCCCAGCAGCGGGGAGAGGGCGTCTCCATCTTGGAGAGGATCTGGGTGGCTCAGTCCAGCATCCTCAGTGAACCAGGTGGCAGAGGAAGATCACGCAAGGCCCCTGTCTCAGGCTATCACCCCATTCAGGCAGAGGGTCTGGGCCTCTCCAGGTGATCTAGGGCAGCAGTAGAGGGACACCAACTGTGCAGGGACCCAGGACTGACAGGAGAGCCACCACAATCCCAGGAATGCAGGGCTGGGAAGGGCACCCCTCTCTCACCTCCCTCTCATGTCCAGGAGTTGAAGTGATTTGGAGGGCTTGCAAGTGGCAGGCAGCACAAATCTCACAGCAGAAGCTGTGCGGGGGGTGATCTGTTCCGTAATGTGGTTGCCCACCCAGGAGGGTTCCTGGGCCCATTGTCCCTATGAAGTGGCCAAAGCCACAGCAGTCGCAGGAAAAGAAGCTGCAGGGAGAGGGACCTCGGGAGAGGGGCACAGGGGCCCAGACCCTGCGGTGCCAGCCTGAGAAGCCATCGGGAGGGGGCTGCCATCAGTGGCCCAGCTGGCTCCACTCTTCTGCCAGCACCACTGCTGCTGTGGCAGGCAGTGCCCAGAGCTCACAGTCTGATGGGGCGATGGCCTGAGAGCAGATAGCACTGTTTTGAGGACCAGCGTGCAGAGAGAGGGCTGGGGGCCACCGGAGGGGCCAGAGGCTCTACTGTCTGAGTCAGCCTGTGTGGGATGAGTAAGTATTTGCCTGCCTGAGAGTGAAGTGATGAAAACCTGACCCGTCGGCTCCACAGGGAGGCGGGAAGGAAACGGAAATTCCAGGGCAGCTGGGACCCTTGACTGGCCGCGTGAGAGAGTTCAGGAAGCCAGGGAAGAGCAGGACTTGGGGGTCTGACCTGCTCCCAGCCCAGCACTGCCTCTTACTTACCCTTGAGGCCGGAAGAGTTTGTTTGTTTGCTGATTTATTCATTGATTAGTTCATTCATGTCTTGAGAAGCTGCTGTGGTACCAGGGCTTCTCTGAGCTTCCATTTCCTCATCTATGAAAGTGGAGATTAGACCTCCTTGCAGAGAGTGGCCGAGCCATGAAACTGCCTGACGGGGTCTGGCCCATCATACGTGCATCCTCCTGCCCGACCGGCCAGGGACTGGGGGCCCAGCTCGCTCGCTTCCCCGTGGCGCTGAGGCCTGCTGTGTGTTGAGAGGCCGATGTGGACACCAGCAGCAAGGCCAGCAGTGGTGCAGCCACAGCTCTGGATTGCAGGAGGAGGGCGGCTGGTGAGGAAACTGGCCATCCCAGCCCTGAGAGCGTGTCGTCTCCTTGTTGGGAGTCTCGGGCTTGGGCCTTCTGTGGGATGTTGGGCCAGTCACCATCCTGCTCTGCACTGTTACTGCTCACAAAGAGAGGGTGTAGTTTTTGAGCACCTGAGTCCATCTGGCTGCAGAGCCCGTGTCCTCTCTAGCCATCCACGCAGCCACAGCCGTCTCTTGGCTCTGAATGAGCATCCCAGGGCTTGTTATGGGAACGTGCAGTTGGGCTGCCTGCTGACCACACCAGCTCTCCAGGCCTCTTTGTCTCTGTGGTGGATTTGCTTCCGGCTCTCATTTCTCCAGGCCCCCTAGGTTTGGGGAATATAATCAGGATTGTGTGTGTCTCGTCTGTGTCTGTGTGTGCATGCACGTGCATGTGTGTGTTTTCCTAAGATTGCAGGGCACCAACACTTCATTCAGACCCTGCATCTTGGCTGCACTTCCTTTAATCTGATAAACCCCCTTGTTGTGTCTTGGGGCAAGCAGAGGTTCTGGCTGCCTCTCCCTTGAGTCGTAGGTGCGCTGGAAAGGGGCAGGGCGGTGTGGTGTAGAGACCACACTGAAGACCCAGGGCCTGCTCCACCTGTGTCCAGGGACACCCTGCCCTTCCTTGCAAAGTGGAGGGTCAGCCTGGAGGAGCTCCAGCCCCTTCTTGCCCTACCCGTCAGGCCAGGCCCTAAGTCTGGCTGCAGAGGCAGGCAGACAAGCTGTGGGCCTTCGTCTGCTCCTCGCGCAGCACGGAGCATCCCCAGGGGAGGGGACAGGCAGAAGTGCTTGTGAAACAGCTGCAATGACAAGGTCACCCTGCTGTGGGTAAGAGGCAAGGGGTGAAGTCTGAAATCCCCTTTTGGGGTTATGCGAGGTTTGCTGTGGGTTCTTTCTCCTTCCTCCTTTCTTTTTGGGTAGGGAAGTTGCACACCAAGTTCCTAGAAAAGGAGAAAAACACTGTGGTAGCCCAAAGGGCCATAGCTAGAGAGTGACTCACACGGAGCGAAGCCTGCTGACACAGAACAACCTCCTCCGTCCCTCACTGCCCTCACCCCTGCCTGCCAGCATGAGCCTGGGGGGTCTGGGACTCCCAGGGATCTGTGCGCCACCAGCCGACTTGGGCGGTGGTGGCAGGCCGCGGAGCATCGCCAGGCTTCAGGAGGTCTTGGAGCTGACCGTGCGGTTTCCCGTGGGAGAGGAGGCTCCAGGATCCTCGGCGGGCAGAGCAGCCCAGGCTGGGTCGGCCCTGCTGCCCAGCCCTGCAGTCTGGGCCATGTTTTCCTCGAGCCCCACGTGCCTTGCCCCATGCACAGAGCGCACAGAGCACCGAGGAGCCTGCCAGCAGAGCCAAGGGGGGCCTGGCACACACTGCATGTGCACTTTGGGGCCTGTCGCCACCATGCGGCACCTCGCTCCCTGCCGCGGAAGTGGCATCTGTCCTGGGGTCTCCCATCAGCAGCCTTTGCCGCATGTGCCCCCCGTTGGAGGATGAGGGGCTGATCCGAGCCAGCCAGGTCCTGGGCGCCGTGCTTCCCTGGGATTACCTTCTTATCTTACTGAATCCTAACACCGCTCTGGGAGATAGGTGCTAATATTTTCCCTGTTTCACAGATGAGGAAATGAGGTTTAGCACGAGATTAAATAACATGTCCAAGATCACACAGCCAGGAAGTGGCAGAGCTGGGACTGGGACCTGGGAGTCTGGCTCCCACGTCCACCAGACTCTCCCCTGAGCCGTCCTCCTCCTGGTGTCTCGTGCCTCCAGTGGCAGTGGCCATCTGAGCAGGGGAGAAAACGCAGAGCTTCTGCGCAGCGGGGACCTTGCAGACAAGAGGCCTGCACACTCCCGCGTGCAGGGCACTGATACGGCAGCCCAGAATTGGAGCACTCCCCTTGTCGTGGTCCTTGGTCAAGACCCCCTGCCTGTGCTCCCGGGCCCTACCTGCCCTGGGGGCCGCCACTCAGGTTTCTGCGGCATCGGACAGGCGGCCTCTATGGAGAGTGAGAGACCGTGTTTCTGTTTGGATGGCAGGGGACAGACTGCCCTTTGTTTTGCACCAAGCCCTTTGCCAGCAGAATTCCCCCAGGCGGCTGAGGGCTCCTGGAGCCTCCTGGACGCAGCTCCTGGGGAATTCCACCCTCCGCCCCACACGCCCCAGGCCTCTGGGAGACCTCCCCACCCCTGAGAGGCACCCAAGCCCCTCGTGGGCTTCCCTTCCTGCCATCCTCCCACTTCTCCGCCAACTGGCTGACATGGGGGCCGGGCAGGTGGCCCGCGTCTGTGGGTGGAGAGGCCCCCCTTCCTCACTGGCCCTCTCCATGGGGCGAGGAAGCCTTCCTGGGCTCTTGGAGGGCTCCCCAACCCCCCACATCCCCACGTGTGCTGTAAGGCCTTCTCTCTGGGCCACTTCCTTTGTTCACACCACGAGCCTCCTCAAAAGGATCAGGGCCCAAGGCTGCTCTCACCTGGGACTCTCTCAGATGGGGCATATGGGTTTCCAGGTCAGGGCAGAGTCCGGAGTACAAGACAAGGGCTGAGTCAGCCTTGAAGGAAATGAAGGGAAAGTCTGGGGCTGAGCACTGTCCAGGGACACAGTGTACAGCCGGCCAGTGTCAGTCCAGAGCACAGGCTCTGTGGTCAGACAGACCTGGGTTTAAATCCTGCTCCACTGCCCGCTAGCTGTGTGAGCCTGGGCAAGTCCCTTGACTTCTCTGTGCCTTTGTTGCATCATCTGTGAAGTGTGGCAGTGAGAAGTTCTCCTCATCTCAGCTGTTGTGAGGGGTGAATGGAAACCATCCCCATCCAGCACCTGGGCCTGCACTTACCAAGGCTCAGCAAGCGTTAGCTCTGAGCACCGTCAGTGATGTAATGACAAAGGCGATGACCAAATGGCTCAGCACAGGGGACAGAAGTGGCCTCCGAGAGTGGACCTCAAAGCTCTGCTGGGGTTGCTTTTCCTCGCATGTCAGTGAGGGAATTGAACTGAGTCTCTGGTCACTCCCAGTCTGCATGTCATGTGAGGTGGTTTTGGGAAATCTCCACCAGTTGTTCAAGCCCTGAGCTGTACCCCTGAGACTCGGCCAGGGCACAGGGGAGCAGCCAGGAAACACTCGCCTGGTCGGAGGGACTCAGCTCCCCGCCAGTCAGCTCGGCAGGGGACAACCAAGGGTGACTGATGGGCCAGTGGTCACCTCCCGAGTGGCACTCCCCACGCAGCCATGGGGACGGCAGTGAAGGCCAGGGGAGCAGGAAAGGATGCTCCCAGGATGGGGGGTGGGGACAGCGGGGACGCCCATGGGTGCAGACACCAAGCTGTGTTCACTCTGCCTCCTGCTCCCAGGACACATCGGATAACCATCACCAACTTCTGCCTCGGGAAGCATCTCGTGAGCGAGGGGGACCTGCTGAAGGACCAGAGGGGGAGCCCCGCCTACATCAGTCCCGACGTGCTCAGTGGTACGTTTGGTGGGCCAGGCAGCGGGCCTGGGCTTCACACAGCCAGGCTCTGCGGCAGTTCATTCATTCAACAAACAGTATCTGTGGGCAGGCCCTGGGCCAGGTGCTGGGGCTTCAGTGGTGGCCCAAACCAGTACTGTCCCTCCAGGTACAAAATTGGGGTCTTACAGAGGATGAGATGGTGATCGTCATACTGAGGTGTGTTTAATTACCCTCTGAGAGTAGTGCTTAGAAAGGAAGAATGTGACTTCTGTGAGTGCAAAAACCGGGCGCTTGAAGGACTTCCCCGAGGAAGTGACATCTGAGCTGACACTGTCAGGATAAATAGGAGTCCACTGGGGTTGTGTGACTCGGCAGGGGCAGCCTGGCATATTTGAGGAACCAACAGAAGGCCCTTTGGCTGCTGCTCACAGAGTGAGCCTGGTTCACAGCCAGACGGGGGGCAGGTCAAAACCACAGGGTAAGAGCCGCCATCCTTGATGTCAAGTGCGAAAGGAAGCCATGGGACAGGTCTTCCCTGGTGTGCGTGAGGGGATTTGCATGTCAGAGACGTCACACGCTTCATTCGTTCTTTCTTTCCTTCTGCTGGCGTTTATCCAGGGCCTCCCGCTTACGAGGCCCATTCTCAGCACTTTGGGCACAGCAGTGACCGGGCACAGAGCCTCGGCCTCCAGGACGGCCGGACTGAGACATGCCGCACAAAGTGAATCCGTCGGCTCACAGTTACCCCCTACTGACCGTGCTGCTAGGGACCAGGCGCTACGCTGAGCACTTGATGTACGCTGTTGAAAATCTCACAGCCACCCTGTGAGGCCACTGTTCCAAGTCCTAGTTTTTTACGGATGAGAAAACCGAGGTTCGGAGAGATCAGATCTCTTGTCCAAAGTCGTAGCTAATAATAAACCGGAAAACCGAGGCTCCACCCCGGGCCACCTCCCACCCAAGCCCCACTCCTAGCTGCTTCACCGTAGGCTTTCTTTCCCTTTCCCACTGTCCTGTGCCACATTGGGGTCCCTCTGTCCTGATCCCTCAGGGGACCAAGAATTACATCAGCTCCCGTTGCTCCAACATGGAGGTTTCAGGGTTGTCTCCAGGGTCTGCCATCCCCAGCACACCCCCGTGTGTGCCCCTCCTCGCAGTGGCGGAACCAGCCTCTTCCCAGGTGGCCCATGTCTTCCTGAGGCGCAGGCTGCTGGAACTTGCCACACGCATTTACAGTCCCCTTGGAGGCTTCTACTGGAAGGCCAGGCCTCTCCCAGGGCTACCCACGTGCACAGGGTAGTGGTGTCCCTCTCCAGGCCTGGGGATTTTGGTTCGAGTCATTGCAGCCTCAGCTAGAGGGATCTGGGTGCCAAGGGCTGGATCCCAATTCCCTGGGCACCCCCCCCCCCCACCCAGCCTGGATGCCCTCTGTGCAAGTCCCCAAAGCATCCCTGTCGGTGACAGAGCCAGGAGGATGGACTGGGCCCCTCCGTCAGCCTGGGCTGCGAGGCAGGGCTGTGACTGTGCAGGCCTGGGTGGGAGGGCTGCCTCTGGGCAGGACGCCTCCTCAGCAATGCCACGCTAGGGTGGCCTCTGTGTGCAGTCACTTCCTGCTGCTGCCCACGGCCCCTCTCTCCGGCTCTTCCAGACTCATGGCAGTCTTGCAGGATGGAACAAGGGAACCTACTGTTTCAGAGAGACTGAGACTGGGAGACCAGAGACCGGGGCTCTCATTCTGGCCTTGCTGACTGGCCACTCTGTGACTTGGCCTTCGGACCCTTTCTCGGAGTCTCAGTCTCCTCATAGATTACAAGCTGAAAACAGTCCTGCCTCCCCCATTGTTAAGCAGATGAAGTGGGATGATTATGAGTCCTGCCAGGTGGGTTTCCCCCACACAGCTCTGCCACCTCATTTATTCTGTGTGCCAAACTCAGCCCTGGGCATTGGGCATGGAGCTGTGAAAAGGCAAATGTGGCCTTGCCCTCACAGAGTTTATAGTCTGGTTAATAACTGTGTGACCTTGGAAAAGTTACTGATCTCTCTGGGCCTCAATTTTCTCATCTGTAAAATTGGGATGATAATAGCCCTCCTTCATTGGGTCCCTTTGGGGTTAAATAAAGCCTTTACCTAGTGTCTGGCTCAATAAACATTAGCTGGCATTATCTTTACAAAAGGAAAGCTTGGCGGTCAGTATTCCCTGGAAAGCCAAAGCTCAGGGAAAGGTCACCTGACGGTTAGAGCTCCTGGGAGAGCTTTCCTGCTGGAGGGGGCCGTACATCTCCCCTCCGGGTCCGGGCGGAACTTCGAGTCCTTCCAAGTCAGCTGGCTCCGGCTGAGAGCCCACAGCAGTCCTGGCAGCAGCGCCCCTCCCTACTCAGCCCGCGATTCTGGCTCGGGCATCTCAGCAGGAACTGCCTTCCAGCTGCTGCAGGGTGCCGTGCCTTCTGTGGAGCCACACAGAGCTAACAGTAGTGGCCCAGTGCACTCTCCTGGGGGTCCCACTTGGTGGAGCAGTCTGGGAGAAAGGGGCTGCCCTTGAGTTGGCCCTGGGGGCAGCTGCACAGGGTCGCCCCAGCTGTTTCTCGCATCGGGGGTAGAAAGGGCCGGGGGCGTACAGCCTCAGGAAAGCGTGGCAGGGCTCGTCTCCACAGATCTGCCTGTGGGACCAGCCAGCCAAAGCTCGTGCCCCACGGGTGCCCTTGGCTTCTCATCATTGTGCTTTTCAGATGAAGTAACAGGCCTGTTGAAGGTGGTCCGTGGTACCTTCGTAGGCACAGGCCAAGGCCTGTAACAGCATTTGTCCATGCACGTGTGCACACTCCCTCCCTGTTAAGTTGCTTGACCCCAGGGCTGGCCCGGTGGCCTAGTGGTTAAGTTCACGTGCTCAGCTTTTGCAGCCCAGGGTTCACAGGTTCAGATCCCAGGCACGGACCTACACACCGCTCATCAAGACACACTGTGGCAGCATCCCACATACAAAATAGAGGGAGATGGGCACAGATGTTATCTTAGGGCCAATCTTCCTTACCGAAAAATATATATATATTTGTCAAAGTGAAAAAATATGTTGGAATAAGTTCACAATTTAAGAAAAAAAATTGCTTGACCCCAGTGGGCCTGGTGAGACCTTCAGAACAGACGTCTCCCACCCCGAAGGCATTTTCAGCCACCCAGGAAGGAGGCTTTTGGACCAGAAAAAGGATTTTAGTTATCTGTGCGCTGCCTGGTGCCCAGGGAGATGACGCCAAGGTGCCCGGCAGCGTCTCTTCCACACCCGTAGGGAGTGAGCCATGTTCTGGGGTGCTGGCTGCCATGGAGACCACTGCTGGGCCAGAGAAGGCGCTGTCTCAGGGGCTTGGCCCACAGGGGCTTTTGAAAAGCTTGAGTTGTTCTCATATTTTACATTTTGGGGAGCAGGTCAGGCAGCAGCTGGCATCTGGGAGGAACTCTACTGCTGATGGGCAGGTGGGCAGATTGCCCTGGAAATGGGAAGGGGGCGCTTGTACAGTCAGCTGTGTGACCTTGGACAAAAACATCCTTGTGCCTCGTTTTCCTCTTTGGAGAAATAGACAAAATACGGTCATCTCTTGGTGTCCGCGGGGAATGGGTTCCAGGAACCCACCTAGGATGCCAGCATCCACGGATGCTCGAGTCCCTTAAATAAAATGGCACAGTGCAGTGATTACGGTCAGTTGGCCCTCCCATGTCTGCAGGTTTTGCATCCGCGGATTCAGACCCCTGCGGATTGAAATGTGAACTGCGGATCGCTTGGTTGAATCCGTGGATGTGAAACCTGTGGGTACTGAGAGCCATCTGTATCTAATTCATAGAGTTGTGGTAGAGATTTAATGAAATAAAAGTGTTCCTTCCAATGCTGTCACATTGGTGCTCAGTTGAATGTTCGCTCCTCTCTGTCTCACAGAGAAGAGAACTGTAGGACAGAGCTGACTTAACTGGATTCTCCTTACTGTAGCAAATATATGAGTCCACGCTGGGCACGGGTTTCCGCAGTGAGCAAAGCAGAGGGGCGCCTGCATCTGAGAGCTTACCTTCTAGAGGGGGAGACGGGAGTGAACAGACAAAGAAGGGGATGCTCACACATGGCGCTGGCGCTGGGGGGGATAGTGACCGCGGAGGGCCCGAGGCTGGCTGTCCAGGGCTGGCGACCTCCTTGTTCCACATACACTGTTGGCCACCAGCTCTGTGAGCCACTGCTGGGTGCTGCGGCCATAGACCCAGGCCCATCCTTCTGGGGCTTGAAGTCTGGCCGAGCAGGGCTGGTGCTGCCAGGAGGCGGCACGAGACACGCTGTAGGTGAATGGGCTGCACGAGGCCAAGTGTGACCCCTTCTCCTCGGAGGTTACACCAAGGTGGGGCATCGTCCTATTGAGCATGAGCAGGAGTCAGCCTGAGGAGCAGGGGAGGGCCAAGCATGGGCAAAAGCTCAGAGGACCAAGCCGGGGTGGCTTGCTCTGGGAACAAGGCAGGAGGGTGACTGGAAGTGTGGGTGGCAAGGTGGAGGGGTCCCGTGGGTAGGGTTTCAGGCACATAGCTGGTGAGTTGAGGGGATCCCAGGCCTGTTCTCCTTCGCAGCCTGGGCTAAGTGCGCGCGTGTCCCTGTGTCCCCCAGGCCGGCCATACCGGGGCAAGCCGAGCGACATGTGGGCCCTGGGCGTGGTGCTCTTCACCATGCTCTACGGCCAGTTCCCCTTCTATGACAGCATCCCGCAGGAGCTCTTCCGCAAGATCAAGGCCGCCGAGTACACCATCCCTGAGTGAGTCCTGCCTCCCTGCAGGGGGAGGGAGGCCCAGCCCATGGGGCTCAAGGGGCGGAAACAGCACAGGGAGGCTGGGAGTCCTGGGTCCGAGACCCAGCAGCAGCCTGCCCAGCCTGAGCCCTTGCCCTCTCCCTCTCACCGCATCAGGGATGGGCGGGTTTCTGAGAACACGGTATGTCTCATCCGGAAACTGCTGGTCCTCGACCCCCAGCAGCGCCTCGCCGCCACCGACGTGCTGGAGGCCCTCAGTGCCATCATCGCATCATGGTAAGTGGG
Source organism: Equus asinus (assembly GCF_041296235.1). NCBI lineage: Eukaryota > Metazoa > Chordata > Mammalia > Perissodactyla > Equidae > Equus > Equus asinus. The sequence continues at coordinate 86,242,974 of NC_091794.1, forward strand.
CGGGCACTGGGCCAGGCGCAGGGCTGGGTTCTGCCTGTCCTTAGGCACTGCCCGACCTGCCCAGAAAAGCAGCCTGAGGTTGGGCCTGTTTCTCTGTCAGGCAGAGTCAGATTTCCAGATTTTGCCCATGGGTAAGATTGGGAGGATGCAGGCAGAAGTCAGGGTTGAGCATCTCCTGCATGCCAGTTGATGCCAGCTATGGGGTAGCATTCCCTCACTGAGTTCTCACCATAGCCTGTGAGGTAGACGTCCCCCTTTATTGAGAAGGTGAGAAAACAGGCTCAGAGGAGCAGAGCCAGTCATGTCAGGAAGGGGCTGAGCCGGGACCCCCCCCAGGTCTGTTGACTCCAGCCAAGTCTTGGAGCAGTGGGGACCTGGGCTTCCTGGGCTCGTGCCAGCCAGGCCAGGGCAGCAGGGGCCTGGGGCTGCCTGGAGCCAGCCTGACTTGGCTGCCTCCCCTGCAGGCAGTCCCTGTCGTCTCTGAGCGGGCCTTTGCAAGTGGTTCCTGACATCGACGACCAAATGAGCCATGCGGACAGCTCCCAGGAGGTGAGTTGAGGAGGGCAGACAGTCCGGTACCAAGTCCTGGGGGCCAGCCTCCAGGGAGGGTGGGCAGGGCAGGGGCAGAGGTGGCAGCTCCCAGCAGGCCACAGGGCCTCCTCAGCCTGGTCCCCAGCCCTCCACTTCCCCTGGGAGGTTGGAAAGGGACACAGGCCTTTGGCATGGGACTTGCCTTGTGTCTGGCTCAGCTGGCAGTTCCATGGCCTGCGAGAGGGTTGTAGGGCAGCTGAGGTGGAGCCCCTCCGGGGAGGCCTCGCAGCGGCCCAACCTGGCCCTCAGCTTCCTCTTCCTGCCCCAGCCCTGGCTCTGCCACATGCTGGCCCTTTAAACAGTCACTTTCCTCTGCCCCTGACTCACAGGGCTCTCTCTCTGCCTTCCTGCTTTGAGTTTTTCAGATGATTCATTTTCTCCCAGTTTTCTCTCCTCCCCTGTTCCCTGCTCTGGAGAAAGTGCTGCGCCCGGGATGGGGGCGGAGACCTGGGCACTAGGCTGCCGCTGGCGGGTGATCTTAGGGTGCCCCCTGGAGGGCAGGGATGCTGTAAGGACCTTCCCTCTCTGGCCCACCCTGGGGTTCCACAGCAAGCGTTAGGTGGGCAGGACCAGGAGGAGCCAGCCTGGAACCATAGCAGAGAGGAGAGAGAGTTCCAGGTCCTACCCTCCAGCTCCCACCCGCTCCCAGGGCTGTTCAGCAGCTAAAAATAGTCATCACTAGCGTGCAGTGAGTGCCCACCCCAGTGCATCTCCCTCAAGCCTCTTACAGGCCTGTGGGGCCAGTGTTCTTATCTTTCTTTCACAAAGAGGCAATTGAGGTTCAGAGAGGGAAAATAATTTTCCCAAAGTCACACAGCTTGGAAGTAGTGGAGCTGAGCCTCGAACTCAAGTCTGATTGGAAAGCCCTGCTTTCCCCTTCTGATGATTAGTGCAGGGACCTACCACTTCAGATTGTGACTGTGCCTGGGCCTCTCCAGGAGCCCAGCATGGGGTGAGATAGAGTAACAGGGTTGCCAGCCCGGCCCCAGGCCCCTCTCTTAACACTTGACCTGCATTGGCCCCCAGGGCTCTCTAGACCCTGTGTGAGGGGAGATTACTGCCCCCTTCACAGGCGAGGAAGCTAAGGCTTCTGAGGTAATGTGACCTCTGCCAAGGCCAGTGTCTTAGGAGAGGGGATCCAGCTGGAGTGGCACCCAGGGCGGCCAGCAGGGCAAGGTGTGGGTTGGCCAGAGGGCCTCAGGGACCCACATTCTCGGCCAGCAACTAGATTGGGCGCCAGAGTGTGGGCCCGGGGAAGAGAGAGGCCTCTGGAGCTGGGCCACTGACACGCACACCTCCCTCTGTGCCTCGCAGGCCAAGGTGACAGAGGAGTGCTCCCAGTACGAGTTTGAGAACTACATGCGGCAGCAGCTGCTGCTGGCCGAGGAGAAGAGCTCCATCCACGAGGCCCGGAGCTGGGTGCCCAAGCGGCAGTTCGGCAGCGTGCCCCCCGTGCGCCGGCTGGGCCATGACGCGCAGCCCATGAACCCCCTGGACGCAGCCATCCTGGCGCAGCGCTACCTGCGGAAATAGCAGCCTCGGTCAGGCAGGGCCACCAGCGGCCGCCCGCCACCTCTTCCCAGCCCCCAGCCCAGCACCCAGCTGTGGGGGCTGGGCCCCGTGGTTCTGAACTCTCTCCAGGGTGCGGCGGGGACGGGGCAGGGACAGCCCAGGTCATACATGGGGTCAGCAGAGGTACCACGAAGCTACCTTTTGAGATGATTGCTTGATCGTTTGGTTTTTTAATCTGAGAAGCCTAGATAACTAATCTGCTTTTAATCACGATGTTTTAATCTACCTCTGTCTCTTTAACCATGCTGTCTCTGGACTGAGTGAGAGGGAGGAGGAGGGAGCCCACCCTGTCCCAGGGTCTGAGCCGGCCACTGCCGGGCAGCGCCCCCACAGTCCAAATAAGCTGAGAGTGCAGCTCGCTGCTGGCTCCCCATGAACGCCCACCCCACGCTCCCCCAGGCCCCTCCCACCCGGTCCCGTCCTGCCCCTCCTGAACCCAGGCCCTTCCGTCTAAGCTTTGGAAAACCTTCACCTCATCTTAAGCAGAATTCAAATATATTTATTTTTGTACTGAAACCAACTTCTCTCCCATCTCTAGGTGGCTAGGCCCGTGGCCTCTCCCTGCCCCCAGCCTGGCTGGACAGCAGGGGGCCACAGCCCACAGATGGGCCCCTCCCTCGCCCCCAGGCCCAGAAGCCCCTTCTTGCCGGCCCCTCTCCCCCTCCCACCCACCAGTCCCTCCTTGTTTCTGGTGATGGGGAGGCCTCTCTAGACTTGGTTCTCTTTCTCCCATCTCAGTAGCTTCTCTGAGGTGCTGTACCCTCGCATTAACCCTGGCTTCCCTCTCCGCCCCTCGCCGTGGTGCCGTGGTATCAAGGTAACTTGGACAGAGATGTGAAAGGGGTGCCTGTGGTCAGGCTGGGGAGGGCTGGCTGGACTCCTGTCCGTGTGAACAGGTGGCCCTGCGTGCACGCCCTCTCGCTCCCCACACCCCACTCTGTGTTCAGAGAACAGTGGCGGCATCTCCCCTCTGCCCTTGCCTCATGAGAGATGAGGCGCCTCTCCCAGCAGACCCTGGCCAGAGTCCTTCCTGCGGCCTGCGGGGCTCGTGGGGAGACCTGTGGGGACCGGGGGCCCTGCCTGGCTTGAGAACAGTCCTGCTGCCCCTTTTGAGCCGAGATTTTGAAGTGGATGCCTGTCTTGCCAGAAACGCTGTTCTCACCAGAATGCGCACCCCCCCCCACAACTGGACTTGGCCCTGCCCAGTGCCAAGCAAAGTGCTCCCCCCAGCCTACCCCCACCGCCTGCAGAGGCCCAGTGTTCCCTCCAGGCAGCCCTGGGGCTGCAGGCCTTTCCTGCCTGGCCATGCTCCCCAGTAGGGAGGTGACCGAGGCCTGCGTGACTTTGTTTCCCAGAGTGTGAGCTGCCCCCTCCCCAAAAGCTGACTCACTGTGAGTGGCTTGGGCAAGTTCCCAAACCTCCTTGTGCCTCAGTTCCCCATCTGGACAAAATGGGGCCACCTCTTGCCAGCAGTAGCAGGGCCGCCCACGCCCCTTCCTTTCCATGTCCCCACCCCAGCACTTGGGCGTCCCGTGCCTCTGCCTCAGTGGGCCTTGGGAGCCCGCCTGAGCCCAGCACTTACCCCCTGAGCACGGCGCTCTGCCTCAACCAGCTGTCCAGCCGCTGGGAGCCAGGGCCTCGTGCCGTGGGGGCGGGGGGTGCCCTCTTTTCTATATTTATTTCAAAAAGAAGTCTCCTAAGGGAGTAGAAATGCAGTCCAGCCTAGGGCTCCCAGCCCCTGTGACTGTCCTGTGAGGGTCTCAGCCGAGCCCCCGTCCAGCAACCTGCCCAGACCCTCGGGCCTGCTTGCCACGTGTGGTCTTTCTCCTTTTCAAAGCAATATCCTCGGGTTCTGCAAAGCCCTGTCAGACAGACTGGTCCCTTCCAAGGTCAACCCATGTGTCTGATTACATTTCTGGTAAAGCAAGTGAGAGGAGGTGGGGTCTGTCCTCACTGGGGGTCACACGCTGAGAGAAGTCCTGTTGTAAAGAAACAAAACAAAACGGAAAAAGTCACAAAAAAGTTTGTATAAAGACATATTTTTGTACTACATGGGGACTCTTCCTGCATGTCAGCAATAAAACTTCCCGATCTGGGGCCACTGTGGTCTGTGTCATCTGCCCTTCCTGCCCCCCTCGCCTGCATCTCCATCTCTCCCACCCGGCCCTGTCTCCCGCCGTCCTAGCCGGGCAGTGCGGGATTCTGCGGCTCTTGGCTGTACCACCAGGTGCACTGGATAGGTCCCCTCGGGCCCGAGCGGGCTGTCAGGAAGGGGGGTGGGGCCAAACCACCCAGCATTCTCCCAGACCCGTTGGTCCAGCCTGCCTCTAAGTGCCCGAGGGGGCGCTCCCTGCTTGGCTTGGCGCAGCCCGGACCTGTGCAGGCAGGAGGCAGCCCACAGCAGCTGCAGCTGGCAGAGTATTGATCCTTTCTCCTGGCCAAAGCCCCTTCTGGGGTCGGGGGACCTAGCCAGGCACACTGCCTAGGTGTCCACACGCCCGTCCAGGGCAGCTGGGGTAAGAAGGACCAGGCCTTTTCCTGCACCACCCTCCCCTCCCTTACCCTCCCCTCCATAGGAAGCCAAGGGGGTTCCTTCCTTCCTTTCCTCTTTCCTTCCTTCCTTTGCCTAAATTTAGGCTTTGCAGATAGAGGATCAGAGCAATGAAGCTAGAGGTCGGCTGGCCCCTCCCCCGGCACGGCACAGGGCACAGCAGACCCCCTTTTGTGGTCAGGTCCCCCACACAGGCCCAGGTCCCAAAGGGAGCAGAGAGCCAGGCCTGAGGAGCCCCCTCCCAGTCAGTGTCCACACAGCAAGAGGGGGTGGCACCCCTCCAAGGTGTGAGAAGACCCTGGCGCTCTGCAGCTGCTTTAGAGTAGGCCCCAGGCCCCTCAGCCCTCCCTTCCCCCACGGCCCCACTGCTGCCCCAAGCAGCCAGGAGGCCAGCCATCCTCCTGGCCACTCCTGAGTCTATACAAATTTTGCCCATTTCTTCTGGCTCATGCCTTGTCTATCGAGCTTTCCTAGATGCATCAACAGAAGGGACCATCACACCCAAGCCACCATTGCCACCCTCCAACTCTACCAGCTGCCGCCCCTGGGCCTCGTCTCCCTTTTCGGCCTCCCTCCTATGCCCTGACCTGATCAGCCTGTGTTCTGTGCACAGGACTCCCCCAGGCCCTGCATGCTTACACTCAGCAGCACCCAAGCCAGCAGGCTGCACGCAAGCAGGGACTTTGCTCACTCATGTGTCCTCAGCACCCAGAATGGGCCTGGCATGCAGCTCGCACGCCAGAACTGTCGGGTTATTAACCTAAACTTCTAAGATTACTCTTCACCAGTTTTTATTGCGAGCTCTGAAACCAAGGAAGGGGAAAGTCCCAGAAGGGTGGCATAATCTGCAGCCTCCTGTGCTCCTGAGGTGTTGAAGAGAACTGAGCAGTTCCCCTCAGTGTCGGCCAGCGCCTGTCGCCAGGGTCCTTGGGGAGCGTCTGAGGTGGGACAGGGAGCGAGGGAATGGAGGCTCCGGGGCTGAGTTGTTCAGGCTCCAAAGCCAAGTTCACCTTGACTTCTTGTCTGTCGATCTGTCCCTCTCTCTCCCTCGCATGACCCATGTCCAATCCTGCTAATCCTGCCAGCCCAGCAAATGTGAGCACTGGCCACAGCTCTCTGAGACCACCCCGTCCCAGCCCCTTCCCCCTTCCCGGTCTCCCTGCTCCCACTCCCCCCCTGACAGCCCAGCGGCCACCTGCCAGGCAGAGTGAGCCTTTTAAAAGTCCCGTTGGTCCCTCCTGCTCACACCCCTCTGATGGCTTCCACCCCAGGCAGGACAAGCCCCACAGGCCCGTCTGTGGTTTATAAGGCTCTGCGTCACACGGCTCTACACTGGCCTCTAACGTCTCGGCCCGCATCCCGCTCACTGTCCCAGGCACATAGGCTCCTGGCTGATCCTGAAAGAGCCGAGCACGCTTCCACCTCAGGGCCTTTGCGTTGGCTACTCCTTCTGGAAGGCTCTTCCCCCAGATATTTGCATGGCTCCCTCTCTCACGCCCCTTTGCTCAAAATGTCACCTCCTCGGAGAGGCCTTCCCTGACCATGTCCACCTGGTCTTCACTAACCCCTTCCCCTGCTTTAGTTTTCTTCATTGTGCTTATCACAGCCTGACATGATAGCATATATTTATTGTCTGTCTCCCCAGCTGGAAGGTTGAGCTCCCTGAGGACAGGACTCTTTTCTGGCGTCCGTGCAGGGGTGGTCGTCACAATGACTGGGGGGCGTTGCTGGCATTTAGAGGGTGGGGGCCGGGGCCTCCAGACAACCCCACGAGGAAGGCAGATGCTACGTCTTGCACGACATGAGTGAAAAACTTGTTTATAATGACCAGAGCCAAGAATCTAACTCCATTTTATACATAAACACAAAGGATTTGTGTATACCTAATATACTCTGAATTTCCTGGGAATGCAACTACTGTGTAAAAGGGAGGAAATCTGTCCTTGTTTGTTCAGAATTTTACCAAGAGTTCTTCATCGTTGCCGACACTGACACACCCCCTACCCCAGAGGCAGTCTGTGCGTGTAGCTCTCACCTTCCTGGCAAGTGATCACTTCCCAAATACATGTCATTACCGTTTATTTATTTTACAAGATGGGACAGATATATACATATTTTTTTAAATTAGAAATGGAGGTAATTTATGGACATTTCTAGAATTCATATTAGCCATACATTTCATTTCCGGAGCATAAAAGGACATTCGTCCCCACAAACGTCATTCAACCTCTCTGAGCCTCATTTTCCTCCTCTGCAAAATGGGAGTCACGCTACAAACTACACAGGGTTCCTGGGAGGATTCGGAGGGTTGGTGTGTGCACAGCATCCAGCAGAGTACCAGGGTGCAGAAGGGTACGCAATATCCACCACTATTATTCATTTTGCAAACTTTCACAGTACCCTCTTCCCGGCAGCTGTCCTGGGTGCTGAGGGGGCACTCAGCGGACTGGGAAGGTTTTAGGAGGCTCTGAGTGAGTCCCCGTCTTCCCTCCATCCAAGGCCTAGGCAGTCCCTGACCCCACAGTGGGATGAGGGCCCAGTGTCCGGAACAGAGCAGCCAGGACCAGGCCCCACTTGGCCACTGGGGAAGGGAGCAGAGTCAGGCTCTGCCCTGGGCCCTAAACACGCCAGCCCCTCCCAGGGGCTCTGGATCTCTCAGCCTCCAGACCGCCCATCAAGATCTGTCTTTCCTGCGTTTCACACTTGGTGCCTCCCAAGGTGACAAGTCTCGAGTCTCACAGGCAGACAGGAAGGCAGAGAGGCAGCCAACAAGAGGGCAGGTGGGCAGGCAGCGGGTCAGTCACAGGCCGACAGACAGGGAGGAAACCAGCAGGTGGACGGGTGAGATGCAAGCCAGGGCAGGCCGGCAGGTGACAGATACGTGGAGAGATCCCAGCCAGCACTACCGGAAAGCAGGTGGCTGGGCAGACCTACAGACAGGCCGGCGGGCGGGGAAAAGCAGGCAGAAAAGCAGGTAGGCAGGTGGCCAGGGACTGTGGGGATGGCTTGCATGGGCCAAAGGCTTCAGGCTCCTCCCCAGGGCCCCAGGAGCAGCTCTCAGCTTCTTCAACCCCTCCAGGGCAAGGCTCACTTCTCCCAGCTGGCCTGGCTTGGCCACATGCATCCCCCTGGGGAAGGCCGTACTCTGGGTACCATGTGTCCCTCTCTCAGAAGGGACCGGCAACCATCTGAACCCTCACTCTGCTCCAGCACGGCCACCTGCTTCACCAGGGGCGAGTCACACCTGACACACTCCAAACACACGTCACACGCCAACCCAGACACACACACACCTTTGTCTGTAGGTAACAATACCTAGAGATCTGCATAGCACAGGGATGCAGAGAAACAGCTTGACACAAACATATGCAAAACCTTACAGCCCCCGCACACACGGAGAGGCACGCACGTGGACCCTCACAGAGACACAGGTACGTGCCATACAAACTGAGGCACAGCATCCTCCACACGCAGGGGCGGTCATACAAACACAGCAGTAGCACACACTCGTGTTCACATGGATGGCAGGCATTCAACCTGTCAGTGCAACTCATGGACACCCACTGAGCTCACAGCCAGTGGTCAGATTCTGGCCTCACCTTCACCTCTCAGCCCAGTTCAACAGGTCTTCTTCCCTCCTCACTAGCCTCTGTGGGCTGACTTTTCCCTGAGACCTCTCGATGCTGGCGCCTCCAGAACTCAGGCTTCAGATGCCTTCTCTTCTCTCCCTGCCCCTGGGTGATCTCACCCACTCCCGGGGGCCTTCAATCCATCTTGTGTGTTGGGGACCCTCAGACACACTTCCAGCCCAGTCTCCTCAGGGCTCCGCCTGCCTGTCTGACACCTCCAGCCTGATAGCTAACGGAAATCTCAAATCCAACTATCTAACAGGAAACGTGCTCCCCACCGAAGCTTTCCTCAGGCGCTCAGGCCCAGTATCAGGCCCCTGTCCTACATGCCTCTTTCCCTCACCTCCACGTCCAATGCAGGAAGTGCTGCTGATGTCCCCTTCAGCACACCGCCTGAATCCGGTCCTGTGTCACCTCCTCTACTGGCCATCCCAGGCCAAACCCTCAGCCATCGCTGCCTGGATGGCTGCCAGCCTGCTCACTGCTCTCCTGCTCCCATTCCTGCTGGGACCCATCCTACAATGAGCCCCCACAGGGATCTTTCCAAAGTGCATCACCAAACCATGACACGTTCCTGATTAAAATCTTCCAGGGGCTCCCCCTCCCTACACTTACCGTAACATCCAGGGCTCCCCCCTACACCCACAGTAACATCCAGGCTCCTCCACAGAGCCCACTAGCCCTTTCGCAGTCAATCGCCCCATCACTGTCCCCGGGCCTCTCCACCCAGGGATAGAGGTGCCCCAAGCGTGCTCCTACCTCAGGAGCCCTTATTCCTGCCAGACACCCTCTCCTGGATCCTGTCCTGGCTGCCCCTCCTGAGGACTCAGGTCTCACCCGGGATGTCCCTCCTGAGAGCCGCCCCAGGTGTTCTCCATCATATTACTCTGCTCCATCACCCTCTGAGCACACAGCAGCCCCCGAGATTATCTTCTTCATGAGTCGTTTGTCTCTCCAACTCCCTGTCAGCACCACAAGGGCAGAGACCCATGTCTGTTGGGTTGACTGCTGAACCACAAAAATAGTTGTACAAATATACAGATACGGGCAGAAATACCTCCACACATGCTCACAACACAGGTTAAACACCCAAGAGTCCCTTTCCTATCCCCATGGGAGTCAGTCCTAGTCTTTTCCCCAGCTAGCTCTGCCCTCTGCTTGAACCCAGTCTCAGGACTGGGAGCGGGGGTCTCCAGCCTGGACAGAGAGGGGGGTCACTGGCCCACAGGCCTCAGGCTGTGCCTTCAGCTATGTCTGCAATTTCCTCTCCCCCTTCCTTCCCTCCTCCTTTCTAAGGCTCCTGCCAAGAAGGCCTCCCCCTCACCCCAGCCCAGGAAGGGGGGCCCCAAAGCGGGGGTGGGCGTGGGGGCAGCCTAGGAGTCTGGGCAGGAAGACGACCAGGGCTGCACATACTGATCACACATGTTGCATGCACAAGCCTGAGCCCAGGTGGAAATGCACGTGTGTGCATAACCAGGTTTAGCTGGGAGAAAATATCTCTGCGCACTCCGGTGCAGAACAGCACAGGGGCCAGCAGAGGCCCCAGGCAGGGATCAGCAAGGCTGGCCTGGCCCTGGCTCAAAGCCGGAGTCCAACATTCATTAACCTTGTGTGACCAGAGCTCCGCCAGCTGGACACACTCACCGCGGAGGAGGGGATGAGCACCCCCTCCCTCCATTGTGGGTTGAGAGTCTGGGGGAGGGCTGCCATGGAGGGGGAGAAGAGGAGCCATCTTCCCCGGGTGTGGGGGCCTTCTGGGAGAAAGAGCAAGGTATAGGGAAAGGGTTAAGGGCCCAGCCAGGTTCTAGGGTCAGAGAGCAGTGGGTTCAAATCCTGACCCTTTGGTAAAGTTATTCAATTTCTCCGTGACTCAGTTTACTTATCTGCCAAGTGAGGATAATGACATTCGTGTGATAGGGTTGTTAGAGTAAATCAAAGAATATTATAAAGGGTTTATTTAGCCCATCGCCTGGCACCGAGCAGAACTTCATCCTCGTTATTATTATTGTTGTCAGTAGTAGCCTGGGGGCGGGTCCCTGCACCCGGCCTCCCCAGCGGTTTCCTGTGGGGGAGCAGACGCCCCGCAGGCCGCGCTCCCCCTCCTCGCGGCCGCCCGCTCCTCTCCCCTTCCCCTCCCGGCCCTTTTCCTCTGCGCCTCCCCCCGCCCAGCCCCGCCCCGCCCCGTCCCTCCTCTTTCCTCGGAGGAAACTTTCCGCCGGCTGGTCCATCGGCCCGTGTCCGGCCCGCGCTGCCGCGGCCTGGGAGCCGAGCCGGGCGGGCGGGGCGGGCGGGACCGGACAGGGCGGGAGCGGCCCGGCCCCGGGTGTATGCGGCCCCCGGACGCGCTGGGCGGGCAGCTGGGAATCCGGGCGCTGACGGTGAGTGAGCCCAGGCCTCCTGGCCGGTGGGTCCCCGTGGGGCGGACGGTATGGGAGAGGGAAGTGGCTCCCCTCCCCGGAGCCCGCCTGGGAGTGGGGAGGGCACCCGCGTCTCTCCCCTCCATTCTGCTCCCGGGATGGCGAAGCTGGGCCTCATTTGGGGACCCCTCAGGGGGCAGGGCCTTCTGAGGCTGACTCCCCTGACCCCAGGTTGGAGGGGTGTCCGTGCCCAGGGCAAGGATCCCCCCCAGAAAGGGCCCAAGTCTACAGCCGCTCTCTCCAGGGTGGAACCTGAGCTGCAGCTCAGGCAGAAGAGCTGCCCCGAGGAGGAAGCGGGGTCAGGGTCAGCTCTAGGCTGGGGAGAAGGATCTAACTTTGCTGACCTCACAGGCTGACAGGGGCGCTGTCCCCCCCCCCCCCAGAGCAGCATGGATGCCCCCCGAAGGGACATGGAGCTGCTCAGCAACAGCCTGGCGGCCTACGCACACATCCGCGGTGAGGGCGGCCCGGGCGGCCCGGGCCGTGCACCCCTCCCTGGCCCCGCTCCGCCCTGCCCTCCCACCTCCCCCCACCATTAAAACCTCCCTTAGCCAGTCACCTACTCCCAGTTCCCCCATCCTCACTGCCCCCCATTGCCCGATAACGGCTACCTAATGTCCTTCAAATAGGGGGTACTGTCCTTGCCCCCCTAAACTAAGAACCTGGAGTCTTTTCGAGATGGAGTGACTCCTAGCCGCCAAGGCCCCTCCATGACTTCTGCCCTCTGACCCCCAGCTAACCCCGAGAGCTTTGGCCTCTACTTCGTGCTGGGCGTCTGCTTTGGCCTGCTGCTAACCCTGTGCCTACTAGTCATCAGCATCTCCTGCGCGCCCCGCCCGCGGCCCCGGGGCCCCGCTCTGCGCCCGGACCCCCGCAGCAGCACGCTGGAGCCCGAGGACGACGACGAGGACGAGGAGGACACGGTGACGCGGCTGGGCCCCGACGACACACTGCCCGGCCCGGAGCTGTCCGCAGAGCCCGACGGGCCCCTCAGCGTCAACGTCTTCACGTCGGCGGAGGAGCTGGAGCGGGCGCAGCGCCTGGAGGAGCGGGAACGGATCCTGCGGGAGATCTGGCGCACCGGGCAGCCGGACCTGCTAGGCACCGGCACGCTGGGGCCCAGCCCCACGGCTACGGGCACCCTGGGCCGCATGCACTATTACTGACCAGCCCCTGCTCCTGCTGCAAGGCGCTCTGGGTACTGGACGTGCACACGAGCTCAGAGCTGCCCCAGGACCTTCGGACTGCCCCTGCCCAAGGTGCTACGGAGGCCCCGCCCCCAAGGCTCCCCCGGTGCTATAGGGCATGGGTCCCCACCCTCTGGGAGGCACCCTTCCCCAGTCCTGCCAGAAAGCCCTGGGGGGAGGGCAGGAAGCAGGGTCCCCACCCCCTCTCCGGGGACAATTGAGAGGTGAAGTGACCAATGAAAGCTGCATTCTCATTGACTCAGCCTCCCTTTGTCACCCCTGCCCCTAATGGCCCCAGGCTCCTGCCATGCAGGAGGCCCCAGGGCTGAGACCCCACAAGACTCCTTTACCAGGCTGACCACCTCCATCCACCCACCCGACGCCTCAGCACACACGCTCGCGTTCCCTTCACAGATGGCAAAAACACGCCTGCACCCCGACTCCACCACCTCACCGCAGCCTCACACACACAAACATCACTCGCATTCCTCACTCGCGAATGCGTCCCTTACCGGCAAACGCCTGGGCACACGTCGCGCCCGTCCCTACAAATGCTCTTGGGTTCACTCATCATTGCAATGACTCCCCACCCCCACCCCCAAGGCCTCAGGACCCAGACCTTGACGCGAAGGCGCTGTTGGCCCCAATGTAACCAAATATGCCTGAACTGGGGTGTAGAGTGTCTGAGCCGAGGTGCGTTCCTGTGAGCCCTTCTGAGCGGACAGTGGGGCCAACCGGGAGGAGAGTAGGCCTGCCCAGCCCCTCCCCTGGCGCACAGCTGGATTCCGGAATCCGGGCCGGCGGGCAGAGCCCGACCCCGCCGGGGCCCCTCCTGCCGGCCATCTCTCCAGCGCCGAGCTGACGTCCGAAGGAGACACCCTTTCTCCGCCCCCCCCCCCCCACTCCCCGGCCCCCAGCCATCCGGTGGATAAAAATAGCCGCGCGCAGGCCTTGAGAACGGTAATGGGAGCCACATGTTGGCCAGATGTGCCCGGGAGAGACCGCCAGGAATGCGGAGGGCCGCGAGCACCAGGCCGGCCCCGCCCCCGCCGCGCAGGCCCCGCCCCCGCCGCGCAGGCCCCGCCCCCGCACGGACCAGGCAGGCGCGGCGCGTACACAGCAGTTTACTTTCTTGCGTTTCCCAAAGTCGTGTGCAAGGACGTGGGTGGCCGGAGCCAGACTTCGCTCCTGGTCTCGCCGTAGTCCCTCCCGGGCCCACCCTCAGTGCGTCTGCGTCTGCGTCTGCGCGTGGATGGAGCCCCAGGCCCCGGACTCCTGGGTCCTCCGCTTCAGCCGATCCTAGTCAGAAGAGGGCGTCAGGGGAGGGCCAGCCGCCTGCTCTCTCCCCGCCCGGGGCCCGCGCGCCACCCACCTCCAGCAACTGGCGCTTCTCTCTCTCCCTCTTCAGCTCCTCCCAGAGGTCGGTCAGCTTCCTTCTGCGGACGCGAGACCGAGGGGAGGGGGTGGGCCAGGCAGGCTTAGGGCCCCCGTCCCTCTTCCTCCCACACCCCTCCCTGCCCCCTCCACTTACTCCAGCTGCACCCCCATCATCTCCAGCGACCGCCTTAAAGACACCACCTCGTCTTGTAGCCTCTTTATGTCGCCCCTGTCACCTTCGCTGTCCGTAGGATTTTGTGGGACCAGGGAATGGAGGCTGGGAGTCTCCTGCGGTTGTGGAGTCGGCTCGATAGGATGTGGAGTCTGTTGAGTAGGGGCTACCTCTTTGGGGGGCGCCTCCTCTTTGAGGGTAGTCTCATCCTTCGCAGGTACCTTCTGGAGAGGCGTGGTCGCCTCTTCCCGGGGGTGGGCCTTCTCAAGGGCGGGCATGGACCCTGGCTTGGACTCAGACTGGAGTGGGGAGCTATCCCTTTTATCCAGGGGGTGTTTCACCGTACAGAGTGGGGGCTCCTCTGGCATATGGACCTCCTCCTGGGATTGAGCCTCATCGGCTACAGGAGGCTTGACCTTCGGCAGGGCTTCCTCCGGAGAGAAGTGATGGAGCAGAGTGTCGCCTCGGGTGGAGGCCTCTTCAGAGAGCAGCTGCTCTGGGGTCAAGACCCTGTCTAGGGTGGGGGCCTCGTCCCTAAGAGGGGCCATCTTTGGGCTGGGGGCTTCATCTTCAGGTGGGATTTCTGGGGCAAGGGCCTCATCCACAGAAAAGACCCTGTCTGGGCTTGGGGCCTTGTCCTCCAGAGTTGTGGTCTCCTCTAGGGTAGGGACCTTATCTAGAGTCAGGGTTTCCTCTGGAGTGGGGGCCTTATCCAGAAATGGGGTCTTCTCTGGGCTGGAGGCCTTGTCCTGAGATGGGGTCTTTTCTGGGCTGGGGGCCTTGTCCTCCAGAGTTGGGGTCTCCTCTGGGGTAGGGACCTTATCTGGAGTCAGGATTTCCTCTGGAATAGGATCCTGATCTGGAGACCGAGTCTTGTCTGGGTTAGAGGCTTTATCTGGAGACCGAGTCTTGTCTGGGTTAGAGGCTTTATCTGGAGACCGAGTTTTCTCTGGTCTGGAGGCTTTATCTGGAGACCTAGTCTTCTCTGGGCTGGAGGCCTTATGTGGAGACGGGGCCTTCCCTGGGGTGGGGGTCTTGTCCAGAGTGGGGATATTATTCACATGAGGGGCCTTTGCTAGGCTGCTCTGCTCTTCTTCCTGTGGTGATGGGGGCGAGGTCTCAGCTGAGGGCGGGGGACCTTGACCGTTTGAGTGGTTCCCCATGGCCTGGGAGCCTTCACCCTCGCAGACTATCCCCCTAGGGGCCAGACTCTGCCCAGTATCCCCCTCTCCCATGTCTCGGGCCTCTCACCTGACTGGTTGCAGAGCGTTGCCGGGAAGCCTGGGTTTTGGATCGCTTTCTGCCCGGGTTGCTGGGACCTCCAGTGAGGAAGCTGCGACTGGAGCCTATGAGAGCAGAACCTTAGGGGCCCAGCCTACTCAGACCCTGAGTCTCTCCTTATCTCTGTCCCCAGTCCTCAACCACTGGAGAGAGGCAGCAAGACTTACCGTTGTCTCGGGAGGGGTGCTTCTGACTGTCCCAGCTGGGAGTCCCAGGTGGCCTGGAACGCATCCTCATCAGACCCAGAGGGTGGGGGGCAGGGAGCAGCATTGCTCTGGACCCTCGTCCTCCTCCCACCCCCACCCTGCTCCTTACTTGGCTTTGCTGGGCCCAGTGGGGGCTATCACCAGCTTCTTGACCATAGGAAGGGCTGTTTTGGGCACCATCTTTTTTGGTTCCTTAATGGGACCTGGGAGGGGAGAGGGGAGTGTGGCATTGGTTCACTCACTTATGCATCCATCTAACAGTCACTGGCCCTGTGCTGTGCACAGAGGACTAGGGACAGGAGACGGATCATCTTGACTCTGCTTCCTGGGACTTCTGGGGAAGCTGACCACACCTCATGCCACATGGGCACAGGGGTGTGTGGGAGCACCCCGAAGGGACAGCTCGCACACAGTTGTCAGGGAAGGCTTTGTAGGGGAGATGGCTCCATCTGCTGCCAGTTTTTATCCGTACTTTCCTAAGACCTGTTCCCTGCTTAGTGCCTATGACTGCTTCCCTGGTTCAGGTCTCATCTCTCTCCTAGAACACGGCAATAACCTCCCCCTTCCAATACATCCTCCCATGAACTTCCTTGTCTTCTCTCATTTACTCCCTAAGAGATCTCAGCCAGTCTCCTGGGTTTAATTATCATCAACAAGCCAACGACTGCCAAATTTTCATCTCTAGCCCCTTCGTCTTCCCTCAGCTCCAGACTCATATCCGACTCCCTCTCAGTATTTCCACTTGCAGAGCTAACTGGCGTCACACGCTTAACATATCCAAAACTCATCTCTTGCTCCCCCCCACCCCCTTGCCTGCTGAATGTGCCCCTTTCCCAGTGTCCCCATCTCACCCATTCACCCATTTGCTCGGATGACAAAATGAGGAGTCATTCTTGACCCCCTTTGTTCCCTTATGCTGCGCATTCAAACCCTCGGTAAATCCAGTCCACTCGACCTTCAAAACATGTCCTGAGCCCAACCACTTGTCACCCCTCTGCCACTGAGCACGCTAGATCAAGTCAGCGCCATCTTCCCCTGGATTGTCACCACAGCCCCCAACCTGGGCTTTGGCTGCGTTCACCGTGCCTATGGTGTTCCTCCCACAGCAGCCAGTGAGGGAAGCAGACATAAACAAAAGAAACAGACTATGGAGTGTGTTCGAGAGTTACGAGGTGTTACTGAGCCAGCTGAAGCAGGGCAGTGGGTAATTTTAAATGGGGTGGTCAGAGAACCTGGGTAGGTAACTTACCCCCCTGTGCCCCAGTGCCCTCATCCGTCACGCATGGACAACAACAGTCCACATTTTGTAGGGTTGATGTGAGGTTTGAGCGCCTTACCCACATGAGGTGCTTAGAGGGTTTGGCATATAGTCAAAGCTCAGCAGATGTCAACTTCGACCTCTACTTCCAGTAGTATGGCTGGTTAGGTGCTCTAGGGCGCTCCCACTAGAGAATAATTATATCCTGCTTGGGATACAATTTTGGGGCACTGTTGGACTTAAAAACGGTAGGGGAGGTCCACAAAAAAGGGAGGAACTGGAGCCAGAAAGGTAGTGAGAGAGCATACTGCTATGTAGTCACTAAGCCTAGGGCCTGGGACGAGGAGCAGTGTCCCAGGCTCTATTCCCTCAGCTCGCCACAGGCCCAAGCTCGGTAGCCACACGGCAGTGCGACCCTTGCACCACTTCCTTCCAGAGGTCCGACGTGGTCTCGGGTGGTTGGTGCCCTCTGGCTACTGGCAGAAGGAGAGGCAAGTCCTCTCTGGAAGCGATCTTTCTCTACTGGGGCGTGCAAGACTCCCACAGATTGAGACCGAGTCGGGAGCTCACACACGAAGATCAGAGACCATGCGGAGGCGGGCCATGGAGAGCGGGAGTCAGCGACATAACACACGGCAGACACTGGGACTGCCAGGTGAAGAACTCAGCACAGCTAAAAATAGGTGAAGAAACAAAGGATGAGCATGCAACAGAGGGACCGTCAGGAATAAGCAGGCAGATTTGGGAAAAAACAAAACAAAACTGAACTACTAGAGATGAAGAGCGGTACTCTTGAAATAAAATGCAATGTCTCGGCTAAACAGCAGATCAAACAGAGCCAAAAAGCCAGAGAGAGAATTAGCAAACTAGAAGTATAGTGAGCCGGGGAGTGAAAATTTTGAAAGCAATGTTAAAAGGAACGGAAAAGAGAACTCGGGCTTGAGGGTGGCTGAGTGAGGTGACAGACAAATTCTCACCTCCCAAGGCAACCATTTCAGCACTCTGGAAATTGACCAAAGGCAAAGATGATGTGAGAAGCGTTTCTGCCCGATGGGGTTCTTGCCTAAGGCTGCACCATCCCCGCGCCCTAGCTTGGTCCATGTGGACATTCTGCAGGGTAGGCTAGCTAGGCTGTGAGGACCAGCAGCTCCTCTGCTGTAGGTGAAGGGTTGAAGGGTGAAGCTCACTCAATTTTGGGGTGTAACCTTCGATTTGGCATTGGTTTCCTAGCTATGACACCAAAACCACAAGCAACGGAAGAAAAAAATAAACGGGACTTCATCAAAATTTAAAACTTTTGTGCATGAAAGGACACCATCAAGAAAGTGAAAAGACAACCCACAGAATGGGAGAAAATATTTACAATCATTTATCTGATAAGGGACTTTTATCTAGAATGGATAAAGAACTCCTACAACTCAACAGGAAAAAGACAAACAACCCCATTAAAAAACGGGCAAAGCACCCAAACAGACATTTCTCCAAAAGAAGATATACAAATAGCCAGTAAACATATGAAAAGATGCTCAATACCATTAGCCATCAGAGAGATGCAAAGCAAAACCACAATGAGATATCACTTCATACCCACTAGGATGATTATAATCAAAAAGGCAGATCATAACCAACATTGGTGAGGATGTGGAGAATTGGAACCCTCATGCACTGCCAGTGGAAATAGAAAATGGTTCAACCACTTTGGAAAACCCAAAGTTAAACAAAGAGTTATCATGTCACCCAGCAATTCCTTTCCAGGGTATATACACATGAGAGATAGAAACATGTCCAGAGAAAAACTTGAACACCAATGTTCCTAGCCAAAAAGCAGAAACCATCCAAATGTCCATCAACTAATGAATGGATAAAATGGGGTGCATTCATACAATGGAATATTATTTGACACCAAAAACAATGAAGTATAATACATACTACAAAATGGATGAAACTTGAAAACAAAAGGGATAAGAGAAAATATTTTGTTGTTGTTGTTGAGGAAGATCAGCCCTGAGCTAACTGCTGCCAATCCTCCTCTTTTTGCTGAGGAAGACTGGCCCTGAGCTAACATCCATGCCCATCTTCCTCTACTTTATATGTGGGACGCCCACCACAGCATGGCTTTTGCCAAGCGGTGCCATGTCCACACACCTGGGATCCGAACCAGCGAACCCCAGGCCGCAGAGAAGCGGAACATGTGAACTTAACCACTGCGCCACCGGGCCAGCCCCAAGAAAAGATTTTTCTAATGTATCTAAATATATTAACAACTCTTTGGTGAGATTGAACAAGAAAAAAAGAGAGAAAAAATAAACATGAGAAATGAAAAAAAGACTGTAACTGCAGATACAGATTATAAGAGAATATTATGAATAACATTACACAAATAATTCAAAAACATCAATTAAAAGGATAATAAAAAAATATAACTCATTAAAACTGATTCAAGAATTTTAGCCAGGGCTGGCCCCGTGGCCAAGTGGTTAAGTTCACGCGCTCTGCTGCAGGTGGCCCAGTGTTTCGTTGGTTCGAATCCTGGGCGCGGACATGGCACCACTCATCAAGCCACGCTGAAGCGGCGTCCCACATGCCACAACTAGAAGGACTCACAACGAAGAATATACAACTATGTGCCAGGGGGCTTTGGGGAGAAAAAGGAAAAAAAAAAAATCTCTAAAAAAAAATTTAAATTAAACTAAAAAAAAAAAAAAAGAATTTTAGCCAGATTTCTGGCCAGCCACTGTTACCCAGGGACCAGGAGACAGAATGCTGTCTGTGCAAGTGTCCTAAAGTGTGAGATTTCTTCCCCTCTGAGTCCCAAGGTGAAGCCATTTGAAGAGAAGTTGTAAAGGGGTCTTTGAAGATGTAATCAAGTTAAGATGAGGTCGTACTAGATGAGAGTCGGCCCTAAACCAATGACTGGTGTCCTTATTAGAAGAGGGAAGTTGGACACAGACACACACGGCAGAAGACCATTCGAAGACAAAGGCAGAGAACAGAGTGGTGCATCTACAAGCCCAGGATTGCCAGCAACTACCAGAAGCTAAAAAAAAGGCAAGGAAAGATTCTTCCCCTAGAACCTTCACAGAGAACGTGGCCATGCCATCATCTTGATTTTGGATTTCTAGCCTCCAGAGTCATGAGAGATTAAATTTCTGTCATTTTAAGCCAAAAAAGAACAAAATTTTAGCCAGACTTGCCCAGAACTATTAAAGAAATTGAAGAAGTTTAAAATCTTCCCATAATGGAGACAAACAGGGCCAGATGAATTTACAGGCAAGTTTTACCAACTTTTAAGGAAAGATGACACCCATCTTATATAAGATCTACCAGATAATTAAAAAAAATAATGTATCCTCCTCCACTCATTCCTCGGGCCAGTATAATCCTGATAATCAGATGAGAACCGTAAAAATAAATGCAAAAATCTTAAAAGAAAAACTGGAAAAGTATTCCTACGGTATATGAAAAGATAATAAACCATGACCAATTTGAATTTATCCCAAGAATGCAAGGGTGGCTTAATATTAGAAAATTCTAGGGGCCGGACCAGTGGCACAGTGGTTAAGCGCGCATGTTCTGCTTCAGCGGCCCGGGGTTCGCCAGTTCGGATCCCAGGTGTGGACACGGCACCGCTTGGCAAGCCATGCTGTGGTGGACGTCTTGCATACAAAGTGGAGGAAGAGGGGCACGGATGTTAGCTCAGGGCCAGTCTTCCTCAGCGAAAAGAGGAGGATTGGCAGCAGATGATAGTTCAGGGCTAATCTTCCTTAAAAAAAAAAAAAAAAAACTACAAGTGTTATTCATCACATTGACAGATTAAAGGAGAAAACCCATATCATTTCAAAAGACTCGTAGAAACAATTTGAGAAAATTCGACATCCACTTGACAAAAATTCTAAGTAAAATAGAAATAGAAAGGACCTTCCTTAGCCTGACAAAAATGTATGTACGAAAGATCTAACCAACATCCTTGTTAAAGGGGGAAAGTTAGAAGCATTCTCCTTAAAATCAGGAGCAGGGTAACGATGTTCGGCATCACTACTTCTATTCAAAATTTTATTGAGATCCTAGCCACCATAGTGAAACAAGAAAGTGAAATTAAAAGGCACAAGGAGTGGAAGAGATAGAGAAAAACTGTCATTAAAACAGACATGACTGTCTTCATAGAAAACATTAAAAATCTACAGGTAAATTAGTGGAAATAACCAGAGTTTATCACCATGCTGGCCAAAAAGTCAATATACAAAACTCAATGCATATCTGTATTCCTGCAATAAATAAAAGGGTATCTATTTTTTAAAAAAGAGACAGAATAAAACCTCTTAGGTATCTAGGAATAAATCTTGTAAAAATTGTGTAAAACTTACACGCAGAAAACAATAAATTATGCTGGAACAACTAAGTGTCCACATGGAAAACGGTATAATTGCATCACTGATTAAAACCAATGCTACATAGATAAAAGGAATTAAAAATGAAAGGCAGCACTTTAAAAGTTTTAAAGACATTATAAATGACTATCTTTCTGAACTCGAGGCAGGAAGGATTTCTTAAACAAGAAAAAATCTGCTCACCACTAAAGAAGATTGATATGTTTGCATTAAAATTAAGAATTCCTGCTCTTCAAAGATCCTAAAGAAAAAAGAAGACAAGCCAAAAACTTGAGAGAAAATATCTGTAAGATATATAAGCCATAAAGGATTGGTATTCAGAATATATAAAGAACTCCAACAAATTATTACTAACTAACCAGGAAAATGCAAATTAAGTCCACAATGAGACGCTATTTTGTACCTACTAGATTCACAAAGATAGAGAAATCTGATAACACCAAGTGTTGACGATTTGGATCAACAGGGTCTCCTCTACACAGGTGGTGGAGTGTTAAAATGTGCAATCACTTTGGAAACCAATCCGATTTTATTTCCTAAAAGTTGAACATTCATACACCCTGCAATCTTGCAGTACCGCTCCTAGCATCACATCCTAGAGAAATGGTGATACCTGCACACTGGAAGGCAGGCACACAAATGTTCATGGCAGTACTATTTGTAACAGCAAAAACTAGAAACAATGAAAATGTCCAGCATCAGAAGGAGACTGGGTACAAAAACTGTGGTAATTCCATTTATAAGGAATATTATACAGCAGAGAAAAATAAATGAACTACATCTGCACACAACACGGATGAATCTTAGAAACATAATGTCAATTGGAAACAGCAATTCCTAGCAGAGTATAAACATATGATACCATTTTTATAAAGCCAAAAACAAGCAAAAATAAGTGGTACATTGGTTAGGCACACACACATGTAAGTAAACTTCAAAACTCAAGGGAACTATAAACACAAAATTCAGGATAGTAGTTACCTTGGGTGTGGGGAAGCAGCAGAATGGGAAAGAGAAGGAACATACAAACTATTGGCAATGTTCTAGTTTTTGGAACACCACAGGTGTTCATTATTAAGTTTTAAAATACAAATGTTACATAGATTTTTGGCATGTGTGAAATATTACATGGAACAGTAAATGCAAGGACACACATTACTACAGACACACTGATACATATACAGAGCTCTTCACTGACGCACTTACTAGTTATGTGAACACACACACATTATCATAGACCCAGACATATCGATCTACACATTTCCTTACAGAATGAAACAAATCTAAACCTGCTGATAGCCATATTCTCAAGACACACAGAGACACGAGCATGTTAACAGACACAAAGTGACATGTTCCCAAACACCGACGACTCACAAACATTCCTACCAGGCCCTTAACCCATGGGGAGGTGCTCCTAAGGAGGTGGGCTGGACCACTGGGGAGCTGCGAGTGTTTATGGGCTGTGGGTCTCCCAGAGAACACCCCCCAAACCCAGGCTTCCCAGGCACCCACCTGATTCCCGAGATACCACTTTCCGTGGGGCCAGTTTCTTGATCTGTGCAGAAAGGAAGTATCAGAACCCGACGAGGAACAGCCACATTTCCAGGCCCACCCTCATTAGGGGCGACCCTCCAGCTGTATCCAGTGAGTGCCATGACCCCCAACTTTGTCCAGGGTAGCCTGCCCCCGCCACCTGAGTACCCAGCTCTGTACTCACTGGGGGTGGTGGGAGCACAAAGTTGTCTGGGAAAACTCCTCTTCTGCCTTGAGACTCTCCTTCCCACCAGCCCTTATCCTCTGTGGTCTGGGAGAGAAAGCTGCCTTGGGGAGGTGAGCCAGGTCCCCAAGCCCCTTCCTTCCCGGGTCCCACCCCTTCTCAACATGCCCTTCCCTGCGCCCTCCCATGCCCTGTGCCTTTCACACCTTCCTTAGTACTTTCACCTCGTCCCCCCTCCGCAGCGCCAACTCGTCTGGGGCCTCGGGCTGGTAGTCAAACAGGACCCTGTAGGTCTCTGGGCGGGAGCCTGAGGGGAGGTCAGTCCACTGAAGCCAAACCCCCCTCCCCAGATCAGTCAGCAGCTCCCTCCTGCGTCAGCCTAGCTGCATCTCCCTCCCCCCAGTCACAGTGGCTTGGGGGAGGGGGTTCTGAGGGACGTTTTGGCTGGGTGCTTACCTGTCCGCAGGTAGTCCGGAGGGCTGTCATAGGTCAGGCTGCTCAGCTAGTGGGGGCGGGTGGTGGGGGGGGAACAAGCTGAGCCTCCAGCCCCACTAAGAGGGACTCACCACCCCTGTGCCCACTCCACCCACTTTACCTTGGGAGGCCGCTGGGGACCAGGGCTGATTGAAGGCATGTCTGGGTTACCAATGCCTGGTGGGGGATAGTGAGGTTAGGGGGGGTGCCAATTCATAGTTTAGATCATGGGAGAGGTCAAAGGGGTCCCAGGGTCAGGATGAGAGAATCACAGGCTCAGGCCACTGGTCACTGCAGATCGCAGAGTCTGGTCACAGGAGTTGAGGGGGTCACAGGGTCCAGGTCTCACTTGGGGGCCCACTGTCCAGCAACTCCACAAAGTTGGATGGGAAGGCTCCCAGCTGCCCGTTCTTCTTCCCCAGCCACCAGCCGTCCTCAATCTGGGGAGGAGGGAGGACGGAGGGGCATCTGGTTCTGCCCCAAGAGTCTCTCTAGAAATCTCACACCCTTGGTCCTGCCCGGATTCTGCTGCCTCACTTTCCCATCTCTACGCCCCTCACCATCCCCACCGCCCACACCCTCACTCCCCTCAGCCGGAGGCCCGTGCTCCATCATCTCCCCCCAAACCCTCCCATCACCTCATCCCCTCACCTCCTTTACCACTTCCACAATCTCCCCAGCTTGCAGCTTCAGCTCGTCCGCCTGCTCCGGGCTGTAGCTGAAGTTCACTTTGCACCATCTTTGGGGATCCCGAGATTTGGCGGGGCGACCTGGGGTCGGACGAGAGTGAGGCTGCTTGAGCCCGGCGCGCCAGTCCGCAGAGCTGAGGGAGGGGCGGGCTGCCAGCGTGCGGCGCGGTGCCTCCAGGCCCCGCCCCGGGGCGGAGCATTGTACTCGAGAGCCAATCACAGGCCGCAGGGCGGCCCCGCCCAGAGCCGCGCCCGTCACGGCGAGCGGGGGGCGGACGGGGCCGCCGGGGCCCCGCGCGCCCGCCCACCTGCCCGGCGCTCACCTCGGCGGCGCGCACAGCGCGGTCTCGGCGCCTCCCCGGCGCCGCGCAGAGTCTCCGGGATCTCCTGGGGACGAGGGCACCGAGAAGGGGGCGCTCAGCTCCCGCGGGCGCGCGCTGAGACCCCCAGCCCGACCTCACCTGCACCAGGCGCTCGGGGAAGAGGCCACGGTGGTCCCCCAGCTCTCCGCGCAGACAGCCCCGTGCGGGCCCTTCGCACACCTGCCGCACCACGTCCCCGGGCGCCAGACTCAGCTCGTCCTCCTTCTGCGCGCGGTCTCCGGCCAGGACCATCATCTCTGCGGGCGGAGGACGGGGCGGAGGCGCGGTTCAGAAGGGCCCAGTCGGGGCAGACGGGCCATGGCGCGAGTCCCGGGCTCCATGTAGAGGAAAGCGGGAGAACGCGCGGGTGGTGTAGACTGCTGGCACCATTTCCACAAGGTTGCACAGAAGAGCCGCCCTGAACCCTCTGCACATACCCATGGCTGCCGGGCACCCTTCAGAGCCAGGCGGGGAGGATAGTGCGGTCCCGCTGGCAGCCGAGTACTGGGCGGGTGTAGAGTGGGACGAGCTGCGAGAATGTGAAGCAGAGGAGGCGGAGACACACGAGGGTAGGCCAGGCTCTAGGTGCTGGGAGTGGGCGTGGGAGAGGGGGCGGCCCGGCTCAGCAGGTTCGGCCCCCAACCTCGGGGTGAGGACTCCAGGGCAAGTGCTGGAGTCACAGGTGGGGAGAGGCACAGAGCAGGGTGGGGCCCCCCACGGGGCAGCAACCGCTCTAGAGCCGGCCCTGGGTGGCTGGTAGTCCCTGTGGTGCACACGAAGCTATTGTTGGTATACTCTGCTTTCCCTGGGAGGCATCTCCTCCTCCCAAAACCCTTGCTTCGGTGGCCAGGCCTAGTCTGGTTTCAGAAAACACCTCGGTTTCTCCTTGGGGGAAGGCAGCAAGGAACCTGAGGAGCTTTCACCGCTCCTGCTTCCTACAGCCAAGCCCAGAGCTGGCAAAGGCTGAAGGTCAGAGCCCACCTAGTGCCAATCCCATGTGGGCAGGGCTAACTTTCAGGTAAGCCTCCTGCTCAGTGGTGAACACAGAAGGCTGAGTCTATTATTTACACCCCTTGACCCCTGCCCCCCACCTTGGAAGCGGAAGTCCTTGCTCATGACACTATAGTGAAAAAATCTGGTTCTCCTGGGGTGTCCAAGGTACAAGACGAAACAAAACCACTGTGATGGAAATGAGGAATTATTAGCCAACAGGGAGCGGCTGAGGTTCCTCCCAGAGGAAGCAAGTGTGGGGCCGGGAGGATGGGCTGAACAGCAGTCTGGGCCCAGGCCCCACACACATTTTCTCTCTCCAGGTCCCTGAAGCGGCTGTGGGAGAGCTCCGCCTCCCCCCAACACACACACACTCAGGCTGACAATGACCAGAACCCATTTACATCTGCCACTTCATTTATTATTTTTTTATTTGCAGGAGGAGTTGAAACAAATTTTAAGGGTGTTTTCATTTTTTTTCCCTAAACATGAATCATTCAAGTAAAACCAACTTAACTATAGAAATGTAGCAAAGTAAGGGGAAAGTAGCACAACAACCCAAGAAGCAAGACTGGGGGGAAGAGGTGGGTGCAGTCCGCATATTACATATGCATAGATGCCATATGATTCACCTGCTCAGGACCGCCTCCCCAGAAGGCAAGCACAAGGACCCATTTTAAGAGGATGTTTTCCCCCCAAACATCTGAGAATGTTTCAACTTAAAGCTTAAGGTTAAAAAAAAAAAGGAAAAGAAAAAACAAAACCAAAAAACCCCACAAACCACCCAGCCATAACCACCTTCCTTAATCGATCATAGGAGTTTCTTTTCATTTTATAAAAAGATTAATAAAAAATATTGAAAAAATTATTTTTTTCATCTTATATTTGTAAAGATAATAGAATTCAGAAGTTTCTTAGAAAACAGACCAGAAACTGCTGTCCAGTTTCCACCCCTGGTGCTGAGAGGATCAGCAGGACTAGAAGGTTTGGGATACTGGAGCTGCTGGTGGAGAATGGGAAGCCCAGCCCAGAAGAAATCAGAAAATACTGGGGAGGGGGCACACATGGGGTGTGGTCAGGAGCAACACCATGGGATACATGGCTGCGCAGAAAAGGGGAACACAAGGTGGTCAGAAAGGCCCTGAACTCCTCCTCGACATACAAAACCGATTTTTACAAAGATCCAAGCAGTTTGGTCCCAAACTGAGGTGAACACTTCAATGTTTATTCACATGCTTTGTTTTCTTTTTTAAGAATCAAAGTTGCCCAAATTAAATCTTTCTGCTCATGTTACTACATATGCCTAAAAAAAGAAGAAGAAGGGCTTTTAAAATCAGGATAAGGGAGAAGAGATTGAAAATCATCAAATAAGTCCTCTTAGCTCCAAAGGAAATGAAATTAAGAACAAAACTGTTGGTTTCTAATAGGGAACAAACCAAAATCCAAGACTCGCTCTTCCCTCCCTACCCCAGCCCCCACCCCACACACCAACGACAAATGAGAAACACAGCTAAAGCCCAACGTGTTGTGTTCTGCTCAAGAGCTGGGCCTGCCCCCAGGCTCTGCGGCTGCCGCCTCTGTCCAGTGGGACGCAGCGCCAGGGATGCTTTTGGCTATAGGATTCCGCACGGCCAGTGGGGGGTGGGGGTGGGATTTTCAGAATCTTCTCGAGGCTCCTCTGTTTAGCTCCTCACCAGCCATCTTCCTGGCGCCTCTCTCCCCTGGGCAGGGGCTCCCATCAGAGTGGCCCCTACTCGGTTGTGGGCTGTAAATTGTCCTTCTCTTCTCGGTTCTCTGTCCCACTCTCATCATCTTCAATCTCCCCTTCCTCCCCACTGAACTTGTCATGGGCCCATTTGGGGCTGGTGCTGGATTTCCGGAACATGAAGCGGCCCCGTCCCCGGGGAAAGGCTCCTCGGCCCCGGCCCCGGCTCACCCACTTCTCACTGCCTTCGCCTTCGCGGTCATCATGCTGAGGAAAGAAAGTGGCCATCAATGCTAGCCAGAATGAAGGAGAGTAGCCAGAACCTTTTCTACTCCCACCCAAATGAGACTTTTTCAAACAAATCTATGCCGCAACCCACCTTTTGCTCCTTTTCTGTCCTCCTCCCTCTCCCCTGCTCCAGAACTGCTACTGATTCAGATCCATGAGAATATTCAGTTCGGTGCCTTAGGAATTCTAAGGCAGTAGCTCGGGCATTATAACAATGATGACGACGATAAAACCCTAACCAAGCACTGGAAGAGCTTCACATGCATTCTTTCATTTAATCCTGACATCTACCCTATCATTATCACCCTCCACTATGCAAATGAGGAAACAGGCTCAGGAACTTGAAGCAGGACCATATTATTTACTATACTCATCTCTCAAAAGATGGGTTTGAGAGAGCCAATCCACCAAAACATGAAACTCTGTCTCATCTGGGATGTCGGGTAGCTCACAACAGAGGAAGCGACACTCAGAATGCACAGCTGGGGCTCCAGCTCTCCCTGACTCTCCACACCCTCAGCCAAGAACAGGCAGTGAGACCAAGGGCAGATGACCTATCTGCTCACGGTCTTAGATTAGCCAGTGGCACAGGCAGCACCACAACCCAGCCTCCTGTCTTGCCTCTCCCTTCTTTAGTTTTATGCAAGGAGGCAGTGTGGCAGAGTAGAACACAACCTACACATGTCTCAGACAATCCCTGCTCTGACGATCTCACGAGAGGAGGGGTCCAATGAAAGAAGGAACAAGACAGCACTATGAAAACCAGAAGTTGCTGTCCTTGTTACCTCATCAGCTCCATAGCCCCAAAGAGTCTAAACCATCCACCCACACAAGTAGGACCTCAGGCTTCTAGGTGTCAGCTCAGCTGAAGAGCCAGCTGCTGCTTATCAGGGATGCTTGCTCACCAGCCTAAATGAATCAGGTTGGCGATGCTCTTCAGGTGGCAGACGGGCAGGAAAAAGGGCTTTGTATGACCTTTAATCCCTTCCCCTAAAGCAGTCCCACTCCAGCACTTATCCTGGGCTCAGCCACCAACATTTCCCTAGACATAGGTTCTAGGGTCCTCTAGGAGTCTCAAAAGCAGCTCCCAGCAGCCCTAGAAAAGCGAAGGTGGCCATGCACAGTCGTCTACCCAACAACCTGTTTCCTAGCCGTGCAACTCGCACCAGAGACCCACGCCAGCCCTTCTTGTGGGGGATGGAGACTCAGCTCCAAGCTCACCCCGGTTACAACACTCAAGAGTCACATTTACTTGGATCTGAACCTGCTGTGGACACAGGAGGCCAGGAGAGCTCACTCATTGGCCAGGTAATTCAGCCTAGAAGAGCCCCAACCTGAGACAGGGCAAGAGGCCCAGAAGGTGCCCGGTACCTAGGAATGACCAACACCCTAGATGAAAGACGCCCTAATCTCTTCCTCAAAAAGAGATCCTGAAATGGCTTTCCTGTCACTCTTGCACTGGGGAGCAACAGAGAGGAGCTGTGGCCTCAGGCGAAGGTTATGGCTCCATCTCTGGGAAAAGGCTGGAAGGAAGCTGAAGTTGGGTGAGCAGTAAAACAAGTTTACAGACTAAAAGGGCAAGAACCACCCTTGCTGCTTATCTATCCTGCAATCCATAAACATGTTAGACGATAAACCCTCTCAAGGCCAGGGCCACCTCTCTAGAGAACACTCATCCCACATCCCAGTGTGTCCCACAAGCGCCCATCCTCCCAGCTCAATATGACTGCCTGAGTATTTAAGCACGGTTTTGGACAGACCAAGTAAGGCCTCAGCATCAGCCACGGTGTGCGCCAAAAAGCGCTCTGGCCCTTCCTGGTTAGCCCCACACACATACCAGGTAATACTTCTTGCTTTTGGGCGTGTACTCAGGGTCCCACTCCTCCTCCCGGTTTCTCTTTTGAAAATCGTTGCTGCTGCTGCTGTTGTTGTTACCAGAGTAGTTGCCTCTACCCCAGCCTCTCCCTCTGGCTCGAAATTGCTGTGGCAGTAAACAGGGAAAGGGAATAAAAGACCATGTCAGGAATGGAGGAAAACACCTCCCTGCATTCTGATCAAACACTTCTGGCACAGAATAGATAGTTGCCCTCAATCAATATCCTCGTCAACTGGTTTCTAGCCATTCCCTCTGCTCATCTCAACCTAAGCATACAGCCTAGACAGCGGACAACATGGCACATGGATTCCCTACATACTGCACGGTCAAGATAACTGGGGGCCAGCCCCATGGCAGAGTGGTTAGATTCAGCGTGCTCCGCTTCTGTGGTCTGGGTTCACAGATTCGGATCCCAAGCGTGGACCCACACCATTGATCAGCCATGCTGTGGCAGCAACCCACGTATAAAGTGGAGGAAGACTGGCATGGATGTTAGCTCAGGGCTAATCGTCCTCAGGAAAAAAAAAAAAAGAAAAAGAAAAAAGGTGGGACATCCTGAGACCAGAAGCCCTCAGAGGCTTTCCGGCCAAGCAATTATAACTAAAAATGGAAAACCTGGGGAATGGGGAGCCACAGATTCTGAGGCCTAGAGACTGACTACTTGTATCGAGGGCAACAAAACTGGTATTCTGATCAACAGAAAATTAGAACTGGTAGGAGCAGGGGCTTAGAGAAAGGGGGAAGGGACAGGGTCTTACATAGGTCCCTCGAGCTCTGCCTCCTCTTTCACTTGGACCCACAAAGTCTTTGGTCCCCAGTCTTGATTTGTCAAAGCCCGTGGTGCTCTCCTCTCTCTCCTCTGTCTCCTCAGTGTACTCTTCCGCCTTGTAGGAACGGGATGACTGGGAGGAAGAGGATGATGACCTGGACCGATCTCGTGCTCTCCGGTGCTTCCTATGAAAACAGAAGAGCCAAGGAAATCAGTAAGCCTCTAGGGGCTCAGCCCTTGGCTGGGGCCTCATGGATAAGCAGCATGGGCAATGAGGAGCGCGTCTGTGATGAAGATATTGAAGACAAGTAACCTAAGAAAATCCAACTTGCCCCCAACTTATCCACCCAGGGTACCTGGGGAGCTTCCTCCCAGTTCTGTCAGTCATGTTCAGTGACAGATCTATGTCTGAGCCTGTGATGAACGCAGGACATAGACAAGAGGAACAAAGCACAGTCCACGGCCTCTGGTAGTTCAGTCTAACACACATGCATGAATCAGAAGGGCAGAAGGAAACCATCGCTGTACTGAGAGCCATGATGTATCTGGTACTGGGACAGAAGCTTTATATATTACCATCTGCTTGTGCTTTATGTTCCTTTTACTTCTCAATACCTGTCTCATGGGGTTGCTCTAAAGATTAAAAAAACAATATGCTTACACTTGACATTGACATAGCAGGCATACTGTAAATGGCAACTATGATTATTCAGTATTATTTCCTCCCTTTTATGGATAGGAGATTCAGATGACAAAGCTGAGCAGAACCTGGATTCAAACCTAACTCTGACTAATTACACCACTACTCCACATACCACCTTCCAGTGGCCCCAACGGGTTGTGTTACGAAGCACGGGATCTAGCGAAACTCTTCCCAGAGTTATTTCCCTAGCCCTTCCCTTCACCTGGGGGGAACTTATAGTCTATGGCAAACTACACTAATATGATGAGTCACTGCCTACATACTAGAGGTCGGGGCCAGCCCTGCCATGTGGTAGTGGAGGAGGTTACCGGCTGCCTCTAAGGTGGCAGGAAGGCCAAGGTCCCAGGAGTAAAGAAGGACTTACAGGGAGAAGCCAACCAATAACCTATCGTTTGCGTCCTCCCTTCCCACAATCCTGCTCCATTATGAAAAGCACCTTGCCCTTCCTCCCACCTCCATACGTAGGAGAAGCTCGAGAACTTAAATATGTGAATCGTGTTGGTGTTTCCTAGCATTTACTCATAAAAAGGATAAATCTGAGTTCATGTCATAGGATTCTTGTAACTTAGATGTCTAATTCTGACTCCTAGAAATCAATGCTCTTTTAAGAGGTTTTCAAAAATAAAATTCCAGAAGGCCCCAGATTTGAGTCCCAGCATTGCCTTTTATTACCTGTGTGACCTTGGGTTAAGTCATTCTTCAGTCATATGAGAAAGAGTTCTTGTGAAGTGAATGTGATACATAACGACAACAAGGACATAAGGAGCATTTTTCTTCTTGCCTCAATCACAGAATACTAGGGTTGCAAGAGACTTGTTCAAGGTTACACAGCGAGTCAGAGGCAGATGCATGTGTTCCAGGGAAAGGAACCAGGGTAAGTAATCCACACCCAACCCTGAAATGCTCAGGGCTTCTGCCTGCTTTCCACCAGGGGCAGTGCTGAGGACCACTGTCCCACCACTTTCATTCCCCAGTGGGGATCAGCACGTCCTCTATCTGTGGGCAACCCTGAAAACTGCTATGGCTCCTTATGCATAAGTAACACGGTGGAAGGGGAGATAAACTGGAACAGAAGATCTGAGTTCTGATGTCACCGATACTTGTGTAATCTCAGACAAATCGTTCTGAACTTAGCTTCTTTATCCTTCAACTGGCAAAATCAGTATCACAACAACTGTCCAACTTATCTCAAAGAATTGTTATCAAAAAATGCCTAGGAAAATGCTTGCCAGCTGAAGTTCCACAGCAGCAGAAGGGGTGCCGCTTCTGTGGGAAAGGTGTGGGGCCGCAACCTGCCACGTTGAACAAGACCCGACTGAAGAGTCATGCAACTTTCAAAAACGTAAACAGAAACGACAGCACCTTGGCATGCACGCTTCCCTATGAAGTTCAACAATGCTCCCTTTGTTTAGAGAATACTTGGAACACCTCTCTTGGAAGTGTCTGTGAAACTAGTTCAGAATGCGTTTAAGACCAACAATCTTGTCCTATCTAGTTCCACCCTGCTTCTCTGACTAAACAGCGTCATTACCTGACAAGGACTTCGAGCCATTTCTAACATAGCACCTCCCCATGAAGACTTGTGATGAACAAGGAACGTCTGGAAGAACCGCAAAAGGAATTCCCAAATGATTCCTCACGCTGTCCCCACAGCCCCATTAATGCCATCTCCCAGGAGGCCTCTCTGACAAGGACCACACCTACTTCACACAGAAGTTCTGTTTTCACACTCGAGACCTCACTTGACAGTGACATGGTATAAGAGAAGAAACTGCCCAGGTTGCTATCATCCCTAACCTCAAAGGTCTGGTGTGCAGCCAAAAGGGATCAGGCAAGAGACTCCACTCAGGAGTCGAACGAGGGGACAGACAGGGGTCACGTACTTCTGCTTCTTTGATCCTTTGTGAGTTTTCTCTGTTTTCTCAGCTGACCTTTCCCTCGAGTGGCTCGAGTCTCTGGAATCCACTGATTCTCTTGATTTACCTCGTTTAAGATCTCTCTCCTTATGTTTTTTACGACGTTCAATATCAAGGCGGAGATCAACAGGATCATCTTTGTATTTTCCCTCAGCCTGCCAAAAGAGAAATCAAAATTAAGGTTTTTGTGACCCACAGCTGCCAACTCAACCACCCCACAAACTGTGGTTTCTACTGCCATGGAGTGGTACACAGGAAGCACTGGGAGTGTGTGGCACCTCACCCAAGCTTGGGAGGGACACAGGATGCCCCACAGAAGTCACTTCATAAGGATCCCTGACAGAGCCCAAACCAGTTCTCTAACATGATGATGATGACCACCTTCTGGAAACGCTCTATACTGATTTCGCATTGTTTCCTCTGCGGCCCAGTAACGACTGGCTAACTTAGAAGTTGAGAAAGCCAAAACCAGCTCTGGAAGGTGGCTGGTTAGGCTGGCTCCGGCTCAGCCACCACCAAGAGTGGAAATGTTCATGTTATCCTTCCCCTACCTGCGCTGGAATAGCCACCTGGGGCTCATCCTCTACTGAGTCCAAAGACAGACAATGAGAAACTTAAGGAGACTTCCAAAATGCTTAGTTATATTGAGAAACTTCTCTAGAGAGAGCATATCAAAAACCATAACAGAGCATTCAGAAAATGGCAATGCCAGGTCAAAGTTTACTGTTAAAAAAAAGAAGAAAAAAAATCTTTTTCACTCACTTCCTAGGAAGTGTAACTATCAGGGTATGTATGCTGCAGACACAGTACGAGCCCAGCAGCATCAAGAGCCTTCCACCCCAAACCATCAGGGCAAGGGCTTTCAACAGTCCTCAGGAAACTCAGTGAGGGTAGAGATGCAAGGTGCTTAAGGACATTATACACTAGGTCTTGTCTCGTGGAAGTAAAATGTCCCTAATCTAAGAGGAAGGAATGAGCAGTTCACTCTGTATGAACATCTTACTTACACAAACTAAGGTTTTTGGTGAAATAAAGTTTAATTTTAATTAACAGGAGTGGTAGGTAGAAGTAGGTTTATCTTATCAAGCTGTTTGTTTTTGAGAGAGGGAACGGGGCCTCTGCACCCTCCAAAGACAGAGAGAAACGTGGCCGCTGCTCCCTTGGGCAGTGCCGACAGCACCTCTAAGGAGTTGGCTTTGTGAGGCACAGAGGACGAGATCTCTTCTGATGTTTCAAAAACGTGCGTTTCACATGGTTACTCCCAAGCTGGTGGGTACTTGGAGAAAAAGAAAAGGGGGATGGGAGAGAAGAGAGATTGTGCAAGAGGGCCTCTCATCACATTCAACTAACAAGACAAATTTGTTTGGAAAACTTTAAGATTAATATTTTTAGAAAACGTTTCAGCAGCATCGGAGGAGCCATCTCTAATTTTAAATTTCAACTGTATATGTGAATGAAGGTCAATAAATACTAAGATTTTAAAAAACCCAAATCTAGTATTTCATAGTTAAAGATTGCATACAAGTTTTAACCTCTTAATAACAGTGTTTACGTGCACATCATAGCAAATGTAGCTGGGCTATCAAAGTCATGTTTAGCTTTAAAGTAACAGTAACCGAGAGATGACAGATATGGTACAATGTTAGGAAAAAACTGGACTAGCTGTTCAAAACAGTCTACGAAGTTAAGATATGAATATTTTACTCTGCTCTGACATGCATGTCTTTTTGAAATCATGGTTGGAAATAGTGCATGTATATAGTTGATTTGATAATACTTACAAGCAGAAAAATATCACAAAAAGTTTCTTCTCTCATCATGGGCACTTGTTCCAAAACTCCTCTCTTTTTTCTCAAGCTCACCTCAATAGACTTTGGGGTCATTTACCATATTCTAACCACTTCACAAAGGTTGTTGATACATTTAATAAAAATTAACCCTTTGTAGTTCATTTTTAGAATTATGCCCATCCTTAAAAGAAAAACACAAACTTAAGTAGAGAGTAATTTAAACAAACACATTTCTGTCAAGTTCATGCCCAACGCACTCATTTTGTTGGAATTACTGATCAAAGCAACAGTTCACCTTGTAGCCAGGTTCCCGGGGACTTTTCATGTCGTCATGAGCCAAACCATGTTTTCTGAATGTACTGGGGGAAATGTCTATCCTCCTAAAATCGAAAACACAAAAACTGTTTAAAACGTCACACTGTGAACATAGTACTAGTAATACCTTAGCTCAAGTTGGGTAACGGAATCACAGGCATTCCCTTTTATTACGTTTCATAACGTACATATATATCACTTACACCCTTTGCTTATATATTTATATTTCCCATAGGCATGCACGTGCGTGCGCACACACACAAAATCTCAACTTCTCAGTCAAACTCATACTGAAGAAACTTCTTATTCCCTCCCTGTACTGTTACAGCCAGGAAGACAGACTCACACACAGCCATGCCTATAATCTCAAGTTCACACAAGAGTATGCTCTGCTAACCCCCAAGCGCAGTTCTCATCTTGGGAATTAGAATATAATGGCTCATTATTCACCTATGAGATTAGGTCTAAGTCAGAAACCACCACCTGGCATGTGCACACATCCCCAAAGACCCCAAATCCAAGACTGTTGGACAAACATGGTTCTCCTACCTATGGCAACAGGTTCAAGAGCTGACTAATAAGGAATTAAAAAGATAAGGCCAACTTTGTTTCTAGACAAAGTCCCTATTTGCTAAGTAGACTCCCACAACCAAATGTGAAATTCTTTAAATTTTCCAGGCTTTTAAAACCTTTGATAGAATCCTACAAGCTCCCCTACCCCCAGCCCCTACCCACTGCAAATTCTTCCAGAAGAAGAACTGATATATCAAATAGATGGGATGCTTAAAGAAACTTAACACTTACTCTACCTACAACAGCTCACAGTGCTCCCAGGTTGCTGCGGGCCAGCTCCCAAGAATACAAGGGCTCATCTATATAAAAACAGCCATTTTCCTCAGACCCTTTCCAAGGTGAGAAGTTCGCAGTCAAGGAAGCACGCCCTTTCCATGCACAACTAGACGCCCACTTGCTATCCTACAATCTGGAGGATGTTACCCTAAATCCTGTTGCTAATACACCTAACATGGCAAAAACAAGACAAGTTTTGTATCTGATGAGCAGTCTGTTATCATCATCTCCGGTTAAGGCTGAAATCCTCACCTGTGTATTTCTGGGCTTTTCTTGTTTTTAGCTGCCTCTTGCTCAGTTCCTCTTTTTAGGTATTTAGTAAAGCGTTCATGCAATGTCATTCCTGAGGACCCAAAGTGATGCTCTGTGGGAAGTCAAAGGAAAACACATTAGGCTATCAAAGGCAGACACAATATACAACTCTTCCGCATGAATCTGCAGCCACACAGATGAGATGAAAGTAGTCAAAGCCATAAAACATAGAAAAGAGGAAGGAAAAAAAGCTGGTTCAGACAAAACCCAATGTTGGGCACTGGATTTCCACCGTAGCTCCCTTATCTTAGGACATGGATACAAAGACACCTGACGTTTACTAGCCTTTGAATCAAAGCATCAATTCCTGCCTGAGTTTAAATCTCAGATGGAACCAGTAACTGGCCCAACGAGCTACTACATCATCTTCTCTTGGCCATTCCCTAAACTCACCCACTTCCATGTGCCCCGGAGATGGTAAAATAACGTGGGGAAGAAATCCACGCCACAAGGTCTACAAGAGATCTCTAGAGGCTTCCATTTGCGAGACAGGAAATGACAGAGGTGTTGCAAATGCCACGTTTCATACCTCCTTTCTCAAGCGTTTTAAATCTTCATGGGAAGGATTTTACCTATTCTCACAATTACAGGTTACTACCAGCATTTCAAAATACTCAGCAGTATAACTAAAGAAGGAAAACTCCTCCTCCTGGACGGAATCTCCTTCAAGCCAGTCCCTAGCTTCAAAGGCCCTTTCAAGGAGATAAAGGGCCCCAAAAGGCTCCCTTCTTCACCCACTCATCTTTCTGCTTGTAATAGAGGAAGCTAAGTGTGTGGGAAGGGAGCCTGAGCAGGCTGGGTTTGGACTCACCTTTAACATGGTGAACAATGGTCACTATATGCTGGGCAAACAGTTCCGAGGGGCTCCGCTGAGACTGAGCTGACTGTATGTGCTGGAAAATGGAACGGAATTCCTGTTCCTTTTTGTTGCTATGGACGAGATCCCGACAAAGCTTGCGCTCCTGAGCCAATAAGCCACTGGGTCTGCAAATGACACAGAGGGAGGCCCAATGTAGTAAGATATACAGAAAGTCAGAACATTTAAACCTTAAAGATCCAATGCATTTTTTTCCAAAGAGTTTCTAATTTATCCACCAAGTTCCTTTTTTTCTTCCTATCAAAGTTCAAAGTAACCTCAGTGCACCATAACCATGGAAAAAGGCATCCAAAATCTCTCTCTCCCTTTTACTGGGAATCTTTAATAGGAATAAATGGGCAGGATAAAGCGTTAAACCTCAGTGACTGTTTTTGGGGGAACTGCTGGTTTTAACACACAAAACAAGTGGGAAGGTATTTTCAAAAGATCAACTGGCTTGGCCAGCCAGGGCCAACCAGTGAAGTGACACAATGAAGCAGGAGTGGGATATGGCTGGAATGCTGCTCAGGCAGACTTCCAATTGGCTGCACAGTTTTTACACCAAGTAAGAAACAGTCAGCCTGGGCCTCACCACCCTTTCCTAAAGTTCTCCCCCCAGCCCCAACTCTAAAATTGCTACATCATTTGATAGAATAAATAACAGACTCTGGTGACCTAGCTAACAATGGAGAAATGGATCCTGGATGGCTCCACTGACAAAAGACTTCAACCTTAAGCACATTTAGGAAGCAGCAGGATGACTGGGGCGGTGGGGGTGGCACTGCAGCGGTGATGGACAGAGGGCACCCAGCAGTGACAAAGCCAGTCACTAAAGACTGAAAGGATGTTTCACTACCCATGTGAGACTGACTCCAACACATAATCGCTCAGTGCCACACACTTGCCTCTGAGAACCGGTCGACATGAAGGCATCAGCACTGAGACCTGGACAGCAGGGGAAACACAGGAGGGGCCTGTCCTGGTTCCAGAATGCCCTCGGGGAGAAAGGTTAGGAGACACCACTAAAAAACCCTGAGGATCAAGAAGGACGACATCTCACCTTGCAAGGTCCTCATCAAAAGAGTCCATCCGGACATTGACCTGGGCCTCTCGAGTAATAGAAAAGGAAGACTTCCCCGTGGAGAAGTCTCCTTTGGCGCCTAGCTTCTCTCGGCTCTCAGAGGTCTTTCTCGGTGGAGGCGATGAGCTTTTCTCCTGGACTGATTTGTAAGCTGTCACTCGGAAATTCTTTTCAGGCACAAACCCCCTGTGGCCACTTTCACTCCTCTTGGGCCCTCCCCGATCCTCCTTTTTGGATCTCTCTGAGAAAGACTCCTCCTCCAGCTCCTCTGTTTTTCTTTGCTTTTCCTTCCCTGGAGGTGCATACACCAGGCCCTCCCATTTGCCTGACTTCTCCTCCTCCTGGTTTTTGTTTGCACCTGCTATGACTTTTGACATAAACTTGGGTTCATCATCAAACTCAGATTCCTTTCTCCCTTTAGCTTTGTCCTTATCCTGATCATCCATCTCCTCCTTGTGGAAGTCAGCCATCTTCTTCTCAAAGTCATCTCGGAGCTTATACCTTTTGGGAGATTGGCTACCCCGAAAAGGCTTCTCAGTGTCAGTTTTGGGAGCAAATGGATCAGATTTCATTTTCGTATCACCTAAGCCCGTGTCAGAGAAGCTCCCTTTCTCTTTCATTTTCTCCTTATCAGTATTTGTTTGTTTCTGTTCCTTATCTTTTCCATTCTCTGTCTTCTGCTCTTCTAGATACCTAATTATAAAAACATAAGGGAGACACACAAGAGGCTTCTTAGGAAACCTGATCTAAAACAGCACCATATGGTCTTGGGTTTTTCATTCTCTGAACAAACATGTCTTGTGGATTCCAGTGTTACCAAAGGACTTTCTACTTGGTTACCTTCAAGTGATTTCTGAAAACCTGCCCTTCACAGATCTATGAACTTGGCATTTAAGAGAAAAATACATGGTCCATAGAGTTGTGTCTTACAAAAGCAACCAAAAAGAAAATAATAAAGGTAATTTTTAGGATACTAAAAACAAAAACCTACTTACCTGTGAGTGGTCTAGGAAAAAAAAAATTAAGGTCTTATCCAACCTTCACTCAGTCACTTAAAATCTGCTTTCAGCAAAGTTAACATAGAATGTTCAACCTTGGACTGTTTTGCTTTTATACAACTCACACTTGGAAATATAAGTCTCAAAAGAGACTTCAAATTTGCTTCAAGTCACCTAGAAGATCTAAATATGAAATGTACTGCAAACACAAATAAAAACAAAATACATGTTAATTGGGGGAAGGGGGTAAAAATCATCCTACTCTTTCTCATGGAAAAGTAGAACTCACGCCCGAGTTGTCTAATGAGATTCACAGTCCTGGCAAGGAACAAAACTTCTATTTAAGATAGACTTACTCAAGGCTGGAAAGTACAGATGCTGAACATCTCACTTGTATCATTAATGGAGAAAGCCTAATCAAGTCACAGTTGCATATTAACATGGCAAAGAAGAATCAAGGGACAGCAGGGCATCAAAGAACATACTAACAAGAGAAAAGAAAGAAAAAAGGAAACCACTTGCTCGGTTAAGTCCCTCTTGACAACCTGGTCCCAATGCAACGTCCCTGTTAGGTCTCTGCCATCCCAATCCATCCAACGACACAAACAAAGATTCAGGTTCCAACTCACCATGTCCCCCAGGGTAGAAAGACGGAAGCACTGTCACGTCCTCTCCTAACACGCAGCCTGGTTGGCTTCTACTGGGACATACACCCACCTTGCGATTTTAAAATAAGGCCTTCCTGGACTAAGCCTTGCACTTTCCCATTCTGCCCAGTCTCCTCAACTGGAGGGTATGAGGTTGCAAGGGTGCAGCTCTTCACCATGATGGGCTGATGTAGATCGATCACAACAGATGGTGGGTCCTAGAGGGTCTAACAGCTCCAATGGCCATTCACTTTGGCAAAGACCATAATTTTTTGATAGCTGACCCACAAATCTCTACTGTTCTCTGGCTTACACTGGTAGAATCCAAGGCAAATTTTAAATGTGAAAACATCATTGCAGAGTAGTCTAAAGAAACTTTATGCTGCAATACAAATTCAGGAAGGTAGGAAAGCTAGAGTTAAGCTAAAGGTTTCCTTAGGTGATGCTTTTAAAGATTGCTAATGGAAGGTTTAGGAAACGGGGGTTACCTTATTACCATTAATCAGAGTTCTAACTTAGATCGCATTACAATTAAACTGCCAGCTGGTGAGATAAAAACACAGCTAGGCAGGAGAAACAAGATACTTGCCTCTTTGTATAGGCTGCTCCTCCTGGAGCAGCAGCCTCCTCCTTCTGAGACGAGCCATACGTGGAGCCACTGGCCGGTGGACTCTTACCCACAGGGCTCTTTTTGGATGGACTCACGGACCCAGAGCCATGGTCGAACTGACCTTGGTGTGTCCCAGCCTGGTACCCAGCACCACTCTGCAGAGTTGAGCCCATCTGGGACGTGCTAGAAAGTGGAGGGCTGGGTTTTGGCACAGGGCTAGGACGGGGTGACCGCCGCCTCACCACCACAGACTGGAGGGGGCTTTTGAGAGCAGGGCTTCGCTCCCGGGGACTCAGGTCAGAAACTGCCGAGGCCCGTGATGCAGAACTAGCACTGTATGTAGTGGCATCTGGCCATGGCTTCGAGCTCTCAGATGCTTTCGTATCTTGAGAGGTGCCTCCAGAGAACGTCTGCTCCTTGGCCTCGTCTCCCTGGTTATCCCCGGCAGCCTGAGATGGCCGGCTATCCTTGGAAGAGGATTTTTTCTCCTTTGCAGACTTGCGCTTAGAAGATTCAACTCGGCTGTGGTTGGAGGAAGAACGAGAGGATGAGGAGCGCCTTGACCTGTCAGAGGAAGACTTATCCGAGTTTCTAGAATGGCTCCTGGACCTTGGTGAAGGAGACCTTCTCTTTGGGGACCGGGATCGGGAACGGCCCCGACGAGGACTGTATGCTTGCCGGTAATTCTGCCAATTCGAACGGTAGTTTCCATAGCCTCCTCGGTTATACTGGCCCCACGGATAAAAGCCTCTGTTGCGCCCACGGAAGTAATAGGGCCTTCTATAGCCTCTGTTGTGACCTCGGAAATCCCGATTCTGATACACTCTTGGGTGATTTCTCTCTCGGTTATGAGCTGGAGAATATGATCTGGAACGAGACCTAGAACTGAAAAGGGGGACGGGGGGTGGGGAGAAATGTTTGAATTTTTGACACAAGCATTTTTATTCAAGAAAAATCTGCCAACAAAGAGGTAACATTTTGAAATCCCTGCTCTTACATAGCATTTATTTTCAGTTTTGTTTTCAAAGAAAAGGCATAAACTTACATATTTAATCCCTCTGCTTATGGTCCATATTAAGTACAAAAATATAGGTTAAGAATCACGTTAACAAATGAGATGCAAGATTGCTTCATTAATATTGTAACACATTTTAAAGGAAGACAACGTACTTCTAGTGAGTGAAATATCAAAACGTTCTTAATGTAGTAAACTAAACAAAGACCATTTTAATAGAGCACACTAACTGCTCACAGTTTCACAGGCAGAGGGCATTTTACAGGTGCAGGAACTGCAGGCTGTGGTACCCAGATGGGTAACTTCAGGGTCCTCTGGCCCCTACACTACTATAAACTCTACTCCCCATTCTAGTTACCACTCTCTGTCTGGGCAGGGCTAATTTCTGAGATTCCACTAAGATCTGGGGTGGTAAAAACACAGTTACAACAGGTCTAAACCAAACAACACTTAAAACTTGGAGAATGAATCTGTTCAAAATTTGAAAGAATTTTAACTGAAATTGCATCAGCAAAAGACATAAATGTTGGTTTTTTATTGGGGACCTGCAGATGGTCTCACTATTTAGAAGGTCAAGTGTCTGTGCTAACCTATAAGATCTTACCTAAGAGCCACAAGAGGGCACCATCTGACCACAAGACACCCAAGTACATGGGAGGTTAGCAAGAGGAAACTACAAAACAGCCCGAAACTTGCACATCTTTCAAGGCAACATAAAGCCTAGTGCTGTGTTCTTCTTCACTGAACAACACAGAACTCTAAGTCAGCAAAGGTACGTTTGAGAACCACAGGGCCTCCACAGTAACCTAACTTTGTAAAGTTACACGTTCATGAATGCCAGGCTTGTCAGGACAGGGAGTTTTGTTTCCATTAAAACTCTATGTGTTGGTGTAAAACTCCACTGGGGTTCTTGGATACCACTCGTCTCGTCAACTATGATATAGATCATTAACATTAACCACTACTCCTAAGTAGCTGGCTAGAAATATCTAAAATTACTAAAAAAAACTCTTTCCAAAAATATTTTCTTTACATATAAAATAAAAACCCTTCAGCTAATCAGCAGACCTTCTCATGTCAGGCCTAACTGGGAAAGGATGCACTTTGGTTGCTTGCATGTTTCATAAATAACTCTATTTAGCAAATGTGACAGGTTTTAACAACTAAACAAAATGGTATTTTTAAAAAGAAACTTACATTTAATTTAATCTAAAGAACATGATGTGGGATTGCTTTCCCACTACTTACTACCCACAGGGTTCAGGTTCTTTATCTACCCCAAGAACAATAGCAACTGGCACAGATGCACCACACTGCTGGTTGTTAAGGTTGCTATCTAAGTACAATTAAAAAAAAAACAAAACAAGAACTTACCTTCCACACTTTTCATTTGAAAACAGTAACAATACAAGAAAAGGAGGGAGAGGCGGATGCAGGCTATAAAACTGAACACCCAATTAAATGGCTACACTTGAGGGAGGTGATGCACCACGAGCACTAAGGAGGGTTTAACTCATGTTCCCATCCTCAGAGGCTACTGCTGCTTCTGTCACCAATTACTAGTGAGGGCCCTGTGGCATACTGCATCCAAACCCCGCAGTCATTGCACAGATGCAGGAACATGAGTCTCTGCAGATTGCAAATGAAGTTATTTCTGAGAAGTCACTTAAAAGGATACAGTCTGTGAAATACAAGGAAACAATCAATTTTCTCCAATTCTGTAGAACTCAGCATTTAAGTTAATTTAAAGGCATGGTTTCTCAAACTCTCTGGATAGTATACTTTCCTTGTAGGAGAAGGAAAACAAAAGAAAAAAATCATGAAACAGATAAGCCAGAAATAAAAATGGAACATCCAGTGGCAAATTTATCTGTTTCTAAAAAACAGAGAAGTCAGAATAGAATCAAGTATAGAAAAATGTTCTAGTGGAGAAATTCCTCCAAAATAACAATCCTATAGGTGTAAGATGGCACCTCAAGTGGCTCCAGACCTCCCCCAGCACGTCCTGCCCTCATGTGCCAAGTCAATGACCATGCCAAATGATTTGCAGAATAAGAGAAGACATCCGCCCTACAGATCTGCCCAGAATCCCAGCTACCACAAACACTTCAGAGCCGGGGAGAGTTTTTTCAGTTTGGTTTGTGTCAGTTCCACTGACTCTCAGTTTTGGCTGTACAGCCTCTAGTAGGTCACCTTTAAGAAGCAAGTGAGCTAAAACCGAGGTTTAAACGGCCCAAATCAAAAGACTCTGGGTGCGAGGCAGGAGCTACTAGAAGTCTGCTCAGTCCCATGGCCTTGATGGCAATTTCCTGAGGTAAATATAAGCATACGTAGTGGGTTTTCCCTCTTCTTTTTTGGGGGGTGAGAAGGTGCAATAGAATTTTACTTAGCCTATGACCTAACTGGGCAACAGACAGACTCTATCTAGCCCAGGGCGTGAACAAAGTTTGGTATGAAAATGGATGCCCAAGAAACATGGGAGAGAGGGAAAACCAGCATGGGTTAGCCTCAAGGTGTAATGTTACCTTAAAAAAAAAAAAGAAAAATCTAGTGTTACTTTTGTTTGAGGGAGAGACTCAAAGTTTATAGCCTCCTATTCTATGTTATATTGGAGTCATCAATATTTATGCACACCTACTTTTTGTTCAACCGTTAGTCTGAAATTAATTTTCAGGCAGGCTTCTCACAGAAGAATTTACTTCTTCTTCATTTAAGAATTAACTTCTTGGGGCCGGCCCCGTGGCCAAGTGGTTAGGTTCGCGCACTCTGCTTCGGCGGCCCAGGGTTTCGCTGGTTCAGATCCTCGGCATGGACATGGCACCGCTCATCAGGCCATGCTGAGGCGGCATCACATGCCACATGCCACAACTGGAAGGACCCACAATAAAAATATACAACTGTGTACCAGGGGGCTTTGGGGAGAAAATGGAAAAATAAAATCTTAAAAAAAAATTTAACTTCTTGTTCGAAGGGGAAAAAAAAACCCCACCAACCATTTGTTTAACAGTGTTTCAGAAGTACTATAGGACTAAGGAAACCATGAGGAAAAAAACTTAACTTTTCCTGAAGTTTATTTTAAATTTCATAATCAATTCACTTAAGAAAAGGATTCTACATACTCATTTGAAATAAACAGCAGGTACTCCAAGTGGCAAAACTGAGAAATTATCTCCTTGCCCAGCTCAATTCTGACAAAAAGAACGAAATTGTGCAAAATCCCCCTTTGGTATTTAAACACATCAATATTTCCCTAACACACATACAGAAACTTGCAGCTACTGAAAGGCTCTTAACTATTTACAAAAGAGAATTAAACAGTTTTAAAGAATGAAAAACCCAACTCACAACACATCAAAAGAGGAAAAGACGCTGGAGGTTTGGCATCCTATTCCAAGACATAAT
Organism: Equus asinus; assembly: GCF_041296235.1. Classification (NCBI taxonomy): domain Eukaryota; kingdom Metazoa; phylum Chordata; class Mammalia; order Perissodactyla; family Equidae; genus Equus; species Equus asinus. The sequence continues at coordinate 86,286,970 of NC_091794.1, forward strand.
TGAAATAGGGAAATCCACCTAAAGGTATGAAAACTGACTGAATTAAAGAACATCGGCAGTAAATTACAAAGAATTTAGTATGACAAACTGATGTCTACGATAGTGATTCTTAGATAGTTTCAGGATGTGTTTGTTTTACTAAATAGATGCAGGTTGTTAGTAACTGGCACATCACGTATATACAAACGACTCCTGATAAGTTTTTTAGGTTTAATTATTTAGTTGGTTAAAGCTCCCTTTCCTCTCACTGTTGTATTAATCCTCTTAGCTATCCTTTCTCTGCTGATGATGCAAATAAACTTTGGTCCAAGCCTCCAAAAATACTTCAGTGAAAAATAATCAGGTGTAGAGATTTGAAGCAAGCAGCTCAAACAAAAATAAAATGCTCCTTCTTCCAAAGTAGATGAGAAACAGAATGTGCTGGCAGAGGAGAAAAGGAATTAGGCAAACAGTACGGCAATCAAAGCTGCTGTGGATTTGGAGCATTTGAAGAGCCCTAGAATATCTTATAGCCCAACCCTCCACCTCAAGCCAACCCCCTAGTCCCTTTGACACTCACAGAAAGAGTCTAACACAAGATCTTCAAGACCCATAGTGACCGAGGCAACGATTATACAATCGCACCCCCTTACCTCAGTCTGCGCTTCCTTGAACGAGACACAGATCGGCTTCGGGACCGAGACTTCGAAAATGAACGAGAACGAGATCTTGATGCAGATCTTGAGCGAGAAGAGCGAGATCCAGACTTGGATTTGTTTGTTTTAGACATCTCTGAGAAGAGACGGTCACTTTTCAATTACACCTAATGTAAGAAAAGAGATTCAAACAAATGAGTGAGTTTCTCTGCAAACTTGAACTTCTCTGGAAGCCTAGAAACAATTTTTTAAAAAAACAAAAAAACAGATGAACTGGGGCTGGCCCCAGGGCCGAGTGGTTCAAGTTCCATGCGCTCTGCTTCAGTGGCCCGGGTGCACAGGTTCGGATCCCAGGCACGGATCTCCTCCACTCATCAGCCATGCTGTGGAGGCGTCCCGCATACAAAATAGAGGAGGACTGGCACAGATGTTCGCTCAGGGCCAATGTTCCTCACCAGCACAAAAACCAAAAACAGATGAAATGACTGATTTTAAAAAAATTGACTCTTTGCCCTTTCATCAAGCGGGATTTCTAAGCAGCATGATCCCAAAGAGACCAAGCCACAGCAACTGGAAAACCTGACAGGAAACTCCAAGTGCAGAACGCTATAAAACACTGACAAAAATGAGGGGAGCTATCAATGATTGGGTGCACACAGTCTTTTCTCAATAAGCAGACAAATTTTGTGAACTAAGTTAGGTTAATAAAAGTACTGAGATGACCTGAAACATGTTTCCCAGTTCTAACAGAAGAAACCCTACACAACGATATCGTGGTTATAAAAAGTATACAGCACATTTGACCACTTCTCTACTCCCTCAACCTTGAAGCCATGTGGCATATCCTTAATATTTACTTCAAGGAAAAGGTTTAAGAAGTGTACAAGAGGGGCCGGCCCTGTGGCCAAGTGGTTAAGTGCACATGCTCCGCTGCGGAGGCCCAGGGTTTCGCTGGTTCAGATCCTGGGTGCAGACATGGCACTGCTCATTGAGCCATGCTGAGGCATCATCCCACATGCCACAACTACAAGGACCCACAACTAAAAATACACAACTATGTACTGGGGGACTTTGGGGAGAAAAATTAAAAATAAAAAAATCTTTAAAAAAAAAAAAAAGCATGCAAGAGTATTCTCAAATATTCTAATCTCATGACAGCACATACTAACTACATCCTGCAAAATACAGGGTACTAATCCATAAACATAGGACTAATTTATAAAGTGAAGAACTGTCACTTTCTTCTAGCTCTTTTTGTTTGGGGGGTGAGGAAGATTGGCTCTGAGCTAACATCTGTGCCAGTCTTCTATTTTGTATGTGGGACACCGCCACAGCTGGGCTTGATGAACAGGCTGTAGGTCCGCAACCAGGATCCAAACCTACAAAGCCCAGGCCACTGAAGCTGAGTGCAAGAACTTAGCCACGATGGCCAGGAGGCCCAGCCCCTCTTCTAGCTCTTCTTTACCATCAAGAATCAACCTTCTTTCAGGATCATTTTCCCACGAAAAAAAGAAAACTGTCTTTTCCCCTTTTCTTCCCCCTCCACAGAAATGAACAGAGAGGCTCAGAGTTGCCCTGACGAGTGACCGCTGGGTTTGGTCAGCAAGGTGCACTATCAACCCTTCTCGCTTACTCTCCTTTATACCCTAGAGAACTTTGGGCATGTTCCAAGGAGCAAACACTTGAATTGCTATAGCGTGTGTCTATCAAAGACCAGGAAGAGTAAGGGATCAAAGATCACAAAGCTCGTCAATAGTCAAACCAGACCCAAACTCCAGGGCTTCTTCTAGCATACCTCACTGACTCACTGCTTAGCAAAACAGTCTTTTAAGTGATGCTGCCCCTGGCTTTGTTAACAGGGGAAATAATCATCAACCAACATTTCAGCTGCCCCTACCTCTCAGATTTTTTGGCTATTCAGATCTCTGCTCAAAAGCTCTCTCCTCAGAGGTGTGCCTGGCCACCCAATCAAGAGTAGTCACCCAGTCATTCTCCAGAGTCTAGTCCAGTACCTTACTTTTTTCCTCAGAGCCCTAAACTTAGTACTTGAAACTACTGTGTTTACCTGTTGTTCCATCTTTATCCAACTAGAATATAAGCTCTCCACCAGCAGAAATCTCTCCCCCTTTTTTGGCTTAAAAGACGACAGTTGTCTCTTACTGTCGGAGGTAAGCAGTTCAAAATGGGTCTCACTGGCTAACCTCAAGGTGCAGGCAGGGCCACATTTCCTGTGGGGGCTCTGGGGAAGAATCCATCTCCCTGCCTTTTCAGCTTCTACAGCTGCAGTCCTTGGCTTGTGGCCCCTCCTCCGTCTTCAAAGCCAGCAGCACAGCATCTTCAAATCTCTCTCTCTCTCTCTGCTTCTGTCTTCACACTGCGTTCTCTCTTACAAGGACTCTTGTGATTACACTGTGCGCACCCTGATAATCCAGGATGACCTCTCCATTCTAAGATCCCTAGTCACACCTGTAAAACGTGTCCATTTTGCCATATAAGGTAACATTCCCAGGTTCTGGGAATCGGGACCTGTTCCTTTGGGTGGACATTATTCAGCCTACCCTGCTCTCCTGAGCAAGACGCTCAACACACGTTTGGTGAATTGCATCATAAGAAAGGGACGGACTACTACCCCAGCAGAGAACCAGAGCACGAGACCTGAGAAATCCCCAAGGCCCCTCCCAACTGGGAGGAGGGACCAAATCACTACCCTCTCCTCCCCCAGAGAAATCTCATCTTTCTTATTTACTGCTGTATCCTCAATGCCCAGAACAGTAAAAACTTAAACAGTGTATTTATTAACTTATTTTATCCTCAAGGCAGGCATTACATATCCCATTTTACAGATGAGGTTACTAACACACAAAAAGAGGGTAAAATTAACTTGCTCAAGGGCACACAGCTTTAAGCGGCAGGTCTGGGTTTGAACCCAGGTGACTGGCTCCAACCAGTCTAAACTGCTGTTACATTGCCTCTCCAGCGGTGTACGGCACACAGAAGGCCTAGATTTGTGGAATGAATGAATGCAAATCTCCACTCTTACTGAGTGTACGATCTGGTTAAGGAGGCAAGATACAGACAAACTAAAAGGTAATATGTGCTTCAAATTATTATATTCAAGTTTTAGATATGAGTTTTAAGAACCTATGGAAAGGCAAAGGGCCCAGGAAGCTGCTCCAGCTCTCGGTCATGGAAATAACTATAATCTCAGAGACATATTACAGGAGAATGAAAAACTGCTAGGAAGCCAGAGACACAGGGCAATGAGTAAAAGATTGCTAAATGAACCTAGTTCCTAAACTGCTAGTTAAGGGCCTGGTATGATCCAAATATCCTCAACTTTCCAACATTCTTCAGATAACGTGGTTTCCTAGTTACAATATTACCTGTTTACCCCTGAATCAGTTTGTCGTCCTTCACTGGGATACTCAGAACTTAATGTAACTCCCCAAACGTGGCCTAATACAGAACTATTTAGATACTATTAACGGATCCTAAAATTCTCTGACAGCCACCCCACATGTTGATTCCGAGTGAGCTCAGAGTCACTAAGCCCCAAAGCCCTTTCTCATAAATCCTTCTGCAGCTAGAAGATCTCCTCCTCCGTCTTGTATTTATACAACTGCTATTCTGTTTCTTCCCCCCCCCCTTTATTCTAAACCCAAGCATAGAATTTCAAACAGCCTTTTGAAATCATTTCAGACACGCTTGGAGCAAGGGGGTTCATCTTCAAACTGTTCTGCAGAGCCACCTGAGAGGATAGTCTCCAAGCCCACTGCCCTTTCCAAAGCCCAAGCCTCTCCACCCAAACCACTCTGATCACCGAGCAGATCAACAGCCCTTGGAAGAACAAGGCTCTTGGAAGAACAGACACATTTTGCTTTAAACAAAGGTCTTAAGATATATAATTACATGGCTTTTATATCATTAGAAACACAGATCTTATTTTTATACTCCAAGAAAAAGGAATAACATAAGCAGAGAAGGCCAAGGCAAGCTTCTCCAAATCAAAAACTCTGAAAGATAAGGAAGAATTAAATCACTCCTTTTCCTTTCTCACTCTGGACTGTAGTTTGTTCTTAGTGCCCCTAGTGACTATGCCAGCATGGCGCTTGGCACATGGTGGTGTATGCTGAATTCACCAGAACGAACATTTTGGGAGTATGTGCTAGTCTGCTTCATGTCTGGAACCCTGTAGGCAGCCTATGGAGAGGCTATATTTGGCAGGAGATTGGGTTCCTAATACTAAGTAGTGCCAAATATAACCTCTCAAGAGGCCACCCTGGGGTTCCAACCCTGGCAGTCCTACATGGCCAAGCTACAAACAAACTGCAACTGTCCTTCAGTCCGTAAATATTAGGTACATATTCAGAAAGGTCTTCTCAGAGAAGATTTAACTGTTTATTTGTATAGAAAAAGGATTTACTAGTCAAGCAAATAAAAATGTAAGGCAAACATACTACAACCTGAAAACAGAACAATAACATAAAACAGACCCAAAGCCTTCCTAATATGTAAAAAATTCAAAACTAAATTCTTTAAAGCTCTCTGAAGCCATGGAAGGACATGGAAATTGAGGGCCAGGGAACTAATGCCTATGGCGAACAGTGTGATCTCCGGATATCCACACCTAAGCCATTGTGAATGGCTTCACTGCTGTAATTTAATGTCTGTACAGGGCTTTGCTGGGCAAACTATTTTTTCTTTTCTCATTCCCATTAATGTCAAACTTACTATCTCACAGGATAGTCAACTTCTTCAAGAGACGGGCTGTACCTTAAAGTGCATATCCAGAGCATTTCTCATGGTGCTAACTCTCACTTCAATGCTCAGAGTACACTCACTTTAAGACCAAAGTACTAGGTAGTCTCTTGATAAACACCAGTCTCTTTCTCTAGCAGGACCAGCTGCTTCCCTGCAGCAATGAAGCATAGAGGTGTCTTTATCTTATTTTCTTAGGTTATCAGAATGAATTAACATCATGAAACTGTTACTAATTCCCACTCCAAGGATTCAGGAGAGAACAGCCAAATGGTAATTCAAGAAAACAGGAAGAATAACATTTATTTTTAACCTTTAATTTGGATTATAGGACCCAAATAAGATCTAAGCCTAGAGAATTTCAGGACAGATGAATAAATCTCACCCTCTAAAAGGAAACTACAGTAGTCTTCCATTATCTGCAGTTTCGCTTTCCGTGGTTTCCATCACCCACAGTCAACCATGGTCTGAAAATATTAAATGGAAAACTCCAGAAATAAATAACCCCTAAGTTTTAAACTGCATGCTGTTCTGAACAGTGTAATGAAATCTTGCGCCATGCCGGTCCATCCAGCACATCCACACTGTATCTGCCACCCATTGGTTAGTCACTTACTAGCCTAGTCGCTTAGTAGCTGTCTCAGTTATCAAGACTGACTGTTACAGTATGATACGGCTTGTGTTCAAATAACCCTTATTTACTTAATAATGGCCCCAAACTCCAAGAGTACTGGTGCTGGCAATTCGGATGTACCAAAGAGAAGCTGCTGTTAATCTCTTACCGTGCCTAATTTATAAATTAAACTTTATCATAGGTATGTAGGAAAAAACATAGTATAGAGAGTTCGGTACTCTCCATGGTTTCAGACATCCACTGGGGAGTCTTGGAACATATCCCCTACAGATAAGGGGGTACTAGTGTCAAAACAATGGATGAAGACAGTCACCTACGGAAATCTTCCCAAAAAACAACCCTCCAAAAAGAAATGCAAAAATCTCAGCATAAAACTTAGAATCCTTGAGGTAGGTCCCTAATTTAAGACATCGATATTGTAAGATATACTGAAATATTCACATGTTCAACATCTATGACATGAGTTTATAAACACACAAGTTTTAGTAATGAATATAAATACTGAAAGCGGGAAACTGAAGCGTAAGAATTTGCATCTTCTTGAACTTCACAGAAAGAGGTGGCTATGATTTAATGAACCATAACAATTATCTAAGGAAAACTACCCACCTAGAAGGAGGGGGACCATTGAGTTCAAACCTAAAAGTTAACAAATAGCCCAGCAAAAGATTTTTGCCTTTCTGGCTGAGTCAGGCTAAAGGTGCGGGTGTCACACTTACATCTAGCAATGTGAAGTTTACAGGATACTTGTGTTGACAGTGGGGAAAAGGATTTTAAATTGGGACTATCTTGAAAGGCTGGGATCCATCAGTTCCTCAGGTAGGACTATTCAGCTACCATGATTTGACGGATTTACTACTTAAAAACATCCAGCTCCTCGTGCTCTGTATCTAGAATGTGTTCATCAAATACCCTTCTAAATTAGAGTTTGGTCTCTGGATGGACCAGCCTACCAGAAAAGACTGCCCCAGGCAAATACTGGCTCTCTCGCTAGATGTGTTTCCATCAGAAATTGATTCTCTGGCACTTTAGCAATAACAACTGCTAACCTTTACTAAGATGTGCCAGATAAGGAGCTGGAAACTTCAGTATTATTTTACACACACAAACTGCATTAAGTACTAAGTTCTGTACCTGTTTCACAGAAAAGGAAACTGGGACTTAAGGAGTTAGGTAACTTGCCCCCAAAGTTCCACAGCCAGTTTAGTCCAGAATTCAAACAGAGATCTCTCCAACATCACACCAGTGACTCACCATTACTTCATGGCTACCCCGCAGTTACACTCCACCCATCAGTCTCTTGTGAATTTGATCAGTTAAAAAAAAATCTCCAAAGCATAATTATCTCTGAATTTGGTTCTTAAACCAGCAAAGCCGAGATGCTTAACTACAGCAGCCCACAGTTCTCCTCCCAACACCTATCCCTAACTCACAACATGAAAAAATGGAAACAGGCTCTGCCTGAAACCTGTATCAGAACTTCCAGTGCAAAAAGAAGCCCCTTGCCAAAGACTGCAGGAATGCCTCTACTGGAGGTGATTTTAGAGAGCCTGAACTAGGAAAACTACAGCCAGGTGTACACAACAAAGAGCTTCATGTAACGAGAGACTAATAACAAGAAACATGAACATAATGACAAGGGTTAAAAAACTGTCCCCGCCTGGAAAGACAGCCCCCAGAGGGGCAGCTCCACCCCAGCCTCCTTCTGGAAGGATTCTCTGCTACAGAGCTTCCTTCCACTGCCCTCCACCTTTAAGTATGATGATAGCTGTAGGTTTTTCATAAATGTCTATGATCAGATTGAGGTTTCTTTCTACTCCTAGTTTGTTGAATATTTGTATTATGAAAGTGTGTTGGATTTTTTTCCAAATGTTTTTACTGTGTCTACTGAGATGATCATGTGGTTTTGGTCCTTTGATCTGGTGTATTCCATTAATTAATTTTCAACTGTTATCATGTAACACCTGCTTTTTAAGATATATCCTAAAATTAGTCTCCCCTCTTTCTAGATCTCTAGCATAACCTTAAAAGAATGGGAAAAGTCCCTGAGGACTGACCCCATGTCCCTGTACTCCCTCCCTTACCCAGGCCTGAGTCTCTTCTCTGCCAAGAGGACAGCACACTTTTCCAAATGAGATGAGACTACATTAGATAACTATTAGGTAATACAAGAGTGCTAACCAAATTAAGCTTAACAATTCAGGACACCAAACCCAGGAGGCTAGAAAATGGACTCCTCAGAGATCACGTCTGATTTGTTCTCCATTTTATCTTCAGCACTTTGCAGAGTGCTTAGCCAGAGTGGACACTTGGTATTTGCTAAATGAGCAGGTTCTTTCAAACTTCCTCTTCATCCTCCGTTATCTTCATCACACAAGCAGGAATAATAAAAGATCAGTTTATCAAATACTAACAACACAGTCCACGAATAAAGCATGTATCACAGCCCTAATCATAATCACTCCCGCTCAACTAGAAGCTGAGGTCATTCTTATCCCTTCTACATCTTACTCAAAGGCACAGACGGCCAACTGATCTCAGTGTGAGGGAGACACACACTTCATTTATTAGTGTCAGCTCAGAGGGAAACTCCACTGCCTCAAAGTCAAGACAGCCATGCTTTCAACACTCACTAAAGGCAAGAAACAGAAAATTCTTGGTGAATAAGACATAAAATGACTAAGATAAAGAAGAGATACATGAGAAAATACCAAGAAAGAAATCTGCCATTCATAAAGGTTTGTAAAGAAAGCAGTGGGCCTGATTTGTGCTCTGTATGCCTCTGGATAGTCAGAGGTGGAAAAGTAGAGCTCAGGTGAAATATTAAACATGTTTACTATTTTATGCTTTTCTCTGGAGATCATGCTCTCCTGAGTAAAAGAGGGAGGGAAAGAGGGCATAGAATCAAGAGCAGCTGTGGGTAGCTCAGGATACCACACTGCCAAGGCTTCACCTCCCCCCATCTCCCTGAAGGAATCAAGTCAGAGAGCCCTTTCCAGCATGTACTCTACTAAATGGCTCCCATAAATTATTAAATAAATCAGTAAATATAATACTAATTTCAATTCTGAGGTCTTAAAATTTACAGAAGAGAATACCCACATGGGCATTAAGCACCTTCCTGAAAGGGGGCAGTGGGGCAGTCCTTTGGCGAGAATGGCAATTTTACTGCTTAAACAATTTAAGGATACAATAAACGGCTTGCCCTTGCCTATCTTATAGAATCAAAAGTACTCTGGAGTTTAGCACCAAAATTCTTCCACTTTAAGTATTGAATTCTATGGGATTTGGTATAACTTGTTTTAAAAGTGTGTACTATGTAGGCACAGATGTACATATAAGATAAACGCATGTAAGCACATGCAGCAAACTGTTAACAGTGGCTACCTCTGTGGAATAGGAAGGAAGATATGAAGGGGACGGGGGCAGGGGAAGGGAGAGACACGAAATGGGGCAGAGAGGATGCGAGCACTTGCTTCTTACCTTGTATTTTACTTTTTTAGCTAGTCATTTTACAGGTGAATTCCCCCCATTATTTAAAAAAGAAGTTGTTGGTACTGATTTATCTTTAATGTGGAACCAAACATCTACCTACCCTCTTCTGAGATATTTAAAAAATCTGAAAAGTTAATTTCTATATGACCCTAAGTAAATAAAACTGTATTTTATTTATCTATTTATTTTTTGCTGAGGAGGATTAGCCCTGAGCTATCATCTGTGCGAATCTTCCTCCACTTTATATGCAGGATGCCACCACAGCATGGCTGACCAGTGGTGTACGTCTGCTCCTGGATCCAAATCCATGAACCCGGGCCACTCAAGTGGAGCACACTGAACTTAACCACTACACCACAGGGCTGGTCCCTAAAACTGCATTTTAATCACTCAAGGTCCATTTCAGGAAACCTTATTAAAACAGAGTTGTTTTGCTCTTTTATGACTTTCAAGAGGGTTAAGAAATCCAGCCTTACAGGAAACTGGATTCTATTTTTTAAAAATATTATTATGGAAGTGTTGAGTCAAACAATGCAAAAGTAGAAAAGAATAAACAGTGTAAGGAATTCAAGTGTACCCATCATCCAGCTTCAAAGATTATCAATTCTCAGGACCTGCCCAGGGACGCAGCAGTTATGTTCACATGCTCCGCTTCAGTGGCCTGGGGTTAGCCAGTTTGGACCCTGGGCATGGACCTACGCACTACATATCAAGTCATGCTGTGGCAGGTGTCCCACATTTAAAATGGAGGAAGGGGGGGGTCTGGCACCGTGGCCGAGTGGTTAAGTTCGCGCACTCTGCTTTGGCAGCCCAGGGTTTCGCCGGTTTGAATCCTGGGCGCGGACATGGCACCACTCATCAGGCCATGCTGAAGGAACGTCCCACACACCACAACTGGAAGGACCCACAACTAAAAATACACAACTATGGACCAGGAGGCTTTGGGGAGAAAAAGGAAAAAAACAAAATCTTTAAAAAAAAGAATCTTTATAATGGAGGAAAATGGGCACAGATGTTAGCTCAGGGCCAATCTTCCTCAGCAAAAAGAGGAGGACTGGCTCAAGGTTAATCTTCTTCCAAAAAAAAAATCAATTCTCTACAGGTGAGCTCTATTTATGGTCAAAATCCTAAGAAGTCTGGGTGGATATAGTCAGTCTCTGCAGAAATTTTCCCATACCTTTTCCCTAAAAAAAAAAATCAGGGGCCAGCCCGATAACATAGTGGTTGAGTTCATGTGGTCCGCTTTGGCAGCCCAGGGTTCACGGGTTTGGATCCTGGGTACAAAGCTACACACTGCTCATCAAACCATACTGTGGCAGCATCCCACATACAAAAAAAATAGAGGAAGGTTGGCAGAGACGTCAGCTCAGGGCCAATCTTCCTGACCAAACAATAACCAAAAAAAATCAGAGATTCCTTATGTTAAAAAAATCCAGACAGGGGCAGCCCCGTGGCCGAGTGGTTAAGTGCGCGCACTCCACCTTCGATGGCTCAGAGTTTCACCAGTTGAGATCCTGGGTGTGGACATGGCACCGCTCGTCAGGCCATGTTGAGGCGGTGTCCCACATGACACAACTAGAAGGACCCACAACTAAAAGTATACAACTATACACTGGGGGGATTGGGGGAGAAAAAGCAGAAGGGAAAAAAAATCCAGACATACAAATATCAAATCATTATGTTGTACTTCTAACACTAATATGTTATATGTCAATTACACCTCAATTAAAAAGCAAAAACAAACAAAAAACCTGACATGCAATGAAGGGAGCCAAATGGCTCCCCTCTACAGGCTTCTCCATTTGTGCTCTCCAAATAACATGATAAAACGAGAAGCATTTAGTAGCAAAAAACAATCGCTCCGATTTAAGTTCAACCACATTTCCCTTATGTATGTATTTATTTTTGGGAAGGAAGATTAGCCCTGAGCAAACATCTGCAGCCAATCCTCCTCTTTTTGCTGAGGAAGACTGGCCCTGAGCTAACATCTGTGCCCATCTTCCTCCACTTTGTGTGGGACGCCTGCCACAGCATGCTTTGATAAGCAGTGCGTAGATCTGCGCCCAGGATGCAAACCGGCCAACTCCAGGCCACCGAAACAGAGTACATGAACTTAACCGCTGTGCCACCAGGCTGGCCCCCAAACACATTTAAAGTAAATTCCAAAGTGCGACCTTAAACTATCTCCTAATACAGGACATGAGTAGTCCAAAACACCATTCTCCTTGGGGGCTGTTTTTACAAACGTGAATAGTTCACAACAGCTGAGGAAATTACTGTAAGAGGGGAGAAAATACACAGTAAGAGACTACATTTTTTTGATTGGCAACCCAAAAAAGCTAAGGTTTCTAACTCTATGGAGTCCAAAATCCACTGTAACAATTGTGAGCTCACTTCAACCGTTTGGCATTTGGGGAAATACGTGACACGGTAAAGTTTTACCAATGTGCCTTTTGTGCTAGCCTTACTACTGACTTCCCTGAAAACGCCTCTTTTATTAATGAGAGCATATATTTTAGTTCTCTTATTCTAACAATGGACTTGTTTACAAAAATTCTCAACTGTCCTTCTGAAAAGTTGTCGTTGGGCTGGAAAGAGAATTCAGAGGAGGCACCAGCTCGGCAAATTTCCCAGCAACAACTCAGCACAGGGATGCCTCCGTGCTGAGCAACTGGAGGGCTGAGGGGCAGCCAGTAAGGCCCGCCCCCTCAGAGAAACAGTATTTGGCCCTTGGTTCTCACATCAGGGTTAACTGCAGAAACAAACGGCCCAACTGTGTGTACTGTTTTCACTACGTAAAAGGACTAACTCGTGTTAGTTATCCATGGACACAGGGATAATTTTTCTAAGCGAGCATTAAGAAGTCTCCCTGAGAGCAAGCTCTGAAGTAGTTGAAAAGCAAAGCAATTAAGGAATGGCAAGCCTCGAGTAAAAGTACACACAGTTTATTTATAAAAACAAAAGAGCTCTTTCCCCCTAAGTCAAGAACATTGCCAATGTGGGAAGTACTGGGCCAGCTCTTATCCACAAACGTTCCCCTCCAAGTCCTCCAAAAGTCAGTCTCTGCTCTCCCTGCTCCATCCTATTACTTTAGACGGCAAATAGGAACACCAAGTTATCTGCCCCAGAAAATTCATACCAAACTGCATCGCAAAAACAGAAAAAACGATGACATTTTGCTGTGACTTCAAACTTGAGGAAAAGGAGTAATTCCTTTCTAACGGTTTTGCTACTTACTTTCGATGCCTTGGCCAGTGTCTGACCTGTTCTCCCAGACCTTGTCTCCAAAAGCCACGAGGTGCCCTGCATTCAGTGGGTGGTGCAGGGACTCAGGGCTGTCTATCCAGGAGGGAGCCCATCCCACTCCAGGAAGTCTTCTTGACTTCCTTCCTTTCAAACCCAAGAGCCAGTCATCAACTAAGAAACAACAGATGTTGCTCTAGCCTCCTGTTTGGCTATTGAATGGACTTTCTTCCTTCTCTCTTGCCTCCTCTGCCCAAAAATATCAAGACTGCTGGGGGAGGGCAAAACTCATCTTTTTCAATGCCACTGGTGAGCAATGAAAAGCTGCAAAGAAAAGAAAATCACTGGCACGAAGCAGTGTTCAAACACCTTAAATGAGAAAAATGTGCCAAAGCCAACTAATGCTCCTAATAAACCCAGAAACCCTTAGTTGGGACAAGTGTTTTCACCTTTCTGTGCTTATTTTTTCATTAATATAATGAGGATCTGGAATGGCACTATCGCTGACTAAAAAGAGTTTGCACAAACTGGACAGGACAGTCCTCACCCCTACTTCAGCCATGTCCGAAAAACAGAATTAAACGGTAAGGGTTAACGCTTTGCTTTTACAGAAGAACCATCCCTCCAGCTCCACGCCATCCACTCTGAAATTCACTGCAGAAGAGATCACTCAAGATTCCTATCACATCCTACTCCTCCAGAGAAACTGGCCAATCTGCCTGAAATACTCCAGCTGACCAGGGACTTGGCCACTGACCTGTTGACTGTAATTAAACTCATCACTTGCCTTGGGGACAATCCAGCTACACCAAATTCAGGCGGCACCAACCCGACTTGGGAAAGACAAGTTCCCAGAACGACTCAGGGCTCTGCTTCAGCACAGGCCTGTCAGGGGGAGGGACACTGCTGCTTCTTTCCACCAGAAAGCCAGAAAGAAGTCACATTTCGTTCTTGCTCTTCAGTGAGTGAACAGTTTCTGGTCCTGAAACATGGCAAACTCCACTCGTTCCATCTTTCACTTTTTAAAGGAACAGGACCACATTACTTCTCAATATCTTGGAAAGGTAGGAAAAAGTCAAAGAGATATGTATTTTCCATATGGCACACAATACAGCATGTAGAGGATCACTCATTATTTCAAGTCTGATTTCCACACAGGAATCAGAGTCTCATTAAGCTTTCTTCTTTATTTACTTTTTTAACACCAGAGAAAATATTAAATAATTTAAGATCATGACAAATCTTTGCTGGGAAACAACTAAACTCCTGTATCTCCCCCAATCAGAAAACATACAGAAGTCTTAAGACAGCTAGGATACTTAATATTCCCAGAAAGCAACATAATTTAATCAATCAGCACATGAAAATTGTGAAAAACATACAAAAATAATGAGCTTAGGTCTCAAGTTGCCAGCTTGAAAAAAGCTAGTACAATAAAATGTATGCAAAAAATTTTATGCACCTATTTCTTTTACTGTAAGTATGCCTCCCAGAGGTATTCTGGAGGAGCAAGAAGTATGTAGGTGGAAAACGCAACTTTATTTGCCAGCACCCTGTGTTCTAAGTATAGTTTATCTAATAACATCATAGCAAAAGGAAGTGACTCAGAGTAAGAGAGGGTTTCTGGGGGACTTGAAGAAAGTATAATCTCTGTAGATTTCAATTTACTCTCTTGTTAAACGTGGATAATAGTGGACATACAACTTAACTTCTCAACTTTCAGGATAAGTAGCAAGTAGGTTGGGCTTTACAAACACAAACAGGACACTGCACTAAGAGATGCTTACTGGAAAGGTAAATACACAATTATTTCACAATTTTGTAAATAGTTTTGCTTTCTCATTAAAGCAAGTTTCATAATCTCTGTACTTTACAAGTACTTTGGTAAGACTGGTGTGAGCATAATCTCCAAAAATACCATGGTCCAACAAGTACCAAGAGCATTCTTCTGATCATTTTATCGGAATGTACTGAACACTTACTCCGTGCCAAGCATTATGCTAGATGCAGCAAACAAGAAAGACAAGTTCCTTGCCCTGTTGCAGAAAATCATTTTTTAATATCTCTTCAGGCCCATAATGTGACTTGGGAAGTTTTCTTTTGCTTGCACCAGAGTAAAGTCAGAAAGGAGGTCGCCAGTTGTGAGATCTTTTCCAAGCCACATTCCCTCTTTGAACTGAAGTTTCTCGTGTGTTAAAAACAGGGATAACACTTTAGTTAATAATGATGTATCAATAGTGGTTCATTACTTGTGACAAATGGACCGGACCAAAGCCTTCAAGATGTTAATAACAGGGGAACTTGAGCATGGGGAATACAGGAACTCTTATGAGTTAAATTCTGTCCCCCTACCCCCAAAATTCTTATGCTGAAGTCCTAACACCAGGTACTTCAGAGTGTGACCTCATCTGGAGACAGGATCTTTACAGATATATGACTGATGTCCCTCCAAAATGGGGAAATCTGGACACAGACATAGATATGCAGAGGGAAGAAGATGTGAACAGGCACAGGGAGAAGATGGCCACCTACAAGCCATGGAGAGCCCTGAAAGATCCTTCACTCATAGGTTTCAGAAGGAACCAATCTTGCCAACACACTGATTTCTGAACCTCTAGCCTCCAGATCAAATCATGTGGGACAATAAACTGCTGTTGTTAGTGAGCTAGTTTGTGGTACTCTGTTACAGCAGCTGTAGCAAACTTATACAGGAATTCTGTACTAGCCTTGCAATTTCTATACATCTTACACTACCCTCAAACAAAAAGTTCATTAAAAAAAAAAAAGACAGGGGTAATGGTGTTCATATGTAGCAGTTATGAAGACAAAAGTAGACAACTAGAAAAATCCCTGATTGATGGAAAGGGAACGATGTGCACACAGAACACAGGATTACCCAACACACGGTACACAACCAGGCTAGGCCGAGAATCCAGGTTTTCTTCAGTGTTTTCCATAATATAATGGCACTTCAAGTTGGGCATAAAGGTGGGTGTTAAGTGAGGGGATATGCTGGAGTGTCTTATCAATCTAAAATGCCCTGTCCCAAATGGACAGGATCCTTGAGTCACTTTGTAATACTGGACCAGGTACTGCAGTGGGTAGCAGCTCTGGCACCAAAAAAGAACTGAGTTCCAATCTTGGCTCCTCCACTCATTAGCTGGATAAGATACTCTCTCAATCATCCAACAGTGACCTACACCTCCCAGGACCGCCATGGGAATTAAGGAAGTGTACGTAAACTGCCCAGCATGCAGCAGGTGTGAGCTCACACCAGAAACTATGTTTAGCCACAACCCCAGAGGGGTGAGAGGGAGATATTTAGGAACTTCTCTGAGACGAAACAGATTTCACCACTGATTCTATTTTCTTGCTATTAGTAATAAGTATTCAGATATCTTCCTACACAGAATAATAGTGTTTTATACCTTCACTAGCTACATTGGGATGTGCTGCACTGAAAAGATGTACAGAAGCAGGAAAAGGCCGTGTTCTAAGGTTATGACCTTTGGAGAAAAAATCCCTTTGCTGCTGGATGTTCCAGGGAAAATCAACAGCAAGCTGAAGCGCCATTCATTCGCAACTTGTTCATCACAATATCCCCAGTGCAGGCAATTTCTGGTATTTTCTCCTGAGAATTTGTTCATTGGATGTCTATTAAGCTCAGGATCATCTATGCAATTAAGCGTCCATCATTAGAGAAATAGAATGAATAGCACAGCATAGTCAGCAGCTTAAATAAAATCTCTGATTCACCCCAGAGGCTCCTCTCCTATGTCCCTAGGGGACAGTAACAGCAATTTTAGTTCCTGTTTTAAATGGGTGTGTGTTACCACTGGGGATTATTTCCCCATATTTCAGAAGAGCCCTCAGCTTTCCTAACTTAACAAAGACACTATAGCCTGTGTTAACTAAGGATCTACAGCTCCTTCCAGCTCTCAGTACAGTCAACCTTTTTAAAACTGAATTAAACAGCCGATCATGACACAACTGTTTACTTTTCAAAATGAAATTATTATTAAAGACCTTGGGCTGAACCAGTGGTACATATTACAATCACCTACAGAGCTTTAAAAAAAAAAGTCTATCAAAATTCTTATTCCGGAAACCTGGAAAGAGATTAAAAATCAGTGGTTTATGGACATTCTTCACAGATCCCAAGGACCAGGACTATGGTCTCTCTTCATCAAGTAATAACCCCACCACTGATACACAGACATCTACTGTTCACATGGAGTTCTACATAAAGCCTATTTACAACTCTAAGAGCAGAAATCAGTTGTCTGACATCTTTTATAGACATTAGTCATTTTAGGATCAAATCATCTTCCCCAAACAAGTCTATCACACAGAGGTTTGGAGGGGAAAAAATGTGTGTTTTTATTTTGCTACATGTTAATCTATCACTGCTCTAAATTCTGTTTAGAATATGGAAGAGCATCAATCAATAACTAAATCATATTCATTTATGTCTTCTGCCCTTCAGAAGTATGAGCTCTTAGAGCTGCACTGTCCAACACACACGTGCCCACCAAGCACCTGAAATATGGCTGGTCTGAACTGAGAGGAGCTGTACATACAAAATAAATACAGGATTTCGAAGACAATACAAAACCAGAATGTAAAGTATCTCATTAACTATTTTTTATATTAATTACATGTTAAAATGAGAATGTGGTGGATATATTACATAAAAGATATTAAAATTAATTTCATCTTTTTTTTTTTAATGTGGCCTCTATAAAATGTGAAATTACACGTGGCTCATGCTACACTTCTCTTGGACAGTGCTGTCCTAAAGGAAAACAATGATTACGTCTTTTCAGGTGCTCAGGTTTTGAACCTGATCCAATATTTTCAGTCGCTTTTGAATTCATCATTTATTTTCGCAGTTTCTAGTCTCTATCCACTAAGAGTTCCTGTTGAGCTAACTACCTGATGTCTTTCCATTTACATCGCACTTTACCAGAGAAGTTGGGGGAAAAAAAAGAGATGTCTTAATATACACAAAACTCTACGTAAAAAATCAAAAACAATTTCAAAATCTGCTATCATTTTGGATCTTACCACTCACCTGAGTCTACAAAAGAAAAGAAATCCAAGAACTCAATCTGTTGCTTCCATTTAAAATGAATTAAGGCAGTATTCAAAGCTACCTAAATTTGAGAAAACTCAACTACCCCAAGCCCAGGTAGATGCAAACACTCAACCAGAACTTAGCTCAGACACACGTGGCCACTGCAGCTCCCCTGTCTTGGATTTCCCTCAGGAACGGCATGTAAACTACCTAGAGAAATAAGCCTAACTATTTCCTAGAACACCTTAAATTTGGTCTTTTAAAAAAGGAACAAAACTGATTCATCAGATTTATAATACGAAAGCTCTGGCTTGCCAGTTTCAAAACTCTAAGTGATCTGGCCCCTGCCTACTTCTCCATCATCATCTCCAACCACTCTCCCCGCCTTCAATCATTCTACCCGAGCCACAAAGGCCTTCTTTCTCTTCCGTAAACAAGCCAGGCATCCAGACACTCAGCACCTGTACACTGGCCCATGTGTCCACACAAACACCCTTCTGCGGTCTCAGGCAGGCTGGCTCCTTTCTCATCCTTCGGATCTCAGCTACTTGTCAAGATCTTCCTCTAGTTCACTATCCAATGAAACCTCACTGTTTCCACACCCCCAAGTTACCCTGCAGTCCTACTGTTTTCCTAGCACTTAGGAAAATCTGAAATTATCTCATCTGCCTCTCCAAACTTACAGTAAGCCCCCCAAGAACAGGGGTCCTGTCCGTCTTGCTCACAGCTGATATCCCTAGCACAGACAACAGGCACAGCAACGAGCACTCCAGCGTCTGACTGAATGAATCAAAAAATCCAAAGCTGCCTTTACACACACTCACTCCCCATTAATAGAGGAGGGAAAAAAAGCTGCCTTAAAAGATGAAGGTGAGAACCTTAGAGGTTAAGATAATCTAGTAAGCTTATTTTAAAAATTATACAACTGGCTTCCTATGTACATGTCCTTCTAGTCTTTATTTTCTAATTTCTAATACTTAAGCCTCTTGAAGAACTGCCATATTTCTGTATGGATAAAAATAAGTACAGAAATAATTACATTTTGCTTGCTGAAGCTGGAGAGGGAAGAAAGGCTTGCATCACTAAGTATTTAAAGATGAAATAAGGCTATAATAATAAAAATATTGAGGATTAGCACAAGACTAGACAGATAACGGTAAAAAAGACAAAGTTTAGGGCCAGGCCCCGTGGCCGAGTGGTTAAGTTCACATGCTCCGCCTTCGACGGCCCAGGGTTTCAGAGGTTCAGATCCTGGGCACGGACATGGCACTGCTCATGAGGCCACGGTGAGGCAGCGTCCCACATGCCACAACTAGAAGGACCCACAACTAAAAATATACAACTATGTACTGGGGGGGAATTGGGGGAGGAAAGGCAGGGGAAAAAAAAAAGAAGACTGGCAACAGTTGTTAGCTCAGGTGCCAATCTTTAAAAAATAAATAAATAAATAAAGACGAAGTTTAGAAATAGACCCTATAATACACCCTTACAAAGGGTGCTTTTCAAAGAACCAGAAAAAAGGATAAACCAATAGTTGGGACAACTGACTAACGACTCGGTACAAAAAGTTGGATTTCTTCTTACCATAAACAGAAATAAAATTCCAAATATAGTAAAGAAATGTAAAAATATAAGCCATTAAAAAAGAGAATATTATGGGGCTGGCCTCGTGGCCGAGTGGTTAAGTTCGCGCGCTCCGCTGCAGGCGGCCCAGTGTTTCGTCGGTTCGAATCCTGGGCGCGGACATGGCACTGCTCGTCAGACCACGCTGAGGCAGCGTCCCACATGCCACAACTAGAGGAACCCACAATGAAGAATACACAACTATGTACTGGGGGGCTTTGGGGAGAAACAGGAAAAAATAAAATCTTTAAAAAAAAAAAAAAAGAATATTAGTGTCAATTTCATAGGCCTATATGAGCCTATTAAAAAGATTATCACTGGGGGCCAGCCCGGTGCACAGTGGTTAAGTTTGGACGTTCCGCTTTGGCGACCCGGGTTCGCCGGTTCAGATCCCAGGTACAGACATGGCACCACTTGGCAAAAGCCATGCTGTGGTAGGCATCACACGTATAAAGTAGAGGAAGATGGGCATGGATGTTAACTCAGGGCCAGTATTCCTCAGCAAAAAAGAGGAGGATTGGCAGTAGTCAGCTCAGGGCTAATCCCCCCCCACCAAAAAAAGATTATCATCAATTTTCTCAAAGGTAAAAGATACTGTATCCATCATAAATGCTGACAAAAATAAATTTAAATGAAACCTTAAAAAAATAAAAATATAAGGACAGGAACGCAAGAATAAGAATAATAGGGGGGCTAGCCCTGCGGCCGAGTGGTTAAGTTCACACTCCGCTTCAGTGACCAGGGAGTTCGCTGGTTCAGATCCTGGGTGCGGACATGGCACCGCTTATGAGGCCATGCTAAGGCGGCATCCCACATGCCACAACTAGAGGGACCCACAACTAGAATATACAACTAGGTACTGGGGGCATTTGGGGAAGAAAAAGCAGGAAAAAAAACCAGAAGATTGGCTACAGTTGTTAGCTCAGGTGCCAATCTTTTAAAAAAAAAAAAGAACAGGAAAATTGACCATAGCATGCAACATAATTTGGCTGTGAATAAGCTACACATAACCATAATACTGTCAACAGTGACTATTACTCTAACCAAAATTATATTATAAACAGTGACAATAAATGTGGATATATGACATAGTCAGGGGATTCTACCAGAAACTGTTACTATCCAAAGTGGGAAGTTAATAAATAATACCAGAAGCTGTAAAGTCATTAAGTAGCAAAATAAGCTTATCATTTAGAGGTAGTACCAAAAGAAACAGTAAAGAGTTGAAAACGACTGCCTCTAGGGACTGGGAAGGAGGTGGGCAGGCACTGCTGTTTTTCATAAAAAGTCCTGTGGAGCTGATGGTCTGACATGTCTATTATAGGGTTTTTGTACACGTTTTAATAAAAAGTAAAATTAAAAAAGTACAAATGCATATAGAAAATGCTTTTTAAAGTTAAGACAGGAAAATGTACTATGGGGGAAATCAAATGTATACATGAATTTATTCATATCCATCACAAAGTTATCTAAGACAGGGAAAAAGGAGAGAAAAGACTAAATGCCTACCAAAAAGGAGCTAGTGAGATCAACTATATGGCACATCCATGATGAAATGCCATAAGTCATTTAAAAATGCAAACAGGAAAAAATTTGTTCTTGTGAACAAGAACCATGTGACAAGAAGTACAATTCCAATTTTGATTACACATACACATATCCAAGTAACACAGGGATGAAAAGAGTGTTCACAAAATGTTAACAATGATAATAGATAAGTTTATGGATGATCTTTCTCAGTATTTCCAAATGAATAAACGTGTTATTAAAGAACTCAAAAGTTAGTTAAAATAAAAAAGTAACTGCTGCTTCTACAAGTTGGAATGAAATCAGAGCAAAGCTACTTTATCATCTTGTTTCAGTTTGTTAAACTGAAAAACAAACACTGCCTAACAAGAAGCCAGAACTTCCATTAAGGAATCTCCTGGATAAACAATTCTTAACATAAGACTGGTTTTGTAAGTCAGTGAAGTTATTATTAGTTCCTTTTACTACCATGCACTTACCTTATTTGAACAAAGATTCAGCTTGCACCAGATCCCAAACAGACACTCCCTCAAAAGAACACTGGCAGTGCTGCTGGCTTCTCCAATGTACAAAGTCAGGATAGGATTCTGGAATGAGAGGAAATGAGCGGTGATAAAAGTTATCCAAACCTTGCAGATTGCATCTCAAAATACAGATGCTTGAAATCTATAACCAAAAACTCTACTTTAGCCCTCAACTTCACCCTAAGTGGAGACAGGCTTCTCTCTCAAAGTACCAGCCTGAGGAGCTCTGTCTCTCTCACACGTTCCCCTCCACCCAACCTTCCACAGCAAGACTGCAGTACGGAAAGCTAAAACCTTCCTCTTGTAACCTGATACTTTTGCCAGCAATATTTCAGGTGCTATGGTTTGCATTATGCAAGACTAATTCACAAACTACATAATTCAACCTGGAGGATTACCTCAGAAGAATTAGACACTTGAAACCAAAAAAATTTAACTGAGGCACGCTGAACTAAATTTAACAAATACATTTCAAGTTAAAATAACTCCCCATTCTCATCCCTCAAAGCACATGGAAAAAAGCCTTCTGATCCAATTGTTTAACATTCTCGTATCTAAACATTACTAAAATGACTTTACATCAATGCTATGTAGTGTTACCCAAAACAAGAAAAACAAAGTTCCAAGATCATCAAGCTCATATATGTAGTTAATGTCCTCACTCCTAGCTTATTAAAGCCTTATCACTCACCCATATTACTATAAAGTAGGAAGGTACCCAAGATTCAAATAACCTGAAGATGCAGTCTTGACATTAATCTTTTCTTTTCTTGCTTACTCAGCATTCACTCAGATACCCACCACCCTTAGCTTTCTCTGAAACCTGTGGTTTGCACACTGCTGACCCTTGCTTAGTGCACCAGGAAAGAAAGGAATCTATTCCCTTAAGCTATGGTCTCTTGGTACATGTTGAACCCTCAGCCTAAAATGACTCCTCCCCTCTCACCAAACTCCTCCTCATTCCTATGAGGGTCTCCTTCCACAGTACGCTGTCCCTGGCTCTTGAAGGCTGGGTTAGGTACTGCTTCTCTGTGTTATCCTAGACGTGTCTCTCCTTACACTCATCTCATTGTATCTGTTAATATGTCAACTTCCCTCACAGGGCTGCGAACTCTATATACCTAACACTGATGTGTGTTTGCTGAGTAAAGTGAATACCCAAGCAATAAACTCTTGACCTATACCAAAGGAAATCAGTAAGTGATATTACAAAGAGGCAATAAGAATCCACTCTCAAAACTAACAGGATAAGACTTTGATCCAGATAAAATTAGTATTCAGTCAGATCCTTTACCAAATTAGAGACAACGTTGATAGATATTTACTCAGTTGATACACAGTAAAAATATAGCAATTTCAAACACTCATCCTTTCAAAATACTTTTGCATTTATTCTTGCAGGTTATTCTTAGAATTCATCCTAGGTTACATGAGCCAAAACTTCTTTCCCTGTTTCTAACTGCACAGGGGCTCACATCAGCCACCTCGAGGAAATCCCGATGACTGCTCCAGGACTGAGAACCGCTTACTCCACAACACAGTGAATTAAAGAAACAAACGACAGCATTCCAATACACCCATCCTTAAGGTTCTAATCAGACAGCAAGCACACATAAATCTGCCATTTTACTACCCCATCATGTTTCTTTCCTATTATTTAACCTCTTGGATATTGGCAAGAATTCTATCATCCCAACAAGTCTTCAATTTTCCACTGTCACGATGGGTGGAGAAGCAAATCTGAGGTTCTGGCCCTTAGTTATTCTGTGACAGTAAGGAGATACCTGAAGCCCTGAGTCATCCCTGCCACCACAGCTTTTATGTCCTGCCTGTGTCATCTGGACAGTCACAGGCATACTTTTCAGCCTTTATCTCCTGAACCTCCCTTGGTGAGATACCAGTATATTACCAAGGACACCCCAGCTAATACACACCAGTATATTAGCAAGAAAAATATCTCTTTTCCTCTTCTACACAATTTCCTTTTAACTGTCCACTTATTCAATAAAAAAATGTATCAAGTACCTACTACATTGCCAGGCACTATTCTAGGCAATGGAGATTCAACAATTAAAAACTCTCCTCATTCCTGTAGCTTACATTCTAGCGGGGAGATGGGGGCACATGAGGGAATGAAAGTTACGACTTTATATAAAGTGGTCAAGGAAAGCCTCTCTCACAAGACAGTTGAGCAGAGACTTGAAGAGAAAGAGTATGCTGTGCCTTCTCTGAAGGCAGAGAGGACCAAAGAGAGGAAACAGTAAGTGTAAAGACCTGGGGAGGAAACATGCTTGCCTTATCTGAGGAAGAGAGAAAAGGAGTGGCTGCAACGCACAATGCCACCAGGGAGCAGTCGGAAGATGGGGTCAGAGGCTTGGGTGAGTGGATGAGGCCTTGCACGCCATCATAAGGACTTTGGTTTTCCTCTGGGTGATGTGGGCAGCCACTGAGTGTTGTGAGCAGAGGAGTAACATGACCAGAATTACGTTTTAAAGGACTGAATTATGTTTCAAAAGTTATGTTTTGAAAGGATCATTTTGGCTGCTGAGTGTAGAATAGATTTTAACAGGGCAAGGTCATAAGAAATTGGCAGATATTGCCTACAATAATGCAGGTAAAGGAATGCAGTGGCTTAGACCAGAATGGAATACTCCCACACTCCATACACTGCTAGACCTGAAGTAACAACATAGTTCCTAAACCCAAAGCATGAACACTAACATTCGAGGACCATAGCACTTGTACCTTCTACGGTTAAAGAAGACTTGAAATGTTTTTCTCATGTCTCCTCAAGCACCTCTGGTAATCTTTTATGAAGATATAGAATACAAGGAAATACAAGGATGACCTTGCCTGCTCCTATGAACCTGAGGTCAAGGCTAGTCCTTTAAGCCACCAGGCAACTTGCTTATATATTACTTAAGGACTAATGTGTTCTGGTTTCAAAGCATGATGGTGTCAACAAAAGTGAACAAAAGAGGACAGTGTCTTCTATTCAAGTTAACCCAAGGTATCCAATAAATAACGAAATTTAACCTTAGCCACTCCCCATTGAAAAAAATACTAGGAATTGATGAGATTAGGACAGTTGAGCAAATAAACCTTTAGTGTTTTAAACCTTTAGTCTGTCTAAGCAGCGTCCATGGGTATCAGCAGGAACCAAGATTGAATCCAAGACTGGTGAAATTACTATGAACGGCTTTGGAGAGAAAGACACATACCTCCAAGTGCGTCATGCATACAGGGCCTTCTACATTAGGGGGTCAGCAAATGATGCACAGGCCAAATCTAGCCCAACCTGTTTTTGTACCACCCATGAGCTAAGAACGGTTTCCACATTTTTAAATGGTTGAAAAAAAATCGAGATTTGATGTGAAATTTCTGTGAAATTCCAATTTCAGCATCCACGAAGGGTTTTATTGGAAAACAGCTAGATCCATTCGTTTACAGACAGCTGCTTTCACACTACAACAGCAGAGTCTGGTTGCAAAAGAGACTGGATGCAGTGGTCTCACCACTCTGCACAGCTACAAACTGCGGTGAGGCAGTTACAACTCTACAGTATTTCAAGCACTGTGCAGTGTCATATCATATATTATTTTTAAACCATCAGTGCATATCCATATGTCAAAACAAGAAAAGAAAAGCGGACTGTTAAAGAGAATGTTGCCCATTTAAGGCACAGTGTGGAGGTCAGTGGGGGCAACATCAGTAGTCAATTACAAGGCAGGTGGAGGGGAAAGGTACTGACCTAAGTAATATGAAAATGAGTGGAAGAGGGAAGAGTGAAAGCAAAAGGAACTGCACATAACCACCGTATTCTAGTTGTTAAAGTCGTTTCCCAGGGGATATGGGTTAACAATTCTGACATCACTACACGTATATACTGGAATTAATAAATAAGAACATGGTAAGAGCCAAGTTTCTCGGTTGAGAATCGGAGGATAGTCAAGAAAAAAGCAAAGGCTGGAATGGTGCACACAGTACTGGATTAGAGTTGGAGACAGCACTATGAACTCATGTTTAGCTTACTGCAGATACAAATGGATATATATGGAAATATCAAGAACTTAGATATTTCTATATGTATACAGAATACATGTTAATATACTGATATTTCCTGTAAGTATACATATTTTTCTATAGGTATATGAAATATATGTTAGCATATACACATCTATTTCCTTGCTTTGTCAGCCTACAAGACCTAGAAGCAATAATACTCCAGTAGCAAAGAGCACACCTAGCACCCAGACCTTGATTTCTAATACCACTGTCCAGTGAAAGAAACCAGGGCTCCTTGGAGAAATGGCTGGATCCTAGGGGTGGGGCAGGCAATACACAGGATGAGCCTGGAGTATCTTGTAAGGTCAGAAAGTAAGGAAGTGTTAAAAAAAAAAAAAAAAAACCCACAATGAAGGACACTCCTGTCCATCTGAGAGTTCTTAGCCAAAACTGGAAAAATCTGAACAAAATATAGTCGTACCGGATAACTCAAAGTATAAAATATCCATGAGTCCACAGAGATATAAATAAACGACTGAATAAATCAACAAATGGATGAGAAGAGACCAATCTCTCCTGCAGAAGAATTCCAAATAAATTATGTATATACTCCACCTTCAAGGGGGTGGAACATAACTCTCCACTCCTTAAGTGGAGTGGAGTCAGCCTAGTGATTTCCTTCCATAGACTACAGTATGGAAGGCAAGGGAGGGAGTAACTTATGTTGGAGAAACTAGCCAGGCGACTAAGGTTAACATCAACAATAAATCACGTTGATAGCATACACTCCTTGACATATGATGAAAATGGCACTTTACCTCTGTGGGCTTTCTCCCCAAAATCCCTAACACCTGTCTAATCATGAGAAAAATATCAGACAAATACCAATTGAGGAACATTCTACAAAACATCCAGCCAGTACTCCTCAAAACTGTCAAGGTCATCAAAAATAAGAAAAGTCTAAGAAACCTGTCACAGCCAAGAGGAGTCTAAGGAGACATGACAACTAAATGTACATCCTAGATGAGATCCTGGAACAGAAAAAGGGCATAAGGTAAAAAAACCAAGAAAATCTGAATAAAGTATAAACTTTAGGAATGTGTTAATATTGGTTCATCAGTTGTGACCAATGTACCGTGCTAATTTAAGATGTTAACAACAGAGGAAACTGGTATGGGGTAGAACTCTCTGTACTATTTTCTCACATTTTCTGTAAATCTGAAACTCTTCAAAAACAAAACATTTGTGTGGGGCTGGCCCCAGGGCCAAGTGGTTAAGCTCGCGTGCTCCGCTTCGGCGGCTGCGTGTTTCCTTGGTTCCATCCTGGGCGCAGACCCAGCACTGCTCATCAAGCCTTGCTGAGTCATCAAGAGGCAAGGAACACCAATCAAAATCATTTACCCTTTTTCCTAAACAAATGGGTTTTTTTTCCTTTTTCTTCTCCCCAAAGCCCCCCAGTACACAGTTGTATATTCTAGCTGTAGGTCTTTCTTGTTCCGCTGTGTGGGACGCCACCTCAGCACGGCTTGATGAGCAGTGCTAGGTCTGCGCCCAGGATGGAACCAGGGAAACACGCAGCCGCCGAAGCGGAGCACGTGAGCTTAACCACTTGGCCATGGGGCCAGCCCCATACAAATGTTTTGTTGTTGAACAGTTTCAGATTTACAGAAAATCTGAGAAAATAGTACAGAGAGTTCCTGCCCCCATACCAGTTTCCTCTGTTAACTTTATTTTTTTGAGGAAGATTAGCCCTGAGCTAACTACCACCAATCCTCCTCTTTTTGCTGAGGAAAACTGGCCCTGAGCTAACATCCGTGCCCATCTTCCTCTACTTTATACGTGGGACGCCTGCCACAGCATGGCTTTTGCCAAGCAGTGCCACGTCCGCACCCGGGATCCGAACCGCGAACCCCGGGCCGCCGAGAAGCTGAACGTGTGAACTCAACTGCTGCGCCACCAGGCTGGCCCCCTGTTGTTAACATCTTAAATTAGTGCGGTACATTCCTCACAACTGATGAACCAATACTGATACATTCTTATTAACTAAAGTTTATACTTTATCCAGATTTCCTTAGTTTTTACCTTATGCCCTTTTTCTGTTCCAGGATCTCATCTAGGATATACATTTAGTTGTCGTGTCTCCTTAGACTCCTCTTGGCTGTGACAGGTTTCTTAGACTTTTCTTATTTTTGATGACCTTGACAGTTTTGAGGAGTACTGGCTGGATGTTTTGTAGAATGAGGATGACTCAAGCGATATAATTGATACTGCTGGGCTGTTTACTGGAGAAGTCAATGCTGAGTCTGAAGTGACTGAAGAGTGAGTTAGCTTCTACGAATAATCTGTGTGGAACACCAATTCAATACAATCCGAACTTGAATCTGCTAATGTGTCACAAACGATGGTGATAAAAATGTGTGGAGAACACAGGGCTAAGTTCGACAAATTTAGAGCACTTGCAAAAATGTAAGGTATTTAAGGCATATGGTTGGTTATTCACTGTACTATTCATCAGGAGGTATTTTGCAAAAAACTGTTAATCCATCGTGTGTTACTGAGCCAGTATTATCAGGAGTGACCTTCATGCGCTCTCAATTCACTTTCATAGACTTAACTATCATCAGTTTTGTGAATTCTTGGCAGAAATATAAGGTGAATCCTGACATGCCCTATCAAATGGGCTTAGCATAGTTCAATGGCTTAGCAGCAGTAAAATTTTTTGGTTGTTTTTTAGCTCAGGGCTGAAAGTGAAATTTTTCTGAACAAGAACCACCACCCTTAAACACTATTATTGAATACTGAATAGCTTTGGAAATTAGCTTTTCAGCAGACTTGAGCCAACTGTGCAACTGAGGAGCTTCCATCTACTCTTCGATTGGAAATGATTAATCTGCATGCTAAAAGGCAAATATCAAGTATCTAACAGAATTCTATAAATGCATTCCAAGTGATGAATATGCTCAGTTAGAATCATATGCTCCAAATAAATCATATGCTCATGGATTAATACTAGCACTTGGCAGTACTTATCTGTGTGAAAAGACAGTTCCAAAGACAACATACGTAAAGTCTCACTACACATTTCAGCATTAACAGATGGACATTTGCCATCGATTTTAATAGGTAAAGCTAACTTTCATCCCCAATGACGTGGAATGTTATCCCCCAAAAAGAATTCCATTCTTCTCACTAACAGATCTGCCTTACAAAACTTGTATTCAATTATTATATTTTGAATTCTGCCAATAAAAAAAGTTCTCTCTTGTTATTTAAGTACCTACATAATATCCCCAATTTTGCCCAGCAACTTACAGTAAGGCAAATAAAATTAGTAACCAATCATCCCAAAACAATTTCCAAAGCACTGGCCCGATAAATACTATGAAAGCACACGCTCTAAAGCTGGACAGCCTAGGTTTGACTCCTAGCTCCACCAGCTAGTAGCTGTTGAGACCTGTGATAAGTTACTTAATTAACTCTCAATCTCTGTCTCCTCTCTGTGAAACTGGTTCCTACTATACAGGGTTGTCATGAAAACTGACTAAGTTAATATATGTGCAAAGCACTTGACACAGAGCTTACCACATAGCAAATACTAAATACTATTATTAATCAGGCCAATGTCAAATGACAGGGTTAAAAGCCAACAAGACTTCTTCCAGTGGGTATGAGTAGTCACTTGGTTATTAAACAATTACCTTCTCTATCAAGAATTCAAAGTTTGGCTTTATGGCAGACTCAGAACATAAGACACTTTTTATATCTTCAAAAATTCTTAAAGAAGCAGTGTGCTCTGGCAACAAATCCAAGCCTATACTCGATTCCACGCTGAATGAATCTGCCCTGTAAATGACGCCATTATTCCGTGCCCCAGGTTCTCAACTTACAGGACAGGAGCAACATGCCATCTGTGCACCTGATACTTTCTACCTAGACGGGTGGTTTTTCAAGTCATGCTCTCAGGCTGAAACCTCCAGCACATCCAGCTGACAAGACTGTCGGGAAATCATAACAGCTACTTTCCCAGAATTTATCACCTTTTTATCACGTTACAAAACTGTTATAAGCTACCCCATTTCCCTACAACATAACCCTCTATTTCTCTGAAAACTACTAGTCATGCATTATTACTACATGGCGCCTTGAGGGTGAGTACTAAATCAAATTCCTTTTTGTGTCCCCAGCGTCTAGAAACATGTTTGTTAAATGACAAATGAATATTAGCTACATATATATGTTTTTTTACTATAGTAAAATATACCTAACACAAAATTTACCATTTTAAAGTGTACACTTCAGTTCAGTGGCATTAAGTACATTCACACTGTTATGAACCATCACCAATCCATCTACAGAAGTTTCTCATCTTTCCAACTGAAACTGTGCGCTCATTAAACAGTAACTTCCCCCCTCCTCACAACCACAATTCTACTTCGTCTCTATAAATTTGACTACTCTAGGTACCTCATGTAAGTGGAATCATACAACATTTGTCCTTTTATGTCTAGCTTGCCACCTACCATAATGTCTTCAAGGTTCATCCATGTTGTTGCATATGTACACAGTTTTAAAAAAAGAGAAAAACATGTACAGAATCAGAGAACTTGAAATATTAACATAAACTTTTCTTTGCTTGAGTAAACAGAAATGTTTAATTCTTTTTACCTAGTTTTTTTTTCTTTTTAGTAATACGTGCACAGTAAAAATTTCAAACTGTACCAGAGTATATAATGAAAAGAAGTCTCCTGTCTAACTTCTACCCTCCGTCTCCCCAACTTGCAGTCCCCCTCCCTGGTTTAATATTTTACGTTGGAACACAACCACCAACCATATGCTGCCTTGCCTTGAGGATGTCCTATTAGTAAGAGATTCAGTTGGCCTATCAGGACTGGCTATTCCTCTCTTCTAAAAATACTAACACAAAGATATAAAACGATGTACAAAAAAATTTTTTAAACATTTTACAAATATTTCACTGAGTTAACATTCACTGAGTGCACCCTATGAAT
Organism: Equus asinus; assembly: GCF_041296235.1. Taxonomy (NCBI): domain Eukaryota; kingdom Metazoa; phylum Chordata; class Mammalia; order Perissodactyla; family Equidae; genus Equus; species Equus asinus. The sequence goes on from NC_091794.1 coordinate 86,317,500, forward strand.
AATGTCTTCACTAAACAGCATATTGAGGCAAGAAAGATTACAAGCTCTGGAATCACATAAAAAGCAGTTTAAAACATTTTGATTCTTCAGCCTCAGTTTCCTGATCTATCAAACAGAAGTAACACTACCTCAGAAGTTGCTGCAATGATTAAATGAGGAAAACATCCAAATTATAGTATGGTTCCTAGTAATATAGGAAGCACTCAAATAACAGTAATAAATAATTGTTGATTTCCTTCAGTGAGCAGTGTGGAGAGCACAGATGAATGCGAAAATCCATGCCATCCCAGGTGCTTATAACGGAACAGAGGAGTTTCTCTCTGCTCAGTATTACCCTGATTCCACTGAGAACCTGGTGAATACAATTTCCAGCCTACGTTTATAACTTTTATGGATCTACTTCTAAACCTCACTAAAATAGTTATTTGTAAAAAATAATTGGGACTGGGAGCGCTGGAAGAAGGAAAAGTTCATTATCATCAGACCATGTGTAGGGTATGTAACCTCCACATGGTCTATAGCTGGCTTTAATCAAACAGCGGAGGGGCCGGCCCGGTGGCACAGCGGTTGACTGCACACGTTCCACTTTGGCAGCCCGGGGTTCCCCAGTTCGGATCCTGGGTGCAGACAGACATGGCACCGCTTGGCAAGCCATGCTGTGGTAGGCGTCCCACATATAAAGCACAGGAAGATAGGTACGGATGTTAGCTCAGGGCCAGTCTTCCTCAGCAAAAAGAGGAGGACTGGCAGCCGTTAGCTCAGGGCTAATCTTCCTCAAAAAAATAAAAAATAAAAACAAAAAAAGAGCAGAGTCTTGTGATTAAGAGACCACAATTCACTCTAATCTAGATGCAAAAACACTACCCAGGAGAATATCCACTTTGGACAAATACGACTGGAATTAGTTATAGGGCATTAAGAACTGGAAGCAGTCCTAGAGCTCTTATCTAGCACAACCCTAGTTTTACAGACGGGAATTGAGTCCAAAAAAGGAAGAGATCTGCCCAGGAAGTGAGCTAATACTGGAGCCCGAAGGCTCCCGGCTCTCGGTGGCCCAGTTCTTTCACATCATCATGCCTTTTATCTGTTCAAGAACTTTAAGCCACAAACTTCATCCAGTTGGCTCTGATTTCTCACTTTTCTTCCCAGTTACTTACTATCGAAGGGAAGTTTGTTCTTAAGGTGCCTTAGGAAATCAGTCTTAGAAAACATTCCTAAATAATCTCATTATTATTTGGCTAAAACGTACTCTACTGGAAGCTCCAGGGAATGTTAAACAAGAACAAACGTAACTCACTAAAGACCTATTTGAAAGGAAATTTCAGTCAACAGAAAACTCTTAATTTTAGAGTTGCAAAAGCAGATGGTACATTCAGAGTTCATCTTCCACAAGTGTTTAGTTTTACCAAAAAAGTTTCACCCAAAATAGTAATTTGATTAATAACCCATTTAACCCAGAGTATCAGACCAGGATAACCAACTTTTAGATGAGTCACACTTGCTTTCTTTCGTAAACAAGCAACAGGAAAGAGACTGAATTTGATGCCAGAATACTCTGCCACAAATATGATCAAGTCATGCTGGAGAATCTACTAAAACACATTCATCTTTGGAGATTTTTTCTTCTTTTTTTTTTCTTTTTTAAATTACAAGTCAGAAGTAGAAACTGGTTTGACATGAAGGTCAATAACTACTTCTCAGAGTACTGCCAAATTAAACTTATTTTTAACCAAACTTACTACTAGAAATAATCCTACAAGCAGTCTGAAAATCTATCCAAAATGTCCATCTTTTCTGGTTCTAATTCTAGAAAATAAATGTGCAGCTGCTTTGCAGCTGATGTTAACCCAACAGCAATTTACAGACACCATTAGGGGAATGCAAGCCTCCTCCTGCAAAACACCAAGGCCACCTAGGCTCTCCTAGCACAGGTCCTCATGAAACGCATCTTGCTTCCGAAGCAGTCACAAGCAATCTAACAGCTACCAGAATCAGCCCTACATTCATAAGTTTAACCAGGAAAATAGATTGCTACAAAAACTGGCATAACCACACATGTTATTTACTAAGAGAACTGTCATCTGTCAAAGTGATTCTTGTAAATAGAGTTTTCCCTCTAAAAGATTTAATCAGCTGTTTGACTCATGCCATCCCTGATTTAGCAATCCTGCTTTCTAGTTCCTGGAAATTTGGTTTCAGAGTACATTAACATTTTTCCAATTTCTCATGCATAAAGTTAAGAACATTTAAGCCCTGGCGAAAAGGTATAAAGGTCACTATACATAGCCCAAAAACAAGTCAAGACTTGAGGCTCAGAATATTGAGGAATACTAAAATAAATCACATGGGAAAAGTAAGATTAGACTCCTACCTCACATCCAAAACAAAAATAAACTCCAAGCGGACTAAACAAAACACAAGCAAATAAATATTAAGTGTGAAAAGGTTTTAAACTTTTAGAAGAAAACATAGGAGAATATCTGTACGAATTCAAGGTAGAGGATTTCAAAGAAGATATAAGTGTAAACCAGAAAGGTAAAGATTGATAGATACGTCTACATGCTTTAGAAAATCAAAACAAACCTACAGACTAGGAGAGTATATTTGCAACATATATAACCAAGGATTAAAATCCAGATTCTAGATTATATAAAGAACTTCTAGAAATCAATAAAAAGGAAAAAAATTGGGGGCCGGTCCAGTGCTGTAGTGGTTAAGTTCGCACACACTGTTTCAGCGGCCCAGGGTTCACAAGTTCAGATCCCAGGTGCGGACCTACACACTGCTCATCAAGCCACACTGTGGTGGCATCCCACATACAAAACAGAAGAAGACTGGCACAGATGTTAGCTCAGCAACAATCTGCCTCAAGCAAAAAGAGGAAGATTGGCAACAGATGTTAGCTCAGGGCCAATCTTCCATAACATAAAATAAAAAAGGGGGGAGTGTGCTCAAAAATTCAATTGTTTAGGTGAAAAAAGATTTATTAAATAAATATTTATTGAACACCTACCATACACCAGGCACTGTTCTAGGCACTAGAGATACAACTGACAAAAAGAGAAAGTCTTTGACCCCGTGGTGGGGTGAGACATACAAACTAGTTAACTCTATACTGTGTATTAAATGACAACAAATGCTAAAAAATAAAGTGGAGTCGGGATAAGAACACGCAATTCAAAACAGAGGAAACTTATATGGCTAAAACACATATGAAAAGATATTCATCTTCACCAGTAATCTGAGAAATACAATTTAAAACTATAACAAAATATTTCATACTCATAAGAATGGCAAAAATTTTAAAGTCTAACAACATCAGGCATTGTTAAGATGTGCAGCATGGAGAGTATCAACTAGTCTAACCTCTCTGGAGAATAGCGTGATAGTGTCTAATAAACATGTGAACAGCCGGGGGCAGCCTCATGGCCGAATGGTTAAGTTCACGCACTCCGCTTCGGTGGCCCGGGGTTTCGCCAGTTCGGATCCTGGGCGCAGACATGGCACCGCTCATCAAGCCATGCTGGGGCAGCACCCCACATGTCAAACTACAAAGACCCACAACTATAAGTATACAACTATGTGCCAGGGGGCTTTGGGGAGAAAAACGAAAAATAAAATCTTTAAAAAAAAAAAAAAAGATGTGAACATCCTATGACCAAGCAATTCCGCTTTTAGGTATAAACACTACAGAATCTCTCCCAAATCTATAGAAAATACATACAAGAATATTCTTGGGGCCGGCCCAGTTGCATAGTGGTTAGGTTCGCATGCTCCCCTTCAGCAGCCCAGGGTTCACAGGTTCAGATTCCGGGCGCAGACCTAGCGCCACTCGTCAAGCCACACTGTGGTAGCAGCCCACCCAGACAAAATAGAGGAAAATGGCACAGATGTTAGCTCGGTGACAAATCTTCCTCAAGCAAAAAGAGAAGGACTGGCAACAGATGTTAGCTCAGGACCAACCTTCCTCACACACACACACAAAAAAAAAACCAAGAAAAAAAATTCTTGACAGCACTGAGTACGAATAGAAAAACGGATATGAAGCTTAAAAACACACAAAAGCGATAGCATATTTTGTTTAGGAAAACATACATTCTTAATAGAAGTCTAGAAAGACATGTAAGTATCATAAACACGAAAATGAGATGAGTACTTGGAGGCGAAGGGGGGAACAATTCTAAAGATTTAGCTACGGTGGGAGAGCTTTATTTCTTATAGGTATTAAATTGATCTCTGAAATACATGGGTACTAATTGCATTATTCTTTGCAATTTTTTGCATGTCTTATTTTTTTCTTGTTTTGTTTTGTGTTTTTTTAAAGATTGGCACCTGAGCTAACAACTGTTGCCAATCTTCATTTTTTTTCCTGCTTTTTCTCCCCAATTCTCCCCCAGTACATACTTGTATATTTTAGTTGTGGGTCCTTCTAGTTGTGGCATGTGGGACACCACCTCAACATGGCCTGATAAGCGGTGCCATGTCCGCACTGTAGGGGAGGAGGACATTTCCTCTCCCCAAATGGGGGTTCGTCTGGCTGGAGAACAAATTAAATTCACATGAGACAGAATAGCAAGAGAAAATTAAACAAAGCTTTATGAGGAACCACGGCCCGGGGCCTTTCTTCCCGAAGGAAGGGCACCGAAGAAGTGGGGTGCAGACAGTGGTTATATACCCCCAAACGGGGTGTTTCACATGTGATTGAAATGTCCCTCCCACAATAGTCACAAGATTGCCCTGTCGGCACAGTGCTTGAGGGACCCAGCAGGTAATGGTCTGCTATCTCAGTGGGCGTAGCAGGAGGCAAGTGGATTGTCTGGAGCTGGGCAGTCACAGGTGAGCTCGGCAATCAGTTCCTAGCCTAAGGAAAGATGCTTAATCCTTAAGAAATGCCAGCGTTGGGAGGGGGAGGGAAGTTAGTTACAGGAGGTTACCAGACTAGCACAATAAAATGCAGATTTAAGTCTTTGCCTTTGGCATTGATTAAGAGCTCCCAGAGAGAAGGCCATCTCCTTTCTTCTTCCTGGTACAGAGAGGGAGGCACCCCCTACAGATAGAGATTTACCCTACAAATGCAAAGGTGTCCCAACAAAGGGCAAATTCCATTCCTCAGAGCCTCCTTCCCTGTCCCAGTTTATCAAAAGCAATCAGCCTCAAATAATCCTGATTCCAAAGAGACATATCTTGGGGTGGCCAATTCCAGGTCCCCACAGCACCCAGGATCCGAACCAGCGAAACCCGGAGCCGCCGAAGCGGAGAGAGCGAATTTAACCACTCAGTCACGGGGCCAGCCCCTGCATTCTTTTTTTAAGCATGAAAAAAAAAACGTTTGTACAATGCTGAGCACTGAGGTTTTGCTACCTTTAGACTTCCTTTCCCAGTCCCTCTCTAGAGGGAAAAAAGACTAATATAATTCTCTATGAAAGTGACAGAAAAGTACAAGTATTCCTACGTTGCTCACAAGCTTCTTGGCCACACACATTAATTCAGATTTTTGCAAACAACTTCTAAAGATTGAAATAGGATTCACAAAGCAATGCTCTTAAGGTCAAATCAAAGAAACACCCTCATATTGAAGGGAAGGCATATGAAGGTGTATGATGAATAGAGGCAGAGTGGTTAAGAGAAAGAGTTGCAAACCCATGACCAACTTGCATGAAAATCCTCACTCCACTACTGTGCAGGCTCGACCAGGGTGTATAATTCTACTAAGTTTCCTCATCTTTAAACAGTAGATACACTGGTCTTTTAAATTTATCATAAGGATTAAATGAATTAATGCATGTAAAGTACACAGCATGGTTTATTCCACAAGGGCAGTTTGAAAAATAACAACAACAAGAAAAGTTGGAAGGGAGAGGATAACAATGGATAGACTCAACAATGAGAATCTTGGGGCCGGCCCTGTGGCGCAGCGGTAAAGTGCACACATTCCGCTTTGGCAGCCCGGGGTTCGCGGTTCGGATCCCGGGTGTGGACATGGCACCGCTAGGCAAGCCATGCTGTGGTAGGTGTCCCACATATAAAGCAGAGGAAGGTGGGCACAGATGTTAGCTCAGGGCCAGTCTTCCTCAGCAAAAAGAGGAGGATTGGCAGCAGTTAGCTCAGGGCTAACTTTCCTCCAAAAAAAAAAAAAGAGGATTTCATTTTTCCAAATTGTTTCAGTAGTGAATCGAGGTGTATTTTACACTTCATTAAGACACTCACCCCCAGCAACATGCTTACATAATCACCAAACAACAAACCAAATCCTTTAAGATATTTCCATATTCAGAATCACCTTCAAAAAACTAAGCTGATGCATCTGTACAATGGAAAAAAGAGAGCGTGCTAAATCCCTAGGATTTTGCCTAACTCCACATGAGGTCCTGACAATTCAGGTTCTGAATTACTTAGTGAGAAAAAAAATTTTCACTAAACGCTATATAACTTGTAACAAAAACGTAGCCAAGAAAAAGTTTTGAAATATTTTCAGCAGGAAACTAGATTATTCAAGAGATACTACATGAAAAGCTGAGTATTGCACTCACAATGCTTTATGATGGGAGACAAGCATCAAAATCGTATCCAGGCCTTACAATTTAGATCTGAACAATGGCTTCCTACACACTAAAAGGAGTAAAGGCAGGCGGATGAACAATCCAAAAGACAAGGCCTGTATCCCTTTACCTTTGCAGTGATATTTAATACCCAACAAGGAAACCAAAGATCCTCTCCCCCTCAGAAAGCACTCCCTATTTCTTACTGGCAGCTCTAAGATTAGTTATCAGAATAAGATTAAGTGAGAGGGCAAGGTCGAAATTCCAGCTGGAATAACATACATTGTACACAAAGTTGCAGCTTACATATATTTTTGACTAGTACGTAAAATCTTAGTTTCCTAACAACCACAGCAATAATAATAGTTAATTTCAAAACTAAATAATTTATTTTTCACTTAGATTCATGGCTCTTGTATGCAAATACCTCAACACATTAATGGTCAGAGTCAGGAAGCTTGCACTTTGGTTAACCATGTTAAAAATTTTTTCAGGGTCCGGCCCCACGGCCGAGTGGTTAAGTTCCTGTGCTCCGATTCAGCAGCCCGGTGTTTCGCCGGTTTGGATCCCAGGCACAGACATGGCATCGCTCATCAAGCCATGCTGAGGAGGCATCCCACATGCCACAACTAGAAAGACCCACAACTAAAACTACACAACTATGTACCAGGGAGCTCTGGAGAGGAAAAAAGGAAAAATAAAAAAATCTTAAAAAGAAAAATTTTTTTCAGTTTCCTTCTCTAAAGAGAAGATGTTTCAAAAATAAAAAGAAGGGGCCAGGGGTGGTCCCGTGGACAAGTGATTAAGTTCGCATGCTCCGCTGCAGGCGGCCCAGTGTTTCATTGGTTCGAATCCTGAGCATGGACATGGCACTGCTCATCAAACCACACTGAGGCAGCGTCCCACATGTCACAACTAGAAGGACCCACAACAAAGAATATACAACTATGTACTGGGGGGCTTTGGAGAGAAAAAGGAAAAATAATAAAATCTTTAAAAAAAATAAAATAAAATAAAAAATAAAAAGAAGGGGCCAGCCCGATGGCAGCAGCAGTTAAGTTCACATGTTCTGCTTCGGTGGCGTAGGATTCACCAATTTGGATCCCAGGTGCTGACCTACACACCGCTTGTCAGGCCATGCTGTGGTAGGCGTCCCACATATAAAGTAAAGAAAGATGGGCACAGACATTAGCTCAGGGATAGTCTTCCTCAGCAAAAAAGAGGAGGACCGGCCACAGATGTTAGGGCGAATCTTCCTCAAAAAAAATAAATAAATAAAATAAAAAATAAAAAGAAATGATCGTAACTGATATGACAAAGCATTTTCAACAGTTATATGACACTTATGTATCATTCATTCAGTAAATTTCAGATGCATTGCTTCTGAATCCAGAGTCCAACAACAATTTCTTAAGAGTTTATTCACTGCAATGGCTAAATTCAAATGGAGTGTAAAACAATTACATTTGAGAATTTCTACTGTGCTCACCTAATGGTTTACTCACCTGTCGAAACAGCACTAGACTAGAAGTCTTGGTTCCATTTGTGCATAAACTCATGTGAGACAAGATTTTCAACACTTTTACACATCCCAACCATTTAATAATCCAAACCATTAATAATCTGTCAGTAATAAAAGAAATGATAATACATGACTATGCTTAACTTTCACAGGATACTGAACTGTATAATTTTTCATCTATCCTTTATATTAGTATCAAACATATAAACTGTAATTCTCTCAAGGGAAGGAAGGAAAGAAGCAAGGAGTATTTTTATTTCAGAGATGGAAAGATCCAGAAAGCTAGGCAAACATTATCAATTCTGAAATACATCTACTTGCAGCAAGGGGTATCAAAAAGCCTCCGTGTCAGCCGGTGGATTCAAGTCCATTACTCCTGAATAGGAGTTAAATAACTTAACTTTGGATCTAATAATCATGACAACACAAAATGGAGATGTTTTATCATCTAAGGAGTCTGTCCTAATTTATTGGTCAATCTACTCCCTGTACCCTTACTCTGAGCAGCAGCACAGTGGCTATGAGGGGAGGTTTAGAATCAGACCTAGGTTCAAATCCATCTCCCTTAATTAATCTCTTGTGCCCCAGCTTTATCATTTGTAAAACAAAAGACTCTTCACTTACCTCGTAAAGTACAGGATTAGATGAGAGAACATATGTAAAGTGCTTAAAGAAGCACTGACTTTGAAAGAAATCTCAGTCTATAAAAGTACTTCTTTATGTTGGGGTTAACCTTACACCCAGGTTTGCTCAAGACAGTTTACACCTGCTGTCCCAGAGTATTAACAGTGTCCCCTCTCTCAATAGTGTCTTGGTTCAAAGAGATAAATTATATGGTCACAATATCAATTAGGCAAAAATGAACCTAACTCAAGATAAACGTCATCATTAAACCAGGTGAAAAGTGAACTATTCCAGATAAGAACTGGCACCCAAAACCTATCCAAGCACTTATAAATTAAAGAAAGACAGTCGCATTTCAGTGTGTAAATTTTAACCCCCTCCCCTCCCAAAAAGTGGAATCATAAGCAAATACTGAACTCTAGCTAATGATATGCATGTTGACATGTTTAGATGTGAAATGTACTGATATCTGCAACTTACTGTAAAATGCTTCAAAAAAAATAAGACAGGAAATGGGCAAGGACTTGAAAAGACATCTCTCCAAAGAAGATATACAAATGGCCCATAAGCACATGAAAAGATACTCAATACCACTAATATTAGGGAAAGGTAAACCAAAACTACAATGAGATACCACCTCACACCCATTAGAATGGCTATTAAAATTAAACATAGAATCAGCAATTCCACTCCTGAGTATAATACCCAAAAGAATTGAAAGCAGGGTTTTGAAGAGCTATTTGTATGCCCATACTCACAGCAGCATCATTCACAGTTGCTAAAAGGTGGAAGCAACCCAAGTGTCCAAGGAGGGATGAATGGATAAGCAAAATGTGGTATACACATACAATGGAATATTATTCAGCCTGAAAAGGGAAGGAAATCCTGACAGGTTACAAGATGGATGAACCTTGAGGACATTATGCTGTGTGAAATAAGCCAGTCACAAATAGACAAACACTGTATGATTCCACTTATATGCTGTATTTAGAGTAGTGAAAATCTTAGAGACAGACAGGAGAATGGTGGTCGTCAGAGACTTGGGGGAGGGGAGAATGCTGAGTTACTGTTTAATGGGCAGAGCTTCAGTTTTTCAAGATGAAAAGAGTTCTGGAGATGGATGGGTGGTAATGGTTGCATGACAAAATGAATGTATTTAATACCAATGAATTGTACACTTAAAAATTACTAACATGGTAAATTTTATGTGTATTTTGCCACAATAAAAAAAATTGGGGGGAAAAAGATGGATGATGAGTTTAAAAGATATGTTATAAAGCACATACAGCAGAATGCTAACAAACGTAGAACCTCGGTGACGGGCATACGGGTGCTCGCCGCACAGTTCTTTCAACTCCTCTGTATGCCTGAAATCTTTCATAACACAACGCTGGAGGAAAAAAGAAACCAAAGAAATGGTCATCCCTGTTAAAATACACCTGCTGCAGAGCACTTAACCTAAGAAATATGAGGGAAACACGAGCCTTCCGGGGAAGACGGAACTTCAAGGCGAACTTATTACATTAAATCTTCTAAAATAAGAAATTGTGATTTAGCTTACCCAACATAAATATCCAATATCCTGAAGACAATACGCGAAGCCCTGATTTAAGCAATAAATTATTCCGCTTCTAAAAAACAACTAACTTGGATAGAAATTAAACCCTAAAAGTATATCAATCAGTAAAGACACTGTATACCACGTTATTTTCACTCTAGTAAATGCCTAGCACTTCAGTAGGCATTTAGTAAGTATTTAATGCCTCATTTCCCCAAAAAAGGAAAATTCAAACAGTCCTTCCATCGATATAAACCCCAGTTCCCACTCAGTTGTTTTTAAAATGGAGAACAGAAACTCTACTAAGTTAAAAGAAAATTCTAATGCAGAGCTAAGTTTAGCAAAATTGTCCCCACGTTCTTCACTTTGGCCACAGAGATAACAGCATTCTCTCTGCCCTCTGAGCAAACCCATTGTGGGCTAAGAGGTAAAGAGAGTTTAAACAGCATGAAAATGGAGATACATAAATGTCACCAAAGGACAGTTCAAAACTCTTCTGTGTCATCAAAGGGGAGAAAACCACCTACTATGAGGCCCCACCTACGACAGGTGGAAGTGACGCTGACAAAAACATGAAAAAGCAATCCAGGCCAGTGCCGTCCAACAGAACACTCTGAGACGACAGAAATGTTCTACTCCTTCACTGTCAACGTGGTAGCCACCCAGTTACGTGTTGCTACTGACCACCTGAAATATGGCTAGTATAAAAGTTATATTAATTAAAATTATATTTAATTTTAATTCACTTAAATTTACCTAGCCACCTTCGACTATGGGCTACTGAATTGGACCACGCAGATCTAGACCACAGACCACGTACCCAAGGTAATTTTCTCCCCCAAAAGAATCCAAAGCTTAGTACATACTTAATAAACATTGACTAAGGAGGAAATGGAGAGTGTCAGAGGTTTCTGAGCCAGACAAAAGCATCAGTTCTGGGCACTTTTTTTTACTCTGCATTATGTCAACAAATATAGTTCTCCAATCTACAATATCTCTTTTCTACCTAGCATTCCACCATATAAAAGTACTACAACATAAGCAGTTCCCTAGTGGCGTACATTTAGGTTACCTTCGATTCTTCTCAACACAAATAACAGTGTGATGATTATCCTTAAGAACCTGTCCAGGGGCTGGCCCCGTGGCTGAGTGGTTGAGTTCGCGCGCTCTGCTGCAGGCGGCCCAGTGTTTCGTTGGTTCGAATCCTGGGCGCAGACATGGCATCGCTCATCAAACCACGCTGAGGTGGCATCCCACATGCCACAACTAGAAGGACCCACAACGAAGAATATACAACTATGTACTGGGGACTTTGGGGAGAAAAAAATAAAATCTTTAAAAAAAAAAAAAGAACCTGTCCAATTATTTCCTTAAGGTATGTTCCTCAAAGTGCATTCTGTTGCTCCCCAGAAAAGCTGCAGCAATTTATATTGCTACCAGCAGCACTGAGAATGTCCTTTTCCCCACAACCTTACCAACAATAACTGTCTCGTTTTTTTAAGTCACTATGGAGATCTGAGGGAGAAAATGGTATCTCATTGTTGATTTAATCTGTATCTCTCTGGTTTTCATATGGGATTTATTTTCGTCAAGATAATCTAATTTTCAAACGGTTAGCCAATTGTTCCAGAACTATTTATTGAATAATTAAGCCATCCTTCCCTCAAACCTTAAAATACCAGTACACTCAGCACTTTCCATCTGCTATCAGCTGAGGGCTTCTGGGTGTTTTTCATTGTCCTTTCAGATTTAATGTCACATGACTACTTCCTTTTCCAAATAACTAACAAGCAACTCTTCCATAAAGAATAGTAAGATGAATTTGTTGAATCCCTACTATGCGCCCTGGCACTGGACGAATCATCTAACCATCACAATAACCCTACTGGAGGCAGATAGAGATTTCTACATCCATTTGAAATTGAACAGACACTACGAAGAGTTAAGCAACTTGCCCCAAAGCCCCAGTTTAAAAAAAAAAAAGCTTCTGATGAGGAAACAAAGACCTCCACCTCCCATCACAGTCATCTGAGAAAACAAAACCCTCCAGGTATCACAGATCACATACCTCCATGAGCACGCCCTATCAACTGAACACCACAGCCGAAAATCGGACAGAAACTATTCCTCATCACACTACTTTCATCATATGAGTCCTCTAACAGTGAGCAGCCTCCAGAACAGAAAAGGAAGATAACAATCCATTAAATACATTCTCTTCCTGACAACATGCTATTGTCATTCAATACAGCACTACAGTCAAGGCCACTTTTATCCCCCCTGGCAGGCTGATGGTGAAACAATTCATAGTTGAAGGTAAAATGTCCAGCAAAAACATATGTAAGTGACTAATAAGCCTGAATCAGAAATAAGAGAAAAGAAAAAGCAGGCTAAGTTCTATTCTCCAAACAAAGATAAAGCATTCACCATTAACCCAAGAATCAACCTATTACCTTCTAAATTTTCCAGGAAAAGAAGAGGACTATCACAAACAATACACTGTTACAACCTAAGCTGTTCTGAAACAAGGTTTTAAGTATTAAGCTTTCACAATAAACCAGAGGTTTATCTCTACTTCCTCCATGGTTCCTTACTGTATGACTTCACTATCAGAAATATCTTCACCCAGCCTGAAAGGAAAAACACAAATCACACGTACAACACACCAAAACAGGAGAAATCTCTTGTATATACCCAAATTGTTAATGCTGGCCTAAAGAGATGGCAGTATAGGAAACTTTTACTTTCTACATTACGTATTTCTGCAATGTCTGAACTTTTTCATCAAGCATCTGTCTGTAGGGGTGGGGGGAACAAAACTGAAGACAACTATCTGCCCCACCAAGGGTTTTATAGGCTGTGTCTTGCTTAACTAAACCCTGGGGTAGGGGTGGGAAGGCCTTAGGGAACCGAACGGTTTTTTATCTTTTTAAAAATGAAAAGTTAAGCAGCACCCCAAAGTACAAATTCTCAATGCGGACCTGCTCTGACTGAGATGGAGGGTGGGCTGCTCACAGCCCTGCCAGCTCGCCTCTTGCCCTCAGTAGCTCTCGAGGCACCTCCACACTCCAAACAGAGTATTTTAGAATCTCCTGTCCAATTGACACTTGGCAAAACTTACTAAAAATTCAAGGAAAACAACCACAACCTATGTAGAGAGTTACCTCAGTTTTACAGAATGATCTTTAAAGGATGGGTTTTGAATACAAATTTTTATAAATCCACTTTATAATTCACCAGAGATACACACACTTTAAGAATACAGTTCAGTAACTTTTGACAAAATACACTGTGTAAACACCACCTCAACGAAAACACAAGAGTATTTCCATCACTCCAGAAAGGACCCTCTTGTCCCTTTGCAATCTCCTCACCCACCAACCACACAAATTTTCAGCTGGGAGCTTAAGAGAATCTAAGTAAACTAGGACTTCATAGTGGGAGCACTTAAAAACACTGCCACCCAGCCAGCCACCTATTTATTCCCACATTCATTCATCCTTTCTTTCAATATTTACTGAGTCTCTTCTATGTGACAGAGAACGTCCTAGGTGTGGGGATTAAGCACTGAATCAAACAAATCCCTGCTTTACTCTCTAAAGAGGTGAAAACATAACAGATTAAAAATAAATAACATAGAGGCCAGCCCGGTGGCGCAGCGGTTAAGTTCACACGTTCCCCTTCAGCGGCCTGGGGTTCGCCAGTTCGGATCCCAGGTGTGGACATGACACCGCTTGGCAAGCCATGCTGTGGTAGGCGTCCCACATATAAAGCAGAGGAAGATGGGCACGGATGTTAGCTCAGGGCCAGTCTTCCTCAGCAAAAACAGGAGGATTGGCAGCCGTTAGCTCAGGGCTAATCTTCCTCGAAAAAAAAATTTACCTGACTCTCTTTTCGTAGTGAGCAACCCCACTCTGGCACCTGACCAACTTCCTCAACCTTCATTTTTAAAGACTTTTTCTGATAGCCCATAGTCTGGTAGCCAAAAGTATTAGTCAGGACTCTAGGGCACATCCTTTAGATACTCTGAGACCATCTTCTGGGAAGCCCTCATGGAAGGGAGAGCTCTGCAGAGAAGCAATCTCCCGGGTAACTTTACAAAGCGGTCTCACCTCTATGGCTTCCTCCATCAATGCTTTATTTATCCTGCCCTTTTTATTAAAGTAGAGAAAAAGAAAACTGAGTTATTAACCCCTCAAAAAACACACAGAATTACTGAGGGGCTGGCCCCGTGGCCGAGTGGTTAAGTCCGCGCGCTCCGCTGCAGGCGGCCCAGTGTTTCGTTGGTTCGAATCCTGGGCGCGGACATGGCACTGCTCATCAAATCACGCTGAGGCAGCGTCCCACATGCCACAACTAGAAGGACCCACAACAAAGAATACACAACTATGTACCGGGGGGCTTTGGGGAGAATAAGGAAAAAAATAAAATCTCTAAAAAAAAAAAAAAACACACAATTACTGAAAGCAAAGCAATGGGTTTCACAGAGACATATTATTAAAAAACAAACAAAAATCCACTTTAGTTCTTAGGCCTCGGGCCAGGAGCCCAAAGCCTTCTAATTAGACATTCAGCAATGTCTCTTTGCTTGGCCTTCTATCTTCTGAAACAAGCCAAGCTACACAGTCACAACATTCCAGATGCTAAAAAGCAAATCAGGCAGAACAAAAATGAGAACACTGAAAATACGCCAGCTAAAAAGCCTGGGCAGGGGTCAGATCGATGCCTTCATACTTTCTAAAAGCCCTTGGGTTTCTTCAGTTTGGAAACAAAATAATTCACTGTTTTGAGGTTTTTTCCCTCTCACTGCTTCGTCTTCCTCTTCTAAAGTTAACTAAAATTTCCTTTTGTTTAAAAGAAACAAACGAAAAAAATAAGGCACCAAGACAGAAAAAAATTTTTAAATGGTGATGTAACATTAAGACAGCCAGATGAGGAGCCAGCCCCGTGGCCAAATGGTTAACTTCGTGCACTCCGATGCAGGTGGCCCAGTGTTTCGTTGGTTCGAATCCTGGGCGTGGACATGGCACGGCTCATCGAGCCACGCTGAGGCAGCGTCCCACATGCCACAACTAGAAGGACCCACAACTAAGAATATACAACTATGTACTGGGGGGCTTTGGGGAGAAAAAGGAAAAAAAATAAACTCAAGGAAAAAAAAAAAAGACAGCCAGATGACTTTAAGTGGGGACATTAGAGACCTGTATCATGTCTCTAGAACAGGGGAACAAATGAAAACGCCTACAACAGACAAGTAATATAAAGGCATAAAATAGTAAACACCAACGCACACCCTGCTCCACGTCAGGGACACGCGTCAGGCTGTGGTGAGGTGGGTCACACTGGAGAAGACATGCCCAACCAGAGAAGATGGCTGCGGCAGAGCAGACACACAGGTCCACGGCTGCCAGATCGGATTTTTCAAAAGCAGCCTGAATCCAAATTTTTACACGGAATCTCCCTGTTTTTTAATGTTGACAACTAACTCCAATTTTACAACTCTGTGTGAGCCAAACAAAACACATATGCAGACTGGATCTAGTCCATGAGCCTTCAGTTTCAACCTCTGCCACAAAAAAAAAAAAACTTGGTTGTTTCAGCAGAACTCTCAGCTTTGGGGTAGAAAGCACACCCTCTGGTTCCAGTGACACGCTATCATCTGAAAATACACCACCAGATACACGAACATACATCTGAAACCCATAACTGAAGGAAAGCAAGAAGAAAATTATCTTGCTCTTTACACACTAGGGTGCTCCATTTCTACCACTAAAATAGGAACAGTAAACAAAACCCAATGGAAGAAAAGAAAACAATAGGAACTGGGTTTTTGTTAAACTGGTTCACTAATGTCCAGCTTTCTCAGAATGTCCATCAGCCCTTAACTTCCAGACAAAAGAAACTAAAAGATGATTTCTAGGGCATGGCATTTAACCTTGATTTAAAAAAAAAAAAAGAGGAGTTCCCTTGAAAGATTAAGTCAATCTTTTAGAAAGAGTACCCATGACTCTTACTCTCCTGGTATGTGGTGGACAATTACTTTTTTATGGGCCATAAACCTACATTACAAACTCTAGAGCAGTGGTTCTTAACTCTGAGATTCTAATGAATATGATGGAAGGTAACAACCCTTTCCTTGAGAAAACAGACTTCCTCACAAAAATTTTAGAGTTCGTGGGTCCCTTGTAGTCCACCGACCATAGATTAAGAACATCCTGCTCTAGAGAATATTAAACCTACGTAATCTCCAAACCCTCCGCTTCTTCAGCTCCACTCCCTCAATCTACTTCAGACAACTACCATCTTCATCCTGGACTAGTACAATAGCCTCTTAATTCATATCCCCCATAATCCATTTTCCACACCTCTGCAAAAGTGATTTTTTTGGGGGGGGAGGAAGATTGGCCCTGACCTAACATCTGCTGCCAATCCTCCTCTTTTTGCTGAGGAAGACTGGCCCTGAGCTAACATCCGTGCCCATCTTCCTCTGCTTTATATGTGGGACGCCTACCACAGCACGGCTTGATAAGCGGTGCTAGATCCACACCTGGGATCCGAACCCAGTGGACCCCGCGAACTTAAGTGCCATGCCATTGGGCCAGCTCTATCCAAAAGTGACTTCAAAATATAAATCAGACGGCAACCCCTCCCACCCATGAGAAGGCTTCAATGGCTTCGGGGAACAACCTCACCTCTCAATCTCGTCTTTAACCACTCTCCTCATTATGTGTCGGCCACACTTGGCCTCTTTTCAGTTCTAAAAGCACACTAAATTCTTCCCATCTTCTAGTGTTGGCACTTGGGGTTCCCTCCACCTGGAATGCTGTCTCCTTGATGCCCTACAAAATGGTCTCCTCACTCTCAACAAAAAGAACAAGTCTGACCACCCTCAGGCCTCTCCCTTTTTAGTGTCCACCCGAGTCCCTTGCTCAATACCTTCACGTCACTTTTCTCAATGTGTAATTTACTTACTTACCTGTGGTGTCTTCTCCCACTATACTGTAAGTTCCCAAATGGCAAGAGCCCCTTCTGGTCCAAACCCCCATGTATTCCCAGAACCTAGGACAGGGGCCTGCAGCTGGTAGGTTCTTAGGCACTATTTGCTGAATCAATCACTCAATCAGTTAAATACGGAATTAATCTTAGATGTTTACAAAATAAGTGTGTGAAGCAAATCAACAAAATCTAGTATGTGAGAGACTAGCATTAACCGCACTTCTTTCAATCCAGGATGACACCATGCCCAAGGGAAACAGGCTAGCACCTTAAGATTCTGAGCGGTTAAGACTATGCATTCTAAAAAATAAAGAAATCAGGGCTGGTCCGGGGACGCAGCAGTTAAGCGCGTACATTCCACTTTGTCGGCCCGGAGTTCACCGGTTTGGATCCCAGGTGCGGATCCCAGGTGAGGACATGCAACCGCTTGGCAAGCCATGCTGTGGTAGGCATCTCACATATAAAGTAGAGGCAGATGGGCACAGATGTTAGCTCAGGACCAGTCTTCCTCAGCAAAAAGAGGAGGACTGGCAGCAGATGTCAGCTCAGGGCTAATCTTCCTCAAAAATAAAGAAAGAAAGAAAGAAAATAAAGAAATCGTGGGGCCGGCCCCAGCGGCCCAGTGGTTAAGTTCGCATGTTCCGCTTCGGCGGTCCGGGGTTCACCAGTTCAGATTTCGGGTGCGGACATGGCACTGCTTGGCAGGCCCTGCTGTGGCAGGTATCCCACATATAAAGTAGAGGCAGATGGGCACAGATGTTAGCTCAGAGACAGTCTTCCTCAGCAAAAAATGAGGAGGATTGGCTGCAGATGTTAGCTCAGGGCTAATCTTCCTCAAAAAAAATCAATCAATCAATCAACCAATCATACGTCTTATGCTCTCTCTTAGTCAGCCACATCTCTCCCCGTCCTGTTGCTAACCTCGGAAATACTCCAAGCTTCCTCCCACCAACTGCTCAGTAGAAAAGAGGCCACTCCTTTTACAATCCATAACTTCACTGGCTAAACCAAATTCAAAAAGTACCTGTACCTGGTATCAAAGGAATATAGTCAAGAATTCCTACTATGACTGCTGCTGCTACTATTACTACCACCACTGCCAGGATAGGACTGTGCCTCGATTGCAGACTAAAAATCCCAGTCACCAAAACCGGAGCTCTTTCACTTGTGCTAAAAAGTTTAAAAAACCGAGCTGGAGCTGTATTGACATAAAAGGTTTTAGTTAAACAGTCTGTTACGGAAACTTCAATTCGCCTCTTCTACAAAATACAATCAAGTCTAAAGGGCTGCAGAAAAAAACTGTTTTCGATATTGCTAAAGTGTGTACACTAGTTCACAAAACACATTTCCCAGCAAAAAACAAACTAAGCCCGATTTGCACGACTAGTTACTCATGGCAGCAGTCGTTTTTGGCTCCTTACCTGGCTTCTACATAATGATACACCCATCAGACTATCTAGATAACAGGACAAACTACAACAGTTAGTATTTCCACAAACAAAAAAGGGAGGGCCATCTGAAGGGAAGGCAAATGATGGTGTGATACAGGCCTTTCCACTCTAGGCCCACAATCTAGAAATCCTATAAATGATGACCACGATAATAATTTTCAATACATGTCAGGTAATGAGCCAAACAATTTTCAGTTTAATCTCATTTAATCTTCACAATAACCCTGTAAAGTGGTCATTGTTACTCACCGCTATTTTGCAGATAAGGAAACTGAGGCACCTGGAAGTTGACGCCCCTTCACCTAAAATCAAAAGTTAGCAGGGCCAAGATGCGAACCCAGGCAAGCCGGCTCCAGGATCTTTCTATTATGCTGCCACCAGAAGCTTCACTGGCTCTCTCTCGCCATGCTCTACCATACTCTCAGACGCTTTTCCTTCAATCCAATTAACAACCTCCCCGTAAACAGTGTACTAACACTGATGGCTTCCAACTCTTGGCACCAGCGCTACTCGCCAGCTTCTGCTGTGCTCCACCCTTAAGATTTCGGAGGACAAAAACAATAGCTGATAAAAGTTGGTTAGTTGGGAAGAGAGGCAAAGGACACTGCCTCATAAGCAGAAACACGCCGATTACTATGGGAATGCAAGTCGGCCTCACCTTTAGCCCGAGAGACTGAAATAAAAGCAGATAAATTTGGACTATGCCTCTGCTGGCCACAAACTAGGAAAGATCCGAAGCGGCACTAACATTTACTGAGTGCCAGCCACATGCGCTCTAGGAGAAGACAGAACGAGGCCAATTGAGACTAGGTGGGGGGGAAGGGCACCCAAGAGTTCCGGGAAAAGGAGAAATCCAAATAATGGGGTTCATATGACTAAAGGAGGACATGCAAGTGGTGCAGGCCTCTCCCTGGCAGCTTGCAAGGAGGAAAAAGAAGGGTAGGACCTGCTCGGGAGAAAAGGCGGCTCTGAGCGTCGGGACTAGGCCGGAGCGAGGGGAAGCCCTGAAGGGCGGGGAGGGGGAGGAGCCGGAGCGAGCAGGGCCCGCTCAGAAGAGGCCAGGAGGCAGGCGCGGGGGAGCGGCTCCGTGCTGGGCCTGCCCGGGCACCCTGACCCAGCCGCCGCGGAGAAAAGGTAAAAGATGAAACGACTGGATCCTCCTGAGTTGCCCTAATTCCCATCACAGGCCCTCACTCACCTGGGCCCACCGCAGCGATCGCAGCCGCAGCCTCGCAACGGCACAACCGGCCCGAACCTCGCCCCCGCCCGACAGCGCGCCCCGCGTCCCCGCTCTCCGACGGCGGCAGCGGCGGCGTCGCCCCGCTGCCTCCTGGGAAATGTAGTCCTAAGCCCGTCCCACCTTGCCAACTTGACGGTAGGCTAAACTACGCTTCCCATAAGGCAACGCGAGCGCTGCGCCCGCCGCCTTACGTCACGCGCCAGGTTGTCGGCATCACGTGGGTACCTCCGTTCCATCCCCTCCCCCCGCCTGGGTGGCCTGGGGAAGAAGGAGGGAGGTGGACGGAAGGGGCGGGAGCGTTGCTGACGCCACTGCCCCCACCATTTTGGAACCTGCCCGGAGGGAGGACTTGAGCCCCACCCACTCGCGGCCTGTTTTCGTTGCCGAAGTCTCTAAGCAGGAATGTGGTCGTTTGGATTTCAGTCTCTGTCCTGCTACCTCTCGCTCTGTGACCTTGAGCAAATCGTCTCCCTGCTCTGAGCCTCAGTTTTCTCCCCTGTGAAATGAGGTTCATAGTTTCTACCGCACAGAGTTGTCGCGGGCTCCGACAAAGTAAGGAACGTGAAAGTGTCTGGTACCCTGAAAGCGCGACGCAAAATGGAGTTGTTTTTATTGTGATAGTGTCACGTCCTTCGGAGACCCAGGATCCCATGGGCAAAGCTCTTTCTCGGCTCATCCTCCGCCCCCACCACCCCTTCCATGTCAGTGGGAACACAGTGTGGTCCTGTGGAGCTTGTTTAAATAGGTGCCACTCACCTACTGAACCAGAAGTTTCCCGGGAGTGTAGCCCTAGAATCTGTATTTTACACAGACCTCTCCAGTGATTCTTAGGCATATGTTTGAGAACCGCTGCGTTGATCAGAGTTTTACACAGGCTGGTTTCTGCTGGAATTCCTGTCCTAGTGAACTCGAACCCTTAAGCTCAAATGCCAGGTCTTCTGTGAAGCCTTCCACGTTTATTAGCTCCCCCCCATCTCTTGACTCCCAACAGTACTTTTGCACTTTATAATTAGCAGGGTCTGTGTTTGTCTTCCCCACCAGACTGCGAGCTCTTTGAGAACAGAGAGCAGGTTTGATGGATTTCTGCATCCCGAGGGCAAAGTAAACATGAGTAAATATGGAAGGAGTCTACTGTTCTTCCTACGAGAAAAGCTTAACAGGCTCAAGTCTCAGACCCTGCCACGTCAGCCCTCACCCTTACCGGCTTCAGCAGCATTCCTTCCACACTGCCTACTCTTTCTTCCTTCTTTGAGCGCTTCCTGTAGGCCGCATCCTGTGTAGTGCTTCTTGAAATGTTCTGACGCAATTTAATCTTCAATTCACAGATTTTCTGAGTGTCTACTGTATGCCATGCCCAGTGCAAAATACTAGGAACACAGTGGTAAACTAGATGGATACAAAAATAATACATAGTCGTTCCTCCTGTTTTCTGAAATAACTATGCTGAATCTCTTCTTACCTCTCTCTTCCTCTGCCAGTTTCCTGGCCCAGGAACTTGCCATACAGTTGCAGCCTCCACCCTCTCCTCATTCAGCCTCTCTCCTTGAGTGAGCTGGCATACCCCAGTAGTCTTTTACATCTCTTCTTATTCCCACAACCACATCTTAGCCTCAAATCACGTAGTTCCAAATGTTTGGAAGTCACCATATCCTGATTTCCCACCTGTATCTCAAACTAAACCTGCCGAAAACTGAACCCTTCTTCCCTCCAAAACAGCTTTAGGGTAGTTAATTGTGTAGTTAATTGTTTACATGTCCAAATTCTCCACTATGCTTTGAGCTCCTCTCAAGGAAGAAAGGCTTATCGCTTATCACTTGTCCCCTTATCACTCCATTCATTTACTGAGTACTTAACTATGATGCCAGGCTCTGTGCTAGCAGCCCAGGAGGAAAACAGTAAACAAAACAAATGTGGTCCCTGCCCTCAGAGAGCTTACTTCCAACTGGAGAGACAGCATTAAGAAGTCTATCACATGCATAATTGATTACTACAGCAAAGTGTATGGTGTGTCCTATGACAACAGAGAACTAGTGTCAGCAGACTCCAGCCTATGGGCCAGTTCCAGCCTGCCGCCTCTTTTTGTATGGCCAGAAGCTAGGAATTGTTTTAACATTTTAAATGGTTGAAAAAGAAAAATCAAAAGAAGGCTAGTTATTTCTTGACTTGTGAAAAGTATGTGAAATTCAAAGTTCGGCATCCATAAATTTGTTTATGTATTGTCTATGGCGGCTATGATCCAGAGTTGAGTAGATGTGACACTATGACCTGCAAAGCCTGAAATATTTACTATCTGCCCTTTACAAAAAATG
The DNA here is from genome assembly GCF_041296235.1 of Equus asinus. Classification (NCBI taxonomy): domain Eukaryota; kingdom Metazoa; phylum Chordata; class Mammalia; order Perissodactyla; family Equidae; genus Equus; species Equus asinus. The sequence continues at coordinate 86,339,739 of NC_091794.1, forward strand.
TGTACTGACTCTTGGCATAGAATCTGGAGGTCCAGACCTGAGGCTAAAAGGTCAGAGGAGACTTCTCTGAGAAAGTGACTAATAAACTTGTAGTTAACCAGGCTAATAATTGGGGAAGAGCATTCCCGGAAGAAGAAAAAACACAAGGGAAAGCCCTGTGGCCTGAAGGAACTTGGCACATCCTCAACATTGTTAGGCCTGCCATTGACTCTGCCGCATCCGGTAGTAGGAACTAAAGCACAATGAGCCTGGTGAAGTCATAAGCCAGATCCTGTTGGGTCTTATAGTCCAGGCTGAAGATACTGGATTTTAGTCTGAAAGTAATGGGAAGTCATTGAAAGGTTTATAGGCAGGGGAGGAATTCAGATTTCCTTTTTTATTTTATTTATTTTTTATTTTTTGAAGAAGATTGGCCCTGAGCCAACATCTGCTGCCAATCCTTCTCTTTTTGCTGAGGAAGACTGGCCCTGAGCTAACATCCATGCCCATCTTCCTCTACTTTATACGTGGGATGCCTGCCACAGCATGGCTTGACAAGCAGTGTGTAGGTCCGCACCCGGGATCCAAACCAGAGAACCCCGGGCCCCCGAAGTGGAACGTGCGAACTTAACCCCCATGCCACCGGGCTGGCCCCCCAGATTTCCTTTTTTAAAGGATTATTCTGGACAGTGTGAGAATGGATTAGGGCAAACCAGAAGGAAAGTGGAGAAACCAATTAGGAAGTTATATTACAGTAGTTCAAATGAGAAGACACAATGGCATGATCTAGTGTGTTCTCAGTGGGGATAAAGAAAGTAGGCAGATTCAAGATACTCAAAAGATATTTAGGAGATCAAATCTACTGGTCTTTGTGATTGACTAGATGAGCGAGGGAGGGAGGAGCCAAGGTTGACGTCCCAGCTCTCTGGCTTGAGCAACTGTGTGGATGGAAGTGCTATTACTGCCTCCCTACCCTATTCTGCTTGTACAAGTCTTCCCGCCCTCGTTACAATGTCCTGAAATCATCCATGACATGCCTGTGTCTCCTGCACAGCCATCACCTGCATGGCAACAACTTGTTTGTTGTTCATCTTCCTAGGTCCGGGCAGTGGGCTAGGCACAGAATTGGCAGCAGTGTATGTGTATGGACTTTTCTTAGCTCTCCTTTCTCTGTTTCTGATAGGGGCTCCTCTATCCTGCTCCCCCAAGTTAAAAATCTCAGAGGAATCCTGGCTTCCTCTTTCTACTTCATCTCCCCTATGGCATCAGTTACAAAGTCCAATGTATTCTGCACCCAGAACATGTATTGAAACCCCTACCACCCTGTTTCAGGTCTTCACATGTCTTAACTGGTGTAAAGTCATTAGAAAAGAGCCTGGGACAGAGTAAGTGGTATATAAGTGTTGTCTATGATTAAGGTCTCTTGCCCAGCCTCCCTGCCTCCTGCCTTTCTCCATCCAGGCCATGCCCTGGAAGGTAGTCAGAGTTCTGTCTCTTCCAGTACAACTCTGATCATGTCATCCCTGGTTCCAGTGCCCTCAGGATCAAACCCTAAATCTTCAATGTGGTCTACAAGGCCCTGAGGGGTTTAACTTTTGACCCTCTCCAGCTTCACCTTCACTTTCAAAGGCTCTCCACTGCCATCAGGATGAAGGGCAAGTTCAAGGCCTTCAACCGTCTGGCCTCCATGTCCTCACCAGCCTCAGCTCCTTCACACACAATGCTCCGGTCATGTGTGCTCATCTTGACCATACTCTGGGCTTCCTGCATCCTCGTGCCAGCTCATGCCCTCCCTCCCCAGGGGCCCTACCTATCAAAGGCTAATCTATCAGTTCAAGATCCCCCTTCCTCAGGAGTACCCCAGTACCCTACTCTGCATTTGTCAGATCCTACCTTACGTTGTGATTTCTGCACATTTCATTCCTTCAGTAACCTGGGAGCAAATACAGTGGCCATCTGTTTCTCTGCCTGCTCAACAGCCCTCCATTCCTCTTCCTTCTGGTAACAGCACTCTGATAATCCTTTGAGAAGCCATCCCTCCCCCACCCTTGCTCCAGGGTGGGCAGGTGACTCTAGCTGATCAGCACATTTCATTCCTTTGACCACAGTGATTGGCAGGTGGCTCAAACCAGGCTAGCAGAGGGAATGAGTATCAACCCGAGACCTATTCCAGAACACTGAGAAAAGGGCTTTCTCTTCCTTCTGGGATTGCTAAACTAGAAGAGTAGCAGCCTGGACTTGTTAATGGTCATCTTTGTCACTATTTGGAGAGAACCTTCCTGAGAATGAAGCCAACCCAGCTGGAAGGCAGAGCCATGTGTTGCGAAAGACATACTCCCAGCTATACCAGTTGAGCTTTGGATTCAGCCATGCCTGAAGCTAGCAGCACCTCTGGACTCTTTCATACATGAGCCGGTTAATGAATCAGTTCGACTTGGGTTTCCATCACTTGTAAACTGGAGTCATGACCAGCACAGAGAAGCTGTTGGAGCTATCCATTGTGTACAAGAGGTTCTCAGGGCAGGAAGGAAGGTGAGAAGGGAAATCAGAAGAGACTGGGACCAGCACCAGTATGTGACCCTCTAAGTCTGAAGAGCCACCTGGGGAAAAGAGGAGCAGTTACCTTTGCTCTTGCTCAGACCAACCAAGGTACCTTCACTTCCATCTCTGCTTTGCAGAAGAACCAACTAAACTTTCTGGTCAGGGTAACAGTTGCTTGTATTATTGATCATTGGCAAGAGGAGGCCCTTCATGGCTGAGCTTAAGCAAGAGATGGTTAGTCCTTAGCCATCAGCTAGCATATACCACCAGGAAATACTCTAGTCCTTGGATCCCAAACTTGTATGTACATTGGAATCATCTAGGGATAGTCTAAAAATCCCAACACCCAGACCACATCCCAGACCAAGTAAATCACAGTCTCTGGGGTGGGATCACAGGCATCACTATTTTTTTAAATTTCCACAGGTGATTCTAACATGCAGACAAGTTTGGGAACCACTGCTGAAGGCCCCCATTTTCCTGTTTCCAAGTCTTACGTTTCTAGATAGGAGAGATTCTCCACCTAGTTGACATTTTGTCTTAAATGTCCATGTCTGGGCCCCACGTCTCAGAGATTCTGATTCATTTGATTTGGAATGGGGCCCCAAGACTGGCTGCTATAGACTGAATGTTTGCGTCCTCCCCAAATTCATATGTCGAAACCTAATCCCCAATGTACTGGTACCTGGAGGTGGAGGTTTTGGGAAGTGATCAGGTCATGAGGGTGGAGCCCTCATGAATGGTATTAGTGCCTTTATAAAAGGGACCCCAGAGAGCTCCTAACCCTACCTCCTCCCATTCCCTTTCTCATTCACTTGATCTTCCCCTGGGGAGAAGGAATGTTTTATGGGATCGAGGAGATTGTGAGAGGCTTCAACAGGCAAATAAGACCTGGGCTCCGCTCCCTTTTCACACCTTCCCGCTCCTGTCCTTGATGTGGTGAACACATGGCCAGGGCTCCACTCAGATTTCTAGAGGCAAATCTGGAGAACTACCTCGCTGACCCCATTCTCAGGGTTGGCCCAAAGACTGGGTAGGTATGTCTGTCCTGCGGATCCAGACTGTCCCTTGGGTGGGTCTTCTCAAGATCTAGACATGAAAGGGCAAATTTTTTGAGCTTAGGTCCAAATATCAGCAGCTACCAATAAAGCTGACTTGGCTCTCCATCCTCCTGCCTGATGGGCCTGTGTGCATACCTCTCAGCTGGCCTGAACTTGGGGAGGGGGTGTAAGTATCACTCTCAAACCCCAACGCTAGCTTTTGTACCAACTCCATTCATTGGTTCTCCCTGAACTGGACTGTGCATTGTGTCCTGTGTCCTCCGTATTCCCCTAGCACAGAGACTGCCACAGAAGTTCTCAGTATAAATAAAATAAATTGACTCAGGTCTTGATTGAATTCCTGCCCCATTTATGAGATAGAAAGGGATACAAAATATACAAATGGGATGCAGTATAATGCCTGCTCTCAGGGCTCTCCAGTGAGCAACAGCCTTGGGGGCGCAGGAAAGGCTTCCCAGAGAGGAGGCATCTGAGCTGGTTCTTGAAGGATGGGACGGGCACTGCAGGAAAAGAGCAAAGGTCTGGAGAGATGAAAGGTTCTTTATGGGAATATTGTGTTCCCTCAAGGGCGCTCCAAAGGACTGCTCTGGATCTTGCATCAGAAGAAGGAGCTTGGACCTCACTGATCTATCTCTGCTAAGCTACTTCACAACAGGGGAGTTACTCCTCGCTGGCACGTTTTAGTTACTCCCAAGACCTACTTCTTTGAAACAGTTGCTTTTTTACCTTTGGTCTAACTCAGTGGTTCTCAATTGGGGGCCATTTTGTCTCCCAGAGGAACTTTGTCAATGTCTGGAGACACTTTTAGTTGTCACAACCTGGGGGGTGCTACTGACATCTGGTGGGTAAAGGCCAGCGATGCTGCTAAATATCCTACAATGCACAAGACAGTCCCCACAACAAAGAATAATCCTGCCCCAAATATCAATAGTGCCGATGCTTGTCAAGCCATGCTGTGGCAGGTGTCTCACATATAAAGTAGAGGAAGATGGGCACAAATGTTAGCTCAGGGCCAGTCTTCCTCAGCAAAAAGAGGAGGATTGGCAGCAGATGTTAGCTCAGGGCTAATCTTCCTCAAAAAAAGAAAAAAATAGAAAAAATAATATCAATAGTGCCAAGGCTGAGAAACTCTTTATCTTGCTTAGAGAGAAAAAATGTTCAATGACACTAAGCTGTAAAATATTCTTATGGTCTGGCCAGCATTAACTAACACAAGGTTGTTGTTTCACAATTCAGCAAGTTCTTGCTTGCTCTCCTTTCCCCGGCTCCTGTGTGAGGAGGTGGTGGAAGTTGTGGGCAGGGGATGCTGCAGAGGTAGATTAGTGTCAGGTAAGGATGAGAGATGGGGTTACACAGGGCAAAGAACACAGGCTTTGGAGTCAGATCTGAGTTCACATTCTAGCCTTGACTACTTCTTTAGCTGTGTGCCTTCAGGCTAGTAACTTACCCTCTCTGAGCCTCAGTTTTCTCACCTGTAAAATAGGACTACTCTCACCTTACAAGTTTCAGGCACTCAGCTACTAATAAAACTTCATTCTGAGGCTGTAGGGAGCCATCAGAGGACATTATATAAGCATGGGGGAGGCATATCAGCTTTGAGTGGTTGCTGGGGCAGCCCGGAGGGGAGACTACTTACCTTCACAGTGTCTGGGTTTAATTCTCTGCAGGCAGGTCTGGAAGACTTTCTTGAACTCTAGCTGGAACCTCTCCTTTCATAACCTCAACCCTTTTTTGTTTAATTCAGTGCCTCAGTGGGTTGTTGCCACCGCAGTGCTCTGACTAGGCTGCAGAGAAACATATTGAGGTCGTAATTTGCATTTTGGTCTCCTTGCTGTGGGTATGTTTCCTCCTCCTTGCTGTGGGTATGTTTCCTCCTTTGTGCCTGGGGGTGGGGACTGAGGCTGTTAAAGGCTTTGGGGTTGCCAGGCCAAAAACAGAGGTTGCCAGGCACCAAAGACATCCCCCAGTCGAGGCTTTTGTTTACCAAGGTCCGGCTCTAGGAGACGTGGAGCTGGGTTATTCCAGAGGGCAGGGCTCCCAGGCTCCAGAGGGGCGGAAGTGGGCCGATCAGAGAAGGCTGGAAGAGTTTTCCCAAGCCTGAGAAAGTGAACAGCGGTCTGAGTGTCTTTGCTGCTGCTGTTGTCTTTCCTTGAGTAATAGCAACTGTGCACCCCTCCCACTCGGGTCTCCTAGGACCTCTGATGGGCCTGCAGAGCTGCAGCTGCTAGTGGGGGGAGGGGATGGCTGTTTGTTTGCATGCGTGCTAAGAGTGGTGCTTTGGGAATCACGGCAAAAGCCCACGCAGACCCACGAGGATAGATGGAAGTTGACTGACTATCAGAGTCCTCCCCTGACTGTTGCGGACTGGATAAACCCTCAGGAATTGTACCCAGTGCTTCGGAGGGGTGGGGGCATTATAAAAAACTAAATTATGTAAACTTACAGTTAAATAAAGTGTATTCAAAGGCAATAACATTCAAAGGGCATCACTTCCTGATAATTTTTCTGTATTTTGCTATTATTTATGCTCTAGGGGTTACTCACATCTGTGTGGCAGAAATGCTACGTAATGGTGCATTGCTGCCCACCTCTTCCCAGCAACGCCATTAGTGACATCATGTTGACAGCTTGAAATTGGCCATGGTGGGAGTATTTACACCATGGAAACTGGCAAAGGCAAAATCAAGTCCCTCCCTAGCACCAGCCCCCCTCGAGCCATTTACCAGCACACCACTGGGTAGAGGATTCCCAAAATATGATTGTGATTGAATCTGGGGGGAGTTTGGGGTAGAAAATGTGATTTAGAGAAATAAGTGTGACATGTCTTACAGCTGAGTATTGTGGATCAAATGCAGACTTGCGATAAATACCTAGTCCAGACATACCTGGAGGCTCATGTCTCCCTCCTCCCTTAGAGACAAGAGTGCACATCCACTCACAAAGCACCCTCTAGTGCATCCCAAAATACACCTGTGGCACCTTCTGGATGGAATACGAGCAGAGACACCCTGAAGGCAGGGACTTTGTTGACTGCTGCTTCAGCAGCCCTCAGACCCCATCTCAGTCTCAGTAATGCTCCCAGTTTCCATGGCTTCCAAATCGCGGCAGTTGAAGCCACGCTGGGGCCAAGGGGATGGACAAGGGCTGATGGGAGAATCAGCCAGACACCAGGAGTTGCCTCTCCTCAAGCACATGCGTCTACTTGGGAGCAGGGAAGGTGGTCAGTCGGGGGCAATTCCTCCCCAGGGAACATTTGGCAATGTCTAGAGACATTTTTGGTTGTCACAACCTGGGGGGAAAGGGTGCTACTGGCAACTGGTGGGTAAAGGCCAGGGATGCTGCTAAACATCCTACAATGCACAGGACAGCCCCCTCATCAAAGAATTATTCTGGCCCAAACATCAATAGTGCTGAGCTGAGAAACGCTGTGATGGGGGACTCAGTGGGGAGAAACTCAGACAAGGCAGGCTCTAAGAAGAGCTAAAGAGAAGGTAGCTACTGATCTGGCCCTGCCACGACACCCATTTCTCTGTTTGGGCTGCTCACTCTTAGCCTGTCTTGCCCTTCTTCTCCGGTCTGTCTCTGGTGCTGTCCCTGTTTATCTCTGTTTATCTCCTGGTCTCTTTTTCTCACTCTAAGTCGTGCCATCTGCTCTGGCTGGATCCTTGTGTTCTGAGCAGTGAGACAAGCCTTTGGCATTCGTACTCCCTCGGCCCACGCTAATCACTCCAGCTGCCTCGGCCTGGGAGCCGGGCGAGGAGGTTGGCAAAGGAGGAGGGTACAAAGACAGGGGCCCCAAAGGTCCCCACTCTCCCCACCACCCAACCTGCCTTTGCCCCTAGGGCCCTGAGGCCTGGAGCTTCAGCCTGCTCTCGCCCCCAGGGCCTGGGACCTAAGGCAGCCTGCCCAAGTGGCCTTGCCCTGCCCACTTCCCCTCTCTCCCCGCCCCCCCAGCTCCTTAAATTTCTCCTCTAGCCTAGTCCAGCAGCTGTTTCAAAACAACTGGGGGGCTGGGCAGCGCCTCACCCCCGACGCCACCCTGGGCAGTAAGTGACACCAGGCTCATGACTGCCACTGAGCCCAGTACCCTCTGCCCAGTGACCGGGAACTTGTGACCTCTGCCCTGGTCCTGGTTTCCAGGAAACAGAGTCCAAAGCTCAGAGCCAGGACATGGTTCCCTGTGCTTGGCACCCAGTGCTCAGCATCCTGACTCAATTACCAGTGTTTGTCACCAGGATGCAGGGCCCAGGACGCAGCTGTCAGTGCCCACTGCTAGAGCTGCCCGCCCTGCCGCTCCCACTCACCTCACCTGCTGTGTGCTGGGCCAGCAGGGCCTGGGGTGAGCGCTGTGTAAGGCCAGGGACCCTGCAGAAAAGTTGGTGGCAATTTTTAAAACAGATTTGAGTGACTTAAAGTAAAAATCATTCAAATGGGGATTTAAAACACAAATTGGGGAAAGGACCAGCAGTATGGGCAGAGGAAGGGGACAGAGCAGGGCTCTCTGCCAGATCAAACACAGGCTGCCCTGGGAAATCTGAATCTCAGGTAACAACAAAGACTATTTTAATGGAAGTATTTCCATGCCGTATTTGGAACATAGTTATACTAAAAAATTATTCATTATTTATCTGAAATTCTACCTTAACAGGGGCCCTGCATTTTTTAAAATTTATTATTTATTTATTTATTTATTTATTTATTTATTTTTGAGGAAGATTAGCCCTGAGCTAACAGCTGCTGCAATCCTCCTCTTTTTGCTGAGGAAGACCGGCCCTGAGCTAACATCTGTGCCCATCTTCCTCTACTTTATATGTGGGACACCTACCACAGCATGGTTTTGCCAAGCGGTGCCATGTCTGCACCCAGGATCCAAACCGGCCAACCCCTGGCCACTGAGAAGCAGAACGTGCGCCCTGAATCGCTGTGCCACCAGGCCGGCCCCAGGGGCCCTGCATTTTGATTTGTGAAATCCAGCAACCCCAGCAGGGGATAAACCTCTGCCCTCAGCCCTCATCCAGAACCTTCCAGCAGCTTTAGAGGGGAAAACAGGGAGTGTTTCTATTACTGTGCACTTTTGGATGGGGGAAATTCAGGGGATTCTACTTTTTATTATTTCTACTTGTATGTATCTTCTCATTTTCTTTAAAGAGTCAGCATTAGTGTCCCATAAAAAAATAAAATCTTATAGACACTATGTCTTGCCTAGATTATTGCAACATACCCCTTTGTCTGCTCTTTAATTGAATTTTTGACCAGGTAATACAGTCGCGATTCTAAATTCCATAGGTACAGAAGAGCACGCAATGAATGTCTCTTCCACCCGTCCCTCAGCCACCAAGTCCCCTTCCCCACTTCTCTGTGTTTCCTTCCAGAGACATGTTATTGCCACAGCCTCACAACAGTCCTGCTGCCTCTCGTCTTTCCCACCTTCCTCCATCCCGTGGCCAGCTGGTGTTGCACCTCCAGTCACGTCACCTCCTGACTTAAAACCCTTCTGGGGTCTTCTGTGCCATGGGAGAAAGAAAAGACTTGCCAGCTAATCAGGATACAAGGCGCTCGGTGCCTGATTCCCGTCCAGCTTCCGGGACACTTGGCAACATCGCTGCCTGTCTCACGTGGCACCAGAGGAACATGCCCTGTCCGTTAGTCTCCCTCATTCCCCCAACTGTTCTGCTTCCAAACTCTTGCTCCTGTTTCTCCCTTTCAGACATTTATTGCACACTGACAGCATCTGCTGCGTGCCAGGCACAGGGGGCCAGAAAGGACACAGGGGAGAACACAACTGATATGTGCCTGCCCCTGTGACTCAGGCTCTGGCAGCGGAGCAGTTAATAGATGAACAGCGACAATAAAGCGTTTGTTGTGCTGGGGTAGGTACAGAGCTCTGCGGTCAAAGAAGGCCTTCTGGAAGAAGTGATATTTAAGATTTGAACAGTCATCAGCCAACTATGGGGAGGCAGCCAGGGGGGTGTGTCCCAGGCTGAGGGAAGAGTTCATGCAAAGGCCCTGAGACACGGACAAGAGTCACAAATCCAGGGTGGTGGGAACACAGAGAAGAGAGGAAGAGTGTGAGAGTCACAGGCTAAGCAGCCCCCAGAAAGCCACTCTACAGAGTGTGCATTTTATCGTGAAGGTGATGAGAAGGCCTGATAAGGATTTAAGCAGGGGAGTGCCCTGGGCAGATTTGTGGCTGTTGTGAAGAGACTAGATTGGAGGAGAAAACTTTGCTGTTCTTTCTAGGACAGCAGAGAGGATGGCAGCCTGAGTTAACATGAGGGCACCGGGGACAGAGTCAGAGACATTTCAGAGGTGAGGAGGCATGAGCAGTGACTTCCCAGAGATTCTCTGGCTTGGGAGACTAGCGGATCCTGGTGGTGTTCTCTGGGAAGGAGTTTGTGAGTCCTGTTGAATTGGTGGTACTTGCAAGATGTCCAAGGCAGGGGGCTGGCCCTGTGGCCGAGTGGTTAAGTTCGCGCACTCCGCTTCAGCAGCCCAGGGCTTTGCCGGTTCGAATCCTGGGCACGAACATGGCACCACTCATCAAGCCATGCTGGGGTGGCGTGGCACATGCCACAACTGGAAGGACCCACAACTGAAAATACACAACTATGTACCGGGGGGGGCTTTGGGGAGAAAAAGGAAAAATAAAATCTTTAAAAAAAAAAACAAAACATGTCCAAGCCAGGATGTCCGGCAGACAGATGTGCAGGCTGTCAACCTCAGGAAAGAGGTCTGGACTGGAGATTCTTATTTGGGAGCCATCAGCATAAAGAAAACAAAACCAAAAAATGTTATCTAGCGTCTATTGAGATTTACCGAGTGTCAGGCGCTTTTCTAAATTCTTTACATACATTAACTTATTGATTCCTCACAACAAACCTGTGAGGTATGTGCCATCACTCTTGCCATTTTACAGATGAGAGGGAATAAAGTTAAGTAATGTACCCAAGGTTACGCAACTACTAGTGACAGAGCCAGGGTTCGAACCCCAGGAATCCAGTGCCAGGATCCGTGCTCTTAACCGCACCATCCAGCCTCTCACGTGCACGGTAGTTTGGGCCCCAGAAGTGGATGAGAACAACTTCGGAATTGTGAGTGAGAAGAGGACATAATCAAGCCTGAGGAATACTAGCATCCAAAGCCCAGGGGCTGAATCTTGCTCTTAGGTAAGTTTTCTCTGAAATGCTTAGTGTTTTCATTTTTAAAAATGAATTGCCATACAAAAATTAATTCAAAATGAATCAAAGACCTAAACAAAAGAGCTAAACGATAAACTCTTAGAAGAAAACATAGGGGAAAAGCTTCATGACACTGGGTTTGGCAATGATTTCTTGGATATGACACCAAAAGCACAGGCACCAAACGAAAAAAATAAATTGGACTTCATCAAAATTCAACACTGCTGTGCATCAGACGCATTCAGCAGACTGAAAGGCAGCCCATAGAATGGGAGAAAATATTTGTAAATCACATATCTGATAAGTGATTAATATCTAGAGTATATTAGATCAACAACAAAAACCAACTCAATTAATAAGTGGGCAAAGGACTTGAATAGACATTTCTCCAAAGAAGACATACAAATGGCCCATAAGCACATGAAGACATGCCTAATATCACTAATCATCAGGGAAATGCAAATCAAAACTACCTTGAGATACCACTTCACACAGATTAGAATGATGGTCATTAAAAAAACAAGCGAAACAGAAAATAACAAGAGTTGGTGGGGAAGCAGAGAAATTGAAACACTTGTGCATTGCTGATGAGAATGTGAAATGGTATAGATACCATGGAAAATATGATGGCGGTTTCTTGAAAAAATTAAACATAGAATTGCCATATGATCCAGCAATTCCACGTCTGGGTATATACCCAAAAGAATTGAAAGCAGGGGCTTAAGCAGATATTTGTACACCCATGTTCACAGCAGCGTTATTCACGGTAGCCTAAGGTGGAAACAATCCAATGGTCCATCAGCAGACGACTGGATGACAGAACGTGGTAGATACATACAATGGAATATTATTCAGCCTTCAGAAGGAAGGGAATTCTGACACATTACAATACGGATGAACCTTGAGGACATTATGCTAAGTAAAATAAGCCAGTCACAACAGACAAATATTATACAATTCCACTTATATGAGGTATCTGCACTAGTCAAATTCATAGAGACAGAATGTAGAATGGTGGTTGCCAGGGGCCAGGCAGAGGAGGGAATGGGGAGTTAGTGTTCAGAGAGGACAAAATTTCAGTTTGGGAAGGTGGAATGTTCTAGAAATGATTGGTAGTGATGGCTGTACAACAACGTGGATGTACATAATGCCAGAGAACTACACACTTAAAAATGCTTAAGATGGTAAACTTTATGTTATGTATATTTTACCATAATTTAAAAAAATGGAGAAAAAGTAAAAAGGATAACTTTAACTTTTAAAGATACTATTTAAATTTGGTAAAACATTTCATGTTTGAATTAAAATTTGCACTTTCCAAACAAAAAAATATTATACCTTAGAGTTCCCACTGTTTTAAATTTTAAATACAAAATTCTGTTTATTGTTGTTTTAATAATAAATATGTAAGTTTTATTAGCACAAATGGTCCCGTGGAATGATAGAATTGAAGTAACTTAACTTCTGTTTCTTCGCCTTTACAATCAGTGTGTCACTGTTCATTCTTGAAACTACTGTTTAAGCTCAGGAACATGTATTGTCACAGAGTTGGAGACACCAACTGAGCCCAAAGCAAGCTTGAGCGATCCCAAATTATTAAGAAATCACTTTTAAAACAAATGTGTGTATCTGAGTCTGTGTCAATTCAAGTAAGATTTCTCCTAATTAACTTCCATGTGGAACCTCATGTTTATTAAAAGATAAGTAATAAATTTGTAGTTTACATATATATTACTAAAACTCAACAGTAACTAACAGACCAAAGTAACAGACCAATATTTTTTTCAGAGAGAATTTTTTTTTGAGGAAGATTAGCCCTGAGCTAACATCTGCCTCCAATCCTCCTCTTTTTTGCTGAAGAAGACTGGCCCTGACCTAACATCCATGCCCATCTTCCTCTACTTGAGAGAATTATGTTTTAACTGACATTGTTTAAAACTGCTGATGGCTGGTGATACTCAAAAGCAGAAGAACTTTTCGTCCTTTCTGTTATGGTTCTTGAATTCCTGCAGACAATGCACCTTTATTGCCCACACCTGGGGCAGACCCCACCATCATTCTACCCCTGCTAGGCCACTCATGGCAGTACTGGGATCCAATTCCACCTGTGAGCCAGTTGCAATTGTAGACCAGGGGCTGCCCTTTGGAGACATTCAAGTTCTCAACCCTTAATTTAAAGGATTTTCTCAGATGTTATCTCCTACGGGAAGCCTCCCTGACATTCTCTCCCTCTTGAAGCTGGATCAAATATTTCTTCTTTATCTGCCCATTGCACCCTGTGTCTGGTTCTGTTGCTGACCTCTTACGTTGTATTGTAATTGCATTGTAATTGTATGTCTCTCTTTCCACTTCTAGACCCAGCACCCTCAAAGTAAGGACCTGGCCCTGGGGATAATTAGTGCTCAATATTCGGGCCACATCAGTATGTCTGCCATGGCTGTCTGAAGTGGAGTGGTTTGGTGAAGGGACTGGTGGTACCCAGGACTGAGCTGTCCCACGATGTCAAGGCCCCTTGAGGTGGGGAGAGGGCCTCATAACCAACAAAACTTATTCTGTGTTAGCTCAAGGAATGCCTCACTTGCATCAATAGCCCTATTTTGCAGGCGAGGGAATTGAAGCTCGCAGAGCTCAGGGGAATTGCTCACAGCTGTAGAGTGAGTCCCCGGCCAGGCCTGGACACACACCTCCTGACCTCTCAGCCACAGCCTTGCGTCTGGTCCCGGCAGCTCGGACCTCACCTATCTTGCCAGTGTGCCAATTTAACCACGAGGGGGCGCCAGATGCCCGTCCATGGGGTAGCCGGGCCCAGGCTAAAGGGTGGAGTGACTGCTCTTTTGAGAGGCTCCCACGGACCGCCGGCGGTGGAGCCGGGGAGTCCTGGTAAAGAAAGGGTGTGTGTTGGGGGCAGTGTTGTAAGAGAGCTGGAGTTCAGCAGCGCTGGCGGCTGGGATGGAGGGAGGAGGAGGGAAGGGCATGTGTTGCCTCCTTCCGGCCCTGCCAGGTCTGGCCCTGTTGGGGAAAGGGCAGAGCTGGAGAAAGGGAGGGCTCTGCAGAGCATGGGGCCCCTGCCCCGCCTCCATTCTCACGATCCGACCGGACATTCCTGAGTCTCCGGCGGCGGGAAACCAGGAAATAGACCAGGAGGTCTGCAGCCTGGCCAGTTCTGCCCAAGCCCGCCCTGCCCCAGGACTTCCCGGAAGAGCCCTGCTCCGCCAGAGATCCATGCCCGCAGCTCCCCTCCTGGAACTCCCCCCCTTCCCTTCCCTGCTGCCCTCCTGCCCCTCCCTCCCAGCCTAGGGGATCAGACCCATCCCCGGGCACCAGACCTGTACAAGAAATTGCTACCCAGCGACTTCCAGGTCAAACTCGTGATCTGTCCCCCTGCACGTGGCTCGCTTCCAGAGCTCCCTCTCAGTGCACCATACCAGGACCCATCTGGTTATTTGACCTGGAGAGTTTGGAATCGTCCTTGACACCTTTCTTTTTCAATCTGCGTGTCCAATCCATTTTTTCACCTCCTCTATCTACCTCTTGGTTTCCACCCCTCACTGGAGCTGTGCCCATCGTCTCTCACCAGAACTCGTGTTCTTGTCTGGACTTCTTTCTGTCACTCCCCTTCTCCTCTCAGTTCCTTTTCCAGCTGGTAGCCCTGATCATCTTTTCAAATCGTCAATCTGATCATGTTACCCACCTGCTGAAATCTTTCAGCAACTTCCCACGGCTCTTGCAATAAAGACTCAAACTCTTAGCATGGCCCACAGGGTCCCGTGTGGTCTGGTCCTTCCAACCTGTCTGGCACCACCCTCCATCTCACTCTGTTCCAACTATACTTGATGTGCTCATCACAGGGCCTTTGCACATGCTGCTTCCTCTGTCTGGAATCCCACCTTTCTGCGTTGTTAGCTCCTATTCCTTCAGATCTCGGCTCCAGCATTGCTTTCTCAGGGACACTCTCCTTGACCTCCCTGACTGGGTCAGATCCCTTATTATTCACTCTCCTAGCACCATATACCTCTCCTTCACATACCTGTCATAGTTGTACCTGTCCATTTGTTTGTAATATTATTTGATTAATGTCTATTTCTTCCACTAGACTATAAGCTCCATGAGGGTAAAGACTATGTCAGTTTTGAATTAATTAATTAATTTTGGAGGAAGATTAGCCCTGAGCTAACAGCTGCCGTTAATACTCCTCTTTTTTGCTGAGGAAGACTGGCCCTGAGCTAACATCCATGCCCATCTTCCTCTACTTTATATGTGGGACGCCTACCACAGCATGGCTTGACAAGCAGTGTGTGTAGGTCTGCACCCGGGATCCAAACTGGTGACTCCTGGGCTGCCGAAGCAGAACGTGAAAACTTAACCGGTGCGCCACCTGGCTGGCCCCAGTTTTTGCTCACTTGAAATCTCCAGCACTTATGTGGCTGGCACATAGTAGGTGCCCAACGTTTCTTGAATAAACATGTAAATTAATGTTGCACACTTCTCTCCATCTCTATTTCCTGAGCCTGAACCTCTATCATCTCCTATCTGGACCTCAGCAATCACTTCTTAACTGGTCTCCCAGTTTACAATCAAGTCCCTGCCGGTTTCCCACCCGACAGCCAGAGTGGTCTAATGAAAAT
This sequence comes from Equus asinus, assembly GCF_041296235.1. Classification (NCBI taxonomy): domain Eukaryota; kingdom Metazoa; phylum Chordata; class Mammalia; order Perissodactyla; family Equidae; genus Equus; species Equus asinus. The sequence continues at coordinate 86,355,123 of NC_091794.1, forward strand.
GCCAGTCTGACCATGTCACACTTCCTACTCCCTGCTTAGTAGCCTTCAGTGGCTTCCCATGGCCCTTGGAATAAAATCCAAACTCCTGACACAGCCTTACAAGGCCTTGCATGGCCTGGCTCACCTCATACCAAGCTCCACCTCCTCAACGGACCTTTCTTAATTCAACAAATATTGAGCGCCTATTGTACCAGGCTCTGAGGATGCAGTGGTGAGCAAAAGCAGACTCCTTCAGACCTGCTTACCACCCTCCAGATGCACAAACACACCTCCTTTTCACGCAGGACATTTGCATATGCTTTTTCCTTGTCTGGAAAGTGCTTTGTTCTCCTTTCTCTATGTTCCTGACTTTGCCCAGTCAACACCTACTCACCCATCAGATCTCAAATTAAACACCATTTATTTGGGAATATCTTATCCGACCCCCAACCTAGGTCCCCCTGTTAGATGCTCTTATTGCTGTCTGTCTTCCACCTTCATAGCCCTTATCACGTTTTCTATTTTTACGTTTGTTTGTGTGGTTATTTGGTTAATATCCATCTTCCCCACCAGGAAGCACTGGGAGCTTCCACGTCTGGTTTTTGCTTACCGTTGTATCCCTCTGGGGCTTAGCTGGTGCTCCACAATTTATTGAATGAATAAATGAGTGACTAAATGATTCCCCTGCAAGAGTACTGAGGGTACTGCCTTCAGGGAAATGTTGGTTCTTCTGCCTTGGTGTGAATACGAGCTGGGGGCTGGGAGGGGTGAACAAAGCTCTCACCAAGGAGAAGGTCCAGAAACTGTTAGTCCCGTTCCTGCCCCTCCTTCATCCCCAACACCTGTGACTCAGCCCCGCCCACCTCTCCTTCCCCACCCAGCTCTCTTCATTGTCTGCATGCCTCAGCAACCCTGCCCCTGCTCCTGTTCCTCAGGCCTTCCCACAGACTGCGCCCTCCACCTGCAACTCTTCTCCTTGCTCTTTTCCACATGGCTGGCTCCTCCTCATCCTTCAGGTCAAGTTGAAATGCTGCGTCTTTAGAGGACACCTTCTCTGAGGAGGTCTCCCTCTTATTGCCCATGCTTTTATCCAGTTCATTTTCTTCATTGTAGCTCACAACAGAATTGCATTTACATATTTGTTTATCATCTGTACCCCTAGATAATTTAGAAGCTTTTGGCCACACATAACAGAAACGCCAACTCCATTGGCTTGAGCAATAAGGAAGGCTGTCTGGTGGTAGGACCTGTTTTGGGGCTGGTTAATTCAGTGGTGTTCTCAAGGGAGGACCTGGGTGCTCCCCATCTCATTGCTCTGCCACCCTTGATGTTGCTTCGTCCTCAGGTTGGTTAGCAGGATAGATGCAACAATTCCAGGCATCGCAGTTGGACTTCCTATCATACGATGAGGGTTTTCTCCTTGTTGTGTCTTAAACCACTACTATATAACAAATTATCACAAAGCTTAGCAGTTGAAAACAACATTTATTGTCTCACACTTTCCAAGGGTTAGAAACCCAAGAGTGGTTTAACGGGTTGGTTCTGGCAGAGGGTCTCTCATGAGGTTATTGTCAAGCTGTGGACCGGGGCTGAAATCATCTGAAAGCTTAACTGGGGCTGGAGGGTCTGCTTCCAAGCTCGTTCACATGGCTGTTGGCAGAAGGCTTCAGTCCCTTGATACGTGGGCCCCTCCAAAGGCTGTTCACAACATAGCAGCTGCCTTCCTCCAAAGCCAGTGATCCAAGAGCAAGAGAGCAACCAAGACAGAAGCTGCAGTGTCTTTGTGACCGAATCTCAGACGTGACGCTCCATTGGTCACTTGGCCCAGCCCTGGCACAACATGGGCAGGGACTACACACGTGCGAACTCTAGGAGGTGGGAGACACTGGGAGGTCATCTTACAGGCTGGCTCCCACATGGTACTGTGTTTCAAAAGTGAGGGAGCCTCTCCTAGAAAGCCCAGGAGGCTTTTCTTTATATCTGTGGGCTACAATTGTGTCACGTGCCCATACCTAACCCAATCATTCACGAGAGGCTCGGGACCATCATTTTTGGCTCACTACAATCATGGTTCATCCCTGGGCCTAGAGCTCATCTCCACTGATGCACAGGGTAGGATCCAGGGGGGAGACGGCCACCTGAACAAGATCAGGATTGTCTGGAATGAGGAGGGGGCGATGGGAATGGATGTGCAGTAGGCGACTCACAGTGTCTATGACGCTCCCCTGCTGGACTGTAAACTCCAGGAGAACAGACGCTACATCTTTTCCTACTACTGCACCCCAGCATGTAGCCCACTGCCTGGTACAGAGGAGATGCGACCGTATTTGTTAAATGAGTAAATGAATGAATTCATGACTAATTGGAAGACCACAGGCTGGTACCAAGTAGGGGTAGATATCCCCAGGCCCTGGCTCCTTAAGTTCACATTAGAACTCAGAAGGCCACTTGCTCCCAAGCCCACCACCCGCCCCACTTGCCAGCCCCAAGGATAGACAGGACTGGCAGAATTATTCTCACTTTATTTCTGCAGAAGTTTGATCAGATGCAATAACACTGATTCCAGGCAAGGGCAGGGGGCATGGGTACCCCTAAAGCAACAAGTATCCTGTGGCCCAAGGTGCCCCCCATCCCCAGACCTGGGTTCCCCCTCAGTTACAGTTAAATAGAGAGAGGAAGATCTCCCCAGGGAGTCTTGGGAGGGTCTGCCTCCTGCACCCACCCCCTCCACGCAGAGGAGTCTGAGCACAAGCTATTTACAGTATTCACATCCACTGTACCCCACCAAACCAAGGCAAATACTACAGGTGGCCCTTCCCCAAGGGAGGAGGCCCAAGAGGCTGTGAGTGTATGTGTGTGTACTGGGGGGAGGGGGTGTCTGCACATGTGAGCACACGAATGCACTGAGGGGCAGGGTCTGGCTCTGGCCAAAGAGACGTCAGTCTATAAGGTGCAAATTAGAAATAACAGAGAGGACCCACCCCCAGGGGCCCAGGCCACTTCCGGCTTTGTTCTGTCTCTTTTTCTTCCAGACATCCTAGCGGATGATGCAGAGGAGCCCCCATAGCTGTGCCTGGATCCAAGGCACCTCCTTAAAGGACTTCTGGGAAAAAAGCAGGAGGGAAAACATCAGGTAAACCATGCCTCCAAGCCCAGAGGGCTGGTGGTCTTCCAGGTGGAGTGTGAGAGGGCCAGTGGCAGAGCTGGAAGAGAGGGCAGGACCGGGGAAGCGAAGAAAGGCTGCTGAGAGGGAAGGCTGTGGGTCCAAGATCAGGGATCCCTACCTGTGACCTGTGGGGGCTGAACCACAGCTTTCTTGAGGAAGGCTTCTGCCTCTGCGAAGGGCAGGAGTGCCTCTGGCGTTCGGCCCAGACTCTTGTCCCCAGAGGGTCCCTTAGGGGAGAAGCCATTCTCCTGGTGCGCTGGGAGAGGCTGCAGGCCATTCACCAGGGACCCCGGTGACTCCTTGCTTGGCAGGCTGTGGACGCAGGGGCCAACAATCAGGTACCTCCCATCCCAGGACAGCCTAGGCACCCCACAGCTCCAGCCTGACCCTGCCTCCCTGCTCGGGGCCCCTGGGAATCGGAGCAGATACCTCCACTGAGGCTCCTGGGGGGCAGGCTCCTCTTTCTGCACAGCCTCCTTCTGCAGCCCCAATGGCCGAGCCTCCCCGGCTTTTGCAGGGTCTACCACAGGGAAGGAATGGCCATCAGTTAGGGGCTGGCGAGAGGAGGTTAGAGGATGGGATGGCAAAGGGGATGGAGATGAGGGGAACAGGGTCTTTACCTGGGCTGGAATTGTTGGCTTTTGCCTCCTTTCTGTCTTGCTTCTGCTTTGAAGAGGAAGGGCGGTCAGACTCAAGGGATACCGGGCCCCACCAACCGAGGGGCTGAATTCCTCTCTGCCCAGCCCAGACCCTGACGGCCTTCCCACAGCCTCCGACCCCACCCTAGATACCTTTCCCCCGCCACCTTTCCTCACTGGACCCCCACTCCCAACACTGCCCTTCGGGAATCCTGACCTTGGTTTCAGCAGCTTCTGACTTCCGAGTCCTCTTCATTATCTCCTCTAGGCGCTGTTTGGAGGTCCCACACCAGTTAGGCCCAAGCCACGCCCTAGTCTCCAACCTCCCACCAGCCATCCCCGGTCCTGGAATCGCAGGGCCCTTCCGGCTCATACCAGTCCTTTCCAGGCCAGGAACCAGAGCTCGCCCCAATTCCTTCTCGTCTTACCTTCTAAGCTCAAGGCAGGGCCCACTCCCTCCAGCCCCGCTAACTGAAGCCTGGACACAGCCCAGCAGCTAGCCCCGCCCACACAAGCCCCGCCCACTTCCCCCGCACACCTTTTTGCGCTCTTGCCGCTCCTGCTCCTCCCGCTGGAAGTGCTTTTCCCGCTCCAGACGCTGCCGCTCTGCTTCTTCCCGGGACCGAGCTTCGGCCTCCTCTTTCTGCCAAAGACCCCCGGGGAGCTTTAGGCAGCTGGACCCCTGCCTTCCCTCCGGGCCAGCCCCCGGCCTGCCACCAGGCGGCGCCCGCGCCCAGCCCCGAGGGGCACCTGCTTCTGCAGCCGCTCCTGCTCCTCCTGCTCCGCCTGCGCCTTCTCGCGGGCCTCCTGCTCCTCCCGCCTCCGGGCCTCGGCCTCCCGCTCAGCCCGGGCCTCGGCCTCCCGCGCCAGCTGCTCCTCTCGCATTCGCCTGGGGGACAGAGGGAACTCAGGCTCCGTCCTGTGCTTCTTCTGCAGACCCCGTAAGGGCCTCCTCAGTCCCCGAGGGCGCACTCACTTGTCCCTTTCTGCCTGCAGCCTCCGCTCCTGTTCCTCGCGCTCCCGCTGCTCCCGGGCCTGGCGCCGCTTCTCAGCCAGGAGGCGAGTGGCTTCCTCTCGGTCTGTGGTGCCCGCCATGGGTTTGTTAGGGGTCGCTGGGGAAGCAGGGGCTGGGGGTGTGGTCAGGACAGCAGTATCTGGAACGGGATCCAGGACCAGGAGTCAGCACACACCAGCACAGGGACCTCCATCACCCCAGCATGCCCCATGCTTGCTGGACCTCAGGGCAACCTGCCATCGTCTCAGAGTGGTGAGGTCCTCCTCTTTAGCCTGTGTTCTGGGGCTGGTCCTGCTGAGGGCAGGAGCCTCCCCTTCCTGTCTCCCAACATCCGCTCCCCAGGCATCTCTGGTGGCCCACACCTCTGGCCACCTCCCCCACACACAGGAGAAGCTGGCTTCTCTTGCCCTGCCCACCTGCAGGGATCTCCGCCGTGGGCTGCTCCTTCTGGGGCTGGGCTGGGGTGGGTGAGGGCACAGGCGAGGGTGCTGGAGAGGCAGGGGCTGCGGGCTCCCTCTCGTCACTGGCCTTGCCCTTGCTCTGGTTCTTGTCCTCAGGCCCTGCGGCACTGGGGCTCTCCTTCGCTTCATCCTTCCTCCGAACCCGCCCCTTGGGTGATGCAGTGGTGCCTCGGGGGGATGGTGGTTTTGGAGGCAGAGCGTGGCCTGGTCCTGGGCTGGGGCAGGGAGAGGCAGGCCTGTGCCGGGATGTGGAAGGAGAGGATGGCCGGGCCTTGGATTTGGGACTGAAGAGAAAAGGGGAGAGTTAGGTCTTGAGGGCACAGAGTGTCCACACACACACACTCTGAGCATGTCACTTCATCAGGGAAGTGTCCTCCCAGGGCTAGGTCAGCACCCCCACCTTATATGCTCTTACAGAACCATATAATTTCCTGTTAGAGCATATATCCCAGTTTGTAATTACATATTCATTTGTGATTCTTTGACTAATGTCTGTCTCCCTAGTAGCCGGTACGATTAATATGAATGAAAACTGGGCCTGGTTTGGCTCACTGAAATGTCCTCAGCGCTCAGAACAGTACCTGGCAGATCCATTCATTCATTCCGCAGGTATGCGTTGAGCGCTTGCCAGATGCCAGGCACTGTTCTAGGTGCTATAGCACTTCAGTGATCAAAACGCTCAAAAAAATATTTCAGGCTAGGGATGGGTGCCCAACAAATATTTGTGAATGAATGAATGGCCGGCCCTGCCCCTGGCCCGCCCACCTGAGCTCGGCAGCAGTGGCAGCGGAGAGGCGCGGGCGCGGAGAGGCGCGCGGAGAGGCAGGCAGTGACTGCCGCTTCTTGAGGCTGCGCTCGCGGGCCAGGGCACTCTTCTCCTTCTCGTTTTCCCGCTCCTTGTCCTTCTTCTCCTTTTTCTGCACCTGGCGAGGCGGGGGAAGGAGAGCGGGGAGAGGGGGAGCACGGTCAGCGGCTCCCCGGGCCGGGCTCCCTGTCCCCACCTGCGCCGCCACTCACCGGCGAGGCCTCGGGCCGGCGGCGCACCGAGGCGGGGCTGCCCCCCGCGCTGGGCTTGCGGCGCTCCCCGGCGGGGGCGCAGCGGTGCGCGCTTCGGGGGGCGCTGCACGGTGTCAGGGGGCTGGCGGAGGCCGAGCGCGGACACACCGGCACGGCTGCGGAGGGATGAGTGCGGTCTGGGTGAGGCCCACGCGCGAGGCGGGGCCCTGCCCCGCCCCTCGCGGGGGCTCTCCCGGTGCCGCCACCCCTACCCTGGTCCCGGCCGTTTCGTGGCAGTGTGACCGCACTGCGACTCCGTGCCAGGAAGGAGAGGGTGGGCGTCATCAGACGGTCCACGATGCTGCTCTCCCATGCGCTCAGCTGCAGGCTGCGATCTAGGGGAAGAACGCCAGGAGAAGCCGGTCACCGCCAGGGGCCGCAGGAGACAGGCAGAGGCATAGGGGGATGGCCATGTACCATCCCCACGCCAAACCCAAGGAGTCTCCCCCAGGAGGACTCTCCCCCCAGTCACGCAGGACCACACTTATCCACCCTAAGGTCTGAGCTCCACTGGAGACCCAGGCAACAATACACTTCCCAGGGCAACCTTCTGCATCTCTTGAGGGTCTTCTGCGACCACCCTCCCCAGGTGAAAGGGCTCTGAACTGTGAGCACAGAAAGGAGCCACCCAGGGTTGGTGGAAGACCCAACTGCCCACTTCTACATCGCACTGTGGGGCCCCTCCCCTCCTGCTCTCAGAGGGCTGGCCTGGCAAGGCATGACCCCATGGATTTGGGACAGGGAGGGTCCTTGTGCCCCTCTGACTCAGGAGAGTCCCAGCTTTTAGGCATCCCATGCCAGGGAGAGGCTGCTAGGGGGCCTGGCTGCCCTGGGCCACCCTGCTCTGTCTCCTCAGCTGCTGGGTTATTTTTAAGCCTCAGTCAGGTGGGGTTGGTCCAGCAGCTGATTTGGTTGCTGGGCAACAGAGCAACCAAATAAAAGCTGGAGGAATTTATAAATAACTCCTATCATGGCCTCTTAACATGTGAGCACCAGAGCATGGTGGGAACACAGGGGCCATGCCACCCCGATTGTTCACAACTCTGGAACCAGCCAAGGCCATGGCTGGGGCTCTGAAGGCAGAGAGGGCAGGGTTGCATGGGGTCTCCAGGGTGGAGCCAGAATAAGGGGCCCCCTCCACCCACGCAGCACCCAGGCCAGTCTGGTACTCAGGGGCAGGACACCTGCCTAAGGCTGGCCTAGGCCAGCTGGCTGTGGTTGGAGATGAGGCTGCCTGCTCATTCCCACTCCCCCTCCCCCCCACCAGCTTTTGAGGCCCCTGCCAGGCTCTCTGCCTGCTGGGACACTGCCCTTTGTCTCTGTTCTCCTCCCCTGCAGGGCACACCTCTGTCCTCAGGGTCCAGACCCAAATGCCGGCTCCCCCGAGGGGCACAGAGCCCTGGGTGGGATAGAGTGGGGATGGAGACCTGGAGTATGTGAGGGTCCGGGGACCTGGGGTTCTTGCTGAGCTCTGGAGAAGGTTTGGTTGTGGCTACAAGGGGCTCTGGAGGGAGGAGGGCTGGGCCTTCTCTTACTTCTACTGGGGGAGTTCCAGAGCGTGGCAGAGGACTTTGAGAGCCGCTTGTTGATTATAGAGTCCACGTGTTTGGGCAGGTTTACTGCCGACACGGAGCACCTGCTCCCACCTGGAGGGGAAAAGACACGGCATTAGGGCCGGGCTGGGCAGGAGCCAGGGGGGGCACTGAGGCCTTCCATGCAGGATGCTCCAAGGGGAGGGTGGGAGAGGGAGGAGTGGGCAGGCTAGGAAGGGGAGGAGGAGGCATACTTGGCTCTAGGAGGAGGGGAGGTAGGTGACCCGAGACCACCTGGATTGGGGGAGCCGACGGAGAAGGAACAGAGGAAGGAGACGGAGTAAAACTACAGAAACTACAGCCTTCCTGGCCAGGAAGCCATTCCCTAGGGCTGGGCGCTGCAACCCCTCCCCCACAGCCACCCAGTATTGGCACTTGCTGACACTGCCCAGCCAAGGCGCTATGGCTACAACACCCACGGACTGGGACAAATGCAAAGACAGTCCTAAACAGAAGAACCCACAGACACAGTCATTCGCACAAATCCACATATTCATACGGACACACAGAGACAAAGACATGCAGGCGCGAGCATATCGAGTGACAGGTACCCGCATGCACACGTGTGCAGACATGCACAGATAGAGAAACACAAACACTAACAGATAACGGGTCAGACCCAGATGCACACAGGCACAAAGACATCGAAGCAACATTTAGTATTTGTAACAGCTAACATTTGTGGGATGCTTACCATGTACCAGGCACTGTGCTGGGCACCACACACCTGTTACCTCACTTGATCCTCCCAAACATCTACCTACAACCTCGGAGGCAAGTAGGATGGTTATCCCCATTTCACAGATGAAGAAAGTGAGACATTGAGCAGTTAGAGTTCACACCGCAAGTGCGAGAGCTGGGATCCTAACCCAATTCTGTCTGACTTGGGAGCCCTCACTGAGGTCCACAAGGCCACAAACACACCAAGGCAAACGCATATGAAGACACACAACACACAGATCCATGAGTACATACACCAAAAGATACACCGCTAGATATTCTGAACCTTGCCATTACATAAAGACATCCAAACACAGAGTACATACATGCCAGCAAAGAATCAGACCAAAATCCATGATGGCCCTACATGAAGAATGCTCAGAGACAAAAATCTACCTTCCAAGATAGGTACATAGGGGTGACAGTTTTCTTTAAATACCCAGTGTCCGCCGGGCATTAAAGTCCTCTTTTATGTATCATCAACTAATAATAATTGACAGGAGCAAAGAAAGCTAATCCTAAAATGACAGAGGTTTGATGAGCAAACCAAATGAAGAGAATCCATCTCTGGCTTGAGAGTGGAAGTCCTTGGGAATGGACAGTTTGGTTGACAGACCATTCCAGAAGACACAAGTCACATGAAACAAGGCATACCTGCCACAGGGAGCGGCCGGCTCTTTGCACTCAAGCTGCTCCCTTCCCCTACTCCTCAGGCCCCAGCCTCGCCCAGTCCCTCAGCCCACTCACTGGTCTTGTGTCCTGGGGAGCTGTGGTGCAGGGCCCCTGCCCAGGACCAGCGCTGCTGCCGGATTTCGGCCCAAGTCTTCTTCACTGACCGCTGGATGGCTGCTTCATAGCGCTCCTGGGGGGCAGAGGGGAGAGGGAGAGGTCTGGGCTCAGAATCATTCATCATACCTGGGAAAAAGGCTCCTCTCCCCTGTGACAATGCCTCTCCCAACCCGAGAAGTTTTCCCTGACTCATTGCAGGTAACCAAGGTTACCGAATCCTTGCTATGATTAAAGACCATTTGCAACAAGTCCCTTTCAAATTGTTCTTGGGGAGCTTTTCACTGTTCTTGAGTCACTTCCTGAGTGGATGAGCTGTTTCTCTGGAGATGGGGTGGGACGCTCCCAGGCAGGGCCACGTCCCCCTGGGCCTGCGGGTCCTGACCTTGGGGCTGTTTTCCTTTTAGCCTGAGGGCCTCTGGCAGGGCCCCGGCCACCTTTCCCTCCATTTCCTCACTGGGGCTCAAGCCAGGACTCTCATGTCGTGGAGCTCAGCACACTCACACAGACACACGTCTGCACACATACAAACATGCACACCCAGGACACACACCCAAATACGCATACTGACAGCGCACCGTTCTAAATGCCCACCCTGGCATGTACAGAACCAAACATGTCTGCAGTCTCAGATGCCCAGATGTTGTGCAACCAGGGACACAACTGTAGATGTGAACACAGATATGACCATGTAGACACATGTGACACAGAGTTGTGAACACAGCTGTGTGTACACACACAGGTATGTAGATCCACGCACACCCAAGCCAGAAAGCAGCACGGACGCACCTTATTCTTCTCCAGCTTCTGCCGCTGCCGCTCCTCCAGGGCCGCCCGGCGCTGCTCGGCTTTGAGCCGCTGCTCCTCCAGCCGCCGCCGGCGCTCCTGGAGCTGTTTCTCCCGCAGCGCCTTGGCCTTCTCCTCCTTCTCCAGCCACACCGCCTTCTTGGCCGCTGTGGGAAAGGAGCCCCGGGGGGTGTCAGGGCTTCTGCAGCAGCTGGGCCTTGCCTGGTACCCCGGCCCTGGGTGGGTCTTCCTCCTGTCTGCTTGAGGGGAGGTGCCTTGACTCTCAGACTCCCCCTTCAGGTTTAAGGGCTTCCTGAAGACTGGCTCAGGCCCCAGAATGAGGGCTTCTCTGACAAGAGGCCTATTCCTCCCACATTGGCCTCCTGGTCTCTTGGCGCTGAAGGAGAAATGAGTCCTTCAGTGCCAGATCCCTGTCTGACTTGGGGGCCTGCTGGACAGATTTCCATGTAGGTATTGTGGGAAGAGCATGGGATTTAGGGTGAGATGAGGCTTCCAGGTCTGAATCTCAGCTACTCCACTAGATATGTGGCTTAGGCAAATGATTTCATCTTTCTAAGCCTCTGTTTCCTCATCCTCAAAATGGGCAGAGAGGATTAAATGAGACAACACGTGCTGCTCTCAGCACGGCACACATATTGACGTGTTCCACAGGGTTAGCGTCCTTAATAGGATGTTGACGGTGATGATGGTGAAGAGGGTGATGATGCTTCCCACTCACTCACCCAGGTACTTGGCCCGCTCTTCTCGCCTCTCCTTTGCCAGCTTGTGCCTCTCTCCTGACTTCTTTACGTCTTAGTGGAAGGAATAAGAACAGACTTAGGTCAAGAGGCTCCCTCTAAAGGGAAGTCAGCCTCAGGGCCCACCCCACAGGCCTCATCCCCATCTCTTTTCCCATCTCCCTAGGTTTGAGCCCAGAACTACGGATATCACACACACCTTGCTTGGTGGGAGGGCTGTCAGAAGCTGGCACTGCCGTTGGGGATGGTTGGCTGCTCCTTCGAGGAGGCCTGGCATCCCGTGGGCCTGTGGCTGGTGGGGTGGGTCCCCTGATCTTCACTTCTGAGAAAGGCGACTCTTCCTGCTGGGGGGCTGGCCTAGGCCCTACCAGCCCTGAGGGGCTCTCTGGTTCCAGTGGGAGCTGCTTAGGGCTAGTGGCATTCTTCATGGCAGGAGGGGTATCCGGGGGAGTGTCGGGAACCAAGGCTGACATCGGTGGTGGTGGTGGCGGTGGGGAGGGGTCACCTTCTGGAGAAGGTCTTGGCTCTGGGGGCATCCTGGCTGCCAAAGCTGGAAAATGAACACAAGGGAGGAGAGAGAGTCAGATAGAACATCTGTGCCAGAAGTTCAACATGTAGCTCTCTCCCTTGTCCAAGTGACATTCATTCATTCATTCAACATGTTTACTGAGCTCCTTCTATGTGCCAGGCCCTGTTCCAGGTACTAATAATATAATGGTGAGAAAATGGCCATGGCCCCTGCCTCTGTGGAGCCCACACTCGAGCAGGGCAGACAGACAAATCGCTAGGCAATTACAGTAGAGGATAAGTACTATGTCTGGGGGTTGCACAGCAGAGATGGCTAACCTAAATTTTGGGGGGCTTCCTACAGAAGTAACAACCAAGCTGAGATCTAAAGGATGAGCTGGAATTGGCAAACTAAGAAGGAGAGGGTTCTGGCAAAGAGAAGAGCATTTGCAAAGGGGCGGAAGGGAGCAGGTTGCATTGGAAAAACCGAGGAAAAGTTTGTAGCACTGATTAGTGCCTCCAATGGTAATGACTGGTTTCCACGTCTGCCTCCCTCACCTTTCTGCTTGGCCTGAGGGTCACGGTGCCCAACCCAGGGCCCAGTGCTCAGAGGGTGCCAGCGCTGGGCACATGGGGCTGGCCAAGAGGAAGGACATAAACATGGGGACAACAGGGATGCCCAAGTCACAAAAATCTCCAATGGGCTGGGCAACTGGCTACGTCTCCACTGTAATCTTTTTTTCCTTCCCAACCCTGGGTTTCTTCTTTTAAGATGTTAACATTTCAGGGTCCCTGTAAACAACACCAAAGTGCCAAGTAAGAAAGCCACATTTTTGGGTATGCACATGTATGTGCACACATGTGAACACATGTACGTTATGAGACACTTGAAAGACAGGCTTCGGAGTCAGTCAGATGAGGGCCCAATGCTGATTTCACCACCCCAAGACAGGAAGAGAGGGCCTGTTTCCCCAGAAGGTAACCTCGGGCAAGCCATTCAACTTCTCTGAGTCTCAGTTTTCATATCTGTAAAATGGGGACAATGAGCCCAAACCAGTAGGGATGTCAAAAAAGAGACTGGCCCAGTTCATGTGCCAGTAAACAACCCACCTCTCCCTTTTCCTGTGGGTCTTACGAAGCTGCCAAACAGAAGCTCTGCATGTTGAGCCCTGGTGACATCTGCTGCTACCCTCTGGGCACTGAGGGGACCAGTGGGGACACAGCCACTGACCTGGGCCTAGAAAGAAGCCCCAGGGTCCACGGGAAAGTCGATCTAAGCAAAGTCTTCCGCTCTGGGAACTCTGGCCCTCTCAGGAGGTGACAAACTCCCCATCTCTGTGGGTGACAACATGCACAAAAGGAGAAGACCGTCCCAAGGAGTCACCTTTGGGACTCTGGGCACCTTTTTCAGGCAGACAGGTGTCCAGTGGTTGAGTATGGGCTCCAGAGGTGGACTGTTCGAATATGAATTCTGGCTTCCCCAGTAACCGTGTGACCTTGGGCTGGTTACAGACCCTCTCTGTGCCACTGGCTCCTCTTCTATAAAATGGAGATAGTACATACCTCACAGGATTGTGATAAGTGTTAGTGATAACAATAACCATTAACATTTATATGTTTCTCAGAGCTTCCTAGTTCAAAGCATTTCACACATATTAGTTTTAATCCTCACTGACAATACTTAAGAAGGAGGCGCTACAAATATCTCTTTCATACAAAGGAGGACAGCAAAGCAAAAAGAGGTTAAGTAAAGCAATTTGAGGTTGCTCAGCAGCCTGGACTTGAACCCAGGGTCTGTCACCAGAGCATGTGCTCTAACCCACTACACCCTCCTGCTTCTGTTTAAGGCAGTATGAGGTCATACACGTTACGCAATGAAATTATCTGAGGCTCACACCCCTCCTTCCTTGCCCTCCAGCTTCCTGGGCTCCAGGCAGGAGCCCCACCTAAGGCCCTGTCTCCCCAGTGGCCCCTGCAGGTCAGCCCCAGGCTCCATGACTGTCCACCCAGCTCTCCCCATGCAAGCTCCAGAAGGCTGCTTGGTCATTGCTAGCCTATTCCCCAGCCACCCGCAAACTCCACTCCAACTTTGGTGGGCAATAAAACTGGTGGCAACCATTTAATGAGTGCTTACTACGTACCAGGAGTGAGGTGGGCCCTTTGTGTCCCCATCCTGCATCCTCATATGAACTCTGAGAGGCAGAGATTCTTGTCCCCATTACACAGATGAGACGACCAAAGCTTACCCCACTAAGGGATTTGCCCAGGGTCATAGAACTAGGATGTGGCAGAGGCAGGATTTGAACCCAGGGCTATCTGGGGCCAAAAGGACTAGGTGTGTAAGCACTAAGCTTGAAGGCTGAGGGTGAGGCCTGTTTGTTGCTATTCTCCTAGCACCTGTGCGTGCTGCAGGTGTTGCAAGGAAAACGGGTAGGCGGGTGTTTGTCTACACCTAGGCAAATCACACCCACCAGACAAGATGGTGAATCTCCCCCTAGGTCCCGGCTAGCCATGTGAAGGAAGTCTGGAAGGAGGAGGAGGAAGAGTAAGGCCTGGAAGGACCAGCCCAGGAAGGACCAGGGTGTCAGATACAGCAGAGCAGCAAGGTGTCAGGCTTCAGAAGCAGACAGGCCTGAGTGGGGAAGCCCAGCTCTGCTGTGGGACCTGGGACAAGTCCTGAACCTGGCTGAGCCTCAGGGTCCTCACTGAGCTGTTGGGAGTAGGTACATCATCTCTGGCACCCGGCTGGGGCTCAGTAAGTCACACCTGCCCGGAAGAATCTGTCCACTTCTCCCCGTCTCTGCCACAAGAGCCCACTTGGGTCAAGCCTTCACCCCCAGTGCTCCATGACACTACTCTTCTCAAGGTCACCAGTGACCTCCACGTTGCTAAATCAGCAGCCATTTTTCTGTCCTCGTCTTGCTAACCTATCAGCTTCATTTGACACGGTGGATCCCTGGGTGATCCTTGAACGCTTTCTTCACTTGCTTTGAAGACAATACACCGTCCTGGTTTTCCCTCTACTTTGCCGGCTGTGACTTCTCAGTCTTCTTTGCTGCTCCCTCTTTCATTCCCTAACCTCCTTGCTGGAGTGCCCCAGGGCTCAGAGGAGGACCTCAGCTCTTTTCTGCGTCCCTCTGTGCACTCCCTTGGTGATCTCATCCAGACTCAGGGCTTTAAATACCATCTCTCTGCTGATGACAACCAAATATGTGTCTCCAGCCCAGACCTCTCCCTCGAGTTCCAGTTTCGCTCATGCAACTCCCTACTTGACACCCTTGGATGTCTTACACCCCAAATTCAACACAGCCAAAACTGAGCTCCTGATCGCCCCCCTCCCCCAAATCTCTGCTCCTCCCCATCTCAGTCAATGGCAACCCCGTCCTTCCAGTTTCTCAGGCCACAAATCTTGGAGTCATTTTAGAACCTTTTATCATCTCACACCCCACATCTAATCTCTCTAAATCTTTTTGGCTCTATGTGCAACATATATTCTGAATCCAGTCACTTCTCATTGTTTCCACTTCTGTCGTCTCAGTGCAGCCACTGCCATCCCTTATAAAAGACTCCTTGGTGCCATTCTTTGTCCTCCTCTGATTTTTTTCTCAACACTGCAGCAGAGTGCTTCTGTTTAAAAATAAATCAGATTGAGTCACTCCTCTGACAAAATCCTGCAAGGATGCCCCATCTCAGGGGGAGGAAAAGCCAGAGGCCTCACAATGGCCCCCAAGACCCTTCAGGATCCTCCCTCTCCAGCCCATTACCTCTTGGACCTCATCTCCTCCTCCTCTTCTCCCCATGCTCAGTGTCTTCCGGCCACTGATCCTGGATTGGGCCAGGCTCACTCCCGCCTCAAGGCTTTGCATTCCCTGTTCCCTCTGCTGGGAACCATCTGCCCCCAGATTCCGCATGTGTCACTCCCTCACCTCCTTCAGGTCTTTATTCGAATGTCCCTTCTCAGTTAAGCCTTGACCCCCTATTTAAAATTACCAACTGCCATGGAAGCCTCCCTCCCCTTGCCAACTGTATTTTTTTCTTTTCAACTCTGTTTTGCCCAATAAGCATTAGCACCTTTTTAACACTGTCTCCCATCCCCAGAAGATAATCTCCAAGAGGGCACACATTTTTCTCTGTTTTGCTAGCTGTTCGATCGCCAAGGCCAGCAGAGCCCAGCAAATAGCTACTCCACAACTAATTCCTGAATGAATATATCAATGAACTCCACCCTGGCAGATATCATCATCGTCTCTCTTACCTGGGTGACTACAAATTCCTCCTACTGCTCTACCCACACCCATTCCCACTCTGCTCTTCATGGAGCAGCTAGAGTAATTGTTTCCAAATGCGAATCTGATGATGGTACTCTCTGCCACTTGAAACTTCTCAGTGGCTTCTCATTGCTCTGGAGATAAAGACAAAATCCTTGAACCCAAGCTAGAAGGCTGGCATCATCTTAAGTCCCTGCCTCCCTCCCTGCACCTCTTGAATCTCCTCTCCTACCCTGCTCCCTTCTTGCTCTTTGCACACTCCAGCCACACTGACCTTTTCATTCTGATAACCATCCATGCTTCCTCAGCCACAGGGCCTTTGCACATGCTCTTTCCCCTCTTTTCTTAACTCCCATTTACCCTTCAGCTTTTAGCTCAGTCATCATTTCCTCAGGGAAGCCTTCCCTGGCCTCTCCGATCGGGACAAATTCCTTCACTATATACAGTCATGGCTTCATGTTTGGAGTACTGTGACTTACAGTTGTACACAACTTGCTTGTGTAGTTCTTTTGTTCTTGTCAGCCTCACCCTAGACTGTGAGGAAGCCCTACAAGGGCTGGGCCATGGCTGCTTTGCTCACTGCTGCATCACCAGCAGCCACCCGAATGCCAAGCACATCGAGACGGTCACAGAATGCTGCTGAGTGAGAATAAAGTGCTGTGCTAAGAAGCCACCCTTGCCTAGAGCAGGTGCATAGAGAAGGAGGAGACTCCTGCTTCAACAGGGAGTGAATCCGTGTGGCCGTTTAGTGCAAAGGAATACATACTCGAAGGGAAGCAAAACAACTCGATCTCAGTCGAGTCTGGGCAGCTTCCTGGGTAAGGCACTCAGGTAGAAGTTAATAAAAATAATAATGACTGTTTACGCCAGCAGCTCGACAAGGCAGACTTCTTGAGAGGCAAACAGGTCGTTTGGGACTCTTCTTTTGACCCGATGAACTACTGACCCTGAATACAAATATTTTCCTCAGAAATGTGCCAACCCAGGTAAAATGTCATTGGGACGGTGATATCGGGAACAAATCATATTAAGCCAAATTAATTCCTTGGTTAAGTACCTATATGGTATGGTTAGACCAACATCTGATTATTCCTATTTTCAATCATCAAATGTAATCCTTCAGCCACTTCGTTTTATTTTATTCTTGGTCTGTGTCGGACTGTGAGGTTTTAGCCACTGTTAGTTTGATTTCGCTACGTTGACATCTCCCAGAAGTGTCTGTTAAGAACTGGATAAGAGACAGATAGTTTGTATTTATTTCTTGGCACAAAGAGCCTTCACAGCGCAAAGCCGCAGGAGCTGGTGGTGGGGTCAGTAAGTCTTGTCTGATCAAGAGGGACTGCCCCGGGGTGGGCAGACACATCAGGGACAGGGGTCTCAGAGGGCCTGTCACGTGTCTCAGGGTGCTCACTCCCCACCTCCACCCTCTGGGAGCTGGCAGTCCTTTCTTCTCATCCCTACCTCCTCCCTCCCCAGCAACTGCTGCTGGGCCAAATATTCCTCTCACAACACTGATAACCCAGTCTGGCTTTTCTGTTCACCTGCCATTCCTGCCCCTGGCAGGCTGAGAGCGCATCATGAGAAAAGATCCTTCTTGCAGCCCTGAGCCTGATGCAGGACCTGGCCCAGAGCAGGAGTTCTGCATTTGTTTGTTTGTTTTTGAGGAAGATTAGCCCTGAGCTAACATCTGCTGCCAATCTTCCTCTTTTTGCTGAGGAAGATTGGCCCTGAGCTAACATCTGTGCCCATCTTCCTCTATTTTATATGTGGGATGCCTACCACAGCATGGCTTGCTAAGTGGCGCATAGGTCCACACACGGGATCCGAACAGGCAAACCCTGGGCCACCGAGGTGGAACGTGTGAACTTAACTGCTGGGCCACCGGGCTGGCCCCTGTGTCTGTTTAATGAGCAGCTGGATGGATGGATGGACAGACAGACTGTGGAAAACATAGTAAAACCCCAACCTGCTCCAAGCTTAGTCTCTTGAACCCTACATGTCTTTTTGTTGTTGTTGTTTTTAAGGAGGATTAGCCCTGAGCCAACTGCTGCCAATCCTCCTCTTTTTGCTGAGGAAGACTGGCCCTGAGCTAACATCTGTGTCCATCTTCCTCTACTTTACATGTGGGATGCCTGCCACAGCATGGCGTGCCAAGCGGTGCCATGTCCACACCCGGGATCCGAACCAGTGAACCCCGGGCCACCGAAGTGGAATGTGCGCACTTAACTACTGTGCCACCAGGCGAGCCCCTACCCTACATGTCTTGATCATATCAGGGCCCTGTGTGTGCCCAGCCAGCTCCTAAGCCCAGGAAGGGAAACAAACTAATTCACCAAAGCCCCACCATATACCAGGCACTTTCCCTCATCTCATTTAATTCCTACGACAGCCCTAAGGGAAAAGTACTATGGAGGACCCCCACCTCACAGGTGAGAAACTGCTTACTCAGACAGGTTAAGTGAATTGCTCATGTCAGTGTCAGAGGTAGGACCTGAACCCAAGGCTGTCTGATGACAAAACCCTTATGTCACACTGTTTCTGGTAGGCGTCATGTCACCCCTCTCCAAGCCTCCTGCCTGTTCCCCGAAGAAGGAAATGATTTGGTAGTTCCCCCAGGGAGGTTCCCCTCTGATGGTGAAGGATGCAGGTGGGGCGGGCAGGCACTGAGCTCAGAGAGCAGGAATGCAGGGAAGACAGGCTCCTGCCCAGGCTGGCCACCAGGAGGCAGGAAGTGAGGCACCTGGACAAGGGGTGGGGAAGAGGGGCCCTCCTCCACGGGACAGAGCAAGGGAGTGCCAAGGGAAGAGCTGGCGGAGAGGGGGTGCACAGACAGCACTCCTGGACGGGGAGCATGGGGATGCAGAGGCGTGAGGCAGAGAAAGGAAACAGGACAGAGAGCAGCACATCTAGCCTTAGCCCTCCTGGCTCTCGAAGCAGCTCCTTAGGTGGCAGCTCTAGACTAATGAAGACAGTGAGGCCGACAGAGGGCAAAGACACACAGAGAGACAGAGAGGACACACCACAGAGAGAGTGGGACACCCAGACAACGTGGACAGAGCCTGCACAATGGCAAGAGACAAGACACATTCTTTCCTCTCTCTCTCTCTCTCTCTCTCTCTCTCTCTCTCTCTCTCTCTCTCTCTCTCATACTCTCAGGAAACAGACTTCCTGGGATCTGGAACTCTACACAGACACAGACAGACAGACACACACACACACACACACACACACACACATCCTCAGGTATGCCTGCGCACGGAGCCTGGCACCCCCTCCAAGGCACGGACAAAGCCTCAGAGACGCACACACAGCACTCAGAGACACAGTGCCCCCAGTATATTTATATGGCCTCCTCCAGCGCACTTCTGCCCTGCCCCTCTGGGCACTCCTTTACCAGGGCCCAGGGAAATTCCAGTTAACAGCAGCGACAGTTAATGCTGTGTTAGGCACAGCTAAACACTTTAAACACATCAGTCCATTTCATCTTCACCACAATCCCATGAGGTAGATATTATTACCCTGTTTTACAAATGAGAAAATAGATTCAGAAACATTAAGACACTTGCTTAGGTCACACAGCTGACAAGTAGCAAAGCTGGGGTTTGGAGCTGCATCCGTGCGACAGCCTGTACCTGCACTCTGCTACCTTAAGGGGGCAGCCTCCTGGGTCTCCTCTCCTGGAGAGATCTGGGCTGGAGGCTGGGGAGTGGGCAGGAAGGACGAACCCTGGGGGATGCCTGACTGTGGGGCTGGGCCAGAAGGGGCCCTTAGGGAGAGGCATTACTCCTGGCTTGGACAGAGCTGAGCCAGCTGTGGGAGGGAATGAACTAGGAGGCGGGCAGCCTGCTCCAGCGGTCCTCAGAACCTGGGCCACAGGCCCTTGGCAGCAGGGCATCGGGGCCAGGCCAGGGGCCTCTGAGGGTGATAAAGCTGGGAACCCAACCGAGACTGCAGATCTGAAGGAGCTGTCTGGCCCGGTTGGCAGCCATTGTTCCCAGCCTCCAATCAGGAGCACCTACTTCCTGTTATTTTAGGCGGCAGGAAATGACCCCATGCCGCAGCCCGGGGCCCTCCCTCGGCCCCAGCAGGGCTGCCCACAAGGAGGCCTACATAGTAAGGGCAGAGGCCCAGCCTCAGGCCAAGGCCTGAGGATGCCCCATGGGCTGGTCTGTCACCGCTGCCCAGGTCCAGGGCCTCCTTCTGGTCCCACCTGCTCAGACTCCAACCTGGCAGGAGGCAAGGCGAACCTGCTCAACCTCTGCCTGCCAGAGAAAAGATCATGGAGCCCCCAAGACCAAGATGCCCACAGAAGACAGTCACGCAAGGGAAGTAAGCCAGAGTCTGTCACTAGCCAGCTTAGCCATGATAATTCAGCATAGAGGTTTGGAGGCTTTAGAATCAGATGGCCCTGGGTTCATATCCTGACTCTCCCAGTTCCTAGCTGTGTGACTTTAGGCAAGTGACTTTGCCTCTCTGTGCCTCCTCTGTCAAATGGGGATAACATTAGTCCCTACTCATAAGATTGCTTTAAGGATCAAATGAGACAACGCATCTGAGTGTTGAGCATTGTGCCCGGCACAGAGAAGGCCCTTAATAAATAGGAGTAAGAAATAAATTGGTTCTCCAGGGAGTCTATTCCTGGCCCATATCTCCTCTTAAATTGGCGAGCAGTGCTAATAGGAGAAGCAATACTGTGTTCTCTGCCCCGTACCGTGCTCTCTGCTCCTCTCAGGGCAGAGCTGCAGCTGAGAAGTGACGGAGGAGATGCTGAAGGCTGTGCCCTGGGGTGCCAGGCAGAGCTGCCACTGCCAACAAAGCTGCATTATCTGAGCCTGGCCCCTTGGCTCCCTTACTGGCCCCAAGGCCCAGCAGGAACCCAGGGACATGGCTCCCAGCTGCTTGCGGCCTACCATCCGGGCTTGGTAAGACCTGAGACCTGCCCTGACTGCCTGGAAATGCCACCACTCCAGTCTGCGCCCTGCTTTCAGCTCCTCCCCCTCTCCCTCAGCCCCGCCCACCAACACTGATGCCCATCCTGAGGGGCAGGGCAGGGGAACTGGTCTAGTGCCCCTTCCTCCTCATTTGCATATGCGTGACTGCATACTAGGGGCTCATTAGAGGTCTCATTACTGGGCCCACCAGCCCCAGGAGGGATGGAAGCTGTCAGCGGAAGGTGCCAGCCAGGCTGGCTGCTGTATGTAGAGTGGCCCACTGTGCCAGTCTCACCAACTTCTCGTCATCCTTTCAGGTCCACCTTAAATGCCGCCTCCTCTGTGAAGCCTTCCACAAGAAGAGCCCAATTATACCTGGGTTTTCCTGCAGTGAACAGCCTGCGTCTGCCACTGGGCCGGCAGCTCCCCAAGGGTAGCCACTCTGATTCACTTCTCTGCCATCTGCATAGCCCGCACCAAGCTGGCCACACGGCGGGCATCGGCATGGGTGTGCCGGCTGGCTAGCTGGACCCATCTCCTGTGTCTCTCTCCTACTCCCACTACCCCACTCCAAGTACAGGGGACCCCTCTTTTCCCCAGACACACCCTGGCTCATGTCCTTCTAGAATTCCCCTCCCCCTTGCCCTCTGTCCCACATTTACCTCCTGAAGTTCTCATTAGTCACACCTCTTTCTCAGGTCTCCGGAGGAACGAAAAATAATAACATCCAAAACCAAATAGTGTTTACTGAGCATGAACCACATGCCAGGGACTAGGCTAAGAGTTTTGTGTGTTCATCTAATTTAATGATCCCAATGTCTCTGTGAGATCATTTCTAGCATTATTCTCATTTTGTAGATGGGAAAACTTAAGATTTAGGTTAAGCAACTTACTTGAGGTCACAAAGCAGTAAATTATGGAGACTTAAACTGTCTGACTCCAGAGTCTCTGCTCCTAGGTAAAATGACTCCCAATTTCTGTCCCCGCCTCCCCCATATTTCGTACCTCCCTGCTGGCACCGGTTCCGATGAGCACAGCCATAATGACGGTAATGATACTGTACTGCGGGTGTTTGGGTGCCAGCTTCCTTCAGGTACATCATTTCTAACCCTCACATTAACTCCACCAGGTTGATAACACTACCTCCATTTTCCAGGGGCATAAACTGTGTGTGGAGGAGGCAAGTCAGTTGCTCCAGTCCAGTAGCCAGTAAATGGCTTAGCTTTCCATCCTGGGCTCTCCATCCTAGTCTTCTGACCCAAAAGCAGATGCCACACTGGTCCCCTACTCCACACTGCCTCCTGTTAATGCTGTTTGCAAAGGGAACTCAAAGAGAACAGGGATCACGTCATGCACACTCAGAGTCTCAGACCCATGTCTCAGACTCTCACAGGGCTCATGCAGTGGGCATGACTTTTATTCCCAGGAAGCCCTTGGTTCATAGGGAGCCCCTATCACCTTCAACTTCTGTGTAGGGACCAGCCACCACTCCAATCCAGGTACTCAAGTAACTCTATCTAGACCCCTGTGTACAGAAAAGTCTTCCTAATCCAGGACCTTGTATGCAGGCCCCATGCAGGCTCCCCAGTACATCCCATGCATGCCCTCATATTTCGTCCAGCATCCCACTCAAGTGCCCTAATTATAAACTAGCCACCCACTCGGGCCCTCATCTATGGCCCAGTCACCACCCCCATTCAGGCCCCATGGAACACACCATTGCCAGGAAGCCTCCGGTGCAGAGGGCCAGGAAGCACATGCAATGGACTCAGGACCTCCCTCTCAGGCCCTCTCAGGCTCAACAGAGCCAAGACAGACCCAAGTGCCCTTGTTCAGCACGGCCTACAGACCTCCAAAGTGCACCAGTCAGATAGCCTCCCCTCTGTGCCCTCCAACTCCCACACCCACACAGTCCCCTCGAAGAACCGCAATGGCACAGGAGGAGCCCACCCACAGCCAAGCAGCTCCACCTTGTCCTGGGCTCTCCACAGGCACAGACACTGTTTCCTCCTAGGCCCATGCCCCAGGGGGTAGGGAGGTGACCCGGATTAAGTTCTAGGACTCCACCAGTTCTAGGACTCCACCGAGGTGTGGGGCTGGGGCCACCTCCCCCCTGAGTCAATGGGAGCAGGACTTGGGTCCTCAGTAATCATGCTCTTCCCTCCCCTTTCAGGAAGAAAAAGAAAGAGAAATCCCTCCCTCGAACACGAGGCCCAACCAGAAACCTGTCCCCACCCCCTCATCAGCTGCTCCCAGATCCGAATGGGATTTGCAGAAGTCCTGGGCACTGGTGGTTGGTGGGGTGAGGGGAGGGCAGGGGCGCTTTGATGGTCTGGGGCCTGGAGAGTGTGTGAGTGTGTGTGTGTGTGGAAGAGGGGAGATAGCCAAGGCCTCGGGGTGAAGAATGATGTGGCAGGTCCCTAGAGTGCCGGCCTTGAGCCTTCACCTCATTCTCCAGGGCGAGACTCAGGCGCAGAGAGGTTGGGGAGGAGGGCGGCAGAATAAGCAGATTTACTTCTGGCCCCTTCTTCCTCAAATCGGGCTGGGTGGGCTCTGGAGGAGGCCAGGCTGCAGGGGAGGCGGCCCACTCCCCAGCTCCCGCCCTCGCCCCAAACAATGCCGCCTCCCCCTCCCCCTCGCCTTTATCCGGCGGGTTACTTGGCAGCCGCCGCTAGAGACCTCCCCCTCCCCTCCCCTCCCGGCCGGCCCGAAGCAGCAACAGGCCCTTTGCGCGGCAGCTGGAGGGATGGGGTGGGGGCGAGGTCTGGGCCAAGGCCTAGGCTTCGGTATGCTGGGTTCCAGGCCTGAGAATCTGCACCCCCAACACACACAGTCAGGCTGGGGTCAGATGCGCCCACCCGGGATGAGGAGTTTGACACACGCCTCAGCTCCGTAGAAAAGGATCTTCAGGGCCCGGGGTGGATCGGGAAGAGGGGTGGGGGCGGGGAAGCCGAGGTGGCACTGGGCTGGGGCGGAAGGGTCACCGAACAACTCTGGAGCGGGGTCCCTGCAGATCCCGCCGCCCAGTGCCCGGGGTGGGGGAGGGGGCAGCTGTCAGAAGATGCGTCGGTGGCCCTGGAGGCGCCGCCGCCGCCGCAGCCTTTATTTTTAAACTTCCAAGTGGTGAGAGGGCGCGGCGGGGGAGGGGTCCTCGCTCCGCGGGCCGGCCTCATCCTCGGCCTCCCCGAGGCTCCTCGACCTCCCCGCCGTCTCGCTTCTGCCTGGCTCCCGGCATACCTGGGGGTGCGCCGACACCCGGCTCCGCATGTGGGCCGCTCTCCATGGCTGCGGCGTCACTGGGAGGACTTGTGGTCTCAGCGGCGACGGCGGCGGCGGCCAGCGGCCAGGACTGGGGTCCCGCGGCGCATCACGCCCGGGCCGGCCCGGCGGGCAACGACTCGGAGGCGGGGGCGCTCAGGGGAGGGTGGAGGCTGGCGCGGCTGGTGGCCTGCGAGGCTCGGCGTCGCCAGCCGCCCAGTGTGTCTCGGCTGCGGCTGCGATCCTGCTCCTGCCCCGCGCCGGCCCAGTCCCGGCCGCGGCCCAACCCTATTGTACCGCCCGGGCTGGGCCCTGCCTCTCCGCCGGCGCGTACCAAGTGCGACGCGGGGAGGGCGGCCCCCGCAGCGCCCGGGGCTTGCGACGCCGCGCGCCCGCCCTGCACGCCCGCCGCGCCCCCCTCTGGAGCGCGGGGCCTCGAGCCTCCCGGCGCCTCTTCTGTGGTCGCGGCGGAGGGGCGCCAAGGCTCCCAGAGGACGTCCGTCGAGCTGCCTCCCCCTGCGGCCGCGCGTTGGTATGCGCCGCAGCGCGAGAAGACTATGTAGGGAGCGCTCTGGTGACTCACCCGCCACTAGGACTGGGGGGAATGGGGGGGAGCGGGAGTGGAAGCCCCCAATCTCACTCTGGGGCCTGGGAGCTCCAGCTCTTGGGGCCTTGGCGGCAGCTTCAAATATAAATTCTCTCCCAAACCCACCTCAAGCAAAACCCGCCAGGGAGACATGAAGGAGAGTCACAAGGAGACCCTTAAAAGGTCTCCCTGGTTATGGCTGGGATAGGATGCCGCCCGGGAGCCTTGCTGCTGCCCTTCCTCCAGCATCCTATGGTTGGTGTCTTCTCTGCATCTCTGGGGTAATTATAGGCCTGCACCGCTGCTTTACCCAGGTCTCTAATCTGCTGGGTCCCTCCCGGCTCCCAGCTGGGTGGTCCTGGCCCTGAACCTCCCCCACCCTCATCAGCCAACCCTTGCAATCTCCCCGGAAGGATTTTCTCCCCTGTGGCCTATTGAAGGAGGGAATGAGCCCCTTCTGACTCCCCTCCCCCAAGGAGCCCTGCTTCCCAGCCCTCCGGAGTGGATCCCCCAATCCGCTGGTTAGTGCCAGCTGAGGTGGGGCCTCAAGCCAAGTCCGGCCGGCCTGGGCAGAGAGGGGAGAGCTTGCTGGGAAGGTGGATCAATGATGGTGCTGCAGAGATTGACAGAGAGGAAGAAGTAGGAGGCGCAGCTGGGCCCTGCCCACCCCATCCCTGCCCTTTGTCCTGACCTCCAGAGGGTCAGTTCTCTAGTTCTCCATTGTGCAGAGATTAGACCCAGTAAGATGCTGTCCGCCTGCTCCCCTTTCCCGCCAGAGTCTCCTTTCTTTGAGCAGCTCCAGAGAGCAGCCATTTCAAGAAACAAAAGGGTCTGGGTCTCAGGCAACCTGGGAGCAGCCTGTCCTGGGAGGTGGGAGTAGTTGGGGGCCTCAACTCTCTTGGGAGTGCCTGGGAAGGGAATAGTGCCCCCTCAGACCCATCATTAGAAAAAGATGGTGATAGAAGGCCTGCAACTGGAGCTGGTAACTTTAAGCTAGTGTCTTAACTTTTCTGAAACCCAATTTGCTCACCTACAAAATCAGGAAAATAATAGTACCATGAGGCATCATGGGGTCATTGCAAAGGTTAAATAAGGCAATGCAGATGTAGTGCTTAGCACAGAGCCTGGCATATAGGAAGTGCTTAATAAATATGATGATGATGGGGCTTCAAGGTAACAGTGGATTAAGGTGAGGAGCACATTCCCATCATTGTCGTCAGCTATCCCATCTGCAGGAAGAGGGGACCACGTGGATGATGGAGTCCAAGACTGTCCTTTGCGGGGCTGGAGGCCTCAGGGCCTGCATTTTCAGAGCTGAACAGTCCCACCCTGAGCCAAGCAGTGAGTAGACTCAGAATTCATGAATGGAACCCAACAGGGACAGAGCCCTCTGCGATAGTTTCCCCCCACCCCACACCTGATCTTGTAACTGCAGGATTAAAGACATGTAGGTGCAAATAGTGAGACACTCTCATTGGCTAGAGCTCAAAAATAGTGGAGGAGAAAATGGTAGCTCAAGATGAAAAGACAGGCCAGGGATGGTCTATATAGGAGGATTCGAAGGTCAGCTGACATCGTGATCTACATGACGTAGACAGTGGGGAGCTGTTGAAGGTTCTTCAGAAGGGGAAGGGGGACAGTGCTCTAGAACTGGAAAGCCTTCGTTGTGTCCAATGATCTGGGATTGACTCTGAAGAGCTCACTGCAAAGAGACAGTGTGTGGTATTAGCCTACATCAGGTTCTCAACCAGAGGCAATTCCCCCCCCCCCGCCAGGGGACATTTGACAATGTGTAGAGGCACTTTTGGTTGTCACAACTGTGGATGTTACAGGCATCTAGTGCTTAGATGCCAGGGATGTCCTTTAACATCCTACAATGCACAGGACCATCCCCAGAGCACAGAATCATCAGGACCCAAATGTCAGTGGTGCCAAGGTTGAGGAACCCTTCCGTAGATTGAGGGTGGAGACACTTGCACCCCCTCACAAGATGCTACTGGTTGGGACCACAGGGCATCTGGGAGCTAGGCAACTTGATGGACAGTTCTCCTGGCCAGCCTCAGAAGGCTTCCTGCACAGCTGATGGGTCCACAGTGAGTCCTGGGAGGATGACTGACAGGGAGCTGGGAGAGCACAGTGTCCTGTGATTGATATAGTCGGAGTAGACAGACGGAGTGGCCTCCTCTTCATTTGCCCCTGACTGACCAGGATCCCTGGCAGATTCCAGGCCCCAGAACCTGAGAGGGTTTAGAATGGGTGTCTCTGTGTTTGAGGCTGCATGACAGTGTGCCCCACAGTGCCCTGCAAATGTTGGATATCCCAAAGAAGGAGCAACTGGGGCACTTGCAACATCAGGGGCTGCCTGTCGCTTCCCCTGTGCCTCCCCTTCCGCCTGGGGCAGTCCCCTCCCCCTCCACAGAAACTGGCAAGAATGAGCCATTAGTCTCACCGGGAGGCTGGGCTGGCACCAGGGGGCAGGTCACTGACTGGGGATCAGAAATACGTCTCCTTCTTGATCCCCTTATGGGGAGGGCAGGAGCCAGAGTGTTTAGGTTTGGTGGGGCTAGGTCCAGGATGAACCTGATGGGGGGTGAAGGAAATCACTGGGAGATTTGACAGACAGATGTGAATCAGGACCTAGGCCCTGGAGGCGGCCTCCACACCCACAAAGTAGGAAGTGGGAGGGGCCTCATGGTGGGGGCAGCAGAGAGAACAGACACCGGATTCTCCCTGCCACCCCATGAACAAGGTCCTGCAGCTGGAAGGGGTCTCTAATCCAGTCTGGCTGTGCTGTAGCCTCCAGGGCTCACTCCCTGGGGCGGGGGTGGGGAACGTCCTCAAGGGCGGTGGTGGCACCAGGTGCAATAAGGCCCCCCTCCCTCCAGCTCTCAGGGAGAGAGAGGAACAGAGAGGGATTGGAGGAGGAGGAACTCAGATCTAGGACTAAAAAGGTTCAACCCTTTGGGTTCCTGGGAGGAGGTCCTTGTCTAGAGTCCCTACTCCCTGCTAGGGATAGGAAGCTGTCCTTGCTGTGCTGTTTTCTAGGGAGAAGGAGATGAGGGCGGGGAGGGGGTGCCCAGTGTCCCTAAATGTCCTGGCCCCAGGGGTGGTGGAGAGGGATTGGGATTTGGGAATGATGGGAACTGTACTCAGAGCCCTTGGAGCAGCTAAAGAACTTTTAAATTCCCATCTGAGCAAGGAGGAGACCCTACAGATCAGCCTGAATGGACCCCACCCCACTCTTAATTCAGGACTGATGACTCTACAAGGAGGAGTCCCAAAGAAAAAGACGATGCCAAGAGGAGGGATCACAGGCAAAGGAAGAATCTCAGAGGTTGTAAGACAGGCAGAGAGAGGCTCCGCCTCCTGTCTCTCCAGAACTGCCCTGCCTGACAGCAGGCTGGGTGGGGTTGGTGGCTGGCCGTGACTGTGACTCAGGTTTCTGTGGGCAGCCAAGGGCAGCCGGCAGGGAGGAGCCCAGACCGACAGGCCAGCCAGCTGCAGCTTTCACCTCAGCTGTCCTCTCTCTTGGGAACGCAGGAGCCTCCTCTCTAGCTGTGCTGGCTTCTGGGGGCTAGCTGACCCCTGCTTCCCCCTCCAACACACACACAACCCACCCTCATGTTCCTTCCCAGAACCCTCAGCCCTTGGCCCTGTCTCCCAGCAGCACTGACGCAGGAGGGAGAGTCAGGGGTCACTGACTCTAGGGAGGCCCCAGTCTGTGCCCCAGGGTATAATAATGATTGGTCTTGCACCCTGAGGGAGAGACTGGGGGAATCTCGGGCACTGGCTTTCAGCCTGAGCAGTCTGGGCCCCCCAGCCTTCCCCAGCCTGGTTGGCTCATGTCTGGGCAGGCTGGTTGTCATGGTGAAAGCTAGGGGCTAGAATTCAGCTGCTGCAGAGTCAGGCTACCAGACTAAGTGAAAAGAGGGTGCTCAGGGACCCCCCCACCCCTGCCTCTTCAGAACTGACCAGTCAGGGAGGCATGGCTGGAGCTGGAACCAAAGAGCTACAGTCAGGGACTGTAGGACTTCCCCTTGGTGGTGGGTAAGAAAGTGGCCAGCACATTCCCCTTGTGTTTTGGGGGACTGTTTGTTGGGCTGTGTTTTTAGAGAGTGGCTGGAAGAAAGGAAATACATGTTCACTTTGTGCCCAAGTGCTCCGCATTCATGTCTCACCAATCTTCACAGCAACTGAGGGAGATCCAGTAACTTGCCTAAAATGGCAAAGCTGGGATTAAAATCCAAGACTGGCTGCCACCAAAGCTGATGAACTTTCTTTTCTGGGAACCAGGCAGTATAGTTGTTCTAGGGGAGGCAGAGGGAGAAAGTGACCTGGACTTTTTCTAACAGACTGGATATTCCATCAACAGGGCACAGGTGGTAGGATGTAGATGCTGGCTGCGTTTGGGGTTCGGGGACAGATGGCAATTTGAAGAGAAAGCCACTAGCGAAGGGCTTGACATATAGTAGGTGGTCATTAAATATTTTTGTAATGAAGAACCCAGATCTGCATTATGAGCGATAGCTAGTTTTCTGGGACACCCTAGGAGCTTCTGAATCTGAATCGCAGCAACAGCGGAAGAAGCTAGTTCGAAAGAGGGACTTTCCAAGACCAACCCCAGGGAGAGAGGAATTTGCGGAGCATCTTTGAGTGGGAGGTGGAGGGGTGGGGAGGAACCAAAAGCGTGTGCACGATACAGGATTACCGCAAGATGCGGACGCCACCCAGCGGCCAGAATGCAGCCTGGGGGAGCCAGGCTCTACGAGTCAGCCGCGCGCGAAGCTCTCTGGGAGTTGTAGTCTGGCTGAACTAAGGGGCGGTGCTGCCAGCGGGGCTGTTGGGTGTTGTAGTCTGATGTTTGTTGGGCGGGAGTTACGCTTGTCCACTACACCACGAGTCCCGTGGTGCCTCGCGGCAGGCCGCGCAGGCGCGGTGAGTCGGCGCCGGTCAGGGCTGGAAGCTCCGGGGCCGTGGCTTGGTGGAGCGGTGTGAGGAGGGGTCGCCGAGTGGGTCTGTGGCGAGGCGGGGTGGGACGGCCGGCACCATGTCGAGGCAGGCGAACCGTGGCACCGAGAGCAAGAAAATGGTAAGTGGGAGCGCGTGACCTCGGCGGGAGGGGCGGAACGACCCGTTTTGGGGAAGGGGCCCGGCGCGGGACGCGAGGCGGGCGCAGGGGGAGAGGCGGCCTCTCTGAGCGCTGGGAGGGGTGGTTCCGCGGGAAGGAGGAGGAGGCTGCCCGGCGGGTCATCCCGGGGGCGTCCGGGCCTGAGGCCGGGGGGAGGGCCGCTGGAGTAGCTCAGAGACCCCCTCCCCGAGGCCGGAGTGCAGCCTTGTGCTGGGTCAACAACAACGACGGTAGTAACAGTAACTACCCCGCATTGCCCTCTTGCTGTGTGTTGGGTCCTGGGCCAACGACTTTACGTACATTCTCATTTAATCCGCAAAGTAATCCTCTCAGGTGGATAGCGTTATCGCCCTTTTACAGCTCCGAGAGGCTGCCTAACTTGCCCGAATTTACAGTTAGGAAGAGTTAGGATTTGAACCCACGTCTCTCTCAACTCCAGAGCTAATGCCTCAGACTAGTAGACTATTCTCTCTCGCGCACTGTGCCTTGGCATTGTAAGAGACACTCCCATAGTGGTCTTGCCAGAAAGGAACTGGGTATCGTGGAGTAAGAGGTGGGCCAGGGTAGGCAGTGAGTGGTGCCCCTCTGGTGAGAGATGGGGCAGGGGCGCCCCCTTCTTGTCCTGGGAAGAGGGAGACACCGTATAGTCCCATGAAGTTCGGCTGCTAGTGGGGGCTGGGCCTGCAAAGTAAGGTGGATGACATTTTTCTCCAAGCTCGGGGGACTTCTTGCCAGATGTTCCTTTTCTTTGGCATATTCTTCCCTCCTCCAGAATTGCCCATGCTTTGTTTTCCTGTTTAAGAACATAGTATAGGGGGTTGCAGGCAGGGCAGATCAGGGGCCCTTTGTTGACACTCTGCTCTAGAGGGGATGGTTACACTTCCGCTCGCCTTTCCGTCTTACACCAGGAACAGCCAGCAACCATGGGCTGCAAGAGGCCCTGTTACTCCACAGAAGTAGTTAACTTTTTCTCTCTCAGACCCCGTTTGAGAAGCTGATGATACCTGTGGATCTTCTCAGAAATATTAAATAGACAAACATACACACAGACATATGCTTACATTTTGGGGGCATTTGTGGAGCCCCTGAAGATACTTCAAGGGTCGCAGGTTAAGAATTCCTATTTTGGAGGAAATAGAGTTTGAAAGAATAAGAGAAGAAGAGAATATTTTGCTAGGAAACAGTAACATGTAGGGGCAAAGCATGGGCATTGGTTGGAATTCTGTCTTACTCGATTGGTCCTCAATTTCTTTTTCTGTAGAGTGGGGACAATGATGCCTACCTAGGATTAAATAACAGTGTAAAATAAATGGGCCGTGGTAAATGCTTATTTCCTGCTCCTTTTCCTAAGATGTGAGCAGATAGGAGAGGTCTTCCTGCTTAGTTCTCGTATCTTGCTCGTGTTTTGTACTTTTTTTTCCTGGAATCAATATTGAAATCTTTAATACCACTTGAGCAGGAACCTGCAGGCTCCATCTCCAGTCCCGTTATGCACTTAGCTTTAGCGAAGTGAGGGGGTTAGGAAGGGGCAGCCGTACACGCCTGCCTCAAAGCTTTTGCAATTACTGGAGTCTCTGCTTGGAACTTCCTTCCCACAGATAGTCACTGAGCTCCTCCTCACTTCATGCACAGTTTCAAATGTCACCTCCTCAGAGAGGCCTTCCCTGACCACCTGACTAGTTCTCTATTCTCCTACTCTAGTGTTTTTCATAGCACTGTCTTATTTCATGTTAATTATTTCATTCAAATTATATATTCACTTGCGTATTTTCAGTCTCTCCCATGAGAATGTAAACTCCACAAGAGCGGGGATTTGTTGTGTGTGCTGCTCCGTTCCCAGCATCTAGAATGATGCCTGGGCCTAGGCAGTCTGTATTTATTGAATGAATGGTGTGACAGTTTGAGTGCATCCTCGAACTGGTGCCTGCTTGGGGCTTGTCACATGATGATCTTTTTGGCCACAGGGTTTTGACATGCTCATCTCTCTAGGTGGAGAGTCTTCCCCTCTAGCAGCCTTCTTTCCAATCAGCCAACCTTCTGCTAATTGCTCTGTTCCCTGTTAGCCTTCCAAGACTTAAAGGTTGATATGCTCAGGTAGCTAGATCTCTGCCTTTAGTCTGTGCAAACAGAAACAGCCCCTTTGTCTAGCAGAGTTTTCCTGAGCCCCAGCTGTATGGAGAGCTCTATTCTAGGTGCTGTGGGAAATGCAGAGATGACATCCTAGTCTCTGACCTTGAGAAGCACGTACTCTGTAAGAGAGACATACACAGCACAGGGGTGTAGTCCCGTCTGGGATTGAGTCCTGGCTTCAGTGCTTGCTTTCTGTGTGACCTTGGACAAGTTTCTTCATTCTTCTAGCATCAATTTCACCATCTTTTAAAAATAAATAAATAAATGAAGTAAAGATAGAGGCTTGGTTGAGGTAATGCATGTAAAGCTAGCAGTGTGGCCATGCACCTGCAACACAGTTGACACGTAGTAAATGTCAGCTGGCATCTTCATTAGTAAAAGTATTCGCCTTCGTGTATCTGTGTAGTGTTTGGTTCTTAAATACCGGGGACAATCAGGCCTGCCCTTCTTTTGTGTCTTGTTACTGGTAACCCACCCCCAGCCTCTCAGTTCTCCAGAGCTCAGGTGAGTTATTCCATAAGTAGCAGCTCTCAGTCTCCGTGACAGGAGGCTGGAGAAAAGAGAGGGGGCTGGACTCAATCCTATTACTGATCTTCCTTCCCCAGCTGCTGGGGGGCAGTCACACTGGCTTACTTGTTTTGACATAAATAGTAAGTGTGACTCTTGGAGCATTAGCTCCAAAGATCAGCCCCCTTAAGGAAATCTGATGTTTGGTTTGGGGCACTAGCTGAAAACCCTTTTGAAAACATCAAGTGCAGTAGCTCGCCTGAATGTAGGCTTGGCTTAACTTACTCTTCTAGGCTTGTGCCTGAAGTACTTGGAGAAGTATGTGGAGATCATGTTGGCTATGCCAATATGAAACTGCTCCTGTCATTTCTTGATCTGCAAAGCATCTTCAAGGCTATTGACTTATTAGCTCCTCTCAACAACCCTGTGATAGGCATGACAGATTTTACTGTTGTTTCTATGTGAGGAGATTGAGGCTTAGCAAAGTGAAATGACTTACCTTAAGTCTCAGCTAGTAAGTGGCAAGGCCAGACTCAGAATCAGGTCTTCTGCCTACAAACCAAGTATTCTTTTTATCTGCCTTATTAATTGTTAGAAAGTTCTTTACATTGATTCAAAATCTCCCTCCTTGAACCTAGATCACAGTGCTCTCTGTGAACCAGTTTAAGAATAAAAATAACAATATCCTGAGTATGTAGCATGCAGCAGGTGCTCCAGAAACATTATCTCTTTGGTATCTCACAGTAACCCTGAAGGGCAGATAATATTGTTACCGTGGTACAGATGGGAAAAACTGAGGCTTGAGATTGAGCAGTGGTTTAGGATCACACAACTCTTTTCAGGACAGTGCTCCACTGTAAGAAAACTGATGAGTCTCCGTTACTTAACCTGTTTAACTGGGGGTAAATTGTGTTTGTTCTGCTAACTTTTCTTGGTTGTTCTGAGGATCAGTGAGAAACTGTGAAGACATTCTGAGAGTTTTATAAATGTTAATAACTATTATTCTTAAACATAAAACAGTCTGAAAGTAGAAGTGTTGCAGAAGAGATTCACGTTTTCATTGGGAGGGAGAATGTGGTGCTTTTGTTTGGTGAAGAAACTGGACTGGGTGAATTAGCTGACCTTTAAGGTCCCATGGACGTTCGTTATAAGGGTCAGGAGGACTGAAAACCCAGATCTTCACACTCTGCGACCTCCTGTTACTTCTCTGCGCTTCCTCGTCTGTTCTCTCTTTTGTTCACTCCTCTCTAATCATGCTGGACTCCTTACTGTTTCTCAGATATGGCAAACATACTCCTATCTCGGGGCCTTTATGCTTGCTGCGTAGAATTTTTTCCAAGCTGTCTTCATGGCTTACCCTTACCTCCTTCAGGTCTTTGCACAATTATCGCCTTAATGAGGCCTTCTCTGACTACCCTATTTAAAATTGACACCGCCCCCCCCATGCACATATGAACATGAATACTGCCTAATCTCCTTTTGTGTTTTTTTTTTTTTTGCAAACCATGTATTCTGTTTATTTGGTTTATTATCTGTCTACCTCCTATTAGATAGTCCCTGATACATAGTAAATGTTGCATAATGATTTTTTTCTATACATAGCCCTACACCTATTTTTAAAGCATGAAGATCTTTAAGTTGTATATTTATGTTGCATGCTGTTCCAAGTAGGCTTGGTTCACAATTGAAGATGGAGACAGACTTGCAAATTAAGAGAGGGTGTGGAGAGCCTGGGTCAGGGATCTCATTCTCAGATCCCAGGCATTTTGATTCTGTGACCACAGACAGGTCTATCTGCTAGGACCTTGGTTTTACTTATTGGTAAATTGGGGGCTGCTGCCTGGATAAGGTGCTTGATAACATCACGATGTGCATGTTATTTGGCATCATGGTGGGCCGAGGCTCTTGGAGTCTCCATCCAAGGGCTCATGAATAATGGAAGGAAAGCTCTCCTGATTTAATGCAGTGGTGCCAACCCTGTGGATTGGTAAGTGCTGGATTGTCTCCATCCATTCATGCCCAAGCCATTCTAGTGCCAAACCCTTAACTTTACTAAAAAATTATTTTCCTCCTTAGTAGTTTCCCCTTAATTGCCGTATTTGGTAAATGGTCTCTTGGAGACACCCTGATTTGACTGTTTTAGTTCAGTTCAAAGAGCTTCTTGATTGCAAAACTGATTTTCTTTGACTCCCTAGTGCAGCTAAGCTTTTTTGTTTGTTTTTTTAGGCGGGGTTATTAATATTGCAGTTGTGACTAACAGTGGATAGAATGACCATTGGCTTAGAAACTCTTGGTTTTTGTCCCCCAAAATTACTTTTGTCAATAAACAACTGTTTGTCTTTGGGCAGATTACTTAACCGTTCTGAGTCTCAGTTACTTCATAAAATGAGATTAATTCCTGCCCTTTCTGCCTTACACAGTTATTGTGGGGTGGAAAATGAGATGAAAAATAGAATGCAGTATGTAAGCAGAAGGCACTCACATTATTATTCTTGCAGTGACGTCACCACCAGGCCGTTCCTTAACATTACTTGGACTTTCTTCCCCAGGAGACTTAAAGACAAAGGTGCTCTGCTCCAAGTTTGACAAGCCTCCATTTGGAAGGGAGTGGTTGGGTGGCAATCTTGATTTTTCACCCTTATTTCTGTGTAAATCCTTTGGTCCAAATGTACTGTTAACATGTTTCTTACTTTAACTCTGATAATGCCTTTCCCTTCACCTGCTGCTTTCATTTTGTAACCTTAGTATTTGCCATTCCTTTCATCTTCCACATCTCTCTGTTTCTTGGTAGGCAGGTGACAGGCTTCTTTATCTGAGAGTTTCTCTGATTTTAGCTCTGGTCGTAATAGAAACCAGTCCAGGTCAGTAGTGTGTTTCAGGTACACAAAAGAGTATATTGCTTTCAGAGTTACTCACTTTATGGAAACATTTTAGCTATGTGTCAAGAGGAACAGTATTTTTTCCATGCTGATGACTTAGGAGAGGGGTTATCAGTGCAATGGTCTTCAGCTAAGACTGACTTCCTTCCTGATTGACTGGGCCCCTGGGTCCTCTGCTGCTCCTAGTTGGGACCCTGGGAGTGCAGTTTAACTCTAGGCCAGGACACGCCACATATGCTAAACTTTGGAGAAGCCATTGGTCACTCCTGCCAACCCAGGGACTAATTTGTAAATGTCTGTTTTGGGTCCTTCACAGTATCTAGTGAATGACTACTGCTGCTCCCACATCAGATTCTGGTGACCCAAGCTTAGACTTGGCAGCTATGGTGGGTCCAGGGTTGGCAGAAGCCCACCTTGGTGTGTTAAAAGAGTGACTGCTCAGTGCATGAGGTGCCTTTTACAGCCTTTGATAGTGGGTCTAGCTGCAGCTCTGCCACGTTGACCCTAGAGGGCCAAATCTCTTGGCCACTCCACAGTGAATGATATTCTTTCCCACTAGACACAGGTGACCTTCCTTTGAATTCTGACAGTTTCATGGAGGCTGATCCAGACTCTTACCAAACTTTCTCTTTTGTGCAGTTTGGTCCTGACTGCCTTTTGAATCTCTTTTAGAGCTCTGAGCTCTTCACCCTGACCTATGGGGCTCTGGTCACCCAACTATGCAAGGACTATGAAAATGACGAAGATGTGAATAAACAGCTCGACAAAATGTGAGTGAGCCCCTCTGTGGGAGAGACAAGAACGGGGCTTCCAGCACACTGAATCTACGTGGTCCTTTAGAACCCAGAACACGGTCTACTCTCTTTTTTTTTTTTTAAAGATTTAATTTTTTCCTTTTTCTCCCCAAAGGCCCCCGGTACATAGTTGTATATTCTTCCTTGGGGGTCCTTCTAGTTGTGGCATGTGGGATGCTGCCTCAGCGTGGTTTGATGAGCAGTGCCATGTCCGTGCCCAGGATTGGAACCAACGAAACACTGGGCCGCCTGCAGCGGAGCGCACGAGCTCAACCACTCGGCCACGGGGCCAGCCCTGGGTCTACTCTCTTATAACCAACATTTTGGGTAGTTTCCACTGAGGTCATTTAGTGGAATGTTTTGGGATTGTCCCCATTTTCCCTTTACCACAATAGCCTTATGTTCAGACATGAGACATTCAGACCCCATAGTATAGTCTGTTCTCTTTTCCTTCCCAGGGGCTACAACATTGGAGTCCGGCTGATTGAAGATTTCTTGGCACGGTCAAATGTCGGGAGGTGCCACGACTTTCGGGAAACTGCAGATGTCATTGCCAAGGTCATTATCTGGGGCCACCTGGCCATGCCGAAGAATTGTCATTGGGAGGCACTGCTTACCACTTTTTCCATGTCCCTTAGAGAGGCCTTTAATATTCCAAAATACTAGTTAGGCAGCTGTTTGAGCCAAAGCTACCACTTCCTGAGGGTTTGGGAATAGCACAGATTATGAAAAAGGGAGCAGTGGTTAGGAGCATCCCTGTGGATGAAAGCTCCACTGAACCAAAGCCAGATCCCTCCACCGCGAAGATGTAGCCGAGGAGCAGGGGGTTAGGAGCACAGGCTTTGGACTCCGACATACCTGCCTTCAAATTCTGGCTCCAGTACTTACTGGTTCTTTGGTACGTTACTTTTAACCTCTTTAATTACCGTTACCTCATCTTTAAAATGAAGAAAGTAAGAGCTACCTCACAGGGTTGTTGTAAGGAGTAAATGAAATAATGAATGTGAGCATTCAGGTAAAATTAATATATTTAACTTGGTGTGTATATAGTAACTGTTTGCTATTAATAATATTAGTGTTGCGTATTACAGCATTAATAATAAATGATGAGACACCTGTAGCTTTGTGGAGTCAGTTACCTAAAGGTTGGTTGTTTCTGTTGTGGAGCATGCTGGCCATGCCCAAATCCTAGAGAGGGTTGACAGTGGAGAGAGCTCTGTGAGGTTTGGAATTAGGATGGTAGACAGAAGGAAAGATGTCTGCAGAGTAATTCTGCCCCAGTAACCTGTATTCGCTTTCAAGAAGAAGTGTTCAGATAGCACAGAGAGAGGACGGGGAAGTAGGTTGGGGCCTCTCTGCGCTCAGGTGCTGGTTCAGGGCAGCCACCCCCGTCAGAAGATCAGTGCTCCCTTCCACTAAGAAGCGCAGGTTGGGGGGCCGGCCCAGTGGCACAGTGGTTAAGTGCGCACGTTCCGCTTTGGCGGCCTGGGGTTCACTGCTTTGGATCCCAGGTGCGGACATGGTGCCGCTTGGCAAAAAGCCATGCTGTGGTAGGCGTCCCACATATAAAGTAGAGGAAGATGGACATGGATGTTAGCTCAGGGCTAGCCTTCTTCAGCAAAAAGAGGAGGCTTAGCAGCAGATGTTAGCTCAGGGCTAATCTTCCTCAAAAAAAAAAAAAAACTGCAGGTAGACAGCAAGTTGTTGCCTAATTGCATAGATACCTTGAAGAAGAGGAGTGTGTAATTGTGCACAGATGCTTTTCCTTTTTGCCCCAAATACCTAAAGCTTCAGTGTCTTGCAGAGGCCACAGTTTTGTTCCCAAGCCACTTAATTCCTCCTTGCCAGTCCCATCACCTTCCCTCTTGTATAGGCCTTACTCCTCTTCCCCATAGTGCTGTTGTGTGTCCCTTGGCAGGTGGCGTTCAAGATGTACCTGGGCATCACTCCAAGCATCACCAATTGGAGCCCAGCTGGTGACGAATTCTCCCTCATTTTGGAAAATAACCCCTTGGTGGACTTTGTGGAACTTCCCGATAACCACTCATCCCTTATTTATTCCAATCTCTTGTGTGGGGTGTTGCGGGGAGCCTTGGAGATGGTGAGTGCAGCTCTTTACCTTCCGGGACACCTGAAATGTAGTAGGGGCTTGAAAAATGTTTGAGTGAAAGAGGGAGAGAGGAGAAAGATCTTTGGCTCACCCCAGTGCTTCGCTGTCTGAGATGGTGACACTGCTGAGTGTGGGATCCAAGTTGGACATCTCCACGTGATGATGATCCTCCCTACTAGGCTGAGAGATGGTGCTGTCAGCCCCTAAAGCCTAGGAACACTTTCCCATATTGGCTTATCTGGTGACAGTCTCATTCCTGGGTGTTCTTTGTGAAGTCTCTCCTTTTGGGTTGGGCTCCTGCCTTTTGCAAGCAAACGTTGGAGTTGGCAATCTTGTCCTTGTGGGAAACCAGCCCCCTTGTTTTGGCTGCTGGGGATTAGCCAGTTGTAGCCCCATCCCCAGTGGTTTCCCAGGGGCTGTGGCTAGGCAGCTGCCTCTTCATTTCCCCACTGTCCCCAGGTCCAGATGGCTGTGGAGGCCAAGTTTGTCCAGGACACCCTGAAAGGAGACGGTGTGACAGAAATCCGGATGAGGTTCATCAGGCGGATTGAGGACAATCTCCCAGCTGGAGAAGAGTGACCGTCCCCAGGACTTCAGGGTAGCCGACAGGAGCACTTGTGGGATCAGAAAGCCTCAGTGCTGCCTCTGTCCTCTAGAGCTCAGTGACTCTTTAACATGGATGTTATATATTCTTCTCACCTTGTTTCCATTCTCCGTGCTAATAAAGAACAGACTGTAACATAGTCCATTTACCCCACAAGTGTGCACATTCAGGAGGGAAATTCTTTGTTCCCTTTCCTTCCAAAGGGGCTGAATGTAGTCATCCTTGATTGGACTAGAAAGAGCTCAAACCATTTTACATTCCTGTTTGACTTTTCCAAAGCAAAACCCACTTTGACCCCTTTAAGAGGGAAGCCTGGCACGTCTGTCCATGGGCCTTCAGGAGCTGTTGGGAAATGGCCATAGGGAATCCAGGGTTGTGGGACCGGGAGAGGAGAGGCTGGGAGGGTGGATCAGAGTTGCTAGCTATAGTGTGACACGCTAGCGCTTGCCAGGATAGGGGAGCCGGTCGTGCCGGAAACACTGACTTCTGGGAAGCCACCCAGGTCTCTCATTCCTGCCTGCTGTTTGGAGGCAACATCTCCTCTTTTTACAGAGGGTTCATCCTTTTTTCTTACAGATTCTTCAATAAAGACACATTCTTGAGTGAAATCCCAATCATGTCCTGTTTTCTTTCTGCTCAGCCTTGGGAATTTTGTTGCAATGGGGTGAGGAGACCAGCTAAGTTCCTGGGCCCTGCCTTCATTTTACCTGGTCTAGGAATGGCTTCTCCCCACATACCAGAGTCTGGGAAACTTGGAGCAAATGAGGCCCCTTCAGAGTCATTTGTGGTCTGCTGTCTGTAGCAAAATCTACAAACAGACTATTATCCCAGACATACCTAAAATGGATGATCCTGGGCCCTTGGCCACCATGAGTTGGAAGGTTTGGCTAGGAAAGACCATTTTTAAACCCTGGTATTGGGGGGCCGGCCTCATGGCCAAGTGGTTAAGTTCACATGCTCTGCTGCTGCGGCCCAGGCTTTCACCAGTTCGAATCCTGAGTGCGGACATGGCACCACTCATCAAGCCATGCTGAGGTGGTGTCCCACATGCCACTAGAAGGACCCACAACCAAAAACACACAACTTTGTACCCGGGAGCTTTGGGAGAAAAAGGAAAAATAAAAAACAATCTTGAAAAAAAAAAAAAACCCAGGTGTTGGGGAGCCATTTATTGAGTGCTCACCACGTGTTGGACGCTGTACTGAGCTCTGTGTGTCATCCCATTTTTAGAGGGAAAGCGACACATTGCCCAAGGTCATAGAGCTAGTAAGTGGAGAAGCCAGGTTTCAAAGCCCCAGCCAGATTCCAAAGCCCCTGTTCTTAATGATGCTGCCTGGTTAGTATTGTCGGGGGAGGAGGGCACAGGCCTTACAGAGCTTAGGATAGCTTTTTTTTTTTAGGATAGCTTTCAAAGGCGGGGATCAGAGGTTGTCAGGCCATATTTGATAGCACTGTTCTTGGGAACAGCCTAGGGCTTTGAGGTCCAAATACTCAGGTTGTTGCGGGTAACCAGGGTCCCTAGGCCTCCCCCAAGGTCAGTGGACAGGCCTGAGATGAGAGGAACAGTTATAGATGCATTGTGCTTGAAGTGTGTCTGGGTTGTGTAGGTTAGGACCAGGGTTCTGGGACACCAGTGAGAGGCAGTTTGCACACAACTGGCTGCCTCCAGCTGGGTTAGGCCACGAAGGAGGAGGAAAGGTCACTTTTGTGTCCCCAAGTATAGAGAGGCTAATGTTCTCTCTGGGATCCCATCCTTCTCTGAGCCTCTTTACCTCCCCCTCAATTGGG
Source organism: Equus asinus (assembly GCF_041296235.1). Classification (NCBI taxonomy): domain Eukaryota; kingdom Metazoa; phylum Chordata; class Mammalia; order Perissodactyla; family Equidae; genus Equus; species Equus asinus. The sequence goes on from NC_091794.1 coordinate 86,395,570, forward strand.
GCCCTAGGGCAGGCACCTCATTTTGGTCAACTGTATCCCTAGCACCCAGTATAGAGCTGCGTCAGATCACACCACAGTTTGAGTGAATGAAGGAGAGATGAACGGAATGAATGCTGGGGCCCAAATGTGGAAAGTGTGTGGTGTCTGGACTCTGCCAGGAAAAGTGAGCTGCACCACCCTTTCCCTTCTCCAGGGGTACCCTCGCCCTTCCTCTCCTCCCAGTACCACAACCTGCTTTCCAGCAGCCATTTGTACAGCGTGAGGTTTTGGATATTTCCTTCCCCAGAATTAAACTTAGGCAACAACACAGGGTTGGCAAGCTGGGGAAGCAAAGGCCCCTTGGTGACCTTTCCCAGTTACAGCCCCTCAACTGTGTGATGCACCTCTGGGGCTGAGGGGAGGGAAGGGCTGAGGACTATGGAGCTGTTTGGAAGTCACCTCCTCATCTCTCCCAAATGAGCCAAACACACAAGTGCCAGCAACTTACCTTCAGGTCCCCCCACCGTACCCCCACCCCTGGAATTAATTAGTTGTAAATTACATATCCCTCTGCTTTACTATGACTGTGAGGCTGGGACAGCCCCCAGGCTAGGCCATTCCCCATTCTCCTTGATGTACTGGTTCACGCCCTCCCGGCCAGATGGCGCAGGTTTGCCTGGCGGTATGGGAGGGGCTGACTAATGAGGTCAGAAACCTGGGTCCTAGTGGAGTGCTGGGGCTGAGGAGTCGGTGCTGGTGGCCCTTGGGCTTGGCTGGCTGGGCAGAGCTCTAAGGAAAGGCCTCGCTCTATAGCGTTTGGCCACCAGGGGTCTCCAGATCACCACTCTGCTGTCCCAGAGAGTGATGATTGGACTCCTGGTTTTCAGAATTTGCTGGAAGATGCACCTGATGGGGCATATCTCAGAGGCTGGTCAGAGCCTGGAAGTGCCCCCTTCCTCCTGTCACACCCACGGGACTTGAAAGCAAAGCTCACATCATGGCCAGGCTGAGGGCCTCCCTGCTCAATACAGGGCAGTGGAAAGAGCACATTGGCTAAGAAGTCTGTGGCCCCCATGCACACCCTAAACTCTCCTGCTGGCCTCCTGAGTTCTGCAAGCCAGCTCTGAGCCCTCCCCTAACCAACCCCCTTTACTTCCTGCTTGGAGACCAGAGCACCAGCCTGGTTCCCCCACGTAAGAGTCCTGTCCTGCCCCAGACCGCCGGCACAAATGACACTTCCATATTCAGGTTACACCCTCCCCTGGTGGACTGGCCTCCTCTACATTTGTTCTGGGCATCCAGGTCTGAGAAGGAGGTGGCAACAGAGGCTCAGGAGCAGAAATTGCATTAAGTGAAATTAAAATAGTCTAACAAGTAGTTCATTGTGGATGGGGGGGTGGTGCAGGAAGAGCATCCTCCCGTCCTCCCCCAGCTTAAGTGCTACCATGTGCTGTTCCCTGGAAGCCAAAGGGCCGGTGGGAGGGGAGGGGCGGGTGGCGGCAGGCGAAAAGCCTCGCTGTTACCGCTCTCCAGCCTTTGATGCAGGGCCAGGCCTGACCCCAGGACAGCCGCTGGCCACTGCCAGGGGAGCTGTGGGATGCAGCAGTGCATTCCTGGGGGCAATTTACGCTTCTGGCAGGAGGAGAGGAAAGTTTCTACTGTGGGGAAGGGGGTGGAGAGAGGGTGTTGCAGAGGAGGTTAGGTGTTGTGAGGAACAATGGAGGGAGCCAAGGCACAGGCACAGACCCTTCTGCCTCAACCTGGCTCACTTAACTGCTTAGACGGAGACCTCCCCCAGGAAGCTTTCTCTGATGGACCAAGAGCAGGTGAGGAGCAGCACCTTCGCCCCCCACCGCACATGTGGGCTGCCCAGGTATAGCCCGGAGGACGCCGAGAGAGGCAGCTGCTCTTCCCTCCTGGCTCTGGGGGCCTGGACTGTCAGGCATGAGGGCATCTAGGACAGAGCTAGGCTGGAGGAGAGCTGGGAAGATGGTGTGATGGGTGTGAGAGCATGTGTGAGTGAGTGTGGACAAATGTTATTCACAGCAACGGCTAATATTTATTGTCAGCGCTGGTGTAAGCACTTCACATGTATTTCTCAGCATTCACAACAACCCCATCACTATTCCTGCTTTGCAGATGAGAAAACTGAGATCCACAGCTAGGACACAGTAGATCCAGGATTTGAACCAAATAGTCCAGTATGGGACGCCAAGGTCTTATCCAGTACATTGTTTTACAGGTGTATGTTTTTGTGTTTCAGTGTGTGTTTGTCTGCTTATGTTCCTTGAGGAGTGTGTCTGTAGGTGAATTACTTTGTTTAACAAAAACGTAAGCCTGTTCTGGGGGCAGGGAACATGGAGATGCTGGAGCATCTGCCCCTGGGGAGGCAGCTAATGCAATGTGGCGGCCGGGGTGTGGCGGGGTGAAAACGAGAGACAGAGACAAGTCCTGGCTCTGCTACTTACTGGTTATGTGACATTAGACAAAGGATTTGAATTCTGAGCTTCAATTTTTCATCTGGAAAATGGGGATAATAACGCCTAACTCGCTGACTGTTTGAGGATGAACCAAGATGAAGTATGAACGTTTCCTGGCATAGGCTCTTTCATAATTGGCAGTTATGATGAGCACGTTATTAGGGGAAATGTCTTGCAAAACTACTGTATGTGGATATGTGAGTGTCTGCGTGTGTGCAGAGAGTAATTTTGTGAAACCAGGGCCATGTCTGTGTTGTTCATCGCTGTATCCCCAAGCTTCCAGCACTACTTTTCGGCACAAAGTAGGTGCCCAATCAATTTTTATTGACGGGGGGTTGACTGAGTGTGAGAGTGGAGTGAGATGGGCCCACAGAGAGAGGGGTGTGCAGGCAGTGTGGGCTTCCACTAGGACCGGCTACGTAATTTATGGGGCTCAGTGCAAAATGAAAATGCAGAGCTCCCTGTTAAAAAAGAACAGTCATGAGCCGCATACCAACGTTTCAGTCAATGACAGACTGCATATACAACGGGAGTATCATATAGCCTAGGTGTGTAGTAGGCTACACCTCTAGATGTGTGTAAGTACACTCTGTGATGTTCATACAACGACAAAATCACCTAACAATGCCTTTCTCAGAATGTATCCCCGTTGTTAAGCGATGCACGACTTTATTAAGACTTTTTTTGAGGAATACTAGCCCTGAGCTAACGTCTGCTGCCAATCCTCCTCTTTTTGCTGAGGAAGACGGGCCCTGAGCTAACACCCATGCCCATCTTCCTCTACTTTATATGTGGGATGCCTACCACAGTATGGCTTGCCAAGCAATGCCATGTCTGCACCCAGGATCCGAACCGGTGAACCCTGGGCTGTGGAAGAGGAATGTGCGCACTTAACCGCTGCGCCACTGGGCCAGCCCCTATTACGAATTTTAAGATGACCCAGCAGAGCATTAAACCAAGCCCTTTTTTTTTTTTTTTTTGAGGAAGATTAGCCCTGAGCTAACTTCTGCCAATCCTCCTCTTTTTGCTGAGGAAGACTGGCCCTGAGCTAACATCCATGCCCATCTTCCTCTACTTTACATGTAGGATGCCTGCCACAGCATGGCTTGGCAAGAGGTGCCATGTCTGTACCTGGGATCTGAACCGGCGAATCCCGGGCCGCCCAGAAGTGGAACGTGTGAACTTAACCGCTGCGCCACCAGGCCGGCCCCTAAACCAAGCCCTTCTGTTCCCGTTGCAGGCCCATCAAGCCAGCCCTGGCCTCCCCTCGCCCGTAGAACATCACCAGCCCCCAGCCCCCCAAGCCCAGCTGTTGAGGAGAGAGTATAGGGAGACTCCACCCATGGCCTGCTGTGCTCCCCAGGCTGCCTGGGGGAGGGTGAGGAAGGGGACGGATTGCCCAGCGTGGGTAGGCCAGGAGAAAGCAGAGGGAGGGACCCAAGGACCTGCAGCCCTCTCCACCAGGGAGCCCCTCCAGAGCCAGGCCCATGCCTGAGAGAGCCCTCTGCCCTCCATCCCTCTAGGAGCTCACCCCCTCACACCCCCCAACCTCCAACCAGGCTGCTGGGTGGTCTGGGCACATGTGGTCACATTTAGTTGTTGATTGAAGCAAAATTGTTATAAGATTAGAATATTTAAGGTAACTTTAATTTCCACTGCATTACTGGGATTTTTGAGGATGGGGCTGAGAGATCCCCTGGGCTGGAAGTGAAGAGAATGGTGAGGGCTGCAGGAGGGGTCTTCATTTCCCGACCGAAAAGAAGAAGGAGGGTTAGACAGGGGACAGACTTTCCAGGAATTGTAGAATGAGGAGTCTAGTCCTCCAGCAGATGTGGGAAGTCAGGGGTGGGGATGGGGGGTACACAATCACCAAGGCCCTGGTGGAGCAGGAATTTACTGGCACCACAACCCTCCCCAGACGAGGTGCACACCCTGGGCCACACATCTGTGCAAACACCCCTTCCTCCCCTCAGCTGGCCAGACAGACAAAGGGTGGCAAGAGGAAGGTTCCATCCACACCCTCCCTAGGCTCCAACCTGGGGTGGTTGGAGCCTGGAGAGTTTTCTTATCGGCAGATCAAGATAGAAATTTAGAAGGGATGGGAGAAGATGGTAACGGTAATAAGGGTCGCTAACATTTACGGAGCCACTACTATGTGCCAGGCTGTGTTAAGCCCTGTGTATTCACTATCTCTTCTAAGAGGCCCTTTAGCATTGTGGGAAAGACGAGGACTGGGGAGCCAGCCTGCCTGGGTCAATTCCCAGCTCACCCACTTCCCAGCTCCGTGACCATGGCGAGTCAGTTAACCCGTCTGTGCCTCAGTTTCCCAGGCTACAAAGTGGGGACAATAATGATACCAATCTCAAAGGGTCATCTCAGGGTTGTTGTGAGGATTCAATGAGTTAATCCCCATAAAGTACTCCAAATAGTGCCTGGCACAGAGTAAGGGCCCTGCGAAGGTTAGCTGCTGTCATTAGGGACTATCATTATCCCCCTTTCCAAGAGAAGGAATTTGAGGTTTGGAGAAATGAGGTCACTTGCCCACAGTCACAGAGAGGCAGAGCTGGGATCCAAACCCAGGTCTGCTCAACTCCTCAGCCCATGCTCTGAACCAGCAGGCGGGCGCCAGCGGCGGCTCTGCCAGGGGCTGCGCTAAGCAGGTTACATGCCTCATCTGGTTCAGTTTAACCACCCACCCCCTTTGACACCCCTGCTCAGGCCGAGAACAGTCCTTGAATCCTCTCTGGCCAGCCTCTGATTCTTGTGGCTGAGGGAACTGAAGTCCAGAGAGAGGCAGCACTTGTCCAAGGCCACACAGCAGGTGACCACAGGCAGAGCTGACTCACTGATATCTAGACATCGCCAGAGACACAGCAAAGGTGGAAGCCCCTGACAGATGGGATGGCGAGCCTGGCTGAGAATCTGGCCTGGCCTCGCTCAGAGGTGAGCCTGGTGGGAGAGTCTACAGACTTCTGGCTCCAAGACACGCATTTCCTGCCTTGAGGTTTGCTGCGCAAGGAGCTGGTGGACAAGGAGGCAGCTGTGGCGGGGTTGTGGCATGACTGTCTCAGCATCTGTTGGGGGATGAGCAGCAGAGGTCCACCTAAGGGGGCCTGTGAACACTGGGGCCACAGGACCACAGGACAGGGCCCAGACTTGGCCTTCCAGGGCCGACTGAAAGAAGGAGCCAGAGCATTCCCTCCCTGCAGGGCATCGGCAGGGCAAGAAGGGAGGGGATGGTGTGCACCGCATAGAACCAGGCCAGACGGCCCTGGGGAAGTTTACGGAGTGAGTCAGGAGTATTGGGGGAGGGACCGTGTTGGGGACTGGCTGAGTGTGTTTGAGTGTCTGTGTGTGCAGAGCCCACGGGAGCCTCTTCCCCGGCACAGCGCCCCCCTCACTGGTCGGCTTGCTTCACAGTGTCCCCTTCACTGAGCTCCCCTCCTGACTCGAAGATCAGCTCACACTCAGAGCTAAACACTCTTTGCGGATTCACAGATTTAATCTTTACAACAAGCTTTTCAGAGGAGGAAACTGAGGCACCAGAGGTCAGATAACTTGCTCAAGGGCACGCAGCTGCTGAGTGGTGGCCCTGGGACTTGAACCCAGGCAGTCTACCTCCAGGATCCATGCTGTCAACCTTCAGTCCCTGCTGCTTAGCTCCCATCCGCTCCCTGAACACTCGCCCCTACCTGATCCCCATCAAGGGCCCGGTGTTCACACCATCTCTGGGCAGGGCCCCAGCTCTCCACTCCAGCCCGTGTCCTCTTAGGTACCTGGCCGACCATGCCCTGTCGCCTTCCTTGAACAAGGCCCTTGCCTGGCTCCCCTGTAGTCCCTCTGGGCTGGCTCAGGCCAGGAGACCAGACCCAAAGACCCCTTGCAATTCCCCTGGTCTGAGGGGTAGGACGGGAGTGGGCCCAGGCTCTGGAGGTGGGCGAGGGTGAGAGGCCCCATCGAGGAGTGGCGGGGCTGGTGTGTACCTTGGCAGGGGGACAGCAAAGTGGGAGGCCTTTGGAGGGCAGGCAGTAGGAAGGGGAAGGGGTGATGGAGGTGGGCCTAGACCCAGAGACAGGCAGCCTTGGGCCCTCCCTGCTCCTTCTCTGGACCTGCTGAGGGCTTGGCTCTTTCCCACTTAGAATACACACACACACACACACACACACACACATTGTCACCCAACCCCCCTTCTCCTGGCTTCAGTTCATCTAAACTCTCTACTGCGCATGCTGCCTCCACCTCCTCCCTTGTGGCTGCTCCTTTGGCTTCTGAGCCTGGCTCTTGCTCCTGCCCCCTCGCCCCCAACCACCAGCCTCTAATTCCCAGTCCCAAAAGGATGCTCTTCTGTGACACCTGACACTGGGAGCCTCCCTGGCCTTCTAGAAACACTCTGCTTTTGCCTTCTGAGTCATTGCTCTCCTGGTTTCCCAGCGCCCCCCACCCCTCCCCGGCCCCCCTCACAGTCCCACCTCATTGGACCAGCCAGGATTATGCCAGCAGCCTCCTTATTGTCCCTGCCTCTATCTTCCTCCACATAGAAGTCAGGGCGCTCTCTCTAAAGCACAACTCTGGACCACGTTACTGCGTTGCTCTAGAGTCTTCTGTGGTTCCCCATTTCCCTGAAGGTGCCCTCTAACCAGCCTCAGCCTGGCCTACAAGATCGCGCAGCACCGGACCCTGCTTGCCGCTGAGCACACAGGCTCACCTCGCTGAACCCCAACGTGCCGATCGCCGCCGACGCCCGTCCTCCTCCTCCCCCTGGGCCTGGGTCACCATTTGCAGGAAGCCTTCCGTGCACTCCTCACGTCTGGGCCACAACCCCTGTGCTGCCCCTTGCCCTCACTGACCACACCGCGCCCTCCTTCTCAGCGGCGGGCTTTGGGGCCCCCCTAGACCCGGAGGCCTCGAGGGCAGGGGAGGTGCAGGACGGCCCTCGGGACGCAGGCACAGGGGGCGCGAGGAGGGCTGGGGCCGAGCCGCCCGGGACGTGCGCGGGGGTGGGCGGTCGGAGCGGTCCCGGGGGGGAGGCGATGTCAGGCCGGCCGGCGCGCGCTCGCCGGGCGGGGCGCAGGCCTTGGCCGTGGCTGTGGAAAGAGGCGGGCGGAGGCCCCGCCCCGCCGCGCCCCTCCCGCCCCCCACTCTCGCCCGCCCACTCCGGAGCCGCGAGGGGCGCCGGCAGAGCGACGCGGAGCCCCGCCGGCGCGGACCCCGACGGCGCCCCTCCGGAGCCCGCGCGCGCCGCCGCCCTCCAGGGTCAGGAGCGGCGCCGGCGGCCGGCCCTGCAGGTAAAGGCGGGGGCTGGCGCGGCGGCTCGCGCTTGGGGGGCCCCGAGGGCAGGGCCGGCCTGGGCTCCCGCTAAGACTGTCATGGACGGCCGGGCCAGCGCCTCGGACGCCGGGATGGGGACTCGAGGGGGACTCGGGCCCGGGGGTCGGTGCTGAGATGAGGGAGCCCATCCCAGTCCCTGCACCCCGTTTTCGCCCTGCCAGAGCGGCCTAGGCAGAATCCCGGATAAAGCCCCCTCCTGCCTTCCTCTCCCAGAAGCGGGGGCTCTAGCGTCAGACAGTCCCGGCTGGAATCCCTGACGATGTGGCTCCGAGCGTGTCCCTTCACCTCTGGAGGTCTCCTTTCCCACCTGTAAAATGGGAATGACAACGTTTCCTTCGGAGGGTGGTGGAAGAGAGAGGAGGGGGTGGGGAGCCTTGAGCCCCTTCCAGCCCCCCGCCGGGAAGCCCCCTCAGCTCTTACCCTCCCCTCTCTCCCCATCTCTCTGCCATTGCTCGTTCGCTGGCGGCCTTTCAGTTTCTGTGTTTTTCTGCCTCTGCCCCGTAGTCCCTCCTATTCTAGGTGTCCTCGCAGCACCCCCTAAACTGGAAACTGGGGTTCTGAGGAATGTCCCCGCCTCAGCTGGGGACTGAGACTTGCAGGGGGAAGGGGGCTGCTGCCTGGCCCGAGGGACTGGGCTCTGAGGGTCCGGAACAGCCTCTGCAACATCTTTGTCCTGGGGCTGGAGCACTGTGGCCCCGGCCCCCCGGCCCCCCGCAGAAAGGCTGTTCAGCCCGAGGAGCCCCGGAATGGCCAACAGGGAAGGGCAGACCCTCTGAGTTTGCTTGTGTGTATGCGTGTCCCCGTGTGAGCCTGTCAGTGCGCGTGTTTGTGGGGCGTGAGGGGGACAGCGAGTATCTGCCGGTATGTTATTAATGTGGGCCAGTCTGTGTATGCTTGTGTGAGACCCTCAGTGTGTGTGAGAACATGGTGGTTTCCTGACACAGAAATGCCGCTGACCTCCCTCGGGGCACCCTGGCAACCCAGAAGACCTTCCTGTCTGCCTTCAGTGCCTCTTGCTGAGGCCCAAGCCTTTGTCTGGCGCCAAGTGTCCATCCCCTCCTGGAGCGCCCTTAGCGAAGGCAGCCTCCTGGGGGCTGCCCTGGGCTTTTGGAAGGTCTGGGGGCTGTGGGGCTGAGATGGCCAGAGGGTCAGGCAGCCTGAGGTCCCTTTCTGGGGACTGACCCTCACTGACCTGAGCCGACGGGGGGCCCTCAGCGAGCCCATTCTAGAGCCCAGGGGAGGAGGTGGGGGTATGGGGAGGCACCCGTGAGGAGCTGGTGGTCTTGATCAGGGCATAGATGCCCCAACTGTCCTCCGTGTGGGCTGGTGAACACTGACAGACACTTGGACACACAATCACCCGAAACGATAATGAGGACACACCAGACACACACAAACAGCTACACTCCCTCCCACTGACAGTCACACACCATCACATACACAAACGTGCTCTACTGAAACACACACCACAGATGCTGAAACAAGGACAGGGCATGTGCACACGCACACAGACACAGACACACAGACATAACAGACGCACCCAAACTCCTACAGACACACGGCAGGCCCCACATGGCCCAGCCAGACGTGCTCAGACAGGACAACAAACACACATGCACTCACACTCACCCTCAGACATACTCACCAGGGTCTCTCTCCAGTTTCACCTTGTCCACCACAGTGAAAATGAGTGTTTCTGCTCTTTGGCTTTTTTGGCTCAGAGGAAGGGGAAAGAAAAAATCGAAGTGAATGTGTCTGCTAGCCAGAGGCGGGGGCAAGACACCAAGCAGGGCTGCCAGCCTGAGTACCTCTCTGCCACCTCCCCTCCTCTGGGTCTGCGCCAGACCAATGGTGGCCAGAGCCCCCACTTCCTGCCCTGCCCTGCTGGACCCCTGGTCCACTCCAGACCCCCCAGGCACAGGCATGGGGCTCCCCTTGTAGGGAAGTGGGGCCTCTGATGAGCTGGTCCCATCTGTGGCCCGAGGGACTTACGGAGTTGGGTGGAAGAACCAGAGAGGCATAGCGGCCTCTCATGTGGGGTGCAGCTGCGTCTCAGGGTGCCCGTCAACGTACACGATGGGGTGGCACCGTGCAAGCCAAAGTTGGGGGCCAGAGGGGATCAGGGGAGGCAGCCCCAAAGACGCGGCTCTGCCTGGGCTTTCAAGGAGAATGAGAACTTTGACAGGTGCGCGTGCTGAAAGGGTGGCTGGGAGGACATTCCAGTCGGAGGAGACAGCAGGTGCAAAGATGTGGAGGAGGGACGCTGCAGAGTTCTCTCAGGAGACAGTGAGCAATTGGCCCACACACTGGGGAGTGAGTGGGAGGGACTGACAACTACTTTGAGGTCAGATTTCCAAGGGCCTTGTCAGAGAGAGGGTGTGAGCTGTAGACTGGTGCAGTCTGGGAATCACTCTCTTTGCTGGGGGCGGGGGTGGGGCGAGGACGAAGGGGCATCTTACAGGCAAGGAGACCACTGCGGAGGCGGGGCAGAGTTTGAGGAGGAAGGTGATGGAGGCTGAGGTGGGTGGTTGCCATGGGGATGAGAGGAAGAAATAGTTGGAGAGGAATAAGGGGAGAGACTGGACAGGCCTCGGAGACTGACTCTCTGTGGGGGTGAGGAGAGGACTGGCCAGGAGCCTTGCACTGGGTGGCTGTGGCCTGTCCCCAGAGGAGGCAGGAGAAGGGGAGATGTGGGCTTGGACCCCGGGGTCTAGCATGCTGAGATGGTGGGGAGCTGGGTGTTGAGTGTGGCCATGAGTTGGGGGGTAACTGTCTGGGAGGCCTGGGGTGTGTGAGGCCATCATGTGTGCATACATGTGCCCAGATGTCAGCCAGGGAAGTCACGCTCCTAGAAAGAGAATTCCAGACCCACTCTGTTCTGTGGGCATTTCCACGGTGGTGGGGTGTGGACAGCGGATCTTGAGTGAAGGCAGCACATGCAGGGAGGGGAAGAGCTGGCCTTGGGAGTCAGACAGACCTGGGTTACTTTCCATGTGATCCTGGGTGAGGGACTTCCCATCTCTGAGCCTCAGTTTCCCCATCTATAAAATGGTAAAGCTAATACTTGTCCCTGGGGTCGTTTTGCCTGCAGAGAGGTGAGGAGTGGTCCCAGGTTGCACACGTGATCAGGGTGCAGCGCCTGGAACTTTCCCCCGGACTGCTGATCACTGCCCGTTATACCTCTCTGGTTGGATCCTGGGAAGGGACTGGGGAAGACCTGGCCCTTCGTCCCTTCAGATTCTTTTAAAGTTTCTTTCTTTCTTTCGTTTTTTTTTTTTGAGGAAGATTAGCCCTGAGCTAACTGCTGCCCATCCTCCTCTTTTTGCTGAGGAAGACTGGCCCTGAGCTAAAATCCATGCCCATCTTCCTCTACTTTATATATGGGACGCCTACCGCAGCATGGCTTGCCAAGCAGTGCCATGTCCACACCCGGGATCTGAACCGGCGAACCCCAGGCCGCCCAAATGGAACGTGGGAACTTAACCACTGCGGCACTGGGCCAGCCCCCAGATTCTTGTAAAGTTTTGAACTGGGAGGTGACTGTCCCCGTGCAACTGAGCTAGGCTGAGCTTTCTGGCTCTTGGAGGACAGAAGCCGGTGGCAGAGGGTTAGTGCCTCCTGGGGAGAGCCATGCTGACATTACCGGCTCATCTCAGGGATGGCATTATGGAGCATCAGAGAAGAACATACCTGAGGTCACACAGCAGCCAGTGGCAGAACTGAGGCCCGAGGCCAGATCCCTTCTCCTAGAGGCTGCCCCACCTAGCAGGGCCCAGCAGGGACCTGGGATGGAGGGAATCTTGTCACCTGAGGTCTCTAATTTCAATTCTTTATGTCCTCTTGGGGGAGGGTAACAGTAAATTTATTGGGCCCCTCCTGTGCACCAGGTCCTGTGTTCACATGTCTCATTGAGTCCTTGTAGCAATGCCGCAAGGCAGGGATCAGTAGCCCATTTCACAGAGGGGAAGGTAGAGGCTCTGAGTGGCCAGTAACCTGGCCAAGTGTCACCTTGCTGAGTGCCAAGCTGGGATTCACTCCCAGATCTGAGAGGACACACAGCTCACGCTCTTCCCACTGACCTCCCGGGTCACTGCCCTCTCCAGGGCCTGGTTTGGCCTGGTTTTCTCCAGGGAAAGAAATGGAAACTTAACTGTTGAATATCCACAGTGTCCCAGACATTTTCATAGCACAAGGTGCTTTTTCGAGGAGTGGGGAACATTGGGAGTAGCAGGTATGACATCAGGCCCGGAGAGAGCCCAGAGCAGTGAGGGTGGGGATGGCGTTTTCTAGTATCTAAGAATGCTGTGGTCCTGGTGGGTCCTGTGAGTGAGGGCAGCCTCTGGGAGGAGGGGGTCCTGGTCTCGGGTCTCAATTCTGCCACTAGCTGCTGTGTGACCTCAGTGAGCTTCTCCTCTGGGTCTCCATAATCCCCCCCGTGAGATGGGCCAGTGGTGCCATCCTGGCTCTCCACGGAGCCTGTGGTGAGCAGCCCCGTAGACTGTGGGCGGAGGAATCATTCCTCTTTTCCTGAAAGATCCCAGGAGGCCAACTCTTTGGTCTCCGCCCCCATCCAGCGTCCACAGTCCTCATTACCCAGAAGTTCTCTTTTCTGTCTAGCCTCCTTCCCTCCCACCGTGGTAGCTGCTGGCCTCCACACAGCTCTGCGTGGGCCCTCCGGGCCACGCTCCCTCTGACAGGCGACCACGGCTCAGCTCGTGGCAAACATTCTTTTCATAGTTCCCGGAGCACAGCAAATCCGGCTGCTTAGCCAGGAATGCAGAGTCCCCTCCTGCAGCAGCAGCAGGGGCTTGGGGAGGGGAGCCCCTGGGGGTCAGGCAGGACGGGCTGAGGGGGTGGAGGACCCCCCCATAAACACACACAGACACACACACACACACACACTGTGCCTCAGCTCCATCAGCATCATCTGTGGACAGCTTCGGTCCAAACTCCGGGACCGTCCATCACTGGCTAGCTGATGACATTGGGCAAGTGACTTCTCTCTGAGCCTCAGTTTCTTCCTCTGTAACATAGGGTTTATAATACTAACATCACAGGGCTTTTGGGAGGTGTCATGGTGATGATTATAATAATAATAGCAAACATTTCTTGAATGTTCCATATGCCAAGCACTGCTTGAAGTCTGCTACATGAAATTGACTCGTTTAGTCATCACAAATGCTCTCTGAAGTAGGAATTGTCCCCATTTTATTGAGGAAGCAGCTGAGGCACAGACGAGAGGAGCCACATGCTAGTAAGAGGTCCGGCTGGGAGAACACGTGTGGCTGGGCTCCTGAGTGGTCCTTAAACCGTCATGATTTTTTTAAGCAAAACTCTTAGCCCAGGGCCCGCTTGGGGTAGAAGCTCAGAAAATGAGGACTTCTTCTCCCGTGAGCCCACCTCTGGGAGGAGCCGTGAGCTCATGGCCATCGGCACCTCAGTTTGGAAAGTTGGGGTGGGCACCTGGGCCATGGGCCCTGGCCAGCCTCCTTGGGAGCCCGGCAGTTGTCAGAAGCTGGTGGGGGACAGGAGGTGCAGACTGTCCCACCCACATCTGGCCTGGGATTTAGCTGGCAGCAGGCTCTGTGCTAGGAGGAGATGTCGCCAGGAGAGGGGCTCAAGGAGGGAGGAGATTAGGGAAGGCAGCTGGAGACGGAGGTTAAGAACAGAATCCCATTGAAGTTGGCTCAGGCAATGCCCCAGCACACCCACCCGCCCCAGCTCCCTATTTTGTAGGACAGAGGGAACCTTAGTCAATGGGTGTGCACTCCTAGGGCCCTTGATAGTGGCTTCCCTCTGTCCCCAGCCTTGCCTGTCCCTGTTGCCATCTGGGACAGCCAAGGGTGGCGGAGAAGTGGAGAGACAGACTGGTGGCTGAGGTCTCTAGGAAGCCCAGGAGTACAGGTTTGGCTCTTTGGGGGCTGGACAAGCCCCAAGGTTCAGACCCCAGCCCCGGTGCTTCCTAGCCCTGTAACCCTGGAGAATGGATGTCACCTCTCTGGGCCTCAATGCTCCTCCTCAGAAAAATGGGACAGCAATTCCCACCTCACAGGGTTATGGGAGAATCTGATAAAATAATGCCAGGGGTGTGCCTGGGGCTATGTCTGCTGCCGAACACGGACTTGGGATTTAGAAACCGTTATAAGGGCTAACATGGGTGGATGGGATGGGGAGCTAGCTTTAGGCTGGGTCTGGGGTCTCTGATCCTGATATTCAGGGCATTTCTCAGGCTTACCTGAGCCAGCCCTTATCACGTCAAATCATCTGTGTAGTGGAGAGGTTAAGAGCCCAAGCTTTGGAGCCAAGAGCCTAGGTTCAAATCGAGGCTCTACCCTTGATGAGCTGTGTGACCTTGGGCCAGTTACTTAACCTCTCTGTCCCTTGGTTTCCCCATCTGTAAAAAAGGGAAAATGAAGTACCTACTTCACTCGGTTGTTGTGAGGATTAAATGAGATAATCTATGAGAAGAACCCTGAGCAGTGCCTGGCACATAGTAGGTACATAGTCAGTGTTAGCTGTAATTGGTTAGTTCTCTTGTTTGTTTCTTTTCTTTTTGTTATTTCCATCCCCTGAATATGTCCAGGGCTTTTGCATCTCCAATACCGTCACCCGCGTGGTTCCCTTGGCCTGGACCCATCGCCTCTCCCCACTACCACCTGGTGAAATCCACGTTCATCCTTCAAAGCCCAGATCCAGCAGCAGTCCCTCCTTGAGCCTCTCGGTGGGGGTGGGGGCTGGGGCCAGAGAAGCTGGGGTTGAGCTGGGCAGTGAGGACCTCCCCTCCAGGCTCCCTCAGCCGGGAGGGGCCCTCTGAGAGTAGCCTCATGACCCACCTCTGGGTGTTCAGAGTGGCGGGGATGGAGGCAGGGCCCAGCGAGTTGGCTCCGGCCTCTGGCTGCTTGTGCAGAGACAGGCCGGGATGTCAGAGTTTCCATGGGAGCGGGCAGAGGCGAGCAAGCAGCTGGGGGAGAGAGTGACGCAGCCAGCAGGCCTCTCTGCCAGGTGGGCTGGCTAGGCGTCCCCTCTCCGTCACCCGGGAGTCACGTCTGGGTCTGGACTGCAGCCCCAGCTCCCCTGTGTGCAGCTGTGTGATCTGGAGTAGAGCTTGCAACAGCCTGGCATCCTGGTTGATGGAGGCAGAAATGGGGACCTGGCCGTCCAGGGCTCTGACTGCATCGTGGCCCCAGGAACAACCTTCCATGGCTCCCCATTGCCTTCCAGAGAAAGGCAAGCACGGGATTCATGTCTCCTCACTATATTGCTCCAGCCTTCTCAGCCCCTGCTTGTCCTCTCAACCCCACAGCACTTCTGGAACCTTCCCTGTATCTGCCAAGTAGCTCCCTACTGCCTGAAGTTCCCTTTCTTACCTGGTCTGCCTTTGAGACTCCCACTCATCCTTCAGGATCCACCTCTGATGTCCCTTCCTACAGGAAGCATTCTGGGGAGACTCGAGGGGGAATCAGTGCTCCCTGCTCTGTGCTCCCATAGCCTGAGATCTTTGCCAGTTACATGCAGGCCACTGGTCTGATGCCTCTAGCTAAGTCAGAGCAGGGCAGGGTATAGGGCTGAGCTATTTCTGTGTCCCAAGGCCCAGCTTAGGGTTCCCCACATAGTAGGAGCTTCCCCAAGCAGGAACCCTAGCCTATAATGTGGGCCACTCCAGTCCAGGGCCTGCCATATAGTAGGGGCTTCTCCAGTAGGACCCTGGCACACAGAAAGACTTCCTCAGCCTGGGCCCGAGGACAGGAGGAACGCCATCAACCCAGGGCCAGGCGCCCTGGGGCATTACTCTGTGTGCCTGGAATGAATGAAGGAGTCTCACAGCCTGGCCTCCTGAGAAGAGAGACTGGGGTGGGGGCCAACGTTGCAGCAGGGGCTCCTGGTCAGAAGCCTGTGGCAGGCACGGGGGTGGCTGTGAGTTGGGGCCAGAGGCTGCCCAGGCTCCTGGCCTCTTCCTCATTGTTTCTCCCTTTCATCCTCAGGCCTTGCCTCTGCTGGGACCTTCAGAGGCCCCTCCGACCTGAAAGGTAAGCTAGATTTTGGGGCGGGATTCTCTGATTTCCCTGGCTGGGTGAGGCCTGTGCTTGCTGCTGTCTAACCTCGCTCCCTCCTGCTACAGTGGAAGCCCCTCCCAGGCTCAGCTCAGGGTGTCCTGACAGGCAGCCCCTCTTGCAAGTGACCTCAGCTCCCTGCAGCCTGGGCTTTAAAACCCTGGCCCAATTCGGAAGCAGCTTTTTCTCATTTGTGAACTATTTCGCCCCAGCTCTTTGGCGCAGCCCGTGTTTGCTTGGCCTGCCCGAGTGCAGTGGCCTGGCGGGCGCTCCTGCCGGGTCCCCTCCCTACCCAGCCCAGCCCCTCCTGCCGTCGCGACGCTGCCGCCACCGCGCAGGGAAGCCGCGAAGGCCCAGGAATTTTGGCAGGCGTGGGGAGGCAGCGGGCGGCGGGTGGCGCTCCGGAAAAGGCTGCAAATGTGAACCAGAAGGCGAGGAATTGGCAGCCGAAAAGGCCCCGCCTAGGCCGGCCTGGAGCCTGGGGGTAGCTGGGTCTCAGGGGACGCCCCCATGTCAGTCCCGGTCAGAAGCTCAAGGCCTCTGCTGGGAAATGAGACTGGCTCCTTGGCGGGGAAGGGCCAGTCCCCTGGCCACCTGCCTGAGGATACGTTGTTGCCCTGGGTCCTGCCCACTGCTGGGCCTCTTCTGTTCCTCTGCCCCTGCCTGGCTGTTCCTACCGCCCTAGGGAGGACCAGCTGGGGATAGTGGGTGTCTAGTCTCAGAGATGGGCAGAGACTGGGGGCCTGGGAGGTGGACCTAGTCCCCTGTGGGGAGGGACGTTCAGCCCAAGCCCCCTCCCACCTGGAGCTAAGAAGGACTCCGCAAGAGCCCCAAAGAAGAGGGGGTCCTATGAGAAGCCATCCTGGGGGCTTGGCTGGAGCTGGGAGGGCGGGTTGTCAGAGGCCTGGAGCATGAGCCCCTGGGCTGCAGACTGTATTGCGCACCTACTGTGTGCCAAGCCTGAGTCAGGGATAAGGTGGGGGAGGAGGTGCCCAGGCGGAATAACGTCTGCCTGGAGGAGAAAGACAGAAAGAACCATCCACGCGTGGGGATCATGCTGGCAGAGGCAGGCAGAGGGTAGAGGGAAACATCGAGAAGTTTGGGGTGTCTGGATTCTAGGGTGCTGGAGCCCAGGGCTGCTGTGGGCTCCTCTCACTCCCTAAACATGGGTGCTTTCCCCAAGGGTGAGCCCATGGCCCTCGTCCAGGCTGCCCCAACCCAGCCAGTGAAGCCCTATTTTTTTTTTTTTTTTTGAGGAAGATTAGCCCTGAGCTAACATCTGCTGCCAATCCTCCTCTTTTTGCTGAGGAAGACTGGCCCTGAGCTCACATATGTGCCCATCTTCCTCTACTTTATACATGGGACGCTGCCTCAGCATGGCTTATCATGCGGTGCCATGTCCACACCTGGGATCCTAACCAGAGAACCCCGGGCCACCGAAGGGCAATGTGCGCACTTAACCGCTGCGCCACCGGGCCAGCCCCGAAGCCCTATTTTCGTCTTCAGCCTATGTCTCTTTCTCTCGAGCTCCAGACCCGCAGGTTCTCTTGGACACCCGCACCCCAGGAGCCCCCTCGTCTTCCTTGCCCAGATGTTTGCTCTGCCCTCAGTTTTCCATGTTGCACCATCACCTGGCACTATGGGTCTGTTGAACTCTGACCTGTCCTTCAAGCCTCCTTCTAGTACTGCTTCCCAGATAGAGGTCCCCTGTGGTCTGGGAGCCTTACCTGTGGGGGGAGGGATGCTGGGACTCTTGGTGGAACCGAAGCCAGGTGGGTAGGCAAGGTGGGGAGGGGGCAACCTCCGGTCCTGCCATCAACCCGGATAGTGAGGCAGCCCCCAGGTAGCCCTGCCCCAGCCTGGCCGCCTCCCCCCGCGCAGATTGCAGGCAGCTCTTTGGCCTTGGGGCGGTCCTCACGCCTGCATGTTTAAATTCGAGGGGTTCAGAGTCTTGTAGTGATCCCGCAGGACAGAGAGCTCAGCTCATGGGCTCTGGAGCCACAAGTCCCCACCTAGACCTTGGGGGCTGCTCAGGGAGTGTCCAGGGAGGGCAGACCCGGGCCTGATGTTAGCATGAGCGTGAGGCTGTGGACGCTGGTGTTCCAGAGGGTCCCGTCAAGTGACTGACAGCTAGAGATTTACAGAGCCTGGAACTCAGCCCGGCATCTAGGGACAAGGACATGGGAGAGGACAGAGAAAGACAAACGGTCACAGAGATGGGCAGATGGAGGGGACAGTGACACAGAGATAGGAGGAGACGCACCAAGAGACGCCTGAGATACACAGGCAGGTGAGGACCTGGACTTGGTGACACAGAGATGTGGAAGAAGGGACTCAGATGGGAGTGGCGCACACCCACGTGGCTCCCACAGCGAGCTGGCCCCAAGACTGCCCCTTACACACATACCTCTTAGCCCTAGAGGGTATCTCTCCACCCCCTCTACCCCCTCCATCCTATTCGGTCCACATCCTACTGAGTCTAAAGTAGGAAGGTCTACAAAATTGGTCTACATCCTTCCTGAGTCCTCCTCCAGGAAGCCACACAGATTGCAGAATAACATGGAAATTATCATGTCGGTACCAGGGAGCCACTGGAGAATCCAGAGCAGGGGAGGGCCATGGGCAGAGCTGTGCCAAAGTATGGTCCACAGCATCAGCAGCAGCGTTAGCATCACTGGGGAGCTTGTTAGCCATGCAGATGTTGGGCCCTATCACACCTACTGAATCGGATCCCTGGGGTGGGGCCCAGGAATAGTTTAACACACCGTGTGATGCGCACTCAAGTTTGAGAAGCACTGCTGGAGTATCTATAGGATGTATTGAGGGAAACAGAGAAGCTGAGGGTGAGGGGTGGGAAAGAAGCTCTCGTGGATAATCCAGGTGAGAACTTGGCAATTTAACTTAACAAACCTTTACTGAGTGGCTTGGATGCACCAGGCCCTGGGTTGTGTTAGGACAGTACAAGGTCTGTATTAGGACAGAGACTATGGGGAAGGAGGGAAAGGAACAGAAGTGAGAGAACTAAAGGAGGCAGAGTCCACAGGATTGGATTGGTGGTTTGAGGGTAAAGGAACAGGGCTGTCATGTACAGTTGTGCAGGTTGGTTACTGTACAAGCACCCAGGAAAGGTGATGAATAGGGCCTGAGTCAGCTGGAGGGAGGGGTAACCTTTTCTAATTGTGCTAAGGCACGGTATAGGCTAAAGAAATTCCTTACTGAACCTGTACAGAAAGAAGAGTCAGAAGTGATGTCCAGATTTCTGGCCTGGGCACCTGGGAGTAGGGGAGAAGCTAGTAATGGGGGAGAAGGTAATGACAGTAGTTTGGGTGGCAGTATCTGAGGGACAGCCAGGTGAAAATGCTCAACTGTAATGGAGCACAAGCATCTGGGGCTCAGGGAAGGAGACATGTGTCTCCTTGGTGGTGGGATTGGAACCATGGGAGCTGGTGAGAGCTGGAAACTGCAGAAGAAACATCGAGAGAGAAGAGACGAGGCCTGAGCCAGCTCCTGGGGCAAGCCTGGGTCTGCAGAGTGGGCAGAGGAAGGGAGCAGAGAAGACTCTGAGGGGCAGCCTTCCCCGGAAGGAGGAGAGCAGGGTCCTGGGGTGCGATTCAGGGCTGGGGAGAAGCAAGGGCCGAGGCGGGAGGGTGGGGGGCGAGCCGCCGGCGGGGCTGAGGGCAGGGACGGTTCTTTGGAGAAGCCTGGCTGAGAGGCCTGGAGAGAGATGAGGGTGGCTAGGGGCGCGCTCAGGCCTGCGTGGACCTGGGATGGAGAGGCTGGGGACGCGGGGGTGGGGCAGGCATCCCCCGACGAGAGGTGTGGAGGGCCTGGGCCTTGCGTGGAGCAGACCCCCTTCATCTGGGACTCAGAAAAGGAGGGCGGTCAGGGCTGTCCGATCTCCACGGGCCTCCCCGCCCGGGAGGGAGGTGGGGTGGAGGGTTCGGGAGCCCTGGAGTCTGGAGCTGCCCGGCTGGGCCATTGCGGGTGGGCGTCATGCCCAGTGGGTGAGAAGGGCAGCTCCTCTGCTCCTCGCCAGGATCCGTGACTCCATCCTAGTCCCAAGCCGGCCGTGGGACCCTGGTCAGTTTCATTTCAGGAGTGGTCCGAGGAAAGGCCTAGAAGCCCAGAAATTCTCTTTGGGGAACTTTCGCAAGGACCTGGCCTTTGGCAGCAAGTCACCTGAGCTTTTTAAGGGTTAGAGGAGATGTTGCTTTGCAGCAGGCGGAACTGAGGTTAGACTGAAGGGAGGACTTGCTGGCCTTCTGGGTAGCAGGACAGGGCAGCGCACCTGGAGGGGCTGAAGACTAGGATCATCTCAGTTAATCCTTTCACAGATGAGGACACTGAAGTTCAGAGAGGGTAAATCACTTGTCCAACATCACCCAGCTGGTAAGCAGCCGGCTAGAATGGGAGTCCAGAGGCTGCCTCGACCTAGGAGGGCCTGAGGGGTCCCCAGGGCTGCAGCCCTGATAGGAAGAGCCTGGGCAAGAAATGCTGCCCCCTGTTGAGGTGACAGACGCAGGGCTGGAGAGAGAGACACACACACAGACAGGAAGAGAGAAATGAGGCAGGGCCAGAGACCCAGGGAAGGAGCAGGGATGAGGCTGGGCGAGGAGGGAGCCGGGGCACCAGGGGAGAGAGCGGGGCAGCCGCTCTCTCTCACAGAACCGTCTCCACCACAGGAAGCGTCTCATAACATACCTGTGGTTTGGCCAGGCCTGGCTGCCTGAGCGCTCCCACCGCTCCCTCGGCACAGCTGGCTGGGGGGATGGGGGGAACTGGGAGCAGCAGGAGGCACCGCCCCCGCCCCCCCCCCCCCCCCCCCCCCCCCCCCCCCCCCCCCCCCCCCCGCCGTGGGGCTGCTGGAGCCACACCAGCCACACCCCTGCATGGTCAGTTGGGAACTTGGGGGCCCTCAGGCCCCCTTTTTGTCTGGACCTCTGATAGCCAATCTGTGAAATGGGATGGGAGTGGGCAGGCGTTTAAATGCCACGGGATCACCTGGGCCCCTCTGCTGGTCACCCTGGGACAGGACCCTTTGTGAGAGGGCCCTGGCGGGGAGGGGTCACTGTGAGCTGATGCCCCTTCCCCTCTGACAGCCATGTCCCGGGGAGGGGTCAGCATCCACGCCACTTCTCCTTGTTGGACCCCTGTGCTCCCAGCCAGCCTCCTTGGCCGCCCCGGGAGGAGGCCCAGGCTGCCACAAAACGCTGACTTGGACAAAATGCTGTTTTACGGGGATTTGTTGAAAAGGGGGGAAATCCCCGTTAAGGACTTGCAGCTGTCCAAACACCGCGTCTACCCCGCTGCCGCCACTCCTCAATCCTCTGAATCAGCGTCTCCTCATGCAGCCCACCTCGTGCCCTGCCAGCCCAGCCCCTGCCCAGCTGCCCTGGCTCCTGCCTTCCTGCCTAAGGAGTCACCAGAGAGGGTGATGGCTTGCCCAAGGTCATGCAGCAGAGCTGGGCTTGAGCCTCAGGGCCCCCCCCCCCGGCCCTCACTCTCCTGCTTGGCCACCATTCCCGAGGGGAGAACAAGTCTGCCCTTCGCACCTCTATTTGCCCCTGCAGGCTGCTCTTAGCTGAAGTCCTGGGATGGAGGCCATGTGAGTGTCCCCGCCTCTTCCCATTCTGGCTGACAGGAGCCCCTCTGCCTGAGGAGGGGGCTCTATGGGTGAGTGTGACATGGGTCTGTGCAAAGGCTGAAGAAAGGACTGAGGGAGTTACTGGTCTTTAAATTCGTTAGTGGTCTTTAAATTTCACGGTGAATTGTGAGCAGACACTCAACGGAGCCTCCCTGTGTGCCAGTCGCGTCCTGTGCTGGGCATGAAGTGGGGGGAACATGGCGGGCAGAGGAAAAGAGCCAGAGAGGGAAACAAGAGCTGTGTGGGGACCCGCAGGCGTCAGCCGAGCCAGGGGAGGCCTCCAGCGGGCTTCCAAGTGTCCAAGAACCAGTCCGAGTCAGGAGGTGGCGAAGCAGAGGGAACCGAATGTGTGGAGGCCAGAGAGCCTCAGGGAGTCTGGGGGTGGTGTGGGAGGGCGGGAAAGGGGTGACAGTGAAAAGGAGGCCGGGGGCTCAGAGGCGCGCAGGCACCTTTGGCTCTGATGGTGGCTGGGGGTGGGGGGCAGTCTGTCCCACCTGGACTGTCATGGGGTACCATTCCAGGGGGGGGTCATTTCTCTCTGCAAACCCTCTAACAGGCTTAGCAGCCCCCTTCTCAACACGGCCGTGCCCTTGCCTCCACTCCCCAGCTCCCCACCCGGCCTGGCACATGTCAGCCTCCTTGCTCAGAGCTGGAACAATCCTTCCCACCTCAGCCCCGCAGGCGGCTTGGAGCCCAGAGACAGTCTCTCTCTCTCTCTCTCTCTCTCTGCTCCCCTCTCTGTCTAGCTTTGCGCTCTGGTGCTCCCTCCCTTCCCCACGGCAGAGTGTCACAGCGGCTGGGGGCTCAGGTTTTTAACCGACCTCTGCTCAAATCCTGGCTCCTCGCTCCTGCCAGTGGGTGCATCCCTGTGCTGCTCCAAACCTCAGGCTCCTCACCGACAGAAAGAGGACTCCCCACAGCTCCTCTTGCCCAGGGATGCTGTGGGAATTGAACCAGATATTGAACGTAAGGCAGCTAGGCGGTGCCTGACCCGAGGTGGGAGCCGGCCTTGCTCAGACACATGCCTCCTGCCACAGGAAGCACCTGCTCTGTGGCCGCTGCGGACCTTTCCTCCCTTGGCAGGCAGAGGGATCGCAGTGCACGAGGTGCTGGGATGGGGCAAGCCCAGGGCGTGGGCAGGGACGCTTCCTGGAGGCCTGCGTTGCCAAGGAGGAATGGCAGGTGGGGAGCTGGCTGGGGGCCCTGCCCGGGCTCCTGGCTGGACTTGGAGCTCTTCCTTTGGCGCCCTGCCTGTCTGTGCGCCTCCTTAGCCCTCCCACACCAAGCACCCTCCCAGCTAAGCCTGAGGCTGCCTGCACCCTCCACCACCCCCCACCCCTGGTGAGGCCTCAGCTCAGCATGGGAAGGGAGTCAGGGCTCCTGGCGCCAGGGCTATCCTGAGTCCTCCTGTGGCCATGCCATGACCTTGGCCTCTGGCCTACACAGGCCAGAACCACTCACTCTCCCCCTCTGCTTCCTAATACAAGCTCTGCCTCCTCCACCTGCTCCCTCGGCCCCCTGCCCCCCACCAGGCAGAACAGTCTGGCTCTGTGCATGTGTGAGCACCCCTTTTGCCCCCATGGGCCCCCAGGTCAGGTGGCCAGCGCAGGAGGGCCCTTATCCTGCAAGGGGGATGGTGTTGGGGGTTGGGGCTGGGGCTCAGGGTCAGACTGCCTGTGTTTAGGTTCTCACCACACGGGGTCTCCTCATGGCTAAAACAGGGCTAACGTGCCTCCCAGGGCTGATGGGATGGAACTTTGGGTGTTAGTTCAGCGTCTGGGCAGAGCCTCCGGCAGCAGCACCCGGGCAGGCTATGTGGCGGCACCTTGTGAGTCCTGGCAGGGGGAGCAGGTGGCCTGTGCTGAGGGCAGCTCTGCATGGGGCCTCAGCTCTCACACCTGCCAGTCATGTGTCCTGGGCAAGAGTCTGACAGTCGAAGAATTCTTCTGGTCCCACATGTATAAAATGGACATAATGACTGGGTGAGCCTCAGGGGTTGTTGAAAGGATTCCGTGAGATGAAGCCTGCCCAAGGGTGCAGAACAGGTTGATGGCAGAGCTGGAATTTGCACTCCAGAGCTGAGCTGGCAGCTTCCCCGACCTTCTCCGGAGCCCTGCACCCATTCCTCCAGAGCTCTATGCAATGCCGCCTTTGCAGGAACGTCAGCCTGCAGCTCCAGACTCACCCAGCCCCAGGGAGGGCTTTGCTGCTGCACGCATCCCCGGGTGTGCACATCCCCCAGGCCCTCCCTGCAGCCAGGCGCAGGTGCAGAGAGGCCCATGAGACGCAAAGGGAAGTGGGGCTTGGGTGTGCAAAATGCGATAGTCCCTCATTCAGATATTGACGGGTGCCCGCGGTGAGGCAGACACAGTATCTCTAGTAGCTACAGCAGCCTGAGAAGCAGGTTGTTAGCCCAGTTTAAAAATAACACCTTTAGGGTCAGCCCCCCGGCCCAGTGGTTAAAGTTCCATGCGCTCTGCTTCAGCACAAGTTCGTGGGTTCGGATCCCAGGAGCAGACCTACTCCACTCATCAGCCATGCTGTGGAGGCATCCCTCAAGTAGAGGAAGACTGGCACAGATGTTAGCTCAGGGCTAATCTTCCTCAAGCAGGAAAAAAAAAAAGAGGAAGATTGGCAACAGATGTTAGCTCAGGGTAAATCTTCCTCACCAAAAAAACAAAACAAAAGGACATCTTTCTTGAGATATAATTCACATATCATACAATTATCCCGTTTAAAGTATACAATTCAATGTTTTTTTTAATTGCGGTAACATTAGTTTACAACATTATATAGATTTCAGGCGTACATCGTTATGATTTGACTTCTGTATGCATCATGTTCACCACCGAAAGTCTAGTGTCTATCTGTCACTTACAAATGTCCCCCTTTACCCATTTCGTCCTCCCACCAACCCCTTCCTCTCTGGCAACCACCAGTTTCTTCTTTGTATCCATGTCTGTTTGTTGTTTTTGTTTATCGTCCACATTTGAGTGAAATCATATGGTATTTGTCTTTCTCCATCTGACTTATTTCGCTTAGCATAATACCCTCAAAGTCCATCCATGTTGTCGCAAATGGTAAGATTTCATCTTTTTTATGGCTGAGTAGTAGTCCATTGTGTGTGTGTGTGTATATAGATGTATACACATATATATGTATGTATCTACCACATCTTCTTTATCCATTCGTCTGTTGATGGACACTTAGGTTGTTTCTATGTCTTGGCTGTTGTAAATAGTGCTTCAATGAACATAGGGGTACATACATCTTTTTGAATTAGTGTTTTCATATTCTTTGGATAAATACCCAGCAGTGGAATAGCTGGATCATATGGTAGTTCTATTCTTAATTTTTTGAAGAATCTCCATATTGTTTCCCGTTGTGGCTGTCAGTGGTTTTTTAAAGTATTCACAGAATTGGGCAACCATCACCAAATCAATTTCAGAACGTTCTCCTCACCCCAGTAGAAACCCTGTGCCCATTAGCAGGCGCTCCTCTGCCCCTACCCGCAGCCCGAGGCAACCACTAATCTGCTTTCTGTCTCTATAGATTTACCTGTTCTGGACACTTCATATAAATGGCATCATGTAATATGCTTTTGTGACTGACTTCTTCGCTTAGCATGATGTTTTCAAGATTCGTTCGTAGGGTAGCATTTCTCAGTACTTCCTTTTTATCGCTGAATAAAATTCCATTACATGGATCTACTGCACTGCATCCATTCCTCAGTTGATGAACAGCTGGGTTGTTTCTTCTTTTCGGCTGTTATGAATCATGCTGCCGTGAACATTGGTGTATCTGGGTTTGTGTGACATGTTATCCCATTTTACAGATAAGGCAATGGTCCACAGAGTGGAAACCTCTTGCCCATCTTCCCCAGTCGCGAGTGGAGGACTGAGCCTGGCATCTTCCCCACGCGGCCTTGTTCCCTCCCGAGCTGAGCCAGATGCGTGACAGGGCTAGGCTGGGGCCAGAACGAGCGAGGGGGTAATCTTCTAGAGGAAGGGGTGACAGCTCCCCAGGCTTTGAAGGATGAGTAGGAGAGGAGAACATCGCAGGCAGAGAAACAGCAGGCGCAAAGGCCCAGAAGTGTGAGGCTGCCTGGTGTCTGGACCCGCAAGGAGTTCTGTGTTGCTAGGGCAAACGGTGGGGGAAGGGAGAGGCAGAGAAGGGACTGGGAGGTGATAGGGTTGGAGACACAGCCACAGGTTAGATGTAAAAGGCCTTGAATGCTGTGCTGGGCACCATGGACTTGATCCTGAAGGCAGTGAGGAGCCCGGAAGGGCGTCACCGTAATGTGAAGTCAGATCTAGGTCAAATCCCAGTTCTGCTTCCTAAAGACCTTTGCTTTAGTTTTGTCATCTGGAAAGTGGGGATGACAATAATAATACCCTGTGAAAGTGCTGGGAGGATTGAGTGAGTTCCTGCCTCTGGAGAGGCATAGCCCCGGGCTGGCAGAGGGCCAGCCCAGCAAATTGTAGTGGGTGTTATCATCCAAGGGTTTTTGGCAGGGCTGCCGAGGTGGGATGGTGCTCTGGAAGCATGTCTGGCTGCAGAGTGACTGGTCTGGGGAAGGCTGCTGTGCAGGGTAGGGGCCGGGGAGACAGCGATGGGGATGCAGAGCCACGGGCGGGTTGGCAGAGGTTTAGGAGGTACTTCTCTGGACTCCGAGACTTCGGGAATTGCCTGTGAATAACAGCTGAATTCTGATCTTTTTATGAGCCCCTGGGCCTGGTGCCAAACCATCCAGGGGCTGGCTTGATGTTCCCTCTGGTTCCTCCCTGCAGCACGCCTGTGGACGCCATGCTGGGGGCTCTGACGCCCCTGTCTTCGCTGCCACTGCCACCTCTGCTGCTGCTGCTGCTGGTGTTGGGGTGCGGGCTGCAGGCAGCCACTGGCGGCGGGACCGGCGGGGCAGCCGGCTACGCGCCGGTGAAGTACGCGCAGCCCATGCAGAAGGGACCTGTGGGGCCGCCCTTCCGCGAGGGCAAGGGCCAGTACCTGGGTGAGCGCCTCCCCGCCCCACAGTGCCTCCCACAGCTGCTGCCCCCAACACCCTGCCTCCCGACCTCCATCAGCTCCTCCCAGGCCCCCCAGCCACAGCCCCTCAATCCTCACCAAAGATCTTCCCATCTCCACTTTTCTTCCTGATGCTGATCCAGGGCCTCCCACCCCCGGAGGGCCTGAAAGTAGGGTGCAGCTGCCTGGCAGAGGTGGTCTTCAAGTGGGATGGGGGAGGGGGCGGGAAGGTATGTTGGGAAGTGGGGGGGGGCGGGGGCGTCTGCTCTGACTGGCTCTAAGGAGGCTGCTGGTGCCCCCTGGCGGCCATTCCACCCCCAGGTCATTCAGAGATGAGAGTCAACTCAAGCTCTTGGGGAAGGCCCAGGCTGGGTAGGTTGGGTGCTAGGAGCCCACAAGATGGTCACTGGACCACCCCTAAACCCCATCTTCTGTGACAGCAGGGAGGGGGAGACCAGGGCACGGTCTTCATGAGCAGATACAGAGCCTTGTCTTCTCCCCCGTGTACCCCATGCTGGTGCGGGGAGTGGGTAGGGGGTCCCCGGTCCCCGCTGTCCAGGCCCCTGACTGACCCCTCTCTCTCTCTCTCAGAAATGCCTCTGCCGCTGCTGCCGATGGACCTGAAAGGAGAGCCTGGCCCCCCTGGGAAACCGGGGCCTCGGGGGCCCCCTGGCCCTCCTGGCTTCCCAGGAAAGCCAGGCACCGGAAAGCCTGGGCTACATGGGCAGCCTGGCCCCGCTGGCCCCCCTGGCTTCTCTCGGATGGGCAAAGCTGGTCCCCCAGGGCTCCCAGGAAAGGTGGGACCACCAGGGCAGCCAGGGCTTCGGGGGGAGCCAGGGATACGAGGGGACCAAGGCCTCCGGGGGCCCCCGGGACCCCCTGGCCTCCCTGGGCCCTCAGGCATTGCTGTCCCTGGAAAACCGGGCCCCCAGGGGGTGCCAGGGCCCCCAGGATTTGGGGGGGAGCCAGGGCCCCAAGGGGAGCCTGGGCCCCCAGGTGATCGAGGCCTCAAGGGGGATAATGGAGTGGGCCAGCCAGGGCTACCTGGGGCCCCAGGGCAGGGAGGTGCCCCCGGACCCCCTGGCCTCCCTGGTCCAGCTGGCTTGGGCAAACCAGGTTTGGATGGGCTTCCTGGGGTCCCTGGAGATAAGGGTGAGTCTGGGCCTCCCGGGGTGCCAGGACCCAGGGGGGAGCCAGGGGCTTTGGGCCCAAAAGGGCCCCCTGGGGTAGATGGTATAGGGGTACCAGGGGCAGCAGGGGTGCCAGGGCCACAGGGCCCAGCAGGGGCCAAAGGGGAACCAGGGACCCGGGGCCTCCCTGGCCTGATAGGCCCCACTGGCTATGGGATGCCAGGACTACCAGGCCCCAAGGGGGACAGGGGCCCAGCTGGTGTCCCTGGGCTCTTGGGGGACAGGGGTGAGCCAGGTGAGGATGGGGAGCCGGGGGAGCAGGGCCCACAGGGCCTTGGGGGCCCCCCTGGACTTCCAGGGTCTGCAGGGCTCCCTGGCAGACGTGGGCCCCCTGGGCCTAAGGGGGAGGCAGGGCCTGGAGGACCCCCAGGAGTGCCTGGCATTCGGGGTGACCAGGGGCCTAGTGGCCTGGCTGGGAAACCTGGAGTCCCAGGAGAGAGGGGGCTTCCCGGGGCCCACGGACCCCCTGGACCAACTGGGCCCAAGGGTGAGCCTGGTTTCACGGGCCGCCCTGGGGGACCAGGGGTGGCAGGAGCCCTGGGGCAGAAGGGTGACTTGGGGCTCCCTGGGCAGCCTGGTTTGAGAGGCCCCTCAGGAATCCCAGGACTCCAGGGCCCAGCTGGCCCCATTGGGCCCCAGGGTCTGCCAGGCTTGAAGGGTGAACCAGGCCTGCCAGGGCCCCCTGGAGAGGGGAAAGTGGGGGAACCCGGCGTGGCTGGGCCTACAGGGCCCCCTGGGGTCCCTGGTTCCCCAGGACTCACAGGCCCTCCTGGCCCTCCTGGGCCTCCTGGCCCCCCTGGCGCCCCTGGGACCTTCGATGAGACTGGCATCGCTGGCCTGCAGCTGCCCAATGGTGGCGTGGAGGGTGCCGTGCTGGGCAAGGGGGGTAAGCCCCAGTTTGGGCTGGGCGAGCTGTCGGCCCATGCCACGCCTGCCTTCACCGCCGTGCTCACCTCACCCTTTCCCGCCTCGGGCATGCCTGTGAAATTTGACCGGACTCTCTACAACGGCCACAGTGGCTACAACCCGGCCACTGGCATCTTCACCTGCCCTGTGGGCGGGGTCTACTACTTTGCCTACCACGTGCACGTCAAGGGCACCAATGTGTGGGTGGCCCTGTACAAGAACAACGTGCCAGCCACCTACACCTACGACGAGTACAAGAAGGGCTACCTGGACCAGGCGTCTGGCGGGGCAGTGCTCCAGCTGCGGCCCAACGACCAGGTCTGGGTGCAGATGCCCTCGGACCAGGCCAACGGCCTCTACTCCACTGAATACATCCACTCCTCCTTTTCAGGATTCTTGCTCTGCCCCACATAACCCGCGGGGGACCCTGCTGCCCCGGCCTCCTGCTCTTTAGTGGTAGAGAGACCTTCTCAGTTACAAAGAACCTCCATTTAAAGAAAAAACCAAAGGCTGAACAGAGGCGGGAACAGAGGTGGCCGTGGCCTTGGCCCCAGGAGACTGACTTGGTTTCTCCCTCCATGCAGGCTGAGGTTGTTTCTGGAAGAGGCTGATCTGAGTTCCTCTCCCCCAAGTGTCTATGCAGTGTCGAGGTTGCACCCTCATTGCAGGCGGGGCCCCAGGACACTTGGCTCTGCTGTCAGAGACCCGTGCCCCCTTGTGAGTCCTGGGCTCTGCTGGGCAGTGGAGGATGCTGCTTCTGAGTCAGAGCTGAGAGGGACTGAGCTTCCCCCTCGGGGAGACATATTCCCAAGCCCTGCCCTT
Source organism: Equus asinus (assembly GCF_041296235.1). Classification (NCBI taxonomy): domain Eukaryota; kingdom Metazoa; phylum Chordata; class Mammalia; order Perissodactyla; family Equidae; genus Equus; species Equus asinus. The sequence continues at coordinate 86,424,992 of NC_091794.1, forward strand.
CCTGCTGGCCCCTATATGGCACCTGCTCAAGGAATGGGGCACCCTCAGTTCTTGGCTGGGGCTCTTCCAGCTCCCCCGGGACCTCCAGCGTCTGACGGTGGGTCCCCTAAAGAGTTTTTGTTTCCCTCCAGGGGAAAGGGAGACGAGGGGATCCACTGAGGTGGCCAGTGTGGACGCCCTGCCAGGACTGCAACCCCAGGGGGGATGCTGTGCATCAGGCCTGTCCATGGTGGGCACAGGTGCGCGGCCCCTCTGCAGGCTCCAGCTGCAGCCATGGGGAAAGGTGGTTTGTGAGGGGTAGGAGCATGGATGTGGGGCTGGATGGCAGTTCTTCACACTCATTTCCATCTCCCCAGGCTCCCCCCACAAGTCTGGCTCTGTCTAGCATAGGGGCAGCTGCGCAGGCCCCTAGGGACTGCCACAGGCAGGCATGAGGCAGGAGGGACAGCCAGCAGACATAGGATTCCTCCCTTGCTCTCATTCAGCTGCTGCGAGGAGGGCTGGTTTTCTCATACAAAATTGTAAAGGATCCTTGCCACCCCAACCCCAGCATCAAGGCGGGAGCCTCGTTTGGCCCTCAGAACAAGGTGCACACAAGCTGGGGGATGAAGGCCCCGCCTGCGTTTCCTTAATAAGAACCATGTGGTGGGTATGTGTGTCTACTAGAGGGGTTACTCTGGGGGCTTCCTTGCCTTCCACCCTCTGGTTCCAATTTCCTGTTCTGAGTAGGATTAGGGCCCAGGAGGCTGAGGCTCTGAGAAGAAAGGTGCCAACAGGCCCCTATGGAATGAGTTGGCTCTGGAGGTTTCTGCCATCTTCCGCAGTCAGAGCTCCCCTGCAGGAGAGCAGGGTCCCACTCCCATCTCCGCAGCCCCGAGTTCGAGCTGGGGCAGAGAGGGCCACTCTCCCAGTGCTCGGGCCTCTCCCTTAGGCCCCCAAGCCAGCCCACTTCCCTGCACCAAGTGTGACCCTCGGTCGGTCAAGGGGATCTTGTTGCACAGCCTGTCCGTGCTGACCATGGAGGGTGACTGCTGACTTCTGATGGTGGTTCCCTCCGGCCCCTGGCCAGGCCTCCTCCCCACCCACAGCTTCTCCCAACACAGCAGGTCATCTGACTGCTCACTTTAACTTTCAAAAGAAGTGACAACTCAAATCTGCTCAAGTGACACTTTCAGAACAGGTTTTGGCTGGGGTTCATGGTGGATTTCTTACTGCCCAACACCCCAGAGAGTTAAGGAGTCTCAAACCATACCTGGTGGGGCCTTTTGCCGGGCCTCGTCCCTGGCTCAGAGTCCCCGCCGTCTGACCTGTTAGGGAGACTTCTGATAGGCGGAAATTCGTCAGCTCCCGATAGGAGCCCAGGGAACTAAGGAGGGAATGAGGGGAGCCAGAAAAAAGAGCTGTCTCACAGAACTGAGCTTCTGCTAAATGTCATTCCTGAAGCCTTTGGGGAGGGGTGGTGGGTGTTTGCGAAATGTGTATGGGATTTTAGTTCCAGGTGTCCACTTAACTGACAAGCTCTGATAAACGATGTCAGGTTTTAACTATGAAAACTACAGTGCCTTGTGCATTTTTATATTCTGATTCCTAATTTTTAAAAAAATTAAGGTTTAAATGTTTTCCATTCATTTCATTTCTAACCTGGTATAGGAAGTTTAGTTCTTTACTTACCTATTATGTGCCCTGTGTCAGAGATTTGGGAAAATGCACTCGGGAATCAAAGAAAATGGGACTTCTTTCTGAAAAGAAACATAATGGTATTGACACAACCTCAATAAAACCTGTTGTGTGAAACAGCACTGTGCTGACATTGGCATTGATGCAGAGATGTCTCAAGCCTCTGGATTTCACAAAGCGTCCAAGGAGCTCGCCAGGGCTCTGCTCTCCGCCCTCTCGAGGCGTGTGCATTCCTCACTAGCTCCCCCGCCATGGGTTCTGTCACCACCACATCGGAAATGCTTGATGCTCCGAAGCTGCCGAGACTCTGTGCCAAGTAGATGCCAAGAGGCATTTTAAGAAACCAAAGTGAGGCCGTGGCTGGAGCTGGGGCAGATGGGTCAAGCTTCCCTGGAACATTCCTGCGAGCTCTCAGGGGTAGTGGAGCATGACAGCTGGCTCAGGATCCCAAGGGCCAAGTTTCAACATCTGATACAAATTATGAATGAAATCATGAATCTTTGCTCCTGTAGGCAGTGCTAGTGCCAGGCCTAAGGCTGAAGGCAGGGCTGGGGGAGCTGTCCTGGGCAGAAGGCACCTGCCCCACAGCCTGCCATGCTCAGCAGCTAGGGCTCCATCCCTGGCTCTGGGGATCAAGATGGCAGACCTGAGACCAGTCCATGACCTGAAAAGTCCTGTGGCAGAACCCCGTCTTGGCTGAAAGCAGACCGGCTCAACAGTCCTGACACCTCAGGCCAGCAGCACAGCTGGACATGCTTCTCTCTGCAGAGGCTGGAAGGATGCTCAGAGAACATCCCTGAAGTTGGAGGGGAGGCGGCCCCTCGCTTTCAATTTCCCTTTCTTTGAAATGGATGGCTTACAAAACTTCCTAGTGGGGCAAGGCCTGTGACTGGGGCCTGTGATGCAGCATGAGGCACAGCCTTCTGTACATCCAGGGCACCAGAGATGCTGTGGCACCCTCACCCAAAGATCAGCAGTCCCATGATAGGAGGTGCCCTCTGCATCCTCCTCCAGGGTTCCCGTTCCTGGCGCAGCAGGGCCTGGTCCTATCTGGGGAACAGCCTATGAAGAAGGCAGGCTCCGAGAGCAGGAAAGTCTGGCTTGTTCCTGCCCACTGCCTGGGCCACTCTGTGTGATCTCCAACAGGAAAGAGCATCAAACCATGCCTGCTCTGCCCTTCCTGGCTGAACAACGCAGCCGGCTGGAAGAACTGGGGGAATCTGCCCGACAACCGAGCAGCTCATCGCCTTGCGTTCCTGGCTCCTAGGAGCGTGCAGCCCAGACAGAGGGGCACTAGGCACAGAAGGTCGGGGGGGAAGAATCCATTCTGGGCAGAGGAAAAACATAGGAACCAGTGGTGGGATTTACCAGAAACTGTTTATTGCTGTGTGACTTCCACTGGAAGCTGTTAACAAGCCCATGGCAGCCAAGGGCCGGGTGTGTACCTAGATCAGCTAGATTCAAATGTCTGTCTTCTTGATCCATATAATCTTGCTCTTTGGGGCCTTGCCCAGTCAAAGACAGGCTTTCTGGCAAACTGGATAAATCCCAACAAGGAGAAAAGATGCTACTGCAGATCATTTCCACCTCCCCCAATCCCAAGTCCTGGATAAAGAAAAATGCCACGAGTACCCCTCCAAAATCAAACCCACCCTGGTCACTCACGTCTGACTGAGGAGCTGGGAGTGTCCCAGGCTCTGCCACCAGCCAGAAATGCAGCACTAGGAGTCCCTCACACGGCGTTCCAATGACCTCTCCAAAGAGACCCCCGCCCCAGTGGGGCAGTCCGCCCACACTGCAGGAAGTCTGAGGCAGGGAGCCACACTTGAGGAACCTTAGGCTTTCCAATCTGCCTGCAGGAGGTCCCGCTGGACATGGCGGAGCCCCAGCAGCTGTGGCCCTCACAGACTCTTCTGGAAGACCCGGTGCAGGGTCTGGGCCAGGATGTCTGTCTCCTCATAGCCCTCACAGCTTTGCTGCCAGCTCTCCGGCACTTGTTCCATCCCATAGTAGGCACCAGCAATGGCCCCGGCCATGGTGGCAATGGTGTCTGTGTCCCCACCAAGCGAGATGGAATAGATGAGAGTCCTTTGGAGGCTGTTGAAGGCGGCGGGGATCTCAGGGTCGGGCTCCATGCAGCGCAGGAAGCAGTAGATGGCGGTGGGCACGGATTCAAAGGCAGCAATGCCATTCCCTGTGGGGAACCAGATTATGGAACTTGACCCCCCAGATCTCCAGGCTTCCTGCCACGAGTGAACACTCTCAATTTCAGGCTGGGCTGTGATAAAGGTCACAGGCTCTAGAGTTAGACCATCTGGTTCAAACCCTGCTCCCCTCCCTACTGGCTGTGTGACTGGGAAAGTGCCCTCACGGCTAAGGGGCCCATACCTGGGATTCGCCTCCCCATGTAGAGAGTGAATCAAGTTAGTAACTCACAGGGCGGCTGTGAGGGGGAAATGAGACCACAGAGGTAAAGCATTCTGCACAGGCCCAGAATGCAGTAATAACGCTGTGTAAACAAACACCAGTTCTCAACGTTAGCTGTAAGGACTAGTGGCCAGCTGCCATTTCTGGGGACATTTATACATAAGGCTGAAGGTGCTGTGGCCCGAGAGCAAGAAGGCACTGTACTCACAACCCCAAGGACTCTACAGACCTGGCTCTGCCGGCACAGCAGCCCCGGGCACAAATGTGATGGCAGGTGGGACTCCATGCTCCCCTCCCACCCCTAAGCCCAAGGCTGCCCCTGAAGGCTGACGGGGGTGGGGGGACCACCCACCTAGCTCAGACACCACCTCCTCTCTGGTCACCGAGTCCTGCTCGAGAAGCTCTCCAATCTTCTTCAGTCGGCTGGAGTACGGACGCTCCTCCATGCCCAACCTATGGGTCAGGGGTGAGATTTCAGGGAGGTCGGAGCCAGCAGGGTGGAGACGCCAGGCAGGGGGAAGGGCTGTGTGGGAGGGTGAGGGGGGGATGTGGTCAGGCTGACACCCAGGCACAGGTGCCCTGACAAGAAGTGGGCCTGGGCTGGGTGTGAGCCGGTCATGCTGTTCTCCGCGGCCGAGAGCCGTGAAGCACAGCCAGGGCACGGGGCTCTCCCCACCCTCCCTCGAGTCTGCAATTAAAGAAGGAAGGTTTCAGCCTGTGGCAAGGCCAGAGGCCCCCACCCCACCAGGCATACACACTCACACACGCTTCCAGCCTGTCTCCCTCCCACATACTCACTCCCTGGCATCCGAGGCGGACTGGGCATCACTCTCCAGCTCTTCCATGTGGCCCAGGAGTTGCTGGAGGAAGTACCCACTGGACGACTCACCCTGCAAAGCCAGGTGCACAGCCAGGGCCTGCAGGATGGCACCATTGTACCCCAGGGAGGAGGCGTGTGTCAGCTGGGCCGAGAGCCGGGCATACTAGGGCGAAGGCAGTGGAGGCAAAAAGACCTACTGTCACAGAACCCAGAGCAGAGGGGGAGGGAGGGAGGGAGAGTCCAGAAGCCAGCCCGCCTGGACTACCTTCTGTACATCCTGGACACTGCTATAGGCCAGGGAGATGCCGGCCACGCGCATAGCACCCCCGTTGCCGTAGGAGCCTTTCCCGTTAAACTGGGCCCGGGCGGGCTCGTAGACATCATGACACTTGGGGCTCAGGAGCTTCTTGAAGACAGTGATTACTCCAGCACCGTAACCCCGGTCAGGTTCTTTCTTGTACTCCTGAGCAAATCTAGGGGAGAGAAGGAAGACGGGGTTAGGGTTTAAAAGATGGCTGTCAGGGTTGGGAGAGAAGAAGTCTGGCTGGTTTGGGAAAAGAGGAAGCCTTGGGGACCTAAGGAGCCTGTAGCAGCAGTGCTGTCACTTCTAGCTTGGGAAGCTGCAGCAGCCTTAGACACACGTGCCGCTGAGGGTGGGGGTCCCGGCATGCAGGACACCATCGCTCTGGTCAAGTGCAGTAACGCTACCCACTTGGTTTGCTTCACCCCAGGACAACCCCTCACCTGTGAGCCATGTCCACCTCGTCGAAGGCCTCCTTGGCCAGCAGGGACTGCACCAGTGCTCTGGCCATGGCTGTGTCATCTGTGTAGTACAATGTTTCTGCAGGGACAGGGCGGGGGAGAGCGAGCTGCAGGGCTCGAGGCTGGCGGCTGTGGCCTCCCGCTCATTCCTTTTATTTACTATTTCTGGAATGCCTGAGGTCAGCCTCTCGCTCCCATCCAGTTTCCTGGGCTCTAGGCCTTGGGGTTTTCAGCCATTCTTTATTCTGAGTCAGTTGCCACATCCTGCTCCTTTCTGAAGGAAAACCTTCCCCCACTGCTGGCTGCCATCACTGCAGCTCCAGACTTAAAACGACCTGCTCTGGGCCTCTCACATGTCCTGCATATTCCCCATTCTCCAACCCAGCCTATATGTGCAGCCAGAAAATTCTTCCCAAGAGGAGACTATTACTTTCCTCATCTCACTCTCCTGCTCAAAATGGCTGGCTACTGCCTTCAGGCTGAGGCCCAAATTCACGGCCTTGGCGCTCGAAGCCCTCCCTCCTCAGCCGGCTTCCACCCCACTGCTCCCCCACACGCCCTCAGGACGCAGGCTGGGCGCCCGAAGTGCTGCTCTAGCACTTCCAACACGGCACGACTGGCTATGCGGTGGCCCTCGACGAGGCTCTAAGCCGGCTGCTGGGACAGAGACTTGGTTCGATTTGAAGGAAGGGACGGTTCGAGAGGAGGAAGCACACTCCCTAGGGAGCCTGGTTTCCCATTCCTCACACCCACCATGCCGCCCCCTCTCCGTGTATCCCCAGCCCCACCGCCACCTTCTCCCCACTGTCCCTGTGAGGAAGCCCCCACCTCTACTTCACTGGGAGGAGAGGCGGACAGACACCTCGTCCACAGCTGCACTCTCCAGCCTCCCCTCGGAGGGCGCACTCTCTTCCAGTCCAGCCCCAGCCCACGGCCCTGGAGACCATGTTCTTCCTTTGTCTCCTCTCCTGCATCCTCAGCTTCTCCCTCTGTGGTGGGGCGGCACCCACCCTCTCTGCGTTTGCTCCCTGTGCCCTGCTTTCCCCCAGCGAAGCACTTCTCTCCCATTCTCAGCCCACGTGAAGTTAATGCCACCTCCAGCCTACCCAAATAGCACGGCCCACTCCCTTGTTCACGGATGGACAGGTGACCTCAGCCAGGACAGTGAGACTCGATTTGGGACTACTACACAGAGAAACTGTTCCTCTGCTGGAGCGCTGAGCTGGGAGCTGCTGGGGGCCAGCCCATAGGAAGGGTCTGCCGGAGTGAGTGAAGCCCACCCGGAAGAATGCAGATGGAGCCAGGAGGGGAACTGAGTCTTGAGGAGACGGCTTGAGCCCCTGGAGTCAGCTCTGCTTGAAGCCAGACCCAGTTCCGGACTTTTCTGCCACTTGCGTCCAGAGGGTTCTAAAACACCTCTCAGCCTAAAATGTTTTCTCCTCATCTTAACATCAAACCAAAAAAAGAAATTAAAACCATCCCTCCATCCTGCCTTCCCCTCAGCCACAGCCCCTCTCTCTCCTTCCCTTCACACCAAAGCTACTTCCTCATTTCCTCCTAAACCCACTGAAACCTGACTTCCAGGCTTCAACTTTCTACTGAAAATGCTTTTCTAAATCCAGACTTCCCCTTACTTAACCTCTCTGTAGCATGACGCCAGTGACCAGCGTCTTCATCTTGAAATGCTTTTCTTGGGTTTTTGTTCAGACCCCCCCCCCACCCCCGGGCCTCTCCTACCAAACCGTTTCCTTCTCGAGCGCCCTGTCCTCCTCCAGGGTCCCGAGCATGGCCCCTTTTCCTTCCTATCCCACATGATCTCCAAAAGGGCTCATCCTCTGCCTGGCCTCAGAAGTGACACTGCGCTGATCTGGGGGATGAACTGGCTGCACAGGGGAGGGAGACGCGGAGGGGACAGTGCTTTACAGCCAGGGGACAGCACAGCCAAAGGCCTGGGCCAGCAGCACGATGTGAAAGGAACTGAAGCGCAGGAAGCAGGGCCACGAGTGGTATAAGATGAAACTGGAGACGCGCAAGGGCCCGCCAGGTGGGACACGTGAAGGAATTTGGCTCTAGCCTAAGCGCACTGGAAAATCACTGCAGTTTCACGCGGGGAGGCCGCGATCGGATCTACGCTTTGAGAAGAGCACTCCCCGCTGTGTGGAGAATGGACTGGCGGGGCACTGATTCAGAGAACCGGGTAGGACAGGTGAAATCGGCAGCGGTGTATACATTGCGCTAGGCACAATCTGGGCGTGGCGGGCACGGGTGACAGGATGCCGTTGCCAGGCCCGGAGTTGGGGAATGCTCGAGGCGAGAACAGTGGCGATGGATTTCGAGTCTCTGGGTCCGAGGTGCCTGCGGGTCAGCCAGACCTGGCCCCTGCTGCCCTCGGCAGCCTCAACTCCCACCACACGCCTCTGGTGGTCGCGGGCCCCTAGCTCCCCCGGCCCCCGCGTCCCACGTGCGCCCGGCCCCGCCCACCTGTCCGCGCGCTCCCCGGCGAGCCCGGGTCCGGCTCCAGGCTCTGGACGTGACGCAGGACTGACGTCAGGCTGACGGGGTCGTACGCCTCGTAGATGGCGCCCACGCAGTCCCCGAGCAGGGCGCCGGCCAGGCAGCCTCGGAAGCGGGAGAGGGAGCGGGCCGGCCCAGCCCCTCCAAAGCCCGCCGCCGTCATCGCTGCCACCGCCGCCATCCCCGCGGACCCGTCGCCACTTCCGGTGCGTCCGTCGCGCGCCCCACGCGCCGCTTTCCCCCCGCCCACAGCGCCCCCCCGCGGCCCGGAGTCTCGGCGCCGGCCCCGCCCACAGCGCCCCCCCCGCGGCCCGGGGTTTCGGCGGCTGTCCTCGCACATAGCGCCCCCCGGCGGCCCGGAGTCTCGGCGCTGCCCCTTGCACACAGCTCCCCTCCACGGCCCGGAGTCGCAGCTCCCGCCGGCATGTGACCCGCGCTGGTCCCGCTGCTCTGGTTCGGTTGGGCGAGGCCTCTGCTTTCAGCTCCCATTCTCCACACCTGTAAATGGCGTCCCAACCGAGGGGGACGGCCACGAAAGTGTCCTCGAGGGGTGGACGCTGCACCAGACCATCGGACCACGGCAGCCCTGCCCTTCAGGCCACTGCCCCCAAGGCCTGACTTTATGAAGCCTCACCTTGTGCTCCAGCACCCTGAGCCCTCCCAGGGCAGCCCTCCCTCTTGGCTCCTGCCCAGGCTTGGGCCCCCACCCTCAAGCCCCTCCACTGTGATCTTAGCCCCCTCTGGGCCTTGCTTAGGCATCAAGAGGGCAGGCAAGGGTCCAGCTGGGGCAGAGCTGGTCAGAGGTAACGCTGCTAGAGCCCTGGGGGTGCTGGCCTAGCCCAGAGAGGGGTTTCCTGAGGAGAAGGCAGAGAAGGAGGTGGATTTGGAACACGAAGCTTGGGGAATGACATTTCCCATCTTTGCTCCTCCCTACACAGGAGGGCCGAGAACCCGACCCCTCCCTGCCAGCTGTGTGCAGGGGTAGCAGAGAACGGTCTGGACTGAGAACCCCAACCTTTATTAGATTCATTCTCTCTGCCCACCTCCCTCTTCCATTTTCCGCCTAACCTTCCCCTTCTCCCGCTGCCCCCAGGCTAGGCCAGCTCCAGCTGGCAGCTTTTGAGTGGACTCAGGGTGCGATTTGTGGTACGGGTGAAGGTGTCCACCTCAGGCACAAACTTCTCAGCAGGCACAGTCAGCTTCCGACGGGTGTCCATGCACTTGGTGTCCAACAGCATGGAGTTGGCCTTGCAGGCGATGTCAGCCTGCAGCCGGGCCAGGTGCTTGTACAGGGCATCCAGAGCGTCCCTGGGGAGGAGGCGTTATCAACTCACCACCCCTGCACGGGGCTGGGAGGTCAGGGCTGAACTGCGAGGCCTTCAGTCAGGAAGAGAGCAAGGAAGCCAGCAGGGGGCAAGAGGCCCTGTGGGTGGGAGGTGTCTCTCTGCCCCTCCTGCCCACTCCCCAAACCTACTGTGCTTGTGCCAGCTTCTGCTTCAGGGCAGCGATGGTTGCCTCTAACTGGTGAACCTCGTCAGTGAGGCCGTACTGTGCCTGCAGGCAGAGGGGCGGGTTGGGAGACCCAGGTCAACCATACTATCCTTTAGCCCACGGGCCTGGGTGCTGCCCTACGCCAGCACCCCTGCTCTGCCAGGAATATGTACTGGGGAGTGACCCCAAGGACACCTTAGCAGGGACCCGTGCCCCACTGGGTACCCTCGAACCTGGTCCCGGCAGAGTTCCACGTTGGGACGGTAGGTTCTGGACTCTAGCCGGGTATGGCATAGCTTCAGGTTCAGTAACTTTCTGCGCAGATCCTCCTCCAGGTGCCGGATGTCCTCCTGCAGCTCGGCGATCTCTTCCAAGGTCTGCAGGAGACAGAGTGACCGGTCTTCACCAGCTGAACCCACCAGGGTGCGCTCAGTTCAGGCTTTCCTGGCAGGGCCTCAGGCTCCTCATCCCACAGCAGGAAGTCCAGGCCCCAGGGGTCTGAACAGAGAAGACTCACATTCTTCTCTTGCCACTTGAGCTCACTGTACACTTTCTCCATCTCCCGCAGCCGCTTCCTGAAGGCAAATTCTGTTGCAACCCTCTGGGCTTCGAGTTGATTGTTTGTCTGAAGGACAGGAAGGAGGCAGGGCAAGGGGAGGGTGGAAGCTCATGGCCATCTGAGGATATCGCTCCAGTGAGGGGATGGGATGCCACATGGCCAACAGGGAACAAAAGATAAGGAAGAGCGGAACGAGTGGAGCGGTCAGTCACCTCGGCGATAGTTAGCACGATGGCCTCCCTCAGCTCTATGGCCCCTTTCATCTCGGCCTCTGCTCGGTTCTTGTTAAACTGACTGAAGTCATCCCACTGCTTGAGTGTGGAGGAGCTGCAGGTGACAGGAAATACTGGGGTCATAAGAGTATAGCCTAGGAGAGGAGGAGGAGCGACTGATTGAAACACTCTTCTTACCCATTGGGGACACGTGTGGGATCAACCTTCAGAGAGATGTTTGGGGACTTGAGGTTGAGAGAGAGGCAGCCTCTGTCAATGTCCAATGTCTCCATTTTGCCCCTATGGTCAGAGTTGAGCTGCTGTCGGACTTCCTGCAGGAGGCTGGGGAAGGAACAATCTCGATCAGGAACCACCCCTCCAAGGCCTCAGGACTCAGCCCCCATTGTACTGGAAGGACGCTGAGGGATGAGGAGGCTGGGGTGACAGTGGAGCTGCTGCTACAGCTGAGACAAAGACCAGCACACCTGGATGAACTCCCCATGGACAAAATTATGACACCCAAGTGCTTGTGCACACCCACGGTGGCACACGTATGTAGCTACACTCACACAGCTCACATACACGCTCACAAATAAGGCACAGTCCAGGGTGGTGGCAAACGGGTGTCATTTCTCATGCTTCCAGTCAATTAACAATGGCTCCCTAGAGTAGGGTCATGAGAAGTATTCTGAGACCCCGTCCAGGTGGTGGAAAGAGCGCTACAATCAGTTGGTGGTTTCTGCCAATGGGCACAGCAGGGGCAGAAGGCAGCCTGGGAGCCAGTTACTATTACCCACCACACAAGTGTTCCACGTTTAAGAGAGTCCTCAGGTGCAGGTGAACATGCGAATGACACATCTCCCCCTTACCAGAGCTTCTCAAAGGCCTGGCTAATCTTCTGTTGCAAGGCCTTCTTGGTGGCATCAATGACCTCCACCTCTTTGTGCAGCTCTTCTTCTACGGGGTCCTTCACCACATCAATGTCACGACGACTGTCCCGCAGGGTCAGGCACTCAATCGCCACATCCAGAGGCAGGTTCTTGGCCTGCAGGCTTTGCTCTGCTGACTCTCTCATCTAGAGAAGAGAGGGCACAGGAGGCTGGAGGGGCCGTCCACTGGGAAGCAGCTCTCATCCCCACTTTAGCAGAGGGGCCCGTGAGTGACTCAGATGGACATGCCACCAAATACCCCCATCAAGGGTTCCCCAAGCCTGAAGTGGGGAGGGCGGGGGGATCCTTGCAGCAGGGTCTCCTGGCACCCTGCCCTGGCTGCCTGCCTGTGTCAGGGCATCGATCTCAGCGTCTAAATCCATCAGACATTTGTCCAGCATCTCTTTCCATCGGTTGACAGTATCAATCCTCTCTGCCAGTCGAGTCCTATTGTCATGTTCATCCCAAATGGTCTGGAAGAGACAGAGCCAGATAAAGAGGGTGTTTGGGTTGGGGGTTATCCCTGAGCCCACCCAACTGGGCTCCTGCTCCCAACCTGGTTGGTGGTCTCATTGCGGAGGACCCGGGCCTCCTGGCGGATCTGGTGTGAAGCATCTCGCTGCCGCTCAGCATTAGTGGACAACAGGTAGCTGTTGGTGTGCCAGTCTGGCAACCGGTAGCGTTGACTGGGCTTGACGCTCAGCGTGGCCATGGTGCAGGGGGCAGGGGAGGAAGGGTCCGAACCCCCAGGTCCTGTTCCAAGACACCCACGTCTCCTGGAGAGGGAAAACAAGGCTACAGGAGAACGTTCAGGATGTCCTCTCCTAGATCAAAAGCCCCCTCTGAAGGACCTCCTTCTGTCCATTTTGCTTCAAGCCTCGTCCTGCAAGAAGCCTGCTAGGGAACAGCCCTGGCTTCACTCAACTCCGTGTGAGGCATTAACTGAGTTTCCTCCCACCCGTGCGTCCACAGACACTAACTCTTGGACGCTGCAGCTCCTGGAGCAGGTGACACAACGGGATAATGGAGTCCCTTAGGGGTGTGTGTGTGTGTGTGTGTGTGTGTGTGTGTGTGTGTGTGCAGTGCTTAGTGGGGCTGGCGGAGGGGGAGTTAGCAGGAAAAATCGCTTTAATCCAGTTTCCACCCCCACTTCCAGCAACCAAGTCCTGTGGGGCTTTCTCTTCTTTCTCTGCGGCAGCTTTGGGCCAGGACCCGAGAGGAGCCTGAGAGAAGGAGCCCTGTTCTCCATCCAGAAAGGACGGGCTAGTTTTGCAGGGCAGGCGGGTTGGCACTGGGGACCGGGGGTGGGGCTGGGGTGGGGACGCTGGCCCTTTCCCTGTCTGGCCGTCACGCTCCCTCTCTCGGCCCTCTGTCGGAGGAGGAGGAGCGGGCGTGTGAGGGGCCCACTGGGAGGAGCTGGGGCCCGTCTAGTTCCCAGCCGAACTCCTCCCCTCCCCTCCCCGGGGTAGTCATCTTCGGTTTAAAATAATACCCCGGCGCTGGCGCAGAGGAAGGAGAGGGAAGGGGGAGGCGGCCCTGGGTGTGAGCCCCCCGGCGGCCCCGCTCCCTCGGCCTCTCACCTCCTTCCCGGCTCGCGCCTCCGCCTCCCTCGCCGGCTGCTCTGCGAGCGCCCCGGTTGCTAGGCTCCCGCCGGCAGCGCCGTCGCCACCGCCCTCTTGTTTAGCTTGGCAACCGCGGGCCGACCGGCGGCGGCGGGCACGAGGCCTTCGCGGCAGGAAAGAGGCGGCTGCGGGGCCGGGGCTGCGGAGGGGCGCGAGGAGCAGGGCACCAGGATACCGCGCTCACTTCGTTCACACGTTAAACGTTTTTCTTTGGATCAAAGTTATGCATCGACAGGATAAAAAACACGTACAGTACATAGAAAAAGTACTCTCCCGCTCAGGCTCACTCCCCAGCAAGTATCGTTCCAGAAGCGTGTATATATTTAACCTTATTTACACACGTTCTTTGGATCCCGTCTTGCCCAACGGTTTCAACCCTCGGTTTGACTGCACAGAAGGAATGATAATCGTATTTATTTGCAGAAGGCACATCCGTGGGAGAGGTAACTGCGGGTTAGAAGCGATGCCAAAAATCCAACCATTTCTTTAAAAAAGAGAAGGAAAAATAATTCAACCGTGCCAGTACTGTTCCAGGCCTTGGGAAGTGTTGACACTGAATGTTCATAATTAATAGGTGAGATAGGCATTATCCCCCTGTTCGCAGGTAACTAAAGAGACCGCCTTTGCTAAAAGGCAGGAATGGAAATTCAGGCGTCTGATCCCCAGATACACATTCTCTCTCTTACGACTCCACACTGCCTCTAGTGGTGGCGCTGGAAATCGAGAGGAGGGCAGGGATGCTGTCCCCAACGCTCCCGCCCGGTCCTCTTCTGCAGGCTGTGCAGAAGGATCCTAGGAGGTGGGTGCTGTTACCGCGTTCATCTTACAGGCGAGGAAACTGAGGCACAGAGAAGTGAGGAATGAACCCAGGGTCGCATAACTAACTGGTAGAGCCTGGATCCAAACTCAGGCAGTCTACCGGAGAGGCCAAGCTCAGGTTTGATGGTTGAGGGAAAGAGAGGAGTCCAAAGAGGCCTCAGTTTTGAAACCCCAGTGATTGGTGGGATGGTGTCATCCTTCACAGAGGGTAGGTAAGGGGTTGGGTTTTGAGAAGTTTGAGGTGCTTGTGATGGATCCAGGTGCTGATCAGTAGGCAGTTAGAAATGCAAGTCTGGAGCCTTGCAGAAAGACTGAGGCTAGAACGTTTCCCAGACTTCCTCGATCACAGAATATATTTTTTTCCACAGAGTATTTTATAAACTCGAAGATATGGCTCGTAAGCCAGACATGCATGGAAATTTGTGACAGCTCTTACTAGGATTAAAGAAGACAAAAAAACAGGTCTTGGACAAATTGATTGCTGGAAGAAATGATCACATTTTGGCTATAAAATGTTTTGAAACATTTTGAAACAGAAAGAAGTAAACAAGTATGACCAAACGGTGGGGCTTTGGCGAATATCTCTGGTTGTGGTGGTGGCTGTGGTGTTCATGACTCCTGAGGTTCCCGCACATCCTGGCCAAGGGAAGAAGATATTAGCAGAAAAGGTCAGACAGCTGATGGATTGGACCAAGAAAATCAGAGTAATAATGTGATGCCGTATTCTATCATTTTGTACTAGAAACACCAAGAAACTACCCTATTATTGTGATGTTTACTACTCTCCAGAAGTTTAGATCATGTGTAACATGCAAACGTGCTGCTGAAGAATTTCAGATCTTGGCAAATTCCTGGCGACCCCCCAGTGCGTTCACTATTAAGGCGTTTTTGCTATGCTGGATTATGATGAAAGCCCTGAGGCCTTTCAAGCACTCCAGTTGATGTCAGTTTTCCTCCAAATTTCCTCCACTTTTCTGCTAAGAGGGAATTTACGTCAGATCACGTTTATCATTTGGAAGAAGGAGGTTTCGTAGCTGAGCAAATGGCCAAATGGGTAGCTGAGGAAACTGAGATAAGGAAGGTCAACAGAATCGGACAGCCTACAGATTATCATGGGCCCTTCAAATTGGGGATATTTTTGGCTTTCCTTGGTAAAGTTGTGTATTTACTGAAATAGAATAGGAAATTTATTTTTAACATAAATTTGTGGGCAGTTTTAGCTCTGTGTTTTGTGATCATGATGACATCTGCTCAAATGTGGACTTGTAAAAACAGAGCCCCATATGCTCAAAGGAATCCTCACACAGGATGCATACGTTATATCCATGGAGTGAGTTACTCTTGGTTTGTAGCAGAAATGTCCATCATTTCTGTTTAATACACACATTCTCCTGGGAATCGTGCTCTTAGATAAAGCTGCCATATCTTGTGTGAACATTATAGAGAGGAAGATAATGGGCATGACTGGCATGTGTCTAGTTATAGTATTCTTTAGTTGGCTGAGTTCTTTCTTCAGAGTTAAAGAACATGAGGATCCATTCGGCATTCTCATGGATTCAAAAGAATCCTAGAGATACAGACAATGAAGCAAGAAATTGTTAAAAATGTGAAACAGAAGAATGTGAACTCATTTTTTTTTTTTTTTTGATTAGCCCTGAGCTAACTACCACCAATCCTCCTCTTTTTGCTGAGGAAGACTGGCCCTGAGCTAATATCCATGCCCATCTTCCTCTACTTTATACGTGGGACACCTACCACAGCATGGTGTGCCAAGCAGTGCCATGTCCGCAGCCGGGATCCGAACCAGCGAACCCTGGGTCGCTGAAGCGGAACGTGCAAACTTAATGCTGTGCCACCGGGCCGGCCCTCTGAACTCAACTTTTTTAAGTGACTGAGACTTAGCCAAAGGAGACATGAGGTGCCTCGGCAGTAACAAGCCATTTTCTCTCAGAATCTGTGAAGTCTTATGGTGTGTATCTT
The DNA here is from genome assembly GCF_041296235.1 of Equus asinus. Taxonomy (NCBI): domain Eukaryota; kingdom Metazoa; phylum Chordata; class Mammalia; order Perissodactyla; family Equidae; genus Equus; species Equus asinus. The sequence goes on from NC_091794.1 coordinate 86,440,804, forward strand.
CCCTGTTCGTCTCATTTTTTCCCTTCCCGTAAATGTCACAAACTACCTAACTTAGTGAACCCCAATGATTAAAATCCTCAGAGAGTAGAAGTTTTCTCGAATTAGAACAATGTTTAAAAGTACTTTAGTTAATCCTTGGTCAGCTGATCTTATTCTCCTATGGAAAATAGCGTCTTAGTAAGGTAACCCTGCATCTAGCTACTGAAACTAAGTGTCTTGCCTTTCCTAGAGGTGTATATTTGTTCAGCCTGCTTTGTGTGTTGTCCTCTGAAGCCTAAGTATCTTTCTCTAGAGCGTACTTCCAATGCCTAGAGGCAAATGTAGTCCTACTTGGCACTGCATCTCCCATGTCTTTCCTACTGCAATATGCTACCCTGCTTCTTGACTGTTGGACATACTACAAACTCCCTGAATACTGGATTATAATTTCTCCATGACTGGTAACCACTTTTTATCTGGAAAGATTTCAGATAAATTATCTTATTTTTCTTTCAAGCGGCCAATCTCTAACAAAATAGTAGTTCCTACTTTGGTGTTGACTTGAGGTCATTTCCTATTTAAATCTAAGAGAACAATAGATATAAAGACAACTCAGAAGATGAATAATTTCATTCACTCTTTTCTGTTTAGGAGCAGGCCAAAATATCAAGTTATTTCCAATATGCAGAAATGTGAAACTGAACATCTTAAAAGTTATTCAATTTCAGCCTTTCTTCCCTCTTAAGTGGAAAAACAAGACACAGATTGGAAGACTTTTTTCCCCCTTTATCTTCTTTCTGTCCTACGTAGATAGTGACAGTTAAGTCCTAAACAGTTTATTACCGTGCTTGGCAAAGATTGAAATTGCGGTTTACTATTAAATCAAACCCTGGCCTTCCCTCTGGAAGTTGCTATTTACAAATGTGAGAACTGTGATTGTGAAAATGTTTTTTGAGCAACAACAATTTAGTGTGACATCAGAAGATTTCTGCTCTCAATTGGGACTGGGTTGGCTATTTACAGCCACCTGACCCTCCCCAAAGCAACAGTGGGAGACTTTGAGGTTTCATATGAGTTGTTTGCCACGGGAGTTGGGTATAACTGCCCCAGAGTAAATTACAATTTTTTTTTAAACACAGAGTGGGTGGGATAGCTGACCTCCCTCACTTTAGACACTTTTTGTTTGTATGTTACTCGAGAGGAAACTGCTCGACTCTGGCCTTTGATCCAGCTTACTTTTCTGGTGGTCTTGCACTTGTCTCAGGCCAAATAATTTCAGGTGGAGATGCTCGGGGTCGAGCCTCAGGCGAGGCTGAGTCGTTCACACAGCACATGACTCAGGGAGAAGTGACGGCTGCTTTAAGTGCACAGTGGCAGATGATGTGTCCTGGAGGCTGAAAGAAATGTTTTCCCCACTTGATTTGCCCTTCTTATCTTCAAAGCCCACTCATCTTGTGTAAGGAAGAAAAGTTTCTCAGCTAAAATGAATGGAAAATAGCTTTGCTGCATTCAAAGCAAAGTGTTATACTTTTGGGCAGACTGTCAAATTAATATCTAAAGGGCCTTAACGTAGACAATAGTAATACTTTTTAATTAAAGGTTTAGATGGCACCTCAATTAAAAAAACCCTTCTATTCAAAGGGATTCCACAGATGGCAAACTTTCATAATGGAAAATCTGTATAGAAGTACAAAAATAAGTTATAAAAATTAAACCCACAAAGCAAAATATATAGGTGGTTAAACAACCTTAATATTACATTTGTATAAAATACAAGTGAAAACCATCTGAATGATAGTAGTGACTGAAATCCTGTCTGGTGCAGCATCAAATCTATTTCTATGTTCTGGTTTTGGTTTTTGCAACAGAATGTGTAAATTCTATTTAGCAAGAATGTTATAGTAAAGAAAGACTAATATTGTACACTTAGCAGTGTCAAGTATTTTTGAATTGGGCTATTTCTAAAATCACTTAGCACAAAAGTCTGTTAATGTCTTGTTTCAGCTGAGAATCAGACATCATATTAGGCTTTGTAATCTTAAGCCACTAATGTGTCTGTCTTGTTTATAATTATAAATAAGTTTTGAACCCAAGTATTATTCATAAAGGAAAATATTTTAATAGAGAAAAATGCTGCTTTATAAAGGCATTGCAAAGGTCTTTATAGACTGTGGAAATGGCAGAGGTAACGAAAATGACAGGAGACAGAAAAAGGATCATCTTCTTTCTACAGACACAAAGATTTCAGTCTCCTTTATGGTGAAAACATCAAATATTGTAAAAATGATCACACCCTTTTCTGGCATTGACAGATTAACCTAATTAATTTCCTAAAAGCATCTGCAAAGGATGCAGGTCTCCAGGCAACTGAACATGGAGACCATGAAAACTTAGACTTCAAGATGTATGGCCCTCCTCCAAAAAAATACAAAGCACAACACCTACGAGTTTCTTAGACTGCCACATTTCTGTATGCTTAAGTGTAGTGTTGTGAGCACTCTTTTCTCTGAAGGCAGTTTCAAGCAGTTGAGCTCTAATGTAACCGGTGATTTGTTCTGTCCAGTCTAACGCGTCTTATTAATCAGAGCGATAGGCTGACGACGGTCTGCTTAGAAGACACGGTGCTTTTCTGGTACTACAATTATCTGCCCTACAGCCTCTGTGATTTTTCAGGGCATGGCCTTAGTGTCACTGTTACACATATTTCCCCCATTTAACTGTATGAATTTGGGTATAATTATTGATGTTTTTTGAATTTTTCTGTTTCAGTGTAGTTACTAGGCAAAGACTGACATTAGAGTCAATTTGTCAAACTTATCAATTGACACATACTGTATAGTTTTTTAAAAACCAACCAACCCTAATAGGCTAACTAGTGCTTCTTTAGTGTAACAAGAACTTTCAAGAATACAAATTATACTGTTACGGGTTGTACAGCGTCTGGGGACAAGTGGCTGGAAGACTGGGGCGGGGGTATAGATAATAGCAAGAAGGGATTGGACTTCATTCTATGATGTTTTGGAGAACATAAATAGGGTGGATGGGAATTATGAAGGGACTTTTTTTTAATATCTAGGCTGGACTGCTTCAAAGTAGTGAGCTAGCCCCAGGTAAGGAGCATGTCCTCTGAGGGATTCCTGTATTGGTCGGAGGCCTCACCTCACACTAGGGTTCGAGTCCAGCGACGGCAAAGAAAAAATGCTTGTGCAGGCTGGGCAAAGAGTGCTACGGGCTGTGGAGAGGCTGCCCCCTTCAAAGGGGGCGACCACTATGGAGTTTCCTCTGATGGCACCCGGGAAGGAATGCAAGACGGGATACCATGAAGTTGCCGAATCTCCTCACTTTTCAAGAGAAGACAAAATCTGGATTTTTATGTGAGATCTTCTGATTTCTTAAATGTTAGTCACTTAAACACCAAACAAAAATTATTTGCAGGCCAAAATTGGCTTGCCAACTTGAGACCTCTGATTTTAGTCCAAAAAATTCAATTATAAAAAATGAAGAGAAGTGACATACCTGAAATTATACAGTTGTGACAGTTGAGAGCTGGTTTCCAGAATTTTAGTCCAGTGTTTTCTTGCATATCATACCTAGGCTGCGTATCCACTTCTGGGCCTGTGAAGATTCCCCCAGTTCATTTTGGTTTCTTTTTTTCCTACGTGTTCTAAAATTCTTTCACCACCTGGCAGAGTTTGTAAGCCTGGCTTCTTGCCTCCTCCTCCTCTTTCCACTCCACCCAATGTCTTTTATTTAAGGGAAAATGGATGTGGGTGGTGGGGGGGAGAACCTATTTTTCTTTTCTTCTCCCCAAAGCCCTGCAGTACATAGTTGTATATTCTAATTGTAGGTCCTTCTGGTTGTGCTATGTGGGACACAGCTTCAGCATGGCTTGACGAGTGATGATAGGTCCACGCCCAGGATCCGAACCAGTGAAACCCTGGGCCACTGAAGCAGAACGCATAAACTTAACCATTCAGCCATGGGGCCGGCCCCGGGAAGAACCTCTTTAAAACCTGAGCTCCATCCACATGCCCAGCATTATTAGGTACCTTCCATATATTATCTCATTATTTCCCAACAGTCCTATTATCATCTTCTCACAGTGGAGGAACCTGAGATTTACAAGCATCAAGGAACTTGTCCAGAGTGTTATGCAATCCAGATTTTAACCCAGGGCTTCATAACTCTTAAAGCCTAAATTCTTTCCAGTGCATCACACTGGCTCCCTTTACCTAAGCCTGAAGAGCTGTAATGATGAGCACAAAATAGAAAGTTTGGAGCAAAGCTTTCCTTTTTATTGCAGTTATTAGTGAAAGTTACACTTCAAACTGAAGCTAAGCAACGCTAAAACCATTAATTATTTTTTTAAATCAAGGATTGAAAACAAATACAACACAGAACGCTTCCAATATGCAGAATGGCAGAAAAAAGAAGAGTGGCTCTGTCACAGGACATTCTAGTGACAGTTTGGCTCAGAAAGAATTATGACAACTTCTTTAACATAAAACATTGTAAGTGACTGAACTGCTTAAAAAGCGGCTTCTTCAAGCTTCTTGATCTCAACCCTAAGTTTTTTGTAGTAATTTTTTTGAAGATAATTTAACTGAAAGTAGAAAATTTACTACTAAACTTTAAATACCGAAAAAAAGCACTTTTGTTTAAAAACTTTATTTGCCTCTGCTCATCATAATTACATAGTCTTCAAGGAATTAAAATGACAATCAAATCCAAAGCCTGGCCCCTAAGTACACAGTGATAGGATTCAGCATTTGGTGTTTCGAATTATACAGTGACTACATATATATCATCACAGACTTGCTCCCACCCCCACCACGTAAAGTTCCAATTTCCTCTTAATAAAATGTGGCAGTCAAGTTTAGTATCCTTCAAGATCTTATCTGGTCCTATAGCATATTACAAACTCAGACTCATTCCACTGTTTTAACTGATGTTACTGTGTAACCAAATATTAACAAAGGAAGGCTTATAGATACACATTTTGAAATTCTGCAGTCCTTAAATTACTACAGTAAATTGTTCTTACTTATGAAAAGCCAACAAAAAATATAAGGCCAGGCCAGGTTTAAGACAGGTAGGGAAGATGAGGAAGGAGGTCTGAGTCCATCACTTTACCATGCTCAAACTTGGTGTCAGTAGAAATATTTGGCAAGAATAGTTGGTGTGGAAAGGGAGGATGGAGAAAGAGGTTACTCTGATTTTATTTGTAACAATTCAGTTTCAAAACATACTGATATCAAGCCCCAAAAATAGTTCACATCTGCAATACAAATAGGCACACACGGTCAAGATGGTTGAAAAGGAAAATTGAAAAGGCTATTTGTCCATCTGCAAGACATGTGCAGGTGGCCCCACCCTTCCCACATGTCCTGTATTTACATTTTACTGTTCAGAAAAGCCCCTTTAAAGAGTGCTGTTTCCTCCTCCATTACTTAGGGTTAAAAAGAAAGCAGCAATTATCTAAAGTGGGAGCAGTTAGCAACGCTTCAGGGGTGTGCATTGGTGTGTAATATAAATGTTCTCTAGAGTGAGTGGTCAGATTACGCTGGAATGGTTATATTACAATTTTAGTCCCTAAAACACTAAAGAAACATTTTTTCTGTATAAACTTATGTAATACACACAGTGTTATAAACATAGAATCTTTATACACACAACCCCCACACACACCACTGCTTCCCACAGCCTATGAATGCATCCATATACTAGTCCACAAGAATGATCTTTATTCACAAGATACAGTAATACTTTTATGGGTCCATAACTCAAAAGAGACATTAAAGCTACACATTACAGCAAAAATTGTTTAAAAGTATTCCTGATATATCAATGTTCTTAGTTATCTCACTCAGCAAGGTGGATTTTTTGTTCATTTTTCCAAGCATGAATCTCTCCAACTTTTCACTTTCAGTACTTGCAATTCTCATTAGCCTATAAAACTAAGACAGATACCACTATGTTAGTGATGAGTTGGAAGAGCCCAACTGCCTGCAAAAAAGGGAGGTCAGCATCTACAGAGAGAAAAAATAAACACTGAATGCATCCATACCCTGTATACCTAAAACGCATCCTTTTTTCTTAAAACAAAAACAAAAAAACAAACTTGTCTGTTGTGACAAGGCATTGCCTACACAACCTGTGGCGATGTGCCCTTTGTTATTTCCTAGAAAGAGGAGCCCCTTCCCCCCATAGAAATGGGTAAGCCTGTTGAAATGTCAGGTTCTGCCCACCAACCATGAAGGAAACTGGGTCAGACACCACGAGGCTTCCTGATATCACCTGCAGATGCTCAGAATTGAATTAAAATGAAAAACTTTTACCATATTTTAACGTTTACAGGTACGTGGTGATTGGAAAGCAAGGTTCAACTCTGCAAAGTGATGAGTGAAATAAGCACACTTTCCTTCTTAAAAACCTAACCCCCTAACCTAACTCCAAAAAAAGGTAACAAAAATATGCCAAGAAACAAAGGGCTTAACTATCTGGTTGTACAACAGCTTCTGATGCCACATGTAGCAAAAACACCTGAAGGCGAAAGGCAAGTTAATGTCTGATTATCTGATGGTTTCACATTAATCTAACTCAAAATACAATCGCAGCTGCCATAGCACCGCTAAAAGGAGTTTGGTTTTTGAAGTTACAGTTTTGCCAAGGATTATTATAAAGAAAAATTCAGCCTGTGTGCTGGCTATCTGACAGGGGAGAAACAGAACAGGATCCATTTGTAAGTGAACACCATACCGTGAAAAGGCCTGAGTTTCTCTTATACCTGTTTGATAAAATGCTCTTCGATAATTAAAGATATTTTCATAGAGGCAAACTGGAACTGAACCCTTCATACAACAAGACTCCATTATCTTGAACTTCTGAATAGCTTTTCTTGTGGAGAACTCAAGCACTGTCACAAACATTATCCTATTCTTACAACAATTGTGTGAGGTAGGTGAGGGCAGGTATTATCACTACCATTTGACAAGGTAGGCACAGAGAGATTAAGGAAATTGCCTAAGGACGCAGAGCAAATTAGTGGTAGAGCTCTGATTGAATTCCAAGGTTCTGGCTCCTGGTTAGAGCTCTTTCTACTCCCAAAGGCAACAGTTCTCAGTGGCTGTTTTCCAGTTGTGATCCTCTAAAAGTTCCTGCACTTGAAAACACCCATGCCTTCTCCTCTACAGCTCAAGTTTGACTAGGAAATGGGTTAAAAAAAATTTTATATAGAATTTTGCATATATCGAGACATATGTGAGAGATCTACATAACTGAAGTCGGAGAAAATCAATATGTAAATTAAGAGGAAAGAATAGTCTAAGTGTTCATTCAATACAACTTTTATATTTAAGAAGACATGTCAGAATAAAAGTCACAAACCTTTTAAAGTTTAAATCAGAGTCTGATTCATTAAAACCAGAAGCTATATTAATTTTAAGAAGATAGGGGTCTCTCTTGCAGAGGTTGGAATATTACTTTCAAGAGTAATTTTCTCATCACTTTGCTATAACATCATATTTCAGATATTCAGTCTGTTCACATTATCACTCTATAGCTAGAGATAATACCTGCAGCATTAACATGTTCAATCTCAATTCTCATTTAATCGGGTTAGGATTTCTTTCCATCTGTATTAACTAAAGTTGCATTCTAATGATTCTCATTCTATTTTTCTTGTTTTATCCCTCCCCCTTAACAGTGTGTGTGTGTGTGAGTGTGTGTGTGTGTATGGGGGTGGGGAGAGAACTGCATGATTCATAAATGCATGAGACACTGATTATATCACAAAACAGAGTGACAGCCCTCAAGTAAATCAAAGCATGGTATGTCAAAGGAAAAACTTTAGAATCTAAACATGAAAAAAGGGCTCAAATAGTCTCTCAATCAAGATATAACTTGTGGCATGTGATCTTCCTTCCCCAACTATTTTAAAGACTATTATTTACTCATAGTAGAAGTCTATGTAAACTGCCTCTAAATCCTTCCTCTTTTCTTCCTTTTCTTTTTTAAAGAGGAGAAAGGGGTTGTACCCTGGGCTAAGAGATGAGAAAGCTCCTAGAAAACTTTTTAAGAATCTTGTAGGGTCAAACTATTAGCAGATTTCGGTCAGTGCTTGCTGTTTCTGGTTTTGTGCACATGTGCAGGGTCATCATCAATACTATGAGATCCTTCTCTTTCTGTGAAACAGGGAGATCTTCACAGTTAATTACCATTGGAGATCCAAGTCTGTTGCTACCAGAACAAAAGCTTCCTCTTGTTAAACTCCCTGGGACCAAACTGTATCCATTAACCTGGTTGGACTGTCTATGTTAGGCAAAATTCCTCCTTCATTACAACCTACCAGTGTTTTTTCCAAATCTTTCACCAAAAACATTTTCTTTTTACAGGAAAGACTACCTTGTCTGCAAAGGCTCTGGTTGGTGTTTTCTATGTAAAGGGAAAAGTTGGAGAAGCCATGTTGATGGCAATGCCATGGCTCTATTTAAGGATACATACTTCATTTAATCTCTTTATTGTCATTCAGAAGCAATTTCCAAGACTTCTCCAATTTACCAGGAACAGATCGAGCTCTAGGTCTGCACACCAACATAAAGTAAGCTTAGTTCACGGAGGCGCTCTTCTGAGGCCTCTTCTGTAGGTTCAAACAGCGACAGTCCCGCTTTTACCACGGGGTTGTGAGAACCAGATAAACAGTAAACAATTGTTAAGGTTTCTGTCCAAGGATCCAGCAAAGAAATCTTTTCCTCATTTCCCCCCTCACTACATACCCTTATTGCAATCCCACTGATCTGTTTCTTTACAAAGACCTCCTGTTTCTATAGGTTCTTATAATAAAGATAGAGTCACATCTGCAACATTTTTTGTAGAGAGTCTTTCCTTCTTTGGTTCTAAAAATATTATTAAAGGGCCAAATGAAGGATTTTTGTTTGTCCTTCCAACTAAAGCCATGAGGTAAATAAAGATGGAAAGTTTTAGGCATTAAATACCAGAGTGTAATCTCCTTCTCTAGTCTCTGGCACAGCCTCTTAAACTCCAAATATAAAATTACAGATGTGCATAGTTAATTTTTGGAAATAATAAAACCAAAATAAAGCAAAGTTCTAATGACCAACACTCCCATCTGTTTTCTATTCATGTAAGACTGTTCATGACAGTTCTTTTTTGGGATGAACTATTACTTACTGTAGAAACATTTCTTTCTTAGGAGGTGGACTATAAACATGAACAAGTCACCAAGTACTTCACTGTGGTAATTCAGTACTGATGCTAGGTACCTTGATTTATGGGGCCAACCGGTTAAAAAAGCAAAAGAAGCTCTATGTGTCAGGTTCCTATAAGCTTTCAGGAGGAAAAAAAGAAAATAAAGGACTATTTCTACTTGAGGCTGCCTTAAAAATGTTTGTCTACAAGGATTATATGCCTCTCAATCTAGGATAGTGTTGAAACATAATGAATAAAACTAATAAAGATATAAGCACGATAAATATCCTTGAGGGGGGCATATGCTTGCAACAAAAATATATCTGACTGCTTGAAACATATTTGGCAGCAACAAATTCCTATAATCATAGTACCAATCTTCAATTAATACTTCATGTGAGGGTGAAGGAAGTAGCTCAGAATAGTATATTAAAAAAAAATTACTGTATCTGGCAAAAATGCAGAAAGAAATGATATGGCCAATGTCTATATGAAATCACATGCTGATTCACTGTAAGTTGTAAAATTTTACATGATATAAAAATAACTTTTTCCCAATGATAATTACTTGAAGCTTTTTCATTTAGCCCTCTTAGTGGAAGAATAGATCACAGTACAGCAAAATGTCATACACTGAGCCTTGATAACTTAGAATTTAAAACCCAGAGAACGAGATAAAGTTTATCGTTTAATTTCTAACAGAAAAATGGCCTACCAAGCAAATTCAGTGTAAAAATAAAATGGAAATATTTTATCTGCTTAAGAGAATTCACTTTTTCCACATACCTTTATAAAAAGTGTGCCAATATAAGCAATCTTGATCTATTCACTAGGAAACTGGAGTGACCATATATGTTTGAAATGAATATTCTGTAATCATACTTTTCATTGCCTTTCAATTAATTTACATTCATCAATTATTATTTAAATTTTTAATTAACTTAAATATTATTTTAATCATTCTTTATCCCTGGCTCTACCTAGCCACTTAAACTCTGTTTCGTTACTGATACTCAGGGTTGAATCAACTTTAAAAGTATGCTGGAGAAAAGATGAGGGTAGCTAATTTTCCACATAATATAATTATGGGGGAAAATCCCATTTCAAAGTCAATTATCAGTGACTTCTGGATCATTTGCTATTTGTTTTCCAGGTCTATAAAAATGGTATCAGAATCCTAATGCTGGATGATGTGACCATTTCAGCAGTTTCGAATGTAGCTGAAGTTAAAAAAAGAAATGTACCACTCATTTATTTGGTAAGTTGTCCCAGAACTGCAGATCAGGTAAAATAAATCCAATTTGTTAGTGTTAGTTTGCTACTTAAGGGAAAGAAATCTAACTTACAGAAAAGCCCCACCTCCCCTCCACATTTAGAAATCTATCTAAAGACTGTCTTTAATGCCCACTATATAAACAACATTAAATATTCTAAGTTAGAAAATAGTGTTAATGGTTTATTGGTAAAAATCCAAACTCTAGACTTTATGGAACTAGTAGTTTGGTGGGTATATTAACATTCCATCTTAATCTTTGCTAATATTACAAAGAAAGAGGAAACACTAGAAATATCTATAAAAATAAAATACCTTAAAACCAACATCTAAGCAAAATATAAAAGTTGCACACAAATTGCCAATAAATATAAACATCACAATAGAAAAATTAATATAAAAAATAAACTCATAATTGCTATTAAGACATTATAAAAAATGAAAAAGTTTAATGTGCATGTATATTTGCAAACAGACACAGTACACTCCAAACAATATAAATTTACTATCATTATTACATAATGCAGCATACAAGGTTACTGAGGTGTGGTGTTTTTTGTTTGTTTTTAGTCTATTTTTTTCTGGAGGAATGCTCACCAAATTCATAAGCAAGAACTGGTTAGGTGATCATTTACAGCTGTTCACTGCTTCCGAGTCCTGGGGAAAACTGCTTTCTGGTAGATTACTAAATTTCTAAGAAGTATGAATGGTCCTGCTATTATCCTTCCTTTTGCTTATTTCCTCCACAGCCCAATTTCGCATGTTCTATTTCTAATTAACTGATCATACCCTTTTAGATACACTGTCATCATTTTTCATAGTCCCCCCATGCTAGAACACAGTGGGAATCATTTAAAATATTTTTTGGTGCCTAAAAAAGAAAATTTCCCCATAGGTAGAGACATAATCAGTTTACTTTTTCTCTTAAACCAATTTCCATGATGACTTGGCTCTCCCTTTATAAGCAGTTTTCTTTAATAAAGATTAATTAGAAAATGTTACCAACAGATATTTAAATACTTACAAAAGGGTCAATCTATATTAAAAAAAAAAAAAAAGGAAAGGTAGCCTATGACTTATCATTCCTGGCAAGTTACCTTTCCCTTTGGGCACTCACTTGCTACTATATCCATACTCTTGTTAAAAAGTTAAGCAGATTTGCTGTTTTTTGTGCCTTATAGATTACAGTCAACATAGCTGAGAACTGAAAGGGTCAATTCTGTTAAAAATTTTGTTTTCAAACTTACAAAATACATTTGGTGAGCATTTACCTAGATACTTTACTGAATAAAAGCTTTACCTGGTTCCCTTGGACTGGATTCAGGACAACGAATAACATTATTTATATGAAACTGTCTCACTCTTGGAGTTCTAAAATAATTCATCTTTTAAATTTTTAGTCTCATGCTATTTGAAAAATAAAAATCTACAGCACCATCTTCTGAAAAGGCACTTTCTAAGAACCGCCTTACTTTAAAAAATGATTTAAAAATTTAATTCAGCGCCTACCCTGAAGAACATTTTTGCTTAATACTGAGACCCTAACATAGATACATTAGATTTTGGTTACCTCAGACATTGATTTCAAAAAGGAAGGGAGACCAATGGCTGGATAGATGATTTGACAGGATCTTAGTTTTGTCACATTGCTTGTTACTTGATACTTCAACAGGGTTTCTCATTGGTAAATCTCAACGCTCCATATTAAATTTATTATTGTTCTATCTTTAACTAAAATTAGAATCTTTAACTTCTATACTTTAAGAGCAAAAGATTCTTGAGGTTTAATCAACAATGTAAAAATCTAGAGTACTTTGATGGGTAAAGAAAAATAAAATTCAACTAGCAGTAGACAATATTAGCACAAGCCTTGACCATTATCTCTTGGTTAAGAAAAATTATTTTGACCAACATGGAAAATTATAAACTAAAATGTACCGTTTTTAAAAGCAGGAAAAAGTAATAAGTGTTTTTTCCCTTTGAGATATGCATATATATATATGAGAGAGAGAGACAAAGAGAGGAGAGTGATTTTTTCCCACATGGGAGTCAGCTTGTTTCACTAATCACAGTATCATTTCTAATACTGCCACTGATAAAGAATGTTCTTAGTACAAGCAGGAATTTTTTTAAAAAACAATTTTTTGGAGAAAATTCTCACTTTCACATTTTTGTACTGATTTTACATGTCTATTCTTGGCTTATTTTTTGATTCCTCTAGGATCACAAAAGTGCTTTACATGATCAAATGGGAGGGAAATAGGAAAATACAACATATATTAGAGCCAGGGTTCTACTGCTACTCAGGAAGCCCTCACTTGAGATAAAAGCCTCCCATTATTATTACTGAAGCTTTAAGACATCCATGAATTCTCAAAAAGAGTGAAAAGGATTAACTCCATATAGATAAAAAATGCCAAAATAAAGATGCCAAGCCAATGATGTCTTTTTACAGTTTAAGTGAATAAAGGGTAATTTAAGTAGCAGGTTACTGTTAGGGGCAACTTGTCTTTAAAAGTATTCAATAGGAGAACATCTAAGAGGATGAGTTAAGCAAATATTTAACTCAGGTTTAATGATACTGAATAAAAATTATACAGAGCTGACAGTTAAGCTTCTTGGAAAAACATTACCATCAAGTTTGAAATAGCAAGACTACAAAATATTGTAGCTGAATCCAAGTGGCTAGCTTCATGGATTTCATGAAAATCACTACCCTTGGCAAATTCCTGTTAGCCTCTGAAAAAACTCACCAAATTCCTTGAATAATGGTCTCTAATTCCTGGTTTATAATCCATCTAATTATTTCAGATCTATTACTGGCACTCTGAGTGTTCAGTTTTTCTTTAAACACTGAGATCCTCTGCCAGCCGTTTCTATTGAATGGCAACTCAGATTTTATTTCCCTAGACATTCCTTAAGTCTGTCATGACTAAGCCTGTCATACTAAAATCCACTAGAGAATATACAAGTAAACATTAGGCAGTGGTGGGTCATCAGAGAATCTAGTTTGGAATACTAGTATAGGTCTTTAGAAGGCTAGGAGTCCCTATGTCAGAAGGTAGAGATGAATCTTTATCAAGTGCCTTCCGAAATACCCAGTACATTCCTACTAGAATCCCTTCTAGACTCTCTTCTAGGAAGAGAAATAAATTAATGGTTACAAACAGGAAGATTTCCATAGACAATATTTTTTCTGAGAAACTTGTTAAACGGTAAATATTAAGAAAAAATAGAGGGCATCTGTACTTCTGTGAAAATATGCCAAAAACCACTACTGAGGAGGTTGAGGTACCTTTTTTCAAAACTGCTAAAGTCAAAATCCACATTTCTAAAACAAAAGAGTATTCTGATATTAAATTGAAACTAAAATGGCAGCACCCATTGTTACCTTGATATTTCACGTTCTTAATCTTATTTAGGGAAAAAAAGGGGGTCTAACACTAGCCTTGAATCCTGCTCATCTCCTTATTGTTTAGTGCAGTAACTGTCAGAGTCTAGTGAATTAAATAAATATAGCAGCTACAGTATTATAAATGTATGGTCCTCAATGCCAGTAACTTGATACTCTAAGATAATAACATGTATCCGCACTTTACACAGACACATTTGCCATCCAGAATACACATTAAAACTCCCAACTCTTTACAGAAAGGTCACTATTGTGTTTCATGACCATTAAATTCAAAACAACCTTTTTTTTAAAAAAAATAAAAAAGATCGGAATTCGACACCAGAAGTATAGTAATAATTAAAACAAATTTCAAAAAGTATTTGCCACTTAGACTTCTATGTTAAAATTCTAAGCACAAGATTTCTTGTAATTAGGTTTGATATACCAATTTATTAGTAAGCAAAACAGAAATACACTATACATACTCTTTCAAGTATGCTGAAACCTCAAACTTAACCTTAAACTAGCACTGTTGAAAGTCTAAGAAAGAAACCCCCCAAAAGAATTCACTTCAAAGGTAAAGCTTTATATTAAAAAACCCTCTGTATTTCCTTCCAAATTGGCTTCACTATAGCACATGTGAAACTAAGTAACTGAAAATTAGGTAAAACAGTAAATAGGGAAAGGGTATCTACAGTGCTTCCCTGGGCCCTAAAGTTTCCCACATGAAACTGCAACTCTCACCGTTAAAGGAAGATGTTTTGCTCATACTGAGCAAGCATAGAGCAATCAAGTTTCTACCATCTAGGATATACGACTTTCTTCTCTTGCCGATGTTCCTGACTATATTCAGTGAAATTTCAGTGTTAAAAAACAACCAACCAACCAGAACCATGCTTACTAGGAATCTTTTTTAGGGGCAGGGTTGGGAGAAAAAATGTATATACTGTACAAATATTATCTCATGTGAAGAGCTTTGAAACAGTGTTGTAAATTGCATTTCAGACACTTCAATATAATAAACGTACAAAATACAGTACTTTCCTAGTTTTCTGGCAGAGGACAAAAGATTTCATACCTATTGGAGGACATGGGCTCAGATTTTAGGCTCAAAATACAGTAAATTGGCAATAAGAGTGGATTATAGGTAAGAGAGAAAGTAAAGAGCTAATCCATTCATTTTCATGTGCAGATGGAATACTGAAAGGTTAAGAACAATGCCCACTGGAAACAATCTGTAACATCTATACTCTGAACCAGTGCAAAAACCAAAAAATTAAAATGCAATTTTCATGAGTTACAAAGTGCAAAGCTCCCCTGAATCCAATGTTACTGATGAACTCGGCCTTGACAGCTTTATAGTACTTTTTAATATCTTAACGTGAAGTCAGTAAAACAAAAGTTTTGCAAAACTTTTTTCCACATTTCAGTGATTTAACTCATTTAAAATTATCAAAGTCCTAACTTCCTTTGTCACCATAACCCTAATTTTAAAAGGAAAGTTACGATGATGATGTTAGCAAAAATGTTTTTAAAATATCATTTTAATTTTCCTGATTCATTTTAGTAAATGAAAATGGGCATCTAACCAGTATGATTCTTCAATAAACATGATCTATTTTCAAAGAATTTAAATATCTTCTAAATCTTAAGCTATTCACTGTCCTGCTTAAATCAAAATTCAACTTTATTTCTAATATTTAAGGTCAGACTCATTTAGGAAATTTAACTTCCTTCATTTTCATTATGATTTTTAAAAGACATGCTTTAAACTTGAAAATTACAAAACTTTCCTTCTGAAATTAAGGCTGTATTACTTTGCCCTTTTAAAATTATGGAGGTGCCTGTTTCTCCCACTTTCTGTGGTAAAGATGTCAGACACAGCTTTCCTTTAAAACTGCTTATTGCACTAAAAGATAGCAAAAAGAAGTTGTCAGTTCTTAAAATAAACATGATTATATTTCTATAAAAGATGTGGCCAATATGGTTCTATAATTATTAAAGCACTATTCTAATAAATATAAAAGAAAAGGAAGCTATACTTTAAAACACATACATATATGTTTATATATACACACACATATATATAAAAATATATATATATGAAAATCACATTAAGGTATGAGAGGCAGCAAGTAAACTAGCAAACAAAAAATTTTAAAAACCTCAACAACCCCCGCCCCTCCATCCAATTTCAGAGGCCACAACCCTACAGACTTCCAATCATTTAAAATATTTACCCTTTATAAAAGCTTTAAGGGATTTCCATGTATAACCCATAGAAACAGAAGGCTTTAGAATACATATCACTTATAGAGAGAAAGAGTTACAACTTCTGACAAGGTTTTATATTTATAGCAGCTTTAACAAACTCACTAAAGAAAAAGAATAGTTTAGGTTGCTACTGCTTATGTACACATTGCACAAATGGCAAATGTAAGTTCAGAGCAGGAGGGGGCAGACACACACTCTCACAAAAACAAATATATATATATAAAATAATTCTGTTTCTTAAGAAAGCACTATCAAGAGTTGAGGATTCAGAATTGTGTATGAGACAAGAGACAGGAGTAGGGTGTGCAAAATAAAAATTAAAATCTAGTTTGCCATGCTTCATATTCAAAGGAACCAGATACAGGAACATCTGAATGTCACTGGTAGCATTAGGAAAAAAAATGTAGGTGGTGAAGGCAAGGCAGGTCGAGAAAGAAAGAAAAGTCGTGATGGGGGAATAAGAGGGAAAGAAAGTTCCCCAATGGAATGAACTATAAAATATATACATAGACACATATATATCTATTATCAATGTAGATCCAGATATATATGCATATGAAGTATGCATGTATATATTTAAAATATACATAGATACCTTTTACAAGAATACATGAATGCACGTTATTTTTTTTGCACACATAATTGTGAACAATCACTTTGATTATTCATGTAGGTGTGTGTTTTTTTTTAAAACCATCATTTTCTTTTTCTTTATTTTTTTTGCAAAGATAGTTGTGCTGCCAAGCAACTTGAGGTAAAGGCATTAAAAGGGTTAGACTACAAGAAAGTGAAAACAAAACAACTGCGATACTTCCTACAGGAGACCGCACAAAAAAGCAGTTGGCTGGTTTCATATTGCATAATGGTGCTGTGTTCCTTGATGAAGTAAACAATCTTCCTTGCATCAACATAAAGATCAGACCCTGGCCCCCAAACAGTGTTGGTTTCTGTATGGTTGGAGGCATCACCACTCAACTGACTCCACTGGAAACATACGTTGTATGTCGATTCATCTTTCGGTTCTTCCTCTCAGAGAACATTCTTGGACTTTTTAAGCAAAGTACATTGTGCGTAAGGTATCTTGGTGAATCTGTACAGCCTTGGCAAGAGCTTGTGGATCTCGCCCATTGCTCTGTCCTGAAACGTGGCTTCCTTCAGCACTGTAAGACAAGTGGCAATGAACACAAAAACAAACCCTATGCTGATGTAGTAATTCTGAAAAACATTATTTGTTGTAGAAAATTTCAAAAATATTAAAGAAAACAGAGGCTAGTATAATGAACTTCCACATGACTATCACCTAGCTTCAATAATTATTAACTCAAGGCCAATTTTGTTTTACTTTTCTCACCTCCCCAGGATTATTTAGAAGCAAATTCCAGACATTCTATCATTTTGTCTGTATATGTCACTTTTATTATCAATAATCTCTCCTTTGAATTAATTTTGTAAAGCAACTAAATCACTATATCATTCTATTACTAATAAGCCTAGCCTGCACATTTTAATGGGAACCCTTATCTGGGGGCAGTCAGTTCTGACTATCATTGTTTTTCATATGGATCACTGACTCCTCTAATAGCTTGTGGAACTTTAATACTAAATGGCTGTGCTTTATGGCAAAGAGAGAGGCACATACATGGAAACAAAGAAATTTCCCAAGAAAATTCTAACATGCAGACCATGTTCAGATTTGGGTGAGAATCTGTATCTGTTTAGCTTTTATATTACCTGTCATGTTCTTTGTCCACGAGATGATATCTGGCTCTAAATGCCACCAGGTGAGCGTAATACGCTGGTGCAGGTATAGAAACAGATCGTGTACAGCGCACATAAGTGTGGCAGAGCTGGTAAGTTAGCAGCTGAAGTTCATCTGCAGTAAAGCAGTTATCATCCCATAAAACATGATAGTGTGAAGGACGGCTGGTACCCTACAGAGAAAGCAATGGCATAGTCTATTGATTTCTAAACTTTTAAATAAATATTCAGCACAGACTAAGTTATATTAAAAACCAGCTTTGTACATTAGTAAAACATATTCTAATTTAATAATCAATTAAAGAACACTTAGTTGATTCTGAGTATATATCCAAAAGAAGTGAAAGCAGAGATTGGAACAGATATCTGCACACCCATGTTCAAAGCAGCACTATTCGCAATAGCCAAAGGTGGAAACAACCAAGTATCCATTGACGGGTGAAGGAAGAAACAAAATATGGTGTGTGTGTGTGTGTATATATATATATATATATATATATATATAATGAAATATTATTCAGTCTTTAAAAAGGAAGAAAATTCTGACACATATTACAACACAGATGAACTTTGATGACATTATGCTAAATGAAATAAAACAGTAACAAAAAGACAAATATTGTATGATTGTCTTATATAAGGTACCTGGAATAGTCAAATTCATAGAAAGTGGATGGTGGTCACCAGGGGCCAGGGGAAGGGAGGGAAAGGAGTGTATGTAATGCGTAAAGAGTGTCAGGGAAGATGAGTTCCAGAGATAGATGGTGGTATGGCTGCACAACATGAATGTACTTAATGTGACAGAAGTGTACACCTAAAAACGGTTAAAATGGTGAATTGTATGTTACATATATTTTACCATAATAAAAAAATCCAGCACATTTAGTTGAGCTCTTCTGTACTATGTTATTATGGATTCAAAGAAAAAGTCAAAGGTTTCCCGTTTTTTGGAGAATATAATTTAGTAGAGGAGGAGAGGAGACAGAGCATCTACAATTATAAAGCAACTAATAAAGGGCTATAGTAGTACTGGCACTTAGTCCTTTATGAGAATACCAAAGGAAGTAATTGTGGGGGTAAGCCTGGGGGTACACAAGGGAGGAATGAGCGGGACTTGGCCTTTTTTTGGGCAAGTAAGGGTGAGGAGACACTAGAGAATGAACAGCCTTAACAAAAGGACAGGAGACATAACATTTCATGGCGTATCTGGGGAATAGTTAATAGACTAGTATGAACAGAGTATGGTGCATGAGGGGAAAAAGATGAAGTTGAAAAGAAAGTTGCGAATCAGACTGAATCACATGCTTAGGCATTTGGACTTTCACCAGTAGGTGGCAGGGAGGCACTGCACAGTTTTGTTTTATTTTATTTTGTTTTTGAGGAAGATTAGCCCTGAGCTAATATCCGCTACCAATCCTCCTCTTTTTGCTGAGGAAGACTGGCCCTGAGCTAACATCTGTGCCCATCTTCCTCTATTTTACATGTGGGACACCTGCCACAGTGTGGTTTGATAAGCTATGCGTAGGTCCATGCCTGGGGTCTGAACTGGCGAACCCTGGGATGCCGAAGCACAGCGCGCGAGCTTAACGGCTACACCACAGGGCCAGCCCCCTGCACAGTTTTTTTAACAGGAGATTTTTTAGTTGTGATGAGACTGGGGTTTTATAAAAGTAACAACAGCAATAATACTGAGGATGGATTAGACACCTGAAGAGACTGAAAGCAAGAGGAGCGGTTAGGAGGCTGTTGCATTAGTTCTGGTGCAAGACGATAAAAGTATGAACTAAGGAAATGCCAGTGGCAAAGGAGAAAGATTAGCTCATACTTTAATAAATATTTGTTTGAGTATCATCTGTCAGACTGTGCAAGATTTGGGGGATAAAATTCAAATTATTACTAAATCCTACCTCCCCCAAGTTATTTGTTTATAATGCATATATAATATATTGTACATCCACACATTCAATATTTACTGAACACTCACCATATGCCATGTCCTGTATCTGGTATTGGGCACACAGTAACGAATAAGACACATGCTCCAGTAATGAGACAGATAATACATACATAAAACCATCATAAATTAGGCTATCAAGAGAATTAAAATGTAGGATAGCATGGAAGACTATGTCTGTGCCTTCTTTAGATTGGGTTGTCAGGGAGGGTCTATCTTTCTGATGAGGAGACATGGAAGTGAGCTCTGAATGATAAGGAGGGCTTGTCAGATCAGAGGGAAGAGCATTTCAGGCACAGGGAAGAGAGGGGGCAAAAGTCCTAACTATACGCAATTCATTCAGTGTTCTATCATCACCATGTTAGTTCCAAACACCATCATCTTTTGCCTCGACTATGTTAACAGATTCCTAATTGATGTCCCCAATACCGTTCTTAATCCCCAGTAATCTGTACTTCAATAAGAGTGAATTTAAACTCCCCTCAACACACACCTAATTATGTTAGTGTCCAGTTTAAATCCTTTTAATGGCTTTCCAATGCACTTAACACTAAAATCCAAGTCCTTATCTTCGCCCAACAAGGCCTACATGATCCAGCCCGGGCTACCTTTTTAACCTCCTCTTTTTGAAGACTAGCCCGGAGCTAACTACTGCCAATCCTCCTCTTTTTGCTGAGGAAGACTGGCCCTGGAAGACCATGCCCATCTTCCTCTACTTTATACGTGGGACGCCTACCACAGCATGGCTTTTGCCAAGCAGTGCCATGTCCGCACCTGGGATCTGAACCCGCGAAGCCTGGGCTGCCGAGAAGCAGAGCGTGTGAACTTAACCGCTGGGCCACCGGGCCGGCCCCTTAACCTACTCTTACGCTGCAGTAGCAGTCTCTATTTGATTCCTCAATGGATAAAAATTTTTCCACCAAAAGGGCTTGTACACGTGCCTCTGGCAGGAATTCTCTTCCCCATTCTTGGCTTGGTTAACTCCTACTCAATTCCTTAAGATCTCACCTTAAATATCATTTCTCAGGGAAGCTTTTTGTGATCTCTCAATCTAAATCAGGTCCCCACTAAAATCTCTCTTCCTATCTTCACTTTTCCTTTATTGCATTTATCCCAGTTAATAAATATATATGTGAGATTACTTACTTAATATGTCTTCCCCAATAAGCTAAAAGAGAAAGGGATTGGCTTTATTTGCTCACTGTGAATACCTAGTATCAATACCTATCTCCTAAGAGGTACAAAATAAATATCTGTTGATTGAATGAATGAGTAGCCTCTGCCTTTTGGGACCTTATAGACTAGTGGAAGGGGGAGAGAAACAAAAGCCTGGTTACAATGCTGTGTAATAAGTGCAAGAAAGAGGTATGCACAGAGTGCTCTGGCAGTGCAGAGGAGGGTCATTTGCCTTGGGGAAGAATACAAGAAAGGAGTTGGGAGAAGGATCTGGGAGGAATTGATGTCTGGGATGAGTCTTAAAGGATGAGAAAGAATAAGTTAGAGAAGGAATACTTAAGGTAAGGGAGCAGCATGGGCAGGATAGAGTTAGAACTACCTGAAGCTAGTTTAGAATGGCTGCAGCTTTGTGTTTATGTGTGTTTGTGTATGTGAAAGAGAGGAGACGGTCATAGAGAGAGGAGGTGAAAAAGAGAGGGAAGGAGGAGGAGGGAAGAATGGGAGAAAAGAGTGAGAGAGACACACACTGAGGGCGCAGCAGAAGTGAAGGGAGTAGGATAGGACATATTGGGAATTGAGTTATACGCTGTCCTAAGAAGATAAAACTTCATCTTCAATGGATATGGAGCACTAAGTGGATGAATGATAGGGTCGTATCTATGTTTTAGTTAATCTGATGGAGAAGAAACTAAACGAGGGCACTTAAGGATCATTTTGCAATTTTATAGAAAAGTAATAATGAGACTTGGAACTAAGCAGGGAAGGTGAGAATAAGAAAAAGGGATAGGTCTGAGAGTGAGAAGGTAGATTCTATAGGGTTGAGGGATTCATGAAATCAAGGTGGTAGGTGACAAGGTGTGGTCAAAGACAACTTCAGGGTCTAGAAATTAGGAGAAAAATTGTGTGTTTAAAAAGAGATTGCAAGTGAATAAATATTATTTGAATTTAAAATGTTAAAGGGTTCATGGAAGAATAAGAACCAAATCAAGAAAAAAACAGAAGGGGAAAATGACAGGTAAGTGTACACATTGATGAATTTTCACAAAGTGAACATGTCCATGAACCCAGCACCCAAATCAAGAAATTAACTGCAACCGCAAAGCCTCTCTGCGCCCTCTCCTGGTCACTACCCTTTCTACTCTGTTCCTAGTAAACTGACTTCTAACATCATAGATTAGTTTTGCCTGTTTTTGAACTTTATAATAAATAGTATTGTAAGCGTGTACCCTTTGGGTTTAGCTTCTTTGGTTTGACATTGTGTTTGTGAAATTCATAGATATTATTGCATCATTCTCATTGCTGTACAGTGGTCTGTTGTATACATATACACTATTTATCCAATCTACTGATTGTGAGGCGTTTGAATTGTTCATAGTTTTTCACTATTATGACCAGTGCTACTATGAACATTAACATACGATCCTTTGGTGAACACAGATACGCATTTCTGTTGGTTATCTTGCAGTGGAAATCCTGGCTTATAGAGTATGCATATATTTAAATTTAGTAAATAATGCCAGACAGTTTTCAAAGATGTTCATTTTAATTTATACTCCCACGAGCACAGTATAAGAGTTCTAGTTGCTCTATATCCTTACTACTGTTTGTCTTTTTAAAAATTTCAGCCATTCTGATGGGTGTGTTTAGGGTGTTCTTTGAAGAATAGTTTGGTGACAAACGGGAGAAAGACATGAGGCAATGACTTAAAGGAGAACAGCAAGATTTTAGGATGGGGATAACTACGAGCTAAGGGAATAGAATCAGAAGCTTAGAAGAGACTGAAGATATAAGAAAGGATAACCGGTAAACTAAGGGAAACTTAAGGCAGGCAACAGCAAGTGAGACCAATACTACGGGTTGACTCTCCTGTGAGAGAGGAGGGAAGAAAGGAGGCAAGACAGACAATATAATTTCTTAGTGAGGTAAAAGGAAGGGGTCATGTGCTGAGTGTTGGAGCAATACACCAAGGTTAGGGACTGTTGGAAAATGGTAATGAGAGCTATGAAAGAGGAGTCAAAGGATTGTTGAACAACAGTGAAGGATATCTTTGAAATTTTGGTGATTCATATTAGGAAATTATAATTTACGGCACTGCCTACTCTGACTCCTCAACTGGGAGCATTTCTCCATTCAGGAGAATTCCCTTTGGTGGGTCGGGGTGGTCACATGCTCCACCCAGTTAACACATTTCTAAACAGTATGTCGAATGGGATTTATTTTTCTTGCTATCCTGGAATTCCAACTATGGCCCAAAGCAGAGGACTAAGGGTGCTAAGCATCTTACATTCTAAAGAGCTACCAACCTTTGAAGCCAGCCCCCTTCCTTCAAGGGCTCACTGAGAGGAGCCAGTTCAGGACAGGTCTCACCATCAATTCCCTGGCTCTGGCCTCTTGCATCTTATCCCTACTCACTCAATATAGGAACAGGGTGATTGGGGGTTTTGTGAAAATATGGAATTTTAGTTGTGAGGAAACGCACACTCTTCCCCCTTAAAGGGGGACTCCAAGAAAATCAGTTATAAAGATGAGAAACTTCTAGAAAGGGAGACTATCATCTCATTCCCTAACTGGATATTTCCTGAGCTCAGAGTCCATAGGCCCACTCTGCCAACTCCATAGACCCAGAGTGGTGAGAGTTCTTGGAAGCAGTTTTGGGAGCCAAAAGAATGAATGTGAGCGGAGGCACAGGAGCCATGAAGCCATGCAATGGGATACCTAACCTAAAGGAGCTGGAGTCTATACCAATGAAGAGGCCAAAGCAAGACAGTGCTGCCCTTTGAGGGTCCTCAGCTCCACAGCTAAGGCATCAGAAAGAATCAGAATGGACTACTGAAAAGCTTGTGTTACCCCCCCACCACTGAGATGCTGGCAGTCAGTGATACCAGATGAGTTAGAGTCCTAGAAGGAGGAGAGGAAGGAGGCATCTCAGAGGCAACCCATGGTCCCTTCTTCTACTTAAAGCTATTGGGAGTGAAGCTCTAGCCTGCCCCAGGCAGGTGAAGGGTAGAAGGGAGGAGTCAAGTTTTGACTTGACTTGTAAATTTAAGTTTAAAAAATGAATGGAAATTTTACTGCAAAATTAAATGAGGAGGGAAGGAAATGGGGCTAAGCTGTAAACACCAGTAAGACCAATAAAAGTATCAAAAAGTTATGGAATTTGGCCAAAATGTCATTAAAAGATCTATTACTCACTGGTAAAATTAAAAGAAGTATTATGAAAAAATAATCTCTTATACTGATTAGAAGTGATTGGGTTTTTAATTTTAGCTGGTAAAAAACAAGAGTCCTTTTTCTCTTTAAAGATTGGCACCTGAGCTAACAACTGTTGCCAATCTTTTTTTTTCTTCTGCTTTTTCTCTCCAAATCCCCCCAGTACATAGTTGTATATTTCAGTTGTGGGTAAGACTCCTTTCTTTGATCTCAGAGAAGTTTGAAAATTCCAATAAAGCTAAGATGTTTAAAGAACCATCTTTAGTCCCTGTGAAATATTCCTGGTTATTTGCTGACTCGAGCAAAGTTTCAACTCAGTGTCCCAAAGGGAAATTGGTCCCTGAAGTCTCTGGTTAAATACACAGGGGAAAATAATTCCTGTCCTTGAGATTCATAATGACCATCTTCATATGAATGGTATCCAAAAGTTCTAGATTAAAAAAATGTTTAAGCAGCACTTCCAAAATTTATTTGAACAGAAAATCTTTTTTTCTCCTCTGTGATACTTATTAAAAAGTCATACCAGTAGTGTTCCTTGAGATACATGGATGGTAATACTAGGTTAAAATATTTACTCCAATGATAGAGATTTTATCTCTAGAAGGTACTTTTAACTTTTTTTTTGATGAAGATTAGCCCTGAGCTAACTGCTGCAAATCCTCCTCTTTTTTTGCTGAGGAAGACTGGCCCTGAGCTAACATCCATGCCCATCTTCCTCCACTTTATAAGTGGGACGCCTACCACAGCATGGCTTGCCAAGTGGTGCTATGTCCGTACCCGGGATCTGAACCCGTAAATCCCGGGCCGCTGAAGCAGAATGTGTGAACTTAACTGCTGCACCACCGGGCCAGCCCCTACTTTTAACTTTGTTTTGCTAAGTGACTGTTATCACCCACGATGAAAATGTACAACACTGATTTTAAAGAGGAGCAGATACAAGAATACAGATAAGTGAGTGGGACAATAATTTTAAAGCTGCAGAGTGAAACTGGGCTCAGTATATTTGCGACATATAAAGCTTTAAGATACAGCTGTACAGTAAGGTACATCTTCCTGAAATTTCTATTTTAATCTACGGCAAGTAACCTAAAATAGTTTTGGGCTACATTTTCTCAGACACCCCAAGAATGTGGATTCATTTTCTGCTGCTGAAAAGTTTAAGCAGCACTGAATTAAAGCTTATGTTCTACTAGGTATAGTTGACAAATTAACAGAGAGATTTTCTGAAGAGAATGAGACTCTTAAAATTATTTAACTGAAACTTAAAAGCTGTAATTCTACAATTAAACTCTTCCACATGCTGAATATCTGGTAATAAATGTCAAAGTTTTCTATGAAGTATTATTACCAAAAAGAAGCATACATCAAAGGAATAATCAGGTATTTAAAAATTCTTTTGAAGTATTAGGTTAAATTAAGGACCTAGTTTAAGGAGATTCATTCTATCAAACTACTTATATTCTAGTATTTTCATAGAAATAAACCCCTCTAAAGGTAAGACAGGGGAAGAAATTTATTTACTGAAAGTTTCATCTAATTTCACGTGGAAATAATTTGGAGTGCAGAGAAGAGTATTTCTTTCTCTTTTTTCTGAGATTTAAAAAAAATATATGTAAGAACGGAAGTTCCTGAATTACAACATTTCACCCGACGTGTAGGCTTACCTGTATTCCAGCATGGCTACAGAGGTAAAAGTCAAACTCATACGGATGTGTAATATCGGTATCAACTGTTGTTCCAGCTGGGATATTGCCACTTCTTCCGACCTAGATTTGTTTGATCAAAGTTCAAACAACAAGACAAAGGTAAAGACCGGGTCTGAAAGCACTTAAAAAAAAATGTATAAGTATATAAGCTGATCCCATGTTTCATTACTTTCAGCTTAAAATATTACTTAAGCAGGCCTTAAGAGCAGAGCTTATTCTAGTCCTGGTTCCTATTCTTAAATGTTGCTGAAAAAAAGAGCTGATAAAACAACAATGAGTTATTAGTCTCTACTGATGCTTAGCTGGTAGTTAATCCCAGTATGGGTGGAAGACTTAAATAAATTTTTTTTTTTTGGCTGAGGAAGATTTGCCTTGAGCTAACATCTGTGCCAATCTTCTTATATTTTGTATGTGGGTCACCACCTCAGCATGGCATGAGTGGTATAGGTCCATGCCTGGGAACCAAACCAGGGCCACCAAAGCTGAGTGTGCCAAACTTAACTACTAGGCCACAGGGCTGGCCCAAGCATTTTTTTTTGGCTGAGGCAGATTCATCCTAAGCTAACATCCACTGCCAATCTTCTGCTTTCTTGTATGTGAGCTGCCACCATAGCATGGCCACTGACAAATGAGTGATGTTGGTCCATGCCCGAGAACCATTTGTATGGGAAGGGCCAGCCCGGTGGTGTTGGTGTTAAGTTCATGTGCTCCGCTTTGGTGGCCCAGGGTTCGCAGGTTCAGATCCTGGGCACGGATCTAGCACCAGACATCAAACCATGCTGTGGCGGCAACCCACGTACAAAACAGAGGAAGACTGGGACAGTTGTTAGCTCAGGGTGAGTCTTCCTAAAGCAAAAATAGGAAGATTGGCAACAGATGTTAGCTCAGGGCCAACCTTCCTCACACAAAAAACATACCAAAAAACAAAAAACCATTTGTATGGGGAAACCAAAGCTCAGGAATATAAAATAATTTGCCCAATAGTATACAATAAAGGGCAGAAGTGGGAGTCAAACATGGAAATGACTGCAAAGAAAATTTCATACTAGCAGTTTCAACATCTTATAAGGAAACAGACATCATGATTTCCTCTGAGTAGATACGATGTAAAGGAAATGGTTT
Source organism: Equus asinus (assembly GCF_041296235.1). Taxonomy (NCBI): domain Eukaryota; kingdom Metazoa; phylum Chordata; class Mammalia; order Perissodactyla; family Equidae; genus Equus; species Equus asinus. The sequence continues at coordinate 86,467,857 of NC_091794.1, forward strand.
GACATTCCTGATAATGAAAGGCTCCTAATAAAACATTTTAAAATGCATATGTATACTCACCTCCACCTCCTTATTCCTAACACATTAAAATCATTAACAATAAGCAGAGGTTAACAAGGCTAGCAAATCAGAATCTATTTTACTGACTCAGACATTGTTTCTGCCATGTGAAGGACTGCTATCAGGTGGTGGCTTGAGTTACAGCTGTGTGGACCAATGAACTAGACTTTACTAAGCATAAAACAAAGAAAACAGTTCCTAATCTACTAAATTATGCCTATTCTTAACACATAAATCTCCGAATTAATATAAATATAAAAAGTTTTACTCTATTTAGAGAGGCAGCAGAATGCCTGGGTTCATATCACAGCTCCACCAGTTTCTAGTTATGCGATCTAGAGCACAGTATTTTACCTCAATGTGCCTCTGGTTCCCTCATTTCTAATTATCTCTCATCTGTAATTAGTAGTACTATTTAGAGCAAAGGTGAAAGAGAAGCAAACAAATGATGGACTGGCATGACTAAAATCAGATATTTATTAATCATTAAATTTTCCTTTATTTTAAATGTTCCTAATTTTACCTTTGAAGAAATCTTTGGTTTCCAAGGTATGGAAATGTACCTAGTAATTTGGGGTCAAAGGCCTGTAACAACCTGGAGGCCATATTAAAACTATCACCACTGCTATTAGAGACGTAGTATAGAACAGTGATTAAAAGCACTCTGGAGCCAGACTGACTGATTTGAGCCTTAGCTCTACCAACTACTAGCTTTGTAACCTTGGGAGGTTACTTAACCTCCATGTGCCACAGTTTCCTCCTGTGGAAAATGGAGATAATAATAGTAAGCATCTTAATGTGTTTGTGAGGATTAGATGAGTTAAATTTATAAAAAATATCTAGACCAATGTCTGCTATTATTATTCCTTTCTCTGTATTACTACTACCATCACCACCAATCTACAACTAGCTAACCTTTATTGAGTGCACAGTATGTGCCGAACACTATTCTAAGTGCATTACATATTATAATTCATTTAATCCTCTCAACAATTCAAATAAGGTAAATAATATTATCCAAACCTTGCTGAGAAAGAAACAAGCACAGAAATGTTAAGCTACTTGCCCAAAGTTACACAGTGAGTGTAACCAAAGACCAAATACAAGATCATTTCTCTCTCTCCATCTTTTCCATTGAACCCCTTTCCCAGGGAACACTGACACTTGCAATCCTCAGATTTCTCTGCTTCAAGGTTTGCAGGATACGGGCAGAGCACTGGAAATGACAGCAAGAGCTACCTGCCTATGTTGCACACAGACAAGACGACAGATTTCCCTAGGTATTTATACCTCCCTCCTCTTCCTGATTATAAAAATACATACTCACATTATAAAATACAGAAAACAATTCTGGGCATGTTAAAGGAAGCATTGTTTAAAAGTTAGTTTGCATGAATTTCCACTATCACTCTAGAAAGTCCCTAGCTTTAAAAAAAACTAATATTTATAAGATATTTTAAAAAGAGAACATACCTTTTTCTTCTGAACATTTAAGAAAACTATGAATAGAGAGAACAATTTTAAAACTATGAGTGTCTTCACAAAAACAAAAAAGGGGCTGGCCCAGTGGCGTAGTGGTTAAGTTCGTACTCTCTGCTTGGGCGGCCCAGGGTTTGCCATTTCAGATCCGGGGTGTGGACCTACGCACCACTTATCAAGCCATGCTGTGGCAGGCATTCCACATATAAAAAGTAGAGGAAGATGGGCATGGATGTTAGCTCAGGGCCAATCTTCCTCAGCAAAAAGAGGAGGATTGGCAGTGGATGTTAGCTCAGGGCTAATCTTCCTCAAAAAAAAAAAAAAAAAAAAAAAGAAGAAAACAAAAACACAAAAGCATTAATGGGATTTTGAACATTTAAAGTGGTACTAAGCAGAAATGTGCTACTATATATTAGAATTTCTGCTGTTGCAGGAAGCCTTTGTTAAGTGCTCTATGAACTATGTTAGATAAGGTTGGCTTATCATAGTATTAAAACAGACGTAAGATTACCCGTTCTGTCCTATCAGCACAAAATAATCGAGTGTGATGTCTCTTCTGAACTACAATATAGGTTATTCCAGGTTGATAGTCTTTCTCCAAACTGATGCAGGCTTCTCGAATGGCTAGTAGTTCATAATATAATACCTAGAGAAGATGAAACAGAAAGAGTTGATATAGCCAGCTGTTCTCTTATACATACTTCAAAGTAAGATAATGATTTAGCTTCAGGATTTAGTAATGTCATCACTTTACACCTAAATAGACCTCTCTTTTCCATCTTAACTATTATGAGAGCATGGTCTTAGCAATCAAGGCTTATACATCCATAGTAAACATGTTAAAAGGGAAAATCTAAGGAAGCATCATATTTTGACTTTAGGAATTCTTAACTTAATTAAGACTTCTAAATTCAGAACGAGACACCATATTATAAACCCAGTATCTGATTTAACCAAAGTATGCTGAGATCCCAGGCAACCAACCTGCCTAAACTGTCCCTCTGAAACACCATCCCGATAAAAGATGATACGAGTAGGTTTGAACCGAGTTGACTTATAAAACTGAATGAGAAGTTCTCGGACCATGGAGGCCAAGTCCTGGATGATCTCCTGTCGGGGTCTCTGAACTCTTACTGTAGCACAGTATCTGCTTGGGTGGGCATCCATACTACCTACAACCTAGGTTGGAAAAAGTAAAGAAACACAAAAATTAAGTTAATCCAAACTACAAGAATATAAATTTTACCACAATAAAAAAAACTGAAAAAAAGAACATGGATTTCATTTAAATTTGTATTTTATTATAATCTTCCTATTTATCACTGTTCATTTTGAGAGTAATCAAACACAGATAATTCCCAGTGAAGAAGAGAATAAAAGACCTAATATAGGGTCAAAAACTATTTTCCTATAAGTAGGCTGCACTTTACTTTTAATAATTAGATTTAAATTTATAGATGTTGCTGGCGGACCTAAAGATTACTAAGGAAAGAGACATAAGGAAAATAAAAGAAAGGAGGTAAGGTAAAAAGAGGACTCAACCAAACCTTTGATTTCGCTCTCTCTCTTACACTTTAGCAAACCACCCCAGAAGCCAGGCTTAAGACTTTGATATCATCTTGGAACTGTTATGCTTCATAAATTTTAAAAGAATTTTTCTGGGCCCAGGCCCGTGGCTGAGTGGTTAAGTTCGCATGCTCTGCTGAGGCAGCCCAGGGTTTTGCTGGTTCGAATCCTCGGTGCAGACATGGCACTGCTCATCAGGCCATGCTGAGGCGGCGTCCCAGATGCCACAACTGGAAGGACCCACAACTAAGAATATACAACTATGTACCAGGGGGCTTTGGGGAGAAAAAGGAAAAAAATAAAATCTTACAAAAAAAAAAAAAAAAAAAAAGAACTTTTCTCATTGAAATGTCCTTCAACCAGAAGGCTTGAATCTATAGTCAGTCTTAATGTCTTAAATTTGTGTTCTGTATCTGTTCCTCAGAGAAGTTAATCTTGGCTTTGAGAATTACTCTTAATTTTCTCTTCCTATGTCTCTTTAAATATTGTTATGTGTTTGGAGCAGGGGGAACTTTGAAACATGATCTCTGGAACCCAAATATTTTTATTTTTTAATTTTATTTATTTTTCTTTTTGAGGAAGATTAGCCCTGAGCTAACATTTGCTGTCAATCCTCCTCTTTTTGCCAAGGAAGACTGGCCCTGAGCTAACATCCATGCCCATCTTCCTCTACTTTATATGTGGGATGTCTACCACAACATGGCGTGCCAAGCGGTGCCACGTCCACACCTGGGATCCGAACTGGTGAACCCTGGGCCACTGAAGGGGAACATGCGCACTTAACCGCTGCGCCACTGGGCCAGCCCCTCGAATATTTTTAAAATGTCTACTACACATCATTCTGATCAGACCCTAGGCTGAGAACCAGCTGGTCAGTGCTTCAAGCTTCTCTTTCTTTTAGGGTACTATTTATACCAAAGTCATGCCTCAAAAATGGAACTCTGGGGGCCGGCCTGGTGGCGCAGTGGTTAAGTGCAGACGTTCTGCCTCTCGGCGGCCTGGGGTTCGCTGGTTCGGGTCCCGGGTGTGGACATGGCACTGCTTGGCACACCATGCTATGGTAGGCGTCCCACATATAAAAGGTAGAGGAAGATAGGCACGGATGTTAGCTCAGGAAGAGGCTTCCTCAGCAAAAAGATGAAGACTGGCAGTAGTTAGCTCAGGGCTAATCTTCCTCAAAAAAAGAAAAAAGGTTCATTGCAGCATTATCTACTGTACCCAAGACATGGAAACAACCTAAGTGTCGAATGAATGGATAAAGAAAATGTGGCATATACATACAATGGAATATTATTCAGTAATAAAAAGAATGAAATCTTGCCATTTGTGACAACATGGATAGACTTGATTGCATTATGCTAAGTGAAATAAGTCAGACAGAGAAAGACAAATACTATATGATCTCACTTATATGTGGAATCTAACAAAACAAAACAAAATCAACTAACCTCCTAGATACAGAGAACAGACGGGTGTTTGCCAGAGGTTGGTGGTGGGTGATAAAGTGAAAGGGTAAAGGGAGTCAAAAGGTACAAACTTCCAGTTATAAAAGTCCTAGGGATGTACTTTACAGCATGGTGACTATAGTTAATAATACTGTATTGCATATTTTAAGGTTGCTAAGAGAGTAAATCTTAAAAGTTCTCATTAAAAGAAAAAATATTGTTCGTAACTGTGTATGGTGACAAATGTTAACTAGACTTATTGTGGTGATCATTTTGCAATTACACAAATATCGAAACATTATGTTGTATACCTGAAATTAATGTAATGTTATATGTCAATTACACCTCAATTAAAAATAAATAAATAAATAAATAAAAACAGTACTTCAAAAGAGTTTCTAATTTCGTGTCAGTATTTTAAATGTCTTACTTACCTGAAACCAAAATATGGAAAATTTTTACATTTTTCTTCTGTGGGTCAGATTAGAAAATAATCAAGAGTTTTTAAAAAGATAAGCTAGAACTTCTCTACTTATTTATGTACATGGGTTGTATCTGCTTTTTCTTTATCTTCTATATGTAAAACAAAGAAAAAAAAAGAGCTCTGACCATTTCTTTCCCCTGAATGGTATCTCACTACTAAAAAACAAATCCATATCCCTTCTGATGGTACAGAAAGCCTCACGAAAGCTTCCTAGCCTCACAGCCTGCTATACTACATTCCAATTCTCTGCATTTCTCAACGTTCTCCAAACACTCCAGGTTTCTGCCATCTAAATTTTAATATACATTGCTATCAAGGTAGTATCTATTATATTATGTGGCATTTATTACTTACATTTGTTTCTCACACTAGTCTTTAAGTTCTTGGGAATAGAGGCCATATAGCAAAAAGAATCAATTAACAAAATCCATTTACAAAACCTCTGATAATCTAAAGGAAGTGGATATTTTGTAGAAATGGATCTAGTAGAAAAGAACAGTGACTACCTAGAAGTCCAAAAGAATTCAAGTATGAGTAAGCTTTCTTGGAAAATGACCCCAAAATAGCAAACCTGAAATAAGTTTTTTGAATTTCTTTATCATTTTATCTTCTATAAGAACTTTTTTGTGTGTGTGTGAGGAAGACTGGCCCTGAGCTACCATCTGTGCCAATCATCCTCTGCTCTGTATGTGGCATGCCGCTACAGCATGGTTTGACAAGTGGTTGTTGTGGGTCCGTGCCTAGGATCCAAACTGGTGAACCCCAGGCCGCCAAAGGGGACCATGCAAACTCAGCCACTACGCCGCAGGGCCAGTCCCTATAAGAACATTTTAATGAGTACCACAGATGGCTCAATACTACCTCTAGGATACTTGAAATGTAAATAATTTATGCATAACTATAAAAATACAAAGTAATACAATTTATTAATAAAGTCAATTTTCTTTATTAATGAAATAGCTTTGGAATCCTAAGTGAAATTTTTAATATTTATTACTAACATTTTCAAGGATAAATAAGATTTATCAGATTGTTAAAATTTAAACAAAGATTATAATAATGGATGGTAGAAAAAATATAAAAAGTCTTACAGTTTAACTTCTGAAATTTACCAAGTATGCCTAAAATATGTTGACATTTTCAAAACATTGGCCTTTGTTAAAATTAAGCAGTTTTCAAGTTGGGTAAAACATTGTCTGGCTTTCTGCAATTTATAAGAAATACACTTAAAAGATTGACAGAGAAAGGTTACAAATATAGTGGTGGGCAAAGATATAAATGGGCAGATGTTAAAAGTAGGAGTGGCAGTATTAAAACAAATAAAGACTTCAGCTGCAAAGTATTAAACTGGATGAAGGTGGCAGATATCTTACATTGGAAAAAATGCAATCCACTAAGCTTATATGTAATGCATCTTTCTGTAACAAAGACATGACTGAAATACATAAACTCTTTGAATTATAAAAAGTAACTGAAATGTATAACCATGGAGAGAAACAGACAAATTCAAGTAGGAAACAGAGACTTGAGTAATTTAATAAACTTGATTTAATAGATATATGTAAGGAATTTGTAGTTCCCAACCATAGAATTCTTTCAAAAACACAAAGAACATTTGAAAGTTGGCTCTTAGATATATATATATTTATAAAAGTTTCCAATAAAATATTAAAATTAAAAAAGCTGAAACAAAAATGTTGATCTTTGCGTAAACTTTAGATACCCTGACTAATGACACTCACAGCAGCAATAGAAGGCTTCTTCCCATCACCAGCTGGTGGATGAGTGACATCTGCTCCCAAAAAGATCACTGGTTGCTGGAACACAGAAGGTCTTAAACACATTTTTTAAAAGAGTTAGATAATCCATTTTTTTCATTATCCATTTATCTGTTTCATAATACTGTAACACAACTTCAAGTTGCTGACACAGCACAGAGGAGGTCCCGTATAGACAGTTTCACAGGCCTGATCTACTGACAGCTGTGTTCTCTTAATTCGCGAAGCCCTAGTCAATGAAGTAAAAGCTGTCACAATGGGTCTATCAATGTCTTATTCAGAGCAGTCTCCTCCCTTAAGCAACGGTGCTGGTGGTTGCAAAGGGCAACCGCTGCTAGTGTTCTTCGTAATAGGCATAAAGTAATAAATTTCCTCACATTAAGCCACCAATTTGTATCAATCTTTCTTTAATCTATTTACATTTTAAGCTTATGTAATCTCTCAAGGAGAAAAAGAATCATTAAACTTTACACTGGAAGGGATTATGGGAGTCTATTATTCCCCCTTCCCTGGCCAAAAGTATAAATTTGAATAACATATATTTAATAGTCATAAAGCAGCTAATAGTTCATTTTATTTTCAAAACTCTATCCTTTAAGATTCAAACGACTGTCTCTTAGTTTAGACTTAATAAAATCCTATGTTCATTTCAGTTATGAATCTCATTTATTAGGGATAGGAAGTAGAGGCTGTATGGAAAAATAGTGAAAAAAAGAGCTTTTGTGTCAAATACACATGGATCCATCCTTCTAATGCTAATTTGTGGTGCATACTGGTCAAGATATTTAACTTTTTAAAGCCCTAGCTGTTTCAACTATTTAAGGAAAACTGTCATTCAATTCTCCAAATAACAGCCTCTTCCCCAGCAACTGTTTCTAGGTCACTGAGCTCTTGGACATGCTAGCAACCTAAGAGTAACATCTGCCATCCCCCCCTGACTGCAGCTGCAGCAGGGGCTGATTGCTTGCCTAACTGACGGACTTAACCGACATGGCCGCTACAAGACCCTCCTTTCTAGGTGGGTGAGCGGCCTCACGATACCAGGTTGAAGATGACTATCAAAAAATGAAAAAATTTTTCAAGCTGGGCTCTCCTGTGAGAAATAAATAAAGCTCTCAATACTTTCTAGCTAGGCAAGAGGTACTTTGCATACTAAATGAACATGGAGGTGGGAGGGGATTTTCACAAGGGAATCTCTTAATCTGGCCAATCCAAATTCTTTTAATTTTTTGCCAAAATGTCTACTTATCTACCATGGCAAAAATCACCAAAGCCATTTCTTACAGAGATCTTAGATATGTCAATATATAGAAAAATAAGGACTATGTTATTAAGTGATTAGCTTATCTTACCTTTGATGAGGTACAAGAATATTATTTATCCCTCCGAGTTTAACATTTATCTTTAGGCACAGGTTTGAGAGAGTCTGAGGGGATGTTTTTATGACATTCTTGACTTGAACACACTGTGTAGCCATACCCAAAAGTGTATCTCCTACACGTTTCACCTCCGCTATGGAACAAATGCAAATATCTCTAGTTATAACAAAGGTCACACTTTACTGAAAATTAAGCTAATGTTTCCCCCCTTGAAATACAACCCTGTATTACAGGATACCAAAAATTACACCAATACTAAAACAATGCTGTTAAAATTTAAAGTATACTGCCTTAAAGAATAGGTTAAGTATTTAGTGATAATTTTTCCAATGGTTTTCTTCTTTGTATCAGAGAGCATATTTTTACCATCATAAAAATAGTATAACTACAATAACTGAAAAACCATAAGAGAAGAGTATCATATATAATCCCTTATCAGCATTTTACTGTACTCTTCCAGAACTTTTCTCATTTATATTATTTTAATGCAATTATAATCATAGTCTACTTATAACTTTCAATGCTATTCTCTGACCTTTAATTTAAAAATACAGAGGTATTACAGTGTAAAGAATAAAAGGCCTTTGTTCCTTTCCCCTTCTCTGTCATTGTAACTACCATAAAAAGTTCAGTGTACATAACTTCCTATATATAAAACACATGGAAAACATTTTAAAATCAAAATTGAGAACACGCCATCCATTCTACCTTGCAACTTGTCATTTTCATTTAATGATATAGTATGTTCTGAATCTCAATATATACATCACCCTTATTTTTTATAACAACAGCAGTTATGCTGTTTCTACATGCCATAAGGTATCTAACCAGTCACACACTGATAGATTTCTAGCTTGTTCTAGGTTTTCATTATTTCAAACAATCCTAGGAATAATATCCTTGTATATTTTTATTTTTCTTCATTTGTGTAACTACAGCTTCAGGATAAATTTCTATAAGTAGAATTCAGGGGTCAGATATATATATATTTAACATTTTTATAGATACTGACAAACTGCTCTCCAAAAAGGTTTATTTAGTCATTCAACAAATATTTAATGTGCACCTACTACATTCTACTATTGTGCAAGGCTCTGGATACACAATGGTGAGTCAACAGAGACACTGTTCCTGCCCTTACAGAGCAAGAGGCATTAAATAACTGCTCAAATTTAACATTACAACTGTGAAAGCAACATAAAGGAGAGGTATAAGGAGTTTTAAGATAATAAAAGTGAGAGAATTTGACCTTGTCAGGGAGGTAAGGCAAAGCTTCCCAAGGAAGGGATGTCCAAACTAAAATTCAAAGGAAGAAAGTCAAAAGAAGAAGGCACATTTACTTGGTGAAGGGTGGAAGGTGGGCTATGAGAAGCAACACAGGTAGAAAGAAGGGAATGAAGAGTTCCTGTGGGGAAAAAAGAGCATAAAGTGAGATGAATTCTGAAGAAGTAGGAAGACACGGATTTGAACATGCAAATCCTTGGAAGATCATATTGAATATCAATTTTATTAACTGCATAATTAAAAACTAAATGGGGGTGGAAGGGAAAGGGATAAATTGGATTTGTATTTTAAAAAGACCACCCTGAATGCTGGTTATAGCTCCAACATGTAGAAGGCTTGAAGGTCATCGTTCCCCTTCTCAAAACAAGAAAAAAGCTGAATGAAAGTCAATAACTTTTTCTTAGATTCATTAGAGAACTGAGGTCACAGGACAAACTGCTACTCCCAAAACAGGTGAATACAAAGAATCACAACCAAGATCAGCTTATTAGAAGCAGATGCTGATGAAGCTAGTAACTGGTAGGAACAATTAAACAGAAACTCCTATAACTCAAAAAGAAAAAAACCCAAACAATCCAAATAAAAAATAGCCAAAGGACTTGATTAGACATTCTCCTGAAGAAGATATACAAATGGCCAATAAGCACATGAAAGATGCTCCATATCACTAATCATTAGGGAAATGCAAATCAAAACCACAATGAGATACCACTTCAGACCCATTAGCATGGTTATAATCAGAAAAATAGAAAATAACATGTGTTGGCAAGGATATGGAGAAATTGGAACCTTTGTGCATTGCTGGTACGAATGCAAAATGCTGCAGCTGCTGTGGAAAATAGTACGGCAACTGCTCAAAAATTAAATATGGAAGTAATTCAAATATCCATCAATGGATGAACAGATAAACAAAATATGGTATATACATACAATAAAATATTATTCAGCCTTAAAAAGGAAGACAATTCTGATATATAGTACAACATGGATGAAGCTTCAGGACATATGTTAAATGAAATAAAAAAGTCACAAAAGGACAAATACTGTATGATTCATTTACAGGAGGTACCTAGAAGAGTTAAATTCATAGAGACAGAAAGCAGAATGGCAGCTGCTGGGGATGAGGGACGAATGAGAAATTATTGTTTAATAGGTACAGAGTTGCAGTTAGGGATAATGAAAAAATTCTGGGGATGGATGGTAGTGATGGTTGCACTTAACACTACTGATCTATACATTTGTTAAAATGGTAAATTTTATGTTACCTATTTTATCACAAAAAAGAGAATAAAATTTTGATACATGCTACAATATAGACAAACCTTGATGACATTACGCTAAGTAAAACAAGCCAGAAACAAAAGGACAAACACCACATGATTACACCTATCCGAATTACCTAGAATAAATTCATAGAGACAGAAAGTACAACAGAGGCTACCAGAGGTTGGTGGGAGGGGAAATGGGGGTTATTGCTTAATGGGTCCAGAGTTTCTGTTTGGGATGATGAAAAAGTTCTTAAAATCAATGGTGGTGAGAGTTGCACAATAATGGGAATATATTTAAAGCCAATGAATTGTTCACTCAAAAATGTTTAAAATGGTAAATTTTATGTTATGTATATTTTATCACACACATAAAAACTTGTTTAAAAAATAGTTAATCCAGGAACACTCCCATAAAAACAGTACATCAGAAGGAATGAAACTATAATCAAAATTTGACACCAAATGACTGACTTAAGGAAGTTATCACCTCCACTAACATGAGACAAATGAAGAGATCCCAGGGCTCAGGCAAAAGAGGGCAAGAGTACAGAAGGAGCTGAAAAATAGGTAGCAGCAGTCAGGAAACGAAAATTAAGTAAAAAATAAGCGGTAAAAGATCAAAGAGTTTTTCTACAAGTAAAAAAAATAGGGTGAAGGGCATAAAGGGGCTTTTTTAAAAAATAAGAATTCCAGAATGATCTAACACTTGAAACCATGTGAGTGGATAGTCTGATTTATAGGTAAGATAATTAAATGATTGAAAAAAAATTGGAGGAGGAGTGACATCAGTATCATGGTGGAGCAAGCTGTTCCCTTAGTCTTGCCCTGCTAAGATACAATGAAAATGACATTCATTAACCAACAGAGGACATTCACACAGCACATATAGGACATCTGAGAGATCCAAGCAGCCATACGTCTGAAGGTGGGGGGACTGGATCACTGGGAAACAGTGGAAGGAGCTAAGCAGATCTCTTTTCCCTCCCCAGCAGCAGCAATCTAGAGCATGGGATCTCATGCAGCGGCTGGTGCATGATTCTGAGGTGACAGGGGAACAGGCAGCCCTCTATGGGAATGCTTTCACTCTCGGAGTTGCTTTCCAGCCTGTGGGAAGGCCCCACATCGAGGCAGCTCAGATACCATGTGGGCACCCCAACCAAGCCAAGCAGCCCAGGCAGACTGCCAGTGAGTGAAGAGCAGAATCACACGTGTGAAAGAGAGTGCCCTTCCCCCCACCTCCCACCTGGCACACCAGCTTGGCTGGTCAGGCAGGGCAGCGGATCTGTGCCAGAGCACCTGCATCTGCATGTGTGAAGTAGTGGTGGCCAGTGGGCAAACACAGAGAGTCCTATTTATACATCTAATGGATGCAGTGGGTCAGAAAACACAGTTCCTGTCCTCCACAGTGGTGGCAGATGGAATCTGCAACCAGATACTACTACTATGTGCTGGCAAAGGTCCACCCCATCAAACACCATGAAGAACTACATTAACATTCCAGAGCAGAAGGAAAATGACAAATCTCAAGAAACCAATTCTGAAGTCACAGAAATTTACAATCTAAATGACAGAGTATTGAAAATAGTTACCATAAAGAAACTCGAGTTACAAGAAAACTCAGAAAGACAGTTCAGTGAACTCAGGAATAAAATTAACGAGCGGAAGGAATTCTTCACAAAAGAGACCAAAACTCTAAAAAGGCAAACGGGCCAGTCCCATGGCTGAGTGGTTGGGTTTGTGTGCTCTGCTCCAGTGTCCCAGGGTTTGCTGGTTCGGATCCTAGGCGTGGACCTGCATATCGCTTGTTGGGCCATGGTGTGGCAGCACTCCACACAGAAGAACTAGAATGACCTACAACTAGGATCTACCAGTATGTTCTGGGGTTTTGGGGGGAAAAATAACAAAACAAGAGGAAGATCAGCAACAGATGTTAGCTCAGGGCCAATCTTCCTCACCAAAAGAAAACAAAACCAAACCCCCAAAAAACTCACAAACAGAAATGCTGGAGATGAAGATGACAATGAATGAGATAAAAAATAATGCAGAATCCTTGAAAAACAGAGCTGATATTATGGAAGACAGAATTAGGAATTTATAGAGGACAGAAATACAGAAATACTTCAGGTGGAGGAGAGAGAACTAAGGCTAAAACGACATGAAGAAGTTCTCCAAGAAATATAGGACTCAATTAGGAAAAGCAACATAAGAATTACAGGTATTTCAGAGGGAGAAGCGAGGGAGAAAAAGAGTAGACAGCTTATTCAAAGAAATACTGGTTGAGAACTGCCCAAACCTAGAGAAAGAACTGGAATTACAATTAAATGAAGCCAACAGAACTCCTAATTACTTCAATGCAAAAAGACCTTCTCTCAGGCATACATCAGTAAACTGGCAAAAGTCAGTGACAAAGAAAAAATACTCAGGGCAGCAAGGCAGAAGAAAATAACCTACAAAGGAATCCCTATCAGGCTTTCAGTGGATTTTCATCAGAAACCTTACAGTCTAGGAGAGAGTGAAATGACGTATTCAAAATACTGAAAGACAAAAACTTTCAGGGGCTGGCCTGGTGGCGCAGCAGTTAAGTGCACACATTCTGCTTCAGCAGCCCGGGATTCGCTGGTTCGGATCCCGGGTGCAGACATGGCACCACTTGGCAAGCCATGCTGTGGTAGGCATCCCATATATAAAGTGGAGGAAGATGGGCATGGATGTTAGCTCAGGGCCAGTCTTCCTCAGCAAAAAAAGGAGGACTGGCAGATGTCTTCCTCAAAAAGTAAAAAAAAACCCACCAACTTTCAGCCAGGAATACTTTCTCCAGTGAAACTATCCTTCAGATATAATGGGGAAATAAAAACTTTCCCAGATAAATAAAAGCTAAGGGAGTTCATCACCACAAGACGCCCTCTACAAGAAATGATCAAGAAGGCCCTCATACCTGAAATAAAAAAGAAAAGGTTTACAAAGCCTTGAGCAAGGAGATAAAGAGACACACAAAATCAGAAAATTTAAGCTCTTTATCAGAACAAGTTAGCAAACAATTACAACACTAAATATAAAGAGAAGGAAAGCATCAAAAATAAGTATAAACACTTCATTTTAATCACAAACTCACAACACAAAATGGAATAAGTTATGATGACAATAACTTAGGGAAGAGGAAAGGGATGGATCCTGCTTAGGTTAAGGAGATAAGAGGCCATCAGAAAATGAGTCATCATCTATGAGATCTTTTATACAAACCTCATACTAACCACTAAACAAAAAATGAGAACAGAGACACAAATGATAAATAAAGAGAAAACCATCATAGAAAATCACCAAACTGAAATGGCTGTAGAAATACACAGGAGAAGAGACAGGGAAATATACAACAATCAGGAAATGAGATAAAATGGCAGTATTCAGCCCTCATATAAAAATAATCACTCTAAATGTAAATGGATTGAATTCTCTAATCCAAAGACACAGAATGACAGGATGGATTAAAAAACAATACCCCAAACAATATGCTGCCTCCAGGAGATGCATCTCAGCTCTAAAGACAAAACATAGGCTCAGAGTGAAGGGACGGAAGACGATACTCCAAGCAAATGGCAAACAAAAGAAAGTAGGTCTTGCCATATTTATTTATATCAGACAAAGCAGACTTTAAGGTAAAAAAGGCAATGAGAGATAAAGAGGGGTAGTATATAATGATAAAAGAGACATTCCACCAAGAGGACGTAAGACTTATGAACATATATGCACCTAACACAGGTGCATCAAAGTACATAAAGCAACCATTAACACACCTAAAGGGAGAAATTGATGGCAACACAGTAATAGTAGGGGACCTCCACACCCTACTTACATAAATAAATAGATCATCCAGACATAAAGTCAATAAGGAAATAGTGGAATTAAATGAAAAACTAGATTAGATGAACTTAATAAGATATATATAGAACATTCCATCCAAAAACAGCAGAATACACATTCTTTTCAAGTGCACGTGGAACATTCCCAAAGACAGACCATATGTTAGGAAACAAGGCAAGCCTCAATAAATTTAAGAAGATTGAAATCATACCAATCATCTTTTCCAACCAGAATGCTGTGAAACTAGAAATCAACTACAAGAAAAAAGCTGGGAATGTCACAAATATATGGAGACTAAATAACATGCTACTGAACAACCAATGGATCAATGAAGAAATCAAAGGAGAAATAAAAAAGTACCTGGAGACAAATGAAAATACATCATACCAACTCTTATGGGAGGCAGCAAAAGTGGTCCTAAGAGGGGAAATTGATAGCAATATAGGCCCACCTCAAGAAACAAGAAAAATCTCAAATAAGGAATCTTAAACTACACCTAACAGAACTAGAAAAAGAAGAACAAACAAAGCTCAGAGTCAGCAAAAGGAGGGAAATAATAAAAATTAGAGCACAAATAAATGAAATGGAAACCAAAAAATATAGTAGAAAGGATCAACGAAACTAAGAGCTGGTTCTTTGAGAAGTTAAAGAAAACTGACAAATCCTTAGCCAGACTCATTAGGAAAAAAAGAGAGAATAAAAATAAATAAAATAAAAATAATAAATAAATAAAATAAACAATAAAATAAACGAAAGAGGAGAATTACAACTGATACCACAGAAATACAAAGGCTTATAAGGGAATGCTATGAAAAACTGTATGCCCAACAAACTGGACAACCTAGAAGAAACAGATAAATTCTTAGACTCATATAACCTCTCAAAACTGAATCAAGAAGAGGGGCCAGCTCCAAAGCCTAGTGGTTAAGTTCAGCATGCTCGCTTCAGTGGCCCAGGTTTATGGGTTCACAACCTGGGTGTGTACCTACACCACCGTTCAGCCATGCTGTGGCGGTGACCCACATATAAAAAACAGAGGAGGGCTGGCCCTGTGGCTGAGTGGTTAAGTTCGCACGCTCCGCTTCGGCAGCCCAGCGTTTTGCCGGTTGGGATCCCGGGTGTGGACATGGCACCACTCATCAGGCCATGCTGAAGCGGCATCCCACATAGCACAACCAGAGGCACACACAACTAGAATATACAACTATGTACTGGGGGGCTTTGGGGAGAAGAAGAAGAGAGAGAAAAAAAAAAAGAAGAAACAGAGAATCTGAATAGACCAATCACAAGTAAAGAGATTGAAACAGTAATCAAAAACCTCCCAAAAAATAGAACTCCAGGACAAGAAGGCTTCTCTGGAGAATCCTACCAAACATTTGGACTATTTAGTTTGCTCTACTGATTTGCCTTTTTAAAGTTAAGGATTTCAAATACTGTAGCTATAAAATGTTTTAATGTTTGGAAGTTTTAGGATAGGTTTTAGCACAATTCTAAAAGGAACATCAAGTACTTGAGGAAAAACTCAATCTTAAGATATCCTTACCATACACTGGTGTCTTCCCCGGCAAGATGACAATAATAAGCTGGAGTCCAGAGTAGGTGTTCTTGAGATGCCGGAACATGGGCTCCACGCTGTCTGCCCCCTGCGCATATTTGCAGAAGCAAGGCTGGCCCTGAATGGGCATCCCTGCATCTTTAGAAATCTTACGCAGCTGGTCCGTAAAACCCCTAGAAGGAGAAATTAATAAAAATAAAACCTTTGTCTAGTCATAAATACCTACAAAGTAGTAATGGAAAGTTTGGAAAGAGAATGGTGAATGAAGCAAAGATACGTGTGCTCCACATATGAAGAGGTCACCAGACTACTGATGTTAAGGGCAATGTTGGGTCAGTAATCTATTTTGCAAACTAACACTACTATACAATTATGTGGAATTTTGTCGTTTACAAAGGGCATTAGTAATAGAGTGTGTTAGTTAAGAGCTCAGCTCTCGAGTTAGCAAGACAAGTTCCAATTTTAGTTCTGATACTAGCTATGAAATTTTAGGCAAATTTTTTCAGTTTCTGTCATCTATAAAATGATTACTTCCATTGTAAGGCTGGTGTGAAGATTAAATGAGATAATGCATGTAAAGCACTTAGCACCTAGCTCAAGACATGGTAAGAGCTTGATAAATTCAAGCTAGTGGACATGTTCTGATTTGATCCTGACATGATTCACAAGGAAGTAGTAGGTTAGGTGTTATTCCCATTTTATAGATCAGGAAATAGTTTCTGGCATATTAAGTATACACCTGAGGTCAAAGGGTTAGACGAATGGCAGAGTTAGAACTATGACCTAATCTAGAATTTCTTTCCATAATATTAACCATATCAAATTAGGATAGCAGGAAAGATTGTATCCTCAGAAAAGATTAAAAAAATATGAAAACATTTTAAAAACAAATGCGGCAGGCAGCACTTTAATGTACTTTTATCCACAGTGAAAAAACCAAAAGACTAATAATTTCATATTTAAAGAAAATTCTGCTTTTAGTCTAGGATAAATGAGTCATCACGTACAGGTTTAACAATTACTTTACTTGTTTTTAAAACAAATAAGGTCTAAGTCAAGGATCTGAATTATCTTTGCTTAAAAATACTCTGATTCTCTCAGGACAGAGATCAAGTTTGTAGGAATTCCCTTCTTATTTTTCCTTATTAGTGTTTAACTCAAGAAGTAGCAAGTTCAGGGGCCAGCCCGGTGACGCAGTGGTTAAGTGCGCACGTTCTGCTTCGGTGGCCTGGGGTTCACCGGTTTGGATCCCGGGTGTGGACATGGCACCACTTGGCACGCCATGCTGTGGTAGGTGTCCCACATATAAAGTGGAGGAAGATGAGTGCGGATGTTAGCTCAGGGCCAGTCTTCCTCAGCAAAAAGAGAAGGATTGACAGCAGTTAGCTCAGGGCTAACCTTCCTCAAAAAATAAATAAATAAATAAAAAATAAAAAAATTAAATAAAAATTAAAAAGAAAAAGCATGAAGTTCAATATTTTCAGTCAGCCTGAATAAGAGCCATTAAGTCCACGATTATAAGACTTCTATCAAGCCATGAATAACAAATACAAAATGAAAAGAATAACTGTATGCTTGAAAAACAACTAGAAGTGTTTTCTTTGGTCTCTGGAGGTCAAGTAAGATAACTGTAGCATTGTCGTAAACTGTCCTTACATTTTACTTGAAAGCAGGGGGATAAAAACTTTGGAGAAAAAAACATATTCGGTGAACTTTAAGACATACATTTAGAGATCTGGAGCTAATAAAAAGGAGTGAACAGAATTAAATAGAATAAAAATGTTACTTCTCACATGAAGGAGGCCAGGCAAATTCTAAACTGACCTGGGGTAAACTGGTCTCTATATCACTCAACAATTATTCATCATGTGAATACTTTATAGGATCTATTAGTGAAGATTTAAACTAGACAACAGTCATTTTCTTAAGAAAATCAGATTTTAGAGGAGAGAGAAGAAATTTACACAAATAATTATAATACAATTCTATTTTATGCAGGAAGTGACAAGTACAAATAGAGAGGATATTGATAAACTACTATGTTTAGAGTTAAGAGAGATTACTGCCAGCATCACAAATCATAGAAAATTGGGTATTATTTAGAGGAGTAGAGACAGGAAGGAGGAGTTTTCAGTAAAGAGCAGCATGAGTGGAAACGGAAACTAAGGCTCCCAGGGAGATGGAGGGAATACAGTGCTTCAATTTCTTTGTCCAGAATATGTGAAAATGGAGAAAGGACTTAAGAGGCAGGTGAAAGATTTTAAATGTCATACTGATTTTTAATGTTATTCTTTTATATTTAATAATTTAATGTTATTCTTTGTCAAAGAGAAGCCTAAAAGTTTTGGAGTGGGGGTAGTCACAAGCAGAGCTGGTACTCTTTCACAACAGCACAGCTCCTCAAACAAGAGTGACAGCAGAAGCCCTTGAGACTACCAGAGCCCCAAAGACTTGAGAGCTCCAAAGGAGAGGAGATAAAAAAGAAGCGAAAGTGATAAAAAGGAACCAGAAAGGCAAGAAGAGAGAGAATGTCAAGAAGGTAGTCAATTGTACCTAACGCTGCAGAAATTTTGAGAAAATAATGGCTGAGAAGAGCCCATTAGAGTTGATAACCACAAAGATATTAGAGATCTTCCAGGAATCAGTTTCAGCAGAGCACTAAGATTTCAAAGAGGGAGAGAGAATGGAAATCTGGAAGTCTGAGAGAGTAAGTAAGGTAAACTGAATAGTGAAGATTTTGTTTGTTTTAAATTTAAACAGATGATTGTTGAGCACCTACATGTTGACAGAAAGAATCTAGGGAAGAGGAGAAGTGGTGAAGACGGAGGCCAAATTTTGAAAAGTAAGGAAGTGGAAATGAGGAGTTAAACCACTCTTTCAAGGGACTCAGTTGAGAAATAAGGATTTTATTTAATCCTCATCCATTAGATAAGTACTATTATCTCTATTTTAAAAGGTGAAAACTGAAGCATAATGAGATTAAATAAATTACCCATGGGAATAAAGCAAGGAAGCAGAAAAGCTGGGAATTAAACCTATTTGCCATCAAAAGCAGTGATGCTCTGCCTATACCACATAAGCTAGTCTATTAGGATGGCTAGAAGAACGAATCAATGACTTTACTATGACTAACAAATTTAGGAACCTTCATCAAACCGTGGAGAAGAAACATTTTTAAAAGTTTCAGTGATTAAATATGCTCCATTTTGAGGCAATATTGCTTAGAACATTAGGTGAGTAATTTAAAATTGAAACACAAAATTGAAACACAAAAAGGTCCCAGAGCCAAACTAATGACAAGACTTACTTCAATATTTCTTCTCTGCACTGCCTCTGTGTGGCAAAACAAGCTATAGCCCACATTTTGATTTCAACTCCTGTGTGGAACTGTTTCCCTCGCATGTCCCAGACTCCGTGGCTTGGCGTTGCTACTGTCCGATTCTAACAGAAAAAGAGAAAGAGAAATAATAAGGCAAAAAAGAATAAACACTTAACATACAATTTATCTTAATGAGCTGAAATAAGCATTTCAAATCACTGAATTGTTATATATCTGATATTCTATATGGAATAGGCTGTTCTAATCATTCTTATTTATATCTTTATAATAGAAAAACAAAAGTTCCACTAAACTCAAGCAAAGATACTCACTTTGAAACAAAAGAAATATTGTTGGAACAACAAAACACTTTCTACATTCCACATTCAGCTAGGATGCAGGATTCAGTAGGATGCCCTACTCTCCATACACAGAAATTGTATGTTGATAATTAAAAAACTATCAAGAGGTTTTACCCGTCCTCCATATTGGAGCATAGGTGCTGGAAGTACTCGTCCGGTTACATGGGCCATTTCATCTCGAACCTTAAATTGAAACTCCTGAACAAATGGATCTGTTTCATAATTTGCACTTCTTACCTAACAACAGAAAAAGTTTGTAGTTACTTTCAAAATTCCCCCCAATTCCCTGCTTTACTCATTAGAACCGTCTATTATTTTTTCTTCGCTATGTCCACAATGTTTAACAATAGGTCTAGTTAGTGTCCTAATGATAGAGCAGAGAATCTTAACCTGAGGACCACAGATCATGAATGGACTGAAGGAAGTCTGTGAACTTCTGAGTAATTTATAAAAAACTTAAATGTAGTAGGTTAATAATAAGAAATTTCAACTATTTATAACTCATGAAATGGTAATTTTATATGATCAAATGTAGTATATTCTGGGGAGGGTTATCTAGAGATTGCAAGAGAAAGAAATATCTGACCTAAAGAAGGTTAAGAACCTCTAATTAGAGGATCCAGACATATACTATTAAAATTTATCTTATGTAGACTTTGATAACAAATATTGATAATCCTAAGGCTTCTGTTTCTATTTGATCTACAATTTATATAAAATTTACTTTAATATTTTCAGATGAAAAGTGAAATATTATAATGCTTACTTAATATTTATACACTTGAGACAGATAAGAAAGCCAGTATGAGATACAGATGATAATTTTTACATAATACATCCATACATACAAAGATAAGGAATTTATTCTAATTCAGTGTAGACTTGGATCTCAGAGTGTAATTCATGCTTATAGTATGCTATAGTAACTGTGTTTTTCAAAATATATTTACTTGGTCTCAGGGTAAAAGTCAAACAAGATTACAAAAAGAAGGTAGAGTTCAAGTCTTTGAGTAACAATCCACTTAAAAAAAAAACCTATGTAATCTAAATAGGTAAAAAGAAT
This sequence comes from Equus asinus, assembly GCF_041296235.1. Lineage (NCBI taxonomy): Eukaryota > Metazoa > Chordata > Mammalia > Perissodactyla > Equidae > Equus > Equus asinus. Next base: position 86,488,757 of record NC_091794.1, read on the forward strand.
CTCCTCATAATAAGCAGGAAAAATTGTTTGCTAAATTAGGCACTAATGCATCTTTTCTTCATGCTTAAATGCTATTCATTTCTGGTGTGTTTTAGTGTACCTCCACAGTAATGTTACAAAGATTAACATCTATTATTTACGAAGATTTGCTGAGTGATATGCTTGATGCTAAATGTTTTAGAATTTTCACAATAACTTTATGACTATAAAAGTAGGTCTTTTATAATCTTTATTTTACAGAGGATAAGCTTAGTAAAGTTAAATGACTGCCCTAAAACCATACAGCTAAGCAAGTGACATTGAATCTGAAACCACGCATGTTCTGATTCTAGAGTTCCCACTCTCAATCACTGCACTAGCCTTCCAGATGCTGTAATTAGAATAACAGTAATAGTAACAATAAGTGGAGAAGCTAGACTTTGAACCCAGAGCCATTAAGATTCCAAAGTCTGTTTTAACTACTACAATACTGTCTCTCTGAATAGAAAAGTTGTAATAAACGAGTTAGAACAAGTTAGATTTTATAGAGACAGTGAAAAGTTCTAGTTTCTTAAAGGTTTTATAATCTTGTCATAGCAGATAAGAGAAAAGTCCACAATGAGAACCAACCTGTATTTTCCTAATAAAATATCATGTGATAACTTTAATTCACTCCTTAGAAAACTATAAGAAAAAAAGGTCTGGGGCCAGCCCTGGGGCCGAGTGGTTAAGTTCACATGCTCTGCTTCGGCAGCTTAGGGTTTCACCGGTTCAGATCCTGGGCGTGGACATGGCACTGCTCATCAAGCCATGCTGAGGCAGTGTCCCACATAGCACAACCAGAAGCACTCACAACAAGAATATACAACTACGCACTGGGGGGCTTTGGGGAGGAGAAGAAGAAAAAAAAAGAAGGTTGGCAACAGATGTTAGCTCAGGTGCCAATCTTAAAGAACCAAAAAAGAAAAGAAAAAGAGGTATTTTTTTCTGTAATTGGCTTACAGAATGAAAGTCAGTTCTGAAATCCTTTTTCAACAATCTTTGAAATTGCTTTTGAAAGTGCTATTGTTTTGGGTAACATTCATATTTCCAGACTTTTTTCTTCTTCACTTGGGTAATTGAAATGGTGTCCAAGAAGACAGTAAGATAAGATCCACCAGTTGCCTTTTAGTTTTCATTTTTCTTTATTCCATCAGTTTTATAAAGTGGAACTGATAACTCTTCCTCCCCATACAGAACAAGGAGACAGCTTAGAGATCCTATGTGGTTGAAGCTGCCTTTAATTTCTTTATTCATCCTATACAGTCACCAGCCTGAGACTGGGGGCTAAGTAATCATACTCAGAGTGTTAAAGACTCTCACTATTGCTAGTCATAATACTTTGACCTTCCCTCCTTTCTCCTTCTTTTAGGTAGGAGGTAACAAAGCTCTAGTTCGTCAAACTGAAACATTAGTTCTGAGAGAATCTATTCTGGATCTAATTAAAGAGTTTGGGGTTAAATTAGAAGGATCCAACACTTTGCATAGAACCCACTAAGGTTTACCCTCAGAACACGACTAGATTACTTCCATGATCCCTTCTAATTGTGATAATCCAAGAAATGGTAATAAGGTACAAGCTGATAAGGACATAGTTCTTTAGGAGCTCACCCTAATATGCTTTTAAGTCCCATTTCTAGGGTTAAGTACTAACCAGTCTGCTAATTTCCTCCTGTCTATCTGGCGCAGATCTTGCTGTTGCTTTGATCATAGTAGAAGTCTGATTGTCCGTTAGCTTCTTGATACATCGTTGCCCTGCCACAATATTACAGACCTACAGATGGAAAAAAGTTTTATACTAGATGTATATATCCTTTTTAAAATTCTCAGTGCCAATTACATGTCAAATCAAATTTTAAAATCTACTTCATTAAACTGCTTCTTTTTCTATCATGTTAAGTAAAAAAGTAGTAAAAAGTACTATTTTACAGAATGATTATTATTAGCTAAAATATACACTGGATAAAAAGGCTGAAAAGTGTACCAAAATGCTAACAGTGGTTACATTCAGAGTGGTAGGACTGTGGATGAATTTTTTTCGTATTATTTCATTACCAAAATTTAGAATAAAATAAAATTTAAAAACAGGTCAATCTCCAAAATAAATGTGAGAGTATGAAGTAAGTTATAGGCCATAAAAGACCCCAACAGAATGATGAATAAGAGTATAGTAATAAGCAGCCTAAACACATTACTTCTAGTGGCAGATAGGTATGTTTCTGTTCCTGTCCCACTTGCAGACAGGGAAGGTGCGGGTACTTCAGCTGAAGAGTATATTTTTCTCTGAAATACTGTGCTACTGTTCTCTCCACAGTTTGGCCATTTTCTAACTGTAAAGGAAAGCTGGAAAAAAAAAAAAAGTACACATTAACAACTCTTATCTCATTATGAGCTGGCAAAACTCCCAATTCACTAACTACAGCAAGCTGCCTCAATCATCTCTGCTCTGATAAACACCAGCTTTTCTTACGTTTGATGACTGGCAGGCCTTCTTGTTACATTACAAACACGGTATTTCCGTCTCATTGTTCCACAATGAGTCACTTCAACCTTCAGACCTGTTCCCAACAAGAAAAACTGAGGTTATAGAACTGTCACATGTAAAATATTTATAGCTACAAAGCCCGTCCACTACTATAAAAACTCCAATTCTAAACAGACAGAAAATCTGTGATACAGTCAATGTGATATTAACAAAGGCTTTTATACATAACATTGATAATAATGGTTACAATTATGATAGACCTAACTCCAAATCTTTTCCCTATCCCATCAAGCTCTACACATTATAAAACAGTATCACAAGGGGCCAGCCTGGTGGCTTAGTGGTTAAGTTCATGCACTCAGCTTCAGTGGCCTGGGGTTCGTGTGTCTGGATCTCAGGCGTGGACCTACACATCGCTCATCAAGCCACACTGTGGCAGCGTCCCACATACAAAATAGAGGAAGACTGGCACAGACGTTAGCTCAGGGACAATCTTCATCACCAAAAAATATATATATATCATAAAATTTGCAAAGCCTATAGACCAAGGGATAAAGTTCTCCATTAATAAAAAACCTTGTTTATAATAAATTCAGGTATTTATGCTGGGAGAGGAAAAGAGTAATGAAAGGAGTTGTAATAATTGTCAAGACATTCTATAACTTTCAAAATATGCGTTATTTGAATAGCCCAGTCACTGCATACTGACTGAAGATCAGAATTTCATAAAGCTCAAGAAGGAAGTCCTTCAAAAATTTTTAAACCAGGAAAAAACAATCCAAGGCCCTTTTAACAGAAGTGGAGAGACAATTTAGTAGAAGTGTAATATAGTAACACAGCTCTTTTACTATTAAATATTAGAAATCAAATGCAAACAAATAATTACTAGAGCGGGTGATCCCTACTTTCTTATGAAATCACTGACCCCTTTGTGAATCTGATGAAAGCAATAAACTCCTAGAAAAATGCACATACACATAATTTAGCATATGATTTTAGATGTTCCTGGATCCTTGCAGTCTATCTGCAGACCCGACCCTGGGAGTTTGAGGATCACAGGCCTGCTTTAGAATATAAAGCAATGGGCTTTCAAACCACTGGCTGGGAATTCTTTGGGATGAATTTTCTAAGCAGTGTTATCCACAGAATTTTCTGAGATGATGAAATGCTTCACATTTGTGCTAAAATTATTAACAATATGTGTTACTGAGCATATGAAATGTGGCTAGTGTGCCTGAGAAACTGAAATATTAATTTAAATTTAAATAGCTACATGTGGCTAGTGGCTACTGTATTGGCTAGTGCAGTCCTGGAACTCTCTAGAGAAGAGTTAACAAACAGATATAGTGGCTACTGGTCACAGATAAGCTTAACTCTATTTCTATGGCCTACATTCCAAAGGAGGAAAATCTAAAAAAAGGTAGATAGAGGACAACTTTTAGTTCCCTGATAGTATTTGTGGTTATTATTTTTCTGTTATTTCCCTTTTATATCTGTGATTCCTAGAGTGCGGTGGTTCTCAATCAGAGGTGATTCCGTCCTGCAGGGAACATTTGGTAATGTCTGGAGACATTTCTGATTGTCACAACTGGGGGGTACTATTGGCATCGAGTGGATGTTAGATTTAGGGATGCTGCTAAACATCCTACAATGCACAACCTCCCACCCCCGACCACAAGAATTATTCAGCCCAAAATATCAATAGTGCTAAGGGAAAGAAGTCCTATTTTCCTATCTAATTATTAACTGTAGTACCAAACACAAAGTTCACTCATAGTAATATTTTCTTCTGCTATAATCAGCACAAATCAAGATGTTAAATGGACACAGTGTCACTGAACCAGATTGGTATGAGTTTTTCTTGAGAAGTACTCCTAATTGAATCAGTAGAAGTAGTTTTTATTAGTAACTACCTTTATAAAACTAAAGATCAATTAGAGAATTTACTATGCTTCTATATTATAAAGGAGACTAGAAAATAAAATACTCCCAAGGGAAGTTCCTAAAAGAAGGAAATACCAACAATATGAAGTAAGCAAGATATAAAAATATTTATATTTAGGGGAAAAACACAACAGAAAAATTTAAAACAAATTTCTGTTATTTACACCACTTAGCAATTTGTTTTTGAGTCTTCCCTTTGAATTAAAAAAATTATTAGTAAGGTTCTATAAGCTTACTAAATAAGTTTTTACCAAAAATAAATTGGTACTCTTATATACATAGGATACTTTTACCATAAATTTCCCTCAGTATTTCTGCTCTTGAACTATGAGGAATTATTACACAAAGAAACCATCCTAAAGTTAATATTAAACATTTAGGAAAAACTTCAACTGGAACCAAATGAATATACTAAGAAAATCTATTCATTATAGCACACTTTATATCGCTATTTAACAGTTATCACCAACTTCCTCATGCCAGCGAAAAATGAAACCCAAATATAAAGCACAGAACACACAGCTTTGATTCTCTGGAGTTACTATGGTAGGAATACATGATGTACTTTAAAGAGGCCTCTTTAAAAAAAAAAAAAAAAAAGCAAGATTTCTTGACTTTGAATGGAGGAAATAATCATCAGTTTGTCAATTAGATCCAACTCAGATTTTCTACCCCAAATCTAGGGTCATAGGTGCCTGAGGATTAGACCCAAATCCAGGGATTAGCAAAAAGTTGAAATTTTAAAAAATGGACTAGATAATTCTCTGCCCAGGTCCCTCCCCAAACCCTCCATCCAACCAAAACAAATTTTTGGCTTTAATAAATCAAATATTTAACCTATAAACTTGGCTTTACCTTCACTATAACATCAACTTTATAATGATTTCTAGTCATTTTTTTCAGTCATTTCTTTGGGCCCCTGAGCAGTTGAAGTTAAGATCGAGTCCATGCTCTCCGGGCAGCAGTTGAATCCTTGTTCTGTACATCTTGTATTTTCTGTGATAGAGTGGTGATATGAGTTGATTGCATAGTTACCGCAAAATAATGTAAGTGACTTCATGATATCAGAGGTGGTAACTAAGCAGCAACTCCACTGGAAATCATGGCATTTAGATGGTCACATATTAATGGTGGCTAATGCACTACCTTCCAACAAAGTTAACTGTGCAATTAATACTGATTATGAAAGGACAATGGTATGGTTGCAATACAGTAATACATAACACTTTATTATTTTGGCACTTAAATAACTTGAGATAAATGGGTGCTTATTTTCAAAGCAGGAAAGATTTTCCTTTTAATGTTTTATTACAATGACTCTCTCCTGGTTACTAAAAGGCAAAGAATAATTACTGGAGCAAGCAGGACGTATTCAGCTACTCGAACTGATTTGGGGAGCTGAAAGATGTTCAGTGAACAAACTTCAATGCTTCATTCAAACTACAGGCTGAAAATTATCTACAACACAGAGGTAAAACCTTAAAATAGAATAATTATTTTCGACTATTTAAGATCTAACCCTTAATATACAGAGAACTCATACTACTTATTCTAATTAGAGAATTTCTAAATTCTCTTCATGTCTAAATAACAAAGACTAAATACAGTGGAGTCACATCTTACATGAGGATTAGGTTCTAAAGTCATGAACAAGACAAGAATTTTACACAATCAAAATTAATCTTGAAATATTCCTTAAATTGTGATAAAGTACAGTGTATATGGGTTCCCATATAAAACTGTCTATGTATATTTAAATGTAGATAGAAATGTACACATATAAAGAATAAATATATACAAAATCTAAATTTCAGGACACTATTAAAATTACTTTTTTCTTTTTCTCTTTGGAAGACTATGTAGAGATGAATTTATATTAGTAAAATAAGCATATGATGCAACACCATTGTACAATTTTTAGCTACTAAAATAGGCAACACCAATGGTCAGCATAATGTACATGAAATAACTGACTTCCAACTCTAAAACAACACATGAAACAGGCTAGCTCCCTATCCATAAATTTTCAAAGAAATAAATATTCTGCTATCATTTCAGAAAAATAAGGAAGTCATTATATTAGAAAATGTTCAAAGAATGACTCCAGTTCTGAAATAACAATATTTTTTTGAATAAGCTTTCTCTTTTTAACAATATTATAGAAGCATTTTTCCATGGGATACTCTTACATCTTCAGCGAGTAAGACAAAGTATCAACAAAAAATTAGCAGGTATCAATATTAATTCCATTACTTGGCATTTCTTCCACTGAAACATTACCTAAGATGTTATGATAATGAATTTAATGTAACATTTTATAATTGCTCTGTATTTTTTTACTGGTGATGTTACATGAATAGATTTAATTCACCTTTTATCTCTTTGGTGAACTTTACCCGATGAGAATCAGTCAGAGGTCTTGGTTGCTCATCAATATTATGAATGTCAAGAACTTCACACATGAACTGAATTACAGGTTGTGCTTTGTAGAAGGCAGTGGCAGAAACTAAGAAGAAAAAGACAAATAGTACTAATTAATGTTTCCCTAAAAAAAAATTCAGAAGCTTGATCTCAGGCTCCATGATAATTATCTAATTACAGAGTAAAATCATCCTTTATGTATACTTACATACATATAAAAATCTTTCCAAAATTAAGCAGTTTCAATTTGACCTGTTTGATTGGAAGACAAGCACAAGAACAGAAAAGCCAAATACTATAGCTTCTACAATCTATCTCTTTCATCACGGGTATGTGAATCATTCCATTCTCTACTACATGTACAGAGAAGTGTTCTGGGTATGAGACAAGGCCTGTGAAGGGGCAAAGAAGGCCAGAGTCCCTTAGCAGATGAAAAGGTTAATTACTGTTTCTTAAACAAAGCTTTCTATGCCACCCCAGACTGCTTATCTATTCTAGCGAGAGCTCTCCCTATCTTGCAGATTTGAAAAGACAGTGGTATTAAATGTTTTTAGTGTTAATCCAAGCTACAGCTAGTAACAGCAGGGCATATTTGCCCAATGTTATCCAGTTAAAGTTGACAGTTTTCTAAAAGTCAACCAGCATGATTTCTTAATTTTGGGTTTTGGAACCAGAAGAGCTTCACCAATGGTTAGTAGATTACCATCACTCATTTCTTAAACACATCCTTACTGACTACTATGACGTCCTATAAAGGCACTGGGGATAACAAATGAAAAGTAAAACCAAAGCAGACAATAAGCTACATGCTATCACGTTATTTTTCTGCTTAAAAAACAAGCCCAGTGAGGAAGCTTGGCACAGATGTTAGCTCAGGGCGAATCTTCCTCACACAAGAAAAACAAACACAAAATAACATGCCCACTGTCTGCTGAGCTAAGTGTAAACTTTTTATGTGGTGCTCTTTATCTCCCTCCCTTCACAAATGTCCCTTACCTCTGGAAGGATATTTATCAAGCCTTTAACAGCAGTTATCTCAGGACATGCGTGGGTGGTAAGGCTACTAGGCTACTGTGTATATTTTTTATTTTCCTCTTTTTAATTTTATCTTTGAATCTTTTTTAAAATAATGAACATATATTACCTTTTCTTTTATTATAGAAATAATATATGAATGAAGTCTCATCAATATAGATATAGAGAGTAAAGACTTCCTCCAGTCTCCAAGTATCTTTAAGAAGTAACCATTGTTAGTAGTTAAATATGTATATATCCTGTTCTTTTAAAACGTACTTAGAGACAAAAATGTACATACATTTTTTTTGCATGAGATAATAAATGTTCTATGAATTGTTTCATTATTTTTAAACTTAACAATATGTCTCAGAGACCTTTCCAGGTCAGTACATTCTTTTTAACAGCTTCATACTATTCCACAGTATGGGTGCATGATAATTAAGTGAATATATACTCTTTTCCCCTCTTAACAAAACAGAACACAAGTAGTAAAACATTAGAAACACTATTCTGTACTTTGACTTTCTTTTTCTCATTATATATCTTAGAGATAAATCTATATGTACGAATACGGAACTGAATCACTCTTTTTCATAGCTATAGGATATCTCATTGCATGGATGTACTTCACGTCCCTAATGATGGATAGTTAGGCTGGTTTTGTTTTTTTACTATTCCAGTGAATGTCCTTATATATATATACACGTATGTGTGTGTGCATGCACACACATCCATCAGTACGTCTATAGGAAAGATTTAAGAGGAGTCAATAACTCACTGCTAAACTTCCATCCAAATAAACTTTAGAAACACCTCTACAATTTCTAACTAATTAAAAAAAGAGATTGATAAGACTGTATTAGCATTCTGGATACCTTATTCAAATCCATAGTAGTTTAAACAATGTATACATTACATTCTTCTATTAAAAAATGTGAGAATATTGTGCATTAAAAAAAGACTGGCAGGATACATACCAAATAAACACACACTGCTTCTGGGTTAATTTTTAAAAAGTAAAGAGATAAAGGAAAATAAATATATGACAAGTAACATGCTTATTTTGCCTTTCCTTTAATCCTACAGGTAAAATTTCTTCACTGGATTACTATACTACTACTGAGTTTTATATCACTGAGTTGAAACTACTAAACAAACTGTGCAACATTCTTCTGTTATTTTTCCCTGTTTATCTCACTATGCTTCTAATCATTTTACTGTTTACCATCTTCTCCACAGGAAAGGCGCACCTGAAGTGAAAAAAGTTCTTACAAAACATGGGTTGAAATAAATGATTACAGCTGAATTAGGCTTGAATTTGAATGAGCAAAGATTTGCTTCTCCACCCCTTGGCTGAATTCTTAATATTTATAAATCTATACATATGCATTTTATTCCTCCTTCTCCTTTCAGGAATCAGCTAATTTACAGCAAAAGTAATACTTACTTTTAAGATTTTAAAAATCTATTGATGAAATACACCACATTAACATTAAAGGAAATAAGCATAAAATCATTTCCCTAGATGATGGCCCCAAAAAAGCACTGGATAAAATTCAGCACCACAGCTAAAACTCTCACTGTACCAGGACTAGAAGGGAACTTCCCTAATTTGATAAAGGTATCTACCAAAAATCTATGGTAAATTCAACTTCATTTAATAGGAAGTCCTAGCTAGCTGAGTAATGCAAGTTAAGAGAAATAAAAGGTAAAAAGATTGGAAAGGGAGAAATAAAATTATTATTCTTCACAATAAGACTATCTACTAGAAAACCCAATAATCTATAAATTATAAAATTAATGAGAGTTCAGTAAGGTTGCTAGATTTAAGATAAAAAATATAAAAATAGGTTACATTCTTATACATTAGCAACCAACTTAAAATCTAATTTAAAAAACATACCACTTAAAATCACAACAAAAAACATAAGGCACTTGGGATGAAATCCAAAAGATAAGACCTACAGAAACAACAAGCATCTTTACTATTGAATGATATTACAGAATATCTAAATAAATGGAGCAATATACCCTATTCATGTAAATTATCCTCAAATTAATCTTCAAACGCAAAGCAACTTCAATCAAAATACCAACAGGCCCCCTCGACCTCTGGAACTTAAGAAGTTGATACTGAAATTAACATGAAAGAGCAATAATTTTTAAGAATAAGGTCTGACCTAACATTCATCAAGATTTGTCAAAAGACTGTGGGGATAGACACATAAACCAGCAGAACAGACTTGAAAGCCTACCTCAGGCTAAATACAAATTCCTACTTAGAGAACTAAATATGAAAAGAAAAATGAACATTTAGAGGAAAATATAGAATATCCTTATGATCTTGGAGGTAAGGAAGAATTTCTTAAACAAGATACAAAACTACAAATGATGAAAACTATGAGAAAAAACATACCACAAACAAAGCTCAAAGCAAAACAAAAAACAGGCTACAAATTGGTAGAGGATATGCGTAATACATATAACAAATGATTAGGATCTAGAATATGTAATGAGTTCCTACAAATCAAGATAAGACAATAAAAGTGGCAAAAGATATGAGCAGGCATTCATGGAAGAGAAAAATCTAAATGTCCAGAAACATAAATTTTCACTAATAATCTTATTTGTAATTAAGGAAATATATATAAAAACAATATGAAGCTATCATTTTACACTAATCAAGATGGGCACAAATTTCAAGATGGGTAACAAAAACTGACAACAAGCCAATGGAAGAATGAAAGCTCTTATACAGATTGTAGGAATATAAACTGATACAATCAGGAGAGCAAATGGCAATATATAGTAAATTTGAAGATGGGCATAATTTTCAACCCAGCAATTCCACTATATTGGAATACATACTACAGAGAAATTGCATATCTGCAGAAGGAAACACAAACAAGAATGCTTACTGTAGTATTATTTTTAATAGTAAAATGAATGGAAACAACCTAAATATCCATCAATCAAATGGATAAATTCATAGCATATTCATACAGTTAAAATTAAAGGGCAGGTACTAGAATTCAGATAATTAAAATTAAGAAACAAAGTACAGATATTACCTGAGAAGAGTTTGGTGAAAAATGAGATATTATCAACTACTTAGAATGCCAGTATTTAGATACATATAATACAACTAAGGAAAAAAAATTTATCAAAAGTCTAGATGTGTAGAATATCAGTGGGATAGTCTTTCAATTCATGAACATAGTAAATCTCTGAATTTATTAAGATCATTTAAATTTCATTAAGATTTTGTAATACATTCTATAACTCTCATGCATCTTTTAATAGATTTATCAATAAACTGATAAAAATTTTTGTTGCCGTTAGAAATGTATGCTTTCATTTTTTGTCACATTAACTGTTTGCTGCATGTTTATTTTTTTCACTAGGTTTATTTTTTCTTTTCATAGGTAGCAGTGATAGAATAATGAAAAAAGGACACGTTTGGAAATAAAAGACTTAGATTTTAATCCTAGGTCCAGCACTTACTAACTACGATTTCTCTGAATTTCTATTTGTTCATCTATAAAATCAGAAAAATATCTACTACTCGTAGCATTAGGGTGGAGAGCCAATGCAAGGCACCTACTTGTGCCTGGAACATGATAGGAGCTCAACAGAACTCTTCATTTTCGAAGAAGTGTCTATTCATGTCCTCTGTTCACTGATCTACCAAAGTCTTAATTCTAGGCAAAATTGTTTTGTCGATATAAACTAACTCCTTGAAGAGGTTGTATGGGAGAATGCTTCATGAAGATCTGTATTTTTTCTATTTTTAATGTAAAATATCACATATTACTAAAGTGTATAAAACACAAATGTGCCACTTAGCAAATTATCTTAAAGTGAACTTATCAAATTGTTATAAAGTGAATATCCATGTAACCAGCATTCAAATCAAGAGCTAAATATTGCCAGTATCCTAGAAACTTTTTCCCTAGCCCCTTCCCAATCCAAACCTCCTCTCTCAAGGTAAGCAAAATTCTGGATTTTATGATAATCACTTCCTTTCCTTTATAGATTTACAACATTTAAGTACAGATCCCTGAGTACTACAGTTTAGTTTTCCTAATTCGTAAACTCTATGTCACCAGAAACATAAAGTATGTAATACTTTTGACACTTTTGCTAAAGATTGTTTCTAACTCACCTATATTAAATGTAACTAGTATCTTCATTTTTATCGCTCTGCCTAACACTCTGTTGAAGAAATATACAATTTATCCACTCTAATGTTGGTGGACATTTGTGATGATACTTTCCTTTGGTTACTTGAATAACGTCATGAACATTCTTATGGTTTTTCTGATGCACACACAAATACAAATTTCTCTAGTAAAAAAGGCTATATATCTAGGAGCAGAATTGCTGAGTCATGAAGGATGTGTATCTTTAATTCTCCTAGATAGTGCCAAACTCTTCCAAAGTGGTTTAACTACTGACCCTCTTACAAGCAGTGTCTAAGAGTCACTGTTGTGCCAAATTCTCACCAACTTTTGTCAGACTTGAATTTTAGCGTTTCTGGTGTGTAGTGGTATCTCATTTTTAAAAAATAATTTTGAGGTATAACTTACATATAATAAAACACATTTTAAATGTAAAAGTTCAATGATTTTGATAAATGTATACATCTACTCTACTACTACCCTCAATTAAGACAGAATATTTCCATCACGCTAGAAAGAACCTCCCTGCCTCTATGTAATCAGCTTCTCCCGCATCTGCCCCAGGCAACTACTTATTTGACTCCTTTCATAATAGATTAACTGGTTCCAGAATTTTATATAAATGGAATTATACTGTATATACCATTTTGTGTCTGGCTTCTTTTGCACATCCTAGTTGAGATTCACCCATACCACTGTATAAATTAGTAGTTAGTTGTTTTTAGTTGCTGAGTAGTATTTCATTCTATGATTAGATCACAATTTGTTTCTTCATTTAGCTGTTGTTGGAAATTTGGGTTGTTTCTAGTTATTATGAACATGAAAACATACACAAATCTTTGTATGGACCTATTTTTTAATTTCTCTTGGGGAAATACCTAGGAATAGAATTGGTGGGTTATATGGCCAAGAGAATGCTTAAAAGAATCTGCCGAAATATTTTCAAAATGGTTGTAAAATTTTATACTTCTACCATTTCGACTTGCTCCACATCCTTATCAACACTTGCTATTGCCAGTCTTTTTTTTATTTGGTGAGAAAGATTGGCCCCGCACTAACATCTGTTGCCAATCTTCCTCTTTTTGATTGAGGAAGATTGTCTCTGAGCTAACATTTGTGCCAATCTTCCCCTATTTTGTATGTGGGATCCCGCCACAGCATGGCTTGATGAGCAGTGTGTAGGCCCACGCCTGGCATCTGAACCCACGAATTCCAGGCTGCCAAAGTAAAGCCTGCAAACTTAACCACTATGCCACCAGGATGGCCCCTTGCCAGCCTTTTTAATTTAGCCAATCTTGTGGGTGTGAAGTGCTATCTCATTGTGACTCTCATTTGCATTTCCTGAATGACCAATGATGTTTAACTTATTGGCCATTCACATATCTTCTTTTGTTAATTATCTGCTTTTGACCACTTTTTAAAATTGTCTTACTGAGTTGTCCAAGTTTCTCATACATTCTGGACACAAGTCATTTGTTCACATACATGTTTTGCAAATGTTTTCTCCCAGCAGTAGCTTGCCTTTTCATTTTCTTAATAGTGTTCTTAAGAGAGGCTTTGTACTTAGATGAGGTTTCCAATATTTTAAGAAATTTTTGCCTAGTCCAAGGATGTGAATATTTTTCCCGTTTTCTTAGACATTTTCCAGTTTTGGCTTTTATGTTTTGGCCTGTGGTACACTTTGAATTAATTTTTGAATATGGTATGAAATAGGGGCTAATGCTTATTTTTTTCATACAAATATCCACTTGCTCTAGTATCATTTATTGAGAAGACTATCCTTTCCCCATCGAATTATGTTGGCCCGTTTGTCAAATATCAACCAACCACATGAGTGGGTCTACTTCTGTAGTTATTCTAAAAGCGTCTCAGCCTTTTGGCTAAGATCAAGTGTAGTATCTGTAGCTAGTCTATAACCTGATTGATATGTCCATTTTACCCCAATATCATACCATTATGATTACTGTGGCTTTATATAGCAAATCTTGAACTCAGGTAGTATAAATCCTCTAACTCTGTTCTTTGTCAAAATGGTCTTGGCTATTCTAGATTCTTTCCATTCTCATATACTCAGAATCATATTAGAATAAATTTAATAAACAAATAAATCATATTTAGAATAAATTGTCAGGACACATTTTTTAAAAAGCCTAATGAGATTTTGGGATTTTGTTGAGTCTATAGATCAATTTGGGGAGAACGGACATCTTAACAACTTGAGTCTTCTGGTCCATGATCATGGTATATTGCTCTCTGCTTATTTCTATCTTTCTTATCTTTCTCAGGAATGCTTTGTAGCTTTCAGCATAGGGCCTTGCACATCTCTAAGTCTATTCCTAAATATTACATTTTTGATGATATTATAATAAATAGCACACACTATTTTTTCCAATTGTAGAATGCTGGTATTATTTCCTGTTATATTGCTAGTGCTGATTTTTGTATAAGCAACTAGTCTCTTGGGACTTTACTAAATTTATCTACTGATTCTGGTAGGGTTTTCTGGGTAGATTCCTTAGGATTTTTTTATGTAGACAATTGTGTCTTCTGCAAACAAAGATAGTTCTATTTCTTCCTTTACAATATTATGCCTTTATTTTTCTTGCCTCACTGCACTGGCTTGGACCTCTAGCACAATGTTGAACAGAAGTAGTGAGAGCAAGTAACCTTGCCTTGTTCTTGATCTCAGGGCAAAAGTGTTCACTCTTTTTACCGTTTAGTATGATGATGCCTGTATATTCTTCTAGATGCTTTCATCAGGCCAAAGAAGTTTCCTTTTACTGCTAGTTTGTTGTAATTCTTAATCATGAGAATGTTAAAATGTGTTAAATGATTCTTCTGTCTGTTGAGAGGATTATATTGTTTGTGTCAGGTGTCAGTAACACAGACAGACTAGCCTAATGAAACTGAGTTGAAAAGCCTTTCCTCCTCTTCTGTTTTCTGAATTTGTGAAAGATTGGTATTATTTTTTCCTTAAGTGTTCGATAAAATTCACCAGTGAAATCATTTCAGACTGGAGTTATTTTTGCGAGAAAGGATTACGAATTCAATTTCTTTAACAGATACAAAGGTTATTCAGATTTCTCTGAGTCAATTTTTGTAACGTTGTGTTTCAAGTTATCAAATTAACCGATACAAAGTTTTCATAACATTCCCTTATTAACCTCTCAATGCTGAAGGGTCTAGTGATACCCCTTTCATTCCTGATGCTAGTAATCTGCTTTTTCTATTTCTCTTGATTAGTCTTGCTAACAATTTATTAATTTTATAAAAAGAATCAACTTTTGGCTTCATTTTCTGTACTGTTTTCTATTTAATTAATTTTTGCTGTGATCTTTATTTCTTCCCTTCTACTTACTTTGTGTTTAATTTGTTCTTTTTCCAGTTTAAGACAGAAACTTTGTGTGGTAGTCAGCCTCCAAGACAGTCCCTAATGGTCTTGCCTCCTGGGATTCACACCTTTGCGTAAGTCTGACCTACACTGAATATATCTGATCTGTGCAAGTAATAGGATATTATGGAAACAGCACAATGTAACTTTCAATGCTAGGCCTTAACGTCTTTACAGCTTTTGCCTGGCTCTGTCATGGATTACCTGCTTCAGGGGAAGCCAGCCACAATATTGTGAGGATACTTAACCAGCCCTATTGAGAGGTCCATGAGACAAAATACTAGGCCTCCTTGGGGCCGGCCCCATGGCTGAGTGGTTAAGTTCGAGCACTCCGCTTCAGCGCTTCAGCGGCCCAGGGTTTTGCTGGTTCGGATCCTGGGCGCGGACATGGCACCGCTCATCAGGCCATGCTGAGGCAGCATCCCACATGCCACAACTAGAAGGACCCACAACTAAAAATATACAACAATCTACTGGGGGGCTTTCGGGGGAATAAGGAAAAAAACAAAATCTTTAAAAAAAAAAAAAGAAACTAGGCCTCCAGCATAAACTTGTTACCAACTGAGTTTTACAGATGTAAAACAAGACTTAATCATCCATTTAAACATTTACTAAGTACTTACTATATCAGGGACTCCTTTATGGGTCAGAATTTAGAGATGAATCAGACAAAGCCTCTACCTTTTAAGAAAAAGATTCTGGGGTAAGATGGCAGATTAACCACAAGCAGTTTATTTCATATTCCATCCCTAACTCCACTAAAACTATGGTAAGGAATTAAAATAAAATAAAAAAAGACATAAACCTAGAAAGAGAGGAGAACAAAAAACAGGAAATGCATCAACATTTTAGAAGATGGAAAGTAACTGGACAAGTGGTAACTGACATAGCAGATTCAGCAAAATGAAATCTCAAGCCAGCTATGTTGGGAAAGATACGAATCAACTGCATTTACATTGTAGAATTCTCAAAAGGCACGACAAGTAGTAGTATTAGGTACCTCTGAAACTGGTGATAGAAGGATAGGCATGGTGCAGAAAAAGAGGAAAGCTGTTTGAGAAGCAGGTAAAGTCCTAGATCCCTTGTCTAACTCCACATCGCTGAACAACTGCCCCTTCTGCACCCCTGCATAAATCTGGAGGTTCATTGTTTATAAAAAGTAAAAGGCTCTTTGGAGGGAAGAAGTCATGCACAATTGAGGGCACAGGGCTGTACCAAAAACAAGGGTTAAATGACTACAAATATTAAAACTGAATGCAGACATTTCCCAAGCCAGAATCCCCAACTTGGCTTCCAGAATGTAAGCAACCAGACTGTTACCCTTCCAGCAGGAATTTGGAAGACTCATCTTTGGGTAACTTGACTAGCCAAGAGGAGAGGCCTAAGGATATTAACACTGTAGGTTCCCCAACATCAGCCCACTGAAATCACTGTGTGATGAAGCTCAAAGTCAACAGGCCCCACTAATGCATTCAAAGCTTTTAGTCAGTGTTTTAGACTCCCTCTGAACTACAAGCAAATAATCAAAGAAAATATACATTTGAGCAAAGCCTCCAAAATGGAAGACAGATCAAAACAAACAAAAAGGAAATCGGAAGAAGCATGAGCATGTGCAGGAAAAAGAAAACTCCAAAATAAATTATTCTCAGTGAAGTAAGAGAGGATACTGCATCTGTGACACAGGAATAGTATGCTATAATAAAATAACATTCAGGAAATAAAAACGAACTATTAGAAATTAAAAACGTAATGGTAGAAATGAAAAGTGACTAGAGGGTTGAAAGATGAAGTTAAGGAAGTTTTCCAGAAAGTAAAGCAAAGCAAGGGAAACAAAAAGACAAAGGATATTCACTTAAAATAGGTGATTTTTTTTTTTTTCAGAAACAAGGTCTTATTCTTTTTTTCTTTTAGGGAGATTGGCCCAGAGCTAACTTGGTTTGCCAATCTTTTTTTTTTTTCTCCCCCAAAACCCCCCAGTACTTAGTTGTATATGCTAGTTGTAGGTTCTTCTAGTTCCTCCATGTGGGACACTGCCTCAGCATGGCTTCATGAGCCACGCTAGGTCTGCGCCCAGGATACAAACCCATGAACCCTGGGCTGCTGACGTGGAGAACACGAACTCAACCACTTGGGCATGAGGCCAGCTCCTAAAAAGGGTGAATTTTATGGTATGTAGACTAAACCTCACTAGGGCTCTTTAAAAAATGGAGTACTGCTTTCAAATTTATGAAGAAAAATTATTTCCAACATAGGAACCCAGCTAAACTATCATTTAGGTTTCCCGATACATTTTCTAATGTGTAAGGTGTCAAAAAATTTTGCCTCTTGTAGTACCCTTTTCTCATGAAACTTCTGAATATTAAAAAAAAAAGGGGGGGGGAGGGGGTAAAGAAACAGGAAATCAATATAGGAGAAAGACAAAATTCCCCAGGGAGGTAGTGAAGTGTGATCCCAAGAGGACAGCTGCGCACCACATATGAAGGGCACAAACAGTGTAAATGAAGAAGCAGATTTGATGGAGACTATCATTGAGATTCCTCCTGCTGTTATACTGTTTTTCTAATGTGAGAATAGACTGTAAGCCTATCACAGAAATCTTTACTTGCCCTGGCTTGATCACGGGTTGATAAAGTTCCTGCCCTACTGCCTAAAAGCAGACTCTCATTTCACCCTAAAGAAATGTTCTGCTTTGATCTACTTCTGAGAGGACTAATTTAAACATTATAAAAATCAAATTATTTCTTAATCCTAGAGATCTATACTTGAACTCAAGACAAACATATGCAGCAAGCAACACTAATATCACTAATATTGTGATTAATAAGTTACTTACTAGAAATCTGTTTTCCTTGCAAAGGAAGCACATTCAGTGTGAACTTTTGACTCTAAAGCAGAATAAATTACAATTACTAAATTCTACGACCATTTATATACTCTGACTACTTTCTTCTAGGAACAAAAATAGATACTGAGTGTTTTACAGAAAGCTACTTTTGTACTCTTTTTAAACTACTTTTTACTTTGCTTTTTACAGAAAAGCACAAGGAAGTAAAAATAAAATAACATTTCTCAACTCAGACGTCCTGGGTCTGAGATTTTTTCTGCCAGGAATCTTGTTTCTTAAGGGATGCAGTATACAGCTATGAATATTAAGGGCGTAAGCTTTGGAGTCAGAACAGTTGACCTCTAACATTTGAATATAAACTATGTGACCCTGAGCCTTAAATATAAACTATGTGACCTTTACAGAGAGAAAGTCACTTTAAAGAGATTTCCCTCTCTAAACTTCACTTGGGGGTAACACCTAACTCATAGAACTGTGGTGGAGTTTATATGAGATAATGTAAAACACTTAGCATTCTATTTGGTACATAATAAGTGGTAAATAAAAACATCTTAAGGGAGATACAACTAATAACTAACTAATAACTAATAAACACTAGATTCACTGTGATGCTCTTAAAACACAGGAATTACAATAATAAAATGTAAGGTGCAAGTGAGTTAAGCCTAAAGAAGGCTTTATTAAAAAAACATTCCACATTTCGGGGCTGGCCCCGTGGCCAAGTGGTTAAGTTCGTGCGCTCCGCTGTAGGCGGCCCAGTGTTTCGTCGGTTCGGATCCTGGGCGCAGACATGGCACCGCTCACTGAGCCATGCTGAGGCGCTGTCCCACTTGCCACAACTAGAAGGACCCACAACTAGAATACACAACTATATACTGGGGGGCTTTGGGGAGAAAAAGGAAAAAAAATAAAATCTTAAAAAAAAAATATTCCACATTTCATTGAATCTAAGATGCTAATGATGATAAGGTGTATCAACATTTTATGTATGCTAAAAAAGAAACTTGCCAATTAAACTATGACAAACCACCACACCACCTCTAAGACATCTCCCAATTTCAGAGATGATGAAATGTGAAAAGGATTTTTTTGAGTCTTAGTAAAATTCAGTAAGTTTAATTACTTAGTTGAAAGTTAGGATATTAAATGCCATGAAAACAATGATTTTGAAGACAAGATTAAGTACAATTAGAATTAAACTGCGCTTTTTTTTTTTTTTGAGGAAGATTAGCCCTGAGCTAACATCTGTGCCCATCTTCCTCCACTTTATATGTGGGACGCCTACCACAGCATGGCTTGCCAAGTGGTGCCATGTCCTCACCTGGGATTGAAGCGGAATGTGCGCCCTTAACCACTGTGCCACTGGGCTGGCCCCATAAATTGTGCTTTCTTACTCTTCCATGTTTATCTCCACCACCAATTTCACCGAGCTCCCATCTGTTACATCCTCAAAGAAATGTTCCTCAAACACTGAGACTACAATGGATCCCTCTATTGTATGCCCCGACTGCACTCAGTACTTTATAGTACTCATTATATTGCTCATTACTAGTCTTCTCCAGTGGATTTCAAGTTCAGTAAGGGCTGTTTGGTTCAGTGCAATACACCAAGTCCAAGAATTGCAAAATCAAAATCACTCAGAAACAAAAAAGGAAATATAAGCAAGTAAGATGGTCAGTGCAATATTTTCATTCATTATTTTTCACGGCAGCATTACATATTATTAACAATTAAAAAATAAACCCATCAGGACTGGCCCAGTGGAGCAGTGGTTAAGTTCACACACTTTGCTTCAGAGGCCTGGGCTTCATGGGTTCGGATCCTGGGCTGGGACCTAGCACTGCTCATCAAGCCATGCTGTGACAGCATCCCACATACAAAATGGAGGAAGATTGCTACATATATTAGCTCAGTGACAATCTTCCTCAAGCAAAAAGAGGGAACCTGGCAACAGATGTTAGCTCAGCGCCAATCTTCCTCACACACAAAAAATAAATAAATAAACCTGTAAAAATTTTCAGGCTTTATTTTCATTTCATTAAGATACCATAGGCCTTAAAAAAAAAAAACACTACTAATCTTCTGATTTCTTTGCTTCACAATGGCATAAGTTATCTATACAGTTTGTTCACACAAATATACTCTCACATTTTTCTTGAAACATGCAGCCTTTTAGGTCTATCTCTTCTCCCTACCCCAACCAACCTATTCCATTCCTCTTCCTTCTTCCTAAAGGGAACCACTATCCTGAAGTTGGTGTGTATTTGTCCCATGTTTTGATCATTTTACTGCGTTTGTAGGTATCTAGTATATACTCTTATTCTGTTTTAAATTTACATAAATAATAATATATCCTTTTGCTATTTGATTCTCCCCTCCCCAACACTTCTTTCAATAATCCACGTTGATACACACAGATCTGGTTCATCCATGTGACTGTTACAAAGTACAGCACAATACTATATAACAATTTCTATACTCATTCAGAATTTTATTTATTCCGCTATTGACAGGAATTAGGCTGCTTCCGATTTCTGCTATTACAAATAATGCCTCAGGCACATATGCAAGTTATCCCTATGGTATTCTACGGGTTTTAAGACGTGCAATTTCATCTTTACTTCATCTTTTCTAGATATTGAAAACTGCTCTCCAAAGTAGTTGCAGCAAATCATACATCTACCAACATTGTGTAAGCGTTCCTTTTACTGTATTCTTACCAACATTTGATATGACTTTTTAATTTTTACAAATCTGACAGGTGTTAAATGGTATCTTACTGATTTCACTTGCATTTTCTTGACTGCTAACGAATTTGAGATTGGGATTTTCATGTGTTTATTGGCCATTTGGGTTGCTTCTTTTGTGAGGTGTGTGTCTTAATCTGCCTTTATATTTTGTCAAGTTCTTGGTTATATGTGCTGCAGAAATCCTAGCATTTTACCTTTGCTTATGGTGTCTTTTATAAGTTTTAAAGTTTGATGTAGCCAAGTTTATCAGTATTTTCTTTGATGATTTACACATTTTATATTTTGTTCAACATTAGAGATATTCTCATTTTTTTCCTAAAAGAATTTCAAAATTCTGCTTTTTAAATTTAGGACTATAATCCACCTAGAAATAAATTTTGGGTATGATTGTAAGATGGGTCTAATTTTTTTCATATAGTTATCTGGATAAACACCATTTATTAAATATTCTACTCCTTCCTTGGTTATTTGAAATGCTACCTTAACATTTACAAAGTTTCTATATACACATACACAGCTTATTTCTAGGCTCTGGATTTTGCTTCATTAACCTGTCTTGCGCTGCACTTAAAGCAGTGTGGTATAATTGTTATAGCTTTAAAATAAGGAGGGCAATTCCTCCCTCTTTATTCTTCTCTAAAATTATATTGGTTTTTCTTGGTCAATTATTTTTACATATAAATCTTAATAGTGACTTATCAAGTTCCATGATATATCCTATTGGGATTTTACTTAAAATTGCATTTATAGATTAATTTTGGAAGAACCAACATCTTATCAAATTGAGCCTTCTCAATGAGCCTAATATATTTCATTCCTTTAGATTTTCTCTTACCGTTTTCAATAAAGTTTTATATTTTAGAGACCTCTCAGAAATCTTTTATTCCTTGTGTACCTCCTTTTCAACCCAAATTTCCCCAGTACATAGCTGTATATTTTAGTTGTGGGTCCTTCTAGTTGTGGCATGTGGGATGCTGCCTCAACGTGGCCTGACGGGCGGTGCCATGCCTGCACGCAGGATCCGAACTGGTGAAACCATGGGCCGCTGAAGCAGAGCACGCGAACTCCGCCACGGGGCTGGCCCCCTATGCTCTTGTTTTTATTTATTCTTTATTTATTAATTCTAATAATTTATTAATTGTTTATATGACCAAGAGTTGTGCTAGGCATGGAACATATGTATACTAGTGAATAAGATGGACAGTCCTTAGGTCCATAGAGCTTTCATTCTAATAGGAGACACAGAACAATAAACATAATTCAGGTGACACATGCTATTATAGGGGAAGTATACTGTGCTATGGCAATACATAAGAGAAATACCTAACTCAGACTTGGGGAATGGCTGGATGGGGGGGAGTAAGGTGTCAAATACTGCTTCTCAAGGAAGTAACATGTAGACTGAAACCTGTAAGAAGAACAGAAGTTAGCAAACACAATAGTGACTAAATATCATAGTACTGACATCCTTGTCTTACTCTTGATTCTACTGGAAAAGCTCCCACTGTTTAACTGTGAAGTCATCTACTCTTTGAATATGTTTCCTCTCTTGGTTTCCTTGACAACGTTTTTTGGCTCACGCTACCTGTACGATAATCATTAATTGCTCACTGGCTCTTCCTTAATGTTAGTATGCTTCCTTAAATGCTAGTATTCCCTATGGCTTTATCCTTCTTATCCCTGTTTTCAATCAAAATACTATTCCTAAAGAAGTTTTTCCATTTCTACAGTTTCAAATATGGATTTATATACTGAGGAGTCCCAAAACTTTTACTTTTAGCTCCCACCACTACAGACTTTCATATCGGCATTTCCAACTACATACTAGATCTCTCTATCCAGATGTTCCATAGAATCCCCAAGCTTTAGACACATTAGCATTTATCTACTTATACACGGTACATACTGCCAACTAACCAGCAACAGTAGATCGACTTCCCATATTCAGTTGACAACATTACCCTTCACACCTGGTATGAGTGAGTAACTACTCTGAATGTATACTGGCGAGTGCACCCTTGTTGGAAGTTAGTTTATTATACAGCACAGTCAATTAACCTGAAGGTTGTTTCAAAGACTGAATAATCACAACATTTTGTAGGACAGGTATGGGGTTTTGTTTTTGTTTCGAATGTGTCAACTTGGGTAGGCACTAGTTCCCAGTTATTCAATCAAACACTAATCTGGGTGTTGCTGTGAAGGTATTTTATAGATATAATTAAAGACTATAATCAATTGACTTTAAGTAAAGGAGATTATCCTGGATAATCTGAGTGGGCCTCCTGCAGTCAGATGAAAGGCCTTAAAACAGGGCAGAGGCTTTCCCAACACAAAAAGAGAAGAAATTGTACCTATGCACAGTAGCTTTAGCAACTGCCCAAGAGTTCTAGCCTGCCCTTCCGACAGCCTGCCCTAAGGATTTCAGACTTGCCTAGCTAACCTCTACAATTGGGTAAACCAAATCTCTCTCTCTATATATCTCCTACAGATTCTGCTTCTCTGGCTGAGCCTGACTAATACACCAGGTTTGTAGTTTATTTCCAAAAACAATTCCTTCAAACACCTAGTAAACCTTCTGGTCTATTCATTTTCAATCAGTTCCATGTGCCAGTAACTAAACCCAAAATTTTTTCTGGACATGGTTTTTAAACCTATTTTTTCAACTTAATCCTTGGAATATGTTCCTTTCCTCTCCATCCCACATAAGACCATCACCATCTCTTACCTGAACTAGTGATTGAAAAAGCCTCCTAACTGGCTTCTCAGATTAGTTTTTTCTCCTCTATCTATTCTCCACACTGCTGCCAGAGGTCTCTTTCTGGAAAACAAATATGATCATGTCACTATCCTTCTTAAAAACCTTTGAAGTCTTCCTACCTACAGGATAGAGGTAATTTTTTTCTGTTTCTAACTCTTATTTCCTTCTATTTTTCTTTGCATTTAATTTTGTTATTTTTCTAACTTTTTGAGATGAATATGTAGCTCATTGATGCTGTTCTTCTTTTGTAATAGGTTTTTAAGGTTTAAAATTCTCTATAAGCATTGCTTTAGCTAATCATACCAGTTCTGATATATACTATTTTCATTACTCTTCAGTTTGAAATATTTAAAATTTTCTTTGTGATTTCTTTGACCAATGAGTTATTTAGAAATTATTTCTTAATAATATCTAAAACTGGACTTCTAGTAGGAAAACAGCTGTAATTTATTTCTAAATTTTCCCACTTTCCTCCTAGAACTCAATACAGAGCAACAAAGAGAATGTTTAAGAAAGAAAAGAAAAAATCCGTCATCTTGAGTGAACCTAGAAGACAATAAAACCTGAAAGTGCCAAATTACAAGTAAACATGGCCCAAAGTACTTCAGACTAGTAGAACCAAAACAAGGGAGAAGGACATGAAGTATGAAAGGAGACTGGTGAAGGAATAGCAAATATTCACTCCCGAAGAGGGTCCTATCGTAAGTGGGAACTGCAATGTTAGAACTGAGATTGAATGGGGGAATCTCAAAAGGAGTTAGAGAAAGGAGTGTAGAAAGTGTCATGAGAGTGAGTGGAAGGTGGTCTAGAAGTGACAGATCTCAGGGAGGACTACCTTTCTAAAACTAAGGCACGCACTTTTCTTTTGTAATTTCAAACTTACAGAAAAGTTAAAAGAATCGTACCAAGAACTCCTGTATACCGTTCACAAATTCTCTACTTGTTAACATTTGAGCAGGCACTTTAAAAGGCAGGAGCTATATTTCTTGGTAGCAGAAACTAGTAAGGACCTGGTGGAGCTCAGGGCTGGTAGTTCACACCTCTTAAACATGTAAATTACTGAAAGGCAAAGGAGATGTGGCTAATCCATTGAAACAATAGAGGACGGAGGCCTCGAGCAGAGAAACCTGGAAAAATACTTTGCTCCTAACGTCCTATATCCCCCTTCTTCTAATAGGTGGTTTGGGAAAACTATCTCATCTCATTCAAATATGAATTAAAAAAAAGAGACAAGTATCTGTACAAAGATATCATCCATAAAATGTAAAAAAGCAGCATAACATTCCTGACAAAGAAAACTCAAAAGAAAATATCATCACAAAGTAGATGAAAATCATAACATTACTTTTTAATATGAATTCAAAAATTTTAATGCAGCTATGAAGAAAGATCTCAGAGCAGAAATTTAAGAACTCAGGGAAGACACAGCCAGTAAACAGGAAAAAAGTGGAATGAGCATTGCGGAGGGGCTGGCCCCGAGGCCGAGTGGTTGGGTTCACGTGCTCCACTTCAGCAGCCCAGGGTTTGGCCAGTTTGGATTGGATCCTGGGCATGGACACAGCACTGCTCCTTAGGCCGTGCAGAGGTGGTGTCCCCCATAGCACAACCTGAGGCACTCACAACTAGAATGTACAGCTATGTACCGGGGGGCTTTGGGGGTAAGAATAAAAAAAAAAAAAAAGAACAAAAAAAGACAAAGAAGATTGGCAACAGATGTTAGCTCAGGTGCTAATCATAAAAAAAAAAAAAAAAAGCACTGCAGAATTCATAGAAGAAAAAGATTTTTAAAAATTCAAAAAATGGGGGCCGCCCGGAGGCCAAGTGGTTAAGTTCACACGCCCCGCTTTGGAGGCCCAGGGTTTTGCTGGTTTGGATCCTGGGTGCAGACGTGGCACCGCTCATCAGGCCATGCTGAAATGGTGTCCCACATAGCACAACTAGAGGAACTCACAACTAAAATATACAGCTATGTGCTGGGGTGCTTTGGGGGAAAAAAATAAAAAAAATAAAAGAAAAAAAGGAAAAAGAAGATCCGCAACAGATGTTAGTGCAGGTGTCAATCTTTAAAAAATAAAAAAAATTAAAAAAATAAAGACTAAACTACAATGAGCACATGGTAAAAATTACACCACAAACGGCACAGTAAGGAGCAAACAGGACAGAAATGTTTTAAAAGAAAATTAAATGATAGATTAAAAAAAAAGCCTCAAAGGGAATCTCATGTTTTAAATAAAAGTGACCCAAAACGTTCAATAGTGGGAAAAAAAATCTACTAAAAACAATTGTAAAAAAAATACCCTGCAATCAGACAAAAAAAGCAGGTCCCTTCTAGGGAAAAGAAAATCAAGCTTACATCATACTTCTCTACTGAACATTCAATGTCAGAAGACAGTGGAAAAATACCTATAAGATACTCAAGAAAATGTGAGTTGATAATTTTATGTCTAGCTAAACAGTCCTTCAGGAATAAGGCTACAGACAAATGGCTTTCAATACGCAAAAAGTTAGCTCTTATTCTTATGAGATCTTCTTGAAGAAACAACTCGAAGACAAACCAAGAGATGATAGGAAAAATTTCAGCAAAAAGACTGGTAGTTAGCACCAATACAATTAACTGTAGATTTAAGATTAAGAAAAATGTACATAGAGGTGACTGAATGGAATGTAACTGTTACATGCTCTAACAATGTAGGAATAATACTATATACAAATAAATGAATGATAGGAGTAGAAAACAAAAAGTAGAATAAACTCACTGACTGCACCTTACAGTAAAAGATAGGAGTCAAGGTTGAAAGTTAAGTAGTAAAATTTTAAGCAAAATTATAAAGAACAATATAATAATACTCTATTGCCTAAAATTAGTAACGGGGAAGATAGAGAACAAAGCTAATATTATTGTTACTAAGAAAAAAAACTGCCTTAAAAAAAGAGAGAAAGATGAATATTATATGAAGGTCTAAGTATAAAGGTAACCAGTAGTGGAGGAAAAAAAAAACTTCCTAATATCAGAACTATCATTTAAAAAGCACAGAAAACAGACCACTTAAAGTTTCAAAAATATCTATAATCAGAAAATATAAAATAATTTGACACACCACGACCAAACATGTACGTCCTGCCTATCTATCTGGCTTAACTCACCCATTAGCAGAAAAAAAGTTTTCAACTGACCCACAAAGCAAAACCATTCTATGCTGCTGTGGAGCTGTATCTGTGATTCAGAAAGTATAAAAAATTTAAAGGAAAGGAAAAACTAATGGATAGGATAAGGTTCACAAAAACATGGACTGTAATCCTTTTATTAGACAATGTAGACTTCTGGCCCACAAGTATAAAAAGAAACTCACTTTATCATTGTACAGGGTACAATTCACAATTAAGAAAACAGAGAGGTGTGTATATATAGATATACTCCCAACAGTATAGCAGCAACATTAAGAAAGCAGAAATTACAGGAGATATAAGGAAAAATAGAAAGAAACACAATAACAACAGGAAATTTAAATTTATTTCTCCCAGTCTGAGAGAACAAGCAAATAAAAGTAAATGAGAAAATAAACGATCTAAACAGCATAAAATGGTAGTGCTGATGGGTATTCATTTAACTCTTCCTTAATAACTGAATATACTTTATTTTCAAACAGCTATTAAACTTTCACAAAAACTGACTATATATTAGGCCATAAAAAATACCTCGACAAATTCTAAAAGTAGAAATACAAACCAAATTCTCTGATTAACAACATGTTAAAACTAGAAATTCCTAACAAAATCAGAAAATAAAAAGATCTTCAATCTGAAAATTTAAAGTCTCTCAAACAACATTTGGATAATAGGGGAAATACAAATGAAATTTCTAACGTTTCTAGAAAATAACATAATAAAAATATTACATATGAGACGCTTTGGAATACAGCTAAAATAGTAATGAGAAGAAAATTTACTATTTTAAATACTTATCAGTAAGAAAAAATGAAAGTAGATGAGTTACTAATAGAGCTCAAAAAGTTAGAAAAACTAAATTAACTGAAGCAAAGGAAAAAACTTACAGAGCTAAAAGCAGAAACTAAGGAGTTAGAAAACAGAAAGCCAGAGAACTAAAAAAAATTTCAAAAGCTCTTTTGCAGAGAAAAAAAGAAAAACATCAATTGATTAAACTACTACCTTTAAAATGACAAAGTACAAATATACAAAATAAGAAATGGGGGCAAACCAGAGAAATAGATAAAATTTCAAAAATATGAAACTACTGTGTAAAACTCTATAGAAATAAATAGGTAAAATAAATAATTTTCTAGTAAGATATAACCTACCAAAACTGACCTCAGAGAGCCTAAACAGATTGATTTTCACAAAATAAACGCGGGAAGTCTTCAAAGAGCTACCCACCAAAATACACCAGGCACAAGATTTTACCGGTGAATTCTAACAAATTTTAAAAGAACTGATATTTTCAATACTATTTAAAAACTGTTGTCCATTTTAGAAAATGGATGACTTCCAAATTCTTTATGAAATATAACATTAATACCAAAATGTGAAAAAGAGTGCCCAAAAAAGAGATGACTACAGATCAACCTGACTTTTGCATTTTGATTAAAAAGGTAAAGTATTAACAAAATCCAGAATCACGTTAGAAGGATCCAGAAATACAAGTTTGATTCAATGTTTGTTAAAAAGAAGAGAAATATCGGGGCTGGCCCCGTGGCCGAGTGGTTAAGTTCGCGCGCTCCGCTGCAGGCGGCCCAGTGTTTCGTCGGTTCGAATCCTGGGCGCGGACATGGCACTGCTCGTCAGACCACGCTGAGGCAGCGTCCCACATGCCACAACTAGAGGAACCCACAACGAAGAACACACAACTATGTACCGGGGGGCTTTGGGGAGAAAAAGGAAAAAATAAAATCTTTAAAAAAAAAAAAAAAGAAGAAGAGAAATATCATAGCATTAGCTCCCGAGATGCTGAAAAGACATCTGACAAAATTCAATATTCATTCTGGATTAAAAGTACTTAGTAAAACAGGAATCAACAGATACTCCTATACATATACATATATATGTATATACCATATTTAATGCAGAAACACTGGAAGCAGTCCTTCTAAAGTAAAGAACAAAAAGAGGATGCCCAATAATCACTAACATTTAACACTGTCCTCTCTAATTAGTCAATATAATCTGATAAGAAACAAATTAGAGGTATAAAAATCCAAAGGAAGAGGTAAACCTATCACTACCTATAGATGAAATGATTATAACCTAGAAACTCCAAGAAAATCTTTTGAAAAACTACTGTAAACCAAAACACAACTCAAAAAGGCAGAGAGAAAAAAGTTAGTATACAGAAATCAAAAGCCTCCACGTACATAAATAATAACCAGTTAGAATCTATAAACCCATTTAATATCCAAAAAGGGGAGAAAATATCCAGGAACAACAATACAAATATATAAATTCTATATGAGGAAAACTCTAAAACACTCCTAAATGAAATAAAAGTCTTGCACAAATGGAAAATCTTTTCCTGGGCAGAAAGACTATCTTTAAGATGCCAATTTGTCCTCACTTAATTTATAAATACAATGAGATCTCGATAAAAATAACAACCCCTCCTCCCATACCCAGTGGATCTGGACAAGGTGTTTCTAAAGCTTATATGGTAAAATAAACAAGTGGCCTAGATAACCCTGAAGAGAAAAATAAGACTAGCCCTAATTAGATATTAAGTCATAAAAGAAATGACTGACCAATACATATAAATGTTTGTGTATGCATATCTACACACACACCAAAGAGAGAAACTTCTCCGTGGCAAAAAACAGAAACAAAAACCAGACTATACCACAGATCAAAAGACAAATAACAACCTAGAGACAATATCTGTAATTCATATCACAGACAAAAAGCTAAGCTCCTCAATTTAGAAAGCTCTTTCAGTAAATGAGGAGACCAAAACGCCACCAGAAAAAAAAAAATGGCAAAGGACATTAACAAACAGTTAATGAAAAAAGAAATAAGGTGGCACTTACATATGTGAAAAGACAGACAAATGCAAAATAAAAGTACATAAGGGAACTATTTCTTGCAAATCCAACTGACAAAAACCTAGAGTTTGATACCTCTAGTGGCAAAGGTATAAGGAAACAGGTAGCCTCATGCACTGATGCAAAACGTTTACAGCCTCTATGGAGGGCAATCTGGCAACACCCATCAAAATTACAAATACATTTGCCCTTGATCCATGATTTTCACTTCCTGGAATCTATCTTGAAGATACATCTACATACATATGAAATGATGTTCTGAAATGGCAAATAATTAAATACACCCTAGTACACATCTAAAAGGGACTACTGAAATATAACTCCTCAATGACATATCCTCACAACGGTAGAAGTAGCTGAAAATAATGAGGAAACTATGTACGGATCTGGAAAGATCTAGGGATCCTTGGAGGAAGGCTGATTCCGGGTACAGGACAGGAAATATAAGAGAAGCCTGGAACATCCTGCTGTGCCAGAATGCAAGAAAGCTATCAAAGACTAATGAATTATCAATAGGACATTGTGATTTTCAACATTAAAATTCCATCTAATGCAAAAGGAATAACAGATAAAAATACCAGTTGGTAATCCCTAGTGAAATAAATGATTCTGGTAACAATGATCAATGAATGGAATATTAGTAACTGAAAAGTTGATTGGGAAATTTACAACGGAGAGATGGGGTCTATTGATCTCTGAACCTATTGACCAATCTTAGTATCACTAAAATTGAGACCACTAGATACTGTGTGCCTCCTAGTATGATAAAATAGGGAAGCACTTATGAAGTATTTTGAACCAGAACTGAATCAAGCTTCTAGGGCCAATTTTCATTTTCAGGACATACAGGGGATAGAGGAACAAGGTAATGACATCACAAGAAAACAAAAGAAAAATACAGATTTTTGGATATTCTACAGGAGAAGTGACAGAGCTTCTGCAACGAGTTGATGGCATAAAAAAATGAAAAACAAAACAAAACAAGAGGAAAGGAAATAGGACTACTACATTTAAAAAAGGCATAATAGCCAAATGTGACTGTGTGGATCTTGTTTAGATGCTGATTAGAATCACCTAACTATAAAAGGACATGTTTGAGACAATCAGGGAAATCTGACTATGGACAGGGTATTAGAGGCTACGAATAATGATTATTTTAAATTTTCTTGCACACGATAATGGCATTGTGACTGTGTAAGAACACATCTGTATTTTTAGAGGTAATTACTGAAATAGTAGGGATAAAATAATGTGCTATGTCTGGGATTTGATTTAAAGATACTACAATAGAGGAAGAAATGTAGATACTTTAAGCAAAGGTAGAAAAATCCTGACAATCTGGATAATTGCTACATAGGTGGCAGTTTATCATACTATTCTCTGTACTTTTATATATGCTCAAAAGTATTTATAAATAAACACCTAAAAATGAGAATGCAATTAACACCACATTAAGCATCAGCAGGAGGCATAATGCCTGGGGTCACCATGATCAGTAGACTTCTCCTCCTTTAAAACACGTATTTCATAATGAAATACTGACTTAGAGTTAAAAGAACAAAAGTGAATTATAACAGAATTGCTCAGACGATCATGTCAAGGCTTTTATATTTGCTTTCACGTGCTTACTTCATGTTTAACAGCATTCCAGGGCAAGTTCTGTGTGAAGGCTTTCAAAATGAAATGTAATAAAAATAGATTTTTCCAGTTCATCTTAATGTATGTACAAATATTACTTCAAGACAGTACAATTATATATAAAATGTACATATGTATCTATCTATATACACACACACAGGCCATATACAAATCACCTACTCAATACAGAATATGGTTTTAGTTCCCTTACCATCAATATTAAGCATCATTTTCCACATGGCAGGCCGAACAGACTGATGGAATCCGAACCATACTTCCCTGCCCCCTCCTAGAGGGTGGTCATATCCTTCTGGAGCTGAGAAAAAGGAACGCCCCACAGGTGTATATCTACAAAAATTAAAATGGCATGTTCAATCCTTTCCTTCTCGTGCATGTACTTAAATTTGCAGAACAGGTGAGTCTAGAGCACATAAACTTAATTTATCATAATGACGCTTATCATTATGAATATACGAAACTAAACATTTTTCCAATTTGTGAAAGCTAAAAGCAGTATTCTGAATGAGAACAAAAACATCAACATCCTTCACTGAAATTTTCTATTACTAAAACTAATCTTAGTTTGAATAAAAATAAATTTTATTTAAAATGCTTTCTTAAAAAGATTTTTAAAAATTAACAGTTCTAACCTTAGAAAACACTAAAGAGTAAATAATTATTGATCAAAAAGCTATTTCTATAAATGTGTTTGCAAGACAATGTTTTTCTTCAAAAAGACACATTGATCCTATATATATATACATACATAGATACACCACAGATACACACAATACATATGTGAGGTGCTAGTGTGATTAAGAGTAGCAATTTCAACACAATTTGATACCATTGCATAAACAATGAAATTACCTCTAAACAAGATGATTTAACTACAGGAATATATCTGAAAATATATCATTACTCAAGATTTATACCTCCTAAGGGAAAGCGTTAGACATTTTTATAAAAAGTATACGTTAAAATAGCTAATGATGTGCATTTACTTTCAAAAGTCAGACTATTTCTGTAACTTACTTCTATCAATGAGTGTGTACACATGCTATTCATCAACTGAAATAATCAAAATGTACAACATCTGGGGCTGGCCCCGTGGCTGAGTGGTTAAGTTCGCGCGCTCTGCTTCATTGGCCCAGGGTTTCCCCGGTTTGGATCCTGGACACGGATATGGCACTGCTCATCAGGCCATGCTGAGGCGGGCGTCCCACATGCCACAACTAGAAGGACCTACAACTAGAATATACAACTATGTACCGGGGGCTTTGGAGAGAAAAAGGAAAAATAAAAATCTTAAAAAAATAAAAAGTACAACATCTGAAAGTTAACCAAAGGAAGCCTGCACAATTCACTCTTGGGAAGAAAGCCTTCACACTTAAAATCTAAAGAGGGAAAAAAGCCAGAAGCACCCACTTCATGGAGGGCAGATGTCGTAGCACCACATCAACGGCATGGACAGGATTAGTGCTGATTGGCTTGTCTAACTCCAGTGGCTCAGGCAAGGTCCGTCCTGTCAGTACTTCATGTAGTAGGTGCCAACTCACCCGAGACACAAATTTGATTGACACCTTGAAAGGTCGATCTTTTCCACCTTCCCCAGGTAATGTAACATCTAAATCTACCTGTTGATGGGAAAAGAGTCAACCGATAAAAGTTGAAAAAGATAAAAATAACTATTTTTAAGTTTAACATAAAAATATTTAAGAGAAAACAAGGCAAACATAAAAAATCAATCTCAATGTTGAATCAATAGACTAAAATTTAAATGTTATTTATTCCAGCATTATATGTCACTGTAAAGTACTGGAAACTACCTAAAGGCCCAAACATTTAGGCAGCTATAAAAAAAGAATGAGAAAGATCTCTTAGAACTACAATGGAATAATTTCCAAGCTATACTGTTAAGTGAAAAAACCAAAGTACAGAAGATTACAAATAGTATACCATCTTTTGTGTGAGAGAGAAGGGGAAAATGGGAAACTATTCCTACATCTGCTTATTTTTACAAAAAGAAACATAGGAAGAATTAACCAGGAACAAAGAAATTAGGTATTGTCAAAGGATGCAAAAGGAACAGACTGGAAGAAATAAAGGAAGGATAAACAACTCTAAGTATATTTTTCAGTATGGTTTTGACTTTTGGAAGCATGTTAAAGTTCTATATATTAAAAAATTAAAGACAACAAGGATGGAGGGAAAAACTAAAACCGAATGTAGACAAAGTTAAATGAACCAAATGCATTTCAAATAAATAACATAACCACACTGAAAAAAGAAAACAAGAAAGAAAACACTGGCACGTACCTCTTGAACAGAGTATGCTCACCACACTCTCAGTTGGGGTGTGGAGGAGGGGTAGGTGGGGAAGAACTGCATATACAAAATAAAACCTTAAACTCTTATGAGTAGGTTTGTTTTCTGTAGTGGTATAGTGTAGTAATTCAGAACTATTTTACATGTACTGTAGAACTGAACAAATGAGTATAAAAGTGGTGATGTTTTGGGGAGCCAGGGGTTTAAAGAAGAAAAATACAAATATGCAGTGTGGGGAGTACAGGAAGAATCCTATAGGGATAGACTGGACCTAGAAGAATCAGTTTGAACTCATGATTTCCAATATACATATTGTATACTGCATACAATAAGTTGTACTTGCAGGATACATGTTACTACATGAGATGTAATATTTACTGTCTGTTTTGTTTCTTTATTTACTTATTTATATATTTATATTTCCTACCTCCATCCATTGAAAACGCTTACAAGTACACAGTACTTATAAGTAATAAATAACGGTACCCCAGTAGCAATGAGCACATCCAGTACCCAAATTTTGGTTTCTAAATTGCATCCCCCAACTAAAAGAAACCAGTGCTCCTTTGAGAAATAACCAGTTGCAGGGATGCAGCGGAGAAAATATAAGATGAACATCTTGTGCCAGAAAGTAAGGCAGCACTCAAAAAAAAAAGTGTGTCACGTCAAAAGGACATAGGAATCAGCTTAAAGGGGCTCCCATTGGCGAAAACTAGGACAATTTGGGCAGTCAAATAAAGACAGGTAAACAGGTGAGAAGAAAATGTTCTCCCTTACAATAGACTATCAACTAACAAATGTAGAAGGAATGGCAGAATTAGAAAATCAGTATTACTACAGAGTAATAATCCTTCCACGCAAGAATCATCAATTACTAAAAAAAGTCTAATGAGAAATAGGATCCTTAAAAGTATCTCCCATATCAAAATTAAAAACTTCCGTACATCAAAAGAGACAATCAACAAAGTGAAACTGCAACCTACAGAATGTGAGAAAACACTCACAAATCACACATCTGATAAAAATATATAAAGAATTTCTAAAACTCAGCAACAAAAACCAAACACCCAATTAAAAAAATGGGCAAAGGACTAGAATACCATTTCTCTAAGGAAAATATACAAATGGCCCATAAGCACATGAAAAGATGCTCAACATCACTAATCATTAGGGAAATACACCTCAAAACCACAATAAAATATTACCTCATACCAACTAGAATGGCAACTATCAAAAAAACAGAAAAGAACAAGCATAGGTGAGGGTGTGGAGAATGTGGAACCCTTGTACACTGTTGGTGGGAATATAAAAATGGTGTAGTCGCTGTTGAAAACAGTATGGTGGTTTCTCAAAACATTAAAAACAGAATTACCATTTATATGACCCAGCAACTCCACTTCTGGGTATATACACAAAAGAACTGAAAGCAGGGATGAGAACAGATATTTGTACACCCATGTTCATTGCAGCATTATTTGCAATAGTGAAAAGGTGCCCATCAACAAATGAACGGCTAAAGAAAATGTGGTATATACATACAATGGAATATTATTCAGTCTTAAAAAGGAAGGAAACTTTGACACATGCAACAGCATGGATGAATCTTGAGGTCATTATGCTAAGTGAAATAAGCCAGTCACAAAAGGACAAATACTGCATAATTCCACTTACAAGGGGTCCCCAGAGTACACCCATGTTCCTAGAAGCATATATTCACAATAGCTAAAACATGGAAGCAATCCAAGTGTCCATCAACAAATGAACGGATAAGCAAAATGTAGTGTATATATACAATGGAATATTATTCAGCTGTAAAAAGGGAGGAAATTCTGACACCCGACAACATGGATGAACCTTGAGGATATTATGCTAAGTGAAATAAGCCAGTCACAAAAAGACAAATACAGTATGATTCCACTTATATGAGGTACTGAGAGTAGCCAAATTCATAGAGACAGAAAGGAGAATGGTGGCTGCCAGGGGCTGAGGGGAGGTGAGAATGGGGAATTAGTGTTTAATGGGTACAGAGTTTCAGTTTATAAGACAAAACAAGCTACAGATGGATGGTGGTGATGGTTGTGAATATATTAAATGCCACTGAACTGTACTCGAAAAATGACTCAGATGGTAAATTTTATCTTGTGTATTTTACCACAATTAAAAAAAATTCTGGAGACGGCCTAGTGGCGAAGCGGTTAAGTTCACATTCCGCTTTGGTGGCCCGGGGTTCGCTGGTTCGGATCCTGGGTGCAGACATGGCACCGCTTGGCAAGTCATACTGTGGCAGGCATCCCACATATAAAGTAGAGGAAGATGGGCATGGATGTTAGCTCAGGGCCAGTCTTCTTCAGCAAAAAGAGGAGGACTGGCAGCAGATATTAGCTCAGGGCTAATCTTCCTCAAAAAACAAAAAAACCAACGCTTAAAATAAAAAAAATTATCTCTCCCCAAGAGCAAAGAACAACTTTACAGAAGAAACGCAGCAGATACCAACTTAACTAAGTGATCAAAGTTAACATCACCATTAATGGAACAAATACATATTACATGCCTCCTGATATGATGTACTGACAAGGAAAAAACATTTTTGTAACATTCCTGCCAAAAATGCTTAATCAGAATCTAATCAAGAGGAAGCACCAGACAAACCTAGACTGAGGGACATTCTACAAAATAACTTCCCTGTAATCTTCAACCATGTTCATGTCATAAAAGAAAAAAAAAATGGCTTGAGAATTGTTCCAGAACAAATAAGACTAAAAAGACATGATATCTAACTATAATAACAAACCAGGACTGAATTCTGTACTAATGGGAAAAAAATGCTAAAGGACATCACTGGAACAAATGACAAAATTGGAATATGGGTTGTTGATTAGACAAAAGTATCATATCAATGTAAAACATAGTAAAGTTGATAACTGTATCATGGTTTTTGCACTTCTTAGAAAACACACATTAAAGGGCATTATGTATGCAATCTGCTCTTGAATGGTTCAGGAAAAAATAAGTACGTGTATCTCTATATACAGCTGTATCTATAAATATAAAGAGAGATCAAGAGAATGAATGATAAAACGTGGCAAACATTAAGAACACACACTGGTGAATCCAGATGACGGGTATACGTGAGTCCTTTGCACAATTCTTACAACTTTTCTGTACGTCAGGAATTATTTCAAAATAAAAAGTTTAAAAAGATAAACAATGCACACTTACATAAATATGAACTGTAATAAAATTAAATGGTAATAAATTCATTTAAAAGGAGACATTGCAAACATATAGCTTTCCAATAAAGGAATGCATATCTTACCCCAGTAGTTGCTACAGGAAGTGGATTGGCTGTGTAAAGGCTTCTTTTTCCATCATAAACTGGTCTTCGGTCCCCAAATATAGTTACTTTAAAATGCTGAACCATTGAGTCAACTACCTCCCTGAAAAAGGGAAAAAGTACATTCACATAATCCTACGCAAGATGAAATACAAACATTTTAACTAAAGAAATTTCTTATATTATTTAAAGCTGTCAAAATTCTAAAAGACAATCACACAAGATAAAGATTTTGCTTTCAGGACCATGGCTTAGGATACCAGAAAGTTTGATTTCTGGCAAGAGACGATATTAATTTCACAAAACACAGAGAAGAATGAATCCAGTGAATTACTTAATCATTCTGGACCAAGTTGACCTGCAAAATATTATCCTTAGAAACATCCCAAATCCCTTTCACCATCTCTAAGCACTGCCTGACACATTCACCTCTCTCTCTCAAAGAGTTTGATGCTCTTTCCTCTATGCTCAAATAGTACCTATTACATCTATTAGAATACTTACTCTGTTTTTTCTAATTATTATATACTTAACTTCTACTAGATTCTGAGGCTCTTGAGTGCAATAAACACACTTATACCTTATACTCTACCATCCTTCTACCTCCTTACCCCATCTTTACAATAATATCAAGCCAGTAAGGATATTTTGAAATGTCCATTTTTACCCAGCAAACATTTTTATCCTGTATACTTACATGGAAACATATTCAATACTTATATGTTTTTTAAAAATTACAGTCTATAGAGAAAATAATACCAAATATCCACAGGTCAATATTTATTTTTGTACATACATTATTTCTAAAAGCAGAGGAAAGATATTATGATGAGAGTATACTCACATAATGCTGGCATAATTTACAATACATTTAAAAGAATGAAAAAAAAATTCTTGCCCAGTCAAGTGGGTAAATGGGAGGGAAAGGAGATAAAAAAAATATTTTCTGGAACAAAATAATTAAGCTGACTTGATACCCAGAGGAATTTTCTACATGCTCAAAGTTTCTATTTTTCCTCCTCTTTAATTTTATTTTGCTGAAACTATTTAAATCAAGATCAAGTCTTTCCTAGAGTAAATTTTACAACGAAGTTTTGATTCACTGATCAGCTTTTGGGTACCAAACAAATTTCAAAGATTTTCTGCCATTTTAAGTTTTCTTTTGTGACAATTATCAATTCCAGTTTCCTAGGTGAAATTTTACAGACCTAATTTGTCAGGACGTTTTGAATATTTTGTCACTTTTTACTCAATAGTAAATTGGTGTAATTTTAAGCTTACTAATCCTGACAACTCAATCAAAACCACTCTTAAGGGTCAAAATGGTAGAGGAGATTGAAATAGTAGGGCCGAAACGTCTTAGGGATAAAAAATGTTCTGCTTTGATGGCTAGCACACAGTATATTCTTAAGCAATGTTCGAACAGTGGATAATCTACCTCAATGAACTGCTAGAACCTCCAGTGGAACATATCTAAAGCTGAATTCAACATATCTCCCCCAAGTCAAATCTGGTTATCCTCCTGTTTACTACTCCTATTTAATTATCGGTGTCACCATCTTCCCATTTACCCAGATTCAAAACCTGCCTCATGTCTTCATTCAAGTAGTTGTTTACTCCTCCACCTCTCTGCAGTACTTCTTACATCAGTCCTTTACTTTCCATTCCCAATTACTACCACCCTAAATTAAAACTTCATGTCCTAGTACCTGGGTACTATTTTAAGCTTCTCATCCTTTATGCCTTTAATTTTTTCTTCTCCAACCCGACTTACACACCACTGCCAAATGAGTCCCCAGCCCTCACTTTTATTCCCCAGGTACAAAAGGTTAAGTTAATCAAATTCCTCAGTTCACGGCGCATTATCTTCATTCATCTGTATAAGACCCCTCTTCTAACTAATTGATTTTTTTCCTTCCATGTTCATTTCCTATCCCCATTTCCCTTACCAGTAAGTTATTTCTTCTAATGTGTTTGATGAGCATCCTTTTGTTTGTATACATTCCTACCTTTACCCTCTGTACTAGGTTTTTCAAATCTATTCACATTGTGGTGGGACACTTAGTTCATTGTTCCTGATGCAAAGTACTCTACATGTTGCCTATCCAATCCCCAGCAATATAGGCTCAGAGTATTTTTAACTGTCAGCCACCCAAAACAATGCTGCCATGCAATAGCTGCTTCTATGTCCCCTTACGAACTTGTGTGAGAATTAACTTCCGGTTATACATCCAGGAATAGAACTGTTAAGTCCTAGTGAATTTTACCAACTAAATGATGAAGAACTGCCAAATTGCTCTCCAGAATGGCTGCACTAATCTACACTCCTGGAGGTTCCTACTTCCGTACACCCCAAACAAGATTTGGCATTATCTAGCTTTGCTTTCTAATTTTTGCTAGCCTAGTGGGTAAAACTAAAAGCTTGTTTTAATTTAGATTTCTCTTATTACTAATGAATTTGAGCATCCTTTCATGTGTCTGTGTTTCTTCTTTCGTGAATTCCCTGTTTCTCTTGCTCATTTTTCTATTGGGGTCCCAGTCTTGTTGAATTGAAGGAGTTTCTTGATATTCTAGATATTAATTCATTAACAGGTTTAGTTATTGCAAATATCTTCCCATAAAATGTTATCTGCCTGTAAACAATGTCCATGTATTTGTTGAACTGAAATCTTTAATGTTGTATCATCAAATTAATCATTTTTTACCTAACGGTTTCATGCTTTTGAGGTTTTAAGAAATACTTTCCCAATACTAAGTCACAAAGATGTATTATGTTTTATTAACTTAATAATTTTGTCTATATCATTTTATTTGTTATTTACATATTTATTATTAATTATTTTAATCTATATTTATTTTATATCTTATTTTGGTCATTGATCCCTGAGGTTCTTCGTTATAAACAGTGCTCTGTAAGGACTCAATTTTACTTTTTCCCATATAGTGAGTCAGTTTTCCCACACCATCTACTAAACAGTCTATACTTAACTAATAAATTTATAATGTCATCTTTATCTTATTGAGTTCTCACATACACATGGATCTGGCTCTGAGTTCTCTATACTGTCCACTCAGTGGTCTATTTGTTTGTTCTTAGCCCAGTATCATGTTTTAATGATTACTAGAGTGTTTTATTAAGTTATAATGTGGGGCAGGGCAAGATCCTTTTCTTTTTCTAAGCTGACTTGGACATTTGTGGAAATTTTTATTCAGAATAAACTTCTAAAGTCCTTCCCCCTCCAAAACAAACCTATCAATACCGTAAGCAAAAGAAACAATATCTAGTGCCCTACATATCACATACAGTAACTAATCAAAAAACATCCATTGGTTAAGAAACTCTCAAATAATACATACTTGGGAGACATGGCTAGTACGCTAAAAACAAATCACTGTGTTAAAAGCTGACAAACTACATAAATGAACTCAAGGAAGAGAAAACATAAAAAGGGCAATTGTAAAATCTAAATGATTATGTTTGAAAAGTTCAACTGCAATAAAAACAAATTAGAGAATCTGAACTGACCCACTGCTCTTGTGGAAAGGGGCTTTAAGGTGACTATAAGTCCAGAATGAGCTAAAAGTCTGATACAGCTTCCTCAAAATTAAAGAACTCAGGTTGCATATATTTAAGTACCCAATATAAGGGAGGCAACCATTATCATATATTACTACACAGGTCATTTCACATTCTGAAGTACTCTTTCAAC
Organism: Equus asinus; assembly: GCF_041296235.1. Classification (NCBI taxonomy): domain Eukaryota; kingdom Metazoa; phylum Chordata; class Mammalia; order Perissodactyla; family Equidae; genus Equus; species Equus asinus. The sequence continues at coordinate 86,529,621 of NC_091794.1, forward strand.
TTGGAAAAATTTAAGACCCTAAAAAATGAAACACAACCAGTAGAAGGTAATCCTGATGGAAACTCATATAACATGTGTAAAAATAAATCAAAGTAAGGACTTTTAGTTTGGAATAGGAAAGACTCAAAGGAAATTATAGAAGTCTTTGCCTATTTTGATGGACTGTCATGTGAAAAACTGAGTAGAAAATCTGTCTTGTATGGGAGGATAGAACTAGGACAAATAGTTGGAAAAATATAAGGAGCTAGATTTTGGAAGAAAAATTTCCAACATTTTATAACCACAAGAGTTATTCACAAGTGGATAACACTATCTTGTAAAGTACGTAAGTTCATCCTTGCTAGAACTGTTCAAAGAACACTTATGTCAGGGAAGATACCAACCAGAAAATTGAAATGAATAAACTCTGTAATCCCTTCTATCAGTAAAATTTAATTAAGAGAATACCAAATAATGAAACACTGCAGAGTTTATCACAGCATCAGATATAAAAACTCCTTTATGAATAATTACATTAAACATTGATTTGAACTTAAGGCTTCAGAGCCTTAACAGGATGGGGTTAGAATTTCATAGACACTGGACAATTTTAACATTAAACTATCTAATTTTTTGTAGATTGGCCCTGAGTTCACATCTGTTGCCAATCTTCCTCTTTTTTCCCTTTCTCCCCACTGTGCCACTACATAGCTGCATACTTCTAGTTGTAGGTCACCTGCTTCTTCTATGTGCGACACCGCCACAGCATGGCTTGATGAGCAGTGCCAGGTCCATGCCCAGGATCTGAACCTGTGAACTCTGGGCAGCGGAAGCAGAGCACAACTTACCACTTGGTCACTGGGCCGGCCCCCTGAAACTACTTTTAAGTTCAGAACTGTTAAAACCTATGCTTCAAAGGGAATCAGCTTTTATGAGGACCATCATTTATTATCATCTCTCTTCACTTTAACCTCTCGCTAATATGATGTAATTAATTGATGAATTTTAATGAGACTTTAGTATGCAAGTTAACAAAATGACAAATCCAGCAACTGTAAATTTTCATTTCTTATCTCAAAAGATACTGTGGCAAAGAGCCGTTTATTAGAATGTTCATCAGGCAGGCATGTGGAAATAGAGAAAAAACTCTCTAAAACAGTACTTTATGTAGTCAGCTATAGCAGCAAAGGTGCTCATTGTATTATGAAGAAAGTTTGAATTGGGAAACTGCGAATTTGAGAAACCTTTAAAATATGCTGAAACATAAGTATTGGAGAAGAAATAAGTAGACGTAAGTTTTTAGTCCTACTCTGACACTAAGTAGTTAATGAAAGTTACTTGGCCCCTCTGACCTTAGTTCATTCATCAATAAAAGTGGGATAACAGTCTCAGGGCTGTTACAGGGATCAAATGGGATATTAGTGAAAGTATTTTGGGGGGAAAAAAAGTAAGTACGTTTGATACTATTTTTACATAAAAAATTAAGCATAATTGTCTCAAAAATATACTTCAAGAATTATATTGAAGTATTAAAGTCTTCCAAATAACAGATATATCACAATGCATTAGCATCAAATATAATAAACTAACACAAAAAATGAATTCTGGTAATTAACAGAAACTGAACTGAATTTTCTCTATATCGTAGTTGTGGAACACTAGTCTTTTATTACAACAATGGGAGGGATCCTTTGATCTTTTGTTCAAACGTAGAAATTTTAGCACAATATTAAGTTATAGTGTTAAGCCAGCTTCTTAGCTTATGAAACAAAGTAAAATGACGATAACCAAAATACATTAAATACTTTAACTTCTAAAGCAGTACTTAGGAAAGCAATTTGGGAAGAAAATCTGAGTAAATGATAATTTCTAACCAATCTTTAGTGGCTTCCTTTTACTAATAACCTTAGTCTGAGGAGGAAAGAATTCTTGCAGAGTATAATATGGTGCATTTTTGTAGAACCTCAGGATAGAATTTTAAAATCCTTAAGAATATCTGGTGATTACTACAAAAATGGAACCTACTTTAATACGTTAGGTCTTACAAAGGGCTACAGCCTACCTTTCCCACTCTTACCTCAACCACCACTTTCTACATTCTGGTACCAAGTCTTTTGACTCCATCATGCTCTGGTGCACAGACTGTAAAGTAAAATTTAATACTGGTTTCAGTAAGTTCCACTTTACCATCTGACTCATACAGCAGAAAAACGGTAGAAGAGGGTGACTTTAATGTAAAAAGGAGGGGAAATTATTTTCCTGTCAATTGTTACTATAAAGCTCACACAGACCAACCTTAATCTCATGTTTAGGTACCTCTTAATTCTCTGCTCTCAAACGGTAGAATGGGAAATATTATTCTGGTCTACAAGAGAAGACATGAAATAGTATTTTTCCCCAAAAATGACTGTTCCTATTAGTTTAGTATTCATAGCTAAAATAAATTAATCTGTCACGATAGCACAAACAGAAAGAAGGAAGATTGCTAAGGTATAACAAGATGCTAAAATCACCCAGAGGTTCATAATACAGCTGAGAGTCTCTCTTTGTATCCTTCCAACCTCTAATTTATCTTCATAACCCTGTAGTAAGTAGCAGAGAAGGTAACCAATGAATACTTTTGCATCAAGATACAGTTTAAAAGATACAGAGTAGAGAAGAAAGGGGTTATATGCTAGATCAAATTTTTAATACTTTGTAATATAAAATCTGTAGTACACCAGAGCATTTTACTATAAACTATCTTCACAGTCATTTCACATGGGTATGAATTTTTCCATAATCTTACATAACCACACTAACTAATCCAGTGGAGTAAATATTGCTGGAATTCACAAATAACTGATAGATTAGTTTAGATTGAGAAATGAATTTTTAACTCAATCTGGTTTACACCAACAACTCTCCTCTACAACACTTCTTCCTCAGGCCACCACTGAATTCTTAATAGACTTGGTCTCTTTTCAGTCTTTTCACTCCTGGCTTCTTCTAGCATTTGCCGCTGCGATCAATCCTTGAAAACCATGATCCTTGCCTTACCTTCTCTGAAACAGATTCTACTTTGTCCTGGTTCTTTTACAATCTCTAAGTGTCTTCACTGGCAAACATGAAACAAAAGTAGCCCCTGAGATCTATCATCAGTCCTCTTATCTTGACTCCATGCACTTTCCCTAGCTTTTAACTGTTACCTATATGCTGACACATCTCAAATCTCAATGTCCACCTTTACTTATTTCCTGAGGTCCAGGTACTTATTTCCAATAATCTACTGAACTTCTCCATTTTCATGTTTCTTACACAATTCAACCTCCAAATATCCAAAATAGAAAATAAAAAACTTGGTCCTTTCTCCATCTGTATTTCTGTTAAAGCCATCACCATTGCATAAGCTAGGAACTATGAAGCCATTCTTATCTCTTCTCTTTCCCTACACACCTCAATTGTTCACTTTTCTTCTAAATCTTACATCTAAGCCCTCCCTTCATCAACTCTGCCATTGCTGTTAGTTAAGTCTGAGAACACATTTCCTCTAATCTAGAAAAGTAGGTACTAGAGGTACTAGGGGGTATGTTGGAATATGAGGGAAAAAGACGTATTTCTAGTTAATTTTCATCTAACAATTAGAAATTAAGATTTACTAATATTCATGAACATGGACTGACACTGGTGCCCTCACTTAGTCCATGTCAGATGGTCAAGTGTAACATATAGTACACCAGGAATCTTAAGAGAATAATGGGACCTCTATAACACATAAGAGTTGACAGTGGAACTGTCACTCATTCATTCATTTTAGCATGTTACACCTTATTGCAGTTCAAGTGTGTGACATTAATTGGTACATTAATCCGAAAATTTCAAATTATTAAATATATTCTTAATTTATTTCAAAATATTGTTTCTCACACCTTTCATTTTTCTAGTTATGCAATATTTTAGAATAGTAGTACATGTATCTATAAATTAAAAATTTTTAAATGTGGGTGCATATATCTTTTTTTCTCATAGGAAGATTAACCCTGAGCTAACTACTGCCAATCCTCCTCCTTTTGCTGAGGAAGACTGGCCCTGAGCTAACATCCATGCCCATCTTCCTCTACTTTATACGTGGGACACCTACCATAGCATGGCTTTTGACAAGTGGTGCGATATCCACACCCGGGATCTGGACCGGCGAACCCAGGGCCACCGAGAAGCAGAACGTGCGAACTTAACTGCTGCACCACTGTGCCAGCCCCTAGGTGCATATATATATATTTATCTATTTATTGTAGAGTGCATGGTCAAATATACTTTAACTAATGGGAATGTGTGATCAAAAGTGTGAAGACCAGTGATTTAGACTATTGCGCTAGCCTTCTAAATGATTTCCAGGACTCTGGTCTTTCTCTTCTCTAATTCATTCTCCACACTGCCATTGGCTACACTTTTACTTTTTTTTTTTTGCTGAGGAAGATTCACCCTGAGCTAACATCTGTGCCAATCTTCCTCTATTTTGTATGTGGGTTGCCGCCATAGCATGGCTTGAGGAGCGGTGTGTAGGTCCGTGCCTGGGATCCGAACCCACAAACCCTGGGCTGCCAAAGTAGAGCATGCCGAACTTAACCACTAGGCCACGGGGCCAGCCCCTACACTTTTAAATATAGATGTTCCTCACTACTCAAAAGCCTCCAAGGGCTCTCTACTGTTTCTGAATTCACAAGCCTTAGCATGGATTTAAGACCCTTTATAACTTGCCCTTGGCTAACTTTTCAGACTCTAGCTACTCTATTTATACTACCCTACTTCTGTTACAGAAACATGTTATACCTTTGCTCATGCCCTCTCTATACGGATGATTCTTTCCCCTTGTCCATTGGGCAACTATTCAGCTCAGATGCCATGTCATGTACCCCATATCTTCCTCCCCACCAAAAGCAGGAATCATTACTCTTTCATCACAGCACATAATGCACTTCTCACAGAACTTGTCACTCCATACAGACTATGAAATCCTTAGCAGGGATTCTTACTTATCTTGTTATCTCCAAAACCCAGCACAGTGCCTGACACAAAACAGAGACACAATACATTAAATAGTTAATGAAAACAGAGGAAGATCTGAAAATGATCTTTAAGTTTTAAAAGTTATTGCAGGATTTAGAATTATAATTCCAGTGAGGGTCCATATATCTTTGAAGTAGTACCAATAGCATTCTACCTCGGTACAACCACATGGCAAATTCAGATAACTGGTTTAAATTGATCCAACTTAGTGTAAGAAAAACAATAGAGCAGACTAAAAGTAAACAAATCAAGGCACATCCATACAATGAAATACTATACAGATGTTATTATAATTTAAATCTACACAAATGGACAGATGCTAGGAACAAATCCTACCTACTACTCCCTGATGTTTAGCTATACATTATTTATAAAAGTATCTTTGAATTTCAAATATATTGTAGGAATATTAGCCAAAAGACTGATTTCTACTGACTAACTTATTTAGATGCTACTTTAAAAGAATTCTGAGATTTGAAATAATCACCATCTGCTGGATTTCCTATCTTCCAAGTGATTAACTAATGAGGAAAATAAAACTTGCTTATTAACTGACATATTTTGTATGGTATAGTTTCCCCAAGATAGCTAAACACTCAAAACTACGCCATTTGATTTCCAGTGGCAGTGTTTTCTGGAGTATGTCGTCTAAATCATTTTAACCAGAAGTATACCCCTCTATAGCTATGACACCAAAAGAAATAATTAAATGGACTTCACCAAAATTAAAAATGTTTGTGCTTCAAAGGACACCATTAAGAAGTGAAAAGGGGGGGTTGGCCCAGTGGCGCAGTGGTTAAGTTTGTGCACTCCACTTTGGTGGCCCAGGATTTGCAGGCCTGGATTCCGGGTACAGATCTACACAGCAGTCATTAAGCCATGCTGTGATGGCGTCCCACATACAAAACAGAGGAAAACTGGCACAGACGTTAGCTCAAGCAAAAAGAGGAAGACTGGCAACAGACGTTAGCTCAGGGCCAATCTTCCGCACCAAAAAAAAGTGAAAAGGTAACAGGCAGAAAATTTTTGCAAATCATTACATCTGATAAGTCCTCTGATAAACGAATTTTAACTAGAAGGTATAAAGAACTCCTACAACTCAATAATGAAAAAACAAATGACCTAATTTAAAAATGGGCAAAGGACCTGAATAGATATTTCTCCAAAAATATACAAATGGCCAATAAGTACATGAAAAGATGCTCAACATCATCAGCCATCAGGGAAATGCAAATTAAACTGCGATACTACTTAACACACTAGGATGGCTATAATAACAGATAACAAATGTTGCTGAGGATGTGGAGAAATAGGAATCACCATACAGTGCTGGTAGGAACGTGAAATGATGCAGCCACCTTGGAAAAGAGTGTGGGCAGTTTCTCAAAAGGTTGAACAGAGTTACCATATGGTTCCATTCTTAGGTATACACCCAAGAGAAATGAAAACACATGTTCACATAAAAGCCTGTTTAACGATGTTCATAGTGGCATTTTTCACAAGAGCCAAAAAGTACACACAACTCACATGTCCACCAACTGATGAAGTGATAAACAAAACATTCATACAATGGAATATTATTCAGCAATAAAAAGCAATGAAGTACTGACACATGTTACAATGTGGATGAATCTTGAAAACATCATGTCAAGTGAAAAAGGTCAGTCACTCAAAAGGCCCCATATTGTATAATTCAATTTATATGAAACATCCAGAAAAGGCAAATCTACAGAGACAGAAAGTAGATTAGTGGTTGGCAGGGGCTTCAGGGAGAGAGGCACTGGGGAATGACTGCTACTGAGAATGGGATTTTTTCTTGGGAGGACAAAATTCTCTAAAATTAGATTGTGGTGATGGCTGAACACCATCTCTGTGAACGTACTGAACTGTGTACTTTAAATGAGTAAATTGTATAGTATGTGAATTTTATATCAATAAAGCTGTTATTTAAAAAAAACTATGTCCCTCTCTTGGCGGACTACCCAATTATAACACTATGCCAACAATATTGCTAATAGCAGAAAGGGATTTCCCTCAAACACTCTGATCTGAGATCTCCATTTAAAAACTAAAAGGGTATCAATATAAATTTATTTTTTCCTTCTAAAATTCAATCATCAGAATTACATTACATCCACATACAATATGCAAATATTGGTACTATGTTATTAATCGTAACAAAATAGTAATGGTAATCACAGTAGTAAATGATTATAAGATAATGTTTAATTTATAAAAGAAAATTGAACCAAAAAAAAATTTCTACCATACTCTACTACCAATTACTTCAACATTTTTTCAAATCTTTATTCGTTTCAAATAGATCATGCAGTTATAGTAATGCTGTATATACAATTTTTTCCCACCTATTTCAGTATTTAATGATTTTGAATAAGTACATAACAGTCTACTCAAGATTTCTCCCCACATACAAAACCAGAAACATTGGAAATCTGCTTAACAAACATGCTCTTTTACCAAATGATCATTTTCAATCAAAATCATTAAACAGGAAAAAACGACACACACATACACCTGAAAGGAGTGATGAAAGGACAAAACAAAACAAAACAGAGAGTCTAAAGTAGAGAAGTTGATTCACAAAATGATTCAAAAGCATCTCCTGGATATTTTGTCCAAGAAAACTCCTCTGACTAAGTGGAAACCTGTTTGGCATCATTTTACTACTATGATTAAGGCCATAGTGCCAAATATTTGAACATGTGGCATATGGACAAGAGAAACCTCATATGTGTTGATTTAAATACTGCTGCATTTTGGCCCATAACTCTTTACCTAATATTGAAAAGGAATTATAAAGTTCTATCTACTTTCTTCTAATTTTTAGAATTCCAGTTGTTGAAGTGTAGGAATTAAAGCCCACTAACAATTTTTAACTGACTAGTTATGTAGTAATATTGCAAAAAGTGAAGACTAAAGCTAGCTTCTGAGGAAAATAAAGGGACTAAGTTTTGCAGATGTTGACGTAAAAACAAGTCAATATTATCTAGTTCTCTTTCCTGTCCCCCGCCACATTCATCCCATTTTACTTTTATAAGCACTTCCTTCACTCTACTGAGTACTTATTATGTGCCAATAATTGAGCTAAGATCAGGGCTACAAAGATGATAAAGAATATTCCTTTTCATGAAGAGGTTATACTGAGAGAAGAGGGGAGCAACAAATAATCACAATACACTAAAAATACTACAAGAAAAGTGTACACCAAGTACTACACAGTCATGGAAAAATGAACTACCCTCTGACTATGGAGCTCAAAAGGTTTGTCTTGAAAAATAATAGAAGTCTGCCAGATAGACAAGGGCAGAGAGGGCATTCCAGGTAAGAGTTGCGGAATATGGAAAAGGATGTAGGTTAGAGCCAAACTAAGAAGGGTACACTATACCAAATTTCGGATGTTATTCTGTAGGCAATAGGGAGCTGAATAAATTTTAAAGTAGGGGAGTGATATAATCAGAATTTTTTATTTAAAACCCTAACTATGTCAGAAGTGTGAATAATTAACCAGACTGGAGAGAGAGAAGTTAAGGGAGACCAATTAGAAGATCATTACAATAGTCTAGATAACAAGTAAGGGTCTGAAACCAAGGTGGTAGCAATATAGACGGAGAGGGGCCAGATTAGGAAACAATTTCTGAAATAGAAGCAAGAGGACTGGACGACCAATAGGAGGAAGAGGAAATGGAAGGTCTAGTCGGGGATTTTGGGGAGAGAAAAAGAATATAGTCACATGAGCAGAGTGCGGGGATGGAGATTGACAGCATGAATTGTTTTGACCTGTCTGAAGCACTGGAAGGAGGTAGAGGCTATACCAAGATTAGGACTCATCTATCCATAGATGGTAGCTTAAGGTAGTACCTGACCAGAACCTCCCCGTTAAGCCTGGCTTAGGCTCACTACACCTGGTTCTTCTCACTTGTTGTACTTTGTTACTGTTGTCTCATCTTTAAAAACACTGTTCTCTTTACTACAGCTATCCACAATTCTACCACTTGTTTTAGATTAACTCAAGTCCTTTTTTCTTGCTTTACAAATATTTATTAATAACTATCAAGTTAGGATTCTGGAGTTCTGGTCTTACCTTTGCTATCAGAAATGTGTGTTCTTGAATAAGCCTCTTAACCTTTCTGCATTTCAGCTATTAAATAAAAAAAAGGATCAGATTACCTGATCTCTTTGATTCTTTCCACTTGTAACACTCTGCAACTCCCTTCCTGACCTCAGAAAGAACTCTGCATTACATGTTAATCAGAACATTCATAGGATGGGTTGTTTTTTTTACACATTATCATAAAGTCTCTTAATACCCATTTGCTTCACATTTCTTGTCTCCTAATCTCTACTAAATTACAAATTTCTTGACAGCAAGAACCATCTATGTCTTAAATGAAGCCTCTGAATAATACTTACTGAATAAGAAAAGGCTGGGGTATTTGACAGTACAAACCAAAATGCTAAGTTGAATATCACTGTTGTCTAAATGTCTTGTCCATCTTATTTTTTAAAACCTCCTTCAAGGAGTATATCACACCATAAACTCCTTTTATATTCCCTGTTTTACCTAAACGACAGCCATATCTATATATATCTATATCTATCTATCTATCTATATATATCCCGTATTTGGGGGAGCTGGGAGAAGAAGCTTACTGAAAGCAGACTGATAAATCTATAAACATCATATGTATTTGTTCCTAGATAAGAGTAAGGAACAGTTAGGAGTTGAAGATCAAGAGAACAGAAAGCATGAAATGATGACAACCACCATCTCTACCTACCACTGCTACCACCACTATCATCTTAAAGGGAATATTACAAAAGGTAAGTAAGGTGGGTGTGGGGTGGGGAGAAAAAAGAAAGCACAGATATAATACCTAACAGCAAGGGAAAAGATGCTCAGGCTGATTTCGAGAGCATATAAAAATGATTTGGACCTTTTCTATTATCACAGAGAAAAGAAAGCTCATGTTATAATGGAAAAATTTCAAGACTGTTTATAGATTTTTTTTCCGACTATCACACCTCTGAAGTATAATTAATTTCAAAACAAATTACCATGTGTTCTTGGTCAAACTGTTAGGCATTATCATTGTTACTCAGATATACAAGATAAACATAATTACTAAAGCAAAGGCAAATACCAACAGCAAAAGATTTCTGTGACTTCATCATTCTTACCTGTTCACTCTCCTAGGACACTTGTCTGGTTTAATATCTACCTCATAGAGGTAGACATCAATCTTTGGGATTTCGACTTGAAAACAGTTAGCCAGCAATTTAATGGGTTTGCCCATGGTGCCATAGCCAGGTCTTCTGGGCACCATGAGTAGGGGCTGGGCCCCAACGGGTCCTGCCAGGGAGGGGAAAAAAAAGAGTAACACTGTTACAAGCTGCATTTGATAATCTTGTCAACCAGAGTATGTTAGAACTTTAAGTATAGCTGATAATGGTTGAAGCCTAGTGCTGAAAGATGACATCATTTCTAGCAATTCAATGTCTTTCATCCCAACTTACTCTCCTCATTAAAACATAGAAAAAAAAATCTGCGTACTTCTGGAAAATTGTTTTGGAAGGAGAAGAAAGAAAAACAATTACATAAACCCAGGTGAGCACGAGCAAGCACAAATCAGACATAATGAGTGTGACAGCAACAGCAAAGTAAACTTAAAAAGGAGATAATGAGGATAAGAGCAAACAAACAAAATAAAAAACAATATACAATAAAAAGGATAACAAAGCACAAAACCAAATATTTGAAAAGATAATTAAAATCGATAAACCCCAGGCAACACCGATTTTTAAAACAGGAGTAAAAACGTTTAAATAACCAGTATTAGTGAAAAAATGATATCACTACAGATACTGAGGACATTACAAACATTGTATCAATAAATTTGAAAGTTTGATGAAAGACATTTCTACAGAAATACAGCTTACTGACACACAAAAAAATATAAAATTTGTAAAGTCCTCTATTGGTATAAATGTAAATGGTGCAGCCACTTTGGAAAACAGAATGGTGGTCCCTCAAAACAGTAAAAATAGAATTACCATAAGATCCAGCAATTCTACTTCTGGGTATATACCCCCAAAGAATTGAAAGCAGGGTGTTGAAGAGAGATTTGTACACCTATGCTCATAGCAGCATTATTTACAACAGCCAATAGGTGGAAGCAACCTAAGCATCCATTGATAGATGAACGGATAAACAAAATGTGTATATACATACAATGGAATATTAAAAAGGAAGGAAATTCTGACACATGCTACAACATAGATGAACCTTGTGGATGTTATGCTAAGAGAAACTGGCTAGTCACAAGAAGATATTGTATGATTCCACTTATTAATACCTAGAGTAGTCAAATTTATACAGACAAAGTAGAAGGGTAGCTGCCAGAGGCTAGGGGAAGGGGAAAATGGGGAATTTTTCCTTAATGGGTATAGTTTCAGTCTTGCAAGATCAAGAGTTTTGGAGATTGGTCGCATAGCAATGTGAATGTACTTTACTACTACTGAACAGTACACTTAAAAATTACTAAGATGGTAAAGTTAACGTTATGCGTATTTTATCATAGTTTAAAAAAAAAAACCCTAGGTAAAAAAAACCCCTAAGTGATGTCTATCTAGCATTGTTTTTAAAGCTTAAAATGTTGTAGCCTTGTTAAACAAAGTTCAAACAATGAATTCAGTTAATAAATTAATTTAACTATTATCTGAATGAACTTACATTCAAAATATCTGAAAAGTCCTGTAACTACTTGGAAAAATTAAATCCACAGTTAAAAATATTTCCACACACACTAAATGACTCCAGATCCTGATGGCTTCTCTAGAGAATTATACCAAAGATTTAAGGAAAAAAATACCAACCTTACACAAATTCTTCCAGAGAATAGGAAAAAAGCAAAAATACCCAAAATTCAACTTATGATGCCAGAAAAGCTCTGGTCCCAAAATCTGCCAAGAATATTATGAAAAAGGAAAATCATAGGACAAAATCATTCATGAACATACAGGCAAAAATCCTAAACAAAATGTTAACAAATTATATCCAGCAATATATTAAAAGGATAATGCATTATGACCAAGATGAGGTTATATCAGGAATTAAAAGTTGGGTCAACAAAAACTTTCTTTTTAAACTGTGGATGAAAGTACACTAAAGTGCCGCCTGCATCAATCATTTTTAAATTTTGTTGTTAGATATTTTTAAAATCTCTTCTGAGGGCATAATTTTTCCTGCTATCCTAGACTGAGATAGGTAATATTGAGGAATTCTAGACTAGATCATAGTTCTGGTGCTGCCATTTATCTAACCATTTGACTTTTGTCAAATATTAATAGCCCTGAAATTCTATTTCCTGATGTATAAAATGGGAATAATACCTGATCTGCCTCTTTCTTACAAATCTTGTTAGGATCAAATCAGAAAATGTACAACAGCTAACATTTATCAAACTCTTATCATGTCTTGGGCAATGTGCTAATAAATGCTTTACAAGCATTATCTCGTATTCTTCATACAAACCTTATATTGATTTTATAGATGAGGAAAACCGAAATGATTTGACTAAAACATCATAGCTAATAATAAGCACCAGAACTGAGATTAGAACCTGCCCTGCTGGGCTCTCTATTTTGTTCCATTGATATATTTGTCTATCCTTTTGCCAAAAACACACTGTCTTAATTATTATAGTTTTATAGTAAGTTGTAGACAGTGTCAGTCCTGACTTTATTTTTCCTTCATATTGTGTAGCTATTCTCGGTATTTTGCCTTTCCATATAAACTTTAGGATCAGTTTGTCAATATCCACAAAATAACTTGCTGAAATTTTGATTGGGATTGTGCTAAACAAATATATAAATCAAGTTGGGAAGAAATGACATCTTGCCAATATTCTCTCCCTATAGATGTACATGAAATAGCTCTACATTTATTTAGATTTTCTTTGATTTCTTTCATCAGAGTTTTGTAGTTTTCCTCATATAGCTCTTCTTGTACATATTTTGTTAGATTCATACCTAAACTGGTGGGGGGTTTTGGGGTGCTAATGTAAATAGTATTGTGTTTTTAATTTCAAGTTCTAATTGTTCATTGTTGGTCTATAATTCAAGACTTACTATAAGGCTACAATAATGAAGACAGTGGTATTGGCCAAAGAATAAACAAATAGATCCACAGAACAGAATAGACAGCCCCAAAACTGACCCACACAAATACAGTCAACTGACACTTGACAAAGGAGCAAAGGCAATTCAACAGAAAAAGGACAGTCTTTTCAAAACAAGTGGACTATCCACATGCAAAAAAAAAAGAATCTAGACACACTTTACAGCTTTTCCAAAAATTAACTCACAATGGCTCATAGACCTAAATGTCAAATGCAAAACTATAAAACTCCGAGAAGATAATATGGGGGACTGGAATTGGCCACCCCAAGATATGTCTCTTGGCACAAGGATCATTTTGGGCTGGTTACTTTTAAAAACTGTAGACAGGAAAGAAACTCTGAAAAGTAGAATTTACTTACCCTTTGTTAAGAGACATTTAGATTTGTAAGGGGAATCTCCATCTGTAAAAGTGTCTCCCTCTCTACACCAGGAAGAAGGGGGTATGACCTTATCTCTAGAAACTCTTATCAATGTGGAAGGCAAGGACTTAAATCTGCATAATAACCTGACTATTGTTTATTGTGCTTTTCTGGTAATCTCCCATAACTGACTTCCCCACCCCCAACATCCTCCTTTGTCTTTAGCTGAAGATGATATTTAAGGTGGTGGCTTTAGCCACTTTGGCGAGTTGCTCAGTTTGCCTGAGTCTCTCCCATGTATACATGATATAAAGCTTTGTTTAGGCCTGGTGGTGCAGTGGTTAAGTGTGCACGTTCCATTTTGGTGGCCCAGGGTTCACTGGTTCGGATCCTGGGTGCAGACATGGCACTGCTTGGCAAGCCATGCTGTGGTAGGCATCCCACGTATAAAGTAGAGGAAGATGGGCATGGATGTTAGCTCAGGGCCAGTCTTCCTCAGCAAAAAGAGGAGGATTGACAGCAGTTAGCTCAGGGCTAATCTTCCTCAAAAAAATAAAAATAAATAAAAAGTAAAGCTTTGTTTAATTTTCTCCTGCTATTCTCATGTGAATTTAATTTGTTCTCCAGCCAGAAGGACCCAGAGCGGGTAGAGGAAATGTCTTCCTCCCCTACAATAACATAGCTGAAAATTTAGAGACCTTGAGTTTGGTGGTGACTTCACAGGTAAGACACCAAAAGCACAATCCATGAAATAAAAAATTGATGTTTTCATTAAAATTAAAAACTCTAATCTGCAAAAGAGAATGAAAACACAAGCCACAGACTGAGAGAAAATATTTGCAAAGCATATATCTGATAAAGGACGAGTATCCAAAATACAAAAGGACCTCTTAAAACTTAAAAAAAAAATGGACAAATGATCTGAACAGATATCTTACCAAAGAAGATATACAGATGGTAAATAAGCATATGAAAAGATGCTCAACATCATACGTCGTCGGTGAATTGCAAATTAAAACAACGAGATACCTCTACACACCTATCAGAATGGCTAAAATCCAAAACAATGACAATAAATGCTGACAAGGAAATGAAGCAATAGGAACTCTCATTCATTGCCAGTGGGACTGCAAAGTGATACAGCCACTCAGGAAGACAGTTTAGCAGTTTCTTTACAAAACTAAACATACTTTTACCATACAATCCAGAAATCACGCTCCTGGGTATTTACCCAAATAAACTGAAAACAGGTCTACACAAAAACCTGCATACGAATGTTTAAAGTAGCTTCATTCATAACCGCTAAAACTTGGAAGCAAACAAGACGACCCTTATGTAGGCAAATGGATAAATAAATTGTGGTACATCCAGACAACAGAATATTATTCATCTCTAAAAAGAAATGAACTATCAAGCATGAAAAAACATGGAGGAACCTTAAATGCATACTGCTAAGTGAAAACAAGCCAATCTGAAAAGGCTACATACAGCATGATTTCAACTATCTGACATTTTGGAAAGGGCAAAACTGAAGAGAGAGTAAAGAGATCAGTGGTTTCCAGTGGTCCAGGGGATGAAAAGGAGGGGGAGATGAATGGGTGGAGCACAGGGGGTATGATACTGTGATGGTGGATACACGTCACCACACATTTTTCAAAACCCACAGAATGTACAAATCAAAGAGTTAACCCTGATGTAAAGCATGGACTTCAGTTTATAATAACGTTATCAGTATTGGCTCATTAATTGTAATAAAACTTACCACACTAATGCAATAATAGGGGAAACTAGGGGGGAAGAGGAGTAAGGAGGTATATGGGAACTCTCTGTACTTTCCACTCAATTTTTCTATAAACTCAAAACTACAAAAAAAAACTATCAATTTTTTAAAATGCATTTGTACTTTGACCTAGTAATTCTATTTCTAAGGATTTATCTACACATATTCTTCCACATGCGTAAAATGACATTTGTACAAGGGTATTCTTGTCTGTAGCACCGTTTGGAGTAATAAAAGAAAATGGAACGGTTCCTGGCATACAGTAAACAATAAATATATACTAAATGAATAAATCAATGCCCAGTGGGGAATTAATGTTACAACCATACAATGGGATAATATGTAAGTATTAAAATAAAAAAGAATAAAGAAACTCTTTAGTATTAATAGATAGGTCATATGAAAAAAACAGTACAGGATAGGGTATACAATGTGTTCACTTGCAGGAAGAAACAGAATATATATTCATATTATACATACATACATTATTTGAATATCTATCTAGTAGGACACCAATATAGTGGAAGCAATGATTGCCTTCAGAGAGGGGAACTAGATGGCTGGGGGGCCTAAGAAAGAAAGAAAGATTGATTTTTCTCCCTGTATAGTCTACTGTGATACAATATGTGTTTTTGTAATACAAATAAGCTTATATGCAATTGTAACAGGGAAATTATGTCAGTTTAACACAGAGGGTTACTTTGGTTCACATGTGATTTTCTTCAGCCTATTAATGCTTTCCCTCACCAAGTAACAGCAGCTGAATACAAAGTATACTAACACAAGTGAATGCAACAATCTGCAGAGGAATACAGTATTGTCCATGATACCCATTCACCTCTATGGTCTTCCCCTTTGGCTCAGTCTGGCCACATGCTCTGACTTAAAATATCTTTTGTGTGATTTCCTCTGAACTTTGTGCTGTTTGCCTTTATCTCAGTAGTCAGGCAGTCTTAAATCTTCCTTAGATCCCACTTTATCAGGCCACCATCATCTTTTCAAAAGATTTTAATGTAAAGTCCTATGCTTGTAGTAGTACTTACTCATTAGGACTTTTTTTTTTCCCTTTTAGAAATATATATTTTTTAACAGCTTTCTTGAGGTATTATTCACACCACACAATTCACCTAATTAAAGTATACAATTCAATGGCTTTTAGTATCTTCACAGAACTGTGCAACCACCATCATAATAAATTTTAGAACATCTTCATCACTCCCAGACAACTGCTACCACTAATCTACTTTCTGTCTCTACAGATTTGCCTATTTTGGACATTTCATACAAATGGAATCATATGATATGCAGTCCTTTATAACTAACTTCTTTCACTTAGCATAATGTTTTTAAGGTTCATCCATGTTGTGGCATGTATCATTACTTCATTTCTTTTTATTCCCCAACAATATTCCATTGTTTGAATGTACAGTTGTCCCTCAATACTTGCAGAGAATTGGTTCCAGGACCCCCCCGCCCCCCGATACCAAAATCCATGGATGCTCAAGTCCCTGATATAAAATGGTGTAGTATTTGCATGTAACCTATGCACATCTTCCCATATAGTTTGAATCATCTCTAGCTTACAATACCTAATACAATGTAAATGCTATGTAAATTGTTGTTAGATTGTATTGTTTAGGGAATAGTGACAAGAAAAAAGAAGTCTGTACATCTTCAGTACAGATGCAACCATCACAGGCCTTCCGATGGACAGCTGGTTGAATCCACATTTTGTTTATCCATTCACCATTTGATGGACATTTAGGTTGTTTCTACTTTTTGGCTATTATAAATAATGCTACTACGAACACTCACATCATGCCCTTATATGGACACAAGTTTTCTTTTCTCTTGAGTAGATTCCTAGGAATGGAATTGCTGGGTCCTATTTAGCCTTTTGAGGAACTGCCAGACTGTTTTCCAATCATTACGAATTTAACATGTCTGTTTAACTGTGCTGTTATTTTTATTACATTTTTCACTGTTTTTATTATACTCTAATTACAAAGTTGCATAGGTTTTTACTGGCTGGCTTATCAGGATTACACATATCATATTACAGCAGAAACACCTGTGAATCCCTTTATATCTTTACGAATTTTGAATCATATGCTGCTATAACCTGTTTTTAAAAAATCAAGATAAAGTTTACCTTGTTAATGGAACAAGGTATCCAATTAATGGAACATACAAGTTTTATTCAGCCCATTCTACCACCCCTTTCCAAGTTAGATTCTTGGAAAGAGATCATAATCAGTAGTTGAATACCTCACGTAGTGATGAAAGACAGCTATAAATCTCTACCATTCCTTCCATGAAAAGGTGGAGTTTTTCCTTTCCCCTTGAATCTGGGCTGACTTTGGGTTTCAAGAGAATGCAGAGGTAGTTATGTTCTGTACCTTCTGAGACTGAGCTTTAAGAAATCTGCAGTTTCTGCCTTTGCCTTTTGGAATGCTACTTAGCCTCCATGCTGTGAGGAAGCCCAACCTACCACATGGAAAGGCCCAAGTGGAGAATAGCCCAGACTTCCCAGACGTTTTCTTCCCCACTCCCTTCCACTACCAGCTGATCTTCCAGCCACCAAATCTCGAGAAATGATAAACTGTTGTTTTTTTAATCCACCAATACGGTAACAGATAACCAAACATTCATCATTTTAGAAAACTATAGAGAAAATATCTCTTTATAGGACAAACAAGTGGATAATAAATTAACGTATTTAAGTTTATATGGTTTCTTTGCTCACCACCCATGCTTTCCAACTCTGAAAGTCTCTCTTCTTGATATTTCAAATTCATCTTTCATTATCCTAATGCATGTCTTTAAGTAGTGTTCTACCAAAAGGCACCTAGGGGATATATTTTCCAAGTCTTTACACATTTACGAATGTCTGTTACCTTCATACACAACCTGGTTTGACACTGAACCCATACATTCAACAGTTTTATCTTCAAATTTCCATAGACATTGTCTTCTAGCATTTGGTCTATGTGGATTACTTTTTCTGTATGCATTCTTTATATATTTAAGACTTGAGAATACATGAACATGTCCTTGTGTGGTTCTCTTTTTGATAGGTTTGCTTGGAACATAATACATGTCCAATTTTCAGTTGAGATCAATATTTCAGGGAGGTTTCTTCTGTTATTTAATTATTTTTTTCTTTTTCAAAGACCTCTAAAATTTGCCCTCAGTAGGTTGTATACATGGATTTTATATCCAGCCAAGTTACTACTAGAGGTCTTTAAATATACTTTTTAAGAAATATTTGTTTTATAACGTGCATCTGTTAGCTTCAATATCTGAAGTCTGTGATTTTGTTTCTATTGTCTGTTGTCTTTCTTGCACATGGTATCACGTTAGCATATATATCTGGTTATCAGACTGTGTGGTCAGTGTACTTAAAAAATAATTTGAGACCAAATTATTTTGTATAATATATTTCTCAAGGAAAGATCTATATTTGTTTCTGTCAGGTGCCCGGGAGCACTAACAGTCCAGTGCAACTTAGAATAAATTCAAGATTTTAGGCTTTCTGTGAGGGTTATCCACTTCAAGATTATTCTCACCTTTGAGTGTAGCATTTTAGGGTCCCAGTTAATGGCAGGGGAGGTCTCCTGTACACTCTCCATTATGTGCTTTGATTTCTGTTCCCCTCACCTTCAGGTATCAAAATTTAAAGTGTCCACGATCAGCAAACGCCTTCAGGGAAAAAGTGGCTTCTATGTTCTTTATGTCTTTCCATTTCCATTTCCCTTCCATTTTGGCCTGATAATTACAGGCATACCCCATAGAACCTAATTTTTCCCTGTAAAATAACTCTTGATTTTCATATAGCAAACTATCTCCAAAACTCAATACAGCACTTTTTGCAAGGAAGATTGTCCCTGTGCTAACATATGTTGCCAATCTTTCTCTCTTTGCTTGAGGAAGATTGTCCCTGAGCTAACATCTGTGCCAATCTTCCTCTATTTTCTATGTGGGACACTGCCACAGCATGGCTTGACAAGCTGTGTGCAGGTCCACACCTGGGATCCAAACCCAAGAACCCGAGGCCACCGAGGCAGAGCACACAAACTTAACCACTATGCCACCAGGTCAGCCCCTGCATATATATATATTTTTTTTAAAAAAAGCAAGACAACATGTGGAGAAAAGTTTTAAGTTACACTCTGATGCAACTGGTAGAATATCAGCAATCACATATACAAGTTTTTAAAAGCCTGCTGAATGTCAACAAAGGGGATGTGCTGCTGGTGTTAAAGAAAAGGTAATGAAACCTCATGGTAACCACAAAACAAAAACCTATAGTAGATACAGAAAAGATAAAGAGAAAGGAATCGGGGTCGGCCCCGTGGCTGAGTGGTTAAGTTCACGCACTCCACTGCAGGCGGCCCAGTGTTTCGTTGGTTCGAATCCTGGGCGCGGACATGGCACTGCTCATCAAGCCATGCTGAGGCAGCATCCCACATGCCACAACTAGGAGGACACACAATGAAGAATATACAACTATGTAACTGGGGGGCTTTGGGGAGAAAAAAGAAAAAAAATAAAATCTTCAAAAAAAAAAAGAGAAAGGAATCTAAGCACATCACTAAAGAAAATCATCAAATCACAAAGGAAAAAAGCAGGAGAAGAAAAAAGGAACAGAGGAACTACAAAAGAGCCAGAAAACAGTTAACCAAATGGCGGTAAGTACATACATATCAATGATTATTTTAAATATAAATGGACTAATTTCTCCAATCAAAAGACACAGAGTAGCTGAATGGATTAAAAAAACAAGACCCATCTATATGCTGCCTGCAAGAGATTCATTTCAGATGTAAGGACACACACAGACTGAAAGTGAAGAGGTGGAAAAAGATATTCCATACAAATGAAAACCAAAAGAAAGCTGGGGTAGCTATACTTATATCAGACAAAATCAACTTTAAAACAAAGACTGTAATAA
The DNA here is from genome assembly GCF_041296235.1 of Equus asinus. Classification (NCBI taxonomy): domain Eukaryota; kingdom Metazoa; phylum Chordata; class Mammalia; order Perissodactyla; family Equidae; genus Equus; species Equus asinus. Next base: position 86,549,938 of record NC_091794.1, read on the forward strand.
GAGACAAAGAAGGGGAGTACATAATGATAAAGAGGTCAATCCAACAAGAGGATATAACATTTGTAAATATTTATGCACTCAACATAGGAGCACCTAGATATATAAAGCAAATATTAACAGATCTAAAGGGAGAACAGCAATACAATATACAATACAATAATAAGTAGTGACTTTAATACCCCATTTTCATCAATGGATAGATCACCCAGACAGAAAATAAGTAAGGAAACCTCGGCCTTAAAAGACACGTTAGACCAGATGGACTTAACAGATAAACAGAACATTCCATCCAAAAGCAAGAGAATACACATTCTTCTCAAGTACACATGGAACATTCTCCAGAATAAATCATATGTTAGGTCACAAAACAGGTCTTAATAAACTTAAGACTGAAATCATATCAAGCACAGAAATAGAACAAATAATCCTAAAACTGGTACAGAACCCCAAAACACCCAGAATAGCCAAAGCAATCTTGAGAAAGAACAACAAAGCTGGAGGCATCACACTCTTTGATTTTAAACTATGTTACAAAGCTCCTCTATTTCTGTGAAAAATGCCATTGGAATTTTGGTAGGGACTGAGTTGAATCTGTAGATCACTTTTGGTAATATGGACATTTTAACAGTATTAACTTTTCCAATCCATGAGCACAGAATATCTTTCCATTTATTTGTGTCTTCTTCAATTTCTTTCATCAATGCTGTATAGTTTTCAATGTATAGATCTTTCACCTCCTTGGCTAAATTTACTCCTAAGTATTTCATTGTTTTTGATTCTATTGTAAATGAGATTGTTTTCTTTTTACTTTATTTTTTAAAGATTGGCACCTGACCTAACAACTGTTGCCAATCTTTTCTTTTCTGCTTAGTCCCCCAAAATCTCCCCAATACACAGTTGCATATTTTTTAGTTGTGGGTCCTTCTAGTTGTGGCATGTGGGACACTGCCTCAGCATGGCCAGGTGACCAGTGCCATGTCCCTGCCCAGGATGCAAACCAGTGAAACCCTGGGCCACCAAAGCGGAGTGCACAAATTTAACCACTCAGCCACGGGGCTGGCCCTAGGGACTGTTTTCTTAATTTCTCTTTCTGATAGTTCATTGTTAGTGAACAGAAATGCAACAGATTTTTGTATACTGATTTTGTATCTTGCAACTTTGTTCAATTTGTTTATCAGTTCTAACAGTTTTTTTTGGTGGAGTCTTTACTGTTTTCTATATATGATATCATGTTATCTGCAAATAGTGACAGTTTTACTTCTTCCTTTCTGATTTGGATGCGTTTTAATTCTTTTTCTTGCCTAATGGCTCTGGCTAGGACATCCAGTACTATGTTAAATAGCGGCAAGAGGGGGCAACCTTGTCATGTTCCTGATCTTAGAGGAAAATCTTTCAACTTTTCACCGTTGAGTATGATGTTAGCTGTGGGCTTGTCACATACAACCTTTATTATGTTGAGGCAAGTTCAGTTATTTTATTTCAAAAATGAGATAAAACCACCTATACATTCTAGCTGTGCCTGACACATAAGTCATAAAAAAAATAACTGTTCAACAAATATTGATAAGCACCTGTAACATGTCATAAAATACACTAAGTGCATTTCCCTGCATCAAGCACCTACTGTTTTATTGGGGGAAGGTAGAGAGAGAAACTGGCACACAGAATTTTTCCTTCAGATAAATTTCAGAAGTAGACCTGCCAGGTCAAAGGGCACAGAAAGAGAAACATGTTTCTGACTTTGGATATTTACTGACAATCTGGCATGCGAACACATTACTATCGCCAGATTTCTCTCTCTTACCCTCTCTAGCATTAGGTATTACAATTTTAAAAAACCTCTTATGTGTTAACAAATAACTTTCTGCTGTTTTATTTACATGTGACTACTATCAAGATTAGCTTAAAAACATTTTATTGTTCTATATCCCCCATTCTCTTACAAAACTCATTGTCCCCATAGACAAATTTTTTAAAAATCAGAAGCATAAGAGGTCATTTATCTACGCTATTTATTGAACAATTATGTTCGTTTTTATAGATATATAGATTAATTAATAAGTCACAGTTACTTTGCTTAAGTAGTTCAGAATATACTGGGCAATATCCCATCTTAATATTTAAGGAAAGTAACATCAACAACGACAGTAGCTAACATGTATTGAGTATTAAATATCTGACATACATTAGATGATTTCTTACAACCTAACTTTTGAGGCAGGTACTATATTATGCTGAGGAAACTGAAGCACAGGGAGATCAAAAACACGTTCACTGCTAGAAAGTGGCAAAGCCTGGATTTGCAAATAGGTGGTCTGATTTCAGAGCCTGCATTTTTAACCAGTACATTATACACAAACTAACAATTGCTGAATGTCTATCAGTCATTAAGTCATTCATTCACTGACTTCTTAATTTGTTCATCAAATATTTATTGACTGTCTCTAAGTGCCAAGCATTGGTGAGGCTCAGGTGAACAATAATTTACTAGTAATAATAAAGACCTGGTCCTCAAGAAGCTTTTATGGGGTGGAGGGGGCAGATTATGTTGTATTTCCCTTTTGCCAATCGGTTCATAGTAACTACTATAAAGAAAAATAAAATAAGCTAAGGCAATAGAAACTGTGTGTGTCGGGGAGAGAAGAAACAGAGTAGGCAGTTAACCATTTTAGATAGACTGGTTAAAGAAAGCCTCTTTGAAAGGGTGACAAGTAGGCAGAAAACAGTAACAAGTGAGAGAACAAGTCATGTAGATATCTGGAAGAGCATTCCAAGCAGAGTAAAAATCAAGTATAAAGGAAAAAGCAGAAGCTTGCTTGATGTTTGATGTATAGCAAGGAGACCACCATGCCTGGAGCAGGATAAGCAACAGAGAGAATGGTAAGAGATGAGGTCAGAGATATGGGAGATCAGATCATACAGGATTTGTAAGCCATGATGAGGCCTTTGGACTTTATTCTGAGATATGAGAAACCAAAAAAGCCTTCTGAGTCAAGAAGCATTCTGATCTGACTTAAGTTTTTTAAAAGGATCACTCTGGCTGCCATATTAAAAATTATATGTAAGGGTACAAACGGTACAAGCCGGGAGATCAGTTAGTAGGCTGGCTGACTGTGCAGGCAAAGGATAATGTTGACTAGGGCTAGGGTGGTAGCAACTGCGGCAATGATATTGATGTGGAAAATATTTAGAAGGTAAACCTGATGGGAACTGCTAATGGATAAGGTGTGGGGTATGGAAGAAAAGAGCTCCCAAGGTTTTTTGGTCTAGGCAACTGAAAGAATGGAAGTATCACTTAATCAGATAGGAAAAATTCAGTGATAGAAGCAAGTTTAGATAGGAAATCAGGATTTTTAGGACATGTTAAGCTCGAGGTGTCTATACAAGTAGGTGTCTAGTAGGCAATTAGATGAGTGCGGAGTTTAAGGGAGAGGTCCACGTTGGAGATGTAAATATGAGTGTTCTCGGCATATTAGTGCTATTTACAACCACTAGACTAGAGGAGATCACCCAGACTGTGGTAGGATATAGAAAAATACTAAGCCCTAGGACATTCTCAATGTTTAGAGATTTGGGAGATAAAGAGGGAACAGCAAAGGAAGTGTAAAAGTGATAACCAATAAAGTTGAAGGAGAACCTGGAGAGTGGTACCCAGGAAGCCAAGTGGAAAAAAGAGTGTTTCAAGAAGGAAGCAACTTGATCAAATGCAGTTGAAAACTCAAATAAAATGACGATTTGGGAATTGACTACTGGGTTTAGCAAACTCTTTGCTGACCTTGGTAAGAGCAATTTCAGTGAAGTTGTGGGGACAAAAAGCTAACTGGAGTAAGTTCAAAAAGAATGCCCTGGATCTGATCAAGCCTTTAGATTCTAGCAGTTTACAGGAAATTCAGAGGAACATGTTAAATTACACCATGAAGATGGAACCAGCAAAATCCAGACTGTGACAAACAATCCATAAATCGAAGGGGGAGGAAAAAAGGACAGAAAACTTGAAGATTAAGACACTTAAAAAGACATACCAATCAATCACAATGTGTGGAACTTATTTGGGTCCTGACTCAAAAATCAAAAAATATATAAATAAAAGGCAAACTGTTAAAAAAAAAAGTATAATATCTGAGACAAGTAGAAATTTGAACACTGGGTATTTGATACAAAGAAGTATTAGTATTATTTTGCTGTGATAATAGTACTGCAGTTTATTTAAATAGTCCAAATCTTTTATAAATACATAGTAGATATTTATGAATGAAACAGTATTATGTCTATACTATGCTTCAAAAATACAGGAGCGGGGAAAGTAGAAGGGACACAATTGGACATAGGTTGACAATTGTTGGGTTTGGGTGATGGGTACGGGGAGTTCATCACACAATTCTTTCTATTTGTATACAAATATATCCTCAATTCTCCATAATAAAATGTCTTAAAAAATAGGAAGTAGCATTTCCTTTGCATACTTAATGTCTTTTTACCATCCCATAGTACAGATAAGGAAATGAAGGTTAAGAAAGATTAACTTCACTGCCCAAAGTCACAGTTAATTTTTTTTAATGGACTTTATTTTTTAGAGCAGTTTTAGGTTCATGGTAAAATTGAGCAGAAGGTAGAGATTGCTCATATGTCTCCTGCCCATCATCATACACACATCCTCCCCCACTATCAACCTCCCTGTACCAGAGTGGTATATTTGTCACAACTGAGGTACCTACAATGACATCATTATCAAGTCACAGTTAATTTGAGAGCCAGGATTTGTCTCCAAAACCCATGCTTTTTACACTGTATCGCACTGCCAACTTTTTTCTCCATCATCATTATTTTGCCTGGTGCTTTTTATACAGACTGGCAAAAATCAAAATTCTGTTTCATGAATAAGCAATAGAACAGAACTCTACCATTAGTAACTATAAAATAATCATCATCGAGTTTAAGTATCCAAAAAATATTTTAACATAATCGAAGAAAGCATTCAGTCAATATAATAAATTATACTTCCAGTGAAGCATATTTTAGTTATTTAACAAATACATATATTACCCATTAGAGTTGAAAATGTAATTACACAGAAATACAAAGGACAACCTGGAATTTCTCTGCATCTCAAATTTTTCTTTTGGTAGCTATAGTAAGTACTGGCTAATATCAACAAACCACATTATACTTCAAAGATAAAACCACACATTTTCAAAGCATATGTGTGTGTATACTGTTCACTGACTTAATACTCTAACACTTACTAGCTGCAAGTCTAAAACTAAATAACAGCCTACAGCAAATGTTAACCTATGAAAAATAAACAGTAAACAAATCAAAATCAACTACAGCATCTACAGCCTATTACCATATTGAGGATTTTCACTGGGAACTTTCTTCAATAGTCATGGAATACCTCTTGTTTCAACAATTCTACTTATAGGAATTTATCTTAAAGCAATCACTGGACCAGCATATAAAGACATATGTACGAGGATACTTACCAAAGTTTTATTCATAACTTTAAAAAAAAAAGGAAAAAATCTAAACCACTATCAATGAGACTGATTAATATATAAAATTAAATGCTATGTGCTCAGTAAAAATTATTATATTGCTATATAGCTCTAAGTATTAATATAAAAAAGTCCATGATACATTGAATAGAAAAAACAAGTTAAAAACAATTAACATGAGGGATAGACAGACAGACAGATGATGGATGTTCTGGGAAGAAATACAAGAAAAAATTAACAATGGAGGATGGGATCATATTATCTCCACTTTGTATTTTAGACTCTCCTATATTGTTTGCTTTTTAAAAATAATAAACATGCATTTTTTTTTGATTTTACTTCCCAAATGTTCTCTTTGCCTTTTTATTTTTGTAGTTATAAAAGCCTCTCAGATTCCTCTGATCCACAAATTGTTTTTCATTTAACATTTATTTAATATTCTATGTCCCCAGCACTAACTGCATTTTCTTTTTTTTTTTATAAACATGCATGTTTATAATCAGAAAGACTTCTATTTTTGTTTTGAAAAAATAAATATATTGTGTTGACCTCTAAATTTAACATAATAAAATGCCTCTGTTTACTAGTTAAGCCTACAAGGCTAACTAGTAAATATCAGCATGAAATTGTAATAACCTCTTACCTACTAATTCTATCTATTCATTCAATGAACCTGCACAAACATGCTGCACTTATTATTATATTACATTTACTATATGCACTACAGCTAAATAATCATTTATATAGAACATTCAGCTTATTGAGGGTTAAATTTCTCAGATGGCAGTATGGGGAACAATTTTTTAAAAGTCATTTTCCCCTTTGAAAACAAGATGGGACATTACCCAAGTAGTCCCAGCACTATGGAAATGCTCTGAGAATTATTTTGTAATTAAAGTTTGGGTAGCTTTTGAAAAACTTTGAGCACCCAAACAAAAATAGTAGAAAATTTTTGAGTAATGCCATTTTTATGTCAAATATACAGATAGAGATCAAGTCCTAATTTAGAAGCCAGAAGTTGCTAAAAACAACAACAAAAAGACTTCATTACTAAGGTGTAAGCCCATTTTTGCAATCTATTCTTTAATCTTTTTTAAAGAAATTTTGAACCTTTTATAAAATTCAGAGATACACTAATGAACTTCTCTTGTTAGAAGATTTAGAAATCAGTTAAAATATCAAGTATTGGTAATTACTCAAGAATAGTATTATATAAGCCCACAACTGAGAAAATTTTGCAAGAAAACATCTTCCACAAATGAAAAATATGCCATATCTATATTCTACAGATATCTTCTGATTCCCCAAGAATTTGACAATTTAGAAACAATGCAGAAAACTGGCTGAAGTGAAACAAAGAATTCTTCCAGGTTATTTCATTAAACTGACCTCTGAGACTAATGCATATGATTTTTTTATTGTAACCAAACCACAAAAAAGCCCACATCTAAGATATAAGAGAACGCATCAGTTTGTGTGATAAGGTTTGCTAAATCTCAATAGGTTTTTTTTTTTTTTAAGCACTGGCTAGCCAAAGAGTCATTAATATTAACACAGACAATCGCAGAAAACTACAAAAACTCCAAACACAGAAAGGCTGTTCATGTATCCTAACAGCATAATCATTATGGCTGAAAAACCACACAATATTCTTTCTCACATCTGTTTTGTTAATGAGCCAAGAACGAGGGTCTATTGAGTATCCTAGACAACTGAATTAGAAGTAGGAATGTCTGGTGAATGCTGTTCATCCCAACAAACAGACTAAACAGGTTTGGAAAGGATACTGTTTTTAAATAAATTATCTTTTTAGTTTTACCTTCCTGAAAACAGAGTATTTGCCTTTCCCCCCCATCCATCAAGGGAAAAAATCCCATAAATTACTGAAGATCTTAGTTTTAAATATTAAAAGAGAAAATGTTTTGTTAGATGAACAAAATATTTATTTAGTTCATCTTTCAGGTGGACTCTCAAGCATTTTGAGACTAGTGAAACCAACGTGAAAAAAGATGTTTGTGATATGAAGCAACATAGTATTCAAGCAGACTCCAACAGCTTATGACAACTTGGCTTGAATTCTACTCAGAGCTAGGGTTTTTCCATATACAACAGAGAACTCTTCCAGGAAATGTCCCCTTTACAGGGCCCCAGGCCTCTCTGCATACTATCAGGCCAGGCTTATAGAACCAAACAAATGCAATGTTCTCATTGGAAAACAGAAATTAATATAAATTAATTCTTAATTATCAGTTTACTATATAAAATTCTCCTAAGAGCAAAAGGAAGTAGCATCTAGAAATCATTTCATTCATTCTAACCACTTTTCTAAATTACTTAACTCATTAAAATTTTTTACACTAATAGATTTATTAATTCGGAATTTGGTTTAAAAATTTAAAGAGGGGTCATATCAGGGTGATAGAATCATGGATAAATTTTAAAGTCTTCATCACGTTAATCAAATTACATTTGAGGGTTATATGTATGTTCTTGTCTTCCTTTGCTTTAAAGTCCTTGTTTAGAAGACAAAAGTTGTTTCTTGCCTCCTTTTCAGTTTTCTCTCAGAATGATCCATCACTGTCAGAGAAATTAAATTCTAAAACAAAAATCAAAATAGGCTTGCACATTTTTATAAGTCCCACTGTCAGTCACGAGCAGCAAATACTAGGAAAAAAGTTATAATGGCCACTCCACAGCACCACAAGTTAAGTGACAACCAAGTAGAAAAACCACGTTCAAAGTTCATGCTCTCCAGACAGAACAGCATTTTGACATATTTTTCTTCAAGACAAAAATCGACAAGTGAGAAACCTTATATAATAAAAACATTTCACAAAGTGATTAAAGAAGATTGTTTATTTTAAATACTAAACTGAGAACCTAATGGCATTATACATTTTAGTATTTTGAAACCACTTTTATCCATATCTCATTCAAATCTAATTTCATACATGTAATTTTTGTTCCATTGGAATTTGTTCTCATATGACTTTTCTTGATTTTTATTATTAAAGAAATGTAGAGCCTTAAAGCAACTATATTCAAACACATTAAGAGTATAACTAAGAAACAGTCTATTCACTTTTGCAAGATTGTATAGGACAACTACCAAACATGTTAAATCAATTTGCATATTATTAATTTAAGGTGAAAATAAACGTTTTTCTTCCATTGGGAGGTAGTACAATTCCTTCTGCCCTACACAGTAGTCTGACTTTATCTAAAAATACAGACTAGAGGGGCTGGCCTGGTGGCACCGTGGTTAGATTCACACGTTCTGCTTTGGTGGCCCAGGGTTCGCTGGTTTCAATCCCAGGTGCAGACCTACGCACTGCTTGTGAAGCCATGCTGTGGGAGCCATCCCATATATAAAGGAGAGGAAGATGGGCATGGATGTTAGCTCAGGGCCAGTCTTCCTCAGCAAAAAAAGAGGAGGATTGGTGGCAGATGTCAGCTGAGGGCTAATCTTCTTCTTCAAAAAAAAAATACAGACTAGAATAGTATGGTCCTACTTTTTAGGATATCTCTAGATCCTGATAGAAATATCAGAAGTGATATCTCAATGAACATTTCTGCTTCCCCTATTCCCACTTTCTTTGGAACTAACATAACATATACTCTTACTCCAACTAAAAAACAGAGTTTCATCAGAAGTTCCCCTAACTGAGTTACAGGCACAGATGCTGAACTACTGATTACTATTATTTAAAAATCAACTGTGCCGGCCTTTTCAGTTAAATCAAATTTCACACAGTACTAAATCAGTAGATTGTACAGGACATCGTTAAAAATCACTTAAAATGTTTCATGTGAAAGGGAAGAATAGACAAATATTAACTTTTAGTGAGGAATGACTCACGAAGAAACAATTAAATAGTATTTGTATTCAAAGTCCTCTAATGTAAACAAATTTTTCTATGTATCCACCTAACAACTAGAATTTAAAATACCCTGTCATAAGGTGGTTCTTGAGAATCTCCACACAAAAGAAAAACCTAGGACAGAATTGGAGAATCAAGATCCAACAGTGACTATTAGAGAAGATTTACATCTAAAATTTATAAACCAAAGTATGTATCTGTCAAATTCTTGACTTAAAACTCAGTTTTACATTTTTCCCAATTATGCCTTCAATTTCATGTGCAGCATAACAAGTACATGCAAGTCTCGGGAAGAATAAAAATTTTGTTTTTGTTTCTTTTTTAAAGTTAGTTTGTTTTTGGTGAGGACGGTTGGCCCAGAGCTAACATCTGTTGCCAATCTTCCTCTTTTTTTTTTTCCCTCCCCAAAGCCCCAGTACACAGTTGTACATCCCAGCTGTAGGTCATTCTAGTTCTTCTAAGTGGGATGCTGCCCCAGCATGGCTTGATGAGCAGTGTGTAGGTCTGTGCCCAGGATCCAAACTGGCGAACCCCAGGCTGCCAAAGCATAGCAGGTCAACTTAACTGCTCGGTCACATGGCGGACCTGAAAATTTTGTTTTTGATGATGACAATCTTGAGCCAAATTATACTTATCTTTATTATTAGGTTACAGTCAATCATGTATAAACTACACTGAAGACTAAATTTTGCATTTCAAGACGACCAAGCATATGGTTGATAAATCTAACTATAACTCCCCAGATGTGAAGACAATTAAGTGGGTATCTATTTCGGGAATGGCACATGTAGAAAGAAGAGATAAAACTTATCTGTAGCTCAAGAATTCAAAGGAGCATTTACGGAATCATATTTGGCTAGGTGGATCAGTTGGTTAGGTGGTTTGACTTCAGAAGTATTTTCTAAGATGTTGTCCATATATGTGGGCGTAATTTCATATGAAAAACCCAAAGGAAAAAAAGAAGAAAACTAAAAAAATTTTTTGAAATATCTTTAAAAGTTTTAAGATGACTAGCAAAGTGTTTAACTTTCACATTTTGTTTTCCAGGCTTGACAATAGGACAGTTATGTAAAAATCACCTAAAGCCCTGAATTATCACATTTTCTAAATAGTATAGTAGAAAATTAAAAACCTAAGGCAGGACACAGTTTCAGACATACACAAACCAATGATAAAAACTGAGAGTCTAAACCTCTTCACAATCTAGACAAGCTTTCCCTTCTAAAAAGAAATGAAGGCAAAAAATGGGGCATGCAAAAGAGAAATGGTAGAAACTGATTAAAGAAAATTCTATATAACAAAACTTGTTAATAAAGCCCTCTCCCCATCCCTAATCAACAAATCCTTTATCATCATTATGTCACTGGTTTCTTTTATGTAAGTTTTTCTTATCTTATATTTAGGTCCCTCCCAAACTGGAAAAATGAGATATGAAATTCACGGATTTGTGATACTATTAGTAACAAGACACCCCCCTCACACACAATATTCTGAAAATTAGTTTATATATTTGTGACGGTCTAGATGGAGCATACTTTCAAATTTAACATACCAAGCATGATCATTCGGAAAGCAAACCGTTATGTAACACCTACTTTATGTCCTTCAATTAATTACTTTAGAACCATAACAGTGTGCTTTTTCTTTTTTTAAGATAAGTACTGCCCGTGATGCTATTTTTCTCAAGAGTGTCGTTTTTCCCAAAGAGAGAAAGCAGTTTTCCTAATCGCCAAATTTCCAGGAATATAACAACTGCTTCTCTACAGAATAGGGAACGAAAAAAAAATATTGTCAGCAATTTTAAGATCCACCCCCTCACATAAGCAGTGATCCAGGCTGATATGACATTTCCAAGATCCTCAGGAACTCTACACCACGCTGCCACAAACATCAGAAGAGAACTCGGGGATGGGAGAAATGCCATCTTGCATTTGACGTTGCACTAATACCTATGCCACACTTAATTCTCCTCCGTTATCTCAACGTATGTCCACAACCACCTTAAGGGGTAAGTAAGGGAGAGGGCTGGCCGCCCAGTGCCTCTATGGGACACACAACCCGGCTAAAGGACACGCACACCGCTACACCTTCAAGTGGAATAACAAAAGCGATGGCAAACCGTTCTAGACTTCACAAAGAGAGTAACAGCGCCTAGAGAACCCCAAACTTCAATCCTGTAAGCAGTGTGCGCTCCCGCAGCTTCGCCTACTCAGGGCCCCAGGGAACTGCAGCGGGGCCGCGGGGCGGCGGCGGCGGGGCCGGAGAGGCAAAGCCGCCCGGACGGCGCTCACCTCGCGCACCTGGGCCGGGGCGGAGGGAGCGACGGGGCTCCGGGGACAGCCCCAGCGACCGGGCCGGCAGCTCGGACTCACCTGCGGAGCCGATTTCCATTCATGGAGCTGGGGGGAGTGCTTCCAGTGAGAAGGGCGCCCGCCGCTGGGGGCAAGGAGGCGGCGCAGGGGGCGACGCGGCGCGACAGGGACCGTCAGTCGGCCCCGAGGCGGGGTGGCGACGGCTTCTCCTCAGCAACCGCACTCCGAAAGCTCTCACAAGAAGAGCTGCGGTCGGGAAGCAGCACGCGACTAGGCGAGAGGAAGGAGAAGCGTGAGGCGAGCAAGGAGAGCTCCTTGCGGAACTTGCGTCGCCCGCGGCCGCTTACGCTCCCACCGTCCCTCCACGACTGCGGCGCCGCCACCGACCTCCCCCGGGGCTGCCCCCGGAAGTCCGCTGGCGTCAGTTCCGCTGCCCCGGCTCTCCAGACGTCTAAGCCTCTCCTCTCCGCCCCAAGCCGTGCGGGCGCGACGTCTGTGCGAGCACGGCCGGCGCGGAAGACGCAGAGGAGGTGTCGGGGAGCCGGCGCCGGGCCTGGGCGGAGCCTGGGCCACGCGCGGCGGGGCGTGGCCGGCCCTCCCGCGGTCCTCCGCTGGGTCGTGCCGGCCGGAGACAACCCGGAGGGGTTGGGCTCTTCGCGCCACCCTAGTGCGGGGCGGTGCCTGCCTGAGGCGACGTCGGGGAGCGCAGCGTAGCTTACCTGGGGAGGAGCCCGCTGGAGTGTGACTGCTGAGGTGCAGGACCCGGCCTTGCAGCTGAAGGCCCGGGCCGAGCGCGTCTTGGGCAGGGCCACCCTCCTCCCCGAGCCCCTCCCGCCACGCCCACTTTGGGCGGTCCCACGAGCCGCTTCCTCAGCTGGCGGTCAACTGACCACCACTCTTGATCCCTCCAAGTCCGTACGGTCGCTCTTTTAGGGAGAAAAATTTGCAATATAGTTTGGGAAAAGATTAAGAAACGGAACATTACATAAATATCAGATCGAATAATTCCCATACTTAAAACTCTTGAATAGCGCCTCGTCACAATGAGAAGACCTAAACTCCTTCCCAGGGCCAAAACGCGGCCTACGGGGCCCCTGCCTTTCTCAAGAGAGGCTCTCCCTCACCGCTGTGCTACAGCTATGCTGGTCTGCTTTCAATTTCCCCAACAGGCAAAGCACTTCTCTCCGACCTGGAGCCTCTGCTTTTGGTTCCCTTGGCCGGTAACCCTCTCTCTCCACCCTCACCCGCCACTTCTTTTTATACCTCAACTTAAGACTTATCTCAGGGAGGCCTATTCCCAACCACCAATCTATGGGGTGGGACACCTCTTACTGTATTACAGTATTTCCTTAATAACCCTTCTCCCAATCTGTAATTTGTTATTGTGTGCCCTTTCCCCACTAGAATGTAAGCTTTACAAGGTTACCAGAGCCAGCATATTAACTGGCAAATATTAACTCCTTAACATTTGTTGCCTTAATGAAAGGTGCTATTACTTGATTCAGGCCGAAGAATGATTCATGATTTTCCCCTATGTCCCTAAGCATCAGTAATGTTGTTTAGACTTCTAAAAAATCAAAATACATTCTTTTTTTTAAAGCTTGGGATAAGGAGGAGAAAAAAATATCCTGTCTTCAGTTCCCCTCAACCACTGTGGGACTCTGGATCAGTCACTTGACCTCTGGGCTTTGGTTTCCTCCTCTGAAAAATGAGAGTGTAACATGTACCTTATACAATTGTTGTGAGATTAGGAAATATACATATAGCACAGAGAAAACCCTCCCTAAATGTTAGTGAATAAAAAAGGTATTTACTATAGTTACTGCATGAAAGCACTTGTTAGATGCACCTACCATATGGTAAAAGATTAATAAATGGATGGGATTCAAACTCACATCTGTCCGACTCCAATTCCACCTTTTTCCTTCCCACCTCTACCCCTTTGAATGAAATTGCCCTCCCCAATTTTAAAATATCAAATTAAATGTCACCAGATGAAACACTGTATCTTAAAATTTCCAATCCCTGACTGTACACAATCCACGTCGGTAGCAGCATCAGACAAGGTAAATACCAACTCTTGTGCAAGGGTCTATCACACCCTCAACTCCCCTGAATCTGGAACTGGTTCCCTAAATGACTGCAGGCTTCTTTGGCTTCTCCCAGATAGACATGGTGATGGTGATACACCCTGGAGCTGGGCCACTGTCTTCTTTGTTGGCATTGATGAAGCAGGATTTGGACCTTCAAATTCAGCCTCTAATTCAGACCAATTTAATAAATGCCTTCCCATCTACTTCTGCTATCCTGGACCTCGCCCTCTTTAGAGTGAGCCCATGTGAAAGGTTCATGATCAGAAAGTGAGAAGACAAAATTTTAAATAATTCTGCGAAAAGCAAAGTTGTATGAAGCTCTCCCCTGACCACACAAACACCCCTATTTTTGGATAACCCATTCCCAAATGAATCTGCTCTTAAGGGCACAGAGCAGGGTCTTTCTGTATCTTGTTAACTGTCATAGCCCCAGTGCCTAGAACAGTGCCAGTACCTGGCACATAGCAGCATTCAATAAATATTTATGTGACGGATGGATGAATAAATGAGTGGGCTTCAAGAATGGGGCTCAGGGAGCAGGCTAAAACTCTGCCCTCATCCTTGTGGCACTGGTTGCCGTCAGAAGGGAGAACTATAGCAACAGTACAGAAATCTCAGGGACAAGGAAATCAGTGCCCTCTGAAAGCTGATTCTAAGGCTTCCTGTGCTAGACAAACATCGTCACTGGATGAGGAGAGCTTCTATGCAGAATCCTCTCCTCTCACATAGACTAAATGAGTAGACTTGACACTTGAGTTCAAACCTCTTCTAGACCAGTAGTTTTTACACAGCAGAGAGTTACTTCACATTGCAGCACGACACCTTATAAGACAGACTGGCTTTAGGGACAGAGCGGAGACTGAAGGTTCTCTGCTACCATCTGTGGTTCTAGGAAAGCCACTTTGAGTCTCACATTCCTCATCTGTAAAAACCAGAGTACCCACACAGAGTAGACATTGCCTACCTAAGAGCCCTTATCCCCTTCTTTCTTGCTTAGCAGACATGACTAGTCTTTCTAACCCACATGACTCACCGAGTAACTCCTAATTAATCTAAGCCACTCATGATGGACGATTTCATTTGCTTTGCCAAAGACAGTATAGAAGTGGGAAGATGACCCATTTCTTGCACATGAGACATGAGACATGAGGCCAGATCTGCTCGTGCTTCCAGGGATTTCCTTACTTTAAAATGAAACACTGGGAAAATTAGCCCTCTTCTGCTAGACACTGCTCTGTCAGCATTCCCTTCCTGCAATTATGGTAGTCATCTTGGGACCCTGAGGTGAACTAGCATGAAGATAAACCAACACAGAGGATGGCAGGGCAAAAAGACTACAACAACCTGATTTGTTGCTATTATCACTGAGCCATTGAATTAACCAACCCTGGAGCCATATTAAATCAGGACTTCTTGTCATGTGAGAGTTTCCTTATTTAAGCCAATTTAATTGGAGTTGTGTCATATGGAATTGAAGGTAACTGATAAAGTACTTCACATAAATGCTGTTAAGATGCAATTAAATAACAGATACTGTACAAAACAACTAGTCAAGAACTTCGAAGTACCCAACTTTCTCCTCCTTTTCCAGTTTACTTCCATAAGCCTTTTCCAAAAACTTGGCTGGTAGCCTATGACCTCATTTAAGAGGAAAGTTCCTTGCCTTCAGAATGAGGGGGAGAGGCATGGAGGGCTCCCTAGAAAGGTCCCTCAAGATTTCTTTGTCCCCAAAAAAACACTGCCAAGAGGACAGTGGTGAAGCTACTGCAGTCCAGAACAAGAGGACAGTGTGTTCCCACAGGGTAAGCCACAGTCACCTAAAAAACCTTGATACGGTATCCCGGGGAAAGCAGCTGTGGTGCTTAAGTGGAGAACTTCTAAATGTACCTCACCCGCAGCAAGTCCACTTTTCCAGCTCCTCCTTCTTGTTATAGATGCCTTACAGCATCTATGCTTCTGTCATGCTTTAAGCTGGGCAGGTTTCCTCAGCCTACAGCCAGACAAATAAATGTCTTGAAAACAGGAAACCAAAGGAAGAGCTAATTTTCCAATTCAATGCTACTTTCCATTCATGCAGTACAGATAGCAGCCTGGGATGGCCGAAGCTCAGAACTTGAAAATAGTTTCTTTGTACTTATAACCCTTTCCTTTAGCTGCCAAACCATAACTGCCATGAGACTCTGGGATCTGCTAAGCCAAGAGATAACCCAACAAATACCCAGCCTCACTCTACACCAAGGCACTTGCTAGACAAGAATGTGTTATAGTACACGTCGCCAACTAACGAGGCAAAGGGAAGGCTGCTCAACTAATACTGAAAAGGGATGTCCACGGGTGCTAGGACAAGCCTTAACTCAAAACCTTGAGCTCCAGGACCAGACAAATCAGACCTTGGGCTCCCACCATCTTTTTCTCTTGAGCAGCAACCAACAGCCAAATCGTGGAACCTTTTTAACATCAGTAATTTCTAAAACTGAAATTTATGGCAAAAATGTGCCATAATGACCATTCCCCAACTTCCTCTGCTAAATACCTTATTTCTGCTTTATTAAGGGTTATAAATTTACTTTAAGTCTTATTTCAACTGGGAAAAAATCTTTATGTTCCAATTTACTCTTCAAGTTCAACCAACCTCATTAACTCTTGCTGCTGAAAAGGAGCATGGGTCTGGCTGGCTTGCTCCCAAGGGAATCTGGCAGGGGGTAGCCACAGGTTAGTTCTGCAATTTGAAAAGTCTCAACACTTGGCCTCCAGAGGAATGCTAGGCCCACTTATGTACACACTAGCTGCCACTGAACATTTTTCACTGGGCTCTGTGCCAGAATCCTTGTCTGAGCCATCTCCTCACCAGTACACAGAAATACCAAGCTCTAGCAGTACCACGGAGGAATGCCAGAACTTACATGCTTGACAACTGTATCATCAGCTTAAGGGACAAAAACATAGAACCTCCAAGTTGGGGTGACAGTGAGAAAAGATGATGGTAATCTGGTTACATTTCTGCTTACCTGAAAACTCATGAATGCTGAGTCCATCCTGTGCACTCAATATCACTTCTTGATTCTCCCTACTCTGTATTCATGAACCACAGATTTCTAGCTCATTTCAATTCTATTCAAATATTGACCTCTTGATATAGGCTATGGCCCTAAGATGACAAAAATGAATAGAATGTAGTTTCCGCTCCTCGGAGTTCACAGGCTCTGGGGAAAACAAGTCATGAAAATAAATAGAGCAAGCTGCTAAGTGCTATCAAGTGCACTGGAACACCATCTATGACACTGGTTAGGAACAAAATTAGGTTTGTTTATTTTATTCTTTTACAAGTATCTCCTGAGGACAGGAGGAAGCTGGAGGTGGAGGTGGTGGTGGTGAACAACTTGGAAGTCCTAGTCCTAGATTTATTTAAATTAGGTTTTTCCAGTGCTCATTTTCAAGAAATACTGGAGAATGACCAGATAGTTATAAGATTCCAGAGAAGATGGGGTGGAGGATGGTAAAGTAAGTAGAAAAATTACCTCCTCACTGCAGCAGTTCACGTTGTTAATTACACCCTTCTTGGATCGTATTCCACTCTTTCTCCCACCTCATTAAATCAGTCAAAAATATACAAGGTCTCTACTAGTGAACTGACAGTCATCTTAGGCTCTGCTTCCTCTCCTCAACTGTTAAATTG
The DNA here is from genome assembly GCF_041296235.1 of Equus asinus. NCBI lineage: Eukaryota > Metazoa > Chordata > Mammalia > Perissodactyla > Equidae > Equus > Equus asinus. The sequence goes on from NC_091794.1 coordinate 86,567,395, forward strand.
TGTTTCCTAGAGTTGTACACTATGTTTCTCTCGCTCTACTTTCTTCTAAGTCATCTTGTTCATTCCCATGAATTCCTATGGCTGTAACTACCATCTATATGAGTATGAATCCCATATCTATAACTGTAGTTTTGTAGTCTTCCTTCAGCACCAAAACGTGTTTACTGGAAACCTCAACCTCATTGTCACATGGGAACTCAAAACTCAGTCTATACAAGGCTAATTGTCTTTCTTCACAAAATTCATCACCTTCCTTCTAGTTTCCCCGCTTTCCCTCAATCTTGATTAGAGGAATGTCCCAATATACTCACTTCCTCAAGCAGAAACCTGGGCATTAGGCTCTACTCCTCTATTCTCCTTCCGTTATCCATTGAGTCCTATTAATTATATCTACTGAGTGTCTCTCAAATCTGCCTTTTCCTCTCTATCTTCACTGCTATAGCCCTATAGCCTTGTTCCAGTCCCTCATCATTTTTCTCCTGTACCAGGGGACCATTTGGCTACTCATATCCTCCACCAAACTGTAAGCTCCTCAAGGAGAGAGACACTGTTTTCCTTATTTTTGAATTGTGTCTGACTTCTCCTCCACAATACTGCTGGACACAGTGCTTTGCGTGTTTGTTGAATAAATAAATGGAGGCCCTGTAATGTATGATTACATACAATCCGCAGTTTCAACACTCCGGAATTTGTTTTATCCACTTTCCTCCTTTAGAAGGGATGGTTCTGCTCTTCTAACAATCTACTATTCTAACCTAAAATCTACAAGAGATATAATTAATCCCAACAGTTTGCTTTCCTGATAGGAAAAAAAAAGAGAGAGAGAGACCGCACTTTAGAAATAGAAGCCACTGTTGTCTTTATAAAACACAGAATTGTGCTGCTGTTGTTGCTTGCTTCAGAAGGAACTGTACATTACAGCTGCTGGGATAACTTTACAATGGACTGGACAAGGTACAGCTCAAAGCAGGACACAAACACAAGTCTCAAAGGGAAACAAATGCAAACAAGTACACAGCTGTGGGGCTCCAGGGACATTTCCCCATCCATGCTGGACTTGAGAGGGATAAAAAGTTTAGAAACTAATGTGAAACCCAGAGTAGTCACACATGCCCACCAGACGGCTGCTAAGTGCAAACATCACACAGCAATCAGGTTGGACTGTGTGCACAGGAAAGTTATTTCATTTTTCCTTATTGCTACTACACCAGGGAACTCAGTGCATTCGACACATTGTCTTTACTTGCACAATCCTTGGAGGGTTTCCTATTTTCCTTTTTAAAGAAGGAAATTTGCCTTCCCCACTTTATTCTGGTTTTTTCATTTTGTTTTGAGCCCATTCCCTCCACTCCCTTTCTTGGGCTCCCAAACAGCAGCCAGAGGTTCTAAGTCAGTAGGAGTAGAGTAAGGGGAGAGCACCAACCTAGCCTCCCTCCCTGCCCAGGGAGAAGGCAAGTCCTAATAAATGGGGGTAAAGAGAAAACCAGAGAATCTCTTTTCCCCAATCTGCGTAAAAGGCCAAATAGGAAAGAGTGCCCTGCATATCCCTGCCATGATCAGACTTTAAGAAGGAAGGCATCCCAGCTACCATCCTGAATTGGCCTAGGCCCAGTAAATATAAATAAAAATAACTTCCCCCGATGTAGTTTCCAAAACCGCATTTTGGCTAGTTTGAGTTGACCTCCTACCCTGAAGGGGAAGGAACCTCCATCCTTCTTTGTTACACATGATGCCATGTCTAAAACACTGTCCCACCAGCCTTGCAGATATCCTATGGGCCAGCTAAGAAGTCAAAGTGTCCCCTCAGCTGCCCATCTTCAGTGCTAGCCTCATTTACAGAATTCTGGATAAGAAAACTACCCAAGAACATTGTTGCTTAGCCAAAGAGGAGGCCACAGAGGAGCTATCTAGGTGGGAACCAAGAGCTTTTTAGGGAGGTTTCACACTTTTAGGTACCTTCTTCTTCAGCATTATTTTAAACCTAAGTTCCCAGCAACAACAGCCCCAGGCTCATCCCCAGAGGCCAGCAATAGCACCTCAACCCCCAACAGGTCAGGCTGGACTGGAAAAATGATCAATATGCAGTGCTCTCCTTTCCCACCTTTTATCCAAATTCTCTCCATTTTCTTCCCATCACTCTCTTCTTCCCCCATGTCCATTCCCTAACCCTTCAACCCTGGATACAAGTAGCTCAATCCTAGGAAATCCTCAGAAAAGAGAAGCCCCAGGTAGGGAGAAATAGAACCAGGTCCAGAAAAAGCAACGAGAGGAACAACTCCAAGGAATGGACAGGTGTGGAAGTTGCCAGAAGCCCCCTGATTTCATGCCATTTGGGCAGGCCTGCTGCTCTGCCCTCATGTAAGTTTGAGGGCAGTCCATCCCAGAGAGGACATCACTGGAGTTGGGGACAGATTCTTGGTCTTCTGCAGCCAAGGAGCTAAGCTTGACCTTGCCAGCTAACAGTGGGATCATTGTAGCCATGCAGAGAATTCATCATCACATAGGTAGGCAGGCAGGCCAGCAAGCAAGCTGAGTGAAGAGAAAAAAGGAAAAGGAAGCCAGGGAAAGAGAGAAGACGAAAAGGAAGGCAAAAGAGTGGAATGAAGGGAACAAGAGACCTGTCTAAGAGGATGAGGCTGAGGTCTCCCAAGCATTTCCTTAGAGCTTAAGTAAGAAGCACCCCTTAAAACAAAGCCAAAACTTGTTGCCAACACCACTTCTCAATTTGCATGCACCATCTTTCAAACAAGAACAATCCTCAAGGTCAAGGGTATTTTTCAAGTCTCAATGACTAAAAAGAAAAAGCAGAGTAAGAAGTCATTTTCTTGCCATTGCCCAAGCTGCTTCTCTTGCTTTTATTTCTTGAATGGCATGTGCAATGCCAAAGGGCTAAAAAATGCATTTCAAGCCCCAGCTCAAAACCCAACTGGAGAGAGTGAGGCAAAGAGAGAAAAAGGAGAGAACACAAACTTGTTGCTGAGAGTAGGGGGCTACTACCAGCTCCCTATGGACATTTGCAAATGCTGGTGAACGACTGGACCCTCCAGAAATAGTGCCCTGATCCCAGCCCCAAAATGCACCCAAGAAGAGAACATGCAGAGCCCATTGTTCCAAGAGAGCTCCCATCCCCAAAGGGTGACTGAACACGAAGTAGACAGTATATGAAGGCGATGGACAGGGCAGATGGAGTGTTGGCATCACTCTCTTTAGGCACTTGTGTAAGGAATGTAGGCTCTCCAGTGAGCTGCCTCCTCCCAGAGCCCTCCATTCTGCTCTGCAGCTGGGCTGTGCCCATGGGGCACCCCACGCTGTAGCCAGTAGGAAAGAAGTAAAGGAGGAGTTACTCAACAGTCCTGATGCCTTCTCTATAATCAATGTTTGTGCTACGTTTTGTGAAGTCGCTGAACAAAGTAGCCAATCAGAACAGAACCTGGGATAGACTGTTTTGCATAGCAAATTTGGGTCTGTACAAGGGCTGCTGGGGAGGGGAAATGGTACCTCTAACTGCACAAGCCCAGATTCAGACCGGCCTTCCTCCGGCTGGCCTCCAAGCCTGAGCTAGGTCTAAAGTGTCATGGCTTCATCATCAGACTGGGGCAAACCCAAGCCCAGGTTCCTCAAAAAGAGGAATTTCTGCACTGAAGCTGCAACTCCTCATCCCAAGCAGTGGGACAGGAAAAAATAAACGGTCAAGGAAAGAGGGGGCCTTGCCTCAAGGCCAGCAGGCACCAAGCTAGAACCCCCTACTTTTCCAGTTCTGCAAGACAGCCAAACCCCATCTCTATCCAGGGAGATTTAAAAAAAAAAAAAAAAACGCCCATGCTACCCACTCACATGCCCTAGTGGGAAACCAGGAAAAATTCATTTGTGTAAACAGAAGCAACAGAGAGCAGCAAAATCCCCCCAGCCTGTCCAAAGGACATGCTGGAATCTCTGATGAGCCAAAGTGTCAGAGGACAGTCCAGAGGAAGGGAAGATGCACTTGCAGGAAGAGTGCAAGAGTGCAGGGCAGTGCAGGTGAGGGAGTTTGTAGCAAGAAAAAGGTATTATCTGCACAGAGGAAGGATGGAGCCTGAGCCCCACCTTGGGGAGATAACCACCTCCTACCTAGCCAGGCCAAAGAACAAGTCACATACATAGTTCCTTCTGATGGCTCAATGTTTCTGGGATGTAAACTCATTGGGCATGGGAGGGATTTCCAGATTTTGGCAATACACTCAAGTTATGGTATAAAAATAACATTAGCTTTTGTTCTTTTTTCTTATTTTAGACCTAAGGATCATTTGTTATAAGACACCCCAGTTAAGAAATATTGAAACATAAGAGACTTGACCATCAGGAGAAAAAAGAAGCCAAGAGTGAGAAATGTTATGAAAATAACTCCAGACCCAGGCAGGTGGGGAGGTAGGGAGGACAGGGAGAAAGGGAGGCATAAGTTGAAAGGCCAGGGGCCAGTCATCTCAGCAGCTCCAGGACTCATCACGTCTGAAAGTGCAAAGGTCAATGGATTTTAACCATCTTGAGGTTGTTATCTTTTTAAAAGCTCAATGAATATGGAAGTCAATTCCTTCAAATGCAAAATGGCTGGCGCTCTGGCTGGAGGCTTGTTGGGTTAGGGATATTTCTTCCCCACCTACCTCCTCTCCCACCCCCACCCCATCCCCCCAAAGAAAGGTACAAAAGGTTGCAGTTCTGCAGCATTACCGTTACAGGGAAGGCACTGGTTACCCACCAGCAGGCGGAAGGAAGACAGGGTCATGTCACTTCAGAGCTAAGTGCCATAGTGCCTTAAGTCTTACTAGGGCTGGATGTCCATCAGGGAGCAGGTGTAAAGTGGGGTAGAAAAGGTGGAATAAGGGAAGGGGGGGAGTGGCAGCTGGGGGAGGAGCAACCAAAACCATTAGCATTAAAAATCTTCCTACAAACTGGATTCTCAACCCATTAAAACATCTAGTATCCTAAAATATTGATCTGGGTCTGGTTTCGTTTCTCTCCTTAAACAAATCTAGACCTTTTCTGATTAAGGCTCCTAAAAAAATCCTTCCCTCCTCCCACCCACTTTCGCAAGCCCCTCACTTTCCCATCTAAAGTATCAAACCCAAACCTACCAGCTTTTGTCCGTAGGGCTGCAGAGCCAACCTTACCAAGCTGTCAGGCATGAGTCTTTAGCACTGTGAGTCACATGAGACACCTGTGTATATGGTGGGCACCGGTGCTGCCCCTCTTGGTCCAGTGGGGTCAGGGCCAGATGTGACAAGATGGGGTGAGGAGTAGGGGGGTATGAGGTGGATATCAGAGACTTCTGGCTGGTGGTCTGTCTTACTGGCCCTGTTCCCTACCCTTTTGCCCCCTCTGTAGAAGGAAACAAGGCCTTCTGCACTCTCCATACCCCACCTCCCTCCCTGCTTCTTCTGGATTTGGGCAGCACAGCTCTTGGGGCTTGGAAAGCTTTCTTCTATCCAGTGAGGTAACAGCGTTCTGCCTTCAAGCGAAGTACATGGTGCGCAGAGTATCCTGGTGAACCTGCACGGCTTTGGCCAGGGCCTGGGGGTCCCGCCCATTGCTCTGCCCCGATATGTGGCTCCCCTCGCCACTGAAAAGGAAAAATGAAAGAAGTCCTTCCTGGTGAACTCAGCTGCTGCTAATCCGTTCCCCCATCCTTAGGGTGCCAATTCCCATACCAACTTAAGAGAAAACCCCAACCCAGATTTGGGCAGGTGAGCCCAAGGACACCAAATTGGACAATACCCATTTCCTTCTACCTAAAGAAAGTTGAGAGGGTCTAGCACCAGAGGCTGAAGCAAAAACGAAGCCAGCCTGATCCCAGGCCTCACCTGTCATGCTCCTTGTCCACTAGGTGGTATCGTGCCCGGAAAGCCACCAAGCGAGCATAGTAGGCAGGTGCTGGGATAGAGACGGAGCGTGTGCATCGTACATAAGTGTGGCACAGCTGGTACGTCAAGATCTGGAGCTCATCCGCTGTGAAACGGTTGTCATCCCAAAGGACATAGTAATGGGATGGTCGGCTGGTGCCCTGGGAAGATAGGAAGGTGAGGGGCCCAAGGTTGGGCAGAGGGGATGGCTGATGATAAGGAATGGGATTACTATTAAGAGCATGGCTGGGTTGGAAGACCCACCCATGAATAGGCAGACACAAAGCCACCTAAGTCATAAAGCTCCCTTCTTATGGGCAACCTGCCTAAGACAAAGTACACTTGTGTCCAAGTGCACTAAGGGCTTATTAAGAGAATAATACTGATTTGAATGCCACTCAGTGATATATTCTAGAGGCAGTGGGAATAATCAACTAATTTGTGACCCATTGGAAACCCCAGGACATAGCCCAGCTACCTGGATGCCTGCGTGGCTGCACAGATAGAAGTCAAACTCAAATGGGTGGGTGATGTTGGTGTCCACAGTGGTCCCAGCTGGGATGTTACCACTCTTCCCAATCTGTATAGAGACAAAGACAACCAAGATCCCAAGACCTGCCTGGCCCTAACTAAGAGCCCCAACTCAACTCTACTCTGGCTCCACCAGAATCCCAAGAGTAAAGCAGAAGTTGCTGTTCCCAGAGGATACCAGGTCTTGAAATAATGGGCTCCTAAAGTCACATGGACCTGTGTTTAAGTGCTGGTTTCACCATTTCTTAGCTATGTGATCTCAGCAAATCATTTAACCTTTTTGAGGTTAAACTGGAGATAACAATAGTACCTACCTCACAGGGCTGCTGTGAGGAAGACGCCTTGTACAGTGTCTGGCACATAGGAGAAGTTCAATAAATGGCAGTTCCCTTTCCCTTCTCTGGGAGCTGGTCTATATATGGGGTCTATAGGCCAGGGAGCTAGGAGGAGGGAGAGGAAGTATAAGGGAAGGAGGGGAGAAGGGGGAACAAAAGGAAGGAGGTGGTAGAGGAATGACCACAAGAACTAGGGTGGAGAAAGGGGCCAGGGAGGATGGATAGGCCAAGGACTAAATCCCCAGATTTTCTAACGGTCTTCTTCCATATTAAGAGAAGGAAGACAGGATGAGGTATGGGTGCCTTCCTCAGTCCCTTACTCACTCGCTCATTCTTGTCAGCACAAAAAAGCCGGGTGTGATGGCGTTTCTGCACCACAATATAAGTGATCCCAGGCTGGTAGTCCTTTTCCAGTTTGATGCAGGCATCACGAATGGCCAGCAACTCATAGTGGAGGATCTAGGCACAGGGTGAGGAGGGAGACAAAGAGACATACGGCTATTCTTGAGTTCACACATCTCTCTGAACTAAGGGGTTGCCACTTGTTATACGGCTTTTGTTCAGCCTCCCTTTATAAGCTGACACCCAATCATTCGAGATGATAAGCCCTTTCCACCAAAATCACCCTTATACTCAGTTCACCTGATATGTTCCTATAAAACCTTGTCTGGGAGGCTTGGCATCAGCAGAGAATATACTCACCTGGTTCCTAGGCGTAAAGAGACCTAACATCAGGACACACAACTAAAGTTCACAGAGAAATCATTAAAATCACAATGCCCAAAGTAAGGTCAATTAAAGGATCAGGAGGATAATGGAAGCTCCCCTGTGAGCTCTAAGAGCACAGAGGGGTGGGACCACCAGAGAAGAGCAGATACACTTCAGAAATGGGTGCAGAGAAAGTATATGAGTTCAGTCCTACAAAGAAGCAGGATTACAAAAAAAATGGACTAGCTAAAGAAGCAGCCACTGGTAAATAACCATAGGCAACAGTTGCCTTGTGGCCTTGAATGTCAGATGCAGGGAGTCAAAACTGCATGACAGAAGTGGATAGAATTTGAAATCAATTAGAACTAGGTTTAAACCCAAACTTTGTCTAGTTGTATTTCTTTTAGCAAGTCACTTAACCCCTCTAAGTCTCATTTTCTCCACTACTAAAGTTACTAAGAAGACCAGCCTCACAAAGATGTTGTGAGGACTAAAACAGATAATTAAGTAAAAGCACAGAAAACCTAGTAGGGGCTTAATAACTGTCAATTGCTTTGCTAAGCAGTTTGAATTTTAACCCAAGGCTATGTGATGCCACCAGACATTTCTGAACAGAGAAGTGATAGGATAAATTTATCTGATATTTTAGTAAACACTGAATGACTTGGAGGAAACTGAGCATAATGGTTAAGAGCATGGATGTTGGAATCAGACCAATTTGTCTGAATCCCAGTTTCACCACTTATTATTTCGGGTGACACTGAAGAAATCATTTAACATTTCCAAGCCTCTGCTTCCTCATCTGTCAAATGAAATAATGATTATTATTTCATAGGGCTATTGTAAGCATTAAAGAGAACACATATGAAGTGCTAAGAACAGTTCATGGCACATAAGAGGTAACAAATAAATGGTAGTTATAGTACTATTAAATAGTAGTCAAGGAGACCAGTTTAGTATCCTAGTCTAAACAATAGAATATGAAAGTTTGGGGCAGGGAGAAAGAGTAAGAAGAACATTATGAAGGAATGTCAACAACAATGATTCTCAAAGTGTGGCCTCCACACCAACAGCATCACCCAGGAACTTGTCAGAACTACAAATTCTAGGGGCCCATCCTAGACTCAATGAATCCCAGAAATTCTAAGGGTAGAGCCCTGCAAACTGTTTTAACAAGCCCTCCAGCATGCTCAAGTTTGAGAACCACTGGTCTAAAGAATCAGTCTTCAACATGAATCAACTAGTAAACAGGCACTGAGGGTTGTCTGTTACAAGAAGATAGATCTATAGATGCTTGCACACTTCACTTCTCAGTTGTGATCTCTGCTCCCAAACCATTTAGGAAAGGTCCCCTAAGAAGGAGCACCTCCCAGTGCCCATAGCTTAGAAAAGGCAAAAGTACTCTCTGCTACCATTAGGCCCTCTGACCTCAAATGTGAAGGTTTTTTCCACCTACTGTGGGCCCTACCTGGGGAAGCTGGCCTTCAGGAACCCCATCTCGGTAGAAGATGATGCGGGTAGGTTTGAAGCGGGTGGACTTGTAGAACTGGATGAGCAGCTCACGCACCATGTAGGATAAGTCTTCAATGATCTCTTGCCGTGGTCGCTGAACCCGCACAGTAGCACAGTAACGGCTGGGGTGGGCATCCATACTGCCTACCACCTGACAATCAAAGAGGCAGGATCAGCCCCAGAACCTCCATCTCCTCAACACTGTCAGGCTGTGGGTTTGTGGAAAGGCTTCTTAGCAAGAAAACTATGCAATCAAATGAGTAGGGTTTTAAATTCAATGAGGCCTCGTTTCAATCTCTGTTCTATCAACTCATGCAAAATTTACTTAATTCATCTGACCTTCTTTTTCTTCCTCTCAAATGGAAATAATACCACCTGCTTGCAGTCCTGTTGTGGTACACATAAAGCACCTTGCACAGGGCCTAGCACCAAGCACAGTAGGTACTTGATAACTTTGCTTTCCCTACTCCTTGCAGAGGGACATGTAAAGGTTTGGCACTACTAGCTCAAAGAGTGACCTCACCTAGCCACAAGTTTGTCTTTTTTTCAATTCAAGTATTAACCTACCCAAGAACTGTGGTGAAGAGTACTCTTGCAGGTGGTAGAAGTAACATTTTCAAAGGGGACAGTGGCCAGAGCCTAAGATGGATGGCCACAAGGAAAACAGGGATACACACAGTATAGGGTTTCCCTGCATTTAGCGAGATAAGCCCAGTCTGCCTAGAGAAATGTGAGGGTTGAGGAAAGAGAAGTGGGAAGGAAGGCCTGATCCCTTAGCAATTCAGACACCTCTATGGGACAGGGAGTAGAGAAGTCAGGAGAGGGATTGGAGAGACATCTAATCTACTAGGTGGATCAGGGGTAGGGATGGGGAAGAGGAAAGGACAGTCCCAGCAACTAAGTAACTCCCTTATAAGGGACTTCAGAGAAGTGATATAGTCACTCCCATATCCCAAAAGTGAGCATGGAGAGAGAGAGAGAAACTCAGACACAGAGCAAGAGTGATAAAGACTGGGCCAAGTCTCTGGCCAAAGCCTACACTCTCACTACCCTCTCTGGAAAAAAGACACCATACAGAGTTAGTTTTATGAAGATACCAAGGGAGTGGCTAATAGAGATGATCAGCTAAAAGGAAAAGATCTTATGAGTTGTCAGGCACCAGGGTTGAGGGAAGGAAATCACGTGTAGTCTTGGGGGCTCAGAGCTAAGAGAACTTTATGAGGAAGTTGGAGAGTATCACTCACTGCTGTGATAGAAGGTTTTTTCCCATCCCCTGCTGGAGGGTGTGTAACATCTGCTCCCAGGAAGATCACTGGCTGTTGAAAGACAGCAGAGCTGAACAAGGAAGAGAAAACAAACAGTGAGGAGTTGGGTATTCTCTTCCTGGTACCATCTAGCACTTTAGTCCTGGTCAGCGTCCTATCTTTTCATTGATCCCTAGGAGGGTACCTAGCTTGACACGGGCAAGTGGGCAACAGAGTTCATACCGCTGGTGTGGGACTAGGATGTTGTTTATGCCACCAAGTTTAACATTAATCTTCAGGCAGAGGTTGGACAGAGTCTGAGGCGAGGTCTTCACCACGTTCTTCACTTGCACACACTGTGTAGCCATTCCCAAGAGTGTATCTCCAACACGTTTCACCTCAGCTACGAGCAGGGAGAGAACTGATTAGTGCATTCAAGAAATACTCACTGAATTCATACTAGAGGTCAGGCAGTATATGAGGAGCTATGAGACACAATGGTGACCAGAAACACATGGGCTCTCTATTCTCACAGTGTTTACTATCTACCACTAATTTTAAAAATCATGAAGAGCATAACAATAATAAATGCTACAACAGAAAACTTCACGGAGCTATGAGAACATATAATAGGGGGCAATAACCTAGCCAGGAAAGGACTGAGTCAAGTAATGATTGAACTGAAATCTAAAGATAGAAAAGGACTTAGAAGAGAGAAGGAGTTTGGGAGAGAGCACTCCAGGCAGAGGGAACAGCATGCAAAAATGCACTTTGATAGGAGTCAACGGCATATATTTAAGAAACCGAAGAGCCAAAGTAACTAAAAACGAGATCAAAGGAACCATGATGTGAGAAAGAATGTGGTCGTTAGACTGATTCAGAGTAGCTTATATTAAGAAGGCAGTTGTTGAGATGGAGAGAAACAGATTCAAAAGATATTTAAGGGACTCAGAGAATATATATGTGAGTAAAGGAAAATAATTTTTATGGATAACTTCTAAGTTTCTGGCTTTTGTAACAGAATAGAGTATAAATTCTTTTTTGAGAGATTCTGAGTTTGAAGTGCTTTTTGGTCATCCCAGTGAAGCTATCAACCAGCAACTAGGTACAGTAGCTGGAAGCTCAAGAGTAGCCTGAAATGGACATACAAATTTGTGAGATATTTAAGTATAGGGAGTAAGTGAAGGCATGATCTTGATGAAACCACCAAGGAAGAGAACAGAGTGAAAAAAGAAGAGAGCTTAGACCTAAACAGGAAGAAGATCAGTCTGCAAAGAAGAAAAACCCAGAAAACTAGGAGGAAGATCAAGACGTTGTATTATGAATGCCAAGAGAAGAGAGACAGTGTTTCAAGAAAAAAACAAGTGTTCAACAGAGTCAAATGCTGCTAAGAAATCAGGCAAAATCAGGATCAGAAATGTTCTTTGCATTTAGTGATATCAAGGCAAAAAATAAATGCATAGAGGCAAAAACTATTTTGGTGATAAAAAGTACCAAGGAGGAAATGTAGGATCAATGATGGGTTTGGTACGTTTTCAATGGGAGAAGCTTGAGCATGTCTAAAAAGCTAATGGGATCATTTCTACTTTCAAGAGAGATGGAGCAGTTAGTGGCAAACCAGTACTTCTGCAGAGAACATTCAGAAAAGCCAGATAAAATAGAGAAATCATCTTTTTGAAGGCTGCAGAGAGGTGCTGAGACAACAAGAGCAGGAGCTAAAACTCCAGGGACAAGAGAATCTCACAGAGGTGAGCTATCTTCCGCAACTGCTTTTTACCCTGGGTACATTTCATGATTCTAGGTGTGGGCAGGAGGCTGAGATTCTAGGCTTTGCATCAGCAGAGGAACCACTGCCAGGGGAGAGAAAGCAATAGAGTTTCTGGTGGAGACAGACTAGTTCTAAATATGAAAGGTTAAAAAAAACATTTACAAGAAAACAGCCTGGTATGTTCATTGCCTTGAGATTTCTTAAACAGGACACAGAAAGTACTAACCATAAAGGAAAAATACTGATAAACTGGACTACATTAAAAATTTTAAATTTCTGTTCAACAAAATACCCCATTAAGCAAGTAAAACAGCAAGCCACAAAGCAGAGAAAATATGTGTAATACACATCCATATTAAATGAAGGAATTACAAAGAACACCTATAAATCAATAAGAAAAAAGTAGTTAACTCAATAAAAAAGGAAAAGATTGAGTAGGTACTTTACAAAAGAGGCTAGTGAAACAGCCAATAGACATATAAAGATACTCAACTTTATCAATCATCAGACAAATCAAATTAAAAACACAACACAGTATCATTAAATGCCCAGAAGAATGGCTAAAATGAAAGAGACAATACCAAGTTTGGTTAGGATATAAAGTATCTAGAATTCTCATACACTGCTGGCAGAAGTATAAATGTGTTCACTTAAATTCCCTCTGAGATATACACCCAATAAAAATAGTTATATATGTTCAAAGGATATGCACAAGAATGGTCACTGAAGCATTATTTACAATAGTAAAAACTGGAAACAACGCAAATATGTGCATTAACAGTGGAATGGATAAATACATATAAATTGTGTTATATTCATATAACAGAAAAACTGTAACTACAACTATGCAAACATGGATGAATCTCACAAAGATAATGTTGAGTGAAAGAAGCCAGAAACCAAAAAAAAGAACATATATGATTCCATTTATACAAAGTTCAAAGACAGGCAAAATTAATCTATGGTGTTAGAAGCCAGAATAATAGTAATTACCATTAATGGGGAGTTTTAGTGACTGGTAGCCTGGAGTAGTGGTAATGTTCTGCTACCAGAACTGGGTATTGGTTACCCTGCTGAGACACTTCGTGAAAATTCATTTAACTGAACACACAGGATTTCTACATGTACACTATACTTCAATAAAAAGTTTACATTAAAAAAAAGATGATAGTATCAATTTAGTGGAGAGGAAGGAATTAAAAATACTAAAGACAGGATGAGGTATGGTACCAGATCAGAGCTGGGCAAATATGACGCTGTCCTTCTACACTCTCAGGGCAACCACAATGCAACTGGATCTTGCTTTAATCATCACCTGGCCTCCCAGGAGGGAGGGTGAAGCATCTTTAGAAGAATATGACTGCTCCTCTTATCTGCTGGCTTAATTCCTAGGCAGATGGCCCCACTGTCCAAGTGGTATAATCAAGGAATGGCATGTAAGTCAAAGAAACCCAAGGTCTTAATCAAGGTATGAGACTGGAGAGAGATGTAACATTACTGAGCCCAGGGAAGGGAAAATCCTCTGAGCGAGCACTGCCTTCCCCAAGCATGCTACACTATACTCCCCAAGCAAGCCAAAACATTAGATTCTCCCTTTAATGGAGGGAACCAAAAACGTGGATAATTACTCAAGGCAGTTCTCCTAAAAAGCATGATTACTTGGGGGCCATCAATTTAAGACCCAAGAGAGAGAGGAATTGGAGGTCAACCAATATCCCTCTGTAAGTAATTATTGAGTATCATATTAGTGGATGGCTCTCCCTTAGGTGTATTTGTACAGAAGGAAGAAAGTTTCAGAGCAGATTCAGACCTACTCTATGCTGCAAAAATATCAAGTAAGGTAGTAACTGATCAGCAGCCTGATAAAATTTCTAAAGGAATCCAGAACGAGACAAGTTGTCGTCTAGATGGGGTGACAAGAGAAGGCTTTCAGGAATAAATATATTTAAACTGGGACTTGAAGGAAGGCAAGGTGAGGGATAAGAAGAGTACTTAGATATTTGAGGCAAAGGCAAATGATGTAAGCGAAACTAGAGACTGGAAAGCACAGACAAGGAATGAGCAGTTAGAGTACCTACTATGTGCCAAGTACTCTGTTAGATGCTGCTTTTTATATAATTAATTCATGAGGCTCAGAAAGGTTAGGTAATTTGCCTAATCCAGTAAACTGGCATAGCCAGGATTAGAATCCAGTCCAAGCTAATTCCAGAACAAGTGATTTTTCCAGTATGTGTGGCAAAGAGAACAATACAAGATAAAGCTGAAAAGGTTAAACTAAGATCAGGGCCCTTAAAAACTTTTATTTTGTGAAGGGTGACCAATGAAGGTTTTTTGGGGAGTATGGTCACAAAAGGTCTCATTCAATAACCTATTCAAGAAAGATTTGAGAAGAAATGTTAGAACTAAGTTGAGAAGTATGCGTGGAGAGCAAGGAATATATCTTAAGACCATAAAAAAAGAACGCTGGAAGCAAAGCAAAGAGAAGACAGACTGCCTCTAAAGTTTGGATGAAGGTACCCGGAAGCAACTGTGATGCCCAAGAACGAAAGAAAGAAGTAAAGAAAAGGGCTTAAGGTAGAAAGAGGAGAAGACGACAAGCAACTAAAGAGATGGTCCACCGAAACACTTTATAAGGGCAGAGGCTACATCTGTTTCACTCGCCAATGTACTCAGGATCTGGCACAGTGTTTCACACATAGTAGGTAATCAATAAATTCCTGTAGAAGTAAGAGAGAGAGGTCAAAGGGACAGATAGGAGCTGCAGAGAGGTCAAGGGTTGGATCAAGATTTTAATAATACATTATATGATAACAGTAGGTGATGACTGAAGCAACTGAAATGGATGAGAATTTCACTAGAATGTAAAGAGAAAAAAAGGGCAGAGTATAAAAATCTGGAAAATAGCAGGCATTCCTGGTAATGACACAAATAACTAAGGAGACAGGAGAAAACATCAAAAAGTCAAGAGAAAAGGACAACTGAGAAAGGTCATTGGTGACCCTTTGCAGAGGAGGTTTAGGACGGTAGAGGTAAGATAGATGAAAGAGGTGAAGGAGTAAGTGGCTGGTGAGGAAGTGGGTGTAGAAAATGCAGAGAACTCACTCAAAAAGTCTGAGGAAGAAAAATAAGAGGGGCCAGCCCCATGGTCAAGTGGTTAAGTTCACGCACTTGCTTCAGAGGCCCAGGGTTTTGCTGGTTCGGATCCTGGGCGCGGACATGGCACTGTTCATCAAGCCATGCTGAGGCGGCATCCCACATGCCACAACTAGAAGGACCCACAACTGAAAATATACAATTATGTACCGGGGGGCTTTGGGGAGAAAAAGGAAAAACAAAATCTTTAAAAAAAAACCCAAGAAAATAAGACAAAAGCTAAAGTTGGTAATGTGCTCTAAGATGAGGAATCTGAAGATGTTTGAGGTTAAAGGGTATGAAGATCCAAAGGTAGTAGGATGGGAGGGGAACAAGAGCATACACAGGCTGAGCAAGGTAAGAGGAGGGACATCTCTTCCTTCAAAGCAGGAGAGATGGAGAGGGAAAAGAGAGTAAGAAAAGTACTGAGCCAGAGATGTATACAGTCATTTCTATTCTGAAAAGAGAGAGAGAGAGAAAACTTCTCGCAAAGTCCAAGTCATTCCCAGGCAATGGAACACTAACAGAACTACCACAAACTCTGTTTGGGTGTGCTACACAATGTCCTGATAGATAACGCACTCCTAAGGATAGGAATCTCGACTGACCCATTTCTGTATCTGGACCAGCTCAGCCTGGCATAAAGACCAGCACGCAGAGGACTCCAATAAATGTTACTGAGAGGCAGTGTGAACAGCTAAGCAGGACCTGGGATGACTCAACGGCTCATACAGGCTGATATTTTTCCAGTAAGAGGAGCACTGACATTAAGAAACAGCTCTGGCTAGAACCAAGAATCCACCCTGAGTCCTCCCTAGGAGCCTCCAGGGAGCTAGCCTGAGAAGAGTCCTATCACCATTATCACTGTCCCAAGAGAACTGTACCATACACTGGCGTCTTCCCTGGCAGGATGACGATAATGAGTTGCAGCCCTGAGTAGGTGTTCTTGAGATGCCGGAACATGGGCTCCACGCTGTCTGCCCCCTGTGCATATTTGCAGAAGCAAGGCTGGCCCTGGATGGGCATCCCTGCATCCTTGGAAATCTTCCGCAGCTGGTCTGTGAAGTTCCTGCAGCACAAGTATGGTCATGACAGGAGGCAGTAAGTCCCACATTAATACATCTGACCAAGTGCCTCCATCTTAGGTACCTAACACTATGACGGGCACTGAGAGATTCTAAGAGGAATGAGATATAATAACAGCTAGCGTAAAAAATACATTTATAGTTGAATAGGACAAGATAGGGCTTGCTAAGTGTTCAATGGTACAAGCAGAGAGCTGAGGGAGCCCAAAGAAGGGACCTGGGGGAATTCTCAGAGTCCCCACCTTGTCTCACTCAAGCAGCTGATTCCTGTGCTCTGTTATAAGTCCATAGCAATAGGCAGATGCCCAAGAGGAAGGCCTCTTTGCTCAGATTAAAATAAATAAAGTTCTAACAGTGATAGAAGCACAGGAGATGCTCAGTAAAAATGAGCTCCCTCCTCCCTTAGTGGTTCTTTGAAGCCTGAGAGCAAACAATTAAACAAGCTTTTTTCCTTTAGCTTTAGGGCTTTATCCTAGGAAAGGAAGAAAAAGTTGGAAGAGGGCACACAGGGAATAGATTAAAAATCAAGCTACATAAATATGACAGACTAAAATGAGCAGCAGGAAATTTAATTTGTGAAAATCCTGCATTTAGATTAAAAGCAATAATGTACAAATAAAGAACAAAAGCAATTGTTTAGGGATGTCATTATATAGCATATAAATATCAATAAGATAGATTCAAAAGCCTATGTATTATTTTTTTCACATATTTAGTAAAAAAAAAACACAAGAAAGCTAAATACAGTATGCTCCTGTTATGTAAAATTTTAAATCATTTATATACATATAGGTATATAAAAATACGTAAATTGGATATAACAATTCAAGACAGTGGCTGCATCAGAAGGGAGGAATGGGACTAGGATGGAGGATATAAAGGAACGTCAAGTTTATCTGTAATATTTTATTTACTTTTTAAAAAAGAACAAATATGACAAAACTCTGGATTATGGATACATGGGTGTTTACCATATTATTCTGTATTTTTTAATTTTTCAAAATAAATGTTAGAATAAAAAAATACAACCTAACCATTATTTCATGTAAATCAGAGCCAGGGCTCTGATGGACAACTAACAGTATTTCTTCCACTTCTCTGCCTTGTATACAACTGCAGTGTAGCTACTAAAAAAGCCAATGTGTTACTAGATTCCATTAATAAGTGGGTCTCTAGTTCAAGGAAAGTGGTATTCCCAATTTTTTCTCTACTACCAGATCACACCTGGGATATTGTGTCCAGTGCTGGGGGCCACAAAATGTTGAAAGAAGTCGAGGATGAGGAAGGTCTTGAAATTCTGTCCTAAAAGTGATCTAGCCAAGGTAACGGGGCCTCTTTAGGAAGAAGAAAAATTCTGAGGGTTGACCCTAGGACTCCCTCATCCAGCCCCTATTACCAATTTCGCCACCTCCACAGCCACCTTCATCTCTTCCCCCTGTCTCAGTGGAAAGGATGCCTTTTCCTGTGCTCTGGATCCCATCCCCTCATACACATTTAGGAACTTTTCTCTATTTCCTTTCCAGGATCTCTGAGTTCTATTTTCAGCCTTTGTTCACTATGCACATTCTCCCTGGACAATCTCATCCACTGCCATAGCTGAAGACTCCCAAATCTTAACCTTTAGCCCAGAACCACACATCCAACTGGGTACCACTGACCCAGGTGTACAAGTCACATTCTTACCCCTTGCATCTAGGGATAACTGGGAGAAGGGGATGTCTGATGAACTAACTCCTTCCAATTCTGAGATTCTAGGTTTATCAGTTTCTGTACTCCCAAATATCCAAAACAACGGATTGTGTCTCAAAAGAACTGGACAGGAGAAGGACATGGAAATAAGAGAGAAGCACACAGAGAACAGAGTTACCAACAAAGTGACACAAAGGCAGAGAGTCGGGAGCCTTTCCAATACCGCTAAGGGCCAGCCCTGCAATGCTAAGCCAAGGCTAGGAGCAGCCTGGCCTGAGCGGTGCTAAAATCCCAAGAACCCAGGAAAAGAGACAAGAGGAACCCATTTAAGAGAAACTATAATTGTGAGGGTGGTAGTTGTATATCTGTGAAGGGAGAGAAGAGAAGGGGGGGCAGGGCAGCCCGAGTCCCCACATTCATCAGGGGTTGCTGTAACTAATCCTTATGAAAATCCAAAGGTCGACTGAACCGACTAGGGCACACATCACTATTATCCTCGTCACTGCCCAATGTGCTCAGCTCCACCCACTCTTCCTCAGCCCCAGAGTGTACTGACTCTATTCCAGATCCAGAGAAAATTAGAAGGCGCCACTTCAAAATACTGTAGGAACTACCAAACTGTACACTTTAAATTGGTGAATTCTGTGGTATTTCAAATAAATCTCAATAAAGCTGTTAAAAAAAAAACGATTACAGGGGAAGGGTCCGTGACTTCTTTACCTATTCATTCACTCACTCAAGACCAATCCTCCCCTAACTTGTTCCTCTAAATCATTTGGCTATATCACTTCCTTCAGTGCTGTCATCTACTCTCAGAGGCTCAGCCACAGGTGACTGAGGCCTTTACAAATCATGTTCACCTAATTCAGGTCACTTGAACCTGACTGAACAAATTGCGTGCACAGGAGAGGACAGCTCAGAGAACCAGCTGAACTTTTGTTTCCAGTTAGGAATACAAGCTTCAAAGCATCAGATCTGACTCAATTCAAACTCTGACACTTTCTTGATATGAAAACCTTGCACAAATTACTTAACCTCTTTGAGCCTCAGTCTCCTGAAAATGGAAATACCACCACCTACTGTGAAGATGAAATGAAAGAACATAAAATTAGGTACTACGTTGGCATAAACGTTAATAGTCATCACTACTACTATTTACTATCAGTGTTAATAATTATAACAATAAAATAATTCAGGCCTCCCTTCAGAGATTCATGCCCTGAAGTCATCATCTCTGACACAGATACGGCTCCTCATCAAGACTCCTGACCACAGATAGACAGAGAAGGAACAGACAGAAGTTGGAGCCAGACAGTATAAGGAGGCAGAGTCAAAAGTCACAGAAAGAGCAGACTACAAATTAAATTTTGGCCCCTTGAGGTTAAGGGAAGGTAGGCAGCTCTAGGGTCCTTCCCACCGTTCCACCCACACACCCAACCCTCCTTACTTGAGCACCTCTTCTCGACACTGTTTTTGGGGTGCGAAGCAGGCGATGGCCCAGACTTTGATCTCAATCCCATTGTAGAACTGTTTCCCTCGCATGTCCCAGACACCCTGATTTGGTGTGGCAATGGCCCGGTTCTGGGGATAGGCAGAGGGGGTGCCCAGGTGAGCCTCAATAGAGCCAGGTGGGTAGGGGAGCAAAAGTCCCAGGCTATACAACCCAACCTCCCCGCCATATGCCCAAGAGATGTTGTCTGGCCCTGACCCTGCTCACCCGGCCGCCGTACTGCAAGATGGGCGCCGGCAGCACTCGTCCCGTCACCTCCGTCATGTCATCCTTTACTTTGATCCCAAATTCCTGAATGTAGGGATCTAGGTTGTAGCTGGCATTCTTCATCTGCAAGACAAAAGAAGGGGAGCTCAGCAGAGCAGCAGCTTGGCAATACTGCTCACCCTCTGGGTCCCAAGGAGAAAGCCCTGAAGAGCAGCTGGGGCTGGCAAGGAATAGCCCTAAAAAAGGGGGTAAAGTGGAAGATGAGGTAAGTGGGAGTAGATAACACAGGGAAGTAATACAGGAGGGAAAAAGAGATAGGAAGCAAAGTACTACAGAATCAAGAAGCGAGAGCAGTTCTAGGAGTCCCAGGCAGCAAATCCAGGCTTGTGTTCTCCTGAGGGTCCTGCCAAGGCAGAAAAGCATCTATGCTACCAGGGGCCCCCATGACTGAGCAACCAAGCATACATTTCTCTGCAGCCCCACTGACCAGGCGGCTGATCTCCTCCTGTCTGTCTGGGGCCGACCTAGCTGTAGCCTTTATCATGGTCGAAGTCTGGTTGTCGGTCAGCTTCTTAATGCAGCGCTGCCCAGCCACAATGTTACAGACCTGAGGAAACGAGAAGGACAGGTAGCTCTGGCTTGAGTACAGTCCACCTTGTACCTAAAGCCCCACAGTAAGGGAAGAGAC
Source organism: Equus asinus (assembly GCF_041296235.1). Lineage (NCBI taxonomy): Eukaryota > Metazoa > Chordata > Mammalia > Perissodactyla > Equidae > Equus > Equus asinus. The sequence goes on from NC_091794.1 coordinate 86,587,677, forward strand.
TTTGGCCGTCAGCCCTGTGAAGGGAACTGCAAAATCCCTTTTGCATAGACAAGCATGTTAGAAAACATCCATGTGTAATACAAAAGGCAATATAGCCACTTTGTGATTAAGAGCTTGGGATCCAGAGCCAGATATGGGCTCAGGTCTCATATGTTAAACAGGGAGAATATTAGCAATCTCATAGAGTTGCTTGGAGAATAAACAAAATAAAGCACTTAAAGGACTGAGTACAGTTCTAGAGCACAGTAAATACTCAATAAATTGTAGCATAAAGGACCCAGTATAGAGCTCTTCTGACTACTAAAAAACTCAATATAAACAAACTGGATTCCTAAGGTAGTAGGCAGCTCTCCAATGGTGACAGGCAGTAAGATGCTTCATCTCACAATCCACCAGGAGATTAGAGATGGCTCTTAATTCTTGAGCCCTAGCCTACAGGTGATCACTGAGATCCTAGAGAAATCAGTGTCTCTGTTGGCTGACAGTGTCCTCTGTTGATGTGAGGATGCAGTTCCTCCGTTTTGGGCACAACAGAACACAACGGAGATGAGAAAAGACTTTCTGGTGATATACAAGACTTCCATTCCCCAATATACTATATTCTGGATGCCGTGAACAGGAAGTCTTTTCGCAGAGTAGAGAGAGCCAGTAGATTTGGAAGACTTGAGTTTGAAGCCCAGCTTTGCCATTTCTAGGTGATGTTATCTTGGGCAGATCTCTTAACCACTCTGAGACTCTGCTTCTCTAATTTCAGTCACAGGAAAAAATACTAGCTGTCTCATGAAGTTGTAGTGAAGATTTAGACAAAATGAAATATATAACTTGCTCCCAAAGGTCCAACATTCTGGAAGTACTGGTTCTCTTCCTAATTTCCAGAGTTCATGCTGAATTATGGTAGGGAACGCCAGGACAAGGTCACCTGCCTTTAAACTCCATTTCCCAAAGAATGCACAAATTAGTCAATTCACTTAATGAAAATCCAGAATTGTTAAAATTTGTGAGGTTGCTCTCGTGAAGGCACCTTAAAGTTGTAGCACTCTCTACAGATGATTTCAGCTACAGAACCAACACTAGGAAAAAGACTAAAGCAGGGATGTAGAGAAACTGGAACCCTTGTGCATTGCTGATGGGAACGTAAAATGGTACAGCTGCTGTGGAAAACAGTATGGTGATTCCTCAAAAAATTAAACACAGAATTACCATATGATCCAGTAATTCCACTTCTGGGTATGTACTAAAAAGAGGTGACAGCAGGGACTAGAACAAATACTTGTACACCTGTATTCATAGCCGCATTACTCACAACAGCTAAAAGGTAGAAGTAACCCAAATGTCCGTAAATGAAGGAATGGACAAACAAAATGCAGTGTATACACACAACGGAATATTACTCAGCCTTAAAAAGGAAGGAAATTCCGACATATGCTATAACATAGATGAACCCTGAATACATTATGCTAAGTGAAATAGGCCAGTCAAACAAGGTCACATTATATAACTCCATTTATATGAAATGTCCAGAACAGATAAATCCATAGACAGAAGTAGATTAGTAGTTACTAGGGGCTGGTAGTGGAGTTGCAGGGGAGAAGGAATAGTAAGTAACTGCTAATGGATATGGGCTTTCTTCTGGGGATGAGGAAAATGTTTTAGAATCAGGTAGTGGTGATGGTTGCACAACTCTGTGAATAGACTAAACACCAATGAACTGTACATTTTACCAGAGTGAATTTTATGGTAAGTGAATTACATCTTGATCAAGCTATTCTAACAACAACAAAAACTCCCACCTGAATACAACAGCCTACATAATTTGACCCTGCACCTCTCTCCAAAATCACCTCCTATTTTTCCCCCCATACACCACAGGCCAGCCACTATGGCCTCTGTCTATCTATCAAAAAGATCCACGTCCCCTGCTGCTTGAGAGCCTTTGTACTTGCTATTTACTTCCTGCCTGGAAGGCTCTTCTCTCAGGTTGCTACAAGGTTGGTTCTATCCCATAATTTGGGACTCAGCTCAAATGTCTCCTAAAAGAGAACTTCCCTGACCACAATAACTAAAGTAGCTCTCCAACTCCCTCCAACCTTACTTCTATCCCCTTAGCCTGTTTTATTATTCTTAGAGCACTCAGCACCATCTGAAAACTATCTTTATTAATTATTGTCTATCTCCCCCTTCTAGAATGCAAGCCCCATGACAGCAGGGACCTTGTCTGTCCTGTTAATCTCTACATTCCCAGCACATAAAAAAAGTAGTATATGACACATTATTAGGAGCTCATTAAATATTTGTTAAATAAACAACAGTAAAAATCAAATATAACTCATTATATAAATTATTCACCTTGGAAATTATTGTTTAAACAGAAGGAATGTTAATTTACTAACAAATCTCAGCTTGTAGTAGCTATTACCTAAAGCCTATCTACTTAGCTGAGATTGTCCCTAAAGACTTCTGTTTACACCTCAGAGTATATATTGCCTTCATCCCACTTTCTGTGCATCAGTAGCTACTAAGTCAGTCAGAGTTCTTGCGTTTTGGGATCTCTTCTCCCTTCAGCCTAATTCCCTCTGGTTAGTTCTGAAATTCAGGAAGCTCACAGAAGGCTTGAGCTTTGGTCCCAGCTATCTGACTCCTGCTGCTGAAACAGAGTAAGACGGTCTAGGCTAGTGCTTCTCCAACTTTAATGTTGAATCCTCTTTGGATTCTGTTAAAAGACAGATTCTGATTCAGTAGGTCTAGGTGGAACCTGAGACTCTGCATCTCAAACAAGTTCCCAGGTAATGCCTATGCTGTCGGTCCACTGACCATACTCTGAGTAACACTGGACTAGACAATGAAACAGTTAGAAGCCGTTTCTCATTAGCTATTTTGGCTAATGTATACCAAACCAAATACAGCCCAATGTTTCTGCATTTGTATTCTATGACTTAAATAGCATTACTATTTTTTCCTTAATTGCAGGATTTCAAAGGTCTGCTGAAGCATAAGAATATGACATATCTTGGGGCTAAAACTTTTTCAAAAGGAAAACATTGATCACTGGGGAAATAGGATTCCTGTTATAGGTAACATTCATCTCCATTTTCTGTAAAATAAAGTACACTTGTATCTCTAGGTCATTTAGGATCCCCAGCTCCAGAGGGAAAGAAAAATTAAGAGGACATGAGTGTGGGTATCTGAAGTCTCTGTCTGAACAAACTAATTATTTATTAAACAGTAAATACAGGTTTCACCTCTCCCTGGCAGTCCTGAAAGAACATGAAAGCAGGATGGGGGACAAGGAAAAAACTTTGCAGGTAAGAATGAGGCCTCCATCTCACAGAATGACCTCATACCTCTCAGAATGTCAATTTTCCAAACTTCAAAATGAGGATGAGAGACTATGAATGGAAGAACAGACCTCTGAGGATCAGTATGGAGGTACAATGCTTGTTCCCCAGCCCAGCTATTACTAAGCAGCCTCACCTCTAGGGGCAGGTAGGTATGCTTTTGTTCCTGGCCAACTTGCAGGCAGGGCAGGTGGGGATACTTGAGCTGAAGGTTATATTTCTGCTTGAAATACTGTGCCACTGTGCACTCCACAGTCTGTCCACTCTCCAGCTGCAAGGGAAATCTGTTTGGGGAAAGAGAAGAGGTCATAGCCCTGCATTAAATCCCATCTCTCCAGACCCACAACCATGGGAAGCCAAGACTTGGCTTCACCCCTATCCAGCCTCTTTGAGCACTGCCACTCACAGGAAAGCAGGCAATACAGGGCTCCAAGAGTGAAGCCAAAGATTTGAGAGGCAAGTTCCACAATGGTCGCGACCATATCTCACCCATCTACATTTCTAGTGTTGAGCATAAAGTAGGCACTCATAATCCAGTACAGTCTGAGATCAAGAAGGTGGATGGGATCAGTGACAGCTTCCCCAAGGTCTAGCCCAGGAGCCCAGCTTTCTTTTTCAGGAGGAAGAATAAGTTGAGAGCAATTCTAACATCTACAGAACCAAGACAGGAGTCAAAGGAAGATGCCTGCTCTATAGTAAAGGCCCAAGGAAGAAAGGTGGAGACCAAGAAGGCAAGAATGGTAGGGAGAATATCTATGGATCTAGGAAGATTGCAGAAGGGATGCCAAATTCCCACAGCTAATCTTTGAAAACAGGGCTCATCCTCAGGGTGAGTGTTCAGGGTCGGGGGAGGAGTGAAGGGAACGTGTTGAAATCTCAGCCTCCTTTCACCAATGGTATGCCTTAGCAGCCCTGTTAACTTACGTCTGATGGCTGGCAGGGCGGCGGGTAACATTACACACGCGGTATTTCCTCTTCATCTGTCCACAGTGGGTCACTTCCACCTTCAGGCCTGGGATACACACACTGCTTGTCAGGGTTGAAAAAAGTTGCTCATGTGCCCAGGCTTGGCCTCTCCCCTGAATATATCCCAAGGGGATTTCCTTTTAGGACTAAAGAGACAGTAGCACCATTTCCCTTCCCAACCTGGTTGGGTCCTCACCCTTGATCTCCTTGGTGAAGCGCACACGCTGAGAGTCTGTGAGGGGCTTGGGCTGCTCATCTATGTTCCTGATGTCCAGCACCTCACACATGAACTCAATCACCGGCTGAGCCTTGTAGAAGGCAGTGGCTGAGACTGTGGGGACAGGGTAGGTACAGCTCAGCTCAGGTTCTGTCTTCCAGAATAAACAGAGGTACTGCTCTTTACACCCTCTTCCTTATAGGGTATTGGGATGGGGGAGGGGTCCCAGGGCTATAGGGATTAGACTAGGAGTATGGTTACAGAGCTGGGAGGGATGAGGCTGGGAGTGTGGTCACTGGACTCAGGGTGCCCCTGGCTCCATAGCTCTCCCCACTCACCATCAATGTTGAGCATCATCTTCCACATGGCAGGGCGCACAGACTGGTGAAAGCCGAACCAGACCTCGCGCCCACCCCCCAGCGGGTGGTAGTAGCCCTCAGGCGGTGAGAAGAAGGAGCGGCCCACGGGGGTGTACCTGGCAGGGACAGGCAGAGAACTGGTCCCTCGGGCACAGGCCCCCACCCTGTGAGGCATCCTGGGCACGGAGGAGCCCTGGCCTGGAAGGCAGGACACCAGGGCTTTAATTCCAGCTCTGATCCTTTACTAGTTGTGTGACTGACCTTGTGCAAGTCTCTACTCTTTCTCTGCCCTGCAGGGACAAATGGGGTGAAGTCCAAAGATATCTAAAAGGGACAGGGCCAAGGCTTTAAACCATCTAAATGTTTATGCACACTTGCCTGGATATGGTAGGGCTTCAAATAATTTTTTATTTGGAAAGCACACTGTGAGACCTTAATATGTGCTCATTCCCCTCCTCCCCACATAACATTCTGCCACCACTAGTAGCCCAGATACTAACTACACCCAGTACCTCATGGATGCCAGGTGCCTCATGGCCACATCCAGGGCTTGTACAGACTCCAGGGGAACAGGGATCTGGCCACTGACCAGGGCCTCATGCAGCATGCGCCAGCTCACAATGGCTAGCCACTTGATGGAGACCTTGAAGATTCGATCCTTCCCTTCCCCAGGGATTGTCACCTCAAAGTCAACCTTTGGGAGAGAGAAAGAGGTGAAGGACTGCCAATACTTTCCCACAGTCCAACATTCTTTGCCCTGCCCCAACTGTCCCCCAACCCATAGACTGGCCAAGAACCTGCTCCTTAAGCTGATAGGAGATTATAATGAAGACTTCAGAGTAAATCCAGCCCCTTAGTCTCCAGCCACCTTGGCTCGGGGCTTCTGTCTCTCTCAACCACACCTAGCAGGAAGTCCTTTAGGTCTATTTTAAGTCTAATCTCAGTCAACTTGGGGCAGGTACAGACATATAGTAGACTAAATAAACATCAGTATCTACCCACCCCTCACCCTAAAACACACTTTCTTTGCACAAAAGATGAAAGGGATCTCTACACAGCCAAACTCCAAACAGGGTTACAGGAGATCTGTCCCAACCCAGACCCCTGACACAGGTCTAGCCTGACTCCCAACCTTACCCGTTCGTTGCCAATGGGCAGTGCCGTGACAGTGTAAATGTTCTTCTTTCCATCATACACGGGTTTGCGATCACCAAAGATCTGAGGCTTGAAATGCTGGACCATGTATTCCACCACTTCCCTGTGGGGGATAGGAGCGGCCTGTGGAAGCTGAGAGACTACCACTTCAAGCTTTTGGAAGTAATTCGAAGTCCAGGCAATGTCCCATCTACTACTTTCTGTCCTAGCATCTACACTAATCTCATCTACTCTATGGTAATGCTTCTCAAACTTAAACGTTCATATGAATTACCTGGAGATCTTATTAAAATGCAGATTCTGATTCAGTCAGACTAAAGCAAAGCCTGAAATTCTACATTTCTAACATGCCAGCAGGTGATGCTTCTGGTCCTCAGATCACCAAGGCTCTAAAGAACCTGAAAGAGTGGGTAAGAGTGCCTTCTGATCAGAAGGGGAAGCTGAGGGAAGAAGGGCTTAATCCCAGGGTCTATCCAGAAGCAGAATCCAGGCTACTCCAATCCCCAAACTGATAAGCAAAAAAAGTAGATGGGGAGATCTGAATTGGAATAAGAATAAACTGTGGAAGAAGAACCTCACCTCTTTCATCTCTCTGAGGTCCTTAGCCCCACCACCCCATTTTCTCTCCATTATCATCTCTTTCTTGATTTCACTTCCTGTCCCTTGCCACTTACTTAGATCTCAGAGTATCCATTTAACCTTCAAAATTCCAGCCCATCCAACTATCTGACTTCTTCACTTTTTTAAACCAAAGCTCTTGAATACTACTAGATAAAAAGACTGTAAACACATAGTTTCAATCCCAGTTAGGCTTCAATGCTGCCTAGCAATCTTTTTCATGTCCCTGATCACTTCCATCCCTCATAGACTGTGTCAAACCTTCTCAACTACCCTCTAATTCTAGAACCTATTCCTACTTCCTATTAAAAAGTAACTCTAATAACTCTGAAAAGAGTAAAGCAGAGTAGGCAAAGCCATTCTCAAGTGCCCAAATAAACATATTTATATACGCACGCCTCTTCTCCTCTTTCTTTCCTCTCACACTTGAAATGTCCCTTCCATATATAATTTTTAAACATATGAAAATATGTTCACTTTCACTCATTAGAGAAACAATTTAAAATTAGACCAAGATATAATTTACTACTTATCAGAATGTCAAAGATCAAAAAACCCAATATATTGGATTGGTGCAGATATGGGGAAGAGAGACTCTGTTACCTTGCTGATGGGGTATAAACTGGTACAACTTAGTGTAAAAAAAAAAAAAGCAATATTTCAAAATTTTTAAATGTATTGTGCCAGCAATTCCACTCCTAGGAATTTATCCTACAGATGCACTCACATTTGAGTGCAAAAATGTATCTATATTTAACAATATTCAACACAGTTTCATTTTTGTAGCAAAAGTTTAGACTCAACCTAAATGTTTCTCAATAGACTTATTAAATAAGGTATAATACATCCACTTGATAAAACACCTACAGAACGATGCAAAGGAATGAAGCAAGTATGTACTTGATATGTATTATTTTCCAAAACATATTGTCCAGTGGAAAAACGCAAGGTGCAGAACAAGGTATACAGTGTTCTATATTCTGTGCATTTCAAAAAATGTTCTATATAAATATATGCTTACAAATGCACAGAAAAATATCTGGAAGCATACTCAAGACCAATGAATGCCTCCAGGAAAAGGGACTAGGGGACTTTAGACCAAGGTAATAGAAGACATTTTTCATGCTACTCTTTTTGCAACATTTTAATTTTTTACATCGTACATATATAGTTGTTAAATAATAATAAAATAAATTAATTGTAAAAAGAAATACTGCTTCTTCTAAGGCTAATCCCTCCAAGTGTGTATCCTGTAATGTCCTCCAGCCTTAGTAATGACATCCCACTCATTCCTCCCATCTCCGTCCTATACCTTTAACCTCTCCTTCTCCACTAGCTCCTTCTCCTCAGTTTATAAATATATCCATGTCTCATTCTTAAAAACTTTTCATTCACTCATTTCAACAAATATTGAAATGTACCAGGCACTGTACTTGACCCCCATAGTCCTCTTGAGCCAATATATTCCCTCTTTCCCTGCACTTCACTGTTCAGCTATCTGTTCTCACTATCCCTACCACATTACCTTCCACTTATTCCTTAACTCACTGTAGTTAGATTACTAGCCCAACTACTCTACTGAAACTGCCCTGGCAAAAGGCATCAATTATCTCATAACAGCCAAATCCAATGATATTATTCAACATTTACCTTAACTGGAATATCCTCCCCCAAAACTTTCTTCAATTTGGTGATACCATCCTCTACTAGTTTTCCTTTTACCTCTCTGGATCCTCTTTTAAGGTTCTGAGACCCAAGAAAGTGAAGACTCCTGGACTTGGTGGCTTAGATGTGTATCACTTACCGGTTGACTCTTCGAGGACACTTATCTGGCTTGATATCCACCTCGTAGTGGTAGACGTCAATCTTAGGGATGTCCACCTCAAAGTAGTTGGCCAGGAGCTTGATTGGTTTCCCCACAGTGCCAATGCCAGGTCGGCGAGGTGCCTGGAACACCTGCTGCAGGGGGGGCAGGTAGGCGCCCGCAGCTAAAAGACAAAGAGGCTGGTGAGGGTAGAGTCTGGCAATCTCCTTACCACTTCGATAAGAGAATGCACAGGCCTTCCAGAACAGGAGCAGGAGAGTGTAGGGGAAGCCTCTTTCCTGCCAACCCAACCCAATCGAGGGTTTCCAATGGCTCAGACAACCCAGGCTCACTTTTTTTTTTTAAATCTCTCTCCAGTTAGGAAAATTCCCCTTGCTGTCTATCTTAAGTTCATCAAGTGAATATGTAATAAGTTCCTATTACACGTTACGTAGAGGGCTAAATCTGGCTCCCAGTAACAACTCTTTCTTCCTTCTACTAGATTAACACACCTGCCTCTACCAGGTATCTAGCAGACCAAGAATGCCCTATTCTCTGCCAGCCAGATGCTCACTTGAATCATCACCATCCTGAACACAAAATAGCATCATCTTAATGCTCCTCTGCAGTGTAGGCATGAATAAGATCCAAAAGAAGCCAGATTTGGGAGAAATAACAGGGACATTGTTTGATAAAGGATTAAGGGAACTAAATGGCTGAAGTTTGAAAGACAGAAAAGGAAAAATGGCTAAAAAGAAGAGAGTTTAGAGACTAAGGAAAGGAGAGAGGCTGAAATAGAGAGCTGGTGAAGAGCCCAGAACTGGAGACCACAGTAGGAAAAGGCTTGAACTGGCAAAGAGGAGAGGCTGGAGTTAGCAGCCGGGGCAAGACAGGTTAATACTGGGAGCTTGAGAAAGAAAGTTGCGATTGGGGAGACAATAAAGAAAAATTCAAAAGAAGAAAAAGCTAGGGAATGAAGACAGGCTGAATATAGGAGACTGAGGCAGGAGTGGGATAGAGCAGAGAACTTGTGAAGGAGAGGCAGCCATCAGCACACTGGAGAAGGAAGAGATGCTGGCTCTGGGAAGGAGAACACAAGATTCTCCCCAGGGCCCACAGCTCCTTGCACACAGAGGGCCCAGACAGTAGCAGAAAGGATCAATTTCAAGACAGAGGGGACTCTTGGCAAAGGGCTAGGGCAGAGCCAGATCCCACTACTTTCTCCTCTCTTGCCACCAGCCTGACTGCTGCCCCTACTTTTATTTTCTAGCTTGAGGGGAAAGGAGGAAAAAGGGAAACTGCCTAAGAGAAGCCTTTGTCCACAGCTACCATTGTCCTTGCCAGAGGAGGACCAGCCCAGGTGGGAGGGGAGAGGAATAAACCAGCACAGAACCTCCCATCACTAGAGCTCTGCTTTCACGGTCAGCCAGGCTGGGGGGATGGGGCATATCCTCAGCTGGGGGGGTCAGGAAGAGGTCAGAACCATTCACGGGAGGGGCACGCTTCCCAGAGCTAAGCTGCTGTGTCTCCTAACCACCTGTCAAGCCCAGCCCAGCCTGGGGGAAAAACCTTCAGGACTCAGCTACACCGGGAACTAAAAGCCTAACTATGAGCACCTGGCCGCCGCCTACCCCAGCATGAGCTAGACAAAAACTGCACACAAACCATAGACAGACACATACATAGTGGGAACACATTCCTGTCATACACATCCAAACACACACTTAGACCTAGACAGTGTATCTTTATACACATACCCCTCACTACCTTAGATTGCGAGTTCTTCAAAGGCAGACACTTGTATCTGCCTTGGTCAGTGCTTAATCTCCAGTGCCTGGTATACAGGAGGTGTTCAATATACAGATATTAAATGAGTGAACAAAACAGATTCACAGACACACCACAAAGAACACACAAGCATACAGAGCACACAAACACACGAAGACCTGCAAACTGCTCACGAACAATTATAAACCCTACAAACATGCACCCTGGTGGATGTAGCTCGTAAGAGACACCCTTCCCCTCCCCAAGTTCTTACATTCCATTCACCTTCTTAGTCTCCCAGGCTGAATAATCATTTGGAGCCTTGGGAGAAAGACATCCCTTAGAGCTAGGGGCTGGGTAAAAATGATGGGGGATGGGACAGACACTCTAGCCTCAAAGCCTTCTCTTCCCCAGAAATAGGACTACACACCAGACTTAGCCTTAGGCACCCTCCACTCCAAGGAGGCTTTAGGAAAACAGGAGAATGCCTACCCTCCCCTTCATCCCCAAACTAAGGAAGGCAGGAGGAAGGGAGAACCTCTCTCCCACCCCATCCCCCTGCAAGCCTTACAGCTGTACGAAGTTCCCCCCAACCCAACCCTGCCCCCAGCTTTTAGTCTGAGAAAGGGAGGCACTTCCCTTCAGACCCAGACAGGGACAGACGGCCACTTTGTGATGCAGATGAGGGCCCCAGCACCGAGGACAAAGCTTGGGCCTTGGGGGAAAGGGGCGGGGCCCTTCCCTGCAGACAAAAGCAAGGAGGGAGGAGCCATGAAAAGGACACTCCCCCTCCCCCATCCCCAACTAGCCCTGAGAAGCAAAAGTAACAGAGCTGAAGGGATTCCTTCCCTGCAGTTCTGAGGCCCACATACCTCCCAAGGAGCCAGACCGCCTATTCAAAAGACAAACTTAAGGCTGGGTTAGCTGTCCAGTAAGAAAAGACTAAGAGGCCAATCTCTCCAAAAAGAATGTCCACACAAGAGTATACACAAATTATTCAATATCAACATATGTGCTTAACCATTTATGTTCACACTAGAATGTCATTCAATTCAATTAATAAACATGTACTTCGTGTCAGGGACTAGACACTCGCTGTTGCCATAGATAAATCAGACACTACTCTCTCTTCCGAGAGCCCCAGTCCAGTATATGTGCTTGGAACATGTCTAAGCAGAGAGGAATACCTGGCCCAGTGAAGTCAGCAACAATACCTTAGTTTTGTATATTGTATCTTCCAACTTCCAAGAGAACAAGCTGGGCCTAGGAAAGAGGCAGTTTTGGGGTCCCTCTATACACAGCTTCCAGAATGAATTTCAATTTACACCCTTTGACGAGGCAAAGCCTGTCCCACTAGGTTACAGTCAACTCCAGATACCAGGCTCTAGTCCCTTCTCTGGAAGTTTAATTCTTCTAACAAAAAAAAAAAGTCAATTTTTCCATCACTCCAGAGCCCATTAGGAATTCATGGGTGCCAGCTCTCAGCAATCCATCTGGACCGCTATGACTTACTCCTACTCTAGTCCACAGGTTGCTGCACATCCTCTCCAGCCTAGAAATCCAGGAGAGTTCCTGGAATGGAGAGAGGGGCCTTAGGCAAGGAGGAAGTAGTTTTCTGAAGTCAGTTGCTCCCTGCACTCCAACTTAAGATTTACCTGGCCTTTACAAGGTGGTTTGTGTTTTGGGGAAAGCAGTCACTAAATACTTATGGATCACTGAATGGATGACTTGAATGAGTTGGTACGAGCTATTTCCTTGAGGGGATTAGATCTGGTATAAAAGACAAAGATCTTTCTACCAGAAACGAAATTCATGTCCCAAATGGAAATTCTATTCCCACCCCTAGATCAAATGGAAGGAGGTGGTGAGATAAGACCTAAAGGATTCCCAGGTCTAGATTGCTCCTCCCATCAAAGGGTAACAGAACTAGGACACAGCAGGTGCCACCACCTCACAGTCCATCCTGGGCACTCTGGTCTTCTTGGGGAAACCCTGCCTCAGTTTCTCCTCTGTTATTATCTCTTTTTCTCCTGATTGTTGTGAATAAGTTGTTAAGGCTATCACCTGGGACTCACCAGGTTGAAAGCTAAAAACTACCCCCTCCCCCAAACAACTTTGTGACAAAAGGCTAGCTTAACAACCTTGGGTCTAATGACGTGACCCTGGCAGTTTCTGGGGAATAGAGAGAAGAAAAAGAAAAGATACCCAAGAAGGGAACAGAAGCCAAAAAAATATTAAAGTATACAAAGAGATTAGGCTGTCACCTCAGGAGACATTTCCATGGAAAGGTCATTATCCTCGGGTTAAGATTCCATCTCTCAGTACTATTTGACCAGAATAGTGTAAACCAGGCAGACAACCTCTTCCAGGTAAACCTGGTCCTGGCCTTGGTCCCTCAGTAATCAACACCTTTTCTAAGGTCTATCTTCAGGAAGGATCCACTCCCAGAACATCGCATCGCTTACAGTCTTTGCTCATCCCAGTGGCAGAATAAGGCACTTTGGCAGCTTCCCTCAACCCATTCTTGGCAAATTGTGACTGAGGTTTTTCAGGGCCAAGTGTAAGAGCCCCCAAGATGAGGAAGAGAACCATTTCTATTTACGCTTTGCCAGGATAACCTTAGCGAGAATGCACCCCATCAGCGCGCTCCTTTTTCGAAGCCAAATCCAGCGGTGTAGGGAGTGGGGGGGATTCCGGCAGCCACGCCCCCAACACATCAGGCAGCCCCTTCCAGCTGCCACCTCTGCGCATGCTCGGGCGCCTCTGTTCCAGCTCCCCAGACTCACAGGGGGGAATCCCGGGGCTGGATCCCCACCCACCGCCCCCTGACCCTCGCCCCCGCGTCAGGCCCAACTGGGGCGGAGCTCACAGCCCAGCTCTAGCGCCTTCACGCAAGAGCCACTAGCCCAGCCCAGCCCGGCTGAGCCCCCGCCCCCAGCATGCGGCAACTCTGGGCCCATTTGTGTCGACCCCCTCCTCTTTTGGACACCTGGAGCCCGCCCCCTGCCACCTGCCGGGCCTCTCCCTAGGCCTCCTGGGATCTCTGGGAGTCCTTACGTGCGTTCAGGCCCTTCTCCCAGGTTACTTCCCACCTCCAGGAGTGCATATAGGCTCCTTTGATAAACGGCCTCCGTCTCAAGCTTCCCTTCGCAAGGTTTCCCCCGGAACTGCACACAGCCCCCTTCAAACTGGGCCCCCCATCCCATAAGCGCCCTTCTCCTTACTTAGGAAACCTCCCCTCACTCGGAAATCCTGCTTTTCACGCGGGAGCCCCCCTGGTCCTTGGAGCACGCACCGTACCCCACTCTCGGGGGCCCTTACCTGCTCCCGAGGGTCCCGCTTCCATCCCATATACCCGTGCGGAGGTCAGGCGGCCCGGAGACTGTGGAGTCCAGCGTGAGGGGCCTAGATACCCCGCACTCTAGCTGCTCGGGCTCCCGGGCCGGGCTCGGCTCCCCCCCCAAGCCCGGCCGCTCGCACGGCCGCCCCCGCAGCCTCCGTTGCCGCCGCCGCCGCGGAGCCTGCAGCAGCTCCCCCTGCGAGCGCCCGGCCAGCTGCCAGTGCGCAGGCGCGACCGCCAGGCCCAGGGGGCGGACGGGAACGAGTCAAGCGGGGCGCTCCGACGGCAACAAAGGCCAATGGAGAGGGGCGGGGGCACCGGGGACCCGAGGCAGCGGCCCCTGGCGGTCATCCGTCGCCATGCAGCCCGGCGGGAGGGCTCCGGTAGAGGCGCCGCGGAACCGCGCAGCGGCGTAAGCGGGGTGGGGTGGGGTGGGGTGGGGCGGGGCGGGGGGACACCCCCGCAGCAGCCTCTGGCCCTGTCTTTTCCCCAGACAGGTCCCTCCAAGACTACACACCTCCTCCACCCTTCGCACAGAGCCACGCGCACATTACAGGAACCCCACCTCATTCCCAGGCCCCCCTCACACACTCCGAGCACCCCAACACCCAGGGCCCCTGCCTCCCACCTCTCCTCCCAATCACCCTCATCCTTCAAGCCTTGGCTGCAAAGCGACTGCCTCCGCGAAGCCTTTCTCTGTCCCCCGTCACTGAACTCACTGACGCCACCCTCTCTTCCAGGCCGAGTGCTGGGCGCTGAGACCACACATATGAAAGAGACGCTGCCTACCCTGAAAGATGTCATATTCTCAACTTAAGAGCGGCCACAGACCTCTATCTGTGGGACCTGGGAAGCACCTGCCTCCACTTTCTCATCTACAGCTCACGCCTGAACTTAGTCAATCTGCTTCTGGCCTCACCACGTCACTTAAAATACTGTGCATGTCAAAATGCAAAGGATAATTTTCAATTCTTATTTCTCTGCATGATCTGACACAGTGCCTCTCCTTCCTTTTTGAGCCTTCTACTTGGCTTCAGCATTTTCTTAGGTCGCCTATTGCCTAAGTCTTTTTCTGTCTTCAAGGGCCCTCTCTTGCTTTTGCCCCATTAAGTAACAATGTTCGCCGTTTCAAACCCAGCTTTCTTATTCTACTCTCCACTTTCCCCTTGAAGGTCTCATCCATTCTTAGGACTCAACTATCCTTACAAATCTCTGTTTTCAACCACGTCTCAGACTCAGATTTCCAAGTGTCTGCTGGACAGCTCCACCTGGATCTCCTACCAGCACTTCAAACTTGAAGAGTCCCAAACTTTTATCTTTCCCCTACAAAGATGCTTGTCCTATGCCTTCTGTCTCTGCCAATAGCACCTTCATCCCAGAATTAGCAGTTTCTCTCTCTCCCTTGCTTCTTCCCCTTATTCAGCTGTTCTCCAAGTCCTGACATGTTTACCTGAACTGCTCTCACATTATCCCCCTGCCATTCTGATGGCTCCTTGTGCAGGTGCAGACCCTTATCATAACTTGCCAAAAGTATCACCTCTTCCTTGCTAGTCTCATAGCTTCTGGGAACATTTCTCAACTTAAGAGCGGCTACAGACCTCTATCTGTGGGACCCTTTGGGTCTGCTGCAGCTGATAGGTGGTAACAGACACAGCTCAAACATCACTTTCTCATATATTCATTCATATGTATTCATCCATATGATTTCTGTTCTTTTTTTGATAAGGAAGACTGTCCCTGAGCTAACATCTGTGCCAATCTTCCTCTATTTTATACATAGGATGCCCCCACAGCATGGCTTGATGAATGGTGTATAGGTCCATCTGTGCCTGGGATCCAAATCCGTGAACCCTGGGCCGCCAAAGTGGAGCACATGGACTTAGCCATTATGCCACCAGGGCAGCCCTCATATGTATTGTTTGATGCCTACTTTACACTAGATGCTGTGCAGAGAGCTAGGAAGTTAAGAGGGAGACCATCCAGTCCCTACCCATGGAGAGATTAATTTCTGACACATCACAGTATATGCCTTGCTTCTCTCTAGCAAAGGTTCTCAAACAGCTGGCATCAGAATCACCTGGAGGGCTTGCCTCCAGAGCATGTGATTCAGTAGGTCTTTGGTGGGACCCAAGAATGTGAATTTCTATTAAGTTTCCAGATGAGGCTGATGCTGCTGATCTAGGGACTACACTTTAAGAGCTACTGCTCTATGGTATAAAGTTAAGAACAAAGACTCTGGAGCCAGACTGTTTGGGTTTCAATCCTGATACTGCCATTTACTAGCAGTGTAACACTGGGCAAATTCCTTAACTTCTCTGTGTCTCAATTTCCTCCTCCCCAATTTTAGAGGGTGAAAATAGTACCTACCTCATTGAGCCATTGTTAATATACATAAAGACCTTAGAACAGTACCTAGAAGAATGAAGGCAATGTATTACCTGTTATCATAATGACTGTCTGCCTTTTGCACTGCCTTCTAAGTTCTTTAAGAACAGGGACCATAAAACATTGGCCTTAAATAACACATTAGACCAGATGGACTTAGTAGATATATACAGAACACTCCACCCAAAAACTGCAGAATACACATTCTTTTCAAATGCACGTGGAACATTCTCCAGGATAGATCACATATTGGGCCACAAAATAAGTCTCAATAAATTTAAGAAGACTGAAATAATACTGAAATAATACAAGCATCTTTTCTGACCACAATGGAATGAAACTAGAAATCAACTACAGGAAGAAAACTGGAAAAGCCACACATATGTGGAGATTAAATAAAATGCTACTGAACAACGACTGGGTCAATGAAGAAATAAAAGGAGAAATCAAAAAATACCTTGAGACAAATGAAAAGGAAAATACGACATGACAAAATTTATGGGATACAGCAAAAGCAGTTCTGAGAGAGAAGTTTATAGCAATACAGGTCTACCTCAACAAACAAGAAGAATCTCAAACAATCTAACAGTGGACCTAAAGGAACTGGGAAAAAAAGAACAGAGAAAGCCCAAAATCAGTAGAATGAAAGAAATAATAAAAATCAGAGCAGAAATAAATGAAATAGAGACTAAAAAAAACAACAGAAAAAATCAATAAAACGGAGAGATGGTTCTTTGAAAAGATAAACAAAATTCACAAACCTTTAGCTACACTCACCAAGAAAAAAAGAGACAAGGCTTAAATAAATGAAATCAGGAAGAGGAGAAATTAGAATGGACACCTCAGAAATGCGAAAGATTATAAGAGAATACTATGAAAAGCTATATGCCCACAAACTGGATAATCTAGAAGAAATGGATAAATTCTGAGAATCATACAACCTTCCAAAATTGAGTCAAGAAGAAACAGAGAGGGGCTGGCTCCGCGGCCAAGTGGTTAAGTTCATGCACTCCGCTTTGGCAGCCCAGGGTCTTGCCGGTTCGAATCCTGGGCGTGGACATGGCACCGCTCATCAAGCCATGCTGAGGCAACATCCCACATGCTACAACTAGAAGGACCCACAGCTAAAAATACACAACTATGTACCTGGGGACTTTGGGGAGAAAAAGGAAAAATAAAATCTTTTAAAAAAATTTAAAAAAAAAAGAAGAAACAGAGAATTTGAATAGACCAATCACGAGTAAGGAGATCAAAACAAGAATCAAAAACCTCCCAAAAAATAAAAGTCTAGGGCCAGACAGCTTTCTTGGTGAATTCTATCAAACATTCAAAGAAGACTTAATACCTATCCTTCTCAAACTCTTCCAAAAAACTAGAGAGGAGGGAAAGCTACCTAACTCATTCTATGAAGCCAAGAATACCCAGATACCAAAACCAGACAAGGACAACATAACAAAAGAAAATTACAGGACAATATCACTGTTGAACATTGATGCAAAAATCCTAAACAAAATACTAGCAAATCGAATAGAAGAGTACATTAAAAAGATCATATGCCAGGATCAAATAGGATTTATTCCAGGGATGTAGGGATGGTTCAACATCCACAAATCAATCAATGAGATACACCACATTAACAAAATGAAGAATAAAAATCACATGATCATCTCAATAGATACAGAGAAAGCATTTGACAAGACACAGCATCGATTTATGGTAAAAAAAACTGAAAAAAATGGGTATAGAAGAAAAGTACGTCAACACAATAAAGGCCATATATGACAAACCCACAACTAATATCATTCTCAATGGAGAAAAACTGAAAGCTATCCCTCTAAGAACAGGAGCCAGACAAGGATGCCCACTTTCACCACTCTTATTTAACATAGTATTGGAAGTCCTAGCCAGAGCAATCATGCAAGAAAAAGAAGCAAAAGGGATCCAAATTGGAAAGGAAAAAGTGAAACTGTCACTATTTGCAGATGACATGATTTTATATATGGAAAACCCTAAAGAATCCACCAAAAAGCTTTCAAAAATAATAAATGAATATGGTAAAGTTGCAGGATACAAAATCAACATACAAAAATCAGCTGCATTTCTATACACTAACGATGAAGTAGCAGAAAAAGAAATTAAGAATACAATTCTATTTACAACTGCAACAAAAAGAGTAAAATACCTAGGAACAAACTTAACCAAAGAGGTGAAAGACCTGTACACTGAAAACCATGAAACACTGTTGAAAGAAATTGAAGACAGAAAGAAATGGAAAGATACTCTGTGCTCTTGGATTGGAAGAATTAACACATTTAAAATGTCCATACTCCCTAAAGCAATCTACAGGTTCAACACAATCCCTCTCAAAGTTCCAATGACACTTTTCACAGAAATAGGACAAAGAATCCTAAAATTTGTATGGAACAACAAAAGAGCCCAAATAGCCAAAGGAATCCTGAGAAGAAAAGAACAAAGCTGGAGGTATCACACTCCCTGATTTGAAAATATAATACAAAGCTACAGAAATCAAAACAGCATGTACTGGCACAAAAACAGACACACGGATCAACGGAACAGAACCGAGAGTCTAGAAATAAACCCACACACTATGGACAGCTAATTTTTGACAAAGGAGCCAAGAACATACAATGGAGAAAGGAAAGTCTTTTCAATAAATGGTGTTGGGAAAACTGGACAGCCACATGCAAAAGAATGAAAATATATCATTATCTTACACCATACACAAAAATTAACTCAAAATGGATTAAAGACTTGAATGTAAGACATGAAACTTCTAGAAGAAAACATAAGCAGTACATTCTTCAACATTGGTCTTAGCAGCATATTTTCAAGTACCATGTCTGATCAGGCAAGAAAAACAAAAGAAAAAATACGTAAATGGGACTACATCAGACTAAAAACCTTCTGCACAGTAAAGGAAACCATCAACAAAACAAAAAGACAACCTAACAATTGGGAGAAGATATTTGCAAACCATCTATCTGTTAAGGGGTTAATATCCAAAATATATAAAGAACTCATTCATCTCAACAACAAAAAAACTAATAACCCAATTAAAAAATGGTCAAAAGATCTGAACAGACATTCCTCCAAAGAAGATACACAGATTGCCAACAGGCACATGAAAAGATGTTCAACATCACTAATTATCATGAAAATGCAAATCAAAACTAAATGAGATATCACCTCACGCTTGTCAGAAAGACTATAATTAACAAGACAGGAAATAAGTGTTGGAGAGGGTGTGGAGAAAAGGGAACCCTCAAACACTGCTGATGGGAATGCAAACTGGTGCAGCCACTACGGAAAACAGAATGGAGATTCCTCAAAAAACTAAGAATATAACTACCATATGACGTAGCTATTCCACTGATGGGTATTTATCCAAAGAACATGAAAACACAAATTCGTAAAGATATATGCACCCCTATGTTCACTGTAGGATTATTCACAATAGCCAAGACTTGGAAGCAACCTAGGTGCCTATCAAGGGGAAAATGGATAAAGATGATGTGGTATATATACACAATGGAATACTACTCAGCCATAAAAAGGATGAAATCTTGCCATTTGTGACAACATGCATGGACCTTGAGGGTATTATGCTAAGCGAAGTAAGTCAGAGGGAGAAAGTCAAATATTCTAAGATCTCACTCATAAATAGAAAATTGTAACAACAAACAAACACACACAGATTGGATTGGTGGTTACCATGGGGAAGGGGAGAGGGAGGAGAGTGAAAGGGGTGATTAGGCACATGTGTATGGTGATGGATGGTAATTAGTTTTGGGGTGGTGAACATGATGTAATCTACATAGAAATTGAAATATAATGATGTACACCTGAAATTTATATAATGTTATAAACCAATGTTACCGCAATAAAAAAACAAAGAACAGGGACCATATCAGATGCATTTGTGTCCCCCTTTAGTGCCTGGTACAAGCTGTGCCTAGAATGATCAGTAAATCTGGATTGATCTGAATCAAACAGATGGCATCAAAACATCCTCAAAAACAGCAGGACCTCTGCCTTGGTATAATTAAGCTGGAAGCTGAGCATTCTAGAAGAAGAGTTTTAATCCCCTCTTCTAAATACCAAGCCTCACACTTAACTTTGGGGAAAGGTACTGGTCACTATTCCGACCCTCTCCAAAGTGACTAGTGGAGTCAAGCCCTGGCCTCTCAGGGTCTTTCTGCAGAGTGTCTCCATCATCAACAATTTTACTCTTGGCTAGGCAAAGTGGTAGAGTATACAAGAAATCCAGATAGCATTTTGCTTTTTTATGCAAACTTCTGGTGACTCCTGATGTACCTTCCCAGAAAGCCGTTGGCTTCTGTTTCCAATTCAATCCTTACATATCAGTCCATAGCTCACACCCAAGGGCCTCTGTTGTGTGGGCCAGAGCCCAGATCTTTCTACTTGTACACCTTCTCTATACCCAGAGTTTCTTGGCCCAACACAACAAGAATGGCCTGAGAAAAACTGTGCACCTTCATCTATATTTTCCTTTAATATTTAAAAAACAGCCTGGGAACAATGAAATCAAGGTAGTATAATAGACATAAAACAAATCATATACCCTACTACCAGAAAATGAATCACTGACAGCTCTTGCATGCACCATCTCTTTTTATCTATAATAAAATGTATTTCTTATATATTTCAGGGGATAATTTTAAAAATCAGAAATCATGCACAATGGAATTAATGCCAGCTGGTACTATGAAAAGATTTATGAAAGTAGAATTTTTAATTACTTTTTTAAAACTGAGGTATAATTGACATCCAATAAACTGTACATATATAAAGTACACAATGTAATCAATTCTAACATATACATCAACCTGTGAAACCATCACCACAATCAACAGAATGAACATATCTATCACTCCAAAATTTTAAAACTCATCACAGAGATTTCATAAATATAAGGGAATTTTTTACATAACTGTAGACTAATGAATTTTAAAACCCTGAGTAAAATCTTAAATTACATATATATTTTTCCTTTAGAAAATGAAAAACAAGGACTCAAAAGCAAGAACTGAGCAACAATTAAGGAGGACACTGAGAAAGTTATCAAAAATGATCAAAGAACACCTGGCCACGAAGGTTCACTATTTAATACTTTCAACTATTCCTGAAAGAGATAATTCTGTTCCATGTTATACGAATGGTTCTAGAATATGGGAGAAAGGAGAATTTTCCTAATTCGCTCACAATAGCAGATAAAGATCCTCATCTCTTATCAGATGATGATATTACAAAAAGAGATCTCAGGAATATGGATACAAAAGCACAAGTCAAATACTATCATATAGAATTCTATAAGAGAGTAATTAAAATTATGATAATACTATTAGCTAACATTATTAAGTGTCTACTTAACATTAAGTGCCAGGCACTGTTGCAGTACTTTACATAGGTTAACTCACATAATCCTCACAAAAATCCTGCTGCATCATAGAACAGATAGGTGGGCTTGGGCTGAGAAGCAATAGGTAAATACCTAGCACAGGCAGGTACTATTATTAAAAATGAAAACACAGAGAGGATAAGTAACTTGCCCAAGATTACATAGCTTGCAACTAGCAGAGGCAGAACTTGAACTCAGGCTGGATG
The DNA here is from genome assembly GCF_041296235.1 of Equus asinus. Classification (NCBI taxonomy): domain Eukaryota; kingdom Metazoa; phylum Chordata; class Mammalia; order Perissodactyla; family Equidae; genus Equus; species Equus asinus. The sequence continues at coordinate 86,609,269 of NC_091794.1, forward strand.
GTTCCAGAGTCAACACTCTTAATCACAACACTCTATGACATTATTATTAAAAGAATAGCATACCACAAACAAAATGATAATTCAGGGATGGTTCAAAAATAAAGAAATATCTTAACATAATATACCATACATACAGGTTAATTAAAAAATAAACATTATTGTAATAGATAAAAAATATTTTATAAATTTTAATAACCCATTCTTAGTAAAATAATTAAAATCACTCATCCTTAACAAGATAATAGAATATCTATTTCTAGCTAGTGGAGAAGCAGTAGATACTTTCCCTTTAAAATAGGAATAAACAAGGTCACTCTTCACCACTAATACTATTTTCATACTGGTTTGGATATTCTAGCCAGAAGAGAGAGACAGAGACAGGAAAAAAGAGAGCAAGAGAAATAAATTTCAGTATATAAGAAAATATCTTTATTGTAGTTGATGCAATTAGATAATAAGAAAATAGTCTTAAAATTAATAAGACTAAGTAAGTGGAAATATTCAAGAAAATAAGCAAAAATCTATAGCATTCACTGCTGATACAAGTAATAACTAACTAGAAACTATACTGATAAAATATCAATTCAAAATACTTAGAAATAAACTTAATGAGAGATGTTCGTGATCTATGAAAAAATCTATAAGAATCAGTAAGAAGACATATAAAACAGTCTGAATTAAGTAGAGAAAGAGGCCAAGTTCCTGGATGGAAAAATCAAATAATGTAATGATGTCTTTTGGACCCTTGCTATTTCAGCCTCAAGTTCTGAGGACTAGGGTCAAGAATCCCCACCCATCCCCATTATTGTGTTCCAGAAATACAGAAGCAAGGATGGATTCAAGCCAGTCCCTACTCCTAAGAAAAAAAAAATATATAGATCAGTGCTATCCAATAGAAACATCATGTGAGATACAGATGTAATTTTAGATTTTCTAGTAGCCACATTATAAAAGGTAAAAAAAAAGGTGAAATTAATTTTAATAACATTTTATTTAACCCCAAAATATTATTTCAACATTTAATCAATATAAAAAGTTATTAATATTTTACATTCCTTTTTACATAAATCTTTGAAATCTGTTGTGTATTTTACACTCATAGCACATCTCAATTCAGACCAGCTACACTTCAAGTGCTTAACACATGCGGCTAGTGGCTACTGTTCTGGACAGCACAGATGATCATTTCAATGCAATTTTGAGTATATTGACAAAGGCAAGCATGGGTGCCATGGGAACTAAGAGGAGATATGTCTAACACAGTCTAGGGTAATCAGGGTAGGTTTCCTAGAAGAGACACCCACTTAAACAGGCCTAGGAGGATGAGCAGGAATTAGCCAGGCAAAGGAAGGGTGGGAGAAAGGCATACTAAGCAGTATTAGCAGAGCATGAAGATTAGAAACAGCGCATTTGCCAGGAACTAGCAGTAGTGATATTCCAGCACAAAGAAGGTAGCAAGAAACAAAAGAGGCTAGAGAAGTACACCATGCCCAAATCTGCCCACTCTTTCCCCAACCCAAGCCAGAGGAGGGGCAGCAGGGGGAGGGACAGAGGGAGCTGTCCCTGGTTCTGACATCCAATGCAGATTTACAGCGTAGTTCCACCCAGGTTCACAGTTCAGTTCCACCCAGGCTGGAACTGAACTGATCTAGCTCAAGCCTATTTCCCTGGGTCTTCTGTAGCACAACAGGGGCCCCCAGAACAGGGGCAGAACAGAAGAGCCCTTCGGACAGGCTAGCGCTGACTGGGTTGCAGAATCTTAGGAATATCCAAATCTAGGAACAGAACTCTAAGATATTAAAGTTTAGGGTCAGGTATGGCCAGGAAAGGCATTCTCTCTGAAGTAAAAGTAGACACAGAAGGGCTGGTCTGGTGGCATAGTGGTTAAGTTCGTGCGCTCTGCTTCAGTAGCCCAGGGTTCTCAGTTTCGGATCCCAGATGCAGACCTACACACCAGTCATCAAGCCATGCTGTGTCAGCATCCCACATACAAAATAGAGGAAGACTGGCACCAATGTTAGCTCTGGGTCAATCTTCCTCACCAAAAAAAAAGAAAAGAAAAATAAAAGCTAGACATAGATCTACTTTATCAAGTGAACCCCAAAGATGATAGTCAAGCTGCATCTTGATCCCTTGGAGAATGTAAACTAACAACTCAATTTTCAACCCAGAATCTGTCTGGGTAGATGTTACCAAGCTGCTGTCAGTGGAAATGATAGGGGCAGAATTAACTCCTATTATCTTCTTTCACCTCCATTAACCCACAAGGAGGCTCAATGGGAAAAAGCTTAGAATAAATATGGCTTCAGTACACAATGGGCCAAGAAAACAGTCTGAACAAGTAGGACTATATAATTACCATTCATTCATAAGAAAGTCAACAGAGAATAATTCTATATCCATTAATTTAAAATTTTAAAGTTTTTCTTTTTAGATTTTATTTTTCCTTTTTCTCCCCAAAGCCCCCCAGTACATAGTTGTATATTTTAGTTGTAGGTTCTTCTAGTTGTGGCATGTGCGACACCACCTCAGCATGGCCTGATGAGCAGTGCCATGTCCACGCCCAGGATCCAAACTGGGAAAACTCCGGGCCGCTGAAGCAGAGCGCGCAAACTTAACCACTTGGCCACAGGGCTGGCCCAGATATCCATTAATTTTTAAATGTTTATTATGTACTCAATGATCAAGATATTGTGATGGAACTGGTACACTGGCACTTTATACCAACACGTATGATCCTTTGGAAAGCAATTTGGTGACATTTATCAACAGCCAGAATGATGTCTCTGCTCTTTCACTTATCATTCTACCCAGTTACATATTAAAACACTTGGAATCAGACAAACGTGGGTCAAATCTCAGCTCTACCACACGTGGACATGTGACCTTGAGCAAGCATAATCCCACTATTAACTGTAATTTCCTCATTCATAGAAATCTCACAGAGTTGTGGGAGGATTAAATTAATGAATGAATGGCAAAGACTAAGCACAGAGTTTAGCACTTATAGGTGCTGAATACACGATAATTCCCATGGCCCTCTGCTCTGCTCCTGGGACAAGTCCTTGTTTTCTTTTCTTTCTACATCATCTCGATCATTCTCATGGCTTTACTTTCCTTTAATCTTTTAAAAATAGTAAATAAAAATAGAAAATAAAGAGGAAAGAAAATTAGTTACAGCCTTTAAAGGGCAGATACTTATATTCCTATCTCCTCCTAGGTTGGGCTCCAAGAGCCAACCCCTAATAGGTTTCTGGCTTGAGCAAGTAGCAGTGGTCCCTTACTCTGAGATTGAAAGCACTAGGGAAGGAGAAGGTTCGGTAAGAATGATAACAAGTGTGGGTCTGACATATTGAGCTTGGGATGCCCGCAAGATATCCGAGTCCAGATGTCTCATACATGGTTGAATGTACAGTGTGGAGCCCAGAAAACATCTTACACTTAAAGATCCACATTTGAGAGTTACAATCATACAGACAGAAACTGAAGCCATCGGTATTAATGAGAACTCTCAAAGAGGGTGTGTTGCTTGAAGACAGAATAGAGCAAAGACAAAATACTACTTAACTCATACCCTCCTATCTAAGTAGTAATAAAATCCTGTGGATTCTACCTCCTAATATCTTTCAATCTTCTGATTTTCTATAGCCCTACTGCTACTACCCAAGTCCAGGTCACCACTAACTCTTGCCTGGATAAGTACAACAGCCTCCTAATTCTCTACATCCAGTCTTGCACCCTCAGATCCATTCTCTAATTGCATCCAGGGCAATCTATCCAAAACACAAATGTGTATTCATTCATTCAACAGATATTTACTAAATGCCTACCAGTTAGTGAACAGGGCAGCTACGTATGTTCCTTGCCCTCATGAAGATTACAGTGACGTGGACAATAAACAAGTAAAAAATATATATATATTTCAAAATAAATGCTTTGAAAGAAAAGAATAGGTGGCTGTAAGACAGAATAAGAGAATAACTGGAGATGGTGACTATTTGATATCAGTTGTCAAGAAAGATGGAGGTATTTCTTTAATAGGAGAGAACTAAAATACTGGTCATTGACATGTAAGTTGGGAGGTTGGGTGATCAGAGTTAAAGTGTTCTAAAGGTCCTTGCACTGTTTAGGACAAGGATAAAGGTGTTGATTCACTTTAGACTTTGCTAAGCACACATGGTAAAACTTCAAAAAAAGGTTTTAAAAAATAGAAATACAACTTCCAAACCATTAGCTAAATACCTCTAGAATGATTAAAGAAATTGAGTCAGTAGTTAAAAATCTTCCCACAAAAGAAAAATACATCAAATGGTTTTCCAGGAGAGTTCTGCCAAACATTCAAGGAATAACAGATTATGTCAATCTTATACAAACTTTTCCAGAGAACAGAAAATAGAATACTCCCCAAGTCAGTATAATCTTGATACCAAAACCAACAAGGACTGTATAAGAAAGGAATATTACAGGCTACTCTCTCTCATGAACAGGATATAAAAATCCTAAACAAAATAACAGGAAACCAAATCTAGTGATGTATTAAAAAATATATATTATATATATATGTGTGTGTATAATGACCAAATTGTACTTATCCCAAGAATGCAAGGTGGTTCACCATTACAAAATCTGCAAATGTCACGTTAAAAGAGAAAACAGATGCAGCCTATAGATGCAGAAAAATCACTTAATAAAATTGAACACCTATTCACGATGTTTTTTTTAAAAAACCTCTTAGCAAACTAACAAAAAAGGAGTTTCTTAAACTGTTAAAAGGTATTTATCAAAACCCGGTAGCAATCACTGTTTAATATTATATTGTGAAAATGTTCAAGCATACACAAAATTAGAGTGATTGGCATAATGAACTACCACATACTCATCATCTCATCCAGATATAACAATTACAAAATACAAACTTTATTCTTTTTTTTCTTTTTTAAAGATTGGCACCTGAGCTAACAATTGTTGCCAATCTTTTTTTTTCTCCAGCTTTTTTTTTCCTCCCCAAATCACCCCAGTACATAGTTGTATATTTTAGTTGTGGGTCCTTCTAGTTGTGGCATGTGGGACGCCGCTTCAACATGGCCTAACAAGCGGTGCCATGTCCGCACCCAGGATCCAAACCTTGGGCCGCCGAAGTGGAGCGCGCGAACTTAACCACTCAGCCATGGGGCTGGCTCCCAAACTTTACTCTTAATAGTAAAACATCAGAAGAAGTCTCTTTAAAATTGGGAACAAGACAAACAGGCCCTTACCTCTTTCAGCATCATACCGGAGGTCCAGCCAGCACCGTGGGGTGAAAAGAAAAAACAGGAGACTAGAAAGGAAGAAATAAAACTGTTATTATTCACAGGTGACATGATTATCTACAAAGAAAACTCAATCTATAGACAAATTATTATATATGAAATAAGAGTTTAGCAAGACTAATGAATATGAGATTAATATTCTAAAAAATCCATCATTAAAAAGACAATAATTAACAATAGCAACAGAAATAAGAAGACACCAAGGAATAAATCTGACAAAAGCTGTGTAAAACCTGTATTAAAAAAATTGTAAAGATTTTATTGAAAAACATTTAAAAAGACCTAAATAAATGAAGACAAAAACTCTGCTCCTAGATAGGAAGTCTCATTACTGTACTCTCAAATTCATCTACAGATTCAGTTCAATCACAACAAAGGTTCTATCAGGTTTGTGTGTAGATAACTTAATAAGCTTATTTTAAAATTTATGCAGATGAACAGAGGCCCAAAGAATAGTAAAGCCACTTAGAAAGAAAAATATTAAGGTGGAAGAATTTGTCCTACCAGATATCAAATCTTATTAAACAACTATGGTAATTAAGACAGTGAGGTAGTGGCTTAGGGTTAGATAAATTGGCTTGTATAACAGAATACTATGGAGTCTGGAAATAGACCCATGCATGTATGGAAACAACACTGGTATGACAGAGGTGGTACTGCAGACCACTAGGCAAAAGACACACTAATCAATAATGGAACTGACTATCTAGTTGCAAAAACAAATTGGAGACCTACTTGACTCCGTATACAAAAATCAACTCCTGTGAAAGGCAAGTCTTGAAAAATGTGTAGCGGCCGGCCCCGTGGCCGAGTGGTTAAGTTTGAGGGCTCTGCTTCGGTGGCCCAGGGTTTCACCAGTTTGGATCCTGGGTGCAGACATGGCACCGCTCATCAAGCCACGCTGAGGTGGCATCCCACATGCCACAACTAGAAGCACCCACAACTAAAAAAATGCAGAACTATGTACCGGGGGGCTTTGGGGAGAAAGAGGAAAAATTTTAAAAATTTTAAAAAAAAGAAAAATGTGTAGAAAAAGATATAAACAACTTGAGATAGGAAAGAACTTAAGTATAACAATACTAACCAAACACACACTAACCATTAAAAAAAAAAAAGACTATGAATTCAACTAGATTAAAATTAAGAATTTAAGGGGCCGGCCTGGTGATGTAGCAGTTAAGTTCACACGCTCCACCTAGGCAGCATGGGTTTTGTCGGTTCGGATCCTGGGAGCGGACATGGCACCACTTATCAAGCCATGCTGTGGTAGGCGTCCCACACAGAAAGTAGAGGAAGATGGGCATGGATGTTAGCTCAGGGCCGGTCTTCCTCAGCAAAAAGAGGAGGATTGGCAGTGGATGTTAGCTCAGGGCTAATCTTCCTCAAAAAAAAAAGAAAAAATTAAGAACCTAAATTCATCGAAAGACATTATAAAGAAAGTGAAGACAAGGCAAAAACAAATATTTGCAATACATATAACCATCAAATTATAAGTATCCAATATATATTAAGAACTCCTAAAAACCAGTAAGAAAACCAATTATATTTTTACAAAAGCAAGTCATGAACAGCCATTTCACAGAGGAGGAAACATGAAAAATGCAAAACCATACAAAAAAAGTTCAATCTCATTATATATTAGCAAAATGCAAAGTAAGATCACAATGACATACCAATTTCACCCACTACATTGGGTAAAAATTAAGGATGTAGACTAATGAGAGCTTAAATACTGCTAGTCAGAGTGTAAATTGATACAACCAACACACTACTTTGTAAAGTTGAAAATGTGCATACCCTACCACCCAGCAATTTTGGTCCAGAGAAATTTCTGCTTTTGCCAACAGATATGCACAAGAATATTCTTAGTAGCATTGTTTACAATGGCAAAATATTGAAACAACACTAACTCCATCCATAAACAGAACAGATAAACTGAGATACATGTAAATTCTAGAAACATGATATTGAGTGACAAAACAAGAAGTTGCAAAAGAATGCATACGGCATGACTCTAGTTATATAAAATTTGAAAATATGAGAAAGTAAACTATATGGTTTAAGGATACAAACATATATATTAAACAATATAGAAAAGCAAGGGAATGATAAACCCAAATTTCAAGACGGCAGTTACATCTGAGAGGGGAAAGAATAGGACTAGATTTTGAAAGAACACATCTCAAAAGGTAAAGGTAAAACAAAAAACAAAAACCAAAGGTAAAAGTAATATTCTCTTTTTCTCTGTAAACTATAGCATTCTCCTTCATACTATACGTATGTTATAAAAACTCTTTTTTAACTATTTGTGTGATCTTAAGCAACTAATTTAGTCTCCTGTGCCTCAGTTTTCTTATGCGTAAATCAGGAAAAACAATAATACCCATCTCTATCCAGCTGTTGGGAAAATTAAATTGTTTAATAGATACAAAGTGCTTAGAACAGTGCCTCAACTTAGCGTGTAAACATTCACTTACCGCCTGTTTTCAGTGCGGTAATTGTACTTAATGTCTCCCAGACTAAAACTGCTTTAACCTCTCCAGAGAGTACACCCTCCATCTTCTATCAGGTTGGATACGGCAGAGATGGGCAGTCATCTGACTGTTGTGAAGGTGGAGACAATCTGGAAGTCTTAACGGATTTTTACCATTCTTTCAACCTATCTTCCTGTTTTCAGCCTCACCTTCATGCCTATGGCCAGAGGTTCTGGTGCCCCCAGCTCCTAACCCGTGTGTGTTTGTGTTTGTGTGTGCAAAAAGAGCTTGGGAGAGAGAAAAAAGGTGATCTGGAGGGAAAATTGGTTGGCCTTTGGCTTTCCCTCACATTACTTTAGAATTTAGCTTTCTGGCATGCGCAAAATCAGTTACCACTGGCCCACAGGACTTCTAACTTCCGGAAACGTGTTCCTGTTCTCTCCTCTCCTTGGTTCTGTTTTTAAAGGTTTGTACTCTTTTAAAGACATAAAATCCATTTATTACTATTTTTGTGGGGTTAATGGAGGAAACAGGTAAATGTGGGTGTGTAATCCACCATATTTAACCAGAAGCCAGGTCTCACTCTTAAATATGAGGCAACACAGAATAGTCGTTAAGAACACACGCCCTAGGCTGCTTTGGTTAATATCTTGGTTCCACCACTTTCAAGCTTTCTGACCTTTGCTAAGCTATTCAAGTTCTCATTTCCTTCATTTCAGCATTTATAAACCGAAGGTAGTAGCACCCAACTTATGAGTTATGAGTATTAAATAAATTAATATTTGTAAGAACTTAGAACTTTTCCCATAACACTGTAAGCGCTCAATAAATGTTAGCTAATATTTGAAGAAATTTCCCAACATGAAAGTCAGACAACAAAACAAGCAGTAAACACAACTTAAAGGAAAAAGAGACCACCCAAAGCAAATACAAGAAAACTTATCCCTAAAACTGCATTTTATATTCTCAGAAAAATAAAAGATCCTGCCATCACTAAACAAGAGGAGACTATAACAATAGGAACAATTTAAAGGAAAATAGTAAAAGTTTAAAATTCAGACATGAAAGATAAAATTGAGAAAATTATGCCAGGAAGTAGAACAAAAAAACAAAGACAGAAAATAGAAGAGAAAATAAAAAGAAAAGAAAACTAGAGGAGTAATTCATTAGGTCCCAGATCTGAACAATACAAGATCCAATTCAGGAGAGAGGAGAAGAAATTATCAAAGATCTAACACAAAAAACTTTCTCAGAACTAACCGGCATGTGTTCCCAGAAAGGGACCACTCTGCACTCAGCAAACTAAGAGAAAAAAACTCACAGAAGAGCAGATCATGGTAAGATTTCAAAATTCCAGGGGGAAAAAAAGGGATCTTAGAGCTTCCTATCAGAGCACTTAGCACTTGTTTGTTATTTATTATTTTGTCTGTCTATGTGAGGACAGGGACAATGTCCACCCTCCTCACTGACAGATTCAGCGTCAAACGCAGTGCCTGGAAAAGAGGCGGCACGTGGTATCTGTTCAATTGATCTTGTGTAATTTTTGAAAATACGCAAATCCCTCGGAAACCCCTCAATATTTCCAGCGGGCATTTATGGGCTGGCAAAGTCAATGCATTGATTCGACCGATGAATCCCAAAGTGAATACCAAATATTTGGAGATTTTCCTTATGCCTCGAAGGAAGGACCTCGGGGTTTGGAGTGAAAAAGCGCGAGATTTGAATCCCGGCTCTTGCGAGTGGTGCGACCTGAGATTACTCAACCCCTTCAACAAAAATGGACTGACCATGGGCATGGGCAGGGGTGCGTGCAGGGAAGGGACACTTCGGTGCTAAGTACGAAACAGTCCTTTTCCTCCAGAGTTCAAGGTTGAACGGAGAGACCAACAGGGAAAAAAAACTACCACAGCCTCCCTACGGGCCGTTCCCCACCCTCTCGAGCCCATTTTCCAGGCAGTTGCAAAATATTGTTTCCAACTGAACATCGGCTTAAGTCACTTGCCTGATTAGAGTCCTTCAGGGGCTCCCCTGGGCCCTCAGGATAAAAGGCCACCGTGTTCTGGGAAGGCCTCACGCAGCCCTGAGGCACCAGCTTCACGGGGACCGCTCGCGCCATGGCGTCCTCTCGGGTCTGCAGACACGGCGTCGCCAGACAGGGAGCTGATTGGTGAGCGTGGAGGAAGGACTGAGCATGCGCAGCCTAGCTCCTCCCTCCCTCCCAATTTCGGATCCTCAGGTCTACAGACGGCTTACATTCTCGGAACGTGCTTCCAGTTCTATTGAGGTTTAATTGACATTCAGTAAACTGCACATATTTAAAGTGTGCAATCTGATGAGTTTTGATATAACTATACATACGTGAACCCATTCCCACAATCGAGATAATGATTATATCCATCACTCTCAAAAGTTTCCGCCTGCCAGTTTGTAATTCTGCCTCTTGTCCCTCCTTACCTTCTCCCTTGCAACCACTAATCTGCTTCCTGTCACCATAGATTACTTTTCATTTTCTAGTATTTTATACAACAGGAATAAGTTCTCCTTTTGGCTTCTTTCACTCACCATAATTATTTTGAGATTCACCCATGTTGTGTGTATCAATAGCTCTTTGCTTTTTAATGCTGAATAGTATTCTATTATATGGATATACGACCAGGTGTTTACTCACATGTTGATGGGCATTTGGGTTGTTTTAAGTTTGAGGCTATTACAAATAAAACTGCTGTGAACATTTGCCTATAAGTATTTTGGGCACTTGCTTGGGTAAACACCTAGGAGTGGAATGACTGAGACTTACGGTAGGTACATAACTTTTAACAAAGAACTCTTTTAAAAAGCGATCAAGGGGCGGGGCGGGGGGGGGCGGGGCGGGGGAGGCGGGGTTAAGTTCACGCGCTCCTCTTCAGCAGCCCAGGGTTTCGCCGGTTTGGATCCTGGGCGCGGACATGGCACCGGTCATTGAGCTATGCTGGGGCCTCGTCCCACATGCCACAAGCAGAAGGACCCACAACTGAAAATACACAACTATGTACCGGGGGGCTTTGGGAGAAAAAGGAAAAATAAAACCTTAAAAAAAAAAGCAAACTGTTTTCCAAAGTGATTGCATCATTTTACATTCTCACCAGGAGTGTATGAGAATTCTGGTTGCTCCACATCCTTCTGAACACTTGATATGCTCAGTCTTTTTAATTTTAGTCCTTCGCGGGGTGGGGGGGAGTATGATGGTATCTCATTGTGGTTTCAATTTACGCTTTTCTAACGACAAATTACGCTGAGCCTCTTTTCAAGTGTTTATTTGCCATTTGTATATCTTCTTTTTGTTTTTTCAGAGGGAGAATGGTACTTTATTTTTGTTGTTGTTACCAGAAGCTCATCCTTTATCTTTTTAAATTATTGTTTTGCTATAATTTTGTTATTGAGGTCATATTAGTGTATAACATTGCATAATTTCTGGTGTACATTATTATATATCAGTTTCTGTATAGACTGCATCATGCTCACCACCAATAGTCTGGTTTTTACCTATCACCATACATGTGGGCCCCTTTACTCCTTATGCGCATCCCACAACCCCTCTAATAACCAATAATTTGTTCTCTTTATCCACGTGTTTTTTTGTCTTCTGCATGTGAGTGAAATCATTCAGTGTTCATCTTTCTCCGTCTGCCTTATTTCACTTAACATAATACCCTCAAGGTCCATCCACGTTGTTGCAAATGGGATTATTTTCTCCTTTTTTATGGCATTGTATATATACACCACATCTTCTTTATCCATTCATCCGTTGATGGGCACTTGAGTTGCATCCATGTCTTGGCTATTGTAAATAATGCTGCAATGAACATAGGGGTGCATAGATCTCTTTGTATTGTTGATTTCTTGTTCTTTGGATAAATATCCAGTGATGGGATAGCTGGATCGTGTGGTATTTCTATTTTTAATTAATGAGAAATCTTATACTGTTTTCCATAGTGGCTGCACCAGTTTGCATTCATACTAGCAGTGTATGAGGGTTCTCTTTTCTCCATATCCTCTCCAACACTTACTATTTCTCGTCTTGCTAATTATAGCCATTCTGACTGGTGTGAGATGATATCTCATTGTAGTTTTGGTTTGCATTTCCCTAATAATCAGTGACATTGAACATTTTTTTTAGTTGTAACTTGATTTTTTTTTTTCGGCAGGGAAATATTTGCCCTGAGCTAACATCTGTTGCCAATCTTCCTCTCTTTTTTATCCCCCTCCCGAAAGCCCCAGTACATAGTTGTATATTCTAGCTGTAAGTTCTTCTGGTTCTTCTCTGTGAGTCGCTCCCGCAGCATGGCTACTGACAGACAAGTGCTGTGGTTCCATGCCTGGACCAAACCCAGGCTGACGAAGCAGAGTGTGGCAAACATTAACCACTAAGCAATCACGGCTGGCTCTGAACATCTTTTCATGTGCCTGTTGGCCATCTGTATATCTTCTTTAGAAAAATATCTGTTCATATCCTCTGCTCATTTTTTGATTGGATTGTTTGTCTTTTTGTCATTGAGTTTTATGAGTTCTTTAAATATTTTTGAAGTTAACCTCTTGTCAGATATTTGATTTGCAAATATTTTCTCCCAGCTAGTGTGTTGTCTTTTCATTTTGTTCATGGTTTCCTTTGCTGTGCAGAAGGTTTTTAGTCTGATGTAGTCCCATTTGTTTAGTTTTTCTTTCGTTTCCCTTGCCTGAGTACACGCGATACTCAAAAAAATGCTGCTCATACTGATGTCAAAAAGTCCAGGGCCTATATTTTCTTCTAGGAGTTTTATTGTTTCACATCTTACCTTCAAGTCTTTAACCCATTTTGAGTTAATTTTTGTGTATGGTGTAAAATAATGGTCTACTTTCATTATTTTGCATGTGACTGTCCAGCTTTCCCAACACCATTTATTGAAGTGACTTTCCTTTCTCCATTGTATGCTCTTGGCTCCTTTGTCAAAGATTAGCTGTTCATAGATGTGTGGTTTTATTTCTGGGCTTTCAATTCTGTTCCACTGAGCTGTGTGTCTGTTTTTGTGCCAGTACCATGATATTTTGATTACTATAGCTTTTTTTTTTTTTGAGGAAGATTAGCCCTGAGCTAACTACTGCCAACGCTCCTCTTTTTGCTGAGGAAGACTGGCCCTGAGCTAACATCCATGCCCATCCTCCTCTACTTTATACATGGGACACCTACCACAGCATGGCTTCTGCCAAGCGGTGCCATGTCCGCACCCAGGATTCGAACTGGTGAACCCCGGGCCGCTGAGAAGCAGAACATACAAACTTAACCGTTGCACCACGAGGTGGGCCCCTTGATTGCTATAGCTTTGACGTATATTTTGAAGTCAGGGATTGTGATACCTCCAGCTTTGTTCTTTCTTCTCAGGATTGCTTTGGCTTTTCAGGGTCTTTTGTTGTTCCATATAAATTTTGGGGGTTCTTTGTTCTATTTCCATGAAGAATGTCATTGGGATTCTGATTGGGATTACACTGAATCTGTAGATTGCTTTTGGTAATATGGTCATTTTAACTATGTTTGTTCTTCCAATCCATGTACATGGAATAAATTCTGTATCTTTATGTCTTCTTCCATTTTTTTTCAATAATGTCTTATAGTTTTCAGTGTATAGGTCTTTCACCTCCTTGGTTAAATTTATTCCTAGATATTTTATCCTTTTTGTTGCAATTGTAAATGGGATTATAGTCTTGACTTCTCTATCTGCTAGTTCATTATTAGCATATAGAAATGCAGCTGATTTTCGTAAGTTCATTTTGTACCCTGCAACTTTGCTACAGTTGTTGATTATTTCTAATAGTATTCTGGTGGATTCTTTAGGGTTTTCTATATATAGAATCATGTCATCTGCAAACAGTCAGAGTTTTACTTCTTCCTTTCCAGTTTGGATATCTTTTATTTCTTTTTCTTGCCTAATTGCTCTGGCCAAAGCCTCCCGTACTGTGTTGAATAGGAGCAGCGAGAGTGGGTATCCTTGTTTTGTTCCTGTTCTCAGAGGGATAGCTTTTAGTTTTTCACCACTAAGTATGATGTTGGCTGTGAGTTTGTCATATACGGTTTTTATTATGTTGAGGTAATTTCCTTCTATACCCATTTTATTGAGAGTTTTTATCATAAATGGATGTTGGATTTTATCAAATGCTTTCTCTACATCTATTGATGACCATGTGATTTTTATTCCTCATTTTGCTAATGTAGTGTATCATATTAATTTATTTGCAGATGTTGAACCATCCCTGCACCCCTGGTATAAATCCCACTTGTTCATGGTGTATGATCTTTTTAATGTATTGTTGTATTCAATTTGCTGATGTTTTGTTTAGGATTTTCACATCTATGTTCATCCGTGATATTGGCCTGTATTTTCTTTTTTGTGTTGTCCTTGTCTGTTTTCGGTATCAGGGTAATGTTGGCCTTATAGAAAGAGTTAGGAAGCATTCTGTCTTCTTCAATTTTTTGGAATAGTTTGAGAAGGATAGGTATTAAATCTTCTTGGAATGTTTGGTAGAATTCTCCAGAGAAGCCATCTGGTCCTGGATTTCTGTTTTTTGGGAGGTTTTTGATTACTGTTTCAATCTCCTTACTTAATGATTGGTCTATTCAGATTCTCTATTTCTTCTTGATTCAGTTTTGGGAGGTTGTACGAGTCTAAGAATTTATCCATTTCTTCTATGTTGTTCAATATGATGGCATATAGTTTTCCATAGTATTCTCTTAGAATCCTTTGTATTTCTGTGATATCTGTTATAATTTCTCCTCTTTCATGTTTAATTTTATTTGAAACTTTTCTCTTTTTTTCTTAGTGAGTCTGGCTAAGAGTTTGTCAATTTGTTTATCTTCTCAAAGAAACAGCTCTTAGTTTCATTGATCCTTTCTATTGTTTTTTTAGTCTCTATTTCATTTATTCTGCTCTAATTTTTATTATTTCTCTCCTTCTACTGACTTTGGGCTTTGTCTGTTCTTCTTTTCCTAGTTCTGTTAGGTGTCGTTTAAGATTACTTATTTGAGATTTTTCTTCTTTGTTGAGGTGGGCCTGTAATGCTATAAATTTTCCTCTTAGCACTACTTTTGCTGCATCCCATAAGAGTTTGTATCTTGTGTTTTCAGTTTCATTTGTCTCCAGGTATTTTTTTATTTCTTATTTGATTTCTTTACTGATCTGATGCTTGTTCAGTAGCATGTTGTTTAGTCTCCACATATTTGTGGTTTTCCCAGCCTTTTTCTTGTAGTTGATTTCTAGTTTCATAGCATTGTGGTTGGAAAAGATGCTTGATATGATTTCAATACTCTTAAAATTTATTGACGCTTTCCTTGTTTCCCAATATATGGTCTAGCTTTGAGAATGTTCCATGTGCACTTGAGAAGAATGTGTTTTCAGCTGTTTTTGGATGGAATGTTCTATATATATCTATTAAGTCCATCTGGTCTAGCATTTTATTTAAGCCCACTGTTGACTTTCTGTCTTTATGATCTATCCATTGATGTAGGTGGGGTGTTGAGGTCCCCTACTATTATTGTGTTGCTGTCAATTTCTCCCTTTAGGTCTGTTAATAGTTGCTTTATATACTTTGGTGTTCCTGTGTTAGGTGCATGTAGATTCATAAGTGGTATGTTCTCTTGGTGGAATGTCCATTTTGTCACTATATACTGCCCCTCTTTGTCTCTCACTGTCTTTTTTATCTGAAAGTCTGCTTTGTCTGATATAAGTATGGCAACGCCTGCTTTCTTTTGCTTGCTGTTTGCTTGGAGTATCATCTTCCATCCCTTCTCTCTGAGCCTATGTTTGTCTTTAGAGCTGAGATGTGTTTCCTGGAAGCAGCATATTGTTAGGTCTTGTTTTTTCATCCATCCATCCACTCCATGTCTTTTGATTGGAAAATTCAATCCATTTACATTTAGAGTGATTATTGATATATGAGAGCTTAATACTGCCATTTTATATCTTGTTTTCCGGTTGTTCTACATTTCCACTGTTTCTTTTCCCTTGTATTTCTGACTGCCATTTCAGTTTGGTGGTTTTCTGTGATGGCTTTCTCAATTTTTGCTTTATTTATGATTTGTGGCTCTGCTCTGATTTTTTTTTTTTTTTTTTTTAGTGGTTACCATGAGGTTTGTATGAAAGATCTCATAGATCAGATAGTCCATTTTTCTGGTAGCCTTTTATCTCCATTAGCCTAAGTATGTTCCATCCCTTTCCTGTTCTCTTTCTAAGTTATTGTTGTCTCAAATTGTTCTTTTCTGTGTGGTGAGTGTGACTAAATTGAAGCGTTTATAGCTATTTTTGATGCTTTCCTTCCCTTTGTCTTTTATGTTATGATTAAGTGTTTACTAACCTATTCTGATATAGAGCTGCAATTTTCTCTATCTGTCTATTTATCTCCTTGCTCAAGGTTTTGTAAACTTTTTCTCTTTAGGTTTAGATGGGAGGACTCCTTTCAACATTTCTTATAAGGCAGGCCTAGTGGCAATGAACTCCCTCAGCTTTTGTTTATCTGGGAAAGGTTTTATTTCTCCTTTGTACCTGAAGGATAGTTTTGTTGGATAGAGTATTCTTGGATGAAAGTTTTTGTCTTTCATTATTTTGAGTATTTCATTCCATTCTCTCCTAGACTGTAAGGTTTCTGCTGAAAAATC
This sequence comes from Equus asinus, assembly GCF_041296235.1. NCBI lineage: Eukaryota > Metazoa > Chordata > Mammalia > Perissodactyla > Equidae > Equus > Equus asinus. The sequence goes on from NC_091794.1 coordinate 86,625,711, forward strand.
CGCTGAAAAGCTGATAGGAGTTCCTTTGCAGGTTATTTTCTTCTGCCTTGCTGCCCTTAATATTTTTTCTTTGTCATTGACTTCTGCCAGTTTTAATATTATATGCCTTGGAGAAGGTCTTTTTGCATTGATGTAATTAGGAGTTCTATTGAGTTCATGTACTTGTAAGTCCAGTTTCTTCCCCAGGTTTGGGAAGTTCTCAGCTATTATTTCTTTGAACAAGCTCCTGCTCCTTTCCCCCAACCCTCCTCACTCTGGAATACCGATAATCCTTATGTTGCTTTTCCCAGCTGAGTTGGATATTTCTCAATGAATTTCTTCAGTTTTTAAAGATCTTAGTTCTCTCTCCTCCTCCACCTGAAGTCTTTCCATATTTTTATGCTCTAAATCACTACTTCTGTCCTCCATAACGTCAGCTCTATTTTTATGGATTCTAGATTACTTTTTATGTCATTAATTGTGTTCTTCATATCCAGAATTTCTGGGGATCTTTTCCCTTTCTTTTTTAGAGTTTCAATCTCTTTGGTGAAGTATTCCTTCTGCTCATTAATTTTTATTCTTGAGATCATTGAACTGTCTTTCTGAGTTTTCTTGTAACTCATTGAGTTTCTCTATGATAATTATTTTGAATTCTCTGTCATTTAGATTGTAAATTTCTGTGAGTTCAGGACTGGTTTCTGGAGACTTGTCATTTCCATCTGCTGTGAAGTGTTAATGTTGTTCTTCATGGTATTTGATGATGTGATCCTTTGCTGGTGCATAGCGGTAGTATCAGGTCGCAGATTCCACCTGTCACCACTGGGGGTGGGGAGTAGCCATGTTTTCTGATCCTGCCCCATCTAGTGGAAGTTGTTCCTGTACGACTTCGCTGCTTTTGTGCACTGGCCCCAGCTGCTTGGCAGGTCATGCACACACATTCAGGCTGGGCCTCTGTGCTCAGCCAGCAGGTCACTCTGGTTCAGGACTACTGTGCTTGGCAGGGGACTGGCTGAGCTGGTGTGCCAGCCTGAGGGGAGGAGTACTTTCTTTCACATGCTGGACAGCTCTGTGCTTGTAGGCAGCTTGGCTGAGCTGCTGCACTTGGTGGGGGATCTCTCATGCGGGCTAAGCCGCACCACTCGGTGGGGAGCATTCCCCAGGCAGGGCTGCTGCATCATGGTGGGTGCTCCCATGGGGCAGGCTACAACTTTGAAAGCATTATTGCAGGGTGAGCTGCCCCCGCCTCCTCTTATAGTCTCACCAGCCACTATGTGAGGACCTGTGACCCACATCATTGCCACTGGGGAGGGGGTGGGGTGCACTCACCTAGTTTCACTGCTTACCAGGGATCCAGTCCACCCACCTTCAGATGCATGGCTGCATGGATCTCTCAGATGTCCTGTTGTGCTGTGCAGGGAATCTTCTGCTGGTTAATGAATGTCCATTTAGTTGTAGCTTAGAGGAGAGACACAAAGGGGACAAGTCACTCTTCCATGATGCTGATGTCACTCCAGTGCCATTTGTATATTTTCTTAAGTGAAATGTCTGTTCAAATCTTTTAACCATTTTAAAGTTGGATTATCTCATTAAGTTGTAAGGATTCTTCATATATTCTAGATACAAGTTCTTTATCAGATATATGTTTTGCAAATATTTTCTTTCAGGTTGTGACTTGCCTCTTCATTTTCATAACAGTGTCTCATAAAGACCAAAATTTTTAATTTTCATGAAATCCAATTTATTGATATTTTTCATTTTGCAATTGATGCTTTTTGTATTGCATTTTAAAAATCTTTGCCAAAATCAAGGTCATAAAGATTTCTTTCCATGTTTTCTTCTAGAAGTGTTATGGTTTTAGCTTTTACATTTAGGTCTATGATCCATTTTGAGCTATTTTTTGTATATGGTGAGGTTCATTTTTTTTTGCACAAGGCTATTCAATTGTTGAAAAGATTGCCCCCATTAAATTACCCTGGCACTTGTGTTGAAAATCAATTGGCCATATATGTATGGGTCTATTTCTGGACTCTCTACTATGTTCCGTATATCTATTTGTCTATCTTTATGCCAGCATCACACTGTCTTGATTATGGTAGCTTTATAACAAGTCTTTAGATCAGGTAGTGTATCAGTTATCTATTGCTACATAACAAATTACCACAAATTTGGAGGCTTAAAACAACATACATTTGTTATCTCATAGTCTTTTGTGGGGCAAGGGTCCATATGGCTTAGCTAGATCCTCTGTTTAGCATCTCACAGGCTGCAATCAAGGTGTAAACCAGGGCTGGGTTCTCATCTGGAGGCTTGACTAGGAAAAAAATCCACTTTTCAGCTCGTGTGCTTGTCAGAAGCATTCAGTTCACTGCAGCTGTATAACTGAGAGCTTCTGTTTTTTTGTTAGCTGGCAGCTGGAGGCCACCCTCAGCTCCTAGAGGCCCCTCACAATTCCCTGCCACCTGGGCATCCCCAACTTGGTGAGAAAGGAGAGAGGAAGAGAGAAGGATTTTAGAGTGTCTGCTAGCAAGACAGAGTCTTGTCTAATTAAATGTAATTGCAAAATTGTATCTCACCACCTTTACTACATTTCATTGGTTAGAAGCAAGTCATAGGTCCTATCCACACTCAAGGGGAGATCAGACAAGGGCCTAAACACCAGGAGGTGAGGATGATGGGGCCGTCTTAGAATCCATCCTCCACAGGTAGTATGGACTATGTTTTTCTTTCCAAAGTTGTTTTGGCTATCCTAGGTCCTTTGCATTTCCATGTAAATTTTAGAGTCAACTGTAAATTTCTACCCAAACCCTGCTGTGATTTTGGCTAGGACTGTGTTAGACCTATAGATCAATTTGGGTACAAACAACACCTTAGCACTATTGAGTCTTCTGATTCATGATCATAGTGCATCTCTCCATTTTTGTAGATCTTTTAAAATTTCTATCAGCAATGTTTTCTAGTTTGCAACATACAGATCTTGCACATCTTTTTTGAATTTATCCCTAAGCATTTTATGTTTTTGATGCTATTTAAATGCTATTTTTTAATTCAATTTAATTCTAAAATGCTTAATTAGTAAATTTGGAAAAGTAGTCTCTTCCCTGTGTGGAAAATCAAGGTTGTCCTGTGCTTACTATGACTAGGAAGGCAAGTATGTTAAATAAAGGAGAACGTTAAGACTCCCACTTGCCCTCACTTCTAAGCAAGTCCTCTTATCTAAGTCTTATGAGGAATAAAGCTGACATCTTGCTCTTTGCCTAATTCTCCAATATCTGTGTCTATTTCTCAGTTGTTTCTGATCTGGTGTAGAGAAAAGGGTGTGATTTATTAACTCCCAAACCCTCAACATCTCCTCCACCTGACTGGGGAAACCTACTTGTATTTCAAAACTCAGCTCAAGGCTTCCTGACTTCATGACAACTTCCTGACATTCCCTCCCACGTGTCCCTGCTTGCACTTCCTGTGGTGCATGTGGCAACACTTAGCTGCTCTGGTTTGTCAATATAGCCTTTCCTTCTTCCTCCTTCTCTTACTTCTAAACACGTAAAAGTCTCAAATACATGAAGAAAAACCATACTTGAAATTATTATGACCACAAAATGACATGACTTCAGTCTTGAAAAAGGATAACTGTTCATTATGTAATAGTTAATGAAATAACAGAATACAAAATCGTTAAGATTACAGCTATATAAAAATGTGTTTGCATTGAAAGTTAATATGTAAAATAAATTGCCCATTGTGTTTGGTACCTTTTTTAACAAGAATTTGAAAACTCTTCCTTATTCCTAAGTCTGAATTGCACCCCTCACATACACATATATGGGTTGGGGGTGGGGGGTTAATGTCACATGGAACACTGAGACTGAGGGTAGCCAAGTGAAGGCAGTTGGAGAAAACAGGATTAAACATGAGAGAAACCAGGTTCAAATGCCAACCAGGGCCAGAAGCAGAGTCAAGGAAAGAGATCACAGGCGAGTAGCCTGGTTTGGCGCAGCAGTTAACTTCAGACATTCTGCTTCGGCAGCCCGGGGTTCACCAGTTTGGATCCCGGGTGTGGACCTATGCACCACTTGGCAAGCTATGCTGTGGCAGGTGTCCCACATATAAAGTAGAGGAAGATAGGCACGGATGTTAGCTCAGGGCCAGTCCTCCTCAGCAAAAAAAGGAGGAATGGCAGTAGATGTTAGCTCAGGGCTAATCTTCCTGAAAAAAATAGAGAGATCACAGGGACTAGAGTTCAGAATTAGATGAGACAGAATCACTGGAGAGCAAAGTTGAGGGTGTAAGGGAGTTAAAGCATTGCTTCCATAAATATCTGTGGGAGGGTCAATGGATTTCATTTGTTTCAGGTATGAATTTTTAAATACTTGCTATTTTAATATTTTTCTTTAATTTAAATTTTTCCTACTGTTATAGTCTCCTCTTGTTTAATGTATGCAGTATCTACCTTTATCTTTCTGAGAATATAAAATACAACTATACAATCATGTAGGGGGCAGTTCTCTTGGGTTCCTTTTGTATGGTCTCTGTTCCTCTTTTTTTTTTTAAAGATTGACACCTGAGCTAACATCTGTTGCCAATCTTTTTTCTTTTTTTCTTTCTTCTTCTTCTCCTCAAAGCCTCCCAGTACATAGTTGTATATTCTAGTTGTAGGTCCTTCTGGTTGTGGTTGTGCTATGTGGGACGCTGCCTCAGCATGGCTTGATGAGTGGTGCCATGTCCACGCCCAGGATTCAAACCAGCAAAACCCTGGGCCGCCAAAGTGGAGTGTGTGAACTTAACAACTCAGCCACAGGGCCAGCCACTAAGGTCTCTGTTGCCTTTGAGTTGTGTTTACTGTTTGTTTTGTTCTCTGACTTTCATGTTGGAGAGTTTCCTCAAATAATAACATTAGCTAACATTTATTGAGCAGTTACTATATGCCAGACACTGTGTGCTGGTTTCACAAAGATGTATAAGACAAAGTTCTAAGCAGAATAAATACAAAGAGACCTAAGCCTATTATAGTAAAAGTGTTGGAAATCAAAAACAAAGAGAAGATACTAAAAGCAGTCAGAGGAAAAAGGGCAATTGCCTTCTATATTAGTCAGGGTTCTCCAGAGAAACAGAAACAATAAGATATGTATAGATATGTATACTGATGGCTTCCAATCTCTTTCTCCAGTTCACATACAATACCCTCAAATCTAATTTGTCCAAAACTGAACTTACCATCTTCCTCCTTCCCACAAATCTGCTTCTTCTTCAGTGTTCATTCTCTCAGTGGCACTTTTATCCACCCAGCTACCTGAGCCAAAAACCTGGGAGCCTTCCTAATGGGTCTACTTACTTCCCCTCACTCTCTATAACCACTTTCACCAATTTCTGCTTTTTCTACTTTCTGAATGTCTCTTGTGTTCATTCCTTCTCTCCAACTGCATTATCATCGCTCAACTACAAGCCCCATTATCTCTTGCTTGGGCTATTGCAAGAAAAGCCAGCCCTGGTGGTCTACTGGTTAAGATTTGTTGCTCTTACCATCAGGGTTCATGGTGGCTGCATGTTGCTGCGATGCTGAAAGCTATCCAACCAGTATTCCAAATACCAGCAGGGTCACCCATGGTGGACAGGTTTCAGCAGAGCTTCCAGACTACACAGACTAGGAAGAAGGACCTGCACCCACTTCATAAAAAATGTGGCCATGAAAACCCTATGAATAGCAGCAGAGCATTGTCTGATATAGCACCAGAAGGTGAGAGGATGGCACAAAAAGACCAGGCAGGGTTCCGCTCTGCTGTATGCAGGGTCGCTAGGAGTTGGAATCAACTTGCTGGCACTAACAACAACAAATTGCAATAAAACTCTAACTTCCCTTCAGCAGAACTTCAGCTTCAATCTACCCACAACGCAACTGCCAGTACTAACACAGGTCAGATTCTGCTATTCCCAGAACTCATGAATAAACTCTAAACTCCTTAGAATGCCATTCAAGTCCTGACCTGTCAGGAACCGGTGCTTGCCTCTGTGGTCCAATCTTATTATCTTCACTTCCCCCTTCACCTTCTATAAATTAAGAGTACTGGAATTACTTGTAATTCATCCAAACAAGTTATGATCTTTCTTTTTTTTTCACCTCTGTGCCTTTGCCGTGACAAGAATTCCTAGAATACTTTCTTCCACTTTATTCATTTACAAAATTCTTATTTATTCTTTATGAGACAGTTCGGTGTTCATTTCTTCTAAGAAGTCTTCCTTCATTCCCCAGGCTGGGTTAGGAATCTTTCTAAGTGGTCCCATGGTTCCATGTATACATTTCTCACAGCACTTAACTCTCAAACCTACCTTGTTACATGTGTGGCCACCAAGTTTACAAGCGAACCTTTCAATGGCCAGAACTTGTGTCTTTCATCTTTATGTTCCCTAGTACACAACAGGAGCTCTAGAAATGTTTGTTAAACTAAAGTAATTTCTTTCCTTCTCCAGGCAATTTGTAATATAGTTGCTAGTTTCTCCATCTCATATCGTCCCTCTTCTCCTGAAAGATATGCCATTAGCATCTGGAGAATAAAGTCATCACAGAGGAAATCAGAGCCAACAGACGGAGAAAAAAGAGACAGAAGAGGCACACGTCTTGTAACAGTGCTAATCAGCCTGTGACTTCTGTACTTGCTGGCCACCCCTTCAGACAGGAGTGGGCACATGAACCATTCTGGCTGGTGTAACACAGTCCTCCAGGGACTGATTCAAGAATGGACATGAACATGACACAAACGGTGGGGGACGAATTGAGAGAAAGGCCATTTGGACTCACCTGAAACACGCAAAATAATGGGGTTCCCATATGGAAGAGGGATTCTGGGCCAGCCTCGGTGGCCTAGTGGTTAACTCGGCTCACTCTGCTTCAGCGGCCTAGGTTCGGTTCAGGGGCATGGTTCACTTATCTGTCATTGGCCATGCTGTGGAGGCAGCCCACATACAAAAAGAGGAAGATTGGCAGCAGATGTTAGCTCAGGACAAATCTTCCTCAGGAAAAAAAAAGAAAACAAAAGAAAGAGGGATTCTATCACCCAAAGAAGGAGTAAGGGACAACATTTGAGTAGGTGAAAATTGTAGCTACCATAATTGACTGTAAGGGAACAATCTGTCTAGAATCCCCTCATCCCCTCCTTGTCCACCTGGCAAATTCCTGCTGATGCTTCAGGATCTATCCTAAAACTCACCACCACTGTGAAGTCCTTCCTGACTCCCCACGGCAAAAAGTTGTTGTTGTCCCTTCTAGATTCCTATGATTTCATGCTCAGTAGCAGGTGTAAGGAAGTTAGACAAGCATAGACTTAAAATTCTAGCTTTGCCACTCAGTAACTGTGTGCTATTTAACCTTTGAAGCTGATTCCTCATCTTTAAAATGAGGATACCACTATCAACCTCAAAGGACTGTTGTTGGGATTAAAGACATCAGTCTAAAGTGACCGGCGTATACTAGGAACTCAAGTAATGTTAATCTCGCTGCCTCCTCCTCCCCACCCCATGCCATATTAGAATGAATTGTGAAGAACTGTTTTTACTCTTTTGTGTTCCCAGCACCTAGGCAGAGCTTGGCATGCATTGGGTTGATGAGAAATGTTTGATAACTGCTAAATATAGAGAGAGGGATATTGTGCTGATGGAAAAAACAACTAACTGAAGCAGAGTTAGTTGTGTGCAGGACTTGCTCCTCTGGTCAACTATAAATTCTCTGAGGATAGGGCCATATCATGCCAATCTCTGCTTTAACCCTGCCACGACTTAACAAAAGGGCTTTGATGGTGAGAATTATTTTTAAATTATGTTATTGAGGTCACATTGGCTTATAACATTGTGTAAATTTCAGCTGTACGTTATTATAGATCAGGTTCTGTATAGACTGTATCATATTCACTGCCAATAGCCTAGTTTTTATCTGTCACTATACGATACGCCCCTTTACTTCTTTCACCCTCCCCCAACCCCTTCCCCTCTGGTAACCACCAATCTGTTCTCCTTATCTATGTGTTTTAAAAGATATGATTTTGGAGAGCCCCAGGTTGGGTGAATTGGAGCAGCTCTTCCTCTGGAGAAGTCAGTCCTATAAAGTATGTGGCCATACTGCCATCTGGAGATGGTAGATTTTTCTCGAAACATCACTTAAATAGATCTTCCCATTAAGAGCTATAACCAGAACCCTGAGGAATCTTGCAAAAGTTTTCATATGTGAAATATTGCAAGAAGCTCTTTTAACATTCCCAAATAACAATTTCTAAATATAGGGAGAACCAGGAGGTAAAAACACAAAGTTTTCCCACTGTCCTTTTTCTCAAATTTCTTAAATTGAGGAAATTGTTTTTAAAAAGCAATCATGTATGTTGCCATTACAGTATATTCCATATTTATTAGACAATTGAAATAGACAAAAGAAAAACAACTGTTGGCACGAGAATGCCGATTTATTCTTTTTTGGACACATGAACACAAAATATCCCTGCAGGCCAAAAGAAAAAATTGCAAAATTTAAACAACCATCATCTTATCTCAACATGGGGATACCACCTCTCCCTTAATAGTTCAGAAAGTACCTCGTATTGCTAGAGACATACATCCAGTCCAAATTTAATAAAATACATTTTAAAACGTTACAGGCCTAACAATATAGAAAAAAAATTACACCATTAGTCAAAGGAACAAATGCAAACATTTTCAGCCACTAGACATAGAAAGAGCATGAATATGTCAATAGCAAGGGATAAGAAAATGGTTAATCCATAACAAGATCTTCCCTTTAATTTTACAAGGAAAAATCCTTGGAGTTGAAGCAGTATTGATACAATGCCCTCAGGCTCCACTTTCTTAAAATGAAAGCAGAGCTACCGCCTTGCTATTGAGCAAGAAAATCTTACAGCACATCCACGAAGGGTAGCTCGCAGAGGGCAGAGGGGGTGAGCCTTGTTAAACAGTGGATTACCTTTTCCCACAGAAAGGATAGGTAGCTGAGCCTGGTAGGTAAGCTCTGATATAGGCTGGGCACCAGATCCTAAAATACAGACCATATAGAATACGTCTGCTTATAAATCATCACCTTTGGAAGCAGCAAATAGAATTTACAGTAAGACTGAATATGTTCTGCCTGCCCAGACCGCCAGCTGCATCAACCAGCTAGTTCACTTTATAAACCACTCAGGGTTCACTAGCTAACAACAGCAACAAACATAATTGGTTCAACATTTGGATCTTCACCACTCTCTTAATGTCCCCGCGCCTTATCCCCAAATTGTTACTCTTTAGCATTGCTACACTTAAATCTTTCACACCACATGACAGTGCCTAAACAGGCTGTGTTTTAAAAAACCAAACAGCCTAAACCTACTTCTAGAGAATGCACACCTCCCATTGATTGACACATGCATAACGATTCGGTCAGTCCCGAGGGGTTATGTATTCAAACTGTCAAGCCGAATTAAAACTATGCATTCAGACTTGCTGGCAATAGGATTGCTGCAACTCTGACTCCGCAGTGATTACCTCTTAAAGATTCACCCCTCAGCAAATTTTTTCCAATAATCCCAGTTCTTCCATATTTCTTTCCTTTCGTCCCAAACGACAGCATTGCACCTTTAAAGGTACTGTGTTCCTATAAAAATAGGCCTCCCGGCTTTTCCTCCACCACCACACTGATTTACCCCAGTGTCCTAGGACTGACTGAGGTCATACAAACTGTAGAGTTCAAGGTCAAGCGTATAGCCTAATTGCAGGCAAGCGAATCAGGGCTTCCCGGCACTCTGCCTCGCTCTTGGCTCCATACACGCCAGGAGATGGTGAGAAGTGACGCTTCTTCTGTGCGTTATTAACAAGCAAGCCGCAGGCACTCAAGTGCAGGTGTGCTGCCCGCTGGCCAGCCAGCCAACCACCAAGAGTTCTTCACATCCTGGACTCCAGTGAGTCCTTTTCCTAAAAAAGCTTCCGTTTTTTCCTCCTCATGGGTCCAGGATGGCCATGCTGAAGGGTATTTTGTGCTCTCCCTGAACAACTGTGAATAAAAGCAGCAGCCAGCCCCTCACCAACAAGTCCTGATTTGTATTATCCAAGTGAGGTATTTGCAAAAAGGGAAAAGCTTAAGAAATTAACATCTGCCATCTCTTCACTCCTGCCTATGTTGTGCCTCAATTACAGAGCTTGCTTTCTTCCCACTATCTGCAGAGAAGAAGATACTGCAGAGAATACCTACTCATCCTAATGAGCTAGAGGACTTGATACACATTATAAAACTCTCAGAGACCAGTCTCAGCAAACACTGGTGGCGCCACTGATCAGCAGCATGTGGAAATGTAAACCTCAATGTATTTACAAGCTTGTTTAAGAGACTGAAGAAAAACAGTGCTTTATATTGCTGGGATTTGAGAAGGCTAGTTTAAGAGATTTGGACTGGCTAATGAGTTCAAGCAAACACCTTTCACCATCAGATCCAGTGTTTCCCCCCCCGGCAGTTTCCAGATAGAGGTGGCAAAACCATTTTACCACATCGTGTCTGTCTCTTCCCCTAGCACGTTCCTCAGCCATATGGAGTGTGGCTCTGGGCCTTTCATCTCCTTTTCCAGCTCTCAGTCCTCAGGTTCCAGGACAGAGAATCAGAAGTCAGTAAAATTTGGGCTAGGAAACACTGGCTGGAACTACCAAGACTGTATGTAACTGTTGTCCATTCACAAAGTATTATCTACACTAAATACAAAATACATTTTCCCCTACACTTTAACTGATGCTTGCTTTAGATCAACTCCCTTTGTTTGGACAAGAAAGGAATCCTGTCTCTCTGTGAAGAGAATTCAGAATCTATTAAGAAAAATCAACCTTTTCTATGCAGTTTTAGCTTAATAAAAGGAAGGGAACCACACCAAGTACATTTCAGGTTGAAAGAGAAGCAAAAAATTTGCACTGCAAGTAATTGTGCGAGTAACCTTGATTCCCAGGAAAAAAACTTTTAAACGCTGGTACATTTTTTGCAAGTTGCAGCATCACTCAATGTACCTTAAGGATTGGCAAAGCCTATCCAATAAGGAAGCATCCTGGTTCTAGCTTATTTTAAAACAAAGTGACAGGACACCAACTGTGACTATAAAACAGATAAAAATAATTCTTTAAAAAGGCATGGAAATATATGTCTTTTCTGACTGGTTTCAGAAATTGCCAGATTATGATCTATAAGAAATAGCTGATAAAATCATACTGAGATCTCATCTAGAAAACTACATTGTTGGGGAAGGAAGAGGAGGGACCTTAAAAAATGTTTATTGCCAAAGTTAACTTTCTATGAGAAAAGTTTAAAAATCATTTAGATCTAACAAACCACATAGCAGCATAAAATGGGCACTTTTGAAAACTTTGAAAAATACTAAAAGCTAATTTTTTTTCAAAGAGGGGAAAGTGTGAGTACTTTTGCCATGACAGTGTAATCTGTCACCGCGACGTGTGTCACATCTGTTTGTGTTACACAATCACCAGAGTCAACCAAATAAAGGAACTGCCTTTCTGAATCTGCAGCCACGTATAGTGCAATTGCCTGGCAGCCTGTACTTACACCAGCACAAGTCTGTAAAGATCAACAGGATAAAGTAGTAAAACTAATAAAACTCTGTAAAACTTTCAAAAATCAATGCTCGTTAAAGGCATTTACAGTGGTGAAGTCAGAAACCTCCATTAAAAAGTCTATGGACCCACACAATTAAATAGTTACACCGAACTGAAGTAGATTGTTTGGTTTTTCTCTCCCACTTATGCATACGCCCCACTTGATGAATACAGAAAAAAGGAATAATCTCTTATAAGACTAGAGGGATGCGGTGAACACCACAGCTAGCAAAATATTCCATAGAAACCTTTCTTGTAAAGTCCTAGAAAGTTCAGGCTGATCAGCCTTTGCATGTTGAGGTAAAAATTCAGTCCAGTGCATCAGAAAAGACAATCTAAGAGTATCTATTACTTTAAAAAAATGGCTCAATTTTGTTGATGCATCAGACAGTGCTGCAAAGTATAGATTCAGTGCAACTATTCCGAGCTGCTGGTAGAAGACCACCTGAAGTCAACTTGGTGCTTTCTAGAGGCGGTAGGCATTTGAAACATTTTGAGGCTGCGGTGCCAAATTGGTGGAGCTCTTTTTCTGAGATTCTCAGGCAAAATACATCGTGTGCTGGGTATCATGGTGGATCTGCACAGCTTTAGCCAAGGCCTGAGGATCTCGGCCATTGCTCTGTCCTGACACATGACTGCCTTCTGCACTGTAAAGAGAATAAAGCAAAAAACCAGGTGTAACAAAAGACCGCTTCAAACTTCGCATGTTTCAAATAGCACGAATAGTACTGGATTCAAGATCTTAGGCTCAGGCTGCGGCTCCTTAAATCATTTGTAATGTCTCTCTAAACATCAGTTTGCTCAACTGAAAAATGCAATACAACTTATTTAATGGACTGCTGCAATAATTAAATGAGATAATGTCTGCAAAGACGCAAATACTTGGGGACCTTCCCCGCGGTGCGGTGGTTAAGTTTGGCGCACTCTGCTTTGGCAGCTCGGGTTTGTGGGTTCGGATCTCTGGTATGGACCGACACCACTTGTCAGCCATGCTGTGGTGGCGACCCACATATAAAGCAGAGGAAGACTGGCACAGATGTTAGCTCAGGGCTACTCTTCCTCAAGCAAAAAGGGAGGAAGATTGGCAACAGATGTTAGCTTGGGGCTAATCTTCCTCAGCAAAATAAATAAATAAAAAAGACCCAAATCCTTAACAGTGCGGATGTAAGAACTTCCATTGTCCTTTATGTCTGCTTAATGCCTACTTGTCCTTTATGCTTCAGTCAAATGTCATTCCCCCCCAAAGTTTTCCCTAACTCCAAAGTTCAGGTCAGAACCACTTGGAACATGCTTTTACAGAATCCTCTACTTTTCTTTCATTTGAAATAAACACAATTGATATTAAATTATTAATTGGCTAATTATCCCCCCTCTGGGATACAAACTCCAAGAAAGCAGCAACTTCATCTATCTTACCTCTGGATCTCTAGTGCCTGGCACATAGTATAACCTCAATAACCATTTGTTGAATGAATAAATGAATATATGTACCTAGCACAGTGCTGTAACTTAGGGGACACTCTGCAAATGTTGCTATGCCACCAGTCTCACTAGCTATATGACCTTGGACAAGCAACAACTCCTCTGAACTTTGGTCTTTCAGGATAATAATAACAACTTCCAAACATAACTCTTAAGGGTCCCGTGTGATATAAAGGGCTTGGTAAAGTGTCAATCATCATTCCTCTTCTGCCTTCTCTACTTAAATTATTATTATCCTTATCATCTAGACTCAAAGTCTTAGTCATCTTTTACTTCATCCTCTTCTCTGCCACTCACTCTCAATTCACTAAGTACCATTTTTTTATCCCAGGAATAGATTTTTACATTTAACAAATACAATCTTGCTCTAATATACTTTCCCAGCATCATGCCTGCTATTCCCCTTTCACTTGCTCCAGCCAAAAAAAAAAGTGTTATTGTCCAAACATGGCACTTGCTTTCTCTTCTTTGTGTCCGTTATTCCCTCTGCCTGGAAAATCCTTTTCTCTTCTTTGTAGAGCCAAATCCTAGCCATCCAGCTATGAAATCATCTCTAACAGCCTTTGCTCGGATGTCCCATTGCACTTTCATCTATACTGCTCTGGGCTAATTGTCAGTTCCACATTTGCTTGTATTGTTTCCATAACGAAACATAAAATCCCAGGAAACATATCTTCTTCATCTTAGTGTTTTTAGTACCTAACACAGTGCCGGGCACACAGTCAATATCTAATGAACATGTTGAATGAACAGATGTATTACAGAATGGAAGGTACAAAGCCACAGCTGGGCATTTTCCATAATAGCGTATTTTCAACCCTTACAGAAATAGACTTGCAGTGGAATGCCTACTATTTAGCAGCTGAATTCAGACTTGGGGAAGAGCCCAGAAACTGCTACACTTCACAGATGGTCATTTCGAGAAGAAAATTAATGCAAAGAGCTTGTTTAGCTATTTAATAGTAGCTCAGTAATGGGTCAAAATGTCTGATTCTCTTGAGATCCCTATTTGGGGGTGAGAATGGTCTGGCACCCCTCCTTCTCCCACATATACATCCAGGTTCATTCTGGTGCATTCTTCCAGACTGTCCTGAAAACAAAGTGAACAGGTCAGGACTTCCCCTTGCATGAAGTAGAATCCACAGGCCTGTGACTGCTCTGATTGGAGCGAGGGAACCATGTCGGCCACTTTTTGAGGCTGCTTGGGACCTGAGCAGAACCAAAATGCATTTGGCTCTCTCGGAAAACCACAGGCAGCTCCAAATTAGACTTCTTTCTTTGGGCAGACTTTAGACACACCATACAAGTATGAACAAGCCTGAACACTTCTTGGATCAAAAGTCACAGTATAAGCTCTTGAAGGCACACACAATTTTATTTGCTCCTTGAAATTTAAACCCTAAAAGGAAGTTTAACACCTCCAAAAAGTTTTCTGTAGTAGCTCATTTTTTTTTTAACACACTGCTAACATAGACACAAAGAGATTTTATTGTGACTGAGAAACTTGCCTGTCATGATCCTTATCCACCAAATGATACCTTGCCCTGAATGCTACAAGTCGGGCATAATATGCAGGGGCTGGAATAGAGACTGAGCGCGTACACCGCACATAGGTGTGACATAGCTGGTAAGTTAGCAGCTGGAGCTCATCCGCAGTGAAGCAGTTGTCATCCCACAAGACCTGGTAATGTGAAGGACGGCTGGTTCCCTGGAGAGAGAGTTTTATGATTAATATATTTCTGACATGGGTTGACTACCTGAGAAAAGAGACGTGAAACCTACTCCTTAAAGTCAGAAGTATTCCTGCCCAGCACACCTAAAAGCAGAGACCTGGACCAAAAGATAACAGCTCTAGGAAATAAGCTTTAACAGAGTTCGCATAGTGTTCTAAAACAAGTCTACTCAAGCTAGTTGCTAAATTTGCAAACATCTCCCTATCAAGTCAACGATCTGGACCAGCTTCCAAATTACCTGAATTCCTGCATGACTACAGAGGTAAAAGTCAAACTCCGACGGATGTGTGATGGTGCTATCCACTGTAGTGCCTGCTGGTACATTGCCACTTTTCCCCACCTACCAAAAAAAAGGTATAATTAGTCATCGAAGGGCCAAACTGAGCTCAGGCCACTTTTTTTCTTTTATGTGTTAATTGATAACAAGTTGGTAAACTGCTCTTAATTGAAGTCTTGAAAACCAGTTTAATTCAAGATGTTGAATTTTCTGTAATTTTCCGTTAGCCTAACCATTTCATCCTTAAGTATTTTCTCAAACAAATATCCTCCATGGTTTCTCTGGGGGAATCCAGACAAAGAATTATTTTGCCTGTGGCTTTGGGCTGCATTTTTGTTATCTATTTACAGATGACACATTGGTACCTTCACGGGGGGGGGGGGGGCGGGGGGGGGAAGACAGCTACAATGGAGAAGCTTCCTGAGAAAAAAATCAGTTCTAGCCCTCACTTAGAGTAAAAAAAAAAATCCACAACTTTCAGTAAAAGTAAAGATGAAGGAATCTTTAAACTGGTTCACCAGGTTCAACAAAACTAATACTTTTATGGGATTAGTAAGTCACTGGCACATACATTATCAGGAGGAATGCGCTGAAATGGGAATTAGGAAAACAAGAGTTTCAGTTGTAGGCCTAGCCTTGCAACTACATATCTTGAGGAAAGTGTAATATCTTTGGGTCTCAGTCTAACTAGCTACAAAATTAGGTGATGATCTCTTACACTTTTAAAATTCTAAAGTTCTTCCATAGCCAAAACCCTAAAAATCAAACTTCTAGGAAAGCAGAGAGGGAAACTTCAGAAGTGCATTTACAAGGAAAGGAATTGAATCTTGCTATTTGGCCAATTTTCATCCTCTTTTGCTGTACAGCAGGATTCCATATGAGGAAGTTTATTTAGCATATAGCCACAAATTTGATGGGAATTTATTTGGCTCCATTCTAACTACTGTAACTTTCAGTTGAATAGCATACATCAATGCATCCAAGAACATCTATGAGTATAGAAAAGTTTCATTCCATCAAATTCGTATGTGAACTTGGGTACCTAGCTGGACAAGAGGAAACGTAACTGAGTTATAATAGTTCCAGCATTGTTTCACAAAGTGTGTGCTTTGGGAATATTAATTCTGCAGCATGTGTTTAGGTGTTTTGTGGTCAAATTTGAGAAATACCGGATTAAGCCAAAGTTAAAAAGGATTTTCTACTGTATGACTTCTCAGAGCCTTTGCTTCATAATAGAGATTCAGAAGGCTTATTTAGTAATTTAAGAGGGAGATGGAATATATAGTGATCCCCAAACTTATTTCACCATAGAATCCCTTTTTAAAAAATCTCTTGGAGGCTACAGATCAGAGCCTAGAAAGGGGATGCTCTGGGGAAAAAGGGGATCCAGGCAGGTTCAATTCAACAGTTACTGCTTGAGCATCCGTGTGTAAGGCTCTGCAGCAGAGGTTGGGGATGAGAGACAGAGGCAGAGAGAAAACTAGCCAACTTCCCTCCTGCCCTTCATGAAAACCATATACAACAGACCACAATGCAATGTGATGAGGGCATTATAGAAGGCACCGAGAAAAACTGGTGGGAGGAAATAGTGGAATCATGCCTGATAGGATAAGTAGCAGCTGAAAGAGGGGATGGGATAAAAACGGGAAACACTCCAAATATCCCTTCACATCTGGAATGGATAAACAGGGGTTGGCCCGATGGTGCAGTGGTTAAGTGCGCACGTTACACTTCAGCAGCCCGGGATTCACTGGTTCGGATCCCAGGTGTGGACATGGCACTGCTTGGCAAGCCATGCTGTGACAGGCGTCCTACATATAAAGTAGAGGAAGATGGGCACGGATGTTAGCTCAGGGCCAGTATTCCTCTGCAAAAGGAGGAGGATTGGTGGCAGATGTTAGCTCAGGGCTAATCTTCCTCAAAAAAAAAAAAAAAAAGGAATGGATAAATAAACTGTGATTCATCTCTATCATGAAATACTACTCAGCAATAAAAAGAAACAAACTACTGATACACACGATAACTTGAATGAATCTCAGAAGCATTATGCTAAGTAAAAGACGCCAGACTCAAAGGATATGGGATTCCATTTATATGACATTCTGGAAAAAACACAAAACTATAGGGACAGAATACATACCAACGGTTGCCAGGGGCTGTAGGTGAGGGAAAGGGTTGACTACAAAAAGGCATGAGAGAAGTTTTGTGTGTGATAGACTCATTCTACATCTTTACTGAGGTGGTGGTTACACAACTATATGCATTTGTCAAAATTTGCAGGACAGTACACTAAAAAGGGTAAATTTTACTGTATCTATATTATACCTTAATAAAAACAATCAAAAAAAGGAGTAGGATGGATGTGGTCATTCCAGGGATAAAAATGCTCAATGTACACGGGAAATGGAAGGTGTATGAGGGCGTGGTAAAAGACGAAACTAAAATGTTATGTTTTGGCTATCTTGGGAAAATACTGACCACCATAAGAAAGCATGGGTGAAACACGTGAAGGGGATTAAGAAGTACAAATTTTCAGCTACAAAATAAATAAGTCACAGAAATGTAAACTAAAGCATAGGGAATGCGGTCAATAACATTGTAACAACTTTGATGGTGACAGAAGGCTACGAGACTTATCATGGTGAGCACTTTGTAATGTAGTATATAATTATCAAATTACTATGTTATACACCTGAACCTCATATAATGTTGTATGTCAATCATACTTAAAAAAAATTTCAGGGCAGAACACAGAGGACTATTTGACCAACTGGACATGGGAGGACAGTAAAGGAGAAGAAGAATTAAAAGACAACCCTGAAGTTTCTAGCTTGGCTGACTCAATATACAGTGATGCCAAGTAACAGAAGAAAAGGAACACTGGGGGTGGAACGGTTTTGGAAGAGGATAAAACAATAAGTAGAAGGTTTAGACGTGTTTTGCTTAAAGTGCCTGTGGTAGTTTGTATCACTGGGGCCAAATATTCCCGTGCCCCTCCCTGGGGGAGGATCATACATCCCCACCCAATTAACTCAGCAGTGGCCATGTAACTTGGTTTGGCTGATAAAACGTGTCCTGAAACGTGTTACTTCTGGGCAGAAGTTTGAGAGCCAGCACACGTCGCGTCGTTTATCTCTTTCCCCCTCTACTACAATGACTGGCAATGTTCCAAAGAGATGCTTCTATGTCAGTCTAGCCTCCAAAGGGAGGACAGCAGGGTCACAGCTGCAGCAGAGCCACAACGAATGTGTAATGTGAGCAAGAAATAAATCTTCGTGGGGCCGGCCCCGTGGCCGAGTGGTTAAGTTCAAGCACTCTGCTTCGGCGGCCCAGGGTTTTGCCGGTTCAAATCCTGGGCTTGGACATGGCACCGGTCATCAGGCCATGCTGAGGTGGCATCCCACATGCCACAACTAGAAGGACCCACAACTAAATAAACACAACTATGTACCGGGGGGCTTTGGGGAGAAAAAGGAAAAATAAAATCTTTTTTAAAAAAAAGAAAGAAATCTTTGTAAGCCACTAAGACTTTGGAGTTTTTTGGTAGCACAGCACAGCCTAGCCTATCTTGACTGATACAATGCCTATAGAGCCTTTAAGTAAATATGTCTGGTAGATAATTGGAAGTGCAGATCAGGAGCTGCCGAGAAAAGTCTAGAGCTGGAAATACAGATTTAGGAATCTATAAGAAAACACATGAATCCAGGAAAGTAGGTGAGACTAAAGAGAACTGAAATTGAGAAGAGGGAGAAGTATGAAATGTCAGGAAACATCAGTGTTTAATGGACAGGGGAGGAAGCGGGGGTCAAAGACTGATTACAGAGGTGGGTAGCGTTCCTGGAAAGTCACATTGCTAAGGCCAAAGAAGGCAATCATCCTACGTGCTCCAGAGGTCAGTGTGGGAACCTGATAAGATATTGCTAGATTCAAAATGATCAAGTCATTGAGGGAACAACTTCGATGGAGTCATTGAAATCAAAGCCTATAGAGAATCGAACCATGATGTGAGAAGGTACAGATAGAAAGTCAAGTCATTTTTTTCCTTAAAAGTTTGGTCATGAAACAAAGGAAAGATAAGGTGGCAGGTTGACTGAAGGAGAGGCCGAGTGAAGGCAAGTTTATCGCGGGGACTGAGGAAGAGTGAGAAACTTTAGAGGGTGAGAAGGAGGCAACAGAATGGGAAAGATTGAAATTTTGGGAAATAATAGGTAATTAATGAAGTAAGGCTCTAGAGAAGGCAGGAAAGATTAGGAACACAAGTGTAAGTGGGGGAAAAGAAAGCATAGGTGTAGAGATTAGCCTCTAGGACATGAGGAAGGAGATATGAAAACACAAGCTTTAACTAAACTTGAAAGTAGAGGAGAGGAAGCCAAGGAAACTCATGCCTTCTAGATTTTGTTTTCTGGGGGAAATAGAAGGTTGTTCTATCGTTGGCAAGGTAAATTGTTGGCAATGAAGGTGTCATGGATATGGTTGGGGAATTGAGAAGAGTATAAAGCTTTGGAACAGATGCTATGGAGAACAGGATACATGAAAAAATTGCAGCATCAAAGGCCTGGCTGAGATTTGCTATCATGAATTTGTAATATGGTTCATTATTAAACAAATGACTTTTTCCCTCAGCAAGCCCTATCAGCCTAAAAGTAGAAGTAAAGAAAATGGGCAAGTGGACTGATTCAGAGTTGGAGACAGGCAAGAGGCATATTTAGAGAAGTGAAGATACTGGGAAGGGTCGGGGGTGTAAAGTAGACCAAAGACTGGGACCGGCAATCTTGAAAGGCTAGGAGTGACACAGGACGGTAAAGAACAAAACTATGACACAGCTTGGGGTTTTAGAAAGATAATCCAAGTCCTAAAGCTATATGGATAGCAAGCTGCCAGCGGGATGAAGAGGTGACAATGCAGTTAAGGAGGGGGTGGCGGGATGTTTTGTGCCCAGAGCTCCGGCCAGACTTCAGAGAATCCGTATTAGCAGAGTCTAAGAAGTACCACTGAGTCACGGTTTGGGTAACTTAGAAAACAGCACTTTGAGTCTGAGCTGATTGGTGAACGTGGGGCCCAAGGAGAAAACCTCAGTTCTCCAAGGATTCAGAAAACAAAAAGAAACAACTCAGCCTTGGATTAGAGACAAAAACTAAGGGCTGTTCTAGAAAATAATGGGAGTGACCCAGATTACAAGATTAGGCAACAGAAAGAACTGGTCTCCCTGGGGGAGGATCAGGGAGGGTCTGGAACAGATGAAGTAATGTCACAAAAAATATAGAAGCAAAGTCATCCAATATTATACACCTAAACTTACCTATTTTAGCCAGAAATATCAGATTATAAATAGATAGAATACAGAAAATGTCTTTTATCAAGTGCTTGGAATTGTACCCCAAATGAATATTCATTTATTAACTTAATCCTTACAACAACCCTGTGAAACAGATATTGTTCTTAATACATTTTACAGTTGAGAACATCATGGCTTAGAGAAGTTAAGTAACTTGCCCATGGTTAGTAAGTGTGACATCAGAAACACTCAAAATTGGTACCCTAAGAATCCACTGAACTGATACAAAATCATTTGGAAGAGAAATGTTTCTTTATACTCTAGAACCACGCCCCGGGCACTAGCAGCAAAAAGTAGCAAATGGCAGTAAACCCCAAACAGATAAATCTGCCCTTCAGGAGGTTGCCTTATCATCCTAGTTACCTGGCATGTTTCTGACCTCCCCCCTAAAAACTCTACAAACCAGCATTTCTGTCACACAAGAGAAATATTCAGTCTTGAAGCCTGTATCATTCAGAACTGGTCATCTAAGATCGACTGTAGTTAGTATATTTATTAAATGACTATTAGGCACTTCTGCTTTTAGAAAAAAAAACCTGTATGTATGCCCACTCAAAAACACATTTACGTGCATCAGATAATGAAGCTTATCCTATGTTTTCTTACCCTTTCTGTTTTATCTGCACAGAAGAGTCGTGTGTGATGTCTTTTCTGTACCACAATATAGGTTATTCCTGGCCGGTAATCTTCTTCCAAGCTAATACATGCCTTTCGAATTGCTATTAGTTCTGGCCAAGCTACCTAGGAGTTAGAAATGGAATGATGTTTAGTTGAGAACTCACTTGAAATCTCTCAGATCTGATTTACCCAGAGTGGCAGATGGGAGGAAGCTCTGCCAGACACCTAGAAGCCCCAGAGGGTAACTATGAGATCATGAGAGTACCTGTTTCATTTGTCCCTCAGACACTCCTCCACGGTAATAGATGATCCGAGTGGGTTTGAAGCGCGTGGATTTGTAGAACTGGATGAGCAGCTCTCGAACCATGTTAGTAAGGTCCTGGATGACCTCCTGACTATAGAGGAGCTCCTGGGAGATCTCCTGGCGGGAGGTCTGCACCCGAACAGTGGCACAGTACCGGCTGGGGTGGCCGTCCATACTGCCAACCACAGCAGCAATGGAAGGCTTCTTCCCATCCCCTGCCGGAGGGTGTGTGACATCCGCTCCCAGGAAGATGACAGGCTGCTGGAACACCGAGGGCCTGCTCAGATTTAAGGAGACATTGCCACTCAGACACACAGATGACAATGTTTGTGTTGAGTCAGCTCACCAGATACAATCACAGGTATAATCTTATAAAAGAGAATAAAGACTTGTGCCCATTGGTAGAGAACTCTAAGGCCCACTGAGCAGCTGTGCCACCCAGTATAATGCATCTGAATTGACCGAAGAAGTCAAGACGGTTCCTCTGTAATAGTCAGAAGGGAAGAATTAAAAAAGAGGACCCGATCCAAATTTAACAAAATCTCTACGTGTAAAGGGAAAATTTCTCCAGAACAGGCTTTCTTGGAATCCTGAGATTTCTACAGTGGATACAGAACTGCAGGATGTACATGGAACTGGGATAAAAGCCCCACTTCTTTTTAAGATATGAGACTTAGAAAAGAGAATCAATCTATGTCCTTCCCTATTTTATTTTTACTGATAGTATTTATCACTTACACCACATATTTTACATATTTATTTTATTTACTTTCTACACACACACACACACACACAAACACAATGTAAACTCCACTAGGGCAGGAATTTTATTTTGTCCTGTTGACTGCTGCAACCCCAGTGCCTAGAACACTGCTGAGCTCACAGGTGGTGCTCAATAAATATTTGTTGAAGGAGTGAATTCATTTATTTGGCACTGATTTCTCTATCTGAGGAATCAAGGAGGAAAATATCACGCTTCTCTGGTCAATTCTTAGAGGTAGGATTTGGGACTGAGTATTGATTCTTAAAGTGTAATATAGGAGGCATCCCAAACATGAAAATCTCTTGTAAGAGGTACTAAAGATGGAACAGATACTAAAGAATAGATACCTCCCTGAGGGCAGAGGCTCTGCTGTATTTCTCTATATGTATCATCATACAACATGGACCTGGCACAAAGCAATATAACAGCGAAGATGTATTTATAATATACATATATATAACATAGTAACAGCTTACATATACTATGTACCAGCCACCATAGTAAGCACTTTACATGTATCAACCCACTTAGTCCTCACAACAATTGTATAAGGGTGGGACAATTATTATCTCAGTTTTCCAGATTTAAAAAATGAGACATAAGAGGATAAGGAACTTGCACAAGATCCCACAGCTAGGAAGTGGTAAAGCTGGAATCCAAAACCAGGAAGTCTGACCCTGAAGTATACACTAGGCCACTATGCTATACTGTCTCACATGTTTGGGGTAAAATTAAACGATTTCAGCCTTTAGGTGAATTTCCCCTGTGGCCTGTATACCTCACCTACCAATGCTGCAGGAAGGATTTATTGACCTAGAAGTTTCACCCAAGGACAAAAATGAGCATTGTGATATGAACGTGCAAGAGTAAGGGACTCAATTTCATCTTCTTCTCAAGTATAGCAACGACTAATACCACAGCCCTAAGCTTAACTTTTCAAAGCACTTTCACATACAGAATTTCCCATAAAAACATTTTAGAGTTAACAAGTCAGATATTATCTCAATAGATAAGAAAACTACAAATGAATGAAAAGACTGACGACCCAATCTAAGAAACAGGCAAAGAACTGAACGGGCCTATTGTAAAAGAGGATGTCCAAATAGCCAAGAAGCATATGAAAATGTCCTCAAATGATTAGTCATCAGGGGAATGCAAATTAAAACCATAATGAGATACTATTACCCCCAACCAAAATGGCTAAAATTAAAAGGACTGATACAACCAAGTGTTGGTGAGAATATAGAGCAACTAGAACTCTCAGTGGAAACAAAAATTGATACAACCACTTTGGAAAACTATTTGGCAGTATCCTTCAATACTAAATCTATGTATTCTCTACAACTCAGCAATTTCACTCTTGGATATACACACAAGAGAAAGACTTAAGTCCACCAAAAATGAAGAAGAATTGTATATATTGAAGGTACAAGAATATTGATCAATAGTAGAATAGATAAAAATTTTGTGGTATACGCTTATAACGAAATAATATACAACAATGAAAAAGAATAAACTACTACTTAATACAGTAAGGTGAATGAATCTCAGACACATAATGTTGAGCAAAAGAAGACAGATACAAAATACTACATACTGTATGCTTCCATTTATATGAAGTCCAAAAACAGGCAAAACTAATCTATGGTGACAGAGGTCAGAATAGTGGTTACCTTTGGGGATTATCTATTGGAACAGGCCACAAGGAAGCCTGATGAGGTGCTGGAAATGTTCTTTTTTTTTTTCCTGCTTTTTTTTTTCCTCCCCAAATCCCCCCCAGCACATAGTTGAATATTTTAGTTGTGGGTCCTTCTAGTTGTGGCATGTGGGATGCCGCCGCAACATGGCCTAATGAGCGGTGCCATGTCTGCGCCCAGGATCCAAACCCTGGGCCACTGAAGTGGAGCATGCAAATTTAACCACTCGGCCACAGGGCTAGCCCCATGGAAATGTTCTATATTTTAACCTGGGTGGTGGTTACATGAGTGTATAAATACATAAGAAAAAGTAACTGAGATGCATATTTGAGATTTGCGTGCTTTACTGTAAAATTATATCGTTAGATCTTTATAAAAAAGCGGGACAAACAGAGTCCAGAATCTTACCTTTGATGAGGTACAAGCACGTTGTTAATTCCTCCAAGCTTTGCATTTATCTTCAGGCAAAGGTTGGAAAGGGTTTGGGGTGAGGTCTTCACCACATTTTTTACCTGGACACACTGTGTGGCCATACCCAGGAGGGTATCTCCAACACGTTTCACCTCCGCTAAAAAAATATATTCATTAATTAATTTTAAAATGTTTAAATATTCTCCTAATTACTAAGAGTAAGGAAAAAACCTCACCCATTAACATTTACAGAGTGCCTACTATATACTGTACACCATGCTAGATGCTTTTCATCTGTGGCCCTTTCATCTGCTAAACCCCAGGGCAATTTTTTTTCAGTTTGGATAAACCAGCCCTCCCCCTCCACTCTTCTTTCTTCCTGCAGGCCTTGAAGCTGGCCCACTTCCTATAGCCTTAAATGCTGCGTGCCACCACTCACTCAGTCCCTTGAGGTTACTTTTCCCACAGGACTGGTCAGGCAAAGGAATCAGTCTCCCCAGCTCCTCCCTCTCAGTACACAAGCCAGCCCTTTGAATTTTCAGGTTCTTTATTCCTTTTTTTCCCCTCTAAATACTAGAGATATACAGAAGGTAACAAAAGAAACAGAGAGAGAGTTGAAGACATTTCGTAAAGTTCAAACAGCTGGTCTGTCATTCCCAAGTCCGTTATTCAGATGATAGCCAAAAGAACTTTGTATCATTCTTCTTAGAATAGATACAAACTACACAGCTCCTTTTCTGGAAGTGCTGGGCTCGCCCATTATTCCCCACTCTGATATGCCTAAGTGCTTTTCACCAAACATTCCAGTTCTCTCTGCTTTGGGGACTATGAGAAGTGCACTGTATGCCCTGGCCCGCATTTCCACCACATTCCCTGGCCCCCACTCCCGCATCCCCCGCACAGGTTGGGTGGGCCATACAGCTGGTTGTGGCCAAATAGTTGCAGATGTTAAGAACTCTCCAGAGCTCTCTTTTCTCTCTGCCTTGGGGCCAGCAACATTCCAAATAGGGACTGCTCTGCCACCCCGGGCCTCAGAGTGAAAACGATACGATGACATGGAGCAGAGGCTGAAGTCTACCCTCAATGGACACAGAGGGGTAAAAAAATAAACCTTTGTTGCTTTGAGCCACTGAGAACTTGGGGTTGTTTTGAGTGCATCTTAACCCAGCTTATCCTGACTGTTCTACCTGCTACTTGAAATCATGGCTCATTCAACATTAAAAGGGTCCATACCATATACTGGTGTCTTCCCGGGCAAGATAACCACTATTAGCTGTAGGCCCACATAGGTCATTTTCAGATGTTTAAACATCGGTTCCACGCTGTCTGCACCTTGTGCATACTTGCAGAAACATGGCTGACCCTGGATGGGCATTCCTGCATCCTTAGAGATTTTACGGAGCTGGTCAGTGAAACTCCTGTCAAAACAGACCCAGTGGCACAGTGCTTTCATTTCAGAGTACATTCTTAGCATTTATTTCCCTTTAAGATACTTCTTTCAGTTCTGCAAATTCTTAGCCAAAATTAGAAACAAACAAATAAAAAAAATCTTTGGTTGCCAAAAATAGACTGGCAGATGTATCAGTGCAATTATAATGCACAAGAATCTGTATTACTAAGATATCAGATTATCATTTTGAATTTTTAAATAATTATGCCTCAGCTGGGCCCCAGTGACTAGAACAGCATTCTTGTCCAAAGATTTTTTTAAACATTCAAGTTAGTATACTGGACTGAAGAGAAGCAAGGTCAAAATTTCAGGTAACGTGTTCTGGTAAGCTTGACACAAGAATAGATGGGTAAGGTTGTGTTCAACTGAGAACACAGAAACACCGTCACAAAATCAGCGTATTTAGGATTACATTCAAACTTGTAAAAAATCTGATGCAATAACACTATCAAAAGAAATCATCACTTAAAAAAAGCAAAAGTCATCATAAAGTTTTAAATTTTGGATTTGAGAAGTCACTTCAATCTACGTATAAAGGTTTCAGAGCAATTCCTTTTGCGCGTTTGCCAATATTTGGTAGGATTCCTTTCTTTCATCCCAGTTCCCTTTTCCTGCCTTAATTTCTCCACCCTTCTCATTAACTGTCTTTATATAGATAGCTGCATCTGTAAGACGTGAACCAATCATCTCAGTCAGTGACCCTCGAGTAAAACAAGCTTGCTGGTAAATTACAATGATTAAAAATGAACTAGTTTTTATCTTAGCTGAAAAGATACAATTAATACCACAGGAAGCTTCACTAAGAACCCAAGAATTTGCCAACGAGCACTGCTTCAGCCTTGTTAGTCAGAAATTTCTGCTTTAAATGTAAGGAAGCTGAGTCAGATTCTTAATGTAATTCCCACGTTTGCAATTTACTATAACACAAGGTCTTTTTCCTATAGCCAGATGGTGTCACTATAGGAGTCAGGGATTTAGGGCCAGTGCACACAGCACATTCACATAAAGATGGTATTTTCATATCTGGAAGGGATATTACTAAGCTGAAAATACGAAGATACTCACTTTAGCAAATCTTCCCTACATTGTTTCTGAGGCGCAAAACAAGCAACTGCCCAAACTTTAATTTCAATGCCAGCATAAAACTGCTTTCCTCGCATGTCCCAGACACCCTGGTTGGGTGTGGCTACTGTTTTATTCTTTAAAAAAACAAAAACAAAAAAGAAACAAAAGAAAAGAGAAAAGACATTACAATCTAAGGCCATTTTAAGGTTGATGAGGGGATAAACAGAACTCTATTTGGTATTAGCCAAAAGACAAAAAGCGATAATGAGCAAAACTATGGGCAAATTCAGTGTAGTGGTGTAGCGGAAAAACCCTGGATTATTCTCTTTTTGACTGGTTGTTGGAAGAAGCTTGGTGAATAAAATAAGAAGCTTACCCGGCCTCCATATTGTAGCATTGGTGCTGGGAGTACCCTGCCTGTGAGCTCTGTCATTTCATTGTGGACAACAATACCAAATTCTTTAAGGTATGGATCAGGTCCACCCACCATGCTGTTACTCTTCACCTAAAGGACAGGAAAGCCTGCATATATAAAAACCAAAGAGTAACCGTGTCCCATCAGGAGTTTTCTATTGTTTTCTTTTTTCATCTTAAAGTGAGCTTTCTTAAAGACCATGCCTTACTGACCAGTCTACTGATTTCTTCCTGTCTGTCAGGAGCAGACCTTGCTGTGGCTTTGATCATTGTGGAAGTCTGATTGTCTGTGAGCTTCTTTATACATCGCTGTCCAGCCACTATATTACAGACCTACCAAGGGGCAAAGAGAAATTAGTTTGTGCAATGGGCTTCTATACCTTAAGCCTTTGTCAAACCGCATCTTACATCTTCCATTTCCAAAAACAGAAAAAAAAAACCCTCCAAAATTCTGTCATATAATGAAGTTAACTGCCAAAAATATTTTAGAAATTAATACTGAATTCTACCACTAGCTGAGAACATGACTTTTTTTTTTTTTAACTCATTCAAGAGATTGGCAGATTGGAAAAGGAAATTGAGTTTAGCTTACCTCAAGTGGCAAGTACGTATGCTTTTGTTCTTGTCCCACTTGGAGACATGGAAGATGGGGATATTTCAGCTGCAGACTATACTTTTGCTTAAAATATTGAGCTACTGTACATTCCATAGCTTGACCATTTTCTAGCTGTAAGGGAAAACTATAGGAGAGAATGTCTTTTTAGAAATTTCTTCAAGTTCTTTTTTTCAAACAAGCAAATACCTACTAACATTTTCTATCTTGATTAGTCACTTAGAAAACAAAGGTCAATCTTTTTTTTTTTTTTTTTGAGGTAGATTAGCCCTGAGCTAACATCTGCTGCCAATCCTCCTCTTTTTGCTGAGGAGGACTGGCCCTGAGCTAACATCTGTACCCAGCTTCCTCTACTTTATATGTGGGACGCCTATCACAGCATGGCTTGCCAAGTTGTGCCATGTGCGCACCCAGGATCCGAACTGGCAAACCCCAGGTGCCGAAGCGGAACATGTGCACTTAACCTCTGTGCCACTGGGCTGGCCCCCCCTTTTTTTTTTTTAAAATGATGATGCTGGGAGGAGTGTATACTTGGGTGTGAGGTTCTTTTTTTTTTAAAGATTGGCACCTGAGCTAACAACTGTTGCCAATCTTTCTCTTTTTTTCTGCTTTTTCTCCCCAAAGCTCCCAGGTACACAGTTGTGTATTTTAGTTGTGGGTCCTTCTGGTTGTGGCAGGTGGGATGCCGCCTCAGCATGGCCTGATGAGCGGTGCCATGTCGGCACCCAGGATCCGAATCAGCGAAACCCTGGGCCCCTGAAGCGGAGCACGTGAACTTAGCCACTCAGCCATGGGGCCAGCCCCAAGGTTATTATTATTTTTTTTTTTTTTAATATTGGCACTTGAGCTAACATCTGTTGCCAATCTTCTTTTTTTCTTCTTCTTCTTTTCCCCAAAGCTCCCCAGTACATAGTTGTATATTCTTGGTTGTAGGTCCCTCTGGTTGTGTTATGTGGGACGCCGCCTCAGCATGGCTTGATGAGAGGTGCCATGTCCGTGTCCAGGATCGGAACTAGTGAAACCCTGGGCCGCTGAAGCGGAGAGCGCCAACTTAACCACTCGGCCACAGGGCCGGCCCCCGGTCAATCTTTATTTGAACATTTTCACTTAAGTCATTCTTTAATCAGAACAGTGATTCTGTTGGAATTTTCCATGTTTGTTGAAGCTAGGATGAGAAAAACTTTAAATTAAAATTTAAAAAGAATTTAAAACAAGAAGAAGCTGCAGAACCAGAAAATGCAGAGCCTCCCTAGCAGTCAGTTAACACCCACAGATACAAAGACAATCTCTTACTGGCTGGCTTCTTACAGATGTTTAAATTCAAATAAGGATCCCGA
Source organism: Equus asinus (assembly GCF_041296235.1). Classification (NCBI taxonomy): domain Eukaryota; kingdom Metazoa; phylum Chordata; class Mammalia; order Perissodactyla; family Equidae; genus Equus; species Equus asinus. The sequence goes on from NC_091794.1 coordinate 86,654,802, forward strand.
GTCATCCACATAGGAGCTTTGTTTGCTTAAGAGAACTTTTTATTTATTTATTTATTTATTATTTTTTTATTTTTTCCTTTTTCTCCCCAAAGCCCCCCAGTACATAGTTGTATATTCTTTGTTGTGGGCCCTTCTAGAACTTTTGTAAAATGAGTGTAGCACAGTTACGGGTCACATTTTCAGATCCCCAAACTAGGACAAATATATGTAGATCTGAAGGCAATCAGACCAAATACATGAAATTGAGAGTGCGCCAGAATATTTGGTATAAATTGGGGAGCATCATTGAAGAGATTCTTTATTTGGTTCTTCCAGTGAGCAAATTATCTCAAATACTTGGCAAAATAATAACTTTAATCTTGCTTTCTTAACTGTCACAGCCCCACAAAGTAACAACGCAGTGAGTATCAGCTGTGTGATATTTAAATCTATGTGCTTTTAACTCTCATGCAAAGATTATATAGGTCTATAAACATAACTATTTTTACAGGGTTATGTGAAGTAATTAAATAATGAAAAAGACAAAGTTCTTCTTGAAACAAATACTACAGTTCCCAATAGTGACTTCACAAGGTTTTGGTAACTTTTTTTTCCCTAGAGAATAAAGTCAACATTATAATATGAATGTGATAATGTTATATGTTAAAATGGTATAATATGAATATGAAGAATACATGGAATATCATTTTATAATTCAAGAAATTCATGTAATGAATTCATTTATATGAGTCGATATGGAAGAATTTATTCAAATCAGACTGAATACACATTTATCCAGAGGTCACCCAAAAACTTCAACTATCTAGAACAAAGCCCTCCAGGTGATTTTGATTCACATTAAGATTTAAAAATTGAGAACATGGATTTACAACAAAGTCAGACTGGAATATAAGCAAACATACAAACAAAAGACTTCTGACTAACTAAAATCATGTCAAGTTTATATATTTAAGCTCATGCTCTCTACGTAGAAGAGCCCATGTTGTTTGTCTGACATGAGTTTAAAGATCTTGATTACAAGAATAAGACTACATATATAGTAATTTTAAAAGCACTTTCATATATATTTTCTCACTGGGCAGAGTTCACAGTCGATTAGAATTTGGGTGATTAGAAAAATGAGATTGAGGAAGTGGAAATGAACGTGCCGCTGGAGGCATGCCAGACACACTGAGAGCTGGAAGAACGGGCAGCTAGCTACAAATGGAGGGAGAAAATTCCAAACAAATCACACAGCAAATCTTCCCATGACAGCCTTATGTGACTGAGAGGCCTTAACAGACCCTTTGGGCCATGCATTGAGAATTACAACAGTATCACAAATGATGCTTATAATGATGACTCTGCATCATTATATAAAAGTTGACGTATGTTGAGCATACTCTGTTTAAGAAGTGAAATGAATTAAAGGCAAGAAATATGTTTTATAAATATCTCTATCAAAAATATTTAAACATTTCTTAAAGGTTTCGTGCTTAAAACTGATCTTGGTGATTTTGAAAATCCCAACATGGGATACCAATTTCTCAGATGATTATAGTAGTTTCCTCTGTTACCAAAAATGTGGTGGTATCATTTTAGATGTGGTTAACATACGTTTGATGACTGGCTGGCCGTCTAGTCACATTACAAACTCGATATTTTCGTTTCATCTGTCCACAGTGGGTCACCTCAACTTTAAGACCTGAAGTTAAAAAAAAAGTCAAAACATCAGTATTAATTAAAATCATAGTGACAAAAACAGTTTCAAATGTTGTCTTCAGAAAGCCCTGACATTGTACAGGACCAAAGTTGCAAGGATATAGTAACAATTTCATCATGTAAGGCAAGGAGCCTCAGCTAAGCAGAAAAAACTAGAACCCAGATGACAAGATATGCAACCTACTTTAATTCATTAATTCATTCAAAAAATATCTACTAAGTGTCAACTACGTCCTGTCACTTATTACCAGGTCGAGAGACAGGCCTAATGAAGCTTATATTCTAGTGAGAGAAAATAGCTAATAACAAGTAAAGAAGAAAAGAAATTTCAAAAGGAGAATAAATGAACTCGTGTCATCTTATTAAAATGGAAGTTTTTAAGTGGGTAAGGGTTACTTAGTGCCTGATATGTGCCAGGTACTGTGCCAGAAGCTTTATACATCTAATTGCATTTAATTCTTTTTTTTTTAAGATTTTACTTTTCCTTTTTCTCCCCAAAGCCCCCCGGTACATAGTTGTGCATTTTTAGTTGTGGGTTCTTCTAGTTGTGGCATGTGGGATGCTGCCTCAGCATGGCTTGATGAGCGGTGCCACGTCTGCGCCCAGGATTTGCACTGGTGAAACCCTGGGCCGCTGAAGCAGAGCGCGCGAACTTAACCACTCGGCCACGGGGCCGGCCCCTGCATTTAATTCTTACAATAACCTTATAAGATATATATTATTAACTTTACCCTAGAGATGAATAAACTAAGGCTCACTGAAGTGGTTAAGTAACTTGCTCAAGGTCCCATTGAGAGAAGTGGCTGGGGTGGGATGGAAGCCCAGGCGTATCTGACTGACTCCAAGACCATGCTCCTTGCACCGTGCCGAGAGGCCTCTCCAGGACTACAGCAATGCAAATACCTACCTCTGATTTCTTTGGTAAACTTGACACGCTGGGAGTCTGTTAGAGGTTTGGTCTGTTCATTGATGTTCTGAATGTCTAAAACCTCACACATGAACTCAATGATAGGCTGGGCCCGGTAGAAAGCAGTTGCAGATACTAACAAACAGAAAGGAAGGATACTTAGCTTCAGGGAAAGGGAAAGACCGAAAAAAAAGAGCCCAAACAGTAAAGGGTAAAGAGAGCTCCATCCTACCATCAATATTGAGCATCATGTTCCACATAGCAGGTCTCACAGACTGATGAAAGCCAAACCAGACCTCTCTGCCCCCTCCCAGAGGGTGGTAGTAACCTTCAGGAGGTGAGAAAAAGGAACGACCCACTGGAGTGTACCTAAAGAAAAAAGAGTTTGTATGTTTCACAATAAAAACTTGAAAGGTCTTTCATTTCACTCTCAACTTTGTAAACTGAACCAAGTTTGAACTATGACTTATGCAGAAAACTTTCAATGGTTCCAATGCAACCCGCCAAAAAGAAGTCTGACATTTATGGCAAAGAACTCAACCGAACGTACTAACCTCATGGAGGGAAGGTGTCTTGTGATAACATCAAGTGCTTGCACAGAGTCATCTGGGACTTCATTTAAGTGCCCGGCCAAAGCTTCTAAAAGCAACTGAAGACTTACAACTGATACCCACTGAACAGACACTTTAAAGGTTTGGTCTTTACCCTCACCTGGAAGGGTCACTTCCATATCAACCTAAGGAAAAACACACATACACATATATTTACAAAGGCTGAGAGCAAGATCCGAGCAATATTCAACATAGTATATGTATAAGGATATTTATTTTAACACTTTCTATAATTGTAAAACATTGGAAACAACCTATCTGTCCAGCAATAGGGGAATAATTTAATATTGAATATTATGGAATAGTTTAAAAACAAGGTATATGTTACACTATGGTTTAACCTTGAAAATATTATGCTAAGTGAAATAAGCCAGATAAATTCATAGAGACGGAAAGTATAACAGTGGTTACCAGGGAGTGGGGGAGAAGGAAATGGGGAGTTATTATTTATAATGGGCACAGAGTTTTAGTTTGGGATAATGAAAAAGTTCTAGAAACGGACAGTGATCATGATTGTACAACAATGTGAATATACTTAATGACACTGAACTGTACCCTTAAAAATGGTTATAATAGTAAATTTTATGCTATGTATACTTTACCACAATAAAAATATCTGAATTAAAAAAAATAAGGTAGATTTAAATGTACAGAAATGGAAAGATCTCCCAGACACATCGTTAAATGAAAAAATAAATCCTAGAACAATATGCAAACAGATAAGACTATACATAAACATATGCATAATTAGCTAATTCACATAATATCTGAAAGGATACATACTAAACTATTACAGCAGCATCCTCTGAAAAGGAAAATGGGATTGAGGGGTGCAGGCAGGTGGGGAGGCAGGAAACTACTGCATTTCTAGATTGCCTGAATAAGTTTATAATGAGTACATACATATGTATTGCTTTTCTAATTTTAAAAACGAACATTTTAAAAAGTTACTGGGGGAGGCTGGCCCAGTGGGGCAGCGGTTAAGTTTGCATGTTCCACTTCAGCGGCCTGGGGTTCCCCAGTTTGGATCCTGGGTGTGGACATGGCACCACTTGACAAGCCATGCTGTGGTAGGCGTCCCACATATAAAGTAGAGGAAGATGGGCACGGATGTTAGCTCAGGACCAGTCTTCCTCAGTAAAAAGAGGAGGATTGATGGCAGATGTTAGCTCAGGGCTAATCTTCCTCAAAAAAAAAAAAAAAGTTACTGTGGTATGATGAATATTTTCATAAGTGGGTACTTTATAATATTCTATAATTTACAAAAACTCCATTGTTCAGACTCAGGTAGCACTTAAATAATGTGCAAATTTGGGAATATATGTAAAGATGACATAATCAACTAAATGCTAATGCTCATCTCATCTCCAATTACTGATTAACTAAGGGACAAGAGAATATAGACAGAATAACAAATCTATCACCCCTAGGAGAGACAGCTCTTAGAATTGAATTGTTCTTAGAAAGGAAAACATTTTTTTCCTACAAATTACCAGTAAATGACCTAAGTCAAATAAATATTTGTTGCCGTTAACACTTACCCTATCCCGTCCGATTGGCAGTGGATGTGCTGTGTACATGTTTCTTTTGCCATCATAGCCAGGCTGCCGATCACCAAATATTTGCATCTTGAAGTGCCGCACCATTGTATCTACTACCTCCCTTAACAGGAATGGAGACAGTGGAGGTTAGCTTTGAGAAATGGTAACAGTGAGGAAATCATCAGCATACTTTACTCAGCTACTTCAGCTCAACACTCCTTAGAAAAAGTAAGGGTCAAAATTAAAATTGACTCAAATAATTCAAAAAATAGTTAACTGAAGAATGGTAGTGACACGTAAACAAAAGCAGCTAGGAGATGATAAACCAAAAGAAAGGGGAGTAAAAGGAAAGAGAGCACAAAATTTACCGCATCCTCTCAAACTCCTGCTTTCCAAAATCCTCTCCTAGGATAAACACAGCCTTATAAGAATAACCTATCTTAGGTATCGAAGTTTGGCATGTTCATAAGTGAATGATGATAAGTCTATTAGCAAATAAACATCCTTTTTGAAGTATACTGGTTTTGGAAAAGAGAGTGGGCAGAAATTCAGAAATCTGAAGATCAATTAATCTAAGATGCATCATACTCAAAGGAATAAGTCAACCCCTTTGACCAATGCTGGTAATTTATTATTCTGCACACTAACTTGTTTTATTCCAAAGTACTCCTAAGCAGTGTAGAGACGGGAATGATGTAAAATATCCTCATTCTATAAAGATTAGCGATGTAGTTTCTTTCTCCTTAGAATGAAAGCCTTTCTCTCAATCAAGCATGCATAGCTTTATGTAAGGGTTCCTGCATGGATGCTAGGCCCTGTATGCAGGCTCTGAAATAAGTGTAGTCGTAGGAATACTAGAGTATACAGCTTAAGACAGACAGATCACAACTAGGTAAGGTACGAATATTACTACAAATGGAATCTGAGAGAAAGTCACGTTTTCAAACCAAATCACACAACTGAAGAAAATTGATGGAGAAATGTAGTATCATATATTCTCAATTTAAAAAATCTAACTTAAGAACTAACTGTACATTTTTCTACTGGAAGGGTAATTTCTCATCTTACATTCTTTTTTTTTTTTTTTGCGGAAGATTAGCCCTGAGCTAACATCTGCTGCCAATCCTCCTCTTTTGGCTGAGGAAGACTGGCCCTGAGCTAACATCCGTGCCCATCTTCCTCTACTTTATATGTGGGATGCCTACCACAGCATGGCTTGCCAAGCGGTGCCATGTCCGCACCCGGGATCTGAACCAGCGAACCCCGGGCCACCAAAGCAGAATGTGCGCACTTAACCGCTGCGCCACCGGACTGGCCCCATCATCTTACATTCTTAAAATACAACCATAAAGAGTTTTGCAGTGAAGAGATGTTTTCACCTCTATTCTCATTAAATCTCCACAACAACCTTGTGAGATAAGTAGGGCAATGCTTATTGCCCTCATATTAAAAAGAAAAAATAAAAATTCAGAATCGGTAAGGAACTTACCCCTGGTCACACAATGATTAAGTGGCAGAGCTGTATGACCCTGGGCAAGTTACTTAATCTCTCACATATCTATTTCTTCATTTGTAAAATTATGATAATCATAATACTTACCATAGAAGTTTGCTGTATAAGCAAATAAGTATACACAGAGTAATTAGGACAGTGCTTGTCATGTAAGCCTACTTACTCTGGTGTGCTCATGGATATCACTCCAGGAATTTTCCTCTCTCCTGAATCATCGAATTTTTCCTCTCTAGAGCACACAAATATGCTATAATTTATATCATCTTATATATAGATGTAATATATATATAATATCTCAGTGGCTCACCCCCACCCCCTTCCCTATCTTCCACCCATTTTATTTTTCTTCATAGCACTTATCACCAACTAACAAGTAATATGTTTTGTTTGCTTATTCATTTATTTTCAGTCTTTTCCCCCATTAGAATCTAAGCTCTTCAGGGGTAAGAACTTTTGCCTGTTTTGTTCACGTTGTATTCCTAGAGCATGGAACAATGCATGGCACATAGCAAGCACCCAAGAAAATATTTGTTGAACGGATCAATGTTAGCTACGTACACCACTTCTATTACAATCGACCCCAGTTATACAACAACCAAACCATTATGGGCCTGCAGGAGACTAAACTGTACCAGAAAGCCAAATTATTGATCTATAATGAGAAAAAAAATCAAGCAGCATAAAACATTTCACTTAACAGCAAGGACACTCTTAGAAAAGCAAGAATCTTAAGATGAAGGACTGCTTGAATATCACAGTGTGGAAACAGAGAAAAGGAAAGTGGGTGTTCTCAGCGCATCGTAAGAATGTCTACTACATAACTATGTCTTCACATTTGGTAGATTCCTGTCATACAGACCACAATGCTTAAAGCATCTAATCTAGACCACTCTTGGATAATGCTAGAATTAAACAGATCTTCTCTCTGAGCTTACTTTTTTTAATACTCCAAGATGATTCTTCTGTCTTTCACTTATATTTTTCTCATGTCTAATACCACCACTTAATAAAATTTGAATTTCCAGACAGTTCTGTTTCCCATAGAGATTAATGTCTTCATAATGAAAGAGTGAGCTTTCTTCTTCATTCAATAAATATTTACTGATTGAACAGTGACGTATCCAGCACCCTGCCAGAATCTGTGGAGGATACCCATGTATGAGACAGCAAACCTGCTATTAAGAAACTCACCATCTTAGAGAAAAATAAAGCCTTCATGTTGAAAGAATTTAGAGAATATGATACATCATAAATTGTATGCATTTAAATACACTGAAGTCTACTCTTTCTAATCCTTACCTGTTAACTCTGCGAGGCCGTTTTTCTGGTTTAATATCCACATCATAGTGATACACATCTATTTTAGGAATCTGAACCTGAAAATGATTGGCTAACAGTCGAATTGGTTTTCCAACAGTTCCAAGGCCAGGACGACGAGGCGGCTGAAACAGGCTGGCTGGAGGTCCTAAAGAGATTGAAAGACATTTGATGTGCTATTCGGTCATGAAGGATAATGTTCTCTGCATGATCATCATCATGATAATGATAGCTACAATGATTGAGATTTTATTATTCACTGAACATATTCTTATATAAAGAGCTTGGAGTGTCTTTTGACCTATATTTCTAAATATTTTGCCACGTGGCTATTATTTTGAATATGGGGGACATCAAAATTAGACGGTATGATGAACGCCTCTCAGATGTGGGCTATTGTATAAAACCTTCTATGAGCATCAGTAGATCTATAGATAGGTTTACAAAACTATACGTATTTTAAAATAAAACCACTTCTAAACTCTGGGGGCCACCACCCTATTCAGGGTGGAGATGATTCATTAATCCTCCACAAATTAGCCTTTATTATTTTAGTTTGTACAGACAGGAGGAGCTTAAACAGCAGCTATATTTATCAACTTACCTGCTAATTTAGAAGTAAAGCAATACCAATAATGATACACTTTCTTGTTTATAACCTGATATTTTTTAGAATCTGGACAATAGATCAGCAGGTCTAGTTTATTTATTCAACAAACATTTATTCGTTTATTACATGTCTAACCTGCTCTAGGGACTCAGGAAAAAAACAGAGCCTCTGCCCTCAAGGAACCTACAGTCTAGACCAGCGGTTCTCAACCTGGGGGAGATTCTGTCCCCCAGAAAACATGTGGCAAATGTCTGGAGACGTTTTTGGTTGTCACAACTTGGGGGGGGGTGCTACTGACATAGTGGGTAGGGGCCGTGGATACAGTTCAACATCCTACAACACACAGGACAGCCCCCCACAACAAAGAAGTATCCAGTACAAAATATCAGTAGTGCTAAGGTTGAGAAACTCTGGTATAGACAGAGCAGTCTTCCCAAATTATTCCATTCATGGTTCACAAGATATTCCACACACACACACACAAAAGATACCATAAGTTAAAGAAACTGCATATTCTCTTCCCCTTCTTAAAATTACCTTATACATTATCGTATTAAATTCTCCAACAAGTCATGTAATAAATAAACCTGCTTAACTTTAACTCATCATTTACCCAACTTATGTTTGTCCAGAACTCTCTTTCTCTCCTTTTAAAATCAAACATCTATCAATATTCAGCAGATATGGATTTGGGGAAACAGTTTGGGAAATATTTGTCTACAGAAAACCTTACTCCTTCTCGATGATAATGTTAAGTGAACACTGGTCTGGAAAATAAACTTCTTTTCTGCTATGAATAAGTGTTGAGTAAAATGGACTGTGATTCCAATGGAAAGTTACAACAGGTTCTCTTATTGCAACAGCATTTCGCCGAGAACAAAGACAGTTCACTAAGGAGAGAAACTTTGAAGCAAGAAGTTGTTCCAGTCCAACATCACTTAGGAAAATCAAAGCAAACACTTTAATGAAATTTGTGTTAGATCACTATACACTAATTATTAAAGTACTGAAAATATTTTCACATATTAAATTCATTGTTCACTCTTCCTCTAAATTCTACTCATCCTTCAAAACACAGGTTAGGTGTGACCTCCTTGGAAAGCTTTGCTGGAATCTCCTAGACTGTAGGATGCATCCTCTGTGTTCTCAAGACCCTCTATACAAGGAAGCACTTAGCACAAGTACATAGAAACATGTTAATTACTCTGTCTCCTCCACTAGATTGTAAACTCTTAGAAGAAATGGACCTCTGGTTCATTGTTACCTCCTCAGTACCTAATTCAATGACTAGCACATTGTAGGAATTCAATAAATGTTGAGCTGGACAGTACTAATAATCTTTGTAGCCATTCCAGATAGAAACTAAACTGAATTCCAGCCATTACTAAAACCCGAGCATTGTCAATTATTTTTCATTAAAGCAAAAAATTTATACTAAAAATATTACAATTGCTGGGAGTTGACTCCATTTCTATGTACAAGGGGATCTACTCTGGGTGTGATGATATATTTACGATCAAGGTAAGAGGTAAAAGCCATACTGAATTAACTCAATTAAATCATACGGATAAGTCAGCCCTTCCTATTCCAAGATACACTTAAGCAATCATTGTATCATAAATCCAGCTTTATGATAGAAACTTGGAAACAGAAATTTGGATCAAATGACATGCACAAGGACATATGACTTTGATTTTAAATCATGCCTAGAATCTAGGTCTCCTAACTCCCAGGCCTGTGCCTTTTCTTCCCAGATACACTTCACAGTCCTATGGTATCTCTCTCTCTCTCTCTCTCTCTGAAGTACTTGATGCCAAAGAGACAGAAGCAGAAGAAATGAAAGAAAACGCATTAACAAGTGGAAAAAGTAAATGTGTTTCTTTTCCTTGGCAAGAGAGAAAATTTGGAGGGTGAGTGACCATTTCTTATAACAAATTTAGAAGATTTATTTAGAAAACTATACTCTAAAATTTTCCATTCCAAAAACTGGTTTCTCTGAATTTAGCAAACCACTTATGATGAATTAAGAAACCATGGCTAAGGCCCTGGAGCCAAACTGCCTGGGTTTCAATCCAGTTTTACCACTCCGTAACTGCATGACCTAGGCCAGTTTTTTAGCCTCTCTGTGCCTTAGTTTCCTCATCTATAAAATGGGGCAGGTGTGGTAACAACAGCATCTATCTCATAAGGCTATCGTGAGGATCCCACGAGATGATATATATAAAAGGCTTAACACAGTGCCTCTTAATAGTAAGCACTCAATAAATGTTAGCTATTATGATTGTACTTGCATAAATGTTACAGTCAGTGATCAAAGGTTCCTGGGCCTCATAGTGGGGGCATCTCCAAAATTTGGTGACAAAGTTAGAAAATTACATCGTCCGAAAAGGAAACAAGTAAGAGTCAACGTAGACCGGATGAAGTCAGACTTAAATGAAGAGGAGGGCATTAGACTAGGAGTTGGATGACCCAGACTCATCCTCATTTCACCAATCAGCCTTCAGACCTCGATGAACTCACTTGAACTCTCTGAATCTTTTTTCTCATCTGTAAAATGGGGATAATAGCTGCCTTGCCTACCCTACAGAGGCTCAAATGAGCTAAGAGCTATGAAAGCACTTTTCAAACTATAAAGCACTGTAAAAATAAAAGTTATCATTAATATAACCAAAATAAATAGCAATCTAATGAAACATATTTCCAAGTTATTATTGTCAGAAACCGAAATGGGGTGAGGGAGAGCAGAGCAAGACTAAGAATGCTTCAAGGATGGTTCAAGTGAGGAGAGCACAAGGCACCAGATGGGTGTGCTTTAACAATGAAGCAGAAAAGCTTCTCTAGGTTCTAAAACAGCCTGGATGAACTACCCCACAAAACTATCAACATCCTTTGCTCTGATTCTCTGCTCAGCAAGCAGCTTCTTTTTTCTTCTGCTTTATCTCCCCCGCCCCCCCCCATACACAGTTGTATATCTTAGTTGCAGGTCCTTCCAGTTGTGGGATGTGGGACACCGCCTCAACGTGGCCCGATGAGCGGTGCCATGTCCACGCCCAGGATCCGAACCCTGGGCCGCCGCAGCAGAGCGCGCGAACCCAACCACTCAGCCACGCAGCTGGCCCCAGTAAGCAGCTTCTTGTTATTAATTGGGTTTCCAAAGAACCAGGACAGGAAAAAGGACTTTGCCAGAGAGCAGACAAGAAAATAGTCCAGTCAACGGAAAAGATCTATGTAACACTTCGGTTTATTCGTTTGTGTCATATAGATGTGGTTAGTGAGAATTAATTTTCCACAATCCTGGGTGAACTGATAAGTCCTCAAACCTGCAAAAGCCAAAATCAAACAAACAAAAAAAAGGAGTCCCTGGGACGCTCCTAACACCACCAGGTTGATCTTTTCTGTGAAATGCAGCTGTACACACAGTTACATAGTCTCTCGTAATATCAGCTCATAAATGCAACAGTTGCTTCTATTATGAATTACTACCAGGGGAGGAAGAAACATTTGTTGAGTATCTACAATGTATCAGGCTCTACAGTAAGACTTCTCACATACATTATCCGATTTCATCCTCACAACAATCTTGCGGCACACAATTATTATTACCCTCATTTTATAGATGAGGAAACGAAAGTTCAAAGGAATTAAGTAATTTGTGCAAGGTTATACGACTATTAAATTACTAGATTGGATTTGAATAGAAGTCTGTTACATTCCTAAAGACCTGATCACGCCTTTAGCTGGGGGGCATAGGTGAAGTGACCCAGCATAATACTTATGCTGAGGTTCATCAAATAATATTAATGTGACAAAACCAATTTATTTTTAAAAGGCCTATGAAATTTGATTATGCAGGTTTTTAAAAACACTTTAAGCAGCAAGTTAAGGTGGAGTTTAATCATTCGGCTACGTAAAAAAGTTCTAAGTAAACAAACCTTCAAACTTTCCAAATTCAAATGGTAAACAAAATTTTCTATGCACTGAAAAACCTAAAATGCTCTACAACTGAGTCCACTATGTAATTAAGTTTTGATATTAAAGTTAATTCTATCACAGGCCCTAAACTCTGCCTTACTTGGCCAAGGCATTAGAAACCTGTTGGGGTTTGAGGTGGGTGCACCAGGTCCCAATCTGCAGGGCATTTGTTACAACCTGGAATGGTGCCTCTGGTTTGTGCCGAGTGGGGGAGATAACCAGAGGCCGTTCCAAAGATGTGGAATTAGTTTCCAAAGGACTTTCTTCTTCATTTGATCCTCACAACCACCCATAACCCAATTAGAAGAGAACTTGGGGCATTAAAGCTTGTGCTGGAGCCGGCTAGCCGGTAACTAGCCTGTCATTAAGTGCTAGCCCAGACCACTCTGGGACTGTCGCACAGAGTGACAGATAGGACCATATAGAGACTTCAGAGCCTTCAAGAAAAGGTGGATACTTTGCCCCTTCGTCTTTGCGGATCATGAGAAGTGTCTGCGGCAAGTTCTCCTTCTTCCTTATCTGAGAGCGTTAGACCGTCTGCCAGGGCAAAGAAAAATAGGGGTGCGGCCCCAAACCAACAATACCCCTGGTAGTGGCTGGGGGTCCTTCCCGTTCAGCTCCAGACCAGGCCTCCGCTGAGCACCTGGCACAGATCGTCCCTTCTGAGGCCCAAACTGGCCTCGCCTCAACCCTGGAGGACAGACCACCTCCTGAGGTTGGGTCAGTTCTCCCCTCTACCTGGGGACTCGGGTCACCTTCCTGGGCCTCCCTCCCTTAGACCTCGAGATCTGGCTCATCTCTCCAGGCTGGGGCGCGGTCCCCGCCTCCCGAGGCCCGGGTCAGCTCCCTCCGCCTTGTGCAACGGGGCACAGCTCCCAGTCCCCGAGGCCTGACAGCCCGAGCCCAGGGACGCGCGAGCCGATGGGGGCGACGGGGAGCGACGGTCCCGCCCGGCCACCCGTCCCGGGCCCCGATCCCGGCCCCGGCCCGAGCGCGCTCCTCACCGGGTCCCAGCGCCTCCATGGCGGCGGCGGGGGCCGCCTCGCCCCGGTCCCCGGCGCCTCCCGCTCCGGGCCCCGCCGCCGCCGCCGCCGCCGCCGCCGCGTAACGCTTGATCTCCGGAATATTGGCGCTGGGGGGGGCGCCGCGGAGACGCGGGCGCTGGGCAGGGGGCGGCGGCGGCGCCGGGCCCGGGGACAGGGACCCGGCTCCCGCGGCTCTTCCGGCCTCAGCGACAACAAAAACAATCCCCGTCGCCGCCGCCGCCGCCGCCGCCAGCGGGAGCGGGAGCGGGAGCCAGCGCGCGCGCCCGCCGGGCGGGGACGGGGCGCGGGGCTCGGGGCGCGCGCGGCCGGGGGTCCCGGCTCGCGGAGGGGGCCGTGCGCGGCTCCAGGCGCCGGGTCCACCGAGCCCGGCGTGGGGCAGGGGCGGGGTGGGGCGGGGGCGGGCGCGCGCCCGGAGGGGGCAGTGCCCCAGGACGTGTCGGGTGCGCGCCCGCTCGGCCGCACTGCCGTGTCCGCCCGGGGCGGCCGTCCTCTACAGATGGCCTTGGGGGGCTGCGTGCGATCCTCCCGGAGTCTCCTGACACATAGTACTCCCCCAGCACCCCCAAAACATTGGGATTCCAGACCGCGCTGATCCACAGACACAGTTCTCCGCTTCTGGGGTTGGAAAGTGTCCTGAATTTCACATCAGGCCCCTCTCCTCCTTCCTCCCACCTCAAACTACTTCTCTGTCCTCTTTCTCCACTGTCCTGGGACAGAGAACACCAGGGTCAGCACAGACGCAGCTCTTTTCCTCCGCTTCTTCATCCAACACCGCACACCCACCTGCCCTTCCCTCCCCATGCAGCCGGAAAGCACCACAGGAATGGACCACGATGAGTGATGCATTCTCTCCTTGGTCCGTGACAAGCACTTCTGGTGGGCAAGTCACCAGTCACTTCAGAAGAGAAAAATCTTGCTTTGCTGGCTGACTTCACTTTGGCAGCCAAGAGCCAAGAGAGCAACATGCTCTCTAAGGCAGCCTGGTCAGGCCAGCAGGCCCAGCATCCTTGGGCCTTTTAGTTGAGACTTCGACTTGGAGAGCATAGGACTACAGGCCAAGAAGCAGTTTCTAGTCAGCAGAATGAGGAAGCCCTCTGTCCACCAGTTTAAAAGGTACAATGTGTATGTGTGGCATTAGTTTGCTAGGGCTGCCGTTACAAAGTACTACAGACTAAGCAACTTAAACAACAGAAATTTATTTTCTCATAGTTCTGGAGGCTAGATGTCCAAGATGAAGGGTTGGTTTCTTCTGAGATCTCTCTCCTTTGCTTGCAGGTGGCCATCTTCTCCCTGTGGCTTCACATGGTCTTCCCTCCGTGCATGTTTGTGTCCAGATTTTCTCTTCTTATAAGGACACCAATCATACTGGACTGTGGCCCACCTTACAGTTTTCATTTTAAATTTGTTCCCTCTTTAAAGATCTCATCTCTAAATACAGTCACAGTCTGAGGTAGTGGGGGTTAGGATTTCAACATGAATTTTGAGGGGGACACAATTCAGCCCATAAGAGGTGTAGTAAAATATTCATTTGAGCACCTACCATGTGCAGCCATAGAGCCAAGTAATTTTTGTAAGTAGTGATAAAAAATGTTAGGGGCAAACCACGGCCAGGCACTATATTATGGGCCCTACATGTCATTTAATCTTCACGACCACCTATAAGGTAGATATTATTAAGGAAGTTATGTGTACAAATGAGGGAAGTGAAGCTCAGGGAAGCTGAGGAAGTCAGGCTCTGCATTATATGATGTGGCAGTGAAGCGTGGAAAAATTGGAGTTCTACATCCTGCATTCCGGTCCTGGCCAATTGCATCCCTGACTGGCTGTGGAAATGGGGACTTTTAATCGAGTGACTAGATTCTAGTCTACTGATACCATGCTCCAGTTTCTTTCCAAAGCACCACGCTACTTCTCTGTTAAACTAGATATTAACTGGAAACAATAATAGGGGACAGAGAGTTTGAAGGGAAGGAAGTATTCACCAAATGAATAGACTGGTTTACAGCTAAGACGATAAGAAAAGCCAACTAGAGGTCAAGTTTTGAGTTAACCCCAGTAGCCACCTCCTTTCTTCTCCACTCCAGGCTAAATCCTTTGCACAGTTGAAACAGTGCTGGTGGCTTCCAGCCTGGTTTATGGCTGACTTTCCCACTCTTAGTTCCTAACAAATTTTCCCCATATTCTGCTTGCTACCCTGAGCAGAGACCACAGCTTGTTTCCTGTACTGAAAATAGCTCAGAGACCTGAGTATGAAATGTATTTACCCCAGTTTCAGTTGAGACTGCAATGTCTCAGTTGCTCAGTTTCTCACCCCTGTCATTCTTGACCTCTCTGATCGTCTACATTCTCATTCCAAAACTCACTCCCACTCAGGCACCTCCTGCCCCCTTCCCAAAGACCCTTTTGACTGAGCCCTCCCAAACCTAACATTTTAGTCAATAAACTCCCCTAAACCTCAGCCTGTTCAGCAAGCCCTCCCTCCATTTCCTGCTGTGGCTGAGAAGAAGCCATGCCCCAGAATACCACTTCCCCCTCAGCTCTCTCTGGTGGTGGCTGCTCATTCCCCCACACGCCACACATCTACAGGACAGGGTCGGGGGTGGGTAGAGAACTTGCAATATATTTACCTGCATTGCACCAAACCTTGAATTCTCATTCTCATATGAAAACCACTTGCCATCTGGCCAAACCACCACAGGGCCTCCCTTGGTGGTATAATTAACTCAGCTCCTGCCTGGTCATATGTTTCAGTCCAGGCCTGGCTCCCGTTACATTTTAAACCCTTGAGGGCAGGGCTTATGCCTTATTCAGGTACTCAGGTTTGTGTTTCTGTTGCCTAACACGTTACCTGGCACCAAATGCTTATTCAGGGAAATTTATGGAATGAATAAATGAATGAATGAATGAACAAGTAATATATAATTAGTGGGAGCTAGAAATGGTCCAGTGGAGGGGCCTAGGTGAAAAACTCTGGGTGAACTTTCAGCTTCTCCAGAGCACAGACTTCTGAATCAGATGGTCCTGGGTTCAGATCCCCGTTCTACACCATACTAGCTCTAAGTACCTGGGACAAGTTCCTTCACTTACTGCTCAAGGATGTCCTGAGGAGGACGTTAAATCATATACATCCCTGTTCTTGTATGTCTGGCGAGGAATAAGTGCCCAATAGTCACTAGTTCTTCTCCCTTCACTCCTTTCTCCCAGCTAAAAGCTGTCCCCTGCCACAGTCTTGCTGTCCCCTGAGAGACAGTGAACTCAAGGTCTCGGCTCAGTCCAAGGGAGGCGAGTAGGACCTTCTGGGCGGAGCATGTTTACATGCCCTGTGCCTGAGCCACCTGACAGGGACTTGGCGCACCCATCTGGGGGTAAGAGCCAGAACATCCTCGGTCAAGGTTTATGAATGGAACTGAACTTCATGAATGTGTCAATGCTCCCCTGAGACCAGACTGAGCCAGAGGGAGCCTTGCTAATGGACACTGTGCCAGAAGGCAGGGCTCCAGCCCCTCATGCTGCTTCATTCCAGCCCTCGTCTGGGCTGCTGGTCTGTATTGGTGTTTTGACTCCCCAGCCTCACCTCACGTACTAACTTTCCACATGTCTGGAGCTTAAAGGAGAGGAGGAACTTCTTTGCAGTTGATCACTTGGGCCAGGGGCTTTCCCTCTTCTTTAGCTGGAGAGCCCTTTATTCAAACAAAAACCTTAAGTGGGAGCTGAAGTGGGGCCACTCTGGCTGAGGAGGACAGGGACCTGCATTGAACACAACTGAACTAGAGACACCACCTGGCATCCAAACAGAATTTCTGCCCTCCTGTTCCTACTCCATCGGCAGCCTGGCTCTTTTACCTTTTTTTTTAATTGAGATGTAATTCACATACTATAAAATTCACTATTTTAAAGTGTAAAATTTAGCGGTTTTTAGTGCATTCACAAGGTTGTGCAACCATCACCGCTATCTAATTCCAGAACATTTTCATCATGACAAAAGGAAACCTCGTACCCTTTAGCAGTCACTCCCAATTCCTTCCTCCATCCAGCTCGTAGCAACCACTAATTTACTTTCTGTCTGTATGGATTTGCCTATTCTGGACATTTAATCTAAATGAAATCATACAATATGTGGTCTTTTGTATCT
Organism: Equus asinus; assembly: GCF_041296235.1. Lineage (NCBI taxonomy): Eukaryota > Metazoa > Chordata > Mammalia > Perissodactyla > Equidae > Equus > Equus asinus. The sequence goes on from NC_091794.1 coordinate 86,672,152, forward strand.
AGTTTCTTTCACTTAGCATAATGTTTCCAGGGTTCATCCATGTTGCAGCATATATCAATACTTCCTTGCTTTTTATGGCTGAATAATATTCCATTGTATGTATACATCATATTTTATTTATCCATTCATCAGTTGATGGACATTTGGGTTGTTTCCACTTTTTGGCTATAATAATGCTGCTATGAACATTTCTGTAGAAGTTTTTGTGTGGACATAAATTTTCAATTCTTTTGGATATACCTAGGAGTAAAATTTCTGGATTATATGGTAACTCTATGTTTAACTTATTGAGGAACTGTTTCCCACCATGGCTACACTATTTTACGTTCCCATTAGCAATGTATGAGGGTTCTAATTTGTCCTCACTCTCGCTAACACTTGTTATTTTCAGATTAAAAAAAAAAGTTATAGCTATCTTTGTGAGTATGAAGTGGTATCTCATTGTGGGTTTGGTTTGCATTTCCCTAAGGACTAATGATGTTGAGTATCTATTTATGTGCCTATTGGCCATTTGTATATTTTCTTTGAAGAAATGCTGATTTAAATCCTCTGCCCTTTTAAAAGTTGTGCTATTTATCTTTTTTATTATTGAGCTGTAGGAGTCCTTTATGCATTGTGGATATTAAGCCCCTTATCAGATATATGATTTGCAAAACTTTTCTCCCATATTGTGGGATGTCATTTCACTTTATTTATGGTGTCCTTTGAAGCATACAAGTTTTTAATTTAGAAGAAGTCCAATTTTTCTTTGACTGCTTGTGCTTTTTTGTTATCATATCTAAGAAACTTAATCCAAGGTCATAAAGATTTATCCCTCTGTTATCTTCTAAGAGTTTTATAGTTTTAGCTCTTAAATTTAGGTCTTTGATCTATTTTGGGTTAACTTTTGTATAAGATGTGAGGTGGTGGTTCAAATTCATTCTTTTGCATGTTAATACCCAGTTGCCCAAGAACCATTTCCTGAGGACTATTCTTTCCCCCAATGAATGATCTGGTACCTTGTCAAAGTCCACCTACTGTAAATGTAAGGGTTTATTTGTGGGCTCTTAATTCTATTCTCTCAATCTTGTGTCTATTGTTATGCTGGTATCACACTGTCTTGATTACTGTAGCTTTGTAGTAAGTTTTGAAATCAGGAAATGTAAGTCCTCCAACTTTGTTCTTCTTTTTCAAGGTTGTTTTGGCTATTCTGGGTCTCTTGCATTTCTGTATGAATTTTAGGATTGGCTGGTCCATTTCTGCAAAAAAAGGCAGTTGGACTTTTGATAGGGATTGCATGGAATCTGTAGATCAATTTCAGGAGTATTGCCATCTTAAGAATATGGCGTATTCCAATCCATGAACACAGTATATCTTTGCATTTATTAAGGTCTTTTTAAATTCTTTTCAACAATGTGTTGTAGTTTTCTGGGTGTAAATCTTACACTTCTTTGGTTAAATTTGTTTCTAAGTATTTTTAGGGGGATGCTATTGTAAGTGGAATTGTTTTCTTAATTTCATTTTTGGATTGTTCATTGCTAATATATAGAAATAAAACTGACTTGTTATATTAATCTTATACCCACAACCTTACTGAATTTGCTTATTACCTCTAGCAGTTTTGTGTGTGTGTGGATTTTTTAGTGTTTTCTATATATGAGATCATGTTGTCTGCAAATAGACATAGTTTTACTTCTTCTTTCCCAGTATGGATGCTTTTTCTTTTATATTCTTGCTTAATTGCCCTGGATAGAACTTTCAATACAATGTTGAATAGAAGTGGCCCTGTTTTGTACTTTGCAGGTAGTTTTCTACATATTCGTGGTCTAGGGGCCAGGAATCAAGAGACTTGGCAACAATATTTGATTTGCCATCTCTGTCAATGAGATGGCATAGCTAGCAAGGAAAGCCGTGCAAATCAATTAATATGTTTGCGTTTGCTTTTACTTTCAGCCTTTATTTCTACTACACTTTTTTTTTTTTTGAGGAAGATTAGCCCTGAGCTAACATCCGCCGCCAATCCTCCTCTTTTTGCTGAGAAAGATTGGCCCTGAGCTAAAATCTGCGCCCACCTTCCTCTACTTTGTATGTGGGACACCTGCCACAGCACGGCTTGATAAACAGTTCCGCACCTGGGATCCGAACCGGCGAACCCCAGGCCTCAGAAGCAACTGCACAAACTGCTATGCCACCGGGCTGGCCCTCTACTACATGTTTTAACCAGGACAACTGATTTTTCTCTCTTCTTCAACATGAAGCAAAGAGAATGAATTAGGGAATGAGATAAACCTGGACTCGAATTCCAATTCTGTATTGTAATTCTCAAATTTCAGTTCTATAGACCACGTGACATTGTCACCTCACCTCTCTGAACCTCAGCTTCCTCATTTGCAAACTGGAGATGACACTAACTGCTTCATAGGATTATTGAGAGGATCAAAGAAGATAATGAATGGAAAGCACCTACCACAATGCATGGCACTTAGAAAGGGCTCAAAAAATGCCCAATCCCATTGACTTCCTCTCCAACCCTGAACAAGCCTCCTTTATCTGTAGGTTGGAGAAAATAACCAATTTTAAAAAGACTTTTCTAATACCTGGAGTGGTTTAATAAAGGAAGGGTTTTGGGAAGTAGTGAGCTCCAGGCTCCAGGGCTGTTCAAGCATATTTGAGATGATGAAAAGGTCAGGTCCGGTGACTTTTGTGGTTCCTTAGAGTCTATTAAGTTATGTGAAAATATTTATTGACTTATGTGGTATACAAAGTTTTTCAGCAACTATTCATTGAGTACCTACCATGTGCCAGACCCTGTGCTGGGTGATGGGAAGACAAGGGTGAGCCAGAGAAGCAGGGTTCCTGTCCTCATGGAGTTCACGGTCTTGAAGTGAGACTAACAATAAAAAGAAAACAAACCAAAATGAAAGAATAAGATAGTTACAAATCGTGATGAGAGTTGTAGAATAAATAAGTAACATGAGATAAAGCACCTAGGGGAGGCAATTTTAGGAAAAGTGGAAAGGGACAGCCTCTCTGACATAGTGACATTTGAGCTGAGAACTTGTGGTGGTTTTAAACATGGCCACAAATTCTTTAGCATTTCACCCATTAAGAGGTGGGGTCTATGTCCCCCCATTTTGAATACGAGTGGGCTTGTGACAACTTTGACCAATAGAGAACTAGAGAATTGATGCCATGTTACTTCCAGACTAGGGCATAAAAAGTCGTGCAGTTTTTACCTTTCTTGCTGGAGCTCTCTCTGGGAGCCCGCAGCTGTCATATAAGAAGCCTGACTACCCTGAGGCCGCCATGTTGGAGAGGTGCTCCAACACCACCATGTGTAGGCGCTCTGGTTGACTGTCTCAGCTAAGACCAGCTTTCCACTGTTCCTGCTAGGGAGCCAGACACGTGAGTAAAAAAGCCTCCAGGTGATTCCAGCCACCAGCCATTTGAGTCACCCCCATCTATTTGAGTCTTGCTAGCTGAGGCTCCAGACACCACAGACCAGAGACAAACCATTTCCACTATTATTTTTCTGAATTCCTGACCCACAGAATTCATGAGCATAATAAAACGGTTGTTTCCTTTTTTTAAATTGAGACATAATTGACATATAACATTATATTAGTTTCAGATGTACAACATAATGATTTGATATTTGTATATATTGTGAGTGATCACCACAATGTCTAGTTAACATCCATCACCACATACAGTTATAAATTTCCTTTTTTTTTTTTTTTTGAGGAAGATTAGCCCTGAGCTAACTACTGCCAGTCCTCCTCTTTTTTTGCTGAGGGAGCCTGGCCCTAAGCTAACATCCGTGCCCATCTTCCTCTATTTTATACGTGGGATGCCTACCACAGCATGGCATGCCAAGTGGTGCCATGTCTGCACCCAGGATCCGAACCCGCAAAGCCCAGGCCGCCGAGAAGTGGAACGTGCCAACTTAACCTCTGCGCCACCGGGCCGGCCCCACAAATTTCTTTTTCTTGTGGTGAGAACTTTCAGGATCTACTCTCTTAGCAACTTTCAAATATACAACATATTATTATTAACCATAGTCACTATGCTGTACATTACATCCCCAGGGCTTATTTATTTTATAACCAAAAGTTTGTACCTTTTGACTCCCTTTATCCATTTCACCCACCCCCCACCACCCGCCTCTGGCAACCACCAATCTGTTCTCTGTATCTATTACTTCAGTTTTTTAAGGGTTTTTTAGATTTCGCATATAAGTGAGATCATGTGATATTTGTCTTTCTCTGTCTGACTTATTTCGTATAGCATAATGCCCTCATGGTCCATCCATGTTGTCGCAAATGGCAAGATTTCCTTCTTTTTTATGGACTGAATAATATTGTATATATACCACATTTGCTTTATCCATTCATTCATCGATGGACACTTAGGTTGCTTCCATGTCTTGACTATTATAAATAATGCTGCAATGACTATTGGGGGGAGTACATATATCTTTTCAAGTTAGTATTTTCATTTCCTTTGGATAAATACCCAGAAGTGGAATTGCTGGATCATATGCTAGTTCTGTCTTTAAGTTTTTGAGGAACCTCCATCCTGTTTTCCGTAGTTGCTGCACCAGTTCACATTCCCACGAACAGTGCACACAGGTTCTCTTTTCTCCACATCCTTGCCAACACTTGTTGTGCAATGGTTGTTTCTTTGTGCCACTAATTTTAGGGTGATTTGATACCCAGCAATCGATAACTATAACAGCAACAGGTAAGTTTCTTTTCCTTTCCTTTCCCAATTCTGAATCTCCCTCCTGCAAGTATAAATGACCTAAAGATTGTAAAGAGAAGGAGGAAAAGGAAGGCAATAAAGAGAAAGCAGAGCAGGAGGAGATGGCAAAGCTGGAGGAAGAGGTTGAGGAGGAGCTTGAGGAGGAAGTGAAAGAGCATGAGGAGAAGAAATAGGAGAAACAGAAGTAAGTCTCCACGATACTAAAGTAATGTGTGCGTATGTGGGAGAAGACACGTAGATTGTCTTCTTGAGGTTGTAGCTGGTGGGAAATCTTGAGGATGGGGAACCTGTTTCATTTGTTTCTGGATCCCTAATATTTAGCACAGAGCAAAAGGCCTTTGTACTTGCAAGCTGGGACTGTTAACTGGAGCATCTACACATGGCATCTCCAGCATGGTGGCCTCAGGGTAATCAGACTTCATACATAGCTGCTCAAAGCTCCCAGAAAGTATTCCGATGAGCAAAGTAGAAGCTGCATGGCCTTTTATGACCTAGCCTCAGAGGTCATATAGTATCACTTCCATCATTTTCTATTGGTCAAAGCAGTCACAAACCCCCCATATTCAAGGGGAGGAGATGTAGACCCTACCTCTTCATGAAAGGGATGTCAAAGAATTTATTGCCATACTTTAAAACCACCACAGTTGCATGGTTAAGAAGCTTTGAGGGAGAGGAAGAAGCCTGAAAACTGAAAGCTAGGAGATTTGGAGACTTTTCAATTCCTACCTTCTCTTCTAGCCATCCTGTCTGGTAGAGGGAGAGATGCTGCTAAAGTGATAGGGGAAGACCAACAGCTCTACGTTGGATCTGTTTAGTTTGAAATGCCTATTAGCTATCTGAAAGGGGCCGTCAAATAGACAATAGTATTTGTAAGTCTGGAGTTCAGAGGCCTTGTCTGGGCTGGAGATAGAAACTTGGAAACCAAGAGTATTATTCACCTGACATTTATTAAAGATGGTGGGACAGATTTTATTCAAGACTATTACAATAGGGGAGAGAGTCTGAGCACCACTGTGAGGGCAGGTAGAGATTTATAGCTAATAAGTAGAGTGAGGAGGTTAGTTAACAAAATTACTAAGAGGAGACACCAAGGGTAGGAGGATTCTTACTAAACTGGCCTAACAGGATTCTTGCTAAAGTTAAGCCCAGAATTAGACAACAAGAGTGAGGGATAGGGGCTGGCCCCGTGGCTGAGTGGTTAAGGAGCCGCAGGCGGCCCAGTGTTTCGTTGGTTCGAGTCCTGGGCGTGGACATGGCACTGCTCATCAAACCACGCTGAGGCAGCGGCCCACATGCCACAACTAGAAGGACCCACAACGAATAATATACAACTATGTACCCAGGGGCTTTGGGAAGAAAAAGGAAAAAAATAAAATCTTTAAAAAAAAAAAAAAGAGTGAGGGATAAAGGCTTGATCAGCTGTTAAGGGTGAAGGATTCTCACTAAACTGACTTAGCAGAATTCTTGCTAAAACTGACAAGGCTGGGCCCAAGGATGAGACCTAGTGGAAAGAGGGCTCAGAGAAGCCTGTCTAAAGTTTAGTCAAGGAGAAAGTCTTTGTCAGCCATCAGGTGTTCAAAACCACTGGAAGTGGATGAGATCACCAAAGGAGTGAGAAGACAAGGGGGCGGAAAATGGAGTCCTGAGTCACTCAACATTTGGAGTTTGGCTTGATAAAGAGAAGCTAACAAAGGAGACTGAGAAAGATCAGCCAATGGGGTAGAAGACAACAGGGAGAGTGGCATGTTACCAAAGCTAAGAAAAGAAAGTGTTTCGAGAAGGAAATGGTTAACCATGTTGAAAGCTTCCTAGAGGTCAAATAAGATGAGGACGAAGAAGTTAATTTGGCAGACTAAAGGTCACTGGTAGCTTTGACAAGAGCAGTTTCAATGGAGTGAAGAGATTAAAAGACTGGTGGGAGCGTGCTGAGATGATGAAAGGTTAAGAAGCAGAGAAAGCAAATTTGGACAACCTTTCCCTAAGTTTTGCTATGAGTAGGATTAAGAGGAATGGCCTCTGAAGAGAGATTTGGTGTCAAGGGAGGGTTTTGCTTGTGTGTGTGTGTTCTAAGATGAGAGATACTAAGGCATGTGTGTTTCGTGATGGAAATGATCCAGTAGAGAAGAAGTTGAAGATGCAGCAGAGAGAAGTAATTTGATTCTTGAGAAGGCAGAAAGATGTGTGATATAGTGCAGACCCAGGTGAGAAAGCAGAGAATATGGCTCCTGATGCAGTTCAGAAAAGTTGGTAGATTAGGTTAGGTGGGAGGAAGAGGAATCTGAATGCTTCCATTTTCTCAATGAATTATAAATTGAGGTCATGTGAGAATGAAGCGGGGGGAGTACATTGGAGGTTTGAAAGGAGAAGAAAAGGTTGTATTGGACAGTGGGAAAACAAAACTACTGGGGAGTATAGCAGGATCGCTGGGCAGCACTGAGTGCTCATTTAAGGTTTGTAGGCAGAAATTTGGTTGAGGCAGCACAGTTGTGTGATTTTCTCTAGCTGTGTCCAACTGCTCAGATGCAGACACAGACTACTCAGGTAATTGGGTTTAGGAGGACTTGGAGTTTTGTCAGTGAGTGTAATGAAGAGAAAGTGACAAGAGAATTAAGAATATTTACCATATGGTAATTACAATGATGTACCATGGAATCTAGACTGGCAAAGGAAAAAATGAGAACATGAGGAGGGTGGGATGATTAGTGAAAAGTGATGATGTTGGGGGATTAGAGGACTCCATGAGGTTCTGATTCAACACTAGGAGATTTATTCATATCATTCCCAGCAGTAGCAGAATAAATGAGAAAAATAATACACTTATCCCAATAGATGCTGAAAAAACATTTAGTAAAATCCCACACTCATTCCTGTTAACACACTTGTGCAGACACACATACACACACACAAACACAATTATTTAGTAAGCTGGGAATAGAAAGGAATTTTCTAAATGAGTTAATAAATATAACTAAATGAGTTAATATATATAAAGCGCTTTTTTTTTTTTTTTTAAGGAAGATTAGCCCTGAGCTAACTGCTGCCAAGCCTCCTCTTTTTGCTGAGGAGGACTGGCCCTGAGCTAACGTCCATGCCCATCTTCCTCTACTTTATATGTTGGATGCCTACCACAGCATGGCTTGCCAAGCGGAGGCGTGTTTGCACCCAGGATCCAAACCAGCGAACCCCGGGTCACCAAAGCAGAACGTGCGAACTTACCTGCCGCGCCTGGCCCGCCCCATATAGAGCACTTTCAGCAGTAACTAGCACAAAGTAAACATATAACTTTTGCAATTGTTGTTGTTATTATCTTTTCATAATGTAATAATATCTACCAGAAACCAAAGGCAAACATTGTGCTTGTAGTGGAGGCTCCCCATAGGGAGATGCCCACGCTATGACCTCCATAAGGGCAATCATCCAGAGCTAAATAAATACGTACAGATGTGTTCTATTAAATTAAATCCTTCATATTAAATACAGATGTATTCTGTTAAGTTGAACAAGTTACTGTAATGTGTACAAGCTTTGCTACCAATGCAAGGAAGGGGTATAAAGAGTAACTGAGAAAGTATTTGGGCGGTTCCTTAGTCTCCATGAAACTCACCTCATGTAAACTGTTAACCCTTGGTCCCCTGATCAGGACATTTCTATGGAGCTAAGGGAGATCAGCTACAGAATATCCCTTCCATGATGGCTTACTGTCTGTTGAATGAAGTAACTCTGAGTAAACAATTTGTTTAGATAATACATTCGTGCTTCTGATAATTGTGAGTCTATCCGCCAAATAACCTGTTACAACAAAATGACAGACTGCAAACCCACTAAAATAAAGAACAAGGAATCATGCCAATTATCATCTCTACTAGTCAACGTCATATTGGAGTAGGTAACTATTGCTGAGAGACAAGAAAAAGAGATGAGGTATAAATATCAGAAAAACACAATGTAAGCATTTTTTGAAGATGAAAGATACTGACTAGAAAATCTAAGTGAACCAACTGAAAAATTATTGGAATGGATAAGAGAGCTAATAAAATTGCTGTATAGAAATCAATAGCTTTCCTCTAGACCAGTGATAACTTATTAGAATATGTCATGGACAAGAATCAATTCACAATTTCTGCAAAATCTATAAAGAACCAAGAAATAAACTTAACAAGAAATGTGACAGTCCTATGTGAATAAAATTATGAAGTTTTATTCTAAGATAGAGAAGAAAATACAGATAAAGACGTATGGGATTCCGCTTATTTTAAAGATGTCTTTCTACTCAAATTAATCTATTTTTTAAATGAGATTTGGCAAATTAACAAAAAATGTGGGAATAGCCAGAAATGTTGACCAAGTAAGAGGAAGGATTTACCCTATCAGATATCAAAATATGCTATAAAGCTGTAATTATTCAAATAGAACATTATTGGCTGAAAGACAGATGAACATTAAAAACAACATTAACAGAATAGAGGGTCCAAGACCAGATTCTCTCTCTCGCTCTTTCATCTATCTATCTATTGGAATTTAACACATGAAAAAGATGGCATTTCAAATTAGAAGGGAAAACAATGGCTATAACAAATGTTGTTGGGACAACTGGCTATCCATTTGGGGAAAATGATAGGTTCCAACCATTCTTCACACCATACACAAAAAATAAATTCCAGTTTGTTTTTGGATAAATTCCAAAAATGAAGTAATAGTAGAAAATATAAAATATTTCCGAATTGTGGTGTGGGGGTTAAGAAAGAGATCCTTAAACCAGACATAAAATTCAGAAACCATAAAGAAAAGGACTGAGAGATTTAATGTCATGAAAAATTAAAACTTCCCACAAAAACCACCATAAAATTAACTATAAAGAGCTCCTTCAAACCCGTAAGTAAAAGGCTAAGAATCCAGTAGAAAAATTAGCAATTCACAAAAGAAATACAAATGCTAACAGATGTGAAAAAGTGTGCAATCATGAGTAATCAGGAAAGCAAAGTACAAAAATGAGATATTTTTTAAATTTATCACTTGAAAAAATATTTTTAAAGTCAATTACATCCAGTTGGTAAGAGTGAAGGAAATTAGTACTCTCAAGCATTATCGGTAGAATTGTAAATTGGGACAAGTTTTTTGGAAGATAGCCCGTCTATCAAAAATTTAATTGTGGCTTCTCTTGAACTCTTAACTCCATTCTTGGTCTCTGTTCTTGAGAAACTTGAACTTCTGTCCACACATAACATATACAAGGATGTTTGTTCATTACAGCATTGATTGCAATAGGAAAAATAGAAACGACCTTAACATTCGTCAAAGAGAATGGTTTAAAAAAGTAGGTTATAGTCATACTGTGGAATGATAAGTAACAGTTAAAATGCATGAGATGCATCTACATGTACTGACATAGAAGGATCTCTAAAATATATTGTTAAGGTAAAAAAAATCCCGTTGTAGAATAAGATGCACAATAAATCTCATTGATATAAAATATGGTATATACTTGTATGTGTGCAACTATAAACTCGTAGAATAAGATCAGAGATTACACACAGAAAGTATTAATAGTAGTTACCTCTAACAAGAGAATTGGGAGGCAGCTAAGGAGGACTATTCATTTTATTCTATATATACTCCTGTTTTCATAGAATGTTTAAAATAAAGGTAATGTAGTCACATATTTTGCATCAAACTAAAATAAAGAGTAATAAAATGTAAGAGAATTAGTTATAGAAAGTTTGGAAAATAAAGAGAAACATCCCTTACAATCTCTCATCTAAAATCAGGACAGCAGTTTTATGAAGGGAGTACGTGCACATTATTAAATTCTCCCCATCTTTACGTCACAGAGTCTTACTCCCCCAAGGCAACCATTTTCAACTCTTTTGGGTGTTTCTTTGGATACTTACTGCCATATTTTGAAGTAATGTGCTTATAACAGTGTTTGATTAATTACTAACACTATCTAAAGACTATTGCGGAAGATGTGAATTTAACACTGTTAACCTATCCCCTTCCCTCCGTTTCCCCAATACAGCTATATCGCATTTTTTGTTAAAATTTTGCCTATTTCTTATTACATTAGTATAATTACCTACCTACTATGATTATACCTCCTTTGTTGTTTAAGTTTTTTGTTCTTCTTAGAGTTAATAATTGCTTTGTTTCTGTTCTCAGTCTTCAATGTCACTATTTCTTTTTTCCCCCAGCTTTATTGAGGTATAATTGACAAATAACATTGTAAGACATTGGAAGCATACGTCATGGTGAGGATTTTTGTATACCTTGTGGAAGGATTCCCACCATCTAGTTAATTAACGCAGCCATCACCCTCACTTATTTATCTTCTTTTTAATGAGAACATTTAAGTTCTACTCTCAGCAAATTTCAATTATATAATACAGTGTTATCAACCGTAGTCACCATGTTTTACATTGTCCTCAGAGCTTGTTCATCTTATAGCTGAAAGTTTGTACCCTTTTACCAACCTCTCCCGAATTCCCCCACCCCCCAGCCCCTGGAACCACTTTTGTACTCTCTGTTTCGGCGAGTTTGACTTTTTTTAGATTCCACATTTGAGTGATACCATGCAGTATTTATCTTTCTCTGTCTGCTTTATTTCACTTAGCATAATGCCCTCAAGTTGTGTTCAAGTTGTTGCAAATGGCAGGATTTTCTTTTTTCTCATGGCTGAATAACATTTTGTTGTGGGTATGTGTATATGTGTATATATATATGTGCATATGTGTGTATATATATATATACATATACACACACCCACATCTTCTTTTCTTTTCTTCCTTTTTTTTTTTTTGCTGAGGAAGAGTCACCCTTTTGCTGAGGAAGATTCACCCTGAGCTAATATCAGCTGCCAATCTTCCTCTTTTTTTTTTGTATGTGAGCCACCACCACAGCATGGCTGCTAACAGACGAGTGGTGTAGGTCCGTGTCTGGGCACCAAATCCAGGCTGCCAAAGTGTAGTGCGCTGAACTTAAGCATTAAGCTACCAGGCTGGCACACCACATCTTCTTTATACATTTGTCCTTGGATGAACACTTAGGTTGTTTTCATATCTTGGCTGTTGTGAATAATGCTGCAATGAACATAGGAGTGCAGCTATCTCTTTGATATCCTGTCTTCATTTCCTTTGGATATATACCCAGAAGTGGGATTACTGGATCATATAGTAGTTCTGTTTTTAATTTTTTGAGGAACCTCCATATTGTTTTTCATATTGGCTGTACCAATTTACATTCCCATCAATGAGGCATGAGGGTTTCCTTTTTTCCACGTCCTCGCCAACACTTATTATCTCTTGTCTTTCTGATGATAGCCGTTCTCACCGATGTGAGGTGATTTCTCACTATGGTTTTGATTTGCATTTCTCTGCAGATTACTGATGTTGAGCACCTTTTCATGTATCTCTTGGCCATTTGTATGTCTTCTTTGGAAAAAATGTCTATTCAATTCTTCTGCCCATTTTTTAATCGGATTGACATTTGGTTTTTTTTTTCCATTGAGCTGTATGAGTCAATGTGACTATTTCTTATTCCTCCCAACAGTCCAACATAGTTATAAAATATCTCTTTTTAAAAAATAACTTATTGAGGTGAATTTCACGTAACATAAAATTAGCCATCTTAAAGTGAACAATGCAGTGGCCTTTAGTACATTCACAATGTTAACAACACCTCTTAATACTATTCCCTCTTGGTCAAACATATCAGGTAATTATCAATTCAGTTTTTTTCTAGGAAGCAACTTCCTTGAAAGTCTCTGTCTTCCTGCCCCAATCTGGATATAAAATTCTGGGTTAGACATAATGTTCCTTCAGAACACTGACGGCATTTCTCCATTGTTTTCCAGTGTTACTGTTGAGAAAACCAATATCATTCTGATTCTTGAGCTATTTTCCTCTCTGAAACTTTTTGTAGAATCTTCTCTCTATCTCTGGTGTTCTGGAATTTCAAAATAATATTCCTGGTGGTGGCTTTTATTTTTTAAGTCACTGTGCACTCTGTGAACCCTTTTATTCTTTTTTTAAATTTTTAATCTTTTTTTTCCCCTCGTCCCCAAAGCTCCAGTGCATGGTTGTATATCCTAGTTGTATGTCATTCTGTTCTATGTGAGCTGCTGCCACAGCATGGCAACTGACAGATGGGTGGTGTGGTTCTGCCATTGGGAAGTGAACCTGGGCCGTCAAAGTGGTGAGTGCACCAAACTTTAACCATTAGGCAATCAGGACTGTCTCAGCACCCTTTGAGTCTAAAAATTCTGTTCTTAAGTTCTGAAATTTCTCTTGATAATTTCTTTTTTTTTCTTTTAAAGATTTTATTTTTTTCCTTTTTCTCCCCAAAGCCCCCTGGTACATAGTTGTATATTCTTCGTTGTGGGTCCTTCTAGTTAGTTGTGGCGTGTGGGACACTGCCTCAGCGTGGTTTGATGAGCAGTGCCATGTCCACACCCAGGATTCGAACCAATGAAACACTGGGCCGCCTGCAGTGGAGCACGCGAACTTAACCACTTGGCCAAGGGGCCGATAATTTCTTTGATAATTTGATAATTTCTTTGGTAATTTCTCTTTTTCCTCTTTCTGGATCTTCCATTAAATGAGTATTAAACTTGTTAGACTCATCTTCTTCATTTTCTTATATTTTCTTTTTTTTTCTCTTGAGGAAGATTAGCCCTGAGCTAACATCTGCTGCCAATCCTCCTCTTTTTGCTGAGGAAGACTGGCCCTGAGCTAACATCCGTACCGATCTTTCTCTACTTTATATGTGGGACACCTGCCACAGCATGGCTTGCCAAACGATGCCATGTCTGCACCAGGGATCTGAACTGGTGAACCCTGGGCCGCCAAAGCAGAACGTGGGCACTTAATCGCTGAGCCCACTGGGCCGGCCCCTCTATATTTTTTTGTTCTACTCGCTGGGAAATTTCCTCACCTGTATCTTCCAACACTTCTAATGAATTTGTTAAATTTCAGCCATTATATTCTTTAACTTTCAAGAGTTTCATGTACTTTTAAAGTTGGATATAATATTATTTAGGAGGGTCTCAACTATAGATTTTGATTGTCCATTCAAATTGTAGAGTGGGGCATGAAAAACTTGACTGGAATTTTTTTTTTTTTTTAAAGATTGGCACCTGGGCTAACAACTGTTGCCAATCTTTTGTTTTTTTCTGCTTTTATCTCCCCAAACTCCCCACTGTACACTGTTGTATATCTTAGTTCAAACCCCCCCTGTACACAGTTGTATATCTTAGTTGCATGTCCTTCTAGTTGTGGGATGTGGGACGCCGCCTCAACGTGGCCTGACGAGCAGTGCCATGTCCACGCCCAGGATCTGAACCCTGGACCGCCGCAGCAGAGCGCGTGAACTTAACCACTCAGTCACGGAGCCGGGCCCTGGAAATTTTGTGTATATAGCCATGGTTTACTTTCTGGTGGGCTTCACTTTTAAGGTGATTTATTTGGGTCATTTCATTGGAGGAGCCCCAACTATCGGAGTGTGTGGACTTTTCCCTTGGCCAGTTCAGTTTCCCTAAGGAAGATCTTCCAGTCTCCTGGAACATATCCACTTGGCTGCTAATATTCTTGGAACTGAGTGAGGATATGAGGCAGAGAGTATCACCATTCAGTATACAGATTCTTACTTAATCCATTAGAACGTAGTTCACCATAGGATTACAAGGAATAGTAAGGAGGACAGTAGGTTGAAGTTGACTGAAGAAGGTGAGTGATAAGAGATGAAGTCAGAGAAAAGGTGACGGATACGCTGATAATTAAGGCTTTGGAGACCATTTTAGGAACTGGGGCTTTTACTCCGAATTAGTTGGAAAACCATTAATGGGTTCTGAGCTGGAGTAATATAACCTTGGACTTTAAAAGGATCACAATAGACCGTGGGGAGGGAGAGTGTTATGGGTTGACTTGTGTCTCTCCAAAAAGAGTGTTGAAATCCTAACCCGCAGCACCTCAGATTGTGACTTTATTTGGAAATAGGGTTTTTGCAGATGTAGTCAAATTAAGATGAGGTCATTAGGGTGGGCCCTAATCCGATACAACTGATTTCCTCATGAAAAGGAGAAATTTGGACACATACACAGACATGCACAGAGAAAAGACTATGTAAAGAGAACAGGGAAAAATCACGTAAAGGTCGTGGATTGGAGTGGTGCATGTACGAGCCCAGGGACACCAAAGATTGCCCACAGACCACTCGAAGCTAGGAAGAGGCAGCAATGGATTCTCCTACAGGTTTCAGAGGGAGCATGACCCTGCTGACACCTTGATTTTGGACTTCTAGCCTCCATAACTGTGAGAGAATAAGTGTCCATTGTTGTAAGCCACCCAGTTTTTGGTGTTTTTTTAATGGTTGCCCTGGGAAACTAATATATGAAGCAAAGGTGGAAACAGGGAGACTAAAAAGCAAGCTATTGCAATGATCCAGGTGAATGTTGATGGTGACCTGAGTGAGTGATAGTTGTGGATTCTGGATATGTTTTGAAGACAGAATTTGCTGATGGACTGAATATGGGGTCTAAGAAAAGGAGAGGCATTAAGGATAATTCCAAAGTTTCAATGCTGTTAGTGCCCAAGGTGTCTGCATCTCTGTGCCTGAGGCCTTTCCCAGAAGTGCGAGAGGAAAGCCACTCTAACAATTCCTACCTTAGACTGGAAGTTCTAGGAAATTAGCCCCATCTAGGGGAAGCCCTCAACCGGTGATTCTCAGGAGTCGGTGTATAAATACCCCAGTTCCCTTATCCCTCGGATGGAATAATTCTGACACATGTGTTTTACACTGTTTCCCGTAAGATTAAGCTCCAGTCAACCAGTGGTAGCTGGCTTAACAACACATCTTTATTGGCTGCCTTCTCTTCCATATATCACTTCCCCACTCTCCTACTAGCGGCCCCTGCTTCTCTAAAATAAACTATTTGTACTTGAATCCTTATCTCGGAGTCCGTTTTGGGGGAAACCCAAACTAATACACAAGGTTTTCAGTTTGAGCAACTGGAAAGACATTTGCTAGTATTTGTTTCTTAATAAATTGACATTTATTAAGATATGGAAGACTTTGGCAGGTGCAGATTCTTGGGAGGAAAGTCATTAGGACATTTTGAACACATTAGTTTTGAGATGCCTGTTAAGTCACCCACTGGAGCGGTTGAGTAGGCACAGAGATATATAGTCTGGATTCAGGGGTGAGATTGACCTAGAAATAGACATTTGGGAGTCAACAGCATATAGATAATATTTAAAGCCATGAGGCTGAGTGAGATCGCTAAAGGAGTGAGGACAGATGGAGAAGAGAAGAGGCCCTGGAATTGGTAGGGTCCTGGGCACTATAACATTTAGAGATCAAGGAAATGAGAAAGATCCAGCAAAGGAGACAGAAAAGGAGTGGCCAGGGAGGTAGGAGGAAAAGAAGAGTGTGTGAAGTCTCAGAAACTAAGGGAGGTAAGTGTTAGATTAGTCCCCTCTTTTCATTTGTTTTAGTCTGCTTCCTTTATTCTGGATGCTTTCATCAATGTCTGGTGATCCTCTTTTGTCCATTCACCTTGAGGAGTCAAGTATCCTAAGTTTGATTTGAATTCTGTATCCACGTGTGGAGTTGGTCATTTGGTGGCTTTCATAATAGAAGCTACAACTTCAGGTCATGTCTCTCAGGCTGTTCAGTTTCTCCAGAGAAAAATTCCCTGTTTTCATGTCTACAGAGGGAATAGCCTAGCAAAAAAGCCTAGCTTCACCAAAGAAGGAGAATGTAGAGGATAGGGGGAGAGTGGATGAGAAACATGTTTGCTCTTTGTTCAGTATGCAGACTTCCAGTGAATCTCCCTTTTTGTAGTAAGGCACATCTCTGGTTCAGTTACTGTACAAACTAAACCTCCAGACCCCTGCCAGGGAGAAGTAGTCATCTGACAGGTGCAAGATTGTAGAGGGGAGTTGAATCCTAACAGATGCTAATAGAGACTTTCATGCAATCCTCCTGTCTTCAACCCGTTCTTTACCCTGGGTCTTTCTGCCTGGGTTTCTGGGTCCTCTAGTACTTGAGCTTAGCTGGAGTTCTGTGGCAGGAAATGGCTTGCTTCTCATTAGCACCACCTCTGCAGACACTTGGTATGCAGCTTACTCAGCCCTGCTATTTATTCCACTTGGCTTTCCATCTTCTCATCCTCTGATGTCTCCTCTCCTACTCTCTTTATCCTTGTGGGTTTATTCTGGTTGTATTTGCTTGCTATCACTTTTGTGGAGCTCCAAGAAAGAGAAGAGATAAACATATGTGTTCAAACTACCATTTTTCCTTCTCAACAATAGTGTCTTGAGACCATCAAATGTATAGCAATTTTCTAGGTTATGGGACCAGAATTTCAGGAGAGAGGAGAGTTCTTCCCTGGAGAAGCCACATTACTTAGAGTTCTTGGTGCCTTTGGTCTTCCAGAGTGTCTCATGTTTTCTTTTTCCTGGAGGCTAGAACTGAGCCAGAAGTGTTTCTGCCTGGTCCATCCATCTATTTTCCAGCTACCTGAATGCGGAGGCTCTTCCTACTTGCCAAGGAAGATTAACTCCTTCCTGTTGTCAACCCTTAAACCTCCTTGATGTCCACACAGGAGGATATACACACAACTCTATTAAGTGCTGAAAGTGATGGTAGTTCTGAGAAGGAATCTCCAAGATATGTGGGGAAAATATTTGGAAACTTTGAGCTGAGAGTATGTATATGAAGTAGGTAGAGGTGATTTGGGCCACAAATTTTTATTTATATCACTGTCCACACATCCTGGTGTTTCTGAACCTGCCAAAGTTGGTGCTAATAATTGAAAGCATTTTTGTAATGCTTGTTATGAGCCAGTACTATTCTAAGTGTTTATATATTAATTTATAAAATAAATAATTAGATATTAACTACATAATCTTCAACAACCCTATGAAGTAGCTACTACTATTATCTCCAGTTTACCACTAAAGAAACTAAAGCACAAAGGAATGAAATACAAGGCTGGGGGAGGGGAATTGAATCTAGGCATTCTAACTCCAGAGCCCAGATGCTTAACCGCTAGGCAATGCTGCCTCTCTTCTTAGGGCTGGATTATATTTTGTTTCCTTTGACTCATCAGTTGAAAATTTTAGGGGCTGGCCCCGTGGCCCAGTGGTTAAGTTCACTCTCTCCACTTTGGCAGCCCAGGGTTTCACCAGTTCGGATCCCGGGTGCTGACCTAGCACTGCTCATCAAGCCATGCTGAGACAGTGTCCCACACAGCAGAACTAGAACGACCTAAACCAGAATATACAATTGTGGACTGGGGGGCTTTGGGGGGAAGAAGAAGAAGAAAAAAAAAAAACAGATTGGCAACAGATGTTAGCTCAGGGTCAATCTATAAAAAAAAGACAAAAAATAAAATTTTAGGATACCAAGTTTCAGAAACTGATCAAAGTCTTTCCATACTATTTATTTCTCATTGTATTTAACACTCAGACCATATCTTGATGGCACTCTCACTGATTTTAGCTTTCTGTTTAAAAATGGGAGTCTTCAACAATCTGGATAGTCGTGGACCCCAAGGTAATATTGCTTCTCTATAGTTGGGGTCAGTGATGGGGTGGATGCCTGCAACCTTATGACAGTGCCTCTGAGTACTTAAGCACTTGGTCTGGGTTGCAGTTCCAACAAGAAGGAGGGATCATTCTGATCATTTTCATTATTTTCCCAGGGGCAGAGTTTGTGGGCCCATAGTGAAATTCAATCACAATTTCTTTTATTTTTTATTTTTATTTTTATTTTTTTTAAAGATTGGCACCTGAGCTAACAACTGTTGCCAATCTTCTTTTTTTTTTTTTTGAAAAAAAGGCTGAGGCGTGGCCTGATGAGCAGCGCCATGTCCGTGTCGAGGATCCCAACGGGCGAAACCCTGGGCTGCTGAAGTGAACCATGCGAACTTAACCACTCAGCTACGGGGCCAGCCCCTAATTACAATTTCTTTTTTTCTTATTTGGGATATAAAGGGAAAAGTTTTCTTTATCTATTTATGGGTGCATCCATTAAAAAAAAACCAACAAAATGTGAGCAGGGGCACTGCGGCCTTAATCAAGGATACCACAGCCATCTCGCAAAAGCTGGAGGTAGGGCAGCAGGTGGACAGCAATCTGCCCAGACACAGAAAATCAGACATGAGACTAATTCTCCAGTAACTCTCAAATTTAGCAGCTAAACTGTAAAGTAGAAAGAGATATCCTACAGTTCAGAAATCTGAGAACTGGCTTAAAGCATAAAGAGTTTACTGGAATATTACTGATGCTCAGAGTCCAAGCCCTGCAGAAGGGGAAGTTCTGATCTATCCTAAAAGCATTTGAAACCAGTAGTGAAGTGAATCTAACTAGAGCTGCAACAAAGCGAGACCCAGCTCCATTACAGTTTAGAGTGACGGATTTCCTCCACACTGGTAACCTGACAAAAAGGGGTTTACCCTTTTCTCTTTGTGTTGGTTTCTTTAGTTCTTTTACACAAAAACAGATCATTAAAAATTATCAGACACACAAAGAACCAGAAAAAATAAATGACCCATGGTCAAGAGTGGAAATAGTGTTAGAAGCAGATGAAGTGATAGCTCAGATTTAAAATGATCAGAAAGAACTTTAAAATAGCTGTGATAAATATGTAAAAGTTCTAGTGGAAAAGGTGGATAAAATGCATGAACAGATGGGAAATTTCAGCAGAGAGGTGGAAACTGTAAAAAAGAACCAAATGGAAGTGCTAGAAATGAAAAACATATAAGAAATGAAGAATGTTTTTCAAAGGGCTTAATAGTACACTGAACACAGCAGGGGAAAGAATCAGATGCTTGAAGACACGTCAGCGTAAATTATCTAAACTAAAATGGTGAGAAGTGTGGAACAGAGTGTCCAAGAACGAGATAATATTAAATGTTCTAACATATGTGTAATTAGAGTCCCAGACAGAGAGGGAAGAGAAGATAAACAACAACAACAACAAAAAGTATTTGAAGAGATAATAGCTGAGATTTTTTTCTAAAATAGATGAAAAATAAAATACACAGATCCATGAAGCTTAGCAAATCCTAAGCAGGATCAATACACATAAACCCACACCTGGACATATCCTAGTCAAACTACTGAAAACCAAAGATAAAGATAACATTTTAAAAGGAGCCAGACAAAAAAAAGACATGTTATATACGGGAAAGTAATGATACAAAGGATGGATGACTTATCAGAAATGGAGGCCAAAAGACAATGGATGACATATTTAAAGCGCTAGAAGAAAACAATGGAAATATCTTTCAAAAATGGAGATTAAATAAAAACATTTTCAGGTAGACAAAAGCTGAGAGAATTTGTTTCAGTTAGACCTCACTACAAGAAATGTTAAAACAAGTTCTAGAAGCTGATGTCAAATGATACCAGATGGAAATTCAGATCTGCAGAAAGAAATGAAGAGCACCAGAAATGATAAATATCTGGATAAATATAAAAGACCTTTTCAAAAAAGATCTCTAATTAAATTTAATTATCTATGACTGTTGTGTGTGTGTGTATAATGTATTGTGGGATTTATAAACATATAATAATGATTCAAATGGCAGAGGTGAGTAAATGAAATTATATTATCGTAAGGTTTCTTATGTTATTCATAAGAGTACAGTATTATTTGAGGGTAGACTGTGATAAGTTAAAAATGCATGTTAAAAGAAGTATAGCTGAAAGCAGAGAAAGTAAATGGGATGTTAGATTCACCCAAAAGAAAGCAGGGAATGAGAAACAGATGAGACCTAGAGAAAACAAATACCAAGATGGCAGACTTAAACCCAAGCACATTAATAAGTTACACTAAATTTAAATGGATCAAGCACTCCAATTAATAGAGATTTTCATACCGGAAAAGAAAAGAACAAGAAGGATTTCTGAATAGAGGAGCTTTAAGAAGCGTATTTGCATTTGTTCATCTTTCTCTCTTAATTCATACACGCACATATCTTGTAAGAAATGGCAGAGGGGTTGTGATAGCCATACTTTGATTAGTGGTCATAATGTATAAGTCTCATTTTCTTCCACGAGAAGGAAAAATTATAGCATTGTTGTGCCAGATATTTCATTCGGTGATTTTTCCAAGTATTACTGGTAGCATCTTGGCTTATTGATCAAATATATATTTTTATATTAGGAATTCATATCTAACAGTCTCCTAAAAACTTGGCATTTATAACAGAGTTTAATCTCTCTCTCTCTTTTTTTTTTAAAGATTTTATTTTTTTCCTTTTTCTCCCCAAAGCCCCCCAGTACATAGTTGTATATTCTTCGTTGTGGGTCCTTCTAGTTGTGGCATGTGGGACGCTGCCTCAGCGTGGTTTGATGAGCAGTGCCATGTCCGCACCCAGGACTCGAACCAACGAAACACTGGGCCGCCTGCAGCGGAGCGCGCGAACTTAACCACTCGGCCACGGGGCCAGCCCCAATCTCTCTTTTAATAAGATAACTTGGTCATCTATCTGTAAATACTGAAAAGAAACACCCTGGAGCAGTGAAAAGAGCATTGGCCTTGAAGTTAGAGAGACTAAATTCAAATCTTAGCTAAGCTATTAATTAGCTATGTGATCCTGAATAATAAACCCTCTTTCTGCCTCTCGTTCTTAGTTTTTATCTACAGAAATGGGATAATTGTACTGACTTGTAGCTTTGTTGTGTTGATTAAATAATGTCTATGAACAGAGTCTATTCTAGTGCCCGACTTATCAGTTTCTTCCCAAAGATAAGAGTTGAATCTGGTATCATAGTATTTGGAAAGCTGGTAGTAGCTCAGAGGAGGGAAATCAAGACATTAATAGACACAAAAAGAATATTAAGACTGAAATCTTGAAAGCAGACAACATCTTTACTTCTTTATCATCTCTGTACTTTGAATATAATCAAGTTCCCTGCTTAGCAAAAATTTGTTGATTTGAAATGATCTTATCAGGCAAGAAGAGCAAAGAGAAGTCTAGCAAATTACGGCCCAAATGTTGCTTCTAATGTTTGGTGACAGGCAAGAGGTTCAGCCCTCAATTAACTAGTCTTTCTGCATCCCTTCCATCCTTCCATATTATGGTTTAATGGTGGTGAAAGGAATTAGCATTTATTTAGTGCCTACTGTATGCCAATCAGAGAATTAGGGGTCTTAAAATATAGCATCTCATGTAACCATTATTTCGTTCGGAGAAAATTGAATCTGAGAAAGGAGAAGTGACCTCCCCACAGTTACATGGCTGATAAGTGGCAGAGCCAGCCTGTGAGTGAGGATCTCTCTGATGCTAGTGCCCAGGCTTCTTCCATTGCACCATCTTCACCTCTGACCCTTGTCTCACCTGGGCTATAGCAACAATCTCCTCGCTGGTGCTCCTGTCTCCAGTGTTTTTCTTCCCAACCCATTCTCCAGACCGCAGCAGGCTGAACTTCCTAAAACACTGCATTGTTTACCTTGACTCAACATTGGTTGGCTTCTCTTTGGTAACATGGGTTCAGATTGTTTGTTTGGCATTTAATGGTGACAAGAATCAATTTGTTATGTGACCTTGGGCGAATCATCTTCTGTTGCAGACTGACCCAAGCCAGTTTGGTCATTTATTAATTTTATTATATGTGTATTATATACATTTATAAATGTGTATTTGTTAATTATTGAACAGTTTTTGTTGTCGTTGTTCTTGAGGGGATGAGGGGCAGATATCAGTAGCCTTCAAGAGTGAGAAATGGGTCACATTTTTTTCCCCAAACCTTACTACCAAGTGGTGTGTTATGATGAAAGCAAGTCTCAGACTGAAATCTGCCACATGCTCAAAATATTTATTAACAAGCAGGCAAAACCAGTTGTACAACTTATAAGCTCAATGCAGTCCCAGCTCTTGATCCTTTTAGACACTTTGCCAAACACCTTGCATGAAAGGTTTACTGTAGGTAATAAGACAATATTCTAGCAGCAGGATTTATCAAACCTGCTAGTCAGAATCACCTAACAGGATCCTTCACTAGACGGGGAGAAAGCACTGAGTAGATTCTAGCCCAGAACATTACTCTGAAGAACCTAGCTGCTGGGTTCACTAAATTCTTCTATCTTGGTCAAGAGTGGAGTTCCTTGTACAACACAATACTTCTAGCCAAATCACATATTTTGATACCACTCATTTCACCCACGAGAAACCGTATCTAACATCTAACCATATTTACAGCCTTCTCCTGCTGATTGGAGATGAAGATAGTTGAAGTTTCTGTTGTAACTGCTATTGGAATGTGAACTATTGATTTGAATTTCTCACATGCTAACTAACCACTCCCAGAGTGTATATTTCTTATTAGATTAACTAACAGCCTCCAAAGTTTACAGTAAAACTAGTTGATACACATGTATATCAAATTTTCTAACCTGAAATATTTTAATATGTATCATATTAATATGTTATATATCATGTATTTCATATAACATATTATAATATTTAATATAAGTAAATTACAGACAACATAACATCTTCTCTGAGGATCAGTTTGTTCATGTGAGGAGATGGAACGAACTGATTTCTAAGGCTTCGTCCATGATTCTATAAATGCATTTTAATACAGTTAGAAAGGTCTGGGTTAGGATCGTGGAAAAACTTATCGATGGTTGGTAGAGGGTCCTCAAGCATGAAAACCTCTTTTCTAGAACACTAATATTTTCTTCAAAGGATTTATTTTTCTAAAAGAGCAGCTCTTTTCCTTAGCCCCGAACCATAACTGTCATCCTCTAACCCTTCTCTCCTCTTTTTTAATAAACATTTTCTTATTCTTGAGGTATAGTTAACATACAACATTATATGAGTTTCGGGTGTAAAACATAATTTCATATTTGGATATATTGCAAAATGCTCATGACAGTAAGTCTAGATAACATCTATCACCATACATAGTTACAACTTTTTTTTCTTGTGATGAGAACTTTTAAGATCTGCTCTCTTAGTAACTTTCAAATATGCAATACAGTATTATTAACTATGGTCATCATGCTGTACATTACATCCCCATGACATTTATTTTATACTGGAAATTCGTACCTTTTGACTCCCTTCACCCACTCCCCATTCCCTCTCTCTGACAAACACAAGTCTGTTCTCCGTATCTATGAGCTTGGTTTATTTTATTTTATTTTATTTTTGCTGAGGAACATTCACCCTGAGCTAACATCTGTTGCCAATCTTCCTATTTTCTTTGTTGTTGTTGTTGTTGTATGTGAGCCACCACCACAGCATGGCAACCGACAGACAAGTGGTGTAGGTCCATGCCCAGGACTGAAACTCAGGCTGCTGAAGTGGAGCATCTGAACTTAACCACCAGGCAACCGGGGCTGGCCCAAGCTCAGTTTATTTTTCAGATTTCACATATAAATGGGATCATACAGTATTTACTTTTCTCTGCCTGACTTAGTTCATTTAGCATAACGCCCTCAAGTTCCATCCACATTGTCACAAATGGCAAGATTTCATTCTTTTTTATGGCTGAATAATATTCCACTGTGTGTGTATATATACATATACATATGTGTATATATACACTACATCTTCCTTATCTACTCATCCATCAATGGATACTTAGGTTGTTTCCATATTTTGGCTATTGTAAATAATGCTGCAGTGAACAAGGGGGGGCATATATCTATTTGAATTAGTATTTTCATTTTCTTTAGATAAATACCCAGAAGTGGAATTGCTGGATCGTGTGGTGGCCCTATTTATAATTTTTTGAGGAACCTCTGTACTGTTTTCCATAGTGACTGTACCAGTTACGTTCCCACCAACAGTGCATGCGTTCCGTTTTCTCCACATCCTCGCCAACACTTGTTATTTCTTGTCTTTTTGATAATAGCCATTCTTGTATGTGTGAGGTGATATCTCACTATGCTTTTGATTTGCATTTCCCTAATGATTAGTGATGTTGCATATGTTTTCAGGTACCTGTGGGCCATCTGTATGTCTTCTTTGGAAAAATGTCTATTCAGATCCTCTGCTCATTTTTTAATAGATTTTGGGGGGATATTTTTCTGTTGAGTTGTATGAATTCTTTATATATTTTGGGTATTAACTCCTTAGCAGATAGAATATTTGCAAATATCTTCTCCCATTCAGTAGGTTGCCTTTTCATGTTGTTGATGGTTTCCTTTGCTGTGCAGAAGCTTTTTAGTTTGATGTAGTCCCACTCATTGACTTTTGCTTTTGTTGCCTTTGCTTTTGGTGTCAGAGCCAAAGAATCAACACCAAGACCAAACATAAAGGAGCTTACCACCTATGCTTTCTTCTAGGGGTTTCATGATTTCAGTTTTTACATTTAAGTCTGATCTATTTTGAGTTAATTTTTGTGTACAGTATAAGACTATGGTTTAGTTTCATTCTTTTGCAAGTGGCTGTCCAGTTTTCCCAATACTATTTATTGAGGAGGCTTTCCTTTCCCCATTGTATATTCTTGGCTCCTTTGCTGTAAATTAACTGACCATATATGCTTGGGTTTACTTTTGGGCTATTTTATTCCATTGATATATGTATCTATTTTTATGCCAATACCATACTATTTTGATTACTATGGTTTTGTAATATATTTGAAATTAAGGAGCGTGATGCCTCCACTTTGTTTTTCTTTCTCAAGATTGCTTTGGCTATTTGGGGTCCACCCTCTAAACCCTTATCATCCTTTATTTTTCTCAAAACATTTATCACTACCTGACATTATATAGTCACAGTCACTTAATGAGGGGATATATTCTGAGAAATGCCCCATTATTTGATTTCATCATTGTGCAAACATCATAGAGTGTATTTCCACAAACCCAGATGGTACACACCTAGGCTATCTGATACTAAAATTACGGGATCACCATTGTATGTGTGGTCCATCGATGACCAAAACGTCATTATGCAGTGCATGACTGTACATTTATTTACTTATTTGTTTATTTATTGTCTATCCTGCTATGAGAATATAATCTCCATAAGAGTAGAAATTTTGTTTAAAACTGTATCCTCCAAGCCTGACCCATAGTAGGAGCTTGTTTCAATTATCTATTGCTGCATAACAAACCATTCTAACATGTAGTGGATCATTTATTTGCCCACAATTCTGTAATTTGGATAGGCTTAGCTGGTCAGCTCTTCTCTCAGTTTCACCTTTAGTCACTCACATGGTTGCATTCATCTGAAGGCTCAATGGGACTGGATAGTCCAAGATGGTTAAGTCTTGCATTTAGCAGTTGGCTGAAGTGCCTTGACTTGCCTCTATGTGGCCCATCCAACAAGATACCTTGGGCTTCTTAAGTGGTGGCTGCAGTGTTCTAAGATAACGAAAGTGGAATCTTAAGGCTCAGCTTCTGAAGCTATATATACAATGTCACTTTCATTATATTCTGTTGATCAATGCAAGTAACAAGGACAGCCCAGATTTAAGAGATCAAGAATTAGATGGGAGGTGCAGCAAAATCACATTGAAAAAGGGAAAGAACACAGAGACCCATGATTATTCCAACAGTCTATCATAATGCTCTATAAAGGTTTGTGGAATAAATGAATGACAGTACTATATCAGGTCTAAAGTTCCATGCTTCACATGCAAGGTCTGCTGTGATCAGCACAGATCTCATTATCTTCCTGTAGAACTCATCGCAATCTGCTCTGTGATTTATTTACTTGTGTGTGTGTGTTTTCTCCTCAAAGGAAGGTATCTTGTCTTATTCTCTCTGTATATACCATGCATCTAGCAGATATTCAGCCTCCAAAGAGACACTCAGTAGATTCTTACTGAGTTGAATTTAATTCAACAACCTTGACATCTTATCCTTTACCTTCCTTTCCATCATCATGAAGTCACCAGTTGACTAATTCCCTGAAAATCTCACCATCATTCCTGTCTCCGTGCCTTTACCCATTCCATTTTCCCTGCCTAAAATACTCTCCCTCTTCCTCTTTGCTTATTTCAGTGTTTCTCCCTGACATTTAGCAACCTTGGCCCTACTCACTAAATTCCAGTAGAGGCAAGGTCATTATGACCACTGTGATAAATACTACCAGTGAAGCCATTCTTTGGGCCTATAGTGGGAACAATATGGTTTTGTGTGTCCAGCACCACCTCCTGTCTTAGGAAGTGTTCCTTCCCCCAATCCAACTATATCGTGCTTGAAGGAGTTACTATATTCCTATAAGACTCTACCCTTCTAGGTACAGTTGAATCACCCAGCATGTCTGAAGCAGGTGCTGAAACTGAATAGAAAGTAGGAGTGGAGCAGATCAGTCTTTGTCCTTCTGGGATGGAATCCCCTTCCTTCAAATGTACACATATGGGTAGAGTCTCCCTAGACTGGTTGAGGCATATGCAACTGAGGTGTAATTGACCCAGTGTTGAGGAAGCTAATGTCTAAATAAACACTACCAGCACCGCCAAGCCATTAAGTTTCTATAGGGCTTTAGGGAAGGTTTGGGTCATGAAAACACTTGGGTTTTTACAAAAACTGAAGCAAAATGCTTGAGGAAACAAAAAGAATAAAACAGGGCAGAGGAATTTCTCTCATACATTTTTTCCTGGGTAGGTAGCCAGAAAGGAAAAGGGTATGGAAGAGAAAATATATGACTGGAATACAAAAAGCTGCTGAGTTAAGGTTTTGGGGTTGCATGGATGGCAGTTTGGAAATGGAATGGGGGTGGACCTGTGCCTGGGGAACACCTCTTCGGTCACCAGAAAAGCTAAGAGAGAGAGCCAGACAATGGGAAGACAGAGCTGAGTTAGGAAGGGGAAACCTCTTATTCTGCAAATTAACTTGTGCCAAGCTAAAGTGCGTCTGTATCTGGAATTGGTGACCTATGTTCTCAGTTTCGGTGAACGGCACCATAAACCATCTCTCACCGATCCAGAAACCTGAGAGTCACTAGAATCACATTGACCCTACTGTCCCTCACCCCTCAAGGTTAATCGTCCAATGAGCCCTGTCAATTTTGCCTCTTTTTTCCAATCCATCTCCTCCTTTCCATTGTTACTACCACTGACCTAGTTCAGGTCCCTATAATCTCACAGTGAGACAACTAGTCTTCCTGCCTCCAGTCTAAGTCTAATCCCCTTCCAATCCATCCGTTATATGCTGCCAAAATAATCTTTTCAAACATGTGTCTTAACAACCATGTTGCTCTCCTTCCTTTTTTTTCTTTAGATTTTAGATTTTATTTTTTTCCTTTTTCTTCCCAAAGCCCCCCAGTACATAGTTGTATATTCTTCGTTGTGGGTCCTTCTAGTTGTGGCATATGGGACGCTGCCTCAGCGTAGTTTGATGAGCAGTGCCATGTCTGCGCCCAGGATTCCAACCAACGAAACACTGGGCCGCCTGCAGCGGAGCGCACGAACTTAACCACTCGGCCACGGGGCCAGCCCCCGCTCTCCTTCTTAATAACCCCCCACTCCCCAGCTGCCCGGTTCATCCTGTCTAAAAACTAACCTTAAGCATAGCATTCCAGACTTTTTGTTCCCCGTTTAACTTTCAGCCTTTGCTCTGGCCATCCCCTTCATCCCCAAAATCACACACCCTGTGCTCTAGTCATATTGACCTACTTTCAGTTCCCCCAACACAACATGCTTTATCAAGCCCCTATACATATCTGGAAAGCCTTCTCCTCCCCGGGCCAGCCTGGAGAACTCCAATCCATCTTTGAAATTCAGTTCAGGAGTCATCTCCCCTTGACTTACCTTAGGCAAAGTCAGGTGCCCCTCTCTCAGGCCCCCCAGAGCTACTTGTATGTACTTCCACTATTATACATGCTTATTTACTTGCCTGTTGCCAGTCAGCAATGGGATGCTCTCTGAGAACAAGACTGTATTTTATTTATCTTTATATTCTCCATATCTAGCTTGTGTGTGCTGGCATGCCTTAGAAAAAGGCCCTGGTATTTTTTGTTTTTGTTTTTTAGACCACGGTATTTTAATCATTCATTAAATTGTTATTTATTAAGTACCCACTATATATCAGATCCTGTGCCATTTTTAAAGGTCAGGGGGTACTACATTAAGCAAGAAAAAACATCAAGGCCTTCAAGCAGGGCACTCTCCAAGAGAAGCTTTATGACTGCATGGATTTACAGTACAAAGTTATTTTTGAAAGCAGATTCTGGCAGATGAATTATTTCACGGTTCCAAAGGAAAGTTTAAGCAACTCTTTGAATAATTTTAAATGAAGAAAAAAGGTTTTAGGATAGAGTGGCTGGCTACCGGCAATAGATGGACTAACATGACCAAGACCTGCCACATGGTGGCAGTGCTTCTCCAGGAATGAAGATTTATCGCGTAGGACTCCAGAAAAGTAAGTGGTGCTCACGCTTTTCTCCAGAGGAACGGTAGTACTGTACTAAAAAGTTAACATGGTAGACTTTCTCAATTTGCAGAAGAGAAGTAAAAGATATAACTTAGTCAACTTTCTCCCTCCAAACTTTCATAAGCGTTTGGAATCTGCTTTTGTTTGTCTGTCAGCAAACAACTAAATAGGACTTTGGAATGGGCTGAGCATGTTAAATTCCATGGTTTATTTTTTCACAGACAGATAACCTTAGTTTTTTTTAATATTGATCATGTGTGATATAATGATAGATCCTACTAGTGAAAACATTTCCTAATTTATATGACCAGATTAAGTGTGTCAGTACTGCACAAGATTTCCTGTAGAGTGCCATACTTCTGGGTGTTCTGCCAATTAAACTCATTTGAGAATCATGATCTGATCCAATGTTTTCTAATTAAAAATAAGGAAAACAAGGCTCTGAGAAGCTAAATGATTTCCAAAGGCCACAAAGCCATTTGTGGGACAGGTTTAGGCTAATTCCTGCAAAGTGAACACTCTCGATCTTTCCCTTGCTGCCATCTATAAACATCATAAGAGCTTGCTGGATGATTGACCTTGAGAGTCAAGAGACAGAGAGGAGGCAGGATGACGCCCAGGTTTCTGAATTGGTGAGTGATGGATTATGGCGCCAGTTACCCCAACTGAGAATACAGATTGCTAATTCCAAAAAAAGACTCGCTTTAGTTTGGCACAAATTAACACGTAGAATAAAAGGTTTCCCCTTCCTAGCTCACCCCTTCCACCCGCTGTCTAGATCAGAGCTCTCTCTCTCTCTGTCAGTTTCTCTGGTGACTGAAGAGGTGCTCCCCAAAGAGAAGAAAAAGCTAATTAGTTCTCAAAATGCTAATGTCAGGACTACTATCTCATTTACTCACTTCCAGAGGGGGTTCAAGAAGAATAACGTAGTTGTCAGGTGACTGAATTAATTAGTTTAACAAATATTGATTGATTTCTCTACCATGAGCCAGGTATGTTCTATACTCTTGGTTCTCAAAGTGTGGTCTCCATACTACCAGCATTAGCATCACCTGGGAACTTGTTAGAAATAAATTTTTGGGCCTTACATCAGACATACTGAATCAGAAACTCTGGGAGTGGGGTCCAGCAATCTGTTCTTACTAGCCCTTCAGATCATTTTGATGCATTCTCAAGTTTGAGAACAACCATTCTAGATAGTGAGGATATGGTGTTAAAGAGAATAAAGTGCCTGTTTTCTTGGAGCAATTACATACAAATACATAAAAATAAAATTTCAGGCAAAGGTAAGTGTTATCAAGGAAAACAGGACAGAAGATGGAGGGAGAATGTAGAGGGTGCTCAGGCAAGGTGTCCCTGGAATATGAGCTCCTGGGTCAGATTGGGCACGGTGTGAATATTGGCTCCACCAGTTACTAGCCTTTTTTTTTTGCTGAGGAAGATTTGCCCTGAGCTAACATCTGTGCCAATCTTCCTCTGTTTTGTATGTGGGTCGCCGCCACAGCGTGGCTGGCGAGTGATGTAGGTCCATGCCCCGGATCTGAACCCACGAGCCCAGGCTATCAAAGCAGAGTGCACCAAACTTAATCACTACGCCATAGGGCTGGCCCCAGTTACTAGCCTTTTAAAGGTTTAGTTTCCTCATCTGCTAAAATAGAGATAGTAATATTACTTACCTCACACAATTACTGTGAAGATTAAACAAGATAATGTTTGCAAAATTCTTGTAACTGTTTCTGTCACAGGGTAAGCCCCCAATAAATGTTAGCCCTCCAAATATGAGGAAAGAGTGCTATGGATATATATTTGGGGATCATCAGGGTAGAAATTAATAGTAAAGTGGGTGAAAAGGTAGATAGACTTAGACGTGAGAGAAGAGGATGGATGGTGGGATCTTGGTGGGGGCAGAAGTGGGTTGAGAAGTGGTGAGGAGGTGAAGAAATGAAGATGAAGAGAGAGAACTTTTATTTGAACCCAGCAGGAAGCTTGGGAGAGGAGGCCAGTGGATGGGGTGACTAACTATCCTGGTTTGCCTAGGCCAGAGGAGATTCCCAGGACGTGGGACTTTCAATGCTAAAACTGGGACAGTCCTGGGGAAATTGGGATGAGTTGGGCACCCTACCAGTGGATAGACTCATGCGGGTGATGTGGGGTTAGTAACTACTGTGACTTTTGTTTTTTGGTGCCCTCTGATCTCCTTACAGTAATCTGGTAAACTATCCTCCAGTAGTTTGAGTCAACCGGAAGGGCAAGGGAGCTCTGAGCTCTGGTGATGCAGTGGGGAGAAGTCAGCCTTGCCTGGACAGAGTAGGATAAGGAAAGACAGAGAATGGACCTGACAGGGCAAAAAGATACTAACCAGCACAGTGACAAGAGAGAGAACTGTCTGAGATTAGTCTGATTCCAGACCTTTTATTCTTTTTCCTGCCTTGTCCAAAGAGTCTAGGAGTGGGATGGGCGGGTGTTTTCTGCATCCTCGAACTAACCTTGAATAAAATTATAAAGGTTACCCAAGGATATTCTTTGGTATCTGAGCAGCCCACACAACTTTCCTTTTTTGATGTTCAGTGGTGTGACTACCGTGTACAAGAAGGGGCAGGTAGGATCTAGCGGCTCCAGGGATAGAGGTCCTGGAGAAAATCCCCACAGGGGCGCTCAAGTACGGGACAGGGATGCCCTCGGGTGCCCGTGGATTTTCTCCCAGCTCACTTGCCGCCTGGAGGGTTTACTCCTCAAATTGTGCTTGATGGGAGCTGTGGCGCTGTGGTAAAGGTCAAAGGTCAAAGTCCACCACTCGCGTGGTGCGCTCTCGCAAGGCCAGACAGCCCCGACCACCCGGACAGCAAGTACACCTCCAGCCTCCCCCAGGTTTAGTTGACAAGAGCAGCCTCCACCCGCCAATCCAACTCGGATTACAGTGCTGTATACTTGTAGGGCTGGCCGAGGCGCTTCGTGATTGGTAGGACGGAGACAGGGCGTGGCCTCATGTAGAAAGCCTCTTCCGGATTGGTGCAAATCGTGAAGGGCGGGGCTTCCACTGTGGCTGGGCGCGAAAGCTCGAACGGCGCTGCGGGGCTACAGACGGCGGGAGCAGCCGCGCCCCGGCTCAGGGAACCGGAGACCTGCTTCGTCCCGAGCGGAGCGCTGGGGAGGTCGGAGTCATGACGGGCGAAGTGGTTTCCGAGGTGAGTGCGTGCACGTGCCTCCATCCACGGCTGCTGGGGCCCGGCGCCAAGGGATGGGATGTGGCCGGGGTCGAACCTGGCGGAGCCGGTCGCGGCGTCTGGGATGACTACAGTTCCCGGCGAGCACCGCGCGGCTCGGCCTCGCGGCCCCCCGGGATCGCCCCGCTGTCCCCGCAGGTCCGCGACTCCGCGGTCCAGCCCCAGCGCTGGGGTTCCCGCGCCCTGGTCTCGCGGCCGTGTTGCTCTTTCTTTGCGGCGCGGCCAGCCCCTGCTCAGCCCCACCCGCCCCACCCGCGCTCCCGTTTGGCGCGTTTCCTGCCGAGGGAGCTCTTCCTCCCACAGCGCCCCAAAAGAGAAGAAATTCCGGGCCGAACCCGGCCGCTGGGATGCGGGGCGGGATTCTCTGTAAATGGACGGCGGGAGTTTTAGGGAATTCGACACTGGGTCTGGAAGGGGCCTTTGAGGTCGCTGCACGGGGCCCCGAGAGGGGAAGTAGAGCCTCAGGGCCTCCTGGTTGGTGGCTGACTGGTCGCTGGCGGAATTGGGCAGAGAAACATCTGTTTTCAAAACTATGTTCTTTTCTCGGGCCTGGACTAGGGTGAGACATTTGCCTTGGGAGCACAATTTAAGGGGGCGCCAAAAAGACTCAGTAATGAAGATCATATTTTAATGCAATATTTTTAAAAATAAAAATTAATACAAAGGATTCCATGATTTGATTTTGAACAAAATATCAGACTTTTAAATAAAGACCAGATCCGACCCCGCCCTTGCACTACTCTGCCGAGCTCGACTCACCCCAATCCCGGCCCTGGTTCCAATAAAACTTTATTTACAAAAACAGGCAGCTGAGCTCATGAACCACAGTTTGCCAATTTGATTTTTTTTTTAATATTGCACTAAGGTATTATCTTGATGACTAAGTTTTTTGAGGCCCTCTCTCCTCATCCTGTTCCTGGCCCTGGCTGTTGCTGGTACTGCTGCCAAGAATAGAGTGATTAAGAGCATCACTATGTATGTTTTTGAGCTTTGTGGTTACCTAAACTTTTTGCACATCCACAAACAGTCTTACTGCTTTAAGTTTTGGGGAGAATCGTGATCCTCAGTGATTCCGCAGCATGCATTATCTTTGGTTATTATTTTAATAAATGTACCAAACATTCAAATCAATTTGATAATTGTTTGAGAAACCATTAGGATGAAGCCTTGTGCCTTATACATTACAGATGTTAATATTTTCCCCCTTATCAATAAGTTGATTCAGAGCCCTAAGAACCCCAAGGAGGTAGGAGACCTGGCATCTAGGGTCAGCGTGGTCACTAACTGGTCAAGTCACCTAACATACCCCTCCTCAGATTTTTTCCCTTGTGACTTTTAGAACGATTTTATTCAGAAAATTTCAAACATGTACAAACATAGAAACGCTGGTATAGTGAACCCATCACCTAACCTCAACAATTATCAAATCATGGCAGTCCTGTTTCATTTACACCCCCACCCACTTTCCCCCTCACTGGATAATTTGGAAGCAAATTCTAAACATAATTTCATCCACAAATATTTTATCATGCATCTCTAAAAGATAAGGGCTTTCCATAACAGATAACCACAATATTATTACCACACTTAAAAATTTTAGAATTATTGCTTAATGTTAAATATCAAGTTAGTGTTCATATTTCTTTGACTCTTACATATACTTTCAGTTTGTTTGAATCAGGATCCAGACAAAGTCTGCATGTTGCAAGTGTTAATATGTGTGTGTATGTATATATCTTAACTCTCTTTATAGGTTCCCTTCCCTCTCTTTTTCCTTGCAAGTTACTGTTAAAGAAACCACATAGTTTGTCCTATAGGGTTTTCCATATCTGGATTGCATCTGTGTGATGTTATTTGGGTACACTGAGAAACAGTTCATACAGAAAAAGCATAATAAATGCTTGATTATTTTCATTTGTTTACCGTTACTCAGAATAAAGAGTTGGTTCTATAGCATCCTTCA
The DNA here is from genome assembly GCF_041296235.1 of Equus asinus. NCBI lineage: Eukaryota > Metazoa > Chordata > Mammalia > Perissodactyla > Equidae > Equus > Equus asinus. The sequence goes on from NC_091794.1 coordinate 86,706,421, forward strand.
AAGGTGAACAATGAATTTTTGTTTGTTTTTTGTCCAGTAATTCTTAATGTCATCCCTTCGTTGAACCATTATATTGGGTTTTTTCCTTATTTCAGCCTGATGATCCCATGATGATTTGTATATTATTATGTACTTAGAGTTTTCTGTCACCTGCTGGTTAATGTAAAGTATATTCTCATTTTCTAGGTTCACCTAGAAATCAATGATCCAAAACTCATTCCACAAGAAGCAGATAGTCCTTCAGACAGTGGACAGGGCAGCTGTGAAACAACTGGGCCCTTGAGTGAAAGCGGTTTGTAACAGTCACTACTTTTATTTTTAAAAATAGAATGTGGGGCTTGTGTTGTAAGTGGGTCGAGTTAGTTTCATTATTGTCTTTTTTTTTTTTTTTTCCCTTGGAAAGGAAGATTTTCCCTGGGCTGACATCCATGCCAATCTTCCTCTATTTTGTATGTGGAAAGCTCCTGCAGCATGGCTGATGAGTGGAGTAGGTCTGCACTGGGTATCCAAACCCCTGAACCCGGGCTGCCAAAGCAGAGTGCATGGAACTTTAAACACTCAGCCACGGGGCCAGTCCCCTCATTATTCTCTTGATTTATTAAATTATTAATGCCTAACCTTATTGTTTGCTTTATTATAAAAGCATAATAATAAGCTGTACCCTTTTGAAAATAATCCATTTCTATTATATTATTGAATGTATAAAATGTCTAGAAGCTACCACATTGCCTGGTTGAATGCATTCATCTTATAATAAAAGAATTTTTAACACCTGCCAGAAGGATTAGAACAACTTTACACATTGTAAATATATATAATTACATGTCTCAGTAAGAGACACTTTTCCAGGGAAAATGTTTTTCAAAATGTATTTTTAGATTTGCTTTGCTACAATCAGTTCTTGGTGATAGTTACATAATTTCATAAGGTGATATATCACTTGGATAATTGGATGTTTTTGAGGAGTAGTGGGACTAGGAGGAAGGCCAAATGACAGCAGACCTCTAAAAAAAATTGTGTTTCCTCCAGATTCAGATGAAGAGATATTTGTGAGTAAGAAATTAAAAAGCAGGAAGGTGCTACAAGACAGTGATTCTGAAAGAGAGGACCCAAATGCCTCTCCAGAGAAAAATACCTATGACAGTGTGGAGGAGGAAAATAAGGAGAATTTATACGCTGGAAAAAATGGAAAAGTCAGAAGAATTTACAAAACTCTGGCAGACAGAGATGAAAGTGACATCGAGGAGTCTTTGTATCAGGAAAATCTTGAGGCCCAAGAGACACCTTGCTTAGAGCTGGGTCTCCAATCTGAAAACTCTGTGAACTTTACAGTGGACAGAAAGATTTGCAAAAAACCCACATGTGATAAAGAAGGAACTGGAGGAAAAGCAAGAGTAAAATCAAGGAGAAGACTTGAGAAAGAAGAGAGAAAGATGGAAAAAATTAGGCGGCTAAAAAAGAAGGAAACCAAAAATGAGGTACATTAAAAAAAATAATTTGCTATTTTGAAGGCAGATTAACATTTTAGAAAAAGTTGCTTTTACTTCTTGAGGTTGTTTCTGTACTCAGAATATAGCTTTAAGTTGATTGTTTTGTATTGTGAGTGATTTAAAACTTGTTGGTCTTATTCTCCATTTCGGATACATGGAAGACACTTCCAAATAAATAGGTTTCTGATTTTCTTTGTGAGCACATGGGGTAATTCTTTGCTCATTCTGATCTGATGAAAATTAACTTTCAAAGGAGGATTTTTCATGCATCCATCCATCAGAAGTCTTGTTTGCTAACTAGAAAAACTACACTCAAGTTTTATAAACTAGTTGCTTAATAAGTATTTAACTTATTTGCTAATATGGACAGTGGCATAAAAACCACAGCATGGACTTCAAAGGATGTCTATGGGTTAGGAACCAGTGAGAATCTTCTAGAATGCCATATATTTGTCTATTAATGAAAGATGGGTTTTTTTTCCTGGCCTGATGCAAATTGCCATATGATGTTGTAAAATACTGGATTTTGAAATGATTGGACTTTGCCTTTCTTTGTGCATTATCCAGGAAGATGATATGGAACAGCCATTTAACGATAGTGGCTGTCTTCTTATGGATAAAGACCTTTTTGAAACTGGGTTGGAGGAGGAAAATAACTCTCCATTGGAAGATGAAGAGTCATTAGAATCAATAAGGGCAGCTGTGAAAAACAAAGTAAAAAAGCACAAGGCAAGTAAAAGATGAGTGTAATAAGACCTAACCCCCCGCCACCACCACTTCTAACCTTTGTTTTATTTTCTGATTTACTCTTGGAACCTTATTTATTTTAACTGAAGAAAAACACATGTCAATTGATTTAAGTTTTTCAGCTGTTAATTTTAAAATCATGGAGTACAAGAGATAGACATACTAACTTGTTTGGAAACTAAGTATTTTGATTGCCCTCATAGGAACGTTGGGAAAAAAAGTAAGATACTTTATGTTGTGTAAGAAGCGGGTAAATAATGGGGCAGAGATGTAAATTTTATAATCCTGTGGCCTCTAAGAAATGAACCTGTAGGGTTTTAGGAAGGGCATCAAAGAGAAGTATCGTCAAAGCATTATCGTCCTGAGTGTTTACAAGCATAATCGTTCTTGCTAAGATTATCTTTAGCTCCCTGGGAGTCAGTGTCCCTCCTTAGGGAAATATGTGATACAGAGGTATAAGAAATGAGGGCCCAAACTCCATTTGAGACTCTAATTTGTTTTCTAGGCTTTATAGAATGCTGTGTGTTTAAAATTTTCTATTTGATAATTACTGATTTACTATTAATGTATCATGATGTGATGTTGGAGGACAAAAGCCATCTGTGAATAAGCAACAGCCTCTTGTTTCAGTTTAATTTTTGTCCGTGTTATTCAACTTGTAATCTTCTCTTTTAGAAAAAGGAACTGTCTTTGGAGAGTGGAGGCTATTCATTTGAAGAAGAAAGTGAGTTATCAAAAGGCAGCATGAGGAAGGTGAGGTAGCGCCCTGTTTGGTGTCATGTTGATCTCTTTCCCCAGGAGATTGTGAATTTCTCAGGGATAAACATTTTTTCATGTCTATCATATTTTCCTGGTACTCAAGATATCGCTTTGTACGTAGTAGAGACAAAACTATGGATTGGATTGAATTAATTCTATGTGAATTGCAAATAAATGAGCTCCTTGAGTTTGTATTGTATGGAACTTATTGGTGCTTACTGTGCCCCCTCCATCCTCTTTTCTTGGAGAAAGCAAACTTTTGAGGGATGAATATCTATCTTTCTGGATAATAGCATTAATGTAATCTCACTTTTTCTTCTCTTTTAGGAAAGAAAGGCAGCCAAGTTAAGTAAGGAAGCTTTAAAAAAACTGCATAGTGAGACTCAGCGCCTTATTCGAGGTAATACAAGCCAGTACAATAAACTTGCAGGCAAATCGCAGTATTTCTTTGTAAGCTCAACTTGGATGTTCGGGATTTTTGTTTTTTTCAACGTTCCTAATATGAATTGGATTATAATATCAAGTTTAGAATTGATCTTGGAGAATGGCCATTGTTCTAAAGCCTCTGGAACATTAGTATAAACTGAAAAAATTTCTAGAACTGTAGTGGTGGTAGGGAGGGAGATTTTTTAATGGTTTTCTATGGACCCGCTGCATCAGGATTCCTTTGGGAACCTTTCAAATGTGTAAATTCTTAGGCCCCACAGAAATTCTGATTCACTAGGCATGAAATGGGTTCCAAGAGCCCATATTTTTAGAAAACTTCCTGCATCAGTTTGATTTCACAACTAGGTTTAAAAGCCATTGGTCTTTAGGGAATTGTTTTGTACTTAGGTCCTGTCTTTGTTAAAGCCAGGATTGTTCCATTTCTGGTGATGGCTTTGGCTGTACTCTTTAGTTAACTGAACATGAAGTGACATTTCAGAATATACAGTATACATATTTGCTTGTTTTGTTCCATTTTATAGAGTCTGCACTTAATCTTCCATATCATATGCCTGAGAATAAAACCATTCATGAGTTCTTCAAACGTAAACCCCGGCCCACTTGCCAAGGAAATGCCATGGCGCTACTGAAGTAAGAACCCTCTTTCCTTTTGATTATAATTTTCGTAAACATTCAGTTTTGTAGCAAACACATGGTGTAAAAAGTTCAGATTCCTCACTCCCTTAAAACTGATTTAACTGTTTCATTATGTGCTAAGGAGTGAGAATGTTTCACATTGAGGATAATTTTCAACTTCAGCTCATTTTCCCTTCTCTAGGTCATCTAAGTATCAGTCAAGTCATCACAAAGAAATCGTAGACACTGCAAATACAACTGCGATGAATAGTGACCACCATGGCAAAGAGTCTGAGCAGACAACAGGTGCGGGATCTGAAAAGGAAATTAAAGCACTGCCTGTAGTTTCAAAGACACTGCAGATCACTGCTGGATCAGACGTGTCATGCCGTAAGGATTTGATGGGAGGCGAAGAGCTAGAAATTCAGGAGAAACAGAATCAGAGTGATGCTAGATCCTCACCTGGGGACAGCTCAGTGGTGGAACAGGAATCCAGCTTCCTTGGGAACAAGGACACTGGGGAGTATCAGGCCGGAGGTCTTGTGGCGCCTGAACCTCATGCCCTGGAGGGAGAAGGCCTGAAAAAAACAGAAGAACCAGAGGAGAACGTGGAAGAGCCCAGCCAGCAAACTAAATCAGCAGCAGCTGTGCCACCTGAAAAAGTGAGGCGGTTCACGCTGGATAGACTTAAGCAACTGGGAGTAGATGTTTCCGTCAAGCCTCGGCTGGGTGCTGATGAAGATTCCTTTGTGATACTTGAAGAACCTGAAACTAACAGAGGTAATCCTTTGAATTGTGGGAGGCCTCTCCAGAGTGGTTTATTCTGGCAGCTTTCGATTATAGGAAGGACAGGGAACACAGGAGAAACCGATGACCACACATGATCTTGTTCTACAGGGGTACCCGATACTGGTGGACTCTCAGATGTTCTAAACCTGATTTAAAATGGAAGCCTGTTGATAGGTTAATATACAAAAGAGGTGCATTGCTGTTGTGTTATGGTGTGAAATTCATAAAAGCATTGTTCAGTTTTTCACAAAGAGAAACAGTTCAGTTCAGTAAATTGTCTGCAAAACTGAATTTCTTTTTTTTTTGCACTCAACAAATATTAACCTATCCACTACATGCAAGATGTTGTAGGGCATAGCACGAGAAATCTGACATTTATCCTACACTTGAGCTACTTACACTCTAGTAGGGAAGATAAGAAGTATGCAAATACAGTATTGCAAGAGAGAAGGTGGTAAATGGCATCTTCTATAATGAGCATGTGTCACTGATAATTGGAAAAAATTGAATAACGTGAAGAAACGGGAAACATTCTTTGCTGAAAGAAACATTTAGAATAAAGTGCAATGGGAGTTCAGAGGAGGGGTAAGTTTCTTCCAATAGGTGGTTAAAGGAAGGCTTGGAGAGTAGGCGGATGTAATTACCTGTTCATTGTTTTTCCCTTTATGCTTTGAATAGGAATCTTCTGACTTGTTCCCTCCTCTATCCCCAGTGCTTCCACAGAAGATGACACATTGTAGGCATTCGTATTTATTAAACGAATGAATGATCCTTCAAGACAGAACTCAAGTATTGTCACATTCGGTAAACTTCCTGACTCATAGGTAGAACTGAGTGTTCCCTCTGCATCGAGGCAGTGTGGCATGATAATTAAGAGCTTAGACTCTGTCGCAAGACCAGGCTTTGAATCTAGACTATGCTACTTACTGTGGAACTTTAAGCGTGCTATTTGGCCTCTCCGAGCCATCTTTTTAAAAAATTTAAATAACAGCACTATCTGGTTCATGGGGTTATAGTGAAGATTCGTTGAAATAATGCATATGAATGGATAGCATAAAGAAGCACTCGAATGCTGGCTGCTGCTGCTTCTCTTATTAGTGAAATTATTTCCACCAAGACTCTCCTTTGCTAAACAGCTGACTGTTGGCGGGTGCTATGTCGGCCACAGTATCTGGTGTGTAAGACATGCTCACTGAGTCTTTGTTGATTGAACAGGTGGACTTTGTGGAAGTGGAGAGGACATTCTTGGAAGGGATAGGAAGAGCTCTGCATGGCGCGTGTTGGGAGGGTGGGAAAGTCAGTTTGACCACAGCAGGAGGTGGGGTGGGCGGTTGTGTAACAGAATCAGCGCACCTCCACTGGCAAAGAAGCATGGGAATGAGCTGCTGCCCAGAACAGGGAGGGAAAGTTTTGTTGTATGGGACCAGAAGTTATCTAAACAGTCCCAGACGAAGAGATGGGGAAGAACCATTTTTTGAGTACTTACTATACTAGATGCTGTGAAATTTTGTTAGTAGAGGACCATTGGAAGGTTTTTAGCAAGGGAAATGACCCAATCAGATATTCATTTTAGGAAGTTCAGTCTGGTGCCTGGTGTGGTGAACACATTGGATTGAGTTAAGAGTAAAAGCCGTAGGAACAGCTCAGCGTCCTTAACCTCATTAGAATAGGGTCTCCATAAGACAGTGCTTGTGGATCTAAACTTTGGGGGGCCAGGAATGTATTACTCCTGCTTCCTGCAGTAGTATAGGGAACAGTCTCTGCCTTAATTCCTCTACTTTCCAGACTTAGAGCAATGGGAATGAGAACAGTTCTAGATCCAAGCTACTGGTGGAATCTCGAGCTGGAGCAGAGACTTTTCACTTAGAGAGGAGATGAAGGGTCCTGGAAAAAGACTGATGGAGGAGAAGGGATTGAATAGGGATTCTAGAGTGGGGAGGGTGATGATTGAGTCATGTGGTAAAGGGCAAGAAAAGTGGATGCTTCAGTGGGTTGGGGGATGAAGAGCTTTAAGGGGCCTGCCTCAGAAGAATGAAGGCACCTCCTGCCTCACTATTATTTTAAGTCCCAAGTAATCTTCCTCCTCATTCATTTCTTTTATTCTCTTGGTGCCAATAATGACCTACCTGTTTCTGTTCCCTTTCCACTGCCACCCCCCGTTGCTTCCGCCCTTACTGAACCACTGTCACATAGGATGCAGACTTACAGCTTCTCTTCCTACTCTTGTTTGTAATGTAAACGTACCATCCTCTGGAGTGGGGTTTTTGCTGCTAATAATGTTAGGGACTCAGAATACAAAGGTTTCCTTCCAGTTCTTTTTCCACTAAGACCTTCCAGGGAAGGAAAAATTACATCTCGATTGTAACCACAAAACTCCTAAAGTATGATTTGAGTGCATTTTAGAAAAAGAACCAAACTGAGAGTATCCTGGACATTTTATCATGGAAAAGAAGGCACATGAACATATCCAGCATCTGTCAACCCAAAGGGCTTTTCTCCTTTTCCTTTCTCTTTATAACTGTCATTGTCCTCACGACAGATCCCACTTTGGTATGAGGAGTTAGAGTGAGTAGGGTTGGTGCCAGGGAGCAGCTGGCTGAGGGAGAAAGGAGGAGGAAATTCTAAATAATACTAGCGGGGAAGAGGAGCATGCCCTGTTGCCACTGGACCGCTGAACTTATTGTTCCCAGTGTCAATAGTCCCGTTCGCATACAAGTTGGGTGTGTGTGACGGAGGCCACGTGTAAGTGAGATTTCCTCTCTGATTGTGCTGGTAGCACTAGGATAACAGCTTTACCAAAAACCTTTTTCCAGTCCTGCTGCTGAGTTACATCACTGCTTGGATTGATTGTCGTTTTCTTTGTCCTTTTTTAAATTTTTGCCCATATTTAGTAAGATTGCTGGTAAATAATGAAATGTTCAAAATAGGGAATAAAAAAAGGAGATTGAAACTCCTGAAAAATTAAGCCCTTGAATAATTGAGAATTGTGGTATTTTTTTCTACTAGTTTAATACTTCTTCTTTTTAAGAATTAAACATATCTAGGACTAGAAGATTAAAAAAAAAAAGATGGGGGCCGGCCCAGTGGCATGCTGGTTAAGTTCACACACTCTGCTTCAGCAATCTGGGGTTCACAGGTTCGGATCCCAGGCACGGACCTACACACCACTCATCAAGCCTTGCTGTGGCGGCATCTCACATAGAAAATGGAGGAAGATTGCCACAGATGTTAGCTCAGGGACAGTCTTCCTCAAGCAAAAAGAGGAAGATTGGCAATGGATGTTAGCTCAGGGCCAGTCTTCCTCACCCCCCAAAAAACCAACTGCACATATTTAGCAACTTCAGTTGTAAACTTATATCTTAAAAGTCTGATTTTTGAAATATATTGAGGAAGAGCAGTTGCAGCAGTCCATTGACCCAGAAGTTTGGGTGAAGTTCTAAGTTATAAGACACAGGTGTTAGTAGCAAAGGGGTTTTTAATGTCTCTGTATTTTTTTTCCCTGCAACTTTGTTGAGCTAAAAAACTTAGTGTATATATATAGTTCTTGACTGGCATCTTAAAGGAAAGAGTTTAAGCATGGCAAACTGACATACGGGTTGGCTTTTGGGTTTAGAACTGGAAGCCTTGAAGCAGCGTTTCTGGAAGCATGCTAATCCAGCAGCCAAACCCAGGGCTGGTCAGAAGGTGAATGTGAGCGTCATAGTGAAAGAGGTGGGCACTGATGGAAAGGAGGAGCTGAAGGCAGATGTGGTGCCTGTGACTTTGGCAGCTGAGAAGCTGGATGGAGCAAGCCACACAAAACCAGGTATTTGAGTCCACAGTGTCTTTTGCTTTGTACTCCTGGCAGGTCTTTATGGCTACTGGAGACTCTATAGTGAAAAGTTATAGAACTTTTTCCTTGGAGACTGGACAGCAGTACCTCCAGCATGATTCATGTGTAGCATTGCCTGGAGGTGTAGGGTGGGTAGGATGACTTTATTTCTTAAAGTAGCCTTTGTCTTATTAAAAAAACTCATAAATATCTGTTGTAGAAAATCAGTGGGAAAAATAAACAAAAAACTTCTGCAATCCTCTGTCAGAGACAACTTCTATAACCATACTGTGTATCTATCCTTTTAATCTCTCCTCTTTGCGTGTATGTCTATGGATGTTTAAAGAAAAATAATGTGATCAGACCATGCATTCTGCTTTGTAATCTACGTTTTTGTTTTAACCATATATTAGAGACAGGTCTATTCTTCCTGCTCTCACTTTGAAAATACAAGTAATATATCACATAGAAAAAAATAAAACATTGAAGAAAAGGTATAAAAGGAAAAATTATTCTTCCCAAAGGTAACTGTTAACAGTTTCTTGTGTGTCCTTCTAGGAAAATTCAAATGCATATACCACTGTGTATGTGTGTTTGTATGACATTAATTACACTTACTGTCTGCCAGCTACTGCTCTAGGTGTTTTACAGTAAATAACATTAGTATCCTTATTTTATATATGAGGAAACTGATATACAGAGCATTTAAGCAACTTGCTCAAGTTTACACAGCTAGTGAGTAGTAGAACCAGCAGCCTAATCCAGACCACCTAATTCCAGAGCTCAGATACATATTATCTTGCCTTTGAGGTTTTTTTAACAGCTGCATAATATTTCATTGTATGAATATAATGTGATTTGTTTAACCATATTCCTATTAATGGACATCTTGTTCGTTCCAGTTTTTGGATTTCATAAAATGTTGCATCTTAGGGTCGGATATATGTTGGTTTATCTGGATGTGAAATTCCTTACAGTGGACTCATTCAGTCAAATTTTGATATATATCATCCCATTGTCCCTCCCAAATAGTTGCCCCAATTTACACTGAGTCTCAGTGTATAAGAGTTTCTGTTTCATCTTGTTAATAATGGATATTATCGGGCTGGCCCTGTGGCTGAGTGGTTAAGTTCGCACGCTCCGCTGCAGGTGGCCCAGTGTTTCGTCAGTTCGAATCCTGGGCACGGACATGGCACTGCTCATCAAACCACACTGAGGCAGCGTCCCACATACCACAACTAGAAGGACCCACAACGAAGAATATACAACTATGTGCCAGGGGGTTTGGGGAGAAAAAGGAAAAACATAAAATCTTAAAAAAACAAAAATAATGGATATTATCAAAACTTCTAATTTCTGCAAAATATGTCAAAAATGGTATCTCATTATTTTGATTCGTATCTCTTTAATCCGAAGTGAGGTTAAGCATTATTTTTAAGTTATTAACAACATATGTTCATTTTTCACTAAACTACCAGTTCATATCCTTTGCCCATTTTACGCTTGACTTATTTCTCTTTTTCTTTAATAAAGATAGATTTATCAATGTTTTCCTTCAAGGCTTCTGAGCCAGAGACTTTTGAAGTCCCACTCCTCCCCTCTTTCTTCCCTTTTCAATAATGATTTTATAGTCTCTGCATAGGGTATTATCCCAGGTGTAGAACCAACTGTGGAAGTTCTGTCTTACTTCAGTTCATAATAATCCCCACTTGTCAAAATAACAAACGCCTATCTCTGATTCTCCTCTGGGATGTGAGTAGACGCTTCTGGAGTCGCCTGAAGTGCACTTACATTATTGTAGTATGTAGGCAGTCATTACGTCTAAAGCATTTCTTCGTATTTCTGTTCAGGTGAAAAGCTTCAGGTGCTGAAAGCTAAATTACAGGAAGCAATGAAACTGCGCAGATTTGAGGAACGCCAGAAACGCCAAGCACTATTTAAATTAGATAATGAAGATGGATTTGAAGAAGAGGAAGAGGAGGAGGAAATGACAGATGAGTCTGAGGAAGATGGAGCAGAGGAAGAAGAGGAAGTGTTAGAGGGAGCAGAGGAGGAAGAGAAAGCATTAGAGGGAGCAGAGGAGGAAGAAGAAGAGAAAGAGGAAAGCAATCAGGTCTCTGGCAATTATGTAATTTTTTTGCTTGGTCAGGATAAGGGTAAAAGAAAATTGGATTTGAATAAGAGTATAAGAAGCATGTTCAATTGTATAAGAGGTTTTAGGAGCAGAGATGAACATAGCTAGCTCTTATGTACCTAAATCTTCCTGCATTCAGTTCTGTCAGCAGCATCGAGCATCTGCAGTTCACACAGCCGTAGCCTTGGCTTCTACTGTTGGTTTACACATTCTAATATAATGCTGATATTAAAATGGCTGTGCATTAATAGAGACTTTCATCTTTGTTGTTTATTTAGCTTTCTCTATTCAGAATAAAAAGCACTTTTAACCTTGGCCAGGTTGAGGTCTGAAATAAATTCTCAGGCAGGCCGAGACCTTCTGAGTTATTTTCATTCTTCACTGAGGAGGGCATTTGTAGAAGGGCTTCTTGCCCTTGTTCCTGGTATTGTTTTCCATCTGGGGAAGATAGGTGATGATAGCATTTTGGTATTAGAAAAAAGAAAAGCTTTCTTGCTTGACTTCTGGGGTCTCTCGGAAGAGTTGGTTGATCTTTAACCCTGGGTAAAGGAAGAAGAAAGCAATGGCTGGACTGGGCAGCATATCACAGTCTGTGGTTGGTTTGAGATCAGTAGTTATCCTGCAATCTCAGGCTAATCATTTAAGCTCTCATTGCTTCAATAAAATGATAATCAAGTCTTTCGTAATCTTGTAGCAATTTTGGGAGGGCAAAAGGTAAAATAAGTATAAAAGAGCTCTAGAAGTGTCAGGGAAAATTACGTTAAAGGTAATAATTAGACTGAGCTTCCTTCAGGGTTACCTTCTCAGATTTAAGATGTGACCTGTAACCAAGCAGCCGTATTTGAAGCTGACAGTGTGTTTGCTTTTAAAATTTTTGACTTCTCTCATTTTGTTTTCGGGTGGCATGATTGATAAAGATTGCAGAATTCCTTCTCGGTAGTGAAGAAATTGAAACCAAAGATGAAAAAGAAATGGATAAAGAAAACAATGATGGCAGTAGTGAAATTGGCAAGTCAGTTGGCCTCTCTGTTCCCCAGCCTCTCTCATCTGATTCTATCTTACTTCTGTTTAAAGACAACTCTTCCAAGATGGGGTAAGTAATTCTCCCTAAGGAAAGATAAGATTCCTTTGGATGTGTCCATCTAGTAAGGAAAACAGATACTCAAACAATTTACCTCCTTATTTTGTAGTTACTTTCCTAGTGAAGAAAAATCAGAAACAGATGAAAACTCAGGCAAAAGGGCTAGCAAACTGGGTAAGCAGTGACTCTTATGCAGAACTTGACTCTTCTTTGATCCTCTAGCTTTGATACTTACAGACTACAATTCCATAACATTTCATTTTTTGAACCCTAGTGGGCTTTTCCCAGTCTGACATGTGGCAATGAAAGGGATTAATTAGAATTTTATTTTGGTCCAGGAGTTTTGAAAACTTACGTGCCCTTTCTTTGTATTTGACCGTGGGTATATAATAGGTCTGTAGTGAGTATGTGTTGATTGAGTGAACCATTAAATATTTCTATCATATGTAGACCAAAGGAAGATGTGTAAGTGATTGAGTAATGGAGAGAGTGATTTTGGCCATTAGGTAGGGTGCCTACCTGAAAAACGGGAACTTTCAGGTGCCACTTTGTTCCGAGTGATAAACCCTGATCGGATAACGCTATCTTAGTACTGTAATTTGCCTTTAACTTAATGCTTTGGAACATATAACTTTAGAAGTTTGTCTGTGAGTGTTACCTGACAGGTTCATTCTCAACCCTTTTTCCTAAACAAATCCACCTTATTTCTGGAAGCACTCACTTAGAAGTTGCTTCTCTTTCTTTAGATGAAGATGATTCATGCTCACTGCTAACAAAGGAGAGCAGCCACAACAGCAGCTTTGAGCTAATTGGCTCCACAATTCCATCCTATCAGCCTTGCAACAGACAAACAGGCCGTGGGACCAGTTTTTTCCCTACTGCAGGAGGATTCAGATCTCCTTCCCCTGGGCTATTTCGAGCCAGTTTGGTCAGCTCAGCTTCTAAGGTAAGATGGTAATGGCTTTCTAATCTCCTCCCCCTATTGCTTCCCACATTGCTAAATAAAGTGTGTCCAAGCCAACCAACTCCCACCACATTATGTATGTTCAGTTTAAAAAAATCCACCCTCTTTGTGTATTAAAAACAAGCCTCATCCAGTGTTCTTACTTTTTTGGGGATATTTTTCTTTCTGCTTCTCTTGGCTATGCATTGTCCTCCTCAACTGCAATTGCCTGAGAGTGGATTACACATTGCAAATAGCAACTTCTGTTGTTGTCATGACAGTGAATGACATTTGTGAAATGTTTTGTTTTTGTTTGGTTTTGTTTTGGTGCCAGAGTTCAGGAAAGCTGTCTGAGCCTTCACTTCCCATAGAGGATTCCCAGGATCTGTATAACGCCTCCCCAGAGCCTAAGACACTTTTCCTAGGAGCAGGAGACTTCCAGTTCTGTTTAGAAGATGACACCCAGAGCCAACTGTTGGATGCAGATGGGTAGGTAGTTTTATGTTTCTGTGGGTGGTACTGCTTAATTTTGTTTAAAAATAAAGTGAGCTTCTGTTACTCCATCTGTGCCTTCTCTTCTAAGAAAGAGAAGGTGTACAGACCATTAGTATTACATTCTACAAGTCTGAACAAAGTCTCTCCAGAAAATAAAACGTAAATAAGCCTTGCTGGCATTCTGATCCTTCGATCTCTGCCTTATTTGAAATGCATAGCTCTTGTAAGGGCATCAGACTTCCCCGTATCCATCCTATTATGTTATGATTGTTGGATGGGATTGAGAGTTACAGACTTGTGGCACGTTACATGGACATAACACCAAGCCTTACTCTAGCACCATCTGAAATCACCCTTTCCCCTTTACCTTTTGAACAGGACTTATTCTTTCATAAGACTTCCCCCTCCCTCTGTAGATTATCACAAGGCTGAAGTTTGAATCTTGTCTTCTGGTTTGGAATTCAGCTTCTAACTTTGGTATTAGAAATGTGTTCAGAGCTTTTCACCCACTACCTTGTTTTTTTCCTAGAGAATTTCTTACACTCTTCCTTGTGCTTGTAGGTTCTTAAATGTTAGAAACCACAGGAATCAGTACCAAGCTCTGAAGCCTCGATTGCCATTGGCCAGTATGGATGAGAATGCCATGGATGCTAACATGGATGAGCTGTTGGATTTGTGTACTGGAAAGTTCACATCGCAGGCTGAAAAACATCTGCCTGGGAAGAGCGACAAGAAAGAGAACATGGAGGAACTTCTGAATCTTTGTTCAGGAAAATTCACTTCTCAGGGTAAATATCCAACAGAGAGCATTACGCTCACCACAGCCAAATATCTTAAGTCAGTATCTTTGAAAGCCCCTTACTCTTGGGTAAAAAGTTCATAGAAAACAGGGCTGTGGTGGATTCTGGCATGTAGGCTGAATTAACTGCTTAGCTCTCTGACATTTAGAGCTCTTAGTTTCTTAGGGTGGTAAACTGTCGACTTAAGACTGCTTTAGCTTTGGCCTTATGATTCATCATTTATGGTTAATATGTATGCAAAGCTTAGAACAGTGTCTGGTGTATAGTAAATTTCATATAAATGCTAACATATTATTTCCACCTGCACACTTCTTTCTCCACTACCCCCCACCCCTGCTAGAATGTCAGCTCTGTGGGAGCCAGGATCTTTGTTTTGTTCACTGCTATATCTCTGGTGCCTAGCATATAGTAAGCACTAAATAAGGATTTGTTAAATGAATGGATGGTGAGCTCCTTTTGGCAAGCTTACCTTAAAACTATATGAGCAGGCATGTCTTTCGATGGCTGGGAAAAGAAGATTAAGCTGTCATTCCTTGGTGACAAATCTTTTTCTTGCTGTGATGTAGATGCCTCCACTCTGGCTCCATCAGAGTTAAATAAGCAGGAGAAGGAGAGCAGCATGGGTGATCCAATGGAAGAAGCACTTGCCCTCTGCTCAGGCTCCTTCCCAACAGACAGGTGAGTCTCAGCGTTTGGTGGGAACCTGGGAGGGCACGGTCTTCTGATAAAATCTTGGGGTCAGGTTCTCTGAGATTAGCAATAACTGGTCATCTTAGGGGCTTCATATCCTGAGTCTTGCAGTGGGTTTGAGTCTCATATTTACATAGTAAGGAAATTATAATGCTTTCATTTAGTTGGTGGAAAACAGGGTAAAAAAGGGCAAGAATAAGCAAATGAAAGTGCTCAACATCACTAATAATTAGGGAAATGCAAATAAAAATCACAATAAGATACTACCTCATACCCATTAGGATGGCTACCATCAAAGAAAGAGAAAATAACAAGAGTTGGCAAAGATATAGAGAAATTGAAACCCCTGTGCACTGCTGGTGGGAATGTAAAATGGTGAAGCTGCTATGGGAAACAGAATAGCAGCTCCTCAAAAAATTAAAATATGATTCAGCAATTCCACTTTTGACTGTATAGACAAAAGAAGTGAAAACAGGTATTTGTACATCCATGTTCGTAGCAGCGTTATTCCTAATAGTCAAAAGATGGAAGCATCCCCAGTGGATAAACAAAATGTGTTGTGCTTAAATGCGTTTCCTTCCCTTAAAAGGAAAGGCAATTCCGATACATGCTCCAACACAGATGGACTGTGAGGACATCATGCTAAGGGAAATAAGCCAACCACAAAAATACAAATACTGTATGAGGGACTTACAGTAGTCAAATTCATAGACAGAAAGTAGAAGGGTGGTTGCTAGGGGCTGGGGAGAAGGAAGAATGGGGAGTTGTTTGATGGGTATAGAGTTTCAGTTGTGCAAGATGAAAAGAGTTCTGGAGGTTGGTTGCACAACAATGTGAATGTACTTAACCCTTAAAAATGGTTAAGATGGTAAATTTTATGTTGTGTATTTTATCAGAATTTAAAAAATTTTTTTGTTTAGGGCAAGGTATCTTGTTTACTGTTTCTTGAAGAGTTTGTTGGTGCTACTAAAATATTTTCTTTTACTTTTTTGTTTTTTTATTTATTTTTTATTTTTTTTAAAGATTTTATTTTTTCCTTTTTCTCCCCAAAGCCTCCTGGTACCTAGTTGTATATTCTTCGTTGTGGGTCCTTCTAGTTGTGGCATATGGGACGCTGCCTCAGCGTGGTTTGATGAGCAGTGCCATGTCCGCGCCCAGGATTCGAACCAATGAAACACCGGGCCGCCTGCAGTGGAGCGCGCGAACTTAACCACTCGGCCACAGGGCCAGCCCCTACTAAAATGTTTTCAATTCTTAAGTTGGCTGAGTGCTTATAATTTGCTTCTGACAACTTATTTTTTGATTTGTTGATTTGCATTTTAGGGAAGAAGAAGGTGAAGAGGAAGAATTTGGAGCCTTTCGGCTTGTCCCAAATGATAATGAGTCTGATAGTGATGAGGTGAGTTTTACGGGAACACAATCATTGTAACTGAACTCCATGTATTGATGCTGTATGTTTTGTTTTGTTTTTTTTCCCTAGACTGAGTTCTTGGGAATTTTGTTTGGCATCTTATCAGAAGCAGTTTCCTAGAATGGGATGTTTGGGCAGAAGTTTATAAATCCTGTTTTAGTTGAGGATACATTTTATTCTGTGTAACTTGGGGAGTGATACTATATGATTTTGCAGGATGAACACAGTGACTCTGATAATGAAGATCTGGCGCTCGAAGACCACGAAGATGATGATGAAGAAGAGCTCCAGAGGCAATCGGAGAAGTTGAAAAGGCAAATGTAGGTGATCTGTCCATTCTTCAATTGCTAGAAAGTTGTTTGTTTTTAAATTAAAAATAGTTTATTTGAACAGGCAGTGAGATTATAGGTTTTCTCCATTTTTAATTTAAGATTTTATTCTTTAAAATTGTAGGGTTTTTTTTAAATTGATGTTATGATAGTTTACAACCTTGTGAAATTTCAGTTGTACGTTATTATTTGTCAGTCATATTACAGGTGTACCACTTCACCCTTTGTGACCACCCCCGACCCCCCTTTCCCCTGATAACCACTAATCTGTTTTCTTTGTCCGTGTGTTTGTTTATCTTCCACAGATGAGTGAATCATACAGAGTTTATCTTTCTCTATCTGGCTTATGTCGCTTAACATAATACCCTCAAGGTCCATCCATGTTTTTGTGAATGGGATGATTTTATCCTTTTTTATGGCTGAGTAGTATTCCATTGTGTGTGTGTGTGTGTGTGTGTGTGTGTGTGTGTGTTTGTGTGTATACCATATCTTCTTTATCCAGGCATCAGTTGATGGGCACTTAGATTGCTTTCACATCTTAGCTATTGTGAATAATGCTGCAATGAACATAGGAGTGCATAAGTCTCTTTGAATTGCTGATTTCAAGTTCTCTGGATGGATACCCAGTAGTGGGATGGCTGGGTCATATGGTATTTCTATTTTTAAATTTTTTTTTTTTTAAGATTTTATTTTTTTCCTTTTTCTCCCCAAAGCCCCCCGGTACATAGTTGTATATTCTTTGTTGTGGGTCCTTCTAGTTGTGGCATGTGGGACGCTGCCTCAGCGTGGTTTGATGAGCGGTGCCATGTCCGCGCCCAGGATTCGAACCAACGAACACTGGGCCGCCTGCAGCAGAGCACGCGAACTTAACCACTCGGCCATGGGGCCAGCCCCATCTATTTTTAATTTTTTGAGAAATCTCCATACTGTTTTCCATAGTGGCTACATCAGTTTGCATTCCCACCAGCAGTGTATGAGGGTTCTTTTTTCTCCACAACCTCTCCAACATTTGTTATTTTTTGTCTTGGTTATTTTAGCCATTCTAACGGGTGTAAGGTGATATCTTAGTGCAGTTTTGATGTGCATTTCCCTGATGATCAGTGATGATGAGCATCTTTTCAGGTGCCTATTGGCCATTTGTATATCTTCTTTGGAGAAATGTTTGTTCATATCCCCTGCCTATTTTTTGATCAGGTTGTTTGATTTTTTGTTGTTGAGTTGTGTGAGTTCTTTATATAGTATGGAGATTAACCCTTTGTCGGATATATGATTTGCAAATATTTTTTCCCAGTTGGTGGGTTATGTTTTTGTTTCAATCCTGTTTTCCCTTGCCTTGTAGAAGCTCGTTAGTCTGATGAAGTCCCATTTGTTCACTCTTTCTATTGTTTCCCTTGTCTGAGAAGACATGGTGTCCGAAAAGATCCTTTTATGACTGATGTCAAAGAGTATACTGCCTGTGTTTTATTCTAGAAGCCTTACGGTTTCAGGTCTTACCTTTAGGTCTTTGATCCATTTTGAGTTTATTTTTGTGAATGATGAAAAAGAATGGTCAATTTTCATTCTTTTACATGTGGCTTTCCAGTTTTCCCAGCATCATTTGTTGAAAAGACTTTCTTTTCTCCATTGTATGCCCTCAGCTCCTTTGTCGAAGATTAGCTGTCCATAGATGTGTGGTTTTATTTCTCGCCTTTCAATTCTGTTCCACTGATCTGTGGACCTGTTTTTGTACCAGTACCATGCTGTTTTGCTTACTGTAGCTTTGTGTATATTTTGAAGTCAGGGATTGTGATACCTCTAGCTTTGTTCTTTTTTCTCAGGACTGCTTTAGCAATCCGGGGTCTTTTGTTGCCCCATGTGAATTTTAGGATTCTTTGTTCTATTTCTGTGAAGAATGTCATTGGGATTCTGACTGGGATTGCATTGAACCTGTAGATTGCTTTAGATAGTATAGACATTTTAACTATGTTTATTCTTCCAATCCATGTGCGTGGAATGTCTTTCCATCTCTTTATGTTGTCAGCAATTTCTTTCAGGAAAGTCTTATAGTTTTCATTGTATAGGTCTTTTACTTCCCTGATTAAATGTATTCCAAGATATTTTATTCTTTTTATTGTGATTGTGAATAGGATTGTGTTCTTAAGTTCTCTTTCTGTTAGTTCGTTATTAAAGTATAGAAATGCTACTGATTTATGTAAGTTGATTTTGTACCCTGCAACTTTGCTGTAATTGTTGATTACTTCTAGCAGCTTTCCAATGGACTTTTTAGGGTTTTCTATATATAAGATCATGTCGTCTGCAAACAGCAAGAATTTCACTTCTCCATTGCCGATTGAGATTCCTTTTATTTCTTTTTCCTGCTGAATTGCTCTGGCCAAAACCTCCAGTACTATATTGAATAAGACTGGTGAGAGTGGACACCCTTATCTTGTTCCTGTTCTCAGATGGGTGGCATTCAGTTTTTCCCCATTGAGTATGATGTTGGCTGTGGGTTTGTCATATATGGCCTTTACTCTGTTGAGTTACTTTTCTTCTATACCCATTTTATTCAGAGTTCTTATCATAAATGGAGGGACCGGCCCAGTGGTGCAGTGGTTAAGTGTGCACGTTCTGCTTCGGCAGCCCGGGGTTCACCAGTTTGGATCCTGGGTGCAGACATGGCACAGCTTTGCAAGCCATGCTGTGGTAGGCGTCCCACATATAAAGTAGAGGAAGGTGGGCATGGATGTTAGCTCAGAGCCAGTCTTCCTCAGCAAAAAGAGGAGGATGGGCAGCAGATGTTAGCTCAGGGCTAATCTTCCTCAAAATAAATAAATAAATGGATGTTGCATCTTGTCAAATGCTTTCTCTGCATCTATTGAGATGATCATGTGGTTTTTGTTTCTCATTTTGTTAATGTAGTGTATCACATTGATTGACTTGCGGATGTTGAACCATCCCTGTGTCCCTGGTCTAAATTCCACTTCTGCATGATGTATGATCTTTTTAATGTATTGCTGTTTGGTTTGCCAATATTTTGTTGAGGATTTTTGCATCTATGTTCATGAGTGATATTGGCCTGTAGTTTTCCTTCTTCGTGTTGTCCTTGTCTGGTTTTGGGATCAGGGTGATGTTGGTCTCATAGAATGTGTTAGGAAGTGCTCCATCTTCCTCAATTTTCTGCAATAGTTTGAGAAGGATAAGTATTAAATCTTCTTTGAATGTTTGGTAGAATTCTGCAGAGAAGCTCTCTGGTCCTGGACTTTTCTTTTGGGGGAAGTTTTTGATTACTGTTTCAATATCTTTACTTGTGATTGGTTATTCAGATTCTCTGTTTCTTCTTGATTTGGTTTTGAGAGGTTGTAAGAGTCTAAGAATTTATCTGTTTCTTCTAGGTTGTCCAATTTGTTGGCATATAGTTTTTCACAGCATTCTCTTATAATCTTTTGTATCTCTCTGGTATCCATTGTGATTTCTCCTCTTTCATTTCTGATTTTATTTATTTAAGTCTTCTTTCTTTTTTTCTTAGTGAGCCTGGCTAAGGGTTTATCAATTTTGTTTGTTTTCTTGAAGTACCAACTCTTTGTTTCATTGATCCTTTCTTCTGTCTTTTTTGTTTCAATTTCATTTATTTCTGCTCTGATTTTTATTATTTCCCTCCTACTGACTTTGGGCTTTGTTTGTTCTTTTTCTCATTCTGTTAGGTATATTTGACATTGCTTAATTGAAATTTTACTTGTTTATTGAGGTGAGCCTGTATTGCAATGAATTTCCCTCTTAGGACCACTTTTGCTGCATCCCAAATGAGTTGGTATGTGTGTTTTCATTTTCATTTGTCTCCAGATAATATTTGATTTCTCCTTTGATTTCTTCAGTGATCCGTTGGTTGTTCAGTAACGTGGTGTTTAATCTCCACATCTTTGCTGCTTTCCCAGCTTTATTCTTGTTATTGATTTCTAGTTTCATAGCATTATGGTAGGAAAAGATGCTTGATATTATTTCAATCCTCTTAAATTTATTGAGGCTTGCTTTGTTTCCCAACATATGGTCTATCCTTGAGAATGCTCCATGCGTACTTGAGAAGAATGTGTAATCTGCTCTTTTTGGATGGAGTGTTCTATATATATCTATTAAGTCCATCTGGTCTGGTTTTTCATTTAATTCTACAATTTCCTTGTTGACTTTCTGTCTGGATGATCTATCCATTAGTGTTAGTAGGGTGTTGAGGTCCCCTACTATTATTGTATTGTTGTTGATATCTCCTTTTAGTTTTGTTAATAGTTGCTTTACATACTTTGGTGCTCCTGTGTTGGGTGCATATATATTTGTAAATGCTATATCTTCTTGGTGGAGTGTCCTTTTTATCATTATATATTGCCCCTCTTTGTCTCTCTTTACCTGTTTTGCCTTGAAGGCTACTTTGTCTGATGTAAGTATGGTGACACCTGCTTTCTTAGGTTTGCTGTTAGCTTGCAGTATCATCTTCTGTCCCTTCACCCTGAGTCTGTGTTTGTCTTTGGGGCTGAAGTGTGTTTCCTGGAGGCAGCATATTGTTGGGTCTTGTTTGTTGTTTTTTTCAAAGAAAGCTTTTTTTTTTAAGATTTTACTTTTTCTTTGTCTCCTCAAAGCCCCCTGGTACATAGTTGTGTGTGTGTGTTTTTTTTTTCTTTTTTTTGAGGAAGCTCAGCCCAGAGCTAACATCTGCCAATCCTCTTTTTTTTGGCTGAGGAAGACTGGCCCTGAGCTAACATCCGTGCCCATCTTCCTCTACTTTATATGTGGGACGCTTGCCACAGCATGGCTTGATGAGCAGCGCCATGTCTGCACCTGGGATCCGAACTGGCGGACCCCAGGCACCAAAGTGGAACGTGTGCACTTAACTGCTACACCACTGGGCTGGCCCCAGATAGTTGTGTATTTTTAGTTGTGGGTCCTTCTAGTTGTGGCATATGGGATGCTGCCTCAGCATGGCTTGATGAGTGGTGCCATGTCCATGCGCAGGATTTGAACCAGCGAAACCCTGGGCTTCCAAAGCGGAGTGTGCTAACTTAACCACTCAGCCATGGGGCCGGCCCCTCGGGTCTGTTTTTTAATCCATCCTGCCACTCTGTGTGTTTTGATTGGAGAATTCAATCCATTTACATTTAGAGTGACTATTGAAATGTGGGGGCTTAATGCTGCCATTTTATCACTCATTTTCTGCGTCTCCTGCATATCCTTTGTTTCCTGTCCCATGAATTTTGGACTACAAATTCAGTTAGGTAGTTTTCTATGTTGGTTTTCTTAGTTTTCTCCTTATTTGTACTTTGTGTCTCTGTTCTAATTATTTCTTTAGTCGTTACCAGGTTGTTTGTATAAAACATCTCATAGATGAGGTAATCCATTTTCCTTTTTTTTTAAAGGTTTTATTTTTCCTTTTTCTTCCCAAAGCCCCGTGGTACATAGTTGTATATTTTTAGTTGTGGGTCCTTCTGGTTGTGGCATGTGGCGTACTGCCCTAGCATGGCCTGACCAGTGGTGCCGTGTCCGCGGCCAGGATTCGAACCAGCGAAACCCTGGGCCACCAGAGCAGAGCGCACGCGAACTTAACCACTCAGCCATGGGGCTGGCCCTGAGATAATCCATTTTCTTATAGCCTGTTATTTCCTTAGACTAAGCCAGTACCATCCCTTACCTCTTCCCCTTCTAACTTGTTATTGTCACATCTTTTTTTTCTTCTTGTGTTGTGAGTTTGTGGTTAAAATGACAAGATTATATTTATTCTTGGGGTTTCCCTTCCCTTTGTCTTTAATGTTATACTTAAGCATTTGCTAACCTGTTCTGAAGGAGAGCTGCAATTTTCTGATTTTGTCTTTCTACTTATCTCCTTGCTCAGGGTTTTGTAGCCCCTTTCCTTTTTTTTTTTTCCCAGGCATGAGGGCTTTCCTGAGCATTTCTTGTAGAGGGTTCTTGCAGCCATGAACTCCCTTAAGTTTTGTTTATCTGGGAAAGTTTTTATTTCTCCATCATATTTGAAGGATGTTTTCGCTGGATAAAGTATTCTTGGCTGAAAGTGTTTGTCTTTCAGAATTTTGAATATATCATTCCACTCTCTCCTAGCCTGTAAGATTTCTGCTGAGAAATCTGCTGACAGACTGATGGGGATTCCTTTGTAGGTTATTTTCTTCTGCCTTCTTGTCCTTAATATTTTCTCTTTGTCATTGACTTTTGCAAGCTTCACTACTATATGCCTTGGGGTTGGTCTTTTTACATTGATAATGTTTGGAGATCTCTTGGCTTCTGTCACATGGATTTCCAGCTCTCTCCCCAGGTTTGGGAAGTTCTCAGCTATTATTTCTTTGAACAAGCTTTCTACTCCATACTCCGTCTCTTCTCCCTCTGGAATACCTATAATCCTTATGTTGCATTTCCTACTTGAGTCAGATATTTCTCAGAGAGTTTCTTCATTTATTTTTAGTCTTAGTTCTCTCTCCTCCTCTATCTGAAGCATTTCTATCTTCCTATCCTCCAGACTGCTAATTCTGTCCTCCATATTATCAGCCCTACTGTTCAGGGAGGCCAGATTTTTCTTAATCTCATCCATTGTGTCTTTCATCTCCAGCATTTCTGATTGGTTCTTCTTTATAGTATCAAGCTCTTTTGTGACATAACTCCTGAACTCATTGAGTTGTCTGTCTGTATTCTCTTTTAACTCATTGAGTTTTTTAATGATAGCTATTTTGAATTCTTTGTCATTTAGGGTATAGATTTCTGTTTCTTCAGGATTATTTTCTGGGTATTTGTCATTTTCCTTCTGTTCTGGAGATTTAATATATTTTCTCATACTGCTTCATGGCATGGATTTGTGCCTCCACATAGAGATAGAGTTTGGTTACTGCCACCACTTGCTGCCACTGCGGGGAGGGAGCAGGAGCTGTGTAATCTGCACCCACCAAGATCCCTGTCAGCTGTTCCTGACAGACTGGGCCACTCCTTGGGATCGCAGAGGTACTGTGGGGTCTTCCATCAACTGTGGGAAAAATCACACGGGGGCTTTGGGTTGCTGCTGTCTGCTCCCACAGACCCGCCCAGACATGCTCCCTCCTTAGGGATTGCAGTGGTGTTATGGGCTTTTGCGGCAGCTGGGAGCTTTTTCACCAAGACTCTGCCAACGTCTGGTCCTACTGGATCTCACTTGCCCTCTCTGGGCCACAGCAGAGCTATGGGCATCTAATGTAGCCAGCACTTAGCTTGCCCAGCTGCACCGCATCTGCTCCTAGGTCGCCCAGCCTTTGTGCGGTGGGCAGGGCCTCTCCACTAGGGTCGAGCTGAGACTCTCCCTTGGGCTGGCATGGGACCATGGATTTTCCCATTGAGCCAAGGAGCAATCATGCTGGGGCTGTGGATTGTCCCTGCCCACTCACATGGTCCTGCTGGATCTTACTTGCCCCCTCAGAGCTGCAGCAGAGCTATGGCTATTTAATGCAGCTGGTGGGTAGATCTCCCAGCTGCTATTGCTGAAAAGTTTTATCAGTCGAGTTTTAGCTTGCTACCTTTTAACCTAAATTTGCTGGTTCTACTTTTGCTTTTTGTGATTAATACAGGTTAAATAAAATCCTTTTACATGCCATCTCTTGACTATTCAAAGATGGTCAGGTCCTCCTCAAGTGATTTCTGTATTAAACATCTCTAGTTCCTTCAGCTGTTTCTCACACGACATTGCTTCCAGACTCCTCACGTACTGGATATTCTCTTTATCCTCAGGTGTGGTCTGACTGCTGCTCTATGTTGTGGTATAGCCTCATCCCTTGTGCTGGATGCATACTACTTATAAAGTAACCAAAGATCACAAGAGCTGAATCACTGTAGATCCTGAGGATCTGGTAGACAACTAAAATTCCCTGGGTCTTTTTTCTCATGAATTACTCTCATTCCAGGTTTTCCTCATCCTAGTCTTGGGCAAATGACACCCCCCTTTATTTTTTTAAATATTTTATTATTGTTCTGATTATAAAAGTAAACTGTTTATTTTAGAATATTTAAAAGGATACAGAAAGATATAAATAAAAAGTCATCCATGACCACCATCCAGAATATTTGTGGAAGTGTTGATGGTGGTTATTCCTTCATAATCTTTTTTTTTTTTTCTGGTGAGGAAGATTGGCCCTGAGCTAACATCTGTGCCAATCTTCCTCTATTTTGTATGTGGGATGCCGCCAAAGCATGGCTTGATGAGCAGTGCAGAGGTCCGCACCCAGGATCCAAACCCATGAACCCTAGGCCACCAAAGCAGAGCATGTGAACTTAACCACTATGCCAGCAGGCCAATCCCCTCATAATCTTTTTTATGTGTATATTTTTATATAGTTGAGATCCATACAAATTTTTTTTGTATGTACAATTTTGCATCTTGCTTTCCTTCCCGGTTAGCATATCCATTAGCCTTTTCCCATGACATTAAAAGTTTTATAAAGATCATTTTAATAGGTGTTCAATATTATAGTGTATGTGGATGACTTGGAATTCCCATATAAGACATCGTATTGATCCCTATGAGATTTATGTTGGGTTTTTTAGCCCATCATTCTACTCTGTTAAGATCTGTTTTGGGTTCTAATTTGTCATTTGTCAAATTAACTATCTCATACAGCTTTGGGTCATCTATAGATTTTTCTAAGGCAATGGTTCTTAAACTTTACTTAACTGCAGAGTCCTTTGTTCGAATGTAATCTTATAAAGAATAACAGCTAAAAGTTGAACTGCTCAAGGAAGCTGGATGGGAAGATTGGGAAACTGAGTGGCTATAGCCCCTAATGGAATCCCCAGGAACCCTAGGATTCAGAGGAACTCAGCTTAAAAAAAAATAACATAAGTCTGATAAAACTCAGCCTTCAGAAAGCCATCAAATTTCTGCCACTCATGACCGCAGATAACAGGACTTTGAACCCAGGGTGATAGCAGATTTGTTCTTAATGGGAACTGAAATAGTAAAATTCACTAGTAGTTGTTTTGATTACCAGGAACTTTGAGGCTCAGTCATGCCTCTAACTTGGCAGTCAAGATTTGGTAGGCTGAAGAAGATCCCAGTCCATTACCTTTCTATACTGTACTATCTCCAGTCTGTCTCCTAAAGCTGGTGAGCTTAAATGTAAAACAAAATAGTTTAAACCTTCCAGCAGGTATATCCCAAATGTTCGGGGGAGACTGAGAGTTCTGGCTTTAGAGTCACCAACCTAGTTAAATCCGTGTTCTGCAACCTCCTAGCTGTGTGACCTTGGGTAAGTTTACTCTGAGTCTCAGTTCCTTCAAGTGTAAATTGAAGAGAATAATAGTACCCCCTCCTGAGAGAATGGGATAATGCCCTTAAATACAGTTATTAGCACACAGTGTGTATAAATGTTAGACTTTTAACTATTATCCAAATATATTATAATTATTAATTTAAGCTTATTATTGTTATTAGAGATGGCTCTATATTCTGCTTTTCTTATTGCTTCCAAATTCTGTGTATATTCATTGTTGAATTTTCTAATCTTCAAAATTGTTTTCCAGGAGATTGAAGAAATACCTGGAGGATGAAGCAGAGGTATCAGGGAGTGACGTGGGAAGTGAAGACGAGTATGATGGAGAAGAGATTGATGAATATGAAGAGGACGTAATTGATGAAGTACTTCCTTCTGATGAGGAACTACAGAATCAAGTCAAGAAAATACACATGTCAGTGTCCCAACAAGCCCTTCTGAGTCGTGGGGTGTGACCCTCTAACCAGCCAGAGTAGTCCTGGTTTTGAACACCATATTTCTCCTGTTGTAGGAAAACAATGTTGGATGATGATAAGCGACAGCTGCGTTTATACCAAGAAAGGTACCTTGCTGATGGGGATCTGCACAGTGATGGTCCTGGACGAATGAGGAAATTCCGATGGAAAAACATAGGTATCTTGGTTATTGCCTTTAGAAGCAAATGGTACAAGGTGCACGTTTGTCCAGTTTAAGACCGCAATTGGAAATCAAAGTATAGCCGGCTGTTATGGAGGAGCTGGCTGTAACCATTATTTTCTATCAGTGGATAGGAAAAGTTTGTCAGTATATGGTAAACAATGGGAGTTCATTTGTGTCTGTCCACACACCCTCTCCTGTGGGGACTGCAGAATGCTGATGGCCTTAACTCTCTGCTTTAGATGATGCTTCGCAGATGGACTTGTTCCACAGAGACTCCGATGATGATCAGGTTGAAGAACAACTTGATGAAACAGAAGCCAGATGGAGGAAGGAGCGAATTGAACGAGAGCAGTGGCTTCGGGACCAGGTGGGAAGTCTGCAGGAAATTTGCCTATTCTGACCCTAATTTATGAGGAGGAGAAGACCCAGTCACCTGGCTTTTCATGATAGTTTCAAAATCTTGGGCAACATACTGCTGTCCCTTTTAGTCCTTGGATTTTCTTTTGTGCTTTGAGAAGGTTAACCTGGGCAGTTCTCTTCCTGTTTGTCCAAGTTCAATTTTTTTGTTTAAAGCAACAAAAGGTTGCAAAAAGGAAAAGAAATGATATCCCAGGTGCTCTAGCTTCCAAGCTATGCTAACTATTTGGGGGAGCCGCAGACTTCTGTTACTACTGTCTGAGTTTTATTTTCAGGCACAGCAGGGGGACATTCCAGCTGAAGAAGAAGAAGAAGTTGGGGAAGACAGTCAGTTTATGATGCTAGCCAAGAAAGTTACAGCCAAAGCACTGCAGAAGAATGGTGAGCGCTTGGTCCTCCTCAGGGTCCAGCTCCCTGGATTGTTAGTGCTGGAGCCTTGGAGGCAACTCCAACCTTTGGGGACTGTCACAGCTTAGTCATGGGCCTCTGTCTGATAGTGTCTTAAAGAAGCCTCTCAGAGGTGTGGAGACAGCATGTTTGGATCTGAGAGTGTTGGGCAGTGGACATTGTGCTTGTGAATATACGTAGGTGGTTTTACTTCATGTTCAAAGGCAGCTCAGAGTCGTGAATTCTGGCTTCTTTATTTCGTTGCCTAGGATTATATACCTAAGTGTTAGAGCTAGAATTTAAACCCAGAACTAAAGCTCTCAAATACTGCTCCACACTCTGACTACTCTTGTTTTTTCATATTAATTCTGTTAATGACTAGTCGATAAGTTCAATTTAGTTATCTGTCTTCTCATAGCCACTTGCTCTAGTTTCAAGTCGTCATTATAAATTAATCAGAGTTCCTATGGCTTTAGTTTATGGGTTTGGTTAAAGGCTTCTGAGCTTGTTTAGATTTAAAAGTAATTCTACCCAGCTCTGCCCAGAACGAGCTTCTGTCTTTTCTTTCTAGTCAGTCGCACTGTGGTTATTCAAGAATCAAAGTCTTTATTCAGAAATCCTTTTGAAGCCATCAGACCAGGAAGTACCAGCCAGGTTAGTTGGGGACTTTGTCGCCTGACATCAGGATCTGCAGTGTTATAAAGGCCCAGGTCAAGCTAAGGGGGAGATTTTGTCTTTAGGGGAGGGTGGTGGCTACAGAAATGGAAGTAGGTGTCTAAGGAGCCTTCTATTTCTTTCCTACCTGAGTCGGGTAGGAATATGTCCCCTCAATACCTGGGGGAGGCAGGGAGGAACTGACTTCTTGTTCTTGCCTTGACCCTTGGAATTTGCTACCAGATGTCTCTTCTTTCCTCAGCTGAAGACAGGCTCACTGCTAAACCAGCCCAAAGCTGTGCTTCAGAAACTGGCTGCCCTCTCTGACCTCAACCCCAGTGCTCCCCGAAATTCAAGAAACTTTGTCTTCCATACGCTTTCTCCTGTCAAGGCTGAGGCACCAAAGGAATCGTCTAAGCCTCAGGTAGGGAATTTGAGAACTGATTTGGTGACTCTCCAAAGCAGAATTTATTTATTTAATTGTTTGTTTTTAAAATTAAAAAATACGTATTTTTGGCTTAAAGGCTTATGCTTCAGTGTTGATCTTGTGCTCCCCAGCAAGGGGATTGCAACCCCCAATAGATAATCAGCTTTGAACCTTGCCTGGAAAGTTTCTATTTCTTTTTTTTTTTTAATTGTTCATGATTTAGCTTTGAGTTGCTTAAGAGCTAATTGAAGGTAGATACTGGCATGAGGGTCTTGAGCTGGCTCTGTCTCTCTCTGCTCTCTAGGTAAGGAGACGGGGTCCATCTTTAGTGACATCCCCTTCACCCAAGCGCCCCAAAGCAGACAATAGCACTTCAGGATTGAAGGAAAGCATCTTCAGATACTTGGAAAGCTAACACCATCGAGGGCGCCAGCAGCTGTGTTGAGACCGCGTTGAGAAGTATCTGGCACTGAAGGTTGGAATTGATGCTCATGTGGATGATCCCCCCTTCCTTCATAATCAGTGCATTAAGATTGTGGACAGAGATTCCAGTTCTTTCACCGCAAGGCTCTGGACATCTCTTTCCTTTCCTAGTATTATTTCCTGGGTTGGCCACTAACTTAATTCTGCGGTGTTTACAACATCGACCCACGGCATACTTGGATATTTTATCCCAGCAGCTTCCTGGGTTGATACCTCTTTGTGAAAGGGGTGGTTGGAGCATGAGGGGGAGAAGGAAAAAGTGAGGCATTACAGAAAGTTACAGAACACAGTGATTGTCAATACCAGAAGGACTCTTTCACACCCCTAAGATCTGTACCACAGTGACCAGGACTCAGTGAAAGAGGGACTTCTTAGGCAGAGGACCGAGTAACCAACAGATGGGCTATTAGTCTTGCCCTTTCCATTTTTCTCTGTGCCTCTTCACAAGGCAGCCTCAAATTTCCAATCAACCCTTGCTTTCTTTGTAATAAGGACTCAAACTGGTACCCAAGTCAGTTGGCCCTAATTTTCTGGAGTATGAGGATGAAGATAAAGGGTTACACCCAGTGTCTGTCCACATTAGTTACTCCATGGGGCAGAGAGTTCTCTCCTGGGACTAGATTTTTGACTTGAAACACTGTTGCTCAAGGATCCCTGTTCTCATCCTGACAAGAAGAAATATAACCATTATTTATTGCATTCGGCTGGGTTGAATACATTTCCCTGACCAGAGGACAATTTAATACTTCGTTACCTTTTTTGAGAGGAAACCACCATGGAGTTTAATCAAAGTATTGTTGAAGAGACTTGCCATCACTTCCGATTTTCCTTGAACTTCCATGAGGCTCTCAGAATTTTAGGCAGATTTTTTTCCCCCTCAGGACTGAGCGCCCCTGCTGCTTTGGAAAAACATTCCATGTGATACTGTGGTTTCACTGTCAGGAGCTGGACTTGGGAAGTTGGATGAATTGTGCCAGTTTT
Source organism: Equus asinus (assembly GCF_041296235.1). NCBI lineage: Eukaryota > Metazoa > Chordata > Mammalia > Perissodactyla > Equidae > Equus > Equus asinus. The sequence goes on from NC_091794.1 coordinate 86,736,207, forward strand.
TTATTGGCAGATGGGGAACAGCAATTTAATTGATGGAATTAGGGTATATTTGGGTTTTCTACAGTTGTTTCTAATACTCAAGATGCTGACTTTGACGGAATTTATGTTTGTATATTTGTAATCTTGTCATGGGGAAAATGTATATAAAGAGGTTTTAATATGTATGTAGTTTTTCAATAAATCTCAGTGCCTTGAAAACAGGATTTGCTGCCCTGATTGAATGCTCCTTCTTAGGTCACTGCCTGTCTAATGTTGAGGAGCATTTTGTTTTCAGGGTATCTCCTTCCCAGGGAAGCCCTCTGGGCCTAGAGTGAGAGGCTGCTGCAGTTGTCCCCTCACTGGCTTCTCAACTCCTGTGAATTGATCAAATTAACTTACCAAGTGGTTTGGGTTCAGTGCGGGCAGAGAATTTACCTAAGTGGAATCTGTTGTTACAGCCCTTTGATTGGCAGCCATGGGTCCAAGGGGAGAGTTATTGCCCCTCCCTTTGAGCTCTCTAAATAGTGCCCAAGACCAGGCAGCCCTTGCTGGGCAAAAGAGAACTAAGGAGGGCTAGGTATTTCCCCTCTTGCCTTCCCATATCCTTTTTTGGGGGAGAGATGGAGAAGAGGGTTGCAATTGACCACTGAGGATGAGACATCAGTGCCTGAGCAAATGGTTTCTGTTCCAAACTCCAGAAAGAAAGCACTTTTTGGAGAAAAACAAGTTGAGTCTTAAGCTCTCGGTCACTTTTCCCCATGCCAGTAAAGCTGTCAAAACGCAGCTTGACCTTGGTAACAAGACAGAAGTGGAGAATTGTGACCTGACCCATATGCCCAGCCCAAAGCCGTGAGCCATTAGCTTCTGCTACGTTCTAATGAAACTGAAACCCCAGGGCCTGCTGCTATGGCTCCTGCTCCACCAGCTTGAAAATTACATACTTGGAGGGATGTGAGCCCATGAGTCTGGGAGGTAAAGTATGCTGTCTCAGTCCTTTTGCCTCCTTGTTCCACACCCTGGGATAGGGACACATGGTATTTACGTCATTTAAATAGGTCTCTGATCTCATTAATTCAGTCCACAGTTGCAGAAGCCATACTGGGGTCTCTTCTGTAAAGCATCAGGTTATATTTGCCAAAGCACCATAGAGACAAGGTGCTCAGTTCCCTGCATGGTTTTTCAACTGCTTCTCTACAAACTTTACCCCACGTTGAGAATTTCTAATGCCTCAGACTGGGTGTTTTGGGTTTTATCTCCTGGAGTTACGTCTAAGAACTCTTGGGGCTTCCTATCCTGGGGCTCGTGCACCTAAGGGTAGGGGAGTATTTCTGGGTGGAATATTGTCCTGACACTATCTGATTATGTCATCCTTGAGCCAGTATAATGTCTTCTACCTTTGTGTCCTGCTCACTGCCTGGCACATGGCCTGGAACGTAGTATTGCCCAGTAAAGGTTGAGTGAATCATACCACACCATTCAGAACCTCCATTTATATCTATTAAATGAGGATAGTAATTTATGCTTGTCTCAGAGTTGCCGTGAGGTGTAAGTTGGACAATGTATGTGAATGCATTATGTCAAGTGCTGCTCTGCAAGCATCAGAAATTATCAGTATCACAACTGCATCATGTTTTGTGGACCACTCTTCAAAGGCACGTTGTCTCAAAGCATCTCAAACTTAATATCTTTAAAAATGTCATCTTCCCTCCCTAAAAACCTGCTCTTCCTCCTGTTTCCCATTTTAGTAAAAGTTACCTGTACACACCCAGTCACTCAGGCTGGAAACCTGAAGGGCATTCTTAACAACTCCTTCCTTACACCCATAATCAAACAATCTCTAAATCCTGATATTTCTACTTCCAAATTACGTCTTGAATCAGCTCTCTTCTTCCAGCTTTAGCCAATGCCCTGTTCTAAGATTCCATAATTTCCTGCCAGGGTCCTGCAGTAGCCTCCTATCTCCCTGCTCCTATTTCTGCTTCCCTTCCATCCAGTCTGCACAGCAGCTGGAGGGTGACCTTTGAATAAACATGAATTGGAGGATGCTGCTCCCTCACGTAAAACTGCTCAAAGTCTCCCATTGCACTCAGCATTAAGTCCAAACCCCTCATGGCCTGCACGGCCCTGCACGATAGAGCTCTGCCTCCCAACCTCCTATCCACTCTTCTCCATTCATATTACACTCAGCCTCAGGGCTTCCAAAGTGTCCTCTTTGCCTGGAATGCCCTTCCCTCCTTTGTCTGGCTAATGTATAATTCTCTAGATGTTGGCTTGAATCTAACTTCCTCAGAGATCACTTCCATTACCACTCCTTTCTTTTTTTTTTTTTTTTTTTGAGGAAGATTAGCCCTGAGCTAGCTATTGCCAATCCTCCTCTTTTTGCTGAGGAAGACTGGCTCTAAGCTAACATCCATGCCCATCTTCCTCTACTTTATATGGGGACGCCTACCACATCATGGCTTGCCAAGTGGTGCCATATCCACACCCGGGATCCAAACCAGCAAACCCGGGGCTGCCAAAGTGGAATGTGCACACTTAACCACTGTGCCACCGGGCCAGCCCCACCACCCCTTTCTTAATTAGGTTACTTCTTAGTTTTCTGTTGTTTACTTTCAGATCTTTTATCACAATTTGCCACCTTAATGTTTGTTTAGCTCTGCCTTCCTTATTAGACTAAATTCTGTGAAACTAGAGACCATATGTATTTTGTTAAAAAAATGTATGGGTAGTGCCATGCCTGGCACATAAAATTGTTCAATAAATATTTACCGAGCAGCGGCTGGGCCAATAGCATAGCAGTTAAGTTCACGTGCTCTGCTTTGGTAGCCTGGGGTTCACAGGTTCGGATCCCAGGCACAGACCTAGCACCACTGGTCAAGCCCTGTTGTGGTGGCATCCCACATAAAACAGAGGAAGATGACCAAGATGGCGGCCTGAGTAGTCTTCTTTGTCTCTCCCCCTTCAAATCTACAACTAATTGGACATTCATCGCTTAACAAAGGATATCCATATAGCATCTCAGGACGCCTGAGAGACCCGTGCTGCTATATATTGGAAGGCGGATGGACTTCCCCCCGGGAGGAGGTGGAGATAGGTGAAAACTCTCTGACCCTGACCCCCGAACAGCCTAGTACCTGCAAGTGGCTTTCTTCCAGCGGACGCCCCCAGAACATCGCCACACACCAAGGGCAGGAGTGTGGGCACACCAGAGGAGCGACGGTGGAAACAGGTGACCACAGCCCTACCTAAGCCCCCCACGATTACACCTAAGCCCAGGGGGAAACTCCAGGGTCCCACACCACTGGTGGCAGGGAAAGCCTCTACTCGCCATTAGCGGAGAGGCCCCGCCCAGCATCCACAACGCCAGGAGACTCCCGGAGAGAATCCCAAATGGGGCAGCAGCCCGCCAGCTGCCGCCGCCGGTCTCACAGACTGCAGCTGACGCCCGGATTGGGTATGGGGCTACCGGAGATCTCCTGGGAGAGGACTGGGGCTGGGTGGAGTTCCAATGGCCGGCTCCGTGGCCCAGGGGGAAACTCCAGGGTCCCATTCTGGTGGCAGGCAAAGCCTCTACTCACCATTAGCAGAGAGGCCCTGCCCAGCATCCAGAACGCTGGGAAGCTCCCAAAGAGAATCCCGAACGTGGCAGCAGCCCGCCAGCTGCTGCCACCGGTCCCACAGACCTCATTGTCACCCAGACGGGGCAAGGTGCACCCGGAGATTCTGTGGGAGTGGTCTGGGGCTGGGTGGAGTTCCAGCGGCCTGGCTCCGTGGCCCAGGGGGAAACTCTACAGTCTCACAGCAGCCTCAGCGAAAGCCTCTGCACAGCACTAGTAGAGAGGCCCTGCCCGGCAACAAGGCTGGAAGACCCTGGGACAAAAGTAGCATAGCTAGATGAGCTAACCACAGACTGCAGAAGATACCCATAGCTCTGCTGGGACCTGTAGTGGACGAGTGAGATTTTGTGGGCTCCGACAGTGACAGAGCTACAAATATAGGTGATCCTGCCCCTGGCTGATGGGAAAGCCCATAACACTGCTGCAGACCCTAAGTAGGGAGCACGTCTAGGTGGTCTGCAACAGTAGGCACCAGCAGCCTGAAGCCCCCTTGTGACTGCCCCCACAGCTGAAGAGGGACCCAACAGGACCACTGTGACTACGAGGAGGGGCCCAGGCCAAGTTAGCAACAGCTGACAGGGTTCCTGGTCGGTGCAGTGTAAACAGCTGCTCCCCCACCACACCAGTAGAAACAAGTGGAAGCAGTAACTAAACTCTATCTCTATGCGGAGGCACAAATATACACCATCAAGCAATATGAAAAAATATATTAAATCTCCAGAACAGAAGGAAAATGATAAATACCAAGAAAACAATCCCAAAGACAATGAAATATATAACCTAAATGACAATGACTTCAAAACAGCCATTATTAAAAAACTCAATGAGTTAAAAGAGAATTCAGATAGACAACTCAATGAGTTCAGGAGCTATGTCATAAAAGAGTTTGATACTATAAAGAAGAACCAAACAGAAATACTGGAAATGAAGAACACAATAGAGGAGATTAAGAAAAATCTGGATGCTCTGAAGAGTAGGGCTGATAATATGGAGGACAGAATTAGCAATTTGGAGGATAGAATATAGAAATGCTGCAGGCAGAGGAGGAGAGAGAACTAAGACTAGAAAGAAATGAAGAAACTCTCTGAGAATTATCTGACTCAATTAGGAGATGCAACATAAGGATTATAGGTATACCAGAGGGAGAAGAGAAGGAGAAGGGGGCAGAAACTTCTGCCTGTTCAAAGAAATAATAGCTGAGAACTTCCCAAACCTGGGGAGATAGATGGAACTTCATGTGACAGAAGCCAATAGATGTCCAAACTTTATCAATGCAAGAAGACCAACCCCAAGGCATATAGTAGTGAAGCTTGCAAATGTCAATGACAAAGAGAAAATACTAAGGGCAGCCAGGCAGAAGAAAATAACCTACAAAGGAACTCCCATAAGGCTATCAGCAGATTTCTCAGCAGAAACTTTACAGGCTAGAAGAGAGTGGAATGATATATTCAAAACTCTGAAGGACAAAAACCTGCAGCCAAGAATACTCTACCCAGCGAAAACATCCTTCAAATACGATGGAGAAATAAAAACTTTCCCAGATAAACAAAAATTAAGGGAGTTCATTGCCATAAAACCTTCTCTTCAAGAAATGCTCAGGAAAACCCTCATACCTGAAAAATCAAAAAAAGGAAAGGGGTTACAAAACCAAGAGCAAAGGAGATAAGTAGAAGGACAATAACAGAGGGTAGCAGCTCTCCATCAGAATAGGTTAGCAAAAGTTAAATAAAACATTAAAGATAAAAGGAAGGGAAACACCAAGAATAAATATAACCCCGTCATTTTAACCATAAAACTCACAACACAAGAAAGAAGAGGAAAAAAAAATCTGACAATAACAACCTAGAAGGGGAAGAGAAAAGGGATGGAAGGTTTTAATTTAAGGAAATAAGAGGCTATCAGAAAATGGACTACCTCATCTGAGATGTTTTATATCAACCATCTGGTAACCACTAAACAAATAACAAGAATAAAGACACAGATTACAAATAAGAAGAAACCCAATACAGAAATTTACATACCTGAATTAGTAATCCAAAAATCATGGGACGAGAAACAAAGGAAATGCAACAGAACTGGAAAACAAGAGATAAAATGGCAGCGGTAGGCCCCCACATTTCAATAAACACTCTAAATGTAAATGGATTGAACTCTCCAATCAAAAGACACAGAGTGGCAGGATGGATCAAAGAACAAGACCCAACAATATGCTGCCTCCAGGAAACACACCTCAGCCCCAAAGACAAACACAGACTCAGAGTGAAGGGATGGAGAACAATACTCCAAGCTAATAATGAACAAAAGAAAGCAGGTGTCACTATACTAATATCAGGCAAAGTAGACTTCAAAACAAAACAGATAAAGAAAGACAAAGAGGGACAGTATATAATGATAAAAGGGACACTCCACCAAGATGACATAACACTTATAAATATATACGCACCCAACACAGGAGCACCAAAATTTGTAAAGCAACTCTAACAGAACTAAAAGGAGACATCAACAACAATACAATAATAGTAGGGGACCTCAACACCCCATTAACACCAATGGATAGATCATCCAGACAGAAAATCAACAAGGAAATTATAGAATTAAATGAAAAATTAGACCAGATGGACTTAATAGATATATATAGAACACTTCATCCAAAAACAGCAGGTTACACATTCTTCTCAAGTGCGCACAGAACATATCTTGGGAAACAAAGCAAGCATCAATAAATACAAGAGAGTTGAAATAATATCAAACATCTTTTCCTACCATAATGCTATGAAATTAGAAATCAACTACAAGAATAAAGCAGGGAAAGGTGCAAAAATGTGGAGACTAAACAACATGCTACTGAACAAACAATGGATTATTGAAGAAATTAAAGAAGAAATCGAATATTATCTGGAGACAAATGAAAATGAAAACACGCCATACCAACTCATTTGGGACGCAGCAAAAGCAGTCCTAAGAGGGAAATTCATTGCAATACAGGCTCACCTCACTAAAAAAGAAAAATCTCACATAAGCAACCTCAAACGACACCTAACAGAATTAGAAAAAGAACAAAGCCCAAAGTCAGTAGAAGGAGGGAAATAATAAAAATTAGAGCAGAAATAAACGATATTGAAACAAAAAAGACAGTAGAAAGGATCAATGAAACAAAGAGTTGGTTCTTCAAAAAAATTAACAAAATCGACAAACCCTTAGCCAGACTCACTAAGAAAAAAAGAGAGAAATCTCAAATAAATAAAATTAGGAATGAGAGAGGAGAAATCACAATGGATACCAAAGAAATACAAGGGATCATAAGAGAATACTATGAAAAAACTATGTGCCAACAAATTGAACAACCTAGAAATAATGGACAAATTCCTAGACTCTTACAACCTCCCCAAACTGAATCAGGAAGAAATAGAGAATCTGAATAGACCAATCACAAGTAAAGAAATAGAAACAGTAATCAAAAACCTCCCCAAAAATAAGAATCCAGGACCAGACGGCTTCTCTGAATTCTACCAAACATTCAAAGAAGATTTAATACCTATCCTTCTCAAACTATGCCAGAAAATTGAGGAAGATGGAGCACTCCCTAACATATTCTATGAAGCCAACATCACTCTGATCCCCAAACCTGACAAGGACAACACAAAGAAGGAAAACTACAGGCCAATATCACTGATGAACATAGATGCAAAAATCCTCAACAAAATTCTGGCAAACCGAATACAGCAATACATCAAAAAGATTATACAGGGGCAGGCCCCGTGGCCGAGCAGTTAAGTTCGCGCACTCCGCTGCAGGTGGCCCAGTGCTTCGTAAGTTCGAATCCTGGGTGCGGACATCGCACTGCTCATCAAATCATGCTGAGGTGGCATCCCACATGCCACAACTAGAAGGACCCACAACTAAGAATATACAACTATGTACTGGGGGACTTTGGGGAGAAAAAGGAAGAAAATAAAATCTTTAAAAAAATTTTTAAAAAAAGATTATACACCATGATCAAGTGGGATTTATACCAGGGACACAGGGATGGTTCAACATCTGCAAGTCAATCAATGTGATACACTACATTAACAAAATGAGAAACAAAAACCACATGATCATCTCAATAGATGCAGAGAAAGCATTCAACAAGATCCAACATCAATTTATGATAAAAAACCCTCAATAAAATGGGTATAGAAGGAAAGTACCTCAACATAATAAAGGCCATATATGACAAACCCACAGCCAACATCATACTCAATGGACAAAAACTGAAAGCCATCCCTCTGAGAACAGGAACAAGACAACGGTGTCCACTTTCACCACTCCTATTCAACATAGTACTGGAGGTGTTGGCCAGAGCAATTCGGCAGGAAAAAGAAATAAAAGGAATCCAAATAGGCAATGAAGAAGTAAAACTCTCGCTGTTTGCAGACAACATGATCTTATATATAGAAAACCCCAAAGAATCCATAGGAAAACTATTAGAAACAATCAACAGCTACAGCAAAGTTGCAGGGTATAAAATCAACATACATAAATCAGTAGCATTTCTATACACTAACAATGAACTAACAGAAAAAGAACTCAAGAATGCAATCCCATTCACAATCGCAATGAAAAGAATAAAATACCTTGGGATAAATTTAACCAAGGAAGTGAAAGATTTATATAATGAAAACTACAAGACTTTCTTGAAAGAAATTGATGACTACATAAAGAGATGGAAAGACATTCCATGCACATGGATTGGAAGAATAAACAGAGTTAAAATATCCATACTACCTAAAGCAATCTACAGATTCAATGCTATCCCAATCAGAATCCCAAGAACATTCTTCACAGAAATTGAACAAAGAATCCTAAAATTCATATGGGGCAACAAAAGACCGCGAATTGCTAAAGCAATCCTGAGCAAGAAAAACAAAACCGGAGGAATCACAATCCCCGATTTCAAAACATACTACAAAGCTACAGTGATCAAAACAGCATGGTACTGGTACAAAAACAGGTCCACAGATCAGTGGAACAGAATTGAAAGCCCAGAGATAAAACCACACATCTATGGCCAGCTAATCTTCGACAAAGGAGCAGAGGGCCTACATTGGAGAAAAGAAAGTCTCTTCAACAAATGATGCTGGGAAAACTGGACAGCCACATGCAAAAGATTAAAAATTGACCATTCTTTTTCACCACACACCAAAATAAACTCTAAATGGATCAAAGACCTAAAGATTAGGCCTGAAACAATAAGTCTTCTGGAAGAGAATATAGGCAGTACACTCTTTGACATCAGTTTCAAAAGAATCTTTTCAGACACTATAACTCCTCAGTTGAGGGAAACAATAGAAAGAATAAACAAATGGGACTTCATCAGACTAAAGAGCTTCTTTAAGGCAAGGGAAAACAGGATAGAAACAAAAGAACAGCTCACTAATTGGGAAAAAATATTTACAAGCCACTTATCCGACAAAGGGTTAATCTCCATAATATACAAAGAACTCACACGGCTTAACAACAAAAAAACAAACAACCCGATCAAAAAATGGGCAGAGGACATGAACAGACATTTCTCAAAAGAAGATATGAATATGGCCAATAGACACATGAAAAGATGTTCATCATCGCTAATCATCAGGGAAATGCAAATCAAAACTACACTAAGATATCACCTTACACCCGTTAGATTGGCAAAAACATCCAAAACCAAGAACGACAAATGTTGGAGAGGTTGCAGAGAAAAAGGAACCCTCATACACTGTTGGTGGGAATGCAAAGTGGTACAGCCACTATGGAAAACAGTATGGAGATTTCTCAAAAAGTTAAAAATAGAAATATCCTATGACCCAGCCATCCCATTACTGGGTATCTATCCTAAGAACCTGATATCAGATATCTCAAGAGTCCGTTGCACCCCTATGTTCATCGCAGCATTATTTACAATAGCCAAGACGTGGAACCAACCTACATGCCCAGAAACTGATGATTGGATAAAGAAGATATGGTATATATACACAATGGAATACTACTCAGCCATAAAAAAAGACAAAATTGGCCCATTCGCAGCAACGTGGATGGACCTCGAGGGTATTATGTTAAGCGAAATAAGCCAGTCAGAGAAAGACGAACTCTACATGACTCCACTCATAGGTGGAAGTTAATATATTGACAAGGAGATCTGATCGGTGGTTACCAGGGAAAAGGGGGGGTGGGGGGAGGGCACAAAGGGGGAAGTGGTGTACCCACAACATGACTAACAATAATGTACAACTGAAATCTCACAAGGTTGTAATCTATCATAACATTAATAAAAAAAAATAAAAAATAAAAAATAAATAAATTTATTGAGCAATGAGTGATCTGAAGCCTGGAAGAGGTAATGGTAAAAAGCTTGGAGCTGAATTGCTTACAATGAAGTTTTCTAGCATGAGATAGAATATAGGTGGTTGCTGTGTGAGACCTTAAGTCCTTGCTCTGCAACTTGCAATCGGCATGACCTGGCATAGGTCATTCTCCGAACTTTTTTCCTCAACTGGAAAATGAAGATAAAGTGAAATGGTGTGGTTTAACTCACAGGGTTATGGTTAGGATCAAGGGTACAAATTAATGTGGAATGATTGAGCACGTTTAAGAGGCTGGCTAACCCACTGCTGAGGAAGGGGTGGGGCTCACGCCCCACGGTCTAGCTGAGCCTGAAGGAGAGGCCAAGCCTCACCAGACCTCCGCAGCCACCAGCGCAGAGCCTGTCCCAGGACCGGTGACGGCTAGCTCTGTGCTGGGACTTGTGACAGTGGTCAGGATGGAGGTCTGCTTGTGTGCCTGGACTCTTGTAGCAAGCTGGAGAAATAGCAAGGCTTCGTGTATGGCTGGTGTCACCCCAGATTTTACCTTTTGAGACCCAGGTGCCGATCTCTCTGTCTCCAGCAGTTGTATTCTCCTGGTTTGTACGATCCGCGTCCTTCCCGTTCCCTCTGTCTGTCCTCTCTTCTCTCACCTTAAAGGTTTTTCATTTTCAGTTTATTGATCTCATTCTTCCCTGTGGTGGGATATATAATGGGAAAAGGGGCTTTGAAGTAGCTACAGCCTAAGGGTGATCAGAGGAAGCTATAGGGCTGGACGCCTGGGTTCTCTCCCTTTGTTTTAGAAGGAACCAGAGCCTGCTACTCTTGATGGCTGGTGGGCTGGAGGTGGGGGTGAAGAGGTAGCTTCCAGCTCCAGGTGGAGAATTACCGGGCCCAATCTAAAGGGTAGAACGCTCCGGGGCAGGCCTGGGAGTGAGTTATGGTGCAGGTTTTTCGGCCCCCGTCTCTTTTTCTCAGAGGCTGAGGGAAGGGAAAAAGCCAACTGCCCACCCCTCTCTTTGTTTGTCTTGTCTAATTTAACTTATGTTATTTATCAAAAAGACAGGTTATTTGGAAAGCCAGATGGACCCAGGCAAAAATCATCTGGGTTTTCCAAACGTGAAAAATTAGGTTCTGGGGGGCCCAGGAGGAAAGGCAAGCGCGCGCGTGTGTGTGTGTGTGTGTGTGTGTGTGTGTGTGGTTGGGAGGGGGCGAGGAGTATTGAGGGTACTTTAAGTCTCTGTACTCAGACCCAGAAATTGCTCCACGACATCCCCGCTCCCTCCGCTCCCTCTTTTTCCTTCAAGTCCTTTATGATTAGAATCTAAATGGGCAAACTAAGATCTTTATGTTGGTGCCTGGGAGTGCTGAAAGATGTAATTGGCCGAGGATGAGAACATATCAGGGCTGCAGCAGACCAGCCGCTCACACTTTCTCCATCTCTCCTGCCCTCGCCCCCTCCCACAGAGCTGGTGGGTTAGCGAGAGGTACAGGGTACAGAGAGGTGTCTGGAGCAGAAACCTCCGCTTCTTGTCCCTTCAAGGTTAATATCCCCAGACAATCACAACAGATACGGAAGTTAGACATTAGGGGAAGAACTTACCCTTTCATGACTTTCTGATGATCCGATGGCCAAAGAACCCTGGGGATTGAAGGTTGTGTACCTCTTAAATACCCAGGGAAAGAGTAAGCTCTAGCTATAACCAGGGATTTTTAAAGCTTGTTGTTCTGTTACCTCTGGGCAGCATTATTAGGAAGGAACTGGAGCGGGAGGCTTCGGAGGCATGACTCTTGGCTGCAACAGAGGAAGTGCTCTGACTGAAAGCAGAGAAAGCCATCTCTCTACATACATACATCGAGACACACGGACCAGAGCCAAGACCCTTTCTGGCCTGAAGAATCTTTGGCAGCAGCCATAGCACTTGTCCCATTGTGAATGTCATTTTTTTAAAGTGTCATTGGACTGTGAAAGCCACTTAATAACTTGATCTCATCTGAATAATCTGATTTAATACTAGCTCCACAGTTGCGAGGATTAAAGAAAAAAACATTTGTAGAGTGTCTGCCTCCAGGCCTAGCACACAGTAAACCTCAGTGAGTGCTTGTGAATGAGTGAACCCATGAATGTGAGCATTAAGACGCCCCTGACCATTTCAAAGGTCAGTGTATAACAGTTCCAATAACAGACTTGTGGGCTGTCCCATTGAGCCCGGAGCCTGAGGCGTGATCTAACCCTGCCATTCATTTCACACGTGTTTAATGAGTATCTGTGGTGTGTGGGGCAGACCCTGTGAGGCACCACCCCATTTCCCTTCCACGGAGGCCTTGTTGGCTCAGCTGCTGGGAGCTCTGTCTGCAGACAGCCTTTAGGGAGGGGATTGCCTCGGCTGCAGAGAACACCTTGCCCAAGGTCATGCCCCTATCCAGCACAGCCCACATCCAATGACAGGAGGAGTATAAAGGCCTGGCCCTCTCAGCTCATTTGGGGACAATTCTGAAGGACCATTTTAGCTTCAGAGCTCCCCCAGGGGTTGACTGAGGCTTTCCTGGGCCTGTATGGCAGTTCAGCTTCTTTCCTCTTCCTTCCACAGACGTGGATCCCAAGGGCAATTCTTTTTTTTTTTTTTTTTTAATTTATTTTTTTTATTGAGTTAATGATAGGTTACAGTCTTGTGAAATTTCCGTTGTACATTATTGTCTGTCAGTCGTGTTGTAGGTGCACCCCTTTACCCTTTGTGCCCACCCCCCACCCCACTTTCCCCACGGGCAATTCTTAATAAACATCCTGCATGCTAAATTGTCTGAGTCTGCTTCCTGGGAAGTCTAGCCTGCGAATGTGCTAGTCCTGGTGGCCAAGGCTTTAGGACAGGAAAGGGCAGACTTGCAGTTGCCAGCATTTGTTTCCAGCGTTGGAGGTGTCGGTGCTGTCTTTTCATGCCCACCAGAGGGCAGCAGCTTCCTAGCAACCTGCCCTCCTGAGATTGAGCAGAGTGGGCTTGGGGCCTTTCCAGGTCCCCCTCTGACCTCCCACCACCAGTATGCAGTATTAGGCAGGGTCATCTCCCTTAGTGTGTCCACCCTCCTATCCAACGGAAGAAAACTTTCCGAAACTGTCTAGGCCTTAGTTTTGTCACTCTACAGCCCTCCCTCCTGCCCCAGCACAGAAGGCCAATTTGTCTTCCTACGGCAACCCCTACCCCTCCTCAGCTGGGCAAACAACCCCCCTCCCAGGATCTCCCACCTCTCCCCACGTACCACACACAATAGATTTGTTTTCTGTGTGACAAGGTAATTATGAGCTTGGGGCCAGGAGGCCCAGGGGCCAGTCTGAGGATGGTCACTTCAATCTGGTTCTCCCTGTTCCGCTACCGTTATTGATTTTCAGTTTTATTTATTATGATGATTTTTCGTGTGATCTGGCCCTAGTGACATGAGGTACGGAGGCGAGAGGGCAAGAGCAAATTTATTCTTGTGACAGTTTACCTTCTTGAAACCACCTAACCACCCAACATTTTTTTTTTTAGCTACTGGTTTTAGTATCTTTATTTACCTGTCTTCATTCTTTCCTCTAATCCCCAAAGTTCTCCCAAAGATTATTCCAAGAATCGGAGCCAGATGTGGCTAGAGGATGGAAGCTGGGGAGAGGAATGAGGACAGCAAATAAAGCACCTTTTGTTAGCAGCCATTAACCCCTCCAGCAAGCATTTATTGCATCCTGTGACTGGTCAGTTATTTCCAGGCTAGCTCCAACTGCCTGCTTCTTTCTCAGCCCTTCCCCAGGGCAGTCCTGAGACAGGCCAAGCTGTGCGCCTTTTTTTTTTTTCTGCATCAGTTTCTCTGGCTGTGAAAGGGGTGACAGGACAACCTGACCAGGAAGCTTTCAGAGTGTGATTGAGACTGGGTGGAGCCGATTCAAAGAGCACGCCTGCCTGACCTTCTCCGTCCAGTACTCTACTTCCTTATGGGGAAGAGGAAGGGCAGGCTTTAGGCAATAAATTACAAGTGGGAGGGGGGGCTCCAAACCGTGGGGACTGCCTGATTGCCGTGGGAATCAGCTGAGGCCAAGGGCGATTTGTGGGGCCACGTTCCCCCAGCCTGTTTTCTCTGTGTGTGCCAGGAGAATGAATAAATCATTGTTGGGGGCGGGGGGGGGGGGGGGATGCAGCTGCCGGGCTCCTCCCCTCGGCACATGCCCCGACTCCAGCTCCTCCATTGAGGGCTGCTGGAGCAGAGCAGTTTATACACCCAGCTCCCCAAATCCTATTGAGGCCTCCCCCTCTGCACGAGCCACCGGCTCCAAGCGCATTCAGCCTGGCCCTTTGTGCTGGGGGTTAAGTGGTTACATGTGGGGGGCACCCAGAAAGGACCTGTCAGGCCCTGAAAGGCTGTGCTGATACTGTGCCCGCCTACTGATGAATGGGGTGGGTGGAGGAGAGGTGGGCGGCCAGAGGGTGGGGTAGGGGAGAGGGCATGGGGATTATGGAGCCCACAGAGGCAGCTGCTAGGAAGGGGGTGGAACAGGCACCCCCTTCTCACTCCTCCTTCAGATCATCTTCTCTAGCTCGCTCCCTCTGTTGTGGGCTCTGGGCCGTTGGATTTAGCTTCTCTGGGCTCCTGATGATAGAGGGGTTTGGGAGAGGCCATTTCACTTGGGTGCATTGGGAAGGAAGAGTCTAGACTACCTTTTATTCTTCCAGCAGCTCCAAAACACCCCTCAATTTCTCCTTTTTCCCTACGGGGTCAGGAGGGAGGGTGAGTTGGGGGCAGAAATTCATCTCCCGGGCTCATGTGGTACAGTGGATTTGAAACTGTGCCCCACTGAGCTTTCAAATCTCCCTGGGAACCCTCTCAGGGGCCGTTTAGGGTGGAGGGTTCAGGGGAGGGGAGATCTCAAACTGGGTGTGTTACAAAGATTTTGTTTGAAAAAAACGATTCCAAAGCTTAAAAAAAAAATGCTTTAAAATTCCAGATTTGATGTACTTCCCCCTCATTTTACAGCTGAGAAAACAGCCATATTGGGGGTGGGGAATGGACATGTCTTCCCTAAGGGGATCACACAGCAATTTCTTGATAAACTAGAGTGGCACTTTACCTTTAAGAGGCAGTGGAGAAATGGATGAACAAAACAACTAGGTCACCAGCTTCCTGGGCCTTCCTTTCCTGAGATGAGCTAATTCTGGGGAACAATTTTCCTTCTAATCTGCCTTAAGGGCTCTTTGGTATGTCAAAGGTCCTCCAGGGCTGAACCTGGTGTTGGGAGCCCAAGGAACAATGTTCACAATTATAAAGTTACTTAACAATGTTAAGGCATATTATTTTTATTTAACCTAAAAAGGTTAAAATGATTTGATTTGCCTAAGTTCGCAAAGCCATGTGGGGAAGTTGACAGATGATGCAAGCTCAGGAAAAGAGAAGAAAGCAGGACACAATGTAGCTTGTACTCCAGAACTGAGGCCTGTGCTTTGTTCTGATGTGGAACTTTTGGGGGCTTCCTCAGTTATTTCCCGGCTGCCCACAGGATGAAGCCCAAGCTCCTTGGAATGGGTCAAGGCCTTTCACAACTAGGCCAATTTTATCCTCCAGGCTCATCTTCTGCCTCCATTGCCCCCCAAGCTCCAGCCATGCTGGCCTCCTCTGTGTTGTCTGAACACACACATGGCATATGGTCTCCTCTGCCTTCTGCTTTCTCTTGGTGAGCTTCTATTCATCCTTCAAAGCCTGGCTCAAATATCACCTCTGTGAAGCCTTTCCTTCCCCTCTTTTGTGCACATTACTTTTGCCTTCTAGCTCTTTTGCAGGGGCTGGTCACATTGTATAGCCCACGCTTGTCTATTTCCCTTTCTAAACAGGGAGCTCCCCAAGGCCACCACCAGTTCTGATTCTGCTCTGAATCCCCAGTATAGTACCCGGCACAGAGTAAGCACTCTGTTACTGTGTGCTGAATGTGAATGAATGGATGGCAGCGCACAAGGTCTTTGAGATTGAAACACCTTGGTCTACCATCCCTTTCTTCCCAGGAGCACCGATATTGAAAAATTACTCACCCATAGAGGAACTCTGATGCCTGTCCTATTTCCTGGAGTAGCAATTCCTCTCATCTTCCCTTGTCTCCTTGCCTGACACCCCAGGCCTCCAAGGCCTGGATCTGACTGCTCACCGCTAGCCTCTCTTGGCCATCTGTCTTCTTGCCAAGATATCTCCTCACTGCCCACTGCAGGACCTTCATGATGGGCTGGCCTGCTGCAGAGCCCTATTCGGGCTGATACTAGCCATCCCTGGTGATTTCTGTGTCCCTGCCAAGTAAGTCCCTGCAATCTATGTAGCTGGGTGGATACAGCCACAAACACCCCTTCACCGGGGGTGACTGATTCCCTGGCACCCTGACCGAGGAAACTTCTGGTGAATGAAGAACAGACATCTGTACACCTGCTTGTCTGTGGTCATGCAGACACAGGCACCCCTGCCTTCCTGGGGTTTTTGTTCTCCAGGCTCCCAGTTCTCTGAAAATTATGAAATCGCCAGGACCACTGTCTGAGCACTTACTGCATTAAATACACAGTTCTAGAGAATCCCACACGACATTACCCTTGACTAAGAAAAGAGAGGCTACAGACTGATGCCCTGTAAGTCACTTTACTTATTAGGTGGAGAGGTGGTATTATGTTATTTAGAAACAACTAACTTTATAGAACAATGGGATGACCAGTTGATGACTCATTCATGCCAGGTTGTGTGCTGCCCTGCAAGGTACAAGATAGGCTTTAAATCAACAATCAATATATAATTGTCTTTTGTAGCCAGAATACACATGAAGAGGTAGACGCGGGTGTGGCACATTATGGGATTGTACCTAATTACTTTCTCAAAGAGTTTGCTTCCCGTCTCTGACATTCTAGGTTCTGCAGGTCAGGAGGTTTTAGCATCTAGGGAGGAATGTTTCTAATCAGGGAACATAAGATGATTCTGCTGCATTCCAGGCGCTCCTCATTATACTAGAGGAATAGAAGAAAGGAGGTCACAGTGTAGGCTGGACTGATAATGGATATCAAGAGGAAATAGAGTTGCTACTACTTACTGAGGGCTGAGAGGTGCGTGAGTGGGACCCAGGGGACCCCTGCATCACCACCGTGTGCTCTTGTATTAATCAGGATTCTTTTGATTGCTAGTCAAAGAAATTCCACTCAAGTTGGGCTTGGAAAAATCAGGGCCTTATTGGAAGGTACACAAAGGCCTCGGGAAACGGCCTGGAACATCACCAGGACTTCTGTCTTTTGTCTCTGTGTCTGTGTGTCAGCATCATTTTCTTCTACTACAAACTGATTTCCACTTGGCAGGGAATGTGATTGCTACAGCCCTAGGCTCACGTCTTCCCTTAATTTTATTTCAGAAAGTCCCAGAGAAGGACTCTGACTCACCTGGAGTGGAGTTCCTATCCCTGGACTCATCAGGCTCTCGTTTGGAGACAGAGCCGGAAGGAGGGGTGGGAGGAGCTGCTCTGGGCCCACCAATTAGATGCCTTTGTGGCTGTAAGACACAAGAAGACCTGCATAACTCTAGCCCACCAAAGCCCAGAGCCTTCAGGAGTGAGGATCTGGGTCAGCTCCTGAGGAAGAAAACTCTGGCTAACGGCAAGTGGGACTTGCAGTGGATAATGGAAGACTAGTTAGGCCCTAGGACCTGATGGAGGAATGGGACTGAGGTCTCCACCTGCGTATTCTTAGCTGGGGGAGTGGCCAGAGTTTGAGTTACTTCTGCCTTCACCCTTTTATTTCCATTTCCCTCTTAAAATAGGAGTTGTAATAATAATAAAGTGGTTTTTTTCTCTTCCATTCCCCATATTTTTGTATATAGGATTTGTTGGTGTGATGGAATTTGCCTCAGTCTCTAGGTTGCAGAATGGACATTGGAATCAAGTTGGGACTAGAAGAGGATGTCTCATCACGCAGATCACGGACTTGAATTCTTCCTCATTAAAAAAGAAAGCAAAAGAAAGGGAGGCGGGAAAAAGACAGGGGTATTTCTAACGTCTTAGGATTCAAAGATGAATCCATATGAGTTTTGCTTTGTTTTTAACGGGGGGAGGCCATGAGGAAGGGGTAGCCAATTGCTTGGTTTGCTCAATAAAGTAGGGGGTATGGAAGGGACTTCCTGGGATCTCATGTCCCTAAAGGCTAAATTTGTCCCAGTCTTCTTCCTGGGGCTGTCTCTAAGCAGAACTTCATCTAAGAAGCCTTAACTTCCCTAACACCAGCTAGTGCTTTTTGGTTTTATGGTTAATGTTAGCAATTACTCCATTCTTTTTTATTCAAACTGAGTCCCCACTCCCTACACATTCCCCCCCTCCCCGCCCCAGAAGGAAGGGAGTGAGAGGATCAGACTTCATTAAGTAGAAACTGCACAGCTCACAGAAGAGCTCACTGCACAGGCGGCATGAAGGGGTACTCTGCCCTGCCTGGAGGAAGCCACCCAGACCAGGGTACAGGCCATTAGCTCGAGCTCTGTCCCAGAGGGGATTTTCTTTCTTCTGTTGAAACACAGCTTTCATTAAATGACTTGAATGAAATAAGCACAAAATGAATATATAATTTCAAATTGTGATACATGCTATGAAGAAAAGAAACAACGAGGGATAATACAAAAGGGGGAACTAATCTGGGTCTAGGAAGTCGGAGAAGGTTTATCTGAGAAGGGATCTGAAATAGGAGTAAATCGGGAGAGGGAAGAGAATTTTAGAAGGAACAGTGTGTGCAAAAGCCTCACGGCAGAAAGGAGTGTGAGGCCCAATTGCAGCGACGGTGGGCAAAAGGATGAAGCTGGAGAGGTAGGCAGGGCTGGATGCTCAGAGCCCTGGGGCTGCTGCTTTAAAGATTTACGCCGCAGTGGGGAAGCCGTTGAAGGGCTTTAAGCAGGAGGGTGGAACACGATCAGAATTTCATCTTGAAAACGCCACTGTATCTGCGGTGAGGCAAACCGATCGGAGGGGCCCGGCGACTCCTATTAGGAGATAAAACCGGACGTGCACGGGCTCGGTCAAGGTTGCGGAAGGCAGGGGAGGCGGTTCCGGCGCTTCGACCTCGCGCGCTGCTCCGCGGAAACCCGAACCTGCCCACGTGGGTCGCGCCGCCCGCCCCGCCCCGCCGCGCCGACGCCGCCCGACTCCGCAGGCCCGGCCTGGGGCTGGGCGCACCGCCCCGATCCCCGCATCCCGCGCCCCGGCCCGCGCGTGCGCCCAGGCCGAGGGAGCACCCCCCGCCTCCAGCCTCGAGGGACGAGTTCCCGCCGCGGGGCCGGCGGAACGAGAGCCAGCCGCGCCGGGCGGGCGCCTCCAGGCCGTGAGTCGGAGCCGGAGCGGGAGGGCTTGGGGTCCAGCCGCTGGGGTGGGGTGGGGTGGGGGGGAGTGGCAGCCTCTGCCCAGCTGCCTCCTTTGGGAAGATTAGGGAAGGATGATCTCCATCCTCTGTCTCCTGAGGGTGGTCTCCCTCTCCCGCAAAGCTAGGCGGGAAGGGAGGCCCCTCCCGCCATCCTTACAGAGCCGCTTTTCCCCCACCCCGGCAAATTGCGGATTAGCTTGGAGAGAAGCCTGATCCGGGGGCGTCTGGGTTCCCATTTTACGGCCTCTGAGAACCGGGTTATCTTTGGTACCATGTCCGCTGCATCCCAGCTTCCTTCATGGCCCCGCCCAAGTTTAGGAAAAAGAAAACATTTGGGCGGGGAAGATCTCCAGGCACCTTGCTTAGCAGGATGGGAGTGCGTTGGTTACACAGGGGCTGTCCCCACACCATTCCCCCCAGGACTTCCACCCACTACTGGAAGTGGGGAGGGCTCCTGCCACCTCTACTAATGCTATCTCAGGCTCTCACAGATCCCCAGTTTTTCTAATTCTAGTCATATGTGGTCAGTAGAAACCTCTTGTCAGTTCAAGCCCTAATTTGGGTAGAAGCTGGCTATTGGGGAGGAAAGAATAGTGTGCTGTGCCTTCCCTCCAGGGCCTCAGGATGGAGCAAGCTAGGGGCAGAGACACAAGATAGCAGATAAAGAGGGAAGGACGCAAGGTCAGGAGAGAGGCTTGTCAGTGGGGGGAGGGGCTTCCCTGGGGCAGAGGAGGGAACTGAACCCAGTTCTTCCAGCCCTGGGCAGCCAGCAGTAGCCTCCTGCTGCTGTTGGCCCCATTTTCCTGAGCATAGGTTATCCCACTGCAGTCCCTCACCCCCATTCACTCATCAGGTATGTACTGACACCTGCTTAGCGCCAGGCTCCGTGCTGGCTCCAGGGAATGTGACGGAGGACGTACAGAGGAGTTCCATGTCTAGTCAGGGAGCCAGATTTATAAGATGCTATTATAAGATAGTTTTAAAAAAAAGCAAAACAGTTGAATGGACATCTACTGACTGTCTACTATATGCCAAGGACAGGAAACAAACGTGGATAAGATAGTGCGTCCCCAGGGTGGTGGGGACCCAGAGGAAGGCCTGCTTAACTGTTTGTGTGTATTGGGACAGTGGGGAGAATATCAGGATGGCTTCAGAGAGGTGGGGGTGTTAGAGCTGAGTTTTGAGGTACAAAAAGGAATTTGCTGGGTGCAGAAGGGAGGACCTTAGAGGGGAGAGGAGAGGTAGGATATTTTAGGCCAAGGGATTGTGTGCAGAGAATAATGGTGTGTTTTGAGATCTCTGAGCAGTTTGGTGTGGCACGAGGGGCAGAGTGGCAAGAGGCAAGTCTGGAGGGGTGAGCAGAGGCCAGAGGAAGCACAGCCTTGAGGCCATGGAGAGGTTTAGCAGGAGTTGAGGGAAGGCCCTCGGAGCTGTGAGAAATCAACTGTATGTTTTTAACTGGAGGCAGAGAGATCAGTGAAAAGGCTGTAGTGGTCAGTAATCCAGGTAAGAAATGGCCTGAACCAAGTGAAAGGAGTGGACATGTGTGTACATACACACACAGAGGTTTTTAGGAGGAAGAATCGTCGGAATTTGGTGGCCAGTGAGATGGGGGAAGGAAGCAGGGTGAGGACCTGTGGTTGGTTGCAGAATTGGAGAGCGGTTGGATCTGGGCTGGAGACAGAGCTGAGAGTCATCGACACATGATGGTTCTTGAAGCTGCAGCAGAGGATGGGGTCATCTGGGGAGAAGTGCATAGAATGAGAAGACAGCCTGCCTCAGAGGGCTGAGGGAAAACTCGGTGCAGGCGACTGAGAATCCACAGTCAGAGAGGGAGGAGGAAACCCACGAAGGGAGGTGTTAGCGGAGTCAAGGGAAAGGGACTGAGGAGTGGCCAGGCTCTCACTTGCTGCCTGGTCCCTGCAGCTAGATCGCCACGGCTTGAGGTGCACCACCATGTCCTGCTCTGACTCATTCTTCTGCTTCCCCTGTACAGACCAGATGTTCGCCATGCAGCCAGGGCTAGCCGAGGGGGGCCAGAACCTGGGGGGCCCACCCCCTGGAGTATGTCCCCCCGAGCTCCAACCGGACAGCAACTCCAACTTCATGGCAAGCGCCAAGGATGCCAATGAGAATTGGCATGGGATGCCAGGCCAAGGGGAGCCCATCCTGATGAGGAGCTCCTCCGAGTTGCCCTCTGACAACCAGGCCTTCCGGGCCTCTGGACTCTCCGAGGGGGAGGTCCGCAGCCCACCGGAGGGGGCAGAGATCCCTGGAGCTGAGCCTGAGAAGATGGGTGATACTGGCACAGTTTGCTCCCCTTTGGAAGACAACGGCTATGCCAGCAGCTCCCTGAGCATCGACAGCCCTAGCAGCAGCCCTGAGCCTGCTTGTGGGACCCCTCGAGGCCCTGGCCCTTCAGATCCCCTTCTGCCCTCGGTGGCCCAGGCCGTGCAGCAGCTGCAGGCTCAAGAGCGCTACAAAGAGCAGGAGAAAGAGAAGCACCACGTGCACTTGGTGATGTACCGTCGCCTGGCCCTGCTCCAGTGGATCCGGGGCCTGCAGCATCAGTTGGTTGACCAGCAGGCCCGTCTGCAGGAGAGCTTTGACACCATCCTAGTCAACCGAAAGGAGCTCATCCGCTGTCTCCAACAGAGGGCAGCACCATCTAGGCCCCAGGACCAGGGCTAAGGGTGTACCTCCACAGGGGTGCAAGGGTATATGTATATATTTGCACGCATGTGTGCGGTTGTGCACAAGTAAGTACATGATTCTTCGCTGATATGAGTGCAGGTAAGCGTGAGTTTATATGTGCCAACATGTAGGCAGGTATGTGCAAGCATTTGTGAAGCAGCACTTGTGTATCAGCTTGTGTGTGCACACGAGCTAACTTAGCTGCACACCTATACGAGTATGTAAGAGGGAGCATACGTATATGTGTAACGTGTGGAAGAGTGAGTCAATTTGTATATGCACGTGTGGACAGGTACCCAACAGTGTGTGTATATGTGCATGAGTAAGGATGTCTGTGCAAAAGATGTGTGTACATATGAGTGAGTGAGCAGGCTTGTAGTGGGCGTATGTGAGTGAGCCCTTGTGTGTACAGGCCTATGTGCGGGGGTGCACGTGTGCAGGTGCAGGCATGGGAAGTGTATATTAGGAGCATGTATATTTTCAGGCAGACTCACAAGCAGATGTGTGTAAATAGATATTCAATCGCATGTGCGGGGCATCCATCCACACCCTGGGTTACCCATGACCTACCCTAGCCTTTTTCTCCATAGAAGAAAGAGGGCTCCCTGGAGAGAGAGGGCTAGCCTGCTGTCCTTTATCTGAGGGTTGTGACTGATTCATTTTCCTGGGATTTCCCAGGCCACCTCTCCTTCTCCCTTCCCCTCCTCCCAGACCTCACTCTGCTAAGCTGTTGTCCCTGATGGTGGATTTGCTGCAGGAAGTTTGGTGGCTGCTCTGATCTGCTGTGGCTTTTTGGCTGCGTTTTTGCCAGGGCAATTGGTAGAGAATTAGTATCAGGGAGGGGAGCTGGGGGTGGTGATTGACACCATGGCAGGGGTGGGGGCAGGGTCAGAGAAGATGGGGGACTGTCCCTCTTGAACTCTGCCTTTGGGCACCTGGGAGATGGGGATGAGGGAGATGACAATTGCAGAACCCTGTGAAGAATAGAAGAATTCTACAATATCAGTTCCCAAACAAACCACGCCTCTCCGCTGCAGACCAAGTCAAATGGTTGCAAACCATGCTGACTTAAGCTTCTGATGAAATGGAATGTGCTAATATAATGTTATATGGCAATTGTACCTCAATAAAAAGTTTTTTTAAAAAAGAAAAGCAATGTGTGCTTATAAGTTTGCAAGGAATGGATGAGGTGTTCCAAGGCCTTGGGGAAAAATCTCACTTCCCTCTCTAGGCTTCCTCTCTGCTTTAAGCAACACTGGATGTTGAATTAGTTTGGTCCATTTCCCTGAAATCAGACTGTCCAGGCCAGGAGGAACCACCGTTCTGCTTCCAGGGTGGGCAGGAGGCAGTGTCAGCCCAGCCTCTGGAAGCTCTTAGGATGCTGGGTCATACCCACTTCTGTCACCACATGGCCCTTTAAATGGGGGTTGACAGGCTCCAGCAGAGGCTCCATGAGGTAGAGGGCAGGTGGGTTCTGGGCAGAACCAAGGTCTAAAGTAGCTGAGCTCTCTGCCTTGCTTCTGGGAGCCAAGAGGATGCAAGATCCTGATGGGTGAGTAGTGGCCTGGAGGTCACGACGCTGCCTCTGGCCCTCATCTCCCTATCTGCAAAATGTGGGGCTTTGGGGCCGGCCCAGTGGCGCAGTGGTTAAGTTCGCACATTCCAGTTCTCAGCAGCCAGGGGATCGCCGGTTCGGAACCCAGATGCAGACATGGCACTGCTTGGCAAAAGCCATGCTGTGGTAGGCGTCCCACCTATAAAGTAGAGGAAGATGGACATGGATGTTAGCTCAGGGCCAGTCTTCCTCAGCAAAAAGAGGAGGATTGGCAGTAGTTAGCTCAGGGTTAATTTTCCTAAAAAAAAAAAAAAAAAGTGGGGCCTCTTTCTGACAATCTCTAAGAGTTCCATCCCTGATGGTGGGTGGCTGAAAGGTGTAGGGAGTGAGTCTGAAGCAATGGCCCTGGGGACTCGGTGTCCTAGCCCTTGCATGCTGAGTGTGAACCTGGCCTCTGGACCAACCCAGGATGAATATACTGGGACAGAGAAATGCAGTTCCTGAGTTTGTGTTTTTATTCTGCCTGGTGTCTGGTGGCCTCTTTTCCACACCGGCTGAGCTCCCCTTTTGAGCAGGGTTCTGGGTTGGGAGCTGGGGTAGGGGGGGAAGACCCTGGGGAGGAGGAATTCTGCCTGCAATGGCTGGCAGTCTGATGGAGGGGAGGTCTCTCCTCAGGGGCCTCTCAGTCTGACAGGAGAGACTTGGCCCCTGCCCGAGAGCCCCATATGGGACTGTCCTTGTCCTTGCACCTTTGGGCCTGAAAGGGGGGCAGCGGTTGTGAGGGACACATGCTCCTGTCCCCGCATCCAACATGCACAAACACACTTACATACTCAACCCTGTCCTAGAGCCACCGCTCCGCTGAAGGGGGTCCCAAGTGCAAGACTGAGTTAGGGTCCTTAGATCGGTCTGACACGAATGTAGTTAGAATACGTGTACATGGCTTCAGATACTTGTGGATGCCAATCTAGACTAGATCTATTTTACATTAGTTTGATGATTTATTAATTTCTCAAAAATTCGTTACTTTTATAAAGTATTAGTTACCTATTGCTGCATAACAAATTGCCCTAAAACTTAGTGACTTAAAACCACACCCATTTGTTGTCTCCCTATTCCTGTAGGTCAGGAATCTCTCGCAAGGCTGCAATCATTCCAGGGTCCACAGTCACATTTGTTGGGAACATTCAGTTCCTCAAGGGCTGTTGGCTGGGGGTTGCCTTCAGTTCCTTGCCACGTGGGCCATTCCAACATGGCACCTTGCTTCATCAAAGCATGCAAGCCGAGAAAGTCACAGAGTACTAGCAAGACGGAAGTCACAATTTCCTGCAACCTAGTCACAAGAGTGACATCCATCCCCTCAATGTTCCTATATTCTATTGGTTAGAAGCCAGTTACTCAAAGGGAAGGTATTACACAAGGTTCTAAGTACCAGGAGGCAGGGATCACCGGAGGATCTTAGAGGCTGCCAACCACAGAAGGTATATTTTGGTTGATTAAATAAAGTCATGGTTTTTTTTTAATCCTTTTTTTTTTGGTGAGGAAGATTGGCCCTGAGCTAACATCTGTTGCCAATCTTCCTCTTTTTTTTCCTCCCCAAAGACCCAGTACATAGCTGTATATCCTAGTTGTAAGTCATTCTAGTTCTTTTTTGTGTGTGTGAGGAAGATTAGCCCTGAGCTAACATCTGCTGCCAATCCTCCTCTTTTTGCTGAAGAAGACTGGCCCTGAGCAACATCTGTGCCCATCTTCCTCCATTTTATGTGTGGGACGCCTGTCACAGCATGCCTCAATAAGCGGTGCATAGGTCCGCGCCCAGGATCCAAACCAACAAACCCTGGGCCACCAAAGTGGAGTGCTCAAACTTAACTACTGTGCCACTGGGCCAGCCCCCCATTCTAGTTCTTCCATGTGGGATGCCACCACAGCATGGTCTGATGAGCAGTGCACAGGTCCACGCCAAGGATCTAAACCAGCAAACCCTGGGGCACTGAAATGGAGTACACAAACTTAACCACTTGGCCATGGGGCTGGCCCAAGTCATATTTTCTTGTTTTTTTTTTCTCCTGAGGAAGATTTGCCCTGAGCTAACATCTGTTGCCAATCTTCCTCTTTTTTTGCTTGAGGAGATAAGCCCTGAGCTAACATCTGTGCCAGTCTTCCTCTATTTTATATATGGGTGGCCACCACAGCATGGCTGAAGAATGGTGTAGGTCTGTGCCCAGGATCTGAACCCACAATCCCGGGCTGCTGAAATGGAGTGCGCCAAACCCAACCACTACACCATGGGGCCAGCCCTGTTGATCATTTTTTAATTACGCAAATAAAAATTCTATTCTACTTATAATTGAAACATTTCAGAGAAACGTAATGTCCCCTTTTATCCCTTCCCAACAAGGTATATATATTTTAAACCTCGCAAAGTATACTTCTCACTGTAACAGTCATTGACCCAGAACATTAATAATTCTTGCTGTCTCTACATTTGACATTGAAATAGAAACAATACTGAACCAGTTTTAACAAACTCCCCTTATTAAGTGTTGTTCCAGCAAAGGGCTATAGCTAAATTCGAATAACTTTAACCATGGAGATTTCTAACAAGGTGACAATATTCAAGCTCTCGGAGCACAAGAGGGTGAATTTCCAGAAGGGGCCCCTTTCCTGAATGTGTGAAGGCTCTTCTAGAACAACCAGTGGTTAAGAGCACAGACTCTGAAGCCAGAGCCCCAGTTTGGATGTTGTCACCGTTGCTTCCTGTCTCTGTGACCTTGGACCAGTCAACTTCTCTGTCCCTCAGTTTCCTCACCTTGAAGTGGAGACAACAGTAGTAACTACCTCATAGGGTTGCTGGAAGAATTGAATATATAATATGCAAAATACTTAGAACTGTACCTGGCACATAGTAAACCCCATTAATGAAAGTTACGATTTATTATTATAAACAGTGCTTTTGTGATGCACATTTAACTTTTTCATAGAAAAACAAATTTTTCCTTTAGGAATTTGAATCTAAAATTTGAAAGGCACGGGTCCTGCCTGGTGGCTCAGCAATGAAGTGCGCATGATCTGCTTCGGAGGCCCTGGGTTCCCCGGTTTGGATGCCGGGTGCAGACATGGCACCAACCAGCAAGCCATGCTGAGGTAGGCGTCCCACATATAAAGTAGAGGAAGGTGGGCATGGATGTTAGCTCAGGGCCAGTATTCCTCAGCAAAAAGAGGAGGATTGGCAGCAGATGTTAGCTCAGGGCTAGTATTCCTCAAAAAAAAAAAAAAAAAAAAAAATTGAAAGGCATCTTAAAAAAAACAAAAGCTTTTTAAAAATAAAGCTGCCTAATATTCCTCTCCACAAAAGAGCTTTCTGAGCTGAGAAGGAGATGAAACCAGACCAAGGACCAGTGTGATGAATTTTATGTTTATAGGACCCCTGCTGGTCACTGAGGGTCTAGGGACAGGCCTGCCTGGCTTGGCAGTGGGTTAGGGAAGGAGCCTGCCAAGGGCAGGGAGTCAGCCACAGCCAGGCCAGCAAAGTTTGGGGTAGGGAAACTGAGGCCGTACCCCAGTGAATGAGCCAACCCAGCCAAGAACTGCTGTTTTCCATCAGGTAGCTGGCCCTCAGGCCTGATCTGGGAAGTGCTGAGGCTACTGCTGCCCGTCCTGTGGGTGGCAGACCCGGTCCAGAGATTGTCTAGACGGCCTGCATCTCTTCGCCTGTGGCAACTGTACGGACTGAATGAGGAAATGGACCTGAAGGCGCTTTGTACGCATTCGAACGACTGAGCGCCTCTGCACCAGGCCCTGCGGAGCCCGCCCCTGCCCTAGAGCAGATCTTGCCGCAAAGGGAGATGAGACTTGCATCCAAAAGACGGCTACACGAGCCACTCTGAGCCTAGCAGAGGAGACGGTGGCGCGGTAGAAATGGGTGTTCATCGCACTAAGGTCAGAGCCGGGGGTGGGGCTAGGTCCCCCCCAGGGCCTGCCCGCCCCCCACCCGGGTTGAAACAAGGCTCGGGCTGTGCGTTGGGAGCAATCCGAGGGACTCTGAGCGTGACCTTGCCCCAAGAGGGGGCGCGAGGTGAAGCTCCAGTGCTCCGCGCTGGGGAAGGAGAGGGCTGGAGGCCGGCGTTCAGCTGGTGTTCAGCGGTCCTGGGGGGGGGGGGGGGCTCGTCGGCCGAAAGGCGCAGACAAAGGGGCGGCCGCCGCGCACCCCGGTGCCACCTCGAGGAGCACGGGCCGCGGGCTCCGCACAAAGCGGGGGGCGGGCGGCGCCGAGTCCGCCCCACGCGCCGGCGCGCACCGGCCTGTTGATCCGCACGTTGGTGAGCGACGTTTCCTGCGCCTAATCCCAACAAGCATGAAAACGGCTCGCGCCGGCCCGCCAGCAGGCCCTTTGTCCCGGCCCCTCGCGGGACAGCTGCAGCCGGGGTCCCTCCCCACTTTTGTGTCTCCTCCCCCGCCCCCATCTCCCCCCAGCTGCTGGAAGGCCGCGAGCCTCCCAGGGCTTTCGCCTCCGGCACTTGGGCGCACAAAGCGGGACAGCGCCCCTAATCTTGGGGGGGGGGGAAGGGGCGGGCAGGATTAACCCCAGGGTCTGCAGCGAGAGGTGGGGCCGCGGAGGGAAGAGCAAGAGAGTGATGCGGCCTTCTAAGTGAGAACATCCCTGTGGGACTGGACCTGTGGGTGTGCCTGTAGGGGTGGGTGCGAGTTAGAGAGCTGGAGGGTACTTGGGTTGTTCCCCATGCTTCTTGGACTCCTCTAGCCACCCCCTAACATTCAGTGTTCAGACAGCTCTCAGGGCAGGAAACTCCCTAGACCTTGATGCTCTCCTGGGCTGTCCGGAGGACCTCTTCTCTCCACACACCTCCTGGGATCTCCTCCACTCTGTGCCTTCAGTCCCCACCCATCTCGGGGCTCCCAAACCTCTGTCTCCAGCGGGACGTCTGCCTCCCATCTCTACCTACACATCAACGGCCCACTGGACAGCTCCACTCAGATGACCCACAGCTCCTCAAACTTCCCCGGTGGGAAGCTGAGCTCATCTTCCCCCCCACAAACCTGCTCTCTCCACTCAGTTATCTGGGGCCTAAGCCTCCACCCTCCTAGTCACTACTCACGCTCGTCAATCACCAAGTCCTGTCCCTTCCACCTCCCAAGCACATTTCCAGCCCAAGCCTTCCACTCCATTCCAGCTTTCCCCACCTTGGTTCATGCCACCGTCATCGCTCACCTGGACAACTGGAAGCGCTGCTGGTCTGGCTCCCTCCCTTCGGTTCACCACACTGCCCTCCAGTGGGCTTCTATAAGACTCTGCCAGCTTAAGACCTTTTCAAGGCTCTCCAGTGGCTCAACTTGCTTAGCTTGGCTTGCAAGTCCCTCTCTGACCGGTTCCTGCATCCCCACTGGCCTGATCTGGTGTGCCACAAGTTACTGTCTAGTCCACAAAGACCTTCCTCAAGAGCCTTCATGGGGGGTTTTCCCTCTCAGGAAAGGGAATGAAATCACTGGCTGGCCTTGCTCCTCACAGAACCATCCTTCAGAGCCCAAAGGTCCAGGGAACTACAGGGCAGTGGATGGTTCAGGAAAGCCAGACCCTCCAGAGATGGTGTGTATTGGCCCAGCCTTACCCACACTATGCCTACCACGTGCAGGACAGCTGGGTTCCTCCCAAGCTGATGAGGTTCTGCCCTCCTTTGGGCTCCCTTAGGCCCCTTGTGGCTACCGAGGCCACTCAAGGTGCCTGAATCCCCAGAGATGCTGGCACCCTTGTCTCTGTCCCAGATCCCTCAGGATGGACCACATCCCCTGAGGCCCCAGAACCCCACAGTTTGCAAGCATATCTATGCCACTCTGTATGTCACCATTGTCACCAGACACCTCCTCCCAGGCACTGCCGGGAACCTGCCTCCAGGGTGCTCTTCACATCCTCATCTTAGTCACAGACAGGAAACTCCGGCATTCAACAAGTGTTTCTTACTGTCTACCATGTGCCAGACCCTCTGCTAGGCACTGGGGACCCAGAGGAGTCAGACACAGTCCCAGCCCCCAGGGACTTCACAGTCTATAAGTGCTAGCAGAAGTCTGTACACAGTGCCATGGAAGCACTTTCCAAAGCAGGTTCCAACAGGTGGGAAATAAAAGATTTCCATGATCAAAGGGGCTTGGAGAACACTGGGTTAGACCATGCTAACTGGACTCCTTTACTGCAGGACTTCTCAGGGCCTTTACAGTGCCAACATACATTGTAAATTCCTAAGAGGAGGACAGTGTTTGAAGAGGGCTTCTTAAACTTGTTTGAGCATGGAACCCTTTTTTCATGGATCATCTTATAGATTGAGTGTTCCAAGGATCACATGTGGGAAACACATAGCCATGGGAATCTAGAGAATGGAGGGACAATTCTGTGTTTGGGGTGGGAAGGGGAATGAGGGAGGTGAGGGACAATTAGGAAAGAGTTCACAGAGGAGCTGATGTCACCTGGAGGATGAGTAAAAGTAGGTAAGGAGAAGTGAAAAGCATCCTAGGAAAAGTGAAGGGACTTGCCCTGGGGAGGCAGGGACCAGGGGTCTCTGAGGGTTCAGAAGCAGGGCACTTTCCCAGAGACAGAAGAGTCTTTTGGAGCCAGAAACTGCAATGTGGAGAGGGGCTTTATCTGTACCAGTGTTTTGAATGCTCACTCACATGAACTTGGCCTGAGGCATCTCATCACTTCCTGGGATGCTGGACAGTATAATAAGGTCAGTAAAATATCCCACCTGTTTGTGAGCCAGACACACCTGTCTTCAGGTACGTCCAGGACCTTCACAGTTTAGATGTGTATGGGGTAGTAATGGATGCAGACCTGGAACCCCAGAAGCCAGTCCTCTGAAGAGAGTTCTGTACCAGGGTCATTGGGCTTCATTATAGGAGCCAACGGGATTGCCTCAAAAGACCCTCCCTGCTTTGTGTCAACTGAATTTGCTTAAGTAGAAACCCACCAAAGGCTCAGTCCAGAACACGCAGGTGTATACAGAGGTGTATGTGTGTGTCCAGACTCCTGGGAAGAAGTCCAAAGCTTCTATTCTCTGGTGCGTCTGGTGGGTTTTAATGCCATGCTCTCTCCCATTTTATTTCTCCCGCATCCACGTGTTATTCCCATCCCCGTGGCCAGCTGATCCGCCTCCCATTCTCAACACCATCTTTCCCAACTCACTTCTCTATTGCAGCCCAAACCATCTCCCTAACAGCAACAACAACAACAACAAAAAGAGAGAAGAAGAAGCAGGAGAAGGGAGAGGAGGAGGCAGAGAAGGAGTGGAAGGAGAAGAGCATGCCCACAGAGTGCCTACTTTGTGCCAGGGCAGGCATCGTTCTTAGTACTTTACGTGTGTTATCTCATCTAATCCTCACAGTAACCCTAGGAGGAAAATACTATTATCATCCTCATTTTGTAGATGAAGAAATGAGGCCCAGGGATTTCCAGCAGCCTGCCTAAATTTGCATAGTTGGTAGGAAGCAGAGCTAGGATTCAAACTTAGGCAGTCTGGCTACAGAATCAGTGCTCTCACCACCCCAAAATCCACACTGCCCCACATCCATCCCCTACCTACCTTTATAACCATCTCCATTTCCTCCTACCTGTATCCCCATCTGGATCTCCTTCCCAATACCTGTCCTGAGTATGCTATTTCCCTCCCACTTACTCCATGTCAGTTTCATCCCCATTCATCACCCCCACCCCTACCCAATCTTTGAATCTTCAGCGTCCCCATTCCCTTCCTCTTCCTTGTAACCCTTGGAAAACTGGCTTTAGAGTCTGTTTTCAAGCTCACTAGCCTTGTGACCAAAAGATTAATTCACTTAATCTTTTGGAGCCTTAGTTTCCTCATGTGTTAGAAGGGGAGAAGAAAGCAAGTACCGTCTACTTTACAAGACTGTTGCAAGGATTAAATAATGCTTTTGAAGTTGCTTTGTAAATTGCAAAATATTTTACAGCCCAATGTGTTGTTTTGTTAATTTTCCTTGATATTATTTTTCACCCCTTCTGGAAGCAACTGTTTTTATTTCAGTAATTGACCTTTTGTTTTCAAAACAGGGAAACTTGTGTGCTGTTTTGAAATTAATTTTAATGGATGCTACCGAAATGGTAATCTTTATTGTTTGTGATTATTAATAATTTAAGAGAAAGGAAAGTAAATTTGCTTGTGTTAACAAGGTTGTGAATACTTTCCACAGGAGGTCCCGCTTTTAGTATTCCTAAAAATGGAATTGTGAAGAGGGAAGGTGCTCTGGGACAGGGTGGAAGGAGATGAGATGAGAGAGGAGAATGGGGAGTGAGGATGGAGAAGTGGTTGCAAATACAGTGGAGATAAAGAGCAGCGAAGGGATATGGGTGAGAAAAGAATGACCAACACAAATCAGGCCTTCCTGTGCAGTTTCACCCTCACAATAACCCATGAAGCAGTTTCTCTGCTGTCCTATTTTACAGGTATATAAACAGAAGTTTCTTTAGGTGGGTTCCACTGCTGGCACACAGACACACTACTCTCCATTCTCACATTCTCCATTCGACCCCGACCAGGAAGAAACAAGGTTACAGACTTCTTGCATGGGAAAAGGGCTCGTTTGTACCCAGAAAGGGTTCTCTAAGCTAGGGAGCATCCCCACTGACCCACCTGAGGCTAAGTGCAGAGGAACTGAGCAAGAAAGAGGTGGGGCAGGGCTGGCCTGGTGGCACAGCGGTTAAGTGCGCACGTTCCACTTCAGGGGCCCCAGGTTCCCCCGTTCGGATCCCAGGTGCGGACATGGCACTGCTTGGCAAGCCATGCTGTGGTAGGCATCCCACATATAAAGTAGAGGAAGATGGTCACAGATGTTAGCTCAGGGCCAGTCTTCTTCAGCAAAAAGAGGGGTATTGGCAGTGGTTAGCTCAGGGCTAATATTCCTAAAAAAAAAAAAAAAAAAAAAGAGGTGGGGATTTGCCATTGGAATGGAAAGGGGAGGGAGACACGACAGCAGGTGACACGCAGCAGGTGACAGCTTCGTGCTATACAGCTTTACAGTTAATGCTCTAGAGCACTGTTTCCTCCTTCTCAGGAAAAAAGAAGGAAGGGAAAGGAAGGGGCTGCCTCTTCTGCTTCCGGAGCCTGGAGTGCCTGAAATAATCCTCCCAGGACTCACAAACCCCTTTCCCCCTGAATTCGTTCCTACCCCCAAACTCATCCAGAGAGCAGCCGACTCTGCTAAGTCGATTTCCTGTCCCCCCTCCCCGGACCCTCAATTTGTCTCAGGTACAATCACCACCTTGATCTCCATAATGAAACTTCTCTTATATGAGACTCAAATACTCCCCTACTTCTTTTATTTCTTTTAAAGATTGACCCCTGAGCTGACATCAGTTGCCAGTCTTTTCTTCTTCTTCTCCTCCTCCTCCTCCTCCTCCTCCTTCTTCTTCTTCTTCTTCTTGTCCCCAAAGCCGCCCAGGACATAGTTGTATATTCTAGTTGTAGGTCCTTCTGGCTGTGCTATGTGGGACCTGTCTCAGCAGGACTTGATGAGTGGTTCTAGGTCCGCGCCCAGGATCTGAACTGGCAAAACCCTGGGCCACCTAAGCGGGATCGGTGAATTCAACTGCGTGGCCACGTGACTGGCCCCCTCCCCTAATTCTTAAAAGGATCTTCTACTTTGTATGTACACGTGTGTGCATGCGCATATGCATTTCGGGGATGGGGAGTCAGAATGGCTGTGCACTCATCTAACAGATGAGGAGACTGAGGCAGGAACAGGAGAAGGGAGATTTTCTGGCTCATCTGGAAATGGCAGATTACCTTATGAAATCTTCTAGTACCTTGCCTCTTCATAATATTTAACATTTTTCAAAACACTCCCAGTTCTGCTATTTGGCTATAGAGTAGGTGCAACCAACCCCAGTTTTCAGCCAAGAAGCTGTAGTCAAGGTCAAGTAGCATCAACTGAACTTGTGACTTATATGGGTCCCTCATTCAGTGAGGCAGGAATGGTTAGGGTCGCTGCAGCCTTATAAACTTCACCCATAGAAGGATAACTGCCCTCAGGAGACTCTAACTAAATTAGCAGCCTACTGCTGTGCTCCATGTTTGTAATAACATCCCTCACATGTGACCAGAATTTTATAGTTTATAGAGCCCTTTACCTCTCTTTTCCTATTACTTTCTTGTGACTACGCCAAAAGGTTGGCATTGCTATGCCTTTTTATAAAAGAGGAAATAGAGACTCAGAGAGGTTAAGCAACTTGCACAAAGCCTGACAGCTAGTGATGGAGCAACGACTCTGCTCATTCAGCTAACTACTCAATGGCCCAGGTCTTGATTGAATCCCACGGCAACATGCGGCAGGACTTAAAGGAAAGGCTTGCGCATGCATGCCGGGAGGGTTGCTGGCTCAGTGGGAATGCCTTTAGCATTTGGACAATTCTTTGAGTGGGACTGTCCTAGGCAATGCAGGGTCCCAGTTTAGCATCCCTGTCCCCTAGATATAAAATACTAATAAGATTGCCTACCCAATTATTGAGACAACCCAAACACCTCTCTCATAATTTTAGAAGCCCCCTGTGGAGGTGGTATCAGCCTCGCCCACCCCGCTCCTCCCCCTGCCACTGAGAACCACAAGGCTAGTTCTCAGCTTTGGACACTGGTCCCCTTTCTATTGTCCACCCCTTTCCATCCTTCTTTCCTCCCAGGGCAGTCTCAGGACCCCGCCCTCCCAGGCTTTCCCAGCAAGAAAGTGTTAAGAGGTACTGAGACTTGAGCCCCAATCTGCCTCTGAGGCTAAGGAGGCTGCTCCTTTTAGGAGGTTGGTTCCCAGGACTGGGAGAGGGGTGGAGGATAGTTGAAGAAGAGGAGGGAGAGGACCCCACCCCCGCCCCCTGTAGGTTTCACCTAATCTCCACACTGTGCATTATTACCCGCCTAACGCAGCGTGCTTTTAAATAAAATATGCAAAGATTTCCCTCTCAAATTATCTCCCCGGGCGAGCTAGCTCAACTCCAGCTTGTTAATGGAAAAAATGCAAATAAAGCCTCCCACTTCTCTCCCCCAGCCTCTAGGCTCCGGACAGCTAATGTGATTTCCTTCTTTTTGGGAATTTCTGTTTCCATTGAAACCATTATTTTTAGGGGGGCAGGGGGGTTTTTCCCAGGTGCCATCCAAAGGGAGAGTCTTAGAAGGGAGGGAACAGCTCAGGTAGAAGTTTGAGGAAATCACTCTGTTATGGAGCCTGTCCCTTTCTGAGCCTCATTTTGGCATCTGAGATCTCAATTAGTCCTTCCCAGGGCCCTGTGAGGCTGAACCCAGGGGAAGGCATGGGGCTTGCTGAAGGGTGATGCGGCTTCGGCAAACCAAGGAGTTGAAAGAAAGATTTCTTGGACTCTCAAGGTCTGGTCGTAGTGCTCCTTTATTCAGAGAATAGCATGGGGATAGGACCCATGGGCAGTGAAGAGCAGCAATGGGTTGAGGGTAGGGCTAAATTTATAAGGCATAGGTATGTTTGTTATCTCTTTACAAGACAAAGGAAAGAGCTTGTAAAAAAAAAAAAGTCGTTAAAATGGTATTAGTGCAGATGGGGTCTGGTTATTGGGTGGTCCTATAACTTTGGATAGGAATCAGGTTGGATCAGGTCAGGATGTTCTATGCTTCCCAGAGGATGATGTTGATCAGTTTGTAGGCCAGGCCACCTTGGCCTTCTCTCCCTGGGGCGGCCTTGGTCCTCATCATAAAATCCCCCCTGAACCCATTTGGCCCCCAAATCTTTTGGGGATATGGACGATGGTCAATCTTCTGTAACTACGTCCAGCTGTACAAGGTCATAGAGCTGTCCGTAAATGGGGCCGTAGGGGTACAGGCAGGAAGTTCAGTGGACTGGAAGGCTGCACCTGTGGAGTCCAAGACTGATAAGGCTACAGATCCTCTGGAGACGAGAGAATCATTTTATGAGAAGTGGTCCAGGAGGCGAAACTTCGCTGACATGTGGAAGACAAACAATGAAATAGACAACAAATTATAATAAGAAATACAAGCAATATGATTAAACCAATGAATAAGGCTTTGATAGTAGTCCAGAGACCTGGACCCGACCAGGAGTCCAACCAATCATTTAGGGATAGGGTAGGGTCAGACATAGATTTAATTTGGTGACTCATATTGGATAGGAAATTTGTTTAGGGCTTCCATGTGCCAGATGATACTTTAGATTCCTCATTGGGGAAGGAAAATTGGGGCAAGGTGATCATACCAGTGGAAGACAGAACAGGTCCAGTGTTGTTGTAAGCTGGGTAGGTTAGAAGGAGGAGATATAGTAAATGTAGTTCTACCTTGCATTCAGGCAAAGTCTAAGTTGCATCATCCAATCCATCCAGGTGGCAGTTAAGACCATAAATTGAAGACACATAACCATTGAGTGCCATGGTGTTAACCAACATATGCTGGGCCATCTATCCCAGTCAGTCCGAAACCACAGTATGTTTTTATAAGGCTATGATATAAGAACACATATAACATGGAATTTTTCCCACAGGTCGGGTTCTATTAGGTTGCATATCACAAGTATGATTGGTTTGCTGCCAACATAGAGTGGCCTTTTGACTGAGTTGACCTCTAGTAGGAGTGAGCCAAATATATTCATGCCAAATTTGATATTATCCATCCTGTTTGTTCGATGGGTTGGGGACTTTACCTTATGAACTCGTTGTTTATGATCCACCTGTGACAAGGTGAATCTAGTTAGTATTTGGGCAGTAGGGTTGAAGGAAAAGGTTTGATTGTGGCCAGGGAGCTCCTAGGTATCAGAGATGGATGGCCACAAGGTGACATTATGATTAGTAATAAATGAATCTTGTAGAAGAAAAGAGCTATAATCTAATATCCATGAATGTGTACTATAGCTTCTACTGAAACATAATTTTTCTCTCTAAAATCACCTTCATTTTTACAAAAGATAGCCAAATTAAGACGAACTGGTTTGCAAAATAAGTGTAGTTTCAATAAAACTTGGTTCAATTATTTACATAAGTGCAGCAAGAATAGAAATTTGTTGTATAGACTCTTTTAAATCTGCTTTGCTGGAATTTTTTGAGCAACCTCAGATTGAACTTTAAAGGCCTCTCAAGGCCAGGAAAGCCAAGCCAAGGACTTGCCATCAGATTTTGCCTGAAATATCTACAGATTTGGGTGGATTCCTCTCTTCTCAAGCTCCTCCAAAATATTTCGAGATTCCAAGCACCTGCCAGATAAGCAACTTACTTACCTTACTTACCAGGTAAGATTGCTGGAATCCCTGTAAACAAGGTACCAAGGTCAATATTTCCAGAAATATTTATTTTTCTTTATTCCAGCTTTATTCCAGAAAGTTAACCTTACCCTTCAAAGACTGTATTGTCCAATCTGAGCCTGTATGTTTCTCTCAAATATGACATTCCAGTCACAGCCTTGGTAAGATAACCAATGTTTCCAAATGTGTCCTGTTATAAGGAGAACAGATTCTTATTGAACTTATGCAAATAACTATATTGTCATGAAAACTATACTCACTCACTCACTGAGTTTCCAAATTCTGGAGGGATCAGGTAGGGCGAAAAAGATAAATGTTTCAGTTCTGCTCACAAAGGTATAATTTCACCAAATTGCTATAAGTTATAGTTAGCACAAGAGAAAGGAGAAAAAGATTTCCATAAATCTGAGAAAACAAAGCAAAACATCAAAAAATCAACAATATTTCAAACAAAAGTCATAAAAAATTATAATCATCCTCGTCAGTTCATACGGTCCTGTATAATCGATTCTTTTTTATTTTTTTAAGATTGGCACTTGAGCTAACAACTATTGCCAATCTTCTTTTTTTTTTTTCCTGCTTTTTTTCTCCCCAAATCCCCCCAACACATAATTGTATATTTTAGTTGTGGGTCATTATAGTTGTGGCATGTGGGACGCCACCTCAACGTGACCTGATGAGTGGTGCCATGTCCATACCCAGGATCTGAACTGGTGAAACCCTGGGCCGCTGAAGCAGTGCACACAAACTTAACCACTAGGCCATGGGGCCAGCCCCCTCAATTCTTGATCTTGATCTTCTGTTATCAGTTTCATGAGGTCATCAGTTTCTCTGTTAGATTTCTGTAATTTACCCAGTTCAGTTTTACCATCTGAAAGTTTATCAGAAACCTGTATTCTAGAATCCTGTGTCAGAATCCTTTCCATGGATTTCTCTGAAGAAGAAACATATTTGCAAAAGCAAAAAGCATCAGAGTAAGCAGCAACTATCTGCAAATTACGAAAGACTCAAAAGGACAATTGACAAAGAAACTTGGCTACTTCTGTGACATCAAGATAATAACTGGGGGCTGGCCGCGTGGCCGAGTGGTTAAGTTCGTGCACTCCGCTGCAGGTGGCCCAGTGTTTCGTTGGTTCGAATCCTGGGTGCAGACATGGTACTGCTCATCAAACCATGCTGAGGCAGCATCCCACATGCCACAACTAGAAGGACCCACAACGAAGAATATACAGCTATGTACTGGGGGGTTTTGGGGAGAAAAAGGAGAAAAATAAAATCTTTAAAAAAAAAAGATAACTGAAATTATGGCTGACAACCAGGACAGATCAGAACTTTAAGAATATTATATAATTTTAAAACATTTATATCAATAGCATTCACCCATATAATACCACCTAAGAAAGTTTATCATCACTTATTTGACAATGCTTCCCATGTAATTTAATAGACCAAATAAGGCTAATTAGTTTAGTATTTTCCTCCTTATAGGAAGAGAGAGCAAATTTCTTTGAGAAGTCTCAGGGGCCCTCTGAAAATCCTGAGAAATTCTCTTCCTTCTACCAGGTCAAAAGAAAGCCTTTATTCAGGACTTGAATAGTTTTTTGAGGGGACAGCTTGTCAAAAATATCAAAAGGTTTTAAAACACTTGTTCAAATAGGTAACAACACTCACTGAGAAACAATGCTCAGGTATATATTCAAAGTGACAACAGAAACAGTCAAAAGATCTTAACAGAGAGATCTCAGTGCTTCTGAACATAGGGAATTATTTTAACAAAACATAAGGTTTCTGTCTTTAGGTGGACTTACTCAGAGAAACACCTTTTATAACCTCTTTATCAAGAGCAGACCCAAAGTTCATGAAAGTTATCCTTTTGAAAGAGAAAACCAAATTTTAATTTTTGCACCAGCTTATTTGACATTAAAACTCAATTACTTAATTGGATTTACTTTAATCTTAGCCAACTTGACCAGGAATAAAACTCTTTTCAGAATTTCTTCTTTACAACCTTCTACAGCTTTCGGAGTGTGGTCAGGAGCCATAGGGAGGGATCCCAATCCAGCCTTAGGAAAAGAAACCTGCCACGGGAGTCTTGGAGATTAATGACCATCCTCATACTTAAGTGGTCAACCCGTGCCTATGTAAAATTTATATATTAGAGATAGGATTAGGAAGGAATGGATTAATTCATCCTTCATCACCTTTAGGCTTAAGATACTGATTCTCTTCAGGCTGAATTCCATGGTTTGCCCCATAGTGTATCCATGAGCAGCAAACGTGGATTCATACAGCTGTCTGAGAAAGTTCCTGATGAAGTGAATCTAGAGCCATCCTTGAAGAAGAGAAAGGCACAAGGAAGAAAAGTGTGCTTAGCAGAATTTAAGCTCAAAGGCCGGTGAAGCAAATTCCCAGTATGGGCCACTAGAAGAAATGAGGCAGGCTCAGCGAGCTGAGGAGTTGAAGGAAAGATTTCTTGGATTCTCACGGTCTGGTAATAGTGCTCCTTTATTCAGAGACTAGCATGGAGTAGCATGGGGACAGGACCCATGGGCAGTGAAGAGCAGCAATGGGTTGGGGTTAGGGCTAAATTTATAAGGCATAGGTATGTGAGTTATCTTTTTACAAGACAAAGGAAAGATCATGTAAAAAAGTCGTTAGAATGGTATCAGTGCAGGTGGGGTCTTGTTATTAGGTAGTCGTATAACTTTGGATACGAATCAGGTCGAATCAGGTCAGGATGTCCTGTGCTTCCTGGAGGATGATATGGATCAGTATGTAGGGCAGGACGCCTTGGCCTTTCTTCCCGGGGCAGCCTTGATCCTCATCAAAGGGTAGGTGCGCCTTTTCAGTTTAAACCTGCTATGCTTGGTGGATACAGAGATGGAGAAAACACACAAGGCGTCTGCCCTCATGAAGCTCACAGTCTAGCAGGAAAAAACCCAGATCATTTAACATTTTAAAAGCAATTTTAGGATACCTTAATCAAGCAATCAAAATCAATGTCATCATAGTGAGACCAATGGACACCCATCTCCTGATATGAAGGCCTGAGGATACACCATCACCAAGGTAACATTCTCGCCAAAGATGCAGAACCTGAGGAATTCAGAACCAGAAGGGAAACCATCAGACGAACCTAAATCCAGGGTCAGGCTAGGAAACAGCTGGCAGGGGCTCTTTAGAAATCTCATGTCATGACAGAAGAATTAACTGTTCCAGATTAAAAGGCCTAAATAAACATGACGACTAAATGCAATGCATGATTCTGAATCAGATACTGGATTGAAAAAAATTTCTGTGAAGGACGCATTGGGACATTCAGCAAACTGTGAATATGAATTGTATTATACACATTTTATTGTGTTTATCTTAAATTGCCTGAATATGATCATCATATTATGGTTACATAGAACATATATTTCCTTGTTTGGGGAAAATATGTGGAAATTATAAGGGTAAAAAGATCACGATATTTGCAACTTAGTCTCAGATGGTTCAGAGAACAAATGTGGCAAAATGATAACAATTGGTGAATTAGGTGAGAGATTTAGGGTTATTGGTTGAATTATTCTTGCAACGTTTTTGTAGGTTGGAAATTTTTCAAAATAAAAAGTTGAAAAAATTGTCGTTGGCTTTTTTTAAAGCATGAAAATGATATTGTCACTATGATGTTTAAAGTCCTTATCTTTTAGAGACACTTGCTATCAAAACATTTTCAGATGAAATAAAATAATCTGTATTATTTGCTTAAAAATAATACAGGAGGAGTGAAGTAGTTGCGGTGAAACCAGATTGGCCGTGAGTTGATAATTTAAGTTGTGTGATGAGAATATCCTCTTCTTTTTTCTTTTTTTTTTTTTTTTGAGG
The DNA here is from genome assembly GCF_041296235.1 of Equus asinus. Classification (NCBI taxonomy): domain Eukaryota; kingdom Metazoa; phylum Chordata; class Mammalia; order Perissodactyla; family Equidae; genus Equus; species Equus asinus. The sequence goes on from NC_091794.1 coordinate 86,776,891, forward strand.
AAGATTAGCCCTGAGCTAACTGCTGCCAATCCTCCTCTTTTCGCTGAGGAAGGCTGGCCCTGAGCTAACATCTGTGCCCATCTTCCTCTACTTTATATGTGGGACGCCTACCACAGCATGGAGTGCCAAGGGGTGCCATATCTGTACCCGGGATCTAAACCAGTGAACCCCGGGCCGCCAGAAGCAGAATGTGCGTACTTAACCACTGCACCACGAGGCCGGCCCCCTCTTCTTTTTTCTTATTTTTCAGTTTTCCATAATAAAAAAAAAAATCTCAGCCTTACTGGACAGATGGAACACAGATCCACAAGAGCAGTATCAAAGCATTGTTTTATTGCATTATTTACAATATTAAATAAAGCTGGGAACAATGAAGTGTCCGTCAATAGGGGAATGCCTAAGGAAATTATTACATCCAGTCATGTTTAGGAAGAGGTTGAGAAGATTCCCATTTTATCATATTAGATGAAAAAGCCAGAAGCAAAATGGCAAATGCCATGTGACTTCAATGATATTTTAGAAAGAATAGAGACAAGAAAACATTGAGAGGAAGCACACTGAAATATTTACAGTGGTTACCTCTAGATGATGTTATTTGGGTGTGGTTTAATTTTAAAAAATCTGTTTCCAAAATATCTAGTAATATGCTTGAATTACTTTTACAATGGGAACATTTCAACCTTATTTTGTTTTTTTTTTAAACACCATTGTTTTTGGTTACAAATGAATAATGGTGAATATCATTAGCCATCAGGAAAATGCAAATCAAACCACAATGAGATACCAGTTTACACCCACAAGGCTGGCTATAACCAAAATGATAGATAATAACAAGTGTTGATGAAGATGTGGAGAGATTGAAACCCTCATGACCTGATGGTGGGGATGTAAAATGATGCAGCTACTTGGAATACAATCCGGCATTTCCTCAAAAGGTTAAGCATAGAGCTACCATAATTCCACAACACAGCAATTTCACTCCTAGTGATACCGACCCTGATATCAGTTCCCCCACATTAAACCCAGTGTATGTGGAGTTAAAACCAAAGCACTCATTCCCTGCTTGCTCCCTAGCTTCCTGGCTCCAGAATCCACTATACTCCATGGAGACAGACACAGCCAAGGACAAGCACCTGGATTCACTATCTCCTCCCTGCAAGGACATACAGGCTGGTGGGAAAGCTGCTGACCAGCAAGGTCATGGGCTCCCTCCTCTCTGCAAGTGTCTCAAGGCCAAAGACAGGCTGGTGGGAAAGCTCCAACCAGCAAGGCCATATGGTTCCCCTCCCCTACCTAAAATCCCAAATAAAAACCCTTCCTTTTAGCTTTTTGGGGAGTTTGGGATTTCAGCGTTAGTTGCCCTCTCTCCTTGCTCAGCGCTGTGCAATAATAAAATTCCTACTTTCTTCCACTACACCCAGTGTCAGAGATTGGCTTGCTGTGCAATGGGTGAGCAAACTCACTTCAGGTTCGATATCACTAGTACACATATGCCCAAGAGAACTGAAAACATATGGTCGCACAAAAACATGTACATGAATGTTCATAGCAGCATTATTCGTAATAGCCAAAAGTGGAAACAACCCGAATGTCCATCAACTGATGAATGGATGAACAAATGTGGTATACCACACAGTGGAATATTTCCTAGCAATAAAAAGAAATCAAGTACTGATGCATTTTTATTTATTATATTATAATTATACCACATTATATATCATGTATCACATCATATCATATATTATAAAATAATAAGGCCACCAACTACAAGTTTGAAAAATAGGATTGTGGAATTGTAAACAGCTGGTAGTGACTCCATAAGTATTGTGTAAGAGGGGCTTCAGACAGCAATCTAATGGAAGGGCATGGATCTTGAAGTTGCATTTCCATAGCACTTTACATGCTAAGAAATGATGTTGTCAATATCACAGACTGAGAGGGAGAGTATGATGAGGAGAGAGAAGCTAAAGATATCAGGGATGACTTTTCTCAAATACAACAACTCTTAGAATGCTGGTGTATTTTCTTTCAGATTGTTTACCCTGAGCATATTTTTCACATGGTCACAATCATAATACATAATCATGATGAATTTGAATTTTTTTTTTGAGGAAGATTAGCCTTGAGCTAACATCTGCTGCCAATCCTCCTCTTTTCGCTGAGGAAGGCTGGCCCTGAGCTAACATCCTGAGCCCATCTTCCTCTACTTTATATGTGGGATGCCTACCACAGCATGGCTTGCCAAGTGGTGCCATGTCCGGACCCGGGATCTGAACTGGTGAACCCCGGGCCGCCAAAGCAGAACGTGCAAACTTAACCACTGCGTCACCAAGCCGGCCCCATGAATTCGAATTTTTTGACTTAACATTGTAGTAATTATTTTCATACTCTTACATAGACTTTTTGACCATTATTTTAAATGATTTTATAATGTTACATAGAACAAACCACAGCTTACTCAACTCATTAACCCCTATTGTTAGATATTTAAGTTGCTTCTGATTTCTTTTACTATAATGAAGAATGCTATAATTAAATCTTTGTTCATATTTTCCCTCATATTTCAAACTATTTGTTTGGGGTAGATTCTCAGAGTTAGAATTCCTGGGTCAAAGGCTCTTCATTCTCTTGAGAAATATTACGAAGTCATTTTCAAAGACAACTTTGCAAATTTAATAAATACAAAATCAATAATGATTAGATATAATTGCACATATAACAACAAACAAAGTATACTGCATATTATTATACACAATATTACAATTAATAACATATTATTAAAACTGTTATTTTAATTTTCCTCCTTCCTTTTTTCCTTTCTTCCTTCCAGATTTCTAGGGAGGTTGAGTAGCTCTCTTTTTTTAACAGTATCCCAATAAATCTTTCATGTAGCACCTATTTTGTGCTAAGTGGCTTTTTCTGCTGAACCTGTTGGAAGATAATTGAAGTACCATGCCATAACAAGGATGTGAGGGCCTGAGCCAGGTCAGTGGTGTTGGGGAGGGAGGAGATGGGGATGAAGTCAAGAGACTTTAGGCAAAGTCTAATACCCTCTATGGGATGAGGCAGGGCAAAGGAGAGGGAGGATAACTGAATCAGAGTTGACAAGCCCGGGAGTTTGGTCATAAGATGAGAGAACCCAGAAAAAGAGCAGGTTCGGTTCAATCTGGGGCATATCGAGTTTGTGATATCCGAGAACATCCAGTGTGGCTGGCGTAGTGGATACTGTGGTACATCACCCACATTCCTCTTTCAGGGGCAAAACACTGATTCTCTCCACTTCTCGAAGCTTTAGTGGCTGAGAGAGCTCTCAGCTGAGTCTCTCTATTGGCCCTCAGCTGAAGAAGCCACCTGGCTCCAGGTCACACTGCCTTCCCAGGCAGCCAACATCAATGTCTGACCAAAATGGGGATATAAAGGCCAGACACCCTTGCTCGAGGCAAGACAAATCTGAAGGCCATCCAGATTCCAGAGGTCATTATGGGATTGGTTGTGGCTTTGGTTTTGACCATTCAGTTCCTTCATCTGCCCAATTTTACTTCCTTCCCTCCCTGACTGGTGTTGACCCCAAGAGCACTCCCCAATACACTTCCTGCCTGCAGATCTCCGTCTAGGAGTCTGCTTTCAGGGAACCAACTTTAGGTTGTTGGAAATACACGTCTGGGCTTGGGAGGAAAGATTGCTTGAGCGATAGAGATTTGGGGACCATTTGTCACAGCAAGGATGGTGGACGTGGGGCAGTGGGTGAGATGATGGGAGATGAGGGGCCAAAGAGTAGAGAAGGGAATCTTAGGGAGTGAAGGGATGAAGGCCTACATTGAGGGGGTGGGAAAAGAAGAGTAGACAGAGAAGGGAGCAGAGACACAACAATGTAGGCTGGAGACTGGTGTTCTCGGGAGGGGCAGCCAGTCAGGGCTGCTCAGAGGTTGACAGAGTCTAGGCCACTTCTGTTTATTTGAAGGGCCAGAGTACATTAAAAAAGTCTAATACCAGAACAGTGTATTTTAAATGTGGTATAATTTAAATGCTTTCATGAATAAACTATTTTAATAGTGATATAAAAATACAATGAATCTGTGTACAATATCATTGGAAATAAAATTAAAAGTGCAAAATTTAGGTTCTTCATGCATATGAAGCCTGGGCCCAAAGCCTCTCCTGGCCATGGATGGTCCCACCTTCCTCTGTCCTAGGCCCTGCAGTCAGCAGAGGCTGACCTGGTCATAACTCGGAAAACGAAAACAGAAAATAACAAATGTTGGTGAGGGTGTGTAGAAATTGGAACCTTGTGCGTTGCTGGTGGGCATGTAAAATGGTGCAGCCACTGTGGAAAACAGTATGGCAGTTCTGCAAAAAATTAAACATAAAAATTACCATATGATCCGGAAATTTTACTTCTGGGTAAATGTCCAAAAGAATTGAAAGCAGGGACTCAAACAAGTTCATAGCAGCATCATTCACAGAAGCCAAAAGGCAGAAGCAACCCAAGTGTCCACTGACGAATGAGTGGATAAGCAAAATGTGGTATATACATACAATGGAGTATTATTCAGCCTTAAAAAGGAAGGAGGGGGCTGGCTTGGTGGCGCAGCGGTTAAGTGCGCACATTCTGCTTCTCGGTGGCCCAGGGTTCGCTGGTTCGGATTCCGGGTGCGGACATGGCACTGCTTGGCACGCCACACTGAGGCAGCCGTCCCACATATAAAAGAGAGGAAGATGGGCACGGATGTTAGCTCAGGGCCAGGATTCCTCAGCAAAAAGAGGAGGATTGGCAGCAGTTAGCTCTGGGCTAATCTTCCTCAAAAAACAAAAAACAAAAAAAAAAAAAGGAAGGAAATTTTGATATATGCTACGTCATAGATAAACCTTGAGGATGTTATGCTAAGTGAAATAAGCCTGTCACAAAAGGACAAATACTGTATGATTCCACTCGTATAAGGTACCTAGAATAGTCAAAGCCATAGAGACAGAAGGTGGAATGGGGTTGCCAGGGGCTGGGGTTCGGGGGAAGTGGGGAGTTATTGTTTAATGGGTAGAGAGTTTCAGTTTTGTAAGATGAAAAGAGAATTCCAGAGATGGCTAGCGGTGATGGTTACACAACAATGTGAATGTGCTCAACGCTGCAGAAGTGTACACTTAAAAATACTTACGATGGTGAATTTTTTGTTACATTTATTTTACCACACACAAAAACAAACAGAAAAAGTGATCGCCTCAAGCTCCACTCTGAGAGCACATCCATCGCTGACTGCTGCCTGGACCAATCAGACCTGAGTGACTTCATGCAAGCCACCCTCAGGAGCATCACGTGTGCGGCAAGTCACACAAGCTGCACCAGCTGTGAGAGCTCAGGCACTAAACTAACTCTGTAGGTGACCTGGGACTTTATAGGTTATGATTGAAACATCAATTACTTATGGTTGTTAACTAATAAAATAATTAGCTTATACCCACTGCAAAAAAAAAATTGTCTACAGGTAACAAGCGTGGACAGCCTGACTCAGGTGCTGCAAAAGAACTGTAGTTCTCATTTCGGAAGGATTCATCTCTTTGACTTTGGTAATCTGTGCCTTTTGGAAAAAGGAAAAGAACCTGAATTCGTGTCAGTGGACTTGACAGCCAGTAGTGACTGGAAGGAAGGGCAAAGATGGTTATATTATCATCATGGTTTATGTAAATGGTACCCTAGAGTTGTAAAGTCTACAACCTGCACAACTGTACTGAGCTCCCTGGGTAGCAGGCAGTGGGTTAGAGGAACACATAAACATGTCCCAGAATCCTCAGCAATACACGGGAGAGGGGATGGACTTCTGTGGTCACCCACGATGGGCACTGGGATTTGTGTTATTTGACTGTAGCCTCAAAGGTACAGGTAGCTATGTTAGGGAGTCTCCGGTTAACATGTGGGCAGGTGTGTATTTACTGGACACGAAGATCACCTCCTCCTCAAGCAGGTGAGAGCAGAAGGAAGTGCTTTCTCCCTAATGCCAGGAACTGGGTGTGATGCCCCTGGCTGTTAGAATGATGTTTGTACAACTCCCATAGACCATCCACTCTTCCAGAACAGATGTGAACTGTGGGCTATGAGGGCTGGAATGGGGTCCTGAGATGCTGACCTTAGAGACAGCCCAGCCCCTCCCTGGCCCAGTGGTTCAGCTGAGCCCTGCTCCACTGTCCAGGGGCAGGGAAGGAGTACCCACCCGGGAGTTAAGTGTTCCGGCCTTAGCGAGTCTCCTGGGGTCCTTTGACCCCCTTGTGTTGGGGTGAGGGGAGGGCGCTCTGAGGAGCCTTCCTGGCTGCAGCCAGGCCTCTTCTGAGGGGCTGACCTGGGGCTCCAGAGGCTTAGGGTTCTGGCCACGTGCCTGCTCCGGTGTGGGCATCCATTCAGCCTCCCAATCTTGTTCTTAGTTATAGAATCCTCACCCACCCCTCCCCCAGCTCATCAGAAACATGGCGGGCTGGGTCTCCCCCGGGCAGGAGCAGAGACGGTGGCAAAGCCCAGGGTGGAAAGCAACCCCATTCCTTCCCCGGGACCCTCTTTGCCCCTCTTTACAACCTCTTTTCCAGGGGCTCCTTTGTGGAAACGGAGTGAGAACCAGAACAGAGCAAGCCTCTGGCTCTTTATTAAAGATGTGTATGTGTGCGTAAGGAGAGAGAAGTGTGCTGAAAAATGAACGTGTCCCTTTTCCAATTTCCCCATGGCTCCCTCCTCCCAGCCCTGCTCATCTGTGCAGGTGGAACCGCAGGCTTGTCATTAACTCTGTCTCCGACGCCTCTGCCGCTTCCATGCCTGGGGCCCCTCCCCCGCCTCCCCTCCCCCTCCTCCCCTTCCCCTCCCCCTCCCAGCTTCACAGCCTGCTGCCGCTCAGCGTCCCTGAAGCTACTCCCTCCCGCCCCAACACCCGACCCCAGTGCCTTCCCTGAGAACAAGCCCGTCACAAAATAACCCCTCAGGCACTGAGCTCCTAGATAATAGGAGGAGGAGACGGAGGAAGGAAAAAGAGCAGCAATGCAGAGAATGGAGCTGAGTCTAAACTGATCAAGTTTAGGGAGGAGAGAGTCAGACTGTCCATCCAGCTTTTCTTCTGTTTCTTTTCTTTTCTTTTTTTTTTTTGAGGAAGATTAGCCCTGAGCTAACTGCTGCCAATCCTCCTCTTTTTGCTGAGGAAGCCTGGCCCTGAGCTAACATCCATGCCCATCTTCCTCTATCCATGCCCATCTTCCTCTACTTTATACGTGGGACGCCTACCACAGCATGGCTTGCCAAGCGGTGCCATGTCTGCACCCGGGATCCGAACCGGAGAACCCCAGGCCACCGAGGAGCGGAACGTGCACACTTAACTGCTGCGCCACCAGGCCGACCCCACAGTGCTACTATTTTATCTTCATCTATTCACCTAGCCATCTGCCCACCTGCCTCTCTCTCTCTCTTTCTGTGTTTTCCTTTGATATATTACTTATCATTCATTCATTCATTCATTTCTCATTTATGGATCAAGTCCCAGTCAAATAGAACTACAAAACACTGTACATATAAGAAAAATTTTCCAAGCTTCAATTTGCGAAACCTTGTTTCACCCAGTACTTGCATTCTTGCTTCCACTCTCTGCCAAGGACGGTTTGTGCCTATCCCCCTTCTACCTCTCTGTCTCTGAACCCTAACACCACCCAGCCCTACCTGGGATGGCTCCGCCTTCTCACTAGCACCCCACTTCCCTCCATCTTGGCCTCCTGCAGGCACTGCCTGCCTAACACCCGCTCCAGCTGGCACACTGCCGGCTGCGAGAGGGATTCCCAAGGCCTTTCTGCACTTGAGGGGCACTCAGTGATGCTCTCTCTCCTGTTCCCACAGTATTGCACATGCACAGGTCTCCCCCCAGCACCCCCTATTCTGCTCCTCCTCATCCCCTCCCTCAACCTGGGCCATGATACTGACTCCACAGAGCCCCCTCAATACGTACCCCCACCCCAAGTTGAATGATCTCTGTGCTCTTCCCATCCCTCCTTCCCTCTGGATTCTGATTTCTCCTTCTGGGAAAGCTTGTTTTTTGAGATGTAACTGACATGTAACGTTATATTAGTTTCAGGTGTACAGATAACCATTCGATATTTGTATACACTGCGAAATGATCACCACAATGTCTAGTTAACATCCGTCACAATACATAGTTACAAAATTTTTTCTTGTGATGAGAACTTTTAAGATTTACTCTCTTAGCAACTTTCAAATATACAATGCAGTATTATTAACTATAGTCACCATGCTGTACTTTACATTCTCTTGACTAATTTATGTCATAACTGAAAGTTTGTACCTTTTGCTCCCCTTCATCCATTTAGCCCATACCCGACCCTCTGGCAACCACCGATCTGTTCTCTGTATCTATGAGCTTGATTTCTGTTTCGTTTTTTAGATTCCACATATTAGTGAAATCATATGGTATTTGTCTTTCTCTATGTGACTTATTTCACTTAGCAGAACGCCCTCAAGGTCCATCCTTGTTCCTGCAAATGGCAAGATTCCATTCTTTTTTATGGCTGAGTAGCAGCCCATTGCATATACATACATAGGCTATATCTTCTTTATCCATTCATCCGTTAGTGGGCACTTAGGTTGTTTCCATTTCTTGGCTGTTGTAAATAATGCTGCAATGAACATGGAAGTGCTTATATCTTTTCAAATTACTGTTTTCATTTTCCTCAGATAAATACCCAGAAGTGGAATTGTTGGATTATATGGCAGTTCTATTTTTAATTTTTTGAGGGGCTTCCACACTGTTTTCCACAGTGGATGCATCAATTTACATTTCCACCAAGAGTGCACGAAGGCTCCCTTTTCTCCACATCCTCACCAACACTTATTATTTCTTGTCTTTTTGATAACAGCCATTCTGACGGGTGTGACATGATATCTCAATTTGGACAACTTTGGGTTCGACCTCTGCCTTCTCTACTCCTTGTGGGGCTTTTCTTTCCTGCGTCTTCTGTCTCTTCTGCCTCCACTATTTTCTTCCCGCAACCCACAAACGCCTTCCGCCCTACCTTTTGTCCCATTGCCACCAGCTCAATCTCCTGTCTGCAAAGTTCCACTTCAGGAAGAGGGGTCCTATCTCCCCCTCTCTAGTGTCTCCCTTTCACTCTTTAGTCCACTACAATTAGGCGTCTGTCCCCCACTACTCCACGAAACAGCTGTCACCAGGGTAACCAATGACCTCCAGCTCTTCAAATTTAACAGTATCCATTCAGCTCTTATTTCACTTGTCCACAATGCAATATTTCATGTGATATACTTGATTCCCTTTCTTGAAACTTTTTTCTTTATTGTCTTCTGGGACATCATTGTCTCCACGTTCTTATCATACCTTTGTAATAATTTCTTCCTAGTATTTCTGCCCAAAGATGTCAGACTGAGCTGGCATTTTGATCTAAACACGTAGAAATGTGCGATAGAAGGTGTTAGGTTTTTTTTCCTTCCAATTAAAGATAATGTGTAGCTGAGCTACACAGCAAAGGTAAAATTTCAAACGTCAAGACAACACTATGAACGCTTCAGGGGCGAGTAGGAGCCCAAGCCACGTAGGACATGAAGGTGTTGAGATCTAATCCTTGGAGCTGGGCTTTTATCACTAGGTGCTGGGGCCAGAGGCAAGACTACAGGCTAGAACTGGGCTCCGTGCATAAAGCTGGAGGCAGGAAAGAGCTGTCCTGTCTGTTGATTTGGGCTTACAAAACTCCCTACCTGCCCACTGCCTGGGGGATACGGCCAGAAGTGGAAATGGACCACTCAGTTCAAACTAGGAGAGGTATTCATGTCAACCCTGAGGAATCTGAACCTCCGGCTTGAGCAATACGTGAACAGAGGGTTACAATTCTGAACTACTTTCCCAATAGAGAAACCCCAACCTCAAAATAGCCCCAGCCCAGGAGAAAAATTGATCCAGAGCCAGTGAACCACATTGGCCAGAGGCAATCCAAGATCTACTGCACAACCTGGGGCATTTATAGAATCCTATGGAAGGCAATTTCCTAGGAGATAAGCTCACAAATAAAAATGACAAAACAAGTAAAGAAATCAAAGACCGTAAGAGATAGTCTGCAAAGCATAGATAACAAAGTAATCTAATACTGTTTAAAATGTTCAAAGAGAGAAAGAAAATAATAAAAATAAATAATAAATTTAAAAATAATAATAAAAATAAATATTTATAAGATATAAAAACAACAGGTGAATTTGAAATATGTTCTAAAAATAAAAAATTATAGTCTTTGAAAAAAATAATTCAATGGATGAGTTAAACAGTTGACTAGATATAACTGAAGAGAGAATTGTTGAATTCTAATATATATGTCAGTGGAAATAACTAGGACATAGCACAAGGCGGGTATAAGTTAAGAGAGTGGGGGTAAAAGTTAAGAGACTTGACAATAGGATAGTAAGCTTCAAAATACGTCTAATAGGCATTCCAGAAGGAGAGAAAGGAGAGAATGAGGGAAAGACGATATTAGGAGAGAAGAGGGCTGTTAATTCTTTAGAATTAATAAATGATATGAATTCTCAGATTGAAAATAAACGTGGTGTCCCAAGCAGGATAAATCAATATAGAGTCATACCCAGTAAATCACAGTGAGACCACAGAACATTAGGAAAAATAAAAATAAAAAATCTTAAAAGCCACCAAAAAGAGAAGATAAGATATATTACATAAAAAGGAATGGCCATCAAACCAACAGCAGATTTCTTAACAGCAACAAAAGATGCTAGAGGGCAGTGGAATAACATCATGAAAGTGTGAGAGAAAATAACTGTCTACTTAGGGTTCTATAACCAGCTGGCATATCATAGAAAGGTGAGGGCAAAGTAAATTTATTTTAGTCAAACAAAGACGAAGATAGACCTTGCTAAAAGAATTATTAAAGGATATACTTCAGCAAGAAGGACTTTAAATTCAGAAAGAAGATGTGGGATGCAAGAAACAATGGTGTTCAAAATGTTTCCGAATACTAAAGCTTTTTTCCATCTCCTTTACAGGCTTCTCCTTCTCTGTTGATATCTTCAATATTATTATTCCCTTGAATTCTGTCCTCTGTTTTTTTTCTGATTCTACTTGGGCAATCGTATCTACACAAATGCCTTCAGCTAGCATCTATAAACGGATGCCTCAAGACTCTATCTCTATTCTTGGCTTTGGGTTCATATTTGCAATTGCCTGATGGACATCTCTATTTGAATGTCCCAAAGACACCTTCAAAGCATCATGCTCAAAGTAAATTCACCACCTTCTCCAAACCTGCTTCTCCTCCCGATCCCCTCTCACAAGAAATGGCACCAGTACCTACTCAGGGGCCCAAACTAAATGTCTGGACATCACACTCAACCCGGTCTCCCTGAATCCAATAAGTTACTGACTTCTAAAATGTTTCTTAAATCTCTCCCTGCTTCCCCAAGTCATTGCCTTGTTTCAGACCACCATCATCCCCGGGCTTGACTGTAAAGATAAGTAAGCTTTTGCTTGTAAAGCTTGACTTAAACAAGGCAAAATAATTGGCATGGTGCCTGACAGATAGTAACTACTTAATAAATGATAGGTATTTATTTTTTCAAAAATTAGGTAATCATAAACACTTTGTGAAGTAGGTTCTACTCTTACTCTCATTTCAGAGTTGAGAAATCTGATGCTCATGGAAACTAATGTCACTGACCCAAAGTCACAGAGCTGTCTGATTGAAGACCTCAAATTCTTAACTACTGTCCTCCTCTGCTTCACTTACCCCGTGCTTTTAATCATATACAGAGGCGACTATTTCCCCCAAAAGATCAGAAGGTGCTCAAGGAGAGGGACCAGATTGGATTTGTTTCTGTGTTATCAATAAATATTTGCTGAACTGAATCTGACTGACGCTTTTAGGACGGAGTGGGCATGGGGTGGGTGCCCCTAAGGATTAATGGTAGAGTTAGTGAAGAGATTAGCAGACAGGGGAGTGTTTGTGGGCAAGAGGTAACTCAGGGGGCTTATGGAAAGAGGGGCTTGATGAGAGGGGCACCTGAAGGACACTGCCTGGGAGTTTGAGCCTCTGGTCCTACGGCTGCTCCTCTTTAATGGTTCGTCTGCTTTATTTGGGGGTGTGGTGGGGGTTGGGCAAGGTAGGGATGCAGGGGGACTATGCTGGCACTGAAGGGCTCACATTGCGAGCATCCACACTCTTCCTGGGACCTCAGGATGGAGAACAGAGAGATTTAGGGCTCATTTTCCAGGGACAAAAAAGTGCCTGATTCAAAGCCAGGTAACACAATGTCAATTTCTTAGTTTTGACAAATGTACCATGGCAATATACAATGTTACCAATGGGAAAATTGGGTGAGGGGTATACAGGAACTCTCTGTTCTAGCTTTGCAACGTTTCTGTAAATCTAAAGTTATTCCAAAATAAAAAGTATATTAAAAACAGAAAAGCGGGCCAGCCCAGTGGCACAGCAGTTAAGTTCACATGGTCTGCTTCGGCGGCCCTGGGTTCACCAGTTTGGATCCTGGGTGCAGACATGGCACCGCTTGTTGAGCCGTACTGTGCAGGCATCCCACATATAAAGTAGAGGAAGGTGGGCATGGATGATAGCTCAGGGCCAATCTTGCTCAGCAAAAAGAGGAGGATTGGCGGCGGACATCAGCTCAGGGTTAATCTTCCTCAAAAAAGACAGACAAAAAATATCAACCAGAAGAGCAAGTTACAGCTGATCCCATGGCTGGAATCCCAGGAGAGCATGGCTTTTGAACAGAGAAAGGAAAACTCCTGTTGTCCTTGGACAAGCTATTCTGTTGCTCTGAACTTCAGTTTGTTTATCTGCAGAAGGGAGAAATATCCTTTTACAATGTACCTGCTGGGGGTATGGTGATGATGAAATGAGTGAAGGGACAGAAGGAAGGTCGGGATCCCACAGAGCAGTGAGATTCAGGAGCAGGCTATAGGTCTGGTGAGGAAGCAAGCCCAAGTCCTGGGCAGAAGCAGTGGTGGGATTGGGTTCAGTTCATCCCAATACACTGGATACTGAGGCAGGCTAATTCAAGACACTGGCCCTGGGAGGTAAGGCAGCTCCATCCTCCGCCTGATGGAGCAGGGGCAGGCAGAGACTAACACTTCCTAAGAGATGATGCCCCAAAGCCCTGGACCCTGGATGGCTTATCTCTGGTCATCTTGTCCTCCTGGATCTCCTGGGAGAAATGGATAGTTCAGAGGAAGTTGAGAGGACAAGGCCCAGTAAGAGTAGTGGCCCAGGTTCTGGCCCCAGAAGACAGGTCCTACGTTATACGTGGAGGTAGGCAGGCAAGTAGCAGATCATGGCCAGAGGAAGAAAGTGGCAACTTTGGGCTGGGGGCAATGAGTGAAGCTGGGCTCTGGCAGGCAGAGCCTGAGTGTTTCTGCCTGCGTGGGTCTTCTTTACGTTAATTACCCCCCGACATGGTTTGTGCACTGCTCTCCCTTGTGCTGTTTTAATTAACAGAGATCTCCTCTGAGCAAACCAGCTGCTGTGTAAGTTGTCAAACTGTCAGCACACGCAGGATGGGTGCCATGGGACATTAAGTGTGGGAACTACCCATGGGTTCCCCATCTCCCTGGCACATTTGAACCTCCCTCTAAACCCACCCCAGTAGTAATAATGGGGAGGAGAATATTAAGATCAAGAACTTGGCTTTGGGCTCAGACAGACTTAGGCTGAACTTTGACTCTGCCACAAATTTGCTGTGAGTTTTGGCAAATCAGTTAACCTTTCTGAATTTATTTTCCTCATCTGCAAAATGGGAATAGTAGCACTTATCTTGCCACAAGGATTGTGGTAGATAATGTACATTACGTGTTTTATCTAGTGCCTGTAGTGCCCAATAAGTTGTTATGAAGTCCATCTTCCTGGTCAGTATAGAGTTCCCTACTAGGCCCTTTGGAAGTTCATTATGGCCAGAGAGGAAACTTTAACTAAAACATACATGGGAGAAATCCCATAGTTCTCATTATTGATTTTCTATTTTTCTGTGCAATGTCATTTTCCGTTCAATGAACCCTTGCTTTCTCAATAGCTTTGCCTCCCATCAAATCATTAGGAGCCAACAGTCGTCTTCTCCCACTTTCATCCCTTCCTTAGCAGGTCCTTAATTTTGTCCAGGCCTGTAGGCCTCTGTGAGTGTGTGTGTGTGTGTGTGCGCTCGTGCACATATGTGAGCCTAAATAGGAGTGTATGAATGAGCTTTTCTGTGAGAGTATGCTTATGAACTTGGGTGTGTGTGCATCTGTATGGGAATGTGGCGGATTTTGTGTGTGTGTGTGTGTGTGTTGGCCCATACATATTTGTGTAGGCCTACGGGGGAATGTGTGACTGTGTCTTAGTGAATTCATGGACCTGTGTGAACATATATTCCCTAGCCAAACAGGGTGAGCTTGTGTGTGAAGCTGTGTGTGTAAGGTTGATGCATGAGAGCTCCTGCGTGTGTTCATGGGTTTGCGTGTGTGTGTATATGAGCCTGTTTATCAATAATAATACCTAATATTTGCATCATGCATAGTTTTACAGAGCATTTAGATATGCTTTTCATTTGGTCCTCACAACCTTGTGAAGAATACAAAATGGAATATTCAATAAAAATTCCACATACACTAATAATGTCTACTATATGCCAAGTAGTATGTTGGAAAGGGTATGTGTGAGTCCAGGGGTGGGAATGAGGACATATGTGGTTAATATCAGTGTCAACACACCCACATCTGCCCATGTCAAAGGTCAAAGGGTTCCCTCTTGTCAACACATGTGGAGCCTGAGCTGGTCTGGGCTTTCTGACTGTATACCGAGGAAGGAGGCCGAAGGAGAGATGGGGGAGGGGGCGGGATTTGTAGCATGGAATAGCAGGGAAAGCGGAGTTTGTAGGACTTGGGCAGGAGGTTCTCTAGGCATTTGCCAGATAGGCTAGCAAGATGCTCAGTTGCATTCCCATGAAGCAAACTGTTCCAGATGGAACTTCAAAGGTGGGTGGGAGTGGGAGGAGGGAAACATATTGAGCAGAGTTCCTTTGCCAAGCTTGGCACTGTTAGGTACAGGTGTGTATGAGGGAGGACTCAGATATGAATTACGTATTAGAAAGTGCAATGCCATGTGCAGGGTCATGCCTCAAGTCCAGAGAAGGAGAGGGGAATCCCAAGCCATCTCAGCCGCTGGGCAAGGACTCTCTGTGCCCATCCCACTCCTATTCTGGGCCCTATGGAAGGAAAGCATCAATAAGACAGATCACATCATGTTAGACCCTGGTGTGGTCTGGCTTGTGGCATCCTTTGGCTTGTCTTGTCCTGGTGTAGGCCATCTCAGAAGCTCCCTGGACGTTGCCTTGTGTCTCATTAATGGCATTGCCAAGCTCATTAAGTTGATCTTTCTCCTCATCTTGTCTCCCAGCTCTGAGCCATCACCTCAGTCACTCCAAGCCTGGGGCTGGGTTAACCCTTGATGGCTCCAGCACAGAGGATCCTGCAGAGGTTGCTGTCGGTCCCATGACACAGGTTCAGAAAGACTGACCAGAGCTCCCTTTGCAGGTAGGTTAGTTTTCCAGGTCTACTGTAACAAAGTGCCACAAACCAACTGGCTTTAACAATAGAAATTTATTCTCTTACAGTTCTGGAAGCTAGAAGTTCGAGATCAAGGGGTCAGCAGGGTTGGTTCCTTCTGAGGGCTGCGAGGGAAACTCTGTTCCAGGCCTCTCTCCCAGCTTCTGGTGGTTTGCTGGCAATCTTGGGCATTCCTTGGCTTGGAGAAGTATCACCCCAGTCTCTGCCTTCATCTTCACATGGTGTTCTCCCTGTGTGTGTGTCTGTGTTCAAATTTCCCCTTTTTATAAGGACACCAGTCATGTTGGATTAGGATTTACCCCTAATGACCTCATTTTAAATGGATTTCCTCTGTAAAGACCCTATCTCCAGATGAAGTCACATTCTGAGGTACTGGGGGCTAGGAGTCCATTATATCTTTTTTGGAGGGCAGAATTCAACCCATGAAAGGGACAATCTTTTGCCTTTCCTAACCCCCATCTGAACGCCGTGTGTCTTCGGGAAACACCTAAGCCTTTGCATCCAGAATGGCATGAACTGAAGCTCAGAAATAACTTCCTGGTAGAACATGGTGATAGATAAGTCTATGGCTGGGGTAAGAGGAGGAGAGCAGGAGGAGGAGGAGGAGGAGAGAAAAGAGGAGGAAGTTGAGAAGGAGAGGGAATGGAGGAGAAAAGTCACATCCAAACTCGTTTCAAGACAATGCTATTAAGAAGGGAAACCAGGGCAAAGTCTCTCTAAGGACTTGGGTTGAATATCTCAGCTGGACCCAAACCAAGGCCTTGGCCAGGGAATATGATTTATAAGAAAGAACCTTTCTTCTCACAGAGAAAATGCTGAGCGAAAGAAGTCACGCATAAAAGAGGGCATGCCATATGATTCCATTTCTCTGAAAGTTAAGACTAGACAACAAGAGTCTATGGTGATAGAATTCAGAAGTGGTTCCCTTTGGTAGATATTGACTAGGAGGGGGCATAAGGGAGTCTCTGGGGTACTTTGATTTGGGTAGGTGTACACATATGTGACACCATCGAACTTTATAGTTAAGATGATCTCACTTTACTGTAACTAAATTAAACCATAGAGAAATGTGTAAATCAACCCATTTCTTACTTTTCTTCTCACCACTGATCACTCCGGGCCACTTTGTCCAGCTCTCAGGTTGCTTCCATACTCTTTATGCTCACTATGCTCACAAATGTGAGATAACAGAAACGTCCAGCATGATGCCCGGCACACAATAGGTACTCACAGGATGCAAATTCCCATCATGCTCCCGTGCACATCGTGTTCTGGGAATACAGAAGGGGTGGTGTCCAGAGATGACCTCGGCTCCCTCCTCTCCTTCCATCCGTGGGGCTTGATGCCGGGCCCTGGGAATAGAAGGTGTTCAGGGCTTGGTAGAAGACTAGTAAAAAATCATGTCCCCTCTCCCCAGGAACAGAACACAGCCCAGCAGAAACCCCAAATCATAATTAAAAGATGCCCTGAAACTCTCTAGGCAGCATGAATTTTGAAGATGAAAGTAAATGATTAAAATAATTAAACACTTCAAGCTGACAAGCTGGAGCAGAATCTTGCCAGCGGACATTTGTCAGTAATTAGCTAATTAATCCTGGTGCAGATTATAAGCCATAACAAACCAGTCAGGCTGAACAGAGCCGGCTGCTCAGAATTAGACTTTTAAAAAAGAGGAGAAGGAAGGGTAGGGGGGAGAGGGCATATAAGAGGGAAGAAGGAAAAATAAGAAAAAGATATGGTATTTAGGGCCACCTGTCCTTACCCTAGCAGACAGTATGGGCCCAGCCAATAGGGGGCCTTCTGGAGAGTTCTGGGCCTGTGTCTAGACCAGAGACCCAGCATCCACTGGTACTTCAATCAGAATGGATGCTAAGGAGGAGGATAGGGAGTGCTCTGGACCCCAAACCAGAAGGAACAGTAGGAAGGAGTCCAGACAGGAGGTGATGTCTGCATCAGGTGGGTACAGCATTATTCTATTCATTACACCATTCAGCAAGGGACCCCCAACAGTGACAAGGGTCCCATTGGTGTGGACAGGAATGACAAGATCCAAGAGAGGGATCAGGGCCCAACCAAGCAGTCTGGAATCAGGACAGGCTGCAGACCTGTGCTTCCAAGAGAAAGAAAATGAGAGCCACACATGTAATTAAAGAAAGTAAAAAGAAACAGATGGAATTAATTTTAATAATATTTTTTACTTAACCCAATATATCCAAAAGGCTATCATTTCAGCACATAATTAATACAAAAACATTTTTTCATATTTTACAATTTTTTGTACTGTCTAAATTCTGGTTTGTATTTTACATTTACAACTCATCTTAATTGGGACTAGTCATATTTTAAGTGTTCAATAGCCACACGTGCCTAGAGGCTCCCATATCGGAGGACACAGCTCTAGACAGAAGAGAAGTGATGGAGTGGGATCCCAAGCTCTGGGACAATCGGCAGCAGGGTGGAGGCAGACCAGAGTGACATGACCTCCTCACTGTTTGACTTTCTCTCCTTGGCCATTCTCCCTCCTACCTGCTCGTCTTGGCTATTTCCAGCGAAATCAGCCTCAACTTTGCGGGTCTCCAAGAGGAAGGGTCAGGGAAGGAGAGGAAAGAATCCAGAGTGACTGGACTTCTGCCCTGGTGTGACACGTGGGACAAGACAGTGCTACTGCTGCACGCAGAGTCGTGCCCTGCAGTCTGAGAGCATGAGTGCATCTATGCACCTGCGTGTTTCAAAGGCGCTCTAGGACATGAGCACTGACGCTCAGAGAGCTCCCTGCAGCTGCAGCCCTTGGGTAAAGCTCAGTTTCCTTCATAATAATCACATCGGTCAAGGTACAAGAGACAGCACATTTCACTCAACTGGAATGTTCCGTAAAGACTGTCAGATGGAATCTGTCTCTTAGAAAATAAACAGGATCTTTTCTCTTTCCAATTTTTTTATTGTGTAAAATACACATAACATAAAACTTACCACCTGAACCATTTTCAATGTGCAGTTCAGTGGTATTAAGTATATTCACATTGTTGTGCAACCATCACCACCATCCATCTCCAGAACATTTTCATCTGGCAAAACTGAAACTCTGTATTCATCAAACAATAATTCCCCATTCTCCCTGCCCTTCAGCCCCTGGTAACCATCCTCCCACTTTCTGTCTCTGTGAAGTTGACTACTCTAGGTACTTCATGTAAGTGGAATCATACAGCATTTGCCTTTTTGTGGCTGGCTTATTTCACCTAGCATGTCTTCAAGATTCATCCATATTGTAGCATGTGCCAGAATTTTCTTCTTTTTTTAAGGCTGAATTATATTTCACTGTATGTGTATGCCATATTTGGCTTATCCACTCATCTGTCAGTGGACACGGGTTGCTTTCACATTTTAGCTATTGTGAATAATAGCTAGTCAGGATCTTTTTGAGGCAAAGACCAGCTGCTTCTAGCCAGAGATAAGTCCGTTTTCCACCACCATCCTGCCTTAAGCTCTCTGTGGATGTGCACTGAATCTCAGAACCCACATCAAAGCTCTGGTAAAAGCGAGGGAGTGAAAGGACACAGCTTCTGGATCAGTGGTGCAGACTTGTCAGTGGAGACGTGCCACTGTCCCCACTGCCTGGAGGAGAGATCTGGAGAGAGGGGAGGAGACAAGAGGGACAAGGTGGATTTTGAGGGCCAAAGCCACAGATCAGACTGCAGATTAATAGAAGGCACTTTAACTCCTAAATTCACCACCAAAGAAACAACATTTCCCTGCCCCCAAACCTCATCTTTGCTTAGCCAAGCCCATGTCTCCCTTGTGTAAGAAGAAGGAAGAAAGCTCTTTTGTTGTACACCAAAAGATCCACATCTGACTTTGCACCTTGGCCAGTAGCTCTTGTCCGTAATTGAATAAGGCAGCATTGCTTAGGGCCAAGGGAGGTGCAAAGAGAATCTCGTGGTGGTCCAGGGCTCAGGGACATCCTTATCTTGGTTAGTGGGATTGATCAGGGAAGGCCCCCAGGAGGAGAAAAGCTTGAGCTGTACCTTGGAGACGGTGAGGAATCAGAGAGCAGAGAGAAGGAAGGAGGGCACTGTGGTAGGGGAATTTAACATAGACCCTCTCATTCACAGAGCTCTGTAGAGCTTATAAATTATGTTCACATGTGTAACCTCATTTCATCCTCATTGGGCTGTAGGATCCCAGAGGTACTGTCTCATTTGAGAGGCAATATAGCATAGTAATTAAGAGTGTAGTCTTTGGATTTCTGGCAGATGGAATACATGCATTTATATCTGTTCCCTCAACAAACCTCACTAAAAGAAAAGTAAAGGAATATAAAAGAGACAATGGTGCACCACAGATGTCAACACATTTTTGGAAGACAGCAAGTGGATGGAAGAGTTGGCAGAGCTGGAATAGTTGCATTCCAAGTGCTACAGAAAAGGATGCCAGACAGGAGTCAGCCAATTGGAGACCCAGGACCAGGGAAAGAACAGATATTGGAGGCAACAATTACTGCAGAAGGTGGGAGGGAGACATGGGGCTAAGAAGAAGGGAATGGGCTGAAAGTCTGCCTAAGAAGCAGATCCCTTATGCAGACAGCTGACTACATCTTCTACACCCTGCCAGAGACTGAAGGGTTTATTCTGTTTAAAAAGTAAACCAGAAAAGCTCCAGCCAGGAACACCGGGCAAGGAGGATATCAGGGGAGAAGTGTCATAATGAAAAGAAGGACATTAAAGGAGAATCTGAACAGTGGGATTCTAGGGCCCACGAGACATCATTTCTAGAATGCTTGTGGTCAGGTGTGTATGCTCTCAAATGGAGACTGGTACATTCTTCACTGGAGAAACTGAGCAGAGAGAAGACCTTTGTATATTAAAAGAGAGATCAGATAATACGGAGAGAAGAGATTCACAGAAGTAATAGGAGAAAATTTCTCAGAGCTGAAAGACATGAGTTTCTAGAGTGAAAAGGCCTACCACAGGTGTAACAAATATGATAAACAGAAATAGGCCCATACCAAGTGTCATCAGCATGAACTTTTAGATGGGCAAGGATACAGACCAAATCTTAAAAGTTTCCGTACAGAAAAGACAGGATAGATATAAAAGATAACATAGAATCAGCAATAGCAAATAGACTTCTCAACAGCCATGTTGGAGCAATGCCTTCAAAATTCTGAAGAATTTGTATACCAGTCAAGCTATAAATCAACTATGATGGGATAAAGAATTTTCTGACATTCAAGGTCTCAAAAATTTCACTTCTCAGGAAAAACTTTTGTTCTTTCTCAGGAAGCTACTAAAATATGTGCTCCATCAAAATGAAGGACTAAACCAAGAAAGAAAAAGATGTGGGATACAGGAAAAGGGGATCCAGCCCAGAAAAAGTACACAGGGAATCCCCTGAATAATCACCATGCAGAAAGGCCCAGAGAGTAAGTACACATCGAACAGGAAGATGGAAGGCTCCAAGAAGCCTTCAGGAAAGAAAAAAATGGAATTAATAAATTACCTGACGTGTTTTGCCATGTGGATATTAGCATTTAGAAGGTTTTTACATTCTGTTGAAGAGTTTGGGAAGAATTCACGGTCAGAATATGGAAAACTAAGAAAACGAAAGAAAAAATAAGGCCATTAACACAAGGGAAGATGAAAAAATCTGTACAAGAAACGCAATGCACTATCTGTTTCAGCAGTGAACCGTGTGTGCAAAATCAATAGGGCAAACCCTGAATATTGATTCAACCAAAAGTTGCTATATAATTATGTTAGATGGATACAAAAGGAAGAGGTAAGCGGGTGGGCACGGTAATAATATTAAATTATCATCTTTCATAATAGATAAGAACTAGCAGAAAAGCATATTATTTATATATTCAGAGGTAAGTACCGGTAGACACAGCTAAAATGATTTTAAGTAGTTGCCTTGAAGAGTGAGACTGGGAGGTGGGGTATGGACTACCATTTTCTGTGATAAGACTTGTAGTACTAGTTGACTTTTTAAAACCATGAACACGTATTGATTTGCTTTTAAAGAAGGAAACATACCATGGAATATCATTCAGCCTTAAAAAGGAAGGAAATTCTGACACGTACAACATGGATGAACCTTGAGGACATTATGCTAAGTGAAATAAGCCAGTCACAAAAGGACAAATACTGTGTGATTCCACTTAGATAAGGTACCTAGAATAGTCAGATTCATAGAGATAGAAAGTAGAATGGTGGCTGCCAGGAGCTGGGGGAAGAGGCGAATGGGGAATTATTGTTTAATGGGTATGGAGTTTCAGTTCTGCAAGATGAAAAGAGTTCTGGAGATGGATGGTGGTGATGGTTACACGACAATGTGAATATACTTAATACCACCGAACTGCAGACCTAAAATGGTTAAGATGGTAAATTTTATGTTATGTTTATTTTACCATAATTTAAAAAATATAAATAACTTAAAAGTTGGTTAAGATAGTAAATTTTACGTTATGTGTATTTTACCACAATTTAAAATTTTTTAATTAGAAAAAGGAGTGCAGTCTAAAATTCAGATTTCCGGAAGATCAAATGTAAGATTAGAATGTAGGGATGAAATGTAAACTCCAAGAGGACAGGAAATTTTGTCTGTCTGCTCACTGCTGTATCCCTGGAGCCTAGTATAGTAGTCACTCAATAAACAAATATAATGACTACTCAATAAATGCTATCTATTATTATTCTTTGTATTTGTCTTCAGGGCACATCGCTTCCTGCTGCAGCATCAGCATTTCTTCCCATCATGCTTGTGCACACCTGTACACACATGCACTCAAATATGCAGGTAAGCCTCAGGGCATGTTCCTTCAACAAGTACTTGCTGAATGAATTAAGAATGACTCTGCAAGGCAAGCATTATTACCCCACTTTCCAGATGAAGAAAGTAGGCCATACAGCCCATAAATAGGATAACCAGCATTTCCAACTTGGCCTTTAGACTCCATGTCAGGTGTTTTTCCCTCAGTAGCCAACTGCTGAAGAGTTTTAGAAGAGCAGAGCTGAGTAATCACCTAGCTGTAATGGGAATGACTAATGGACCTGTATGGCTGGAAAAGAGGAGGATTTTTGCAGGGGAGGAGTGGGTGATGACTCTGGAGATGTGAATGCTTGTCAGATGATGGGGGAGGGCCTTGAATGTCAAGTGAAAGGACCTATAAATTATTCAAAAGCAATGTAGAGTCATTGAAAGTCTTCAGACAAGAGAGGCCCTTTAGGAAGCTTTGTTTGGCAGCAGTATATAGGATGTACTGAAGTGGGAGGCTGGGGCACAAAGGCCTCTTAGGAGGCTGCCACAATGAAATGATAACGGTGTAAACTGGCACAGTGGAGGCAGTGGCAGGAGTAATGAAAAATCAATGAGACTTATAAACCTTTAGTCAGACTAATGAGGAGAAGTGGAGAGAAGATGCAAATTACCAATATCAACATCAGCAACGAGAGAGAGGTCATCACTACCTATTCTACAAAAATTAAAAGGATGGGGCTGACCCAGTGGTGTAGTGGTTAAGTTCGTGTGCTCTGCTTTGGTGGCACGGGGTTCGCAGGTTCTGATCCTGGCTGCAGACCTATAGACCACTCATCAAGCCATGTTGTGGCAGCGTCCCGTATACAAAATAGAGGAAGATTGGCACAGATATTAGCTCAGCAACAGTCTTCCTCAAGCAAAAAGAGGAAGACTGGCAACAGATCTTAGCTCAAGGCCAATCTTCCTCACACACACACACACACACACACAAATTACAGGGATAATAAGAAGATAGCATGAACAACTTTACACCAATAAATTTGACAACTTGGATAAAAATACAATTTTCTTGAATTACTCAAGAAGAAATAAATAACTTGAATAGTCCTACTTCTGTTAAAGAAACCACATCTTGTTTTAAGGTAAAGGAGAGTACACCTATAACTTCCCACTGCTCGTTGCAACAAGGCTTGGCATTCGGTCCACCGCAGGTCCCATCGCACTCATCCAGCTCATTTAAATGCTGGCTTGAGCTAGTTTAAAGTAGGTTTCCACTTCTTGTAATCAGAAGAATCTTGGCTAATCCAGGATCTTAAAGACCGCTCTTCCAGGATAACACAGCCTGTGGTGTCTGTCCATGGTGCTGACTGTGTGCCCCTATTCATTGCTTCAGCATGAAGTCAGGGCCGCTGAACTCACCCTCAACCTCAGGCCCTCTGTACCCTGTGGATTCTGTCCAGGGTCCTGACCACAATCTGATTTGCCACTACAGCGCTAAGGGTCAATATCAGAGCTTATAACTCTTAGCCATACGCTCCAAATTTGGAGACTCAAGAATATGCCCCCCTCTGGCTGTAGCATCAGAGAGCCTCAGTGGTTCTGCAGTGCCCACTCAGGCAACGCTGAAGCCAAGGTCTGGTGACAGAAGGGCTAAACAACCCGGGGCAGAAGGCCAGCCATCAATAGACAAGTCCAGCCTCCTGGAGAGGATTCTGGCAAGATGAAGGAAGGGAATCAAGGCCACTACCTACTCGGCGGAGCTCCACCCTTTGAGGGACAGGAGAGAAAACTAATGAAAGAAGCCGACGACATAGACTAGGTACATTTAGGGGTAATAGAAGAGGTCACAGCCTGACAAGCACAAGAATGCACAGGGTACCCCTAGATACAATGTGACAAGCTTAGGATAGAACCTCTAAGTCTAGGTGGACCTTGCAGGTCTGATAAATCTGAGTCTGTCTGGTTTCCTTGCTGGAACTTGACAGCTCATTCCACAAAGGCAATCTAATACTATGGCTGAGCTTCCTTGGAGGCAGAATTTCTCCAGGTCAGAGAAAACACTGAGTCTCTTGCTGTCACTTGCACATGGCACTCAAATGATGAAAATAAAGATAGAAGTGGGATCAACCAGAGAGAGCTTCCCAGAGTGGGTGCATCTTGAGAAGAGTAGAGAGTCAATTTCCAACTAACATTTTTAGTTCCTACTATGTGCCAGGGACTGCAAAAGTACTTTCACACACATACTTCCTTATTTAATCCAAACAGTCCAGTGAGAAAGCTATTTTTAATCCCATACTGCGTTAGTCAGGCTTCTCCAGAAAACAAAACCGATAGGATATATATAAACATATATAAGAGGAGATTTATTATAGTAATTGGCTCACACAGTTATTGAGGCTGAGAAGTCCCACAATATGCCACTTGCAAGCTGGAGCACCAGGAAGGCTGGTAGCATAATTCAGCCTGAGTCTGAAGCCTGAGAGTCAGGAGCTCTGATGTCCGAGGGCAGGAGAAAATGGGTGTCCCAGCTCAAGAAGAGAGAGAGAATTTATCTTTCCTCTGTCCTTTTGTTCTATTTGGGCCCATCAGCAGATTGAATGATGCCCACCCACATTGGTGGAGGTGGATCTTCTTTATTCAGTCTACTGATTCAAATGCTAATCTCTTTCTGAAACATCCCACAGACACACTCAGAAGTGTTTTACTAGCTATCTGGGCATCCCTTAGCCCAGTCAAGTAGACACATAAAGTTACCCATTATGCATACACATAGGGAAACTGGAGCCCAGAGGGGCAAATGATTTGCCCAAGGTCACACGGTTAATATGTGGCAGAGCCCTTGCTTTTTCCATTGCATGTAAACTCCAAGCTGAACCCTGCACCCACTCACTCACTCACACTGGACACTCCAAGCAAGCAGTGCCTTTTGGAAAAAGGCCATCAGCTCCTAGCATGGTTGAATGAGGTGGGTACCTGCCGTGCCCTCCTGTTTTGGTCAAGAGCAGCTAGAGGAGCTCTGAGCACCTATTAGGCCTGGGAGTTGGAGGAGGTTTGGAGACTTTAGGTGGCAGGGAGGAGGAGGAAGCCTCTGTGGAGGGAGGAAGCTGGTGGGGAAGGAGGGGGGAGGGGACTGGCTCCCTGCTGCTCCCAGAACCATTCTCACCTGCAGATGGATGGCTAGAGACTCATGCAAGTGCTAATCAGCTCCTTTGACACATGCAGGCTGGGGCTACAATCCATTTTCACATGGAATGCCAGATCGATTCCTCATTCTCTACAGTCCCCAACCAGCCTCCTCAGGCCATCCATCCTTGAGGGGCTGAGGAGCTGGTTAACTCTCTGCACCTCTGGCCACCTGCAAGCTTTGGCCTTCTCTGTATTCTCCCTGGATACAGTCTTCTCCTCAAACCATTGCCAGGCAGAACAATTTAGTGGAACTCTGGGCTGGGAGTCCAACAGGTCTAGGTTCCAGTCTCAGATCAGCAGCTAATGTGTGACTTTGGATAAGTCACCTCATTTCTCCTAGTGTCAATTTTCTCAGATGTGTAATGAGGATAAAAATTTCAGCTCTGCAGGGTCTTTGTGAGGATCCCAATTACATCTAGTGGATGTAAAGTTGGGAAACATTGCAAGACGTAGCTAATCTAAAGCACAGGCTGCTGCTTCTAGAATAGGTTCCTTCTCCAAATCTGGCCCTCCCCCTTCACCTCAAGCCCTATCCTTGAGATCTGACAATTCAGGGAGGGAAGATCTGTTAACATGGTTGTAAGAGAGGTTTTCTCCTCTCTCAGGTTACGTTAAGTAGCCAAAAACAGCTCTTGAGCTGTTGATCTCCTGACATGGTCAGATCTTCTGGTGAGGGCCCGTGAGTTCTGGAAACTGAGCTTAGAACCATCGGAAACCAGCAGACAGGAGCTGGACTCAACAAAGCCAGGTGGAGTGCCTGGGAAAAGGTGTTTCTAGAACTCTGGGTAAATTTCTCGACTTATCTCCTCCCCTCAAAAATGAAATCTCACCCATATTGACAGAAATTTTGTCAGTACTCATCAGTTTTATTTAATTTTAGGAAAGAGGACCATGTTTTAGAGATACCCTCCATATTCTTCCCATGCATATCCTCTTCCAGAAGAAGGAGCCCTCTGTATTCCTTAATCCTATCTCCTAGTCATAGATGATTAGAGAGGAGTAGGGAACATTTGCCCTAAGCTGAGCCAGTCAGATTCTTTCTAACTTCGCGTGCATTGAGGCAACCATAATAGTGTATGTGGAAACAGAAGTCAGTTCACTGAGAGAAGAATGCAGCAGACAAGCAGAAAAACATAGAGACAAGAAATCATGGGGCCCTAAGAGAGAACAATGGGAGGAATTGCTGTCTGATGATTTTCTGTTTCCAGAAATCTATCTGGAATCTATTAATCTAGGAATCTGTCTACCTCCAACAATGTGTGTAATCCTATATTGGAATTACTTGTTGATCTCATCCTCTCCCTGTGGACTCCTCCTTGAAGATTTTAATCTTTGTAACTCCTTTAGAACCTTGCCCAGTACCTGGCATACAGTTCGTTCTCAGTAAATGTGTTTTGCAAGAATAAATGAATAGTTATCAAGAATGGTGATGACAGTAATGATAATGTCAACCATTCAGATGAATCTGGTGTGTGACTGCGACAGTGTGGGCCAGGGGCCAGGTACATCATCACAGTCAAGCCCCAGGCCAGGAGGCTCCTGGGGAGATGACAAATACTTCAGCATGTAGACCAAGCCGTTGTTGTCACTGTGATTATTTCTGTCATTAGAGTTGGTGTTACGCTACCGTGTGGCAGCTGCCAGCAGAAAGCTGGCCTGCCATGCTTCCTCATGGCAGGAGAACCATCAGGGAAGAAAATGCTCTTAGAGGATAAGCAACAAGGAGGACCAGGCTCAGGATAGGCTTTCAGCTGGGACTCTCATCAATCTAAGCAGCAGTTCTGGGTGGTTGTGGTCATTTGCATCTTCCTCCTGTATCCACAGTACAAATCCCTAAATATGTTGGGGAGCAAGGATATAGAGGAAGGGAGCTATGGAGCAGGAACCACCAGATTAAGGGCCCTAAGCAAGAGGGCTCATCAACTTTCATTGCATTAGGGCCTGAGTGGGCAATGGAATACTTGGGGATGGGCTCCAAGTGGAAGTTGGATTTAGGGTGAGAATGGGAGGGGGACAGGTAAGGCAGAGCTTAACATGCTCCTGAATTCTTTTATAGTCCCAACCCTTGGAGGCGGCCCGCCAGGATTCTTGGATCTGTATAACCTCCTTGGGGACCAGAAGTCAGATAGAACAAATTATACTTCTGATGTTTGTGCAGAATCCCCATAAGTCCTCTGTGACTTTTATTTCCTAAAGGATCCCAGAATCATTGTATTGAATGATTACAGGCTTTTTGGGCCACTGGAATTCTCCAAAAGTCATTAGGTCCAGTCCCTTGCCTCTGGACAAGAGGTTGAGACAATTATAGATGGTAAATAGCAATTGTTTGCCACTGATGTGCTTGGTGAAGTCAGTTTTAGACAGTACAAGGCAGCAACAGGACCAACGAACAGGACCACGTCAATTCTACTGCAGCTGCATCAGCTCCTGTGGGACCTACAGGAAGAGTTGTGTTTTTGGCCACCAGCAGATGTGACCGCCCTGGTCCTTAGGGGTCATTCAAGGAGCATGAAGGTGTCATTTGTCTGACAGCCTCTGAGATGCTGGAGCCTGCTGCTGAAAACACCAGTCAGCCCTGGTGTTTGTGTTTTGGGTCAATTACACACTCCAGGGAGATGGGGGGTGGGGTGGGGCGGGGAATAGGAGATTTTCCAGGGAGAAGTCTTCCTTTCCAGGTGGAGAAGCTAAAGCCTGGAGTGCAAGACCCAGCCATAGAGTTTGTCCAAGCTCTAGGTCCTTGAATTGTAATTTAACCTCTTCCCCAGAATTGGCACCATTCCAGAGCCTTCTAACTGAGAGCCAAGCTTCTTTTTCCCAGGTCAGTCGTGGGGAAGACGAGAGAGAATTTGAAATGTGAGAAGATACTTATCTGTCTTGGCTCTTTTTCTCTGAGACTCTGCTCCTATCACCTCAGGTTACCTTGGGCATTCATTCCAAATCTGCACAGTTCACCCATTTGTACTTTAATCTTTGTCTGGTTACCCCAAACACACCCTCATCTATCCCTGGTCTTCTCCCCTACACTTCCTCTCCATTTGAGCTTTTGAGGGGCTGCCTTTCCCTTTCTATGCTTTGGTTTGGTACCCTCGGTACCATCTGGCATAACTCCCCTCTGGCCCAACTCCCCTCTGGCCCAATCTCTTCTGTAATGAAATTCCTGCTGGTACAGCCCTGGTACATCCACCTCCCACGGTGGTAGATAGCCCTGATGGACAGTTCTTATTCGGCATTGACTGGCCTTTTGCATAACTACTGGATACCTCTGGGGCTCGAACAGCTACATATGAAGATAGTGAATGATAAATAATAATAATAATAGTATCATTTATTGCTTACTTAAAAACTTAATTTATTGCTTACTTAAATATATGCTGATCAGGCACAGTTTCTCCAAGAAGAGGAGACTACATATCTTAGAGTTTTGGGAAAGCATGGAATTCAAAGATTCGTGGATTTTCAGGGGCTGAATGGGTTGACATAATTTTTAGAAGCGTGGTCATTTGGGTGAGATTTCATTGGCTGGCATTTAGAAGTATGTTCCTTACAATGAGTCAACTCTTGATTGGCTGACTTTTAGAAACGAGAAGCTGTCACTCAGTGGTTGGCTTGCAAAAGCAAGTTCACTGATGTAACTGATTATATCAACAAATGTTGATTGATGAAAATGGTTTAAAATCTGTTCTGGTTATTATTTTTTACCAAGGGTATAGAACTCTCATTTATCAATTAGACAGGTTTAAAACAGATTCTTGCTTGATACCATGACCTCAGAAAACAGTCAGTCTTGGGGCCGGCCCAGTGGCCTAGTGGTTAAAGTTTGCGTGCTCTGCTTCAGTGGCCCTGGGTTCACAGGTTCTGATCCTGGGCATGGACATAGCACTGCTCTTCAAGCCACACTGTGACAGCATCCCACGTAAAATAGAGGAAGATTGGCACAGATGTTCGCTCAGCGACAATCTTCCTCATACACACACAAAAAGAAAACAGTTAATAATTTCATAATACTGTGGGAACTTTTAAATTGTGTTTTCCCTTTTGGTCTTCACTGAGTCAAAACTAATCAAAAGAGTCTGGAAGTCACTGTAGAAATGTGACCCAAGATTTCTCAGGTCTGACCAAGAAAACGTGTTAACAGCTCCTTGAGTCTGCCTTAGATAGCCAGGTTGTGTTTTCTTTTAGCTTAGATGTGAACTTTTCAATTTCCCTGTGTTGTAATTGATGTAAAATATGAAGTTGGCGGCCAGATTTTGTGCACTTGTGATATAATCTTTGCGCCTCTCCAGGAATTTGTTTTTCTGTTCTATAAGAGGTTCTTGCCTAAGGTTCTTTAGACATATCAGCTTGTTAGCATGAATATCTGCTGAAGAATTCCCTTTAGCTTCTATATTATCTCTTTTACTGTGGGTATCTACCCTCACAACAGCAATTTCTTTGGGTGACATCAAGGCATTAAGCATATTAGCTTTCAGTGAATATATTAACTCTTTTGTTTTCAGCAATTTGACATGCCTAGAGAGGGCCACATTTTAGTCATTTGAATTGATTTGGCTTCTAGTTAGGGAATTGGATTCTATAAGAGACTTGGCTAGTTATTGTGGGAAAATTAATATAACACAGAGATGACACCACGAAAGTTGCTTATTCCACGTGAATGCAAACTGGTGGATTTTTTGTTTGTTTGTTTGTTTTGAGAAAGATTAGCCCTGAGCTAACATCTGCTGCCAATCCTCCTCTTTTTGCTGAGGAAGACTGGCCCTGAGCTAACATCCGTGCCCATCTTCCTCTACTTTATACATGGGCCGCCTACTACAGCATGGCTTGCTAAGTGGTGCCATGTCCGCACCTGGGATCCAAACTGGCAAACCCCGGGCTGCCAAAGCAGAACGTGTGAACTTAACTGCCATGCCACCAGGCCAGCTCCACAAACTGGTTTTGATTCTCCTTCTTGAATGATATAGAAGGGATCAATAACTGCATACCATGTACCCAAAGTTGCATTATTCTGCTCTAGTAAAGATACTAAATCCAACACAGCAGATGCAATGGAGGCTATTACTTGGTTAAGTGTTCAGTAATCCACTGTCATCTGCCATAATCCTTCCAGTCTTTGCATGGGCTAGATTGATGAGTTAAATGGAGTTATGATGGGACAACCACCACTGCGTCATTCAAATATTTGAGGGGGGCACCAATTTCTGTCACATACCCCCAGGGTGAAAATATTGTTTTAAAATAGCTATCTTGAGATATAATTAACATACAATAAAGTACACATACAGTCTGATGAGTTTTGACGTATGTATACATCTGTGAAACTATAACCACAATCAAGATAATTAACATATCCCTCACCCTCCAAAATGTCCTCATGCCCATTGCATCCTTTTCTCCAATCTCTCCCTGGCTCCTCCAGGCATTGCCAGGCATCCACATATCACCTTTCTCTCACTGTAGATTAGTTTGCATTTCTAGACTTTCACATAAATGGAATCATACAGTGTGTACTATTTTGGTCTGGTTTTTTCATCCAGCATAATTATTTTGAGATGTTTCTAATGTTGTCGTGTGCATCCGCAGTTCATCCATTTTTATAGCTGTGTAGCGTTCCATTGTGTGGACACACAACAACGCGTCATTCACTCACCTGTTGTTGGGCATGACTCCCCTCCTCCATCTTTTCCAGTTTTGGGCTATTACACATAAAGCTGTTATGAACATTTATGTACAAGTCTTTCGTGTCTTTACGTTTAAACTGAGTATCTTGTATACAGCATGTAGTTGAGTCTTGCTTTTTTATTTAATCTGACAATTTCTGGCTTTCAATTGGAGTGTGTGGATCATTTATATTTATGTGATAATTGATATCATTGTATTTAAATCTATCATTTGGCTATTTGTTTTCTATTTGTCAAATATGTTTTTTTGTTCACTTTTTCTTTTTTGTCTCCCTTTGGATTGAGTATTTTACTTCATTTTACGTCCTTTGTTGGCTTATGAACTGTAACTCTGTGTTATTTTAGTGTTTGTTTTGGGTTTATTACATACATCTTTTACTTATCATTGTCTAATTTTGAGCAATATTATACTACCTCATATATAATCCAAGAATTTTAAAGCAGTATCTTCCAATTTCTCCTCTCCTGGCTTTGTGCTTTTGTTGCCCTACATTTTACTTCTAAATATGGTACAAACCCCACAAATACGTTATTATTTTTCCTTTAAATAGTCAATTATCTCGTAAAGACATTTAAATCATAAAAAACAAAGCCTTTTTATTTGTCTACATAGATATCATTTCCAGAACTCGTCATTCCTTTGTGTATATAGAAGATTTCATCTGGTATAACTTTCTTTCCCCTTTAAGGATGTCCTTTAATATTTCTTGTAGGGTAGGTCTTCTGGTGACGAATTTTCTCAGCTTGTCTATGACTGAAAATGTCTTTGACATAGCCCATCCTAGTTCAATACAGGGGAAAGTCTTAGCAATTGCACTGTTGTAGCAAGTCTGGGACTGTGACTTTTCCTCCTATCACCAGTGTTGGTGTCCTCATTGTCATCCAGCTGGTGAGTGTCCCACTCCAGAATCCCTTGGAGACTGCTTTCTGGGATCACTTTTGGTACCAAATATTTTAGTTTGAGTTCCCTAGAAGCAAAACTGAAATGCTTATTCAAGTCATTTATGGGGGGCTTGCTCTCAGGAGAAAGGGAGTAACAGAAGTAAGATAGGACGGGGAAAAAAGCTAAGCAAGAATGTGGTCTTGTCTGGAGACTAGCGTTAGAGTGATCCACGGGGAAACTCGGGAGGACAAACTATATCCCACTTTAAATTAAGGAAATTGACCTTTTAGCTCTGTGTCAGTCAGTCATTGGCTGACGGGTGGGTCTAGATTGCTCCCAGGCAAGGATGTCTCCCAGATGGTTGAGAGAAATTCCCTGCATAAAGGGACAGTTGTGAGTTGTTATCAACCAACATTTACAGCAGCTGGGGATGGCAGCTACCACAGGTAGGTAAAAGGGTTATTGGCAGGGCATGAATAGTATCCAATACATTAACATTTCTGAATATTTACAGGTGGGCCACTGATATCCAGTCTACCGTCATCTCAACCCTATTGTCTAAGCTCACAGGATATTTTGAGTGTGGGCTGTGCTGATGCTTTCATGTCCCGCTTGGGCTTGGGAGTCTTGGCAAGGCTGGCAGCTCCCATAGTATGGCCATGTTCCCTAAGGTCCTGCCAAACTTCCAATGAAGGAGCAGGATATGTTTCCTTATACTTATGGAACCATCCAAACCTGCATCTCCTTCCCATCTCAAGAGAAATGCAAGCAAATCTCTCTTCTAAATGTCCCTTTTATAAATAAGGAAGTTGAAGCTCAATGAATTTTGCACCAAGGTGGGAAAAGGTAGGGCTGTGACCAGAGTTAAGTGTTGATTTACAGGTCTCCCACTACATCAGAGATCTGCAAACTATGGCCAAATGAGCCAAATCCATCTCTTCCCCTCCCCCTGCCTTGTTTTTGTAAATAAAGTTTTATTGGAATATAGCCATGTTCACTTATTTATATATTGACTATGGCTGCTTTTGCACTACAGTGGCATCATTGAGTAGTTGTGACAGACACCATATGGCCTGCAAAGCCAAAAATATTTACTATCTGGCCCTTTACAGAAAAAGTTGGCTACATCATGCTGGTTCTGGAACCTCTACAGACATTCTTTCCAATTCTAAGACTCAGTTATCCTAAGACTTTAGTTGAAGGAAGGATTCCCTCTGATTCTTAGTGAGATAGAACAAGTTAGGTCTTGAAAATCCACTTTCTTCTACACTAACAAGGAGTTACAGAATCTCTGGTGCGACTTAGCTAGAGGGGATTTCAAAAGAGTCCTGGGGAGGAAGAGGGAAGAGCCAGCTTGAAAAATCTTTGGGTCCTTTATTTTTTGTGTGGTGGGGTCCTTTTTAAAAATTGAATTTCCCAATTCAGAATGCTGCAGCCTTTGTGAATGAATGAATGAATGAATATTGGTATATACAAAGGTAAAAAGGTCTGGAAGAATACATGCATCTGGTGGGTAGTTACCTCTGGCGGGAGCAGGAGAGATATTTAACTCTTCATTTCTTCTGTATTATTTGTGTATGTGTGTGTATAGTATAACTATGTATTTTTGGCATTTAAAAAACACACAAACACACATAATGAGAGAGGGAGAGGACGGGAGAGAGAGAAAGACTTAAGAGACTTCTTCTCCAGTGGTGTTTAGAAAAGGATCTTTCTAGGATGATGGATGCATTTGTGTTCATAGTGGGATACTTGACTTAATGACCTCACTTGCCCCTGGCATCCATCCCAAGATAAATGGGCCACTCCAAACTCCTCAGGCTCTATGTTCCTTCATGGGCAGAGAGCTGGAAGAAACATTCAGAATGGAGTAAGGACTGCACATTTCTGCAGAAGCAAGTGAATTGAATAGTTCTGTTTGGAGATATAATTGCAACTGGTTTTCCATTTCCGAGGAAGTTAGCATGGCTAGTATGAAGACACAATCGTGGATGACAGAAACTAATCACGGAATATTTCATCTTTTCCCAGAATGGCTGCAAGATATAAAGGGCTAGCTGCGCTTTTTCCTATTGATAAAAACGAGTAATACATGAGCATTTCGAAACATTCAAACAATACAGATGAGTATAAAATAAAAAGTGGAAGTCTTCCCTTCAAATCATTCTTACCAAAGGTAACAACTGCATGTAAATTTGAGGTTGGAACACCTGTAAATAGATCTTTTATGATTTTAGTCTTAATGCTTAGATCTTTAACTCAACTATATTTTATTTTTGTGAAACATGTAAATAGAGCTCCTGTCAAGGTTACTTTTCTCTCTCTAATCCGACTTGCAGGGAAGGAGTTTCTGGCGATACTTTACCAAGTAACGAAGGGAAACGACCACGTAGGGACGCACGCCTTTTTGGCACCCACATGTGCTCGGCCCTTTATACATAGTGCGTGATTTCATCCTCAAGCAAGTCTCAATCTCTCAATTTATAAAGAAAGAAACTAGGCGCTACATAACATAAGCCATCCGCAGTGCCCGGATTGCAAGGAACCGGGACAGGTCGACAGCCGAGCACTGAGTTTAATACACCCAACGTCACGCCCACTTTCCAACCTCTCGCGACACTTGTACGTCATCCGAAAGCGCCAGCGACCGGGGCGGTCGCGCGGCCTGCGTCGCGCGAAGCCTCGCTGGGTGGTGCTGTCTCACCGGTGAGGCCCGGAAACCGGCGAGGCGCGCTCTCTGTTGAAGCTGCAGCCCCCGGCCTCCTGCCACCCGCCAGCATGGAGTACCTTATCGGCATCCAGGGCCCCGACTATGTCCTTGTCGCCTCCGACCGGGTGGCCGCTAGCAATATTGTCCAGATGAAGGACGGTGAGAGGAAGTAGGGGAGGCCCTGCCGGGCCTGGGTGGAGGGGCAGTCAGAGAGAGTTGGTGGAGGGTTGGATGAGTACCAACCAGGGAAGTCTGCGAGGTGGAAGCCCGCCTGCCCTGATCAGCACTTGCTCATTTTTTGGAACTAGGAGGCGGGCAGACAAGTTTAGGGCCTTGACATTCATTCCCCCCCGGGGCTCCTGGGTCAGTGCTGTGCTCTGGCCTTCGCTAAATGCTTGCTGGGCGAGAGTTGCCTAAGGAATTCAGTTTTTAAGTGTTTAAGCTCCTGCCGGGCTCCAGGCTCCCTAGAGGCCCCCAAATCTCTGATAAGTTTCTTGTTGTCACTACTAATGAGGTTACTTTGCTGACACCGTAAGTGGGATCCTGGGGAGAGTGAGACTGTACGACTGGAAACCTGGCATTTCCCTTCTGCTGCCTGTATCTCCCCCTGTCTTAGCTCTGATCCTCCTTTTCCAGGGCACTGGCTGTTAAGTTTTCCTTGTATTTAAGTAGTCAGGGGACTGGAGCCCTGTCACTTATTTGCTTTGTGACTTTTTACAGGTTATTTCACGGTGCCCAGATTTCCTCTTCTGTTAAATCAGATTAGTGATACCAGCCTCCTAAGCTAGTTGGGAGGACTGAGTGAAAAACTTTTGTGCAAATGCTTAGCACCGCGACAAATACTTAGTAGTAGAAATACTAAATGCTTAAGTAGAAATACTTAGTACTTACTAAGTACTAAGTAGAAGTACTAAGTACTAATGCTAATACTTAATAAATACTAAGTAGAAATACTAGTACTAAATTCTAAGTGAGTTTTTATGTAGTAGGAATACTAAGTACCGTTGCTATTTTAAATGATTTACATTAATTCGTTTAACCTTTTGGGATAGGTTCTATTACTTTGCTACTTTACAAATGATATTTCTGGAGTGTAGAGGTTAAGAAACTTGCTTTAGGTTACAAGTGGCAGAATCCAGGTTCTTCAAACCTATGCAGTTTGACTCCATATCTTTTGCCCGTAACTACTATGCTACACCGTCTCCCTATAGTCAGTACTCAATAAATAATTTTAAAAAGATTTTGCCTGTTGATCTGTGGAATCTAAGATTGTGTTTTCATAATTGATTGTAGACATGGTACTGTTGAAAAAATGTTATGCTTTCGCTCTGATGATTTAATGTTCACTTGACAAATAGATTTTGGGCACCTTTGTGCCTGTTACAGTGCTAGGTGCTGAAGGAATGCAAAGAAGAATAAGATGTGGCCTGTATCTAAAAGAAGTTACAATTTAATACAGACTCATAAGTGTACAAACAGTTATAACACAAGCTAGAAAATGATACTGCATATGAAAAGTACCATCAAACTTCTCAGGTAGTGCAGAGGAAGCAGAGATAATTTTTAGGTAATCCAGAGGAAGAAGAGATTCTTTCTAGTTCTAAAGATTAGGGAAAGCTTAGAGGGCAGATAACAGTTCCTCTTGGTTTTAAGGAGACAAAAATGATTAAATCTGGGGTTTCCTGATGTGAACAGAGGCAAAATAGTGTCCACCACTGCTTTTGTAAGCGACAGGCATCTGATTGTCAGGCTATCATCGCTTGGGGAGCTGGAAAGAACTGAGGGACTTTGCCTGAGTTCTGTTCTTTCTGAAGAAGAGAGACCTAAAAGTGATTTGTTAAACATCTATGATATGTCAAATTACTTTACGAAATTCCATGATTAGTTTGTAGAAGTTCTATTTGTAAACCATGCTTTCCAAAGGAGTAAATTTGTTTTGAGAGTAAATCTGTCCATTTTTTTGAATAGTAAAGCCTTTGACATGCATGCAATTTATTTTAGCATGAAGTAGTTTCTAGGTAGAGCAATAACCAAGTCAGTATCTTTACAGGGGATCTGTGTCATCACAAAAATGTATGTGAAATGACTTTGAAGAGTGGAGTGTACTTCTAGGTGTTACAGAGGATGCAACATACTAGGTATAATCCTTAGAGGTCTAAGACATTAAGAAAACAAATAAATACTACAAGGTGATTTTGTATGATAAAGAAGTATCACTAGTAAGTACTAGGTTAGTTTTAAATTAATGATTTCAGGAGTATATCCTAAGGGTATTCAGAGAAAAGGAAGGTCACTGTGATGTGGAAGAAAGATGAATTTGAGTTAGTTCTTGAAAGATAGTTGGAAATAATTGCGCTCAACTCTCTCTAATTTTCCCTATAGCCTTTCCTGGTATAAAAATTTTTATTATAGCAGCTTTGGAATTGTATGAGGACTTTTTCGTATCTTTCATTTCATGAGGGACTTGTGTAGGATAGGCACGAATGCTGAAAATGAGTAACCTTTTGGAATTTGTTTTCTCTAAGTATAAAATGAGAATAATAGTTCTAGTCAGTTTTTTGGTTTATCATTTGTAAGATAGTTTGATACCATAGAGAAGATATTTCCCAGAGATTGCTTGCTTATTAAAGTGGCACAACTCTTCAGTTTGGTTACATGCCACATTTCATGTCTCTTGTCTCCAGGCCTATATGGAATTGCTTTTAAATTACTCAGTACTTCAGCCCACACAGAATTCTTTTCTCTAAATTCCTGTAGCATGTATAATGTGAACTCTGTTGTTTAACACTGAGTATAATAATAACATGTACAGTTTTCCCCACCTATAAGTTAGGCAGGAGTAAGTGATAGTGTTATCATTTTACATGCTTGGAAACTGGGGCTTAGAGAGGGCAAATAATTTGCCCAAGTGGGGAGGGCTGAGCCCAGATTATAGCCAAGGTCCGTGGGGTTCTAGTTCCAGTTGGCTTTCCACAGTATATTGTACACTGATGTTCATTTTGTTGTTCATTTGTTTCATGTGTGTGGATCTTGTAAGTTCTTTGTCAGGGATCGGAAATTCTGTAGAGCTGCATAGGCTGTTTCCCGCACAACGCAGGGAGCCATTAGCATCTATTGCTTTTGTTTTCATATCGCCCTTCACAACTCGCTGGACGTGCAATAGATGTTTGAAAACACTTTAGGTGTTATATTAAGTTAATTTCAAAATTGAACAGTTTATTGCCTTAAATTTCAGCATTTCTTTTAAAGGTGGCAAGTTCTTTGTAAACAAGTTTTTTTTCCCCTCAAAATAACAGTTTTTTAAATGTTTTCTTACCAAATGACGCATGTCACATATAGACATTTTAGGAAATATTGATAAGCAAAAAGAAGGAAAAAAAAATTGCCCATACTCTTGCCACTGGCAAGAACTTAGATGCCATGGCATATAATACTCTTCTGGTGCTTTTTCTTTGCATTGGTAATATACCTTTAAGTGAATTTTTTTCTTTAATAAAAAGTTTGCAAACGGTCTTTAAATCTCCTGTAGCCTATAATAAAGGTGTGTTTGTTTAGGAGTTTCAAGGGGGTTTGATACTATCCACAGGCACATTTTTTGTGGGTTTTTCCCCAAAGTCTAAGAAGCCATATTACTGTTGCCTACAACTCTCAAACACTTGTGAAGTATTTGACTGTAGCATTTTGTTCTTTAAATCCTATTTAGGGATTTTGACATTTCAGAAGCTTTCAAACAGAAAACATGTCTCCCAGGGAAGATTATTCAGCACTACTTGAAAAATGAAAAGTGAAAGTGAGAATAAGATGGGGAGATAGGCTTTTTCTGAAGCTACAGACTGAATATGGAGTTTTCTTCCTTGGGCACTAATTGCTATCTGAATATTTATTTATCTATCTAATCTGAATGAGTCTGGTTCAGCTAGATAAGATTAGAGTATTGAGATTTTCGAAGTGTTTCTAAAAAGCTTAGTGTTAACGATGTTTGTTAGAATTTTTGTTTTTGGAAGTCATTTTAATTTTCTCTTTGCTTTAGAAATGGAGTTGATTTACTTTTTAAGATGATTTATAGTCTCAGTTTTCTTTTTTTTTTGAGGAAGATTAGCCCTGAGCTAACTGCTGCCAATCCTCTTCTTTTTGCTGAGGAAGAGTGGCCCTGAGCTAACATCCATGCCCATCTTCCTCTACTTAAATGTGGGACACCTACCACAGCATGGCGTGCCAAGCAGTGCCATGTCTGCACCCAGGATCCGAACCGGCGAACCCTGGGCCGCTGAAGTGAAATGTGCAAACTTAACCACTGTGCCACCGGGCCAGCCCCCTCAGTTAATTTTTTGTTCTTTCTAGAGATAGCTTCTTAATTTCAAGACCAGTATTTTTCATATATGCTTTTGTATGTGTATAAATATAATTAACATTTGTATTTATAGAGACATTTCAGGACTTTGAAATCATGAGCCTAAAGATAATGGCTGTTGACTTGATACTTTCATTTCTTTGATTGTTCTGTTGCTTGCATTTCAAATGCCTTTACGTGTTTTTAGCTATATTTTCAATTGTCAGCTTTTATATATATTCTCTAACTGAAATTGACATTAATAAAATATGCTGAGGAGTTTAACATGGAGAGTGAAAGAGAGTATTTAATACAGTTGCCCATTAAAGCCTTTTAAAAATAGTGATTAGTAAAATTATTCGGTATAGTAATTAATAAACCTGTTTATGATTGCCTATATAATAGCAAGAAATTTCTGATAAGGTAACTTCTAACAGTGGGTGTTTTTTTCTTTGGGCAGATCATGACAAGATGTTTAAGATGAGTGAAAAAATCTTACTCCTATGTGTTGGAGAGGCTGGCGACACTGTACAGTTTGCAGAATATATTCAGAAAAATGTGCAACTTTACAAGATGCGAAATGGTGGGTAATACTTAGAATGTAGCATTGTTTGGTTTATCTTTAGATTTGCACTGAAAAAGAATATTCTCTACTACCAGTTCTGCACATGAGCAGACTGGTGTGGTCATATTTTTATTTGAGTCTTCCTATTTTTAAAACCTTGTCTAGACCCTCCTTCTGATCCTAAAGATTTTTCTACAAGAATCACAGAGCAGAAAAGAGAACCGTTAAAACACTGATACTTGGGGGATAAAACTAACACCATCTTGTCGATGAGCATGGTGATATCAGACTTTTTAAGTGTTAGATATTTCAGAAGATGTGCTTTGAGCTAAAGTATATCTGAATCTCAGACCTAAAAGACCTGAATTAAACTCGGTTTTACTAATTTTTTTTATGTGACAAGTCACTTATCCTCTCTGGGGCTTTATTTTCCTTATTTCTAAAATGAGACTCTAGAAATATTAATGGACAATATGCATAAAAATGGTTTGTAAACATAAAGCTCTGTGTAATTGTAGGAGGTCACTCTGTCATACAAGAGTTCTGCCTTGCCTCACTAGTAGGTTGTTGTCTAGGGAGATAATTAGGATTTTTGTGAGATATTTTGCAAGCCCTCATTGGAGCTATCCCCAGAGAGAGATTCTTATCCACTGAGAAAGCCTCCCTATGCAATAATACTGGCCACTAGCTCTCTAAGCCAGGAAAGTTTATAGTGCCACTCTAGCAGAAAGAAACTTACTTCACAGTTTAATAACACTGTTATACACAGCACTGGTATAATGCAGAGCTATGAAAGAAGTTACTTTGAATATAATTTTATGTGTAATATGACTAGATATGATCCGTTCATAGTTTTTTAGGCAGCAAATTTAGCATCATGCAATCAATTCCATAAATATTTTTGAGGGCCTCATCTATGTGAAGCACTCTCCCTAGTACCACAGAGAATTCGAAGATAAACAAGACTCAGTCCTTGCCTTTCAGGAAGCTAAAACACATGGTACTTAGGTTTAAGCAAGTTCAGAATATTTCAAGAATTTTTATTATTATTATTCTTTTTTAAGATTTTATTTTTCCTTTTTCTCCCCAAAGCCCCCCGGTACAGAGTTGTGTATGTTTAGTTGTGGGTCCTTCTAGTTGTGGCATGTGGGACCTCGCCTCAGCATGGCTTGATGAGCCGTGCCATGTGCACGCCAGGGATCCAAACTGGCGAAACCCCGGGCTGCCGAAGCGGAGCACATGAATTTAACCACTCGGCCACGGGGCCGCCCCTCAACAATTATTTGTTAATGGTTCTACTTTTTGCTTACATGGCAGGTGAGGGATACCAATAATGTTTCTGAAGTACAGTAGGTACAGCAATACTTTACTCTCTTGTCATGGGAGAGGGAGGAGGAGTAAACATGAGTCGAGAGAGCTGCTTGTTACATGTGTTTTAGGATCTAAAGTCAGTGCATAAACAAGAATTGTGTATGGTTAAAATTGTCCTTAAAACCCCATAAGTTGGGCCGGCCCCCTGGCCAAATGGTTAAGCTCGTGCTCTGCTTCAGCCACCTGGGGTTTCGCCGGTTCGGATCCCAGGCGTGGACATGGCACTGCTCATCTGGCCACGATGAGGTGATGTCCCACATGCCACAACTGGAAGGACCTGCAACTAAAAAATACACAACTACATACTGGGGGGATTTGGGGAGAAAAAGCAGAAGCAAAAAAATATATACATATTAAAAAAAAAACAAAACCCAGAAGTTACCTGGCAAGTATAGTTCGGTGTATGTAACCCTACACAGTAATTCTTCTACATATTAAAGTTGAAGAACTGAGCTAAAATAAGGGAAAGAAAAAAATCTATATGCAGATGGTCAGGCATCAGACTTTTCTACCTTTAAGATAACTCTCAAGTCCTTACTGGTGTTCAGGGGATTGGATAGAAAATTGAAAGTATTCCTGCTTGTCCAGAGTTGCTTCCATTATGATTTAATATGTACTGATAGACTGGTTGTGAGGATGGAATTCGGTAATATATGTCAAAGCACCTAGCACAGCATGGACCCTGAAACATAGTAGCTGTTAAATATTTGTTTGAATTCTAATCTAGATTGTACCCGATATGACACTGGTGTTTGAAATGTTGTAGGGAATAACTTAACCACGTGCCATCTGTCTTTTTAAACTGGTGTTTTCTCTGTGGGTCCACTGAGTTGTGGGTCATTCTTGTGTCTTCTGGCACTAGTCCCAGTTTACTGGGGAGTTAATTTCCAAAATGAGTGCACCGTTAAATGCACACATGATGCCATTCCTCTGGGTTATACTTTTGTTGGCGTTACAACTTTTTTCAAAGGTTTTACTTTTGAGATACTCTATTTTTAAAAATGTTGTAGTTAGTGATGGAAGCATTCTTTTTCTGTGACTTGTACTTTTAAAAAATCATATTATACTTAATAAAGTTACTTTCAATGGAATACTACTCAGCCGTAAAAAAAGTACAAAATCGTCCCATTCACAACAACATGGATGGACCTTGAGGGTATTATGTTAAGTGAAATAAGCCAGATAGAGAAAGACGAACTTGGTATGACTCCACTCATAGGTGGAAGTTAACATATAGACAAAGAGAACTGATTGGTGGTTACCAGGGGAAAGGGGGGGTGAGGGGAGGGCACAAAGAGTGAAGTGGTGTACCTACAACATGACTAACAATAATGTACAACTGAAATTTCACAAGGTTGTAAACTATCATAATCTTAATAAAAAGAAAAAAAAAACCTTATAAAGTATGACTCTGAGGCTGTCCTAACTTCCAGCCTCTCTTTTCTCAATATCCTTTTTAAATAAACTTAAAAAATTGGCATCTCAACACCTCTTTTTTTTTTTCCACACTTGTGTATCTGTACCCCTTTCTTTCTATTGAGGAAACCACAGTCTGTTGATGAATGAATCACTTAAGGAAGGCTGTGAATTTTATCTCACCACAGAATAGTTACCTTGGTTCTGTTTCATGGCCAGGAATTACTGTCAGTACTGACCAGCTATTTCACAACTGTTGAATGGGGAAAGGGACGAGAAGAAAGATTGCACCCCTCATTCTGTGCACTTTATATACTCTGAGTGTACAGTGGGTGGTAGGGGGTAAGAACAAGGTTGTGGAATGATTTGGGGTACTGTTATTCCTTCTGCTTCATTTTAAGTGTGACTGTTTATCTCTTGTGCCAGGTTATGAATTGTCTCCCACAGCAGCAGCTAATTTCACACGCCGAAACCTGGCTGACTGTCTCCGGAGTCGGGTAAGCAATAGAGCCGGCAGCCTTAGGTACCAGCAGGAAAATCTGTGCTGCTTTACATTCCTATTACATGCAAGTAGTATTTTTGCCGTTTTTTGGCCTTTCTGAGCCCTTTCTGTTGCGTTCATCACTCTTCGGTCTCTTTGGATTTGTTTTCTCTTTTTGCAGAGTTGCTAATTAAAGCCCAGAGGGCAAATAACGCATTCCCAGAGAATTTGGATGGGGCAAATTCTCCAACAGAAAGACCTGTGACAAGCTTTTAAAGTTTTTTTCAAAGTGTTTTCGTGCAAACCATGTTTCTTAATTCCTGTCGTTGAAAGTCCCTACAAGGTAGTGGAGGTGAAACCTTGAAAATAATAGTGCAGATTTCATCTTGAGATTGTGTCTTTCTGTGACTATTCTCTCCAAAGCACACAAAATGATTCCTCCTCCTGGGGGGCCGGCCAGGTGGTGCAGTGGTTAAGTGCGCACGTTCCTCTTCGGTGGCCCGGGGTTCACCAGTTCGGACCCTGGGTGCAGACATGGCACCGCTCATCAAGCCATGCTGTAGTAGGTGTCCCACATATTAAAAAAACAGTAGAAGAAGAGGGGCATAGATGTTAGCTCAGGGCCAGTCGACCTCAGCAAAAAGAGGAGGATTGGCAGCAGATGTTAGCTCAGGGCTGATTCTTCCTCAAAAAAAAAATTATTCCACCTCACTTGTTGTGTCTGTATTGCTATCTTGAAACCGTCTTTGTTCCATAGACAGCATGTTAAAATGCAACATTAAGTTAAGGATTGAATGTATTAAAGATTGTGTAGGATGTCCCAAAAAGGTTCCTATGATTGGTAAAGGTGTGTATTATTCCCGTCCCACAGGGACTAAGTAATTGGAGCCTCACCATGTGACCTTACCCCCTGTGCCTGTTTACTCACCTATGAAATCGAGATAACTTCCTAACCCCACAGGAGTGCGAGGAAATGAATGCTTGTAAATCATAATATTTAACATTCATATGACTTTTGCCCAAAGCATTTTGCTTAATAATTTAATCTGCTCACTATTCCACTGAGATATAGTAGATAATTCTCTATCACTGATAGGGAATGAAAGGCACAAAGTGGCAGAAGAACTAGCTCCAGGTCACACAGCAGGTCAGGCAAAGCTACACTAATGGTGCCATAATTGACTGTTCTTCATCAGCTGCTTGGTTTTTCAGTAGTGTTTCTAGAACAGAGGTGCTCTTTGTATTTTTATTATGGTTTTAGTTTCGTGTGCATTTGCTTAAGCTGAGTTATGACAGAAATCTAAATAAGTACAGGTGTTACTTTAAGTTGTTTATTACAGATCTTTAAAGCAGTTTATTTTCTAGTACCTAATAATACTATTTGAGAATGTCTCAATAAACGGAATCTCTTTTTCTCAGTGCTAGCTTTGACCAAGGGCCTTGTGCAATATGAAGGTCATGAAATTTGAAGAGAAACTAGAGACAAGATGGATTGGGAGGAGGAGACAAACTTACATACATAGTTCTGATCTGGGTAAAAGGTCAGTCGCCTTTTCTTGTTCACTCCTCCCTGAGTGAGCAAAGTGAGTCGGTCGTATGTGACCTTTACTTCCACCCAGAAGTTCCTGTGGTATTCAGTAAAGAGTATGCTGTGGCTTGCTGTGTAAAGTATTCCTCTGACTTGTCGGGCAGAACTGGAAGAAGAATTCTGGCTTTGAGCACAGTAAACACTTTGTCATAAATGCTCTAGACATTAAGTGAATTAAGCTTCTTTTAGAATTGAGTAAGAATGGCAGTGTGCTTCGTGCAAATGCAGTGAATCTGGTTAATCTCCTGGCAGAAATATTTGATTCTTAACAAATAAATACCCCTTCTAGACAGTGACATGGGGCTCTAGTAGATACTGACTTCCTCTGCTTTGTGCTTCTGGGTCTAATCCCTACTCCTCTACCTTCCTATCAGTA
Source organism: Equus asinus (assembly GCF_041296235.1). Classification (NCBI taxonomy): domain Eukaryota; kingdom Metazoa; phylum Chordata; class Mammalia; order Perissodactyla; family Equidae; genus Equus; species Equus asinus. The sequence goes on from NC_091794.1 coordinate 86,821,824, forward strand.
TAGGTTGTTAGTCCTGAAATATGAATTTATATTTTAGGCACTTTATTCTGGAGAGAAGGGTAGTGGTGGTTTTCAGTCTTTCTAATATAAATGCAAAGCCACTAGATTTAGTACATTTACACAGTTAGACCAGTTGGCACATGAGGCTTATTTTTGGTCAACCAGTTACCATGCATAATGGTGTGTCTGTATCTCAGATTGTTTGATTTCCAGTTTGCTGGATGTGGGTGTGTGGTATTTGGTTCAGAGGACATTTATTTATGACAGGGTGTATAATGAATCTTGTGTGAACTGGTTCTTTAAAATGCAGGCAGTTTAGCCTAGTGGTTAAGCACAGTTTCTGGATTTAATCTGCCTGGGTTTAAATCTTTGCTCGCTGACTTGCCAGCTATATTCTTTGGACAAATTCTCAGCTTAATTTCCCTACCTAGAAAGTAATAGTACCTACTTCGTAGAATTATTATAAAGATTAAATGAGGTAATCATGCAAAGCTGTTAGCACAGTGTATGGCACATATAACTAATAAATCACTTTTGTTTTTATGCTGTTTTTGCTTTCTGGTTGAAGAAGCAATTTAATAGCTATAAGTGAGTTTCTTATGGGAGATTCTTTGTTGTGGTATTTTAGTTGACCTGATTTGCTAGTAAAGAGTGGGGTATAAAAAATTACTGATATTGATAGGGAAAATAGAAGTAAACCTGTGTGGATTGTCTGTTATGTGCTAAGCTTTTTTTTTTTTTTAAAAGATTTTATTTTTTTCCTTTTTCTCCCCAAAGCCCCCCAGTACATAGTTGTATATTCTTCGTTGTGGGTCCTTCTAGTTGTGGCATGTGGGATGCTGCCTCAGCGTGGTCTGATGAGCAGTGCCATGTCCGCGCCCAGGATTCGAACCAACGAAACACTGGGCCGCCTGCAGCAGAGCGCGCGAACTTAACCACTCGGCCACGGGGCCAGCCCCTTGTGCTAAGCTTTTTTCCAGATCAACCCAGTCCAGTATGGTAGCCACTTGTCATATGTGGCTATTTAAATTTAAAATAATTAAAATTAAAACAAATTTAAAATTCAATTCCTGGGTGAGAGTCTCCTGGACTTTGAATGAGAAATAAACTTTTATTTCTTTAAAAAAATGTGGTTCCTCAGTCACATTAACCAGATTTTAAGTGCTCAATAACCACATATGGCTTATGGCTACCGTTATTGGACATTGCAGATATGGAACATTTTCATCATCATAGGAGGTTCTCTTGGACAGTGCTACTCTAGATAGTTATATATGTGACGTTATATATGGGACGTTATTTAGTGCTTATTATGACACCGTAAGATGAGTGTTATCCTCATTTTATTTACAAGGATACCAAGGCTGGTTAATAGAGAGGTTGAGCTTACCAAAGGCACATACATAGCTGATCTATAAAAGGCTGAGGTAAGATTCTAACTTCAAATACTATACTCTTTCACTGTCTCCTTTATTGGTTACTGGACTAATGTACAAGTATGTTTGTGCATTTGGGGAAGCATAAAATAATTCAGTTCTAATAAAATGTAAGGATCTCCACATAGGGGCCTGGCCCCATAGCCAGTGGTTAAGTTTGCACGCTCCGCTTTGGCGGTCCAGGGTTTCGCGCGTTTGGAGCCTGGGCATGGACCTAGCACTCCTCATCAAGCCATGCTGAGGTGGCATCCCACATAACACAACTGGGAGGACCTGCAACTAGAATATACAACTATGTACTGGGGGGCTTTGGGGAGAAGGAAAAAAGATCTCCACATAGGATTTTATAGATAAGATATAACAATAAATATTTACTGAATAAATGTCATCCAGTTAGGTCCACATATACCACTGAAGTGTTATTGTGCATTTGTACGCTGGAAGGGAATTTTATTGAAGTATTCTTAATGAATGGATATTACTTCTCCATGTAAGGATTAAAGAGCAGGAGGAGATGAAAAAAGACACAGATTGGGGAAAAAATCAATAGCTTTCATTTTAGTTTTTATGTGAATCCATGTGTACATTTAAGTTGGTTTGCTCCTGGTTATACTCCAAGGAGCTGGAAAAGGGCTTATTAGGCTTTTGCTATGGGTTTGACTCCCCAATTTCAAATACTTATGAGGCTTCTTTGAGCATGGGTTTTGGAGTCCAGAGCTCCAGTCTCTTCCCTGGTTTGTATTAGTTTGGGTAATCTTGAATAAATTACTTCTGTTTGCTGAGCCTCACTTTCTTCATCTATGAAGAAAGAAGGAGTGATCAGAGTGGCAAATTAGGAGAACTGAGAATTAACCAAATGAAATATGTTTTGAATGAATGAATGATTGTTGTTAGTGCTGTCGAGTCAATTCTGACTCCTAGTGACGCTGTATACAGTGGAGCAGAACCCTGCCCAGTCTTTTCTCTCCATCCTCTCACCTTCTAGCTCTGTGTCAGACAATGCTCTATTTCAGAGGGTTTTCATGGCCAGTTTTTTCAGAAGTGGGTGGCCAGGTCCTTCTTGCTGGTTTGCCTTAGTCTGGAAATTCTGCTGAAACCTGTCCACCATGGATGACCCTGCTGGTGTTTTGAATACTGGTGGCATAGCTTTCAGCATCACAGCAACATGCAGCTGCCACAGTATGACAATCAACAGACAGGTGATGTAGTTCCCTGACCGGGAAACAAACTCGGGCCATGGCAGCGATAGCAGTGAGTCTTAAGCCCTAGACCACCAGGGCTGGTGAGTGAATGATACATCCCTGGAAAATACTAAGTATCTAATTTAAAAGTAACTTCATCGTTAAGGAGCTGCTACTTGGATTTTTAACAGGATTATTTTGAAAATTTTGTAATGTCTTAAAGGAATAGTTTGCACAATGCTTGTTTAAAATTCTCCTTATGATTTGATTAGTGGGCTATAGAAGGGAGAGTGATAAGTAATGGGGCTGTTTCTTGCTTGAAATGAATTATGTGGCATGTTTGGTGTAGCCTATCTGAATGCCCTAAAATCATCTATTATAATCCACCAAGGTCTCCATTTTATATATGTGGAGACTGAGGTATGAACCAGCCAAATCTGATATCTTGGGGGAATGTGGAGTTTGTGGCAAGGCTTAGAGTACAGTGCTGGCCTCCACGGTGTGTAATCTTCAGGGCTTTACTACTGCTACTCACTGGCCAAAGTGTTTTCATAGAACCTTTGCTGGAGTGCTTGGTGAGCCTTTGGTAATTTATCTTTTTATACGGCTATACTTGTAAATGCTTAGCAAATAAACAGTAGAAATAATGAGTTTGAAGAATATCATTCAACCCAATGTAGAACTTTCTAAACTTTGTTCCATGAAGCTGCCTCAGGAGACTCACCAAAGAAGACCAGTGTGGCACAACTTTAGCTCTGCTTTATATAGATCAACTCGACTTTTATCTACTTTATGTTGGGGATTCCATTTAAGATTTTACTTGAAAAAAGTGTTCACTTCTCACCAAAGTTTGAAAACTAGTGGGATAGTTGAAAGAGCCCTGCTCCAAGAGGTTTAGCACCAGCTCTTCTGTGAGCTCGTTGAAAAGCCTTGGGAGAAAGAGAGGATTTGATTGAATCATTTTTATGGTTTCTTCCGGCCCCCAAATAGTATGATGTAAAGATCTGGTGTCAAGACTATAAACAGATTTGAATTTATTTTTTCAGTGAAAAGGAAAGAATATGTAGGAAAGAATTTCAGATATTAGTCATTTCCAGAAGTGGCCATGACTTGTCCCAGCACTGTGGCCTAAATGCGTGTTTGGTCTGATTAATAGTAGTCATGTTTAGTGTGTTCCTTTCCTAGAAGAATCCTGTTACTTTGAGCCTTCTATTCTGACCACTAGAGTTGTTGTCCTCATGCCTTTGGTGGCTAGCACAAAGACATCATCTCTTGGTATCTGTGACCTTGTGAACAGATGGTCCAGGTGAAACCTTGACTTTGCAGGTCTTGTCCCCTAAATATGACCATTTGTTATGTGTGATTAAAATACCACTAACAAGGGCAATTTCACATGCTTTTTGGCAAATGTGGTTAGCAGGATGTGACATGACACAGTACTGCCTTCTTACTCTGTGTGCCATCTCCCTTGAGGCCTCATCTCCCCTGCTTGCCCCCGTCTCACCCATGCCCAGGCTTGCCTTCCAGCTCACCTGCTCCAGATGGGCGGCTCAGTGGGAGGACACTGGCAAAGGCAGATGTGTTTATTTTCCGGAGACAAAATGTTGTGCTGCTGCAGATGGCAGTGCCTTGGAGCAAATGGCAGCCTTTGACACCACTGCCACACAGCCTGGGCATCTTGACAGACAGAGCTGGCTTCTTTTTGGTGATGGGGAAATTGAAAAAAAAAAAAAATCGAGATGTTCATCGTGAAGCTCATGGAATTTCAGTGTAAGTAGCAGTTCTTCTGGACCTGGAGAACAGTTTTCTTCCATACTGGACCTAGTCAGCTAACAGGATTTTCACTGTGGGCCAAGAGTTATATGTCTATTAATTACTTTTGTCTCCTAGCCTAAGTAAGACATAAAGTAAAAACTGAAAACATGGCTACATTTAGATGGATATTCAGTGGTACTGCAAAACACATGTGCATCCCAAGTTGCATCTCACAGGAGTCTCTTAGGATTGGGGCTGGCTTCTGTCTGCCCCATTGGAGATACTCCTGTTCTATTTTTGGTGGTCATTTTGATGATCCAAAGGCCCAGAGACAGATGTGCCTTGAAGTTGAGATGCCTTAATTAATATGACAACACTCTGTGCTTATAGTGTTTTTCTACCAAGAAGAATAAGAATTCTGACAGCTGCCCTTTTAAGCAGTTTGCTTATACAGTCATTAGGGCTTGAAGGAAGACAAAGACCTGGATGTTGAATCATTACACTTACTAGTCTTCTAAGAAAAAATGGCTTAAGAAGATAGCTCTTGAAAGTTACTGGCTTTATCAGGAAACCTTTTTTTCTTTTTTTTTAAATATGTGCTGTTTTTCCCAGCCCTAGTGCTGATAGAGTTAGGAGTTTGCAGGTGTAAAGTCCTCCCCCCTCCCCTTCCCCATCTCTCTCCAGGGGGCTGTATGTGAGAAGGTGTTGCTTTCTCACTCAGAGAGCATATATGTGCTACCCTGTTGGATGCCTGCTGTGAGCAGAGAGAACCCCAGTTCTGGTTGAATGGAATGATCCTGTTGGGTGGCTGGGATTGTGCAACCCCCTAATGCCAACTTTTCACTTAAAGCATCTTTCCTACCTACAATGAGGGGGAGGCAATATAGGAAATGGTCTAAATTTGTAAGGTTTTGAAACTTGCATCTTGAAAATTATGTAATTTCCTGTTAAGGTTTGGTTTAAGCCAGGAGCAGCAGAATACTGTGTCTGCTTAGTAAAAACATGCTTTATTTTGAAAATGTTTACCATTAGAAGTAAAGATTTATCACACCTTTTAAGATTACTTTAAACCAGTGCCCTGGCCTGGTGGGAATGCCCTCACACTCACAGATACAAATACACATATACCCTGGCTTCTTGGTGCCTCTTTTTACCTCTTTTTACCTGCCCCAGCCTAGGATTGTGCAGGGATATGAATTCAGTGGCTGATCCCAAAAACTCAGTGAGACAATGAGGTTTTCTTTATTCTCTCCCAAAAAATCAGTAATCTAAAATGCAGGTCGGTGAGAAGTCTTTGGAAGGAGAGTTGACTGTTCTATTTCTTGTCCTGGGAGGTAGTTAACATGTGTATTCATTTTATTCATTAAGCTGTATATGTGTATTTTGTGCAGTTTTTATGTGTTATTTCACAAAAGAGTTTAAGAAAATAACAAGGGTAAAAGGGCAGGAAAGCATAACACATTTTTTGAAAAGTTAAAAATGGAAAAAATAAATTCAGATTTATTGTTACTTATGAGTGTAGACAATAGAAGAAATAGGATTAACTAGCTTGAAAAGTAAAAGGGAAAGGAGAGGAAATAATAATCTCTAAATCTTTATAAACTGAAATAACCCACCAGAATTCCACATTTCCCTTTCTGATGCCTCCTAGAGCTGAGAAGTTTCATAGGTGCTGATAGTCATTCATTCAGCAAATCTACAGCCTGCATTGTCCTTGGGGCTGAGGAAAAGGTGGAAAGCTCAGTGTGTGCCTTCAGGTGAGGAAACAGAGAAGTAAACAGTCAATTGCACCGCAGAGTGTCAAGTACTACAGTAGCCCTTCGGATAGATAGGTGCTCTGGGAACAGGGCCTAACCTGAGCCTTGAAGGACTAGCTGTCATTAAGGCAAAGATGAAATCAAGGAGATGCATGAGAGAATATGTTAGGTTAGGCACTGTGGTTTCCTAATGATGTTCAGGGCAGGGACAAATAGTTCTCTGAGCCTCCTACTCCTAATTTTTCATCTGTTTTAACTAGTGAGGTACTGTATGCAAATTAGGGCTCTACTGATTGAAAAACAAATATAAATAAATATTTTTATATGATTTTCTTCTACATAGAGCTAGTTGTTAAATATGGCTGAGGGTTTTAGAGGAATGGTAAGAAATTGAAACCAGAGAGGTGTAGTCCATGTTATGAAGACCGATGAAAACCTTTATGCTAAACGCAGCAGGGCTCTCTTGTTGGCTAAGAGGTGATAAGCATGATCAGATGAGATTTGGTTAGACCATTGGCTACTCTTTGGTGGAGCATTTGGGGAAAGAAGAAGGAAGCAGGGAGACCACTGAGGAGTTTCCAGGTCTATTAAAGAGGTAGGAATAACTTATGTTAGACCTAGGCTGCTAATGTCTTCTAATAGGAGGGCTCCCAGTCTTTTCCCCAGGATTTTCTTAATACTCTACGTATAGTTGCTGTGCACGTCCGAAAACATGTCATATATGGTCCTAAATAATCTTTTCCAGCAAACCTTACTTTTTAACTCAGGGAGTTGAATCAGCTCTGATGTTCAACATTCATGGATATTCATGGGCATGCTTAACATGTACAACTTAATATAAGCCTTGGTGGTATACAATACATGGCTTCTGCCCTTGTATCTTTTGAGAACTGACTTAAAGGTTTATGGAGTCTTAAATTTTCCTTGGGAATTGCCAGCTCATGAAAAAAAGAATTCAAGTGGCCTTGTTGCAGACATGGTGTTGTTGGTTTTACCATTGCACAATCAGCAATTTTATTTTGATGTTATTTGGGAGAAAGCAGTATTTTTGATTAGCAAGTAAAATTAATGTAGAAAACAAATACTGTTAACTAGTTGGTATAATAAGGCATCTGTGCCATGTTGCATTTCAACTCATTAAATTTCTAAACTTCTAATTACAGTAAGATTACAACTTTAATAGGAGAATCATTCAAACTTGGGGTTAGTGATAGCTTTAGAGAGGTAAAGTTGACAGAAATTTGGGGATTATTGTAGGGGAACTTTAAAATCTAATTTTGCTAAAAATTGAAATATACACAATATTTAATTTTTTTGCTTCTAAAATTCAGATTCTTTTGACCTTTATCGGGCACCTACTATTTTCTAGGCCTCCTTCCAAGGACCTTTAGCACAGATGAGCACTTTTCATTCCTCACAGCTGACAGGCAAGCAGTAGTATCCCCCACATTCAAATAGGGCACTTGAGGCTCCAAGGCCAAGTGGCTATCTCTGGTAACACAAATGTAAAGTTATAAAGCCACGGTTGATCTCGGATTTTGATTGCTTTTTTAACAAAAACACATGCCTATCTTATGACTCATGGCATTTAAAATCATAGTTCTTTCAAATAATTTTAAAGATGTTTTGCTTTTAAAGTTTAAAATGTTGGTTGTAAATGCTGTAACATTCCTGAGTTTAAGTTCACTCAACCATTATAAGAATTTTTGCCAACATGTTATGCAAAAACATTTGAACATGAGCTAAGTATTATTAAAGGAAAATGAAGACAATTTTTATATTATGATTTTGCATCTGCCAGCATCAAACAGTTATACCAAATACACTTTCAGAGACCTAAGGTGAAGAAAAGAAAAAGAGAAACCTTGGTTAGTTAGTCTCATTTCCAGAGTTAGTGTTTCTTTTATTTTGTCTTGGGCTTCTGAAAATCAAAGGTTTGCTTTGTGTTGAGGCACATTTGTTTCCTTATATCTCAAGTTAGTCTGAGAATTTATAAACATGAGCTGCTTTGTTTTTTAGTGTTACGAAAGAGAAATGTCTCTGAAACAGGAGAGAATCAGGAAAGTCAGGCAATCAGCTTAATTTAGCTTCCCTCTTGGAAAGGTCAGGGTAGGATTCTGAGTCTGATCAGTTTAAACTCCTACTTTTTTCAGTCACAGGATTAAGAGGAAACTGTTTCAACTTCCAACTCATCTCTCTTTTTTTTTCTCTGTAGCAAGAGTGGATAACAGGACTTGTCCCAGCTTGTGATCATGAAAGAAAAAAAGTCCAGTTTCTTCTCAGCTCCCCAGAACTGCTCTCTTAAACTTAGAAGTTCACAGTCTCTTGCATTTATTATAGATACTATAAAATAAAAAAAACAAAAAGTTCATAGTCTTAGAGATTAGCCTCTCTGCTTCATCTCTGTTCTTTCACTGCTTCCCCTGCTCTCTCCCCAGACCTGCCTCTGACCCCTTTCTCATTCACATTGTCCACTTCATACTGAATCACTTGCACTTCCCCTAGCCTGCCATGTCTCCTCTCTTGTATCTCTGCTGTTGCCGCCTACACCACTTTGCTGGTCATTCTCCCCTGAATGTACTTGCACGTCTCCAAATGGGTAACTCTTAATTGTCATTTGAGACTCAGTTCAGCATTTTTCGGAAAACTTTCTCTGTGCTTCCCACTCACATATGTTACCCTCAACCTCTTTGTGCCCTCATGGCAACCTAGGAATACCTCTGCCATAGTATCCTGTTGTAATTGTTTTCTTCACTGTCTTCCACATGTGAGCATAGGAACGTGTGTGTAAATAAAACCTCCTAACTGGCTGGCTCTTCATTTGGTCTCATAAATTTGGCTGTATACTATTTTATCTTGCCAGCTGCCTTTGCACAGCATAACTTAAGCTCATTGGATCTAAATTGAGCTTTTTACATTTACTCTACCACATTTCCCCTTATTGAGAGTCCTCTTAACTCCTCATCTTCTATTCTACTAGTTGTAAATTCCTATCAGTTCTGCCTTCTAAATACATCTCATATTCCATATCTCCCCCTGCATCCCTACTGCTTCTGCAGTGTTCTGAGACATGAAAAAGGCTTGAATCAGCAGGGGAATGGGAATGGTTTTCACTGGTCCTCCATGGTTTACATAGTGAAGTTCATACTCTTTAGGAAGCCAATGACGGTATCGTCCCAGTTCCTGTCATCCCATTTCCTCTCTGCTTCCTGCTGAAATCATGTAATTCACTAGGTATACATGTCCTATATTCACCAGTACCCAAACATTTCGTGTTCCTACGTTTCTTTACCTTCACATATATGCTATTTCCTCTATCTGTAATCCTTCCTACCCTTGTCTACCTTGTGAGCGCCTTCCAGATCCAGGCTTCCATCTTCATCACCTGGCACAGTGCTTCTCACATAGTAAATGTCAAATAACATTTATTGAATTTATAATATATTCACATTCCAAATGTACAAGTGAAGTTGATTAGGGTATCCACCCATTTCATAATTATCCTGTGTTGTAGTCTCAGAGAACTCTCTCGGGATTTGGTTGAAGCCTTTTATGAACTCTGTACATTTATACTTAAGGCATAGTCACCATTGTTATTAGAAAAGAGATTTATGGGTTTCCTTAAAAAGGACCACATCAAAGAGGATTAAAGTTAAGGCACAAATGGTTCTGTATTGCGTAGACATTAAGGTTAGGTAGTTCTTCCCCAACCACCACCCCATCCTAGAACCATAATCTTTTAGAGCTGGAAAAGGTACTTCGGTCACGAGGACAGTTGGAAGTTGCTGAAATCTTTGAGATTTTTTTTTTAAGTGTTTGAAATAGTGAATATTGCAATTCCAATATAGGTACAAAAGTCCTTTAATTAAAACAGCAAAATTGACATTGAAATTTTAAAGTTATACCACCAAACCCACCCAAAGTGGATAGCTAGTAAATTCTGTTGGTTATTGGAAACAAGCTCCTGATTCAGAGTTCAAAGCACCAGTGTAAGAAAATAATAATTGATTTGTTAATTAAAAATTAATTAAACCTGCCCTTTTAAAACTTGAAGTGTTATTGGTCATATAAGATGTGATAGAGGAAATAGAGAACAATAGGTGTGGTATGCAAAATAGTACATTTTGAAATATTCGAGTGTGAAACTTGCATTTACATATTGAATCATATTTCACACTAATTTCCATTTTGTGGAGGCAGCATGGTTTCCTAGAAAAGTGCACAAGACTTGGAATCAGGAGGACTGGTCCTGACTCTGACGCTAATTAGGCAAGTCACTGTCCCCTCTTTGAACTTGAGTTCCCACATTTGTAGAAGGGATTTTGTATAAACTAGTGGAGCTTTAGATCCCCTCTAACTCTGTAAACTGCATTTGTGTGAAATACTTAGTGCCAAAGATGGAATTTTAGGTTGCTTTGACACTGGCTAGGCTAAAAGAAATAGTAAGCACTGTTCCCTTCAAAGCCCATTCTCTGTTTAGTGTGTTTAGAAGTCTATTTGTTAAAACACTGTCATCACTAGACAAACTCCTTTATCCCATTGGTGGTTTCTGCATCTCCTTCCAAATTACTGACCCTCCAGGAATGGAAGTATGCTTCACACGCTGCTTAACATTCCAGGTTTCAGCACGTCACAAAAGAACCTGCACTGTTCTCCACGGCACCTCACTCATAGCAACGTTGTCCTATTCAATTAGAGGTGGCAAAGTCTGGCCTGGCTCCAAAGGAAGACTGTCAATTCCTCTCCTTTTCTGTGTCCACGCTCGGCAGGATGCTTCCTCACGCCCACCTCTCTCCCCCTTGCTGTGACTTTGGCTTCCGCCAGATGTCACACCGCTGCTTGTCACCGCCCAGACTCTCATCGCTGATTTTGTTGTTTCAGTGTATTTATCACAACTGTTCTCTTTAGCTGTAAAATTTATGGAATTTCACACTCTTTTTAATCACTACAGTGTTTCTTTTTCATGACAGAGGGAATATTCAAGGAGTTCTATGCACAAAAGTTGGAGGAAGGAAACAACTCCATCTAACTTAAGGAAAGTTTGCCTGTGTGTGCCATTTACACCCCTTCCTCCCAAATGTATAAAGGAACTGAGCTCAGTTCTGGAGGGCTCAGGGGTACTTTGGATGTCTATTTCAATCCCAGGGAGAAGTACGTAAGAAATGTGCTTATTGGTTAAATTTTATCCCTTTTAGCAACCAAAAACAGGTGAATAATTTTATTGGTTCTCTGTGGTATGTCTTCCTGATCTTCTTATATAGTCAGATCTGTAAATAATGTAGTCAGATGCTAAAAATGATGGTGGTGGTGGTGAAATGATGGTGATAATAGCTAATTTGTATTTTTACTATGTGACAGGCATTGCATTGACCACTTTAGATTTATTTATTTAACCCTTGCTACAGTCCTGTAATGGTGGATACTGTTACTATTCCTGCTGTTTAGATGAGGAAATATCAAAATGACTTAAAGCTCTCCACTTAAGAAATAGGCTTTTGGGGCCAGCCCCGTGGCCAAGTGATTGAGTTCATGCCCTCCGCTTTGGCGGTCCAGGGTTTCACTGGTTTGGCTCCTGGGTGCCAACTTGGCACCGCTCATCAGGCTGTGCTGGGGTGGTGTCCCAACATAGCACAGCTGGAGGCACTCACAAGTGGAAAACACAACTGTGTACTGGGGGGCTTTGGGGAGAAGAAGAAGAAGGAAAAAAAAGATTGGCAACAGATACTAGCTCAGGTGCCAATCTTTAAAAAAAAAAAAAAATAGGCTTCTATCATGTATTTTTTAAGGGAGGAAAAGATACCACGTTGTCTAGTTTTTTTTTTCGCAGTTGTAAAAAGAGGCAAAATTTTGGCGGTACCTTATTTTAGAAGCTAAAATTCATTTTGAGTTCCCAGGATGGTTTGTTTAAAATTTTATGTATATATATATATATATATATATATATATCTCAATTAGATACAACTTTTAAACCTAAGCATGTTCGTATTTGCACTACAAACCGTTGATGGTGATCCTCAAGGCCATTGGGCAGAGTATCTCAGCTAAATGTTTAGATTCATTTACTGGTCATTGGGAAGTTTAGGTTAATTCAAAATTATATATACTATTCATCCTAGCCTTTGCTGTGGAAGGTGCCTAGACATAAAAGATACAGTTCCTCACCTTGGGGACCTCATAACTTTGTTTACCGCCTAGACTTGCTATCTAAACAATTGGAATAGTGGAGATAACCACAGACTCGATTATGTCATGCACAGAATAAGGATTACTCGTAAAAGATAGAGGATTTCTGGCATTTCTGTCGTGATTGATTAGTGTTCCCATTTCCCCAGAATCATTGGCAAATTCTCACATATAATACTGATCATGGGAAAGAAGAGAACTGATGAAAAAGTAGTTCGAAAGTGAGGCTTAGCACTCAGGAGGAACATACTTGTAAGGGTGGAAACAGCGTGAAGGTACTTAATAAATAGCAATTTACTCTCCAAATCTGGATGTAGGATTTGTTTTTGTTTTTTCAGGTTTCCAGAAAATGCCTATGTCAATCTCAAGATAGGTTAGGGTGTGTTGACCGTGAAGCAGATATGCTCTAAGTGTCAATGCTTGTGAATGTTTTTGACAATGAACTCCATCACGTTTAGAGCCCCTGAAGAGTCAAGGAAGGAAAGAGGAGTAAACTGTCATTCACTGTATTCCTACCATGTGTCAGGCAGTGTACTGGGCACTTTTTAAAAACATCTCTCTGTATCCCTTTATGAAGACATAGATGAGGAATTTATCTTGTATTTCAGTGCCAGGAGTAGATGGGCTTCTCCTGAATACTTGCCCTGTTTATTTCGTGGACACTATGAACTTCGTAGATGATTGTTTTTCTGGTAGTAATTTTAGCATTTATCAAACCTTCGCTATGTTTTAGGTACTATGCGTACCATTTATATGCATCATCTCTTTGAATCTTCACTGTAGCCCTTTTGTAGTAGGTATTATCCCCTGTTTTCAATGTGAACATTAGAATTCAGAGAGGTTGTGACTAACTTTTCTAAAGCCACACATCTGGTACTAGAGCCAGATTTCAAACTCAGATCTAACTCTACAGTGTAGCCCAGCTCTTTCTTCCTGAGATATTTATTTATGCTTATTGTTCTCTCCTTCATTCAATTCTAAATGCCTGATCTATATCCTAAATTTTTCTTTACTTAGCAACCCATGTCTAAAAGGAGGTAGAAAGAGAAGGACCCAGGAGTCTAGCAAAAAGCAAGAATATATGTGCATTCAAAGAGATGCTGGCAATTGATTTAAACTTGAACCAGTTCTCAGAAGTAGAACCTACCTCTTTCTAACATTTGTTTAGTGATTTTCTTAATCTTTCTTCTTGTGATACAAGGCATTAGCCATATATATATTAAGACGTGTAATGCTTTCTGGTATGCTTATTATTCATTCATTCAACAAATATTTATTTATTTATTGAGAATATACTATATACTTGTACATCATTGAACAAGCCTTGTATAGTCCTGCCTTCATGGAGCTGATGTTTGGTATAAATATTTGAATAGGTGGATTGTGCCTTACACATACTATTTCCCTAAACACACCACAAGCAGTCACATGTGTGTGTGCTGTAAAAAAGCACAAAATTGAATGGCTTGGAATTTGTCTCATTCTAGGAAAACACTAATGAGTCAAGAATATGAGGGAATATAACAGTCAAGAAAGCCATAACTATGGCTTTGTCATTTTGAGCTGTCAGTCTTAGAGGAGTGAGAGAATGACAGTACACCAAACTTTATTTGAAATTTTAAAAAACTAGTGTAAACCAGAGATCTTTGATGGAGCATTGTCAGAAGAATTTCAGAAACTGCAAGTTGTTACACAGATGTATTGATTTAATTAGTCTAGATAACACCATTTATTTATGCTTAAGCATCTCACACATGCAAAAGTTGGTAATTCAAAGTCACACAATAATTTGTGAGTTATCTTCTATACCACGTGTTTTAGCTCCTGAATACTAACTTTGATGAGTGTGTGTGTCAGATGCCTGAGCATAAATAAATATTATATAGACTTAAGAAATACAGTTTGCTTTTGGAATTCTGTTAACATAGTTTTATGTAAAATCTTCTGGTGGTGGCTTTTAAAATCACATTAATTGTTTTAAACGCAGTTTAATCTCATAGTATGGGCAAGATCCTCACTGGAGACAGAACACGTCTGGGTTCTGCTGGTTAGGCCTCTTTGGATATCTGGGTGGATCCTTAATATACCACTGCAACTTGCAATAGTTATTTTGTTTTGGTTAACCATACAATGAGTGTTTTGGCAGTGAATGAGGAAGAGTTGAGTTATCCTCTTAGCAAAAAGAAGAACTTATTTTTTGATAGGTAAGAGACTGTATTATAAATCTCTTGGGGAGGGAAACCATTTAGAATCCCCTTGCTATATTTCTCTGTCTCTCTCTCCTTTTGCTATCCTAATTTTAACTGTAAGAACACCAAGATATTCTATGTCTGCCTGATTTTACAATAGTTTCCACACTTAAAAAAAAAATGCTATTAGTTATATGTTTTTTGTCTTTAGTTAATTTCAGTAGTTTTGTTGTTGTTTAAAGTGGTAAGCTGTCAAAAGGAGACTGGGGTATAGCTCATATACTAGGAATTTAGGTGGCATCTTTTCTTCCAGAATTTGGGATACCTCACCTCTGATATTTTTTCTCACCGTACTCCCTAGAAGGTGGGGGAAGGATTAATTAACCCAGTTTTACACATAAGGAAACAGAAGCTCATAGGGGTTAAATATATTGCCTAAGGTCTGGCTTACTAAGAACGGAGTCACGGAATGCAGCAGAGAATTCCAGGTCCTGGCAGAGTATAGCACACTACCCACTGGGAAATGTGATAGGCAGGTAATTACTTTCTCAGAAGACTTGACTACTTCTGGTCAGTTCTTACTCCTCTGAGTCTATCCACCATCTTATCCCCAAAGCAGAAACTTGTTTGCAGGTTGGGGTTACACTGTAATATTCAGGAGATGTTACTTAGCACAGCTGGCTTGGAATTCCAAGTAAATATGTAATATTTTCACTTGTTCCTCTAATCTGAGTTTCTTCAGGCTGCCATGTTAATCAGTGTTCAAAGAATGTAAGATATCACTTTTAGGACCATTAGCTGTTATTTATGCTCTATAATAGGGTTCATAAGTGTCTTCAGTTTCATTTAATGTGCATTTAATTGAATATATAAGTTTAGGGATGGGCACATAACCATGGGTAAGGGCTGCTCACTACCCACTGAGGCAAATGCAAGAGGAAAAACAAATTTTGCAGAGAAAAAGGAAGCCGTGTAAGGTGGGAGTCTCACCACTGATGCCTGGGTTATAGACAGACTGAATTTAACATGGTAAATGGCCTAGCTGCTGTAGAAAAAATAATCATCCATTTGGAGATGAAAAGCAAGGCAGACTTGGTCAAGGTCCTTTGTAGAAATTGCATTTTTAGACTTGCAGGTAATACAAAGAAAGGACATCTATAAATCTAAGTTATAACTACTTTTTGTCTCATTGATAAAAATGACTTCTTAGTTATCTTAGAGGAGCCTTGTTAGATTAGAAAAATGTTAGCATCTCACCTAAATCTACAGTTCATCTAGCATTACTATGTTTCTTTGTATTTGTGGACTTCCATTGTTACTGTCTACATTAAAAGTTTAGTTATTTGACTTAAATATTTGAGAGCTACTATCCTTCCCCACCCCAAGAGTTGTTTCTTTAAGAGTGAGGCAGACAGTTTACCACTTGAGATTTTGGTCCAGGTACCCAGACTGAGTCTCTTTATTTTGGATGATGTGGTTGGAGCTGCTGCTTCCTTTAGTCTGTGGCCTGACACTCTCAGAATTGTGTTTATTGGTTTCAGCAATTAGGAAAGACATAAGAGCACCCATGCTTTGCCTTTGAAATGCTTTTGTAACAAGTTCTGGTCCATAGGCTTTAAGCAGAGAGCAGCTCTTATATATACCTTAAAGTGCTCCAAAAGCTCTTCTATTCAAAGAAAACACACCGACCTCCCTTCACCTCTTACCACACTCTAGGTCCTTTAGATTTCTCTGAATTTTTACTTTCATTGTGATTTACTCAGCTGCAGCTATTTTCTTATTCATCAAGAATTGGGATGCTCCCATTTGCCATGGGAAGAGATGTTGGTGTTACTGCTTGACCATCACTTTGCCATGTCTTTCTTTTGTAGACTCCATATCATGTCAACCTCCTCCTGGCTGGCTACGATGAGCATGAGGGTCCAGCTCTCTACTACATGGACTACCTGGCCGCCTTGGCCAAGGCCCCTTTCGCAGCCCACGGCTATGGTGCCTTCCTGACTCTCAGTATCCTGGACCGATACTACACACCAAGTAAGTTCCAGCACTCGAGGTAGGGAGTAGTAGAGCCCTGTCCTCAGCTACTTTCTGGTCTTGTGCACTACCCCTTGGAGTTGGGTGGCCAGGGCTTGAATAGAGGATGGATCCTAAGAAGCATATGTAGGTATCCTCTGGAAGCTACTCTCTCCTATGGGTCAGTACGGTTATTGAAAAGCTGATAAAAAGTCCCTCTTTTGCAAGACAAAATGAGTGTTATGGCCAAAGCTGGGTTTTGTTTTAAAGGGGAATTGGAGTAGTGAGTAAAACTATAATTCTTCAGTTACAAAAGTTCGGGTTTTTTACTCATTTTGCCCTGCTTAGATGCTTATTAGCATCTCAGCTCTGGAGAATGAGCAAGTAAACCAAGTAGTGTGTTTGTTTTGAGCCTGTGAGGATGAACAGGTCCCCAGCATGACAACTGAAGATTTCTTTGTTTAAATGTCAAAGCTTTGGAAGGCACAAGCCTGGGTCCTTCCCTTGGTTCTTATCACCTCACAGCTGCCCCCTCCTGCAAGAAAAAGCTGGACTCTCTACTTGTCAATAAACTGTCAGCTTGGCAAAGCTTCTGGACAGGGATGCTTTAGTGCTAAATTCTATCTTCTGACCCCAATTCCAACCTTGACTTCAGCCACTGTGAGCAAATAGGCTTTTAGGATTCTTAGCTTTTTCAGGCTATAGATGCAGCACAGATAACCACTTCTTACATTCCATTCTTCCCTGTCAGTATAGTAAAAATCTGACTTGTTCATTCCTTTTTTGGTGCTGCCCTCTTGCTCAACCTCACCCACACCAGAGCTCCAGGCCACATCCTGAAAAGAATTAGCCTGGCCTCCTAGTGACTGTTGCTTAATTTGGCATCTGTCAGTAATACAGCTGATTTGCCCACCGAAATAACCACCAACCACCCCTGAAGCCTGACTGCATAATATGTCATCCCGGTTTGCCATGCCCATACACTCTTCCTTTGGCTCCTATTTTATGCGAGTCTCAGCTCCATCCTATGAATTCTCTTTCCATTGTTAAACTGAGACCCAGCTGGGAAAGTGAGACTAAAACTCTGGCCGTGTCCTCTCTTTGCCTGATTTGCAGCTGGCTAGGGCAGATGGAACTGATTTAAGCCCTGGCCCAAAGCGGGGGTTGTGGGGGGGATGGGCTATGAAAAAGAGGCAGGCCGCTGGACTCCTCTAGAGGCAGGCCCTGGCCATGGGAGGCAGAATTCCGTCATGCTTACCCTTCTCTGTAGCAAATCAATTTGCAATGGCTTGTGGCTGCCAGAGCATTGGATCTGGAGCACCCTCAACTACATATGGAATACGTTTTTTGCAAGCTAGAAGGCTAGGCATATTTTTGCTTTTTTTGTTTGTGTGACACACTGACCTGAAGAATTTTGAAACTTAATCAGAAGTTGCAGTGGAGAGTTGGACTTAATGGCAGCACCTTGAGTACTTGGCCTCTGTGTTCTCTTTCAGCTATCTCACGTGAGAGGGCAGTGGAGCTTCTTAGGAAATGTCTAGAGGAGGTGAGTAGCTCCCCTGGGATCCTGAAAGGAATGTTTTGTCTCTCTCTTTGCCAATAATTGTTCTAGTTCCTTGGTTGGATTTTTTCTGATCCTTGCCAGAAGGTGTAATAAATACCCACTAACCAGATGTGAAGTTGCTACTAGGGATAGAGTTTGGTGGGTAGCAAGCTTATTTTTTCTCTCATGGGTCACCCCCTCATCAATGTCAGTCTTGTAATTTGTTTACATTTTGGTTCATCCAGACTAGTGGTTCTCAAATTTTAGCATGTATAAGGATCATCTGGGGAACTTGTTAAGAAAAAAGGGCAGATTCATGCCTGCCACACCCCGCCCCCGAGATTCCGATTCAGTCGTCCTGGTGTAGAGCCTAGGAATATTTTCACTAGCAGTCCTAGGTGATTTGGCTGCAGGTGGTAAGTGGGCCATACTTGAAGAACTACTGCCCTAGACCTTATACCTTCTCTATTCTTGTGCCACCCATAGTGGCCATACTGTCTGTTCCCTTAATAGTGCATGAGCCCTAGAGAGAGCCTCCCCTGAGAACTCAGGAGGCCATAGAACGCAACTGGGGAGCTTTGGGCAGACGAGGAGAGTAGTCGTTAGTTTATGAGGCCAGGAACATGGACCTCACCCATTTTGGTACTGCTCCTAAGAGTCTGAGGCTTTGGGCTGTAAATGGAGAATGAAGAGGAAAAGAAAGCGGGCCTGTTTTCATTCTTTAACTGTTCTTGGGGGCTAAGGCTAAACTGGAATTCGTGGTCTAGTGAGAGAGTAGGAGAATGAGAGCAGCTGGGAGCATTGGACGTGACGTCAGTTTGCCTCTTACACAAGCCTGTCATTTTCAGTCCACAGTGCCCCCTTCTTCCTCTTGTTTGTAAATCCCCTTTCTAAAGCAGAAACAGATTAAACTCATGTGCTTTGCTTAACCGTTCAGCTGAGAGACCATATTAGTCTGGCAGCCCCAAGTGTCAGGAAGAAGCCACTGGAGTATCAAGTGCTTTGAGACGTTATTACCCAGGGATCCTAAAGACAATCATTTTAGAAACCCACATTTCCTTATTGTCACCTTTTCTTGATCTTGGAGCTTGTTTCTGGACATAGGAGTCATCAGCCAGAGGTCTCTGGAATGGAATGGGTTGTTGCTCCCCAGCCCTCAGCTGAGAAGGAGATGGGAAATAGCAAGGGAGGGGGGCTTAAGCCTGGGGAGGTGGACATTTCTGGGACGTGCTCCTAAGGGAGGAAGTAGAGAGCTTTGTGCCTTCTTTTTTCTTCTGGAGACTTTAAGTGAGGTGTCCAGGAAGGATAGCCACAGAAGCAAAGATTTCCTCCAGCTCTGTTCCTCAGTCTACCCAGGTTAGTGGGGCTGTCTGCTTCCATGGACGCAGGCCACAGCTCCTGTGGAACAGCCTCTCAAGCAGAGTCTTAGGAGAGTGCAGAGGTGTTACTTTAATGATGGGTCAGCTTGGATTGGAGGAGACAGAAGCAGGGGTTGTTCCAAGAGCAGTTCTGCCCACATCCTTCCCGCCGCCCCTCCAGCTACACACACAAGCACACTCACAGCCAGTTCTTATAACGTGGTTGGGTGACTGGAGCAACTGTTGGGACTTGAGAGTACATTGCTTTGTCCAAAGCTTATTCCTAGGGCAATCACTCCTTTATTTGCCTTATTACCTTGAGACGTTTTAGAAGAGAAGTCTGTGTTTCCTAGGCTGAGAGGTAGCACTGTGGGCAATATGAAGCCTTGGAGCACTGGATTGTCTCATTCTTTCGTCCGCTGACTGACCAGAGAAAGCTCCCAGCTGTGCCTCCCACTTCATGCTCACCAGCTTCTGGTCAGCTGTCAGCTGCAGTTTGGGCTTTCCTCAGTGTCTTAGGACCAGCTGCCCCAAATAGAATATAAGCTCTTATCTGCTGGTCTGCCCAGTGCCTAGAACAGAACCTGGCCCATAGTTAGTGCTCAGTAAATATTTGTTGACTGATTTCCCTCCTGTCTCTCTGCAGCTCCAGAAACGCTTCATCCTGAATCTGCCAGCCTTCAGCGTTCGAATCATTGACAAAAATGGCATTCACGAGCTGGACAACATTTCTTTTCCTAAACATGGCTCCTAACGTCATGCCCTCCTTCACACTTGCCAGGGAACTTTTTTGGATGGGCTCCTTTATTTTTTTCTACTCTTTGGACCTGCACTCTTGAAAGGTGGTTAATTCAGAATAAAGCTGCATATGGACAAATTGAGCTCTCTGGTTTGAGTCTCAGTCTACCTAACGTCACCTCAGGAAGGAATCGAGGGAGGATTGTCTGCATTGGACTTTTTTCCAAGACTGTCTTTCCTCTTGTCCCTTTCCCTTCATCACTGCTCTAATTGCCCTTTAGCAGCCGACAGCCCCACGTTCCATTTCACTGCCCTGCTTCCTTCCCGTCTAGCTCTTTCATATATCTTGCTTGCTAATGACTCATTCCCTCTAAAGCAGTGGTTCTTTTTGCCCCTAAGCTTAAAGTTTTTTAAATCAGTTAGTTAATTTGAGTGGCCAATACCATGCACTTAATAGAAAATGCAAACAGTACAAAAACACATAGTAAAAATGTCTCTGCCCTCACTATAATTTGATCACCTGCTTCTCTTCCTAGAGGAAACTTCAGCTACTAATTTCTTATCTATCCTTTAAGAGACATGCTGTTCCTGTATAAAGCGTGTGCGCACATGTGCGTGCCTACACACATGCAGACGTCCCCTTTTAATTTTATGTAATTTATTTTTCTTTTTTCTCCCAAACTCCCCCAGTACACAGTTGTGTATTTTTAGTTGTGGGTCCTTATAGTTGTGGCATGTGGGATGCTGCCTCAGCATGGCTTAACGAGTGGTGCTGTGTCCGCGCCCAGGATTCAAACCAGCGAAACCCTGGGCCGCTGAAGCAGAGTGTGCGAACTTAGCCACTCAGCCATGGGGCCGGCCCCAATTTTTTAATTTAATTTTTTTTTTCCTAGACATCCCCTTTTAAAAATATTTTAAATGTTCTACACATTGCTTATTTCATTTAACACTATATTGGAGTTTGTTTTATATCAGTACATATATAGCTACTTTATTCTTGTTGACAGTTGTATAATATTCTGTTAAATCGATGCACTCTAGGCACTTAGCCAGATATCTGTTTAACTTCCTAATCTAGCTTTTTGGGAGTGAATAATATAGATATTTTTTGATTGGTTCCACTAAAACAGTGGTTCTTTACCAGATGTCTGTATGAGAATCACCTGGGGAGTTTTCTTTTTTAGTCTACATAATTAGGCTGCATTCACTCCCGGATTCTAAGTAGGTTTGGGGCCTAAACATAGGAATATTTTTTAAAGCTTCTCAAGGTATTCTTATCTTCAGTAATGATAGAGAACCACTAGATTTGAAACTTCTTTGGAGCAGTGGTCCTCACACTTTGGCATGCATCCCAGTCCGCTGCAGGACTTACTGTAACACAGCTTGCTGGCTCCTACTCCTATAGTTTCTGCATGTTTGGGATATGGCCTGAGATTTTGTGTTTCTGACATTTCCAATTACTGCTGCTGCTGGTCTGGGAGCCACACTTCGAGCACCATTTCGTCTTAAGATAAGCCCTACTTTATCTAATTCTAATTCTTTGCTACTCTTAATATCACATACAGATAGGTTTTTGGTTTATCTGCAGTGAAATGTATCATTTCTAAGATACTACCTCTCTAGAACATTCATATTAACAGTATTGAGTTAACATCAGATTTGAATGTCATACACTTTTTCGTACACCAGTGGTAAATGCTTTATACCATAAGGAGAAAGCTAATCATAGAATAAACAGGGGGGAGGGGAGGAGTCACATCACCACAGCTGCTTCAACCTCCAACACCACTATGACTATTCATGGCTTTGGGCTTTTAGCTAGATTCCTGAGTCTCTCTCTAAGGTATCTATTCTAAAGTTCCACAGATGATTCTGATGCTTGCCTCAGGTGAGTACCACTACTAAGGCAAAGGCAATTCTGCTTCATGGTTTTCCCATGAAAACCATGGGGTTTTCCATCTATAAAATGGTCATAATTGTACCTGTTCCATGGGGGAGGTTCTGAGGATTCCATGAGATAAAGTAAAGCATTTAGAACGGCCTGGCAAGTAAGTGCTCAGTAAGTATGTTATCAATGGTAACCTTGTTATTCTCCATCCAGGCCTCTCCAGAAATGAACTGGTTCTCTGTCTTTGAATGTAAGTGTCCTCAGGGTAATCTCAGGCAAGCCTACCAGCCCCTCCTGACTCCTAATCTCTTTTCTCTAACCCAGATCTCTTTTCTGAGTTCCAGATCAACTTATTCTTCAGTATCTTACCCTCCAGCCAGAGGGACATCAAACTCAACATGTCTGAAGCTGAGCCTTACCATCTGCCATCCTCTAAACTTCCTCTGCAGCATTCTATCTTAGAGAATTAGAGCCACTTGGCTCCCAAGTGCCCAAGCCAGAAATTTAGGCATCATTTATTTATTTAAGCTTGGCACCTGAGCTAATATCTGTTACCAGTCTTTTCTTCTTCTTCTTCTTCTCCCGAAAGCCTCCCAGTACATAGTTGTATATTGTAGCTGTAGGTTCTTCTGGTTGTGCTATGTGGGATGCCACCTCAGCATGGCCGGATGTGAAGTGCCATGTCCGCGCCCAGGATCCAAAACGGCAAAATCCTGCGCCGCCGAACCACTCGGCCACGGGGCTGCCCCCAGCATCATTTATTTTTAATAAACTTATTTTGGAATAAATTTGGTTTTACAGCAAAGTTGCGAAGATAATACAGAGTATCCTTATACCCCTCACCCAGTTTCCCCTAACATTAATGTTGTACATAGCCACGGTACATTTGTCAAAACTAAGACACCTGCATTGGTTGGTACGTTAGTATTAACTAAACTCCAGGCTATATTCAGATTTCGCCAGTTTTCCCACTAATTGTCCTTTTTCTGTTCTAGGATACAGTTCAGGATACCACATTGCATTTAGCTGAGCATCATTTTTTATTTCTTCTTTTTCTCCTGCCTTTACATAGTCACCAAGATCTGGCATTTTTACTTCCTAAATCTCTTAATAAAAATCTCTGTCCCCATTATTCTTGGTTTATCCTGCATCATTTCTTTCTTAGACTATTTTAACAGCCTCCTAACTTCTTTCTACTTTTAATCTGTTCTCTGTCCAGTTCTTCTCTGTACTCTAAAACCACGTTTGATCATTCATTCCTCTCCTCAGTTAAAACTCAATGATGTTTTTCCATTGCTTATAGAATAAAGCCCAATTCTTTTAGTTTGACATGCTAGGCTCCCTGATCTAGCTCCCCAATTTCCTTTCCCTCTTCTACATCTCCTAAAGCCCATGATCCAACTGAATTTATGTGGCCTCAGCATAGATTTATGACGTCACCCCTCTTTATATACTTAACTGTGAAAACAGTAAGCATTGCTTTGTGGAACTTTTTACAGATATGTATATAAGTGTGCTCGAGTCACAATGCAGTGCACGCTGGTATTTTTCTAATCTGTTTTCTTCTATCAGATTTTATTTTTTTAAATGCCAGCTGTGTCCCTGTAAATCGATTTCCTGAAGTTTGAAAAACGCTGGGAATGCACCAATTCTTTAACATTCCTTACCAAACACTGCTCAGAATGGTCTTCTGATGGGTTCCCATCTGCTTTCAGGTGATTAATACAGTTTATTCCTTTCCAGGCTTGGGGTGAGAGGGGATAGGTTGGAGGAGAGAGCAGCTGTTTGCCTCAGGGTAGGGAAGCTCAGCTCTGACTGGTGAAGAGGTCTGTGAGACTGACAAAGAACCTCTAAGAGAGATGGAAGAGGGCACTGGAATAGCTTGGGAAGCTCTCAGTGGTGTTGCCAGCTGAGCAACAGTGGCTAAGCCTGCTCTGCCTGAATCCTGGCTAATGCCTGAAGCCCAGAGTCCTTTCACTGTCTCTTCACCTTGACCCTTGGACTAAAGCAACAGCCATGCCCAGTCAAGAGAAGGAGGGACATTCCCGGGATCCTTTCTAGATGTCTGCTACTCGCTGAGCCCCTGTGTGTGAGTTACGAGTTTGTGTTTGGGAAGAGAAAGGCCTGCATCTCTTCCTTTATGAGGTTTGAGGGAGGGAAGCTTTTCAAAGGCTTCCTTTTTCTTATTCCTCCTGAGCACTATGATCCTTTAAAAGAAAACAGGAAAGTCTTGTCTTTTAAAGATTGGCACCTGAGCTAACATCTGTTGCCAATCTTCTTTTCTTTTTAAATTCTTCTCCCCAAAGCCCCCCAGTACATAGTTGTATATTCTAGTTGTGAGTGCCTCTGGTTGTGCTATGTGGGATGCTGCCTCAGCGTGGCCTGATGAGCTGTGCCAGGTCCACACCCAGAATCCGAACCAGTGAAACCCTGGGCTGCAGAAGCGGAGTGCACGAACCCCAACCACTCAGCCATGGGGCTGGCCCCAAGAAAGTCTTTTTTTAAGTGAAAGTCTTTAAACTCCCAAAATCGTGATGCTTACCCAATCTAAATACTCTTTCAGTTTGCAGCTACTTGGCAAAAAAGAAGCTGTGTAAACCATCTGTGTATACTTTTTCTTTAATCATCGTCCACTTTTGCTTAGGGCTAAACCAAACAAGTCAGTGGCTAAAACACTTTTTGCTACGGGAAAAAAGACAACAAAAAAACCTTACTGGGAAGAATCAAATGCAGAGACCTCATCAGAAGCTTCTTCTGCCACTTATAGTCTCCACACTGTCCTGCTGCCTCTGCACTGTTAGAACCCTGACCATGTACTGGAGGAGCAGAGCCTTGGGGCCCAAAGGCCTGGGAGGACCTGCTTCCCCTCTCTGGGCTCAGGCCTCTGAACCTCTCTGCAGAGGGCCATGTGGTACAGTGGAAACGAAGGGATTGGTGGATC
Source organism: Equus asinus (assembly GCF_041296235.1). Lineage (NCBI taxonomy): Eukaryota > Metazoa > Chordata > Mammalia > Perissodactyla > Equidae > Equus > Equus asinus. The sequence continues at coordinate 86,846,806 of NC_091794.1, forward strand.
AGACAGATCTGCCTGAGTCCCATTTACTAGCTCTGTGACCTTGGGCGAGTTGATAAGATTTTCTTATCTCTAAAATAGGATTGGTCAGGACTACATGGTTAATTTAGGGAAATTTATCCAGCACTGAAAAGTTTGTGATAACCTAGTTTCTTCCTTTTTCACCTTAGAGGTAGTTACAACCTTTTACTATGTGGTGGGCATTGTTTAAATACTGTATATCTGTTATTTCATTTAATCCCTTCAACTTCCCATAGTCTAAGATAATTTTAGTTGAATGTGTCTTGCCAGACCCAGGGCTTTGGTTAAAGCAGAGCATGCTTCCAGCCTTTCCTCCATTCCTCCTTTCATATGGGTGGGTTGCGGCAGCGAAACTTCTTGGGAAAAGGAATCACATCTTTGGACTTTTACCCTGGGAGATGATGCCTAGACCCCATGTTCCCTTCTGCAAAACACTCAATATCTGTCTCTGACAGCACACCTACAAAGAACCGGGGGAAGAGCATACCAAGCAAAGAGAACAGTGAGTGCAATGGCCCTGAGGTATAAAACAGAGTGGTAAATTGAGGAACAGAAAAGAAACCAGTGTGGCCAGAACAAAGGGAATGGTGAAGAGAATAGTTTAAGATAAGGTTGAAGAAGTAGGCGAAGTCCAGATCATTGCAGGGCCTTAGTATGAAGGTGTACCAGGAACGCCAGTTGCAAGACAGTTGCAGTGGTCCTGAGGACTAGGGTGGTGGCAGAGGAGAAAGAAAGAAGATCATGGACTTTCTGATGGATTGGGTGTAGAGCAGGGATCAAATATGACTCCCCGGTTTCTGGCTTGAGCAACTGGGTAGAGGGTGGTGCCATTTACTGAGCAGGAAAGTGTGAAGGAGGTCAAGATTTGAGTACTTGACATAAATTGAAGATGTGTGTTAGACAATCCACTGGAGTGATCAGGCAGGCAGTTGTACATCCAAGCCTGGAATTCAGGGCAAAGGCCCCAAGGAAGGCCCACGGTTAGAGATTAAGTAGAGAGGGAGCCAGAGTTGAAACCAGTGAGGTCAGAGGAAACCAGAAGTTGGAAGCCACAGAGAAGAGAGTGTTTCAGAAAAGAATAAGTGGTCAGCCATGTCAAATGCTGCTAAGTCTAGAAAAAAGGCCTTTGGATTTGATACTGTGGCCATTGAAGACCTTGCTGAATGGATTTCAGTAGACTGGAATAGAAGCCAGACTGAAGTGAGCTGAAGAGTGAATTGGGGGTGAGGAAGTGGAGATAGGGATAGCAATCTTTCAAAAACTTAAACTGCAAAGGAAATAAATGGGAAAGGATTTATGTTTTGTAAGAGATCCTAGAACGTGTGCTTTGGGGAATGATTAGTGGACGATTCAGTAGAGGCAGGGACTGATGATGCAGGAAATAAAAGATGCCTGAAGAGAGAAATCCTCAAGAAGAACAGAGAGCTGGATTAGCATTGGCCAGACACATGTAGCCACCTGCATGCACACTGACACATACAGACCCACCACCAGGGGTCATGGTAATATGGACCTAACGCATTCACACACTGACACATTCACACACAGGCCCACCAAGTCAAAACGGTATACATACTGACCTAGGATTCCCTTCACACACCACACAGAACTAACAGCCACAATGACAAACAAGAGAGATCCACCATCTGTACCCCCCCCAACCCCTGCCACACACACAGGTGCCCACAGCTCCTTCCCATGATTTCCCCTTAGAGGCCCCTTCCCACTTGAACCCCTCCTCCTAATTCCAGGCTCTGCCTCTCCCCAGTGACCTTGCCCTCTTCGGAGGCAAATCCAGGCCTGGGCTGAAGAAGGACAGAGAGGGCTTCATATCCAATGAAAAGGTTTTATTAAGAGAATGAGAAAGCAATCTGAGAGGTGGGGAGGTACAGTGATTGCAGGGTCAAGAGAACAACAGCAAATACGAAATCCCAGCGACAACCTCAGGGTCCCTGACACATCGTTCTTCCCTCCCAGCCCACCCACAGCCCTTTGCGAGCAAAAACACCCTCTCTATTCTGGTCCGGCTGGACATCTCGGTGCATGAGCAGAAAAGAGGGAAATGAGTCCTCAGCTTATTGGGATAAATAAGTTGCACTGGACATTTTTAAACTTTCAAATTTAATTACAACATACATAAATAAATAGGACAGACAGCAACAGGAGTGAAGTGCAGCCTGGATTCAAGTTCTCCAATTTGTGCTTTATCTTCTTTGATCCTGAGGGCCCCTCCTGCCCACTTCTTTCCAAGATTAGGAGGGGTCCAAAGAGCCCACTGGGGCTTCCTGCCAGCAGCCCTTTTCTGGGGGTAGGAGATTCTGGATGAGGAGCACATCTCCTCAGTAGCACCTCTGGTTTGTTAACATTTTCCTTCCTGCCATCAGTAAAAACAGCAAGGCCTTGGCCCCTAAGAGCACCCATTGCTACCCAGGCACCCTAATGGGCAGGGCTCAGCCCCAAGAACCAAGCTTTCCCATGCCAATTTCCTGTCTAAGCACTTCTCAGCAATCAAGGGTCAGAAAATTGCACATGAGGCAGATGCCTGAGCCCTTATCAACAAACCACCACAGAGAGGCCACCTCTCCTCTCCAACCCAGACCCCGAACTCAGGGGTTTCTGGATGAATGTCCTCTTTCTGGCCTAACTCCAACCCCACCTTTTAATCCTTTCAGGCCCATCCCCAGGAGCTAAGACCTCATTTCGGGCCTCAGGAGCCCCTTAGGGATGGGGCGGGGGAAGCGGTTATTTCCGATGCTTGGCATCCTTCTCTGAAGCCTTAGTGTCACCATGCCCACTGCCCGCACTACTTAGAAACATCTTGTCCAGCCCCTTGAGTGACTCCAGTAAGTAGTTCTGGAAGGCAGTGAGGGCAGCACAGATGGCGGGCCCACCGAAGCCATGGGTGATGAGGCTAAAGTGTGTCAGGCAACTCTGCACTCCGGGCTCCAGGATGAGTGCTGGGCGGCTGTTGCCCAGTGGTGAGCGGTCCTGAGCCATCAAGTCTGCAAACTCCTTGCAGATCTGCCTGGTGGGGGAAGGAGGGTCAGAGGTTAAAGAATAAAGGTCTGAGCCCAGAGAAGGACCTACCACGTGCTGGGTACTTTATATGTATTATATTTATGATGGCTGACCCTGCCAATAGTCTGCAAATGATGATCATACCCATTTTTCAGAAAAGGAAACTAAGGTTAAGAGATTTTAACTGACTTGCTCAATATCACACAACTAGTAAACAGCACATGTCAATACCCTACAATCTCTCTTCCTGTGGGTATCCTGCCCACATTCAAATTCCAGCTCAACTATTGCCTTATCCTGGAAACTTTCCTTGATCCTCTCTCCCCCTCTCACCCCCACCACACACACTCAATGCTTCACAGAGCTTTGTCTTTGAAATTTTTTGTTGTTAGTGCCATCGAGTCAATTCCAACTCCTAGCGACCCTGTGTACAGCAGAGCAGAACCCTGCCTGGTCTTTTTGTACCATCTTCTCACCTTCCAGCGCTCTATCAGACAATGCTCCACTGCTAATCATAGGGTTTTCATGGACAATGTTTTTGGAAGTGGGTGGCCAGGTCCTTCTTCCTAGTCGGTCTAGTCTGGAAGCTTTACTGAAACCTGTCCACTAATGGGTGACCCTGCTGGTATTTGAAATACAGGTGGCATAACTTTCAGCATCACAACAACAGCAGCCGCCACGTTATGACAATCGACAGATGGATGGTGTGGTTCCCTGACCGGGAAATGAAACCAGGCCGTGGTCGTAACAGCAGTGAATCTTAACCACCAGACCACCAGGGCTGGCTGTCTTTGAAATTTTTAGGGAACAATCCAGAATCTACCTTGAATAATTAATAGCTAACAGTGAACATGAATTGAGGCCTAGACGCTATACCAAGTATACTATGCATCATCTCACTCAATCCTCACAACAAATTTATACTGTTATTATCATCCCCATTGTATGATGAGTAAACTGGTTTCAGATAGGTTAGATGACCTGCCCAAGTGACTAAGCTGGGATTTGAATCCAGCTCCAGTTTGTGGCCGTTATTCATTTCTTTGTGCATCCTGCATGTGGCTCAGGCAGGAGGATCACTCATGTCTAAGCTTTGTCTCACCATGGAACCCAGCCAGCATCTTAGACATGACTGGGACCCAGGAAGTTCTTGATGAGTGAGCTGACTAATGAGTGTGATGAGTCCCCCTGGATATGTTTCTCCAGCGACAATATGAGCAGCCTCAAAGGTCCTAGGAGTCATGGCAGTCCCCTGAGTCTGTGATTTCACCTCTGCCTAGGGGACTTGAGGAAGCCTCAAAGGAGGGAGAGTGGAGTTGTGATTTGAAGGACTGCATTGGGTGAGGGGACTGGAGGGTGTTCTAGCAAACCCAAGGACGTGAGGACAGGAGAGAGCAAGCAGGTCAGTTAAAGTGGTTGGGGTTTGTGTGGCCAGATTGTGGGCCCTCAGAGTCTGGACTTGGCCCCACAGATTGGTGGTTTTCAAAATTTTTTTTTCACTCTTTCCCTCTCTTTTTCTCTCTCTCTGTCTCTTCTTGAAAGGGGACTCTTTCTAAAAACTAAATCTTAATGGAATACCAGCTCATTAAACAGGCCCTGCGGCATCCCCACAGAACCTAGTTTGAAAGTCCATGCAGTAGCAGTGGGAGCTATTGAAGGTTCCTGAGCAGGAGAGCTGTGCATGTGCAGGAAGGCTGAGGGAGCAACGGAGCGCTGGGGTGAGGGGCCAGAAGTGAGATGAGGAGACCAGGGTTGAGGGGACAGTATGTGAATGGTGGTGAGGGAGACACCAATGAGATTTGCAGAGGGGACTGTGTGGGCATTGGTGCTCCGATGGAAGTCACTAGAACAGAAGGGCTGATGGGCAAGGCTCAGGCAGGGGGAGCTCTGCAAGACCACAGAAGCCCAGACCCATGATAGGACTGGGGCTGGTCATGCCATGGGGCAGTATATGGGGTGTGGTACCCACACAGGCCTAGGTAAGCCTCTCTGTGACACGGTGTTTGCTGATGCATAGAACCCAGATATGTTACGTGTCCATTTGTGCCCCTGTGGCATGCACAGCATGGAGCCTGGGTGTGCCCGTGTGTGGTGCCATTTGTACATCACACGTGCACATGAGTGGTGTCCACTGTGCCCATGCTTGGTGTCTATGTGCATTGCACCTACACGTGCCTGTTGTGGCACCCCATGACATCCTGTGCATGGTGCCCCAAAGTGCCCACACATGGCATCCTCACTCACTTGGCGGCCAGCAGCATGCTCTTGCGGCTGTGCAGTTCCCCGGGGTCAGAGTGCTGTCGGCACAGGTACTCGGCAGCTGCCTTGGCTGGGAACTCGGTCTCACAGACGTAGCCAAAGTCTCGGGCCAGGTGCACGGCCTCTCCTGGTGGGGACGAGAGTCAGAGATGAGCCTTCACTACAGACAGGTGTACCTTTGAGCCCGGAGCACAGCCTTGACCCTCCGATCCCCTGGCCAGGGGCCATCCTGCCCTGCCCTGTCCTGCTTCTACAGATACCTTCCTCTGATGCCCCGCCACAGCCCAGCTCCAGCACTAATCTCATTCCCCTCCCTCAAGGCCACAAGGGATGGGCTCTGAGCTCAGGGGTGGGAGCTGAGTCCACCATGTATCCCAAAGCCTGAGCTGGAGATGACGAAGCCCAGCATCACCAACCTCCAGGGAAGGGAGGAACCTTCACCGCTCATCCCTTTACCACATCCAAACACTGGCCACTCCTCCCCGCATACACACACATACACATGCTCTCTTTTGTGTGGGTGCATCCACGCGTGTGCATGCACATACACATAAAGACTCTACACACATATCACACACACTCCTTACTTAGACATGACACACAGAGAACACATACGTGGCTAAACATACCCTGCCGCATCAGAGACAGCCACACAGTCACACTGGACGACACAGGTCCCCTCATGCTCACACGCACGCCCACCCTCAAGCCTCACTCACCCTCCACCAGTGAAGTCAGCAGCGTCACATTGGCAGCCTTGCGACGGCCGGCCGGCAAGTTGAGCCCGATCTTCTCCAGCCGTTCCCGCAGGCACCGGCCCCCATTCTTGGACTTGGCCCTTGACGTGCACAGAGAGAGACAGACACACACTATGAAGACAAGAGAGAAGCATGTAGGCTAAGTGACCCCGATGGGGCCTTGCTGCCTCCACCAACCCCTGCTGAGACTTGAGTCTGGCCCTGGGGATGCTCTGGGGCCTCTTTCAGCCTGGTTCCAACCTCTTCCTAACCTCACTGGCTTTGTAGCCAAGATGGGGGCGGGGGGCCTAGTACCCAGCTCCAGGAGCCCTTCATTTCTCCCTAATCCTCTTGCAGCAGGAACAGCCCAGGGTGGGGCAGAATAGGCCAGCATCTTGGGGTCCTTTTTCCCACCTTAGCACACCTGTTGGGCCATACACAGCTACCCAGAGACACGCAGACCTATATGCAGAGATACACAGGAGACACAGGTACACACACAGTCACTCCGGGACACATAGATAATATACACGCACACAGGTAAACACACTGAGGGCCAAGAATAAAGACACACACACACCAATAGAGAGAGACATATGCAGACACAGACACCCAGGGACACAGGGACACAGAGACACATGTTCACATCAAGTCAGGATCCCAGGGACATGTGTACAGACACTGATGGACTCACACAAGTCCCTCTGCTGTGCTCAGAGACCAGGAATAAGAAGATACCCCCACACCTGCACAAATGCAGCCCCTACACAGAAGTACAGACAGGTAAACATACGTACATCAGCTTCAGATGTGCATGCAATCACACAAACACACACAGAGTAGGACACACTCCAGCCAACACATCCACTAGAAGTAACACAGGAAACTCACACTCATGGAAACATGTATTCCTGGCCATCCTCTACACCACAGACACATGCACACATATGCACACACCATCCTGAACACATCAAAACTCATAGCCTTGAAGCACAAATACCCTACCCAGGCACAAGGACATGCAGAGAGAGCGACAGACACATACCTATGAAGACAAACCATGGACCCCTAAACACACACACCAGAGAGGCCTCTGCTCCACAGGGAATGGCTGTGGGTCCTGGGGTCCCTTTCCTGGAAGAGGGGGTGAAGATGGCACTCTCTCTTCCCCAGACTCAGCCTTGTCCATCCTGCCCAATGTTGGTGAGTCCTCCATCCCTTCTCTGTACCCAGGCTTCTTTCTCCACCACCCACCCCCAAGCCCACAGACTTGTGGTTGCTGCTGGGGACCTGGGCCTCTCCCCAGAGCATACACAATCCCCCAGGGAGACCAAGGTGGACGTGACCCTGTGGCCTGGGGTGAGGCTGGCCCCTCTCTGACCCCCTGAGAAGGTCTGAAATGACCATGGATTTTGGCCCAGGCACTGTGCAGGGAGTTGTGGGCTGGCCTTCCTACCTGCGAAGGACGCCACCCAGGAGGGAAGCATTGAGGCACTCAGGAGGAGAGAGTCGCCGCTGGACCTCCCCCACCGTCACCTTGTACTTGGACGTCGAGCTGAGCAGTGAGAGCCGGCCTGGCACGGAGCAGAAGACCTCACTGGGGCTCGTGATGCCGCCAACCAGGCTGTCTTTGGCCAGTGAGAGGGCTGAGAGGCTGCTGGCTTTGGAGGGGATGGGGACTGCGGAGCAGAAGCAAGGGCAAGGGAGAGAGAGACAACACTGAGCCAGGGACACAGCACACGGGCACCAGCCAGCTGTGGCATGAGCACGTTGATGAAGCGCCAGCTGTGTGCTAGGCACCCTGCTACATGCTGTGCACACAGAGCTGCATCTAAATGTGCCAGCAGCTTTCTGAGGGAGGCTCTGCAACTCCTGCTTTACAAAGGAAGAAAGTGAGGCACACTAAGGTTCACGTGACTCACCCAAGTCTACTCAGCTAATAGGCAGTGGAAATTGAACCCAGAGCTGTCTGGCTCTTGAACCTGTGTTCACTGAGGGATTCACTGAGCCAGGCTGGTTCTCTGTTAAAACTCAGACAACTTCAGCAGAGTCTTGGAGTTTTGGCATGTGCAATCAGGGAGGGAGATGGAAATGAGGAAATGGATCTGAGCTGGAGGCAGGATTCCTGGGTCACTGTAGCAGGGCAAGGCAGATCTGCACAACCACAAAGAGTCCCTGACATCCCCCTGGCCACTGTGACCCCTATCTCTTTCCCACCGCCAGGACAGTGAGAGGCCGGCAGGCTTTGGACTCCCACATCCCAGGGACAAGGAGGTTGTGGCCCCATTAGGCCTCCAGCCTTGGCCCACTTCCTGCCACATCACCCTGAGTTGCTCAAGGAGAGCAGGAATAAAGAGGCGCACCCTCTCTCCCAAATGCTCTCTAATTATCAACGAATATCTATGGGAGGCGGGGAAGGGACTCTGAGAAGTTAATTTTATAAAACCTTCTTGGATACTCTTGGCTCTAAAAGAAAGTTCTTCCTGCAGTCTAACCTCTATCTTCCTGCTTAGCATCAGGGGGAAGGGAGAATAATTGAGGCACTTGCTTCCCCTTGGGCTTCTCTTCTTTCAAGGAAGTGGGAGCATGGTAGAGAAGGTGGGCCTTGTGTGGGGGGCAGGCAGGGATCAAGCTGGGAGTCTGGGACCAACAGTTACTGAGCACTCACTATACTGTGTGCTTACACAGATAACCTCACTGAATCCTCAGAACAACCCACTAGGGGTCTACATTTATTATTCCCATTTTACAGATGAAGAGATGAAGCCTGAGATCACACAGGTGGTAGACTTAGAACCAGTAGTAAGCCCTGGACTGTGGTCTCAAAGGCAGTGCTCTCAGTCCTCCAGCCATTCGGCACTATTTGTTGAGCACCTGTGTGCCAGGACTGTGCTAATGCAGAGGTAAGCAAGGCTGATCCTGTCCCCGGGCTGGCAGAGCCCCTCCAGCATTCCCACTCTCCACCCAGTTGCCCAGCCAGAAACCTCCATGATGCCCTCCACATCGCCCTCTCCCACCACATCCCACCCATCACCATGTCCTGGAGCTTTCATTTCTCCATGTGTCCTGGATGCAGCTCCTTCTCTGCATGCACAGAGATGCTCGCTAGCTTCCCACTTGAATGTCTATACAGACCCTGCTCAGGTCTCCTGCCCTGCTCCAGAAGAATCTTTCTGAAACACGCATCACTCTGCAGCCTAAAACCCATCAGTGCCTGGTCAGTTCCCTGAGAACCAAATCCCAGCTCCATAGCTGGGCAGAATGATGCTGCCCATCCTTCAACTATCTACTACGTGCTTTCCATGAACAGCTCTGTGGGGGCCGCCCCATGGCGTAGTGGTCAAGTTCGGCGTGCCCTGCTTCAACGGGGCTTTGCAGCTTTGGATGCAGGGCACAGACTTACAGCACTCATTAAGCCATGCTGTGGCGGTGACCCACATACAACATAGAGGAAGACTGACCACAGATGTTAGCTCAGGGTGAATCTTCCTCAGCAAAAATAATAATAGTAACAGCTCTGTGGAGCAGATGCTATTATCCATCCCCATTTCAGAGTGAAGAAACTAGAAGTTCAAAGAGGTTAAGATGGCACAGCAATAAGGAGGAGAAGTGGGTGTTGAACTCTGACCACAGACTCCAAAGTTCATATCCTTAACCCTCACAATTCCCTCCTTCACCCTCCTTCGTGGTCCAGCCGATGCCTACCTCTCCTGCTTGGTCCTCCATTTGTCCTTTAGGCTCTCAACCCACACTGACCAATAGAAATGTACTGTGAGCCAGATATTAAATGTAAATTTTCTAGTACCTCATTTACAAAAAGTAAAAAGAAACAAGTGAGGTTAATTTTAATATATTTTATTGACTCCAATATATTAAAATTTTATCAGTGACATGTAATCAATATTTTAAAAAGTATAAATGAACCATTTTATATTCTTGCACTTAGTCTTCAAAATCCAGTGCTATTTTACACTTACAGCCCATCTGAATTTGGACTAGCCACATTTCAAGTGCCCAACAGCCACACGTGGCTAGTGGTTCCGCAGTGGACAGCACAGCTCTAGACTTCAAAGGGGGAGCACAACAGGTAACATAAGCCAGCGAGGTATGGGAGACGTGCCACCCTAGGTAAAGCCACCACTTGGCTGAGTGTTCCCCTGCAGGACACACCAACGTTGCCAGAACTCCCAGTTTGTTTTTTTGGCTGGTGAGACCAGGATTCTGGATTTCTATGTGAAATCTCTGGGTTTTTAAACATTGGCAACAGATTCAAAAATTTAAAAACCCAGTTCTGGCCAAATGGAACACGTGTGAAGCACCACCTGAGATATGGGACCACCAGCGTGTGAGCTGGTGGAACAGCTCACTGTCTCTCTCAGGGCCCCCTCCTTCCAAGCCTCGGTTCAGGTTTTGGCACCATCCCTGGTACAGAGCTTCCCGTCCCTCGACCTCAGCTCCCTCTCACGCCATCCCTGTCCTGACCACACTGAACTTTCATGTCTGCTTCCACGGCTGCCTCTCCCACCAACTAGGAGTGCCTTGAGGGCAGGGTTTTGGCCCAAGTGGGCATCAGTGAATGCGGAATAAATGAGTGACACAAGGGCCCTTGAAACCTGAAACGAGGAAAAGAGTGATGGCCCACAGCCCAGATTGTGTGTGAGGGGACGATGGGGGAGCCTCATTCCTTTGTTAGCAACTGATAGTCAAGCTGCCCTTCCTCCCTGGGCCCCCATTCAGGCACCAGGGAGGGCTCAAAAGGTCATGGATGGGGTGAGTGGGAGAGGTGGGAGGATCTAGAGAAAGGGAGCAGCACACACCCTACCCCAGGCAAGTTCCCTGTCCGCAGAGCAGGCCCCAAACTAGGGTGAGGCAAGTGAGGCGCAAACCTTGGGTGCAAAATTTAAAGAGGTGCCAAAAAACTCAGCCATCAAGATAAATAGTATTTTAATGCAATATTAAAAAAATAAAAATTAATGTAAAAACATCCATGGTGACAAAATATCAAAATTTTAATTAGAAACAGGTTCTGATTCTGCTCTTGCACGATCCTGCCTCACTCCCCTTGCCCTCATCCCAGCCCTCTCCCAGAGTGAGGAGCAAGGATGTCCTCACTCAACAGACACACTGATAGTGGACATGCGACGGGAGCCCTGCCTTCCTCCCCCCCAGCATCCCCCAGGCCTGTGCATGGGTTCCTTCTTCACCTGTGTCCCTCTGCCTTGAGGAGAATCTTTGGGCTGACAAAACTATTCTACATCTTGATTGCTTGAGTGGTGACATGACTATATGTTTACATTTGTCAAAATTCATAAAAATGCATATCTGCAAAGGGCAAACTGAACAGTATGTAAATTGTACCTCACGCTTGATTTAAAAAATAAAACTACAAATTAATAAAATAAAAAGAAGGGCAGAGCGACTCTCCTCCCTCTCACAACCTCTAGCCAGAGAGCAGTCAGAGGAACAGAAAATTCTCTCCTCCAGCAGCCTCCTCCATCCAACTTCTAATAAAACCTGGGGCCCCCTGGGGCCGGGTGCTGTGAGAGGGGCGTGAGACTGTTCGTGCATGTGCAAACAGGGACATATGTGAGCACACGTGTGTCACAAAAATGACTGTACACAAACACTGTATGCCCTGTCATAGAGCAATGAGGGTGAGACCGTGCATTTGCACACTTAATAAATACTGAGCCCCAGGTATGCACACAGCATAGTCTCTGCCCTCCTCTAGTGCTGCAGGATTGTGGCAGCATGCATATGGATATCTGCAAGTGCTTTTGCTCCTGTTGATATATTTAAACACAGAATGTGTGCCGGATTTATGCAAACGTAGGTGCAGCTAAGCGTGGATGCCTGACAGGTGGCCATGTGTTTGTGGACATGAATAATAGACTTTGCTGCTTCCCCTACGTGTCCTTTTCCTTTTCCTCAGAGCCTCTTCCCTCAAAAATGGTAAGAGGGATGGAGCCCAAGGTTAGGGAAGCAAGTGGCCTGGGGAAGGGACAGTCATGGAGGTGGGACTTAGACTGGCACAGATTGCAAAGCAGGGACACTGATGTTTGTCTCCCACACCACGGTGACTCCTGAAGCTGAAGTGGTCTACTCATGGTGTCCCCCCGGTGACACAGCAGAAGTGATTCCCATATACACACTTCTACAGACACGAGAGCTCCTAGTAATTCAACCTGTCAGACGAGACTCTCACACACATCTACGCAGTACACGGTCTGACCACTGAATCTGGGGCGTGTGCAACAGATTCTCCTGGAAAGCTGGTTAAAGTCGCAATTCCTTCTAGAAGAAATCGTAGGAGGAAAGTCTTTGTGACCTTGGTTGGGGCAAAGAGTTCCTAGATACAACGCCAAAAGCATGACCCAGAAAAGAAAATAATGACAAATTGGACTTCATCAAAATTAAAAACTTTTCCACCTCAAAAGACTATCAAGAAAATAAAAAGACAAACCATAAACTTGAAGAAAATATTTGCAAATCATATAAGGGATTAGGGATGTGACTCCAGAATATATAAAGAACTCTTTAACTTAACATTAAGATAAACAACCCAATTAGAAAATGGTCAGGGGCCGGCTGAGTGGTTAAGTTCACGCGCTCCGCTGCGGTGGCCCAGGGTTTCGCAGGTTCGGATCCTGGGCGCGGACATGGCATCGCGCATCAAGCCATGTTGAGGCAGAGTCCCACATGCCACAACTAGAAGGATCCACAACTAAAAATATACAACTATGTACTGGGGGACTTTGAGGAGAAAAAGGAAAAATAAAATCTTAAAAAAAAAGGTCAAAATATGTGAATAGATATTTCACTGAAAATGAGATATGAATGGCTAATAAGCACATGAAAAAATGCTCAACATCCTTAGTCATTAGGGAAATGCAAATTAAAACTATACTGAGATACTATTAGGATGACTATAATAAAAAAGATAGTGTAGGTGAGGCTGTGGAGAAACTGGAACACTCACGCATTGCTAGCGGGAATGTAAAATAGAACAGCCACTTTAGAAAAGAGCTTGGCAGTTTCTTAAAAAATTAAACACAAACTTACAATTCCAATTACTACTTAAGAGCAATGAAAACAGATGTCCACACAAAGACATGTACGTATGTGAATGATCATAGCAGCATTATTCATAATAGCCAAAAAGTGGAAAGAACCCAAGTGTCCATCAACTGACGGATGGATAAACAAAATGTGTTTCATCCGTACAATGGAGTACTACTCAGCAATAAAAAGAAATGAACTACTGACACGTGCTACAACACAGATGAACCTCAAAAACATTATGCTAAGTAAAAGAAGCTAAATGCAAAAGTCTGCATATTTATATATTCCATTTATATAACATGTCCAGAGTATGCAAATTTATAGACAGAAAGCAGATCAGTGGTTGCCTAAGGCTTGGGGTGGGAATGGGAATTAACTACAAATGGGAATGAAGGAATTTGGGGGCGGTGATAGAAATGTCTTAAAATGGATTGTGGTAATGGTTACACAACTCTATAAATGTGCTAAAAGTCATTGAATTATACTCTTACCACGGGTGAATTTTAGGTATGTAAATTTTACTTCAATAAATCCATTAAAGAATGAAAGTGCCAGGGATTCTCATTCAGTAGATGTGGGGTGGTGCCCAGGAAATCTTCATTCCTCAACAGGCACCCCCAAGGGGTTCTGATGCTTGTGGTTCCTTAGACCACACTTAGGGTGCTACTGCTCCAAAGCCTGGGGGGAGGGAGGAGCAGCAGGAGGAAGGCAGACAGAAGAGGTATCAGGACCTGCTGGTTAAATTTCCCTCTCACCAACTGCCAGCGGGTTTGTTTTACATACAGCTCCTACCCTTCACCCCCTGCTCCATGCTGCCCTCAGGTGCAGCCCAAACTCTTATCTGCAAGGGCACTGGTTTTTCCATCCCTTTCTGGGGCAGGCAGTGGCCTGGGAGGCAAGTGAGACAGGGTTGTGGGAGTGCAGGGTCGGATTCTGCCTTTATGTAAAATTTGGATATTTGTGTTTATCATGGATTTTTTGCATTATTTTCCACTTTAAAATATTGCATTTAGATATACCATTTATCTAAATCTTGCCTCACTCACCTCCCCCTAGGCCTGGCCCTGCTTGGAGATTCACTTGGAAGCCCAGACTGTCCCCATTTCCCTCTTCCTTCCCCAGAGGAGAGGGTGACAATTTACATCAGGTCTTGCCCTGGAGATGCCCTGAGATTGGACAAGAGCCCAGCAAAGAGGGATTTCCCACCCCCAGCTGGGCAAACCCCCCCCCTTCCTGGAGGGAAGGAGGAACAACTCAGTTCTCACCCCCAAACCACTCCCCTCCAGCTGTGACTGTTTAACTTGAAATCCACAGAGACTTTTAACCTTTTTAACCCGTCTGGCTTTTGTACAGTCGAGGGCATTTGTACATGCTGTGCCCAGGGTGTAGCTTGGCCCTTTCTACACTCCCTCTCCCAATGCACTCAGACTTCAAAACCCATCACTCATTCATTCAACAAACACCCATGGAGCACCTACTGAGCCGGGTCCTAATGTCTCTCCCCCAGGAATCCTCCCAACATCACGGCACCTCCTCTGAGCTCCCCGAAACAGGTGTTTCCTGGTTGATGGGAAGCATTGCTTCCAGCCGATGGGACCCCTGTGAGAACCACTCTGCTTTTTCTAACTTGTTCTTTCTTCAAAAAGAAAAAATAATAAAATTAGACGTATCTGTACAGACCCTGCTCGCCGCTCTTCTCAGCTAGAAAACTTTCCCTTCAAAGTCTGTCTCCCCTGCCAGTCCTGCCTGCTTTCTGTGCCTCTAGGACAGGTAGCAAAACTGGAGGTGATAAATGTGGGCAGAAAATGGAGAGCTCCCTGCTTCTCCTCCTGTCAGGCCCTATCTGCCATCCTCGGATCCACACCGTGGCTGCAAGAAGCAGCTGATCTGCAAATGTGTGGTTGGACAGAGGCTTCGCTTCCCCTCCCCGCCCCAGGACAAGTGCTTGGAGCAGAGAAGATTTTACAGCCAAGGTCTGGGCCCCAGAGCCTCTGGGCTCCCCTCCCCGGCGGCACCCTGCGGTAGGAAGGCCTCTTCTGGGGTAGAGCTGGGGCTGCCTTCATTTTGTACTCAGGACCCCCAACAGCTGCCCGCGATGGTGGGGCCGGGAGGAGCTGGAGGAACCGGATGCTTCAGCTAGCCAAAAATGGCTGATTCCAGGGCCCACGTCGGACTAGGATCCCGGCGGGTGCCGGAGGTCTTCAGGACACGACAGGGGCTCCCAATGCTGTCGGAAGGGCCTGAGGGAGAAGAAGGGCGCTAATCTACAGCCCCTAAGGGGCTGGTGACCTGACCAGAGTCCCTCAACGACAGCGCAGGGCCTAGGCGAAAACTGCCCGCTGCCCGCAGAGTTCCACCGCCACCAGCTTAGCCACAGCGGATCCGCTCGGCCGCCTGCGCACGCTCGCGCCTAGGACTGGCCCTCCCGGAACCAGCTCCGCCTCCGCGTTTGCAAAGCTCGAAAGCGCCGGTACGACCCTCTCTCCTCCCCAAAGGCCCGCCGCGCCAGCAGAAGGCTCACGGTTCGAGACCCAGGTGCTTCCCTCTGCAGGGAGCGCACCCCCAGCCCCCTGCAGCGCTCGGGGCTGTGACTCGACGTCGGGGTGGAGCGCCCAGGACGCAGTCTCCGGCTCTGGTCGCTGGCACTCCACCACGCTGCGCTGGGCCACCGACAGGCCAACACTGTCGTCCGGCCGGTGTGCGCACCCAGGTCGGCGATGCCTCGCATCAGGACAGTCCCGGCTGCACTCACTGTGTTCTTGGGACCGCCTTTGGGGATTCCGGGCGCACACCTACGACCCGAGATTTAGGGAAGCTGATGCCCTTTGAGAGAAACCAACTCGGGCCATTCCAGGACCTCCTCGAAGCCAGTCTCCTGTCCTGGCTCTGGCCTGGGGATTGGGGTTTCAGGAACTCAGAACCCCAACTGATCCTCTACGCTGCCCCAGGGCAGAGGTCCTCAAGCCTCTTCCCAAAATGCAGGGGGCTGGCCTCCTCCACGGAGTCAGTGAGCCTAGGCCCCCCAGCTCCCCGAGCCAGTGCAGGAGTCCGGAGCTGGGGGCTGCGACCACGATCGATCGTTATCAAAGAGTAGACGCAGCCCAGCGATAGGCTCTTGCCAACTGCAGACCTAACTCTTCCTTCCGACGGGTTCAAAAAGTTCCACTAAGCCAGGGCAGCGCCCAAAAGCAAAGAGTAAGGTCCCGCGCACACCTCCGCCCCCAGTCCAGGCCGCCGGGTTCCTAGCGTCGTCGCCACACCCCCAGTTCCAGATGACACAGCTGCAATACCTGGAGCACTCCTTCCCTAAGTTCCAGGAGGCCCGTCCCCTTCTCTTCTCTACACACTCTCCACGCGGTCCAGCTAATTGTCAGCCCCTGGGAACCCAGCCCCAGCTCCTGGAAATCCAGCGCCAGACCCCCAGCCCCAGCCCCAGCCCCAGCCTCCCCAGAGAACACGTGGAGGGCAAACAGCCCAGGCTTGAATGCACTCTTTTGAAAAACAATTTGAGCCAAATCCCGCGGGAGCGGCGCCTGCCCCAGGCACGCAGGGCTTGTCTGCACCTCCAATTCCTCCTGGGCACCTGCCCCAAATCTAAGGAGCCGTGAAGCGCCTGGACCCCTCTGAATCTCTGTTTCTGTCTTTCTGTCTCTTTCTCACCTTTCCCTGGTATGGCCAGAACTCGTCCTCAGGCCCGAAAATACACTAGAGGGTCGGTCTCAAACCCCTGGCTTTTACTAACGCAGAGACACGAACACTCCCGAAAATACACAAGGAGCGACCCTCACATGCTAGGAGATCCTCGGTACCGAAGAACAAATTCCGGGACACTACGGAGCCCCTAACACACACATGGAGACCCCCAAACCACAGAAATGTATGCCAACATAACAGACACGCATCACACACTCAGCAGCAGAGACATACCTACACGCCAAGAGATACCAGAAAGACACCTAGGAAAGGAACATACGGAGACAGACAGGACCTCGAACTCACGTAGACACCAACACCCAGGAGCAGGCCACCCTGACCCTCCTGCACACCGCCTAACACACGACATTCACACACCAGTTCCCTTAATCCTAAAGGCGGAAAGAGGCTCCTGCACGGAGCAAACAAGAGGCCGCCGAGGCTCTGCTGAGAAGGAAGGGGCCGCAAGCACTTGCCAGGCTCGGAAACGGTAAGGCTATGTAATGTGGAAATCATTTAATGAAATCCGTGGGAACAGCACCCCGTTCCCACCTCTTAGGAAACAGGGAAGTGGTTTAACTCGTTCTGCAAATTAACTCCAGATCCACAAGAGCGCCCTCCCCTCCGTAGGGTTTGTGTGGCTTGGCTGGCCCGGGCAGCCCAGTGAGCGCGGATGACCTCGAGCCCACTCCCGGCTGCAGGCTCTGGGGTCGACTCACCAAGCGCGCAGCTACCCAAGCTCTGGCCAGGCCCTCAGCCTCCGCTACCCGTCTGCTGGGCGGGAAAGAGTACCCCGTTGCCACCGAGTCTGACGACGCACAAAACGCACGCTCCCCGGGAAAGAAAATGGGTCTGCACGTCCGGGGCCTGCACCGTCTCGCCCGGTTCTGCCCTGGCAGATGCAGCCATTCCTTACCTTTCTTGATCACGGACTGGTCCAGGAGACTCATTCCGGGCTCATCCATGGCCTGCAAACAGGAGAGGCGGTGGTAAGGGCGTCCGTGGAACTAGTCTCTAGTCCCTTCCCAAACCCCTGCTGTCACTGGTCCCTGTTCTGTCTGCTCCGCCCCACGCGCACCACCGTCGCCTGGGGCGGAGACGGGCGGATGCAGGATTCGCCCTGCCTCGGCAGCATCTGCGGCCCAGCCAGGAGCCCTGGGTACCTCGCCGTGCCGTTCAGAACGGGAACTGTGAACCTTAGACAGGCAACTTCCCCGCCTCTCTCCGCTCCAGGCACGGCTGCCCCGGCAGACTGAGACTGGGCATGGATGCCCTACGTGGCCCACTGGAGAGGGAGAGAAGTGGTTCGGCCCCTGTCCATTTACTCCGCCGAGGGTTGCCGCCATCCAGGCACCGCGCAGGGACTCAGTGCCAGGCCGCGTTAATGGCCAAGCAGCATCTACCCCAGGACGTGGGACGCATCCTCGGAGTCGCGAGCGAGAAGCGGCAGGCTGGGAGAAAAGTCGGGTCCCCGCATTCCTCACTCTTTCGCCTCCAGACAGAGTCTTAAATCACCGCGGCCAATCCGGGCCTGTCCCGGACCCTTCGGGCCTCACCTGCAGGTCCTCCAGGCCGGGCGGCGCCGCCAGCCCGGGGAGGCCGAGGGGCGCGTCTGCCAGGCCGTGCGCACCGTCGGCCAGGCCGTGCAGGAGCCGGGGCACCGCGGCGGCGTAGTCGCGGCGCGGGTCGAGGCCCAGGGCGCGGGCGGGCGGCGCCAGCAGGCCGGGCGGCTCCTCGTGGGCGCGGGCGGTGGCGCGGGGCGCGGCCCAGGTGGCCTGTGGGGGCTGCGGCTGTGCCAGGGGCGCTAGGCCGCCGTACGGGTCCCCGGCCAGGTGGGGAAAGGCGGCGGCGGCGTCGGACGCCTGGCCGTAGGGCAGTGGCGGCTGCGGGTAGGGCGGCGGGAAGTAGGGCGGCTGAAAGTCGGCGGCAGCGGCGGCGGCGGGCGTGTGGCAGAGCGGTGGCGCCGGCCCGTAGGCCACCTGGGGCAGAGACGACAGGCGGGCCCCGCCAGCCGCTGCGCCCAGCCCGTCGGGGCGCTCCTGGGGAAGGAGAGGGGCGCGTTAGGCGACTCACCGGCGGCTGAAAGGACCCCAGCCCGAAAGGATCCTCCTCAGCTCGCGAGGGTCCATCTGCCGTCCTGCCCGCTTCCCGGGGGTCCGAGATCTATTTCTGAGTGACCTGCGGGGCGCGGGAGCCTCGGGCTGGGGACAGCGGTCTCCTGCGCGCACCGTTCTCAGCTGGAAGAGTCCCTATGGCCCCCTCCCTCCGAGATTTCGTTGGAGGTGGACGTTCGCAAGGACCAGCACTCAGGCTCCCTAGTCCCCGGCCCTGTATGCCCCCGTGTCCCCGCCCCGTAGACTACTCACCATGGCGGAGTAAGTGTGCACCAGCATGGGGCGGGCAGCGTGGGGCGCGAGGCGTGGCGGCGGCGGAGCCCTCGCTCGACGGCGAGCCCTGCGGACAGAGGCGCGGGGAGCCTGCACTGCCGGCGGAGGGCACTTTGAGGCGGCGGGGTGCAACCCAGCCCGGAGCCCAGCGGGCGTCGGGTCCTCAGCTGTGGGCGCCCATGGGCGGGTCCATGGGGGCAAGACGTGGGCCGGACGGGCTCTGATCGCACTTGGAAAAGTCGGTCGACGGGTGCCCAGCGCCCGCCCTTCTTCCTCTGAGCGCAGCCTGCTCCATATACTCCGGTTATAGCGGCGGGGGCGCGCCGGGCCTCCGGGGACGCGCATTAAAGAGACATGCTGTGGCCGTTTTCTCTCTTCTCCCCAGCGACTGCTCCAGGGGAGGCGTGGCTTTGGCGCGCCCCCACAGGGGGGTAGCAGCCGGTGAATTCAGCCCCTGCAGGTCTCAGACGCCTTCTAGGCTTGAAGCTCCCAGCTGTGGTGACATTGGGAAGGATTCAAGGCTGGGACATAGGGGCCGGAGGTTTGCGTCTCAGCTCCGTTGCATCTTTGCGTTTGGGCAAAGCGCTGCTCTGACGCGGCCTCAGCTTTCTTGTCTGTAAAACGGGTATCAGTCCGTTCTCTAAACACCTCACTGCACCATTATGAGGTGGGCGAACGTGAATGTGGACAAAGTTTAGGAGCTGCAGACTCAAGCCCACTGGCTCACGTGTGCGTGCGCGTTGGGGGGGGCATCACAGTCTCTCTCAATGTTTCTGGATCAAACCCCTTTGAGGGTGCCCACTTGACTCAGGCTTTCGCAGGCTGGTAATTCCTAATCCCAAGCCAAAGTCCCAACTTCAAGGAGGTTGAAGACACAAACTGGCCAGACAGAGAGTTGTCTGGAACGGGGGTTGGGCATGAGTTCCACCTGAGAAGGGCTCACGATGTTTCTGAAGCCACGAGGGCCTCGGCTGGTTGAGTGTGGGCCTGTCACACCCAGAGACTGTTGACTGAATATGAGTGTAACTGACCCACATGGTGGATGGTGTGCATTCGTTACACCAACATGCGTAGGCTATGTGTTTGTGTGTTACCATGGCGGGCACTAGCTGTTGCTGCCCATGCCCAGCTCTGGGGATCCGGTGTTCTCTCCAGCAGGCTTGGGAAGGCCAGAATGGCAGGAAGGGCTGCCTGGCCGGTGGCTTCCTTGGGTTTCTTCACCCTACTTCCCTGCAGTTCAAGACACTCCCTTCTTGGCTCGTTTTCCTCCTTTCTGCTCTGACCACTTCTCAGTCTTCTTTTCTGTCTCCTCTCTTTTCACCCACATCCTCAATGTCAATTATTCATTCTCAGGATTGAGTCTTCTGCCTTTTCCTCCTATGTACACTCTTCATGAGTCAGTTCATCCTTTCTCAAGACTTCAATGACTACCTGTCCTCTGTTATCTCCCAAACTGGTTATCTCCAGTCTGTATCAATCCAAACTCATAAATGCAATTGCCAGCTGAGTATTCCCTCCAGACATCTTGTTGCAGCCATCTGAGACTTTCCAGGTCTCAAAGTGAACTCAACACCTCCACCCCTGCCACCAACCCCAATCTGCTTCTCTTCTTGTGTCCTATAGTTCTGTAAATGGCACCACCATCCTTCAAATTAAAACAGAGTCGGGGCCAGCCTGGTGGTATAGTGGTTAAGTTCGTGTGCTCTGTTTCAGCTGTCCTGAGTTTGGTTCCTGGGCGCAGACCTACACACCACTCATCAAGCCGTACTATGGTGTCATCCCACATATAAAAAATAGAGGAAGATTGGCACAGGTGTTAGCTTAGGGCCAATCTTCCTCACCCCAAAAAAACCCCAGAATCATCCCAGACTTTGCCCTCCTCCTCACCCCCGCAAGCTCATCTTCATAGACTGTTGTCATTTCTAACCCTTAAACATCTCTCTCCACCCCTCTGTCAGCACCTTAGCTACTATACTATTTCTCACAGACCAGTAGTTCTCAAAGCGTGGGGCCAGCATCACCTACAACATCTGGGAACTTGTTAGAAGCGCCAGTTCTTGGACCTCACCTCAGACCTACTAAATCAATAACTCTTGGGGTGGGTCCCAGCAATCTGTGTCTTAATAAGCCTGTAAGGTCACTCAGAAGCACAGTAAAGTGTGAGAACCACTGCCTGGACCATTGCAACAATCCTCTAACTGGCCTCCTGCCTTCATGCATATCTCTTCTGATCCAATTCCAATTCCATTCAGCCACAAGAGTGACTGGCCCATGTCACCCCCTACTGAAAACTCTTCTGGGGCTCCCCATGGCCCATCTTCAGGGAAAAAAAGTTTAAACACTCTAACCAGCATTCCAGGCTCTTCACAGCTGCAACTAATTTTTCTTTCCTGTCTCATAAACCACTTCACAAGAAGAAGAAAGGAGAAATAGAAAATGTGTCCTGCACTGGGCTTGGTGTGTGGCAGGTGCTCAGTGAATGCTTATTAAATGATAAATGAATAAATGGATGAGTTTATGAATCTTTCGGCCTATTGAGGGATTCTTTAGGAAGCCTCCATGTGAACGTGACCCTGGGTAGCTAGACATAGAACCCAGGAATAATCTAAGGAGGTCATTTGACAAATGACTTTGATTATGGCTAGTGGGGAGAGGAACGTTCTCCATGATCTGCTGCTGCTTTGGGGCTCCTAAAAACTTCAAGGTCCTTTGGCTGCAGACTCTGTGTCTCTTCTCTTTCAGGGCCCAGGGACTCCTCACTTTCTGAGGCATGGAGGTGGGCACTGCTGGTTGCCCACTCTCTGGGATACATGCATACATGTGGAGGCCTGGGACGTGCACAGGGGAACACATGCAGATTCTCCTGGGCACATGGGGCATACAACATGCACAGAGACACTCATGGGAAACACACACACACGTGGGAACACGGGATATATATTGACACATAGGTGTGCGTGTTCAAACACGTATGGACTCCCATTTGGCATACTTGGCATATTACTCTTCTCTCAGACTCAAATCTTTCCCTCTCTTTTCAAAAAGTGAGCTTGCATTTGGACTGTATGTTAAGAAAAAACTCAGGCCTGCCTCCTTTATTGTGGACACAGCCTCCCTCCTCCCAGCCTTTGACAACCTCCTGCTCTGGGTCTGAGTGTTTGCAGGCTGGAGGAAATCTGGCACAAGGGGATGCTGAGGCGCCACCTCGTGGTTAGATCCCACAACTGCAGCTCAGGCCCCCCTTTCCTCCCTCTCGGCTGAATTACCAGGAGCAAGCTTGGTCTCCCCCAGTTAGGCTAGCCCCCTCCCTGTTCTGGAACCCAGAACTCTCTGATCATCTCTCATTGAAGTACAGAGCTCAGTCTGCCTTGTATTATGAGGCTTTCTGTGGGGTTTGGCTCCCCCACTGCGTGAGGGAGAGTACTTTGAGAGCAGGAACCATGTGTGGTCGCCACTTACTTTGGGGCCCTTCCCTTCTCTTTTCGCTTCCCTAGACGGTCTCAGTTACTCCCATGACTCTAAGGACCCTCTGACAACTCCCCAATCTGTCACTCACCCAGACCTCTTTCCAGCTCCAGAAGGCAGAAGCAACTGCCCCCTGGGTATTCCACAAGCAGCACAAATTCACCATTTACCAAAATGAGCTTATACTTTGCACGAACCTGTTTCTCTCCCGGTGTTCCCCATGACAGTGGATGGCCCCATTATCCACTCAGTGGCCCAGATCAGGAATCTCGAAGTCATCCTTGGCTCTTTATTCTTCTTCACGTCCAATTAATCACCAAGCCCTATTAACTAACTCCTACCTATATTTTCTCCGTCCTCACTGCCACTGGCTTAGCTAAGGCTTACTACCACCTCTCTGAGCTCCCTTCCTCGGTCGTCCCTTTTGCAGCCAAAATCATCTTTCTAAAATGCAAGCTGGATCACGTTCAGTCTGCTCCAAAATCTGCAGTCTTGGCATGATCTCACATCTAAGCTTCTTAGCATGGCACACCAGGACTTGTTAGATCTGGTCCATGGTCACTGGTCCAACCTCATCTTCCACCACCTCCCACTTCCCACTCCTCTGTTGCACTAATAACCTATTGCAGTTCTCAAGTTTGCATGCCTTTACACCTGCTGTTCCTCTGCTTGTCTATCTGGCAAGCCCCTCCTCACCCTCAGGTCTCAGACCAATACTTCCTGAGTTTTCCTGGACTTATTCAGCCAGGCTGAGGGGCTCTCATGCTTCAGCCACACTTTGTTGTGACCCCCATAGAAGCAACTGCTTATATCTTTAGGAGCAGTCTGTTGCCTTGTTTCCCCTCTAGATTTCAAGCTTCTTGAAGACAGGGTCTTTTTATATTTTTCAGGGATTTCAGGGAATCCACGCCAAGAGTGTGACTCTCAATAGATCAATAAATACACGTTCCTGTCTGTCTATGCATAGCCAACCACAGGTAGGCACTTAGGATGTGCTCAGTGAATGTTGCAGACTTGAGGGCCTAGGTGGAGAAGAGTCTGCAGAGAGTGTGGGCTTAGGGCTGGTCTGGCTCCAATCTGACAGCTTGGCTCAGGCTGGTGAGACAGTGGGTGCTCGGCTCCAGGCTCCTGCTGAAGCTCTCAGGCCCTTCTCCTTCTCACTTGGCATAGAACAGAGGTGAACAGCTGGTTGCCTGAAAGCCACATTTGGTCTGCAGGTGTTCTGTTGGGGTAGTAGTGATTTAATTTTTAAAAATCAACACTCAAAAAATCAGATTTCACATAAAAATCAGGATTTCTGACTTCCCTCTTGAAATGGGAGGATGTGGCAGTGCCACTTGGCAACACCCTGGTGGCATGGAGGGGCAGGACTTCATTTGTAAACATCAGAACCCCCACTAGGCCTGGCCACATTAACATTTGAGTTTGCAACCGTGTTCTAGCAATGAAGGGTGTGGGCTGAGAAGTTGGATAGCCTAGTGGAGGCTGCCTAGTCTTGGCTCTGGCACTTACTAGTTGCAACACCCTGAGCCAATCACCTCCTCATCCTGTTTCTTCTGTAAAATCAGGATAATGCCTGCTTCACAGGATTCTTGGGGGCGAGCTGAATGAGATAACACTTGTGAAGTGTGCCTAGCAGGGCATGTGTTCAGCAAATGGTAGTTGTGAGCTGCTGGAGCCTGGAAGGGAAAGAAAAAGTGCAGGACAGAGCACACAGAAGCCATCTTGTCACCAATGAACATTTATTGAGTGTCCACATGTGCACAGCTTTGAACTTGGCAATCACAGAACAAACTGGGGGAGAGTAGGGGGGCAGGAAGGGATCAGGTTGGGGGGGGGCCCTGGGTTCATGAGAAAGGTAGTCCCTGCTGGAGCCGCCAGTCGCGTCTCTCTGCAGAGAGGAATCATAGCAGGGTGGGAGTTAAAGCCAGGCACCACGATGGCAATGGGGTGCAGTCACTAGGGAAACATGCGGACCTGGGGAAGGGTCCCTCCTGTTCCTGGCTTCAGCCAGGCCAGATGGCACCAGGGGGACAGGGATCAGATGCTCAGGTATCCAAGCAGGGATAAGGACAGGCAAAATAAATAACCCCCCAACCCCCACTGTCACTCTGCTGCAACATGACACAAAAGCTTAGAGACCAGGGCCTAAGGGCTCCTGGGTCCCATCAAGGAAGCTCAGGTGGAAGATTTCCCCACCCCCCACCAGGCCTGTCTGTCCCAGGTTTCCCTGGAAGGATGGGACAGTTCAGACCCTGGGTCACTGAAGTTGATAGGAAGAACTGCGATGTCAATGGCCTGAGCCTATTCTCTGCCCAAGGGGGCCAAGGGCAATAACCAAATGGCCAATTTAAAGGACGTGGACCTGGGAGGCCAGAGGGGCACCACAACCTAGGGGAGCCCACGCCCTGGCCGGCAGGGCACATGGGCTGAGGCAGCCAGCTCCTGCCAGCCCTGTCCCACCCTAGGGCCTCCCTCCTGTGAGGGAGCCAGACATCGGACACAACGACACCTAGTGCCCCCCTCCTTGGGGGCTGCTCCAACCTTCCCCGGCCTGGCGGGGACAGCCACATTGATTTCCAAGCCAATCCTTGCCCCTGAGTAGGCCCAGGAGGCGGGACGCAGTTCCTTACACTTGAAGGGTGGGCACCATGCCCTTGCCCTCAGAAAAGCCAGAAAGCTGGGGTGTTTAGGGGGGAATTTTAGGGAGGGGAGGTCCAGTTTGGGGGCTTCAGGGAAGATGCCTCCTCCCTCCATCCCTCGCTACCTGCCCCCGGGTCTGTCCCCAGTGGACACCCCCTCAGGGCTCTGACAGGCATTGCTCCAGGGCAGCCATACGGTAGTGGCTGGCAGTCTCCTCGCCCGCCTGCAGCCTCATGGCCTCCCGACACAGCCGGTTGGCCCGTGCCAACTCAACCAGGACACCCTGATAGGCGGCTACCATCTCGGGCTTGACTGAGTTGGGGCTGACGCTGCCTAGTAGCTGGAGCAGCTCCTGCGGCCAGCGGGAGCGCAGGGCAGCGGGAGCCAGCCAGGGCAGCAGTGGCACGCAGCCTGTGAAGGCCTGCATGCCCAGGAACCAGAGCTCCTGCAGATCGGCCCAGATGCCCTCGTAGTCAGGGGACAGGGCCAGCACTGCCTGGTCTGAGCCAGGCGTCGCCCGAGCCACGTGGGACTGCGACAGGAAGAGGATGGCAGCTGCGAAGAAACCCCGGGATGCTGGTGTCCCCTGAAGAGCTAGAAGGCAAGGAGGGAGTCGGGGCATGAACCAGATGGGCCAGCTGCTTTGCCAGACCCTTACTTTCCCTTCCTGGGTGGGCACACTCGGGCAGCTGAAGCATAGCCTGGCATCAGCCTGCCTGGGTTCAAACCCTCCCTTTGACTTCACGGCTTAACTTTGGGTAATTCACTTTTCTGGGTCTCGTTTCTTCACTTGTAAAACGGGGCCAATAGTGCTAATCTTAGACATCTGTTGTTAGAATTAATGTAATAATCTTGGTACACTCAACCTCAGGGTCAGATCCTCCTGTAGTCAGAAGTGACAAGAGCGTCTGTTGGGCCTAGAGCTCCTCAACAGGCTAAGGAGATGCACCGATTTGATTCTTGGGCCAGAAGAGGGCACCAGAGGGACCCACGGGCTGCTGACCTGGGCTTTGCTCACCTGCCGGGCAGGGGTTCACCCCTGCACTGCAGATGCTTCTCTTGGAGGCTGTTAGTCTAACCTGGTGGCATTGGTGGGTAAACTAGCATTGGGGCTCTACTCAGGGCCTATGGAGATGCAGCCTGGGACTGAAGGAGCATGGGGGCTAGAGGGCAGGGGGACTCCTGGTCCACTGGGATGTACTTCCCTTCCCACTGCCGGGTACCCTGCTGGGATCCCCGTCCAGAGAACACAGAGGCAGCTGAGGGTACGGGCTTGTTACACCCTGTTCCCAGGCATCTGCTCAGCTCCTCCAACCTGACAGATGGGGCAGAGGGAACAGGCAGGGACAGAGGGACCCAAGCAGACACCCACGGCCAAAGTGGGAGACACAGAGGGCTGGTAGGGCTGGAGGGGACGCCCCTCCCCCTGCACATAGCCAGAGTGAGGCAGTGAGGGGAGAAGGCATGTGCAGAGGAACACTGAGCACTGAAGGGTGTCACGAGGGAGGTGAGGTGCTAAGCAGAGAAAAACCTCAATGGAAAGCAGTCATGTTTCTGACTCAAGGCCTGGGTGGGGGCGGCTCCACCTTGAAAACACTGGATTCAGATTCCTTGAGCTGCTGGGAATTCCAGGTGCCTATGCCTGTGCCTCTGAACAGGCCTGTACTTACACCCACCAGCTCCTGCCTTAAAAGTCTTCAGAAGGAAGAGAATGTTATCATTTTGGAAAGAAGGGTGGGGTGAGGTGGGGGCTGGAGACATACTTCAGAGATTTCCTCTTGATTGGAAAATTCTATAAATCCATTTTCTGAAAATGGTGGCTTATGCCCCGAACACAGCAGGTCCACCCAGCTCTTCTGCCCCCATCCTTTAGGACTGGGTCCCCAGGGCTTACCTGGAGAGGTGCTAAGGAGCCGGGCCATGAGGAGGCCTAGGGTGGCCACATTGGCAGCCAGAAGCAGCCTCCCCTGCTGTTGCACCAGTGCGGGCAGCGAAGTCATCAGGGTGTTCATAAGAGACGTGAAGCAGGCATCTCGCCTGGGGAGAAAGGGAGGGAAAGATGGGGGAGGCGGGGGGTTAGGAGAGCCAGACCAAGGCTTGGCAAATTAGACAGCAGGGTAGAGAGTTAACCTCGGGCCCCATTCATGGCATCTGGGGAGCAGAGACTGGGTATGTCTGGAGCAGGCAGATATACCCAGAGGGGTTCCAAGTAAGCCAAATCCGTTAGTGGGGTAGTTCTGTCTATTCTGAGACCCTTTCATTCCCACACTAACAGGAATCCCTGGGCCTAGGGAAGCAAAGTAGGAGACTAATGATTTGGGGCAAGTTTGAGCAGCCCCCCTTGCTTCTTCCGACCTGCTCCCAGCCTCACTTGATCAGTCCTGGTGCAGTGACCACGAGGTTGAGAAAGATGTGACAGCAGGTCTGCAGGCCAATCTCCACGCTGTCAGGCAGCACTGAGGTGTCATGGCCAGGGGATGTGAGTTCCCACTGCTGCAGGAAATACTTGCACAGAAGTGAGGGGGCCCCCTCCTTGATCAGGATCTCCCGGGGCCCATCTTCGACTGTCAGGTGGCACCAGCCGGGCAGAAGAAGCCTGGGGGTGTGGAAGGAACACATGAATAAGGGGTTGGGAGAGATGAAGGCAAAAGGCTTCTCTTTTTGGGGGCATCCCACATAAGATAAATGGAAGCAGGGGAGGAGGAGGACACGTCCTCAGAGGTACTGCAGAAAAATCACAAGCTTCAGAGTTACACAGCCTAGGCTCAACCTGGGCTCTGCCACATGGTGTGAGTGTGGGCAAGTTACTTGAACTTCTTTGAGTCTCAGCTTCCTCATCCTGAAGATGTGGATGAGACTCATGTCATAGATTTTCTGTGTGGACCAAATGAGATAGTTTTGGTAAAGGGTATAGCAAAATGCCTTGCAGGGAGCAGATGCTCACTGGGCATGAGTTCTGTCTGGATAGAGAAATCTGGGGTTGGCAAGTGACACTTGGCAGTCCGGGAGTCTTGTGGGAACAAGTCCCTGAAAACAAACAGAAATAACCCTAAAGGCAATCTCATGCCCCAGTCAGGAAGCCCAGCACAGCCCAGCTTGGGGGGAGGAGGTGTCCCTGTACTACACGTGTCTTTAGAACTGTCTGGCTGGACAGGCTGTAACTACAAACTCACCGGAGAGCGTCCCCTGGCCAGGTGGGCCCTGAGGTGGTGGGGGAGATGGCCAGGGTGGCCACCTGCTGGGAGAGGTCATTGGTCTCCTCGGCCTCCTCGTAGAGGGTCTTGGCATAGCGGACAAGGAAGGGCAGCAGCTGGCAAACCTCCTTGCGCAGAGATGAGGTCTCTTCGGCCAGCCAGGCACCCAGGATGCGCACGGATGCAAACACAAAGGGCTCCTTCTGCTTCTCCTGCCCCACCTGTTGCCATAGGACCCCTTTGAGATGGAGCAGGACCAGAAACTCTCTGTGCCTGGCCAGCATGCCGGCCAGTCTAGGAATAACACAACTAGAAGGGAATTCTGGCCCACGAGCCCTTCAAAGACAGGCACCGAGCCTCATTCTGCTTTTTGTGCCCAGCACCTAGCACATGGTAGGGACACACCCAACAGGGGCTTGGCACAGAGCATGCCCTCAGCTGATCGAACTGGACTTCAGAAGACATAGCCCTGCACTTGCTGGGACTCAAGTCACATGCCCCTCTCTGCCTATCTCTCTAGTATGTCAAGGCTAGACGGAAACTCACAGATCCAAGGCTAAGTAAACACTCCCTCGGTGTGTTTGGACCGGGGAGGAGCTGGCAGAACCTCTACAGAGGCCGGGAACCAGTCAGCCCTGCTCCTTTCCCCTGCACCGCTGCAAGTTTGTATGTGTATGTGTGTTAAATGATGCTACAGAGATGGAGCAGAACAGACTGCTTCGATTTTGTGTGTGTGTACCAGGGGGAGGGGGGAGGGTTGTGAGTGGGAGGTTACCGTGTTGTGTGTGCGCGTGTGTGTACCGTGATGTGAGTGCACATATGGTGTGTGGTTTGGTGCTTGTGAGGAGGCTCAGGGACGGGGGGGAGAGGGAGGTTTGGTCACACACTACTCCCTGGAGTGCTGGAGGATCAGCCTGTGGTAGTGCATCTTCATCTCCCCATTATACTGCTGTCTCCCCATTACACCAAAGTGCAGGAGTTTCACTTCCCCCTTTCCCCTGCCTTCTGCCTCCCTCCGCACTGGGCTTCCTCTGCAGGCCACTGCACCCTCACCTGCTGCAGGTAGTGGATGACAGCCCCGATGGCCTCCTTCATGATGCTCACAAGCTGCACCTTCTGTGGCTCCTTCAGCAGTGACTGCTCACAGCGGGTGCATTCCTGGATCCCCAACTCCATGAGGGCATAGCAGGCGGTCACTACATCCTCTTTCACCTCCGTGCCTGTCTCCTCCAGTGCCAGCCGCACTTCCACGCATGCCAGATTCACCAGCAGGGCCAGGAACTTGCTCCCGGAGCTGCCCGCCGGGATCCAGTCGGAGCCGCAGGCGTGTGCCAGGCGGGCTGCCAGCTTCAGTGCGGGGTTGCGCTGCCAGGAGCTCAGCTTGCTGCCCAGGATACGTGCCAGCCCGGCCTGCAGATCCCGGAGGCATTCAGAGGGCACGGTTGTAGGGGGCAGAAAGAGGGGTAGCAACTGGCAGAGCTCAAACTTGCTGGCATCCTCAGCTTTCTGGAAATCTTCACTGAGGCCCCGCAACACAGCCAGCAGGTCGGGCTCTGCCTCCTTCCAGCACTGTGTCTCGGCAGCAGCCAGCAGCCCCACCAAGAGTGCCAGGGCCTGGTCAAAGCCATAGCCATGCCCCAGGTATGCCTGACACAGGGCAGACACAGTGCCACCAGCAATGAGGTGTCGTGGCCCACGGGGTGTGCCTGCCACAGCCGTCAGGCACTGGTAGGTGTCATCGATCATGGAACGGCGGGCAGCATCGTCGGGGTCCCCCCGGGCTGTGAGGAAGGTGCTAAGGATGGGGATCTTGTTCAGGACCTGGGGATGGGCGGCCAGTTCAGGGTCACTGCAGAAGCAGGCCAGCAGGGCCACGCCCAGGGCCCGGAGGACGTGGTCAGGGCAGCCATCTGGTGCCTCCTTGCTGGTCAAAAGACGATTGGGGAAGGTGAAGCCTACAGCATCGAAGATCCGCCGCCGAGTTTTGGCATCGATGTCACCTGCTTTGACTGCCTTGGTCACCTAGGGGGAGTATGTGCTGTCAGCAGGATGAAAGAAAGAGGTGGCAAAGACTGTCCCCTGCACCCTGGTGCACTGACCATTCGCATGATTAGGTTATGTAATGGGACTCACTCTGGGCTCAGGAAGCCTCTCAGAGGTCATCCTGCTCCTTCCTCTTCCCCAGAGACAGATAGGTGTGACCTCTGGGACCCCTCATCTACGAGTATATCTGTGGAAGGGGTCTAGTCCTCCTCAACTACTCATTCTGCTGTTTCATCACCTGGTCAGTCGGGAAGTTCTTCTTGATGTCTAGTCTAGACACCCACAACCTGAGTTGGAAGGGGCTTAGAATTCAGTGTTTAAAATCCTCCAAGGATTTAGGGTCCCTTCCTAATTGTTCCCTCTAGAGAAGTCTCTGATCCATTCCCGCCACCTTCTCATGGGAAATGGCTCCTGTGTCTCGCCGCTCTGCTTGTCAAAACATTTCCCCTTACATTTCCCCTAAACACCTCCTCTGCTGCAGTGTGAGCCCTTGACTCTGGAGCCTTCTTCCTGTTGCCATGGCAAACAACAGCGGCTGTACTCCCTCCTCCCTTCACCCCCCCCCCCCAACCTAACCCCCCCTTCCCAGCACTGCAGCTCCTGCTCTGCTGTCCCCAGCTGGGGTTTCTCCAATACAGCGAAGCCCCAAACCACATCCCTTACCCTCAGCCTAACTACTGCCGGCCCAGCGATCCCCTGGGACCCTTTCCCGGTCACTTACAGCCTTGCTACTCTCTCCACC
Organism: Equus asinus; assembly: GCF_041296235.1. Classification (NCBI taxonomy): domain Eukaryota; kingdom Metazoa; phylum Chordata; class Mammalia; order Perissodactyla; family Equidae; genus Equus; species Equus asinus. Next base: position 86,878,067 of record NC_091794.1, read on the forward strand.
CCCAGAACAATCATCCCCAGCCCTCAAGTACTCTGCACTAGTTACTACCTGCTGCTGTTACCCTATGAGTCAGCTCCCATCTGCTCTGGGACGCCCCAGAGAGCAGACCCAGGCAGCCTCCTCCAACGCTCCTAGGACCATAAGCCGTATTCACCCCCACTCTCCCCTTTGTCCCCATACTCAGGGGAGCAAAAAAGAGTCCAAAGACAGGCATCTTAGGCCTTCTTTGGTGCATCTAGGGTTGCCTATATATCCTTGGGGACTTGTTGACCCCATTCCTGGGGGGCCCAACCACCCAGCCCTTCCCACCTCCCAATTTTCAGTCAGTTCCTTACTAGCAGCAGGGCTGCAAACTGCTCGCTGTCATTCTTGGCCTCACGGAGGGCTCCTAGGTAGCGCTCCAGGGTGGGGTTTCGGCTCTCTGCCTGGTTCAGAGCTGGCTCGCAATCCGAGGCCATGATGCCCGCCTTGCCCAACTGTGAACACAAGAGGGACTGAGCATCCCTCTGCAGAGGAGGGGTGGGGGTGGGGGTGGGAGTGGAGGATGGAGGGAGGGATTGGCACAGAAGGAGGGATCAGGAGGAATGGGCTCCTCAGGACTGACCTCCTTTGGGGAGCCTCTTTATGGGGCTGGACCCTCAAATCCTTAGGGATGAAGAAGGGACCCTGGTCCAAGGTCACCTCCAGAAAGCGGGAAAGAAGGACCATGCATCCTGCTCCTCTGCTGGACAGCTCTCCTCATCAATCTCCTGGGGGTGGGAGGGTGCTGGCCCCACTGCTCAGCTGTCCCCTGGCACCAGAGGTGGGGTTTTATCTCCCTCCACCAGGCACACACGGAGGGAGTGGTGAGGACAGACAGGGAGGAATGGAGACATACATGGGTGAAGTTCGATTATCCGGACTCAGGCTGACATGAGGGAAAAGGGCATCCTAGGTTTCCTTTCCTCTCCCATCTTCAGAATAAGCAGGAGACAAGCTTGAGCAGAAGTGAGGATGCAGGACGCTGACCAGGGAAGACCTGGAGGGCCCTCTGGAGACCCCACCCCTCCAGCCAGGGCTCTCAGTCGCCCCCGCAGGCTTCTTGCCTCCTCTCCTTTCCCTCCCTCGGGCAGAAGCCGCCGCAGCAGCAGCAGCAGCAGCAGCAGAAGCAGCAGCAGAATTAACCCCTTGCGCTCCCTCTTCTAGCCCTCCCCGCACCGCTACCAGCCTGTGGATGTCGGCAGGGGCTGGAGAAGCAAGAAGGGGTCCCGGGCAGCTCCCAGGACAACGGAGACTTCAAAAGCCGGATAATCGAAGCGGGGCTGCTGAGATGGGGAGATGAGAAGGGGAGGAGGGTTCCTGGCGGTCACCACCTGTCCCGCCGCAGCCAGGTCACAACACGACATTGATGAAGTCACGACAAGGCGGCGATGAGATCACACTTCACGATGGCGCGGTGATGTCACGGAGAGATCACGGCAAAATCACGACATGAGACAGCCCCCAAAGATGACAGGGCAAATAAAAAAAATAGAGCTATATATTGAAAAGGGCTGTGACAAAATGGAGTCTCGACAGGGCACGATGATGTCGCGATATGGCGCGATGGAGTCGCGATAGGGTCCCCGGGGTCTGTCGGCATCGATCAGCGCCAGCTCGGAGAGGTCCCGGCTGGGATGTAGGGGAGGGCCTGAAGGGGGCTGAGCTCACCAGGCTGCGGCCCCGAACGGCGAAGTCTTCTCCGAGAGCGATGCTCCAGGAACCTGGGGCCGCTGCTCACGCCGCGTTGCCCACTCCGGGCTCCAGGCTGCTGCAGCTCCACCCCCACCCCCGCAGCGATCTCGACCAATCCGTGGCGGCTTCACTCCAGGCTCTGGCCAATGGCGCGGCAGGGCGCTAAACCGTGGGGGGGTGCTGCCGTTGCGGCCATCTTTCTTGTGGGTATTGCCCGAGTCTGAGGCCTGGGGCTGGCGCAGGGCAGGCGAAGGTGCAGACTGCCTCTGGAGAGCGGGAGGCGACAGCCTGGGGGCCCAGGTTCCTTTGCTCGTGCGTAGTTCTAACCCCCAGGAGTGCCCCTCCTCCCCTCGGGCTCGCGGCTGGCATTGAGCTTCCGGGGGCTGGGGGGCGAGAGTAGGAGGCCTTGCTTAGCAGGAAGTGTGTTTCCGGGTTGAGCCCGGGGAGGTGGGAGGAGGCGGTGTTTCCGGCCGCCGTCGCTGTCCAGGGAGGCTGAGGCGAGAGGGAGCTGTCCGGGTGGGGAGTCCGCACTACCTTCTTCCTCTAACTCCTCCTCCGGGTGAGGGGAGCGAAAGTTGGGGCCCCGACCGCATGGACCCGAAGGAGGCGGAGGCCGCCGAGAGCCGGGGCCCCACTGTGTGGCCCTGAGCCCCGGTAGGTGGCCGGGGGCGGCTGGCTGCCAGGCCGAGGACCACGAGCTCAGGGGAGGGGCAAGCGGGACGGGTTATTTCTGGGGGTGAGCTGGCCGGGTGTTGGGAGCCGGAGGTGGCGCTCCTGGCCCGGCTAGGACAGCCAGCTGCTTCTGACTTTGCAGGTGCGGAGCTCGAGTCCAAGGCTGGACCCCGCTTCTCTCGGGCCCGGGCCTGGTCCTGCAGCTCCCTCCATTCCCTGACAGTCAGACAGACAGACCGGGCTCGGGGCCCTGCTGTCCTTCTTCTCCCTCGACGAGTGCAGCCTCTCCCTTAGCTGCTGTCTCTGGTTTTTGGTTTCCCCACCAAGATAGAAAGTTGATGCAGAATAAGGGGGCGGGGCTGAGCACGATGTGTTGATTGTGATGTGAAACTTGCCTGATTCAGGACTTAGAAAATTATGCCCCGCAGATGGTCCTGTGGTGACTGCAGTGAGCACAAAGGTGCGACGAAAGAAGTCAAAAGAGAAAACCTCAGGAAGAATTCCAGGAAAGCTTTGCCTTTTCTCACCTCGTGGTGGTTGTGCCCAACCGACAATAGCTGCAGTTAGTGAAGAGCATTAGCTGACTCTCCCTGTGTTTTCTTATATGATTAACAGACTGGAAGCTAGGAACAAATCGGAAAGACGACCCCCAGAACAATCTGTTCATTTTTCCAGCTATTTAGAAAACAGTGTCTGCAAATATAAGCAAAGCTATTCATGGCAGTCTGTTCTGTAACTTTCCCAAATATCTGAGACTTTTTTTCTTTAAAGAGCTTTATTCTTGATTACTCATACCGGCTGAATAGGCTGTTTCAGTCGTGCTCTGTCGTTCAAACATATCTTATCGCTGTGTACATAAATGGAGTTCCACGTATGCAGCTGACAGACTGAACTATGATACATCCCCCATCAACCTGAAGTATTAAGTAAACATTCCCCCCTGCTCTGTCTGAACAGCTGCGGCAACAGAGAGAGCTTTTATTTCGGGTGTACTTGTAACGCCCTAAATGCCAGAAGTATTGCAAGCTTTTCTAGATTTTCATTTGTCAAGTATTGTGGGGGTGTGTGTTCTCTCCCTAGGTTGTTACCCTTTGATTCTGTAACAAACCGTTTGGATCTTGGTGATGTGTTGTTGTTCCTGCCTCTGGTCAGCAAGCCTTGGACTGGACGCTAGCAGTGATTTGTGCCCTTAGGCAATTGTAGGTTTCAGAGGAATGACTAGTTGGGAGTTCACCGGAAATTAGTCCTGCCTCTCTCTTATGCATGGTTTGTAAGGCTTCGCACTTCTAATCAGCTTGCTGATCCAGTAGTGTTTGTTACTTCCATTATCAAAACCTGTTCATTTCTTTTATGCTTCTCTCGCCCACCTGTCACGCTATTGATGACAGGTGTTGAGTCACCTTGAGTTTAAAATCCTTTTGTGGTAGGCAGGAACGTGTTGGGTAAGACACATACACATGCACGCCATTCCATCTTGGGAGGCTAGAGAAGTTGCTGGCTATACTTTGTGATTTAGGCTTCATTTCGTAATCTCTTGAACATATCTCTGGCCCACACACCTACTTTCTGTCCTTCCTACCCCCATCCCCCGACCCCGCTCCTTAAGATACAACTACAAAACAACTGGAAATAGGAATGGATGGAAGTGAGTGAGAAAGATGAAATGAAAGCCTTTCCTTGGGGGGCTGCACCTCAGTTTTGCAGCTGTGTGTGTGTCTATTTCCTGGTATTTTTCGGCATTGATACTCAAACCATGCAATGCCAAACTCCCTATATGCTGGCTAGGGGTGGGGCTTGTCAACCTATGCCATTTGCCAGATGTGGATGACAGGTGCACATTTAGGACAGAAGATTTTGAATTACTTCTTCAGAACTCAATCACCCTCCTCATAATGTAGCCAAGATTTATATAATATAGGGAAATTGTGTAAGAGAGAAGAAACTGATGGAAAATTACTTTTTCTTCTGGAAGGGACATCAGTCATCTAGCCCCTGGATTCTAGAGTAGCCAGCACAATGCCTAGCACATAATAGGGGCTATGTAAATATTTGTTGAATGTATATATCAATTCAAGTCAGGAATTGCAAATGATTTTAGGGATCAGGGAGGTGACATTAAAATGTATATTGGATAGATTTTTAAGATAATAGTGGTGGGGACAGTAGCAAACTGGAGAGTGCGTGCCCTGCCTAAAGACAATCACGTTAAAATGTTTTAAAAACGTAGCTAGACAGAACGCTCAGGTTATTAGTTTACCTCTGACGGTCCAACCTCTTCTTTTCATAGACAAGAAAGTGTGTTTGGTCAAAGTCACAAAGCTATTAGTAGCAGAGCTGGAACTGAAACTCAGATCTTTTTTTCAGGTTAGTGCTCTTTCCATTCTTACATATAGACGATTTACTGTTAGATTAGAAAATAATGCAATATAAAGTGTTTCAGTTTTACAGTAGATTCATTTCATATCCCTTGCTGTGTTTTTATCCTGATAATTATAGGGTATGTCAAAGCTCAGGTTTAAGATTTATGGGCAGGGATGAGCAGTGAAAGACAAACTTGAAATTTCTGTTCCCCCTGATCTGTCGCATTCTCTAGCATTCCACATTTCCAGGAATCAATTATTAATTACTTGGCATATAATTTGTTCTCTTTCTGTCTTTCTAGGGGACTGGTTCTGCCTTTCTGGAAGGCCATGGAGAAGAGGCTGGGAGTCAAGCCAAGCGCTACTTCCTGGATTTTATCAGGATTTTGTTGGCAGACGTCCGTGAAGTGGTTGAGAGGCCTCTACCTGTTTTATACTTGCTTCTGCTTCAGTGCTCTGTGGTTGTCAACAGGTACCATTTTCTTTATGGATTTAAGATTAAAAAGAGCGCTTTTTGTGAGTCCTTCGGTTCATTTTAAAGACCAGTAAGAGGCAGAAAAGCAATCTGCTAATCAACAGAAATGATCATCCTTTTGGTGGGCACTTTGTTCGGTTTATTTGTTTTGGAACCAAAATTGAATTTGGGTTCTTTCTCATGGCGGAGAATTGGCACGATCATTTTGAGATTTGATGAAGGTGTAATGAAAAGAAACAGGTTTCAAAGTTGGATGGACCTTGGTTGTGGAGCTGAATGTTTTCACTAAATAACTATAAAAGCTCGAGCAAGTTACTTATTGTCCATAAGGAAGAATAAGACCTACCTCATAGCTTGATTTGAGAGAGAACGTAATTAAAGCGTGTAGTACAGCACTCTGAACATAGGTGCTTAGTAAATGGTATTTTGCTTCCTTTTCTTTCCTAATGGAATCTACACTTACAGGGAGAATGTGTTTCTTGCTTTTTCCATAGAAAGGGGTTATGCTGATAGATTTCCTAAAGTGTGCTTTCCTCCTAGAGATTATTTCACCAGGCTACAACCTCTTGCCAGGAAAGAGTGCCAAGAAGGCGACATTTCAAAGAATATCCTTTCTTTCTGTCTTGTTTCTTTCAGTTCTTTTGTTGACATTGTTCCTTGCAGAGTGTGGAATATGAGAAAACAGCAATTTGAGAAAGACTTCTGAGTATGCTGCCATTCTGGGCAGTGACCAAAAAGCTTTCTGTTGTAGGGACCACTGTCTGAGATAACTAATCAGCCTTCTGCTCCTATAATTACAAAGATTTCTGAAAGGAATTGGTGGTCACGATCTTGAGAATCAAGTAATTACTGTATTTAGCAATTTCAGTAACATCAGCTTTGGGGTTTTTGTTGTCTGGCACTGGTGGTTGATGACTGCATAATTATAGCAGTGGAAATTGCAGTTGACAGAAAGCTGACCTAAATGATTTTTACCCAGATGATGCTTTGCTGGGACAGCTAACTATTTCAGGCCAACATTTTATGTAAGATCATTTGAATTAAATAAGTAATTGATTTAGTATCATCAGAGAAGGAAAATCACATTTTTTGAATTGAACCTACCACATACCAGACTCCTGGTTATAAACATCACATCTCTTATCTCATTTAATCCTCATGATAACCCTAGAACAGATAGTTTTATTCTCACTTTATAGATAAGGAAATTGAGGCCCAGAGAGGCAAAATGACTTGGCCAAGGTCACACAGCAAGAATCTGACAGAGCCAGGATTCTGAACCTAGGTTTGTTGACTCCAGTGCTCATGCTCTTTATCTTCTGCTGCTCTACTTTCCAAACACAGGTGATCTTTTGGAGGACCAAAGATAGTTGTTTTTTTTTTTTTTTTAAAGATTGGCACCTGGGCTAACAATCGTTGCCAATCTTTTTTTTTTCTTCTGTTTTATCTCCCCAAACCCCCCCTGTACACAGTTGTATATCTTAGTTGCCGGTCCTTCTAGTTGTGGGATGTGGGATGCCGCCTCAACGTGCCCTGAGAATCCAAACCCTGGGCCGCTGCAGCAGAGCATGCGAACTTAACCAGTCGGCCACGGAGCCGGCCCCGAAAGATAGTTTTTTACCTCGAACCGTGATAGGCAGCTTGTTATTTGAGGGATTCCAAGTACAGGGCAGGAAGAAGCGTTTCTGTATTTTCCAATCTAACACTTAGTTAACCATAGTACTATGGGCTCATTGGGCCGGTCTTAGTATCCCTTGACCTTGGGACTTCGAAACAGCACCTAGTGAGCAGATTGAGTATAAAGGTACAAAGGCGGTATTGTTAGGAGTGGTTCTAGTGGGGATTAGATTGTACCAGTTCCATTTTAGAAAAGTTTGGAGCTTTTACCATGGAAGAACCAAGAACCACGTGTGTTCAAACTGAGGGAACATGCAAGCAACACATGGCAGATGGATTTGTTATACATGTTAATTTATCAGAACTCTTTCGCATCGATTTTTCAAAAAACACCATATCCTAATAGAAAAAAATGAATAAAGGATCTAAACAGAGTACCATATGTAAGAAATTAAAATGACTTATAAACATTTAAAAAATATTAATTCTCATTACTAACCGGAGAACTGCAGATTAAAATGAGAAATCCTTTTTAATCTATCTTATTGATGAAGATTAGTGTAAAAACATCTAGTGCTGCCAAGGGGTAACGTGGTTGCCTTCATATTGTGCTGGGGAGTTTGAACAGAGAACTTTTTGGCATAAATATCAAGATCTTTAAAAAGTTCATGTCCTTTGATTTAGTAATACCCCTTTTAGGAATTTATCTCAAGGACACATTTAGATAGTTGTGAATGAGAGCCTTCATCAACGCTCATTTATTCTGTGTTGTAAAACATTGCTACAACCGCCCAACAACAGGAGGGTGGGGAAATGATGGCGTGTCCACATAGTGGAATATTATCCAACCTCAGAATTTATATTTTAGAAAAATAAATACATGGGGAAATGCTCCTATGTTAAGTGGTAACAGCAGGATATACAAATGCATATTCACTATGGTGCCAATTTTGTGAGAAGAAAAAAACATTTTTATATGGTAGAAAGTCTGAAACAAGATATTCAACTAAATATTTGTATATTTTTTGAGTAGTGGCATTATTATCTCTTTATTCATTATCTCTTTTTAGGCAGCTGGTCTACAAATTTTCTTGATTATGCAGTCTAATCCATAAAAAAATGGAGGATGTATCCCAATATATGTTTGTTTATATAACAAGTACCATTGTACTAATGCCTCATGTATATGAGATACCAAAACCAAAAATTTTAAAGGATTAACTAAAAAATAAATATAAATAGTTTTAATATTTCCTTTTCATACCCCAGTGATTTGTCTTGTGCACGTCTTGTAAGCAAACACCCTACTTTGGAGATCATTGCCTTAGGGAACTGGGAACTATTGGGAATTTTAAGTAGAAGAGTAAAAACTGGTAAATTTCCAGGTCATTTTTGCTGGAATATAGAAGAATGATAATGGTGGGGATGGGAGGTAGATGGAAAGGGGAGGGAGGGCAGGGCTAGAGGTCAGAATATCTGTTCGGAAGCTAATGAGATAGTCCAGAGAACATTGATGAGGCGTCTGTCTTCAAGGAACCTCTCTCTCAATGAAGAAAGTCATTTCACTCAATACAAATCGGTAGATGTAGTGCTAAATAGATGGGTAGGATTTAGGAGTACTGTAGTAAGAGATAAAAGGAAGTTATTATTATTTTTTAATTGAGATATAATACTGTTTAATTCCAGAACACTTTCCTTACCTCCCCAAAGAAACCCCATACCTATTAGCAATTACACCCTATTCCTCCCTCCCCTTAACTTCTGGAAACCACTAATCTACTTTCTGACTTTGTGGATTTGCCTGTTCCAGACATTTCATATAAATGGATTCATATAGTATGTGGCCTTTTATATCTGGTTTCTTTCACTTCGCATGTTTTCAAGGTTCATTCATGTTGTAGCATGAATCAGTACTTCATTCTTTTTCATGGCCGAATAATATTCCACTGTATGGCTATGCCACGTTTTATTTATTTACCTAGGAGTGGAATTGCTGAATCATATGGTAACTCTTTGTTTAACTTTTTGTTTTCTGCAGCAGCTGCACTATTTTACATTTCCACCAGCAATGTATGAAGGTTCTAATTTCTCCATGTCCTCACCAATGCTTGTTATTGTCTTTTTGATTACAGTAGAGGAGGTTATTGAAAGTTAGAAAATCAAGGAAGGCTTCATGGAGGAAATGGAACTTGACTTGGGCCTAATAGATATCTAGTTTGCAGATAGACAAACTGACATGGCAAGAAACAAGGACTGGTGAAACAACCAGATGGGTACAGATCATTCATTTATTCATTTTTTTAAACTTACTTATTCATTCAATAAATATTTGTTGAGCCAGGCATGTTCTCTGTGAGTGAGCTCTAGCCAGGTTGCTGCCTTAGTCTTCCCAGTCTGCGAAGCTTTCTGAAAGAGCAGATCACAGTTGCTGTCTCCATTGTCCCACCTCTGTCCTCTTCTGAACCCAGCAAGGTCTGGCTTCTGCCTAAACCTTGGCTTTTGCCAGGGTGACCAGTGACCTCCCTAACTGGACACCTTTACTTCTCACCTTCCTTAACGTCTCTGTTGCATTTGACCCCTTTGACTCCTGCTTTCTTGATGCCCTTTCCTCAGCTGCCTTAAGTTACACCGTGCTTTTCTTTGTTCTCCTTCTCGTCAATGCATTGAGCTTTCAAATTATTCTTCCCACATTCCCTTCTCAGCTTGTCCCTTAAATGTTTTGTTCTTAAGGTTCTGTTTCTACCCTTTCTTGTCTGACTCTTCTGTACTCTCCCTGGGCAATCTCATTCGTTTCCGTAATTGTGACCTGTGTGCTCACTACTCCCAAATCTATAACTGTTCATTCTCTTCTCTCCAGACCACATAGCCACTGTATGTCACACATCTCCAACTGGATGTCTCACAACTACCTCTGACTTAATATATCAAAATTGAACCCATGATCTTTTACCCCCTTCCTCCTCCTTTATTCCCTGTAACCGGGAAAAGACCACCTCCACTTGTATTCTGAGGTGGAAACCCCTGAGTCATTCTGTACTCTTTTCTCTCCTCCACATCCGAATCGCTGTTGATGGAGTGCCGTCTCATGTTTCCACGCAGAGCGCTCCATTCCTCTGCACGTGCACTCACCGTTCTGCCTCTGTATTCTGATTCACGTAAACATGAGCTCCCTTCTGATGCTCTCCCCGAAGCCCCTGGTTTGAACTTGTCCTTTAATTTCTCATGGTGTCTATGTCTCTCCCTATTATTGTATCGTATTATACCGTATATGGCTTTGGGCTTTGTGAGGAGAGATTCAGAGTAGGTTTTGCTCCAGAGTGTGGTCCTTAGTCTTCAGTCGAGGCCTTTCTGGTGTCTGCTGGTCTGTGGTGTTAATGTGATTTCTTCGTTCTGGCAGAGCTGGAATTCCAAATGCTCCTACCTCCTACCCCCAGCACTGCTTGACCTCTAGTGATTCTGTTTCCCTCTCAGCCCTGTAGCATCTACTATTGAATAAACCTCAGGTGGTCTCGCCCTGTGCCTTTACATTCCAGCTGTCAGCCACAGACTGCCAGGGGACCCTCCAAGTGGACGTCTGGGGCCCCCTCTTTTCACAGCTCCTTCCTCTCCAGTGTCTCGCCGCTCAAATTCTAGCCAAACTCAGATCTCTGCTTCTTGGGCTCAGTGAGACCCCCTTGTTCTGTTTGGGTTCCCTCTATGTGCCGTGGTTGGGAAGTTGTCCCTTAACAGAGAACTGGGCAATTGTGGGGCTCACTTCAAGTCTCCCTTCTCTTAGGGACTACAGCCTTGCTCGGCCTGTTACCTCCTGACTGAAAACGTTGTTTCATATATTCTATCCAGTTTTATAGTTATGTGTGGTAGATAGTGAATCTAGTACCAGTTACTCCACCATTGCTGGGAGCAGAAGTCTACTATGATTACTTGCTTATGTATCTGCTTCATGAAATTGTCTTACTCATAGTTCCATACCTAGCATCTAGCACATGGTAGGAGGCAATAAAGGTTTGTTAGGTTAACCTAAAGATAATACTGGAGGGGCTGGCCCCATGGCCGAGTGGTTAAGCTCATGCGCCCTGCTTCGGCGGCCCAGGGTTTCGCTGGTTCGGATCCTGGGTGCGGACATGGCACCGCTCATCAAGCCATGCTGAGGCAGCGTCCCACATGCCACAACTAGAAGGACCCCCAACTAAAATATACGACTATGTACTGGGGGGACTTGGGGGGAAAAAGCAGGCAAAAAAAGAAGATTGGCAACAGTTGTTAGCTCAGGTGCTAATCTTTAAAAAGAAAAAAAGATAATACTGGAAATAGCACCACTCTGGAGAATACGTATTAAGGAGAATCATTCTTTCCTACTCTATTTTTCAATCGTGGCCCATTAAGTGGGCACTTCATTTCCCAGGAGGGAACAATATTTGGAAGGTAATTTTTGCTCTCTTTTCCACTTTTTCTCTGAATGAATGGGAGAGTGATTTTTCTGTTTGGTGAGATTGGGAAAGAATCCCGTTGTGTGAAATGGCTGGTCTTCAGGATTTGCATGCATTCTCTCCCCGCTGTGCTCTAACTGGCCTGCCCATGTCAGGACAGCCTGCGTTTGTCCAACTGAGTAAGTTTAATTCAGTACAGGAAAGTATTAGATTGAGATTGTACATCTAAGCTATGTTCTCCAGTCACCTTATCATTTATTATAAAGATGGTATTTTGATCTCCATCTATGCTAACTGCCATGTTTTATTTTTTAATTAGTCCCAAACTCTGGGTGGGAGAGATTAATTATCACTCTCAACCACCACAGAGACTGCAGATGGGACAAAGACAGCTCCTGGCTTAGCAAGAGGTCTTTTTCCCCGCTAGTTGCCGTTCTTTCTGTTCTCGTAACTGCTTGCATTTGCCCCTGGCAGACAGAAGGCACCTGAACTCTTTTCCTCCCTTGCTCCTACCCTTTGGTGGTACTCTGAGAGCTGTAGCCCCTGTTGCACCAGTCAGACCAAAAGGGATCTTTTTCCTTTAAGAGAATAATATATTTTGAACATGCATCAGTCTTATCTTCAGGAGAAAAGCACTTTCAGGAGACTTTTTAGGTGGTGTTATATCTCTGTTCTTCTTGCATCTGCTGGGCACCTAATTTAAGGTGAATGACTAATGGAATACCTCTCACCGCGATGAGCCTTCAGCAGGAACTTTCTCCTGCCAAACTGTCCTATATTCTTAACTACATTGCAGTACAGGAAGGTAATAAATTATTAATCCTAAATCTGTCTCTTCAGATTGTAGGATAATGACTTGAGTACATGGCAGCCGGGGGAAGGTAAAGTTTTCTGGCTGTTAACACAAACCCTGAAAGCTGCTTGATTCTAAAATTCAGCTAGTATTGAGCAAGTCTGTGGGATCTTGTTATATCACAGTTTAATTGACCTAAGTAAGACCAATCAGAACCCTCTAAAGTTAGGCTGCTCCAAGTGAAATGAAGTAATTGTCTCTTGCTTAAATACTCTTCAGTGAAACAATCATCTAAGTCCTTCTCTCTGTTTGAGAAGACTGAAGTTTTGTCTTTTTGCTTGTCTTTTTGTCTTTAGAAACATTTTGCAAACACAAACTTATTTCCTAACTTGTGTGACACAGTGAAGAGGGATAAAAAAATGGCGTAATTGGGCAGTAAATCCAGTTCTATTTAAAAGCTGTCTTAAATTGACTCTCCTCAGGAATTCCTCAAGGGAGGAAATAATAAGATAGCAGAAGAGTTTATAAAAACAAAATAACAATTCCATGGCCAAAGCAAGGCCTTTTGGCTTATTTTGGAGATTGTGTAAAAATCTTACTAATTGGAACAGCTTCCAATTCAAGGCATTATGTGGAATTGGCAGGAACATGAGCAAGAACTGTGTGTCTAGTTAGTGTTTGGACATCTGTTCTCAGGTGAGTAGTACTGAAGAGTTTGGGTCAAAACGCATAGCTCTTGGGGCTGGCCCCATGGCCTAGTGGTTGAATTTGGTGTGTTCCACTTCAGCAGCCCAGGATTGCAGGTTCAGATCCCAGGCGTGGACCTACACCACTCATTGGCCATGCTGTGGCAACGACCCACATATAAAATAGAGGAAGATTGGCAACAGATGTTAGCTCAAGGCTAATCTTCCTCAGGAAAAAAAAAAAAAGCATAGCTGTTGCTTTCAGGGCCTGCCTTTTGAACTTTCTTTCTGATCCTTCATCCAAGAACTTCCTTAAGCAAAGTCAGCCCATGTGGCTAAGGTCCTTTAGCCACTTTTGATTCCAGACAGTACAAGATAAGTTTTAGAGAGATGTTGTAAGATGGTCTTGACCACCTACCTATTCTTCAACTGAGCAAAAGACAGGTGGCAGAGTGGCCAAGAGCATGAGCATGGACTTGGGAGTCAGACAAGCATGAATTTGAGTCCTGGTTCTGTTATGTGCTGGGTAGTGTTACTGAAACCCATCTTCCCTCAGGTTCCTCATCTACAAAATGGGAATAATAGTACCTCTCATGGGATTGTTGTGAGGATGAAATAAAACATTCATGCAAAGTTCTTAGCCTACTCCCAGGTGCATAAATAACAGTTCAGCAGATGTTAGCAATAGTCATTATAATATGATAACATAAAATCTTGTTTGGTTAAACTCTTGACTAATCCCAAGATGACCCAGTAAACAGTAGGTTTGAGGTCTCTGCTAGCTTCTTTTTGTTTTCTTTTGGTGAGGAAGATTGGCCCTGAGCCAACATCTGTTGCCAATCTTCCTCTTTTTGCTGGAGCTAACATTGGTGCCAGTCTTCCTCCATTTTATGTGTGGGACACCACCACAGTATGGCTTGATGAGTGGTGTGTAGGTCCACGCCCAGGATCGAACCTGTGAACCCCAGGCCACCAAAGTGGAGTGTGCGAACTTAACCACTGTGCCACCGGGCTAGCCCTGCTGCTGACTTCTTAAATCTCTGTCCAGTGGGACCTCAATCCCCACATTTTTGAAAGTATAACATAGGCAGCTGGCGTTTCTGCATTGTCAGGAAAAGTAGGCCTTCATTCATATAGCTTTACAGCTTTACAGCCCTGAGGTTGGTTGAAGCCCATGACAGGGAGAGCTGTATTGTGCCTTTTCCATTATTGTAACCTGCCACTAAGGAGCATGACTGGCTGCTTGTTTCCTCCTTCAGCCAAGGATATTTCTCCTCTGAAAGAGGACTCTGTTCTGCTGCCATGACACCACCTGGCCCTCAGCCCCAATTCAGTTCCCCCGACACTGATGGTGTGCCCATGCTTGGCAAGGCCTGTTGCTAGGCCAGGTTGGTTCTGTCTTTTGGTCAGGACAGTGTTTTGACTGGGGCTGATTCAATAGCACTTTTGGATTTTGTGCAGAAGTAGCTTACAGAGTTAGTCCCTTCCTTCCTTCTAAATGTATTTATTGGGTGCCTACTATCCTAGGTATCAGACGTGCAGTATTGATTAAGACAGACATGATCTCTGCTTTCATGGATCTTACGGTCCATTGCTTCCTCTGCCATTCTAGGGACCAGAAATTCTCTCTGAGAGGGATGATGTTATTGGTGTTAAGATTCCCTTCAAAGAGGCTGAGGTCTCCCTTGGGTTCCAAGGTAATTCACTGACAACAGAGACCCAGTCTTCCTTGCAGAATCCCAGGAATGTAGGAGACTAGGCAATTTAATGTCTGAAGCTGGGCTCAAAAGAATAACTTCGGCTCAGAATTATTTAGGTGAAGCCCCTGTCTACAATACAGTCTGTCTCCAGCTTTCCTTTAATCCAGCCCACTCTCTCCACCACCGATAACCCGTATCCCTGAATGAGCAATGAGGTGGTTATCTGGAGGTGGAAAAAGTACTACAGCTGCAGCCTTTGCCCCCAGTTTGGAAGTGTGTGTCCTCTGGAGATTTCATGGGTATTAGATATACCCAGCCAGTCACCTCTTAAAAGTCTTTTCTGTATCAGGGTGCTCCTGCCTTTTTGGTATCAGGTTTGTTACTCAGGCCCTCAGGTGAGCAGTTCCACAGCTTAGCATCATGCAAGACTCAAATTATATAAATCCTGAATTTCTCTGGTCAATCACAAAAGGAAACTGTAAAATACCCTAAGATAAGAAGGAATTATGCGTGTCCCTGAATCTTGAGTTAGCCATCACAGATGCTGTCCTAGGAGAAACAAAAGCAGAGAAGAATTTTGGCCAAGGCCTATCTGAAACTCCACCAACTGCAGACTCTGTCCCCAAAGATGGGTGCCCGGTGCGGCTTACCCCAATTCCCCTTTTTAAACTCTCTCAGCAAATGACAGGATTTTTAGGAATGCTCTCTTTCTTCCAACTGGTGTAACATTTTGCTTTGATTCTAATCCAGCAACACATTTGAGTTTGTTTGAAATAAATGTGTGCTCATGGATTCTCTCAATTTTAGATGAGAGGAATATGTAGTGTTATCAGACCTGGGAGATGGGGAGTTTATATTGATTGGGTTTTACTTCTGTACTCTAATTTCAGATGCAGGTTTAAAATTTTAAAAGAACTGCCATCCTGCCTATTAAGAAATGGCTCCTCTGATTTTTTGCATACAGCTCAGTGTATATTGTTCTTAACTGAGGGCAACCTGAGTCAGCTGGAGGCTTGTGGAAGTGGGCTGGGTAGAATGAGTGAGTCTTAATCAGAATAAATTCTTCTCCTGTACAGAGAAGCTGGAGACAGATTCCATTTCCGCAAGTTGAGTAATCTGCATCCTGCTTGGTCAGTCGGTGGCTTTTGGCCTGAGGCAAAACAGCCCCAAGTGCTCAAGTGGCGCCAAGCTTCTCTTCTACCTGTGCGTTCCGCCTCGTCAGTCTCTAACTGCTTGGTTTTCAAAATCTCTCTCAGCTCTGCTCTCCAGAATATGCTTACACGCTGCACCCTGACATTTCTCACAGTGTGCTTGTCAAATAATGGGGTGAATTTTCCTGTTACCCTTTCTGCGAAAGGTGAAAGGGAGGGCTTGGCCTCTAAGTTCAGGTAGGCAGACTTTGGGCAGGGTTATTTGCCCAGGATGGTCACAGCAGAAGCAAGAGTTTTCTGGCCTTTCCATGGAGACTTTCGCTGACAAGCATACCTTCCTTACCTTTCCCAAGCTGTTTTGATTGAGCTGTTTCGCCTCCACTCTTTCATATTTCACGTGGGGGTTGCTGCCTTGGCAGCATGGCTGCCTCTGTTAGTGAGGAGGAAGAGGTGAAGAGTGAAGGCCCTTTGTGTATGATGTGTTTTCAAGGGTTTTCCTGTGTGCCTCCAGGAGTGTGTGTCTGTATGTGTATGTATGTATGTGACACACACACACACATTACTGAAACACGCTTGGATATCCTTTTTGCCCTGCCTGGAATTAATGTTGCTTATGAGGCAGCAGAGAAATAGTGCCATTTTACAGATGAGGGTAAGGAAAGGGCAGTTTCTTTGTGGCCAGAGAGAGTCCATACTAGATAATTTGGTGGTGAGGAATTTTGACCATTTTGCCCCAATTTTTATTTCTGTCAATAGAATGTGTGAATTATAGTCAACTTGAAATGGAGGCATGAGAGAAAGATACATATAAGCACGTCATAAAAATGAAGTCTGTTAAAAGCCACACATCTGCAGTAAATAAACCAAACAATTCCAAGTTATCTGAATGTCAGTCTGTATTATGTAGATGACCTTAACTAGAGCACATGTTTCTAGTATTTGTGATCCCTGGCTCTTTGCATGTCTTATCTTATATTTAGTGCCTTAAAGTATGCTTATTGCATTTTTAATACCTTCTCTAGGATGCTTAATTCAAGTCACTTAATGATAATTAATATCTAGGGGTTATGTGCATACTATAGATACATACGATTCAGGTCAACAAACACTGTTGCTGGCTAAATAAAACCCAGTTCCTGCCATCAGAGAGTTCACCTATGGAGGCAGAGATAGATGTGGAAACATAAAGAAGCATGAAAAATTCCAAGATGTGCTCTAGGAGCACAAAGAATGAGGCAGGGAAGAGCTGAACCCTGTAGCCCTGTATAGCAGGCTAGTGAGAAAAGTGATATTCTAATCCCTTTGAACTTCCTTCTCCCAGATTCATTTGAAGTGATTTTTAACCTGCAGAGCTCTTTTCACTTCTTTACATCAAAGGGAGGTGCAGAGGGAAGAGCGTGTGCAGCTCTGTAAAGCCTAGAGAGTAAGAGCCCTAAGAAAATTATTTCTGCACAGATACAGATTGGCTTTGATTTCATTTAAATAAACTGGCTCTCAAAAATTCTAAGAGTACTAGCTACTCACACAGTTTTGCTTTCATTTACACACAGATGAGAAAGCATCTGTAGCTCTGCATTTTATTTGCTATAAGCAAAAAGTGGTTCGAGATATTTCAGTATCCGAAGCTTGGTTGTATTGAGCCCTCACATGGCCCAGTTCAGCCCACTGCAGGTTTGTTTTTTTTAAAATTTTTTTATGACGCTTACATAATACTCCAAAAAGAGAGGTTTTTAATGGATAAATTGACATAAACTTTTCCTCTACTGGCTATGTCTGCTGAAATAACACTTCTTTGTTTGCTATATTATTTCCTCCCAAGTTTACTGCTATTTTATTTAATTTATGTATTTCTGCTGCAGCCCTCTAAATGACCTTCTGTTTAGAAACAAAACCAGCCAGCAAAAAACAAAACAAAACGAAGAACAACCCTTCTCAAACAACAAAACAGTGCTCTGATTCAAGGTTTGTTGTGTGGGTTTCCAAAGAAGGTTGGTATGGTTATGGTGAATGCAAATAATTTATCAGCCCTGCAGTCAGAGATGGCAATCAAATGTAGGTTCTTAACAATAGCATCTACAAGGGGGCTATACAGGGAATTGCTAGATTCGTGACATCATATCCATATGCTTTTCTCTTTAGAAAAAAAATTTCTGTCTTTCTAGAACGACTTTTATATGCAGGCGCAAGTTTATCTGTTATCATTTGATACCTGTGCTTTTTGAAGTACAAAGACAGTGTTACATAGAGAGGTGTGGGTTCCTTCACGCTGTGGCTTGGAGGCGTGCTCTCCTTGCTGACAGCATTATCCAGAGTCTTTTAGTCATAAGGTGGTGGGAGAAAAAGCAAAGCAGGAGATTCTGAGTATATTATATGCAGCATTGTAGCCCCCTAGTTACAGTTTTTTTTTAAAAGTACATGGTTTAATCATTTGCCTTCAATCTGTCTTTAAATATTATAAAGCCCTTGATGACTAGATCATTTCTGAGCTGGTGACTCTATGGTAGGAGAGCTATTTTCAGCTACACCAGTGTTTCGATTAATACTCTCACTTATAACCTGGTTGTCAAAATGGCTTTGGACTAAACCTTAACAGATAGGTCTTTTGAAACTTAATAGCAATCGTACCCAATTAATACAAACTTTTGATTAATAAGTACCAGGTAGCAGCTAAAGGCATTACAATTGTGATAGACTGGTTTCCATTTTTTCGCCTAGGTGACCAGACTTTGAGGTGTTTTTTCCTTTTCCTTCTTATCATTGCTCAGGAGGAGGGAAATGGAATGGCTCTAGGTGTCATCAGTGATGGATGGCTATTTGCCTAGGTGAACTGGGAAGCTATTCTCCACCGTTGCTTTGTTCAGAAAGTTCCATCTTATGAAAGCCCATCTTGCCTTTGAGTGAAGTGGAGTGGTCTGAAATGGATAGCTCAGGGAACTGAAATTTGGTTGCTCCTTTTATGAGGAAAGATTGCTTTGTGATTTGAAAGGATTTTTCAGTTTAGTGTTTAAGCAGGAAAGGCTGTTTCCTAGCTGGTTATGTTAGATTTAGTTCTCTCTTCTTAATCCACTTGGCTTTTCTTCAGTTTCTCTTTTTGCTCATCTCTTATCATACCTCCCATTCTAGTGCTCTCCCTAATTTAAGTTGAAAAGCTCTCATTTCTTAGTGAACTGAGAACTTTGTTTTTCTCTCCTGTCTCTCTCCTCCTTTAGCTAAGGAAATTAATAAACATTAAGGATCTGACTCAAATGACTAAAACTCGAGTAATTCCATATCGGAGCTGACATCTTTTGCTAGATTTTGTTAGTTTAAAAAATAACATAAATTTATTTAAATATTGGGTAAACTTTTAAAATTAACAAATAATTCTTTGAAGGCTTATTATGTGCCAATCATTTTGCTGGGCCTACAGATACACAGATACAAGATACAACCCCAGCACTTAGAGAGGACAGAGTATGTGAGGTAGACAAACAAATAGGATCCAGTGACAGAAATACTACAATAGAGGTATATGTAGGATATGCAGAAGAGAGGAATTTTGGGGTGAAGGTTTCATCAAGGAAGACTTTCTGGAATAAGTGGTACCTGAGCTGAAATGAAGTGTAGTAACAACAATAAAAGTAATGGCAGCTAATATTTACTGAGCTTTAACTACAATGCCAGGCATTATGTTAAGTAGTTAAGTACTTTGCATAGCTTATCTTGTTTTATATCTATAATAACCCTGTGAGTTAAGTACTGTTATCATCATTCCAATTTTTACAAATGGAGAAACCCAGAAATTTAAAGACCCACGTTGACTCAACTAATAAGTTAACTAGATTGAGATTCAAACCCAGGCAGTCTTATTTCAGGGACCAAAGCTTAACAAGACTTGTAAGGTGGGGGCCAGAAGATGAGATGAGAGAGAATAAGGGTATTGATCTTTTATTTATTTATTTATTTATTATTGAGTTAATGATAGGTTACAATCTTGTGAAATTTCAGTTGTACATTATTGTCTGTCAGTCGTGTCGTAGGTGCACCCCTTCACCCTTTGTGCCCACCCCCACCCCCCCTTTCCCCTGGTATCCACTAATCTGTTCTCTTTGTCCACATTTCTAAATTCCTCATATGAGTGGAGTCATACAGAGATTGTCCTTCTCTAACTGGCTTATTTCACTTAACATAATTCCCTCAAGGTCCATCCATGTTGTTGCAAATGGGACGATTTTGTTCTTTTTTACGGCTGAGTAGTATTCCATTGTATATATATACCACATCTTTTTTATCCAATCATCAGTTGATGGGCACTTAGGTTGCTTCCACGTCTTGGCTATTGTAAATAATGCTACAATGAACATTGGGGTGCATGGGACTTTTGGAATTGTTGACTTCAAGCTCTTTGGCTAGATACCCAGTAGTGGGATAGCTAGATCGTATGGTAGTTCTATTTTTAATTTTTTGAGGAATCTCCATACTGTTTTCCATAGTGGCTGCACCAGTTTGCATTCCCACCAGCAGTGTATGAGGGTTCCTTTTTCTCCACAACCTCTCCAACATTTGTTACTATTTGTGTTAGTTATTTTTGTCATTTTAATGGGTATAAGATGATATCTTAGTGTAGTTTTGATTTGCATTTCCCTGATGATCAGCGATGATGAGCATCTTTTCATGTGCCTATTGGCCATCCGTATGTCTTCTTTGGAGAAATGTCTGTTCATGTCTCCTGCCCATTTTTTGATTGGGTTGTTTAATTTTTTGTTGTTGAGTTGTGTGAGGTCTTTATATATTATGGATATTAAGCCTTTGTCAGATGTATTACTTGCAAATATTTTTTCCCAGTTAGTGGGTTGTTTTTTTGTTTCAATCCTGTTTTCCCTTGCCTTGAAGAAGCTCTTTAGTCTGATGAAGTCCCATTTGTTTATTCTTTCTATTGTTTCCCTTGTCTGAGAAGACATGGTGTCCGAAAAGATCCTTTTAATACTGATGTCAAAGAGTGTACTGCCTACATTTTCTTCTAGAAGCCTTATGGTTTCAGGTCTCAGCTTTAGGTCTCTGATCCACTTTGAGTTTATTTTGGTGAATGGTGAAAAGGAATGGTCAATTTTCATTCTTTTACATGTGGCTTTCCAGTTTTCCCAGCACCATTTGTTGAAAAGACTTTCTTTTCTCCATTGTGTGCCCTCAGCTCCTTTGTTGAAGATTAGCTGTCCATAGATGTGTGGTTTTATTTCTGGGCTTTCAATTCCGTTCCATTGATCTGTGCACCTGTTTTTGTACCAGTACCATGCTGTTTTGATTACTGTAGTTTTGTAGTATGTTTTGAAGTCAGGGATAGTGATGCCTCCAGCTGTGTTCTTTTTTCTCAGGACTGCTTTAGCAATTCAAGGTCTTTTGTTGCCCCATATGAATTTTAGGATTCTTTGTTCTATTTCTGTAAAGAATGTCATTGGGATTCTGATTGGGATGGTGTTGAATCTGTAGATTGCTTTAGGTAGTATGACCATTTTAACTATGTTTATTCTTCCAATCCATGTGCATGGAATGTCTTTCCATCTCTTTATGTCGTCATCCATTTCTTTCAGAAAAGCCTTGTAATTTTCATTGTATAGGTCTTTCACTTCCTTAGTTAAATTCACCGCGAGGTATTTTATTCTTTTTGTTGCAATTGTGAATGGTATTGTGTTCTTGAGTTCTTTTTCTGTTAGTTCATTATTAGAGTATAGAAATGCTACTGATTTTTGTAAATTGATTTTATACCCTGCAACTTTGCTGTAGTTGTTGATTACTTCTAAAAGTTTTCCAATGGATTCTTTGTGGTTTTCTATATATAAGATCACGTCGTCTGCAAACAGCGAGAGTTTCTCTTCTTCCCTTCCTATTTGGATTCCTTTTATTCCTTTTTCTTGCCTGATTGCTCTGGCCAGGACCTCCAGTACTATGTTAAATAAGACTGGTGATAGAGGGCATCCTTGTCTCATTCCTGTTCTCAGGGGGATGGTGCTCAGTTTTTGCCCACTGAGTATGATGTTGGCTGTGGGTTTGTCATACATGGCCTTTATTATGTTGAGGTAGTTCCCTTCTATCCCCATGTTGTCCAGAGTTTTTATCATAAATGGCTATTGGATCTTGTCAAATGCTTTCTCTGCATCTATTGAGATGATCATGTGGTTTTTATTCCTCAGTTTATTGTTGTAGTATATCATGTTGATTGATTTGCGGATGTTGAACCATTCCTGTGTCCTTGGTATGAATCCCACTTGATCATAATGTATGATCCAAGAATAAGGGTATCGATCTTAATTTGGAATTTTCTTTTGGAAACAAATTTTTAACTCAGTTTTCTGAGAGTTCTCTATGAACCTCACCTTGGAGACTGTATGTAGTTTTTCATTAAACCAAGATTAAATGAGAGTGGTTTTCATAGTTCCTTTAACTAGTAAAGTATAGTAATTCTACCTTAAGTAGGTAGATTAAAAGAACATTTTCCCTCTCTTTTGCCTGTAAATATTGCCCTCCTGTAAGATGTTATGGTACTGTTTTTTTCTTCAGCAACTTGCCACAATCCAGTACGTCTGAGGCTTCTTTCGCGACAGTCTTAGAGGAGAGGACTTACTCTTCTGAGTGTTCTTAACTGGAGAAGTGCTGCAAGTGTCAGGTTTTGTGAGGTCCTGGAAGCTTGTTTTCCATCTAGCCCACACTCAAGAGTTAATGTGAATAGTGGCTGAGAGGTATCTGTTGGGCAGCTGGTTCCATGGGGAGTTTGTCTTTGATCAAAATGGTCTTTGGGAAAAATGGAAACATTACAGTCAAGGGAAATGAGTCATATGGACACAAAGCCTTTTGATTCTTGTTTAGCAGTTAGTTTAGTTTGAGCAAATCACCTACACCATAACATTTAACAAACTGTGTCTTAACAAAGCTAGGCACACAGGAAAGGCAATGGATAGTAATTATTTTCTTTTCAAAGGACTGCTTTTGTGAGGCTGCTGCCACGTTTCAATCCAACCTGTGTGCAGCTGAGGAAAGAAATGGTGGCCCTTTTTGAAAAGGGGAGAGGGCAATGGTTATTACCCTGACTTTTTCCAAACTTCATAATGCCTGATTGTGCCCTTCAGAGGCTTTGGTTACCTCCTCTGCCTTGCTTTGTGAATATTCTAACCCCCGCAGGAGAGAACTGGGGTAGAGAGTAACATGGAACCACTTTTTTATTTGTTTATTAGTGGGTGTGCAGGTGACAGACATGCTGACAGTCAAAAGTAAGGTGGAACGTGCCCCCTGAGGTGGTTTGTTTTCGAACGGTTCCTGTGAGTTGTTTTGGGATTGATGATGTGCCTGCTTGTCTCATTTTCATGTGGTAGCCATCTTGGCTGGGACCCACTGCTTCTGAGAGAAGGCATACTTTTGATGATAGCTGCAGGAAGACAGAAGGTGTGGAGCCATAGTTCAATCTCTGACTTCAGCACCAAATTTAAGGCTTCTGCCTTACTGCTTGACAATAGTTCATTACGGGTATAATTATCAAAGGAAACCTTTGAATGGATTCTTGACCATATTATACAATCGTGAGATTTCAAGAAAAGAATTCTGGTTTCAATGAATGTTAAAAGTAAGTGCAAATTTTGCCTATAAAACCTAACCATGTATTATTTTCTACAGAAACTTGGTTCCCCCGCCTGCAAGAGAAGAATTTACCAACTACTCTTTTTTAAAAAATAGTACTGGTGGGACATTCTCTCTACTCCCATTCCCGCCGTCTCAGCCCTTCCACTGGGATACAATTTGATGAATTTGGTTAAAGTGTGAATTCCTAGTGACCTCAACAATATAGTTCCTAAGATAGCGGGCGTTCTGTCTCTGCTTTCTTCTTGGTTGCCAGCCAGCACAGTTTCCAAGTTAGCTGGAGAAGTCAAGCTTGTTACCTGAGATTTAAGAATGCCAGAGGCAACAGCACTGTCTCTAAATATTTCCAGAGTTGTTCATAGCTTTCTAAAAGTATTTGATGAATTTTCTTCTGGCTAATAATTCATATATTCTATAGACTTTTCCACTCTGCTGCTTGGAATCATGAAACCTGGTCTAGATTTTGTGCCAGATTTATTAGAATTCTGTCTTTTAAGAGGTGGTAGTGATAAGTAAGCATTGCTAGCTCCAGAGCCTCCTGTTCTGGGGATCCTCCAGGTAATGCTTGTGGGAGCCCTATATCCTCTACTTTGCCGTGGCTTTAGAAAGCAAAGGATTGGCTCTGCTTCCCTGGTCTCACCCTGGGCAAGCTTTCTACGTGCTCCTACCAAAGTGAGTTCCAGACTTTCCCAAAAGGTTTTCAGTCTAATGTTCTACCAACTGTAAGCCCTTTTTTGTAAGGATTTAGTATTGCTTTTGCTTAGGCCCTGGGAGCAGAGCCAGGCTATGGCGGCGTGGGCAGGAGAGGAACTGATCTAAAATTGGAGCTTATTTTCATCTTACCTTTTATCCAAGTTACTTCTAGAATCCAATATTGACTCTACCAATGCTTCCCTGCTTCCTCCTCTGATGAACTCTTTTCCCAAGAGTAACAACAATGAAAATTGAATCTAAGAGAGGTTAAATTACTTTTCAAAGTTTGGATTACTAGTAAATGGTGGACCTAGAGCTGAAACTGGAACCCATATCTTTTAACCATTCAAAATGGTTAACCATCTTTTAACCATCTAAGAGGAAGAACTGTGATCCACTGAATGGATGAAAAAGACCTGTTTCCCCCCCATATTTTAAATTATTGAACACGTAATGGAGCAACATTAAATAGCATTTAATAAAATAAAATAACTCAGTTAAAATTCCACTAACTAAACATTTCAACTGATAAGTCAGCCTCCTCCCCTTATTGGGAACTATTAAGATTAATTCTCTTAGCAATGCTGTAGCCAGCTAACCTCCCCCAGATCTCACATTTCTTTTATTCCTGGTCACTGTCAAAGATATAAGTGCTTCTGATCATCTATCCTCTCCCAGGCTCTATTCCTGTGAGCTAAGACAAAGGATCAGATTGTCAGATAATACTCACATGAATCAGAGATCTTACCCATTACTAAGCTTTAGTAATAATTTTAAGACTATAGCAATCAAGAGGTACAATGAAGCAGGGAAGATTTGGAACATCCTGTATGAACCCCCAGATTGTTCCTTCCCTCATTGAACATGTTCTCTGCAGCGCAGAGTAATGGATGAGATCTCTAACTGAGGCTTCCCAGTCACCTCACAAAGCAGGGGGAATGTTTGGGTTATGAAACATTTCTCTTTCATACTACCAGAGAGTTGTGTAGCTTTTGTGATATTCTTCAGGGAGCCATGGAAGCAGAAGAAGGCCTTTGCAGGACAAACCAGTCTTGAAGCTTTCCCCCCTGCTTTTAAAAATTTTTTTGTGAGGAAGATTGGCCTTGAGCTAACATCTGTCACCAATCTTCCTCTTTTTGCTTGAGGAATATTGTCCCTGAGCTAACATTCCTGCCAATCTTCCCTATTCTGTACGTGGGACGCTGCCACAGCGTGGCTTGATGAGTAGTATGTAGGTCCACGCCTGGGATCCAAACCCTCGAATCCTAGGCTGCTGAAGCGGAGTGCCCGAACTTAACTACTACACCACAGGGCTGGCCCCTCACTCCTGCTCTTATCTCCTCCTCTTTCAAAGATCTGGATTTTACCAGAGGTGCTAGCAACAACCAGAGAATTAGAATTTTTTTTGCTATCTTCCTTTCTTCTTTGTAATCCCCATAAATCCCCTTGACCATTTCTTCTGAGTCCAAATCTGTTTACCCAAAATTCCATTGGTAAAACGTCTCTGTGACTTGCCTTAAAGCTTTCACCATTTTGTACCAAGGATGGATAGGCAGCCATCCTGTCATCAGTTCCTCATCATTTCCATTCTCTCCTTTTTTCTTGCTATAAAGTGCCTTAACCATTATCATTTGTGTGAGTCTGATTTGACATTCCTGTATAACTTTGTGCTTTTCAACTCACTCGCACTTATCACCCCTCTTTCCCAACTTTTTAACTGTGACAAGAATTCAGTGAGTTATTAAACCTTCTCTATACTCAAACTTGTTAGTCAAGACATTAGATAGAGAGAATGTTCTGAGACCTGGCTTTCTCTTGGAGAAAGACAGTGTTTTCCCTCTAGCCTGCAGGCAGTGGTTGCTCATTCTCCCATATCCCATGTACCTCTCTCTGAGTTTGGAGGTGGAGCTGATGTCCTTATCACTCCTCACTGTCACTTCTTGAACATTACTCCTCCACTTTCATGTAAAAGCTTCGCTCTTTGAGATTTATACCACTTCCTACCCCTAATCATTACTCATCTACCAACCATCATTCACCCCCCCACCTCACTTATCGTGGCATTTGGGCCTCATCTCTTTTCGACGTACTATCATCAGCCTGGTTGCCTTCAGTATGACCCACCTGATACCTGGCCACCTGGTTTCCTGACAGTTCATCTGTTCATTCATTCTTTCAGTACTTTATTCATGCATATGCATACATGCATTTATTTGTGCATTCATTCATAAAAGATTTTTTGAGGGGCTGGCCTGGTAGCATAGCAGTTAAGTTCATGCACTCCCCTTCGGCTGCCTGGGGTTCGCTGGTTCGGATCCTGGGCATGGACTTACACACTGCTTATCAAGCCATGCTGTGGCAGGCATCCCACATATAAAATAGAAGAAGATGGGCATGGATGTTAGCTCAGGGCCAATCTTCCTCAGCAAAAGGAGGAAGATTGGCAGCGGATGTTAGCTCAGGACTAATCTTCCTCAAAAAAAAATTTTTTTTATGCCAGAATTGGAGATACAGTAGTGAGAAGGAAAAAAACACCCCAGACATAGTCCTGTCATACTGGAACTTACAGTATAGTGGGGGGAAAAGACATTGAATAGATGATCACACAAAGAAATGTAACTTTATAAGTGCTGTAATTGCTTTGAAGGAAAGGGGCAACAGAGCCCAGAGAGTGTGCAATTAGAGAGACGTGATTTAGCATGGAGGCTTCTCTGAGGAAACGATGTTTTAACTGAACCTTCATATATGGAGTTAACTGGATAAAGAAGGGAGGCAAGAGAGTTGCAATAGGTTGGGCAGCATGTGCAAAGTCTAGTTAGGGGAGAGAGCATGGTCCATTTGAGGAGTGAAAGAAGGCTGGTGGGTTGGAATATAATGAAGGAGGAAGAACATGATCCAAGGTGGGCCAGAAAGGTAGGCAGGGTCCAGATCATACAAGATCGTTTTAGGTTATGTTAAGGATTTTGGTCTTCATTCTAAGAGCCTTGGGAAGCCATTGAAAATTTTATTTAAATTTTTAAAGTTTATTTTTCAAAAGATAAAAAGATAATACATGTACATTGTACAAATTCAAAAGGTATAAAGGGTATTTAGTGAACAAACAAGTCTCTTACTTCAGTCTCTTAGCCACCTAGTTTCCCCTCCTAAATGCAACCATGCCAATTTCTTGAATATGCTTCCCCAAACAGTCTGTGCATATGTATACATAAACATATTTCCACTCCCCCGCCCCCACACACACACAAATTGTAGAAACTATACACACTGCTCTGCCTCTTTCTTTTTCCACGTCATGTATCCTGGATATCATTCCACATCAGGACTATACAGAGTGACCTTATTCATCCCAACAACTCTGTAGGTCTTCCTTAATTCATTTAACAAGTTCTCTATTGAGGGATGTGTAAGTTATTTCCAATAGTTTTTTATTTCAAATAACATACGGTGAATATCATTGATATCATGCCACATATGTGATAATATGTCTGTTCAATAAATTCCAAATTTAGCTACCTTTATTCTAGAAAGGCTGAAGGAAAGACCTCAGAGCTCTTACATTAGTTTGCAGTCCTACATTTATTGTCTGTTTAATCTCTGTCTCCCTCATCTAATTTATAAGCTCCATCAAAGTAATGCCTAGTGTGAAACAAATGCTCAGTAATATTTGTCGAATAGGTGAATGAATAAGGAGATAAGGGTAATAGCCAGGTGGGAAGAAAGGGTGCCTTTTTATATCAGACAGAAATAATTTGCATCTCTATAAAGATCAAAATCATCTGCAACTTGTCAATAAGTTAACATCTAAATTTACGCTCTAATTATAGTTAATAGTAACTCAAACAAAAGTACGTTCTCTTAGACCAAGGGTTGGCAAACTTTCTTAAAGGGCTAGATAGTGAATGTCTTAGGTTTTGCCGGTCTCAGGAACTCCGTTGCAGCTGCTTAACTCCGCCGTTGTAGCGCAAACGCAGCCGTAGACAATACATAAACAAATGAGTGTGACTATGTTCTGGAAAACTTCTATTTTCAAGAAAGCTGTAAATAACTTTTGGAGTTGGCCCTAGGGCCATAGTTTGCCGCCTGTGGCTTACTGAATCAGTAGTGATATCCCTTCTTTCATTCCTGATATTGTTAATTTGTGACTTCTCTGTTTTTTTCTGTCATCAATCTGACTAGAGCTTTGTCAGTTTTATTGATCTTTCAAACAACCAGATTTTGGTTTCATTGATTTTCTTTATTGTTTTTTGTTTGTTTTCTGTTTCATTGGTCACCCTTGTCTTTATTTTTTCCTTTCTCTACTTATTTTGGATATAATGTACTCTTCTTTTTCTAGCGTTTATGATGAAAGCATAGGTCATAGATTTTTTTTTATGTTAAAAGTTTGGCCTTTATTTTTCCAGATCTTTTTGAATGCATATAATATATATGTACAAACAAAAAAGCTTCATTTAAAAAATAAAACAAGACCATAATATGTAGATTTTCTGCTGCTTGCTTTTTTAACTTAACGAAGTATCATGAGGATATTTCTATGTCTGTACATGGAACTCTGCCTCCTTGTTTTCAGTTGCTACATAGTATTCTAGAGTAACTATTTTTGTATTGATAGACATTTATGTTCTTCATATATTTCAGCAGTACATACTATTCTAAATGAAATCCTCACAAGTGAGAAGTTCCCCAAGATAGAGGTGCACAGAATATTTTTGTTAAATGTGTGATTTATTGAATGTCAAAGAATAAACTGCTTCTGTATGATTTACTGCACTAACTACATTTGATGACCCTTTCTTTGTTATGAATTTTCTTATGTTGTTTAAGGGCTGAACTTTGGGGAAAAAGTCTTCCTACATTCATTACATTCATAAGGTTTTTCTCCAGTATGGATTCTCTGATGTTCAGTAAGGCCTGAGCTGTGCCTGGAGGCTTTCCCACATTTCTTACATGATAGAGTTTTTGTCCAATATGAATTTTCTGTTGTTCGATAAGGACTGGGCTCTTCCTAAAGGCTTTCCTACAGTCATTACACCAATGGGGTTTATATCCACTATGAGTTTGATGATGTCCAGCAAAGGATGTATACCTGAAAGATTTTCTACATTTACTACAATGATAGGGTTTCTCTCCTGTGTGTATTCTTTGACAGCTAATAAGAGTCGAGCTCTTCCTAAAGTCTTTTCCACATTCATTATACCAATATGTGTGTATGGATTTTCTGATGTTCCAACACAGTCGAGTTATCTCTGAAAGCCTTCTCATATTCATTACGTTTAAAAGGCTTTTGTCCCCTATGTGTTCTCTCATGATGAGTAAGGGTTGCCTACTGAGCAAAGACTTTCCCACAGTCTTTACATTTGTAGGGTTTCTGACCAGCATGAATTCTCTGATGACTTAAAAGGATAGAATTCTTTCTGAAAGCTTTTCCAAGTTTGTTGCATTTCTGGGGTTTCTCTCCAGAATGAATTATCTAATGATTAATAATTGAGTGCTTCTTGAGGAATTTCTCACATTCAATACATCTATAAGGTTCCTTGCTTATGTGAATTTTATGATGATTTAAAAGAGATGAGCTGCTCATAAAGGCTATCCGACATTCTTTACATTTATGGAATATCTCACCAGTATGATTTCTCTGGTGACTAGTAAAGGAGGAATTATGTCTGAAGACTTTCCCACATTACGGTACTCTGTGGAGCTCCATCTTCCCAATCAGGGCCTATATCAATCATGATGCTTTTGGTTTGCTCTTACAGAGCAGATCCTTCAGAAGTATTTTGCTTTAGGGCTGACATCTTTGTTTCAAACCAGTACTCCTAGACTGCACACGTAGCTGGTGGAACTTCTTGCACTTTCATCCAGGGCTCTGTCCTTTGCTCCAGCTGGGCAATTAATTTTAGTTTGAAAGAGAGAAGCCCACAGACACCAGATTCCCATAGTTTTCCAGCATCACATCCATATACATGTCCACTGAATAGCATCCAGGTGCCTCCGTTCAATCTGGGTAAAGGCCACAGCCACACCCCAAAATGTCAGTGATCCCTGGAATCTAGGCTGTTGGTAGTCTTGGAGCCATCTGTTTCCTAAACTGTCCTCTCAGGCAAGGGCAGAGAATCCCGCATAAGCCAATAGTTCTGAAGGCTAGAAGTCCAATGTCCAGGTTTTGGCAGGGGTGGTTCCTTCTGAGACCCTGGGTAGAATCCTAACTTGACTCTTCCTAGCTTCTGATAGTCACTGTCAGTTCTTGGCATTCCTTGGCTTGCAGCTGTATCACTCCAATCTCTGCCTCTGCCATCACATGGCATTCTCCCTGTATGTCTCTCTAGATCATTGATTTTAGACTTTTCTTCTTTTCTAAAATAAGCATTTAAAGCTATAAATGTCCCTCTAAACATTGCTTTAACTGCACCCCACAAATTTTAATATGTTGTGTTCTCATTTTTGTTCAGTTCAAAATAGTTTCTAATTTCCCTTGTGTGTTGACCTCTAAGACTGAAGGGGATCATTGTCCAGATGTCTGGAGCTCTTTCTCTGTGTAGCTTTCTCCTTTTTGGTAGTTTGTTCCAAAATTCTAGCTATCACAGTCACCCTGAATTCTCTTTCCTCAATTCAGCAAAACTGCACTGTTCTGCTTGGTTCTCCCTCCTTGTCCCACTTTCCTATGTTAAATATGAGAGAATTCTGAGAAGAATGATGGAAAGTTGCCATAAAAGTAACTGACAGTAGTTACTGATGTAACAATTTATT
The DNA here is from genome assembly GCF_041296235.1 of Equus asinus. Lineage (NCBI taxonomy): Eukaryota > Metazoa > Chordata > Mammalia > Perissodactyla > Equidae > Equus > Equus asinus. The sequence continues at coordinate 86,908,703 of NC_091794.1, forward strand.
AATTTCAACAAAGTCTGTACACTCAAGTAGCTGTTTCTAAGATTCATACCGTTGGTTACTGTCTGGGAAGGAGGATGAGGAAATGAGGGTATTTTTGTAGCTCTTGTTGGCTTCATTTTTTTCAGTTACTATTTCTTCATCTATTCTTAGGGAAGTTCTGTTTCTTCTGGCATTTTAAATTGCCTTGACTGGTGTTAGATTGGTGCCAGTGTATCTCTTTTCTTTTAAGTAACATTGGCAGATTGGCTTCCATAGTGCTTGCTCAACTCAATATCAATAATCCAGAGCCTGCCCTAATCTCCTATCTCTCAGTTGCCCGGGGTCCACATTTAGTCTGTTGGACATATGGTAAGTGTTTCCTGGGAATCAGGTTGGCTTTGGCTGTTTATCAGGTTGTTGCTTTAGTTAGTCATGGCCCTTTTCCAGTTATGTGTACATGCAGACATAATTATCCATCTCTTCAGTGCTTTGCTTCTACTGCATATTTTGTATATGTTATTCTAAAATATATTTTGTGTTATAGCCCGAGATCCTGGGCTAGGGTGAAGAAAGAGGCACCTCGGGCACAAAATTTAAGGAGGCACTCACTCTCAAGGTTGGGTGAGCCAGCCCTGCACTTACATGACTCTGAGAGTGAACGCTTCCTCAGTTTATATTGCTGCCAGTTCAGTGGGGAAAATATTCCAGCTTGTTCAGCAACCTGCTCTGCTGTTCCCATAGTCCTCACACTGGCCCTGAGAAATACCTTGGAGGTGAGTAGGAAGTCGAATAGCAGGACTTTCCCCAGCCCCCTCATCCTTCCATATGCTTCCACCGGAATAGCTCCTTTGTTTTCCTTTTTTTCTGTTTCATGTACTGGAGTTCTGTGTAAAAGGTCTCTGTAGAAGGGACTCATTGAGAAGGGGAACCACTGATGAACTGGAGTAGTACTTCCACATGCTAAAATATCCTGAGCCGAAAAATATTCTTTTCCTTCTTCTGTTCCACTTACTAGACAGGTTTCCCACTCTCTTAAAAACCAGTCTTCAAAATAGCCTCAAACGTTGGTGTTTAGCACTCTTTACAAAGCAGTACTCTCTGTTTTTATTTCATCTTAACATGTTTTCATTCTTTGTTTTTAGATGCCAGTGAAAGCAGGTGCCAGCAGGCGAAGACACAATTTGGAGTTGGCCTGAGATCTGGGGGAGAAATTCACCTCCAGCTTCTTGAAGGAACCCCCTCCCTCCAATCGTGTTGGGCTGCCTGCTGCCAGGACTCTGCCTGCCATGCCTTTTGGTGGTTAGAAGGGATGTGCATGCAGGCAGACTGCAGCAGGCCCCAGAGCTGCCGGGCTTTTAGGACAGACTCTTCCAATTCCATGCTGGTGTTTTTAAAAAAACCCCAAACTGAAGATGATTTGGGCTTTCCACATGAAGATGGTGTACCACATATTCTGGGGCTAGATTGGAGCAGGGCATCTTGGAGGAGACAGAACCCACACAGAGCTACACTCAGACCTGCTGTATCTTCCAGTGACCAGCAAAGCTTAATCAGGAAGCTTCTGAAGAGAAGTAGTCCCAGGGAAGAAGTAGTTACACCGTTAGTGACACAGCATTCTGAAATGAATGACTCCAAGGAACTAGATGATAGGAAAACCAATGGCTCTACAGAGGTAAGCAAATTATGAATAAGGAGCAGAGAAACTGTTAAATCTGCTCTCACATTTGGCACATGTGAGCAATGAAACTGATGCTTGTGGGCAGCACTCATAGACTGAGGAGTGTATGCAAAAAGCTGCCACGTGTCATCTTCATGGGTACTGCCCAGACGTACAAGGGTAACTTGACCTTAGAGGTGTTCACTCCATGCAAGTCTGACCTTTGTTTTGGTGAAAACAGAAAGCTGTTCATTATCTAGTCTAAGCTGGTTTTTGGCTACAGGTAAGTGCAATTGTGTGGGTGTTAATCTCCACCAACGATTCTGCAGTGTTTTCTGCCAGATTGCAAAACACTTGATTGATGTGGTTGCAGTCAAGTTCTCCTCCTCCTCCCCCATCTCTTGCCTGTAAACACATTCCTTATGAGATAGTTTCTATTCCAGACTGTAGTAACCATGTCTGGAACCACAGATTAAGACCTGACCTGCCAGGCTGGGTAGCCGGATGTGGCCATTAGCCAAGCGCTCTCTGGGGTGAATTCTCACCAAGCTTTGTATGCCAAGGGAGATGCCAGCAATAGAGTTTATTCTGCTTATTATGTGTCTTCATTGTTGATTTTCCTGGGCAAATGATTAAAAGGAATGACTCACTCTATGCTCAGTCTCTCTTGATTGCTGTGACTTATTTTTGTATTTCTTTTGTTCTAGTTGTCTCTATCAAGTTGAAGCCAGAGTGGGGAGGCTACGACATGCCAGGCACTGTGTGTGCTAATCGTTGTACTATGTGATTTTGTTTAATTTTCATAGCAATATTTCCACATAGGTATTATTAGCCCCATTTTACTAGTGAGGAAACTGAGGCCCAAAGAGGTTAAACGGTTTGCTCATGCAGTTAATTCAAACCTAGAATTGGAACCCAGATTTAATATTAAGAAGAAATCTTTTAGTGCAGTATTAGAGATACGGTCTTAGGTTTAATATGCCCCAAAACATTTATGGACACCTATTATCATTGTCAGGTACTTTTCTAAGCACTAGAGATACAAAGATGAACAAGAGAGAAGAGATCCGTGCCCTCAGGGAGTTTATAGTCTAGATTCAGACATGAACATAGGTATTTACAGTAGTGTATATTTATTGCACTAGGAGATTTGTGTAGACAACACAGTAGGAATACAAAAGAGAAAGTGATCCACTTAGGCAGGCAGGTGGTGTGTATGTGCAGGGAAGACTTTACAGCGATGTGTAGCTTGTTTCTTGAAGGATGTGTAGGATTTCACTACAGGGTTAAAGGTAATACAGAACATTCTGGACAGAGGCATAGTGTATGCAAAGGCTCAGTCAGTCAGCAGATATTTATTGCACGTTTACTATGTGCAAGTTACTACACTAAGCTAGGCACTGGAATATTATAGTAAATAAGATAAACATTATTTCTGCCCTAACAGAGCTTACACTCTGGCAAGAAAAACAGACATTACATTTATAATAAATCATTATAAGTTTGGTGCAGGTTATGAGAGGATAAGTGCAGAGAGCTGTAAGAGTATCTAACAGGCACCTAGTCAAGACTAAGGGTAAAATTAGACTACCCCAAGTAAGGAAAGTTGAAGCTGAGACTTGAAGCAGAAGTAGGAGTTAGGAAAAGAAACAAGCAAAGAGTATTTCAGGCAGAGAGAGTAATGGTTTCAAAGCTTGTTAGGTGCCCTAGAGCATGGCAAGATCAAGCAGTTGAGAGAGACTTGTCTTGTTTGGTAAACCAAGCAAGAGAGCTAGTGAAAGAAGAGGCTTGAGAGGTGTGCAGAGCCTGAGGCCTTCTTAAAATATTGGTCTTTATATTAAGCAGGGAATGATATGATCAGCTGTGTTGCTGTGTGGTGAATATACTGGAAAAGGGCAAGGATGTACACGGAGCAATCAAATAAGAGGCACTTCAGGCAAGGGAACCATTGCACTGAAGAAGGGGGTTGAAGATCCAGGAAAGGAGATAAGCAACAAATAATCCTTTAGAGCTGTGGTTCTCAGACTTTAACACGCATCAGAATCAGCTGGAGGCCTTGTTAAAAATAGAGTGCTGGGCCCCAAGTCCAGAGTTTTTGATTCAGTAGGTCTAGAGTGGGGCCTGAGAATTTGCATTTGTAACAAACTCCTGGAGAGTCCTGATGCTGCTGGTCTGGGAGCACTTTGTGAACCCCTGCGTTATAGGTCAGGTGGAGTCCAGAGCACGGAGCACAAGATTACCCTTAAGCAGGAGGAGAGACCACTCCTTCATTGTGATAGAAAGGAAGAAATGGGTGGATATAGGTGTAGCCAAGGTGGATTTTTAGGTTTGGTAGAAGGAAGTTGTGGTGTTCTAATCTCATTCCTGTTTTTTTCTGAAGTGGGATAGATCATTTACAGAGCAGAGAAGCAGAGGTAGGTAGAGTGGGGATAGGTGGGTAGTAGGGAGGAAAATCAGAGGTTTGGAGAGAATGTTAAAGGTCTGAAACGGCCATTGTGGAGGGTAGGAGAAAGCAAACTAGGTGATGAAATAGAAAGATTGCTGGGTAGCATTGAAGATGGAGACCATGAATTTATGAGTGGTACTGATCTTTATAGTTGTAAGATTCTCCTCAGTAGCTCTCAGCCACCTGTCAAGAAAAGGCTGATAGTTTGATTCATCTAAGATTGGGACTTTGCCAATCTTTTATAGAAGGAAAGTGGGGCATGGAAATTAAGGTTGTTGTCAAGAAAGTGGATGAAAGAGAGAGCATAAGAGGAAAGGAAAAGAGGCAAAGATGGGAGGGGCTGACAGAGATACGATCGAGGAGTTTGGCATTCAGAGGTTTCAATGATGAGAAGCAGATAGAAGGGCAGAGGTAAATGTGAGTCCTGGAAGGACAGGAGATGGTAGTCAGAGTATGGGATATTTGAATTTAAGATGTTGGAAGTGGAGAAGTTCTGGTGATTGCAAGATCTAGGGTGTACCTGTGGAAAAGAGTTGCTGGGGTAGAGTGGAGAAGAAATTTATTGGCAACAAGGAGCTCAAAGAACGTATTGAGTTATCCCTGTAGACATTGAGATAGACTTTAATAATGATGATGACGGTGACAGCAGCAATAGCTAATGTTTACTGAGTGAGCACTTACTATGTGCTAGGTACCATTCTGAATCCTTGATGTGTATTAACTTTTAATCCATACAACAAATCCTATGAAGTACTATTACCACCTCTATTTTATAAACGAGGAAACTCAGGAAAAGAAAGATTAAGGAACATGGCCAAGGCAACATAGCTAGTATATAGTAGTACCAAGTCTTGAACCCAGAAAGTCTGATTCTATCCAGTGTTTGTCCTCTTAATCCTCTTACTCTTTAGGCAAGGACTTGGAGTAAAGAGGCATTTTGAGAGCCAGACATCAAAGCCATCAGCTAAGTAGGAGGAGTATTGAGTAAGTTGGGAGATGACAGCTCTCATAAGGACTGAAGTGTAGTCACAGCAAGATGGCAAAGGAGAAGAGGTTTTCACAAAGAAGAGTAACTGTTTACAAAGGGCTTTGGGAAGGGGAGCAAATAAAATAGCAACCCCCCTTCAATCCTGAAGTATGGGGGAATAAGTAGCCATCATACTGTAAGGATACGTGGGAAACAGTATCCTCAGGGGAGGGCAGGCTTGCAGTTAAGAATAGGTGATCAGGGACCACTCTATGGGCATGTGACCCGTGCAGTTGTACAAGTCCCCACACTTAGAAAGGCGCTGGTTAACGCTCGGCTGTCATTGTCTTGAAATTCTTAGTAATTTTTTAACAAGGGACTCTGCATTTTCGTTTTGCACCAGACCTTGCAAATTATGTAGCCTGTCCTACAGAAGGTATAGGGAACAAAAGATGAAATGACTGAGCGTATAGGTGACTTTTTGATCATGAAGTAGAAATTCCAGACAGTTCGGTGGAATGTTTGAGAGAAAGAAAAGGAGGTTGGGTCTCACAGGAGAGGAAGTGTATATAGATCACTATAGGGGTAACAGTTGTAGTGTGGTAAATGTTAAACAACTGGTTTCCCCCCAGAAAACAAAAACAAGCCTTGACTTACAGACTTTGCCAATTTCCATGGTGTAAATACCACCATGACCAATTTCAAACTACCAGCATGAAGTCACTGAACACAGAGTTGGGGGAGAGAGGCATTGTCAGCTCATATGAGCTGGCTCTGGCACACTACAGGATAATTATGATCAATAAAATTAGACACAGACCAGTAAGATTAGAAATATGGTAGATTTAGGCAGTCTCCTGGAAGATGGTGAAAATTCGAACTTGACCCTTATAGAATTAAGGTATACGCTGGAAGGAAGATCCTGAGGTTGTATGGCTGGGGAGTTCTTTTCCTTCTTGTTTAGCAGCAGTGGGCAGTGGCAATAAATTGCTGCCAGTGAACAGGATCTCAAGCTTTATGGTCTAACATGAAGAGTGGGTAGACATGGGGGGAGGAATTTTGAACTTGGACTATGAGCCCCAAGAGTGAGAGTGGGCCTTTGTGCAGTGTTCCACAGAGGCATTACATAGTTTGGCATCGCATGTTGAGAACTGCAAGCATTGCTAAAGAACGGGGCAAAGTGAAGTCTTCAGATCCAGACAAGTTATATTTGACCTTATATGCCATGCTTAGGAGCTTGATAGTTATCCTGAAGGCCATGGATAGCTCTGGAAGGGTGGTGGGATCACCTTGTGCATTCAGAATAAACTGGTAGGTATTTCTTTTAGGAGAAGACTTGGAGTTCAAGCTTCTGCTTAATGCACTAGGGAAAGGAAGAGAAATGTATACACTGCTGATCTTCTCCTCCTAATTGGGGATGACTGGCTAGCAGCACTAGTTTCTAGTTTGTGCTCTTTTCACTAAGGTAGGTCAAGCAACTCTGCATCCAAAGTGGGAAGAAATTATATCATAAATTCCTTTTGTCTTGCCTGAAATGCCTGTAGAGCTGCAAAGGCATTGGCTTGTCAGTAGCATTTTTCATTCTTTTGGAAACATACATATATTGTATCCAAGAGCAGGTATTGTAGACCTTTTGCAATTCCAAACATGGATAGGAGTTTCACCAGTTTATTCCCCTTTCTCAACTTAAGGAAGAAGTTTGTACTGCTTGGTTTGTGTAATGCATCCTTTCTATGCCGTGAACCTCTGAATTGTTGGCAGGAGGAGCATGAAGGGTTGTTGATTGGGTCCTGGAATGTTTGCAGTACAAGCAGTTCAGCCACTGGCAGTTAATTGCTGCCAGTCCTGCTTTGTGAAAGGAGAAGGAGTGTTCTCTTTGAGCCCAGGAAATGAAGGTCCAAATAGGTATCCCCACATGTAAGGTTTGACTTCAGGAAAACTGAAGTGCTCCTGTTTCTGCCATCACCATGTCCCCATTTCCAGTCAATAATCACAGCATTTCAACCCCTACAAGCCAGTGGTTATCTGTGGAACAAATGCTGAGAGGATAAGTGAGCCAAGCCCTTGGACACCTCTCTGCTGCCTTTTTTCACCAAGGAAAACGCTTGTGCTGGCTCTACATAAGGCCGGAGCTTACCTCTTACCAGAGGATAAAGGCGTGGAATGTGGGCAGTAACAGAGAAGAGCCTTGCGTAACCAAGCACAGAACCAAGCACTTCTGTTTCTCTTCATCTGGATTTTTGTTTTGTTTTGGTTTTGTTTTCAGATTTTTTTGCTTGGTTGCTTGCTTTTGGGTTTTGCTTTTAAATCTTTCCTTTAATCTTTTAGGCTTGTGAGATTTTTGCCTCGGGTCCCTTTATTCTTCTGGCTATTATTTTCTGACAAGTTTGGAATCCTTCAGGGCCTTGTTTTCCCTAGACTGTCATTCTCAGTTATCTGAGCAGCAGACATGGAAAATTTTTTAGCCCCAGGCCCCCTTCCAGCCCTCTGACCTGGGTAATATGTGTGGGTTTCTCACCCCTCAGTGTTCTAGGCCCTTCCAGTGCTGTCTGTGTACATATGTGTTCACTGAGCACTCCCCCGAACCCCACCCCCCTACCACCTCCCCCCCACCGCCATTCTGATTTTACCTGAGTGGCTGATTGTGTCCAGAGAAAAACTGGGCAGCCTATTTCCTTGTGTGTGAGTGTGCAGAAATCCCTACTATTGTACTTTTCCCTTTTCAGAAGTATTAGTGCCTGAACCATAATACTTTTTCCTTATTTTATTTTCACCATAACACTTTTTGCTTATTTTTTTTTTCACCATAACTGCTCATTTTCTTCTCTAATCTCCTAAGAATCCTGGTTCTTTTATCTTCTTGTCTGGTTTTTATTCTGTGAAATGAATTTGAAGATGTGTTTATTGGCTACTTTGTAAGTTAATTTATGAAATGAGGTGATGAGGGTTTTGGTGTGAATCCTTTAACAGGTCCTTGCTAATTGACAGAACTTGAACCGTGGGAAAAATGTCTCAAAAACAGCCATCTCTTAGTTCTAACACTCCTGTCATCCCTCCCCCTTTCTCCCTTCGTTGGTGGTCTTAGTTTCTCCAAGGAGACTCTGAGAAGACATAACTTTGTAACTGACTGCAGAGATAAACCCTGCCGTGTTCTCCAACGTCAGCTTTAGTTGCTGAGAAGCGCTTTGGGATGTGTCTTTAAACCCTACTGGTTTTGCTACCCCAGGAGGACACTCTTTCCTCTAGTAGGATTTTGTTAGTGACAATGGTAGTTTTTGTCTTATTTTAATACAGTTGTGTCTCAAATCAAAATGTGTTGAAATCTGAATTTTTGTGAATTGTCCTTTGCTATTAAGTAAACATCAGAGTAGCAGGTGTCTTCCCAAGGAGGGCCCCTACCTGACTGTGATGAGATAACTTGGATAAGTGCGAATGTCCTGTGTGTGCCCTGCAGGCTCCTACTCAAAACGGAATAGTTCATGATGGAGGGGTTTTGGTCTTCTTGAGTTATGGTATTAATCACTGGGGCTGGCTTGGTTGATTTGGAGCCGGTAGTCCCAGACTAGGGGTGGGGAGGAAGAAGCAGGGAGAAGGAAAAGGAGGGAGAGAGAAATGGAGAGATGGAGAAAGAGCATGTGAATAGAAACCTTTCATCATTTCACCTAAACTTCTTTGAAGAAGAAACAGGTGTATGCACTGGGGGCATGATTGTATGACTTATGGTTTGTGCAGAATTGGGTTAGTTTTTATGATTTTTGTCAAGTGCCCAAAAAAATTGCCCAAGGGAATTCCACCCAAGTCTCCCCAACCCTATATCATTCCCTAAAAATTTTCAGTATTGCGGCTGGCCCGGTGGCGCAGCAGTTAAGTGCGTACGTTCCGCTTCAGCAGCCCGGGGTTCGCTGGTTCAGATCCTGGGTGCAGACATGGCACCACTTGGCAAAAAGCTATGCTGTGGTAGGCGTCCCACGTATAAAGTAGAGGAAGATGGGCATGGATGTTAGCTCAGGGCCAGTCTTCCTCAGCAAAAAGAGGAGGATTGGCAGTAGGCTCAGGGCTAATCTTCCTCAAAAAAAAAAATTTTTTTTCAGTATTACTTCATAGTTTCTGAAGTAAAATAATTTGCTCCGTATCATCTTTTTGTTTCCTTAAAAATAAATAATAATAAATAATAAACTAGCTGTTTCTTTAAAAATACAAATCTGCCTGCCTTGCTTAAAAATATTTGTACTCTTCTGCTTTTGGGAGTCTATTCTAAAGCAGTAATTCCTAAATAAAGAAAGAGCTTTGCAAACAATGATGAGACACTGTTTATTTAATAAAAAAGCGGAAGCAGTCTGTTTATTAAGGGGAAAGTGGACATTGTGCAGCCAATAAAAATACTTTTTGTGTTTTTGGTGAGGAAGCTTTGCTCTTAGCTAACATCCATTGCCAATATTCCTCTTTTTTTTTTTTTTGCTTGAGGGAGATCAGCCCTGAGCTAACATCTGTGCCAGTCTTCCTCTATTTTGTATATGGATCACCTCCTCAACATGTCTTGATGAGTGGTGTAGGTCCACGCCCAGGATCCAAACCTGTGAACCGGGGCTGCTGAAGTGGAGTCTGCTGGATTTAACCACTACGCCATGGGGCCAGCCCCTAAAAATACATTTTTGATTGCATGAATGGCTCTTTTGTTACTCTCTTCTACTTTCCACTCCAGCCACACTGAATGTTTGCTTTTCTGTGGAAACCATACTTTTTAAAAACAGCTTTATTGAAGTTTAATTGACATATCATAAACTGTACACGTTTAAAGTGTATAACTTGATTAGCTTTGACCTATGTATATACTCATAAAACCGTCACCACAAAAAAGACAAGGGACATGTCCTTTACCCCCAAATTTTCCTCCTGTCCCTTTGTAATCTGTCTTTCCCGCTCCTTTCCTTATCCCCAGGCAACCATTAATCTGCTTTAAGTTATTACAGATTTTCTGGAATTTTTAAATAAACAGAGGCGTACATTATGTACTCATCTTTTTAACAACTTTATTGAGATATAATTTCTATACTATAACACTCCCTGCTTTTAAGTGTACAATTCACTGATTTTAGTAAACATATAGAATTGTACATCATCACCACAATCCAGTTTGTTAACATTTCTATCACCCACCAAAATACCCTTATCCCCATTTGCCCCAAAGTTCCCTTGTGCCGTCCCCACTCCCACCCCCAGCTCCAGGTATCCCCTGCTCTGCTCTCTGTATAATTTGCCTTTTCTGGACTTTTCATGCAATGCGCAGTCTTTTGTGTCTAGCTCCTTTTACTTAGCGTGTTTGGATGTTCTTCCTTGTTGAGCATGTGTCAGTAGCTGGTTCCTTTTAATTGATGATTTAGTTTTGGTTTTCGGCATATGAATATTCAGTTGTGGTAGCACACATTTTTTCCATCCTTTCTCCACTGAATTGCTTTTCACCTTTTTTGAAAAGCAGTCAACCATATGTTTATGAATCTATTTCTGGGCTCTGGTTCTGTTGATTTATTTGTTTATATTGATATCAACACCACACTGTTGTGGTAACTATAACTTTGTAATAAGTCTTTAAATCAGATGTAAATCTTACAACTTTGTTCTTTGTCATCAAAATTGTTTTGGCTGCTCTAGGCCCTTTATATTTCCATATAAATTTTAGAATCAACTTGTCAATTTCTTTTTAAAAAGCCTTCTGGGATTTTGATTGAGATTATATTGGGGCTATAGATCAATTTGGAGAAAATTGATAGCCTAATAATAATAGTGAGTCTACTGATCCATGAACACAGTATGTCTTTTCATTTTTGTCTTTAATTTCTCTCAGCAATATGTTGTAGTTTTCAGGGTACAGATTTTGCATATCTTCTGTCAGATTTATCCATAAGTATTTCATACTTTTGATGCTATTATATATTGATATTTTTAAAAATTCAATTTCTGTTTGTTGGTAGTGTATAGAAATACAGTTATTTTTTTGTATGTTGATCTTGTATCCTGAAACCTTGCCAAAGTCACTTATTCATTCTGGTAGCTTTTTTGTAGATTTCGTAGGATTTTTCCATATATGTAATCACATCGTCTGTAAATAAAGACCATTTTACTTCCTCTTGTCCAATCTGGATGTCTTTTATTTCTTTTTCTTGCCTATTGCTCTGGCTAGAACCTCTAATACAATATTGAATACAAGTGGTGCAAGTGTGCATCCCTATCATATTCTTGATCTTAGGGGGAAATGAGTCTTTCACCATTAAGTATGAGTTAGCTGTAGGTCTTTTGAAGATAGCTTTTATCAGATGGAGGAAGTTCCTTTCTTTTCCTAGTTTGATGTGAATTTGTGTCAGAATACATGTTGGATGTTATCAAATGCTTTTTGTATGTCTATAGAGATGATCATATGACGTTTGTTTTTTTAGTGTGTTAATATAGTGGATAACTTGATTGATTTTGAGTGTTAAACCAACTTTGCATTCCTGGGATAAACCCCACTTAGTTATGATGTATTATCCTTTTTATATATTTTTATATTTGGTTTACTAAAGCTCTGTTATGTTTTTTTGCAACTGTGTTCGTGAAGGAATATTAGCCTGTCATTTTCTTTTCTTGTAATATCTTTGGACTTTGATGTCAGAGTAATGCTGGCCTTATAGAATGAGTTGAGAAATGTTTACTTTTCTTTAATTTCCTGGAAGAGTTTGCATAGAATTGGTACTATTTATTCCTTAAATGGTCAGTATAATTTCCTGGAAGCCATCTGGGCCTGGAGTTCTTTTAGGAAAGTTTTGAACTACAAATTCAATTTATATAATAAATATATAGCTATTTAGTTTATCTATAATAACTCTTCTTGAGTGATCTTTGGCAGATTGTGTCTTTCAAGGAATTTGTGCGTTTTATCCCAGTAGTCAAATTTATTGTCATAAAGTTGTTCACAATATTCCCTTATTGCCCCCTTAATATCTGTAGAATGTGTAGTCATGTTACCTCTCTCATTCCTGGTATTGGTAATTTGTGTTCTCTCCTCGTCTCTCCCTCCCACTTTCCTTCCTTCCATTCCCTCCCTCCTTCTCCTTCTTTCTCCGCCTGATCAGACTGGCTAGATTTCCTCAAAGACAGTCATTGGTTTCATTCATTTTTCTCTGTTGTTTTTCTAGTTTGTTGATTTCTGCTCTAATCTTTATTATTTGATTTCTCCTTCTTAATTTGGAATTCTTTTGTTCTTCTTTTTCTAGTTTCTTAAAGTGTAATCTAAAGTCATTGATTTGAGACTTCCTTCTTTTCTAACATAGGCATTTAGTGCTATAAATTTCCCCATGTACTGTTTTAGCTGCATCCAACAAATTTTGATATTTTGTATTTACAGTTTCATTCAGTTCAAAATATTTTTAAATTTTCCTTTTGACTTCTCCTTTGACCCATGGGTTATTTAGAAGTATGCTCTGTAGTTTCCAAATATTTGGAGGGATTTTCCAGATATTCTTTTATTATTGATTGGTAATTTGATGCCATTTTAGCCAGTGAACATTGTATGACTTGAATTCTTTTAAATTTATTGAGACTTGCTTTATGGCTCAGAATATAGTCTACTCTGGTAAATGTTCGATGTGCACTTGAAAAGAATATGTATCCTATTATTGTTGGGTGAGTGTTTTATAAATGTCAAATTGATTAATGTTGGTCAGACCTTCTATATCCTGACTTATTTTCTATTAATTTCTATCAGTTCTTTAGAGAGGTGATGAAATATGACACTATGTTTGTACATATATCTATTTCTCCTTACTGTTAGATTAGCTTTTGCTTCAGGTACTTTGAAGTTCTATTATTAGATGCATAGGTGTTTAGGTTTGTTATTGCTTCTTGATGAATTGACCCCTGTGTCATCATAAGTTTATCTTCTTTATCTCTGGCAATATTCTTTGCCCTGAAATTTGTTTTGTCAGGCTTTCTTTTGGTTAGTATTAGCATAATACATGTTTTTACATCCTTTTACCTTTAACCTATTTGTGTCTTTATGTTTAAAGTGGATTTTTTATAGACTGCATATAGCTGGATTTTGTTTTTTATCCAGTCTGACCATCGCTGCCAATTAATTGGAGTGTTTAGACCATTTAATGTCATTTTTGATGTGATTGGATTCGAATCTACCAACTTAGTATTTATTTGCTGTTTGTCTCATGTGTTCTTTGTTCATTTTATCCTTATTTTTAAGCTTTCCTTTGAATTAGTTGAGTATTTGTTATTTCCATTTTACCTCCTAATGTTGACTCATTAGTTGTGGTGGGCAGAGTGATGGCCCCTCCCAAGGATGTCAATGCCCTCATCCCAGGAACCTGTGCATAGGTTATGTTACATGGCAAAGAGGAATTAGCGTTGCAGATGGGATTAAGGTTGTTAGACAACGGCTCTTAAAATAGGGAGATTATGCTGCATTTTCTGGGCAGGCCCAATTTAATTACAATAGTCCTTAAAAGTGGAAGAGGAAGACGTAACTATGGAAGAAAGCCAGAGAGAGATGTAACATTGCTTGCTTTGAAAATGGAGGAAGGAGACAATGAGCCAAGGAAGCTGGGTGCCTCTAGAAACTGGAAAAGGCAAGGAAACGGATCCTCTCCTACAGCATCCAAAAAGGAACAGAGCTGTGCCAGCCCCTTGATTTTAGCCCATTGAGATCTGAGTTGGATTTCTATCCTACAGAACTGTAAGATAATAAATTTGTATGGTTTAAGCTGCTAAGTGTGTGGTAATTTTTTACAGCAGCAGTAAAAAAATTAATGCATAATTATAATTCTTTGTTATATAGTTTTGCTGGTTGCTATAGAGTTTGTAGTATACATCTTTAGCTTATCAACGACTACCTTCAAATGATATTTTACTGGTTCGTGTATAGTATAAGCACCTTACAAGAGTATGCTTCCATTTTCTCTTCTGGCCTTTATGCTATTGTTGTCATACATTTTACTTCGACATATGTTGTAAACTCCACAGTATATTGTTATTATTTTTGCTTTAAAGAGTCAGTTATCTCTTAATGAGATTTAAATAATAAGAAAAAATATATACTCAGTTAGTTGCTGTTTTTAGTGCTCTTCATTACTTTGTGTAGATCCAGGTTTCCGTCTGATATGATCTTTCTTTGTCTTGAAGGACTTCCTTTATCATTTCTTGTAGTGTAAGTTTGTAGTGATGAATTCTTTCAACTTTTGTAGGTCTGAAAAGTCCGTATTTCACCTTTATCTTTAAAAAACCCTTTCACTGTTTAAGTAAATCTAAATCGGCAGGCTTGGGTTTTTTTATTTCTTTGCTTTCAATTCTTTAAAGGTATTGTGGCAACATCTGGTAGCTTGCATTGTTTCTGTTGAGAAATCTGCTGTAATTTTTATATTTGTTCTTCTATACATAATGTGGCTTTTTTCTCTGGCTACTTTTAAAATTTTCTCTTTATCGCTGTTTTAAGCAATTTGATTATGTTATTTATAGGTGTAGTTTTCTTTATGTTTCTTGTGTTTGGAGCTTGTTGAACTTCTCAAATCTGGGTTCAAATGTGGGTTTCTAGTTTTCATCTAATTTGGAAATTATTGACCATTATTTCTTCAAAAATTTTCTGTCCCCTCTTCCTTTGAGAACTCCAATTAGGAACGTATTTGGCCACTTGAATTTGTTCTACAGTTTGCTGATGCTCTGTTCATTTCTTTTCAGTCTTTTTTCTCTGTGTGTTTTATTTTGAATAGTTTCTATTGATATATCTTAAAGTTAACTAATCTTTTCTTCTGCGTTGTCTACTCTGCCATTAAATCTCTACAGGGTATTTTTCATCTTAGATATTGTAGTATTCATCTTCCAGAAGCTTGAGTTGGGTTTTTTTTTTTTTCAATCTTCTACGTCTCTACTTAATATATGCAATCTTCCTGTAGCTTCTTGAGCATATGGAATACAATCATAATAATTATTTTAATATCCTCATCTACCAGTTCTGTCATCTATGTTATTTCTGGATTAGTTTTAATTAATTGATATTTTTCCTCCTTACAGGATTTATTTTCTTGCTTCTTTGCATGTCTGGTAATGTTTGATTGGGTACCAGGTATTTTCCTAGTTGAGTTCTGGATACTTTTGTATCACTATAAGTATTCTTGAGCTTTATTCTGGGATGTAGTTAAATTATTTGAAAACAATTTAATCCTTTTGAGTCTTACTTTTAAGCTTTGTTATGTGGGCCCAGAGCTGCATTGAATCTGGCATTAATTTTTCCCCACTGCTGAGGCAAGACCTTTATTAGTACTCTTAACTGATGTCCCATGAATTATGAAGTTTCCATTCTGGCTTTTTGGAATAGGTATTATTCCTAGCCCATGTGAACTCTGGGTACTGTCCCTTGTAATCCTTTGGGTAGTTCTTTCTCTGACCTTGAGTAGTTTCCACACATGCATGAGATGATCAGTACTCAGTTGAATACTTTAGAGCATCCTCTGCAGATTTTCAGAATTCTGTCTCTGTGCAGCTCTCTTCTCTCCCATACTTTTAGTTACATTTCTTCAACTCAGGGGTACTGCCAGTTTCTGCCTGGATTTTCTCTTCCTGTGCTGTGGCCTAGAAATTTCTCTAGACAGTAAGTTGGGGCACTCTTAGGATTCATCTAGTTTTTTTTCTCTTAGGGATTGCTTTTTTTCATTACCCAATGTCCAGTGTCTTAAGTGTTGTTGTTTCATATATTTTGTCTGTTTTTTCAATTGTTTCAGATGGGAGGATAAAAATCTGGTCCCTATTACTTCATCTTGACCAGAAGCAAAAGTCCACCATGTTTTGTGTCTTTTTCTTTTTTTAAACCTTTTGGCATTTACCTGCCTAACTACTACATGTTCTTTGAGACTCGCCCCAGGCTTTACTTCTTCTAGGAATCCTTCTCTGGTATCCACTTACCCAGATAGGGCCCAGATGCTCTCCTAAATGTTTGTGCAATAGCCTAAGCTTTATAATCGTCTCAGACAGAAGTCTGAGAATATGATGCTTATTGTTCAAATTCATTCCTTCCATATATGTCCTTGATCTTGTCCCCTTGCATCTTTAGTTACTCTTACATTGCTCTCTTTTCCTTTTCATCTCAAAATTTCTGAGGTAGCCTACACTTGCTTTCGCTTTTTCATTCACTTGTATTTAATCCTCAGCCCCGTGGAATTTGGTTTCCAAGCTGCTCTTGCCAGGGTCACCTGTAACCTGACACTTGCCGAGTGTAGTGTATTCTTTTGAGTCCTTATCTGATTAGATCTCTCTGCATTATTTCATATTGGTTGCAATTGTCCTTTCTTTCTTGTTATAGCACACTTTCCTGATTCTTTTCCTTCTATTTGACCATTCCTTCTTAGTCAGTTTTGTGGGTCATTTTGTCTGCTCACATCTTAACCCTTAGTATTCCCAAGTATTCTATTTTCAAGGCTCTGTTTCCTTTACTTACATGCTCTTCTTGGGCAAGCTCATTTACTCCCATGGCTTCACTACTATCTTTGGGAACTTAATTCCAAGTGTGGGTCTCTATTTGAATTTCCCAGAGGTACTTCAGATTCAATATGTCTAAACCATAACTTGCCTGTTATTTTCTTAAAGCTGCTCCTTTAGTTTTTTGATACCACTATAGTTAGTCCCTTACTCAAGCTAGAAACATGGAGTCATCTTAGCTTCTTTTCCCCAAGCCCCAGATACATCTCAGCTTCAGAAATATTAGATCCTTAATATTTTAAAATCTGTCCCATAGGGGGAATTTCCAGTAATGGTGGGAGAGTAAAGTGCTCTCCTGAACCCTCCCACAGAAAATAATTATAAAATATGTAAAAAATGTATTTAAAGAAACTGGAAAGGATCCAAAAGCAGACAGAACCTAGAGGAGAGTTTACTTTTGAAAAACAGCAACTAAAAGTGATAAAAATTGTGAGTTTGCAGCTTTGAAAAATTTGCCTGAGGGTATTCATCAATCCCTAAAGTAGAGGAAGGTGGCAGAGAAAAACCTCAGCCTTACTTTCTTATGGTGGCAAAGAACAGAGTTCAGAATAGAAAAATTATGTAGATATTTGAGGGGAAGTGCCTTTGAAAGTAAGAAAATCACAGAAGAGAGTGAAACTCATAACCTGACTATAAAATCTACTAAAATCCCTGGCTGAACCGCTCAACTACACTGTTCCCAACCATGTGTATCTCAGGTGGCAGAAATCTGAAGTCTTATTGACTTGAGCTGTCAGAGGACAGAGTCTAGGGCTGAAAAATTGGGGAGTGATCTCCAGAAGTAAAGAAAGCACAGTGAGAGCAGGCCCCAAATCTGAGTATAATCTGTGGCCAAGTTCTTGGCCAGTTATTAGATTACCCAAGAAGACCTGCAGGGGACCAGGCTAAAAAAGTAGCTGCAAGAATTACACAGAGGTATCAGTTGCTGCACATTGCAGGGGAAGCAAAGTCTAAAGTTTAAGTCCAGATAAGTTACTTGCCTATTAGGAATAAAACCCCCAAACAATCACAATCCCAAGGAAAACAAAGTAGAATCCAGAGTTACTACAACTGGTAGCTAGAATGTCCAGTATTCAAACAAAATTACTAGACATGCAAAGGAATAGGAAAGAGTACTCATACTCAGAAAAAAGCAGTCAATAGAAACTGACTCCAGCTTGACTCAGATGTTGGAGTTAGTAGTCAAAGACTTCAAAGTATGTTCAGAGAACTAAAGGAAATTAAAGGGAAATGGTTTTAGTGAGTGAACAGTTAAGGAATTTCAAAAGAGAAATGTAAGCAATTTTAAAAATGGGAAAATGGAAAGAAGAGAACTTCCACTTATGGTATCATAAAGGGGTACATAATTTTCTCATTGTAAAAAACAAGTATAAAACTGGACAACATTGTCGAAACCAAATATTTCAGGCCATTAGAAATATAATGGAGGCAGAGGCAAAGTGAGAAGCATTTATTCTTGAAAAGCTGGTAATGCTTTGAGCAAGTACAGTGGGAGTCTGTAGTCTGCTTCCTGGGGCCTAGCCATCTGTCCCTACCTCCATCACCGCAGCTCAGGTGACAAGAAATGTAGTTTTACCAGTGTGTGGCTGGACATGAAAACTAGTAACTTTTCTGCCAGAGGGGTTGGACTTAATTTGGGACAGAGGGTGAAAACGCACAACTAAAAGTGGCAAACTTGATTGGGAATTAATAGAGAGAATCCACAGCTTTTCTAGCCCGAGGTTGCAATGCCAGTTGGGGTAAGTGGTGGACCTGCTGGAAACTTAATAGGAAGATCCTGAAAATAAGAAAGCCATAGAAGGGCTGAGATAAGCTCTACAGATGACTGAGAAACTACCTGCACATGCAAGAGAGACCCAAGAGAGGCTGGTAAAAAGTAAAAGTCAAGGGAGACTTGAGGATTGGCTGCTACTTTGAATGCAGTTCCCCAAGCAACACACGGATGGATTGGCAGAGGTGAAGCTTTATGGGCTCGAAGTATTTGAGTGACCGCTGGCCAAATTATTGGCTGACTGCCAAACTATGCAGATACAGGTGTGATGCCTAGGAAGCTGGGCTAAAATAAAAACTGGAATAAAAAAAAACTGAGCAGAGATATCAATGGCAACATACTGTGGGGGCGTCAGATTCTGTAGTTTAAGTACAGGGAAGTTACTAAAAATAACCAGCAGCCCATCAGAAAAATAAAACAGAATCCAGAGTTCCTGCAATATATTATTTAAAATTTCCAGTTTTCAACCAGATGTTATGAGACATGCAAAAAAGAATCAAGAAAATGTGACCCACACTGAGAGAAAAAAAGTGATCAATAGAACTGAATTCTGAGTGGACTCAGCTGTCAGATTTAGCAAAGACTTCAATGCAGCTATTAAAAATGTGCTCAAGAGCCAGACCTGATGGCCTAGTGGTTGAAGTTCTATGCTGTCCACTTTGGTGGCCCAGGTTCATTTTCTGGTCGCAGAACCACACCAGTTGTCTGTCAGTTGCCATGCTGTGGTGGCAGCTCACATAGAAGAACTAGAAGGACTTACAACTAGGATATACAATCATGTTTGGGGCTTTGGGGAGAAGGAAAAAGAAAGAGGAAGGATTGGCAACAGATATTAACTCAGGGTGAAACTTCCCCTGCCAAAAAAAAAGTGCTTAAAAATTAAAGGAATCTATGTTTAAAGATTTCAAGGAAAATGTGATGACAATTACTCAACAAATATCAGCTCTAACTGCTTTTATTCAACATTGTGCTGGAGATCCTAGCCAATGTGATAACGCAAAAAAAGAGATTAAAGGAATACAGATTGGAAATGAAGAAGCAAAACTGCCTTTATTCACAGAAGATATAATCATGTACCTAGAAAATTCCAAGGAATGCACGTAAAAGCAACTGGTTAAGTGAATTTGGCAAGCTTGCAGGATATAAGATCAATATTCAAAGATCAATTGTGTTTATATATTAGCAATGAATAATTGGGAATTGCAGTTTTAAAAACTGTATTATAGCACCCAAAAACATGAAATACTTAGGGATAAATTTAACAAAATATTTGCACATATACTGAGCTATATATTGAAAACTATAAAACACTGCTGAGAGAAATTAAAGAACTAAGTAAATGGAGAGATATACCATTAAAATGGATTGAATAGTGTCCCCTCCAAAATCGTGTCCCCCCGGAACCTCAGTATATGACCTTATTTGGGGAGAGGATCTTTGTCGATGTAGTTAAGGATCTTGAAATGAAATTATCCTGTATTTAGGGTGGGCCCTAAATCCAATTGCTGGTGTCTTTACAAGAAGAAGGAGAGGGAGATTTAGAGACACAAGGAAGAAGGCCATATGAAGATGGAGACAGAGATTGGAGTTATGTTAACAGCCACAAGCCAAGGATGCTAAGAGCCTCTGGGAGCTCTAAGAGGATTCTCCTCGAAAGCCTTCAGAGGGCCTGTGCCAGTGCTTTGATTGTGGACTGCTGGCCCCAGTGCTGTGAGAGAACAAATTTCTGTTGTTTTAAGCCACCGAGTTTGTGGTAGTTCGTCATGGCAGCCCTAGGAAACCAATATAGCCATGTTCATGGATTGGGACTTAGAACGATCAAAATGATTTTGAAAATGAACAACCACGTTGGAGGACTTAAACTATCTAACTTTTAAGACTTATTATAAAGCTGCATTAAAGCAGTGGTATTGGCATAAAGATAGACTACATCAGTGAAACAGAATAGAGTCCAGAAATAGAACCACACAAATATGGTCAATTGATGTACCAAGGCAATTCGGTGGGGAAAGGATAACTCTTTTCAATAAATGGTGCTGGAACAGTTGTTTAGTGATATGGAAGAACATGAACCTTGACCCTTACCTCACACCGTACAGAAAAGTTAGCTCAGAATGGATCATAGACCTAAATTTATGAGTTAAAACTATAAAACTTGTAGAAGAAAACACAGGAGAACATTTTTGAGATCTTGTCAGTAAGTAAATAAATAAGTCATTAAAAGCATGAGCCATAAAAGAAAAAATTGATAAATTGGAGCTCATCAAAATTACAAACTTTTGCTATTTAAAAGACACCATTAAGGAAAATGAGAAGGCAAGCCACATATATTTGCAAAGTACCCAACAAAGGACTTGTTTCTAGAATATATAAAGAGCTCTTGTAACTTAATTAGAAAACTAATAACAAAGCAAAGATTTGAACAGATAGCCCACCAAAGAAGATATACAAATGCACAATAAGTATATGAAAAGATGCTCAACATCATTAATCATTATGAAAATGCAAATTAAAACCACAATAAGATGCTACTGCACACCTCGATAATGGCTCAAATTAAAAAGACTTCCCACACCAAATTCTGGCAAGGTTGGAGAACACCTGGAATGCTCACACTGGTGGTGGGACTGTACAGTGGCACAGGACTTTACAAAATGGCCTAGCAGTTTTTTAAAAAGTTAAAAGTACATCTTCCATATGACCAGGCTTTCTACTTGTAGATATTTACCCAAGGGAAATAAAAGGATACGTCCATACAAAGACTTATAGAGGAACATTTCTAGCAACTCAATTTGTCATAGCCAAAAACTGGAATCAACCCATAGGTCCAAATTGTGGTATATTCATACAATAGAATATTACTCAGCAATCATAAGGAAAGAACTATTGATATCCACAGCAACATGGATGAATAGTAAAATAATTTTGCTGAGTGAAAGAAGCCAGACCAGAAAAAATTACATACAGTTTTTTGGATTCAATTTATGTAAAATTCTAGAAAATGCAAACAATGAAACTATGATGATAGGAAGCAGAGCAATGATTGCTTAAGGATGTTGGTGGGGAGAAAGGATTATAAAGGAACATGAGGAATCTTTGGAACTGATGGATATGTTCATTGTCTTGATTGAGGTGATAGTTTCATAGGTATACACATGTCAAAATTTATCAAATCCTACACTTTAAATATGTTAAGTTTATTATATGTCAATTATACCTGAATAAAGTTGTAAAAAAAACCGACAAAGATTTGAATAAACTTCATCAAAGAAAATATGTGACTGGCAAATAAACACATGAAAAGATGTTCAGCCTCATTAGTCATCAGGAAAATGCAAATTAAATCACAGTCAGATATCATCAGAATGATAAAAAGTAAAAAGACCAAGAATACAAAGTATTGAAGAAGTTGTGGAGCTACTGGAACTCTCATATATTGCTGGTGGAAATGCAAAATGGTGCAGCCACTTTGGACCAAACAGTCCACAGTTTCTTATAAAGTTAAACATACACTTGTGTGTAACCAGCAATTCTCCTTCTAAGTATTTACCCAAGATAAATTGAAACATATATTTACAGAAACATTTGTATTCAAACACTTATAGCAGCTTTATTTATAAGAGCTGAAAACTGAAAACAACTTAAATCTCCATCAATAGATGAATGGATAAATAAATTTTGGTATATCTCTGTAATGATATACTACTCGGTAATAAAAAGGAATGAACTACTGATACACACAATAGCATGGATGAATCTTAAAAGCATTTTTTATGTTTTATGTTGAGTGAAAGAAGCCGGAAACAAAAATACTACGTATATGACCCTTTTATAAGAAAACCCAAACTAATTAATGGTGACAGAAAACAAATCAGTGGTTGCCTAAGCCTGAGGGTGGAGGCAGGAATTTACTGCAAAGGAGTGTGAACCAGCTTTTGGGGCTTATAGAAATGTTCTCTCTCTTGATTGTAGTTACATGGGTGTATACATTTGTCAAAACTCTTTGACCTATACACTTCAAATGTGTGCAATTTATTTTATGTAATTTCACTTCAGTTAAGTTCTTTAAAAAAATCCATACTGCTATCCTTGTTTAGCCATGCATCATTTCTCGTTTGGATAAATAGAATACCCTCCTAAGTGGTATTTCTGCTGTTGTCTTATTTCTTCAAACCCATACACTATGCAGCAACCTGAATGATCCATTTAAGACAGAAACTTGACCTTGTCCCTTCCTGCATACAACCTTTTAATTGCTAGCAATTACCTGGTTCCTTAAAGTAGCATATAACGTATTCTTTTTTTGAGGAAGATTAGCCCTGAGCTAGCATCTGCTGCCAATCCTCCTCTTTTCGCTGAGGAAGACTGGCCCTGAACTAACATAAGTGCCCATCTTTGTCTACCTTATAGATGGGACGCCTGCCACAGCATGGCTTGCCAAGTGGTACCGTGTCCGCACCGGGATTGGAACCGGCAAATCCCGGGCCGCTGAAGCAGAACATGCGAACTTAACCACTGCGCCACCGGGCCGGCCCCTATAATGTGTTCTTTAGTCTGCCCCTTGACTGTCTTTCCAGCTCATATTCCATTACTTCCTGCTTCTCACTTTGCTTATGACTCTCAGTTCCCGACACACGCCATGTTAACCTCATTTCTTGTGCCTATATTCATCTTTCCTCTCAGCCCTTTGTTTACCCTTTAAAATTCAGCTCAAGACTCTCTTCCTCCAGGAAGCCTTTATTTATTTAAACAATCCTTCTTCAGTTGCTCCCTCTCTCCAAAGAGAGGAGTTAAGTACCCTAAGATTGTGTTCCTTTGGTTCATCATAACTTTTATAGTTATATTTACCGTTTGGCTTATTGTGTTTTCAGTTCTCTCCCTCTAGATTGTGTACTGGTGGTTGAGCCCAGTGATTATGTTTTTTTTTAAATATTTTGGATCCACAAGACCTGTTCCATAATAAGTGCTCAATAAGTATTTGTAGAAAGATTAAATATAAATGTCAAGTGAGAAAAGAAGATAAAAGTATACATAGTATAATTATTACTATTTTGTTTTAAGCAAAACTCTTTGTAAAGACAAAAAGATTGGGAAGATTTATATTAACATTTTAACATGAGTTTGGGTGGTGAAATTAGTTTCTTTAGTATTTTTGACAGTTTTGCATTTTTAAAAAAACATTTAGCATGCAATTATTTCTTGAGACATAACCTAAAAAACTGGCTGTGTAACTTTTGCCTACTCAAATGAACTTTTGCATTTTTTTAGGTCCACAAGGCAGTCACAATTTCCAATCCCTTAACCATAGACCTGACTGCAGAGATTGCTGGTTGGTCAAAGAATGTATCAGTCCAACCTGAGACATCAGAGGATCCCGGCACCACGCCTAGTACTCAGCAAGTAAAAAGCCCGGGGAAAATCCACATTGCTAGCCCTCTGCCTATGGCTCCCTCCTACAGTTATGCTACCCCCAGCCCCCAGGCCTCTTTCCAGAGCACCTCAGCACCATACCCAGGTGAGGCCCTTTGATTCTGCCCTGGGAGATAGGATGGGAACCTAGAGCATTTGATCAAAGTGTTCTCTTTTAGTGGAAAGAAAGGAGGGAGACATGACTTTTGAATACTGTAGGTTAGAGAAAAAATAACCCTGTCCCTGTAATCGTAGGACCTAGGGCTCTCAATCCTTTTCTCAACAGGCTCCAGCCTATGGGAATTTGTGAGGCTCATTTTCCCAGAGCCAGATTCCACTGTGCCTGGAACTTAAAGGCACAGGATTCAAATAAGTAATGTTCAAGGAATCAAGCCAACGGAGGCTACTGGGAAAAAAGAGTTGGATCTGAAAGGCTGATTGTAGGTCAGGTATTTATCTCTCTGATTTTCACAGCATCTTTATTTTTAAAGTAACCCATAGGAAGGAGAGTTATACATAAAGTGTTGCCTTAACAACAAGTCTGCGCATCACGGGTGCTGTTCTAAGGAGTTAGGAGGAAATAGTTAATCAAGGAAACCAAGTTGATCTTTATCCCCTGAAAAAGTCAACAGGGTGAAGCAAAGCCAGTGAAAACAAAATTTTGCCAACTTTTAATTTCCTAGAGTCTCCTTTGGTGGTACTATAACATGAAATTTTAGGGCTTCAATCCTGAGGCACCAAAGTAATTTTTGTATTCAGACAGAATTTCTGTAAGTTTTGGTGTAATTGTGAAGAGTTTGAGTTGCTCTGTATTTTTGTCCATTATACAATCTCTGAGTATCATAGTTTCTTTCTTTTGAAAATCACTTCAGAGAATTCTAATTCCACTTTCTGGAGTGTCTAAATGCTGAAGCTTCCATAAAGGATGGTTTCATTTCTCCCCAAGTGCAATGTTCCCAAGCAGACAGACACATCTCAAATTTCATATTTTTCTAGGAAGCCCTTCTCACCTCCCAGTCTTGAATTATGGCTGGACCAGCCAGTTGTTTGCTTTAAGCTCTTCTAGTCCCTAGGTCTCATACCAAATGAACAATTATTGTCAGAGAAAGAAGATTTATATAATCAGTGGTTCTCAACAACCTGCAAACATTTTTGGTTGTTATAACTATGGAGGAGGGGTGCTACTGGCATCTAGTGGGTAGAGGCCAGGGATACTGCTAAACGTCTTACTGTACGCAGAACAGTTCCCCTACAACAAAGAATAATCTGGTCCAAAATGTCAATGGTGCCGTGGTTGAGAAACTCTGATATACCTGAGATAGCTAGTGAATAGTATAAAGATAGTATATAGCTATTTGCTAATGTGGGTGTTCCAAAAATGCTAAAGTAGATCAGTTTGAACTGAAATGATCTGGGAAGATTTCTTGGAGAGAAGACTGGCTTTAAGCTAGAAACAAAGCACTGTATTTGGAATAAAGAAAGGCAGGTAAACACTCCAATTGAAGGAAATAGCTTTTACCAAGTCCTCAAGAGTAGACCATGGCTTCTATGGGGTACAAGAGGGAAGATTAATATAACTAGAGGCAGAACTGGGTAGGAAGGGTGAGATGGTGTGATCAGATGATAGTGGTTCTCTAATGCCAGGTTAGGAGTTTGGTCTTTAACATGGTGTGGGAGTCAGGGTCTTAAGTAGGACAGTAACATGATAAGTGGGTATTTTAGAAAAATTAATGGTGATGCGTGTTTTAGGAAGACAGAATGGATTAGAGTGGGGAGAGCTAGCAGAGGGAAGACCAATTAAGATTCTTGGAGTAATCTAAGTCTATGGTTATGGAAACTGGAATGGAAAGAAATTAAGGTTGGCCTTGTGACGTGACACTTGTCTTTCCTTCTAAGAACTGTATATATGTATTTTATTAGCAAGTTATTTATCAGCATAAAGGTGATCCTTGAAACAGAATTGAACTCTGTGGAAAGTAGTTTAGGAGGGCTTAGGAACAGACCATAGTTAAAATACAGTAGAGAAAAACTCAAAGAGAAAGGAAGAAAAGTAGAATAATATGGCGTCATGCTAACCAAGAGTTTTAAGATGGAGCTAGTCAGCAGAATGAGATGCCACAGAGGTGAAGGATGAGGGTGAGAAGCAGCTATTTAATTTACTAAGAAGCAGTTCGTTGATGACCCCCAAAGATTCTTTTCAATGGAAAAGTGGGGGCAGAATCAAATTTCAGGGATTAGAGAGGATAAATAATGAGGAAATAAAGGCAGTGGCTGAATATTGTTCATAAAAGAAATTTGACCACAAAAGGAAGGAGGGGAATGAGATGGTCTGGGTCTAATTTCTTATCTCTTGTATATTTTCCTTGTTTCAGTTATAAAGGAACTGGTGGTCTCTGCTGGAGACAGTGTCCAGATAACCCTGCCTAAGAATGAAGTTCAGTTAAATGCATATGTTCTCCAAGAACCGCTTAAAGGTAAAACATTCCCTTACATTTGGGTAACTACTGTTTTAATTTATAATGCTATTTAAATACCTTAACTCATTTACTCACTGCAACAGTCCTGTGAGAATAGGAGATAGCAGGTGCATGCACAAATATTTATGTGATACGAGAGGCAATATACTATAATGTTTGAGATCATAGACTTTTGTTGTCAAGCCTGGATTCAAATCCCAGCTCAGCCAGTCATTAGCTGAATGATTTTAAGCAAATTATTTAACTTCTCTGAGTTTCCATTTCTTTCTCAGTAAAATGAGGATAATAATTCCTACTTCATAAGATTACTTTAAGAGCAAAATGAAATGGTATATAAGGCATCTACGTCAGTGCCTAGCACACAGCTGCTGCTCATTAAATGTAAGTTGTATTATACTCATTTAGAAGAGGAAGAAGCTGAAACAGGTTTGTCTGTTTGTTTTGCCCAAACTAGTAAATAGCAGATGCAGAACTTAGAGAGAAGTTATTCAAGACCGCTGCTAACATAGATTTAAAACTTAAAAAAAAAAAGACAATTCCAGTGTGATATACAAAATTCAAATTTATAAAATATATAAATAGGGAATGATTAATTCATTTTTTAAGAAAACTTTTGTAAGATGAGCATCCCTGTCACCTTTGAAGTATATGTTAATATACCAAAGTTTAACTTATAAGCACATATTTTAGTACCTTAAGACTATCTATGACATGAAGTGAAGCATACTTGGATGCAAAAGGATTGCATTGGGTTTCTGTTACTCTCATTATAAGGTTAGTCAAGTAGAATGCCATACTCCATTCTAAATGGAGTCCTTCCATTTTAGGTACACACATTTCTAATACAGTATTCCTAATTTCTAGGCGTAATAGCAACTAGTATATTTATGCAAAAAGTACTTTAACAGAACTGAAACGCCCTCTCTGTTCTATATTTCTGCCCTCAAATTGAGGTTTTCTTGTCAATTCATTCCACCTTCCTCTAGAGAGCTTTTTCCTTTTCTCCTCTAGTGGTTAGTTAAGGTGAATGGATTCGTTGGCCTTTGAAGACGGAGGTGAGGAAAGAACTGCCTTGAGCTGTGATTGCTTCAACTCTTTTGTGAAAGATATGCTGGGCTCTACTGTATTTTCTTTTCTAATCCCTATTTGCATGTATATTTCAGTAAGTTAATATCACCTTGTAGATCAGTATTTCAAAACACATCAGTTGAGAAACAGATTCTCTTCAACTCTCCTCTTCCCAAGTTCTTCAGCCCTTATCAGATACATGAGATGGATGGTTTCAAACTTTCAAAGTTTGGGGATCATGAGACGGGAGCAGCTCTGCCTGCTCTCCATCCCCCCTCATATCCTGTGACAGCAGCTCTCAGGATCCCTCTTGGGTTCAGAGGCACAGTTTGAAAACCACTAACCTAAATCATTAAAACTAGCATTCTGTCTAACAGACCTATACTCAGTTGTTCTTACCTTTGGGCAAATTTCTGGCTGTAAGGCATAATTCATCCCCTGAGCTTTTCTGTCCTAGGAATATTGTCCTTTTTTGAAATTTGTGTTGCTAGCCTTAGATATTATAAAATTGTCAGTTCCCAGGCTGGTGTGAGTCTGTTTTCTGTGTGGAAAAGAATTTCCAACTATAGTTGGAAGAAATGTCATCTCAGCACCAGTCCTACTGCTGCTGCTGCTTTCCTGCTCCTCACCTAACCTACCTTCCATGGATAGACTGGTGAGAGCTGCCTGGGGCTGACAACTGGCCATAACAAAACTAGTATTTTGGGGAGGAAGGAAGAGTACTCGATCTTATATCTCAAGCTTATGAAATAAAATCGGCCTTAAGATGAAGGCTATCTAAGAATTAGATTCTATGTGTTAACTTTAACTTTTGAACTCATGAAACAAGAAAAAGAATACCATTCTCTTCTAAGTTTGAGGTTTCTTTTTTTCCTTTTATTTTTTCCTTTTGAGTAGTCACTTAAACTAAGCCTTTCTACCAAATCCTACCCTTCCCTAGCCAAGAAATGCATTTTGTTCCCCCCAAAATTAAAACCACTTTTACTGGGGAGGGATTCCGTTAGATAAAGGATTCTATCCTTGCCTTCCCCAGTCATACAGTCTAAGCTACAAATGAGGACCATTTAATGCTTCATTTGATCTTAATTAATTTCAGTGGGGCCTGTTTTAAATGGGCCATCCCTACCATCTTCTGCAGTGTGTTATTTAGCTCAGCAGGAATGAAGTAGCTCTTTTAACTCACCAGGGTGTGATGACCTCAGTGAGACGAGCATTGTGAGCACTCTGTAAAAAGCTATTTTTGAACCATGTTATTTAGAAGTCATTGCCGTGCTTTGTTGCAGGAGAAGTTTTGCAAGAAAATGGCCTTTGTTCCCAATGAGTTCATCTGCAGTGGTTGGTAGGACATGTATCTTCACTGGGATGCCATGAGCATCCCTGGTATTTTGAGGGGGGATTGGCCTTGAGAAGGGTGGGTATGGGGCAGGAATGAGCATCGCTGGGAGAGTGGAAGAAGCCCTGACTGTGGCTGAGTCAGCAGAATCCACTCTTTCAACAGAACATTTGGTTTCCCTAGAGGCTTTAGGGTGAGATCTAAAAAACAAAGGCCTTGTCAAGATTTAGAAGAGGTTTGTTATTGGCAGGCTGTCTGGCTGCCCTCTTTGTGTGTAGGTGTGTGTTTTCATGATTTTTGTAACTGCCCTTTTATAGGAGAAACCTACACCTACGACTGGCAGCTGATTACTCATCCTAAAGACTACAGTGGAGAAATGGAAGGGAAACATTCCCAGATCCTCAAACTATCCAAGGTGAATTTGCCTCCTGTCATTTTCAGGGCTGGGGTAGAGGTGTTGACCATTTCCCAAAATGTATACTGTTGGATTTTTTGTCCACACTTAAGTCGGGAACAATCTTTTGGAACTGAATCCTCCAAAAGTGTGACTGGCTGACATCCAGTATTTGTTAGTATATGATTCTCAGATTTTCATTTATGTTGAGAAGACTGTATAAGCATGGTGGTGATAGCTGAAAATATACCCTAAACAGCTTTTAAGGGTAACATAAGGATTTTAGAATTTGGGAGATAAGCTAGGTTATTTGTGGCCACATGACTGTGTAAATTGGCTCAGTCTTTTTTGGGATTCAGTTTAGTTATTAAGAGCCATAAAAATGTTCATATTCTTTGGCCAAACAATCTCATTCATTCATTCATTCTTTCAACAACAGTTCATTGTATAGTAGTTATGTGGCAGGCATTGGGGACTTACCAGTGAATTAATCACAATCCTAATATTGAAGGACAATAGAGTCTAGTAGGTGACACTGACTGGAAGCAGGTGTTATAACAGAGGATACACTAGGTCAGTGCAGGGAGTCTTGAAGCCCTGAGGAGTTAGAGTAGATTTCTTACAGTTTGCCTAGTTAGGTTGTGAAAGATGACTAACTTACCAGGTAAAGGATAGAGTGATAATACCCTAAGCAGAGGAAGTAATATGACCACTGGGCCAAATATTAGAGAGAAAATGTGGGAAGAAGGGAATTATATGTGGTTCAACTTGACCAGACCCTATGGTATGAGAAGAGCAGTAGCACAAGTAAGTTAGAGAGATGCAAGGGCCAGATTGCACAGAGCATCGTATGGCAGAGTTAGGACTTTGAATCTTATCCGGAGGGAATATAGAGCCTTTGAAAGATTTTAAGCAGGAGAAAGACGTGTTCAGATTTTCACTTTAGAAGGATCACCCTGACTGCAGACCAATGAGGAACGTGTTGAAAAATGTAGGTATGAGATGATAATCGTCTGAGTAAAAAAACTAAATAAATAAAATAAAACTTAAAAACCACCTATTGAGCTCATATCATGTGCCAGACACAGTGCTGTTGTTTTATGCAATTATTTCATTTAATCTTCATAACAACCCCAAACTGTAATGTTAACATCTGTTTTACAAATGACAAAACTAAAAATTGGAAAAATAGAGTGATTTGGTGAAAGTTCACAAAGATATTAAATGGTAGATTTGACCTGGAACTTTCTGTCTCTGATGCGGATGCTTTTAACAACTGTGCTGTGATGAATGGTTAAAAACTAAGGTGAGGGCAGTGTGAATGGAGAGAAGTGAGTGGATTTGAGAAATATAATGGAGGTTGACTTGATTTGACTTGGTGATCAATGAATTGGGTGGAGGTGTTGGGGAAGAGAAGTCTAGGATAATTCTAGCCTTTGGCTTAGGCACCTGCGCGGATGTTGATGTGATTGTGGTGATATTCACTAAAATGAGGAGCACAGAAAGAGAGGAGAGTTGGGGGAGGTTTGCAGATGACTAATTTGTTTTTGGACAGAGTGAGTTTGAGGTACCTGTGAAACACTTGAGTGGAGGTGTCCAGTAAATAGCTGGGGGTGTGAGGGCCCAGAGATCTGTATACAAGTCTTGGGTGGAGAGATAAATTTGCACACCACCCTCAAATAGATGACAGTTGAAGCCATGGTAGTAGATGAGATCATCCAGAGAGCGTGTGTAGAGTGAAGAAATAAACGAGTTGTGATTGGACTCTTGGGGAACACTGTCATTAAAGGTATGAAAGAGAGAGGAAACTGAAAGAAATGAGGAGTGGGCAGAGAAGTGAAATCCAGGGAAGGAGAGCATTGCAGGAAGAAGGAAGTAGTCAAAAACGCTATATGGAGTCAGTTAGCATTTACCCAAAGAAGATAATTCCACAGAAGGAAAAAACCCCATTTGCCTGAAAGATGTTCATCACAGCATTAGTTATAATAGTAAAAATTTGGGAATGACTCAAATATCCAACAACGTGGAATGCTTATGTGAATTATGGCACATTTATTCATGTACTAGTCTGTAGCCATTAAAATGACTACTAAAAAGACTCTTATAATGGGGAAAGTGTTCATGCTAAATGAATGGAAAGAAGAAAAATTAAAAGTTTGATACGCACCTTGATTTTACCTGGGCCCTGAATACCATTGAAATAGGAGTTCCTTAAAGGTAGGGACCTTATCTTACTCATCTCCAAACTCTACGCCTAGGACAATGACTGATATGTACTTGGTTCTCAATAAATGTTTGTTGAACAAATGAACTGTTTAAAACTATTTTTTGCATGTGGTCAAGGATTGGAAAGAAATAAGAGAAATATGATAAATTGATGTGTTAGGACAGTGGGATTGTGGGTGTTTTTTTCTTTTATGTTATGTTTATACAGTTAGTGGAAATCAAGAGGGAAAAATATTTAGATATTTGGGAGCTATTTGATATTTTTACAAAATGTTTTTCTTTGCAGAGATGATTGTTTTAATTTCATAATTCTGTAAAGTTGGATGATTGGGCCCTTAATAGTTCTTCTGCAAAGAAAATGGGAGTACAGAGATATTGAAATCCCTTCTGTTGTTTGAGAGTCAGCTAGTAATAAGATTCACATTAAAAGCTATGTTTTTTTCGTTTATAATTCATTGTTTCATCTCTTCAGCAAGTTTGCTTTCTCCATTTTGGAAACAGTGCAAGAAGAGGAGAGTGCAAGCATCAGCATAGGAAAGTTCAGATATATGTGTTATTTTAAATGTAATCGCTGTTCTTTGTGATTGTCTAAAAGATCTTCTCTCACTTGTGCAGCTCACTCCAGGCCTGTATGAATTCAAAGTGATTGTAGATGGTCAAAATGCCCATGGGGAAGGCTATGTGAATGTGACAGTAAAACCAGGTATGTGTTTCTCAGTCCTGGCCTTGTCTCCATCACTCCCTCAGCAGAATTCCCTAGGAGATGGAGATTTGACTTCAGTCATTCTTTTTTAATTCTCATTCTTTTTTTGTAGTATATTTATTGGGCAATTCCTAGCACAATGTAGTAAAAGGTTAGAGTGGCAAAGTATGTACTTTGGTTCTAGTTGGAACACTTGGCTTGGCGGGGAAATATTAGTCACATGGCCCACAGTGCAGTATGGCCTGAGCAATAGTCTATTTGCCTGAGAACTGGTTCTCCAAGTGGGTCATGCTGAGAGAGGACCATGTGTTGTACTTAAGAGACACAAGAAAGCCAGGACCCTAGGAGAAGCATGTAAAAGGAAAACCAGCCAAGTGGCTGGCTTTTCTGATCTCTTTCCAGAAATGTGGGCCTTTGCACGCAGAATTCCTCATTTAAACCCTGCCAGTCCTCTTTCACCTTGGAAATGAAATTCAGGCTTTCTTTTAAGTGATCCACCATTGGTAGATTACAGCATAATAGCAAGATTTCTTGTTTCGTATTTTCAGATGATTTGGAGTAAGTTGGAAAGTGGCACATACGTTGGCACAAATTCTTAGTACTGTTTTCTGTCTTTGTTGGTAATACATTTTCTTTTCATTCCTTGAACTTTGTAGTCAAGGTAATCTTTTACCTTCTTAAAAATGGGTTTAGCATAAAGACCATTCAATCATTTCTCAAAGAAAAGGCTGCTGGGTATGTAGCTCACAGTCGGGTTGGACCAGAGTGGTTCGTGACCTTCCCATCACTCAGGCCTAGTCACCTCACACACAGTCAGCTCGAGGACGGTTGAGAAATCACCTGTTATCTTTTCAGCACAGTCTGTGTTAAGGGATAGTTTGTTTGCTGAGGCCTTTATTGCACAAAGCTTGCTTGTTGCCCACCTCTAGTCAGCTTGCCCTGAAAGCAATCACTTGCTGCTATAGTGCTTTTCGTAAGCTAGATAGCACATGAACGTTGAAAGAACACACAGGCCATGGTCTTAGGACTAGTCCGGTTTGGAAGAGGCTTTAAACACTCTCAGGTGTCTTATGTTAGAATGGCAACCTGGTCTTGTGACTTTCCCATTTGGCTATGCTTCAACAGTCACTTATGTAATAGAAGCTGCTTTATAATCCACCCAGATGTGGCCCGCTCCTCCTGTAATTTATAAAGCCCCTCTTCCAATTTCTTCTGGGTCATTTTCTTACAGAGCCCCGTAAGAATCGGCCGCCCGTTGCCATTGTGTCACCACAGTTCCAGGAGATCTCTCTGCCAACCACTTCTACAGTCATTGATGGCAGCCGTGAGTACTTGTCCAGCCGTAACGTTCCAGAAGAGCATTCACTGTGTGCTCTCGTAGAAAACTCTGGTAGAAGATTTGGAGCCAGCTATGTCTGCATTCTGTTTAGGCCAGTCTTCTTGACCGTGTTCTAGGAAGACCAACCATCGGAAGCAACTGATCAGGAAGTAAAAACCAGACAGGCTGGATTTACAATCCCCATGTGGCTTGTTTGAAGTAATATTTCTGCTCTGAGATGGTTAAAAAAGCAAGTGGCTTTATGCACATATTTAGCATTATTTTAGTTCAAATTTGGTGTTTTTCAAATTTGCTCAGATATAATTGCCATTCCCAGTTATGGAAACAAAGCTCCTTCTATCACAGCAAGATAAGTAACTGAGAGTCTTGACTGAGGACCTCTCACCCAGCCTCACTGGCTAACAAGGTTCGTGTCAGCCTTCTCCTGGAAAGACTCGCAGAATGTACTCTACACCCCTGCCTGGGCTCATTACATCTTACCCTTCAGGATAGTGTCACCTGATGGGTGCCATGAGAGGACTTCTGAGTCTTTGCCTTGGATCCTGACTATGTGTGTGCAGGAGGTTTCAAGCCTCCCATCTCACCAGCACTTGCCTGGTTTCTTCTGAGACATGTTGAGGCCCTGTTACCCTGACTGTCTCGGCACTGACAGTGGGTTTTGGCAGAGGCAGTCACTGCTTTAGCAGAGGGATCTCTAGCAAGGTTAAACATTTCATGTAGATGGTTCTGGCAAGAAGAGGAGGCTAGAAGAATAGCAGGCCAAGAGGAAGGAAAGAGAACAGTAAGAAGCACTTGTGAGAGTACTAGAAATGGTTCTCATAGAGCCATTTTATTTTGTATTTTTGTAGCTTTTTTTTTTTTTAAGGAAGACTAGCCCTGAGCTAACTACTGCCAACCCTCCTCTTTTTGCTGAGGAAGACTGGCCCTGAGCTAACATCCATGCCAATCTTCTTTTCTACTTTATACGTGGGATGCCTACCACAGCATGGCTTTTGCCACGCGGTGCCATGTCCGCAACCGGGATCTGAACCAGCAAACCCTGGGCTGCCGAGAAGCGGAACGTGCATACTTAACTGCTGCGCCGCCAGGCTGGCCCCTTATTTTGTATTTTTGAATAGGTCAAAGTTAAATAATACATAAAGGTATACTGTGAAAAGAATCGCTACCATCCCTGTCTCCCAGCTATCTAGTTTTCCTACAGACGATCAATAGTATTATTTTAGGTATCTTTCCAGTGATAATTCATGCATATATAAGAAAATACATATGCAGTCTTTACGATAACACTGGATACACACTATTGTGTACAGTGCTTGTTTCTATATGTTGGAGAATTTTTCTTGAATCAGTACATGAAATTCTTCTTCATTCTTTTCTCTTTTAATGATTACATGGCCTTCCATTATATGGATGTATAATTTCATTGTATGAATGTATACTTGTTTTCAATCAATCTCCCTTGGTGACCATTTAGATTATTTTTGGTCTTTTACTATTACAAATGATGTTACCATGAATAATCTTGTAAGCATGACATTTAACATACCTGCAGGTATATCTGTAGGATATATTCCTAGAAGAGGAATTGCAGGGGCAAAGATAAATTTTACCAAATTGCTCTTATAGAGGTTGCATCAACTCACACTTCCACCACGACTTATGAGTGAGCCTCTTTCTCCACACTTTTACCCAGATAATGTGTTATGAAACTTTGGTATTTACCAATCTCATAGGTTAAAAAAATGGTTTCTCAAGTGTAGTTTTTATTTGCATTTCTTTTATTTTAAGTGAGGTCGAGTATCTTCTCACATGTTTAAGAATTTTTGATTTTCCTTTTTTTATACAGTAGCATTTTAACCAGAGGTTGCCTGTGTTGCGTCCTTGGAAAACTACGCAGTGGCGTATTCATAGAGAGGCAGAATGACCCAATATTCCTAGGGAAGAAACACCCTGGAGAGAGAGTCTGTAATTTCATGACATTTTCCTAGCTTCAAGTCTCTGGGTAGTTGTCCTGGTTTGTGTAAACTGGATAAATGCTGAGACCCAGTGCTCTCATGTTGTAACTGATGTTTCTTTGTGGTCAAGAAAGCACTGATGATGATAAAATCGTGCAGTACCATTGGGAAGAACTTAAGGGGCCTCTGAGAGAAGAGAAGATTTCTGAAGATACGGCCATATTAAAATTAAGTAAGCTCGTCCCTGGGAACTACACTTTCAGGTAAATTGGGATCCAGCTTCAGGTTTACTATAGGCCTTTTTTTTTTTTTTTTGGTCTTGTGGGTTTTACATTCTTATAGGAATAACTCTGACAGATATCAAATTCACTGTAGAGTTGGTTGATAATACAGCCTGTGATTCTATTGGTTCTCTGAGCCCTATGGTGATTGTGGTCACACGATGATAACATTTTAGGGCAGAGGGCCCTGCTTGGTAGATCAGGATCCACCACAGTTGTTCCTTCTGAAAGCCTTACCTAGCAGATCTCCAAAGTTTTTTTAGGATTTCCGTCATTAAGTGAAAGGGCCCATCTTCCTTTGTCTTTTCTCAGGCAAAATCTGGAAGGAACCTACTCCTAGCTGTCCCTTCTCTTTGGGGAATGCTTCCTCAACTTATGAGATCTCAAAATCTTTACTTTTGATTAGTGGTTTATTTGAATATGATTTGTAGAATCTTTCTCTATTGGAGATTTTTGGAGAACTTGATTGAACGAAAGTCCTTTTGGGAACTAGTGGCGACGTTCTAGAATGTGATTAATGAGAGTGTAAGGCTGAATCTAGAGTAATCCTCCTTATATTTGCATAATTCCTTGTATGTTACAACGAATGTGTCCATGAGTATCATACAAACACCATACGTGCAAGATACTGTCTTCATTTTACATCTGAGGAAATGAGCCTTAGTCTGTTTACTAACTTCTCTGAGGTCATACAGCTAGAACTGAAATGCAGATTCTCTAACCCCCAAGTCAAGGCTTGTTCTGCTCCACTCCGTGACTCCTTGACTTGACCTGTACATATTTTGTTTATGCTTCCTTGCATGCCCTTCTCAATCTTGAGTTCTGCCCATCCTTAAGGACCTGCTCAGTTTTCCACGAGGCTCTCTGAGATCCCTCCATGGAGGACAGGATATGTCTCTCCTCTTGTTGCACTCAGTGCCTCTCTGGGGCACCTGCTGTGGTGCCCCAGCTTATTCATGGGCATCCGTCTTCCCCACTGGGGCTGAGAGGAGTCAGGTCTGACACACCACCAGAGCCACAGCAATGAGTGTCCTAGTGCGACATCTACCAGAATAATAAATACACAAGTTTTGACTTAGCAGCACTCCCATTGACTCCAGACTTCAGGTGAATGAAAAGTAGCTGCCAGGACAAGATTGGAGCCTTCTCACTGGCTTAAAATGAATTTCTAATATAGGAATTTCAACGTTAATGGAATTTAGCCTGAGCCATGTCGATCCTTTTTAAAAATAGTAACAATAATAGCTACTGTTTCATAAACATTTACTCTGTGTTTAGTACTGTTCTGAGCTGTTTGCATGCAGTATCTCATTTAATCCTTGTAACAGGTATTATAATTGCTCTTGTTTGACAGACTAGGAGATTTAGGCACAGAGAGGTTAAGTGACTTGCCCAAGGTCACACAGGCAGTTTGGCTCCATAGTCTGAGCTTTTAACCACAATGTTGGCCTGTAGAGTTTTGGGTGGATGGGGTATTGGGAGTGATTCTTTTTCTAAGTCTCAGTCTATGAAATGATGGGATTGGGTTTGATTAACATTAAGGTCCAATCTTGTGTGATTCCACTTGCCTTTTGCTCTCCCTGCTTTTATGTGGCAGTAGCCTCTTTCCCCAGCCCCATGGTCAGCTGCGGTTTCGTTCCAGGATACTTGCATGCAAGCCAGGGACTGCTTGAGGTGAAAGTTGGAGTAATGGGCAGCTGCCATTTGTCTACAAGTAGACAAATGGTTTTGTTCTGGAGTAGGATATGTTAAAAAACAAAAAACTGAAAACAAGGAAACTGGAAAAAGAGAACTTCTCGGATTTTTCTTTTTCAGATGTTTGCTGATTTGCACATGTCTGTGTGTATGATGTTTTTGTGCACTTTTTCTAAAGACTGTAATACCAAAAATGCCTTTCAGACCGTAGGGAAAAGGTGAGATTGTGGGTAAAACCCCACAGATGTCTGGCTCTGTCTGTGGCTGGTGGCGAGATTTAAACAAACGACATGTCTTTTCTATGCTTTTCCTCTTTCTGTCAGCAAAATGGAAGGAGCCCAAACCTCCTTGCTTGCTTATGCTCACATTTTGAGGTGGCAAGAGAAGCTTTAGGCTGTTCAGCTGGAAAGCATCATTTAGGTAAAAGCCTGCTCTTATAAATGAACATTTTTTTTTCTCTTGCAAATCCTATTTCACACTGGCACAAACTGTGGAACTGTTGCGTGGGAGAATGCATTTCCATCTCAGGCTCCTGTCTTACCAGAGCCAGCCCTCCTGGTCCATCCCAGAGGCTGTCTGCCTAGGATGTCCGTTCTTGTGATCTGTACTCAGCCGAAACAGGATGATGGGAGGCAAACCTGCTGCAGACAGAGCTTGCTCTATTTAGCGCAGCGTCCTTGAACCCCACGGGACTAGAGGCCAGGTATCCTCTTGTCTGAAGACTTGGTTTCTGGGCTTTGGGGTCAGAGAACTGGGCTTGCATCTTAGCTCACTGTGTAGCCCTGGGCAGCTTATTTAGCCTCTCTAAGCCTCCTGTAAAGTGAGATCGATGGTATCTACTCTATTAGATTGTTGTGAGGGCCGCATCAGACAGTGCTTCTAAAGACACGCAGGCAGCAGAGCAAAATGGTGCTGGAGACATATTGCCTGGATTCGGATCCTGTCTCTACTCCTTTCAAGCTGTGTGACCTTGGCAAGTTACTTTGGCTCTCTCTGCCTCAGTCTCCTCATAGATGTAAGGAGTAAAATGAGGACGGTACTTTACAGAGCTGTTGTGAGGATTTGATGAGATACAAAGCGCTTGGAACAGTGCCTGGCACAGAGTAAACGCTCAGTCAGTGTTAGCTTCTAGTATGACTGCCAGGAGGAATGGGTAAGAATTGGGTACCAGTTAGTAACCCTACCACCTTGGGATTCCTCAGCCTTGATTTGCAGTCCTCTCGTGTTTATTCCTCTTTCCTTAAGCCCATCTCTGATTGCACAACTCTCTCTGCCCTGATAGTTTGACGGTCGTAGACTCTGATGGAGCTACCAACTCCACCACTGCGAGCCTGACGGTGAACAAAGCTGTGGATTACCCTCCTGTGGCCAACGCTGGACCCAACCAAGTGATCACCCTGCCCCAGAACTCCATCACCCTCTTTGGGAACCAGAGCACTGATGATCATGGCATCACCAGCTATGAGTGGTCGCTCAGCCCAAGCAGCAAAGGGAAAGTGGTGGAGATGCAGGTAGGAGGGGGTAGTTTCTGTCTTTTCTTGCCCAGGGGGCTTAGAGCTGCTGGACTGGGTCACCCATCCAAGGCCTGTTTTTCTCCATTTTAATTACCAAAGTCAGATTTGTGCATAGAATACTTGAATTTTTTAAAAATCCAGAAAGTTTAAGGGGACTTTAATTAACACATTAGCAAAAACCTTTATCTTAAATGTTTAGTATTAGAGGAAAAGGCTAGGTGAGAGATGGTAGTTGTTCTAGATGATTCCAGAGGGTCAAAACTATTTAGAAGCTATAAGGGTGCAAACCTTAGTGAACTCTATTCCAAATTGGAGTCGACTGCCTGACTAGATGGTGAGCATCTTCTCTGTGGAGATATTTAAGAAGAGACTAGATCTGTCACCAGGCAGGTAATGTAAGTAAAGAAAGAAAACTGGATGGGGGCTCTGGCGAACTGGAGAACTTCAGCCCTGACCAAAGGGGTCAGCTGCTCTTCAGGTCCAGCTGGTTGTTGCCACATGGAAGTATGGTCCTAATATTGCTTGATCATCCAGCTTTTCAAGAGAAGACAGAAATCTAGACCTTTATGTGAAATTTTCTAACTTTTAAGACACTACAGGTCAAACAAAATGTCTGCAAGCTGGATTCAGCCCAGAGCCTGCCAGTTTTTACCCACCATTCTAGAGGAAGTTCCTACATTGGAAGTTTGCCTTAAATGATTTATAATGTTCCTTCTGACACTTAAGAGTCTATGTTTCCAGACTTGAGGCATGACGTGAAGCTCACATTTCACCTGGCTTTAGTTTAAGTATCATGTTAGGTTTTGCTGCTGTTGCAGAATCTATACAAACCTCACAAGGGGACAGTGTGGTGTTAGCATCCTGAGTCGCTGCTGTGTTTTATTGAGGTAGCTTTATTAGGATCACTGCGTGGCTTTTGTAGGAAGAACATTGCTTTTAAAATTGTGTTATTTTATTTTATGTTCATGGTCTTCTCTCTGGCTTGGCTCATAGAGACTGATCTTGGTTATCTCTGCACATTTTCCCGTTCTCCCCTCCCTTGTGAGAGCTCTGACTTTATTTGAAGCTGCTGCTGTGTCAGGGAGGGCTGTTCCCTTGAAGGGAGAAACTTTGCAAGATGTTCCACAGGGGCTGATTCAGCATTCTCTAATTCTGCTGAACTGGGAGGTGATAGCCCAACGCCAAGCTGGGTTTAGAAAACTGGGTAAATCATTTCTACCAGAGGAGGACTTACTGTATGATGTTGTGATTCTGGGAGTCTGCTTTTCCACTTGTCTGTTTTTATATATTAGGGTGTTAGAACACCAACCCTGCAGCTCTCTGCCATGCAAGAAGGAGACTACACCTACGAGCTCACAGTGACTGACACAATAGGACAGCAGGCCACTGCTCAAGTGACTGTTATTGTGCAGCCTGGTAAGTTCCAGCCTTGTGGTGCAGCCTCTTCTGTTGGCTGGTCCCTTTAACCTTGGGGAAGAAGAGGGTTTGGGTTCTGAGCTATATGAGGGTAGAAGCAAGAGGCACTGTTCCACGAAGCCCCTGGCAACTTCTGTTGTCCATTCCCTTAGTGCTTTGTTCACAACCAGAGAGAAGGAGTACCTCACAGCCTCAGCTTATGCCCTTGCCCTTGGCTAGTTATCATTCCTTTGAGGGGACCTAGCAGATAGAGGCTCTGCCATCCCGAATCTTACCATGTCCTTTAAGGGCCAGCTTAAAGCCCACTTCTTCAAGAAAGCCCAACTTTATCACTCAAACCCTTTCATTTGAACTCCTGTAGTATTATATTTCATATTCAGCATGGCATTATAACTTCATTATGTTCCGTCATGTTCTTTCAGAATTGTTTTATATGTTTCAGTCTTACATTCTTCATTTGAGCCCCCTGGCTATCCCCATATCTCCCACAGTATCTGACCGTTCTGTGGGCAGAGAGGCAGAATCCTCATGGCTTCCAGAACGTATGTCCCAAATGATTGCTTTCCTTTCCCAACTGGACTGTCTGCTTTTGACTCCAAGGCTCTGTCTTTTAGAAAACAACAAGCCTCCTCAGGCAGATGCAGGCCCAGACAAGGAGCTGACCCTCCCCGTGGACAGCACAACCCTGGATGGCAGCCGAAGCTCAGATGATCAGAAGATTGTCTCGTATCTCTGGGAAAAAACACAGTGAGTATTGACACCAAATTCTTATTCATGCAAAGGCTCCAGACCTTTGAAGAGCAAGGTTTTAAGTAAACTTGCTTGCTCTTACTGACTTATCCAAGGGAGTGACTGAGAAAGAAATGTTTGTAATCCCAAACTTCAACTCTAAGAAAATGATATGAAATAATTCTTGTAGGAAAAAAAGAATGCTTACCATCAGCTAGTCCCCGGGCAGTATTTTTGTGGTCCTGGTGCTTTTACAGGTACAATCCATCTGTGAAAATGCATAGTTTAATTACACTTGAGAGGCAGGATGGAAGGGGTAATGGAGCAGAAAAATACCGTTACTCAAAATTAACTGGGTAAGGCTGGCAGGGGGGATGGGGCAGAGCAACTATTAAGGAGAATTGAAAATTCATCTACAAAATGAAAGCATCGCTCTGTTATTGTTTCCTTGAAGATACCATTTACCAATTATGTTAGCCAGAGGCCAAAGGCAGTAACCAAAATAATGTTAATTAAACTGGAATTACATAGTCGACCCTGGTTCCCACAGTTTCTTCTAGCTCCTTTAAACCGTAACAAATGGAACTCAGATTATATGCAAGATTCTACAGGAAGCAAAAGAATTCCAAGGGAGAGTTAAAAGCATTCTCAGTTTCCAAAGGTAGCCACCATGGGACAGACTGGGTTTTTGTTTCTGTTGTTTTTGACCAGGGCGTTAGAGAGGGGCGGGAAGGGGCATTAATTTGACTATAGAAACCACCTGACTTAACAATTGGTGAGTTAGATTCTAAAAATTATTTTCCTCAGCTCTTGATTCAGTCTTTTGGAGAACCTAATCTTCCTCAGTCCAGTGTGTTTTACTTATTTATTTATTTTTAAGATTTTTTATTTTTATTTTTTTCCTTTTTCTCCGCAAAGCCCCCTGGTACATAGTTGCATATTCTTTGTTGTGGGTCCTTCTCGTTGTGGCATGTGGGCCGCTGCCTCAGCGTGGTTTGATGAGCAGTGCCATGTCCGCGCCCAGGATTTGAACCAACGAAACACTGGGCCGCCTGCAGCGGAGTGCGCGAACTTAACCACTCGGCCACAGGGCCAGTCCTATTTATTTTTTTTAAAAGATTTTATTTTTCCTTTTTCTCCCCAAAGCCCCCCGGTACATAGTTGTGTATTTTTAGTTGTGGGTCCTTCCAGTTGTGGCATGTGGGGCACCACCTCAGCGTGGCCTGATAAGCGGTGCCATGTCCGCGCCCAGGATCCGAACCTGCGAACCCTGGGCCGCCGAAGTGGAGCGCGAGAACTTAACCCCCCAGCCACGGGGCCGGCCCCAATTGTGTTCTAATTATAACTGTTTGTTGAAAATACAGCTGATAAACCTTTCAGTTGAGTTTTATTAGTGTTTACAGCTGGAATAATGCTTAGCATAGCTTCGTGGAGGAGAATCTGTTTCAGGAGGGGCCACTAGGATGAGAGGTTATATGTTTCAACAGCAAAGCAAAAGTAGAAGTCGGCAGATTTCTCTGGTTGTCCTGCAGTTTTAAAGAAAGCTCTGGGGCATTTTGATGCTTGAACAGAAGAGCTCCCTGGTATGTGCAGCATTGTGCCCGGATGTTGGCACAGAGCTGACACCCCTGCTGCAGGTTGCTGTGTGAGGCCACAGAGGAGAAGGAAGGAGTTAGGGTGTCCTGGGTCCTCTGTGGTCCCTGTGCAGGAGCTGGAGGGAGCTTTGCTTATAGAGCAGCGAAGAAGACGACGGTAGCCTTGAGAGTTCTTCTGCAGCCTTGGCCCCTTTCCCTTCCCTCACTTTTCAGCAGGAGAGAGTTTGGCTTGAGATTAAGAAATGCATTTTGCTTCTTTGCTGGCAAGAGCTGAACCAACTACTGAGCCAGAAATGCTTTTCAGAAACATCACTCTTAAATCATTCTTTTGATCAGAGACCTGTTCAGAGCACTTTCTTCCTCTCACAAACTGAAACAGCAAAGAGTTTGAATGTTCTAGAAGCTTATATAAGGGATA
Organism: Equus asinus; assembly: GCF_041296235.1. Classification (NCBI taxonomy): domain Eukaryota; kingdom Metazoa; phylum Chordata; class Mammalia; order Perissodactyla; family Equidae; genus Equus; species Equus asinus. Next base: position 86,951,583 of record NC_091794.1, read on the forward strand.
AGGCTAGATGTGTTTCAAAGTTGGTGAGTGGAATTTTCTGATCAGCAGGTGGCCTGTATTTTGGGGCCAAATGACACTCTGTCCAAATGGAATATTTTTAAATATGCCCTCTCAAGGTCTGGGAAACAATAGTTCATGTCTTAGCTGAGGCAATAATTGTCTCCTCCTGCTGAGTCAGGGACGGGAGAGCAGCAGACAGGTGCAACTCCACCCTCTGGTTTCTCTCTTTGTCCAGGGGACCTGACGGGGTACAGCTTGAGAATGCTAACAGCAGTGTCGCCACTGTGACGGGGCTGCAGGTGGGAACCTATGTGTTCACCTTGACTGTCAAAGATGAGAGGAACCTGCAAAGCCAGAGCTCTGTGAATGTCATTGTCAAAGAAGGTACCTCCTTGCCTTGGGTTGGTGCAGCAGACTCTGGGGCAAATAACGGAAGAATCCATCATCTCTTGTTAGGCTGCAGAAATTGATTAGAGACAAGGGGTGGGAAGAAGGTTGGGGTGAGGGCAGCTATTATTTGCTTTCCTAAAACAACCTTTAAGTGAGAGTGACTGTGAGGTGAATTTTAGCTTCTTGTTTTCCCCTTCCTCCTTCCCTCCCTTCCTTTCTTCACTATTGAATAGGGAAAGAATTAAGGTTTTTTCCTTTGCGTTTGTGCTGCTAAGCCCCAGGGTTTCTGACTCTCCAGGTAGCTGCAGTGACACCTGCTGTCAGACCTCAGAATGACTGTCCTGCACGGTAGCTTCCTGTGCTTGGCCTATGAGCCTGCACGCTGAGGTCAACTTGAGGCAAGAGTGGACTGGCCTTGCTCTGGTTTGCAGGCGTGGTGGTCAGTCATGTTTTGGGGCGAGGGCTGTCAGCTGGTAGTAGGAAAACCCATCAGATATGCGGATGGCCTCCAGATGCAGTATCCTGAGCTCAGTAAACAGGGCACACACCTGCGTAAACAAAGTTGCAGGTGGGGCCCCAGATGAGCGAGGTGTCTCTCTCCCTTTTCTCTATCAACATAGTAAGGAAGGAATCAAAAAAGATGTTCAGAGAATAGCATTTTAAGCCATGTTTTAAAGAGAATTTGTGGTATCAGCTAGAAGCAACCTAAGCTCCAAGGGTTTAATACGCTTTGGGCCTTTGTTTCCAGTCATCACATACCTCCAAAGCAGAGAGATGGAGTCCTTTCAGGGAGGCTGCTGGAGAATACAGGAGGAAACTGCCCCTGTCCCCTCTATTGTACGGTGTCAGGAGAACATTTCTTTGAGTGGGACTCGAGCCTCAGGACCTGTGGCCCTGGTGGCTTTAAATCTACACTCTTAGTTCCTGCCATGGATAGGCACTTAGTTCTCCATTTAAGATGCTTTCGATGTTTAGTTTCCCCATAAGCATCATGAAGAAGCAGACCTGCTTTTCCAGAATGTTACATTATTTCAGTGATTTCTCTTTGGTTAGAGATGAACAAACCACCTACCGCCAAGATAACCGGGAATGTGGTGATTACTCTGCCCACGGACACGGCAGAGCTGGATGGCTCCAAGTCCTCGGATGACAAGGGAATAGTCAGCTACCTCTGGACTCGAGATGAGGGAAGCCCAGCTGCAGGGGTAAGTGTGCCAGGAGCTGGAGAGCTACACAAGGTCAAGGTCGTGAGATGGGGAGAGGGGCCTGAGCCAAACATTCCAGTTTCAACCAAGTGGTCCCTTATATCAAACCTGGATTGCTCTCTGAAATCCAGAGAGGTTAAATGACTTGCTCAGGGTCACGCTGCAAGCTCCTGTGGCACAGAATGTGTTTCTGTCTCCTGATCCAGCAGCTGTGGCTGCAGTGCCATTCCAGAGCAGAAACTGCCCAGCGTTGAAGCATTCCAGCCCCGAGGGAGCTTAGTTGTGACAAGCAGAACTGATTCCACGAAAGGAATGTGGTTTTGTTCTGCAACATAGCCATGTTGTTCAACCCCACAGGAGGTGTTAAATCACTCTGACCACCACCCTATCCTCTTTCTTTCCAACCTGGTCGAGGGAACTTACACATTTCACCTGAAAGTGACTGATGCGAAGGGTGAGAGTGACACAGACCGGACCACTGTGGAGGTGAAACCTGGTGAGTTCATTTAGTGATGAGACTGAATGGAGTCCTGGATCAGCCAAGCAGGGCCTCGAGTGTGAGCAGACCTTCCCCCCAGCAGGGACAGAGCCAGTTGGCATGTCCAGCTTTTAAAAAAATCTAGAAACCCGAAGCCAAAAAATTCTTAGAGACTGTCTGTTCCAGCAACACCTCGCCTACCCACTCAAGTATATGGATCTCCCCCTACTCATCTCAGATGGAGAAACAGAAACTCAGAGAGGGCAGGGCTTGCTCAGCGTCACACAGCGGTTGTGTCAGAGCCAGGCCTTTGTGCTCCTGGTCCAGCACTTTCTCCTCTACACATGGCTGATGGGAGCAGGCTCTGGGTGCTTGGGGAATCAGAGCACAGGAATAACTTGAGTCATGATGGCTCATCAGCACCCAGATGCAGAAAACAATTTATTTTTATAAGTTGAGCCTCAGGCTTTGTCTGACAAGCCAGGGAAGGTAAAGTAACGGGTAACCTTTACATTTTCAGATTTTCAGAAATAAAATTTCTTTCTTAAATGGAACTATGTTTTTATTTTGTTTTGAGGCTAATTTGGTATTAGGGAGGAAGCAAGTGTGGGGGTCGGGTAGAGCTTTATAAATTCCTGAGCATCTGATGAGAAGGTATTAACTTTTAACCTGCTCTTTATTATCTAGGCCAAGCTCATGTATAGATGTCTTAATGGGAAGGGATCTTGGCAGGTCTTCCAGTCCTTGTCCTACCTCTTTGAAGGACAACAGCCAAGACACTATAAAGTCTCTTCTGTGTTTAAAATCAGATCACAGATTGTCTCCTAGTTATGTCAGTTATACATCAGAACAGGCAAGTGGTGCATCCAAGTATGTGAATAAGGTATTCTGAATAATCACTTTTTTTTTTAAGATTTTTTTATTTTTTCCTTTTTCTCCCCAAAGCCCCCCAGTACATAGTTGTATATTCTTCATTGTGGGTCCTTTTAGCTGTGGCATGTGGGACGCTGCCTCAGCGTGGCTTGATGAGCAGTGCCATGTCCGTGCCCAGGATTCGAACCAACATAACACTGGGCCGCCTGCAGCGGAGCGCGCGGACTTAACCACTCGGCCACGGGGCCAGCCCCTCTGAATAATCACTTTTAACTTCCAAGTGTAGCACAATGTTTAGGACATCATCAAATGTAAAGCGCAGTGTTCTCACGGTTCCAGAGCTGTAAAAAGACCGTGCAGCTGTGATGTTGCTCTAAGGAAATCCTTCTTTCTTGGCTGCTTGGATTTTCTTTGTGGTTACTGTTTTCAAACCCGTATGGTGGATGCATTCCCGTTATTGATAAGATGGCTGAGATGAACATTTTCCCTCCCATTATTGTAGACAAAGTACAGCAGGTCACTGAAAATCAGGTGTGGATTGGGAGAGATTGCTGGATACTGCCCCCGGCTTGGCCAGGAGAGTTCAGCAAAGCCGATTGGGCAGAGGCTTTTAAAACAAGCCTTGAAGTGTTTCTTCCCCGCTTGCTTCACTCATCCCCTTTGCCTCCTTGCTTCAGCCTGATCCCCAGCACGTGTGTGGCCATTCTCAGGTTGGTACGGAGACCAGGAGTGCCTGCCTCTCCAAGGCAGCCCCAGGTTGCATTAGTAGGAATTCACTGTTGTCGCTTTGCATTTGAAGGAGGTCAGTTGCATTTCTGAGTGCTCTCACTGCTTTTCTCCTGTGCCAAAGCAAACGCACAGCGGCAGGGCTGTGTTAACTCTCCTACTCCTGAAGCCGTGACTGATCCACATGCTTTCCAGATCCCAGGAAAAACAACCTGGTGGAGATCATCTTGGATGTCAACGTCAGTCAGCTAACTGAGAGGCTGAAGGGGATGTTCATCCGCCAGATTGGGGTCCTCCTGGGGGTGCTGGATTCCGACATCATTGTGCAAAAGATTCAGCCGTACACGGAGCAGAGGTAGCTGGGCAATGAATGGGGGGAGAAAAGGAAAGACCAGGGGCTCCCTGGGCTTCTTGATTGAGTGAGAAATAGTGTGGGTAGATAGAGAATGGGGGGCTTTCTGACCAGGAACCACTCATGGTGTCCATTTCTTTCATGACTTTCCTCTTCTAGTACAAGTCACATGCTCTGTGCTAGACACTGCAGCAGGTACCGGGGTACAAGCTCAGAGGAGGCCCAATGTGTGTGAAGGCCGTAGTCTAGTAGGGGAGATGATCAAGTAAACATACAACATTAGTACAGGGTGGATTTGATGCAACATGTGATTTTGTGGAAACTCAGAGGCAATGGAAAGTAATTCTTCCAGGAGGGTTGGGGTAGGGAGTAATCCAGAGATTTTCCAGGAAAAGTAAAACTTGCATTGATCAAGCATAGGTGGACTAGGAGGAAATTCAGAATAGGGGAACAGCAGGAGAAATGGTCCTGTGGTGTGAAAGTACAGTTTCCTCTGGAAGAAGTCATTTGGTTCAGAGCGCTTTGTGGGCCCCAGGACGCGGCGGAAGATGAGAACGACCGTGCAGACTGAGAAGAGGCATATGGAGCCCGAGGAGTTTAATTTCAATAGTTTGGGCAGGAAGGCCCAAGTTAGTTTGTTTTATGTGTGTGAAGTTTTTGTTTGTTTTGTTTTTGAAGCAAATTAGTTTTTTGTTTTTGTTTTTTTTTGGTGGGGGAGGTCAGTAATGTGGGGGCTAGACTAAAATAGGGAGAAATCTGGGAGACTAATTAGGAAGCTTTTGCACTAGTCTAGTCAAAAGGTGATAAAACCTGAATTAAGGTAGTGGTGATGGGAATGGCAGAAGAAATTAAAAGAAATTCAGAGGTAAATCAGTAGGATTTGGTGACCCTTTGTGAATGAAGGTGAGTAAGGCATCAAAGGTGAGGGTTTTGGTTTGGATGCCTGCATAGATGGTGAATGCCATTAACTGAGATTAGGGAGACAGAAGGAGCCAGTTTCAAAGAGAAGATAATTAGTTCAGTTTTGACTTTTCAATTTGGAGTGTCTTTTTTTTTTTTGAGGAAGATTAGCCCTGAGCTAACATCTGCTGCCAATCCTCCTCTTTTTGCTGAGGGAGACTGGCCCTGAGCTAACATCTGTGCCCATCTTCTTCCACTTTATATGTGGGACGCCTACCACAGCATGGCTTGCCAAGTGGTGCCATGTCTGCACCTGGGATTCGAACCAGCAAACCCCAGGTTGCCGAAGCAGAACATGTGCACTTAACTGCTGCGCCACTGGGCCGGTCCCTGAATTTGGAGTGTCTTATGGGTTACATGGGGAGATATTCCATCAGGTAGTAGCAAGTACAGGCTGGAACTTGGGGTGAAACGAAAAGCCAGAGATGGGGAGTCACTGCACACATGGAGGAGTCAAAGCCATGAGGATGAATGTGTCACACTGGGAGAGTGTCAAGAGGGTTGAGACAGCTCTGGAGAACACCAATATTTAAGGAGGAGGCAACAAAAGAAGAGCCAGCAAAGAAAACTAAGAAACAGCAGTGAGAGAGGTGGGAGGAGAACCGGGTGGGAGTGGCCTGCTGGAAGTTCAGGGACGAGCTGGGAGGAGGGGGCTGCCGAAGGATTCAGATGCTACAGGGACGGAGTGTGGCGAGGGTGCAAAACAGGCCTTGGGTTTGTGAGTAGGTCACCAGAGCTATAGTGGGAGCATTTAATTACATGTTGGGGGTAGAGCCCAAATTCATTTCGTGGTTTCAGGTTAAAAAGATGGTAAGTATAACACCTCTTTGAAGAAGTTGGTGCCAGAAATAATATGGGATGTAAGACTGAGAGAAGACCTTTTAAAAATAGGACATACTTGAGCAATTTTATAGACTGAGGGAAGGTGCAGAGGAAAAGTAGATGGTGGAGATTGGGGAGGTGAGTTATAAATGGAGGTGGGTCTGGGGGACGGGCTGTGGGTAGAGTTAGGAGCACCGCATTCTCTGGAGATAGGAGGAAAGGAGGGAAGATGTGATATTATAGGTGAATTTAAAGGTAGAGAGGATGCGATTTGACAGCATGGATACCAATGTCCTGCGTTTCGTCTCTGAAACGGGAGGCAGGGCCGTCTGCTTCGAGGAGGTGGGAATGAGGTGGGCAGCCTGAGGAAAGTGCTACAGTTGGGAACGGCAGCTCCAGGAAAGGTTGCTGGCTTTGAGCAATATTAGGGTCTCAGCCAGGGTTAGGGACATGAAGTGAGAGCAGTGGTTCGCAACTCTAGCTCCAAGCTAGAATCACCTGGAGCTTTTACAGACATACCATCACCTGAGCCCCACCCCCAGAGATTATGATTCAGTTGGACTGCATGAGTCCTGGGCACCTAAAATCTAAAAGCTCTCCAGGCGAATCTAATATGCAGTCACGGTTCACAGGGGCAGAGACGTTTGAGGATTAGGGCTTTGTTTTAAAGCTCTGCTCAGCAGCCTGTGAGTGGGAAAGGGAAAGTGGCTGCTTGGATGGATGCAAGCTGGTGGGAACTGGTGGGGTAGAAGCAGTGGGAAGACATCCGGGAGAGTGCGGGTCAGAGCTTTGCGGAAGGGTTTGTGTGCAGACTTGCTCTCCCTGCGTTTGGGGCACGAGGAATAGAGAAGCATCACAAAGACTCTGGGTTTCTGGCTTGGACTGGATTGGCTTAGTTGAGGAATTCAGGCGGAGGATATGATTAGAGGGAGATAGTATATTACAGTGGGAAATAGCATGGGCCTGAAGCCGACAGACCTGGCTTCTGAGCCCTGCTCCATTAGTGTCAGCTCTGTGACAGCGGGCGTGTTACTTCACCTCTCTGAACCTGTTTTGTCACTTGTGAAAATGCTCTGACCTGTTTATAGGATTATGGTTGAGGATCGAATAAGATAATGTTTGTATAACACATGGTGAGTGCTCAATTAAGGGTTATCATTTTAGGTTTATTTTGAGACATGTTGGATTTGAGGTGCCTGTGGAACGTCTGGGGTAGATATTCTAGCAAGCACTTGCGATGTAGATTTGCTCACTCAGACAGACGTGGGTAGAGGTGATACATAGGTTTGAGTGTTATTGGTATACAGACAGAAATTGAAACTAAATCATGGAGTAGGTGACTAGGAGAAAATTATGGGAAATGGACCACAAAGCTTTTATGGTAAAGGTTGGTTTTTCATTCTGGAACTTAGAATGCTAGCCTCATTGTTAGCCTCACTGTGCAGCAAGATTTTAGAAAGTCTTTCATGACAGTGCTTACCAAACTTTTATGTCATGCCACACAAAGAAAATGATGTTTATGTGGCACTTTGGGATAAAGGCTACTTATACTGGAAGCAACTTGTCTGTGGCCTCCAGGTCCCACCTAGCCCCACTGTGTGCTGAGGGGATCAATATCTTGGGCACACCTCTAAAGCCAGTGTGACCCGCTTATTGGGAAGGTTTGGTTTGTGAGACTAACATGGAGCTCAAGAAGCAGGCTACCAAAAATGGAGGCCAACCACAGAGAACAGATTCCGTGCCAGCCAGATGTGAGTTCAGACATGGTCTGCCTTGAACAGAAATTGACAGAAAGCAAAAAGATTCTGGACAGGGAGTAACAGAATCTTGCACCAGCCACACGATTGTGTAGGGTCTTTCTTGTCGCTGTCATAGTAATGATCATTTGGGGTATATTTTGACCTATGGATAATGCTTTGATCCTGTCCAACAGTTTACATTTTACAAAGCCTTCTGGTTTGTCTTACAAGTAACCCAGGCCCAAAGCCAACGGCACCACCGTCTTAGTTGTTAAAAGGCTGACAACAGCGATGTAGCCATCACCAAACCCGCATTTTCCTGACCTCCAGTTACCCGTTTGGAATGGGTCCTCCTGTTACCTGGAGCAGCTCACTGCAGTTTTGAAAGCACAGGCTTTGGAGTTAGACGCATCAGGGTTAGGATCCAGCTCTGCCATAATTAACTGTGTGACCTTGGGCAAGTTACTTAACCCTCTGAGCCCCAGTGTTGTCCTCCATAAAATGGAGATGACACTGATAATGCCTTTCTCGCTGGTGTGCTGCAAGGGAATGCATGTGACACCTAGCACAGGGTCTGGCACAAACAGAAGGAACTTAGTAAATGGTAGCTGCTGCTATTGTCGTTGACAGCTTCAGCTCATTCATACTGTGGCATGTCTCTGCAGCACCAAGATGGTGTTTTTTGTTCAAAATGAGCCTCCCCACCAGATCTTCAAAGGCCGTGAGGTGGCAGCGATGCTCAAGAGTAAGCTGCGGAAGCAAAAGACAGACTTTCTGATATTCGGAGCCCTGGAAATCAGTACCGTCAGTGAGTAGTTCTGGGAGGTTGGGAATAAGAGCCTAGCCAGTGCCCACAGCTCACGGGTCAGTCCCCGCAGTCCCCAGGCTTCATCTCCTGTTCTCCAGGAACATGGAGATAATCACTTTCCTCCACTAACATTATCCCCTGAAAGAGTTGAGGGGTTCTTAACCTGGGGTCCATGGGCCCCTGAGATAGTGTTCAGAGGGACTGTGAGTTTGAATGGGAAAAAATTGTATCTTTATTTTCACTAACTTCTAACTGAAATTCAGTATTTCCATCAATTATGAAGGTAGGCAACAAACTAGAGTAGTCTTAACAGAGCCTGTGACTTTGAGGCAATAGAAATCACAGATAACTTCATATCCCCCACATGATGAAATACTGTTCTTACTCATCACTACTTCAAAATTACAAGTTGTTAGACCCACTTTTAGATCTTGTTACTTAATGTTTTAATAAAGATACACATATGTTATTACTTTTAAATTTTATATTTTTAAGTATTTCAAAAATGTTCAATATAATTGCTTTCCTTTGTACTACTATGTATTTTATTTTTGCAATTAAATTATTCAGAGAAGGGAATCTAGGGGACATGAAAGATTAAGAACTGCTAATAGAGAGAAACAAGTAAGAACAGCCTAGAACCGTCTTTCGGTGGCCTTTCTGACTGCTCCAGGTTGATCTGACCATGACGATGATTACGGGCAACAAGCCCAAGCTGTAAAACCTCTTGGGGCAGGTGTCCGGGGAATTTCCCGGCAGGCATAGAGCAAGGGGTGCTTCTGTCTTCACGGCACCGGAAGCTGGTTATCCCCCTGGCTCTGACTCTTGTTGACTCTTTCCCCTTTCCTGCTGCTTTCAGCATGCCAGTTGAACTGTTCTGACCATGGCCACTGTGACTCATTCACCAAACGCTGTATCTGTGACCCTTTTTGGATGGAGAATTTCATAAAGGTGCAGCTGAGGGATGGAGACAGCAACTGTGGTGAGTTTTCTGCTTGGCGCTGTGCCAGCTGGTTTGGCGCAGATTGTGGTTCTGAGTTGAGTGGGTGGGTGTTGGTGTTTCCGAGGCAGATGAGCAAGTGAGAAGAAGAACTTTGTGTATTTTCTGTTCGCAGAGGACTTTTCCTTCCTTCCTCCACACTTGCTCAAGGTTAGAGGAAAGCTCTGAGGCAGGCAGGCATCTAAGAAGGACCAAGCTTAGATCAGACCAACTGCGACCTGCAGCTAACTCAGCCCAGCTGCTAGGCCTCGTGTATGGTAGAGTGCCTGCTGCTAGAGCCGAATGGAAGCCTTCAGGCTCCTTTCCCCCTCCCTCTGTTCCAGCTCCTCACGGCCTGCCCACTGCCCCAGGGTCTCAGAGCAGGGACTGGAAAGCAGGGTCAATTCAAAAGGTTTAAAGCTTTGGCTGCCTTCAACTTCATGGTCTCACCTTCCCTGGGGAGCCCTGGAGACATTCTTGTCTACAGAGTGAAGCCCCCTCCTGCCCAAGGTGGGAGCAGCCTAGACCTCCCTTCTAGCCTCTCTCTTCCTCACCATTTTGTTTTTCTTGGCAGAGTGGAGTGTGTTATATGTCATCATTGCCTCCTTTGTCATTGTTGTTGCCTTGGGACTCCTGTCCTGGACTGTGATCTGTTGTTGCAAGAGGTAAGATGGATTCTCCTTGGAAATTCATTTGGGCTTCTAGTCATGTATTCATTCATCCGAGAGGTACCTGGCACTTTCCATAGGGAAGGTGCTGAGTTCTGGGTATTCACCCTACCTGTCACTGTTTTAGTTGTTTGGCCCACCCAAGTCATGTGCAGAAAGGCTTTCCTCACCCTCTGACACTCCTGAGGGCAGGAGCACACTCTTTCAGCCAAGTGGCTGTCACTGCAGTAATTTGCAACCTGGAAAACATGGCAGGGGTTGGGGGGGAAGTAGGAGGGCCTGGGGTGTGGGCCTGGATCACATCTCTACAATGTGTGTCCTTTCATACTCCATACCTCAGCCTCACCACCTTAACACACGAGTTCTTAATTTTTCTGCTGTCCTTTCTAGTTGGGATTACGTGTATACGTGTTTTCACATAATTCTAGACTTAGCTTAGTCAAGATTAAGTATTCTGGGTTTTTTCATTTGAGTCTTCCTATCTAGTCTTATAATATTTAATAATGTTTATGTTTTTCATTAATAATAAGTATGATTTCCTTGTTTACTGAGTACCAAACACCATGATAACATTTTATAGTTAATATCTGTTTAATGTACATAAGAACCTTTTCTCATCTTACGGATGAGGAAACGTAGGCTCAGGAACATGACACACCTCTCCCTAGACACACAGGGAATGAGTGGCAGAGCTCAGGTTCAACGTACAATATAAGCACACATAAAACTTAGAAAATCGAAAGAATTTTTAAAAATTCCCACCAGCCTAAGACAACCACCATTGATAACTTTGTTGGTTTGTTGCTTTCCTCCACCCCACACCCCTCAAGCATGGGGTTTTTGTTTTCTTTACATTTTTAACCAATCATTGCCAGTATGGAGTGGTGAGTCCATGCTAAGATGGCCATATTTCCCTTGCCTTTTCCCAGAATTGGTGAGGAAGATTTGAAGAACAGATCACAGTTGCCACCTTCCCCACCTGCGAAGCCAGGAGAAACAGCCCTCCCATTAAACCGCTTCCCCCAGGATGGGGCCCTGCGTGCAGTCTGGCTGTGGTGGGCTGTCTGAAGCTCACGCAGAACCTCTTTCCTCAGCAGTGGTGGGATTGTGTTTTTCAGGCAAAAAGGAAAACCCAAGAGGAAAAGCAAGTACAAGATCCTGGATGCCACAGATCAGGAAAGTCTGGAGCTGAAGCCAACCTCCCGAGCAGGTAGTGGGGCTGGGAGCTGGGGCTGTCTAGACTTGTGCACTCTCCCTGTGAAGAGCCTCCATTGCTAGGCCCCTCCCAAAGGTGTCGCTAACAGCTGTTTGTGCTGGCACAGCATTTTGTCCCCTGCCTGGTGAAGGCTGAGGGTCAACCCCGCCCTGCTCTAGCCAGGCTCTGGCTCCAGGGCCCCTTCTCAGTGCCCCTCACTTTGCACAGGGGCTCAGGCTCTTGCTTTCCTTTGCCTGCTGTTCCCCTCAGGATTCCTGCCTCGAGTTCAGCTTTTCAAGCTGCGCCCTGTAGTCAGGCTCAGAGACCTTGGTCTCTTGGGCATGAGCCGTCTGTCCTTTCTGGGCAGACAGCAAGGGGAGGCAGCAGTGAGATCAAAGCCAGTGTCTGCCAGCGACCTCCTTTTCGGCCCCTTCCTCTCCCCTCTTCCTCTCTGGTGTTGGGCAGGTAGGTCCACAGGCTCCATCGTTGTCTTAGAGCAGGCGGGAGGCCAGCTTCCCTGCTGCCTCCGGGTGCATTGGGCGCATCTGACAGGCGCCTCCCACCGAAGAACTTCCAACCGCAGGAGCACTGAGCTGGCTTCCAGTGATGGGCTGGGAGGGGTCGGGCGGCTAGAGCCTCCTTCCTTGGCTGGCCTCGGTCATGGGTGAGGTTCCCCCCAGGACAGGCACTGTCCGTTTATGGGAGCTGGACTCCATGTAGAGCTATTCCTAAACACTCTGCGAGCAGAACTATTTTTATTCAAAGTATTTATTCAACATCTCTCACACTCAAAGCTTTGTATTAGGAGAGGCTGTAGGGGAACATAAGAGTTCTAAGACTCAGGCTCTGCCCTCAGAATTTCCGGCTAGTGAAGGAAAAAAGACACATCAGAAGAAAGCGAATGCTCACAGGCTGTCTGGGCTCTGTACCCAAGCAGCTCGGTTAGGGAGCACTGTGGGTGGATGTGGAGGCGGTGGGCTTGTCCACTGGAGAAGTACAGGCAGTGCGTCCCACACGGAAGTAGGAGAATGAAGGCCTGGAGGTGAGAACGTGCACGGCCCGCGCTCCACACCACAGCCCAGCTCGTCTTTGTGTGACTCTGACAGGGATTTTCCAGCCCTTGAAATCCTTCGGTGACCTAACTTTTGGTCTGGTAGACATGGCCTTGGTGAGCTTCCGTCCGTGTGCTTTCCTGAGATCTTCCTCCTTGCTGATCTCACAAACAAATACTGCTGGTTCATATCTCTGTCCAGAAAGCTCGTTCTCATCCCTTCCTTAGCCTGCTAGTTAACGTCGTGCTCATCCTTCCCCCACATGCCTGGTTCAGCATTTCTCTCACTGTATTCTCTTAGTTCTGTGTTTGTTCCCTTACCAGTTGGTGGAACCCTTGAGGGCAGGGACTGTATCTTATTCTTTGGTGAATATGGATTGAGAGCACTGTGTGCTGGGTATGGTTATATTATGTTGAACAAAACAAACACACTCTGCTCTTGTTTGGCTTCTATCAGACAGACATTAAACGAACAAAATCATAAATATACAAACTGTGATAATGAAAGTTCTTTATGAAGAGTAGCACTTAAGCTGAGACCCAAGGGGTGAGTAGGGGTCAGCCGTGTAAAGACTCTGGAAAATAGCATTCCAGGCAAAGGAGCAAAGTTGGAGAAGGCCCAGCTGCTGGAAGGAGCAGAGGGCACTTGAGGAAGCAGAAGAAGACGACATGCTGGATGTGGTGAGCCCAGGGCGAGAGGCACGAGGCTGGACAGGGAGCAGGGATCTTGCTGTGGGTTCCTTCTAAGAGCAGTGGGCAACCATGGATAGTTTGTTAAGTGGGTGAATGGTCTCATTTGATTTACATTTTATAGACACAACTGTGGCTGCCGTGTGAAGGACTTGGAGAGGGTCAGGAGTGGGTGAGAGGAGATTCCATAGAATGTCCTTCTGGTGGGGAGATGATGAGATCACGAGAGGCACAGACTCCAGATGCACTGTGGGGGAGTCTTGATGAGGTTCGTGGAATGTCGGCCGAGAGGTGTGAGAGAAAAGGACAAGTAAAGGCTGGTCGCCAGGCCTCTACTCTAAGTTTCTGTGGGTTGGGTCGCGTTAGTCCCTGAGATGGGAAAGATCGGAGAAGAAATGTTGGAGAAGATCAAGTGTTTGGTTTCGGACAGTTTGATGAGGACTAACCTGTGGAAAGTCTTGAACATCGGCCTAAGGAGTTAAGCATTTATCCTGATGGTGATAAGAGTGACATCTTTAAAGTGCTGGCTTAGGAAAATTATTCTAGTGACAACATTGAATCTACTGTAGGGGAGAGATTACAGGTGGAGGCCAGCAAGGAGATTTTTGCGACAGTCCCAGGAGGAGGTGCTGGTGGCTCAAACAGTGTGGTGTCAGTGGGATGGAGGGACGGGAAAGGTCTCTCCAACCTGAGAGACAGAGAGTGATAGCAGTATTGACAGAATTAGGACACCTGGTGCAGTGACATTTGGGTAAGGGAAAATGAGTTAAATTGAACTCAGCACAACAGTGAAGACTGGAGGTGCTAATGTAGGGGTCAGCCGTATGCTGCTGAGGATGAGCACCACAGAAGTGGATCACGTCCCTTCTGGGGAGAATGTCGAGGGACAAAGGAGAGTCCAGGGCTGAGGAGCCCAAGAAGACTGACAGCGAGGGGGAGGGGCATCATTAGGGAGTGGTCAGAAGAGGAAAAGAATAAGAACTGACAACGATGACAAGGACACTGGAGAAGTTTCTGGTCACCTGAAGAGCTAGGGTAGAATGGTGAATGACAGCAGAAGTGACAGTGCAGGTTATTTAGGAAGGAAGCAGGCAGAGAGGAAATGGAGGCCCTAAATACTTAAAAGTCCTTTTAGAAGTTGAGCAGTGAAAAGTGGAGGAGAAGCAGGACCGGGTTGGAGGCCGAGGGCTTTCTTGGATGGGGTTTTGGGCAGAGATGCAGAAGATGGAGGTGAGGTTCCTGAGGAGGAGGGTGGGAGTAGGGGAGAAAGGAGAGAGTGGGGGATAAATGGAGTTACGATACCCACTCTGAGGCAGGAGGGAGGGAAAAGCTGGGTTGAAGGGACAAAATGGGAAGGGAGCCTGATTGCAGGAGGGCGGACTCTAGTGGAAGGGGAGGTGGCAGGGGAGAGCCACAGGGTGGCCCATTGCATCCAGGTAACCAAGATGAGACTAAATGAGGGTCAGCAGGCCCTTCTCTTGCGGGCGGTGTCTGGGAGGGGCGAGAGTCCGCTTGGATTTGGTGTGGGTCTGACCAGGCCGCAAGCACCAGCTCTTCTTCTGGGCTCTGTGGATTAGCGGGTACAGCCCAGAGTAGAGGCCCTAGAAGGATGAGAAGAGTGGGACTCAAGACCGCATTGTATAAGGTGTGGAACTGCAGGTCAGTTTGAAGAAGAGTAGATGTAGTGGGCCGTGTTGCAGAGAAAGCCAGTGTCTGGGGAGGTGAGCCGAAACGGACGCTGTTTGCTGGAAGCCAGGTTAAGCTCGGAGAGGAGTAACTGGACCTGGAGCAGTCCCACGTGGGTGGGCGTGGGGCTCTCGGTCCGAGGCGTGTGGGGACGCCCGCCCTCCAGGGCTGTGGTTTATATTCAGCAGCTGTGGTTTGGGGTTTTGTTTTGTTTAGCTATTCTATTGATTTTTTCAAAACTTTCTATTGAAGTATATTTGGTTGAACCATATGAAATTACTGATATTTGACTGTTTTGACCTATAAAATGGCAGTGTGTTATGGTTCAACCTAATGTGTACAGAAAACCATAAGCACAGCTTGATGGGTTGTTACAAGTGAACATGGCCATGTAGTCAGCCCCCAGAAGCACCCCCTTTGGTGCCTCTTTACAGTCACTGCCTCCCCCGCAATTTACTTCTCGTGCCTTGGAGTGGTTTATATAAGTGGAATCACTGTGTTTGGCTCCTTTCGCTCAGCATTACGTTTTTAAGATTCATCCATGCTGTTAGGTATACCAATAGCTTGTTCATTTGTAATGCTGTATAATTTCCACATTTGAATATGTGTATTTGTCAGGTACACTGTTGATGGGCAATTGAGTTCTTCCATTTTCGGCTCTTCTGAGGAGTGCTGCTGTAAACGTTCTTGCCACGTCTTCAGGTGGACATATGTGTGGGTTTCTGTTAGTGTAGACCTAGGGATGGGGTTGCCGAGTCATTGGAGATGTTTGTGTTCAGCTCCCATTGATATTACCACCCTCCCAGCTTGCAGTGTTTAGTGGGTGAAATCCACTCAGTTCTTCAAGCAGAGCAGGAACCAGTGGTTAGAGGGCCCTGGGTGAGTGCTATGTACTGTGGAGCCTGGAGCGTATCTCCCCTTGGTCTCCTGTCCTCTGCGGCTATGACACAGAGGGGGCTGGGGAACAATGGAAGCTGCGAGGGGGCCCTGGGAGGAGAAAGCCCCCAAAGGACACAGAGAAGCAGGAGGTGAGTATTTCATCCACAGAGGTAAAACAGGGATTTTGAGACCCTTGACCCTCCCCTGGACTTGATTCTTATGTTGACCGCTGTCCTCCACCACATGGGAGAAGCCCAGCAAGCTGGTGTTCTTCTCTGGCCCTGCTGCTCTGCCATCCCGAGGATCAGTGGGAGGCCATGGCCGTCTGCAGTTATGTCCCAGAACTGTACCCTGAGATGGACAGGCTGGCTAAGCTCCTTGCCTGAGCCCCAGAGCACACTGCACAGCTGGGCCAGCACATGGGCAAGGTCTGCAGGGGTGTGGTCCCCAAGTGACAGATGCAGTCAGAGTCTGGATGTCCCAGCATTCACAGCCTGAAGTCATAGCTGGCCGGGAAGGAGCAGAATGGCCGAGAATCATCTCAGGACACTCTTTCAGTGTCTTGGGGATCTGGGTGGGCAGGGGGAGAAGGAGCGATGGCTGGATGATGAGGGTTCAAACACACCTCGCCTCACTGGCCACCTTTTTAAGAAAAGGGGTAAGTTAGCTGCTGGGTGTGGGCAGTGCCAGGGCCCAGAGCACTGCCAAGCTGGGTTCTCGCCATTGGCATTCCCACCTCCAGTCCTGCGTCCTCAGCCTGCCTTCTGCTTTCTCTGGAGTGATACTGGTACCAGCCAGAGGGAAGCCAGCTTGCTGTTGGATGGATCTGCTCTAAAGCTATTAGCAGACAACATTTTATGGTGTGGCCCCTTTACAGCCATGGGCCTTGCAGAATCTCAGGCATCCTTTCTGACCTCAGGTGCTTCTTATGGGGCGTTTTTTGTGTGTTCTGATGAGCTGATGGCTTGGGACTGTCTCTGAGTCCCCATTTCAGTCAGGTTCTCCCAGCCCGAGAGACCTCTCTGAGTAGTGTGCCTGCTCTCCCATCTCCAGCACCTGCTCAGTGAAGCCAGAGCGACTAAGCGCCAGAGGGCCCACCGAGCAAACATCTGTGTGGAGTGAAGTTGGTCCTCAGTGTCGGGAACCCTGACCAGCACTTCACGTGCGTGCTGAGCCAGGGTACGGTGACAAGCTCCTTCTCTAGAGCCTGAGTCCTTGTTTGCTGTGCTTTCCTGCCTCCCGTAGAACTCCACCCTGTTCATCAAGGAAGCTGACAAAACAGTCCACATTTAAAAAGAGAAAGAAAAGAGAATGTCATTGGGTGGCACTAACCAAAGTTAATAGATCCTGGCGATAAAGACTCAGCATTGGACCCAGGTCTGTGGGTCTCCAGGCTGCTCTTTCCGGGACTTCCCTTATGGGACTGTGCCGGCAGCCAGGACTGGGAGAAGGGCCCGGGGGTCTCCTTCCCATCTGCCCCTCCCAGCCCAGAGAGGGGACCATGACTTTCCCCGTCCTTCTCTTCCGGCTGGGGGAGGGTACAGGCTGTGGCTCAAGCCAGGGAAGCTTCATGCTTCTGATGCTGGGCTCCTTGTCTCCCTTCCAGGCGGTAAACAGAAAGGCCCGATGCTGAGCAGCAGCCTGATGCACTCCGAGTCGGAGCTGGACAGCGACGACGCCATCTTCACGTGGCCAGACCGAGAGAAGGGCAAACTCCTGCATGGCCAGAACGGCTCCGTGCCCAACGGGCAGACCTCACTGAAGGCCAGGAGCCCACGGGAGGAGATCTTGTAGCCACCTGGTATGGCTGTCTCAGGGTAGGGGTTGGCAGTGCCGGGGTCCAGAGCATTGCCAGGCTGGTTCTCATACCTCCCATGTCTGTGGGCAGCTGTTCTCCCAGCATCTGCTGGTCACTCCACCCTACCACCCCCAACCAGAGCAGAGCTGCTGGTACTTGAATCTAGAGACATTCTCCGGGAACCCCTGAACGAAGCTGTGAACAAAGACGTTTCCTCTTTAAACCTGTTTGATAGGCCCCCCAAAACAGCCTCACCTCAGGGCCTCCTTTTTGCAAACCCCTCCCTGGCTCCGACGGTGGACACAGCCAGCTCCTGGCCTCCTCCCCAGCTCCCTGTTGGCTGTGTTGCTGCTCCCAGGGCACCTGCACAGCGAGGCCCAGCTGGGCCCCCCACACCTGGGTACAGAACCAAGCACTGCCAGCCTCCTGCTCCCAGAGCACGTTCTGTTCTCTTCTTTGGGATGGGGTGTGCCCTCTCGCTAGGTCCAGAGGAAGGGGCACTCCCTCTCCTCACCAGTGATGCCAGGCTGGTAGGGCAGAAATGGTGTCTGGCCCAAGACTGGGGGAGGACTGGCTGTTTCAGGAGTGGAGAGGGGCCCTTCTGGCTGCTGGACTGTTGTGTTAGAGCAGCTGGGCTGGACGGACTGCCTCCCCTCCACCTCCTGACCAGCCCTGGCTACTTCAGGGCTCAGGCCACTGCTCCCTGTGCCCCGAGGAGACAGCTGCAAACAGACTGGAATATTGTGGCCCGAGAGCGCATGTGTGCAACTGCCCCCCTATGGTCTCTTCTATGTCCGTCTGTCCGTGTGTCTTCTCTCTGTGCCCCTTGCATGTGTGTGTGTGTTAGAGTGCGTGTGTGTGCATCAGCTCCTCACAGGGCTCTCAGCTACTCACAAGGCAACCTTCACCTGGAAAGACTTTCAGCTCCTTGGAACAGAGACTTCCTGAATCCCTCTGGCCCCGTCACTGGTCCCTCAGCCGTGGTATCTGGGTGTTGAGGAATGGGAGCTTTGGGGGAGTGACTTTTTAAAAAGAAACACAGTTTATACTGCTGCACTACTGTCTGTTGTGAGGTGATTAAACATGCTATTTAATTGTACACGTGCCTGCTGGGTGTGCTGCTTTGTGCTACATCGCTGACCTCTACCACGGGTCCAGCCACCTGTGCGTCCCTGTGACATCATGGCCCCTGGCAGGGAAGTCGTGGGCCTGGCCTCAGGGTGTGGCCGATGGCGCTGAGATTCTGTCCTGGCCACTGCCTGCCTGCAGGTAGGGGACTGCGTGCCTCCTGGACCCCTGGCTCCTGGGGAGGGGAGCTTTCTGTGCTTTCTTCCATACGTTTGTTAACACAAAAATGATTCACACGCCCCCATCCCCACCACACACACTCCCCGTGGCCAAGCTGGGAGACACAGAGTGTCCTGATGCCCCCAGGGTGTGGCCTTTAGGATTTGGGGCCCCAGCTCTTTCCTTTTGGGTTTCCAAAGCAGAAGAGGTTGGCTCCCTGCCCCCAGATGTGTTCGCTGTGCAGTGTTCATGGCAGTGTGCTGGGTGTGTGGGCTAGAAGGAAGGCTGGACGACATCCTTGGACTCCCAGGAAAGGAGGGGAGAGAAGAACCACGGCGCTCATACTCTGCCCAAGGCCTGTGCACAAACCCAGCTGAGGGTGGGCGGTATTGGCTCTGTTTTTACAGATACAGAAACCGAGGCGTAGCGAGCACTCAGTCCGCACAGGTCGTAAGTGACGGAATTAGAACTCAGGCCCAGCAGAGCTTGTGCTTGGCCTGGCTCTAAATCACCTGGAAGGTTTGTTAAAACAGACTGCTGGGCCCCCATCGCTGAGTTTCTGAGTAGATCTGGGGTGGAACATGAGAATTTGCCTTTCTAACAAGTTCCCAGGAGATGCGATACTGTTAGCCAGGGACCACACTTTGGGAACCGCTGGTCTAGAAGTACGTATTCAGCGCACATGAAGAGGAGGCAGCAGCTGTCCCCTCCTGGACAAGGGGGTTCAGAGAAGTGAGAGCTCGAAGCTTCCAGGGGCTGCGCTGCAGGCTACAGGCTCGGGTTTCCCCAGTTACGCAGGCCCGACAGCACAGGAGTGGACGGGTGGGCAGGTGATCCGGACTTGGCCACGCTGGCGTGTGGGAATAGCTTTCAATGATTCAGGAAGCAGCTACAGGACTTGATAACTTGCTGGCTTTCTAGATTTTTCCTGTTTCCTTTGAGCCTTATTTCCACATTTTATTTATCTCAGCCACAGCTCATTGAAGGATATAGTTTTATCTCAGTTTCAGAGATGAATAAAATAATTTTTCATCCCCTGCTTCTCCCACCAAAAAAGGCACAAATTTCAGCAACCAGTGCTTTCCTGGCTTGGAGTCTGGCATTAAGAAGCCTGCCATGTCCCTACCCTTCCTTGCCTGACTTGTGAGTGGCAGAAATCCCTGGACTTGCTAAGGGAGTGCTAGGCTACCTCCAGATCAACCCCTGTCACCCCAAAGGAACCCTTCTGAAATAATACTGAATTTCAGGAGCCTGGGAACCCCTGTCTTGACCAAACTTAGCTTGACCAAACACTCCTCTACCTTTACCTAAGGCTTCTCAGTCTCTTCTCTAGAATGGCGAGAAGGCCAATAGAGGGCATCCTTGCACTTCTCAAACCCCACGGGTACTGTGCACCTAGAGGAAACTCAGTCACCAGGAAGCAACACTCAAAGAAAACCCCTAAGACTGGAAGGCTGCAGCGTTGGCCAGAGGGACTCTGATCTTTGTTCTTCCAGCTTCCCTTTGGCCTGAGAGGTGGAAGGGGCGGAAGAGGTGCTCACACACACTGAGAGTTGTTCTCCGGAAACAGGTGTGGAAAGAAGGTGTGTGGAATCAGGAGCCATCAGCCCCGGAAAGGAGGGTTTGAAGAGCATGGATCAGGCCCTTGACTCCTTCGTGGTTGTGTTGACTGCTTTAGGAGCCCTATATATTCTCTGGTCAAGCCTGGGCCACTGTTATAACCCTTCCCACCCCACTAACCCCCAGTTTGTGGGTGGTGCTGGTAGTGGCTACCTAATAGCAAAGATTTACAGCATCGCGGCTGTCCACTCTCGTGCGTCCCTATAAAGGGCCCAGAGGGGTGTGCACCTCTCTGTCCAAGTGCTGCCAAAATAGGGAAAGCTCCCTCCCTCCCACCTAGGGGGACTCTCTCAGTTGCTCAGGTTTGACATTGGAGGGTATTGATCAGGCTTTTTTGGTCACAAGGGAAAAACTAAAGTTACCACTCATGGGAAGGACAGGCCTTGCCAGCTTTCTAGCCAATTCTCAGTGCAGATACAGAACTCTGCCCAGCAAGATATCTCTGCGCCCTAGTCTAACCTTCCCGGCTACACTTTAGATTCCCCTCCCTCCTCACTTCTGACTAATGACCACGTTCCTGTGCATTGACATCAGTCGTCCTCATGCTGGCTGCATATGAGAATCACCTGGGTAACTCTTAAAACATACTGATGCCTGGAACCCCACCCCAGAGGTTATTTTGATTTTTAAATATTAAGCTCATCTTTTATAAATTCCTCAGATAATTTGTGCAGCCATACCATGCCATGACAAGGGGCAAAACCAGCCCTTAGCAGCTGGGCTCCACAAGACTTGCAAACGAGTTAGGACTGAGTAGACAAAGACGGAAAGTACCCAGACATCCAACACCTGTTAATCACCTCGAGCAGCCCTTCACCAACCAGAGTCCTTTCCCAGGACACACGGCTCATCTACGTCTCCAGCACAGTATGGGCAGAAGAGAGGTGTTCCGTCTTCAGCCCTGACCCATTAAAAACTTCTGTGACCCTTGCTGACTCTGAGGCCACAGTGGAGACGCAAGATGGACGGAGCCTGGTCTCTGAACCACTGTCTAGAAGAAGAGAGCTGTCTACCAGAATGGCCATTGGATCGTTATGAGAGAAATGAACTTCACCGTGCTGGCCAATCTTTTCTTTTTTCTAATCATAGCTGGTGTTAAGATTGGGGGCCCAGGCTCTTCTGTGACAGGCCCCCCTGGGCCCAAGTAAACTACCAGGGTTGAAAGTGATGCCTCAACCCAGGCTTCCACGACAGCCACATGCGCTGCAGGATGGGCAGCTAGAGCACTAAGGCACACCATCGTCTTGGCCATACAGTTCTAGGTCACATGCTTTTTGTTCCTTTTCTGAAGAGCAGACAATAACAACTCAGATCCTCTCTTAGGGTACGGGCAACGTGCTTTGGGATCGAGCCGGGGTATGTTTCCCTGTAGTATGTGGTTGGGGGTTTGAGGATCTTGGAGAATAATCAGCAGCAATCTGAGACTTAAACTCCTAGATCTATGTGCGGAGGAACTTCCCCCCTGACTATTGACCGGAGCTATCTGGATTGTTCCTATATCTTTTTTGTGTGTGAGGAAGATTCACCCTAAGCTAACATCTGTTACCAATTTTCCTCTTTTTGCTTGAGGAGGATTGTCCCTGAGCTAACATCTGTGCCAGTCTTCCTCTATTTTCTATGTGGGACACTGCCACAGCATGGCTTGATGAGCGGTGTGTAGGTCTGCGCCTGGGATCCTAACCTGCAAACCCTGGGCTGCCGAAGCGGAGTGCACAAACTTTACTACACCACCGGGATGGCCCTGTTCCTGTATCTTGTAGCCCAGAAACTAAACTAAACACACTTCAAATACCCATTTCTATGATCTTGCTTAAAGGAAGAGCCAGGACAAATCAGTGCAAAAAGTGTTTAATTCAAACTTTGTGCTGTAATGGCTACAGCATTTCATTATTCTTCAATTGGAAATATGGCTACATGGAGAAAGTCATCTTTGTAACCTGCAGGTAACCACGCACACCCAGAACCTCTGAAGGCAGCCAGTGCCCTTGAGGAAAACAACGTCAGTAAACACCTGGAGTCAGACCTGGGTGGAGCCCAAAATGGGGACTTGAATATGGGAACACCTGAGTCACATGATTCTTCTTGGCATTTATTATTTGGCTAAATAAATTAAAGCATTAAAGCAGACCAAGTGCCATCCCCTGAGAGCACTTTAAGCTTTCTCCGTAATGCCCTCCAGTCCAGTAGATCCCAGCAGACCAGAATCTCTCCCTCTGAAACCTGGGGCTACCCTGGGGCTGACTCAGGGCCTCTTACACTTCGCACAGCACTCCGCCTGTCTCCTACTTGCAAGTTCAGGAGGCTGGAGCTACCTCATGTTTTATCAGCACAGATAACAAAACAAATGTTATGTGAGAGCCAGATGATGTGGGAGTAGTCAATACCCAAGAAACTTCCCATTCTGATCCTGTTACATGGAGAAAAAACACGAGTCTCAAATACCTGCATCCCAGACAGAGAGGGTTCCTGGCATGCCCCCCATAATCCATATGCGCCCCTCAGGGATTAATGCCAATGATGGACAGCTGTAGAGAAACCACAGACATGGCTGTCCTCAGGAGAGACAGTGGCACTCTACCTGATCCCTACCTTATCTCAAAAATCCCAAGCGCTCTCCCTCAAAAGCATGAAGCACTTTTAAACACGGTACTCTTTGGAACTATTAAATACCATATTCTTATTTGGAAAAGCAGTATCAACTTTACCATTCCAAAAGCACCAGTGTCCTCTAGTCATCATCTCTCTATCCCCAGCACAGTGGCTGGAATGCACTTTAAAGTGTGCCTATGATGAACACAGAGGCTGACTCAGATTGACCCAGCCTAGGGATGCGGGAGAGGTGACCTCTCAAAGAAAATGCCAGCTGAAGAGGGGAAGAAGATGGAAGATCGAGTCACTGCTGAGCTGAGCTGACACTCCAAGGGAACCTGGCCTAGTCAGTTCCCAGGTAGTATATTTGGGAGTTAAAGAGACGGAATGAAAATACTGAACAATACCATATGAGACAGTGGTCAAGTGGTGACTGAAATGAAAGTAATCTAAAGTCCTTCCACAGGGGGACAGTAAAAATGCTGATCAGAGTTTAAGTCAGGCATTCATATTATAAATATTGGGAAAGCCAATAAAAATTCAGAACTAGAATATGTAATATCTAAACCAAAGAAAGAAAAAAATTAAAATACTTCAATCAACCAAACAGAAAGCAGGAACGGAGGGGAAAAAAGCAGCATTAGAAATATGACTTCTTAATAAAGGCAACAAGTTGTCAGACTGGATATTAAAGCCACCACCACCTCCTCCAAACGGAAGCTCACAGATGAACATAAATCGTATACTCTATTTACAAGAGAAACACCTAAAAGCTATCACAGAAAGACTGAGAATAAAGGGATGGGCCGGCCCGGTGGTGCAGCAGTTAAGTTTGTGTGCTCCGCTTCAGTGGCCCGGAGTTTGTGGGTTCGGATCCCAGGTGCGGACATGCACACCAGTCCTCAAGCCACGCTGTGGCGGCAACCCACATACAAAATAGAGAAGACTGGCACGGATGTTAGCTCAGCGACAGTCTTCAGAGAGAGAGAGACAGACAGAGAGAGTGTGAAAGAGGCTACTGGCTCCCTTCTCCAAAAATTAACCCTAGGAAAACAATACACCTTAGGAAATAGCATCAATCTGAGGAACTACCACCGAAAACCAAACCAAAATCAAAACCAACAAGAAATCCCCCCAAATCCTGTAAGAACCCCAGAAGACTGAAGGTCGTCATAAACCGTAAGGGGAGGTAGGACAGCAGTGAGATGTCTACTCTCGCTGTACACAGGACAATCAGCCAAGTCACTGGTGTCAGTGGGACACCATCAGGCCAGCTCAAAAGCTCTGCCATGGTGAAGAGGGGTGGGCTAGGCAGCTGCTCTTGAGATTAAAACCCTTTCCCCCTCCAAAGTCCCTGGGCTGGTAGACGGCAACTAGGAATTGCTGCTTCTTCCTAAGGGTCTGAAGGTAAATCTGTGAGCAGGTGCTGGTGGAGTGGTCCACAGTGACTGTGACGTGCCTGAGGTCACAGCCCCCTTCTTAAGGTCATTGGGAGGGACAGAATAGAGCCTGGCCTTGGCCCTTCACCAATAAATGCTACGAGAGGAGCTGGCGCTCTGAAGAACACGAGCTCACAGGCCCAAATAACCACATCCTGCCTGAGGAGTGCAACCCCTGGTCCCCAGAGAGAACAAACTAAGCTATACTCTCTAACCAAGAATTGAAAATACAGCACAATAAACATACAAGGAAATATTAGCAATATGAAACAAGAACAAGAACCAAGTGGAAATACTAAGTACAAAAAATATAATGAATGGGGGGCTGAGTGGTTGAGTTTGAACGCTCTGCTTTGGCGGCCCAGGGTTTTGCTGGCTCAGATCCTGGGCGTGGACATGGCACCGCTCATCAGGCCATGTTGAGGCGGCGTCCCACATAGCACAAACAGAGGCGCTCACAACTAGAATATGCAACTATGTGCTGGGGGACTTTGAGGAGAAGAAAAAAAAACCCGAAGACAATTAGCAACAGTTGTTAGCTCAGGTGCCAATCTTTAAAAAAAAAACAGGGGCCGGCCCGGTGGTGCAGCGTTAAGTTCCCACGTTCAGCTTTGGTGGCCTGGGGTTCACCGGTTCGGATGCCAGGTGCGGACATGGCACCGCTTGGCAAGCCATGCTGTGGTAGGCGTCCTACTTATAAAGTGGAGGAACATGGGCACGGATGTTAGCTCAGGGCCAGTCTTCCTCAGCAAAAAGAGGAGGATTGGCAGCAGTTAGCTCAGGGCTAATCTTCCTCAAAAAAACAAAACACACACACACACACAACCCCCACAAAAAACCACAAAGCATAATAAAAAATATTCTCAGGGATATAAGACTTCAGAAATTTTTTCACAAAAGACCCATTTAAAAAATATTCTTGGAAGAAGTGGTTAAATACAAAAAATAAATTTAGACACGCGAAGAGATAGAGGAAGGGGGAGCAAATAAATTCTTTGGCAAAGTTTGTAGTCTGAAACAACTAGAACCAATGGGGGGAAACAGTATATTAACAATCAGAACCAAAATTCTAAAATATAGCAACACGGTAAGACTGAGAAGACCAAAGGAACCTAAGAGTATCATAAAGTCTTACGAGGAAGAAGATTCAGATGTAATTAAGGAAACCAACAGGGGTAAACAAACATGATTAGTACTCAGTAACATCAATAAAAATATAAATAGAATGTATTAAGAAAATTTTCCATCGCTACTCAATAGAAAGCAAAGGAAAAGTACAGTAAGTAGAACTTGTGAAGTAACAGCAGAAATAAGGTCTAACAGCAGTAGACAAAATGAACGGAAATATCTTCAACCTAACCACAGACCGACTCTCACGCCTTCTTCTCCATCTTCACTTGCCCTCCCTGCATGGAGACATTAGTGTCGGAGGGAGTCAATGCACCGAGTAACTGTGAGCCTGGAGCCCAGGGAAGCCGCTGGAGAGCGCTGCCACAGCGGGGCAGCCCAACCGCAGAGCAGTGAGGCAGGGGGTGGCTGGGACGGTTAGGAGACTGATTACACTGTGCAAATAAGTTAATAGAGAAACTAAGTGCATACACTGAGGATAATGGGAGCAGATTTCTCACTGCTTTGAGCAACTATTTATGAACGTGGAAAGGGAGGAGGCTAGAAAGAACCTTGAGGGGTTGAATTGGAATTGCAAGAATTGGTATGAACTCACAGACAGACAGAGTTGTATACAGTTATATGAATATGTGTACATATTTATGAACTGACTGATTCTAACGGACAGGGCACAGAAACAATTCTACCTTAGTAGCAATGAATGCACCAAGTGCTAAGGCTTTAGGGCTCCATGGTTGATTCCAAGACTGGGGCAGGAAAGTACAAAACAATCCCGGAACATCTTGTTTTGAGTAAGTAAAAGCTGAAAAAATGATGGGGACAATGTCAGAAGGACACAGGAGCCAGCCAGAAAAGGCTTCCATTGGTCAAATCTAGGACAATTTGAGTATCAAAATAAGAGAGTATCAGATTAGAGCCTAATGAATAAAATAGGAATCCATGAGTCTATACTGATATAAATAAGTGACTAAAAAATTAGTAAGACTCAGTATGAATTCTTTAAAAGAAAATCCAACAATTCAGGGCAAAAGTGATGGAAAAAACATTACCAGGCAAATATTAACCAAGAGAAAGCTGGGGAAGCAATTATAGCATCTGATAAGACAGGATTCAATGCAAAAAAGAAAAAAGGTGGGAGATTAGTGACAAGAAAGAACAATTAATCAAGAAGATGTTAAGTATCGTGGATTTTTTCCCCCATGGATATTAGTATACCTCAAAAACAGCCTGAAAACTGACAAAATTTCAGGCAAAGAAAGGGAGAATGGATAATCCTAGGGTTAAAAAAGGAAATGAGAAAATGTCTACAATGGACTAATGAAAATCATTAGGTCTGAATCTGGAAACACAGCTAAAGTAGAACTGAGAGGGAAATAATATAGATTTGAAATCATTTTTCATTTCATGAAATCACTTTCAGGAAACACAAAAGATTAAGAATGAAAGAAGCAATCATTCAATTCAACAATTTAGAGAATGAACAACAGGAAAAAAAAATAAATGAAGAAAAATAGTAATAATCAGAAAAAAATGGAAAAGAGACTGACAAAACCAAATGATGGTTCTTTGAAAAGATTGTAAGATAGATTAAGACTGATCAGGAAAAAGAGAAA
This sequence comes from Equus asinus, assembly GCF_041296235.1. Taxonomy (NCBI): domain Eukaryota; kingdom Metazoa; phylum Chordata; class Mammalia; order Perissodactyla; family Equidae; genus Equus; species Equus asinus. Next base: position 86,978,558 of record NC_091794.1, read on the forward strand.
AAGCAAATAAAAAATACAGAATGGAAGAAGGAAATAATTATGAACCATATGCTAATAAACCCGAACATATAGATGAAACTGAGAAAATTGCGGAGAAATATAAAAATCCAAATTGACAAGACACCAAAACTTGAATAGACCAGTGAGCATTAAGTAAATTAAAATGGCCATAGACTTCCCCTTAGAGGGATTAAAAAAAAAACAGAATTAAAAATTTTATAGTTTGACTATACTTTCAAGAACAGAAGTTTTATATAAGTTGTTCCACAAAATGGAAAAGGAATAAAACTTGCCCAAGTCTTTTTGAGACTAAGGTAACAGTGATTCCAAGATCAGATAAGAATTCAAGAAAAAAAATTTAAGAAATATTTCATTTGTGACTATAGATGCAAAAACAAAACAAAAACTAAGATATTAGGTAGCCAAACCTAACAGTACAAATACATTTTTAAATCAACCAGGGTTTACCCAAAGAATGTAAGAACCATTCAACATAAGATCTACTGATGCACTTCCAACATTAATAAAGGCAGAAAAATAAGATGACAAATACAATAAATGCAAAAAAAAAAAAAGCATTTGATACGTTCAACACATTTATAATTCAAAGAAAAACTCATGGCAAACTAGGAATAGAAGGAAATGTCCTTAACTTCATAAATGTTATGTATCTAATCCAATAGTATATATAAACAAATACATCATGATCAATTAGGGTTTTTTTTCAAGGAATGCAAAGATGGTTCAACATCAGAAAAATCCATCAATGCATTTCATTAAGTGAATAAAAATTATATGATTATATAGACACTGAAAAAAAGTATTTGATAATATTAATCTTTTATTTAATGAAAAGGAGGGAAATTTCTTAGTAAAAACCATCAAACTTGTTTAACTTGATGTTGAAGATTGCCCTCCAGATTGTACATACAGTTCTACATTTATTCTTGCAAAATCTAAGGGTTTATAGTTTACACCCCTACATCACACTAACACTTGGCATTGTCCATTTTTCTAATTTTGTACAGTCTTAAGGATGTAAAGTGATAGCTCTTTTTTAAAAAAAAACCCATGATCACTAATGAGTTTGAACATCTCTTCCTATACCTGTTACTCTTTTGGGTTTCTCTTCTATCAACTATCTATTCATTATCCTTTGTTGAATTTTCTTTACAATTCAGCATTTTTTTGTATATTCTAGATATAAATCCTTTAGTGGTTTTACACATTTCAAGTATCTTCTCCAAGCCTGTCATTTGTTTGTCAAACTTTACTGACAAACGTCTTAAATTCTGATACAAAAATTTTTTCTCCATGTTTTGTGTTTGGGGGATTTTATTTAAGAAGCTTTTTCCCTCCCCTGATCACAACATTCTCTTATAGTTCTACTAATTTTTAAATTTACCTTTCATATTTAGACCTTTAATCCATCGAGAGCCCACCTTTGGACATGATGCTAGTTAGGTATCCTGTTTAATTTTTCTCCAGGTATACAGCCAGTTTTCCAACACCATGTACTAGAACGAACATATGGGTCTTGTGCATTCTTATTAAATACAGCTTTTGTTGCTACTATCTTTTGCTTTTAATTACATTACCTAATTGACTATTGCTCTTGTAGAAAAATGCTTGACATTTTTATAAACATAGTTTGTAGCTGGCATCCTTACTTAAACTTATTTTTTTTATTTTTTTTTATTTTTTAAAGATTTTATTTTTTCCTTTTTCTCCCCAAAGCCCCCCGGTACATAGTTGTATATTCTTCGTTGTGGGTTCTTCTGGTTGTGGCATGTGGGACGCTGCCTCAGCGTGGTCTGACGAGCAGTGCCATGTCCGCGCCCAGGATTCGAACCAACGAAACACTGGACCGCCTGCAGCGGAGCACGCGAACTTAACCACTCGGCCACGGGGCCAGCCCCTACTTAAACTTATTTTTAATAGTTTGTTGTTTCTCTTGTTTTTTTAATGTAGATATTCCTGAATCTGAAAATAATGACTTTAAAATAATGAGTTTTATTTCTCACTTTTCAATCCTGATAATCTCTTTCTCTCTTTTTCCTTCCTTACAGTCTGGATCAGAGCTTCTGGTCCTATGTTAAATAGTAGCATAATACCGGGCATAGTAGGTCTGTTAATTAGGATATTGGTTTGGCTACTTTAATGGAGACCAAATAACAACGGTTTAAGTAAGACGGAAGGTTTCTTTCTTTCCTGTGTGACCGTCTCAGCTAGCAGGCAGTTCAGGAGATAAGTGGCTCTGCCTTATGTGGTTAATGTCCTTTGATATGCTGCCCTTTCCCACAGAGACAAAACTAGTTTGCCATGACCACATTCACATTCATCCCATTAATTCATGGGAAAGGGGAAATTAGAAAAGGAAGGCAAGCCCTTTCCTTTTAAGGATGTGGCCTGGCAGTTATAAACTTACTTCTGCTCCCACCTCATTGGTCAAACTTAGTTACACCTAGTTGCAAGGTAGCCTGGAAAATACAATCTCTTCCCAAGGAAGCTACTGCCCAGCTGAAACATGGGGTCAGGGATTCCTGTTAATGACGGAAAAAGTGGGGAGATGTATATTGTTTGTATGTTGTTATACAGTTGTCTTGTTCCTGAGTGATGGTACATAACCATTACCGAGTAAAAGAAATTCCACAGAGTTTCTCCAATTAAAAAAAAAGAAAGATAAACTATATCCCATGCTCTTGTATCTATTGACATACCATGCACTTCTTCCCTTCTTCAATGTAGTGATGTACATCGATGGATTTCTGACGTTGATTACTCTTCATACACACATAAGCATGAGTGAAGAATGTATGATTTATTATATATAGTATTTAGTTATTCCACATATGTGATTCAAATGCATAGAACTGATCATGTAGGGTATTATATTTTGCAGAATCTGAAGCACTGAACTTAGTGAAAATTTAGACTGTACCAGGGGAATTAACATTTACTTAAAATCTTACTACATGCCTAGCAATTTGTGTATAATAAAAAAATACTTGACATTTGAAAGCCTGCCGTGTGCCAGGCACATGTTGTAAAAGAGTTATTATTATCCTCACTTTATGAGAAACTGAGGCACAGAGAGGTTAAGTGATTTACCTAAAACAATACAGCCAGTAAGTGGAAGACTAGGCTCCAAAAGCTTCGGCACTTCCTACTCCGTAACAGCGCCTCACAATTATTGCTTTTAAAATGATGATGATAAAGTATGATGATGATAGACAAGAGGAACTGGCGGTATTATTGCTTAATTTTTTTCTAAACTTTCAACTCGATATCATAGGGAAACTTTTTATCCGCAGGGAAAATTAAAGATTTTAATTTGCTTGGAAAACTAAGATTCATTTACAGGAACTCATTTTACTTTAGATGTTTTAGAAAACTACTGTTTTACAAAATTAGGGAAGCCACAGGGCGGGCAACAGAAACAGTCTACACGGAATTTGAAGGTATATTTGCACAATACCACATAGCTCTAGAGTCTAAGGAAAATGCCATTTAGTCTCACATTCCCAAATTAAATATGTATTTATACTTAAGAATGGATATATTCTTAATTCTAATGTCACAATTTCAAAATCATTCAAGCTGAACCAATTCCAGCTTTGAAAATCTCAAAAAAGTTTGCCTGCAACAAAATATACACCTGATACCTGATATTTCTAGATTTCAGGGCTTTGAATATACTTAATAAGTTAACTAAAAACTGGAATAAGTCTTTTGATGGAAAAAAGAAAACTGAAAAGACTTTTCAATGAAATAGAATGTTTACTGGACTGAGTAAAAATTAAATAATTTATTTTCTGAAAACTCCTCTCTTTGTAATATACCATCTGTTGGGTAATACCAATAGGGCCAAACAGAAAAAATACTTAAAACTCTTTCAAGACATAAAGAAAAGGAATAAATCACCCATCAAATACAAATATACTATTTTATTCTAAGGGAATATTTCTGTGGTTTCTGCAAGGGGAAAACCCAAAAGTGGTTAACAAACAAAGAACAACAGAAAGGGTAATTTAGATGTTTCTCTTGTTTGATGTTGTTTTCCTCCCCTGGGGAAAAAAATATAATTTTACGTAATTTTAATAAAATAAAAAAAGCAAATAATCTGACACACATATCAACAGCTACACTTATGAGGAATGACCAATAATTAATCCATATTTTCTTTTACAAATTAATTTAGGGTCTGGACAGATCTGTGGACTGACATGCAGTTGAAACCCTGATACAGTCATTTTCCTGGGTATTGGCTGTTCTCAGTTAAAAGATACAGATTTTTTCCTCTCTGGTGTTTCAAAACAATTTACCTACTATGCCAACAATATTTGTTTTCCATACAGCTACGGAAGGGGAAATGTTAGTGTTTATACAAACCATAGAATTCGTATAGTGGGGACTATTACCCCTGATGTTTCTGGACAGTTTATTGGCAGACTTATCAGACAATCCAATGGTTTCTCCCCCACACCAGACAAGGTCTGGAAGGAAGTTGTTTTCCAGTCAGAAATGACAAACACAGATGGAATTAATCATACAGAATTGGGGCAGATTTACTTCTTTCACACAGTTTTTGGGAACAAAAATGAAATTTGTTACAGGCAGAGGGACAGAACCATCAAGTACACAATGTCAAAAGGCCTACTTTTAAATTTTTACTGTAGTTAAATGACGTTCTTTTTATTTAAAAAAAAAAAAAAACCCTGCCACTCCCATCTAAAAAATGGGACATATTGAAAAGTCTTTCAAGGTTAAAATTTCTAAGCGGCTTTTTGGACTTTTCTCATTTCTATTACAGGGTCAAATTAACCTCAGGCTAAAGAAGCTCTGTGATTGGCCAACATCACAAAAGCTTTGATTCAAAATTCTGTGGGGAAGAAACTGAGAATGGAGATGAGGGAGACGGACTGATATGCCAAACACACCTATGACTTGCAATCCTCGTAGGAGTACTAAAACAGCTAGACTCTGGAACAATGCTATGAGAAGACCTGTTTGTGGATATGCAGGACACTCAATGTCTCTGTATCCTAACCCCAGAACCCCTATTTTCAAGTTTCTTAGGGCAACAAGGTCATCTTCAAATGCTTTATATAGGAACATACTAGAACCTTTTCTACCATAATTCTGATAGCTAAGTAATACTGTGTCTTTGTGGAATCACCCACAGGTTTGCCAGAGTAAGGAGAGAGACCATTCCTTCTGAAATGACAAGGGCCTCCAGAAACTGGTGTAAAAGATAAAATAAGAGGAATTACTTAGGAAGATAAAACAATGGGAGAAAAGCTGCCATTTGGGGATAAAACAAAAACAAAAGGAGAACCCCCATTTCTGTGTACCACAGCTCATGCTATGAAACAGCAGCAATAAAGGCTGACACCCAGAGAAGTGGGCATTTTAGTGGGTTTTCTACAAACATTTCAAGACACTTGGAGGGGGCGTCTACTGGGCTCCATAGATTTTCTGTGTGCATAATCAGTTTGCAGAGTTTCAGCCCGTTTACCTTAATTTACCCACATCCAGACCCGCAGCTGAGAAGACTAGACCCAGAAAGTGAAAGGGACACATGGCTGTGTGCACAGCAGTGAAGGCCTTTTTCCTTGATGTGAGGGGCCCAGGGCAAAAGCACCAGAGGCTTCTATCCTTCACAGAATTGGCTTGGCAGTGAAAATCAAAATCAAGACCACTTCACTCTCTACCTTTTAAAAAAAAGTTGAGTATTTTTATTGGGTCTTCAAGTCTGGGTCCCGCAGCCCTCTTGTGATGTCACTCTCGGCTCTGTCCTGATGTCTCCCCTGACTCTTACATAGGGCTTACCCGAGCAGCCTACTGCAGCCAAGGCTCACTCCAAAGCTACCTCTCTAAGGTCTAAGGTTACTATGGCAGAGTTTTATACAACAGTTTCCTTAAAAATATTCCACAATTTGTTATTCCCAAACAAAATAAGATTATGCACCACTCAGAGAAATTGGTTAGTCATTCTGAAGATGTCTAAGAACTATATCACTGCCAAAGAACAACATTTCTCAGTCCATATTCTTTCCTTCAGTTTTCATTTGTACATCCACACTGTGGTTCACGAGTCGTCTGTTTCCCATTATCTTATAATCAAGTCAAGAGGACTTGGACTATACATCGTTTTCCAAAGCTGGATGCATTCACAGTTTGGTGCATACCAATACGTATGAAAATAGGAACCCCACTTCAGCTTTAATCTGATAATTCAACATCAGAGTCTTCTGATTTGGCTTTGGCAAGTTCTTCATGTACTTCCCTCACCATGAGAATACGTGTTAACATGGTGTCCAGGGTCCCAGGGTCTATTGGGAATGTGGAGTACCACATAGGGCTATTCGGAACACAGGCGCGCTCAGGTTGAAGATAAAACACGTCATTCCTCTGCTTCACACTTTCAGAACTATCCATAGGAAAAAAAGAAAAAGAAAACGAAAACTGGGGATCAGAGAGTAGAGGAAATATATAACTACTCTTTAATATAATGGCTCTCAACTTTTCCCTACTGTGACTAGTACCACAGACAAGCAATATACCCAGAGGTAAGTAAGTTTATAGGCATTTTCCCCCCAGGACCGACCTTTAACTCTGTATCTTTATTCCCACACTCAAGAAATCACACTAGATTGGAAGTGAGTAAAATGTTGTTAGAAGACAAAGTGCAAACCCTTCCCAAATTTTCGTGCTTAAAAGGCTACTAGGGGCCACTCTGGTGGTGCAGCAGTTAAGTTCGCACGTTCTGCTTTGGCAGCCCGGGGTTCGCCGGTTCAGATCCTGGGCACGGACCTAGCACCGCTTGGCAAGCCATGCTGTGGCAGGCGTCCCATATGTAAAGTAGAGGAAGATGGGCACAGATGTTAGCTCAGGGCCAGTCTTCCTTGGCAAAAAGAAGATTGGCGGCAGATCTTAGCTCAGGGATAATCCTCCTCAAAAAACAAAACAAAACAAAAGGCTACTAGGAGCAACCAAAAAATTCAATGCACATGTGACACTATAGCTGAGAACCATGTATCCTCAGGGCAACCCCAGGAGCACTACAAACACAATATCAAACGGCAAACGCAGTCACTGTATTTCCTTGAGAAAAAGTGCTTTAGTGTGGATCTTACAACTCTACAGTCAAAAAGCTTCTGTAAGAAAAAAACTACTACAAAACTTCAATTCCTTAAAAATACATATTTCTATTTATAGGTTTAGCACTATGACCTGTTCTCTAAATTTCTTCCCTATATAAATAATAAAATCACAGCAGTTTAGATATCACATAAACGCTGAGTCACAGGGTTGTAAAGACCAAACAATGGCAGTGATTCTTGCTTTTGAAGAGATTTTCAGAAAAGAAAATTATCAAGATAAACCAATTTGTTTCTTGGTTCAAAATCCAGGTACGAGATACGAGAATGGGGAAAAAAAGAAATTAGAGGTAAATCCTTGTCTCAAGTCATAGGTCAGCTATATTTCTGATATTCAAGCATCTGACATCCAAAATATGTTAACACCCTTTTGCCGTGTGCTCTATCTAGCTCAGATGAAGATCACTTACCATTTTGACAGGTAAAACTCGTAAAGTCGGACGGGGCATCTTAGTGGGTTATCAGTATTCTCTGCCATCTCCACACCCACCGGAAGCTCATCATCTTCATTTCGTTTCCTCTTGCCAACAGTTAGTTTATCTTGAGACAGGAAGTCATAATCAAAAGATTAGAAAAGTCTTTTCTTCAAGTCTCAAAACACCCAATGAGCTTTGCTTCCAATCAGAACTGTCACTCCCTCCCCCTTCGTTTCACTTACTCATTCAACAAACACTTACTGAGCACCTGTGGCAGTGCTGGATATTATTTTAAGTGCTGGGTTAATAACACTGAACAAAAATTTAATGTCCCCTGCTCACCACAGTGGGGGCAGCAGGCAAAACACACCGTGCTGGAGAGGGGGCATTAAGAATTTTACTAGGCACGGGGCTCTGAAGCCACAGAGGGACAAAGCAGGAGAAGGGGGTTCCACGTGCTCTTCTCCTACAGTAGAGACTGACACAGAAGCTGGCACCTCTAGGTGAAAATATGTCTACTGTGGGGCATTTGTTCAAGTTTCTTTTATTTGTCATAGAATTATGAGAAATAGAGTCTTTGTTGGGAAAAGAAATTCTCAGTAAAGCTGACCATTTGATAAGAAAAGAGCAAACCCTTTTTCACCAACAGAATTTTGTAGAGGCCAAGGATTATTAGAAAGAAGCCAGTGTGCAGACAGGGAAAGTGGGCTGTTTCTTTCCCTCTTTCTCCATTCAACCTTTAAGACAACAGGAGATGGATCTGAGAACCTGAAGAAAAAGGTTTTCTTTTCCTTCTTCTTTTTTCTTTTGAGGAAGATTAGCCCTGAGCTAACATTCATTGCCAATCCTCCTCTCTTTGCTGAGAAGATCGGCCCTGAGCTAACACCTGTGCCCATCTTTCCCTATTTTTTATATGCGGGACATCTGCCACAGCATGGCTTGATAAGTGGTGTGTAGGTCTGGGATCCGAATCGGAGAACCCTGGGCCACCAAAGCAGAGCACGTGAACTTAACCGCTATGCCACCAGGCCAGGCCCTTTTCTTCTCTTCTTATAGCTCCTCTTAACAAGTGGTAGAGAACTTTCCTGAGCTTCCTGCATTAGTTACTAAACAAAATTCATCCCAGTTCTCTATTTAGAGGCTAAAGAGAAAGACTTTGCTAGTTACTTATTCAGAAAACAAGTTGAACTGAACTACCAATCTTGTCAAGTACCTAATCAGAAAACACAGAAACGTTACCTGATTGCCTCCCCCTCCCCCAATTAGTATCAATTAAGAGCACTAAGTGGGCTATATATGAACAAAATGAAGGAACAAGGACATAGACGTGTGGTGGAAAAGCAAGCTAATCCTAGTATTTTCTAAAGTAAAGGAGCAACTGAGATAAAGTTAACACAAAGATGAACATCACAATTTTTTTTTGGGGGGGTGAGGAAGACTGGCCCTGAGCTAACATCAGTTGCCAATCTTCCTCTTTTTGCTTGAGGAAGAATGTTGCTGAGCTGATATCTGTGCCAATCGTCCTCTATTTTGTATGTGGGATGCCACCACAGCATGGCTTGAGGAGCAGTGTGCAGTGCAGGTCCATGCCCAGGACCTAAATCTGTGAACTCTGGGCTGCCAAAGTGGAATGCATGAACATAACCACTATGCAACTGGGCCAGCCCCTACAATTATTCTTTACAGATTTTTAGTTTCAGTAATTTTAAATTCCCACATTCAAAATATATATTTCACTCTTATCCCAAGGAAGTACAACTTAATTTTGGGAGTTTTAGAACTTACAATTTTGGTCAAAATTAATAAATTTAATTTCTAGTTCCATAATAGAAATATTAATTTTTTAACATTAAAAACAAACTATTATATAATAGGCTGTTTTTGGAGTGCAAGACTATAAACCTTCTAATAAAACTGTCACTGCTGTACAAAAGCAGTATACTCTAGGCCAGCTTTTAAGCTCCTTCAGAATTTGACAATGTTAACTAAAAGAGGGTGCGCTCTGGTCAAACCAAGATTTAGAAACAGCAGTTGAAAAGTTAAGCAGGTTCCTTTTAACCGGCAATGGACTCATCTGTGGCCTCTAAATCAGTGATTCTCAACTTTGGCTGCATATTTAAATTCCCTGGGAAGTTTTAAAATGCAGATTATTGGGGCTGTACCCTAGATCAATTAAATAAGAACTTCTAATTTAGAAGCCAATAAAAGTATACTAAAGCAAGTGATTCTTCTCAGGTTGAGGCAAGCCTTTAACCTAGCCTTGAAAATAAAGAAAAGGATTTAAGTGTTATACCAAAGCTACATTTACCCATGTCTAGAATTTACAATTACTCCTCTGCCACAAGTCTCTATTTGAATAGAAATCTTACAAACGCCACCACACACCTGGTTCGGACTCCTGCTTTTGTAAAGGTGGAAAGAACCTCAGATACGTCATCTTGGTACTGTACTTCAGAGTCCTGGTCCGTCTCATCACGTGGGCAAAGGAAAGCTTCAAGTGCTCAGTAACATTCTTTAGTTGAAAGTATTTGGTATTGAAGAAAAGAAGGGTGTTCAAGAGGACAATTGGTGAGTACGCGCCCAGCTGTTTGCATTCCCACAAATGCTCTTCTTCAATGCGAGAGAACATGTAACCTGGACAGAAGAAGGGGAACAAGAAGCAGTACTAAGCTCCTGCTCAGGAGGACTAAGCAACTTCTAAATTCTCAGACAGGAAGACAACGAAGGGAAACCCCTCTTTCCTCCTCTTCTTTACACAGAAAAACAGAAAAGGCACCACAGAAAAAAGGGCAGATGATTCTGCTGAAGAAACATTGTGAGCATTCCCCTGAAACACTTTTAATCTATGGTTATTTCAGACCAGGGGTTGGCAAACTTTGTCTGCAAGGGGCCGGATGGTAAATATTTTAAGCATTGTGGGCCACAGAGGCGCTGAACAACTTTGTCGTTGTGGAAGATAAGGAGCTGTAGATAATACCGAAACAAGTAGCTGTGGCTATATACCAATAAAATTAATTTATAGACACAAATTTGAATTTCATACAATTTTCACATGCCACAAAACATTCTTTAGATTTTTTCCCAGCCATTTAAAAATGTAAAAACCACTTTTAACTTACAGACTATACAGAAATAGGCAGCAGACCAAATGCGGCCCACGGGCCACAGTCTGCAGACTCCTGTTTGAGATTATTACACTTACTGTTAACCGGTTTGATCTTTATTTAGCTAACATCATTAAAAGACAGATAGCCTTTTCTCCCTCCACCCCCTATTATTTTAAATTTATATTGAGTTACTCATGATAACTTAGCTGAGATTTTTCTTGAAAAGCAGAGGTTCTGTCCAAGAATTAAAGTAAGTACACCTTTAAATGCACCTTTCTCATGAGACCACTTACATGCAGGTCTTTTCTAACGTTCCCTCCCCAATCCTTTTCGGTGCTGCTTCTGCGTCCTATTCTGGGGAGACTATCTACAAATATGAATTTAGTACTTCTAAATTTATGTTCCCACCCCCATCTTTGAATGCTAAATGCCTCAAGCCACCACATTGCTCAGATGCTTCAAAGGTGATCTGTAATCCAACAGAAAGGGGCACAAATCCCTGAGCATCACATTCAACTCTTCATTCACAGCCGAGGAGCCTGAGACCAAGAGTGAATCAGACACTTGTCCAACAACATATGGTCAGAGACAATTTGAGAATGAAGACTCAACTCTCTTAACAACTAATGCTATAAACTATTGGAAAAGGTCCACTGCTAAGACGTAGAGTCTAGAAGAATATGTGGCAGCTACTGGTACAGTATGCAAATTTACCAACACTATCAGATCAATACCAGTTTCTAGAAAGTAAATGTAACTTCTAGTTGTTTTTTATTTTTAATAGTTAGTATCTGTACATGCACTGTATGGAAATTATAGTTTTACTAAAATAATCACTAATAAACCAAAGACTTTCTCCTCAAAAGTCCAAACATGTTATAAATCAGGACAGAAGTATAAAATGAACAATTTATTAAAAGATAATCATAAAACTTAAGCAATTTAAGAAGGTACATCATGAGAAGAATCAAAATAAAAAATAATCATCCTACCATTAGGAAGTATTGTAGGTTCCCATATTTTCAAGAGTTTGGTAAGTTCAATCATAAATCTGGAATAGGGCTCAGTAAAAATGTTATCTATTCTACCATTTTCAAACAGGTACTACAAGAGAAAAAATGCAAACATACATGTTGATAGAAAGAAAACAAGTTTTTAAAAAAGATTTTAAGGAATATAGTTTACCCTTAATTTTTGACCTTACAATACTGTGAACCATTTGAAGGATACATGTTAAAATACCAGGATTCAAACTAAAGATCTCTTCCCCAGGAACTGACATTATCTCGAGCACTGAGCTTGCAAGGTAGAGTTTTCTATTTCCTTTTTAAAACATGCATGGTATAAAATAATTACAATAAATAATATAAGTACTTTTTACTCGGTTCATAAAACTGATATACTAAAAATTGGTCCTTATTCGTAATTCCCAAATCATTCTTCTAATTCACAGTGCCTATTTGCAGACATGCTCTCAGTTTTTACTTGCTTTTCAGACTAGTTACAAGATCACTTCCTAAAATAATACAGCTAGCTAGTGTCAGATGACCTGAGGATACCCAAATTTAAAAACTACTTATTTGGAGCTTTCTAACCACAGCTCTCAACTCTATGCTCCACAACTCAGCCTTCAAAAAGTTCAAGTCTAATTATAGGACATAAAACTATGCTAATTATAACCATCAAGAACCATATCACAGGATGGGAAACAAGCAACAGCTTGGGTAAAGTACCGTTAAAATACATTTTGAGGGTACAGAGCAGGTCAGATATAACCACTCAGGAAACACAATGAGCATTCACAGAACAGCACAGGATAGTATAATTACATGTAAACATCTCCTGGTGTTTTTAACATTCTGTATTTTTAATTTGTTATCTATGACCATCTTGATTTCCTACTTTTCTCTCAATGTATGACTTGGAGAGAATTTTTATTTCCACTTAAATTTATTCTGGCTAATAGAAAGTATACACCATTTCAATGTGCATTTTTATAGGCCTCTTCAAAGGCAATTTATGATCGTATTGGCAGATCACAGTTTTCTTGTTGAAAAGTATTTTTTTTCTTTTAATAAAGTTATTTTTGCAACTTAAAACTATTATATCCTCACTATGGAAAAAATTTAAAATACAGAAAAAGTGGAAGAAAAGATATACTCAAACCCACTACACAAAAGTGACTTCTATTGAGAGTTAGGAGTATTTCAATCTCTAAACAAAATTCTTTTATAAATACAAAAAGTTGAGTTTTGTACATTTACTCAAATATATGAGTACATAGAAAATACTTTTAAAATAAATATCACATCCCCCTTTGATCAGGAACAAGACAAAAATGTCTGTTCTTGCTACTTTTATTCAGCATGGTATGGAACTCCTAGCCAGAGTAATCAGGCAAGAAAAAGAAATAAAAAACACTCCAAGTAGGAAAAGAAGTAAAACTATGTCTATTTGCAGATGATATGATCCTATACATAGAAAATTCTAAAGAATTCACCAAAAAACTAGTTATTAGAGCTAATAAATGAATTCAGTAAAGTTGCAGGATACAAGCAACATAAAAATCAGCTGCAATGAACAATCCAAAAAGAAAATTAAGGAAACAATTCAATTTATAATAGTATCAGAAAGACTAAAATACTTAAGAATGAATTTAACCAAGCACTTGGGTACATGACTTACACACTTAAAACTAGAAAAAACGGGTGAGAGAAATTTAAAAAGACCTAAGAAAAATCTCACATTCATGGACATGAAGACAATACAGTCACGCACGACACAACGACAATTCGGTCAGTGAGGGACTGCATCTATGACAGTGGCCCCATAAGATTAGTACCAAAAAGTCTAGAGGTGCAGTAGGCTGTACCATCTAGGTTTGTGGAAGTACTGTAGGGGATGAAGAAATTTTCGTTTACCCTTCTATGTTCTTCTGGCTCGTCTAAGAATTAAACTGACATGAGACAGACTAACAGGAGAAAAACTAAAGTTTAATAACATGTATACATGGAAGAAACCCAGGAAAATGAGTAACTTGCCAAAATGGCTGAAGTCCTCCCCTTAAATATCCTCCTTAGCTAAAGAAACAAGATGACATTCAAGATGGAGAGAGTCAGAGACTTCAAAGGGAAGGAAGACAATTCACAGGTAGGTGAAAAGAAGAAAATGTTTGGAAAACAAGTGTTTGGCCACACAGAAACAGAAGAACACAGAAGGGAGCCCAACAAACAGGCTTTTCTAGGTTCTTCCCTATCTACCACCTAGTTCATGTCATGCTTAGTGACATTTTGCTTCCCAAGACAGGTTTTTTAATCTGAATTCTTTTAGGCTGTTAAGGGGGAATTAACAAGGAAAACCTTCTGACTCTTCTGTTTCTTAAAAATAATCAACCTAAAATAATCCTCATGTTAAAGAGACACATTTTTGGTGGCAAATTTTGTTGCTCTTCCATATATTCTATGATGTTCAGACAACGATGCAATCGCCTAACCACACATTTCTCAGAAAGTATCCTCGTCGTTAAGTGACACATGACTGTACTGTTAAAATGGCAATAACCCCGTAGGAGTGATGTCAGCATCATGGCGAGTGAGCTGGATGGAACTCTCTCCCCTCCAACATACAACAAAAAGGAGCAACTATATTCGAACAGAAAATATCCTAATAGCACAGGAATCCTCGGACAGTCACAGCAGCCAAATGATGGAGGGCAGAGAGGCTAGAGCCCTCTCCGGAGGAGCTAGAACCAGGTAAGAGAAATCTTCACTCCCTCTCCCGTGGCTGCCGCGGGAGGCCCTAGGAGGGAAGGAGAGGGGGAGGGGTTGCGCATCCGTGGGATCACCCAGGACTCCCTAGGGCCCTTGTAGCCTAGAGGGAAGCCCTCTAATGGGGCAAAAGCTTTCGCGTGGGGCGACCTCATCAAGCCAAGACCCCAGAAGACCAGATGGGAAAAGCTGATTGGTAAACCGGGCACTGCATGCAGGAGAAAGCGCCCCACCCCCCACCCGTGACAGGGCACCACGCCACACCATCTCAGCTGAAAGTGGAGGACTCAGAATACGTGGTTCTCGACCCCCATCCAGTGGCAATAGGCTGTAATTGCAACCCAATAATGTTACAATGCGAAAACCCCATTCTTCCAGCATCAGGCAGTTCATCAAAAGCCCAGACCAGAGACAAAACAAGAAATACCCAGAATTCTGTTCTGAAGACTCAGAAATAAGTAAACCAAACGACAATGCATTCAGAATAGCTATCATCAAAAAGCTCAATGAGGTAAAAGAGGATATAGGGAAACAATTTAACGAGTTCAGGAGTTACTTCATAAAAGAGACTGAAACTATAAAGAAGAATCAATCAGAAATACTAAAGATGAAAGACACAATGGAAGAGAGAAACAAAATACGGATTCCCTGAATGCTCGTGTAGACACCATAGAGGAGTGAACCAGCAAAATTGAAGATAGAGATGTTGAATTGCTCCAGACAGAGGAAGAGAGAGAACCGAGACTAAAAAAGAAATGAAGAAAGTCTCCAAGAAATATCCGACTCAGTGAGGAAATGCAACACAAGAATTATAGGTACCCCAGAAGGTGAAGAGAAGGAGGCTGGAGCAGAAAGAGCGCTCAAAGAAATAATAGCAGAGAACTTCCCAAATTTAGGGAATGAGAGAGAGATGTGTGTGGAGGAAGTTTTCAGGTCTCCTAGATATGTCAATGTAAAAAGACCTACTGCAAGGCATATAGTAGTAAAATTGTCAAAAATTAATGACAAAGAAAGAATACTCAGGGCAGCAAGGCAGAAGAAAATAACCTGCAAAGGAACCCCTATTAGACTTTCAGCAGATTTCTCTGCAGAAACGTTACAAGCTAGGAGAGAATGGAACAACATATTCAAAACTTTAAAAGATAAAAATCTTCAGCCAAGAATACTCTACCCATCAAAAATATCCTTCAGATATGAGGGAGGAATTAAATCTTTCCCAAACAAAAACTAAGGGACCTTGTAGCCATGAGATAACCCCCCTCCAAGAAATCCTCAAGAAGGCCTTCATACCTGAAAAAAGAAAAAAGGGAGAAAGGGGTCACAAAACACAGAGTAAGGAAACAAATGGATAGACAGAATCAGAATAGGACAGCAAATGTTCAACTATAGCATTAGGCTAAAGGGAAATAAAATACCAAAAACAAAGACAATCTTGTCACTTTAACCACAAACTCACAACACGAGTTGGAATAAGATATGAGAATAATAATTTAGGAGGGAAGGAGGAAAGGGATTGAATCAGTTTACACTAAGGAAATAAGAGGCCATCAGAAAATGGACTATGTTATGCACGAGATTCTGAATACAAACTTTAGAGTAGCCACTAAACTAAAAACCAGAATAGAGACACAAAAAATAAATACGGAAAAAACTAGGAAACACAGCATAAAAAAATGCATTATTCAACGGGTAGACCAAAACACACAGGACGAGAAACAAAGGAAATGCAGGAAAACTGGAAAACGAGTGATATAATGACAGCATTAAGCCCTCATACATCAATAATCACCCTCAATGTAAACGGATTGAACTATCCAATAAAAAGATACAGAGTGGCAAGGTGGATTAAAGAACAAGACCCAACAATCTGTTGCCTCCAGGAAACACATCTCAGCTCCAATGACAAATACAGCCTCAGAGTGAAGGGGTGGAAGATGATATTCCAAGCTAATAGCAAACAAAAGAAAGCAGGTGTCACAATTCTTACATCAGACAAAGTAGACTTCAAGATAAGGCAGGTAAAGAGAGACAAAGAGGGGCAATATATAATGATCAAACGGCCACTACATCAAGAAGCAATAATGCTTATATATATCTGTGCACCCAACACAGGAGCACCAAAGTTCATAAAGCAACTATTAACAAACCTAAAAGAAGAAATCAAAAATAAAACAATAATAGTAGGGGACCTCAACACCCCACTCACATCATTGGACAGATCAATCAGACAGAAAATCAACAAGGAAACAGTGGAATTAAACGAAGAGCTAAAACAGTTGGACTTAATAGACACATATAGAACACTCCATCCAAAAACAGCAGAATACACATTCTTCTCAAGTGTGCATGGAACATTCTCAAGGATAGACCATATGTTGGGAAACAAGGCAAGCCTCCATAAATTTAAAACATTGAAATAATAACAAGCATCTTCTCCAATCATAATGTTATAAAGCTAGAAATTAATTACAAGAAAAAAGCTGAGAAAGGCACAAAGATGTGGAGACTAAACAATATGCTATTGAACAAGCAATGGATTGTTGAAGAAATTAAAGAAGAAATAAAAAAATATCTGGAGACAAATGAAAATGATAACATGCCACACCAACTCATATGGGATACAGCAAAGGCTGTATTAAGGGGGAAATTCATCGCAATACAGGCACATCTTAACAAACAAGAAAAATCCCAAATAAGCAATCTCAGATTACACCTAACTGAATTAGAAAACGAAGAACAAACAAAGCCCAAAGTCAACAGGAGAGAAATAATAAAAATCAGAGCAGAAATAAATGCTAGTGAAACAAAGAAGGCAACAGAAAAGATCAATGAAACAAAGAGCTGGTTCTTTGAGAAGATAAAATAAAATTGACAAACCCCTAGCCAGACTTACAAAGAAAAAAGGAGAGAAAGCGCAAACAAACAAGATCAGAAAGGAAAGAAGAGAAATAACAACAGACTCCACAAAAATACAATGGATTATAAGAGAATACTATGAAAAACGATATGCCAACAAAATGGATAACCTAGAGGAAATGGATAAATTCTTAGACTCTTACAACCTCCCAAAGCTGAGTCAAGAAGAAACAGACAATCTGAACAAACCAATCACAACGAAAGAGATTGAAACAGCCATCAAAAGCATCCCACAGAATAAAACCCCAGGACCAGACGGCTTTCCTGTGGAATTCCACCAAACTTTCAGAGAAAATTTAATACCTATCCTTTTCAAGCTATTCCAAAAAATTAGGGAGGATGGAATACTTCCTAACACATTCTACAAGGCCAACATCACTCTGATACCAAAGCCTGACAAGGACAGCACAAAAAAGGAGAACTACAGGCCAATATCGTTGATGAACATAGATGCAAAAATTCGAAACAAAATTTTGGCAACCCAAATACAGCAATTCATCAAAAGGATCATACATCATGATCAAGTGGGATTCATACCAGGGACAAAGGGATGGTTCAACATCCACAATCAATCAATGTGATACACCACATCAACAAATTTAGTAATAAAAACCACATGACCTATCTCAATAGATGCAGAGTAAGCATTTGACAAGTTCCAACAGCCATTTATGATATAAACTCTTAACAAAATGGGGATAGAAGGAAACTACCTCAACATAATAAAGGCCATATATGACAAACCCACAGCCAACATCATACTCAATGGGCAAAAACTGAACGCCATCCCCCTGAGAACAGGAACAAGACAAGGATGCCCTCTATCACCACTCTTACTCAACATAGTACTGGAGGTTTTGACCAGAGCAATTAGGCAAGAAAAAGGAATAAAAGGAATCCAAATAGGGAGTGAAGAAGTGAAACTCTCGCTGTTTGTAGATGACATGATCTTATATATAGAAAACCCGAAAGAATCCACGGGAAAACTATTAGAAATAATCAACAACTACAGCAAAGTTGCAGGGTATAAAATCAACTTACAAAAATCAGTAGCATTTCTACGCTTTAATAATGAACTAACAGAAAAAGAACTTAAGAACACAATATCATTCACAATCGCAACAAAACAGATAAAATACCTTGGGGTAAATTTAACCAAGGAAGTGAAAGACCTATACAACAAAAACTACAAGACTTTCCTGAAAGAAACTGATGACAACATAAAGAGATGGAAAGACATTCCATGAACATGGACTGGAAAAATAAACACAGTTAAAATGTCCATACTACCTAAAGCAATCTACAGTTTCAATGCTATCCCAATCAGAATCCCAATGACATTCTTTACAGAAATTGCACAAAGAATCCTAAAATTCATATGGGGCAACAAAAGACCCCGGATTGCTAAAGCAATCCTGAGAAAAAAGAACAAAGCTAGAGGTATCACAATCCCTGACTTCAAAATATACACAAAGCTACAGTAATCAAAACAGCATGGTACTGGTACAAAAACAGGTGCACAGATGAGTGGAACAGAATTGAAAGCCCAGAAATAAAACCACACACCTATGGACGGCTAATCTTCCACAAAGGAGCTGAGGGTACACAACGGAGAAAAGAAGTCTTTTCAACAAATGGTGCTGGGAAAACTGGAAAGCCACATGTAAAAGAATGAAAATTGACCATTCTTTTTCACCATTCACAAAAATAAATTCAAAATGGATCAAAGACCTAAAGGTAAGACCTGAAACCGTAAGGCTTCTAGAAGAAAACATAAGCAGTATACTCTTTGACATGAGTCATAAAAGGATCTTTTCGGACACCATGTCTTCTCAGACAAGGGAAACAATAGGAAGAATAAACAAATGGGACTTCATCAGACTAAAGAGCTTCTTCAAGGCAAGGGAAAATAGGATTGAGACAAAAAAAACAACCCACCAATTGGGAAAAAATATTTGCAAGTCAAATATTCGACAAAGGGTTAATCTCCATAATATCTAAAGAACTCACACAACTCAACAACAAAAAATTAAACCACCCAATCAAAAAATGGGCAGGGGACATGAACAGATATTTCTCCCAAGAAGATATACGGATGGCCAATAAGCATATGAAAAGATGTTAATCATCACTGATCATCAGGGAGATGCAAATGAAAACTACACTAAGATATAACCTTACTCCCGTTAGAATGGCAAAAATAGCCAAAACAAAAAGTAACAAATGTTGGAGAGGTTGTGGGGAAAGAGGAAAGCTCATACACTGCTGGTGGGAATGCAAACTGGTGCAGCCACTATGGAAAATAGTATGGAGACTTCTCAAAAAATTAAAAGTAGAAATACCATATGACCCAGCGATCTCACTACTGGGTATCTATCCAAAGAACTTGAAATCAGCAATTCCAAAAGTCTCATGCACCCCTGTGTCCACTGCAGCATTACTTACAACAGCCAAGACGTGGAAGCAACCTAAGTGCCCATCAACTGATGATTGGATAAAGAAGATGTGGTATATATAGACAATGGAATACTATTCAGCCATAAAAAAGGATAACATTGTCCCATTCACAACAACATGGACGGACCTTGAGGGCATTATGTTAAGTGAAATAAGCCAGATAGAGAAAGACAATCTTTGTATGAGTCCACTCATATGTGGAAGTTAAACATGTAGACAAAGAGAACAGATTAGTGGTTACCAGGGGAAAGGGGGCGTGGAGGATGGGCGCAAAGGGTGAAGTGGTGCACCTACAACACGACTGACAAACAATAATGTACAACTGAAATTTCATAAGGGTGCAAACTATCATAATCTCAATAAAAAGTTAAAAAAAGGGGCCAACCCCATGACAGAGTGGTTAAGTTCATGCACTCTGCTGCAGCGGCCCAGGGTTTTACCGGCTCAGATCCTGGGCGCGGACATGGCACCACTCATTAGGTCATGCTGAGGCGGCCTCCCACATGCCAAAGCTAGAAGGACCCACAACTAAAATATGCAACTATGTACTGGGGGGACTTGGGGAGAAGAAGGAAAAATAAAATAAATAAATAAATAAAATCATTAAAAAAAAGTTAAAAAAAATGGGAATATTCCCCAAAGCAATCTACAAATTCAATTGAATCCTATCAAAATCTCAATGGCTTTTTTTTGCAGAAATGGAAAAGCTAATCCTAAAATTTATAGGGAATTGCAAGAAACCTCAAATAGCCAAAAGAATCTTGTGGAATCAAGCTCACCGACTTTAACTTACTACAAAGATATAGTAATCAAAATAGTGTGTACTGCCATAAGAACAGCCATGTAGACCAATGTCCAAAATAAACAAATACATTTTTAGTCAGATGATTTCTGAAAAGGATGTCAAGACCATTCAATGAACAAAGAATAGTCTCTTCAACAAATGCTACTGGGAGAATTAGATATCCACATATCCCTACCTCACATGAGATATAAAAATGAATTCAAAATGGATCAATGAACTAAAAATGAGCTAAAACCACAAAACTCTAAAGAGAAAACATAGGGGAAAATCTTTATGAACTTGAATTTGGCAATGGATTCTTTATAACAACAAAAGCACAAGCTACAATAAAAAAAATACACTGAACTTCATCAAAATTAAAAATTTTGTGCATCAAAGCACACTTTCAAGAGAGTGAAAAGAAAACTCAGAAAATGGGAGAAAATACTTGCAAATCACATATCTGATAAGAGTTTAATATCCAGAATATATAAAGAAATCCTACAACTCAACAACAAAAAAACAAACAATCCAATTAAAAAATGGGCAAAGGACTTAGATATTTCTGCAAAGAGGATATACAAATGGCCAACGAGTACATGAAAAGACGCTCAATGTCATTATTCAGTGGGGAAATGCAAATCAAAACCACAATGAGACACCACCTCATACCCAGCAGATGAGTACTAAAAAAAAAAAAAAGACGGAAATTAACAAGCATTGTCAAGGATGTAGCGATAACAGAACTCTCCACTCTCATACACCGCTGCTGGGAATATAAAACAGTGCAGCCACTGTGGAAAATGGTTTGGTGGTTCATCAACAAACTAATCAAACAGTTACCATATGACCTTGCAATTCTACTCCTAGGCATATATCCAAAGGAACTGAAAAGAAGTGTTCAAAAACAAACTTGTACATGAATGTTCATGGTAGCACTACTATTCATAATAGCCAAAAGGTGGGAACAATCCAAATGTCCGTGAACAGCTGAATGAATGGAATATTATTCAGCCATAAAAAGGAACGAAGAACTGATTCATGCTACAACATATAAACCTTGAAAACACTATGTTAAGTGAAAGAAGCCAGACATAACAGGCCACACACTGTATAATTCTACTTATATGAAATATACAGAATAGGCAAGTCCAGGGTGATAGAAAGCAGATTTATGGTTGCCAGGGACTGGATGGAGGGGGTCATGGGGAGTGACTGCTTCATGAGTACAGGATTTCCATTTAGGGTGATGAAGTTATAGAACTAGATAGTGGTGATGGTTGCACAACATTATGGTTGTACCTAATGCCACTGAATTGTACACTTTAAAATGGCAAATATTATGTATGCGTTTTCTACCATAATATAAACATTGCACTACACATATAAATTTTGCAAGTTACTTTTTTAAATATATCTCTAAGCGTTTTCCTTGTCAGTATGTATAGAAACAATTCATTCTTTTTTAACTACTGTATGATATTCAATTATATATTATAGCTGATTGAATCACTACTCTTTGGATGAACACTTAGGTGGTTTCCAAATTGTTGCTGTTAAAAACAACGTTACAATGAAAATATCAGTATATGTCTTTCTAGGTCCATGTGTGTGCACTTCTTTTAGAAGAGATACTGATCAGTGGATTTGCTAGACTGAAGAATCTACATGCATTTAAAGTTTTAATAGCCACTGTCAACCTGCCCTTTGAAAAAGCCTCCAACAGTGCACATATCTTTACTAATACTTGGTACTACAAACTTCTCAATCTTTCAAATTTTTAATCTATCTGATAGGTGAAAATGTTTCCTGATTACAGCACCTTTTTACATTAGAGAGGCAGTCCAACATAGTGATCATAAGCATGGACCCTGAAGCTAAACCATGTGGGTTCAGATCCTAGTCCTGGCACTTACTACGTTTGAGACCTTAGGGCAAATTATTTAACTCACTGTACCTCAGGTTCCTTAGCATGAAATGGTGATGATAACAGTTCTTACATGTCACAGGGCCAGACTAACAATTAAGTGAGTTAATACAGGAAATGAGGCGCCAGCCCAGTGGCGCAGCAGTTAAGTTCGCACGTTCCACTTCTCGGCAGCCCGGGATTCGCCAGTTTGGATCCTGGGTGCAGACATGGCACCGCTTGGCACGCCATGCTGTGGTAGGCGTCCCACATATAAAATAGAGGAAGATGGGCACGGATGTTAGCTCAGGGCCAGGCTTCCTCAGCAAAAAGAGGAGGGCTGGCAGTAGTTAGCTCAGGGCTAATCTTCCTCAAAAAAAAAAAAAAAAAAAAAGAAATGAGCTATTAATACACTACATACATAGTAAATGATTGTTAGGCGATGCTGGTATATTCGGTCCATTAGCAATCTCTTGATTTTCTTCTGTGACTTGCCTGTTTGTTTCTTTTGCCAATTATCCCCTTCCCAGCTAACGTTAACAGTGGTGGTCCAGGTGTTGATATTATAGTTTAGTTTCTTTCTTTACATTTTTACGTAGTTTCAAAATTCTTTACAATCAGCATAACTATTTTTATAATCAGAGAAAATAAAAGCACACTTGAGATGTCAACATAAATAACCTTATTAAGGAAAGTTTATTTCTTGTTCAAAATTGATAAAAGGTTCCTAATATTTACTTCCTATCACAATCATCTGACCATTTGTTAACTTATGGCCTCTTTTTAACAGTATTGTTACATAAGTCATTTATTAATATAAACAAGTTAACAGGACAAATATACTAGAAAAAACTTTCATAGGTTTATGATTTATCTCACAAATTAGAATATATTTTTTATATAGCAGAGAATCTGATATGCAATGCACTCAAATGTTTTTGATTAAAATCGTGGCAATGACCACCTAATGTTTTGATTATATTCAAATTATTAGAATATTAATAACTACCACAAAACATCTTGACATCTGTACTGATCAAATGAGAAAATATATTTTTTTATTTTTTTAAAGATTGGCACCTGAGCTAACGTTTGTTGCCAATCTTCCTTCTTTCTTTCTTTTTTTTTTGTGGAAGATTAGGCCTGAGCTAACATCTGCTGCTAATCTTCCTCTTTTTGCTGAGGAAGACTGGCCCTGAGCTAACATCTGTGCCCATCTTCCTCTACTTTATATGTGGGATGCCTGCCACAGCATGGCTTGACAAGCAGTAAGTAGGTCCACACCCAGGATCCAAACCTGCAAACCCCGGGCTGCTGAAGCAGAATGTGCGAATTCAACCACTGTGCAACCAGGCTGGCCCCAAGAGAAAATATTCTTTACATCCATAATATTATAAACTTCCAGAGTACAGGAAGTCTATCCAGAATTCTCACAACTTTTACCTGAGCAAAATGCATGCATGGCACATAGCAGGTGCTCAATAAATTTTTGTTGAAAGAATCCATGAAAGTTCTCTCATATGTTAATTTTAAAAATATCTTTTACAGTCTAGACATTAGTTCAAAATATAATGGAAACTTATTAAATAACAAAGGTGACATTTTGATTCTGTGGGAAAATTAATACTGCTTGAATTAACCAGCTACCCATCAGAAATGTTATTCATCAGAAATATACTTGTAGGGGCTGGCCCCGTGGCCGAGTGGTTAAGTTTGTGCGCTCCGCTGCAGGCGGCCCAGTGTTTCGTTGGTTCGAATCCTGGGCGCGGACACGGCACTGCTCATCAAACCACGTTGAGGCAGCGTCCCACATGCCACAACTAGAAGGACCCACAACGAAGAATATACAACTATGTACCAGGGGGCTTTTGGGAGGAAAAGGAAAAAAATAAAATCTTTAAAAAAAAAAAAAAGAAATATACTTGTAGCATGGACAAAAATGAACAAACGTTAAAAAGAGGAGTGATAAAGAGGATTCAAGAAATGGGCATTCACATACACACTGCTGGTAAAATTATAAAGTACTGTAACCATTTTGGAAAGTAATCTGAAAATATCCTAAAATTGGAAAAATGAATATATTCTTTAACCTAGAAATAAAAGCACCAGTTCATCAGGTATGCAAACAAAATATTCACTGAAGCAGTGTTTGTGAGGCTAAGGGGGGTGGTGGGAGGAGAAAAAATCCGAATATATAAAAGGAAAAGCTGAATAACTGGGATATTCATACTCTGCAATATTATGCAGCTTTCTTTTTAAAGGAAGGAGCTTGATTTATGTTCTCCTGGAGGGATACACAGATTGGAAAAAGCAAGCTGCAAAAAACGTGTATGGTATGGGCCCCATTTGCTAAAAACTAAACAAAACAAAAACTATTAACAAACATGTATACGAATGTATAAACGTGTAGCACCGGACAAGGTAAGGAAGGAGACTCACCATGGTGCACCACTGGCTCCCTCTGGGAGTGGGAATGGAGCAAGACAAATTTTTCTTCATATGCCTTCACTTACTGTTTTAACAGTTACACTGAGCACATGCAACACATTTGTAATTAAAGAACAAAACTTAAGAACAAAACAAATGCCTAAATAAAAGAACACCCCCCCATACAAATGGAGGAAAATCTGGCAAATAGAAAAAATTAAAAAATCAACAACATCCAGAGTTCTACCAACCCAAAACCATAACCGTTGTAAACATTTTTGGTGCATTTCATTTTATCATGTATTTATTTGGCTAGTTTTTAAACCACTGTATGTTAGCATACAGTGATACATATGGAATTCGTACTCTTATTTTGTTCATTTAATGCTGTAATATTAAGATTTTTACTGTTACTAGAAGTTACTTTGTAAACAACTTTTATTGGCTACATAATATACAACTTTATAAATATACTATAATTTACTTAACCATCACACTTTGGTGGACATTGAGGTTATTTCAAATTTTGTGCAATGATGTCTGAATTTCAGTATCAGCTTTGACAGGCTTGCAAAAAGTGAATTACTGGCAAAACAGTATGAACATTCAAAAGTATTCCTGAAACATATGCTCAAAATTGCTTTTTAGAAAGTAGGTACTAATTACTACCAGCTATGAAGGCAAACCCCTGTCTCACAAAACTCGTATCAACAAGTGTTAGAATTTTTTGATTGTTGCTAATGTGATAGACAAATAATAGTATACCTATTATTTTAATTTTCCTTAAAAAATTTACATGAGACCACATGATTTATATAAATACATACATATACATACACACAGAGTCATCTATGTCACTTCTTCAGTGAACTGCTGTTTATGCCTTTTTTGTCCATTTTACAATAAAATGTACCATGCTTGATTTCTGTTGTTCTAATAACAGTCTCAAATTAGCTTACAGAACGCTATATGATGAAGACTTTTAAATCAGGGTCAGTGGTTCACTAAGAAGAGAGTATCCTAGCAGCAATACCAAACAACCACTATACACTATAATTTTTCAGCTTAGTTCAGAAGTTCTATCAGAATTATTAAATGTGCAATAGATTTTGTAACAATTATTGAATTTGATACCTGCTGAATTCCAAGGCACAAGTATAAGATACTGTCTGGATCATATTTTTCACCATTTGGTCTCCGCACCTCTTGGATAAACTGGCATAAACCCAAACTCAACTCAGAAAAAGTGCAGGACAGAATATCTTCCTTCAGCTTGATAGAGCGGACTGTGGAATAGAAAACATCTAAAATATTAACTTGTAAGAAACACAGTAACATTAGTTGATTCACTGAATAAACAATGACTACTATTGTGCTCCACGTACTGTGGTATACACGGGTGAACACATGGATTAAAGACAGACCCTGATCTCAAGGGTTTTTAGTTAAAGAAATAAAGACAATATGGTGTGCATATGGTGTAACAAGTGCAATAATAGAGGTTTCATTTAAACAGGATTCTATGAAAGCAACTGAGGGACACCTAATAGACAGGGAAGGATTAGGTGGGATTCTGGACGATGTGACACTAATGCTAGACCTTGAAGGGTGAAGAAGAATTAAACAGGTGGATAAAGAATTCCAATCTGAGGATAGAAAATAAATTTCCCAAAGTATATTCCACAAAATACTAGGTATGCGAAAGCTGGAGAAAACTGCATTTCTAAGATCTGACAAATTTGGAAAAGAGCAGCATATTACATCTGCCTCTAAAGAACTCACAATCCTTTTTGGCGTGTTAAAGGCTCTGAGGATATCTGCAAAAAAGAATGCCATTTAACTTTAACTCAAATTTATTTGAATATAGAACACTTCAAATAACATATAACACGTTTATGCCCTTAGAAATGCTGGAATACAGTAAGTGCTCGGCCACAAAAGTGAAAAGGTTCAGGGGTGCACAGGAGAAAAGCAAGAAGGGCAGATGGGGGCATATGCTGGTAAGCCTCACATATCATATTAAGATTTTGAAGACAAGAAAGAGCTCAATTTTACACAGGAGAGTTATCCAATTTGATTTGTAGAGATCCTGCTACAACAGATTGGTCCACATTGTGGGATTTAGAACCGAAACATCCTTTCTAGTTATTGCTCTTCTGCATTCAGACAAGTTTGCACATTTCCAAAAATAGACTTGAGCTCCCGAGAAGGTTTCACAAAAGGTAAGTGGTGATTCACAAGGGCAAGGACCATGTTCGACCTTTTCACTCGAGTACCTACCACCATGCCTGGTACATGCCAGATATCCACTAAGTATTTTTCAGACGAATGAGTAGTAGAAATGAGTAGGCATCCCCCGTGGCTACTGCATTTCAGCCTGGTAGTCTAATAGAATATTACCTCTCCATTCCCACTACCCTTCTTTTTTCGTAAAAACAAAGAGTGCTGCGTGGCTCAAAAGTGGATGGTAAAGGGCCTAACAAACCTCCTAACAGGAGTATATTTATTATCACTCTGGAGCAGAGAGATTACACTTGATCTGTAAGAACTCATGAGTCAGTCAGAGACCAGAGCAGCAACTAACTGCTCCAATAAGGAGGGTTACATGTACCCCCAACCCAGCAGGGTAGACTGAGGTGAAGACAAGAGTGCATGCAATCACCCAGGTGTTAGAGAGAAGATACAGTTGGGAAGGGGCAAAAAAATCTAATTGCAAGGACATCTCATCCATTCCTGTCCCATCTCATTCCATGAAGATTAAGTATCTTACATAAAACACAGATAATAAAAAAGCAAAATATAAACTGAAAACAAAAGTTTACAATAGGACATCAAAACCAGGGAAAAATGAAAGCTAATGTGGGCTCTAAAATTACACATTGCTGCTCTATTTGAACTCTTTATTGGGTCCCAAATTTCTGGCACCCAGAGCAAAATCCACAAACATGGTCAGTCATACAGAGCTTGCTGTTAGGAAAAATTCCTGCAGAAAAAGCAAGGGTTTCCAGATATTTTTCTCAAAAAAAAACTGTCACACTTGGTTCCGTATGGGTTAATCTAGAGATACAGTGCTCAAGACAGATTTGAGCCACCTGCATAGTGTTAGAAAAAGAAGAAAAATTCCTTATATTTGCATCACAAATCCATGATCAGAAGATACAACCTTACCTTTATAACAAGCTCTTTAAAATCAGAAATATGATATTAATTTCTTTTTACCACAAGACTTCAAACTTTAAATATTACACTTACAAATTTAAAATTGACAAAGATATTACATGTAATTCAGACCATAAGCAGAGAATCGAGTTTTACCTCTACAGCCTGGCTCTGAGGATTCTTGAGAGACTGCATGGTCTTGAGCACTTCCTAAGGGGTCAGAACATGGGCTAGATGAGGCATGTTCAACTCCTGACAA
This sequence comes from Equus asinus, assembly GCF_041296235.1. Lineage (NCBI taxonomy): Eukaryota > Metazoa > Chordata > Mammalia > Perissodactyla > Equidae > Equus > Equus asinus. Next base: position 87,006,919 of record NC_091794.1, read on the forward strand.
GGAATAAAAATAAATGAGAAGTTTAAATAAAGATGGGAAAATATTTAAGTAAAGCCCAAAACAAAGTTTTATGGGATTTTTGACCTAGTATTTATCTCTTTTGAGAAGATTTATAACTTTATCAATATTCCCCCCACCTCCTAATGCAAGACACAAGTTCATGCTGTGTATTTACCGCCACATTTCAGATCCCCCTGCTCTTCCTTGGCATTTTTCCACTGAACCCAGTTCTTCCAGGCATTTACCCCATACATGTATTTGAGTGTCATCCCAGACACTGAGCACCCTTGAAAGGCTCCTTGAATAAGGCTCCTGGGCTCCACAGCTACTACAGACTTCTTCCGTCCCTGTAAGAATTCCAAAAATTTACAGAATGCAAAATTTAGTCTCGGATATTTAAGAATCATAGTTCTCAAAGACAGAAAGGGCATAAATTTACAGAATATAGAATTTAGTAGTATATCCTAAAGATTCAGAGTTCTTAGAACTAGAAAGAGCTTTACAGATTATCTAATCCAATCTATATGAGAAAAGAAAAAAGAGAAAGTTGAAATGTAGAAGATCATACTGTAATAATCACTAACATTTAAATACTTACTATGTTCCCGAGACTGGACCCACACAATGAGGTATGAATAACCGTTATTACCATTTAGGTCTATTTAATGGAATACACATGAATAGATCATATTCTGGGCTATGAAACAAACCTCAATAAATTCTCTTAACTACAACAGAATTAACTAGAAACCAACAATGGAAAGTTGGTAAGAAAATCTTCAAAAACTGGAAATTAAACAACACATTTATAAATACCCCAGGGGTCAAAGAACAAACTACGAATGAAGTTAGAAAATATTTTGAACTTAAGTGAAAATTATGAAAATTCTGTAACAGTGGTAAAGCAGTGCTTATAGGGACATTTATAGTATTAAAATGCTTCTATGAGAAATGAAAAAAGTCTAAAATCAATAATCTAAGCCTCTATCATTTTTTTTTTAAAGATTTTATTTTTCCTTTTTCTCCCCAAAGCCCCCTGGTACATAGCTTTGTATTTTTAGTTGTGGGTCCTTCTAGTTGTGGCATGTGGGATGCCGCCTCATCATGGCTTGATGAACGGTGCCATGTCCGCGCCCAGGATCCAAACTGGCGAAACCCTGGGCCACCAAAGCGGAGTGCTCAAACTTAACCACTCTGCCACAGGGCTGGCCCCTAAGCCTCTATCTTAAGAAACTAGAAAAAGAAGACCATATTAGAACCCAAAACAAGGAAAATGAAGGAAATAATAAAAATAAAAGCAAAAAATCAATTAAAAAAGAAAAATCAATAAAACTAAAAGCTGATTCTTTTAGAACATTAAAAAAATCAATAAATTTCTAGCTAGAATGATCAAAAACAAGAGAGAAGACACAAATTACCAATACCTGATCCTACAGACATTAAAAGGATAACAAGAGGATATTTGCACATCATTATGCCAATAAACTCGACAATTACATGAAATGGACATGTTTCTTGAAAGACACAAATTAATAAAGCTTGCCCTAGAAGAAACAGATAACCTAAATAGCCAGAGAATTGGAATTCATAGTTTAAAACCTTCCCACAAAAAAATTCCAGACTGAGATGGCTTCACTGTTGAATTCTACCCAACAGTCAAAGTAATTATATAAATTATATTTCAGAAAATAGGAGAAAACACTAACTCACTTTATGATATTAACATTGCCCTGATAGCAAAGCCAGATAAAGTCATTATAAGACAACTACAGACCAATATCCCTCTTAAACAGAGATACTTTAAACCTTAACAAAATATTAGCAAATTCAATCTAGCAATATATCGAAGAATAAATACATCATAAGAAAGTAGGGTTCATCTCATGAATGCAAGGCTGGTTTATCATTTAAAAAATTAACGTGTTTCACCATTTTAACAGACTCAAACAAGAAAAAACTAGATGATCATCTCAACAGATGCAAGAGACTACCTTACAAAGTTCAACACACAATCATGATAAAAACTCTCAGCAAATTAGAAACAGAAGAGAAATTCCTGCACCTGATAGAGGCCATCCACGAGAAACCTACAGGTAACTTCATACTTAATGTTGCAAGACTGAACACTTCCCTAAGACTGGGAACATGCAGGAAGGTATGCTCTCACCACTAAGATTCAATGTTGTACTGAAGACCCTAGCTAGTGCAATAAATCAAGAAAAAGAAAGAAAATGCATTAAGATGGGAAAGGAAAAAGTAAAACTGTCTTTATTCACAGATAATATGATTGTCTAGGTAGAAAATCTTAAGCATTTTAGTTGAGTGAAATCACAGTATATAAAGTCAACATACAAAAACCATCTCTATTTCTATATGCCACAGGAACACTAGAAAATGAAATTTAAAAATAGTACTATTCACAACAGGATCAAAAAAATTTTTAAATACTTATTAGATAAATACTTGTACAATGAAACATACAAAAAATTGTTGAGAGAAATTAAAGATGATCTAAATAAAGGAGAAAGATACCATCTTCACAGATGGGACGGCTCCTAATTGCTAAGATGTCAATTCTCTGCAAATTGATCTATAGATTCAGAACAGCCCCAATCATAATTCCAGTGAGCTTTGTTACAGAAATTGACAAGGTGATTCTAAAATTTACATGGAAATGCAAATGACGATTTTGAAAATGAAGAACAAAGTTGGAAGACTTACACTCCTGACTTCAAAACTCATTGTAAAGCTACAATAATCAAGATAGTTGGTACTGGTATAAAAACACAAACATAAATCAACATAACAGTATAGTTTCAGGATTGACTGACATATATATGGTCAGTTGACTTTTAACAGAAATGCCAACGTAATTCAAGGGGGAAAGGACAGTCTTTTCCAAGAGTGGTACTGGAACAACCGGATATCCATATACAAACCGGATATCCATATACTTGATGCTTGCCTCCACTCATACATAAAAATTATCTCAAAATGCACCACAGACAAATATAACAGCTAAAACTATAAAACTAGAAGAAAACATAAGAGAATATCTTAGTTACCATCAGTTAAGTAAAGATTTTTAGAGGGGATGCTAAAAAGTATAAAAGAGTAAAAATTAATAAAGTGGACTTCCTCAAAATTAAAATTCACCATTAAGAAAAAAAAAAGGAAGTAACAGAATAGGAGTAAAAGTTACATTTGACAAAAGAATTACCTCCATAGTAAAGAACACTTACAACTCAATAAGATGACAACGAATCCAATAAAAAACTATGCAATAGTTTTGAATAGACACTTTACGAAAGAAGATCCACGAACGGCAAATATGCATATGAAAAGATGCCCAACATCGGGGCCGGCCAGCAGTGTAGGAGTTAAGTTCATGTGCTCTGCTTCAACAGCCTGGGGTTCACCAGTTTTGTTCCTGGGTGCGGACCTAGGCACTGCTTATCATGTCATGCTGTGGCAGGCTTCCCACATAAAACAGAGGAAGATGAGCAGGGATGATAGCTCAGGGCCAGTCTTACTCAGTAAAAAAAGGAGGATTGGCAGTGGATGTTAGCTCAGTACTAATCTTCCTTTAAAAAAAAACCCAAAGAAAAACCATGCCCAATGTCATTAGTCATTAGGAAAATGCAAATTAAAACCATGATGAGATACCACCATACATTCAGTAGAATGGCTAAAATTAAAAATCAACAATACCAAGTGTTAGCAAAGTTATGGAGCAGATGGAACTCGCACATTGCTGGTAGGAATCAAAATGGTACTTCCACTTTGGAAAACAGTTTGGCATCTTTCTTACAAAATTAACAATATACATACTATAAGATCTAGCAACTCCTCCTGGATACTTTTCCTCAAATGAAAACATACATTCACACAGAGATTTATACTAGAATGTTCATAGCAGCTTTATTCAAAATAGCCCAAAACTGGAAACCCCAAATTTCCATCAATTGTTAAACAGTTAAACTGTGGTTTGTCCATACAACGGAATGCTACTGGGAAATATAAAGGAATGAATTACTGATAGATGAAATACCATGGATGAATCTCAAAAACATGGTAAGTGAAAAGAGCAGACACAGAAGACTACAAATCATGAGATTCCATTTATATGACGTTCTAGAAAAGGCAAAGCAGTATCATTTTGCAAATGATCAATCTGCAAAGCAGATCAGCGGTCATCGGAAGCTGGAGATGAAGACTAACTGCAAAAGATCACAAGGGAAATTTCCAAGACAGCGGAAGTGTTATGATTGTGGTGGTGGTTACACACTGAATGCATTTGTCAAAGCCCATCAAATTGCACACTTAAAATTTACGAATTTTTAAATGTAATTATAACTCAACAGAGCTAATTAAAAAATAAGGCTTTTATTCTTTTAATTTTTGGTATGGGAAAGCCCTGTCAACATGAAAAATGGTCCATGTGAACTTCACTATTATACTACACCATACAAAATAGTGAACCTCATTATAATACATAAAAAAAGCTAAATTTAGAGAACTTAAAAAAAAGACAGAAGTCTATAACAAGGATTATAAAAAGCTTTTTAAAGTAAACAAAACAAAAAAAACCCTCAACTACAGAAATAAAAATAAAAGTCCCTGCTAAGAGAAATGTAAAATAAAAGATACAGTTACTGACTTCAAGAAACAAAAATAAAAGCACAAAAATACAAGGTTGTAAAACAATGTATGGAATTCCTTGACCCTGGCTGTTACAGTGTTTTATAAACAGGAGGACTAATAAACACATATAGAATGAAGGAAAGAAAATACTAGAAAAATTAAGCTACTGCTTACTCTTCGTCTGGGTTGGGGGAAGCCGTCTCTGTGTCGTCGTCTTGTCCGGGAACGAGCCTGGATTCCCTGTCCTTTATTCAGTGGGTCGAAGGATTCTACAATAATCAGCAGAAGGCATAACATGAGGAAAATAACTCTCAGACTTAAAGACTTAGACTGTGGGAGGAAATATCAGGTAATCATCGCTATATTCATTATTTTGTGATAAAATAAGAATTTTACTTGTACACTTAAGAGAAACACAGGATACAGCACTTAAATAAACATTAACAATCAAGAAAACCATGGTTACTGTGGGAAAGGTAAAAAACAAAACAAATTAACCATTTATAAGAACAATATGGTACAAATTAACACCTTTAAAGGCAGGGACCATTTGAGACCTAGATTATTATCACACATTATAACTGCTTCACAATGTCATTTTAGAGTTGTACCAATGTTTTAAAATAAAAGATTTTCAGTGGACAGGTTACTCTGCACAAACCTGATGGGAAATCCGCTTCCAGATCTTGTTCAGTTTCCCCTTTGGAGAACTGCTTCAATTCTGAATCAGCCTCTTGCACTGCATTTGATTTTAGGGCATAATGATTCAACTCTTCCTCCCAGCTATGTGGAGTAGATACAGCCTCTGATTCAAGATCTCCACTGTATGTACTTCCTTGGTCTGAAATATATAGAAAACAAGCAAGCCCTCAAAATAAGATAGACTCTTGACATGTTCAGAAACCCTCCTGAACCTCTCAATACCAAAACTGAGATATGGTTGCTGAACAATTACCTAGGTACACTCAAGAATGAAGTGACTTGTTCACCACCTTCACAGAACTGGATTCATGTTCTTGGCACACACCTTAAAGTATCATCACACTTAATCCTCAAAACCAGTATCTGAGGTATTTTTCCTTATTCTCATCACAAATCAGCACACAATCACAGACATCTGATGCCCCCTACAAATAGCTAAAATTGCAAATACTTTATGAGTTTGTATTACTAACAGAGGACAGTACTTCTAAGAGCCAAAATATATTTACAATTACAAACCTTTCTCAAATATCTTGGTGTCTAGAAAGAGTTCCTGTTCAGAAGTTTGGGATCCTAAAGAAAAAGAAAAGCACATAATAAAACAACTCGTATGTACAGTCATGCATCACTTAATGACAGGGATCTGTTCTGAGAAATGTGTCGTTAGGTGATTTCACCATTGTGCAAACATCCTAGGGTGTACATGTACAAACCTAGATGGTATAGCCTACTACACAGGTAGGCTACACGGTGCAATCTTAAGGGACCACCTTTGCATATGTGGTCTATTACTGACTGAAACGTTGTTACGTGGTGCAGGACTGTGCACACAAAGCAAACTGCATCTCAAATGAAATGACTGCACTATATACATGAATCATTCTAAGGAACTCTAAGGACACAGCCTTCATATGCAGAAAGAATGATTCACTAATAAAATCAGACATTAGTGGTAAATGCAGTTAAAAAAAATTATGACTGATAACAGTGGTTACACTTCTGGATAGCAGGATAAAAGAAATCACGGCAAGACAGACATTTATTTTGGATTTTAAACTCTCGTGCTATCAGAAATAACTGTCTTTTTTACCATGGTATGTACATATACACATACTATATTTATTCACAGACTGATAAATCTGCTTTAAATTGCTTTTTTCCCTCTAAAATATATCCTTTACCATTGCATTAGAAAGCCAGTAGACTTATAAGTTACATGAGCAATGAGCACATGAAACTAAACAGCAGACAGTTCTATCAATTACAGACTACTTTAAAAGTAAGAAGCTTAAGGATTCAAAGTATTAAAAAAAAACCAAGTTTTTTAAAAAAGTAACTGGAAAATTGCTTCTTTTCCCTGCAATCAAAGATTAGCCAGATCCCTTCAGTTGGAATTAATTTGTCTCCCCTATATGTTTCTAAACCATTTGATTTTACTTACACTATAGTGATTAAATATCTGTCTTGAAGCTTAGTTTTGAAAGTTCTTCTGTCTGACTCAATTATAGGCTAAGGCAAAGTCACAATATTTGTACAGAGAAAGCACTTGATAAATGTTAACTATTAATGTGAATGAAGAAGCCAACTTAAAATGAGGTTTATTGTCAGGAATTGCTTAAACTTCCAAACTCAGCATCAGAAGCTAGAAAATCAAGCACAGGACCAATATTCTAAGATACTGAAATCTACATATAAATGAGTCAGAATTATGAGATTATACACTAAAGAGTAAAATGAGACTAAAAACATCAGGATAATAACTAATAAGCTTTTTACCCATCTCTCAGAATATGTATAATTTAAAAGCTTACTGGCAACACAACAGAAAAGTTCATAGTAGTTTTTTCAAATGCTACAGTGTGTGGAAAATCATCCAGCATTTATCGTGCAAAATCAAAACCCAGTGGCTAGCTTTACACAAACCATCACTGAAAAAAAGAAAAAATTGTCAAGAAAGAATTCTTTCTTGGCTTGTGAAAGAATTCTTTTTTGGCTTGTCAGTGATACACAGAAAGGCCTTTGTAAAAATTCACCTATGTATTTCAACTATCTCAAACATCTTCTCTCTCTCTTCTCATGGTTATGTCTGGTTAATATCATTTGCTTTGGAGTCAGACCTGCATTCACCTTCTGGTTCCATCACTTCCTGATTGCATAATCAGGGCAAATATGATATACTATCTTCCGAATGAATAATCTGAAGTAAACAGTACCCCTCACATGGGGTTGTTGTGAAGATTAAATAAGGTGATGCCATAGTGCATTTAGGACAATGCCTAGAGTATGGTAAGCACACAAATGTTAACTATTGTTATTATCATTACTCTCTACTCATAGAATGGGATTTATCTATCAGTCATTTTGAGCCAAATGTTTTCCATCTTAAGGTTCTATTTACATTCTACAAACATGCTGGTTATTATATAATAGGAATTCTTATCTGGGGACCATGGCTTTGAATATTGGGATAAAATCAGAAAATGATCATGAAACATGAATTTATAGGTTATTTTTCTGGAACCATTAAGAACTAAAAACTGTACTGAATATTGAGACTTATTTGCCTTGATAAAAAAGACAGAGCTTTCAGAGATATCAACAAGTTTAACGAATCCATAGACCTGGTATTTAAACACAAATAAAAGAAATACCTTGACTGCCCAATAGTTAAAATGACTTGAGTTACCTGAAAATCTGTGGGTGCGTTTTTCTTTCTTTACTTTAAAATTATACCAACCTCCCTGGGACAGAGTCCTCTCCTTCTCTTCGTCTTCTGCCATCATTTCTGCCATCTCAAGGAGATCAGCTTCGAATGGATGGGAGGGCAGCTTTTCCTTAATGTCTTCAATACTCTCGGTGACTTTATCTTTGTTATCCATTGAGGATGGAATAAGCATAGGGACAGGCATCTGGAAGACCAAGGACAGACTGAAGAGTTTCTTAGGCAACAGGTTTGTCATCAAATCCATTATTTGTGAGATGATTTAAGTACTAAAATAAAAATTCAAGCTATTTCTATTGCTGATGACTAAAACAGTCTTGCTAGTTTGCTTTTATAAGACTACAGCCATTTAAATAAAAATACAATAAAAGCTTTTCTGGACATTCAGCAAATTTTGTCTCTGACTTCTCTAAAAGAATAATTATCTAACACATTTTTGTTTTGTTTTTGATTATATTTCTTGCTTAACATTTTCACACAACTGTTTCCCTTAAGAATTCAGTACCAAGGAAAAATATGCTTCCAATAAAAAATGAACACATTTTTCTTTAATAAAAAGTAAGAATCATGTAAATCATAATATTCATCTTTTCATCTGTGCCAGAATCTAGGATTATAACATACACATAGTTTCTGATCTTTTTCTATTTGAGTGGTTGCATAGTGTACAAAACATAAAAAAGCTACACCAGGGTCAGCCCCAGTGGCCTAGTGGTTAAGTTTGGTGCTCCGTGGCCTGTGTTTGGTTCATGGGTGCAGACCTACACCACTCATCTGTTAGTGGCCATGCTGTGGTGGTGGCTCACACACACACAAAAAAAACAAAAAGGAAAAAAAGAGGAAGACTGGCAATGGATGTTAGCTCAGGGCAAATCTTCCTGAGGGGGAAAAAACCCAACTACATCATAGCTTTCTCTGAGAAGGCAGGGTACAAATAATGCCAGTCCTTTGTATGTGCCATATTAAGTAATACAGTAATATGGTAATAGCCAACCAGAGTCAGGTATATTTTACCAACAAGTGGAAAGTATTTTTATGGAGCTGTAAAACTTTAATTGAGGAAAATGTATACTAAATTAGTCTTAATCTCTAAATGATTACTCACTGGAACTGGAACTCCAAATGGGACTGGCGTATACTGAGTATAAAGATGAAGAGGTATGGGCACAAACACTGGTACGGGAACCGGCACCACAATGATCTGGGGCTGACTTGGAGTGTCTTCTAATGAAAAGAAAGTCACAAAAAAACAGAGGGTTAAAAACACTTTAACAAAAAATTTTTAAAAAGCATATACAGATTCGCAGTTCAAAAGAAGCGTAATCGATGACACAAGGAGTTCACAGAAAGGAGAAATAACTGAAGTAGCAAAGAAAGGCTTGAGTTTAGCACTAACAAAAAGTGGGCAACACAGTAATTGTCAATGATAAGATAAAACGAATGAAGGAGAGAATCTGGACAGATGAATGGAAAGGACTGAACAGTGACCTTAGAAGAGGGGTATGGAAAACTGTTAACATTAGTATGTAAGGTATGTTCAAGAGGAGACTGAGTAGGTAGAAGGGCCATTTTTGTGAGGCTATGATGCACATTTTTAAATCACTTATTGCAGATTGTGGGGAGCTACTACAGACCTATTAGCACTGAGTAATGTGATGAAAATGGCATTAAAAAAGATTAATTTGGCTGTCCTCTTAGCATGGAACAAAAAGTATACAAAGTGTAAAAGTAAGAGGCAATTACAATATGTAGAGCTAAGATGATGAGGGCCTGAACTAGGGTGGTTATGATACCTACAAAAAAGAATAAATATATACACCAGACATTCTAAGATATTAAAAAGATGAATCAAAACTTGGAAACTAATTTAAATATGAGTAGGGAAAAAGTGAGAAGGATGGAAGATTCACTCAATTATTTAACAAGTACCTATAGAATCCTTTCTACATGTCGGAAAAATATGCTAGATAATTATAAAATCACTAATGAAGGAGAAAGGTAATGCTGGTGACAAGAAGGGAAAAGCTGACAATTTGACTAGGGTTAAAGGTAGGAAATAATATGGGATTTTACCATGGTGTTGTGGACATAAAAAAAAGTTACCTGATTAGAGATGTCTGATAACCAAGCTACATAATACTAAAGAAATCACTATTTATATAATTAAAACATAGGACTAAGTCATCTATGGCACTGTTATTCAATGTGGCCCATGGACCAGTAGCATTTATATTACCTGAGAGCTTGTAAGAAATATAAAGCTGCAGGCTCCACTAAATCAGAATCTACTTAATAAAATTCCCAAGTAATTCATATGCATGTTAATATTTGAGAAACATTGACCTAGCGGATAAGCTTCCAGATCTAGGAATCTAGGATTCCTTTCTAGTTTAAAAATTGTGAGACTTTTGGATGGCAGCATGAGGAGCTCCACAGACCCATTCCCTAGTGAAATAAGCAAAGCTGGTGAAAACTGTTAAAAACCTACCATTTAAACTCTTTGGAAACTGTCCTAAGGGCATACAGCAAATGTAGAAACATTTATTCAAGAAAATCTACTAAAAGACAGTAAGGACACTGTGAGTCTATGACATTTGATCCACCACCTGCTCCACAGCCCCTGCTCAGCCAGTTCAATTTGACAGAAGCTCCCCTCTGGGTGGGTGTGGCCAGGAGGAAGAGGCTCCTCTTCCTTCAGCTCCCAATCAAGGGTTACCATATCTCACACCAGCAGGACGAGGCCACCATCATTTCTCATCCCCTCCAACTCCAAGGTGAAGAGGTTAATTCTCTAGTGAGTGTAGCTGACAGGTTGGGGGCTCCCTTCCTCCACCCAGCTGCCACTCACAGGATAGAGGCCCTACTGCAGGAACTGCAGGCCGAGAATACTGGGGTCCCAGTCATCCTCACCCCTGATCACCTGTAGAGGAGAGATTCCACGCCAGGAGAGACAAGCTGAGAAGATCAGAGGCTAGCACGGTTGTCAGCATTAAAAGAAATAGCTCAGAGATTTTGCCTGGGGGAGAGGCAGTTCAAAAGAAAAGAAAGCCATGAGGCTCTCTCCAAAGGAACTGACTATTTGAAATAGTCTAGAAGATAACAGTTTCTCTTAATTAAAGCCCTGTCTATATTAATTCCAAAGTCTATGCTTACTCCATAATATTACACTGCCATTAATAAAGAAATTAAATGAAGTGCTCACAGTATGGTATTATCAATTAACTACCTTCTCTTTGCTTAACTCATTAAATCTCAGATGGTGAAAATACCTAACTCCCAGGGATGTTGTGAGACCTAGACTGGGCAATGTATATAAGCAACCAAACACATCACCTAGGAAATAGTAGACAATTAACGTAAGCAGATCCCATATTCCATTTCCCTAAAAAAACTGAATGAAGAAAGCACAAGGAACATACCTGTCTGGCATTCTTTGTTTTGAGTGTGTGGTTTGCAAGAGGTGGCTTTAGTCTGCGTGATGGGTTTGCACAATAAAGCTTTATTCTTCAAAAGTCTTGGAGGCTGGGAAGGCGGAAGTTTTAGAGCATCTGTTTGTGTACTTGCCTAGTAAAGAAAAACAAAGAGGTTTTTAAAGCTTATCATTAATTACAAGAAGTATTATAATTTCACAAGAAATACTATATTGGAATTACATGCAAGACATAGAACATATTCAACTACATATGTAAGAAATACAATTTTCCTGACATGTCAATAGCAATAAAGGACTACTGTGATAACTATATATTGACTCTGAATCTATCTAATTACCAGTTCTGTTTACCAAGAAAAATGCTATCTCTATTGTAAGACACTGTTGGTCAATAAGAATGTTGGCTGAGTTTAAAATGAGAACCGTAACTTCTCTGAGTTAGGTCTTAGAAGACTTAGTTTCAAGAAACTAGAAATAACTGAATCACTTAGGATCATTTAAGTAATTTGAAAAAACATGATGTGAAAGTTATTCTAGAGACCAGAAAACACTTTAGAAATGCCACTGTTCTAGTTATTAGTTTCTCATTATTTATTTTCTTCTTCTTTTAAGGGACAAAAGCAAAAAATACTGAGTAAAAACAAAAAGGAACGCTTATTCACAGCATAATCTGCATTGGGTGGGAAATAAACTACATTTTATAAATATGTTATTTATATGTTACAATCTGACTACATTACAATATGCCCCAAAAACCTTTTATACCTGAATTCTGTACAATTTTTAAAAACCAACAACAACCTTCAGTAACTACATAGAGAGAGCAAGCACTCAGAAAAATGAAAGTACCTATAAGACTTACCTAAAAAAACAGAAAACCCTGTTCCTGAACAAAGATTAAATGAGCTCATGAAATTTATTTTATACAATAAAGAATAAAGGAGGGCAAATTAGCTTAGACATATTCATACTGCATAAAAATGGAAAATAAATACAGTGGCAATACCAATAAAAATAATAAAACTTACATCCCCAATGATTTTCGCTGTTACTGTTGGAACTGCACCTGATACAAATTAAAATATATATTTAGGATCTTACACAATTATTTAAACATTAGCATTAAAAGCTGATTATTGGACAATAAACACAAAGTCTTATAATAAAAACATGTATTATCTTAATTTAATTCAGAGGAAGACTAGCATCTAAAGTATAACATGAGAAAAAGAGATCTGGAATTTATGAAAACACAGGTTAATGCCCCAGCAGCCCACAGTGAGCCACCACTCTGAATATGAACGTGTCAAACATGTAAAAATGATCACTGATGAAAAAAAGACAGAGAACCACTGTATTTAACCTCAAATGGCTAGATAAATGCTTTCAAATCAAGCCATACCTTGTAAGACACTGTTAGAATTCACTGTGGGCTGAGCAGCAGGAGCACTTGCTAATGATACTACATTAGCTATAACTGGAGTAGAATCTTTTCTTAGAGATGGGGGCCCTGCTGAAGCAGCTGGCACCATGGAAATACTTGCTGATTAAAATAAAAATAAGAAAACCTCATGTGATTTATATGTACATATATAGAAAACATCTCAGGGAGGTTAAACAACACTTTCAGGTCAGAGTAAATTCTCTTGGAGCAGAGTCACTTCAATATTAACTAGGTTTTTTCCTATTTTTTAATTAGTGAAACTTAAAAGTATTTTATGTACTTTCTCTTGCGTAACCATGCACGTGGTATACTTAAAAATCCTTCTGATTTAGATTCTATGTCCTTTGTTATAGTTTCAAATCCTTTTTTAAGGAAGTCAATTACAAAACATTAACTGCTATTATTTCCCATAAAGTTCTTACAGAGTTTACTTGATTCAATATGCCCAGAGAAAACTGAACTCATGTTTACAGGGCCTTAATCTAGAGTGTTAAACAAAAAGAGACTTAAATGTTAATGTCATTTGAATAGAACAATACTTATGGTTCATGAAATTGACAACTGTTTAAAGTTCCCAGTCTGCAGAACAGTAGCTAGTACCTGGCACTGATCAAAGACTCAAGTTTAATTTTACCTGCATTGTTTTGTGAAGGTGGGTCACACATACTTTGCTGATTACAGAACATCAAGATACAAAGCAGGTTACAGAAATGTTTCATTTCTCCTCGCCATTTCAAGGACTCACTGAGTTTACCCTGTCGCTTACAACCATCACATTTGGCCATCTGAAAAAGAAACAGAAGACAGTAAAGGAGTAAGAAACAAATTATCTGTGGTCTGACAGAATAAAAGCAGGACACACATAACAAGTAAGGAAATTAACTTAGAATTTAGATAACAAAAAATGAAGGCTAACACTCCTAAAATGGTAAATGCTTATTTATCTATCAATAATTTTATACAAATATCACAAAAAAGTCACATTATAGAGACACCAATAAATAGTAATTAAAAAACATAGTGAAATGAAAATAAGATCTATCTCCCTCAAAGACTTCAGAAGACAAATTCATTTTAGTTAAATAAATGCATAAAATTAAAATTTTAAATATTTTAATGTCTTAAAGCTGATATGTCTTCTATAAGGAAATCAAAAACAAAAGGAATACAACTTCAGAGATATTAAAATTTTCTTAAGTCATGTATTAATACCAGAGGAGAACATAATACATTTAATATTTGAAAGTTTAAAATCATTAAATTGCCCTTTATACTACATGAAAGAATTAAAGAAGGGAATAGTGTACACCCTAACTTGAAAAACCCAGGATTGTGAATTATATTTACCTGATAGAACAGAACTGTATACTTTGACATGCATTCTTCACAACAGAACTCTTCCACCTTCCCCCCCAAATTATTCTGTACCAATTTGGGAGACGTCTGTAAACAATAACTGCACATTTTACAATGATTTCCCCAGCGTTTTGCCAAGTCATGTTTATAAAGCAATTTGCAACCTAAAAACATCAGGAAAGATAAGATTAACATCAGGGAAAAATATGAACTATCTACATCTTTAAATGCCCTATAACAAAGTTTTCACACTTGGGTCCTCACCAATTAGTAGATCAAGAGATCAATTTAGAGGATCAACACTACCATTTTCTTCTTTTAAACAAAATAATACAGGATAGAAAATATTACAGTGCATTACATTTAGTAAAAGTCAGTTTTGTTTCATGAAACTTTTGTTTTATTCTAATATGTGATAATCTACTGGGTCACAATGTAAAACGTATTTCTTCTTTTGTATTGTGGTCAAAACTTTCAAAAGCCACTAGTTTAGGAGACTAATCTTGTACAGTTTAAGAATAAAACAAAACATTCTAAATATATAACATAGTTATATAAATAAAGAAGACAAGCTACCTTATATTAATTTGCATATTCAGATCATTTATATTCAGAACTGTAATGGCTGTATAAGACAATAATGAAAGTATAATCTTAGGATGCTACCAAAATTTAAAAATTCTCTTTAGAAATAAGTGCAAGAAGTAAAAGATCCCTATCAAACTGATAACATTAAATGTTTTTCACATCATCACCATCTTCTGAAATACACTTTGAGGATCTTCTCCTTCATTTTAACATCTATATAATATGAAGGATTAGATCAGCAAAGAGTGAACCAAGTGTAAATGAAACGAAAAGGCTTTGGTGTTATACACAAAGGATAAAATAGATAAACTTACATAGTAACAGCTTAAATCATCAACTACTTTTAAAACAACTAACATGCTCAGTAGGTAAGATAATCTTCTGTCTTTACCTTCACTACAGAACGACTTGTCAGCACCTGAGAATCGCACAGTCTCCTTTACAATTTTCTCAATTTTACAATATTCACACATTGCCATTACATTATTTATTTTCTTATATTCATCAGAACAATTCTTGCCACAGAACTGAAACATTTTACCCTGCAAAGAAATGATCATTGAGTACTAATTAAACATTTGGTTTATCTTACGGAAATCCTTATCCTTCTTACTTCCAAAACAAATAGTGGAATTTTGAGAGATGAAAAGCCAGAAATAATATTACAGATAGACCAGTTTATACTCAAACTCGGTATCATGATCCTATACTTTACCTTATAGTCAAGAAGTTCTGGTTTTGTGGCAAAAAGACGGTTACAGTGCTGACACTTGAGTTTTACAACACTTCGTGCAAAGCCAACGTGCTGGGATTGGGCAGCAAGTCGCTGGAGCCCAGCTGCAGCAGAGCTACTGATGGAGGTGGGAGAAACAGCAGAGGAGGTACCTCCTCCTGCTGACACCGTTGAACCTGTGGGGATGCTTACAATTACTTGGCCCTGAGATAAGGGCACTACTGAAGAATTCATTCCTGCTGGTTTGTTGAACAAATTCTGAAAACAAACAAAAAGATCAATCTAATTATTTGTTCAAAGTAAGGACTGAGCACCTAAGTATGCCAAACACTTAAGACACATTTGTGAACAGGCAAAACTGCTGCCTTTGAGCAGCTTATAATTCAATGGGGGAAGTGTTATTTATATCCAAAAAAATAAAATAATTTAACTAATAATCTTCTTTAAAAATAACATCCTCCCAATAGATAATCTAGGTAATAACATAGGTAATAGTAGCACCATTTAATTTTACAGAAGGTAGTTAAGTGATATGCCTCCAAATACAGGAGGAGTTAAAGAATCCAAGTTTAATAGAACTGAGACAGAAATTTAACAATCTAGGCAGTAGCAAACACCTAATAAGTTTACATTACTATAGTAGGCAACTCACTGACTGGAGAAGAGGAAGATTCCTGAAGCCATACCTGGAAAGCTACCACACAACTGTAGCTGCAGAAGTTGCGTATACTTCCATCTGACATGGCTAGGTGATACTGAGGGATTGCTGAGGTTTTACAACTGTTACACTGAACTTGTACACCTTAGCAAATCAAAATAAAAACTAATGAGTAATATATACAAATGTGCATAAATATGAGAAAGTAAATAAGTATTATGCAATATATGAAAATTCAAGGGCCAGGTCAAGTTCCAGGAACTGAAACTAAACTCAATCACGTCACATATAGGCAAAAACTATCTTAACATTAACAATATTTCTTTTAATTTAAAGTAGTCACAGTCTAGCGTGAAACTACAAAATAAATAAACCTTGAAATAAGTCAGGTGTGGATAAAGAAAACATATTAAAGAAGCCATAAGGAAATCTTTTGGTAACAGGGAAATGCACAAATAGGAAGCAAGTAAATAAACATAAAATAAGCAAAGTAATAGGTGATATTTTACAAAACGGATCTGAAATGTTTTAAATTTGCCTTAAAAATCAACTAAATCTGAACAAAAATCTGTACTATAAAAACAAAGCAATAACCATAATTTTTTTCAACTTATATTTATGTAGTTTATGAAACCAGTATTACCTGCAGAAGTAACCATTTTAACTCTGTAAGCAGATAAGCAATTAACAGAACAGAAAAGCTCTGTCTTTCCCAAGCTATTGGTATTTTCAATCATTTCTGCTGAGGATCTCAATGATTTGCAAAGCGCACATGGTGTAATTTTGGCTGATTTCTATTAAGAAAATAAAATAACATTCATTTTTACCAAATTACAAGTAAAAGCATAATTCTTTGAAATGTTTATACTTAACACTGAAATATTTGAAATATTTGAAATTTGTGACTTTCAAACTTTTATGATTACAATCCTCAGTAAGAAATAAATTTTACAAAGTGACCCAGTACACACATAATTCTGAGGTTTTGTGTTTGTGTATTATACATGTATGTGTATAAAACTGAAAAAAGTTTCATAATACATATTATGAACATGTGATGCACTTTGATATTTTCAATTCTATTCTATTTCATTAAAAAATGATGCTGGTCACAACCTAGCAATTAATTTTGGGATTTATTAATTGGTTGTAACTATAGTTTCAAAATACTATTTCAAAAAATTCCACAACAGGGAATTCATGCTTTTACAGTATCCTAAAAACTGGAAGAAGCTCCCCACAAAAGGGGCTATATATAACAATAAAATGTGAACTCAAGGAAATTAATAAACTTATTAGAAAATCCCTTGTCAAATACTCTACAATAACAAAGCACACTGTAAGCAATAAAGTGGGAGCAAGCTCTGAATACCATAGGCATCCATATCTAAACAACCAAAGAGTCTGTTATCTTAAGTTCACACTCAATCAGGAATTCAGCAGCAAATAATGCTAAATACTATTAACATGTCATAGATTCAGGATAATTTATAAAGTATATCCAGCACCCATTAAGAGATTTTAAGATCTCTATTCCCTCTTCAAGGATAAATTGTTAGACTTGGTACTAAAACAGGTACATGCTAAAGTGAACACATTCCTGCATTTTGGAATGTCTTCTATATCTCCAAACCTATTTCTCCTTTCCTCATCCATCAAGACTGCAAACACAAACTTAATTTATAAGAATTAGGTCAAGAGTTATCTCTGTCAAGTTTTTGCTGACAGTCTCATCTTGCCCTATCATGTAGAACTGTGCCCCACTGTACCCCTTAATACTTCTATTACAGTATTTCTACTCAGTTATATGTCTATCTCCCCTAGGACACAGGTAGCCACTAGAAATAAGAATCATACATCTAATGTTTGTTGAATGAATTATACATGAGGAAGAAAAGAAAGTAGCAAAAATGACCATCTTCGATGGGCCAGGTTCTATACGAGGCGATTTCTCACTCTTCTTCATATAATCCTAAAAACAGCCCAGTAACATAGGCAGTATAATACCCATTTACAGATAAGAAAATGGACTCAGGGAGTTTGCTTTCCCCAATGTAAAATTCTATTTCAATAGAAAGTCTAGGAATCAAACCAATATCTGCTTTATTTCTAAACCCAAATTCTTTCTCTATATCATAATACATATTAATACGTGAGAAATTTCATAGGTATTGGCCAAATTATAAATACATCTAAAATTAAGATATCTCAACCTATTTCTCCCTTTTGTGGAATATGAACCATCTTTCAATGGACTCAACCCAAGTAACTTTTAGTACTTGATATAATGTCAGAAAAATAGTCTTTTGGATAAGGACAAAGCACATGAAAATACTGGGGTTTTTTTTCCTTATCAGAGCAAAAACATGGTGTTTCTAAAGGAAGGAATAAATAGTAAAGCGAAGCCCTTTTAACAGGTTTGCATATTAACAAGAAATAAATGGAAACACTGTATAATGTTTAAAATCCCAAACTCATTGCAGAGTTTTAAGAACAATGTTTTTAAAATTTCCCAATTAACATTATTAAATTCACCAATTTTGCTAGACTGTATAAAAATTCACTACCCTAACATAAAGAATGATCAGCAAATGCACTAAACAGGACGGCATTGTAAAATTAAAAACGTAAGAAGTTCTTAATATTCCTTTGGGTTTATCAACTTTAAAATCTAATTTTTGATTAAAATTACTAACAAAATTATAAACCTAGTACAAAAGTATAGAAGATATTTGTCACACAGAATTCAACTAATTCATCCTCTATAAATCTCACCAATTCACAAAATAACATATAACCCACATTTATTTTTTCTTATTTCATGAAGAAAAGAAAAAAACCTGTTAAGCAATTAGTGGTAAGATTTTTATTTTCTGAATTGCCATTTCAACCATATGGATCTGATTTCAAGAATACATACGCAACTTGGACCTTACCTTATCAAATAAAAAAGTATATATAGGCAAACCAAAATATATTTCAAAGATTAGAAGGCTATACACCAAAAGGATGGGATTGGGTATCTCTGGGAGATGCATTATTTCTCTTCTTTGTGCTTTTCTATATTTTCAAAAACATGACTCATATTTGAAATAAAAAAGCCATACCCTAAAAACACATATTGCAAATGCATGAATAAAAATATACATTACTTACAAACCTCTCTAAGAGTTTTTTAATACGCATTTGACAAATACTATTTATATGTAAAAAATATTAAGCTAATAATAAGATCTTAATATTTTTGTGACAACATTTTCATAAATAATTTCTACCAAAAGTTTAGATCCTCCTGAAATGAACAAAGATATCAGGATTAAATATGGTCATGTACCTGCTTATATGCTGTGACACACGTTGAACTACAAAACTTCTTAGACTGTCCCTCTATCTGAAGCATGTGGCATTGTCCAGAGCCACTATAACAGTAACCCCCACAATTCTCACAACAGTTCATGGTGAGGTTGTTAGCAGAGCGAAACTTAGAGAAGCAGGCATCACTGCAAAGTTTATGTACCACATTCTGGTAATTAACTTCATGCCGAATCTAGAATTAAAAAATAACAACATACAAAACAAGCAGAGATTATCAAAAGCTGTTCTTTAAGTACAAACATTAGACCCCTCCTCCCAATACAGCAAAAAGATAACTTACAACAGCATTCTTCTGACACATGCTGCATTTGGTTGAAATGCTATTCGTATTTATGGTAACAACAGGTTTTCTTTTCAGTTCATACGTCGACAAACATGACTGACTGCAAAAATCTTTACTTGTGGTGGTATTTTCAAACTGGGCACTGATCACATCCTTTGGATTTAAAATGTCTCTAAAGATGATAACAAAGATAAAATAAGCCATGGTATATTCATTTTTTTCCTTTTCATGAGCTAAAATAATCAAATAAAACAGAGGCAATTGCATAGTAGGGAAAGGGCATTGATACTTAAGTCAGAAAACCCGGGTTTTCTTGGATAGCTGATAAACTGCTTTGATCCTTAAGTTCTGCTCTATAAAATGAACTAATACATGATTTACTTCATAAAACTGTTCTGAGAATTGGTATATTTCAATATTAAAAAGAAATATATCAAATTGTTATTATTCATTATCTCTAGTAGTTGGAATTACAGGAGATTTTAATTTTCTTCTTTAGGCTCTTCTGTATTTTCAAAATATTCTTTAAAAACACTATACTCAAAAATTTTAAAAACCACAGTCTTTTAAAAGTAAAAATACATTTCAAACTACACAATGTATATTCTAGCATGGCTATATAAAATCGAACATTTACCTAACTAATTTACTTTGTAAGCCTTAGTAGCAAAGGCAGTGAAGATTAAAACTCTTATGATTAAGGCTCCCTACCACTCCACGCCTTATTCCACCCCCAAATCAGTCTTCTTATATAGCCATTTATCAGAAAGTTTATGTGTAAACCACTTTAAAAATCAATTTTTAAAAATACCTCAATGAAAATTCCTAAACAGTGTCTCTCTCCCATGGGTACGCACTCACATAATAGTAAATAAACTGTTTTATATTCATTCCTGCATCTTAACCAGATTATACCACTAGAGTACTTTTTAGAAACAATTACAAATATCTCCGCTTCAATAAAAGATAATGGGAATCATCCCAAGGAACACTTGATATTGTACTATGCTGTAATACATAACTCCTTACCTCATCTTTTATACTTAGTAGCTGCAGACTGCTCTACTTTCTGCATTTTTTTTGCCTTTACAGTTTTTTTTTAGGTTTTAATGTATTTCATTTATATAGGTATTTATTGAGCAGTCATATTGAGCCAGGCACTAGCTAAACCCTGTGTCAAGGCACAGCACAAATACGCACTCAAGGAGCTCACGGTATGTTGGGACAAATAGAAAAATGATATATAAAGTACCGTAACAGAAGCATTCTTAAAATATAAAAGTATAATAATTTTGACATAGATATGTATAATGTACCATAGAAACAGAAATGAAGAAACAATTAACTGAGACAATACGTGACATGAAAGGCTACCCAAAAGAAGGTGACACTTTAGCTGGACCTTAAGTAGGAGTTCTCTAGAAGGTTAAGGAGATAAGGGATGGGGAGCAGCATGGATCAAGGCAACGGAAGTATAAAAGTAGGTATTTCTCACTGCTCTCAGTATGTTTAGTGTCCAATTACATCTTATTGTAGTAGATTATATTTTATGCCAGAATGAGGAGTAATCTCACTCCAGATAGTAAAAATTCAGAAATGGTACAGACAATTCTTAAACAGTTACATCTTTGAGTGCCATTACATCAAGAAATCTGATCTTTCTAACAGTATTAACAAATTACCCTCCAAACTACCTCTTTTATGTAGGATTTGAAATAGATTTTTAAAAACATATTGTTAGATGCCTATTACTAAGGAAACCTAAAAATTAAACAATGATTAGTCAAAATAAATTAAGAGTTTAGATTAAATTCAAGATGCTAAGAGATATGGTTAATAAAAGATTAAGAGGGGCTGGCCCCGTGGCCGAGTGGTTAAGTTCGCGCGCTCCGCTGTAGGCGGCCCGGTGTTTCGTTAGTTCGAATCCTGGGCGCGGACATGGCACTGCTCATCAGACCACGCTGAGGCAGCGTCCCACATGCCACAACTAGAAGAACCCACAACGAAGAATACACAACTATGTACCGGGGGGGCTTTGGGGAGAAAAAGGAAAAAATCTTTAAAAAAAAAAAAAAAAAAAATTAAGAAAAACAGAACTGTTACTCTGAACAGCTAATGAGATTCTTTCAACCTAAGCAATCCTGCTATATTTCTACTGGTCTATAAAAATAGCAGTAGCTGTTTGGAAAAAAATCTTTTCTATCTCCATCTACTAAAATTAAATTGAAATTTTTCTTATAGGGATTGACTTACAAATTAAACCTGTTTGACTACATGGACTATCTGGGGCGAAAAGATGCATGTGCCAAAATTAACCAGCTATGTGATACTGAGGAAATCTCTTAACTTCTTTGAACCTAATTTCCCTACAAATTCAACAATTTTATAATCAGATAAACGAGACTATCCCAAACTCTTGTAATGACTGTGTAAGTAAGGAAAAAAAAAGGAAGGAAAGGTAAAACAGTGAAAGGGAGATGAAAGAGTAGTTCAAAAACTGAAATGGAGCACAAGGAAAACAAGACTGATCAACGAGAGAAAAAGGTATTGGATAAAATGAGAAAAGGGGAAAAGTAAGACAGAAAATGAAGAAGAAAAAGCTGAGGCAATAGGCAAGTAAGCAGCACCTGAGAGAAGGACAGAAAGGGGTGAATGGAAAAGAACAAGGGATAAGATAAGGGTAACAGAGTAAGTGAAAAAAGAAGTAGAAGAGTTAAGAGTCAAGGAATGACAGGTTGAAAAAATGGAAAATTTATGAAGACAAAGCATAGTAAAAGAAGAAAATGTAATCTTAAAGAATAATTGAATTACATACAATCAAGACAGAGAAAAGATCTGACACACAGGTGAAAATGATCTATCTCCAGACAACGCTAGGCAAACTGGAGACCAAAGGCATATAATAAATTTAGATGAAAAGAACAACATGTATGGACAAGAATTTAAAAACACAGAAAGAGGGCACACATCTTAAAACTTCTTTGAGTTTTGTACAGTCATTTTGAAATCTACTGATAAATCTTTGAAAGAAGTCTCTATGACTATTATTATGAAAGGAGAAATACCACTGAAATTTTAGAAAGTGCTGATCCCTAAAGTAAGAATTAAATAAAGAAGAAAAATAAGTTATGTGAAATTATTTCATGGAGAAAGAGGAAACAAAACAATCCCTATAAAAATTATAATCTGCAAGTTGATTTAATCATAGAATCTGATGAATATACTAGAATATAAAAATTAGACACGTGGCATATAAGTATTCAATTCTTTTTTTTTGGGTAAAGATTGGCACCTGAGCTAACAACAGTTGCCAATCTTTTTTTTTTCTGCTTTTTCTCCCCAAGTCCCTCCAGTACATAGTTGTATATTTTAGTTGTGCATCCTTCTAGTTGTGGCATGTGGGACACCGCCTCAGCTTGGGCTGCCGAGCGGTGCCATGTCCATGCCCAGGATCTGAACCAGTGAAACTCTGGGCCAGCAAAGCAGAGCACGCGAACTTAACCACTCGGCCACAGGGCCGGCCCCTAAATACTTATTTTTAAAAGCATGTTTCATAATTCAAACAGTATAAAGAAGTCTATTTTTGATAAATTAAACTTGAAACATAAAGAGATGTGTATATAAATAACTAAATTCAAAAAAAACTTCTAACTATATTCAAATTTCTTTTAAGTCTCTTATCTATATGCCTTTTTCCAGTAGAACCAGAAAGGGGAGTATCTTTCTCCCTTGTCAGACAAAAAGGGCAGCAACCATGTGAAGAGCTAAACACAAATACCTAAACTAATAAATCATGGTTTGAGCAGCTTAACAATAGAGGCCAAAGTGTTTCAGAACAAAAGCATTATTCATCTTTTTCTGACTTAAACAGTTTCTAACAATCACTTTATAAAATTAGCCAAAATTAGTTCATATTCCTCAAATATATCAGGATGACCTTATTATCAATTCTGTAATCCTTGTATTGATGAGTCTAAGGTCATACTTTTTTATTAAACACTAAAATGGAACCTCTGAGGTAGATCAGAGATATTGGAAAGATAAAAATATATATACTAGAGTCCATTTAAAGTTAAGGTATTAAATGAATTCCAATTACGTAACAGGAAACATAACTTTAGATATCTGTTGGATTTAAGTATCTACTACCTACAGTTACAAGATAAAATATTGTGGTCTTATAATCCCCCAAATGGTGTAGTTCTTGTTTTATAAAGCATTTCAACTAACAGGCATGGTTGGTTTCAAAAACCTCTCTTAATATGTAAAAGATTAATAAGTTAAAAGAAGCTGAGCACCTGGCATCCAGAAAGACTGAAAGCAGCAACAACATGTTGGCATAAATAATGTGATATTTCTCAAAAAACATGGAAATATAGAAAATTAAACAATACACAAAGCATCTTAAAAGAAAGGAAACCAACAAAGAAGATAATTTAGAAGCAATTCTGCTATACTTTGAGCAACTTGAACAAGTTTTCTTGGTGGGAGGAGGCGGTGGGCGGGCAGGTGGAACCGTGTATCCAGTGAGGCACAGTGTGGAGCAGAAGAGCTGAGTGGACCCTTTCCTCTGATAAGCAGTTTGCCCCTTCTGGAGGATTTTTTTACAACCAGAACAGGAAACTCGAACAGCTGTGGCTGGAACTGAAGGAAGCATTTTATTCATGCCAGATGATGCCAGTGAAGGCTGAAAGCCAGTAGTCAACTGTGGAGCTTAAAAAAAAATTGAAAGAAAAAACGTTTTACTTTTTACCATGAATTTTAAGTGTGCATCCTTCCTTTCTCTTCTAGAACTAGTCTTGACACTCAACACTAATTATGCAATATACAATTACAGCCATTCTAAATGGGCAGAGAGAACTGTCTACTTTACTAATACAAACAGATATTTCCTTCTCACTCATACTGGTCAGAATAAATAAACATGATTCATTTATTCAGTTCTTTTTCTTACCAAGAGGACTGCCACTGACTGAAAACACAGCACTAATTTTCAGTTCCCCCTCTTGAGTTTTTTGCTGTTGGCCATGACTATACTCCTTTAAGAAAGAAAATAAATACATACAGAGAAGAATAAATACAATGTTATCTTAAAAAACCCAGACATTCAAGACATTTTACTATGGCTATATAGGTGTGGAAAATATTTACTACATTAACACTAATAAGAAATAACAGCAAGCAGTCATTGCAATAAGGGTATCTTTGTATACGCTGAGTGAGTAAGAGGCATAACATGAAAGTTAGCTATCTAATTAGCTTGCAGCACTACCAGATATCTACAATTATTTTTGAAAAGTCTTAATATTATTACAGTAGTTTAAGTTGCTATTTATCTATTATAAAAGTAATACACACTCACTATATAAAATTTAGACAAGTAGAAATAAGAAAAAAATTGTAATCATATTTCCATAACCCCAAAACAACCACTGTTATTCTTTCGGTAATCTTTCCAGTCTTTTCCCCTCCTGTATTCACAGGTTTTCTTTCTTTATATAGCTGTAATTATACTGAACATACCATTCTTATAAAATGATTTTTTGATCACTTGAATCAACTGAACATTTGAATATGATTACACATTACTCCAAAATAACTTCTAGTGGCTAAATATCAGTGTTTTGTAAGTTGGAGTCCAAGAATCCCTGATGTCTACTGATGTACTCTAGGGAGCCTGAGAATTCTAAAAGAATATAAACTTCCTTTATTTGACTGATTTTTTTTAGTGAATGTAAACATATTCTAGTCATGAATAACCACACATAACTGAGTTATACTACAAGTTTTCAGCGCTGCTTGCTTTTACAATTATATTACTGCATTGTGAAACCCCTAAGTAGTAGATTTAACTTTCAATTTATTGTTTACCACACTGAAACTTATAAAACGCTGTAAGACCTCTAGACCTCTTATTGTTGGAGTTCTCAGGATACTCCATTATACACACTTTTTTGTGGTGAGAAGTGTCTGTACATTAGTCAAGTTTGAGAAATACTGATATATATTGTTTAATAGACATAGCAGATTACACAGGGATAACACTAGGGTGAGGTAAGAGAGGCAACTGCCTCAGGCACAAAATTAAGGCACCAAAAATCTCAGCAATCAAGATAAATAATTTAATGCCATTTTTAAAAATCAAAAATGCAAAACTCCATGATGAACAAAATACCAAAACTTTAAATGACTAAAAACAGGATCAGTATTACTGATTTTTCCTTTGGCCTCAGTCCCCAATTTGATGGCCACGAAGGGCATTAAGATTTAGAACCACAACCCAATGTTGGTCCATTTGTTTCCACACATTTGGTATTATCAGTAATACCATGATGAACGTCTTTGTGAATACTCATACTCTTATATTTGGGATTATTTCCTAAGGAAAAGATCCGTAAAGTAGCATTACTGGGTAAAAAGGTACATAGTAAAGATTCTTAACACACAACTACAAATTGTTTTAAAAAAGAGATCTTAGTTATATTTATTCTAGCAATTTGTGAAAAAAACCATTTAAAAGTCTTTTCCCATTATTGTTTCATTTTGAAATTTTTTTAATCTCCATTTACAAAAAAGGAATATAATGTAACAATATTAACCCTTTGTTATCAACATTTCCTCAATACGTACTTTGAGTTAAAATTTTCATGTACTGAAGTTTCCATGTTTATGCCAAAAATCTGACAGTTTTTACCTTTGGGATTCCTTCTATTTCTTACAAAGTTCTACTTCCACAACAAATACTAAGAAAGTGGCTTCACTGTTTATAATACAGTCCTTTAACTGGTTGGCAAACTTTATCTGCAAAGGGTTAGGTACGAAATATTTCCTACTCTGCAAGGCCATACTATCAAAATCACTCAACTCTGCCCTGGTAGAGCAAAAGTACCCACAGAGAATATGGAAATAAATGAAGATGGCAATGACTCAATAAAACTTTATTTACAAAAATAGTGTTCAGAAAAACAAAAACAAAACAGAAAAAGAGGGCAGGCTGAATTTGGCGTGCTGCTGATAATTTGCCAACCCCTGCTTTAATCTATCTGGGATTGATTTATTTTGATGTATGATGAGTATTTTTCTTTTTCTTTCTCCGAATAGCTGGTGAATTCCTTCCATTCACCATTAACATATCAAATTCCTTAAAAAATGTCTCTTTTGTAGCAATCTATTGTGTATCATTATCAGCCTGACTAATCTTAGGGTATCACATTATCCTAATGAAAATAATTGTGGGATGTTTAACCATTTAATAGAGTTTGCCACTGTCAACCTCTCTTAACTACTTTTTAGAACATATGTGTAACATCTGCGTGTTTGCATGCCTATTCATGCTTCTTCAAAACATCAGAACCTATTGATATTTTCATCAGAATTGAATCAAAACTATATCTTAATTTAGGAATAACTGATATCTTACACATTTTTTAAAAAGTCTCTCCATTCACTGAAGTTGTCTTTTATCTGATATACATACTTTTTAGTTACTTTGGTGTTGGGAATAGTACATCTTTTCATCACATTATCTAACTGGGAAACAACTGATTTACAGAAATAGTTCTATCTTTTAGATAAATAAAATCCAACTAGCTACTCCACTAAACTTTTCATGAATTCTATTAATTCTCTAACAAAAATTCTTACCAGCAAATGATGATAATTTTGTCTCCCCTTTTCCAATATCTCTTCTAATTTCTTTAACATGTATTGGGTTGAAAATCCAACAAGAGTTAAATAAGGCTGACATCAGTAATTTGTGTTCTTTTAGTAATTATTAACAGGTTTCCATCACATTTTACTTTTAAATTCAATGACTGTTATTGATCTGAAGCAGATATTTCCTTACCATGATCAAGAGAGTATCTATTATAAGAAATGCATAATGAATTACATGAGACGTCTTTTGGTATCTGTACCACTATCTATATAGCCTGACTGGCATACTTTAATGGTCTCCAGTCAGCTCTCTTTCTTTCTGTGACAGTGATTCCAAACTTCTGATACATTCCTGAAGCCTTAAGTACATATTACTTATGTAATATAGTAAACTAAAGTATACATCTTAAGTACTCTGCTTATACACTCCACAACACCTTCAAGGCAGAATTATGTTTATGTTAGTATTCCCCCCAACAAGGACTAATTTTACAAATATTTAAAAACAAATAAATAACTTGAAAAGTGAAACTCTGATGACCCAAAAGCTTTCACAAGTGGAAAAACAGGTGTCAAAAGAAAACAAAAAAATCCTTTACCAACACCTTTATTTTCTCTTTGTTTACTATAAAGGAAGGTCCATATCAGTATCCCAAGACAGTATTTTAAAAATGAAGAATCCAGTTCCTATAGCCAAGTTAACTGACACGGCCCAAAAAAAGCCCCAACATTCAATTACTGCATTCTACTTTCCAAGGCTGTACTGACTCCCTATTGTGACAATTAATTAATTTGCCTTCCCATCCTAATCCATTTACTTAAATGAGCGATTACAGATTAGCTCCCCTTTTATTATGAGAAAAAACAAAAGAAAAAACTCATGATTCACTAATATTTACTGAATTTCCAGCTTTTACAACCTACAGAGAAAAGGAGAAAAGGAAAAACAACGTCTCTGGCTCTTTAAAGTTTCTATTTTAAAACCTTCTCTAGGTATTTTTAAAAATTAAACATCTTTTATTTATAAAAAGATTGGTAGACTAATAATAATAAGACCTTGATCATGGCCCCAGATTGGCTCCTTCCTGACCATATGGCCTTGAGTAACTAACTTAACCTCTGTGAACTTCAGTTCCCTCATCTACAAATAGATTTAATATCATCTACTCTGGCCTTCTTATATAGGAAGATGAAACAATATAGTACATGTAAAAGCATCTGAAATTGTAAAAATACTACAGAAAATATTATAGTAACATGCAATAGGATTTGAAAGGAGAAGTGAAACTGGGAGGCCAAATGATGTTATGGTAGTAACAGAGGCAGGAGGATGACAACTGGCAAACCCAGAAAATCAAACCTGAAGAAATAACCCAGAGCAAACGGGTAGAAGTAGTTAAATATATATATGCATATTTCAACACCTTAGTCATTTACATGGGAAAGTAAAGAAATTAAGACCAAAATGAATTGTGTAAAAAGGAGAATTAGGAAGTGAGCTGAAAGCAAATCTACAAGTTATGCAAAGAGAAAAGCCATGGGAGTTTTGAGAAGGTGCAATGAGCTAAAGCTATGATCTTCTTAAACCATGAGAAAAGTTACTACTAGTAATTGATGGTCAAAAGTAAAGGCTGACGAAAAATGTTAAATCTAGCAGTATTTTATGAGAGTTAGGTTAACGCTACTGTTTTAGAAACTATGAAAATAA
Source organism: Equus asinus (assembly GCF_041296235.1). Classification (NCBI taxonomy): domain Eukaryota; kingdom Metazoa; phylum Chordata; class Mammalia; order Perissodactyla; family Equidae; genus Equus; species Equus asinus. The sequence goes on from NC_091794.1 coordinate 87,036,221, forward strand.
AAGGCTGGAACTCCCTTTTCCAGTCTATGGGAAATGAATAAGAGAGATAAAGCACAGTATTGAACAGCAAGGAATACAGACTTCTAGTTGTCATAGGGGAGAAATATCTAAAAGAACAGGACAAGGAAGAAGGGAGAAGAGGAGGGAAAAGGGGAGGGGAGGGAAGAGAAAGGGAAAATGAGAAAAAAGAAAAGAAAGAATCAGGTATGTATAGTTTAAGATGAAGTTCCCTGAGGAATTTCTAGAAGAATTATCAAAGGTCTGATCCTACAGGATTGGTGTAGCTGATAACAGAGAGGACTTCTCAGAGAAAACCTAGTTTCAACTACTCACACATTAGTACTGCCTTATTGTGGGATCAGGATAAAGAATGCTTCTAGACCTTATGCCCAGGACCTAATACACATTCCTGCTTGGTTCTCAAGAGTCCAATCAACCAGATGGTGAGTCTTTTGGGAAGTTCTTCTCCACAATCATGATGAAACTTCATATTTGGCATTTTATAACACAGTATTACACTTTGAATTGTATATAAAAATGTAGGTGTTTCTATGCCCTGACAGTTCCATCCTATTGGCATTCTCCAGCCATCAGAACCTCTGATTGTTTTCAAAACAGTAATATAAATAACCCTTCCTAATGCTCTCTTCCCCCAGTGTGTTTCATCTTTGCTATAACTGCCTTTCCATCCTAGGGAAAGTGTCACTGGGTCATGTTCAGAGAGAAAGTGATGCCTTTGGTATCCTGCCAGCATTACGATTTCTCATGATTTCCCATGTCCACCCTGCAGCATGCAAAGGGACAGGAGATCTGCCCTGTATACAGACATGGTTGTAATCTTCTGAGGCATACACTGCCACGTGAACTTTTCCCAGGTGTCAGGACATTTCTTTATCCCTAATTCAGATATCAAGATCTCCATTTTGTCTCCTTCAATTAACATGCTTTCAAATCTACCATCTATTCAAATACTTTCCTATTACTTCTCTAACATATCCTTCTTTGTAGTCACCAATCTCATACCTATCCAACTCCTACAGCTTTATCTTCTCTACCCTATACAGCTACCCTCCACTGGGCACCACGGAATTCTTGCTTAATTGAGCATCAATCTGACTCATACAAATCACCTACATCAATAAATCACATTTTGTTCCATCTCCTTACTCTAAAACAGCGGTTCTCATGAGCAGATGATTTTGCACCCCGGGGGACATTTGGCAATATCTAGAGACTCTGGGTTGGGGCGGGGAGCAGGGTACAACTGGCATCTAGTAAGGAGAGGCCAAGGATGATGCTAAACATCCTACACTGCACAGGACAGCCCCTCACAATACAGAAGTATCTGATCCAAAATGTCAATACTGTCGAGGTTGATAAACCCTGCCCAGAGACATCTGAATGAAAAAAATCTCTTCCACAGAAGTCTCACATTCTCAACCCTCCTAATATGATAGAAAGATATGGAAAGGTAAGTTTTCTCTAGATCAAATGTCATTTCAGAGAAATAGCTAATTAATGCTATCTTTACTTCTCAGCCTCTGAATTCATGCTATCTGCATAAAACATAAATCACCCTTAAATAATTGCTACTGTTATGTATTCATCCTTTGGTCCCTTTCCTACACTCCAAAATGATTACAGCACCTGATATAACTTCTTTCTTCCATTCCAACCACTGCAATGTCATTAACTGCATGGATAACTTTACTGACTTCAGGACTTCACAGTGACAGGATGTCTATGACTTTTACCTCCAGAGAAACCTTGAAGTAGCAGAGCTCTATCCTTACCCTTATCACTCAAATTTGGAATGCTGTATCACCCATCAAAGCCTCCTTTACCTTCTACACACTAATCCAATGAACTAGTTCTTCAATCAGTTAACGCTTCCAAAGATAACCTGTCCATTAATCCCTCCTGAAAAACACTTCAATCCATATATAGCCTGTACTTCATTAGCAGTAACTGCAAAGGGCTTACTACCTTATATAAAGTCAAGCACACTATAAACTCATACATCACCATAAACCTTCAGCCATGTCTGCTGGATCAATCTCAAATCCTTGAAGACTCACACTTTCCCTAACCCTGCACTGAAATTGTAAAAATCACAGAACAGTGGTATTAAGGAACAAAGTGGATTAAAAGCCTTAATTACTACTCAGGAGAAGTTTCATATAACTCTTGTTGATGCCTTAGCATTATTCTTACAAGATAATTTTAATTGCTTCAACCTTCATTTAGAGTCTCCTCATCCTGTCAACAAACTACTTCACTTCTTAATCAAGAACGTCCTCTCTCAAATGAATAATTCATGAGTGGAACAAAAAGAAGGGGGAAAAAAAGGTGAAATGTTTACTTGAGCATTGTCAGGTTCATCTTTAATTTTGTCTAGTAGTCCCTGCTGTGGTGCCATTGCTTTGTCATACTCATCATCCAAAGGTTCTTCTTTAATTCTAATATTTGATGCAAAGGAATTCCCCAGTTCCGAACCAATGGATTCTTTATTGGCAAATGGATAGCTGGAATCCTAAAACACAATATAAAGGATTAATAAATATTCAGATTTAAAAATTATTCCTCTTCAGGTTTAACACCCAAAGAAAAGCTCACTGGAAATGAAGAACTCTATGGACATTCATTAGAGGCCCTACGCCTAAAAGCAAATGTGATATATGTCTGAATATCAAATACAAATGAAGAATCTAAGAGCTGAGGGTTCTTAGAACATCTCCAAAGATGTCCTTAACCAAATAATAAAGCAAATAAAAATCAGCACTCCACCTAACACATACAGTTACAGTTTAGAAAATGACAGAAAGAAAACTTGGACACTTGCCACAGTTACAGCAATCTACATACACACTGAAAACTTACCCTAAAGTTTGTTTCTGGGGTTTGTGGTAAATGGGTATGTAATGTTTCTTCAACTTGATTAGCTATTGAAAGAAAAAAACAAAACAAAACAAACACATGTATATGAATAACAAATCTTATAAAGAGTGACCTAAAAAGCTATCATTTGATAATCACCTCTCTTTTCCAACAGCAATGTTCATTAGAGTGAAATGGGTCCTAAAAAATACCCAAATGGTAGTTTCACTCAAAAGAAACAATCTGGTCCCATCTAACTTTTAGCCTCACCTCACACTTTTCCTTGCTCAAGCCTAAATAAAGTGGTTACTTTATTCACTATGCTCTGAAAATTACTTGTATTTGTTCTTTCCCATTTCTGCTTACATCATTCCAAGTCCCCTCTATCTATCGTAATCTTTATGGTCTTCCAGACTCAGCTCAGTTCAAAATTCACCTCTCCTCTATAAGACTTTCCCTGTCCACTGAGTTAAAAATCTCTCTTCCAAGAAGATCCAAAACACACTGTTTCAGTTATTTGAAAGAAATCTTCTTATACTGTCTTATGACAAACTCTTCTACCATTGTCTTCAATTATAAATTAAGCCTTATGCTATTCAACTGGTCATCAACACTTCTACTACTTGACTTGTCCTTTCAACTTCTAAATGTTATGTCTCTTGAGGATAAGTACCTTTATAATTTATCCCCTGTAGGGATATTAAAAATATATATTTAATAATATATATTTAAAAATATAGTATACCCTTGTACATAATGGATCCTTATTCTTTTTAACAATACTGATTTGTTCTTTCTCCCATACTTTTCCTAGCATTGTCATAAGAAATATTAAGGGTTTGCATATTACACCCTGCTTTCCTTTACATCTACTGAACACTTATTGACATATTACTATTTTCACGGCACCAGGTTAGGCTTCAAAGATACAAAGACAAATAAGATACAATCTGGCCCTCAGATTACCTATCCTAGTAGGTAAGGCAAAACAAACAGAAAATTATAATACTGTGTGATAAGTACTATAAATAATGAGGTATGAACAAAGTGCTATGGAAATATAGATAAGGAAACAATTCATTCTTCATGTAGAGAGGTTAGGGATGACTACAGAGTAGAAGAGGTTTATGAGTTAGGCACTGGTGGATACGAAGTACTTTTATAGGCATATATACAAAGAGAGAAAATGACATGCAGGCAAATGGAACAGCAGGAGGAAAAGGAGGACAGAAATTAGAAAATATATAATATATTCCAGAATGAAATTGGAGCTAAAGTATAGGGTACACTGGTCAAAGAGCCTCAAGAGAAGCCTCAAGAAACTTCTAAAACATAAAATAGAAATGTTATCAAAATGAAAAACCCTCCCTAATTTGGACTAATTTGTGGGACAGCAGTTTGAATTAGTGCTTACAGCACAAAGAAGTTAATCCAACTTCAGGTTCCAATGTTCAACCAAAGAAAATGAACAGGTGATTCGAGTAGCTTGCCTTCTCATCAAAACATTTCAACCAGGGGAGGGAGAAATGAGGTTTAGAGCTATTTTTCAACCATTTATACCATTACCAAAAGTTACGGGGAGAAATTCAGTCACTCTGCAAAGAACAAGGATAAAAGAAAAATGACAAGCTTACAATGAATTTAACTGTTCATACTTCGCTTAGCATCAGAAGTAATAAAAACTATATTATCAACAGTACGTTGTTATTTATTGTGTTTTATGGCTCTATTCCAACAATTATTACCTGCTTTATCAAAAAAACTGCTTTTCAACCTTGAATCCAACTCTTTATGGGGTTTATCCAACCGTTTTTCACGTTCATGATAAGTTAGGTCTCTATTTTTCTCCTTTCCAGAAAGTGTGTCTTTGCTGTTTTCTCTTACTAGACTAAAATCTTTCCGTATTGATTTAAAGACAGAGACCTGATCAAACTGTTTAGGAAAGTCTTTTTTTAATTTATTTTGAATCTGTATTTCATTTTCATTGTCTGATTCATGCTGTGTGACTCTTCTCTCTACTTCCAAGCTATCATCAGTATGAATTGAAGAAACCAGATTGTCCTTTGAACTAAAATCCTGTTCATCCTCATTGTCACTACCAACGACTGGAATTCCTGCAAGATCCCCAGAGTTCAAAAAATAATCATCTTCATCCAGCAATGAATTTTCAGATCCTGTTTGATTCGGCATTCCATAAGACATGCTGTCAAGGGTAGGAGTTAAGTTGTGGTCTATATCTTCAGACATTTCTGTATCCATGATACCACCACCTTAAAAAGTAAAATACTGTTTAGACAAACGATAGTGCTAAAGATGACCACATTAATAAGGCCTGTCTGGTATTTAACCAAATATATATTTTTTTCTTTTCAAACAAAATATAGATGATAATACTGTAGTATTCAATTAGCACTTCGATACAGGTGTGACAGATACGACTATCCCTATCTGACAGATGAGGAAACAGGGACCTAAAGCTTGAGAAACTATTTTGAAGGCTAGAAAGAAAGACAATGTGATATAGAAAAAATGAGTACCAACTTCAGAATCAGACATATCTGTGCTGGAATCATAGCTGGATCGCTGAAAATCTATGTCATCCTGAGAAGTAAACCTTCAGGTTTCTTTATCTACAAAACAGTATAATACTCACCTTAGAGATTAACTTGTGGTGAGGATTAATGATAGTACATATAAAGGGCCCACTAACACAGTGACTGTTACATAGAAGGGAATATAAAAGTTCTAATTATAATTATTGTAGTGATTATTCTGGGGAGCTGAGATTAGAACCCAGGTCTCTGGTCTGAATCCCAATTTCTCAGCACTAACTCTAATAAACACTTAATAGCAGTTGATGTTTACAACGGTAAATATTTAAACATAAAAAGAAAATTTATCCAAGCTGGAATAAATAAAAAACTGTTTACTGTTTGAAACTATATGCTCAAGTCTCTCCCATTCCAAAATAAAAGAAAAAGGCTCCCAGCCCTGTATTTTTTTCTCCTGCCCTCAATCACCTTTCCTTAACAGTGAAACTTCTAAAAAAGAGTGTACATTGGTCTGTTTCTACTTCATCTCCCAATCGTTAATCCTTTGAACTTAATGCAGTCTCGTTCCCAATTTTGCATTGAAACTGTTCTCATTAAGATCATCAATGATCTCCTAATGGTCAAATCTAATGGATTTTTTCAATCCTCATGTGGCACATCCCTCTTGGATAAAATTCCTTGGGTTTCTCTGTCACTCTATTTCTTCCTGTCTTTCTAATCGGTCTATTAATTTATTTCATACTCCTCTTCCTCTGTTTATGTGCTCAATATTCCAGTTCTCTTCTCATTTTATACACTCAGACTATTTTATTCACCACCATGGCCTTGCCTTTTGCTGGTGACTTCCTAAATACTTTAGCTTACGTCTTTCTTCCAAGATTCAGATGTTTATTTATATTCAACTAGCTCTTATACGCCCTCTCCCCAGAGGGCCACCAACTTAGTACCTCTAAAACTAAACTCATCATGTTCCCATTCCAAGCATTCTCTTCTTGTATCTCCATCAGTTCTTTAACAGCATCACCAAGCCAGCAGTTTGCTCAAGACAGAAAAGAGAACCACTCTAATTCTTTCCCTGGACAAATTCTGTCAACTGTACTACTTAAAATCTTTCAAATCTATTTCCTCTACTTGGCAGCATTCCAACACTCCACATCTCTTACTGTTGGTAGTGTACTAACTCAATCCATGCAGACATCTAGGAAGCAACTATATTCTTACAGACCCTACCCCTAAACCACATTTAACTGGTCCATGAGCAGACAAACTGGAACTCATAAAAACACAGAGTGAAAATCATTAGTGAAAATATCAGTGGCACCAACAGTCTTGTTTTCATTTGTTCCTGAAGCCTTCAGGTGGTTAGTTCTTCAAATCATTCCCTGGATTTCATGATCCAGGATAAATTCCTTTTTGTTTAAGTGATTTTGTTTTGGATTACTTGTAATCAAATCCTAACTGATACAGGGCCCAAATGAAAGCTTTCTTCAAGTTGCCCTCTTCCATAAAGACATTAGAATTACCTTTCTAAACCATAAATCATCTCATATTATACCATATTATACCCCCCCTTGAAGTCCTTCAGTAACTCCCCACTACCTGAAGCACTCATTCATTCAGCACATATTTATTGGGAAACCACTCTGTGGTTAAGCACTGTGCTAGGATCTAGGGATGAAATGAAAAAGCCATGACTCCCCCTACTCACAGAACTAAAAAAAACAAATAGAGGAAAACAATAATATTAGAAAATCACCATTTTTACTTAACTAAATAATAATCAACTCAAACAACAGATGCTAAAAATCTTAGGAACCTCTACAACTTACTTTCACATAGTATATCACAAAGAGAGGAGCAGGGGGAGATGAAAGAGCATGCACAATGTTATAGATATTAATTGTACTGTTCTTTCAATTGTCCCATTTATTTGAAAATTCTCATAATAATAGAAGGTTAGGGAGAAAATACAAATAAAGAAGCAGGATGTCAAAACACACACATACATACATTGTGATAAATCTGCCAAACTGTAAGCAACTAAAGGTCAGAGTTACAGACTTCTCTGTACAACAGTTTACCCTGAGTACCTGGCCACATAACATGTGCTCAGTAACTGTTTCCCAAATGGAAGAACATGCATTTCATGTGGTCAGCATTTAATCTAAATTCTATGGTATATGAGAAGTCAACACAGCCATGTGCTGCATAATGACATTTTCGTCAACAGACCACATATACAATAGGGGTTCCACAAGATTAGGTGTGTGCAAGTATACTCTATGATGTTCACACAACAATAAAATTTGGTCAACAACAGACCACATATACAATAGTAGGTCCCACAAGACTAGGTGTGTAGTAGGTTATACCATCTAAGTTTGTGAAAGTATATTCTACGATATTCACACAACAGTAAAACACGTTAACAATGTATTTCTCAGAACAAATCCCATTGTTAAGCAACACATGACTGTACTGAAAAGGAATATTGCAAACAACTGTCAAAATCTCTACATTTAAATTCAGAGTATGGTATTGGGAGGAAAGGGTAGCCACCTGGAAAAACTGGATCCCTAACTCACAGCAAAATAAAATTCAGATGTAGTTAATGTTTAGACATAAAAAATAAAACACTAATATTAAAAACCATGGAAAACTTACTTTTAAGTCTTAAAGTGGGGAAAAGTCTTTCTAAGGATGACACAAAATCCAGAATAAAAGACCAATTTATTGAATAAAAGAATAAAAGATCAAATGTGACTAAAAAATTCCTAAAGAGAAGAAAACACAAACCAAACCAAAAGATTAAGGATAAACTGCTTAAAAAGATTTTCCTGCATTCCATATAACAAAGGGTAATTTCCCTAATAAAAAAAGGGAAGACTTATCATCCAAGAAAGACACAAACAACCAAATACATATATAAAAGCAACAGATTTGAACAAATATTTCAGAGGAAAGGAAATACTAAGGTTGAACTTTGCTCATAAATGAAATGCAAATTAACAATGCAGTGAGATACCATGTTCACATAGCAGGTTGGTAATGACAAAAGGTTTTGATAACAGCCTGGCAGCTATGCTATGGGATGAGGCTGTAAGACTATGGCCCAAGGCCAAAAAGCATATAAGGAAGAGTTTGTGACATGGACCATAAGTGAGCTGCAAACTCTAAGATATGGCCCTTAACAGAAAAAAAGTCTGCCACCCCTGTAATCAAATATTATTGGTCAGAGTATAAACTGGCACAATCCTAATAAAGAGCAACCAGGCAACATTTATGATACATGAAATACACATACCTCTTGATCCAGCAATTCAAGTCCTAAGAATTTACCCTACAGATATAATCTCACAAGAGATCTATGAAAAATAACATTTATAGCAGCAAAGACTGGAAACAGCCTATCTCTTCATTAGTGAGGCTAGATTAATTACAGTACATACCTACAATGGAATATTACATAGTTGTTAAAAAGAATGAGGCAGCTTTATATTGAGTTCCCAAGGTCAATTAAGTAAAAATAACTAAGTGAGGAAGAATACACATACATATATTATGCTATCACTACTATATTTTTAAAACTTTATGTTTATGTACAATTGTTTACATACAAAAAATATCTTCTCTGGGGCCGGCCCGGTGGCATAGTGGTTCAGTTAGAGCACTCTGCTTCAGTGGCCTGGGGATTGTGGGTTCAGATCCCAGGCACAGACCTACACAGTGATCATCAAGCTATACTGTGGCAGCATCCCACATACAAAAATAGAGGAAGATTTGCACAGATGTTAGCTTAGTGACAATCTTCCTCAAACAAAAAGAGGAAGACTGGCAACAGATGTTAGCTCAAGGACAAACCTCATCACAAAAAAAACAAAACACTTTCATTGAATTTCCTATGACACTCAGAACTGGAAAACAGAAACAGTGACTATTCAAAGCATCCCCTTTTGTATCTTTGAGTTTTGAAGCACATTCATCTATCAATTCATCTATCAAGTGAGAAAAATTTTTTTATGCTTACTTGAGATTTAAAGTTTTAAAGTTTTTTCAGAGACAGCAATTTCTAACAAAGCATCTAATTTGAATTTGCAATTTTGCTAGTCATCGCACAATAAATTTGTAGGCTGCATAAAATCTTATAAGGCTAAAATGGAACTACCAGTTATATTTATATATATAATTCACTGAAAGAGAATTCTATTTATCCTCATGACGTATAATCAAACAAAAGAAAGAGCTTCTGTTTCTCAGAGCCTAGATCTACAGAACAAAACATGACACACCATATTTGGGAATCACAGTAGCCAGTGGAACACCTAAAAGCACAAATTTCTCATGAAAGATTCCTAGCTTTTAGACACTGTGAACATGTGTGGCGTATCTGAGGATGAGCAAGGACTCTACGGCTGGAATTCAATGAGGGAGGGGTGCTAAAAAATGAGAAAAGAAAAAAAGCCAGAGGATAGGTCTATTAGGAATTTGCAGACCATAAAAAAAAATGCAATACATGTAAGTGTGAAAGGAAGTCATTAAAACATCCTTACAAGGGACTAACACGATTTATGTTTTACAAGGATCACCCTAGCTTGTGTATGACCACTTCCAGGCTGTTAAATGCCACAGGGAGTGAAGAACAGAAGCAGGAAGACCAGTCAGGAGGCTACTCCAATAATCAAAGGAAAAACTGGTGGCTAAGACCAGGACAGTAATGATCGATGTGAGGAGAAGTCGTCAGATTTGGGTAAATTTTGAAAGTAGAAGCATTTCCTGATATATAAGAAGCTGGCTATGAAAGAAGTCAAGGATAACACAACAGAGTGCCACTTCCTGAGATGGGAACACTAAGGGAGGAACAAACTGAAAGAGGTAAGATGAATAACTTGGTCTTGGACCTATCAACTTTGAGAATATTATTAAATCTTCAAAAAGAGATATCAAGAAGGCAACTGGCTATATTAAAGAGGAGTTAAAAGAGGAGACTTTTGCCAAAAAATGACATATTGGGACTCATCAATGAAGAGATGGTACTTAAAATTCATGGGACTAGATAAGATCACCTAGTGAGTTTATTTAATACAGACTGAACAGAGTTGAGAGTCCTGGGATACTTCAACATTTAGAAATCTGGTTTGAAGGAAGGAATCAGGAAAAGAGACTAAGATGGAACAGCCAGTGAGGTAGGAGGAAAACTAGGTGACTGATGTCACAGAAGCTAAGTGAAGGAAATATTTCAATAAGGAAGGAGTGACCAATGATAATGAATACTGCTGAGATAACATAAAACGAAGATCGAAAATTAATTGTTAATATTGGCAAATGTGAAGTGAACTTCTAACTTGACAAGAGCTGTATCATGGAAAAATGAGTGTACAAGCTGAAGTGGGGGGACCCCAACAGAGACTGAGAGGAGATAACTTGGGAATGATAAGTACAGACAACTCTTTAGAGCAGTTTTGCTCTAAATTAAAGAAAATGAGCAGAAACTCAACTAAAATCTTGAGTCAAGAGTTTTTCTGACTCTGCATTTTTGTTTTGTTTTCTTTGTTCGTTTTTAATTTTTTGGTAAGTTTTTTCTTAAGATGGAGAACATTACATCTTGTAGTATGCTCATGGGCATGATCCAATAAAGAGAATAACTAAAGAGTACAGAAGGAAAACCTTTGTGCAACAGGAAATGTGATCAGTACATAAACAATTTCCCTTGTAAAAGAATGAAAGGAGTACATGGGTCTAAACACAAGTAGGTTGTCAGATTTGGGGAAAGAAAAATTTGGGGAAAGCAATTTAACTTCATATTTGTGTTCGATAATGAAAGTAAATTTCATGATGCCAAGTGACCCTTTACTCCTGTCCTTCTGTTCAGTCCTTCCTTTAGTAGCATACTGATACTTCTATACTATCCCCCAATATTATTTCACTTTAAGGTACAACCATCAACTAAGGAATCCAATAATCACATAAATGAACACTGTGAAATGGCTGTTAGTTACTTTCATTGCAAATATATTACTTAATTCCTCTTACACATTTTTGTTTTTAATCAAAGCATAATCTTCAGAAATAAAGTAGTATCAATTCTAATTTTAACTCTCAAAGTCATAGTTGTCTAACAATTATCTCAGGTTGCTTTTCTCTCATATAAAGGAAGAAAGAAAGAAAAGAAACACAAACTCCAAAGAATTCAAAAACAAACAAGAAGCATAAAAATGAGTTAATCTTGCTTCATTTGAAATAAAAGCTTAAATTAGCATTTTGTTTTGTCAGTGAAATATTTCTAAGAGATGATTTATTATTATTCAATACAATACAACTGGAGTGATGTCAGCATGATGGTGGAGTGAGTTGTTCCCTTTGTCTCTCCCATCTAAGTCACAACTAAACAGACATGCATTAACCAACAGAGGATCCCCTACGGCAGAACAGGACACCTGAGAGATCCACACAGCCATTAACCTGAAGGTGGGTGGACTGGAACCCCAGGAAGCAGTGGAATTAGGTGAGCAGACCACTCCCCTTCCCCAGTAGCAGCAATCCAGGTTGTGGGTCATCACACAACAGCTTGCGTGACTATAACAGGAGGCAGATGCAGCCCGGAAAGTGTGTCGATGCTTTCGGAGTGGTAGTCCGGCCCATGGGAGCACCCACCCTGCCCTGGTGTTCCCACCTGTGGGAATGCTCCCCAACGAGTGGAGGCAGCTCAGCCCTCATGAAGGAGCCCCACACATTAAGAGAAGCAGTGCAGCTAAAATGTCAAGGAGCACGGAGCCAACCCATTTGGGAAACAAAGTGCCCCTGCCCTCTCACCTCCTGCAGGAGCTTAGCCAGTCACCTGCCAAACACAGCAGTCCTGCCCACACAAGAACAACCTGCTGATGGAGCCCACGGGCCCTGACTGAGCATGCATGTGTGACCCACCAAGTGGCTGTGGCCAGCACACAAATGCAGAGAAATCTTACTGGCACAACTTCCAGCAGATGGGGCCAGATCAGAAAACACAGCTCCAGCACCCAATTCCCAGTGGTGGCACGTGTAACCTACAACCTGATACTACCACAAATATGCCAGCAAAGGATCAATCATCAAACACCTTGAAAAACTACAGTAACACTTCAGAGCAGAAGGAAATGACAAATCTGTAGAAACTAGTCCTGAAGTGAAAGAAATTTTTCTTTTCTGCTTTATCTCCCCAGACCCCCCTGTACATAGTTGTATATCTTAGTTGTGGGTCCTTCCAGTTGTGGATAAGTCAAAGAAATTTATAATCTAAATGATGAAGAATTCAAAATAGAAGCCATAAAGAAACTCAATGAATTACAAGAAAACTCAGAAAGACAATTCACTGAGCTCAGGAAGAAAATTAATGAGCAGAAGGAATGCCTCACCAAAGAAATTGAAACTCCAAAAGAAACCCAAACAGAAATTCGGGATTTGAAGAACAAAATTAGTGAGACAAGAAATAATGTAGAAACCAGGAAAAACAGAGCTGATGTTATCGAGGACAGAATTAGTGATTTAGAGGACAGAAAATACAGGAATGCTTCAGGTGGACGACAAGAGAGAACTGAGATGTGTAAAGAATGAAGAAATTCTGTGACAAATATCTGACTCAATTAGGAAAAGCAACATAAGGATTACAGGTATTCCAGAGGGAGAAGGGAAGGAGAAAGGAGCAAAGAGCTTCTCCAAAGAAATAATAGCTGAGGACTTCCCAGACCTGGGTAAGAAAGTGGACTTACAAGTACATGAAACCAAGAGAACTCCTAACTACATCAATGCAAAAAGACCTTCTCCAAGGCATATAATAGTAAAATTGTCAAAAATATATGACAGGGGCCTGCCCAGTGGTGCAGCAGTTAAGTTCACGCATTCCACTTTGGTGGCCCGGGGTTCGCCAGTTCAGATCCCGGGTGTGGACAAGGCACCGCTTGGTGAGCCATGCTGTGGTAGGCATCCCACATATAAAAGATAGTGGATGAAGATGGGCACAGATGTTAACTCAGGGCCAGTCTTCCTCAGCAAAAAGAGGAGGATTGGCAGCAGATGCTGGCTCAGGGCTAACCTTCCTCAAAAGAAAAATAATAATAACATGACAAAGAAAAAATATTAAGGCAGCAATGCCAAAGAAAATAACTTTACAGAGGAACCCCTACCAGGCTTTCAGTGCATTTCTCAGCAGAAACCTTACAGGTTGGAGAGAATGGAATGATACATTCAAAATAGTGAAAGACAAAAAATTTCATCCAAGAATAGTCTATGCAGCGAAACTATCCTTCAGATACGATGGAAAAATAAAAGCCTTCCCAGATAAACAAAAGCTGAAGGAGTTCATCGCCACTATGCCTGTCTTAAAGAAACACTGAAAGGAGTCCTCCCATCTGGAACTAGAAACCAAAGGTTTACAAAATCTTCAGCAAGGAGATAAACAGATAGAATCACAAAATTGCAACTCTATTATCAGAATAGCTTAGTAAACACAACTATAACACAAAAGACAAAGGGAAGGAGAGCTTTAAAAATAAGTATAAACATTTCAATTTAGTTAGAAACTCACATCACAAAAAAGAACAATTTGTGACAACAATAACTCAGAAGGCGAAGAGAAAATGGATAGAACCTGCTTAGACTAACGGAGATAAGAGGCTATGAGAAAATGGACTACATGAGGGGGCCAGCCTGTGGCAGACTGGATAAGTTCCTGTGCTCTGATTTGGCAGCCTGGGGTTCACTGATTCGGATCCTGGACATGGACGGGGACATCACTCATCAAGCCATGCTGTGGCAGCATCCCACAAAGAAGAACCAGAATGACCTACAACTAGGATATAGAACAATGTACTGGGGCTTTGGGGAGAAAAAGGAAAAAAAAAAGGAAGACTGGCAACAGATGTCAGCTCAGTGCCAATTTTCCTTACCAGAAAAGAAAGAAAGAAAGAAACAAAATGGACTATCTGATCTATGAGATCTTTTATACAAACCTCATGGTAACCACTAAACAAAAAATGAAAGCAGAGCTACAAACCATAAATAAAGAGAAAACTGAGAAAACCGTCACAGAAAAACCACCGAACGGAAATAGCAGTCAGAAATACAAGGGAAAAGAAACAATGGAAGTATAGAATAACCAGAAAACGAGACATAAAATGGCAGTATTAAGCCCTCATATATCAGTAATCACTCTAAATGTAAATGGAATGAATTCTCCAATCTAAAGAGAGTGGCAAGAGGTATTAAAAAACAAGACCCAACAATATGCTGCCACCAGGAAACACATCTCAGTTGTAAAGATAAATATAGGTTCAGAGTGAAGGAATGGAAGATGATGCTCCAAGCAAATGGCAAGCACAATAAAGCAGGTGTTGCCATACTTAAATCAGACAAAGCAGACTTCAAGATAAAAAAGACAACAAGAGACAAAAAGGCGTAGTACATAATGATAAAAAGGACATTCCACCAAGAGGACATAACATTTATGAATATATTTGCACCTAACACAGGAGTACCAAAGTATATAAACCAACTGTTAACAGATCTAAAGAGAGAAATTAACAGCAACACAGTAATAGTAGGGGACCTCAACACCCCACT
This sequence comes from Equus asinus, assembly GCF_041296235.1. NCBI lineage: Eukaryota > Metazoa > Chordata > Mammalia > Perissodactyla > Equidae > Equus > Equus asinus. The sequence goes on from NC_091794.1 coordinate 87,051,241, forward strand.
TACGTCAACAGATAGATCATCCAGACAGAAAGTCAACAAGGAAACAGGGCCTCAAGTAAAAAACTAGACCAGATGGACTTAATCGACATATATAGAACACTCCATCCAAAAATAACAGAATAGATATTCTTCTCAAGTGCACATGGAACATTCTCAAAGATAGACCATATGTTGGGAAACAAGGCAAGCCTCAATAAACTTAAGAAGACTGAAATCACATAAAGCATATTTTCTGACCAAAATGCTACGAAACTAGAAATAAACTACAAGAGAAAGGCTGGGAAAGTCACAAATACGTGGAGACTAAACAACATGCTTTCACTGAACCACCACTGGATCAATGAATAAATCAAAGGAGAAATCAGAAAAGATCTGGACACATATAAAACTGAAAACACAACATACCAACTCATATGGAATGCAGGAAAAGTGATCCTAAGAGGGAAATTCATTGCAATACAGGCCCACCTTGACAAACAAGAAAAATCTCAAGTAAGTATCTTAAACTACATCTAAGAGAATTAGAAAAAGAACAAACACAGCCCAGTCAGCAGAAGGAGGGAAATAATAAAAGAAAGAAATCAAATTGAAACCAAAAAACCAGTAGAAAGGATGAATGAAACAAAGAGCTGGTTCTTTGAGAAGATAAACAAAAATGGCAAACTCTTAGACACACTTACTAAGAAAAAAAGAGAAAAGGCTCAAATAAATAAAATTAGAAATGAAACAGGAGAAAGTACAATGGATACCACAGAAATAAAAAGGATTATAAGAGAATACTATGAAAAAGTATATGCCAACAAATTGTATAATCTAGAAGAAATGGATAAATTCTTAGACTTATACAACCTCCCAAAACTGAACCAAGAAGAAAGAGAGAATCTGAAAAGACCAATCACAAGTAAAGAGATTGAAACTAATAAAAAACGTCCCCAAAAATAAAAGTCCAGCACCAGATGGCTTCTCTGGAGAATTCTAACAAACATTCAAAGATCTAATACCTATCCTTCTCAAACTATTCCAAAAAATTGAGGAAGACATAACACTTCCTAACAGATTCTATGAGGCCAACATCACCCTGATACCAAAGCCAGACAAGAACAACACAAAGATGGAAAATTACAGGCCAATATTGCTGATGAACATAGATGCAAAACTCCTCAACAACATATTGGCAACCCGAATACAGCAATACATTAAAAAGATCATACAACATGATCAAGTGGGATTTATACCAGAGACTTAGGGATGGTTCAACATTCACAAATCAATGTGATACACCACATTAACAAAATGAGGAATAAAAACCACATGATCATCTCAACAGATGCAGAGAAAGCATTTGACAGGACTCAACATCCATTTATGACAAAAATTCTCAATAAAATGGGTATAGAAGGAAAGTACCTCAACATAATAAAGGCCATATATGACAAACCCACAGCCAACATCATACTCAACAGAGAAAAACTGAAAGCAATCCCTCTGAGAAGAGGAACAAGACAAGGGTATCCACTCTCATCACTCCTATTCAACACAATACTAGAAGTTTGGGCCAGGGCAATTAAGCAAGAAAAAGAAATAAAAGGAGTCCAAACAGGCAATGAAGAAGTGAAACTCGCCGTTTGAAGATGACATGATTTTATATATAGGAAAAAGAATCCACTGGAAAACTATTAGAAATAATCAACAACTACTGCAAAGTTGCAGGGTACAAAATCAACTTACAAAAATCAGTTCTATTTCCATAGTCTAATAATGAACTAACAGAGAGAGAAAGCAAGAATATAATCCCATTTACAATCGCAAGAAAAAGAATAAAATATCTAGGAATAAATTTGACCAAGAAGGTCAAAGACCTATACAATGAAAGCTAAAAGACATTATTAAAAGGAACCAATGATGACATAAATGGAAAGATAATCCATGCACGTGGATTGAAAGAATAAATATAGTTAAAATAGCCATACTACTGAAAGCAATCTACAGATTCAATGCAATCCCAATCAGAATCCCAATGACATTTTTCACAGAAATAGAACAAAGAATCCTAAAATCCACGTGAGGCAACAAAAGACCCCAAATAGCTAAAGCAATCCTGAGAAAAAAGAACAAAGCTGGAGGCATCACAATCCCTGACTTCAAAATATACTATAAAACTACAGTAATCAAAACAGCTTGGTACTGGTACAAAAACAGACACACAAATCAATGGAACAGAAGTGAAAGCCCGGAAATAAAAACACACATCTATGGATAGCTAATCTTCGACAAAGGTGCCAAGAACATACAATGGAGAAAAGACAGTCTCTTCAACAAATGGTGTTGAGAAAACTGGACAGCCACATGCAAAAGAATACAAGCAGGAGCCAGCCTGGTGGCATAGTGGTTAAGTTTGTGTGCTCCACTTCAGTGACCTGGGGTTCACAGGTTCGGATCTCAGGTGCCAACCTAGCACCACTCATCAAGCCATGCTGTGGCAGCATCCCACATAAAACAGAAGAAGACTGGCACAGTTGTTAACTTAGTGACAATCTTCCTCAAGCAAAAAAAAGAGGAAGATGGGCAACAGATGTTAGCTCAGGGCCAATCTTCACAAAAGTTAACAAAAATGGATCAAAGACTTGAAGGTAAGACTGAAGGTAAGAAACCATAAAACTCCTAGAAGAAAATATAGTCAATACACTCTGTGACATCAGTCTTAAAAGGATCTTCTTGAATACCATTGCTATTCAGTCAATACCATGTCTATTCAGTCAAAGGGGACAAAAGAAAAAACAAACAAGTGGGACTTCATCAGACTAAAGAGCTTCTGCAAGGCAAAGAAAACCAAGAACAAAATGAAAAGACAACCCACCACCTGGGAGAAAATATTTGCAAATCATATATCTGACAAGGGCTTAATCTCCAAAACACATAAAGAACTCACACAGGGACTGTCCCCATGGCCAAGTGGTTAAAGTTCCATGTGCTCTGCTTTGGCAGCTCTGGTTCTCGGGTTTGGATACTGGGCGTGAACCTACTCCACTCGTCAGCCATGCTGTGGAAGCATCCCACACACAAAAAACAGAGGAAGATAGGCACAGATGTTAGCTCAGGGCTAATATTCCTCAAGCAAAAAAGAGAGGAAGATTGACAATGGATGTTAGCTCAGGGTGAATCTTCCTCACAAAAAAAAAAAGAAGAAAGTACACACACAACTAAATAGCAAAAAAACCAAACAACCCAATCAGAAAATGGGCAGATGGGCCGGCCTGGTGGCACAGTGGTTAAGCACGCACGTTCCACTTTGGAAGCCCAGAATCTGCCGGTTCGGATCCTGGGTGCGGACATGGCACCACTCATCAAGCCATGCTAGGGCAGGCGTCCCACTTATAAAGTAGAGGAAGATGAGCACGGATGTTAGTTCAGGGCCAGTCTTCCTCAGCAAAAAGAGGAGGATTGACAGATGTTAGCTCATGGATGAGCTTCCTCAAAAAAAAAAAAAAAAGAAAGAAAGAAGATGGGCAGAGGATCTGATTTTCCAAAGAAAATATACAGATGGCAAATAGGCACAGGAAAAGATGTTCAACATGACTAATCATCAGGGAAGTGGAAATCAAAACTACACTAAGATATCACCTCACACCCATTAGAATGGCTATAATCACCAAGACAAAAAATAACAAATGTTGGAGAGGACGTGGAACAAAGGGAACCCTCATACACTGCTGGTGGGAATGCAAATTGGTGCAGCCACTATGGAAATCAGTATGGACATTTCTCAAAAAGTTAAAAATAGAAATACCATACAATCCAGCTATCCCACTACTGGGTATTTATCCAAAGAACTTGAAATCAACAACTCAAAGAGACTTATGCACCCCTACATTCATTGCAGCATTATTCACTATAGCCAAGAAGTGGAAGCAACCCTAGTCCCCACTGACTGATGAGTGGTTAAAGAAGATGTGGTATATATATACAATGGAATACTACTCAGCCATAGAAAAAAGACAAAATCGTCCCATTTGCAACAATGTGGATAGACCTTGAGGATATTATCTTAAATGAAATAAGCCAGACATAGAAAGACAAACACCATACGATTTCACTCATAAGTGGAAGATAAACTAACAGACGGACAAAGAGAACACTTTAGTGGACACCAGAGGGGAAGGGGGTAGGCGGGTGGGTACAAGGGGTGAAGGGGTACATTTATATGGTGACTGACAAATAATAATGTACAATTGAAATTTCACAATGTTATAAACTATTATGACTTCAATAAAAAAAAAGGAACTCCTAAAACAGAAAAGTATAGTATCTGAAATGAAAAATTAACTGGATGGGTTAATAGCACATTAGACGATGTAGAAGAAAGTAACAGTGAAACAAGAAAACAAGGCAATAAAAACACTGTAGACAGAACTACAGAATGATAAAAGGTTGAAAAATAAGAAAGAGAACATCAGACCTGGGATACAATATTAAGCAGGCCAACCTATGTTTAATTGCAGTTGGAGGGATGAGTACTTAAAGAAATAAATTTTCTGCCAAAGTTGTTAAATTTAAAAGTGCTGAAAGAAAAAATCCCTGTCAACCCAGAATTCTATAACAAGAAAATAATCTTTGAAAAGGAAGATGAAATAAAAATGTTTTTAGATGAAAGCTAAAAGAACATGTTATGAGCAAACCTGGAAACAAGAAATGTTAAAGAAATTCTTTATATAGAAGGAAAAAGATACCTGATGGAAACCTGGGTCTCCAGGAGAGAACGAACACTGGAAGCTGATTCAATTAAAAGTAAAAATAGACAACTCCATAATAATAGGTAAAGAGTTCAACATTTCTCTGCCAGTAATTGATGGAAAAAATAGTGAGAAAAATAAGTAAAAATATAAAAGATCTGAAAAGATGCTGTCAATCAACTGAATCTAAATGACATTTATAAAATAACCCCAAAATGACAGGATACATATTCTTTTCCAGTACACATGGAACAATCACCAACAAAGATCACGTGATAAATGATGGAAATATTGTATGGTAGAAATTATCAAATAGTGGAAATCATACAGAATATTTACTTTAACCAAAATGGAATTAAACTAGTACTCAACAAATGCACATTTGGAAAACTCTCAAATATTCAGAAATAAAACAAAATCCTTCTTAAGAAAAAAAAAGAAGGAAAATGAGAAAATATTATGAATTGAATGACAATGAAAACACAACTTAACATTTTAGAAGTGTAGTAAAAGAAGGGCTTAGATGGAAACGCATAGATTTATATGCCTCTGTTAAGAAAAAACAAAAGTCTGGGGTCGGCCCTGTGGTGTAGTGGTTAAGTTCGGCGCATTCTGCTTCTATGGCCTGAGCTTGCACGTTCGGATCCTAGGCACAGACCTACACCACTCGTCAACCACACTGTTGTGGCAAGCCACATATAAGTAGAGGAAGACTGGCAGAGATGTTAGCTCAGGGCTAATCCTCCTCAGCAAAGGAAAAAAAAAAGAAAAGGAAAAAAGTCTAACATCTACAACCTCAACATCCACCTTAAGAAGCTAGAAAAAGATCAAATTAAATCCAAAGTAGAAGGAAGGAATAATAAAGAAAGAAGAAAAATCTATGTAATAGAAAATGGACAAACACTGGAAAAAAACTAATGAAACCAAAAGCGAGATCTTTGAAAAGAAGAAAATCGATAAACCTCCAGACAAACTGATCATTAAAAAAAGAGCGACTACTATCAAAAAAACAAAAGTAACAAACGTTGGCAAGGATGTGGAGAAATTGGAATCCTTATGCAGCACTCTTGGTGCAATGGCAAAATGGTGCAGCTGTTACAGAAAACTGCATGGCAGTTCCTCAAAAAGTTAAAAATAGAATTACATATGATTTCTAAATAACTGAAAGCAAGGTCTTGAAGACATATTTGCATACCATGTTCACTGCAGCATTATTCACCATAGTTAAAAGGTGGAAACAACCCAAGTGTCTGTCCATTGATGGGTGAACTGATAAACAATACATGGTATATCCATAAAATGGAATATTAGTCAGCTTTAAAATGGAAGGAAATTCTAGCACATGTTACAACATGGATGAACTTTGAGGACATCATGTTAAGTGAAATAAGCCATTCACAAAAGGACAAATGCTGTATGATTCCACTTATATGAGATACTGAGTAGTCAAATTCATAGAGACAGAAAGCAGAAAGGTGGCTGAGAGAGTCTAAAGAAGGAAGAATTGGGAATTGCCGTTTAATAGGTCTAGAGTTTCAGTTTTGCAAGATGAAAAGAATTATGGAGATTGGCTACACAACAATGTGAGTGTATTTAACACTATTGAACTGAACACTTAAAAATGGGTAAGATGGTAAATTTTAGTTTATGTTTATTTTACATTTGAAATATTTTAATAAAAAGTTAATACAAAGAAAGTTGAGAGAAGAAAAAGATACAAATTACTGATATCAAGCATGAAAGAAAGGACAGCACTAAAGATTTCATAGACAATAAAAGTGAATTAAGAAAATACTATAATCAACTTTACAGCTATAAATTTTATTTTATTTTTTTATTTTACTTTATTATTTTTTTTTTTAGGAAGATTAGCCCTGAGCTAACATCTGCTGCCAATCCTCCTCTTTTTGCTGAGGAAGACTGGCCCTGAGCTAACATCCGTGCCCATCTTCCTTCACTTTGTATGTGGGATGCCTACACAGTATGGCTTGTCAAGTGGTGCCATGTCTGCACCCAGGATCCGAACTGGCAAACCCCAGGCTGCTGAAGCAGAACATGCGAACTTAACCGCTGCACCACTGGGCCAGCCCCATATAGCAATAAATTTTAAAATACCATGAAAAACTTTATGATGAAACATTAAAAAATTATTAACTTTATGGAAATGAACTCAACAGCTTAAATCTGCAATGTCTAAAACAGTAAACCATCAGCCATTTTTTACTATTTAAATTAAATAAAACTAAAACTTCAGTTTTGCACTCATCACATTTCAAGTACTCAACTGCCACAGGTAGCTAGTGGCTACTATACTTTAACAGTGTACATATAGAAGATTTTCGTCATCATGAAAACTTCTATTAAACTGTGCTGACTTAGAGGAAATAGTTTGAAAGGTGCAAATTACCAAAAAAGACACAGAAGAAACAGAAAATCTGAATAGAGCCAGGCCCAGATGACTTCACTAGTAAATTAAACATTTAAGGAAGAAAATACCCATCTTATATGAATTCTTTCAGCAAATATAAGAGAAAAGAACACTTCCTAGCTAATTTTAGGAGGCCAGTATTACCCTGGAACCAAAATCAGAGAAAGATATGACAACCAAAGAAAACAATATACCAATATCCTTCATAAAGACAGATGCTTAAAACACCTGCATAAATACTTACAATTATTAGCAAATTGAATTTTAAAAGATATAAAACAAATAATATATCATAACAAAGCAGGATTTATCCTATGAATGCAAGGGGGTTTAATATTCAAAAATCAATTTACCACATTAACACAATAAAGGAAAAAACAAGACGATCATCTCAGGAGAAAAAGAAAAAGTATTTGACAAAATTTAGTATTCTTCATGAAAAAATCTTTCAGCAAACCATAAAGAGAAGAGAAGGTCCTCAATCTGAGAGAGGACAATTTAAATATATGGCAAAGATCAACTGGAAACTGAAATTTTAAAAAATCATTATAAGGGAATAAAAAATAGGAATATTACATTTCAAATCAGAAAAGAAAAGGATGGATTATTATTCACCTACTTGGAAGGAAATAATTGGCTATCTCTATGGGGGGAAATTGTCCCTCAATTTATCCACACATAAAAAATCCAGACAAAACATTGAATAGACAAAAAAAAATTGGAATGCTAAATTTCACAAAATATGTGCAAAATCTACAGACTGGGAACTACAAAAGGCAACTTACAAATTTAATAATAATTTAGAAATTTAAAGAAGACCTAAATAAACTGAGAAATATACCACACTCATGGATAGGAAGACTCAATACAGTTAAGACGTCAATTCTCCCCCAAACTAATCTACAGATTTAATGCAATTCCAATCAAAGTCCCAGTGACTTACCTGTAAAATTTACATGTCGATTTTAAATGTATATGCAAATACAAAGAATCTCAATAGACAAAACAATTTTTTTTGGTGAGGAAGATTCTCCCTGAGCTAATGTCCATTGCTAATCTTCCCCTTTTTGCTTGCGGAAGACTAGCCCTGAGCTAACATCTGTGCCAGTCTTCCTCTATTTTGCATGTGGGATGCCTCCACAGCATGGCTGAATACAGTAGGTCTGCACCCAGGATCCAAAGCTGCAAACCAGGACCGCCAAAGGAGACCACACAGAACTTTAACCACTCGGCCACAGAGCCAGCCCAACAAAACAATTTTTAAGAACAGAGGTAAATGATTTATACTAACTCATTTTATAAGTCTGTAATTATTTCAAAGTGAAAATTTAAACTAAAAATTATTTTAAAATATGGTAAGTTTTATTATCTGTACATTATACCTCAAGAAATTTAATTTTTAAAGAATTTAATTTACAATAGCATAAGAAATTTAAAATATATAGGAATAACACAATACGCACAAGACCTATACTGTACTCTGAAAACTACAAAACATTGCTGAGGAAAAGGAAAGAAGATCTAAATAAATTAAAAGACAAGCCCTGGTGGCCTAGTGATTAAGTTCAGTGCACTCCACTTCAGCAGCCCAGGTTTGGTTCCTGGGTGCAGACCTACACCACTCATCTGTCAGTGGCCACGCTGTGGCAGCAGCTCACATACAAAAAGAGGAAGATTGGCAGTGAATGTTAGCTCAGGGCAAATCTTCCATAGGAAAAAAAAAAAAAATCTATATTTTGGGGCTGGCCCCATGGCCGAGTGGTTAAGTTCACACACTCCGCTTTGGCAGCCTTGGGTTCCGCCTGTTCAAATCCTGGGAGTGGACATGGCACCACTCATCAGGCCATGCTGAGGCAGTGTCCCACATGCCACAACTAGAAGGACCCACAACTAAAAATACACAACTATGTACTGGGGGGCTTTGGGGAGAAAAAGGAAAAATAAAATCTTAAAAAGTAAATTAATTAAAAGACATACCATATTCATGAATTGAAAAACACTATTATTTAGACGTCAATTCTTTCCAAACTCATCTACAGACCCAATACAATCCCAATCAAAATCCCAAGAAGCTCGTTTTTTTTCAGAAATTGACCAAGTTGCTTCTAAGAAATTGCATGAAAACGTAAAAAACCTAGAAAAGCAAAACAACTTTGAAAGATATTATTTAGAATATCTAATTTAATATAAAACTAAAATAACCATGACAGTGTGGTATTCGCCTAAGGATAGACATATAGATCCACAGAACAGAATGAGTCCAGAAATAGACTCAAACATACAGATGAACTGATTTCCAACAAAAGTGTCAAGGTAAATACATCAGAAAGAACAATCTTTTCAGTACATGGTGTTGATATGACAAGACATCCATATACAAAACTTACTTATTTTGACTCTTACATTACATTATACACAAAAACTAACTTGAAATGGATAATAAACCTAACCATAAAAGGTAAGTCTAAAACTATAAAGTTTCTAGGAAAAAACAAGTGAAAATACTCATGATCCTGGGACAGGTTTCTTAGGACAGAAGGAATACAGATCACAAAAATGTAATAATGATAACAATATAATGAGACATCATCAAAATTAGAAACCTGTGCTTTTCAAAGGACACCACTAAGATAATGAAAAGACAAACAACAGACTGGATGGATGAATGGATGAGTGAGTGGATATGCAAAGAGATACATAGATAAATACAGACAGATGGAGATATAAAGATATCCCCAGCTATTTCTATCTATTGATCTATATGACAGAAGACTTGTATCCAGAATACATAAAAAACTTTTACAACTTAATAATAAGAAAGACAATCAAATTTTAAAAATGGGCAAAGGTTTGAACAGACACTTAGCAAAAGAACACTTAAGAACGGCCACCAAACACAATGACAAAATGTATGACATCTTTAGTCAGCAGGGGAAATGTAAATGCAGCAAGAAAACCACATTGCAATGCCACTATTCGTCCCACTAAAACAACTATAATTCAAAGGACAAAGGGACCACAAAAATGAAATGGACAAATTCCTTGAAAAATACAACTTACCAAGATGAAACTGGACACAAGATGAAACGTAAAATACATATAACCTTATATCTATTTGAAAAATTGAATTCATAACTTAAAACTTAAAACCAAGAAATCTCCAAGCCTCGATGATTTCACTGGTGAATTTTACAGAATATTTAATAAAGCTATAACTTCAATCATATACAAACTTTGTCAGGAAAATCCTTAACAAAATAACTAGCAAATTTGAATCCAGCAATATATAAATACTAATATTCTTCAGCCATTCTTCAAGGTAAAATGGGAATATTTTTTAAATGTAATAAAGCCTATGTGACAGAAACAAACAACAATTAGCCCTAAATGACAAAATATGAGAACTACTTAATTGGAATCAGAAATTAGTCAAAGATGACAACTATTTTGATTTTCATTTAATGTAATCCTACAAGTTTTAGCAAAAACAAATTACATAATTTGAGCAGTCACTGGGAAAAAGAAAGAAAATACTTTAGTTGATATGGTTTTATGTCTAGATAACTACAAACTCAAATTTTAAAAGACGACTAGATTTAAGAAGGGAATTCACTAAGACAGCAAGACTATTCCTGCAGTAAGAATCTAGAAATGAAAAAAATACTCCATTTGCAAAGGTGACAAATAAGATACTTAAGAACAAATGATACAAGAAAAGCACAATACATATTACTTGAAAACAACTATAAAATTTAAGCAAATGGCATAAAGAAAGATCTGTAGGATAAGATGTAGTCTGTTCCCAAGTGGAAAAATATAATAAAAATATTGATTCTTCCAAGGGTAATATATAAATGTATTTTTCAGTTAGAATTCCAACACAGTATTTTTGGAAATTGATTTTATTCATGTTAAAATTTAGTGGAAGAATAGCTTAAAGAAAAGTTTTAAAATAACAAATAATAAAACTAAGACAGTAGCTTGACATACAGCAGATAAATGTCTATACCCCAAAGCCAATAAATATATAGTAATAAAATATTTCTTATAATAAGTACAAATGATAAAATCAATGATACTGGCATAGAAATAAATGTTAGTATTTAGTATTAATTATTAATATATAAATATTAATAGAATTAATAGAAATTCCAAAGAGATTCCCATATATATAGAACTTAAATATCTCAATGCTGGAATTCAGTTCAATGATGAAAACATCAATTATTTAGATAAAAAGATGAATCACTTAATATATGGCAGCAAAATCAACTATTCATCTGAAAACAAAAGTGGACCCCAATGTTATCCTATATCCAAAAATAAATTTCAAAGGAACTAAGATTTACATGCTAAAATGTAAAATTAAAAGCTTGCAAAATAATCCTTTATACAGTAATTTATAAAATTTTAGTGAAACGCATTAAAGATTTAAATAAATGAAAAGATATACCAACTTGATAGACAGGAAGACTCAATATCATAAACATGCCGACTCTCTCTCAATTGATCTATAGACTTAAGACAATTTCAATCAAATTCCCAACAAGATTTCACTATTTGATTTTGTTTTGTTAGGAATTTGGAAAGATACTTCTAAAATGAACAGTGGCAAGAAAAGGCAAAACATTCCTGAAGAACAATTTTTAGGGATGTGAACCATCAGATTATCAAGACTTATTATATAACTAAATTAATTAAAACAAGAGGGTACTGGCACAGGAATAAACAAATAGTCCAATGGAACACTAACCGAGAATGTGGAAAAACGTCCACAGATATACGTTATAGAGCAGCTTTGCAGAACACCAGGAAAAGGAAATAGTATTTGATAAATGGTGGTGAGACAAATTTGTTGGCATTATGAAAAGAAATAAAACTAGTTCCCTAACCCAAGCCATACCAAAAATCAATTCTAGAATAACTCAAGAACTACATGCAAAAGGTAAAACCAATGAACATTTTAGGAAATAACGTAAGAGGTCTTTCTGACCTCAGCCTAGGAAAGATTTTCCTAAATAAAATGAAAAGAAAACGCAAACCATAAAGGCAGAGACTCATACATTGATTACCATTCGACTACATTAAAGTTAATTTCTGCTTATGCAAAAACTTTATAAAAACCACTTTGAATTAGGAGAAGTTATCTGCAATATTTATAACCGATACGTTTACTCTTCAGAATATTTACAGAATTCCTATAATTCAGTTAAGAAAAGATCAACAATCCACAGCAAGTAGGCAACAGATTTAATTAAACAGCCATTTTGCAGAAGAGGAATCAGAAATGGCCAATAAACATGAAATATGTTCAATTAAATTATTTAGAGAAATGCAATTTTAAAAAAATGAAACCCATACCTACCATATTGACAAAGTTTAAAAGTCTGATAATATCAAGGATTGGCCAGAGGCATAGTGACTAAAACTCTAACCAATGGTAGAAGTGTAAATGGATAAAACTACTTAGGAAAACAAGTTTTGCATTTCTCGTGAAGTTGAAAATGTACACACCCTAAGCCTGAGCAATCCACCTTCCCATATACCAAACCCTAGAGTAGGGGTAGGTAAACTATGTCTGCATTCTAAATCCAGAAGCCACCTGTTGTTTTCTATAACCCATAAGCTAAGAATGGTTTTCACATTTTGAAATGGTTGAAAAACAATCAAAAGAAAAATATTTCCTGACACTTGAAAATTATAATAAAGTCAAAATTCAATGTCCATAAAGTTTTATTGAAAACAAACAAGTTAATTCCTTTATGTATTGTCTATGGCTGCTTTCACACTACAAATGCAGAGTTGAGTTACTGCAACAGAGACAGTATGATCTATATAGCCTAAAATATTTACTACCTGGCCTTTTAGAGAAAAAGTTTGCCAACCCTTGTACTACAGCAAGAGGTCTCAAACTTTTTTTTGACAAGACTTACCATAAGAAATAGATTTTTACATTGAATTCCACACATGGTACCTTCTTGTACATATCAGAAAACAAAAACAAAAGACAAGAATGTTCATAGAGGGAAAAGTGGTCATATTTTGGAAAACTAGACACATGAAGAAGTATAGAGACAACAGAATGAATTTTAAAATTGTGTATATTTTAAACACAAGACCTAAAACTATAAAACTCCCAGAAGAACATAGGAGAAAAGCTGCAGGACACTGGATTTGGCAACAATTTCTTGGATATGACACCAAAACCACAGGCAACAAAAGCAAAAACAAACAAATGAGAACACATCAAATTTTTTAAACTTCTGCACATCAAAAGAAACCATCAATAGAGTGAAAGGGCAACGTATGGAATGGGAGAAAATATCTACAAATCCTACATCTGATACAGGATTACTATCCAGAATACATAAAAAAGTACAACAACAAAAACCCAAATAATCCAATTCAAAACTGGACAAAGGACTTGAACAGACATTTCTCCAAAGAAGATATACAAATGGCCAACAAGCATATGAAAAGATGCTCAACGTCACCAATCATTAGAGAAATGTAAATCAAAACTACAATGAAATATCACATCACAGTCATTAGGATGGCTACTATCAAAAACACAGAAAGTAACAAGTGTTGGCAAAGATGTGGAGAAATTGGAATCCTTGTGCACTGCTAGTGCAAATGTAAAATGGTGCAATCACTACTTGAAAACAGTATGGCAGTTCCTCAAAAAACTGAAAACAGAATTACCATATGAGTCAGTAATCTCATATCTGGGTATATATCCAAGAAAAACGAAAGCAGGATCTTGAAAAGATATTTGCATATCCACACTCACTACAGCATTACTCACAATAGCCAAGAGGTGGAAGCAACCCAAATGCCCACCAAAGCATGAATGAATAAACAAAATGTGATATATCCATACAATAGAATATTATTCAGCCTTAAAAAGGAAGGACATTCTGACACATGTTACAACCTGGATGAACCTTAAAAGGGGGAAGGAATCTTCGTTCACTGGGTATAGAAATTTCAGTTTTGCAAGATGTAAAAGTTTTAGAGATCTGTTGCACAATAATGTCAAAGTACTTAACACTACTAAACGGTATAGTTAAAAGTGATTAAGATGGTAAATTTTACATTATGTTTTCTAACACAATTTTAAATAATTAAATAAAAATTGTAATATATAAATGAATTACTATACATAAGTGATGAATGAATGAGAGCCACATGCATCCAGACAGTCAAACCTCAGGAATATAGAATGAGAAAAAAGGAAGTGATAACGTACAGTTCGCTTCAAATACAATACAAAGTTCATAATCAAAACTAAACAAGATATTGATTAATAATGCAAATGTGGTAAAAACTGTAAAGAAAAGCAAGGAAATAAGCAAAATTCAGGATGATGACTATTTGGAGAGGAGAACAAAATGAGACTGAGGAATTGGCACCAAAGGCACGATGATGCACATTTTTTTAAAGCTAGGTGGTAAAGTCAAGTTTTTGTTTTTTGTATACATCTCACGTTATAACTATTTTTGTGTTTACTTAATACTTTATGCAAATAGTCTTCTAAATATTCCAGGAAACTTTAGGATAGCATATAATCAAGGGGTAAGGAAAACTATTTTAACCAAGACTGAAAACCATGATGTTAAAAAAGATCAAATTTTTATAGGTAAAAAACATTTGTTCAGGAAAAGATGAGACAAACAAAAGGAAACAAAGCAAGGGAAATCAAAACCCTCTACTCCATTATCAAAAGAACTTTAGGTCATGCATTCTAAAAGCTAGATTTTCTGAATGGTTAAGTGACTATCTTTCTAAATGTATACTTGAATCTTCTTTCAGATTCATCCTTTACCATGCTTATTATGACTTGACTTAATATTTATTACAATATAAAACAAGCCTACAACTAGGCATGGAAAAGAAAAAACTTTAAGAAATGGGCAAAGGATATTCAAATTTAACAAACAGTTATGACTAGATAATACAAGGGAGCCAGTCCAAACGTTAAACTCAATAAAAGCTGCTTAAAATCAAATTCAATAGGAGTTAAGAAAATGCAAATTAAATTTAACACTGTGCTATTTCACATCCATCAGATTGCGGAACATGAAGAAGAATTATAATATACACTGATGAGAAGGAAAAGTGTTATTACACATTTCTGGTGGAAATGTGAGGCACTAAAGTTTTTTGAAAAGCCAGCAATATCTATTAGAATTATACATATCCTTACATCTATTAAAATTATACATACCTTTTACCCCAAAATCCCCACTTTTTGTAATCTATCCACAGATATAAAGCCCTTATATATAAGGACATACATTAAAGGATTTTTAATACATCATTGTTTATTGTGGCAAAAAAACTAGAACAACATGAATGCCTAAAAACAAGGCAAAAAATGACTTCTTGTACCTCTAAATCATGGAATGTTATACTACAAGAGTTGGAGCTATCCAGAGGCTGGTCCCGTGGCATAGTGGTTAAGTTCGACATGCTCTGCTTCAGCAGCCCAGGTTAGCAGGTTCACAGTTTCAGATCCCAGGCGTGGACATATGCCACTCGTCAAGCCATGCTATGGCAGCAACCCATATACAAAACAGAGGAAGACTGGCACAGATGTTAGTTCAGGACTAATCTTTCTCAAGCAAAAAAAGAAGACGACTGGCAACAGATGTTAGCTTAGAATGAATCTTCCTCACCAAAGGAAAAAAAGAAAAAAAGAGTTGGAGCCATCCCAGTTGAGGTAGAGGGACATCATGAAGTACTCAAGTGAGAGAAGTCAGGTGAAGAAATGTATGTATATGATAATTCCATTTGTTAAACAAAACACCACCACCCTCAAAATCCTTACATACGTCTACCTGTATACATTTGTGTATATAATGATTTTATGAGCACTGGAGAAAAACATGAAAGGCTACCTACGAAGCTGTTGACATGGCTTATGAGGGGTGAAAGGGACAATGATATGGAAAGGAGAGACTAAGCCAAGAGAAAAGGCAAAGTTACTCTTAAAAAATCATATATGATCAAATTTGCACAGTTTATGTTTATGTATTACAGGAAGTGGTTAGCGTTGTGAAGAAAAAATATAGACCTATAGGATCAATTTTTTTTAAAGCCACCTTCTGGTTTAGAATAAAATATCCTAAAACAGGATTTTATGCCGTGACAGCAGATTGTATTTTCCAAATATGGTGGCAATGATACCTCCCATCTACATGCTTTCTACACTGTGACCTTGACCCTTCTCCTACCAAGAAGTGAGGTCTATGACCTCTTCTCCGGAATCTGGGCAGGCTTCTGACTTACTTGTAACCTGAAGAATATAGTGAAAGTGATGCTCTGTGACTTCTGAACATAGGTGAGAAAAGATTCTGTTTCTGCCTTATTTGCTGAATTACTCTTTTGCTTGGAGCCCTGAACCACCGTAAAAGAAATCCAACTACCCTGAGGCTGCCATGCTATGAGGAAGGCAAGGCAATAGAAGACCATGTATAGGTGCTCGAGACAGCAGTCCCAGTCTTTGAGTCCTCCTAACCCAGACTAGACATGGACAAATGAACTTCTGGATTATTCCAAAATCAAGTCGGTGAGCTTTCAAATCTCCTCAGCCAAGACCTAAGACACACTGTGGAGCAAAAAACAAGACATCTTCCATATACCCTTTCTGGATATCTGAGCCACAGAATCCAGGAGCATAATAAAATTGTTATTGTTTTCTACCACTAAATTTGGGGTGGTTTGTTAAGCAACACATACCAATAATCAGAATGCAAATTCAAACTATGTCTTATCTTAAATAATTTAGACAGTTGGCTCTAGAAAATTATGTTAACTGACTTAAAAAGTGACACTAGCAATGACAAAGTCAAATTTCTAAAATATGCATCCGAGGTACTTAAAATTCTTTCACAAAATAATGGGAAGAAAAGCATTATTTTCTAAATTAGTATTATTTAACCTAGTAGGGTTTAAATATGTACATAATTAACAAATGATCACTAGACATCTGATATTCATCCATGGTCTGAGAACATGTATTCTAGATGGCAAAAATTTTAGTTTTTAGATCTTTTCATTGGGAAAATGGGTGAGAACCCTGTATTTGGAACCATCTTATATTCAAACATTTATAATATACTTTCACTCTTATTAGTCTCTTATACTACTGATCAACCTAAACTAAAATTCACATACAACTTACATCTTCCTTTCATTGTTAAAGTTTCTGTGCCACCTCAATTTCAAAGATAATAATCTTGAAATACAGCTGTGAATTGTTTGCAAAAATATACACCTTTTAGCGATACTATAGAGATAAAGCAAAAGTTAGTTTAGTCCATTTCATTAAAAAACTTTATACAATTTGCTTAATTCAAAAATAATTTATGTCTATTTCATGAACTAATATTTAATAACTAAAATACTATTTAATAACTAAAAACTTCTTGAGAATAGTGGGGTGTTTACAGTCGAGGTCACCTCAATTTTGTACCCATGCTTATACCCCAAAGAAGACTATCTAGGCTTTGGTTTTAACATTTTTGTGAAGAAGATACTCCTTCACAATGCTGGAAGGATCCAAACAATATTCAGCAATAGATAACGTAAACAGAAATCTTTAAGTAGTTCCAGGGTTTAAAAAAAAAAAAAAACTGCTCAATTTACCAGTTCTTTTAAAAATTGAGCTGCATTGATAAGACAGATATATTTCAAACACAAACCGACATTGATACTCCATAGGCAGCCACAAAAACTTGTCATGGTTAATACCCATTAAAATATTTTAGTTACTTTTAGGACTTAAATTACTTTAAATTATTCTTTTATTTCTACCAAATAATTATTCTTCTTCAAAACCTGTGATTCCAGTGATCTAGGGGGCAGTTCAGAAATAGGTAATGAAAGATTTAAAAGGAACAAATTTGGAGTTAAGTAATCCTACATTCAATCCTGATTGCACCACATAAAAGCTAAAAAATGTCTCTAAGCCTTAGTTTCCTCCTTAGTAAAACAGAGACCATTGTAATGTCTAGAGGGTTGTTATGCAGAGACTGCATACCTAGTAACAACTCTCCCCCTTTTTCTTACCAAGAGATCCCTGATTTTATTGTTGGCAACAATGGACTCAGCTAAAGGGTTACAATTCCCAGATTTCCCTGAAGCTGGGGTGGTTAATGAGATGTAAACCAAAGTACACAGGTATAGAGTTTCTAGGAAAGTTCTTTAAGAGGCTGATTCTGTTAAGAAGTGTGCCTTTTTGCTTTCCTCCCTATCCCAGCGCAGGATGACGATAAAGCAGCCATCTTAGAACATCAGGGAATGGAAGCCATGTGCCAAGGATGTCATACAGAAAGCCAGAAGGCCCCTGGATTCCTGATAACCAGAGCCATCTTACCATCTTCATGAGGATCAAGGCTGCCCCAGGAAGAGAAGCCCAAGGCATCCTGCCCTACATACCAATCTATATCATCCTCCAGGAAGCATAGGACATCCTGATCTGATCCGACCTGATTCGGATCCAAAGTTATAGGACCACCCAATAACCAGACCTCACCTACACTGGTACCATTTTAATGATTTTTTTCATGATCTTTCCTACGTCTTGTAAAGAAATAACTCATATACCTATGCCTTATAAATTTAGCCCTACTCTCAACCCATTGCAGCTCTTTACTGCCCATGAGTCCTGTCCCCATGCTGCAGCTCTTCACTGCCTGTGGGTCCTGTCCCCATGATACTCCATGCTATTCTCTGAATAAAACAGCAGTACTGCCAGACCTTGAGAGTCCAAGAAATCTGTCTTTCGACTCCTCAGCTCACAGAGCCCGCATCAATCTGGGCTTCTTTAACAAGAAAAATAAATTTCTATTATGTTTTATACATAGTTGAACCTAATCCACTAGTTGATACAATTATTATTAAGGTTTTTAAAAGATAATATATGTAAAGTTTTTCACAAACTCAAATGCTGCAAGTAATCAAAATAATGTGAATAATTTTTTTGAATCCAAATAACTGTACTTCATGAACAAATTAACAACGCTCTTATTTTTTCCTTAAAGTTCACAAGTCTGTTATATAAACTTATTCTATCAGTAAGAAAATCAATCATTGGTGAATGACCAGGTGGTTATCTTAGACCCATTTAATGAATAAAAGTCCTTGATTTAAGGTAGCAGCTATATGAACACATTTTTAAAAAATCTCTCTATTAACTTCTTTCATACTTCACATAAACTGGCAATGGTTAAGGAAACAAGAGTTAGGATAATCCACAGTATGAGTTACTTCCTCTATCACCATGTTTCTTAAAAAATCCACAGCACAAATTCTCCTGACAAGTGATAAAGTAGAAGTCGGACAACCCTACTTTCTCTTTTGACTTTCATAAAATGTTGAAGCCTTCTTTTATATCCCTTTTATTGAAAATACTACATTTTTGGAAAGTCAACTCAGCTTTTTCATGTTTAAACCAAATTTCCCAAATTCCTCACTGATGGCGTTAGGGTCTATCAGTTTATGTGTGTCAACAATTAGCATATACTCCTATATTTTACTGAAAGTTTCAGATGGCTCTACCCTAGGAGAGCAGGATTTGATCTACAAAACAAATATTGGAAAGCCCCATGTCCTGGTCATCTTGGGCAATGAATACATGGTAAGTCCAGTACTATGCTGGACTTTTTGAGGGACTTGCCTGAGAAACAGTGAATCTCCTTTATTCTAGACATGGACCTCAAGACAAAATGGTAGGCCTTGAATGACCATCTTTGGAATCAGACACTTCCTGAATACCATCTATAGCAATTTGCCCTCATCTCTCCTGGACAGGTGTCTATGTTCCTGAATCGTCTTTATGGAGACAGGCCAGAATCCCTTCCAAGCTAGTCTCTTCTCTGCCTCCAGAGCCTTCAACAGCCCTTAACAATAAAGTACCAGAAAGGGGGAGATAAAGAATAATCTTTACTGCATCATTTGCACTCAGCATTTGGTATAAAATCCTCTGCTTGTAAACCTCCAGCCTAAAAATGTTTTTGAGGGTGAAGCAGAAAAGGAACAGGCACCAGAAATATAATCCCCAAATGTTGGGAGTAGGAACCCAAGTACAGGAGCTTGGTTACCACCTCAAGATTCCCGTTACTACTTTGACTGTTGTTACTACAACATCTTTAAACAAATAAATCAAATTAAAACCTTCATTAGAAAGCTATTTGATTAATTTCTATTACTAGTACAGACTTGAGCAAAGCAGAAGCAGGTAATCAAAAATTAGTCAGGGAAAGAGAAAAGCAGTGGCTGAGGGATACGTTCTAACAGTCATGTTTTACTTTCTGACTCTGTTTTCTCTGACCATACAAGATTGATTCAAAGACAAACATCAGATCCAAGCTGGCCCAATCATAATCTTTTTCCCAGGAACTTGAAATTTAAAATGGATATACAAAAAGACTGAAAGTCATTGGAGCATAACTGCTTTCTGGCAGCACTAGAGAGAGCAGGCCAATGATCTCCTTTCATTGAGTTCCCTGGAGGAAATTTGTTCTTGACCTCCTCCCTAAATTCTGTGACATATCCCAATATGCTTCTAAACTTTCTTCTGCATTAGCTAGCTAGCTGGAGCCTATTTTTGTTGCTTGTGTGCAACAAAAAGGACATTCAATAACTAAATACACTGAAGATCAAAAGAGCTAGTACCTTTCAACATTAACCTTAAAAAACTGTTATCAGTCAAAAATATCAACAAACTAATTCCAAAGAGAAAGAAAGTCCTCAGATCCTACTGATGGAAAGTAAACTTAAAAAACAAAACAAAAGAAATGCACGCTGCACTTAACTCAGGAACTCTCAATGATGAAATTTGTCCTTCATAAACAACTGCACAAACCTCTTTTGACGAGTCATCAATACTATTTTTAGAATTTATCCTACAGAAACACTTCAACAAGTAGACAAAGATATATATAGGAATACATACTTAATATTGTTTGTAATAGTGAAAAACTAAAAATAATATACACACGCATCAAAGAGGAAGCTGATTATAGTACAACCATACAATAAAATGCTAAGCAGTCATCAGAAAGAATGTAATAGGTCCAAATTCACTGAGTTAGAAAGATGTCTAGGCAGTTGAATGAAAAAAGCAAGAACAGTATTCATATGATCCCTATACACATACATAAATCCCCACCTACCATATATCCATATATATACTTTCATAGAAAAAAAGTCTGGAAAGATATATATTAAACTCTTAAAATTGGTTATCTTTGGAGAATGGTAAAGACAAAGGCTTTTATTTTCTGCTTTATTCATTTTTGTACTATAAAATTGAATGTATTACTTTTATAATCATAAGACACAAAAGTTTTTTTTAAGAAAATCATGTAACATGGAAAGACTATAAAGAGAAAATGAAGAGACCCTGTAAACAAAGTAGCAAACTTTCTTGAGTATTAAGTTCAGTATCAACTTTTACATGATTCACACATACACAAAGTCTGACTATATTTCAATATTAATAACTGTGAAAATAAAATATTTACTTTAAAAAAAAGTAAGACTTTTAACAATTCAGATCAACATGCTGAAAATACTAACAGGGCGTGATGAGATCTAAACTAAATCAAAGTGAACCATCAGAGTAACCAGCCCTAACTAAACACTGTTATAGATAAATGCTCTCTCTAAACTTATAATTATTATCTATGTAAAGACATGATTGGTTTTTTTCTAAAATGGTACTTACAGTTCTCTACAATTTCATCAAAAACTGCACCAGTTTTCTGGTCAAACTGTAAAAGCAAAAAAGGAAAAAGAAAAGTAACATTATTCTCATGTTCTTCCACCATACTTTTTGGCTTCCTTTCCTGCTCCCCCAAGAGCTGTCATTTTCAACCAAGGTGTACAAATACACAACAAAACACCGCCAAAAAGAGTAAAGGAAAACTGAGAACGAACAAAGGAAGTTCTCAGGCCAAAGCCCCCAAACCAAAAACAAAGAGATAAACACATGCCCTCTCTATAAAAAAACTACTTATTTCTTAAAAACCACATTTATGTCACAAAATACAGAGGATCAGATATATCAAGGATCATATATATTTGTAACAATAATAAACACAGTCAATCCTTATTGAGAACTTACTAACACTCACTGAGAACTACGTAAAACTTCTAATCAAAACTTAACAGAGGGCCAGCTGGTGGCGCAGCAGTTAAGTTTGCACGTTCCACTTCGGTGGCCCGGGGTTCACCAGTTTGGATCCTGGGTGCGGACATGGCACTGTTTGTCAAGCCATGCTGTGGTAGGCATCCCACATATAAAGTAGAGGAAGACGGGCACGGATGTTAGCTCAGGGCTAATTTTCCTTAAAAAAAAACCCAAAAGAACAACAAAAAAAAACTTAACAGAACATCAGCACCAATAGGTTTTGCTCTTGGGCAAAAAGGCAGAAATCTGCTGCTCTTTAAACAAAAGTCGGCCATGTTACAGGGATGGTTCCTATTTGAGTATGTTAGGACTTACGTCAGAAGCAGAGCCAAGTCTGAGGTAATTTCAGACCTTTAAAACAGATAAAGGGGAAAGACTAGCACGTTCCACCCCTAGTCTTTAAAGGTCTCCTCACTTTGGCAAGTGTGAGCATTCCAGCCTCCTGCTCCCCTGCCTACTGCTCATCAACGAGCCAAGAACACAAGGAAGGCTGCTCCTTGATAAACCTGGCCTACCAAAACTGAGAGTGTGAACCCCCATTCAAGGAAGAAACTTTTAAAGGAAAAGAACTTTACGTACCTACATAACTAAATACCTACATAACTGCTGAGGAAACACAACAGCTAGCTATAGTAATCAATAGTATCTGATATCCATAAATGTGAACAACCAAGGATCCCAGGTTTCGGAAAGAAACTATGTGAAAGAGAAGATTCAAGGTGAATAAACAGCACAACCACTCAAGAAGGAAACAATTAATTTACAGAAAAGAAACTTATAAAAACTATTTTAAGTGGTATCTGAGAGGCTACAGATGCAAAAGACTAAGCACAGATAGCCATGCAAAGGAGACATGAGAGAGTATTTCAAAACAAGAAAATGACCGCAAAAATAAGAATTTTATTGGACAGGCTAATGACAAAGTTTTCAATCAGTTTCGAAAAAAAATAAAACGAAAAGTCAGAGTTCGAAAAGATATTTTATATGACGAGATAAAAGACTGAATCAATAGATGTAACAGGAATCTCAAAGGCATCCCCAAAGAAGAGAACAATGGAGAAGTGAAATAATGAAGAAAATTTCCCTGAACCAAAAACATGAATATTTGAGATTAAATGGGCCCACCACAGACCAAAGAGAAACGAAAAAAAAGGATACATCCTGGTGAAATTTCAGAATTCCAAAAGAAAACAAGAGGAGGAATACAAAGAATTATAGTGCAAGTGATTCATAAAATATATTTAATGTAACAGAATTCAACTATACAAACACTGAAAAGGAAAGAAATAGTAAAGGCCACTCTGCCTACCATTGCACTTCAAGAGCTACACTCCAGAATGAAAGGGAAATGGCGATGTGACTGCAAGCCAAAGGATGAAAGCACTTGTCTCCATTAAGAAGGATCCAAGTGTTTAAAGATAATGCACTTTTTGTATAATACTGCCTCTAGACACTTTACATGGTGCTCAATCAAAGAAACTACAATCTTACTAAAAAAAATGGGGGGCCAGCCCAGTGGCACAGCAGTTAAGTACACACATTCCGCTTCTCGGCGGCCCGGGGTTCATCAATTTGGATCCCAGGTGAGGACATGGCGCTGCTTGGCAGAAGCCATGCTGTGGTAGGCGTCGCACGTATGAAATGGAGGAAGATGGGCATGGATATTAGCTCAGGGCCAGTCTTCCTCAGCAAAGAGAGGAGGACTGGCAATGGTTAGCTCAGGGCTAATCTTCCTCAAAAAAAAAAAAAAAAGGTAGTGATATTACCAAAGGTGGTATATCTATACACTATGGGTGACAAAGAGATTTTCTAAGATAATTTGAACTATGTGCCATTTCATCTCGTGAACTGGTTCTAAAATCTAACTCATAAGATAAGACTGCTCTATAACAACAATCAGACTGATACCATATTTCTCCCCTGTAAGCTGGAACACAAAAGATCAATGACTTCCACATTCTAAAAAGAAAAAAAAAATTGGAATTCAGACCACTCAAATGTTATCATAAAAAATATTTAACAAAATGAAACACAATTAAAATTATACTGGATACAAAAAAAACACAACTGATTATGACTCAGAAGAAATGAAGAAACCTAGACGGGAAGAACATCAGGTGTTGACGCTTTAGAAGACACTCTTTCTAGTGGCAAAAATTCCAGGATTAAATTTCATTCTCTATGGTTCAAAACCAAACCCTTGTTTTATTACTTCTCCCTCCCTCCTTCTCAAATAGAAAATAAAAAACAAAGACTAAAACATTGTCTCTTGATGCCAAACAATCTATACGCTTGTTTACAAATAGACACAGTATCATCCAGCAAGCCCCTTTTGTTGACACTGGGTACACAGTTCCAAAACCATAGGGACAAAATAGAGTAGCAGCTGCCAAAGGCTGGGGGTGGAGGAGAAACAGACAATGATTGCTAATGGGTACAGGGTTTCTTTTTTGGGTGACAAAATGTTCTAAAATTGATTGCAGTTGCACAACTGTGAAAATACTAAAAACTACTGAATTGTGTGCTTTAAATGGGTGAATTGCACGGCATGTGAATGATACCTCTATATAAAGCTGTTTTAAAAACACATTGAGAAAAATACCTCCTATGAAGTTTAGGTATTAAAAACTGAAAGACATTACTGAAACAAGATTAACTACGGAGATGTTATGTGAGCAGAAAGTACCAGCAATTTTAAAGATTAATTTTTAAAATATATATTCAAATGTGTTAAATAAATGTTTAAATACCATGAAGCCCCTCAGGTGCAATTTCCCGTGTTGAGGTTAGCTCATTTTAATGTAAACCTCTTTATGTATGTGAACTTGATAAGGTAGAGCATCAATTAAGAGAGAGTCTACCTTTGACTCTCCTTGATTTTGTTTTGTTTTTATTAGTTTTAATTCAAACCTGCTGGTAACTACTTACTTAACATCATACAATCAGTAAGACTAACATTGTTCTCAATTAAATGATGGGCAGGACTCCAGAACACTGCTTGCCCTATAATCCCACCAACTGGGTGACGACAAATTTACAAGTAACACTTAGCTTTGTGATAATACGATGGTTTTACTAATTGTGTTTGGGTGCTTCTTGTCCAATCTGTATATTTCTAAGCAAGAAATTAGATATAAGCAGTTAGTAAATTAGTTTTGAAATTCATGTCCTACTACTCATCCCTCAAGTTTAATGAAAGATTTAATTGAACTTAAAAGTCAAGCTGATTTTAAGAATCTGTAATAACTATTTGTATAGGCAAGGATTTTCTCAACACTACAATATCAAAAATAGAAACTAAAAAAATAAACAAGGGGCAGGAGGAGGGTGAAAAGGGGTAAAGGGACATATGTGTATGGTGCTGGATGACAATTAGTCTCTTGGTAGCGAACACATTGAAGTCTATACAGAAGCTGAAATATAATGATGCACACCTGAAATCTATACAATATTATAAAACAAAGTGATGTCAATAAAAAATTAAATTTTAAAAAAGCAAGAAAAAAGGAAAAAATATAAAATAAACAAATGTGGATATGGACTTAAGACAAAAATACCAGTTTGTTTTCTTTTTCTTTTCTTTTCTTTCTTTTTTTTTTTTTTTTTTTTTTTGGTGAGGAAGATTGGCCCCGAGCTAATATCCATGCCAATCTTCCTCTGTTTTGTATGTAGGACACCGCCACAGCATTGCTTGGTGAGCAGTATGTAGATCCGTGCCTGGGGTCTGAAGCTGCAAACCCCAGGCCGCTGAAGCAGAGGGCACAAACTCAACCACTACACCATGAGGCCAGTCCCAATATCAGTTCACTTTTAGTTATCAAAATAGTCTCATGGATCCTACCCAAAGACTTCAAAGTATCTAACTGTTGCCTATTTAAATTTAAAAAATCAGTGTTATAACTTTAAGAGGTATGACAGCTTCAGTCTCAAACTAAGTTTGAATCCCAACTCTGGTGACTCATCAGTTATGTAACTTTTAGCCTCAAATTTCCTCATCCATAAAATATAGATATAGTGATACCTACCTTCCCAGAATTGTCAGGATTAAATGAAAAGCACTTAGCACAGTGCTTAGCAAACTGTAAATACACAATAAATGCGAGCTATTATTACTATACTAATAAAAGATATCTTCACTTGTTTTAAAAATCAGGGTTCACTACAACATTTCACTTGTAAAAATGTATCCACCGCTTAAAATAAAAGGAAAGCAATAGGCAAATAACTTAGCTCCCTGTATTTAAAAAACTAAGCACTGGGGATAAAGCACATTTTTACTTACAAAATAAAACACTCAAGTTCCCTAACCCTAGATGGAGGGAAAAATCAGAATATACTGTGAATTGGTAAATACACCACCCACCCCCTCACACACACACAAAAAATCACAATTAGAAATTTACTGGATCCTGGACCAATAATTGTTATTTTAAAAAAGTTAATTTTCTCTTCTATCCTCCATACAAACATGATGACACTTCACAAATTCCCTGGACATAACTGATAGAATGACTAATACCATAACCTTTATTTTCAAAACTGATTTTAATATTTTCGACAATTTGAGAGTTTATATGATAAACTTATTCAATGAAAACTAAATAATAGACGAATAGCTCTAAAATAGTTTGGGGAGTTGAAGCTGGGTTTTTCAATGATTAAGTAGAAACTGAAAACTGTCAAACGTGCTTCATTTTTTTCCTCTCTAAAACCTACTCTTTTCATCATGGGTCCCTTTTTCATTTTAGTGGCAGTCCCAACACCCTAGAAGTCAAACAAGAAATCTCAACATTAGGGGTTTTTTCCTTCATTCCCTTCAACTGATAAGAGAACTATCATTTCTATTTCCAACACATCTTAGTGTTTTAGATAAATCTCTTCTCTCCATCACAAGCTAACCTATACAGGAGTCAGGAAAGGCAAAGAAACTGTTCCTTAATTTAAGATCTAAAGGACGACTAAGAAATAAAACAGGTGAAAAGGTGAGAAAGAAGATTCAAGAAAACAGCAAATGTAAAGGTTCTTTGCAGAAGAAAGAATAGAGAATTCAAAGAACAGAAAGGCTGGGTGGATCAGAATTCTGGGAGTAAAGCAGGCCAGCACTGTAAGATAAAGCTGAGGATAACTCATGGGCCAAACATCGCAGGACATTCTTCATAGACAGGGCGACCACATATTCCAGTTAGCTGAAAGCATCTCAGTTTACACCTATCAACTCCATGTAATTGATAATGTGCTCCCTTTCACTGGCGAAAGTGTCTCAGTTAGGTCAACCTAAGTATTAGTCATGTTTAGATACTGGATTTCATCCTAAAAAAAAAAAAAACATTGAAGGATGTGGCAGGAAGGAAGATATGAGTTCTGAAAACAATCACTCTGACTATGAAGTGAAGTCATTTTCTCACTCCTACCCCAAGTTCGAATCACACCTTCTCACTGTTTTCTCCCTACTAGGAATGTCTATCTGATGAAATCCCACTGCTTCTTCAAAGTGCAGCACTTCACTGAGGCCTTCTCTGATAACCCACTGAGAATTCATTACTTCTCTGTAGCACTTGATTTATATTCCATTTACACTTGTGGCACAGTTAACATATATATGACAGTTATCACTTTCTAGATAAATTTTTTTCATCCTAGGATACCTACAAGCCCTAGCACATTATATTGTGTAATCTCTCAATTATCTTCTTTATTAACTGAATGCCATAACCTTGATTTCTCACCATTTGTGATGTAAAACCTGTAAGATGCTCTAAGAAAAAAAAGAGTTCTATGATCAAATAAATACAGGAAATGCAAATCTCTTTTTTTGGTGATAAATAAATGCTTATTAATTATTAACTGCTAAGAAGTTTAAAACTAAAGAAATCTGTATTTGTTGTTTTGCCCATCATTTTCCAGATGTACTTGATCACAGAACCCTTTTGAAGGATAATATTTATTAACATACTAGAGAACCACAGTGAGAAATGATGCTAACTCATGCTAGCATCAGAGGTTTGTAGATTTTTTTTTCTTGACGTTGGATATTGTTATTATTTTCATTTAATACGCTTTCTTCTTTTTTCCCAGATGTAAATCATTATATTTTGATTTCTGGGTAGACTACATCATGTTCTCCAGCTAAAGACTACTTACCATCCATCACCACACACATGTGCCTAATCACCTCTTTCACCCTTCTCCCTACCCGCTTCCCCTCTGGTAACCACCAAGCCAATCTCTGTCTCTCTGTTTGTCGTTGTTTTTATGTTCTATTTATGAGTGAGATCCCTCGGTATTTGACTTTCTCCTTCTGACTTATTTCGCTTAGCATAATACCCTCAAGGTCTATCCATGTTATCGCAAATGGCAAGATCTCATCTTTTTTCTTTTTTCTACACATTTAAATACAAGGTCATTTTCTAATTTAGTAATACACCCCAAAATAAATCTTTTAGTTTTTTCTTTTTAATAATCATGCCATTTGACCATCTGTGGTTTTCACAAGTATTGGTATAAGCAAGGACTTTTCCATTTGATAGTTTAACAAATACATAGAACAGAATGTAATTATTTAACATGTTAAAGAATATTTCAAATTATCAGCCAAATTTAATAAGGAAATATTAAATAAGGATAGTAAATACTTGGTTCCTAACACTGTCTTCCTACTAAATCTCTCCTTCCAACACTAATCAACCAGAGCAATCTTTCCTATAAAGTAGAGATATGTTCTCAGAATTGTTCTCAACTCAAAATTCACGTGTCCATTAATAATTAATTGAAGTTGGTAGGCAAGATCAAATATTTACCATTTAATTACCATTAAAGTGGTAATATTACCACTATTTTACCTTGTTCTGAAAGTACTAGTCAATACAGTAAGAAAAAAGAAATATAAAGTATAAACTTTGGGGAAAACCAGTTATTTTTTACAGGTAATATGCTTATCTACTTGAAGAACCCAAGTTAGCAGATTGAAAAAGTACTGGAATTAAGAATACATTCCAACAGTGACTCTTTACAAAATTCAACGTTCAAACAATCCATAGCAGGGGCCAGCCCCCAGCCCAGTGGTTAAGTTCGGCAATCTCTACTTCAGCAGTCCAGGTTTGGTTCCCAGGCACAGACCTACAGCCATGCTGTGGTGGTGACTCACATATAGAGTGGAGGAAGACCGGCACAGATATTAGCTCAGGGTGAATCTTCCTCAAGCAAAAGAGAAACACTGGCAACAGATGTTAGCTCAGGGCAAATCTTCTTCAGGGAAAAAAACAGTCAATGGCATTCCTACGAACCAGAAACAATTAGGTAAAATATAAAGGAAAAACAAAGATCCAATTCATAACAACAACTACATATAAAACATTCTGAGGGGCCAGCCCAGTGGCGCAGCAGTTAAGTTCACACGTTCCACTTCAGAGGCCCGGGGTTCGCCAGTTCAGATCCCGGGTGTAGACATGGCACCACTTGGCAAGCCATGCTGTGGTAGGCATCCCACATTTAAAGTGGAGAAAGATGGGCAGGGATGTTAGCTCAGGGCCAGTCTTCCTTGGCAAAAGGAGGAGGATTGGCAGCAGATATTAGCTCAGGGCTAATCTTGCCCCCCAAAAATAAAAGTTCTGAAAATACACTTAAGAAATGTATAAAATCATTATGGAAAAAAACACAAAACTTTTCAGAGGGTAAATATAAACATTGTTTACAAAAGGGAAAAATCATTACCAAGATGAACTCAATTTCCTCACAAAATAGAGAGGCCGGGGTGAATGAGAGGAAACTAGATAAAATCACTATCAAGGACATCTGGAAGAATAAAGGTAAAAAGAATGTCTAGGAAAATGCCAAATTACAATAGTGACCAAGAGAAAAATATGCCCTACCATATATCGAAGGTACAATAACTAAAATATGTGGTACTGGCATGGCAATTAATAGAATAATGAAACACAATAGAAAATACAAAGTCCAAAGCCTATTTAAGAATTAAAATAGGACCAGTAACCATTTAAGGTGGAAAAATCTGGATCACCACCTCATACTTTACACCAAAATAAATTCCAGATATCTGAAAAACAAATTGAAAAAAATGAAAACACTAGAAGATAGGAAAGTCTTTTAAGCAGAAACAGAAACAAATATTCTTGAGAAAGTTTAATAAACTTAACCATATTAAAAATAAAAATCGTTTGGAAAACTTAAAGACAATTTGGGGAAAAAGTCTGTATTAATACTAACACAGGGGCCGACCCCGTGGCCAAGTGGTTAAGTTCTCGTGCTCCGCTTTGGCGGCCCAGGGTTTTGCTGGTTCAGATCCTGGGCACAGACGCAGCACTGCTCATCAGGCCACGTTGAGGCAGCATCCCACATGCCACAACTAGAAGGACCCCACAACTAAAAATACACAGCTATGTACCTGAGAGTCTTGGGGAGAAAACGAAAAATAAAATCTTTTAAAAATAATAAAAGTTAAAAAATAATGTCACAACAGTTAATATCCTACTTATAAAGCAGTCTTAGAATCCACTAAGAGTAGCATCCCAATAGAAAATGATCAAAGACCATGAACAAGCACTAAACTTTCTTCACTTTTTTTTTTTTGAGGAAGATTAGTGCTGAGCTAACACCTGCCGCCAATCCTCCTCTTTTTTGCTGAGGGAGACTAGCCCTGAGCTAACATCCCTGCCCATCTTCCTCCACTTTATATGTGGGATGCCTACCACAGCATGGCTTGACTAAACTTTCAATCTCACCTGAACTCAAAATTAAAATGAGGTACCATTTTCCCTCAGACTAGCAAAGATACAAATAAATGGATAGAGATAGAAATTCTCTCCTTATTTTCTTTCAACCTAAGTGTATCTAGGAAATTTCTCATTACAGAGAGATCTAATTCACTCTTCTTAGTGGCTATGCAGTCTTTTATTGTATTATGCTGATGGACATTTAGGTTGCTTCGAGTTTTTTCTTTAAACACATAGTTGTCATCCTTGTACCTATTAGTTGGCTAACATATGTGAGTGTGTGTTTATGTGTATATAAACATAAAATCGATTCCTAGAAGTGGAATCATGAAATTAAATGGCATAGGCATTTAAGTTTTGATGGATGTTACCAAACTTTCTACCAAAAGCATTCTGCCAGTATATATAGACACCAACAGATCCTGTTTCTCAAGAATGTCATCACCACTTGGCATGAAGTTGTTTTCATCTTCCTCAATTTGGTAGGCAAAAAATGTTATCTCATTACTTAAACCTGCATTTGTTGTTTTGTTCTGCATTTAATTGTTTTCATTTTCACTTCTTATATTTTGAATAAGAATCTTCCCATATAGTTATTGACCATCTGTGATTCTTGTTTCTGTCTATTGCCTGATTATGAAATATTTTAGGTGACCTGAGGCAGTGGTTCTGAAACCTGTTTTAATCAGTGATTAACACTTAGAAACCTCACCCTGTGCCAGGCACTTTTTTCAAGCACTTTATGTAACTTCACTCAATTTCACCTCCCCAGAATCTCATCAAGTAAGTATTAACACCTCTGTTTCATACATGAAGAAATGGAAGTACTGAGAGGTTAAGACACACACACAGAGACATATACAGTGCTCTGAAAAAGGTTCCCGAGAAAAGGCCCAAACTTCTGACTGTTCAAAATATGGCCATATCTTCCTCTACTGCTTCATCTTTTCCTGCCTTCATGTTCCCATTACAACCCCATCCCCACAGTAAATGCTCTAGCTATTATGAATGACCTGTAGCTCACCTAATCTTTCAGGTAGTTTCATGCCTCTGGACCAGGGTCCACAGTACTTGAGCTTTTCCAGTACTAATTCAATAGTAAACACCTAACTCAGCTTTCATGACTGAGCTAAAGTTACAACTCCTTAATGATGCCATCTCACACAACCCACACACACCCAACTTCCTGAACAAGGTAGAATCCACAAGGCAGAACTCCCCTTCCTAGCACTACTACACGAGATGTGTCTATGATAGCAAATATAAAAATTTGACTCCAAAGGTGGGTATGCTATAAGCAATCAAGGACTCATTCACATTTCTGAAGCTGTATCATGAAATATCCCATCCTTTTGGTAGACTGATCTTCTGACAAATAATAGGAGTTACACAAATGTGGAATTTGAACCCCATTTTGGAGACTATCTAAAAAAGAAATCAATAAAAATTAACACTTTTTATACAAAAGCCTTTAGAGTTATGCAAAAATTAAAAATAATCTAGTTAGTTTCTTTCAACAGAACCTAAATGAAATCAAGACTCTGTAAAGGATTAGAAAATTCACATTTCTTAAAGCAGGGAGTAGTTTGAAGTATATTCTAGTCTAGAGAGATTTCTGTCTGTTCCATACTGCTGAAAATGCCAAACATATAACAAAAGCCCAATTAATGTGCACTAAATAAAAAAATTACATTTATTAGTTAATAAGTAATTTAAAACTTGTTTATATTAAAAACTTAAACATCCTAGAATGTACTTTAAAATTTGCAAGAATCTCGAAGATTAAGCAGAAGTTCAAATAGCTTTTATGCTTGCAATAGAGCATTCCAAATTAAATGTCCACTCCTCTTCCCTCATCCCCACAATGGTGACGCTAGTCTTTCCCTATTTCTACATCAACTTAAACATCTCTTATTTAGACTTTACAATCATTTTATCAAATTGGAAAATGTAACAAACATGTTATGGAAAAAACATTTTTTCTACAGGTAGAACTCACTTTGCACTGTAGTACAGAACCATAAGAATGATCTTAAAGCTGAAATTGAGCAAAGAATTCTCAATAATCAAAGGGAAAAAAATTACTCTTTTTCTGTGATCTTCAAAAGTTTTGTCAAAACATTTAAAATTCTTACCGTCAGTTACAAATGTACAGGGGAATGAAAATACCGTGTAACTAATATTGTTTTATAAATTAAACCAGAAGAAACATGGAGAAGCAAAGTGTTTTACTTCTTTGCAAAAACTCACCAAGAGCACACAGTGTCTGTCTTCTTTCGCTGATGTATTCTATGACACAGTATAAGCATCTTGTCCATGCCTTGGCAAAACCTCATGATCCCTTCCAAGGCTGGTTCAGCTTTCAACATTTTACCCTTTGCCCTTTCAATCTTGTCAAATATTTCCAAGAGTTCCTTTAATGTGAAATTTTTGCCAGAGTCACTTCCTCTGAGACATCGTCATCCTTTTTGTCACAACTACTTTTCTCACTTATGTTGATAAATGGACCTTTGCTAACTTCCTCAGGCTTCATTTTTGCTCTCCCCTTTACGACCACTCCACAATCCTCTGTCTTCCATCACATAAGTTATTGATGGGATTGCCTTCCAAAACAGAGCTATCCTACATTAAATAGTTGAT
Organism: Equus asinus; assembly: GCF_041296235.1. Lineage (NCBI taxonomy): Eukaryota > Metazoa > Chordata > Mammalia > Perissodactyla > Equidae > Equus > Equus asinus. The sequence continues at coordinate 87,084,970 of NC_091794.1, forward strand.
GATCATAATTACTTGCTCAATTCATCCTTGGAATTTGGGTACAAAGTTCACAGCAGCACCCCTGTCTGCTCTAGCAGCTTAATATATGCTGATTCTGAAACAAAACCAGCGTTTACTGGCAATAAAAAGTTCTTCAGTCTCCTTATACTTAGTTTTCTTTCAATGCAGCAACTAACTTCAATGCTTTGGCATGAATGCTAGCTAAACTGATTGAGATCATTCCTATTACAATTTAAACTAAACGATGTTGAAGCAATTTCACGTTGTTTAAATATAAATATCCATTTGAGTTTTTCAATACAGTTCATATTGTACCTTCATGCAGGCCCAGCTCTTGTCCTATCTTCACCCGTCTGTCACTATTTTCAAATCTGCTATCACATCCAATTTTTCAGATCTAGTGTTACCACTTTTCATTTCTTTGCTGCACTTCCATCTTTGCTAATCAACTGTCTCCTTTGATAATCTAGTTTTGTAAACTGTCACGTGGATTTACCATGGGAGACAAGGAGTTAACACAACTATACTCTTTCCTGTCTGTGCAAGAACTGAATAGCAGATGCAGTGACCAATCTCCAGCAGACTTTGAGAGAAGTATAACGTGACTGATCACTGACACAGCAGGTCTTAAGAAAGACTGTTAACATCAATACTGTTACTTTCTAGTCACTGCTCTGCTACTAATTCACTAACGGACCCGAAACAAGAAACTTAACTCCTCAGCGGCTCAAATTCTTCAAGCCATATAAATTAATGAAGCTGGTCTACAAAATCCTAAAAGTTCTCTCCAAACTCTCAAATTTGACGCTCACAATTCACTTCTAGTTAGGCATAAACTAAGAACTCAAACTGGTATAACGGACACTGAAAACTTAAGGACACTATAAAACTAGATCTCATTCTCTCTCCATAGGTGCGTTTTTCCTAACTGAATGACTTCTTAAGATGTTAACAACTCCTCCTTTAAAATGGAATCAAATCCATCTTCTTTTCACATTTTTATTCATTCCAAAATTTAAGTTAATTAAACAAAATAGTTATTTCCACTGAAATTACTTTGACATGAACTAAAAATTAAGTAGTCTTGATTTCTCCCTCAAAACAAGACTGGCTATCAATCAACTTACTCTAAGTACACGTAGCATTAGTAATTCATATTTCATATGCTGTCAGCATACTTTATTGGTAGTGTTTTTTAAATGCTATGGTAGGATAAAAATCAAAGTTCTAACTAGAAATAGTTGAGGCAACTTGGATTTTACAAGCTCATAATTCTATAAAACGAAGCAACTGAATTAATTTCAATTTCAGAAATATACTGAACAACTCAGCCATCAGAAATGTATTATTAAAGATTCACAGAATGTATCACTTGCATGTTGAATTTACATTACACATTTAATGGAAAAAAATCTGTTCAAATAGCTACCAAAGCGTAATAAAGATAAAGCAGTTAAAATTTATCACCAAATGCTAGAGAGTACAGTTGGCCCTCCATATGGGCAGGTTCTGCATCTGTGGATTCAACCAACCACAGATCATAAGGGCTACCATGGTTGTGTCTGTACTGAACATATAAAGACTTTTTTCTTGTCATTATTTCCTAAACAACACAGTATAACAACGATTTACACAGCATTTACATTAATATGTAATCTACAGATTAAAGTATACAGGAGAATGTGTGTAGGTTACATGCAAATATTATGCCATTTTATATAAGGGACTTGAGTATCCTTGGACTCTGGTATCCACGGGGGTCCTGGAACCAATCCCCCACAGATTCGGAGGGATAACTGTATAGATTCTCAGCCAGTGCAGAGAAAATAGCTTCAAACAAAAATCAAATTCAATTGTGAAAAGATATCATGCTCAAATGACTTCTTTTATGACTTCTTTACAGAATAGGTAAGGAGAGAATTAAGCTATCCAGACTTAAAAAGGAAACAGAGGGGCTAGCCCAGTGGCATAGTGGTTAAGTTTACATGCTCCTCTTCAGAAGCCCAGAGTTCACTGGTTCAGACCTACACACTGATCATCAAGTTATGCTGTGCTGGGGTCCCAGACAGACGAACTAGAAGGACTTACAACTAAGATATACAACTAAGTACCAGAGCTTCACAGAGAAAGAAAAAAAAAAAGAGGAAGATTGGCAACAGATGTTAGTTCAGGGCCCATCTTCCTCACCAAAAAAGGCAATACCTAAAATGAAAAACGAAACAGAAAAGTCATTTTTGAAAAGGTGGATAATGTCTCCCTTTCAACCTGAATGTGGAAAATGTTACATTTACACTTACATGTAAACTAAGGAAGAAGGAAAATATGTGTTCCCATGATTCTTTATAATATGTTTGGAATTATTAAACTACATTTTTGACACCAAGTTTTCTACTCCAAAATGATACATAAATTTGGTTACTAGTTTGGAAAATCTGGAATATTTATAATGAAATCCAGAAATGTTCCTCAAAGAAACTATTTTCAGGGTTTCCTAAAATCTACAGCAAATACGAACTTGTAAATTATAAAACTTACAACAAATAAAAGGTTTCTTCAATTTGTTAGGGTAAAAATAAAAACCTCAGATCCCTGACTTCAATCAAGGAGTAAACTGCCACAAGCCCAAAACAGTAAAAATCAATCCAAAGAAATCTCCTAAATCATGTGTTGATGAAAAATTGAAGAGCCAACTGATGTCTACCTTGAAACTATCTGTGGAACGAAGACAGAAGGCAAACAAAGACTATCCAGCCTGCAAATATCTGCAGCCATATAAGAAACCTTTGAAAAAGAAGACCCCAGAAGTAGTGGTTCTGTATCTGTGGTTCTTGGACTCTCACTGGTCTCCCATGACCCTTTTGATTCCCGTGACCCCTTCAGGAGTCCCCAAAGTCAAAACTATTTTCACAGTAATGCTGAGACAATATATGTATTTTTACTGGTTTGACCTTCACACTAATGGTGCAAAATCAATTCTGGATATAATTATTGGCCCCTTATACAGTGGCACCAAATCATACTGGTAGTCACTGTATTCATCACTGCCCAAAAATGGCTGTCATGAATATATATTAGAAAGAAAATAGGATTCTCTTAAGAGAGAATCTCTTGTAGAACTAACCAAATATCATCAAGTACTTCTATTTAAAGAAGAATTTAAAAGCAAGTCCAACCAGTTCAGTCTTCATCGTAATTAAAATATTTATTCCTTTAGTGATATTCCATTAACTTTTTCTATCATGAAAAACATTACCAAAATCTAAATTCATGTTTTTTCAAAAGCCATAATTACTGTATGGTAATACAACTATGTAATTATGCTTTAGCATAAAATTTAATATGTTAAACAAGATAATGTAGGTAGAGACTAGAAGGATCAAGCTTAAATTGTCACTAAAAAATAACAACTAAATTTTCACAGTTTTCAAACCTAATTTATAGATTTATGTTGAATTAATCCCAGATGATCTAACAGACCAGAAAAAACGAAACCAATGAAAATATCTAACAAGTATGAAAACTTAGCATTTCTGTATCTTTCACCTTATATAAAACAACAGTTTTTTTTTTTTGAGCCCTGAGCTAACATCTGCTTCCAATCCTCTTTTTTGCTGAGGAACACTGGCCCTGAGCTCACATCCGTCCCTATCTTCCTCTACTTTATATGTGGGATGCCTACCACAGCACGGCTTGTCAAGCGGTGCCATGTCCACACCTGGGATCCAAACTGGCGAACCGCAGGCTGCTGAAGCGGAACATGCGCACTTAACTGCTGTGCCACAGGGCCAGCTCCAACAGTTGTCTTTTTGACTGAACATTTTACTAAATACATACATACTATCTCTTTCTAAAGGTGAGGAGAAGACACTATGTAAATTAGTTATCAGCATATTACATGCTGGAAAGTAATCTAGTAAATTGCTTTCCTAGCTATAGAAACTGGATGCACTCAATCACATGTCTCTAAAACTCTTAATTGATGAAATGTCTATAAACTGTTTTAGAAATATTTAAAAATTAACTCCTCATTTTTTAAAGGACTCACATAGACTTGAAACATACTTCTTTAAACCAAGAATATATGTCAATTATATATACACAATAAATTATATGTGTACATATAAGAATTGATATATAACCTCAATATATAAATAGTTCTGTAATATTCAAAATTTTTAAATAATCATGTATCACTCTGATAAGCAGAAAGTAAAATTTTAAGCCCCAACAAGTCATATCATATATAAATTTAAAATATCATGTACATTTTAATATGACTTTTTAAAAAAGAAATGGCAACAAGTGACAATACAGTAAAGGTTTTTATCTTAGCCAACACACAAACACACATCCTTTAAAAATCTCCTAATCTCTAGAATTGTCCCTGGGAACAAAAATAACAGATAAAAGCTTACCGTTAAAACATGCAGGACAGATATTTGTTGCCACATTATTTTCAACAACAAAAAATTGCAAGAGTACCCCCACGTGGAAATAAATGATTTATTAATACACATTATACTAGGGAATTCTAAAGAATAAGGTAGAAAGTTCTGGAGAGAGTTGGTGGTGATGTCAGCAAAACAATCTGAATATAATTAATGCCTCTGAACTATAAACTTAAAAATGATAAAAGTGGCAAATTTTATGTTATGAATACTTTACCACAATAAAAAAAAAGTCTAAGGTAGATCTGAACATACAACTTTGATGGGATACATACACTGAGAGAAAATAGAGATGGTTTACCACTCTACAACAACTAAAGACAGACACTTTTTAAACTAACAGAAAGACAAAAAGTCTCAAGAAAAAAATAGATATTATGATATTATGAAGAACCAGATTGAAATTTTAAACTGAAAAATTTAAAAAACAACATAAAAATTCATTCAATGGCTACCAAGGGAAGGGGTAATGGGTCATTATTATTTAACGGGTACAGAATTTGTCTGGGATGATGGAATAGTCCTAGAGATGACTAGTGATTACACAACAATGTGAAAGATATTAGTGCAAATGAATTGTACACTTAAAAATGGTTAAAATGGTCAATTTTATGTTATGTATGTTTTACCACAATAAAAAAATTCATAATGAATAAAACAAATTCTCTGTTTATCGGCTGAACAGGAAAACGGAGACAGAGAGGACAGAGCCGTGAAAATAGACTAATACACTACCTAACCTGAATAAGAAAGATAAAAGACATTGAAAAAAAAAGGAGCAGAGCCTCAGAAACTTGTAAGACAATATGAAAAAGTATAACATTCACATAACCAGAGTCTCAGAAAGAGAGAAAAGTTGTAGTGCAGAAAAAAATACTTGAAGAAACAATGTTTGAAAACTTCCCAAATTTGAATAAAAGACATATATCTGCAGATTCAAGCTAAGCAAACCCCAAAGAGAATAAATTTAAAGATACTCACACCAAGGAACTCATACTCAAACTGCTGAAAACTAAAGACAAAGAAAAACTCTCTAAAATAGCCAGAGAAAAACAACACATTACCTATCATTGCAGATTTCACATAAGAAATCTTGAATGCTAACAGAAGTGGAAAAACATTTTTAAAGTGCTGAAAGAAAACAACTGTCAAACCACAAATCTACATACAATGAAAATGCTCTTTAGGAATAAAGGTGAAATAAAGATATTCTCTGTTGAGGAAAACTAGAAGCCTTCACTGTCAGCAGACCTGCTCTAAAAGAATTGTTAAGAAAGGTTCTTTAGCTACAGCAATCAGGCAAAAAAAAGAAAGAAAAGGGATCCAAATTGAAAAGGAAGAAGTAAAACCATCACTTCTTGCAGACGACATGATTTTATATCTAGAATCCACTTTTAGAAATAATAAACGAACACAGTAAATTTGCAGGCTACAGAATCAACATATAAAAATCAGGGGCCACCAGCCCCATGGCCAAGTGGTCAAGTTCACGCCCTCCATTTTGGGGGCCTGGGGTTTCATCAGTTCGGATCCTGGATGCAGACGTGGCACCGCTCATCAGGCCATGGTGAGGCGGCATCTCACATAGCACACCCAGAGGCACTCACAACTAGAATATACAACTATGTACTGGGAGGGTTTTGGGGAGAAGAAGAATAAGAAAAAATAACAATAATAATAAGATTGGCAACAGATGTTAGCTCAGGTGCAACCTTTAAAAAAATAAAATAAAATAAATCAGTTGCACTTTTATACACTAAAAACAAGTAGCAGAAAGAGAAATCAAGAATACAATCATTTACAATCACAAGAAAAAGAATAAAATACCTAGGAGTAAATTCAACCAAAGAGGTCAAAGACCTGTACACTGAAAACTATAAAACTTGGTTGAAAGAAATTGAAGACAACACAATGAAATGGAAAGATATTCCACGCTCTTGGATTATAAAACACAGTTAAAAATGTCCATACTTCCTAAAGCAATCTACAGATTCAATGGAATCAACATCAAAGTTTCAATGACATTTTTCATAGAAATAGAACAAAGAATCCTAAAATTTATACAGAGCAACAAAGGACTCCAAATAGTCAAAGGAATCCTGAGGAAAAAAGAAGAAAGGTGGAGGCATCACACTTCCTGATTTGAAAATATACTACAAAGTTATAGTAAACAAAACAACACGGTACTGGCACAAAAACAGACACACAGATCAATGGAACACAATCAAACCAGAAATAAACCCAAACACCTATGGACAGCTAATTTCCGACAAGGGATCCAAGAACATACAATGGAGAAAGGAAAGTCTCTTCAGTAAATGGTGCTGGGAAGACTGGACATCCACATGCAAAAGAATGAAAGTAGACCATTATCTTATACCATACACAAACATTAACTCCAAATGGATTAAAGACTTGAATGTAAGAGTTGACACCATAAAACTTCTAGAAGAAAACATAGGCAGTATGCTCTTCAACAGCGGTCTTAGCAGGATCTTTTCAAATACCATGTCTCACCAGGCAAGAGAAACAGAAAAAATAAACAAATGGAACTATATCAAACAAAAAAGCTTTTGCACAGCAAAGCAAACCATCAGCAAAACGAAAAGACAACCTAAACGTTGAGAGAAGACATTTGCAAACCAGATCTGATAAGGTGTTAATACCCAAAATACATAAAGAACTCATACATCTCAATAACAAAGAAACAACCAACCAATTAAAAAATGGGCAAAAGATCTGAAGAGACATTTTTCCAGAGAAAATATACAGATGGCCAAGAGGAACATGTAAAGATGTCCAACATCACTTATTATTACAGAAGTGCAAATCAAAACAATGAGACATCACCTCACACCCATGAGAATGGCTATAAATAACAAGACAAGAAATAAGTATTGGAGAGGATGTGGATAAAAGCGAACTCTCATACACCACCAGTGGGAATGTAAACTGATTCACCCACTATGGAAAATAGTATGGAGATTCCTCAAAAAACTAAGAATACAACTACCATATGATCCAGCTATTCAACTCCTGGGTATTTATCCAAAGCACACAAAAACACGAATGCATAAGAATATATGCACCCCTATGTTCACGGCAGCATTATTCACAATAGCTAAGACTTGGAAACAACCTAAGCGCCCATAAAGGGATGAACGGATAAAGAAGATATGGTATATATACACAATGGAATACCACTCAGATATAAAAAGGAGATGAAATCTTGCCATTTGCGACACGGATGGACCTTGAGGGTATCATGCTGAGTGAAATAAGTCAGATGGAGAAAGTTAAATACCATATGGTCTCAATCATAAGTAGAAGATAAAAACAACAATAAGAAACAAATACATAGATACAGAGATTACATTGGTGGTTATCACAGGGAAAGTGGGGAGGGAGGAGGGCAAAAGGGGTGACAGGGCACATGTACACAGTGATGGATGGTAATTAGTCCTTGGGTGGTGAACATGATGCATTCTACACAGAAATCGAAATATAATGATGTATACCTAAAACTTACATAATGTTATAAACCAATTTCACCTCAATTAAAAAGAAGGTTCTTTATACAAAAGTGAAATGACATCAAAAGAACATTAAGGAGTGACGTCAGCAGCATGGGCACATGAGCTCACCGGGGACTCTCTCCCCTCCAAAGTACAACCAAAAAGAGCAACTGCTTTCCAACCAAAAAAACAACCCTAATAACAGAAATCGTCAGAGACCCACAGCAGCCAGACAATGGAAGGCAGAGAGGCTGCAGTCAGCCTCAGAAGAGCTGGAAGCGGGTAGGAGAGATCTTTGCTCCCGCCCCTAGAGACTGGGATCGCTGGCGCGGGTGCGGGAAGGAGTGGTGGAGGGGCCACGCATCGGGGATGGTCCTGGACTCCCACCACCGAGCAGTGGAAACTCTCTAACAGGGGAAAGCTTTCACGTAGGGGAGCCCCAGCAAGCCAGGGCCCCAGTGAGCGACAGCTGATTCAATAGGGGTTGGCATGAGTGAAAGTACCCCTCCTCCCCCAACCCACGCTGGGCGCCGCCATCTTGGCTTAAGGCACAGGGCTCAGAAAACAAGCCTCTCGACCCCCGTCTAGTGGCAACAATCTGTAACTGCAGCTGAATAATAGCAGCATGCTCAAAAACCGCTCCTCTACCATCCAGGAATTTATAAAAGCTCCAGTCCAAGAGGAAAACAATAAAAATACAAAAGTAGGTACTGAGGGCTTGAAATGGGTAAACTAACTGAAGAGAAGTTCAAAATAGCTATCCTCATGGGGCCGTCTCCGTGGTCAAGTGGTTAAGTTCACATGCTCTGCTGCGACGGCCCAGGGTTTGGATCTTGGGTGCAGACATGGCACTACTCGTCAGGCCACGTTGAGGCGGCGTCCCACATCCCACAACTGGAAGGACATGCCACTAGGATGTACAGCTGTGTACAGGGGGGTTTGGGGAGATAAAAGCAGAAAAAATAGAAAAAAGGATTGGCAACAGTTGTTAGCCCAGGTGCCACTCTTTAAGCAAAATCACTATCCTCAAAATATTCAGTGAGGTAAAGGGAAATATAGAGAAACAAGTCAACGAGTTCTGGAGTTACCTCACAAAAGAGATTGATATTATAAAGAAGAATCAATTAGAAATACTAGAGATGAAACATACAATGGATCAAATAAAACAGAATACGGATTCCCTGCATGCCCGTGTAGACACCATAGAAGAGCAAATTAGCATAAAAGAAGATAGACAGGCTGAATGGCTCCAGACAGAGGAAGAAAGAGAACTAAGAATTAAAAAACCTGAAGAAAATCTCAGAGAAATAGCTGACTCAATGAGAAAATGCAACTTAAGAATCATCAGAATTCCTGAGGGCATGGAAAAGGAAAATGGAGCAGAAAGTGTGCTCAACGAAATAGTAGAAGAGAACTTCCCAAATCTAGGGATTGAGAGAGAAATGTGTGTGGAAGCTTTCAGATCTCCTAGATTTGTCAACGTAAAAAGACCTACCGCAAGGAACATAGTAGTAAAAATGGCAAAAAGGAAGGATAAAGACAGAATACTCAGGGCAGCAAGGCGTAAGAAAATAACCTACAAAGGAACCCCCATCAGACTTTCAGCGGATTTCTCTACAGAAACCTTACAAGCTAGGAGAGATTGGAGTGACATATTCAAAACTTTAAAAGATAAAAATCTTCAGCCAAGAATACTCTACCAAGCAAAAATATCCTTCAGATATGAGGGAGAAATAAAATATTTTCCAGGCAAACAAAAGCTGAGGGACTTCATAGCCACACGACCTGCACTACAAGATATCTTCAAGAAGGCTCTCACACATGAAAAAAGAAAAATAGGGAGTAAGGGGTGACAAAACACAGTAGGGAGACAAATAGAATCTGAATAGGATAGCAAATATTCAACTATACCATTAGCATAAAGGGAAGGAAATCACAAAAGCAAAGACAATCTTATCACTCTAACCAAAAACTCACAACACAAGTTGGAATAAGAGATGAAAATAATAATTTAGGGGGGGAGGAGGAAAGGGACTGAAACAGTCTAGGCTAAGGAAGTAAGAGACCACCAGAAAATGGACTATGTTATACACGAGATTCTGAATACAAACTTCAGAGTAGCAACTAAACTAAAAAACTGAACAGAGACACAAAACATAAATAAGGAAAAATCTAAGAAACCCAGCATAAGAAATTGCAGAAGTCAATGGGTAGGCTAAAACACACAGGACGAGAAACAAAGGAAACACAGGAAAACCAGAAAATGAGCAACAGAATGACAGCAGTAAGCTCTCATGCATCAATACTCACCCTCAATGTAAACGGACTGAACTCTCCAATAAAAAGACACAGACTGGCAAAATGGATTAAAGAACAAGATCCAACAATTTGTTGCCTCTAGGAAACACACCTCACCTCCAAGGACAAACACAGGCTCAGAGTGAAGGGGTGGAAGACAATACTCCAAGCTAATAGCAAACAAAAGAAACCAGGTGTCGCAATAATTATATCAGACAAAACAGACTTCAAGATAAGGCAGGTAAAGAGAGACACAGAGGGGCAATATATAATGATCAAAGGAACACTTCATCAAGAAGAAATGATGCTTATAAATATCTATGCACCCAACACAGGAGCACCAAAGCTCATAAAGCAATTATTAACAAACCTAAAAGAAGATATCAAAAATAACACAATAATAGTAGGGGACATCAACACCCCACTCACATCAATGGACAGATCATCCAGAGAGTAAAATCAACAAAGAAACAGTAAAGCTAAACGAAAAGCTAAAACAGTTGGACTTAATAGACATATATAGAACACTTCATCCAAAAACAGCAGAATACACATTCTTTTCGAGTGCGCATGGAACATTCTCAAGAATAGACCATATGTTGGGAAACAAGGCAAGCCTCTACAAATTTTAAAAAATTGAAATAATAACAAGCATCTTCTCCAATCATAATACTGTAAAGCTAGAAATTAATTACAAGAAAAAAGCTGAGAAAGGCACAAGGATGTGGAGACTAAACAATATGCTATTGAACAAGAAATGGATCATTGAAGAAATTAAGGAAGAAATAAAAACATACCTGGAGGCAAATGAAAATGATAACATGCCATACCAACTCATATGGGATGCAGCAAAAGCTGTATTAAGAGGAAAATTCATCACAATTCAGGCACATCTTAACAAACAAGAAAAATCCCAAATCAGCAATCTTAAACTACACCTAACTGAATTAGAGGAAGAAGAACAAACAAAGCCCAAAGTCAGCAGAAGGAGAGAAATAATAAAAATCAGAGCAGAAATAAATGCTATTGAAACAAAAAAGGCAGTAGAAAGGATTAATGAAACAAAAAGCTGGTTCTTTGAGAAGATAAATAAAATTGACAAACCCCCAGCCAGAGTTACAAAGAAAAAAAGAGAAAGCTCAAATAAACAAAATCAGAAATGAAAGAGGAGAAATAACAACCGACTCCGCAGAAATACAACGGATTATAAGAGAATACTACGAAAAACTATATGCCAACAGAATGGATAACCTAGAGGAAATGGATAAATTCCTGGACTCCTACAATCTCCCAAAGCTCACTCAAGAAGCAGCAGACAATTTGAACGGACCAATCACAAGGAAAGAGATTCAAACAGCCATCAAAAGAATCCAAAGAATAAAACCCCAGCACCTGATGGCTTTTCTGGGTAATTCTACCAGACTTTGGGAGGATTTAGTACCTATCCTTTTCAAGCTATTCCAAAAAATTAGGGAGGATGGAACACTTACTAACACATTCTATGAGGCCAACATCACGCTGATACCAAAACCTGACAAGGACAGCACGAAAAGGGAGAACTACAGGCCAATATCGCTGATGAACATAGATGCAAAAATTCTAAACAAAATTTTGGCAACCCAAATACAGCAATTCATCAAAAGGATCATACATCATGATCAAGTGGGATTCATACCAGGGACAAAGGGATGGTTCAACATCCGCAAATCAATCAATGTGATATACCACATCAACAAATGGAGGAATGAAAACCACATGATCATCTCAATAGATGTAGACAAAGCATTCAACAAGATCCAACAGCCATTTATGATAAAACCGCTGAACAAAATGGGGATAGAAGGGAACTACCTCAACACAATAAAGGCCATATACGACAAACCCACAGCCAACATCATTCTCAATGGGCAAAAACTGAGTGTCATCCCTGAGAACAGGAATGAGACAAGGATGCCCTCTATCACCACTCTTATTTAACATAGTTCTGGAGGTCCTGGCCAGAGCAATCAGGCAAGAAAAAGGAATAAAAGGAATCCAAATAGGGAAGGAAGAAGTGAAACTCTCGCTGTTTGCAGACGACATGATCTTATATATAGAAAACCCCAAAGAACCCATTGGAAAACTTTTAGAAGTAATCAACAACTACAGCAAACTTGCAGGGTATAAAATCAATTTACATAAATCAGTAGCATTTCTATACTCTAATAACGAACTAACAGAAAAAGAACTCAAGAATACAATACCATTCACAATTGCAACAAAAAGAATAAACTATCTCAGGGTGAATTTAACTAAGGAAGTGAAAGACCTATACAATGAAAATTACAAGGCCTTTCTGAAAGAAATGGATGACGACATAAAGAGATGGAAAGACATTCCATGCACATGGATTGGAAGAATAAACATAGTTAAAATGGTCATACTACCTAAAGCAATCTACAGATTCAACACCATCCCAATCAAAATCCCAATGACATTCTTTACAGAATTAGAACAAAGAATCCTAAAATTCATATGGGGCAACGAAAGACCCTGAATTGCTAAAGCAGTCCTGAGAAAAAAGAACACAGCTGCAGGCATCACTATCCCCGACTTCAAAACATACTACAAAGCTACAGTAATCAAAACAGCATGGTACTGGTACAAAAACAGGTGCACAGATCAATGGAACGGAATTGCAAGCCCAGAAATAAAACCACACATCTATGGACGGCTTATCTTTGACAAAAGAGCTGAGGGCATACAATGGAGAAAAGAAAGTCTTTTCAACAAATGGTGCTGGGAAAACTGGAAAGCCACATGTAAAAGAATGGAAATTGACCATTCCTTTTCACCATTCACCAAAATAAACTCAAAATGGATCAAAGACCTAAAGGTGAGACCTGAAACCATAGGGCTTCTAGAAGAAAACGTAGGCAGTGCACTCTTTGACATCAGTATTAAAAGGATCTTTTCGGACACCATGCCTTCTCAGAGAAGGGAAACAATAGAAAGAATAAACAAATGGGACTTCATCAGATTAAAGAGCTTCTTCAAGGCAAATGAAAACAGGATTGAACCAAAAACCAACCCACTAACTGGGAAAAAATATTTGCAAGTCATATATCTGACAAAGGCTTAATATCCTTAACATATAAAGAACTCTCGCAACTCAACCACAAAGCATCAAACAACCCAATCAAAAACTGGGCAGGAGACATGAACAGACATTTCTCCAAAGAAGATATACTGATGGCCAATAGGCACATGAAAAGATGCTCATCATCGCTGATCAGCAGGGAAATGCAAATCAAAACTACACTAAGATATCACCTTACACCCGTTAGAATGACAAAAATATCTAAAACTTATAGCAACAAATGTTGGAGAGGTTGCGGAGAAAAAGGAACCCTCATACACTGCTGGTGGGAATGCAAACTGGTGCAGCCACTATGGAAAACTGTATGGAGATTCCTCAAAAGACTAAAAATACAACTACCATACGATCCAGCCATCCCACTACTGGGTATTTATCCAAAGAGCCTGAAGTCAGCAATCCCAAAAGTCCTGTGCACCCCAATGTTTACTGCAGCACTGTTTACAATAGCCAAGACGTGGAAGCAACCTAAGTGCCCATCAACAGACGAATGGATAAAGAAGATGTGGTACATATATACAATGGAATACTACTCAGCTGCAAAACAGAACAAAATCATTCCATTTGCAATAACATGGATGGACCTTGAGAGAATTATGTTAAGTGAAATAAGCCAGCGAGAGAAAGATAATCTGTGTATGGCTCCACTCATATGAGGAATTTAAAACTACGGACCAAGAACAGTTTAGTGGACACCAGGGGAAAGGTGGGGTGGGGGGTGGGCACAAAGGGTGAAGTGGTGCACCTACAACATGACTGACAAACATTAATGTACAATTGAAATTTCACAAGATTGTAACCTATCAATAACTCAATAAGAAAAATAATAATAAATTAAAAAAAAAAAAAAAATGGGCAGGAGAGGGGCTGGCCCCGTGGCCGAGTGGTGGAGTTCGCGCGCTCCACTGCAGGCGGCCCAGTGTTTCGTTGGTTCGAATCCTGGGCGCAGACATGGCACTGCTCATCAAACCACTTGAGGCAGCGTCCCACATGCCACAACTAGAAGGACCCACAACGAAGAGTATACAACTGTGTACCCGGGAAAAAATAAAATCTTTAAAAATAAAAAAAAAGGGCAGGAGACATGAACAGACATTTCTCCAAAGAAGATATACGGAGGCACATGAAAAGATGTTCATCATCACTGATCATCAGGGAAATGCAAATCAGAACTGCACTAAGATATCACCTTACACCCATTAGAATGACAAGAATAATTAAAACAAATAGTAAGAAATGTTGGAGAGGTTGTGGAGAAAAAGGAACCCTCATACACTGCTGGTGGGAATGCAAACTGGTGCAGCCACTATGGAAAACAGTATGGAGATTCCTCAAAAAATTAAAAATAGAACTACCATATGATCCAGCTATTCCACTACTGGGTATCTATCCAGAAAGCTTGAAGTCAGCAATTCCAAAAGTCCTATGCACCCCAATGTTTATTGCAGCATTATTTACAATCGGCAAGATGTGGAAGCAACCTACGTGCCCATCAACAGATGCTTGGATAAAGAAGACGTGGTATATATATACAATGGAATACTACTCAGCCATAAAAAAGAACAAAATCGTCCCAGTTGCAACAACATGGATGGACCTTGAGGGAATTATGTTAAGTGAAATAAGCCAGATAGAGAAGGACAATCTCTGTATGACTCCACTCATATGAGGAATTTAACCCTGTGGACAAAGAGAACAGATTAGTGGCTACCAGGGGAATGGGGGGTGCGGGGTGGGCACAAAAGGTGAAGGGTTGCACCTACAACAAGACTGACAGACAATAATAATACAACTGAAATTTCACAAGATTGTATCCTACCATTAACTCAAAAAATGTTTTAAAAAAAAGAAAATTAAGAACATCAGGAATGAAGAAAGAGCAAGAGAACTGGTAACAATCTCAATAAATATAACTATTTATAAATACACACCATTCTTCTACCCTTAACTTTTTTCAGTTGTTTAATAGTTGAATGTAAAAATTATAACATTATATGATAGGGATTCGGTATGTATATATGACAGTGACAACACAGAGGGCTTCCCTGGGTAAAACAATCTATATGGTGGTATCTAAATTTTACTTGATGTGAAAAAATATTGATCCTAAGAAGCCAGTCTCATAACGTTACATACTATATAAGTCCATTTATGACATTCTCAAAAAGACAAAACTACAGTGACAGAAAACAAAACAGTGGTTGTCAGTGGTTAAGAGGGAATGGAGAGTATGACTACAAAGGATAGCATGTGTGAGTTTTCTGGAGTGATAGAACTGCTATGAGTCCTGTTTGTGGTGGTGATTACAGGAATCTGTATCTGTGTTTAAAACTCATACAACTATACACCAAATATGAAAAAAGAAATTTTAGCATATGCTCATTTCTAAAGTAAATTACAAATATACAGGCAAGATAAATTTATGCATTACTGCAAATAAATACATTTAGTAGTGAAATTACAAGAAATTTTTATCTTTTCTTTATACCTTTTCTTTTTTAAATACTGGCACCTGAGCTAACAACTGTTGTTGTCAATCTTTTTTTCCTGCTTTTTCTCCCCAAATCCCCCCAGGATGTATAGCTGTATTTTTCTTTTAATTGTGGGTCCTTCTAGTTGTGGCATGTGGGACACCACCTTAACAAGGCCTGACAAGCAGTACCATGTCCGCGCCCAGGATCTGAACCAGTGAAACCCTGGGCCATCGAGGCGGAGCGCGTGAACTTAACCACTTGGCCATAAGGCCAGCCCCCTATACCTTTTTCTAGTCTTTCAAATCATCTACAATGATTAAATGCTGACTTTATAATAAAAATAAAATGCTCAAAAATAACTAAAATATACTTAAAAGTAAGCTAAGAATATGCCAGTTAAATATAATTCCTTCATAGTAATATTTGGGAAATAATTAGAACACTGTAAAGTGTTCTGAGATCTCAAAGTATAAAGTTTACTCATAATGGTAGACAGCTGCTAACCCCTCCCCCACCTCCCACTCACAATCAAGCTCTCTCTCTAAAAATTTACTAACAAATAATTACAAGGCTTCTAAAAAGACAGATGAAACTGTACAGTCACATGCAAAAGAATGAAACTGGACCACTATCTTATGCCATACACAAAAAGTAACTCAAAATGGATTAAAGACTTGAACATAAAACCTGAAAGCATTAAACTCCTAGAAGAAACTATAGGCAGTAAGCTCCTTGACTGTGGTCTTGGCAAGGTTTTTTTGGACTTGACACCAAAAGCAAAGGCAACAAAAGAAAAAATAAACAAGTAGACTACATCAAACTAAAAAGTTTTCGTACACCAAAGAAAACCATCAACAAAATGAAAAGTCAACCTACTGAATGAGAGGAAATATTTGCAAACCATGTATCTGATAAGTGGTTAATATCCAAATATATAAAGAACTCATACAACTCAAAAGCAAACAAACAAAAACGCTGATTAAAAAATGGGCAGAGAGAGGCTGGCACCGAGGCCGAGTGGTTTAGTTTGCATGCTCCGCTGTGGTGGCCCAGGGTTTCGCTGGTTTGGATCCTGGGTGTGGACATGGCACCGCTCGTCAGGCCACGTTGAGGTGGCATCCCATGTGCCACAACTAAAATATACACTTATGTACTGGGGAGATATGGGGAGAAAAAGCAGGAAAAAAAAAAAGATTGGCAACAGTTTTTAGTTCAGGTGCCAATCTTTAAAGAAATAAAATAAAATAAATGGACAGAGAATCTGAACAGACATTTTCCCAAAGAAACACAGATGGCCAACAGGCACATGAAAAGATGGTCAACATCACTAATCATCAGGGAAATGCAAATCAAAACCACAACAGGTATCACCTCAAACCCGATAGGATGGCTGTTATCAAAAAGACAACAAATAACAAGTGTTGGTGAGGATGTGGAGAAAAGGGAACCTTGTGCACAGTTGGTGGAAGTGTAAATTGGTGCCACCACCAGGGAAAACAGTGTGAAGTTTCTCAAAAAATTAAAAATAGAACTATCATATGATCCAGCAATTCCACTTCCGGGTATTTGTCCAAAGAAAATGAAAGCGCTAACTCAAAAAGATATGTGCACTCCCACATTCACTGCAGCATTACTTACAATAGCCAAGACATGGAAGCAACCTAAATGTCCACTGATGGATGAATAGATAAAGAAAATGTGGTGGATATATACAACAAAATATGATTCGACCACAAAAAAGAAGGAAATCTTGCCATTTCTGACAACATGGATAGACTTTGAGGGCATTATGCTGGGCGAAAAAAGTCAAACAGAAAGACAAATACCATACATTCTCACTTATACATGGAATCTAAACAAAAACAAAACCCGAGTTTACAGACACAGGGAACTGATTGGTGTTGCCAGAAGTGGGGGGGGGGGGGGGGGGGGCAGTGGTGAAACAGGTGAAAGAGGTCAAAAGGTACAAACTTCCAGTTATAAAATAACTAACTCCTGGGGATCTGATGTACAGCATGGTGACTATAATTAATAATGCTGTATTGTATACTGGAACATTGCTAAAAGAGTAGATCCTATAAGTTCTTATCACAAGAAAAAAGATTCATCACTATGTATGGTGATGGATGTATTAACTAGACTTATTGTGGTGATCATTTCACAATATATACAAATATCAAATCACTATGCATACCTGAAAGTAATATAATGTTATATGTCAGTTTTACATCAACAACAACAAAAAAAGATGAGGAGCCAGGATAACCTACAAAGTTTCTAATATATATATATACATATAATACATATAGGAATATATAGTTATTATACATACATAAATGATAATTACAAAGCCAACTATTAGATTAAATTTTTCTAACTATTGAAATTCTTTACCACTCAATTACCCAAGAGAAAACAAAATTACGCTTCCTTTCCAAGATTAAACCTAAGACAGGTGCTGGCCTGGTGGCATAGTGGTTCAGTTTGTGCACTCTGCTTCTGCGGCCCAGGGTTTGCAAGTTCAGATTCTGGGCGTGGACCGAGCACTGCTTGTCAAGCAATCCTGTAGCGCTGTCCTACATACAAAATAGAGGAAGACTGGCAGAGGTGTTAGCTCAGGGCCAATCTTCCTTACAAAAAAAATAAATTAAATAAACCTAAGATAATATCTGGTACAATTTAAATAATCAATGTTTACTGAATAAATAATGCAAACATAAAGCTACTCTTATAACTTAGGAAAGAAAAGGTACTCTTCAATCTGTATCAAAGAAATAAGCTAAATTTACAAAAGTGCATCCAAAAAGTAAAGCTTATTTAAATAAGTGATTTTTATAAAACTTCACAAACTTGCTGGCTATATACCCAAAGTTTTATAACTAATGACATAAAATGTCAACAATGAGGTTATCTTGTCTCATTTCTCTCACTTAATGAGTTTAACATCCACATTTCGTCAGGAAACTCCATCTGTATTTCAGAATCTCTCTCAAACCTATCTACTATTTCTCTCTAAATTCACTATTACCACTGTAACATGTCGTTGTCTTCTGTTTTCTGTCCCTCACACTATTTTCCCTCTCTCAAACAAGTTTGCCTCCTATAATCTTTTTTTTTTATTTAAAGATTTTTTTTTCCGGGGCCAACCCGGTGGCACAGGAGTTAAGTGCACACGTTCCGCAACAGCGGCCCAGGGTTCACCGGTTCAGATCCTGAATGCGGACATGGCTTCGCTTGCCAAGCCATGCTGTGGTAGGCATCCCACATATCAAGTAGAGGAAGATGGGCATGGATGTTAGCTCAGGGCCAGTCTTCCTCAGCAAAAAGAGGAGGATTGGCAGATGTTAGCTCAGGACTGATCTTCCTCAAAAAAAAAAATAATTTATTTTTCCTTCTTCTCTCCAAAGCCCCCAGGTACATAGTTATATATTTTCAGTTGTGGGTCCTTCTAGTTGTGGCATGTGGGATGCCGCCTCAGCATGGCCTGATGAGCGGTGCCATGTCCACGCCCAGGATCTGAACCGGTGAAACCCTTACTCATGTTACTTATGTGGTATTAATATTTGCATGAATCTTCCAAAAGTACAAAATTTCCCTTTCTCACCAACTCTCACTACAAGAATTCATTTTGATTCTACTACTTCAACCAGAACACTACTACACTAGACTAGTTCAGACAACCCAGGGTCTAGACTAGCTCAAGCACCAATTTTGAGACATTGGACCTAAAAGTCTGAAATTTCTAAATGACTGAATTCCTATTTCTTGAATACCTGACATGAGATCGGTAGTTTGTATGTACCATTATATTTCATTTCTGTGGCACATAGTAGGTGCACTACACATACCATTAAATGAATAAACAACCTTAAAAATTAAGTACTACGTGCATTTACAGACACATAGAAAGATAACACTTAACATATGAGTGAATTCTGCTTGCCGGAGGTTACCTAATTGGTAAGTGTCAGAGAGAGAATTTGTACCAAGGTGTAGAGATGTTTGCACTGCATTCACATCCTGAGGAGTTTCTAAACTGTGAAGAACTAAATAAATCTAAATCTACCAGATTTTTACTACCCATCCAATGTTTTCTCACCTTATTCCATGATGTGGATATTCACACTCAAACTCAGTTAACTTCCTTATCATTCTCACCACATACAATTAAGGAATTTCAAAGATGAAAGTGATATTAAGATAACTTAGTTCTAGCATAGACCCCTCATTTTATATATTATGAAATAAAATAAATTACCCAAGGATATAGAAACAGTTAATATGTCCAGTTCAGTCACTCACCAACAAATATTTGCTTAATATTTGCCTGCTAAAAATCAGACACATACTGCTGGCCACAATGTTAAAATAGAGCAGGAAATAAAACAAACAGTTCCTGTACTCCTTCATAGCCTATTAGAGAATACAGATATTAAACAAAGATATACAAAGTTAGATTATAGACAGGAAAACACTGCTATGATATGTAACTAATGGGGATTTACTCTAGCCTATAAATTAAAAAGGCATCTTTTAGATCAGAGGGATAAAAAAGCATTTACTATAGGGAGTTTTAAGGAGAGCAAAAAGTATACAGAGAAAGTGAAAGAGGTCCACAACAGTTAGAAGCAATGGGGAACTGGTGAAGATGAGAGAGAAAACTAGACACATAATCAGGGCCACGTATTTCCAGCTTTGAATGATTCTGACTTTATTGTGTGGTTAACGGAAAGTCACAGAAGAACTTTAAGTAGAGGAGTAACATCATTAAATTAAAGATTTTAAAAGATCGGTCTGGAACATCATGTGTCAAAAAGTAAGAGAAGTCTAACAAGCTGGTGGATATTTAAAAAAACAGAAACTGGGTTGGAGGGGCTCCCACGGGCTGCATTTAGGATAATGTGAGCATCAAAAGTAATAATGGCAACAATGGATCATAATACATTGATTTAAGAATCCATGAGACCACATTGACACTAAAAAATAAATAATCATACTTAGAAGTAAAATATAAGACTAGGGCTGAAAAGATGATGAGAGGAAGGGGAGGGAAGGAGATAAATGGAATATACCATTGTAAAGGATGACAAATGACATAATTGAGTGCACCTAAACACTCAGAATGCAACAGTGAAAAAGATGCAACCCAACTATGATAAGACAGGCACTAAGAATGAACGGGACAAATAAAAAACAAATACCGACTGTTTTGGAAGAGAGGGGTGGAGCAAAATGGCGGGGTGAGCTGACCCGGGATTCTCTCCCCTCCAAAATACAACAAAAGATTGGAAGAACAGAATTTCAGAGAATAAACATAATGCCAGCTCGTTAGAGACCTACCATACCAAGAAGGCGGAGATCATAAACCTAGCTTTACCCCTTTGGAGGCGCTGGAACAGTAGGAGAGAACATCGCTCCCTCCCCTAGAGTCTGCCATCGCTGTGGCGT
This sequence comes from Equus asinus, assembly GCF_041296235.1. Classification (NCBI taxonomy): domain Eukaryota; kingdom Metazoa; phylum Chordata; class Mammalia; order Perissodactyla; family Equidae; genus Equus; species Equus asinus. The sequence continues at coordinate 87,106,289 of NC_091794.1, forward strand.
GGGTGGGGAAGGAGCGGGGGAGGGGCCACGCGACCGGGGGATCATCCAGGACTCCTGCCGCTGATTCAGTGGTGACCCGCTGACGGGGGGAAAGCTTCCCTCTGCGGGGACCCTATAAATCAAGAGCCTTGGGAGACCAGAGAACAGAACTGATCTGAACCCAGACCAGCGCATGTGAGTAACAGCCCCTCCCCCCTAACAAAGCCAGTGGGCGCAGCCATCTTGCCCGGAAGGCGGAGAGCTAACACGCCGCACTCGACCCCCATCTAGTGGCGACAGGCTGTAACTGCAACTGAATTCTACCACCATGAGAAAAAACCGCTCCTCTACCATCCAGCAATTTATAAAAGCCCCAGACCAGAAGGAAAACAATAAAAACACAGAATTAAGTCCTGAGGACTTGGAATTAGGTAAACTAAGTGATAATGAATTCACTGCAGGTATAATCAAAAAACTCAATGAGGTAGAGAGAAAGATAGAGAAACAAGCCGAGTTCTGGAGTTACTTCACAAAAGAGATTGAAATCATAAAGAAGAATCAAACAGAATTACTTGAGATGAAAAACACAATGGACCAGATAAAACAGAATACGGATTCCCTGAATGCCCATGTAGACAACCTAGAGGAGCAAATCAGCATAATCGAGGACAGACAGGCTGAATGGCGCCAGACAGAGGAAGAAAGAGAACTAAGAATTAAAAAAAAATGAGGAAAATCTCCGAGAGATAATGGATTCAATGAGGAGTAAGAACATAAGGATCATAGGAATTCCTGAGAATATGGAAAAGGAAAATGTAGCAGAAAGTGTGCTTAATGAAATTATTGAAGAGAATTTCCCAAATCTAGGGATCAACGGAGAAATGTGTGTAGAGGAGGGTTTTAGATCTCCTAGATTTGTCAATGTAAAAAGACCCACCGCCCGTCACATAATAGTAAAGTTGGCAAATAGGAATGATAAGGAAAGAATACTCAGGGAAGTAAGAAAAAAAAAAGAGAATAACCTATAAAGGAGCCCCTATCAGACTGTCAGCGGATTTCTCTACAGAAACCCTACAAGCTAAGAGAGAATGGAGCGATATATTCAAAGCTTTAAAGGATAAAAACCTTCAGCCAAGAATACTCTATCCAGCAAGAATTTCCTTCAGATATGAGGGAGAAATTAAATCTTTTCCAGACAAACAAAAGTTAAGGGAATTTGTAACTAAAAGCCCTCCATTACAAGAAATCCTCAAGAAGGCTCTCATACTTGAAAAAAGAAAAAAGGGAGAAAGGGGACACAAGCCACAGACTAGGGAGACCGATGGATAGAACCAGAACAGGATAGCAAATATTCAACTATAGCATTAGGATAAAAGTAAGGAAACTACCAAAAAAGGACGATCTTAGCACTCTAACTACAAATTAATAAGACGAGTTGGAATAAAAAATGAAAATAATTATTTAGGAGGGGAAGAGCAAAGGGTCTAAATCAGTATTGGTCGAGTAAGAGACCACCAGAGAATAGACTATATTATACACGAGATTCTAAATACAAACTTCAAGGTAGACACTAAAATAAAGTACTGAACAGAGTCACAAATCATAGATAAGGAAAAATCTAAGAAACCCAGCATAAGAAATTGCAGTATTAAATGGGTAGTCTAAAGCACACAGGAAAAGAAACACAGGAAAACAAGATAATGAGCGACAGATTGACAGCATTAAGTCCGCATGCATCAATAATCACTCTCAATGTGAACGGATTGAACTCTCCAATAAAAAGACACAGACTGGCAAAATGGATTAAAGAACAAGATCCAACAATTTGTTGCCTCCAGGAAACACACCTCAGCCCCAAGGACAAACACAGACTCGGGGTGAAGGGATGGAGGACAATACTTCAAGCAAATAGCAAGAAAAAAAGGCAGGTGTTGCAATTCTCATATCAGACCAAGTGGATTTCAAAATAAGACAGGCAAAGAGAGACACAGAGGGGCAATATATAATGATCAAAGGAACACTTCATCAAGAAGAAATAATGCTTATAAATATCTATGCACCCAACACAGGAGCACCAAGATTCATAAAGGAACTATTAACAGACCTGAAGGAAGATGTTAAAAACAACACAATAATAGTAGGGGACCTCAACACCCCACTCACATCAATGGACAGATCATCCAGACAGAAAATCAACAAGGAAATAGTGGAGCTGAATGAAAAACTAAAACAATTGGACTTAATAGACATATATAGATCACTCCACCCTGAAGGAGCTGAATACACATTCTTCTCAAGTGCACGTGGAACATTCTCTAGGATAGACCATATGTTGGGAAACAAGGCAAGCCTCTACAAATTTAAAAAAATTGAAATGATAACAAGCATCTTCTCAGATCATAGTGCTATAAGGCTAGAAATTAATTACAAGAAAAAAGCTGCGAAAGGCACAAAGATGTGGAGACTAAACAACACACTACTGAACAAGCAATGGATCACTGAAGAAATTAAAGAAGAAATAAAAAAATACCTGGAAACAAATGAAAATGATAGTATGCCATACCAACTCATATGGGATACAGCAAAAGCTGTATTAAGAGGAAAATTCATCGCAATTCAGGCACATCTTAACAAACAAGAAAAATCCCAAATAAGCAACCTTAAAGCACACCTAACTGAATTAGAGGAAGAAGAACAAATGAAGCCCAAAGTCAGCAGAAGGAGAGAAATAATAAAAATCAGAGCAGAAATAAATACTATTGAAACGAAAAAGGCAGTAGAAAGGATCAATGAGACAAAGAGCTGGTTTTTTGAGAAGATAAATAAAATTGACAAACCACTAGCCAGACTTACAAAGAAAACAAGGGAGAAAGCTCAAATAAACAAAATCAGAAATGAGCGAGGAGAAATAACAACAGACTCTGCAGAAATACAACAGATTATAAGAGAATACTACAAAAAACTATATGCCAACAGAATGGATAACCTAGAGGAAATGGATAAATTCCTGGACTCCTACAATCTCCCAAAGCTCACTCAAGAAGAGGCAGACAATTTGAACAGACCAATCACAAGGAAAGAGATTGAAACAGCAATCAAAAGCATCCCAAAGAATAAAACCCCAGGACCAGATGGCTTTCCTGGGGAATTCTACCAACTTTCAGAGAGGATTTAATACCTATCCTTTTCAAGCTATTCCAAAAAATTAGGGAAGATGGAACACTTCCTAACACATTCTATGAGGCCAACATCACGCTGATACCAAAACCTGACAAGGACACCACGAAAAAAGAGAACTACAGGCCAATATCACTGATGAACATAGATGCAAAAATTCTAAACAAAATTTTGGCAACCAGAATTCAGCAATTCATCAAAAGAATCATACATCAGGATCAGGTGGGATTCATACCAGGGACAAAGGGATGGTTCAACATCCGCAAATCAATCAACGTGATAAACCACATCAACAAACTGAGGAATAAAAAACCACATGATCATCTCAATAGATGCAGAGAAGGCATTTGACAAGATCCAACAGCCATTTATGATAAAAACTCTGAACAAAATGGGCATAGAAGGAAACTACCTCAACATAATAAAGGCCATATACGACAAACCCATAGCCAACATCATACTCAATGGGCAAAAACTGAACCCCATCCCCCTGAAAACAGGAACAAGACAAGGATGCCCTCTATCACCACTCTTATTTAACATAGTACTGGAGGTCCTGGCCAGAGCAATCAGGCAAGAAAAAGGAATAAAAGGAATCCAAATAGGGAAGGAAGAAGTGAAACTCTCGCTGTTTGCAGACGACATGATCTTATATATAGAAAACCCCAAAGAATCCATTGGAAAACTGTTAGAAGTAATCAACAACAACAGCAAAGTTGCAGGGTATAAAATCAATTTGCATAAATCAGTAGCATTTCTATACTCCAGTAATGAACCAACAGAAAAAGAACTCAAGAATACAATACCATTCACAATCGCAACAAGAAGAATAAAATACCTTGGGGTAAATTTAACTAAGGAAGTGAAAGACTTATATAATGAAAATTACAAGGCCTTTCTGAGAGAATTGGATGACGACATAAGGAGATGGAAAGACATTCCATGCACATGGATTGGAAGAATAAACATAGTTAAAATGTCTATTCTACCTAAAGCAATCTACAGATTCAACGCCATCCCAATCAGAATCCCAATGACATTCTTTACAGAATTAGAACAAAGAATCCTAAAATTCATATGGGGCAACAAAAGACCCCGAATTGCTAAAGCAGTCCTGAGAAAAAAGAACAAAACGGGAGGCATCACAATCCCTGACTTCAAAACATACTACAAAGCTACAGTAATCAAAACAGCATGGTACTGGTACAAAAACAGGTGCACAGATCAATGGAACAAAATTGAAAGCCCAGAAATAAAACCACACAACTATGGACAGCTTATCTTTGACAAAGGAGCTGAGGGCATACAATGGAGAAAAGAAAGTCTTTTCAACAAATGGTGCTGGGAAAACTGGAAAGCCACATGTAAAAGAATGGAAATTGACCATTCCTTTTCACCATTCACCAAAATAAACTCAAAATGGATTAAAGACCTAAAGGTGAGACCTGAAACCATAAGGCTTCTGGAAGAAAACGTAGGCAGTACACTCTTTGACATCAGTATTAAAAGGATCTTTTCGGACACCATGCCTTCTCAGAGAAGGGAAACAATAGAAAGAATAAACAAATGGGACTTCATCAGATTAAAGAGCTTCTTCAAGGCAAATGAAAACAGGATTGAACCAAAAACCAACCCACTAACTGGGAAAAAATATTTGCAAGTCATATATCTGACAAAGGCTTAATATCCTTAACATATAAAGAACTCTCGCAACTCAACCACAAAGCATCAAACAACCCAATCAAAAACTGGGCAGGAGACATGAACAGACATTTCTCCAAAGAAGATATACTGATGGCCAATAGGCACATGAAAAGATGCTCATCATCGCTGATCAGCAGGGAAATGCAAATCAAAACTACACTAAGATATCACCTTACACCCGTTAGAATGACAAAAATATCTAAAACTTATAGCAACAAATGTTGGAGAGGTTGCGGAGAAAAAGGAACCCTCATACACTGCTGGTGGGAATGCAAACTGGTGCAGCCACTATGGAAAACTGTATGGAGATTCCTCAAAAGACTAAAAATACAACTACCATACGATCCAGCCATCCCACTACTGGGTATTTATCCAAAGAGCCTGAAGTCAGCAATCCCAAAAGTCCTGTGCACCCCAATGTTTACTGCAGCACTGTTTACAATAGCCAAGACGTGGAAGCAACCTAAGTGCCCATCAACAGACGAATGGATAAAGAAGATGTGGTACATATATACAATGGAATACTACTCAGCTGCAAAACAGAACAAAATCATTCCATTTGCAATAACATGGATGGACCTTGAGGGAATTATGTTAAGTGAAATAAGCCAGCGAGAGAAAGATAATCTGTGTATGGCTCCACTCATATGAGGAATTTAAAACTACGGACCAAGAACAGTTTAGTGGATACCAGGGGAAAGGTGGGGTGGGGGGTGGGCACAAAGGGTGAAGTGGTGCACCTACAACATGACTGACAAACATTAATGTACAATTGAAATTTCACAAGATTGTAACCTATCAATAACTCAATAAAAAAAAAACCAACAAATACCAAGATGGAAGGCTTAAACCCAACTATACAAGTAATCACATTAAATCCAAAAGGAATAACACAACGAAAAAGCGTCACGCTTTAGAAAAAGGCAAGACCCAACTACACGATATTACAAGAAATACATTTTAAATATAGAAACACAGATACACTGAAAGTAAAAGAGGGGATGGGAACACATATCATTCAAACACGAAGCATAACAAATCTAATGTAACTATATTAATGTCAGATAAAGTAGACTTAAAGAGAAAGCATTACAAAAAGTTATTTAATAATGATCATCAATAAGATGTAATTCTAAATGTGTAGTAACTAACACAACCTCAAAAGTCATGAAGCGAAAAACAGAACTGAAGCGATAAACACAAAATCTCCAACTATGAATTTAGATTTGTAACTGTTACTAGTTTTATAACAAGGAGACAAAAAACAAACAAAACTTTAACAACCCTATCAATAAAACTGATCTAATTGATATTTATGAAAACATCAAGCAGCTGCAGTATATACTTCTTTTTAAGTATGCATAGAGCAAGCACCAAGATATACCACACACTTAACCATAAAAAAGCATCAATAAAAATAAAATAATGACAGTAATAGAATATTCACTGACCCCAGCAGTATTAAGTTAGATACCACTAATAAATAACACCAAAATTTGTACAGTAAACATGCTTCAAAATACACTATATGTCAAAGTAAAAAGACGACAATCACAGAGGAAATAAGAAAATATTCTGAACTAAATGATAATGAAAACAAAACTTACCAAGAGTTTTGGGATGCACTTAAAGCAAAGCTTAAAGATGTTTCTAGCTTTAAAAGCACTTGTATTTTAAAAAGGGATGTCAAATCAAGAAGCTAAGAAAAGAGAGCCAAGTAAACCCAAAACAAGTGAGAAAAAGGAAATAAAAAGATATGACCAAAACTCAATTAAACAGAAAATGAAAAAGAATTTTAAAAAAATAAGTGAATCAAAAGTTGTTTCTTTCAAATATTGATATAATTGAAAAACCTCTAGCTAGACTGATCAAAGAAAAAATAAAGAAGTCACAAATTGACAACATCAGGAATCAAAGAAAGACCCAACTACTTATCTACAGACACTAAAAGGATAAGAAAATATTATGAATAATTTTACATCAATAAATTCAACTACTGAAGGTGAAATGGACGAATACCACAAAAGACCCAATTCACCAAAAATAAAACAAGAAAAAACAAACTCCTGTATCTATTTTAAAACTCAAATAATTAACTAAACCTCTCACAAAGAAAATTCCAGGCCTAGATGGGTTTATCGGCAAAAATATCAAACATTTAAGAAAGATATAATAGTAATCTTACCCAAATGTTTTTAGAAATTAGAAGGAAGGAATATTTCCAAACTCAATTCATAAGGCCAGCATTACCCTGATGCCAAAACCAGACAAAGACTGTAGAAGAAAATAAAACTACTAATATTACACATGAACATAGATACAAAAACTCTTATCAAAATATTATAAACTGGCCGGCCTGGTGACACAGTGGTTAAGTTCACACATTCCGCTTTGATGGCCCGGGATTCACCGATTCGGATCCCGGGTGTGGACTTGGCACTGCTTGGCAAGCCATGCTGTGGTAGGCGTCCCAAGTATAAAGTAGAGGAAGATGGGCACAGATGTTAGCTCAGGGCCAGTCTTCCTCAGCAAAAAGAGGAGGATTGGCAGCAGATGTTAGCTCAGGACTGATCTTCCGCAAGAAAAGAAAAATATTATAAACTTAATCCAGCAACATATAAAAAGTATTATCCATCATGATCATATAGAGCCTACTGCAGAAATGCAAGGTTGGTTTAACATTCAAAAAGCAAATGAAAAGACTGAAAAAGAAGAAACTATATGATCTTCACAAAACATGCAGAAAAAGCATCTGACAAAATTTAACTCCATTATATAAAAAAATCTCAGCAAACTAATAATAGAAGCCACTTTCTAAACCTGAGAGATGGAATTCTATGAAAATCCTACAACATAATACTTGATGGTGAAAGACTAAGTAACATCTCCCTAAAATGTGGAATACGGAAAAAATGTCCACTCTGACCATTTTCATTCAACATTACTGACAGACCTTGCCAGTCCAATACTGCAAGAAAAGCAAATAAAAGACATAATAATCAGAGCAGAAGTAAAGCATCTTTAATTCAAACATATGATCATATATACATGGACAATCCTAAGAAATTTCCAAAATGCTTCCACAATTAATGAATTTAGCAAGATCAGGTTAAGGAGGTAAAAATACAACAATCCAACTTTATTTCGATATACCAGCAACAAACACTTGAAAAATGAAACATTGAGGCCAGCCCCATGGCCGAGTGGTTAAGTTCGTGTGCTCTGCTTCGGCAGCCCAGAGTTTTGCCGGTTCGGATCCTGGGTGCACACATGGCACTGCTCATCAGGCCATGCTGAGGCAGCATCCCACATGCCACAACTAGAAGGATCCACAACTAAAATACGCAACTATGTACCAGGGAAACTTGGGGAGCAAAAATGAAATGCTAAAAATATGTATGTATTCATGTTAACTAGAATTACTGTGGTGATCATTTTGCAATATATGTAAATATTGAATCATTATGTTGTACATCTAAAAGTAATATAATGTTATATGTCAATTATACCTCAATAAAAACAATGTATGGAGGCCGGCCCAGCGGTGCAGCGGTTAAGTGTGCATGTTCCACTCTGGCAGCCCAGGGTTCGCCGGTTCAGATCCCTGATGCGGACATGGCACTGCTTGGCACGCCATGCTGTGGTAGCCAACCCACATACAAAGCAGAGGTAGATGGCCATGGATGTTAGCTCAGGGCCAGCCTTCCTCAGCAAAAAAGAGGAGGATTGGCAGCATTTAGCTCAGGGCTAATCTTCCTCTAAATAAAAAAAAAAAAAAACAACGTATGGATTGAGATTCTGAGAAGATGGAAAAGTAACGAAGCACCAGGATTCTGATTCCCCACCTAGATAACAACGGCACAGGCAGAACCTGTCGATGTAACTATTTTGGACTTCTAGAGTCTATGGAAAACTTGCAAAACTTCCAGGGGAAACGTTTGGAAAGGAAATTTCAGTCAATTTCAGCTATCAGCAGAGTTGCAGCTATCCATCCTCCACCTCCAGCCATGTGACAGGCAGCAGTACAACCTTCTAGGAGTAGCCTCTGGGAGCCAGGGTAGGCAAAGATGACCACATCCTCCAAATATCAGGAATCTGTGCTCTAATTCCTCATAGCTGCCTCTGACCCCAGAAACGAGGACAAAGAGGTAACTGGCTGTTTTGGGTCCATCTGCCCCCATTGCTACAAGTCCCTCCCCTTCCAGCAGGTGTCCTTTTTCTCTCTTCATTTTTCCCCTTTAGGAGTCAGACATTAAAAACTATGACATTCAAAAGCAACTGCATAAACAGAAGAAATTAGAAAGCCATCATGCATATCAGAGAAAGGTGCAGACTGAGAAAAGACCTGAGAAGAACTTCAGTTTACACCTCAGGCTGATCCTAAGCACAAAGACAAACCACAACAATCAAAAATACAAAAAACAGCAAACTGTGCGAAAAGGCGAGAATCTGATTTCCATATTATTAAATTGAAATATCTAGTTTTCAACAACAAAAAATCACAAATAGGAAAGTACAGCTCATACAAAGGAAAAACAGAAATTATCCCTGAAAAAGACCTGATAGTGGATCTACTAAACAAAGACAACAAAGGAATTGTCTTAAAGATGCACAAAGAACTAAAGATATGGAGAAAGTCAAGAAAATGATGTATAAGGAAAACAGAAATATCCATAAAGAGATAGAAAAATCCATAAAGAAACCACAAAGAAATTCTGAAGACAAAAAGTACAATAACTGAAATAAAAAATTCACTAGAAGGATTGAAAGGCAGATTTGAACAGGCAGAAGAAAAAATCAGCAAACCTGAAGATAGGACAATGGAAATTATCAAGTCTGAGGAACAGAAGGAAAAATGATAGAAGGAAAATGACAGAGAGTAAGGTACCTGTGGGATACCCATAAGCAGACCAGTATACACACTGTGGGAGTCCCAAAAGGAGAAGAGAGAGATAAAGGGGCAGGGAGACATTTGAAGAAATAATAACTGAAAACTTTCCCAAATTTGATTAAAGACAAGAAGCTCAACAAATCCCACATAAGATGAACTCAAAGAGATTGACACCAAGACACTCCGGACAGCCAAAGACAAGGAGACAATCTCGAAAGCAGCAAGAAAGAAGTGACTCATCACACACAAGCGATCCTCAAGTAACGATATGAGTAGATTTCTCATCAGAAACGTAGGAAGCCAGAAACCAGTGGGCTGATTTTTCAAAGTGCTAAGAAAACCAAAAAAAAAAAACAGTCAATCAAGAATCCCCTATCTGGCAAAACTGTCCTTCAAAAGTTAGGGAGAAATTAAGACATGCCCAGATAAATGAAAGCTGAGGACTTTACCACTACACCTGCCCGGCTAGAAATGCTCAAAGGAGTCCAGCAGTATGAAATCAAAGGACACTAGACAGTAATTCAAAGCCATATGAAGAAATAAACATGTCGATAAAGGTAAATACATGGGCAATTATAAAAGATAATATTATTGTTAACTTTGGTTTGTAACTCCAAATTTTGTTTTATACATAATTTAAGAGACTAATGCAATATAAATAATTCTTATTTTATGTTTTTGGGCACACAATGTATAAAGATGTAATTCTGTGACATCTACAACCAACAGGGGTGGAATTGGAGCTGCACAAGGGCATAGTTTTTCTCTGTTATTGAAATTAAGCTGGTATAAATTCAAATTATAGTTATGTGTCACTTTATGACAGGGATATGTTCTGAGAAATGTGTTAGGTGATTTCATCATTGTGCAAAGATCAAAGAGTATACTTACACAAACCCTGATGATATAGCTTACTAGACACCTATGCTGCATGGTCCTAATCTTATGGGACCACTGTCATATATGTGGTCCATCACTGACCAGAACTTCGTTAGGCAGTGCATGACTGTAGAATACTATAACTTTAGAATATTATGTGTAATCCCCATGGTAATCACAAAGAAAATACCTCTAGAATGTACATACAAAGAAATGAGAAAGGAATTTAAACATTTCACTGCAAAAAAATCAACTAAACACAAAGAAAACAGTAATGCAGGAAATGAGGAACAGAAGAGGTCTTAAGACATAGAAAACAGTCAGCAAAATGACTGAAGTCCCTCCTTATCAGTAATTACTTTAAATGTAAATGCCTTAAACTCTCCAATCAAAACAGAGATCGGCAGAATTATTAAAAACATATGATCAAACTATATGCTGTCTGCAAGAGAATCACGTTAGATCCAAAGATAGGCTGGATCCAAATAGGCTGAAAGTAAAAGAATGGAAAAAGATATTCCATACAAATAGTATCCAAAAGAGAGCAGCGGTGGCAATGCTAACATCAGACAAAATAGAATTTAAATAAAAAAGCTGCTAGAAATGGAAAAGCTGACCCTCAAATTCAAATAGAATTGCATGGAGTCCATATTAGAGGATGAATTGTACTCATCAAAATTCATATGTTGAAGCCTTGACCCCCAGTACCTCAGAATGAGACTGGATTAGGAAATAAGGACTTTAAAGAGGTGATTATATTACAGTGAGGCTGTTAGGGTGAGCCCTAATCTAATGTGACTGGTGTCCTTTTAAGAAGAGGAAATTTGGATAGAGACAGACCAGGGATGGGCATAGAAAGAGAAAAGACCACAGAGGACACAGCAAGAAGGCAGCCATCTGCAAGCCAAGGAGAGCGGCCTTAGAAGAAACCAAACCTGCTGACACCTTGATCTTGGACTTCAAGCCTCCAGAACCGTAAAAAAATAAATTTCTGTTTAAGTCAAAAAACCAAAAAACAAAAAACAAAAACAAAAAAAAGCTGCAAGAGACAAAGAATGTCATAATATATTAATAAAAAGGTCCAATACAACAAGAAGATAAAACAATTACAAACATTTGCACACTTAATGACTGACCATCAAAATACATGAAGCAAAAACTGACAGGATTAAAGAGAGAAATAGACTGTTCTACAATCACTGTGGGAGACTTCACTACCTCACTCTCAATAATGGACAGAACAATCAGACAGGAGATTAGTAAGGAAATAGAGAATTTAAACAACACAATAAACCAACCAGACCTAACAGATATATACAAAACACTCTACCCAACAATAACAGCATATATATTCTTTTCAAGTGCACATGGGATATTTTCCAGAATAGACCACGTATTAGATCACAATTAAGTCTCAACAGATTTAAAAGTACAGATATCATATAAACTATCTTCTCCAACCACAACAGCATGAATTTAAAAATCAGTAACAGAAGTAAAACTGGAAATTCGTTGGGGCCAGCCCGGTGGCACAGCGGTTAAGTGCACACGTTGCGCTTCAGCAGCCCAGGGTTCTCCGGTTCAGATCCCAGGTGTGGACATGGCATGGCTTGGCACGCCATGCTGTGGTAGGCGTCCCACATATAAAGTAGAGGAAGATGGGCACAGATGTTAGCTCAGGGCCAGTCTTCCCCAGCAAAAAGAGGAGGATTGGCAGCAGTTAGTTCAGGGCTAATCTTCCCCAAAAATTAAAAAAAATGGAAAATTTGCAAATTTGTGCAAATTAACATACGCTTAGGCAACCAAAGGACCAAAGAAGAAACCACAAGGGAAATTATAAATACTTACAGACAAATGAAAACAAAAATACAACATACCAAAACACATGGGATGCAGCAAAAGCAGGTGCTAAGGAAAAATACATACTATAAACACTTACCTTATAAAATAAGGAAGATCTCCCATCAACAACATAACTGTACAACTTAAGGAACAAGAAAAAGAAAAACAAACTAAACCAAAAGCAAGCAGGAGGATGAAAATTAAATAAAGATTAGAGCAGAAATTTAAAAAATAGAGAACAGAAAAGGAACAGAGAAAAATCAATGAAATCAAAAGCCGATACTTTGAAAAGATCAACAAAATTGACAAACCTTTAGCTACATGGACTAAGAAAAAAAAAAGAGAAGATTTAAATTATTAAAATCAAAAAGGAGAGGCCGGCCCAGTGGTGCAGCAGTTAAGTTCATGCACTCTGCTTTGGCAGCCAGTGTTCGCTGGTTCAGATCCAAGGCATGTACCTACCCACCACTTATCAAGCCATGCTGTGGCAGGCATCCCACATATAAAATAGAGGAAGACTGACACAGATGTTAGCTCAGGGCTTATCTTCCTCAGCAAAAAGAGGAGGATTGGCAGAGGATGTTAGCTCAGGGGTAATCTTCCTCAAAAAAAAAAAGAAGAAAGAAAGTGGAGACATTACTGATTCTACAAAAATAAAAAGGACTATAAGAGAATATTATCAACAATTTTATGCCAACAAATTGGATAACCTAGATAAAACAGACAATTTCCTAAAAACACATTTAGTCTCCTATAAAGACTAAATTATGAAGAAAGAGAGAATCTGAATAGACCTATAACTAGTAAGGAGATTGAATCAGTAATCAAAAATCTCCCAAAAAACAAAAGTCATGGACCTGATGTCTTTACTTATGAATTCTACCAAATATTTACAGAATTAATACCAATCCTTTTCAAACTTTTCCCAAAAAACTGAATCCTAACACATTCTATGAGTGCAGGATTACCCTGATACCAAAGCCACATGAAGATACTCCAGGAAAACTACAGAACATTCTCTCTTATGAACACTGAAACAAAAATCCTCAACAAAATACTAACAAACCAAATTCAGCAGTATATTAACAGGACTGTACACTAAGTAGAATTTATTCCTAGAATGCAAGGATGGTTCAACATATGAAAATGAATCAACATAATACACCATATTAACAAAATGAAGGAAAAAAAAACACATGATCTTCTCAATTGATGCAGAAAAAGCATTTGACAATATAGAATACCCTTTCACAATAAAAACACTCAAGAAACTAGAAATAGAAGGACACTATCTCAACATGATAAAGGCCATATACGAAAACTCACAGCAAACATCATACTCAATGGTGAAAGACTGAAAGCTTCTCTTCTAAGATCAGGAATAAGGCAAGGATGCCCACTTTCACCACTTACATACAACACAGTAATGGAAGTCCTAGACAGAGCAATTAGGCAAGAAAAAGAAATCAAAAGCATCCAAATTGGAAATGAAGAAGTAAAATTTTCTGTTTCTAGATGATATGAATTTAAATGTGGAAAACCCTACAGATTCCACAAAAAAACTGTTAGAACTAATAAATGAATTCTGCAAAGTAGCAAGATACACTGTCAACACACAAAAATTAGTAATCAGTTGCATGTCTATACACTAACAATGAATAACCTGAAAGGAAATTACAAAAACAATTCCATTTACAACAGCATCTAAAACAATACAATACCTAAAAATTAATTTAACGAAGGAACTGAAAGACTTATACAATGAAAACTACAAAACATTTCAAAAGAAAGTACAGAAGACAAGTGGAAACACGTCCCACATTGATGGATTAGAAGACTTAATATTGTTAAGATATCAATACTACCCAAAGTGATCTACAGATCCAGTGCAATCCCTATCAAAATTCCAATGATGTTTTTTGCAGAACTAAAATCATCCTAAAGTCTATATGGAATCTCAAGGAACCCTGGATAGCCAAAACAGACCTGAAAAAGAATGAAGCTGGAGGACTCACATTTCCTCATTTTAAACTCACTATGAAGCTACAGTAAGCAAAACAGTGTGGTACTGGCATAAAGACAGACATATAGACCAATGGAATAGATCTCAGAAACCCTCACATATGTGGTCAAATGATTTTGACAAGGGTGTGCCAAGACAATTCAATGGGAAAAGGACAATCTTTTTAACAAATAATTGGGAAAACTGGATATCCACATGCAAAAGTATCAAGTTAAGCTCTTATCTTACATCATACACAAAAATTAACTCAAAATGGATCAAAGACCTAAACATAAGGCCTAAAACCATAAAATTCTTAGAAGAAAACATAGAGCAAAAGCTTCACAACATTGAATTTGGCAATGACTTCTTGGATATGACAACAAATACACAGGCAACAAAAGAAGAAATAGACAAGACTTCATGAAAATTTAAAAATTTTATGCATCAGAAGACAGTATCAACAGAGTAAAAAGGCAACTCAGAATGGATTAAAATATTCACAAATCTTATATCGATAACATATATAATACCCAGAATATACAGAGAACTCTTAAAACTCAACAACCAAAAAACAATCACCTTGATTCAAAAATGGGCAAAGGACTTGAACATTTTTCCAAAGAAGATACACAAATGGCCAATAAACACATGAAAAGATGCTCAATATCACTAATCATTAAGGAAACACAAATCAAAACCACAATGAGATACCACCCACATTCATTAGGATGACTACTATCAAAAAACCAGAAAACAACAAGTTTTGATGAGGATGTGGAGAAAGTGAAACCCTTATGCATTGGGGATAGAATGTAAAAAGGTACAGCTGCTGTGGAAAACAGTATAGCAGTTCCTCAAAAAATTAAAAATAGAATTACCAAATGATCCACCAATTCTACTTCTGGGTATATACTCAAAAGTATTGAAACAGGGTCTTGAAAAGATACTTCTACACTCGGGTTTATAGCAACGTTATTCACAATGGCTGAAACCTGAGGAAGAGTTCCCCTGAGCTAACATCTGTTGTCAATCTTCCTCTATTTTGTATGTGAGTTGCCGCCACAGCATGGCTGCCGACAAGTGGTATAGGTCCATGCCCGGGAACTGAACCCAGGCTACAGACACACAGTGTGCCAAACTTAACCACTAGGCCACAGAGGGCCACCCTCTCTTACCTTTTTAAAAAAGGGGAAATAAAAGAATTTTTCAGATCTTCTGAATTCTTTCAGAAGAATTCCATCACCAGCAGACCAGCACAAGAGGTATTAAAGGTAAGTCCAGGAAGAAGGAAAATGGACACCACCTGGAAATCAGGGTCTACTCAGAAGAATGAAGAATACTAGAAATGTAAATATCTGAGGGTAGCAAGTATAAATGTTTTGCCTCTCACCTCCAAATCCACTCTTCTCTGTCCTGCTTTGTGATAAGGAAGCTGGCGCCTGTAAGCATTTCTTTGCCAGCTGGCACAATGTTAACCTCTGTCAGCAGATGGTACTGGAGGAATACTCCAGAAGGAAGGAGGTTCTCATCCTATCAGACTGTATTCTAATCTGCTTGCTCCAGTGGAGACTAGTGGCTTGCAAGACACCCAGTGGCAGTCTCCCCAAGTGCCAACCTCCTACCAAGTCTCAGAGACACCCAAATACAACCCCATGGTAGTTTCCTAGCAAGTTTTGTCAGCACTGCAGAGGGTAGCTATGCAACAAGTTTCAGCAGCACTCCTATGGGCGGGAAGCTTCCCAGAGAATTATGTCAGTGCCCAAGCTAGCTTCTTAGGCAGGTTCAGCAAGGAGTTCCTAGTGACTTTTGTCAGGATCCAGAGGGAGGTTTCCTCCTTGCCAAGAAAAATCTGCAGCAACTCAAACTTCTCCAGCATCCCTCTCCAACAAGATCTGAATCTCAGCCGTGAAGCTGGGAGATGGGGCACTCCAGATAGTTCCATCCCTAGAGGTAGTGGCTGCTCCCTCTACCTGCTACTGTGTATACTTTAAAGTTCTCCTTCTCCATTAGGGTTAATTCTCTGCTACTGGTTAATAATTCTTTATATTAAACTTTCCCTATTCAAATACTGTGTGGTTTCTCACCTCTGATTGATAAAGGACTGGTACTGGCAGTGGTCACAACAGACAGACCCACAAAGATAGGATTTGGAGATTGGCTTGGTTGTGACCCTGGGCTTAAGCAGGAAATAAGACGCTAGTAATGCCTGGTATGCAGTGGCATCAAAATTAATCAAGCTATCACATGTGGTTGACTGTGATGAAGTGCCAAGTGAAGCAAGTACCTTGGGAATCCAAGTGGCTATTGTACTTGACTGGTAAGGCAGTAATGATGACTACAAGATCTGTTATGTGAGATGGACTCTCTAAGTGCTCTTGAGTAGATACAGAAGAAAATAGTAAGTTCAGGTCCATTAACTCTTAGATCAAATCACAGTTTGAGAAACAGAGCACTTTCACGACAAAATTTTTTAAATGCCTTAATTCTTGTAACCATAGGTTGATATTGCTGAAAATCAAATGCAAAATTTAATTGTAAAAATAGATGAACTATAACATCAGATGAATTCATAGTCTCACCAAGTTTCTCATGTCAAAGTAAGAGCAATGACTCAGAAAAAATGGGACCCTGAAACCTGGAATGAGAACATGTAGATGAACCAGAATGAAAAAGACAATTTAAACCTCCAGTGGAAGTAAACTTACCCTTTAGTATCTAAGGAGAGTAGCCTTCCTTTGCTTGCAAATTCTATGATATCCTTATGTGCAACAAATAACTTGCAGGAGAATGCTCATTTTCCTCAAGACCAAACACAGTCGACTTTGCTGCCACTAGACCCATAACTAGGTTCAAATCTCAGCATGTTATAGAGGGACAGGTACACGCTACGACCCAAGAAGAAATAGCTTATGCACCAAAAAGTGCCAAGATTTTGCTAACAAATAAAAGCAAAACTGTGGAGGATATGTGTGAAAATAGATGCTAAGAGCATAAGAAAAGGAGGTTAGAATTAATTAATATGGATGAGCTTACTACAGATTCTGAATTTAATGTGTTAGCCTGTGCAGTTGGAGGTGGCTTTAACGGCTTACTTGATTAAAACTTATACTCAATTAATAGCTGATAATCATTAGGGAAATGAAAATCAAAACTACACTGACATTAACAATGAACCTTTAATGAGGCTGAGTTACTAGAGTCTCAGCGGCATTATGTGGCAGAGGAAATCGAAAGGCTTAGGGAGGCAGGAACACTGAAGTGGATTTACCCTCTGCAACCTGTACACCTACTACCCAACAACATTCCCTGAGAAGGCCCAGAAGACACTCTATCAGTGGAGGGAGCACCACATGCTTGAAAAGCTGTGTGGCTGCTCTCTTTTCTAGGTCAAGTATGACTGTAGGAAATCTCACCACTGAGACAGGCTCCCTGATTTTACTGGGGATGATGGGATCCCAAAGTAGCAGAGGCCAAGTGGCAGCACAACCCCAAGGATAAGGGCAGCAGGGACATACCACTAATCAGAATGCTTTGGCCCGCAGGGATCTTTGACAGTGGCTAATTGATCATGATGTTCCTAGGAATGAAAGAGATGGGCAGTTTAATCTATCTAACAGAAAACTGTCTGAATCTGGTGCCCAAAAACCAACTTGAGTTATCACAGTGGAAGTCATGGACATTCAGCCAGTTTCCAGACCTAGTCAATTCACGACCCATAGCCTTGATTAAGGAGATATTGGGGCCCTCTGAGGAAGGACTCTGCACCATTACCACAAGTACATACCACAAATTCTCCTCCAAGCCTTCCCCAAAATGACCTACAGCCATTTAGCAGAGCAGTGGTTTTCAATCAGGGGCAATTCTGCTCCCAAATCTAGAAACTTTGGCAATGTCTGAGGCATTTTTGGTTATCACAACTGGGAAGTTCTACTGACATCTAGTGGGTAGAGGCCAGGGATGATGTGAAACATTCAACAATGTACTCAACAGCCACCAAAACAAAGAATTATCTGGCCTTAATTAAAAGCCCCTACATGGTCTAGACACTTATCTCCCTGATCTCATCTCCTACTATTCACAGCTTGCTCACTCACCTTCAGCTACCACCTCTCTCTCTGCTATTCAGTGCTATGCACAGCACTCTCCTGTCTCACAGCCTCTTGCCCTTGTTCCCTCTACCTGGAATGTTCTTCCTCTAAGGTACTCACATGGCTGGCTTTCTCATTTCCTTCAGATTTTTGCTTAAATGTCACTATTTTAAATTGCAGTGCCCCTTCCACCATAGCACAGTGTATCCCCTTTACCTGCTTTATGTTTCTCTATAGAAATGTTCCATTTTAAATGCACTACATTAATTATTTGACTAACAGTTCTCTCTCCCATCAGTAGAACGTAAACTCCATAAAAGCAGAGATTTTTCTCCATTTTACTCATTACTGTATCCTCAGTACCTACAATGGTTCCTCATACAAAATAGACACTCAAAGCACTTGTTGAATGAAAGCATGAATGGAAATTAGAGACGTGGAGCACTGAGGAATTCTAAAGTAACTCCTAAAAGTGGTTATCTGCTTTTATCTGCCATTCTTCTGAAAATACTCAACTCGTGTTTGTCAGATATTTCAAACACTTTTTCCTTTTGAAAAATGTGCTAATTTTTTCAATGTAGTCAAATCTATCATTCTTTCGAATCACATTTTTCTTGGTTTATGCTTAAAAAGGCATTCCCCCTAGCAAGATGTTATATATACCTATATCTTCTTTGGGTACTTTAATAGTTTCATTTTCTTATTTTCATATATTCGATTCCTCTATAATTTCTTTTGATATCTGGAGTGAGAAAAAGATCTAACTATTTTTTGCCCAAATGACCAGTAGATTGTCCAAACACCATTTAATGAATAATTTATAACCACACTCTTTATAGACATGAATCTCTTTCTTTATTGGTCATTTGTCTGAGCATTCCTATGCCAGTACTATATTTGAGATCCTGTAGAACAAGGCAACCACCCATTCCCCTACTCCTCCATGCTCCCATTATTCTTCTAATTCACCACTGCTTTGACTATCTTTTACATATTTATAATTCCTAATGAACTTGATCATTGTTTTCTCAAATTCTACCCTCCTCACAATCAAAAAGAAAAAGAAAAATCCCACGGGGATACTGACTGAAATAATATTAATTTTATGGGACACATATTTTTATAATATTGGGTTTTCCCATCTAGGAACAGGGTACATCACTCTTATTTTTTTCAAGAGTCATCAAAGCATAGTGGTTGCAGAGTCTCTAGAATTTGGAGTCACACAGCCTGAACGGGTTCCAATCCCTTTCTTCCTCATTCTAACCAGCTAAATAAACTGACAAGGCACTTTACCCCTGTTACCCTCAGGCATAACCCTATATCACAGGGTCATTTTGAGGATTAACTGAGTTAAGACATGCACTTAAAAAAATGCTCAAATGCCACAACTAGAAAGACCCAGAACTAAGAATATACAACTATGTACTGGGGGACTTTGGGGAGAAAAAGGAAAAAAAAAAATGCTCAATAAAGATTAGTTGTTGTTGTGACTACTGTTATTTATTATCACATCCTTGGGGAAAGTCTTGTCATTTTCAAGTTTCACATATTGCTTGTTAGGTTTGTCCCAAGAAATTTTAATTTTTGATTGCTTTGTGAATCAATCTTTTTTAAACTTTAAAATATATTTTCCAACTACTTATAGACAAATTGTTGGGTTTTGTAGGATTTTTTTATTTTGTAACAAGGCATTTTACTATTCCCTGTCATAATTTTAATACATTTTCTTCTTTCCCTCCAGACTGTTTTCATCTTTGCATTTTTACTTCTTAGCCCTAAAATACCTTCTATTGATACTCTTGAAATTTCCAGGGAAATAATTATATCATCAGAAAATAATTATTTCTTTGTTCCCCAAATTTCCAAGATTTACACCTCTCATTTCTTTTCCTCATCTAACTATACTGCCTAGAACTTCCAGAACAGTAATATTCTGGTAATAGCAAGCATCCTTCCTAAATTTCAAGGGATAGGTGGGGATCAAGGGATGATTCTAATACATATGTTTTATTATGTGTAGGAAACAACCCTCTACTCTTAGAGAGAGACTTCATCGCAAATAAATACTAAACATATCAAGGTCTTTTTCAGTATCTTGATATAAGGTCTTTTCTATTTTGGCAAATATTTTTAAAACATAAAAACTGTTCCTCAAAGGTTACAGAAAGAAAGATAAGAAACTTGGGAGGTTGTCCTTTGACATTATTTACCATTTCTTTTTTTTTTTTTTTTAAAGATTTTATCTTTTCCTTTTTCTCCCCAAAGCCCCCCAGTACATAGTTGTATATTCTTCGTTGTGGGTCCTTCTAGTTGTGGCATGTGGGACGCTGCCTCAGCGTGGTTTGATGAGCAGTGCCATGTCCGCGTCCAGGATTCGAACCAACGAAACACTGGGCCGCCTGCAGTGGAGCGCGCGAACTTAACCACTCGGCCACGGGACCAGCCCCTATTTACCATTTCTCAAACAGTTATTGGCCTATTCAAGTTTTCTACTACTTAAATCAACTTTGGTAACTTATTTTTGAAAATCTTCCATTCTTTTTAATTTATATATGTATCAGCATTGAGTTAATTACACATAGACTAGTTCAACATATTATCCCCAATCTATTTATCATTATAAGCCTTTTCTTCTCCTTATTACTATGTATTTCTTTTTTTCCCCCTCAATTAGACTTATCAGAAACTTCTTTACTGGTCTCTTTACAGAGAATCAGCACTTATTTTTATCAGTCTATAGATTTTCTATTTCTTAATTCATTTTTTCTAACACATTACTTTCAACTTTATTAATTCTTCCCTTGTGGTTTCCTCAGGTTTATTTCATTGTTCTAACATATAAAGTTGAACATGCAATTCCTTTTTTTTTTTTTTTTTTACTGAAAGCATTTAATGCTATTTTCTTTAGAGTATAGCTCTCCTATATACCAAGTTATGATATGGCGTGCTCTCATTGTTATATTCTTTTTTTATTGAGGTTTAATTGATATATAACTCGTTATATTCTAAACAGTTTGTAATTCAAGTTAGTTTCACTTGTTCAACCCAAAAGTTGCTTAGAAGTTTTAAAATTTCCAAATGGTTGGGTTGGGTTTTTTTGTTAAAGATTTTATTTTTCCTTTTTCTCTCCAAAGGCCCCCAGTGCATAGTTGTATATTTTCAGTTGAGGGTCCTTCTAGTTGTAGCATGTGGGATGGCGCCTCAGCATGGCTTGATGAGTGGTGCCACATCTGCGCCCAGGATCCGAAGCGGTGAAACCGTGGGCCGCCAAAGCAGAGCACACGAACTTAACCACTCAGCCACGGGGCTGGCCCAGTTGGGTTGTTTTAACTGACACTTTACTCATTTCAACTTTATTGTGCTGGGGTCAAAGAATGTAGTCTGTAAATTTTTAGGTTTTAAAATTTGTAATTTTTTTCTGAAGTGTAAATTATGATTAATTGCTGTAAATATTCCTTGGGAGTGTAAAAAGATGATAATGTTTTCCCCATAGTGTATGAGTTCAATTAAATTTCAGTTCCTCTAAACCATTTAAATTTTTGTTTTATACACTTCAATACAAGGTTTTTTGATACATAACGACTCATAGCAGTTACATCCTCAATGTGACATATCTCTTACAAACATAAAGTCAGAAATTTGTTAGTAGCAGTTAATTACTTTTCCCATGAAATAAGATCATTTTAATATTAAAACTTTAATTTTTGCTGCATTTGCTTTATACATTCTTTTATTTTTAACTTGCTTAGTTTCACTTCATTTAAAACTTCTCTTATACGCAACACAAAGTAGAGATCATATTCAATATGAGAATCTTTGTCACTTAATCTTTTTAAATGGTGCTCAAATGAGTCCAGTTATGAACGTGCAAAATACTTAGGACACAGAATCCTACACTAAGTAGAAACTCCAAACGACATTTCTAAATCTAAAAATTTGAGACCATATAACTTTAAAAACTAATCAATTGCTTTGGTCTCTAAATACCATTTCCCACTAAAAGGAACCAGGGCTCCTGGGTGAAATGGCTGACTTCAGGTCTGGAGTAGGGAATTTACAGATGAGCGTGTTTCATCTTGCACCAGAAAGCAAGTTATCAAAGACTATGGGGTCATGAAAAAATGACTCAAAGCTAACCTGAAGAGGCTTTTACCGACCAAAGATGGTACAACAGACTGACATACAATAAATATACAGTCAATCGTCACTTAATGACAGGGATACATTCTGAGAAATGTCGTTAGGCGATTTCGTCATTGTGCAAACATCATAGAGTGTACTTGCATAAACCTAGATGGTACAGCCTGCTACACACCTAGGCTATTTGGTACTAATCATACAGGACCACCGTTATACATGCAGCCCGTCACTGACTGACACATTATGCGGCACGTGACTGTATATAAATCCATTTTAAATGATTTATCCTGATATCCCCTCCTCACTCCCCCAACCCCAAAAAACAACCTTCCCTGGTTATTTGTGGAGCTGCCTGGGCATCAACTCATTCTTAAAAATGACAAATAAAAGACTCAAGCATTTCTCTTATCTTTTCTATATTAACACTATTTCAAGGTATTAGGGAAACCAAATAGGTGATCAGGGAGAGTTCTTCTCTATAAAATAATCATAGCTAATAAACACTGGAGAAATAAAAGAATTAGGAAACCACCATAAAATGAAATGGTGAATCAAGAAATAATTATCAGTAAATGCCATTAGGTCAAAAACCGAAGGGGAGCTTTTTAATGTATGGATTAGGCTGACATCACCTGAACTAGGATGAACATCACCAAAAGTGACTTGCTTCCACTAGTGGTGTCATAGCACCACCTATAAAGAGTTCTTTCCAAAAAAGCAAAACAAATTGAACCTGAATTGAATCACACTTCTAAGAGTTTACAGGGGACATGAAGAATAGAGGAACATGTTCAATGACACCAGGATATAATCAGCAAAACCCAGAATGTGGCAAATGCTTCAGAACAAATCATCCAGTGTCTTCTAAAAGTAAACGGCATTTGTTAAATGGGGAAATTTATTGATTAAAAGAGGCTAAAGAAACATAACAACCCACAAACGCTGTTTTAGCAATACACGAACCTTGTTTTAGCTCCTAGCTTTTTGAAACAAAACAAGAAAGCTGAACAGATAGTGTGTTAGGTAATATTGAGGAATTAGTGTTGATTTAGTTCAGTGTGATAATGGTTTTAAGGTTATGTGTTTTTTAAAAAAAGACTGTATTAATTAGAGATACACACTTTACGTATTAGTAGGTGAAATGAAATACATCTAGAATTTGCTTTAAAATATTATAGAGAAAGAAATGTGGGAGGAAGAGATGAGGCAACAGACACAAAGTTGATGACTGTTAAAAAAGATGAATGATGAATACACGTGTATTAGTTGAACTATTTGCTCTACACTTATGTTTGAAAATTTCTACAATAAAGGTTAAAAGAAAAAGTACTGATCAACTAGAAACCTCTTGAATGCAGAGTTGTATTCCTCAGGCTAAACAAGCAGGTTTTTTGCGAATGAAACTTCTTACATCCCTAAAAATAACTCACTATTTTGGAGCCTTTCTGTATTCTTTTCTTCCAACAAATGGCAACTAAACAAATAAAGCAAATCCTCCCTTGTTACTAGACACAGCACCCTTTTTCCTGCTCAGTATTATCGAATATTACTTCATTTAAAGTAAAATTGTTTTCCATATATAAAAATTATAGCGAGGCCGCCCTGTAGCTGAGTGGTTAAGTTTGCGCATTCCACTTCAGGCGCCTGGGGTTTCGCCGGTTTGGATCCTGGGTGAGGACATCGTATCACTCATCAACCTATGCTGAGGCGGCGTCCCACATGCCACAACCAGAAGGACCTACAGCTAGACTATACAACTATGTACTGTGGGGCTTTGGGGAGAAGAAGAAGAAGAAAAAAAAAAAGATTGGCAACAGATGTTAGCTCAGGTGCCAATCTTAAAAAAGAAAAATTATAGTAAGAAAAGTATTTACTTCTCTAACATGTACGTTAAGACAACAAACATGAAGAAAAAGTGAAGGACAGTAAGCATGCATATTTTCTAGAACTATCTTTAGAGAAACACTTCAACTCTGACATAAATTCTATGAAAAATCATTTAAAGAAGCAAGGAAGTTACTATGATATATTGGAATACAAGAACTTCTAAAAATGTCATAGTCAATTTCAATAGAACAAATGGGTCGAATGAAAGAATAACTGGAGCAAATATTTGCTACTTCAACCATTCAAGTGTCACATGGAATCAAAGGCAAGAAGAGAGTAACGCTCATTCCCACTTCCTGGCAATGACTTCCAAGGTTTCCATGACACTATCCTTGGGCTCCTACTCTTTCCCCTGTGCTTCTACAAATTACCACCTAGCAGTATACCCTAGGTATTTCATGTGCACTAACCTTGTGAAACTTACTAAGAGTTAGATAGTGTCTTTATTTCCATTTTATGCACAAGGAAACAAAAACCACGTTACTGACAAGCTTGTTGTTAGTGCCTTCGAGTTGATTCCAACTCCTAGTGACTCGGCGTACAGCAAAGCAGAACCCTGCCTGCTCTTTTTTTGCTCCATCCTCTCACCTTCCACGGCTCTATCAGACAATGCTCCCCTGCTACTGATAGGGTTTTCATAGCCAATTTTTCAGAAGCGGTGGCCAGGTCCTTCTTCCTAGTCTGCCTTGTCTGGAAGCTCCGCTAAACCCTGTCCACCATGGGTGACCCTGCTGGTATTTGAAATACCAGTGGCATAGCTTTGAGCATCACAGCAACACGCAACCACCAAAGTATGACAACCAAGAGTCAGTAGTGTGGTCTCCTGACCAGGAAACGAACCCAGGCCATGGTGGTCAGAGCACCAAATCTTAACCACTAGATCACCAGAATGGTTACTAAGTACTAGGGCCAAATTCTACTACGGCCACAGAGTGGTTCCTACTCTGCAATCCTCCACCTTCCCACTCATATTTTCTTTCAGACGGTCTGGGATAGATAGGGACTGGACATTAGTGTACATGGTGAGGGAGGAGAGATGGAATTCTCCC
Organism: Equus asinus; assembly: GCF_041296235.1. Classification (NCBI taxonomy): domain Eukaryota; kingdom Metazoa; phylum Chordata; class Mammalia; order Perissodactyla; family Equidae; genus Equus; species Equus asinus. The sequence goes on from NC_091794.1 coordinate 87,131,933, forward strand.
AGGAAGTTCTGAAGCATACTGCTAATTAAAAATAAATACACCATGATATGTTTTCTTCTGAGTCCTCTAAGATGATCTATCTGCTGATTTGCACAAAATTAAATTCATGTCTGTGTATATGTCTGTATTTCACCAGCCTCAATCTCAATTCTGCTCTTTGGAAAACACTGTTAAGAAAATGAAGATGAGCCGTAGACTAGGAGAAAATATTTGCAAAACATATATATAATAAAGGATTTGTATCCAAAACATATAAATAGCTTTCAAAACACAATCTAAGAAAACAGATACTTATATGACCCAGCAATCCCACTCCTATTTACCCAAAGGAAATAAAAACATATGTTTATTTAAAAAACCTATAGGCAAGAAATTCAGACCGCTTTTTCTGTTGAAAAGAAAATGTTACTGAAGACAATGTTCATTACATTAATCAGTGTCTCCTACTGAAGATTAACACCTGAAACTACTTTTAGAATCAGTGCCAGAAAATGCTGTTTCTTCAAAAACGCAGTAATGTTTCCTCCATTTGATAGCGGGACATTCTTTAATCATATTCCCTAATCAATCACAACATCAGAACTATCATATCTGTACTTTCCTTTACCATGGTCCTTTATTTCTTTTCATTTTTTTTACATACCTTTTTGTAAATTGCCTCAAATTCATTGCGGAAAAAGGTAAATTTGAACAAATACGTATAACGAAATTATACCTAACACATAAGCCTTTTCCTTTTATTAATTCCTTCTTGGGAATGAAGCTTTTTTTTCCCTTTTGTATACTTTGCTTTAAAATTTTTTAAAACGGCAAATTGTTAAAGGAAGTATATTTTTGTTAAAATATAGTATTTCAAAAAAACCTATAGGCAAATGTTTATGATGATTTTATTCACAATCAACAAAAACTAAAAACAATACAATTGTCTTTCAACTGGCAAATGGATAAACAAATTGTGGTACATCCATAAAATGGAATATTAGTTACGAGTAAAAAGGAACGGCTGACGCATGCAACAACATGGATGAATCTCAACTGTATATTGCTAAGTGAAAGAAGGAAAACTCAAAAGGGTGCATACTGTATTGTATCATTTATATGATTTTCTGAAAACACAAAATTACAGAATAGAAAATAGATATGGGACTAGAGGTAGGGGAAAGGCTAACTATGAAGGGGCATGAAGGAATCTGGGTGATAATGGAGGTGTTCTATATATTGACTGGGGTGATAGTTACAGAACTATATGCATTTGTTAAATTTACAGAATTGTACAATAATAATAAGGGTGAATAAGGGTACAACAATAAGGGTGAATTTTACTCTATATAAATTATACCTCAATAAACCTTATTTTAAATATATCTTTGACATGCCTTGAGTCAGTAATTTCACTTCTAGGAAAGCAGAGCTACAGACAAAAATTACACAATGCTGTTTGCTTTAGCCTCCTTTTTCTGTAACAACTTTATTGAGATATAATTCACATGCCATATAATTCACCCATTTGAGGTACACAATTCAATGACTGTGAGTATACTGAGAGTTATACAACCACTACCAGGATCAACTTTAGAATATTTTCATCACCCCAGAAAGAAATCTTGAACCCTCTGGCTATCACTCCTTTGGCTATCACAATGTCCGGGCATTTCCCCCAGTATAGCCCCATTATCAATAGGGAAAAAAAATTCAAACAATCTAAGAATGGAAGAATATTCCTATATTACAGTTTATCTATGCCACAGAATATTATAAAGCCAGTAAAATTAGGTTTACAAGTAGATGTTTAATAACAGAGGAAACTGCTTACGATGAAAATTTAGGTTAAAAAACTCAAGAAACAAAATTGTACATATGAAGTTAATCATGTTAACATATTGTACATACAATGTTAATCACGTACACATGCATAGAAATATCCCTGGAAAGAAATATGCTAAGTAGTAGTTATGGCTGAATAAAATATGATTTTTAAAAAGGCACAATGGTAAGAAAACTGGCATGTCAATCAATGTGGTAGTATCAGATTTTATATAACAGAATGGCATGAGAAACAGCTGGATACATAGATTAGAACAATTTGGACAGGTCTTTAGGATACATGGTAAAAATATCTAGACCAGTGGTACTCAAACGGGGGCAATTTTGCCCCCAGGAGACATTAGGCAATGTCTGGAGATATTCTGAGTTGTCACAAACGAGGACTCAGTACTGTGGATGCAGTGGGCACGGAGCTGATCGCGGGCAAGCAAGCTGCTGAACTTCCACACTGCTCAGGACAACTCCTCCCTCCCCCAACAAACCACTACCTGGTCCAAACTGGCAACGGTACTGAGGCCGAGAAACTCTGATCTAGGCTACACTGAAGTCGTCACTAATCATCAGCAATTTAGATTAGCAGAGCAATCTAAAATAAGGAAATAATAGTTTCCTCCTTCATCCCCATACTATGTGTATTCTTTGCCAGTTTTCCCATCTTGGTTTATGGTGTTAGCAACTATTTAGTTTTTCAAAGTAAAACTCTAGGGGTCTGTAGTCTTATTTCCCTATAATCATCAGTAAGTCCTATCGACGCCACCTCCAAAATATATCACAACAAATTCTCACCATCTCCACCTTTTCCAATGATCACTTTCACATATGGATTACACCAAGAGCCTCCTAAATGACTCTTTTTCCCATCTTGCTCCCTGAAGTTCATCCTGTATACAGGAGCTAACGAATCTTTTTTTTTTTTTTGAGGAAGATTAGCCCTGAGCTAACTACTGCCAGTCCTCCTCTTTTTTTGCTGAGGAAGCCTGGCCCTGAGCTAACATCCGTGCCCATCTTCCTCCAAGTTATATGTGGGACGCCTACCACAGCATGGCGTGCCAAGCGGTGCCATGTCCGCACCCGGGATCCGAACCAGCAAACCCCAGGCCACCGAGAAGCGGAATATGCGCACTTGAACTGCTGTACCACCAGGCCGGCCCCAGGAATCTTTTAAGAGATCATATCTAAAAAACACAAACTGGCTTCTCAGAGAAATATGTGATATTGTTTCTTCCCACCCCAATCACTCACTATCATATTATCCTATGCTATCTGATTTTCTTCACTACCTGAAATTATTTTATCTAGTTCTTGTTTATTTTCTATCTTGTCCCCCCACCACAGGTACGAACTTTGTCTTTCTTGTTCATTACTATTTCTCCAGCACCTAAAACCACACCTGATACATGTCCTAAATATCTGTTGAATGAACGAATCTCTCACACTAATGTTGGTCTATTCACTCCATTGGGGCCAAAGAGTAATGATACACCTCTGAAGCAGGGAGAGCGAATCTCCTGAAGCAAACTGATATTCCCAATGATAGTCAGCCTAAAAACAACAAATTATAGGTCAGAATGTTAGGTCCTTAGAACAATGGAGGGAAAATGCATTCTTTCCCCCGGATCTCAAACTGCTGGGTTTCAAAGAAAAGGTGTCCTCTGCTCACTAGAAGAGTGGCTGAAGGCTCCGCAGGTAAATGGTGCCCATTTCTCCTAGGTCAACCATATTTAAGAGCCAATATCTGTTTTCTAACTCCCTCCTACTATACTAAACTTTTAATAAAGTCTTGTTCAAAAGCCACAGCCTGCAAAGATTCTGTATCCACATTCGGGCTGCAGGGCCCAAGAAGGACTCCTACCAAGGCTAGCATGATAGTAGCAGAGATAAGCAGAAAGAAACACTTCCATGAAGGAAAAGTAAATTTCTAGGAGAGGCAGAGCTGTAAGGCAACGTGCCTCTTGCCACAGAGAGAGAATTCAAACAGAACCTATCTTGGGGAATTGGCATTGTACTAAGGGAGTCAACTCGTTACCTTTTAGATGAAGAGATCTTCATTTCCAAAGATAAATCAGTCTCCAGTATATAAAATGAATAGGGTAGAGAAAACAGTAGAGAAGGGAGAGGGAAAAGGAGTGTTGTAAAGGCAAGGAAAGTAAGAAGACAAAGCAAGCAAAATGAGTATCAGGACGAGGGTGGTGGCAGTAGAAATAAAGTTTTAAAAATCATATCTGAGGTAATCTCAACAACACTTACCAATTAAAACTGGATTAATAAGAGCAAGGGAAGAAGCAAGACTCACAGGTTTCTAACTTGGGTGACTAGAAGACGATAATTAAAACACAGAACACAGGAAGAAAAACGGGTTGAGAAGGAATGGGGCACCACTGGGGAGACTAAGTACTCGCCAGGGGAATAAAAAGTTCTGTTTTAGGTATACTGAATTACCAATACTTGTAAGACAGCAAAATACAAGTCAAAGTATTCATTTGCAAACACAGATTTTAAGTTTTAAAGACAAAAAAGCAAAGAATTAGAAAGGGAATCACATAATATTATTTAATGGGTAGAGGTTAAAACTACTGTAGAAGAGATTACCCAAGAAAAATACAGGCCGAGAGAACAACACTTACTGAGCATGCAAAATGAGTCAAAGATGACGAAAAGAAGCAATTCAAGAGAACCATGAGAAAGCCATCTTATAAACAAGGGAGAAGTTTCAAGGAAGGAATGGGCAATATGGTCAGATGTCTAAGAGAGATCAAATAACAAAAGTTCTGAAAAGCATCCATTAGACTTGGTGATTACTAGGTCATTTCAGTGATCTTAAAAAGAATTTCAGGGCTGACCCCGTGGCCAAGTGGTTAAATTCCCGTGCTCTGCTTCAGCGGCCCAGGATTTTCCTGGTTTGGATCCTAGGCACAGACCTAGCACCACTCATCAGGCCATGCTGAGACAGCGTCCCACAACTGGAAGGCCCTGCAACTAGAATATACAACTATGTACTGGGGGGGGGGGGGGGGCTTTGGGGAGAAGAAGGGGAAAAAAAAAGAATTTCAATGGCAAAACAGAGGGAAAGGCCAGATGTAGGTTGAGGAACAAATGAGAAATACACACCTGATACCATCTCAAAAAGACACTAACTTCAGGGGCTGGGCTGGTGGCACAGCGGTTAAGTGCGCACGTTCCGCTTCAATGGCCCAGGGTTCCCAGATGTGAGCTCAGGGCCAGTCTTCCTCAGAAAAAAGAGGAGGATTGGCAGCGGATGTTAGCTCAGGGCTAATCTTCCTCAAAAAAAGACACTAACTTCAAAAAGCTGCCGAAATCTCTACCATTCCCCACTGAAAGGTACCAGGGTTCCCGGAGTTAATTCAAAATCTGAGATAGGAATGGATAGGATGAGCCTAGGTACATCTTTTTGGCCAAAAAGGGGAGAGTCTTTCAAGGACTACTGCAGTTAAGCCAAAAAGATACAAGTGCCTAAATATTTTTTTTTTGATGCTAATATAAATGAAATCATTTTCTTGATTTCCTCTCAGGATTGTTCATTGCTAGTGTATAGAAATACTACTAATTTTTGTGTGTTGATTTTTTTATCGTGAACTTTCTGAATTTGCTATTAGCTCTCACAGGGTTTACTGTTTTGGTTTTTTTGGTGAATTTTTCGGGTTTTCTAGATATACAAACATGTCATCTGTAAATAGAGATAGTTTTACTTCTTTCCTTCCAACCTGGATGCCTTGGACTTCCTTCTTGCCTAACTGCTCTGGCTAGAATTTCAAATACTACATTGAGTAAATTTGAGAAAAGAGGGCATCCTCGTCTTATTTCTGATCTTAGGGGGAAAGCTTCCAGTCTTTCACCATTGAATATGATGTTAACTATATGACTTATCATATATAGCGCTTATCATGTTGAGAAACTTCCCCTCTATTCCTAGTGTATTGAGTCCTTTTATAATAAAAGGGTGTTAGATTTCTTCAAATGCTTTTTCTACATCAACTGAGATGATCATGTGGTTTTTTCCTTCATTCTATTAATGTGTGTATTACATTGATTGATACTTCAGAAAAATTTAACCAAGAAGGTGCAAGATTTGTACACCAAGAGACTTGTACAAAACATTGCCGAAAGAAACAAAGACCTAAATAATTGGACAGACATTCCATGTTGACTGATTGGAAGACACAGGATGACAATACTACCCAAGAGATTCAAATTAAATTCAATCCCTATCAAAATCCCAGCGGCATTTTTTGCAGAAATAGAAAAAAAAAAAAAACTATCCTAAACTTCACATGGAATTTTAAGGGACCCCAAATAGCCAAAAAAATCTTGAAAAAAAAAAACAGGGGCTGGCCTCCATGGCGTAGTGGTTAAGTTCGGCACGCTTTACTTCAGCAGCCAGGGTTCACAGGTCTGGATCCCGGGCATGGACCTACATCACTCAGCCATGCTGTGGTGGTGACCCACATAGAGTGGAGGAAGACTAGCACAGATGTTAGCTCATGGCTAATCTGCCTCAGTAGAAAAACAGAAAAAAATTGGAGGATTCATACTTTTCAATTTCAGGCTTCCTACAAAGCCACAGCAATCAAAACAGTGTAGTACTGGTACAAGGAGACACATAGATCAATGGAATAGAACTGAGAGTGCACAAATAAGCACTTAAAATACATACATGGTTGTTATGGACTGAATGTTTGTGTCCCCAAAATTCATATGCTGACGCCTGAAACCTCAATATTATGGTATTTGGAGATGGGACTCTTGGGAGGTAATTAGCATTAGACAAGGTCATGAGAACAGGGCTCTCATGATGGGATTAGTGTCCTTATAAGAGCCACCAAAGAGCTTGCGCCTCTCTCTCTCAACACACACAAAGAAGAAATTATGAAGGCACACAGCAAGATGGTGGCTGCCCATAAGCCAAGAGAAGAGGCCTCAGAACAAGGCCTACCTTGCCAGCACCTTAATCTTAGACTTCCTAGCCTCCAGAAGCGTGAGAAATTTCTGTGGTTTAAGTCACCCAGTCTGTGGTATTTTGTTATGGTAGTCCAAGCTGATTAACACAAAGGTCAAATGATTTTTGACAAGGGTGCCAAGATCATTCAATGGGGAAAGAGGAGACTTCATCGTATGGTGCTGGAAAAACTGGATATCCACATACAAAAGAACAAAATTGTACACTTACCTTATACCATAAATAAAAATTAACTTTAAATGGACTAAAAATCTAAATTAAAGAGCTAAACTATAAAACTCTTAGAAGAAAACATATGGGAAAAACTGAATGATCTGGAATTTGGCAATGGTTTTTAAATATGACAACAAAAGCACAAGCTACAAAAAGAAAACAGGTAAGTTGGATTTCATCAAAATTGAAAACTTTCTTGGATCAAAGGGCACTATCAATAGACTAAAAAGGCAACCCACAGAATGGGCGAAAATGTTTGCAAATCACATATCCGATAAGAGTTTAATATCTAGAATATATAAAGAACTCCTATAACTCAACAACAAACAAACTACCCAATTAAAAAATGGGCAAAAGATTTAAATAGACATTTCTGCAAGGAAGATATACAAATGACCAATAAGCACAAGAAGAAATACTCAACATCATTAGTCAATAGAAAAATACAAACCAAAACCACAACGAGATACCACTTCACACCCACTAGAACAGCTATTATGAAAAAAGAAAAGAAAAGAACAAGTATTGGAGAGGATATGGAGAAATCAGACCCCTTGGGCATTGCCAGTGGGAATGGAAACTGGCACAGCCTCTGTGGATTCCTCAAAAAGATAAACACAGAATTCCCATATGACCCAGCAAATCCATTTCTAGGTATGCCCAAAAGAACTGAAAGTGGGGACTCAAACAGATACTTAAGTTTATAGCACCATTTTTCACAATAGCCAAAAGGCAGAAACAACCCAAGTGTCCATCAACGCATGAATGGATAAACAAATGTATTATATACATACAATAGACTATTATTCAGCCATAAAAACAAATGAAGTTCTGACACATACTACAACATGGATGAACCCTGAAAACATTATGCTAAGCGAAATAAGCCAGACACTAAAGGTCTAATACTGTCTGATTCCACTTATATGAAATATCTAGAATAGGTAAATTCACTGAGGCAGAAAATTGACTGAAGCATACCAGGGGCTGGAGGAACGGGCAACAGTGAGTTATTCCTCATTGTGTACAGAATTTCTGTTTGGGGTGAAAGAGAGAGTGGTAATAGTTGTACAACATTGTTAATCTACTTGACGTCATTGAATTATACACTTTAAATGGTAAACTTTATGTTATGTATATTTTAACACAAAAAGTTTTAGGGTAATTATTCAACTATAAAATAACAATTTTTAAAAAGGATTCAGGTGGTAACCTTAAAGACCCTGTTGTAGGCCGAATTGTGGCCCCTGAAAGTTACGTCCACCGGGAATCTCACAATGAGACCTTTTTGGAATAAACTTATTTGCAGATGTAATTAATGCAAAGATCGTGAGATGAGATCACCCTGGATTAGGGTGGGCTGTAATCCAGTGAAGACTGCCCTTAGAAGAGACAGAAGACAGACAGACAGAGAAGGCTATGTGAAGACAGGGGCAAAAAGTGGAGTTATGCAGTCACGGACCAAGGGACACCTGGGGCCACCAGAGGCTGGAAGAGAGAAAAATTCTTCCCTAGAGCCTTCAGAGAGAGCATGGCCCTGCCCACATGTGGATTTGGGACTTCTAGCCTCCAGAACTGTGAGAGAATAAATTTTTGTTGTTTTAGGCCACCAAGTTGCGGTGATTTGTGTATGGCAAATCAAGAAAACTAATACAGATTTTGGTACATGGAAGTGGCGTGCTGCTGTAAGAAATACCTAAAAATGTGGAAGTAGCTTTGGAAATGGGTAATGGGTAATGGCTGGATAAATTTTGAGAAACATGGTAGAAAAAGGCCAGATTGCCTTGAAGAGACAGTTGGTACCAATATGGGTATTAAAGGCAACTCTGTTGAAGGTTCAGAAGGAAGTGAGTAGCAAAGAGAAAGCTCATATCATCTTAAAAAATACATATACCATGAACAGAATGCTGGGAAAAACATGAATGTTAAGGGCGCTTCTGATAAGATCTCAGAAGAAAATGAAGACTATGTTACTGGGAATTAGAAGGTGATCCTTGCTATAAAATAGCAGAAAACTTGGCTGAATTGTGTTCTGCTGTTGGCTAGAAAGCAAAACTCAGAAGCAATGAACTTGGATATTAGCTAAGGAGATTTCTTAGCAAAGCGTTCAAAGTGCAGCCTTGTTTCTCCTTGCTGCTTAAGTAAAAGCAAAAGGAAAGAGATAAATTGAGGAAGGAACTGTTAAGCAAAAAGGAAACAACTCTTGATGATTTAGGAGGTTCTCAGCCTATCCAGATTGCAAAGGATGCTAAATTCAGGAAATTCACCATTAGAAAAGTGTGCTCTAGAGATACGGCCAAGTGTGTGGCTAGAAAACCATTTGCTGAAGATATTAGATGGGTCACTCATGGATCCAATGAATCATCTCAGCTTAAGTCAGAAATATGGAGTTATCCAGGAAGGATCTGTAAAGAACCCTCTCGTCTAAGTATGTGGGTCCCCTTAATATAGAGAGGAGACTCACAAGGTTTTTGAGCATATTATACCAGTAAGAACACTGCCAGTCTGTACTTAAAGGAACAGAGACTAGACAAAAATGAAAAAAAGCTGTCTGACTTCTGGAACTCTAAGGGCAGGAAAGAGTTAATAAAGCTACCCAGCTGCAAACATGTGCTACCTTTCAAAAAAAAGGAAAATGACTCTGAGGACAGAGCCACAGACACAGAGGCAGAGGCCAGAGAAGCAGGCCCAGGGCAGAGGTTTACAGCACCTCCAAGGACCAAGCCACAGAGGCAGAGGATCAAACCACAGATAACTATTCGCCGGCCTTGAAATCTAATGAAACTTGTCCTGCTAGGTTTTGAACTTGATTGGGACCAGTGATTCATTTTCCTCCTTTCAGAATAGGAATGTCTATCCTATGCCTGTTCCACAACTGTATTGTGGAAGCAGAAAATTTGTTTTCTGGTTTCACAGGTCTACAGATAAAGAGAAATTTTACCCCAGATGAATCATACCCAGACTCACACCCATACCTCACTTAGGTGATTTAGATGGTGAGATTTGGGAGTTTTTGAGCTGCTGATATTTAGATGAGTTTTGGGACTTAAGAGTTCATGCTGTAATTGGTTGACTTTGGGGGATGGTGGGATAAGGTAAACGTATTTTGCACATGGGATGGATGCGAAGTTTTAGGGACGACTTGGTGGACTATAGTGGTTTGAATTGTGGCCCCTAAAAGACATGTCCACTGAGAACCTCTGAATGTGAGCAGAAGGGGTCTTTGAATGTGAGCAGAAGGGGTCTTTGCAGGTGTAATTAAGGTAAGGATCTTGAGATGAGATCATCCTGGATTAGGATGGACCCTAAATCCAATTAAGAGTATCCTTAGAAGAGATAGTAAAGAAGACACAGAGAAGAAGCTCACATAAGGATAGAGGCAGAGACTGGAGTTATGCGGCCACAAATTAAGGAACACCACAAATTAAGGAACACAAATCAATCCACCAGAAGCTGGAAGAGGTAAGGAAGGATTCTTCCCTAGAGACTTCAGAGAGAACAAGGCCTTGATTTAGGACATTTAGCCTCCAGAACTGTGAGAATAAATTCCTCTTGTTTTAAGCCACCAAGCTGGTAGTAATTTGTTATGGCAGCCTTAAGAAACTAATACAGATAGCCAGCGATCAAAAATGTGACAAGTTTAAACAGCAAAAAGAATAGTGACCACAATAAATTTTTAAAAAATCAAATATATTAAAATCCATGAATTCATAATGATATCCTCTCCCAAATTTCACCTTTGGGATTTGCCAAGGCATCAATTCATTCTTCTGAAAACTGCTTAAAAAAACAAAAAAAGGGGCAGGGTAGAGGGATAAACGTTTATTCTGCTTTTCCTGTACAAATGACATTACAGAGTAACCAAATAATTGATGAAAGAATTCTTTATGTAAGAATTCCAGTGAATAAATATAGGAGAAATGATAGAAAACTCTTCTAATGAAATAACAGATCTGGGCAAAAATCATCAGTTGCTGATAAATCTATTAGGTGAAAAGTCAAGAAACTATGATGGTGTGGGGCCGGCCCCGTGGCCGAGCGGTTAAGTTCGCGCGCTCCGCTGTAGGCGGCCCAGTGTTTCGTTGGTTTGAATCCTGGGCGCGGACATGACACTGCTCATCAAGCCACGCTGAGGCAGCGTCCCACATGCCACAACTGGAGGGACCCACAATGAAGAATATACAACTATGTACCGGGGGACTTTGGGGAGAAAAAGGAAAAAATAAAATCTTTAAAAAAAAAAAAAAAGAAAGTATGATGGTGGGATCCCACTGACTAATCTGATCAATTTTAATACCACTAAAAGTGTGACAACCACTTATGTGCCTCCCGGAATGACGCAACAAGAATTCACAGCATAATCTAATAGGGTGACTATACATCCCAATTTGTCCAGGACAGTCCTGGTTTATGGCTACTGTCCCACTGTAATTATTAAACAGCACATCTTTTCATTCTTAAAATTATCTAATTGGAAATAAATTATACAATATTTATGAATTTTTCTTTCCAAAGAAACTGAATCTAAATCTCATAAAGCCCTACCAATTCAAGTTCTCAAGGCTGGCTGCAGACTGAAATCACTTGGGAAATTTTTTAAAATATTGATGCCTAGAATCCACCCCATGAATTCTGATTTAATTGATCTGTGACCTCAGAATCGACATTTAAAAGTTCTCCGGGTAATTCTAAAGTTTGAGCCAAAGTTGAGAACCACTCCTCTATATCTAACACTAACTTGTGGGAAATATGAAGGGTAACTGAACATGTTAAACACAAGTATTTCACCAGCCAAATCCAGAATGTGGGAAGTCCTCCTGGACAAGTGACCTAGTTATTTCAACAAACAGCATGGGCAAAAGTACAGGGGGTATAGGATAGGGAGGGAGATGGTTAAAGAGAAACTTAGACACACAAACCAAATGAAATGGCAAACCTTACTTGGATAGCGACTTAAAGAAATCAACTATAAAAGGATACTTAAAGAATCAGAGAAATCGGAACACAGACTGGATTAAGGAACTCTTAATTTTGTTAGGTCTAACAGTACTGTAGTTGTATTTTTTAAAACTTCTTATCTCTTAGAAATACATACAGAAGTATTTATAGGTTAAATGATGTGATGCCTGAAATTTCTTTGAAATTATTTCAAACACAAAGAAAAGAAGGAAGGAAGGAAGGAAGAAGTTAGACGAGATAGGGATGGCAAAATGTTGATAACTGTTTAGTTGTCAAAGCTGGGTAACAGGGGCCGGCCCGTGGCCGAGAGGTTACGTTCGCGCTCTGCTTCGGCGGCCCAGGGTTTCACCAGTTCAGATCCTGGGCACAGACATGGCACCGCTCGTCAGGCATGCTGGGGCGGCATCCTACATGCCACAACTATAAGGACCCACAACTAAAAATGTACAGCTGTGTACTGGGGGGCTTTGGGGAGAAAAAGCAAAAATAAAATCTTTAAAAAAAAAAAGCTATGCAATAATAACACGGGGTTTCACTGTACCAATCTATACTTTATATTCTATATTGATATGGAATTATGAAACATAGAAAGTTTTTTATTTTTGCCTACAAACACATAGGCATGAAATATATGCGAGTGCATATATATATATAAAAAACATTTAAATATATAAGACAACATGTCAGGAGATGTAAAGAAAGATGAACTCATATGATCCCTGACCTCAAAGAGCTTACAGCACACAGTAGTCTATATGTTGGACAGAAAAGGTTTGCTCAGGTACTATCTTTGGTCAAAGGCAGGAAAGCAGCTAGCTCAAGCTCTGGGAGGCCAGAAAGAAGGTAAGAATGCAATTAAAATAACATTATAAGTATTCTCTAAGTATAAGAAAGTAGACGTGGGAGCGGGCCCCGTGGCACAGCAGTTAAGTTCTCATGTTTCCCTTCAGTGGCCTGGGGTTCGCCAGTTCGGATCCTGGGTGCGGACCTACACACTGCTTGTCGAGCTACATAAAGTAGAGGAAGATGGGCGCAGATGTTAGCTCAGGGCCAATCTTCCTGAGCAAAAAGAGGAAGATTGGCGGCAGATGTTAGCTCAGGGCTAGGGCTAATCTTCCTCAAAAAAAAAAAAAAGAAAGAAAGAAAGGTGATGTGGATGTTATCATCCCAATATTACTAAATACCAGAGATTGTACCATAACCTGACTTTGAAAAGCTCATGCTCTATTAGATTGAGCCATATGAAAATGCATTTTTGTAGGTCAAATGGTCTAATATCAGCAATTCCATACAGTTCAACCTAATACTATGCCATAATGCCTTCCTTTCTCTCCTTTGCTAAGACAATTACATAGTTAACATAGTAATATAATCAGAATATTTAAAAGAAACGTCAATCATCTTTAAAGAGCAGCTGGTTTCCTAAGATAGAACTCAAAAATATCTTCTAAATAGCCACAGAAATGGCAATTTTACATTTATCTACTTATATTTTCTTTAGTAAATAAAGAAATCACTCCATTTCAAAGGAAACACAAACTTTACCTTTAAATCATAGCTTTAAAATATTTAGTGTATATTTTCTTAAAAATAAACCTATGAGTTGCAAAGATATGTTTTAAGGTTATCTCAAACAAGAATGTATTTCTTAGGCAAAAAGTTAATTTGATGCTACCTGAGAAGTAATTTACATCAGTTTGATTGAAATGCAATCCAATTTATTTTAACAACCAAAAACTCCAGATAATGAATTCTGAACCTATACTGTTATTATATATAATATAGTTATATATAATTAATGTATATATTATTATATATTATAATTAATTCTAACCTATACTATTTATCAAACAGTACATTTCAAATGGTACTTATCCTGGTTTAATCTATTATATTATGACCTTGAGCAAACCTCTCTGTACCTCAGTTTCCTCATTTATAAAATGGGGCAGTAATAGTGACTACAACTTACAGAATTGAGGATTAAAAGATATATTACATATAAGGGGCTGGCCCCGTGGCAGAGCGGTTAAGTTCACGCGCTCCGCTGCAGGCGGCCCAGTGTTTCGTTGGTTCGAATCCTGGGTGCAGACATGGCACTGCTCATCAAACCACGCTGAGGCAGCGTCCCACATGCCACAACTAGAAGGACCCACAACGAAGAATATACAACTATGTACCGGGGGGCTTTGGGGAGAAAAAGGAAAAAATAAAATCTTAAAAAAAAAAAAAAGATATATTACATATAAGATATTCAGAATAATGACTGGAGTTTAAACGTTTATAAATACCAAGTATTACCATTATTTAGAGAAGTCTCTGCTAGTTACAAGACGGGCACTGTGAAACAAGTTGGGATCACTGTCAACACTACAATGGTCTCTTCCAATGCTCGCTATTTATACGAAGGGCCAATGCATTCTTAAAGCAGATGATTTACATTGTGTACACATGAACTGCAAGTATTTTTAATGATATGTACCACCATGCTTTTAAGTAACACATTTAGCAAAAAGACAAAAGATTAAAAGTTCATTAAGGAATTAAGAGGGATCAACCTTTTGCAATTATTTTATTATAAAATATTAAAATAACAGAAATCCAAAACAAAACTTGTCCATAAGCCCATCACACAATAAAATCAATGTTTTCATTTGTTCACGTTATTTTCTATTTCTTGTCTACACGTATGTTCAATTTTTACACACTTACAATAACAATATAGATAACATTTTATAGTCTATATTTTCACTTAGCTTTATACCATATTTTTCCATTTTGCAAAAGTTTTCTCCTTTATTTTCCCTTTCCTTTCTCATTTGCTGAAGGTAATCAACAATAACAGCCTTATACGTATCCTTCACAATTTTCTCCAAGCTCATAAATATATAAGTATAGACACATAAATGGGGAGGGGAGAGAAAGGTCAGTTTGTTTTTACAAAAATGGAAGCATACTCCTTATACATTTGCTTTCTCTTTCTTTAAGCATAACAAACATACACCTCAAATTTAATATACAGACAAGTTTAAGTATGAAAATAGATACAACTTACTAAACCAGGTAATAACACATACATTTACAAAAGTTATTATTTTGTACGTAAACTTTGAAAAGATACAGGGATTTCACACAAAAAAATTTCCACCAGATCTAGTCATGCTTCATAAGTTTATTATAATAGCCATGCATAAAATAATTCCACTACTTACAATAAGCCTACCTAATGAATTTTAAAACTTATTTTAGAAAATAATTTTACAATCTTAAAAAAATGCATAAATACTATCTCAAAAATATCCTTACTTTAAAGAAAGAGAAAGTGTGTGTGTGTGTGTGTGTCTCTATAATAATGGCCTTCCTACAAACTTGGATCTTTCTATAGCAGAAATGATAGATGGATATAGTGCTGACCTACCTGCATACGCAGCTTCCCCATGCCCACAAATTGAGAGACTGGCATTCAGATATAGTCTGAATACAATCAAATCATTCTTATCTAATTAATACGTATTGTTCTAATTGCCCACAAGCATGAACAGAAGACACCAGGAAGGCCTGCAGAGAATTTAGAGTTGTTAACCCAATGGTCTTAAAATACACTCTCCCATCTAACCATAATCCAGAACAATCAGAAGATCCCTAAATCTGGATCCATAGGAGAGAACTTTGGGTATACAGGATGATAGGAAAAGTTTATACAAGCTCCTAAAATTACAAAGCAGATTAACTTGGTACTCAAGCCACAGAGCCTCTATTATAACAGGTAAACTTTTCTTTTCAAAAATCAGTATGTCCTTTGAGTTCCTCTTATGTGGAGGTCATAAGTATTGGAGATGCAAAAAGTACTAAAAAGGACCCTACCCTAAAGGAGCTCACAATTTAGCAGGAGAGCCAAAATACATCATCGTAAACAATCATAAACTCCATAGCACAATGCCTAGAATACAGTCAACTAGCATAGGTCCCCAATGATATTTTATAACTTATGATTATGAAGGTCAAAAGCAGTAAGCATCATAAATACAATACTATGGCATCACTTTCAGATTAAACAGCCTAAACTTATTACCTAGGTCTATGTAGTTTGACTGTCTCAAGGCAAACAGTCAAATTATTCAAAAAGATACTGTACTTCTGAACACAGTCCCCACTAATCTGCTTGGAGTATACATATGGCATTCACGTGGAATTTAGCACATACACACACACACAAAACGAGAAATGAAAAAAGCACATGTACCACGTGTACCATTCAGGACTAGCCTACTCAACATTCTAACCAAATATCAAAACCAAAATGGATTATGTAGCCCAAAAGATACTGAAAGCAACCTTCCGCCACAATTAACCTGGTAAAATAACAGGGAAAACCTGTACAAGTGCTGTGTGTATGACATGTTGTTAAAAAATAAAGCTTAGATTGCTACCAGTGTGGCACCTTTTTAAATCTATCAGAAGAGAAAGAAGTATTTAAAATCTAGTTGAATTTGTTACCAAAGGGCATAGATGTTTTCTAGAACATTCTATCGTATAAGGTGAATGACAACAGCATTCAGAGATCTCCTTGAAGGAACATTACACACCTAAAGTAATTTACCCTATATATTTTCATTGGTGGACCACATGCCATCTGCCTTTACTGAAGCATAATGAGGATCCAGTTTAAAACTGACAGCTCAAAGGACAATTTAAAATTTCAAAACACGTGCATTCCACACCCAATATTTATACTAAATGAAACATTCAGACATACTATCATACATTTTAACTTGTCCAATAACTAATTATTATACAAGAAATATCTAAAATTTTATAAACCTGAGACTATCAACATTAAATTTTAATTGCTCAAAACCCACAACGAAATGCATTAAAATAACTGATAAATGGATAAAGGGATAGACATGATAAATATGTGATGAAATAAATATAGTCAAACGTTATTGGTAGAATCTAGGTAGTGGGTATATGAATGCTCCGGGCAAATTTTTTCAATTTTGCTGTGTAGTTGAAAATATTTTCCTAATAAATTGTTGAAAAAATACTATTTGACACTTCTTTGCTTATTTATAATTTAAACTTTTAAGAAGAGAAATAAATTAAAGAAACTCCCATGTGGCATCCAACACCAGCACGTAGCTGGGACAAACCTTGACTCAAATCCCAGCTCAACCTCCTAACTAGGTATCTGATCTTAAGTAAATTACGTAACCCCTTTACGCCTTCATTTCCTCATCTGCAAAATGGGTTTTTTTATAATGTTAACCTAAGGTTAAATTCTTCTTGTAAAGCACAGTGCCAGGCACATGGTAAGCACTCACAATGTTAGCTATAACATCATTATGAGATTGCTAATTTTACGCTAAATCCAAAGAGCTTTCTCAATAAAGATTTAGTAGTAATTTTTTACGGGGTTGGCTTCACAGTAACGTGATCATTTTGAGACGATTCCCAAAAGGAAGATTCCTGATAGGAAAACTTACTGCTTAACGGGCTAGAAGGAGAGGAAGTAAAAGAAAATTCTGAAAAATATTGCTCAATCAATAGTACGGTATTGTTCTCCATCTGAAAAAAAACCATTCTGAGTTAAATAAGAAAAGTTTCAAGACGAACTTTAAAAGGCACTCAACAACTCCTATTAGAAGAACTGGCTTCACCTCTGCAGGTTGGTTGGGTACATCCTTGTTATGACAAAACTTGTCACACTCTTCCACGTTCTTAATTGCTGGTAAAGAGTCTAGACTAGAACATGACATTTATAGTTGCCAAAATCTTTCTCCTAAATCAGGACATGCCAACGACCCCACTTCTCCACAGGTAAGAGCACCACCTCCACCTCGGTTTTGATAACGGTTATGGGGGGAGGGGAAAGGAGGCAGGGACGTGAATTCGCGATGGTGTACCCTCCCGGTTATTCCTCCCGAGACCCCCTCCACGACTTATTCCCGCCACCGCCACCACCACCCCCACCTGACCTCTCCCCAGTTCAAACTTCCAGACTCTGATTTCCTAAAGATGCACTTAAGAATCTGACACCTTCCCTCCCCTGTCCCAGATAACCCACCCCCAGTGCTGGAAAAATTTTTTTAAAAAGCAAACAACAGCCCCCGCCCCTCCCCCTCCCAACCAGGAGCAAATCTTTGTCCCACCTGCCGAAGGACCACTCTCCAGCACGCTCCAGACTCAAGGTGGCCTCGGTCCTGCCCGCAGCCTCTCCCCAGCCGGGCCCCGGCGACTCCTCCACGAGCCTGCGCTCGGCCCACTCCCGGCCCCGGGACGCGGCCCCCGCCCCGCCCCCCGCCGCCGGCCGCCCGCCCGCCGCCCGCCGCCCGAGTTCTGCCTCACCTCACCTACCCTCTTTCGGGGGCCGGACTCCACCTCTCTCTCCGCCATGTTGGGCCCCGCTCGGAACCGCTGCGGCTCCCGGCGCAGTGGCGGCGGAACCTCTCGCCCCCCGGCCCCCGCCCACACTGCAGGCACGGCCGCCTCGCGGCAGCCTCCCAGAACCCGGCCGGGCCGGCGCGGAGAGTGGGGAGGGGGCGGATGCCGCGCGCCGGGCCGGAGAGCTCGAGATCCCACGGGTGCGCGCGTGGGCGGGAGGGCCTGCCCGGGCGAGGGGGGCCGGGACTCGGGGGGTTAATGGCCTCCAAGGGGCCCCGTGAGTAGGATTATTTTCTCTCAGAGAAATTCCTCCGCCTGCGGTTTCTTAAAGGGATCACCAAACCAGCCCCTTGCGCGCGCCCCTGATGCGCAGGCGCACCTTAAGCCCCTCCCCCCTTTCCCACCAAGCCCCCGGTCCTGAGCGTGCGCGGTGAGTGGCCCAGGGTAGGCCAAATCCTGCAAGTCTCTTTGCTGCCAGCAGCTGCTCCCACCACTCAACTATGGCCGCTGCCTTAAAGGGACCATGACGCAGTCATGAAGGAGGAATGAAAGAAATTAGTGAAAAGGCTATCTGGAGAATTGGGTGGAACGTCAGTGAGGGGTCCAGATCACCGTCTTACACCTGACTGCTGAGATACCATTGTAAATGATAAATGATGGTGAGCTGAAGTTCTCAGTGGACCTCTGAACATGAAGAATCCCAGCCAATGAGGGAGCAAGCCAGTCATCTCAAGGAGACCCAGCATTCCTGTCTTTAGACAGCCTGATCCGAAGCCCAGGGTGTAGAATATTAAGAGCCAACTCTAATAGCCTAACCTCAAAATCAGATCCTTTGGTGATTTGGAAGACTGAACCAACAACTGGAGATAATTTCCTCAATGTAATTTGTCATTAGAATATCTAAATCGAGAAGGATCTTAGGAACCATCTACTCCAGTGCTCCCAATGGTAAAATTGCAGCCTGGTCAACGGAGGTAATTTGCCCCAAGGCGCCTAGAGACTGGTGTGAAATTACAATCAAGATTTGAGTCACAGCTCTCCAGACTTTCAATGCACCCAGCTGTCTTCAAATCAAGAGATAAATTTGTTTTAATCTAGAAGATTAAACATGAAAGTTCCATAATATTTCAAGAATATGGTAATCCTCCTCTGAAGATGTGTGATGATTTGCAAACATTGTGTGTCTCCTCCATTAAAGGACTTCAAGAGTCTAATTTAAAGATGAGCATCTTATTCTCTAAGCAGAAAACTGGGAAGTAGATTTGGGTCTATCTTGCCCTGAAACCAAAGCTGAGGATGGCTGAAAAGAATGGAGACTTGATTCATTCCTTAGTCTATTCCAGTCCCCCAGCTTAGGTAGACAAAAATTGCCCTAATGGAGTTTGTAATGATAGCTTAGGGGCAATCAGATAAGACGTCTAAGTAAAAATACAAAGAAGTTGCTTTCTGAAAGGTCATTCCCCATGGCAAGAAACATTCAAATGCAAATAAGCAACTCTTTAAATCACAGGATAATGAGATGTAGCTTCCGTGTGTCACTTTTTGAGTGTCACTTAGAAGCCATTTTGAAACTGAGAAGTTTCCAAATCCATCACATTTTGCTGAAAACTCTGTGATATTGCTGGAAGTTTCCATGCTGGTCCTTGCTTAGGCTTCTTCATCTTTAATTTCACTTCTGGTTAGGAAATAGGAGAGAAGGACAAAAAAAAGTGTATATTTCAGCCAGAATTTTAAAAACATGTCAGACCCTTTACTTCCGTGTTCAGGACAACAAGGAAATAAGAAAATAGCCAAGAAAATATAGTTTCATGGAATGTGAGTACATGAATGGTCTGGTAGTTTCCACTTGTTTTATTGAAAGTGGAATACTCTCTTGTAATAAAGTCTGGTGGCTTAAAACAGGGTTGTGAAATCTGAAATCAAAATGGGGAACCCATAAGCCTGCTCACCCAGCCTCCCTCTTGCCCTGTCTCTTCTCCTTCTTTCATGCCCCCTCCCACCATTAGAGAAATGTCACGTTTTCCAGAATGCAGTTTAAAGCCATTGATTTCATCCAACTCCACATTTTAAAGATGGAGCCACTGAGGCCCAAAAAGAAGATGTGTCTGGCTTGAAATGACACAAAGGATTAGTAACAGCATCAGGACTGGAACAGGCATCTTGACCCCCAGCCTAGAGCTGTCTCCTCTATCAGACTGTTTCTAGAGGCATTGGGAATGTGTTTTGTCTTGAATGACAGGCAGGAATTGTGCATTCCAGAAAATATACAAGCATACCCATGAATGTTCAGTGCAGTCATCCATATGGGGGAAGGAGAAAAGAGAAAACCAACACTGAGTGAGCCCTGCAAGGTTAATCATATTATCGTAATGTTACAGAGGGATTTATAGAGGTAAATGACCAGTCCAAGGTCATTCAGCAGAGAAGCCAAGCCAGAATTTAAAGTCTTTTTCTGGCTTATTCAAATAATATCATAAACTGGAGGTTGCAAATTGGTGGCCTTGCAGAGAAATCTTTCCCACAGACATGTATTTGGTTTGCACCATGTGTAGCTATGCAATCTTGGTCAAGTTAGTTGCTCTGTGCGCTAGTTTCCTCATCTGTAAAATGGATTGTTGGGAGAATTAGTTAATACTGTGCTACTTTTTGTTCCCAGCCAGTGAGAGCTTCACAGCTACTTACCCCTGTATTCCAGCCAGTTCTCTTGGGTACCTTCCTTATGTGGGAACTTGTGGATACATTCTGTATCACCGCTCACTTGCAGAGCTCCTTGCAAGACCCCATATCTAATTTTGTATATAGAATTTTGTGTTCTATTTCCTTAAAAACTCCTCCCTGCCTTCATCACATAAACTCCAAGACCCACAAAACTTGGATTCACCCCTAGCTAAAAGGCACTCTGAGGGACTAGATGCAGGCCTTCTCTCTCTTCCCAGCTACACTGGGCCATCATTTTTACTCATATGTGGCTGTTGGCTTGTTGGTGTGGGCATAGTCTGTAAGTCATCTCTACTTGGAATTCCAAAGAGAAGCAAAGCGGGAAGGCTTTCTGTTTTGAAGAGCTGGGGAGGGAAGACAGAGTCATGTGTCTCTCAATCACTGCTCCTCTTATATCTCTCTTCCTTCTCCCCTCTACACCTAAATTAAGAGTCAGGCTTTTCTTTTACTTCCCTATGTTACAGCTTCATGGCTTAGCTGTCTTAGATGGAAGCAGCATCTCCTCTGCAGTATGGGAAGATTCTATGAGATTCTTACTGCGTGCTGAACTTCATAGGTTAAATGGAATTAAGGAAATTTAACAAATTCTTTTTCTCTCCACTAAGCCTATTCTACTCTCTCCTAATCAGGAAAATAAGTCTCAGAGCTGCACTTCAGACAAGAGTCTATAATGGAACACGGCTTAAAGAAAATTAAAATGAGTCAGCTTGATATTTGCAAAATATTACACCATTATATTCTACTTTTTTTTAGAGAAGTCAGAAATTTGGATTGCTACGTGAAATATCCCATTTTAAATGTTGGCTTATAATTTAAAATTTTTTAAATATACAAAGTAATACACTCTTATGGTGCTAGGAACCAAAAGTGTTCTGAGAGATTTAGAGATAAGTAACAGCTAGACCTCAGGAAGAGCTGTGGTTTGCCTCTAGGCTTTTAGCAAACTTAGGGAGGCCAAGCTACAAGATACACCACTTGCTGACCAACAGGTTGCTGGGTGTCCAGAGAAGTGAGAGAATAGTGCAAGCACACCAAATGGATCCAAGTTCTCAGGCTTCCTCAGCACCACGATGCCTCATACGCGCAGATGCCATCCTAGGGACACGCACAGAGGTGGAGAGCAGCTATATGAAAGACTTGGCATTTCTTCCCAAAAGAGGTTATTACCTAAAGGAGTTCTATCCATTAGATTCAAATATGTTTTAAACAAAACTGGACATTTAGATATATTAGGTAAATTCTGAGACTGTTAAGAAGAAAGTAAAACAGGGTGCTAGGATAAAAAGTGACTGGAGTTGGGCTACTTTAGATATAGTAGTCTGAGAATATCTTTCTGAGGAGGTGACATTTGAGCTGAAACTTAAATAATGAGCAGGAGCTGTCCGCGCACAAATGTCTGGGCGGAGCATTCCAGGCAGAGGGATCAGCAAGTGTACGTCCTGCAGCAGGAACAAACTTGAAGTGTTTGAGAACAGCAAGGTGCCAATATTACTAGAACTGAGTGAAAGAGGGGCAGGAGATGAAGTCAGAGAAGTAGAGGCCATGGTAAGGATTTTCTATTTTATTCTGTGTATGAGGGAAAGCCACTGGAAAAATTTTTCAAAAAGAGTTCTGTGAACCCTGCACATACTGTGTGCAGAACGGACCATAATGGAGCAAGAGTGGAATAAGAGGCTTTGCAGTAGTTCGAGTGAGAGATGGCAGTGGTTTCATCTAGGATGTTGGTAGTAGAAATGGTGAAAAGTAGTTGAATTTAGGATATGTTTTGGAGCTTTAGCCAAACATATAAATTCATTGCTGCTGATGAATTGGATCCTGTGAGTGAAAGAAAAAGATGATTTAGCGATGACCCTCGGCTTTTCAGCTGGGACAACTAGATTAATGGCGCTGCTCTTTATTTGAAATGGAGAAGAGTAGAGCAGGTTTGAAGCAGTGGGGCAAAGAAGGAAGCAAGACTAATGTCTTGGACCTGAGATGCCTCTTAGACGTCCAAGTGGAAATGTCAAATGAGCAGGTGGACATTAGAGTCTGAAGCTCAGGAGAGATAACAGGGCTAGAGATAGCAATGTGAGAGTCATCAGTGTAAGCCATAAGGCTGGATAGGATTACCCAGAGAGTAGAAATTAAACTGACCCCTGAAGCACTCCAACATTTATAACTCAGGAAGAGAAAGAGAAGCAGTAAAGTAGCAGGAAAACCAGGAAAGAGTGTGGTCTCAGAAGCCAAGTAAAGAGTGTTTTGGGGCCGGCTCAGTGGCGTAGTGGTTAAGTTTGTGTGCTCTGCTTCAGCGGCCCGGGATTCACAAGTTCATATCCCAGGCATGGACCTGCACACGGCTCATCACGCCATGCTATGGCGGCATCCCATGTACAAAACAGAAGAAGATTTGTACGGATGCTAGCTCAACGACAGCCTTCCTCAAGCAAAAAATAGGAGGATTGACAACAGATGTTAGCTCAGGACCAATCTTCCTCACCAAAAAAAAAACGCGTGTTCCGAGAGAGGATTGATTGTCAATTTGTTAAATGTCGTGGAGAGGATAAGTAAGATGAGGCCCAAGAATTGACTATAGAATTGGAAAGTCATTGGTGATCTGGAGCAGAGCCATTTCAGGGGATTGGTATAGACAGAAGCATGCTTGGACTGGGCTAAAGAGAGAACAGGAGGTGAAGAATAGGAGATAAAGAAGACAGTAGGTATAGGCAATTGTCTCAAGAACTTTTGCTATAATGGTCAGAGAAATAGGGTGGTAGATGGAGGGGAATGTGGGTTAAGGCAGTTTTCTTTTTTTTAAGATGGGAGTCATTGAAACATTAAAAATAGTAAAGCATTGGGGCTGGCCCCATGGCTGAGTGGTTAAGTTCACACACTCCGCTGCAGGCGGCCCAGTGTTTCGTTGGTTTGAATCCTCGGCGCGGACATGGCACTGCTCATCAAACCACGCTGAGGCAGCGTCCCACGTGCCACAACTAGAAGGACCCACAACGAAGAATATACGACTATGTACTGAGGGGCTTTGGGGAGAAAAAGGAAAAAATAAAATCTTTAAAAAAAAAATAGTAAAGCATCACCAAATACATTGGAAAAGTGGAATGGACAACACAGCATCAAAGACCTTTGCTTCCAAGCCTGCACAAAGTATGGAAATGAGGCTGAGAGAACAGATACAGGCCAGGAAGTGGATAACGGGGTGGGTCAAAAGAGGAAATCATGCATCCTGGGGTCAAGCCAACTTTAGAAGCCGGTGGTCCATCCAGCATTTAATCCCTGGGGAATGCGTTCTGTAGAGTTGTCGTGGTTACTGGTGTCTTTCTGTGAAGGAAGGTAAGTATCATTGTGCTGCTTCTTCTGTGAAGCTTGTTCTTCAGGGTCTAGAGGTTGAAGTAAAATTCAGGACTAACAACGATGTATTAAAGGTGAGCATACTTCATGCTGAGGAGTTAGATAATTTTGAAGTTTCACGGTGAAAAGGTCAAGGACATAACCTGGAAAGTGACAGTAATTGTAAGCCAACTGAATAAACATGAGATATTTTTATTTCCTAATATAGTAAGAATATTGTTTTCAATGATACAGAAATTATTTTTCAAAAGTAAAATTGTAAAAGTTTATATTTAAAAATCACCTCCCGGGCCAGCCCAGTGGCACAGCAGTTAAGTGCGCACATTCCGCTTTGGAGGCCCAGGGTTCACTCGTTCGGATCCTGGGTGCGGACATGGCACCTCTTGTTAAGCCATGCTGTGGCAGGCATCCCACATATAATGTAGAGGAAGATGGGCATGGATGTGAGCTTAGGGCCAGCCTTCCTCAGCAAAAAGAGGAGGATTGGCGGCAGTTAGCTCAGGGCTAATCTTCCTTGAAAAATAAAAAAAATTTTTAAAATTAAAATAAAATAAAATAAAAATCACCTCCCCCCAGAAAGAATATATATTTGCTTGAATATGCATTTTAAAAATCTGGAAAGATATGCAGAAAATGGACAGTAGTTACCTATTTGGGGCCAGATCAAGGAAGATACGGGAGGAATAATCTTCATTCTATAGCTTTTTAAAATTTTGAATTATGTAAGTGTATTACTTTTTTAAAAAATTAATCTTAAATTCCCTCAAAATCCTGATTAAAATAATAGAGCTAAAATAAATGAGAAAATAATGGTATAATAAACAAAAAAAATCCAGCATATTTTAAATAGGTTTGGAACAAACATTCTTTCTCATGCTTTTCATATGAAAAGCAATTTTTTACTTACAAGATAGTTTCACATGCATTATTCACCTTTCCTGTTAGGTAGAGAACATTTTGTCCACATTATTCTAAGGAGAGGAAGTACTCTCAGAGTTTAAGTAACCAGCCCAAGGCCACATAGCAGAGGAGTTTGAGAGACATCTCTGCTGTCTGATGCCACATGTAGATGATTTCACACTGGGATGTAGTGCAGAGTGGGGAGAAAACAGAGAGGAGGTTAGATACTCCAGAACACGGGTTCCAAATGCAAATACATACAGTGGGTAGTAGGTAGCATAAATGCATAAAAGGAGCCAAGTAGAATAGTGGAAAGCTCACGGCCACTCAAAAGCAGAGACAGCCACTACTCACTCTAGGAGATTCTAGCCATGAGGGGATGCCGGCTCAGAGTTTCCAGATACTAAAATTATAAACTCAGAAATTGGATTCTTATTTGAAATTTCTCAAGGTTTAAAAATTTTTCAATGTGGCAAAACACACATAACAAAAATTTTACCATCTTAAACACTTTTTTTTCCTTTTTCTCCCCATAGCCCCCCAGTACATAGTTGTATATTCTTCGTTGTGGGTCCTTCTAGTTGTGGCATGTGGGATGCTGCCTCAGCGTGGCTTGATGAGCAGTGCCATGTCTGCGCCCAGGATTCGAACCAACGAAACACTGGGCCACCTGCAGCGGAGCGCGTGAACTTAACCACTGGGCCATGGGGACAGCCCCAACATTTTTAAGTGTACAATTCAGTAGTGTTAAGTATATTCATCTTGTTGTACACCCAATCTCCAGAACTTTTCCATCTTGCAAAATTCTATACCCATTAAACAAAAGCTCTCCATTTCCTCCTCTCCAGAACCTGGCAACCACCATTCTACTTTCTGTTTCTGTGAATTGAACTACTTTAGATACCTTGTATAGGTGGAAACATATAATATTTCTCTTTGTGTCACTGGTCTATTTCACTTAGCTTTATATCCTCAAGGTTCATCCATGTTATGGCATGTGTCAGAATTTTCTTCCTTTTTAAGACTGAATAATATTCCACTGTATATATATACCACATTCTGTTTATCCATTCATCCACTGATGGACACTTGGGTTGCTTCCAACTTTCGATTGTTAATAATGCTGCTATGAATATAGATGTACAAATATCTCTTTGAGACTCTGCTTTAAATCTTTTGGATATATACCGAGAACTCAATTTTTAAAAACAGCTTTGCTTATATATAAGTTACATATCATATGATTCACCCATTTAAAATGTACAATTCAATGGATTTTACTATATTCACAGATATGTGCAACCATCACCACACTTTCAGAGCATTTACATTATTTCAAAAGATACCCTTTAACTATCACTCTCCTATCTGCCCTTCCAGCTCCCCACCTCAGCCCCAAGCAACTACTAATCTACTTTCTGCATCTACAGATTTCCCTATTGTGGACATTTCATATGAATAGAATCACATAATACGTAGTCTTTATGAATGGCTTCTTTCATTTAGCATACTGTTTTCAAGGTTCATCTATGTTATAACATGTATCAGTACTTCACTCCTCTTTATGGCTGAATAGTATTCCTTTATGTGGATATACCATGAAATTTCCAGATATTTGAGTGCTGTCAATTAAGCCAAATAGTTTTAAACTTTCCACATATACCAACAAGAAGCACCTGCAAAGCCCCCAGTTTGCAACATCTCCATTAGCTTCGAATAAATATCACCTAACAGAATTGTAAAGTAAAGAATAACAAACAGCAAGAAGGGAAGGCTTACAGGAAAATTTTGAGAGAAAAAACATTGAAAACACAGAGAGGCACATACCTGGCAGGTCAACACAATCCACCCTTTTTGTAGCCTCATCTGAACAGCAGGGGCAGCCTGGAGACACAGCAGACTCCAACTCCTGGGATGGAAAAGAGAAAATTGTATGGAAAAGAGCACTTATTTTCTCCCAGGCACTGGACGTCTGTCCTCCTCAATTACAAATGCTCTGATCTTGGACAGCTGCATGCAAGATCGAACATAAAGTGGGTACTTCCAAGAGTGAGGCAAATAGGCAAATTTTATGCAGTCTGTGAAAACCTTAACTAAAGCAGATTGAAAGAGTTTCTGGGCATGCTGGCTTCTGCATGGAAGTTCATGCCATCCGGAAATACTCAATAGGCCCAGAGAACTAGGACTTTTATCTTTTTCCTCTATTTCTAACCAGGTGCCCACAGCCAAGCCCTATGGAACAATAATGTAATGGTTAATTTTATGTATTAACTTGGTGAGACCATGAGGCTCAGATATTTGGTCAAAACCTTATTCTGGATATTTCTGGGAGAGTGTTTTTTGGATGATATTAACACAAATCAGTGGACTATGAGTAAGCAGATTGCCCTCCATAATTTGGGTGGGCCTCATCCAATCAGTTGAAGGCCTCAATAAAACAAAGACTGACACCCTCTCACCCCCAGAAGCAAGAAGGAATTTTACCAGTTGACACCCTGGAGACTTGAACTGCAACATTGACTCTTCCTTGGGTCTCCAGCCTACCAACCCACCCTGCAGATTTTGGACTTGCCAGCCTCCGTTATTGTGTGAGCCAATTTCTTAAAATAAAACTCTTTCTCTATATCTACACATCCTATTGTTTCTATTTCTCTGGAGAACCCTGACTAATACAGGTAATGAGCAGGCAGTGATTACTTTTCCAAAGGAAGGAAGAGGCACTATCATTTTTGAACATCCACTGTGTGCCAAACACTATTTTTCCTAATTGCTGATAACTGGCAGATTTTCTTCTTATTATAAAGGCAATAACATATTCCTTAAAGAAAATTTAAAGCACTCACAAGCAGAAAAGGAAGGAAATTAAAAGCCAATACATCACCATTGCCCAAAGTAGATGATCATTGGCGAATTTTTTGTTACTTTTTATATCTTTCACATTTATCTCCTGATTTTTTCACTTAATGTAACATACACACATTACCGTGCTGATAAAGATTAAGTTACAGCATTTTTGATGGCTTCATATATTCTGGTGTGTGGCTCTACCATATATTTTGTTAACCAGTCTCCTTTTATGCGACGTTTAGGTGGTTTCCAGTTGTTTGCTCTTAGAAGCAATGTTACAGTAAACATCCTTTTACACACAGCTTTGTGAACATCTTAAATATTTCCTTAGGATAAATTCCTAGATGTAGAATTGCTGAGTGAAAGGTTATGGCTTTTGATGCATGCTGCCAGATTGCCTTCCAGAAAGATATCAATTACACTTTCACCAGCAGTGTCTGCTTACCGCAAGCTTCCATCCTACGTACTACGTTTTTTAAAAATAATAAAATATAACTTGCATACCGAAAAGTACTCAAATTACAAGTATATAGCTCAACGGATTTTTTAAATTGTGGTGAGATACATATAATATAAAATTTACCATCTTACCATTTTTAAGTGTACAATTCGTTGACATTAAGTACATTCACATTGTTCTGCATCCATCACCACCATCCAATTCAGGAATTCTTTTTATCTTGCAAAACTGAAACTCTGTACCAAGTAAACAGTAACACTCTATTGCTTGATGAATTTTTAAGACATCAAACCAGCTCCCAGGGGCCAGCCTGGTGGCACAGCAGTTAAGTTTATGCGCTCTGCTTCGGTGGCCTGGGGTTCACTGGCTCGAATCCTGGGTGCAGACCTATGCACCGTTTTATCAAGCCATGCTGTGGCAGGCATCCCATGTATAAAGTACAGGAAGATGGGCATAGATGTTAGCTCAGAGCTAATCTTCCTCAAAAATAAATAAATAAATAAATATTTTTTTTAAAAAAACCAGCTCCCAGATCAATAAATGAAGCTCCCTGAAGCCCCCTTAGCATCTCCTTCTAGTAACTAAACCAACACACAATAGGGTGACTTCGACTTCCAGCTAGGTTCTGTTTCCAATAATGCCAATTTGATAAAATAATGGTATCTTACCATTAACTTAATTTCTTTGAATTATTTAAGAAGACTGAATTCTTTAAAATATGACTTTTGACTATTTGCATTCTTTCTTTAGGAATTGGTATCACATTATCTTATTTAATCCTCACAAACCCCAGTAAGAGAAAATCAACAAATGCAAGAGTTCATTCTTTGAAAAGATCAACAAAATTGACAAACCTTTAGCTAGGGTTAGCTAAGGAAAGAGAGAGAAGACTCAAATAACTAAAATCAGAGATGAAAGTGGGGACATTACTACCAATTCTACAGAAATAAAAAGGATCATAAGAGAATACTATGAACAATTATATACCAACAAATTTGATAACCTAGATGGAATGAACAAATTTTAAAGACACATAACCTACAAAGACTGAGTAATGAAGAAATAGAAAATCTGAACAAACCTAACTAGTAAGGAGCTTGGATCAGTAATAAAAAAAAATACTTCCAACAAAGAAAAGCCCAGGACCAGATGGATTCACTGGTGAATTCACCAAACATTTACAGAATTAACTTCAATCCTGCTCAAACTCTTCCAAAAAATTGAAGAGGAGAGACTACTTCCTGACTTATTCTATGAGGTCAACATTACCTTGATAACAAAGATACTACAAAACAACAACTCATAGACCAATATCTCTTATGAAAACTGAAGCAAAAATCATCAACACAATACTAGCAAACTGAATTCAACAGCATATTAAAAAGATTATGCATATGACCAAGTGGGATTTATTCCTGGAATGCAAGGATGGTTCAACACATGAAACCTGACCAATGTAATACACCATATTAACAGAATTAAGGGGGAAAAAAACACCTGGTCATCTCAATTGATGCTGATAAATCATCTGACAAAATATAATACCCTTTCATAATAAAAACACTCAACAAACTAGGAATAGAAGAACACTATCTCAACATAATAAAGGCCACATATGAAAACACACAGCAAGTGTCATACTCAATGGTGAAAGGGTGAAAGAGTTTCCTCTAAGAACAGGAATAAGGCAAGGATGCCCACTTTCACTACTTATACAATGTAGTAATGGAAATTCTAGACAGTACAATTAGGCCAGAAAAAGAAATAAAAGGCCTTCAAATTGGAAAGGAAGATGTAAAATTTTCTCTGTTCACAGATAATATGTTTGTATTTGTAGAAAACCCTAAAGACTCCACAAAAACTGTTAGATCTAATAAATGAATTTAGCAAAGTAGCAGGATACAAAGTCAACAGACAAAAATCAGTTGCATTTCAACTCAATCACAAAACATCAAACAACCCAATCAAAAAATGGGCTGGAGACATGAACAGACATTTCTCCAAAGAAGATATACTGATGGCCAATAGGCACATGAAAAGATGCTCATCATCGCTGATCCTCAGGGAAATGCAAATCAAAACTACACTAAGATATCACCTTACACCCGTTAGAATGACAAAAATACCTAAAACTAATAGCAACAAATGTTGGAGAGGTTGCAGAGAAAAAGGAATCCTCATACACTGCTGGTGGGAATGCAAACTGGTGCAGCCACTATGGAAAACAGTATGGAGAATCCTCAAAAAACTAAAAATAGAACTACCAGACGATCCAGCCATCCCACTACCAGGTATTTATCCAAAGAGCCTGAAGTCAGCAATCCCAAAAGTCCTGTGCACCCCAATGTTTATTGCAGCACTGTTTACAATAGCCAAGACATGGAAGCAACCTAAGTGCCCATCAACAGACGAATGGATAAAGAAGATGTGGTACATATATACAATGGAATACTACTCAGCTGCAAAACAGAACAAAATCATTCCATTTGCAATAACATGGATGGACCTTGAGGGAATTATGTTAAGTGAAATAAGCCAGTGAGAGAAGGACAATCTGTGTATGACTCCACTCATATGAGGAATTTAAAACTATGTACCAAGAACAGTTTAGTGGATACCAGGGGAAAGATGGGGTGGGGGGTGGGCACAAAGGGTGAAGTGGTGCACCTACAACATGACTGACAAACATTAATGTACAATTGAAATTTCACAAGATTGTAACCTATCAATAACTCAATAAAAAAAAATCAGTTGCATTTCTATACACTAATAATGAACAATCTGAAAAGGAAATTACAAGAAAACAGTTCCATTTACAATAGCATCAAAAAGAATACAATACCTAGGAATTAATTTAACCAAGGAGATGAAACACTTGTACAATGAAAACTAAAAAACATTTCTGAAAAAAATTAAAGAAGACATAAATAAATGGAAACACATCCCACATTCATGGATTTGAAGACCTAATATTGTTAAGATGTCAATACTACCCAAAGCAATCTGCAGATTCAATGCAATCCCTACCAAAATCCTAATGATTTTTTTTTGTAGAACTAGAATAACCCATCCTAAAATTCATATAGAATCTCAAAGGACCTTGAGTAGTCAAAATAGTCTTGAAAAGGAAGAACAAAGATGAAGGATTCACACTTCCTGATTTTAAAACTTACTACAAAGCTACAGTAATCAAAACAGTGTGGTACTGGCATGAAGACAGACCAATAGAATAGAAAGCTCAGGAAAAAACTCTTGCATATATGGTAAATGATTTTGACACAGGTGTGCCAAGGCCATTCAATGGGAAAAGGACAGTCTTTTCAGCAAATGGTGTTGGGAAAACTAGATATCCACATGCAAAAGAATGAAGGTGGACCTTATCTTACACTATATATAAAAAATTAACTCAAAATAGATCAAAGACCCAAACGTAAGAGCTAACACTATAAAACTCTTAGAAGAAAACACAAGGGGAAAACTTCATGACACTGGATTTGGCACCATTTCTTGGATATATCATCAAAAGCACAGGCAATGAGAGAAAAAATAGATAAGTTGGACTTCATCAAAATTTAAAACTTTTATGCATCAAAGGATACTATCAACAGAGTAAAAATCCAACCCACAGAGTGGGATAAAATATTTGCAAATCATGTATCTGATAAGATATTCGTATCCAGAGTATATAAAGAATTATATAAAGAACTCCTACAACTCAACAACAACAATAAAACCAACCAGTTAAAAAATGAGCAAAGAACTTGAATAGACATTTCTCCAAAGATTATGTCCAATAAGCATAGGAAAAGAGGCTCAACATCACTGGTCATTAGGGAAATGCAAATAAAAACCACAATAAGATACCACTTCACTCACATTAGGATGGCTATTATAAAAAACAAAACAAAAAGTACCATATGTTGGTGAAAATGTGGAGAAATTGGAACCTGTATGCATTGCTAGTGGGAATGTAAATGGTGCAGCCACTGTGGAAAAGGGTATGGCAGCTCTTCAGCATATCTACTTCTGGATATATACCCAAAAGAAGTGAAAGCAAGGACTTGAACAGATCCTTGCATACTCATGTTCATAGCAGCTTTATTCATAATAGCTAAAAGGTGGAAGCAACCCAAGTGTCTATTGAAAGATGAATGGACAAATAAAATGCGGTATATCCACATAATGGAATATTATTCAGCCTTTAAATGGAAGGAACTTTTGACACATGGTACAACATGGATGAACGCAGGAGAATTATGCTATGTGAAATAAGCCAGTCACAAAAGGACAAATATTGTATGATTCCACTTATATGAAGTATCTGGAGTAGTCCAATTCAAAGAAACAGGAAGTAGAAGGATGATTGGCAAGGGCTGAGGGAAAAGGGAGTGGAGATTTAGTGTTTCATGGGTACAAAGTTTCAGTTGGGGAAGACAGAAAAGTTCCGAAGATGGATGATCGTGATGGTTGTACAACAATATGAATGTACTTAGTGCTGGGGAACTGTACACTTAAAAATGGTTAAAATAGGGGCCACCGCGTGGCCGAGTGGTTCAGTTTGCATGCTCCACTGCAGCGACCCAGTGTTTCACCAGTTCAGATCCTGGGCACAGACATGGCACCGCTCATCAAGCCATGCTGAGGCGGTGTCCCACATGCCACCACTAGAAGGACCCACAACTAATAATATACAACTATGTACCGGGGGGCTTTGGGGAGAAAAAGAAAATAAATAAAATCTTTTAAAAAATCGTTAGAGGCCAGCCCAGTGGCACAGGGGTTAAGTTCGCACATTCCGCTTCAGCAGCCCGGGGGTCACGGGTTCGGATCCCAGGTGCGGACATGGCACCACTTGGCACGCCATGCTGTGGCAGGCGTCCCATGTATAAAGTAGATGAAGATGGGCACAGATGTTAGCAGGGAGTCTTCCTCAGCAAAAAGAGGAGGATTGGATTAGTTAGCTCAGGGCTAATCTTCTTCTTCAAAAAAAAGGTTAAAATAATAAATTTATGTTATGTATATTTTACTACAATATAAAAAACAGTGAGGTAAACAACTTTCCCATTTTATAGATGAGAAATTAAGGTCTATCAAGATTATCTGACTTTACACATTTAGGAAGTGGAAATAGTATTCAAATCCAAGGCTTTTCAACATCCACACTTATGTTCTTTCCACTACATCAGTTTTTGTTTGTTTGTTTATTTGTTTCTTAAGGTACAACTTAGATACAGTGAGGGCCTGACCCAGTGGTGTGGTGTTAAGTTCACACTCTCCACTTTGGCAGCCCGGGGTTCCCAGGTTCAGATCCTAGGTATGGACATACACACCACTCGTCAAGCCAGGCTCTGGCAGCATCCCGTACACAAAATAGAGGAAGATTGGCACAGATATTAGCTCTGGGACAATCTTCCTCAACAACAACAACAAAAAAAATTAGATACAGTGAAATGCATAGATCTAAAGTGTACAATTTAATGAGTCGATAAATTTATATACCCATGTAACCACCACCCCAATCAAGATAAGGCACATTTCCATGAACCCAGAGAGTGCCCTCATGCCCCTTTCCACTCAATCCCCATCCCCTTTATGTCTAATTATCCTGATTTCTAGTGTCATAGATTAGTTTTACCTGTTCTGCAATTTCATGTCAATGGAATCATTCAGATGTACTCTTTTGTGTCTGACCTCGTTGGCTCCATGTAATGTTTTTGATTTTCATCCACATTATTGCTAGTATCACTAACTCATTCTTTTATTGCTGAGTAATATTCCATTTTGTGAGTATGCCACAGTTTGTTTTTTCTTTCTCTCATTGACAGACATTTGAGTTGTTTCCACTTGTTGGCTCTTATGAATTGCTACTATAAACATTTTTTCACAAGTCTTTGTATGGATATATTTTTCTTGTCAGTCAATGGGACAGTAGCAAACTTGATGTAAGCAATTGAAAATTCGTTCATGTGTTTTCTCTTCCTTTCTCTAATTTTGCCACTACTGTGAGGACAAACACAGGCTAGCCTGCCGGAAGATGAGAGACCACGTGGAGTGGAGCCAAGCCAACGCAGCTAACCCAACAGGTGTTTATGGATTCATGAACAAGTCCGAGTGAGATTAGCCTAGCCCAGCCCAGGTCAACAGAACTACCCAGGTGACACATAGAGTCATGAAAATAATAAAAGGAGGTTCCTTTATGCCGCTGAGTTTTGGGATGGTTTGTTATACAGAACTGACAGTAGCAATAATTTATACACATCTAATTTTCTATTGCTATGTAACAAATTACTGAAAATTTGGTGGATTAAAACAATACAAATTTGTTATTTCACAGTTTCTGTAGGTCAGAAATCTGGGCACGGGTTAGCTGGGTCTTTGGCTCTGTTCTTGTCAAGCTGAAATCAAAATGTTAGCCAAGACTTTGATCTCACCTGAGGTTCAGGGTCTTCTTCCAAGCTCACTGGTTGCTGGCTGAACTCAATTTCTTCCACTCATAGGACTGAGGCCCTCAGCTCTTACAGGTCACCTACCATTTTCTGCCCCATGACCCACTCTACAACATAGTAGTTTGCTTTTTCAAGGCCAACAAGTGAGGATCTCCGGTGCTTCAAATCTCTGTGACTTCTTCCATCTCTGACCTCTAGACTCCTTTTTAAAGAGCACAGCTGATTAGGTCAGGCCCACCCAGGATAATCTCTGTTTTGATTACCTTAAAGTCAGCTGATTAGGGACCTTATTACAGCTCCAAAATCTTCTCACTTTTGCCACATACGGTAACCTAATCACAAAATTGTATCCCATGATATTTACAGGTCCATCCATAACTTACAGGGAGGGGATTTTATAGTGTGTGTACACCAGGGGATGGAATTCTTGGGAGCCAACTTAGAATTCTGCCTACCACACTGTCCAAACCCAAGATACACAAACAGTTTTGAGTATTCTTAAAGTACTGTGTTGAAACTTCTTCTCTATACTTTTTTTTTTAGGAAGATTAGCCCTGAGCTACCCACTGCCATTCCTCCTCCTTTTGCTGAGGAAGACTGGCCCTGAGCCAACAGCTATGCCTATCCTCCTCCTCTTTATACGTGGGCCACCCAGCACAGCATTGCTTTTGCCAAGCAGTGCCATGTTCACACCAAAAATCTGAACCAGCAAACCCCAGGCTGCTGAGAAGCAGAACATGCGAACTTAACCGCTGTGCCACCGGGCCAGCCCCACTTCTGTATATTTTTATAGCTTCTTTGCATTGAGATTGTAGAATGTTCATTACAATTTTTTTTTTTTTTTTTTTTTTTTTTGCTGAAGAAGATTCCTGAGCTAACATCTGTGCCAATCTTCCTCTATTTTGTATCTGCCCCAGCATGGCCGCCGACAAGGGGTGTAGGTCCGTGCCTGGGAACTGAACCCAGGCTGCTGAAGCAGAGCCCGCAGAACTTAACCACTAGGCCACAGGACCGGCCCCATTACAACTATTTTAATAGCTTCCTCACTGGTCTCCCTGCCTCCAATTTTTCAGACTTTTCATAGACCACCTTCAGAATTATATTCTTAAAAACCGTTCTAATGTTGCACTCAGCCTCCAAATCACCAGTTCTCCAGCTCCTTGTATCAGGACCACTTTACACTC
Organism: Equus asinus; assembly: GCF_041296235.1. NCBI lineage: Eukaryota > Metazoa > Chordata > Mammalia > Perissodactyla > Equidae > Equus > Equus asinus. The sequence continues at coordinate 87,168,185 of NC_091794.1, forward strand.
TCAAACATTGCTAAGCTTTTGTTCATGTATATTTACCATATTTGAAATTAAAACTGAAAAATTTTTAAATATTTATTAGTTTACTTAAAATTATAGCAATATATGCCTTATTTTATAAGAAATAACTATATTATCCAAAACAAAAAAGTTTTGAGAAAAGTGGAATGTTTTACACTTTTCTAAACCTCTTTCATGTCTGGGTTAATAAAAAACAGCTGGATTCTCATATCTTCCACATTCAGTCTATTGTGATATGCTGGTTTGGCTGAAGACTGTGAAAAAAATCTGGCCTCACACAGATACATTATTGGAACAGAGAGAAGTATTTTCAAAGTCTTCTTGAATGTGGATATTCTTCTTTGCTATTACACCAATAGTCAACATATAGTAGTTTATTAAAGGTTAGTTTCAGGGTGGAATCTGAAACTATATCAATGAATTCTGTATTATGTTGCATTAAAATCCATTGATCTATCTTGTATCTTGAATGGATGTTCTACTCATGAATAATTTTACAACACCATGCATCAGTCACTTGGAAAATATTGGTTCGCTATTTATATTGATCTTCCAATTGCTGACATGTTTCATTCCAGAATATCAAAAATCTCATTCATTCATGTCACTGCCAATCTTCTTATAAAAGTCTTCAAGTCTTGCAGAGCTGTCAAGGTCATGATGGTAGACACAGGTTTTCTAAAATTCTAACTTTATGTGAAAGCTTGAATTTTATTATTGGCAGCAAATACTGTCAGTTTTTTTCCATGAAGTAATAGTCTCATTTCATTCAATGTTGAGAAAATGTCTGCCGAATACCCGAATCTGTACAACCAGTGTTTGTCTGTCAATCATTCTTTCAAGTAAAAATGGTGTTCCATGGAAAAAGCAGCTGGATCTGCTCCCAACTCAAACAATCCCACAAGTGCTTTTCCTTGAAATAAACCTCCTACTTTGACATGCAGCTTAAGGGCTTTATGCCTTTGTCACATTTCATCACACAGAACATTTAAAAGATATGTACTTGAGATTTAACAAAATTAAAATTCATAATTTTTACTGCTTCATCAAGAAGATTTGTTTTACTGTGGTTGTGTGGTGGCAAAGAATACAGATTCAGTTTGAGCCCACTGTCCCATAGGGAGAGCAGATAACCCACTACTGATTTGCAACATTAATCAAATGTTAACACAGTTAAAAACCAAATAACAATGTAAAATAGTGCAGTCACTATGGAAAATAGTATGATGGCTCCTCAAAAAATTAAAAATGGAGGGGCTGACCCAGTGGCATAATGGTTAAGTTCCCGTGCTCTGCTTTCGGCAGCCTGGGGTTAGCAGGTTCGATCCTGGGCATGGACCTACACACCACTCATGAAGCCATGCTGTGGTGGCAACCCACATACAAAATAGAGGAAGATTGGCATGGATGTTAGCTCAGAGACAACATTCCTCAAGCAAAAAGAGGAAGACTGGTTACAGATGTTAGCCCAGGGCCAATCTTCCTAACAAAAAAATTAAAAAATAAATAGAAATAGAATTACCATATGATCTATCAACCCCACTTCTGGGTACATATCCAAAAGAATTGAAATCAGGACCTCAAAGAGATATTTGTATACCCGTGTTCAATAAAGAGATATCTGTACACCCATGCAGCATTATTCACAATAGCTAAGGGGTAGAAGCAACCCAAATGTCCATTAACAGATGAATGGATAAACCAAACGTGGTATATTGATAAATGGAATATTAATTAGACTTAAAAAGGAAGGAAATTCTGACACATGCTATAACATGGAGAACTTTGAAGAATTATGCTAAGTGAAATGGGCCAGTCACAAAAAGACAAATACTGCGTGATTCCACTTATATGAGGTATCTAAGGAAGTCCAATTCATAGAAACAAGAAACAGAATAGTGGTTGTCAGGGGCCAGAGGAAGGGGAAAATGGGGATTTCTTGTTTAATAGGTATAGAGTTTCAGTTTTGCAAGATGAAAAAGTTCTGGAGGGGCCCCCACTGTGGCCGAGTGGTTAAGTTCACACGTTCCACTTTGGCAGCCCAGCGTTTCGCCAGTTCACATCCTGGGTGTAGACATGGCACTGCTCATCAAGCCAGACTGAGGTGGCGTCCCACATGGCACAACCAGAAGGACCTACAACTAGAATATACAACTGTGTATTGGGGGGCTTTGGGGAGAAGAAGAAGAAGAAGAAAAAGATTGGCAACAGGTGTTAAGTCAGGTGCCAATCTTTGAAAAAAAAAAAGAAAAAGTTCTGGAGATGGATGATAGTGATGGTGGCACAACACTACTAAACTGTACTCTTAAAAATGGTTAAGATGGTAGATTTTGGGGCTGGCCCAGTGGTGCAGCAGTTAAGTTTGCACACTCGGCTTCAGCAGCCCAGGGTTAGCCAGTTCAAATCTTGGGCGCAGACCTACGCGTTGCTCCTCAAGCCATGCTGTGACAGGCGTCCCACATATAAAGTAGAAGATGGGCATGGATGTTAGCTCAGCGCTAAACTTTCGCAAAAAAGAAAAAAAAAGATGGTAGATTTTATGGTATGTGCTTTTTACTATAATTTTTTAAAGGCAAATAACATACTATTATTATTAAAATAGTTTTGACCTCATAGACCCTCTGAAAAGGTCTCAGGGACTCCCATAGCCCACACCTTGAGAACTGTTGCTCTAAACCATGTGTTGGCTCCCCATCGCTTTCAGAATTGAGTCCACACTCCACAGCATGGCCATCAAGACCATTGATGATCTGGCCTCATTTCCCCTCTCTGCCTCTGCCTTCTCTGTGCTCCAACCACCTGGACAGTGGCTGTTCCCCAAACACGAAATGCACTTGCACTCTTCTGTGGCTTTGCTCAAGCAACATTCTATGGACTGCCTTCTTATTCTATTTAATCTACTCATCCTATAGGTTCCGGCCCAAATATCTGTCCTCGCCAAGTCAGGACAAAATTCCCCTTCCTGTGTGCTCTCTGGACATTTTGCTTGTACCTTCACCTTCTCATTTATTTCCTTTCTTTTATATTATGTTCATTTGTGTGTCTGTCTTGCCATTAGATCGTAAAACTTCCAGAATAAGAAATGGTTTCCCTTACAGCATACTCAGCACAGCGCCTTCTTGAGTGAACCTGGGCAAGTTAGCTGCCCTCCTAACTTCACTTTCCCTATCTGTAAAATAAGGATAATGGCACCCATCTTGCAAGTACCTGGGAAAATTCAACAAGGTCATGTCTGTGGGTGCCTCGACTAGTGCCAGGCACATTGTAGGCCCTCAATAAATGGGAAGATCCTTTCTCCCTTCCGTACGTGTTGAATGAACAGACAAATCAACAGATTTGAATAGGGAAGCTGGGTAAACTTCACAACAAGGGGATTTAGAGAAATATGTGTCATCTTGATAATGGTTATTAATTAATAATACTAGGATTGTGAAATCCTAACAGTTGTTGCTGGAACATCTGGAGCAAATCTTTTGTTTCAAGGAAAATCTAGTCTTCTCTCCACGTTCCTCTGACTTTCTTCCTGCAGGTTTGATGTCATGAGTCTTTTTAGGCTTCCCCAGAGAACCCTGGGCACTCAGAAGTTGGTAGAATGACATTTTAGGCTGTAGCTTCAAGTCAGACAAAATCTATGAGATATTCAAAATTCAATGAGATATTTAAAATATTCAAAATAAATCATCGTTTCACTCTAGGAATACATAGAATGCAAATTTCTAAGATTCCTCCAAATTCCAAAATCTTTAAAGCTCAAAATTTTAATGGAAGACATGAACATATTCTATGATCCTATCAAATTCAATGGTTTTAGAAATTAGAAAGAAATGACATAGACATATCTCAAGAACCAAAGAAATTCAAAATTCATTCGATTAATTAACACGAATAGAAGGTGAGAAGAGGGAAAAGTGTGGAAATGTGTATATTTAACGTGAGTTGTGTGATCATACTCCACTTGAAGTTAACGAGTCATTGCTATAATAATTTTAAAGAGGGTTCAATATGTCTGTGGTCATTCATAATCTCAGTAAATTCCTCCCTTCCTGGTCTGCATCCTGTTAACTCTGGGAAGTTTTAGAATTTAACACAGAAAAGTTTAAGAGAATCAAACTATATTATTGCTATTTGTGCGTTAAGAAGGAATCTGCACAATTGGTATTTCATATACTTTTATGTTAAGAGAAATTCTCTCCAGACTGAAAGAGCCTCCCAAAGTGCCCAGCATGATGGAGGAAAAGAGGCTCACTCTAAGGCACATTAGCTGGCAGTTTCAGATTACAAGCTATGAAAAGCAATTCCTAAAAGTTCCCAAGAGGGGAAAAATAGATGACCTTCCGAAATTAGTATGTAACAGTGGAAGCTAGAAGACAGTGGAGCAAGACTTTCCAAATTCTGAGGAAAAAAAATGGGATGTCAACCTAGTTTTCTTCAGTTTACCATACTATTAAGTGTAAGGATAGAATTAAGACATTTCCAGTCTACAAGGATTCAGTAAATTTACCTTACATGCCTCCTTAATAGAGAAACTACTAGAGGATGTACTCCAGTAAAACAAGGGAATAAACCTAGAAAGAGGTTGAGATAAGATGAGGGAAACAGAAGATATAGCATAGGAAAACAGTGAAAAGATATTCTATGGTAATAGCTCACAGCAGATCTAGAATTCCAGCTCTTACTCCAGAACAGAGCAACAGAAGGCTCTGGAACAGAGATGTCTGGGGGAATATAAGGAAATTGGTAGAATATCTTGACCAGTTGAAAAGTAATGTTGATAAACATATAGCAGATCCCAGGAAACACATAAAGATAGATAATTTCATAAATATTGAAAACTAAGCAAATAAAAAAGTGAAGCAATAACTGTAGGAAAAACAACGACAACAAAAGGAGAAAAGTTAAATCACAATCGTAGTACACTACACAGCAGAGAAGCGAATAAAGCTTATGAAATTATAATAATGCAAATATCGGTTACTGATTTAAGAAACAATTGTGATACTGGGAGAAGGAAGAGAGGAAGCAGGAGAGGTGAGTGTAAGGAGTTAAATCCTCCCTTACCATTATGGGAAATCCATGAACAGTGTCTGAAATTGAAAAATCAAGAAATAGCAGTATGAGCATAAAAATAGATACCAGAAAAACATACAGGTAACATAGTGGACATTCCAGGGAGTGGAACTAGTGGGTAGGGACTGGTGGGTAAAGGACTACTAGGTTTCATGATAAGCCTACTCACACTGATGTCTAATTATACATATGTATAAAATTTTTATGTTAATTTTTAAAAATTATAAATGATGCTGCAGTAAACATATCTATGCAGATATCTATATCTATATATATATCTTTTCACTCACTTCTGATTATGCCCTCAAAATCAATCCTGAGAAGTAGCATTTCAGGGTCAGAGGGCATACACATGTTCAAGGCCTTTGATCCTGGTTTCGCAATAACTCTCCAGCAGCGCTAGGCTGATTTGCACTCCTCTCAGCAGAGGGCTAGCCTGGCCCATCACCTCCCCACTGGATTGTCAGCAATTCCAAACCCAGTTGAACAGCTTACTCTCATTTGCCTTCTGAGTCATTCCTCTGCCTTCTTTTAGAAACTGAGATTTTGAGCTGGGAAGGTTGTTGGGCCAAAGAGAAGCCTGGACCAGGAATTCTATTCTGGCTCTGCTCCTGCCTGACTATGTGGTTTTAAACACATCTCTCCCTTTCTCTGGCCTCAGGTTTAGCATTTGTAAAGTGAGGAGCCTGGACCAGAACTGTGCTCCTCAACATGTTTACCAGTAAGCCCCCTCTCTTGAACACCATGTTTTTATCTAATAAACAAATCACATTTGCTAAGAAATTATTTATTCTCTTTCCTGGTGTATTACTCATGCAAGATGAAAGTCCGTGAGGATTTCTGAATAGCAGGGGAGAGAGACCTCTTGCAACCAAAGTGAATTAATAAAATCAAGTCAAGAGAATTTTATTACCCAGCTTGCACAGCCTGACTGAAGCAAATCGTAAACTATGTTGGAATCCTCACGGGCCCCCTTGGCTGTTTTCAGATTCCCCAGTGTGAATGGGGTGGGCTAACTCTCTCAGATCCAATAATCCATTTTCTCTACTTATACCTCCACCATCATCCGAATTTATTTTGTCAAAAAACAGACACACAGATCAATGGAACAGAGTAGAGAGCCCAGAAATAAACCCACACATACAAGAACAGCTAATTTATGACAAAGGAGCCAAGAACATACAATGGAGAAAGGAAAGTCTTTCAACAAATGGTGTTGGGAAGACTGAAAAGCCACATGCAAAAGAATGAAACTAGACACTATTTTATACCACACACAAAAATTAACTCAAAATGGATTAAAGATTTAAATGTAAGACCTGAAACCATAGAATTCCTAGAAGAAAACATAGACAATACACTGTGACATTGGTCTTGGCACTATCTTCTTGGATATGTCTCCTCAGGCAAGGGAAACAAAAGCAAAAGTAAGCAAATGGGATTACATAAAACTGAAAAGCTTCTGCACAGCAAAGGAAACCATCCGCAAAATGAAAAGACAATCTACTGAATGGGAGAAGATATTTGAAAACCATATATTCCATAAATAACATCCGAAGTAATAAAGAACTTATACAACTCAACAAGAAACCAAACAAGTTGATTAAAAAATGGGCAGAGAGGGGGCCAGCCTCATGGCACAGTGGTTAAGTTTGCACATTCCGCTTTGGCAGCCCAGGGTTCACCAGTTCAGATCCTGGGTGCAGACCTGGCACTGCTTGGCAAGCCATGTTGTGGCAGCTGTCCCACATATAAAGTAGAGGAAGATGCGCATGGATGTTAGCTCAGGGCCAGTCTTCCTCAGCAAAAAGAGGAGGATTGGCAGCAGATGTTAGCTCAGGGCTAATCTTCCTCAAAAAAAAAAAAAAACGGGCAGAGGATCTGAACAGAAGTTTTCCAAAGAAGACATACAGATGGCCAGCAGGCATATGAAAATGTTCAATAGCGTTAATTATTAGGGAAATGCAAATCAAAACTACAATAAGATATCACCTCATGCCTGTTAGAATGACTATCATCAAAAAGACAAGAAATAACAAGTGTTGTAGAGGATGTAGAGAAAAGGGAAGGCTCATACACTGCTAGTGGGAATGTAAACGGGTACAGCTGTTATGAAAAACAATATGGAGATTCCTCAAAAAATTAATAGAACTACTATAGGATCCAGCTATTCCACTTCTGGGTATTTTTCTGAAGAATACAAAAACACTAATTTGAAAATTATATGCAGCCCTACATTCATTGCAGCATTATTTACATAGCCAAGGTACGGAAACAACCTAAGTGCCCAACAAATGATGAATGGATAAAGATGTGGTATACACAGACACACACACAGACACAGGAATACTACTCAGCCATAAAAAAGATGAATCTTTCCCATTTACAACAACATGGATGGACTTGAGGGTATTGTGCTAAGTGAAATAAGTTAGGTGGAGAAAGACAAATACCATGTGATTTAACTCATGTGGAATATAAAAAATAAAGCAAATGAACAAGCAAAACAAAAACAAATTCATAGAGGCAGACAGTAGATTGCTGATTGCCAGAGGAGAAGGAGGGTGGGGGTGGGTGAAATGGGTAAAATGGGTAAACAGATTCAATTGTTTGGCAACAGACAGAAACTAGACTTTCAGCGGTGAGCATGCTGTTGTATATACAGATGTCAAATTATAATGCTGCATACCTGAAACCTATATAATATTATGACCTCTATTAAAAAAAGAATTTATTCTGTCAAGACTGCTCCCCGGTTAAATCGTTTAACTGGCCTGTACATATTTGCTGGAGCTAGCCTACAGCAAAGGCCACTGGAGCAAAGATGAGCACTTTGCCCCGGAAAGACAAAAGGAAGGAAGGAGGATTTATTGTGAAGTTAATGAAGCTTAAGTTTCAGGGCCCCTCACTTGCAGGGACCCCCCCGTGAGAGTTGACAGTTGGTAGGAGTTGCAGTCTGGGAGTTGAGAAGTAGTTAACAATCAAGAAGCATTTTTGTGTAAGCATTTCTGGAAAATTGCCTGAAGATCTCAGAAAAAAGGGTCTGAATCTGTCTTCAATAATTTGTCTTGATTACTTTTTGCATTCTAAACAAATATTCACGTTCATACTTAATATTGTACTCATAGTTTTGTGTTCTCGGAGAAGGTGTGCAGAACTGTAAAAGCTCAGGTCCTACACAACCCGGATCTGCTGCCTAGATTGAAATGCATCCCTCCCCAGCTAGACGAGAAAGCTAGTGATCTGGCTTCTCCACTGGAAGCAGAGGAGAAATGCCTCTCGCCTCTCTGTCTTTGACCTGCACATGAGGGCAGGCACGCTCTAGTTCTGTAACATGAGAGCACGCAGGTAACCAGCAACTGCTGGTTCCATCTGTAGTTCCAGATTATTGCAGCCACTTCTCTGGAGACACTGAGAGTCCATGTGAGTGATCAGCCATTCAAATAATTTCTCAATTTCTTCTTGACCCTTGCTTTCAGATGTCCCTCCTCCCAGTTTTTTGCTCTCCCTTCTAATACATTTCAAAAGCAATGTGTTTGCTTTCCTATGCCTGGCATATTTGAAGGCATGCAATAAATAATTGTTAAATGAATAATCTAGGAAAATGAATCCTAGCCTTTCTGGCTCCCAGCCTCTGACAAGAGTGCTAACAAGCTATAAAATTACAAAAATATGGGCAGTCATAAGAAGGAGGATGACAGCTCTTCTTTTCTGTTTATTCACTAAGCCAGTGATTTGCAAACGTAGTGTGCTGTAGAGTCTTATTTAAAATGCTGATTCCAAGGCTGTGTCCCCAGAAGTCAGAATCAGTAGTTTGAGATGGGATTCAGGGGGCCACATTTTCATTAAAGGCCCCTAGTGATTCCACTGTAGGATGCTTCTCGAAAAACAGTGCAAAAGTGACCGGGTCTGGCTGGGTATAGAATTCACTCATGTCTTGCAACCATTCCTATGTTGCTAATCCTAGCCCAAGATCTATCTAGGGGTAGTTTCCAAGAAGATTTGATTCCTTGAGATGGCAGCAATCCTTAGTTTCTTTTCTTCAGGCAAATATTCACAGCTGCTATAGTGGAAACAATGCAGATTTGGGAAATCAGACAGATCCGGGTTCAAACTGTTACATCTCTCTGAGCTTCAATTTATTCGTAAAATAGGGATACTAATGCCACTCATAATTAATGTGAGGATTAAATACACTGGCTTTTGTGGAAATCTTGTACACAATGCCTATTACATACTAGCTGTTCAATAAAAGTTTGTTTTTATCTCATTCTTTCACCTCAATGATATCAGGGATGAAGAGTTTCCCCTGAGAACTATGAGATACTTGAAATTCTTCCATTTAGACATTCACTTCTTCGACTTCAATCTTTAGTCCCCATTAAAATGTAAATGGCGCTGAAATTAGTAACTAGATGTCCCACTATTATCTATACTTCAGTCAAATGTGGGTCATGAATTGTTTTGAGAAAGCAAAGGCGGGAGGAAGGCTTGAGACTACCCTGAAGGGAAAGGAAGGAAGGGAGAGGCTGCGGGAGAGGCGGAGGGTGTGGGGAAAAACTGAAGACACCTGAGAAGAAACTTTTCCAATGTTGTAGTCTTCCATGGAGCCAGGGAGCCTGCTGTGAACGAGGATCTTCAGCTTATCCTGGCTGCTGTGTGAAGAAATGTTCAAGCAGTGCCAGACACAAGGGAATTTCACCTTGTCTGTTGGTGGGCAGGATGTTCTTAGCATAAACGTGCTGACAATTTTAACAGTTTTTCTAAGGGAAGGTCCTTCTTTGGGAAAATATCTTGATTAATCCTCTGGAAGTAGAAGGTGAAATGCTAAGGGCATGACCGTGGCTGGGTAAACCACTTCAAGCGCATTGATGAGTTTGGTTTGCGTGTGTATGTGTGTGAGGAAGACTGGCCCTAAGCTAACAACCATTGCCAATCCTCCTCTTTTTGCTTGCGGAAGATTGTCACTAAGCTAACATCTGTGCCAGTCTTCCTCTATTTTTGTATGTAGGTTGCTGCCACAGCGTGGCTTGATGAGCGGTGTGGCTCCACGCTTGGGGTCTAACCTGCAAACCTGGGTTGTCCAAGTGGAGTGTGCCAAGCTTAACCTCTATACAACCGGGCTGGCCCCAAGGAGTTTGGTTTTGCTCCTGAGATGGAGAGGAAAGGAGAATGGGATGGGACAGAGAAAGGTGGAAATGGCATGAGGTTGGGGACTATGTGGAGTGAAAGTGGTTGGTGTAAATTCCTCAGCAGTGGGCTGGCCAAGAGACATGAGAAAAAGGAATGCCTGGTGTTCACATTGAAATTTTTGGTGGTAATGTAATGAAGGTAATGATTAATAGCCGCTAAAGTGTTGGATTGTCCAGATCCATCTTTTACTCTTAGGATGCTTGCATTCCAACTTTGGCAGAAACTGCTGATTGTCTACCCCAAAACCCAGCCTCCCTTTCTCTAATCGTTTATAGAGGTTTTAGCTGAGCACAGGGTTGCCTACTAGAAGACTACACTTCCCAGCCTCTCTGGCAGCTAGGTGTGGCCATGTGACTAGGTTCTGGCCAATGGACTATGAACAGAATGAATGAAATGTACAACTTCCAGGTATGTCTTTAAAAGGAAAGAGTATATTGTCCCCTTCAGTCTGGATATGGATGTGATGGCAGCCTCTAAAGCACACATCTTAGCCATGTGACCACAGAAGCTTCCACTGTAGCTGTGGAAGCTACTTGTTAAGGAAGACAGGACCATTAGAAGGAACCTAGGCCTTTTACCAACCTTGTGAAGCAAATTCCCTACCAGCCCTGGACTGCTTTGTCTAGACTTTTTTGAGAGAAAAAATTAATTTCCATCATGTTTCAATATTTTGATTTCTTCTTGTTGTAGCAGCTAAACTTATATCCTACACTACTATATAAGAAAATGCATTACATGTGTTCTTAGGCAGAACTTTAAAAAGCACAGCTATTTTTTCATTATAAAAATAGCATACTAACAGTAATAAGTACCCTTGATACGATGGATGAGAATGGTACTTTACTTCTGTGGTCCCCTTCCCCAAAACTTGTAACTCTAGTCTCATGATGAGGAAAAAGATGAGACAAATCCCAATTGAGGGATAACCTAGAAAGTACCTGAGCTGTGCTCCTAAAAACTATCAAGGTGATCAAAACAATGGAAGTCTGAGACACTGTCACAGCCAAGAGGAGCTTAAAGAGTCATAACAACTAGATGTATGTGGTATCCGGGAACAGAAAAAGGACACTAGGTAAAAACTAAGGAAATCTGAATAAAATATAGACTTTCATTCATAATAATGATCAACATGGGTTTATTGTGACAAAAGATGTTAACTATACAGGAAAGTGAGTGTGGGTTATAAAGGAACTCTGTTCTATATTTGCAACTTTTCTGTAATCTAAATCTACTATAAAATAAAAGTTTGTTGAAAAAGTAATAAAAAATAACATGCTCATTTCAGAAAATTTGGAATACAAATTGAAATTTAAAAAATCACCCCAAATGTCATAATTCAGCCTTTTGCTGTGTCTGTGTGTGTGTGGTTTTAATGAAAACTACCATACTGTATGTACAATTTTCTGTGTGATTATTTTAACATTGAGCATTTAGTATTTTTGCATGCATCCACTTTCTAGCCCTTCAAGAAGACCTAAAAGCAATGACACTACAATAACATTGAACACACTTGGTTTGCACAAGGAATCAGGGCCCCTCAGAGAAATGGCTGTCTATAGGGCTGGGACAAATATTTGGTTGTGCCAGAAAGTAAGTAGTGCTCAAAGAACGATGGGACATGTCAAAAGGACATGTGAGCCAGCTTGGAGGGGCTCCCACTGGTCAAATCCGGGACCATTTGAAAATCAACACTCATTGATTACTTGATCATTATCGATTGGTCAATCGTTAGTGAGAGTAGTGAAAAATAACCCATTGAATAAAATAAGAAAGCGATTTTACCAGTTTACTGTTTCTATTTCCCCATACCCTTGCTGATACTAGATATTAGCAATGTTTTACTTTTCGCCAATCTAAGGGGTAAAAAGTAATAGTTCACTGTTGCTATAGCTTTAGGAATCACTACTTACTAGTGAGGAATATTTATGGACCATATGTGTTTATTTCTTCAGTGAATTTTGATTCATATTCTTGGCCCAAATTTCAACTGGATTGTCTGTGTTTTTCTTCTTGATATTAGAACTAGACTGCATGAGTTCAAAACCAGACTCTACCACTTAATAAGCTGTTCGACCTCGAGCAAAGTGTTTAATCTTGTTGTGCCTCACTTTCCTCATCTGGAAAAGGGAGATGAGAATAACAGTGCCTGCATCATAAGACCATTAGCATGCTTAAATGAGTTAAGACATGTGGAGTGCTTAGAACAGAAACCGGCACGTATAAAGTGACAAATAATCGCTGTTTTATTATTCTTCAGGCAGAAAGTTTTTTTTTATGTAGTCATATCTGATTATCTTTTTCTTCATGGTTTCCTGATTTTCTCTCCTGTTTAGGAAGGTTTTATGCGCTCCAAGAATATAAAAATAAATATTCCAATATCTCCTTCTACTATTTTTTTTTTTTTTTAGGAAGATTAGCCCTGAGCTAACTACTGCTAATCCTCCTCTTTTTGCTGAGGAAGACTGGCCCTGAGCTAACATCCATGCACATCTTCCTCTACTTTATATGTGGGATGCCTATTGCAGCATGGCTTCTGCCAAGCGGTGCCATGTCCACACCCTGGATCCGAACTGGCAAACCCTGGGCCGCCAAGAAGCAGAACATGTGCACTTAACCGCTGCACTACTGGGCCAGCCCCTCCTTCTACTATTTTTATAGCTTGTTTTCTATGTTAAAATCTATAACAATAGGCCAGACATTGTGTTAGCTGCTGGAGATACAAGCTTAAGCAAGACTGAGAGCCTGTTCCTGGCCATCCTGGAGGCTATATTGCGGTGCGGTAACAGATAAAATCCAAGAAACCAATTAATAAAATGACAAATTAGGTATGTGCCATGAAAGAAACAAAAACATTAACTTTTCTACATATTTGTAATCTGTTACCTCCTCCAGGAAGGTTCTCTCCTCATTGCCATGTAGTTTATACTTAGAGTTAGGAAAACAAACAGCAAAGAACAAAGAAAGTAATAAGTCTGTCCCAGCAGCTTTTGGGACAGTTGTGTCCCTTTTTTTACCACCTTTTCTGGCCTATTATGTCCACTGTTCTATTTTTCAGTGGAGGGTCCTTGTAATCATTTTTTTTAAAATTTGAGTTCATAATAGTTTACATCACTGTGAAGTTTCAGTTGTACATTATTTCTTGTCTGTCACCACATAGGTGCTCCTCTTCACCTCCCAACCCCCTTCTCCTGGTAACCACTGAACAGTTTTCTTTGTCCATGTGCTTGTTTATGTTCCACATATGAGTGAAATCATCTGGTGTTTGTCTTTCTCAGTCTGGCTTATTTTGCTAAGCATAATTCCTTCCAGGTCTTTCCATGTTGTTGCAAATGGGATGAATTTGTCTTTTTTTCTGGCTGAGTAGTATTCCATTGTATATATATATACCACATCTTCTTTATCTAATCATCAGTTGATGGGTGCTTGGATAGCTTCCATGTCTTGGCTATTGTGAATAGTGCTGCGATGAACATAGGGGTACATATGTTACTTGTTGATTTCAGGTTGTTTAGGTAGATAGCCAGTAGTGGGATAGCTGGGTCATATGGTAGTCCTATTTTTAGTTTTTTGAGGAATCTCCATACTGTTTTCCATAGTGGCTGCTCCAGTTTGCATTCCCACCAGCAGTGTATGAGAGTTCCCCTCTCTCCACACCCTCTCCAACATTTGTTATTTTTAGTCTTAGTGATTATAGCTATTTTAACAGGCATAAGGTGGTATCTTAGTGTAGTTTAGATTTGCATTTCCCTGATGATTAGTGATGATGAGCATCTTTTCATGTGCCTATTTGCCATCTGTATATCTTCTTTGGAAAAATGTCTGTTTGTATCCTCTGCCCATTTTTTGATCAGGCTGTTTATTTTTTTGTTGTTCAGTTGTGTGAGTTCCTTATATACTATGCAGATTAACCTCTTCTCAGTTATATGATTTGCAAAAATTTTCTCCCAAGTGGTGAGTTGTCTTTTGGTTTTGATCCTAGTTTCTTTTGCCTTGCAGAAGCTCTTTAGTCTGATGAAGTCCCACTTGTTTACTTTTTCTTTTGTTTCCGTTGTCTGAGAAGACATGGTATTCGAAAAGATCCTTTTCAGTTTGATGTCAAAGCGTGTACTACCTATATTATCTTTCAGGAGTTTTATGGTTTCAGGACTTATCTTCAAGTCTTTGATCCACTTTGAGTTTATTTTGGTGTATGGTGTGAGATAATGGTCTACTTTCATTCTTTTGCATGTGGCTGTCCAATTTTCCCAACAACATTTATTGAACAGACTGTCTTTTCTCCATTGTATGTTCTTGGCAACTTTGTCAAAGATTAGCTGTTTGTAGATGTGTGGTTTTATTTCTGGGCTTTCAGTTCTGTTCCATTGATCTGTGTGCCTGTTTTTGTACCAGTACCATGCTGTTTTGATCACTACGGCTTTGTAGGACATTTTCAAGTCAGGGATTGTGATGCCTCCCGCTTTGTTCTTTTTTCTCAGGATCGCTTTAGCAATTCGGGGTCTTTGGTTTCCCCATATGAATTTTAGGATTCTTTGTTCTATTTCTGTGAAGAATATCATTGGGATTCTGATTGGGATTGTATTGAATCTATAGATTGCTTTGGGTAGTATGGACATTTTAACTACGTTTATTCTTCCAATCCATGTGCATGGAACCTCTTTCCATCTCTTTATGTCATTACCTATTTCTTTCAATAACGTCTTATAGTTTTCATTGTATAAGTCCTTTGTCTCCTTAGTTAAATTTATTCCTAGGTACTTTATTCTTTTTTTGCGATTGTAAATGGAATTGTATTCTTGAGTTCTCTAAGTTAGTTATTAGAGTACAGAAATGCAACTGATTTTTGTAAGTTGATTTTGTACCCTGCAACTTTACTGTAGTTTACTGTAGTTGATTATTTCTAATAGTTTTCCGATGGATTCTTTAGGGTCTTCTGTATATAAGATCATGTCGTCTGCAAACAGTGAGAGTTTCACTTCTTCACTCCCTATTTGGATTCCTTTTATTTCTTTCTCTTGTCTAATTGCTCTGGCCAAAACTTCCAGTACTGTATCGAATAAGAGTGGTGATAGTGGGCATCCTTGTCTTGTTCTTGTTCTCAGGGTAATGGCGTTAAGTTTTTCCCCATTGAGTATGATGTTGGCCGTGGGTTTGTCATATATGGCCTTTATTATGTTGAGGTAATTTCCTTCTATCCTCATTTTGTTAAGAGTTTTTTATCATAAATGGCTGTTGGATCTTGTTAAATGCTTTCTCTGCATCTATTGAGATGACCGTTTGGTTTTTATTCCTCATTTTGTTTATGTGGTGTATCACATTGATTGATTTGTGGATGTTGAACCATCCCTTTGTCCTTGGTATAAATCCCACTTGATCATGATGTGTGATCTTTTTGACGTATTGCCGTATTCAGGTTGCCAATATTTTGTTGAGGTTTTTGCATCTATGTTCATCAGCGATATTGGCCTGTAGTTTTCCTTTTTTGTGTTGTCCTTGTCAGACTTTGGTATCAGAGTGATGTTGGCCTCATAGAATGTGTTAGGAAGGGTCCTATCTTCCATAATTTTTTGGAATAGCTTGAGAAGAATAGGTATTAAATCCTCTCCGAAAGTTTGGTAGAATTCCCCAGGGAAGCCATCTGGTCCTGGGCTTTTATTCTTTGCGATGCTTTTGATTACTGTTTCAACCTCTTTACTTGTAATTGGTCTATTGAGATTTTCTATTCTTTTTTTTTCAAAGATTTTGTTATTCTTCCTTTTTCCTCCCCAAAGTCCCCCGGTACATAGTTGTGTGTGTGGTTTTTTTTAGTTGTGGGTCCTTCTAGTTGTGGCATGTGGGACGCTGCCTCAGCGTGGCTTGATGAGCGGTGCCGTGTCTGGGCCCAGGATTCAAACTGGCAAAACCCTGGGCTGCCAAAGCGGAGCACACGAACTCAACCACTCGGCCATGGGGCCGGCCCCCTCTATTTCTTCTTGATTCAGCTTTGAGAGGTTATAAGAGTCTAAGAATTTATCCATTTCCTATATATTGTCCATTTTGTTGGCATATAGTTTTTCATAGTATTCTCTTATAATCCATTGTATTTCTGTGGTATCCTTGTAACCATTTTTTTAAATGTTTTTTATTGAGATATAATTGACATACAACATTATATTAGTTTCAGATGTACAACATAATGATTCGATATTTGTATATATTGCAAAATGACCACCACAATAAGTCTAGTTAACATCTATCACCACACATAGTTACAAATCTTTTCCTTGTGATGAGAACTCTTACCTCGTAATCTTTTGACAGTGTCCTTGCCACCACCCCCTAACATCCTTTTTAGGAGCTTGAAGGCTTTGGTGTGGAGCCAAGAAGAAATTACAAAGATTTACGAAGGATGAGGGCTGAGGAAAGGCCTGCACTGGCCCAAAATGGACATGGATGACCTTTCAAAGTACCACTGAAGTTACGCAGTTGTAAAAGAAGCAGAATTTCAAGGGATTGAAATTCATCTTTTGTTGTCTCTGATTATGGTCTCCGCTGACCCTTTTAACTCATGGATCGGTCCTTGGTGTCCATTTTGAGGGTCGCTCTTCCTCCATTCAACTCTGCAGACAATCTCATTTCCATGAGTCAAAATCTCTTCAAATTTAGAAATTGAGCCACTATGGTTTCACCAAAGCAGAAGTTCTAACCAACAGATAGGTTCATTGCTCTTCTTTCAAAGATGGGAGGTACTTTATTTTGGTAAGAACAGGCATTCAGGTGGCCGAGTAGGAGAATGGTACAAGGTTGGAGCAGGATTTGCATGGACTGGGAATGATGGTTTGTCAGAATGTACCAGGGTGGCTGAGCCATTAAGATCTAGGTTACAATTCAGTTGCCATCTATATATTGGAGTTCAAATCTACATTCTAGTAAAATAATAGCATATGTTTTTATAACATGTTTGATGTGCTAGGTGCTGTTCTATGTGTTTTAAACACTCATTTAATCCTCTTAATGCTAAAAGCAAGTAAATTGTTACCATCCCCATATTACAGATGAGGAAACCTCTCTCAAAGCCCAGAGAGATTAAGAGACTTGACAAAGACATATAACTAGTAAGCAGCAAACCTAGGATTCAAACCTAGACAGCCTGGCTCCAGAGTCTATGTGCTTCTTAAAAGCTATGCTTAGGGGCTAGCCTGGTGGTGTAGTGGTTAAGTTCAGGTGCTCCGCTTTGGTGGCCATGGGCCTGGACCATACGGACCTATGCACTGCTCATCAGGCCATACTGTGGTGGCATCCCACATACAAAAAATAGAGGAAGGTTGCCACAGATGTTAGCTCAGCGACAATCTTCCTCAAGCAAAAGAGGAAGATTGGCAACAGATGTTAGCTCAGGGTCAGTCTTCCTCACCAAAAAAAAAAAGCTATGCTTACTACCTCTCTGGAGTGAATTGGTTTCTATTTCCTCAAACATTTTTGGTTTTGTTGTTGCTTTTTTCTTTTATAAAAAAGAAATTAATTTAAGACATCTAGGGGTAGACAATTCCTTGAGAATTTTGAGAGGATGTAAAACACATCATAGGGCAATTTTCTTATGGGGTTGGATAAAATGTCCCAAGAAAAGAGGTTGGAGGTGCTAATGTTTTAGAATTAAGGGCTTTGAGCTTTTTCAAAATCATGCCTTCCGACTTGTGAGGCTGAGGTAATTTTCTGAAAATTTTTTAACTCGAGGAAGACAGTAGGGGCAGAAGAGGCCATTCTCCACTGTGTGGGCCACAGCCAGAAGGCAAGGGGAAAGGGAGAGGAGGCAATGCACAGCGGTGGATGAGGGCTGAAATGATAACTTGAAGGGACTGGTGGCGGAAGATGGATTTAATCCAGTTTTGTGAATAAGCTGTTCACAATATGAGGCTACTGACTCCTAGAGTCACCTCTTGTGTGACTGTATCTTTTCCTACCCAATAGCGGAGGCCAACTGTGGAAAACAGAAGGAGCAGGCTGTTTGACTTTGTGCCGTGGATCACCAGCTGCTTCAGAAGCATCAGATTCTCACTCCCAGGAGGGCTCTGAAGAGGCAGCAGGCACGTGGTTCGTGGTCTAAATTCAGCACGCAGTGAAAAGGCAGTGGGGGAGGGACGGTAGGTGGGGAAGGCAGCACTTGGGGGGAGGAGGCACTGTGCACCTTGGAATCTGGCTTACTTGGGCATTCCTAGGAAAATCTCTCCACTTACCCCTTTGGTTTACCTCCCCTTCTCATCATCTTTTATCCTCTGTCCAATCGGATTTGTGTTTATTTAAAATCCAACCCCCTCTGTCAGACTCAGCCCTGCTATCAGCCATCCACCAGGCCTGATGAATCCTGAGTCCTGTTTCCAGCCTTGGGCTGGCTGGGGTGATTCACAAAGAAGTCCCAGGGGAGGAGGAGGATGCACTTAGCAGGATCTATTAGCGTCTATGAGGAGGGCTGGGAAGAAATGCTGCTGGCTGAGGTGGGGGAGTGGAGCCCAGACTCCCTGATGACTCCTGCCCCAGACTTTCCCTCCTGTGAGTAGTGCTCCTTGAATTAACTCCAAGGAGAATGTATTTTTATCCATTATAGTATAGCAGAGAAGATTTAATTAAGCTCAGTAATAACACATCAGATTTTTCCTTCAGCTAACACAACCACTGCTCAGCCAAAGACATCATAGTACTTTACAGTTATCTCATGTATTCTTACTTGCTGAGAATTTTACAGATGAAGGAGACTCAGAGTCCAGGAGATTTATATTTTCATTTCTTTAGCTTATCAGTATAAGTTCCTAGAGGGGGAAGGGAACTCATTCACTAAGCACCTAATATTGGCCAGGCCCAGGGGGCTCCATCCTTTCCTGCACTATCCTGTTTGATCCTCACAACAATGTTAGCAGGGAGTTACTGTCATCCCTGTTTTCAGGTGGGAAAATTGAAACTCTGAATGAAGTAACTTACTGGGGACAGACCGCTTTAATGCTGAAGTTGGGATTCAAATCCAGGTTTATAAAGATTCCAAAATGCATACTTTTTTCAACGTACTTTGCTTTATTTAACAGTCCTGAAACACTCATTAAGCACCTAAAATATGAATTCACCAAAGAGGTGGTCCCTGCCTTCTAAGAACTCACAGCCTTGTGGAAGAAACATGCAAGTCAGCAGACAATAGAAATGCAATGCAGAGTGATAGGTACAAGGACAGACCAAGAGTAGGAGATTTAGGAGCCCAAAGGAGCAAGTGACAGGCTCTGCCTGAGGATGATGACCTTTAATCTACCAATGCGCAATGCAGTCACGTGGAGCAGGGAGGTACAGAGGAAGACCAACATTTTGTGGTGCGCACTGTACTAACTATGCATTATCTCATTTAATCCTTACAACCTTGATCCTGAGTTGGACATTGAAAGATGGCAAAGGGATTTCGAGGCATGCTGCCTCCCATGTTGTGCCCGTCCCCCACCATGTGGTACTGGGTTCATGGAGCTTCTAGGCACGTTGAATGAGAGCCGTGAATTGTGCCACTTAACCTGGAGCCAAGCCTCCATTCTGGGCCTGTCAGAGGGGAGACAGATGAGATGAAGGCTCTTTTGCTGCTCTTGCTGCAGTCCCAGTGACTAGGAGGGGAAGGCCAGTGCCCGAACTGGCTTTCGCTGCACTGTCAGGAGGACAGGAAGCCTATCCCCTTTGTGGTCTGAAGGATATTAAAATTCAATCCAGGTTGCCCCAGATAACCCCCTGCAGTGCCTAGCATGCCTGCCCAAAACCAACCAACCTTGATAATCTTGCCTGCTTTGCCCTGCCCTTTCAGATTGCTCCCTTAGGCTCTCTCAGGAAATGTCACTCAAGCTGTGCTTTCATCTTGTCCTTCCTTGCTCAAGCCAGTGAGGTTATTTTCAAATCTGACCCTGTCCAACCAGAGTCACCACATAAAAGCCTCAGTTGGGTTCCTCAAACTTGGATGTCACAATGATAATAATAACTAACTTTAATTGAGAACTTACTGGAAGCCAGACCTTGTGTTAGGTGCTCAATAGGACCTGTTTCACTTAATCCTCAAGCCAACACCAGGAGGTATTTATTACCCTTATCATTTTACAAATGAGGAAATTGGAGCTCAGAAAAGTTCAGAAACTTGCTCAGGAGCAAATGGCCTGAGATGGAGCCGAGGGGGAACCTGAATGTTTCATTCCATATGCTGCTTCCAATGTCTGAGAATGAAACTAGGAAATGTTAACACATAATGGATGAGATATCTACGGCCGACCACCAACGTGATCTGTGACTCTATAGCAGATGAGACTGGTGAATACTCAAGTCCATCAAGGGGAATTTACCGATCTGGTACCAATTGATTGGTACTATAGTAGTATGATTCAGACAGGTGAGGTGACACTTGAATATACCAGGGTCCCTTTTAAGGAGATGATTTAAATTTTGTCCTTCTGTAGTATATGATAAAAAAAAAAAAAGTGATTTTATAACCAAGACAAAAAATAACAAATGTTGGAGAGGTTGTGGAGAAAAAGGAACCCTCATACACTGTTGGTGGGAATGCAAACTGGTGCAGCCACTATGGAAAACAGTATGGAGATTTCTCAAAAAATTAAAAATAGAAATACCATATGACCCAGACATCCCACTACTGGGTATCTATCCAAAGAACTTGAAATCAACAATTCAAAGAGACTCATGCACCCCTATGTTCATTGCAGCATTATTAACAATAGCCAAAACGTAGAAGCAACCTAAGTGCCCATCGACTGACGAATGGATAAAGAAGATATGGTATATATATACAATGGAATACTACTCAGCCATAAAAAAGGATAAAATCATTCCATTCACAACAACATGGATGGACCTTCAGGGTATTACATTAAGCGAAATATGCCAGATAGAGAAAGACAATCTCTGTATGATTCCACTCATGTGGAAGATAAACACGTGGACAAAAAGAACAGATTAGTGGTTACCACGGGGAAGGAGGGGTGGGCACAAAGAGTGAAGCAGTGCACCTATAATGTGACTGACAAATAATAATGTACAACTGAAATTTCACAAGGCTGTAAACTATCATAACCTCAATTTAAAAAAAGTGATTTTAAGTTAAATAATTTATTTTACATTAACATATAGTTAAAGGTAGCATTGTACAGTTTTTTTTGTTTTTTTCTTAAAGCTTCACTGCATGGTTGTATGTCCTAGTTGTTAGTTTCTAGTTGTCCATGTGAGCCACCACCGCGGTATGACAACTGACAGACAGGTGGTGTGGTTCCACAACTGGGAAACGAACCCAAGCCACGGCAGTGAATCTTAACCATTAGACCACCAGGGCTGGCTCTGTATAGTTGTTTTTATAAGTCTTTAATAATACTCTAAAGTATACATAATTGTTTACATTTCCTCATTTAAATAGTAATGCATGTTGTTTACTTTAATCATGTAAGAAAAATATTATTTGTTCACCAATACACTTAAAGCAGATATTTTTATTGCGAGTATTTAATGTATGTTGAAATTTAATCACAAATATAACCATGTATCAAAAGTTGGTATTTGGGATTCTGACAGTTTACTTATTGTTTATGAAGTTTTGCATCTCATGTTTTTTTAAAAATCAACTGTGTTTCTAATTCGTGGACTTAAAAGAAAATATTTTGTTTCTAAGAGATAAAGAGAGACCTTTTTGGGCTATTATTTGTAAGTATTTTCAAGTAACATTTATGAACACAGGTAGTCTTTATTCCCCTATAAATGCCCAGTTGGATATAGTGGTTCCAATGGGTAGGAGGTCTTAGTGTTTAAACATCCAGAGACAGACTGCCTGGGTGTAAATCTTGGTTCTACCACTTAACAACTGTGTGACCCTAGGTAAGTAACTTAATCTCTCAGTCTTCAATTTCCTCCTTTTAAAAAAAGCACTGAAATAAGAAAAAAGAAATAATTATAGGGTTTTGAAAATTAAATCAGTTAATGCTTGTAAAGCCCATAAGCATATAAAGTCCATTTTAGAAAATCTGAAAATTACAGAAAAATACAGACAAAACCAGAAATCACCCAACCTCAGTAACTCCATGGGTAGCAGCTAATCCCAATGGTGCTTTTGTACAAATTAGAAAGGCTGGCCCTTCCTCAAGATACTTGACTGCCATCAGCCAGAAAGTTGTCTTATTATGAGGCACCATTTAATAATTACCCTGGGACATCAAGCATAAACCAAGATTGTCCTGAGCAAAACAAGACATTTGGTCACCATGTCGATGATAATGTAAGATGTTTCCAATTTGAGACTATTACTGATCATGTTGAGATGAACAAATCTGTACATAAAGTTTTTTCTGTATTTAGAATTTAGGCTAGATTCCAGCAGGCACACAGAGGGTATTTGTTCAATAAAAATGAATGAATGAATGAAAGAGACGGATGGGAGGGAGCTGGAGGGAGAGGGAGACTGAGGGGGAAGGAGGAGAGACAGAAAGAGAATGAATTTGCTAAAGGGCATGGTAAATTATTTTCCAAAAGCGTTATATCAGTAGTGGGTGTTTCAATCTATGTTAACTTAAATGAAAAATGGTATCTTATTTTAATTTGCATTTCTGTAATTATCAGTGAAGACGAATATTTTCCATATGTTTGTTCATTTATTTGGCTGTTTATTTATTGGGATCTTGGTGATTTTTTTTATAAAGCTGTATAAATTATTTATATATTAAAGATATTAACCACCTATAATTTGTCTTTGCAATTATTTTTTCAGTTTAACTTCATTTTTGTTATTGTCTTTTTTTTTACATGGCGATTTCTAATCTTCATGCAGGGAAATACATTGATATTTTATTTTGTTCTTTGTTTTGTCATATTAAATCTTAGATATGTCTCTTCCTGACAAATATCTGATGTTCATTTCTACTTTTTTCTCCTTCTTTCAGGATTTGATTTTAAAATATATTTATCTCTTTAATCCATCTGGAATTAATTTGATAAAAAAATTTTTTTTGGAAACTACTTATTCTAATACCATTTGTTGAATATTTCTTTCCTTTCTCATTGATTTCTGATGTCCCCTTATGGAAAAAAAAATTCATATATATACATATGGGATCTGTCTCTACACTATCTTCCTTCATTTGGTGATTCTTTAAATTCTGAATTTTTTTGACCTTTAAAATCAGTCCAAGTAGTCAATTTAGCTGCAGTTGAAGAGTGATCAATGCCTTCAAGACGACAGCACCTGTGTGGAGAAATCCTGGAAGAAATTTAGTTCACTGTGGGGACGAGAGGTGATAAAGATGAGGTCGAACGTCATAATCACTTCAGGCTAAGACTCCTCCCTCCCCTATAAATAAATAAATAGAGAAATAAAGAAAGAAATGTACTACAAACACAGCATGATATTCCTAAACAAAGGAGAGCAATAGCAGTGAGACACTGCGGATAATCCAATGTTTCTGCTATTGAGAGACGCCATCTGCCTACTGATTAGATCTGCTGGAAAATTTACCGAGGTATTGAAATCAACCCTTCGGAAAGGTTATTTGCTTGGAGGCTCAACAATGGAGTAATGGAGCTGGTGCAGCTCGCTGCTTTCCAAGGAGGTGGAGGAGTGGCACGGCCACTGAGACACCTAGTGGTGAGGATCTTCACTGCACCATTAGAGTATGCCCGTGGGGCCCCTCTAGGAACCACTTATTACAGGGAGCGTCCATTTGGGGAACTTAGGTGCCCTCTTTTCTGCACACTAACAAAATAATTTGAGGCCTCTCTTGTGTCCACGAACCTACAAAGACAAGTGCTGATAGATCCAGAAACTGAATAGCCTCTGCAAAGTTGGAGCCGTGAAATTAACACATATTAAGCTGATCAACACAGTTTCTCAGGCCCTGGGAAACAGCTGAAGATGTAAATTTAATCAGTTCAATTACTATTCACTAGGGAGCAGCAATGTGCTTCATCAAGCTTATTATCTCCATCCCCTACCCTTCTAGGCCTCAGAAAAAGTCAAACCAGAGGATAATCACACTTTTTATGTATTGTAATTATAGTTTTGAATTGTAAGTTCACCCATATCAGAGTATTACTAGATGAGGATTGTTCTACCTACCATCCAGCATAATTTACACACATTTGAACTATGGAGTTATGTTTAATATCTGAAATTAATCATTTATGACTAGGGGCATACTTCAATGGTTCAGATAAGGAAAGATTAATGGATTCATTCATTCATTCATTCAAATACATATTGAGTATCCCAGCTCTAGGCCCTGGGGATTTGGTGGTTAAAAGAGAATCTCAGGGGCCGGCCCAGTGGTGCAGCGGTTAAGTGCGCACTTTCCATTTCTCAGCGGCCCGGGGTTGGCGGGTTCGGATCCCTGGTGCCGACATGGCACGGCTTGGCAAAAGGCATGCTGTGGTAGGTGTCCCATGTATAAAGTAGAGGAAGATGGGCACGGATGTTAGCACAGGGCCAGTCTTTCTCAGCAAAAAAAGAGGAGGATTGGCAGTAGTTAGCTCAGGGCTAATCTTCCTCAAAAAAAAAAAAAAAAAAAGAGAGAGAATCTCAGTCATTGCCCTCATGATCTTACAGTCTAGAGGATACAATTTAGAAAATCTCTACAATAAAGGAGGACACATGTTATGAGAGTGAAAGTACAGAGCACCAATCAAATGAAGCAACTTGGTCTTTGGGGTCAAAGAAGGCCTTCAGAGAAGGGCAGGTAAAAGTGAAGTCCTGAAAGATGGATAGGAGCTAACCAAAAAGTGGGAAGAGAGTGGCTAGGGAGAGATTATTTCGAATGACAGCATGATTAAGTCAAGAAAACTAAAAGGCAGTCAGTGTGACTGCAGCAAAGAATGCAAGAGGGAGGGATGACTGGAGAGGAATGTGATGGCCAGGGAATGGAAGGCCATTAGGGATTGTTCTCCTGAGGACAATGTGAAGACAATTAGGGGTTTTAAAGAGGCGAGTAAGAAGCATCAAATTTGCTTTCTACAAAGATAATTTTGGTTGCTGCCTGGAAAATAGAAAGGAGGAGGGCATTGTGACACCATTCAGGAAGCTTTGCAAATGGCTAGGTGAGAAATCACATTACCATGTTAGCTTGGATTACAGCGGTCCTTGGTTTTTTAATCTGTCAAAGGGGAAAACAATACTATCTATCTCAGAGTCATAACGAGAATTCCATATTAAGTATTTACTACTCTAGCATCTAGTAAATGATCAATTAATTTTGGCTATTGTTATGATATTGGCTATTATTTGAGGCAGCTATTTCTTTTTTTTTAACTTTTTATTAAGATTATGATAGTTTACAACCTTGTGAAATTTCAGTTGTACATTATTGTTAGCCATGTTGTAGGTGCACCACTTCACCCTTTGTGCCCTCCCCCGACCCCCCTTTCCCCTGGTAACCACCAATCAATTCTCTTTGTCTCTATGTTTAACTTCCACCTATGAGTAGAGTCATACAGAGTTCGTCTTTCTCTGTCTGGCTTATTTCACTTAACATAATTCCTTCAAGGTCCATCCATGTTGTTGTGAATGTCTAGTTGTCTTTTTTTAAGGCTGAGTAGTATTCCATTGTATATATATATACACCGTATCTTCTTTTTTTTTAATTGAGTTAATGATAGGTTACAATCTTGTGAAATTTCAGTTGTACATTAATGTTTGTCAGTCATGTTGTAGGTGCACCACTTCACCCTTTGTGCCCACCCCCCACCCCACCTTTCCCCTGGTATCCACTAAACTGTTCTTAGTCCATAATTTTAAATTCCTCATATGAGTGGAGTCATACACAGATTATCTTTCTCTCGCTGGCTTATTTCACTTAACATAATTCCCTCAAGGTCCATCCATGTTATTGCAAATGGAATGATTTTGTTCTGTTTTGCAGCTGAGTAGTATTCCATTGTATATATGTACCACATCTTCTTTATCCATTCGTCTGTTGCTGGGCACTTAGGTTGCTTCCACGTCTTGGCTATTGTAAACAGTGCTGCAATAAACATTGGGGTGCACAGGACTTTTGGGATTGCTGACTTCAGGCTCTTTGGATAAATACCCAGTAGTGGGATGGCTGGATCGTATGGTAGTTCTATTTTTAATTTTTTGAGGAATCTCCACACTGAGGCAGCTATTTCTTGTCATATTAAAGAATTTTCTGGGGCCGGCTCCGTGGCCGAGTGGTTAAGTTCGCGCGTTCCGCTGCGGCGGCCCAGGGTTGGGATCCTGGGCGCGCACACGGCACCGCTCGTCAGGCCACGTTGAGGCGGTGTCCCACATCCCACAACTAGAAGGACATGCAACTAAGATATACAACTATTTACGGCGGGGTTTGGGGAGATAAAGCAGAAAAAAAAAAAAAAAAGATTGGCAACAGTTGTTAGCCCAGGTGCCAATCTTTAAGAAAAAAAAAAAAAAAGAATTTTCTTTTGGGTACACACATCGAACTTTTAACAATAGAGTGGGAGTGAGTGAATGAGGGTTGAATTTTACTCCAGAAACTTATTCATTACTTGGATCTTTTGCAGTTAACATGTATAAAATGTACTACTCGTGTAATTTTTGAAAAATTAATAACTAAACCTACAACTGAACCTAAGCATCAATATCCAGAATGAAAGAGGAGGAAGTATAGCAGAATGGCTCAGAGCTTGAAATTTAGAGCCAGAGAGATCTGGACTGAAACCTCAGCTCCATCATTCGTTAGCTGTGTAACGCTGAGAAAATTACTCAGCTTCTGTAAGCCCCAGTTTCTTCATCTGTAAAATGGGAATAATCATAGTATCTAGTTCATAGCATTGTTGTGAGGATTAATTGAGATAATAGAGTGACTGGTACAACGTCAATGGTCACTAAGTGGCAGCTGTTCTCATTATTTAGAATTTACCGCTTTTCCATTTCCAGAGGTAGTTGGTACAATCTGAACATTTTTTTACCAATAAAATAATAAGATTTTTTAAAAGAATTATACCTCTTGGGTCCTGTGGCCCGCCAGAGCTGGTGGAGTGGGAACCAGACGCGGTGGGCTCCCCCTTCGCCAGCAGCTCGAGCCTTCCTGGGCAGCTCTTGGGTGAGGCTGGGGGGCTTGGGGTTGTCCCAGCTGCTTCTGTCCTCCACGGCCCAGGTCCGCCAGACAGCTGCGACTGCCAGACCCGCTCTGGACCACCATACCCAGGCCGACCCCAGGCCCAAGACCTGGTTCCCATTCATGAAGCTGCAGTCATTTCTTTTCAGAAGAAGGGAGAAGAGGAATCTATCTTGCAGGCTGCTGACTCTTACTGTGTGTAACATCCATGTCAAAATGATACTGTATTCAGTTTAATTACTCAGAAAGAAGATTTTTAATGAAGGGAAAAAATAAAATCAATAGCATTCAGATCTATGCAGCAGCTAACTCATACACATAATATTCTGCTTTTTGTACAGAACTAGCCAATGTGAAAACAATGACCATGTAAATATTACTTTGTTTCCTTTTACACTGTTGTATCATACCTGTAGATGGTGGTTCCTTTTTAAGAAACTCTTTTCTTACCTGGTAGCTGTCCTGTTTTCTGGGTTGTTTTTAACCGAAAAAGAACTCGCTCATCTGGCAGGGGGGAGGAGAAACCCTTTTGCCAGTTTTCCAAGGGACCCCACCCTGGAGCTCTACACAGTTTCAATCCTCCCCACCCCCTCCCCAGTGCCTGCGTCCACCAGGCTCGAGGGAAGCCTCTTGTGCTTGCTTTAAGTTAGGAGTCACAAACATTTTTTTTCCAGTTAAGGAAAACAACACAGCTCTACCTTTATATCTGCCAGGAGCATCTGCATCGCTGTCCCTGTTTTCTCCTTTGCTGCTGCTAATAACAATATGATGGGGGCTGGCCCAGTGATGCAGCGGTTAAGTTCACATGTTCCACTTTGGTGGCCAAGGGTTCACCAGTTTGGATCCTGGGTGCGGACATGGCGCTGCTCATCAAGCCATGCTGTGGCAGGTGTTCCACATATAAAGCAGAGGAAGATGAGCACAGATGTTAGCTCAGGGCCAGTCTTCCTCAGCAAAAAAAAAAGAGGAGGATTGGCAGCAGATGTTAGCTCAGGGCTAATCTTCCTCAAAAAAACCCCGAAAAACCAATATGATGACTTCACTATTCGAAAACTATTTTTATGTAATTAATGTATGCTTTCTTATTTATAAACACCTGATTTAAAAAGAAAAAAAATGGGGCTGGCCCTGTGGCCGAGTGGTTGTGTTCTCATGCTCTGCTTTGGCGGCCCAGGGTTTCACCGGTTTGGTTCCTGGGCACAGACCTAGCACAGGTCATCAAGCCATGCAGAGGTGGCATCCCACATAGCAGAACTAGAAGGACCTACAACTAGAATATACAGCTATGTACTGGGGAGCTTTGGGGAGAAGAAGAAAAAAAATTATCCTCCTGTTCCAAATTTTTAAAAACTTTAACTCAATGAGTGAATTTTATCAAATGCCTTTTCAGCATCCACATGCTTGTTGTTATTTGATTTATTGATGGGATGTATCAGCTCAATAGTTTTTCTCTAATATCTTAATAGCTTTCCTAATATAAAGACATGCCTCTTCCCATTAAGAAAAACCCTACTTAGTTGTGGTGGATCATTCTTTTAATCTACTGCTAAATTCAAGGATAGACTTTCTTTTGAAATGCATTCTAAAATTTCTTCCTTGTCTCTTCAAGAACAATACACTAACCAGACTTTTATTAGTGAACTCCATTTGTCTTCTGGGCTGTAATACTCAAGTGCCTTTAGAGGTCTCTGATTTCTTCATAACAATAGCTAGTATTTACTGAGCACTTAGAAGGTACTAAACACGTCAAGTGATCCTCACAACTTCCCTAAGGAGTGTGTACCCCTTAGGGAATGTGTCAGAAAAGTTAAGGATCTTGGGACAAGGCCCTGGAGATGGAACCAGAGCCTGTTCTTCACCAGTATGCTTTCATTCATTCATTCAACACATCTTTATTAAGCATCTCTGTGCTCGTGTCTGTCTTAGGTACCAGTGGTACACCCTTAAAGAACTCAGACAGAATCCCAGTCTGACAGAGGAGACAGACAATAAACAAGTAAAGAAATAAACAAGATAAAGACAAATTGTGAAGAGAGCTATTATGCATATTACATTGCATACAGGATTGTGTAACACAGAGGAGAGGCTTCCTTTAGATGTGATGATTGGCAGGGAAGGCTTTTTTGAGGTGACATTCAAACTGAGATAGAAGAATGAACCAGCCATAATTCCGCAGAAAGTTGGGGGAAGAGCACCTCAGGTTGAGTAAACAGCAAGTCCAAATACCCCGAGGCAAAAAGCAGGCAGACAAAGTAACTTGATAAATCCTAAGAACAGATAGGTGCTTCCTGTGGATGGGGTCAGGGAACTAGAGAGATAAGATTAGGGCAGCAGACAGGGGTCAGATCAAGTCAGGCCTTGTAGATCTTGATAAGGTGTTTGGATTTTATTCTCAGAGCAACCGGAAGCCACTGAGGACTTTAGGGGAGGAAAATGACATCTCAATTATCTTTTCTTAAAAGATCACTCTAGCTGTGATATGGAAAATGGATTAGAGAGGACTCAGAAAGCAAGCAAGGAGACAAGTTCAAAAGCGGTTGCAGTAACTCAGGTGAGAGTTGGAGGTGAAAAAGATTAGGTTGTAGTGGTAGAGAGGAAGAGAAGTAAATGGATTTGAGATATATTTTGGAGGGAGAACTGATTTTTGGATTTTATGAAGACGATGAATCCTTGTTGTTACTGTTTAACAACTAGGTGATGCTATTTACTAAACTGGGGAAGACTGGGGGAAGAACAGGTTAGGTTGATAAAATCAAGAGTTCCAGTTTTGACATATTAAATCTGATATGCCAGCTAATCCCCCAAGTGGAGCATCTAATAAGTAGTTGGATATATGAGTTGGGCACTCAGAGGAGAGATCTACCCTACCATGGAAAAATGAATTAGATTATTAACATTTAGATGGTGTTTGAAGTCTTGAATAGTTTATCTAGATAAGGAGAGAGTGCTGTCAGGGAGGGCCCAGAGGGCCAGCCCTGTGGCCAAGTGGTTAAGTTTGTGCGTGCTCTGCTTTGGTGGCCTGGGGTTTGGCAGGTTCAGATCCTGGGACCGGACATGGCACCGCTCGTCAAGCCATGCTGAGGCAGCGTCCCACATGCCACAACTAGAGGCACTCACAATTAGAATGTACAACTGTGTACTGGGGGGCTTTGGCGGGGAGGAGGAGGAGGGAGAGGAGGAGAAGAAGGAAAAGAAGGAGAAGGAGACGGACAAGGAGAAGAAGAAGAAAACAGGGCCCCGAAATGAGCCATGAAATATCTCAACATTTAAAGTTCCTCCAAGGGAGGAGTCAGCAAAGGAGACGGATCACTGAGGCAGGAGGAAAATCATGAGACTGTGGTGTCACAGAGGCCAGTGAGAAAAGTGTCTCATGAAAGACAGAATGCCATCTATGTTGAATGTTGCTGACACATAAAAGAGATGAATATGGAGAAATGTTTCTTGGATTTGGCAACGTGGCTCATTGGTATCCTTGATAAGTTTAAGAGAAGGGTGGACAGATTAAGGTGGATTGAAGAGGAAATAGAGGTGAGGAAATGGAGACCTCTAGTGTAGACAACTTTTTTTAGTTTTGTTGCAAAGAGTGAAGAAATGAGATGACAGGATAAAGGGAAGGTTTTACTTTTAAGATGGTAATGATCCAGTAGAAGCAACTGATGATACAGCAAGGAAAACCCTTTGAGAATGCATGAGGGGGTGGGATCCATAGCACTAGGGGGTTTTGCCCTTTGACGGGGCAAAGACACGTCTTTCATAGTATCAGGAAGGAAGACAAGAGAAGATGGGTACAAACGTAAGAAGGCTTGTGGCGTGCCAGTTGGATGAGAATGTTCCTTTCTGATGATTTTTTTGATGATAATTTTCATTTTCTCAAAGAAATATGAGAAGTCATTAGTTATGGTGGAGTGAGAAAAAAAAGGTGTAGGGTTTGAACAGAGAAAGCATGAAATACCCTACCTCTGGAAGTGGGAAAGTGAACTTACTAGGGAAATTCAGTAAGATTGCCAGAAAAGTCTAATGCCCTTTTGAGGCTTGTGGTCAAGAATTTAAAGTGAAAGCCTCAGTCCTCGTTTTAACTTGTTTTCTTTAGAAGGTGAATTGTTGGGTCCAATTAGAATTGGGGTTTTATCAGGTGAGTATAATGGAGAAAGAGAAAAACAAGAGTAGTATGTATTTGTAGGCAATCATAACATCTAAACTGGGTGACACAAGTTATAAATATAAGAATGTGAGAGAGAGTGAAAAAGTAATACACTTAATCGTTTGGAGGTTTTGATGAAGTCAAAGAATCAGAGTTACTATGATCACACAGTTGGGATGAAATAGAGATTTTAGAGATGGTGTGGTTACCGGCAATAACAAACACAGGGATAACCATGATGGGGCGGGGGATGGTTGGTGTAGGATGGAAGATTGTTGGAGGTGAGCAGGTAAAGAATTCACAGAATATTGGGTGGTCATCCACAAAGATGTTGGATGAACAGAAGTAGAGCTGGAAAGGAAGACAATGAGCCATGAGCTAATATTAACTGAGGGAGGAATGATCCACCAAAAGGTCCACAGTTGACAGTAACTAGGAGGGGTATTAAGGGATATTGCTAGTGCACTTCAAAGAAGTTGCAGATTTCAAAGCAGGAAGGACGATGCCCACTGGTTGATTTCATATACATATTTTAATATAGTAATTTTGAAGTATCTTAATCTAGTCATAAAGTGTTGAGTGATAGTGGAATTAAGAAAAATGTTATATTCCTCCTGTGATTTGTGTTTGTAAATTGTTAGTCTATATACACACACAAAATCAAGGCCTCTATTCCTTTTGTACAAAGAGTGCATTCACTTGAACATATTGCGAAGTTTATATTGCTAAAAGAAACCTGTATTCCAAAAGGAAATCAGTAAGATTGTGTGTGTGAAATCGGTAAGATCTTATTTCTCTAACTTCATTGGCCTACTACAAGGTAGATAGTAGGCACTTAATTTATGCTTTTGAACCGGGGAATCTCTGTTCTTTCTGGGAAAGGACACCCGCAGACTGCTCCTAGGGGCAATCAAGAAACAAAAGGGCCCTCTAACATCTCCCCCCAGGAGCTGATAGGGTCCTGGCTATTTGCTTTCACGGGAAAATTCCTCCAGAGAACGCATTCAAATTTCTCCCAGCAAATCACAGTGGCCTACAGCCAACTCCTTTTCGCTCATTGGCCGACTGGAAACTTCAGCCACTCCAGGCCTCCCGCCTCTTAATCGGGAGCCAATAGGAAAGATTATCGCTTCGTAACTTAGTGTCATCAGGTACCGTACTTGCAATTGGCTACTGGAGCTACGATCGAGAAGTAGGCGGGGCCACGCCAGCCGGCCTATATAAGAAGAGGACAAAGGCGGCGCGCCGCCTGTGTCATCCGCCATCTTGTGCGAAGCAAGGTGGCCTCCACGTTTCCTGAGCGCCTTCTCCGCTTCTGCCTCGACCGCCCCTTGGTCACAGACATGTCTCGGGATCGGTTCCGGAGTCGCGGCGGTGGTGGCGGCGGCTTCCACCGGCGAGGAGGCGGCGGCGGCCGCGGCGGCCTCCACGACTTCCGCTCCCCGCCGCCCGGCATGGGCCTCAATCAGAACCGCGGACCCATGGGTCCCGGGCCGGGCCAGGGTGGCCCCAAGCCCCCGATCCCGCCACCGCCTCCGCACCAACAGCAGCAGCAGCCGCCGCCTCAGCAGCCGCCCCCACAGCAGCCGCCGCCGCTTCAGCCGCCGCCTCACCAGCAACCGCATCAGCCGCCGCATCAGCCGCCGCATCAGCAGCCGCCGCCGCCCCCGGACTCGTCCAAGCCTGTCGTTCCTCAGGGACCCGGCCCGGCTCCCGGGGTCGGCAGCGCTCCGCCGGCCTCCGGGGCGGCGCCGCCCGCCACTCCCCCGACCTCGGGGGCCCCCCCGGGACCGGGCCCCACGCCGACCCCGCCGCCCGCTGTCACCTCGGCGCCCCCTGGCGCGCCCCCGCCCGCGCCGCCAAGCAGCGGGGTCCCCACCACCCCCCCTCAGGCCGGGGGCCCGCCGCCGCCTCCCGCAGGGGGCCCAGTCCCAGGGCCTAAGCAGGGCCCCGGCCCCGGTGGCCCGAAAGGCGGCAAAATGCCAGGCGGGCCGAAGCCCGGCGGGGGTCCGGGCCTAAGCACTCCTGGCGGCCACCCCAAGCCGCCGCACCGGGGCGGCGGGGAGCCCCGCGGGGGCCGGCAGCACCACCCGCCCTACCACCAGCAGCACCACCAAGGGCCCCCGCCCGGCGGGCCCGGCGGCCGCAGCGAGGAGAAGATCTCCGACTCGGAGGTGAGTGTCTCCGGAGGACGCGTCGGCTTCCCTAAGATGGCGGCGGCCCCCTACTCCTTCCCCTCCGCGGCCTCCATTTTGTCGGGCACCGGAAAGGACGCCTGCGCGGGCGGCGGGGGGCGGGGCCGGCTGCCGGGGAGGGGGCCGGTGTGGGGCCTCTGGTCGCCCCGGCCTGGCGTCCCGCCTGCCTGGGGACCGAGGGGCGGGGCGGAGGAAGGAGGCGCTGGGAGGCTGTGATGCGGCCTGTTAGAGCTAGCGGGTCCCGGGGAACGAGTGCAGCAGGGCGTGAGAGTCGGAGATGGGAGAGTTCCGGTCTCAGCGGCGCAGGCGCAAGTCGTCCCGGTGACAGCGGGATTTTGGTCGTTGTCTTTTCTCATTTAAGGCTCGATTATCATTTTAAGTTTTGTGTGCCGAGATTTAGATTTGTCGGGGACGCTCAGCATATACGGCTGACGAGGTGGCTGACACACAGGTTGCTGTGTAGAGAGGTCTGTGTGTCTGTTCTCAAGAGTATCCTGGATTATTTGGGTTTTTTGGTGTTAGGATCATATTGGCGATCATATTGGAAATTCCGCAAATGTAGTAGAGCCCTGATTTTGACTTGAAACGGAACAGGGGAGCAACCCGATAACTTAGCCAGTTCGGGAAAAGCGAAAATTATTACTGGGTTTTCCTACTTGCAGAGGTCGCTGGTGTCTGAAATTCCCATCCTTTTTCATCAGGGGTTTAAAGCCAACTTGTCTCTCTTGAGGAGGCCTGGAGAGAAAACGTACACTCAGCGCTGTCGGTTGTTTGTTGGGAATCTACCTGCTGATATCACGGAGGATGAATTCAAAAGACTATTTGCTAAATATGGAGAACCAGGAGAAGTTTTTATCAACAAAGGCAAAGGATTCGGATTTATTAAGCTTGTGAGTTTGATTTTATGTAGAATTAAAAATGTCTTTTTTTTTTTTTTTGCTACTACATACTGGTTTTTAAACCAACAAAAATAAGTGGGTTTTCAGAATTTTTATTATTTTTAAGAAAAGATGCAGTTACTGGTCAGTGCATAATTGTTGGTATCTAAGAAAGGAGGGGAGTGGGCAAAGCTTTTAATTGCCTGCCCTGAATGGTGTCAGGGAGGGCTGCCTGAAGCCACTTGACCTGAGCCGCAGGAAGAATAGGAGTGGGAGTTAGGCTTGTGGCAGTTTCAGAGCGGGCATTAGCCAATTTTGAGATCATTAACGTGAGTGTGTCTGATATTTTCAGGAGTCTAGAGCATTGGCTGAAATTGCCAAAGCTGAACTTGACGATACCCCCATGAGAGGTAGACAGCTTCGGGTTCGCTTTGCCACACATGCCGCTGCCCTTTCTGTTCGAAATCTTTCACCTTACGTTTCCAATGAACTGTTGGAAGAAGCCTTTAGCCAGTTTGGTCCTATTGAAAGAGCTGTAGTAATTGTGGATGATCGTGGAAGGTCTACAGGGAAAGGCATTGTTGAATTTGCTTCTAAACCAGCAGCAAGAAAAGCATTTGAAAGGTGCAGTGAAGGCGTTTTCCTACTGACAACGTAAGTTCTTGTGATTATTCCAATAATTTCTCTTCATTAACTTGTATGAGGAAGTTGCAAGTGGAACAAAGTTAAGATGGCGCTGTTTTTGTTATTAGAACTCCTCGTCCAGTCATTGTGGAACCACTCGAACAATTAGATGATGAAGATGGTCTTCCTGAAAAACTTGCACAGAAGAATCCAATGTATCAAAAGTAAGATTGATTGAACTTTGGGGCAGTTTTTAAGTGTAAATGGTAACTTGTTCTAGGAACTTTTCAAATTTGCTTAAAATATGCAAAATTATTTTAAATGGATGTGCTTAATAAAAACCTCAGGCTCAGAAAGTTAGAGGTTTTGAAGCAGTTAAATGTCTGATGTTTGTTTCTGAGGTAGGTATGTTTCACATGCAATCTTATTTTGTCCTTAGAACAACTGCATGATGTGTCGGTGTCTTGGTATTTTGAGAATGGGAAAATGTCGGGCTGACCTTGTGGCCGAGTGGTTAAGTTTGCGCGCTCCGCTGCAGGCGGTCCAGTGTTTCGTTGGTTCGAATCCTGGGCGCGGACATGACACTGCTCATCCAACCACGCTGAGGCGGCGTCCCGCATGCCACAACTAGAAGGACCCACAACTGAAAATACACAACTATGTACCCAGGGGCTTTGGGGAGAAAAAGGAAAAGATGAAATCTTTAAAAAAAAAAAAAAAAAAAAAGAATGGGAAAATGTATTTCTTGACTAGGTTTTGGCTAGAGTAAATAGAATTAGGAAATGGAAAAAGGAGGATTTCTTTCCAGTGCCCATACTCTGTTACTGTATCATTCTGGGGCATGTATTGTTTGTCGTGTGAAGATATTTTATGTGAACCAGGGTGTTCTTGGGCTTTTGATATTCCTTACAGGTGATAGGGCCAGGGGAAAGGCCAGTGTTTTTAGGGGAATCAAATAGTATTTTTTTGTGTGCATCCACAAATTGATTCACGTTTAAATATTATCAGAGAGAGAGAAACTCCTCCTCGTTTTGCCCAGCATGGCACATTTGAGTACGAATATTCTCAGCGCTGGAAGTCCCTGGATGAAATGGAAAAACAGCAAAGGGAACAAGTTGAAAAAAACATGAAAGATGCAAAAGACAAACTGGAAAGTGAAATGGAAGATGCCTATCATGAGCATCAGGCAAATCTTTTGCGTCAAGGTAAAAAAAAAAATCCTTTGTGATAGGACCAATTGCTTTTTTAACTTACTTGAAATTCATTAATGTGAATTCAAAACAAAATTTTCCGATGTTCAGATCTGATGAGACGCCAGGAAGAATTAAGACGCATGGAAGAACTTCACAATCAAGAAATGCAGAAACGTAAAGAAATGCAATTGAGGTAAAATTTTGTTGAACTAAGGTTTTTCGTTCTGCATTAACATTTAGAGGAAAGCTGTACCTAAATTTTGCAGGTGAGTCAGATGGGTTCAAAGAGGTTAGATACCGTGTCAGTGGTCTAACTCTTAAATTGGAATAGACTGTAAGAATTTCATTAATATTGCTTATTTTCTCTGCCAGAATGCCTCTAGGGCTATTCTCTTAGACTCACTTTCCAGACCTTTGTGTGTGTTTGCTCTAACCTAGACTTTGTAAAGCTCTTAGGGGAACTACTAGCTTTCTACAAATTGAATTATAAAAGATGGGGATAACACTCAGGTTTATATGCTTGATGAATATTTCCAGGCAAGAGGAGGAACGACGTAGAAGGGAAGAAGAGATGATGATTCGTCAGCGTGAGATGGAAGAACAAATGAGACGCCAAAGAGAGGAAAGTTATAGCCGGATGGGCTACATGGATCCAGTAAGTATACTTCTGTTGCGATCTAATTGGAGTTGTCTATAAAACTTGTAGGTACCTAGAACGAAATGTTACTCAGTTAAGTAGAACATTTTGCATTATAGCTAATTTGTGTGTGTGTGTGTGAGGAAGACTGGCCCTGAGCTAACATGTGTTGCTAATCTTCTTTTTGCTTGAGGAAGATTGTCCCTGAGCTAACATCTGTGCCAATCTTCCTCTATTTTATATGTGGGACACCGCCACAGTACGGCTTGATGTGTGTAGGTCCGCGCCCGAGATCCGAACCTGTGAACCCTGGGCCACCGAAGCCGAGCATGCAAACTTAACTACTACGCCACCGGGCCAGGCTTTTTTTTTTTTCCTGTAAACAATTGTATTACTTTTGATGACTGATATGCGTTGAATTTTATCTTCTTAGTTGGGCCAAAAGATTTCATTGGTTGGGAAGAAGCTTTATAGATCTTCTGATAATTGAATCTTAATAACTAGTTTCAGAATGTTGATTTTGAAGTTGACTTGGTCTTTTTTTAAAAGTTAAAATTTTTTTTTATGTTTTGGAAATTTCTGTTCTCAAGAATACTTGTGGGTATAGTACAGATGTGTGAAAGAGATTTTTTTTTCAGAGAGAGAGAGACATGAGAATGGGTGGTGGAGGAGCAATGAACATGGGAGGTAAGCATGAACATCAAATTATCAGTACCATTAGAGAGCAGTGTTTTGGTTGAGTCGTAACCAGCATTTTTGTTTCCTAGATCCCTATGGTTCAGGAGGCCAGAAATTTCCACCTCTAGGTGGTGGTGGTGGCATAGGTTATGAAGCTAATCCTGGAGTTCCACCAGCAACCATGAGTGGTTCCATGATGGGAAGTGACATGGTAATGTATCCTGTGAGACGTAGTACCAAGGAAATTCTCATTTTCACAACTTATGTGTGTGTTTTTTTTTTTTTTTTAAAGTAGGTGACTGGACCTCTTTTAGTTCCCCTATCATGTAAATCCTATTGAGGAATACTTTGGCAACATAGAAGAACTCAGTGTATGGTAACCTAGACATTACGGTTGCCAACAAGAAGTCAATGCTGTTAGTAGTATGTTGGAGTTATCTTTGGCAATAAGTAGACTTAGGTGCTTTCTGTTATATTGCTTGTGTACTTTTGCACTCTAGCGCATGGCAAATCCAAATTCTAAATGATAGATAAGGTACCTGATTATTCTACATCCAAGTGAGAGTAATCAAATGGCAAACTGTCATTCGTTATGTTGGTATTTGCCATAAGTGTGAATCAGGCTTGTAGTTTGTAGCTTTAGACATGTTTTAGTGATGTATAGGACTTTGACCTATATTTGGTGTGGCTTCTACCCATGATGAAAAGGGAATTGTTTAGTGTTTTGACTCGTCGTTTTCCCAACTGTTGGGCCTGTTCATAGGTACACCATCTAAAATAAACTGACATCTCTATTTTGCTACAGGGTAGCAAAAATCAGTGGTAATTTTAAGCATACTAGTTGTGTGCATTTGATCTGAACCATCTTGGTGCTATCATACTGTAGCTGTACAGATAGCCTGTCAGGATGCTTTAGACCAACCAAGTGAATTGGTCTGAGTGGCTGTATTAGTGCTTTAAAAATCCTTAGGGGAAATGAATATTGGCTTTAGAGGTGGGTTTAGAGAAGAGTGCATTTTCACAAGCGATTGAATCGGATTGGTTCACCTACGGGCTTTTGGCAAAGGAGGGAAGCTGCAGTGTGTAGTTCACTAGATACATTCTACAAATGGGAACATAAGTATTTAGTATGGGGCCTCATCTACTTAAAATCTACTTAGGACTTTTTGAGAATTAGAGTCGTAAATAGCTGGTTGGGTTAAATGTAGTGCTGTGAGTTTTTTTGAAATTGAATTTTTAAAAAATTGGGGTAACATTATGGTTTATATCCTTCCTAAAAGGCAGATAGTAGGTATATATCAAATTTGTAAAATCTAATTTGATGTGTTCCCACAGTTAAGGTTCTATATTCCAAGAACAGGTAGCTCCTGGGTTTTCAGATGTTACAATAACACAATTGTGAGACCCCTAGATTTTCCTTTTTAACTTTTTGAAATACTCAGTACAGTGTGCTAAAATCCTAAAACTTGTAAGAGTTTGCAAAATAACTTAAAGGATTGAGATTTAGTCCTTTCAAGTGGCCTTATAGTAGTTTGTAGGAAACATGTTGAAATTATGGGAACAATTAAACTCTGATGGCCGTTTTAGTTTTTTTTTTTTTTTTTTTTTTTTTTGAGTAATTCTCTCAGTAACTGATCTGTTTTAAATGGAGTATGAAAGACAGTTCAGGATGCTGTGCTTGCATATCTGTAGGATTCTTCTGTTTGGGTGCATAGGTTTCTAAGACTAGAATTACCTAAAACTAGATGGAATAATGAAGTCCTGCTTTATTGCAGTCACTAAAGCTTGGTGTTAATGCTATTTGGGAGATACCCAAAACAGAATCATAACAAAGTATCAGTGGATTTTTCTAAGACCTAAAGGCGAAGTTGGGCTCTTATGGGGTGGGCTGTATATTCAGTCCATTTGCAATAATACAGAATAGTACTGTGAACATAATTGTCTGGTTATATAGTGATGGCTCTGAAGGTGGTATACCTGTGAGAATGTGGCAGCACATGTTTTTTAATCAAGTTATTGTGCCGGTTAAGTGACTAAATCTATTAGTCTTTTATGCTTTTTCTTTTTGTAGTCTGGTAGCATTTTATTAAAACTTTGAACCTTTTAAGATTTGTGCAACTTAGCAGATGTGTCTTAAGATCTTGAAAAGCACAAGGTTTCTTATGCAGCACATGCCGCTAACTGGTGAGTAGGTCTTTGTCACTTGACTGAGTGAATTGAATCTGTCTGGTTGGGCTTGGCAGGCTTACTTGGAAATTAAATTTCCTGTTCAGATCTTCAAAGTGAGAAGTTTGCAAGCTTTCCAGTGGGTTAATCTGATGTGAAATTTCTTAAAACTCATTTTGGAATGGGTTTTCACATCTGCACTAATTCTTAAATTTTTTAGCACTACAGGGAAGATCTATTCTTTGAAACAGGTGTATGAGAATGGCTCAAGTGGGAACATACCACAAGGCATGTATTATCGTAAACTAATTTTCAAATTACCCTTTTTTCCTTTCTATGTTCCCGGTACCTGTGGATCGACTCATTGGTGATTGTATCGACGAACGTTGACTACGGAACCTTCTAAAATATTTACTTAACACACATGGACATCAACTACATATAATGAACTGTTAATTACTGTTTCAATAGCGTACTGAGCGCTTTGGGCAGGGAGGTGCGGGACCTGTGGGTGGACAGGGTCCTAGAGGAATGGGGCCTGGAACTCCAGCAGGATATGGTAGAGGGAGAGAAGAGTATGAAGGCCCAAACAAAAAACCCCGATTTTAGATGTGATATCTAGGCTTTCATTCCAGTTTGTTTTTGTCTTTTCTTGTTTAGATACCAATCTTTTAAATTCTTGCATTTTAGTAAGAAAGCTACCTTTTTATGGATGTTAGCAGTTTATTGACCTAATATTTGTAAATGGTCTGTTTGGGCAGGTAAAATTATGTAATGCAGTGTTTGAAACAGGAATTTTTTTTCCTTTTTATTTCCTTTTTTTTTAAACTGTATAATGTCCCTCAAGTTATGGCAGTGTACCTTGTGCCACTGAATTTCCAAAGTGTACCAATTTTTTTTTTTACTGTGCTTCAAATAAATAGAAAAAAATAGTTATGATATTGATCTTCAACTTTTGCCATTCATGCTTCTATGCACATTAGGCTAGGTATTCCACTTTGAAAGCATGAGAGTGTCTAGGCCTTTGAATGGCATATGCCATTTCTGGGAAATGTATTTGTAGGCTAAGTACTACTTTCTACAAATAACTACCCCCTTGTTTTAAAGAGAAGAGATGCATATTGAAGTAGTTTGATGATTTGATGTGTTTGGCATTATAGGAAGCAAGTTGGTGCTAAGTATTTAAATGGTTATGTAAGCAAAGCTGAACTGTAAATCTTCATTCAGGAATGTGTATTAAGATTATGGAATGGGTGTAAGACTATTGGTAGGGGGAGAAAGTGGGTATGACTAAATGGATCTTTTATGGCACTATGATCTATCCTTTCCTTGAAAGTTTCTGAAGAAAAAGTGGAAAGATCATTTTGTTGCATTCCTCCATTCTTGTTTTTAAAGAACAAGTCCCAAGCCCTACAAATGGCTTGTAATGAACTTTCACATTTGAATTAAAGATTGTTAAACATGAAGTCTTTTCATGTATTACTTCAAGTGATTATAAAGGTGGGGTTTAGTCTGAAAAATTCAACTTGAAAGTAAGAAGTGTAGTGACCATAAAGTAGGCTTAGCTCTACATACATTTGTACTCTGTAACTTTTACATCTCCTTGTGCTACTTCTGTTGGGCAAAATATGTAGGACTATAAAAATCTGTTCTCTTTTCTAAGAGTTAGTGGTGACTGTTAACTTAGGGTTGCAGATAACCATTCTTATTGTAAAATATTTGTTAACCTGTTTTTCCATGGTTTCCTTTTGATGTAGCACTAAATCTGGAGAGAGTTGCTTATGCTACACAGTACAAATATCCCTTCTTCCCACCATGAAGCTTTGGAGTGTTTCGATGGTGTTGTCAGTATATTGTCAACCTCATTGACTCTCCTTCCATTAGAATAAGAGACATTTTGACTAAATATTAAAAGTAGGTTGTTACTGTTGTCTGTTAGTACAATGGGAACCTGGTTTCTCAGTATATATATGTTAGCAGAGGAACCCTAAAAGTAGGTAAAGTAATTGAATGGTTTGGCTTTGTTCTTAGTTATGTTTCCATTCAAATTTGTACATTATAGAACTCTTACTATGGAATGTGTCTTCCTCCTTTTTACCTCTGTTCTTGGTGCTAATTGGCAAAAGTAAAATTCTAAATCAAATCCTTGTTAAAATGCTGAAGTTTAGTATTGTGCCTGAGTACAAAGGGAACCCTATTGTTGAAACAATTGAGTACTTTCTGCATAGGCAACCGGATAATACTAAAACACTAGTGGAGTATAAAGGCATGCCACCCAATTCTGGTTGTGTGACTGACAGGTACATGGTGTGCTAATTAAGGGAGAGAATCGCATTAGAAAATGTTCA
Organism: Equus asinus; assembly: GCF_041296235.1. NCBI lineage: Eukaryota > Metazoa > Chordata > Mammalia > Perissodactyla > Equidae > Equus > Equus asinus. Next base: position 87,210,404 of record NC_091794.1, read on the forward strand.
TTATTACTATTCACCAAGACACTTGGAAATGGGTAGCTCTACCATAATTATATCAATGAGGAAGTTGTGTTCCAGGTTATTTATTGGTGATATGTATGAGATTTTTCTGTACGGAAACAAGGGTCTTGATTTGAAAGGAGTCCGTTACAATTTGATTGAATTGTATGGTAGGGACTCCGCTAATGATAAGAAAATAAGGGGTGTTCATGGGACACCCACAAAGGGTGAACTTGAATGTGTGTGGGTGGGGGCTGGTGGGGAAATGGGAAACTCTGCCTATAAAATTAATGTTTCAGTTTATTTTTCAGATTACATGCCTTTCTTTATAAGGGATGCTGGCACAGACCCCTAAAATAAGCTTTTGGTAGTACTGTACCTTTGAAGAGTGGTGAAGGATGCTAATGGATAATCTCCTGAAAGTTGTGGTTTTGATAGCCTTACTGTGGGCTGTAGAATTGCTAAACATTGTTTAGCAAATAATGTTGCTTAGTTTCAACTAAGTTTTGACTTTCATCACTGAAACGGCAGTGTGCCAAGGGTTGTAAGCTGCTCAAATAGACTTTCAATAAGTCTTGCAATGTATATGATAGTTTTTAGCCTAATGTGAATTTAAATCATCTTAAAAAGTAGTTTCCTAAAAGCTGATATGAAACTTGGGGTGGGAAGGGGAAGGTAGTACTTACGAAGTATTTTAGCCATTTTTCTCATTTAAAGAAACCACCTGCCCCCATTTCCTCTTCTCCACTTTCTCTCATAATTCTGTTTTAAGAGGAACAATGATTCTTGTTAAGCTTATTAACTCCTAATCTTTAAAAACTACATTCTCTAAGAGACCCCAGTGTATTTTATAGGTATCTCATAGGCTGAAGCCATTGGCTCACATTATTTAGTGAAACCATAGTCCTCTTTGCGTAGAACACTAAACTCCTAAGTTAGAAGTACTATAAACCCCACCACTCTTTATAGATGTATTATACCACTAATATAAACATCATAATTTGGGAAATTGTAATGTTACGCTTGTGCAATTTTTCTAAGTGGCATATTATGGCAGATAAAAATTTAGGTACTTGGCTTTTCTTGGGCAAGCCACTAAGTTGTGGCGGAATGTTTTCTGGTGTCTTGGACTGCAATTGTGCACTATTAAAGTAGTGGCCTGCTACATAACTGCGTTTAGCCAGCATTTCTGCAGTGCGTAACTGTGAGGAACGTAGTACCGCAAATGGCAATGGACATTAGGACCCGGATGTAGTATTCCTGCTTGCTCCAAGATTCTCATTGCCGACTGCATACAGGTAGGTAACAAGCAATATAATCTAACTTGGTGACTTGCTATGTACTTTTATTCCGTGGTCATTCTGACATCACACTTCTGACGATGAGATTACAGTGCAGCACCTAACACTTGTACGGTAAAGCTAGCTTATGTCAGAACTGTGTGGGTTTGGGTTTAGAGCTGTAATTTGTCAGGCAGAATCCAGTGCTGTTGCAGTTCTCAGATAAAAAGTGCAAACTTGGTTCTTTGGTATATGATTCCAGTTGTGTGGTTTTCTTTAGTTGCATTGTAACTGAAGATAATGTGGAATACATCAGCAGTGTGGGGGAGAGGGAACCAAACCATACTGGGGAAGTAGAGTGCTTTTAGCATCTTGACACGGACTGTATAGCATGTGATAATTAGTCTCTGTTGTAGCAAACTGACCTGCCCATAGGTCACCAATGCCAACAATTTCAGAATGCAATCTTGGTAATTATTCTGCAAGTTGAGGGAATGAAGACTAAAAGTACAGTTTTTTTGTAATGTGATTTAAAATTTTTAAAAAAATGGTCTCCATGGGAAAATCTTTGTTACTAACTTGGGCTTAGATGGGAATCTAATGTGAATAGTTCAAGTTATGTGACTTGTCTAAATATGTCTATACTCTAAACCTGGGGGAAAGTGGTGTGGCACGTTGACTTGCCTACAGTTGAGTGAATACATGTTGGGAATCATTTCCCAATCATAAGACCTCGTCGTATTCTGTAGGATAACTGCAAATCTTCAGAGTAGTTTTTTGAATTTGGTTCCCTTAGCTTTAGGGATGTGATGATATAATCCAAAATGTTCAATTACCAAAAAAATGAGTCTCAAAAGCCCCTTCCTTTGTTGCTTAGGACTTAGTTTTTGCATCGACAGTTGTTCCAGACCTCAATTCAACTTTGGTTTTTGAACTGGTTTTTAGCTAGCATGCATGAGAAACAGCTTTTCACATATAATCCTTTCTGCTCTGTAACTGGAAATTTGGTTTACTCTGCATAAATCCTGGTGAAAACTCTTCATGACTTTGAGCAGTTTCTTCCATTGTATCAAGAAAAATGGCTTGCTCTTGGCAAGCGATTCACAAGATGGGGACAGATTCGTACTTGAATATGTAGTTCATTCAAGCAAGTAACTGGACTCTCCTGCCAGATGAAAGAACAAATGGTGACTAGTTTAGCTGTCTATATTAGTAATACAATGCAGATCAAACATAATGCTCAATGTTAGTGACAGGAGTGTCACTAAATTGGCATACAGCCCTGATTGCGTTTTCCTGTGGCATAATCTGTTAAATCGGTGGCCAACACATGCTACCGTGATTTAGCAATTGTTTAGAAATAAAAGCTCAGGTTTATTTCCTAACGGTCAACAACTTTGAGAGAATGTACTTGTTACAATATATGGACTTTGGGGAATATCTTTGGGGTGGGGGGTTAATTTTGCTTCATTCTGCTTATTTCGAGATGAATAGGCTTTTGCACTTTCGAATGAGAAACCTGTGACTTAAGTCAATTCTTGCTAGTTTTGATTTGTATGTAGCTGTAATTTGTGAATCTTAGTGCAGAGGGTCTTAAAAACACTCATTCAAAAAGCTGGGGATAAATGGGTTTCAGTAATAACACTATACTAAGGTGCCTGCATTGTATTTCATAGTCTTGTTATAAACCAAAATTATTCTTTTTAATGACAGTGGTCTGAAGTTCAGAGGTGTGATGCCAGAATGCATTTTCGTACTGTTAGGCCCTTGGAACAGATACCGGTGCTTTCTGAAAGATGAAAGAAATGCAATGGGTGCTCTTCACACAAGGTTGCAAAACCTGCAAAGAATGCAAAATAGTCTCAACTTTTCCCCAATAAAGAGATGCGTGTGACTAGTTTTGGACTTTTCACTTTAATGGGGGTTGCATGTCTCCTATTGTTAATCATTGTCAGCTGCAGTGACATGATCCACAGTCCTGCATTTACTGGCTTTCCCTTAATGATTTTGGGTAGGTTTTAGGAGCCAGGATGTTTGTTCTGGGCCTTTATTTGGTTGGCTTTAGCTGATAATGTTTCAGTGCTCTGTCAGCTAGTGCAGTTCTCAAATGGCTGCCTATTAGGGAAAGAATTCAGAGGATTTGACTGCTCCTAATCATCTGTCATTGCTGCTAGATAATGATTGGCAATTTTTAAGACTCAACTGTGGAAATCGCAGAGTTGTTGGTAATCCATCAACCATAAAAACGTTGCTTTTGAACACCAGTGCTGAAAACATTTTATTCGGAGGGAGAAAAGGGGGCTGGATGCAGAATAGGATAATCTGGAGAATGGGGGAAGAATGCAAAACGATATAGTATCCCTTATGGATGGTACATGTGCAACAGGGAACTCTATTTCCTAACACCCTTGGCAGTAACTGATTATCAGGGAGGAATGAAAACCTGGAACTTGAATTAAGGCTGATCTTTCTGGTTTTTGTGCACTGTGGCCCTGCCAGGCGTATATAGTGAAGGTGCATGTCTTCTCCCTCAGAAAAACTCAGGTTCCTTGCTGTCCCAATAAGGCTTAGCTTCCCTGCCCTAACTTAAAACTCAGTCAGGACTTAGAGGGAAAGAACGAGGCAAATATATAGGATTGCAGGGTAACAACTGCATTGTTGGGTTCTGTGGGATGGGGAGGGCACTCTTGGAGGAGGACTGCTGAAGGTGGTCAGTCCACCTGAGAATGGAAGACATACTTGAATGGGGAGCAGGGTATGTACTTTCATATGAAAAGAGCCGATGTTCAAACTCATTTGGTAAGGTAAACGTTGTCACATACCTTCACATAAGGGATAGTATATTTTGGGTTGCAGTCAAACTTCACTGTGCTCAGACTGGTGAAAAGAGAAGTTAGGCTGCTGTATTTTAAAGAAGATACAGTTTTCATTCTAATTCAGGTGTCTGCTTTACTACTTTACATAAGAATAATTTTAGATTTTTTTTCCCCCCATGAAGTTTCTTCCTATTTTTTTATGCTGTAACTTGCCCCTTAATCTTTGTCTCTGGAATTTTACTCTTTAAATTTTGAAGTTAACTAGCATTTTCAAACTTTTATACCCTTGTCTTTTATATTAACTTTTTCTTATTATTCTTTAGGTAAGAATGATTGATGTTGGCTGACACTGGAGTGCTTATTCACTTCAAGTAAGTTTCCTTTGAAATCTTAACCTGTAGAAGACTTTGGATTTGATTTCTCTTTTTTTTTTTTTTTTTTTTTAGATTTTATTTTTTTCCTTTTTCTCCCCAAAGTCCCCCGGTACATAGTTGTATATTCTTCATTGTGGGTCCTTCTAGTTGTGGCATGTGGGACGCCGCCCCAGCGTGGCTTGACGAGCAGTGCCATGTCCGCGCCCAGGATTCAAACCAACGAAACACTGGGCCGCCTGCAGCGGAGCGTGCGAACTTAACCACTCGGCCACGGGGCCAGCCCCGGGTTTGATTTCTCTTTAATGGTTAAATAGATTTTGCTATGTGGGGTGAAATGTGTTTGATTTTTTAAAATGCTTGTTTTTTTTAAGATAATATCCCAGTGTTTTTGTTTTTGAAAATAGGTGTGTGCATGTGAGTGTGTGTGTGACAGTTGGAAAGAGAGAAGGTGGGGAATATTTGTTAGAAAAATGTCAAACAATAGAAGAATTTTAAAAAGACGCGTGGTTATGTAGAGAAAACAATCATAGAAGATTAGAAAAAGCTTGAATTAGTGGAGAAATACCATATTTTTGGTACTTTAACTTTGCACCCGTTCGAAATCCCCTTAAGATTCTTTTTTACTTATCCAGTAAACAACAGAGGAACAACTACCTAGTTGTTGACAGGAGGAAATATTCCGTAAGGACATGGGAAGGAAATTGAGAGGATATAACCTTGGTGTGTGGGCCAGATCTTTTTTAAGCAATAACATAGCAAAAACAAAAAACCAAAAACCACTGATTGGAACCCAAACTTGTGCCAAAAAGTGTCTCTCTCATTGATGACAGAATAAAATGTGCACACTAAAAGTTAATAAAAATGTAATATGCTGAGCATGTTATTTTAATAAAATCATTATGTTTTTAATGATAGGTGGATATTTGTTCTCAAGGCATAACACAGCATGAGCCAACCAAGAAGGAAAGCCACAAGCTGTTAGACTGAGGAATTGTCTAGGTAAGTTGAGTGATTCTTACCTATAAACTGCTTTCAGAAGGATGCTTGGGTGGTACAATAATAACTACTTGTGTGTGAATATCTCATTTTAGTTTCTTCTACATTAAAACTTCCTAGTCGGAAATACATTGCTTTTATAGTACAGTCATGTGCCACATAACAATATGTTTTGGTCAGTGATGGACTAGATATCCAATGGTGATAGAGGATTAGTACCATATAACCTAGGTGTGTAGTAGGCTATACCATGTAGGTTTGTGTAAGTACACTCTCTGATGTTCGCAGAGTGACAAATTCACCTAACTGATGATTTCTCAGAATGTATCCCTGTTGTTAAGTGATATGTGACTGTACTTCAATACTTTCATTTTGACAACCTTTCGAGGTTGTAAACCTTGTCTGTTGGTTTCGCTTAAGCCTCAGAAAAACAGGGACTTGGGTTTTCAATAAAAATATGTATATATATTTACTCTGTCCTTAGCACTATGCAGAGGAGGGTTTGGAAAATTTGAAGTTCTTTTTTTCATCCAAATATTATATGGTGGGGTCATCTGTAGTTGAAAATAGATGGAGAACAAAATAATAAATGATTCTCTACTAGAATCATTGACAATTTTAAAGGGTAACTCAACTTTGCTGTTCTAGTTGGAAAGCAGACACAGTGTGCAAACAAATGGACCTGGCTGTCTTCCAATAAAACTGTTTTACAAAAAGAGGTGGCTTGTGGATAGTAGCTTATTGTCCTTTCATCTGATATGAATTGCATGTATAGATAGGTATCACTCAGGTTTAAAGGGCTGTAATAATCACAGTTTGGAATTTAAACAGAAAGGGAGAGTACTTTAAGGTTAGAAATAGGGATAACGTATAATTTAGGGCTATAGCTTATACCTGGGGAGAGGGAGGGTGCCCATTAATGGACTATCTTGAATGTTAGAGATCTGCCTTCTAAGAGTCTGGTTGCTACTAAAATTTCTTGTAGAAAACAGAAGTTATATTTAATCAGCTGGCTGGGCGACATCCGGTGTTAAGATAATCTTTTATTTTAATGATTACAGAAGCCTTAATATAGTATCACTAAATACTGTTAATACCACAGTCTTTGATTAATTTTTCTTTGGTGTTAAGAAGTTTGCTTGTTTAGAGCTAACTGATCTATGTTTGAGAACTTGGTAACTCGGATTCTTATGTCTTTTGGAGTAATTGTTTTTCCTTTAATTGGCAGGATCAGGTGAACTGTGTCCAGAAAACCAGTGAGGAAGATGGCAAAGAGGAATGAACAACCTAATTGTTGTTAATAAAGACGTTTAAAAATCAGATTGTTCTTTTATTTGTTTTGGTTTTATTTTTAAGTAGGACTCTTTGATTTCTAGAATTTTCCTTATTTCATCAACTTGTTTCTAGGTGACAAAAAAAGATGTTCATACGGTAGACGAAGAACAGATTAATTCAGGACTCTTTCTTGAGGCCTTCTTGGCAGAGCTACTTCAACTTCTTAATTACTAATCACTTTGATGGTCCTTTACTGTCTACTAACCTCACTTAGTGGCAATTTTAAAATATTGAGGGCTATCACTCCGTATGGATCTTACTCCTAAAGTTACCATGTGACTCATTTGGTAATTGTTAACTACAGTGCTCCTTGATGGATTTTGGGCATAATAGCATTTTATATCCCAGTTTTGTGTATTATAAATGAATTATCAGATGATGGTTACACGGTAGTCATACATCACTTCACAAAGCACAGACAGGATTATGTCTTGCCAAATAATGGCCATATTTTGGTTACCCCGACTAGCAATTTCTTTAAGCTAAAATAAAGTTGAATGTTATGTGCAGTGTAATCTGGGTAGATATTCAGAACAATCTATAAATGAAGGGAAAAGTGCTGGAATTAACTGTATATCTGCTTTATAAAGAAAATTGGAAGTAAAATCTTACCCCCTTCACTCTTGTAGCTCTGATATTAAATTAAACTTGACAGGTAGTTGAAAAGCTCTTTGACACCACTTAAGCATTTGTTCAGGGTTATGTGTGTGTATGTTTAAAAGGTAATTCTGGGGGCCAGTCTGGTGGTATAGTGATTAAGTCTGTGCACTGTTTCAGCAGCCTAGGGATTGTGGGTTCAGATCCTGGGCACAGACCTGCACGCTGCTCATCAAAGCCATGCTGTGTGTGGCATCCCATATACAAAATGGAGGAAGATTGTGACACAGGTGTTAGTTCAGAGGCAATCTTCCTCACCAAAAAAAATCCTGTTGCTGTGTCTATCTGTGGGCTTTGGTGTTTGGGCCTCATTACTAATACTGTAGAATTTCAGAAAGTGCTGTTTTATTAGCTTGCTATGATTAAGCAGGAGAGACTTGGAATTCAGAGCAGTTTGCTCAAAATTAGTTAAAATACTCACAAAGGAAAGTTGAAAGTCAATACTCACTGGTCCCATGAAATTTGATTTGAAAAGCTGTGCATGTATAGTCAGTACCAGGGAAGAGGCCGTAATCCTGCTGGTTTTCTCATGCTCTGTAGTCATTCTGCTTATCCATGGTTGGCGTGTCTTCAAAGAGCCAGAGCGCCCAGCCATCCCAAATCAAGAATCTGTTTTGAATCTCTTGTGGTTCAACTTCTCTGTTACTCCTTTCTGATTGCCAAATTAGCATCTGAAGCTTTATGGATTTCAAGGCACAAACTGTAATGTAATATAGTGGTTAGGGGCATAATGGGGTCTTAATCATTGGAGTGCGAGTGTTCTGCAATTTGCCCAGCTGCCTTCTCTGGCAAGTTACCTAAATTGCAATTTGCTCATTGATAAAGTGAACATACTACCTTTTTCATTGGGTCATTAGGATAAAAGATGATGTACATAAAGCGTTTAGCACAGTCTCTGGCACGAGGGAGTACGTGATATTTTCAAATATATTAGGCAGTCATTAGGATTCACAGGCAACAAGTAGAGAATTCTTCCCCTAATTACAGCATGTAATCCAAAGATCTGATATGCAGTTTTAGGTTTGATAGCAAAGAATAGAGGTGTTAATTTTGGTAAGCCTTTAAACCATGGAGTCTGAAGGGGAAGATTAGCAAGAGATTGTTAGTACTGAAGGGATTGGGAGCCTTGGGAGAAGCCATTAAGGAATGTAGAGGGGCCGGCCCCATGGCCAAGCAGTTGTGTTCGCGTGCTCTGCTTTGGTGGCCCAGGGATTTGCTGGTTTGGATCCTGGGTGCTGACATGGCACCGCTCATCAGGCCATGCTGAGATGGTGTCTCACATGGCGCACAACCAGAGGCACAACGAATACACAGCTATGTACTGGGGGGCCTTGGGGAGGAGGAGGAGGAGAAGAAACCATTGGCAACAGTTGTTAGCTCAAGTGCCAATCTAAGGAAAAAAAAAAGTGGAGAAATTGAAACACTCATACTCTACGGGTGGGAATGTAAAATGGTGCAGCCATCTTGGAAAACAGTCAAGCTGTTCCTCAGTTACCATACAACCTAGCAATTCTAATGCCTGAAAGAAACAAAAGTACACACAAAAATTTGTACATGAATGTTTATAGCATTACTCATAGTAGTCAAAATGTAGAAACATGCTTATCAACTGATGATAAATTGTGGCATATCCATACAGTGGAATATTAGCCATGAGAAGGAATGAAGTAGTGGTACATGCTACAACATAGATGAACCTTGAAAACTTGCTAAGTGAAGCCAGTCACAAAAGACCACATATGATTCTATGTCTATGAAATGGCCAGAACAGGGAAAACTACAAAGTAGATTAGTGGTTGCCTAGGACTAGGGGGGAGGGTGTTGAGGAAGGGGAGAGTAATGGAGAATAGGGGCATGATTGCTAAAGGACACAGCGTTTGTTTTTGGGGTAATGAAAACATTCTAAATTACTGGTGACAGATGCACATAGCTGAATATACTAAAAAACATTAAATTGTATACTTTGGATGAATTGTACGTGAATTACATCTCAAACTTTTTTTTTGAGATAATAGGTTTATAACATGAAATTTCAGTTGTACATTATTATTTGTCAGTCACCATATAAATATGCCCCTTCACCCCTTGTGCCCACCTCCGAAACCCCTTCCCTTCTTGTAATCCATTGAGCTGTTCTCTTTGGCCCTGTATTAGTTTATCTTCCACGTATCAGTGAAATCATATAGTATTTGTCTTTCTCTGTCTAGCTTATTTAGCTTAACATAATTCCCTCAAGGACCATCCATGTTGCAAATGGGATGATTTTGTCTTTTTTTTATGGCTGAGTAGTATTCCATTGTATATACATATCACATCTTTATCCAATCATCAGTCAATGGGCACTTGGGTTGCCTCCACTTCTTGGCTATACCGTATAATGCTGCAATGAACATAGGGGTGCATAAGTCTCTTTGAGTTGTTGATTTCAAGTTCTTTGGATAAATACCCAGTAGTGGGATACCTAGGTCGTATGGGATTTCTATTTTTAATTTTTTTGAGAAATCTGCATACTGTTTTCCATAGTGACTGCACGAGTTTGCATTCCCACAAGCAGTGTATGAGGGTTCCCTTTTCTCCACATCCTCTCCAACGTTGATTTCTTTGTCTTGGTGATGATAGCCATTCTAACAGATGTAAGGTGATATCTTAGTATAGTTTTGATTTGCATTTCACTGATGATTAGTGATACTGAACATCTTTTCACATGCCTATTGGCCATCTGTATATCTTCTTTGAAAAAATATTCATATCCTCTGCCCATCTTTTAATTGGGTTGTTTGGTTTTTTGTTGTTCAGTTGTGTGAGTTCTTTATATATTTTGGAGATTAACCCCTTGTCAGATATATGATTTGCAAATATTTTCTCCCAGTTGGTGGGTTGTCTTTTTATTTTGTTCCTAGTTTCCTTTGCCTTGCAGAAGCTCTTTAGTTGAATGAAGTCCCACTTGTTTATTTTTTCTTTTGTTTCCCTTGTCTGAGTAGACATGGTATTTGAAAGATTCTTCTAAGACCGATGCCAAAGAGTGTACTGCCTATATTTTCTTCTAGGAGTTTTATTGTTTCAGGTCTTACCTTCAAGTCTTTGATCCAATTTGAGTTAATTTTTGTGTATGGTGAAGATAATGGTCTACTTTCATTCTTTTGCATGTGGCTGTCCAGTTTTCCCAACACCACTTATTGAAGAGACTTCCCCTTTCTCCATTGTATGATCTTAGCTCCTTTGTCAAAGATTAACTGTCTGTAGATGTGTGGTTTTATTTCTAGGCTTTCAGTTCTGTTCCATTGATTTGTGTGTCTGTTTTTGTACCAGTACCATGCTGTTTTGATCACTATAGCTTTGTAGAGTATTTTGAAATCAGGGATTGCGATGCCTCAAGGTTTGTTCTTTTTTCCTGAGGATTGCTTTAGGTATTTGAGGTCTTTTCTTGTCCCATATGAATTTTAGGATTCTTTGTTCTATTTCTGTAAAGAATGTTATTGGGAGTCTGATTGGGATTGCATTGAATCTGTAAATTGCTTTCAGTAATATGGCTATTTTATATTTATTATTCCAGTCCATGTACATGGAATATCTTCCCATTTGTTTATGTCATCATCGATTTCTTTCAATAATGTCTTACAGTTTTGTTTTATTTTTAAAGATTGGCACCTGAGCTAACAACTGTTGCCAATCTTTATTTATTTATTTTTATTCTCCCCAGAGCCCCCCAGTACATAGTTGTATACTCTAGTTGTGAGTGCCTCTGGTTGTGCTATGTGGGATGCCGCCTCAGCATGGCCTGATGAGTGGTGCCATGTCTGCACTCAGGATCCAAACCAGTGAAACCCTGGACCACCGAAGCGGAGCGTGTTAACTTAACCACTTGGCCACGGGGCCAGCCCCTAGTTTTGATGAATAGGTCTTTCATCTCCTTGGTTAAATTTATTCCTAGATATTTTATTCTTTTTGTTGCGATTGTAAATGGGATTGTACTCTTGAGTTCTCTTTCTGTTAGTTCATTATTAGAGGATAGACATGTAACTGATTTTTCTAAGTTGATTTTGTACCCTGCAATTTTGCTGTAGTTGTTGCTTATTTCTAATAGTTTTCCAATGGATTATTTAGGGTTTTCTATATATAAAATCATGTCATCTGCAAACAGTGAGAGTTTTACTTCTTCATTGTCTATTTGGACTCCTGTTTTTTTTCTTTTAAAGATTTTATTTTTTTCCTTTTTCTCACCCAAGGCCCCCTGGTACATAGTTGTGTATTCTTAGTTGTGGGTCCTTCTAGTTGTGGCATGTAGGACGCTGCCTCAGCATGGCCTGACAAGTGGTGTCATGTCCGTGCCCAGGATCCAAACTGGCGAAACCCTGGGCCACTGCAGCAGAGTGCAGGAACTTAACCACTCGGCCATGTGGCCAGCCCCCTGGACTCCTTTTATGTCCTTTTCTTGCCTAATTGCTCTGGCCAGAACTTCCAATACTATGTTGAATAAGAGTGGTGAGAGTGGGCACCCTTGTTCCTGTTCTCAGAGGGATGGCTTTTGGTTTCTCCCTGTTGAGTATGATGTTGGCTGTGAGTTTGTCATATATGGCCTTTATGTTGAGGCACTTTCCTTCTATACCCATTTTATTGAGAGTTTTTTTTTTTATCATAAATGGCTGTTGAGTCCTGTCAAATGCTTTCTCTGCATCTGTTGAGATGATCATGTGGTTTTTATTCCTCATGTTGTTAATGTGGTGTATCACATTGATTGATTTGTGGATGTTAAGCCATTCTTGTGTCCCTGGTATAAATCCCACTTGATCAGGTGTATGACCTTTTTAATATATTGCTGTATTTGGTTTGCCAATATGTTCTTGAGGATTTTTGCATCTATGTTCATCAGTGATATTGGCCTGTAATTTTCCTTGTGTTGTCCTTGTCTGGCTTTGGTATCAGGGTGATGTTGGCCTCGTAGAATATGTTAGGAAGTGTTCCGTTTTCCTCATTTTTTTGGAATAGTTTGAGAAGGATAGGTATTAAATGTTCTTTGAATGTTTATTAGAATTCTCCAGAGAATCCATCTGGTTCCGGACTTTTATTTTTGGGGAGGTTTTTTATTACTGTTTCAGTCTCTTTACTTGTGATTGGTCTATTCAAATTCTTCTTTTCTTCTTGTTCAGTTTTGGGAGGTTGTATGAGTCTAAGAATTTATCCATTTCTTTTAGATTGTGCAATTTGTTGGCATATAGTTTTTCATAGTATTCTCTTATAATCCTTTGTATTTTCTGTGGTATCCATTGCCATTCCTCCTGTTTCATTTCTAATTTTATTTATTTGAGCCTTTTCTCTTTTTTTCTTAGTGAGTCTGGCCATGGGTTTGTCAATTTTGTTTATCTTCTCAATGAACCAGCTGTTTGTGTCATTGATCCTTTCTACCAGTTTTTTTGGTTTCAATATCATTAATTCTACTCTAATTTTTTTATTATTTTCCTCCTTCTGCTGACTTTTGGCTTTGTTTGTTCTTCTTTTTCTAATTCTGTTAGGTGTACTTTACCATTGTTAAGATTTCTCTTGTTTGTTAAGGTCAGCCTGAATTGCAATGAATTTCCCTCTTAGGACCACTTTTGTTGCATCTCATATGAGTTGGTATGGTATATTTTCATTTTCATTTGTCTCCAGTTTTTTTTTATTTCTCCTTTAATTTCTTCAGTGATCCTTGGTTGTTCTGTAGCAAGTTGTTTAGTCTCCACTTGTCTGCCACTTTCCCAGCTTTTTTCTTGTAGTCGATTTCTAGTTTCATAGCATTATGGTTAGAAAAGGTACTTGATATAATTTCACTCTTAAATTTATTGAGGCTTGCCTTGTTTCCCAACATATGGTCTATCCTTGAGAATGTTCCATGTACACTTGAGAAGAATATGTATTCTGTTATTTTTTGGATGGAGTGTTCCATTTATATCTATTAAGTCCATCTGGCCTAGTTTTTTGTTTAAATCCACTATTTCTTTGTTGACTTTCTGTCTGGATGATCTATCCATTGATGTAAGTGTGGTGTTAAGGTCCCCTACTATTATTGTGTTGTTGTTAATACCTCCTTTTAGGTTTGTTAATAGCTGTTTTATGCACTTTAGCTCCTTTGTTGGGTGCATATATATTTATAAGTGTTATGTCTTCTTGGTGGAGTGTCCCTTTTATCATTATATACTGCTCCCCTTTGTCTCTCATTACCTGTTTTGTCTTGAAGTCTACTTTGTGTGATATAAGTATGGCAACACCTGCTTTCTTTTCTTTGTCATTATCTTGGAGTATCATCTTCCATCCCTTGACTCTGAGCCTATGTTTGTCTATAGAGCTGAGATGTGTTTCCTGGAGGCAGCATATTGTTGGGTCTTGATTTTCATCCATCCATCCACTCCAAATCTTTTGATTGGAGAATTCCATCCATTTACATTTAGAGTGATTATTGATATATGAGGGCTTACTGCTGCCATTTTATTGCTCATTTTCTGGTTTTTCTGCATTTTCCTTCTTTCTTATCCTGTGTATTTCAGATTACCAATTCAGTTTGGTAGTTCTCTATGATGGTTTTCTTAGTTTTCTCTTTATCATTTGTGTCTCTGTTCTGATTATTTGTTTAGTGGTTGCTATGAGGTTTGTATACAAAATCTCATAGATGAGATAGTCCATTTTCTGATAGGTTCTTATTTCCTTAGACTAAGCCCATTCCATCCCTTCCTCTTCCCCTTCTAAGTTATTATTGTCACAACTTATTCCATCTTGTATTGTGAGTTTGTGGTTAAAATGATGAGATTATATTTATTTTTGATGTTTTCCTTCCCTTTGTCTAATGTTATAATTAAGTGTTTGCTAACCTGTTCTGATAGAGAGCTGCAATGTTCTGATTTTGTCTACCTATGTATCTCCTTGCTCAAGACTTCGTAATTCCTTTCTTTTTCATGTTTCATGGCCTTTCTTAGCATTTCTTGTAGGGAGTGTCTTGTGGCGATGAACTCCCTTAGCTGTTGTTTATCTGGGAAAGTTTTTATTTCTCCATCTGAAGGACATTTTTTTCTGGATAGAGTATTCTTGGCTGAAAGTTTTTGTCTTTCAGAATTTTTTTTGAATATGTCTTACCAGACTCTAGCCTATAACGTTACTGCTGAGAAATCTGCTGAAAGCCTGATAGGGGTTCCTTTGTAAGTTATTTTCTGCCTTGCTGCCCTTGACAGTTTTTCTTTGTCATTGACTTTTGCCAGTTTTACTACTATATGCCTTGGAGAAAGTCTTTTTACATTGATATAATTAGGAGATCTGTTAGCTTCTTTCACTAGTATTTCCTGCCCCTTCCCCAGGTTTGGGAGGTTCTCAGCTATTATTTCTTTGAACAAGCTTCCTACTCCATACTCCTTCCCTTCTCCCTCTCCAATACCTATAATTCTTATTTTGCATTTCTTAATTGAGTCGGATATTTCTCAGAGAATTTCTTCATTTCTTTTTAGTCTTAGTTCTCTTTCCTCTTCTGGCTGCAGCATTTCTATATTTCTGTCCTCTAGGCTGCTGATTCTCTCCTCCATAATATCAGCTCTATTTTTCAGGGTGTCTAGATTTTTCTTTATCTTATCTATTGTGTTTTTCATGTCCAACATTTCTGATTGGTTTTTCTTTATAGTTTCAATCTCTTTGTGAAGAAGTTCCTGATTTCATTGAACTATCTGTATTTTCTTATAACTCGTTGAGTTTTTTTTTTTTTTTGAGGAAGATTAGCCCTGAGCTAACTACTGCCAGTCCTCCTCTCTTTTTGCTGAGGAAGCCTGGCCCTGAGCTAACATCCGTGCCCATCTTCCTCTACTTTATATGTGGGACGCCCACCACAGCATGGAGTGCCAGGTGGTGCCATGTCCACACCCGGGATCTGAACCAGCGAACCCCGGGCCGCTAAGAAGCAGAACATGCACACTTAACCGCTGTGCCACTGGGCCGGCCCCTGTGGGGTTTTTTTGAGAGCTATTTTGAATTCTCTGTCATTTAGATTATAAATTTCTGTGCCTTCAGGATTGATTTCTGGGTGCTTGTCATTTTCCTTCTGGTCTGGAGTATTAATATATTTTTTCATACTGTCTGACAGCGTGGATTTGTGCCTCCACATAGTGATAGTATTTGGTTGCAGCTTCCACCTGCTGCCACTGGGTGGGGGTCAGGAGCTGTGTATTTGGAGCCCACTGCAACCCCAGCTCACAGCTGCTGCTTTTCTATCATATGCGTGGATGCTCTGGCTCACTGGCTGGAGTGCCTGGCCAGGAGAGGGGTGCTTTCTTTTACCTGCATGATCCCAGGGGCACTCTCACTCTGCCCTCACTATTTGCTCTCCTAGAGTGCTGGCTTGATGAAGACACCCCAGAAATAGCTTAGCCACCTCTATGTGGGGCTTTCCCATGGGCTGTGAGGGAACTTGGGGAGTGAAGGTGATCCCACAGAGGGCTATCCCTCCCCTCTTTCCTCTCAGAGCCATGCACAGTCCCACACCCTAGGTGACTGCCATTGGAGGAGGGAGAGGAGATCCGCTTACCTCCTTTCACTTCCTCTGGGGGTCCAGCACCTCCACCTTCAGACTTATGGCTGTGTGGGTCTCTCAGACATCTTTATTGTTGTCTGAATATCCTCTGTTGGTATATTAATGTCCTTTTCATTGTATCTTAGCAGGGGAGAGTCTAAAGGAAGAGCTCACTCCACTATGATGCTGACATCATCCCCCACACCATAGTTTTTTAAAACAGCAAGATCATAGGAATAGTGTAAGCAGAGGGCAGAGCAGTAGGCTGAGGTCAGATCATGGAAAGCCTTGTAGGCCACGTTAAGGATTTTGATATTTATCATAAGAGCTTTTCCTTGTTGTTTCTTTCTTTTTCTAAAAAAAGATTTCATTTTTCCTTTTCCTCCAAAAGCCCCCCGGTACATAGTTGTGTATTTTTAGTTGTGGGTCCTTCTGGTTGTGGCATGTGGGATGCTGCCTCAGCATGGCTTGATGAGCAGTCCCATGTCCACACCCAGGATTCGAACTGGCAAAACCCTGGGCCGCTGCAGCAGAGCACGCAAACTTAATGACTCGGCCATGGTGCTGGCCCCAGGAAGAACCTTTTTAAACATTTCTTGTGATGCAAGTCTGCTGGTGATGAATTCTCTCAAGTTCTGTTTGTCTGAAAATATCTTTATTTTGCCTTTATTCTTAAGGATATATTAACTGGATATATTATATATATATTTTTTCTAGGTTGATGGGTTTTCTTTCAGTACTTTAAAGATGTCTTGTCAGTGTGTTCTTGCTTACATTATTATTTTTTTGTTTTTGTTCTTTGACTGATGGCACTTGGGTTTACTAAACTGTGCCTTAGTACAGACATTGGGGCTTGCTCATGGTGCTCTTGACGTATAAAGCCTGGCCCTTCTGGCAGTTATTCTTGAGCCATGACACCAGGAAACTGACAGCTAAGTGGATGTTTCACACAAGCTCATTATCTGTCATCTTAAGTAGCCAACATCCACTGCTAGACACAGCAACTTCTTCTTCATCTGGGACTTAATCATGGACTTCACTTCATCAACTTTGGCCACCATATTCTCATTGTCAGTCAGTGAGGAAGGGAACTTGTCAGCTTTATTCAGGTCTGGGCCCAGGATTCATGGGATCTGCTTGACCAGAGACTCTGAAGCCTAAAAGGGGTCATACTTTTTGGCCAGCTTCTTGACCAGCTTCTCATTCTTGTCAAGTTTCTTCAGTGCCTCAATGCCCATGTGGGGGATATCCACAGCCTTGGCCTCATCACAGTGCTGCTGGTCCCCCAGGGCACACATGGGGAATTTGGGGCAGGGAGTGGACTTAAGCCTGACGGTGCTGGAAAAGCATTTGTCCTTCTGAGGGTCATAGTTCTTCAAGATGATCTGCAGCTCCACTGCTTCCAAAACTTCTGGCGCTGGGCAGGTTCTGGTGCAGGACTTCCAGGGAGATTTGCTGCTGTTGGTGCCTCTTGCTGCAATAAGCAGAAAAGAGTTGCTTGCATTATTTTTGATGAGAAATTAGTTGTCATCTTTTTCTTTGTTCTCCTGTTATAATATGTCTTTCTAGCTGTTTTTAAGCATTTCTCTATCTCTGGTTTTCAGCATCTTCATTAAGATGTGTCTTGGGATGGTTTGCTTTGAGTTATTCTGCTTTGGATTTGCTGAAATTGTTGAATCTTTTGGTTTATAGTTCCAACAGATTTTTAAAAGTTTGCCACTACTTCTTTTTTCTTTTATTCCAGCAACATTGGATTATAACATATAGCTTTCAGATGTACATCATAATATATTTCAAATTCTGTGTAGATTATATCATGTTCACCACCCCAAAACTAATTATAATCTGTCACCACACATGTGAGCCTCATCACCCCTGTTGCCCTCCCCTGGCCCCCCTTTCCCTCTGGTAACCACCAATCCAATCTCTGCTGCTATGTGTTTGTTTGTCATTGTTTTTATCTTCTACTTATGAGGGAGATCATACTGTATTTGACTTTCTCCCTCTGACTTATTTCACTTAGCCTAATGCTCTCAAGGTCCATCCATGTTGTCACAAATGGCCGGATTTCATCATTTCCTATGGCTGAGTAGCATTCCATAGTGTATAAATAGCACATCTTCTTTATCCATTCGTCCCTTGATGGGCACCTAGGTTGCTTCCAAGTCTTGGCTATTGTGAATAATGCTTCAATGAACATAGGGGTGCATGTATCTTTATGCTTTTGCATTTTCAAGTTCTTTGGATAAATACCCAGCACTGGACTAGCTGGATCACATGGTAGATCTATTCTTAATTTTCTGAGGATACTCCTTACTGCTTTCCATAGTGGCTGCACCAGTTTGCACTCCCACCAGCAGTGTATGAGGGTTCCCTTCTCTCCGTATCCTCTCCAACACTTGTTGTTTCCTGTCTTGTTAATTACAGCCATTCTGACTGGAGTGAGGTGATATCTCATTGTAGTTTTGATTTGCATTTCCCTGATAGCTCATGATGTTGAAAATCTTTTCATGTGCCTGTTTGGTCACTACTTCTTGAAATATTTTTCCTGCCCTCTTCCTTTTCTTACACTCCTATTACATATAAGTTAGATTGCTTGACATTATCCCACAGATCACTGAGACTCTGTTCATTTTCCATTAGTTTTGTTTTTCTTTGGGCTTCAGTGAACTTGAAGACATAACAGTATGATTTGCTATGTCTTCAAATTCATTGATCTTTACTTCTGTAATGTCTAATTTTCTATATCCCCAATAAGTGAATTTTTCATTTATTATATTTTTCTAAAAGAAAATATAGTATCTTATGGAAGATATATTTTTCAAGAACTCTAGAAAATTTCTAGAAGTTCCATTAGTTCTATTTTAATATTCATCATGTTATGTTTTCCTTTTTAAATATAGGTGCAAAGGTATAATGCTGTTTTTAACATTATTCTCTGCTAGTTCCATCATCTCTGTCATTCTGTTTTTTTTTTTTAATTAACTGATCTCTCCTGGTATAGGTCATATTTTCCAACCTCTTGTCATGTCTAGTAATTTTTGACTGGATGCTGGACATTGTTATTTCATGTTGTTGAGCTTCTTTCTTTTAAGAGTATTTAGTTTAGTTTTGGCTGGCAGTTAGATTTTCTAGAGCAAGTCCAGAATGGCCTTTTCTCTAGAGCTAATTCTAGTGTCTCTACTGGATGCCCCAGGTGTTTAACAAGGTTTCTCTATTCTGGATAATCAGAACATAAATGTCTCCCAGCCCTGGATAAGCTCTAGGAACTGTTCATCTTAGAGCTCTCTAATCGTTGCTCTTTTTTTCAGCAATTGTTCTTTGTCTGACCTTGTGGAGTCTCATTCTATACATGCACAGCTCAGTGTTCTGCTGAGGATTCAAAAGGACCTTATGCAGATTTCTTTCTCTGCTTACCTCCCTCCTTTCTAGTACTCTGCTCCACAAATTCCAGCTGCTTCAGCCCCATCAAACTCCTATCTCTGTCTCCTCAATGCAGCAAGACCATCATGCTCTGCTTGGGTCCTCCTTCCTATGCTGTGGATTGGATAATGCCTCCAGGCAGGCAGCTATAGCAATCATAGGGCTCACCTCATTTGTTACTCTTCTTTCACAGATCACAGTCCTGCATAGCCTATTTTCCAATGTGTGTGGACTGAATTGTATCCCCCCAAATTCTTATATTCAAGTCTTAACTCCCAGTACATATCAGAATGTGACTGTATTTGGAGATAGAGTGTTTAAAGAGGTAATTAAGGTTAAAATGAGGTCCTGAGTTTGGGGCTCTAAACCAATATGACTGGTGTCCTTATAAGAAGGGGAAGAGAGACCAAGCCCATGTGAGAACATAGCAAAAAGTCACCATCTGCAGACCAAGGAGAGAGGCCTCAGAAGAAATCAAACCTGCTGACACCTTGATCTTGAACTTCTGGTCTCCAGAACTATGAGAAAATAAGCTTCTGATGTTTTGGCCATCCAGTCTGTGGTATTTATTTTGTTATGGCAGCCACAGCAATCTAATACACAATGTATGAACAACAGTTGTTTAATATACTTTGCGTGGTTTTCTAGTTGTTTACAGCAGAAAGGCAAATCTGGTGCCAGTCCTCTGCCTGAGCTGGGAGCTGGATCCAACAGATTTGTTTTACTAGGGGACAGAACAAGTTGGGAAAAGTTACAAATATTCACACAAACCTTCATTTTACACTGGAAAACATGATGAATTTTGTTTTTAAAAAACAGCTTTATTGAGGCATAATTGATTACAAAAAGCTGCACACATTTAAAGTATAAATTTGATAAGATTTAACATATGTATACACCATAAAATCATCACCATGATCAAGATAATAAACATGGCTGTCATACCCCAAAATTTCCTTGTGCCCTTTAGTAATCCCTGAGTCCTGCCACTCCATAACCCTCCTTTCCCCCTACCAATCTTCAGGCAACCACTGACCTGCTTTGTCATCACTATAGATTAGTTGGCATTTTCCATAATTTTATATAAATGGAAGCATACAGCATGCACTCTTTTTGTCTGAAAACTCAGCATAAATTTTTTTGAGATTCATTCACATTGTTATGTGTATTAACAGTTTATTCTTTTTTGTCATTGGGCTATTTCTCTCGATATACCACAATTTTTTAATCCATTCAAATATTGATCGGCATTTGACTTCTTTCCAATGTAGGGCTATTACAAATAAAGTTGCTGTAAATATTCAGGTAAAAGTCTTTGTGAGACATATGCTTTCAGTTTTCTTGGATAAACACCTACAAGTGGAGTGATGGCTACCTGGCACTACTGAGTTTTTCTCCCCTGCTTTGTTTCTCTCCGAAGCATATATCACCTAATAAACTATATAATTTACTTCTTCATTCTGTTTATTGTCAGTCTCCCTTCACCAGAAGGGAGGTTTCATAAAGTCAGGGGACATTTTGTCTGGTTTATTGCTGTTTCCTCACTGCCTCGGATAGTGTCTCATCATAGCAGGTGCTCGATAATCAGGACAGAAACACATATTGCCTACTATGGGTTAGGCACATTTTAGGTACTTTGCATATGTAAACATTTAGTGAATTATTGAGCTAATATATTCTCTTTTTTTTTGGTGAAACTCACTTGGAAAATGATATTGGATTTGTAGGTTTTATCTTGTGAAGCGTTTGTGAATAGGGTTATTAGCCATTAAACAGGAATGGCAAATGTTTATTTGGCAGACTAACCCCAGGTTGTGGTAGTGGCTATGCATGCCATTGTGTTGTGAGGATTCTTAAGAGAAATCTGGGTTTACTACTATGACTGATCACGATATCTGCCATGGTTACTCAGCACAGAGAATAGAAACATGGCATTTCTTGTTTAGAGCACACAGTTTATTGAAAGGAGGGAAGACTATAACATCACTTTGGCTTAAATGTCTGGTTTTGATATATATGGAATGTATTGTATTAATTTAATTTTATTTTTTAGGTTTTAAGGAATTTGGTGATGTCCAAAAGTCAAATACTGCACATAATACTCAACATAATATTGAATTGCAACACTGAAAATACCCACAAAAGAAAGGATCTATACTTAATACTTGTATTCTATCTAAATCTGTTTTTTCTCCTAATGTGTATAAAAAACTTTTTTCAGCTTCAGCCATAGCTATTGAGGTTTCTGTTTCGGATTGTTCGATTATCTTTCATCAGGGGAAAACTGCAGGGGAAAATCGCTTATGGGAGGATTGCACTTCTCAGCTGTTCTGTTCCATACCATGCATTAGCAGGCAAATTTCATCTATCGGTTCACCAACTTCTACCAAGAAAACTTACCCAAGCTGCTCAGAGTAAAACAGAATGCTAAAGTCTGTGACCTGTTTCTTCATTTCTGTGCATGTCGTTCTTAGAGAATTGGGTTTAATTTTCTACATTTCTGTGTTTCTGAAGAAATGTCACTTTAGAACAAATATGTCACTTTTGCTTTCCAACTTCTTATTAGATTTCCTCATAAAAACTTCATTAATTGAGGGGTTTATAGATTCTAAATTACTAGGAACTTTGTTTTTCCTCAAGGCTAAATAATATGACTAGCTATTTGAAGGAACACCTGAAACTAATTATTCTACCTCTCTCAGTTGAAATTCTCTATAAAAGCAATAATGTAAAATGGTCCTATTATGCCCCATTCTTGTAGGGAACTACTATTTAAACATCATTCATTATTTTAAAAAGGCTAGGAAATCTTCAAGGCCTAGAGAAAAATAATGTTACTCTTGTAATACTATGTGGGAAGCTATTTCTTTTGAATTAATTTATGACAAAGGAGTCCAGAATATACAATGGGGAAAAGACCGTCTCACCAATAAATGGTGCTGGGAAAACTAGACAGCCACATGCAAAAGAATGAAACTAGGCCACTATCTTACACTACCATACACAAAAATTAACTCAAAATGGATCAAAGACTTGAATGTAAGAGCTGAAATGACAAAACTCCTAGAAGAAAACATAGGCAGTAAGCTCCTTGACACTGGTCTTGGCAATGATGTTTTGGATCTGACACCAAAAGCAAAGGCAACAAAGGCAAGAATCAACAGGTGGGACTAGATGAGGCTAAAAAGCTTCTGCATAGCAAAGGAAACCACCGACAAAATGAAAAAGCAACCTACTGAATGGGAGAAAATATTTGTAAATCATATATCCAATAAGGGGTTAATATCCAAAATATATAAAGAACTCATACAATGCAATAGCAAAAAACCCAAACAATCTGATTAAAAATTGGGCAGAGGATCTGAATAGACATTTTTCCAAAGAAGACATACAGATGGCCAACAGGTACCTGACAAGGTGTTCAACATCACTAATCATCAGGGAAATAGAAATCAAAACTACAACTCACATCTGTTGGGATGGCTATTGTCAAAAAGACAAGAAATAACAAGTGTTGGTGAGCAAGTGGAGGAAAGAGGGAACCCTTGTGCACTGTTGGTGGGAATGTAAATTGGTGCAGCCACTATGGAAAACAGTATGGAGGTTCCTCAAAAAATTAAAAATAGAACTATCAATGATCCAGCAATTCCACTTCTGAGTATATATCCAAAGAAAATGAAAACACTAACTTGAAAAGATATATGCACCCTCATGTTCATTACAGTGTATTTACAATAGCCAAGGCACAGAAACAACTTAAGTGCCCATTGATGGATGAATGGATAAAGAAATTGTGAGATATATATATATATATATATATACACACACACACACACAGTGGAAAATTATTTGGCAATAAAAAAGAATGAAGTCTTGCCATTTGTGACAACATGGATGGAACTTGAGAAAGACAAATACAGTATGATCTCACTTATATGTGGAATCTAGAAAAAACCCCAAAAATGAGCTCATAGATATAAAGAACAGGATGGTGGTTGCCAGGGGCAGGGGATGAGGGTGGGGTGAAGGTGGTCAAAAGGTACAAACTCCCAGTTATAAATAAATAAACTACTTACATCCAAGCCTTTGTCTTGGGCTCTGCTTTTGTGTGAAAAAACAACAACAACAACTAAGAAACCCACCAATTTTGTCTCTAAATATGATTTGGATATGAAACAGATGTTCTTGTATCACTTGTAAGTTGTCCCTAAAATGTGTACCTGAGTGTCCATACAGTTCCTTGTGCCTGAGAGTCACTAATTCAGCCAACGCATAACAGTTTAATTGAGGTATAATTGATGCACAATACAACATACATATTTAAAGTGTATAATTCGATGAGTTTTGACATATGCAATCACCCGTGGAACTATAGCTGTGTCAAGATAATGAACATATCCATCACCCCCAAAAGCTCCTCTTGCTTCTTTGTAACCCATCACTTTCTCCCCACCCAGGAAACCACTGAGACAGTTTCTGTCACTCTATATTAGTTTTCATTTTCTAGAATTTGATATAAATGAAATACACAATTTACTTTTTTCAGTCCAGCTTCTTTCATTCAACAAAATTATTTTGAGATTCATCCATATAGTTGTGAGTATCAATAGTTTGTTCCTTTTTACTGCTGAGTAGTATTCTGTTATATGGACATACCACAATTTGTTTATCCATTTACCTGTTGAAGGGTGTGATGGTTAATTTTATGTGTCAACTTGACTGGGCTAAGGGATGCCCAGATAGCTCATAAAACATTATTTTTTTGGTGCTCCTGTAAGGGTGTTTCCAGAAGAGATCAGCATTTGAATTGGTAAACTGAGTAAAAAGATCATCCTCACCAATGTGGGTGGACATCACCCAATCTGTTGAGGGCCTGAATAGAATCTTCTATTCAGAGAGGCAGAGGGTGAATTGTTCTCTGCTTGAGTTGGGACGTCTATTGTCTCTTGTCCTTGGAGTTCCTCCTGGTTCTTCAGACTTGGATTGGGACTTTCACCATCAGTTCCCCGGATCTCAGGCCTTTCAGGCTTGAACTGAATAAAATCTCACCACTGGGTTTCCTGATTCTCCAGTTTGCAGAAGGCAGTGGGACTTCCTGGCCTCCAAAATTGCGCAAGTCAATTCCTATAATAAATCTCCCCATGTACTCACTTATTATATTTAAGGAGATATCTATCTCCTTATGTTTCTCAGGAGAACCCTGACTAATACAATGGGCATTTGGATTGTTTTCACTTTGGGGCTATTATAATGAAGCTGCTGTGAATATCTGTGTACAAGTTTGTGTCTAGACATAGGCATTCATTTCCCTTAGGTGCTAAATATTTAAGAGCAGAACAGCTAGGGCACATGGTAGGTGTATGTTAAACATTTAAAGAAACTGTCAAACTGTTTTCCAAAGTGCTTGTACCATCTTATATTTCCACCAGCAGTGCACGACTGTTTCAGTTGTTCCACATCCTTGTCAACACCTAAATTTTGCCAATCTTTTAAATTTTAATTACTCTAGTGGGTTGATAGAAGTTTCACTTTGAAGTGTAAATTTGTGTTTTCCTAATAGCTAATGATGTTGAGTATCTTTTCATGTACTTATTTGCCATCCATACATCTTCTTTGGTGAAGTGTCTATTTATATCTGTTGCAAATTTTTAAATTGAATTGTAGGAATTCTTTATATATTGTAGATCCAAGTCTTTTGTTGGATATGTTTGGCAAAGATTCTCCTCTGGTCCGTGGCTTGCTTTTTCCTTTTCATAACAGTCTTTTGAAGAGCAAAAGTTTTTAACTTTGATTATGTGCAATTTATTGTTTTTTTCCTTTATAGTTTGTGCTCTTCATGTCCTATTTAAGAAATCTTTGCTAAATCCATTCATTCAGATTATTCATTCAGGTTTTCTTCCTTAACTTCTAATAAAAGTTTTACAGATTGTTATATTTTTTAATTAGATTGTAAAAAAAATTAAATTGCAAATTTTTCTTTTATAGTTACCATGAAAGACTCTTGGTAATAATATTTACTTTTTCCTTTGTACAATACATATGATTTTCAATCTAATTTATACAGTTTTTATAATTTTCTAAAATGTCAGTATTCTCCATTTTTTGTCACATAATGTATAGTTATCAAACTTTTATTTCTTTGATTTAGTCATTATTTACAAAATAGCCAGAAGAAATTCTCAAAACTTTTAAATTGTCTTCCTTTCCATCTAATTTGTTCACCTTTTTTTTTTTTTAAAGATTTTTTTATTTTTTCCTTTTTCTCCCCAAAGCCCCCCAGTACATAGTTGTATATTCTTCGTTGTGGGTTCTTCTAGTTGTGGCATGTGGGACGCTGCCTCAGCATGGTCTGATGAGCAGTGCCATGTCTGCGCCCAGGATTCGAACCAACGAAACACTGGGCCGCCTGCAGCGGAGCGCGCGAACTTAACCACTCGGCCACGGGGCCAGCCCCTAATTTGTTCATCTTTTTACAACACATCTTCGTTCCATGAACTTGCAGGTTTTTAAATCTATCTGTAGCACAGTTTTACCTAACTGTAACAGTGAGCGTTAATCTTCTATGTTTGATCTGATTCTATTTTTTTTTCTTTTTTTGGATTTCATTGCTGGCCCTTCTGTCTTTCTGATTCCTATCATATATTTTTCTCACTCTTTAGTCCTCCTGACTCTTCGGCCTCTTCCATGACCATCCTTGACATTCTCTCACTCCTCGTTTTGTTTCCTCCTCTGTTGAGCCTATATTTCCTCTGGTTCCGTGGAGTGGGCCTTCACTCTCATACTTCCACAGGCTGCTTGTTGGTTTTCCTCTTCTACCTTTTTCTTTTTTTCTGAGGACAAATCTGGTCATCCTTTTCTTTTTGAGGAAGATTAGCCCTGAGCTAACATCTGCTGCCAATCCTCCTTCTTTTGCTGAGGAAGACTGGCCCTGAGCTAACGTCTGTGACCATCTTCCTCTATTTTTTATGTGGGATGCCTGCCACAGCATGGCTTGACAAGTCGTGCGTAGGTCCACACCCAGAATCCCAACCAGTGAACCCTGGGCCGTAGAAGCAGAACCAGCGAATTTAACTGCTGCACCACTGGGCTGGCCCCTGTTCATCCTTTTAAAATGTAGCCACTCTGGTCATTTTCTACCCTGCCTTCTCTCTTGTGGATTTTCATCCTCATTTGATACTCCTCCTCCTTCTTTCTCCTCCCTCCCCCTCCCCCTTCTCCTTTTCCATCTCCCTTACTATGTCTTGGATGGCACAGCCATTACTTGAGCTGGTTTCTATATTATATGTTCTAAGTGCATACAGAACCATAAAAGGTCGTCTAATCCAAGCCTTTTCTTTTGGTTTTGAGGAAACTGAGACCCAGAAAAGTTATCAGGTGCAATCGTCACGTTGCTACATTCAGTGTTTTCACAGAATGTTTTTTCAGCTCATGTTCAGACAAACTGAATAGATCTGAGAGGACACAACTGATTCAAAAGTCATTCTCTAACACACTGATTCCCAAAGTTGACTGTGCATCAGAATCACCCGTGGAGTTTTTTTTTCATTTCCTTTTTCCCCCCGTTTTATTAAGAAATAATTGACATATATCACTGTATAAGTTTAAGGTGTACAGCATGATGGTTGGAGTTGCATATATTGTGAAATGACTACCACAATAGGTTTAGTTAAAATCCATTGTCTCATACGGATACAATAGAAAGAAAAGAAAAAAAATTTCTCCTTGTGATGAGATCTCTTAGGATTTACTCTTAACAACTTTCAAGTATACCACACAGCAGTGGGAACTAGAGTCATCATGTTGTACATTACATCCCTAGTACTTATTTCTGGACGTTTGTACCTTTCGAGCACCTTCCTCCAATTTCCCTTCCCTTGAGCCCTTGCCTCTGGTAAACACAAATCTGATCTCTTATTCTATGAGTTTGGTGGTTTTCTGGTTTTTTAGAGTCCACGTAAAAGAGAGATCACACAGTATTTGTCTTTCTCTGTCTGATTTATTTCACTTAGCATAATGCCTTCAAAGCCCATTCATGTTGTCACAAATGGTATGATTTCTTTTCTTTCTTTTTGCTGAGGAAGATTTGTCCTGAGCTAACATCTGTGCCAATCTTCCTCTATTTTGTATGTGGGTCACCACCACAGCATGACTGATGAGTGGTGTAGGTCCACACCCAGGATCCGAACCGGCAAAACAGGCTCGCTGAAGTGGAGCATGCTGAACACAACCACTATGCCACGAGGCCAGCCCCTCTTCTTTTTAATGGCTGAATAATATTCTATTGTGTGTATTTTTATATCCGAAACCCTGTAGAACTTTTAAAACCACAGTTTCATCAGCTTTGCCCCAGACTTACTGAATCAGAATCTCCAGGGAGAGGACATGGGAATCCATGGAAAAGCTTATGCCTTGCCAGGTTTGGGAACTAATGCTATAAGGCAATAAAAGAAAGAAGAGAGAAAATTTTTACTTGCCTTTGAAGTAAAATTCTCTTTGCTAAAAAATTAAACTAATTTAATAAGCTGGTGGAAAGACACTGGCAACATTTAGGTTGTGATAAAAAATAGCTAATATTTGTTGAGTCCTTATAATGAGCTTAGCAAATGCTTTTCATGCATCCATCTATTTAATCCTCATAACAACATTATGAGGTACATTCTTATATTATCTTCATTTTACAGAAATCTGGAAGGATAAAGTAAATCACCCAAGTTCACGTACTAGTAAAGTGGAAAAGAAGGGAAAGAATTTTGTCAGGATGACCCAGAGCTGGTCAGAGTTAACTGTTGGGGATTTTTCTAGAACTTTTGTACCCTACATCTGGAAACCTTTAGAATTTAATTAATCCCCTGAATATATATTAGCTGGCATAAATGTGTATTCCTACCTCATTTATAGTGGTGTTTAAATTCTATAACTTATAATGGAGTTCATGTTCTTTATGTAGATTATATTTAAAGTCTCGTCTAAAGGTATGATTTTTCTTTTTTTAGATCATGAACTCAGATAGCATCTTTTGTGAGTGTGAGGTCTGACATACAATCACACTTTTCTCAATTTAAATATCACCAAGATCCAAGGAAATAACCAGTTAATTCCAAAACAGGTTTGATTAGGTCCTATATTAAAACTCCTGCATTTAATTTTCCCATAGGAAAGCCCCTAAGTCTCGCCCTCTGAGCTCTTTAAAAATAATCGAAGGTAGTTTTAGCAGGCTCGTTAGTTGGTTTGTAAGCCTTCAGCAAATCAGAGCAGTAAAGCAGCAAAGGGCTGCTCTGACTTGGTGTGCCGGCTGTGAAGAGGGCCTGCCACGCATTTGCTTGGGCAAGAGGCTGCTCCCTCTGCACAGGATTTTTTCTTCCCTACCAAGGTAACTTTTATCAGCTCTTAGAGGTTTGCCTCAAGTGTCACCATTTTCTTATTCTTTCTCCAAAACCTTATTTATCAACCCCCACCCCTCAACCAGCACTTGAATCAACTTGTTGCTCCCTGCAATTCCCATAATGCTTTAAACATAGTTCTTATACAACATATTACATTTTTTATGAAACTCTAAGAATGTGTGTGAAAATGTGAAGTTTTTGAGAAGGTGACCAGATGGTACCTATCTTTTTATCCACAGGGCCTAGCACAGTGGCAGGTACCTATGTTTAGTACCATCTGTTTGAGATGGGGCAATGTCTAGCACACTTTTCAAGAATCTATTCCAAATATCAAAATTAAAAAGACTTCCACTTCTGCTCAAGATGGAAGCAAGAGGAACCAGATTTACCCTCCTGCCAAAAATAAAAACAAAAACCTAAAACCCAGGCCAAATATGTGCAGTAATGGGTTCAAGGAGTGGACATCAGGCAACAAAGGACAATGGCTGCTGAGACAAGAAACAAATGAGGAGAACCTTGTGACTGCCCCGGTGGGCCGCCCCGAGGGTCTCCAGGGTGTGGGCCGGGAAGGGGACACCAGGCAGAGCTCAGTGGACTCAGTTTAGCATGTGGAGCTGAGCATCCAGGGTGGCCAGCGCTCACAGGAAGAGGAGAAGCTTACACAGAGGGGGAAACCTGGATACTGGATCAAAGAAACAGGTAGGCAGGCCTTAGTGTGGAGATTCACGTCTATCTGGCTAGGAGTTATGCTGTGTTTACTGTTTCTTGTAGCTGTGGTGTCAGAGGCAAAAATTCCCTCTGCGGCCCTTATTTTGTTTCCCTTGTTGTCTTGAGTGTCCCTGGAGGCTCTCTAAACGGGGTCTGGGCTTGCAGTCCTTTTGGCTGTAATCCTGTCGTTGTGGGGAACCCTCCTGAGGTGGTGGGGAGGCAGGGAGAGACGGCAGCCCCCACCCTGCGGCTAGGTCTCTGGCTCTTTACTGTGCCTCGGGGGGAATCTCCCTTCCCCAGGTCTGTTTGGCTTTAGTAAAGCCCCAGTCGATTAGGCTCTGGCAAAACGCTTTCCCTTGAGGGCAGGCCTTGTTAGGGAGAACAGAGAGATCTGGAAGTATTTCAGAATGGTTACTTTTCCTGTCCTCTTGCCAGAAGCACAAGGGAGATTTTTCTCCAGTCTTCACTGTAAGAACCTAGCCCGGAACCTGGAGGTAAAACTCACAAAAGTGTGGACCTTCCCCTAAGAGGGGGAAAGTGGGCCCCCTGGAGTTGTTTCTATTTTTCTGAGGAAGATTCGCCCTGAGCTAACATCCATGCCCATCTTCCTCTGTTTTGTATGTGGGTTGCCACCACAGCATGGCTGCCTACGGGTGGTGTAGGCCCACGCCCAGGAACTGAACCGGGGCTGCCAAAGTGGAGTGTGCGGAATTAACCACGAGGCCATGGGGCCAGCCCACCCCGCTGGAATTTTTAACTCTCAAGCTTGTGCACACTGAGCCTCTGGCAGCCTGTTAATGATAGTTTAAGGTGTTCCTATTGGTGCTGGCTTCAGCAGCAGCCTTCTCCTCCTGGACTTCTCCTCCCAGCAAGCTGAGATTATCTGTATCTGCCTGTCTCTCCAGTTTTGGGGGCAGCAGTTTGCCCCCTGACTTCCACTTTCTGATGGATCTAACAAGAGTTGATTTCCAGTTTGTTCAACTTTTTCTTGTTGTGAGGATGGGAGTGATGCCTTCCAGGTTCTTTGCGTGTCAGACTGGAAACTCTGGACGTCTGCAGAGAACCTCCTTCAAATTTTCAGCAGAGGGCTAATCAGCATGTGTATGAGGAAACTCCCCAAGGCCCAGAGAAAACCATCAGAATGCACTGGAGAACAGTGCCTGGCACTCACACAGGGCTGGGAATGGTGTCTCCTCCCAACAAGCAGACTAGAAAGACTCCTAATTCTCACTGGGAGAATACTCAGGAAGGTCTTGTCTCAGCCTGATTAGTCCTCGACTGAGCACTGCTTCAGACCCACCAAATTATGAAAGCAAGAGCAAACAGCATCAAACTATTTCCAAGTAACTGAATCACAGAACAAAGCTCAAGAAGGTTCATAAAAATACACAAATATTCATTACTCAACAAGGTAAAATTCATAATTTCTACCATTCAGTTGATGATTACTAGGCATACAAGGAAAACACGACCCATATTGAAAAAAAATCCTCAGTGAAAATACACACGCACACATCCACATACATAGCCCATGTAGATTATCTTAAATTCTAAGTAACTCATCCTGGTAGATTCCATTTTCTTTCTTTTGCAAAAGAGGAGTGTTAAGTGACTTGCTCAAGGCTGCCCAACTAACAGGTGCCAGGGTTGGGATTCAAACCCTATCCAACTGGCCCCAGAGCTGGAGCTTCTTGCACGACACTGTACTGTTCTCTATTGTCTCCATCCTCTCGTCATCTTTGTATTAGACTTGAAACAAGAAGGCAGAGTGTCCTCTTACTTGACTTCAGCTGGGAATGTGGGTGTCTGAACATGTCTGCAGGTCTGCAAAGAACTGCAAAAGAGCTTGAGTACTGATTTTTGGATTACAAATAAATTTT
Source organism: Equus asinus (assembly GCF_041296235.1). Taxonomy (NCBI): domain Eukaryota; kingdom Metazoa; phylum Chordata; class Mammalia; order Perissodactyla; family Equidae; genus Equus; species Equus asinus. Next base: position 87,241,771 of record NC_091794.1, read on the forward strand.
AGCAAGGCGAATTGGCAAATATGGAATCCATGAATAGTCTTTAGAGTATCTTCATGTCATCCTCAATTCTGAAGGATATTTTTCACTGGATATAGAATTCCAGGTTGTCAGTTATTTTCTTCCAGCTCTTTGAGGACATCATCCAGGCCCTATTGTTCCCCTTGAGACGTCAGTAGTTACTCTAACTACTGCTCCTTTTAAGAGAATCTCTTCCCACTCCCAGCTTTTTTCTCTTTGTGTTTGGTTTTCTGTTGTTCCACTATGATGTATTTAGGTGAATTTCTTTTTATTAATCTTGCTTGCAATGTTTGACTTCTTGAATCTCTAATTTAATGTCTTTTTGTTTTAAAAAAAGTTCTCAGCAATTATTTCTTCAAATATCGATTCTGCTGCAATCTCTCCTTCTGAGACTCCAATTAAAATGTTAGAACTTTCGATCAAATCTGCTATGACTAGGCTGACCGTTTAACTTAATGTCTATCCTGGGGCACTTATAATAATAATTATTGTTATTAATAACAACTATTAATACTAATCCTAGGACAACAGGCATAAACTGGACGGTCCTAGGCAACCATGCTAGATGGTCACTTTGTCTTTCATTTTCTCTCCTATATTTTTAAAATATTCTTTGTAAATTGAGATATGATTTACATACCATCAAATTCAGCGGTTGTTACTGTATACACAAGGCTGTGCAAACATCACCACCACTACCTAATTCCAGGACACTTTCATTTAAAAAACTCTGCACTGTCACTCCACATTCCTCCCTGCCCCCAGGTCCTGGCAACCACTAATCTACTTTTTGTCTCTTCAGATTCCCTATTCTGGACATTTCAGATAAATGGAATCTTATAATATGTGACATTTTGTGCCTGGCTTCTTTCACTTAATGTAATGTTTTCAAGGTTCATCGATGTAGCATGTATCACTATTTCATTCTTTTCTATGGCTGAATAATATTCCACTGTATGGACATACCACATTTTGTTTATCCATTTATCAGTTGATGGACATTGGGTTGTTTCCACTTTTTAGCTATTATGAATAGTGATGCTATGAATATTTATGTACAAGTTTCTGTGTGAAACTTTTTAGCTATTATGAATAGTGATGCTATGAATATTTATGTACAAGTTTCTGTGTGAACATGTGTTTTCAGTTCTTTTGGGTATACATCAAGGAATGAGATTCCTAGGTCATATGGTAATTTTTAACATTTTGAGAAACTGCCAAACTGTTTTCCTCAGTGGCTGTATCATTTTACATTCACACCAACAATACATGAGGGTTCTAATTTCTCACCAACATTTGTTATTTTCCTTTTTTTTTTTTTAAGGAAGATTAGCCCTGAGCTAACATCTGCTGCCAATCCTCCTCTTTTTTTGCTGAGGAAGACTGGCCCTGAGATAACATCCATGCCTATCTTCCTCTACTTTATATGTGAGACGCCTACCACAGGGTGGCTTGCCAAGCGGTGCCATGTCTGCATCCGGGATCCAAACTGGTGAACCCCAGGCCGCCAAAGCAGAATGTGCACACTTAAATGCTGCACCAGCAGGCTGGCCCCATTATTTTCCACTTTTTGATTGTGGCCCTCGTAGTGGGTAAGAAGTACTATTTCATTGTGGTTTTGAAATGTAGTTCCCTAATGACTAATGACATTGGGCATCTTTTCATGTGGTTATTAGCCAATTTTCTTTGGAAAAACATCTCACATTCTTTCTCCATTTTTAAATTGGGTTATTTGTCTTTTTGTTGTTGAGTTGTGAGAGTTTTTTATATATTCTGGATACTGGGCCCTTATTAGATATGATTTGCAAATATTTTCTCCCATTCTGTGGTTGTCTTTCGCCTGAATTTTTATCTCTTTATCTTTCTGTGCTTTATTCAGAATAATTTCTTCACATCTACCTTTCAATACACTCATTTTTTCTAGGGCTTATCTAAAGCTGCTGTTACTCATTTATCAGGTTCCTAATTTTACCTATGGCATTTTTCTGGTCTAGCATTTCTAGTTGGTGTTTTACAAAATTCTATGCCGCTTTTTTCTTTTCCCCGAGGAAGATTAGCCCTGAGCTAACATCGGCCAATCCTCCTCTTTTTGCTGAAGAAGACTGGCCCTGAGCTAACATCCGTGCCCATCTTCCTCTACTTTATACATGGGATGCCTGCCACAGCATGGCTTTTGCCAAGCGGTGTCATGTCCGCACCCGGGATCCAAACCGGTGAACCCCGGGCTGCCGAGAAGTGGAACGTGTGAACTTAACTGCTGTGCCACCAGTCTGGCCCAAGTGGTGGTTCTATTTTTAATTATTTGAGGAATCTCCATGTTGTTTTCCTTTCCAACCAACAGTGCACAAGTGTTCCCTTTCCTCCATATTCCCACCAACACTTGTTATCACTTATCAGCCATTCTAACAGGTGTGAGGTGATATCTCATTGTGGTTTTGACTTGCATTTCCCTGATGAATAGTGACGTTGAGCACTTTTTCCTGTACCTGTTGGCCATCTGTATGTCTTCTTTGGAAAAATATCTATGCAGTTCCTTTGCCCATTTTTTCTTCTTCTTCTTTTTTGGTAAGGAAGATTGGCCCTGAGTTAACATCTGTGCCAATCTTCCTCTATTTTGTATGTGGGTCACCACCACAGCATGGCTTGATGGGTGGTGGAGGTCCTCACCTGGGATCTGAACCTGTAAACCTAGGACACTGAAGCAGAGTGCATCAAATTTAACTGCTGTGCCACTGAGCTGGCCCCCCAGCCCATTTTTTAATTGGACTGTTCATTTTTTTGCTTTTGAGTTGTGTGAGCTATTTATTTTGGATATTAACCCCTTATCAGATACATGATTTACAAATACTTTCTCCCACTCAGCAGATTGCCTTTTCATTACAAAATGATGGTCTCCTTTGCTGTGCAGAAGCTTTTTAGTTTGATGATGTCCCACTTGTCGCCTTTTGCTTTTATTCCCTTTGCTTTTGGTGTCAAATACAAAAAATCATCACCAAAACTGATGTCAAGGAGCTTATCCTCTAAGCTTCCTTCTAGTTTTATGGCTTCAGGACTTACTCTCAAGTCTTTAATACATTTTGAGTTGATTTTTGTGTATGTAAAGTGTGTGTTTATTGTAGCATCTAAATGTTTTGTAGTGAAAGGGCCCAACTTTTACTTTTTTCTCTGGAAACTTTAATTTTTTTTGCTCTTCATCTTTGATGTTTTAAATCTTACCATAAACTGTCTAGATTTTTTAAAGTCTATCTTTTTCCTTCCCCCAAATCAATACATCTTTTATTGTATCTTTAAAATATCCCAAATAAGTCTTAGGAATCACCTGGCATCTTGTTTCCGTAGCTGGACAATTTAGATCTTATTCATTAGCTTGCTGAACTATTCCTTTTTCAGAGACATAGATACTATCAAAAATTTTTCTGATACCCTTGTTTTTAACTGTTGTGCCTCGCTAAATCAAAGCAGCTGAATTTGATACAAGTTAATGTCCTTTCTTTCAAGAATTAATTCACATTTCTGGGCTTGAGATTCTGAACGAGCAATGCCTGGCCTCATCTGAACCCTGCAAATGTGTTTTTCACCCAAGAAATTTCAGATCTTTTTTTTTTTTTTTGGCACCCGGGCTAACAACTGTTGCCAATCTTTTTTTTTTTTTTTTTTCCCCTGCTTTATTTCCCAAACCCCTCTGGTACATAGTTGTATATCTTAGTTGCAGGTCCTTCTAGTTGTCGGATGTGGGATGCCACCTCAATGTGGCCTGACAAGCTGTGCCATGTCCGTGCCCAGGATCCGAACCATGGGCTGCCGCAGCAGATTACGTGAACTTAATCACTCGGCCACGGAGCCGGCCCCTCAGATCTCATCTTGTAATGGAAGGTCAGTGTAACACTCTTGATCATCTTCTGTATGTGACGATAGATAATGGGAACGGTAGCCAGTTCCCTTCTATTTCTCCACCATTTGTCAACCTGGAGTCTCTTTTCCTTCTAGGGAGACTGAGTTCTACATTGACGTGATTGAAGCCCCTCTTTTGGGGCCCTTCACAATAACTGCACAGCCCTTGAGAGTGATGTTGACATGTTCTGGAATGCTGACAGTCTGATCGCTAAGAATGGCCTTCATTCTTGTAGTAGATGCAGCAAAGACTTTTTAAGTCTATCTTGTTAGGCATTTTTAAACACTTTTTAGCAATTATAGATCTCTTTCTCTATATCTGGGAAATTCAAAACATTTTTTAAATTTGTAATTAATTTCAAACTAACAGAAAAGTTGCAAGAATAAGAATAGCACGAAGAACATCCATATAATATCGTTTACTCACTTTCTCCTATCGATAACATTTTACTCCACATACTTTATCATATGAGACTCTCCTTCTATGGGTACACGTATGTTACACATGTAATACATTTTTTTAAATGAACCATTTGATTGTAGTTTCTATTCTAGGGAATTATTTACTTCTCTCTTCCCCACCACCCCCTGTCTGGAACTCATTTTATACAGATGTTATTTATACTTCTATTCTTCATGTCTCAGCTATTTTTTTAAAAAAAATTCTTCTATTTCTGTATGTTTCCTAATTCTTCTTGGGACAATTCGGTATCCTGATATGATTATCAGGTTATTACTATTTTCCTTGGCTGTAGACTTTCTGTTGTTCAACCTGCCTTTTTCTCCCCCAATTTTTTTTTTATTGTGGTAAAATATATACAGCATAAAATTCACCATCTTAACCATTTTTAAGTGTACAGTTCCATAGCATTAGGTTGTGCAACCATCACTACCAGCCATCTCCATAGGTCTTTTAATCAAAACTGAAACTCTATACCCATTAAACAATAACTCTCCATTTCCTCCTTTGCCCAGCCCCTGGAAACCACCATTTTACTTTCTTCTCTATGATTATGACTATTCTCAGTACCTCATATAAGTGGAATCATACAGTATTTGCTTTTGTGTGACTGTCTTGTTTCACTTAGCATAATGTCCTCAAGGTTTATCTATGTTGCAACATATGTCCAAATTTCCTCCCTTTTTAAGGCGAAATAATATTCCTTTGTATGCCTATAGCACAGTTTGCTTCTCTATTCATTCATTGATGGACACTTTGGGTTGCTTCCATGGTTTAGCTATTGTGAATAATGCTGCTGTGAACATGAGTGTAAAAGTATCTCTTCAAGATCCTGTTTCAGTTCTTTTGAGTATATACCCACAAGTGGATGTGCTGGACCAGATGGAAATCCTATTTTTAACTTTTTGAGGAACTTCCATACTGTTTTTCATAGGAGCTGTACCATTTTACATTCTCACCAACAGTGCACAAAGGTTCCAACTTCTTCAGATCCTTGCCGACATTTGTTACTGTTTTTTTTTTTTTAAAGTAGCCATCCTAATGGGTGTGAGGTGGTCTCATTGTAGTTTTGATGTACATTTCCATAATGACTGGTGATACTGAGCATCTTTCTCATGTTCTTATTGGCCATTTGAATACTTTCTTTGAAGAAATGTCTATTCAAGATCTTTGCCCATTCTTGGATCTGGTTGGGATTTTTGTTGTTGAGTTTTAGGAGTTCTTTATAGTATGGATATTAATCTCTTATCAGATATGTGAATTGCAAATATTTCATCCAGTTCTGTGGGTCATTTTATTCTGTTGATAGTGTCTTTTGATACACAAGATTTAAAAATTTTTATGAAGTCTAATTTCTCTATTCCTTCATTTTTTGCCCTTGCATTTCGTGTCTTATCCAAGAAAATTATTGCCAAATCCAATATGAAGCTGTGTCTCATGTTTTCTTCTAAGAGTTTTATGTCTTACAGTTAGGTTATGGATCCACTTTTTGTTAATTTTCGTTTATGCTCTGAGGTAAGAGTCCAACTTCATTCTTTTGTATGTGGATATCCAGTTTTCCCAGCACTATTTATGGAAAAAACTGTCTTTTCCTCCTTGAATGGTCTCAGGACTTGTTGCAAATCATTTGACAATATATGTGAGGGTTTATTTCTGGACTCTATTCCATTGTTCTATATGTGTGTTTATGCCAGTACCACGCTGTTTTGATTACTATAGCCTAATGTATTTTCCAGTTTTTCCTCTATTGTTAATTTCTAACTTCATGCCATTGTAGTCAGAGAAAATATCTATCTTTTTAAATCTACTGAAACTTAACTGTGGCCTGACACATGGTCCTGAAAAACGCCCCACATGCACTTTAGAAGAATGCACATTTTGTTGTCGTTGGGTGAAGTGTTCTGTACATGTCTGTTGATTGACAGCTGATGGTGAGTCTCCATGGCTTGTTTCTGATATTTTTCTGGGGTAGTGCTCTTAATATTTTACCTTTAAGCATAATGTTATATATACTATTGGCTAGGTATATATATATATATATATATATACACTCATATCACCTATATTTTAAAGAAATGTTTTTATTCTAATTTTACCAAGGTTTTTTAAATCAGATACAAATGTTCAAGCTGAATGCTTTTATGGTATTTATTGAGATATTACTTTCTTAACTTGATATATTATTGTGATGCATTTCATTAATAAATTTCCTAATATTGAAATACCTTTACATTCCTGACATGAACTTCAGTGCACAATAGTTCATTAAAAAACATTTTACTATAGAAAACTTCACATACAGAAGTTGGGTAACAATACAATGAATCCCTATGTACCCATCACCTAGAATAAACAACCATGAAATCACAGCCGATCCTGTTTCATCTCACTCTCACACACTCCCCCTCCTCCACCATAGTCTTTTGAAATCCCAGATTTCATAAAATTTCTTCTACTAACACTTGAAGTATTTATCTCTTAAAGACAGCGACTTTTTAAAACATACATACCACAATTTCACTATTATGCCCTCATAATTAACAAACTTTAATATCAAATGTCCACATTTATTTAAGGCTGGATACAAACAAGGTTGCACGCTGCAATTTGTGACATGACTCTTACTTCTGTTCTAATCTATAGGACCCTCTGCATTATCTTCCTTTTTCCTTGTACATTTTTGTTGGAGAAAGTGTGCTTACCCTGTGCAGTCTCTCAGGATTTGGATTTTGCTGGTTACACTTCAAAGATGATGTTTAATATGTTCTTCTGACCCTGTCTTTCCAGTAAATGGACAGTCAAGATTATTTTTGGGTGGTTCTGTATCCGTCAGAGTCCACTGAGGAGACTGAAACCTTACATGAGTTATCTGCACTATTGAACTAAAAGGGCACAAAGAGAGCACTAAGGTTTTTTTTTTTTTTTTTGAGGAAGATCGGCCCTGAGCTAACATCTGCTGCCAACCCTCCTCTTTTTGCTGAGGAAGACTGGCCCTGAGCTAGCATCCGTGCCCATCTTCCTCTGCTTTATATGTGGGACGCCTACCACAGCATGGCTTGACAAGCAGTGCCATGTCTGCACCCGGGATCCGAACTGGCGAATCCCGGGCCACCAAAGTGGAACGTGTGCACTTAACCACTGTGCCAGTGGGCCGGCCCCTGGCCAGTTTTTTTGTGATATTAGCAGCCATTGATGATCACTGCCTAGATCCATTAATTCAAAAAGGTGATATTTTAATTTTGTTACTTCTTCATTTAATACTTCTGGAAAACTTTATCACCTCTTATTTAAATGCCTCCCCGGTCAATCTGATTATCTGTACCTCATTCTCTAATAGATTCCTCAGGTAGGGGTCATGGAAACAATGTTCCATGAGTTTGCATATTGTTGACAGTTTGCCTGTTTTTTTTGTTTTTTGCTGAAGATGATCTGCCCTGAGCTAACACCTGTGCCAATCTCCCTCTATTTTGTATGTGGGTTGCTGCCACAGCATGGCCACCAACAAGTGGTGTAGATCCACCCCCAGGTACTAAATGTGGCCCACGGAAGTGGAATGCGTGAAACTTAACCACTCGGCCAGGAAGCTGGCCCCTTGCCTGTGGCTTTTATACCTAAAGTCAATTTGGTTAGATATAAACTCCTGAGTAAGTTCATGTTACTTCATTGCCTTCTGGCTTGGTGTCATTATGAAAAAGTATGAGACTACTCAGATTCACCTTTCATTATATGTGGCTTGGTTTTTTGCCTGGATTCTCAAAGGATTTTTTATCTTTAAAAAAATTTTTTTTCCACAACTAGAAAGACGTGCAACTAAGATATACAACTGTGTACGGGGGGGGGGGTTGGGGAGATAAAAGCAGAAAAAAAAAAAAAAAGAAAAAAAAATTTTTTTAATTTTAATTTTTTTGGTTTTTTAGGCCATGACTCAGCCTTGACCATTCTAGGTCAATGTTCCTAGGCACACAGTGTGTCTTTTCAATAAAGTCTTTCTAATTTCAAGGAAGTTCTCTTGAATTACAGCATATGGGCCAGGGTCCAGTCAGGAGCCAGAAGCCATGCTAGTTATCTGAACAGCAAGAATATAAAAACATATTAACTAGGAATAAGGTTAACTCGGTTACTGAAAAATAAACATACCAAGATGTCGTGGAAGTAGCACCTAAAATCCTCAGAGTTGAAAGAACAGAAAAAGGAGCTAGGAATTCAAGCTTAGAAGGGCCTCATGGAGCTGAAGGCCAGGCCTCTGAGGAGGGATGCTGGAGCTGGCCTCAGCTTGGGCCTAAGACCTAGAGCCCTCAAGGGGGAGTGCTGGTGAGTCTAGAGGAGGCGGCTTGATGAAACTGGCTCTGCAAGTCTTGTAAAACTGCAGCCTGGCTTCAGCCCTGCTAGGGAAGGACGTGCTGCGGCCAGAATGGACCAGCGTTGCTGGAATGATGCTCACAAGAACCACAAGTACACATAAAGCCCATGGGAAGGAACAGATCTTTTCTCCTCAGACTTGCAGTCTCCCTTTAGTGTCCCCTATTGGCCGAGGGGACAGAGATGCGGCCAGAGGAGCAGACATGTGGTCTGCAGAGTTCTAGGTTCATCATCACAAAGCAGAGGACAGTCATTTGCTGCATAATGATGTTTCGGTCAACAACAGACCACATACACGACAGCGGTCCCACAAAATCATGACAGAGGAAAAGATCCTCTCGCCTAATGAGGTCGTAGCCATCATAACGTTGTACAGCTAAAGGAGAGGCAAGAGAAAAGGAAACTGCAGCAGAGGAAAAAGAACCCTCAAGAAAATTCAGTGAAGGGTTTAGCAGAAGCTTTTGCAGACTTCAACAAGCTACTTAAGAAGTTTGAAAACATGGACCCCCAACACCAAAAGGTTTTCATTAATAAAGAATGTTCATGGTGCATTCTCCGCTTACCTGCAAATCTATGATGAAAAATGGACACAAACCAAGCAAACCACCACGACTTATGTTTCAAGAATGACACCTCCTCAAGAAGAGCCTCAGCAGGACCTTCAGAAGGGAATCCAGAAGGCACTGTTATCCTGAGACAACAGCTCCGTGTGTGTTATTGCCTCTGAAGACCTTCCAGTGGGACAAGATGCGGAGGTGGAAAACAGTGATATTGATCCCAACCCTGTGTAGGCCTAAGCTAACATGTGTGTCTGTGCCTTAGTGTTTAACAAGATGTTAAAGAACATTTAGATAGAAAAAAGCTTATAAAATAAGGATATAAAGAAAATGTTTTTGTAGTTGTACAATGTGTTTGCATTTTATCACAAAACAGTCAAAAAGTTAAAAAAAAATTAAAAGGCAAAAAAGTTACAGTAAGCTAAGGTTATTATTCAAGAAAAATATTTAATAAATTTAGTGTAGCCTAAGCGTAGCGTTGATAAAGTCTACGGTAGGGTCCAGTAATGTCCTAGGCCTTCACTGACTCACCCAGAGCAGCTCCCAATCCTGCACACTCCCTTCATGGTAAGTGCCCAATACAGGTGTACCATTTTTAATCTTTTATGCCATATTTTGATTGTAACTTGTATAGTATTGTATTGTAAATGTTTAGATACAAACACCATTGTGTTGCAATTGCCTACAGTATTCCGCAGAGTAACAGCCGTACAGGTTTGTAGCCTAGGGGCAACAGGCTATGCCACGGAGCCGAGGGTGCGTAGCAGCCCATACCATTTAGGTTTGTGTAAGTGCACTCTATGATGTTCACACAATGACGAAAGTGCCTAATGACACACTTCTAAGAACATATTCACGTTGTTAAGCGACACATAACCGCATAGAAGACTGGGTGTGGAGCTGAGACAAAAGCTTACTAACCAGCATTTACAGTTCTTAGCATTTGCTCTTTTTTATTGCTATAGATCATACAGTTTTTAGTATTTCTTTCCTTTGCTTTGGGCTTCTTCTTCAAGGATTTTTTACATGGATATCAGGTTTCCTATATTCGATATCACTTTCTCTTGAATCCAATTTAAACTCTCTTTTCTTGGGGCTGACCCTGTGGCCTAGTGGTTAAGTTTGGTGCACTCTGCTTTGGTGGCCTGGGTTTTGGTTCCCGGGCATATACAAGTACTGTAGGTACACCACTTGTTGGCGGCTATGCTGTGCTGGCAACCCACATCCAAAACAGAGGGAGACTGGCACAGATGTTAACTCAGGGCAAATCTTCCTCAAGCAAAAAGAGGAAGGTTGGCAACAGATGTTAGCTCAGGGTGAATCTTCCTCAGCAAAAAAAGGAAATAAAGCTGGATTTAAAATAAAGTAGGGGCCAGCCCAGTGGCATAGTGGTTCGGTTCACGCACTCCACTTCTGTGGTCTGGGTTTCACACGTTTGGATCCTAGCTACGGACCTCCACACCGCTCATCAGGCCATGCTGTCGCTCATATATAAAGTGGACGAAAAATGGCACAGATGTTAGCTCAGAGCCAATCTTCCTTACGAAAAAAAGAAAAGAAAAAATAAAATAGACAACTCTCTTCTCTTTACTTAAAACATTTTCCTGGGGCCAGTCCAGTGGCACAGCGGTTAAGAGTTCGCCTGTTCTGCTTAGGCAGCCTAGAGTTCGCTGGTTCAGTTCCCGGGGTGTGGACATGGCACTGCTTGGCAAGCCATGCTGTGGTAGGCATCCCACGTATAAAGCAGAGGAAGGTGGGCATGGATGTTAGCTCAGGGCCAATCTTCCTCAGCAAAAAGAGGAGGACCGGCAGTAGTTAGCTCAGGGTTAATCTTCCTCAAAAACAAACAAGCAAAAAAAGCATTTTCCTCCCTTCCATCCTCTTTCTCTTAGGGATTATCAATTGTGTGTATTCACTTTTGAGTTCCTTCTAGTTTAGTTTTCACTCTTAAAGTGATTTATACTTCTTTTAATTCCTAATGCATCCCTGAATTCTTGTCACTTATCTATTCAAATCTTTTATTCACTCATCGGAGTTATTCTGATTTATTCTTCTACAGCTTTTATCATTTTCTTAATTTCTTTTAGCTTGGTTTGAAATAATTTTTGTTTTCTAAGGATTTACTCTGTCCTATATTCTTATAATTTTGTATCATTTTCCAAGATTCTTTTCTCTTGTCCACTTTCATGTGAAATGCATTTTCCTGTACTTTTAGGAGAGAGGGGACAGAATAAACTTTCCTAACCTAAAGGCTCATGAAATCCTATTATTTTCACAAAGTGACTACAATAAATGACCTAGTACTGAGATCTGCTTCCTTTACTTGTCTCCCTCACTTTAATCTGTACATTCTTTCCTTTGCACCTATTGTCCCTGTCTTGCTCAATTTGGTGTCTATAGCCAGTAGTTTCTCCTTAAATGGCTTTTGTTTTGAAACGCAGCTTATGTTTGGTAGTTTCAAGAGTTCATGAGGACCTAGACTACTCCATCTTCAGAACTTAGCACAGTCCCATTACAGGCACCTGCAAATCGGCCTCGGCAGGAACATTCTTTGTTTGGACTGTTGTTTTCAGATTGGTCTGCCACGCCTTCCAGTGAAACCTGCTGACTTGGGGGATCTCCTACTGCCAAGGCTGACAAACACCCCAGTGCTCTTCCTCCACGGGCTTCTGTGCAGACAGCCAACACCATTCAGGCCTTTAGCTGCTTTTGAGTTACCTAATCTTACTTTGGGATTGTGAGGATGCTGTGTCACCAAGATTTGTTGCAGATGCTGTGCACAGGTTTTTGCTTTCACGGAGGGATCTGGGGAGATTAAAAACCAGACTGCTATCTGCCCCTTCTGTTCTTTAATGCACTTCTGGTGGTTAATCTTTTATCCAGGAATGTTTGCGAAAACAGTTTTTGTAACAGGTGGTGGCACACAGTGATGGAGAGCAGGGGCTGTGGAGTCACTCTCTGGGCACAAACCCTAGACTCACCACTTACTCACTAGGTGATCCATGCATAAGCCCTGTGTCTTAGTTTCTTCTGTAAAATAATAGGTTGTCGTGAGAACTAAGTGAAACAACATACGTAAAGTACTGAGAAAACTATTAGGTTACACAGCAGGTATTCGACAAAGATAGCTGTTTTAATTATTGTAGTTTTCTTTTTCAGGTCTAGGTCTCATGCGGCATTATAACAGACTGCAAAAAAGGGTAACAAACAAAACATCTGAAAATTAAGGGAAAAAACCCAAAAACCAACCTCTTGAAATTAATTCTCGCTTCCATGACAAGATAGAAACCACAACTATAAATAGCTAGAAAATAATGAAAATGATAAAAACATATGGTAGATCAAGGTGACTTCAAAGAAAAGATCATAACATCATGCATTTTCACTACAAACAGAAAAGAATAAAATGTCTGTAATAAGCACTCAATACAAGAGGTTAACCAACTGCCTTCTGTTTTCTTTTTTTAAAAAGATAAAAATAGAAATTAAAGCACAACCAGAAGGACCTACAACTAGAATAGAGAACTATGCACTGGGGGGCTTTGGGGAGGAGGAGGAAAAAAGAAGAAAAAAGAAACTAAAGAATTCTTTTTTAAAAAAGTAAAATGGCAGTTCCAAATGTTGGTAAGCTTTTTGAACAACAGAGACACAGCTATTGGTGGTGGAAATGGAAAAATGGTCTAACTGAGAGGTCTGATAAAAGTGGAAGACGCATTAGCCTTGACCCATCAAGTCTCCTTCTAGGTAAGCACCCCAGAGCAGACCTTCCCCACTGGTGTGCCGGGGCATGCGTTTGGGTAGGGATTTAAATGGCCACAACTTCCAAAGCCTCATCTTTTATCCTAGTGCAGAAAACAAGTACTCTTTTCTATATTATAATCTGTCTAGAAGAAAAGAGTTGGTATGCAACCTCTTCTAGTATTTTTCTTGGAGTTCCCTATTAGAAAGCTAAGTTTTACTAGAATCAGGGCCTTATTTTATTCTTTGCTGGATCTCCAGCAGCTAGGAAGTGTCTGATAGAGAGTCCTTGCTCAATAAATATTTGTTGAATATATAAATGCATACTACATATAAAAATGTTCACTGGAGTATTATAAAAGTGCAAAATCAGAGACAATACAAAATGTCTGTTTATATAGAGAAAGAATGAACATGCATACTCATATAATGGAGTATTATTCAGCAGTTAAAATAAATGAACTAGAAATCCATGTATAAATCTCAAAAACAAGTGAAAAACGCAAATCACAGAAAGATATGTACAATGCAACTTATATAAAGTTCTATATAGAGTTTATCAACATGTGAAACAAGGCTATGTGTTAAGTATAAAATTATACGTGCATGGAATGATGCATTCCAAATAATCGTTGCCTTGGGGAAAAGAGGAGAATGTTATCAGGAAAAGATTTGCAAGGGAGCTTCAACTAAATCTGTAATATTTTATTTCTGAAGTTAACAATCTGGAACATGGCAAAATGTTAGGATTTAATAGGACTAAAGACTACTTGTTACATTCTTTGTATTTTTATATGTTAGAATCAGTTATAATTTTTTAAAAAGTAAAGTAGGATTGATAAATAAATCTAAGAATGCATACGAAAAACAACTAAATAAAATAAATAACTAGTTTACCTAATCAAGAAAGAAGATGTGTACAGAAGATGATCAATGAAGAAAGTCAGTTAAGGTATATAGAAGAAATTAAGAGAACACTTTCTACAACTCTAAACAAACACATTGAAAAGAAAGCCTCAATGAAATGGATGCTCTTTCTAGAAAAATGACAAATTATAAAAATTGATGAGAGAGAGAAAGACACAGTAAGGGAAAAAGTGGCAGAGAAATTTCTGTCAAAAAAATAAAATTTCAGGCCTAGATATATCTACCACTAAATTCTTTCAAATCTTTGAGGAACAGATTTCTTTTGTTATTTAAACTTTTCTATAGTATAAAGACAGAAAAAGAGTCCTTTCTTTTGGCATTATTTGAAAAAGCTATATTTTCATAAAGAAGATTAAGAATTCCTATTGTGTCAACCAAAAACACTACAATATTTAGAGTTTTAATGTTTAAATGTGACAGCTCACAGAAAAGGAAATACCAATGGCTCAAACAGATACCAAAGCTTATTTGTGAGTGAAAATACAAAATTCTACTGAGATTTAACCTCCAGAGAATAAAATACCATAATTCAACTAACAGACTGGCAAAGATCAAAATGTTAGATAACACTGTTTAACAAAGATCTGAGGAAACAGGCAATCTTACACATTGTTGGTAGGAATGTAAATCAACACAATCCTTACAGAAAGCTATTTGCCAACGTCTATTAAAAATAAGAATGCACAAATCTTCTGACCTAGTAATTCCAATTTAAAATTTTATCATGCAGTAACTCACGTGCAGTATGATCTATGAAAAAGGTTATTAAACGCAGCACTATTTACAATAGCAAGATTGGAAAGAATTAAACTGTTTGTCAGCAGCGACTGCTCAAATATATTAGTACATCCATACAATGAAATACTATGCAGTTGCAAAAAAAAAAAGAATCAAGAAACTCTTTACAGGGGCCGCCCCGTGGCTGAGTGGTTAAGTTCGCTCGCTCTGCTTTGGGGGCCCAGGGTTTCACCGGTTCGCCTCCTGGGCGCGGACATGGCACCACTGGTCAGGCCACGCTGAGGCAGCATCCCACATGCCACAACTAGAAGGATCCACAACTAAACATATACAACTATGTACCAAGGGGCTTTGGGGAGAAAAAGGAAAAATAAAATCTTTATTTTTTTTTAAAAAAACCTCTTTACATACTGATATGGGACAATCTCAAAAATAGCATTTTAAGTGGAAAAGACAAGCTGAAGAACAGTGTGCACTGCATGGTACCATTTATGAAAAATATCTCCAGAAGGGCACTTGAGAAACACATAATAATTCAGGGAGGGGGAACTGGGCTACAAAAAGGAAGGGAATTTTTCACTGCATATCATTCCATGTTTTTTGAATTTTGAACTAAATGTTACTTGTTTTGATGAAAAAATTTTTCCTAAAAGACAAAATTTTGGAATAAAAACTGTAACAGCCCAACAGAAATACAAAATTCTTTTAGGGAAATTCAAAATAAGTACTATATTTCTTTCATCTGATGGATGAACTTTTCCACAATTCCATTCAGTCTTTCAGGCTCCATCAGTTTATTTACCAATTCCTGCTCAACAGCCATTAGGGCCAGGCCACTAAGCTTCACTTGTCCCATGGTACGACATAAATATGTTTTAAGACGGGGCAGTGTAGAAAATGAGTTTTCAGCACTTGCTGAAGTAATCGGCCAAGACAAAGCAATATATAATAGCTTTGATATGCAAGGAATATTATTGTGAAGACCATGCTGAATAAACAAATAGCCAAGATTGATGAAATTGATACAATCATAATCTATGACAAAGTTGAGCTTTGCATATTGCCGATAAAATCTAAGTTCTGGAATGATGTCTGCATCAAGTTTATAAAATTCCTGGACATGTTTGGCTGTTGCTTCATTTAATGGTTCATGCCATTTAAATAACAGTTCTGAAATCTGCTTCACTTTGCAATAATCAAACTCTGAAAAACATAATTTTAAATTTTGTAATATAGTATCCAATCCTTGGTAATAAATATTAATTTTATATTGTTCTTCTGTTGAGGTAGGAAAAAACATACTATCTGAATTGCCAAGATCTATTGTTTTCTGAATTTTTCTTTTTTTCTGAAAAGAAGGTCTTTCAACTTCAAAACCTTTACAGGTTATTTTCTGACATATTTCCTCTGCTCCATCCCAGACAGTTTTGAAATACACATCACTTCTTTCAGATGATAAACATTCCAAAATTGCTTCTATTTTTGAAGACAAGGAGAAAATGTCTATGGTTTCACTTTGAAGCTCTTTGGAAAGAATTCCTGTAACACTTAGCACCCGATAAAGAAATTTCAAACAAAAGATAAATTCAAATTTGGAAACCAATGTCAACAAATCATTCAATTCATCGGCCAAACTTGTGTTTGAAGAATGGCTTGATACAACTTCCAGTGTTTCAATAATCTCTGGAAGACCCTCAATCACAGATAGTAATGTACGATCATGGATTGTCCAACATGAATGTGATGTATGTTTCTTGCATGTTTTGTTTTGACTTAGCTTACAAATGTTTCGAAAATTTGCAGACATTTCCCCAGACATATGAATAGTGTTGAACAAAGAACTGAGAGTATTTAGGGCACTTCGGAGTTCTTTTACTTCTTTACAAAACCTAATCACCGCTAAATCCAAAAAATGTGCATAACAATGTACGTATAAAGCTCTTGGCTCTTCCTTCTTGAATTCTGCTGCGATTTTATTAAATTTTCCCCTCAAATTAGTGGTACTATCATAGGCCTGGCCATGTATTTTATTCAAATCAGCTCCAATTTGCTGCAGGTAAGTTCTGATAGCCCTATGCAAACTGGTCCCAGTCATCTCCTCAACATCGATAAAACCCAAGAACCTTTCTTTAATCAAGATAGCCTTTGAGGTTTTTTGTGGGTATCTTACACAAACTGAAAACTGTTCTTTAGTGGCACTGTCAGTGGTCTCATCACATATTATTGAAAAAGCTGAGGAGAGATTGATCTCATTCACAATATCTTGCAACATTTCAGTCTTTACTATTTCAATAATATCATTTTGAATTTGTGTACTATTATAGAAGTCAACTTGCGAATTCATAAGTCGAAATATTTCTTCTCCTTTATCTTTTGCTCTAATTTCTACCAATTCTAAAAAACTGCCTTTATTCACAGATGAAACAGACTGGTCATTTTCTCTTAAGGGTAAACACTGCTTTCCAAAAAATAAAATATTTTCAATTATAAGCTTTAGGTACTTTTTATTTTCTTCAATCTTTTTTGCACGAATAGATAAGTGAGCATTGATAGCTTCATCACAAAACTGGTATTCCCTCCAAAATTGCAATGACTTCAAATGCATTTCACTTTTTTCATGCTTTCTGAATTTTTCCAGAGTTTTTTTCCAATTAGAAATTCCTTGGGCCGCAAGTGACTCTCCCCCACAGCTACATTTTTTTTGGCAGAACAACTGGCATGAATAACAGAACATGGTATCCTTTTTAATACTGTTTCCCAAATGCTGAAAATTTGAACGCCAAGATTTTTTAATATTTCGTGATTTACCTTTAACTTTTTGTATTTTGGATGTAAATTTTGAGTGACACAGTCCATCACTTATTTTCACAGATTTCATATTGTATGTAGCATCTTGGTTTGACACTTGATCTTTCTGTACTTCTATACTGGAGCCAACTGTATGCTGACCGAGTACTGATGAAGATGGTGAAAGGCTTGGCTGTTCCACACTACTATGAGCAACACTACTATTTGATTCACAGGGTGAACTCTTAGAAATCTTTGAGAGAAAATGATAAAACAACATTTAACAGTTTTCAAATAATCAATTAAAACGTTGAACATATCTATTCTAATAACACAATAAAATGAATAGGTAAGTTACAGTATGAGCTCCACTAGGGGGAAACATTAAGAATTATTTATAACTTATTTATTTGCAATCTAGATTCAGCATTAAATGTTCAAAGGATCTTTAAGTATGTAATTGCAATAAAAATAATTTTTATTGTTCAGGTAATTAGAATTGCTTAATCAATATTTTAAAAATAAAGAATCCAAAGGAAAAACTATGACTAGTAATACTTCTGTTTAAATATTCTTATTAACAATTTCAAGTCAAACGAGATCTGGGAAATTGAATGTGAACAGCGGAAGGTGTTTATTGTTCTACTTTTTTGAGCTCTAGGATGAAAATGGGAATGAATACAGCTTATACATATATGTACATATATATAAACGAATACACACATACAAAAGCAGCTGAAAAAAGACAGTAGCAAAAAAAATTAAGACTAAAACTTACATCTGCAATGACATTTGCTGTTACTGAAGAAACTGTACCTATTAAAATAAATTAGAGCATAAATTAAAGATCTTATACTACAATCTACAAAATAACATCATAAACTATAATTGCTTATTTCATATCAGGCAATAAAACCAAACTTAGAATATGCACAGATTCATCAAGTACGGCAAAACAGTATGTATGTTATATATGTCAAATATCTTCACATCACTTTTTACCTTGTAAGACATCAGAGTTCATGATGGGCAGGGCAACATGAGCTTCTGCCAATGACACAATATTGCTTATAACTGGAGTCGTATCTTTCTTTGGAGAAAGAAGCTCTGTTGAAGCACTATGCACCAAGGAAACATTTACTGATAAAAAAAAAAAGATTTCTCATAAACCAGGCAGTATCAATCAATCGCAAAGTGCTGTTTAATAACAAGTGTTTGAACAAACAATGCAAATATCTAATGGCTTTAGGTATTGCTGAGTATTGGAGTAATTTTTATTAGGGCTTAGGGATAGCCAGGTTCTTTAGACTAACATTAATAACAACATTAAATCGATAATTTGCATTTCCTATCATTTTATATCTTTTACCTTTGCACACAATTTTTCAGTTCTTTTATACTATTGCTTGAAATTTCAAGCAAATCTTCACCGAGAAATTACCCATGAAGAAGAGAAAAGAGATTCCTACAGAACCTCCACATGGATATCATTTCTAACTCTGCCAGGCTTCAGAAACCTCAACATGAATGGAGCTGGGTTCATGTTTAAGCTAGTATTGCAGAGATTTTCTCTAATAAGCCAGTTCGCATGATGTACAAGCCCCAGGGGCATCATTCACTCTACTGTCTGTGTAATCAGCACCAGTGGACCTATATGAGGCTCTCTGATGGAATACTTAGTTGGCTCTAGATTATTTGTGCTTTTTTATTAGTGAATTTCAAAGTATTTCCAACTAGCTCTACTTCATGTGAAAAATGTAACTAATAGCCTTGTTTTTACAAAGCAGGGCTAAGTACAAGATTTTATGCTCTAAGACAACAATCTCTACAAATAAATATTAAATCTCTGGTGGTAAAGCAGCCTTACTTTTATACAGAAATACTGGCGAACAATGCAACAAGTTTTGGATTGTTTTGACTTTTAAGTTGGT
Source organism: Equus asinus (assembly GCF_041296235.1). Lineage (NCBI taxonomy): Eukaryota > Metazoa > Chordata > Mammalia > Perissodactyla > Equidae > Equus > Equus asinus. Next base: position 87,261,177 of record NC_091794.1, read on the forward strand.
TTAACTGGAAAATGAATCAAGGTTATAAAGTAAAGGAAAGCGGTAATATTCTTCAAACTACTAAGCCTCTGATAACTGCTAAACAAATATTACCTGTAGAAGATTCCATCTTAGCTTTATTGTAAGCAGAGAAACAATTAATAGAGCAGAACAGCTCTGTCTTCCCCAAGTCATTGGTAGTCTCAATCATTTCATCTGAGGGCTTCAACAATTTGCAAAGAACAGATGTAAGTGTTTTAGCTGGTTTCTGTTTAGAGATTAAAATAATATTCATATTCCTGGTATACGAGATACATTGCTAACAAACAAAAACAAACCCACTACCACTGCTCTTAGCTGAAATATTACAAATAACGACAGTGAAGTCACATTTTACACTTTCTTAAAAACCAGAATAAAAGGCACTATTGATTGCAATGACTAAAATAAAGGAAACTGGTTTATTAGATAACTATTTATATCATATGTCAGATTTATTAGTAGCAGTAATAATACATATGCAAGCAGTGAAGAAAGTGATCATAGAAGATGTTCATCATTCCAGGTAATCAAAGCCAACTGGATAAATAAACAAAGTGTTATAATTCTAGGTCTTTCCTCAACGCCAGCTTGGGCATCAACTCAGGAAAGCCTTCTATTCGTGCTAAGGAGGAGCCAGAAAAGGATGCTTAACGCATGTTACAAGATGCTGTGGGAATCACTGTTTTTCTAGGGTAACTTCATGGTAAATCAAGCATATTGTAAGAAAGCAGTATACAAGCAGTAAGAGGTACAAAATACAGTGCGTTCAGTAAGCAGTAAGTGTGCAAAGGAAAAGGATATGAACTGTGAGGTTCACCACCTAGTCTCTCGTGAAACACGGACCGTTATTCCTGAACTTAACACCGACAGCAACGATGAACTAGAACTGCTTTTGGGCACACAAAGTTCAAAGACAAATGAAAATAACTTATACAGATTTTCCTTTTCTGTGAAAGAACAGAATACTGGCAAAGGAACAATAAAACAAAAAGTAGAGTATAATTTGAAAATTTCTATTTTTATCATTATAAATTTTTATATTTTGAGAAACCCCTAACAATTCACCAATATTTAACATTAAGCAACATTAGTGGCATAATTTATAATTAATTTATTATTCATACAGGAAAGCTAATACTAAATTAATATACTCTATGAAGAAGATGTGGCCAAAATAACTACAATTATACAAAACAATCCACTTTTTAAAATAAAAAGACACCCTGTTTTTAGATTCATAAATTTGAACATTTTTCTAATTCTTGATTACAGTTCACTAACGCAGTGGGTCTTCGCCATTATCACTAGCACACAACATCTTCCATGCAGGGCAGAGGGTTAGATGGTGCTTTTTCACTCAGTATATCCAGGTCAGCCCTGCCCCACCACACAGGCTGAGTAACTGAGTACTCAATGTAGGCCTTTAAACAGGATAAGGCCTATTTAATGAGTGTGAGGCATAAAGAAGGAAAAGAAGGAACAGCATTTCTTGCCTTCGGAAGAAGGCTTCCATTCTCCCATTTCTGTTCCCAAGGCAGGATACTCTTATGGTGTGGGTATTCTGCCATGGATAACATATGGCTCACAAATGACCTATTTGAACTGCTGAGAATCCCATCTTCAACTGCTTATTTTTAAGGAAGAATTCATATTAGGTCTGAAGGCATCATCTGAACAAGCAAGACATGTGACAGTTCCATCTCATGAAAGGGGTTCAGATCACTAATTGTGTTCACCTCACTCAGTCCACCAAAGTAGGGCCAGCTTCACTGCTCTCAGAACCACCCAATCAAGGCTCTCCTATTAGAAACAGGGGATGATTTCTCATTGGTTTATTTCCTCCCATGATTGATTCAGAAAAAGCATTTGACATACAAGAGTCATCTTAACCTTGCTCAGGTGTAAGAATTAAATAAATGGAATTAAAAACTGCTTGCCTTTTCTTTAAGATAAGATGATCACCCTGAGATTCTTCAGGAAAATCTCCATACCGCACTTATCATGAATTATTATGCAAGAAGGAGCTGTCAGTGGTCTTTTATTTCATCTCCTTCACCATCTTACCAACTGAAACTATTCCCAAAGGTACTAAAATACATATCCCCATGGTTTTCTAAAGTGGAACCACTCACAAGGCAACCAACGGAAGGAACTCAATCTCCGATTTTTCATTTGATTCCTATGCAGTCAGATTCAAATGGAGTGGTCCTCACTTTGTGCCAATGGTCTTTATTCATACCTGCTTATATGCTGTAACACTCTTTGAATTACTAAAGTAATGAGACTGTCCTTCCATCGGAAGTATACAGAACAGACTAGAGCTGGTGTAACAGTAAGCTCCACAGTTCTCACAACAGTTCATGATGAGGTTGTTAGCAGAGTGAAACTTTGAAAAACAGGCAGTACTGCAAAGACTATGTTTCATGTTCTGGTATTTTACTTCATACTGAATCTAGGATTGAAGAAAAAAGATTCAGTAAAAACTCTGATATTTAAGCAGAATAATCAGAGTTCCTAAAGGTTAAAAAAAAATGCAACTTACAACAGTAGTCTTCTGACATATGCTGCACTTGGCTAAAATGGTATTAGTACATATGGTAACAAATGGTTTTCTTTTTTCTTCATATGATGAAAGACAAGATTGGCTGCAAAAACTTTTGCTAGAGGTAGTATCTTCCAGCTGGACACTGATCACATCCTTTGGATTTAAGATGTCTCTAAAAATAAATAACAAGAGTACCATTAAACATTTTTACCACAGTTATCATTTCTTTCTCTTCATAAGCTAAATCACTCCCTCAAATAACTCTCTCCTATTGTTTCATTTCCCTAAAGAACTGTGTAACATCATCAGCCTTGAAATAAGGAGATCTCAATTGGGTATCTAGTTCTACCATTTATATTAAGTAACAACAGATAAATCATTTATACTCCCTAAATGTTATTTCCTCATCTGTAAAGTGGGAATGTAAAACCCATCTGATAGTGCTGTTTTGAGGATTATCTAGCCTGTATTAGTTGGTGTTAGTGATAATAGAATGACGATGAGAAATCATACCTGACCAACTCTGGAATCTACAGGATAGAGGATTTCAAAGTATGCTCTGCAAATCCCTGGGGATCTCCCAGATACTTTCAGGGGGTTCACAAGATCAAAACTATTTCCATAATATTAAGATGTTATTTGCCTTTTTCACTGTGTTGACATTTGAACTGATGATGCAAAAGCAAGAGTGGGCCCCTGCAATTCCACTCCTAGGTATATAATCCAAAGAATGGAAAACAGGTACTCAAGAAAGTACACATACAGACATGTTCCTAACAGAACTATTTACAATAGCCAAAAGACGGCAACAGCTCAAATGCCCCTCAATGAATGAATGGATAAACAAACTGTGGTATATACAGAGGGGAATATTGTTCAGGTATTTAAAAAAAAAGAATGAAGTACTGATATACATGCTACAACATGGATGAACGCCAACAACATTATAAGGGAAAGAAGCCAGGCACAAAAGGTCACATGTTGTAGGATTCCATCTATATGAGCTATCCAGAATAGATAAATCCATAGATAGAACAGATTGGTGGTTGCCAAGGGGAGAGGAGAGCGGAATGGGGAGAAACTGCTTAATGGATAAGGTATTTTTATTTTGGAGTGATAGAAATGTTTTGGAACTAGATGTCGTAGTTGCACAACACTGTGCATTTATTAAATGCTACTGAAATGGTTTTTGTTATATGAATTTCACCTCAATAAACTGGGAGGGAAAAAAAGCAATGGTGGGTAAAACTGCCAGAGCTTTAGCACAAATCAAGGCAGTGGCACCAAAATGTACTAGTGTTTGTTATTCACTGCCATTCATTTGCTGTAAAAACTATTCACTTTATTACTTGATCCTTGAGTACATCTTTCTAATATTCTGTGTGATGAAATGGGACACAGGCATGAAGTATTTCCCCTGCACACCAAAGTACAATGGTCATCTCAAGGAAAAGCTCATGTGGGAATGATACAAGTTACAACCTGAGTTAGATTATTTTCAGAGAACACATTTTTACTTGAAAGAACTATCAGACAAATTTATCCAGAATTGGGTATCTGGCAGATTATTTTCTCAAAAATGAATAAAGTAAAACCGGTACTTCAAGGAAAACAACCGCCAATATTCACTGCCAATGATAAAATTTGAGCTTTCACTGAAAATTAGAATTTTGGAAAAATTGTATCTGCCACTTCCAGCTTGATCGTTTTCCAACACTTAGACTTTCCTGATGAGATTAGTGATGATTTTTTTTTTTAACAAAACGTGATTTTTAAAATATTGCATAATGAAATATGTCAACATTTGGAAGATCTGCATAATTCAGTGAACCAATATTTTCCAAATGATGACAGCATATACTGCTAATCATTCATGGGTGAAAGAACCATACAAAGTACAAATAGACCAATGAATTTTAACGTTAACAGTATAAAAAATTCACTGATATGGTTTCAGATTCCACATTGCAACTAATCTTTAAGAAATCACTACTTGTTTTCTGGTGTAGTATCAAAGAAAAGCAGCCAGAATTATCTGAAAGGCTATTAAAACACACCTCCCTTTTCTAATTACATATTTGTAAGGCCAGCTTTTCTTCAGATTTCACCCAAAACAACATTTTGCAACAAACTGAACGCAGGAGCAGATATGAAAACCCAGCTAGATATTAAAATGGTTTGCAAAACTGATAAAACAATGCTTGCTAACGTTTTCTTAAAATTTCTCTTCTCACTAAGTTAAAAACAATAAATGGCTATTTTTCATAAAAATATTATTTATGTCAGCAGGCACTGAAGTTTATTACTTTTAAATGAGTTAGTCACAGTTAATTTCTCAGTTTTAATTTCTAACACAGTATATATTGGTAGATATGACCTACATAAACTAAAGCTCTTTGGGTCTTCAATAATTTTTAATAGTGTCAACAGGTCCAGAGACCAGAAAATTTGAGAACTGCTGCTACAGGAAATACCAAGATACCGGGCTATCTAGAACCCTCAGAATATCAATCTTTCAGGATAATAGTTTTCCAGATGAAAGACTCCTGAAATAAACACTATTTTAACACTTCAACATTTACACATTTTTAGTGTATTATGATCTTTCTGCTTCTTAAACAGATGGTACCCAAAATAACAGGTGCATTTCATTATCACATCAGTCATTTAACTGGTTTAAAATATAGCTCTAAATGCAGCATCTGAATTACGCTATCCTTGTACTTCATTTGACAAAAATTTTTCTAGGATTTACTGTGTGCCAGGTAGTGTTCAGGCCTTGGGGATATAAAGATGAGTATAATCTAGACCCTGATGTCAAGAGATTCATAGTCTAACTGGGGCAATATCAATTCTTTGAAAACATTAATTTTATGATCAATGCTTTAGGAGTTATGAACACTAGGAAAACACACACCATGAAATAACTAATCTAGGTAGGTGGGGGGTAGTAAGAGGAGAGGAGGGAATGGTGTGGGAATAGACAAGAGGTAAAGATATTTGAGGCAGGCCTTTAAGACAGAAAGAAATGAGTCAGATGCAAAGGGAGGCAGAAGAACCGCAATGGCAGAAGCATGGAAGTCTGAAACGCTTACTGGTTTTTACTGCTATCAGCACACTAGAGTGCTGGCTTCTAATCTCCTTAAGGCCTTATAAATAAAAAATCAAAAACGAATTTTGTTAAAAGTGCCTAAAAACAGCTTAAACAAACTCTGAGTATAGGTCTAAACAACTTTTCTACAAATAAGTGTTATAGCATTAGTGCATGGGCCTATTTTGAACCCTACAGATTGCTTTCAGGATCTCTTGCCAGTTTTCACTGGGATACTAAAGTGCAGAAACAACACTTCTTAAATATATAGTTCTCAAAAAAAATCTTATTTTTCTAATATGATTTAAACTGTCATTTTCAAAGCTATCTTTCATTTGGTCCATGAATTAGAACAAAAACTACATTAACTCAAAACAGATTTCAAATCACTGCCATAAAAGAAACTTCAACAATAACTGATAATTAGCTAAAATCTTGAGCACTATGTATTAGTACCAGAGGCTAACTGATGTAGAATAAAATGTTTTGAAAAAAGCTTAGGTTACTCTCAACAATAGGTGGATAGCCTCTCCTAGTCCAAGCATTACTACCACTTTTCCGCCAACCTGTACAATAGTATTTTCTATCAAAAAAATTTTATTCCAAAGGAAAACTCCTTCATATTTTTGCTCATATTGGATTTCTTTGCCTTAGAGAACAACTTACGCACTAAATCTTTCCTTCTTCAGCCTTTCCAATCTGTCTGGGACATCTGCTGAAGATGTATAATGGGTAAACTCCAAACATAGCAACAGGATGCCTTAACTTTTCAGGGCCTCAGTCTCCTCAAAACCCAAAGAAAATGTTTGGACTGGATGATCTCTAAGGTCCCTTCCAGTTTTATGGTTCTGCAGAGAAAGAAAGCAGGCTAAAGAGAGTGCCATACAGTGCATAGCAAAAGAGAAAAAAGACAAAGTACAGTATTGAAAAAGCACAAGAGAAAGGTAAATAGAGTTCCAGCGGGTAAGAACTCAAGCAGCAGCCAAACAAGGAGCTGAAGCAACCAATAAAAAGGGTTTGTGAGTTTGTTAAGAGAATAATAGTGCTAACTAACATTTAGTGAGTTCTTATTACATGCCAGTATTGTTCTGATCCCTTAAATATATTATTTAATGCTCATCATTCTTATGTACATTTAACAAAACAGATAGGAAGACTAAGAAGTTTTCAATGCTCTTCAAACTTTAGCATGTATATGAATCACCTAGGGATAAATGCAGTTCTGATTAAATAGGGTTGGGCAAGACCTGAGATTCTGCATTTCTAACAAGCTCCAGATGACAGCTGCTCAGGGATCACACTTTCAGTAGCAAAATGTAACTGTAAATGAAGGAAGCAAGATTCAAACACGGCAATGTGATTCCAAAACAAGGCATTATCTGAAAGGAATTTATTACACTTAGAAGCAAAATTGGTGGCCTATGTGTTTTCCTGTTCTATATTTCTTGTTCTAAAACAACAACATTTAAAACTTTAGCATTAGCATTTAATGAGCACTAAGAGACCACAACTAAGGTACAATAAGGACTCTCAAAGCATTGATCCTTTCTATATCTCAGGGTAGAGTTTGAAGTTCAGGACATTTTTCACTAATTATGAAATTACTACTACTTCCTTTCTCTGCATCTAAAGTGCCTCGCATATGTAAAAAAGTTGGCAACAAAGACTGCAATGATAGCTCACAGAAATTTTGAAAAGTTTACATTCATCCATCTATGTTTACGTATGGCTATTCAATTTTTCAAAAGAATTAAATAACTTCATTTACCATTACAAGAGAAACATTATATAATTTTGTACCTTAGAGGATCCAAAATAACTGTTATATAGTTAATTTTTTAGTAATTGCTCCCTATACAGTTAAATGATAAAACAGAATGGGCATACAATAATCCTACTTAAAGAGAATTCCAAATGCAAAAGTAGGAAAATAAGTTTTGGAAGTCATATTATTTAAAGTTGATGATAAACAGAACTCATTTTAATTTCTGCAAATCTCTCAATAAACAAAAAAACTTTCTGAAGAATCTATTAGAGGAACTGAAAGAAGAAGCAGCTTCTTTTCACTAAACCAAGGTGATACCTCTTCAGAAAAAATGAAAACGCAGAAAATTACAACCAAGACTCTGATCAAGATCTATACAGGGAAGTAAGAGGGGGCGTAATTTAGAATTATATACTTTGAGCAGTTAGAACAAGTTCTCTTGGGAGTTGCTGGTGAACTGGCAGATGAAATGTATTCAGCGATGCACGGTGTGGAGCAGAAGAGCTGAGTGGACCCTTTCCTCTGATAAGCAGTTTGCCCTTTCTGAAGAATTTTTTTACAACCAGAACAGGAAACCTGAATAGCTGCGGTTGAAACTGAAGGAAGCATTTTACTCATGCCAGATGATGCCAGAGAAAGCTGAATGCCTGTAGTCAACTGCGAAGCTATAAACACAAAACAGGAAGGGAAACAATTAGTATTTACAAAGAATGAACTATGCTTCTTTCATTTTCTGTTAGAGGTTACTTCTCCTGGATTTGAAACCCAAAACAAACAATGCACTATTCAAAGGCATTCTTAAAAAGTAGAATAAATTGGCTACCATATTGGTCAGAATAAATATTAACTTAAATAATTCTATTACCACTGTCTGAAAACGCAGTATTTATTTTCAGTTCATTCTCCTGAGTTTTGGGCTGTTGGGCTTGACAATACTCCTAAAAAAGAGTTGAAAATAATGAATACGATGTGTCTAAAACAACCAGTCATTCTATAGAAAATGATCAATTCTGCTCAAGCCTGTGCAGTGAACTATATAATTGAATCGAACCATGGTACATATGTAAGCACTCTCTTTTTGGTGACCTTTGGCTGATAACACCAATCAACTACTGTATTATTTTCTATCGTACCTACCTAGATGTGACTTCAAAAATTTTTGTGAACACAGCCTCTCAGTAGCTACTACAAATAGAGTAGAGACAGACCCAATAACGACACCTATTTTCCCTCCTTATTCTAATCACTAACAGCTAATTGTCTTCATAAAGACCTTAAACACAAAAATTGTTAGATTGGGCTGAAGGAGTCTGACAAAGGAAGACTTATTTCAGAGCAGCAGGTAATCCACCTAAACTCGATCTACGCGTTTGAACGTCCATGGGTTGAAGAAGCGACAGATACTTCCTAGATGGACAACATTCCCCACTGTCACCGACTCGATGGGAGTCATATCTGTACTTGATACCGATTTACTTTAGGCCTATTGCTGAACCGAATACTAGAAATAAATTAAAACTGAATTTACTTTTTGCTTCAGTAGAAATTTCAACTGGTTCATACACAAACATTCAAAGGAAATTTGGCCCTACTTAGAGAACACTCACAGCTTGAGTCAGTTTACCCTTTATTTGTTCTTTAGCATGCGATACGTCTTAAAAAATTTAATAAACATGAAACTAATTTGGATAAAAAAATTATAAAGAAAAAAACTAAGAATTTAAAATGTACTTAATAGAAGCAGTAGCATAAAAACGTATAACTGGTTATTTGTACTGTTTCAAGTTAAGAAAAATGAAAACAAAAATGTGTTAACTTTAGGCCCAGAATATCCTAAGCACTTCTTTTATCAATCCCCAAACCCAATTCCAAACAGTTCCTTCTTCTTTGAAATCACACTCTCGCATATACTCGCTATGGCACTTAAACAGGACATACCTTGTATTATTTGATCAACTGCTTGGGGGAAGATAGGACTTAACATTTTCAACCAATAAACCAGCATCTGCATAACTAAATTTTATAATTAAATGCTGCTCTTATAAAAAAGAAAATAAGGTAAAATATTCACCTGAGCATTGTCGAGTTCCGTCTTAATTTCATTTAGCCCCCCTAGTTGTGGTGCCACTGCCTTGTCACATTCACTATCTACCAGTGGTTCTTTCATCTTAGTATCTGATGCAAAGGAATCCTCCAGTTCCAAACTAACGGGTTTCTTCTTGGGGAACATTTTCCAGATTCCTAAAATAAAATATAAACTGATAAAGAGTCTGATTTTCAATCAGTCTTTTTAAATATGGTAATTTTCTAGAAGCACAAAAGGGTCTTTAGACAGCTTGGCCTCAAGGTTCTTTCACAGTACCGACACTGGCATCCTTCTCTTCATCTATCACTTCCCAATATAACTTTGCTTTATACCTCTCCAGTAGATACAACTCTACGCTTTCTTCTGGGACTAGTCTCTCCATTTCTATGCCCCCAGGCCTAACTATAGCATAAAACCACCAAACCTGCAAGTTTACTTTTAACTTATCAAATAGTCTTAGAAAATGTAATGCCTTCTATCTGAGGTTAACCCAACCACCTGTACTCACTGTGGCTCGCCTACACTGCCCTCCTATAGAGCCCTTTACTATCTGCATCTCCAGCTCCTCCTCCCGGCTTATTGGTCCTCTCAGATAAACACTTAAATACATTCAGGGATCCAACTTCTAAAACTATTGCTCTCTCTGACCACTCCTTCCCTCATCCTTGAAATTCTCTCTTTCCGTGAATCCTATGGCTCCAAGACCTATTTCTCCTATTTCTTTGCCAGTCTTCTTCTCAAACACTTATTTCACTTGTTCCTCCAAAGCACAATTCCCCAGGACTCCTCTCACTTGCTCTATGGGCACAACCTTGAATTCAACTGTCATCTACAGGCTGATTTTCCCCTACATTCCTGAGTTTCGGCCCATATACCTAATTGCCTATTAATTATCTCCACTTGGATGTTCCACCAGTCCCTCAAAATCAAGAGACTTAAAACTATATTGTTATATTATCCCTATAAACCTGCTTTACACATGTCTTCTTTCTTGGTAAATGGCACTATCACATATACCCAATTTCCCAAGCCAGAAATCTAGGGGGTAGTCCTAAGTTCCTCGTCTCCCAAAGTCCCCACATCTAATCACAAAATTGGATCAAATATACCTTCTAAATATGTCTTGATTCCATTTTCCCATTACACCTCATGCCTGCACCCCTCAATCAATGGACTCCTTTTTCGTAAATAGATAGCTAAAACTCAAAATCATAATATAAAAGATTGTTGTGCATTCAGGCTTAAAAAAGAATTCCATTTTGTGACTTTTGAGGAGCTACAGGATCCTTTTGATTACTCAGCCACAAGGCCTCTTTTTCAAAGATGGATTGGTTCCTTGTGTTCTTCTTTTCCCTTATTGTTTTTTGGTTAGCGCCGTCAAGCCGATTCTGACTCCTAATGACCCTGTGTACACAGCAGACAGCAGCCCTGCCTGGTCCTTTTGCACCATCCTCTCATCTTCCCGTGCCATAGACAATGCTCCACTGCTATTCGTAGGGTTTTCACAGCCAATTTTTTCAGAGGTGGGCGGCCAGGTCCTTCCTTCTAGTCTGTATTACTCTGGAAGCTCTGCTGAAACCTCTCCACCCTGAAATACCAATGGCACTGCTTTCAGCATCATGGCAACGTGTGGCTGCCACAGTATGACAACTGACAGAGGGGTGGTGTGGTTCCCTGACCAGGAAACAAATCCCAGGTCTCGGTGGTGAGAGTAGCGAATCTAAACCACTAGACCACCAGGGTTGGCTTCTCTTTTTCCTTAACTCACGTCTATTTTCCATTTTTCTGGTAGCTGCCATCTCCAATTCTAAGTCCTTTGGAACTCTTTCCCTTCCTGCCACCCTAGCTTGGCTGCAGCATACAGGTCTCCTTCACTCCCCTTCCTTGATCACCCTCAAGACAAACAGATACTTTTCAAAAAGGGCTTCATAACTGCTAAAAACAAACAAGCCCAAAATGGAGTCACTTGTGTTAAACCCCAAGACTTAATATCTAACCTAACTGCAGTTTCAGCCTCTCAGCAGTAGAATTTTAAACCAATCAGCCTGGAACTTCTTGATCAACACCAGTGACATTGTAATCTGCACAATAAGACCTCCTGCCTTCCCCACTAAGGGAAGTGACCTTGCTTGAAACAGTATTTTCTATTGCTAATAACTTCCTTGTCCCACCCTTTTTCTGCCTATAAAAAGCCTTCTATCTTGTACAACTCCTTGGAGAGTCCTTCTATTTGTTAGATGGGATGCTGCCCAATTTGTGAATCATTGAATAAAGCCTATTAGATCTTCCAATTTACTCAGTTTTGTTTTGTAACACAACTGGAAATTAATCAAAAAACCTTAACTAAATTGGAGTCGGAAAGGCCTGCAGGGGGAGCACTCAAGCCCTATCATACATCCTCAATTACTCCAAACAGAAAGAGACAGCTTGCATCTCTCACAAGAAGTACAACTACTTTACTACTGAAGGAAGATTTCTCTCCCCAACCAGCAACAGCCCAGCCAGTGAGAAATGCCAAAGCTCAGTCAATGAGAAGCCATTGCCGCCCTGAAGGGTTACTTTCCTCCAATGGACTTTTGTATAGAATAGCCTGGCCTACCCCTCTTTTTCTCTATAAAAGCAAGCTCCCTTCCTTTCTTGTCTGGATTTGCCTATGGTTCGCCTCAGCATGCACATCCAGAATTGCAATTCTTTTGGCTATTCCCGAATAAACTCACTTTGAGGGTAAAATAACAGGCAAATTTGCCTTTTAAGTTGACACAACTAATGATTATAGTTGGTATAAGATAAGTAAAACAGATATTGATAAGTTAAAGTTCTTACAGGAGTAATTCCAGGTCTATGGTTTTATTCAGAGTTAATACATAAAAAACCAAAGGAATTCTGCCATTATCTTTTATTTCTGAGTTTGGGATTCACCACCTACCTCACCCTGATCTTTAACTCAGCTTTTACTGAAAAGCCCTACCCCCAGGCAGAAAATTAAATAAATAAGGCCTGATTGTGAAGTGCAACAGAAGCTCGTAACGCCTCTTCTCAGCCCATCTGAGCATTACACACAACCAGCAAAGCAAAACTTACTGGAAATTAACTGCTAGATTGTCATTAAGTAAATATACTATGCAAATCCAAACATCAATTAAAAATAAAGAATCTATGACCTTTGGCATCTTGGAATTCCTTCAAATATGTAGGTCATCACACAAATAGGCAAATAATGGAAAGCATCCTGAAAATGTAATTAATCTAAAATATATTTCTGAGGCAGGGGAAAATGGTATATAGATACGAGAAAAACAAAAAGAGCAAAAACATATATGAATACGGGCCAGCCCCGTGGCCGAGTCATTAAGTTTGCAAGCTCCACTTCGGCAGCCCCAGGTTTTGCCAGTTTGGATCCTGGGCCCGGACACGACACTGCTCATCAGGCCATGCTGAGGCGCTGTCCCACATGCCACAACTAGAAGGACCCACAACTAGAATACACAACTATGTACTGGGGGGCTTTGGGGACAAAAAGGAAAAATAAAATCTTAAAAAAAAAAAAAACTACTGCTAAAAAGTACTAACCATCCTGAGCCGTCATCACCAATAGATATTTGCTTTACTGCAGTGGTCTGGAACCGAACATGCAATATCTCCAAGGTATGCCTGTAGTTCCTTTTCCAACAAGACGCACATTAGAGTAAAATAAGTCCTAAAGACCTCTTTTTAATACAGTTCCACCCATCTTTCCAAACTGGGGCTAAACCACAAATGCTAGAGAGTATTAATAGTCATAAAATAAATGTGGCATGTCTTCCTCCTGCTTAATACTACTTGGTAATAAGTAATTTAAAACATTTGAATTTAAACCAAAGAGGAATATATTATGAAGCAGAAAACAAAATTCACATTCATTTTTAAAGTAAAACATGAGACCACAAGGAAATTGCAAGCCATCAGGAGTGACTTCTAGACACACAAACAGAACTCCAGAGGGAATGTACACACTTTCCTCCTGGAAAATTAGTACAACATTGCTTATGTAAACCTGAAGCTTCAAACTGCTTCACCTTAATCTTTTAATTCCTCCCCACTATACTTGTGCTCATACTGTTCTCCAACCTGCAAAATCATTTTTGCTTATTCAAATCCTACTCAGCTTCTAATAAACCACTCAGCTCCAGATTTTATCACGTTGGTATGAATTAAAAATAAGACTGATAAATCTAGGAGTAACAGAGTAGCATGCTAAAATCTCCCACTGGAAACAATTATAAAATTAACAGGCTTTACCCCTGAGGGCACTTTACAGAACAGGGCAGACGAAAAAGCCCAAGTACAAAACAGTAGCGTACCGACTAAGGAGACCGGAGCTCCGGGTTGTCAAAGTCGTCGGAACTCAAGAGGCACAATCCAGGAGTGGAGGGAAATATCCCTTCCTCCGCTCATTAGCGGACTCCTAAACTGCACCTCTACAGATGAAGACTCCAAAATAACTAGCAGAAAATAGCATTTGGGAGGCTAAAGAGCTGAGAAGAGATTATAGTAGCTTTGCAGAGCTAAGAACAGAGCTGAAATTTAAGCCCGGCAAGGGTAGAGGGGACCTGGACTTTGAGCTGAGACTCCAGGGAGGCCATGCCCTAGCAGTCAGGGCCACATCCCAGGAGAAAAGATCACTTGCTCCAAGCAAGGGCAAAGCGAAACAGACTAGCCCTAACAAGGCCCAATACCAACCCTCAAGAGGATCAATGTAACTTCCGAGTACTATCTGTCTGCCTAAAGGAAACTTGGCCCTCTCTGGAGAAAGGACATCTAGGGTCTCTAAAATTTTTCATCCACAGTGTTCATAACACAATAAAAATTTATGGGCAAAAAAATCAAACAAGAGTGACTGAAAACCAAGAGGGGAAAAAAAGGCAATAGAAACAGATCCACAGGTGACTCATATCGGTAGTATCAGGTGAAGACTTTGATATGTTTGAGAAAATAGAGGATAAGATGGAGAAGTTCATTAGAGACCTGAAATTCATTTAAAAAAAGTCACGAAAATTTGAGAATAGGAAAATTAAGAATTAAATAGATGAATTTAATATCAAATTAGTGAACCAGATGACAGGTTAGTAGAAAGTAATCAGACTGATGCATAAAAGGATAAAAATACAAATAATGTAAGTAACATGTGAGACACGGCAAAAAGGTCAGACACACATGTAAACAGAGTCCCAGAATAAGAGACAACAGACAATACAACAGAAGCAGTATTTGAAAAAACACTGGCTGGACAATTTCCTCAAATGAACAAAAATATCAAACCACACAAATTCAAGCAGCTCTATGAATAACAAACAAGATAAATATAAAGAAAAACACAACCAGATACATCATGGTCACACTGCTGAAAACGAAAGTGAAAAAGAAAACCTTAGCATCTAGAGAAAAAGGACATTAACATATGAAGAAACAAAAATAAGAATGAAGGCTGTCTTCTTGTCAGAAACAATGAAGGCCAGAAACCAATGGATTATCTTTAAAGTGCTGGAAAAAAATCTACCTAAAATTCTATAGTCAGTAAAAGTATCCTTCCAAAATAAATGTGAAATGAGGACATTCTCAGATTAATGAAAACGATGAGAAGTGATTACTAGCAAACCTAAACTGTGGAAATGCTAAAGGAAATTCTTTATGCTAAAGTGAAATACTCGTGAAGTTTGGTGTAAAGATTGGAAAGGAAGAAGTAAACAAACTGTCCTTATTTGTAGACAGCAGGATTGTGTATACAGAAAACCCTGAGGAATCTCCTCTTCTTTCCAGTAAAAAACTACTAGAATAAGTGAATTTAGCAGTATCATAGGCTAACATGAGGTCAATACTTAAAAATTTCCTCTCTCATCACTTCTCTTCACCACTGTACTAGATGTTCTACTCAGGTCACTAATGCAAGGAAAAAAAGGTAGAAATTTTGAAAAGGAATAGGTAAAACTGTCATTATTTTAAGTTGTATGTTGTGTACATAGAAAATCCAAAAGGATCTGCAAATGACTACTGGAATTATTAAGTAAATTTAGCAAAGTCAATATTCAAAAATCAACTAAATTTCTTTGTACTAAAACAATTAGAAAATAAAAATTTTAAAATAACCATTCTCTATAGTATCATAAAACACCAAATATAGGAATAAATCTAATGAAATATGTCAAGATCCCTACACTGAAAACAAAACAATGCTGAGAAATTAAGGAAGATCTAAGTAAATGGAGAGAGAACAGCATGTTCACTGATTGACTCAATATCGTTAAGTCACTTTTCCCCAAAATGAGCTTCAGATCAAAATCCCAGCAGGAGATTTTGTGGAATTTGCAAGATGACTTGATGGGTATAGAATGAAAACAGCACCTAGAATAGCCAAGACAGTCTCACAAAGGAAAGCAGTTGGAGGACTTACTCTAAAGCTACAGTAATGAAGACAGTGTGGTAGGGACACAAGCAAAAATAAAACCACCGGAGTCAAGAAGCACGTATACTCTAAACTCTTATTTCTTTGCAATACAGCCACTTCTTCACATGCTACACTTCGCAAAGATTTGTTTTACTCAGCTGAGTTCTGCAAGCTCCTTTACTGGCTTGATAGGAAGGCTGGAGGCAGAAAGCTAAACGCTTTTCAAACCAAACTAAAATGTCCAAGCTTACTTCTGTAGGCAATGGGGACCCACTATTTATGAAGTGCCTAGGCCCTGGGGTTACAGAGACAGATGAGGATGTCTCACTCAGAATACTCTGCCCAGCACAGTATGCAACAATGGAAGTGTACACAAGGTACAAAGCAGAAACGAGGGAAGAGAAGGTGGTTAAAGAAGTATTCCAGAAGGTGAAATGTGAACTAGGTTTTAAAGTAGGTGTCTATGAAGCAATAATGGGGGATATTCCAGGTATAAGGGACAGCATGTGTAAAAATAAATATATGGGAACCATAAGAAGTGGAGTTATGAATGAAGATAAAATGCCAAGAGTGCTAGCGGAAAGAAAGGTAGTTGGGAAAGCAGACATAGGTCATATCAGGAAGGTCCTCAAACACCAAAAACCTTGAACTTCATCTTGTAAATCAGTAGCTTTTGGAGTTCAGCAAACATTTCATTCATATTTCGTCTTTTAAATAAAAATTTACTTTAAAAAATTAATAAAATGAGATACTTAACTGTGCTATATAACAAACGTTAAGTATTTTGGAGACTTCCAAAGCATTACTTTGTGCTAGATTAACACAGACCATCAAATAGCTTTTCCTGCCACCTGGGTGAATATAGTCCAATTCCTTGTCGCTGTATTACAGATAAAGAAGGTTACAGCTTTACACCTATCCTTTTGGGATTCTGACCTGTATATGTTCACTCACAGAAAACCCTGGAAGCAACTACACTATTTTAGCAAGGGCATCAAATCCTCTAACGCTCTTGCCTCAACCTAAGAGTTAAATTGGCAAACTGCTGAGTCCTGATACTGTCAGGGCTAAATGTAACACAGTTCTTGTCATCAATTTTAAGGGCTTCCTGTCTTCTAGATTTGTGATGAGGAATACAAGTTATTGTCACGCTTTATTAGGGATTCAACTCTTACAGAGAAAATTCACTTAACTATTTGCAAGCTTTCGATTCAGTTTAATTGAAAAGTATGCCGAGATTGCATCCTGATAAAGCTGGAAGTTACCGTTTGCAAACACCAGTCCATGCAAACCGAGACACAGTCAATCCTATCTACCAGAGCAACCTACTGAAATAAAGCGATAAACATTGCCTCTTCATCTAATCCCAATTTCAAGTCCAAACTGATGAAGAGTCAAACTTTTACGGTAATTATTATCTTTTTTTATTGCAGTAACATTGGTTTACAACATCATACAAATTTCAGGTGTACATCGTTATCTATTTTGATTTCTGTGTAGATTGCATCATCTTCACCACCCAAGGACTAGTAACCATCCATCACCACACGTGTGCCTTATTCATCCGTTTCGCCCTCCTCCCTCCCCCCAAACTTTTACAGTAATCATTTAATCTCTTTCAGCTGAGATCTCGTGTACACCTCTACTTGCAAAAGGAGTTCCATGATTTTTTTTTTAAGTTTGAAAACATCATTGCTTATTGAAGGAGAGCCACAGGTGAGATGAGATGAATGTTTTAGAAACAGAGGTGGGGGACAGAGACCCAAGGCTGAAAGCCTATTACGACGCAGGAGCAGCAGGCGGCGGGAAACGCCGGCTGTGGGGGGTGACGCCCCCCGACTCTGCGGACAACGTTAAAGAAGACGACAAACGACCCAGGGGCCTGACCCGGAACTCCCGACCCTCCCCTGGCGGAGCCCGCAGCCAGGGCCTCGTCTCTAGGAACCCTGCCCGACCCGACTCTTCAGCCTCCCTCCCACAGGCGAAACTCTCTGCCCACCTCCCGCAGGGCACAGGAACGGAAACCGACACCAGAGCCGCCGCAGGGGACTTACAAATTTCTCTTAGGCCCGCCCGCCGCACGCGGTTTCTCAAAGCAACTGCGACGCGAAGCCATCCCGCGGGCCCGCCCCTTTCCCGCCGTGCTCTGCGGCCGAGCATGCGCAGCGCAGCCCGGCCGGCGCGCCTGCTTCTCACCGGCTTGCAAACTGCGGCATTGGGATGGGAAAGGAGGTGGGAGAAGTTGGAGGGGGAGAGCCCCTAAGGCCGCCTAGGCACTTAGCCTTATCTGGGTGGCAGCCAAATTTGGACCCTTAAAGGCTGGGGTAGCGTTGGGATTGACTCAGAGTTTAGGCGGGGCAATTAGATTTCCTAGATTGGAGAGATGGCTCTCTTGGCAATTTCTGTAAATCTCAATTTCTTCATCCTTGAAATGGGGATGACTATAGCGCCTACGTCATAGGCTGTGACGATTAGAAAGGCAATGTTAGTAAAGGGCCAGGTACAGAGTAAGTTCTCAGGAAAAGGAATTATCCGCAGAGACAGAGATGGGGTTCAGGCTTCTTCCATTTTGGGGAGCTCTTAGTATATTAAAATTGAAGTAATTCCCAAACAGTGTGGCAAAAATCACGGCATATTTTAAATGCTATCTAACAAGTTAACTCTTTCAACACCTCAGAAAAGTTTAGGATCAAATAATTGTGCTATTTTAAAAGTCATAATAGGATTATAAAAGATATATAAAGTTGAATGATGAATTTATTGCAATTCTGCCTTTGACCATACTTCTTGAGATATTATTAAAAGTTTAAATGAGGCCCTTTGTGAATGGGATATCCACGCCAAAAGGGCCTCCTGACCACTGCTCCTATGGTCCCTAATGTCCTCTCCAGTTAACCTCAAATTCAGATCCTTTGGTGTTTTTGAATAATAGACTGGTAACTGAAGTTAATTTCTCCAACAGTTACTCTTACGTTCCTAATATAGTATACAATAATTAGGTATACCATTATTCTCTGTTCCCTTTTCTTGCCTTCTTTTGGCTAATTTGAACATTTTTTAGTATTCTATTTTAATTTATCTGTTGTGCTTGTGACCAGATCTCGCTGTATTTTTTTTAATGGTTGCTCTAGGAATTACAATAAACATAAGTAATTTTTCATAGTCCACTTAGAATCAATATCTTACCACTTCAAGTGTAATGCAGAAATATTACCACCATATAAATTCCTTTATCTTCTCCCCACCCTTAAGTTATAGTTGTCGTATGTATTAGAATTGTAAACCCCATCAGACAGTGTTTTAATTTTTGCTGTCAAATCAAATATTTTTAAAAGAACTGAAGAGAATAGTTTATGATGTTTACCCAGTTATTTACCACTTCTGTTGCTGTTCCTTCATTCTTGATGTTCCAGGTTTCCTTCAGGTATCCTTTCCCTTCTATCTGAAGAACTTCCTTTAGCAATTCTTTTAGAGGTTTGTTGGCAACAAATTCTTTTGGTTTTCCTCCTCTAATAACGTCTTTATGTTACCTCCATTCCTGAAGGATATTTTCATTGGATATAGAAGTGTATTTCTTGATAGGTTAGGGGAAAAAAACTTCCAGCAATGTGCTAACTCCATCAAATGACCATCACTGACCTAATCACAATTCCTGGTAGATGGAGTACAGTAGTCCCCTCTTATCCCCGGGGATATGTTCCAAGACCTCCAGTGGATGCCTGGGAGCACAGATAGTACCAGACCCTATATATACTATGTTTTTTCATATACATATATACCTGTGATAAAATCTAATTTATAAATTAGGCACAGTAAGAGATTAACAATAATAACTTCTCTTTGGCATATCCGAATTGCCAGCATCACTACTCTCAAACTTTGGGGCTGTTGTTAAGTGAAGTAAGGGTTGTTGGAACACAAGCACTCGGATACCTTGACAATCAATCTGATAACCCAGGCAGCTACCAAGTGACTAATGGGTGGGTAGAGTATATAGTGCAGATATGCCGGACAAAGGCATGATTCACATCCTGGATGGGACGCAGTGGGACAGTGAGAGAGGTCATCACACTACTCAGAGTGGCATGCAATTTAAAACTTACGAATTGCTTATTTCTGGAATTTTCCATTTAATATGTTCGGCCCATGGTTGACCTCAGGTAACTGAAATCATGGAAGGTGAAACCACTGATGAGGGCAGCTCCTGTTCTCAGATTGCAGTGTAGGTTATACAATAACAATTTTGACACCTCTCCTCCCCCCATCCAGCCATTTGTCATGTCCAACTCTTGAACTTCCAAATTATGTGAGCCAATAGATTCTCTTTTGTACTTAACCTACTTTGACGTGGTTTTCTGTCACTCACAGCTAAAAGTTCTAATAAATGAACTCATGAGCAATTCCTGACAACAAAGTGTTTTAGTTTCTAGGATAATAAAGTTTGTCTCACTAAGCAAGATAAAGCAGTTGAGCCTACAAAATGTGTAGGCTCCTGTTTTTAATAAATGACTCTGACAAGTATACGATATCAGCAAGACAGAGGCCCTAGATTTTGTGTTAGAACTTTAGGAGAACTGGAGCAGTGAGCACACATCCCTGTTTCTGATAACAGGACTAAGAAAAAAAACACTATAAAAAAGACTGAATCCTGGTCCCAGGTGAGGACTTGCATTGGGTGTGCTAACTGCTTATTTATGGGGCAGTTGTCTAATTTTTTAGATACTAATTTGTGGTGTTAGTTGTATACTTTTCCTCCTTTGGATCCTTGTCTCAGGAGTTTTGGTAGGACCAGAAGCAGAAGCTGTTGGAAGTCAAGAGCTGGTCTTATGTTTTGTAAAAATTCAATCTGACTGAAAAGATTATGAAGGTATCTAGGGAGGGAGTGTGTGTGTGTGTGTGTGTGTGTGTGTGTGTGTGTGTGTGTTTTGTTTGGGGAGACAGAGAAGTGCCTTAGAGAAAACCAAGGAAAAGATTTCAGAAGGCTAGGAAGAGGCTGCAGGTCTATAGTTGTGTGATTTGAGGGGACCAGCACCATGTTCTCTGATAGCACTGTGAGGAGAGGGCTGGACTGTGAGCACAAGGAGCTGTATCCTTGCTGAAGATGCTCGTGCCCCAAGCCACTGGTCCTGATGAAAACATGCAGACTAGGGCAATGGCCATCTCTGAGGTAACCAGTCGGGACTATTGAGCCAACAGCTGCGCAGCCTCCATGATGCTTTACTGGTGGGTAAGACCCCCCTGGGGCCTATCATACCTCTGGTGGCGTTCTCCTTGGGAATGACAATAATCACTGAGATTAAATTTTCTGCCACTACAGTAGCATGAAGTCTCAGATTTGGATTTAAGTTGATTATGAGAAAATAAATATATTATTTTCACTATACCTGAATACGCCCTAAAGTTCATACCTATTACTTTTGGATGAAGCATTGGAACCCAACTTGCTTCCTTGACTTACCTCTGAAGAGAGAGGCCCAGTAGCAGTCAAGCCATAGTCCAAGAAAAGTCCCCAGGATCTCATCCATAATCAATGACATTCATATGCTTAAGAAAACACCTAGAAAGAGTATCCCGCTTTGGGTCCAAGACTAGGAGTTCAGAAAGAATGACAATTAATACCTTAACTTTATTCTTTATATTTTATACCCCCCAAAATAGTCTTCATTATTTTTTAAGAGCCTAGTGCTAAAATTGCTTCATTTGATTATGCCATGTGGGTGGTATATCTGCTTAGTATGCTTGGTTGCAAGTAATATATATAATCTAACTTTAACAGCTTTAAACAATAAAGGGAATACATTGAGTCATAAAATTAAAAAGTATAGACAGAGTACAAGCTCCATATTTGGCTCAATCAGGACTAGGTTGCATTTTTCTGTAATTCTCTCAGCTCTGCCCTCTTTGATTGGATTTATTCTCAAACTGGCCTCCTTCATGGTAGCAAGGTTATTACCATGGAGTATACTTCCTCATTCACAACCGGGAAGAAAGAGGGTATCTCTTTTCAAAACTATTGGACCAGCTGGCCTATCTAGGGTCTTGTGCTGCTTCTGAACCAATTAGGGTGGTAAGGAGGCTGGGATACTGTTATTGAATTATACCAATCAGGGACCACCCTTGGACTTGAGGGTAGTGTCAGTCCCATGCAAAGCACATGACTACCACACAGTGGGGAGGGTTGGAATGGAGGATTGCATAAGTAGCACAATTTCAAATATATTTAAAAAAATTACTCACAGAGGGGCCGGCCCCATGGACTAGTGGTTAATTTCGGTGTGCTCCACTTTGGTGGACCAGGTTCCCTTCTCAGGGGCAGACCTACACCACTTGGTGGCAGCCATGCTATGGTGGTGACCCACATAACAAAATAGAGGAAGAGCGGCACAGATGTTAGCTCAGGGCTAATCTTCCTCAAGCAAAAAGAGGAAGATTGGCAACAGATGTTAGCTCAGGGTGAATATTCCTCAGGAAAAAAAAAACAAACAGAAAGAAAAAGAAAAAAAGACTCATAGAAAGAAGATGGGGAAATACACTAAATGTAAAGAATAGTTGTTTTTGAGACAATGAGACTGAAGGTAGATTTCTTTTTCCCTTACATTTTAACTTTATATATATATATAAATGTGTCCCAACAAGGGCAAGTTCCATTCTCCAGAGCCTCCTTCCCTGTCCCAGTTTATCGAAAGCAATCAGCCCAAAACAATCCTGATGCCAGAGACATATCCTGGGGTGGCCAATTTCGGGTCCCAAACAACGAAATAGACAACAAATTATAATAAGAAATACAAGCAAGATGATTAACCCAATGAATAAGGTTTTGATAGTAGTCCAGAAACCTGGACCTGACCAAGAGTTCAACCAATCATTTAGAGATAGGGTAGGGTCAGACATGGACTTAACTCTGGTCGCCCGTACAGGGACCTTGCTTCAGGGGATCTTCCGTACGGGGAACTCCCGTACGGGGATTTGCTTCATCGGCTTGTGAGCTCAAGTTCTGGTAAGTGCCCTTTTTCCTTGTGCCTTTCTCTTTTTCGAGGATGCATCTAAATTCACTTCTCCATCGGGAACTTTCTTGGATGGCTGTATGAATCCAAATTTGCTGCCCATGGCTACTCTATGGGGCAAATCGTGGCATTCAGCTTGAAGAGAATCAGTACCTTAAGCCTCAGGGTGATGGAGAATGAATTAATCCATTCCTTCCTGACACTATCTCTAATAGACAAATTTTACGTGGGCGCGGGACGGCCACTTAAGTCATTAGGACGGCCGCCAATCTCCAAGACTCCCGTGGAAGGTCTCTTTTCCGAAGGCTGGATTGGGATCCCTCCCATTGATGCGGGGTCGGTGAGCCGAGGAGTCAAAAGAAAGATTTCTCAGACTCTGAAGATCTGGCAGTAGTGCTCTTTTATTTAGAGAGTAGAATAGCATGGGGACAGGACCCATGGGCAGTCAGAGTTTCTGCTGCTGCTGCTGCCGCTGCTTCTGCTGGCCCCGCTGGCATGGGGACAGGGCCCATGGGCAGGCAGGGCCGCTGCTGCTGCCCCCGCTGGCATGGGGACAGGACCCATGGGCAGGCAGAGCTGGTGCGTGGGGACAGGACCCACGGGCAGTCAGAGCTCCTGCTGCTGCCCCGAGTTGAGGGTCAGGGCTAATTTTAAGGCATAGGTATATGATTCATCTCTTTACAAGACAAAGGAAAGAACATGAAAAAAAAGTTAAAATGGTATCAGTGCAGGTGGGGTCTGGTCATTGGGTGATCCCATGACTTTTAGACAAGAATCAAATCGGATTAAGTAAAGGTTAGAAAGGTTAGACGCCACCACCCTAAACCAGTTACATGAGACTGCCAGACAGCAACCAACTTAAGTTCTTGCCTTCCCCATTAAGAGCTTCTAGGGACAAGGTCATTTCTCCTCTTCTTCCTGGTACAGAGAGGGAGGCACGTTTTACAGGTAGAGATTTACCTTACAAATGTAAATGTGTCCCAACAAGGGCAAGTTCCATTCTCCAGAGCCTCCTTCCCTGTCCCAGTTTATCGAAAGCAATCAGCCCAAAACAATCCTGATGCCAAAGAGACATATCCTGGGGTGGCCAATTTCGGGTCCCTACAAGGTTACCCCCCCTTCCTTCACAAACGCAAATGTCTCTCAGAAGGGCAAGCAAAATTCCAGTCCTCGGAGCCTGCTTCTCATCTGTAGTTTTAAAAGTAACCAGCCTAAAATCCTCATCACCATGGCATCTGACCACTCTTCGAACTGCGGGAAGGTCCCAATCGGGACTCCAGTTCAAGGAAAGTACCAAACTCTAACCTTTGGTGGAGTATGGGAACCCCTTCTTGGGAGAATGGCTCTAGGATGCAATTGGGTAGAATGTCCCCCAGACTGCCGGAAAATTCCTCACTGTCTTTTTCTCTATCCTTTTATCCTGGGGACCATTCACCAGGCACCTATTACTGCCAGGCAGAATAGGGAAGATGTTCAAGGGATGCCCCCATCATCCCTTGCTACAGGAACCCCAATGGGGGGATTTTCAAGGTAATGGCTCCTTTTCTTTCTCCTTTTCTCTCGGGGACCATTCACCAGGCCTATGCTGCCAGGCAGAATAGGAAAGATGTTCACCAGGCACCTGTTACTGCCAGGCATAACAGGGAAGGTATACAAGGGATGCAATGCCGGGGGACGCCCCCATCACCCCTTGCTATAGGAACCCCACAGTAGGAACAACGGGTAGGACGCTGCCCTAGGTTCAGGGGGGATTTTTCAAGGTAATGGACCCGTTTCGTTCCTCTCTCTTAGAGTTACAATGGCCATTTTCGTCTCCGTTTGAGCTTTGCAACTGGGAAACAAAGAAATCTTTAAAGAGTAAAAGGCTCCACCCCTGGGAGCCCCAACTTTGGGTTTCTGGGCCTGATCACCCCAGCAACCCTAAGTGGGGGTGCCCTCTCTTGACGGTTGACTCATTGAGTGTTTTAGTCACCTACTGAGTCAGTTATGAGGGTAGGAGACCTGTGATTTATTCTGTAAACTGTCGTGCTAGTGTAGTGTGCCCCAGCACGGGAACTGTTGTGTGGCTCTTATCTTGATAACCCTCTGGAAGAGGCCATGAGGGCGAGGTCTGATCTCTTCTTTTCCTTTCTTTGTCTGTGTTGTTCATCATCTCCTTTGTTGTCACCAAGTCGAGGTTAAAGTTCAGGCTGGACCTTCTGTAAAATCAGAACTTAAGCCTTTTGCCAGGGACTTAACTCTCAACCTTGGCACTGGGAGTGCCTCCAGCCAGTTCCAGGCCTTTTTCTCCTGCTTCCCTACCTCAACTGTGCTGGCTCGGAGACAAAGTGCCCAGGCTGAGCGGGACTTGACTAAATCTTATAACTATGTCAACACCCGCAATCGGACTCTGCACCCTTTCTCCAGGTGCTGTCAGTCGGACACTGGCTTTACCGCCATGGGGAATGCCCTAAGCATCCCCAGAGACCCACCCTGCGGATGCATTCTAACTACATCTGGGAGAAAATTTGAGGGGTTTTTCTGTGCCTTTGTGATGCAGTTGGACAGGTAGATCAACCTGGAATGTAATTTGAGTTACAATCCAGTTTCTGGGAAATCAAGAGCAACTGTCTTTAGAAAATCCTTGCAAGACTGGAAATACAGCTCTAGAGGCAGTTCAGATTCCACCTAGTTCCTTTATCATGAAAAGGATTATCATCTCCCCTCTGCAGGAACTGCTATCTAGCCCATCACTAATTCCTAAGACTGAAGAAAAAAAAAGAGAAAAAAAGAGGAGGGGAGAGGCAAAACGGCCATAAGCGTGCCCTTGCAAAAAATCTAGCATCTTGAGTATCTTCTCCACAAATATTGGTAAAAAACAATAGCTGGAACAATAGCTGTGCAGTCTCTGTGTACGTGTGTCTATGTGTATGTTATATGTGTGATATTTTACCTCCGGATGGTATTACCAAAATTAAGAGCTCTGTTTAATTGGCTTAAAGTAA
This sequence comes from Equus asinus, assembly GCF_041296235.1. Classification (NCBI taxonomy): domain Eukaryota; kingdom Metazoa; phylum Chordata; class Mammalia; order Perissodactyla; family Equidae; genus Equus; species Equus asinus. The sequence goes on from NC_091794.1 coordinate 87,287,094, forward strand.
GCGCTTACACAAATTCTAAATGTAGTAGAAATTAATCCACTGTCTTTCAAGTTAACGTGATGTGAATTAACCTTTAGTAAATGAAAGCTTGTTTAAGTTTGTTGGTTTGATTGAAAATAGTCTTGTTGTCAGAGTTGTCGGTATTTGCATACGATGCAGGCATGCAGCCTGGGTTTCCTAGTCAAATAAGTTCACGTTGTCTGTTAAATTCGTCAGCAAAATAATAGCTTTAAATGATGACCAGTTTTGTCTAATGTCTCATGACGTTTTCGTAGGTAATCTGAACATAATTGTTGGAAACAAACGGTTTAAATAGATAAAAGTGGGTACAATAACTGTTTTATGGTCTGTATAATTGGGAAAAAAAACCAGCTTCGAAATTCTTTTTGGTAACAATCTTGAGTTTTGCCAAGTTAAGTTAAATGATAAAAACCTGAGTATCTGGGTCATTTTTGAATTGGATAGAACATAAACATTATTGCTAAACATATCTAAGTTACTTTTGGCTTCTTATTGCAGAGGGGCTAAAAGTCTTTAGGTCTGTTACTGTAAAGTGGCGTGTTTCTGAAATAATGAAGTGTTTAGAATGCTGATATGAAAGACAATTCGTAATTGCTTACCTTTTTAGTGTTTACTAGGTCTTTTAAGGGTTAAAAGTTATTAACGTATATAATTAAAGCTACTGGAAATTAATGAGGAAAACATTAATATACAAGGAAGTTAAAATGTGTGTTTTTAGAAAAGAGGGTACAAAGAATGGAAGTATTTTTGTTTGATGGGTTAAGAAAGAGAAATTTGTCCTAATGTACTAGAAAGGAAAAAAAAAAAAGACTTTGGGACAAATTCTGAAGGCAAAAAGAAAGTTGTAGAAGGTTTGTGAAGGAGAAATTCTGAAAGAAGTTTTATGCCTGGTCAAGTAGACTAAAATTAAAGTAAATTCAATTAAGTGAATGAGTTTTAATGTTAAAAATAAGCTGGTGCAGAAATTAAAATTTGGTTTTCTCTCAAAGGATAATTTTCTTGAACTTTTGGCCTGCTCTAACTCTACCTAGAAGACAAATCTGTTTTGTTAAAATAATAACTGATGTCACTCTTAAGATTTTTGACTCTTTCTGTTATGACTTTGAATGGATACCTGAGCATTGTTTCACAGTGAGCATTGTTTGAACAAGTGTTTTAAAGTCTTTTGGTATTTTTGACAAGCTTCTCGTCAAAAATATTCAAGTCCTGAATAAAAGGGTTTCTTTTGAAAATACTAAATTACATGGGAAGCACTGTCAAATAAGTGATGATAAACTTTCTCAGGTGTTATTATGTGGGTAAATGCTATTAATATAGGTGTCTTAAAATTATATAGCAATCCTAAAATTCTGATCCGTCTTGGTTATCGGTTGTAATTCCAATTGTTATCTTGAAGTGTTGTATGTCACAGAAGTAGTCAAGTTTCTTTATCAATTGCCCTTTTGAGTCTTTTGTCCATTTACAGATAGTTGCTGTTTTACTCTGATGCTTTTTGCTTTTGCAAATATGTTTCATCTTCAGAGAAATTCCTGGAAAGGATTCTGACACAAGGCTCTAAACTACAGGTTTCTGATAAACTTTCATATTATAAAACTGAACTGGGTAAGAAATTACAGAATTCTAACAGAAACTGAGCTCATAGATCTGCTAACAGAAGGTTAAACTCAATAATCAATTATACAGGACTGTGTGAACTGATGAGGATGATTATAATTTTTTAGGACTTCTGTTTGAAATATTGTTGAGTTTTGATGTGTTGTTTTGTTTTCTCATAATTAAGGAAATCTTTTTCTCTTTTACGCTAACTATGACTTACAGCAATTTGGTGAAATTATACCTTTATGAGCAAAATTGAAACATTTAACTTTTTTTTCCCTACCCAATCCCTCCAGAATTTAGAAACTCTTTGTGAGTGAGTATGGTTATTTCGTGGCAATATAGTTATTTGCATAAGTTCAATAAGAATCTATTCTCCTTATAACAGGACACATTGGTTATATTACCAAGGCTTTGACTGGAATGTCATATTTGAAACATACAGGCTCAGATATGACAAGACAGCTTTTCAGGAACAAAGATGGGACTTTCTGGAATACAGCCACTTGGAAATATGGGCCTGGTACCTTGTTTACAGAGATTCTGGCAATCTTACCCGGTAAGTAAGGAAGCTTGCTTATCTGGCAGGTGCAAGGAACCTCAGAATATTTTGGGGGACCTCGAGAAGAGAGAAATCCACCCAAATCTGTAGGTACTACAGGCAAAATCTGACAGCATGTCCTTGGCTTGGCTTTTCTGGCCTCGAGAGGCCTTTAGAGTTCAATCTGATATTCCTCATAAAAAATTCCAGCAAAGCAGATTTAAAAAGCCTGTATAATCAATTGCCATTCTTGCTGCACTTATGTAAATAATTGGACCAAGTTGTATTGAAACTACACTTTATTTGCAAACCAATTAATCTTAATTTGGCTATCTTTTGTAAAAATGAGGGTGATTTTAGAGAGAAAAATTATGTTTCAGTAGAAGCTATAGTACGCATTCATGGATATTAGATTCTAGCTCTTTTCTTCTACAAGATTCATCTATTACTAATCATAATGTCTCCTTGTGGCCATCTGTCTCTGATACCTGGGAGTTCCCTGGCCACAATCAAACTTTTTCCTTCAATACTACTGCCCAAATACTAACTAGATTTGCCTTGACACAGGTGGATCATAAACGACAAGTTCCAAAGATAAAGTCCCTAACTTATCGATACACACAGGAAGGACTATATCAAATTTGGGACGAATATATTTGGCTCACTCCTACTAGTGGTCAACTCAGTCAAAAGGCCACTCTATGTTGGGAACAAAGCAATCACACCTGTGATACATGGCCTAATAGCACCTGACCTATGGGAAAAATTCCCCATTATATGTGTTCTCATATCATAGCCTTAAGAAATACTGATTGGATATCATAGCCTTAAGAAATACTGGTTGGTTTGTGACTGACTGGGATAGACGGCCTAGCATACGTTGGTTAGCCCCTAATGGCACTGGATGTCTTGACAGCAGCACAGGGCGGCACTTGTGCCATTATAAAAACTGAATGTTGTGTTTATATTCCTGACTACCATCAAAATATCTCTGGCTTCCTATCTGATATGAGCCACCAAGTTAAGTCCATGTCTGACCCTACCCTATCTCTAAATGATTGGTTGAACTCTTGGTCAGGTCCAGGTTTCTGGACTACTATCAAAACCTTATTCATTGGGTTAATCATCTTACTTGTATTTCTTATTATAATTTGTTGTCTATTTCGTTGTTTGTCTTCCACATGTCAACAAAGTTTCACCTGTTGGACCACCTCTCATCAAATGATTCTCTCATCGCCAGAGGATGTGTACACCTTGTCAGCCTTGGACGACATGGGCACAGCCTTCCGGTCCGCTGAGCCTCCTACCTGTACCCATAGCCCCATTTAGGGACAGCTCTACGACCTTGTACAGCCAGAAGTAGTTACAGAAGACTGACCATCGTCCATATCCCCAAAAGATTTCGGGGCCAAAATGGGTTCAGGGGGGGTTTATGATGAGGATTTTTAGGCTGGTTACTTTTAAAACTACAGATGAGAAGCAGGCTCCGAGGACTGGAATTTTGCTTGCCCTTTTGAGACATTTGTGTTTGTGAAGGAAGGGGGGATGACCTTGTAGGTACCTGAAATTGGCCACCCCAGGATATGTCTCTTTGGCATCAGGATTGTTTTGGGCTGATTGCTTTCGATAAACTGGGACAGGGAAGGAGGCTCTGGAGAATGGAACTTGCCCTTGCTGGGACACATTTACATTTGTAAGGTAAATCTCTACCTGTAAAACGTGCCTCCCTCTCTGTACCAGGAAGAAGAGGAGAGATGACCTTGTCCCTAGAAGCTCTTAATGGGGAAGGCAAGAACTTAAGTTGGTTGCTGTCTGGCAGTCTCATGTAACTGGTTTAGGGTGGTGGCGTCTAACCTTTCTAACCTTTACTTAATCCGATTTGATTCTTGTCTAAAAGTCATGGGATCACCCAATGACCAGACCCCACCTGCACTGATACCATTTTAACTTTTTTTTCATGTTCTTTCCTTTGTCTTGTAAAGAGATGAATCATATACCTATGCCTTAAAATTAGCCCTGACCCTCAACTCGGGGCAGCAGCAGGAGCTCTGACTGCCCGTGGGTCCTGTCCCCATGCCAGCGGGGGCAGCAGACGCAGCGGCGGCAGCAGCAGCAGCAGAAACTCTGACTGCCCATGGGTCCTGTCCCCATGCTATTCTACTCTCTAAATAAAAGAGCACTACTGCCAGATCTTAAGAGTCTAAGAAATCTTTCTTTCGACTCCTCGGCTCACCGACCCCGCATCAATAGACACAGTTCCTGCCTTCACGGAGCTAGTCTGGTGGGGGATTTGGACACGTAAATAGGTATTACCAACATGAGGCTATGAGAGTGGAAGTACAGGATGTTGAGAGGCCCATAGGAGTACCATCTATCCCAGGCTTGGAGGTCAAAGAAGGCTACCATGAGAAAGTTACATAAAAGTTGATACAAGAAGACTGAGCAGGACTTAGCCAGGTAAAGAGAAGGGGGAAGAGTACTCTAGGAACAGCATGTTCAAAGACTGAGTGGCAAGAAAGAGCTTGAAGCATTTGAGGAACTGAAATAAATTCAGTGTTATTGAAGCCTGACATACAAGATGGAAGTTGTAGCAAGAACTGAAGCTGGAGGTAGATGGGGCCACATCATGCTGATCTTTAGAAACCAAATTAGGAAGTGAGAAACTAGTGGGAAGACATAAAAGAGCTTTAATCAAGGAAGTTACTTGATCAGATTTGCATTTTTAGAAAAATTGCTCTGGCTGCTGCTGTTTGGGGTCAGGATAGGAAGGGCAGAATAGCTGTATGTACCGAGACCACTTCTGAAGACCAATTCAGAAACTGTTGTAGTAATCCAAATCAGAGATGATGGTGGCCTGAACCTGGAGGCAGGAAGTAGGGATGGAGAAAAATGGACTGATTAAGGAGATATTTAAGAGAGGCATCCCTGTGGATGAATGTGGGAACATGATGATCAGAGAACCTGGTGGATAGTAGTATCATTCCATGAGATAGGGAACATAGGAGAATGAGGAGCAGTTGATGTGGTGGGTCACTGGGGACAATAATGGGCTCAATTTCAGATATGTTGAGTTTGAGGTGCTGTGGAATACCTAAAGGAAAATATTTAATAGGTAGTTGGATAAACAGTTCAGAAGCTGTCCCTGAGAAAGCGTTATAGCTTTGTGAGACATCACATAGAGCTGATGTTATGGTTCTAAGTGACACACAGAGCCATAGAAATGGGTGGTGAGAAAATACTCATTGTGGCTAGAGTGAGGTGAAAAGAACGCCAAAGAGAGAAAACTTGAGAAAATCTGATAATTAAAGGATTAGTATAGAAATGGGAACACAAGAAAGAAAGTAAGAAAAAGTGGCCGAGGCAGTATGAGGAAAACTTGGAGAATATGGTATCACAAAGCCAAATGAAGAGGGGGTTTAAAAGAGAATGACATCAACAATAGCAATGCTGTTGAATGATGAAAAAAGGAATGATAAACATCCATAGAATTTAGCAACAAAGTCAGTGAATTTACCAAGAGTGGTTTTTGTAGGAGCCAGAAGCCTGATAACAGTGGATTGAGGAGTGGGTGTGATATGAAGAAATGAAACTACTGAGTGTAGTCAGCTTTTCTAAGAGGTGTGTGACTATGACAAAGAAGATAAGGTGGTAGCTGGAGAGACATGCTCCCCTTTGTTTGGAAGAAGGAAAGAAGGGTAGGTATAATTGCAGCAAACTTTGTGATTTTGGAGCCAGGAACTGAGGAAGTTCTTGTTTAATGGCTTCTATAGTATTTTCTCTGTGCAATAAGAGGTCAGGTCATCTGCCATGAGTGAGGTGAAAGGGTCTGAGATTTGAAGAGACAGGAGAAACTGAATAATCATTATGAAAAATGGAAGAGAGGACAGACAAAAGAGACATGGAGGGATTTCTGGAAAATACTATTAGCTGAGTTGACGTTGAAGACCTTGAATTTATATTTGCACCAGCTTTGTAGGCTGTATGATTTTTACCAACAATAGTAAGCAGTCAAGGTATGACATGGAGAAGTTGATTCAGAGTTGTTTTTCCAGGTAGGTGCAACAGAAGGTCCATAGGAGAGAGCTGAGGATATTGGCAAGTGACTAGTAGAAAATATAAAAGGAAGGGAAGACAGCAGAAGGTTAGTAAACAGGATGAAAGTGGACTGATCAAGGAACCAGAGGTCTTCATAAAATAGAAGTATAGCTTTAGAGGGAGATATCGAGTGAGAAAATAGTAAAGAGAGAAGGCTGTAGTCAGAAAATGGGACATCTGAATATGTTATTTCAGAGGTGGAGCAATCTTAGGCTATAAAAGGATTCAAGATAGGGCCATTGGAATGGGGAAGCTCAAGTGGAGAGGCAAAAAAGATCACTGAAATTGAGAAGCTACAAAAACTGAGAGACCAGGGTGTTAGAAATGTCCATGAGAAAGGTGAACTCATGGCAGAAGAGGAAAACAATGAACTAGCAGCTAAATTCTTCAATGAATGTTGGAGAGTGATTAGGAGATAAGTAGATGCCAGTAATAAGGAGGAGTAGGGTCTAATAAAGCCTGATGTGATAAGCTTTAAAGGAACATGAATTTTATTATTATTATTATTATTTTATTGAGTTAATGATAGGTTACAATCTTGTGAAATTTCAGTAGTACATTATTGTTTGTCAGTCATGTTGTAGGTGCACCCCTTCTCCCTTTGTGCCCATCCCCCACACCCCCTTTCCCCTGGTAGCCACTAATCTGTTCTCTTGTCTACATTTTTAAATTCCTCATATGAGTGGAGTCATACAGAGATTGTCCTTCTCTAACTGGCTTATTTCACTTAACATAATTCCCTCAAGGTCCATCCATGTTATTGCAAATGGGATGATTTTGTTATGTTTTACAGCTGAGTAGTATTCCATTGTATATACATACCACATCTTCTTTATCCAATCATCTGTTGATGGGCACTTCATGAATTTTTACATGAGAGCAGGAATGGGGAGCACAGGGTGTCTAGACTGAACTTCAGATCCTAAGGCAGGTGGTGTAGGAAACTAAGCATCCTCCACTTGAGAGAGCTGCAGGTGAAGTAGTTTCCATTAGAAAGAAACACAGCCAGGAGACCACAGAGGAGCATGTTGAAATGAAAAGAAGATAAGAATTGGATTCACACAATATTTGGCTCCAAATTCTAACTCTATCATTACAACCTGACAGAAGCTAGGAAAGCTGCTTCACTAACCTCTGAGCCCCCTAGTTTGTTTGTAATCACTGTGAAAGATGACAGGAGTGAGCCATATTAAAATGGAGCCAGAGTAGTGATTTCAGAGGAAATGCCTAGCACGTCTTGTTCTTTTTTTATCTTCTAAACTGGACCAAACCACCCATGTTCCAAGAAGTTAGTAAGGACAAAAATATCCTGTTTGTAAGGATTGATAAAACTGGACTTTACTGATGACTGAATCACTAACCAATCAATGAAGTACAAGTCTAGCTTTTTGCCTGATGACTCAGTCTCAAGCCAACCTATGAAGTACAAACCTAGCCTTATCTCATCTAGCACCAGTGAACTCTTCCTTAATACAACTTACCTCATCTTCCTCACTTTTTCCCATAAAAACCCTGAACCCTTCTTCTGTAATTGGAGCACATTTGAGTTTCTACTTGAATCTGTCTCCCGAATTGAAATTCTTGAGATCCCCAATAAACTTTTTGCTTCTCTTGCAGTTTATGCCTCTTATTTGTTGACATTACCTGGTGTCAGAAGTGGGATCCAGAGTGGGTGACCTCCAATTCCAGCGCCACTGCACGGACATGAGCACGACATCTGCAAGAGTGTCTTGTGCTTTACTGTGTCCCCCTGGCAGCTCCAGCTGCTGGTGGTAAGTCCTCCTGGGTCCAAATCTCCCATCTTTGGTAGAAGTTCAGACTCCTTATTTGGGTGTCCTTTGATACTAGTTCTGGCCATCCTTTCACTGTCAGCTTGGTTAAGGAACTTCTGTTTGTTTTGATCCTTTGTTGGGCCTTTTGTTTTGCTGGTAAGGACTTACAAATGGGAAGTCCATTTTCTAAGGGGACTGCCAAAGGGCAGCCCCTCTTTTGAGACTCCTGCTGGTTTTATGCTTGAAGAATATGGATTTCTACATGTCGATTTTTGTCCTGTTGGAATCACATTACTCAGGGTGATTTGAGCCTTCAACTGGCCTAAAAGGGGCTCCTTTGAAATTCCTAAATTGATTCACTTGTGTACTCAATTGGAAAAAAGTTATCAAACCATACAAATTGAATGGGAAGCGTATTTCAACTGGTAGCTTGAGGCCTCTAAATGAAGCACTGAAAAAATTGCTTCTCTGCAAGCTGTTAATTCTAAACTCACTGAGGCCAATTCAGACCTCTCTCAACTTGCATTTTTCTCTCTGTCCTTTGAAGTTGTAAATTTCACCATGTCTTTAGAATGTAAACAACCCAGGAGACAACTGTCTCCTGGGCTTTTGCCATCTGGAAGAGTTTCCCCGTTTGGGCCACTTACAGCGGCTCATGGCTATTGCCATCTGGAAGAATTTCTTCATTTGAGACAGCCATGGCTGCTGCTGTCTGAGGGTTTACTCCTTATCTGCTAAGTGCTCAAATTCTGTCTTTTGTGTCATTTGTCCAAATAGCTATAGCCAGTGGGTCAGAAGCCTAGAAACAACCTGGAGCTTGCAACTGGCATTTCTATCTCTTTGTCTCTCTGTCCAGCTGTGCTTTAATATGGGAATTTCATCTTCTAAAAGTTCCTGAGAAATTTTTCCCTAAGGAACTCCAGCTGCGTTTATATTCAAGTACTATGGTCCTTCCTCTTACGAATTTTTGTCCCAGTGGACCAATAATACTAAAGATTATTTAAAATTATGGTGGCCACTTTGGGGCTCTTTTGAGTTTCCAAAATTTGTCTTTACGTTTACTAGATTTGAGAACCATGGACCAGACAAATTGAATGCAATCTTTAATTTCTAAAGAATCAAGCACGCCACCTTTGGGCACACCTGCTTAAAAACTGTGTTTCCAGAAGCTGTAAATATTGACAATGAACAGCAAAATCTTACTAAGCTTGCTTTGTGTCCTGAAAGCTTGGTTTGGTAACTGTCAACCTGGGGGCCAAAATACAGTCAGACAGACATGTGGATTGCACGCCATTTGCGGCTGGATATGGCAGGCAGAAATGAGGGTTAAACTTCATTTATGGCTAGGCTCCTACCAGACTGCCACCAGCCTCAGGGGAATTACATTGACCATTAGAAGGAACGTTCCAATTAGATAAAATCATTTAAGAAGTCTACTTAAAAGCAAAGGTTTCAAAATTCCAAAATAGCCTTATTGAAAGTTTTGTTGCAAAAAAGCTAATGAAAAATTAATGTATGAGGTACTTAGAAGAAAAGACTATACACAAGTCTGTTAAGTTAATGCCTTTACAGACATCCCCATATCTACCTTTGAAGGAGGGTCTGATGTGGGTGCCTCCCAGAGTTAACAAGACTCTGAGAGATTTTCTGGTAACCTGCTATGTTATTCCCTTAAACAATCAAGAGGAAACTAAAATTAAAAATTAATGGAGTTGTTTAATACTGCCAGAAATATTTACTGTTTGTCCCTGCTGAAACCTTACAAGATATTTGAAAGCATTTAGTAACTTATGATCAGAAATGGGCCAAATTGGAAGCTAATATTTAGAGCCAGATAGGAAATCTTTTTAAGGCCTTCTTCCATAAGTTAAAATAAAACTATGTATCCTGAAGGAAAGAAGCAAATTAGGTATGATGTAATTGGACAGGTAGATGAAACTATGATGTCATTTAAGTTACAACCCAATTTCTGAGGAATTGAGAGTAACTCTCCTTGTCTTACAACTCTTTGCAAAACTGGAAATGTAGCTCTAGAGGCAGTTCAGATTCCGTCCATTCCCTTTTACTAATTCCAGAAACCTTCCTTATTTATCTCAAAAGGCTTGTCACCTCCCTGTCAACTGTTATCTAGACCAGCTGAAGAATGGAGGAAAAAAGAGGCAAACATCTATAAAAGCACCCTTGCCCCAAATCTAGCATCTTAAAGTGTCTTCTCCACAAATATTAGTAGAAAAATAGCTTTAGCTATCTAAGCAAGATAACCTTAATTTATTCCATCTGCCAAAAACAAAATTTGAATCCAACTATTTTTTCATAACTAGTGAGGTTTGTATTACTGTACTTTATTCACAGCAGTAATTTTAAAACAATAACTATGGGGTCTCTATGCATGTGTATCTATATATTTGCCTGTTGTAAACGTGATTTTTTCTACCTCTAGATGGTATTATCAAATTTAATTTGTAGAGAGCTCTATTTAATTGGCTTAAAACCAAATAAGCACTATATAAATTGAGTATACTCTCAAAAATATAATAGAAGCTAACCCAAATGTTTTTCAAGTGAACGTGACGAAATTTTTGCTCTTCCTAGGTTTACTAAAACTCAGACACATTCCTGTTATCTCTGTTATGAAATTTGGCAGCAAAAAAATTGATGGCTGACTTTGTCTAATGTTTCATGAAATTTTTGCAGGTAATCTAAACATAATTATTGGGAAGAAGTAAACTAAATAGATGTAAGTAAAATAAAAAGGTTTTCAGGTGAACTTTTTAACAATAATTGCGTGTTATTGTACACGTGCTTAAAAATAGCTTCCAAAATCTTTTTGGTAACTTGAAATCTTAGAATTTTGCTAAGTTAAATTAAGTGATAGAAAATTCATTGAATATCTAGATCATTTTCAAATAGGATAAAATACTGAAACATTAATTGCCAAACAAGTGTAAGTTTACCTACTTTTGGCTTCTTATTATAGAAAAACTAAAAGATGTTTGGATCTTTTAGCAAACATGTCTTGTGCCACATTTAAAAAAATTTATGGTATTAGAAAATATATTTTCAGTAAAAGAAGGTATAAGGAATGGAGATATTGTTTTGTTAAGAAAGTAAGTTTGTCCTAAAGTAAAACTGGTTAAGGGAAAGAAGAAAGGATAAATTCTGAATGTAAAAAGAAAGTTATAGAGGGTTTTGGGAAGAGGAACCCTGAGAAAAGTGTTTTATGCATGGTCAAGCTGACTAGGAGTGGAATGAATTTAATTAAGTAAATGAATTTTAATATCAAATTAGAATTTGGTTTTTCTCTCAAAGGACAAAGTCTTCTCAGACTATTGGTTTGCCCTTAATAACAAATCATGAACAAAGTTTCTTTAATGTAATCTGCCTAGGAAACAAAGATTCGGTGTTTTATCTTTCTCAGGTCTTCGTTAGAAAAGCTGAGTCTTTTCTATTAAAAGAACTAAGGTTTTGCAGCTATGTAACTTTCTATATTTGTCTTTGAAATCTTTTTGTCACTTTGGTTAAATAGATGATTAAACATTAAGTTTTATAACGATCTGTGATCCTATTTAGGCAATTGTTTAAAAAATTTCTTTGATATTTTTGACAAGCTTCCTCAATCAGATTCTAAATGAAGTCTTTTTTGACCTTTAGCTAACTTTGGGGTTTTTCAGAGGATCCCTGAAACATCTCAAAAGATTTGTTCTTTCTCCTCATAAAAAGAGGGATGTCAAACTAGGCTTATCTGATATGTTAAATTACATGGGAAGCATCGTTAAATAAGAAATAACATTAAGCTTTATGTTATGCCTTTATAAATATATGTTATAAGAGGTCTAGAAATTATGTGAAATTCCTGGAAACCTAATATGTCCTGGTATAAAACGCCTGTCATCAAAATTGAGGTTCATATTAAATATCAGGAAAGTAACTTAGCTGACTTTCATGCGAAGGCAGCAACAACAAAATCTATAAAGGTTATGACACATGTGGATGAAGTCCATTCTGCTTCTGCAAAAAAAGAAAAAAAATTGATTCTTCATTGCCAGACTTTTGCCATCCTGATGACTTTGTAACATGACAGCAGTCTGCTCCTGAATCAGAGAAATTAAGATGGGTAAACAATGACCGTAAATTAAACAAACAATCAGGGCTGTGGGAAACCCAAGACGGCTGCTTGGTTCTTCCTGGCTCCCTGGCAAACCCCATTTTTTGCTTTTACATTCCTTCAAACCCATTTTTGTCCCTGCAGGCCTTAGAACTCCTCCCTCTAGGTCCTTTGACCACCTGCAGCTCAATTTCATCCAACTGCCACTTAGTATAGGTTATCATTATGTTCTTGTCATAGTACGTATGTTTTCCTGATGGGTTAAAGTCATTCTTTTCCACAAAGCTGATGTCCTCACAATTGCAAAGAAATGTATTTAGAAAATGTGTTTTCCACTTGAGACATACCTTCCAAGTCTACAGCGATCAAGGCACCCACATCACTGGGCAAATCATTTGAACCTTAATGAAAACCTTTCAGATTTCTTGGAATTATCACTGTTTCTAGCATCCTCAATCATTAGGCAACATAGAGAAAACTAATGGAAAACTGGATTCAAGCCAAAGAAATATTAAATTACATAAGACTACATGAGCTGAGGAAGATGCTCTAATGTTTTGTCTTTCCAGATTTAAAGAAATCTTTTCTCTTAAGCGATCAACAATTTGGTATGATATACTTTTGTGAACAAAGACGAAACATTTACTTTTCCTCCCTACCTGATCCCTCTAGAATTCAGAAACTCTCACTGATATATATTCACGGAATTCTCTTACATAAATAATCAGGCCAAGTTTTTCTGTGTGTGTGTGTGTGAGAGAAAGATTGCTCCTGAGCTAACATCCGTTGCCAATCCTCCTCTTTTTGCTTGAGGAAGATTGTCACTGAACTAAGATCTGTGTCCATCTTCCTCTATTTTATGTGGGATGGTGATGAGTGATGCTAGGTCCACGCCTGGGATTAGAACCTGCGAACCCCAGGCCACCGAAGTGGAGCGTACGAACCCAACCACTACCTCACCGCCCAATTTTTGATATAAACAAATTAGTTTTATTGTGATTATTATTGTGAAAAAAATAAGGGTAATTGTAGAGAGAAAAGTTATGTTTGCACCTTTGTAGATATTGGATTCTAGTCCTCTTAACCATCTTTGAGGTTTGTTATATACTGACAGTCTGGACTCCCCTGACCTAAGGTATTGCTTTTGGTCTTGCCAACTATTTGCAGTACCCTCTTTGGAAAACATGAAGTAACTCCACATGGGATGGTCACTGGCAGATCAGTATATATTGGTACACAACCTTCTGCTGATCCCTTGTTGTCTTATGTTAGGACCCCCAGTTACTGTGAGTTTTTAATGTCTTATACTCAAGTCTATTGCCAACAAGTTAAAGAAGTTTTCCTGGATTCCAATTTAAAGGATCCTGTTGGTCACAGTCTAGAGCCTGGTGACTGGGTATTCTGAAAGCATCGTCAGAGGGAGACAGCCCTCAAGCCCCACTGGAAAGGACCTTAACAAGTGCTCCTGACCACTGACACTGCCTCAGAACTAAAAGGCAATGAACTTCGGAGATACATGTCTCAGCTAATGGAGGCTCCACCCGACATCCAGTGCTGTACAAACACGGGAGACCTCCTAATCAAGTTGACTAGGAAGAGAAGCAACTGACATCTGAGGCAGACATCCCCAGATGGCTGGACCGGGTCTGTATACCTTTCACTTGCTGTTGCTTCTTATCTTATGTTCTCCCCGTCTTTCTTGGAAAGACAATACTCTTATCTGCATATCTCAGTCTATTACAGAAGGGGGAAATCTTTCTGACTATTGGATTTGTCATCAGAAGCCCCATTCTGTAAATGAATCTAGAGAATCTTTTAGTACATTTAATTACCAATCTCTCCACGCTCTCTCCCCTAGTTCATTGTGCTAAGTGTCTAGAACTTCTTGCCTAACCAATCAAAAATCCAGAGATTTAAGTGGTGACATTTGTAACTATTGTAAATGCCTTTTGTCTTACTTGAGTAAACACCTCTGGCAAGGTAGGGACAGAACTAGACAGAATTCGGGCACAAGCTAAATGGTTGGATGCTGTGCCCACTGACATCCTGTCATTCTTTGATCTCTTCAGCTGTCTGCCCTCAGGCATTGCCTCCTTGTTCAGGTCGATTCTCTAATTTGGACTTAACATTTTGTTTGTTATTATAGGAATTCTCCTTGTTGTAAAACTTTGTCTCTTCCACATAGCTCAATGTTATAAAAACACCACTTGGGGGCTGGCCTGGTGGTTTACTGGTTAAGTTTGCACGCTCTGCTTCAGCAGCCCAGGGTTCACGGATTCAGATCCTGAGTGTAGACTTAAACCACTTGTTAAGCCATGCTGTAGCAGCATCCCACATACAAAATAGGGGAATGCTGGCACAGATGTTAGCTCAGGGCCAATCTTCCTCACCAAAAGAAAAGAAAAGAAAAGAAAAGAAAAGAAAAGAAAAGAAACCCACCACTCGGGTAATGGTTACTTAGCACTTTGAAATGATGACTAAGGCTTATGAAACTTCACGTGAGAAACTTAAATGATCTGCAGAAGCTATTTATCCTTAAAATAACTGGCTAGTAGAAACTTCCTCTGCTCTGGAGCTCTTGTTGCTCAAATATAGCCTAAAGGCTCCTCAGGAAACTCCTTTCCCTCCTATGTGTGACATGACATACCAGGAATAAGACTTCCTGGTGACAAGGGACCAACAATGCATTGATGGCTGATCAGCAAAGCTTTCTAGTGTTTGATCAGCAATGCTTTTGGAGAAAGATCTTGATAAAAAGGGGAAAATGTGAAAGATGACATGAGTGGAGCTATATTAAAATAGAGCCAGAGGAGCCATTTCAGAGGAATTGCTTTTGTATGTCTTGTTTTCTTTAGCTTCCAAGCTGGACCAAACCACTAACATTCCAAGATGTCAGTAAGGACAAGAATATTCTACTTGTGAAGACTGATAAAACTGGACTTTGCTGATGACTGAATAGCTAGCCAATCAATGAAGTACAAGTCTAGCCTTTTGCCTGACGACTGAGTCTCAAGCCAATCTATGAAGTAGAAACCTAGCCTTACTTCATCCAGCACCAATGAACTCTTCCTTAATACAGCTTACCTCATCTTCCTCTCTTTTTCCTATAAAAACCCTGAGCCCCTCTCCTGTAATCAGAGCACATTTGAGTTTCTACTTGAATCTGTGTCTCCCGAATTGGAATTCTTGAGACCCCCCCAATAAACTTTTTGCTTCTCTTCCAGTTTATGCCTCTTATTTGTTGACATCATTATGTCTCTGGCTTTTTCCCTGGTAATGTGGACTTCTTGATATCTACAATAAAGTGAGGAGACATCTCTCCTCACTTTTGTGTTACACTCTACTGGAGGGGTCCCAAAGTAGTGTTAATATCTGTCAGAAGTTTTAGGAAAAACTGATATTTTAAGTTTTGATTACTGCTCTTTTTTGCTTCTTGAGGTCTCATTCTTCCTCCTTCTCTCTTACTTTCCCCAGACCTAGAGAGAACACAGGGAGGGCTATTGCCCTCAGTAGAAATCTCTAGACATCTATATATTTTTTAGTTCTTGCATCTGAATCATAAACTATTAAAGCTGGAAAAGCCCTTGGAGACTTTCTTGTTTAATCCATGCAGATTACAGATATACTGGACATTTGTCATTTTTGGCTACCTAGCATCCAACTCTCCCTCTGTTTCTAAGTACCCTGATCTCCCTTTCAGGGAAATTCTCCATTGTAAGTGAAGGCAGTTCCTCCGTCTGCCTCTTACTGCCTCCTCTCACCGTGGAAGTAAAGAGGGATAGATTGTTTCTGTATTTCCTTCCCGAGATGGCTAGTAGGTTAGCATGTGACCTAACCTTGGTCAATGAGATGATCATTCTCAGAACTTTGAATCTTATTCAAGTGGCATTGTGACAGAGACTGTCAAATGTTCACCAAATCCCATTTTCTTATCTTCCTGGGTACAGAGATGGACTACGTTTTCCTTGCAGTTAAGTGCAGCCATGTGACTTGAGTTCTGGACAATGGAATGTAGATAGAAGTGATGCCCAATATCTAGGCCTGACCTGTACAACCCTCCTACATGTGATCTTTGCTCTCTCTTTTCCCAACCATTGGCTGAATGGAGAGGACTCCATGGACAATGGAGGAGGACAGAGCCACAAGATGGAAGGAGTCTGGGTCCCCGAGAAACTGTCTGGAGGAGAGCTGCCCAGGAAAGCCACTAGACCAGGAGCACGCATGTTGGACTGTTGTGTGAGGCAGAAATAAACCTTCATTGTGGAGAACCTCTGTAATTTGGAGGTTGTTTTAGTATTTATCTCATCTGATTAAAAGACAGAATGTTTAGGGGCTGGCCCCGTGGCCGAGTGGTTAAGTTCGCGCGCTCCGCTGCAGGCGGCCCGGTGTTTCGTTGGTTCGAGTCCTGGGTGCGGACATGGCACTGCTCATCAAACCACGCTGAGGCAGCGTCCCACATGCCACAACTAGAAGAACCCACAACGAAGAATACACAACTATGTACCGGGGGGCTTTGGGGAGAAAAAGGAAAAAATAAAATCTTAAAAAAAAAAAAAAAAAAAAAGACAGAATGTTTGGTATGAGTTTTATTTTAACAATAGCAGTGACACAAATCAAGCTATTCTTGCTGACAGATCTTGGGAGGTTCCTGGTTTTGTCCATTGTCTAATCCTTTTCTTTTAGCTTCTCATCATTCTGCAAGCCACCAATATCCTTACCACATATTTTCCCTTTTCTGGCTTAAAATAACCAAACTTGGTTTCTGTTGCTTATAATCAAGAATCTAGACTCCTTCATCAGATAAGAAAATGAGGCCTTAAGTGGTAAGTGATTTGCCCTAGGGCACAATTCATAATTGGCAGATCTAGGATTATAAACCTGACCTTGTATCTCCTGATTCAGTGTCCCTTCCACTATACTATTGGGGATTCAAAAGAGCTCCAATAATTAGCACTCCTCTTCCCCACTAATTTCTAAACCAATTGAGAAATAAGACTCAGGAAATGGCAAATAAAGGTATATAACACCTTCATTACTGGAAATGGCTAGGTTGGAGGAGATAGCCTCCCCACGTGGCAGGCCTGCCTCTGTGAGACTGCTCTGCAGAGAACAGTCAAGGAAAACTAGTGTTCACTGTTGACAACTTGCTTCTATGTAGAAAGAAAACAGGAAGAGGCTAGACTGCACACAGTATCTTTTTCCAAACTTTCTACTTAGAGAACTACTACTACTTCAACTGAGGAAGAGTGAGAGGGTGGACAGAAGTCAGTACTATAATGTTAATGACTAACTCTTTGCATAAAAACCAGGAAATAAGATATGTATATATCTATATATTTAGTGCTTGCATCTGAAGCATAAACTATTAAAACTAGAAAAGCCCTTAGGGACTTTCTTGTTTAATCCATGCAGATTACAGATATACTGGGCGTTTGTCATTTTGGCTTCTAGAAATATTTTATTTTGGGGCTGGCTCCGTGGCCGAGTGGTTAAGTTCGTGCGCTCCGCTGCGGCAGTCCAGGGTTTGGATCCTGGGCGCGAACATGGCACCGCTCGTCAGGCCACGTTGAGGCGGCATCCCACATCCCACAACTAGAAGGACCTGCAACTAAGATATACAACTGTGTACGGGGGGGTTTGGGGAGATAAAGCAGAAAAGAAAAAAGAAAAAAAAAAAAAAGATTGGCATCAGTTGTTAGCCCAGCTGCCAATCCTTAAAAAAAAAAGAAAAATTTATTTTATTTCTGACAATGTGCAAAACATTGAAACAAATTCCCCTAATATTGTACCTATCACAGATAAGTGTTGTTAGTAGTTTAGTTTATATCCTTCCTTAGGACCATGCTGAAGTTGAGAGTTGTGGTATTTATGAATTAATTTGTGTGAAGCACTCATCACCTGGTATGGTGCCTGGTACAGTAGGAACTCATAAGAGCCAAAAAATGAACACAACCCAAAAGTGCATCAACAGATGAATAGATAAGTAAAATGTGGTATATCCATACAATGGATAAATAAAATATAGTAATCCATCCATATTATTTGGCAACAAAAAAAATGAAGTACTGATACATTCTATAATGTGGATGAACCTTGGAAACATTATGCTAAGTGAAAGAAGCCAGTGACAAAGGACCACATATTGTATGATCCCATTTATACAAAATGTCCTGAATAGGCAGATCTACAAAGATAGAAAGTAGATTGGTAGTTGCCTAGGAGTTGGGGAGAAATGGGGAGTGATGTCTAATAGATACAGGGTTTCTTTTTGGGGTGATGAAAATGTTCTAATATTGATTCTGGTAATGGTTGCACAACTCTGTGAATACACAAAATCCATTGAATTGTATGCTTTAAATGGGTAAATTGTATGGTATGTGAACTATATCTCAATAAAGCCATTATATATATATTTTTTTTGCCTGAGGAAGATTAGCCCTGAGCTAACATCTGTGCCAGTCTTCCTCTATTCTGCACTTGGGATGCCTCCACAGCATGGCTGATGAGTGGAGCACGTCCACACCCGAGGTCTGAACCTGCAAACCTAGACTGCTGAAGCAGAGCATATGAATCTTTTAACCACTCGGCCACGGGGCTGGCCTCCCAATTCATTTTTAAAGAAGAAACTCATTCTGTGAGAGCCACATGTAGGATACGCTCAACACAGAAGGCAGGAAAAGGTTCAGAGAATCCCAGGAGAAGAGGAAGTCCCAGAGGGAACCCGTGTGATCCTTTCTGGCCAACAGTTACAAAAAAGGTTCTGTTCCTAGAGGTCAGATAACAATCTGGTGATTTCTGAGTCAGAGAAGGACAACTTAATGCCACAAAGGGTCTCTGGGACCCATAGGGAAAATAACCTTCCCCCTCCTGGGACCAGAGAAGAAGGAGATGCCAAGGGCAGAGAAGCAGCTGCAGGAGAGGCGTAAAGTCAAGGGAAAGGAATGAAAGAGACCTCACTTCTCAGGCCTGTGGAGCAAGTTGGGGCAGAGCTGGAGGTGAGAGTGAGGATCCAGGCAAGAGTAGGCAGAGTCAGAAAGGCTGCAAGGCTGGTGCTTGCAGGTGTGTGCAGAGCTGGGGACCTGGGCCAGCCCTCTGAGGGAGAGGGAGAGAGTGAGAGCATCTTCATCATCTCTGGGAACCAGAAGTTTCTGGAGTAAGCCATGAACCAGTCTTGGTCCCACAGCCTCAGGTCATGACCACAGTGTTTGTGGGTGAGGCTTATACAGTTCCAGGAAAGAAAAAGAACATTTACTTACAAAGGAAAAAGATTAGACTAGCTTTGGACTTATACTATGACAGAAATTAAAATGCAAGAATGTTATACCTAGCCAAGACATCATTCATCAGGGCCAATTGATGACATTTCTGGAAATACTGTACAAGATGTGGTGGAGATTGCTAACATTCTTGTAAAATTCAGCCTTCCCCTTTTCTGTGGGATTATAACTATAGCCTGGAACATGACGCTATTCTGCCCTACTACCCTCACCCCAAACAAAGTTGTCTCCAATAGAATGTGCTCAGAGTGTTATGTGCCTTTTCTGAGCCCAGCAATGTAAGATCTGTGTGTTCCTCCTCCACACTCTCAGGAAGATGTCCTGCGACCCAGTTTCAATGATGGAGAAACCAGATGGGAGATGCCTGGGTCCGTAAATGATTGTGTGGAAGCACACCTGCTAATGACCTGGAACGTATGCCCTGAACTGTGACATAAGAGAAAGAAAAACTTCAGTTTATTTGAGCTATTGCATTTTGGGGTTCCTTTATTATAAAAATTTAATCTTTAATACACGGGGATTCAAAAAATATATCATCCATAACTTTATCTGAAGAAAATAAAGAGTACTCTAACTAGTCTTCAAGGTGGGGGAAAGAAAGAATGATAAACGATAAATCTGTACTCTAAATAGATCACAACATTACAACTGGGAATTTGAAATAAAAGTATAAAGTAAGGACTCGCGAAACAGCACACGCATACTGAAAGGGAATTGCTAACACCAAACTAAAAAATGTAAACTATTTTAGGGTGTCAGTGATCTATTGTTATGTAACAAACCACCCCAAAACATAGTGGCTTAAAATAACAATTTGTTGTTTCTCATGATTCTGTGATTGGCTGGGCTAAGCTGAGGAGTTCTGCCCCACTTGGTTTGACTGGGGTCATTTCTTTGGATGCACTCAGCTAGGAAGTTGGCTGGAAAGTCCAAGATGGCTTAGCCCACATCCCTGGAACCTTGGCAGGGAAGCTCAGGGACTTCTCTGTCTTCATGTGGTCCCTCTAGCAGGGTGGCCGGACTTATTTACATGGTGGCTCCAAGAAAGCAAAGACAGAAGTTGCCAGTTCTCTTAAAGCCTATAACTATCACAGTGTCACTGCCCTGCAATTTATTGGTCAAAGCGAGTCATAGGCCAGCCCAGATTCAAGTGGAGAGGAAACTGACTCTACCTCTTGATGGGAGAAGCATGATGCACATACAGAGAAGGGAGAAATTGTTGGTGGCCATCTTTTGGGAACAATCTGTCATAGTTAGCCTTCTGGCCATAACAATTCACATCCCTTTCCAGTCAAAATACACTCACCTCCTCAACCATGATGGCATTAGATCAAGTCCAGGATCTCCCATCTAAACCAGGCCCATGAAGAAGAAACTCCTCTGGTATAGTTTACTGGATGCACCTGCTCAGGTGCAAGGTTTTCAATCCAGAGACCTGTGAACTAAAAAGACAGGTTATGTTCCCCTTGCCCGCCAACCCCAACCCAATACACCTGATGATACAGAGACATAATGGCTCCAGTGGACACTTCTGTTCAAAAAGAGGAAGAACAGAAAGCACATACCAGTCATTGATCCCCAGTAATTCACTACCTGGGCATCTGCTGTCAGCTTCTCCTACTCTAAGAACAGGAGATGTTCTTTGTTTTCTTCTCTAGGAATGGTTTCACAATCCACTTTTTCAGAGGCTTTTGCATCTGTCCTCTGAGATTGTGGCTTTGCTCCCTGAGGAAGCTTTCTTTTCCATAAGAAATGGTTGCTATTTGCAGCTGAGCAGCTTTTTCTGCTTCTTTCTGCTCGTAGAAACTTGGGGCCCAGAGATCTTCTTCATTTCAAACTGTCGTTGCTCCTTATAGTCTAAGGTTTTGGTTTTGACAAAACACTTCCCTTAAAAACTTTGTGGATATTTTATGAATGTTACTGGGTTCACTCCATGCCCCCCCAACCACATCCATACTTCTCTCTGAGACAGAACTCTCTTTACTTTGGGTGTGTCAGATTGCTATGGGACGATACCCTTGTATTTCTTAGAAGCCCTCTCATCTAGAAGAGAGGGTCTATGAGGCACTGCTTAACTCCTTATGAGGTCTTACGGCTGCACTCTTGAGTTGATCTTGACCTCAAGGCCATATTTTGCCTGCAATGTCCTAGATTTGATGTTTCTTCTGAGGCCATTTCTTATTTTGACGATATTTTTCTAGCTAGAGGGACTGTCCTGGACCCTTTATATTTTGTCTAATTTCTGCTTGAAAACAAAACAGTTCCTTCTTTAGCTTACTTCTCTTTTGCAATACTTTATCATACGTGGTTAAAATAAATTAATAGGAACTTTTAATATTCTTCCTGGAAATTTCCCAATCCAGATCCACAAGTTCATAAAATACGTTTTCTATCTTCTAAGTTATTATGGGTGGCAGTGCTGCATAACACTGGTTAGTCTTTCTCCAGCCTCCAATAATAATTTCCTCACTGCTCTTCCAGCCCCCACTAACAGTCTCCTTGCTGTCTTTCCAGAATCTGCCTGCTTCCTGGTCCCAAAATCAATGTCACATGTTTTAGGTTTTAGTTATGGCAGCACTCCACTTCTAGATATCAATTCAGCAACAGTTACCTATTGCTAAATAACAAAGCACCTCAAAATTTACTGGCTTAAAACAAGCACCATTTGTTTATTCATGATTCTACAGTTTGGGCTTAGCTGGGCAATTCTTCTGCTTATCTTGCCTGGGCTCACTCCTGAGGCCGCAGTCATTCAGCGACCTGAAGGATCTAAGATGGTTCCACTCATATGTATGGGGCCTTGGGGCCTTGGTGCTGGCCATGGGGTCACTCTCTGCATGTGATTTTTCATCACTTAACAGTTTAACCCACCAACCTTGACACAGTGGTGGAATGTTCCAAGAAAGTGAAAGCAGAAGCTGCAAGGGCAATTGAGGCCTACACTTGGGAATTCACATGATATCACTTGTGTCACATTCTATCGGTCAAAATAATTCACAAGGCCAACCCAGAAACAAGGGGTAGAGAAAAAGACTTCCTCTTTGATGGGAGGAGTTGCAAAGAATTTACCATATTTAATCCCTCACAGGTAACTGCAAAAATTTTAAAGCAAATATAAGATTTAACAATTTTATGTTGAAAGCAACATAGCATAAAGAAGATACAGATGCTCAATATCACCATCTATTTAACACATTACTAGAAATTTTATCCAGTGCAATCAGGCAAGAAAATGAAATAAAAGTTATATGCTTGGAAAGGAAGAGATAAATTTGTCATTATTCTCTATATAGTTGGAAAATTAGAAAATTAAAAAAATATGGATAAACTATTAGAATTAATAAACGAATTTAGCAATGGTGCTGGCTTCAACACCAACATACAAAAGTTAATTGTAATTCTATATTTATACTAGAAATAAACAATTATAAAATGAAATTTTAACATTTAAAATACCATAAAATATCAAATATCTAGAATAAATCTAAAAAAGATGTGAGATCTCTACACTTAAAAACTATAAAACATTATTAATAGGAATTACAGACACTTAAATAAATGGAGAAATATACCATTTTCATGGATTGGAAGATTCAACCCTATATAATGCTATCTTAGGTTTCTAGGCCTGCTGTAATAAAGTCCTACAAACAGAAATTTATGGTCTCACAGTTCTGGAGACTAGAAGTCCCAACAAGGTACCAGCAGAGCCATGCTCTCTCTGAAACCCGTATGAGAGAATCCTTCCCTGCCTCTTTTAGCTTCTGGTGTTTATCACCAATCCCTGGTTTTCCTCGGCTTGCAGGTGCAGCACTTCAATCTCTGCCTCAATTGTCCCCTGGTGCTCTCCCTCTTGTGTCTGTCTCTATGTCTCCTCTTCTTATAACATGACACCAGTCGTACTGTATTAAGGGCCAACCATATTCCAATATGACCTCATCTTAACTAATTACATCTGCAACAATTGTATTCCCAAATAAGGTCACATTCAAAGGGTTAGCACTTCAACATATCTTTTTGGGAGACAAAATTCAACACAACCAATAACAAATGCCAGTGCTCCAAAACAGGTCTACAGCTTTAGTGCAATACTAAATAAAATCCTAGCTGATTCCAAAATTTATAAGGAAAATTTTATCACATTTGGCAAGCTGATTCTAAAATTTATTTGAATATGCAAAGGATGAAGAAAAGCCAAGACAACCTTAAAGAACATACTGGGAAGGAGGATATCAAGATTTTTTATAAAACTGTTACAGAAATTAATACAATGTTATATTTCCACAAAGAGAGACAAAAGGAATAGATTAGGTAGTCCTGAAACAAACCCATACATTTACAGACAACTTGCCTATGCAAAGGTGACAATACAGAGCAGTGGGGGAAAGGACAGGCTTTTAAAAAATAGTGCTTAATCAGTTTGACATTCACATGGAAAAAATTAAACCTGACTTACCTCACACCCTACACAAAACCCAACTTCAAGTGGACTGTAGATCTAAATGAGAAAGACAAAGTAATAAGTTCCAGAAATTAATAAGGACTTTTGGCAGGAATATATTTCTTTTCTTTTTTTTTTTGAGGAAGATTAGCCCTGAACTAACATCTGCTGCCAATCCTCCTCTTTTTGCTGAGGAAGACTGGCCCTGAGCTAACATCAGTGCCCATCTTCTTCTACTTTATATGTGGGATGCCTACTACAGCATGGCTTGACAAGTGGTGCATATGTCCACACCCAGGATCTGAACCAGTGAACCCCGGGCTGCAGAAGTGGAAGGTGCAAACTTAACTGCTGTGCCACCGGGCCGGCCCCCAGGAACATATGTCTTAACCAGACACAAGAAACACTAAGCATAAAGGTCTTCCATGTTCATCAAAAAACATCAATAATAAAATGGAAAGGCTGGCCACTGAGTAGGAAAAGATATTTGCAATACACATATTCAACAAAGGATTCCTACCCAGAATATAAATCCAGGAGAAAATGGCAGACAAATCCAATACAAAAATGGGTAAGAGACTTGAACAGGTACTTCATAAAAGAGGATATCCAGATACCCAAAAACATGAAAATGGACTCAACCTCATTAGTAATCTAGGAAATCCAAATTAAAAACATGAAATACCCGGGGCTGGCCCCGTGGCCGAGTGGTTAAGTTCGCGCGCTCCGCTGCAGGCAGCCCAGTGTTTCGTTAGTTCGAATCCTGGGCGCGGACATGGCACTGCTCATCAGACCACGCTGAGGCAGTGTCCCACATGCCACAACTAGAAGAACCCACAACGAAGAATACACAACTATGTACTGGGGGGGCTTTGGGGAGAAAAAGGAAAAAATAAAATCTTTAAAAAAAAAAAAAAACCCACAATGAGATATCACCTCATACTTAAAAAAAAAAAAAAAAAAAAAACATGAAATACCCTTATACTCCCTAGAATGGTTAAAATTAAAAAGATGTACAGTAGTAGTTATTGGCAATGATATGGGGCAACTGGAACTCTCATACATGGCTGGTGGGAGTGCAAACTGAAACCACTACTTTCTAAAACTGTTTGACATTATCCAGTTAAGTTTTACAAATACATGACAAGCAATTTCAATGGTAGGTATAAATCTAGTATGTGTCACAAAAGACAGGAATGTTCACAGCTGCATTACTCCTAAAAGCCTAAAATGAGAAACAACTCAATAAGTCTATCACTAGTAGATGGTAGATGGTTAAATTGTAGCATATTCATAAAATGGAATACTACACAGCAGTCAAAATGAATGAATAGCCCCACAAATCATGGATGTAGCTCCAAAACAATGTTGAATGAAAAAACACCAAATCCTGACTTTGGACAAGTTAATTAATCTTTTCATTTATATCTCTGAGATAAAAATTTGTATCTCTGGGGGTTGTGATGAGGACTAAGTGGAATGACGTATGTCAAATGCTCAGCAAGCACTTGGCTTAACAAATGTCAGGTATCATTTATCATTATTTTCTTTTAGCAGGCCACCTTTGTGGAAATGGGGATTAAAGAATGGTGCAAGCATTTACAGCACCATCTAATGTCCTTAACATCCTCCCCCAAACCCCTTCCTTTACCTTTTTACAATTGGGTCTCTGTCTCTTTAAGAAACCGACCATGTGGTTACCAGAGGGGAAGGGGGGTGGGGGAGGGCGAAAGGGGTAAAGGGGGACATTTGTAAGAGGGAAGGAAAGTGGATTTTTGGTGGTGAACACGATGTAGTCTATACAGAAGTCAAAATACAATGATGTACACTTGAAATTTATACAATGTTATAAACTAATGTGATCTCAATTTTTTTAAAAAAGAAATCAACCATAACTGAGGAGAGATGCATGCTGGGAAAATCCACTCCGCTCAGGTCCGGAGCATGATGGGAAAGGAGGGCGGAGACCAGGGCTGCGCACGCGCAGTGGGCCGGGTGTTGCGTTGGGATAGATTAGGCGGAATTCCAGTAGGAAACGAAAATCCTGCTCCCGGCGCGGGGCCTTGGGTCCTGTTGCCGCTGCCCTGCCTGGTGCTCCGCGGCGCAGGGACCGGGCAGAGGGTGAGCGCGGCGGGCGGCTGCGGCAGGGGCTGCGCGGGGCTGCTCGGGGCGGGGCGGCGGGCGCCACGTGACGAGGCGGGCGCCGGGCGGGGGCGGCGCCGGGCGGGCTGAGCCGCTGCTGAGGTGCGGGTCTCGCCGCAGGGACGCGCTGACAGGCGTTTGCAGGTTGCGTTCTCTCCATCCCATGCAGCGTTGCCGCGTTTGTGCTCGGTGACGGGCGTGGGAATTATTGGTGGGGACGAGACTTTCGGAGCGAGTACGATACTCGAAGGAGGGGTGAGCGCCCACAGATTGTTAGAACAGTGCAAGTGCTCAGAAGTTCTCTCTTCTCCGCACGGGCTTTTAAACCCGCGGCCTCTTTCCATGCCTGGCTTGACTTTGGATAAAGACAACTTTGGGGAGCTTCCTTTTTGCTGCAAGTTTACTACGGCCTGTTTGCTACATTTACTCTTAGGGGAAGGGAAGTTTGCTGAATGGCTAATAGAGTTTCTTGTTTACAGGAAGGCAATTGTGAGGCAGAGCTCAGCGGGGCTTATTCCTGGGCATGCCCCCCATGGAGACCCTACAAGGTGCAGGCGGTCCACTTTAAGTGAGGGTGTACCTCTTGGTCACTTGTGATGGCATCTGGAGCTCTGATCTATCGTTAGGCCAAGAAATGGGGCCCTTATGGAGGTCTCCAGTAAAGACTGAACCAGAGTTGGGGGTGGGGAGCTTGATGTGCCCCGATTTGAGAAAGAAAAGATGAAGCGGGCCTCCAAGTGTTAATTCTCATGGAATCCGAAACAGAATTTCTGAGGCTTTTTCTCTTAGAGCTTGGTAACTTCCTCCCACGTTTTGGTCTGCTGGTCTAATTCCCTCTGTAACCTTATAAAATACAGCAGACCAGAGTACTCATCTTTAAAGATAATAGGGAAGTGGGAGCTATTGCAAAAAGGCTTTTCTTATGTGAAGATAGCAACTAAAGGAGCAGAAGGCGGGAAGAAAGGAGAATAGAGTTAGTCGTGGTCCCAGGAGAGTTGTTTTTCAGATGCTCAACCCTAAAGCCTTGTGCTCAACACAAAGCTTTTAATGTAGATGAACATGAAGAAAAAAAAAAAGAATAAACCTGAGTACCAATCCTTTATGTTGTGTTTTAGGTGTCTACCTGTCCATTACCAAGACGAAATCTATTAGTTTTAGACTGGGGAATTTTTTTACATAAAAAATTAGAATGAAAGAGCCTTTGGATGGTGAATGTGGCAAAGCAATGGCACCACAACAGGGGCTTCTGGACAAAATTAAAGAAGAACCTGACAATGCTCAAGTAAGCATTTTATTTTGTTCTTAAACATTTTTTATTCCTTCTTTTCTGTCTGGTGAATTCACATTTTGGTTAGGCGGTTTCTGGCTTGTAAGTTAAAAAAACTCAAACAGGTTTTTTCCCCGTTAGATGAGTAAATCAGTTTTTCTACTCTAAATGAAAAAAGATCTTAGTAACTATATGATATTTATTTTGTAAAAAGAAAATAATATGTATTAGCATTTTCCGATATTCGGTACTTTTTTTTTTTAATTCTCTTGTATCTGACAGTAGTTTCCTTTTATTCTGTAAGTATTTGTGATCTACTCTATGCCAGGGGATCCAGGAGTGAGCAAAGTAAGTTTAGTCCCTTCCCTCATAGAGCTTATAAGTTAGTGGGGGAGATAGACATTACACACGTAATTGATCAAATAATATATATAATTACAAATTATGACAAGTGCTCTGGAAGAAAAGCCTAAAATGG
Source organism: Equus asinus (assembly GCF_041296235.1). NCBI lineage: Eukaryota > Metazoa > Chordata > Mammalia > Perissodactyla > Equidae > Equus > Equus asinus. The sequence continues at coordinate 87,314,829 of NC_091794.1, forward strand.
GGGATCTGACCTTGTTTTGGTTGGGGGCAGAGGCTGGTAGGGAAGGCTTCTTGGAGGAAAGGATTTGTAAGCTGAATGTTGAAGAATAAATTGACGAGGCAAAGGCACTGTGAGGCTTCCACACAGAGGGACCTGCATATAGGAAAGCCCCGAGTTGGAAAGATGCATAGTTCTTTTGAAGAACTGCAAGACCATGGGGCCTGGAACAGAAAAGTTATGAAAACAGTGATGCTGATGATAGTGATGATCGTAACAACAATACGAATAGATGGTATTAATGTATCAATATGTAGTGCATATCATAATAACATGTGACTTTATAAATATTAACTTATTAATACTTACATGTGCTTGGATTGTGCCGGGCACCATTGTCACAACCATATTGTTATCCCCATTTTACAGATGAAGAAACCAAAGTACAAAGAGGTCAAGCAGTTTACACAGATCACCGCTCGTGAGGGGCAAAGACTGGATTCAAATCTGGGTAGTCAGACTTCAGAGTCTGTGCTATCCTGCTTCTAGGATGAGGCTCTGTAGGTAGTATGAGGCCAGAATGCAGGACCTTGTGGACCTTGTTATGAGTTTTAGTCTTTATCCTGAGAGTAGTGGGAAGCCCTTGTAGGATTTTAAGTGAGAGAGTAAGATAAACATGTTTGGGAAGATCATCTGGCTACCCTTTAGGGACCCAGATTGGAAATTGGTGGAGATCAGTGTGGAAAGACTAGTTAATTGTTTTGGCAAAAAATGATTTTTTTCTTTTTGGACAGTTCTTTTGGTTTATACTCTGTAGTTATTGGATTTATTGCATAAGCAAAGCGTAATATTAAAAATGTAAGTAATAATATAAACAACAAAATAATAAATAATAATGGTAATATTTTATTTCGCATACCACCTCAAAGGCAGTGTGATTCCAGGACGGGGATGCCTAATAGGTTTGGTCTCACTCAACTCCAGGCCTTCCTAGAGTGCTGTGCTGAGAAGGGTTCTGATCAGAGTGGTGTCCGTGGGGTGGGGGGTGGTGGCATCCATGACACTTATTTTCCCTCCAGATGATAAATTCTTCCTCTTCCTTTACCAGAAGTAACCATTTGTTCGCCAAGTCTTGTGGAGTCTACCTTTTAAGTATTTTTTGACTCTTTCTTCCTTTTCCTCTCTATTTCATTATTTCTCATTTGGACTTTCATAACAATTTCCTACCCATCTTCTTTCCTTCAGTCACAATCCCGTCAAAGCACTGTGTAGTGATGCCCTTGTACTCCTTAGAGATCTGATGACGTTACTCCCTTTAAAGTCTCTGTCTCCTCATGTGATAAAACAAACTTTTTAGCGAGACATCCAAACTATCCATGTTTAGGCCTCCTTTTCCCTCTTCAGTCTCCTCGCTCCTCCTTCCCACCTTTTCTAACTTGTGCTCCTGCCCACAGTCTGCATTTCACTCCAAGGTATATTCTGTTGAGTTTTGTTTCTTTGCCTTTGCACATGCCATTTCTTCTGCCTCCGATATCCTGAACTAGGTAGCATGGCAAAAGTTTTCTCCTCTTTTAAGATACGGTTTAACTGTCTGTCACTCAGGGATAGAATGAACTGTTGTCTTATTGTATGGCTTTCACTTTTATTGTGGCATCTGCAAGTCAGTGAGTTTTGTTTTCATAGAGAAGCTGGTCTTATTTGAGCTGAATCCCCAAATCCTAGCACAGTGACTGGCACAAAGTACATACTCAGTAATTGAAATAAAAGAGCCTGTCTTTACAGGTGAGGAAGCAGAGCCTGAAGGAATAAGAGACTTTACCAGGGTCCCACGGCTGGAGCTGGGATACAAAACCAGTTTTTTAAGATTCTAGAGCCAATGTTTCTTTTGTTATGTCTTGCCAGTGGTATATAAATGTAACCGATATTGTGCTGTCCGTTAATTGAGTGTTCTTTCTGAACATAAAAATCATGATAATGGAAATCCCACTAACAGCTTACATTGTAAATCTAAGTGCATGGGGACCTGCTCAGTTCTCTTTGGTTCATATTAATGCTGTTCAAGGTGAATAGGCTATACTTTGTCATGATAGACAATGTGAGCTGTGATAGAAAAGCCAAGTGAACAAATAGTGTGAGCCAACTTCCATGCTGCATTTGAATATTGAAAAATAAGAAATCAGAAAGGTTTAATGTTTTCTGATATACTAAGAATCTGTTCTGGTTATTAAAGTTAGAGTTGAGCTCTCATTCATTCATTCAGTGAGTTTCTATTCCTGCTTACTATAAAGCCATGGCACTTGTTGAACGTTGCTGTAAGCAGTTGGCGTATATTAATCCCTTTGATGCTCACAACCCTAGGAGTTAAGTACTGTTACCATTCCCACTTTACACATGAGGAAGCTAAGACACAGTTAGTAACGTGTTCAAGGTTACACAACTGGTAATTGGTTGAGCCAGGTTTTGAACTCAGGCAGTCTGGTTCTAGAGCCCAAACCCTTAACTGGGATACCACCGGCTAAGTTGTGTTAGTTATTTTGTTTTCAGAAGAGCTACAAAGATGGAGAGATGGGGCTTCTGCTCTGGAGGGAATTGATAGTGTAAGGGGGAGGAGAGGTATGGGAATGACAGAGGTAATTATCTGTTGAGTGACTGCATCTCACCGGGATCTATGCTAAGCATGTCTTATGCGTTCCCATTTAAACTCTACAACCATATGAGGGAAGTGTCTTTACCCCATTTTCCAAATGATGGAACGAGGCAAGGAGGGGATAAGTAACTTACCAAACTCAAAGGAAGCATCAGAGCTAGAGGAGGAATTTCGTTTTGGCTGGCTTCAAACTTGTATTCTTCCTGTTGCTTTGTGCCACGTCTGTGCAGATACGGAATCACAGTATTGGGTAATTACTATAATAAAAAAAATTCTGTAAGGGCATGGGGAGCGTAGGAGAAGGAGCCCGTGAGTCTGTCTGGAGAGGAGAGGAAGGCTTCACAGGGCGAGTAGCGCTTGAGTTAGAACCATTAGGACTTTCAGGCAGAGTAAACGGCACGTGCCCAGTTATGGAGAGGTGGGAGAATGTGGTATGTTCGGTGGTTGAGTATTTCAACAACAAAGTGAGAGGAGAGAATAGATTGAAGATATTTAGGCAGAATTGATCACACTTAGAGATAGCATATCTCTAAGGGTATGAGGGTCAAGGAAGAGGCCAGGAATACTTACAAGTTTCTGGCCTCAGGAAGTTGAGTTTTTGATAATGTCATTTAGTGAGGGGCTAGGAACAGGATTTGGGGGTAAGTAATAAGTGTAGTTTTGGATCTGTTGTGTTTAAGGGGCTAATGGGACATTCCAGTGGTGATTTGCACTGGGCGGCATTTCCACATATGGATGAGGTATTTAGAGATTAGAAAGTTAATTTACCTGTAGATGTAGTGTTGCCAGATAAAATATAGAATGCCTGGTTAAATTTGACTATCAAATAAAAAATGATTTTTAATATAAGTATGTTGCATGCAATATTTGGGACATACTTATATTAAAAATTATTTGTTATTTCCCTGAAATTCACATTTAACTGGGTGTTTTATATTTTTATTTGCTAAATGTGGTAACCCTATATAGGTGATAATTGAAGTTATGAATGTGGATGAAATTGTTCAGGGAACAAGAGTAGAGAGAGGAGAGTAAAGCTCAGCATAGAGAGCTGGGAACTGGATTAATTTAGATCTTCAAAGTGGCTTCAAACTATCCCCAACCATTAGCCTCAGCATTACCTGGAAACTTGTTAGAAATGTATATTCTTGGGTCCTGCCCCAGACCTACTGAATAGGAAGCTCTGGGGCTGAAGCCCAGCAATCTGTGTCTTAACAAGACCACTAGGGGCTTCTGATGCCACTGAATTTGGGAACCATTGACTTTAGGGGTGAGTATAAGAAGATCAATGAAGGATACTAAGGCATAGTAACGAATTTTAGTAAGACAACCAGAAGACAATGAATGGAATCCTTGCCAGTGTCAGATGTATCTGAGAAGCCATCTAAGACAAAACCTACGTGTTTTTGGGTTAGGCAATTGTGAGATGATTAGTTATCCTAAAACAGTTTCAGTTGAAGCAGTAGCCTGAAAACGTTGGGTTCAGGAGGGAATCAAAGTGAAGAAGTAGAGAAAGAATGGAGTCCAGTCATGCGTTGCTTAATGATGGGGACACGTTCTGAGAAATGCGTCAGGCGATTTCATTGTTGTGCGAACATCATAGAGCGTACCCACACAAACCTGGATGGTATAGCCAACTACGCACCTAGGCTACATGGTACTCATCTTATGGGACCACCGTCATATGTGTGGTCCGTTGTTGACTGAAATGTTGTTATGCGGTGCCTGACTGTACTTTTCTCTGGTTGTAAAAGGAGAGAGAAGAGAGGGCAGTAGTTCCTCAGGGAATAGGTTCCTTATCAGCTGAGGGGAAGAAACAAATATGGAGGTGGAGAGGCTGAAGATACACAAAGATGATGTGGAATGCTGAAAGAAGGGAGAGGGAAAGAGATCCCCAAAGCAAGCACTCTTTTAGCAATGGCTAAAAAGGTTGCCTTTTCCTGTAAGATAGGAGAAGAGTTTGCTGACCAATTCATGGGCCTGGTGGAGGGGGAATCAGGATGTTGAGGGAGTTATAACTTAGTTACTTCTTTTTTCTCTGTGAAATTGAAACATCGCTCTGCAGGAAATATGTGGGGTTGGGACTTACCAGTGATGAAGTTTGGAACAGTTACTTTGTGAAGTGAAAGGGATAGGGAAGTGTAACGGGCATATTAGAGAAATACTAGAGATTGAGTTGATGAGGAAAGTAGTTTTTTATTGAACCGTAAGCGTTCTTTTTGGTGAGCTGAAGGAGGTTCTTTTAACTTCTTCCTCTTTTTGCAAGTGCCAATAAATAAATATTCTTATTTAAGTATAATGTTTAAGAACATCCACTTTGGATTGAGTGGGCTTGGTTTCTTTCATTCAACAAATATTTATTAAATGCCATAATTATGAAAATAATAATAAGAGCTAGCATTTTTGTGTGTAACTGTCAGCTAACTATAAGGCATCATGTCATATGCTTTATTTGTATTAAATCATTTAGCCCCCATAACAGCCCTGTGGGTTGGTTAGATAATATCTTTATTTTATAAATAAGGAGGTTGAAATCAAGAATGATTAAGTAACTTCTTTGAGCCAAGATCTCATCTGTTTCTGTCTGCTGTCAGGACCCATAGTCCTCTCTGTTGTCTTATGTTGACTGTGCTGGGCATTGAAGGTACAGAGGTGGAAAAACAGATATGGTCCCTGTCCATAGTGGACGTGATCCGTTCAGTCTAGTGTGGGAGGAAGAGGGGTGTTAGACAGTCAACAAATTATCACCCAAATAAATATGAAATGGTGTCTTATGACAGGTGCCATGAGTAAAAGGAGATGGGAGAGACCACAACAGGGGGACTTAATTCCAACTGGGGCCGGGTGGGGTTTGAATTCATTATGGTAATTTTCTTATATGAGAGACTTGGGTTTGATTCCCATCTGTGCACTTAGTGTCTCTGTGACCTTGGACAAATTGCTGAACATCTCTAAGCTTCATGGCCTCGTCTATAAAGAAGGTAGAATAGTTCCTACCTTATAGGCAGCAGCTCATTTGGTGCCATAACACATGTCACGGAAAGAGCTAAATTCATGCATTTAATAGTCTTTGGCATTTAATAGTCAAAAAAAATTTCAAAAGTAACTTTGGGAACTGACATATCAGTCATTTATTTTGCCAAGTAGAGGAAGGTTAAAAATACTACTGATTATTATCACCATTGCTTCAGAAAAGTAATATTTAAAAAATTTTTTTATTGAAATATGTAAGACTGTTTTAACACCACACACAAAAAATGTGGGATGGTTGTGATCTCAGAATAAAGGACAGTCTTTTTCAAAATAGGCATGTGTATTTTTAAAATTTTGTTTCATGATTACATTTTATTTTAAAGCATTTTAAGGAATATATTAAGGATAAATCTGATTTAGGCTATGATGATTTTATGTGCAACGAGCAGTAATGTAATTGCATTAAAACTCAGGTCTTTTCTGCCATTAATGGATATGACAGCTTGTAAATCTGTTGGCTAAAATTGCTAATTTGATCTAAACTCTGAATTATTCAGATTTAATGTCATTTCTTGCTCCGTTACAAACACAGCCTAAAAAAAGGGTAGTACTGAGCATTGAAATAGTTGTGAATCCAGTATATGAAGATTACATTTGAAAAGTAGATATAACCATTATAAAAGATTTTCCAACTTTGAAAGATCCTTTTGGTAAAGATTAAATCTAATCTAATAATTTGTAAATTTAGACTTTTGCAGTATTTGTGAGGGTGATTACTATTAGAATGTAGAAGAGATGAATACGACGATTATTTTTTGCTCGAATTTCTAGTTTATTTAGATACCAACCCTGATTCATTTCTTTCTCTCTCTCTTTTTTTTTCCTTTAAGGAATATGGACATGCCCCAATGCCAAAAACTCAAGAAAGTGAACTGAAAATTACTGCTGTGTTTTCAGTCAATGACAGTCCTCTTGGTGAGAAATAGAACTGTTTAAATTAATTATGATGAATATTTGATATGGTCTGACTAGTAGAATTGAGGGAAAGCACCTCCTCATGTAAGTCTTTTTCTCCTTTAGATAAAGCAGTGCTGTGCTACCTGGGGAGCTGGTCTTGGCCAGCATTTTTAAAAAAAGCGGAATAGAGTGGGATTATATCAGAATGTGATGCATGTAGTAAGGAAACCTATTTCATGAAACTGCTGTTTCAGTTATTAAATTTTATGTATAGACACACACACACAGACACAAACGCAAACGTGTGTGTGTCCTGGGTTATAATGTGAAATGTAATTTTACTGTGGGTCATGGTTAAAAAAGTTTGAAACCCCCTGTTCTGGAGTGCTCCTTGCCTCATTAATCTTGGATTTCAAGACTGAGAGAGTTTGTCTTAAAAAACAGAGAATGTATATGTGTTCGTGTTGATACTAAAACTTTTTTTCTTATTTTTTTTTCATAGCCCAGCAGTTGACCCGAGGCTTTCAGTTTTCTGTTGCATCACCTGGCCCAAATATATTGCTTCCTTCAGTTCCAGCTGTAGCTATTCAGGTTTTCTGTTCTGGCTGTAAAAAAATGCTCTATAGGGGGCAAACTGCTTATCATAAGACGGGATCTACTCAGCTCTTCTGCTCCACGCGGTGTATCACGGGATATTCCTCATCGGCCTGCCCAGCCCCTCCTCCCAAGAAAACCTGCACAAACTGCTCCAAGTACACAATTCTTCATTACATCCCTTTCTCCTTTACTTTTTTAGTGTGTATATAGTTCAGCTCAAACATGCTATTGCTACTTTAAATCTCTTTAGCACATTTCTACAGACATAGCTTTTTAGCTGATTGAGAAATTTGCAAATTCTAAGGTTTCATAACATTAAATAAGTGACTTGGTGTTAAATGACCTGCCTAAACCAGTTTTCCTGTCTCTTTCAATGTAAATTTGACTATGGAAAAAAGTAACAAACCGTTTGTGGGAGTTGTCGGACCACTCATATATCCTGTAATTGTAGACGGCACCCACTCAAAATTATTCACTATCTTGAAAGTTATTGAAGTATAGAATAAAATAATTTCACTCTTATAATAGTATATGAAATTTATTTAAGTCTTTAGAAAGTAAAAACTATAAATGGCCATACAGATAATGTGTTTATTTCTAAAAAAGTCCTTGTGAGCTTTTGTTGGGGATCATTGTTGCTTTACAATAATGCGTAGATGCAGAGAGAGGGAGAAATAGCAACCAAGTCACGTAAGCTTCTTTCTCTACCCTAGTCCGTTTGAAGAATTTGGCATGTTTGGCCTCTTCCTGTGGCAGTGTAATTCTAGGAATACAGTGGGTTGTCAGTAGTCACTAGTGTAGACCAAGAAAAGGTAAGAGCTTGGTTTTAGATCATGGCTGTATCACTTATTAGCTATATGACCTTAGGCTGGATATTTAAGCTTTTCTAATGCTCAGTTTCTTCCTTGATAAATAGTATCTGCTTCCTTATGTTTTAATGAGACCATGTTAGCCCAAGGTCTAGCACATAGCATATGTTTAATAAGTGGGATCCTATTATTTTTAATAATAAGATTAATATTATTATTTATACTTAACATATCATTTATAGGCCCATATTTTGTCTGAGATATATGACAGTTTCTTTATCTGCTTGGTGTGTCGGCCTTAGGTATCTAAAAATAGATCCTGTTAAAATGGAAATCTCCAACTAAAAGAGAAATTTTAAAATATTTTACTTATATATTCAAATTTAGTTTTGTTTGAAAACGCCCTTCTGATACCTTACTTTAAGTCTTTTATGGCATTCTCATGAAACTGATCTGGAAGAATAAATTTAGTTTTCTGTTTTTAGATATTCTCTTTCAACATAGCAAATATCAGAAGAAAATGAATTAAGTGTTAAAGAACATAGTACAACTTATACATCCAAATGCATATTATTCTCTTAAAAATAGTCACTCTTGTCAGGGGCTTTTTCCACAGTGCTGCTCTTATTCAAAAAATGTTTTGATCTCTTGGTTTGGCATCACCTTCAGAGCCTATGAAACATTCCTTTAGACTCAGTTAGGTGACAAATCTATCTTTTCAGCATGGGTTTGATTTTTGCAAGTTGCCAAAAGTTCCTTGATGCCTTATCAGCTGACTATTGTAGGTGGTTAAACTGAGTCATACTGTTAAACATGATCTTTGACTATAAAGCTAAAAAGTTGTTCTTAGAGTTCTTATAATTTAAAAGAGAAATTAGAAAAAATGTTTGAGCCATATTGTGGGAAGAGAGATGGTCTTTCTAAGATAAACGTTAGGGCGTAACATTCGTTTGGATGTGTAAGATTTAGAATGCGTTTATGTGCGCAGATTTTCATTGAAAAGTCTTTCTCTTTGGTTTATTTATATATACATTATTACATTATGCCATTGGCAGATTCACATTATTAGGGAAAATTCTTTATTGCTGTGTTTTTAGTAGAAAAAGATCACATTTCAAAATTAATATGTCCTCTGTGTGTAAGCGTATCCCCTTGGTTTCCAAGATTCATTGTCATATTTTTAAGGTTAGGTGAGTTTTAGAAAATTAAAGTACTTCATTGTTATTATTCTTTCATAGTTTACCGTGGAACAGTTGTGTGTAATAAAGGTACAGGATGGGAGGCAGAATGGTGGAGCGAATGCCTCCAGGGACTGCAGAATCAGACTGCCTGCATTTGTGTTCTGGCTTCACTGCTTACCAGCTGTATGACTTTGGCAAGCTGCTTAACCTTCTCATTTGGTCTCCTCATCTGTAAAATGGCAATTATAATACTACATACCTCATAGAGTTTTTGTGATAGTTTAATTGGATAATTCGAGTAAAGAGAACAATACCTGGCACATAGTCATTAGTCAGTACACATTATCATAGTATATAATGTTATTGCCGTTATTATTCTTTACTGTGTGGCCTACACTAGTGTTACTAATTAGTGACCATTTCCTTCAGTTTTTTCACTTGTCAGAAGAGTGGCAAAGCTTTAGCCTCTATTTTTACCGTCAGTGCTTGTTGCAACAATGAGCTCTTACAAAATGACTCTAGGAATCTCACAGAACGACTCAGTTATCTGTGTTCTTTCTGTCTCCTTGTTTCCATCTGTCCTCTGCTACCAAGGCTGAATAGCCCTTTCGTCATCAGTTTCTTTGATCTTTTCAGTTATAGTTAGGTTTTATATATCACGGTAATTTTTTTATATTAATCCTTGGTGGTTCATCTGTTTCCCAAATCTTGCATTTAAATTAAAAAAAAAAATGTCATTCCTTGTTTCAGTCACGTTTCTACTCTTGCCAGCTAGTGGCTAGTAAGAGGTCAAGTGTTTTCTGGTCTGGGGTCGTGGGATGGCCTCTTGTTCCATTGGCTCCAGTGGATGAAACTGGGCTAGAGCTGGAAGCCTCACTGTTTTTGTCATGAGCATCTGGCTGGATATGTTTTAATATAATTCTCCCCAAGACATAAATTAGGTATTAAAACCCCATTTTATATATGAAGAAATCGAGACACTGATTCTGTCACTCATTGTCACTCAGCTGATGAGTCACAGAAGAAATCCTCAGACCCAGTTTTCCAGGTGCCTCTTCCAGGACCAGCCATTTTCTACTGTACAGTAGCTGCCCTTAGTAAATGTGGTTATTTTAGCTCACAGGGAGGAAGAAATTATAATTACGAACAACACATTTCATTTTTCTGCTGTTATTTCCTTTTAGAGACATTTTAAATCCAAAGGATGTGATCACAACACAATTTGAAAGTTCCTCTCCTAGCAAAGATTTCTGCAGCCAATCATGCCTTTCTTCTTACGAGCTAAAGAAAAAACCTGTTGTGACCATATATACCAATAGCGTCTCAACTAAGTGTAGTATGTGTCAGAAGAATGCTGACGTAAGTCACATTTTGCCTTTATTGGGATTCTACTTAAAGATCAGAGATTTTTAACTGGCTCTGCTTATTGTGTCTGTGCATGTGTTTTTTCCTAGATTCGATTTGAAGTTAAATATCAAAATGTGGTACATGGTCTTTGTAGCGATGCCTGCTTCTCAAAATTTCACTCTACCAACAACCTCACCATGAACTGCTGTGAGAACTGTGGGAGCTATTGCTATAGTAGCTGTGGTCCTTGCCAGTCCCAGAAGGTTTTTAGTTCGACCAGTGTCATAGCATATAAGCAGGTAGGAATATATGTCCGTTGCATATTGTTAAGCTCACCCCTTCTGAGATGGCCTCACAGCGGTGAAATGGAAAGTAAAAGAGTGAGCTCTTCTCATCACTTGATCCTGGTGTGTGATTTCCCCTCCAGAAAAATGGGGTAGATTTTGATACTGTAAGGCTTGATTGTGGTAGTGAGATAATACTGGTGAACTAGATTATTTTTTAAGATTTCCTTCGTGGCTAAGAATTCGCAAATGTAATTGCATGATGCTATGAGTCTGAAATATTTTGTCATATATTGATAGTGAATGAAACCTCATTTTATTATAAATAAACTATGACCAAGAGTTAAAAGATGATAAAGTCAGCAAATCTAAAGTATATCTTTTTCCTTTTAGAAAATCTATTTTTTAAATATGTTTTGGAATGAATTGTAATTATTTTGGCAACACTGCTTTATTAGGATACTTTAGCTAATTTTTATTTATTGTAATGAATAATGGATTCATTTGGTTACTAAATATATCAATTTGTGTCAATTTATTGCAGAATGATTTGGAGTCTTTAAAAAGTTATTTTTTTAAAAGAGGATGTACATAAATGATGATTAAAAATTTTTTTCAGTTAGCAAGTTTGATTTATTTTTAATTCCGCTGAGCAGTTGGTAACGGACATTCGTCTTTGAAAAGTATCTCTTTTCTAGGAATTGCCACTTTTGGCAGTCTGGCTTCTACTTTCACAGGAATAGAATCCATGGTATTTATATATATATGATCCAAAAATCAGTTCCAGTCCTAATTTTGTTCCTGGTGTTGTACCCTATCAACTGCGTAAATGATATTCCTTTTTTTTTTTTTAAAGATTTTATTTTTTTCCTTTTTCTCCCCAAAGCTCCCCAGTACATAGTTGTATATTCTTTGTTGTGGGTCCTTCTAGTTGTGGCATGTGGGACGCTGCCTCAGCGTGGTTTGATGAGCAGTGCCATGTCCGCACCCAGGATTCGAACCAACGAAACACTGGGCCGCCTGCAGCAGAGCTCACGAACTTAACCACTCGGCCACGGGGCCGGCCCCAATGATATTCCTCTTTTACTAGGAAGATTATGTAGTGAAACTTCACAGTTTATATTTTTGTACCGTCTACTTCCCCATATAATTTCTTATTAGAGATCTTATATTGTGTTAGTGACAGGCTAGTGTAGTGTTTAGGAGGCTGGACTTTGAAGTCAGGGGAAATAAGTTTTATCTCCTACTTTTTTGTTAATTTAATTAAAGTTAATTTAAACTTTTTGTTAATATAATTTTTTAAAGTGTCTCCCTATGTTGTTGAAAGGATTCTATGATACAGTAAATATAAATTGCTTATTATGGGGCCTGGCTCATGGTAAGCACTCAATAAGTAATAATATTGGTAATTCATTTAGATGGTAGCCATTATTATTATTTCTCAAAACATGAATAAACTTACAATTTTATCAGGCAGATTTTATTATGAAACGCAGCTTGAAAAACAAGTAGTTCTGTAGGATCTCCTAAAATAATTAAACATCATTTCTGTCTCCTCCCGCTCAAGAGTCTCACTAGTTAAGTAACCTTAAAGGTGGTAGCTCTCTCCTCGATTGATGTCCAGTTCTGTGTTGAGGATGGCCTTTGGGTTCGTGGATTACCTGGTCTTCTCTGATTATTTGTGATGAGAAAAGTCTGTTATGACTACCTAATTCATACTTTTAATGTGTTTTGTTGTTGCTAATATTTCTGAGTAGTTACTAATTTTCTTCAGTTTACATATTATTACTGTCTGAAAGAACTTATTTTTCCCACATCCCGACTTTCAGAAAAGTCCATACTTAGTGTGGCCTCATTGTCATGCTCAAATATTTCAACTAAAGGCAGCGGGTGTGGGTGGCTTTCTTTTTTCTTTTCTTAAACAATATGTACATATGTGTGCTTGTACTAGGTATCTAAATGTTATTTTATTTTCCTAATAGAATTCAGCCCAAACTCCTCCATATGCCTTGGGGAAATCATTGAGGCCCTCAGCTGAAATGATTGAGACTACGAATGACTCAGGAAAAACAGAACTTTTCTGCTCGATTAATTGCTTATCTGCTTACAGAGTTAAGACAGTTATTTCTTCAGGTAATGTTTAAATTTGATACATTTGTAGATTTAATAACTATTGAAGAAGAGTATAACTGCTTTTTTTTTTGAGGAAGGTTAACCCTGAGGTAACATCTGCTGTCAATCCTCCTGCTTTTGCTGAGGAAGACTGGCCCTGAGCTAACATCCATGCCCATCTTCCTCTACTTTATATGTGGGACGCCTACCACAACATGGCTTTTGCCAAGCAGTGCCATGTCCGCACCTGGGATCCGAACCAGCGAACCCTGGGCTGCTGAGAAGTGGAACGTGCGCACTTAACCGCTGTGCCACTGGGCCGGTCCCGAGTATAACTGCTTTTATTTCATTTTGTTATAAACTAAATTTATCTATATGGTTAAATAAAGACCCCAGTTAATTTAGTTTCAAAGAATTGATTTTTAAGTGAGAATAGTTTTTCACAGATTTTCTTGGTTGAGGTATTTAGTTTGTGGTTTCATACGTGAAAAGAAAGAAAAAAACACATGTAAGTTCCAATTTAGCATTTGTATAAGTGGGGCTTAATTGCGGTGAGTTGTAGTTAGCTTTACAGATTATTGTAAAGTTCCTTGATTTCTGTTTTGTATATTTCTAAGCATTTGCTTTTTTATTCTCCGAGTATGTTTTTCTATCATTTGTTCACCTGTAACTTATTCATTGGTTCTTATTTTTTGTTGCCAAGGTGTCCAGGTTTTGTGTCATAGTTGTAAAACCTCAGCAATTCCTCAGTATCACCTTGCCATGTCCAGTGGAGATATATACAGCTTCTGCAGCTCCAGCTGTGTGGTGGCTTTCCAGGTAGGAGCGAAGGTAGTGTTTTACCCCTAAGTTCTCTGAGGCATTGGTCTATGGCAAAGATCCATACTTATAAAAGATTAAATTTAAGTTAGAAAGAAAAAAATTCTGTTCAACTATGGTCCCAGAGGTCATTTCTGCAGAGTGTCTGAGCCCAGGAACTGGGCCTCAGAGCTTTCTTCCCTCCTACTTTCTCCCTTGGCTCTCTCTCCTTCCGAAGGTTGGAAGCTAGGATATGGTTGGATGGGTGGTATGGTGGTGTGCTCATGTGTCCCTTCCTCTCATCCTGGGCCAGATAAGTAATGACTCCTGGCATGGACTTGTAAGCCTCTACTTACTTGTCCCATTTTCTCCTTGCTCTCTGTGATACACAGAGTAGAGTTTAGCAGTCCTCCAGGGAGGAAAGATGCCTGATGCTGAGTCTCTGGCACCAGGAGGAAAGAGTCTCCTGGTGGCCCCTGTGCTCTGAATAGCCATCAGAGGCTAGTTAGAGATAAGGGGGCAGGTGGAGGGGTATCTTGGGGAAAAGAGACCTGCTGTCATTTACTGAAGATACATACTGGAGCTCTTTGTCTGGAATGCCTGCATTCCAGTCCTCAACCTTCTAATGTTACATTTCAGAGTTCTTCTATTCCAGACTATTCTAGTCCTTCTATTCTGGAAGTATGCCATTCAAACTCTTTCTGTGAACTACTTTATAAAATTTTAAAGAAATGTTTGTGGGGGAGTTAATTTATTAAGAGAAAATGAAAGTTACCAAGTCATGTTATTTCTTAATTGATAAAACGTTTGCCTTATTTGTGTTCGTTCAGAATGTATTCCACAAGCCGAAAAGAACAAACCCTTCAGTGGTGCCCATGTCTCAGGGCCGAGTGGTTGTAAGTCCGCCCTCCGGGTCAGCCGTGCCTGCAGGAGGAGGGGGCGCCTCTGTCATCAGCGGCTCCACTGCAGCTGGTCTCCAGCGTCTTGCTGCCCAACCCCAGCAAGCTGCTTTAACCCATTCAGTTAAACTCAGGTGTCAGCACTGTAACTATCTGTTTGCCACAAAACCAGATCTTCTTTTCTACAAGGTAAAGAGAGATCATGAGAGGGATTGTATATAAACTTATCCAATGGAACATTTTTGTCTTTCTCACCTTTGACAATCACTCCGTTTGCTTTGAAATGAGAAGGAAAAGGATTCGTTAAGGTACGGCAACTGTTTAGATTTTCCTGACTGTTCTTTCTCTGCAGGGTAAAATGTTTCTGTTTTGTGGCAAGACTTGCTCTGCTGATTACAAAAAGAAAAATAAAGTTATGGCGATGTGTGACTACTGTAAACTGCAGAAAATTATCAAGGAGACTGTACGATTTTCAGGGGTGGATAAGCCATTCTGTAGTGAAGGTAAAGAAAAAAGTTCACTTTTATCGACAGTCTGTGGTGGTTATGAAGTAATTCATGATGAGTTGGCTGTTAATCCACAATTAATTTTCAAGTCATTTTTGCTTTATGAGGTATAATTGGAGGTTTTTTGATTGAGTTTATACTTAATTCACTTTACAGTTTATCCTTTTAAATGTTACAATAATCTCAGTAAAGAAAATTTTCAGAACATAATGAGATCGATGATATTATCATAGAGTGTAGTAAATCTCTTCAGAAGTGTAGCTATGACTTCAGAGATCTTTTGGTTTCTGCACCCATTTGTAAAGAGGGTCCTCAAGCAATTGCTACTTCCTGGCTTAAGAAACTTTTATACCTCTGATGTTTCTAAATATAGATGGCCTAATATTTAGAGGAAAGTGGTATGAGTTTGCTTTGTGAATATAAAGACTGTCCTTAAACCTAGAGGCAAATTACTGTGCCAAGTATTTGGAAATTAGCTTAAAGTGGGTATCTAAGACTGTAGAAAGTCGCTTTTACCTCCTTCAAGTTGATGTGAATCTGATGTTTCTTCCTTACCTCCCTGCTGGCTCTCAGTTTGCAAATTCCTCTCTGCCCGGGACTTTGGCGAACGGTGGGGCAACTACTGTAAGATGTGCAGTTATTGCTCACAGACGTCTCCTAATTTGGTGGAAAATCGACTGGAGGGCAAGTTAGAGGAGTTTTGCTGTGAAGACTGCATGTCCAAATTTACGGTTCTGTTTTATCAGGTAAATGTCGTATGCCTCTTTGACTTTCTGACGTCAGTACAGATTATTTTCTATTTAAAGTATGTTCAAAGTATGTAAAGTGTGGTGTTTAGAACTGGGTAAAATAAATTATGGGTCCCTAAAACAAACTTAAGTTGAAGATAAACGTGAAATCTTTGAGATAAAGAGTGTCGAATTTTTGGAGACTTTGTTGTTGTTTGAGGATATGTTTATTTTGTGCTTTCTGATTAGGCGCATTGACTTGATTTATAACTTTGTGTTCTTTCGAGTTAGAACCTTTCATAGTTCTGTTCTGTTCAGTGGCTTTCTCATTCATAAAGTTCCCCTGAAGAGTTTGAAGTCAGACCTTGTTCTCACTTCCTAGGTCAAATGACTATGACTGACCTCCCTACCCACCTCCTTTTTAAAAAAACTACTTTTTTGAAAGGCTAACAATGAATTGAATCACTGATACATGTCTGGTGCATCATAGGTGTTATTTCATTTAATCCTCACCACAATCCCAAGAGGTAGGGGTATTATTGCCAATTTATAAATAAGGAAAAAGAATGAAGTCCAGGGAGGTTGAGTAACATCCCCCTGAAGAAGCTGACAGGTGACAGCTAGACAGCACCTGTAACACTGCAGTGAAATGACCTGTTTACTTGTCTCCCTACTCCCTAAAATATAATCTTGTTGGGGAGGAGGTATATCTTTTCTGTAATTATATGACCAGGACCTATCATAGTGCTTAATGCAAAGGATACCTGATTAAATATTTGAATGAATCAAAGTCCTGTGACTTCAAAGCCCATTCTTTCTACTGCAGTATGCTGCCTTTTAACCTTTTAAAAATAGAATGTATTTTATATTCCTTCATCAGTAATTTTGAAAAAAGATCAACTTTTGTATTCTCTCAGTTGAGGGCATCTATATGAAACAAATAATTAACCACAGTATTTTAAGGCAGGAATCTTACATTTTGTGGTCTCAACTGAATCATATATCCCATTTTCATAGTGCCGTCTGGTCTTCAGATTAATGTTATCTTTTCATTATTTCGTGGGTTGAAACCTGTCTGGTCTTACATTTCTTTCTCAGATGGCCAAATGTGATGGTTGTAAACGACAGGGTAAGCTAAGTGAGTCCATAAAATGGCAAGGAAATGTCAAATATTTCTGTAACCTATTTTGTGTCTTGGAGTTTTGTCACCGGCAAATTACAAATGACCGTCTTCCACAAAATAAAGGTAAAATTAAACTTGGCTAATGGGGTCTTTATGTCAGTGCTAGGATATACTATCAGCATACACAGTTGTAAATAATATAATAAAAACAAAACTTCACTGAATTTAAATAGCATGGATTTCTTTAAAACCTCCTGTAAGAATCCTTAGAGATGGCCCTTGGGGGAAAATTAATCCTGATGCTTTTTGCTATCATAATCAGACACACCAAGGACTCAATAAATGTGTAAGCACAATTTTATAGGAAAATTAGATTTAAGTGCTTTTGATTGAATTTATCTGTACATAAGTGACTTACACTGAGGGATACATGCTATTCAGTTAATAAACTAGAAGTAAAAATAGAAAATCAGGGGCTGGCCCCGTGGCTGAATGGTGAAGTTCGCGCGCTCTGCTTCGGTGGCTCTGGGTTTCGCCGGTTCGAATCCTGGGCGTGGACATGACACCACTCATCAGGCCACGCTGAGGCGGCATCCCACATGCCACAACTAGAAGGACCCACAACTAAAAATACACAACTATGTACTGGGGGCCTTTGGGAGAAAAAGGGAAAATAAAATCTGAAAACAAAACAAAATAACAAGACCTATGAAAAAAAATAGAAAATCAGGGCAAACAAAGGGAGAAGATATAAGTATGTTAATATAGTTGCTGTGACTGGTGTAAGATTTGATCCAGAGCTTGCTTAGAGCCAAGGAAAAAAACCGAACACATTAATTATTTCAGAAAAAAATAAAGTAGACCATTTCTTCACAGGTAGCTTTTTCCTGGCTAAGAATAAAATAATTTCGCAAGTAGGACAGCTAATGTGGTCAAAATATCCAGATGAATAGACAGATATGTGGCATATTCTTAAAGTAGCTCCCCAAAGTAGCACTGCTCTGAGTTAGATTAAAAGCACTTAGTCTTCTCTTCTCTGATCAAAGTCTGGATTGCTGCCGAATTGACAGAATCCACGTGTGTTGGCTCCTCACTTTCTGGCCCTTGCCAACCTTTGCGGTTGTATTAATCATCACCTTAATCACATGTGCCTGGAGCTGATCTTTTATGTAGGCCATCTGTGCCCTAAGACCAGTCAGATTGGTGGTAGAATTGTCATCTATAATATGGGTTAACAAAACCAGTGTTCTTAGGTGGATGGACAGCTACCTCACCAACTTATAAAGATTGTTGGGTTAAATTTTTGTTGGAAGCAAGCTTAGGTGTAAGAGTTTTCATGTTCACTAGTAGAAAGACCCAGTTAATCCTGAAGCTAATTTCTTTATTTTTACCTGTTAAAGATAATTTGAGGTTTATTGTTTTAGACAATCAGCCCCTCTCTAGTCCTAATGAACACTAAGCTGACCAGAATCACCCCACCCAACATTATACAGAGTTAGATATTTGCATTGCACCTTGAAAACTTAGTTGTTAGAGTTTTTTAGGTGACCTTTCTGTTTATACTAGGTCTTACCTTTTTGTTTATTTTAATCAGTAATTATTTCTAAGGCGCCATCTGCTTCAATGGAGCTCTCTTCTGCACAGACAAATACAACACCAGTGATAACCAGTGTGGTGTCATTGGCAAAAATCTCTCCTGCCCAGCCCACAGGGAACACTAACAGTGCTGTAGAAGGTATGACTTGATATAAAGGCGTTTGGTTAGACTGTAGAGGTGAGTGTTGTCTAGTGTAATATTTACATTTATCGGTCATATTTATGTTTACATTTATATGAGGAAACATGCCCTTCTTTCTCTGAGGGAAGTGGGTAGCAGCAGGGGGCCATGGATAGGGAAGGAAGTGGTCTGCATGGTTTTACTTTTTAAAGAGCTGAAATGATTTTAGTAGGTCTGCCTTTACCCCCAGAGATCCTAATACAGCAGGATGGGCTTGGGGCCTGGGCATCTGACCTTTACCAGGCAGCCCAGGTGATACTGATACTTAGTTTTCTTGGACCATTTTTTGAGAAATTCTGGTCTAGACTCTTGCCCACCTTAGTGAGAGGAAAGTAACTTCTTGGTTTCAGTGTTTACTTCTGTATAGTGTGGGGATACTAATGTCTGCTTTAATTTATAACAGGTGCAGTTACGAAAGAGGCAGTAAAGATCATTGAAGATGTAAGTTTTATTGTTAATATTTTTCCTGATAATGCCACTGGATTTTTTTTACTTTGGATATAGCCTTCTAATATGTATCTGAGTACATTTCTGTTTGCAGCGTAGTCTTTAAAAAAAGTGGAGTGCACTAAGTTTTGTTTTCGAATCTTAAAGTTTGACCCAACTAGATCACTAATAAGAATGCATTCCTCATTTATTTTATTCTTTGTCTTCTGCCTCCTTAATTTTTAAAAAATACTTGTTAATTCCATCTGGTTGCTTATTTCCCTCTTGTATTGCTGTCAAGTATGTTTCTTTTAAACTAGAAAGTCTTTTAAAAAAGTTCAGTGCAGTGTTGTTTTGTGCATCTTTGAATTATGTGAGGCTGAAGATAGTGCAAAGTAAAAATATATTTAAATTCCCACTTTATGCTTCAAATTTGAAATATTGTGAAACTTGCCAAAATTAAAAAAAATTTTTTGAAGAAATTCATAATTTGAAATCTACCAGGCAGAAAGGATGGCAGACTGTCACTGCTGTCTTGTTTCAGCATCACTTCAGCAGGAAAACAAAATTCCCATTATCCTTTATCACTGTCACATGACCCTAATGTGTCAGATCTTGCGTTAATGTGTTTGGTGACTGTTGTGCTGCTCTCTTAACATTTGCTCTTGATACAACTAAAAATCTATTTTTAATATCGTAAGACAGTGTCATTCAAGTTCATTTAGTGGTGGTACAAGTGCTAAAAAGTGTGCCCCAAATTCAGTAAATTTGGAACAGAAGTTGGATGTGATGAAACTGTGAAAATGCCAGACCACTGCTGTGATATGTCATGCTGTTAATTTAGGAGAGTGCACCCTGCAGAATATTAGAAGATAATGCTCGGAAAAACCAAAAGCGGCATTAAAGCAGGTACACCCTGGCACTGCACCCAGTGATCCCATGGATCTGTCTCTTGCTTCAGTGGTGTGTGGATGGAACAGACCTAGGGATGCTCCTTCCAGCCTCCGACCACCCTCCAACTTCTTTTCCAGTTGCAACCTTTGGAACCATCTTCTCAGTTATGCTCTCCCTCTGGGACCAGCCAGCACCGTTTTTTGAGCTTAGCTCCTTATTGCTGATCAACCATGAGCTCCCAGATTCATCAGAATTATTCCCAGGTTGCTGTCAACTGCGTGGTTAGCGCCAGCCTTCCACACCTACCTCTCTCTGGGCTTCTGTTTCAACTGTGATGATGTGGCACTGGAGAGTGTGGGCCACTTCTTCCACAAGGTGGCTAAGGAGAAGCGTGAGGGTGCCAAGCATCTCTTGAAGATGCAAGACCAGTGTGGTGGCCATGCCTTCTTCCAGGCCGTGCAGAAACTGTCCCAAGATGAGTGGGGTAAAACCCTGGATGCCGTGGAAGCTGCCGTGGTCCTGGAGAAGAACCTGAACCAAGGCTTTTTGGATCTACATGCCTTGGGTTCTGCCCAGGCAGATCCCCGTCTCTGTGACTCCCTGGAGAGCCACTTGTTAGAGGAGTGAAACTCATCAAGAAAGATGGGCAACCACCTGACTAACCTCTGCGGGCTGGCCTGCCCCCAGGCTGGGCTGGATGGGTAACTCTTTGAAAGACTCACCCTCAAGCACGATTGGGAGCCTCCAGAGCCCAGTGGCCTTTGAGGGACCCCTTGAGCATCCCCCTGGTGTCAGGGCTTCTGCCTGAGCCTCTCCTTATAGTCACTGGAGCCCTCTCATAAGCTGTGAACCCAACGGAAACAATAAAGCTTTTTGCAGCAAAGGAAAAAAAAAAGCAGGTACACTCTTTAGTTCATAAAGTTATCTTATAGCAAGGCAAGGATAATGGAATAAATGGAAAAAATCCTGGCAACACAACTGCAAGATCGATGCTGCCATAATGTGCCCCTAAGGCCAAGCTATAATCTGTGCTAAGGCATGGAGTATTTTTGATGATTTGAAGGGAAATGACAGTGAGACAAAAAGGTTTAGTACAAGTCATGGCTGGCTTTCTGATTTTAAAGCCCACCAAGGTTTTAAGAATATAAAAATGAGCAGGCAAGCTGTATCTGCTGACTCTGAAGCTATCAAAACATTTCATCTTCACCATAATTTAAAGAGGCTTTAACTTGGAAGACAGTGTAACACCTGCTAATAAAAAATCTGTGAAAGTGGTGAAGAAGGTAGATTTGTGCAAGGTTGATGAAGGAGATGTTGAAATTTTGCTCGGGCTGTTCCCCGTGGATTAATGAAAGAAGACTTGCTGGAATTGGAAAAATGAAGGTAGCAGGAAGAGGGCCCAGCAGTTGGCCTGGGCCTTCAGCACGTCAGCTAACAGTGAAGTGACCGGCATAGGCTTTTGACCGTAGTTCAGCAACGGTTGCTGTTTTTGAAGAGGGTGATCCAAATGTGGATTGCTGTTGCCTGGTGGCAAGGTGAAAGGTGAACAGTCAAGAAATCCTCAGTGAAGAAAAATGGGAGGAAAAATAAACCACATTAGATTCCTTCTTTAGCAGAAGTCTTTGAAGGAATCAGATCAGGCTCCACCGTAGTGTAGAGAGGGAGGTAGCTTGTCCTAACTTGATACTCTTCATTCTCTCATTTGTGTTCTTGGAAGTTGATAATGGTAACTTCTTAATTATTTTCAGGCAGTTTACCATATTAGTTAATGAACTATTGTTAACTCTGCATTTATGTGTATATTATGTATTATACGTTGTTATATTTTAAAATTACATGATTAATAAATTACTGTTATAGGATTAGTAATTTTATTAATTATTACACTTTTTAGAATTTTAATTAATTTACATAATTATAAATTAAGGTATTAATGTATTGTTTTCTATTAATAAGCCTTATTAATATCTGTTATAAAAATAATCTATGTTGCTTGTACTCTGAGAATGCATCCTTCCTCTACTTTATATATATGAGACAATTAGACTTGAATTATGTTAGTTTTAAATTATTCAGGATTTTCAGGAATATCCCTCGTATTAAATGAGACTGTCTTATATATGGTTTCCCTATATGGAGTACTTCTATAATTTACCAGTCGTTTAAACTGTGTTACAGAATAGCTCTGATTAATATTTTCAGTTTAGTCTATAAAAAGTATAATGATCAATAATGTAGTACTCTTAGGGTTTTTTAAAAAACTGACTGTTTTAGAATCTTTCGTTTCTCTAGGACTTTAGTGTGAATCTCTTTCAAGTTATTTAAATTGTCTTAAATTTTGGGGGAAGGTGAGATACAGGAAAATACAAAGAAGAAAATCAACTGCAAAAGTCAGCAAACTTTTCCTATAAAGGTCTAGATAGTAAGTATTTTAGACTTTGCAGGCCATATGGTCTCTGTTGCACCTTCTCACCTCTACCATTGTAGCAAAGAAGTAGCCATAGACAATACGTAAAGAGTGAGTGGCTGTGTTCCAATAAAACTTTATTGACAAAAATACGTGGTGGGCTGAACCTGGCCCACGAGCCATACTTTGCCAGGTCCTGCTCTGCTGTATTCCCACTCTCCAGCATTAACCATTGCTAGATTTGGCTTATTTGTTCAGATTTTTTTTACCTCCTACCTTTTTTTTTTTAAAAAAAAAGTTTATCACTACCATTAGTCCCCCTTCACATAACTTGATGCAACTATTATTATGAGTTTGGTGTATGTCCTTTCAGACCTTTTTTTCTTTTGGTGGCGAAGATTCACCCTGAGCTGTCATCCGTTGCCAATCTTCCTCTCTTTTTCCTTGAGGAAGATTAGCCCTGAACTAACATCTGTGCCAGTCTTCCTCTATTTTACATATGGAACACCTCCACAGCATGGCTGATGGGTGGAGTAGGTCCATGCCTGGGATCTGAACCTGCAAATCCAGGTCGCCAAAGCAGAGCGCACGAAACTTTAACCACTTGGCCACCGGGCTGGCCCCTCAGATCATTTTTAATCCTTCACATTCGTATATACAAGTCCATGGAAAATATTTAATACTGTTTCAACAAATATCTATATGATTCTTACTAGGCTTGGTGGTACATTCCTATTGACTGCTGTATGGTATTATATTTTATGCAAGTACCGCATTTTATTTATCCATTGTCCAATTGATGAACATTAGGTTACTTCCAGTTTCTCACTATTAAAAATCTCTGCTACTGTGAACATCCTTGTGTATGTCTCCTTGTTCACGTGGCAGGTGTGTGTCTAGTGTAGATAAGGAAGAGTGGAATTTTTGAGTCAAAGATAATTTGCATTTTTGGTTTTTAAATTCCTTACAGAGTGGCTGTTCCCGTTTTTATTCCCCTCAGTAGTTTATGATTGTGTTCATTTCCCACAGCCTCACTATCATTTAAGGTTGTCAGATTGAAACATTTTTGCCAATCCGTTTAGTAATATCTTATTGTTGTCTTACTTTGCATGTCACTGATTACTAGTGAGTTTGCTTATATTTCTATGTTTCTGAACATTTGAATTTTCTTTTCTTTGAATTTCCTGTTTTTAATTTTTCCCCAGTTTTGTGTTGAATTGTCTTTTATTGATTTTTAGGATTTCTTTGTATAGTCTGGATTTGGCCCCCTTTCTATTCATCATTTTCATCAATGCAAAAGCATGCAGTAATACTCCTTATCTGAAACAAATCCTTCTTTGTTTCAGATGAGGCCACTGTCCTGTTTCTCTGCTCTCCATTTTGGAAAAACAACTCTCGGGGTGGCCTCTACCTGCTGCCTCCATTTTCTGATCTGTTATCTTTCCTTACCTCACTCTAGTAACCACTTTCATCTGCACACTCCACTGACACTCTCTTGTCTTAGGTTGCCGTTCGTCTTTATTTTGCCAAATTCAACGGTCAATTTTCAGTTCTCATTCTGCTCATCCTTTCTGGAACATTCGACACACAGTTGATCTCACCTTCCTTCTTGAAATATCTTCTTCAACCGCCAGGTCATCGTACTTGTCCCGTTTCTCAATCTACATTCCTTCCTAGGGGACTCACAGCCCTGTGGTTTTAAAGACCACCTAGATGGTGGCTCATATTCAGATTTCCGTCTCTTGCCCTGACGTCTGGGCTCCAGATTCATATATCCAACTGCCTGCTTGACATTTACACATGGATAATTAACAGCCATCTCAATTAATCTGTCTAAAACAGGACTCTCTGATTTTCCCTAGATTTCCTCTCCAGGGTTCCTTACTTCTTACTACTCCTTTTGCTGCCTCCTTGGTCTGAGCCCGCCATCATCCTTCTGGATTATTGCACTGACGTCCTGCCTATCTTCCTGCTTCCATTCTTGCCCTTTGCAGGTTTTCCCTCCACATTGTTGCCGGAACGATCGTAAAACACAGATCAGATTGTGTCACTCCACTGCTTAAAAAGCTCCAGTGAAATTCTGATAAAATAAGAATAAAGGGGAAGAGCTAGTTTCTAAAATTATAGGAAAACTACAAATAAAACTATATAGTTAAAACAACTGATACTGAAGCTGTGAATAGATAGACAACTCAATAGAAAAGAAGTCCAGAAATAGACCTACATATATATATGGGAATTTAGAGATAATAAAGATGGCATTTCAGATCAGTAGGAGAAATCTAGATTGTTCAATAAAAAGTGTTGTGACAACTGAGTAGACATTTGGAAGAAAATACAGTTGGATTTCTACCTCACAAGTTAAACGAAAATGAAGTCCTGTGGAGAAGAGATTTAAATGTAAAAAAATGATAAAAGTACTAGGAAAAAATATAGGAAAGAATTTTAACACAGAAGTGGGGAAAATCTTTCTAAATATGTCACAAAACCCAGAGGCCGTAAGAGATTTTTTAGGGAGATTCGAGTACATTTCATAGGCAAAAGACAAATGAAAAGATTGCAATTCGTGTCATAAAAGGCTAGGTTGGGGCCGGCCCTGTGACTGAGTGGTTAAGTTGCACACTCTGCTTCTGCAGCTCAGGGTTTCACCAGTTCAGATCCTGGGTGTGGACCTAGCACAGCTCATCAAGCCATGCTGTGGTGTCCCACATAGCAAAACTAGAAGGACCTACAACTAGAATATACAACTATGTACTTTGGGGGCTTTGGGGAGAAGAAGAAGAAGAAGAAGAAGAAAAAAAGAGTGGCAACAGATGTTAGCTCAGGGCCAATCTTTAATTAAAAAAAAAAAGCTAGTTTTTTTCATATGTAAAGAGCCTTTATAAATCAATAAAAAGACCCAACACCCATTAGGAAAATGGGCAAAAGTATGATTTATCAGTTTACAGACTAGGAAATAAAAATAGTTCTTAAACATATGCAAAGATATTCAACTTCAAAATTAGAGAAATGCCAGTTAGAACTACAGTTCTATCAGATTGGCAAAGATAAAAATGGATAACACTATAAAGGCGTTTTTACATATTGCCAGAAGCAGTTTGTGAAACTGCTACAGAGGGCAATTTAGGAAAACCTGTTAAAATTTAAAATGTAAATACCGTTTTACCCAGGAACTTCATTTTTAGGAATTTATCCTTCAGATATATTTCGCACATTTATGAAATGAAGTATGTACAAAGATAATAATTACAGCACTGTTTGTAGTGGCAAAAGCTTGGAAACAACCTAATTGTTTCCTCAGTGGTCAGGGCCACTGTGAGTTCATCCTGAGTTATTGTGCGAATTAGGAAAAAATAGCCCTGTGTGGGTAGAGCCTGAACTGCACCCACCCCCTCTCGAATCCCGCACCTAGTCACATGGCCTGGCACGTGGAGTCCCTTGCACAAACATACACAGTGGTCCTGTTGGGACTGTGGTTAAATTCAATATACTGTATCCATACAGTGGAATACCATGCATTCGAAAGAATGTGGCAGCTCTGTATGTACAGATAGAGCAGAATCTCGTATATAATAAGTGAAAAAAGACACAAAACTGTATAGCTTACTGTCATTTGTATTTTGAACACAAACGCACACACAAAACACAAGCCTGATCATATATAGAGAATATCTCTGGAAGGCACCAATAAATAGATAATACTGGTTGCCTCTGCGAACTGGACGACGGGGGGAGAATTTTGAGAGAAGTTATTTTTCATTGTTTACTATTTCCATTTTTGGATTTTATGTCACATGTTACATCACCCATTCAAAAATTATGCATAGTTTTTTTTTAAAAGATAAAGGAAAACAGGGCAAAGGATATGAATAGACAATTCACAGAAGAGGAACTATAAAGAATGCTGAAACATAAAAAATACCTACCCACACTACTGTTCGAGAATTTTTCACTTATCGAGAAATAGCAAAAAGTTTGATAGTACTGTGTTGACTAGAGTGTTGGGAAACAGGCTCACGTACGTTCCTGAAGCTCATATAATTGGCTGTATCTTCTGTGGAAAGCAATTTGGCAGTACTATCATCATTAAAATCTGTAATATACAGATATTAACATCTGTAAAAAGTATGATTTTAATATCTGTAATATACAGATTCTAATATATTTTTGTCCCACCAAACAGCACTGGCAGACCTTCTTCTATACATAAACTAGCGCTTGCAGAGTTTATGTGTAAGGATATTTATTGTAGCGTGGTTTATGATAGCAAAAGGTTTGTAACATTTAAAAATTCAGCAGCAGAGGCTCTTCAATCTACCTATGGTACATTCAGTGTATAAAGCTGTTACTAGGCAGCTTTATTCAAAGTTATGTAAATCTACTCCAAGATAGCTTGCTAAGTGACAATGCAAGGTGCCGAACTTTGCTAATAACACGCTACCGTTTGTAGGCAGAAGCAACTTATTTAATTACCTGGACCGTCCCTAGAAGGATGTATAAGAAGCTGGGGACAGTTTTCATGTTCAAGGTTGAGTCTGGCTAGATGGCACGCAGGTGTGGAAAACTTACTTTTCATGTATACTCTTTCATACCTTTTGAGTTATTACATAATTCAAAATTATTGCATCTATTACCTATTTAAAAGGTAAATTTAAATATAGCCTCCAGTGGCTTTCCATCACACGTAACATACAATCCTGATTTTTTGTCGTTTATTTTAGCTCAGGCCTTCAGATGCTGTATCATTTGGCTTCTGCCTCCCTCTCCAAACATATTCTAGCCCCTGTTTCCTTAATTTCAGCCTTGTTCTCATTGATGTTCCTAAAGCCTGCTCAGCTCTCTCCCACTTCAGGCCTTTTGTACCTACAGTCCGTCTGCCTGGAATCCTCTGACCTCCGGCATCTGGTTGCTTCTTTGTTTGAATATTCAGAAGGCCTCTGCTCAAATGTTGACTCCACACTTACCCTCCTCCACGCCATAACTCTGCACTCCCTCACCCCACTTTATTCTTTTACAGTACTTAGCACTACCTGGAAGCAGACATTATCTCTTAGTTTTACTTGTTTATCTTCTGTGTTTCCCTCTAGAACGTAAGGCCCATAAGAACAGGATTTTGTCTTGTTCTCTGCTGATCCCCAGGGTTTAGAATAGTGCCTGGCTTGTAGTCAACATTCAGTAAATATTTATTGAATGAATAAACATGTTTTAAATATGTTTTCCTCTCTGTTGCTTATCCTTCAACTTCATTTTATAAAGACCTTCGTTTGCAAAAAAATTTGAGGTAGTCCAATGTATCAGTCTTTTTTACTTTGTTTTTAACTCTTAACTCTTCTGTTTTATTTAAGAATACTTTCTCCTTATTATGGTCGTTTCAAAGTTCTCCTCTTACTTTAAAGTTTTATTGTTCATGTTGAGATCTTCATGTTTATATTCATGTTGAGATCTTTAATGAATATGGAATATATTTTTCCGTATGGCCTGGGTTGGATCTAATTTTTCTGAATAACCAATTGTCCTAATCAGCAAAGATTGTTTTCATTGTCCTTACTATAGTCAACTATTTTTAAAAGTCAATAAATGGAAGGATACTGATTAAAAGAATTAGGAGCTAGTGTATGTTTCCCAAAGTGACTTCTTTGTTGCAATCACTGTTTTAGAGGAATTATATTTGTCTTGATATAGGCCATCTTTCAATTGATAGCAATTATTGTCAGTGGTAAGGTACTAAAAAAATCTCTCTTTGTTTTCTGAATTTGTTTTTAACTAGGGAAGTACACAGACTGATGCCCTGAAACTTCTATCTTCCCAGTCTTCCATGCTTTTAAAGAACAAAGCATTGATGTGCAAGCCCGTCACACAGACCAAGGCCACTTCTTGCAAACCACATACACAACACAAGAAGTGTCAGACAGGTATGTATCTTTGTACTTTCCACATGTAGAAAGCTTGTCTTCTGTTTTGTTTGTGTTTTTTTAAGAAAGGAAAAGAAAGTCTTTGACAGTTTCTTAAAGGTGAAAACATTAATTCTTGGATCACATACGTTGAACATCTAATTTATTCCTTTTATAATTATTGTCATTAACACTAATAACTGCTAAATTGAATCCATATGCACACAAAGCCTCGTGCAGAGTGGACAGACATCTCCTATATGTGTGCACTGCTCTTTTCAACCACACAGACAAGCTCTTATAGTTACTAAGATAGACATTTATTTAAAAGCATTAGTGATTTAATATTAGTTCTTTTTTTAAAACACTGCGAGTTGATTTGTCCGTTACTAAAAGTGTAACTATATGTCTGAGGTGTTGGTGATCAGGAAAATTATTTAAATATACTTGAAAAGGTTGTAAACTCTTGCCCCAATCCATGTTAATGTCTTTTAATCCCACTACCCTTATAGTTTCAATATCATTCATAGCCTATTCTGCCCAAAGCATTTTTTGATTTTTGTTTTTAATAATTTTACTCCACAGAATATAATGTATTAAAAAGTTTAGTCTGTCAACAAGTAATCATGAGGTTTTTTTTTTAAAGATTTTATTTTTTCCTTTTTCTCCCCAAAGCCCCCCAGTACATAGTTGTATATTTTAGTTGTGAGTCCTTCTAGTTGTGGCATGTGGGACGCTGCCTCAGCGTGGCTTGATGAGCAGTGCCATGTCCGCACCCAGGATTCGAACCAACGAAACACTGGGGCGCCTGCAGCGGAGCTCACGAACTTAACCACTCGGCCACAGGGCCAGCCCCTAATCATGAGTTTTTATGTAGAGTGCCTTTCTTTTGGTAGGAGTCCAGGAGAATCTTGGTTTTCTTCCTCAATAAATTTGATTGTTTTATATTCCTGTTAAAACGACACACTCTTTGTGTCCCTGAATTTATATTATATACACATTCACATGTGGAAGGTAGTAAAGGATCTGTGGACATCCATATGTGTGGATTAGTGTGTACCTAGACATTTTTATGAATTTCTGGATTAAATATTGGATTGTTACTCTGGTAAGCCATTTCATTTGACATTGCGTCAGAAACATCATTCCATGTCAATATACGTTTAAGTACACATTGAGATTCTTGATGGATGCGTAGATTCTAGTGTATGAAGCTTCTCTATCCCCCTAGGACTGGATATTTAGATTGCTTCTGGTGTTTTAATATTATAAACAATGTTGAGTTAAACTGTGTAAGTGGATCTTCGTCTGCCTGTCTAATTACGTCCTTAGGATAAATCCTAAGTAGTGGAATTAGATTCAGAAGCTATCAGAGACTTGTAAGGCTTTTGATACATGTTGCAAAATTGCCCTCCTGAAAGATTACATCAATTTATGCTCCACCTAGCAGTGTTTGAGAGCATCTGTTTCTCTGCACCCTCACTCACACTGATTATTAAAACTAATAATGAACCCTTATCTTTTTTCCCCAATTTAATTTGGAAAAATTTCGGAACTCAGAAAGATTGAAAATACAGCGCAATGAATACCAGTCTACCCTTCATCTAGGTTAGCCAAATGTTAACTTTTTGCAGCATTTGTTTTCTCTTTTTTTCCTGAACTTTTTTAAAGTACAGTAATTTATTCTTAATTTGATGTATTCTGTGGACTTCAGCCCTAATTCCATTAACCTATTGAACATATAGCATTGTTAGTTCATGTACCACAGCGTACAGTTTCACTTCAGTCAGTGGCCAAGCTTTGGGCAAAGGAGAAATTCAGTTTTTAATGGCATCATGGAAATGTTATGGCTTATGTTTAAGTTTTAATTAGTGTATTCTTTTGAGAAATATGCATAGTAAAAAGAATACAAATTTTAAACGTGTGAGGAAAAATGGAAAGAACATTGCTTATTTGTTCTTGGAAATAACGGCAATTCAAATATTTCATTCAGATTTACCTATACCAAATGAGAAAAATGACACAGAACTTGATTCTCCACCTGCCAAGAAAAAAAGAATAGGTTTTTTCCAGACTTGTGATGTGGAATATTTAAAAGTTGGTTTTATTATCTGTCCGGGATCCAAAGAAAGTTTGCCAAGGCCACAGTGTGTCATTTGTGGAGAAATCTTATCCACTGAAAACATGAAGCCAGCAAATCTTTCTCATCATTTGAAGACAAAACATTCAGAATTAGAAAACAAACCAGTAGATTTTTTTGAGCAAAAATCTCTTGAAATGGCATGTCGAAACAGTTCTTTAAAAAAGTGTTTACTAGTTGAAAAGTCACTTGTGAAAGCTTCTTATTTAATTGCTCTCCAAGTTGCTGCCAGCAAGAAGCCATTTTCCATCGCTGAAGAATTAATTAAACCGTATTTAGTAGAAACGTGTTCAGAGGTTTTGGGTTCCAGTGCAGGAGACAAAATGAAAACCATTCCTCTTTCTAATAATACGATCGGACACAGGATCGATGAACTGTCTGCAGACATTGAAGATCAGCTGATTCAAAAAGTCAGAGACTCCAAGTGGTTTGCCCTGCAGATAGATGAGTCTTCAGAAATCTCCAGTATCACCCTTCTTTTGTGCTATATTCGTTTCATTGACTATGATTGTAGTGATATAAAAGAAGAATTATTATGTTGCCTTGAGATGCCGTCTCAAATAACTGGTTTTGAAATATTTGAACTAATAAATAACTATATTGATAGTAAATCTCTGAGTTGGAAACACTGTGTGGGTCTCTGTACAGATGGGGCTGCAAGCATGACTGGCAGGTGTTCTGGTTTAAGGGCAAAGGTTCAAGAAGTTGCCACGAATACAGTGGCATTTACACATTGTTTTATTCACCGCGAACATTTAGCAGCAGAAAAGTTGTCTCCATGTTTACATGAAATTCTTTTGCAGTCAGCACAAATTTTAAGTTTCATAAAGAGCAATGCGTTGAATTCACGAATGTTAACAATTTTGTGCGAAGAGATGGGACCTGAGCATGTGAATTTACCACTTCCTGCCGAAGTACGCTGGATATCTAGAGGGAGAATTTTAACAAGATTATTTGAATTACGACATGAAATTGAAATCTTTTTAAACCAAAAGCATTCAGATTTGGCCAGGTATTTTCTTGATGAGGAATGGGTTGCAAAGCTGGCCTATTTGTCAGATATTTTTTCACTTATAAATGAACTAAATTTAAGTCTCCAAGGAACTATGACTACCCTCTTCAATTTGTATAATAAAATTGATGTATTTAAGGAAAAGTTAAAAATGTGGTTGAAGCGCACACAAGAGAATGATTATGACATGTTCCCTTCATTTTCTGAATTCTCAAACTCATCAGGCTTAAACATGAGAAGTATTGCAAGCATTATTTTTAAGCACCTGGAAGGTCTTTCTCAAATGTTCAATGACTGTTACCCACCGGAAGAAGACTTGCGTTCAGGAAATTCGTGGATACTTAATCCTTTTGTGAATCACCAAAATAGTAATCTCACGGACTTCGAAGAAGAAAAACTAGCACAGTTATCTTCAGATTTGGGATCACAATCAGTATTTAAATCAATGTCTGTAACTCAGTTTTGGATCAATGCAAAGACAAGTTACCCAGAACTCCATGAAAAGTCAATGAAATTTTTATTGCCTTTTTCAACTATTTATTTATGCGATGCGACATTTTCAGCTTTGACTGAGTCAAAGCAGAGAAACCTGTTAGTTTCTGGCCCTGCCGTAAGACTTGCAGTCACATCTTTAATTCCAAGGATAGAAAAACTAGTAAAGGAGAAAGAATAGTAACATGCATATTGCTTATTATCAAAGTCTATAATTTTGTGTTAAATTTTGAATGAGATAAGTATCCTAAAATATAACTTCCTAATGTGGATATGTGTTTTCAGTGATTAAATAAGTGTTTTAATAACTTTTCTCTTTTTATTGAGGAATTTAATAATTCTGCATTTGTAATTTTAATCATCCTGACGGTAGAGAGTTTCACTATTTTACTGATTGATCGAATAATCTGAATTAGTGACAAAGACGTAGATGACGAAAGAGCCCAGTTTATAATTCATAGCACACCTGGATGTTGAAACCGTGTGGTCTTCAGAAGCACATGATAGGACATTCCAGTCTTCAGCCAGCCAGCCACCTACCCCAGCAGGTTGCGAGTAGGTAGAAAACAAAGACCTAAGCTGCTTGACTAACAGGAAATGGAAGCAGCAGGAGCATTTGAGACCCCTGTTAGGGGCCTTTGTGGCCCACTGGACCAGGGCTTGGCAAACCTTTTTCATAAAGCGCCACATAGTGAATATTTTAGGCTTTGCAGGCCATACAGTGGCAGCTGCTCACTTCTGCGGTTGCAGCCCGAAAGCAACCATAGATAGCACACACACAAATGAGTGTGGCTGTTTCAATAAAAGTTTATATGTCAGTGCTGAAATAGGAACTTCATATAATTTTCATGTGTCATGAAAGCTGCCTTTAAAATTATTTTATCACTGAAAAATGTAAACAAACATCGTTAGCCAGGAGAGGAGGAGGGAGTGAAAAACCCAGACAGCTCATCACGTTTGGCCCCATTGTTTGCCCATCCAGGTCTCAACAGATTTCCAGGGAAGAGCTCATGGGCCGGGCTGGCCTGTTGGGTTTTGTCCAGTGAAAACCTCTCTTCCCCCCGGCTGCAGGTATCTGACTTGTCAAACACCTGTCACGGTTTGATTGCAGCTGAGAGAAATTGCAAAGATAGCAAGGAACAAGAAGCGATTTTATAATTACTAGTTAGTGATTTACTACTAATAATTTCATTACTTGAGTTATTTACAAATAACTTTTTGAGCTCTTAGTGTGCCAGGCCTGTTACAGACTCGGGAGGACTCACAGGGCGTTATCCCCACTGCCCGAGGCCAGCCAGGTTGGGTGACAGCTCGGATCGCAAAGCTAGTGTGGCAGGAGGAAGCCCCGGTCTTTCAACCGTCACAGAGCTCTCTGCGAGCCGCGGCCCGGTCCCCACATTGGCCTCCACTCTGTCGGTACTGGCTGGGAGACAGAGACTATCCCCGAATCAGAGGGGCCCGGTTAGAGTCAGTGGGCCTCAGTGTCCCCATCCTTGAGATGGGGACGCCCCGCCCCAAGGCCGGCTCCTCCCGTAACCGGGACAGGAGGGAGGCCACAGCCCCGGAAGGCGCGTCCGGTCCGGGGTGGGGGGGGGGCGGGGGGGGGCGGGAGCCACGGCGGCCTGGCGGGCTTGCCGGGGGGCCTGGCCCGGGGTGGCCGAGCCCGCGTCCGGAGGGCCCGCGCGGCCATGGCGCTCCCGCTCGCCGCGCTGCGCGTCCTGCTGGGCGGTTTCTTCGCGCTCACGGGCGCCGCCAAGCTCTCGGAGCAGCTCTCGCCTCCCACGTCGGAGCGGATGGTGAGCGGCTCGGGCGGGGCGGGAGCTGCGGCCCCGGCCTTCCCCCGGCACCCCCGCCTGTCCCCGCCCGCGCCCCGCCGAGCCGCCGGCCTCCGGCGAGCCGGCGCCAGAGCGGGGGGCGAGCACCTGGACCTCGATCAGACGTGGGCCCTTCCTGGGGAGCTCCTGCGAGCTCTCCGGAGCTCCCACAGACGGCGGGGCACCGGCATGGCCCCCTCCAGCGAGCACTGGTGGCCCGGGCACATCTAGAGCCGGAGTGGGAATGCCCGGGACCCTGGGAGAGGAGGAGGGAATGGAAAAGGGACCAAGCTCCCACTGCCCCCTTCCTCCCCTTTGTTTGCTGAGTTCTTGGGGGTTATTGGTTCTTGGAGCAAGGGGTTATCAATTTCCCCTTGGCAGAGTAGGAGACCCACCGTGAAGGTCAGCAGCAGGACCCAGACTAGACAGTCTCCTAACTTGAAGTCCAGAGGGCCCTTCCATGGAGCCTGAGAGCGAGGCCTGCAAGTTGCCCTTTGGCCTCTTGTCTAGTTCCAGACTCTCAGGAAAGCTTTCATGTCCTTAGGCCCACCAATCCCCCCAGCCCTGAATAAGCCAGACCTGAAAGCCCCTGCCAGCCTCCCTCTCCCAGCCTTGGATTCTCCCCGGCCCCTTCCTTCCTGGTTTAGGGTGCTGTTGTGTGGGGAAGTACATCCGCACAGCCAGGCCTTTAGAGCTGCTTCCTTGGGCTGCTGAGTAAGGGGCCTAGATCTGAGATGGGGGAGCAGGTAAGGGTAGCCAACCTGAGGGCAGGGGTGAAGTTGTCACGTGGCCCAGGACAGAGCCTGACTGAGCAAGCTGAGTCACTTTGAGGCCCCTCAACTCCACTCGTGTCTCCTGCAGTGGGATCCAGGACCCCGCATATGATATTCAGAGTGGAATCTGTTTAATGAGCAACAGTCTGCCCTTCCATCCTCTCCCCTACCTCGAAATATCCCCTGCCTCGAGATATCCCCTGCCTGGTAGCCTGAAGAGAAAGCAGGCCAGGCAGAAAGAGAAGCTGTGGCGTTTGTAAGGCCTCAGCACTAGCTGAGGAGGCCCGAGCCTAACTTCCTTTTCCTGGAGTTTGGGGCTGAGTTGTAATCTGGTGAGAAATCAGTCCATCTCTGCACCACCGTCCAGCCCTTCTCCTGGGGATGTGAAGCCTGTTTCCTGATTCCAAAGCTCAGCCCTGCAAGGAGGCCGTGTCCTCTCCAGGCTGCCCTCTGCCCTGGACCTGACCTAAAGTGGAAGCTCCTTTGTTGGGGGAGCTGGGGACACAGGCACAGAAGCCCCTGCGGAGCGCCTGGGCAGTGGATCCTCGGGGAACGTGGCTGACAGGTGCTCCCTGCTGCCCCTAGAAAGCCCTGTTCGTGCAGTTTGCTGAGGTCTTCCCACTGAAGGTGTTCTGCTACCAGCCAGATCCCGAGAGCTACCAGGTGGCTGTGGGCTGGCTGGAACTGCTGGCTGGGTTGCTGCTGGTCCTGGGCCCACCAGTGCTGCAAGACGTCAGTAACTTGCTTTTGACCCTGCTCATGATGGGTAAGGGGGGCGCAAGTGGGCTGGGGAAACGGGGACTTCTTGCGGGGTGGGGAGGGTGTGTGTGTGCTAGAAAGATCTGGCTGTTCCCTTTTCTTTTTCTCTGGAACCAGGAGCACTCCCTGCTCTACTGCAGTTTCCATGGTCTTCAGACTAGGACAGGTGCTTTTTAAGCTTAATATACTATAACGCTCTTCTGTGTCAAATATACCTTCTACCTCATCAATTCAAGTGACTGCATGGTATTCCACCATAAAGATGTATTGTAACCTAAAAGCCCCTACCCCTCTCTCCTCACCCCTACCCCTGAGATGAGGGCATGGCGTAGCAGCTGCCACTGGACTTACGTGTCTGGCAGGTGGGAACAGCGAGCAGGGCAGCTGGGCCCCCTGAACAGAAAGGCAGAGAGTTTCCGTGTGCCAGGCGGTCCTAGCAGGCCCCCTCATGACAGCTCTGCCCACAGCCACTGCTGATGTACGAAGACAGCTGCTGCTTCAAAGGCCAGCCCTCTGCAGGCTCTTCGGTATCCCCTGGCCTTGTCTCACCATTGCTGCCACCACCTCCCTCCCTCCCCCAGGCTTGCTTTCCATCTCTGGAGCTTCCCCCGTTTTCAGATCTTTCCCACACCTCCACCACCAACCCCCGGGCCTCCTTGCCTCCAGTGGGATTAAGAAAGGAGAAGGATCAGTGAGAATTTGTTCCAAAATGCCCATCTATCCACCTCCCTGCCCTATTTAGCTTGATTCTCCCTGTTTCTTTCTTGCCTCTGAAAAGGGGCTACATTAGTTCAAGAAGCTTCTGATTCCTGGTTCTGCTCTCTCTGCCAGAGAGATGAGCACAGCCAGTTTAGGGTGTGTGTGTGGGGGTGTTTCATGGGGGGGCTTGTGCTGGAGTGGGTCGTCCTGGGCTGGAGAGCCCCAAGTTGCTGGACCTCCTGGATCCCCAGGGACCTCACTTTCCATTCTAGGGGCTCTCTTCACTTTGGTATCTCTGAAAGAGTCACTGAACACCTGCATTCCGGCCATCGTCTGCCTGGGGCTCCTGCTGCTGCTGGATATCTGCCAAGCCTTGGTCCAAACTAAGCAGGTGGTCAGAGCCACTAGGAAGACTCCAGGTGCATTCAAGGAACCCTGGGAGTAGAGTGTCTCTTGCCTCTTCGTGCCATGTCATGGTCCCAGCAGGAACATGGGGACACACAGAGTCTGCCACCTTATTACCAATATGTCCAGGGTAGGCCAGTGTAGAAACAGACAGCTTGTCTGCCTGGCCCTGCTTTTTCTCCTGGACATTTACTGCTCTTTTTTGAAGGGTATGTGTTATACATACTAGCATTCCTTATGTCATGTCAAAATAGAAAGTAAGCAGAAGAGAAATTTAAATCGCCCAAAATTTTAATGCCCTCAAATAACTACTTTCAGTTCCTTTGTATAATTGTACCTCTCAACTTTTTTCTGTGCCTTTATACAGGTATTTTTTAATGAAGATGAGACCACATGTACTACTTTATTACCTGCTTTTTAAACTTAATACACTGTGACACCATTCCGTGTCTATTTTATCTCATTGATGTTAGTGGCTGCATAGTATTCCATTGTAAGGATGTACTGTATTTATTCAGGCCCCCACTGAGGAACTTTGGATTATTCTCAATTTTTTGCTACTGTAAACCTCACAGTAATTCACCTTTGCAGAGTTACTTTCTTTCCCCAGAAGTGAGGGTGCTGGTTCAAAAGGCAGGCACATTTTTAAGGTTTTGATTACATACTTAAAATTTACACATTGGGTATGGCAGAGTATAAGTACCTGCTTCTGCCTGTGCCCTCCAAGCCACACGAGGTAGTCCCACCCATTCCTTTTTATCTTGCTGTGCACTTTAGATTTGCAGAGCTAACAGAGATGGCATTGAGTCATCCTTTTACAGGACCTGAAACTGCCAGCCTCTGGGTGACGGGGGGCACTCAGTGCAGTGCCTACATGGAGGCAGGGGACAGCCAGCTCCAAGGGATGCTGCATGTCAAAGCACTGTCGGGGGCCCGGGATGAATCCCAGAGGTCCTGGGGAGTCAGGAAGCGGGTGTGTGAGACAATTTTGGAGGGAAAATGACCATGTTAGGATACTTCCTATCACATCACCAACCATCTTCATCTCAGCGGGGGCCTTTTGGGAAGCGTTGTCCCTCCCATAAGGGAAAATAGTGAGGAAAAATAATTCATTTATTTATACAAATACTCAAGCCAGCAGCCTACAAGTTGCTTTGGGGGCAGGGACAGTGGCTTTTGGGAGCCCACAGGAGTGAAAGAGGTCTATGTATATGGCTCCATTTCATCCTCACTAGAGAATGGTAATTTCTGCTCTGACACGAGCTGGGAACCTCAGGCAAGTTGGCGCTCTTAGGTAGGTCTTTTCTTCTTGTGTCTGAAAGGACAGTGATGCAATCAGTCTACAGAACTATCACATATATCAGTACTTGTCTATGAGTACATATATGTACACGTATGTACGTAGTGGCATTCATATACTGCATATACAGAGCGTCAAAACAATAGGGAAACTATTTCTCTCGCATAAGAGGTCCAGAGATAACATAGCTTCAGTTTCAATGTTGGCTAATTTGGCTTTGTGATGACACCAAAGACTGACGTTCTTTCAACTTTCTCCTCTGCTGCCTTCAGTTTATTGGCTGCTGCCTCGGTTGCAAAATAGTTGCAGGAGTTCCAGACGGCACATTCGCACATAACATCCAAAGGTGGAAACAGAGAGGAAAGCTCTCCTAGAAGACCCCTAGATTTCTCTTCACGTCCCAGTGGCCAGAACTGTGTCACATTTCCATTCCTAGGCCAGTCACTGGTGAGGAGGATGGAATTCCCATGGTGGACTTACACGAGTTAAGATTTACCCACACCGGTCAACAAAGAAGGGAGGGGGTAGATAATGGTTTCAGCCACTTACTAGCTTATTTGCGAAATGTGGATAATAATGGTAAATACTTCATGGAGTTGCTGTGAGGATTTAGGGAGTTCAAGTGCTGACAGTAGTGCCTGGCACATAATATGTGCTCAGTAAATGCTGTTATTAAATAGCATTTGTTATTAAATAGCGGTTGGTTCTATAGATGAGAAAATGGATTCAGAAAGCTTAAGTGCCTACGTGTCAGACCTGAGACTAGAATTAAGGCCTGATTGACTCCAGAACCCACACTTTCCGCTGCCCCAGCTGCCAAAGTCGGAAGTGGGCAGACATGGCACCCCTGCTCCCTTCAGCTTGAGGGTAGATGGGATGATGGATCTGTCCGACGTGATAAAATCTGCCTTGCTTTCCAGAATTGCCCCTCTGCATGAAAAATTCGAAGCCCATGAAAATAGAGCCTGGAGCCCTAGGACCCTGGCCTCTTACCATCTCTACTCCTTCCAGGATGCCACAGACAGCCTGGACTTTGAGGAAAACCTCTCACAGCTGGCATTAGAGCGAGAGCTCCTGTTTACCAAGGCTTGGCCTGTAAGCTGATTAGCAGCTACAGGGCCCGCCATGCTTAGCTGTAGGCCCCGCCCAGCAGCTGCAGGAAAGGCAGGGTGCTGGAGGAGTGGGCTGGCCAGCTGTTGTGGAGGAGCAGTTGGGATTGACAGCAGCAGGAGTGTCGAGCTCCAGCAGTGCCGCCTCAGCCCAAGGAGAAGCCAGGCCTCCAGAAATGCGCCCTCCAAACCACAGCCTAAACCTCGGGCAGGGCAGCACAATGACAGTCAGCTGCCAGGCCTTCCTTTCACCCTTCTATTTTCCCTCCGTGTGCCCCTGGGCCCTGCAATGACACTCCCTTCCCTTGGGGCCCTGGCCACACCCCACAAACCCAGCTCACAGCTGTCACAGGTGGGCCCCAGCTCCTCCAGCTGTTGGGCCCATTCTTCTTGTGTGTCTTGGGATTAGTGGGTTGATGGGAGGGTCTGGGATGTGCAAGTGGGAGTGGATTCTGCTCTGGCTCAGCTCCTTAAAGCCAGGCCCCCAGGGCCCCAGAGAGAGCTGCAGCAGCCAGAACAGCAAAGAGGTAAGAGAGGACTGATCTGGTGAGGTGGCCGGGAGAGCTGCAGGGTGGGCACTTAGGGTCTAGAGCCATGCTGGACAGAGCTGAGAGGAGGAGAAGGGAATATGCTCACTCAGGGTCCCAGAGAGGACTGGAGCCTGAGTCAAAGGCGGAAGTGCAAAATCGGTATTGGAGGAACAGAGTTTTGGGACACCCTAGGAGTATGACTTATGTGCCCAGAGTAGGAACAGGCCATTCATTGGCTTGTTCACTTAGCCCCCTTGGGGAGAGAAGAGGACTACGCCCAGATGTCATTGTGTTGTTTTGTTTGCTTGGGGTGTCTGTCTCTAATGTGTGTGTGCCTGTGCGGGTCTACACATTTCGCTGTGTGCTGCCTGGAGGGGAAGGGAGCTAATGGTTATGAAGTATCTCCCCAGCGTCAGCCACAGTGCTCAGAGTTTTACTTATGTTTTCTCATAATCCTCCCAACAACCCTGTGAGGTAGGTATTTTAATCTCCATTTTACAGCAGAGAAGACAGGCTCAGTGAAGCTGAGTAATTTGCCCAAGGTCACATGGCAGATAAATGTCTGTATCCAGAATCTGCCTGACTCCCTGGCCTGTGCTCTTTCTGCTTTGCTGTCCAGAGTTTTGAATCAGACCCAGGACTTCTTTGTGGTCCAAAGGTGAGGACGAAGGAAACAGGTGGAAGGCCTGGGGGTTGTGAAGGCTTTTCAGCCCTGCCCAAAGTGTTCCAGGCAAGCCCCAGGAGAGGACCTTCACCAAGGCAAGGCCAAGGTCACCATGCAGGGGCCTGTCCTCTAGGTTACTGCATCCTGATCCTGTTCATTCGTGCCTTGCTCTCTCTCCCACTGGTCTGGATGGCACGTGGAGGAAGGAGGATGGGCTTTTTCCGGGAAGGACTCTATTCCAGCCTGGTTTCTCTACAACGCCTGCTGGCTCAGCCTTGCTTGGGCTTCCTGTACATGCCTGTGTCCCCACATAGCTGAACCACACGCCACCTGTGAGGGGCACCTCCACCCTCCCAGTCACTAAGGTTGGAAATTTCCAAGCCAGCTGGGACTCCTGTCTCTTCCTCATTTCCCACAGCTTGTCAGCAAGCCCATTCTACTTCAAAGAACGCTAGAGTCCCTCCCCTCTCCAGCCCCAGCGGGTGGGGGCCGAGCTCAGGACTTCCTTGCTTCTCGTGTCTCCTCCCAGCAAGGCCTGAGGAAGAGGGGACTGGTGGTGGGGAAGGTGTATGCAGGGCTGCTTCTGTGGCGAGGCTCCACAGTGACCTCTCTTCCTCTCCCTTGACCAAGGTCCGAGATGAACAGCAGTGTTGGGGACCTGGGTGTTGGTGGCTGCAGCCCCTGGGATGACCCTGCTCGCTTCATCGTGGTGCCCACGGCCTACGCCTTGGCGCTGGGCTTGGGGCTGCCCGCAAACGTGGCCGCGCTGGCAGTGTTCGTCCGCAGCGGCAGGCGCCTGGGCCAGGCCCTGCGTCTCTACCTGCTCAACCTGGCCCTGGCCGACGTGCTCTTCACGCTCACGCTGCCGCTGTGGCTCGCCTACTACCTGGGCCCGGCCCACTGGCCCTTCCCGGAGGCCGCGTGCCGCGCCGCCGGGGCTGCCTACTGCGCGGCCACCTACGCGGCCGTGGCCTTCGCGGCGCTCATCAGCGTGTGCCGCTGCGGCGCGGTGCGCGGGCCCCGGCCCGGGGTGGCCGCCCGCCTCTCGCTGCGCCGCCGGGGCCCCGCGCGCGCCGCCTGCGCCGCCGCCTGGCTGGCCGGCCTGACCTGCGCCGCGCCCTCGCTGGCCGCCCCTCGCGCGCTGCGCCCCGGCCCGGGCGGTGCCACCCGCTGCCTCGAGCACGGCGGGGCGCGCGCCGGCCTGGCCTACGCCCCCGTGGCCTTCTTCGCCGCCGCCTTCCTGCTGGTGCTCGCGGCCTACGTGAGCCTGGCGCGGGAGCTCTCGGCGCCCTCGGGCCCGGGCCCGGTCCCCGCCGGACCGCACCGGCGCGCCGCCAGGACCATGGTGCTGGGCCTCCTGCTCGTCTTCGCCCTCTGCCTGGCGCCCTACCACTTGCTGCTGGCGCCCTGGGTGGCCGGGCAGGACGGCGCCGCGGACGGCGACGGCGGCGGGTGCCGGGCCGCCTCCACGCTCGACGTCCTGCACACCCTCAGCCTGGCGCTGCTGAGCCTCAACAGCTGCCTGGACCCGCTCATCTACTGCTTCTCCGTGCGCAGCTTCCGCCAGGACTGCTGGGCGCTGGGCTGCCGCCCCGGGGCCGGGGGCCCCCGGCCGCACGCGGCCTCCTTGGCCTCCTCCTAGAGAGGCCCTGGCCTCCCCGCCCGCTTCACCTCTGCCACCCTCCCAGTGGCATCCTGGGTGGAGAAAGCTCTCCGGAAAGAAGATTCCGAATTCCGATCCTGACGCAACCATCTAGCCCAGTAACTGTAGCCATCCGGGCCATAAAAAGGGGATAGAACATTCTTCGTAACCCGAATGTTTCCTAGACTTTGCCAGCTTTTGGATACAAATTAGATGCCATTGTTTTTTAAATCTCTTGGGATAAAAACCAAAGTCCTTAAAATGGCGTACGAGGTCCTGCCTGATCTGGCTCCTGCTTCCCTCCCGGCCTCACCTTCTACCACCTCTGCCCCTTTCCGCGGTTCAGTCACCTGAGCCCCTGGAACAGACCGCTGTCCTACCCTTCAAGGCCATTTCACCTGACTTTGCCAGGAATGATGTCCCTCTCCTTTCCTAAGTTAATTCCCCTTCATTCTCACTTCCTCAAAAGTAACTCTTTATGGGGAAACCAGCAACACACCTACACAACTAGGTTAGATCTGATTGCTCCTGCATAGCTCTTTTCACGATTATCATCAAGCAGTTAATTGGGTAACCCATTGGTTTTTTCTTTCTGTCTTGCCAGAATGTATTTATGTTGATACATAAGAAAGGGCCATTTTTGTAGGTCCAAAAAGGCTGAATATTGGCAATTTTATTTCCATCCAATTCAACTTAATAAATTCTGCCTTTACCTTATTCACTGTTGTATCCTCTCGTGCCTCGCACCTAGTAAGACCTCAGTATATCAGATGAATGAATGAAACCTGAACATCATTAGCTTAGAATGCCCAAGGACTCACTCAGACACTCTGGGAGGTTTTCCTCAAGTGTTTCTGGGATTCTCCAGGCTTGCGTTGCCCGGATGTGTTCCTGACCCATTCCTGATGACTGCTTCCTTCTGCTGTTGCTGGATCCCTGCAGCTCTGCCATCACCTCCACTGTGCCGAGACTTAGTGGCAACCAAGCTGAAGATCCATCCTGTTATTAGCTGGGACGGAGATGAGCCAGACTTGCTGTTCTCCCCTTCGGTGCAGCTGGGACTCTGTCGCTGGGTGCAAATTGCTGCCAATGGCTCTGGCCGCCAGTGCTTTCGGTCCTTGTGCCTTGACGACACAGCAGTTACTTCAAGTGGAGACGGGAACCACTCTTCCTCCTTAGCCATGTTATTGGGGGCCCCACAGCAGGGCTGCTTGGGTCTCAAGGAGTTAGAGCTTATGAGTGAGAGCAGCATCT
Source organism: Equus asinus (assembly GCF_041296235.1). Classification (NCBI taxonomy): domain Eukaryota; kingdom Metazoa; phylum Chordata; class Mammalia; order Perissodactyla; family Equidae; genus Equus; species Equus asinus. The sequence goes on from NC_091794.1 coordinate 87,357,754, forward strand.
TTATGTCGCCACATCAGTGGGGTCAGGAAGGGTCCATCAATCAGCCACCATGTCTTACTGACCTTCAGGTCCTATTGCTGAATTTGCCTTCTAACAGTAAGTTTGGTAAATTCCTGCTTTTATTTTTGATGTTACCTTTCATTGCTCCCTTATTCCTTCTTTAAATTTTTTCTTTTACATTTTTACAAGTAATACATATTCACAAAAATAAATTCAAAGCAGTAGAGAAAAATGTAAAATAGAAAGTAAAGATCCCCCAGTGGTAACCACTGTTCATAGTTTCTTGTTGTGTGTATCTTTCCAGATGTTTTCTATTCCAGTGCAAATATATGAGTAGTCAATTTTCTTCAAAAATCCCCAAATGGGTTAGTATTACAAGGCTCTTCTGCACTTTTCTCACTTAGTATATCTTGTACATCTTTTTATATCGACGCATATGAATCTACCTCATTCTTTTTAATAGACTATGCTGTATTTATTTTACTAATTGGTCCTCTGTTGACGGACATTTGTTTCCATTGTCTTACTGTATAAACAACGATGCAATGGATGTGCTTGTCCGCAAATCCTTGCATACTTGTAAATCTGTAGAATAAATTCCTGGCAAGGAAATTGCTGTGTCAAGGAGTATATGTGTGCACTTAAATTGCTTAATTACATCACCAAATGGCCTCCAAAAATGCTGGACCAGTTACACACCCATCAACGGCATGTAACGGTCCCTGTTTTACCACATCCTAACCAAGGACTGGGTATTGTCACCTGCCTCCTTCTTGAATTTGGACTCCTGTCTGCATTCCAACTGTAAGCATGGTTAATGTGTTTTTTTCCTAGACAGCTTCTCAGCCTCCTGCATATCTGTTTGAAACCTGGTGAGGGTGGGAATGGGAAGAGAAAAGATATCACCTAAGACCTCACACCAGCCACACCTTAGCCTGTCTTGCTTGTTGGAGGAATTAAATGAAAGCCCAAATACACTCCAGTAGGTTCACGGTAATTGTTAGCTCTCTCCCCTTCCTTCGGGATTAGGCTGGCTCATTCTATGCAACGCTGACCAGCAACTCAGGCCAAGGCCAGGAGGCAGCCTGGGCCTACATCATGAATTCACTTGTTCTGGTGGAATGAATTGTTCAGCCCCGGGGGCCATGCAAGGCTGGATCTCTGAGGAATGATCTTGTGTCCACACTAGAACCAGCTGAATCTCCTGAGGCTGAATTTGCTTCTGTCCACATAAAAAATGGTTCCTCCTGGTTTTGTCCATTCCCGCGGTCTTGTACTATCTTGCTTTTGATGTGACTTTCCCCTTAGTAATCAGTTTCCTTTGGGAAATGTCTAACTTAGTCTTTCATGTCTGACCTGGGGAAAAGAATTTGAGAGTCGATTGCCTCTGTCTAGAGTTACAGTGTGTGAGAATCACCCCCCTCGCTCCCTGTGGGCTCAGGAGAGCTGGAACCTGGGGTGAGGTCCCAGAGGCAAAGAGCCTGAGGGATGAGAGAGATGCTTTGTACTGTCAAGCCTTTTGGATTCTTGGTCCCCTTACTTATTCCAAACCTTGAAGAATTTGCCCGAAGACTCACCCTCAATCCAGGACGAAGATTAGATACTTGACACCCCCTTTCTCCAGGATCCAAGGAAAACTCATTTGCCAAGTGTTTTCAGCAGCTGTAAATTAGTATACTCTAGACTTCCCCTCCCTCTTGCGGGGCCAGGAATGCCCAATCCCTGGCCCTACCCACCCAGGCCACACCTTGTGGCTGTGAGGTCCAAATGTGGTAAGGGGAAGCTACTTCCGGCCCAGAAAAAACAAAGCTCCTCTTCTCTCTCGGACCCCACTCTCTCCCTCAGCTCCATCGCTGTCCGGGTCTCTGGACCCCCCTCAACACCCTTCTGCCCTTGGCCGGGGCTGGTCCAGGTCCTTGGCTCTGCACACTCCTGCCTGGGCCCCTTGGCCAGCCCTGCATCCTCTGTGACCCTCCCTGCTCCTGCCTGTATCCTCCCGGCTAGCCCAGATTCCACCTGCTCCCTCAGGCTCTGTAGGAGAGCCTGTCAGACTTCAGCCTGCTTTCTCTCTCTGTCTTCAGGCCTCAAGGTGCTCTCTCGGCAGCTGTTTCTTTGCCTTGACGTCTGTTTCCTTCTCCTCTAGCTCTAGAAGGACGATAATGTTGTCCCCTCTGGGCCCTGCAGATGCCCCTGTGGCTGCAGCTATCCTTCACTGACCCTGAAACCGCCTCCTGGGACTACTACATGCCAGCCTCGGGCACTACGACTGCCTCCCCAGGACAATCACTTCTAGGGCTTTCCCAGGCCTGCCCTTTCCTGCCGTTGGTGTGGCACATGCCCACCACCTACCTCTGATGGAGATTGTCATAAATCATGGTTCCTCACCTCCCATTCTCAGTGAGCGCCAGTCCAGTTCTGAAATGTACTTGTGGTTGGGGTGCTGGGATCACACTGGCCCCCAAATTTGTGGGCAAGAGTATAAATGGAGGCCCACATACGATATATGTAGATATTTAAAAGTTATACATTAAGCAAACACGTTGTTAAATAAAATGGGTTCCATCCACCTACCTTGACCAATACACCTTTGTAATGACAGGGTAGAAAAATAAGAGTAAATCTTTGGTTTTCAGGACTGAAAGCAAATTATCAAACAGGACTGAATTCAATATTACATATGACGTTTAAACATCATATTTGGGTCAGGTATGATAAATTATTATCACAGAAAGTATACAGTATTTTAAGTTCATCATATAAATCACTATCATTCATAATATGATTTTTTTTACTATTTTTTCAAGCCATTTCTATACTCATACAGAAATTCTTAAGGTCTTTTTTCAAATTTTTCCATGATGGACAATTATTTTAAAATACAGAAAATACAACTTGTTGCTAAATTTGTTCAAAGCTCTCTTGAATCATGATTATATCTCAAAATAATGGCCAAAAAGTAATCTCTATAGAAATTAGTTTTGAGATTATTTGTCTGTGACTCTTATTCATTGTCGTGAAAACATTTTTCTTTCGTTGTTTTAATTGTCTTATATTTTATTGAAATCTCACTTTGATTGTATATTTCACATGCAGTGTTTTTCAATTTTGAAAAATCATTTTCTAATATGTATAGAAATTTCTTTTTAATTTTAAAAGTGAAATAGTTAAACTTAGCCAACTGTTTCTATGAGATTTTACTAACATTTTAAATAGCAAGCAATAGTGCAAATCAAGTAACTGTTGATAATATGTATTCAAAATTAATATTTTTTCACCAATGACCCTGGTTTGTTCCTTGAGAATTTTAGTTGTTTCAACTTTTCTAGTCCATATCATATCTTAAATAAATTAAATGTAATTGATTTAATGGCATTTAGTTGAGATTCCCATCGTGTCTGAGAGTAGTTCTGAAGTCAAATTTGACGTGTTTCATCAGCATATTTCATCTTTCCCATAGCCAGAATATATTGTGTATAATCTATGAATTACTCCAAAAAATCTCATTGCCATCAGCACAGTTGAAGCCATGTCTTTCAGTAACTCCAAACTATGTACAGTACATGGTCTGTACAAGAATATGCCTGGATTTTTGGCCCAACTTTTGCCGTGTATACCTTTCTTTGTTAATCATATTAGCACCATAACCATACATGTGTCTTTGGCAATCTTTTAAATCAACGCTGAAAATTGAAAGCTGTTTTTCAGTTCCTTATTCAAGTTAAACTTGTATTTTGGGGCTATGATTTGTGTAGGATGTAGCAACCTCACACTGCACTCTGGTTGCAATAACTAGAAAAAGCCAAATAAATTACAAAAATCATATTTTAAAGATGCTGGAGAGCTGTGGAAGCAACAATGACTAGAAGCATTGGAATTCAGCTGAGTATCCCTTCTGAGTTGAGTTAATGGTCACTGGATGTTTTCTTCCCTGGGAACCTTTGCTCAGTCTGTGCAAGAACTGAGTCTAGAACTTGACCCATGCAGAGAGCCTCTACTGGTAGAGAAAGGAACCAGTAAATCTTTTGGCAGTTTAATGGAGTTGTGGCGAAAAATTGGGGTCTGTAAAAACGCAGCTGGTTGTAACCTTAGGATGTTTTCCAAGTTCTGAGACTGAGTGTGAAAAGCTGGGAAGGGAGGCCGAGGGCTTCTAAAAGGCCAAGTGAAATGGCTCATAATCTTCAAATGCTTAGGATACAAAGTCCAGCTACAGCAATGAGGCCTGATGCAAAAATACAGCTGATATTTCCCTCAACAAATTGTCCAGATTTTGAAGCCGTGGGGGTAAAGAGGAGGGAAAAAGGAAAAAAGGCTAAAGTACCAAGTGCAGACCCTCCAAAGGGCAGAGGTGAATATTCTGCAGGTCTTTCAGGATTAGGGGCACAGAGAGCCACTAGACTCTCAGTCAAAAGCCCAGGAAAACCCAGTCTGAAAACAGGAATGAAGTGGGAGTGGACTGAATCAGACTAAAACTGCCGTCCAGCTCTGTCTCAGTTAACTCCTGATTGGACTGAAGTGACCAATCCCTCATCCCATTTGCCTAACAGAGGAAAGGTGGAACTCTCTCTGGTGGGAGATATCATGCAGAACCTCTAGATGTCTTTTCTATACAATGTCTGGCATATAATAAAAAGTCACTAGACATACAAAGAAGCAGGAAAATGTGACTGATCATCAAGAGGATGAATGGACAATAGAAATAGACCCATAACCTAGCCCTGCTCGTCAAGTCGTGCTGTGGCAGTGGCCCACATAATATAGAGGAAGATTGGCACAGGTGTTAGCTTAGCGACACTCTTCCTCAAGCAAAAAGAGGAATATTGGCAACAGATGCTAGCTTAGGGCCAATCTTCCTCAGACACACACAAAAAGAAATAGACCCAGAAATTATCCAGATGTTGGAGTAATAAGACAAGGACTTTAAATAATTATAATTAATTAAAATTATTAAAGAAAATGGAGGAAAATAGGGACAAAATGAATGGAAAAATAGATATTTTCAACAGAATTAGAATTCATGAAAAGAAATCAAATGATTGATTTCAGAACTATAGAGAAGGTAACACTGGCAGAATTTGGGATTCTTTTATAATAGAATAATAGTTAATAAACAGAATTCACACTTATATAATTTCACCCAGTCAAAAACCTATATGTGATGGGCCAGCCTGGTGGCGCAGTGGTTGAGTTTGCATGTTCTGCTTCAGCAGCCCAGTGTTTGCTGGTTCAGATCCCAGCTGCGGACATATGCACTGCTTGGCAAGCCATGCTGTGGCAGGCATCCCACGTATAAAGTAGAGGAGAATGGGCATGGATGTTAGCTCAGAACTAATCTTCCTTAAAAAAAAAAAAGATATTATTTAAAAAAACCCCTATATGTAAAAGTAAAATTAATTGGCCTCTTGCTGGAAGCAAATGTATCAATAAACACGAGTAATTAATGCTATATGGTAAATTTTTACCGTGGTAATTTTTCTGGGAAGAAAGAATCATTAGCATTTCAACACTGATGGAAGCAAAATAAGAAAAGTCTGTTATCAAGTACATTACTGGCCTCAGGCACTCAGGAAAATGAGTGGTCAAATAACCACCTAAGTTGCAGCCTGCCCGGGCTTCTGTCCTGGGGCATTAGAGGTAATCAGAGGTGGGGTATGTTACCCTGGAAAATTCAAAGAACAGGAGCAGTTTTCATAGGGAAAGGGTAAGCCATAGGAGCAAACTGTCTTTGTAAAAATATTAGCTGAGAAAAAATTATATATCAGTATGATTTGAAAGAAAATGCAAAGTCTTATATTCCAATTAGTTCAAATTATTTTGCTTGGATTGTTAATTTCTGGTTGGGAATTAAAGCAGTACAGAAACTTGGGATACAGAGGAGGAAAAAGCATGAGATCTGGAGTTAGAGAGACCTTGGATGACATCCCAGCTCCACCATGTTCCAGATATATGACCTTGGCAAAGTACTGTCCTTCCGCATGCCTCGTTTTACCCACCTGTAAACGATGAAACGGCATCCATAAGACGTCTCATACAATGCTTGGATGTATAAGGGGACCAATGGGTGGTGGTAATAATTCTTACAACTGTGATAGAATTGGTATTTGAAGATAAAATGCTCATTATTTTGAAGATTGTGTTTCTAATTTCGACTTCTTTGAGTAGACTTGCCTCTACCGTGCTGTAGGAATAAAACGCAACATAATGGGGTATAAAATGTGGCATCTAAGCACTGGTCACACACTCAGGCCAAACATTGAAGCAATATATCTATTTCTGAATATTGAAGAAAATCTGGATATGTAAAAATGAATTTACATTTATGTTTTTTTTAAAACAGAGAAGGTGGGATGTAACAATAAGAAGAAACTAGCAGCACAAATGTCAGAAGTGGAGATGTGTGAGATTTGTGCTATAATTTATCTTCTGCATTATGAATTTTGACTAAAACAAGAAGATGCACTGAAAAAATAGGTTCCTTTGGCTGATTCAGGGGAGTGGCCGTTCTGAAAAGGCTGCGGTTATTACAAGATGGGACAGGATTAAGCAAAGAGGGACAATAGCTTATATCCTCTGCTAAAAGAAGTGCTCACAGATTTCCACTGCAAATGGAACAGAGAATGTTGTTTGAAGGGAAAGGCCCTTCTAACACTGCCGCCCAACAATGAACTGTGATTGGCAATGACTGGTCAGAGCTGGGGCTTTCAGGTTGAGCCTATAGCTCATCTTTGTTTAAAACCCATAGGCATCACCATTTGCCAAGAAAACAAAAAATAAGCTTGAGTTTCTTTTATTTCCTTTTAAAAAAAAAGGAATCAAATGAACATTCTAGGACTGAAAAATACAATATCTGAAACTAGGAACTCATTGGATGGGTTTAACAGGAGATTGAACACAGATTATAAAATTAGCAGACCTCAAGAAAAGTCAATAGAAAATATCCAAATAGAGAATAAAGAATAAAATTTTTTTAAAAAACACAGAACTTAAAAGATATGAGATCAATCAAAACTCTGATATGCTTGTAATGGAGAACCAGAGGAGAGGAGAAAGAAGATGAGGGTAGAAGACATATTTGAAGAAATCAGAACCAAGAATTTTTCAAAATTTATGAAAGATATTCACTACAGATTCAAGAACTTCAGTGAACCCCAAGCAGGATAAGTAAAACAACCAACCAACCAAACCAAACCAATCATCCAAAGAAAAACCTTATAGGCATATCATAGTCAAAGAACTGAAATCCAACGATGGTAGAAAATCTTAAAATCATGCAGAAGAAAAGACACATTACAGTCATAGGGGCAATAATAAGATTAATATGTACTCTTCCAAAGAAAATATGAAAGCTATAAGACAATGGAATGACATCTTCAAAGAGTTGGGGGAAAAAAACTGACAACTTAGAAAAAAATCCTTCAGAAACAAAGGTGAGAGCCAGCCCTGATGGCCTAGTGGTTAAAGTTCGACGCTCATGGCTTCAGTGGCCTGGGTTCACTTCCCGGTCAGGGAACCACACCACCTGTCTGTCAGTTGCTATGTTGTGGCCGCAGCTCACAGCTAGGATATGCAATCATGTACTGGGGCTTTGGGGAGAGAAAAAAAAAAAGAGGAACACTGGCAATAGACGCTAGCTCAGAGTGAAGTTTTCCCCGCAAAACCACCCAACAAACAGAACACAAAGGTGAAATAAAGAAATTTTCAGACAAAGAAAAGCTGAGGACAGTCATCACTAGTATATCTACAATACCAGAAAAAATAATTTAAGGTAAACCATAAGTTGAGAATGCATATTGCAATCTCTAGGGTAAATACTGTAGGGATTATGAAAGAATATATAACAAAAAAGGCAATAGAGATAAAAAAATAAAAAATACACGATTACTTCAACAAAGGAACTCTAAAGAGCAAAGCAATAATGGGACAGAGAGAAAACAAATAGCAAGATGGTAGATTTAAACCAAACTGTATCAGTAATTACATTAAGTGTAAATGGACCAAACAATCAGATTAAGAAACAACATTGGTCTGATCAAACTAGAAACAAAAACCAATGATTTGCTTACTGTGAGATATACTTTATATAAAAGCATGCAGAATGGTTGAAAGTGAAAACATGGAAAGATACACTATATAAACGCTAACTTAGAAAGGTGGTGCAGCTAAATTAATAACAGAGTAGATTTTGAGTCAAGAAGTATTACTGGAGAAAAAAGGGACATTTCTTAATCATAAAAGAGTCAATTCAAAAATCATGTACAGCAAATCTAAATTTATATGCACCTAATCATACATCCTCAAAAATACGCAAAGAAAGGGCTAACAGGACTAAAAGGGGGAATAGACAAATCCACAATCAGATTGGAGATTTAGAATATTTCTCTCAGAAACTGATACAACACACAGACAAAAATTCATTAGGAATATGAAATGTTTGAATAACACAATTAATCAACTGTATCTAACTGATATTTATAAAACAGGATACTCAACATTATTTTCAAATGCACATGGAACATTAAACATATGATATGCCATAAAACAAGTCTCAGAAACCTTCAAAAGTTGACCTGGCCTGATTCTCTGACCAGAGTGAGATTATACTGCAAAGCAACAATAGAAAGATAAATAGAAAATCCTCCAAATATATAGATTTTAAGCAATTTATTCTTAAATAACCCATGACTCCAAGAAGAAATCACAATGTAAATGATAAAATATTTGAGCTGAATGATACAGCATTTTCATTATCATTCAGTTCCAAAAAATTTGGTTATACTTGTGAGAGTCAGCTAAAGCAATGCTTAGAGAGAAAAGTACAGCTTTAAATAAATATATTAGTAAAGAAGAAGCATTTAAAATCAGTGATATAAGCTTTCATCTCAGGAAGCTACAAAAAGAAGCACAAATTAAACCTAAGGAAAGAAGGGGAAAAGAATAAGGAATAAGAGCGGAAATCAATGAAATACAAAGCAGACTTTCAAAGGATAAAATCAACAAAGCCAAATGTTGGTTCTTTGTAAAGATTGATAAAATTGGTAAATGACTAGCATAATTGATAAAGAAAAATAAGGCAGAAAAATCAAATTATCAATATAACAATAAGTGGAAATAATTACAGCGAATATTAAAAAGATAATAAACCTGAAATGGGCAAATTCTTCAAAAGACATAATTCTGGTGCAAGAAACATAAAAAATTAGGATATTCTATATATAAAATAATATGAATCCATAATAAAACCTTCCCACAAAGAAAGTTCTAAGCCCAGATGGGTTCACTAGTAAATACCTCCAAAATTTAAGGAAGAACTAATACCATTAGTCAAAACCTCTTTCGGGGAATAAAAAAAGAGCAAATATTTCCCAACTCATTTTGTGAGGACATCATAACAATAGTATCTGATAAGGGCATTACCAGACAGGAAAATTACAGCGCAATATCTTTTGTGGACATAGATGCAGAAATCCTAAACAAGATTCTGGCAAACTTATTTCTATGATATACAAAAAGGATAATACATCACAAGTAAGGAGGATTTATTCCAACAATGTAAGATGTGGTTTAACATTAAAAAGTCAGTCAATGTAATTCACCACATTAGCAGAATAAAGAAAAACTAATAGACACAGAAAAAGCATTTAATAAAATTCAACACCCATTCGTGATAAAAAGTCTCTGCAAATGAGGAATGAAAGACTTCCTTATTCTGATAAAAGCTTTTCGCCGAAAGCTCTACAGCTAACATTATTCTTAATTATGAAATTTTGAACCCTTTACGCCCGAGGTCAGAAACAGATAATGATGTTCACTATCACCATGTCATTCAACATTTTACTGGAGATTCTAGCCAGTAAAGAAAGAAAGAAAATAATTCTAGCAGTAAAGAAAGAAAGAGAAACGTGTTAAAAAGATTGGAAGGAAAGAAGCAAAACTGTCAATATTTGTTGATGAGTGTGTACGAATCCAGGTTGATGAAATATTAGAATTAAAGAGTGAATTTACCAGGGTCACTGAGTACAAGATCAATATTCCAAAACCATGGTATATCCATATAATAGCAGGAAAAAATTAGAAAACAAAACAAAACAATATCATTTACCCTAATATATGCATGTATGCACACATGCACACACTTGCTCACACACAAATTCTGTGAATAAATCCAATGAAAGATGTGCAAGACTTTCTAAACTGAAAGATCTGAAGATATTCTTAAAGAAGGTCTAAGTTAATGAAGAGATAGACCACGTTCACAGATTGGAAGTCTCAATGCTGTTAAGATGGTAATGCTTTTCAAACTATAGATTTAATACATTCTTGGTAACAATCCAAGCAGGATTATTTTTATGGAAGTTGACAAGCTAAGTCTTAAATTTACATAAAAATATAAAGCCAAGGCAGTCTCAACAGAAAAACTTAATTTGAAAGACTTCCAATTTTTAGATAGCAAGACTTATTTTTTAATATAGGACTTGATTCAGTTTGCTAATATTTTGTTTAGGGTTTTTTGTGTCTATGTTCACGAAAGACGTTGATCAGTAGTATTCTTTTTTTTTTGAAATGTCTTTGTCTGGCCTTCATATCACAGCAATGCTGGTCTTATAAACAGGTTGGGGAGTAGTCTCATCTATTTTCTGAAAGAGTTTTATGTAGGAAGATTGTCTAATCTCATTCATAAGAGCTCCACCCCCATGACCTAATTACCTCAAAAGGCCCCACCTCCTAATGACATCACATTGGGGGTTAGGATTTCAATACATGAATTTTTGGGGATGAAAACATTCAGTCCATTGTATTTCACCCCTGCACCCCCAAATTCATGTCCTTCTCACATACCAAATACATTCATCCCAGCCCAACATCCTCCAAACTCTTAACTCCTTCTAGCATCAACCCTAAAAGCTAACATCCAAAGTCTCATCTGAATTCCATCTAAATTAGATATGGGCGAGACCCAAGGTATACTCATCCCAAGGCAAAGTTCCTCTGTGAAACCAAACAAGTTGTGTGTTTCCAAAATACAATGGTGAGACAGGCATAGGATAAACATTCCCATTCCAAAAGGAAGAAATAGGAAAGAAGAAACTGGTGATGGATCCCAAGCAAGTCCAAAACCCAGCAAGGTAAGCTCCATGAGATTTTAAGGCTGGAGAACAATAATCTTTGGCTTGATGCTCTGCCCTCCAGCCCCACCAAAACAGTGGACATTCCACCTTCTGGACCCACTGGAGTGGCCACATTATTCCTACAGCTTGATAGGGGGCCACTCACACTGTGGCTCTCTGCTGGGCCCTGCCCATGGCAAGCTCTCTGTTGGGTAGGAAGGTCATGTCCCCGGGGCTCCAGCAGGTGGTCCCGCCCCCATGGCTCTGCTGGGCTTTGTTCTGCCCTTTGAAATCTAGGTGGAAGCAACCCTGCACCTGTGCACCCTGGGCCTGTGGTGGGAATGGCAGCCTGATGATCTCTGAATCACCTTGAGAGTCCTTCTTCCCTTGTCTTGAAGAATAGTGTGTATTGGTAGCTGAATAATTCTGTGATCCATTCCTACAGGTTATGTAAGAAGTCTGATAGTCTTTGTTTTGTCCTATTTTCTGTTTCCTTTAGTCTCACTGGCAGTATTTCTGCTGTTATAATCCCATCTCTATTCCTGATTTTTTTTTCTAAGATTTTATTTTTTTCCTTTTTGTCCCCAAAGCCCCCTGGTACATAGTTGTATATTCTTCGTTGTGGGTCCTTCTAGTTGTGGCAGGTGGGACGCCGCCTCAGCGTGGCCGGATGAGCCGTGCCATGTCCGCCCAGGATTTGAACTAACGAAACACTGGGCTGCCTGCAGCGGAGCGCTCGAGCTTAGCCACTCGGCCACCGGGCCAGCCCCTCTATTCCTGATTTTTGTTGAGATAATTGATTAAATCTGTAGTTCACACCCACACCAATCTCCTCATCAAAAGGTTGGCCCACCACTCCCTTAGTGTTCTCTTCCCAACACACTTTCTCGGTTTTTTTTTTTTTTGTATATGGACAGGCTGAGAATTTCCCAGATGTTTAAGTTCTGATTCCTTTTGCTTAACAATTCTGTCTTCAATTCATTTCTCTCCTCCCTCATTTTACTATAAGCAGTTGGGAGGAACGAAGCCACTCCTTCAATACTTTGCTTAGAAATCTCAGCTAAATATCCAGTTTTACTGATTGAAAGTTGTACCTTCCACAAAACACACACACAGTTCAGCCAAATTCTTTGCCACTTTATGACAAGGATCAGCTTTTCTCCATTGCCTAAAAACATGTTCTTCATTTCCATCTGAGACCTCATCAGAATGGTTTTTGTTGTCCATATTTCTATCAACATGGTTCATGGTTGGATAGGTACTCTTTAAGAAGCTGTAAACTTTCTCTACAGATCTCCTTTTTTTCTTTCTGAGCTGTCATCAGAATAGCCTTTAAAAGTTTGTTCATGGCAATCTAGGCTGTTTCTAGCATGTGTGTCAAAACTCTTCCAGCCTCTACCTGTTATCCAGTTCCAAAGCAGCTTCCACGGTTTTAGATATTTGCTACAGCAGCACCCCCACATCTCAGTACCAATTCCTGCCCTAGACATTTCAGGCTGCTAGAACAGACTGCCATAGACTGGGTAGCTTATAAATATCAGAAATTTGTTTCTCAGAGTTCTGGAGGCTGGAAGTCCAGGATCAGGGTGCCAGCATGGTCAGGTTCTGGTGAGAGCCTTCTTTTAGGTTGCAGACGCTGACTTCTCATACCTTCAAGTAGCAGAAAGAGGGAGAGAGAGCTCTCTGGGGACCCCCTTCCTTTCTTTTGGTGAGGAAGATTGGCCCTGAGCTAACAGCTGTGCCAATCCTCCTCTATTTTGTATGTTGGCCGCCGCCACAGCATGGCTTGATGAGTGGTGTGTATGTCCGCACCAGGGATCTGAACCCTTGAACCCTGGGCTGCCAAAGAGGAGGGTGTGAATTTAACCTCTACTCCACTGGGCCAGCCCCAGGGGTCCCTTTTTTAAAAAAAAATTGAGGTTGCAATGATTTACAACATTGTGAAATTTCAGTTGTACATTATTATTTGTCAGTCACCATATAGGTGCACCCCTTCGCCCTCTGTGCCCACCTCCTGGGATCCCTTTTGTAAGGGCACTAACTCCATTCATAAGGACTCTACCCTCATGACCTAATCACCTCCCAAAGGCCCCACCTCCTAATACCATCACATTGGGGGTTAGGATTTTCAACATATGAAATTTTGAGGGACACGGATGTTCAGTCCATTGCAAGAGTATTATTTTTTCTTTGATGTTTGATAGAATTCACGGTGAAGCTATCTGGGCTTCTGGGTTTTCTTTGTAGGAGGTTTTTATTTAAGAATTCATTTTTTTTAAAATAGTATAGCGTTATTGAAGTTTTCTATTTCTTCATCAGTCTTGGTTTGTTTCTTTAATGGAATTAGTCAATTTCATTGAAATTGTTCAATTTATTGGAATAAATTTGCTCATGTTATCTTATTTTCCTTTTAGAGCCTTTAGGATCATGATGTTTCCTCTTTCATTTTTTTTATCTTGTTGAGATCACATTGATTTGTCTTTTTTCATTTTTGATATTGATAAATTGTGTCTTCTCATTTTTTTTCCTTGATTAACTTAGGGTTTTATAAATTGTATTGATCTTTTAAAGAAAAACTTTGTTTCATTAATGTTTTTTATTGTTTTCTACTTTTTTGATTTCTGCTCTTATCTTTATTATTACTTTCCTTCTACTTTGGGTTAGATATGCTTTTCTTTTTCTATCTTGTTAAGGTGGAATCTTAGATTATTGATCTTAGAACTTTATTCCTTTCTAATATAGGCATTTAAAGGTACACATTCCTCTCTAAGCACTACTTTAGTTGCATTGCCATAAATTTCGATATGTTATTTTTTAATTTTCATTCAGCTTAAAATACTAATTTTCTTGTGACATCTTCTTTGACCCTAGATTATTTAGAATTATGTTGTTTTAATTCCGAACACTTGTGTTATTTCCTCTTGTAGTTAAAATTTTGACTTCTAGTTTAGCTTCATTGTGATCAGGTAACACATTCTGTGTGATTTCAATCCTTTTGAATTTATTGAGATTTATTGTATGGCTCAGTGCATGGGTCTATCTTGCACTTGAGAAGAATGCTTATTCTCCTGTGTTAGTGGAGTGGTCTATAAACACGAGGTAGGTCAAGTTGGTTGATAACACTTAATTCTTCTATATCTTCACAAAGTTTTGTCTACTTTGTCTATCAGTTATTTAGAGTATTGACATCTCTAGCTATAATTGTAGATATATCTATTTTTTTCCTTCTCCCAGTTTCTTCCCTGTGCTTCTTAAAGCTCTTTTATTGGATATATGTAGATTTAGGATTGTTATGTCCTCTTGTTTAATTGACTCCTGACTATTAGGAAATGTAGCTCCATATCTCTGGTAATAGTCTTTTTTCTGAAGTCTACTTTATAAGGTACTAATATAATCGCTTCCCTTTATTTTGATTAGTGTTCGCATGGTATATTTTTTCCATACTTTTACTTTTAGGATCTTTGTAACTTTTTAAAGTGGACAATCTTTGCCTCTTGATTGGAGTGTTTTGACTACTAACAATTAATGTAGTTATTGACATGGTTGGTTATGAATTCACCATCTTGCCATTTGTTTTCTATTTCTCCTGTCTGTTCTTTGTTTCTTTTATTCTCTTTTCTAGCTTTCTTTTATATTAATGGAATATTTTAAATTCTCAGTTAATCTCCACTACTGGCTTATTAGCTATATTCTTTGTTTTGTTTATTTAGTGATTGTTATAGGATTTGCAATATACATTTTATTACTGACAACTTTATTTTTTTTGAAGATTGGCTCTGAGCTAACATCTGTTGCCAATTTTCTCTTTTTCCTTCTCCCCAAAGCCCCCCAGTACATAGTTGTATATTCTAGCTGTAGGTCCTTCTAGTTGTGGCATGTGGGACGCCGCCTCAGCATGGCTTGATGTGTGGTGCTAGGTCCACACCCAGGATCCGAACTGGCGAAACCCTGGGCCGCCGAAGCGGAGCGCGTGAACTTAACCACTCAGCCATGGGGCCAGTCTCACTACTTCCAAATAATATTATTCCATTTCACATTTCACATATTACAGAAGAACTTCACAACAGTATACTTCCATGTCCTCCTTCCAATCCTTTGGACTAGTGTTGTCATGCATTTTCCTTCTACATATGTTATAAATCCCAACAAGTTATTATTTTTGCTTTAAACATCGTTTCCTTCTTGTGACAAAAAAGCCACATAACACAAAACTCACTCTCCCAACAATTTCAACGTGTACAGTACAATATTGTCAACCACATGCATGTTGTGCAAAGGATCCCCAGGACTCTCCTGCGGGACTGAAACTCTGCACTTGCTGAGCCAGTCCCCATCTTCCCAACACCAGCTATGTTTTAAAGACATTTAAAAAATAAAACAAATGTTTTTATCGTCATTGTTTCCGGCACTTTTTATTCCTTTGTGTAGATCCATGTTTCCATCTATCATTTTCCTTCTACCTTAAGAATTTGCTTTAATATCTCTTCAAGTGCACGTCTGGTGATTATAAATTGTCTTAGGTATTTTTGGTCTGAGAAAATCTTTAGTTTCTCGATATTTTCCTAACAGCTTTATTGAAGTATAATTTACATGTTACAAAATTAATCTATTTGCCTTCATTTTTTTCCTGCTTTTTCTCCCCAAATCCCCCAGTATATAGTTGCATATTTTAGTTGTGGGTCCTTCTAATTGTGGCATGTGGGATGCCACCTCAGCATGGCCTGATGAGCAGTGCCATATCCACACCTAGGATCCGAACCAGCGAAACCCTGGACCACTGAAGCGGAGTGCGTGAACTTAACCACTCGTCCATGGGGCAGGCCACAAGCCTTCATCTTTGACAAATACTTTCTCTGCATATAGAATTCTGTGTTGACATTTTTTCGTCCTTCAGCACTTTCAAGACGTTATTACCTTGTCTTCTGGCTTGCATAGTTTCTGACTTCAATTTTTGTTTTGGTTTCTCTGTGTGTATTATGTATTTTGAACTGCTTGCTTTTAATATTTTCCTTTCATCATTGTTTTCAGAAATTGGAGTATAATGTGCCTTTTTGTGCTTTTGTTGTTTTTCCTGCTTTTGGTTCTTTCAGCTGTTTGGATCAATGGCTTTATAGTTCGCATCACATTTGGACAAGTTTTGATCATTGTTTCTTTAAACAGTTTTGTGTTCCTCTCCTCCTATTTTTCTGGGATTCCAATTACAGGTATCTTCAATCACTTAAAATTGTTCCATTGAATCTGTTCACTTTTCCCAGTCTTTTTTTCCTCTCTGTTCTTTATTTTGAACAGTTTTTTATTGTCTTCAGATTCACTGATAATTTTTTCCCCAGTATCTAATTTGCTATTAATCCCATTCAGTGACTTTTTCACATTGTATTTTTCATGTCTAGAAATTCTATTTAGGTATTTTTAAGTCTCCTAATTCTCTTCTTGCTATTTTCCTTCAAATTCTTGAGCATATTGAACATATTAATGATAGCTATTTAAAGTCCTCATTTGCTAATTCCATCATCTTTCTCATTTCTGATCTTTGCTTCTATTTACTTATTTTTTCCTTTGATTATTGGTCACTTTTCCCTGCTTCCTGGCATAGCTATTATTTTTGCATTGGATGTTGGGCACTGTGGAAGTTATGTTATTGAGTTCTGGTGTCTTCCTCTAAGGAGTGTTGGACTCTGTCCTGTGAGGCAGCTAAGTTACTTTCAGATCATATTGATCCCCTTGAGCCTTGTTTTTAAGTTTTATCAGGGCTAGTTTGGAGTAGCTTTTACTCCTGGGATAATCCATCCCTACTACTAATGCGTGATCCTCTCGAGATCTTTAGTAAATGCCATGGCTGCTCACTGAGGGCTCTCTGTTTTGTCTGGTCAGAGTCTGAATGTCTCCCAACCGTGTGTGAGGGCTGATAATTTTTCAGCTCACTACTCCTTACATCTATTGCCAATCTTCTTCTTTTGGTTTGGGGAAGATTGTCACTGCACTAACATTTGTGCCAATCTTCCTCAGTTTTATGTGGGGTGCCACCACAGCACAGCTTGGTGAGCAGTGCTAGGTTCGTGCTCAGGATCCATGCCTATGCACCCCGGGCTGCTGAAGTGGAGTGCGTGAACATAACCACTATGCCACCAGGGCAGCCTCTCTTTACATGTTTTTTTGCCCTGTCTTATGGTATTCATCTTTTTGTGGATGGGCTTGGATGTCAACACAAAACCAAGGGGACCCCAATCAGATTTCTAGAGCTCTTTTTCTGCAGGGTTCTTCGTGTTCGTCACTTTCCCCTGCTACTTGTAGCTACCTCAGTCTCCATGAATCCCAATGTCTATTCTCCTCAACTAGACGGGACTTTCATGCTCTGCTTGGCTCTTCTACTCTGCACCTGGGTCCAGGATGTATCTCCAGGCAGATAGCTAGGGAATTCATAGGGCTCACTTTGCTTGTTTTCTTTTTTCTCAGGTTCCCAGTTCTGCACTATTTGCCTAATGTATGAAAACAGTTGTTTCATATGTTTTGTCGCATTACCTAGTTATTTTGGTGGAAGGGTAAACACGGGCACTATCACTCCATCATTGCCAGAAGCAGAGGTCGAGACAGATACTGCTGTAAGATAGTGTGTAACTGGTCCAAGAATAGGCAAATAGCCCAATGGGACAGAATAGAAGGGAAGAAACAGGTCCACCCCATATACAGTCCTATGATTTATAACTAAAATGTTACTGCAATTCAGTGCTGGTAAAATGTCTTTTAAATAAATGATATAGAAAAAATTAACCTTGATCCCTGCCTTACCTTGTACCTAAAAATTAGTTGGAGATGGAGCATAGACCTACATGTGAAAGGTAGAATGATAAAGTTTCTAAAAGAAACCAGGGGAAGGGGGCTCGCCCCGTGGCCGACTGGTTAAGTTTGCACGCTCCACTTGGTGGCCCAGGGTTTGGCTGGTTCAGATCCTGGGTGTGGACCTAGCACTGCTCATCAGGCCATGCTGAGGCGGTGTCCCACAAAGCAGAACTAGAAGGACCTACAACTGGAATATACAACTATGTACTGGAGGGCTTTGGAGAGAAGAAAAAAAGGAGGAAGATTGGCTACAGATGTTAACTCAGGGCCAGTCTTTAAAAAAAAAAAAAAAAAAAAAAAAGGAATCCATGGCAGTACATCTTCATAACCCTCAGATAGGCAAGGATGTAAGAAGACTAACTATAAAAGAAAGACTGGGGGCTGGCCCAGTGGTACAGCAGTTGAGTTCACACATTCCACTTCAGTGGCCCGGGGTTTGCCAGTTCAGATCCTGGGTGCAGACATAGGCACCACTTGGCAAGCCATGCTGTAGCAGGCATTCCACACATGAAGTAGAAGAAGATGGGCATAGATGTTCGCTCAGGGCCAGTTCTCCTCAGCATAAAAAAAAAGAGGAGGATTGGCAGCAGATGTTAGCTCAGGGCTAATCTTCCTCAAAAAAAAAAAAAAAAAAAAGAGAGAAGAGAGACTGGTAATTTTGATTTCATTAAAATTACAAACTTCAACAAATGACAAAATTAAGAGAGTGTACAGGCAAACCACAGACTTGTAGATAATGTTTGCAATACATATCTTGGGAAAAAACCTCATAACTGAAATGTATAATGAACCCCTTCAAATCAATAGTAAAAAAAGACTGACAACCCAAGTATTAAAAAGGTAAAAGTCTTGAAAAAGCTCTTCACAAAAGAGGATATCCAAATGGCTAATAAACATTAGTAAAGTGTTCAACGTCAATATCTTTCAGGTAAAGGCAAATTAAGGCTACAATGAGATACCACTTCATACTGGTATAATTTTTAAATGGTTAAATTGAAAAGAACTGCCAACTCCAAGAGTTGGTGAATAGGTAGAGAAACTAGACGTCTCGTACATTGCTTATGGGAGTATAAATTTGTACAAACATTTAGAAAACTATTTGGTAGCATATACTAAAGCCAGACAAACATATGCTGCCTCACTGGGCAACTCAGCCCCTGGGTACATGCCCAAGAGAAATGAATGCATATGTCCACTAAAAGACATGTATGTAGATATTCATGGCAGCATTCTTCATGATAGTCCCAAATGCAAAACAAATCAAATGTTAATCAATGGCAGAATGGATAAATATATTATGGTATAGTCATCTGGAATACTAAACAGCAATGAAAAAGAATTAACTGAATGCAATAACATGGATGAATCTCATACTTATACAGTTGAGCAAAAGAAGCCAGGCACAAAAAATTGTACTCTGTATGTTTCTGTTTTTCTGTGAAGTATAAGCAAAACTACTCTATGGTGATAGAATTTAGAATAGTAGTTATCTCTCATGAGGCATTAAGTGGCATGGGGCATAAGGGAGCCTTTATGGGGTATAGCAAACGTCTATATCTGCATCTGGATGGCGATTATGTATCTGACAATTCATGGATCTGTACACCTAAGATTGTGCACTTTACTGCATAAAGTATATCCCAATAAAAAAGAAAAAAATCTTATACTTCTAACAACAGGTATACAAGTAATGATGTGATCATTATTATTATTTTCTTTTTGAGGAAGATTAGCTGTGAGCTAACATCTGCCACCAATCGTCCTCTTTTTGCTAGGGAAGATCGGCCCTGAGCTAACATCTGTGCCCGTCTTCCTCTATTTTTTTATATGTGGGAAGCCTACCACAGCATGGCTTGACAGGTGGTATGTATGTCCGCACCCGGGTTCCGAACCGGCGAACCCAGGGCCGCCAAAGTGGAATGTGCAAACTTAACCGCTGCGCCACCAGGCTGGCCCTGACCATTATTTTTGACTTCCACATTTTCTTCTGGTAGTCCAAATAGATATATAATAGAAGTTTGTTGTTTGGGAGGATTCTGAGAAGATGGCAGAGGAGGAAACATCACGAATCGGTCTCCCCACCTAGACAACAATTGCACCGGCAGAATTTGTTCATGTAACTCTCTTGGAACTCTGGTGTCTGTTGAATGCTTGCAACTTCCAGGGAAAACTTGGACAGTAAATTGTGGTTAATTTGGTCAATTTCAGCTCTTAGCATGGTAGCAGTGACCCATCTCCCATCCCTCAGCCATGTGGCATGTGTTCCTGGAGCAGCTTGCACACAGCGTGTGGGAGATAGGGTGGGCAAAAATGATCCTGTCCTCCAAATATAGGGATCTGTGTTCTGATTCCTGATTGCTGTTTCTGATTACAGAAGTGCAGACAGAGATGGGCAGCCGTTGTTGTTTCACCTCTCCCCATTGTTTTAATTTTTAATTATTTATTTTTTTTGCTGAGGAAGATTGGCTCCGAGCCAACATCTGTGCCCGTATTCCTCTATTTTATATGTGAGTTGCTGCCACAGCATGGCTAACGAGTGGTGTATGCCCACACCCAGGATGTGAACCTGTGAACCTGGGCTGCTGAAGCAGACTGCAACCAACTTAACTTCTAGGCCGTGGGGCCGGCCCCTCTACTTTCATTCTTTTGCATGTGGCTGTCCAGTTTTTCCAACACCATTTCTTGAAGAGACTTTCCTTTCTCCATTGTATGTTCTTGGCTCCTTTTGTGAAGACTAACTGTCCGTAGATGTGTGGTTTTATTTCTGGGCTTTCAATTCTGTTCCACTGATCTGTATGTCTGTTTTTCTGCCAGTACCAAGCTGTTTTGATTACTATAACTTTGTAGTATATTTTGAAGTCAGGGATTGAGTTGCCTCCAGCTTTGTTCTTTTCCCTCAGGATTGCTTTTGCTATTCAGGGTCTTTTGTTGTTCCATATAAATTTTAGGATTCTTTGGTCTATTTCCGTGAAGAATGTCATTGGGATTCTGATTAAGATTCTGATTAAGATACATTGAATCTGTAGATTGCTTTAGGTAATATGGACATTTTACTTATGTTTTTTCTTCCAATTTGTGAGCATGGAATATCTTTTCATTTCTTTATGTCATCTTTGATTTCTTTCAATGTCTTACAGTTTTCAGTGTATAGGTTTTTCACCTCCTTGGTTAAATTTATTCATAGATATTTTATTATTATTGTTGCCATTGTAAATGGGATTGTACTCTTGACTTCTCTTTCTGCTAGTTTGTTATTAGTGTTTGGAAACGCAACTGATTTTTGTAAGTTGATTTTGTACCCTGCAACTTTGCTGTAGTTGGTGATTATTTCTAAAAGTTTTCTGGTGGATTCTTTAAAGTTTTCTATATATATAGCATCATGCCATCTTCTAACAGCAAGAATTACACTTCTTCCTTGCCAATTTGGATACTTTTTATTTTTTTTTAATTGCATAATTGCTCTGGCCAAAACCTCCAGTACTATGTTGGGTAGGAGTGACGAAGGCGGGCACTCTTGTCTTGTTCCTGTTCTCTGAGGGATGGCTTTCAGTTTTTCACCATTGAGAATGATGTTGGCTGTGGGTTTGTCATATATGGCCTTTATTATGTTGAGGTAATTTCCTTCTATACTCATTACATTGAGAATTTTTCTCATAAATGGCTATTGGATCTTGTCAAATGCTTTATCTGCATCTATCAAGATGATCATGTGGTTTTTATTCCTCATTTTGTTAATGTGGTGTGTCACACTGACTGATTTGCAGATGTTGAACCATCCCTGAGTCCCTGGTATAAATCCCACTTGATCATGGTGTGTGATCCTTTTAATGTATTGCTGTATTCAGTTTGCCAATATTTTGCATCTATGTTCATCATGATATTGGCCTATAATTCTCCTTCTTTTTGTTGTCCTTGTCTGGTTTTGTATCAGGGTCATGTTGGCTTCATAGAATGAGTTAGGAAGCATTCCACCTTCTTCAGTTTTTTGGAATAGTTTGAGAAGGATAGGTATTAAATGTTCTTTGAGTGTTTGGTAGAACTCTCCAGAGAAGCCATCTGGTCCTGGACTTTTATTTTGGGGGAGGTTTTTGATTCTGTTTCAGTCTCTTTAATTGTGATTGGTCTATTCAGATTCTCTATTTCTTCTTGATTCGGTTTTGGGAGGTTGTATGAGTCTAAGACTTTATCTATTTCTTCTAGGTTGTCCAATTTTTTGGCATATAGTTTTTCCATAGTATTCTCTTATAATCCTTTGTATTTCTGTGGTATCCCCTGTAATTTCTCCTCTTTCATTTTTAATTTTACTTGAGCCTTCTTTCTTTTTGTTTATTGAATCTGGCTAAGGGTTTGTCAATTTCTTTTTGTCTTCTCAAAGAACCAGCTCTTAGTTTCATTGATCGTTTCTACTGTTTTTTTTTTTTTGGTCTCTATTGCATTTATTTCTGCTCTAATTTTTATTATTTCCCTCCTTCTGCTTACTTTGGGCTTTGTTTGTTCGTCTTTTTCTAATTCTGTTAGGTGTAGTTTAAGATTATTTATTTGAGTTTTTCTTATTTATTGAGGTGGGCCTGAATAGCAATGAATTTCCCTCTTAGAACCACTTTTGCTGCATCCCATAAAAGTTGGTATGATGTATTCCATTTTCATTTGCCTCCAGGTATTTTTTTAATTTCTCCTTTAATTTCTTCATTGATCCAATGGCTGTTCGGTAGCATGTTGCTTAGTCTCCACAAATCATATTTGTGACTTTCCCAGCTTTTTCCCTGTAGTTGATTTCTAGTTTCATAGCGTTGTGGTTGGAAAAGATACTTGATATGTCTTCAGTCTTCTCAAACTTATTGAGGCTTGCCTTGTTTCCCAACATATAGTTTATCTTTGAGAATATTCCATGTGCACTTGAGAAGAATGTGTATTCTGCTGTTTTTGGATGGAGCGTTCTATACACATCTATTAAGTCCATCTGCTTAAGTGTTTCATTTAAATCCACTATTTCTTTGTTGACTTTCTGTCTGGACGATCTATGCATTGATGTACGTGGGATGTTGAGATCCCCTACTATTATTGTGTTGCTGTTAATTTCTCCCTTTAGGTGTGTTAATAGTTGCTTTGTATACTTTGGTGCTCCTGTGTTAGGTTCATATATATTCATAAGTGTTATATCTTCTTGGTGGAATGTCTCTTTTATCATTATATATACTACCCCTGTTTGTCTGTCATTGCCTTTTTTTTTTTTTTTGAGGAAGATTTGCCCTGAGCTAACTACTGCCAATCTTCCTCTTTTTGCTGAGGAAGACTGGCCCTGAGCTAACATCCATGCCCATCTCCCTCCATTTTATATGTGGGATGCCTACTATAGCATGGCCTTTACCAAGCAGTGCCATGTCTGCACCTGGGATCCGAACTGGTGAACCCCGGGCTGCTGAGAAGCGGAACATGCAAACTTAACTGCTGCGCCACCGGGCCGGCCCCTCTCATTGCCTTTTTTTATGTTGAAGTCTTTGTCTGATATCAGTATGGCAACATCTGCTTTCTTTTGCTTGCCATTTGTTTGAAGTATTGTCTTCCATCCCTTCGCTCTGAGCCTGTGTTTGTCTTTAGAGCTGAGATGTCTCCTGAAGGCAGCATATTGTTTGGTCCTGTTTTTTAATCCAGCCAGCCATACTGTGTCTTTTGACTATAGAAATTCAATCCATTTACATTTAGAATGATTGTTGATATATGAGACCTAATACTGCCATTTCATTTCTTGTTTTCCAGGTGTTCTATATTTCCATTGTTTCTTTTCCCTTGTATTTCTGACTGGCATTTCAATTTGGTGATTTTCTGTGATGGTTTCTCAGTTTTCTCTTTATTTCTGATTTGTGTCCCTGCTCTGATTTTTTGCTTAGTGGTTACCATGAGGTTTGTGTAAAACATCTTGTAGATGAGATAGTCCACTTTCTGATAGCCTCTTATCTCCATTAGCCTAAGTAGGTTCCATCTCTATCCTCTTCCTCTTCTAAGTTATTGTTGTCACAAATTGTTCTGTTATGTATTGTGAGTTTGTGATTAAAATGAAGTGTTTATACTTACTTTTGATGCTTTCCTTCCCTCTACCTTTTATGTCATAATTAAGTGTTTGCTAACCTGTTCTGATAGAGAGTTTAATTTTCTGATTTTGTATGTCTATTTATCTCCTTGCTGAAGGCTTTGTAAACCTTTGCCTTTTTGTTTCAGGTATGAGGGCATCCTTGGTCATTTCTTGTAAGGGAGGCCTAGTGGTGATGAACCCCCTCAGCTTTTGTTTATCTGAGAAAGGTCTTGTTTCTCCATCATATCCAAAGGATAGTTTCACTGGATAGAGTATTCTTGGCTGAAAGTTTTTGTCTTTCAGTATTTTGAATATATCATTCCAATCTCTCCTAGCCTGTAAGGTTTCTGCTGAGAAATCTGTTGAAAGCCTGATAGGGGTTCCTTTGTAAGTTGTTTTCTTCTGCCTTGCTGCCTTTAATATTTTTTCTTTGTCATTGACTTTTGACAGTTTTACTATTATATGCCTTGGAGAAGCTCTTTTTGCATTGATATAATTAGGAGTTCTATTGGTTTCATATACTTGTAAGTCGAGCTCTTTCCACAGCTTTGGGAAGTTGTCAGCTATTACTTCTTTGCACATTCTCTCTGCTCCTTTTTCTCTCTCTTCTCCCTCTGGAATACCTGTCATTCTTATGTTGCATTTCCTAATTGAGTTGGATATTTCTCAAAGAGTTTCTTCATTTTTTTGGTCTTAGTTTTCTCTCTTCTTCCATGTGAAGCATTTCTATATTTCTGGCCTCTAAATTACTAATTCTGTCCTCCATAATGTCAGCTCTGTTTTTTAAGGTTTCTAGATTTTTTTTCATCTCATTCAGTGTGTTCTTCATCTCCAGAATTTCTGTTTGGTTTTTTTTTTTTTTTAGAGTTTCAAGCTCTTTGGTGATGCATTCCTTCTTCTCATTATTTTTATTCCTGAGTTCATTGGACTGTCTTTCTGCATTTTCTTGTAACTCATTGGGTTTCCTTATGACAATTATTTTAAATTCTCTGCCATTTAGATTGTAAATTTCTGTGAATTCAGGATTGGTTTCTGGACACTTGTCATTTTCCTTGCTCTGAAATGTTCTTGCAGTCCTTCATGGTGTTTAGTGAAGTGATCCTTTGCAGGCACATAGTGGTAGTATCAGGTTGCAGATTCCACCTGACACCTCTGGATGGGGGCAGGAGCTGTGTCTTCTGAACCCACCCCATCTGCTGGAAGTTGTGCTGATGGGTCTTGTCTGCTTCTGCCTGCTGGCTGCAGCCACTTGGTGGGTCACACACACATGCACAGGCACTCTGGTGCAGAACCACTGCCTTGGCTGGGGACAGGCTGAACTGGTGTGCTAGGGGGTGTGGGGTGGGGTTGAGGGGCACCTTTCTTCACTTGCATGGGCCTGCTGTGCACTTATGGGCAGTTTGCCTAGGTTACTATGCTTGGTGGGGTGCCTATATGGTGGCTGAGCCATGCCAATCAGTGTGGAGTGTTCCTGTGGGCTGGGCTGCACATGAAAGTGTTTGTGGCAGGCCTGCCTGCTCCCCTGCCTCCTCTTGTAGTCCTGTGCCAGCTGCTGTGTGAGGACCCGTGACCTAGATTGCAGCCACTGTGGAGGGGCACAGGAGGCGTTCCACTCACCTCCTTCCACTGCTTCCTGGGGATCCAGTACCCCCACCTTCAGGTGTATGGTTGCATGGATCTCTCAGACATCTTATTGTACTTTGTGGGAAATCCTCTCTTGGTTAATGAATGTCCAGTTGTGGCTTTGGGAGAAGAGACTAAGGGAACAACTCACTCTTCCATGATGCTGATGTCACTCACCCTCCCCACATTGTTGAAAGACTCTTTGGCTTAAGTAACTTCCAGAGGATTTAAAGAGCAAACGCCCTTTCCCCTCCCTTCATGTTTTGCTGTTCCCCTTTTAGGAGGTAGACGTTAAAGACTATGACATTCAAAGGCAATTGTGTATATGGGGAAAATTAGAAAGTGACCACACATGCCCAAGGAAAGGCTCAGAAAAGACATAAGAAGACTTTAAGTTTATACCTCAGGCTGATCCTCAGCATAGAGACAGCCTACAACAATAAGAAAAAGCAAAAACAATAAACAAAAACAACATAAAACGGGAAACCTTGGGAAGCAGAAGCACATTATTTTCTGAGTCAGTGCGGTAATTCAAAGGTCCAGTGTTCAACAAAAAATCATCAGGAAAACAGAGGAACAGGAAAGTGTGGCCCATTTAAAGGAAAATATTAAACCAATATAAACCATCCCTGAAAGAAACCTAATGGCAGATAAAGAGTACATACAAAGGCTTTAAAAAAACTCTCTTAAAGATGCTCAAAGAAGTAAGGAAGATGAGGAAAAAGTCAAGAGAATGATGTAAGAGCAAAGTGAAAATATCACTAAAGAGAAAGGAAACCTAAAAGAAACCAAAAAGAAATTCTGGAGATGAAAAGCACAATAATTGAAACGAAAAATTCACTAGAGGGATTTGAAGGCAGATTTGAGCAGAAAATATCAGTTCATTGAAAATATCAGTGAACTTGAAGATAGGACAATGGAAATTATTGAGGCTGAGGAATAGAAAGAAAAAAGACTGAGGAAAACTGAATGGAGACTAAGGAATCTGTGGGATGCCATCAAGGGAACCAACATACACATAATAGAAACCTCTAAAGGAGACAAGAGAGACAGAAAGGGGCAGAGAGAATATCTGAAGAAATACTGGTTGAAAACTTCCCAAATCTGATGAAAGACATGAACATAAACGTCCAAGAAGCTCAACAAATCCAAGTAAGATAAACTCACAGAGATCCACAATGAGACACATCATAATCAAAATTTCAAAAATCAAAGAAACAGAGACTCTTGAAAGCAGCAAGAGGGAAGTGGCTCATCACACACAAGGGATAGTCAATAAGATTACTAGCAGATTTCTCATCAGAAACTTTGGAGGCCAGAAGAGGGTGTCTGATATATTCAAAGTGGTAAAAGAAAAAAACTGTCAACCAGAATCCTATTTGGCAAAACCATTCTTCAAAAGTGAGGGATAAATTGATAAGGAAAAGCTGAGGGTATTCGTTACCAGTAGACCTGCCCTACAAGAAATGCTCAAAGGAGTCCTGCAGGTTGAAATGATAGGTCACTAGACAGTAACTGGAAGCCACTTGGAGAAACAAAGATCTCAGTAAAGGCAAATACATGGGCAATTATACAAGCTACTATTATTGTAACAATTGTTTGTAACTGTACTTTTTGTTTTTTACATGATTTAAGAAACTAATACATTTTAAGAAAAAAAGCAATTATTAGTGCAAAAGATAATATTACTGTAACTTTGGTTTGTGACTCCAAATCTTGTTTTCTACATAATTTAAGAGACTAATGCATTTGAAAGAATTATTAATTTATGTTTTTGATCACATAATGTAAATTTTGTGACATCAGTAACCAAAAGGGGTGAGGACAGAGTCGTAAAGGAGCAGAGTTTTGTATGTTATTAAAGTTAAGCTGGTATAAATACAAATTAGAATGTTATAACTTTAGGATGGTGAATGTAATCCCCATGGTAACCACAAAGAAAATAGCTCTAGAATATACACACATGGAAACAAAAAAGGAATCTAAACTTTTACTAAAAAAAATCAACTAAACACAAAAGAAGACAGTAATGCAGGAAACAAGGGCCAAAAAAGCTAGAAGGTGTATAGAAAACAAATAGCACAAAGATAGAAGTCCCTCATTAGCAGTAATTCCTGTAAATGGAAATAGATTAAACTCTCCCATCAAAAGACAGAGCTTGGTAGAATACATGAAAACACATTACCCAATTACATGCTGTCTACAAGAGACTCACTTGAGATTCAAAGACACAAACTGGTTGAAAATGAAAGGATGGAAAAAGATATTCCATGCACTAGTAACCAATAGAGAGCAGGAGTGGCTACACTAGCATCAGACAAAATAGATTTTAAATCAAAAAAGTTTACAAGAGACAAGGAAGAATATTATCTATTAATAAATAGTTTAATACAGCAAGAAGATATAACAAGTATAAACATTTGCATATGTAATGGCAGACTATTAAAATATATGAAGCAAAAACTGACAGAATTGAAGGGAGAAATAGTTCCACAATAATAGTTGGAGACTTCAATACCCTACTCTCAGTAATGGGTAGGACAACCAAACAGAGATAACTAAGGAAATAGAAGACATAAACAATATGATAAACCGACTGGATCTAACAGAACACATACAGAACCCTCTGCCCAACAAACCCCCCTACACGTTCTTCTCAAGTGCACATGGGACATTTTCCAGGACAGACCATATGTTAGGCCACATAATAAGTCTCTAGATTTAAAAAGATAGATATCAACAAATAGATTAAAAAATAGATAAAAATAGACAAAAATAGATAAAAAAATAGATATCCAATCACAGCTGGATGAGGTTAGAAATCAATAACAAATGTAAAACTGGAAAATTCACAAAGTCGTGGAAATTAAATAATATACTTTCAAACAACCAATGGATCAAAGAAGAAATCACAAAGGAAGTTAGAAAATACTCAGAGACAAATGAAAACAAAGACACAACATACCAAAATTTATGAGACATAAGAAAGCAGTGCTAACAGGGAAATTCATAGCTCTAAATGATTACATTAGAAAACAAGAAATATCCCAAATCAGCAACCTAAGTTTACAACCTAAGGAACTAAAAAAAGAAGAAAAAACTAAACCCAAAGCAAGCAAATGGAAAGAAATAATAAAGATTAGAGATAAATGAAATAGAGTATAGAAAACAATAGAGAAAATTGATGACACCATAAGTTGGTTCTTTGAAAAGATTAACAAAATTGGAAAACCTTTAGCTATGTAGACTAAGAAAAAAGAGAGAAATAAATTACTAAAATCAGAAATGAAAGTGGGCACATTACCACCAATTCTACAGAAATAAAAAGGATTATGAGAGAGTACAATAAACAATTGTATGTCAAAACAAATTGGATAACCTAGAGGAAATGGGCAAACCCCTAGAAAGACAAAACTTACCAAGACTAAATACCAAAGAAACAGAAAATCTGAATAGACCTATAATTAATAAGGAGATTAAATCAGTAATAAATCTCCCAACAAAGAAAAGTCCTGGACCCTCAGGTTCACTGGTGAGTTCTACCAGACATTAAAGGAAGAATCTATCAATTTTTCTCAAACTTTTCTAAAATATTGAAGAAGAGGGAACAGTTCATGACTCATTCTATGAGACCAGCATAACCATGATACCAAAGCCAGACAATGACACTGCAAGAAAACTACTGGGGCTGGCCCCGTGGCCAAGTGGTTAAGTTCTTGCGCTCCGCTGCAGGCGGCCCAGTGTTTCATTGGTTCGAATCCTGGGCGCGGACATGGCACTGCTAATTGAACCACGCTGAGGCAGCGTCCCACATGCCGCAACTAGAAGGACCCACAATGAAGAATATACAACTACATACTGGGCGGCTTTGGGGAGAAAAAGGAAAAAATTAAAAAAAAATCTTAAAAAAAAAGAAAACTACTGACCAATATCCCTTACAAACATAGATGCAAAAATTCTCAACAAAATACTAGCAAACAGAATTCATGAGCATATTAAACAATTACATACCATGAACAAATAGGATTTATTCCTGGAATGAAAGGATGGTTTGACATACAAAAATCAACCAACGTAATACACAACATCAACAAAGTGAAGTGAAAAAACCACATAATTATCTCAATTGATGCAGAAAAAGCACTTAACAAAATGCACCCACCCCCTTTTGTGATAAAAACATGCCCCACATGTCACAACTAGAAAGACCCACAACTAAAATATACAACTATGTACTGGGGGGATTTGGGGAGAAAAAGCAGAAAGAAAAAAAAGAGAAGATTGGCAACAGTTGTTAGCTCAGGTGTCAGTCTTTAAAAAAAAAAAAAGAATAGAAGGAAACTACTTCAACATAATAAAAGCCACGTATGAAAAACCCACAGCAAACATCATACTCAATGATGGAAAACTGAAAGCTTTTCCTCTAAGCTCTGGAACAAGGCAGGAATGCCTGCTTTCACCACTTCTATTCAACATCGTACTGGAGGTCCAATTAGAGCAATTAGGCAAGAAAAAGAAATAAAATTCATCCAAATTGGAAAGAAAGAAGTAAAATTATCTCTGTCAACAGACGACGTGATCTTATGTGTAGAAAATCCTAAAGACTTCACAAAATCTCTTAGAACTAATTAATGAATTGAATAAAGGTACAAAGTCAACAAACAAAAATCAGTTGCATTTCTATACATGAACAATGAACAACCGAGAAGGAAATTACAAAAGCAAGTCCATTTACAATAGCATTAAAAAGAATAAAATACTTAGAAATTAACTTTACCTAGGAGGCGGCAGACTTGTACAATGAAAACTACAGGAAATGGCTGAAAGAAATGAAAGAGGATGGAAAGAAATTGAAACACATCCCACGTTCATGGATCAAAAGACTTAATATTGTTAAACGGCAATACTATCCAAAGTGACCCACAGATTCAAAGCAATCCGTTAAAATTCCAATGACATATTTTGAAGAAACCCATTCTAAAATTCCTATGGAATCTCAAGAGACCGTAAATAGCCAAAACAATCTTGAAAAAGATGAACAAAACTGGAGGACTCACACTTCCTGTTTTCAAAACTTAACTAAAAACCTACAATAATCAAAACAGTGTGGTATTGGCATAAAGACTGACATATAGATCAATGGAATAGAATAGAGAGCCCAGAAATAAATGCTTGCATGTATGGTCAAATGATTTTTAACAAAATTGCCAAGACCGTTCAATGGGGAAAGGACAGTCTTTTCAACAAATGCTATTGGAAAAACTGGATATCCATAAGCAAAAGAATGAAGTTGGACCCTTATGTAACACCATAGACAAAAACTAACTCAAAATGGACCAAGGACCTAAATGTAAGACCTAAAAGAATAAAATTCTTAGGATAAAAGATAGAACAAAATCTTCATCACATTAGATTTGGCAATGATTTCTTGGATATGACACTAAAGGCACAGGTAACAAAAGAAAAAATAGACAAATTGGACTTCATGAAAATTAGAAACATTTATACATCAAAAGACACTATTCACAGAGTAAAAGGGCAACTCACAGAATGAAGAAAATATTTTTAAATTATGTATCTGATAAGGGATTAATATCCAGAATATATAGAGAACTCCTAAAACTTAACAACAAAAAACCCAGATAACCTGATTCAAAAAGTGAGAAAGGCCTTGAATAGACATTTCTCCAAAGAATACGTGTGAATGGCCAATAAGCACATTAAAGACCCTCAACATCATTAATCATTAGGGAAATGCAAATCAAAACTATGACATACCATCTCATACCCCTTAGGATGGCTACTATAAAAAACCAAAATTACAAGTGTTGGCAAGGATGTGGTAAAATCGGAATACTTATGCACTGTTGGTAGAAATGTGAAACGGCACAGCTGCTGTGAAAAACAGTATGGCAATTCCTCAAAAAGTTAAAAGTAGAATTACCATAAGATCCAGTGATTCCACTTCTGGGTATATACTCAAAAGAAATGAAAACGAGGACTTGAAGAGAACTCATGGTCATAACAGTATTATTCACAATAGCTAAAACGTGGAAATAACCCAAATGTCTGAAGGTGGATGAATGGATAAGCAAATTGTGGTATAAACATATAATGGAATATTATTCAGCCTTAAAAAGGAAGGAAATTCTGCAATGTGCTACAACATGGATGAAACTAGAGGACATTGTGCTAAATGAAATAAGCCAATGACAAAAAGGCAAATACTGTGTGATTCTACTTATATGATGTAGTCAAAATCATAGAGACAGAAAGTGTCATGGTGGTTGCCAGGGACTGGGGGGAGGGGAGAATGAAGTGTTCTTATTTACTAGGTGAAGAGTTTCAGTTTTACAAAATGAAAGAGTTATGGGGATGGATAGTGGTGATGGTTGCACAATAAGGTGAATGTATTTAATACCACTGAAATGTGTGCTTAAAAATGGTTAAAATGGTAAATTTTGTGTGTATTTTACTACAACAAAAAAGGAAAAATGGGGCCGGCCCGGTGGCACAGCGGTTAAGTGCGCACGTTCCACTTTGGCAGCCCGGGGTTCGCTGGTTCGGATCCCGGGTGCGGAGATGGCACCTCTTGGCAGGCCATGCTGTGGTAGGCGTCCCACATATAAAGTAGAGGAAGGTGGGCACGGATGTTAGCTCAGGGCCAGTCTTCCTCAGCAAAAAGAGGAGGATTGGCAGCAGATGTTAGCTCAGGGCTAATCTTCCTCAAAACAAACAAACAAACAAACAAACAAAAAAACAAAAAAAGGAAAAACAGTTTGTTGTTCAACTTGACTCTTGTCTCTGTATAATCTAGTTGAATAGAGTAATATTTGCTTTTTAAAATTTTGTATATAATCTCTTTTCTCACCATATTGCTCATTAAATTACTAACCTCATTTTGAACTTTCTATCTCAGACAGAGATTATCTTATCATTGTTTGTTTTATCCATCTTACATGTTTGTCCATTACATCAAATTTCAAACTCATTTCTACTATACCTAGAAAATATCCCTTTCTAGAAATATTGTGCTTTTGTTGGTTAAATATCAAAATACGATATTATTCTTTTAGACTATCATGCCAATGGTCTATATCAAGGTTTATATTTGTTTAGTACTATTGATTGTTGCTCTCTTTTTAGGCTTTTTTTCAGATATAATTACTAGATGTAATTTCAACAGTTCCACATCCAGCGTGACTGAGTCATCCATGTGTTCTTTAATAAATTGGTGTGTGTGTGTGTGTGTGTGTATGCCAGAGAGAGAGAGAGCGAGAAAAAAAGAGAGAGAGAGGGAGAGAGAGTCAAGGCTCTCCAAAGCACTGGGACCAGAGATGGACCCCTTCTGCCTCAATTTAAGGAGGCCACTGGCTGGGCCCATCTGTTTTCTTTCCTTACAACTGGTCTGTAGTAAGAAATTGTGTCTCCCAATATTGAGAACGGTTTTCATTTCAAATATTTAGTCCTATTGTCTCCATGAATGGGAGTAGCTAACATTTATTGAGTGTTTCCTATGTCCCAGGCACTGTTCCAAGCACATTATATTTGTTTGCCCATGAAATATTCAGTATTTACTTACGAGAACTCTGTAAAGTAGATAGCACGATTACCCTCATTTTATGGATGAGGAGACTGAGGATAGACAGGTTAAGCAAATTGCCTAAAGCCCTGAAATAGCCCAAGAATGTCAACACTTTGGTGTTAAAATTTTCTCTCTCGAATCTGGGAGAAGCACAAAAATCCATTGCAAACCACGGTTCCTAGTTCTTGTTTCAGAACATATGGTCATCAAATCTCTACCCAATTCCAACCCCTCCCAGGAGTTCTATCCCATAGTTCCAACTGAGTGCTAGAAATAGTCCCCTGTGTGTCCCATAGTCATCGCCAACTCACCATGTTCATAATCATACTCATAATTTTCTCCTCCAGTCTTGCTTTTCCTCCTGTGTTTCTTATTTCAATGAACGGCACCACAATCAAGTCAGTCATCTGAGCCAGACCCTGGGGTGATCTCAGGCTCTTCCTTTCTTCTCCCACAGAAGCCTCCTTATTTAAACATATAATTTAGTGCTGATAATGTGGTGTTCCTTGATTAGGATTGGTTACAAGTATGTGTTTACTTTGTGACATTTTCACCAAGTAGTACACTTATAACTTATACAATGTGTGTAGGCATGTACATATGTATGCATATGTATATGCAACCAAATTGAAAGTCAATAAAACTATTTAGAAATTTATTTAAAATTTTAATTTATTTTAAAAAAGGAACATTTACTCTAAAAAAGTATTTTAAAAACTACTTTAAAATGACATAAATGTAACAGAATGCCATGGTTGGGTACCTAGGGCTTAGGTGTTTCAGAGAGAGCTAGGGCAAATCCTCCTCCTTTTGTATCCATTTGCATCTATTGACTTACACAGGCCTGAGGAACCCCTAAAGAGAAGTCCTGAACTCTTTTCAGATGTATACAAATATGAACAGGAGAGATCCCAACAGAAGCTTGATGATAGGGAAGGAGACCAGAAGTCCCTGAAGGAGAACTCCCTCTAAATGGAAAATATTGGTTGAGTACGTGAACCAGCTCTAGCAATAGATCCTAAGCAATGGAGAAGAGTGCTGTTTCCAGGTACAAGACAGTGGCTAATGCTGGAGGTAATTCCAATCCAGCTGCTGTGCTGGCAGGTGTGCGTTTTGGGAGACATGGGTTATGAGTTCAAATTGGAAGAGTTAAATCACTGATGTCTAAAACGCCATAGGGCTCAGTCAGCCTTGCTGTGGCCCCTCTCCTCTCTTCCACTGAGCATTCTTCAGAAGAGTCTTCCTTACTTCCAAAGAGTGAAGAAATGGATTTTCGGCTTTGAGTGCAATGCAGGGTCCAAGTTTCATGGCCTCCAGGCTACAGCTGAATTCCAGCTACACCAGCATGTGGCATGGCTGGGTTCCTGCTTCACTGGTTACTAGTGGTAGTGGTGTATAGTGATAACATCAACAGGAATGGAGTTTCAGCCAGAGTATGACTCTTGTGGAATCAATATGGCCTGAGATTGTGGAGTCCCAGCCTGGAAGTCCATGACAGTAAGTAAAAGAATGATATAACAAACAACTCAAGCAATTTCACTGCAGGACCTCTCCAATAGAGCATAATGTAGAAAAGGCATTCTCTCCATTTGAGAAGAGAGAACTTTAATCTCAAGCATCAAGCCAAAGCAGCAGCATTTCAATCCCACTAACAATGGCTCATGGCAATGATGGGAGTCAACTGCCAGTGTGGCGTGGCGCTTTCATGAATGGTTGGGCCCTGAGTGTGCAGATTTCTGGCTTGGCTAGCCATGGCCTAAAGCCCCCATTTTTTTTGCTTGTTCACAAGAATTCTGGGTTTTAAGCTACCAAGATTTAGTTGTGAATGTTGACAGTTGACATTTGTATTCACCCACTGGCAAAGGTTGAGATTTCTGGTTATCTTTGTGGGATTTTATATATATATTATATATATATGATATATATATTTGTGTGTGTGTATGTGTGTGTGTATAAAATCTACTCTACATCCACACTGTTTTTAGAGAGCTGTTTCTTAGAACAGATCAGATCATGTCAGTCTTGCTTAAATGAAAACTCTTCACTGACTCCACATTGCTTCGGAGTCCAACTCCTCAGCCAGGCTCATCAGACCCTCCATCACCTGACTCTTTGTATCATTGATCTCATGTCCTGCCACTATCCCCACAGTATAATCATCCTGAAATGGTACTTGGATTTCCACTTTCATCGGATGTCTCTTATTTCAATTTTTCTACTAGTATTTTGGAAGTTATATACTCTCTCTCTATTCTTTTATTGATTACTCTAGAAATTTTAACATATATACTTATCAAAGTCTGAAGTTAATATCTTTCTCCTCTTGCCCCCAAATACAAGGGCCTTAGACACTGTAACTCTATTCTTTTCCAGAGATAGATGCTATTGTTGTCATATGTTTTAATTCTATCTTTGAAAAACCCACCAGACCTTATTACTATTTAATACAGTCATGGCTTCTTTCTATGTATCCACATATTCCTCGTTTTCTTTGTTCTTCATTATTTCTATGCATCCTAGACCTTCCATCCGAGATTACTTCTTACACATGAGGTCATATTTTGTCTAAAGAACTTGCTTTATAATTTTCTTTAGTGAGGGTCTGCTAAGGGCAATCTTTCAATTTTTGTTTCTCTGAAATGTCTTTATTTCACCATGATTCTTGAAGTCTTTTTAACTGGGCCCAGATTTCTAGCTTGACCATTTTGTTCCATCAGGACATTGAACGTACCATTCCACTGTCCTCTGGGTGTCTGCTGCTGCTTTGTGAAGTCAGCTGTCAGTTTATCTATTGCTTCTTTGAAGGCAATCTATCTTTTCTCTGGCTGCTTTTAAATTCTTTTTTTTTTATCTTTGATTTTGTGGTTTTAATATGATGTTGTAGACATGGATTTATTTCCATTTATTCTGCCTGAAGTTTGTTGAGCATCTGTAGCTTGGTATCTTTATCAATTCTGGAAAGTCATCAGCCATTATCTCTCCACATATTGCCTTTGCCCCACTCTCTCCCTCTTTTTAGGGGCTTCGGATTAGATGTATGTTAGGCCCTTCATGTTTCTTAACCTCTCTCTCAGAGCTGTATCTCCCTATGATGCTTTCTGTATATATTTTCAGCTCCATCTTTCTGTTGCCTGACTCTATTAGCACCTGCATCCAGTTGGCTGTTAAACTCATTTATTGAGTTTCTAATTATAGTTGTATTTTTCATTTCTAGAAGTTATATTTAGTTCCTTTTATTATATGCTTGGTCATTCTTTAAAATTCTTTGTTCTTTGCTCATATTTCAAAATCGTCTTTTACTTTTTAATGAATCTGAGACACACAGAATTGGATAAATCATAATGCTTCATTCACAGTGATTGTCATCACTGGAAACAGACCTCTTATTTTGTGTATGAATATATGCATGTATGTATTTATAAAAGAATGTAATAAATACCTGTATCCCACCATCCAACCCAAGACCTAGAAGAGCTACCCATCCCCATCCTAGAACTCTGCTTCCCCCTTCCTATATTTGTGATTATCATTGCCTTTCTTTTTTGTTTTTATAGTTTTATATCATATATATATGTGACCTAAATATATTGTTCAGTTTTAGTTGTTTCTGAACTTTATACAAAGAGTATTATAGTGTATATAATCTTCTGAGACTCTAAAAAAAATCTGGGACTTTAAAAAGATTTTTCCATATTTTGCATGCTCTCTATAAAATTCCATCGTGTGACTATTCCATGATTATTTTATCCATTTTTCTGTTAATGGGCATTTTCCCATTAGAATAGTTTCTATTTTTTTTCCCCTACAGCAACCAGTCTTGCTGTGAATATTTTTGTATATATCTCTTGATAAACATGAGCAGAAGTTTCCATTGGGCACACAACTAGGGGTGCAATGCCGGGTTGTAGTATATGTAGGATTAGCAGTCAGCCAGTACGCACCAGTGGAGCTACTGGATAGCGTTCAGTCTGGTCGGTCAGACTTCTTTTCTGATTGGTCAGTACTCATGTGGCATTGATTGTTAATACTTTGAATATTATCTTTGAGAGTCTGTGAATGGCACACTTTCTAAGCTAACGTCAAACTATTTTAAAGTGGTTATTCTAATTTATACCTCCACTGGAAATATATAAGAGATCCTGTTGATCCACATTCTATCCAACATTTGGAATTGTTGGATATCTTAACTTTTGCCATTCGAATGGATATAAATGAGTATGTCATTCTGGCCTTGATTTACATTCCTGTTTACTAATAAGTTTGAGCTTCTCTTCAAGCATATATTGGCCATATGCATTTCCTCTGAGAATTCCCTGGTCATATATTTTGCTCATGTATCATGTATTTTTCTGTTTGATTGCTTGTCTTTTTCTTATTGATTTGAAGGAGTTCTTATAAAGAAATTAGAAAATCTTTGATGCCAATTGTTGGTCGGTTATGTACGTTACAGATGTGTCCTCACCATTTGTAGCTTTTCACTTTCTTTAAGGTGATTTATGAAATTAAAAAATACATCAAAAAAGATGATTTACAAATAGAAGTTCTTTATTTTAATATAGTCAAATGTATTAATGTTTTCTTTCCTAAATAGTGCTTTTTGTATATCTTGTTCAAGAAAATCTTACTAATCCAAGGTCAGAAAGATGTTTACCTATACTTCAGTGATGGTTAGTTTTGTGCGTCAACACGACTGGGTCATGGAGTACCCACATATTTAGTTAAATATTACTTCTGGGTATGTCTCTGAAGGTGTTTCTGGATGAGCTTGACTTCTGAGCAGAGCAGATCGCTCTCCCCAGTGTGAGTGGACCTCATCCAATCCATTGAGGCCTGATGAGAATAAAATAGCTGAATAGGAAAGAATTCTCTCTGCCTGACTGTCTTTGAGCTTTGATATTGGTCTTCTCCTGCTATCAGACTTGGACTCCAACTGGAACTTAGACTGTTTCCTCTCCTGGTTCTCAGGCCTTTGAACTTGGACCAGGACTGTACCATTGGTTCTCTTGGGTATCCAGCTTGCCTGCCGTAGATCTTGGAACTTCTCATTCTCCATAATCACATGAGTCCATTCCTTATAATAAGTCTTTGTATATATATATCTCTTTAATAAATATATAATTATATTAATTGTATATAATATATAATTATAGATTTATAAAAATATAATTACATTTATTAAAAACATATAAATTATAAATATAAACATTTACATATATTTATATATTAAAATATATTAAATATACTTATATATTTATACATTTAAATATATATAAATATATCTTTAATAAATTTCATAAATACACCTTATAATAAATCCTTATATATATATTTCCTATTGGTTCTGTTTCTCTGGAGAACTCTGACTAATACCATTTCTGTTAAGACTGAAGTTGAATTTTGTATATTATGGGAAGTAGGGATCCAATTAATTATTTTTCTAAATAGACAATTAATTCCTTTCCTTTTACTTATCTGCCATGCCACCACTGTTACACATCTAAGTCCCATATGTAAATCTGTTTTTGAGCTCTCTAGTCTATTGTACTGATCATTTTGCCTCTCTGAGCCAGCACCACACGGTCTTGATGCTGTACCTTCTTAATAAGTCCCGATATCTGATGGGGCAAATCACACTCTTTATCCTCTTCTTCAGAAGTGTTTTACATAATTAATGAAATCTGTTACTATCCACTTTGGTTAGTACCATTTCAAATTAAAAGGACCCTGGATCCTTGGAAAAATGACTATTTTTCAGATCTGGACAGAAAATGTACAAAATGAGTTGAAACATTTTCTTATATTAGAAAGCAAAATTACCAATATTTCTGGGGTTGCAAAGGACCCAGCAGCCAACCTAAAGAGGCTCTCTTTGGTCCAAGGTGGAAAAAATAGAGCATAAATAGCGCAATAACTTCAATGGATTAAAATACATCAAATATGTTTAAATCCGTGAGTTTGTAATGATACTAAAAAAACCCCTCATTTGTCATCTTTGGAATATGCAAGTCAGCCAAAGCATTACTTTTATTTGATTATCTTAATTTTGTATTGAGTTTAAAAAGACACAGTAAAGTTCATCCTAAATGTATAGATCTTAATATGTATGATCTAAAGTATAAGCTTAAGTGTATAGATTGATGAAAATTTCATTAGTATACATCTATGCAACTATCACTCAAAAGAAGACGTAGAATAGTGCTTCTCAAATCTTAGTATGGAGATGCATCAACTGGTGCATTTGCTAAAATGTGGGTTCTGGTTCACTGGGTCTATTGTGAGACTTTGGGCTCTGCATTTTTAACACGCTGTCGGGTGATGCTGATATTGCTGGTCTGTGGACCACACTTGAGAAACAAGGATATAAATTCTTCCATGTTGTAGCCTGTAACAATAGTTTGTTCTTTTATTTTTTATTGCTGCATGACTTTCCATTGTATTAATATTCCAACATTTATTCACTTATTTTACCATTGATGGACATTTTTGTTGCTTCCAGTTTGGGGCCATTATGAATTAAGTTGCTATGAACATTCTTGTCCATGTCTTTGGGTGGCCATAGGCACTCAATTTTGGAGGAGTACCTACCTAGGAATAGAATTGCTGGGTCATAGGGTTGGTACGTGTTTAGCTTTAGTATATATTGTCAAACAGTTTTTCAAAATGGTTGTACCATTACACCCTTAGCAGCAATGTATCAAAGTTCTGGTTGTTCCACATTTCACCAACACTTGGTATTGTTCTTTTTAAATATAGCCATTCTGTTGGGTGTGTGGTGGCATTCAGTTGAGGTTTTTTGGCCAGTGGGAGTTCTGCTTTTGAGAAGTGCTTACTCAACTTTTTTTTCTCCATTAAAATTTTTGGCTTTTTTCCGTTTGTTTCATATTGATTTGCAGGAATTCTTCATATAGTCTGGATATGAATTCTTTATTGGATGCATGTATTGCAAATAGTTTTTCCCAGTCTGTGGTTTGCCTTTTCATTCTCTTAATGGTATCTTTTGATGAATGCAAGTTTAATTTTAACAAAATCCAATTTGCCAATATTTTTTTCTTCAACTTAAAAAAATTGTGGTAATACACATAAAATTTGCCATCTTCACCATTTTTAAGTTGCAATCAGTGGTATTAAGTACATTCTTATTGTTGTACAACCATCACTACCAACCACATCTGGGACTCTTTCTTCTTGCAAAACCAAAACTCTACCCATTAAACGATTACTCTCTCTTCCCTTCTCCCCCCAGACACTGGTTATCACCATTCTACTTTCTGTCTCTATTATTTTGACTACTCTAAGTACCTCATATAAGTGGAATCATACAGTATTTGTCTTTTTATGATTGGCTTATTTCACTTAGCATAATGTCCTTCTTTCTCTCTTGTAATGTTTTTTGATTTAAAGTTTATTTTGTCTGATATTAGTACAGCCACTCTTGTTCTTGCATTACTGTCTTCTCTTGTGTTTAGTTGCTTTTGTAGTGAAACACTTAAATTTCTTTCTCATTACCTTTTGTGTACATTCTAGAGCTATTTTCTTTGTGGTTACCATGGAGATTTCATTTAAAATCCTAAAGTTACAACACTTTAGTTTGAATTTATACCAGCTTAACTTCAATAACATACAAAAAGCTCTGTCCCCACCCCTTTCAGTTGTTGATATCACAAAATTACATCTTTATAATAGTGTCCCAAAACATAAACTAATAATTTTTGTTTATTTATTTATTTTTTAGTGAGAAGGACTGTTGCTGAGCTAACGTCTGTGCCAATCCTCCTCCAATTTTTGTATGTGGGATGCCACCCCAGCATGGCTTGATGAACTGGATGTAGGTCCATGCCCAGGATCCGACCCCACAAACCCTGGGCCACCAAAGCAGAATGCACGAACCCAACCACTACACCACCAGGACAGCCCCAATAATAATTTTTTTGAAATGCATTAGTGTCTTAAATTATGTAGAAAACAAGATTTAGAGTTACAGACCAAAATTACAGTAATACTAGATTTTACATTAATAATTGTTTTTTTCTTTGTGTTTTAGTCTCTTAAACAAAAAATACAGTTACAAACCATTGTTACAATAATACTAGTTTTTATAATTGCCCATGTATTTACCTTTATTGAGATCTTTATTTCTCCATGGAAGCTTTATTTCCAACAGCTTCCAGTTACTGTCTAGTGTCCTTTTATTTCAACCTGCAGGATTCCCTTGAGTGTTTCTTGCAGGGCAGAACTAATCATAATGAACTCCCTCAGCTTTTGTTTATCTGGGAATGTCTTAATTTCTCCTTCACTTTTGAAGGACAATTTTGCTAAATATGGAATTTTTGTTTGACAGTTTTTTCTTTTAACACTTTGAATATATCAGCCACCCTCTTCTGACATCCAAAGTTTGTAATGAGAAATCTGCTATGATCTTATTAATGATCTCTTGTGTGTGACCAGTTGCTTCTCTCTTGCACTTTCAAAATTCTCTCCTTGTCTTTTTCTATTGACAGTTTGATTATAATGTGTGGGTCTCTTTGAATTCCTCTTACTTGGATTTGTTGAGTTTCTTGGATGTTTATATTCATGTCTTTTATCAAATTTGGGACATTTTCAGCCACTATTTCTTCAACTATTCTCTCTGCCCCTTTTTCTCTCTCTCTCTTTTTTTTTAAAGATTTTATTTTTCCTTTTTCTCCCCAAAGCCCCCGAGTACATAGTTGTATATTTTTAGTTGTGGGTCCTCCTAGTTGTGGCATGTGGGATGCCACCTCAGCATGGCCTGATGAGCAGTGCCATGTCCACACCCAGGATCCCAACTGGCAAAACCCTAGGCCACCGAAGTGGAGCATGTGAACTTAACCACTTGGCCATGGAGCCAGCTCCCCGCCCCATTCTCTTTCTCATCTCCTTCTAGGACTCCCACAATATGTGTATTGGTCCCTTGATGGTCTCCTACAGGTCCCTTAGACTCTGTTCATTTTTCTTCAATGTTTTTTATTTCTGTTCCTCAGCCTCAATAATTTCCATTGTCTTGTCTCCAAGTTCACTGATATTTTCTTCTGTTCAAATCTGCTTTTAAATCCCTCTAATAAATTTTTTATTTCAGTTATTGTACTTTTCATCTCCAGAATAAGTTTTCAGGTTTTCTCTCTCTTTATCGATATTTCCATTGTGTTCATACATTGTTTTCTTGACTTTCTCCACGTCTTCCTTTAGTTCTTTGAGCATCTTTAAGACAGTTGTTTCAAAGTCTTTGTCTAGTAGATCCACCGTTGAGTCTTTTTCAGGGACAGTTTCTGTTGACGTATTATTTTCCTTTGAATGGGGCATACTTTTCTGCTTCTTTGTATGCTTTCTGATTTTTTCTTGTTGAAAACTGGACTTTTGTGTCTAATAATGGGTTAACACTGGAAATCAGATTTTTCCCCTATCCCCAGGGTTTGCTGTTTTTAATTTTTTTTTAATAAATTATTGTAGGCTGGTGCTATGCCAAGGATCCACCTGTGGTGTAACCTTAAGATTTTCTCAGATGTTTTCTGAGCCTGTACCTTTTTTGGGGCATGCACAATGACACTCTAATTTCTTTGGTATATGTAGCTGCTTTTGAATATCTTAGTCTTTAATGTCTGGCTCCCGCAAAGGGAAAAAGAGAAAAATAAAGGGAGAAAAAAAAAGGCTTCAGCTCCTCATATGCCCTGGAAGTCACTTTAGCCAGAGGGGGAGGGCTTTGCAACAAAGGAAGGAGGTCCAACAACAATGGCTACCTCCACTTTGTCTACACCTCTGTATTAGAAAT
The DNA here is from genome assembly GCF_041296235.1 of Equus asinus. NCBI lineage: Eukaryota > Metazoa > Chordata > Mammalia > Perissodactyla > Equidae > Equus > Equus asinus. The sequence continues at coordinate 87,400,755 of NC_091794.1, forward strand.
AGCTTTCAGTGATCAGAGGATAGATCTCTGATATATAGAGAACAGGGTCCTTTTTGTACCCTGGTTTCTGCAAGCTGCTGCAGGAGCATGTGCACAGCTGCCTGCCATGTGGCTGGGGGTGGGGGATGGGCAGATGCTACTGTGCTAAGAACTTAAATTGACCAAAATTAACAGCAACTTTCCATCCAAACCTTCCCTTGGAAGTTGCATGCCTTCAATGGACTCCAGAATTCCAAAATAGTTACATCAGACAGATTCTACCAATGCAATTGTTGTCTAGGTGGGGAGACAAATTCTTGGTCCTTCCTACTCTATCATCTTCCCAGAATCCTCTTGTCAATATTTTCTTATATGGTTGGCACTTTCTGCATCTTGCTTAAGAAATATTTGCCCACTCCAAGGTCATAAAAATATGCTCCTATATTTTCTTCCAGAAGCTTTAATATTGTACTGTTCACATTTAGGTATAGAATCCATTTTGAATTGCTTTTTGTAGTCAAGGTTCCTACTTTTTGAGATCAAGGTTCATTTTTATCCAGCTCATTGTTTTTCAAACTGAAAGCTAAAGGGAACACATCAAGTGTTTTCCTGCTTTTCCTGCATGAACTATACATTAGAGTAATAAAATAATTAAGGAGAGAAGTTTCTCTTTATGGAAGTGCCCCAGCTAATAATTGAGGAGGGAATCATGAAACTGATATACCACCGTTTTACAACCTCTATTGCATAAAAGACAGACATCATAAAAAGAAAGATTACTGGATACGATATGTCTACTGATGGAAATATACAACTCTACTTATGAAGAATTATTGCCCAAAAATTGAAATCTGCATCTGATTAAAACTCTATATTTAATTACTAAATTTCAGAAAATATGGGATATAGAGAAATATGATAAATAATCCTGCAGGCAAAAAATCCAAACTATAGGAAATTCTTGAGATAATCAATCTTGCTTCTTTAACAAATAAATTTTCTGAAAAAAGTGAGAGAGAGAATTTATAGGTTAAAAAAAGACTTAAGTGATATCAATAAATTGCAATGTATAAGAAGAATCAGAGAAATTTGGCCATTTCACTAGATATTTGATGATATTAAAAGATTATTGTTAAATGTTTTAGATGTGATCACCATATTTTAATTATGTTTAACAAAAAAATTCTAGTATTTTAGAGATATATACTAAAATATTTATTAATGAAATATTATCTCCAGGGCTTGCTTCAAAATAATACAAAGAGAAGGGGAGTGAAAGATATAGATTAAACAATATCGGCCAGAAATTTATAATCATTGAATTTCAGTAATAGATACATGGGGATGTATTGTACTATTCTCTCTTCTATATTTTTGTATGTTTGAAATTTTTTATAATAAAAATTTTTAAAAACGTGTCAATCATCCTTGATTCTTGGTTTTCCCATATTGATTTTAGAATCAGCTTATCAAATTACATAGTTTTTTATTGAAATTGCATTGAGTCCAAGGATCAAGATGGGAAGAACTGACATCATTACAAAATTATAATTTTCTAATGCATGAATGTGAAATCTCTCACCACTGATTAGGTCTTTTTAAATGACTTTCAGTAAATATTTATACTTTTCTGCATCTTTTCTTAGATTTATTATTAAATGTCTAACATTATTGTAGCTATTGTAAATGATGTACTTTCACAAGTTACATGTTTTACTATTGTATACTAATGTAAAAACACTGTAATGTAATGTATTGTGTGCTACCTATACTTGTGCTAATGTAAAAACATGCAAGTGACTTTTGTATATTGATATTCTATCCAGACACTTGCTAAATACAATTACATCTAACACTTTGTCTTTGGATTCTTTTCTGTTTTCTAGCTGAGCAATTATGTCATCTGAACATAATGATAATTATGTTTCCTCTTTAATCCTAACATCCTACTTTGCACCTAGCAAAGTAGCCTTAAAATATAAAAAGGAAATTTGATAAGGCTACAATAGATATGAACTAGACAAATCTACCATCACAATGGGAGATTTCAACACATTTTCTTAAATTGTTGATAAGTCAAGCAGATAAAAATCCACTAAATATACTGAAGATATGAACAATAAAATTGAACAACAAAGGCTTGACATGTACGTAATTCTGCTTCCTACAATTAGAGAGTAAAAGATCTTCTCCAGAACTGTCTTAGTTATGTATTGCTGCACAAACTCAGTAGCGTAAAAGAAAAATAAGCATTTTTTAAATCTCTCAGTGTCTGTGAGTCAGGAATTCTGGAGCAGCTTGGCTGGGTGGTTTTGGCTCAACATTTCTCATGAGATCCACCGAGATGTGAGTGGCTGCAGTCATCTGATGGCTTGATTGGAGCTGGAGGATCTGCTTTCAAACTGGTTGACCCACATAACTAGTAAGTTGGCACTAGTGATTGGAAGGAAACCTCAGTTCTTCCCCATGTAGGTTTTCCACAGGGCTCCTTGAGTGTTTTTGTGACATGGCAGCTGGCTTCCCTCAGAGTGAGCAACCTCAGACAGCAAGACAGAAGCTGCAAGTGTTTTATGACAACCTCAGAAGTCACATACTGTCATTTATGCAACATTCTATTGGTTATACATATCAGCCCTATTACTCAATGTAGGTTGGGACTAACCAATACCATAAATTGAGATGAGACTAATTGGGGGCGACATTGGAGACTGACAGCCACAAGCACACATGTAACATTTACAAACATTGATTATATACTAGTCATAGAGCAAGATTCAATAAATTTCAAAGAATAAGCATCATACAGGCAAGATTTCTTGATAATAATGCAATTAAGTTAGAAGTTAATAACAAAAATATATACTAAATGGCATTTGGAAATGAAAAACACACTTTGAAATAATTCATAGGCCAAAGAAGAAATCATAATGGAAATGTTAAAATACTCAGAACTGAATTATAATGAAAACATGTGAAATGCAGTGAAAATAATTCTTCAAGGATAATTTATAGCCTTATATATTTATAGTAAAAAAGAAGAAAAGCTGAAAATTAGGAAACTAAGTTTCCAATTTAAGCAGTAAGTTAAAGAATAAATAAATCTAAAGAAAATAGATAATAAAAATAAGCAGAAATCAAGAAATTAGAAAAGATACAACAGAGAAGATCAACAAAACTAAGAAATTGATTCTTTACAATGATTAAAATATGGACAAATCTTTGGCAATGAAAGAGAGAAGGCACAAATAAATATTATAAAGAGGGGCACAATTACAGAGGAAGCAGAGATTCAAATGATATAATTTTATCAACAACTTTATGGCAATACATTTGAAAACTTAGACAAATAGACATATTCTTAGAAAAATATAACGTATTAGAACTAACTCAAAAAGAAATAGAAAGCCTGAAATAGTCCTTGAAATAGTCCTGTTAAAGAAACAGAAGCAATAGTAAAACAAAACAAACCAAAAAATTTCCCATAAAGAAAACACCAGTTCCAGATGGTTTTATTCATTTATTTATTTTTTAAATTTATTTATTTATTTTTTTAAAAACAGACTTTATTTTTTTTAAAGATTGGCACCTAGGCTAACAACTGTTGCCAATCTTCCTTTTTTTTCTCTTTTTTTTTAAGGATTGGCACCTGGGCTAACAACTGTTGCCAATCTTTTTTTTTTTTTTTTCTGCTTTATCTCCCCAACCGCCCCCCCTGCCCCGCACACAGTTGTATATCTTAGTTGCAGGTCCTTCTAGTTGTGGGATGTGGGACGCTGCCTCAACGTGGCCTGACGAGCAGTGCCATGTCCACGCCCAGGATCCGAACCCTGGGGCTCTGCAGCGGAGCGTGCGAACTTCACCACTAGGCCATGGAGCCGGTCCCCCAGATGGTTTTACAGATATGTTTCAACAAACTCACAAATATCAGGTCATTCCAATCTTATGTACTTTTTTATGGACTTTTTCAGAGAAAGAAAAAAACATAACACTCCAACTCATTCTATGAGGCTAGAATAACTTAGATATCAAATCCTAGATAACAAAGACAGGAAAATATTAGGCTCATTTTATTTATTAATATAGGTACAAAAATCCAAAAAAAAATTAGCAGATCAAATCCAATGATATATGTAAAATAAATCATAAAGCTCCTTGAGTAAGTTGAGTTTATCTCAGGAGAGTAAAATTTAATAGTAGGAAAATCTCTAAATGTAAATGATCTCATTAACAGATTAAGGGAGAAAAACCATATGATCATGTCAAAAGATGGAGAAAGCCCTTGATAAAATTTAACATACATGTGATTAAAACTCTTAGTAAATTAGACACAAATTAGAGCTTCCTTTCTCGGCTCAAGAGAGGTCTCCAAAAATCCTACAATAAATATCATCCTAAAGAAAAAATATCAGAGCACTAAAGTTATAAACAAGAGAAACATATCCACCATCATTGTGCTTCAGGACCTGGCCACTACAATAGACAAGGAAAATAAGCCAAAAGCAATAGGATTATTTTATTTCTCTAAATACATTAAAAATAACTATTTTATATTCTGTGTCTTATAACTCTAACAGTTGAGTTCTTTGCAGATGTGTTTCAGCTGTTTGTTGTTTTTATTGGTTCTTGTTCTTGGTGTCATTTTTTTTGTGTGTGTTTAGTGATATTTGACTGTGTGTTGTTCATTTTCTTTGGAACTTTATATCTGTGGAAATTATTTGAGGCCTGAGATAAAGGTGAGTTCCTCTAACAAAGATTTAATTTTGCTTCTGCCAGGCACCTGGGGTACTATCCATCTGGGACCATTTTATACTAAATTCATAGTTTGAGGTTTTCAGATCACCTGGGTGGAGTGAATTTGATTGCATATGGTGTGAAGTCTAAGCTGTAGTTATGGATTCTCAGAAGATGATTCTTTCTCCCTACACACATTGCTATTGCCAAGGTTTAAAACAGATAATCTTCCTTGCAATTTCCTAGGTGTGGGAATGGGGTGAGTTTTTTCTAGTTCACTTGTGCATTAGAGTAGAGCCCTTTGGGCTTTTAAGTTTATGCAGGGGAGTATTTGCTCAACTTGGGAAGACCCTGCACTTTATCTTCTTATCCACATGCCCTGAGAAATCATGAAAACTGAAGTTCAATTTCATCTATTAGCAAATATCTCTGTATCGGTTATTTATTGCCATAATATTGTAGCATAACACAGCATTCCAGAACTCAGTGGCTTAAATTAATAAGCATTTATTATTGCTCAAGAGTCCTCAAATTGGCTTGATGGTTCTTCTCATTTGGTTGGTCTCACTTGAGTGTCTGCAGCTAGTTGTGGTCAGGTAGATATCTACGTTGATCTTGGCTGGGCTCTGTCATGTGTCTGGGGGTCTGCTGGCTACAGGCTGTTCTATGATAGTCTTGGCTGGGATAGCACGGCTCTCTTGCACCTTGTCTCTCGTCCTCCAACAGGCTATTCCAGGCTTGTTCTACAGTGGAGGCAGGAGACCAAGAGAAAGAGTAGAAGCATGCAAATCTCTTAAACCTTGGGCTCAGAACTGGCACATCATGACTTCTTCCACTTTCTATTGGCCAAAGCAAGTTACAAGTCCAGATTCAAGGGGAAGGAAAATAGAGTCCATCTCTTCATGCAGAGAGTTGCAAAGTCTCAGGGCAAAGGACATGGATTCAGGGACAGGTGGAGAATTGGTGTCATTTTTGCAACCAATGTATCATAGCCCCCAAGGCTAAAGTTGGCTTCCGTGCTCTGCTTACTTCTCCGGTTCTGCCTTCACTTAGATTTTGGCTGCACTGATTCATATTTTCTTGCCAGCTCATTGATGCATTTAAGAAGATTTAAAAAAATATTTTATGTATCATTTATGACGTTTTCAGCAAAGGATCAACCAAGCACCTGGTCGGCCATACTGCTTGATTGACATTTTGATGAGTTTCTGTCTTTGCACATATATGGCTGTCTACCTGTAATTCTCTTTCCCAATCTTTGAGATTCTACTCAAATGCCTCCTTTATGCTTCTTTACCTCTTTAACTGCCCCTCTTCACCTAGGCAGAGTAGGCTGTTGCCTTTAGACTCTAAAAGTATTTTGTGCCCATCTCTATTAAGGCATGGAATTCCTAATACAGCAATCATAATTTGTGGCGTGCAGAGCCCCTCATTCGAAAATTATTAAGTATTTCAAGATGGTGACAGCAGAGTATTAAAGCAAGAGTGGGGCCCCTTTGAGTGCGGGCCTCTGTGTGACTGTACAGCTCACACTCCCACGAAGCTGGCCCTGAGAGTAACTATTGCTGTACACCTCCATCTCCCTTATATATACCGGATGCGTGTGAGACAATGCTGACTAAGGTAAGCCTGTCTGATTAATCTTTAATCAAGAGGCTAGCAAGGTGCGAGGCGCAATCAATAAATGGTTGTTGAATGAACAGATGAAAACTACACTATGTTCTCAATTCTAAAACACATCATCTTTTTGATAACAGCTTTAAGAAAAAGTAGAAAACCATATTAAATGTCCCTATCCATTGTGAAATGCTTTCCAATTTCAGTATAGTTAACAAAATGTACATCTTAGAACTGAAAAAACATGGTGGGGCCTTTTAGCATCCTACATGATGGCTGTTCTTCTTTATGCTTCATAGAAAGTGAAATGCCTCTTTCAGTTCTAAAGCTAGTTCCTGGGAACAACTTTCTGTCTTATTTTCTCTGATATCTGCTCTTGGCTGATCCCCAGGCTGGGATTGTCTGCAACCTTGGCTCATGATTGAAAAGTCTTGAGTGAACTGGTCTTACAGGCAGCAGGATAGGTGACCAGTCTGCCAGCCTCCCACCAGACTTCTAGGTTTCCTGGGGAAAGGGCCCGCCAACGCCCTTTATGTCATTTATGTAATGTGGCATCTTTAAACATCGCCACGGAGAAAGAGGAAGGGCTTGGCTCCCAGCTCTAACTGTTTTGGGCCTGTGACTTCCACTTTCTGTGCCTCAGTTTCCACCTTTATACAAGGAGGAGAGTCAGTATAGGGAGAAGGGAGCTGTTGGGTGGGCGTTTAATCGGAACTACTCCAAGGTCTGTTCCTAGAGAGGTGGACAGTTGGTCTCCCAAGCTGCCTGAGCCCACACATCACTACCCCAAAGCTTTCAAGACCGGAAAAGGTGGAGGTGGGAAGAGGGGAAGAGGGCTTGGAGGATGCATACCACTCTTCACCCCAACTTTCAGCGCCTGAGGCAGTGTTCCCTCACACCCACCCTGGGAAATCAGAATCCAGACCAGCCCCTCCCCCACACCTTCAGCCCCTCCCCCTGCGGCTTCCCCAATGCGGCCCCCTCCCCCCGATTACAGCATCGTTCTGGGCGCCAAGACGGATTCCAGCCAAGGGACTGCTGCAGTCAGCTCTCCTCCGCCTCTCCTGGCTCCTGCAGCCTGTGTCCTGGCTCTGCAGCCTCCGGCTGTGCTTCGGACAGTCCCCTTTCCCTCATCCGCCCCGCCCCCGCCATGGCATAACCCCTGGCTCAGGGCCTAGAGGTGGGCGGGCACAGTGGGCACGGGTGGGGGCCCCAGCAAAGTCGGCAGGTGTAGCCGGGTTCTCCCTCCACACCGGGGATGCCTCGGCCGTGCGGACTGTGGGTGGGGAACGCCTGTCGGAGGCTCTGAGGCCGGGCACAGCGCCCCACCCTGGCCGGGGCTGGGGCAGAGGAAGGGGGCTCTTTGAACCGAGGCCAGGAGCTGAAGTCGGGTAGCTGACCAGGAAAACCCGAAGGAGAGTCTCCTGAGGGGATGTGCCTGGGGGGCCGTCCGTGACATTCAGGGTGTGACAGTGCCTCGGTGGGGCGCGAGACCCGTCCGTGAGACTGTGTGACGGTCTCCCCAGCCGCCCGCCTCTGGGCTCGGCTCCCTGTGCCTAGGTCGGCTGCGCGTGGCGGTGACACTGTGTGCTTGTTTCAGGGTCCCCGGCGACACTGACCCAGTGGTCCCCGGGGAGGGGGAGCTTATTCCCACTCCCGGGGTGGGCCTCCCCAGCGCTGTCGCTCAACGAGGCGGGCGCTCCTCCGAGACCCCGGCGGCCGCCCGCCGGCTGCGACCTCGGCCCTCCCGGGTCCGGTGCGGGGGCGGGGAGCTCGGGCTCCCCCTCCCTCTCTCGGGCTCCGGGCTCGGCAGCCCTGCGCGGGGGCGGGGGCGGGGGCGGAGCGCGCGGGCGGGATCCCCCCGCCTCCCCTTCCTGGTCCCCGGGAAATCCAGCCTCCGTGGCTTGGCCGCCTCCCGCTCCCGCGCCCGCTGCCGCTCGGCGCTCGCTGGGGCTCCGCAGCCGGCGCGGCCCCTCCGCTGGGGGCTCCGCAGTGCCGGGCCCCGTCCCTGCCCGCCCGCCCGCCCGCCGCCGCCGCAGCGCCCCCGGCCCGGGCCGCCGGCACCATGTAACCCGGCCGGAGCCCGAGCCGGGCCAGGTAAGCCGCGGGGAGGGGTGGGGACGGGGCCGCGCTCGCCGCGCCCTCTGCAGCGCCCCCCAGCCTCGGCCTGGCTGCGGCCCCGGCGCCGCCCACGCCCCGGGCTCCGGCGGCCTCGGCTCCTGGCCCCGGAACGGGGGAGGGCTGGGCCTCCTCCGCCGCCCCCGCCCCGCCCCGGCCTGGCGGCCCGCGGTCCTGACCCGAGGGACCGGCGAGGGGACCACGCGGAGCGAGGACCGGCTCTCCGGGTAGAGCCGCCGGGGCCGGCCAGCCCTGGCCCAGCTCTGGCCGGGCTGGAGGCTTGGGTTCGGGAGGGAGTAGCCAGCGGGGTTGCGGGGGGAAGTGGTGGTGTTGGGGAGATCCGGAGAGAAGTTTCCTGTGCTGGTGTGTAAGTGTGAGTGCGTGTCACTGTGTCTGTGACGAGTGTGAGTGTGTCACCGTGTGAGTCTGTGGGTGATTGTGTGCCCCTGAGTGTATGCAGTGTGTGCGCGTGTCAGTGGGTGTATGCAGTGTGAGTGTGGAGGGTGTTACTGTGTATGTATCTCTGGACATGTGTGTGAATGAGTGTGTTGTCACCGCGTGTGCCTGTATATGTGTCTGTGAGTGTGTGTGTGAGTGGATGTGTGTGTGCTGGTGTGACTATGTCTCTGTGAGTGGGTTCAGGTGTCTGTGGCCTGTGTGAGTGTGTGTGTGTGTGTGTGTGTGTTGGCTGTGTGAGAATGTGTCTGAGCAGGGTTCACTCTGAATCATCCACACCTGGTCTTTGTCCCCACTCCCCCCAGGGATTCTTGGTGGCGGGGAGCATGGGAGAGGGAGATCAGACTTTTCAGAGTCAGATCAGCCCCCTCCCCGGGGACTCCTCACCCCTGACTCAGGCAAGAGCTGCGTTGCACTTCCCACCTTGGTCCCCACCTTCAGCCACCTCAGGGGGTACCCTCTGTGATGCTGCTGGTTGTGTCCTTGCTGCGTGCTGGGGCACCTGGTGGTGGTGGGGCCTGGGGTGAGCTGGAGTGTGTGTGCTTCCTCTTGGGGCCTGGGAACTTGTGTCAACCCAGTAATGTTTCACCAAGAGCCCTTTAGAGCCTGGAGCCGAGGAGGCCAGGTGGAAGCTTCTGCCCTGTTCTTAGTCATCAGAGCAGGTGGCTGTCTCCCAGACTCCCAAGCCCTAAATTTCTAACTTCTGGGTCATTGGTTCAGCCCACTGGCTCTAGGTGGGTCTGTGCTCTGTGAAGTAATAAAATAATAATAATAATAATAATAATAATAATAATAATAATAAATGCCCTTTTATCAGTTTAAGGCTTTTGAAAAATGCTTCCCTCGCAACTCTTTCATCTTATCTCCCCAATAGCCCCCAGGAAGCAGGCGGGTCAGGTTAAGCCATATGAAATTGCCAATATTCAACTGTTCTTGTTTTTTACCTGCAAAAGCAGCAATTTCATGTAGTTCAACCTACTATACCACTATAATGCCAATTTACAGATGAAGGTGTTGAGGCTCGAGAGGTGAATTGCATTTCCCATAATCCCACACTGCTAGTTAGTGGTACAGAAAGACTCCATCCCTGGTCCTTTGGTAACCCGAAGAGCTGGGCTGGGCCAAAGTTAAGAGAGTGGTAGCCCCTGGTGTGCTCTCTGTGACCCTGGGGGCACTGATCTCCACCTTTGCCCAGCAGTCCCTGAGTCCTGGGGCTACTTCTGCACCCAGCTGCCAAGGCCTAAAAGGGAGAGAGAGGGGGAGAAGGGAGGGAGGGGAGGGAGAGGCTTCGTGAGTTGGCAGTGAATCAGGGTCTAAAAAGGGAGCGGGAGGGCTAGGGTGGCAGGTGCTTCTAAAAGGAACATGAACATAGGATGAACAGCCTCTGATACAACCCCCGCATCCCCCACCCCCACTGCCCCACTGATCTGGCAGGCAGTGCCCACTGCATTTTATGCCAGGGGGCTCACGTCCAAGGAGTGAGCTTGTATGTAGTTATCGAATGATGGCCGAGGGAGGAACCTTAGAATTGACTTGATCTAAACTCTTAATTATAAAGTGAGGATACTGAAGCCCAGAGAAGGGAGGGGACTTGTCCAAGGTCACACAGCAAACTTGTGGGTTTTTGGCTAGTCTTAGCCCAGGAACTTTCCAACCCTCCATGTTGCTTTCCATTCCTGCCGCCCCAACCTCCCCTCCCCACGGCCATCCCCATGCCATCAGAGCTGAACAGAGGGGATCTGGGGAGAAGGATCAGAGACTCAATAAGCCTAAGGCTGTAGATCCTTCAATCTGGGACCCCTTTCAAAAGAGAGGAAGCTACAGATATTCCTGGAGATGGGGATTCCTAGCCATACCAAGCACTGAGGTAGGTTGTGGGCTTTTCTTGATTCCTGCTGGTGAGGCATTGAAGATGCTGCAGGCCAGACTCCCAGACTTTCTTCTGAGGAAGTGCCTGCCTTCAGCTGCTGCCTGGCACCTCACATCATCTCTCTCTAGCTGATGTTGGGGCTTGAGCTGGCTCAGCTCCATTTTCCTTCATCCTACCCAGTTTCTGATGCATTTTGCCTCCAGCTGGCCTGACAGTTCCTTACTTCGTGGGTTCCTGTTGGGTAGAGAAACTCCTGGGGCTTGTCTGATTTTAGAAGAGTGTGTAGTTACCCTTAAACCCTTTCTAATCAAACATTCCAGGAGTCTCGGGTAAACCATAAAGATAATTGTTCCCATTTTACAGATGGGAAGACTGCAATTCAGAGAGAGGACTCCCATTTGGTTGCTTTTAATCTGCGAAGATCAGTAGAAGAGGTTCTTGGAGTGAGGGGATGAAGAGAGCAAATGACAGCAGCAGCTTTTGTCTAGAGGGTCTTCGACAGACCCCTTCCAGTGTCTTACCATCCCCATGGTCAGGAAACCTTTCCAGAGTCTGGTTTCATTCACACTTGGTGGATTCAAAGCTTTGTCTCTCAGTGGGGTTTGGAAGAACAGCTGCGTACCCTCCACTATACAAGCATTATGTCTCGATTCTCTCTTTACCCACCCCGCCCCCTCCCGTCTGAAGGCTGCTGGCTCAGCGGGCCTCCTGCCGTCTGGGGAGTCTGGGTTTGAGCTGGGGTGAGGCGGTGGCACAATCGTTATGGTAACGAGCTGCCAGCTCATCGTTGCTAATAACTTGTCAAGTCCCTAGGCTTAAATGCAGCTTGCCTTCCCACCAGCCCTTCTCCCCATGTCACAGAAAGAAAAAGTGAGGCTGTGAGGGAGGGGCCTGTGAATAAAGGAGTTTGGGGAGGTGGGTAGCCTTGTCCTTGGGGTTGTAACTGAAGAGCTCGGGGGAGGTCACTTGGGGGCTGGCTTACGCATATGATTACATAAGTTTGCCTATGATTGCATGGACTGTTACATGTGAATACACTCGGAACATACTTGTATAAATCTGTACATGCTACATGATATGTTCATGTGCTTTTACACAGCATCCCATATGCAAACATGCCTCCAAGCATAAGAACATGCTTGTGCATGAATACTGCCTCTACCATCTGCACATAAGGCACCCAAGAAATCTGGGTTTGTGGGGGTGTCCAGGTATGTGGGTGGGGATCTGATCTTTTTCTGATGCGGCTTCAAAGTGTCTTGTTAACAAAGGGACAGAATGGTCCCAGAGTTCCTTCTTCCTTCCAGTGAGGAGCTTGGAATGAGAGAGGGCTGGGGATGGTGTGGGGGCCCCAAGCTTCCAGCTCCCGAAGGCCCCTGCCTCTATGCCCTTTAAGCTCAGGTATCCCCTGCCCCCCTCACTCTCTATTCTTTCTCATCCTCTCCTCTTCCTGTGTGTAAATATTAAAGAGCTGAGCCTGCAGGGCTGATGTAGACATGGGGAGAGAACAAAATTAAAAAGGATTCCCTCGCCCCCATCCCGACACCCCCACCCCGCAGTACCCCGCTCTTGCCTCCTCCCCTCTCTTTTCTCCCCTCCCCTCACTCAGTGCTTCCACATGTCTCTCCTCCCCCCAGTCCAGATGGGAGCTGGCTCCTTCAGCAAGGGGGCTCCGAGCAGGGTGTGGGGAGCTACCTCTCTCTGCCTCCCCCCACCACATCTGCCTACAGGGCTGGGAGCCCCCACGTGAGTATTTCTTTTATTTTTGGGATGGTGGTTAAGAAAGAAAGTGGTTTTTAGAACCAGCTGTGAGTGGCGTTGAGAGGCTCAGGGCTGAATGGAGGTGGGTGGGGTCTTCTCTCTAGGCTCCTTCAGGGAAGCCTCATGTCTCGGTTTCTTTTCTCTCTTTGGACATAGAGGGAAAGGAGGGGACCAGGTGCCCTCGGTGAATTGGAGCGAGTGTGGGAGGGGTAGGGGCGAGGGGCTTCTGCTCTGAAGAAGGTGTGTGGTGGGGTAAGCCTGTTCCTTTCTGGCAGGCTGAGTTTCGGGCAACCGGGTCCAGAGAGTCGATGGGAGCTGTCCCGAGTGCTGAACGGGACTCGTGTGGTTTTGCTCCTTCGGAACTGTCCTGGGTCCTGAAAGGGGCTGCGTTGGGGCCCGATCATGGAAAGGCCGCTGGGGAGTGCTGAGGGCTCACTAGAAAAATCCTCCCAGATGACCCACTTTCCAAGGACAGAGTCCCTGGATGGAAAGATAGATTTGGGAGTCCTCCCTCTAGCTTTAGGCCTCATAGTTATTAGTGGTATTTGGGAAAGGAGCTCCTCTTTCCCTGTTTCAGTTCCCCCTCCCCTTTCCAAAACTACCCTACTGTTAGTGTAGGGGTAGGGATGGAGAATGATGTTGTGGATGTGAGCTCTCTTCTTAAAGATAGTTTTTAGTGTAACAAGCTTATGGGTACTGGCACCAGCCTTTCTTCTACTGGATCCCAGAAGTTCAGGCTCAAGGCAGTGCTGGATTAGGAGAGCTAGGTTTTTCTGGTTAGGTCTGGGGTGGATAGAGCTCAGAAGTTCAGGATAATTTGATTGACCACATGTCATCCCCCTGCCCACCACACTTTGGAATATAGGACAGAGGATAGTGAAATGTTTTGCAAGCCTGTTTCATTCTCTGCCTACTCCAGCCACAGCTCAGAGCAGCATTTTGGAGAGACTTTTGTTAGGGAGGAAGATTTCCAAGCAAAGGATTTAAGGAGTGTATGTGTGGGGTTGTTCAATGCCATGAGCAGAGAAGGAAAAGGCTACTGGAGATGGGACAGTGGGGAAAGAGGAAGATCAGGGGAAGAAAAAATATTTAAATTGGGGGATAGGGTCTGGGTTTCAATCCTCAACTCCCTTGGAAACCTTTTCCCCACTAACCTAGGGTCAGGGTCATCTCAATTTTCTGGGTTCTTATGCTCTGTCTTTGTAACTCTGAAGGGAATAGGGCAAGGAGTTATTTCTCCAGGTCTCTTCCCTTGTCATCCCAGGGAGATGAGAGCCAAATGTCAGGACATGCAGATGAGACTGTGGGGGAACAACAGGCAGGAGGGGTTGATGGCAGCTTCACCTCCCCATCCCCAAGAGCACAATCAAATATTCAAATGGAATCCTTCTTGAGGGGAGAGGAAGGAGAGGGTTTCCAGATGATGCTGGGCAAAAATTGGGTGTGGCAGAGAGTTCAAGAAAAGGGGGAGGTATCTAGGGACCCCAAACTGAACCAGTTCATCTCTTCCCAGATGTGATTTCCAGGTAATAAGGAGCCCCTCACCAATCATGTTTTTGATGTAACTCATCAAGATGATTCCTCCCTTCTCTAGCTGCTTGGAAGGAGCTGAGTTTTCCTATGCTGTGGGTGCTGGGAGGTGGTGGGTGTGGGTGTGGGTGCCTGTTTGGGGAGGGGAGGTGTTTGTGCTCCACTCAGCTCCCTTGGTTACATAACAGCTTTGATAAGACTTTACTTTGGAGCTGCTGCTACTGCCTGAAGCAATCACCCCTCCACCCCCACACGGAATGCTGGATGTCCACCCCCTTCTCCCTGGCCCCTTCGAGAGTCCTGCCATTCATGGTCCAGTGTTCCAGCAGCTGCTTTCCTGCTGTGAAGTGTCTTCAGCTTGCCTCCCTGCTCCCTACTCAGCTCTTGCATTTAAATACTTGCTTTTCTTGTTATCTTGAGCCTAGGTCACCCTATTTACATTTTTAAGCCTCCAGGTCTATGCTTCCTTGGCAGGGCCCTGGGGCTGCGATGAGAGGGGTTCACTGAACATCATGAAGCTGCTTTCTAGGGAAAAAGAGTGGCATCCTCCGAGGTTTTAGGGCCCAGAGATAATTTTCTGACTCTTCCTTCCTCTGCCCCAATAACTGTTTTGGAGTCTGAGATCAGTGGACCATAGTCAGAGGTACTGGGAGGAAGAACTCTGGCCTTGATATTTTCTCTTCATTTCCCCTTTTAGAATTAAAGAGTTATATATATATATGGGTTTGGGGGTGGGGGCTGCCTCTTGGGTGGGAAAAGGTGCATCTTCTCCCTGAGGTGCGCCTACTTCATTGTTACCCGCCCCCCGCAGTTGTCTGAGGAAATATTGGTTACTCCACGCATGGGACAAGGGGATAACAGAGCCCTTTATTAAAAGGACTGTTTTTTTTCTTTTTCTGAGGAGGGGTGGGAATGGAGTGAGTCCAGGAGTGGGGCATATCCTATTGAGGATAGGGATAACTTTCCACGTGGCGAAGTGGGAGATTGGCAAGACGAAAGAGCAAATGCAAACTTGTGATGTCACTTGGAGAGAATATGGACTCCTGGCTTTGTGCACAGGGTAGAAGCCAGAGGAGGGGCTGGATATCTCTGTGATTCCAGTGCACATGCATGTGTACTTCTGCCTAGGAGTGGGCATATGACTATGTACGTACTGTGCACATGCATGTGTGTGAGTGTGCTGTGTGAATGTGTACAAGCACACTTATGAGTTTGTGCATAAGTGTGGACACATATATACATGTGTATATATGTGTATGACTCTATGTGTGCATCCATGTATATATGTGACTTGAAGGTAATTACTTAAATCTGTGTGTGTGTATGTGTGGAGTACTCACTCAATGATGCATAGATGTGTGTGAGGATGCATGTGAGCTTGTATTTGGGGGCACATATATGCACACATGACTTAACAACATACAAATATATGTACATAAGTTGAGTCATACATGTGAATAAATGTGACAGAGAGAAAAAATGAGAGAGCGAGCGTGAGAGAGGGAGGTTCTGACTAAACATTGGGACTGTCCAAACGTTGTTTTCCCACAAACTTGAACTTGATCCATCCTGATGCCTGTGACTCTTCTCCATAAAGTAGGCTCCTTGAGATCTCTCAAATTCTCATGTCACAGGGACCCAGTTGTTCCTTGCCACCATCCATATGATGGGAGTTTGCAGAGGAGAAACCTGTGCAGGCCTTTGGGACAGCTGAGTAAGAAACTGAACCCAAAGCTGATCAGATGTTATGGTTCTTAAGGGTGTAATGTGGGGGAAGAGTATGGGAACTTGAACGTTAATATTATCCCAGAAATTTCAAGAATCAAGCAGAACAAGTTGGGCTTAGTGGGTGAAAGGGGCAGGGATATTATGGAAGTCCAAATGTGTGCATAACCCTCACACATACAGGGTACGTGGCAATATGTGTGTACATTACTTGTCTGTGCCTTAATGTGCATATCTCAACATAAATATGCTTTCTAACATGTACATACATGAGCAAATCTACAGGGTTGTATATACCAACATAGGGATTTGTCAACATGTACACACATGCTAACACACATATCCATATGATCAGAGTATGCAAAAATATGTGGGCACATGCTAACATTGGCCTGTTTGCAACTCGTGACCACTTACAGCTGCACCTCACTCACCCAGGTTAACAACAGCCAGCAAATAGTCCCTTTGCCATCACATGTGCTTCACCCAATGCACCAATTCATTCAACCAATGTTTATTTTATGCCTGTGATGTGCCACATACTGTGCTAGATACTGTGGATGGTCCTTGCCCTCAGATAACTTACAATCTAGAGAAGGTAAAAGCCCTGGAACCAAGTGAGGAGAGTGTTAAGGAAGGTAGGAAGACATACGTGTTCACTGGGGGCAGTGGGGACCTATGGAGGGCTTGGTCATTTCTGGAGTGGGGAAGGGAGGGGTTTGGTAAAGGATTCATAGGAGAGCAGACCTTTGAGCTGAGGCTGGAAGGTTGAACAGGTGGTCACCAGGTGGGCAGCTGTAGGAAACAGGAAATGTCCCCACTGGTCTCCCTACTTCCACCTTTGCCAGGCCCCACACCATAGATTCTCCCCCAGAAGCAGCCAGACAAGGATGAGGTCGTGCTTTGCCAGTGGCTTTCCATCTCACTCAGAGTTAAATCCACAGTGCTTCGTGGGGCCTGAGTGACAAATTCTGTGTGTACAATAGCCTCCAGTGACCTCCGTGGTGTCAGGTGCCCCCTCTACAAGGGCTTCCTTTCAGTTTCACAGAGATGCTGAGCGCAGTCTCACCTCCAGGCTGTGGTACTGGGTTTTCCTTCACCCTGAAATGCTCTTCCCCCAGACACCCACGTGACTCGCTCCCTCACTTTATCCAAGTCTTTGCTCAAAAGTCACTTCTTTGGAGAGGCCTCCCCCACAGTCTGTCTTAAATAGCCCCTTGTCATCCTAGCCCCTCACCCACTTTTTAAAGAAAATTTCAGCACTTACCACCTCCACTCTTTCATGTCATTGTTTATCTTCTATCTTTTCCCACTAGAATGTAAATTTCATGAGAACGGGAGCTTCATCTGTCTGGTTCACTGTTGCCCCCACTGTGTCCAGAGGGGTGCTTGGCTCAGAGTAGGCCCTCAACGCGTGTTGGTGAATAGACAATTTTCGATAGATCGCACTGGCAGCCAGTGAGGAGAATGGATTGAGCTGGACCAAGATGTGAGGCAGGGAGACCAGTTAGCAACCCGCTGTAATAGCTTTGGTGAGGACTTAGGATGAGGGCAGCCCTGGCAGTGGAGGTGGAGAAAAGGAGATGCAATGTGCAAACACATGCATGCATGCAAACACACAAGCACACGTGTGCACGTATATATTTTAGCCAGTCGGATCTACTATCTTAGTCAGTATGGGAAGGCTAAGGAAGAAAGTAAAAGTATCTTTATGTGTATATGTGGTATGTATGTCATGAATGCCCCATGACAAGCTGGATACCCTGGCTGCCATTCTCCCTTCGTTTTGGATCTTGCCACCACCACCCCACATACGCCAGGCTGCAGAGGGCTACCAAGCAGGGGTCCCTCTGGTTCCATTTAGCCAGTGATACAGGACTCCTGCCTTAGGGAACAGGGATAGGGAGCAGAGTCCTGAACAGGGGGAAGGGTTTTAGGCAGTCAGAGCCACAGAGACTTAGAGACACACACAGGGAGGCATGTAGACCCTGGGAGGAGGGCTCAGAGCCGTGAGCTTGGGCCTGACCCAGACTTCCTGAGGCCAGATGTGGTGGGAGGCAGGGCAGCATCCTCAGACAGCATCTAGCCCCCACCTTTGCCCCTCCTCTCTCCTGCGGGGTGGTACCTTGGCCAAATATGGGCTTAGGAGTGAGTGGTCCCCCCAGGCGGTGATGTGAATTCAGGTATGGGGGACACCCAGGGAAAGGGGACCCAATATCTAGAGGACAGGCTGGGGGTTTGGTGGTAGGGGAGGAATCTCTCTGAGACTCGCAACTTTGGCTGTTTTCCCCTCTGAAGAGAGCATGGAGACTTGAGCTTGTGTTGCCGAATGAGGAACTGAGGTTAGACCTCAGGCAGGACCAGTCAGCTGCTAGGGTGAAGGGACTGAGACTTAGTACTCTGTGGGGAAATCTGGGAGGGGTGCTGGTGAGAAAAGGGGGAGGAAGTGGGAGTTGTGGGTCAGTCCCGCCAGGATGCCAGTCTCTGACCTCTGTTAGGTGTGGTGGGGGCATTAAAGCCTGAAATCCTCTTTGAGAGTTCCTCCCCCAGACATCCAAGCCTGCGCCAGGGTTGCCTCCTTCCCGAAGCCGGTGTTAGAGCCCCTTGTAG
This sequence comes from Equus asinus, assembly GCF_041296235.1. Taxonomy (NCBI): domain Eukaryota; kingdom Metazoa; phylum Chordata; class Mammalia; order Perissodactyla; family Equidae; genus Equus; species Equus asinus. The sequence goes on from NC_091794.1 coordinate 87,419,152, forward strand.
TTTCTGGGGTGTATGGGGGCCTTCTGCCAATCTCCTCGCTCATCCGGACTAGGGGCGGGGGCGCTGCAGCCGATCCCCTCCCACCTGGGCTCTGAGCATGGGGGTTGGGCCGAAACAGCCGCCAGAGCCGCCCACCTGCCCGCGGTGTCATGGCAACGACTCTGCCCACGTGGACGATGAGGAAAGGGAGGAGAAGAGAGGAGAGGAGACATCACGATCGACGTGAGGATGGGAAGGGGCTCCTCAGGGACCTGCGTGTTGGAACCCCCAGCCCTTCAGCTTGGCTGGGCCCTAGCACCTTTCACTCCAGGGCCCAGGGCGGGGTGGGGCTTGTGCTCCAGTCCTGGCCTCAGAGTGTGCATGTCCTTGAGTGTCCTGAGTGATGATGACCTTGGCCTCCTGCGCTGGGGGCCCCGGGGGTCCTGGGGAGATGGGGCTTTGGCACGTCCAGGCCTTTCCTTCTTTCCCCATCGCAAGTCGGGGATGGTGCCTGGGGCTGAGGGGATGAGAGCCCGACCTACTTATCCATTTTCTCACTATTTTTCAAAAGGAATATGACCCACTTTTCAGCCAATCGGACTGGGGCCTCTTCCCTGGCTGATTCCCTGAGCCCCCCTGCCCAGGCCTCTGCCCCATCCTCAGCTTATTAGCCACGTGCTGGACCCACTTCTGAGGGAAGCAGGTGCACCTGCGTGGAGGGGTCCTTCCCTGCCCTCTGTGCCAGGCTGGGAAAGGGCCTGTTCTGAGTGGGGCAAGGCTGGACCAGGGCCCAACTGATCCCTCGTCAGCTCCACTTTTGGTGGACCTCACTGATGGCCATGGTCCTGGGTACTTTGAGTGTCCTGTCTGCCCTCCCCATATGCTCCCAGGACACACCCCATGGAGGGTCAAGAAAGGCTGTGGGGAAGGTAGGAGAGGACTGTATGCTTCCTCTCGTTCTGTATCAGTGGCTGCTGGTGGGCTGCCTTCTGAAGCTGCTCCATTTCCACGGGGAAAGGGAGAGCCTGTGGCACTGGAGAACCATGTCTGTCTGTCTGTCTGCCTGCCAGAGCTCTCAGAGAACCCTCCTAGAGAGTTCTGTCTGTGCCTCTCTTCCCAAACCCCTCCCCCTCTCTAGGATATTGGTCTGGGCCTCAGAGCCCCCTCCCTCCCTCAGCTATATTGGCCTGGGTTGGCTTGGGGGGTGATTAGGGATTTAATTATTTAGTTTCTCCAGCTCAGTAGATTAATTCCATCCATCACAGGCAGGCTGAGCCTTCTCCCCCTCTCAGGGCTGCCTGGCCAACCCCAGAGGGAGGGAGCATTATCGCTCACCTGGGCCTAGTATTGGACCTGGGAACAATGGATAAAGTTCTTGTTGGGGGAGGATTTGGTGTATGACGTTGAGAAGACGTGGGTGCCTAAGTGAGGCGAAATGAACATGTATGTCTGTTGTATGGGGATAAACATGTGAACACGTATGTAAGGTTTTGTACCTGTACAGCTTCTGTGTGCAGGAGCATGAATGTCCATTGGATGAAAATGCACATGCATGTGAACCCTTGTGGGAACAAGGATGTGTGTATCTGTGCACATTACGCAATGATGACAATATACGTGAGGACAGATGCCATGTGAGTTGTGTTGGATGACTCTGCCTTGCTGTGTAATCTGTTTCTGGATAATACATGGGTTACACTGTGAATAAGCAGTTTCGGGAACATGTGTGCCCATGTGGGAAGGAGGGATGGCAAGGGTAGAGGTTTCCTGAGGCTGAGTGATGAGTCAGGGCACACTGGGTGTCCACCTGGTGGCCTCATCAGACCAGTTTAGTCAGAGAATGTGCTACTTTAGACCTGCCAGGGCTTGGTCTCCTAATGGTTGAGAGTGTCGGGCCTGGACTCGGACCCAGATTCAAATCCCTCTTCCAGCACCTGTGTGGCCTTGGGCAATTTTCTTTCCATTTCTAAGCCTCATTTTCCTCATCTGTAAAATGGGGGTAATAATGCTACCTATTGCGAAGGATAGTTGCGAGGACTACACGAAGAAGTGCATCTAAAGTATTTAACGTAAAGCCTGCTCAGTTGTAGGCATTCAAAGAGCTTAGCCTTAGACTTCAGAGTTGAAAGGCATCAGAGATTGTCTGGCCTGAAATGTGTTCAGTGCTCGAATCCATCCGTGCTTATACCATCCTGCGAAGTGACCCTCCCACCTCTGCTTGCATGCTTCCCTGGACAGGACACTCCCAGGTCTTCAGGAAACCCACCTCACACTGGACCAGCCCTGCCTTCTGGGGAGTTCTGGTGCAGCTGCAGGGACTCATTTCCCTCCTGCCTTCTCCTGTTTCTCCCCCCTCGCTATGCCCCAGCTGAGGGGTACTACTTCTTGATGGCTCAATCACTGACCCTAAAGTTATTGAGCACCTACTGTATGCCAGATCTTGTCCATGCAGATACAGATCAGATGAATCCTGGTTGTCAAGGAGCTCACAGCCTGCCAACAAATATTTACCCTACTGTGTTGAAGACCCAAGAGTAGGTAGCAACAGCTGTGCCCTGGGATTGATGGGGAAGGCACTCTTAGGGATGGTTTCTTGGAAGAGAAGATACCTAGACTGTATCAGAGGGCAAAGTTGGGAGGACAGGCCTTCCATATGGAGGGATCTCACAGTCTGTGCTGCCCATGCTCTCTCCCACTGTGGTCCTGGCTCCTGCTAAGCCCAGAAATCCAGAGAGGAGAGCAGAGGCTAAGATACACTGGAGGCTGGGGCAGGATCAGGCAGAGCTGAGGGGTGAGAGGTGCCACCACGTGAGCCTGGCAGTCAGCTAAGCACCCATCTCCATGGGGCCCAGCGCTGTGCTTGACTCCCCATGGGAGAGGCATAGAAGGAGGAGACGGGCCCTGGTGCTGGCAGCCCTGTTCCAGCTCACATAGAGACCTTACAGGACAGTGTGCTAACCCAGGAGGCAGTCCTAAGATCTGGACTCCATGGCAGAACCGGACATCTGGGCCAGAGGGTAGGAAGGCCATGGGCCTGACCTGGCTGAGAAGCTGCTGCCCAGTAGACCTTGTCGTGGGCTTGGGATCCTACCTGTTCTTCTCTGATGTCCCTGGCAGGCTCAGGTCTGGCAACATCCTGGAGGCCAGGGCAGCACCATCCCAATACTTGTCAAATACATACAAATGAAAGAAGGTGCTAGGGTGCTAAAGTCAGGAGAAGCCAGCATATGAGGACATATGTGCCCGTTACCTTGGATAGGTCAGCTTATTTCCTCATTGCCACAACCTTAGGAGGTAGGTAGTGTTATCCCTATTTTACAGAAGAGAACACTGAGGTTGAGACAGATAAAACAGGTTGTTCATGGTCACGCAGTAGGTTGCAATATAATGGTTGGAGGTAGATAGTTGGCTTCCCAACAACCAGCAGTCAGGGTGCTGGGCCTCTCCTTCCAGATCTCTGGAGTTGGAAGAGAAACCACTTGCCCCGGCTGCAGGGGTTGGTGAGGGTCTGCAAAGCGAGGGCCTCTAGTTCCTCAGATGCTGCCATCTTTGTCCGCCAGGGCTGCTGTGCTGTCTTCAGCATGCTCAGGGTGTGGGAGGTCTTCAAAAGGAGCCCAGGCTAACAGACAGTCCTGGATGAAACGTGAGACAATGAGTTTTCAGAGCACCCATTTCTGATCCAGCCTGAGTCAGGGATGCCTCCAGCTTTGGCCCATGGCTGACTGAGAAGCTTTCTCAGAGGCTCTGCTTCCAGACCTCATGCATTTTAGTGGTTTCTCCTGAGTTATCAATAGCTCACCCTCAGCGCTGTGCATTTTACTTGTATTGTCTTAATCCTGTGAAATCACAAAGGGGACTATTCTTGCCTCCATTTGAAAGTTGAGAAAAGTGAACTTGAGAGAGATGAAGAGAATTCCTTAAGGCCACATGTCTAATAATTGGTAGACCTGGGACATGAACCCAAACAGTTCAGCTCAAGGCTCAGAACTCACAGCCTCTCTCACTAGCTGCCTCTGACCAGGGTCCTATAGGAGTCTTGTCCTGGGAGTCCTGCCTCTCAGCAATAGATAGGGATGACTTCCCCAAAGAAGGCTCCTGGAGACCCTCAGGAGGGGGAGCATGGACATGACAAGGCAGAACAGCCTGAGAATTGGTTCTGTTCACAGAAAGGGAAGAACGGGCCAAAAGCACTTGGCCGTGGCTGCAATTAGGGAGTGTGGGGGCATGAGGCTGATTAGGCTGAGTTGTGTCTCATAGGCCCTTTGGCAGTCCTGAAGAAGGGAGAATAAGCCTGAACGTCACTTCTGGTGCCTCTTGGCCACATGGCTCCAGCTGGGAGAGGAGCTGAGGCCCAGAGAGTCTGAAGGAAGACACCTCCTTGGGGCTGGATGGTGGACCCTGAGCCCTGAGAACCCTCCCCACATTCTCATTCTTCTTCTCTGCAGTGTGGGGAGGGTCACTTTCCCCCCTCTTCCTTCCTCTTTCCCCCCACTACTTTCCTTGAACTATGCAAAGGGGCATATCTGGAGAGAGCCAGATGTGGCTGGAAAAGAACCATCTTTACCTGCTAGTTGAGAGGGGCTAGATAAACGATGAGCAGGGCTGGGTTTGGAGGCTCGATTTCTAATACCAGATCCTTCAGGGGCTCTCCACAGCCTTTAGAGGGAAAGGAGTGGAGGTCCTTTCTGTGGACTGTTGTGCGCAGTTGTAGAGTGGACGAGGGTGGCAAGTGAAGACTTTCATTCATGCAATAGATATTTTTTGAGCACCTGTAGTGCCAGGCATTGTTCTAGACACTCAGAATACTGCAACGCATTTGACAGACGTAGTCCCTGTCCCCCTGGGGCTTATGTTCTGCTATGAGGAGACGTACTGTAAACATGTAATAGATAAAGAAAATAATTTCAAAGAGCAACAAGTGCTATCAAGGCAATAAAACACGGATGATGTAGAGTGTGCCTGGGGGATGGGGCTCGACTTTAGTTCGTGGGTGGTCAGGGAAGGCCTCTCTGAGCTGAGACCCAAAAGATGAGACAGAGGAAGCCATGGGAATATCTGGGGCAGAGTGTTCCAGCAGAGAGAACATCAAGTCAAAAGCCCCCTGAGGTGGGATTTTCAAAGAGATTCCAGGTAGTGTGGGTTATTCACAGGCTGAGCACCGTCCAACGGGTCAGGAGATGGATTTAGACTTGGCTCTGCCTAAATGTCTCCAGTGTTTTGGAGCACAGTCAGCCCGTTTTCTGTAAATTTCCTACCCCATCCTCCAGGAAGAGTTGATTAAATAAAGTAGTAAAGGTGAATGAAAAGACCCTAAACCTCCCTTCTTCGATTCTCTTCTTCTTTCCTTCTTCTCTGTTTTCTGGAGCAGTGAGAGTAGGAGAAGGAGGTTTTCCTTTGGGGTCCTAAGGGCTGCAGTTGGGCACAAGGCATGCTGAGTCCTCAGTGACAGGACTGGGTAGCGGGGTTGAGAGATGGGGATGGGGGCACCAGCCCAGCTGCAGAGATCCTGCCAAAGGCAGCTGGGCAACGCCAGTGTTGAAATGGTCAGTGGGCTCTGGCAGAACTGGATGCAGGAGGAGGCGGGAGGCTGAGGGCAGAGTGCCTATCCCTGGGCACAGGAGTGTGGGCTACACGTCAGAGGCTCTGTGTTAAGGCTCCCCAGTAGGTAACCCTTTCACAGTGGACATCCAGCTCCAGCCCCGAAAACTGCTGTCAGGACAGGCGGTGGTGGAGGACTGGACAGGGGAACTGAGGCAGAATCCTGGATATTCTGGTTAAGTCAACACAGGGAAAGGGGGCAGGTAGGCAAAGTCCGAAACTTTGGGCTCCCAAGGGCCCACATGGCTCCACCCATAGGCATGGAGGATCCCAGACACACAGGTGCAAAATGAGTTCCAGACCTCACTTGCTGTAAGTTCTGCTGTGTTGGAACTGGTATGGCATGACCTCATAGGCTCCAGTGTGAGGGGACTAGATGGGGCTGATCCCCAGCAAGAGAGCAACTGTCTCCCTTTCCTGCCATCTGGACCGTTGTGCCCAGCTTGTTGCTCTCCCAGACAACTTCATAGGGAAGACATGAATCAGTTAATATTTGCTTTTTTGAAATCTTCCCCACTGCCCAAGGCATCACTTTGTGTCAATCTCTAAGACACTGGCCTTTGTCGAACACACCTGGAGCCCTGGGTGCCCACGTTTGGGCAGTCTTGAGTAAGAACTGCTATTCCCCAGCAGAATATCTTTGGTTTCATATGGCTGTCCCAGAAAGATTAAGTGACTTACCCAAGGTCACACTGTAAAACAATGGAGAAAGTTGTAGAAATGAAGGTACAAATAATGATAGTGACCTTTACTGAGTATCCACCAGACACCAGGTACAAGACTAAGGGATTTGTGTGCTTTGCCCCATTAACCATCACATCATTAATACCTTCCTGATGGCTCCAATATTATCCCCACTTTACAGATAAGAAAATAAGCTGAGAGGTGCATCACCTGCCCAAGCACACACAGCTAGTGAGTGGAAAGGGATTTGAACCCAGAGAGACTCACAACAGAGTCTACACCGATGACTGCTTTGATCCAGGGAGATTGTGAGTCGCCTTGGTCTCAAGAAAGGAAAATCAACTGATTTGGCCAGGCAGGGCCCTGGGGGAGAGCAGAAGAAAACACTCTGACTCCTTCCTCTGCAGCTCTTTTCCTTCCTCCATTTTCCATTCTTTTTCTGGAAGGTAATTGCTTGGGGCAGTGACAACCTCCTGGCGAATTACACAGCTGGTTTCCCAGTGAGATTTGTAACAACAACCCCGCCAGCCTGGCAGCCCCCAGCAAGTTCCGGTTTAAGAAACTAATTGCTGGATTGTGTAGTTGGTGCTAAATTGGGTAATTTCTTGGTGACGGCATGTGTGCCACTTCTTCCATTCCCAGATAGATTCGAGCTGCATCAGAGAAATTGTCACACACGGCACCCTCCCAGACTCCTTCACTCCCCACTTCCTAGCCAGCCACAGGCAATTGCAAAAGCGGCTGCCTTTCTGGGCCCAGAGGTTCCACATCTGGGCAGCTCTCTGTGTCCTGGGATAGTGGATAGATGCCTGGGTGCAGTAAAATGGGGAAAATAACACCAGCACCCAGAGTTGTCATAGGGCTTCAGGGAGCTTCCTTTAGTACTTATCTGACATTGGACTTGGAACAAACTCAGTACTCACCACACGGGGGAAAGGCGAAACCATACTCTGGTTAGGTCTAGAGTGTGTGGTATGGGTGAGGTTATTTTATTTGTTTGTTTCCTTTTTTTTAAAGCAAATCCACTTTCATTACTGTGTTTGCTTCAGACTGACGTTTAATAAGTTTGGCCTCTCTGGGCTTGAAGCACAGGCAGGAGAAGAGATAAGGCATTGGAGTGAGGCAACACTGGATTTTGTTTCTGGGTTTACCACCAACTCTGTGACCTTGGGCAGGTCAGTTTGCCTCTCCAAGCCTCAGTTTCTTCTTCTGTCAGTTGGGAGGAGGGGTAATGTCTATCCCTTGGAACAGTTGTGAGAATTAGATAAAATGTCCTAAGAGAAAGGATCTTGTTCTTTGTAGGCTCACATTCACTCAGCAAACACCTGCCACATGCCAAGCATTGTTCTAGGGGTCGAAGATAACGCAGTGAATAAGATGGATGAAATTCTTGCACCTACCTGGAGGTTGCATTCTGGTAGGAGAGACAGACAACCTCTGAATCATGCAGATTGAAAATGGTAATGCTGTAAGAGCTATGCAGGGACACGGTGCCTCGAGAGCAAACAGCAGGGGGATCTGACCTAGTCAGGGAGGCCAGAGAAAGCTTCCCTGAGGAAGCAACAACTGGGCTGAGATCTGAAGGGTGTGGAGGAGTTAGCAAGGCAGAGGTGGGCGGGAAAAGCTTTCCGGACAGGGGGAATAGGCCTCATGATGGGAGGGATCATGGGACTGCAAAAAGACTGGCCTGGCTGGAGCAGAGGAAGTAAGGGGGAGCATGTCGTGAGAGGGTGCTGGAGACGTAGGAAGGGCCAGACCCTGCAGGTCTCATTGGCTGGGTCAAGGCATTTTATCCTAAGAACATCAATAAGCCAATAAAGAGTTTTAAGCAGAGAAGTGACATGATCAGATTTGTGTTTCCAAATGACCCTATGCATTGGAGCAGGGGAAGAACAGAAGCACAGAGACCAGTTAGGAGCTTTTGCTGATGTCCATGCAGGAGAGGATGTTCTGAGGTAGTCAGATTAGTTAGCAATGCTTACTGCTGCAAATACAGAAAATCTGGCCAATGGTTTAAATAAAGAGGAGTATATTCCTTACTGCATTTAGGCCTGGAGGAAGGCAACTGCTTATGTTCCATGCCTCAATGACTCCAGAACTAGCATTTCAGTGATTCTCTAGGCCTTTCTTTCATGGTGGCAAGACAGCTGCCCTAGCTCCAGGCATCACGATTGTATTCAAGCTGAGAAGAAAGGCAGGAAGGCTGGTACTAACAAGCTCCATCCCTTTTATCACAAAGGCAGAATCTTTCCCAGAAACCCTCATCATATTTTTATGTTTATGTCATTAACCAGAAGTGAATCATGTGGCCTCTAGTTATAAGGGAGGCTGGGAAAGGGGAAAGAGTTGGGCCTGTTTTAGCTAGTCAGCCAACAATGATTTGGTGGATATGGAAATAAGTGGACAGATCTATTCTTAGAAAGCAAAATCCACAGGACTTGGTGATGGATTGCATTCTTAGTCCCCTCCTTGCTCATTTTTCCTTCCTATTGATTATGTTTAGTAATGGGATGGCAGCAGGAGGAATGTGATCATAAAGCATAATATATAGGAGGAAGCCTATATAGTTAAATCTATATCAATTAAATCTTCTCTTTAGGAAATTCGTAAGTTGACCATCTTCTTCCCCCGGTAATTTGGATTTGATTGTATTATTTACTCTTTTGGACATTGGAGATTTTGGAAATCCAAAATAAAGGCTTCACATGAAGGATGACACTATGGAATCTTAGAGGTTATAAATTGGTTTTGTATACATTGTATCATTTGATATTCATTACAGCCCTGGGAGATAGGTGAGCAGGTGTCATTAGGCTCAGGGAGGGTAGGTCACTTGTCTAGTGTCACACACCTTCTGATCTCAGGGCTTGCGCTTTTCCCACTAGGCAGTGCTGCTCCATAGGACATTGGTAAGGGAGTCAGGGGTGGTTTGTCTGGAGAGGAGCAATTACAGGGGCCCATAACCTCTGAGACTAGAGCCAGGAGAATATGGATTGATGCTAAAAGATGGAAGTTTGAGAAGATCTTGATGCGGGCTCAGTGGCTTGGCAGCAGCACCTGTGTGGGTTGAGGAGGGGGGAGCCTGGGAATGGCCACCATTGGGAAGGCTCAGCATGAGGCTGCAGCTTGATTTGACCACAAACAAAGCCCATGGGCTGGTCTGGGCTTCTGCCAAAGTGGCCTTTCGTGCTTTGAGTCTCAGATGTGGACGCTGCCTGGGGCAGGATAAGAAGGACCATGCCATGGACAAAGGACCAGGCTATCGAAGCTTCTTTCCAAGGCAGGGAGATGCTTCCAGGTGCTTTTCCAACAACTGCTTTCGGGGCCATCTTGGTCTGAAGTCACCTCTGCTTCCACAGGGAAGAGCAATGGAGGAGAATTGTTGTCTAGAGCCAGGCAGTTGAAATCTGTGAGGTCACCCCAGTTTCCCTCCAGGCGAGATAACCAGCAGCTTCTCCAGTCCAGGCCACAGGGTCGGCAGGGGGCTGCTCATGTCTCACCCTCTCCTCTGTGGAAGATTCCCAGGAGACTCCACAATCTTCTTCATTGTCTCACATCCCTCGAGGTCAGGAAGTTCCTCCTGATGTCTGACTGTGTCTCTTCCACTACCATTAATCATGCCTGCAAAGCTAGCTCTTCTTCCTGACATCCCCATGTCTAATAATGGCATCATTAGTCTTCCAGTCACGGCTGCTGCAAACTTCAGAGTTGTCTTCCTTTCTGACTCTCTCTCTCCCACCTCTTCCCAGTATTTTCCAAACCCTAAATGTCTGCTGGAACTCTCCCAACCCACTCCTCAGAATTCCTAATTTTCCCACCTCGTTTGCCTTTGTGCCTGCTGTTTCCTCCACTGGCAATTCTCTCTCCCCCATCACCATTGTCTATGGAACACACAGCCATCTTGTTCTCCAACTCAAACACACTCTTTTCTGGGAAGTCTTCTTCAATTTCTCTCTATTGAATCTGGTCTTGCCCTCACCTGAACTAGCCTAACATTTTGGTACCTCTTTCCAGCCCTGTCATTTATTCATCTAGTTAATGAACATTTATTAAGGACCTGCTCTGGGCAAGGCCCTGAATTAGGTGCTGGAGATCCAGAGATAAATAAAATTTGGTTCCTACCCTGCAGAAGACCACATTCTAATTGGAGAGACAGAAACTGAAACAGATAATTTCAGTGCAGTGTGAAAGCTGCTTTCATGGGGGAACCCAGGGTGTTATAAAAACCCAATAGAGAGGCATAACCCAGAATAAAAGTACAGAAAGTCTTCAAGGGAAGGTAGGGCTTAATATGAGTAGTATTAGCCAGGGGAAAGGGTTGGGGGGTGGATGAAAAGAGATTCTGGGAAGAGGGAACAGCTTATGCAAAAAAACAGGGACCTAAAATAACCCTGTCGTGTGAGAGATTGTTCTCCTCTTAGACTATAAGCCCCTTGATGACAAGGGACCACACTTAAATCACCTTAAACACTTCTCACTCAGAGTCTTGCTTATGGTATCTGCTCAACAAATATTTGTAGAATGGAATCATATTTGAGGGCAATGAAAATGCAGTGGATCAGCACAATCACACAGACACCTGCAATTGGAGGTAGTCCAACCTGTAAGCTCATTTGCATGTATTTGCATAATGAAGCCAACTTCATTTCCCTGGGGGTCCAAAGGCTCTGCATCGTGGGGGATCCAATCACTCCTGGTTGGGGGGGTTGGGAAGGGAAACTGTCAAGGCCAGAGACTGGTCCTCTGAGGACTCTGGGAAACTCTCTGTCCCCTTCACTCACCACTCTTCTTTTCTATCAGGAGCCAGTGGTCCTGAGCCTTCTGAAGTTAGTATTCTGCCTGGCAGTGGGGATCCTGACACCGAGGATGGGACACCCAGGATGGTGAGTGGTAGGAGAGTCTGAGAGATGGGGATTAGATTGGGGGTTCTCAAATCAGAATAACTTGGGTTTGAATCTTGATTCAAAGTGATTTACCCACTTATTGGCTTTGTGACCTCACCATTTTGAACTCAATTTTCTCATGGGTAAATGTGGATAATATCTATGCACAGAATGTCAGTGGGATTAGAGAACATTAGGTCTGCACAGTACCATATACATAGCAAGTGCTTGGGAAATAGTAGGAGATGAGCTGTGAGCAGGATCTGGAAGAAGCCTGAAATACGGTGGGTATGGGGAGGTGGTGGCGGGGTGGAAGGGAGGGTGAGTCGCAGAGGTGCTGCTGTCTGGAGTCTTTGAGGCTGTCATCCCCTCCTAGTCAGCAGATGGTCCAGGAGCCTGGTCTGGGATGAGGGAGGGCGCCGTCTGCCAGCCTATCGGTCCCTGTCCCTCCTGCTGACACCCCCTCCTGCTGTAGCTCCTGTCCTGGCAGCTCTGGAGTCCTGATTGGAGGCAGTTCTTGCTGAGAGCTGACCTCTCTGTCCTGTAGCCTTGGCAAGCCTGGGATGGGGGCCAGGGACACTGATTCCAACGTTTTCTCTCCATCGCCTCCTTGCCCTGCCAGCCCACTGTTCCTAGGAGGAGGAACTCTCGGGTTCCCATCCCAGTTTAGGATTCAGATGCTGCCTTGAACAGCCAGTATTCCCCCTCTTTATGGTGTCTCCTCCCTTTATGACTTCCCTCCAGTGGAATGGGGTTGGCGGGGGGTGGGTAAAAGGCAAAAGGAGAAGAAATTCCACTGGGGACTATTTGGAACCCGGAAGAGGAAGGAGGAGTCATCTCAGGTTATTCCTTCCTATCTCAGTCCTGGAAGGAGGGAGAATGAGCCTGCAGTCAGTTGGAAGGAGCAGGGTGTGGAAGGAAGGGGAGGGATTTTCCTGCAGAATCATGCTGGAGATGTAGTTTTGGGTCCAGTGCTCTTGTTCATTACTGCTGCTGGGAGCTGTCACCCTGAGACCTGGCTTCTCGCAGCAGTGGAAGTGGGCAGGGATGGGGCAGAGGTGAGGCCCTGGGTCAATTTGCCTAAAGCCAGCTTGTTAAAAGTTCACCTAATGACTGGTTTCTTTGAATATTTTTTTTATGTCTGTTTGGGTATCCTTTTATTTTTGCTAACCTAAGGATTTAAAAAAATTCATTTGGCTGAGGGCATTTCCTCTTGGGAATAAGTATTTATCACATTTGCAGAATTTGATGAATGACGGTATTATTTTGTGCCCTTGTGAGTGTCTTTGTCTAGTACGACTGTTTTAAGGAATTTTAAGCCCATTTGTGGAAAGATAGTATAGTTAATCACAATAAATTGGTATGCATTACCAAAAAGAATACAAGAACACCTCATAAACGATAGTTTTAGGTGAAGTGACCTGTTGTTCAATTTGAATCCCTTTTCTCCCTATTTTCCCAGGAGGTTCCTGGGGCCTGGCCCCCAACACTATGAAGAGCCCTTGCTGAGGCCATGAGGGGTTACCATGGCGACCGAGGCAGCCATCCCCGCCCAACCCGCTTTGCTGACCAGCAGCATATGGATGTGGGCCCAGCTGCCAGGGCCCCGTACCTGCTGGGCTCCGGGGAGGCCTTCTCCACCGAGCCCCGCTTCTGTGCCCCGAGAGCAGGCCTGGGACACCTTTCTCCCGAAGGGCCCCTGAGCCTGAGTGAGGGGCCATCAGTAGGCCCCGAGGGAGGGCCAGGGGGGGCCGGAGTTGGGGGGGGTAGCAGCACCTTCCCCAGGATGTACCCTGGCCAGGGCCCTTTTGACACCTGTGAAGACTGTGTGGGCCACCCACAGGGCAAGGGTGCCCCCCGCCTGCCTCCTACACTCCTGGACCAGTTTGAAAAGCAGTTGCCAGTTCAACAGGATGGCTTCCACACGCTACCATACCAGCGAGGTCCAGCAGGGGCCGGGCCAGGACCAGGGCCGGGGTCTGGCACTGCCCCGGAGGCCCGCAGTGAGAGCCCCAGCCGCATCCGGCACCTGGTTCACTCTGTGCAGAAGCTCTTTGCCAAGTCCCACTCTCTGGAGGCCCCAGGGAAGAGGGACTATAATGGGCCCAAGGCCGAGGGAAGAGGTGGCTCTGGGGGAGACAGCTTCCCTGGCCCGGGCTCTGGAGGCCCTCACACCTCCCACCACCACCATCACCACCACCACCACCACCACCACCAGTCCCGGCACGGCAAGAGGAGCAAGAGCAAGGACCGCAAGGGGGACGGGCGGCACCAGGCCAAGGCCGCGGGCTGGTGGAGCTCCGACGACAACTTGGACAGTGATAGCGGCTTCCTGGCGGGTGGGCGGCCCCCGGGGGAGCCTGGTGGTCCCTTCTGCCTGGAGGCTCCAGATGGGTCCTACCGGGACTTGAGCTTCAAGGGGCGCTCGGGCGGGTCAGAAGGCCGCTGTCTTGCCTGCACTGGCATGTCCATGTCACTGGATGGACAATCAGTCAAGCGAAGTGCCTGGCATACCATGATGGTCAGCCAAGGCCGGGATGGATACCCAGGGGCTGGGCCAGGCAAGGGGCTCCTGGGTCCAGAGACCAAGGCCAAAGCCAGGACTTATCATTATCTGCAGGTGAGGCTTTGGTGGGTGTGGGGAACTGGGTCCTCGGCCCTCATCAGTGTTGTCACTCAGGGAGCTATGGAAAAGGTTGGATGGGAGCCAGCTGTGCCCCTGATGGAGAGCTTGGAGGCAGGGTAGCTCTGCCCTGCCTCTCTGTGTCCCCTTGAGGCCCTTTTGGAACCTCAGTTTCCCCATTTGGGCAATGAAGGGTCCCTCCTATTCTGATGTTGTATCCATGTCAGGCAGACTTCCCCTTGACCTGCTGTTTTGGACCAGCTGTGCTGGCCTCTGTCTTATGAGGCTGGAGGCAGAATGAGGTTTAAGGTAGGCAGTGGACAGGACTGTGTGGTACTCCCTGGCTGTAGCTTCTAGGCTGTAGATTGGAGGTCAGCAGTTGGAAAGCGGTTCTCCTGCCCCAGGCCTTCTCCAGACCTCTTTTCTGCTCAAATCTGGGTGGTCCAGATATTGTTTGAATATGAAGGTCAGTTATTTCCAGAATGTGCCTCTGCTGGAGTTTGTCGTTCTGGGGTACCTGCAGTAGGACAGCCCATGAAGCTGTGGAAGAACCCTGGGAGGCTGTCCCGTGGATTTTCCTAGACTGGAGACACACTGAGGTCTGAGCCCCGGATGCAACGCCAAGACAGGGCTTCTTGGGAGAGGATGGTGCAGGTGATAGAGGGCATGATATCCCCATCCTGTCTCACCAGCTCTGTGATCTCCGCAGGTGATGCTGGGAGCTCTGACTCCTTATGGAGCCTTCATCCATCCCACACTGTCCACTCTCCATCTTTTTACTGAACTTTGGTCGGAGGCTCTTCTCACCATCAACCTTCCTCTTCTCTGCCTCGGGTCTCTTCTCATACCCCCTGACATATTTTCTTGAGCCCTCCCATAGTTTAGGACAAAAAGTCAATACAAGTTGTAGAAGTCCAACAGACCTCCGGTCATCCCCCAAGCCCAATATTTCACGTAGTTATTCCACAGTCATTCATTCAGTGAGTATTTCCCGGGTGTTGTGGCTGCAAAGATGAAGACACAGGTGCAGGTTGTGAAGAGCTCACTGTTTAGAGGTGAGATGGGCAAGGAAACATATAGAACACAGTGCGATGAGGCTGCGGTAGGAGAGAGTGCTGGGTACCGTGGGAGCACAGAGGAAGCACCGCACCCACCTGGGGTGGTGGTGGCTAGGGATTGCTCAAAGCAGCTTCTACGAGGAATGTCCCCTGAGCTAAATCTCAGTGGAGGAGTTGGGTTAGTGCAGAAGTGGATGAAGGGTGTTCCAGGAAGAGGCTGCACATGTCCAAAGGTGTGGAGAATCGAGGTTGCATGTGTCTTTGGGTGTCACTGGGCTTGCTGGTAAGTTGTTCACGTGTTAGGGCTCTCCTGGGTGGGGAACTTACGGAAGCTCAAGGGAACAGATAGAGCCACATTGGAAGCAGAGAGGGGTGGGAGACAGAAGGGAAGGTTGGAGACTTCCGGACTACTGAATTGGCCTTGGATTGCCCCCTCCCTGCGTAGAGAGGTTCTCTAAGCTGGGAATTGAAGGGTCCCTCAGGAAAGGCCAAGGTGGGAACACCAACCCTTCTCCCATAACTGAGCCCTTGCCATCCCTGGAGCCTCACTGCCACCCCACTGCTCCCTGCTGCTTCTCTAGGGCTGCCCTGGCCTCCCTGGGGGCTTCCTTTTTAACATGCACCTCACAGTGTCCTGCAGAGGAGCGAGGAGCTCTGCAGTGGCTACGGAGTGGGAACCCTGCAGTGTGGCAAAGCGTGCCCTGGCTGGCCCATCATCTGGCCTGGCTTTCTCTGCCTGCCTGCGGCTCCTCTCTGTAGAGTATGGGGAAGGTGAATGACCCATCAGGGCCTAGGGTTCCAGGGCATCTTAGGACTGGGAAGTCTCAACCCATTTGGGGGAGAACAAGGGGCTGCTGGGACCCTCCAGACAGCCTGCTGCTCCCCTGGCACAAAAGGAGGGGAAACCGGCCCCGTCAAACTAGGTGTCTTTGTTGGACCCTTAGTCCTTTTGTCAAGACCCTGTTTCTCGCACTGGACCCCAGCTCTCCCTCAACCCTCTCCCGGAACTCCTCTTGCCACTTGGAGTTCTTGTTCCTTTATGGAGCCTCGTTTCCTCCCTGTGTTCGCATCTTCTGATTGAGCCCCAACCCTTCATTGAGTCCTGTTCCTCCCTGTAGGCTCCTTCATCGGGCCCCATCCCATCCCTGGGTCCCTGTTCTCGCACTGGTCTCCATCCCCTCACCTAGCATCACTCCCAGAGTCTCTGTCCCTCCCCTGAGCCCTGATCCCTGATCCCTTTCTGAGCCCCAATCCCCACCCCATTTAACCTGTTCTTTACAACAAGTATTTTAAGTCTTCCCTACTTGCCCCAGCCCCCTCCCCCACACCTTCATTTACACTCATTCTTTGTAGTGCAGTCGACCATCACGGAGCCCCCTCCCCTGCCTGTCAGCTCACCTGTAGACTCATTTAGCTTCCCAGCCACCCCCACCTCCTTATTTCTTGGCTCAGAGGAGAAGCCAGGACCACCATCCCAGGATGATCCCTTCAGTAGGGCTTGAGCCCATCTCCCCAGGACCCCCTCCATCCCTGAGCTGTTTGTCCCTCCTCCCTCCCCACATTTAAAGACTGTCTTTATCTTTATTGGCTTTTTCCCTCATCCTGAAAATATGCCCAAGTCTCTCATCCAAAAAATCCTTTCCTCAATCCCATAGCCCCTTCCGTCGTGTCTTCCCTTCGTATCCAAGTTCTTAGAGCATACACTCCGCTTCTTCACTTTCTTTCATTCTTCCCTTTACTGCAGTCTGACTTCCACACCCTCTGTCCTCTAAAATGTTCTGGCCGTGGTCACCAATGGTCTCTTGAGAGCTCTCCTTGAAAGGTACTTTTCAATGTTTATAATAATAATAGTTGACATTTATTCAGCACTTACTGTGTGCTGGGCACTCTATATTGGCTCATTTACCCTTCTCACCAACCCTGTGATGTAGGAATAATTATCGTTACCAATTCACAGATGAGGAAACTGATAGAGATTAATCAGTTTCGCTCAAGTTCACCTAGCTAGCAAGTGATGGGGCCAGAATTTGAGCATGGATCTGTCTGACTCCCGAGCCTGAATTACTAACCTCTGAATGCACTGTGGCATTTGACATTATCAATTCCTTTTATTCTGGAAATGTCTCCTGTTTCCATGACATGGCATTCTCCTGAGTTCCCTCCTACCCCTCTGCCCACTCCTTCTCAGGTGACTTCATAGGCTCCTCTTCCTTTCTTTGCAATCTCTTTTTAAATGTCAGTGGATCCCTCCCAGCTCTCTTTCTTCTTTCCCCTGGGCTCTTCCATTCACTCCTCTGGATTCAGCGGCCGCCCATGATTCCCACGTCTGCCTCCAGCCCGGATCTCTCCACTGAACTCCAGAACCAAATATCCAAGCACCTGCTCAACAGTTCTCTGCCAAACTCAAGATGCCCAACCCTGAACCCATCACCTTTTCCCCAAATCTGTTTCTCTGGGATTCTATGGCTCAGTGAGCGACAGCACCATCCCCCAGGTCCTCAGCCAGCAGCCTCCCAGTCATCCTCAACTTCTCCCCGCCCCCTCACCCCCCACATCTAATCAGGCTCACTGATGCTCCTTAACACCTCTCATTTCCATCTCCTCTTCCTCCTCATTGTCATTGTCTTAATTTAGGTCTCATCATCTCTTGCCTGGATAACGGCATCAGCCTCCTAATTGATCTCCCTCCTGCCACTTGAGCCCCTGCCCTGCTCCTGGCCCTCCACAGTCCATCCTCTCTTTGGACTGTCAGAGTGCTCTTTCTGAAATACAAATCTGATGTCACTCCCCTGCTTAAAACCCTCTGTGGCTCCTCACAGAAGGAAGGAGGGGGAGTCAGAGGATTTGGGATCTAAGCAGGTGAAGAGGATGGAGGAGAAGGAGGGACAAAAGGTGACTGAGGTCAGGTGATACTTTACTGCTGGGGGTGGGATTGACACAGGTCATTTTGACCTCTGATCTTCGACCTCTTGGCATCTGGCATTGTCAGCCCCAGGACTTTCTAGGTGGCCTTCGGTTAAGTAGCAAAAGGTCCATGGAGGAGGATGAGGCATCTCCTGTAAGGGGGAGGACAGCCTGAGACCTCACTTCCCACTCCATGTCTGCATGCTCCTGAGTGTGGCCTGCTGGAGCCAGGGCAGAGCATTTCCCACTGGCAGTGGGGAAAGAGGGTCCTGGCCTCTAGTTTTAGTAGGGACGTGTCTGAGAGACAGAGGCCCCTGTTCCCACAGGTGCCGCAAGATGACTGGGGGGGTTACCCCACTGGGGGCAAGGATGGGGAGATCCCCTGCCGCAGGATGCGCAGCGGCAGCTACATCAAAGCCATGGGGGACGAGGAGAGCGGAGACTCAGATGGCAGCCCCAAGACATCTCCCAAAGCTGTCGCCCGGCGCTTCACCTCCCGCCGCTCCTCCAGCGTGGACCAGGCCCGGATCAAGTAAGGACAGGGAATGCTGGGGGCTGGGAGGCGGGAAGCTGATGCTGGGTACCTGCAGGGGGTGTGTGTAAGGTGGGTACCGGTCGGGTTCCCTGCTTAGGGTTCAACTGGGTAGTCCCCATATAAAGAGGGGGTCCCGGGTGACAACATATGTCTGAGTGCCTCTTTGGGTTGGTTCCTTTACCCAGGAGTCTCCTGGGGGTTTCTGGCAGATAGAAGCTGCTCATGGGCCCCAATGCTATCATTCCCCTCCCCTGCCTCCTAGCAGACTCCTGTTTTGAATCTGGAATTTTGACCTTTCCCAGCTGCTGTGTCCCACCCCGGATCCACCCACGGAGCTCCATTCCTGGCTACACCCGTTCCCTCACTACCGGACAGGTAGGGAGAGGCCCAGGATGCCCGAAGGAAAGGGCGGGAAGGGAGAGTCAGTCCCATGCTCAGCCTAGGCCTTAAAATCAGAGATCTGCCCAAGGAGAGAGCTTGGGTCTGGTTCTGGGGGAGCTGGGAAGCCCGACTTGGGATTCCTGGAGCTGACTCAGACTGGAGATCTCAGAGAGTCACGTCCTTAGAAACCACCAAGTGTCCTCAAAGTGATGAGCTTGTGAGGGCAACATCAGTTCTCTCAGGTTCCCCAGCCCTGGCCTGACTTTATTGCTCTCAGCCCACCCTCCCGGGAACAGTAGGATTGACTGTACAGAGAGGGGACGAGCAGAGTTTCAGCCTCAGAGATGCTCAGGGCTGTGTTCTCCCCTCATCACCTCCACCCTGTGGGACCACTAGCAAGACACTTCACCTCTCAATACCTCTGTCTTCTCATCTTTAAAATGACGACAGTACTTGTATTTATCTCACAGGGGTTTTGTGACAGTTCAGTGAAACAATGTTTGCAAACACAAGGTACCTGGCCCCAAATTGTTATTTTGTAAATGTGAGTTTCATACCTAAGTGTAGACTTTCCCCTCAACGAAACGGAGGCAGCACAGTTTAGTAATTAAGGGCATGAGATGGGTTTGAATTCCAGCTCAGTGACTTACCAACTTACCAGCTGAGTGACCTGGGGCAAGTTACTTGACTTTTTTGAGCCCCACTTTCCCTATTTAAAAATAGGCATCATAATAGTGTTCTTGGCACATAGCCAGCACTCAAGAAGGGTTAGCTATTTTTACTATTTGCTGGGGAAAAAAGCAATGCAAAAAGCAGTGCAAAAGACTGTCCACATTGGCTCCTATTGTTTGCTGCTTCAGTCTCTCAGCATTTCTTTGCTACATTTCCTGAATCAGGGAATCTGACTGGCACAGCCGTCTTTTCACATCAGACCAGCCTCTGTTGCTAAACCCACTAGTTAGTGCTCAGTGTTCATTTTACTTGACCCATCATCAACATCTAACACAGTTGATGACTCTCTCCTTCCTGAAACACCTCACTCAGTTGGCTTGGAGGACAACCCACCTTTTAGGTTTTCCTAGATCTCTCTCTGGCTACTTATTCTCAGTCTGTGTCACTGGTGCCTACAAACTCTCCGGGATCTGAACATTGGAGTTTTCAGGGCTTAGTTCCTGGACTTCTCTCTACACTCACTCCTTGGGTGAGCTCATCCAACCTCATGGCTTTGAATATTATCAAGAGCCTGATGACTCCCAAAGTCGTCTTCAGCCCAAACCCTCCCATAAACACCAGGTGTGTATATCTGTGTATTGAAGTCTCACTTGGATGTTTAGTAAACATCTCAAACTTAAGATGTCCAAAATTAAACTGCTGGTGTCCTTTCCCCCACAAATTCCCTGCCCCATACACTGTCTTCTCCGTTTCAGATAATGGCAACTTTATCCTTCCAGGAGCTCTGGTCTAGAAGCCTGAAGTCAGTCTTGACTCCTTTCTCTCTGTCATATCCCACATCCAGTCCTCCAGCAAATCCTGTTGGTCTCACCTTCAAAGCATAACCAGGATCCCTCAACTCCTCTCCACCTCCACTGCCACCACTCCAGTTCATGTTGCCATGTTCTTTTGTCTGGTCTGTTGCACTGCCTTCTAGTTGGTCTCCTGCATTTGCCCTTGCTCCACTTCATTCTCTCTCAGTACAGCCAGAGTGATCATTTAAAAATAGAACTACATTCACTCAAAAGCTTACTCAGAGGAGCATTCAAGGACTTTACTATGGCTTATAAGGCCCTGCATGATCTGGCCCTTGCTACCTCTAAGTTCCCCTCCTAACATTGTTCTCTTCCCTTACCACTCCAGCCACACTAGTCCCCTTGCTGCTCCTCTGACACCACAGGTGTGCTCCAGCCGCAGGGTCTTTGCATTTGCTGCTGCCTCTGTCCGGATCTCTCCTTCTCAGACACTCCCATGGATCACTCCCTCTCTTCTTTCAGGTCTTTCCCCAAATATTCTAAAATCTAAATTTTAACTACACCCGCCAACATTTCCTATTTCCTTTCTCTGTTTTTCTTTTCTTCTTCTTAGCACTTTACACTATCTAACATCATGTATATAATACATATTTCTCCTGGGAGGCATGGCTTATAATCTTTGCTTTACAGAAGAGGAAGAAAGTTTAATGCATGAGAGATGTCAACTTATTACTATAATAATGCATTTTGCCTTTAAGTCTATTTTTTTGTTCAGTGTTTTCCCAGAACATCTTTTTCCATCTTTTACTTTAAAACATTTTGTCTCTTTATGTTTTAGGTATGTTTTTTGTAAATAGTTTATAGCTAGATTTTATTTTATATCCATTCTGACAATTGTTTGAGAATTTGGCACATTTATGTTTATTGTGATTACCAATATGCTTGGATTTTGTTTCTGTCATCTTACTTTGTACCTTCTATTTATCCTGTCTTTTGGTTGATGCTTTTCTACTCCTTTGCTGCCTACTTTTGGATCATTTGGGTTTTCTTCATTTTTCTCCTCAAACTAGTTTAGCAGTTATATATTCTATTTTCATTCTTTATGGTTACTCTTATAATTTTAGTGTG
Source organism: Equus asinus (assembly GCF_041296235.1). Lineage (NCBI taxonomy): Eukaryota > Metazoa > Chordata > Mammalia > Perissodactyla > Equidae > Equus > Equus asinus. The sequence goes on from NC_091794.1 coordinate 87,440,391, forward strand.
CCTATTTGACTTAGCAAAGTCTAAAGTTGACAATTTCTTCTGCCTTTCTCCTGGACAATGCAAAGACCTTAGGGCACTTTAACTTTGATCGCCTCTTCCTTTCTTATGTGTACTTGTTGCCCAGTATTTTAGTTCAACCTTTTTTTCTTTTTTCTTTTGGTGAGGAAGATTGGCCTCGAGCTAACATCTATGCCAATCTCCCTCTAGTTTGTCTGTGGGATGCCACCAGAGCATGGCTTGATGAGCAGTGTGTAGGTAAGTGCCCAAGATCCAAACCCTCAAACCCGGGCTCCTGAAGTGGAGCGCATGAACTTAACCACCATGCCATCAGGCCAGTCCCTGGTGCCATCTTCTTTTCGTCTTTCCAAATTAGTCTTTATTATTGTTGTTACATTTTATGCTATTAGTACTTGGTTATATATACTCACATCTTTACCTTTTCTCCCCTCACTGTACCTTCTTACATTTCATTCCTTCCTTTTAAATTCTGTAGTAATTTTTTCAGTGAGTGTCTGTTAGTAGCAAATTCTGCCTTTAACAAAAAATGCAGTTTACCCTCAGTATTTAAGATAATTTACCTTATTATAGAATTCTAGGTCAATCATTATTTTCTCTCAGTGTTTTGAAGATTCCTTTGTCATTTGTCTTCTGTTATTGCTGTTGAGGAGTGTACTGTCAATCTAATTGTCTCTGTAGGTAATTTTCATTTCTCTCTGATTTCTGTTAAGATCTTGTCTTTGATTTTGGTGTTCTGCGGTTTCGCTATGATGTGTGTGTGTACACGCGCGTGCACGTGCCTGCTCCCTGAATCTGAGGATTCATGTCTTTCATCAAATCTAGAAACTTCTCTCATGATTACTGTTTGCTGGTACATCTTTGTCCATCCTTTTACTTTCAACCTACTTGCTTTTTTATCCAATCTGAAAATCTCTGCCTTTTGAATGGGGATGTCTTGTCCATTCACATTTAATGTGATTATTGATATGGTTGGATTGTTTCACGTTGTTTTTGTTCCTCTGTTCTTTCTTTACTACCTTCTTTTGTATTAAATAATTAAATATTTTTAGCATGCCATTTTAACTTCTTTGTTGTTAATTCCTTTTTACTTTATTATTTGAATATTAGTGGTTGTGCTAGGAATTACAATGTATATCTTAATTTATTAGAATCAATATCCTTTTTTCTCTCCCCTCTTTGTGCTATTATTGTCATATATATCACCATATATACATCGTAAACCTAAGAATTATTATAAACCATTGGTGGTATTATAGTAATTGCTTTGTACAATCTTATGTCTTTTAAAGAAGCTAAGATAAAAACTGAGAAAAATATGTTTATAGAGTCTTTTATATTTACTCATATTTATCATTTCTTTCTATGGATTTGAGTTACCATTGAGTGTCACTTCCTTTTATCCTGAAGAACTTCCATTAGTATTTCTTGTAAGATAGATCTGCTAGCAGTAAATTGGAAATCTCTTTATTTTTACTTTATTTTTGAAGGATAGTTTTGCTGGATATAGAATTTGCTGGATATAGAATTCCTGGTTGAGTTTTTCTTTCAGCACTCATATAGTGGAATATATCATTCCACTGCCTTTCGTATTCATTGTTTCTCATGAAAAGCCAGTTATTATCATATTATTGTTTCCTTTTATGTGATAAATTGTTTTTCTCTTGTTGCTATTAAGATTTTCTCTTTGTCTTCAGCTTTCAACATTTTGACTAGAATGTGTTTGGGTATGGATCTCTTTGTGTTGAACCTACTTTGGATTCATTGAGCTTCTTTGATCTGTATATTAATGTTTCTCACCAAATTTGGAAAGTTTGGGGCCATTATTTCTTCCAATAGTTTTTGTTTTTCTCTCTCTTCTTCTGGGATTCCCATTACTTGTATACTGGTAGACTTGATGTTGTCCCATAGGTCTCTGAGGCTCTGTTCGTTTCTATTCAATCTCTTCTCCTCTCCATTCTTCAGGCTGGATAATTTATAATGATCTATTTTCAAGTCTACTGGTCATTTCTTATGCTGAGCCCTTCTAGTGAATTTTTCATTTCATTTATTGTACTTTTCAGTGCCACAATTTCCATTTGGTTCTTTTTTCTTTTTAAAAAATAATTTCTCTTTGTTATGATTTTCTATTCATAAAGTCATCATTGTCATGTTTTTAAAAAAATCTTTAAACATGATTTCCTTTAATTCTTTGAATGTATTTATAATAGCGGCTCTATAGGCTTTGTCTGATAAATCAAACCTTTAGAGACATTCACATTTTCTTGTTTATTTGCATGTCTCATCATTTTTTGTTGAATGCTGAACATTTTAGATAATATATTGTAGCAACTCTGGATTCTTACTTTACCACTTGAAGATTGTTATTGCTTTGTTTATTTGTTTGTTAATCTCTGGACTGCATCTGTGAAATCTATCTTTCTGCCAAATGTGGCCTCTGATGGTTCCACTATCTTTTTTCTTTCTTGTTTTTATTTTTAAGCCTGGTTTTCTAGGAGTTGCTCCTGTGTCTGCATAGCTCAATATTCAGCTAGAGATTGGTTGGAGTTTGCGCTCAAAAACCTCAAGCCAGTAAGGCTTCTTGTCTCTGCATATGGTTCTGTGTGTGGGCAGGGAGTACAAACTTCAGGAGTACAGTTTTCAAGCCTGCCCTGGCTTTTACTTTTCACCGGGCTCTCTTCTGTTGCCTCTGCACATGTGCACAGGCTCCATTGGCCAAGGATGTGCAGGTGACTCAGGGCCTCTCTGGTCTCTGTATACGTGTACCCAACCTCTGGTTAACCTGGGTTATTTGGAGAGCTTATCAAACCCCCTCTGGCTGTCTCAACCCTTGGAACTCTCTGTTAAGTCCCTGGCTGGTCTTCCAGTCCATAGTTTGCCCCAAACAGTGCCAAAACCTCAGCCTAGCAGTGCTGTTGGCTATTGCTGTTCTTGATACTATAACTGACAATGCTCCAAATTAAGTGAGGTTCCGTTGGTAGTGGTAGTGAGGCAACTGGTTTTCACAGCCTGCCCCACCCTTGTTAAACTGTTGCAACTGATTGAGCTGGGAGTGTGGGTAATGGGAGCAGCCCCAGGCAAGGACACCATAGACTTATGCTATTCTTATCCAAAGTTCAGTAATTTTCATGAGTAAATGTTTCTTTGTTGTACACCTTTTATTGATTTTCAGAGTGATGAAATGGTTGTTTTTGACAGTTTTTGTCCAGATTTACAGTTGTCTTGGGAGATAGGATTTGGTGTCCCCCTCACTGTCATGCCTGAAGTCAGAAGCCTAGAAAATTTTCAGCCACTATCATGATTTCTTCAAGTATTGCCTGTTCCACATTCTGTCTAGTCTCTTCTCTGGAATTCCTATTAGTTTTATGTGGGACCTTCTTTTTATATCCTCCATGTATCTTAACCTCTCCTTCATATTTTCTGTCTCTTTACCTCTCTGTGCTGCCTTCTGGCAAGTTCCTCAGATATATCTTCTGGTTTGCTAGTTTTCTCTTCAGTTAAATCTCATCTACAATTTAACTCATGAATTGTGTTTTTAATTTCAGTGCTTTTTTTTTTCATTTCTAGAAATCTGATTTGGTTCCTTTTCAAATTCTCCTAGTTTTTTTTTTTTTTTTAGATCAAAGCTTTTATTCTCTTTTTATGTTTTTAATTTTATCTTTTGAGTTTTAGAAATTTTAAACATAATTTAAAAGCTAATCTCTTTTAGCTAAGGTAATACTAGCTACTGTAACAGATAAACCTTGAATTCTCAATGGCTTAATTCAATGAAAGTTTAGTTCTTGTTTAGGTCACTGTTAGTGTTAGTTATCTATTTCTGCATAATAAATTACCCCCAAACATAGTGTCTTGAAACAACAAATATTTATTATCTCAGTTTTTATGGGTCAGGAAACTGAGCACAGTTTATCTGGGTGCCACCTGGATCAGGTGTCTCACATGGCTTCACTCAAGGTGTTGGCCAGGGCTGCAGTCATCTCAAGGCTTGGTTGTAGAAAGACCTGCTTCCGTGCTCACTCACGTGGCTGTCAGTAGGCCTCAGATCCTTGTAGGCTATTGGCCACATACATCAGGTTCTTGACATGTCGGACTCACCAGAGGGCTACTCACAGTATAACATCTTGCTTCTCCCAGAACAAAGGCTCTGAGAGTGAGAGGGAGAGAAGGTATCCAAGATGGAAGCCACAGTCTTTTGTAATCTAATGTCAGAAGTGACGTCCCTTTGTATTTGTGACATTCTATTTATTAGAAGTGGGCCAATTAGAATTAGAAGTCTAGTTCACACTCAAGACGAGGGGACTACACAAGGGTGTGAACATCAGGAGGTAGAGACGATTTGGGGCCATGGCAGGGATTATCACAGTCTAATATTAGTTCATCTTCAATGGAGCTTTATCCGTGAGATTCCTGAGCAGCCTGCGTTAGGAGTGGGTCTGCCAGGAAATATTCTGCAATTGCTTCTATTAGACTATTCTTGGTCTGGGACCATTTTGTATTAATTTTTAATTTGGGGGGTCTGGCCCATGCAGGCTCATGCAGACACAGAGTCCTGAATAGATACAGAATAGGAGATTGGCCTCCTTTCCTTCCAATGCCTGGACCACAGACTAGCTTCTTTATCATCAGTGTGTATTGATAATTGATTTTTTTCGTCCACCTTTGCATCAAAGGCATCTCCTTTCCTACCTTTATGCAAGTTCTCATTTCCAATTCCGTCTTCATCTGAGCCCAAAACCTTACTCCTGCACCCATGTGGGTGTTAAAAGAGAAGCCCTTTGGTTAGTGAGACCAGGAACCCCTGCCCCACCTCCCACCTCCACTGGGCTGTTTGCAGCATTGACTCACACAGTTAATATTCTGATTTTCCAGTCTCTTCTTAGCTTTTGTCCCCTTGGGACTTCACTGGCTTTCTTGTGAGCTCAGCTATGCATATAAAACATTTGTTATATTTTATCCAGTGTTTTAGAGTGTTTTGAAATGAGAAGGTTTTCCAAGGTTATTTAAACTAAATGACATAAGTATACAGGATGTTGTCTAGCCCCCAGATGGACCCACCAACTCTAGCATGAACAATTTTCAATTAGGTCCCAAAAAAATATGTTCTTCTAAATGTCCCACACCCGTGGAAATATTTACTGGTTCTGAGGCTGGTTTGGAGAAAGACTAAGGTTCTCATTTCCCAAGAGGATTCTTTGACTTTGACTCTCCTGAAAGCAGGGGGTTGGGAGGGGCAGAGTGGAAGGCAGTGCAGGGGTAAAGGGAGAATTCACAGTACAATGTTATAATTTTATAATCATGATACAGTCAAGATCAACTCAGGTGCAGTGTTCCTCTGAGAGTCTGTATAAGCCCACATTTCCCTTGGGTCCTGGTTCCTTGTTGGAACTCTAGAAGCTCCTCTTGGCCTGTAGAGATGGAAGGTGTGTGGCCCCAGGGAGTTTCTCACCCTCCCTCTGTCTGCCTTGAATGGCATTGGTCCTGGGATCTCAAAAGCTTCAGAACCCCTGGGAAAGAGAGGCGTCTCAGAAGCATTGTCACTGTGATTTCAGAACCTCTTGCTACTAATAATAGTAGCTAATGCTTATTGAGCATCTGCTGTATGCCAGATATTATGCCTAGTGCTTTACACACGGAAGAGGGATGGAGATACAGGGATAAGCCACAGAGTGAGAGTCCTTCCATTCCTGGTGTCCAGACTTGAGACCAGAACACTTTCTGCTGGGGTTAGGTCAGCTCTCCTGTGCTCTGGGCAGGCCCCTCTGGTCTGTATTGGTTCTAGTTGGGGAGTTTCCTGAGCCTGGTCTAGAATTAGCAGGAATTAGATCAGCTCCTGAGCTTCAGGAAATAGCCAGGTATTTGCTGGTCCTTTGTACCTCACAGGTCCAGAGATAGGAAACTGAGAGGTGGACTCAAGCAGTCGTGGTGAAAGCCACAGCTGCCACAGGGGCATGGTTTGTGCCAGTCAAATATGGGAGAACTTCTACAGGATCTTGGATTGATTTTTCCATGGTCTATGATTTCTTATAATGAAGTTCCTTTAAAAAAAGCTTCAGAAAGAAGTCCAGACCATCCTTCTTTTTAATTACTGGGCCCACGCTGGAACCACGGAATCTGAATCTCTAGCAAATTTGGCCGTGAGCTTTAGAGCAGCCAAAGCAAAGAGAGGCATATAGTTTGAGAGCCCTGGGTTCAGATCCTTGGGGTGGGGCCTGAGTTAATGCAGGTTTAACAAGCTCCCCAGGAGATTCTGATGCTCAGTCAGCCTGGCAGAGAGCCAGGAAACCTGGCATTTAACTCTGGTTTTACCACTTACAAGCTGGGCGTCCTTGGAAAATTCATCTGCCCTCTCTGAGCTTTAGTTTGCCATTGGTAGAATGGGATGGAAATTCCTGCTCAGTCTGAGGTAGAATCTAGTGAAATCATGTTATGTTTTGGAGGCTGTGTTGCCTTCTACACACGGATCAAGCCATTCTTTTGGGCCTCTGTTGATCGCACATAAATATGATGCCATGAGTCTTTCCTGGGAGATGACACAAGATGCAGCCATGGGATATTTCCTGTCACATTCACCATGTGGATGCTACCGAGGACCTTGTCTGTCATTTCATCCAATGGTCTCTACATAATCACCCATGGGAGAATTTCTCTTGGGCTCAGTGACATGAATAGTCGAGGTTCTCATGGGTGGTGACCCGTGTTTACCAGGTAGGCCCTGAGACCTTCACATGCCACTGACTGAGTGCTTACTATGTGCCAGTACCTGCACCCAGTGCCTCACATGTGTTTCTAAATAGCCCTATGAAGATGGTACCATTACCACTCCCATTTGACAGATGAGTAAACTGAGACCCAAAAACTTCAGGTAACTTTCCCAGGCCAAACTGCTAGGAAGTAGCAGAGCCAGTGCTTGAGTCCAGGTGGGTCTCACTCCATAGCCTGTGCTGGCAACTCACAGGCTACGTTCCTTGATGCTTTGGCTGCCCTGAAGCTCAGGGTCACCCATCCTGTACAGCCATACTGGGCAGGAGGGTGAGTGTCAGGTCTCTAGTCCTCTCCCTTGGGGTCAGGTGTGAGAAACATCAGGGGCCGGGACTAGATGGAGAGGAAGACTGGTGATCTGGAGACTGGGGCACAGCCAGACATCTGGGAACAGCATAGATGGGGGGGAGGGAAGAGTATTTAGAGGAAAGACTGGACCCCAAGGTGGGCCCCACTGCATTTTGGGAAGCAGCACAGGGCACGGGTGCCTCCACCTTTCTTTGCAGAGAGAGCGTTTCTTTTAGTCCGTGCAGAAGAGTGACACAGAGATAAGCGTCTGCAGATCTAGATATATTACTAAGGCAAAGTGCCTCAGGGAGGGCCCACCCCATGCCAGCACCCCAGTAACTGTCCTCCTGGGCCCTGCCCCCAGCTCAGCGAGGAGCTGAACCAGCAGCTGGAGGCCGTGTGCGGGTCCGTGTTTGGGGAGCTTGAGTCCCAGGCTGTGGACGCCCTGGACCTGCCCGGCTGTTTCCGCATGCGGAGCCACAGCTACCTCCGGGCCATCCAGGCCGGCTGCTCTCAAGACGACGACTGCCTGCCCCTCCTTGCTGCCCCTGCCTCTGTCTCAGGGAGGCCCGGCTCCTGTGAGTACGCCCTCTCTGCCTCGGCCCCGCTCTAGGTTGGAGAGCGCCCTGGATTCTGGTTCTGGCCCCCGCCACAGCTTTGCTGTGTGACCTTTGGCAGATTGCTTGCCTCTCTGGGTCGGATGATGGGGAGAACAATCCTTGGCTCTGTGGGTTAGCAGCACGTGGAGTACCTGTGGCTGCTGGGTCCTGTGGCATCGCGTAGGTGTGTGGGGTGGTCGGCCACAGGCACCTACCCGGTCGCATTCCTCACCCGCTGCGTCTCTGCGTTCGCTGGCCGCAGCCTTCAACTTCAGAAAGGCCCCGCCCCCCATCCCACCGGGAAGCCAGGCCCCGCCCCGCATCTCCATCACAGCCCAGAGCAGCACCGACTCCGCCCACGAGAGCTTCACCGCGGCCGAGGGCCCCGCCCGGCGCTGCAGCTCCGCCGACGGGCTGGACGGCCCCGCCATGGGCGCGCGCACCCTGGAGTTGGCGCCGGTGCCCCCCCGGGCCAGCCCCAAGCCCCCCACACTCATCATCAAGACCATTCCTGGCAGGGAGGAGCTGCGGAGCCTGGCGCGGCAGCGGAAGTGGCGGCCGTCCATTGGGGTGCAGGTATGAAAGGAGGAGGCGCCGACGAAAACTCAGGCCCTGGGCGGTCGGGGATGGGTTGAGGATGTCACTGGGCCTTCTGGATACATAGGCCTTTTCCTGGCTTGCTCTGAGCTGCAGGTGGTCCCCAGTGCCTGGTCATCGACGGGGCTGCTCTAACCAGCCCCAGCTCACTCCCTGTCCTTTATCCTGACACCATCACCCCTACTGGCGAGTGGAGAGCGGTGCCCAGAGGTTGCCACCTTGATGCCTCTGACCACCTGGGTCTCTCATCTTGTTCAGGCAGATTGTCTTTGCAGAATCTGCCAGCTGGCTTGGGGCTCAGACATTGCTGTCCCTTCTCCCTGGGAAGGGCTTGCGTCCCTGGTCTGGCCCCGGCCACTGACTCCCCAACCCTGCCACCAGGTGGAGACTATCTCGGACTCGGACACGGAGAACAGGAGTCGAAGAGAGTTCCACTCCATCGGCGTACAGGTGGAAGAGGACAAGAGGTAGGTCCGAGTTGGGGCATCTCAGGCTTTCTTGTGGGAGAAGCGGAGAGAGGGCTGCATAAGGACCTCCCTGGCGGGGTCTCCCTGCTTGCACTCTCTTCCTGGACGTGAGACCACGCCCTTTTATTGAGGGAAGAGTCAGAGCAGCCACAGAGGTTATTCACAGAGATGTCACCAGGGCAGTCATGGGATCTAAAGTGAATTCTTCCTATGCCCATGCCTGTCCCAGGTGCCCTGAGGTGGACAGGAGATGTACAGTGATGGGGGAAGGAGCTGGTAGGGAGAGATAGCAGGTGGGTGCTGAGCAGGCCTCGAACAATGGTCCTTTACAGAGGATTTTTCCAGTCCCTCGTTACTTCCCGTGGCGTACAAGTATGTGAGCTCAAAAAGAAACAAATAAACATGAAGATTGCCTCTCAGGGGCCCCTGGCAGATATAACACTCCTCCTCATTTGGCTCACACAAGCATTTAACCAGTCGGGGGTACCTATTATATGGCTGCGTCTGTGGTGTACCCGAGATGGTAGAATTACCAGCAGCCACTATTCTGGCATTAGGTGGCCTTAGAAACATTGCTTCCTTAATTTCCAACTGAAAAATGAGCACTGCAAGCTCTGGAGGGAATACTGGGAGGAGTCCCCCCGTTGTTGGGTTCCTGTGGGAAGATGCTTTCTCTAATGACCATGTCTCAGTGGCCCATTGGCCCTCTGGGCTGCAATGCTACCAGGCCAGTGGCCCTAAGTGTGGTGTCTGGGCACCTGCCTGGGGCTGGCTGTAAGAGTTTCATGGTAATCTGTGTTGCCTGTCTCAGGCCATACCCATTAGAGGAATAAAGCTAGAGTCTCAGTGGCAGTCCCTCACAGCTCTGTTCCCACTTGCCGTGGTTTTGGACCTTTAGCTCTCCCCTAAAGTTCATCCAATTATTTCTGGGAACCCCTGGGGGTGTCTTGTGTGTGGGTGTCTGATCAAGTCTTTTTGGGGTTCCTGTCGGATTCACCATTTTTCTCTACTCTTTCTTTAGCTCCTGCAGTTCCATATGCTCCTGAGGCTGTAAATGCCTCCATCAAGGGTGGCAAAAAGCCGCCCTTGTTGTCCCCATCCCTCCTGAAAGCTGCTGTCCTCCAAATTCTTGATATTTCACCAAAATCACAGAAAAGTAGCACTTTGGGCAAACTCAATTCCGCAAGTCCATGACATGTGCTCTTGGGAGATGGGTTTGAAGTCGTGAATGGATGCAGCTCTGTGTTCAGAATCTTGCCCCCAACTCTAATTCTACCCCGTGAACCATGAACCAAGCCCGTGTGTGCCCACTCGCTCCCTCATGAGGTTTCTTGGTCCCTCATCCAGGTGGAACCCTGGAGGTCCCCTCCGAGAGAGCAGCAGGCATTCTACTGAGACTCCAGCTAAATCAGCAAACTCCGTCATTCAGTCATTGATTCCTTCGTTCAGAAAATACTTATTAAGCATCTGTTATATGACAGCTCCTGTTAAATGCTCAGGGAAATGTCAAAGATATGACTCTTGCCCTCATAGAAGTTATGGTCTAGAAGGGAATCAAGGTAATGCATAAATAATCCATGAATAAAGATGTGATTACACATTATGGTATAATATGTAATGGGATATTACTATGCATTATGGTGGGAACATGAAAGAAAAAAGCAGGAGCTAAGAGGGAAGGGACCTTATTTAGGTTAAGCAGGTGACATCTGAGCTGAGACTTGAGGATTGACTAGGAACCCTCGGAAGATGATGTGGGGGAAGTGTTCCGGGAAGAGAGAATAGCATATGTGAGGGTACTGGGGCAGGAGAAGATTGACATGCATCAAGCACTGAAAGAAGGTTCATGTGGCTGGTGTGGAATGGGATGGGGGAGTGGAGAGGGAGTGGAATGGAGAGTAGGCATGGGCGTGATGAAGAACTAGAATGTAGTTATAGCTAATGAGTAGCCATTAAAAGGTTCAAGAAGAAGTGTGACGTGATCTAATTTATGTTTACAGAAGGTCACTAGCTGCTGAGTGGAGAATGAATTCAAGGGAAGCAATAGTGGGCATGGGGAGGCTAGTAAGCAGGACTTTTTCATGATCCAGAAGAAAGGTGATAGTCCTTTGCACTATAGAGGCTCTTGGGTGGGGGATCTTTTTTCCTATTGTATTTTATAAATGGACAGTGTTAGTGTGTGGGAACAGGACTAACCTTTGAATATTGATTTTGTGGTCAGCAACCTTGCTGTTCTCTCATAGGGGATCTCATAGTTTATCTGAAAGTCTTGATGGGTTTTCTTATATAGTCAGTTATATTTTCTGCAAATGAAGATATTCCTTTTAAATCTATATTCTTTTCATTTCTTTTTCTTGTGATAATGCATTGGATAGGACTTCCAGGTCGCTGTTGAATGGAGCACTCTTGTCCCATTCCCGACTTCAGTGGATATGCTTCTCAAGCCCCGCTCATAAGTATGATGATATTTGCTACCGATTTTGATGGATACTATTTATCAGGTTAAGGAAATTCCCTTCTATTCCTAGTTGGCTAAGAGTTTTTATTTATTTATTTATTTAAATAGAAAATGAGAGTGGAATTTTATTGAGTGCTTTTTCAGAATTGACTTTGATGATCATATGCTTTCTCCTTTCATCTGTAGTGTGGTGAACTATATTAATAGATTTTCCACGTTGACCCATTCTTTCATTCCTGGGAGGAACCCTGCTTGACATTGTTGCCAGTTTGGATTAAGTATGGCTGTGAGTAACAGGGCCTCAATAGTATCTTAAGTGTATTTCTCTCTCAGTTAAGAAAAGAAAAAGCCTGGATGTGGAAGTGCAGTGTCAGGACCGCAGACTCCTTCTATCTTGCTGCTCTTCCACCCTTTGTTTATCACCTCATCTCAAGGAGCTGAAGTTCAGGTTCCAGCTGTCCTGTCTGCATTCTGAGTGGTACCAAGGAGGAAGAGAGGAGGAGGGATTCAGTCCTTCTTTTTTAAGAAGACTTCCTGAAAGTTACAACACTTTCACCTACATCACATTGGCTGAAACCTCATGACATGGTGGCATCTAGCTGCAAGGGGGGCTTTGGAATAGTTTTTAGCTGGGAAGTAACATGCAATGAGCAGAGCACATGGCTGAAAAGCAGGGTTCTTATGGCTAAAGACAAAAAGAAGAAGAGATAGATGGACCTCCAGCAGTTTTTGTCTTGCTGTGTTATTTTTATATATGTTGCTGGATTTTTGAATAGTTATTACTTTATTTAAGGTTTTTATATCTGTGTTCATAAGTGATATTGGCCTATGATTTTGTTTTTATTGTTGTTATTCAGTTCAGGTATTAAGCTTATGCTAGACTCCTAAAATGAGTTTGGTAGCATTTTCTGTGTTTCTGTTCTTTGAAACAATTTGTGTAAAGTAGGAATTGTCTATTCCTTAAAGGTTTAGTAAAGGTTGCCTATAAAACTATTGGAACCTGATGCCTTTTGGGGATAGGAGAAAGTTTTTGAACTACAGCTTCGGTTTCTTTAGTGGTTATTGATCTATTCTGGTTTTATTTTTTTGTCTATTGTAGTGATTTATATTTTCCAAAAAAATGGACCATTTAATAAAAATTGACAGTTTTCAAAATTTGGGGCACAAATGTTCTTTGCCTTAGTACTATAATTTTATAGTATCCATAGGTTATGCCCCCCCTTTTCATTCCTAATACCATATATTTATGCCTTCCTGCTCTTTCTTGATCAATCTTGCTGAAGGTTTGTATATTTTAAAAACTATATTTTATTAGTCTTTAAAAAAAGTAGTTTTTGGTTTTAGTGAGCATCTCTATTGTTTCTTTCTCTTTTAGTTTTAATATTTCCTTTCTTCTACTACTTTTGTGTTATTATATTCTTTCTTCTACCATCTTTGTCTTTTGTTCAGGCTCTCAAGCTCTAGTTCTTATTTTCTAACATGTGCTTTTAAGGCTATAAATTCCCCTCTAACTATGCTGCTGTAGCTGCATCTCATAAGTTTTGAGATGCAGTATTTCCATTGTTCAGTTCTAAATAGTTTGTAACTTTCATCATAATTTCCTTTTAAACCTGTGAATTATTTAGAAGAATTTTTTTTAGTTTCCAAATGTATTTCTTGGGGGTGGAGTCTACCTTTTCAAGATTGATTTCTAGATTTGCTACATTGTGGCCATAGTATGCATTCTGTGTGATATTTATTCCTTAGGATTTGTTGAGGCTTCCTCCATCATATACATATATATTACATATATGGTCGGACTTAGAAATTATATTTTTCAAATGTTTATCTTTGATTTTTTTTGGATGTTTGATCTACCAGTTCTGAGAAAGGTGTGTTAAAAACGTCTCACCATAATTGCGGATGTGTTGTTTTCCCTGGTAATTTTATTAATTTTTTCTTTAGTTTGACAGTGTGCTGTTTAGAAGTATTCAGGCTTATGATTGTTATATCTTCTTGGTGGTTGGCTCTTTTGTCAGTAAATAGGCTGCTTTTCATCCTTACTAATGGTTTTTGCCTGGGAGTCTATTTTACCTGAGTTTATTGCTATGGCTGCTTTCTTTTGATTAATTTTCCAGTATATCTTTTTCCTTCTTTCTATTTTTAGCTGTCTTATATCCTTACGTTTTAGATGTGCTGTTTGTAAGCAGTATAGCGCTAGAGTTTAATAGACATTTTAATCCATTTATATATATCTTGACTACTGATTTATTTGGACTTATTTCTATCATTTCTTTAAAGTGTTTCTTTGACATGCTTTTTCTTTGCTTTTCCCCTTTTCTACTTTTCTGCCTTCTGTTAAACTGATCAATTTGGCTTTATTTGTCTTGTTCCTTCCACTGGTTTGGAAGTTTACATTTTAATAGTAATTTTTCTTAAATTTTTAACAAATTTACTTAATTTCATATTTTTCTAATAAAGTCTAAAATTAATATTTCTATCCTTCTTAGGCACTGAACAAGAACCTTGGAACACTTTCATTTCCTTCTTAACTCCTTCCTCCTATCTTCCATGTTATATTTGTCTAGTATTTTGATTATACCTCTTTTAAAAACCCTGCTAAATCAGTTGTTCTTATGTCTTTTATGGTTTAATAGTTCAGATTTACAAACATGTTTTAACAATTTATGTGTTCACTACTGCTTGTTACTGCCCACTTGTCCCTCATGGCTTCAATTTCCTTTATGCTGAAGTACTGCTTGAACTTGGGACCAGTTTTCGAGTTAATATCTCAGCTTGAGGTTTCTGCATTTCACTGGTAATACTCATTTGAACCCCACACCCACACACAAAGCAGTCTTAATGTTTTGATTTCTCAGCATCCTACTTCCAGGCCACTTTCCTGAATCAAGACATGAGTTTTCTGGTCCAAGTTTGTAAATGCAATGAACCTCCTTGCTTGCTGGCTTTATGCATGGGATCTCTTTCCAGCTCCCCACGCCGCACAGGTTTGGGGGTTCTCCTATCGTCCTCCCTGGGTGTTCCCATCTAGCCTCTAGCATATGTCTGGCCCCAACTTCCTGTGGCTCTCTTGGCTTAGATTCCCTCTCACTACTCAGATTTTGGATTGCCTTTTTGTTTCTGGTACCTGAAGATTACTCTGTCCTATTTTCAAGTTTGGCATGGTAGCAAAAACGCTTTTGTGATTTTGTTTTATCCATCATTTCTATATATTGGGGGGGATTTCCTAAGTTGGCTCCGTCCATGGTATTGATCAGTCGTCTGGACTGGGCTGATAGCAGCAGATACAGAGAGTAGTGGACCAGTCTGAGAAGCATTTGGAGTGAAGTCAGGGAAGGGCGGGGACGGGCAGAGAATGAGGTCTTCCTTGCTCTCCTGTAGGTGCTTGGGGAGGTGTTGATGGGGCAGGCTGGGCGGGGGGAGACAGTGTTGGATAAATGTCTGAGGAACTGAATTGCTTGGGACAGGTGATCACACTGGGTATTCAGAGGGGGTGACAGGTGGGGAGAGAAGAAATCTGGCACATCTCTCTGGCTAGGCTCCCTTGCTTGTCTGCTGAAGGCATCCTTAGTTATACACCTGCACTGTCCTTTCTGTCCCTTTTGTCCCTGGCACTTTAAGTCTGACTTACCACACACCATGCCCCAACTGGTACATAAAAGCAAGCCATGACTACCAGCAGCCTTTCTAGGCAGACATCCAGGGCTTGCCCCCCACCCACTGCCACCCCATTTTCTTGGACTCTCTTGTCCTTGCTCCTGTCTCACTGGTTGCAGTCTCTCTCTCTCTCTGTACTTTGGTTTTAAAAATTGCCAGGAAGGAAAGGCCTCCTTTTCTGCCTTTCAGGCGTTCCCTGCTAACCTATTGGGTGAGGAGTTCAGATTTATTGCCCCTTATACCTGGGAGTTGTCTGTGGGTCCTTCCAGTTGTTCATCATCAGTGGTGACTTGGCTTAGAAATATGCAGAGTGGGGGTTGGTGCCCCTTCAGTTGCTTCTACACTGCACCCACACCCAAGATTCATTTGTGCACAGATATTTATTGGATCCCTATTATTTGTTAAGTCCTGTGCTGGGCACTGAGGATACAAAGGTGAGTAGAACCAGACACAGCTCCTGACTGGCCTCTGAAGCTTACTGTCACGTTAATCTAAGAACCTCATAAATGATGTAGAAGAAAAGCTGTAACAGGTGCCACAAAGGAGAGGTATACGCCCTATGAGAGTGTATCATAGGGGGCTTTGACCCAGTCAGAGGGGTCAGGCATGGCTTCCCTGAGGAAGTGACATTGAGCAGAGATCTGAAGGATGAACAAAAATTAAGGAAGTGAAAATGGGAGATAAGAGTGTTCCAGGCAGAAGGAAGAGCATGTGCTAAGGTCCTGTGGTGGGAGGGAGCATACTTAAGAAACAGTAACCAGCGTTGTCTTAGGGCATCCCACAGCTCCTGTCTTCACAGACCCAGCATACTCTGGGCCATGATGAAAGAATGTATCAAGTGTCCTTGCTGAACGTTAGAAGACTGATCCTGGGGCCCTTGGAGAACTTAGAAGCCATGCGATTTCTGCCTCTAACTCTCTCTAACCATGGGGATCCCCCTGTGTCTTCCACCTCCAGATTCCTCCTACTAAGACCTTACCTTAAATTCCAGATTTAGCAAAAAAACCAAAATAACATAAACAAAAAATACCAGAATTCCCAGTTCAATTTGATTATCAGATAAACAATGAATAACATTTATGATAAATAGGTTCCAAATATTCTATGAGACACACTTATACCAAAAAATTATCTGATATTTGCCTGAAATTCAAATTTAACTGGAAGTCCTGTGTTCTATCTGACAAACCTGCTTATACCCACTTGTGCCTAACCAGTGCCTCCTGGAGAACTCTGTATGGGAAGGCTGCCCCCCGCCACCCCTTCCTTAGCATGATGGTCACTTCTGACTTGGGGACCTTGGGAAGGGCACGAGCTGAAAGAACAGAGGCCCTCGAGCCCTGAGAAGGAAGCTTCCATCCTCATGAAGCTATATGTTGAGAACAGTTCTGCAAAAGCAGTGAGTTGCTGACTGACCACAAGCCCTGGCAGTGGATACCACCTCCATTCCTCAGCCATCAGCTCCAGGATGGTTCCTGACTGACCATCACGATTCTTCCTAAATCTCCCACCCTAGCCCCACCTCGGCATCACTGTCACAGCCCCCAGGCTGGGGCGGTGGACTTGGGGACCCCTGATTGATGATATGTTTAAGCTCTTAGATGCTTTCTCAGAGAGGGAGCTAGCACATGGGCTGAGCTTGCTGAAACGTCCCTGCTCTTCCTCCTCCCTGCCCACTCCCCCTCCCACCCCCACCAGCCTGCTGCCAAATACTCCTGGCAAAACCTCTTGACAACTCCTGGATGTTGAGCTTTCCTTGGACATTGTGTCTCTTGGGATAAGCCAGTTTCTTCCCGGAGCCTTTCGTGCTATCCCTTAGAGAATCACAGTAGCAGTGTCTCCGTGAAGTAACCATGATAACAACTTCCAGAATTGTCAGCAATGGGATCCCTGTCACCTTGAAGAACTCTAGCGGAGGAGGCCTCCTCAATCCTGTTAAAAGGCTTGGGCAGAAAATATCGCAAAAGGCATTGTTACGAATTAGTGATAATTCATAACTAGAGCTGGTTTCTAACCTGTGTTTTCAGCTGTGGGTGAAGACCACGGCAAATACTGCCAAATCCAGAACCAAATAGGGACATAAGCCCTGGACTTCACTACCGTGAAAATGCATCTGTTATAGTTAGGATTAGGTTTGGCTGTGAGTTACAGGAAACCCTCAAATGATAGTGACTTAAATATGATAGAAATTTATTTCTCTTTTGCTTAGAGGAAGGTCAGAGAGAGTCAGGTGAGGGCTGGTAGGTGCTCCACAATGACAGGACCCAGGCTCCTTCTATCTTATTGCTCCTCCATCCTTCTCATTTGGCTTCCATTTCATGTTCCAAGATGGCTGCTTGAGATCCAGCCATCATGTCTGCATTCTGGTCAGCAGGGAGGAGGAAGGAACAAAAAATGTCATGCCTTCTCTTTTTAAGAACATTTCCTGGAAGTTGCACACACCTCTTCTGCTTATATCCTATGAATTAGAACTTAGCCACATGGCTACAGCTAGCTGCTAGGGAGATTGGTAAAAGAATCTGTATTCAAAGTGGCCTTGTGTCCAGCATAAAATTGTGGGATTCTATTACTAAGGAAGAAAAGGAGGATGGATGCTGGGGGATGATTAGTGGTCTCTTCCATCCTTCCAACCAACCAACCAGCCACTCACCCAGCGTCTGTTTGAGAAATTGCCCTATTCAGTAAGGGAGACAGATATGCAAATAACTACAATCCAATGTGCTATGGAGTATAAAAGAGGTTTTATTGAGTACTGTGGGAGAACAGATGGAAACGATCAACAGCAATCATAATAATTAATAACTACAATGCCCTAGCTGGGTTCTCAGTGCTACATTCCCATGATTTTCTTTGTCCCTTTCTTTTCAGTGAGAGCAACAACCCTTCCTGCCTCTCTATATAGTAGCTTACATTCACAATGGGCAGGCCCGGTGCTCTTCTAAGTTCTTTACATCTGTTATCTCATAACAACCTTACCAGCAGTTGTGTTGTCATTCTCATTGATAGATGAGGAAACTGAGGCACAAGCCATGGAGCTGGGCTGCCTTCCCGAAAGATGCTCATTCTCCTTCCTTCCTCCACCCTCCCACCCCCGAATCTCCAGCAGACAACCTCCCTGCTCACTTCACTGTAACCACTGAGGTCATCTGGTGGGACGTCTCTCCACTTCCCGACCAACCCCCAACTTGCTTGCATCTCTTCCCTCCACCAGTCCTGCCTCGGAGGTGGAAGCATCTGCCTTCCTGATGAGAGCCACCCCTCTCGCTCATTCCTAGGGAGGCACTGCAGTGGAATGGTTTAAGAGCTGCCCTCTGCAGCCAGACTGTACTAATTTGGTAACCATCTGATCTTAGGAAGTCACTTAACCTCTCTAAGCCTCAGTTTTCTTATCTGTAAGTAGGGGTGTTACTAACACCCTTATCATAGCACTGTTTCTGAGGGCTGAGCATGTCGATTCATGTAAAGTGCTTAGCCTGGCACATACTAAGTGCTCAGAGGGTGTTAATTATTATTTGCCCCCCTTATATCTAGTCCTTGGACAACTGTCTCTCTCTTCTCTATCTCTAATCAATTTCTCTTTACAGGCTATATTCGTTTCCTATTGTTGCTGTAATAAACTGCCACAAATTTCGCAACATCCAATAATGCATGTTTATTATCTTACATTTCTGGAGGTCACAAATCTGAACTGGGATTCCTGGGCTAGAATCAAGGTGTTGGCAGTCCTGATCCCTTCTGGAGGCTCTGGGAAGAATCCATTTTGTCAGCTTTTCCAGTTTATAGAGACTGCCCACATTGCTTGGCTTGTAGCCCGCTTCTGTCTTCAAAGCCGCCAATGGCGAGTCGAGTCCTCACCTTGCATCATGCTCCAACCTTGATCCTGTCGTCCCATCTCCTTCCCTGGTTCTTACTCTCCTGCCTCCCTCTTTCACTTATAAGGACTCTTGTGATTAACTTGGACACACCTGGATAATCCAGGCTCTTCTCATCTCAAGATCCTCAATGTAATCATATCTGTAAAGTCCCTCTTTCCATGGAGGTAACAAATCCAGAGGTTCCAGGAATTAGGACATGGACCTCTTTGGGCAGCCATTATTCTACCTACCCTACAGGTTCTCTCCCCTTGGGATATGGCACATGAGAACAATCCTAAACAAAATACCCCTCCCTTATTTTCCCAGCTTTATTGAGATATAATTGACAACCAAAATATTCCTCCCTTAAAGGTACACTGTCTTCTCTCTTCCTCCCTTCTCAACCCAGCTCTTTGAAAGCGTTGTCTTGCCTAGTTTTCTCCACCTCCTGACAACCCCCTGCCACCTGCGTCTGCCCCCATCCTCCACCAAACCTACTCTCGCCTTGATTGCCAATGGCTTCCATATTGCCAGATCAGTGGACACCTTTCATTCTTAACTGGCTGCATTTTCCCTGTTGGCTGCTCATTCCTTCTTGAGACCCTCTGTCCTCTATCTGCCTTTGGGTGACTTTCTGCTCGTTTTCTTCCTCTTCCTGTCTGGCCTAGACCCCTCTGTGGGCTACACTATCTCCACCCACCCCTGAAATGTCTGTGTCTCCCAGGGCTTTAGAGCTTTGTTGCATTGTTCTTTTTTTGGAAATCACACTGCTGGTTCTAAATGCCACTTGCACAAGGATGGCGGACTCCTGCATGAGCTGTGCAAATCTCTGGCCCCTAGCTGGGAGTGTTGGTGGAGATGGTGCTTCCTGTAATACCATAAGCTCCTCAACTTCTTTGGCCTTCCTTGAAGTAAACACAGTGAGAGAGCTCACTTGAGAACCATGAAGCCTGGGGCACTTATGCTTCTGTTCCAGACTGTGTGTCCTATTTCCATCAAGACAGAGCATGACCCTCTCTGGACCCCTCAGAGGACAGGTGAAAGGCAGCAAACCCAGTGATGCCAAAGGACAGGTCCCTGTGGGGATAACAGGAAAGCAGGCTGGGAAGGCAGATCTTCAATAATGTGTTTCTTGGGGCAAGCCCCACCTTTCCCTGCGTGGTTTGCAACTGCTGGATCTCTGAAGGAGCCCAAAGCTAACTGGAGCTCAAAGGCACAAAAATATTTAAAGGGAACCAAAATGTGTCCTAATAATTCAGTTAGACACACAAGACTCTCACCAGACAGAACAATTTAACCGAACAGTGGGGCTGCCTCCAAATGCAAGAAGACTGCTGAGGGAGGTGCGGTACTGAGGATGTTCTTGGGGGCGGTCAGGAGGTTCGCAGAAGAAGAGGGGACTTGAGCAGGGAATGGACAGGGAGCGAGCAGGAGGAATGCCATTTCAGGCAGGGGAATAGCATGTGCAAAGGCTCAGAGTGAGAGCTAGTATAAGCCACTTGGGGAACAAGGAGAATGGAGGGGGGAAGAGGCTGGAGAGGAGGACCGCATCCAGAGAATATGCCAGCATGGGGTAGATGCTAGCATTGGAAGCACGAACTTTATCTTATTAGTGATGGGGAGCTATGGGAGAGTATGGAGCAGGGGAATGAGTTGGCAGAGGTCAGCTTCAGGAAGACTACTCCAGTATGGATGGGTGAGGGAATGTTGGGCCCCAGATCTTAAAATATGCAAGGTATAATTTTAGAGAGAGGAGGTACCTTGGCAATTACTCGTCCATTCCTATCATTTTATATAGTGTGTATATATGTGTGTGTGTATTTACATATAATATATAATCATATATATCATATATTTTAAATACACATATATAGTAGATGACCTAGATGGAGAGTGAGTGACTTCCCAAAGGCATAGAGCAGCAAGGCCAGTATTAGAACTCAGATCTGACTCCTAGTCCAGTGCTCTTCTGCACTGTCCTGAGTGGAGGCAGAGGGGTCTGAGTCAAGGCAGAGGGTGATGCAAATCTTGACGAGGGCAGACGCCAAGGTGAAGACCATGTGGGAAGCAATGCAGATGTGTTCTCGCTTTCTCTCCCTCTGGGTGGGGGTTGGGACATAGGGCTCGTTGGAGACTGCACATGAGTGCATCTCTCTTTCCTGGGTCCTGCAGCATCCTTCTGGGCCTGGTTTCTATGGCAACAGGCTCCCAGCAGGCAGCCCGCCAGCTGGAGGGAAGCAGGCAGGCAAGGCAGGCAGGGAGAGACGGCCTGGGCAGCAGGAGGAAAGCTGAAGTTGTGGGGGTTGGGGGAGTCTCCTGGGAAGCTGGAGGGGCCCCTGGAGTTGGCCCCCCAAGGCCTTCTCTCGTCTGACCATATGGGGGTGGCAGTAGCTTAGGACACATGGGTCTTTCTTTTATAGTCCTTGAATTTCCAAACCTCAAACTTCTGTTCACCTCCCCTGCCACCCCCGCATCTCCTGACTCCCTCTTCTTCAAGTGTTGGCTGATCAGCCTCATGCACCTCAGGGGGCCACTGACTTCTTCACAGAAAAGAGCCCCAACTCTGAACTCAGGGGGGTAAAAAAAAGAACAAGGCCAATTGACTTTCTGTTTTGCATAGTATTTGCATATTATTAACTCAAAGACAAGAAATTTCCAGGCCCTGTGTTATTCCTGCCAACAACTTAATTCAACTCCACTGGCACCGGCTGGCTGACTGTGTCTGGCCAGGCTCTGGGCTGAGCCATGGGGGTCCCCAGAGGAAAAGTCCTCCCAGCTGCAGCCACCCCCACCCCGCAGCTGCTCCAAGGCAATTCTTCCTGATGTTCTAGCAGCCTGTGTGGTGGGAAGTGCTTCTGCTGTGCAGCCTGCAGCCCTGGGTCCAAATCTTGGCTCTCTGGGTGACCATGGGCCTCTCTGGGCCTTCTTTCATTCATCTCTCTGTAGGGCTGAGGACATACCAGCACAGCTGGCGTAAACTAGCAAAGACATACCGTTTGTTAAAATGCTGAAGTATTTCTGTATTCATTGGTAAAGAACCACCACCCTAGACCCTCCCTGGGCCCCTCTGGTCTGCCCCATGATCCAGCTTCTGCAGGGTGATGCCCTGGCACTTCTCTGTGTCTGTTCTGGTTGGTGTATGCCAGCATCTGTTCTGCCCATGGAGTACAGATAGTTAAATATTTTGAATATCACCGCTGTCCAGAGGCGTTATGAAGTATATTAGGTACCCACCCGTTGCAAGGACTGATATATTTAAAGGTCGTGGATTAATGTTCATCATTTTGCACGTTTCCTTTCTCCTTCCTTTTCCTTTTGGCCTGAGTAGGGGATGAGGGCTGGGATAAGACTGGGCAGGGGCAGAGATGACAGCCACCTCTCTCACCAGGCGGGCGAGGTTCAAGCGCTCCAACAGTGTGACAGCCGGCGTGCAGGCAGACCTGGAGCTGGAGGGCCTGGCCGGCCTGGCCACAGTGGCCACAGAAGACAAGGCTCTGCAGTTTGGACGCTCTTTCCAGAGGCACGCCTCTGAGCCCCAGCCCGGGCCCCGGGCCCCCACCTACTCAGTCTTCCGCACGGTCCACACGCAAGGCCAGTGGGCCTACCGCGAGGGCTACCCACTGCCGTATGAGCCGCCGGCCACCGATGGGTCGCCCGGCCCTGCCCCCGCCTCCACCCCCGGCCCCGGGGCCGGCCGCCGTGACTCCTGGATGGAGCGGGGCTCACGTAGCCTCCCCGACTCAGGCCGCACGTCCCCCTGCCCACGGGACGGCGAGTGGTTCATCAAGATGCTGAGGGCGGAGGTGGAGAAGCTGGAGCACTGGTGCCAGCAGATGGAGCGCGAGGCGGAGGACTATGAGCTGCCCGAGGAGAGTGAGTGGGATGCTCTGGGGGCGCCTCCGGCCTCGTGTGCGTGGAGGCATCCTGGCTCACTGGAGAGCAGCGGGCCAGCAGCACAATGGGAGAGCACTTTGGTTGGGTGTGAGCGTGCCTTCCTTGCTGTTCGGTTCTTTAGCCCCGAACCTTGGTGGGTCCCCATTGGCAGCAGGGCATGCCGGGAGCTCTTGGAAGGAAGTAGGGAGCAGCTTCAGAGGCCAGGGCTAGGACCAGGGAAAGTGACGAGGCAAAAAGGCTGAGCCGTCTAGGAGATGGCCGCCAGTCCAAGTCACCAAGTCCATGGGGGTCAAGGGGATTCTGCTCCGACCTGGGCTTGTGTGGGGATCTGGGTCTGATCCAGGTGTTGCGACCAGGACTTCAAGGCAGAGGAGGAGGCAGTGCACAATTTCAGGTCATGCCTGAGGCGTAGGGGAAGGGGATTCAGCCGAGACATGGCCCTGGCCTGAGGGAGGACATGGCCGTTCCCTGCAAGTCCAGACTGAGGGGAGACACAGTCTCACCCTGGAATCCCCAAGTTGATGGGATGGTGACTGGGAAGACAAGAGGCACACACGTGAAATTATTCAGTAATTCTTAATGAGCCAAGGAATCATATACTGATGAGTGACAAAGTTCAGCCAGTGGGTAGTTATTAAGCTAGTGCTTGGCTGAGGCTATAGGGCTAGGCTGGAGCTGGTGCCCATCTGTTCTGTGACGTGGGAGGGAAGAAGGACACAGGCGGGTAAGCACTCAAGAAATGCCAGTTATATGAAGGAAGAAACATCAGTGTCTGAGGATTCCGTCTTGGTGACATGGGATAGGAGCTGCTTGTTAGGAACTGGAGGATGGGATGGGGAGGGGATTGGAGGAGACTGATGGGTAGACAGTGCCAGATAATGGACGGGTCAGAGTCATTCAGGGCAGACTTCCTGGAGGTGGGGGAAGGAGAGCTCTCCCTAAATCTCCTTCTGTTCTCCAGTCCTGGAGAAGATCCGCAGTGCCGTGGGCAGCACACAACTTCTCCTGTCCCAGAAGGTTCAGCAGTTTTTCCGGCTGTGTCAGCAAAGCATGGTGAGTGCCCAGGAATGGAGAGCCTACCAGATGTGTGTACCTGTAGGAGGCCAAGTGTGTATATGCCTGGAGGTGAGACCAGGTGTTTGTGCCCGAGAGAGAAGTCTGGGCTCTTTCTTGTCTCCCTGTCTCCCAGGCCCTACTCCACTCTCCCAAGTTGAGCTTCCTGACAGTAAGGGTGGGTGGGGCTTTCTCTGATCCTGGCTGGAGCACAGACCTCGCTGACTGGCTGTCCCTCTTCTGTCTTTCTCTGCTGCAGGACCCCACTGCGTTCCCTGTGCCCACCTTCCAGGACCTGGCGGGTTTCTGGGACCTCCTGCAGCTCTCTATCGAGGATGTGACCCTCAAGTTCCTGGAGCTACAGCAACTCAAGGCCAACAGCTGGAAACTCCTGGAACCTAAGGTGGGGGGAGGTCCCTTCAAGCCAAGAGGCCAGACCTGGGAAAATGCCCTTCCCCAAAGTGGAGGGGTGGAAGGGGCAGGAGAAGAGACCCATGGGCAGCAAAGGCAGCCCTGGACAGGTGATGGGGACCCTCTTCTTCCACAATGACCGCACTCTTGGTCACTGCCGTCTGCTTGGCTTCATCACTGCCTGAGCTGCCAGAACCCTGAGGTGCCTGCAGCCACCCTGGACCAGCTGCAGTTTGAGGAAGCAGAACTAGAGCTTCCAGAAGGGCAGACTGCCCTCAGCTCAAACCGAGGCCCAGAGGCGACCTTGAGGGTCCCCTCAGCCCTCATCTCACCTTGTGAGACCTTGTCTGTGATGGGGCCCAGAGGCCTCGTATGTGAACCCCCATTGCCCTGCCCGGGGGAGCTGCCCTCCTCCCCATCTGGAATGAAAACATCCGCTTCCCCGGAGGGAGTGCTCCAGAACGGCTCCACCAGGGGGCGCTCGAATCAAATCAATTATTTTTTAATGAAAAATGTGGGTTTGACCTTGTCAGAACAAGTACATCTGGGGCTTCAGGTGTTGGCGGATTCTAACCGCACCCACGTGGCGGAGCCACAAGATGTTAATCCCTCCGGGCCGTGGGGGGTAAACTGGGAAGTCGGGGTGGGACCCCGTCGCCGAACTAAGCCGCCGCCCCCTCTGCCGGCAGGAGGAGAAGAAGGTCCCTCCGCCGATACCAAAGAAGCCGTCGCGGGGCCGGGGCGTGCCGGTGAAGGAGCGCTCCCTGGACTCGGTGGACCGGCAGCGGCAGGAAGCGCGCAAGCGGCTCCTGGCGGCCAAGCGCGCCGCCTCCTTCCGCCACAGCTCGGCCACCGAGAGCGCCGACAGCATCGAGATCTACATCCCCGAGGCCCAGACCAGGCTGTGACCGGCCCGGCCCGCCCAGCCCGGGCCCGCGGTTTTCTACCCGTACTGTACACCCAGCGTCGAGGTCACTGTGATCGCGGGCCGCCCCGTGCGCCCGCCCCGCCGGCACCGCACGCCCCGGCCCCTCCTGCCCATCACACTCTCGTGGGTTTTTTACCTTCCTGACCCCACGCGAAGGCGCCCGGGCTGGGCTGGGGGCCGTGCCTCTCCGCCCTGCGCCCCCACCTGGACTCCCCTCCCTCCTGGTCCGACGCTTCGTCCCCACCTCCTCCCCATGGGCACCATCTCTACCATTACTTCCCCCCACGGGCCAGGCCGGGCCGGGTCCCCCATCTGGGCTCTGCGTCCCCCCCACCCCGCGGGGCTGGGCTTCGTGGGGAATCAAGCTTCGTGGCTTTTTATGAAGAATCCCGAACCCCGCCTAGGAGCCCGCTCCACCCTCAGCCCTCAGCCCACCGGGCCCAGGGACCACAGTGGCTGGACCAACCCAGGACCAGGGCGCCTGGGCCTCTCCCCTCTCCCAGCTGCTGGGGAGGGGAGATGGGGGCTTCCCCTCACCACACCTGTGGCTGTTCCCACACCCCCTTGAGTATCCCAGGAAAAATAAAACGGCAGAACTGCACTCGAGCCACCTGCTCTCTCCAGAAGAAGCCACCTCTGCCCCGTGCGTGGGGAACAGTGGGTGGAGGGAGGAGCGGCTGGGAGCCCACGCTCTTGGTTTCGGGAGAGCGGGGGTTGCCTGGGCCAGCCAGGGAAAAGGGGATTCGGCCCTCTGGCGGCCACAGAAGACCTGAGCAGTGCTGGAGGGATCCGGATGGGGTGAAGAGAGGAGGACTTCGACCTCTCCACTCCTCCTAGCTCAGTCCATTTCTCTCTCTGCCTCCCAGGGTTCCCGCAGAGAGGGAAGCCCAGAGCCCCCGCAGAGAGGGAAGCCCAGAGCCCGGTGCCTGGCACACAGCATGTGCTCAATAAACAGGGGGTGCTGTTATTCTCAGATATGGACAAATAATTGGTTTCCTTTCCCCTAAAGGCCCACTGTTCCCTCTGCTCCAGTCATTCCTGATCAGCAGTAGAAAAACTCTTCAATTAAGTGCATCACGTTTTCTGATGCCTCCTATGGGTGGGCACTTTGGTGGGGGCACAGGAGGAGGAGAACACAACTTTCCTAGGAAGCTAAATGGCAACCCAAACGCAGTGGTGATGACTAATATTTATGGGGTGCTTATTGTGGGTTAGGCAGGGGGTGAGTGCTTCACATGCATGAGGCTCATCCTTAGGACAGGTGAGACAGCAGAAGCTCAGGAGAGCTTAAGGGACTTGTCCAAAGTCACAGGCGGGGCTAAGAGAGGTGGGCCTGGGTCTGTCGAATGCTAAACCATGAGTTTTTAGCTCGACAGCCTTCGGAGCCCAGAAAGAGTTTGATGGCAGCCCTCACCCAGAAAGCCACCTTTCCAATCCCTGGGGTTGATGTATGCCCCTGAGACAGGAGAAAAAGCCTTCCAAGGGGTTGGCTGCTCTTCTGGGCCACACTGGATGTGAGCCTGGCGCACAGCATGGGCCACACTAGCCAATTCTGCTCATTCATTCAGCAAACGTTTCTCAAGATTTCCTATTGGCACTGTCCAGCACCGGGGAGATAGCCCTAAACAAGTGTAGTTTCTACTTCAATGGCTCTAACGGTCTTATGGGAACAACAGACAAGTAAACAAGCAGTTACAATAAAAGGTGAGTGCTGGGAAGATGACTGGGTATTAGCCACTGAAGGGCGGCTGGGGCTAGGAAGAATGATCCACAATCACAGAACAGCCATGCAAAGGCCTGGAGGAGAAAGAGGCGTTGGGAGTGCAGAGGCTTGATCATGCTGGGCTTTTGGGTCAGTTTGAGGAAGGTGGGTCTGGGCCCTGAGGGCCATGGGGAGCCACAGAAGGAGTTTGAACAGGTGAGTGGCATGAACAGATATTTTACAGGCTGGTCTGGGAGACCACCTGAAAAGCAAGAGATCATACACACACACTCCTGTGAGACCACTGGAAGGTGGAGAGGACTCCCATATGATCCCAGTTCCCACAAAGGAATCAGCCTGGAGCTTATGCCAAACAGATTCCCTAGCCCTATCCAGGATTTAGTGAAGAGACTCTCTGCCCTCAAATGAGTTTTTAACAAGTGCACCTGGTGGTTCTGCTGGGCAGCCAGGTGTGGAAACACTTAGATTGGAGGACGGTCTAAAGGTTTCAACTGGAAATGCTCACTTGTCTGTTTCCCCAGACTGGCCAAGTGAGGCTCTGGCTGGGTCACTTTACCTCTCTGAGATTCAGTTTTCTCATCTCTGAAATTGGGACATGGATGAGGTTTGAACTAGACAATACTCAGAGCAATCCTGTTGTTATCAGCACCATTTTACAGATGAGAAAACTGAGGCTTGGAGAGGTTAAACAGCTTACCCCAAATCACAAAGCTGGGAAGTGGCTGAGTCTGGGTTTAACTCTCATAGTACAGTATGTGTTTTTTTTATGGGTCTATGTCTTTTCCCAGAAACTGGGCCAGGTTTCCCAGGGACCGTGAGATATATGGGAGTGGGCACAGAGGACCAGGGCAGTACCTGCAACTGTGTGGGCATCCTGCTGCAGACATGAAGTCTAAGATCTCCCTGTGTGGGCTGATGTTGAGAGGAGTCTCCTTGGGGTGCTGTGGCTGGGTAGCTGTGCTGGGCTCCATAGGTAAGTGAAGGATTAGAGCCCGTCCCTGTGTTTGAGTTGCTCGCAGTCTGGCATAGCCAGGCACATAAACAGAAAGGTACAGTACAAAGGGAAGCCTGCTCTCCCAGAGGGGCTGCAGAGACCAGGGAGGGAGCCTCTAGCAGCTGGGGGGTCTGGGAAAGCTTTCAGACTCAGAGAACTGGGTCTTGCAGAATGAAATAGAGTTTTGCAATCAAGAAAAAGAGGGGAAGATGTTCATTTCAGGCAACAGGACCAGCTTGGGCAAAGGCATGGAAGGGTATGTGTGTGGAGAAGGATGGGAAGAGCAGAGACTGGAGAGAGGTGACAGGCTAGGACAGAGGGGTAGAGGGCATAGAGAAGATGTGGCCAAAAGGGAACCATGGGGAGGGGGGTTAAGCTGGAGATTTCATGGTTTTATTTAAGTTCTTGAAAGACTCTTTGGCCAAGAGAAGTGAAATGGACTGGAGGGGGCAATGGAAGGCAAGACCACCACTGAGGGAGTCGTGAAGGTGGTCCAGGTCATAGATGATGATGATGAATCTGAGAGATTCAGGCATCAGATTCAGGAGGCAGAGGTGCTATGTGCTGGATCTGGGGAATAGGCAAAGATGAAGAGGCCTTGAAGATGCCACTCAGGTTTTTAACTTAGTGAATAAGTAATGCCATAAATGGACATAGGATATTACAGAAGGAGGAAGAAATCTGGAGGATACTGACCATACCGGTGACCATTTACTGAGCACTTAGGAGGTACCAACCAAGCACTTTCTAGGTATTTGGTGAATTAGTACTCAGAAAAGCCCTAGGGGGTGGGTACTACTATTGTCTTTTTTTAAAACGAAGAGTGTAAATAGCTTTTCTGAGTTAGGAGGCAGCAGAGCCGGGATTTGAACCCAGATCTGTCTGGCTCCTAAGTCTGTGCTCTCAAGCCCCACTCGGCTCTGCCTGATGGAACTGCTAGCCATCACTGGAGACTCCGGTCAAGGGCAAGTTCCTCCAGGGAGCCTTCCCCGATTCTTCCCGGGGCTCCTTCTCTGTGCCACTTGTGCATACTTCTGTTGATACATTTCTCCTGTTCTATTGATGTTTTTAGACCTGTGTTCTTCCTGGTCAGCCAGAGAACTCCTGCGGGCAGGGATGGTCTCAGTCATTTTTGCATCCCCAATGCCTATCACACATTAATTGGCTTACTGAATGCTAGTTATTCCAGGCAGTTCTGTTCCCTTCTCCTCTACCTATTCAATAAGTGAACAAGGTCTGCTATTCCACGTATTTCTTTATACTGTTCCTTTCTCTCCATCTCCACTGCCAGAGGTTAGCATTGAGCTCCTCGAGATTGTAGAGGAAAAGCGTATCCATAAACCTGATTATGCAGTCTAGGAGGCTTCCTACTGAGGTGTCCCTTCAGCTTGAAAAATGAGCCAGAGCGACCTTGGCTAAAGAAAGGTGGGAAGGGCACTTTCAGGTAGATGAAACAACATAAATAAAGGCACCGAGGTGTGAAACAGTTTGGTCGGCACGGGGGAATACGAGGGGTTTAGCATGTGTTACTAAAGATAAATAAATATGCCTGGCTGAGACTAGAGGGCTGAGGGTGGAAAGGCAGGGCTGGGAGGGGGCATTACCGAGCTTGAGCTTTGGCGTTTGTTTCCATCTGTGATAAAACAGACGTAGGTACAAGGCGCAGCGGGGACACAGAGGAGGGAGTGGATATCTGTGCCTGAGGGGTCAGGTAAGACTTTTGTTGTTAGTGCCGTTGGGTTGACTCCAACTCTCAGTGACCCTGTGTACAGCAGAGTGGAACCCTGCCTGGTCTTTTCGCGCCATCCTCTCACCTATCAGGCACTATGCCAGACAGTGCTCCCCGTCTGTTCACAGGGTTTTCATGGCCAATGTTTTTGGAAGTGGTGGCCAGGTCCTTCTTCCTAGTCTGTCTTGTCTGGAAGCTCCACTGAAACCTGTCCACCATGGGTGACCCTGCTGGTGTTTGAGAAAACGGTGGCATAACTTTCAGCATCACAGCAACACACAGCCACCACAGTATGACAACTGACAGACTGGGCGGGGTGGAGTGGGGATGTGGGGGGTGGGGTTCCCTGACCAGGGAAACAACCTGGGGCACCCTGGTTAGAGCGCCAAATCTTACCCACTAGGTAAGACTTAGGTTTTACTGTATTTCTATTATTTGTAGACTAACAATCGTACCATTTCTTTCCCTGCTTGCTATGTGCCTGGTACAGCACTTTACATACATCATCTCTTCTAACCCTCACAACATCCTGTGAAACAGGTGTTACTACCTTTACACATAAGAGGGAAAGGAGGCTCAGACAGATGAATAATGTTCCCAAGGTCACACAGCTAGAAAGCTAGCCCAGATCTGAAGCGTTCTTAAGCACTAAACTATATTCTGCTAAAGAGAGCTGCTTGAGGTCAGGGATCATGTCTTTTGTTTTTGCGCGCCCAGACCTAGGTCTTAGAAGACGCCTAATAAACATCAGTTGAATAAACCCCTGCTTGACCGACCTTTCACTCTCCCCGCGAGAAAAAGCACGGGGGGACGTCACTGGTAAACCTCCTGGCCACTAGGGGGCGCTGTACCATCTCCGCGAGGCGGGGCCGGGCTGCGGTCGCCTCGCTTCCTCCGGGCCTTTGGCTGGAGCTCAGCCAATCCCTGCGCTCCGAGGGAGCCGGCGGCCGGGGGGCGGGGCCCCGGGGCGAGGCCCGCGGGCCGCTGGGAGTGGCGACATCGGTGCTCCTGGCGGCGGGTGGAGGGCGGGGGCCGGACCGAGGATCGCTGGCCGCGGCGCAGGTGAGCACGCGGTCCCGGCGGGCATTCCCTCGCCCCGGGCGGCTGCCGGAGCTGCCCACTGCCATGGTGACGGCTCCGGGCCGTGACCTCTGAGTAGGGGGAGGGGTCATCGCGAGTGTCCGCTCCGGCCTGGCCTGACGGGTCCCTCTCTTCCCGGAGCTCGGGGACCCTCTGCGGCGAGGGCTTCTCGGCGTCGGGCACGTGGGTGAGGACGGACGCAGGCGTGCCCGTGAGCGTGGTGGGATAGGGCGGGGGAGCGGGAGCCCCGAGGAGGGAGAAGGGTAGGTACGTGGACCCTGCCCTCAAGTGCGCTCCCATCCCTGCCCCGGGCTGAGTGACGGTCAGGGTTAATTCTCCCCCGGCTCAGATCTTCTCTGTCCTCTTCGCCAGTTTCGGGCTGCGGCTTCGGGTCTCGTTGGGCCCCAGGGCCCGGTACCAGGGCAGGTTTCCCGGCAACTCAGTTGACCTTTACCGGACTCTCAGGCCCCCTCCATGCCGGGCTGGAAATATGCCTCACGGTATTTGCCAGACACGTTTGCCTCTTTCTTTTTGATGCCCTGCGGATGACGTGTTAGACTATCCGGCTTCTCGTAATCAGCTAAGGCACCTGCTGCCGCCTGTTGAGGGCGGCTGGGTGAATGACTGCTGTGGCTTTACACTAGTACGTTGCTTGAGCTGTCAGTCAGTCATTCAACAAACTTTTGGAGCATTTTTTGCCAGGTGGAGTGGAGGAGGAGAGGGATGGATAGGGCACAGTGGGGCCGAACAAACATGGTCTTTGCCCTCTTGGAGCGTCAAGCGTTTTGAGAAACGCAGACTGGTGGGGTAGGCCAGCACAATGGCTGACACAGAGAAAGTGGTTGTAAGTGTTGACTAAATGAATTGACTTATTTGGGAAAGATTAGAATGTGAGCAGGACGACAGAGAGAGACCTTGTGCTGCATATGAGAGATGATAGTAGTTGTGGACTCGTGCTTGATAATATTTTAAGACAAACTG
The DNA here is from genome assembly GCF_041296235.1 of Equus asinus. Lineage (NCBI taxonomy): Eukaryota > Metazoa > Chordata > Mammalia > Perissodactyla > Equidae > Equus > Equus asinus. The sequence continues at coordinate 87,471,878 of NC_091794.1, forward strand.
GAAATCTTAGTGGAGAGTTGCTGTTTAGGGAAAGTGTTTGCTTATAAAGAGAGAACTTGCCTAAAAGGAAAGAAAATGGAGAAGTAGTAGGTTAGTGATTCTTAGGGGGTGCTTTTAAACAACTTCCAAATCTTATAATTTCATAAATCTCTGAAAATAATTTTAGAGTTTGCTAAAAGGGAAGCTCTTCTAGGTAGTGAAATGCCAAGTGGATGGGGAAAAAAATTGCAGGAAGCTCTCCTCAAGTCCAGGATTTGGACAGAAACCATACATCTATCTGCAGTGTGTTCTTTCCACTAGAGAGAACACAGGCGTTGAAGTTGGAGAACCTGGGTTCAAAATCAGTGACTCCATCGCTTCTGGTGATCTCGGGCAAGTTGACGCAGTGTCCCTGAGCCTTTGTGGCCTCAGATAAAAATCTGGGCCAGAGATGTTGTGAAGATCAGTTGATGACTAGTGTATGAATTGTCCAGCGTAGTGCCTGGTGTTAAGACGAAAGGCTGGGAGGGGAATCTTGGAGCTGCTGCAGTACTTTCCCTGATGATGGTCCGTTATAGTCTTTCTTGGGTCCACAAAATGCTGGGATTCCTCCAAAGAGAACTGGAACCAAAGAGACGGAGAGCGTCATCTCAGTCTTTGGTAAGGTGTCCACTGTTCACGTTAGACCGGACATAGCCAAGTTGGAGAAATACCTACCAGGGCACAAATGGAATGATTTTTTAGTTGAGACTTTTGGGCAAGCTACTTAATTAACCCTTTGATAATGCCATCTACCTCATAGCGTGGACATGAGGATTAAAGGAGATAGTGTTTATAAAGTGCTTAGCCCCAAGTCTGGCACATAATAAGTACTCAATAAATGGTAGCTATCATTATTATGATCATTGTGAATAATCTTTGATAATTGTTAATAGTGGTAATAATCATTTGAGACTAAATGGCTATTAGAGTGACCCAGTTTGTGTGTTTTTACATTACTTTGGTGTTGTCTTACTTCATTTCAGGAGGCCCTGGGGCCATTCCACTTCTTTTTTTTCTGCCGTGGCTTGTACAGTGGTTTTTTGGTTTTTGGTGAGGAAGATTGGCCCTGAGCTAAAATCTGTTGCCAATTCTCCTCTGTTTTGCTTGAGGCAGACTGTCTCTGAGCTAACATCTGTGCTAATCTTCCTCTGTTTTGTACGTGGGATGCTGCCACAGCATGGCTTGACGAGCAGTGTGTTCGCCGGCCCCTGGGATCCAAACCCGGGAACCCTGGGCTGCTGAAACAAAGCATACAAACTTAACCACAATGCTACTGGGCCGGCCCCGGTACAGTGGTTTTTTTTACGGAGAATTTCCAAGTCCTCATATGTCCAAAGTATGCATAATGGGTTGGTGACATTTTTAGGAGCTTATTATGCAAACGTGAGGATATGGGTTTAATTGAAGAGTGTGTATTTTGAAAGGAGTTTGGCCAGCAGATTTGTAAAGTATAGATTTGTGTCACTGCTAGAAAAATCAAGTTCAGAATAGGAAAGAAAAATTATCTATTTATTTACCTAAAATCCAGAATGCTTGGGTAGTGGATTAGGATTTTGGCTGCGTAAATGTGCTCCTTATTCTTTATGTGAGGCGAAGGAGCTACTGCTCGTTGTCCTGCAGCCAGGAGACTCATAATGGGATTGTGTGTGATGGGGAGAGAGCGGCTGGCTGTGCTCATGGAGAAGTTGTGTAGAACGGAGAAAGGCTCTTTCCCGTTCTTGAGATGTTGGCAAACAGGCACGGGGGCCTGAGGTCTCCATTGGCTTGAAGCTTTCTTAGGTAAGGCTCAGAGGTCCCCTCGTGGGGAACACTGCCATACATGCTTGCATAATTTGCATAAATGTCAAAGAGTCTAGTACATAAAATAGCAATTCTTCCTCCCTGCCCTAACAGTTGAATCTTTCACAATTTCCTAGATCGTTTCAGGAACCCAACTGCTGCATGAAGCCAGGTTCCCCCTTGCATTACTCTCCTTAGGGTGGATGCTCAGTGAATTGTGCCGGGCCACCTGAGAAGTGGAGAGCCCTAGTGGGTTGTCCGTATTTGGTGGGCAGGAGGTGCTAGTTTCTCTCTGATGCTGCCTGTGCTCTTCTGCAGATGTCATGTGGCCTGTGCTTTGGACCGTGGTGCGTACCTATGCTCCTTATGTCACATTTCCTGTTGCCTTTGTGGTCGGGGCCGTGGGCTACCACCTGGAATGGTTCATCAGGGGAAAGGAACCCCAGCCTGTGGAGGAGGAGAAGAGCATCTCAGAGCGCCGGGAGGACCGCAAGCTGGATGAGCTGCTGGGCAAGGACCACACCCAAGTGGTGAGCCTTAAGGACAAGCTGGAATTTGCCCCTAAAGCCGTCCTGAACAGAAACCGCCCCGAGAAGAATTAATGGAGGACGCAGGGCCCCGTGGGTCCTTGCGTGGGCCATGACTAGTCCTGCCACCATGTCAACCCAGCCCCAGAACCCACATCTGATTTGCTCTGTTGCTTATTCTGGCCCCTACTGCACCCGCCACCCAGCCACACACGTACTGGCTGCTCTGCTGTGTTTAGGCAGGCACAGTGGCAGCTGAGGGCCCGTGAAGAGGAAGACCCTTGAGGCTTCTGGCCTCAACGCTGCGTCTGCTGGATGGTGGCCACAACCGCTCAGGCTTCTGCACTTGTGACTGCTCTGCTGGGAACGGTGTGAAGAAATGAACGTTTCGCTCTCGGTCTCCGTGGGGAGGCGGTTCGGCCTCAAGTGGGAGTGGCTGGGGTTGGGGTGTTGCCTTTGGGAGGGACACCTACGTGTCTTGTGCCAGTTTGCGCTGGGAAGAATTCACAAGTCGACCTAGCTCCCTCACTAGTTTTTCCTGTCCTTTGCGCTCATTCTTCCTGAAATCCTGTCCCGTCAGCTCAGGAGGGGGATTCCCTGGGGAGGGAAAGCATTTTTCTGTTTTTGGAAGCCCAGGCTGTTCACCTCCGGGCAGGTGAATTTGCTTGAAAACAATCGCCATCTTCCAGCCACCCCATCACTATGTAGCGCAAAACGTGATTAAAGTGGCATCTGAGAACCGTGTTGATCTAATGCTGTCTTCCACATGGTGTTTGGGGTCTCCGTAGGAGTTGTGCAGGAGCAGGTGTTTCAGGGTGGGGTGACATCGCCTTCACCTCCAGGCTCCGGGGCCTGGAGGCTTTGCTTCAGTCCTGTGGGTGCACTGAATCCTGGAGGCGCAGGATCCCAAGAGCACTTTTATCATGATCGCGAGAGGCTTATAGCACCTCTCAGAGTCTGAATTAGAGGAGACCTGGGGGCTTAACGATTATTATCAAAATTGCCGGTTTCACACACACGTTCCCCTCTAACAATAATAGATGTCCCTTAGAGAACATCCAGTAGGGATTTTAAAAAAAGGGCTCCCACAGTCCCAGGGCTCTAGTGCAGCTAAAAAGTTCACATTTTGTTATCTTTCACTAATTCTTGGCATAGTGTTTTTAGATGATCATTACTGTACATTTAATTTTATATTTTTTCACATAGTTTTTCATATAATCATTTTCCCATCTTGTCATGTGATCTTCATAATCCTAATTGGTTTTTTTTTAAAGATTGGCACCTGAGCTAACAACTGTTGCCAATCTTCTTTATTTATTTTTTCTCCTTTTCTGCTTTTTCTCCCCAAATCCCCCTGGTACATCGTTGTATATCTTAGTTGTGGGTCCTTCTAGTTGTGGCATGTGGGACGCTGTCTCAACATGGCCCGATGAGTGGTGCCATGTCCGCGCCCAGGATCCGAAGTGGTGAAACCCTGGGCTGCTGAAGCGGAACGCGCAAACTAAACTAGTCGGCCACAGGGCTGCCCCCCCCCTTTTTTTTCCTTTCCAAATTGTTTTTAATAGCTGCATAATTGCCCATCAAGTGGTAATATAGCATAGTTTGTTTTTAATAATTTTCCTGTTGCTGGATGTTTGGGTTTCTGGTTGTTCACTAGTATAAATGCTGCAAAGACAATCTTATGTAAGGCTTTCCCTGCACTTGGGACTCAATGGAAGGAACAGTAAATGGCATTTTGGATGAAATGGAATGAGCAGTTTTAAGGGTCTCCATGCATAATACCAAATGTCTTTCCCAGAGGGCTGTGGGAGGTTGTACTACATGCTACCACTTAAGGTGTCGCTGGTGAGGCTGGAAGGGGAGTGAGAGCAGAGGCAGGAAGAGGCTTAAGAACATAGTTAGTGCCTTGTGAAGTTTGACGTTTAACCTAAGTGAGCAAAGGCAAGTAACGAGCATTTGATGAAGAACAAACTGCCTTTAAAATGTTTGCTCTGTTGCTTATCTCAGGATCTGAGGCCTGGTGGTGTCAACAGGTGGGTGAGGGTCGAATTCCTGAACAGGTAGAGATGCTGGCTGTGGAGTGGGAGGAGCTGCAAGGATGTAGAAGGTGGTGGCCAGAGAGAGGAGGAAGGAGGTCAAGTCAGTGGCTTCCCCTCCATCTTTGAGGCCTAACGGGAATGTTGAAACGAGCTGCTCTTGCTTCTCAGGGAACAAACGTGATGGGGAGTCTGGGGAAGAAGTGTCTGCTACTGAAGTAAGGGTGAGATTTCTGGTGCTGAAAGGATATGCTAAGCTCAGCTTGGTTACAGACTCTGGCTGCTGGGCAGGCCTCATTGACAGCCCGGTGCTGCCGCCCTGTGGCAGTCCTGAGCACGACCAAGCCTGGGATCCCATCACGGGGCTGGACCAGGAGCAGCAACCTGGGATGCCTGCAGGGGTCAGCCACGTGGCTGAAATGAGCCAGCCGGGCCAGGAACTAGAAAGCACAGGCCTGCATACGGGGGCAGTGGCTATGCAGCTCCTTCCAATTGTGTTGCTTGCCTGGTGATATCAGATTTTTCAGGTTTTTTCTAAAAGATGCTAGAAATTCAGATTTTTGTGCATATTTTTTTTTTGGTGTGTGTGTGTGTGTAAACTGATTTTTGAATGCTGACAATTCATTTAAAAAAAGTTCCAAGCATGCTAACATACCCATGGGATTAACTTGACCCATTGGCGACCTCTCAAAGTGCCCCGCTCCTTCTAATGAAATCCAAGAAGGATGCTTTGTTTTTTTTAGCAGTTTAAACACTTGTGGCAAATATTAGATCCCAGGATTGGTTTTCCTCAGAACACTCTTGGGCATCCAGCACATCCTTAGTTTAGTATCAGCCTAAGCAAAACATTAGAGGACAGAAAACCTACAGAAACAACACCAAAAAATTTTTCCCACAGACTGAGACATTTTTGGATTTCCAGATATTTTAGAATAAGCACTGGGGTACCTCCTCCCAGTGCCTGGCTGAGGAAGCCCTATCTTGGAAATGCAAGTTGCTGCCTTCTTCCAGCCTCACTTTGTGCCCCCTTTCAAATAATTTTATTTCCCAGGGCTTGCCCTCTGTGCATTTCTGCCTCCAGCAAGTCTATTAATATTCTCAGCTGGATCTTTCTTTCCCACGAGCTGGCTGGGATCTGCTGCTGCCCTGGAGCTGTAGGACAGTGCACACTTTCTTGCCTCTGCTCGGGTGACATGAAGAAGCAGGGTGTATGTGGCTGTGGGCAGAGGCAGGCCAGGGTTGTGGGATGAACCAGGGCCTGGGCTGGCTTTCTTCCAGGCTTGCTGATTCACCTCAGAGGTAGGTGGCCCTCTTTTGGACTGGCCCAGCAGTCACGATTCAGAGAAGCACGTTAGGAAGTCGATGTGCTTGGGGCTTTTGGCTTGCCCCCGCCTTGGGTCTCTTCCCGGCCCAGTGGCAGTGGCTTGAGAGCAGGGGTATCCTGTCTGAGCACGGCAGGGATCACGTCTCTGCCCTCAGCAGCCCACTGTCTGGTGCTTTTCAACTCTCGCCAGAGCCTTTCCTGTGCCTGTTGCTGTGTTAGCACAAGTCAGCTGGGCAGCGGCCAGGACAAGCCTGCCAGGGAGCCCTTTGACTCCTGTCAGCTTTCCAGGGCCCCGGGCTGATGGGGCTGTCAGCCGAGGGAGACCCCGTGGGACCAGCCTCCCTGGAGTCTCGGAGCCAGGTGGTGAAAATGAAGAAGCTCCTGCCTTGCCTAAATGTCCTCTTCCACTTTGGGGTGGCTCTCTAGGCAGTTGTAGGGTGGTAAGCCTGTGTGGCGGAGTATAAATCAAGTGGAGTCTGGACTCTGACAGATTGGGTTGTGAATACTGTCTCAACAATAGCTGAATGACCTTGGGCTATATACTCATCTATAAAACAGGGATAAGAATACCTATTTTTGCTGGGCTGTTGCAAGGCTAAAGTGTAATGTATGTAATGTTCCTAGCAGAGTCCGTCGCAGCCAGTAGGTGCTCCATAAATATTAGCCGCTTTAATTTTATTGCAGGAAAAGCTTCCATTTCCTGTAATAGTTGCATGTATCCTTGTGACCCTGGGGATGTGGGGATCCAAGGGAGAGAGCAACCTTGCTGCAAGAGTGATAACAGTGGGGCCGGGCCGGTGGCGCAGCGGTTAAGTTTGCACGTTCCACTTCTCGGCGGTCCGGGGTTCGCTGGTTTGGATCTCGGGTGCAGACATGGCGCCGCTTGGCAAAAGCCATGCTGTGGTGGGCGTCCCACGTATAAAGTGGAGGAGGATGGGCATGGATGTTGGCTCAGGGCCAGTCTTCCTCAGCAAAAAGAGGAGGATTGGCAGTAGTTAGCTCAGGGCTAATCTTCCTCACACACAAAAAGTGATAACAGACCCTCATAGACCTGGTGGTTGGGGGCTGCTTAGGAGTATTTTACAGAAAGGACCGCCTTGCGTGAGAACCAAGCTGGGAGGAGTGCGGGCTTCAGACCCATGTTGCTACATAGTGGTTCCATCGGTGCTGTCTGCAAGGTCGGAGATGGGGCATGGGGAGCAAGGTGTTGCAGAATGCCCAAGAGTGTCATGTATCAGGAGAATGGGTAGAGGAAAGAGCCTTGGACTTGGAGGCAAGAGAACTGGGTGGCCTGCGGCATGCCCCTTCTCCTCTCCTGGCCTTGGTTTCCCCACCTGCAAAATGGGAATACTGATGTGTTCCCTGCTGATAGTGTACAAGTGAGAAACCAGTTTAGAGAGTGCTTTGAAAACGTGCAAGGGCTGTGTTATGTCCTGGGAAAACCTCACTTTCATCAAACTGGGATGGCAGCCAGTCTGAAGAATGAACTAGAAATAAATGCCCTCTTATTCCTTTTCTGTACAGTCTCCCAAAGGATTGGCTAAATAGAAGTCTTTGGGGAGTCAGCTTTAAGAGTAAAGAGGAGTGGTTAGTAAGTAGTGTATTGGTTTGCATCCTGTTCCAGTGGTGCCTCCGATGTACTTAAAAAGTTTATCCTTCTTGAGTTAAATTTGTTAACATTAATCTGTTTATCACATCCTTTTTACATAATGCAAAGGTAAACTCTGGCTTTGTTTTTTGTTTAAAAATTCCAAATGGGTCCTCCAAAGATTTGAGATTTTAAAAAATCTTTACTGGATTCCCAGCAAGGACAGCTCTCTGTCTAGAAGAGTCCAAAGTCCTTTGTGCCCTTCTGTCCTCTCTCCACGGCCCCTGTCCCTTCACTGCCCACCCTGGCTCCTCTGTCCTCTTCTGGGCCTGAGCTGCCAAGTGCAGCTGGAGAAATTTGCATGACACTGTTGCCTGGTGCTCTCCACTGATGGCTTCTGGGGGCACCCTTCCGTGGGATTTTCCTTTTACACCAAGCTCCTCAAGCCCCCAGCCCCATCCCTGCACTCCTCTCAGCCCTTTGCTGCTTGCTCTCTGCCTCGACTGCTACAGTGCTGAAGCCGTTTTGGCTAAAAGCCTTTGTAATTGCCAGTCTCGTATCCTCATTTTGGTCCTAGCCATCCTATAGCTCTTTGCCATGTTCAGCACTCTTCCTGGCATTCTCTCTTGACATCACCACCATCTCGGTTTCCTCCTCCAGCTCTCTCCCCTGCCACCACTCCCTCCTGTTGTAAATGCGAGTGTTCTCCTAGCTTCATTCTTGGCTTTGTTCTTACTGGGCAGGTTTAGCCTTATCTTTGGCTTCAAGCACCACCTGAATCCACCTTGATGACTCCCCAGTGTCTATCTCTAGTGGTAAATTTCCCCCAAACTCCATATCATTGTCTGAAACAGCTTACTATACATCCCTGTCTAGAGTTCCCATATAGTCTGATGGTTCGAAGTGTTGACCTGGGTTTGAAGCTTAACTCTGTAATCTAGTTGGTATGACTAGAAAATTCATGTAACTTCTCTAAGGATCATCTGTAAAATGGGGATAACTCTTGTGAAGATTGAGAGAATGTTTGTAAAATGCCCAGCACGGTATTTGACACAGAGTCTGTCTCCTCTTTCCTGTGGCTCAAGTCAGCTCTTAGCCCTTCCCCCTAACCTGTGAGACCCACTGCTTCTACATCTGGAATTCATCCTCTTCTCCATCACACTTCCCTGCTTCAGGCCCTCAATATCTCTTGCCTAAACTTTTGATCTCTTCCTGAAAATCCTCCCTATTTCTGCCACATTTTCTTTCCAAAACATGTCTTTGATGAGGTCGCTCCTTTAAGACCTCCGTGGCTCTTGTCACCAAAGCCCCTTGCATGTCATGCAAGATCTTTTGCCGTCTTTCCCCAGCCTCCCTCCCATCTGTCTCCAGGACAGAACCTAGCTTCCGCTGTTTCCTGAGTGCGTGATGCTTGTTCAGATCCTGATGCGTCTGCGTGCACTCTGCCTCGTGCCTCTCCGGTGAACTGTTATGCTGCAGGACTTGGCAGATGTGAGTCCATACCTACTGCCCTAAGCAGAGGTCGTCCTTCTGTCCGTGCTTCTCTGGCGCCCTGTGTTCATTCCCTGCTGCAGCATTTATTACAAGGCGCTGTGATGGGCATGTGTCTGTCCCCTGCAGACTGTGAGTTCCTTGAGGGCAGGGACAAAGTCTTACCTCTCTGCCCCTCACAGAGGACCTTGCAGTCATTTTCAATAAATGTTGAATGAATTAAGAGACCCCTGAGTGTGATGCTAGGTTGGAGCTGGTAGTGGGGCTGGAGTGTGGGTATGGAGATGCTGGGGTGCGGAGACCGGCCCCAGGCAGACAGGGAGCAGGGCTACCAGGTGTGTGCTTTGAGGTGCCTGGCGGCCTTGAGCCAACAGCTGCGGTGTTTCACTGCAGCTTTGCTTCCCCCGAGGCTGTAATGAGCCAAACTAAAGAAACTGCTGGCTGACTTTTCCCAGGGGAAGTGGGGCTCAGGCAGAGGGCTGGCTTTCCCCACTGGGTAGGACCTGGAGCAGCATAGCCCATGATGAATTTGACCCTGATGACTCTGGAGTGGGGAACAATGTCCTCAGGAAAGCATTCAGGAAGCCCTTCATGTAGTAGTGATCAAAGCTCTGCAGCGGGTCAGCAGGATGGATGGGAACACTCCAAGGAACCCGGCAAGGGAACCACTTAATGCCTTTACCAGGTAGAGTTCGTCCTCAGCCTTGGAAGACCCCTGGGCCCACCCTGTGGGAGGCGGAAATCCTGGGGAGGTCTGGGAATGCCCAGGAGCCTGAGGGAGTCACTGCTTCTGGAGTGTCTCTGCTTTGTCTCCATTTTCCCTTAGCGCCTTCCCTCTGGCCGAGGCCTGGGAGGGGAGGGTGTGCTGGTAGGTGAGGTGGAAGCCTTGGAAATGGATGGGACAGGCTTTGGTTTCTTCATTTCATCAAAAAGCTCATGTAAACTTCCGTATTTATATGAAGCCCTCTTCGTTTGTCCCTCCTCCCCAAGGAGTTCAAACAGAAGGGAGAAGAGCACCGGTCCTCCTCTTGCCAACAAAGGGGATCTGAGGCCCAGAGCGGGAAATAGCTCACCCAAGATAACACAGGGAGTTCTTGGCAGAGCTGGGCTGGCGGCCACCCTGTGACCCCCTCCCCTTCCCAGTTTGCATCTTGTCGTCACACCAGACCAAGGTCAGCCAGCCTGCAGACGGGTTGACTTGAGGGAAACACCCTTGAGGGCCCCCTGGCCATGGGGCACAGAGCAGGCCAGCCCCAGTCCCTCTGCTGGCAGTTTGCATGACTTACCCCTGATGGAGGCTGCAGCCTGCTTTTCCTGCCCTCCTCCTGGTTTCATTTCCCCAGTGCACAGACCAGAGGTAAACCTTTGGGCTAGCTCTGCCCCTTTGATGCTCTCCATGGTGTTTTCCCCACGTGCAGGAGGGTAGGAGGTCACAGTCTTTCCCACAGATGGGTCTGTGTCCTTATTATCTAGTCAATTGATGACAAGGTGGATTGTTCAGCTGCTGTTGTCCTAAAGCCCTGTGTGTGGCTCATTGACGTCCGCCGAGGCCTTGATGGGCTCAAATCCCAAATCTTCCCTCCCCCTTTCACAAAACTCTGCTCTGGAGTTAGATGGCTTGGGTTCAAAGCCCAGCACTGCCACTTGCACCTGTGTGGCCTTTGCCGAGTTACTTAACATCTCAGTGCTTCAGTCCCATGTGTCAGATGGGGATAATATATTACTTATAGGGTCAGTGAGGATTAAAAGAAAACACACACAAGGCATTTGGATCGGAGACTCACAGACAGTTAGCACGGAGGAAAACTTGGTTGTTTGGATCAGTGGTAGTTTTTCCATTCCGTGCGTTTACTATTGCTTCAAGACCCCCATCTCTCTTGGGCTCTAAGAGGGGGTGCCCAAGGATAGAGGGGAAACTGAGGCCTACAGTAATGTGGCTGAAGGCTGGGGAATGGTGAGGGAGCCCGATCCCCAGCCCTGAGGCCCTTTGGCTCTGCCGCTTGGTGCTTCTCTGCCCCCTGTTTCACTGCCTCCCCCACGCCCCAGTCCCTCCTGCACTGCCTCGGACTCTTGCAGCATCCCCCAGCTCCAGCTGGGTCCCCAGCACCCACATGGCCCTGCCCCCATTGGCTCACAGATGCGCCTGCAGGCACATGGAGATTCCTGGAGGAGGCAGCTGAGGGCTGGGGCTGAGCTGAAGGGGCCCTGCCTGGGTTTTTGTGGCTCTCGGACACCAGCCCATGGTGATGCTCAGGGCGGAGACCCTTCCTCGGGATCCCCCAGCTGAGGCGGGAGAGGTGTCTTAGTCTGCTTGGGCTGCTGCAGCAACGTACCACAGACTGGGCGGCTGAAACAACAGGAGTTTATTTTCCCACCGTTCTGGAGGCTGGAGGTCCAAGATCAAGGTGCCAGCAGGGTTGGTTTCTCCCGAGGCCTCTCTCCTTGGCTTGCAGACGGCTGCCCTCTTGCTGTCTCCTCATGTGGCTGTGCTGCTGTGTACCTGTAAGCCCCTGATGTCTCTCTCCGTGTCCAAATCTCTTCTTATAGAGATACGAGACAGATTGGATTAAGGCCCACTCCAACGGTCTCATTTTAACTTAGTCACCTCATTAAAGGCCTTGTCCCCAGATACGGTCACATTCTGAGGTGCTGGGGGTCAGGCTTCAACATATGAACTTTAGGGGAACACAGTTCAGTCTGTAACAGGAGGACAGGGCAACCGCCCGGAAAGGGCTACCTCTGGGGAAACCTCCACGGGGAGAGTGGCAGCAGCCAGGCCTTGGACGAGGGGTCCAGCCTCCTGAGGCAGGGGCCTGCGGGTCCCTGGCTGCTGGCCTGGTCCTGGGGTGAGGCTGGTGCTGGCTCCTCCTCCTCCTCCTCTCCCCAAGAGGCCTTAGGGAGGGAACCTAACGCCCGAGGCCGGAAGGCTCTGCGAGCTGATTATCCCTGTGGTCTCTGGGGTGAAGGAACAGTCAGCGGGCCCCAGGTTCAGGTCCTGTCCTTCCGCTGTCTTATCAGAGCCTGGACGCCCTTCCTCCTTCAGGCAGCTGTTCCAGGCCCTGGCTGCGGCCCCAGGCTCTCCCAGTGGGGGCACTCTGGCTTTGAAGGAGATAACTTAGCCCGTCCTTGTTTTAGCTGAGCTCTGCAACTCTCCACCCGTCCAGGTAGGGAGTGGGAGAAATAGTACTGAGAATCCAAACATCACTTCTGTTGTTTTTTCCAGAAGATCTACCTGCCTGATTGGCTTGGTTCAAGCTGTTATTCTAGTAAAGACTTTTTCCCCTGAGCTCATGTGTTTTTGGACGAAAGCTGAGCAGGGTGGGGAAGTGGCTCAGAAGTTTGCTGGGATTCAGAATTGGCCTGATAACAAGTGAGCACCTTGCCTTACCCTGGAGCCCACCTCCCTGTCACTTTCATGCGGCCCCGTTAGGTGGACTAGAGATCATCTCAGGGGACTCCGATGGTGCATTGCCCTGTCCCAGCCCTCTGTGTCTCCCTCTGGGGTCAGCAGCCCAGGGTCTCAGGTGGCTGCTGTTTCCCTGCAGAGTCCAGAGCCAGCAGTGGAGACAGGCACAATGGATGCTTTAGGTCAGGCTGCCAGCCTCCTCCTGCCCAGCCAGTTCCAGATGTCCCAGGATTGCAGAGGTTCCCTGCTTCTTGAAAAAGGGCTAGAGGACAGCCACCCTCTTTTTTTTTTTTTTTTTTGATGAGGAAGATTGGCCCTGAGCTAACATCTGTTGCCAATCTCCCTCTTGTTTTTTTTTCTTCTCCCCAAAGCCCTAGTACATAGCTGTGTATTCTAGTTGCAGGTCATTCTAGTTCCTCCAGGTGGGATGCCGCCGCAGCGTGGCTTGATGAGCACTGCCTAGGTCCACACCTGGGATCTGAACTGGCGAACCCTGGGCTGCTGAAGCGGAGTGCATGAACCTAACCACTTGGCCATGGGGCAGGCCCCCAGCCACCCTGTTTCTGCTGTTGACCTTGTCAGTCTCAGGAACCTGAAACAGACAAATCCCAGAAAAGAAGAGAGAGAAACTGCCTGCTCACTGAGCTCCTGCAGGCTAAGCGTTGGCCTGGGTGCTTCATGACATCTCACTTAATCCTCCCAAGATCCCCAAGGCAGGGATGGCTGTCCCCATTGTTACAGATGAGGAAACTGAGGCTCAGAGATGAGTCACCTCTAAGTCACAGGTGAAGAAGGTGCTGGGCGTCAAGCCCAGGTCTGCTGGCTTTGGAGTTCTTTTCTACCTCCAGGGAAGCTGGCTGTCCCTCTGGATTTCACTGTGCCCTTTGCCTTTCTTCCCCTGTGACGGTGGAGGGTGGAGGGTGGGAAAGTTGGCGGGGGCTTCCTCCCCTCCTCCTTCCTTCCATCTCCAGAGACCTCTTTGTTCTCCCTGATTCCCGGACACCGGGCCCTGGGGCTCCTAACTGACTGAGCCTGGGTCTCAGGTCTCCCGAGGCTGGGCCGGAATGAATGGGTTGTTACCTCTTGACCTGTCCCTGCCTCCCACACCAGCCCCCCCACCCAGGCAACCACAATGGCCTGAAGCTGATTCAGCGCCCGCTTTATTGAAAGTGGAGAACAATGCAGGGGCAGGCTGCGGGCAGGGTGGGCGCAGCCCCCTGCCTCTCAGTGGAGCTGCTTCTCCAGCACCAGGAAGTTGGGGGAAGACCTTCAATCTTTGGGGTATGAGGTGGGGGTCCTAAAAGGGGGTGTGGGAGGAGGGGGCAAATGATATCCTTCTCTTTCCCCTATATCTAAACCCGTCTCCCAATGCCATGCAAGACAGGGGGTAGTATGGCTCTGCTTCCCATTGGCTGGGTGATCCTGGCCAAGTGACTCGACTTCTCTGTGTCCTTGTTTTAAATAGGAGGATTTACTACCTACATCACCAGGTAATCGAAAGGAAAGCTCTTAGCCTAGAGCCTGACTCCACAGAAAGCAGTACATTAGCTCCCCTCTTGCCCCTACCTCTGCTGGTTGGGAGGTGGTCTTGATCTCTGAGCAGCTTCTGCTGGCAGGCAAGGTGCGTGGGGAGGCAAAACCTGGGAAAGCCTTTTCCCGAGTCCAGCCAGAGCCCCGGGAGAGAGAGAGGGGCCTCCCTGCGTCCCCGCTGTCTTGCTGTGCTTTGCTTTTTGCAACATGGAGGAAGCTGAAGGAACTGTGATTAGCCACTCTGGGAAGATAAGATTGAGGGGTGACTACATAAGCCTTTGTAAGCCTATCGAAGGTTATCCTTCAGAGCCGAGGGAGCAGCAGACCCCGGGAAGTGTGTTTCATGTGCACCAGGACTTTGCAAGCAGACGTGGGAAAGCCCTTCCCAGCAGAAGCCTGAGATCCTGGAACTGGGTGGTGGTGGGGAGAGCTGAGGAAGACTACAAAATCTTTAAAAAAAACAAAAATAGTTTTGTTCCAACTGGGCTTGGGTGGGGTTTGGCCAAGAGGTGAAGGGACTGGTCAGAGGCCAGCAGGGAATTTCCCCGAGAATCAGAAATCAGGTGAGACACTCTTAGGGGAGCGAGTTGAATACTGCCAGGGCCAGTGGGAGGATGGGGGAGCCCTGCCCCTGCCCCTGCCCCCAGCTCTGCCTTGCTGTATTTTCGGAGACAGCACAGGAAGTGGGCCTTCACAATGTCAGGATACAGGAAGCTATCGGACTATTGAAGGCCACTTCCTTGAGCTGGTCAGTCACATAAGTTTGTCACTGGCTATCAGGTGATTTGGGCTCTGCCATTGTCTGGAGGGGTTGCAAAAGGCTGGGGGCCACCAGTAGAGGCTCTTGGACACAGAATGCACTATTGTGCTGACCTGGCAGCACCCCATGAGGGGCAGGAAAGCGGTGGGTAAGAAGGGGGTGCCTGCCTCTCATTGTCATTGATTGTACAATGGGTTGGGGGCTGGGGTCCGATCCTGCTCGTGGGAACCTGAACTTCTGGAGAAGGAATGGAGAAAGGATGGCTGCCTCAGGAGCCTGGCTTCAGGCGTGGTGCCAGATAGAGCTGGAAAGGAGTTCAGGCACTTTCTCAGCAGTGGAAGGCTTTCTGGATCTCTGGCAAGAGCCAGTGTGGTATAAAATGGGCTTGGAGTCATACTCTGCCACTATCAACTGTGTGGCTTTGGGCAAGTCACCTCACCTCTCTGAGCTTCAGTTTTGTTCCTGGGAAACAAGCATCAGAGCCACCTCTTAGAGATGGTCATTCCTTGAGATAACCTGCTGAAGTTCTTAGCTTGGTGCCTGGCACATGTTAGCTGTCTAAGAAATGTGAGTTCTTTCTCCCCCCTCGTCTCCTTCCCTCCCAGCTCAGTGCTGACCCCCGTGTCTGGGCCTCCAGTGAGTGAGCAAGTCAGCGTGTGCAGGAGGACGAAGAAGTATGTTAATATCAGCCCAAACAAAGCAGACCTCCGCCTGCCTTTATGCCAAGAATATCAAATCAGTGGTTAATTATCTGCACTAATGGACGGCACAGAGCAGATAATTTTTCTTTGGCCATGTGCCTTTGGCTTTATGTATGAATCTGGGTGTGTCTGAGTTCTAGAAATTCCCTTCGGGCCAAATAATGAAGCTGTCACAGGGCCCATAGAGCTCAGGAAGAGACGAGCACAAGAACTGTGTGGTAGCCCCGTGACTTTGCCCTGCCCGACTCGAACCTGTCGGTGCCTGGAAGGGCCAATTTTCTTTTCAGCTATGTGATCAGATGGAAAACCACAGATGCTGAGAGTCTGAGTCAGACACTTGGGTTCAAACCTTGACTCTGGCCTTAACTAAGTGTGTGGCCCTTGATGAGTTGTTAGACTTTTTTGAGATTCAGTCTCTTCATGGTAAGGTGGGGATGACCGTATTTACTTTGCAGGGTTTCTGGAAGGATGAAGTAAGGTAATGCATGTGCCCACCACCTGGGTATGTTTTCTTTTCTTTTCTTTCCCTTTCCCTCTTGCCTCTGTCATTTCAGCCCCACTTTGAAGAGAGAACCCTTCTGATCGTTCCTGTCACACAGACATGGTTAAGTGGTTGGACCTCATTCTGCCCCACTGCATGGAAGAGCCAGGACTGCACTGTCCACTACGATACCCACTAGCCACATGTAACTATTAAAAGTAAAATGAACTAAAATTAAAAATTCGGTTCCTCACTAGCCTCATTTCAAATGTCCAACAGCCACTTGTGGCTGGGCGCTGCTGTGCTGGACCGTGGAGACAGAGCATTTCCATCACTGCAGAAGGTTCTGTTGGGCAGCGCCGAACTGGAGGATGTGCTGTATCACGGAATCTAAGCGGAAAGACACAAATGGGGAGAGAGGATTTGGGTAGCTGAGAGCCGAGTCAAATAATGGCCCTCTACTTCTTGGAGCGCCTGTGGGGTCTGGACTCCTGTGTAGCACTCTTCCTCCGTCAGTGGAGTTCATCCAGACCACACTTGGGCCAACACTCACAGACCAGGGACCTCTGAGGCTGGGCTGAGACATCCGCCCAAGTGGGTCCTGTGCTCCAGGGTTGGGTCATCTTCAGGCCTTACAGACGAACTCAGTTTGCCCTGTGTCCCACAGCCCCCATGCAGGTATGAATTACCACTGCTTAGGCCTGGGAGAGCCACAAGCATCATAAGACTCTCTGTCCTAAAGCCTGCTGCTCTAGGCTCTCTTCCCCCTTTGTGTCCCATCCTCGCTGTAGAAACCACCGCCATTCACATGGCCTTGCCCTGACGTTGGTGACACAACCTCCTCCGAGGTGTAGACTGTAGTTCCTGCGTGTGACTCTCAGTCTCTCCTCGCTCCCACACTTAGCTACAAGTGCCTATGCCACCACTCAGCCTGGCCTGGTCCCCAAGTCTTGGCAGGCTGCTGGGCTCTGGAATGATCTTTGTGGCCAGCAGCCTGGTGTGTATGAGTCCTGGGCACCCCTGGACTTTAGCTGCCTAATCCCAGCTGTACTTTCTCAGTTTATTCAGTTCGTAAGCCCTGCCTTGACTAATCTTGTTAGTGTCCCCCCCACCCCCCAAAAAAAGGGCTCGGCTAGGTCTCTGTGCTCTTAAGCTGTGGACTGGGATCCCGCCCTGAACACACCCATCTCCTGAAACTCCACTTCTGAAACCTGTCTGCTCTGAACATCAAACTGGCCTACAGACATTAGTGTTGGGCTGGGTCTTGCCTTTGGAGTGGCTCACTCTCCCTGCCCAAGGCCCAGCTTCCTGCCCTTTCCCATCAGCTTGCACCAGCAGTGAAGTCCCAGAATGTCTGGGAACTGAGGCTACTACTGTTGGCCCATAGGCTTGCCCACCTTGAGCAGGTACACAGACGGTCACAGCAGTTAGAGTTCTGAGGAGCTTGGCAGATGATAAGGTTAGGAGTGGGCCTAGGATCACATATGAGGACAAGTTGTCCCCAAACTTGGGAGAATCAGGGTTCTCTGGCTCAGAGTATGTTCTGCTCCCATTGCTAGTTCCACAGTTGGGGACCCCAAGGGAAAGAAAAGAGAAATGGCTGACTCAAAGGCCATATGGGGGTCTGACTAGGGATCAAGCATCCTTCTTGCTTCTACTGGTCACAGGTCTCCCAGCCCCTTTCTCCACACAGCCTGGGGTCACTGCCTTGCTTCCTAGCACAGAACAAGTTGCTCTCTTGTTCCTCATCTGACCTCTCCTCTTTCCCTCCCTGCCTATGGGAAGTTGTGGTCAGAGCGGTGTCCCCAGGCATCAGAAGGTTTCCAAAGACACTAGCAACTGCCCCTACCACCCACTCCTGCCTCTGCCTCACTCAACTGCCAGTCAGGGGAGGGGGTATCCGGGGAAGTATCTCAACCTAGAACAAACAATGTGCTACCCTCGTCATTGTTGAGAGAGACCCAAGGGACAGCCCCCCTGGGGACCCCCCCACCCGGCTTTTCTTTTCCCTGCTGCTGCTGCTCTTTGTCCTGCCTATCCTGGGATGGATGGAAGCCTGTGGGGGCTGGACGGGGCCTTAGGCAAGTGACCAAATCCAACTTCATCTTCTCGGGCAAAAAAAAAAGAAGACCTTAGGGGCCGGCCCACTGGCACAGCAGTTAAGTGCAAGTGTTCCGCTTCTCAGCGGCCTGGGGTTAGCCGGTTCGGATCCGGCGTGCGGACGTGGCACCACTTGGCAAACCATGCTGTGGCAGGCGTCCCACGTATAAAGTAGAGAAAGATGGGCACGGATGTTAGCTCAGGGCCAGGCTTCCTCAGCAAAAAGAGGGGGATTGGCAGCAGTTAGCTCAGGGCTAATCTTCCTCAAAAAAAAAAAAAAAAAAAAGACTTTACCAGTTCGCAGAGCAGCTTCGGTGGTACACAGGAGTCACCAGTACTCTCTCTGCCTCTCACTTTTGTGTCTTTCTCCACAGTGGCTTCAGCCTCTCACTGCACACCTGTTCCTTCCACGTGGAGGAAAACAGAGCTGCTGAGAGCTCCCAAGTCTGATCTCGTACAGCCTCAGTCACAGGACCGACTTTAGTCCTTGGTTTCCAAATCTAAAAATCCCAGAGAAGAGACATGCTGGCCTGGGTGCCTGTCCCTTGATAGGTTGTGGCTGAGGAAGAAGCGTTAGATGAGAAGACGGCCACTTCTGCAGTGGCCTGTGGATGGGGCTACCACTCCCAGAGAAGGCAGACCGTTTCTTAGGTGGCTTTATGAGGGGAACAGGTGTGATGGTGCCTCTTGGGCAGGGCAGGCCAGGGGTTTGCGATGTGGACTCAGCCCTCTCTGCTGTGGTGATTTCTCGCTGGAAGTGCATGGGCCTTAGAAATGGATCTGGGGTGGGGATGGCGAAGAGGCTTCCCGGGACCTGGGCTTTGAAATGGGCGTTAGAGGTGGCTCAGGCAGACTAGTGTACCGGAGAGAGCATGGCTGTGGGGCCAAGACCCAGGCTGGGCACTAGCTCCACCACCTCCACAAGTGACTTGGCCTCTTTGAGCTGGGTCCTCAGCTCTAAAGGGTGTGTGATGTGACTTTCCCTGGCCTCACCAACCTGTGGCTACAGATGAAATCACATTGACCTTAATGCCCCACTTTTCCTGCCTCATGGCTCCCCAACTATAGGACCCAGACTTCTACCTACTCAGAGAGTCCCCAGGATGTCTCACATGTGTTCTTAGCCTGGTGTGTCATGACTGGCCTGGCCTGCAGGCCACAGAAGGGCTGCGGGGCTCCTGAAAGGGCCCTTGTTCCATGCCCAGTGCCATCCCAGTGCCCTCAAACCCGCAGACAGACCGGGTTCCAGGTGGCCTCATGTTTCCCTCGGTCCTCACTGAACTGGACCTACTTGGAGTTCCATAAAAAAGTGGGGGAAAGATCCAGATCATACTTTGTCTCTGGGCCCCAAAGCAGTGTGTCTTGTGAGTCTTTTTTCACAGAATTCCCCTGGAAAGAAACCGCCTCTGGCAGTAGCTCCTCCTTGGTCTCCCTAAGGTTCCGCCCCAGTGCTGGGAGCTGGGCCGGGGAAAGGTCATCTTGCTCTGGCCTCTCTTTCTCCAGAAGCCCGCCTCCTGTATACTCCCTCTGCGTCAGACCCTCCCCTTGTGCAGGGATGCCGGGAAGAGGGGGCGCTGTCCTTCCAATGTATCAAACAACCCAACTCTGAATCCTGGTTTAGCCTTATCTGGAAATCCCTTCTTCTCTAAAATAGCAATTTCCTTTTCTAAGGGTGGTTGTATTGATTAAGGGAGATACGTGGTAGGTGCTCAACAGATGTCACTTCCCTTTTCTTAATCCAGGAGTTCATTGAGTTCCTTTTGGGAAGACTGGGACAATATCACCTTTTATTTGTTTAGCTGCCTGGGAGCCAGGGGAGCAGTCCCACTGAGGGCCGGGAAGGCCTGGCATGCCCAGCCAGATGAAGCCAGTGTACTTCCAGCCTAGCAGCTTTTCTCTGGCTTTTTGGGGTGAGCTCCATGGTCCCACTGTGGTGGAATCAAAGATCCTGGCTGGTTGTTAGGTGTGTCAGAGTTTGAGCCAAAAGGTCATGGAGAAGTAATCCTGGCTGAGGCCTCAGACTTAGGAGGAGAGCGAGGGAGTGTAATTTTGAATGTCCAGAAAACTCTTGTTTCACCTGGACTGCCTCCACCAAGGTGCATGTCTACGCAGCTGAAAATGAAGGCCCAGCCTCCCTCCCGGGCAGGAACCCCCTCTGCAGCAGTCCTTCTGGGGTAGCCCGGCAGATGGCCACGCAGTCTCTGCTGGACTGTTTCGGAACGCAGGTCCATCTAATAAGAAAAACACGTGCTCCAGTCAAAGACTTCTCCATGTGTTGGAATGATAAAAATCCAACAGGCGGAGAGAGTAAAATAATAAACTGCACAAAGACAAGATGGGAGAGCTGGAATACAGACAGTCTCAAAAACAACCTTGGGGGTGGTAGAGATGGGGACTCAATGAGGAGCGGAGGGAAGGGGCTAGGCTGAGGCATGGAGAAATCGCCGGGGGAGTTTGGGATCTCCTCAAGAGGAGGATATCCTTCCTAATGAGATGTTCTGGGTTCTGGGAGCCAGGCCTAGCTGTGCCCCGACCTCTCCCCCTGTTCCCTGGGGAAGGCCCTCAGAGAAGGTTCTGGCTGGATCACTAAGTCCCCAGCAAAAGTTGGGACCAGGTCATTGACCCGTGAAGGGAGCATGCAGAGGTGATGTCCTTAGGGACCAGGCAGGATAAAGAGGCCCCTGGAAGCTGCTTCAGGAACATTGAAACTGGAGGCTTCCCAGAGAAGATGGCTTGTGTGCTCAAGAAGGCTCTCAGAGCTGCCCTTTCCCCTGGGACTGTAGGGGAGGAAGGTAATTCCTTTACCCACTCTGGATCCTTCTGGCTAGGCTACGAATTAAATTGACATGAGACAGAATAACAGGAGAAAATTAAACAAAGCTTTGTAACATGAATACGTGGGAGAGACTCAGGAAAACTGAGCAACTCACCCAAGTGGTGGAGGCACTCATCTTAAATACCATCTTCAGCTAAGGACAAAGGAGCATGTTGGAGGTGGGGGGTGTCAGTTATGGGAGGTTAGCAGAAAAGTACAGTAAACAAGAGTAAGGCTATTATGCAGATTTAAGTCCTTGCTTTCCTCATTGATAAGAGTTTTTAGAGATAAGGTCATCCCCCTTCTTCCTGGTACAGAGAGGGAGAGACCTTTACAGATGGCGATTCTCCTGACAAATGTAAATGTCTCTTACAAAGGGTAACTTATACTTTTCAGAGTTTTTCTCATGTCTGTAGTTTTTTTTAAAAGCAACCAGCCCAAAATAATCCTCATGCCAAAGAGATGTGTCTTGGGGTGGCCAATTCCAATCCCTCACAGACCTAAGATAGGGAGGTGGCCACCATGACCTGCTGTGTGTCCATCCAGGCTTCATTTTCCATGAAGAGACACGTGGAACCCCAGGATTAGTCATGTGCACACTTGGAGGCTCATCACCCACCCTGGGCACCCTCATGCACACGCACACCCATGCACATCCACGGACCCCGACATATGCATGCCGCTTCCTTCTCATCTTCAGCCACTCTTGTCCTGGAGAATTCATCCAGGGCCAGGACTTCTTATCCCCTCCCCCTCTGCCCTCACTGTCCGCACCACCCCAGCCCCACCCCTGAGAAAGTACAGCTCGGGGTCCCCAGGGCTGCACAGGAAGTGCTGTGCACACTATGGGTCAGCCAGGCTATTTTCTGTCCCAGAGCTGGAGGGAGGTTGGGCCAGGAACAGCCAGTCACGACACAGTCAGCTGTTTTCTGCCTCTGTAATTTACAGGCAGTGTTTCTCTGTCTCTCAGTGTCTGTCCTGTCTCTGTATTTCTCTTTCAGGCCTCAGGGTCTTTTTGATCCCATGCCCTTTGACATCTTTCACTTGATGATTGCCTGCATACCCTTCAAAATTCACCTTAGCGCCACTTCTTCCAGAGAGCTTTCCCTGACCCCTCCTATCCACTCGGGACTCCTTTCCCCTTTGCTCCCAGAGCTCTGAGCAGGATGCTCTCAGAGCACTGGACTGTGTGGATGGGTCATGTCTCCGCCTCCTGGCTGGACTGTCTGTCTTAATGACTTTATTTCTCAGCATCTGCATGCGTAGACAGACATCTACACATGCGTCCGTGTCCATGCCTCATTTATTCATTTACTCGTGTTCTGGGAGATAGGACACTGCAGTGGTTAAGAGCCCAGACTCCGGAGTCAGACTGCCTAATTAAAATCTCAGCTGTGTGACCTTGGGCAAGTTACTTAAACTCTGTATCTCAGCTCCCTCAACTGTAAAATGGGGCTGAGACTAGTACCTGCTTCACTGGGTTGTGGGGAGGATGAAATGATATAACGCGTGAAATGAGTTAACAGCTGGAAGAATTGTGCCTGGCCCGTGGTGAGTGCTCCCAAATGTTAGCTATATTACTATTTTCACTCGTGGTAAGATGGAGACAACTGATTTACTGGTACTTCCCTCAGGGAGAGTACTGTATCTGTTTGGAAGGACTATTTTGACTATTTGCTAGGCTGTGGGCCCTCTTGTCAAGGGCTGTATCCTTGGATAATAACAGATGGCTACTAAACTGCCTTTGAAGCAGGGTGAGTTTAGGCAACCGCAGAGCTTTTGTTTAGCTGAGTGAGCTGTGTACGTCTGGGGCCAGAGTGGAATTGCCTGAGACAGGAGAGTCTGGGCCTGGTAAAGCGCAGGGGTAAGAGGATGCATTAGTGTCCCAATTGCTGCTGAAAGAAATGATCACAAACCTAGTGGCCTGAAGCAACACAAATATGTTCTTACAGTTCAGGAGGTCAGAAGTCTGTAGTGGGTCTCGTTGGGCCAAAGGCGAGGTGTTGTCAGCCTGTGTTCCTGCTCCAGGAAAGAATCTATTTCCTTGCCTTTTCCAGCTTCTAGAGGCCACCTCCCTTCATAGGCACATGGCCCCCTTTCTCCTTTCTCCATCTTTAAAGCCAGCTTGAGGCCTTCTCACATGACATCACTCTGACCTCCCCTTCTGCCTTCCTCTCCCAGTTTTTAACGACCCCTTGCTAATCCAGGATAATCTCCCTATCTTAATCTCAGCTGACTAGCGACCTTAATTCCATCTGCAGCTTTAATTCTCCTTTGTCATGTAACCTAACATATTCACAGGATCTGGGATTAGGACGTGGACATCTTGCGGGAGGCATTATTCTGTCCACCACCGAGGACTGCTGGCGGTGAGAATGAGACTGGAATAAACACATCTGATGAGTATTTGGGGGATCTTGCTGTGGGCTGTGCAAGTCCTCTGTATTCCTTACGAAATCTCCAGCACCCAGATGCTTTGTGGAATTTATTTTCTTTGGGCGCAATGTGAAGACGTGGATTCTTGCTTCAAGGGTTGACTTGAGGAAAAACCCCAGGCTTCCCACAACGGAAAAAGCTGAAAGCTGGGTTACACATTCATTCCCTCAACCTGTACGTGCCAGGTTCACGGTCTACTGGGGGAGACGAGTGTACAGACAGGTAATATCACTCTAGGGTAGGAAGATGGGTGAGAGGATCTGCATAGACGGAGCACAGAGGAGGCACCCAACTTAGCCTGGAGAGAGGAGAGGCCGGGAGGGCATCCCTGAGGACGTGACGCCTCATCTGCATTTGGAAGGATGAATAGAAATTCACCAGGTGAAGAGGGGGAAGCATATTCTGGCAGCCTGGGCTGTCAGAGCAAGGGCATGGAGATGCAATGCGAGCCAGCATGAGGGGGGTGTGTGCGTGCGTGTGTGTGTGTGTTAAAATAACTATGAGCACAGTTCCTGGCACACTAGTGGCACTCAGGAAATGTTTCTGGAATGAATCCTTCAGTGTTAATGCTGGCCTATCTCTGTTTCCAGGCAGGTCTTGGCCCTGCCAAACATAACCAAATAAGAGACACTTCCCTTTGTGGAAGTCACCCCAGAATTAATGCGCCCTCCCTGAGAAGTCTTTTGCAGCATCTCTCATTAGGAAAGTTTGTTTCATATCTGATCCCCAATGTAACAATAACTCTTCACATCTGAAGAATGCTTCACACTTTAAAAGAATCCTTTCCTTTGTAATGTCTCACCTGATCTTTCTTTTTCAGCTGAAGAAACCGAGGCTCAGAGAATTCACTAACCTTTCCCAAGGCCCAACAGCTGTGTGGTGGAGCTGGGGCTGGATGCTAGCACACCTCAGCCGGGCCCTGAGCTCCTGCTAATTTTCTGGGTGTCCTGCCCACTCTCCTCTGGTGCTGAGGCAGCTGGGAGCTGGGCCCGGGCTGCCTGGTTCTGCCCATGACTGTTCTCGCCCAGAAGGGGTTTTCTGAGGGTGGAAGTGGGCCCCGAGGGCCTGGAGGGTGTGCATTGTTCAGCTGCACCTGGAGGGTGAGCTCATGTCGGCAGGCAGAGTGGGGAAGGCAGCGCCAGGCTGAGGAGGGCCGAGCAGCTCCCTTGGCCCAGGTCCCCGCCTCTTTGCCCCCTCTTCCTAGGAACAGGTCCTTTCCCTGAGTCCTGGGCTGACAGTCAGGAGCCCAGGGAACCAGCGAGGCCAGGAAAGTCCCTCAGTTTCCCTGTCTGAAAATGAGGGTTGAGTTAGAGTGGGGTTTCCCTGAGTGTGGTCTGCTGAACCTTAGTCCTACAGAATACTCTCCAAGAAAAGGGCTGCGTGGTCAAATAAGAGAAGAGCTGAAGATTCATGGACTTCCAGCCCTGGACTTTCGCAGTGCCCACTGGTGTATCGAAGGCTCTGAGAAGTCCTAAAATGGAGAAACCCGAGTTAGCCAGTGTCTCTCATTTCACCTTTCCCATACTCCTGTCCTCATGGTGTTCCACTGAGAACATGTTGGGTCTTGTTTAAAGAGATAATCTCTCAGGTCCCTCTTCACCTCTACTAAGCTCCTCGAGGTCAAGGTCTATTGCTGACATTCTTCATATGTTTTTGGCTTCCCTGTGCCCCAAGCCCCCTCTTTGTTTTGAGGGAATCTCATGTGAGTCTTGGAGGAAGCAGAGCTCCATCCCTTGCTACAGAGGTCTGCCTTTGCAAGATATCCTCCTCTTCCCCCTTGGGTGGGGGCACGTGATCTGGGCTCAGACTTTGAATCCAGAGAGAACGGCCCAAAGATGAGGGTCAACAGAGGGTTCATTCAGAGAGGCCAAGCCTGCAGGAGCAGGGACGGGCTCCTGCGGCAGCGCTGCTTGAGTTTTCTGGCCGCAGTGTCACCTCAGCTGGAGCTCCTGCTGCCGAGCCTCCCTAGTTCCCGGTGCTTCTCTGAGCCTCTGTTTTAAATCTTCCTATTGCCACTCTACATCCCTCTAGTAATTTCTTCCACATGTGTTAGCCAGAGTTGTTACTACTACTCACCATCAAGAATCCTGACTGCGCACTTAGCAGGTGTCCAATAGATATTGGTTGAATGACTCTACACAACCAATTTCCGTCCCACGATTGAGCCCACTTTCCTATTTTCAGCAATCCAGTCCAGTTCATTTTGTCTGGTTCCACAGCACTCAGTAGCTACAAGGACACCCAAGTCTGCCGTGGGAGACTGGCCTGTGCCAGCACAGAGGGCCTGACAGTACTCTGGGAACACAGGAGAGTCCTGCTACTGCAGAGAAGGTGTGCCTGTGCTGGGTCTTGACGAATGGGTACGTCAGGATGTGAGGGAGAACATCCCAGGCTAAGGAAACAGCAGAAGCCAAGGGGATGGGCAAGTCTGGAGCATGCAGACCCGGTGTGAGTATAGCAAAAGGCAAGGCCCCAATTCCATGCTAAAGAGACTGGCTTCTATTCTGTTAGCCACGGGAGTCGCTGATGTTTTGAGTAGGGAGGGACATGGTGGCAGCCTGAGAGGCAGTTTAGTACCATAGGAAGAGCCTGGGTTTTGGAACCAATAGCCAGATGTTGCCACTGATGAGCTATAACTTGAGCAGGTCACTTGGACTCTCTTAGCCTCAGTTTCCTCATCCATAAAAATGGATACAATAAAACCCAGTAGAATTGTTGGGAGGATTTGAGATGTTGTGTGGTACAAAGTACTTGTTTTATAACAGCCTCCCAATAAAGGATGATATCATCATCATCATCAGATCCCTGTGCTAGAAGGATGAGCCCCTTCACTGGATGAACTCCCCGAGAGTCGGGGTTGTGCCTGTTGTGTCGTTATCCTTAGAGCAGTTTCTGGAACAGAGCAGATGCGAGTAGCATTCTTTGAAGGAAAGATGGCTGGATGGAGAACTGTAGCTAGTGTGGAGGAAGGAGTGGAGGGGTGAGACTCTTGGGAGGCAAGTGTTGGAGGGATCCAGGCCAGGGACATGAGGTCAGCACTGAGAGCGATGTGTGACTCTGAGGAAATAGAATCTTCACAACGTGGCAACTACTTCAATGTTGGGAGGAGGAAGAGCGAGACTCCAGAGAGCTGAGAGGTTCTTGTCCTGGGCAAGACAGAGAGGGAAAAAAGAAGCCTTTTGGTTTGGACATGCTGACTTTGAAGTGGTTGGAGGACTCCCACGTGAACGTGCACATGGGCCTAGGAGAGAGGTTGGCTGCTTGTGTGTAGATCTAGGAGTTCGTCCCAAGGGTTGAAAGACATGGAGAGAGATTTTAGCTCAAAATATGGAAAGATTTTGGGAATAGGCTGCCTTTGATGGCAATCAGGTTTCTGTTGATGGAGCTGTCTGAGGAGCAGCTGGTCAGCCATTGGTAGGAAGGCTACGGTACATGGGCCAATAGCTGGTCGGGTAGTGTATCAGTCAGCCTTTTCTGCATTACAATCATAAAAGCTCAGTGGTACACAACAATAAGGATTTGGGGCTCACAGGTCTGGAGTTAGCTGGGAGCTGCCTAGGCAGCTCTGCTGGTCTTGGATGGGCTCATTCACATGGGTGTGGGTTGCTTGGCTGTCAGCTGATAGACACTGCCTTGGTTTGGGTGACTGGTGTGGCTGGGCTCTGCTCCACACATCTCTTCTCCTCCCACAGGCTAGTCTAGGCATGTTCTCTTGGCTGTGGTGGAGAGGCAAATGTGCAAGGCCTCTGGGGGCTAGGCTCAGAGCTGGCACACAGGCACTCTGGGGCATTTTGCTGGTCAAAGCAGGCCACAAGGCTGGCCCTGATTCAAGGGGTGGGGAAGTAGACTCTATCTCTTCAGTGAGAAAAACCAAGGTTATGTGACAAAGGCTGTGGTCCAGGGAGGAGTGAAGAATTAGGGTCATTAATGCAAGACCAAATGGGTGGTTAGAACAGTGTTTCTCAATCTGAGTTCTTTGCAACCCAAAGTTCTGAACATTTTCCTCAATGATCCCTGTAAGGCTTAGGAGAGGCTGAGTGGGTTGGAATTTCTCCTCTGGGCTATTAGAAAAGCTCTTAGCTTGGCATTAATAATGTGTTGTTAACAGTAAACATTATTGAGTACTCACTACACATCTGGTATATCTTAGCTCTCTGTTTAATCCCTGTAAGGACCTTTGAGATGGGTATTATTACTTTTGCCATTTTGTTGACGAAAAGACAACGAACCTTAGAGAGGTTGGGTAATCAGCCTGTCTGATTTCAGGGTCCTAGCTCTCAAATACTCTGCCCTTCCACCTCCTGTGTGTCCATCCCTGAGGCTGCTGATTTTGTGTGTGTGTGTGTGTGTGAGGAAGATTGGCCCCGAACTAACATCTGTTTCCAATCTTCCTCTATTTTGTATGTGGGACGCCACCATAGCATGGCCCCATGAGCACACAACATGGTCTGATGAGTGGTGTGTAGGTCTGCACCTGGGATCTGAACCCATGGCCACCGAAGTGGAGTGCGTGAACTTAACCACTACCACACTGGGCCAGCCCCCTGGGGCTGCTGCTTTCTTTTAACAGGTACTGGAGAAAGACACAGATCTCAGGGAACCAGAGGACAGGTGAGAGCCCAGGGAGGAGGCAGGAGAGCACAGCAGGGCTGAGGGACACAGGCTGCGGGGACAGAAGAGCTGGAGGTCCTCTGTGGGGTGAAGGGCAGTGTGCTCCAAGGGGGCTCTGAGTTTGAGATCCTGGGGGAAGCCATTCTGAGTGTTGAGGCTACCCCAGATGGGTCTGGGCCTCGGGGACCAAAATCTGGGTGGAGGAAAACTCATTTACTTCCTCTTTCAACTGCTGGCTACTGAGTGCCTGCCACATCCCGGGCACTGCTCTAGGTACTGCTGATACAGCGGGGAAGAAGATGGGCCAGCTTTCTGCCCTTTCGAAATTTACTTTCTGATGGAGGGAGACAGACGCCAAACCTAGAAGCAAATCTCTAATAGAACTTGAGACAGACGCCAAACCTAGAAGCAAACCCCTAATAGAACCTCAGATTAGAAGCACTAGATGCCAGGTCTCCCTATAGGGGATTTCCCTGAGGGTTCAAGGTTGGGTTGATCACACAAGGCACAGGGGAGAAGTCACTGTGCAGTGCTCCCTGTGGGTCTGTGCTGTGTGACCAGCCGGAGATCATGGCCCAGAGGTAGACTGGCAGGAGGCCAAACCTTTTTGGACTGAGTTCTCAGGCTAGGGCCATAGGTGCCCTGGGGCCAGGAAGCAGGTGTGTGTTAGACAAGGGCAGAGCAAGGGTAGAGCTGCGGACAGTGAGGGAAGATGAATGAGGATTGTGACAGCAGAGAGATGGGGGTGGGGAGTTGGGGTAAGTGTGAGAGGGTGGAGTCCAAGCTAGACCCCTAGTGCAGAGAACAGCCTGTGGAACAGAATACCGTTGCTCAGAGCGATGTAAGAGGCAGCATCCCACTTCAGTGGAAAAGAGAGACGTGACTAAGTCATAACGTCTGTCGTAGAGAATGGGAGAGGAGGAGCCCGGTGCAGGTGCACTAAGGGGTGGGGGTGGGAGCAGTCCACCTTGGTGGGGGCCTATTTTATCCCTAATGTTCTCTAGAATTGCCAGTGCATGGTAATAATAAAAAGGAGGCTGAGTTTTAGTGAGTTTTCTTAGTCTTTTGAAATTTGCTGCAGACAATGCACCCTTCTATTGCCTCTTTCATTCTCCCTCTTTTCCAAAGACTTGGAATCAGAAGATAGCTCGCTGCGTTCAAGCTGGACAAACCCCTTGACTTTTGGCGCTTTCCTCATCTGTGCAGGGACGTGCCTGGTGCACCCTCTCTTGTCCGCCTGCACTGGCTCTCTGGCATTGCGAGGCCACCAGAGGTCTTGTTTGCACAAGAGCCCCTGGGTGCAGTGGGTGAAATGGCGAAGGGTATTTGGGGATTGACCATATGGCTCCTGGACAGTAATATTAAGATCTTCTCCCCAAAAAGAGAGGAAGTAAATACTGCACCAACTGTTTGGAGGAGGAGGTCATGGATGGGGGTGGGAGGCAGAGGTGGAAGTGGGAGGAATCGAAGGACAAGGACTCTCGCTGGACAGAGGCAGAATTGGTGAGGATGGTGGGACTCATAATCATTTGGTGGGGTTCAGACCATGTGGGTTGGCTGCAGGGACTGTGACCCTTGGGAGAGGTCATCTTTTTACTTAGAGCTGAAGAGCAGCCTCAGGGACCGAGTCCCAGTATGCATAGGATTTTGGAGTGATGTGGCCTAGAGGGACAAGGGGTTCCATCTACAAGATGGGGGTGATGCCCCCTGTTTTACCAATGGTAACAGGGGCCATCAGTGCCCCACTCATGTCCCCTTGGCCCCGACTATTCCTGCACCTGCTGTCGTGTCAACTTGCATTGAACCTTCTCTGGCTGCAGCAGCCTGCTCAGCCCCCTCACAGGGCGGTCTGGAAGCTTGGAGAGTTGAGGTGCCAGGCGCAGCCCTCACCCCAGATGGGCGGGCACAGTGGATAAGTGTTTCAGCTTCCTTGCATCTCTGGGGGACGATGGTGTTCTGTGCTGTGTCCCAGAGGTCTCCTGTGGGACTGAGCCCCAGTTGCCCACGGTCCCTGCCCACTGATGCCCCGTGTATTAGTTTCCTGCCTTCTCCCTCTCTCTGCCCTTATGGGAGCTTCCTGGGATCAGCTCCCAAATGAACTGCTTTGCACTCAAACCCTTACCTCAGGGCCTGCTTTAGGGGGAACCCAAACTAAGACTTTAACCTAATGGGTCTGTTGTGAGCTTTCTGATAAAAAATGAGGGGTAGCTATGGCAGGCTGGTAATGGCTCCCTAGGAAACTAATACAGTAACTTGGTAAGTGCTTTGTAAAAAGACCCCTACAAATATCACGGGCTGTGGGGCTAGCCAGGACAGGATGAAAAGAACATGGACTTTGTGGTCTGGCACGTATGGATTTAGATCCCAACTGTGCACCCATCACTGTGTGGCCTTGGACAAGTCACTTTGCTTCTCTGAGCCTCAGTCTTCTTACCTGAAAAAGGTGATGGGCCGCAAGCCTTCCTTCTCATATTCTGTGTGAGCACTGACAATGGTGATGCCGGGCAAGGGACAGGCACCCAGGCTGGCCGAGAAGCAGGCACCCAGTGATGGGTGCGCTCCTGCTCTCAAAGGTTATCCTGCTGTGCTTCTGAGGTCAGCGATGGTCCTCGTGGCCTGGCAGCCCCCGGGGTCTTCCCTTTTCAGAGAAGGCAGACTTTGGGTTGGGGACTTTATTCCTGGAGTGGCCAGGACCTTGCTATCCCCCCTCTGCCTCTAAGCCTGGCATTCTGGACTGAGTGACTGCCAGGGAGGGCCTGGCCTGCCCCTGCTCTGCAGCCCCAGCTGGCAGCCTGGCAGCCAGGCCTGTCCATGCTTATCAGCTCCCGTGTTTGCTCAGGATGGGTACGGGCCTCCTCCTCTCCCTCAGAAAACAAGAAAACATGTTTTGCCAGTGGCGGGGTGGAGTGGGGTGGCCTCTCTGGCTCTAGGCCGGCCCCCCAGCAAGGCCGCCAGCCAGCGGGCAGCCTGTTGTTGTTGGAGTGGCGAGCTGGCTCCTAGCCTCCCGTTTCCTCCAGCTGTCCAAGCACTGCGGGCTGGGGAGGAAGACCTCGGTCTGCGGGCCCCAGCCAAACCCCCTGTCACAACAAGGGAACAATAGCCTGGATGGGCTGGTGGCTGGGTGGAAGGGCAGCCCCTCTGTTCCCTGCTCCCACCAGAGATGGGGACAGGTTGTTGGGAGGTCTGCTCCCCCCGCCTCCCCCACCTTCTGTCTTGTTTTCCACCTTGCTCGGCACACTGTCTCCCACCATGGGGCCAAGGAAAACAGCAGCCTCAGGAAATGTCTCTGGGCTGTTGCTGGGGTTCCACAGCTCTGGGAGGCAGCAGAGCTGGGGGAGGGAACCAGAGAGGGGCTGGCATTGCACAGTATCCATTCTGCCTGGTACTGTAGGGTCTGTTTCCCTGTAAGCACCTTGAGGACTTTGTCTCCTTGCGTCTTTGTGTCTTCAGGCCCAGCACAGGATCTGGGACAGAGCAGATGGCAGAAGCGATTTGTTGACTAAGTCAATGAAAGATCAAACATATGAATAGGTTCAATTTCTAGCTCTGCTACCTGGTGGCTATGTGACATTCAGCAGGTTACTTAACCTCTCTGAACCTTACTTTCCTCATCTATAGAAAAAGTACCTCATAGAATTGTGAAAATCTAGAATCTTGATTTTCTCCTGAGGAGTATACAACATAATAAGCCCAACAGATTGTAACTAATGTTAATACAAGATTGTTGCCATTGGTATTATTGTCAATGTGTGATTTAGAGGAGGTTGTCACAAGATTAGTAGTAAGAGGTCTATAGTTTCGTCTCCATGGGTACAGGAAGAGAGGCTGAGCAGATGCTATCCCTCCAGGAGTGCCTCCCCCCACCCCCCCCCCACCCCCCCCACCCCCCCACTCACAGCCTCTGCATTATGGGTTGGCTCCTGGTCAGCTGTGGTAGCCCCTCGGGCTAAGGAAAGCAGTTTTGGGTCTCCTGAGGGACTTGTGTATCAGGCC
Source organism: Equus asinus (assembly GCF_041296235.1). Classification (NCBI taxonomy): domain Eukaryota; kingdom Metazoa; phylum Chordata; class Mammalia; order Perissodactyla; family Equidae; genus Equus; species Equus asinus. The sequence goes on from NC_091794.1 coordinate 87,503,477, forward strand.
ATGCCGGCCCTTGCCATCCATCACCTAGTTTAATCTTCACAACAACCCTGTGAAGAAGACATTATTACCCCCATCTTACAGAAGGGGGCACTGAGGCTCAGAGAGAGAGAGTCACATGGTCAAGGTCACGTGGCTGGTAATTTATAGAGAAGTTTGGATCCAGGTCTTAGAAATGCCAATTGTGTTCATTCTGTTGTGCCTCACTGCCTAGAGATAAAGATGTGCTAGTTAAAACCTTGAACTGTTGGTGAGATTTGGTTTATCAGTGACTTTGGAAGTCAGGGTGGAGGTTTGAGCATAGAGCTAGAGATGGAGACGGAAGAGCTGAGCCCAGCATGAACTAGGGCTCTTGGTGGGCTGTGTTCAGAGTAACAACAATACCAACAACAGGAAACCACCCATGGGGCCCACCCTGTGGCCGAGTGCTTAAGTTCGTGTGCTCTGCCTTGGCGGCCCAGGGTTCGCCAGTTTGGATCCTGGGCACGGACCTAGCACCGCTTATAAAGCCATGCTGGGGTGGTGTCCCACGGAGTAGCACTAGAAGGACCTACAGCTAGAATATATAATACAACCTTGCACTGGAGGGCTATGGGGAGAAGGAAAAAAAAAAAAAGATTGGCAACAGATGTTAGCTCAGGGAAATCTCTAAAAAAATACCAGACAAACAAAACCCACCCAGCTCTCTATGGCTTAGTACACTACAGGTTTATTTTTTGTTTATTTCATAGTCCAGCCCAGTGGCCAGGGGGAAGCTCTGTTCTATGCAGTCATTCAGGGACCCAGGCTGCCTCCAGGTTGTGGTTCCATCATCTTCTCAGGTCTCAGAGTCCTCCACTGGATCCTCTCCATCCTCCAGCAAACAGAGAGAGCAGGGAGAAGGCAACCCACTCTTAACCGCCTTGTCCAGAAGTAACTCATATCACTTTCATCCACTTGCTATTGGTGAGAACTAGTTGCATGGTCCTACCTAGATACAAGGAAGCTAAAAATGGGGTCTAGCAGTGTGTCCAGAAGAAGAGGACAACATGATATAGGTGAGCCCTAGCAGCCTCTGCTACAAAAATGTTGATAATTTAAAAAATATAGCTAACAATTATTGAACTCTTTCCATGTGCAAGATATTATGCTTAGTTCCCTGTAGAGGTTATCTCATTTAATTCTCACTTAATCCTTGCAACAGCCCTGTGAGGTAGGTATTAACAGAGATGACTCCCCACTTTACAGATCAGGAAACAGGCAAGCATTAGTGTGCTTTCTGTCACTGAGGTTTTGTCTTTTCTAGAATTCCACATAAATGGCATCATATAGTGTGTATTTTATGTTTGGTTTTTTCACTTAGCGTGTTTTTGAGATTCACCCAGGTTGTTGGTATGAGCCGTGTTTTTCATTTAGCTTTTCTAGTGGGTTTTATGGTGGTATTTCATTATGGTTTTAATTTGCATTTCCTTAATTACTAATATTGTTGAGATATTTTCATGTATTTCAGTTATTACTTTTGATGAAGTCACATTTATCAATTTTTTCTTCTATGGTTTGTGCATTTTTTGTTCTATCTAAGAAATCTTTACTTAAGCCAAATTCACAAATCTTTCCCTAACCCAAGAATTTCTCTTCTTTTTACTTCTAGAAGATTTATATGATTAGCTCTCATTTAGGTTTTTGACCTATTTTGGGTTAATTTTTGTGTATGGTGTGAGGTAAGGGGTCAGGTTCCTTTTTTCTTCCTCCACATCCAATTGTTTCAGTACCATTTGATGAAAAAACTATCCTTTTCCCACTTATTTACCTTGGCCTCTTTGTAAAAAATCAACTGACCACACATGTGGGGTGTTTTTCTGGACTTTCTGTTCTGTTCTGTTGGGCAATGTGTCTATTCTTATACTGATACCACACCTTTTTGATTATAGTAGTTTTATAGTAAGTCTGAAAAACAGGTGGTGTATGGTCTCCAACCTAGTTCTTTTTCTAGGTATGTTGCATTTTTATATTAGTTTAGAATCAGCTAGTCAATTTCTACCCAAAAAGCCTGCCAGGATGTTGATTGTGATTACATTTAATCTATATGATATTTAACTTATGCTGTATTTAATCTATAAATCAATTTCAGGGGTATTGACATCTTACAAACAATGAGTCATTATCCATGAACATGGTATACCTTTTGTTTACTTAGATCTTCTTGAATTTCTCTCCACAAAATGTGGTCGTTTTCAGGGTACAGATATTGCACATTTTGTTCAATTGATCCCTAGTTTTTCATAGTTTTGATGCTATTGCAAATGGTACTTTAAAAATTCCAATTCCAATTATGCTTTGTGAATCTAAAAATAAAGTTGATTATTGTATATTGACTTTGTAAGTTGAGATTTCATTAAATTCACTTTTTAGTTCTAGTATCTCCTCTTTGGGCAGATTCCTTAGGATTTTATAAACAATCATGTCATCTGAGAATAAAGACAATCTGACTTTATTGACAAACATGTATCTCTTTTGCTTTTTCTTTCTTGTCTCATCGCGTTGGCCAATAAAATGTTGAATAGAAGTGGTGAGATCAGACATCCTTGCCTAATTCACCATTAAGTATGATGTTAGCCGTAGATTTTTTTTTTTTTTGAGGACGATTAGCCCTGAGCTAACTACTGCCAATCCTCCTCTTTTTGCTGAGGAAGACTGGCCCTGAGCTAACATCCATATGCCCATCTTCCTCTACTTTATATGTGGGATGCCTACCACAGCATGGCTTTTGCCAAGCAGTGCCATGTCTGCACCTGGGATCCGAACCAGTGAACCCAGGGCCTCCAAGAAGCAGAACGTGAGAACTTAACCGCTGCGCCACTGGGCTGGCCCCACCTATAGATTTTTTGTAGACACTCTTAATCAGATTGAAGAAGTGCTCTTCTATTCTTAGATTACTGAGAGTTTTAAATTATGATTACATACTAAATTTTGTTTTTTTGGTGAGGAAGATTGGCTGTGAGCCAACATCTGTTGCCAATCTTCCTCTTTTTTTTTTTTTTTTTGGCTTGAGGAAGATGATCACTGAGCTAACATCTGTGTCAATCTTCCTCTACTTTATGTGGGATGCTGCCACAGCATAGCTCGATGAGCAGTGCTAGGTCCATGCCCATGATCTGAACCTGCAAACCCTGGGCTGCACGAAGCAGATCACGTGAACTTAACCACCATGCTACTGGGCCAGCCCCCACATGTTGAATTTTATTAAATGCTTTTCTTATGTCTGTTAAATGTTCATGTGGTTTTGATTTTCTAATGTTACACCAAACTTGGATTTCTGGGATAATGTCCACTTAGGCATATTGTTCTTTCTATATATTCCTAAACTTTTGTTAGGGACTTTTGTGTCTATGTTCATGAAGGGTATTGGTCTAGCCTTTCTTTCTTTCTTTTCTTCTTTCCTTCTTTCCTCCCTTCCTTCCTTCCTGAATGGTTTTATCAGTTATTTTTATCAGGGTAATTTTTGCTTCATAAATTGAGCTGGGATATATTCTCTCCTTCTCTGTTTTCTGGAATGTTTGTGTAGAATTGTTAATATTTTTTCCTTATGTGTTTGGTAAAATTTACCAGTGATGTCATCTGGGCCTGGAGTTTTCTTTGTGGGAAAGTTTGAAACTACAAATTCTATTTCTTTAATAAATATAAGGCTGTTCATGTTCTCTCTTTCTTCTTGAGTATGTTTTGGTTGTTTGTGTCTTTCAAGGAACCTGCCCATTTTATCTAAATTGTTGAATTTGTTGGCACAAATTAGTTCATAATATTCCCTTATCATTCTTTTAATGTCTGTAGGATCTCTGGTGGGGGCCACTCTTTCATATTGGTAATTTCTGTCTTCCTCTTTGTCTTGATCAATCTGGCTGATGGTTTATCAATTTTATATGTCTTTCAAAGAACCAGTTTGATTTCATTGATTTTCTCTATTGTTACTCTATTTTCTATTTCATGGACTTCTGATCTTATCTTTATTATTTCTTTTCTTTAATTTAGGTGCAATCTGACCGTTTCCAGCTTCGTAAAGTGGAAGCTTAGATTATTGATTTTAGAACTTTTTCTTTTCTAAAAGAAACATTTAAAGCTACAAATTTCTGTCTAAACATTGCTTAAGCTTCACCACACAGATTTTATATTGCATTTTCATTTTCATTCAGTTAAAAATATTTTAAAAAATTCCTTGTGACTTCTTTGACCCTTGGCTTATTTATAAGTGTGTTATTTTCCAAATATTTTGGGTTTTTCCAGATATCTTTCTATTGTTGTTGTCAAGCTCAATTCTATTGTGGTCAAATAACTTATTTAGTATGATTTCAGTCCTTTAAAATTTATTAGGATTGGTTTTATGGTCCAATATATGGTCTATCTTGGTGATGTTCCATGTGCACTTAGAGTGTGTATCCTGCTCTCGTTAGGTGGAGAGTTGTATAAATGTCAGTTGGATCGAACTGGTAGATATATTGTTAAAGGCTTTTATATGCTTACTAATTTTTTGGTCTATTCTGTTAATTACTGAAAGAGAAAGATTGAAATCTTCAGCTATAATTACAGATTTATCTAATTCTCCCTTGTTAACAAACAACCTTCAACTGAGTAAATTTTAAAGATCTTATTGGCTTTATTTAACAATTCATGAGTTGGGCAGCATGCAGTCTAGCAGATAAAAAGGAGCTCAGAGGAGCTGTACAAAATGAAAGACTTTTATAAGCAGAAGGGAGCAGGAACAAGGAAGTTATACCGGGCAAAAGAGCAGGTTGTTTATTGCAAGATTTCTTTTCTTTAGCGGATGACAGGGGTCTACCAGGCAGATTACCTAACTAGTGCTGATCAGGCGATTCCTGATCGACTGGCTTAAGATTCCATTTCTGGAAGAACTGAAACTTTAATTAAGTTAAGTCTCAGTTTGGTGATGTGGGGCTCAACCTAAGTTACTCCATCTTGGGCCTGTTGTCTTGTTTTTAACACCCTTCAATTCTATCAATTTTTGCTTCGTGTATTTTGACTCTGTTACTAGGTGCATGCATACCCATTTAGGATTGATGTATCTTCTTGAATTGGTACCTTTATATTATAAGATTCCCCTCTTATCCCTAGTCATATTCCTTGTTCTAAAGTATATCTTGTTTGATATTAATTTAGTCAGTCACTATCTGTTAGTATTTGCATGGTATATTTTTGCCATCCTTTTTAAAAATATAGACTTTATTTTTTATAGCAGTTTTAAGTTCAAAGCAAAATTGTGCAGAAAGTACAGAGAGTTCCCTATACCCCCTGCCTCCTCCTCTGCTCCCACTATCAACATCCAGTACCAGAGAGGTACATTTGCTGTAATCGATGAACCTACATTGCTACATTGTCATCACCCAAAGCCAGTGGTTTGCATTGGGGTTCATTCTTGGTGTTGTACATTCTGTGGGTTTTGACAGTTGTATAAGGACATGTATCCACCATTATAGATCATACAGAATAGTTTCAGTGCCCTAAAATCATCTATACTCTGCCTTTTCATCCCTCTCTCCTCTCTAACTCCTGGCAACCACTGATTTTTTTATTGTCGCCATAGTTTTGCCTTTTCCAGAATATCATATAGTTGGAATCATACAGTATGCAGCTTTTTAAGGTTGAGTTCATTTACTAAGTAATATGCATTTAAGGTTCCTCCAGGCCTTTCCATGGCTTAATACCTCATTACTTTTTAGTGCCGAGCCATATTCAATTGTCTAGAGTCCCACGGTTTATGTATCCATTCACCTACTGAAGAACATCTTAATTGTCTCCAAGTTTTGGAAATTATGAATAAAGCTGCAATAAACATCTATGTGCAAATTTTTGCGAACATAATTTTCAACTCCTTTGAGTATGACATTGAAAAGGTGTGGTAAGGGGACATCCTTGCCTTCTTCTTAATCTTAATGGGAAAGCTTCTAGTTTCTCACCACTAAGTATGATATTAGCTGTAGGGTTTTTGTAGACATTCTTTATCAAGTTAAGGAAGTTCCCCTCCGTTTCGAGTTTACTGAGAACTTTTATCATGAATGGGTGTTGGATTTTGTCAAATATTTTTCTGCGTCTATTAATATGATCATGTAATTTTTCTTCTTTAGCCTGTTGATGTGATGGATTATATTAATTGATTTTTGACTGTTGAACCAGCCTTGCATACACCTAGGATAAATTCCATTTGGTCATGGTGTATACTTTTTTTAATACATTGTTGGATTTGATCTGCTAATATATGTTGAGGATTATTGCATTTATGTTCATGAGAGATTTTGGTCAGTAATTTTCTTTTCTTATATAATGTCCTTGTCTGGTTTTGGTCTTAGGGTAATGCTGGCGTCGTAGAATGAGTTAGCAAGTATTTCCTCTGTTTTTATCTTCTGAAGGAAACTGTAGAGAGTTGGTATAATTTCTTCCTTAAGTGTTTGGAATAACTCACCAGTGAGCTCATCTGGGCCTGGTGCTTTCTGTTTTCTGTTTTGGAAGTTTGGTGTTTTCTGTGTTGATTCAATTTCTTTTATAGACATAGGCCGTTCAGATCATCTATTTCTTCTTGTGTGAGTTTTAGCAGATTGTATCTTTCAAGGAATTGGTTTATTTCATCTAGGTTATCAAATTTATGGGCATAGACTTTTTCATAGTATTCTTTTATTATCCTTTTAATGTCTGTGTGATCTGTATTGATGTCCTGTCTTTCATTTATGATATTAGTAATTTGTGTTCTCTCTCTTTTTTTTCTTAGTCTGGTTAGAGGCCTATTGATTTTAGTTAACTTTTTAAAGAACCAGTTTTTGTTTTGTTGATTTTTCTCTCTTGATTTCTTGTTTTCAATTTCATTGATTTTTTTTTGCTCCAATTTTTTATTATCTCATTTCTTCCGTTTACTTTGGATTTAAATTGCTCTTCTTTTTCTAGTTTCCTTATGTGGAAGCTTAGGTGATTGGTTTTAGATCTTTCTTCTTTTCCAATAAGGCACTCAATGTTATAAATGTCTCTCTAAGTGCTGCTTTTGTGACATCCCACAAATTTTGGTAAGTTGTGTTTTTGTGTAGTTCAAGATATTCTTACATTTCTCTTGAGATTTCTTTGACTCATATATTATTTAGAAGTGTGTGTTTAATCTCCAGGTATTTTGGGATTTTCCAGCTATCTTTCTATTGTTGGTTTCTAGTTTAACTTCATTGTGTCTGAGAGCAGAAATCTTATGATTTCTATTATTTTAAATTTGTTAAGCTGTATTTTATGGCCCAGAATGTGATCTATCTTGATGAATGTTCCATGTGAGCTTGAGAAGAATGTGTTGTTCATCTACTGTTGTTGAATGAAGTAGTCTATAGATATCAGTTATATCCAATTGATCGATGGTGTTGTTGAGTTCAACTATGTCCTTACTGATTTTCTGCCTGCTGGATCTGTTCATTTCTTTTTCTTTTCTTTTTTTTTTTGAGGAAGATTAGCCCTGAGCTAACTGCTGCCAATCCTCCTCTTTTTTCTGAGGAAGACTCATCCTGAGCTAACATCCGTGCCCATCTTCCTCTACTTTATATGTGGAACGCCTACCACAGCAGGGTGTGCCAAGAGGTGCCATGTCTGCACCCGGGATCCGAACCGGCAAACCCCGGGCCACCAAAGCAGAACGTGCGCACCCAACCGCTGTGCCACTGGGCCGGCCCCTGGATCTGTTCATTTCTGAGAGAGGGGTGTTGAAGTTTCCAACTGTAATAATGGATTCGTCTTTCTCTCTTTGCGCTTCTATCAGTTTTTGCCTCGTGTATTTTGATTCTCTGTTAGGTGCTTACACGTTGAGGATTGTTGTTTTCTTGGAGAATTGGCCCCTTTATTGTCATGTAATGCTTCTCTTTATTCCTCATAACTTTCCTTGCTCTGAAGTCTTCCCTCTATGAAATTAATATAGCTACTCCTACTTTCTTTTGATTAGTGTTAGCATGGTGTTTCTTTCTCCATCCATTTACTTTCAATCTATATGTGTCTTTTTAGTTAAAGTGGGTTTCTTATAGACAACATATAGTTGGGTCTCATTTTTTATCCACTCAGACAATCTCTGTCCTCTAATTGGTGTATTTACACCATTGATGTTTAAAGTGATTATTGATATAGTTAGGTTAATATCTTCCATATTTGTTGCTCTTTTCTATTTGTTGCCCTTGTTCTTTTCCTTATTTTTGTCTTCCACTATTTTTCTGCCTTTTGTGGTTTTAACTGAACATTTTGTATGATTCCATTTTCTTCCCTTTCTTAGCATATCAGTTATATTTCTTAAAAATATTTTTAGTGGTTTTTCTAGAGTTTGCAACATACATTTACAACTAATACAAATCCACTTTCATTGCTTTCACTCATTTCACTTATACATAAGTGCACACACTCACACACACTCAAATATATATTTGCTATTATTTTTGAACGAACTATCTGTTAGATCAACTAAGAATAAGAAAAATAAAGGTTTTAATTTTGTCTTCATTTATTCCTTCTCCGATTCTCGTCCTTTCTTTGTGTAGGTCTGAGTTTCTGATATATATCATTTTCCTTCTCTCCGAAGAACTTCTTTTAACATTTCTTGCAAGGCAGGTCTACTGGCAACAAATTTCCTCAATTTTTGTTTGTGTGAGAAATTCTTTTCTCCTTCACTTCTGAAGAACAATTTTTGTAGGTACCGACTTCTAGGTTGGTGACATTTTTCTTTCAACACTTTAAATATTTCACTCTACTCTCTTTTTGCTTGCATAGTTTCTGAGGAGGAGTTAGATGTAATTCTTATCTTTGTTCTGCTACAGGTAAGATGTTTTTTACCTCTGACTTCTTTCAGGATTTTTTCTTTATTTTTTATTTTGTGTGATTTGAATATGATATGCTTAGGTGTAGGTTTTTTTTTGGCATTTATTGTGCTTGGAATTCTCTGAGCTTCCTAGATCTGTGGTTTGGTGTCTGACACTAATTTTGGGGAGATTCTGAGACATTATTGCTTCAAATATTCCTTATGCTCCTTTCTCTCTCTCTTCTGGTATTTCTGTACGTGTATGTTATACTTTTTATAGTTGTCCCCCCAGTTCTTGTATATTCTGTTCTGGTTTTTCTCATTCTTTTTTCTTTTCAGTTTTGGAAGTTTCTGTTGAAATATCTTCATGTTCAGAGATTCTTTCTTCAGCTATGGCCAGTCTACTAATAAGCCCATGAAAGGCATTCTTCATTTCTATTAGAGTGTTTTTCATCTCTAATATTTCTTTTTGATTCTTTCTTAGAATTTCCATCTCTTTACTTACATTGCCCATCCATTCTTGCATCCTGTCTACTTTATCCATTAGAGCCCATAGCAATTTAAATTCCTAGGCTAAGTCCAACATCCCTGCCATATCTGTGTCTAGTTCTGATGTTTCCTCTGTCTCTTCAGACTGTGTTTTTGTCTTGTAGTATGCCTTGTAATTTTTTCTTGATAGCTGGTCATGACGTACTAGGTAAAAGGACCTGCTGTAAATAAGTCTTTGGTATTGTGGTGGTAAGGTGTGGGGCAAGGGAAATGTTTGATAGTCCTATGATTAGTCTCAGCATTTTAATGAGCCTGTGTCTCTGTACTGTGAGCTTCACAAGTGCGTTTCAGGTTTTTCTCCCCTCCCCAACTTAGGTGGGACAAGTTGGCTACAGTGGGCTGGAGTTGAGTATTTCCCTTCCCCCAGGTCAGTTAGACTCTGATAAAACTTTAGCAGGTTAGGCTATGGTTAAATAGTTTCTCCTGAGGACAGACGTTGCTAAGAAGGTCAGAATGCTGAGATGTATTTAAAAATGGCTACTTTCCCCCTCCCCCTGCTGGAAGCACGAGGGGATTTTCCTCTGATATTCACTGTGAGAACCTAGTTGAACTCCTGAAGGTAAAACTCACATAACTGTGAGGACCTCCCTGTGACTGGATTCCCCTGGAGTGTTCAACTCTCAGACTTGCCCCTTCTGAGACTCCAGGGGTTCACCAATTACAGTTTAGGTTTTCCTACCCCAGCACTGGTTCTCTCAGAGGTTTCAGCTCACGGGTCCAGTATGTCGTGATTTTCTATACTCGCCTGTTGGTCTCTCGTTTTTGGGGGGCCATGGTTTGCTCTGTGACCTCACTTCTCTTACAGATCCAAGAAGAGTAGTTGGTTTTTCAGTTTGTTCAGTTTTTACTTGTTGTTTGGATGGAGTGGCACCCTAAGGTCCTTACACACTAGACTGGAAACTGGAAGTCTCACTTTCATTTTTGAAATATATTTTCCCTGGGTTTAGAAAACATCAAAAATATTGCTCTATTTTGTTTCCACTTGCTTAGTTTTTTTTTTTTTTTGAGGAAGATTAGCCCTGAGCTAACATCTGCTGCCAATCCTCCTCTTTTTTTGCTGAGGAAGACTGGCCCTGAACTAACATCCATGCCCATCTTCCTCTACTTTATATGTGGGATGCCTGCCACAGCATGGCTTGCCAAGTGGTGCCATGTCCACACCCAGGATCTGAACTGGCGAACCCTGGGCCACCATAGCGGAATGTGCACGCTTAACTGCTGCACCACCAGGCTGGCCGCTCACTTGCTTAGTTTTTGATGAGACGTTTTCTCTCCTTCTTTCTTCCTCTATATGTAATACTTTTTCTTCTTCTTTTTTTTTTTCGGTAAGGAAGATTGGCACTGAGCTAACATCTGTTGTCAATCTTCCTCTTTTTTTTCCTCTCCAAAGCCCCAGTACATAGTTGTATATCCTAGTTGTAAGTTATTCTACTTCTTCTATGTGGGATGCTGCCACAGCATGGCTTGATGAGCAGTGCGTAGGTCTGTGCCCAGGATCTGAACTGCTGAACCCCAGGTTACTGAAGTGGAGCATGTGAACTTAACCACTTGGCCACGGGGCAGCCCCTGTAATGCTCCTTTTTATTCTGGATGCTATTAAGATTTTCTCTGTATCTCTGTTTTTCAACTGTTTGATTAATGTGTACCTTGGTGTGATTATATTTACTTTTCTTGAGTTTCATTGAGCTTTATCATTGAGATTCTGTGAGTTGATGTTTTTCATCAAATTTGAAATTTTTTCAGCCATTTCTTTTTTAAAATATTTTTTCTGTCCTCTCTTTTATCTTGCTACTTCTGATATTTTCCCATTCATTTCTTAGACTATCTGATATTGTTTCATAGGTCAATGATGCTTTGCTCATTTTTTTTTCAGTTTTTCTTTTTGCACTTTGTTTTGGATAGTTTCTCTCGGTATATCTTCAACTTTACTCATAATCTTTACTACAATGTCTAATCTGATGTAAATCTCACCCAGTGCATTTTTAAATTTCAGATATTGCATTTTTCTCTGTGTAAGTTCCATTTATCTTTGACCATAATTTTTTAATATATAAAATAACTTTTTAAACTTACTTTTTTGCTAATTTCATCATCTCTATCATTTTGGGGTCTGTTTCTATTTGTTAAATTTTCTCCTGGTTATGGGTTACATTTTCCTGCTTCTTTGCGTGCCTGGTAATTTCTACTGAGTGTTGGACATTGTGAGTTGTACATTTTGGATGGTGGATTTTGTTGTATTCCTAAATGTTTGAATTCTTCTAGCATGTAACTAAATTACTTGGGATTGGTTGGGCCCTCTTGAGGCCAGCTTTCAAGTTTTGTTAGGGTGAGTCAGAGGATCCTGTAGCGTGTGGCCAGTTTAACCTCACTGCTACATGATACTGTTGTCAGGACTTTATTCACTGCCCATGTCTTATGTGGTTTCTCCACTCTGGCAGGTGGGAATGTGAACTATTCCCAGACCTCTGGAGCTCTGGGATTTTTTTGGTTTATAGTTTTCCAATGATTCTTGCCATGTCTTCCTGGAGTTTCACTGTGGACTGAAGGGGACTCTTCTGAGGATCTCTGGAGCCTTTTCTCTGTGCAGTTCTATCTTCTGTGGCACTCTGCCCCAGAAAGACTGGCTTTCTTGGCCTCCTTGAACTCTGATCTCTTTCTCTTCAATTCAGCAAGACTTCTGGTCTCTGTTTGGGTTCCTTCCCTGCTCTGCAAACTTGAAACTGTTTCCACACAGTAAACTGGGGCAATTGTAGTGCTCACCTAGTTTATTTCCCTTCTCTCAGGGATCATAGTCCTTCAGTGCCTATTATCCAATGTCCAAAAGGTGTTGTTTCATATATTTTTTCTTGTTGTTTATGATGGGAGGGAATTTTTCATAGCAGTTAATCCTTTGTGACTAGAAGCACAATTCTCCATTATTTTTTTAATGTCAATAACTTCTAAAAAATTTCTAGAAGTTCTATTTAGTTCTCTTTCTAAAGTGCATGGACCTTTATTTCTTAATAATACATTTTTTTCTCACCTTTGATTCGCTTTTTTTTCCTGAATCATTTTAAGTATACTTTTTCGTATCAGTTAACTAGTCCCATAATAATATTGTATAGCAAATCACCCCAAAACATAGTGCCCTAATACAAAAATCACTTACTCTTATGCATCAGTTGATTGGCTGGGGCAGCTCTGTGGAACGAAGTTAGGCTCAGTTGGGAGTCTCTGCTTAAAACTGTGGCAGCTGGTGTGGCTCCACTTCTCACTGGAGATCTGTGGTCTGCTGGGACAGTTCTGCTTCTAGACTGTTCATTCAGATCCCCAGCCAAAAGGGCAGCAGTCAGTCAGGGTTCAAGATCTTCTCAGGATGACTGCAGAAACACAAAAGAGCAAACAGAAGCACTTGAGACTTCTTAAGGATTAGTCTGGGAACGAATCCATGGTCACTTCCTCCCCATGCCACTGGTCAGTGCAAGGCATCTAGCCACGCTCTAGGTGAAGGGGTGTGAAGTACACTCTGCCTGTGCTGAGGCCATGGGTGTGGCCTCATCATAGGGAGTGGATGCAAGGAAGGATAAGGTTTGTGGTCCAGGAAGTTAATCTATCACAATTCAATCTACTGAACCTATCCAATGGTTCAATGATTTGAAGTTTTTTGAGGTCAAATTCTTCTGTTTTTTGTTTTGCTTACTCTCTTTCATGGTGCGTTTTCTTATGTGTTTTGTAATTTTGGATTGTGTGTTCATATATGGTGGGGCCTTTTCTGCGGGACTCCCAGACTTTCAGTTTCTTTCAGGTGCCCTAAGGTTCACGTTAGCTAAGGACTACTTATTATGTTAATTTCTTAGCTTGAGGGTACCTGGACATTGCAAGGAGCAGAAATTCAAGCCCCATACTCATGTGAGAACAAGGCTGTGATTACTAAATCTCAAGGGGGGCATTTTCTTTTTCCTACCAGCACCAGGGCTGAGAGACAGAGTACTGGCTTTCTGCAGGAGTCTAGTTCAAACTCTCTGCCGCAAGTGGGCCCAAAGCCTTGTCTCTTATTCCCATACCATCATTAAAAGCCAATCCCCTGTTACCAAAAGCAGGACAACCAAAAGCATCGGTACCCACATACTCACTTTGGTTTTACATTTCCTCTTTAGTTTTGCTGTCTCTTCTCAGATCAACTATCCACTTGAAAAGTTGTTTGTAAAAAAAAATTCTGTTTTGTAGAGGGACGTCTTTCAGATCCTTGCATTAACTATATTGCCATTTTGTACATGCTTTTCACTTTTCCTGGATTCCTCCTTTCCCCCTTCCTCAAATCCTTTGGCTAATACCCTTTTATCCCTCAGGGTTCATTTCTTCTGAAACCTCCAGTAAATAAGGTATCCTTGTTATTCTTCCTTACTAGAAAGTTATTTTCCTTTATAGCATTTACAACAACTTATAATCCTATTGCTATATGCTGTATTTAATTTGTCTTCTCCATTAGACTGCAAGTTCCCCGTGGACAGAAACTAGATCTATTTTATTTTCACTGATCCTAGAGCTTAGTATAACGGTTAGAATATAGCAGGCCCTGGATGAATATTTGTTGAATGGATGGCCACGGTATTTGGAATACCCTAGGTCATTTACGTTGTACATGTGATATTACGTTAGTCAAAATAATTTCCAGAATGTTCACCAAGTGTGGTTTCCCAAAGCCTGAGAATGTGAATGAGGGAGGGTTTCAGTCAGGGCTCTGCCCTAGACTGTTCTGGTCAATGTCTTAACCAGTGATTGGAGGATGACATCTATGGAGTGTGTCAGAGAATATTATACAGGCTTTGTCAAGACTCTTGGTTGAAAGCAACAGAAATAGACTCTGGTTAATTCAAACAGAAAAGGAATTTAATGAGAAAGGTATTAGACAGCTCATAGACTTGACCCAGAGGCTGAGAACTGGGCTTGAATGGGAACTAAGAAAGGCAAATCCTAGCCAAGATCCCAGCATGGAAATGGATAGGACCTCTCGGCTGGGCATGTTGTCAGTGGACACATCCTATCATGTTCTTGAATTCTGTGGTCCTTGGGAACACACCATCTGCTAAGGACTGAATGTCTATGTCCCCCCCAGAATTCATAAGTTGAAACCTTAATCCCTAAAATGACGATATTCAGAGATTGGGCCTTGGGAGGTGATTAGGTTGTGAGAGTAGAGCCCTCATCATGGGATTAGTGCCCTTATAAGAAGAGATGGGAGAGAGCCTGCTTACCCCTGCTCCCCCTCTCTCTGCCGTGCGAAGAAGCCAGGAAGAGTCTTCTCACCAGCATCCGACTATGCTGGCACTCTGACCTCCAACTTCCAGCCTCCAGAACTGTGAGAAATAAATGTTTGTTGTTTAAGCCACCCAGCTTATGGTATTTTTGTTCTAGCAGCCTGAGCTAAGACACCATCATACCACTGGGCTCATCTCTAACTGTCCTGTGTCTTGGCAGCACTTCCTGGAGAGTCCTGGGTAGAAGCATCTGATTGGCTGAACTTAAGCCATGGGCCCAAGGCCTGGTTGCTGGGCTCCAGGGAAAAGGTACCATCTCCTTATTGCAGCTTCCATATTGGGAGGTAGACCCTGCCTTCAGTTTATCTTAGGATCCCCTCCCCACTGAGAAGGGGTTCAGATGCCTGCTCAGAGACAGTTGCTAACCCCAGAGAGGGGACTTCTCTTCTCTGCCCGGGTCTCTGTGTGCCCCATGTCCCCCACCCCTGCCTCGAGCTCCGGGGACGTAGCTTCGTTTCCTTTCCTTCTGTGACACTCACCTGTCTTCCATGCCATATTTTGGAATTCTCTTCTCCTAAATTGGTTTTGGACAGGGTAAGTCTCCCCGGCTCTCTTCTTCATATTCTGCAAATAAGCTCGTGGACTTTACTCTTTTGCAAGTATTCCCTGCTGAGCCCTGTCAGTATCTCTGAGTTCAGGTCAATTAAATTCTACAAGCTTTAATGAACACATTTTTCTGGTTCAGAAAATGGTGGCCCTTTGTAGGATTTCCCGGTTCTGGGTGTTGGGGATGTGCAGCCCAGGCCCTCAGGAACTCGTGGTCTAGTGGGGGAGACCTAGAAACCCAGACTATCAATATCAAAATTCTTGGTCCAGGTTTCTGACTCTTTTACAAGCCTTTCACATGTTGAAACGCTTGGGCTGCTTTCATTTTTTGAGGCTCTTGCTATATTAAATAATGAAGAATTGTATAGACAGAGTTACAAAAATTGTGGTATGTTTCAAATATGTGAATATTAGATGCTTTTAAACACACACGTGCAAAAAACAATTGTATGTGTAACCTCATTTGGAAATAGTGTCAAAACTCCGTTGATGTTGCTGCTGGATTGGTAGAATTCTTGGTCTTGGTCTGTCCCTTCGTTCTCTCTACTCCAGGTATGTCCGGCTCTGATACACCCTGTCTTTCTCCTCAGTGTCTCTAGAGCCAATCCTGGGAAGCCATCCAGGCTCCCTGGCTTACCGTGTTCTGTTCTCGGGAGGATCTGACTACTGTAAGGCTAAGAATGGTTCTTGCCATGGATAAAGCTTGGCTTGTGCCCATACTGTCTTAACCGAATGAATGCGCACCTCATTTTGGGAAGTTGTTGGGCCCTGTGCTGGGCTTGGCTTCCTGTGTCTGCCTCTCATATCCCTTTCCAGGAATCCACCCCCCGCCTCTCCACCCTCGAGTTCCTGTTTCTGGTTTTAGAGATCCCTCTGGGTCACAGCTGAACTGGACTGACGAGGTTGCCTGAGCTCAGGGCATGGCCTAGGCAATCTGGTCCCTTCACACCTTCAGGTTCTCTGTGATACTTGCTCTGCGGCCTCCCCTCCAGTGGAGTGGCGTGGAAGAAGGCATATGGCCTTTAGAAAGAGTGTTTTGCACTTAACAAAGACCCTGAACAGGCAGACTGGGAAAGAAACATTGTCTCCACTAGGGAAGACCATTTAATTGCATTAAACTCAGATTTATCGGATAAGGATAAATCCAATTTATTGAAGCTAGCAGTGCTAATACTGTGGACAACAGAATCCAGATTTAAGAGGATGGTTCTTGTCAGTTGGAACAATGGGCTAAAGTGGACATGATGGCATTTCACTGGTGCAGATGTCAGATTTGTCACTTTTATTGCTCCAATTCCCAATTACATAAGCTCATGCTTAGTAATAGCTTAGTTGCAGCCCACATGTAAAAGGCTCAGGGATTTTAGCTGCAAAGCTTTCCAATTGCTTTTACCAAATGAGCGTAACTCTGTTTACAAAATGTCTCCACATGGCACACAAAGAGGCCCAGGGGCAGTTTAATTTAGGGCTTTTCTTTGAAGTGTAAGCAAAGTGAGACTATACGTGTGATGACATGTAAGGCTGCCAAACACTTAATTCAAATAGGCAATTTTTTTTAGTAAGATTCGTGAAGAAGAAAATCTGAGTAGACAAATCGTTGCTGAAGACAGTGAAAAAGATTTTGAATAATGACATAAAAAAGGCACCGAGTCTAGATGGCTTTACAGGCAAGTTTGTTGAAACCTTCAAGGAATCATGCTCTTAAAACAATTGCAGAGTGTGTAGTCTACCCTCCCACTTTAATTGGTCATCGGCCTGGGTATACAATTCCAGGTTGAAAGTCACTTTGCTCGGAGTTTTGAAGGTGTTGCTCCAGTGTCTTTAGCTCTCGCTGTTGTTGCTGCACAGCGTGATGCTGTTCTGATTCTTGAGACCGTCTATGGAGCTGTGTTCTCCCTCTGGAAACTTGTGGGCTCATCTCTTTGTCTCCTGTGTTCTGAAAACTTTCAGTTGTTTAAATCCACATTTGTCGGTTGGGCCGGGCACTCAGTGGCCCTCTCAGTCTGGAATTTTTTCTGACTATATCCACTCCCGTTCTTTCTCCTCCCTTTTCTAGAACTCCTGTTACTTGGACCTCTTGGACCAGTCCTCTAATTTTTTTTTAACCTTTTTCTGATATCTACGCTTTTGTCTTTTACTCTGTTTTCAGGGCAGTTGCCTAGCTATCTTCCAAACTTTTTTTTCATATTTTAATTATTTTATTGAGGTCACATTGGTTTACGACATTGTGTAAATTTCAGGTGTACGTTCTCATATTTCAGCTGCTGTATAGTCTGCATTGTTTCTGGCACCAATAGTCTAATTTTTATTCATCACTATGCATACATGCCCCTTCACCTCTTTCACCCTCCCCTTACCCCAGCCCCTCTGGTATCCATTACCTTACACCATACACAAAAATTAACTCAAAATGGGTTAAAGACTTGAAGGTAAGACCTGAAACCATAAAACTCCTAGAAGAAAACGTAGGCAGTGCATTCTTTGACATCCATCTTAGCAGTATCTTTTAAAATACCATGTCTCCTCAGGCAAGGGAAACAAAAGAAAAAATAAACAAATGGGAGTAAGCAAAAAGCTTCTGCACGGCAAAGGAAACCATCAACAAAACAAAAAGACAGCCCACCTACTGGGCGAAAATATTTGCAAATCATGTATCTGACAAGGGGCTAATTTCCAAACTTTTTATTGAAGTTTTCAATTCTGCTATCATGTTTTTCTTTTCCAAGACCTTGGTTTTGTTGTTGTTCTTTGCATATTTCTTTCTTAGAGCATCATTTTATTTCATGGATACAATCCTCATTTTTATCTTTCTGAAGAAAGCAGTAATAGTTTTAAAAAATGTTTTATTCTCCGTATGTAACCTCTATTTCCTCTAGAAAGCTTTAGTCTGTTTGATTCAGACTCTTTCACAGAAGGTACTTTCCTCAAGTGCCCGGGGTCCTTGGCCGTGTGCTCATATGTGAGAGTGGGTCCCTAAAAAGCTGTTATGCTCTGAGTGGGTGGGTGGGGCTCCTGACTGGTCTTCAGTGTGTGGCCATCTCGCTGTCTATGTCCTTGGGGAGCCCCTTGGTGCCCATATCTTTAGGTATTTCCTTTTGGGTCTGTCAGATTCCACTGAGAAGACTCTTTCAAACACCTGCCTAGAAAATGTAGACCTGGCTTCCAGAATTCTCAAAAAAAGTAAAAATAATAAGGGAGAATGTATTCACAGGATAGTAAAATGTGTTACAAAGCTACACTACTGAAGAGTGATGGTATCCTATAAATCGGTAGATCAATGGGATAGACTTTTAGATAGCCCAAAAATAGACTGTTTTATGCGTAAAAACGTAGTATATGGTCAAGCTGATATCATGAACTAGTGTAGGAAGGATTATTCAATAAGTGGAATCATTAGTTTTGGGGAAAAAAGCATTTCACCTTACATTATATACTAAAATTAATTTATTTGCTCATTCTTTTCTTTAGTCACAATTATTTGTCTCCTGTTATGTTTGAGACAGATTAAAGTATTGAATATATAAGATGAAAAGTAATCTTAGAAAGGGAGAAACAGTAAAGGCATAAAATTATTGGAAAAGAAAAAATCGACAAATTTGAGTACATAGAAATTAAAAAAGACAAGATAACACACTGAGAATCTTTTTTTTTTTTTGGTCAGGAAGATTGGCCGTGAGCTAACATCTGCTGCCAATCTTTCTTTATTTTTTGCTTGAGTAAGATTGTCTCTGAGCTAACATCTGTGCCAATCTTCCTCTAGTTTTTGTACGTGGGGTGCCACCACAGCATGGCTTGATGAGTGGTGTGTAGGTCTGCACCTGGGATCCGAACCTGTGAACCCTGGGCTACCAAAGTGGAGTGCGCGAACTTAACCACTATGGCACCAGGCCAGACCCTGAGAATTCTTTTTTATAACAAATAGGCCAGATAAAGAGTTTTATCTTTATAGAGAGATAAAAGAGCTCTATAAACAGCTTATACAAATTGATCAGAAAACACTAAAACCTGAGGAAAAAATGGGCAAAAAGAAAAGTACAAAAGAAACATAAGTGCTGAGGAAGTATATGTTAAAATGTCTAGCCTCATTAGTAATCAAGGCTTATTCCTTGAAAGGTGATACCATATTTTTTGCCTGCTTAATAATCAATAAACAGAGGAATTTAAAATGTTTAATAATACTAGTGTATTATGAGTATAATAGTGCCTTCAAATGGGCACTTTCATACAATGCTGTTGAACATACGAGTAATTTTTTCTGGAAAGCAACTTGTAGTTCATATCAAGAACAACCCTGAGCAATGAATACATTAAGTCTCTTCCCTTCTTCTTCAAAGCCTTGGAGGATGCTGATCCTTCTGCCTGGATGCTCTTCCATCTCTTCCCTGGAGCATTCCTCCTCAGTTTTCAGGCGCCGAAGTTCACATCCTCAAGGCAACCTTCCACGGCCTACAGTCTAGATCAGATCTTCTTTTTGTGGCCTCGTCTGTCAACCAGCATTGTGGGAGCCACTTAGGGGGAGAAGGCTGAGGGTGTCGCTGTTCAGTATGTGAACTTCACTCCACTCCTCTGTGTTCTTTTTGGTTCTCGCACCCTCTGCTCTGTGTGGTATTTCCCCATCCATCTCTGTTGGATCCTCTCTAGAGAATAAGCTCCATCCCTCCACAGGGTGGGGGAAGGGTGGCCACCTGGCTGTGCAGAATGGAGAAGGGGATCCGTGGGCCAACGGCCTTCGGTCAGCTCTCCTGTTTTCAGCTCCACGTTCTCTCTCATTCTCAGAGGCAGCTGGTGCCTTCACTTCTTGTCATTTGCTTTTGCTTTTTTCCATTTCTAGATCATCCACAGTGAATAACTTTCACAATCAGAAAAAAAACCCCTAACTTTTTAAAAATTGAGCATTTCATACCTTTTGACCCAGTAACTTCACTTCTTGTAATGTCTTTCTTTTAAGGCAATAGGCAATTTGGAAAATATTTATGTACAGGCATCTACACCACAGTACAATTTATAACAGAGGATAATTAGTTGCAAACAATCTAAAAATTCAATATCAGGGTCATGTTTAAGCAGATAGTGGTAAACTCTTATGATAAAGCCATTAAGTGGTGTTTCCAAAGATATTTGATGACATGGGGAAAAGGCTTATGATTTAATGTAAAATGAAAAAAGCAGACTATGAAATCATAGGTACACCTTTACTCAGATTTTACTTAAACATATGCATGGAAGAGGCTGGAAGGAATTACTTTTGAATATCAACAGTTGTTACCCTGGGATAGTGGGATCTCATTGCCTACAATGATCATCCATGAACTTTATAATCCAGAAAAAGTTTCTGTATATGGAAAAGAAAATAAAATAGAAAAGTTAATGTAATCCTAGGTTGCCGTAATGGAGGTGGAAGTTTTGAGGAAGAGAGGTAATAATCTGGATTCTGATCCCCTGGAGTATCGTGTCTAGGAGTATCGCGTCTAGCACCCAGAGGAGGTTGACCCATGTTAAAAGGAAAGGAGATGAACTCCGGGTTGGCCAGAGGCTTCTGGAAATCAGAGTCAGCTGGAGGAATGGCAGAAGAGCAGGCTCAGGGCTGGCCTGGTGGCTATCTGGATGTGGCTGCGGTGCTGGCATGGGAAGGACAGAAGAGGTGAGCCTCGTGCGGCCGTTGGGGTCAGAGCCAGGGCTAGTGCGAGAGGCTGTAATGGGGAGAAAGACGTTCCAACAGTCTTGTGATGGATACCTCTTCCTGCAAATGTCAACGGTCATGCTGAGGTTAGGGTGAAAGGGAAACGAAGGACTCCCAGGCAAGGCCCTAGAGGTCAGTGGTAGAATCATGAGGTCAGCAACCCAGTGGTCATGGAGCCAGCACGTTAGATTGGGAAGAAGTCTTGACATCACTCAGCCTGACAGCTCTCTGCCTTGTTTATATGTGGCTCATGATGTCCACATGCTCCCATGGGTCACAGATAAGATGACCTCAGGTTATGCAGAATTCCCACTGCACTCCACATAACCCCATCTGTTTCTTTCCTACTCAGAAAGGCAATGTGAATTCAAGGATCGGGGATCAGCCTCATTCTAGAAATAACGTTCACTCCGTTCTGATTCACGAAAAACAGCCCATCACTTATGAGCTTCAGATCGGTGATTAGTGATGTTACTCCGTGACGTCACTCCATGACGTCATACCTAATTGACACCTAATTACTGGTGACGTTACATACCTAATTGCCACAAATCTGTTTCTCATCCGACCTTTTCATTTCACAGTGGGGAAACTGAGGCCCAGAGAGGGGAAGGACAATAGCCAAGTGAGTGGGAGGGGTGGGAGGCAAGAGTCAGGCCTCCCGTGGCTCCGTGTGTGATGAGAATTGCCTGTTGCCGACTTAGATTTCGGTGGTGGAGAGGGATAGGCTGGGGGGAGGAAGAAGGAGGCGGGAGAAGTGAGGTGTCAGTCTGCTGTCTTCCATCCAGGCCACGTCACCAAGGAGATGTCCCGGTCCCACATATACTTAACGTTTTCCTTGGCCTCCCCAAACCAGTGATGGAGGTGAGGTGGGGCCTGTAGGGTGGTGGTATGGGTTGAATTGTGTCCCCTCAAAAAGGTATGCTGAAATCCTAGCCCCCAGTACCTCCGCATGTGACCTTATTTGGACATAGAGTCCTTACAGAGGTGATCAGGTGAAAATGACATCATTAGGGTGGCCCTAATCCAATGTGACTGGTGTCTTTATAAAAAGTGGAAATTTGGACAGGGAGACAGACATGCACACGGGGAGAACGCCGTGTGAAGATAAAGGCAGAGAAGGGGGTGAAGCTCCCGTAAGCCAAGGAATGCCAAAGGTCGCCAGCAACCCACCAGAAGCCAGGAGAGAGGCCTGGGACAGTCCCCCTCACAGCCCTCAGAAGGAGCCAGCCCTGCAGACCCCTCGATCTCAGACTTCCAGCCTCCAGAACCGTGGGCCAGTGACTTTCTGAAGACACTTAGCTTGTGGTTCTCTGTTCTGACAGCCCCAGGAAGTGAAAGCAGGTGGGATGGAGCTCGCAGCCCTCTTCACTGCACAAATCTTTACCCTACCCCACTGCCCCCACCCCACTCTGTGTGGTCCCATCCCCACGACTCTATTCTCACCCTTAAACCCCTAGCCCATGTGCCCTTGTGTTTGTGTGGCCACCACTCTAGGACCCAGCCTTGCCAAAGTCAAGGCTCTGGGCCCTGGCCTGCCCCAGCCCCAACACCAAGCTCAGAGCAGGTGGGCTTTGAGGGAGGGGAAGGATGCCTCCTCACTCCGCTAATCCTGTCTCCTCCTACCTTTCCAAGCGAGGGCAGGTAGGGAACACCAGAAACTCAGGCTCCCAGGGCCTTCAGGTTGGGCTGGCTCTAGGAGACCAACTTCTAACCCCCAGGTCTGGCCTCTCACCCTGGCTGGGGAAGAATCCCTTGAAAGAGGACCTCAGCCTCCTAGAGTTACGCTCCTCCAATGCGTGGACAGCCTACTTTCTACCCAGTCTAACTCAATCCCTCATTTCATAGCTAAGTGAATGCAGGGCTAGGCCCATGGGGAATAAAAGTGTCTCCCTGGCGATCCTTAGAGACTCCCTGGGGAGATGAAATAGGCTCATACCTAGCAGTGGTCCAGATTCCTAAGAGGTAGAGATCACTACTGGAGACTCGCTGGAGAAGTCAGGGAGGGCTTCCCGGAGGGGGAAGGACCTATGACAACCTTGCTGGAGAGGGCGAGCTGAATTTCATTACGTGACTACGAGGAGCCAGGCACACTCAAATACTTTCTCTTATTTTTATTTCTTGTCACTTGTGAGACAGATGATGTTATCTGCATTTTATAGATGAGAAAACTGAGACTCAGAGGAGTGAAATGTTTGCCTGAGGACCACATGACTTTGTATGTGTTAGAGGCAGCCTTTAAATTGAGGGCCCTCTGGTGTCAAAGCTCGTCTGACTCTTTCTTGGCACTCAAGCTCCGCCTTTTCCAAGGTGCAGTTCTGTTTAAAGGGCCGGTGGGGTTTGGGAGGTTGGGGGAAGGGCACTCCCTCACCCAGCTCCTTCCAGGCTGGCAAAGGAGCAGGGTGAGAACACAGCAGGTGACCTTGGGGAGCCATGAGGAGGCTGGTCTGACTGGATCTCAGGGATTCAGAGGGAACCCTGGGAACCAAGGCTGGTCGAGTCAGAGGGCTGTGACTTGTCAGGCTGAGCATCCAGACCCGATGGGCATGGAGTGAGTGAGTGAGTGAGTCCTGGGATGAAGGCTACAGTGCTGGTGTTTTAAAGGTCGGTCCTGATGGGAGAGGGGCCAGGTTGCCCACGTGCCGTAAAGGCTCTTAAGGAGACGCATGTGGCCACGTGACATGGACCTATTCCCTCCCCCAGCCCCAGCCCCAGGTAGCCCTGGGTAGGGGAGGACAACCAGCTGGCCTCTGAGGGCCACTCCCTGAGTGCTCCCTCCACTTGGAGCACCTTTCACACGGAAAATCAACTCTGCCAACCCTGGGTTCATCCTCGGCCAAAACTCCCACATCCTAGATGGCTCATCAGGCCCTAAGCACCCCCTCAACCCCCTGACCATTCCCTTCCTCCATACCTTTGCACGAAGAGTTTTCTTTGCCTGAAAACCTGTCTTCTTCCACTCTAGAGCGAACTCCTATTCATTTGTCAGGATCCAGTTCAACTGTTCCTTTTTTTTCTGCAAACTTTGTGACTCAGAGACAAGATTCGGTCCCTCCACTGGACCCTAACTGTCCCTTCCACCTCTCTATACTGCCAGTCTGTTCTCACTGTATGAGTTTTAGATGCATGGCGGGGAGACAGGATGCAGGCACTTGAGTTACTCCTTCTGGTGGGCAGACTACAAAGGGCCAGGGTAGGAGAGGGTAAGTGATCTAGACCTGCCTCCCCAAATACCAAGGGGTCCAGGATGAGCTGGGATGGGGTGGACTCTGAAGGGCTTGGCTGGCAGGCAGGCTTGGGGAGCAGAGCATCCAGTAAGGAAGCCCACTGCAGGGGGCAGCGTGGCCGGGGCACTGGATGGCTGTGGGGCAGGAGGGGGACAGACACTGCCTTGGCCACTGATTAGTGGGCAGGTCGAGGGGGCTGGGGCAGTGTGGATGGAAAGAAGAGGGCCATACCTGAGGCATTTAAAGAGGCGGAGTGCTCAGGACCCAGGGCTGCTGAAAGGCAGCATGTATGGGTTTGAGGGTTTAAGGTGCTGGCTGGAGTTGGGATTGCAGAGGCCAATGAGAGAGGACACACGACTGAAAAGAGGAGCAAACCCAGGCAAAGCACCTGCACCTCCACCCCCCAGCCCGAGGCACATCATTACAGCACGAGGACACACCTAGCTGGTGATCAAGTCCTATTTATTTTAAAGCATAAAGAGTGGAACTAGCCAGAAGTGATGACAAGACGACACCAGTCCCCTTGACAGGGCCAGATCCAGCACAGGCTCTGTCTGGGTGTGTGATCAAGGCCAACCCAGCAGCCCCCACCAGCCTTTTCCTGTGAGGACAGGGTGTGAGGACACCGTGGGTGGAGGTGAATCTTCCACGAATGTGGGATGGGGCACGTTGTCTCTGGGTCCCTCTGAACCAGGTGAAACAGGCAAGAGGGCGCACAACACTCTTGGCCCATAGCACCGCGAGCTGGCTCTCTCTGTGCCTGGGGCAAAGCTGTGTTCTGGAAGGGAAACTGTGGTTCCCTCTGGCCACTGGGAAGACTTCAGGTGTTCAAGATCAACCTGAAATGAGGCCCTCTGGCCAGCAAGCACCCATTCTCCCACCCCAGTCATCTCTGCAGAGCCTTTGAGGAGAGTGCATCCGAGGCAGCCCGACTTCCCGGGGCCCCACTGTCGGGTGACACAAGCCCCAAGTCCCTACACATACTGCTTCTTGGAAGCAGAGCTGTCGGGGCGTCTGGGGGATTTCTGGCCACTCTGCGGGGATGGGTCCAGGAAGAGGGGGGGCCCGGAAGAAGCCAGCCCCTCCTCCGCAGTCAGGTTGGCCCAGATCTGTTCATCGGACGAGAGCCCATTGTAGGTGGGGCATGGGGGGGACGATGGCCCCTCGCCCATGGGGAGGTAGAAGAAGACCTGGTCTGCATAAGGCTCCGAGGAGGTGCCCTGGGCTGGGGGGGCGTCCTGGCCCTGCCCGGCCTTCATCCTCTGGCTGAGGGAGCGGCACAGCAGGTGTGCCAGCTCCAGCACGTTGAGCACCAGGGAGATGCATCCGACAACCAGCATGAAGATGATGAAGACAGTCTTCTCTGTGGGGCGCGAGACGAAGCAGTCTACGAGGTGGGGGCAGGGTGGGCGCTGACACACAAACACGGGCTCCATGGTCCAGCCATAGAGACGCCACTGGCCATACAGGAAGCCGGCTTCTAGCACACTCTTGCAGAGCACGCTGGCCACATATGTGCCCATCAGCGCGCCGCGGATCCTCAGGCGACCATCCTCCGCCACTGAGATCTTGGTCATCTGATGCTCGACAGCTGCCAGCGCCCGCTGCACACGCGGGTCCTTGGCTGACAGTGCCCGCAGCTCCCCCTCCTTCTGCCGCAGCCGCTCCTCGCGATGAGACAGGTAAATGACGTGGCCCAGGTAGACCAGGGTGGGCGTGCTGACGAAGAGGAACTGCAACACCCAGTAGCGGATGTGGGAGATGGGGAAGGCCTGGTCATAGCAGACATTGGTGCAGCCGGGCTGGGCCGTGTTACACTCGAAATCCGACTGCTCGTCGTCCCACACCAACTCGCCAGCCGTGCTCAGGACGAGGAAGCGGAAGATGAAAAGCACTGTCAGCCAGATCTTGCCCACCACAGTCGAGTGCTCCTGGACCTGGTGCAGCAGCTTCTCGAGGAAGCCCCAGTCGCCCATGGCTCCCGGGCCTCCGTCTGCAGGGAGAGAGAGGACACTGTCAACGTGGCATCCTTATCGGCTGTCCTAACAACAAGTGCAGAGAGGGTGGTCATGCCCATTTTACCTACAGAGAAACTGAGGCTCAAGGATGGGAAAGGACTGGCTTGCGGGCTCACACCCAGCAGAGTGGTCAGGGCTAAAAGCAGATCTTCGGATAATGGCTGCTAAGCTTTGGCAAGGTTACAGGTAGGGTCCCCGTCTAGTCACACATCTGTGTCCCTCTTGTTCCCAGTCAGAGTCTCAGGATGACCACAGCCCAAGGAGATCTGGATCAAGTTGAGGCTCCTGAGCCCATGGGAACAGAGGTTCCACAGTTGTGCCATGTCCCTCCTCCCTTTTGCCCACGATAGGCTGTCCCCAGACAGTGGGGGTGGTGGTGGGGTGGTGGTGGTGGTATCTTCAGCTTCTCAGGGGGCCCAAAGCCTCAGGTCCCTGCTCCCCTCCACATCATATCTCACCCAGCTGGCCTCACTCTAACCTCTGAGCTTTTGGGAGGGGTGGGTGGGAGGGTGTGAGGCGCCAAAGGCAGCAACCTGCACTAGCTTCACGTGTCAGCAATAGTGACCACCTGCAACTTAAGTACAGACACTTGACCCTGTCCCTTTTCACCATCCCTTCCGGCCAAAGCGGTTGCTGCCAAATTCTAGATTTTTAAAAGGACTAGTCACAGCAGGGTGAAGGCACAGGCCACTAAGTTCCCAGAACATCTGCCCGGGGGTCAGAGGAGGTAGGGGAAGGGGGAGGGGAGCAAAGCTGTTTAGAGCCAGGCTCTGGAACCAGACCTGGGTTCAAATCCTGACTCTCTCTCACTAACTGAGACCTGGGATAAGTGATGACCTCTTAGCACCCCAGTCTCCTCTCCTGTAAAATGGAAATAATAATATTCCTATCTCCTACGGTTATAAGGATACAACCAAAGAAGGTAGGAACCTCGCTTAGCACCAAGCCACTAGCAAACCTCAGCCCCTGGAGACTGGACCGTGTCCCCTCCCATCTTGTCGGCTGGCAGGTGGCGCCCCGTCCCACCAAGCCCAACTCACCGCCTGCCTGCCTGCCTGCCTGCCTGCCTGCCTGCCTGCCGGGCGGCCCAGGTGGCAGTGGGGACGCACGATGTCCGAGCGGCGCCGACTGAACGGCACCCCGCCGCCTTAAATAGCGCTAAGGGGCGGGGAGGTGGCAGGAAATGGATGGGAGGGCGGCGGGCGCTGGTCAGAGGGGGGCGGGGATGGGAGCTGAGGCTCCCCAGACCGCCTCTCAAGGAAGGGCCCGGGAGGTGGCCCTGGGAGCTGGGGGTACAGGGGACAGAGAAGCCCCCTGCCTTCCCCTCCTTCGCTCCCTGCCTGCTATTCCAGCCGGTAGACTCTCCCAACCTTAGTTTCTTCAGCTATGGAACAGCAGTTCTCCAAGGCCACGTTTTTTCAGGGCAGCTGGATTTGAAAGGATTACAGGAAGAACTTGCTGATCACGGCAACTGGGCTGAGGGGCTGTGAGGGATGGGCAGATGGGGATGAGGGTATGCGGGTCTCCAGAGAAAGGCCTTTCCTTGACCTGGGGGGGGTCTACTGCCCTTGGTGAGAAGAAAGAACCACGCTGTGCCCCACGCTGTGCCTGGACTTGGCAATCAAGGCTCATTAGGACATGGGGAATCACACAGAGAGAGAGGGGTTGTAATCCGCCCTCCCTAGAGTCTGGGGTGGAGGTGGGGGTCTCAACCCAGCTGGGATGCAGAAGTCTCAGACATCCGCACGCCTGGGTGGGCTACACAATCAGAGGTCACTCAGCAGCTCCCACCGACCACTTGAGACAGGCCATGGGGGACTCTCTCCACCTTTAGCTTGGATCTCATTCTCATGCTTCTAAATGGGGGGAGGGGGAGGAAGGCATCCAAAGGAATTAAGGGGGTGGGCAGAGCCCGCCGTTGTTCATTCAGGCATCACCCCTTCGATGAACATCAGTGAGAGTCACTGTGCGGCAGGCATTGTGTGTGGAGCTGGGGGCTGACCATAAACCAGCCACATGTGGTCTCTAGCCTCCAGCTCTCACTGGCTGGTGCAGGAGGCAGGAATCAAGCATTTTGGCCCTTGGGTAAGAGTAAAATTATAATGTGGAAAGTTCTCCTGAGAAGTACAGGTGACTCCCAGGAGACTGGATTAGGAGGGTTTCCTAGAGGACACTGCATTAGCCAGCCGGGCGGCAGCATGATATAGGCAGGAGGAATAGTGTGAGCAAAGGCCCCAGGACCTGGGCTGCGAGGCCTTGAGATCTTGGCCGCTGCCCCCAGGGTGCCGAGACTTCACTGCCTTGATGGGCGGGCACGGCAGAGCCCAGAAGTTGAGACTTTGCTGTTGACCCCTGTGTCCTTAGGCAAGTTGCTTAAACCCCTGTGCCTCAGTTTCTTCGTCTATAGAGTGAGATAGTAACAGTTCCTACTGTGTAGGGTTAATGGGAGATCCAGTCAAAGCACATAGCAGCATATTGGTACACAGGAAGTTTTTAAGTGAGTGGTGGCTAAGAACATTGAGACTTGGGCTGGCCTGGTGGTGTAGTGGTTAAGTTTGTGCGCTCTGCTTCGGCAGCCCAGGGTTCACAGGTTCTGATCCTGGGTGCAGACGTACGTACCAGTCATCAAGCCATGCTGTGGCAGTGTCCCACATACAAAATAGAGGAAGATGGGCACAGATGTTAGCTCATGGACAATCTTCCTCACCAAAAAAAAAAAAAAAAAAAAACCCCACAACAAAACAAAAAACAAAAACAAAAATAAAAACACTGAGACAAAACATTTATGACAAAAAGGGTCTGTGGGGGGTCTTGGTGGGAGCAGAAAGGGCTGAGGGGGAGGAAGCTCAGGGGCCTAGTGTGGGTGGAGGGATGGGGCAGTAAGGAAAGGGAGGGTAGCAGGTGGGGGCCAAGGCCTGGGGCTGGTGGCATAAGGTCCCTGTTTGTCCACAACAGGATTCAGTCCTTGGACTCCCAGTGCCCCCAGGCGGGGTCCCTGAGGGTCCTGCCTTCAGCCCTAGCGGGAGGACGTCTGGGGCAGTGAGTGTGGTAGGCTCGACTCAGACCTCAGAGCTTCAGGATCAGGCTGAGCCGGCTTCCCCTTCCAGGCCTGTCCCTCAAGGCCGGCTCAGCTTCCTGGATTTCTGAAGCTGACAACTGGGCCCCCTCAGTTCTGACCCTGAGGGCCTGAGATTGGAAGTCCCTAGGGACAGCTTCTCACCACACCCCCAGGCTCTCCCAAAGCCTTTCTGATCCCCTCTGCTGGGAAGAGGGGAGGAGCTGGTGCCGACGTCAAGGCTGCCGTCACCCTGCTCTCTTGCCTTCCTCAGGGCCTCCGGAGGCCAGCGTCTGAATGACCCGGCCCCTTCCCAGGAGAAGGAGAAGCCGGATCAGCCACATCCTGGCCATTCCACCTGGGACTCAGCCCCAGAGCCCCACACCTCCCTCCGTTCCCCTTGCCCTGACCCAGATTAGGCCACCCTCTCAGTGGCCTCCCAGCTGGTCTCCTGGCCTCCAGCCCCACCCCTCCAACCCAACCTCCACCCTTCCGCAGAAATAGGACCACAACACTACTCTGCCTAAACCCTTCCATGGCTCCCCATTGCCTCCTGGCCTCGGCCACTTTTCCAGCCTCATCCCTCTCCCCCTTCACTCCGTGATCCAGCCACACTTAATAACTGTGATTCCCTGTGCACTCGGCCTTTGTCATGCTGTCCCCTCGGCCTGGAGCACCCTCACCCTTCGAGGTGTTCAGGAGTTTACTCCATGTGGCCTTCTCCCGGAAGTTCCCTTGCTGCCTCCACTGGGTTAGGTGGGCCTTTGTGCTCTCAGCCCCTCAGGCTGCCCCTGGGCGTGTTGCTTTTCAGTTTTATTTTTAATTGTGGTGGGGAAAAACACATGACATAAAATTTACCATCTTAACCATTTTTAAGTGTAGCATTGAGTAGTGTTAAGTACATTCACATTGTTGTGCATCAGATCTCCAGAACTTTTTTATTTTGCAAAACTGACACTATAGCAATTAAGTAACTCCCATTTCCCCTCCCTGACCTCGGGTGCGTCATTTACTTGTCTTTTCCCCTCGCCCATTAGACTGTGATCCTCTCGAGGGCAGGCAGGTGGGTCTGGTTTCCATGTCCAGCGCCCAGCAGGGCACCAGGGCGGTGTATGAATTTACTATTTAGTGAGCACCCCCGGCACTGTGGGGCTGTCCTGGATGCTGGAGCTGAAGCAGGAACAACAGAAATCCCCGTCCTCGTGGATTTTACATTCCAGCTGGAGGGAGACAGATGGAACAAAAGATGGACCCTGTTGGGTGGTGATAAATGCTATGTGGGAAGTAGGAAGGGAGAACTGAGGGTGCAGGGGCTGGTAGTCTCAACTCTGACTAGAAGAGAAGAAGAGCATTTCTCACTAAGCAGTTGACATTTGCCACAAGTCCTGAAGGAAGGGAGGGAGCCTGGTGGCTCTCTGGGGGAAAGAGCATTCCAGACAGAGGGAGACAGTGCAAAGGCCCTGAGGGAGGAACTGTGCCTGCTGTTTCCTGCTTGGGGAATAGCAAGGAGGTCAGTGTGGCGGGAGTGAAGTGAGCAAGGAGAAGAGATGAATTCAGAGAGGGAAGGGAACAGATGGGGTAAGGGGTAGGGCTGGTCTTGTAGGCCCCTGAAGGCCTGTGTGAGATGCATTTGGAAGTTGTGGGCAGAGATGTGACATGGCCTGACTTAGGTTTTACAGGGTCACCCTGGCTCCTGTGTTGGGAATAGACTGTGGGGTGGGTGGCAGACCTACACGCCCCTCTGCCATGCAGGACTTGCTGCTCAGCTGTGCAGAGTCTGGTCAGCTTACAGCCTCCAGCGGTCAGGTCTGCTGCAGCCGTCCAGGTGGCCAAGCTCTGCTGGGGTGGCTCCAGGTGACGACTGAGCCAAGTGGTGGTCAAGGGCCTCGCCATTTCCACCCAATGGGACTCCTCTAATGGACAGTCTTTGTCTAAGGGACAGAGAGCTCACCGCAATGGTCTTGTCACTCAGCCCTCCTTCCTCTTCTTCCCATTCACCTGTTACTCCCCAGTGCACCCTGTGCGCTCTCAGCTCTTCCTCGGCGTCTGCTCCCCAGCGTGGGGGCAGCCAGCAGGGAGACAGACGCAGCAATCCAGGTGACAGGTGATGGGGGTGTATTAGTTAGCTCGGGCTGCTGTAACAGAATACTACAGATGGGCTGGCTCACACGGTAGACATTGATTTCTCACAGTTCTGGAGGCTGGAAGTCCAAGATCAGGGTGCCAGCCTGGTCAGGCTCTGAGTGGGGGCCCTCTTCCTGATTTACACAGGGCTGTTTTCTCATTGTGTCCTCACAAGGTGGGGAGAGAAAGATCTTCCCTCACGTTTTTTCTTATAAGGGCGCTAATCCCATGCATGAGGGCTCCACCCTCATGACCTAATCACCCCAAAAGGCCCCACCTCCTAATACCATCACATCAGGGGTTAGGATTTCCACATAGGAATCTGGGGGGACACAAACATTCAATCTATAAGAGGGGGCTTGGACCAGGGTGACGAGTACAAAATCTGCTGTTGACCTTGGGCTGCAGGGTGGCTGTTACATCACACAGGAGATGTGGACTTGAAGGCTGTGGATTTGACATCTAAATCTATCCTATGCATGATTGAAGGAAGCTTACAGTGAATCCTTGCACGATGGGGGAGGAGGCAGAGCCTGTGCTCTGAGAAGAGAGGGTTAAGGGACATGAGAGCCACCTTGTGGTGACAGTGATGCGCACTGGGGACTCTGGGTGGTGAACAGTGGCCTAACACATACAGGGTGAGAACGGTGAGCTGCACTGCTCAGAACAGCTCTGGGCCAAAGGTGGGACACAAAGGGCTGGAACATTCCCTCATTCATGGTCCTGACCCCCAGCCTGGAGAATTGGGGCCAGGATTAGACACCCAGTCCGTGCTGGGATAGCTGACGACATGCTCTGCTTGCCCTGACCTCTAAGCCACCCTGGACCAGGCAGCGGAACCACCCTGGAAGATGCAGGCACGCGTGGTAGCAAAGTAGATGGAGACCACCCCTCCCTGGGACCTTCACAACCATCTGGTCCAAGCTGGGCAGGGGTGCAATGTGCCTGGGCAGCAGGCAGGGGCTTTCCTAGGCGCGGCTGTGCCTGGATATTGTGGGACACATTAGCACTGTACCAATGTGTTACCCACAGCATCTCCTTTGATCTCTGTAACCATCCTGGGAGGAGGCACTGTCCTGAGTGTTGGGTGAATTTGTTCTCTTTGTCCCTCAGATTTCCTCTCCACAGTGCTCTGTGCCCTGGGAGGCTGCCCCCTACTGACTGCCTCAACAGGCTGCCTCGGCCTCTGGCTTCTGGTGGGGTTAGGTCACTGGGACCACTGGCAGGCAAGCAGGAGAGGGAGAGTGAAGTTGGGGTGTTCCTTTGGTCACTGTGGTCGGATGCATCCTTGCAGCTGCTGTGTGGCAACCCTGTCCACTGCTGCCCTGGTACCAGCCCCTGGGGACTGCAGCGCCCTTTGTGGGTGTCCTTAGTCATGCCCATATCTTTTCAAACAGTCCCTTGAGGAAACTCTTTAAAGTTACTCGGTTCGAGTGTGCCATCTGTTTCCTGCCAGGATCCTGGTTGATATAGTTCCCGTTGTACTGATGACAGGGCTGAGGTTCTGAAAGCTTGCCCACGGTGCAGTGTGGTGGAGCTGTCATGAAGTGGTTAAGCTGTGATTCAGACCTGGGGGGTGGTGTCAGCCCAGCCCTGGGCCCTTTAAACGTGGCTGGCTTATTCACCCTGCTAATGGCCGCAAGAGAAAGCAAAGGTGAGTTTGAGCAAAGTCACAACCTGTTCTGACTCCACAGTGACCCGACCTCTCCCTGCCTGCACTGGCTCTTGGCTCTCTGCCTCCTGCATTCTGGCTCCTGGCCTTAGCATGGACAGTCATTAAATGTTCCTCTGGGTCAGGAGAGCCTTGCACCTCCTTTTGTTTTTCATTCCAGTCTGGCTTGGATGTTTGTGTCCCCGAAATTTCAGGTCACCGCACGGTGCCAGGAGTGGGGCTGTGAGCCAGGGGTTGGTTAGTCTTCTAACCAACAGAAGTTAGTGATTCTGTCCCCCCAGGCTCTGAGCGCTTTGGGCTCAGCTCCTGCTCCCCTACGTGGTCCCAGCCTCCTGCCAGGGGCCTGGTGTGGAGAAGAGGCTCAGGGAAAGTGGAAGGAACTGAATAAGGCTCAGGCGAGGCTGGGACTGCGTGCCTTTACACGAGACGCTGGCCTGTGACGAGCACACGAGGAATGAGAGTATGAATAACGGGTTTTGTGTACACAGGGTGGGGACGCAGGTTGTAGATGACTAGGTTACAAAGGAGGAGGGAGTGTGGTTTGTCTACAATGTGAGGATAGTGTGTGTGCGCGCACAGGGCAGGGTCTCCCCGTAAACAGCTGGGAGTGCTGTTGTAGCGGGAACACAGCGCCCTCTTGTGACCTCATCTAGAATCACAACCTTATCTAGACTCCAGATCTAGAATCTCAACCTATCCGTAGGGTCCACCTCCTGCCTCCACTTCCAAGCCCGCCCCAGCTCCCACCTTGGTCAACCCCAGCCCCCACCTAATTCAGGTCCAGCCTAAGTCACAGCCCCCACCCTCGCTTCACCCTCAGCTATGGAGCTCTTTCACCTCCTGAGGGCTACCCTCCCTGCCCTCAGGGTCTTGCGGGTGGCAGTGTGGGAGGACAGAGGACGGTCAACCTGTGAAAACACAGTCCCCTTCCCTGGACCCCCGTCTCTCCATCCTTCGGCCAAGGGGACTGCTGGAACCGTCTCCCGCGGTCCTCCATCCTTCCCTTCTGAGCTGCTCTCACACACCCTATCAGCACATCCACCCCGAGTCCCTGGGAGCTGGCACCCCAGCACATTTGGGGGAAGAAGATGGAAGCAACGCTGCCTGAGGCTGGGGGAGTAGGTCTTGGGGGTGGGGGGGCCTTCCCCTGAGGGCAGTGGTGACCCACAAGATCCCCGGGTGTCCTGAGCAGGGGCTGGTGTCACCAGAGCCTCCTTCTCCTCTTCCCAAGCTCGCTCTCAGGCTCCAGACCTCCCTCCCACTGCTGGGAGAGTACTTCCTCCCCACCCGAGGACTCCTGAGTGAACGAAGATTTCCTTGGGTCTGGTGCCCCCAGCCCAGGGCAAGCATCTCTCTTTTTGTGGCCTCCAGGCTTCCACACCTGATGTTTTTTTTCTGCTAGGAAGCACTTCTCACCTCAGTTGAACATTATTTCCTAAGGGAAGCCTTGCCTGTTACCCCCTCCCGGGTTCGGGCGAAGCCCTGCTATGAGCCCCCTAAGGGTCCCCCTGCATGCGGAAGTTAATTTGTTTGTTTCAATGTCTGTCTCACCCGCTGGCTGGCGCTGGGCCTGTGGTGTGCCCTATACCCAGATAGACAGCACAGTGCCCAGCGCTCAAAAAATATCTGCCAAAATGAAACTGGATAGTTTAGTGAATTTAAAGTGGTGGCGCCCAGTACCTCTAGGACCCTCCACCAGCATGATACCGCCCCGCCTGTCTCCACTGGCAGCCCAGTCTTGCTCCCCAGCCCGTGGTCAGCTGGGGGTCAGGCTGGGTGCTGAAGCACACGGCTTGTCACTGCCAGGGTCCAGGCCCAGCTCCCCAGCCTCCACCAGCAGCTTGTGGTGGCAGTGGCAGGTGGAGGCCTGGCTGGTGGAGGACGCAGGGCTGTGGCCCCCTGGGGGCCTGTTCTTGCTCATGCCTCGCAGGATCCTGTGGAAGATGAGGTAGCAAATCTCGCAGATGGTGAGCACGATGCAGACGGCAGAGGCGCCCACCATGAAGTAGGTGAAGACCTTCTTCTCAGTGGGCCGGGCGATGTAGCAGTCCACAGTATTGGGGCAGGGGGCCACGTTGGTGCACTGCACCAGGCGTGGCATGCCGAAGCCGTACCAGAGAGTGTGCAGCAGGTAGAGGAAGAGGAATTCGATGATGAGCTTGAAGATCAGGCTGAACAGGTAGGTCCACCACAGGCCGCCGTGCTTCTTGCCTGCATTGTCGTACAGCTTGGCGCACTGGTCACCGTGTTTCAGGCGGTGCTTCCTCTCGCGCTCCTCGCGGTAGGCCACATGCAGGATGACCAGCAGTGAGGGACATGTGACGAAGATGAGCTGCAGGGCCCAGAGGCGGATGTTGGAGATGGGGAAGAAGTGGTCGTAGCAGACGTTGGTGCAGCCCGGCTGCTTGGTGTTGCAGTCAAAGTCCTTCTGCTCGTCCCCCCACACGCGCTCTGCGGCCACCACGTACACTAGCACACGGAAGACGAACACCACCGACAGCCAGATGCGCCCGAATGCTGTGGAGTACTTGTTCACACCACTCAGTAGGGCCTGAAATGTCTTCCAGTCCATGGTGCCTGGTGGGGGGGCCGGGCGCCGTGCCCACCTGACACAACAATAGGAAAAACCAGGTTATTGAATCGGTCACATTTACTGAGGATTTACTATGTACCAGGCATTGTTCTGAGTTCTTTATGTGGATGGATTTGTTTGATCATCACAACAGTTTTACCAGCTCAGAACTATTCTTCTTCCTAAGCTACCAATAGGAAACTGAAGCACAGAGAGGTTAAGTAACCTGCCCAAAGTCACAGAGCTAGTATGCTGGAGGGAAGGGACTGTGCATTTGCTGATAATAACAATGAGCGTTTATTGAGCATTTCCTATGAGCCAGGCACGGAGCTGAAGACTTTATGTGCAGGATCTCATTTAATCCTTATAACAGGCCCAGGAGGCAGACACTATTATGTTTCTCATTTACAGATGCAGAAACTGATAATCAAATGAGATAATGGTTGCCATGGAGTACACACTAAGTGCTCAATAAATGGCTGCCGCTCTCTGGGAAATTTAGAGGTCAAGGCACTCATTTAAAACTAGAGTTGCATTTGAGGCCAGGCTGTCAGGGCCAGGCCTGTGCTCTCTTCTACCTCCTCTCCTCTTCTCTGCTGGATGCCTGCCCCAGCAGGTTCTTGCGTTGATGCCTCGTTGATCCTGTGAGGTTGGGTCCATGAGCCCCATTCTATAGAGAGGAAAATGAGGCCAGGAGAGGAGAAATGACCTCCCCCAGGTCTCACGGCCAGCGGGTGGTGAAGCCGGGAGACCAATTCAGATTGGGGGTGTCTGGCAGGGTAATGGTCTGGCTCCTGGGGACACCAGATCCAGGGAAAATCTAGGGACAACTCCCCCCTCCCTGTGCCAGGGCCTGGGGGGAGCCCCAGCCACCCCAGCCATGCTGGGTGCCAGGGCTTTTTGGTGGGGAGACAGGCTTTGCTTAGGCTCTGGACTCCCGCATCTTCCTGCCCGTCTCGGAGTGACTCAGAGGGTGTGGACGGGTGGGTCTGCCTGAGTGTACCTAGTGCCGGCACACTGCCCTGGGTGTGGGAGCCTGCACCTCTCCACGTGCATGTGTGGGCCTGCGGGCACATGTGGGTGCTCCTGGAGCTGGGGTTGTGACTCGGAGCATGCAGGAGCCTGCGGGGCCACCCCCTGCACCACTGCTTCTCACCCCTCCACTGCCACCACCCTGGTCCAAGCCCCCGTCGCTGCTGCCTGTACTATTGCCACGGCCTCCTCAGTGGCCTTTCCCCGCCAGGTCCTGCACCTCGAGAGTCCATTACATCGGATCATGTCACTCCCTTGTTTAAAACTCTACTCACTTCTCATTACGCTTAGACTTAAACCAGATGAATGAAATTAAACCAGCTTAAACTAGATTCTTCCTTCTCACCCTCCTCTCTTACACTCTCACCCTACTGCTCTCTGCTCCAGCCACCCTGGGGGCCTCCGGTGCTTTCTAAGTATTCCTGTTGCCTGGAATGCTCTTCCTCCAGAACCTCCCATGTCTGGATCCTTCTCACCATTCAGGCTTCTGCTCAAATATCTCTCAGGTCTCCCCAGATAAACCGGAATCTGGGAGCCCCTGACCTCTCAGTCACTCTGCTCCTGTCCCCTTTATTTCCTTTATAGAATTTAATCACCATTTGAAATTAAAGTATCCGTTTATTTTTTTGTTCTTATTTATCGTCACTAGAATGTCAACTCTGTCGTGCTTACTGCTTTATAGTCGTGTCTAGTGCTTGGCACACAGGAGGTACTCAATAAATGTTGAACGAACAAATAAATGAATGCGGAATCCAAGAGGCAGCTTGGAGGGAGGGGCTCTGAGGTGCCCGCAGGAGACCCAGGGGGCCGTCTGGACCAGCCTGCTTGGGGGAAAGACTCCCCGGCTCTGGAGAGAGGGAGAAGGTTTTTCAGCATCTCAGCTCTCCTGACGCCTCTTCTCTAGGAATCTAGGACAGGCTGGGGTGACAGAGGAAGACCCCGTCCCTGGAGACCCTCCTCTTCTCCCAGACTCGGCTCCTGCTAAGACCTGGCCTTGGGGAGCCGTAGTGAATGTGCAGTGAGGGTGGAGTGGCATCTGGATTCACACCGCGGCTATGCACTTAGTAGCTGGGTGAATACCAAAAGTCCCCTCCTCTCCTTGACTTCTTTTCTTTATTTATAAAGGGAAATAATTCCTACTTTCTTGAGCTGTTGTAAGAATCTTAAGAGGCCATTCCCTCCCCAGCCGGCCACTCACCTGGTGAGGGTTCAAGAACACTGGAGGGGAGATTGGAGCCCTGCCCACTAGCCCCGAGGAGGAGGGGAGGGACCCTAAAGTGTGCTTCCACGTCCCACGGCAGCCCACCTGGGTGCAGCCCCTCTTGGGCCCCCGCCTTCCACCTTGCAGTCCTGTCGGCTCAGGCCTGTGTGACACACCCCTGGGACGCGACTCACCGGCAAAGAATTCCCTGCAAGACCAGCCCGGGACTGGTGGAGCCGGTTCTGGGTCCCCCTGGAGTCTCCCAGCACCAGCTCCCAGCCATCCGCTTTTTTTAGCCCCGGGACCACGCCGCGCCCAGCTTTCACCCCCACTTCCAAATGCACCTCCTGGCCCCGCAGGACAGAAGTCCTCTTCCTCCTTTCCGTGTCCCCCCGCCGCCACTTAGTTTCCCTGCATTCCAGGCAGCTCCGGAGCTTGCAGACGTGGGGAGGGGGGTAGGGGTCCGGGAAGCTTCCAGTAGTTGGAGCTCCCACCCTGCCCAGAATCGAGGGGCGAGAGGCAGTGGTGGGGTTGGTGGCGGAGGTCCCTCCACCCTCTCCCTTCCCCGCGCCACCCATCCTCAGCCTGGAGGGGCAGGCGGGATCAAGCACCGGCTCCGCCGCCGTGGGTCGCCCGGGAGCGCTCAGCGTCCGGGGAGCCCACCCCGCCCTCGCCCTTGTCCCTGCCCCTGTCCCCGTCCCCGCCCGGCGCTTACCTGCAGCGGCGCGGCCAGCGCGGGGCCGGGACCCCGCGTCCCCGAGGCCCGCGGCGGTGGCGAGTGAGGCGGGAGCGGAGCTCCGCGGTGGCGGCGAGGCGCGGGGCGGACGGCGCTCCCCGGGGGCGGTGCGGAGGAGGGTCGGGGGAGGAGCTCGAGACCCCGCCCGGCGGCCGAGGGTCGGCTTCTAGGCCCCACGCAGCCACGGGTTCCCGGGGCCGCTGGTGGAGGGGCTCGTCGCTCGTCTCAGCCTCCGAGTCTTCAGGTGTGAAATGAGGGCATCGGTGGCCATGGGCAGGGCTGTGGCAAAGTCTCCAATGAGATTAGGGGCGTGAAGGGCTCTAAACTGTTAAGTGCCGTCGCCGAGGGCCGGACTGCAATCATGAAACTGCCTACGCTCGTTACCACGGAGCCCGCGCCCGCGCCTTGCCCATCCGGTCCCCGCCTGCAGCCCGGCCTGGACCCCGCAGAGGGGCGCTCCGGGGGGTCTGCCCTTCCGCACGAAGGGCCGTCGATGGCGGTGCCATCGGCTCCGGCATGGGCTCGGGCACTGCATGCGTCCTCCAAGGAGGCGTGTGCCCTTTGGAGAATCTTGTGTCCACAGAGGGAAGGGGCACGTTGAAACTTGTCATTAGAAAGGAGATGGAGGGAATCCTTTGTCCGCGGGTCAGGGCAGGATGCGGGGAGGTGGTGGCCTCGTGTTACTACAAGGTGCAGATCCCGGGGGAGGGATTTGAGGGAGGGTGTTGCGAGGGTGGGGGAGGTGGGGGGGGGACCCCTAGAACCCCTGCGAGGGGAGGTGGGCCTGCGGCTGGGCCCGGTTCTGGGGACAAGGACGAGTGCGCCATGACTAGGAACCTCATGAGAGCCCCTGGTGCTCCAGCCTTGTCGGGAAACCCCAGGGTTTCCCATCTCCCTGGGAGTGCCAGGATCTTAGTCACCACAGGGCCTGAGCCCGGGCTGTCTGGACGGAGACGATGTGCTCACACAAGGGTGACTATACATTGCATTTTCCCAGGACTGTGCCAGTTTACCCCTGGGGCCCTGATATAATGAACAGCACCCCCTTTTACTCTCAAAAGTGGCCCCAAGCTTGGGAAGATCAAGTCACCCTGTCACCCTACCTGCTATTCGTGGTAGAGAGCTGACACTGCTTTGGGAGCTTGGGGACGTCTTTGTGCCAGAGACTGTTCCACGGGCTTTATTTCATCTCACAGCCCAGATGAGGAAGGTATGACCCTTCCTGCTTTTATGAATGAGGAAACTGAGGCACAGAGAGATTACGTGACTTGCCCAGGGTCACACAGATAATAAGTAGCAGGGCCAGCTCTGGAGGCCTCAGCCATGTTGACTTTCTGGATGGGGCAAAGCCAGAGGGCAGATGTTGTCTTATACTTGCTGGGTCATGGCCCTTGAAAATCGTTGCTGAGACTCAACAGCACTGGGGTTGTCCGGGTGCTTCTGTGCATGTGTTGACGTGTGAGTATGACAGTGTCTTGTGTATGGGGGGGGGTCCACGAGTCTGCCACCTGCTCCCTACCACCTGGCGCTCTGCTACATTTCAGAGCAACACCCGCTCCTTGCTTCCTCACCTCCTAGTCACTCTTCCACCCATTTGAACAATGTTTCTGTTCCTCCCATATCACTAAAGATGGCCCTGTCAAGGTCACTACCGGTCTTCCTGACGCTCAATCCAACAGTCGAGTCTCTGTCCCCATCCTCCTGCCCCTTCAGAAGCACCTGACACAGCTGACCACTCCGTCTTTCTCAAAACACTTTCTTCCTTTGGCTTCCTTGACACCGCACTCCTAGGTTCTTTGTATCTGGGACGCCGCACGTCATCATCTCTGGTGTGGGCGTGTCCCAGGGCTCAGCCTCTTCCCTCCTGGGTGAGGTCATCCTGTCCTGGGCCTTCCAAGACCATCTGTTCACGGATGTGTCCGCATATCTGGTGCCGATCCTGACTTCTTGCTGAACACCACCAGGTTTCAGTGACTTTCTGTTCCTTCCTGAGATCAACTGCTTCTTCGACTATGTAGATATTCTTCTTTCTGCGTGTACCCTATGGAGTGTGCTATGCACACGGTTCTGCGCTTTGCTCTTTTCATTTAACAAAACATAGGACATTTTCCTCTATCAGTAGATATAGAGCCATCTCATGTTTTTAAAGCCAGATGTATGTATTCCATTTTCCCCAAGTAGTAGATGTAGAGTTTGTTTTAAAAAACAACCCCAGCTGAATAGTATACATACTATAATATATTTAGTCAGTTCCATATTGATAAGAATTAAGGCTGTTTCCAATCTTGTATTTTTTTTCCCTATTAAAAGCATCATTGCAATGAATATCCTTGGACACGTTTTATGTTATGTCTATAGGATATATTCTTTTTTCTTTTTTTAAAGATTGGCTCTGAGGTAACATCTGTTGCCAATCTTCCTTTTTTTTCCTTCTTTTTCTTCTTCTCCTCAAAGTGCCCCAGTACATAGCAGTGTATTTTAGTTGTAAGTCCTTCTAGTTCTGTTATGTGGGACGCCACCTCAGCATGGCTAGACGAGTGGTGCTAGGTCTTTGCCCAGGATCCAAACCGGGGAACCTTGGGCTACCAAAGTGGAGTGCATGAACTTAACCACATGGCCATGGGGCCAGGCCCAGGATATAGTCTTAGAGGTGGAATTTTTGGGTTAAGATTGTATACTCATTTAAAATTTTGATAGATGTTCCCA
Organism: Equus asinus; assembly: GCF_041296235.1. Classification (NCBI taxonomy): domain Eukaryota; kingdom Metazoa; phylum Chordata; class Mammalia; order Perissodactyla; family Equidae; genus Equus; species Equus asinus. Next base: position 87,544,677 of record NC_091794.1, read on the forward strand.
AATTCCCTCCATAGATGTGTTAGTTTACACTACCATGAGACATGAGAATGCTTGTTTCCCCATATACTCACCAATATAGAGAGTTATCAAACTGTATGATCTTTGCCAGTGGTATCTCATTAAACTTTTATTTTGCATTTCTCTTATTATGAGTGAGATTGAGCATCTTTTCGTATATGTAAGGGCCACTTGTATTTCTTTTTCTGTGGACTGTCCTTTGTTTTTGCTCATTTTTCTATTGGATGGTTGCCTTTATTTATTTATTTATTTATTTATTTATTGAGTTATTGATAGGTTACAATCTTGTGAAATTTCAGTTGTACATTAATGTTTGTCAGTCATGTTGTAGGTGCACCACTTCACCCTTTGTGCCCACCCCCTACCCCACCTTTCCCCTGGTATCCACTAAACTGTTCTTAGTCCATAATTTTAAATTCCTCATATGAGTGGAGTCATACACAGATTATCTTTCTCTCGCTGGCTTATTTCACTTAACATAATTCCCTCAAGGTCCATCCATGTTATTGCAAATGGAATGATTTTGTTCTGTTTTGCAGCTGAGTAGTATTCCATTGTATATATGTACCACATCTTCTTTATCCATTCATCTGTTGATGGGCACTTAGGTTGCTTCCACGTCTTGGCTATTGTAAACAGTGCTGCAATAAACATTGGGGTGCATAGGACTTTTGGGATTGCTGACTTCAAGCTCTTTGGATAAATACCCAGTAGTGGGATGGCTGGATCGTATGGTAGTTCTATTTTTAATTTTTTGAGGAATCTCCATACTGTTTTCCATAGTGGCTGCACCAGTTTGCATTCCCACCAGCAGTGTATGAGGGTTCCTTTTTCTCCGCAACCTCTCCAACATTTGTTGCTATTAGTTTTAGATATTTTTGTCATTCTAACGGGTGTAAGGTGATATCTTAGTGTAGTTTTGATTTGCATTTCCCTGATGATCAGCGATGATGAGCTATTATTTATTTCTTAGGAGCTCTTTATGTATTAAAGAAATAAGCCCTCTATGATACAAATAGAAAAGATTCCCCCACACGCCAAATGACATTTGTATTTTGACTTTGTACATGGGTTTTTTGCCATGTAGAATTAAACATTTTTTAGGTAGTCAAGTGTATCAATCTTATCTTTTATGGTGTCTTGGTTTGGTCATAATTAGAAACGACTTCCCTATTTTGAGAATTGAAAAAAATTTGTCTCCCATGGTTTTTTCTAGCTAAAGTAGTGCCTTAATGATGTAAATCAGATCATGTCACTCCCTATTAAAACCCTGCGTGACTTGTCATTACCTTTATACCAACACCCACTTTCCTGACATTGGCCTACAAAGCCCCAAATGACCTAGTCCTGCCTTACCTCCTATCACATGTCCCCTTGATCACACTGTCCAGTCACACTGGCCTTCATTCTGCTCTACAAACAAGCCATGATCTGTCCAGCCTCCTGGCCTTTGTATTTGCTGTTCCCTCTGCATGGACTGCTCTTCACCTGGCAGGTCCCTCCTCCTTATTCAGGTCTCACCTTCTTACAGAGAAGCTCTCTGCTCACCCCATCTGAAGTTTCCTCACCCCCTTCCTCAGCGGTTACTCTTTGGAACATTCTCTGAAATTATCTCCAGGAGAGCAGAGAGCTCGCCAGTGGTGCTCCTGCTGTATCTCCAGGTCATGGAATGGAGCAGATGCCTGGTCACTATTTGTAAAGTAAATGTTGGGTGCCCCTAAGGTTGTGTGTGAGAACTGTCTGTTTGTATGTGAGGCTGGGTAGTGGTGTGTTGCGGGGGCAGTGCGGGGAGTGTGTGTGTGTGTGTGTGTGTTGTGAGTGTGTGTGATTGCAGAGGTGGCTGGGAGGGTTTTGTGAGGTTGTGTGCGTGTGTGGTTGTGTGTGAGGTGGTGGCGCGTGGTGGTGTCTGTGTGAGGTTCGATTAGTCTACTCTGATGACCAGACGATTTTCTTGCCTAGCTCCAATCATTCTGACCCCGACAGATACTGCCCCCTCACTCCTAATATCTGGCAGTGCCCCCAACCGCTGGCCTTTGCTTTTTCTGGAATGGGCTGGAAGAGTCTCCATTCCAGAAGGAGGCTCTGAGGACGTCAGGGCCCTGCTCTCCCAGCACAAAGTTCTGCTCCCCGAGCAGGGGAATGTGTGGGAGGCCATCTAGGCCATTCCCCTGCCTCAGGGCGAGGCTGTGTTGTCTCAGGGCTTGGCAGCTGCCCAGGCAACCCCCTCTCCCCTCAGGGCCTACACCTGGTCTGGCGGGGACGGACCCTAAGTCTGCCATGTATAGTGTTCCAGCCCAGGCCTTGGCCCAGTCTGCTCTGGCTCCCAGGCTGCCCCCTCTGTCTGAAACTCTGCTCAGGCCTCAGGCAGGGGCTTCCCGGAAAGGGGTGGGGCCTTCCCTATCCATCTGGGATTGTCCTCGTGTTTGTGCGTGTGGCAGGGCCCTGGGCCCTCTCCTGGGCCCGAAGGCCCTCTCGTCCCTTGAGCAGACAGGTGGGGCAGGCAGAACCGTGGGAAAGCCGGTCAGGGGGAAGGATGGGAGCTTTCCAGCCCTGCTCCAGCGTGTCTGCGGCTGTGGGTCGGGAGGGAGAGATGTCCCAGGACCCAGGCTAGAATGTTGCTTTCCTTCCAAGACGCCCACAATGACTTGGAACCTCTGCCCGCACAACTTCATCCTCAATGGAGGTAAAACACGACGAGTTGCTGTCAAGATTCAACCATCCACACGTGTACTGGACCCCACTTCTTCTCGCCCAGCCCAGGCCCTCACTCCGCCTCCTCTCTGTCTCCTCTGTCATCACTTTTTGCTCTTTACTGGATCTTGCCCATTACAGTAAACGTGCTGGTATTTCTCCATCTTAACAAACAAACTAACCTCCCTTGACTCCACTTCTTCCAGCATCTGCCTCATTTCTTTCCATGCCTTGATAGTAAAACTCCTCAAAAGAGCCACCTTGATTCATTCTCTCATTTTTTCTCTCTCTACCCTCTCTTGAATCACTGTACTCAGACTTGTGCTCCCCACACTGCACCCGACCACTCTTGCCCAGGTTCCCAGAGCTGACCTTCAACCCTCATCTTTCCCTGTACTCCCAGGACATTCGGCTGCCAGGGCGTCAGCCTCTCCTGATGTTTCTCCTTCCTTTCTGGCTTCTCTTTCTCAGTCTCCCTCGCTGGTTCCTCCAGATCTCCTGACTTCTAAATCCTGAGGTGCCCTGGGGCTCAGTCCTGGGCTCCTTCTCTTCTCTGTCCTCAGTCACTCTCTTGGTAACATCATCCAGTCTCAGGATTTAAAATATCAAAATTGGCTGACAGCTCCCAGATACTTCTCTCCAGCCCGGACTGTTCCCCTGAATCCAGACCCATAAATGCCGCTGCTTCTTGACCCCTCCCTGTGGATGTCTGGTAGCTGTCACAAACTGATCACATCCCAAATTACTTATTAATAAGTGATGCTAACTTAGGATTGCCAGATTTAGGAACAAAGCCAAACAAAAACAAAAACAAACCCCGCAAACCAGCTGCTCAGTTAAATTGGAATTTCAGATAGTGCATGGGACACACTTATACTAAAAAAAAGTTATTGGTCGTTTATGTGCAACTCAAATTTAACTGAGTGTCCTGTACTCTCTCTGGCAACCTACTCCTTATGTTCCTCTCCAGTCTTCTCTTCCCATTCTTCAAGTAAATGGCGGTTTTACTCATCTACTTGTTCAGGCCCCAAACCTTTAAAGTCATTTTTAATTCTCTTTCCTCATACCCCACATTTGATGTCAGTGAATCATTTTGGCGATACTTTGAAAATATTTTCGGAATCTAGCCACTGCTCGCAGACTCTGTTAATATTATCCTGTAACATTGAATCCATGGGTCATTTCTTTCCTGCATTTTGGCAGTAGCCTTATAACTGGGCTCCTCGCTTTATCCCTTGTCCCCAACCATCTGTTGCTAACACAGCCACCAAGAGGATCACGCTCCCTTTTGCTCAAAACGCTCCACTGGCTTCCTGCTCACTCAGAGTGACAGCCAAAGGCATCAGGATGGCCTGTAAGACCCTGTGTCAGCTGGTCCTCCTCTGGGTCATCTGAACGCGCTGGCCTCATTTTCCTGCCTTGGTGGCTTCCTTGCCATCCTGGGTGCACATGGGGTCTTCCTCAGCCTCAGCACCTGTGTACTTGCCCTTCTTTCTCTCTGGCACACTTTTGCCCCGGATCTCTGCCTGGCTTGCTCCCTCACTTTCCCCGGCCTCCCACCTACAGCTGCCATTCCCCTCCCAACACTCCCTACTCCACTTCTTGCTATATTTTTCTCCTTAGCACTGTAGTCGTGTGACATATTTTATGTTTTGCTTATTCTTCTTGTTAATTGTCTCCCCCATCACTAGACTCTGTGAGGACAGCCATTTTGGTCTGTTCTGTCCACTGCTTTATTCCCAGTGCCTAAAACAGTGCCCGGCACGTCATAGACAAAAGTACTTACCGAGTGAGCAAATGAAACGCATCGAGCGCAATAAGCTCCTGTCCCAGGCTGGCACACAGCAGCTGTTTAATCAGTTCCCTTCCGGCTTAGCATTCCCCACTCCTACCCTCCAGAAATCCCTCCCTGACCACCTGCCTTCCTCCAGGAAGCCTTTACTGACCGAACCTCATCTGTTTCCCCTCCTTCCTGCCACCAGGACCAAACCCATGGTCCTCAAGGGTCAGGCGGGCTGTCTGTCTAGCTGAGTCTGTTTGTCCTCATCTGGCCTCTGCTCTCCTTCTGGCTGGGAGGAGGCTTTTGGCTTGGGCTGTCCTTTGAGCTGCAAGGGTGTTGGCCTTCAAGGTGGCTGGGAAAGCCAGCCTGGGGTGAGGCACATGCAATATGTCTCATATCAGCTTGCCACCTGCAGTGTGGGAGCTTCTGGAGCCTTGAGCTCAGGTCGAGGAGGTGCTGGGCACTGGGCACATGGGAATAGAGCCTAGACTGGGATTGGGCTGCAAGGCTATGGTTCCTACACTCACTGTTCCTACAAATTGGGGACCTGAGTGAATGGTTTGCCACTAGCTGAGCTGGGAAACACAAGAGGAGGAGCAGGTTGGGAGAGGCAGAAGAAAATGATGGGGACAATGTGCCTGGAGTTTACTAAATGATATATGTGTTTGTAAATGAGATTCCAATGCAACCATTTTGACAAGGCCATTGGGACATTCTGACATGGCTTGTAAAACCTTTTCTTATTATGATGCAAGTGCACAACAGACAATTTCGTCCCATCCCACACTCCATCCCTGAGCCTCACCTAATGCCCAATACTGAGCCCGTCGCAGAGCCTCAGAGGTGGAGGGTGGCTCAGAACCAGGTGTTTCATGCAGATTATCCTCTGTGTCCAAATGCCCTGTTGGGGTGGTCTGAGTTCCCTGTGGGACACATGTGTGTCGGTGTCCAGAGGCAGCTGGCTGTATGGGACTGGGCCTCGGGAAAGAGGACAATGGGAACCCTTGTGCTTTGCTGGTATGAATGCAAAATGGTGCAGCCACTGTGGAAAACAGTTTGGTGATTCCTCCAAAAGTTAAGGTAGAATTATCATATGACCCAGCAAGTCCATGCCTAGGTATAGACTGGACAGATCTGAAAACGGAGACTCAGACCAATAGTTGTATGTGAATGTGCATAGAAGCGCTATTCACAAGAGCCGAGACAAAAGTTTGGAAACAACCCAAATGTCCATAAAAGGAAGAATGGATAAATAAAATGTAGTATATTCATACAATAGAATATTACTCAGCCATAAAAAGGAGTCAAGTTCTGATGAACGCTACAATATAGATGAATCTTGAAAACATTATGCTAAGTGAAATAAGCCAGACACAAAAGGACAAATATTGCATTATTCCACTTATATGAAATATCTAGAATAGGTAAATTCATAGAGACAGTAAGTAGAGGTTACCAGAGGTTGGATGGAGGGGCGAGTTGGGGTTATTTTTTAATGGGTACAGAGTTTTTGTTAGAGGTGATGAAAAAGTTCTGGAAATAGTGATGATGGTTGTGCAACCTTGTGAATGTAATTGACGCTACTGAACTGTACATTTTAAAATGGTTACATTGGTAATTTCATGTTATGTACATTTTATTACAATAAAAAAATTAAGAAAAAAGATAAAAGGGATGGAAATACGGATTTGGGAGTGAACAGTGTCCAGATAGTAACGAAGGCCATGGAAGAGGACAAACTCACCCAGGGAAGGTGTGGGGACCGAGGAGAGTGGACGGCCTGTGACAGAGCCCTGAGGACCTCCCCAGTGCACGAGGGGTGGCTGTAGGAGATCCGGGCGGGGTTGTTGGAGTGGCAGAAAAACTGGAAGGTTGATTTCAAGAAGCCCGGGTGCGTTAGTCAGCCCTCTTGATTGCAAGTGACAGAAATCCAGCTTGAGTTAGTTTGGGCACAAAGGGGAATTGACTGGTTTGTAGAAACATGGGAAGGGAGAGGGGACCTTAGGGCCCCAGAAGTACCTGGCTGGAGTCAGGTCTGGATGCATCTAGGACCTCCCTCCTGCTTGCCTCACCTCTGCTCCTCTCTGACCCTTTGCTTCCTTCTCTCCATGGACTGATGGGCTTTCGCACAAGGCTTTTACTCATGGTTAGCATGAGTGAGCCCAGCAGCTCATAAGGTGTCCGTGGCTCAGGCAAGAGGCTCAAGAAGGAAGGCCATCCACCCTGTTAAATGGCTCATGGCGCCAGACAAGGACTGGTTAGCATTCACCGGGCTTAGTGACAAAGGAATCGTAGGTGTGCTTGGCAAGGCCAGGTGTTTGAGTTGGGTAGTGGGGCAGCGACTGGATCACAGCTGGTGGAGGGAGTGGGAGGCTGGGAAGTCGAGACAGTGAGACCTCTGTTTCAGGAGGCACAGTTGTGAAAGCCAAGAGAGAGATAAGGAGGCAGCTGCAGGAGTCCTGGGTTCAAGGGAGGGTTTTGTTTTTGCTGTTTGGATGGGAGAGATGTGAGCAAGCTTAAATGCTGAGACAGCCAGGAGGGAGGTGCAGGGTGAAGAAGCAGGAGAGAGTAGGAGGTGGGGAGAGAGGGGATCCTGAGCACAGGTGGGAGAGGAGCGCATTCACAGAAGTGAGTCAGGAGTGCTCACCCCTTGCACTGTGTGGGGGAAGGAGGGAGGACTGGTGTGGATACGTTGGTCTGTAGGTCTGGAGGCAATCAATAGGAGAGCATTCTTCTCAGATAGCATCTCCTTTCTCTGAGAGGTAGGATGAAAACAAGGTGGAACTGGCTAGGAGGTTCGAGGAGAGGTTAAGAAGGCTTCCACCTTGAACAACAGCAGAGAGACCAAAGCAGGGAAGAATGAGGATTGTCAGGCTGGGCTGGAGAACATGAATTTGTGGTGGCCTCACTCTGTTTGGTTCTTTGATTTACTCTGGCAGAGCCTAGCCCTGGTGCAGAGACGGGAAAGCACAGTTGGAATGATCTGGGCCTGGAGTATTGCTAAGCAGGAGGGGCAGAGGGACAATGGGAATGTTAGTAGGACAGCAATACATTCAAGTCATTATCTCAATAGGTATTGATTACTGGGGCCGGCCCGGTGGCGCAGCAGTTAAGTTCGCATGTTCTGCTTTGGCGGCCAGGGGTTCGCCAGTTCCGATCCTGGGTGTGGACATAGCACTGCTTGGCAAGCCATGTTGTGGCAGGCGTCCCACATATAAAGTAGAGGAGGATGGGCATGGATGTTAGCTCAGGACCAGTCTTCCTCAGCAAAAAGGGGAGGATTGGCAGCAGTTAGCTCAGGGCTAATCTTCCTAAACAATATATATATATATATATATTGATTACCCTTTTACTCCATGTCAGGCACAGCATAGGTCCTGACATTGGCAAAGCAGACACTGTTCCTGCCCTCCAAGAGCTTGCAGTCTGGGAGGGAGGGCAGACATCAATTTAGAAGCCCTCATGTGAGATGAAGGTGGTGGAGAGATGCTGTGGATCCCAAGCCGAGGCTGGATACAGAAGGAAGCCAATGTAGGAGGGGCTGGCAGATGGGAGAAGGTCACAGGGTCAGGTCTGAAGGTGCTTTTGAGGTCACCTGTTGATCTGTTGAACCGACATGAGCAGAAGTTGAAGGAGGAGCTAAGTGAGAGGGCTGGGGGAAGCTGTGGGCAGAGCGGGAGGACCCGTACCTGTCTCGCCGTTTCCTCATTCCCTCCTGTTACAATGGCCAACTTGTCTTCTCCTGTTGAAGTCTGAGCCTCCCTCTGGGCTCTGCATCCCACTCTCTCTGGCTCTCTTGAGGGCCTTGACCTCCTTTCCCCTTTGCTGGATTCATCTCACCATTATTTAAATATTCTCAAGTCTCTCTCAATGAAAAAAGAAAAAATTTCTTGACCACCTCCCTTCTCTTGCAACTAACACCCTTTCATTTTCTATTCTTCTTGCAGCCACCATTTTCCAATCAGTTGTCCACATTTGCTATCTCCATTTGCTTGGCCCTCACTGTTCTCTCACTTCACCGGGAACTGGTTTCCATGTCCTCTTCTCTACAGATGATACTCCTGCCTTGGGTACCAATGACCATCTTTGTTAATCTAATGAACACTTTTCAATCCTTATCTGATTTGACCCACGGTAGTGTTTGGTCCTGATGATCACTTTCTCCTCTAGAAACTCTTCAAGGTTCTAGAAATTTCTAGGAGTTCTAAAAACTTCTCTAAAACACTTGTCTCTTGGTTTCTGTGACATCACCTTCCTCCTCTGTGACATCATATTCCCTTGGCTTCTATGATATAAATTTCCCCCATAGTCTCCTTCGCTGGCGTTCCCCCACTCTCTTTGGCCTTTAAGCCTCCATCCTAGGGCATCTTCTCCCCTCTTACCCCACAGTCTCTGTAAAGTATTAGCCTTAAGTTATCGCCTACCATAGAGAACCAAATATAAGATAACTCCAAATAAAAATTAACCCCCTCTTGGGGCTGGCCCTTTGGTGCAGCGGTTAAGTGTGCACGTTTTGTTTCGCGGCCTGGGGTTCGCAGGTTCGGATCCCAGGTGCAGACATGGCACCACTTGGCATGCCATGCTGTGGTAGGTGTCCCACATATAAAGTGGAGGAAGATGGGCATGGATGTTAGCTCAGGGCCAGCCTTCTCAGCAAAAAGAGGAGGATTGGCGGCAGTTAGCTCAGGGCTAATCTTCCTCAAAAAAAAAAAAAAATTAACGCCGTCTATTCCCAACAAGGAGACCCTCCAAAATGTTTGGGTCTAATTTGAATACATAAACTTTTAGTGTGATTGAAATAATTACTTTATTAACTTAGTTTGCTATACATTTTTAAAATCACATATTTTACAAAACAATGTAGTAAGATGTATTATTTTTTTCCTTCCCTCATATTTTATGAAGCAATTTAAACTTTTAACATTTTTCTTTAACACCTAGGTCAACATCATTAGAGTTTTGTTTATCATTAACCTTTTACAGAACACACAAACTTTATTTTTGCTCAAGTTATCTGCGACATAGTGCCTTTTGATTCTGTATGCTGTTGGAAACTTTATTCTTTGGCACAAAAGCCTGATTGCATAATATTTGGTTGCATAAATTAAAAAAAATCGTCTGGTAGGTGTGTATTTTTCATCTCCACAACAAAAACACTTCTTTTATTGTTCTTAAAGTGATTTATTTTTTAAAAAAACTGGCTTGCTTAAAAAGACAGTGCTTGCAATTGTAAGGTCATATCCTCAGGAACAGTGAGTGAATCTGTGTGAAATGTCTTTGCCTCGATTTTTTTCTGATTCTACCAAGTGGCGTCCATGAATATCCAAATCTTCAAATTGATTGAGGTTATTTCAGGCTAATGAGTTTCCCCCAAAGAGAATTTTGTTGTTCAAAACACAGTAATTGAGAGCACGCCCCATAATGCGGGCAACCTTGTAAGGACTTGAATGTGAGATAAATCCTTGCTACCTGAGGGGGAATTTTGGAGCAAAATCTTATCTTAAATTCAGGCGTTTTGCCGACAACTCCCAAATCCATATCTCCTGACCAGTCCTTTCCCCCACCCTTATATCCGCCAGCCTACTAGACCTTTCCATATGGGTGCCAATCACCCAGTCAGCTGACACATTTTATTGAGTACCTACTATGTATCAGGCACTGTTCTAGGTGCTGGTGGGTAAAGGGGTGAACCCAAAAGAGTCCCTGTTCTCGAGGAGCTCATCCTAGTGGGATGAGGCAGAGAATAAACATGTAAACAAGCAAGAAAGTTTCATATATTAGTAAATGCTATGAAGAAGATAGAATGGGGTCTGTGGTTCGAGTGACTGTGTGTGGTGTGTGTGATTCATCTGGGGAAGGCGGGACAGTAATGGCCTCCTGGAAGAGGGGATGTTTGAGTTGAGATATGAATGCCAAGGAGACAGTCAAGGAAAGCTCTGGGGGAAGAGCATTACCAGCAGAAGCCAGTGCAAAGCCCTGAGGTGGAAGAAGGCCACTGTGGGTGGGGCATGCAAGAAGGGAAGAGCCAGGGCCTAACCATGTAGGGTCTGCAGACCATGGCAGAGTTTGGTTTCTTTTCTTTTCTTTTGAGGAAGATTAGCCCTGAGCTAACATGTGCGGCCAACCCTCCTCTTTTTGCTGAGGAAGACTGGTCCTGAGCTAACATCCATGCCCATCTTCCTCTACTTTATATGTGGGACGCCTGCCACAGCATGGCTTGCCAAGCGGTGCCATGTCCACACCTGGGATCTGAACTGGCGAACCCCAGGGTTGCTGAAACAGAACGTGCGAACTTAACTGCTGTGTGGTTTATTTTCATTTTTAGGGCCGTGATGGGAAGCTAGTTGGAGGGTTTTAAGCAGAGGAGTGACCTAACTGATCTGATTTACGTGCTAGAAGGATCTCTCAGGCTGCCATGTGGAGGAGGAACAGCAGAGGCGATAGAGTGGAGGTAGGGAACCAGCTGCTGCAGGTATCCAGGTATCCAGGTCTCCAGGTATTCAGTGAGATGCCTTGGCTTGGGATGGAAGCACTTGGAGATGGTAGGAAGGTAATGGACTTGAACGTATTTTGGAATTATATCCAACTTGACTTGCTAATGGTGTGGATGTGATTATGAGGAAAGAGAGACCTAGGTTTTGGAATGGAGCAGCTGCATGGATGGGGATGGCATCTTCCATGGTGGGGAAGACTGGGAGAGAACATAAACCTGTTCTCTGTTAAGGCAATCAGGAGTTTTCTATTTGGTTGACAAATAGGAAGTTGGATACATGAGTCTAATACTCATGAGAGCGGTTAGGTCTGAACATATAAATGTGGGAGTCATCAGTTTAGAGATGGTTTTGTTGATGGTACTGAACCAGTCACTGAGGAGAAAATGCATACAAAGGAGAAAAGAGAGTAGAGAACTGGGCTGCAGGGCATCCTGCATTTAGAGATCAGCAAGAGGAAGAAGAGGCATCGATGGAGATCCAGAAAGACCCATCAGTGAGGTGGGAGGAAAGCCAGGAAGAGTGCTGCCTGGGAGCCAAGGGAGGACTGGGACCTGTTAAGGAGGGAGTTCTCAATGGCCAAATGTTGCTGAGGAAGTAAGAGGAGGAGGAAGACTTGACCACTGGATTTGGCAACTTGTTGGCCATTGGAGATCTTGACAAGAGCACTCCTGACCGGAATGGGTTAGAGAGAGACAGCAAGCATAGACAACTTTTAGAGGATTTTGTTGTTTGTAAACAGGGTAGTAGCAGGAGAAGGATGAGGTGTCAAGAGGAAATTAAAAAAAGAGAGAGAGGAAAACATGATAACATATTTATGGAAAGGGAATTGTGAGGTGATGACTGTGGACACCGTCCGGAGTAGGTCATAGGTCATAGGGTCCAGTGTCCCAGTGGAGGAGGGTGTACCAGGAGCGGGGACACTTCATCCACGTTACTGGGGAGAAGGCAGAGTGAACGACGCTCACACCATGACGTGGGCAGACGTGGTGGTGGGGAGATGAGCTGGCGCTTGCCCAAGGCTTCTATTTCCCAGTGGCGTATAATTCCTGGCTATCAGCTGAAATGGAGGGTTAGGCGGATGGGGGCTGGAGGTTTGGGGAAAGAGGAGAAAGTACATAATCCTCTTGGAGAATAGGGTTAAAGTTTTAGGAAAATGTAGAGTTTCTTAGAGGTCCTGAGTACCCACTTGAAGTTTTGATTGAAACCAGTCAGTCCACTTGTGTTGTTCTCCAGGTGCTCTGGAACAGGTGCCACAAGGAGAGTTAAGTTTAACTGGAGTTGGGGTCTTGCCAGGTGAGTAACCATAAAAACACGGAAAGGTAAGGAAGTGGAGGATATTTACGAATCAGTGACTACATGGTGGCCCACGGAGTTTAAGCTGGAAAGGAAGGAAGGGAGAATGGGAAGCTGGTAATGAATGGTGAAATAGTGGTGGGTCAATAGATGGGACAGAAGGGTGGCTAGAGTGGCAAGTAGAGTGAGTGAGCTAGCTAGATAGGAGATGCTGCAGCTCTTGGTACAGACAAGGTCTGGGGTGTGAGTGTGCATGTAGTTGGGTTTGATGGGTAGAGAAAAAGATAACTGGTGTTTCCAATTGTTAGGAGGTCAAGGAGGTGTTGGATGTGAAGTCACCAAGAATGATAAGTGTAGAAGTGGAGAGAAAGACAGCGAGCCAGGGGCTGAGATGGGCCACGAACCAGAGGGAATCACCAGGATATCTTACTGTATCTCAGACTCAGCATGTCAAAGTGATTGAGTCTCCCTCAAACCTGCTCCTCCACTGGGTAAATGGCACCACCACCCAGAGCCAGAAACCTGGGTGTCTCTCCACTGGTTCCCCACACCCAATCAAGTCACCAAAGCTTTCTGATCCTATCTCGTAAACATTTCTTCAATCCAGCTACTTCTTTCCATCCCCACTGCTCACACCCTACTTTGGGCCATTGTTGTTTGTCACTTGGACTATTGTGTCAGATTCCAGACAGGCAGCCCTGCCTTGGCCCCTCCGCATTGTAGCCAGAGACACTGCAAATTAGATCATGTCATTTCTGTGCTAAGTCTCTTCATTGTCCTTAGGATAAAGTCCAAAATCACGAACATGGCTTTACAAAGAAATCACTCCTGGATCCGGCCTCTGTCTATTGCAGCCTAACTCCTACCACGAGCCCCCTCGCCTGGCTCAAGCCCTCCTGGGTCACTTCCCGTCCTTGTCATCAGATTTACTCTCCTTTCTGGGCCTTTCATGTCCTGTCCCCTCTGCCTGGAATCCTATCCACCCTTTGCTTGGCAAAATCCTCCTCTTTCTTTAGGTGTCAGCTTAAGAAGTCTCAGGGGACCTTTTCCTGGATGCCTCGGTATTGGCTCCACTGTCCCCTCCCCTGGCACCCGTGCTTCCTCAGCATGCCGGGAGTTTAGCAGCTGTCCTCGTCAGAGAATGTAAGCTCCAGGAGCTCAGGGACTGTGCCCGATTCTTCCCAGGTGACTCCTCAGCACCTAGCATGGGGCTCGTCACATAGAAGTGAACAATATGTATTTGTCGACTTAAATCAAATGGAAGATTCTGGAGGTGGAGCAGTTCTGAGTGAAGACAAACTCCGGGGTGCGGTCCTGTGAGTGGGTAGCGAAGTGGAGTGGAGGAGGAGGTCACGGGGGATGAGGAGGGCATGGAATGAAGAGGACAGGGACACACAGGTGGTCCCCGTGGCCCTGAGTCATGAGAGAATACCAGAATACTCTGAGTCATGTGCTCCAGTCTTTAATGAATGAGGAGCAGTGGGTGGCAGGAATAGGGGCGGGCAGAGGGTGGAAGAGAAAGACGGCAGGGGCCTAAGCTAAGCGAAGAATTTTCAAGAAGGTGGAGGCAAAGAGATCTGAGAGTGGTGCTGAGGGCCATGGAGGGGGCTCGAGAGTGTGGGTGGGACTGAGAATAAGATAGTGCCACGACTCAAACATTTCCTAGAGGGTTATCCCAGCCTGATCCTGGGGCCTCAGGCTGGTTGGCTGCTGTTCCGTCTCCATCTAGCTCAGTGGCTCAGCACTTGAGACCTCTGGGAACAGCACCCATGAAGACAGCTGCCACGGGACTAGTCAGGTCCAGGATATCTCACCTCACGCTGGCCCAGCAGCATCCCCTGGAATGGGGAATCTGCAATCTCAGGGGGAGTTGACCATGGCTGCTCCCCGGCCCTGCACATGGAGCTACCTCAGATATGAGCAGTGCACGGCCATCCGGTTCCGAACTGGTGGAGAGTGCCCCCTGTTCTCTGGGACTGGGCGGTCACACCTCTGGTCTGGATTGGAGGAGGGGGCGCCCTCGTTTCCTGGGGTCAGGATCAGTAGATGGCGTTGGTGCCCTGCCCCTGTCCCCTTTACTGGGGGATGCCCATTTCCCAGCTGCTGTGAATACTGGCCACTCACGGCTTGTAGCTGCCCCCGGAGAAGGGACCTTGACTGAGTGGGAGGCACTACCCCTTCCTCCCAACCCTCCTGCCCTCTGGGTGTCCTGGGGCCAATGACTGACTGATATGAGAGTTCCAAAGCCAGGTGCCTTTTCCTCCAGTGGGAACAACTCTGTGGTGGGAATTATGGTCCAAAGGCCCCTCCCTCCACAGGGGTCAGGCCGAGGCTAAGTTGCTCTGAGCCCATACCCTGCTCAGCTCAGCCCCCAGCTCAACCCTGCCCCCCCATCCCACTGCCCTCGCTCTGCCTTCACATGCTCACGAATTCCTGCCACTGGCTCAGCTCAGGGACTCTGACCTAGGAGGAGGGGACCCTCTCATCTTGTCCCATAATCAGGGGTAGGCATGGAGGCTCTCCATGGACCACAGGGGAAACAGCCCCCCCAGGCTCAGCTCATCTGTGTGGCCTTGGAAATTCCCCTCCCCCCCTCCAGAGCAAAGTCTCCTCACCTGTAAATGAGACCTTTAGGCTGGATTTAGGTAAAACAACAACAAAACCTATAAACAAACAAGAAAGCACTACGCTGAACTCCCTGGGCGAGGTGTGGTGGGGGATTCAGACAAACAAGACACACCACCTCCACCAAACGGCTCACAGGCCATTTACTCATTTAACAAACGTTTATTGAAGGCCCTGGCACCTGGATGACTCAGCATCCTGCCCCGATGGACTCACAGACCGATGGGGAGAATCAGCCACCCAGATTCGGGGAGATGGCAGAGGCATGGGCTAGGCTGGCACAAGCAGAGGCAGTTAAGGCTGTCCTTGGGGTTCCAGGAAGGGTCCCAGAGGAGGGAGGAAGGGCATTCCAGGCAGAGGGAACAGCATCTTGTAGGCATGAGGCATGTCACAGCATGGTGTATCTGGTTGGGGAACCACGAGTCCTTTGGTATTGTCAGTGGGTGTAAGGAGGGAGGAAGTGGGGAGTGAGGTTGGGGAGGTCAGCAGGGGCCAGGCTGAGGGCGGTAGGGGTGATGGTGGCGGTGGAAGAATTCTTAAGGCACGAGGAATGACATGTTCCAGATTCATTTATAGGAAAACCACTCTGTCCCCGCCGTAGTGGAGGGCAGACAGGAGAGGCCCAGTGAGAGGCAGGTGGTAAGGCTGTGGGGTGGAGATGAGGGGCAGACTCAGGAGGCATTTAGGGTGGGAATTAGTGGGATTTGGTGCTGCACTGAGATGTGGGGTGAGGGGCTGGGAGATGGGGAGGGGATGAGGATGTCAGGCCAGCTCCCAGCTTGGACCGCTGACTGGATGGCAGTGCCATTCATGGGGGTGGGGGTGGTGATCTGCGAGGAGGGCAGGTTTGGGGGAAGATGACGAGGTCAGCTTGGGAGTTGCTGAGTGGAAGACACCTAGGGGCCTCCTGGAGGGTTGTCCATGGGCAGCTGGTGGGGGCTCTAGGGCTCAGAGGCAAGTCCAGGCTGGAGGTTGGTTTTGGGAGTTGCCGAGGTCTGAGTGGTAGGGGGAGGGGAGGATGAGGGAATGTGTAAAGAGAAGGGCAATTCCTCAGACTTGAGGATCTTTGAGTGACTCTTAGCTTGGACACTCTCAATGGGTCCCTCGCGCATGGGGATATGCCTCCTAGACACCCTGGCAGAACCCCCATCCTGGACCTGCTCTCAGCAAGCCTTCCCCTCCCACCCCCAGAGAGGACTCACCTCCCTGGGACCTGTGCTGGGCAGGGTGAGGGAATGGGGGAGGCAGGGGCCTCTTGAGCCACACACATTCATCTGAGGGACACTCACTGGGAAGTGACTTGCACAGGGCTCAGGGGCTCCTGGGGTCTCTCTTCTCTTGCTTTGACAGCTGGTTGCAGATCCAGAGACCTCTGGAGCAGCCTCGGGTCATTCCCCACCATGTCCCGGGGACACACTGTGTGTGTGTGTGTGTGTGTGTGTGTGTGTGTGTGTGTGTGTGTGTGTGATGGGTGAACCTGGATCTGACGTTCTGGAGCTCAGGTGCCCGCCAAGTGACCTTGGCCTCCTCACTGAGGTCCATCGTGAAGCCCCCTGCTTTCCACCCCACCCCTCCCCACCTGGTCTGCAAAGTTCTGGGAAAATCATATTTATTAAGGGTTTTGGCCTACTCTATTGCCACATATAAAATCCTCACTAGCCATCAACTTCCCTGTCCTGAGGCTCAGGACCTAGAGACGGAACAGTTCCCCTACTGGCCCCTGGGTGGACTTCCTGAGCCCCACAACTACCCTCCTCACCTGACCTGCCACAGAAAAGATGCCACTGCCCTGCCGTGGCCTTAGGGAGCAGGCGGGGGGTCGCATGGTCCCAGCTGCCCACTTCACAGGTTATGGATACACAGCTGCATCCACTGTGTCGGAGCCGGCCTTCATTAGGACAGAGGTCCCGTCTTGGTGGGGCTCTCCCTGGGAGAGGGCATATGGTGGGCATGTATCTGGTAGGTGACTGCGGCGCCGAGACTTCTGATGCCTGGGGCCGAGGGTCTCCAGGCACCTCTTGCCCACGAGGTAGGTGACCTCACTGAGGTTGAGCAGGATGCAGATCACAGCTGTGGCCACCATGAAGTAGGTGAAGACCTTCTTCTCTGTGGGTCGGGAGATGTAGCAGTCCACTGTGTGGGGGCAGGGCGACTCAGAGCAGGCCACCACGCGGGGCATGTCGTAATTCTGGTAGAGGCGGTGGAAGATGTAGAGGAAGCCAGAGTCCACGGCGGCCTTGAAGATGAGACTCAGTAAGTACGTCCACCAGAGCCCGCCACGCTTCTTGCTCGGGTTGTTGTACAGGGATGGGGCGTTGGGCCCGTGTTTCAGGCGGTGCTTCCGCTCGCGCTCCTCGCGGTAGGCCACGTGCATGACCACGAGCAGCGAGGGGCACGTGACCAGGATGAGCTGCAGGGCCCAGAGGCGCACGTGGGACACGGGGAAGAACTCATCGTAGCAGACGTTGGGGCAGCCTGGCTGCTTGGTGTTGCAGATGAAGTCCTTCTGTTCATCGTCCCATACCTCCTCAGCGGCCACCACGTACACCAGCACGCGGAAGATGAACACCACCGACAGCCAGATGCGGCCCAGCGCTGTGGAGTACTTGTTGACCCCGCTCAGGAGGCCCTGCAGGAATGCCCAGTTCATGCTGATCGTGTCCCTGGCTCCTCACGTGGCCGATCTACACCTGTGAGCACCCACTCAGGGCCTGGGGGCCACGGAGCCTGGGAGAACCTGGAAATGGGTGCCATTCATTAAAGGCATCATTGGCAAAGCCACTTCACAACCACTGAGTCATCATGTCCTCACTCGAAATGACTAGGTGGGCTAGAGACTGCCATTACCCCACTTCATAGGAGAGTAAGCTAAGCCCAGAGAGGTACGCACCCGAGGCCCCAAAGCTGCAAGTGGTAGCACTGGTCTTGAACTTTCACCTTCCAGTTCCAAAATCAGAATATTTTATTCTATAAAGTAATAGATAAATGTGAAGGATAATTGTCTTGCGTGCATGTGCCCACCAACCTCATTGACCCCAAGTTTCAACTTTGTGGGTCATACGAGTTTTAAAGAGATAGTAAGAAGGTGTGGATTGAATGACCCACTCTCCCATCAGCTGCCAGGGCTGGACCAGGGTGGGAGGGGCGGAATGTGTATCTTTATCCACCAACTTCTTCTAACTTTTACTGAGCGCCAACACGAGCCAGGCCCTGTGCTGGGTGCATTCACATCAGCCTCTTGGGCAGACCCCCGAACAATCTCCATCCTCATCCCTCCTCTCTGGCCCCAGGACTCCCCAGCCCTGACATTGCCTCCCAACTAAACATGCTCTTTGGAACTCTGGCAGGTTGGCATCATCCCACCATCCCCATGCTGGGCCCAAGGGCTGAGCGTCCTGACCACTGTGGGTTCCTCTGGAATTCCAACCATTCCAGCTATAGGGAGGGACCCGGGAAGGGACACAGGTAGGATTCTGGCAGGGTCCTCCCCCCAGCATTTATTTTCTTTCTTAAGGGCACCTCCCTTGTCTGTCATCTCAGAGGCTATTTGCTAGCCGCGACTCCCATTATTTCCATGCAGGCCCCTGTCCTGTGTGCTCCATCCTCCACACCACCTTATCTGGAGTGCCATCACATTCCATCTCCAACTCAGCCCCTCTCCTCTCACCTGGTGCCCTAGGGACATTTTCTGAGCAGCCTCCTCATCTTTGGTGGCAGGCTGGATCACCAGGACTGAAATGGTCTGTTTACTTGTCTGGAGAGCAGCCTCTACATCTCATGCGTCTGCTTCCCAAGACCCTGCTAAACTGAATTGGAAGCCCAGGTCTTCATCCTTCTTCCTGCCTCTTCTCTGGTCCTCCATCCTCCCTTGGGTCTGGCAGGACATTCCTTCCCCTCCTGGGGGCTTCCCTGGGGTTTCTCCAGGGATCCTCTGTCTCCTCTGTTCCTCCCTGAAGCCCCGCCCACAGCCTGAGGTCCCCTGGGGATCCTCAGCTCATCTGGTCCCTGCTTCCCAGCCCAGTCTCCTCCGACTTGGTCCTCACCTTTCTTGGGTCTAGTAGCCACTCTCCTGTCCCTGGGCTTGTTCGTCTGCCTGAGGACCTCCTGGAGGCAGCTTTTGTTTCTCACACCCCTGCTGGGTGGGGCTTTCTAAGCCAATAAGCCCAGGGAGAGTGAGCCGGTGGGCAGGCGGGCAGGCGGACTTCTCCGGGCACATATTCAGAGTAAACACCTGCGGCTCTCTCCTGGCCCACGCCTTCTCTCCAGCCTGGCGGGGCAAGGCTGGGTCTGGCTCCCTGGGCTGGCAGGTATGTGGGTGAGACTGCAGTGAAGGGGGGGTGGGTGCCTGGTATCCTCATGCCCGGGCCTAGGTCAGCACCAGCGGCATCACCCTACCTCCTTCTCGTTGCCTTATTCCTACCTTCTGCCAACCCCAGGCCTCTCTCCTGCCCTTTGCTCTGGAAGCCTGGTTCTGAGGTCCTCCGCAGCTGACATCTATGAAATGGGGCACCCTTGATTCAGCCCAGGATCGCATCCTACCCTGGTGGGGACATTTCTGGGGACCAGAACTTGGGTTGCTGGTGAGTTATGTAGTGGAAGGGAGGGGCTGGCTGTGGTTCTTCTGCATAAGGACACTCACTGCCCTGGTGGAGACAAGGAATGCAGATCGGCAACATGAATTTCCCCAGTTGGCATGGGGCCAGGAACAGCCTTACTGTCCGTGCTCTATGGGGACAGCCTCCGAGGAAGTTGGAGCGTGACGCAGTGGGGGCTGCAGAGGGGCCTTGCACCTGCATCCCGGAGGCTGGGACAGCGAACGTTGCTGTGCAGCCAGGGAGGGGCTCCTCTGCCTCATTTCCCACGAGCATTTATGGAGCACTTCCTAATGCCAGTGATTACCATTTATGTGGCCTTTTACAGCCGGCTAATCCCATCCACAGCTGTGAGCTCATCCAGGCCTCACAACAACCCCACAGGCAAGGGGTTATTAACCCATTTTGGAGAGGAGCCGGGGTCACTTTCCCAGAGTCCCGGCGGAACTGGGGTTCGAGGGCAAGTGTCCGACTCCAAAGTCCGTGAAGTTTCTGCTGCAACATGCAGCTCCCCACATACTGAGCTCCATTCTCCTCGCAGACAAAATTGCAACTCGGGGTAAAAGCTAGACTTGGGCGTGAGCAAGCTTGACCCCTGGGAGTGCTGGGGACCCTTTCCTGGGAGAGAGAATGGCCCCTCAGCTGCAGGGTTTTGCAGGGGCAGAGAAGTTGACTCAATGACCAGATAAGGGTCACACGGCCGAAGGACCAAAGGGCACCTTGAATCAGTGGATGAGTTGAATTTTATTAAGCCCTGACTGTGGGCCCCACACACTGAAGGCACATGCACATCCATCCTCTTATCAACCCTCCCCCGCGACAGCAACAGCCCTGTGAAAGAAACTGAGGTGGAGAGCAGAGGGGTCAGTTTCCCAAGGCCACACAGCTGGGACAGGTGGCAGGGGCTGTGGAAGAGGGACTGGATCCCGGGCCTCTGATGCTCCCTCTTGCCCGCCCCCACTTTTGGCTCTGCTCCCTTGCCCCAATGCTGCACCTATGGGAGATGCTGGGAACTTCCAACCCAGGCCTGAGCAGGCCGCCCCTCACAGGATGGTTTTCTTCACGTGGTCTCGAGGGCGGTTGGGTAAAAGAGGAGGGTGAGCCTCTGAGCCCAGAAAGATGAGGTCGTCTGAGAGGAGGTCGTCCTGTTTGCGGAAAGAGGTGGCACAGTCCTGGCGATGGCCCACGCCTGCGCCCTGGGTTTTCCTCGCTGCCAGGCACTCTCGGCACCTCTTGCTCACCAGGTAGGCCAGCTCCACGAGGTTGAGCAGGATGCAGATGGCGGCCGTGATGATCATGAACAGCGTGAAGATGTTCTTCTCCGAGGGCTTGGAGATGAAGCAGTCCACCGAATTTGGACACGGAGCGGCGTGGCACTTGACCACGGGAGGGAGGGTGTATTTGGGGTAGAACGAGTGGAACACGTAGAGGAAGGTGGCATCCACACTGGCCTTGAACACCAGGCTGCAGACGTATGTCCACCAGAGCCCACCCTGCTTCTTGCCAGGGTTCAGGTAGAGGCGCCCCCCATCCTGCCCTACTGCCTCTCGGTGCTTCTTCTCCCGAGCCTCACGGTAAGCCACGTGCATGACCACGAGCAGCGAGGGGCACGTGACCAGGATGAGCTGCAGGGCCCACAGGCGCACATGGGACACGGGGAAGAACTCATCGAAGCAGACGTTGGAGCAGCCCGGCTGGCGGGTGTTGCAGTCGAAATCCTTGTGGTCGTCACTCCACACACGCTCAGCCGTCACCAGGTACACCAGCACGCGGAAGATGAAGACCAGAGACAGCCAGATGCGCCCAAAGGCTGTGGAGTACTTGTTGACCCCACTGAGGAGCCCCTCGAAGATCCCCCAGTTCATAGTGGACCCAGGTGTCGGCTGCTACTGCAGGGAAATGATAATAATAATTTCCCACATTTATAGAATATGCAGTCTGAGCATTTTACAGAAATATGTCATTGTGTTTAATCCTTACAGCCACAGATGAGCTAGGTTCTGTTATTGTCCCCATCTTACAGATGAAGGCAACTGAGGTTTGGCGGGGTTATACAGGGTTACACACTGTTAGGTGCGGAGCTGGGATCTGAGCAGAGGTAATTAAGTCCAGACCCAACTCTCACCCATAAAAGTGGGTGAAGTGGGTCCGGGGAGCCACCCATGCCCCCGGGGCCTGTGGCTCTGGTCTTGCAGAGTGAAGGCTTAAGGAGGTGGGACTTACCGCTCTCTCCTCTGTTCCCACCCTGGTCCTCCTCCTCAGGGGACTGAGCCTTGGGGCGACTTCTTTCCTTTCTAAGCACTGCTCTCTCCCCTTACACAGCCCCCTCCCAAGGGGAACTCGTCCTTTGCTCTGTCCTTGGCTTGGGGGATGGAGCTCCAGAGGAGGCTGGAATCTTGTCCCCCAATTCCCACCTGGTCTAATATTCCACAAATACCCAGGCAGTGTCCCACTCAGGAAGGCCAATGGCAATCCCGCTGAAAGATAAGGTCCAGAGCAATGGTTCTCTTTCCGCAACAGGCTCCTAGAGCAGCCTGCTATTCCAGTGTTTCCCAAACTGGCCCTCCATGGAACCCTGTTTAATAGGCTGACGATGGAAACAGTGAGAGCAAAGGATTCTGGGTTCAGAAAGGTGGGTTGACATCGTGCTCAGCAGTGTTGAATAGGTCCCTTTACTTGACCATGCTGATAAATTCACATTATGAAACTCTAAAGGGGGACAGAATATGTAGCATTGCCCGAACTCCTTTGACCACAGAACCGTTTTTTATCATCTTGTGGAATGGTCCTGTCAAGACACCAAAATGGGAAATGCTGCTCTGGTCAAATTCTGCTGGCGAGTTTGGTGTGATGAAGACACAGGAATCAGATTTACCTCCGTTTAAGGAATGTGACTACTGTTCAGAGTGACGGATGCCCTCTTCCTCGCTTGGAATCCCTCTGCCTGTTTCCTGGGGGGTCCGCTGAGAGCCACACACCACGGTCTCACCCGGCGGGACCCCCCGGGATGCCAGGATGTCTATCTACACAGCCTTTTGCTAGAACGGGTTCCTGATGCCCTTCCAAGTGCAGTCCAGGTTCAGGTCACCACGCTGTCTCGACCCTCTGCGTGATCTGCGGCAGACGAGCAGGGTTTTGAGAAGAGCCAGCGTTTATCGCGTGTTTCTGCAGCACCCTGATCTGAGCACTTGGCAGGAAACAACACGGCCACTGTAGGGGTATGATATTTTTTATTCCCAATCTGCAGATGAGGAAAGTGGAGCACAGAGGTGTTAATTAATTTGCTCACAGTTACACAGCTAGTAAGTGGCAGAGCTGGGATTTGAACCCAGGCAGGCTGGTTCCAGAGCCCACACTCTGGGCCTGTGCCCCTTTCCTTAAGCTCCGGGAAGCTGCCTGCCTGTCTGCTCTGTGCCCACTTCCTCCTGTACCTGGCGGATCCCGGGGGAGGGAGGCTGGGGCTGTCTCTGCTCCTTACGTTGTCTGGTCACTGACCCGTCTACACCACCTACCACTTGGACCTGGGGCTCCTCCTCTGAATCATCAGCTTGTCTTTGCTCAGTCCTGCCGAAGGTGGGCGGAATCTTGGCAGCTTCTCAGGGAACACTGGGGAAGCTCCGACTCCTAGTCCCGAGGGGATCTTGGTCCGGCCCACTTGGGGTGGGGCAGGGCGGGGCTTTGCAGGCCCAGGCAGAGCTGCTCTGCCTGCTCAGTTCCTGGTCCCCCGTGAGCCCCTCTCCCACTCAGTCCCTGGCTCCCACCTCTGCTCGCTGCAGAGAGCAGGAAGAGCTCAGAGCAGAGGAGGAAGGAGCCCTTCACTCCTCCACATAGGGGCCCAGGGTGGCGGACGAAGCCGGGCCACCTCTCCTGACTCTCCACCACAGAAGGCTCCCTCCGCCAGGTATGCCGAGGGGCAGGGCACATCTGGACACAGATGACCTTACCTGAGTGGCTGCTTCTCAGGGCCCTCCGGGTACCAGCAGTTAGCCTCAGCAGGCAGCCAGAACTCATACCAGAACCAGGGAGCGTGTCTGGGGAAGCCTCTTCCTGGGACGGAGCCCGTGGAGTCGGCAGGCAGCCTGGGTGTGCCACCGGCCTAGGAGGAGGAGGAGCTGTGCCAGGCACTACCATTGGCTGGGCCCCAGCCTCCCCAGACTGCCTCTGATGAGGCCCGGGAAACTTAGGGGTCCACATCTCCGAGGATGCTGAGCCCAGAATCCTGGCATCCTCTCAGGGGAGAACAACAGGTCCACTCTGACCCCTGCTTGTCTCCCCATCCCTGGGCTGGGGTGGGAGGAGCTGCGGCCTGTCCTGCCTCCTCATCCTTCTCAGGAAATTCCCTACTGCTACTTTCTGGGCCTCTGCGAGCTGCTCTCAGACTCTCCTCTCTCGCAGGTTGCTCCTCAATGGCCTTCTGTTCTCACCGCTTTAGTCGCCTTTGGAAATGCCTTGACTAGCAAACTTGATCTCCAGCCCAAATGCTTTTGCCCCATCAATTGCCCCCACCTGGATGCCCTTCCCTCACCTTTTGCCTGCACTGATCCAGGTTGCTCAGGGCCCCCCTCTCTGGGCTTCCACGGCGCCAAGCTTCCACATCATCGTCAGACTGTATGGGGAAATTCGATCTTAACTGAGCTTGTTCCAAGTAGGACCCATTTGTTGAATGAACAAATCAGTCCACACCAACAGACATTTTTAGAGACTTGTTATGATATAAAGTGGACCAGCCCCCGACCCCAGGAACTCACCAACTTGGCCTTGATTACCAGCTGATAAGTCTAGTACCAGCTGCACAGGCTCTCATGACTGCAAAGAGGCCATGGACCAGGTTTCTGGGGCCAGCCTCCCCATTTCCCCACCATCCTATTGCTACCGGAATCTAGTTCAGTCTTTGCAGCCCAATACCGAATGCATGGGGGGTTGCACGGAGAGCCATCCTTTCTGCTGCATGCACAGCCCCCGACTCCCCAAACTCCCACATGAGCCCCTCCCCAACCACTGCGCCCCCTGCACGGATGACTGCCTCCCCCCAACCCCAACACCTCAAGACCTCATGCACGGGCCTTTCCACGACCCTTGTTTTAAATTCAAGAATCACGGCTGAGACACTGCTGCGTGCCAGGTGCTGTGTTTGTGCTGGGCTACACGGACAAAGAGAGGATCAGAGGAGCGGGGCAGGGTCTCCCCACCGGGACAAGCACGCAGATGGGGCCCAGAGTCACACTGACATAAGAATGACCTTGGGGTGAGCTCTAGCGGGAAGGGGCTGGGACCGGGCAAGCCCTGTCCAGAGCATGTGCCTCCCTGTTTGATGAGGGAGGCATTTCAGGTAAGTGCCCTAAGGTATGGAACCTTCCATCTGGGCCCCACACCCCTGCACCTGGACCCCACACCCCTGCACCTGAGCCCCACACCCTGCATCTGGAGCCCACACCTCTGAATCTGGGCCCACAGTCCTGCATCGGGGCCTCATGCCCCTGCATCTGGGCCCTACACCCCTGCCCTTGGACCCCATACCCCTGCATCTGAGCCTCACACCCCTGCATCTTGGCCTCCACATCTCTGCATCTGTAGCCCTCTGAATCTCACACCCCTGCATCTGGGCCTCATCTCCCGCATCTGGGCCCGATACCCTTGCATCTGGGCCTCCACATCTCTGCATCCGGAGCCTTCTGGGAATCTGGGTCCACACCCCTGAGTCTGGGCCCCAGATACATCTCTGTGTCTGGGCCCACACCCGTGCATCTGAAGCCCAAACACCCCTACATCTGGAGCCCATACACCTCAACCTGGAACCCACACATCCCTGCGTCTGGAGCCCACACCCCTGCATCTGGTCTCCACATCCCTGTGTCTGGGCCCACACCCTTGCGTCTGAAGCCCAAACATCCCTACATCTGGAGCCCACACACCCCTGCATCTGGAGTCCCTCACCCCTTGCATCTGGGCCCACACCCCTCGCCCACCTGGCATCTCATGCCCCTGGATTTGAGTCTCATCTTTGCCACTTTTAGGTCTGGGCAGTTTCCCTATTGCTCCCGCTTCAGTGCCACCCCTGGGGGCCGAGTGAAACAGCAAAATCACCTTGCAAACCCGCAAAAAATGCAAAAAAGTGGCAATAAATTGACCTCAAACAGGACATTTGTTCATTTGTTTGAAACAAATTTGTTTGAATTGTTTTTTCGGTGTTGGAGCTGAAAAAAGAAGGCGGAGTGTCCCCTTGTTTAACCTTAGCCAGGAACACGCACACCAGGCGGCTCAGAGATTTCTCTGCTCTGTGCACATCTACAAATGACTGTGAAATGATTTCGGGGTTCAACAAATAAATTTTGGCGAGTAGATGAACTCACAAATATGGAATCCGTGAATAACGAGGATCAGATGTATGTTTAGAAAGCTCCCTCCATTCTGTTCGAGAGGAGAGGCGTGCAAGACCAGTAAAAGAGTCATTGCAATGACTTAGGCAAGAGAGGAGCCAGATGGGATGGATCTGTGCACAGCTGGGAAGTACAAGCGGCAGCGTTTGGGGTCTGACTGGATGCGGCAGGGGAGGTAGGAGGATGGTTCCCAGGTTGCTAGTTTTGGTGATTTGGCAGGTGGTGGGTCTACTGGTAGAAGTAAGGATGCAGGAGGAAATGCAGGCTCTTTGGGAGAGAGGGGAAGGCAATGTATAGGTTCTTCCCGGATGTTTGGGAGTTAGTGGGTCCAGTGTTCCCTGTGCCGAATGGGATGGTGTGGAGGACAGCCAGCAGTTGGCAGCAATGGCCAGAGACAGACATACTTTGGGAGTCCTCAGCCCCGAGGGGGTGGGATCCACTGGACTGGATGGGGGCCCTGGGGAGAGCGCACTGAGTGAGAAGAGAGGAGGTTCCAGGCAGAGCCCCGACATTTTAGGAAGCAGGCAAGACAGAGCTGCCCGTGGAGGAGAAAGAACAGCGAGGGACAGAGAGACCGGGGCAGGCAGGCGAGGGGAGAATGTCGTGAAAGAGCATCCAGGAGAGTCCCCTGCGGAGAGGCCCAGTGGGTCCCTGGTGACTTTCGCCAGAGTAATTTCAGCAGCGCGGTGGGGCCAGAAGCTAGAGGGCAGAGGGCGGAGGAAGTATAGATCGCGCCTTTTCAGGAAGCCTGAAAGGGAGGGAGGAAGGGAGGGCAGAGGGCGGAAGGCAGAGGGATGAGGGCTGAAGAAGAGTTTGCTTCTTCCGGGAAGATGGGAACAGACACGCGGATGGCAGGGAGGAGCCACTGCAGAGCCGTTTCACTCTACACCCGGCATCCTTTCCCCTCCCTACTGCTTTCCCTGGTGCTCTGGCCTTGCTTGGCTCTCTGTGTCCCCCAACCCTCAGCCAGGCATTCCTGACTCTTCCCATCACGGTTGACGTGTTCTTCTGGCTCAGACTGACCCCTACTCAGCCTCAGCTTCCTAGATGGTCCTGGCCTCCCCGCCGGGCCAGCTCTGCTGGGTTCCCCGGTCCATGGGTGTGGAGTGGGTGGGAGGGGACTCTCTTCTGGAGAGCAGCCACCCCCCAGGCTCCCTTCTGAATGCAGCAGACAGAGGGCAGGACAGCGACGTGGCCTGATACCCCACCAGTTAACCATTACACTTACTGTTCTCAAAGGAGAGTGAGCTTTTGGTTATGGGGGAGCAAGATAGGTTGGCCTGTGGGGACAAGGTGGCGCCCAGCCACTTGACTCAGGAGAGGAGGAAAAGCTGGAAAAGGGGGTAATAATCACGTCAGCTTTATTATTGAGCGCCTCATCTGTGCCAGAAACTAGGCCAAATGCTCTACACGCATCATACATGTAACAAATCCCTGTTCACTTTGCCCCTCTCCAATTAGTGGTCCACACACAGCAGTCATCTTTGGAAAATGCAAATCATATTTTTAAAAAATCTGCTCAAGGCCTTTTAATGGCTCCCCATTATTTTGAAATAAAATCTCCCATTGCTAATATGGTCTATAAAGTCCTGCACGATCCCACTTCTGCCACCCTTCGTTCTCAGCCTCTTCCCTTTCATCTTTGTGCTCCAGCTGCAGTGACCTTCTTTCACTTTCTAAAACAGAGGAATCTCTTTCCTACCTCAGGCCCTTTGCACATGCCTTAATGTTCTTTCCTCATTTTTTCTGAGCTAGCATCAACTCAAGTTCCAGAACTCCATTTAAATGTAACTCTCAGAAAAGCCTTCCTTGACCGCTGAAATAGGTCAGCTTCTTAGCTTCTTTGTTATGTATTCTCTCGGCATGTGCTTCTCCGTTGTAACCCTATCATGACTGCATTCGTAGAGTTACGGGTGTGCTGGTGTGTTTAATGTCCTCTCCTCCTTTAGACTGGAGTCATCAAGGGGACCAGGCCCCTGGGAATCATGCTCACTGCTCCATCTCCACCATCTGGCACAGTGCCTGGCATACAGTAGGTGCCTAATGAGTGATTGATGCTGAATGAATGATTCTGTCTATCAAGAGTAAAGGAGCCAAAAGCCTTGCCAATCCTTGGGCACGAAGGTGTTGAAGCAATATTGTTTCAAGAGCACGGGCTCTGGAGCTGTGCTCACTGAATTCCAGTCCCAGCTCTCCTACTTACTGGTTGTGCAACCCTGAGCAAGTTTCTTAGCCTGTCTGTGCCTCGGTTTCTTCATCTGGAATGTGGAGACCACTATAGTACCTTCCTCATAGCATTATTGTGAAGGTTAGATGAATAAAAAGATATAAAACACGGAAGCCTGGCCCATACTAAACACCTAATGCATGCTAGCTGCTGTTATTCTCAGCCAGGACCAATTTCTGGCGGTGAGGCTGAGTTGATGCTGCTTTGTGGTTTCTTACCCTCGGTATTTGGTGACAGTCTTTGGGAGAGCCCGTCTTGGCTCTGCTAGGGGAAACAGGGGAGAGGTGAATGGCCTGTGGGCCTGAGCAGCCCAATCTTTCACCATCACAGGAAGGATCCACGGATGCTGCAGATCTGGTTCCTGCACTCCAGTCGCTTATGACCCAGAGGGGCGTGGGGGAGACCCGGTCCCGTAGGTCCTGGGGGGAGAGTGGGGCCCAGCCCCTGGGAGAGCTTCCTTGGCTGCTCATCTGTGTTTTAGTGAGGCCCTGGCCGCTTTAGCTGGGGAGCCTGCTCCTTCCGGGGAGAAGGAAGCTTTGCTCCTGGAAACGAAGAGTTTCGAGTTCCCATCCCCCGGTGAGACTTCACGGACTGTTCCTTTTGCAGAAGGAGGGGAGCCGTGGGATGGCAGGAGTCTAGGAAGGAGGTGGGGTCGGGAGGGTGGGAGGCAGGCCCGGCAGAGAAGAGGCAGCGCTGGGAAGGGCGGAGAGCCGTGAGGCAGACAGAACCCACACAGGTGGGGGTTCAAACCCCGCTCCTACTCCCTAGCCATGCGGCCTTGGTCGAAGCGCTTCTCCTTTCGGAGCCTTAGTTTCCTTTTTGTAGGACGGGGGTGACAGAGCTGTCGTGGGGGTGATGGGGAGGATCTGGGGAAAGCATGTGTGCCACAGTTGGGGTGCCCACTGCCCCTCATTTGCTTCCCCGCTCTGCAGGCTGCTGCTCTCTGATTGGCAGGGTGGACATTCCTGTTTTAGTTCCCTGGGGCCCCAGGTGGCTACTCATAGGCTCTTCCTCTATGACCTACTTCTTTTCTGGGTCCCCTAGTCCCACCCCACCAGTTCTGCCAGTTCTCTCTGTGCTCCCGAGCTCAGCCTGAGGGGCCGGAGCTGGCTTCACCCCTGGGTCTCTCTCCTCTCTTTCTGGGTGGCTCGGGTCGTGGCAGCAGTAAGACCTACCATCCTCGAGACGGGGGGCCTGACGCTTTCCTGCCTCCTCATCCCTCCAGCCAGGCCCACAGTCAGGCAGAATCGATGGTCCCAGTCACCTAGTGCCCTGCTGTCTGGGGGCAGCAGAGGTCCCCGTGGGGCCCCTTTTCACAGGATTGAGAGGCTGAAGTGCCGTTCTTGTAGCTTTGGCCACAGGCCACTGCATTCCCCCTGCTGGCATTCCAGGACCAGGGACCTCCCTTTGGGCCTTGCCCTGGATGCTCAGAACCTCTGCTAAGTCCTGGTCTAGGGTGGGGACCACATGGCTTAGTGAAAACAATCAGACAGATCTGGCTTTGAAACCTTGTTCCATCAGGTGGTCAGCACACGCAGTCGATGCTGTCAGCACTCAGCCCATGTGTCCTCGGCCTGCTCCATTCTGGTGACTGAGAGGACCTCGGTAAAGCATGGTGATGTACGGTAGGCAGGCCCAACGTCCAATGGCCGGCACCTGCCACTCTGCCTGGGCTCTCTGAGCTTCTGGGGCCTCTGCCTGCGCATGGGGTAGGTCGAAAGTACCAGTGAATTGATGCCTCACTGGGAGCAGGCCTCAACCAATGAGGGAAGGAGGTTAGGGGACAAACCCTCCAGCCTCCTCACCCTTCAGTAGAGATCATCGTCAAGCCCACATCCTTCTGTTTCCCAGACTCCCCAGCAGGATGAAGCTCAGCTGCCCACGGAGGTAACACGCTCAATTACACATGCTTCATCCGCTTCCTTCCCTTCTCTGCCTCACTTCCCATTCCCGTGCTGGGAGATTCCGGGGTCACCTCCCAAATAAACAACTTGCATGCAAATCCTGTCCCAGGCTAGGTGTTTGGGAGCAACCTAAGGCATCTCTCGTGTGAGCAGACAGCAAGCTCGTTTCCCGCAGAATTCTCGCCACCTTACTCTCACCAGCCGCGTCTCACAGAGCTGGCTCCCTTGTGGACTGTGCATTGGCCCCGGGGTGGGACTGGCCCCAAACTGAGCTAACCGGCCATTCTTACCTTGCTCAGTCGATTGGCCCAAGGTGACAGCGTCACCCGCACTGATCTACTAAGGGTCCTTCCTTGGGACTTGAACATGGGACAGGGAGTGTGTCCGTCCAAATGTAAACACGGCAGGACTCTGGACCTGCTGGTGGCCTGCTGTTGCGAAATGCTGTCCTGCTGGATAAGATGACAATTCTGGGACAGAAAGGGGAGCCTAAACAAGAGAGGACCAAGCGAGTGCTTGGAAGACATTTGTGTCCGTGGCTCCGTTTATCTTTGGGACCCAGTGACATTGTTTTCCTTCCTGCCTGCACGTAAGCCACTGCATCGTTCCTTTGCCTGAGCCTGTGGAATTTAGATTTCTGTCACTTGCACCCACGAATACCCTGTGTGACCTTGGGTTTGCCATTCAACAGAGCCTGGTGCAGAGTAGGTGTTTAATAAGTATCTGTTGACTGACTTATGCCCTCTGGACCCCACTTCCCTCATTGGTGGGTTGGGGTCATAGTAACTACCGTATAGGCTGTTGGAAAGATAAGTGAGAAAATGAAAGGGAGAGAGCCTTGCCAGCTGGGAAGTGTCAGATCCAAGCAAAGAGCTCCCTCTGCCCAGTCAGAGGGCAGGGCATCTTGGGTGAGGTCTGTGAATGGACAGCACCTGGCTGCTGCTGGCCACTGGGGGCTGCAGGAAGGTGACGATGATGGGGGTAGATTGAGAGGAATGGCTTGGAGAGACTTTTTTTTGAGAGAATCAATAAGAAGGGCAGAGAAGGGAATTAATGTTTATCGACTCTGTTAGGAGCGTGCACCGGACCCAACTCCTCGCATACATCAGAGAGCACAAACTGGCGACCTGGAGGCAAATGTTTTGTTTGGCCCTCATGGTGCTAAAGAAGCATTTCAATTAATTGCCAACATTTACAAATCTGGAGATTCCACATGAAAACATGCTAGAGGGCTGCTCTTGAAAAATTGGAAGTTCTGGCAACACGGGGCTCATAATCCCCCTGGCATCAACAGCTGGAGTGATGAACAACTGCCCCTTTTGATGGGGCAGCCCGGCTCCAGTTTGCCACAGGCGCCCCCAGGCCTCTTCACTCGTGCGTGGTCCTTGCCTGGCCCTGAAGTCATTTGAGGTTGTAATTCTGGACGTTCTCAACCGATCTTCCCAACAGCCCTGCAAGTGGGGACCCTTGGTCCCATTTTATAGATGGTAAAACTGAGGGTCAGAGGTGAAGTGATGTGCTCCAGGTCAGACAGTTAGGGAATGATGGAGCTGGGATGGTAGCTCGGTTCTTCCCAACCCGGAAGTCCATTCCCCTGCCTCAGACCAGGTTGGTTGGCTGTGTGTAGGGGGAGAAGGAGGAGGTATAGGATTCGCATCAGTGATTGGGAAGTGGGGTGCCACAGATAGAGGCAGGGAGATGGGTGGGAAGATGACATGGTCAGACCGGGGCGTTGCAAGTTTGAAGGGACCACAGACTGTCCCGGGGAAGGGGTCTGCTCCCAGGTAACTTAAGCTGGTCCTGGTGGTCCAAGGTAAACAGAGAAATAGATGGTTGTGGCAGATTAGCCGAGGGGAGTGGGGCGAGAATGATGTCAGGTGCCTTGCTGAGAGCCTGGGTGGCTGGTGCTTCAGGAGATCGGGACGGGTGGCGGGAGGAGGAGGAAGGTAGCGATGGGGGAAGCAGGCTTGGTAGGGGAGTTGGTGTGTCCAGGTTTGGAGGTGGTGGGTTCAAGGGCCCGTGGGACGTACACGGGCAGATGTCCCGGGAAGAGCTGGCTGAACGAGGCTGGAGCCCAGGAGAGCTCCTGGCTGGAGACGATGGTCCAGAGATTAAGCTGTGGCGTCCAGTACAGACACGGGGCCCAGGCCTCGGGTGTCCGGGCCCCAGTGTTCGGTGGAGGTTGGAGGAATGCCCCCCGCTCGCTTTCTCTGACCTTCTCCCAGGTAACCAGGACCCCCAGCCCTGCTCCCCCGGTGGGTCCCTCCATAATCGGCTTCCCTGGGGATGTTTGAGCGAAATGGATGAGAGCGAGGCGGTAAAGAACGAGGCAGGGAGAACTGGTTACTACTTCCCCTCGGCTCCAGGTGGATGATCACACAGCTCTCCGAGCCCCAGGACTGGGCCAGGCGGCAATCCCCACAGACAGCCTCTCAAAATTAATGGGACTCCAAGGAGTTTGGGGCAGGGGGAGGGCCGCGGCTGAGGCGAGGTGAACTAGAGACAGGAGAGCACTGTGCCTGACGGAAAGGGCCCGAGATGCAGTGTCTGAAACAGAGAGGGAAAGAGATGGAGGGAAAGAGCAAGGACACTGAAGCCCAGAGAGGTTAAGTCATCTGCTCAGAGGCACACAGCAGCGAAGCTGGGGTTTGGCTCATCTATCTGCCTCCAGAGTGCCGGGTCTTAATTCACCTTGTGGTTCGGCCTCTGTCTTCACTGAGAAGTCCCTGGGAAATGGGCCTGCGATAAAGCCTGGGCCGGTACCTGGGGAAGAGCATTGACTTCTGGAGGCGGTGAAGGAGGAAAAGTGAGCAGGCTCTGCTCATGCTCTGTGGCTCAGCTCAACCTGGGACCCTCCCTACCGGGACTAAGGGCTCCCTACTTCTTTCGTGTCTGCAGTGCCCTGCCCCAAATCTTCACGAGGTCAGTGTATAAGTGCTCTCTCGCCGTGTAACAAATTACCCCTAAATTTAGTAGCTTAAAATAGCAAATACTTATTATCTCAAAGTTCCTGTGGTTCAGGAATTCAAGAGCAGCTTCAGGACCACATTATGACTTTCATATGACCTAGACACCTTTACCCTCGGTGGCCCCTTCCTTCTTAAAGGAATATTAAAAGCTATATTTTACGATTGTGTTGGTATAAAGATGGATATATTAATATTATATATTAAAACATTTTCTTTGACCTAAAATTTCTTTTTAAAAAAATTTTGGTTTTTATAGCCATGTGTATAGTTAAATAAATTTCAGAAAAGATTTCCCTTTAATCTGATCACCGGAGCACACAAATTCCCTTTACTTTTTTTTGTTTAAATTAAAAAGCATTTTTATCCGTTTCTCTTCCCCCCCATCCCTTGCCTCTGGCAACCGCTAATCTGTTCTCTGCATCTATGAGCTTGCTTTTGCTTTTTTTAGTTTCCACATGTAAGAGAGATCATGTGGTATTTGTCTTTCTCTGTCTGACATTTCATTTAGCATAATGCCCTCATGGTCCATCCTTGTTGTTGCAAATGGCAAGATTTCATTCTTTTTCATGGCTGAATAATATTCCATTGTATGCATATGTATGTATCTATCACAACTTCTTTATCCATTCATCCATTCATAGACACTTAGGTTGTTTCCAGGCCTTGCTTATTGTAAATAAAGCTGCAGTGCACAGGGGGCTGCACATACCTTTTCAAGACGGTGTTTTCATTTTCTTGAGATAAAGCTTCAGGAGCGAAATTGCTGGGTCATGTGATAGTTCTATTTTTGATCTTTTGAGGGGCCTCCATAGTGTTTTCCACAGTGGCTGCACCAGTTTGCATCCCCACCAACAGTGCATGAGGGTTCCCTTTTCTCCACAGCCTCTCCAACATTCATCGCTTGTCTTTTTGATAATAAGCCATTCCATCCGGTGCACGGTGATGTCTCCTTGTGGTTTGGATTTGCGTTTCCCCGAGGATTAGTGATGTTGAACGTCTTTTCATGTACCCGTTACCCATCTTTATGGCTTCTTTGGAAAAATTATTCAGATCTTGTACCCATTTTTTAACCTGATTGTTTTCTTTGCTATTGAGTTGTATGAGTTCTTTACATGTTTTGGATATTCACCCCTTATCAGATATATAATTTGCAAATATTTTCTCTCATTCTGTAGGCTGCCTTTTCATTTTGTTGATGGTTTCCTTTGCTGGGCAGAAGCTGTTTAGTTTGATGTAGTCCCACTTGTTGATTTTTGCTTTTGTTGCCTTTGCTTTTGGAATCAGAGCCAAAAAATCATCGCTAAGATCCACGTCAAGGAGCTACCGCCCACGTTTTCTTCTAGGAGTTGTGTGGTTCAGGTCTTGTGTTCAAGTCTTTAATCCATTTTGAGTTAAGTTTTGGATATGGTGTAAGACAGTGGTCCAGTTTCACTCCTGGGCATGTGGCTGTCCAGTTTTCCCAACACCATTTATTGAAGAGACTGTTCTCTCCCCATTGAATATTCTTGGCTCCTTCTTGTAAATTAATTGACTGTCCATGTGTGGGTTTATTTCTGGGCTCTCAGTTCTGTTCCAGTGATCTATATGTCTGTTTCTATGGCACCCATACTGTTTTAATTACGATAGCTTTGTAATATAATTTAAAATCAGGGAGCATGATGCCTCCAGCTTTGTTCTTCCTTCTCACGATTGCTTTGGCTATTCAGAGTCTCTTGTGGTTCCATACAAGATTTAGGATTGTTTGTTCTAGTTCTGTGAAAAATGCCATTGGATTTTGATTGGGATTGCACTGAATCTGTAGGCTGTTTTGGGTCGTAGGGACATTTGAACAGTATTGATTCTTCTAATCCATGAGCACGGGATCTCTTTCCATTTATTTGTATCTTCTTCAATTTCTTTCACTAATGTCTTGTAGATTTCAACATACAGGCCTTTCACCTCCTTGGGTAAATTTATTCTGAAATATTTTATTCTTTTTGATGTCATTGTATACGGGATTATTTTCTTAATTTCTCTTTCTTGATAGTTCATTATTAGTGAACAGGAATGCAATAGATTTTTGTATGTTGATTTTGTATCCTGCAACTTTACTGAATTCATTTATTAGTTCTAACAGTTTTTTTGATGGTGTCCTTAGGGTTTTCTATGTAGAATACCATGCCATCTGCAAATAGTGAGAGTTTTACTTCTTCCTTTCCAATTTGGATGCATTTTATTTCTTTTTCTTGCCTGATTGCTCTGGCTAGGACATCCAATACTGTGTTGAATAAAAGTGGTGAGGGGGTCATCCTTGTCTTGTTTCTGATCTTAGAGGAAAACTTTTCCCCATTGAGTATACTGTTAGCTGTGGGCTTGTCATATATGACCTTTATTATGTTGAGGTACATTCCTTCTCTACCCACTTTGTTGAGAGTTTTTATCATAAATGGATGTGAATTTTCTCACAAGCTTCTTCTGCATCTACTGAGATAACCATATGATTCTTCTCCTTCATTTCGTTAATGTGGTGCATCACATTGATTGATTTGTGGATGTTGAACCATCCCTGCATCCCTGGAATAAATCCCACTTGATCATGCTGTATGATCCTTTTCATGTATTGTTGAATTTACTTTGCTAATATTGAGGATTTTTGCATCTATGTTAATCAGGGATATTGGCCTGTAATTTTCTTTTCTTGTTGTGACCTTGTCTGGTTTTGGTATCAGGGTAATGCTGGCTTCATAAAATGAGTTTAAAGGAGTTACCTCCTTTTCTGTTTTTTGGAAGAGTTTGAGAAGGATTGGTGCTAATTCTTTCAATGTTTGGTAGAATTCACCCAGGAAGCCATCTGGTCCTGGACTTTTGTTTGTTGGCAGATTTTTGATTACTGATTCAATTTCCTTACTAGTAACTGGCCTGTTCAGATTTTCTATTTCCTCATGATTGAGTCTTAGTAGGTTGTATATTTCTAGGAATTTATCCATTTCTTCTCATATGTCAGATTTGTTGGCGTGTAATTGTTCATAGTATTCTCTTATGATCCTTTGTATTTCTGTGATATCAGTTGTAACATTTCCTCTTTTATTTCTGATTATACTTCTTTGAGTCCTCTCCTTTTTTCTTGCTGAATCTATCTAAAGGCTTGTCAATTTTGTTTTTTCTTTTCAAAGAACCAGCTCTTAGTTTCATTGATCTTCT
This sequence comes from Equus asinus, assembly GCF_041296235.1. NCBI lineage: Eukaryota > Metazoa > Chordata > Mammalia > Perissodactyla > Equidae > Equus > Equus asinus. The sequence goes on from NC_091794.1 coordinate 87,580,827, forward strand.
CTCTTGCCTTTTTAGTCTCTATTTCATTTATTTCTGCTTTAATCCTTGTTATTTCCTTCCTTCTATGAACTTTGGGCTTCATGTGTTCTTCTTCTAGTTGCTCGAGGTGTAAATTTAGGTTGTTTGAGACAGGCATTTATCACTATGAACTTCCCTCTTATAACTGCTTTTACTGCATCCCACAAACTTTGGTATATTTCCATTTCTGTTTGCCTCAAGGTATTTTTGGATTTCTCTTTTGCTTTCTTCTTTGACCTACTGGTTGTTCCGTAGCATATTGTTTAATCTCCACATATTTGTGATAAAATTTCCTTTTTTCTCCTAATTTTAACAGAAAGTAAAACATTTTCATGGGCCCTAAAAGTACTGTGGGCCCTGGGCAGTGTGCCTTCTGTGTCTAGTGGATGGATTGGCCCTGAGTGGCGTAGGCAGGTAGTTCTGGCTCAGGGGCTCTCAGGTGGTTGCACTCAGGATGTTGGCATGAGCTGCAGTCATCCGAAGGCTTGGCTGAGACTGGAGGAGCCACTCCCAAGATGGCACACTCACATGGATGTTGGCAGGAGGCCTCCGTTCTCAGCTATGTGGGCCTCTCCACAAGGCTGCTTGAGCATCTTCATGACATGGAAGCTGCCTTCCCCCTCAGTGAGTGATCCAAAAATGACACGGAGAGCCTGGAAGAATCCACAGTGCCTTTGATGCCCTATCTTGGAAGTCATATATGGTCAATACACCATTATTTCTACCACATTCTTTACGTTAGAAGTGAGTTGCCAAGTATAGCCTGCGCTTACGGGGCTTATGGGGAAGAAAGTTAGATTCCACTTTTTCAAGTCAGTGGACGTATTTTAAAGCCATTACTCCTGGCTTCAGAGACGCGTTTCCTGACCACCGATTTCTCTCCCCGCTGCCACCCTCCTAGCGCTCTCTAACACACGCTCAGTGTATCACTACCTCAAATTACCTTGGTCATTTATCTGATTGTCTGCCTGCCCCAACTAGAAGGTACCTGCCTGAGAGGGGGAACCCTGTCTGTCTGTTCACAGCTATAACCCCAGAGTCTAGCCTATAGCCAGGCACCTACCAGCTCTCAGTAAGTATTTGGTGAATGAATGAATGAATGAGCAAACAAACATGGTGGTGGGGGAGAAGCAAGAACTCCCTTGGCAGGTGGTGGAGGGTGTGTGTGGAGACGCTGAAGCTGCCCTGGAGTTGGTTGTCCTGGGATGGTTCCCCAGGACCCAGGGGTTTGGGAAGAGGAGGGGAGAGCCTTAAGGGGTTGAGAGGCTGGAGAGGCTGGCTGACCAGAGGGCATGAGATTACTCTGTGAGCCTATAGGGTCTAGCAAGGAGCCAGACGTAGGAACAGGTAAATTACAAAGTATTATGACAGATGCATAATAGAACTGTGTTTAGGACCCATTAGGTTGGATCCTGACGCCATCACTCCTTGCTTTTGGCGCCGCCCTTGAGGGAACCTCGCTCACCATGGCGAGTCCCCGGGGAGAGGAGCTCCGCCTCCGGGTTGCGGCAAGACTTGCTCGGCCGCCTGTGCTGCTCCGTTCAGCCTCTGGGTGGCAGCAGAGGCCCAGGCGCGTCTGGGCGCCCCAGCTCCGGCAGCCTCCGCCGTCACACAGAGGCCTGCTCTGCTGCCAGCTCCCGCTCCAGCCCCTCGCGGGGCGGAGGCTGCTGGGTGGGGTGCGGGGGCGCTCAGGCCAAAGGTTTGGGGTGTTCCGGCTTGTGCTCCTGCTTCTGAATGCCTCCTCCCACTCTTTCCCTAACCTTCTCTGCGAGCCTTCTTTCTGGAAGATGAGAGCGGGGGCGGGGGGGGGGGTACCCAGAACTTGTCCGACTTTTATGCAGGACCTTGATTACCCTAAGGGCCATGGGGAGTTCACTGAAATGCGTGAAGCAGGGAAGCAACACCATCAGATTTGTGTTTTTAGAAAGGTCACTCTCGATGCGGGAGCAAGGATGAGCAAAGCACAAAGTCCAGACAGGAAGCTGTGGCAATAATCTAGGTGGGAGAAAGCCAGGGTCTGCCAGGAACAATCTAGGCAGACGGTGAGAGGCATCCTGGGGAACAGGTGGGCTGAGCATAGTGGGGGAGGTGCGGACCCCAGAACCAGCATGCTACTGCCATGGTGGCAGAGGGTTCAGGACACATGCTGTCTCAGGCAGGAGGGAGGCAGCCCCCAATCCCACATGGACCGGCTTGCCGGAAGGATGTCAGGGCTGAGCATCAGGAACAGGGGCCACGGGCTCACAACTGGAGCGGAAGGTGAGGTGTTGACCTTGGCACCAGGTGGAATCTCTGACGAGACCCGGGCTCACAGGGCAGAGGGCCCTGTATACCTAAGGGCTGTTCCCCATGCCCATGTGTCCCCAAAATGCTGTGGCCAGACATCAGGGAAGATGTGGGGAAGCCCTAGAGGATTCGTTCGGGCTTGGCCTGGATCTAGAGTCGACCACAATCCTATGCTTTCCCACCCGGGGCTGAATCTATGCGTCCTGCCAGCCCTCACCCCACCTGGCTCCGGGGTCTCCTTCGGGGCCAGTGTTGAGCTAGAAGCTGGCTGCGTGGTGACAGGTGGCCTTGTGCCCAGAGACTGCAGTTGGGTGTGTCTGGCAGAGGGCCTGGCTGCCCCACAGGGCTGGGAAGTGGGCCTGCTCCTGCTTCGAGCCTGCAAGCTCTTGCTGCAGATGATGAAAGATTCATCTCTGAGCCTCTAGAAAGGCTGGGGTTTGTCTCCTTTCCCTCTTCACACGGGCTATTACCTATGTCTGGAACATTCTCCCACTGCTCTCTTTTACCTGGCCAACTCATATTCATCTTTTATGTCTCACTTTAAATGTCACTTTCTTGGAAACAAATTTAGTATCCCATTATTCTTGCTCAGTGCATCCTTTGCTTTTTCTACAGTGCATTTATTACAAGTTATTGTCCTTTTATTTGTGGGTGTGTGTGTACGCGCTAACATCTCGATCTTCTGAGTAGACTGGAAGCTCCCTGGAGGCAACCAGCATTTCCCTTTTATTCATCATTATATCCCCAGACTCTAGCCTTACGCCTGGGATACCATAAGCATTCCAAAAATATTTGTTGAATGAGTGAATGAAAGAAAGAGTGAATGCATTATGGACGTCCCTGAGGACACCCTCAGTGTGTTGGGAATTCATAAAGCTACAGAGTAAACGTGGCATCTGTCCAAATCATCATTTTTACTCCATGGTAAGGAATTAGCATTATATTTACCTATTAATTGAATATTTTACATCACAAAAGTAATACATGTTCCTTGTCAAAATTCAATCAATAGGCATTTTTTTTATTGAAACAAACTCTGACACATTGTGGAGTAGAATGCAAAATTCACCTGGCTTTTAAAGAGAAAATACAAGGCTTCAAAGATGGTTTGAGCTTAGAGGGGCCTGCAGCCCAGAGCCCTGCAGGGCTGGGGTCCCTCCTACGGTGGAGGCGCTTCTGTGGTTGGGTCTGAGAGACTGCTGTGGGGCAGTCATATGCTGTTGGTGTGGTGGCTGCGGAGCACGGGGCCCTGGCTCCGGCGGGGAGGCTGCGTCCGTCTGGACTCCGAGAGAAAGCAAACACCGGCCTTATGTAATGTGAAATTTGCTGGCCACATGCCACGGCGGGCGCCTGGAGAAGAGTGTTTACATGGAGTGGGGATGTGGGGAGGCATTCTGGGCGGTATCAGGAAGGAAACTTCCCTGGTGGGGAAATAACAAAAATCTTACAAGCTGTGCAAGGAAGAGAGTTCCCTTACTGGGAGGCATCCTGTGATAGGTCACCGGTTTCCGAGGTGCAGAGCTGGCGGCCCAGGGCCAGGGCCTTCCAAGCTGCAGAGAACTGGGGTGAAGTGGGAGGGGGTGCCATTGGGTTGGCTGGAGTGGGCAACGTACAGCCACTCTGGGAGACCAGAAGTGAGTGAGTGGTGGAGCATGACAGTGTTATGTGCAAAATGCACAGCACAGAGTGGAATAAAGAACGTGGACCAGAGCTCTGGTTCAAATCCTGGCTATGCCACTTTTAGTTATGTGACTTTGGTCAAGCTCTTTCCCTCGCTGAGCCTCAGTTTCTCCACCTGTAAAAGGGGGATCCCGATCTCCATCTTTAAGGGGGTTTTGAGGGTTACATTAGGACTTTGCTCTCTGTGCATTAGAATCACCCAGGTAGTGTTTAAAAAATACTGATGCCCAGGCTTCAGCCCAGATCAACTGGATCAGACTCTCCTGGACTAGGTCCCAGCAGGTGGGATGCTCAGCAGGTAGGACGCTTTGAAAGCACCCAGGCGATTCTGGGTACAGCCAGAGGGGAGAGCCCCTGTAACAGGTGACCAGACCACACCTTGTGATCGTCTCCAGCAGAGCCAGCAGTTGCTGTTTGCCAGTTAATCCACAGCAGCCTTCCTTCCCAGGCTTTGCAGTCAGTCAACAAGCTGCTCTGTGCTTCTGATTGAGCAGCTCCCCTTTTCTTAGCTGTCTGCTCTTCGTTTGTGTCCGAGCTGTTGGGGACAGGGGGCAGTGAGTGAAGCACACCCACGGGGATGCAGCTGCCTCCTGTCCAGTGGCCTCGGGTGTGAGAGACAGACCTGGACCTACAGGGAGAGTGACATAGTGACAGATGAGGCCGAGAGCCAGTGGCCCCCTTCCGGCACCCCCTCCCAGGAGAGCCAGAAAGAGAATGACTTGGTGCTTAAACTTGACCTGCATCAGAAGCCCCTGGACCCCTGGAGGGGCTCATAGAAAACAGACTGCGGGGCCCCACTCTCAGAGTTTTGGATTCAGTCTGTCTGGGGTGTTAAAGAAAAAAACATTCAATGATGCTTAAAGCACAGAAGGCAGACTTTATTCAGGGGCAAGTGGGACCTGACAGCCCAGGAGCAGGGTCGGGGGTCAGTGGATGGAGAATTACTAAGAGGAGGCGTCAGGGGTCAGGGGGGATTGTAGCTAAACTGACCCCACAGGATTCTTGCTGGGGCAGGCCAGGTGATCAGACATCACCTGGGGGCGGGGGGTGGAGGATGAGGAGCCCAATCAGATATCAAAGGTGCGGAGTTCTGGTTAAAGGGACTTAGCAGGATTCATGCCACAATTAGACAATGCAGAGATGAACACAAATTGAGCCCTGATGGAAAAAGAGCTCAGAGGAGCCTGAGCAGAGTTGGTCGGAGCGGGTCTTTGTTGAGGGTGGGGCCAAGTGTGCGCATTTCTCCCAAACTCCCAAGGAATGCCACTGGCCCTAGGATGACCACTTCAAGAATCACTGACTTAGAGAGAGGTCCGGAGAGAAGTGAGGCAGACAGGCAGACAGACAGAGAGACAAAACCTGAGATGCAGAGAACCAGATGCGCACCGCCCCCATTCACACACACTCAGAGCCAGAGAGAGAGACTCAGAGAGAGAACCAGGCCCAGGGAGGTGACAGACAGTCAAGCAGACCCACAGACGTGAGTGGAGACAGGTGTACTGAGGAGGCTGGGGGACCCAGACACACATAAGCAGAGCCGGGGAGAGACAGGGACCCCCAAATACAGAGCCGGGGAGGAGACCTCTCCCTGGCCCCTCAGTGCAGGTCAGAGAATGGCCAGATACCCCAAGAAAGAGAGAGACTGACCCAAAGAAGACAGGAAGACGACAAAAATGCAGAGAAAGGGAGACTGAGGGAGGACGAGGAGCAGGGGAATGTTCAGAGAGGGTGGGCGCCAGGGTCAGCTGACCTCGACCGTGGGGGCGTCCCTTCAGGACCTGCTGACGCCAGCTCGCACTGGATGTTACAGATTCAGGAAATTTACCTGGTATAAAATCCCTGGTGTTTGAAATTGGCCTTGGTGGGAGTGTCCACTGCATGTCATGACCCTTGGGGAGCCCGCTGTGGAGGGATTTATAAGCTGTGGCTCCTCTTCTCTGTTCTGGGTTTGCCTAGATGGGACCTTGCTCTTCCACTCAAAGGTCGGTGGTTCCTGTACCCTCCTACAGGAAGCCTTCCTGACTGCACCACCCATGGGGCTCTTGTCTCCTGGGAGTTCTGCAGCTCCAGCTTCTTGGGCCTTCTGTGGATCTCTCGGGCATTGGCTCCTTGTTTCTGGTGTGACACTGGGTTAAGTGCGACCTCCTTTCTGGCCCTCGGTTACTGTCCCCATGTGTGAAATGTGGTTGGGGGTTGGCCGAATGACCCCTAGGGCCTCTTCCATTCAAAATAACTTGTTTTACCTCCTTGCTCCTACCCTTTTTTGAATCATGTTCCCCTGTCCTTGAAACTTTCTTGAGGGAGGCCCCTCAACATATATTCATTTATTTATAAAATATACACATCATAAGACATACATAAAATATAAATTTAAAAGGATGAGATAAAAATACAAATAGAAGTTACAATATGTATGTATTTTTTCTCCCCGGGGACCTCTGCTCTAGTTTGCAAGCTCCCTGAAGCCATCTCTCTCTCCTGTAGCCCACACAGGACTTTCTTGGACCCGGGGAAGCTGTTCTGTGATTTTTCAATAAAAAGTAATAGAATATTTACTCAGCCCTCGCTATGAGCTTGGTACTATGCTAAGCGCTTTCCATGAATTAACTCTTTTAAGCCCCATCACAACCCTCTGAGGCGGGTCCCATCATTATCTCTGCTTCCCAGGAAGAGAGACTGAGGCACACAGATGGTGAATAACTTGCCATTATCATACAGCCAATAAATAGAGTCCTTGGGATTTAACCCCCCTGGGGCCGCCTGGTACCAAACTCTCCAGAGACTGCGGGCGTTTCTGCCTCTGAGGCTTGGCCCCTGAGCCTGCATGTTCCCAGAAGGCGGAGGTCGTGTCATCTGTTTTCATTAGAACCTTTACTACTGCTGCTAAATATTCTCGAAGAACTTCCCACGCCTGTGCCAGGAGCTGAACCCACGTCATCTCATTTGCTCCCTCCCAAACGCCCTGGAGGTCAGCATTACTGTTCTTAAAAAGCCTGAACCTGAGAGGCAGTCCCCTCCCCTGGGCCTGGCTGGGGGGGCTCTCTGGCCATCCTGGCTGAGCTGGAAGGCACGATTTATCCATAAACACATTAAGAGATGCACCAAGTTGCCCTAGAAACTAGACTCTAGTTAAGTGCCTGAAAAGTAATTATAAACTCCAGAGTATCTTTCAGCCGAGCAGGTGGCTGGAAAATTAGAAATCTAATTTTGAGACACCTTCTGCTTTCCAGAAAGGCTGAGGTTACGGTTCAGGCAGAGGCGAGCGCTCGTGGCCTCTGTGTAGTGTGTGCGCGCGTGTGCGCGCGCATGTGGATGGTGGGGGCGGGCGTGCGGGGCCCCAGCCAGGGGCGTCGGCAAGTCTGGGGGCGTAGCTGTCTCGCCAGCCCTTCCTTGGCGCTCCCTGCAGTGCGGAGGCGGCGAAGCGCCTCCTCTCCGGTGTCACCCCTGAGAGCTGGGTTGCTAGGACACCGGAGCCGAGAATATGCCAGCTGATTTGCCGAACAATTTTTCTTCCAATTAGGAATAATTAGACAAAGGGAGAAAGTGTGTACTTGGATGGTGGCAAACAGGCTTGGAGCTCGGGGACCCCGAGGAGCCCTTAGGGCTTCGTGGCTGAAGATGGCCAGAAGCCTTGGTCCCCGAGAAGGAGCCTCTCTCTGGATCCAGAGCAGTCAGCTGGGGGAGGGGGAAAGAGAACTCACATTTATTAAGTGTCTACCACATGTCAGGCGTCACGCCTACTGCCTTAGAAGCACGATCCTCTTTCATGCTCGTGACAAGCCGGGAAGAATGACGAGCATCTTATGCCATGATCCCTTCATTGCACGCAGCCGTGCTGGGCTCCTCGTTCCCAAACTTCCCGGGGTCCTTGTGCGTGCTCTGCCCTCTGCGTAGATGCTCTTGCTCCTCCTTTCTGCGTGGCCGGCTGCTTCTTAGCCTTCGGGTGACCACGCTTATCCAAAGTAGGTCCGCTCCCCTGCTTTTCCCAATCGGCCCCTTGTTAATTTCCTTCCTGGTGCTTGTTAGGCCTGGAAATTATTTTATTTGTGTATTCACTTGTTTTCTGGTCTATCATCCTAGCTAGAATGTCAGATTCATGAAGACGGGAGACAGCGTCTGGCTCAGGGCACAGTTCCTGGCACACGGAAGACTCCATACCTATTTGCTGAGTGAAAGAATGGATGAACAGGGATCTCTGTGGGGCTGAGTGAGTCTAGGTCCTTCCATAACATCTGCAGCTGGGAAGCGGTGGCGTCAGGCCTTGGCCCATATTGATCTCACTCCCATCCTGGTTGTCTCACTGCAGCATCCTCTCCCAGGCTCTCCAGAGAGGGCTGCAGCATCTCGTGCGCCTCCCCCCACCAAAGGGAAGGCTGCAGGCTCTCCTGCCACGCTTAGATTTGGGGATTCCAAACGACGGCTGCATGGCAGTGTAGTGTAGTGGTCTCTGGAATCAACCTGCCTAGGTTAGAATTCCAGATCTGCCAATGACTAGCTTTATGACTCTGGGCCTCAGTGTTCCCCTCTGTGATATGGGGGCAACGACAGAACCTATTTCCTGAGGCTATTGTGAGGATGTGAGATAATACACGTGAAAAGTTTCGAAGGGTGCCTGGCACACAGGAAGCACCTCCTACAATCTGAGTTCTAGAAGCAGCAGGAGTGACAAACTGCCGGCTGATGTGTCTGTGATGCATCGGGGTCACATCATGCAGCCCTTTGGGTGCCTGGTCTAAATCATTCAGCCTGGCATCCGATGCCCCATATTCTTAGCTCCATGGCTGGGAAGAAGAGGGAAGCTAGCGGATGTGGAAGAGCCTGGTACAGTGTCTGGTGTCTGGTAGGTTCAGTAAATGGCAATTGAGTCACTCCTGAGAGCCAGGCTGAATATCGAACTGACTGTCGAAACTTGCCACCTGGGGGCGCCATAGGCCCCTCAAATGCAACAATGAAAATAGCTGCTGAGCAGTATGATGTGTCAGGCACTGAATTATTTATATCTATATCATTTTGCATTTGATTATAAGCTCCATGGAGGTACAGTCGTTTGTAGTCCTTTTCAGGTACATAATTGGCATTCAATATACATTTGTTGAATGAATTAATGACTTCATTTAATCTTCCCAATAATTTTATAAGATAGATATTATCATCTTCATTTTATGGGAACTATGGTTAAGAAAAGATAGGTTACCTGCTCAAGATCACAAATTAGCAATGGCCACGGCCCATGCTTTTAATTGCCACTCTCTGTTGCTCCCCAAACGCTGCTAGTCTAAAACTGACCGATCATCTTCTCTTACCCCACATCTTCCATCGCTCTCAAAAGATGAAAATTCAAACAACAGAAACCGAGCCCTGTGCCGCCTCATCGTTTCCTGCCTTAGTGAATGTTCCCATTGCAATAATCTGCTTCCAACCTTGCCCCTACCTTGGAATAAAATCTAAACTCTAGCATGGCTGACAAGCCCTCTACAATCTGGTAGCCACCTTCCTTTCTGACCTCATCCACCATTCTCCTCTTTGCTAACTTGCTCATTCTTCTCCAGCCCCGCTTCTGTCCTCAAGCTTACTGAGGTCATTCTCACCTTGGGGCTTTTGCAACTATAGTATTTTTGGTATATGTGGTGGATTAGAGATGACCACAGATCATTTGTCTCTCCTCCTACCGAGAGGTGGAGTCTGTTTCTCTGCCCCCTTGACTCTGGGCTGGCTTATGATTGCTTTAACCAAGAAAATGGGGTAGAAATGATGCTGTGCCAATTCTGGACTGGCAGCTTCTGTTTCCTCCCTTTTGGAACTCAGCCGCCATACTGCGAGGAAGCCCAAGCAGCCATGTGGAGGTCCAAGTGGAGGCTAATTTTCACACTCAGATGACAGCCCCAGATGAGCTCCCAGCTGACAGACAGAATAACTCGCTAGACCAAGTGAGTGAACTCTATTGGAAATATACCTGCCAGCCCCAATTGGGCCATCCCAACTGATGCTACATGAAGCCGAGTTCTCAATGAGCTCTGCCAAAATTGCAATATAGGGAGCAAATAAATGGCTGTTGCTATGAGCCGTTACGTTTTAGGGTGTTTGTTAGGAGCAAAGGTTAAACCATACAGTCTTAGATGCTCTTCTCCCACGTCTTTACCTGGCTAGCTCTTTGTCATTCTAGCCACCTCCTCAGAGAGCTTTTCCCTGACCTCTCGATCTGGGGCAGCCCCTCTGCACAACTAGTAACTTTCTATCACGTCACCCTTTCTTATTTTCTTCACGGACCATTTGAAGTTATCCCACCTGTTGACTCATTTATTGTCTCTTTTCCCACTAGTATGAGAAGCTCCAGGACAGAGGACTTTATCTGCTTCCCTGTGTGCCTAGAGCAGGGCCTGGCACATAGTAGGCCTTCAATAAATCTTTGTTGAATTAATCACCCTCATATCTGTTATGGATTCTGTATTCGTTTCCTGTTGTGACAAGAAACTTTTTAAGCCAAACTGTGTGGCTTAAAACAACAACAGATATCTTATCTGACAGTTCTAGAGGTCAGAGGCACAAGATGGTGAGCAGGCAGTGTTCCTTCTAGAGGCTCTGGGCCAGCATCTGTTTCCTTGCCTTTTGTAGCTTCTCTAGGCTTCCCACGGTCCTTGGCTTGTGGCCTTGCATCACCCCAACCTCTGCTTCCATCATCTCATCTCCTTCTCTGACTCTGACCCTCCTGCCGCCCTCTTATAAGGATCCTTGTGATTATCTGGGATAATCAGGGTAATCTTCCCATCCCAAGACCCTTAATTTAATCACATCTGCAAAGTCTCTTCTGCCCTGAAAGATTTGCATGTGCAAATCCCAGGAATTAAACCATGGGTGTCTTTGAGGGCGTTGCGCTGCCTCCCACAGGCCTGATGCTCATCTGTCCTTTTCCATAATTTATTCTTTCATTCTTTCTCTCTGCTTCCTCTTCCTCCCTGCCCCCACTGCCCCACATCCCTGGTCCCAGGCTTCACTGAGGGCCTTGCCTCCGTGGACAGGCTATGGGTTCTCTTCCCAAAACAACTCTTGACCATGAAATTTGGGCATGATAAGGGGATTCGAAGACTTTACAAAATTTAATATTCTGGGGTTCTGGTACACGGCACTGTTGTTAAGCACTAAAATTCAGGCAATTTTGCTAGGGTACCAGTGTTATTTCAGTATTTAAAAAAATCGGAATCATGGATGTCTGGAGTCTACCCAGAGGGTTATATGCCGCATTAAGATTTCCAACTGAACAAAGGTGCACTCGTTCAGAAAGCGTTCTGAGCACCTCTCAGGCGTCTGTGAGACCCGTGCAAGATCTCTTGTTGCAGGTTTAATTGCTACACCCTGGATAATACAGTCACGTGTCACTTAATGGCAGGGATACATTCGTTAAGTGTGTCTTTAGGCGATTTTGTCGTTGTGCAAACATCATAGAGTATACTTACGCAAATCTAGATGGTGGATAGCTTACCACACACCTAGGCTGTATGGTACTAATCTTGTGGGACCACTGTCGTATTCACAGTCTGTTTTTGACTGAAATGTCATTATGTGGCACATGACTGTCATGAGGATGAGTGGCTGAGGGTCTTTCCCCATGTTTCTGACACTTGTATTTCCTTCAGAGCCACTTTGGGTCTCTGATGGAATCTGCCTAGAATCGGGGGAGAGAATGGTTGGGTGCAGAGGACTTTAGAGAAAATGGGAAGAAGGTTTGGTAAGGGGCCGGAGGGAGAAGAGAGGGCAAAGGCATGGGAGGGGCCCTAGACCCAACTTTTAGCTGTTCTCCACCCTCATCACCAATTCATTCAACAAACCCTCACATGGAACTTAACCCGTGCCAGGCTCCATTCTTAGCACTTTGTGAATATTAACTAATTTACTCTCTCAGAGAACCTACCGATGTAGGTATTATCATCATCTCTGCTTCACAGATAAGGGCGTAGAGAGGACAGGTAACTTGGTCAAGGCCACGCAGCCGTGGAGGAGCACACTGGGGCTGGACCGGGCGGTTTGGTGTCAGGTTCCCTGACTTGACGACCGCATGACACTGTATTTTGCCTGGTGGCGAGATTCCCTCTGGTCTCCCCTCCATTCTCCTCCTGAGCCAGCTGCTTCCTCATGGGGCACCCTCCTTCCTTTCTGATCATTTATTTCGGCCAGGACCTTCTTTCCCCATCAGCCTACCTGGGGAGATTCAAGCCAGAAGGACTGAGGCAGCTCAGTCACGGACCCCGCTCTGTCTCAGGTGGAAGGACGCCTGAGGACCAGTGCGGGGTTCAGTGGTAATGGAGCTTGCTTTTAACAAAATATTGGTATCAGTAGCAGTCTTTCAATAGCATGTAAACTAATCACTGAGACACAGCCAGGGGTTGTTTTGTTCCAGAATTGCAGCCACTGGGCCAGGATCAGAGCCTGGTTACTCATGGGGTCATCTGGGCAGTGACCTGGAACATGCATCTATAAAGAGTTTCAGACATTGCTGGCAAAAACAGAGGTTTCCACACAGCGCTCTGCATATAGCGGGCGGGATATAAATGAGTCCTACTTCCACTAAGGGGGGGCGCCACCCTCCAAGGGAACCCTGTGCAGCATCTTCGACATCCATTCTATCTTTCACTGCTAATAGCAGTTCTGTGAAGTATGTGTTACGATGTGCATATTCCAGATGAGGAAACTGAGACTCAGAGAGGTTCAACGAACTGCGAGTAAGCGGCCGAGCTGGGGTGTGAAACTGGGATTGCCCGTGTCCAGGGTTGTGCTTTAAATGTAATTACTCTCCTGCCTCCAAAGAGATAGACAGAGGACGCCTTGATGAGGACACGGCCCCGGACGCTTCCTCCTCTCCTCTCCTCTCAGCCGGGATGGGGTACAAGTGCCTGCGGTGAACTCAGGGCTGTGGTCAATAAGGACCCATTTGTCATAGACGTACAAGCTTTGAGCTGGGGTATGGGGAGGAGAAGGGAGACAAGAAGGCTTCAAGAAAGGGGTGGCTTTTGAATCGGGTCTCTGATAGATGGAAAGGCATAGTAACAGGAGAGTTCCTATTGTGTGCACGTGTGTGAGCTCATTCAGTAAATATTTCTTGAGCCCCTACCACGTGCCAGACACCATGCTGGGCACAGAGCACGTGTTGGTGAGTAGAGCAGCCGTAGCCCTGCTCTAAGCTGCAGACTAGAGAAACCCTATCAAGAGAACGTTCTGTGATGATGGAAATATTCATGCTGTGCGGTAGAGTAGCCACGAGCCACGTGTGGCTAATGACCACTCGAAATGTGACTAGGATGACTGAGGACTGAAGTTTTGGTTTTATTTAATTTTAGCTAATTTAAATTTAAATAGCCACCCGTGGCTACACTATTGGACAGTGCAGGCTTGGAGGGAAGGGCAGAGGATAAATATAAAGAAATTACTTACGGTGGTAAGTGCTCTGCAGGAAACAAGAGCCAGTGGATTGCGAATAAGGGCGAGTAGTCTGTGTGGACCAGATAATCAGGAAGACCTTTCTGAGAAGGTGACTTTTCAAGAGAGACCTAGACGGCGAGTGTGGGCCCTAGGAAGAGCCAGGGAGAAAGCATCCCACTTGGAGGGAGCAGTATGTGCAAAGGGCCTGGAGGAGGAAGGGGTTGGCATGCTTGAGACCGTGAAAGGAGGCTGCGGAGGTGAGGTTGGGAAGGGGTGTGTGAGATGAGGTCAGGGCGCGGGACACAGAGGTCTGATCCTGCAGACTTACAGGCTTGGGTAAGGAGCCTGCATTTTGTTTAAAGTGCCATGGACGCCGCTGAAAGGTCTTTCCCTTCAGACTGCCCCATGGAGGACGGATTGTAAGTGGCAACAGTGGGAATGAGGACATCGGGGAGAGGGTTCTAGCAGTGGTGCAGATGAGAGACGGTGTCCTGCAGTAGAATGATGGCTTCAGAGATGAGAGAAATGATTGGCTTTACAAACGGCCTCGAGCTGGAGGGGGAGGAAGATGGTGGAATCAAGGGCGACGCTCAGGTTTTTGGCTGAGACACTGGGCAAACAGTGGCCCCATTTCAGAGGAGGGAAGGTAGAGTCCATGCTGCCGGATGGCCACCCAGAAAGAACGCGGAATGTTTATTTGATTATGCTGCATCTCTGTGGGCTGCATGTGGATACACGCTCCCTGTGGTCGGGTGTGCATTCATGTTTGCGCACATCTTTGCTTTGGGTAAAGTAAATGCATGCATTCGGTGTGGGATGAATGTGTATGCATATGAATGGCTATATTTTGAATGAGTTTATGTGAATGTACATCCTCGTAGATATGGGTTGGGGCAGTGTGTGTGAATGTGTACATCTGTGCATGTCTGTGTGCAGGGTGACAATGTCTGTCTGATCCAGGGTGAGTCTGGACTTAGGTTTGTCTCTTTGAGGTGTGTATAAATGAGGAAGTGTGTGTGTGTGTGTGTATGTATCTGTTTGTGTGCAGGGTGAAGACATGAGCATGTTTGTTGAGTGACTGTGTGCAAATCTGTGTGCGTGTGTGGGTGCAGCAGGTGCATATATTTATGCATAAGTATGGGTCTGAATGTAGTTGCACGTCTCTTCCTATATGAGTGTGCATGTAGAGTCTGTGTATGCACATTTGTTGGGGGGACCATGTGCACAGAACTGCGTGTGTCCGTCTGTGGGGAGAGTGCGTGCACATAGGTGCACAGGTGTGAAGGAGTATGTTCCAGGGATGGGTGTGTATGGGTGTGTGTGCCATCAGTGTGCAATGAACGTGCTTGCCTGTGCCCTTTGAGGCTCCTGTGCCCGCAAGTGACAGAGGCAGCAGCTTGCAGAGCGTGCTATGACATGTTTATAGGTCTCTCAACCTTAATGCATTTTAAATTTCCAACCCAAGGCAATCCCGCTGGATTGCAGAGCCATTTGTTTCTTGCTCGGCTTTAAAAAGAATGTTTCCAGAGTAAGATCCCTTCTGCCTCCAACTTGGGGGCCCCATCAGATTCTTCAGGACTCCTGCGGGAAGAAAGGTCAGACCTGGCTTCCAAAACTGTGGGTGCAGGCACTGAAAGCGAGCTGGGGAGAGGGGCTCTTTGAGTGTGGAGGGGAAGGAGTGGGGAGGGCCTGGGGTGGTGATGGGGACCATGAGGCGGGAAGAACTCAAACCCAGGCTCCCCGTTAGCGCAGGCCCAGGACATCGAGGATCATACATCCAGTCTCCTTGCATACCCTTTTCCTCCCTGTTGAAGTCTAAAGTGTCAGCTGTGTCCTCTGGCTGAAGGGGCCGAGACCCCTGTGTCACTGTGCATGCTGAGGGTCCCCAGGGGATGTTGCTGACTCAACTGTTTGCAAGGACCGGTGGAAGTAGGAGAGAAACAGTTCTTCGAACTTCACCTTGTCTCAGGTCTTAGGCACGAGGCCACTGGGATTGTGCTGGGGCACCGGGTGACACCGCAGAGCTGTGCTCAGAATTGCTTCTACCCTCATCTTTGGACCAAGCTCTGGGCCTCCATTCTCCCTTCCCTTAGGATGCGTTTTCCCTAGAGATTCCTTTCACTCCTCAGGCCATAGCTCCTTGCGGGCTTGCCTCGTGCTCCTGCCAGCGCGCCTGAGTCCCAGGATACACAGAGATTGGACTCTGGCTGGGCCCCCTGCATCCTTTGACACCACCTATCTGGTGATGTCACTCTCCAGCCACTGAGGTCTCATTTGAAACAGATATTTATCATAATAAGTTTTTCTAGCCTCGAGTGGATCTCTTTCTTGACCTTTGGCTTGCCACAGCCTTGAAGGACCCCACACTCCTACCCAAGGGGATTAACCTCCCACTGGGTCTTCTTAACATCCCATTTGCACCGCAGGGCTTTCTAGGGCAGACCTTGTCATGTCCCTTGGACCTCTCCCAGTAGGAATTCTGTTTGTACATTCTGCTGGGTAAAAGGGCAGGAAAATCCTCCACAAAGGCTCATGGATTCTTCTTCTAAAGACTTAGAGCTTCTTAAGCCCAATTGGTGACTTGAAAAAGAAAGGCTTTATTGTTTTTTAAAGAGTTTATTTTTTCCTTTTTTCTCCCCAAAGCCCCCCAGTACATAGTTGTATATTCTTCGGTGTGGGTCCTTCTAGTTGTGGCACATGGGATGCTGCCTCAGCGTGGTTTGATGAGCAGTGCCATGTCCACGCCCAGGATTCGAACCAACGAAACACTGGGCCGCCTGCAGCGGAGCGCGCGAACTTAACCACTCAGCCACGGGGCCAGCCCCGGCCTTATTGTTTTGGTAAAAGTGCTATGTCAAGTCACTGTGGAGTGGCAGGATCGCTTAATGGCTCAGAGCATGGACTCCAGAGCCCACTACCTGAGTTTGGCTCTCGTCTTTGCCATTTACTGGTTGAGTGACTGGGCAAGCTGTTTGACCTCTATGTGCCTCAATATTCCTGTCCTTTGAAATGGAGATGTAACAGTTTCCTCTCCACAGGGTTGTTCTGAGGATAAGGTGGGTTAACATATGTAAGGAAATTTTACTACAGTCCCCAGCACATAGTAGGTATAATATAAGCTTCTTCATAATTGTTAAACATTTCAACAATGCAGAAGAAAGCAAAATTCACACCAACTGCTTCCACCCAGGGGACCTTCTTCCAACTATCCCTCTTTGGGCTGAAGCACACATAGTTTGATATAAATGTGATTAATGACATGTACTGTTCAAATACTTTTTTTTCACTTAACCATATGTCTTGGCGATTTTTCCACATCGGTCCATATAGACCTACTTCATTCTTTGAAAATTAGTGTTAATGAGCTACAATTTATTTGCTTAATCTGTCACCAACTTGTGGACGTGAAGATTGTTTGCAATTTTTCACCGTTCTAAACAACACCGCGTGTACCTGCTTATGCATATGTCTTCTTGCATTTGGGCTGTTATCTCCTTGGGCTCAGTTCTAGAAGAGGGAGTGCTGGGTCAAAGGGTGCGCACATTTTACATTTGGATACATATGGCCAAGCTGCCCTTTGGAAAGACTGTACCAATTTACACTCTCTCTATCGATGACGTCTTCTCGTTGAACCTTTTTCATTTTGATTCTGAGTCTCCCATCGATTCGCCCTATGCCCCGGGTGAGGCCACCTGAAGGCCGAAGGAAGCTGGGTGAACACGTATTTTTTATTTGCCCATGAGATCATGAGCTGCTAGGAAGCCTTGTCACTGAGGGTGGCCACTGAGATGTCGGCTGCAGCTGGTGCGCCTCCTCCTGAAGCAGAGAGGGCGAACCACGGAGCGTGAGGAAGCCTGTTGAAAAAGTGACTTTGATGAATGTTAAGCATTGTTCTCTCCAGCCTGCACATGGAAGCAGCCTGGTTGATTTGACCTGATTTTGCATGTGAGCAGAGGATCTGAGTGGTGGACTGCCCTTTGCAAAGATGGCCGCGGCACCGGCTCCCATTGCGTATACTTGTGTACGATGGGACCTTGATGTGCCCCGTCAAGAGGAGGAGTCTAATTCCTTTCCTCTTGAATCTGGGCAAACTTGGGGCTACTTTGACCAATAGAGGCCAGCGGAAGCGATGCCCTCCCTGAATTCTTGAACCATAAATTTGGGGGCAAAATAAAATGGTGGTTGCTTTAAGTCACTAAATTTTGGGGTAATTTGTTCCACAGCCATGACGACTGGAACATTTAGCCACCGCTTGTTGGGGAGGACAGTCCAGCGAAGCGCAGCAATTTTCAACCTTAGGGTACATGAGGATCAGCTGGGGCTCTCATTAATTATGCAGATTCCTGGGCCCCAGCTCTAGAGGTTCTGATTTGTTCGACTTGGTGTGGGGTTGGGGAATTTGCATTTTCAAATGCGCGGCCCAGGAAATTCTGACCTAGTTGGTACCGAGTCAAAAACTTTGGCGAATAGTTTAAGAGACTTGGCTTTGAGTTCTGGTCTGTGGCTCCTGTCTCTCTGTGCCTTCGTTCTTCCTCTGTAAGTGGGGCAGCCATGCTTCCTACTTCATGGCGATTGAGGGATTCAATGAGATAATGCCTGTAGTGCTTATCACAGTCCTGACACATAATAAACAGAGGAAATCGTGACTGCCCTCAGAGCATCATGGAGCAGGATTCTTAAGCTGGGGTCTTTTCTCCCCTGCCCTTTGACATTAAATGAAAACTGTTGTGTTTTGGTGTATTTAACTAAGTATCGGGTCCATAGTTTTAACCAGATTCTCAAAGGCTCCTTTATCTAAAGGAGGTTGAGAACGCTCAAGGGAGATGTTCTTGTTTGACTTGGCTCCAGCCCCAGGAGCCTTTTTTCTTCCCAGGTGGAGCCTCTTGACCACACCTCACGGGTCAGCTCCATTCCAGAGCATGGAAGGAAGTCTTTAAGGCATCCCAGTTTCATGCTCTGGAACTCAGTGAAAGGACAAGGTGGGTGGAACAGCATGGACAAAGCTCTAGAGGTGAGATTGGGCTGGAGTTCATAGCGGGTAGTAAACTGATACTAAGAAAAAGAGGCAGTTTGGGGGCTGATCACAAACTATTTAAAATACAGGTTAGAGAGTTAGGACTGAGGAAATAGGGAGCCAGGGCAAATTTCTGAGCAGGAACGTGGCAGGATCACCACTGTGACTCAGCAAGACGTCTCTGTGATGGTGACTAGGGAAGAAAGTGGTCTGCTTGTTAAGAGAAGGGAAGAACTCTGGGTTCAGGAGCAGGCTTGATGCAAGGGTGAGCTCTGCTGTTCCTGCCTGGGGTTCTTGAAGAGCTTGTCCTAGCTGACTGCTTCTGTCTGCCTCCTCTGTCCAGGTGTGCAGAGTGATGGAGGAGCAGGAGCCTTCATTCTTTAGGCTTGAATGCTGAGGCTGGGTGGCGGTGTAGCAGAGGGAAAACAAAACTCCTGGTATGTCCTTCTGTCTCAGCCTCAGTTTTCCCATTAGTAGATGAGGGTTTGGGAGTCCTGGGTCAGTTTGTGACCGCTTTGACCTGCTTCTTCGAGACCTGCTTTGAGACCATAGGATAGAGATGGCAAGCATGTTTTAACTCCTGTGCCAATGCTGCCTAGAGTGCTGTGTTGAGTTGGATTCTGAGGTGCAATCTAGGCTCAGTGGGAAAGATCTAGGATAGATTAGCAATGTCTGCCCTGACTGTGTCATGGGCAGTGGCAGCAGGCACAATCACACGGAAATCTTTTATTCATATAGCATGACTTCAGACAGTCAGGTTAACACCATCCTAATTTTTGCTGTATCTATATGCTACCTTGATTATAAGCTTAATTTAAAATTGATTAATATTTCTTAAAAATTAATTTATTTTAACATTATGTGGATTATTTACTTGATTGTAAGTTAAGCTTGTTAAAAAAAAAAAGACAGATGCAGAGAAGTCTAATTTTTATTTCTATTCCCTCCCTTCTGTTCTCACCCTTTCCCCTCAAGGTAATCATTTTAATTCATTTTTGGCTTATCTTCCTGTTGTTTCTTTTTGAAAGTTATGTAATGCATTATTATGTGTCTAAACTGTCTCTAGATCAACGAAAAGACCAAAATGTTATTTATTTACTTAAATTTCTTTTTTTAAGTACTCCTTTTTATTGCTGTGTAATGTATATACAGAAACACACAGATTGTAAGTGTACAGCTCCATGAACTGAAAATTTGGAAACTCAGAGTGAATGTGCCCATCTCGCCGCCTCTCACATTAAGAACGAGAAAATTGTCAGTTCCCCCCAAGCACCTCTCATATGTCATGTGTTTGTGAGATAATTGGGCATCTTCGTTTGTGAAGTGCCTGTTTAAGTCTTTGGCTCATTTTTCAATTGTTTGATCTGTCTTTTTACAATTGGTTTGTAGAGCTTCTTTATATATTCTGGAAGCAAGTCTATTATTGATTATAAATATTGCAACCATTTTCTACTCTGTCTCTCTCTCTTTTTTTTTTTTTGACTCTCTCAGTGGTGTCCTCTGATAAACAGAAGTTCTTTTTTTTTTTTTTTTTAAAGATTTTATTTTTTCTTTTCTCCCCAAAGCCCCCTGGTACATAATTGTGTATTTTTAGTTGTGCGTCCTTCTAGTTGTGGCATGTGGGATGCCGCCTCAGTGTGGCCTGACGAGCGGTGCCATGTCCGCGCCCAGGATCCAAACCCGCAAAAGCTTGGGCCGCTGAAGCGGAGCGCACAAACTTAACTTCTCGGCCCCGGGGCCGGCCCCTGATAAACAGAAGTTCTTAATTTTAAAGTGATCTGGTTTTTCAATCTTTTCCTGTATGATTAATAATTTTTTGGTCTGTTTAGGAAATCTTTGCACCGCAAAGTCACAAAATATTCTCCCGTGTTTAGCATCTAGAAGATTTAGTGTTTTATCTTCAACATTTAGGATACCTGGAACTGACTTTTGTGTATGATGAAGTAGGGGTCAAGTTACATTTTCTCCATTAGCTATGCTGCAGACCCGGCACCATTTATTGAAAAGTCAATCCTGTCCTCTGCACCGCAGGCATCCCATTAAAAACATTTGAGTATCAATTGAATCATGGGTCTGACGTGCTAATTTAGTTTTCTCCTATGTTCTGTTCTGTTCTAGGAGTTTTATAGTTTTGCGTTTTACAGTTAGGTCCATTTTAACTTAATTTGTGAGAAAGGTATATGGTCCGTGTCTAGATTGATTTATTTTTTATTTGTGGTTGGCCAGTTGTTTCAGCACTGTTTATTGAAACTATTTTCGTAATATATGTGAAAATCAACATATACTTGTGAAAATAGGAAATGCTTAATCTATGGGAAACCACCTAAAGTCATCTTGCATTTCATTCTTTAGGAAACTCCACAGTGAGATGTTGAGGTCATAGTACCAGATAAGGGAGAGTTTTCTGTAGGAGTAAGTTAAAAAAAAATCCTTAAGAATTTATTATATGAGAAGTTTGTATTTGTTTTAGAAACAAGAGAAATACAGGTAAATATAAATAAAAGTCATCTAGGGGCGACCCTGTGGCCTAGCGGTTAAGTTCGGCGCATTCCACTTTGGCAGCCCAGGTTAGATTCCAGGTGAGGACCCTCACCACTCATCAGCCATGCTGTGGTGGCAACCCCCATATAAAATAGAGGAAGATTGGCACAGATGTTAGCTCAGGGCAAATCTTCCTCAGCAGGAAAAAAAAAAAGTCATCTATAATCCTTCTACCCAGAGGTGGGCATTATTGCCATTTTGCTGTATTCTTTCCAGCCATTTCTCCCCATACATGCATATAGATTGTAGTTATAAAAAGGGTGCAATGAAATACATACTGTTTTGTACTCTTAATTTCTACTTAATATATTCTTAACAGCTCTTCATGTCAATAAATCATATATATATATATAATTTTTTTTTTGTAGGGAAGGATTCTCCCTGAGCTAACATCTGTTGCCAATCTTCCTCTTTTTTCTCCCCCTGCCCAAAGCCCCCCTGAGTACGTGGTTGTATATCCTAGTGGTGAGACCGTCTAGTTCTTCTGTGTGAGCTGCTGCCACAGCATGGCAACTGACAGACAGCTGGTGTGGTTCCACAATCGGGAAACGGACCTGGGCCACTGAAGCAGTGAGAGTGCCAAAATTTAACCACTAGACCATCATGGCTGGCGCAAGGAATCAAATTTTTACAGTTATTTTAATGGCTGTTGATGTATGTTATGCTAATTGCCCCTACTTCCTCCCTCTTCCTAAACACAGACTCTATCCTCCTCTTTGAGGCCCTGCCTTCTAGACTCCCATTTTAATGGTAAACACCACCAGGGCTTAAGAAATAAAACCAAAGGCCTCTGTGTTTCCTTTCCTAATTCCATTTCTTTTCCTGCCCCTGAGTAACCATTATTCTAGAGTTAGTGGTTCTCATTTCCATGCATGGATATGTTCCCATTGCTATCTCCAAATGTATCCATTAACAATGTATAGTATTGCTTTTAGGCTCTAAGACTTTATACATATAATGATATCCTACCATATACACATCCTTTTCCAGATTGCTTTCTTCATTCAAAATGATGCTTCTAAGTTTTATCCATGTTGCCATATGTAACTTTCGTTTATTCATTTTTAACTGCTGTCTAGTATTCTATTACATGAGTGTACCACAAATGACTTATCCATTGCCTACAGATCATAAAAATAAAGAATGATGCTACCTTCTTGTGTAATCTGTAAGAGTTTCTTTAGAGTTCATTCCCAGAGCCAGAATTGCAGGCTCAAAGGGTGTACGTATGTCTAACTTTATTAGATATTGCCTGCCAAATTGCTCTCTAAAATGGTTGTATAAATTTATGATCCTATCAGCAATGTATAAAGTTTCCTGTTGCTTTACGTCTTAACTAACCCCTGGTATTGTTACATTTATAATTTTTTCCTTATCTGATGAGTGTGAAATGGCACCTATATCAGCCAGGACCCAGTTAGGAAATCAGACACCACACAAAGTATTTCCAACAAAGGGAATTTAATACAGTCAATTGGCTACATTGTTGTTGGGGAGCTGATAGAGCAAGAAAGGAAGGCAGGGAGAGCTCAGAGATAATAATGGCAGGAAGCAGGTACCACCTCGAGGGCTAGAGGAACGAGAGAAAAGATCGGGGGAGACTAGAACCTACGAGCTCAGAGCAGGGGTTCTGCGGTGCTCAGACCTTGGAAGAAAGGATGCCACCAGCTGCCATCGGTATCTCGGAGGATGAGGAGGCTGGGTTTGGGAGTGCAGACAGCAAGTAAAGTCTGGAGGCAGTTGCCGCTGCTATGGAGTGGTGCTGGCAGGAAAGGAAGAAACAGGAACTCAGTCCCTTCTCTCCTCGCCCTGCCTTCTAGTCTTCCTCGGTGCCTCCCATTGCGGGAACCTAACAGGAAGCCAGGTGGTTCTGGAGTCTGGGAAATGCAGTGTGCAGAGTCCTGGCCCCAGTAACAGAGCAGAATATGGAAGGGTGGATTCGGGCTGAGAGACATTCGGTAAATAACTCACATAGCATCTCCCAGTGTATATATTACCTCCAGGTTCTTTCCTTTTTTATGTGTAGCTATTTTAAACAGTGCTCCACAAACATCTTTGCACATGCATTTCCCTTGGAATAAGTTTCCGGAAGTAGAATTAGAGTCAAAGAAGATGCCTATTTTTAAGGCTTTTGATCCAGGCTGACAAAATCGCTGGAGGAGGAAGTTTTGAGGGAAAAGGAGTCCCTCCCATGGTGTATTCCTGGAAACCTCATCCTAGAGCAGCTGGCAACAGAGAGGATGTGTCTCTGTCTGTGCTGGAGTGCTGTGTTATCCAGGGGTTGCTTTCTGCCTAAGGAATGAATGCCAGGAGATTGTGGTTCTAACTATCCTATGCCAGAAAGAGAGAGAGAGACAGCCTTAAACTTCTGTATCATTTATACTAATTATATTAACCTGTTAATTCTATAAAAGAGATAGAAATATCCATTGCCCATTGACCACAGAGAAGCCACAGTGAATTATAAGTTGTACCCACACAGTTAGAACACACAAAAGTATAATTCCATAGTATCATTCCTGCAATTTACCTCCAAATGATACGTCTCTGCGCTCAGTGCTCAGTATTCAATTAATTGTGGATTTGTTGACTTAATGGGGCTTTCAGGGGCCAAGAGTGTGTGCGGTGAGTCTAGGGGGCTGGAAAGCAGGGGCTAGAGGGGAGGGTAGCGAGGGAGATAAGATTCTGAGTTTAGGAGGGTGGAGGAAGTGGAGACCGGTTGGCACATTGGGAGTTCTCGAGAAGTACAGGGAACAGAATGTACAGTGGAAGGAGGGAAGTGTGGGGGAGAAGGGGGGCAGAGCTGCAGGAAAACCTCCCCTGCATCACAGGGGAGCTAAGACTGGTCTACCTGGCCCAGATTCTTTGGCCTGTGTCTCTGCTCAGCTCTGTTGAGAGCATGAATCCCTAATCAGATGAACAGAATCATGAGACTCCCCACCAGCAGGTAATCAAGAGGCCAGCACCCTGTCCACAGGGCCAGGTATCCACCTCCAAGGGATCTGCCTCGGCCACACTCACCTTGCAGCAGGGACCTGCCAAAGGAAGCTGGATGAGGCAGTGGCTTTCATGAGAAATGCTGGGTTGAACTCTGGTTCTTGAAGAAAGTTCCTGATGTCTCCACTTCTTGACACTTTCTGAAATGTATGTCTAGGGCAATTGAGAGAATGACTCTAAAACTTTCTCCAGCCCTGACTCCTCTCTGAATTGCCTCCTGAACATCTCTAGTTGGATGTTCCATAGGGACCTCAGCATCATCCTATCATCAGGCTGTACCTCCCATGAGGGTGAGAACTGTCAGTCTGGCACACCACGATATATGCAGAGCCCCGTGCAGTGCTTGGCACGGACACTGAAGATATACTGACCGGATGAAGGAATGGAGTTCTAAAACAAAACCTGTCACTTTCCACCTGGAAACAGTTCTATCTCTGGGCTGCCTTGTCTGTCACTGATATCACCATCATTGTTGTCAAATTGATCCTCTCTCTTCCTTCTTCTCACATCCTATTGGTCACCAAGTCCTCTATGTTCTACCCCAGCAATATCTCTTGAATCCACTCTCCTCTCTCCACTGCTACACACTGCCCTGGATTAGTCTCTTTCTGTGCTTCGTGATCTAAACCATCCAGTGGTCCCCTCTTTCCTTCGGCATAAACCCAAACTTCTTAGCGTGACTTCCCACCACTGCCTCTACCCTCCTTCTGTGTGTATCATCCATTTCTCTTCGGCATGGCTCTTGTTGCTGCCCAGCTAGTCTCCTCCTTGTTTCTCAAACCTGTCTTGGGTTTACCTGACCTGGTATCCGGGCTCATATCCCTGTCTGTACTCTCCTCTTTTCATTGGTCGATCCTGGATTTGATAATCTCTCCTTCTGCTGAGCTGAGAATCAGACTGAACTCATAGCTTAAGATCTACTCTGTGTTGGCACTGCGTGTCAGGTGCTGGTGATAAAGCTGAGGCTCTGGTATGTACAGGGATGGTCAAGGTCACACATTGGTAATAGTAATAGCTACCACTTATTGGTTGTCTCTCATGTTTCAGGTACTCTTCTGGGTGTTTTACCTGCTTTCTTTCCAATAAACTTGCAATAGGTCATTCAAATGAGGATACAGCCTTAAAGGCATCCATACCAGCTGTGTCTGTTCCCAGGCAGGTCTTTTGGAGGGAACTGGCTCAGTGGATGGAGAAAGTTATGACTAGGAGAACAGAAGCTTAGAGTCCTGCTGAGCACACCAGGGGTCACCTCGTGGATGCTGGGTTCCTGGGGAGGGCAAGAGGAAGGAAAGGGGAGAGGCAAGGGAAACATGCCCTCCATTAGCATCAGTTTCTCTCCTGACAGAAGGTGAGACAAAATCTGGAGGTTCAAATGGTGCTGTGGTTCAGCCTACACATAAGAAACACTTGAGTTGCTTTTTAAAGGTATTAATGCAGATTCTGACTTAGTGTGACTCAAGTGGGCCCTGGATTCTGCATTTCTAACAACTTCCAGGTGATGCCAATGCTGCTGGGTCCTGCGTCTATAGCAGTCTATGACTGGGTCTGAGATGATCTGTGGCCAGGGTCCAAGATCAGTCTGTGCTTGGGGAAGTGGGACAGTCCATAATGGGAGAATTGTGAAGTTGACCAGACTTTTGACTTTGACCAACACTGCATCTGTCCTCCAACCTTAGAGCCTTGAGTCATAATGAAAAGAGTGAAAGAGAACAAAGAGATTTTCCCTGAGGTAAAGGGGGGGTACAGAGCAGCTGGGGGCAGGATTCCTGAGCCGTCAGGCTTGGTTAGTTCTTGAGAAGTTGTCCTAGCTCCTGGGAAGTGTCTGGATAGGAGAATCAGCTCCTTTTCTGCTGAGATGATTTCTCTTCCCTCCTCCCCTGCTTTCTCGCTCTACCATCTGACATATGGTCTTGACAAGGAGATATAAGGTCAGTGCCACATCTGGGGGTCTTATCCTCAGGGCCCAATGCCCAAATATATATCGATTTGGGGCTGGGACAGCACAGAATGGAAAAAGGGAACGGTTGCTCTAGACTAGGACAGAAAAAAAGGAAGAAAAGGAAACCGACATGTATTGAGCTTCTACTGTACATAAGGCGCTGTAGCAGG
This sequence comes from Equus asinus, assembly GCF_041296235.1. NCBI lineage: Eukaryota > Metazoa > Chordata > Mammalia > Perissodactyla > Equidae > Equus > Equus asinus. Next base: position 87,606,883 of record NC_091794.1, read on the forward strand.
TGTTTCTATGTAACCCAGCCTTTGACCTTCCCACCAACCTGTAAAATATGCCGCTTACCTTATTTTATAGATAAGAAAACGAAGGTCCATAAGCTAGGGCACAGATCCACGGTGACTCGAGTGTTAGAGCCAGGTCTGTAATCTCAGAACCGCTGCTGCCGCATGGGTCTTGGTAAGATGAATTCAGGTTTGGACAGAGCGCATTTGAGAGGCCCTGGTGCGGCTGGGGAAATGCTCAGGTGTGGCGGTTGGGGCCCTAGGGCGGCGACACGATCGGGTGCAGAGAGAGTAGAGGGCACGGCAGGGACTGCTCTCTTCTGCCTCCTCAGTAATCCGAATCCCCAAGTTTTAGCGAGGCGCAGCCACCTGGAATACAGACTCTACTTCCCAACCTCCCGGGAGGCTGGGTGTGGCCATGTGCTAAGTTGTGGTTGGTGAGGAGAAAGAGGAAGCGGTCCCTGCATGCCTTTACCACTCTTTGCTCCTTACTCGTTCCTGCTGGCTGAAACAAGGATGCGAAGCTCAAGTAGCCTTTTTGTGACATGAGGCGGTGGGAGCTTGAGTCCCTGATGCTTGTGGAGCCACCAGCTCATCCAGACCGCTAGAGTCCACACCTACAACAGAGATGAGCTCTGTCTTATCTAAACCACTGTTAGTTCATTTCTTTTTCTATAAGCTGAAAATATTCTTAACAAACACAAAGGCCAAAGGCATATTCTTTATCCAGGGCTGTGGGTCTCAAACCAGCTGCATCTTAGAACTCTTGGGCTTCCCTAAGACCAACTGAGCGAGACTTGCTGGAGGGTGGGGCTGGGTGTTGCTCTTTTAGGCTCTCCAGATGATTCCAATGTGCAGCTGCTTTCTAATCTAGGAGAGTCAGACAGGATGGAGGGGCTGTTCATGAGGGTTGGAGGGGAACAGGAGAGTGAGCCAGGAAGCCTAGGGGGGAGAGAATTTGAGGAAAAAAGCAAGTGGGCATCAGCAACACGTGCCTTGAGGGGCATCTGGGAAGAAGCCATTGAGTTAAGTCACCTGGGGTCATTGGTGTCCTGGGTGAGAGGCGTGGGGACAAGGACGGATGAAATAGGCCGGGGGGGGGAGGGGTTGAGTGCTCAGGAAACAGAAGTCTGCTGAGAAAGGAAGAAAAGAGACAGGCCATTAGCATGACGGGATAGTGAGGTAATATTATAATAAAGACGAAATGTCTTTGAGTAACGGAAGGGCAGGCATGGGCTAAGCCCTTTCTGGCCATCACCACCTCCACTCACAGCCATCCTGTCCCTGAGACACGGACCATAATTTCTGCGTTACAGGTATGGAAACTGAGATGCAGATATGAAATGACTGGCTTGAGGTCACGCCGCTTGTAAGTGATGGAGGCTGACCTTGAATCCAGATCTGCCTGATACAAGCTGGGGCCATGCTGGGCAGGCCACCTTTAGCTTGGGCGGAGCTCCAGCCTGTTTGTGCTGGAGGACAAAGGAGACGTTCTGGGTGCAGATCCTTGAGGAGCTGTGAGGCGGTGGAAATTCGACTGCAGGGTTGGCCTTGGACGGGAGGAGGGAGCTTTTCTTCCTCGGAGATGGGATGAAGATGGGGACAGTTGTTGAGAAGGGGGAAATGGAGCCCTCCTGTGGCTCCTCCGTGTTTTCAGGAAGGGCTGCAGGGTTACAGCAGGGCGCAGCGGCAGCAGGAACTCACGACGCTGGAATTGCAGTAGTTTGTCCTCTCCAGAGGGCAGGGAAGTCGGCCTGTCTCTGACACGGTTTTGAGGCCCTGGGGCCTTGAGATAGAACCCAATTCAGGGCTCTGATAGTGCTAAGCCAAGCAGAACTGATTATTAAATGTCCAAGGACGCGGCTTCTGATAGAGACATAGGTGAGCCGCCCCCACTTCCCACCCCCGGGACAGCCTGCTAATAGGATTCTGTTGGGGCTGCAAATGAATTGGCCGTGATCTCTAACTCTTTGATTCAAGCAGCCATCCCCGGAGAGGAGCCCATGGGGAGAGCATCCAGCCCGTCCAGATTCTCTGCAGAAAAGAGTAGGCTGACCGCTGCCTGGACCATCTTTCAAGTCTTCCCCGAATGATTAAGTCAACGACTGGGTGCTTAGAATGTCTCAAGTTCAAAGACTAGCAGGCGGAAACCAGACGTCTGATGGACCTTCGTGCACCTTAGCGGGAGGAATATTAAGACGTGGCAGGCCGGGCTTATCGGGAGACTGGCTGGGGATCAGAAGGAAGACATTTTTATCCTGTGAACTGCAGAGCACGGGAGTTGTTCTTCTGACGTCAGGCCCATGGGTGGGTCTAACTTCTGTGCAAGTTTCCCGGCTGTGAGGCTTGGATAGGAGGGAGTGAAAAGCAGTGGTTTGGGCCTGTAGGAGCCCCAGGGGTCAGTGCGAGGTGGGTAGCTGGGTAGGTGAGTGGGGGCAAGGAGACGAGAGCAAGGGATCCTGCTCCCCCTGCTCTGCTTCAACAGGAGAAGCTCTGGTTTTAATTCTTTTATAAATTGGGGTTCCCATCAATGTCATATTTCATTCAAAGAAAAGAAATGGCTTTTATTGGTTTAAAAAAAATCTTTGGGGCGGGCCCGTTAGTGCAACGGTTAAGTTCCCCACGTTCCGCTTTGCTGCCCAGGTTCGCCGGTTCAGATCCCGAGTGCAGACATGGCACTGCTCATCAAGCCATGCTGTGGCAGGTGTTCCACATGTAAAGTAGAGGAAGATGGGCATGGATGTTAGCTCAGGGCCAGTCTTCCTCAGCAAAAAGGGGAGGATTGGCAGCAGATGTTAGCTCAGGGTTGAGCTTCCTCAAAAAAAAAAAAAATCTTCAGTGTGGTGGCAAGTTTTTGGGGTGAGAAAAACTGGAGTTTGGGTCCTAGCTCTGACCCTGTGACTAGCCCTGTGACTTTGGCACACACTGGGGCACGTCACTTCACCACTTTGAGCTTGTCATCTGTAAAATGGGATAAGAAAGTCTCCCTAACAGGGATGTTGGGAAGACCAAATGAGAAGTTACGTGAAACTCCCAGAACTGGGTTTGGCGTGCAGATGCTTGTGATGGAGTAAGTCATTTGTTTTCAAAAGAGTTATTTCCAGAGAGAGGGATCGCCACCCAGAACTTGAGGACCTGATGTGGCAAGCCCTGATGGCGTGTTCACACTTACCTCAAGATGACCTCCTGAGAGCGCTTGAAGACTGTCCAGCCCCTTTCCAATTTCAGATGGACACAAGGCTCCCAGAGGCTATATGCCTCGCCCAAGGCCTCACAGCTAACTCACAGCAGAAGTGGAATTCCAACAGAGAGAAAGGGTCATGGGTCAGGATCTCTTGGTGCCACTAACTCATTTATTTGTTTTTTCTACAAATATTTATTGAGCCCCAGGTACGTGCCAGGCGTATTCTCGAACAGCGACTCATCATTGGAGGTGTGTGCAGGAACTACTTAGCCTGACATTCCAGGTCTGTCCCAATCTGGTCCTGTCTTTCTAGGTCCTCTTCTGCCACCTCTCCCTCATACACAGTGATCTGGAGTCACGAAACTTCTCGTCATCCTTTGGTTTCACGAGCCATTAACCCACTGCTACTTCTGCTGGAAATGCTCGTACTTCCCCCCTCCCCCTGGAAAACTCCTATTCATTTGTCAAGGCCTGAGGTCACCTTCTCTGGGAAGTCTTCCTTGCTCACCCTCTGACAAATTCCATTTTGTATTATTTGTATAATTAAATTTCCATTACATTTCAGGAGTTCTGAGTGTCTAAATAATTTCCGCAAGTTCACATAGCTAGATACTGTCTGAGTCAAGATTTGAACTTGGGACTTTCTGACCCCGAAGCCAATGAACATAACCACTAGAACACGCAGCCACTAAGGTTAGTGGTTCCTTCTCTGGGCTCCCAGAGCACCCCTGCTCTGTCAGAGGGACTCCTCACACTTCATTGTGTCTATTTGCTGATGAGATTTCTAGGGGAAAGGACTGTGTGGGAGTCATTATGACTTTTCAGCAAAGAATCAACAGCATAGATGCTCGTGGGATAATAACAAAGGTAATTAATGTCCCTGGTTCTGGGCTAACCCCTCAATTTTCATTATATCATTTACTACTCACGACAATCCATGAGATGGTGATTATCATTATTCTTTCCATTTCCTATTCAGACCTACTGAGGCTTAGAGAGTTGAAACAACTTGTCCGAGTCCCATAGCTAGAAGAGGCAGAGTTGGGATGCAGACTCAGGTCTGGCTTGTTCCAGAGCCCGCTGTCTTACATGCTATATTACACGGCTTCTCCTGGGCATGTTCTGTAGGAACCAGGTGGTGTCTGTCCCCACCTGGGGTGGTGCCGGGGTACAGAGATGAGAGCCACACATTCCTACCCTCAAGGAACTCACAGTCAGGTGGGGAAGACAGACATCCTGGCACGAATAAGATAATCATAACACATGCTATGAAGCAGGTAGTCCAGGGGAAAGAATGAATAATTCATCAGACAGGGGGTGTGCTAGAGAAAGATTTCATAGAAGAGGGGATACCTGAACAGGGTTTTGAAGGTTAAGTAAGAGTTTTCTGGGAGACAAGAAGGTGGAAGGATATTCTAGGCCGAGAGAGTATCATATACAAAGGCAGAGACCGAGATAGAGTGACTGGGTGGTAGGGAAGCTCTGAGTATGCTGAAATTTCACTCCACCTGTCTTTTCTCCCCACGGCAGACTCTGCCAGAAGATGCTAGAGTCGCGGCTGCAGACAGCTGGTTGCGCCCTCCCTGCCGGGGTCCTCATTTCTGCTCTCACACCTGTCAGTTTAGAAAGGAGCAGGCGGGCTGTGACGCTCTGCAGGATTCTTCTCAGAGCCGGGATTAGAGGAAAAATGGTGGGACAGCCGCTCTGGGCCTCAGAATCCAGCACCTGCTCCCCACCCGTCTTGGCTGTGCAGCTGGGCTCCCAGCCTCCTCGCTGAGGGAGGGGAGACCAGGAGCCTGCGTGACCTGACCCTTCTAGCGGGGGTGGAGGGAGGGCCCTGAGGGCAGGTTCTGGCGGGGGCGCGGGGGGGGGGGGGGTTCTTCAGTTGTCTTCCTGGCAGCAGAGGGAATAACTGAGTCCAGGTCTGGCTGGCTCGAGGTTGGGTGTGTGTCCCCCAGTCTCCTCTGTTGTTGGAGCCTGCACGCCCTGCCCGCCGAGTCCCTGAGCTCACCTGACCCTGCTTGGCTCTGCGTGGGGGGCCGAGCACGGCAGTAGGGGGGCTGGCACAGTTGTGCTTCCCTGAATATAGGATCTGAGAGATGGGGGGCCCTGAACACCCAGGGCCCACAAGCCCAGTTGCTGCCCTCACTGCAGGCGCCCAGGCCCCCGGCTGGTCCCAGCTTTACCTATTGTTCTCCACCGGAATATGGCCCTGACGTCCAGCTTCACCTTTGGGAGTAAGGCGTCTACTGGGCATTGTTCCTGGTCCCTGATCCCTGCTGCAGACTGGGAGCCTGCTTCACCCAGGAGGGCCCCACCCCACCCCACCCAGAGGCTCTCCACTCCGCCTCTGCACTCGTGTCCAGAAGAGACTGTCAGGTGCAGATACGGGTTAGACTCAATTTGCCGCATCTCCTTGGATCTGTCTGGTAATTTGGGATCCAAGATGTCCCCTGCTTAGTCACCTGCAAAGCAGGGTCCATCTCCCAGCCCCATTTTCCTTCTTCCTCAGTCTCATATGTGTGTGTCTGAGTACGTGTGTGGCTCAGGGATCATGGCGTAGGGCCTGGCTGGATGGGGTCAGCGTGCACGTGTGCTCAGGAAGACTGTCACGTGTGGCTGTGCACTGTGTGCTGCATGCAGCCTCACCCTGTGTCCCTCATGAACACGAACATGCCTGGTGTGGCTCGGCGGGCGCTCAGTATGCATGATAGTCAAGTACACAGCTGGGCATCCATCCACACACACGTACAGCTCTCTCTAGTGTGTGCGTGTTCATGTGCACTCACGTGTGTGTATGGCTCTCTAAGCGTGTGTCTGTACTTGTCCTTGTCTGCGATGGGCCTTCTGTCCATTCTGAAAGGAAAAGGGGCAGGGGTTCAGTCTCCATTCCTATAGTCATTCTGGGGCCTGGGCTGGCTTGTGACCAAGGGAGTGGAGGTGAGTGGCTTCAGAGCGTCTTGGAATCTCTCTGCCTCCCACTCTGGGACTTCCCCAGCTCTCCCCGTGTCCTGTCGCCGCGGCTCTGAGTACTTTGAGATTATCTGCTGTCAGTTTCATTGATCTTTTCTATTGTCTTTTTAGTCTCTATTTCTTTATATCTGATAAGAGGTTAATATCCAAAATATATAAAGAAATCATACAACTCAACAACAAAAAAAACCAAACAATCTGATTAAAAAATGGGCAGAGGGTCTGAACAGACATTTTTCCAAAGAAAATACACAGATGGCCAACAGGCACATGAAAAGATGTTCAACATCACTAATTATTAGGAAAATGCAAATCAAAACAACAATGAGATATCACCTCATGCTGGGCAGAATGGCTATATTAATAAGACAAGAAATAACAAGTGTTGGAAAGGATGTGGAAAGAAGAGAACCCTCATACACCACTGGTGGGAATGCAAACTGGTGCAGCCACTATGGAAAACAGTATGGAGATTCCTGAAAAAATTACGAATAGAACTACCATATGATCTAGCTATCCCACTTCTGGATATTTATCTAAAGAACACGAAACACTAATTCAACAAGATATATGCACCTCTATGTTCACTGCAACATTATTCACAATAGCCAATACTTGGAAACAACCTAAGTGCCCATTGATGGATGAATGGGTAAAGATGTGGTGTATACAGACAATGGAATACTACTCAGCCATAAAAAAGGCAGAAATTTTGCCATTTGTGACAACGTGGATTGACCTTGAGAGTATTATGCTAAGTTAGACGGAGAAAGACATATACCATATGGTTTCACTCATATGTGGAAGATAAACAAACACACACATGAATATGGAGAATAGATTGGTGGTTACCAGAGGGGAATGGGGTAGGGGGAGGGTGAAAGGGGTAAAGGGGCACATGTGTACAGTGATGGATGGAAACTAGACTTTTGGTGGGGAACACGATGCAGTCTACATAGAAGTTGAAATACAGTGATATACCCCTGAAATTTATATAATGTTATAAAACAATGTGACCTCAATTAAAAAAACAGATTATCTGGTGCCCAGCCCAGCCCCATCCCTTTCCTTCAGGAAGTGTGTACCTGCCAAAGGTACAACAGTCAGTCCTCCCCAGATTCAGTCTGGACAATGGTACCCACCATTCTGGAGTCACCCACTGTGGCCTGTGTAGGCCCTTCTCCTCCACAGCTAACGTCTGGGCTGTTCCCTCCGTGGGGCAGAGGGTCCTGAAGACAGGGTCCTGGCCTGGTGTGGCAGTTCCTGAGGCCCGGATTTGCCAGAGGCCTCAAGACTGCTTGGAGGCCTTCCCAAAGATGCTGGGCTGCATCTGAGTGCATGTCCAGAGCTTCCCCTTCCCAAGAAATCTCGGGCTGGGCTGGGCCAACACTCGTGGGGAAATTACCAATTTAAATAGGAAATGCAAGCAATTTGGATGGAACCCCAGGACGGCAGTTTGAGAGCTCATTCTCTGCCCCGTGGGGGTTTGATTACAACCAACTTGGCTGATAACGTGCAGAGAGGGCCAAAGAAATGGTTTCCAAGGAAACTCAGATCTTTCTAAGCCCCTTCTGGCTCAGGTGGGAGCCCGGGCTGGCCAGGAAGTCAGTGGTTGTGCTTGGTACCACTGGGCTGCCTGTTCCCTGTGAGCCTCCTGCAGCCCCCCCCCCCCCCCCAGCCCCCGCCTGCTCCTACATCTTAAATCTGGCCTGCACTTCCATTCCTGTCCACACCACAACAGAACAGTTCTCTCCTCGTCTGCTTGTTCCCTCAGTCTCCTTATTTATCTCAGCCTTTGTCCGCACAGACTTAAACATTCGAGAAAGTTGGCAAACAGTAAAAAAACATAACTACTGATGGCTACTATTCATATGGCACCTACTATGTTCCAGAAAGGTCACAGGATTTACCCCTATTATATCCATCTTCACAGTAACCCTGTGACAGAGAAGATACTATTTGTTCACCAGATCCACTTTCTTCTTTCTCCCAAAACTACGTTTCCCAGCATCCCTTGCTACCAGGTCAAGTCATGTGACTGAGTTCTGGCCAATGGAATGTGGGTGGGAGTGATATATGCTACTTTCCCGTCTGTCCCCTAAAAATATCACTCACAATCTTCTATACACTTGCTCACTGTTTTTCCTTGTGGTCTAGTTTCAAAATCCAGGGGAGGACTCTGAGCTTAGGGGATGGCAGAGCCACTGGACCGTATTCTTGCATAATTTTGTGTAGTAGCCCCTGGGCCTCTGCTTACCTTCATTGGACTGTGACATCATGTTTGTTAAGCCACTCGGGTTTTTAGGGTTGTTTATTAAGCAACTGCCTAGCATGATAATACAAAGCCTGAAAGGGGGGTATTTGTATCTCAGTTTTTCCAGGGAGGAAATGGACTCAGAGATACTAAGTAACTTGCCAAGGTCACACAGCAAAAAAATGGCAAATCTGAGATTTGAGTCCAGGTTATGTCTTTTCCACTATACCAGGCTAGCGGGATGACTGACCCGTGTAGAAGTTGCATCGGCCTTTGACTTTTGAGGATTCACAGAAAGACAGACACAGAACAGGACCAGGACATGGAGAGGGAGGGAGCAGGTGGAGGGCAGGTGTGTGGAGTGGCATATCACAGCAGCCAAGAAAGGTAGCGTTTCAAGGAGGGGTGGTCAATCGTGTCTAATGAGACCCAGCCAAGTGGAGGAGGAAGCGGGCGGAGAGAAGACTGTTAAATTTAATGACCTCGCTGACAGTTTCAGCTGAGCGATGGGGCGGATGCCAGATGCAGGGGGCTCAGGAACAAGTTGGAGGCTGCATTGGTGAAGGGAAACAGAGAAATAAAGGGACAGCTTTAAGCAAGGGCCAAGGGAGGGAATTTTGAGGACAGAGTCATTGGTTAGGAGGAAATTAAAAACGAAAAGGGGAATCATGACCTATATAACGCGTTCTGCCTGGTTCTGGTGTGCTTTCCCAGAGCGAAGCCGACGGGCTGGGAAGCAGGGAGGGGAGGGGGTTGGACACAGCCAGCAGGTCATGCAGCATTAACTGGCTCCAAGGCGGGCTCTTGAGTAGGGAAGGGGGTGGCAGCTGGAGTGTTGCGATGGAAGAGCCTGAAATTCTTCAGGGTTTTTTCTAAGACGATCCATTTTTTTTCTCTGTATTAAAGTTTTTAAATTTTCTTTCTGTCCCCTCCAAGTTTTTTCCCCAGCTTTGCTGAGGTATAAATGACAAATAAAACTGTCATATATTTAAAGTGTACAACGTGATGATTAGATACAGTATACATTGTGAAAGGATTCCCCACAATCGAGTTAATTAACAAATCCTTCACCTTACATGTTACCTTTTTTGTGAGAACGCTTAAGATCTACTGTCTTAGCAAATTTTAATTATACAATACAGAATTATTAACTACAGTCACCATGCTGTACCTTAGATCCTCAGGCCTTATTCCTAAGATTATCCACTTGACTGGGTTAAGGTGTCAATGCAGATAAGCCTAGATGATAAACATGAGGAGTAGAGGGAGTAATTGCATGTATAGTACCCACCACAACTTCCTAGAACCCAGTGCCAGAGCTTGCTAAGCATCCCCAAACATCCATTCTCTCCCAGCCTCCCTTGTAGCCAGGGATGGCTGTGTACTCAGTTCTTGCCAAAAGGATATGTGCAACTTCCATCCAGATCACATCCACATATGGAAGCTGTTTGCACTGAACATTGACAATTTCCCCTTTTCCATGGGCTGGAACTTGAAGGTGCCAGTGATGAACTAGCTGTGGTTATCTGGACAAAGACAAGACCCTGTGGGATGGCTGGGCAACCAGACAGAAGGAACCGTGGTCCTCGAGACCTTGTGGAAAAAGATCTACCTACTGCTCTGAACCATCTTTCCTTCTGGACTGTCACTTGGGGGAGAAATGAATTTCCATTTTATATAAGACACTGTATTCACGTGTCTTATTGTTAAAACAGCTTGGCTTGCCCCTTAATTAATACTCCCCATTCATCTCTATCCATGTTTCTTTCCATAGTGTTCACTATTCTTTCCAAAGTTGCCCCATCCCTTCTCTCTCATTTCTTTCTTTATTTTTCTTCTCTCCCCACTTCTGTGGCCCTATTCTTTCAGTCTCTGCCCCACATCCAGGACTTCTTTCACTTCTCTCTACTCCTTTGTTTTCTTTAGAGCCCTCACAATTTAGTCCTCCCAATGTTAGCTTTCCCCAGGGGTCTGTCCCTGACCCTGCTCTTCTCTCCTCCCCACCTTCTATGTGCTTTCCTTGGTCAGTCTCATTTACTTTCTCAGTTTGCATCCCATCTGATGACCCTGGATCTGTATCTCCAGCTTGACTTCTTTCCTGAGCTTCAGATTGAAGAGTTGCCTGCCTGATGGGTACCATTTCTTTAGGGTCCCACAGGTCCCCGTGGAGATGCTGCATCGCACAACTCCAGGGGGCTCCATGTGCTGGGTCACCTCAATTCAACAAATCCATATCAGTTAGAAGGCATGCAGCTGTATGTAGCAGAAAACCCAACTCAAAGTGGCTTAGGCAACATGGAAATGTTTTGGCTCACATAAGAGGGAAGGTTGAGCTTACAGGTGGCTTGATGCAGTGGCTCAATGAGTTAAGCCAGGGTCTAGGTTTTTCTATCTTTCTATTATCTCTTCCCCCAGAATTGCCTTATCCCCAGCCTTCTGCATGGGAGGAGTGCTGTCAGTAGCAATCAGGACTGCTTGTTTCCTTGTTCTCATCCGGAGAGAGCTCCTCTCCCAAAATCATTCCGGGAAGGAGCTTTCCTATGGTCTGAATGAGTCAACTTATGGCCGCTACACTAATGAAGTCACAAGGGGAGTGCTGTGTGCTCATTGGCTTGGACCTATGCTCCGTACCAGTTACTGGCAAGGGATGGGCTTATCATGACTGGGTTACCTGGGTCAGGGCCCACCTTGAATCTGGAGTGACTTCCTCAGACTGCATTTCTGTGACAGATGGCAGAGGGGTTGAATAGATGTCGGGCAGTCAAGTACAATGTCAACCCCAGTATCAAAATCTAAATTCATCATGTCTACTCATTTCCTTCAGCCCAGACCTTCCTCCTGTAATTTCTGTTTTAGCTAATGATCCCACCATTAACTCAACTTCTTTAACCAGAACCCGGAGTCATCCTTCTTGACTTCCTCTCTGTTGCCCCCACTCAATGATTTACTCAGTCACAACACCCACTACTTTTGTCATTTGTGACCCTCGTATCTACTCACATCCACTATCTCACATCTACTATTACCACGCTAACACCTTTCTAACTGGTTTCCTTTCCCCAGTCCTAACACTCTCCAATCTACACTCGCTGCTGCTACCAGAGGAGCTTTCTAAAATGCAAATCTGATCGCTTCTGTCACCCCCCTGGCTTCAACCCTTCACTGGCTTCCCATCGTTTACAGGATGAAATCCAACTTCTCCCCAGTGTCTGGAGGCTCAGCAGGATTTAGAGGGCTTTATCTCAGCCACAAAGGGAGCACAGCTAATGCCGACATACAGCGGTGTCAATAAGTGTTTGTTGAACTAAACGGAATGCTGTGTGGTGTGCTGGCGCGACGGTGGGTTATTTAGGCTGAGTCTGGGGACGGGGGGACTCAATATGAGGTAGCCTGAAGTTTGGTAAGGCTTAGAATGTATACTGGCAATGCTGGGTTCTTCTGTTTTTAATTGTAGTCTGGTGCTTAAAGAGCTTCAGTTTAGACATTAAACAGACTGGTTGGGTTTGAATCCTGACATTGCCCTTTGCCACCTTGGGCAAGCTGTTGACCTCCTTAGTCTCAGTACCTTCCTCTGCAAATGAAGGGAATCGTTTCACCCACCTCGAAGATTCGTTGTGTGAATTTGATGAGCTGACGCTCATAAAGCACTTAGCACATGATAAACGTGTGATAAATGTGGGCTGTTATTGTTGTTTATTAATTGAAATCTAATATATACGACTAATATTTAAAATAGATTAAGAGATGTTTTGCTACCTGAAATTGGCCAGTCCAGACCGAAATGCACTGTCAGTGTAAAATACACGTGGGACTTCAAAGACTTGTGTAAGAGAAGAATGTGAAATCTCATCAGCAAGTTTTTATACTGATTACATGTTGAAATAAAATTTGAGCTATATTGGGTTAAATAAATACATTATTAATATGAATTTCACTTGTTTCTTTTTACTTTTTAAAACGGAGCTCCTAGCCGATTTGACAGTAGCTGTGTGCTCGCATTGTGTTTCTACTGAACAGGGCTGTGTAGCCTTTCTCTGGCGTTACCGCCTTCTCCACTCTGGAATTCACTGCCTCTCGTTCTGCTTCGCTCTCTTGAACTCGTTTCAAAGATCTGCAGCATCCGCTTTCTGCTCTGCGCATCTTGCGGTGACCTTTGGCCAGAGGGCTGCGATTCTGCTCCCGGGATCCGTGAGTTCTCAATTAGAACTTCCTCGGCCCATCTGCCGCCTCCCGTGGGTGGAGCTGAGACTCACGTGTACAGCCTGACGTCCCTAGAGGCTTCATTAGGGCCAGTCCCTGGGCGGAGAACTCAGCAGAGGCTTCAGCTGAGCGGGGGCGGCTGGGGGCAGGGCAAAGCACACTTCCTGTGTCCCTGGGGGAGGGGGCTCGCCCAGGCACCTGCTCTTCGGTTTCTGCTCCCTGGTGGTGATCAGTGGGATGGTGGGCAATGGTGAGAACCAGGCTTTGGCGTCAGAGAGGTTCTCATCGCAGCTCCACCTTACTAGCCATGTGACGCTGGGCTAGTTTCTTGGTCTTTGTGCCTCAGTGTCTTCTGTGAAATGGGGAGGATACCAACCTCTGAGAATTATTGGTAGACTTAAGTGGAATAATGCGTGTTAACTGCCTAGCCTGCGCCGGCGTATGTGTCCGCGCTCAGTGACTCTTACGCCCTTCCCCGCACCCCGCCCTCCGTGCGTGGTGGAGAGTAGATTTTGGTAAAGGAGAAAGGGAGAGCAGGCGGATCAAAAGGGCTCAGAACAGAAAGGCTGAGGGCACCAAAGGAAACCTTCCGACTGCCCATTTTTGCCCAGGGCTAGCCCTGAGGGAGGAGCCAGGGCCGGGCTGCTCGGAGCTCCAGGTTAATGAAGAACCGGAGCCCACTCTGCGGCTGTCACCATTGATTTTTCGTTCCAGGCAGCTTGCAAGCTGCCCCAGGAATCAATGTCGGAAGGTGAAAACAAATTTCTAAAATTAGCCCGGAATATACTTAAAGAAAAACCTTTTGCACGACAAATTATAATGAAGCAAATACCGGAGGAAAGTATCATTATGAGAAACGCAGGGGACAGGCAGCACCCAGAGCTCAGTGCCTCAGCCAGGGGGGACTTGGTCCCCGTAGGTAACAGTCCCGTCTGCCCGGAAATGCATGCCATCCATCAATACACAGACGCACACAGCACATTCTAGCACCTTGTGGGTCCTATTATGCGACTGTTAAACTAGCAAGAAAGGACGGCCATGCTAAGAGCTGACTTTGGGATGGTGGGTAAAGAGGGGCCTGCATTTGCACCCTGCTGGTGGTCTGTCTCACCTGAGGGTTTGTGAGTACCAGAAGCCATTTAGATTTTTGGCCGGGCGGCTGCCGGGCAGAGTCGGGTTTTACCGTTTGCACTGGGTTAGGAATCCCGGACATGTTCACTTTTCCTGACATTGTGTCTGAGGGCTATAAACCTTACTATGTGCAGTGAGCGCTCTCAGGGAAGCCCGAATGCCTGCGTGTCTTATTTTGCAGTCTTCCCACATCCCCACCACTGACAAACTATAAGAAGAAAGGAAATAAACAATGAATTTCAGGAGGACCATTTTGTGCCAGGAGGCCTCCTCCTGGGACCCATCTCCCAGACTGTGGTGGTGCAGCGGAAGAGCTCCAGGAAAGGGTGTGTGAAGGGGGAGGACATTTATCTTGGCTCTTGGGACTCAGAGATGATAGAGGGGAGTTGAAGAACAACGCTGTGCATCTCCCATCCTAAGTAGTCTCTGGGATGTTCTGCTGCAACCAAGCTCGGAGTCAGAAGATTCTTGGTCCATTGTCTGCTTGCTGCGGGATTGGGAAATCATTTCAATGCACAGCAGGTGGACGAACTCGAGTTTAAAGTCCCAAATCTGCCAGAGGAGCTAGTCACAGACTGGGCAAAGATGTCCAACTATTTCCTTTTGCAAAGTAGACTCCAAGGAAATAACCAAGAAGGAAAACAAACGAATATTTGAACACGCGTGTTTGTAGCTACCTACACTGTAAATGCAAAATATTAGAAATAACCAAATGCGCAACTGCTGGACCTTGGTAAAGTGGCCAGTGGCATTGTGGCATGGAGTGCAATGTGGGGCCTGAAGGCGAAGGAACTAGGGTGAGATGTTACGGACTGAAAGGGTTACAGGGCGATCTGCCCGCTGCGACTGCAGTTGGGTTAAATGAGGGCCATGGACATTGGAAGAAATGAGTCATGATGACAATAATCAGGACTTTATAGACATGGATTTTAAATTCCACAGGATCATAGACTCATAATTCCAGTGGCAATCTGGTCTAACCCTTCATCTCACTAAATAATTAATTAAGTCAACAGATAGTTTTCTTGAGCATCTGCTATAATCCAGGTATGTGCTAAGGACCTGGGGCAGTAATGTTGAACAACCCAAAGTCCTGACCCTCATGATCTTCAAAGTTGAGGGCACAAATCCCTTTCCCGCTGCTTCTGACAACCAGTGAGAGTCCAGCATCCACTGGAATACCTGCCCCAGGGAGACCTCGGCTCTCTGAGGTCAGGGCTGCTCCCCTGCAGGGCGTCATCTACTGGGAGCTGGAACGCGCCTCTCTTGTTCCTTCCCTATAAAAGCTGGCTCAGCCCTCTGTGTTCATACTGAACAGGTCTGTTTCTACTGCAGACTAACCCGTGTGTTTTCCAGATGGGAGAGGGTCTTTAAAAGCCTTTGGCTGACAGATATGGGCTGGCACTCAAGGAGTCTCAGATCTTTTAGGTTGTTTAGTTCTTCATGAGAAGGAGTTGAAACCGAGTCCCCTGGAGGCTGGGCTGGGTGGAGGTGGGAGGCCATGACTAACTTTCTGGCATCACCCTGTGCTAACATTCCCAGTTTCCCCCCAACTCAATCGCATGTGCTTTGAAAGCCGAGTGTTGAACTTTCTTCTCCTTCTATGAAAGAGGGTCTTTGTTCCAGAGTCTGGGGTTCTGACATTCAGTCCTGATGGCTCCACCATTCAGTCGCAACGGCGCGTTCCCCACTTCTCCCAAGAAGACTGGGGACCCTTAATCAATCAGAACCCCTGCTGGCCAGCCTTGACATTGGGGATTCCCAGTGTGGGTCTGCTGGTCAACTTTCATGCTGGGAAGAACTTGCGATATTTACAGGGAAGTTGCCTGTCTCCCTCGCAGTCTCCTTTTCCTGGGCCTAATGTCTCCAGCGAATCCTGGTGTGCTGTTCACTAACTGTGTGACCTTGGGCAAGTTCCTTGGCCTCTCTGAACCTCGTCTGTAAAATGGAGAAAACACTGGTATCTATCTCATCGGGAGCTATGAGATCATGGAACTACTGAATGAGATAACTGATTAGAAGAACTTAGCACACTTCCAGGCACACTGTAAGCCCTCAAAACGTTAGTTCTCACCGTCTATCACTAAATTTCCCTTCATTAAAGGGAGGCACCTGGAACTAGACTCAAGTCCCCAGGCTTGGTTGTGCCAAAGGACAGCAGAGCTTCCTCCAATTTTTTAGACACTAGAATTCTATATGTCTGAGGATGGCATTAGCTTCCCAAAACCTTCAAAAACTTCACACGTTTACCGAGACCCCCCCCTCATGTGCAAGTCACCCCTAATACCACCCGGAAGCTGCCAAGCTCACATTTTGGTGTGTATCTTTCCACAGCTTTTTTTTCAATCCTTTTTTAAAAAATCAAAATTGGCTCCAACTGCGCATACTGCTTTGCAACCTACTGTTTTTCTTTCCATGTCATTTAATCTGTTCTTATCCCATTATTATTTTTAAGGGATATATAGTTGTCAGTTGCACAGATGACGATTGACTGGCCCATTAGATGGTTTCCAGTGTTACGCTCTTATAAACAATGCTGTGATGAACATCCTGGATTATTCTTTTAGCGTCATCGCCATGTTGACCGTATGACTAAAGCGTTGTTTTATCAAACCCTGCTGCTGCTAATTCCCATTACTGTCCTGCCCACCACAAGCCCGTCCTTAAGTAGTGATGCTTTTGAAGCCAAGTTTAGGACCTGACATTTATCTCTGTTTTATTTAGTCTTATGAGATTAAGCCCATGAGTCAAGCCTGTCTAGAGCCATCTGGATCCTGTCAATGTTTTTGCAATCTTCTCATCCTTTTTTCTTTTCCTTTTTTTTTTTCTTAAATCAACCTCAAATTTGGTAAATAGGCCTTTTTCGTTTTCAACTAAGTCATTAATAAACTTGTTGTACTGGTCAAAGTTGAGCCCAGAACTCTGCGGCTGGCCACCAGAGACCTTCCAGGTTTGACCAGCACTCCCGGAGTTCAGCAAGTCACAAATTCTCCTCGTTGAACCAGCGTTCAGCTCCATCCTTCTGTAAGTTTATAATAAAGTTCATGAGACAAAGTTGGACCAGATGGTCTCAACATCCAGGCTCAGTCAGGGGGAACCGTCCTCAGAAGCAGAAGCTGAGGTTCCGGATGGAGAACCGGGCTCCCATGGTTTCTGTTTTAACTGGGGCCCTCGGCCAGCTGGTCTACTCACTGCTTTCTCAGTGACCCAGACTGAGAGCTCCCCGGTTACTGTCTCCCCCATCAGTCAGTGGCGGCCCTGGGGAAATGGCTGACAATACCAGCTGAGCCCAAGTAGGAGTGAAATCCGATCCCCAGGGAACCCAGCTGGGGAGTAGCACCTCTCGGGCTGCCTCTGAGCTTCAGCCCTCACCCCACATGCAGCACCAAGTGACAGACACCACGGACATGGGAAACCAGCTATCCCAGGCTTTCACCATGCGGGGAGCAACCTGGCTTTGATAGGGTGGTTCAGGGCCCGACAGAAAGCACAGACTCCAGTTCTGGCACTTAGCAGCTGTGTGACCGTGGGCAAGTTCCTTCCCTTCCTCCGAGTCTCAGTGTCCTTGTCCCTTAAATGGAGATGAATATTATTTACCTTTTAGGGGCTGGTATGTGAATTTAATGAAATAAAATAGAAATAGCAGTAAGGTACAGTGGGGGCAGACTGGTGATTAATGGGCTAGATTTGGCCAGAAAATGTGTTTGGTTTGGCCTCATAGCATTTTTTAAAAAATTTGAGTCAGGGAAACAATAGAAAGAATAAACAAATGGGACTTCATCAGACTAAAGAGCTTCTTTAAGGCAAGGGAAAATAGGATTGAAACAAAAGAACAGCCCACTAATTGGGAAAAATATTTACAAGTTATTTATCTGACAAAGGGTTAATCTCCATAATATATAAAGAACTCACAAAGCTCAACAACAAAAAATCAAACAACCCAATCACAAAATGGGCAGGGGACATGAACGGACACTTCTCCAAAGAAGATATACGGATGGCCAATAGACACATGAAAAGATGCTCATCATCACTAATCATCAGGGAAATGCAAATCAAAACTACACTAAGATATCACCTTACACCTGTCAGAATGGCAAAAATATCCAAAACCAAGAGTGACAAATGTTGGAGAGGCTGTGGAGAAAAAGGAACCCTCATACACTGTTGGTGGGCATGCAAACTGGTGCAGCCACTATGGAAAATAGTATGGAAATTTCTCAAAAAAGTTAAAAATAGAAATACCTTATGACCCAGCCATCCCACTACTGGGTATCTATCCTAAGAACCTGAAATCAGCATTCCAAAAGTCCCATGAACCCCTATGTTCATCGCAGCATTATTCACAATAGCCAAGTCATGGAACCAACCTAAGTGCCCAGCAACTGATGATTGGATAAAGAAGATATGGTATATATATACAATGGAATACTACTCAGCCATAAAAAAGGACAAAGTCGTCCCATTCACAACAACATGGATAGACCTTGAGGGTATTATGTTGAGTGAAATAAGCCAGACAGAGAAAGACGAACTCTGTATGACTCCACTCATAGGTGGTAGTTAACATATAGACAAAGAGAACTGATTGGTGGTTACCAGGGGAAAGGGGGGGGGAGGGCACTAGGGGTGAAGTGATGTACCTACAACATGACTAATAATGATGTACAACTGTAATTTCACAAGGTTGTTAACTACCATAGTCTTAATTAAAAAAATAATCCAAACCAAAAAAAAAAATTTGAGTCAGTTTCCAAAAATCAGGAGATTTCATTTAAAACTCCTGACTTCTCTTGAAAAGTTGGAAGATCTGGCAAGGTCAGGCCCACACCCCCAGCTTCCTGCACCTGGCGGCGAGGTGGTGGACTGCTGGTGACGCTGCCCTTAGACCAGGCATCCTTTCCACGTGCCATGGTCTCCTCCACGCACCAAGCCTATGCCTGGGCACTTCTGCCTGGCCAGCTTGACCTGCTCACCCTACAAGCCAGGGTTCTGGGGGCAGTTGAGCTCATCATCCTGGTGTGGTGTGGAAGAGGGCTCAGGAATCGAATTGCTTAGCCCTCATGGGACATTCCAGCACCTTGAGTTCCTTTTGCGTCAAACTGGCGTAATAATGCTTGTTATGAAGATTGTGCATGTTGCAACTCTTGGTTGGCACCTCATGGAGTGGTGCAGCCTGCATGGCCATTGCTGGCGGCTTCAGCTGGGAGACCAACAGGAAACTGGTGGGAGCTAAGGGAGTTCCAAAGTACAGAGCAGCAGGAAGCACAGCAACTGTCCCATAGCTGCATCCTTCCATCAGAGGCCACGAGAAACCAGTCCAAGGAAAAGGGATGTCGACAGACAGCACTCTCCATAGATGAAGCTATGAAAGGAGTAGGAGAAGATGTCCTCTGTCACAGAGCCATCCTGTTCCTGTGTCACTGTGTCCTTCAATCTTCTTGGTCCACTTCCCTCCAAGAGTCCCCATGGGTCACGTCTTTTTTCCCTCTGTTCTTTCTCCTCGTCTCTTCAGTGTATTAGGGGCTCTTGTACGTGGATTTTCTGAGAGACCAGAACCACCCACTGTGGACCTCAGAGGAGCAAAGAATTCTTGGAAAAGAGCGCAGCCTCACCGGGCCACAGGGAGCAAGCAGCTTGGAAACCAGAGCTCTTTGAATTTCCACCTCAACACTTGCTGGAGCTACAGAGCAGCCCAGTGTGGCCTCCGTGGCGGTGGGTAGAGTTAGTCACCCTTCTGCCTGTCCAGGGATTCGAAAGGGTGGGGCTAGTGAACCAGCTGGTTTTTCTCTGTGAGGTTTTGGCCCAGAGATCTGGCCTGTTGTAGAAGTTTGTATCTAATTCCTCCTGGCGGTGTGTTATCAGCAGATTTTAAAGCTGCCTCCCATCTCCGCATTCCGGTCCCCCTAGAGACCTCCCTTCTCCATGGGAGGGGGCTGTTAATGAACCCCATTGGCACAGCTGTTGGAGCTGCTAGGATCTGATTGATGTCTGCCTGCCTGCCGTGCAAGCCCTTCTCTTTTGTGAGGCCACCGACTCTACACCTTCCGATTTACCCTCTTTTCTCTCTTTAGAGGGTGAAGGTCATCAGACTTGAGCTCCCTATTGCAACATTTCTCTGTAAATTTACCCAACACCCTCTTCGTCCCTCCTGCCTCAGGGTCCAAGAGTCAGGTCAGTGTTCTTGGCACCTCTGCTACGTGCCTGCCTTGCGGGTGGCATTGCGTGGACCAGGGGTCCCTTCTTCTCTCCAGCTTTACCATCCCCGCTGCTCCTCCCTCAGCACCAGCTGCACCCTGAGCTCTAGATCAGAGCTTGGCAAATTACAGCCCAGGGCCAAATGCGGTCCGCCGTCTGATTTTGCAAATAAAGTTTTATTAGAACATGGCCACACTTACTGGTTTATGCATCGTCCATGCTGCTTTGGCTCCCCAATGGCAGTTGAGTAGTTGGGACAGAGACTACACAGCCTCCAAAGCTGAAAATATTTACTCTCTGGCCTTTTACAGAAAAAGTTTGCAGATCCCTGATTTACAGCCTGTGCCTTCCTGCCTCCTCCAGCCCCCAGGAACTCACACCGTGCATGACCCCTCTCTCTCCTGTGTCTTAAACCTCTCCATCTCCATGGACTCCTTGCTCTCTGGTCCAAGTGGCTTGTTGTATCCTATGAACTCTCCCTCTCTCCATTCTTTGGTAGATTCCGTGAAGGAGTTGTCTACACTCACTGCTCCACTGCCTCCCTGTGTTGACACCCAAGGGGTCTCTCTCCCTAGACACGGATGGCTGTTCTCTGGATGGAGAATGGGAGCAGTGGGAAGGGCCTGCTGAGACCCCTCCCTCCCTGTGGGGTTCCCAGCCCCCCCCCCCCACTCTCGCTTCTAGTCACCTATGCTCACCGATGACGTGGGGAGCTGTGAAGGGAGCAGGATCATGAGGAGGGCAGAACACAGGTTGGGGTGTCAGACAAGTCTGGGGAACCCTGTCACTTGCTAGACTATGACATTGTGTTGGTCCCTTCACCTCATTGACTCACTCAGTTTTCTCATCTCTGCGACAGAAGTGAGATCACCTGCCTCTGGATCATTGTGATGATGAAAGTGCTCAGCACCCGGTACCTAGGAGCCCCCTAGCCCCCACCCCGTCATCTATCTCACTGAGGGGAGCCCCTCCCTTGGGCCTGCTGGAGACGACAGAGGCCAGGCCGTGGGGAGCAGAATGCTGCAGGAGCTCGGAGCAGAGGAGGCAGCAGCCTACGGCCTGGCCCATTTCTGGACTCTGAATTCATGCCACATGCCCCTCCCCAAGCTTGTCCTTTCTCCCCCGTGGATGGGGTTGGGGGCCGCGACTGAGTGTGCCCGGAGGACAGCAGGCTGCAGAAGGCAGCAGCCACGAAGGCTGAGGGACTTTCGGAGGCACAGGTGCTGGGGCCTGGCAGAGGAGGCGAGGCCAGTTGCTATGGAGAGAGAAATGTTATGCAGTTAACTTGTTTGACTGGCGGCCTTGAGAAATACCCACGTCCCTCTGGGCCTCAGAGCCATCCATCACTCCAGAAAGGCTCCTTTCATGATGAGGGTTATCTATTTGGCTAATAAAACCACAATTGCAATCCCTTACAGACAGACAGCCCTTTCCTTTTCACACATTTTATGGAACCCCCTTCAGTTTATAAGGAGCCTGAGGCTTCATTCTATTCAGCTCTGGCTCTGCCACTGAGATAGGCATTCGGGGCACCTACCGTGTGACAGGCACAGAGGGGCGAGAGAGGAGCCAGCACAGCCCTTGCCTCGTAGGAGCTCCTGATCCCCTGCAGAATGAGCATGACCTCTGCCCTCTCCAGCGGAGGAAGTGAAGGAGCAACATTCTGCATAGAGACGGGGCAGAGGTGGCCTTGGACGGGATGGGGGACACCTTCCGAGATGAGAGGGAAGAGGCTAAGAAGGATGAATCACAGGGTTAGAGTGAAGGGAGCTAACAAATTATGCACCTGCTTCGACACAGCCACTGTGGCAGGCTTTTGGCATCCATCAATTCATTTATCACGACAACAGAATTCTTCGGGTTGCGAGTGACAGAATCACAATGCAAACTGGCTTAGACGAAGAGAAGATGATTGGTGCTTTGATGATGGTGTCCAGAGGACAGGAAGGGCTGTGCTCACGAGGCATCAGGAGTCTCTTTCCCATGGCATGTAGGAAAAGGCACCAGCTGCCCCCAGTCACCCCATTTTGTCTCTTAGGGGAAAGTTTGCTCTTTTCCTGGCTGCAGTTTTAAAGATCCCATGGAAGTACTCTGATTGGTTCAGGCCAAGCCATGCGCCTACCGCCCCCCACCCCCCCCCCGCCCCCCGACAATAGCTGTGGCCAAGGGGAGGGTCATGTCAGAAGGTGGCTGGCAGCTCCCATTCCACAATGTTGGAACTGGGATGTGAGGGTGGGTGTGACGGTTTCTCGAAGGAGTGGTGGTGGTGGTATTGGTAGCACAGAATTGGCCCTATAGCCATCTTCGATTTTTTCTCTTATTCATTTAACAAAATTTGATGAATACCTGCTACCTGCCAGGCATTGTTTTACCACTGCAGATTACTATAACCAAGACACAGACTCTCCTCTCCTCGAGCTTACAGTTTTGTGAGGGAGACAGGCAATAAACAAGTAAACAAAGAAATATGATTTCTAGGAGTGAGTGATAAGTGAAACCAAGAAAAATAAAGAGATCAGAAAAGATGGGGGGAGGTGCTAGTTTAGATGGAATAATCAGGGAAGGCCTTTCTGAGGAGAACTGCCTGTGGGGGCATGAGTTATGCCAAGAGCCTGTAGAAGGAACAGCATGTGCAAAGGCCCTGAGGTGGGGATGAGTTTGGTGTGTTCTGGGAATAGCCAAAAGGCAACGTGCCTGGAGCAGCTCAGCCAGGGAAAGAAAGGCAGCAGATGGGGTTATAGTAAACACGGCCAGTTCCTGCAGGGCCACATTTGCTGGCCACGATAAGGAGTTTGGAGCTTATTCTATGTGTGATAGGATGCTGTCTTGAAGTGATGAACATCCTCTCACAGATAGAGAAGGTGAGCTGCAGGGAGGTGAAGTGCACTTGCCCAGGAAGGAAGGTCTTACGTGGTGGAGCTATCTGGAGGCAAACCTTGTTTTCTTTCTTCCACACCATGTGCCTTCTTCTTGCTAGCTTTGGGAAAATTAGGAGGGAGCGAGGAAAGAAACTGGGCAACAGCTCATGACCTCTCCTTTCTCTGCGAGGTGGGACAGGTGGTCTTCTGAGAGTGGGGGGTAGGGGCGGGTCAGTGGGGCTGGCAGAGGATGGAAAGGATTGGCACGACCACTGAGCAGAGTGGGAAATGGCCCGGACTGGGAGTGGACAGGAGGACTGCAGGGCAGCGGAGAGCCCTGAGGAAGTTGGAGACCGTGAATTTGTAACGGAGTGGATCCACACAGATTTGATTTTCTCTAGCAGTGCTTGGCAGACAGCCCGCCTGGGATGGGGGCAGAGAGGAAGGAAGGGCCCGTGAATCAAAAGTGGTGACTGGGACAGAAGGTCCAGGGGCAGTGGAGGATGCTGGTGAGGATGTGGTTGAAATGATAAATATATACGACAACCATATCTTTTGCTTTTCCTAGGGCTGTTCTAATAGAATGTTATTTTTTAGTTTCAGCAAAGGTGGTTACTTAAATTATTGATTTAGGGAGATTTAGGTTTTATATGTTTGCAGCATCTTGCATCCACAAAACATCACTGTGACGGGCTGAGTTGTGTCCTCCCCAAATTTGATTGTAGAAGCCCTAACCCCTAGGACTTCTGAATGTGATGATAGTTGGAGAAAGGATCTTAAAAGAGGTGATTAAGTTAGAATGAGGTCATGAGGATGGGCCCTAAACCAATCTGACTGGTGTCCTTGTGAGAAGAGGGAATTTGGATACAGAGGAGGGACGTCAGGGGCCCATGTGCACAGAGGGACGAGCATGTGGAGGCCTCAAGAGGGTGGCCGTCTGCAAGCCGAGGAGATAGGCCTCAGGAGGAAACCACCCTGCCAGCACCTTGGACTTCCAGACTCCAGAAATGTGGGGGAATCCATTGCAGTCATTTAAGCCACGCAGCCCGTGGTACGCTGTGGTATTTTGTTATGGCAGCTGCAGCAAACGAATGCAATCGTGAACCAGAAAGTTTTCTTTTGGTTTGACTGTATCCTAATTTGGCCTCTAAGGCTCTGCTTTGTCGGCCCAAACCTGCGTTTCCATCCTCGCCTCTCTCCCTTCCCTGATACCCCTCATTCTCCGTGTTTCTGCCACCCTGGCCTTAAACCCCCTTATTTTCTCAGGGTCTTTGCATCTTCTGTTCCGTCTGCTTAGAACATTCTTCCTCCAGATAACTCATTCTTCAGATTTCAGCTCAAAGGTACCTTCTTTAGGAAAGCCTTCTGTGACCCTCACACCCCAACTCGCTGCCACCACTCCTCTAACTAGATCCATCCTCCTGTCTTGTGTTGTCTTAGGTGGGCTCCTTGGGAAGCAGACCCTGGGACAGAGAATTGTGTGCGGGAATTATTGGGGAGTGCCCATAGGATCAACACCCACGGTGGGGGGGGGGGGTGGTGGTGGTGAAAGGAGTAGGAATGGGCAGGTGGAGGAGCTGAGCTTGGATCCATCAGAACAAGGCCGAAGTCAATCCCAGGAGGAGCTATGGAGCTGGGATGGTCCCTTCTGAGTTTCCACCTTGAGACAATAGGGTTGCAAGGACCAGTCCTGGGAGGGGGTTGCCCCCAGGGAAGGGACATGACCTTTGTCAAGGTGGCTCTTAAAGACTGAGGGCAATCCCTGGGAAAGACTCAAAGGAGAGTTGTCAGCATCCAGTACTCCTGGCAGCTGGGGGCTAAATGCCTCAGTCCTGAAGTGGGGACTGGGGGTGCACCACAGCATCCACTGTGTATGGTCTCACCTTTCCTGCGTAGCACTCGGCCGTTGCAAGTTGACACGTGTGTGTTTATTTTACTAAACTTGCGTTCCCCATTAGGTTTAGACCAGAGGGAAGCTCCTCGACAACAATAGTGACACTTTGGCAAAGAGGAAAGGAATATGATGGATGCATATATGGAGGGGAAATAGTTAGACCAGAGGAGGGAAGAGCATGATGTCAGAAAAATCTGGGAGGAAATGCTCGTGTGGCCGGACAGACTTGACATTGGTTGTTATCGTAGGAACAAAGGGAACGAGTGAGAGGCGAATGTTAGTTCATTTGCCACCTGCTGTGTGCCAGGCACTTTGCTATTTAATCCTTATAACAACCTTGGGACTAAGGATTGTTGTGTCTTGGAAAGGGTCGATGAGATGTCGGACGCCTCCAAGAGAAGGCTGAGTGGTTGGCTGCTAAGAGGCCTTGGAGACTGGCATCAACTTTGTGAATTTATCACGGAATAACTATGGCCAGCTTCTGGCTCTTGGGCTCCTGTTGTCTCTGCTCCAGGCTAAGCATGCTCTTTCTGCTCACACAATCTTTTGCCAACTGATTTAGTTAATTAGGTTTCTGCTTACTCAATTACCATCACCTCTCAGTCTTGTCTCCCTGCGACCATACCCAGCCCACCATGATTGGCATTTGGGGTCTTCCCAAACTCTTCAGTCACCTTTTCAGGTCATCTTTTGGTCATGCCAACAGATGGCATAGCTCATCCTTCGGCATGGATTTTGCTAAACTAACTCTCCGAGGGCATCCTTGTTTCCAGGTTCCACACTCACTCCCACGTGCTGCTGAAATATGTTATTATGGTTTTGCTGCAGCTCAGAGAGGGCATCTGGTCAGTAGGGCCAAGATTTGATGCCAGGCCTTCTGGCTCCCAAAGCAGGGAATGGAGGGGAGGATAAAGGGCGAGAGGGCCATGCGTCAGGTTGTACAACCTCAGGTTCCCTGGGGAGCTCTGGGCAAAGAATGTTTTGCGGGCTTGTTCTTAGGGTCTCCCAGGACTTGGTGGGGACCCTTGCAGCCAGTGTAGCAAATAGCCACTGGACACTTTGAGCTGTACTCGTGTTCGACCAGAGCTGAGCCTCTGCTCCAGGGATCTCTCAGAGCTGAGCCTACTATGGGGCCCAGCGGGAAGCTGACTGGCAGGGCTGCCTCTGGGTGGGTAGGTTGAGTCTGGGGGAGCGAGAGGGAGTGGACTTTGCACCTTTGCACCCTGGCTGGAGGCTGCCATTGTCTACAGGAAGGAACACCTTCTTCCTACCATAGAGGGTACCATTTTGTAATTCTGCTACCTGGGGGGAGAATGTTTTTCTCATCTGCATAAAGCTTCCCTATGTACTAGGAACTCTCCAGTGGTGGCGCCAGCTTACTTTCTGAGGTGTCAGCCCACATTCAGGTACCTAGCCATGCCCCTGCAGGGGTCAACACAGGCTCCCTGGGCATCTCCGTCGGCCCAGGAGTGTGCCGCCGTCACATCCAGAAGTCAGCCGAGAGGGTCATGCCCAGCAAGGCATGAGCTCTGCAGACCCCGCGGGTGCCCCCAGCTTTCTGGAAAGCCCTCTAGGCAGCCAGCACAAGGTCAAACCCTTCTGCGCAGCCAGTCTCTGCAAGGGGCATTGGTTCCCGGAAGGGAATTACATTTCAATTTGATTTAATTCAATGAGAATGACACCAAATTGATCAGCTGGTAAAATGCCATTTGATGGGCAGATCTGCTCTTTTCAAGTCAATAGGAACCACCGGAAAAATTAGTCTTGCTTTTTCAGACAGAACTGAAAGTTTTACCCACTTCCTTTGCCTTTTAAAAAGGGCTCAAATTCCCTCAAGGTGGAGAGCATTTTCCTGGACAGCTCTGTTGAGCTGGGCAAAGTGATTAACCACTAGGCACCCAGGGAAGACAATACAAGTTCCATATCAGTATATATATAGACATTTAATTAACTACCTTGGCCTAGACTTTCGTGTGATCTTGAAAGATTTCTCAGATTCTTTGGGCCTCAGTTCTGTCATCTGTGAAATGGGCATGTGGCCTCCCTTGGTCCACCTCTGGGTGACTCTCTTTGGAAAAACAGTATGAACAATAACCATAGGGCCGCACTGCCATTGTCCCAACAACCACAATCGCTAACCTTACTCGTGAGCACTTACTAGGTGCTAGGCCCCGCTGAAAGCTTCATCGGCATTTTATCACATGATTCTTGTAATAATTTCGTCAAGTAGGTGGGGCCATTTCTGCTATTGTAGT
This sequence comes from Equus asinus, assembly GCF_041296235.1. NCBI lineage: Eukaryota > Metazoa > Chordata > Mammalia > Perissodactyla > Equidae > Equus > Equus asinus. The sequence goes on from NC_091794.1 coordinate 87,633,827, forward strand.
TATTTTGAAAATGTGAATCTGTGGCAGCGCCACCGATGTATTAGGGATCGATTTGAGCCTAATGTTAACTCTGCGTTTGTGTCTGTGGGATATTGTGTTGGAGACACAGTAGGCAAGCCCACTTCCGCATCCAGTCCAACCAAGCCACGTAGGAGTAAACAGAATGCTCACAGGCGCACATCACAAACATCTCCCAGCCTCCTCAGTTCACAGCATACATCTGGTGCCAGAACTTTCCTTCTGGTTTCTGGTGACCTTCTTTCTACCCCTTCACAGTAATTCACAAGTTATATCCCTTCTGATATCTACTTCCACAAGCGAACTCAAGGTCATTTGCAAGGTAAAGTGTCATGCTTTTGTAGTATTTATCTGTGTCCTAACCATTTAACACGTGTAAAACTGTGCTACTATTTTTATTAGGTTGCTTTTCTTTCTTTCTTTCTTTCTTTCTTTCTTTCTTTCTTTCTTTGTTTTTTTTTGGTGAGGAAGACTGGCCCTGAGCTAACATCTGTTGCCAATCTTCCTTTTTTAGCTTGAGGAAGATTGTCACTGAGCTAACACCTGTGCCAATCTTCTTCCACTTTGTATGTGGGATGCTGCCATAGCATTGCTTGACAAGCCCTGTGTAGGTCTGCGCCCAGGATCCTAACTGGCAAACCCCAGGCCGCCAAAGCAGAGCATGCAAACTTAACTACTATGCCACCAGGCCAGCCCCTAGCTTGCTTTTTTTTTTCCAAATGTGTCAGTGATGAAGCTTTTGAGTGTTGTACCCTGACTCCATGTTCCCACTGGTCCAGTGCTTTTTGCAAGGTGTGGTGATTTATTTTATTTAAAAGAAATTGTGATAATAGGCACATAACATAAAATTGGCCATCTGAACCATTTTTAAGTATCCAGTTCACTGGTCTCAAGTGCATTCATATTGTTGTGTAACTGTCACCACCATCCATCCACGGAACTCTTTTCATCTTGCAGAACTGAAACTCTGCTCCCATTTAACAATAACTCTCCATTCTTCCTCCCCCAGCCCTTGGAACTACCATTCTACTTTCTGTCTCCATAAATTTGACTACTCTAGGTATCTCACAGGTGTGGAATCGTGCAGTATTTGCCCTTTTGCGACTGGCTTATTTTACTTAGCATGACGTGCTCAAGGTACATCCATGTTGTGGTGTGTGTCAGAATATCCTTCTTTTTTAAGGCTGAATGATATTCCATTGTATGGATAGACCACACTTTGTGTATCCATAGTCTGGAGTGTTCTCTGACACCAACACCACATTCTCTGATTCTCTGGACACCAGCTGGGCGGCCAACAATTCCATTCCCCTCTGACATTAACCACCCGGAGTTAGCTCAGACACACAGCTTGAGGGCTCAGTACCACGTGCCAACCCCCACTTCAGACACCAGTCCCAGGTCCCTGGCTTCCCATACTCATGATGGACCCGCTATAAACTGGAGGTTCCCAGGACTCCCTTTTAAGGTTTGCCTGAATGACTTAATTTGCTAAAATGGCTCACAGAACTCAAGAAGGCACTTAACTTATGTTTGCTGGTTTATTATAAAGGGTATAACTCAAGAGACAGCTAAATGGAAGAGAGGCATAGGGCAAGGCATGGGGGGTGCTGGGGGCGCCGTGCTTCTGTGCCCTCCGGACGCACCACCCTCCCAGCACTTCCACGTGTTCACCAGCCCAGAAGCTCATCAGATCTCATTGTTCATGAGTTTTTTAGAGCTTAAGCTCCAGTTTCCCTCCCTTGCCCAGAGGTTGGGCTGAAAGTTCCAACCCTCTCATCACTTGGTCTTTCTGATGACCAGTCCCATCCTGAAGTTATCTAGGGGCCTCATTCTAAATCCCCTCAATAGCATAAACTCAGGTAAGATTGAAAGGGGCTTATAACAAAAAACCCTCCTGTGACTCAGGAAATTCCAAGGGTTTAGGAGCTCTGTGCCAGGAACCAGGGACAAAGACCTAACACATTTGTGTATTACACCACACATAGTGTGGTGGCGCTTTTTAGGAGTGCGTGTTGCATTATAGTAGCACTGACTGTACTGTTATTTCTCCATTTTTCAAATGGGGAAACTGAGGCACGGAGAGGTTAGGGGACTTCCCCCAAAGCTTGCCAGGTAACAAATGGGAGATCCAGTCCTCATGACTCAAAGACTTTGTTACCCTGCTTCCTTTCTTCATGTATCGTCACCAATCCAGAGGACGATGACTGCAAGTCAGTTTGGTTATTAATTTCCTGTTGTTAACAGAAGCTATAGCGTCTGAGATCTCTGCTGCACCATCTGGAATTTTTAATAAAAACTTGAGGAACTTCCAGGGGTTTCTGTGCATTGCATCTGTGTAATAGCAAGGGACAAAACTGCTATTTAAAAACAGAAATGCCTCCAGCCACGTTTACACTCCAGGTGGGGGTGAGAGGGGTGCCTGACGGAAGGAAGGCTGCTCTTTTGTTTAAGAAAACACTGTAAATAGGCTTTTTTGATTATCCCAGGGAAGGTTCATCCCCACCCCCACCTCGCATTGTCTGGAAGCTCCATCAGGAGCTAAATTGCTCTGGGAAACAAACTAGTGGGAATCTGAGAACTGGCCACTGGCAGCTCAGAGGTAAGGAGTTTTCAGGGTCTTGCAGGACTTACGGAAAAGAGGAGATTAAAGAAAGCTCATGGCGGGGAAATTAAGTGCCCCCAACCAGGGCAGCAGGCTTCAGCCCCGGAAGAGACGACTCACGACAAATCCCCTGTGGGGCTGGTTGAGGAGCTCTGGGATGGTGACTATTCAATTTTAGATGTTTCTAGTTGTGTGCTATTTTGTAAGCTCCCTCGCCCTCCATAAAGCCAGCCGCTGGCAGCTGGCTCAGGGAAGTGACGCTTTAGGGCAGGAAGGCAGAGGGACTGGGTTCTGAGAAGGAGAAAAGGTAGGGGACAGAAGGGCAGGGGTAGGAAGTGCAGGGTGGGAGGGGCCTGAGAACTGGGTTGAGAGCAAGAAGTGATCAGGAGCGTGGATGCACCCCTGAAAATGTTGGGAAATACTGGGGAGAAGCCTGTTCCTCCCTCAGGGAGCCAGGACGGAGGCTGAGCTTATTTTTGTGGATAATAGAGGAAAGAAGGCTCTAGAAGACATCATACATTACCTTCTGGGGAGCTGGCCTGACCCGCCCAGATGGTGTACTCCACTTCTGCACCTTAAGGGTGTGTACTGCATAAGAACAAACACAGCTGGGACCACTTATGGTTATATTTTGCATGTCTCCAGCGTGCCCTTTGCACAGGTAGGTGCCCTTCACAAATTGGTTCTCTTAAATTTGAAAATTTAGTATGACCATTTTCCAAAGATGGCAGGAAAGTGGTGTGAGGAAGGGACCACTTTGTCTAATGTGCCCAAAGTCATCATTTGGGCTTGTGGCAGGTCTACACAGCTGCTCTTTTTTTGCATACTTAATATGTGCCCTGCCCCCCATGCATATGACCTCTTTAAGTCCTTAAAACAACCCCATAAGGTTGGCTTTGTCCAGTTTTTCTGGAAGAGGAAAGAGAGGCTTAGAAAAGCTCAAGGTTACACAGCTAAGAGGTGGCAGGGCTGGACCGTGAACCAGGATTCATCTGTTTCTCAAACCTGCGCTTGGTGTGTGCCCACCGTGGCTTCTACTTTTGTCCTTGGAAAAGACTGGTGGGTTTCTCAGATCCATCCTTCAGCCTAGAACTTTCCTCTGCAAGGCCAGGGGGTCTTACACTTGGGCTGCGTCAGAGTCATGAGGAGGGTTTGTTAAAGCAGATTGCTGGGCCCTACTCCCAGAGTCTCCAGGTGGAGTCTGAGAATTTGCATTCCTAACAAGTTCTCAGGTGACCAGAGAGCTGCTCTGAGGCCTAGAGTTGAAAAGCTCTGTGCTAGGCTGATCTAGCTTACTAGGTGACCTGGGCATGGTGCCCCAGTCCCATGGTGCCCTCTGCTGTAATTCTGCAGCCAAGGGGCCAGGCTGCACAGGACTCGATTTGTCATCCCCTCAGCCTGGGTTCTGGATGGCTGTCCTGTCATCCTGGCCAGCTCCCCAGCCCTGTCTGGACCTGCCTTGGTGATCTGGGGACTCTGCTTTCTACCCTGTGGGAGCATCCACGCCTTCTGTGCCTCTGGCTCAATGCTGCCGAGACCTGATGGGCTGGACAGGGAGGGAAGCAAGGCCTGGGAGCTGAAGGGGCCGGAGGACATTGGCCCCATCTGCTGCCTTCCTCTGAGAGCCAGTGTGGAACTTTGGGGGGTGTGCTGACTCTGGGGTTCTACTGGCCTGTGCAGCAGCTCAGTGGCTCCTCCCCTCCCCTGCCTTGCACACACAGCCTTCACCTGGGAGACAGATAGGTTGGAATTCCAAGCAGAGAGAAAAACATCTTAATATATCAAGTGTCTTCCCGTGGTGGTTTAAAGGGCCCGAGAGACAGACTGTCAAATGCAGTCCCTGGGTACCCAGACGATACGCCTCTGTGCCTGATGCCTGCCTCTTGCCTCCACAGCTGGAAGGGGAGTAGGATCATGCGATGTGTGAGTGTGTGCACGAGTGGGGAAGTAAGGAACGGGTGTAGAACTCCTGCCTGGTGTAAGGCTCTGTGGGGTAAGGGTGGGGGCGGCAGACGAGGCACTGGGGTTGGAGGGACTCTCACAACAACCCCATGAGGTTGGGGACTAGCATTATCCTCTGATTTTACAGAGTCAGAGGCACAGAGAGGTTAAGTCACTTGCTTGAAGTAACACAGTTGCTAAGCGGCATGGATAAGATTTGAACACACATGTCACCAGAGAGGGTCTATGGATGGCAAATAAGCACATGAAAAGATGCTCAATGTGATTAGTCATCAGGGAAATGCAAATTAAAGCCACAATGAGATACCACTGCGCACCCACTAGAACGGCTAACATGAAAAAAAATTGGCCGTATCAAGCGTTGGCAAGGACAGGAAGGAACTGGAACTCTCAGGCACTGCTGGTGGGAAAGTCAAATGGGGCAGCCACTTTGGAAAACTATTTGGCAGTTTCTTAAAAAGTTACATGTACATGTATCCTAGGACCTGCCATTCCACTCCTAGGTATTTACCCAAGGGAAAAGAAAGCGTAAGTCCGCACAAAGGCTTGCACATGAGCGTTCCCAGCAGCTTCATTGGTAATAGCCCCAAACTGGAAACAACGGAAATGTCAGTCAACAGGTGGATTGATAAACAAATAGGGGCAACTCCACTAAACAATGGAATAATACTAAGCAATAAAGAGGAATGAACTATTGATATGTGCAACCATACGGATGCGTCTCAAAATGATTATGCTGTGAAAGAAGCCAGAAATAAAAGAATGCATACTGTATGATTCCATTTATATACAATTCTGGAAAATACAAGCTAATCTATAGTGACAGGAAGAAGATCAGTGGTTGCCTGGAGATAGGGGAATGGGGAATGGGGAGGGGATTATAAAGGGCACGAGGAAATGTCTGGGGGGGATAGAGATGTTCATTATCTTCGTTGTGGTGGTGGTTTCAAGGGTGTATAAATATGTCTAAACTTATCAAGTGGTGCACTTTAAACATGTGCTGTTTATTGTATGTCAGTTATGCCTCCAGAAAGCTGTTGATAATAATAAAAACAAACCCAGGCAGCAGTCTGTCTGTAGAGCTGGCACTCTTATTTGTCCCCTGGTCTATGTGCAGCTGTGCATTCCAGAGCAGGGCTGGCTGTGTCTGTCCTAGGCAGATAATGATAGCAACCTAGTCTGTGCTGGATATTTTAGATCATTTCATCCTCCCACTCGTCGGTCCTCTTCACGCATGTCCTGTTTGATTATGTCCATTTAATGGATGTGGTATGGAGAAGTTAAGCGACATACTGAAGGTGACAGGGGTGGGACAAGGGAGGAGGGCGCAGCCCACACTCTTCACTGCTAATACTAGCGTCCTCCCAAGAAGGAGACAAAGGGAGCAGCAAGCCCAGATGGCTTCCAGAGCCCTTGGTCAGGGTCCAAAGCAGGCCAACCAGGCTTGTAGATTTCTCCATTTCTGAAGGGGTTAAACCAGACCACTAAGAGTTCCTCTCGTGCTGGTGTCCAATGAGTCTGAGAAATGACCTTAAAGGTCCACCGATGTTGGCTTTTTTTTTTTAGAGACTGACCTGGCCCTGCCATTTACCCAGCCAGTGACACTTCTCTGGGTCTCTATTTTCTCAGCTATAGAATGGGAAGAATTAGACCTAATTCCTAGTGTTTTAAAAAAAGTTTCAATAAGTTAAGGGATATAAAAGTGCTTTAGGCACTGATGGACCCCAAGAAAAGTTTGATTTTTTTGTCTTGGTATTTCATAGCTCACCACCTGTCCCAAATAGGATCTATTTTTTTTTCTAAAAAAATTCTGGTAAAATATACAAACAAAGAATTTACCATTTTCATCCTCTTTAAAGTGTACCTTTCAGTGGCATCGTGTACATTTGCAATGTTGCATGACCATCACCACTATCCATTTCTGGAACGTTTTTCTCCTCCCAAATAGAAACTCTGTACTCATTAAACACTAACTCTGCCTTTCCTCTCCCCCACCCCAGCCCCTCTGTTGGGGGGTAACTGCTGTTCTATTCTCTGTCTCTATGAGTTTGCCTGTTCTAGGTACCGCATATAAGTGGAATCATATAATGCCCAGATGGGATCTTCAACCCCGCTTTAACTCCCACATTTTGTTTGTTTGTTTGTTTTGGGGTGCAGGGATGGAGGAGATGGAACTGCTTTGCAGATGGGGGGCCCACCGTTTCCAGAGTGGAAGATGGGGTGGTGGGGAGTCCTCTGCTGGGACAGGCCCAGGCTCTCTGTGAGGCTGGACTTGTCATCGGCTCCTGGCTGCACACAGGCTGTTTCCGTGCATCCTGTTGGACTGGATCAGCGGTTTCCAAATCATATTCAGCAGATGCCCCAGAAGTTCTGCAAATGATTGATTTGGATTTCATTTATTTTAAAATGGCTATAAACAGGTCCACTCAAATGTATCTCAAATTAACAAGTTGGCTGTGCAGAGCGTACAGATCTTAGAATGGAAGGCATCCTGACTTCTCTGCTTAATTAAGGAGAGTCCTGAGATTGCAAGAACGCCGTTGGGAAAAGTCTCCCATTTGCAATAAGTTCGCTGTGTGATTAGAGGTTTCCCATAAAGTGTGGAAATTAATTGGCCATTGAGGTGGATGCCTGTGGCATACTGGGTTTTCCAAAGATGGCTACAATGCTATCTCCCATCCCACATGTTCTTCTTATAACGTGACTGTCATGGGTTGAATCCTGTCCCCTAAAATTCCCATGTTGAAGTCCTAACCCCCAGGACCTCAGAATGTGACCTTATTTGGACATAGGGTTGTTGCAGATGTAATTAGCTAAGATGAGGCTGTACTGGAAAAGGTGGGCCCCTAACCAATACAACTGGTGTCCATATTATAGGGGAAATTTAGACACAGAGAGAGAACACCAGGGGAAGACAAAGGCAGAGATGGGGGTGAAACTTCTATAAGCCAAGGAGTGCCGAAGATCGCCAGCAACGCACCAGAAGTTAGGAGAGAGGCCTGGAACAGATTCTCCCTTCAGCCTTCAGAAGGAGCCAGCCATGCCCACCTCTTGATCTCGGACTTCTGGCCTCCAGAACTGTGAGACAATACACTTCTGTTGTTTGAGCCACCCAGTCAATGGTTTTTGTTATGGCGGCCCTAACAAATCAATACAGTGACCTTTACCCCAGTCTCATTTAGAGATGAGGTCTCTATCCCCTCCCCTTGAAATTGGGTGATTTTGTGACTGTTTGGACAAGTAGAGTACAGCAGGAGTGACACTCTGTGACTTCTGAGGCTAGGCCATGCAAAGTAACAAAGCCTCTGCCCAGCCTAGTGGAAAACTTGCTCCTGAAGCCTTCAGTCACCACCCATGACTGCCCTGTTTCCTGTGGTTTACGGGTGTAGAGGGGGCAATGGGATCTCTGTAGACAGACAGGGGCATAGGAGTGGGGAGGCAGCCTGGGGCTGGCAGTAACAGGGCGCACTCCAAAAGGCAAGAATGTGTTCTTGCTCTGTGAAAGCCTCGTTGAATCCAACTACAAGTTAATTACACACAGCACCTTTTCCAGATGAGAGTTCTGGCATCCGTGGTTAGGTGGCTGGTTCTCTTTTCCCACTAGGAAACTCTGAAGAAGGGTCAGGGTATGGGGCTCCATTCTTAGGCCAAACACCTCTGCTCCCCCACGTCTTCCCGTGTTAGCAGTACATGCATCGAACTGACATCACTTACCCTCAGAATGGCTTTTTATTGAGTCCCTACTCTGTGCCAACCACTCCACCTGCATTATCTCATTCAATCCTTGCAAGGACTCTGCCAAACGGGTTTTATTGTCTTTCTCCTCTATCATTCACATCTCAGTAGGGATCAATTAACCAAATTAATCCTATAAGCGAATCTCAGTAGCCCCATGAACATTTCAGGCAAAAGAATAGGCTTTAACTACTGCGGAGGAAGGCCAGCCCCTTTAAGGAAGAAGTGACTGCCACCAGAGTTTAAGTGGGTTGTAAAATGTTGAAATCTGCTGAGCTCTGGAATGGAAATTTCTTTCAATGTAGATTAGGCCTTGATTCAGAGGGATGGTGGGAGACTGGTACCTGTGGTTCCCTTGGCAACCGCCTTCTGATTGGAAGGAGCTGGCGTGCAGAGAAGGGAGCCCCTGGGAAGGCCTGAGTGACTCACCCATAAGTGGGCAGGAAACAGTTAAGAAGTAGTCACACAGTGAAGCTGTACAGGGACAGGAGTCTTTCCTTTTCTTCGTTTTTTTTTTTTTTTTTTTTTTTTTTAGCAACCTGCCAAGGTCTTGGGAGGGACCACTGTTACCAGGGAAATAGCGTAGAATGGCTGGCTTTTGGTTAGAAAGAAAGTTGTTCTCTTTCCACTAAAAGCTCAGAAGGCTTCTAAGTCCTCTCCTTCTGCAGCATCAAGGGAGAAGAAGTCAGACAAAGGTATCCCCAAGAGCTTGCAGACGGCCACACAGATTTAAGTGCAGAATTCTGAGCGGAGGCATAGGCGGCATTTACACGAACATCTTTCAGTAGTGAGAAGAATAAAAGGAGATGGGGCTGCAGAAATACCAGGGGTGAAGCCTTCATCTGAAAGTCCAACCTTTGATCAAGACTTGGTAGAGAGCCTGAGATTTGTACCAGTCCCGATTCAAGGCTGTCCAATCTGAGTAACGGGGATCAGAGCCAAAGTTCCTACAATGCTTGCTTCGTGCCAGGCTCTCTTCTAAGGGCTTCACGTACGTCTGCTCACTTTAATCCTCACCACAATCATACGAGGTGAGTTTATTGTTAAACCCTTTTACAGATGGAGAAATTGAGGCACAGAGGAAACTGGACCACAGGCACAGAACTGGGGAGCGCCAGAGCCAGGATTTGGACCCAGGCTATCTCCCTGTGGACCAGCGTGGGATATGGAGGAGGATCAGCTGGAGAAGCAGGCCCTGGGGCGACAGAGAAGAGACCTTGGACAAGCCCTCATGGACCATTAAGCATGCGTGAAGCAAAAAACTCAACGAGACCATAAGTTGGATCTAAAATGGATATGCAGGGAGGTGGAACGGTGCAGAGGAAAGTCAGGCCTCAGCTCTGCCTCCACTGGCTGTGTGACTTTGGGCAGACACTTCACCATGTCTCAGTTTCCTAAACAGGAAAGAGGAAATGGTAACAGCACCTAGGTCATGGCGGTGTCATGAGAATTGAATGAGATGACACGTGTAAGGCTCTTAGCAGAGTCCTTCGCCTTACCCTTCCTGACCAGTGGGAGATACTAAATAACAACTAACAGCAAATTTCCCAGAGCGATTTTTATGAGTTCTCTAGATGAGAAGCTGGATCTGAGGTCATCTTTCCCTGGGTGATGTTCAAACTCCTTCCACATTCTTAGAAGACGCTCTTTCTGTGTACTTAGAGACACTTAAAATATTTCCAGGAGCTTAGACTGAGGATTCTCCAGGTCTGGTCCTTGGCCCACACAGGGCGCCCTGATGGGGAGCAGACTGATCTAAAAATCGAAGTTCTTGGGGCGGCCCGGTGGTGCAGCGATTAATTGAGCACGTTCTGCTTCAGCGGCCTGGGGTTTGCTGGTTCGGATCCCGGGTGCAGACATGGCACCACTTGGCAAGCCATGCTGTGGTAGGCGTCCCACATATAAAGTAGAGGAAGATGGGCACGGATGTTAGCTCAGGACCAGTCTTCCTCAAGAAAAAAAAAATCTACAAAAAAAAGAAATTGAAGTTTTTGTCTGTTTTGCTTTATATTTTCTTTTAAAAGAGAGACAAATAATGTGCAGAAGTCTACAGATTTTTGTTTTTGTATTCCACTAAGGGTTACTTACTGAGGGAGTTGTTAAAGTTTACCAAAAATCATTATTTAAAAAAATTATTTATTTGCAAAAACCCCAAACAAACCACCCCCCCACCAAAAAAAACCCACCCCAAACAAACAAAAAATGATTAAGTGATGGAGCGTGTAACCTTCTTGGTCCTTTAAAAATTTTTTTTTAAAAAACAGCTTTATTGAGATATAATTCACCATTTAAAGTGTGTAATTCAATGGTTTTTAGTATATTCACATGTATCAATAATCATTGTTTCTCTCCAGTTTTTTGATATCACAAAGCTTGATGAACCGCCTTTCCCTTCTGGAAAGTGGGAACAGGTAGGCTGGGGAGCCGCGGGCCTTCGGCCTCACCTGAGGCAGTGTGGTAAGAGATTCTGAGATTCTGCCTTGGAGCTCTTTTGAAAAGTAGCCTGCATTCCCTGCTTTAGCCACTAGGTGTCAGGCTCAAGGATTGGCAAAGGCAGTCGCTTGGGGAGCTCTGCTGTGCGCCCTGCCCCGTGCTGATGCTCCTCTCTGCAGGTAAAGGAATGAACAGAACTGTAGAAGTAAAAATTAGGCCTCATGGGATGACTAGAGCCTTGAAATTTTCTATGTTTACTTGGCCTGGGCTTGGAAAATTGCTTCACACCAGCTTAAGCATTTGGCAAAAAAATTAGAATCCTTTTGTTCTCTTTCCTCTCACCCTTTATTCCTCTATTTGAACAGGTTTTGCGGGCTGCTGTGTGTCAGGAGCGGCGCTGGAAGTGGAGGATACAGAGATGAACAAGGCACAGAGGTCCTTTCCCTTCAGGAGCTCATACTATAGGGTGGAGGGCTATTATAAACAGATCAGCAGGTCACAGATGACAAATACCATGAAAGCAGGGGCACAGGGCATGGTAAAAGTCAGGGGGGAGGTCAGAGTATGAACGTAACAACAAAAAAAGCAACAACCACACTCCTGACCTGTGGGAGGGTACATGCTACAAATGCTTTCATAGACAAGTTTTATTTCTTATTTAAATCATATTTATTGAGCACTATGCCAGGCAATGAAGGTACAACAGTGAAAAATTAATGTGGATGCTATTATTTATACTTTGCATGTGCCAGACACCGTGCTTGGCTTTTTGCATACATTATCACAGTCAGCCTTCAAGGAAGGATCTGTGAGGCTCATGTTTTAGATGAGAAAGCTGAGGTACAGACAGACTTAGTTACTTCCCCAAGATCTGAAAACGTGAGTAATAGTAAGAGCAAGTGGGGGGTATGATTCAGACTCATACAGTGTGACTCCAAAGCCAGAATTTGAACCAGGTCTGACCCACCCAAGGGCCCTCACATCTAACTGCTAAGCACTCTGCCTCAGATGTTCCTCTTAGAGAGCTTTTAATCTGGGGAATACCATGACAACATTTTACCCTCATCCAAAACATGGGATATAGGGAGAAAGAAGTGTTCACACTGCCATTTCACAGTAGGAACACTGAAGATCAAGTAGAGAATGGATATTCTTTTCAACAAGTGGTGTTGGGACAATTGATCATGTATATGCTAAAAAAATCCCCCCCCAAACAAAAAAACTTTGATCCGTATCTCATACCATATAAGAAATTTACTTGACATTGATCATTGAAGTAAATGTAAAATCTCAAACTATAGAATTTCTAGAAGAAAACAGGAGAAAATTTTTGTGACCTTGGATTAGGCAAAGGTATCTAGATAAGACCAGAAGCACATCTATAAAAGAACAAATTGATAAATTGGACTTCATCAAAATGAAAAACTTCTGCTCTTTAAAAGATGCTGTTAAGTGAAAGATAAGTCACAAACTGGGAGGAAATATTTGCACAGCATCTATGCGATGAAGGGCTTGTGTCCAGAAGATAGAAAGAACTCTCAAAACTCAAATAAGAAAACAAATAGCCCAATTAAAAATAGGCAAAAGGTTTAAACAGACACTTCACCTAGAAGATATATAGATGGCAAATAAGCATACGAAAGGTGCACAACATCATTAATCATTCAAAAAAATACAAATTAAAATCGCAATGAGTTATGACTCCATACCTACTAGAATGGACAAAATGGAAAATATCCACCGTACCAAGTGTGGTAAAGATGTGAAAGACACTGGAACTCTCACACACTTCTAGTGGTAACATAAAATGGTATAAACTACTTTGGAAAACAGTTTGGCAGATTCTTAAAAAATTAAACATGTATCTACCATGTCTTGCATTCCACGCCTAAGTATTTACCCAAGAGAAAAGACAGTATATGTTAAAGAAAGTATATGTTCATACAAATATTTGTACGTGAATGTTCATACCAGCTAATAGCTTTTGTTTTTAAATAACAGTCCAAAACTAGAACAACTCAAATGTCCACCAATTAGTGAAAGGATAAGTAAATGGTGGTAAATCCATATAATAGAATCATACTAAGCAATAAGAAGAAATAATCTACACAAACTACATGGATGAATCTCAAAAAGAACTTCGCTGAATGAAAGAAACCAAACCAAAAGAATACATACTATATGATTTCATTTTTATGAGCTTCTAGAAAATGCAAACTTATCTGTGGTGACAGAAGGCACATCAATAGTTCCCTGGGAATTGGGGGAAGGAAGAGAGGGAGAAATTCCAAAGAAATTTTGGGGAGTAATGGTCATGTTCACTGTCTTGGTTTTGCTGGTAGTTTCATGAGTGTATATACAGGTCAAAACTTACCAAGCTGTACATTTTAAATATCTGCAGTTTATGGCTAAAACAAAACCAAAACCAAAACAAAACACTAACCAAACGCTGGTGAGTAGGTGGAGCCGCTGGAGCTCTTGTGTGTTGCTGGTAGGAAAGAAAATGGTACAGCCAACCATGGAAGTCAGTTTGGCAGTTTCTTATAAAATTAAACATGCACTTACCCTAGGGTCCAGCTATCCCATTCCTGGGTACTTAGACAAATGAAAACTTACGTTCACACAAAAATCTGTACACAAGTAGCAGCTCTATGCATAACTGTCGAAAGAATGGAAACAACCCCATAAGTCCTTTAATGTGTGAACGGATAAAAAGACTGTAGTCCACACGTACTCAGCTATAAAAGTGAGCGAATTATTGATTCTTGCAATAGTATGGATGAATCTCAAAGGCATTATGCTGGGTGAAAGAAGCCATTTTCAAAAAGTTAGATACTGTATGATTCTATTTATGTGACTTCCTGGGAAAACTATATGTTCGGAGAGTGGATCAGCGGTCGTAGACACTAGGGGAAGGGTTTGGCTGCAGAGCGGCAGCATGACGGTGTTCTGGGGTGATGAAACTGTTTTCTATCTTGAGTGTGGTGGTAGTTACACGAATCTACACATGTGTTGAAGCTCATAGACCACACACCAAAAAGAAAGTTGATTTCACTGCATTTAAATTTAAAAAATACTTATGGGGTGCAGCTAAAGCCGTACTCAGTAGGAAATTTTTAGCGTTAAGTGCTCTTATTAGAAAAGAAGAAAGGCTGAAGATTAATAAGCTAGAACAGATTGTCTCAACCTCATCAGTGTTGACATTGTGGACTGGAGGTTCTTTGTTGTAGGGGCCATTCTGTGCGTATAGAATGTTCAGTAGCATCCCTGCCAGTATCATCCTCCCCCAGTTATGACAATCAAAAAATGTCTCCAGATATTGCAAATTGTCCCTTATGGGGCAAAATTGCCCCTGGTTGAGAACCCCTGAACTAAGTATCCAGCTTAAGAACTTAAAAACAACTAACATAAAAATTATCCAAAAAAGTAGAAGGTAGGAAATATTAAAAACAAGACCAAACATTTAGGAAATGGAAATCAAACATACAATAGAAAGACCCAACTCAGCCAAAAGTTGTTTCTTTGAAAAAACTTAAAAAACTGAAAAATCTCTGGTGAGATTGATCAAAGAGGAAAGAAAGAAGACAGACAAAGCAATCTGAGGAATAAAAAGGGAACACTGCAGAGATTTAAAAGATAAGAAGGTATCATGAATGACTTTATGATATCACTTTGGAAAACTTAGATGAAATGAAGAAATTTGTAGAGAAATCTAAACTACAGAAACCGACTGAAGAAGAAATATCAAACTTGAACAGTATTATAATTATTAAATAAATGTAATTGTTAGTATAAAAATATTCCCTAAAGACAATGTCAGATCCTCCCAAATGATTTTACTGGTGAGTTCTACCAAACACTCAAGAAATAGCTATTTCCAACCTTACGCAAACTATTCCAGAATGTAGAAAAAGAGGAAATGTCTCAATCCATTTTATAATGCTAGCACAATCTCGATCCTAGATCCTGACAAGGACAGTATGAGAAAGGAAAATTATAGGCTAATCTCATTCAAGAACATAGATACAGAATTCTAACCAAATAATGGTAAGCAAATCCCACAACGGAGAAAAATGATAATATGTCATGCCCTAATTTACTCAAGGTATTAAGACTGGGTAAACATTAAAGCATAGACAATTAATGTGGTTCCCTATATTAACAAAATAAGAAGAAGAGTAATATCACCATTGTAATAGATGTGAAAATTTAATAAAATTCAACCCCCATTTATGATTTTTTAAAAAAGTCTTTGCAAACCAGAAATAGAATAAAATGTACTCACCTGACAAAGGACATCTACAAAAAGCTGACACCAAATATCATACTTAAAGGTGAAGCATTGAAAGCATTCCTTTAAGACGAGAAATGGGACAAGGTGTCTGTTATTGCCACAACTCTTCAACAACGGCCCAGAGGTCCTAGCCAAGGAAACAAGGCAAATAAAGACAAAAACAAGAAGAAATAAGGATTGGGAAGAAAAATCATACTGTTAGTATTTTTAGATGATATGATTATAAGCATAGAAACCCCCAAGGAATATGCATACATATCATTAGAATTAATAAAAGAGTTTATCAAGGTTGCTGGCCATAAAACCAGTACAAAAATTTAATTGCATTTTCTACATCAAAAATGAACAGTTAAAATTGTACTTAAAAATAGATACCACTTAAAACATGTCCAATAAAATGAAATACCTGGGAAGAAGTCTAAAAAATACACATAAAAATTTTACGCAGAAAATTATTGAAAGACATTTAAAAATGATTAAATAATAGTATACTAAGTTCATGGATTGGGAGACAATGAGGTAAAAATGTCAGTTCTCTTAAAGTGATCTATAGATTCAATGCAAATCCAATCAAGATTCAATAGGTTATTTTTCAAGGATGCTGACAAACTGGCTGTAAAGTATTTATGGAAGAATAAATGGCCAAGAATACCAAAACACTGCCAAAGAAGAGTAAGGTGGAGAGCTAGTCTTATCAAATATCCTAACACTATGGTAACTAAGACAGAGCGGCCTTGGGTTAGGAATAGACAGGCACACCAATGGAAGAGAAGAGAAATCTCAGAACAGACCCCCCACACAAATGGAAACTTGATTTATAACAGAGTGGATATTGCAGTTCAGTGATGAAAGATTCAATCAAAAAATTACGCTGAGCAAATTGATGATTCATATTAAAAAGTTGAACCTCACACCGTATATAAGAATATATATATATAAATTTCAGGTTGATTAAAGATTTAAATATAAAAGGGAATATTACAAACCTTCTTGGTGGTGATGATGATGATGATGATGATGATGTTAGCTGGCACATAACACTTACCACGTGCCAGACGGTGTTCTAACTGCCTCACAGATGTTACCTTATTTAGTCCACAGAACAACTATATAATGTAGGTACTAATATCATTTCCATTTTGCGGATAGTATACTGAAGCAGAAAGAGGTTAAGTAAATTGCTCAAGGTTTCATCCCTAGGAGTTGAACTGAAATAGTTTGGCTTCGGAGTCCATGTTAGATACTTAACCACAAAGGAAGGATAGGAGGATGTCTTTGTGACCTCAGGGTAGGGAAGAATTCCTGAAAGTCTCAAAATTGTTAACCATGATAAAAAGATGAAAAACTGAACTACATTTAAATTGGGAACTTTTTTCCATCAAAAGATACTCTCACAGTAGTCAAAGGACAAGCTACAAACTGGAAGAAGAGATTTGTAACACACGTAAGTGACAAAGCATTACTATTGAGAATATGTAAAAAAAACTCTTACAAATCAATAAGAAAATGACAAACAACTCAACAGAAAAATGGGCAAAAGAAATCAAGTAGGTATTTAACCAGAAAGGAAACCTGAATATCCAGACTGAATGCTCAGTCTCAGTAGTAATCAGGGAAATGCAAATAAAACAAGATATCACTATATACCCATCAGAATGCAAAAAAAAAAAAAAAATCTGATAATATCATGTGTTGACAAGGGTGTGGAATAACAGGAACTTTTATACTGGAGGGCACGTAAAGTAATACAATCACTTTGGAATAAACTAGCATTGTCTGGTAGATTTAATAATGTACATATCCAACGACCCAGACATTTTACTCCTAGGTCTATACCTTAGACAAAATCTTGTATAGATGTGCAGGCAGACACATCAAGAATGCTCATAGAAGCACTGCTTGCAAAAGCAAAACACTAAACTATGTCCACCAACAGTAGAATGGATAAATACATTTTGATCCAATAGAATACTATATAGCAATGAAAATGAAAAAATCCATCAGCATGGATGAAACTGAGGACAAGGATTCTGAGTAAAAAAGCAAGCTATGAGATAAGTAAAAGAGTGGGAGAAAATATTTTCAAACCACATATCTGATGAAGGACTAGTATCTGCATTATATAAAGAACTCTCAAAATTCAACAGTAAAAACCCAACAATGGGCAAAGGATACAAACAGATATTTCACTGAAGAGGCTATTCAGATGGCAAATAAGCACACGAAAAGATGTTCAATATCATTAGCCATTAGAAAAATACAAATTAAAACCACGATGTTACATCACTACATATTTGCCAGAAAGCTAAACTAAAAAATAGTGACAATACCAAATGTTGGCAAGGATATGGAGAAACTGGATCCCTTGTAAATTGCTGGTAGGATGTAAAATAGTAAAGCTAGTGTAGAAAATAGTTTGGCAATTTCTTATAAAATTAAGAATGCAATTGCACTCTTGGGCACCTATCCCAGAGACATAAAAATTTATGTCCACACAAAAACCTGGGATGCTTTAAATCTGGGAAGCTTTATTTGTAAGAGCTAAATGTTTATATCAGCTTTATTTGTCATGGTTGAAAACCGGCAACAGCTCAGATGCCCTTCAACAGACGAACGGTTAACCACACTGTGGTGTACCCATACCATCGAATACCACTCAGCAATAAGAAGGAACAAGCTATTGATACACACAACAGCTTGAATGAATCTTTAGGGAATTATTATGAGCAAAAAAAGTCAATCCCAAAAGGTTATATACTGTATAATTCCATTTATATAACATTTTTGAAATGACAAAATGTTAGAAATGGAGAACAGAATAGTGCCTGTTGGCGCTTAGGGATGGGGTGGGTGGGAGGGAGATTACTGTGGTTACAAAAAGGCAACAGAGGGATCCTTGTGGCATAGGAACTTTCCAGTATCTTGACGGTGGTGACGGACACACAAACCTACAGATGTGATAAAATTACAGACGTAAATATGCACACGTGCATACATACGCGTGCATGCACACACAAAAGACTGCAAATTAGACCAGGGAAATCTGAATAAGATTGAATTGTACCATGTCAATATCCTGGACGTGATATTGTACTACAGTCTTGAAAATGTTACCATTGGGGGAAACTGGATTAAGGGTACCCAGGATCTCTCTGTATTATTTCTTACAACTGCATATGAATTTACAATGATCTCCATAAAAATGTTAATTAAAAACTTAACTCTTACCTCCAAATTAAAAAAATGATCATAGCTTTGACTTAGCTGCAATAAAACAAGCCATAGAAACATAAATAACTGCATGATTCTAATTTTAAAGATCAAAAATATGTTAACATATTGTTTGGGGATATTTGCAATTGTAAAGTCACAGAGAAAAAAACATGGGAGAAATAAACACAGAATTCATATTAGGTTTCTTCTGAGTAGGTGGAAAGAGAATGGGATCAAAGAGGAGCACATAGGGATTTCAAACTTAATTGCCATGTTTTATTTCTTAAAGTGGAAGGTGGGATACATGAGTGATCCTTTTATTGTTATTCTTTAGATGGTAGATGTATTTATAAATATCTTTTGTATCTACTGAGTATTTAACAAAACATTTTAGAAAGTCTTTGATGTGTGTTGGTGTATGTGGTGTGTGTATATCTGTTTGGCATTGTGTATCTATCTCCTGAACCTGGCAAGCTCTTCCCTGCCACAGGGCCTTTGAACCCACTGTAACCTCTGCCAAGAACTCTCTTTCTCTGGCTCTTCATAGATTTGGTCCCACCCCAGTCCAGACAAGAGAAGTGAAGAGACTCTCAATCAGCACTTACACACTGTGAAGTGATCTTGTTTATTTACTCATTTATCTCTCTCTCCTGACTAGCACATAAACTCCCTGAGGTCAGGGCCTTTTCCTGACTCATTTACTCCAGCACCGAGACACGGATTGACTGACTGAATGGATATTTGTGCACATGAGTTCAGGGTTTAAAAAAAAAAAGAGCCAGTTGGAAGTTGACTTCCTAAGATTAATTAGTTTGCAGCGCGGCCTTGCCCTTTAACAGCATCGTGGTAAATTGGGGTTAAACTGCTTTTAAAATCATTGAAGCCTTCTGATTGAAGAGGGGAGTTATGGAGAACGACAAGGGGCGTCTCTTTAAAGGACACAGGTAATGGGAAAGAACAAGTTCAAAAGAGCTGAACAAATGCAAGCTAAAGAGAGAAGAAGTTTAAAGTGGGTCATCTTCCCGGGAGATTATTGTAATTTTAAGAGTAATGCTGCTCCTAAGAATGTTAGCTTTACTCTTGGTCACCATGGACGTGACAGTGCGCGCGCCCATCATTAATCAGGATAAAGTATTAGAGATGTGGGTGTGTTACCCGAGGTTTCTTTGTAAAATGGATTTCTTTGCAGGAAGCACTGACCTGCGACCATACGATGTTTGGAGTGTGCTTCAGGGCAGAGGACGGCTTGGCAAAGGCCCTTACGGTTTATAACCAATGTTATTTTCTACAATTGAATTCTGAATTTTGAAATCCCATCAATTTGAGTTCTTTACAAGCATAATTTTGTTGCCTGTGGAATGGCTCGAGTTTGTTTCATGGAAGTCAGTTTGCATGCAGTGTGGGTCTTAAAAATTAATTCTTATTGGAAACATTTCATTATTCGGAAACGTATTTGTTTGGTGAGACCAATTATGGGGCTAGAATTGCTTGCTCATAAGTGGGGTTATTATTGGATTTCCTCATGTCTTGACTGACGGGTGATGGAGAAGACAGACCTGTAGCATAATGCTTTTTTTTTGCTGGTGATTTTGGGTAGCATCTCCATAGAATGCAAAACCTGGAGACACAGAAGCAGAGAATTTAGTTCATGTCTTGCAGTGTAATTGATTTGAATATGTTTAGCCAGAATGTGTGCTTACGGGGAATTAAAGGATCAGCAATTTACAAATGTTGCCATTATAATTGGATCTGAGAAAGAAATGATAGAACCTGCTGGCTGACGTGAAGCCACCAGGAATGTATCCTTTGACAGGAACCCAAATGCCTGGGGTTTTCTGTAACATGAAATGGAGTGGGTGTGCTGGGCTCGGTGGAAAGCCACCAGCTCCAAGATAAAATTATAAAAATAATTATAATAACTGCCACTTATTGAGCATTAGCCACGTGCCAAGCTCTTTATGACGAATTTATCTGCATTATTTCCTTTAATCTCGTAAGAACCCTAGGTGGCAGGTCGTGCTGGGTTATCAGTTGGCTACCTGGCCTCACCACCTGTTGTTGGGTGGGACTACATTTCCCAGAATGCCCTTCCCCATAGGGTTCTCGGCTCCAGTGGGCCAAGAGAGATGCTCATGGGAGATTTTGAAAGTGGAGAAGATAGTGAGGCCATTATCCTCCAGAAGTAGTTGCAGGCAGATACATAGACCTGAGGTTTGAAGCACCTTCCAGATGAGCTTCCTGAGATTTACCCACTTCATTCCTGCAGCCCGAGAAGGTCAGCAGCACCTTCCTAGGGGTTCTGGGGAAGAACTTGGGAAATATCTGCTGAAACAATGTAGCCGCGGTCCTCAATGGTGGCTTTCCCACTCTTGTTTTCCTAGCCTTCCCAACAGTGTGGAGGCTTTGAATTCCTTTCATTAAAGCCCTTTCCACTTGGAATCTATACAGTGGCTTCTGTGTTTTTGATTGGACCCCGACTAATACAGAGGTGATATTCTTATTTCTATGATGAGTAAATTGAGGTTTAGAGAGGTGAATTGCCTAAGTGCACACAGAGAATGGCAGAGCAGGATTTAAACCCAGGTCTGCCTGATGCGTGATCTTAATCCCCAGACTCCACATTTCTGAACAACACCTGGAGGTCCAGATGGTTGAATCCTACTCACAACCTCATACATGCAAAGCTTGCTCTCTCCCAGAAATACAGCCCCTACATTGTCACCATGGGTGTCCCCCTTAGAGGCAGGATCTGCCATTTGCTGGTCCACTTAAACTGCATAGGCACTGGGGCCATCCCAGTGGCGTAGTGGTTAAGTTCACACACACTGCTTCAGTGGCCTGGGGTTCACGGGTTCAGATCCCAGGCATGGACCTACACACCACTCATCAAGCCATGCTGTGGTGGCATCCCACATACAAAAGGGAGGAAGATTGGCACAGATGTTAGCTCAGGGCCAATCTTCCTTACCAAAAAAAAAAAAAAAAAAATCCCTGCATGGGCACCAGCCAGCTGGTTGCTCTTCCTCGTTGGGCAACTTCTGGGGATTTGTTAACTTATGGATGAAAACAAAGAAAATCTGTTCATATCTTGCCTTGCTCATACGGATTGTCATTATAGATGGCACAGTTTCGCATTAATGATTTTAAGGACAGCTAAAACTGCTCATAATAAATTTCCACTTGAAGGTTACATAACAGGATATTAATATTGGTTACATCAGAGGTGGGTAGTGGAGTCAGGACTGGGAAAGCCGTAATTTATAATTGTTCCATTGTACATTTCAATTGTTACAACAAGCATGTGTTACTTTTGTAATTTGAAAAACATCCCATAAAAAACCTGAAAATAAAATGAAAAGACAGGTCCACTTTGATACAATAGCATGTGGCATGATGTATGTGGGGTTGATACCAAGTTGACAGGAGACATCTATAATGTTGCCGAGTGTGTTCTAAGCGACGGCACAGGGCTTGTTGTATGTGGTAGCAAGCGGAAGAGCAGTGATTCTCAAATTTTTGTTTAGTTACATTGTGGAGGCTGTGTTTGATATGCCTGTTGGCCACCCAAGTGGAGACTGAAATATGCAGTTGGATCTATGGGGCTGAAGCTCAGAGAAGGGGACCTGCCTGGTGGTGTACATACGGGAGCCATGAGCGTATGAACAGTATTTAAAGCCCTGGGACTACTTGAGATGTTTCAGTCGGCTTTCATTAGGTTATGCCGCATAACAACCAACCCCTAAACGGCAGTGATTCACAAACAACACGTGTTTATGTTCCCCTCCCTTTACCTCTTATTCGCAGGCCAGTGGTCATGTCTCTGCTCTGCATGTCTTCTTCATGCTGGCAGCTGGGCTGAAGGAGCAGCCTGTCTAGGGCCTGTGGTTCTTAGGGTAGAGGAAAAGAACAAAGGCAGAACTAGAAGCTGTTTGCGTGTGGCACGTCACTAATTGGTTTGATTGGAACAAAGGGCCGAATATTATGTGCGTGCCCTTTCCCGCCAACATTCACACCCTCACCCTTCAACACCAGGTCCCGCCACATGCACAGCACCCATATGTGCCCTGCACAGGCTGGGCCCAGCACGCCTTCAAAGGAGTGGCTCTGACACATGACTTTGCAGTCTGAGATGTGTTTCTCATGTCTCCCCGCGTGTGTGACATACGTGACCACCTCTTTCCCTCCCCGACGGGCCAGCCGGGTGATCCTCAGGCTGCTCCGGACAATCATCTCCCAGGCCCGCGGGGTCCCATCCTGCCCAGATCTTGAGCTTCCTCCTCTGATCTCTAGATGCTGCACTGCTGGAGGTTCTAGGATTGGGGAAGGGGGCGGAGGGGAGAGCAGCCATCCTGGATGGAGCAGATAAAGAAAACCATCAGCATCTAATCCCCAAGGAGCAGGGAAGCAAAGAAGTCTGTCCCCCGGAGAACAATGAAGAAGTGACAACAAGCGTGTGATTGTCTATTGAGAGCCATGTCCTCGAGTGTGGACAGTGAGAGCCATCAGCCAGGGGAGGAGGCGGCTTTTCTGTGGGAGGGAGAGATGGTGGCAGGGAGAAAAGCCACAGAGTGGGGGCCTACAAAGGCAAGCAGAGACCCAGCGACAGAACGGGGTCAGAGAGACACAGGGAAAGCCAGACCCTGCGATGCTGACAAGGGACAGAGGCAGGGACGAGATGGGATGGAGATTCAGAGAAATGGGAGTGTTGGTGAGAACATGAGAAAGAGGCAGATGGGGGCAGAGGCAGAGAGCTTTTCTTCCTGACAACTTTCACTCAGGAGGTTGGGGGCCCTGGCGGATGCTATGAAGGACGGTCCCCGGCGGGTGTCAGTCAGTGGGTGCCCGTATGAGAAGCTCAGTCAATAAGTGGGATACATGCCAAGTGTCAGCTGCAAGGCGCCAGTCAGTACATTCCCGTCTATAAGGGTCAGCAATTCAATGAAGCAATCCAAGAAACCGGGACTGATCACTCGGGGTGCCAGGCACAGAGCAGGGTGTGGGGGGTGGGAAGAGTAGCTGGGGCAGAGCGCAGGATCTCCCAGGGCGGGGGAACACATCACCGTGAATAAAATACCACTATTTGGCATTTGCTGGGTAAGCACTGAGCCTAGTGGATCAGCATGGATCACCCACCTGAGGCCTCCCAGCACCCAGAAGGTGGGGATCAGTATTCCCATTTACTACAGAGGAAGAAACTGAGGCTCAGATAGATTACATTAGTACCAGACAGAGCCAGGGTTTGTGCCCAGGCCCATTGGATTTTCAAAGGGGCTGCCCTGGCCTGCGGTGCTCTGCCACGTCTCTGAGCAGCAACAGGATTGAGCACGGACAGACGCACAGGCGTGCTGTTTAAACTCTGGCACCTGAGCTAACATCTGTTGCCAATCTTTTTTTTTTTCTTTTCTTCTTCTCCCCAAATCCCCCCAGTACCTAGTTGCATATTCTAGTTGTAGGTCCTTCTGGTTGTGGCATGTGGGGCGCCGCCTCAGCGTGGCCTGATGAGTGGTGCCATGTCTGCACCCAGGATCCAAATCGGCGAAACCCTGGGCTGTCAAAGCTGAGCGCGCGAACTCAACCACTCGGCCACGGGGCCGGCCCCAGGTGTGCTGTTGATCTGATGGGGTGTCCCAGGAGGGAGAGAGAATTGGTGCTCCAGGCTCAGCTTGTATTTTCCCTGCCCAAGTCCTGGGATCAGCCATTTCTTTAAAGAACCCTGGTTTCTTTTAGTGGAGAATGGTATTTAGGAACCAAGAGCTGGGGGGGTGGGTGTGCTAGTTGCTATGGGGATTTCTTTGCTTCTAGGCCCTCTCAGTGGACAGAGCCAAGAGATGGAGGGAAGCATTTTTACATACAAATAGTAACATGTATGTATATAGAGGTAAACACACGCTATCTTCTTCTGTATTCATACCTATATCAATCTCTATATTACAAACTCTGGGTTCATCCTGAAACATCCAACACCTCAGGGTTTGTTCCAGCCTCCCTCCTTTCCACATCCAACATTTTGGCTGTTTTGGTGTGAAGCAGCCATCGTGACTGTGTGTGCCCGGGCGAGGGGCGGCAGACTGTCCTCCAGGATAGAGACTGCCAGGCATGCGCTCTGAGCTTCTAGAAATGATTGTGGTTGTGAATGGCCTGGGAGACTTACATCCACCTTGGGAGTCTGCAAGAAGACAATGTGACACCTGCAAGCCAGTCCTGAGACCTGACTTGAGGACCTGACACTTTGCCCTCGACTCAGGGAGATGGTGTCTGGCAGGAGCAGGGTCTGCTGCTGCTGGGGGTCCCCGGGAAGCCCAGCCCATCTCGCCCAGGTGGGGGGAACAAAGATGAGGTTGTTCATGACTCAGCAGCGGGGGTTGGGTTGGAGAAAGCATTCCAGCTCTCTCCTGCACAGAGCCAACTGTAGCGGGCCGTCCACCGGGCCAATTCTCCTGCAGCCTCCTGCCAAGGGTGGGCACAGGGCTGGCACTGCCACCTACCAGGAGCCACGGCAGCCTCCTGGCTGCAGCTCTGAGAGAGCGCGCCTGCTGCAGAAGGACGCCACCCAGAAGGCAGAGGAGGATATGCCTGGAGATGGGAGCCCCGGAGACTGTAATGTTCACGTTATTATGGAGTTTTTCTTCAGGACCACACCTGCACCACCTCTGAACCGTCAGCTTAAAGTTTGACTCTGCGTGAGTGTTTGCAAATACTTGAGGCATGAATGAATCTTGAAACACCCAAGGATGTGGGCAGGAGGGAACCGCCAGGCAGAGCACGTTTCTAGGGCTCTAGCTCTGAGTCCTGTCTGATTCTCGATGCGGTTAGAAAAAGTCCTTGACCCCCTTTAGCATCTGGACTCTGGAGAGGACTGGTTCAGATGGCTCAGGTCGTTCCCGTCACGCATCAGGCAGAGAGGAATCACCAGGGATAATGGGAACCCAGGAGTTTGGGGTGAGGACTCCCCGAGGGAAGGAGAGTCGGTGGGGTCTCAGCCTGGGCAGGTCGCTATGCTGGAACTCAAATCCAGCCATCCAGAACAGAATGTCGAGATTTCATCTCTGAGGCAAGACTGAGGCCATTGGCAGAAGGGGGTGCAAGGCCAGATCTGGGGCAGGGCTGGTCTTTGAGGGTCTGGGTTGGCTGGGGCTGCGGGTGTGGCCCACAAGACCTCAGCAGTGGTGGGGGAGGGGGGAGAGGGTCGAGGGGGGCAGGGAGCCTGGGGAGGGGGTTCAGTTCTTCTGCTCCCTCCTTTATGTCCTACAGCCTCTTAAGAGCTTTTGAAAGCTCCCCACTCTCCAACCATCCATTTCTCTTTGTCGATTTCAATCTTGTAAATACAACCTGACCGGTTCTTTGGGTTTCTTTTGAGGGGCCTGGGCTTTGCCTCCCACATCTCCTCCGAGGGTCCTTTTCAGAGGTCGCCTTTTCTGTCTCTGAAAACCTTTTCTCTCCAGCCGCTTCCTGCAGCCTGCTCTCCCCACAGGTGGAGTTTGATGTGCGCCCTGGGGCATTGTTGTCTAGACCTTTCTGTGTTGACAACACAAGCCCAGACACTGGAAAGCTGTTCTGTATTGATCCTGCCAGGGCCTCGAGCCTCCGCTAGCTGCATGGGGCTCCTTGGTCCTGGGCGCCCTGTTGGGGGCCTCACAGAACTGGAACTTGCAAAGTTGGCTCCAGACTCTGCCTGCGCGGGCTTCGCTTTCTCATTTTTAGTAAAAAATAAGACTCTCCTAAGTTTCTCTTCTCTTAGCCTGGCATTCAAGGCTCAGAATAACCTGACATTGGGAGAATTTTCTAGCTCTGCCTCCCGTTAACTCTCCCTGTTCGTGAATCCTAAGGTTCATATGCTTGGGATCTTCATGCCTCTTCACATTTCAGTTCTTTTTATTTATTCTTTTTATATTTAAAAGTTTCATCGACACCTCGGTTCTTTTGCTTACCTTTTCCCACCTTCCCCCTGTTGAAATCCTGTTCATTCCACAAATGTCACCTCTCCCAAGGAGTCTTCCTTGATTTTCCTAATTAGCACCTGTCATTCCTTCTGGGCTCCATGGCTGTTTTTATGGAAGTGATTACCTCCTGCTGGGTGTTGCGCGCACGCTCCTCCATCCCAGAGGCGCCTTCTCCTTGTGGACCCGGGCTGTGCCTGTCTCCAGCATGAAAAGGCCTGGCACACTCTGGGAAATAATCCAAAAGGGCTTCAGGTAATCAAGCAAAATCATTGTCCATGGGTTTCTTTTTCTTCCCAGTTTGTCCTGGGGTGCTACGGCCCCGTCTTTCACAACTTGTCTGCTAGTTCTTTCCTATTCCAAGTGTGGTCCAGAGACCAGCAGCCACAGCAACAGGGAGTGTGTTAGAAATGCAAAACCTCAGGCCCCAGGTCAGGCTACCAAATCAGAATCTGCACTTTAACAGGATCTCTAGGTGATTCCTATGTGTGCGGGTCTAGCCTACTTGCTGGAGGCTGGGATGAGAGAGGTGGGAATGGACAACTGCCACGTGTGGCTGTGCAGGTTACGCACTGCACAAAGGTGCTTGGTTGAGGGGAAAAGTGAGGGCTGAAAGCCAGCCTGGGCTCCATTTACCCAGCTGTGAGCCTGAACAATCAGTCCCGAAGGGGTGCCTTCTAAAAACTCACACAAGGCTCCGGGTGGGGTGCAGGTGGGAGTGGGAGAGGTGTGGGGTTAGGTTGCCATTTCTGCTGAGTCCTATTGTCACAGCTTTATCTTTTGTTTGTTCCTAACTCTTTCCATCACTACAGCAACCTGAAAAAAATGCATATTTTATGTTCCGGCCCTTCTGGCCTTATAGTCTTTCAATTCCTCAAATGTGTCATGTTTCTTCGCTCCTGAGACCCTGCAACCGCTTCTTCCCTCCACCCTCTGTCTCCCGGTCTTCCTTCCTCTGGCAGCCTCTCTCTACCCCCAATCCATCACAAACTCCTGTTTTAATCCATGCTCAGCTTAAATGTCACTTCCTCAGGAAAGCCTTCCCTCTTTTTTCTGGATTATGTCAGATCCCCGGGTGGTTAGCTGTCAGAGCTCCCTGGACCCCCTCAAGGCATTTCTCTCCGTTTATAATTAAATAACGAATGGCATAATTAGCTGTTCCATGCCTGTCACCGCCCTCTCCTCGGTGTAAACGCCTCAAGAACTGTAGCCCCAGCAACTAGTTCCGTGATTTGCTCAAAGGTGCTCAGAAAGCATTTGCTGAACAAATGAGTAAGACTATGAAGATGCTAGCCAGGACTCCCTAGGCCAACCTGTCTTCTGTCCCTGGCATTGGAATTTCCGTGTCAACACCCTGAGCTTTTGTCCTGCTTACACTTGTGTGTTAACCCAAACTGCAGCTCTTCTGATGCAGCCTGAAGCTGTGTGTCCTCAAAGAGACTGGCCCAAACCTGTTCCTGGTATAAACCCAACACAGTTTCCCCTCCCTCCTTCCTCTGGCACGGTCTATGCTTCCAGAAACTTGGCCAAGATGTTAACCTTCCCACTTTCCCAGCTTGCGTTTCATGTATAAGGAGGTAGCACAGAGCAAAGAAAAGCCCAGAACTGGATACTAGACTTGACTCTAGTCACTCACGATGTGATTTTGGGCAAGTTCCTCCTTTTTTTTAACCTATAAAAAGAGAAGCTGGGTTAGGTTAGGGATGGCAAGTATATGACACGTGCTCTCATTCCCCTTCCTGCACCTGCAGCAGACAGAACTAATTGATCACTGAATTCTTTCTTGCTGACTCCTGACAGAGCCTTAGAATGCTTCCTAAGGCCGGGCTTCAGCAGTTGATCAGAGTTGGCACTTCTGTTGAATTCTACTTCCCATCCCAGGACCAGATGTTCCCTAAGGTTCCCTCTTGCTCAGGTGTTTTAAGATTTTTGTTTCCTCTGCTGTTCTCACCAGGCTTTCTCGGGAAAAGCTTGTCAGTCAGTGCTCAGCTCTCGCAAAAACCTCCCGCCTCTTATACCCTCTATCATAACCGTGGGAAATACTCTTTGCTAAGCATTTTTGACATTCCTCTTCTCTCCCATGTGTCTTGGAAGTGAGCTTCCCCAAATGCATGCAGGCCAGTCTCAGAGTTTCAATTCAATTCATCTGACCATGCGTTGAGCAGTAAACCTTCAATATTTAAAGAAAATGGCTTGAGTCCACTCCTTCCTTCCAGGCCTTCCCCAGGCTTTCTGCAAATTCCTGGGGCAGTCTCTGTCCTCATGCTTACCTTTCTATTCTGACTTTTTGTCTCCCTGACTTCTCAGTCACACACTTGTCAGCTCCCCCCTTAGCTGTCCCTCTGCACGTCGTCCCCGCCCCACACTGGACAAGGCCTCTTCTCCTTCATTCCTCTCAAAGCACCATCACCACAGGGCTGCTGTCATATGATAGACTTTTCCAGAAGGTTTGGAGTAACGGGGAGAGGCAGAGGAGGGTTTACAGCCCAGGATAGCACAGTATCAGAAACACTTTAAACCTGAATATTCGACATCTTGTTTCTCTAAGTCCCTCAGCCCACACTGCCCCAGAGATGTCCTCTGTCACCTTTCTTCCTCAGGCCCACAGCCTACTTGCCGGGTCCACCATCCGCTATACCTTTCTCACACACTCCCACTTCCCTCGTTTTCCCAAGAGCTGCACGCCTCGTCTCCTGGACTGTCCAGAGGAACTCGAACATTTTCTTACTTCCTTATACAATTCAGCTCCCTCTTTGATGGGCCTGGTCCTTCTGGACCACATTTGAAGTGCCCGCTCCTACTGGACCACGTTTGATGGGCCTGCTCCTTCTGGACCACATTTGATGTGCCCGTTCCTTCTGGACCACATGGGGAGCATCACATTTCACTCCAAACAAGTGCCTCCGCATATTTTCCTAAGTGAAAAGCCATCTCCTCTGATAGGAATTTTGTCATTCCTCTAGGATGTAGAAGCAGCTATGGTCAGTTCTTGTTGTGAATAGCAATTGTTGTTTCTTCCTGATGCTAAAGATGAATAAGACACTTCCTTGCCTGCAAGGTGCTCACAGCGGGGTGGTGGATCCAACAAGTAAACCATCGGGTGCCCTTATGAGGTGAAGAGGGCTAGAGAGAGGACCAAGTAAGGTGAGCAAGGGCCCATGGGTGGGAACAAGGGAGTGGAGGCGGGAAAAGCTTCCCAGAGGACACGTGTACCGGAAGTGAGTCATGAAGGTTCTGTAGGAGTTAGAAGTCAGACAGGTGAAGGTAGAGGAGGGGACAGGGTGCCCCAGGGAAAGGAAACTGCCTGTGCAAAGGCATGGAGTCTTGAAGGAGCATTGTGAGGTCAACAGTTCAATATTCCTCAAGCACAAGGAATAAGGTAAGAGAGGGGGCTCGGGAGATAGGCAGGGGCAGGTCTCAGGGGACTGTGGTGGGTACTCATGGGGGCGTTAATTTGGGGAGCGATGGGCTCATTTAGGAAGACCACTGGGCAGCGCCTGCTGTGGAAGCTAGATTGGGGCAGAGAGAGAGCGTTGACGAGGAGTCCAGAAAATTACTTTTTGCTGGTCTCCGGGAGAAGGATGAAGGATCTAATCAAGAGCAGTGGCACTTCTCATGAGAGCGAGACTGGATCTGAAGGACATCTAGGGAGTGAGTGCAGGTTCGACTGGGCTAACGGAAGTTGGTGGTGGGGATGAGGGCCTGAGCAATGAATGGGATTAATTTATTGATCAAACATTTATAGAGAGACATGTGTCAGGGCCTGATCAGGAATCCTGAGTCCTCTACTCAGGGGCGGAATTCCCCCATGGCCTCTGACTTGCCCCTCCTAACAACTCTGAGGAACCCCCTCCCCCCTTCCACTCCTCGGTGTACACACCTGGGGAACAGGTGACTCAGTGGCCCCATTGCCTTCTCACTGGAAGCACCCGGACTGCCAGGGTGCTGGATGCCAAATTCAGTCAAGGAAAAGGTGAATTTCTCTCTTCTGGTAGATCAGTGAGAAGGTCTTCAGATCGAGGAGCGTGGGCGGGTACGAGCGCTGGACTGTCCCAGACATTGCAATGAGAAGTTCTGACTCATGTCTCTATTGGTAACACCCAAACAAAACTAGTTAGATGAAAATTCCCCGGGAGAACTGAGAATCGTCACCCTCCCTGGTGGAGACCTGCCACAGTAGGAGCCATGGAAGGGGCATTGTCCCTGGTTTGGAAATTAGGCTCTAATGGGTCTGGGACACAGAGAATAGCCTCCGAGTCTGCACATCCCCTCACTGGCTGCGCTTTCAGGACTTTGCTCGTCCCTCCTGGGAAGTGGCCAGAGGCCCCTCCAGAACCCACCTTCCCCAGAGCCGGCCAATAGGGTGGAATTTTGGTGTTGGAGACGATCCCTGTGCGCTCTAGGCTCCGTAGCTTGACTCTTAACCATCCTGAGTATTTCAATTAAGATTCTTTCATTTGCAAGTATCGGAGATCAACCTGGCTTAAACAAAAATAGAGACGTGTTTTGCAGAGCTACAGAGGTCGTAGACCGGGAAGCCACCAAGAGCCACAGCAGGCACCCTGTCTGTGCGTCTTGCTCTCTCTGGAGCCCGAGGGTCATTCATCTTTGCACTTCTCTGGGATTGAGCTTCGTTTTTCAATCTCCCTCTCTGGTTCGGTTTTTATCCTTTTGACACACGGCGTCAGATGGCTGCCCCACAGTTTCCAGCTTCCCAGCAGTGTGACTTACGAATTAGACGCGTTCCTGGGAGGAGAACGTGATTGGCTCAGCTCAAGTCACGTGCTCGCCACTACCCAATCAACTGTAACCAGGAAGGTGCAGTCACGTCCTGCAATTAACGCTGCGGTGCTCGATCATCCAGGGTATCCAGAAAAGGACTCACCATCCTCCAGAAGGGTCTGCTGTTCCCCGCCTCAGCGTTCTCTTCTGGAAGGTGGGATGACAATTCCTACCTACCGCGAAGATGAAAGGAGCTAACACGTGGAAGTTCATTGTCAACCGTATAGCACCACATATAAATTCTTCTGTACCCTCTTCTTCTCTGGGACCTGAGGCCCATGCTTTCTCTCTTTGCCACCCCTTGCCGAGGGAGATATCCTGCAGCTGGAAGAAGAGGAGGGGCTGGATGCTGACCTTTCAGGTTAGGATCCGTATTAGGCTGTGTTTTGACTGAGAGGGAGGGGACATACGTCTGAGCTGGCTGGGCTGGTCATGGCTCTGCTTGGTTAGTGTGAGCTCTGTCTCTGTTCTAGAAGCTCTAGAAGCAGATAACAGGGTCAACAATGAGGGCATGAGTCGAGGAAGACCAGAAAGCCAAAGTCCCAAGGTGATGCCAGGCTCAGGAGCCATAGAAGTGTCTGGATTCTGGGAACAAAGAACCAAGGATCAAGCTCAGGGAAGTACAAGCGACTTCTGAATGATTTGTATGCTGCTAAAACCAAATCCTACTGGGGCCTTAATCAAAGAAATTAAGGTTCTCCCCCCAAATCATGTAACCTGTAATTGAGGGGAGAATGGATCAAAATCCACCCTGTCGGAGTCCAAAGCTACCACACCTCGTTGTCTCCTAGGTGTCGTTGGGAAAGGCTTTCCACTGACTCTGGATGGCTCTTCCTGTGCAGGGAGTTCAATTAGTGTAACTCCAGGTCCCTTTCACCCAGTTTATTCTTGCTACCCTGGGAGATGTAATGACCTTATCTTACCAATTGGTAAATTGAGGGAGAATAATGGGGCCTGCCGGTGTGGTCCCTGCTCTCTCTCGGGAGTGATCTGGCCTGGGGGAGAACCTGAGGGCTCTCCCACGCTGGATGTCTTAATGGGGCTGGCGT
Organism: Equus asinus; assembly: GCF_041296235.1. Lineage (NCBI taxonomy): Eukaryota > Metazoa > Chordata > Mammalia > Perissodactyla > Equidae > Equus > Equus asinus. The sequence continues at coordinate 87,665,855 of NC_091794.1, forward strand.
CCTGCACAGATGCTGGCCCTGCTCAGCCTTGCCATCCTTAACCCAGCATTCATTCTCTGGCCCATCCTCTTCCACATTAAGCTACATTTTCTAACAGCCTCTGTCAGTAGTATTGTTAGTATGTTGATCTCTATTTATTTGTTTCATTTAAAAATTTTTTTCAAGACTAAGCCAAGAAGAGGGCTGCTGCTTATTGGGGACCCCTTGGAGACCCCAGCGTTGCAATGGTTACTAACAACATAAATAGTAATAACCACAAGGATAATAATAGAAATAGTTCCCATTTATGGAGACTTTCCCATGTGTTAGCATGCTTGCATGAATCACCTAGAAACCCTGGCAACAACCTGGGGAGGTGGGAGCTCTTATCATCTCCACTCTACACGTAAGGGAGGTGAAGGTTCGAGTGACTCGATGTTAAGCAACATGCCCAAGTCACACAACTTGTCCACGGTAAAACCCTCCTCCAGCCAACAACAACGTCACACTCCTAACCACCAGGCTGTACAGCCTTCCAGAGAGAAAAGGTCCATGGAGATGGTGTCGTTAGGGAGGGCTCCCTGGAGGAGGGGTGAGCAGAGGCCCTGAGCTGCCTCTTGAAGGATACACGGATAAATACATCGAGCTGTTAGTTTAGCAATTCTGTTTGGCTTTGTTCTTTGGCAAGTCCCAGTGGTATGTGGTCCATAACTCTTGGGTGCCGCTCCCTTGAATGTAGATATCATATCATTTGTTTAACTTGCTGAATAAAGTAATTAGTACCTGGGAGCCTGCCTGCCTGGCAAAATATATTGGTGCAGCTAACGAAGTTTATGACTCCGGGCCTTGCAGTGGAATTTGATTTAATTCGTCCCAAGGTTAGGGAAGACGATGGGGGATTTTGGCATCTCCTCCATCTCCGTCACGGAGTTAATTCATTGCGAGGGTGGAGGGAGGCGGCATTGGGTTGTTTCGGCGCTAATGGGACTCCAGAAGCTTTCCCACTGGAGTCTGGCTTGCTTTATGGATGCAGCCGAGCTACCAAGCTCCCTTCCTGGGGAGATGCTGTCTTTCAGAGTCACAGGCACTAGGCCTGCGGGAGGGGCCCTCTCAAACCCGTCCCACTGCAGTGGCCTTTGTTCCCAAGACTGTGAGCTCCTTGGGATGGGGACTTTATTTTTCTCATCTCTGTGTCTCTGTCCCAGATGAGGCATTGGTGGGACTCTGCCTGTCATCCACCCTGCCCTCTGTCGTCTGTGAGGGCGAAATCGACCCTTTGCCCTACCCATGGCCTCTGCTTCATGCACCCAACATCCTTGCTGTCTACTGCACGTGCCGGGCCTGTCTCTATGCTGTTCTCCATGCGGTTCCCCTGGACAATGGTCTTTCTGTCTCCAACTTTCTGAATTCTCTGTACCTTGTTAGTCTCCATTCTAACCTTCCTTCCCCTGGTCCTTTCTTCCCTGGACTGTTCCACATGGTGTAACATTGGGAAGATTTATAGTTCAGAGGTCAAGGGCACAGGCTCTGGAGCCAGACAGCCTGGGTTCAAACGCCAGCTGTGTTGCTTCTTTGTTGTGCGGTCCTGGGTGAGTTACTTAACCTCTCTTGTGGTCTAGTTTGCTCACCTCTCAAAAAGGAATAGATAGGGTCTTGTGAGAATCAGTCAGTAAATCTGTAAGTAACGTGTGTAGAAGAATGCCGGTACGTGGTATGTGCCATCCAAGGGTTAAATCATCAGAATGCTGGTGTCTCCCTCCCTCCACCATCCTCCATGCCTCACCTTCAGGAGGCTGCTGGGGATGTGCACCTTGTCCTGCTGTCACCTTCTCTGAACCTTCGTCCCCTGCCTCCAGTTCGAGCTGTTGGGCTGGACCTGCCCCAGTGGCCTTGACAATGGTTAGTGGGTCTCTGTCAGCCTGAGATAGAGCGCCCCAGCACGCCCCTTCTCCTGCTCTTGGTTCCCCTTAGCGAGGGAGCTGAGTTAGGTGTGAGGCTGACCCGTGCCCTTCCCTATCACCCAGGCGAGGTGGGCTGTCTGGCAGGATGTCCTTACCCTCCTTCGGCTTCCATGGGCCGAGTGCTCTGTGGCAGACGCTGGCCTTTCCAGATAGAGAAACCAGGAGTCCTGCCCAGAGGAGGCATGAGGGGGAAACAATGCTCAGAGGTCCTAACTGATGGCAAAGTGCCTTGTCTTCCAAGCTCAGGGCACTGGGGGAGGGGATGAATGGGAGGGAAGATATCCTCAGGGATGCCATCCTGGTCTGTGGGCCTCTGCAGAGCTGCAGGCTGCGGAGGGTTAGGGGCTGCCCAAAAGCTTCAAGGGCTTTGTAAGATAATGAGCTCCCCGTCAGTGGAGAGGGTAAGCACAGCCTTGTATGGGGTTTGCTGTGCTGATAACACTTTTTAAGAGCTGTCTTTGTGCTAAGCCTTGCATTCAGATCTTTATTATCTCATTCAATCCTCACCACAACTTTATCAGGGTGGGTACAATGACCATTTCCCTCATATATAAGTAAGGACATTAAAGCCCAGGGGGTTTGGGTGACATGCCCAAGTAGCCAGGCCCAGGTGCATGCCTGGCCCCGTCCCTCCCTCTGTACCACCGGTGCATTACTTTTGATTCCTCTAAGCCTGAGTTTCTGCACCTGGAAACCACGAGCTCGAAGGAAGAGCCCAGCCAATATGCTACTCTTAGTCTCAGGTGAACACACTTGGCTTCAGCGTCCCCTCTCTGATCAGGTCCCTGTGGCCCTGGGTTGAATCAGGCTGCTTTTCTTTCTCTTACCTGCAGCCAAGAGTCTTAGCTGGGCCAAGAAACATTTTCTCAAAGGTGGTTCTGCAGGATGTTCGTAGATATCCATGAGAAAGATCCCTTGATCAAAGCAGTTTGGGAAACCAGGGCTAAATAGGTTATTTACTGCAGGACTTAGCAGAGCTTTTACAATGCTAATGAGTGCTGTGACTCTCGTAGAGAAGGGCACAGGATGCAGCATTTCCCACATTTGTTAATCATGTGCGTCTCTCCAGCCTTTTCGTTTTGGTATCATTGCCCAGGACTGTTTGCTGACTCTCCAGCTAATCACTTCTGGGGAAGCTCTCGCCTCTCTGGCTGTTGATAAGGGGCAGGGAGAGTAATCAAGACGGGAGGCTGTCATGATAGCTAGCACCCCAAATTACTGAAGCTGCCAGGAGAATGGCCCTGCCCAGCTCTTGGCCAGGGGAAGGCTTGCGGGTGTGTGATGTGGGTTCTCTGGGTCTATTTGTGCTGGTAGCAACATGTTGGCAAGAGAAGTGACAGCAGGTTCCATGTCCAAGACGTTCTTGAGTGTCTGGGTCTCATTTATCCTTCACACCACTCAAGGCTGCCCCGTGTGCTTGAATTCTCTATCCTATGCCCACACGTCTCCTGGTTCCGTTGCAGGATCTCCTTCTCAGGTTACAAGAATGCCAGGACCACGCAGTCTTTTCCTCACTGTCATTTCCGGATCCCCAAGATTCTTACTGACTGACGTGTGTTTTTCTTGCTGACCAAGATGTTTATTAATTCTACCGATTCAATACATTCCATGTCTACCAAGAAAACAGAATAGACAAAATATTCCCAAGCACATGTTACCACACACAGAACCCGTTACAAGGTGCACTTCCCTTTCTTATTATCTAGGCTAATTATTTCTCCCTATTATAGTACAATACATCTTCCTTCTAATCACTGGTCCATTTGGGAATCGTCTCTTGAAGACGGCTGGGGAAAAGGTGATTGGGGGCTTTGCGGGGTGGGTAGTGGAGGGCTCAGTCTCCAGGCTTTAGCTCTGCCGGTGCTGAGGGGTGCTTCAGGGGGTCATCTTTCAGCCCAGGAAGAGTCCAGCCAGCCGATTCTGACCCTGCGACCTCTAGGCCCTTGTGGAAAAGAAAAATGAGTCAGCATCAGCTCCAGCGTGGTTTGCTTCCCTCCTAATCGGTGCCAGGGCCCCAGACACCAGGGCTGTAATTACTTATGCTGTCGAGAGAAGGGAGTTCTTAAAGTGATTTATCATGGAGGTGACGGAAAATGACAATTGCTCATCACTTAAAACAATGAGCTTGCCAGATGCTGACCATGCCAGTGTGGGCGCGTGGAGGTGGCGGCATTCCGTCGCTATAGGACTTCACTGGGCGAGTTAATTAAAGATTAGCCCCCCCAGGGAGATGCCCTCCAGGGAGAGGCACCCCATGGCATCTATTAGGCCTTGGTCAGGGCTGTGCCTCCCATGTGGGCCTTTCCAGAAGGTTAAAACGTTTATCAAACATTTACCGTATCAGACGCTGTGCTGACTGTTTTGTGTATATCATCTGATGACAACTGGTATGAGTCAGGTGTGCTGTGAACCCCTGGGAGGCAGAGGTTTCCACAGCTGGACCACCCTGAAGGGCCAAGAGAGGCGGTTGCCATGGCAACGGCTAGCCACGCCCACGTACCTACTCCCAGGACCAGTGTTGACAGCCAGGCTTCAGATTCCAGAGGCAGAAGTGAGCAGGGGGCTCTCTATGCCCCCATGTTTCACCTCCAAATCACAGGTGTCCCCTGATTCATTATCTCAGTGTGGCAACTGGGGTGTTCTTTTCTCACAGTCTTTGTTTTCCTCTGACTAGTCTCTCCTGCAAGAAAAGCCCTCCACATCACAGCCCTCCTCCACGTCTCTGTTCCTAGGAACACCCCTCTCCATCCCTCTTCCTCAAGAGGTGATATAGTGCAGTGGTGAATAGCACGCTGCTGGAGTCTACCTTCTTGCTTTCTAATCTCAGTTCCACTTGTTAGCTGTGTGACCTTGAGCAAGTTATCTAACCTCTCTGAGCTTTGGCTTCCCCTCTTGTCAAATGGAGGCACTAAAATATCCACCTTAGGGTTATTACAAACATTAAGGGAGTTAATGTTTGTAAAGTGCTGGAAAGGACTTTGTGTGAGTGTTAACGGTTATTACTTCCTTCATTAGTATTTCGAGCACCCACAGAATGTAAATTGGTACAGCCACTATGGGAAACAGTATGGTGGTTCCTCAAAGGATTAAAAATAGAACTACCATATGATCCGGCAATCCTGTTTCTGGGTATGTATCCAAAAGAAATGAAATCAGGATCTCAAAGAGACATCTGTATTCCTATGTTCATTGAGGCATTATTCACAATAACCAAGATATGGAAACAAACTAAATGTCCATCAGTGGACAAATGGATGAAGAAAATGTGGTATATATGCACAATGGAATACTACTCAGCCTTGAAAAAGGAGGATACTCTGCAATACGCTATGACATTCGTAAACCCAGAGCACATTATCCTAAGTGAAGGAAGCCAGTCACAGAAGGACAAACACTACGTGATTCCACTTACATGAGGAGTCTCAAATGGTCACAGTCAAAAGCAGAGAGTAGAATGGTGGCTGCAGGGGGCTGGAGGGAGGGGGGAGCGGGGAGTTGCTGTTCAACGGGTATAAAGTTTCAGTTCTGCAAGATGGGTAAGGTCTGGAGATCTGCTGTACAATCTGGCGCCTGCAATAATGTTAACAACACTGTGTTGTGCACTTAAAAATTTTGTTAAGAGGATAGATCTCATGTTAAGTGTTCTTACTACAAAAACAAAAACAAACAGAAAACCTGAGGGGCATGAGGAAACTTTCAGAGGGGAGCAATATGTTTATTCCATTAACTGTGGTGATGGTTTCATGTGTGTGTGCATATGTCCAAACTCATCAAATTGTATATGTTGAATGTGTGATTTTTGCGTGTCAGTTATACCTCATCACACTGTTAAAAAGCAAAACTTAAAATGATACGCAAGTATCATTAAAAAAATAGTAAACGACAATATTTTGAGCACCCACCATGTGCCAATGCTGGAACCGTCACCAGGGATGCAGTTAATGCCCTCACAAACCTAGCTTCTGCCCTCAATGCACTTAGTCTTCTCGAGAAAGCAGACGTTAGTTAGAAAATCACACAAATAATTAGGTACTTAAGGTCATGACAAATGCTGCATAGAGAAAATACAGAAGCTGGGAGAGTGTGTAACAGGGGGATGTGGCCTTGTGTGGGAGATCCTGAAGGGTTTCCTGGGGAAGCGATGTTTAAGCTAAAAGCTGAAAGATGACTAAGGGGCCACCAGGTAAAGGAAGAAAAGAAGAGAATGTTCTAAGTATACCAAAAAAAGAAAAAGAAAGAGAAAAGAAGCATGTGCAAAGGCCCTGGGTTGGGAAGAAGAATGCATTTTTGCAGAGTTAAAAGGAAGACCAATGTAGACAGGGCACAGAATGGGGTGAATGGCATTAGGGGGACATGCTTATTTCTCACTCCTAGTGTTTCCTGGCCTCTTTTTGCCCCTCTCTCCTCCTAGAGAGGACAAGTGATAATTGTGACTAGTGAGTTTGGGAGAAGGGGCTGAGTATGCGGGGTTCAGCCGCCCTCTTTGTGTCCTTTAGGAATCTGCGGCCCCTGTGGAGTGAAGCCTGCAATCCTACTGCTCCCTGTGGCTGGAAGGGTGAGGCTGCTTGATGCTGAGGGCGGATTAGGAAGCCCAGTGTTGCCCCTTGTGACGCAGTCCCCAACAGTGCCCTCTCGATAATACAGCAGTGTTCTGATCCCCATCTACTGGACTCCCTAAGTTCTCTACTCAGGCAGGATAAGAAAGCAGTGTCACTCACTGGGCCCGATGGGAAGGGGCAGACTGTGCAAGGCCTTGTCCACTGTCTTCCCTTTCTCCACTCTCTGGCCCGAGTCCAGTGTTTCTTAGTCTGCAGGGCTGGTCAAGAGCTGAGCAGAAGATATTTTTAATACGAGCTCTGCTTTTCCTTCATAGTTGGAGGGTTGGGGGCGGGGAGGGGGTCCGGGAGCCTCTTCAATATTGAGTGGCCCAGGGATGCAATTACACTTTTCTTCACCAGAAAGTTAACCAGTTTTAGTAGATACATCAACAGTCTAAGTGGTATTGCTGTCTTTCTCCATGATGAGCAATTTCGAGCTCTCCGGGTCTGCCTCTCTGAGGCAGCTTTCAGGTCCGGCTTCTGGCCCAGAGCATGCGGGAGCCCTCACTCTTCTGCTCCCACTCAGACTGCAAATTGCACAAGCCGTCAATCCCTTCGCAGCTCCTTATGGAAGGGGGGTGACTTCCGTCTCACTTCCTCCTCATGAGAACCCTGCAGAGAGAGGAATATTGTCCCGTTTCACAGATAAGGTGACTGAAGCTCACACCAGGGAAGTAACTGGCCCGGGGACACACAATGAAGGGTGGACGGTCTGGGACTTGAATCCAGGCCTCTGATTCTGGGGCAGGGCCACCATCCGCCGGGAGCCTTATCATTTTATGGGTCAGGATTTGCTCACTACCAGCCAGTGGAGGGAAGATGGGGGTGCCTCTGAGAGTAAGGGGTGGAAGCTCGGGCACCTCGGGTCAGGAACCAGGGACACAGGCCCTCTGGGACCCTCGCTTCCTCTCCTCTGCTTGATCCTTTACTCTCACTGCAGGTGAGCTTTGTCCACGTAGTGGGGAATGGGGCCACTCACAGCCACAGGCTCCTATCTTGCCAGTTCCAGAACAACTGCTCACCTCTCTACTTAAAGACCCTCCCGCCTCTCAGCTGGCAAGGTTAGGTCTCTATGCCATTCTCCTCACGGCAGTGATCTCAGTTTTGAACTACATACCTGTGTGGTTATTCAATTGACCTGTGACTGCTCCTTGAGACTCTTACGCTTCGTGAGGACAGTGCCTCACGCATTCCTGGCACTTCGTGGACACTCGCTGAAGAAACTCAACCAGAGAAGAAGAGAAGGAAGGGCGTCTCTGGCAGAGGGAATAACATCCCAAGGCCCAGAGGAGAGAGGGAACCTGACACTCTAGATAGTCAAGGGAGGTCAAAGGTCGAGGGTCAAAGGCAGGCAGGTCAAGGGTCTCGTCTGACTGGAAGGCGAGGGATAGATGGTTAAGATGTTGTCAATCCATTAAGGATTTTGGACTTTTTCCCAGGTGTGATGAGGAGACTCTGTGAGGTTGTAAGCAGGGGAGCAATGAGCTGGGATTTGTTTTAGCAAGACTATTTTGGTTGTAGCAAGAGGTTAAGTTGGAAGCAGGGAGACCGGGAGACGGACGAGGGTGGCCTGGAATAGGTAGGTGGCAGTGCTGTTGGAGGGAAATGGACAAATTTGGGAGATAGGATGGCTAGGACATGGTGTGGGGGGTGAGTTGAGAAAGGTGTCGAGGAAGATGCTCGAGTTTCTAGCCCAGGCAGCCAAGGGCCATGGTGTGAGCAGGCCTGAGGTCGGTGCAGGCTAATTCACGGTGGCAAAGTGGAGGCCTGGTTCCCACAGGGCCCTTGACCTCCCATACTTCCTGAAGAAGTCCTCTGAGCTCGCCTCCTGATACTGCCCACATTCAAGGGCTCAGCGGCTCTGCCCAGCGTCACCCTCATTGGGTAGAATTAATCCCATTGCAGACAGCAGCTCTGGTCCACCTGTCTGCCCCCTGAAGTACCATCTGGGTCAGCTGTGGGAGCTCAGGGGATCTTTGCTGAGCTGCAGTGCAGAGAGAGGCACTCTCTTGTGGAACCCTGGGGATCATGCCCTCTCAGTCTGAAAAGCCAGGCTGAGCCAGCATAGGGCCGAGGAGGTCCGCGAAGAACCAGTTTGGGCTTATTCCACAATCCCTGATGTGAGCACCAGGGGGCGCCCTTGAGTCTTGAGACAAGGTTAGCGTGGGCCAAAAAAGGAGGTTGGGTCTCCTGACCTTTGCCTTGAGTGGATTTTAATAGACTCATGGGACTTTTCTCTGGCGGGGGGTGGGTGGAATAACACAGGAGGCTGGGGTTATTGACTGATTGATTCATCCAACAAGTAGTTGTTGAGAGCCTACTCTGCAGGCTCTGGAAGGACGTGGGAGAAGGAAGACCTGCTACCAACCTACTGGGTAACCTGGGCCAAGGCCCTTCTCCTTCCTGGATCAATAATCGTGAAAGCTACACTTTACTGAGTCATTAACATCTTCAAGGCGCTGAGCACTTCAACTACTCACAATGGTCCTTGGAGGTAAGGGTGATTCTCCCCATTTTACAGATGAGAAAGCTGAGTTTGGAGAGGTTCATAATTTACCCAGGGCCACAGGAAGCTAGGTAGAGCTGCAGTTCCAGCCCATTGCTGAAGATCGAGGGCAAATGCACTGTACCCGGGGCATCTTGGCAGCCGGGCACCATGAAAGCATCTGAAGTAGGAGACTCTTTACAGAGGATGGATTGAGTGGTGGACTGACCAGAGGGGAGGAGTGAGTGATGGTGGTCCATGCCAGGGGTGAGGCTGGAGCGAGGGCAGAGTCCACAGGTCTTCGGGGATGGAGTGGGGCTGGATATGCGCTACAGCACCAAGGGCACATGCCTGGAATGTGGGGCGGGGGATTCTGAGGATGTCAGTTGTGTGGCTGGCAGGATGGTGGGCCGGTGGCAGAGACTAGGAGGGTGGAGGAAGCACAGGTTTTAGAGAAAGATGAGAGCTCTACAGCCTAAAGGTGGCTGAGCTCACTAGTCCCAGGCAGCGATGCCTGAGAGGGCCCCGGTCTTCTTTGGTGTGAAATCCTATCTTTCTTTAATGTCTTCCCAGGCAGGGGCCATATCTCCTTGTTTAGTCTTTTTTTTTTTGAGGAAGATTAGCCCTGACCTAACATCTGCCAATCCTCCTCTTTTTGCTGAGGAAGATTGGCCCTGAGCTAACATCCGTGCCCATCTTCCTCTACTTTATATGTGGGACGCCTGCCAAAGCATCACTTGACCAAGCGGTGCCATGTCCGCACCCGGGATCCGAACTGGCGAACCCCGGGCTGCCGAAGTGGAACGTGTGAATTTAACCACTGCGCCACCGGGCCGGCCCCTCCTTGTTTAGTCTTTAAGAATCATTTGAAATTGTATGTGAGAGTGTGTATGTGTGTTTATTTCTCAGCTTTTAACCTTGCCAACTTGTGCCTCTCAAACACTGATTACTTCTCAGACTCTGACAATTCTGCTTTCTTAAGACAGCCGCGGCAGGCCCGTCCTGCCCGTGAAAGGCCAAGCGTGTGGCTCTCTCTGCACAGAAGGCCTCTGGACAGCGCCGGTCCTGGGATAATTAGCCAGGGAGGCCGAGGCTCCAGAAGCAGACAAGGTGACTCAGGCTGGCTCACGGTGTCTCTGCAGTGGAGTCCTGGTCTCCAGGCAGAAGATCCTGCAGCAAGCTGCTAGCCCAGCTGCCTCCTGTCCCCTCAGGCCTAATGAGAAGAGACAGGCCAACCACAGTGCCTGCTGGGTGGGGGGTGAGGGTATCCATGGGTACCAGGCAGGTCCTTCCCTGGGCGGTCTGACAGCACCATTGGTTCCTTAAGGCTGGAGCGGAAATTAGCTTCCTCCTGTGGGGACAGAGCACACTGCCCTGTCACCAAGCTCCTCACTCTCTGGGACCAACTCTGGTTTTCAAAGCCAGGTCTTCTGTCTTGATGGAGCACAGGTAGTGGGGGGTCAAGAGCAGGGCCTTCAAGAAGCGTATAGAGTCAGGGCTCGTCCTTCAGAGGTGGGGCGTGCAGGTGGCAGATATGTTTGAGAGGTGATAAGAGCCATTCAACCCTTTCCTGAACCCCAGCACCCCTTGCGGTGTGGCACAGATTAGTGGTTAAAAATACACGTAAGGGAAGAAAAATAATTTCCCTCTACTCTTCTGAGTTCTTGGCTGAGACTCGTGTAATAAAAGGCAGATTAACAAGAGAAAAACAAACAGAAGTTTATTAACATGTATACCTCACATCTACATGGGAGATCTCCCAGGAAAAATGAGTAACTCAGAGATGTGGCTTAGAACTCAGGCTTAAATGCCATCTTCCGCTAAAGGCAAAAGAAGGGAAGGTGTAGGGGAGGCCGGTTCTGGGGGTGTGACCAGGAAAGGCACGGTAAACAAGAATATAGTTTTTTACGCAGATTTAAATTGGTGCCTTCTGCATTGGCAAGTGTCTAAATTGTCTCTGGGAATGAACCTTGTCCTTCCTGGTAGAGAGAGGAGGAGGGACACCTTTGTAAATTTGTGTCCTGCTTTTGGACAGAGAGCTTTTCTTGCATCTGCTTTTTCTCCATTGCCTTCAGCTCAAGATAATCCTTAGGCCAAAGAGGTACATTCTGGGTGACATGTTCTGTTTGGAACCCTTATCTGTTTGGAATCTGGCAACCTGGGTTCAAATTCCAGCTCCACCCCTTCCTTTCTGTGGGACTGTAGACAAGCTACTCAACCCCTTTGAATTTCAGTTTATGTAAAATGGGGATAATGGTAGGGCTGACCTGCCAGAATGGTAGCAACGGCTTGATGAGATTGTATTAGCGCCCTAACAAAGGCCCACAAACTGGGTGTCTTAAATAACAGACATTTATTGTCCCACAGTTCTGGAGGCTGGAAGTCTGAGATCAAGGTGTTGGCAGTGTCAACAAAAATAATCCATAACCAATCTATAAATGAAAATTTGGGAGAGTTTATTCTGAGCTAAAATCTGAGGACCATGGCCCGGGGCCTTTCTTCCTGAAGGAAGAAAGGGCACCGAAGAAGTGAGGTGTACAGAGTGGTTATATACCCCCAAAGAGGATGCTTTACATATGATTGAAATGTCCCTCGCACAATAGTCACAAGATTGCCCTGTCGGCACAGCGCTTAATGGACACAGCAGGTAGTGGGTCTGCTATCTTGGCGGGTGCAGCAGGAAGCAAGTCTGTTGTCTTGAGCTGGGTGGTCACAGGCGGGCACAGCAATCAGTTTCTAGCCTAAGGAGAGATGTTTAATCCTTAAGGAAATGCCAACGTTGGGAGGGGGAGGGAAGTTGCACCTTTGTCTCAAGGGCCTTTGTTCTTGCCATAGGGAATCTCTAGAGCAGACATACAATGCATGCTCGACAGCCACGGTCAGGCCCTTTTGGAAGAACAAGGTCAGGCCGAATTAGGTTTACACCAAATGGCTTCCTCATATACTCCAATATATCCTATTGCTTGCCCTTTCTATTCGTCAGCAGGGTTGCTTCCTCCTGAGGGCTGTGAGGGGAGGAGCTGTTCCAGGCCTCTCTCCTAGGCTTGTAGATGGCCATCTTCATGTTCACAAGGCTTTCTCCCTGTGTGCGTGTCTGTCTCTAAATGTCACCTTTTTGTAAGGACACCCATCCTACTGGATTTGGGCCCACCCTAATGATGCTATTTTAACTCAGTTACTTCTGTAAAGACCCTATCTCCGGCTGGCCCTGTGGCCCAGTGGTTAGGTTTGTGTGCTCCGCTTTGGCGGCCTGGGGTTTGCCAGTTCGGATTCTGGGCGTGGACCTACATACCACTCATCAAGCCATGGTGTGGTGGCGTCCCATGCAGAGTAACTAGAATCACTTACAACTAGGATATACAGCTATATACTGGGGCTTCGGGGAGAGGAAAAAAAGAAGAGGAAGATTGGCAACAGATATTAGCTCAGGGCCAATCTTCCTCAGCTAAAAGCATACATTTTTTTTATATCTCCAAATAAGGTCATGGTCTGAGGTACCAGGGTTAGGACTTCAACTTACAAATTTCAGGAGGAGGGCACGCAATTCAACTCATAACAGTGATATTGCATGCAAAACACTTATTATGGGGCCCAGAGTAAGGATGCTGTAAATCATCGTTGTCACTGCCATTATCCCTAACCTCCAGGCCCCATCTCATGCTCTGTTTTAGCCCCAATATCCTGCCCTATTCATCCCACCCTAACCTCTATCTCCCATCCTTGCTGATCTGAGGATTGAGTTGCCATCCCTGAGACAGAAAAGATCACCAGTGAATGATGTGACAAAGTTTGGGATCATCAGGCCTGTGAAGCACAGGCCCAGGCTGCTGGTCTGAGCCTCAGTCCCAGCTGACAAGTGAAGCCTGCCTCTGCATCTCTGATGGTCCTCACTCCAGGACTTGCTCACTTCAGCCTCTAGAGAAAGATGTGGGTAATGGTTAAGAATTCAGACCCTGATATACAATTACCTCCTAGTTCAAGGATTGGTAAACTACAGCCTGTGGCCCATATCTGGCCCACTGCTTGATTTTGTAAATAAAGTTTTATTGGAATGCAGCCATGTCCATTTATTTACATATTGTCTATGGCTGCTTTTGCTCTACAAATGGAGATTTGTGTATTTGCCATGGAGACCTTATAGCCTGCAAAGCTGAAAATATTTACTATCTGGCCCGTTATAGAAAAAGAAAAATATCTTAACCTCTCTGTGCCTTGCTTTCCTATTTATTAATTGGAAGTGGTAATGGTACCTTCCTCCTCTTATAGTGAAGTTGTTTGGGTTATTAAATGAGCTGATACATATGGTGATGCCTTGGCCATTAGTATTATTATTGAACAAGCCACAGCCAAACTCCATGGACCCAGAGCCGTGTGCTCTCCGCTGGAGGTGTAATCAGGCAAAGGCCCGAGGGCACAGCCTTGATGGAGGAACTCATCTCTCTAAACCGAAAGCATCTTCCTGCCTGAGAAGACTTCCTTTGGCTACTTCTGGTTTGCATAGGTAGGTGTGCTGTGTGTCTCTAGTTTTTATTTCCAGGCTGCTCCACACCTGGATTCCACAACTGCTCCCTTCTATGCCATCTCATTTGACTACTATTTATTGGGAACCTATGCTGTGTGCAGAGTCTTGAACTGGCCATTAGCACGTTTAGAGACAAAAACAACATCATTCCTGCCTTCAAATTCATCGTCCTCCTTCCATTGCTTATATAACAGGGCACCTGGTAGATTGGACCTTCAAGTTTTGAAGCTGGAAAACTTGTTTTAAAAATTATGTGCAGTTCCTGTCTTTAAGGGTGGAGACTGGAATTTACCTTTAGGGCAGACTGTCCCTTTGTTCTTGGCGAACCTCTTGAGTGGACCCTCGTAGTTATGTAAATGAGAAGCCAGTGCTCACGCTGGTTCTTGGAGAAAACGTAGATGCAATAGCTTCAGACTGCCACGTTAGGTGCACTGCTTGGTAATGTACATCAGGAGGGTATGTTAGCGGAACCGTGCCTCTGCAAATTATGTTTCCTTTAGAAAAATGTTTCCTTTCTAATTCTGGATCCAGACTGCCCTGTGCCTGTAAATTGTCACATGTGTACCAAGATGGTGAGATTTCTCTGTGGGCCGTTGTTGGAAGGAAAGGTGGAACTGGGAAGGCAGAGAACGCAGAGGGAGGCGCAGCCTGACCTTCTGCTCACTGCTGGGGTGAGGGCTGGACCAGCCTCGGCCAGCACAGCCTGGCTGTCCCGGAGACCCAGACTTTGGGAAATGGGCCATGGGGTTCTCGCAGGGTTGTCTTGTTGGGGACATGATGACACACCTCACCCCTGTGGGAGGGAGGGGGTCCGTTTCAGTGGGGGTCCCCACTGTGTATCATTTTGGGTTAAGATTTGAGGACTTGGCAGGCAGATCTGTGCCTGAGAGAGGGGAGGCTAGCTGGCAGCTAGCAGGGAACTAGCGCAGGCAGAGGTTTTGAGGTTGGGTTTGGGCCTCGATGTTCCAAGAGTGGCCGCTTCTACTAGTGGCTCTAAACTATGCTTTATGCTGTACCTCCATTTCATTGGTCCCTAATCTTCGGTAATGTTTTGCTAAAGTTCTAGCCTGTTTGCAGGAGCGATGGAGCCATTGGGGGCGGCAGATTTGGGGAGGAGATGACTCATGGTTCAGAAGAGCAGCCAAGTCCTCAGCAAGGGCATTAGAGATGGACATCTGGTGGCATCAGGAGGTCAGCTGGGCAGAAGCCTTGTGACCTCGTGACACCATGGCAGCCACTCATTCTGGGACACCCCAGGCTGTTCCTTGGGAAACTCAGAAGGAGCTGGAGGACAGCCGTCTTAATTTCCAGTGGTTAGGGGATGTTCTCCTGGATAAGGCAAAACAGACACCTGTCACTTTTTTTTTTTTTTGAGGAAGATTAGTCCTAAGCCAACATCTGCTGCCAATCCTCCTCCCCTTGCTGAGGAAGACTGGCCCTGAGTTACTGGCCCTGAGTTAACATCCGTGCCCATCTTCCCCTACTTTACATGTGGGACGCCTGCCACAGCATCGCTTGCCGAGCTGTACCATGTCCGTACCTGGGATCTGAACCGGCGAATCCCAGGCTGCTGAAGCGGAACGTGCGAACCCAACCGCTCCACCACCGGGCTGGCCCCTCACCCTTCGTTTCTTTGCCTGTTAAACCAAACCACCTGATAATGATCTTTTATCTTGGAATATTTCACTGTCACCTTTCCCCTGGTTGACATGCATGATCCGAGTAAATTTAATATCTGTTTGGCCTACTGATGTTGGACATGACAGAGAGCACTAAAATAATACCGCTGATGACGGACTGTCTGGAACAACCCAAACCCTTCAGTACGTAAGTACAGGTTCCGAAGGTCACAGATGCCAAGAGTTCATAACAAGAAGGGAGGAGGAAACCTCCCAGGACAAGCATCCCCGAAGTAGAGGCCATGGTCATGATGGCAGATGGCTCTCTTGGTAGTTGTCATGGTGATGAGAGGGGGTTAACGCTGAAGACAACTGTGCAAATTTGCGATGGGAGAAGGAGGCTTTTTCTTTCTTACTCAAGGATATTCTGAATGTCCACTTTTAAGCTTGGCAGGTAACACCTGTTTTCAAATTCCCATGATGGGTCATTCAGTAAAATCTCTGGGGCTCCCGTGGGCTAGACACCCCAACTGTGTCTGCTGGTGCTGGTACCAGGATTGTAATCCATGGGGGAAAGGGGGCTGCTCTCAGGGCAGGAACTTGCTGTGTGTAGCGAGGCAGCAGAATAGAAGCTAGTCCCCTCCGAGAGGACCTACATAAGAAACGACCACGGGGGAGAGCGAGAAGAGACTCCAAGGAGAGAAACATCTAGTGCGTGAACCCGCCACCTGGCTCACCTTTGGAGCTCTGAATGCACCATCTCCTTCGCAAGGGGAGCTGCATGGATCAAGCAGCACTGTATTTGGAAAGTTCAGGTCAATAGCTTGTTTTCACACAACTTGGAGCCAGATGCCTGTTGGTGCATAATGTATGCCAGCTCATAGCTACATCATACATCATAGCTCATAGCTACATACCACAACATAGGTGATGTGGATAGGTGGTTCCTGCCGCTGGAGGGGCTTGGGGTTCTCCCCGTGACTTTGGGTGGTTCTAGTCAAGGAGATCCTCAAAGCATGAAAGGAAAACAGGACTAACGGGCTGCAAGTCACGAGGTTTGGAGGGAGCCGGGTGGCCCAGAGCAGTGGTCCTCAAGACTGGCGGAGGCAGCGAGCCTGCAGAGCAGAGGAGAGATGCTCTGGGCTGCTGTGGGGCCGATGTCCTTTCTCCTGGAAATAACACAGACAAAACCAGAACCTGTGCCTTTTCCTTTGACTAGGAATTGAGTTTTCCAGGGAAGGACATTTAATAAGTTTCACTCAGGAAGTCTCTGTTACCAATAAAGACGTAACAAACTTAATTAGACTAAACAGCAATTATCATGTCTCCTCATTGTTCAATTATCTGCTGAACTGGTGTTTCCTGATTAATTTTCTGATTAAAATGTATTAAACTGAAAAGACCAGCAAACAGGCCCTGACAGGTTCCTAAAGCAGGAGGGGAGCAGCAGCTGGCTGGGCAGGGCAGTGGGCACCGGGGCCACCTTCGCAGCTAGGGGCTCAGGGCAGGAGAGAGGGGCGAGTGAGGGGGAGGTGGCGTCCTGCCCACCCACATCCCCACAGACACGACTTTCAGCGTCTCCACTCAGAGTCCTCCTTTCCCCAAACCTGGGCTTCCTCCTGGATGGGAATAGCATCTTGGCAAATGGCACCTACCTGTAGGTGCATTGCAGAAACCTGGGAGTCACCCTCCATCTCCCAGCCCCCCTCCCTAGCCTGCCCAGGATGTATTATAATCATTTCCTTACGAATGTCCTTAACTGCCTTCCGAGCAAAACCCCCATCCTGGCTAACCCGGCACTCACTGACCCGCCCTCAATCTTCCCCTAACCCTCTGAGCATTGCTGAAGAAATCCTTATAACCCTGCTGACCCGTCTCGCTCTGACTTCGTGACTGCAAACCTCAGGTTGGCATCCAACACTGCCCCGTGATGCCAGGACACCTCCTCCCTAGGTTCCCTTTCCCACGGAGACAGCAGCCTTTCTCTGCTCAAACCCCCACCCTCCCCCTCCCTTCGTCATTGTCGGTGGATGACCTTGCCTTATACTTCATTGAGACACAGAAGCAATCAGACAAGAACTCCTGTGTCTTCCCATCACTAAATTGACAAACCT
Organism: Equus asinus; assembly: GCF_041296235.1. NCBI lineage: Eukaryota > Metazoa > Chordata > Mammalia > Perissodactyla > Equidae > Equus > Equus asinus. Next base: position 87,683,133 of record NC_091794.1, read on the forward strand.
CCTCTTCTTACAATGGAAGACGTGTCCCTACTCTTAACAGAGACCGACCCCTCCGCTCGGCCCTGGATCCTCTTCTTTCTCACCTTCTCAAGGACTTCATTCCTGTAAATATCCTGTCTTTCCTGCATCGTCAGTTTTCTCTCCTCTCTACCGCATCATTCCTATTAGCATACAAGATGCTGTAGTACCTCTCGTCTTAAAAAAAAGAAAAAGAAAACCTCCCTTCAAACGGTACGTTTATACTATAGCTATTCTTTTAAATGTCTGATACAGTTCATAATAACAAAAAAGTAAAACAAATGTTCCTTCCTTGACCCCGCATCCGGCTCTCGTGTCGCCCCATTTTTCTACCGTCCTTCACAGCAAAGCTTCCCAAAGGAGTTCTCTGGATTGATGGTCTTCACTTCCACACCCTCCATTCTCTCCTCCACGTGTTCAAACTTGGCTTCTGTCTTCATGACGCCACTGAAATTGCTCTTATCACGGTCAACAACTTATATGGTGCCCAAACCAATGGTTCTTTCCCTTTTCTTGTCTTACCCAACCTCTCAGCAGCATAAAACACTGTCGACCCCTTTCTCCTTGAAACACTTTGCTCTCTCACGCTGGCCTGGTTTTTCCCCTACCCCTCTCATTACTCCTTCTCAGTCTGCCTTCCTCTTGCCTCCTTGACTCAACGTGAAATCCTGGGGACTCTGCACCCTCTTTTTCTCCTCTTTCCACACTCTCTTTAGGTGATCTCATAAGCCTTGGTTTTAAACACCATGGCTTTAAACACCTTCTGTAAGCTGGACGACTCACATTTCTATCTCCAGCCTGGATATCTCCCTTGAGTTCCAATGTGAATGTCCGACTTGGAACTCCACGTTTCCACTCACATATACAATAGACATTTCTCACTAAATCCATTCAAAAGTCAACTGTTGATCTCTCTCCACACCTGACACAAATCCACTCCTCCCCAAGTTTTTCACATCTCGGTAGATGCCACCATTGTTTGCCAATTACTCAGGCTAAAAATGTGGCATCTTTCTTGAGTCCTTTCCTCCTCTCACACTCAAGTCTAACAAGCCAGTGTGGTCAGTTACCTCCAAACCATATCTTGATTCAGGCTACTCTTCTCCATCTCCGCTGCTACCGATCTAGGCCAAGCCACGTCTGTTCTTGCCTGAACCAGTGTCTTCTAACGCTGGCTTTTAGTCTTATTCCTGTAGAGCCCTTTCTCCACAGAGCAGTGTATCAGTTATCCATTGCTGTGTAACAAGTCACCTCTAACCATAGTGGCATAAAACAATAGCCATTTTATTTGCTCATAATTCTATGGGTCAGCAGTTCGGGCCAGGCTCAGCTGGATGGTTTTTCTGCTGGTCTCACCTGGAGTCACTCATTTCACTGCAGTCAGCTGACAGATCAGCTGGGGCTGGTTGGTCTAGGGACCCTCAGCTGGGACAGCTTGTCTCTGCTCTACCTGGTCCCATCCTCCAATTGCCTAGTGGGTTTCTTCACATGGTAGGGTGATTTGTGCCCAGATCTTAATTTATAAAGGTGGTTAGGTGATGACACAGAGAAGTCAATGCCATTAAAAGAAAAATTTAATGTTACTCACAGTTCCTCTAGAAACGAGAGGTTTAGTACCCCACGCAGGGCCACAGGGGGAAGCACCAGTGTCAGTAAGGAGGCAGAAAGGAGTGAGGGGAAGGCATTGGCCGTAGACTCTACTGGGGTTTCTGTGGGAAGCAAGGCAGGGCAGGGTCAACAGCTTAGGATTGGCTAGTTTGGATGATTCTGGCAGGCATTGAGGCACACGGGCTGTCCCGAGTTGTCTGGTATGTGGCCTTGGTTAATTTAGGATGGAGGAAATATTGGCTTGGTGTGTGAGAGTTAGGTAAAGGAGGCGGTTGGGGGTATGGACTCAGATTGGTTGGTTTGTATATGAGAGGCAGGCTCCCTGAAAAGTTGTTTACTGTCTCTGGGAATTAGCGAGCCCTGGGAGGGGCAGTCTCTTCCCAGCCAGCAATTCCCCCCAAAGATGCCAAAACTTCATAAAATATAGAAAATAATAAATACGATTAATACACAGGGTAGCAAGATGGTAAGAGAGGAAGCTGTCTGGTGTCTTTGCTGAGCTTCAGCTTTGGAACTCCCAAACATCACTTCCGCTGCATTCTTTTAACCCAAGTAGGTCATAGGCTAGCTCAGATTCCAAGTGGGTGGAGAAACAGACTCCTCCTATTGATGGGGGAGTTTCAATATCACACAGCCAGGAATGTGCATACAGGTATTGGAGGAAATTGTAGCCATATTTTGCAACCTATTACAAGCAGCCAGAGTGACATTTTAAAAGTAGGAATCAGAGGCTATCACTCTCCTGTGGAAAACTCTCTAATGGCTTCCTTCCTGTTGCTGTTGAAATAGAACCCGTGGCCTGGCAGGCACATGATCTGGCCCCTGCTGACCTTTTTAATTTGATCCCTCACCCCTACCCTTGGTTCTCTGTGCTCAGGCTACACTGCCTTCTCTCTATATCTTGGATGCTCCCAGCTAATTCCAACCTCAGGATCTTTCCCTCCATCTGGAGCACCCTTCCAGAGGACTTCAGAATTTTGGCTCCTTCACCCATCTTTTAGGTCTCAGCTCAAGAGTAAGCAACCCAGAAAAGCTTTCCTCAATCTCCCTTTCCCACCGAAGTCTCACTCTAGTGCATTACCCTGTCTTATTTTTCTTAATTATAGAAACTAATACTTACAGAGTGCTTACTATGGGCCAGGCACAGTTCTAAGCCCATTACATACATTAACTTATTACATCCTAACAACCACCCTATGAGGCAGATACTATTAATATCCTCATATTGCAGATGAAGAAACTGAGGCATGAAAAAATTAAGCGACTTGCCCAAGCTTTCTTATTTTGTTTCTTTATTTTATTATTATTTTTTCACACCACCGTAAGTTTCATGGGGGTAAGACACTGGATTTCTTGTTCAGTGTTAAACTCCCAGTGTCTAGAACATGCCTTCTACATAGTAGATGTTCCATAAATATTTGTTGGATAAATGAATAAACCTTCTGGGCCAATTTGTTGCCAAATCTGTCTACCATACTTCCTAAACATTTGTTAATTTCAGCCACTTTTCTCTATCTATATTTCTACCATATGAGTAAAGTTAATCTCTTACCTGGTCCCTTGTACCAACCTCTGCAGACTCAATCTTCACTTCCTCCAACCCATGGCAGACTGAGCTAGCTGAAATAAGAAGTTGGGCCACATTCTTCTGCTTAAACACCTCTCTTAGACTCTGATTATCATCACAACAAAGGGCAGACTCCCAGGAATGGCCCCCATTGACCTTCCTCATCAGGCTCCCTCTGCTTCTCTCCCAGACCCCCAGCACCAAACTCTCCATTGTTTCCCAAACTTTCAGGCTTCTTTCCACAACCATGCCCTTGTCTGGGGCGTCTTTCCTCTCTTTCTTCATGCAGACTCCTATTTATCTTTTGAAACCCAGTTTAAATGACCCCTTTTCATATTCATGGGCATCTTGTTTGTAACTCACTCCTCCAAACCACAGATACTCATTTATTCATCCCTCCATCCATCCCTCCATCCATCCCTCCATCCTCCATCCCTCCCTCCATCCTCCAACCATCCCTCCATCCTTCCCCCATCCCTCTATCCTCTGTCCCTCCATCCATCCCTCCATTTTTTATCCCTCCATCCATCCCTCCTTCCTCCATCCCTCCCTCCATCCCTCCACCCACTCCTCTATCCCTCCATCCACCCCTCCATCCCTCTAACCCTCCATCCATCCAGGAAACACTTACTGAACACAACCTTCAGAAGCTCAGTCTATGGGTTAGAGAGTGCAGTAACGCTTTTTTATTTTTACACTTATTCATCTGCATGTTTGTTTCTTCCTTTACATTAAAAGCCTCATTTGCTTTTATATCCCTAATGCCTAGCTTAATAAATGTTTGCTGTATAAATGAAGATAATTATGAAACAAACCAGCACAGACTATTGAGGGAGAACCGGAAGCAGACCTAACTCAAGGTGGCAGGATCAGGGAGGGCTCCCTGGGAGTGGTGATGTCTGAGCTGAGATTTACCTATTTCTCACCTTTCCCTCTCAGATTGTTTCTTAAGGGCAGGGATTCTGTGTCATTCATATATTTCATCTGGGCCAGCATATATCATAGTGCTTGGCACGTATTAATTAACTCAAGAATTTTTTTCATTGTGGTAAAATGCACATAACATAAAATTTACCAACTTAGCCATTTTTAGGTGCACAGCTCAGTGGTATTAAATACATTCATATTGTTGTGTGACCATCACCACCATCCATCCCCAGAACTCTTTTTCATATTGCAAAACCAAAAATAATTTCAGAAGGAATGAATGAATATCCTTTTCCTCGCTCCCTATTCCTGCATGCCTACGTCATTCCCAGTGTTTAAGGCAGCTCAATCATTCAGTTTGCCCACAGCATCTCTTGTCTAAAGTGAGACCTAGCTGCAATACACCAAACCAGAGAATGTGACATAAGGATCTACCAGGAATGGTCAGGTTCAGACGGGAATCACGTAACACTTTGTCTACGAGCCCTTCATAAACCAGGATGCGCCTGTACCCCCAGTCCTGGGAAGACTTTGTTTCGTGAACTCTGCCACTGAGTTGGAATTCTAAATTGGTTCCTGGCATCCCAGCCCAAGGGCTCTAATTGGAATCAAGAGGCTGATTAGTTACAGGCTCACCCCCTTCCTCTACTTCCTCCTTCCCTTGTGCTAACCGTGTAGGCGTCTGTCTCCCTCGCCGGGTTACAAGCTCCTTTGAGGCCAGAGACCATACCTTGGGCATGTTTGTATTCCTTGCATTGCCTGCCACGTCGCAGGCAGGCATCAACAAAGGGTTGTTAAATAAATAAATAAACAACTCACACTGAACAATTTATCCTAATTAACTCCGTGGAAGTAGTTCCCTCAGGATGGATTCTATATGCGGTTTCTCCCCTCTTCTAAAAGGCTCAGCCTTTATCTACACCAGATTATGGTCATTCCAGGCTCTACACCATTGGTCTTCACCATAAACTGCCTGTGCAGGTCTCTCCATCCTGAGCCGTAATGGCCAATTTGACTCTGCACCGGAGAACTCTCCTTGTCTCCCAGCTTGATCCCTGGGTAGGCACATTTGGTCTCATTAACATCTAAAAGTGATATGGTGGTGTGACTGAGATATGATAGTGTGATGGTTGTAGGGTAGGAACCCAGGACTACCCAAGGGTGTTCTATGCATAGGAATGCTTTGTCACTGGGGGCCTTGGCTCCAAACGCAGTGTGGTGCATGAGTCAGCTGGCCTTGGCCAACTTCACCTTAGCTGTGTTGGCATCAATGGCCTCAACTGTTTGGTCTTCCACCCTAAGACTTGAACCCCAATCTCAGCTCTTACCATTTCAGTGGAGGACAGATTAGTCGAAAGCTTCAATGTCTGTGAGTGGAACCAGAGGAAGGGCCGAGAAACGATTTACCTTGAAGCTTAGAGCTGAGCTGGCCTAGATCACCCCCCAAGGCTTTCTTCCCGATGAACGTTTCCTTTGAGCAACTCTTACCTAATCTCATGGGAGAAGAGAGAACATGCATAACATGGTCACGCGCAGATTTGCTTGACTCCTCTGAAGCCCCATCCTGTGGGACTGTGGCCCAACATGCTGGCCCTGAGTTTGAGCACTGCAGAGCAGCAGCCCTCCTCCGGGAGGTGGGGAAGCAGGTGACGGGAAGGTGCAGATTCCTCCATCTCTCCCTAGAACCCAGCCTCTCCCTTCCTATCACCTCCAGGCTCTGGGCCCAATTCAGTTGTGGGGAAGGGGACATTTAAGGAGCTTTCGTTTCGAATTCAGTATCTCGAGGACTCAGCCTAGTCTTGGAGAGAGGCTCTCTGCTTAATCCTGAAACCAAAGCTCTCCTCTGTCTCCCTGGTATCTGGGGTTTATTTCACGTGGCCCTCCCTCCCCACCTTATGTTCTGGCGTTGCACCCCGGTCCTGCTAACACTGGGGCCTGGCTTGGCTCAACCCATCCTTGTGCATATGGACTCTCTGTCTCTGAGCCCAGTGCCCTGGGACCTTCAGCTTCCTTACTCTCTACCAGGTTCTCTGCATTTGCCTGTTCTGCTCAGGTGTTGAAGTACTTATTGTCTCCTAAACCCTCTTGTGGCTGAAGCTGCTTGGACAACTGTTCATCTGTGGGTTACTTATTCGCCTTCTCTAGGTCCTGGGGCACCACTGACATGGGTGGACTGATTTCAACCAGCTTCAGCTGGGCTCACCTTCTAGCCCTGGCCTCATCCCAGCCAGTGTGCTGGGTCCTCAGTCTCCAGCTTCTCCTGGTCCCACTGAAACCTCTGTTCCTGAGTTTCTACCTCCTCTGCTGATCGATCTTGCACAAAGACTAAGCAGGTCTAGACATAACTGCTTCACTTGGATCATTGCTGTGCTGTTTAGTGTCACCCAGACAGCAGCTTAAAATAATGAAAAGCTTTGTTTTCTTAGCATTATTGATTTACTATCAGTCATTAGTCCCCAAAGAGAAAATGTTCAAGAATGGACTCAGTCTAAACCATAATAGGAAAAGACGGTAATGGCCCCATGTTAAATGGAATAAAATGTGATTGCCCTTGTTATTTCAAATTTGTGTTTAAATAACCCAACTGAGTCTTTAGATGACCTGGATGTATCTGCTCCTGTCACAGTAGTTTTAGAGGCAAGTTTTCTTTGTCAAGGACTGGTTTGATAAGTATAAATAAGGTTTAAGAAAAAATTATTTCATTGACGTGTACATTCATTCATTCATGTATGCATGCATGCGTTTATGCATTTGTTCATTGTACCAAACACCCCTTGGGTGCCCGGCACGTCCCAAACACTGGGCTAGGTGTTGGAGATTAAGAGGTAAATAAATGGGGGTCCAAGCTTCAAGGAGCAACTGTTCTAGAAGAAAAGGCAGATTGTTACAATGCAACAGGTGTGATAGGCAACCTCTCAAATGGCCCCCAGTGGTCCCTGCCTCCTGGTATTTACGTCCTGGTGTACTCCCCTCTTCTGTGTGTGGACTGGACTAGTGACTCACTTTCAATAAACACAGGAAAGTGATGGCATGTCACTTCAGTGATTAGGTTACAAGAAGGCTCTGGCTTCCGTCTTGGGCTGCCCTCTCTCACTCTCTTGCTCACTTGCCCTGAGGGAAGCCTACTGCCAGGTTGTGAGCTCCTCCATGGATAGGATCATGCGGCAAGGAACAGGTATCTCCAGTCAATATCTAATGAGGACATGAGGCCTGCCAACAGCCACGTGAATGAGTTTGGAAGTGGATCTTCTGAGGCCTCCCAACAGCCGTGTGACTGGACTTGGAAGTGGATCTTACTCCTCTTGCCTGCAGCATCCTGAGGTACTCTGAGCCAGATGTCCTGAGCTAAGCCACATCCAGGTTCCTGATGCACAGAAACTGTCAGATAAGGAATGTTTGCTGTTGAAGCCACTAAGTTTTGGGGTCATTTGTTACACAGCAATAGATAACTAATACAATATGATGTTTTGCTGGAGAGACGAAGTGTGTATTGTAGGAGAACAGAGGCAGGAGCGATTAAATCTGCATGGAGAAGTTGGACAAGACTTCTCCGAGGAGGGGATGGTTCTCTAGCTGGAGACGATGGGTACAGATAGTTGGTGGTGATCCATCCTCCCCATCCCTTTTCTCTTATCACCACCCCCAATCTCCCAGTTCCTCCCCTAGAGTCCTTCACACCTTGTCATGAATCTGAGCCACGTTGTTCCATAGATCTGGGCCAATGCACTATTGGTAACGGACTAAAAGAGATGCTTCTCTCCCCACACCTCTCTTTCAGCCACAGGGCGCTGGTTCTGTCCTGGCTATCTCACCCTGATCCCAATCCTAGCTGCTTTTCCCCAAAAAGGGTCCTCAGACATTTCATCTTTCGTTTGCAAAGTCGCTGCTCAGCACAGCTTGGCACGTCTCCCTGTGCCCTCCTCAATTAAAAGTGACACGAAAGTAAAGGAGACACATAGCTCTCTGAAAAAGCTTCCAGATCCAAACTTTTTAATGAAGACAGAATATAAAGAGCCTGTCTTATCTCTCTGATGCAACTCCCATGTGCTGTAATCAAGCAGAATTAATTAAAAGCAATCAAGTGGTGAGTTGGCATGGGGGCCTGCGGCACCAGTCTTTCATCTTAGCCACATGAATGCTGTCCCGGAGGGGGCGGGTCTGCGGGCAGGAGAGCAGGGTGGCAGGTCCTGGGAGGGAAAACCAGCTCATCCAAGAAGCTTGCACTGTCAGGGCATGACCCAAGTTGCTGGAAGGAGTTGGGTCCCACTCCGAGAAGCGTTTTTGCATTGTTCTTCGTGAAGGGTCTAGACTAGAGTTTTTCAACCTCTCGGGCAACAGCATTTGGGGCTGGATGCTTGTTTGTGATGGGAGGCTGTCCTGTGTGTTTTAAGATGTTTAGCAGCATCCCTGGCCTCTATCCACTAGATGCCAGTAGCACCCCCCAGTTGTGAAAACCAAAAATGTCTCGAGACCTTACCAAATGTCCCGTGGGGTAGGGTTGGGGGAGAAAAATTGCCTCCTGTTGAGAACCACTGGCCCAGACTAGAGTTTCCTGCAGTAAAGGTGCATTGTGCCAGCTGGACCAGAACCCCTTTCAGTCACTGTGGTGCCTGGAGCACTAGGATGGCTTAATAATGACAAAGACTCTGGCTTGCAGTAACTTGGGACATTTTATTATCCGAGTGGGGCCCAAGAGTCAGTTGCATGGAGGCAGGCAACGTGAAGCCTCAAGCCCAAGAAGGATGGTCCCTCCCCAGACTTGTATAGGATGCAGGAAACCCCTCCCCTAGGCAACATTTTTTAGTCTCTGCCGAGCACTGCGTGCTTTCTCCTACGTCAGTCATCTTCCCATACTGCAGCATTTCCCAATACATAGCGGAGAATGGGGTTGGTGGAATCATGGTGGTGGGACATCAGGGGATTTTCATCCCCAACTTGGTGATGTTTATTCTCGCTGGTTCCCTTCTGTCTCTTTGCTCACAAGTATCGTATGGGGTCTTGGGATCTTAGGATCTTTGGCATCTGTCATAGCCTTCGGATATGGGCTTTGCTGGACTTTTTCGATACCAAGAGTCTGACCTGCATAGCCCCTTCTTGGTCTAGCAACAGTAAATTAGGTGGATGAAATCATGTTCTATATAACAACCAGGAGGAAAGTGAAAAGCATGCTAAGGTAGCAAGGGAGTGCAGGCTTTCACCCAGTGGCCCCGTTTATTAGATAAAGAAAGACAGAGAGCTGAAACATTGCTTAATGCAGGATGGCAGAGGCTGAAGCATTGCCTGGTCCTAAAGAACGAAGGAGGAGGAGTTTTTGCCCAAGCTTGTTTGGTGCTGCCTAAGTGGAGAGTCTATTATAGTTCCCCTCTTCTCATCGATTATCTATCTTTTTAAGCCTCCCCATCAGGCTGGATGCCTGCAGGATCGGGGAGGCGTGGGACCATCCTTCCTGGATTGCAACAGAAGGAAAGGGTGACCTTCAAAGGCGATGGGGAGACTGACTGTTTTTAGAATTCCCACTGTGTTCTGGGCACAGTGCTCATACTCCATGTGCCGTAACAGCCCTGAGAGGTAACCATCATCATTCTCTTTTATGGCAAAGGAAACTGAAGCAACTAGAAAGTGGTCGAGCCAGATTCAAACCCAGTTTGCTGACTCCCAAGTTTATGGTCTTTCCCCTCTGTTAGCTCCTTTCCTTAAGCCCAGAAGATAGGCTTAAAGATGTGGGGTCTCAGAGCATTTAGGACAAGGGCTGATGCTGGGCAGGCTATGCCACAGGAGCCCACTCCAGAGGAAGCAGGGACAGGCTCGGGCCTAAGGCTCTGGTCTACTCTGGTCCCTTCCAGGGTTCCTCGGGGGTCAGGGCTTCAGTGGGAAAAGGGTCCATTTTAAAGAACAAATTGGCTGACAACTTTGCCCTCCTTGTCACCTCCCTGGGTCATACTGTCATACCTCATCTGCTACTTATATTTTCAGAAAGGTCCTTGTCTTAGTCCATTTGGGCTGCTATAACAAACCGCCATAGACTGGGTGGCTTATAAACAACAGAAATTTATTTCTCACAGTTCTAGAGGCTGGGAAGTCCAAGATCAAGGCATCAGCAGATTTGGTGTCTGGTTAGAACTTACTTCCTGGTTCATAGATGGCGGTCTTTTTGCTCGATCTTCACATAACAGAAGGGGCAAGAGCGCTCTCTGGGGTCTTTTTTATAAGGGCACTAGTCCCATTCCTGAAGGCTCTGCCCTCATGACCTAATCACCTCCCAAAGGCCCTGCCTCCTAATACCATCACATTGGGGATTAGTTTCAGCATATGAATTTTGACGTGACACAATCATTTAGGCTATAGACATCCTCCTGCTCAAGAGTCACCTGAAACATGCCTTTCTCTGGCCAGGTCCCTAAAAGAGATGCTCACGTTCTAATCCTGGAATCTGTGAATGTGACCTTATTTGGAAAAAGTGTCTTTGTAGATGTAATTAAGTTAAAGATCTTGAGATGAGATCAACCTGGATTATTTGGGTGGACCATAAATCCAATGACAAGTGTCCTTACAAGAGACAGAAGAAGAGAAGACGTGGGGAGAGAAGAAGAGAAGGTCATGTGAAAATGGAGTCAGAGATTGGAGTGATGCAGCCACAAGCCAAGGAGTGCTGACAGCTCCTGTAGCTGGAAGGGGCCAGGAACGATTCTCCTCTCAAGCCTTTGGAGGGCCTGTGGCCCTGCCAACACCTTGATTTTGGATTTCTGGCACCAGAACTGTGAGAGAATAAATTTCTATCGTTTAAGCCACCGAGTTTGTGGTAATTTGTTACAGCGGCCCTAGGAAAAGAATATAGGGCCCCAAAGTGAAGTGAGCAGTCATTGAAGTTTACTACTGCTCCATCTGCCCCTGTCATTGGGATGCCCAGTGCATGCGTGGCCTCCTCCCCTGGTTGCAATGACAGAGTATAAGGGTGCCCTGAAGGCATGGGAAAGCCATTCACTGTGGCTGAAGCACAGAATATCAGCTTGTAAAGGGAGGAAGCTGTTTTGTAGTAAGCAAGGAAGACGTGATAGCACAGATGGAGAGAAGCGAGTGCTCTGAGAGGTGTTAAGGAGTTAGAATAGACAGGACTTGGTGATCTCTGGGGTGTGATGAGCGAGGAAGAGGGAGGAGTCTCAGGTTTCTGGCTTGTGCACCGGAGTAAATGCTGATTCTCTCCACTTGGACAGGGAACACAGGGAAAGGTTTGCGTCTTCTCTTTTACATTCCCATGTATCTCCAGCAGGCTCTGCCCTTTACCTCCAAGGTGACCCCTTCCCTGGGTAGCCTGTTTCCATTTGGTCAAAGGGGTGCATTTGGGAGCCAGTCGAGCTGCTGGGGACATCAGGCTCACAGTGGTGGACCTGTTGACTGCTCTTCAGGCATTTGCATTTTTATTTGTCACCAAGATCTGTGCTAGTGGTCTATTTCCATGAAAGTCATCACAGAAATTGTTTTTTTTAATCAGGTCAATTAAAGTAAGTTCCCCCCTCGGTATCCTGGAGAGACTAGAGGTCAGTGACTCCAAAGCTAGACCTGGCTAATGACTTTGAGATCCACAGATCCCTCCATGTAGCAGCAAGCCAATTAACCAATGTTGATGATTTTCATTCCACTTAAGTTGACAAATGGAAACAGAAGTAGCTTTTGGGTCTGGGCAGGAGGCAGAACGGAGTCAATAGCTTGGTTTGCACTGAGAGTAAAAACAGAATTACAGGGCTGAATGCCCACTGCCTCTCACTACCACACATACTACGCTGTGTTCCTCTGCCAGGTCTCCTTTGTTTCCCAAGGCCATCTTCCTAGTTCAGTTACTTGTCATCTGTCCCCTGGATCACCCTGAAGTCTCCTAAGTGGTCCCCTGTTTTTCCTCCCCTTATCACCCATGTTGTACATCACCCATGGAAAGTTCTGTCTCAAGCACCAGGTAATCATGATTCTATCCAACATTCTATTGCCTGGGGGTCCAACTCTAAAGTCTTTCGCCTGATATTCAGTCTTATGCATCAGTCTTTCTCTTGTCTTCTGCTCTCTGCTTCTCTACACATGCCAGGGCTGACGCTTTGCCAGATCTTGTCCGAGACTTGTTTATTGCCATCTTTGTCTTTGTTGGATGTCCCTCTTTGGGATATCTTCTTGTTTCCTCTCCACCTAAGCTTTGAGAGACTTTGTAAGTATATTCATTAAGTGTGCAGCCCTTAATCAGACCTTTGGGTTCACATCCTACCTCTGTCACTTACAAGAAATAAAATCTGTAAAGCTCTTAGCACAGAGCATGACGTAAAATAAGTGCTCTATAATGCAGTCTGTGACAGTATTATTACCCCTGTGCATCACTTCCTTCGAGCGCCACTATTCACTTCTTTCAAGAAGTCTTTCCTGAGTAATGTCAGCCCAGTCCTGCTTGACCCTACTCACTTGCAGGTGATAAAACCTCACTTGGTGAATCTTACCAGAGTCCTTTCAGAATGTCTGACCCCGTGAATGGGCCTGGAATGATTAGTGCTTTCTGCCTCTCTTTGGCCCGGTTTTCAGTATGTTTTGATGAGTTTCTGCTCAATTGGCCTGAATCAAAGCTTTCTCCTAACATCAATCATGTACCATCCATCTTCCCACCCACCCATCCATCCACTCATCCACCCACTCATCCACCCACCCATCCACCCACTCATCCACCCACCCATCCATTCACTCATCCATTCATCCACCCATCCATCCATCCATCTACTCAATCATTCAACAATATTTTGAACACCTATTATATGCCAGGCACTGTGCTAGGTGTTGGGTGTACCATGCTGGACAAGACAGACCCTGCCCCACCCTCACAAAGTCATTGTCTAGGTGGGAGGCAGACACTTATATTGGCAGCTATGACACAGAGTGGGCAAATGTTCTGATGAGGAAATTACAACATGCTGAGATAACCCAAAAGTACAAAGGAGGAGCTTTTAACTCTGCGTTGGGAGATCAGGCATGACTTCCCAGAGGAAGCAAGGTCTAAGCTGAGACTCAAAGAAGGGGCAGAATTTAGCCAGGTGAAAGGAAATTACAGGTGAAGAGTGTTTCAGTTGAGGGAACTGAATGTGAAAAGATATAGGGAGGAAAGAAGGAATGGTGTATTGGAGAGCTGGGTGGAGAGAGAGTGTGTGTGTGTGCACATGTGTGCATACACGCACACATTGGAGGCGGAAGTGTGAGATGAGGCTGGAGAGGCAGGCAGGGGCCAGGATATGCAGTAAGAAGATTAGGCTGGTGCATCACAGGCAGGCAATAAATGTTTGTTGAGAAAGTGAGTGGGAGTGTTTCAGTGGGGGAATGGCATGATTAGATTTATAATTTATAAAAATTACACCGGTTGCAGTGTGGAGGATGGAGGGGGGCTGGTTTGTCAATCTCCATGACAGAGAGTCTGCCTCGCTTCTTTTCCCGAGCATCCCAGTTCCCACCTGGGCTTGATCCCCAGCTGAGGCCATGCTGCTCTGTCTGGTTCTTGCCAGCCCCCCTCCTTGGGGCTAGACTCTGTCTCTCATTCTCAGCTGTTGACTCAGGTCCTGCTCAAAATGGACAAGTGACCTGGAACTAGGATCTGCCACTCTAGATTTAGTCCCTACCTGTTGGGGATCCCTGTCCGCTTGATTGGGTCTCTTACATACTGATATTCTTGGCTACTCATCTAGGCCAAGCCTGAGAGGGCTGCACATCTTTGAATAATACAGTTTGGACCTTTCACTGTCACTTCTTGGGTAGCGGCAACTTCATTTACTCATTCGTCTCAAACATTTACCAATTATATCCTATGTCTGCAGTGATGTGCCCCAGTGGATAGCCCGTGTTAAGCAAAGCCAACATGGTTCCAGAGCTCACGGCAATTATGAGAGACGGATCATAAGTAAATGTAAATTATTCTGACTATGATTTAAAAAAAGATTAAGGCTCTAACTGTGAGGGTAGCCGGGGGAACCTGCCTTAGGTTGGGCGGTGTGCCAGGCATCTCCCTTCTGTTCCTTCAGGCCCTCTCTCATCCTTCTTCTCCCGCGTCTCTGCCCTTGCAGGTTGACCTGGATGGACTGCATCAATGGGCTCTCTTGCCCTCTGGTTTCTTGTGGGTTTAGCCAAAGGGACTCTCCAGCAGGACATTAGAGATGAGAATGAGGTGAGGGTATTTATTTTCCAAACTTCTCTGTGCAGAGTCATCCTGGGCTGGCTACAGCCATTGTCCTGTTCCTTCATCCTTCCAACCTAGGGTTGTTTCTGCTCTGTCCCTTGTGGTCTCCCTTTGTCCTGCTCCATGCCTTTATAAGTAGTCCTTTTATTAAACATCCTTGAATTATCCTCATGTGAGTGTGCCATTGTTTTCCCGCCAGGACCCTGACGGATACAGATGGCAACAGAAAGCCTTTCTGAGGAAGTGACATTTAAGCTCCACTTGTAGGATGAGAGGGAGCCAGCCATGTGAAGAACGGGGGAGGAGTGACGCTCCAGGCAGAGAGAAGTCACATGTGAAACTCTGAGCTCGTAGTGCTCAAGGAACAGAGAAGAGAGAAGGGCAGCGAGCCCTCGGGGGCACAACGAACAGAGGAGAGGACTTGGATGAGATTTAAGAGCAGCTGGGGCAGAGCAGCTGGCGCTTTGCAGGCTGTGTAAGGAATTTCATCTTGACCACAACTTGACAGCCGAGCAAGTTCTCGGCCTGCCTTCTGGTCTCTGCTCTCCTCTTGGTGGCCCTTACCAGAGACACAAATAGTGATAATGACCTTTTATTGTTTCTAGGCATTGTGCTAAGTGCTTCGGGTGCATTGACTAATTTAATCCTTCAACAACTCCATGGGGAAGGTATTGTTATCAATACCTTCAAACACAATTCACAGATAAAGAAACTGAGGTTCAGAGAGATGAGTAACTTACCCAAATTCCACAGCTGGGAAATGGAACAGCTGGGATCTGAAATCAGGCAGTCCGGAGCCAGGGCCTTACTCCTAACCACTTTGCTGTAACTCCATCAAACACATGAGTGCTAAGTCCTCAGCCGCCACTGCTCCTTTCTCTTACATACCTCAGACACGTAGTGGTTTCCTGTATCTATCAATCACTTCTAGTGGTTTCCTATATCTATCAATTGTTTGATAAATTATGCATATTTATTCTGCCTTTTCAAATGTATCATAGGTTCCTTGAAGACCTAGATGGAGTCTTTTAATTCTCCACCACTCGTAGAACTTGGTAGAGTGGTGAGCACAAAAAAGTACTCAATAAGTGCTCTCTGGCTGCTTGATTTAAATTAAACAGAGGGTGTAAAAATGCCTGGAAAATAGAAGGTGTTTAACAGATGGAATCTGTCACTGGTGCTTTGAAGAAGGAAGTAAGAAGGAAGGATGTTAGTTTCCCAGGTCATTGTTAACCCCAGATCTAACATGAGATCATTGGGTCACCCTACTAGGTCATCTCCATGGCGCCTGCAGTCCAGGATCTTGTCTTAGTCCAGGTTCTAAAGAGCAAATCAGGGGAGAGCAGGATTGTTCTCCTAGATGTCAACTTAATGCCATCCTCTTCTTTCAACAATCCAATATACATCTGCAAGTTTGGGGAGTCTCTTTATGTTTCCAGCTGCTTCTCCTCTCCGGATGATGAGTTCTGTAAGATCGCTCCCTGCTGTGTGAAGAAGCACTTCCTTTTATTGATCCTGAATTGACCTCCTGCAAATTTCAAGTTTCAAGATTCTCCTCTCCCAACTCCTTAAGCTTTTGTTGGAACAAGTACCTGGGGATAGGTGAGCAATTTCCTATGTTCCACCCCCACCCTGCATCGACCCTGTGGTTCATCCCAAAAGATTTGGAGGTTTTCTCTGTTCTCATTTTCCTCCAAAGTTTTCCTTTCATCTCTTTGGCATGGTGGAGATAGTAGAATGGCCTTCCGAAAAGAACTTTCCTAAAAAGGAACGCAACCTAGACGGGAAAGGAGCAGAAAAGGCAGTGTTGAAATTGCCCAGTGGCCCAAGCTTAAGCCCCTCCATTGAAGCAGAGAAGCACCTCCACAGGCCTCTGGTTCCCAGGCACCAAGAACACTGCGTTCATTTTCCAAGTGGTTGGTTCATTCTCCACCTGATTTCCTGCCTGTCCTTTGGCCAGGGATCTTGCTGTTTCCTTGTGTCACAAAAGCTTGCCTGCCATCTTGTCTCCTAAGCAAGACATTTTCACAGAGGAGACATTTTGTGTTGACCATTTTGATGCTACCCTGTCAGAGCAGCTACGTCAAAAGGTAAAAAGTTATTTTTAATGACCGGGTAGTGTGAATTTTGGACATCTTTGAGACTCTTTGCCCCCATGTCTCCCTCTTTCTTGGAATGATGCTCCATTCTTGAGTCTTACCTTGTCTGAGCGCTACCCCAGATCTCTGCCTCTAGGCCAATGATCCACCTCTGCGAAATCAGCCAAGAGTGTGGGGGGTGGGAGGAGTTACGCCATGAAGCTGTCCCTTCGAGAGGTTGTGGTAGGGTAGGCAATGGAATGAGTTTTGTAGAGTGGGAGGTATAAGTTTCACATATTACTTGCTTAGAAAAACAGCAGAAAGGCTAATTTTTCGTTTGGTCACATGAAGATGTCACTGCATCTAAATGATTGCGTCCAAGTGCCCACATTAAAATTTCATTTACCATGAAACCAGTGGTTCTCAACCCTGGCTGCACATTAGATTCTTGTGGGAGCTTTAGATAAACAAAACAACAAACAAAGCAGCGTCAGCCTCCCTCCCGCCTCCTGCCCTCTGCCCTCGGCCCTTATTCTGGGTAAATCACTGTGATTTTTTGAAAGCTCCCCAGGTGACTCTACAGCACAGCCAGGGTAAAGAACCGCTGTCCTGACAAGGGTACAAACTCTCAACACCCACACAGTCTCTCAGTCTGTCTTTTTCAGAATGTCCACAGCTCCAGTGACAGTCCATACATGGGACTGAGGCCATGCCAAAGGCTTGTTCAGGAGAATATTGATCCTGGACACCAACCAATGTGTGCTGTATTGTCACAGGTTTTTGTTTTGAATTTCTTTATTGTATTTTTAGTATCCAGTTCCATTTTCTGGAACTGCCTGGTTTGTGGTTCCTGCTGGAAACTCATGCCTGGTTTCTGCCTGAGTTATAGGCCTCACTCAAACTCATTTATTAATTTACTCATGTATTTGTTCATCCCTCTATTTACTCATCTGCTAATTCACTTATTCATTTTCCCACCCATTCATTCATTCATTCACTCACCCATCCCTCTGCTCATCTTATCTATCTACTTGTTCATCCATTTATTTACTCATTGATTCATTCACTGACCCATTCATTTCTCTTATTTATTCAGCTGTTCATTAGTCCATCCATCCATTCATTCTCTCTGTCATTTTCTCATTCATTCTTTGCCACTTTATCCACGTTTTAGACATTTTCTGACACCTTAGAGATGAAGGCTCCTGAGCCTGGCTCTGGGGAAACACAGATGGATGCACAGGCAATGGGATTGTATTTGGAGGCTAGACTTAGTCACTCTCTGGGGCCAGAGAATCCTGGATTTTTGCTCTTCTTTGTGATCAGATATAGTGACTTCTCTTGGGGAAACTTTTCACTATATTACTGAAAAGTCTTCACAGTCTGGAGACTCTCCTAGGACTGGACCAGAAGCTGTCTTTTGGACACGGGAAATGGCTCTGTAGTGCCAGCTGGTGGGGAGGGATGGGAGGAGATGGGGAGTGACACTTGGTGTCCCCAATTTAGTACTAGTCAACTCCTTAGAGCTATGCCTCCTTACAATGAAATTTCCTTTTAAATAGTAATAAAGAAAAAGAGAGAAAACATAATAAAAAGGAATAAAATAGGCTAAAATGGCACAATAAAAGGAAAATAGAGAAAGGGCAAAAGGAAACTGCTGAAGTAAACACAGCATAGAAGATAACACAAATATCAACCCCCAAGAGACCAGTGGGACATGGTGGGTGAGTTAAGCATGACAAACCTGGTGTCATGTCAGGAACAAGGTGTCTATGTTCTAGAAGGCCAGAGATGTAGATTGGAGTTCCTTCCATGCTCTATGGTTAAAGAATTTGGCTGAGAGTTCTTTGCAAAAAGGTCCTAACTCTTAATGCATACATTTGCAAAAGAAATTTATTCATTTATTCAACAAATATTTACAGAGCATGCGAACTACTGCCTCCTTACCGCTAACCATATAGTGGGGAAGACAGATACTTGGATAAGTAGTTACACTCAGGGGCAATGAGTGCTTGAGGGAGGAGGTACAGGCAGCTATGGGAATGTCTAATGGGAGAAGCTAGTCTGAGGAGCCAGTGAAGGTTCCTGGAAAAATTGGAGGTCTAAACGGTGACTTGAAGGTGGACCTGTATGTAGTTTAGTGGGAAAAGACTACGTGAAGGCAGAGGGTGAGAGAGAGCATGAAATGAAAGCTATCCTGTGTGGCTGGTATGTAGAACACAAGAGGAAAGTGGGAAAAAAGAGGAAAATAGAAGTGTCATACCTTCGTTCATTCATTTATTCATTCATTCAACAAACCATCACTAAGCATCTACTCTCTGCGTGGTCCAGAGCTGGCTGTTGGGACTGTAAGGACAAAGAGGACAGTTTCTCTCTTGAAAATCATCTGCTGCCCAGGAAGATCAAATGGGAGACAGCAAAGGGAGAGTTAAGAGGAAACTGTTGAGGTGGTCCCTGCCAATCACTGACTTTGATGCATGACTCCCTGCTGAGGTTGAGGGAAGCACAACCTGCTTTGTTTCTTTGGTGCGTTAATGCTTGGGTGAAAATGCCTCCAAACTGGGCTTTTCCAGGCAAAATGACAGGGTTTTCTGATGAGCTCCTAACTGGGGCATCCTGCTGTGTGGTGATTTTGTCACAGGAAGAGCAGCAGCAGGAGGAGAGGAGGAAGACAGGATGGAGAACACGATCAGCTTGTCCAGATCTGCTCCATGGACAGTAGAGCCCGGCAGGGCTGGTAGTACTAGGATTGGAGAGGGAATATGGAGACAAGGAGGGAGCCAAGGACTTATGGGGTGTTTGGGCGTTGAGGTTTTACAAAGTTGGGATGCCACCAGAGAAACCTAGGTGTCTTGTTCCTCCAAGGTCTTACAAGGTGGCACGTTCCCTGGTGAATTCACCCATGTACAGGTTTCAGTCAAGCCTTAAATACAGAAACACATTTTGGTCCATGCCCCAGAAATACTCAAACTCAGGAATACTGACTTATACCAATGGACTTCATAAGAGTCTCATGTATGACATCAGACCTCATTGAGAAATATTACCACTCGGGGGAATGGCTACTCGTGTGCTCTGACCAGAGCATTCTCTCTTTGTAGTCATGCTAGATGAGAAGGTAGATTATGATCAGAAGGTGCTTTCATGTATCCGTCAGGCTTCAATGCTGGAAACAGAAACTCTGGATATTTTAAGAAGAAAGAGATTTATTTATTGTGAGGTATTAGGTACTTCCAAAATTGTTGGAAGGGTGGGAGGAGAGACTCTAAGAGGGGCCTCCAGGAATGACTCCCTGGAAGGACTCCATCAGGAGAGCTGTTGCTTTTGACGTAACCTGGACAGTGGGAGAGTTGGGTGTTGACCCTGAAATCATTGAGGCCAAGAGTACACAGCCACACCTTCCAGAACTCAGGAATCTGTTGCTGCAGCCACCACTATTTCTTGGACTCTGAGACACAGTCATAAAAAGGCCTACTGGTGTCTCTGCCCCCTGTCTTGTCAGTAAGACGACAGTGTCTGCTTCGCTTCCATCTGCAAATACCTCACTTAAGTGCATTTGATTGGTGAAACCTATTTCTCGCCCAGAACCCAATCTTCAAGGGAGTATGGAAAGTGTAGGGTTTTTTAAAACAACAACAACAACATTAACAAAAGCTTTCCAGCCTTTCCAGCACAGGAAGGCCCAGTAGAAGGAGATAGGAATGGATGTTAAAGCCAATTGACCACTTCCATCACACTTGGCACATGTGGAATTAGAATAATAGGACTTAATTATATGATTTGAGAGCTGAATAGTGTGAAGCTAAGGCATTCTAAAGAATTAACCTCGACATTTGCAACAAATATGCCATTGGAGACTGAAGGATCAAGGTCACTGAACACAGTGACCTGAACGTCAGGGCTTGGATGGACGCTCCAACGATTCTCCGAGTACCTCGCCTTGTTCTGTGCCTGTGGCTGACTGGTTCCTACTTTGATTCAAAAATAGTTTCTTCAGCCACAACGCTCCTGTGGAATCTTTTACCTGACTGTGCTGATCTCAGAAAATATTTGTAGATTTATTTATATCATGATGTTGAATAAGCATGACTTGTAGCATGTAATCATAAAGCAACTTTATTTTTGTCCCCCACTGTCCCAGTTTAAATCCACTCTGTGAGGCTAGTTCTCCGGCCTCTAGATGAAAAGTCAGCTGGGCCCTTGACATCTACGGTTGTTATTAGGCAAGAAAAAGTCTTATGTATTCTTTAAGTTTCAACTCTATTTCTGACTTAAGATTTAGAATATGCAGCCCCACAATCTTGCCTTAAATGCGGTAATTCTCCCCTCCTCTGCCTAGGCCTGCCACAGGCTAGAAGCTGGTGAGGGGGGGAGGTGTATGGTTGTGATTTCCACCTTTCTTCGCCTGATATTTCTACTCTTCTCCCATCCTGCGAGCCATGTGTGTGATGCCTCCAGGACAGGATGCGGGAATGTTAGAAGAGGTAAGGAGAGTAGACAAGTCTTCACTTGACTCTTTCCATGGTGGTGACCAGCTTCAGGACTCTCTGGACTCGGCAGGTGTTAAAAGTGAACTCTTTCTCTCATGAGTTCTTTTGTGGGGTATCGGGGTTGCCCACCTCATCACTGGGGATCCTTCAACCACAGCCCTTGGTCTAGAACACATGCATCTCTATTTTGGCTCTTTGCTTTCTTGTAGGAACCCAAACGTGCCTCTGATTTCTCTCTTTGATAGAACCTATGATGACCTCCACACGGGCTCGCTCTTGCACTTGACTTACGTCAGCTTCTGATTAAACCTTCGTCATTCCTCTACTCCGGCAAACTCTGGAAGAAAGTTACTTCCCAAGCTGCAGCCCTCTCCTCCGCTCTCCAGACTGCTGCAGCCAGCCTCTTGACATTTGGATTTCTCAAGTGAAACCACAGGGGTCCCATTTAAATTTTCCAAGTGGTCTCTCAAAGCCACTCTCTTGTCGCCCTGGGGGTAGGAGGTAACATCCGTGCAATAATGAGACTAGGCTACGTTATGCTGAGTTAACAGCATCCACCCAAAGTGGCTCGAAGCCACGGAAGTTCATTTCTGGCTCTCAGTCCTCTGTGGATTCAGACAGCCCTTGTGGGCAGTTGTCCTTCCAGTGTTGACTCAACATTCCAGGCTACTTTGATCTATGGCATCTCCACATCAAGACGACTACAAAAACGTTCTGGAGATGGATCGTGGTGATGGTTGCACGACAATGTGAATGTACCTAATGCCACTGAACTGTACGCTTACGAATGGTTAAAATGGTAAATTTTATGTTATGTATGTTTTACCATGATTAAAAAAATGTTGCATGGGAAAAATTATTTTTAGTGAACTTAACTTTTGCTTCATGTGGGAAAATAATGTTTCCCGCCACTAGATGCTAGATGTTCATTCAGGTATTGTCGATATTTTCTCTTTTCAGCAGTTGACATGTATACTGAGGGGTTGAATAACTTTAATAGAATTAAATAACACAAAAAATAATTCTACAGTTGCCACAACGAGGGCAAAAGGACCTGGAGGGCTTTGCACTGCCGTAAATTCATTGGCCAAAGCAAATTACATGGTCATCCCTAACTTCAAGGGAGGTGGGTGGGGTACAATAGCTCTGGTACCCAGAAGTAGGGAAAAACCAAACACCAGTGAACAGTAGTAGTGACTGCCATGGCCTTTCATTCCTCCCCTGGGAGCTGGTGAGATTCACAGCACAGTTCATCCCAAGAAGGTCTTTGCTAAAATACTTCCCCAAATCCAACTTTTGACCTGTATGTACACTCATGTGAAACTGGTTTTGACAACCTCCTTCGTAAATTCTGCATATGGACTCGTACCTTCTTTAAAATATGAGAGCTATTGTCTCTTGGTGCCCCAGCTAACACTTCCATTTAAACATCCTGTTATGTATTTGTTCCTTGTCTGTCTCTTCTACCTGACTGAAGGCCGGTGAGATCAGGGACTGCATTTGTCTTGTTTCTGGGACGACTCATTCGGCTGCTTCCTAGCCCAGGACTGGACACATTGCAAATTCTCTATAGCTACTGTAGACAGGAGGGAGGGAAGGAAGGAAGGAAGGAGGGAGAGAGGGAGAAACATAAAAAAGGCAGGATGGACTTGAGTCAGGAAGAAGTGTCAGCCACAGGAGGAGATTCAGACAGAAAGTGAAATTCCAGTGTTGGAGCCAAAAATTAGACAGGGACCTACAATAGCAGGGCAAAAGCAGATCCACTATCCTGGGGCAAATCAACTCAGGAAAAGAAATGAAATTATGATAGAATGGCCAGGATGTGGTTACTGAGTGCGGGAGGTAAGGCTCAAGTTCCCTGGGGAAAGGGTTTCATGTCCTTTTCTTTCCTTCTGTGGGAAGGGGCAAGAAAAGGGAAATAGCATTTGTCAAATGCCTGCTCTACGCCAGGCATTGTGCTGGGTACTTCCTGTAGGGTGTCTCACTGAATTCTTGCAGTAACCCTATTTATAAACCTGGGAAACTGAGCTCAGAGAGGTAGCTTGCCCAAGGTCGCACAGCTAATCAGTGCAGTTGGAGCTCAGATCTGGGCGTCTCTAGCACAGGGGCTGTCTTCATTACAGAGAGATCCTTCTTAGTCCATCTCTGACAACAAATGACTCCCTCAGCCTTTATCTCTCTCTCTTTCTCTCTTTTTTGAGGAACTCATTTCCAGATAGCCATTGCACTAAGTGGATAGTGTAAGATGCTGGCTTCTTCATTTCCTAGCTTCTGAGATGTCAATAGCCATTGTGAGAGGCATAAAACAACTTCAGGATAAACCTGCCTGCCTCCACGCCATTTATGTCTGGTTTTGAGATTCCTCCCCTCACCCCGCCCCTGACCTGCCTCCCACACAGGGCCTCCGGGCTAGCTAAGCAGGTGGCTCACAGTGCTTTCTGCAGCACAATTGTATTTTAAAGAAAGATACACCGTCTGTATTTGTGTATAAGCATGTGTGTAGCATTGCCTGTGGTGTGCTGTCGGGGGACCTCTCTGAGATGTGCGGTGTGATGAAGGTGATTGTGCGATGAGTGTAATGTAGGTGTGTTCACAAGGCTGTTTCCGTGAGCCCTTCCCACAGTGGCCTTGGCTTAGCCGTAGCCTCAAGGGCTGGTTAATATTCCAAGTGAACTGCTGTCAAGGAGTCCCCTCGGGTGTGAAAGCACTGTCATTGATTTCATGACTGTGGCTTTGCTTGAGTGTCTAGGGAAAACGAAGTGGTGCTCAGTTCACGCGGGGTGTTGGCCATGGTGTGGCTTGTGCCGAATCCTGGACTGCCCCTTCGGCTGAGGTTGGGTGTTAGTAAGACTTGCACGCACACGCATGCGCATTCCTGCTGATGACTGCGTCTGACGTCTCCCAGCCAGCGGAGCCCATGGTCTTGGAGTTCTCCAGGGAGACAAGCGTTCTGTGAACCCTCCCTGGGCGCATGGGGGGCTGTCTTCCTATCTTAACTCTGTGGTGGCAGCGAGCATTTGTAGATCCTGTGTGTCTGAAATTTGGATTGTATCAACGTGAAACAAAGACAACCAATTGATGCTTGATGAAAAGACACTATTGTAAGGATATCTGACGTTTTTAATTTCTGCAATACCCATCCCCTTCTTTTGCAAGGCAGTATCCCCTCTGGGGAGCTGAAGGAGGGTGGTCTCCCTTCTCCTGCCTCTGACATGAGTGTGATGGAATCTTCCATGTGCCACCCCTTATCCCCAATAGATCTACTCTCAACCCTTCTCCACCCAGCTCTGTGTCCTGAGAAGCAGGTCAGCCACTGGGGACCACTGGCAGGGGATTAGAGGGAGGGAGGAGAAGAAAATTTGCACAGCTTCTTCAGACAAAATTCATCAACATCGGTGTGTTCCCCTGGGATTCAGGATTGACGGTGCCAGCTTAAGCATTGGGGGTGGTGTTCTTAGTACTCGGGGCTCAGCAGACTGCACCCATAAGTCACATTCAGCCATGTGTTTGGGCATGACCCTGGTTTTCACATTTTTTAAATAGTTGAAAAATTTCAAAAAAAAAGAATAATATTTTGTGACGTGGGAAAATCATGTGAAATTCGAATTGCAGGGTCCATATGTAAAGTCTCATTGGAACGCAGCTATGCTTATTTTCTGTGCTGTCTGGAGCTGCTTTTACCCTAAAAAGGCAGAGTTGAGTAGTTGCCACAGAGACTGTAAGGCCTCCAAAGCCTAAAATGTCGACTCTCTGGCCCTTTGCAGACAGAGTTTTCCATCCTTTGGTCTTCTACAGTGGGTCTCAAACCTTAGGATCAGAATCACCTGGAGGGCTTTTTAAGTCGGTTGCTGACCCCCACCCACAATGTTTCTGATTCAGTAGGTCTGGGGTGGGGCCTGAGAATTTGCTTTTCTAACAAGTTCACAGGTGCTGCTGTTGCTGCTGGTCCGGGGACCACACTTTGAGAAGCACTGGTATACTGGGTTGACAAAGGGAAAGCTGGACCCAATGGCCTACAGTTAATGCAATCCAGGAGCTAGAAGTTCTCTGACATACTTTGTTGTGGGAGGCTGTCTCGTGCATTTTAGGATATTTAGCAGCATCCCTGGCCTCTAGATTCTAGTAGCACTCCTCAAGTAATGACAACAAAAATTGTCTCCAGACATTGCCAAATGTCCCCTGGAGGGCTGAGAGGTACTTCTATAGAGGAAGGTGTCTAAAGGCCCAGGGAGATGGGAATGGAGGAATAGATCATTGATTGGCAACCTTCTCACCCCCTCACCCCAACACGTAACTTGCAAGGGCCTGAGGCATACTCTTTTCACCAGGGTATTAAGAAATGCATTGATAATGGACACCAGAATCCTTAAAGAGTTCTGTAGTGACTCATCTGTAAACTGGAGATGGAACTAGGATCCTTGATCTCAGTAGGAACAATGGGATCCCAGCATTGTTAAGGCTGGATGGTGGTGCCAAACCATCAGAGTCAGGTGTGCAATTTCCATAACAACCCACAAGTAGAGATGTTCACATTGAACTTTCATCAAGCTGTTTCGCCTTCCTGTCAGGCCAGCTACTTCTGGGAGATGGGGCAGGTGATAAGCCCAGTGACTTCCATGAATTCTGGTGTCCTCTGGCCAATGCATTGCCTAACGCTTTGGTGAACCAAAGCCCTCTCATGGTATATTACTCAGTGTGGTTGACTAGGTTGCACATCAAATATGGGCTTGCCATTCCTGCCCACATCACTTCTTCCAGAAACATCATGTCTGGACTTAGAAAATTCCTTGTCTATCCCCTTGGCATCTTACACAATAATGCCTCCAAGTAGGGGATACTTTTTAAGGCCAAGAAGTAAGACAATGGATTCAAGCCCATGGAATTCACTGGTCTTGCCATGTGGCCCATCAACCAGAAGCAACTGGCTTGATAATATGGTGGAGAGGCCTGCTGAAGGTTTGGATATAACACCAACTGGAGGACAGTGTCTGTAAAGTTATGGGGTGGGGAGGGGCTGGGTAGGGGGTTCTACAGGGTGCAGTGTATACCTTAAACCAGTAGCCAATATCTAGTGTTGCTTCTCCTGTAGCCAGAATGCATGGATCTTGGCATCAAGGTAGGGGTGGAAGTAGTTCTTTCCTTATTACACCCAATAACCTACTTGAAGATATTTTGCTTGTTGTCTGTCTGACCTTGGGCTTCACTGGGAGTTAAAAGCTGAGAGAGTCATTTGGTCATTCTGGGATCCTTCTGCTGATGAACCAACAGGCTGAAGAGGGCATCTCTGTACTGGCCAGGGTGGTTGATCCTGGCTACTGGGGGAAAATTGGTTTGTTGCCACACAATGGGGGCAAGAAGGGCTCTGTTTGGAACCCAGGGTCAGTAGGACACCTCTTAGTTCTCTCTTGGCAATAGTCCTGATCAATGAAAAATGGTGGCAACCTAATAAAGACATGATCACTAAGGACTCAGATTTAACAGGAATGAAGGGTTGGATCACCCCACCAGGCAATAAACCCAAACCAGGCAAAGCGTTCTTAGAGGCCAAGGGGAACATGAATTGGATAGTGGAGGAGGGCCGCTATGACTACCAACTTAGGCCTCATGTCCAGCTATAACAGTGTGGACAGTAGTAGCTATGTTTTATGTCAATTTTTTCCTGTTCTTCTTCTACTGCCTTATGTGAAGAACACTTGTGGTGGCTAAATTTTTACATTTCGGTAGAGTTTCAATTGATGTCACTCTGCAATGATATAGAGGCAGAGGGACCTTGGTTGCTTTTTGTATTGAAGACATGAACTTTTGAACCGTTTACACAGAAGAAAAATGGAAAAAGTGGATGCTAAGAGGTAAAAAGGATGGCTCGTGCTAGATATCTTACATTTGCTTCAGATCCTTTTGCCTCCCTTCTCTCCTCTGCTTTGTGCCTGCAGAGGCTGACCTTTGTCAATTACATCAATGGGCCCATTGCCTGGTGGGTCCCAGTTGAGTGTGGTCAATGGGGGAGTGTTGCAGGAGATTAGAGGGAGAGAAGAGAGTGAGGTCAGGATATTTATTTTCCTATATCCCTCTCTGCTGGATCACCTTGGGCTGACTGACGGTGTCTCTCTACAGAAGGTCAAAGCTCCTGTATGGGAGATGGCCCTCCATGTCTGCAAGACTCTTGCTCCTGGGTTTCAGTAACCACTCCCTTCCCTTACCTCTTCAGGCCTACCGTGGCACCTTGCCGTTACCAACCCCAGAATGCTGAACTATTCCTGTGGCTTCCCTTCACTCTCCCCTCCTCTTTGTAAATAGCCTCTTTACTAAACTCTTAAATTGCCCAATTCTTGCCAAGACCCTACTGATACAATGGGTTTGGCCCAATTAGTTGCTTTGCCCAGGACTTTGAATCTGGAGCAAATTACTCAAAAAAAAATAACCATGGTTAGGAATTCATTTGTAGTAGCCATGGTGGTGCCTAGTGGCAGCAGCAGTGGTGGCCAGTGTCAGTGGTGTCCTACCGTAATCACCATGAATCGCTTCCTGTGTTTGGCCCTTGGGTGAGCCCTTGGTTTTTGCTTGTTTTCCAACCCTGGCCCCTATTTTCCCAATAATTTTATGAGCCTTCAATATCATTCCAAGAAATTCTTTTTAAAAAATTATTATAGCCAAGGATATTTCCAATGCTTGAAACAAGAATCTTGACTGATACAGCTATTAATGCAGATGCTTGATGTCTGGTCCAAAGCTTTACTTTTTAACCAAATTGGAAGTCTGTGGAACTCCTTAAAAGGGGCCAAATCAGTTGGCAGGCATCCCTTTTACCCTTTGCCCTTGGCAATTCCCCTTATTTATACTCAGAATGTGGCCTGATGATGGAGGTACAGCTGCCATTTTGTAACCATGAGTTAATCATAAGGAAAAGACCAAGAATATCATAGAAATATTGGTCTAGATGTCCCTGAGCCTCTTGGCCAATGGTGGCAACAGTCTCTTCTAGGCTTCTTACCAGAGAAGAAAGAAAAAGCCCACTTGGCATAGGTCATTGTTTCGCAGATGATTATTAGCAGCAGAACACAATTCCTTTGATATTATTCCTTTCATCTTTGCAACAACCCTACCTGAGATTGAATTATTTCTGTTTGACAGGTGGGGAAACAGGCTCAGAGTAATGACTAGTCCAAGTGCATACAGCTAGTACAGAGAATGGGAGATAAGCTGAGAACAATTACCCAGGAATATGTTTGGCCCTTTTATTCATTTGTTTACTTATTCACTCACTCATTCATTCAGCAAGTATTTTTCTGAGTTCTTATCTGTGTCAGACCTAGATGCAACATTTGAGATACAACGATGGGTACAATGGAGTCCCTGCCATGGGGGTCCACTGAAGTAGTTCAAGCAAGAGATGATGGGAAGGTGGACAGGAAGATGGAGAGCGATGGACAGATGGAAGAGACATTTAGAAGGAAGAATCGGTAGGAGTTGGTGATGGATTGATATGGGGGGAAAGGGAGTGGAAGGTATTTAAAATAACTCCTAAGTTTCTGACTTGAATACTTGGGAAAAATATGTAGTCATTACTGGGATAGAGAGTGACAGGGGTGGTGGGAGGCAGGTGGGAGAGAGCTGGAGGGCAGGTGACCAGGAACAGAGTGGGTTTCTGAGGCAGGGCAGTTCTGGGTAAGCATGAACTCCAGGGTGTTGTATTGGGGATGGTGACTGAGGTGGAGCAGAGGTTAAGAGCAAGGCTGCCCCGGCAGCCTTACTATTAACTATTGACCACTAACAGCCACTTAGCTATGCAACTCCAAGAGGGTGGCATGCAACTGGACTCCTGGAGGAACAGCACAGGAGGCTGTGCTCTCATACTGGGCCTTCACAGAGGGCCTTGGAAGAGCTCCCTCCCTCTCCCCAGCCATTTCCTGGGCTCCAATTCAGCATTTAGTCAATCTTCTCATTAGGAAGAGCGGTTCCATGGGTCCACAGGACCGCTCAATACATGTAAGTGAGCCAACCCCAGGAGTTCCTTTGGGTAACGAGCACTTAAGCCACCATTAGGCACCATCAGGATTGCATTACTGCTTAATGATCAGCAGCTACAGGGCCTAGTGGGGCTGGACAGATGGAGAGCAGGGAGGAGCTTCCCCCGCAAAGAGGCATTACACCAACCTTCTCCAGAGACTCCAGAATTGAGGCTGCTCTGCCCCCAGGAACAGGATTAGTTACAGTTCAACGGCCTGTCTTGGTTAGAATAGGTGGAAATCCATGTTTGATGAGTCTATGGAAGGAAGGAAGGAAACGCTGCAAGAGGCTAATGCTCCTGCTTCTTTCTAATGGGGGTGGGGGGGGCCTAAGGGTGTTTGTGCTGTGTGTGTGTGTGTGTGTGTGTGTGTTTGTGTATATTTAAGGGAATCTGTTTTCTGCTCTGAGGGGTCTTGGATTTGGGGTTAATATCCCAGTTAGTAGAATCTAAATTTCTCCAGGATCCACCAGTGTGTGGGAATCAATGCAGTGACTCAGATTTCACGGGCTGGTGTCCCCATCTTAGCTGCTGTTTCACTGAGTACCATGTTCTCCTCTAGGGGGCGCTGCTGCTCCATTGGGCACAGCACCCCCTCCCTGACAGACGCCATGGCTCCTCTGCAGGTGCTGGAAACTTTGGGCACTGCACCTCTCCCTCTGAATCCCTGGACAATCTGTTGAGCTCTGCTGCTGGTCTGCCGGGCCCAGCAGTGTCCACCATACACCACCATTGCCTTGCTGTTGCTTCACTAGGCTCTGTTATTGCTGCCACCTCTTAAGGGACACAGTTCTGAGCACCAAAGCCAAATGGAGGTCCATGGTGAAGGTGGAGAGAAAACTCTTCTCTCATTTGTGCTGCACTATCTTGGAGACATCCCAAAGTTCTATAGAGTATGATAAAACAGTCTTTACTTAGGCATGTTATTGTTCGGCAAATACTCATTTCCTTTCCCCAAATGTCTATGAGAGGAGCATGTTTCCCAACCATTAATGTTGGGCTTGGCCCGTTGGCTTGCTTTGGCTAATGGGACGTTAGCAGGTAAAACAAGCAAAGGCTTGAAACGTGCTTGTGTAGTTGGACTTGCCTTCTTGGGCTTTCGCCATTGCCAGGTGAAGAACATGCCCTCCTAGGTGGACCACTGTCCCCAAAGAATGAGAGACGTGGGGAAAGAGGCAGACAGCAGACCTGTGGCTCAAGGCAGTACCTCCCTAGTCAACCTGCAGATGCTAGAGTGAGGAACAATTGCTCATGGCTGTGTGCCACTGAGTTTTGCGATGATTTGTTACACAGCATCATTTAGACTAAAGCTGATTGAGATAAACCCTCTTCCCTCCAAGACCGGGACATGCATCCATGGAAATTGGCTGAGAACGTATTGGAGTTACAACCACTGTGTAGGAATGAGAAATTTTCTTCTGTACATTGACTAAAACTTTCTAACTGGGTTGGGCTATTGGAGTTTGGTCCCTTCATTATGTAGGATGAATTTTCTCAAAGGGTCTCATGCAGATAAGCTTCATGAGGGCCATCTATCCGAGCAGTGCACAAACTCAAGCTGTATATTCCTCTACTAGTAACATTAAATTTATTAATTTCTGCAAATGCTCCAGAGCAGGGGTTGGTAAACTTTTTTTGTAAAGGATCAGATCATAAAAACTTCAGGCTTTGAGAACCATGCAGCCTCTGTCACAAGGATTCAAGTCTGTCATTGTAGCTCAAAAGCTGACATATACAATAATAAACGAAGAGGTGTGGTTGTGTGCCAATAAAACTTTATTTAAAAATAAAGTTTGCTGACCCCTACTCCACAGCAAAAGCTTCAACTCTTCCTGCCACCAACAGATGGCGACAGTGGTTGTGCTTGGTTGTCACTTGATTTGTTAGGGCCTGTTTGCCGTGTTTGTGTTTAGAATAAGCATGTTTTACCAACGTTGCTATCATCATGACCAATAAGTGGAGGAGCAGTGAGTGAGTGCATTGAAAATGCTAGTTAGAAGAGACATATGGTTAAGATGGAAACCAAAGTGGAATCGTAATTTCAAAATTGAAAGTGGTGAGAAAATGGATGTTGTAAGTGATAATGGGATCCATTTTTTTATGTTGGCAGGATTGTTAAGGACCAAGAGTGAATCAGGCAACACGTAAAAAATGCTGCGCCCATGCCATTAACAATAATCAGCAAAATATGATGAGAAGGAATTGGCAAAAATCAGAAAAGGAGAAAAACTTCCGAGGACGTGGCTAGAGAGCAGCAGCATCAATGGAGCCTCATTAGCTCAGGAGAAGCCTAAGAGTCTGTTTGAGGACTTAAAAGCCATCGTGAATTTGCTACTGCTGTTGTGAGCCGTGAATGATTCCGTGGGCTCAGGGCCACTAACGTCTACACAGGTCAGAGTGATGTTGATGCTGCTGCTGCTAAGGAGTTCTCTTGTAGGGATCTTGAAGGAGGGGTTTGCCTGCCTCAACAGATTTTCAAAGTGGGAGAACCAGGGATATTTTGGAAAAAGAACACATATGAGATCAAAATAGAAGATTATGTGAAGCGCCAACTCCTCTTCTATTTGGTAGAAAATAAACCTAGGGATTACAAGCTTAACCTTTACTAGGTTCTTTGGACTTGCAAACAAGCAGACTTACGAAACAGCTGTTTGGAACGCAACTTATTGTTAACACGCATATGCACACATGCCCGCATGCATACATGCACATGCGCACACGCCTGGACACACCCCCATGAAGGAGGGTGGAGCAACGAAGGGCAGAGTCTGTTGCTTTGCAGAGCACAATCTTCAGGTTGGGGGAGGGATGGGGAGGCTCCCAGCTCAGCTACTGCTCCTTGCTCAGGGGAAGACAGGAGGATTAAGGAGACAGTTTGCAGATGAAAAGCAGCGATACAGTGGAAGGAACATGAGTGTTGCAGGCAGGCAGGCTTGGTTTGATGTCTGGATGTGTCCCTTGCTAATTGTGTGGCCCTGGGTACCGCTGTGAGAAGCCTCCAATTCCCTGAGGGAAATGCAGTCCTGGGAAAAAGTCGGGGATACCTCTGCTTTGGAATGCAGAGGGGCAATCTGGGAGGAGCCTTTATAGCATTGCCTAAAGGAGGGGAAATCAAGGTGTTCTAGTAACGTGTCAGATTCCAGGTTGAGATGGTAGATAAAGGATCAAGGGAAAAAAGTGAACAGAAAAAGCAAGTTAATAAATGGGCAAATCCAAAGAACTGGACGGTGGGAAAGGGGAGGGAGGGGGTTTAGGATGATTCCCATTGGAGGAGTAGGAAGCAGTGTGGGGATGGGATACCTTCCTTTGTGGGCCAGCATTGTGAAGTGGTGGTGATGACTTGGGGGTTGGAGGGCCTCCTGTTATCTCAGGCTCAACCAGCTGCGTTAGTTAAGGTTCTCTTGGCTGCAAGTAATAGAAACCAATTTGAAGGAGCGTAAGGAAAAATATATTAGATTTACTGGAAATATATTGGAATGTCTCACAGAATTCAAAGAAACAGCGAACAACCTAGTTGAGTTCATAGACTTCCTTCCCTCTGGAGCAAACCTTCTCTAACTTTATTCAGCATCAGAATCACCTGTGGACTTGCTGGGCCCAACCCCTGAGAAAGAATTTGCATTTCCTTCCCAGGTGATGCTGCCACTGGTTGGCCCAAGAGCACTGCTGTTAGCCTGACTGGGCTCTGAAATCCCAGCCCTGGCCCTCAGTTCACATTTTTGAGTGGAAGTTGGATTGGCCCACCTTGGTCACGTGTCCTCCTCTGGTTCAATCATTTATGGCCAGAAGGTGGAGCCACATAGTACAAACACGGCTGCTGAGGGCCACTGGTGTATCAAGGGACAGTTCAAAGATAAGGAGGGCTTGGTGGATGCGCTAGAAGGTCTGTGACTCCACTCCTCTCAACTGGTGCAGCCAGGCATCTGAGTGTTGACCTTTTGAGTTCATTCTGGAGCATTTGTCTTTATGTTTCTACTCTATCCCTTGGGATTTTCTCCACTAAGATTGGCCTTTAAGTGGGACATTCTCTTAAAACAAATAAGTCGAGCAATTACATTTTAAGGGTTTTACTGCTAATCCCTACCAGGAACTTGGAGGAGATAATTAATCTAACCAACTTTTGAGAAGTTGCACACATTCTGGAATTGTCTAAATCCCTTGTGGTGGTAGGGTATAGTCAATGACTCCTGGTGTCTTCTGAGTTGGTAGCTGGGCAGCTGGTAGCTGGGCTGGATCCTTGCTTTCTTCTGCCAGGAAGGCCTCTCTCCTTAGCAGTAGGCCAACCTTTGCTACTTGGCGGAGACACGGGGGCCCACTCCTCCCAGTGGGTCATTGCATCTTTAGGAACAGCCTAAGGTGATCCCACTGGGCATCTCCCCAGGAAGTAAAATCCAGGGAGAAAGCTGCGGATTACCTGGATCCCTGCCTCTTCTGCTTACTCATGTCATCTTTATTTATTTCTTGGAGGATAACAAGCCTTTTGGTAAAAAATAAAACTCCCTTCCTTGGACTAAACCCTTGTTGTGTTTGGAGCAGGAAGAAGAACATGGGACGTGTTGCCCTTCCCTGGGGAAGAATTACAAATGGAAAGCAGAGAGAAAGCAGACTTCTGCTGCCACTCGGTACAGTCTTTTCTGCCGAAGAAATAGATCCTCAGAGTGGCAGGGGCATACAAAACTTCAGCAAGGGGAGCCCATCCTAAGTGGAGAGGTTGTGAGAGACACAGAATCATCAGCTTAGGGCTGCAAAAGACCTTTACAGATTCCCGCCTTTCCTCTACAGCTTCCCCACCAGATTCTCTGCTTGAACCTTTCCAGTGACAGGGAGCACGCTACCTGTGAGGCCAGCATGCTCTTTCTTCAGGCAGTTCTGATGTTTAGAAAGATGTTCCATATACTGGCCTGTAATCTCTCTCCCTCCAGGCTGACGCTGATCAGTTCATCAGGGCCCTTTGCAGTTGGGTCACTGTGTCAGGCTGGAGCCCAAAGACACAGACCAGACCAGGGAAACTATGAGAATCAGCACCAAATCAGGACCACCCTAATTCAGAAAAAAAATTAGACTTTTCCTGAGACCCTTCACATAAAACGCAACACAGAGATTAAGTGTGAATGGTACTCAAATTCATAGGCAGTCTGATAAGGCCCCTTGTAATTAAGCAAGTGTTCATTAAGGAGTCCTGGAGATGGGCGAGAAGTAGGAGGAGACCCAGAAAGGGGTATTTTCCTAGTGGCCTGGGTCATGTGAATGGCCACCACTCTGCCAGCTCTTACTACGCCTCCCTCCCCTCGGTTCATATTGCATGCACTCGTTTTTGTTTTAATGGAGGAATGGGCATCTGACAGGTCAGTAGCTTTGGGAGGAAGAGGAGTGGCAGGCCACCAGTGAGTCAACCAGCTCAGCTGTGTCCACCTTGGTGAGCAATGGAGGACACAGACTGTGGCCAGACGACCCTTCATGTCATCGTGTCTGGGTTTGTTGACAATTTCCATCTAAGCCCTGGTTGCTTTGTCTCCTGCAGAAACCATGAGCTCCCTGGGGGTGGGTCTGCCCTTCCATGATGACAGGGAGCCACCGGCAGGGCTGGTCAGCAAGCCCGCACCTGCTCCTATGGAGCTGCAAGACACCTCCATGGAGCTGTCTTGGTTTTCCCAGGTGCTCAGTGTCTGGGAGGCTGAAGAAGACCGAGGTTACAGGGATCCCTTGACTTCTGGGCCTCTCCTGGTCATGTGGACACTCTGACCTGCCCTGTCCTGGCCCATTCTCAGGGAACTCACAGCTGGGCTGCCACAAGACCCATTTTACACGCTTGGAAGCTTCTAAGGGGGTGCACTGGGGCTGACTCCTGGCTTCAATTGTAAGGTGTGGGGATGGAGTCTGTCCCATTTGGCTGGCGTTGGGGCTGGCTCCCCTCATGTGTAAACATACTGTTGGCCAGCTGGACTAAGGGGCCAGGGTTTTACCAGGTGTTGCTCCTGGGGAGTCCGACCCCCAGACCCTTCTTAACTCTCTCATTTTCCTTCAACAGACCTTTTGTGATTTGACATCTCTTCATTCGGTTAGTTGTGGGACCAGGATTTTAATTCACCTCCTCAGACTTCAAATCCTAAACTCCTTTCATTCAGGTTAATCAACTCCAATGGGATTTCACTGGCAGAAATTGGGGTCTCCACAGTTAATGGATTACTCAATATTTAAGGAACTCCAATAATGCAAACACTGATAATATGCTAGTTGTCATAATAGTAGTGGCAGCAGTAGACCTTTAGCAATGCTTTACATTTCAGAACACTTTTTCCAGGCAGCGCAAGGAACTGGAATGCAGGAATGATTCTGGCAAAGCCCTGTCTTTTAGGATCCACAGTCTAGTGAGGGGGCCAGATCCAGACATGGGTCCCCTGAGACTGGGTTAAAGGTCAAAGGAAAGGCAGTGAGCCTCCTGTGTAAGTCCTGAGGACTTGCTGAGGGAAGCGGGCTTTCAGGGAAGCCTTAAAGAATAGCCAGGATGCAGGCAGTTGGAAAGAAAGAAATGGGGCATTAAGATGAAGAAATTTAAGAGATAAGGCTTAGAAATGGGACTGCATCATCCCCAAGGTGAAAATCCTTCAATGGTGCCCATCATCTTTCAAGAAAAAGTCCAGGTATCACATGGCATCCGAGACCCTTCACAATCTCGCTCCTTCTTTCCTCTCTTGTAGAATCATCTTTCGCCATTCACTGGGCTGTACTTTCTGCTCCAACATTCTGAGTGACTTGTTCCTTGTACGTATTTCGGCCTTTCATGCCTTTGTTCCTTTGCTCATCCTGTTCCTTCCCTTTGGAACTGCTTTACCCTCCTTCATCCTCTCCTTCTCTCGCCTTCCCTGTCCGCTCCCCCCACCCCAGCCTTCCCTCCTCTGAGAAGCTTTCCCTGAGACTATCTGTCCTTCCAAAAACGGCTTCTCTGGGCTCCAGCAGCACCAAGGACCATGTGACCAGAGCCCTCAGTGGCGGTGGATGGAAATTTTCTGTCTGCATAGCTGTCTCCCCCAGTCAGGGCAGGGGAGTCCTGCTTTACACCCCTCTGTGCCGCAGATGGAGAAGGCAGCATTATCTGCTTTGTGAGCTGAACTGCAGCCCACCTTGCTGCTACGTCCAGCGCCTTGAGTCACTGTTGGTTCCTTCAGCATTGGTGCCTCCTTGGCCCGGAGCAGACCCTGCAGGCTTAGCCTCTGCGTGAGGTCCTCTCTAAAGTGTGAAGCATTGCTGGCCACCTGGTCCATCTCAGCAGGCCGAATAAGCTCCAGGCCACCTCACTCTTCAGGACATGTAATGTGGACTGCTGGCCACCCTTCAGGTGCCTGCTTTATAGCCACTTTGTCTCCCAGCGTTGGTGTGACTTCCCACAATAGAGTCAGACTGTGGGTACCTGGGGAGGGGTGAAAATTTGGCACCCCTTCAGATCAACATTCTTTACGTGTCCACTCGTTATTTATCGGGAGGGGGGTCAGGGCAGGGGGAGGAGTGGTCCTGCTCCTTCCTCTCCCATCCTGAGCAGTGTAGCTCTCCCCAAACTTGTATACCCCACTGGCACCACACCAGAGCTACAGTTAACAGACCCAGGCTCCTTAGAAGGCAGTAAGGCCCTTGTTATTTCTTAAGCATACGCCTTGAGGCTCCACCCCACAATTGGTGTATCAGAGTCTTCTCTAAGCCCAGAGCATATTCTCCCCGAGAGGAGTTTTGAGAATAGGATTTTCTCCATATCATTGCGTATCTCTAATGCATTGGGCTGGATTTGATTAGCCCACTTCTTTTTCATTTACTCTTCTCTACTCTTTCCTTGGATGCTGACATTCACGGAGTCTTTGTGTTTGTTTTGGCCCGAGCTCTGTTTTCTAGGGAATGCAGAATACCCATTGTTAAAAAATCACTGTATCCTTAGTGTCTGGCCTGCTGCCAGGAAATAGGAGATGCTCAGCTTATTCTTGTGACTACGAGCCAGCTTTGGTATGGGTGTTGGGGGTCAAACCAACAGTCCAAGACTCATTCTGGAGGCTGGAAGGCTATGGAGAGAAAGGAAGCGGCAGGTGCTCTCCGGGAGGGAAG
Source organism: Equus asinus (assembly GCF_041296235.1). Taxonomy (NCBI): domain Eukaryota; kingdom Metazoa; phylum Chordata; class Mammalia; order Perissodactyla; family Equidae; genus Equus; species Equus asinus. Next base: position 87,720,103 of record NC_091794.1, read on the forward strand.
CGGGGAGTGGAGCTCAGAAGCCCTGTAGACGGCACATTTCAAAAGGGACTGGTCACCAGGAGACCTGCTTCTAATTTGCAGTGTCTGCAGACCAAGCCTGTAAGGGGGAGTGGTTCATTTATGAAGTCCCTTCTTGCCCCCTTCTCCTTAGTCTGGAGAAACCTTCCCAGAACCTGTTCACCTGAGACAGCCACTCAGCTTCACAGACCTCCGCTCTCAGCGAGGGATGTCTCCCAGGTGTTGTCATGGCAATGCTGGAGTCAGGAGTCGCTTGCCACAACTCTGCTTTGGCTGTAAAAGGTAAATTCCTCCTTCCTTTTTTCTGAAGTGTCGGGGAAACCTTTCCTGCCCAGGTGAGGGTGGGGGAAGCATCTTTACTGGTGCGGGTGAGTGGACATGCGCCATTTCTGAGTCAGCCTGCATGGGCTCCCAGGGAAAGACGTGCTCAGAATGCATCATCCATAGGGTCAGGAAGCTGGGGGTCCAAACTGGGACAAACTGGGGGTCCAACCAACCAAACATGTCCTGGTCCAACCGGGGACAGTTCGAATGGTCAGCGCCTTCAGCCAAGTCCATCTCCGATACTCGGGTGACTTAGGAACTCACAGGATCAGCTCGTCTATTCCAAGCCAGTGAGAGTTGGCTTGGGGGTCCGCTGGGAGCGCCTCGTTAACAGCCACAACATTTGCTAACGCTTGTGCAGTCCTTAGCAGGTACTAGGCCTCGTTCCAGGGAACAAGGTAAGGAGTTTGGATTTACTGCAGCTGTGCATGTAAAGTGCTTAGCGCAGCATCTGGCACGTAGAAACGCTCAAAAATGGAGCTGCTGTGGTTAAAATCAGACTCCTTGGACGCTAATGCTCCTCCTGCCTCCTCTAGTTGGTCCCCTTGACTGCTGATGCCATCCCAGGGTGGCTGGAGGTCACCTCGCACCCTTGGATTTAGGACATAATTGTCAATCTGTAGATCAAGGTGGAAGTGGCAGTCCCTTATTACTACTTCTCCGGAGCCCTGTCCAGGCCCCCGCCACCTTCTTTGTCTTCTGTGGGAGCTCTGCGGAATTCCTATGGCGTCAATGTCCACAGACCCTCTGGGCTGGGCCCCTGTTCCAGCGTCCAGTTTTCTTAGGATCCAACTCAGAGAAATCTCCAGGTTGTATTTGTGTCTTGTTGTCAGGCTCAGCGCAATGGCATTGACAGTTGAAGTAAGCAATTGGCCAATTTCCTTTAGGAACATTTGAAATAAAAAGCAGTTGGTCTGAGTGGAGGAAATTGTGAGATCCCCAAACGGAATTGCTTAAATTTATTGCTGGAGGGTTTTTACGTATTGAGCCAAATGCATATCTTTTTGCATTCAGTCTTGAGTTTTCAGCAGTGCCGCACTGCACCAGAGATGGAGAGGTCTGGGTTGGCTCCAAAGTTGGCAGGAGTGAAAACCTCCATTTCATCATCAGCTCTCCTATGAGCAGCCTTAGATCTGCCCCGTGATGGTGGGAAAGATTTGACTGCTGGGATGGGAAACAATCCAGCCTTTTTCATTGGAAAGCAAAGAGTGGTACCTGCATCTCCAGAAAGCATGTTGACCAAGACTTAGCATCCATAGCATCAGCCATGACCCTCAGCTGCTGGACCATCCAAAGGCTGTGGATGTGACCTTCAGGGGGTGCTTCTAGTTCTTGATTGATGAGCTCAGGAGGCAGGAAATGTGGGGGCTTCCAGGCAAGAGAACTTTCACCAGTTTTTTCCTGGTTGGGACAGAAGTATTTTTGATCTCAAGTTCTGGAAGACACTAGGAACTTTTATAAATCAGCATCAGAATACGACGTGAATTATCTGCAGAATAGCAGGGGGGTTTAGTCCAACGAGCTCGGCCAGACTGTAATCGGACCTGACGCCTAGTCTGACTTGGCACTGACTCACTGCATGATCATGGGCAGGTCACTTTTCTTCTCTGGACCTCGGTTTTCCTGTCTGTAAAATGAGGTGGTTAGACAAAATGATCCGAGGTACCGCCCGGCTCCAGCATGCTGTGATCTGTTCCTCCTTGTTGATCACACACCAAAAGCTTCCCCCCTTCGTCTCTTTCTCTCTGCAAATATGACTTCTGTATTTTGTACGCACTGAAGAGCCCTTGTCGCAATGTTGACCTCAGAGCATTTAGATACACTGAGAGGATGCATCCTGGTGTAGTGGAAAGAGTATGGATCCAGGAGTCAGACAGATCTGGGTTCAGGTCCTGGCTCTGCCCCTCGCTCTCTGGCCTGGGACAAGTTACTTACCCTCTCTGACCCTCAGTCTCTTTATCCAAGCCTAAGAATAATGTTGTGAGAATGAAATTAGACAGTGTCATAAATTATCAAGGAATAGGCTGGGCAAACATAGGCGCTCGCCCAGCGTGAATTTCTTTCCTTTTCCTATACCCAGCCAGACCCGTGTAAACCGCATCAACCGTGTATGCCGCATCCGCAGCACTGCTGGATGGGGGAGGACCCCACCTTGATTTTATGTATGATTTGTAACTCTAAAGAGGAAGTGTTGTCTTTCATGTTATCCTCTAAGCAGCTGGAATGAAAGATTCTTGGACCAAATGACAGATGCGCTTGGAAGAGCTGCTTTGATAAATGGCTTGGGTTGGGGATTGGGTGAGACCTCTGGGATTATCCTTAAGTAAAATAGATTAGAGCTGAAATGCTTTCTAAAGAGGGTAGGTCCGATTAACTGCGGGACTTTTGTCTTGCTGAGCAAAGAAACTGAGTGGGGTGTGTGAGTCTGGGAAAAGAGCTGAATTACTCTGAACAACAGGGGAGAGGGATATTAATGGGCTATTAATGGGAGAGAGAAGAAAGAAAATATTAATGCGATATTAATGGGCTAGGAGAGAGAAGAAAGAGCCAAGTGGTGGTCCAAGAGAGAAGAGACTTTGGGGAAAAGATGGAAGCATATAAGAGGGACTTTAAGAAAGCAGTTGGGCTACTCATGTAAATACACATGCACAGAGATGCACCCTTGTATTGGAGACATTCCACTGAGACAGGTGCACCTTCATATACAGGCATGGAGTGAATCCATGGGCATGTGTGTGTGTGCGTGAGCACATGCTTTCTGGCACTGCAGACAACTGCTCTCTAAGCCTCAAGGACACGTAGACTGTAACAACCCTTCTGCCTTTGCCTCCCCCCATGCCATGAGACCTGGCTGGGGTCAGAATTGCTCTCTTTGCAGAGGTAGGCCTCAGAGCCCTGCATTGGCTTGCCAGGGTGAGCAAGATGGTGGGGAACACAGAGAAAGTGACATTTCTCACTCATGGGAATAGTAATGTATTTTTCTGGTTGCAAGAGTAATATGCTCGGTCGTCAGTATGCGCTGGGCTCTGTGCTAGGCACGGGGAATATAATCATGAGCAAGACAGGCATAGATTCGACCCTTCTACCCTCATGCAATCTATGTTCTTGTGGTGTAGACAGACATAAAACGTGCCTGGTACGTGTGATGGGTGTCATGAAAGGGGACACTTGGGATGCTCTGGGGGTGTATGATAAGGGGCTGAACCCATCCCTTGAGGACCTGAAAGAAACTCAGGGTGTTTGGAGCTGTAGACAAAGAGAAATGGAGCAACAGAAGGTGAGGCTGGATGTGAACACAGGCTGGATCACAAAGGGCTTGTCAAATATGGTCAAGGACTTGAACTTGATCCTGAGGGCCACAGGGAGCCATTGCAGAGTTTTTAGCTTGGGGGAGAGGTAGGCTTAGCTTTGCCTTCTAGAAAGACCACTTTGACTTCACTGTGCATGCCGAATCTTTCCCTGAGAGCCAGGGCCCTTTCAGAGCCCCTGTGATGAAGGGGCAAAGGCCTGCCCAGACCCGAGGTTGCAGGCCTGGGTTAGGACTGGCTGTCCAAAATGGGCTGGACCCTCCTGCCAGTCCCCTCAGCTCACTGTGCACAGGCTGAGTGACAACATGAAGTCCATCCTTTCAGGATATTTGATTTTAATGAACATTTACCGAGTGCCTAAAATTTGCCAGGCTGGATGATGTCATTTCACACCCACAGCAGCCTCATGAGGCACACCAAAAACGAGTCTTATCTTAGAGATAAGTGGAGAGAGGGAGAGGCAGAGGACTGACATCGTGGAGTCACTTCTTTATTCCAGGTATGAGTGAGGGGCTGCCCGTGCTTAATTCCATGTGACCATCTATGAGATAGGGACTGTTATCTTCATTTTAAGATAAGGGAGCTAACCTTGGAGGTGAAGCAGTTTATTCAAGAACAGCAAGTGCGTGGTGCAACTGGGATTTTTTTTTTCCAGTTATTGGGCTGCAAGTCAAGTTCATTCTGCTAGGTCATTTCCTGAACACTTGACAGAAAATCTTCTCTTGCCTAAGAGAGTCACCCCAGGTCCCGGCTGCTGCTTGGGGAAGACACAATGGAGCTAAGACAAGGGCAACGACAAAGGCACAGGGCACTCTCGTGCTGGCAGACAGGGAGGGTGAGCTCCTTGGGGATGGCACAGCCTCCCACAGCCTCCTGTAGCCCCACAGGAGATGGAATTCGGGGCTGCAGGAGGCGGGGGTCAAGAGCTCTGATGTCCACTGGCTCACACACTCAGTCATCACCTGTTAGCCCTCTTGGGGTCAGGTTGCTGGAAACCACAGATGGGCAGGGACAAATGGCAGAAGACAGCACAGCCTAGTGAAAGGGCATGAATTTTGGAGTCAGCGCTCTCTGCGTTTAGATCCAGGCTCTGCTCCTATGGGCTGTGGAACCTTTGTACCATACCAAGTCACCTTGTGTCGCCTTCACAGAACTGCTGTGTGGATTCATGAAATAACACAATGCGTTAGCCCAGTATCTGCATGTTCTAAATTCTCAGAAAATGTTACCAATTATGGGCAATGCTTCACATGTGAGCCACATCTGTAAGATGAGGATAATTATACCCTGTGCATAGAGTTCGGGGAGGGGGGGTGGGAATTAACGGACAAAGTGTACAGAGGATGTGCACGTAGTGGTGACCAACAGCCCAGGACATGTGGGGTGCTACCCCTGTGTTTGCTTCGGTTTCCCTTTTCCTGGATCTGTGTAAGAGCACTTGCCAGATGTTTTCACCAACTGCAAGCATTTGCTGAAAATTTTCAAGGCTGGTCCTTTGCTTTGTCGATCCTTTGGGGAGTAGCTGAGATCGTGTTTGCTGCTTCACACCCCGTCTCTGCCTTCACACTGGGCTCCTGGTAGAGCCATGCCATAATGAAATTATTCCTCTCCCCAGCTAGCAGTCCCCCCACCTTACTTCACTTTATCAATTACGCACTTCTTTTGAGCAGAGTTTCCCCTGGCCTGATCACAAAGGGTAATGAGGGGTGAGGCCTGCTCTGGCTGTAATTACAACTGCAGAGCCTTAGGCCAATTAGATTTTCAAGTCACTTGCGCAATGCTGAAGTTCTCAGAGCCTGGCTAGGAATGGGGAGGTGGGAGATAAAGGAGTAGCCTAATGCCTGGGCTTTCATACCCCACCCCATCCCCAAAGTTGGCAACAAGTCGATTAGAGTTCTGTAGTCTGTGCAGATGCTGTCAAGTCAGGGAGCTTCGTGGTTTGGAGATCAATTACCCTCTACTCAATTCAAGTCCCCTTTTCTTTGCCAGAAACTGACCTTGACCTTCACATCTCCCTTTATTTTCCATTCCATTTGCCTGCTTATTTTCACGGCACAGCTCCTCACGAGTCACTCATTCTCTGTGCTTCCTCTCCTGTCATCAGTGTCCCTCTCCTGGGCTCAATTGGATCAGTCTCCTGTCCCTGTCCCTCTACTGAAATAGCTTTGGTCAAGGTCACTGATGACCTGCATATTGCATGGTCAATCTCAGAAACCAGTGGTTCTCAGGAACCATTTTACACGACTTCTGAGAGCATTTGACACTGCTGACCACTCCCTCTCTCCTGAAATGCTTTCTTCACCTGGCATCTGGGTCATCAGTCTCTCTTGTTTTTCTTTCTACTTCATTGGCTTTGTCTTTTCAGTCCCTTCCAGATTCATCTTGTCCTCAGGACCTCAAAAACTTCTTCTTGTTTCTACTTCAGTTCAACCCCTAAGGTCTCATCCAGTTGGATGGCTTTAAATAGCATCTGGACACTGATGACTACAATTTACATCCTTAGCCCATCCTTATCCTTTGAACCCAGACTCACATGTTGGCCTCCCTACTTGACCTCTCCACGTGGATGTCTAACGAACACCTCAATTTTGACATGTCCCATGCCAAACTCTTGACTCTTTCCTTTCAAACTTACTCTTTCCTCTGGTTTCTCGGTCTCCTTTAACAGCAACTTTACTTTTCTATTTACACAGGCCAAATATCTTGAAGTTGTCCTTGGTTCCTTGCCTTCTCTCACACCCCACTTTCAATTAATCAATGAAATCTTGCCACTATTTTTAAAATATATCCTAAATTTTTCATTTCTCACCATCACCAAGTCTGCTCTTCTAATTTAAGCCATTTTTATCTCTTGCCTGGATGACTATTATAGCCTCCAATTGGACTCCCTGCCTCTATTCTTGCCCTTTCTCCCCCTTTCTATTTATCAAATGACTGTCAGTGTGGTCTTTTACAAGCAAAAATTAGATCATGTCACTTCTCTGCTCAAATTCTCCAGTGGCTGCCATCTCACTCAGAATAAAACACAGAGTTCCCATCATCAGCCACGAGCCTATTGTGGTCCCGCCCCTTTGCCTCTCTCACCTCCTAATCTGCATCCCTCCCTTCACTCAGTTGACTTTAAAGCCCCTCGACTCCTGTTTACTGAACACACCAACATACTCCTATTTGCAGTGGCTTTCCTTCCACCTGGAACACTCCAGATAGATGCAAGGTTCGTGTCCTCACATCTTTCAGGTCTCAGTTCAAATGCTAACTTATCAGAGAAGCTCCCTTGATCTCTTTATATAAAATGACCCTCTACCTTCCCTAATAATTCTTAAAAAATCTGTCTAGTTGGGCTTTTTTTTTGAGGGAGGAGTTTGTTTTTGTAATCTCGTTGTTGCTCATTTTTGTGATTCTCTAAGCATTTCATAGAAAGTTATTTTATATTCTGTATCTCAGTTCGGGTACCCTAAGTCTTTGTGTGTGTGTGTTGGGGGGCGTTAAATCTGTTCTTTGTTGATTCTGCTCTTACTCATGTTGCTTTCTGGGCTTGTATGTTTGGTGTTCTTTGAATGTGAGTTTATATGTGGTTGATCTTAATCTGTGGGAAATCTGGGCCAATAAATTGAGGGTGCTTTCCTCCAGAGAAGACTTATATTTGCTTGTGCTAGGCAACAGAGGGTACCATTGACCAGAAGTCTTTCTGAGCCCCTTTTAGGATTTTTGGCTAATTCTGAGTCTCAGGGTCAGCTCTCCTACTGTGCCGCTGGCTCGAGGCTCAGGCCTGAGATTGCGTCTCTTACTGCACCCCCACGCCTCACTATTGTCTATCGTTCACAGTCTTTTCCTTCCAGCCCCTTAGAGATCGATTCCATCTCATGAGAGTTCAATAACGGACAAACCATGTGTTGTGCAGTATGTAATTGTTTTTGAGTAGAAGAGCCTGTCAGAGTGTCCCATTCCAGAAGTGGAATAAAGTGGGATTTGGTGGATTAATTCACTCAAAACAATCTTCACTGAGTATCTGTGGTGTTTCAGGCACTCTCCTGGGCTCTGGGCCTAGCCTAGAAAACAAAGTTTCCTAAACTAGGGTACAAATTAAAAAATCGAAACCTTCAGACAGCGTGAAGAGTAACAAAAGCGAAGAAGAGGGGTGAAGGGTGGAGTGGAGGACGGACTGCGTCACTGGCAGGATGGTCAGGGAAGGGCTTTCTGTAGGTAACATTGGGATGAAGGCCTGTGAGAGGAGAAGCCACCCACGTGAACATCTGTGGGACGAGCATCCCAAGTAGAGGAGACAGTGGGTGCAAAGGCCCTGAGGTGGGAAAAGCTTGGTATGCTTAAGGAACAGCAAGAAGGCCAGCGTAGCAGAAACAAAGTGAGTGGTAGGGAGATTTGTAGAAGAAAGGTTAGAGGGAATAGGCAGGCGAGGTCAGGTTGGCCCTTTTTCGGCCGGTGTTTGGAATTTGGAAATTACTCTAAGTGTAATGAGAAACCATGGTGGGTTTTAAGCAGGGGAGTGACCTCATCTGATAAACATTTTAAAAGGCCACCCTTGCCGCCATGTGGAGAATATTCTGGAAGGGGCAGGAGTGGAAGAAGGGAGACCAGTGGAGAAGCTACCGAGGGAGTCTGGCAAGAGGTGACAGGGACCTGGCCGGGGTGGTGGAGGTGGAGATGGATGGCTGGGCTGGCATTGGGGTGCATTTGGGATGGGGGCTTTGGGGTTTTGGTAGAGCTGCCAGGACTTGCTGCTGGGTTAGGAGTCGGGGTGAACGTGGGTTTTGTTTTGAGTATTTGGGTAAATGTGGGTGCCATGGACTGAGATGCTTTTTGTGGAATGTAGACTTTCACTCGATTTGAAGTTGTCAAGTTGCTGGAAAGGCAAAGGGGTGGACAGTGAGGTCAGCCTGGCTGAGATGGAGCAGAGAGGATGACCCTGAGCCAGGGCCAGAGTCCTACTGGGAGGTGCAGGTATGACTTCGAGGTCAGGTGTGGCAGGGGTGTGGAGGGGGCGGAGTGGCTGAGCCCCCAGGAGGGCATTCCTGTAAGAGATGGTGACTGAAGTGAGGAGGGTGGAGAGCTCATCTCGCGTTGCCCACTCCTCTACCCTGAGCCCAGGGGGCTTACGAGAATGGGGCCTGGAACAGAGCTGGTCTCAGTTCTCCCAGGAAGTGGAGGGGCCACCTAGGAAGGGGAGAGGATGAGCGAGCGAGGTGCGTGGGATGGGGGTCAGTCCAGGCCATCAGTTAGGTCGGGGGCAGTGGTGCATTTTGCCATCTGGAGTAGATCGATCTTTAAAGTCTGCCTCCTCTGTTGAATAAACTATTTTCAGTCCTACTTATAAAATGGAACCAGTAATAATAAAGGCCAGAAAGGAAACTCCGTAAAAATTCTCTTGTATTGGGGCCGGCCCCATGGCCAAGTGGTTGAGTTCATGCTCTCTGCTTAGGCGGCCCAGGGTTTCGCCGGTTTGGATCCTGGGCACAGACATGGTACCGCTTGTTAGGCCATGTTGAGGTGGCTTCCCACATGCCACAACTGGAAGGACCCACAACTAAGATACACAACTATGTACTGAGGGGATCTGGGGAGAAAAAGCAGAAAAAAAAAAAAAAGAAGATTGGCAACATTTATTAGCTCAGGTGCCAATCTTTAAAAAAATTATCTTGTATTGAACTTCATATACACATCAAACCAGGGAAAAAGTAAAGATAAATAAAATATTCCAGTACAAAAGTTTAAAAAAATGGATTAATACTTCTAAATTATGGTAATATATGTTTTGAAAAAAGGGAAAACTTATACCTACGCATTGGTCTGTTGCAATAACAAATGAACATTACAGTTTCTCTTTTCTTGATTCACTCTTGAGTTTCAAAACAGGCAACCATTAAAAACGAATTCATTTCAATGTTAAAGATATTATCCAAATTCAGTAAAGTAGTTCATGTGAGAGCTAGAATTTGCACTTTCCAAACAAAAGATAGTACACTTTGCAGTTTGCATTCTGTTTCACTGCTTTAAAAATTTATACACAAATAAAAATTCCACGTGGTCACATAGAAAGACAGAATGGAAGTAACTCAGGTTCAGTTTCTTTGTTTTTCAAAGACTATCTTTACCATCACTTCATTACACACTATTATTATTTACGTAGAAGCTTCTGTTTAAACACAGGAATATGTAGTGTCACAGGAATTGGAGACATACAGTGCGCCTGAAGCGAGCTTGAATGATTCTGAGCTTTGGAACACTCTGGAAACAGAGCTGAAGCCCCTCATGTGAGGGTCAACTGTATGACCGAAAGGGTCTGGATTAACGTCCGTGAAGAGTACGATGTTCGTTAAAGGATAAGTAATAAAAAAGGGCTAATTTGAATATACGTTATGTATATTAAATATTTATATTAGAACTCAGTGGTAGAAACAGCAATTGTTAGCATTTTGCCAGCAAAAGAATTTTTTGGGGGAGAGTGTTTTATCCCTGGATGTTTAGAAGTGCCAGGACCTGGTGATAATATAAAGAGGTGGACTTTTAGTTGGCTTTATTACTTGATTATTACTTTTAGTTGATTTTCAGCATCTGTGCCCACAGCCCAGGCCTGCCCTGCCCGCGCCGGGGTGGACCTCCCCACGCCGGCAGGTCAGCAAGCCCGGAGCCTGTGTGGGTGGGAGGGGCAAGGTTTGAACTTTTCAGAGAGGGCAAGTGATGGGGTCCTCCTGGCTGTTTGGGAAGAGAGGTCTCCTAGAAGCCCTACTGGGAGCCTGGGGTAGGAGACACCTCCATCCTGCATCTCCCGTGGCCTCTACAAACAGATGAGGGGGTCCCAATGTCAGGGACAGCCATCATTGGTCCTCCTGCTGAAGCCAGGAATCCCTCTGTCCTTCCTCCCTGTCTCATTGCTTTTCTCAGCCCTTTTGTCTGTCCTTCCCTCTATTTCTCTCCCTCCCTCTCTGTCTCTGTCTGTCTCTCTGTTTTCCATCTCTCCCTCTCTGTGTCTCAGGGTCCCCTCCTACCCCTGCCTCTGTATCTCTCTCCACTTTGCTGTCTCTCCTTGTCTCTGTCTCACTAGTTCTCAGCCTCTCTGGTCTATCTTTCCTGTTTCTCTGTGTGTCTCGGCCTTGCTCTGCATGGCACTGGTCTCTTAGTTTCTCTATTGGGGAACTAAGGGAGTGAGGGGAACAGAGCGGGCACAGTTTAAGCTGCGCATGCCCACCTATCGTGGGGACATCCTCTTCCTCTTAGAAATGCCCCATCCCTTGGGGCCGCCCTGGAAACGACAGCCCTTTCTCTAATCCCAGAGCTGGCCGTGGGCCTGGAGCTAGCTCACCAGGGGGTCCTGGTGACTTGCAGAAGCTGTGGACAGGCAGGGGAGGGACGTGGGGTGGACACGGGCAGGAGAGGGGCAGGGTGCCATCGCAGAGTAGGAGCTCAGTTGGAGTCTCTGAGAGATTTCTTCGCTGGCCCTATCTTTGAGGGACCCGAGGCCCCTCCTTCTGACTTGGCCTGGGGAGGGCAGGAGCACTCACATCACAGGGGTGACCCCCTCCCCTACAATGGCTTCCCCAGTAGGGCTCCTACCCCAGCCAAGATGGCACCCCGGGGACTGAGGAAGCCGACCCAGCCTCCTCCCTACCCTCTTCTCCACTCCGTCCTCCTGGCCCACAAGCCCTGTCCAGATAACATGGGGATTGTCTGCTACCCCCCTCTCCCCAGACCGCACCCCACTCCCTCACTCCCCTGTCTGCCCTGTGCACTTCCCTGTGCTGCCTTCTCCAGCTTCCCAGCCAGCTGCCCCTCGGCTTTTACTTGAGGGCCTTTCACTGAGACAGAAAAAGACTCAGACCCCAGGGAGAGGGAGTGGAAACCATAGGCATAGAGTGTCCTGGTCCCTGGGTGACTGAGAAAGATGCACTCCTTATATAGATGAGGAAACTGAGGCACAAAATGGCCCCCCAATAGGTGATCTAGAGTCCATTCAGTCCAGCTACATTCTTCCCACTCCTTCCACTGTCTCCTTGATGCTCCTCAAACACCCAGAACTCCTCTGCCTCAGGACTTTTGCACTGGCTGTTCCCTCTGCCTGGAATGCTCTTCCCCTACATATCTGAGTGACTTGCTCTCTTACTCCTTCAAGTCTTTGCTGAAATGTCCTTCTAATGAAGTCTTCCCTGACCATCTTATTCTTTCAAAACTTCCTGCTTAATTCGCTTTTCCTGCTTCATTTCTCTGCATAGCATTTATCACCTAACATACTACAGAGTTAGTTATTACTATTTTTTTGTTGTCTGTCTTTCTCACTAGAGCGTAAGCCCCCATGGGACAGAGCATTCTGTCCATCTTGTGGAAGGCTGTATTCCCAACTCCTAGAACAGAGCCTACACCTGGGAGGCACTTGATCAACGTTTGTTGAATGAATCTAGAGCGCCTGGCCCAGGGTCCTGTGCAGAGTGGGTGCTGCAATTGTAGGGGCCAGCATTTATTGAGTGACTGCAGTTTCCCCAACTTAGCAGGGCATCTGGTGCCTCTGAGCTCATGCTCTCTTGTGCCCCTGACTGCAATGCCCTTTTCCTGACACCAGGAGACTCTGCCTAACCTTGAAGGCTCAGCCCGTGTTTTCCTCGAAGCCTCTCCTCTTTTCCAGTCAGATTTGATCCTTCCCTCTGCCTGCTCCCCTTTCACTCTCCATCAAACACCGGTTACTCTTGAAAGATCCTGTGCTTCTGAGCTCACCTGGGGTTTGCATCATTGCTTCTCTTTTTCTTAGCTTTTGACAAGTGACTTAACCCCTCTGGGCCTCAGTTTCTTTATCTGTAAAATGGGGGTGATGCAGTGTAATGTAATGTAATATAATGCAATGAAATGGGATGCAATGCAATGGAATATAATGTAATGTAATGTAATGCAACATACACTTCTGAGAGAGCAGTTCTGAGCAATAGTAGCTTCTGTGAAATGGACCTGGCCCTGCAGGCTTGGTCTGGCCGGTCAACCTGGTGGAGGTGGCAGGTTCTCAGTGGCAGCAGCTCCAGCCCAGGTTCCTAAGGGTGATGGTGGCTGTCCCTGCCTCCTGCAAATGAAGTGACAGAGATGCGGCACCGTTCGGTGGGCGCTCGGGCTCTGTGAAGAGGACCCTGCTGTGGGCAGTGTAGGCATCGACTGGGCCTGCTTGGCCAAAGCACCTGCCCTGGGAGACCTGGTGCTCATGGGGGCATGGCCAGGGCATGACCATGACTGCCCACCCTGCCCTTGTCCCTGCCACTTCCATGTGCTGCCTGTATTGCCGTGTGTCCTGTGAAACCCTCAGTGAAGACAGCGTCACCCCATTGTCCGTACCTGCAGGTGAGCCCTGAACACCCACTTACCTGCCTTCTTGGGAATGCTGGGCCTTTGGTGGGAGAGTGACAACTGTGGGAGGCACAGAACCTCTCTGAGCTGGCCAGGAGGGCTCCCCAGCCTTTGCAGAGGCCTCTTTTACGGTTCGTGTGAGACTGGACTTGCCAACCTTGAGCACTCCTTCCAATTCTGAGACCCTACATACAGTTCTTGGAATATTTACCCTCTACCTCCAGCCCAAGGTTCTTTCCTCAATGTTTTATTGTTGCTCTTCACATTTGAAAACCAGAAAGCAAAATGCTCAGGTCTGGTGCACCCAGAGGCAAATTCCTCCTCCTCTAGTGGCTCTCTGAGCCCGGGAGGGAATTCCTGGTCAGCCATGGACAGCCGGCTTCTTAGAACATTGATAAATCAAAGGCGGTTTGGGTAGAAGAGAAAAATAGACTCCGCTGTGTGTTCAACCAATTAGAATGCCCAGCAGTCCTTCTCAACTGAGCATCTTCTCTAATGATCTTGTGCCTGTGCAACCAACAAGTGCATTTGTTGGGACATTATTTTCTTTGATTCATTCAATATGATGCATTGAGTGCCTCCTCTACCCAGGTGCTAGGCCGGGTACTGAGGAAACAGTGTGCTCAAGACTTGACAGAATCCGCTCATTTGACACTTGGTGTCTAAGAAGAGACGGGTCCTTTTGCCAGTAGGAGTTGCAGTCAGCTGCCCTCCTGGAGGGGGATGAGGAGAGACCTTTATTTCAATCAAGGAGTGCAAAGCGTCAATGAGTGCGAGAATCAGAAGCCCACTCAGGCTAGCTCGGCCACAAGAAGTTTCTTTTGAGGTGACTCATAGACTCCCGTGTGGGATGCTCGGCCAGGTCTCGTGGGTCCTGGGAAGTCATCAGGCAGCTACTCTGCCCCTTTGACTCTCTCTACAGTCATGTGATCCTGCTTCTGCAAGGGCCATCATAACTGCCCCCAAAGTTGTGGCCTCAAGTCATTAAATCTTTGAAGCTTTCCAGCTTGGCTTTCTATATTGTCAAGGGTCCAGCAGGACACAGATGGCCTGATGGAAAAGAGTAGTCAAAGAGTTTAAGGAAGGGATTATTTACCAGTGCAGGGTGCAAGGAAACCAACAAGGGATGCTGAAGTGCCCTGGGGCTGGCGATGTGGGAAACCATTTCCTCCAGTAGATCAGAAGGGGCAAAGGGAGGGAATGGAGTTTCTGAACCAGCAAGGGCTGTGGCAATGGGAGAGGAGGTGCCTGAGGAGAGTCCTGGCCTTAGGTGGAGGAATTTAGCCGCTGCCAAACCATAGCCTAGAGGAGGGGAAACTGTAGGAATGAATTCTCCTTCCCTTCTCTCCTTCTGCTCTTCGATCTCCTGTGGGTGCCTCATGTTGGGCAAATTGGACTAGAATCCAGGAGGTCAAGGAGGCCAGTTGGTGCAATGCACAGATAGAGGTCAGCTTTGCAGGACACAGAACAGGGCAGAGAGAATGGAGAGTGGACCTGGAGGGGCATATGGAGAGTATCCATGGCTAACTTGTGTGATCTCTCCATCTCACTTTAAAATGCCCTAGAGAGAGAATCAAATTGGACCAGCTCAGACTGAGGCAACAGTAGAAGAAACTTCTGAGAGATAAGCGTCATCATCCTCATTTTCAAGATGAGCAAATCGAGGTTGATAGAGGGGAAGATGCGTGCTCAAGGTAGCACAATGAGTGGAGGGCCACTGTGCCATAGATGACCAAGAACCATGAGCTCAAGTGAGCTGCCTTCCCTGGATATTCTCTCAGAGATATTCCTAGCCTGGGCTTGGGGATGACCTTGCTGGGTCTCTCACCCCTAGCTGTTTCTGATAGATGACACATTCAGGCGTTCTCTTTTAAAGAGATGAGCTTAAAGACAAGCTTACAGATCATAAAGAGTTAGGTATGGATGCACGTGTGCCCTTCAAAGTATGTTCCATCCCAAGAGAACACTATTCCTGACATTCTGCTGGACCCACTGTGCACTGTCTGGTCCAGCATCCTTGACTCCCACAATGCTCCTCTTTATCTGCAATCTGACTCCAGTATTCATCTTTGCTAGGGTTGCCTAGTGGGTTTTCGGGCAATGTGGAGTCCCCACATCACCGTCACTGTACCTTCTCGTGGGTCAGAGCCTGACTTCACAGGGCCCTGGCTCTTTATGGAGGCCTGGGCCAAGCTTTTGACTTTGCTGTGCCTGGATTAACACTGACACCATGAAGGGACCCACCTCCCCCTAGGGAGGTCGAAGGAGCCCCAAGAAGCCCCAGAGGAGAACTGCACTCCTGCCATCTGAGAAACCCGTAAGTGCCTCCCTTTCTGGGAATCTTCAGAGAAAGGGGTTCCTTGTGGTTGTATCTTAAACCCTCCTGGCTAGGAAGCTCTGCTAGGGTGTCTTACCCAACTCCATCTCAGTGTAATTGAAGTTTGTTTCATTTAGCGAGAACAGAATAGTCATGAGAGATATGCTCAGAGGCCAGCACAGATTCCATGGCAAAGAGCAAGGGACAATGAGAAGAAGCTTTCCCAGCTGGTGTGGCAGCCACTCTAGGTCAGCATCTGTGTGGGCTGGGGTGCCAGCTGTGTGGACCACATTACCTGCCAGCTGTGAGGATTGAAGTGCCAGCCAGCTGTATGGACCTGAGTGCCAGCTGCATGCCCTGGGGTACCCTCCAGGTGTGGGGGCTGGGTTCCAGCCGTGTGGACTGCATTACCAGCCAGCTGTGTAAACTAGGTTCTAGCTCTGTGGGCTGGGATGCCAGCTAGCTGTGTGGACCTGAGTGCCAGGCTGTGTAGACGGGAGGTGCCAGCTGTGAAAATAGCGGTGTCAGCATGGGCCAAGTTGAGCCTGGACCCCATCTCAGCTGCTCGCCTACTGTGCGTGCTTCTGTTTCTGGCGCTGATGTTCTCCTCATGCAATTTCAATAAATCAATGTCACTGAATCAAATTGTCTTTACCCAGCGACTTTTGTTGCAGAATTGAAGATGTGTTTCTCTGATGCGAAGAAAAGAAAATGTCCTTAAGAATAATAAAACCATCATTAGGAACGGGCCAGATCTTTCAGAATCATATTTTCAAGGGAAAGAATGACCATTTATGTTAAGATGATTATTTGTTCATATTTGTTGAAGGCCTACTATGTGCCAGACATTGTATAAATAATCATACTTAAATTAGGTGTCCAGGGGTCAAGATAACGTAGCTGGAGTTGTTTGTGCATTGGTTACGTTCTATGAGGACTCTGTGGCTGAGCCAGAAGGTTCTCACCTTCATCCTTTCTTCTCATGGGAAGAAATCTTCACTCCCAATCTGCGGGGGCCCAGCCTCCAGAGCTGCATCATTCAGGAGCAGCCATAAAGGACCACAGTAGGTGCCGTGACTGCAGACCAGAGCCATGGGGTCCTTGGAGGTGCTGGCTGTGAGAGGTGCGGCTCACAGCTGAGGAGACCGGAGCTGTTCTGCACAGGGGGGTGATTCTCTGACTCATCTAGTCAGCCAGCTGGATTATTGCCACACTTTTTCTGTATTTTTCCTGCCCCTTTTCAGCTACATCCTAGAATTCTACCATGTTGCCTCGGGGGAAGTACATTTGATGGTTGTTTTAAAAAAATAATCAACAGTACAACCAGAAGGAACTACAACTAGAATATACAACTGTGTACTGGGGGGCTTTGGGGAGAAGAATTAAAAAAAATCAACCAGGGGGACCTGTTCATATTACTTTTCAAAAATCCAATGGAAAGACATATATATATGTGTGTATACATACACACACATATAACCTGCATTCATAGACACACATGAACACACATATGCAGTTGATTCTTATTATATATAGTAGTTGTGTTCTACAAAGTTGCCACAAACACCGAATTGGTGATACTGAATCATTGCTTCTAGGGGAAATACAGGGTTGGGTTCCTGTGAGCCTCAGGTGTCCACATTCCTGTCAACCGATTGATACATAACCTTGCTTTATGTACGTTTCTCTTTACAGATGCCTTTTCTAGTGTGTGTTGTTGATTCACTGACATTGAACTCACAGCCCACAGCACTATAACTCACCCTTGAATGAAGCTCGTCCCACACCTGTATTTTCTCCCTGAGGCGCATCACAGCCTTCCTGCGCTTAGAATACCAGACAGCGCTTCAGCGCTACGCTGTTTAAAACAGCAAAATCACCCACAAAAAGCAAAAGATGCAAAAAAAAAAAAGAGTCACACTAAATAGACTCCGAAAAGGACGCTTGTTTACAGTATGAGAGCTGAAGCAAGAAGGCAGAGTGTCGCCTTGTTCAGCCCCAACTGGGAATGTGCACATGAAGTAACAAATTTGTGCCACTCTGGGTTTACCCACCAATGTCTGTGAACGCATCGTG
Source organism: Equus asinus (assembly GCF_041296235.1). NCBI lineage: Eukaryota > Metazoa > Chordata > Mammalia > Perissodactyla > Equidae > Equus > Equus asinus. The sequence goes on from NC_091794.1 coordinate 87,737,482, forward strand.
AGTATTGATTCTGGCGTTACGAATAAATCTTATCACGCAGGCGGATTCACAAACCTGGAATCTGTGAATGATGAGGATTGACTGTGTAAATACTTGCTTGTTTATCTGTGCGCACACACATGCGCGCACACACACGAATGATACGTTACTCTGAGGCTGGGGACTCAATCTTCAGGTGGACAGCACTAATTAGAAATGACCTGGTGCTTCAGAACAGACACCTGGGAAGATGAGTTCCTCTGAGGTTGTCTCTATAAGGAGTTTCTTGAAGCATCTGTAAGTGACCCAGGGTGGAGAGGTGCACATTGAAATTTCTAAATCTGCAGTTCTATTGTTAGCAGATGAGTCATCAAGTTGTTAGGCTAGACTCTGGGAAGACCTTACGACTCTTCTCAAGTGGATAGAAAAGTCACTTGAAATAGAATCCAGTGTGAATGGAACACAAATATAAATGAATAGTTATAAAACAACAGGTTCCAGGTCTTGGGATGGCCCTGGGGGTGGGAAGTCAGTGTAGACCCTTCAACAGCTCTGGTGCCATATTCTGTAAAGATCAGCGTGGCTGGTCTCAGTCTGAGCAACACCCCGTCACCCAGATCCACCATGTTGGACACCTGAGAGGCACCCTAAATGACCGTTCCTTTCAAGATTTGTGATTCTACATCCTTTATATCTCTTTAAAAATTTTCTTTTTATTGCAGTAACATTGGTTTATAACATATAAATTTCAAGTATGCATCGTAGTATCTTTCGAATTCTGTGTAGATTACACCATGTTCACCACGCAAAGACTAATTACAATCCATCATCACACACATGTGCCTAATCACCCCTTTCACCCTTCTCCCTCCCCCCTCCCCCTCCCCCCATCCCTTCTGGTAACCACCAATGCAATCTCTGTTGCTATGTGTCTGTTTGTCATTGTTTTTATCTTTTACTTATGAGTGAGATTATACATTATTTGACTTTCTCCCTCTGACTTATTCACTTAGCATAACACCCTCAAGGTCCATCCATGTTGTCACAAATGGCCAGATTTCATCATTTCTTATGGCTGGGTAGTATACCCTGGTGTATATATACCACATCTTCTTTATCCATTCATCCCTTGATGGGCACCTAGGTTGCTTCCAAGTCTTGGCTATTGTGAATAATGCTACGATGAACATAGGGGTGCAAGTATCTTTATGCCTTTGCGTTTTCAAGTCCTTTGGATAAATACCCAGCAGTGGAATAGCTGGATCATATGGTAGATCTATTCTTAATTTTTTGAAGAATCTCCATACTGTTTTCCACAATGACTGCACCAGTTTGCACTCCCACCAGCAGTGTGCAAGGGTTCCCTTCTCTCCACACCCTCTCCAACATTTGTTGTTTCCTGTCTTGTTAATTACAGCCATTCTGACAGGAGTGAGGTGATACCTCATTGTAGTTTTGATTTGCATTTCCCTTATAGTTAGTGATATTGAACAACTTTTCATGAGCCTGTTGGCCATCTGTATATCTTCTTTGGAGAAATGTCTGTTCAGATCTTTTGCTCATTTTTTAATTGGGTTGTTAGTTTTTTTGTTGTTGAGACGTATGAGTTCTTTGTATATTTTGGACATTAACCCCTTATCAGATATATGGTTTGCAAATATCTTCTCCCAGTTGTTAGGTAGTCTTTTCTTTATATTTCTTTAACTGGGCCACTGGCTATTCTCTGGACCATCTCAAACCAGAGGTGACCAGAACTGTCACCTAGATGTGGCGCATGAGTGTTAGGTAAGAGGGAGGGGTGTATTTGATTATGATTCCAGGGCTACGCATCAGGCCCTAGGCCTCAGGCAGGTGGGTGGGTGAATGGTGGAGTGAAAATTGTCTTTGGTTAATATTTTTTCCTCTTATTATTCAGATATAACAATCAGTGGCCTATCACTCTCTTTTCTATAAACTGGACCACTTGGTGGGAAATGATGATGATGACGAAAATATTAATGATAGCTAATATACCTATATATGTCAGACATTGGGCCAAGGGTTTTATTCTTAAATTTTAATTTTTATCAGAGTAAAACATGTACCTAATTTTCCCCGAAACATTTTATTTTGAAAAATTTTAAAAACGACAGAAAAGTTGAAAGCAAAGTACGATTAACACCTATATACCCTTTATCTAGATTCACCAATTACATTTGCCACATTTCTTTATTTTCTCATCTGTCTATCACATTTTTTTTCTGCTGAGTGATTTAAAAGAATATTACAGACATTGTGTTGCTTTACCGCTAAATAATGCATCACGTATTTCTAAGAATTAAAGGCATTCTCCTATATAACTGTAATACCATTGTTGGAACTAAGAAATTTAACAGTAATTCGATACTATCATGTAATATGCAGTTCATATTTAAATTTCATTTAAATTTAGTTTAAAATAATAAATATCTTTACAAGCTTTTGAAAGGAAGATGGCACTCTTCCTTTCTCCTGATTTTTTATCCCCCAAGGCAACCATTTCCAACTTTTCTAGCTGTTTCTTTGGGTATTAACTCCATATTTCTAAATAACATGTTTCTTCTTCTATCTTTTTAAAAAATTTACTTATCATTTATTAACTTCTTTTTTATGTAAGAAGAGGATTTAGCTCTCTTATTCTCCACAAACACATTTCCTTCTATCCTCCCAATATGATTATATCATCATTTTTCGGTAATATTAGCATTTAATATTTATGTAACTACGATGATATTAATCTCAGATTGAGTTACATGGTGTTGTCATGATTATATTTCCTTTCTTGTACAACTTTGATGTTTTCCTTGTGTTGTAATTGTCCTGATTTGTCATTTACTTAGTTTTGTATGTAGCCATCACTATTTCATTCCCAAGCTCCCTGGCAGAATAATAATTTTCTTTCAAATATGTTGACATATATCAAATTATGTATTTGTTTAATTCTTTTCTTGGTCCTCCTGTTCCAACTTGCTCTGCCACTCACCTGTCATCCCGGAACTTCCCTTCATCACAAAATTGGGAATTCCCTTGGCTCTCTCCTGTATTAAATTCCTCAATTCTGGGATACAGGCTTCCTCTTTTTTGATTTACTTCCTCATCTTGGTGGAGAACATCCTTCAGTAGCTTTCTAAGAAAGGGTTCATGGGTGGCAATATTTTGAGATCTTTTCTGTGTGAGATGATTTCCTATTACGTCCTCACACTTAATTAATAATTTGGTTGAATAAAATTGTAGAACGGGAATCATTCCCTACCCTACCCCTCAGGATTCTGAAAGTATGTCTTCATTGTTTCTAGCTTGCAGTGTTGATATTGAAAAGTCTGATGTTATTCTTGTTCCTAATTCTTTGAATATCAGTGAGTGAGGGATGTTTTCCACCCATTGTGCTGGCACTTGGTGGCCCTTTCAAAAACTGGAAACTCGTGTCTTGATTTAATGCTTCAATAATTTCCCTTCTTGGTTTCTCATTCTGGGACTTCTGATCTTCACATATCAGCTCTCCTCACTGATGTTATAATCTTCCTATTCTTTCTCCTGTTTTCCATTTGTTTGGAGATCTGTGCTTCTCTTCGGATGTTCCCTTAACTGATTCTTACAACCATTCTGTTGAGTTGTTTATTTCTGTTATAATATTTTTAATTTTCAAGAGCTCTTTTTAATATTTCTTCTTTGCTAATTGCATGTTCTTGTTTAAGGATACAATATATCCCCCTATATCTCTATGGATATCGGGTATTTTTTTCTTCTTACATTGTTTCTGTTTCCTCTGACTTTTTAATTCTGTTTGCTTATGTTGGTCTTTCTTTTCACAATAGAGTGGTTCCTCAAACATCTAGTGAACCTTGATTGCCCTTCGTAGTTAAGAGGAAGGCACCAAAATGCTCAATGGAAGCACCATGTGTGCAGGTTTATGGACTGGTGAGTTCCTGGAGGGCGGTCGGCAGGACCCAGCTATTCAAGCAGGAACCTCTAAATGCCGATACTGTAAAGCTTCTTCTCTTGGATCGGTCATTTGCTGTCCTCTCCAGCCTCATGGCCAGCCATACCCTGCTCTCCCCACCCCTTCCCCTCCCCAAGCTCACAGGCTGTCCTCCGGCCATGCTGCCACCCCCATCAGCCCCCAGAAGTGAGCAGTTATAGGCTTCTGTGAGGATGTTTGGCTGAAATGCGTTTTCCTACTCCCCATCTCCTCTATGGGGCAAACTCTTACTTGCCTCATAGGGCTCTGTTAGAATCACTTCTTCCGTCTCCACGCTCTTGCCCCTGCTCCCCACTCCAGGGCAGAGTTGGCCTCTCCCTGCTCTCTGCCCTGATAGTTCCAATGGCTCTTCATGGGTGTCCCACTCTGCAGGATCATGATTTCCCTCTTGTTTGTCTCTCTCACTAACCTCAATGCCTCTCGAGGGCAGGAACTCTCTTATTCTGTCACCTAATCCTGATCCAGCCAGTTCCTTTAGCAATAGTGACACCTTGGCATCTTGGGGGTAATATAGAGAAAATGGAGACACTGTAGTTCCCTCAAATCAAAGAAGTTTTATGGACCTGCTACCAACACAGGCATCTAAGCCCAATTCAAAGGGCTACATTTTGACCAAGACTTAGAATGTTTTTAAAATCTTGCAAAACCTTCTCCCATCCCACACTTTCCTGGTCTCTTTTCAGGATGCAAGCAGATATACTCATATCACATTTATCTACTACACCCAAGGCCAGGTTGCAACTATTATCTGGAGAAACAGGAGGAAAACGCCCACCTTAAGGACCTTTGACATCTCTCTGAAGACATTTGTCTGTGGAAGTGTCAATCAATTGTGAGCATAACATCCCAGATGGAGTTAGGTTCTCCCAGAGTCTGTACACCTGAACTTTTTGCATATCCATCATCCCCAGACCATGAAAACGTCAACATCACATGAATACATATTAACTAGGGCGGGGACGGTGATTACATTTCATCCCCAGTGTAATTCCACCTGATGAATAGTGGCTGCTTGAAGTGCTTGTTAAGGGTTCTGGGGTCTTACCGGGTTCAGTGTGAAAGAGTCCCTGTGATCAATTAGTGATGTCTGCCATGGGCAGTTATTCACCAGCCCAGAACCAGGGGAAAGATGAAAGTAAATGTTCTAAGACAGTCTTTTGCAAACTTGGCTGATGATAAGAATTACCTGGAGGTGCTTATTAAAAATAGATTCTGGACTCAGCCCCGGAGATTTAGATTCAAGAGGTCTGGAGTGAGGCCTGGGAATCTGTGCTTAGTAAGCACCCACATGACTCCTATCGTCAGGCTAGTCTGGAAACACTTTTAAGGGAGGGTGGGTTTCCAGGAATTCTTGCTTAACAGAGGAGGAAATTCAGGAAAGTGGAGTAACAGAACCTAGTCCTGGGGAAAGAAAGGAAGAATGGTTAACCCCAGCAGACAAGACTCCAGACCCCTACTCTTCAGCGAGGGCTCTGTAGGAATGCTCACATCCTAATGGAAGCCCCTGAACATATTTGGTGTTGAACTCCCTGAACTAGCACAGTGCCTGGCACGCAATAGGCATGAATCAATGACTGGAGGATAAGCAAATCACTAAGTTTGGGAAATACACATCTCAGTATCTTGTTTAACTTCCACGTGTCCACACTCAGCTCCCTGTGTATTGCTTTTCTCACCTCTGCTCTGAGATGATCTAGAGAGACCCCAGATGAATGGTAGATATAACCCAGAAAAAGAAGTTACAAAGATCTGTCTGTGTCAGTCAAGAAAACTGGAGGTTGAGCAGGGATATGATCTAACCCTTTGCAACACAAATGTCTTCAGAGGGGACTCACCAAGCTCTTGACCTGAGAGCCCCCTGAACACGCAGCATAGTCAGTTTAGACAAACTCAAGTGAACCCATCATATCAGTGGGGGATCAGTTTCTAACACTAGTCCCGCCACCTCAAAAAACATAAGAAGAGTTCCTATAAACAGGCATAGCTAATGCGGACTCACAGCCCCTTCTCTGATAGCCCAACATCAGCAGTGTGTGCTCATGCTTAAGTGAGCAGAGGTTGGGTCTTGGATGCATATTCCATGAAGAATCTGTACACATATCGTGTAACCAAGACAGGTAGCTAACATCTAGTGAACACTTACTGTGCACTTACTATTTTAAGCTTTTTATATATTAACTTATTTTATCCTCTTTAGATACCAAGAGAAGATAGTATCGTTATCCCTATTTCCTAGCTATGAAATTGAGCCACAGAAATTATTATTTATTTGCCCAAGATCACATAGCTAAGAAAGTGCATATATGAGTTATCTATTGCTGCATAACAAAAACCCCCAAGTTCAGCAGCTTAAAACAACAAAATTTGTCTCACAATTTCTGTGGGTCAGAAATCTAGGTGTGTCTTGGCTGGGTCCCCTGGCTCAGGCTTTCTCCCAAGCTACAGTCGAGGTGTCCTCCGGGATTGCAAGTCATCTCAAGGCTTGGTTGGAGAAGGATCCGTTTCCAAGCTCATTCATGTGGCAGTTGGCAGGATTCAGGTCCTTGGACTTGTGGGACTGAGGTTCTCTCCCAGTTTCTTGCCATGTGGGCCTTTCCAGAGGGCGACTCAAAACATGGCACTTGGCTTCCATCAGGGCAAGCAAGAGAAAAAGCAAGAGGGAGCAAGATACATGCTAAAATCTTTCTGCAACCCAATCTTGAAAGTGACATCCCGTCATGGTCACTATATTCTCTTCAGAAGAGAAACGAGTCATCAGGTCCAGTCCTTGCTTAAGGGAAGATTACATGAAGGAGTAAATACCAGCTGACAGGAATCGGTGGGGCCATTCTAGAATCTGCCTGCCACTGCGGCAGCGATCCAGGCACGGAGTCTGCAGAACTGCCTTCCTAACAACACGCTGTCTCATAAGAAGCAAGGGAATGGTAAACACAGATCAGGAAAATTCTCTTCGAGGGGAGGAAGGCAATGGGATACTGGAGGAGCATATGGGTGATGCAACAATACTGATGGTATTCTCCTTTTTAAGTGAGCGTTCACTTAATTATCATGCTACGTAATTCACACGAAGGTTACATGTACTCTTTTGGATGCACCAAATATTACATGACAATTTGTTTTTAAAGTAATTTATTTACTATTTCCTTGTGGCAAATGATGAAAGCAAACGTCAACTCAAGAATCAAGAATCTTTGTGTGCTTGAATTGGTGACATGCAACAGGACTGCACATGAGAAGTAACTGGGGAGCTTTTTCTTTTTCAATTAATAGACTTCAGTTTTTGGAAAAGTTTCCGGTTTGTAGAAAAATTGAGTAGAAAGTACAAAGAGTTCCCATATACCCCCACCCCACTCCCAATTTCCCCTATTATTAACATATTGCATTAGTGTGGTACATTTGTGACAATTGATGACCCAATATTTATACATTATTTTTAACTGAATCCTATAGTTTACATTAGGATTCAGTTTTTTGTGTTGTACATTCTATGGGTCTTGACAAATGTATAATAACATTTATCTACCATTATAGTATCATAAAGAATTGAATGCCCTAAAAATCCTCTATCCTCCATATATTGATCCCTCCCTCCTCCCCAAGCCCCTGGCAACCACTGATCTTTTTACTGTCCCCATAGTTTTGCCTTTTCCAGAATATCATATATTTGGAATCATACAGAATGTAGACTTTTTCAGACTGGCTTCTTTTACTTAGAAATATGCAATTAAGTTCCCTCCATGTCTTTTCATGGATTGATAGCTCATTTCTTTTTATGGCTGAATAATATTCCATTTTTTTGATATACCACAGTTTGTTTACCCATTCACCTATTGAAAGACATCTTACTTGTTTTGGCAACTTAGGAATAAAGATGCTATAAACATTTCTGTGCAGTTTTTTGTGTGGACATACATTTTCAACTCATTTGAGTAAATACCAAGGAGTACAATTGATGGATTGTGTGTTAAGAGTATGTTTAGTTTTCAAGAACCTGCTAAACTGTCTTCCAAGGTGGCTGTACCATTTTTAATTGCTACCAGTAATGAATGAGAGTCTCTCTTACTCCCCATCCTCACCAGCATTTGGTCTTGTCAGTGTTTTGGATTTTCACCATTCTAATAGGTGTCCAGTGGTATCTTGTTTCAATTTGCAATTCCCTACTGATATGATGTTGAGCATCTTTTCCTATGCTTATTTGCCATTTGTATATCTTCTTTGGCAAGGTGTCTGTTCAGATCTTTTGCCCATTTTTAAATTGGGAAGTTCGTTTTCTTATTATTGAGTTTAAGAGTTCTTTGTGTATTTTGGATACAGATCACTTAGGCATATATTTTGCAAATGTTTTCTCCCAGTGTGGCTTGTTTTTTCCTTCCCTTAACAGTGTCTTTTGCGGAGCAGCAATTTTTCATTTGAGTGAAGTCTAACTTCCCAATGTTTTTCTTTCATGGATTGTGCTTTTGTTGTTGTATCTAAAAGATCCTCTCCAGGCCCAAGGCCGCCTGGATCTTTTCCTATGTTACCTTCTAGGAGTTTTATAGTTTTGTGCTTACATGTATGTCTATGATCCATTTTTTTTTTTTTAAAGATTTTATTTTTTCCTTTTTCTCCCCAAAGCCCCCCGGTACATAGTTGTATATTCTTCGTTGTGGGTTCTTCTAGTTGTGGCATGTGGGACGCTGCCTCAGCGTGGTCTGATGAGCAGTGCCATGTCCGCGCCCAGGATTCGAACTAATGAAACACTGGGCCGCCTGCAGCGGAGCGCATGAACTTAACCACTCGGCCACGGGACCAGCCCCATGTCTATGATCCATTTTGAGTTAATTTTTGCAGAATATGTAAAGTAAGTGTCTAAATTCATTTTTTTTTGCATGTTGATGTCCAGGTTTTCCAGCACCATTTGTTGAAAAGACTATTCTTTTTCCACTGAGTGCCTTTGCTTCTTTGTCAAAGATCAGTTGACTATATTTGTGTGGATCTATTTCTGGGCTCGCTCTTTTCTTCTGTTAGTCTATTTCTCTATTCTCTCACCAACACCACACTGTCTTGATTATTGTAGCTCTGTACTAAGTCTTGAGGTCAAGTAGTGCCAGTCCTCCGACTTTGTTCTTCTCCTTCAGTAGTGTGTTGGTTTTCCTTGGTCTTTTACTTCAGAACCAGTTTGTTGAGATTCACCAGAGAATTTGCTTGGATTTTGTCCAGGATTTTGTTGAATCTGTAGATCAAGTTGGGAAGAACTGACATCTTAATATCGAGTCTTCCTACCCATGAACCATGATAATTTTTAAATAGCTTCATTGAGTCATAATTCACATACCACACAATTAACCTATTTAAAGTGAAGAATTCAATGTTTTTTAGTATGTTCACAGGTTTGTATAACTATCACCACGATCTAATTTTAGAAATTTTTTGTCTCCTCCAAATAAACTTCATGCCCATCAGTAGTCATTCCCCATTTCCTCCCATCCTCTACTCCAGCTCTAGGCTACCACTAATATACTTTCTTTCTACATAGATTTTCCTATTCTGGACAATTTATATAAATGGATATTCATATAAATACAATAAGTGGACTCTGTGACTGGCTTCTTTCACTTAACATAATGTTGTCAAAGTTCATACACGTGGTAGCGTGTATCGATACATTATTTGTTTTTATTGTGGAGTAATATTTCGTTGTATAGACACGCCAGATTTTACTTATCCAGTCATCAGTTGATGGATGTATGGATTATTTCCACTTTTTGGCTATTGTGAATAATTCTGCCATGAACATTTGTGTACAAGTGTTTGTGTGGATGTGTGTTTTCCTTTCTCTTGGGTATATGTCTAGGAGTGGAATTACTGAGTCACGTGGTAACTTTACATTTAACATTTGAGGAGCTGCCAAACAGTTTTCCAAAGTGGCTGCACCATTTCAAATCCTACCAGCAATGTATGAGGGTTCCAATTTCTCCACATCCTTGCCAACTTTGGTTATTGCCTGTCTTTTTAATTATAGCCATCTTGTGGGTGTGCAGTGGTATCTCATCATGGTTTTGATTTGCATTTCCCTAATGACTAATGATGTTGAACATCTTTTTATGCACTTATTGGCTAGCTGTATATCTTCCTTGGAGAAATGTCTTTTCAGATCCTCTGCCAGTTTAAAAAATATGCTATTTGTATTTTGCTGTTGAGTTGTGAGAGAGTTTTGAAATGTATTCTGGATACAAGTCCCCTATTAAATATATGATTTGAAAATATTTTATTTTAAGCCTTTGCATTATCAAGTTCCTTGGATAAATACCCAGCAGTGGGATAGTTGGATCACATGGTAGATCTATTCTTAATTTTCTGAGGATACTCCATACTGCTTTCCGTAGTGGCTGCACCAGTTGGCACTCCCACCAGCAGTGTACAAGGGTTCCCTTCTCTCCACACCCTCTCCAACTCTTGTTGTTTCCTGTCTTGTTAATTATAGCTATTCTGACCGGAGTGAGGTGATACCTCATTGTAGTTTTGATTTGCATTTCCCTGATAGCTAATGCTGTTGAGCATCTTTTCATATGCCTGTTGGCCATCCATATATCTTCTTTGGAGAAATGTCTCTTTAGACCTTTGCCCATTTTTTAATTGGGTTGTTGGCTTTTTTGTTGTTGAGATGTATGTGTTCTTTGTATATTTTTGATATTAACACCTTATCTGATATATGGTCTGCAAATATCTTCTCCCACTTGTTAGGTTGTCTTTTCGTCTTGTTGATGGTTTCCTTTGCTGTGCAGAAGGTTTTTAGTTTGATGTTGTCCCATTTGTTCATTTTTTCTTTTGTTTCCCTTGCCCAGTCAGACATGGTACTTGCAAATATGCTGCTAAGACCAATATCAAAGAGCGTACTGCCTATGTTTTCTTCTAGAAGTTTCATGGTTTAGGGTCTTACATTCTAGTCTTTAATCCATTTTGATTTGATTTTTGTGCATGGTGTAAGGGAATGGTCTACGTTCATTCTTTTGCATGTGGCTGTCCAGTTTTCCCAACACCATTTATTGAAGAGACTCTACTTTCTCCATTGTATGCTCTTGGCTCTCTTGTCAAATATTAGCTGTCCATAAATGTGTGGGTTTCTTTCTGGGCTCTTGATTCTGTTCCATTGACCTGTGTGTCTGTTTTTGTGCCAGTACCATGCTGTTTTGGTTACTATGGGTTTGTAGCATATTTTGAAATCAGGGAGTGTGATACCTCCAGCTTTGTTCTTTTTTTCTCAGGAATCCTTTGGCTACTCGAGGTCTTTTGTTGTTCCATATAAATTTTAGGATTCTTTGTTCTATTTCTATGAAAAATGTTGTTGGAGCTTTGATAGAGATTGTGTTGAATCTATAGATTGCTTTAGGAAGTATGGACATTTTAACAACCTTAATTCTTCCAACCCAAGAGCATGGAATATCTTTCCATTTCTTTGTATCTTCTTCGATTTCTTTCAACAAAGTTTTATAGTTTTTGGTGTACAGATTTTTCACCTCTTTAGTTAAGTTTATTCCTAGGTATTTTATTCTTTTTGTTGCAATTGTAAATGGAATTGTATTCTTAAGTTCTCTTTCTGCTACTTCGTTGTTAGTATATAGAAATGCAACCAATTTTTGTACGTTGATTTTGTATCCCACAACTTGACTGTATTCCTTTATTATTTCTAAAAGTTTTTTAGTGGATTCTTTAGGTTTTCTAGTTACAAAATCATGTCATCTGCAAAGAGTGACAGTTTTACTTCTTTTCCAATGTGGATCCTTTTTATTTCTTTTTCTTGCCTGATTGCTCTTGCTAGGACTTCCAATGCTATGTTAAATAAGAATGGTGACAGTGGGCATCCTTGTCTTGTTCCTGTTCTTAAAGGGATAGCTTTCAGTTTTTCTCCATTGAGAATGATATTTGCTGTGGGTTTGTCATATATGGCCTTTGTCATGTTGAGGTATTTTCCTTCTATACCCATTTTATTTAGAGTTTTTATCATAAATGGATGCTGTATCTTGTCAAATGCTTTCTCCACATCTATTGAGATGATCATGTGATTTTTATTCTTCATTTTGTTAATGTGGTATATCATGTTGATAGATTTGCGGATGTTGAACCATCCCTGCATCCCTGGAATGAAACCCACTTGATCATGATGTTTGATCTTTTTATACCTGCAGCCCCATGTTCATTGCAGCATTATACACAATAGCCAAGACTTGGAAGCAACCTAGGTGCCCATCGAGGGATGAATGGATAAAGAAGATGTGGTATATATACATGATGGAATACTACTCAGCCATAAGAAATGATGAAATCTGGCAATTTGTGACAACATGAATGGACCTTGAGGGTATTATGCTGAGTGAAATAAGTCAGAGGGAGAAAGTCAAATACTGTGTTATCTCACTCATAAGTAGAAGATAAAAACAACAACAAACACATAGCAACAGAGAATGGATTGGTGGTTACCATGGGGGAAGGGTGGCAAGGGCAAAAGGGGTGATTAGGCTCATATGTGAGGGGATGGACTATAATTAGTTTTTGGGTGGTGAACATGATGTAATCTACACAGAATTCGAAATATGTTACGATGTACATCTGAAAGCTAAAAAAAATAAAATATTTTATTTTATTCTGTGAGATATATTTTCACTTTCTTGATGGTATCCTTTGTAGCACAAAAATTTTTAAAGTTGATATAGTCCAATTTACCTTCTTTTCTTTGGTGTTGCTTGTGCTTTTGTATAGTATTTAGAAACTATTACCTAACCCGAAGTCACAGATTTACTTCTCTGTTTTTGTCTAAGAGTTTTATAACTTAGCACTTATATTTAAATCTATGATCCATTTTGAATTAATTTTTGTGTATAATTGAGGTAGAAATCCAAGTTCATTTATTTCCATGTGGATATCCTGTTGTCCCAGCTCTGTTTGTTGAAAGACTTTCCCTTTTCCATTGAATTGTCTTGGCACTCTTGTTGAAAATCAATTGACCATAAATGTAAAGGTTTATTTCTAGACTCTCAGTTCAATTGCATTGATCTATATGTCCATCCTTATGCCAGTACCACACTGTCTTGATCACAGTGTAATTTTGTAGCAGGTTTTGGAATCAGGAAGTGTGAGTCTTCCAAATTCATTCTTTTTAAAGATTGTTTTGGCCATTCTGGATCCCTTGAATTTCCATATGAATTTGAAGATCAGCTTTTCCATTTCTGCAAAAAAGGAAGTTGGGATTTTGATAGGGGTTGTGTTAAATCTGTAGATGAATTTGGCAAGTATTGCCATTTTAACAGTATGGAACCTTCCAATTGATTAACATGAGATTTCTTTCCATTTATCTAGATCTTCTTTAATTTCCTTCAACAATATTTTGCAGTTTCAATGTACAAGTCTTGCACTTCTTTTGTTAAATTTATTCCTAAGTATTTTCTTCTTTTCCATGCTATTGCAAATGAAATTGTTTTCTTAAATTCACATTTCATAATATTTATTGCCAGTATATTTAAATACAACTTATTTTTATAAATTGACCATGTATACTGCATCCTTGCTGAACTTATTTATTAATTCTAATAGTTTTTTTAGTGGATTCTTTAGGATTTTCTAAAACCATGTCATTCAAAATAGAGAGTTTGACTTCTTCCTTTCCGATGTGGATGATTTTTATTTCTCTTTCTTGCCTAATTGTACTGGCTGAAATCTTGGAACCACCAGTGCAATATTGAATAGAAGTGACCAGAGTGGACACTCTTATTTTATTCTGACATTAGGATAAAAACTCTCAGACTTTCACCATTAAGTGTGTGCTAACTGTGGGTTTTTCTTAGATACCCTTTATCAAGTTGGAGAATTTTCCTACTAGTCATAATTCAATAGCATTTTTACTATGAAAGACTGTTGGATTCTGCAATGTGCTTTTCCTGCATCTTTTGAAATAAATTTTTTTGTCCTTTATTCTATTAATATGATGGATGACGTGAATTGATTTTCAGATATTAAACTAACTTGCATTCTTGAGATAAATCTCACTTTATGATGGCATAGAATCCTTACATATGTTGCTGGAATCACTTTGCTAGTATTTTGTTAAAGATTAGTGCAAGTTTATTCATAAGGGATATTTGTCCAAAGTTTTCTTTTCTGGTGATCTCTTTGTTTTGTTTTGCTATCAGGGTAATACCGGCTTCGTAAAATGCATTAGGAAGTTGTTTTCTTCCATTTTGAGGAAGATTTCATGATGGATTGGTGTTGACTCTTCTTTGAGTGTTTGGTAGAATTCACCAGTGAAGCCATCTGAGCATGGGCTTTTCTTTGTGGGGAGTTTTAAAATTACTAATTCAATCTCTTACTTGTTATAGGTATGTTTAGATTTTCTATTTCTTCTGGGGTCAGTGTTGGTAATTTGTATCTTTCTAGGAGTTTCCCATTTCACTTAATTTATCTAATTTGTTGTCATACAGCTATTCATGGTATTCCTTTATAATTTTTTTTTTCAGGGGAAGATTTGCCCTAAGCTAATATCTGTTGCCAATCTTCCTCCTTTTTCTTCCCCCCTCCACCCCAAAGCCCCAGTATATAGTTGTGTATAGCTGTAAATTCTTCTAGTTCTTGTATGTGAGCCACTGCCACAGCATGGCTACTGAGAGCTGAGTGGTGTGGCTCTGCGCCCAGGAACTGAACCTGCGCCACCAAAGCAGAGCATGCTGAGGTTTAACTGCTAGGTCACCAGGGCTGGCTCTATAATATTTTTATTTTTATAAGGTCAGTAATGATGTCTTTGCTTTCATTTTTGATTTTAGTATTCAGTCTTCTCTCTCTCTCTTTTTTTTCTTGGTCACTCTAGCTAAAGGTTTGTCAATTTTGTTAGTCTGATGAAAGAACCAAATTTTGTTTTTTTAATTTGTCTATTGTTTGTCTATCCTCTATTTCATTTTTTCTGCTCTAGTCTTTATTATTTCCTTCCTTCTGCTTGCTTTGGGTTTAGTATACTCTTATTTTTCTAGTTTCTTAAGGTAGACAACTATGTTAGTGACTTGAGTTTTTTCTTATATATTTGTGTGTGTGAGGACTATTGGCCCTGAGCTAACATCTATTGCCAATCTTCCTCTTTTTGCTTGAGGAAGATTGTTGCTGAGCTAACATCTGTGCCAATCTTCCTCTCTTTTATGTGGGATGCCACCACGGTGTGGCTTGATGAGTGGTGCTAGGTCTGTGCCTGGGATCCAAACTTATGAACCCCAGGCTGCCAAAGCAGAGTGCATGAACTTAACCCTTATGCCACCAAACTGGCCCCTTTTCTTATATTTTTTAATATGACTGTTTACAGCTATAAATTTCCCTCTGAGCACTACTATAGCTACATTCTATACATTTTGGCATGTCGTGTATTTGTTTTCCTTCATCTCAAGGTATTTTCTAATTTTCCTTGTGATTTCTTGTTTGCCCCATTGCATTGGTTATTTAGGAGTATGTTGTTTAGTTTCCACATATTTGTAAAGTTTCTAAATTTCCTTCTGTTATTGATTTCCAATTTAATTTCTTATTGAGGCTTGTTTTGTGGTCTAGCGTAAAGGCTATCCTAGAGAATGTTCCATGTGCTTGTGAGAAGAATGTGTATTCTGCTGTCATTATGTGGATTGTTCTATAGATGGCTTTTAGGTCTAGTTGGTTTATAGTGTGGTTCGAGTCTATATTTTCTTACTGAGCTTCTTCCTAGTTGTTTTATCCACTATTGAAAGAAGAGTATTGAGTTCTCCAACTATTATTGTTGAATTGTCTATTTTTCCCTTCAACTTTGTCAACTTTTGCTTCGTATATTTGGGTCTCTGTTGTGAGATGTATATATATTTATAAAGATTATATCTTCCTGACAGGTTGACTTTTTTATAGTTATAAAAAGTCAGATGTTATCTCTAGTAACACAGAATCTCTTCCCTACAATGAACTGGGGATGGAGCGAATGGGTCCCCAGTAGTCTTGGCCTGCTGTGGCTAGAGCAGAACTTCTGCCTTATGAGTGGGGGCTGAGTGAGGGAAGAAAGATTTATCTTCTCTGTAGCATCAACCAGAATAGAACTTCTGCAACCTGGGACTGGGGAGGGGGATGAGAAAGGCTGGCAGCCTGCCCCTGCCAAGATGAAACAGTAGCTCCAGACTGGGAGCTATGGGGAGAGGGAGCCCTCTCTTGGCCACACTGACTTAGGGCGGACTTCTGTAATATGGAGCCGAGGGTAGGGGGTATGGGAGTGAGCTGTGGCTCAAATGCCATCCACTCTCACTGTTCTTGCCGAGATTGAGTAGACTGTCTTAATGAATATTTCTGCCTTTGCTGTATGCCCTTAGGATAACTTCTAGAGACTTTAAATAATTTTTTAAAAATAATTTTCACCAATTAAGTAGTCGTTTTGCTGGAGAGAGAGTCTGCTGAGCTCCTTCTACGTCTTTATGAAGTCCTACCTCTCCACGCAAATTTTTAAAAGAATAGCTAGAACTAGGTGTAGCTTGCTTAGGGTGAACACTACCCAGAAATTCTTGGCTGTTGAGGTTGCCTTGACCAGAAACGAGGAAAAACAAGACATAGTCCTCGGCAGCACCAAATTATAAAGAAATAAGAGTTGGCTGCTGAGTGGCTACATATTTGCTTTTCACTTCTCTGAGAAATCAATCTCATTACTCAGCAACTCAAAATTATGGCAGCAATAAAGTGCAATTGCATTTGGGTGAAGGCCTAACCTAGCCCAGTGCTTCGGATTGCTTGTAAGCTCTGGGGGCAAATGCCAAGGCAGGAGGCTGATTAGCAAGAGGCCATAGATTTAAAAAAATCTCATTATGTCGTTAAAAGGGAAAGTGGAACTTGGTGGAAATGAAGAAGTGCTGTTCCCAAACTGGGTGACTCTTATCAGAAGAGGACTTAGTTAATGGCAGGCCGATGAAGGCCAGAGAGGTCTCAGATCCAGAGGTTGGACATGTTTACTGGGCAAGGGGATTCACTTGGTGGCAGAAGGATCAGAAGTCCAAGGGCGTCCCACGAGCTAGGCATGGATGTGCCAGGAGAGGATCGTGGTGGGGTAATCTCGGCAGGTGGTCAGCTCCAGGAAAATCTGGCTGCAGGACACTCCCCGACCCCTCACAGCCCTGTGAAAATGTTTGCTGAGGCATGAGACAGATCCCAAGTGTCCATGGGGCGCAAGGTCAGAATGGGGCCAAGCACCCAGGCTGACAAGGATGAATCATGAACAGTAGTTTATGAGCTTCTTAACTTATCCTAAGTACCAGATGATTGGGTCCCGAGCTTGGGATGTGGCTAAATCTCTGCTGGTTGCTGATTGGCTATAGCTGTAGGCATTTTAGACCCTTGGGGGCAGAGAATTATGTAGAAGAATACAGCTCTCCTTACTGGACAACTCAGGTCATATTAATAATCACGGCAGTAATATTAGCAGTGATAGCAACAGCAAACACTTGTATACTACCTATAATTTGCCAGACTCTCTTCTAAACATGCATTTCATCTTTAGGAAAACCTCATGTAGTAAGTAATATTATTACCAGCATTTTAGAGATGAGAAAACAAGAGGCACACAACATTTAAGTAACTGGGCCTACATTGCACAGCCAGCACATACTGGAGCCAGGGTTCAAATCCAGGCATCTGGCTCCATGGTCCATGTCTTCCCCCTGCATCTATGAAATCAAATGATCTCTGAACCTTTTTCCTCATTCCTAAATGGGAAGAACAATAGAAACCGCATCAGATTGTAGGGAAGATTAAGTATCTGTATGAGTACATATAAGCCAGAAATTATGGTCTTCAAGTTCATTATTGTTCGTGATTGCTCCAATCCCCAGGCTGCCCCCAAACACAGCCTCTCTGCCTGCTTCTTTTAATAAGTGGAAACGAGCTGGAGATAGAAGGCATTACCTCTATAGTTGTGTTTTATTGCTTAAGCTGGATAGGGCACCCAGGTATTCACTGCATTATTCTTTATACCTTTTTGTCTACCTTAACTATTTCATAATACGTTAAAAAAAATAATATGTACGTGCTTCTGGGTGGAGTGAGGAGAGTGGACATCAGCATAAGTAACTCTAGAGTGGTGTTAAGATAAACTTTGTTGACTTGACAATATTCTAGCTTTCTAGACACCATCTGGACACATCTGGAAAGAAAGCAAATGTCTGAGGCAGGGAAATTTCTACATTGGGAAAAGGAGGACCAGGAGGGGAGGATAGAAACGTAGGAGGAAAACTAGCCAGAGTACCACGTGCTAGAAAAAGCCAAGGGAGGAGGTTGGGGGAAGGGATGAGGGACTCACCTGGAAAGGCAGGGAAGAGGCTGAGGGGGACGATGAAAGTCCCCAGCGATCTTCCGGGGAGCAGCTTCAGAATTTGTCAATAATTAATGTGTTGCCTTTTTCTACAGAAGATTTGAGATACTTTGCCTACAACATACATATTCAATTAGTTTAGTAAAGGATGGATACTAAGGAAAAATTGAGACCAAAGGTAAAAAAAAGAACTAAGACACGATAACAGCAAAGTTTGACTTAGTGAGATATTATGATTTTATAATAAGAAATATATATTTGGTCTTTGTCCCCATTTTTGGCACAGAGCTCCTAAAGTCCTTGGGATTTCCTAAGTGATGAGAATGACAAAGGTGTCTTTTGTTATGTTAACGAGGCCACTTTTGGCTGCACTTAAGGTTGGGGGCTGGTTGCCGGGGAAACCAACCTTGTGCTTAGAGGGTTGAAATTTTTAGTCCCACATCCTTGACCTCCAGGAGGGATGAGAAGCTGGAGATTGAAAAAATTGCCAATGGCCAATGATTGAATCAATCATGCCTGTATAATGAAGCCTCCACAAAAACCCAAAAGGATGGGCTTCACAGAGCTTCCAGTTGGTGCACATGTATTGATGCTGGGAGAGTGGTGTGCCCAGAGAGCGCATGGCAGCTCCAGGTCCCTTTCCTTTATCTTGCCCTATGCATCTTTCATCTGACTGTTCCTGAGTTATACCCTTTTATAATAAACCAATAATCTAGTAAGTAAAAGGTTTCTCTGAGTTCTGTGAGTCACTCTAGTAAATCAATCGAACCCAAGGTGGGGGTCCATTGTTGGAACCTCCAGTCTGTAGTCAATGGATCAGAAGCACAGGTGACAACCTGGACTTGCAATTGGCTTCTGATGGTGGGGGCAGTCTGGTGGGACCGAGCCCTTAACCTGTGGGATCTGATGCTCTCTCTGAGCAGAGAGTGTCAGAATGGAGTGAATTGTAGAACACCCAGCAGGGGTTGGAGATTTGCTTGATGATGTGGGAAAAAACACACACACTGGAATTGGGAGCAGAACTATACACACTGAGCTTCCTAGAAACCCAGGCAAAAAGTCAAATACAGAAGTTACAAAGCTCAGATAATCAGAAAGGAGGCCGCAGGCCTGTTCCTCTGGACAAGCATATCAGTTCCCCTGCTGGGCAGGCCTTTGATACCTTAGTATATTTGGAACTAGAAAAAGGCTACTTTAAATTGCCCTTCAAGACAGGACAAAAAATTCACAGTGCATATTTACAAAAGAGCTTTGTTAGACTGCATCTTGAAAAATGAAAACAAAAATTATTAGAACAAATTCATTTTCTTGTGCACAACAGAATTGAATTTGCACATGCAACTATCTACCTGCTCTTTGAATGAACAGAGTGAACCCAGGGCTAATTTTTAGGGTGGAATTTTCCTAGCAAAAATATAAGATAGAATGAAAGAACATTCTTGAATTCATGTTTGACTTTTGCAGCAGGATCATAAAAATGGTTATTTTTTGCAAAAACTCTTTGAGCACTTTATCAGTTTTTTCAAGAGCCTATCCTATTCCTTTGATATTCAAACTGATCTCTTTCAAAGTCTTCATGGTATCCTCGTCCTTGCTGTTTTCTCCTCTTCAGCTGTTCACTGCTCGAAAGCTTCCAAATAATGCGTTTGTCAAAGCCTTTGCACACAATACCAGCCGTTCTTCAGCTCACTCTCATAGACTTTATGAAATCCTGCCCACTTTCTCTGCAATGTTGGCAATTTTACTTTGCAATCAGTTTGCATTGTATTCCCAGTGTATTGATTATCTGTCAACCAGTGAGAGGTTGAGCGACAAAGACGTTGATGGGAGGGCAAGGAATAACCCTAGTGTGAACATGGGAAGGATAGGAAGGAGGAAGGACCAACATTTTAAGTGGAGACTTTTGCTTCCCTAGGTAAACTCTCAACTGTAATTCAGATAATGAATAGTTGAATAAACGCAAAGTCTGTTCTAAACTCTTAACGTGTTTCTTACGTCGCCCCTTACAAAGAGAGCTACACGGTTAATGAAGCAGTAAACGACAGGCTTAAGAGCAGGTGTGCAGCAACATTGGTGGCACATTTTACATGGTTGTTTCTTTTCTGATAAAAGTTGGGCACAGCATCCAAACACAGCTGGGTGGAGGTGATTCCGTGAGGGGCTGACCTGATCTGACCCAATGTGTAGGTTGCCTGCATTAGTTATCTATTGCTTTGTAAGAAGTGACCTCAAACTTATCGGCTTAAAACAACAAACATTTATTATCTCATAGTTTCTGTGCGTGAGAAATCCAGGAGCAGCTTAGCTGTGGGTCAGCCGGGGCTGCAGTCATCTGAAGAATGCCCAGGTCTGGAGGATCTGTTTCCGAGCTCATTCATGCGTCTGCTGGCAGGAAACTTCAGTTCCTTGCTAGGTGGATCTTACCATAGGGTTTCTCATGACATGGCTTCCTCCAGGGACAGAGACAGGGAGAGAGAGGAACCAACCAAGACGGAAGCTACAGTGTCTTTACAACATGACCTTGGAAGTGACATACCATCATTTCTGCAGTATTCTGTCACCCTTGTACAATGTGGGAGGTGACTATACAAGGCTGTGAATATCAGGAGGTGGCAGTAATTGGGGGTAATCTTGCGAACTGGCTAGTACACTGCCCCTTGGCTGATTGGCTGTAAGGGAGAAGCAGTTTTAATATAACCAAGGACTGGGAAGGAGTGAGGGGTTGAGAGGCGGGGAGATGGAGGGAACAGATGAAAGAACTTATGGAGTAAGGGGTATGGATGCTGTGGCAGGGCTGCCCCATACAGTTATGCTGGTTGTGCACTGTACTACTTTGGGAGGATCCATTTACATAGACCGTTCAGAGCCCTGAGTGAGGGTGAGCACAGCCTCTTCTCTGCAGAAGTTTGACATGGAAGGGGCCTCACCATACGGACCTCTTTGTCAGGCAGAAATATCCCAAATGTCTCTGGAAGCTGGGTTTGTGGAAGCCCATTGTCTGTGTAGATCAGGCGGGAGGCGGCCACTCAGAGAGGGGAGGTCTTCCAGGCATCTGTAAGCTCTTGGCTCTGGTATGACGCTCCCTTCTTCTGCGGAAGGAACCGATAGAGGCGGGTATTGTGTGGGTGTCAGGGGAGATCCTGGCTCCATTTGGCGCTGGTGACATGACTTGCTAAGCAAGAACAGCAGTGAGGCAGAGAACTGCTTTTTTCTTCTTAGCGTCTGCAATTCCATTTACACCTCTGTCAGAAACAAGGGTTGACGGGGACATGATGACTCTGGAATAAGCCCCAGAGTTTCATAGATGGGAAGTCAGAAAATACCAAGTTCTATTTCTGGAATCATCGTTGACTTTCTGTGTTTCTCTGTGTTATGGGCTGAATTGTGTACCTCCAAAATTCATATGTTTAAGTCCTGACCTCCAGCACCCCAGAATGTGACTGTATTTGGAGAGAGGGTCTCCAAAGAGGTCATTGAGTTAAAATGAGGTCAGTAGGGTAGGCTCTGACCCAATATGACTGGTGTCCTTATGAGAAGAGGAAATTAAGACACACACATATACAGAGGGACAATTATGTGAGAAGGTGGCCATCTGCAAACCAACCAACCTTTCTGACACCTTGATCTTGGACTTTTAGCCTCCAGAATTGTGAGAAAATAAATTTCTGTTGTGGAAGCCCCTCTGTCCGTGGTACTTTGTTATGGCAGCCCTAGCAGACTGATATATCCTGGACAAGTCTTTCTCCTCTCTGTGTCCTGGTCTTGCAATGCTTCAAATGGTGATAGCGCCTCATCTTTGGTGCTTGGACATAACGCGTCTTGCACAGAAGGATGCTGCTGACCCACATGGTACTTTTGTGCACATTAAGAGAAGATGCCCCTTCTCCCAGGCAGATGCAGTCCTGCATTGAGGTGCTTGGCTTGGTGAGGAGACTGTAGGCGAGATTCCAAGGTTTCCTCACCCTTAGGCTGGGTGCACTTGTGCTGGGCACAATCTGCATCTTTATATGGTGACTCTGCCCACGCAAGAAGCTCTGGATCCTGGGGATGCAGGATGGGATGCAGACCGTGGCTGAGGAAGCCAATCATGCAGCTCTTCTCAAGGGGAAAGGTTGAGATGACATGCCTTTCTCCTCATTGCCCTCAGGGCAAACTCAGTGGAAAACTTCTGCAAGTGATGCATTAAACTTCTAAATTTACAGCATTGCAAGTCTACTGTACCTTAATAACATAACACACCAAAAGGTTGGAGAGAGCTTGCTTAAAACGTTTTATGAATTCATGGCTCTATACTCACTGTCTCATTCTCATTCTCAGCCTCAGATACTTACAAACCCAGAAATTTGCATATTCATATGTAGAGAAATGCCACCTACCTCTCTATATAAATACACTTGGAGGAAATTTGTAGGCTTGGCTACCTTGTCACAGATTAATGAATATTTGGTTAGATGAAACTGGCTCTTCCTTGACAAATTTTCTCTTCCTAAGCCAAAAGCTCTGGAGATGTCGTAATTCTCTTCCATTGCGTGGTCCTTTCAAGGAAGCTCAGGAGAGCTGGAGAAGCTCAGGAAATGGAGTCAAGCAGACTGAAGCTGGGTTTGACACGGCCACTGGTGTCGGGGGCAAAGTGCTAAGACCCATTTGCAGTATCTGGAGCTCTGGTCCTGGGGCTTTCCCCAGAACCACAGGAGGCCACTCTGCATGTGTTGGGGGAGTGACAAACCCTGGGAACAGCACTCACCCAACAATTAATGGGGGTTTGTATGTAAAATTCCCCAGCTGCTTTGCTGAGGGAGTGTGTGGATAATTTTGATGCATCTGTTCTATAGCGCTTCGAGAGTTTCCTCATGGGATCATGCTGCAGTCCCACACTTGGGGAACTGGCTGCATAATGCACTCATTTTGGCTGCCCTCCTTACCTGTATCACTTCCCTGCTCTCCTATGGTGCTTCCGGTGCCTCCCATATAAATGATTAGCAACTGAATCCTGTCTCAGTATCTGATTCTAGGAGAAACTAAACTATATCCTCCTTCCATACTATAAAAGACTCTACTTCAAACTTTGGACAGTCAGCTAATTGCTCTGACCCAAAGAACATGGCCAGAGTGGTTCCTGCCACTAACTTGCTTCCAAAGGGCACATTTAAGGTTCACATCTTGAAACACATCCAGTGTGTTTTACAAGAACCCTATGAGGTATATATTATTGTCTCATTTATAAGTTCTTGAGGTAGATAGAAGAGCCAAGTTCAGGAAGTGGAGGGATGGAAAGGCAATTCGCAGCTATTGCATACCTATTATATTTTAGATGCTTTATATACTTGAAAAAACTTGATTTTGAGCTAATAGAAAAGTTGTGAAAATAAGATAACACATTGTTTTATTTCTCACCTTGCTTTCATCTTGCAAAATCACAATGTTATAGATGAATACAGAAATATGGATATGCATGTATACGTGAGTTGGTGTACATGCATGTATTTCCTAGCTCTGTCTGATGAGGAGGCCTGGAAGCAATGACACCTCAGGCACAATCAGCACATTTAATGCTCAGATCTTGGTTTCTAAACACCATTCTCTGTTAAAAAAGAACCAGGGTTCCTAGAAGAAGTGGTTGACTCTAGAGTGAGGAATGAAAATTACAAGGAGTTTGGAACATCTGGACGCTTGTTAAAAGAAGACAGGGGACAACCTGATGGAGCTTCTAATGGCTAAAGCTGGAACGACTTGAGTAGCCAAAAAAAAAAAAAAAATACTGGTATTGGATTTTAAACGAGAGTATAAAATATATACATTATTTATTTTTATTTCTACAACCTTATGAGGTAGATATAATTATCCCCAGTTCATAAATTCTTGAGGTAATGGAGGAGTCAAGATTCAAATTCAGGTTCATATAACACTCTACAGCACGCCTTCGCCCTTGCAGCGAGGCAAATAGAATCTCTCCATGCATTAAGCCTCTCGCTTCTGCTTGGACTTGAGCAACACACAAACTCTCACCCGAATGAGAGGGGGTTCTGTTTTCTTTCTCCTCCTTTTTATCCTTCCAGCAAAACTGTAAGTCCCAGAGGCCTCACCGTGACTTTCTCATTGAATCACTGTTTGTTCCCTCTGCCAGCTTAAACCAGAAGTCACTTGACATGAGTGTTACAATAATCCCCCTTTTCAAAGTCCGCTGATACACTCCAGGTATTTTAGAGCAGTTCTTCCACTCTGGCCCACAACTCAGATAAAGTCACAGGTCCTATCTGGGGAATTCTGGGGCACAGGAGGGAGTTAAAATAAGAAGCAGGGAGGGCAGGGGGTTGTGGAAATTTGACGTCCCATTCTTAATTACCCCTCTGTGCTTCGATGCCTTCCTTGATAGCATGGGTTCCCGATTCCTCATTTGTTCGCATTTCCTGGGGAGCAGAGGAGAGAGCCGAGGACTCCGCACTGCTATAAAAGTGACGAAGGTGATGAATGGCCCCAAACAGCAAGGAAGGGGAGAAATGGCATTTCTTTGCTTCTTTCCCTCTGCTACAGATAAATTGCATCTGTCGTGGCTGGGGCTGTGGAACTTCAGCTGTGATGTGGTTGGGGTGGCTATCTGCCAGACCCTCCCTTCCCCTGCAGCAAGCAAACCCACCTTGCTGGCTAATATTCAAAAGAAAAAAAAGAAGCAAGGGTCCAGTCTGCTTTAGAGCTAAAAGCTCTGACTCTCCAGGGCCTCGAGACCTTCGCCTCCACAGTGGGCAGCTTCCTTGTTGAGAGCAGAGCAGACCTGTGTGCTCACGGAGCGTCTGTCCTTCACGACACTCACGGCTGATTGTTTAGATGGGTTGAATGTAGACGGGTCCAGAGATGGAGGGATGGATGAAAAGACCTCTGACGCTCCTTCCTGCCACTGGTTTGGATTGCATGATATTTTTTTTTTTACAGCTTTATTGAGCTATAATTGATAGACAAAAACTGCATATATTTAATGTATACAATTTAATATATTTGGACATATGCATACAGCTGTGATCCCATAATCTCAATCAAGGTAATAAACACATCCATCACCCCTAAAAGTTTCCTTGTGTCCCTTTGATTTTTTTTGTGTGTGTGGTAGGAACACTTAACATGAGATCGACCCTCTTAGCCATTTTTTGAGTGCACAGTACCACGTTGTCAATGATAGGCACTCTGTTGTACAGTAGGTCTTTAGAACTTATTCATCTTGTCCAACTAAAACTTTATGCTCATTGAACAACAGCTTCCCTTCCCCCTCTCCTGATCCTCTGGCAACCACCCATCTATTTTCTGCTTCTGTAAGTTTGACTATTTTAGAATCCTCATATAAGTGGAATCATGCAATATTTGTCCTTCTGTGATTGATTTATTCTACCGAGCGTAATATCTTCCAGGTCCATCCATGTTGTCACAAATGACAGGATTTCCTTCTGTTTTAAGGCAAAGTAATGTTCCATTGCATGCATATACCACAATTTTCTTTATGCATTCATCTGTTGATGGACATTTGGGTTGTTTGCATATCTTAGTTGTTGTGTATAAGGCTGCAATGAACATGGGAATGCAAGGAAGAGATACAAATGACCAACAGGCATATGAAAAGGTGCTGAACATCACTAACCATCAGAGAAATGTAAATCAAAACCACAATGAGATATCAACTCACGCTTGTTAGGATGGCTATTATTAAAAAAAAAAATCAAAATATAACAAGTGTTGGTAAGGTTGTAGAGAAATTGGAATCCTTGTGCACTGCTGGTGCGAGCGCAAAATGGTTCAGCAGCTATCGGAAAGAGTATGGAGAGTTCTCAAAAAATTAAAAATACAACTATTGTACAATCCAGCAATCCCATTTCTGAGTGTATGTCCAAAAGTATTGAAGTCAAGATCTCAAAGAGACGTCTGCATTCTGAGTTCTGGCCTCAAATCAGTAGTGATAAAGCTCTGCTGTTTTAGGACGGCACAGGAAGTGGTGATGTCAACGGATTCTGCAGGTCATTATTTCAGTTTGGCCAAGAACTGGGAGTCACTTTGACTCTTCCCTCTTTCTCATTCCCTGTGTCCAATAGGATGCTGTATCTTGATGCTTCTACCTCTTTCATGTCTCCTGCTTGTGCCTCTTCTCCCCTCCCAGGTCCCCCGCCTTAGGTCGGCCTCTCTTCCTTGCCTGAATCAATGCCAGGGCTTGCTGGCGGTCCCCCTGCCTTCACTCTCATCCTCTCGAATCCATCCTCTAGACAGCAGCCTGAGTAAGCACACACCGAGATACACATCTCCTCCAATTAAAACCTTTCTATGGCCCCCATTGTCATGAAGATGAAATCCACGTTCTACTGCGCAGCACACACAGTCTTGCACGACAAGCCCCTGTTTCTCTCTCCAGTCTGGTCTCTCACTGGTTTCTCAGCAGTAAACAGTGAGAATACCAAACCTCCCTGTGAGTCCTTAAACGAGGCTTGCTTTTTCTTGCCTTCGATAAGACACTTGAACATGCTTCCAACTTCTTTCCCTGGGTGACTCCTCTTTATTTATTTAGACCCAGTGTCATCTCCTCTGGGAAGCCCTCGTGAGGATAGAGTAAGAGGCCTTCCTCTGCCATCGCACGGAAGCCTCCTGTCATTACGCATCTCGCAGTCTCACCAAACTCCTTAATAATAAGGCTCATACGACCTGCCAGACACTGTTCTAGCACATGAGCTGACTGATCACATCCTCATACCCACTCTCTGTTTAGCATCTTCATTTTACAGATGATGACGCTGAGGCACAGAGCAGGTAAGTAACTTTCTCAAGGTTACAGAGCTTGTAAGTAACAAAGCCAGGCTTGAACCTGACCCATGCTCTTGACCACTAGGCTGT
This sequence comes from Equus asinus, assembly GCF_041296235.1. NCBI lineage: Eukaryota > Metazoa > Chordata > Mammalia > Perissodactyla > Equidae > Equus > Equus asinus. The sequence goes on from NC_091794.1 coordinate 87,764,637, forward strand.
GCTATATGTATTAAGAGAATAGCAGCGGGTCTTGCTTTCTCACAATTTTGCAGTTTTCCTTCGAGTGACTGGGCTGAGCGTCTGGGGCTGTAATCAGAATTTTGAGAGTTGCACCTGAACTTCGAGGACTGAGAGGGGAGGGGTCAATTAGGCCCTGTGTAAATAAAATTTTATCGGGACACAGCCACGCCCATTCATTTACATATTGCCTATGGCTGCTCTGGTTCTCCAATGGTATAACTGAGTAAATACTCAGTGCAAAGCCTAAAATATTTACCATCTGGCTCTTTAAGAAAAGGCTGGCAGACCCCCATCAGGCAAACCCATACAGCTAGTAAGAGGCAGAGCAGGGACGAGGAGGAAAGTCCTTCTGAGTCCAAAGCCCGGGTGCCAATTTCCAAGGCATCTCCCCTGCAGCCAGGTGCTGGGATAGGTAACACACCGTGACAACATAGGCACGGAAGGAGATGGTAAGGACCTTTGGAGGAGCTCTGTCAGGCATCTCTCCTCCTTCCCTCCCCACCTCTCTGTGTTTTTTCCTCCCCACTCGGTGTCTGGTGTCTTAGCCGAGGCTGTTGGTCTGTAGAGCTCACGGGCCTCGGCTTCTGAGTCTCCATCTCCTCATTAAGTTCTTCCTGGAACGAGTCAGCCTCCTCTTGTCCGGTGCCCGCTCGCTTCCTCTAGGCAGGTGCCAAGAATTAAACCCACATTTCCTCCAGCCGCCTTCCTCTCCCAGGGCCCCATCTCTCCAAACTCGTTTCAGTGCCGCAGATGAAGATGGTTTTAAAAGTGCATCAATAAATGGAATTGGGGAAAGATAAAACCCCCAGTGCAGAGAAGAGCTGTGTGTGTGTGTGTGTCTAGATGGGGTGCTGGGGGGTGGAGGTGGGAGGGGGGCTTTGTAGAGAGGGAGAGAGGGCAAAGACCCCAGGAAGGGAGGGTTGCTTGGGGCTGTCAGCAGGAAGAAGGGTGATTTAAAATCAATTTCCCTGGCCAAGAAGAATCACTCTTGCCAGGGTGAAATATAATGTGAAATAGGGAAGAAAGGCAAGCTCGGGCCCTGCCACGATGTGCCTCGGGCCCTGCTGCTTATGAAGCAAATAAATAAGCTTCTCCAAGATGTGGCCAGGCCAGTTCTGTTATCATAGCATGGGCCGATGCTGGGCGCAGCCAGCTCTGGTCGCCAGAATGAGGACACCAGATTCAGGAGGGACAAGAGGTTCCTGTGGGCTGCTCTGGCTCTGCTGGCTTTAGCATCAACCATCTTGGGTACCAGACTCGCTGTGAACCCAACCTTTGGTCTGTAGTTCTGATATTAAAATGCTTTGGTTGAAAGTGACAGAAACCCATTTTGATTTAGTTTAGATTCCAAGGGACTCTGTTGACTCAAGTTACCAAACCTCAGGCCAGGCAGGGGCAGAGTTGAATGTCACACATTCCAGTGCTGCCGAGATATGACTTTTGTTTCTCTAAATATATCTGAATTCTCCAGCATGGGCTTTCTCCACCAGGCTGGGGGACCACGGCCACTGGCTGCTCCTGGACTCACCACTCCCAGGTTTCATCACTAGAGGAAATTCAAGGGAAGGACTCTCATTGGCCCAGCATAGACTCATGGCCTCTTCTGGATCCAGGTCCCACTAAAACTAAATGGTTGAGGTTGGGAGAGGAATATGACCCCAAAAGACGTGGGCATGTGGTTTCCAAAAGAAAGAAGTGTATGGACATACAAGCTGTGATGTTCACCACGGTGCCTAAGTTCTTGCCTTAGTCCCCAGCCCATCCCGGCTCCCAGCAACAAAGTCCAGCCCTTGGATCTTGCAGGTGTTGTCTACACTTCCTGCCTCCGCTTCTCCTCCCCTCATTTGCTCCTCTGCACCTTGCAGTCTGACTTCTGGTCCTGCCATGTCATGGATAATCTTTCTTGAAGATTATGACGAGCTGGGTCGTTATGCGAAGTTCACGGTCTTGTCCGTCCTCTTGGCTTCCTTGCAGGGTCTCTATGGTTATGAACTGCCTGCAGCTTTGGGACCTTCTCCCATCCTTCCTGTATCTGGGCAGGGGTGCTCTCCTGCTCTCCAACTACTTCTCTGTCTACTCCTTCTCTGGCCCTTCTTCATTAGGCCATCCCATAATGACAGGGTTTTCCTCAAGTGCTGTCCTTTTCTTTTCTTCATCTCAGCACTCTCCTTTGGTAATTTCAATGTCTCAGAGCTACGTTAATAGAAGCCCAGTGAGTAGAGAAAGGGAGGTGACATTCCTGTTCTGTAGACAGACCCCACCTATGGGAGTATTCTCGGTTCTGGGCAGCATATTTAAAGGAGCAGTGAACAATTAGTACGTGCTCAAGGGTCATAACCAGGGTAGCAAGGACGCTCAATCCTGGGCCATATGGGGAGAGACATGGGGACTGGAAATACTTACCCTGGAGAGAAGAATCACTTCAGGGCTCGAGAGATCTGCTTCCAGAGAGTCATCTGACTCATCATTCTGGTGGTGGGATGGCGGTGGGTCTCAGAGCAGTGCCAGAAATGATGGTGTGGCCAGTGCCATCTCTGTGTCCACAGGGCTAGCACAGACTTCAGCACTGCAATCAGCCTCGAATAGATGAGCAGGCTGTTCTGTGTGAGAGAGAACTCGTCGTCCCAGAAATACGCAGGAGACTGGGCAGCCATGGTTCAGGACATGCTGGGGGGTGTTAGGCTGAGTGGGAGGTTGGACTCCCTGACACTTACGGGTCTTCCCAATTTCTAAATCACTGTGGCTCAGGGATGAGATTTTGAACGAGGACCGGGTCATCTCATGCCAAAGGGTGAAGTTGGTGACTAACTCCTCATCCCCTACGTTGTCTGGGTTCATTCTGTGCCCTGGAGAGATGCCAGGGCTCAATCACATCCTTCACCAAACCTTAGGGTTTATTCTGTTTATTCAATTGTTCTAATAGTATGTATTCAGGACCTCCTATAGGCCAGGCAGTGTTGTAGGTGCTAGGGACAGGTGTATATGATAATAATTAATAACAACAACAACAATACTTATCTAGAGCCTGTTAGGCTAGGAACATCAAGGTGAATAAGTCACACAAGGTCTCTGCCCTTCTGGAGCTTATACTGTAGCAGAGGAGACAGGCATGAGCCAGTAAAGATACTTCCATGGTGATAAGTGCTACTATGAGAGTAAGATTGGGTAATGGGGGGTGATAGGAGGAGCTAGAATGGAGCTTAAGGGATGCAGAGGGAGGCTAATTAGGAAGGGTGTTCAGGGAAGACACCCCCCCCCCCGGCTGGGGAGGTCTCTTCCTCCTCAGCCCCCACTGCCAGCCTGACAGCTGCTCCTCCCGCCTCCAGCCGCTGGAAGACCTCAACCTACTTTAGGAAGGGACCAGACTCTCCACTGAGGCCAATAAATAGGAAATTACTTGAAAATGTCTATACACACCGAAAACACTCAAGGCATAATGTCCGGAGAGCATGGTGGTTTTTATTTGACATTTTTTGGTACAAGAAGGAAGTTTACCTAAGTCTGTGTATATTGGTTGGGGGCGGGTTAACTGTGCAAACCACTGCAAATTCATCCTAATTCTTCCCAATTCGTCACCCTTCCCGCTCACCTACTTGGGGACCCTTCTGAACTCAGAAGGACTGTCTCTGGAGGAGAGTCATGCACAGTGCAATGGGTGCAGAGAGGACATGGCAGATGGCGCCCAGAGAATTACTGGCATGGTCTTTCTGCATTAAAATTTGAGTTTATGGGCTTTTTCTCTTTAGCCCATGGTTTTCTCGTTGTGGAGCTTACATTTTTATTCGCGGGAATAAAAGTCAGTGGCAGCCGACGAGGCCCTCTGGAGTTGGAGGCAATAACCATTGTGGACAATGAAGCCTGGAAAATAATCACAACAATAAGCAGCGAACAAGGAAACATGTCTTTGAAGGTGGTTGATGCATGATTCTACACTCGCTAACACCTCCCTGTTCCCACCACCACCACCAAACACACACACCCAGCTGCCCTGCAGCCTTGAGAGAATCCCAATAAAAAATGCAGCACCCAGAGAGACTGGTTCCAAGGAAGGAAGCTGAAGAGCTCGTCCCTGGGGTCCTGCAACCGGAAGGCTAAAGCAGCCTCTGGCATAAGCAGGTGTAGCTGGAACAGGGAGGGAAGGGAGATGAGGCTCTCTGAGCCTCAGTTTCCCCATCCGTATAATGGCATGAGCATACCTGCTTCATAGCTTGGTGGGCAGCTTATGTGAGGTAGCATATGAAAAGCATCTAGCACAGAGCCTGGCGCACAGGACACCCTCGGTAAATAGTAGTTCTGTATCTTCCCTCCCATCCAAAGGCTGAAGATGGAACCGGGGATGCTTTTTAGAAAGAGGAAGGAGAAGAAACCCAAGGGGAAGCATTTGGGTTAGATCTGGCACTTTGAAAGTGCCCACTAGAAAAGATTTGAAGGTGCCACCAAAGGCTAGGGAGATCCCTCCTGTTCAAATTCCATCTCCTCCACTTCTGACAGCCCCACCCTCCCATCCAGCGCTCTCTGCTTCCTAGTTCTTGGGCTTTTACTGTCTGCATCCTCTGCCAGCCCCTTGTCCTTGTCCTGTGTTCTACATCCTCTGCCCTGCTGTGTGTGGGGTCTTGTTCACTGTGATGTGACCAGACACACCATTTCTTTCTTTCAAGGGGAGGGGACCTAACATTTTTGGGGCTCACACTACATGTGGATACTGTGTAAATCATGTTATAGCATTTTTTTTAACCCACGAAACAACCCTAGGAGGCAGGCTTTGAGCTCTCCATCTTCTAGAGGAGCAAACTTGGGTTCTGGAAGGTTGAGTGACTTTGCTGAGAGTGAGTGAGGGGTCTGGAGCCCAGGGCGGTCAGTCCCAGAGCCCATGCTCCTTTTATGGCACCAGCTTGCCTTCAAAGGAGGTAAAGAGACTGATCTCTAATGTACATTCAGCTAGAAGGCTGAGCTGAGCCCACCTGTCCCGCTAAGCTCCTGGGCTCCCTGCCACTCGGTGCCCAGACTCTGGGAGCCTCTGGGTGGGAAGGCACTGTAAAGAGCGTTTGGTAGAATTTGCCCTTCTACTGCCTCTGTGTCCTCTGCTTGAACACTTGCAAGGACAGGGAGCTCACTCCTCCCAGTGGGCTGCATGCTGTAGGGCAGCAGTTCTCAAAGGGTGGTACCCGCAGCAGCAGCTTCACCATTACCTGCAAACTCGTTAGAAATGCAAATTCTCCGGCTCAGCCTCAGAACCAGAATCAGAAATTTGGAGGTGGGTCCAGAAACCTGTGCTTTAACAAACTTTCTAGATGATTTTGAGGCTGCTCAAGTTTGAAGTCCACTGGCTTAGCGGGAAGAAAAAGGGCTTTGGGGTCACGGAGATCTGGGCTCACCGCCCTGGCACCTACCATTTGTGTGACTTTGGGCAGAGGAGTTGGGCCGACGGTGTAATAATTACCAGCAGTTTCTGAGCACTGCGGTAGACCAAATAGTGCCCCCTGTTCCCCTCAGAGACGTCCATGTCCCGGTCCCCAGAACTGTGAATATCTTACCTTACACGGCAAGAGAGACCTTGTGGATATGATTGGGTCAAGGATCTCAACATGGGGACATTATTTTGGTGGGTCCAATTTAATCGCAAAGGTCCTCATAAGAAGAAGGCAGCAGGATCAAAACTAGGAGAAGGTAATGTGACAACAGAAACAGAGATTGGAGTGACGTGGCCATGGGGCAAGGAACGTAAGGAGCCTCTAGAAGCTGAATGAGGAAAGGAGTGGATTCTCCCCCGGAGCCCCCGGGAGGAACCAGCCCTGCTGACACCTTGATTTCAGCCGCGTAAATCTCGTTTCATCCTTCAGACCTCCAGAACCGCGAGAGAATAATTTTGTTGTTTCAAGCGGCTAAGTGCGATCCTTTGTTCCAGCAGCAATTGGAAATTAATACCAGCGCCTGCTGGGTGCCAGGCTTGTTCTAAGCGCCTCAACACAGGAAGGATAAAATGAGTTCTCTGTTGTTACTATTCACTCATTTAATCCTCAGGACAACCGTATTACGTGGGCACTGTTACCAGGTCCTTTTTACAAATGAGGAAATGAAGGCACAGAGAGGCGAGGTCACTTGCCCAAGGTCACGCGGCTAGCAAGGCAGAGCCTGGATTCGGCGTGCGGCTCTGAGCTTTGTCTCCCATGACTCACTCTTCATCCTATGCAGATGCCTCTGCACGTTTCATCTGTCTGCCCTCTCTACTCTCAGCAAAGCTTCAGCGCTTCCTTGTGGCTATTTTCTTCTATCAGCAAAGATCTGCCTGTTGCTGGGGCAAAATTGCCCAAGTTGAAGCCTTGCCTTCCTCTGAGCAGCCCTGAGCTCCTTTCTGATCTTCTCCTCTCCAACTGGGGTAACCTCCGCCTTGGAGCCTTTCCCGGAGGCGGGGCTCAGCTTCCAGAGGTCCCAGCTGTGCCCTCTTGCATATAGTAGAAGGAACTCCAGCTTTGCTAAGACGCTGGGCCGCTGAGCGGGCAGAGCACAGAGGTCAGCCTCAGGAGAGCTGTCTGGAAACTGTGCCCAACCAGAATGCCCTTCTTGGCCAGGTGCCAGGCCTCTCTCTGAGGTGCCCATCCATCCACAGCGAGAACGACATTCTGGCTCTTGTGGCAATGTATACGTGTGTGTGGGCTGCATTTCATTCATGCCAGAATCTGAGGCACGGGCAGAATTTTTGTAGCAAGCATATGGCTTGGAACCCTCAGAGAACAAGCTCAGTGGGGACCCATTTTGAACCAAGATTTCTAGTGAAAACATAAGTCAGCAAAGAAACGAAGGCTAGGATATGCACAGAAGAGCCCTCAGCCTTCAAGTATAGAACTTCCAGTGTCTGCATGTGTATAAGTGTGTGCAACGCATGCTTGACTGTGTGTGTTGCCGTATATCGGAGTGTGTGGCCATGTGTGAATTGCATGACTACTTGTGTATTGCAAGGTGTTTAAAGTCCGAGAGTTATAGTGAACCTGTGACTGGGGGCCTGGTTTCAGAGTGTGAGTGTGTGCATAGGCGTGTCTGAGTGTGTTTATGCGTGCGTGATGAGCATGTTTTCATGGATGCAGTGAGTGTGTATCAGTGTGAGTAGGGAGGTAGAGTAAAGCGGTATGCATCTGGGAGTGACAGCCCCTGTGTGAACAGTGAGAGTGTTATGTGACCGTGTGTGCCCGAGTGTGAGTTTCCATGTGTGTGCAACGGTGATAGCGAGCACGTGAAGCTCTGCATCTCGGTGATGCTCCTGGTTGAACAGGCTCAAGGTTGCCTCTTTGGCAACTGTTTTCAGAATCTGGTGTTTTATGACCAAGCCTTCTGTGCACAATTTCAGTGATGCCCAAAGAATTAGGCCATTCAGAGAAAGATCTGGACAGCTGGGCCACAAGCTCCTTACTTCCCGGCCCCAGGGTTGTGCAGTTGAAATGAGACCCCGCACTTGACCAGAGTGCTCTCAGCAGCCCTCCCGCGGGGCCTGTGGCCTGGGAAGCTGCGGGGCACACCAGATCCGTGAAGGCTGAGTATCTCAGATGATGCCTCCTAGCGAGTGAGGGAAGGTGGTCTCTATAAATTCCCTCTGGATTTGGTCACCAGAGGCTGAGCCTGGCGTCCAATCCCACCAACATTGCTATCTTGCTCTGCGACTTTTTGCAACCTGGGAAACCATTTTAGTATGTTGCAGACAGTTTGGGCACAGCAAACAGGTCACACATTTTCCAAATAGGGTCATTTTCTCCATTCTATAGATCTGATGGAGTTGGCGATTGAAACTGAAGGGAGTTTGAGAGATCCAGGCAGAGAGTATGGAGTGGAAGAAAGTGACAGAAAGGGACAAGTAGTACACGCCCGTGGGGGCAGCCAGGTGTAGATGGTTCCTCAGTCTGTGGTTGTAGTTTATAAAGTGCTTTCACATACATTATCACACTGTTCTCACAATAATCCTAAGAAGTAGCATTGCTCATCCTTTATGGGTGATAAATCCAAGACTCAGAGAGGTTAAGTGACTTGTCCAAGGTCACACAGCTGTAAACTGCTGGTGCTGGGTCTGAGTTTGGGGGAATAGGACTCTGCCTTTGCATTAAACATAGGACATCTGAGTAAGGTCCCAGCTTGGGGCTGCTTGTAAAAAATCGTAGGTAACTTGTCGTGTCACCGTGTTCTTCCTCCACAGACACATCCACACTCAAGCCCTGGTCTTTTCCTTTCTCTCGTGTGTTTTCTTGGTAATCTCTCCTTAGTCGTGGCACTTTTCTCCAATTGCGGTCAAACAAATCAAGACAAAAATTCATCAGGAGCTGCTGATGGAGTAGCTGCTGTGGGCCTGCTCAGGGCTAGGGAATGTGGGGTGATGAAAGAGAAGCAAAAATGTCGCCTTTGCTTATGATCTGCTCCGGGAGGCGAGCCTCAGACACCCGTCACTTTCTAGCTGGGTGACAATGGGTAAGTTATTCGTTCATTTACTCACTCAGGGCCTTCTGTTACTTTGACTCTCCAGCGGCTACCGTTCCGATCTCTCATAACTGCACCCCAGAGTCCCTCAGGGGCCCCCTCCCCCCTCCCCATGTGGCACTCTCTGTGCTACATTGTCCCCTGGTACTCTGGGTGGAACCTTTGACTCAGGCCTGGCTAATCGCAACGTTGTGTTCATCTGGCCACAGCGACTGGCAGGAGGGTGGGCATGTGACCCAGGCAGAGCCAACAAAATGTAAGGAGGCTCGGCTGGGAGCTGTCGGAAAGGGGATAGTTGATTTCTGACTGGACACATGCTGTGAGAGAATGGGAAGCTGGGGCTCCACGAGCAGGTTGCCTCCAGATGGAGTCTGAGAACGGAGCCAATGCCTGGGGAGGGCCGGGGTCAGGCTGGAGGCAGAACTCAAGCTCTGGTGCACTGTTTGAGCCTCTGGAACCAGTTACGCTGAACCTGAAGCTGGCGAATTAATTTGTGTGCAGACTAAGCTGCTAGAATAAAGAAACGGACGTATGCAATGGTGTAAACAAAGTGCATTTCCATCTCAGGTAGTAGCCTGGAGATAGTGGTTCAGGGGTGACAGGATGCCACCCTCAATTCATGGCTTCTATCTCTAGGTCCTTGGCAGCTGCTCCAGCACTTTTCTTTTCCCTGGTTGGTGGGAGAAAGGGAGCAGGGGAAAGTTTTTAAAAAAATTTTTAATCAGCTTTATTGAAGTAGAATTTCATCCAATAAAATTAGCCTATTTTAAGTGTGCAGTCATATGACTTTTGACAAATGTACACTGTCATGTGACCATCACAACAATCAAGGAATAGAACATTTCCATCCTTTACACTCAATCCCCATCCCCACCCAGGCCCAAGTAACACTGGCCTATTTTCTGCAACTATAGTTTTGCGTTGTCCAGAATTTCATATAAATGGAATCATATCACTGTATTCTTTTTGTCTGATTTCTTTGGCTTCACATAATGCTTTTTTTCCTTTTACAGGGGAAGATTTGACCTAAGCTAACATCTGTTTCCAATCTTCCTCCTTTTTCTTTTCTTCCTTTCCTCCTACCAAAGCCCCAGGACACAGTTGTGTATAGTTGTAAGTTCTTCTGGTTCTTCTCTGTGAGCCGCCACCATAACATGGCTACTGACAGACGGGTGGTGTGGTTCCGTGCCTGGGAACCGAACCTGTGCTGCTGAAGCGGAGCAGGCTGAACTTCAACCACTAGGCCATCAGGGCTGGCTCTTCACATAACGCTTTTGAGGTTTAGTCATATTGTTGAGTGTCTCGTTCATTGTTTGTCCCTTTTTGTTGCTGAGAAATATTCCATTGTGTAGATCTACTGTGAGTTTTTCCATTCACCAGTTGATGATCATTTGAGTCATTTCCAGTTTCTGTCTGCTACGAATAAAGCTGCTGTGAACACTTAAGTAGAAGTCTTTGTGTGGATATTTGTTTTCATTTCTCTTGGGTAAATATCTAAGAAGGGACTTGTTTGGTGGTAAGTTAAGTGTATGTCTAACTTGGTAGGATATCGCCATACCGTTTTCCAAAATTGGCTCTACAATTTTGCATTTCAGGCATCAAAATATGAGAGTTTGAGTTGCTCCACATTGTTGTCAGCACTTGATATTTTCAGTTTTTAAAAATGATTATGATTATTTTCAGCCAGCCCTGGGGGGTCTAGTGGTTAAGATTTGGCACTCTCACCACCACGGCCCCGGGATTTGTTTCCTGATCAGGGAACCACACCACCCATCTGTCGGTTGTCATACTGTGGTGGCTGCGTGTTGCTGTGATGCTGAAAGCTATGCCACCAGGATTTCAAATACCAGCAGGGTCACCCATGGTGGACGGGTTTCAGCAGAGCTTCCCAACCAAGACAGATGAGGAAGAAGGACCTGGCCACTCACTCCCAAAACAATTGGCCATGAAAACCCTGTGCAAAGCAGCAGAGCATTGTCTGACAGCGCCAGAATGTGAGAGGATGGCACAAAAAGACTGGGCAGGGCTTCACTCTGCTGTATGCAGTGTTGCTAAGAGTCAGAATAAACTTGATATCACTAAAAAAAAAAGATTATTTTTAGCCATTCTAATAGATACGTGGTGGTATCTTATTGTGATTTTAATTTTAATTTCCCTAAAAGCAATTATCTTGAGCATCTTTTCAGGTTTCTATTTGCTATACAAATATCTTTGGTGTTCAAATCTTTTTGCCATATACAGAAAATAGAGCTTCATCCATAGCTCATATCATATATAAAAATTAACTCAAAATGAGTCACATGGATTTTCAGTTCTTCCAGCACCATCTGTTGAAAAGGCTACCCTGTCTCCGTTGGATTTCTTTGGCACTTTTGTTGAAAATAAATTGACCATATATGTAGGTCTATTTCTGGACTTCTTGTGTTCCATTGATCTATGCTATGTCTTTACATACCACAGTTCTTGATAAATGAAACTTTATAGCAAGTCGTGAAATCAGATATTGTGAAGCCTCCAACTTTGACCTTCCTTTTCAATATAGCTTTGGCTCGTCTATTTTCTTTGCTTTTCCGTGTAAATTTTAGAAATGGCTTGTGGATTTCTACCAAATTATGCTGGAATTGTGATTGAAATTGTGTTGATTCTGTTGATCAATTCGGGAGAATTAAAATCTTAATAATATTGACTCTTCTAATTCATGAACATGGTATATCTCTCCATCTATTTAGGTCTTTGTTGATTTTTTCCATCAATCTTTTGTAGTTTGCAGTGTGAAGATTTTGCATGTATTTTGTTAGTTATATTTAAATATTTTAGATTTTATGGTGTTATTGTAAATGGTACTTTAAAAATATAATTTCCATTGTTAATTGCTAGTACATAGAAATATGATTGATTTTTGCATATTTTCGTGTCTAGCAACCTTGCTAAGCTTGCTTATTAGTTCTAGTAGCTTTTTTTTGGTAATTTTTTTTGGATTTTCCACATAAATAATCTTCTGTGGACAGATAGTTTTGTTTCTTCCTCTCTAATTTTTTTTTTTTTTTAAGGATTGGCACCTGAGCTAACAACTGTTGCCAATCTTCTTCTTTTTTTTTTTTTCTGCTTTTTCTCTCCAAATCCCCGAAGTACATAGTTGTATATTTTACTTGTGGGTCCTTCTAGTTGTGGTATGTGGGATGCTGCCTCAACATGGCTTAATGAGCAGTGCCATGTCCGCGCCCAGGATCCGAACCAGTGAAACCCTGGGCAGTCGAAGCGGGAACTTAACCACTCGGCCACAGGGCCAGCCCTCCTCTCTAATTATTATTTCTCTTGTTTGCTTGTTTGTTTATTTTGACGTACTGCACTGGCTAGAATCTCCCAATATGATGTTAAACAGAAATTGTGAGAATGGCCATCCTTGCTGTGTCTCTAATTTGACAGGCAAAGCATTCAATCTTTCAATATTAAGTATATGTTAGTTTTTGTTTTTTCATAGATATACTTTATCAATTTGAGGACATTTTGTTTAATTCCTAGTTTGCTGAAAATCTTTTTTCAGGAATGGATGTTGAATTTTGTCCATTATTTTCCTGAGTCTATTGAGATGATCATAGTGTTTCTCCTTTAGTTTATTGATACGATAGACAATATTGATTGACTATTAACCCAATCTTACATTTCTGGGATAAACTTCACTTGGTCATGATGTACTATCCTCTTGTATATTGCCAGATTATTTGCTAATATAATAAGGACTTTTGCATTTATAACTGTGAAGGATATTCTCCTGTAATTTTCTTTTCTAGTAATGTCTTTGTCAGATTTTGATATTGGGGTAACATTGGTCTTATAGGATGAGTTTGGAAGTGTTTCTCTTTTTAAAAATTTTCTAAAGGAATTAGTGTAGGATTAGTATTTTTTTCTATTTTATTTTTTATTGTGGTTATGTTAGTTTACAACCTTGTGAAATTTCAGTTGTACATTATTATTTGTCAGTCATCTTATAGGTGCACCACTTCACCCTTTGTTCCCACCCCACCCCCCTTCCCCTGGTAATCATTAATCTGTTCTCTTTGTCCACGTGTTTATCTTTCACATATGAGTGGAGTCATACAGAGGTTGTCTTTCTCTATCTGGCTTATTTTGCTTAACATAATACCCTCAAGGTTCATCCATGTTGTTGTGAATGGGATGATTTTATTCATTTTTATGGCTGAGTAGTATTCCATTGTATACATATACCATATCTTCTTTATCCAATCATCAGTCAGTGGGCGCTTGGGTTGCTTCCATGTCTTGGCTATTGTGAATAATGCTGCAATGAACATAGGGGTACATGGGTCTCTTTGAATTGCTGACCTCAAGTTCTTTGGGTAGATACCCAGTAGTAGGATGGCTAGGTCATATGGTATTTCTATTTTAACCACAAATTAAAATTCTTTAATAAATATGGCTTTTCTGGACACACATTCTCTTTTCAGTGGGCTTTTGTAAACTGTGTCTTTCAAAGAATTTGTCCATTTCATCTAAGTTGTTGATCCATTGGCATAAAGTTGTTTGTAATATTCTCTTATGCTTTTAATGTCTCTAGTGTCTGTAGTAATGCCCTCTCTTTCATTCTTTATATAGGTAATTTACGTATTCACTACTTTTTCGGATCATTACATCCAGAGTTTATTAATTGTATTGATCTTTTAACCAAACAGATTTTAGTTTCATTGATTTTTCTCTAATTTTTTTTCTGTTTGTGTTTCATTGGTTTTGGCTCTTTTTTTGTTCTTTATCCAGTATCTTGATGTAGGGGCTTAGATTGTTGATTTTAGACTTTTCTTCTTTTCTAGTAGAAATAGTTTTAATATAAATTTTTCTCTATGCACTGTATCTGCATCCCACGCATTTTGATATATTGTGTTTTCATTTTAAGTTCAAAATAATTTCTAATATCTCTTGTGATTTATTCTTTGACCCATGTGTTATTAAATGTGTTGTTTAATTTCCAAGTAGTTGAGGTTTTACAGATATTCTGTTATTGATTTTTAGTTTAATTTCAGTGTGGTCAAATTCCAATACTTTTAAATTTATTATGGCTTGTTTCATGGCACAGATATAGTTTATATTTGTGAATATTCATTGTGCACTTGAAAGGAATGTGTATGCAGTTGTCGAACAGTGTGTTCAATAAATGTCAACTAAGTCAAAATTTTGATAGTGATGTTAAAATCTTACTGCCTTTTTTGTGGTCTACTTATTCTTTCAGCTCCTCAGCTTGGCATGTTGAAAATTCTGACTATAATTGCGAGTTTGCCTTTTTCTCCTCTCGGTTATATCCATTTTGCTTTATGTATTTGGAAGCACTATCAACTGCTGCATGAACTTTCGATATTGTTATATTGTCCTAACGAATTAATCTTTGTATCACTATGAATCGTTACTTTTTGTCACTGGAATATTCATTGTTCTGAAATACTTTGTATCTGATATTAATATAGCCAACCAAGCTTTCTTTTAAATGAAGTTTTCATGGTCCAACTTTTTCCATCTTTTAATTTCCAACCTATCTATGTCTTTAAAATTAAAGTGAGTTTACTTTAGGTAGCATATCATCAGGTCTTGATTTTTAATTTAAGCTGATAATCTTCGCCTTTTAATAGGAGCGTTTAGGTCATTTAAATTAAAATAATTGTGAATATGATTGGATTTAAATCTGCCATTTTGTTATTTTTTTCTATATATCCTCTGTGTTCTTGGTTACCCTTTATTCTTTTTCTACCTGTTTTTAGATAAAATATCTTTTATAATTCCATTTTACTTCCAATCTCGACTTACTAGTATATGTCTATGATTTATTTTGTTTTAGTGATTGTTTTGAGAGTGTACATAATTACCTATCACAGGCTACCTTTAAGTGATATTGTATCACTTTATGTATAATGTAAGAACTCTTGGTCTTTTGCTGCAGTTGTCATACATTTTACATCTATGTGTGAAATAAGCCAGAAATTCATTTTTATTGTTTTTCCTTTAAACAGTCAATTATCTTTTAAAGTGATTTACAAGATGATTTAAAAAATAAATACTTAATGATAAAAAGTCTTGTATATTTATCTATATATTTATCATTTGTGGGGCTCATCATTTTCTTGTGTAGACCCAGATTTAGTCTTGTTATTTTCCTTCTGCCAGAAGAGCTTTCTTTAATATTTTCTGTAGTGCTCATAAGCTAGTGGTGAACGTTTTATGCTTGAAAAATTATTTATTTTGCCTTCGTTTTTGAAAGATATTTTCAGAGTATAGTGACATTTTTTCTTTATGTTGAAGGTCTTGTTCCACTGTCTTCTAGCTTGCATTTTTATGTTGAGAGTTCTGCTGTCCTTCTTATCTTTGTTTCTGTGTACATAATGTCTCCCTGCCCCACCCCCCATGGCTGATTTTGAGATTTTCTCTTTCTCACTAGTTTTAAGTAATTTGATTATTATGCACTTTGGTATAGTTTTCTTCATATTTCTTGCTATTCTTTATCAATGGATTTTTCATCAAATTTAGAAAAAAATAGCTACTCATATTTTTTCAATAGCTTCATATATTTTACTGCTTCCCCTCCCCCAACATTTTTTGTGTGTGAATCCAGAACGTTAGACTATTTGCCATTGTCTCATAGATCACTAAGCTCTGCTTTTTTCCCCAGCCTTTATTTCTTCCTGTGCTTCATTTGAGATAGTTTTTATTGGTATAGCTCAAGTTTACTCATTTTTTCTTCTGCAGTTTAATTTGCTGTTAACCCTATCCAGTTTACTTTTTATTTCAGATATGTATTTTTCATCCGCAGAAGTTCCATTTGAGTCTTTTTTATATCTTTGATTTCTCTCTCTCTCTCTTTTTTTTTTTTTTTTTGAGGAAGATTAGCCCTGAGCTAACATCTGCAACCAATCCTCCTCTTTTTGCTGAGGAAGACTGGCCCTGAGCTAACATCCGTGCCCATCTTCCTCTACTTTATATGTGGGACACCTGCCACAGCATGGTGTGCCAAGTGGTGCCATATCCACACCCAGGATCAGAAACAGTGAATCCTGGGCCGCTGAAGCAGAAGGTGCACACTTAACTGCTGACCCACTGGCTGGCCTCTGATTTCTCTTTTTATGTGTGTTTTCCCTTTATATTTCTGAGCATATTTATAATAGTTATTTTAAGGTTCCTCTTCTCCTCAATCCATAATATCTTGTCATTTTTGGGTCTTTCCCCTTGACTGATTTTTCTCCTGGTTGTGAGTTACATTTACATGTTATTTACATGCCTGGTAATTTTTGACTGGATTCTGGATGTTGGGTATATTATACTCTTGAGCACTAGGTTTTGTTATTTTCCTTTAAAGAGTTTTGGACTTTTTCTGATGCAAATTTAAGTAATTGAGAATCAGTTTGACCCTTGCGAGGCTTGCCTTTAAGCTTTCTTGTTAAAAGCCCAGAGCAGCTTTTACTCTAGGATTAGGGAAGCCTCACAATGAAGGCCTGAGCTTTCCAAGGATTCTACTCATGACCTCTCTGCTCTGGCTTTGAGAACATGAACTATTCCCAGTCCAGGGTGGGAAATGATCATTTTTTGGCCTGCTGATTACTAATGGTTCTTTTTTGGCCTCGAGGAGTCTTACCCCATAGATTCACAGATTAGCGCTCAGCCAAAGACTTAAAAGGCCACTTTGCAGATATTGGAGTTCTCTCTGGGTGTAGTTCCTTCTTTCTGGTACTCTACCCTAAGAATTCTAGCTGCCTCAACTTCTCCAATGTCTCTTTTGTTTCCTCAACTCAGCAAGACCACTGGGGTCTGTTTTGACTGTCCCTCCGTACATGGTATTTTGGAAATACCAAGCTGGCCTTGCTTATTTCTCTTCTCTCAGGGATCACAGTCCTGTGGTGTTTGTTCAAAGTCTTGAAAAATCATCTTACATATTTTATTTGTTTTTCCGGTTGTTTATGGTGAGAAGGCAATTTCTGTACAAAGCAATCATAGATCCTCCAGGGGAAAAACTTTTAAGAGCAAGACTCATAAATTTCCCATCTTACTTCTATTAACATTCAATTGTCAGAACTTAGTCATACAGCGTAAGGAAGTTATAAGGTTATAAGGAAGGCTGAGTAATAAAGTCGAGCTGAGTGGCCATGTGCCTAGCTAAAATTGCCTTACCGTGGAGGAAGGAGGAACTGCGTGTTATTGTTACTCTGGGGGTCTTCTCAATTGTGTGCGTCAGTTTGGGTTTGGGTTTCTGTCCCTTGTAATTTAGAGTCCTGTCTGATAGAGTTAGTCAATAGACAGAGGGAAACATATGTTCAAAAACAAGGAGACATTTAATTTTTTACTGAACCTTTTAAAACTTAGATTTCTTGTCTGTAAAAGTGGGATGTGTTATTATTCATCCCTGCAGTTTGTTCTTAGGTATAATGACTTAATGAATGAGAAAGCCCCTTCTACGCTATTACTATACAGCTATAAATTACGTTCAACAATTTTTTCCTAACTCTCAGGTTTAGTTTGTTTTTTCACCTATTATACACTCTTAAACATCTGGTACTTGTTCTATAGTTTATCTCAATTGTAATGAAATTCATTTGCATAATTATTTGTTTCCAAGTTGTATTCCCCAATAGAGTGTAAGATGCAAAGAATGCTCAGAGAGTTGCTATTTTTCTTTCTCACAGCTGTATCCCCAGCCCACAGCACAGTGACTGGCATTTATGGAGCTCCCCAGAGTATTTAAGTGAATGAATGGCAAGTATACAAGATGACATATCATTGTATGATCTCTAGGGGGACCTAAGGCTTCTCTATAGCCCCTGCACCTCACCCAAATAAAGGCCAGGAGAGAAAGTACAGATATTTACTGGGGTAGGACGCTTGGGAGCCTGTGGGAGGGGTGCACATGAACAGCTTTCAAGGAGGGTAGATAAAGATGAAAAGTAATTGCATCCAGGAGGCCGACCCCGTGGGCGAGTGATTGAAGTTCTGTGTACTCAGCTTTAGCAGCCCGGGGTTCTCAGGTTTGGATCCCAGGTGTGGACCTTCTCCACTCATCAGCCATGCTGTAGAGGCATCCCACATACAAAGTAGAGGAAGACTGGAACAGATGTGGGCTCAGGGCAAATCTTCCTCACACACGTACACACAAAAAGTAGTTGCATCCATATGGTATACTTTCTTGGTATATGACCTTTCTTTGGCTTCCCCTTGAAGTATTTATCTCCTGTGGAGCTGAGGTACTAAGATGGACCTGCAGTTGCCTCCTCCTTGAAAGATGTGCCCATCCTGGGAAAGATTCTTGCATTCCGGGACTGGGGAAGAAAGCTTTGTTTCCTTTGAGTCCATCTGAGTGGTAAGATTGTGAGGATCTCAGTTAAGATTAGGGTCCAAATAAGGGATATGAGATGATTTTAGGAGTATGTCTCCTCCATGAACTGTCAGTTTCTCCTTCTCTCATATCTCATATTTACAAAACCATCCTTTGACCCTATTTTCCCTCCAATTAATGCTCCATTTCTCTGCTTCCTTTTACAGCAAGCTTCTTGAAGGGATTGATTCTGATCTGCCGCCATATCTTCATTTTCCCTGCCTTTCAGCCTAGACTACCCAGCATTCTGCCCCTGCCACTCAACTGCAATGGCTCTTGTCAAGGTCATCAATAAAATTCAACGGTCATTTCTTGTTCTTTCTAATTTGGCCCCTTAAGCAACATTTAATACAATTGATCCTCTCTTCTCCTTGAATCACTGTCTTTTGCTTTCTTTCATGATACTGGAATCTCCCTGATTGGTTCCTCATTCTCTGTCTTGCCTTTAAATGTTGAAACATCCCAGAGTTATGTGTTTTAATTTCACTATTTACGTACTCTTTCCAGGTGATGTTATCCAGCTCCATAAATATAAATTTTACCTATACGTTGATGATTCACAAATCTTTAATTGTAGTCCTATCTTTTTCCTGGAAATCTAAACTCCTACATCCAACAGCCTACGTATCCAAATGGATGTCTGCTAAACGCATTTCAAACCAAAAGTGTCCCAGATAAAACTCTTGTTTTGTTCCTCAAACCCTCCCTCTTCTTTTCCGTCTCAGAAAATGGCAGCATATCAATTTTGGGACATTTGTTCACGTCGCAAATTGAGGTGTTATCCATAACTCCTTTTTTCACCTCCCAAGTCCAACTAATAAGCAAGTTCTGCAGACCCTACGTTTCATCTATTTCTCTCCATCTCCAGTATGTCCTATCATTGAAGCCTCTTTCATTTCTTGCCTGAATATTGCAATTATCTTATAACTGGTCTTCTTGGTAGCCAGAATTAGATTTTCAAAGCAAAAATTTGATCACGTCCACCTCTCTTTTAAAAATTCTTCTACGTCTTCCCATAACATGAGTACAACATTTGACATTTTATCCTGGCTTTCAAAATTTCATGTGGCTTGAACCCTGCTTACCTTTCTGAGTGCGCCTCTAACCACTTAGCTCTCCCTTTTCCACTGTCTCATCATACTGGTCTGATTTCTGTTCTTGAAGCTTGCCAAACTAGTTCCCACCTGGGGCATTTGTGTTAGCTGTTCTCTCTGTCTGGAATAATTTCCCCCAATCTTATCATGACAGGTTCCATCTTCCTTTCTTACCTAAGTTTCAACAACTTAGAGAGAGCCATCAAATATAAACTAGCCATCTGATTTCTATCCCATTACTCTCTTTTACCTCTCTACATATAATCTTTCTACTATCTGATAGCGATCTTGCTATTTTTTTCTGTCACCCTTCTTCTTACCATTAGATTGTAAGTTTGAGGGCAGGGACATTATCTCTCTCGTTCACTGCTATAACTTCAGAACATAGGATCACTTGTGGCACAGTAAGTGCCGCCTGGGTGTGTTAATGAAATCAGACCACTCATTTGTTTTAGCATAGTTTGCACAAGTGTGCCCCTACCTAGGCAAAGGGGCTTCTCATAGCCACCCTTGGCCCAGCTGAACTCATTCAGAAGGTCATAATGAAGTCCAGAGCCATTAATAAAGACCACAATTTTGGTGACCCCTGGCCTTTGTTTGCCTCTCTCGCCAACCTATGGCAGCACTAGGTGCCTGGTGGAAGATTTGGGGCCTCATCTCAGTGAACACCTGGCAGAGTGAGCACAGTTTAGAGATCCTGGTTCCTTGTCACCACAGCCTAACCCTTGCCAACTTCCACGACTGTGCTCAGCTCTGTTAGAACTGACTCCGTTAATAGAGTTGAAAGTGCAGTGCATGACCAGAGAAGGGAAATATCAGCTTAGCTTGCAGTTTTCGTGGACTGTAGCTGGGCCATGGTGGGATTAGGATAGACAGATACAAGAGGGAAGAGTGCTGACAAAGAGGTGGTAATGGGAAAAGTAGAGCATTTCTGTGGGATAATGAGAAATGCCTGCAAACGCTGAATCAATTTTAAGAAGTTTTGGGATTCGGGATTGTGGGGTATAATTGAGCCTCGTGCAATACTTGATTTCTTTTAACAGCTCTAAAAATCTAAACTTATTATCCTTATTATTCATTACTTAAGGCATCTTAGAATTTGAAAGACCCAGGGGACCCAGGATTTCATTTCATTAACCTTCTTACCCAGGCAGAAAAGCCCTCTGCCACGGAACTGAAAGGTGGCTTCTAAAATACTAAATGATAGAGAACTCACTCTCACATAGGAAAGCCATTTAAATTTTAGAAGATTGATTCTTAGAAATATATTATTTATATTGAGCACAAATTGCTTTGAATTGGCTTTTCAGTGGTCCTTGTTTTGCTCTCTGGAGCATCACAGAGTGAGCCTAAAATTCTCTCCCACCTGACAAGTCAGTCGGTAATGGACTGAATTATGCTCCCTCCCAAAATCCATATGTTGAAGCCCAACCCCAATGTGACTGTATTTGGAGATAGGGCCTTTAAGGAGGTTATTAAGGTTAAGTAAGATTAATAAAATAAGGGTGGGGCCCTAATCAGATAGGGTTGGTGTTTTCATAAGAAGAGGAAGAGACACCAGGAGTGCATGTGCACAGAGAGAAAGGCTATGTGAGGACACAGCAAGCAGACGGCCATCTGCGAATGAAGGAGAGAGGCCTCAGGAGAAACCACACCTGCTGGCACCTTGATCTTGGACAACTAACCTCCAGAACTGTGAGAAGATAAATTTCTGTTGTTCAAGCCACCTAGTCTGTAGCATTTTGTTATGGCAGCCCAGATGACTAAGGCACAGTCTTTGTACCCCTCAGGTAAGAATGAAAGCTCTTCATAAACTTCTTTTATTCAAGGCAAGTGGCTCTTGATTCTTCAACTGCTCCTTATTTGAGCAGAAATGCCCATTTAAGGAAGGGTAATGACTAGAACACAACATAATACCGCAGCGAAACATGGTGGGCACTGGCCACAGCAATGGGGCTATCGTCTTACTTGTTATATAGATATTATTTTCATAATAACACAACAGAAGACTAATGCTTTGGAAACTCTTAACTCAGATTAACTTCCAAGACAACTTAACCCACTCTCTCATAAATCTTGCTATTAGTCCACTAGCTTTATGCATTAAGTGCCTGACTTAACACTGGTCGGGTTAGATTTCATCTTGTCAGATTTGCCTCATTTTTCAAGCCATCCAAACACACTCACTGTCTGCCCAATTGCTTATTATCAGAAAATCAATTCCCTTCTTCAGACATTTCATAAAGATGTCAAGTGAGAAGGGGTCAAGAACTGAACCTGATATCATGAATGATAATAATAACAACTTATATCTATATAGAACTTCACAGGTTATAGAGCTTTCTGCCAGTTTAGGGATCCTGGCAAAATAGGAAATGAGTTTCATCTTTCACGACCTTTTCTTTATGAGTTGCTCAGTGTGATGAAAAGGGACTGGGAATCAAGAGAACTAATCTTAGCTTTGAAGCCACATTACCTCTCTCAGCTTTGATGTCCACCTATGAGTGAAGGAAAAGCCTTGATGATCTCCAAGGTCACTGTATCTTCAATACTTTCCGCCCTGGATAGCCACACAGCATAAAGTTTTTATTCAGATATATAAAGACCTACATATATATAAAAGTCCCTTTCAAGCCAAATATCCCTGGTTCCTTAAATAAAGCTTTGTGTTTGGTAAATTCACACTGATTCCCAGGCTTTTTGCTGTACCTCCAAACTATTCACAAAGCTTCTCACTAGCTGATAGTTTGAAGAATCCACCTTTTTCTTCTTTTCTAAATTAACTACCTTTCTCCATCTGCAGCCATCAGCATCTCAGCCATTCTCCTTGATGCCTCATAGAAAACTAACAGTAGTTTAGCGACTGCATCTGCAAGTCTTCACAGGACTGTGGGGTGCAATTCCTCCAGTAGAATCTTTTTGGCTTTGTAAGAGCAGCCAGGTGCTCTCTTGCTCCCTGTTCACCCATTGTGAGCTCTTTTCTCGGCTTTTTCATCTGCACATTTGATATTCATATCTGCCATATCTTTATTCAAGGTGCCAATAAAAATGCATAATGTATGACTTGGTCTGCTCAGAAAATGATCATGTTTTGTATATTTAGGGATGTAAGAGCTTGTAAAGAAGCAAAAAATTGGGGGAAAATGTGTTATTTCTTGACAAACAAAAAATCTTCAGAAAAATAATATTTTGGTTTCACTTCTCTCTGTCAACCTCCTCCCCATCCAAATATCCACATCTCAGTCTAGAGCACAAAGTGCCTGAGGGGAAGGAGAAGGGGGTAAAGCTGGATGGATGGTGTGCAGCCAGGTAGAAGTCGCCTGGAAAACCAGGCCAAGACATTGAGGTTAAATATAGTGGGCAGTAGGTAACCACTTGCAGTTTTTAAGCAGAGACATAATGCAATGGTATCATGTTTTCTGTTTGTCTTTAGATGGCCCTGATCAGGTGAGGGGAAGGCTTTCCTGAATTCCCACAGCCAAAACAGAGGTACAGCTTGGCACATGCCACTCTTTAGTGAGCAGCAGAATCTTTAAAAGCAGGTTTTTTCAAACCTTGGTGTATATGTGTATAATCTGTTAAAATACAGATTAACGGGATCCACCTCTAGAGTTTTTGGTTCAGTAGATCTGAGATGGGGCCTGCGAATTTACATATTTAACAAACTTCCAGGTGATACTGATGCTGCTGGTCCAGAGACACTTGAAGAACCACTGCTTTAAAGAATCACATGTGGGTCTTCCCCGGAACTTTCTTCATTAATGAGATGCAAGCAGCAGCAAGTGCTTATGAGGGGGCCACTGAGAATAACCACATCTTCTTTGGCCATGGTAGGACTCAGAGCTTCACCTTGGCATATACCCAGATGTTTTTTCCTGTAGAGGCCTACCTTCAGAGGATGGGTTTTTATAGCCAAAAATAGTGGAATTTGATGTTATGATCAATCTACAGTAGACTGAAATTCCCCCTTCCCAACTGAATGGGCCAGTTCATAGATGTAATGCTCATCAGATCATCTCCATCTTCCTAGGATGTTGAAATTATCCTGGGAAGGATTTAGATTAGGTAGTAAGAAGAATCTACTGATAATGAAAACTGCAGAATGCACTCAAGGGATACAAGAGAAGTTATGGCATCACTTGTCTGGGCAATAATTGGAAACAAGCTAGATTTTCCTCAATGTAGACTAAGCTCAGGTTTTGGAGTCAAAGAGAACACGGGTTCATTAAATTTTCTGCCTCCTTTTTAGATAATTTGCCTTGGATAAGTTACTTAACCTTCTGAGCATCTGTTACTATATACATAAAATATGGATTATCACGGCTTTTGTAAAGTTTAAGCAATATAAAGGACGTAAACATTTTAGCACCTTGCCTGGCTCGTAGTAGATGCTCAATGAATGTTAATATTAAATGAATGTTAATAATCTCCCTTTGAATGTCTTCTCCTCCCTGTAAGAGAGTTGATTTTATCATTGGATGTTATGACTATTTTGAAATATATCAGGAAGGAAAACAGAACCAGGCTTGGAAGGGGAGAGTCATTTTCAGAGTCAGCACTATTACTGCCAATTTGGAGATTAAACTTCCTCAGTGATTTGAGAACATTAATATGGTAAAGGATTTACCTACAGACTGCAGAGAAATTGACTCTGCAGGGGCCAGCTGGATCAGTGCTGGCGCTCCTGGAAATCTGCTTCCCGCTGATCGTGGGGAGCCAGCAACAAGCATGATGGGCTTCAGCATCTTGGACAGGACATCAGAGATAGAGGTTTGTCAGCTGGGCGCTCACTAGGCCTGGGTAATGACCTGTGGCATTCTTGTTAATGGCCTTCAGGTTTCACATATTTCTGTAATTATTCCATCATTTGGAAGTTTTGAGTTTCTAATTATTAGGCACAAATGAAAATATTCTCTGTAATTCAGTTCCCTACAGACTTTGAACTAGTGGTGCCGGGTTCCTGTTGGGTTATCCTTCTAGTGAATGGTGGATGATAGTAGTGGCAGTCACCGTTCTCATTATTTCTCTATTTATTTTGCCTCCAGGACTTCATCTTTTCCATCGGGTGTCTAAATCATCACATTGATGTGCCCAGTGATAAATGCCAGATGTTCCTCCTTTTAAGCCCAGCTCCAGTTCAGGGTAAGAATTCTGAGCCCTTAAAACACCTCAGGAGCTCATAAAATGCCTATGCAAGGCACCACCCCAGAAAATGTGATTTAACTGGTCTTGGGTGAGGCATGAGCATCAGTATTTCTTAAATACTCCTCAGGAAATTCTAACGTACAATCAGGCTTGAGAATCAGTGGTCTAGAGACAGACCTTTGTTTCCACCAATGCCCCCCCGGAGTTGATCTCAACTTCCTACTCATTGTTCTGTGGGGACATAGACGGAACCCAATTTCCAGCTTATTGATTTCCAGCATAGACATCACCAAGCCCAGTATTGCAACTTCTTCTTCCCCAAATGTAGAGTTGGGGTACTAACTGCCCTATTCATCTCAAAAAGTTTATAACAAGAATTAAACAAAGTAATGCGAAAATTGAGAATTGCAAATGAGAATGCTTAGTATTAACATACGTTTGGAAGAGCCTAGAGAAACAAAAGAAAGGACCCCAATTCTGGTACAGCCGTTCTAGAACTCAGTTAGTGAAATTGAAAGTGCCCATGGGCTGTGACCTGGCAATATCACTCTTGTGTATACACCCAGAAAACTTCAGAGACGGGTTCTTCTTGGAACATGGACAAAGATGGTCATAGCAGCATTGTTGGTGATGGCATGGAGTTTTAGGCAATCAGGATACGCATCACTAAAAAGTTGATGAGCAAAATGTAGAGGATACATTTATGGAATAGAGAGTAGAAGTTAGAACAACAAAATGAGCATATACAGAACAACATGACTAGAACTGTGAAAAAGAGTAATGAAAGGAAAAAGGAAACTGCATGAAATCTGTAGCACACTGCCGCTTATGTACATTTGAAACAAATTCATTCACAGGGCGATATTACAGATTTTTCTTGGATATATTCATATCCAAGGGAATTTCCCAAACACAATATAGTAAGTGCTTGTGGGAAATGGGACTGGAGAGTGGGGATGAAGGGGAAAAATAATGAAACAGAATCTAGCAAGAGCAGACCCTCAAACGCTGTTGGTATGTGCTGTGAACCAAGGAGTATGATTAACTTAGCCCTCTGCTCCTTCCAAAGGCAGAACAAGAGAGCAAGGGGGGTTGGTGAGCCTTGACTGGTTTACAGGTAGGAGCAGGAGAAACTAGAGAGAAAAATGAGGCTGGGGGAACCAGGAAAGAGAACCAGGAACCTGCCCTGGACTGGAAAGAAAAATCTGGCTTTATTGTTCCCTATAAGGGATTGGGGGAAGAAATGAAACAGTCCTGCTGGGATGGAAATAAAGGCATTTACAAAAGTCCTGAGATAGAGGAGAAGCAATTTAAAGATTGTAGCTGAGAAATTGCACTTCTAGACCTAGAAGGGAATTATATTTTGGAGACTCAGGGATGTTGCTGCTGCCCCAGATGAGGGATAGGTTCTGTTTTTCCTAACGTTCTGAGTTTCAGAACAAAGGAGCTTCCAGGAGAGGAAGGATGTTCCTCCATAAGAGAGTGACCCCATGACTAAGGTCTCCTTTTCTGATGTCTCCAGATAGCGATCTAATCCTTGAATCATCCAACGAAGATCCATGCAATGAGCCTCTCCCAGGTGCTGGGCGATGGATGCACAGAGAAGAGTGAGGCCTATCCCTAGCTTCTGACAGGGCCCATGTAGATGCTGAAAGCATCCTTTGCTTTGTGCTAAACACTGAGCTGGAGCTGTGCGGAATTTCTTTTCTCCCTGACAGTAGCAGATCATCTACCTATAGAATTAGAAACCCCAGTGATGCACTCACTGTCAACCCAGAGAAACACATGCCTTAACAGGAAGCCTTTCCATCTGTGCTACTGATAAAGAATAGTGAATATATTAAATAACACATTAAGGAATCACATTTTGAGCTTGTTTTCTATTAGGAGTCTAAGAAGAACAATACAAATACCATCAACTTAGAGCTGGGGACAACACGTACCTCTGATCAGACTTGTGTAACAGCTAGATCAGGTCCCATTGCAGGCAGCTTGGCTTTTACAGTTGTGGGGACCATAGAGCTGTGAAATCACATTTAGACCCCAAAAGGTAGGGCAGGGAAGCTGGTGCTTGGGGAGCCACCATAGCTGGCCCCTGAAAGTCACGCTGGAGTGGCTTTGAGAGCAATTATCTTGGTAGAATGGCTCTTACTTTGCATTTAAGATTGTCCTCCTAAAAAGGTCATGTGTAAATCAAATTTAATAAATCAAATTCTACACTTCATACCTTGGGGAGGCTCTCTCTTCAAAGGAAGCTGTGAGTGAATCCCTTTTTAATAGAAGTAATCAGTTCTTCATTTATCTGATTTGTAAGGTAAGATTTTTGTATATCAGATTCTCTTAAAGTGATCAGCAGTTTTTCTTTCGTCAGTGATAGAAAACCCAACACAGAACGGTGTAAGTAAAAAGTAACCACAGCACACAGGTTGTAGGTGCATGTAACGAAAAGTTTAGGGGTGTGCTGGCTTTAGACAAGGCTGGATTCAGGACCCAAACAATGACAACAAGATTTTGTTTTTTTCCACTCTTACATCTGCCTTCTCTTGGCTTTATTCTCAGGCGCTACTTGAGTGAAGCAGCTGCAGCATCTTATCCTGCCAGGTTCAAGGCCAACCAGGAAGATGACTTGCTTTTTTCCCCAGTCGTCTCAGAGTTGGCTCTGATTGAGTCATCTGCCCATCCCTGAGTAAGTGAGGAGTGAGAAGCTGATTAGCTTAGGCCTGGTCACTCCGGGCTCCCTACACACTACGTGGACTGAGTGTGAGGGGAATGTGCTTCCCAGAAGAAAATCAGGCTGCTGTCACAAGAAACAGGGAACCATGTCAGGGAAAGGGGACATGAACTCAACTCTTCCCTCCCCCTCCCCCTCATACCCAACCCATCACCAAGCCTGTCTGTCCTAGAAAGATCTCACAAGGAGTTGTGTGCACAGCACTTGCATCGGATTCACCTGGGGTGCTTGTGAAAATGCAGGTTTTAGGGTCCAACTCCAGATATAGTGAATTCCATTATCTTGAGGACCGGCTCAGAATCTGCGATTTTAGATCACTCCTCAGGTGATTTTTTATGTACATTGACATTTAAGAACCACTTGCCAAAGCTGTTCCATCCTTCCTTCCGCAAGGTAGCTGCCTTAGTTCAGGACTCAGCATTTCTCACCTGGACTCTTCCATTTGCCTCCTTACTGGTCCTCCCTCTCTAGTCTCTTCTCTGCCAGCCACAGGCCCCTCCTCCACCACATCTGCTTATGCTAAATGGCCATAGTTTACAAACTCTAACTCTGGTTTACCTCTCCAGCCTCCTGTCTTATAAGATCTCCTCACTTACCCTGGATCCTGGCCATTCTGAAGCCCCCTCATCCATTCTCCAACACCCCAGGTCCTTTTCCTACATTCAGCTTGACTGAACACGATCTTCCCTCTGCCTCCAACACCATTCCCTTTTTTATTCACCTGGTTAACGCAGACTCCTGCATTCAAGCCCAGCTCAATTGCCAGCTCCTCTGTGAGGCCCCCAGTCTCTTTCCTCCCCACCCACCTCGTTCTCCCATAGAGCCCTGTTCATCTCTCTTCTACAGAAGTCTAACACACTATCTGGAACTTATGAATTTACATGTCTGTCTTTCCCTCTGGCCCTGCAAATGTGCTCAATAATATTTGCTAAGTGTAAACAGCAAGGCTTTGGAGAAAGACAAACTGGTTCTCATCTGGCTCTAGATATTTACAAGATGTGTGACTTTGGGCAAAGACACTTCATTTTCCTGAGCCTTAGTTTCCTAGTTTGTAAATGGGAATATTCATACCTCCTGCATAAATTGGTTGATGGGTTCAGTCAAGATAATGAGCAGGAATCTCTTAGCAGAGCTCCTGGCAACATAATTAATGCCAATGAATGCTAAATGTAAAAAATTAACCTTCAAGACAAGGAAGCAAAAGCCCTCCATAGTACACTCAAATTCATACTTACGTAATACTAAGCAACTGGTTCTTAAAACCACATTACTCACACTAACTAATCCGGTAGTGTTGTGTGGGTCAAATCTGGAATGGTGCAGTCGGACTCTCGGCCTTAGACCATTTTCCTGTGTCCCTGGGACCTTCACTCTCCTCTTTATCGTTTCCTGAGCTTTGAGCAGCTTTAAGTCCATCCCTCTGAAATA
Source organism: Equus asinus (assembly GCF_041296235.1). NCBI lineage: Eukaryota > Metazoa > Chordata > Mammalia > Perissodactyla > Equidae > Equus > Equus asinus. The sequence continues at coordinate 87,792,874 of NC_091794.1, forward strand.
ATCACTTTCAGTCCGTGGAATGCTGACACGAGAGTAATGTGGCTCCCCACAGTCCATGGAAATGTTTTGGATCCATGAGAATGAGGAAGGCTAAGGAGGCCTGGTGGTGGACAACCAGTTTAGAAGGGGCAGCCCTGAGCTGGGCTAAATGAAAGCCATTAGAGCCGCCTGAAGGGAAAGATTGGTCTAGAAATCCGAATGAACGGATGATAAGTGTGGGAGACAGCAACATTTCATTTAAGCAAGCCGTGGGATGATTTTCAAGAAATTTAGCCACTCTTCTGGTGACTACTTCCTGCTTGTTTTATAATCTGCCTGAAATTGTCACTCCCCTTTACGATCATGCATCTTGTGCTTGGCATGCAAGAGGATATGGAAAAGGGATCAGAAACAGAAGTTGGGAAAAGCACAGACAGTTCAAGAAAAAATGACTGTAAATTTCTAGTTATCTGCAATGCCCACTGCAATGTAGCAGGCAAGGGGAATATTTACGTGTTACATATTTGATGTATGAAAAGTACCCAGCACAGTAGCTAGTGCTTTGTAGCTACTCATGAATGTTGATTTCCTCGTTTCCTTCCATCTATTGTAGAGTTTAGTGGGTAGGGAAGGGAGGGTGTGTGTGTGTGTTTCTGTGCGCATGCAAAAAGACACAAGAAAATGACTTCTGTGTCTCTATAGATTGCTCAAAATTTAGCGTATAGATTACAACACTAACCTGACTGTGTTGTTTAGCCAACATGTTAGCTACTGTTCTAAATGCAGCCCTGCTGTAGGTCCAGGGAATATGAAGTTTAACAAGAAAACACAGGACAAAATCCTTGCCTTCCGGGAACTCATGATTAGAACATAAAAATAGACAAGTAAATAAACAAAACATAAGATTAGGCTCCCTTGAAGCCAGAGATTAGGTCTTATGCGTCTTTGTTTCTCTGGCAACTCTAGGTTGTTTCGCGACCTTCATAGGCTTAAGGTACTATTAGTTTTAGAGGCCTGCCTTATTGACAATCAAATGCACTATAATGCCACTGCCACATCAGATATAGTGTGTATATAACCATATAAGACTTGTGTTGAAAGGCAGCTGACAGGTTGACATAAGGTTATACTTTGTAAACTTTCAAGTACACGCTTGTTGATTTAATTTTGCAGTCTTTGTATTTTGGAGACGATATTAATTATTTCCAGGTCTCAAATATTTCCCTGAACCCTTGCAAAGCTCTTGGGTCCTGGAAACTGCTCTGATCGTGTCTAATAGATTACACAGCCCTGGAAATGTCACCCAGTGCCTGGCATACAATGGGTTCTTCATAAATATTTAATGAATGAATCCATTAATTAAGGACATCAGATAATGAATAAATATCACGCATTACAGAGCCATGAAGCAAGGAACTTGTCCTGTGGCTCTGGGTTCCATTCCAGATACCGGTTCTGATCTCTTTGAAATCAGAGATCTTTGGTCACTAAGGGATTACAATGGCTCGGGGCAAATACCTCCTCCCCACTGTAAAGCTAATAATGCCTAGTCCTAATGGATTTTTAGCACAAGGCGTGGAATCATCCAATAGACAGAGTGAAGTTAAGCATTGTGGAAGGAAGTAGGTGCTTTTGTCTTAGTTCAAAATGGAGGGGGCAGTAGCATGGTGCAAATCAGAAAATCTGAGGCACTAGAGATAACGGTGAAGAGCATCAGCTTTGGAATTTGACTGCCTGGGTCTGAAATCCGGCCCCAGTCCTCCTGGCTGTGTGCCCTTGTGCATTTCTTAACTTCTCTGGAGTTGTTATTATTATCATTATTATTTTAACCTAAAAACGGGGAATCATTATAGAACCTATTTCATAGGGTTGTGATGAGAATGAAATGAATTATGTCGAATGCTTATCACGGTGCCCGACACGTGGGAGGCATCCCCGAATGTTAGCTGGTGTTTTTGTTTGTTCCAGGGTTGTCGGAAGTTAGCAGGATGATCTTGGACAAGTCTCTCACCTACTTAGAGCCTCTGGTTTCCTTTCTTTGGTACAGGCTGAGAAAAATCTTTCCCAGCAATGAGAGCCAGATTGCAAAGACTGGATGAAGTCACTAGAGGTGGCGCAGAGTCAGCGGTGTGCTGAGCTAGCTCGTGCCGGCTCATGAGAGCCTGTCCTTAAATTTTCAGGAATTCTGTAAGCAGATTATGAAACAGCCATTTAAAAAATTATGTAAATTTATAATTAATTATATTTATAAACAAAGGTAATAAACTCATCAACTTCTAAGTATTTCTAATAAATAATTATTTCTAATTTATCTAAGTTCTAATTATATTTAACATAATATTTATCACATTTTGGTATTATCTGTGCTCTTGTAGTCATTTATTTATGCCTATTCTATTTTTATGATGGAAATACTGTATAACTGTGTGCCACTGTGTGTCTCTTCCCAACTCCACTTTCAGAGCCATTACACTGGCACCCTGAATTGAACCATAATAGGAGTACTTACACTATGGAAATTGGCAAATGCCACAAATCTGGGCTGTTTTCCTTCCTGAAAAGCCAGTGATTAAACATTTACCAGTACACCACTGATCAGAGTTATCCATGAAACAGCTTCCTGATTTCTGTCTTGCATAAATGGACTCATGATGGCTTCTGGGCCCATCCAGAAGCACTGAGCGAGACAGAGCCACACACTGAGCTCAGGAGGAAGATCCCAGCATTCACTCAGCTGCTGATGGATGCACTATCCTTGTCCAGCCTGCTCCTAAGGACAGCACCAGTGACTTTGTCACATGCCTGGCTGAGTTACAGATATAACTGTCTATATATCCCTTTGTTGTACCACCTTCAAGACCCTGTTAGAAAGAGACAAGAGTCTGGTTCTGTTGGCCTTGTTCTTAAGTGAATTTTGAGAAAAGAAGGCTTTACATTTTATCTACTGTAGGTACATGGAGACACTGCCTTCACTGCACATGTAATCATCCGATTCCTCTTAAGCATCTCTCCTGTGCCAGCCCAGACACTCTGCTAAGCACACAGCAAAGGGATGGAAATGATTGAGGCTACGAGCTTGCCCTCAAGTAGTTCATAATCTAGAGGGAAGACACATAAGTAAACAACTGCAGGAGACCATAATGTCCCTGGGAGAGAAGGCTGCACACGGTGTTATGGGAGCCAGGACTGGGAATGACATTTCTGTACGTGTGTGTACAGAGGGCATGGTTGGTGGGAGTCAGGAGGGGGGAGTTCTGGAGATCTCAGGGCAGGGAAGGTGTGTCAGTCAGAGCTCTCAGTTGCAAAAAACAAAAACCAATCCTGGCTACTTCAACACAAAGGAGATTTAAGAAGAGATATTAGAAAGCTTGGAGAACTTCTAGGAGGGCCTAGAGACCATGCATTTAGGAACAACCTCCAAAATCATATTTGCAGAACTAGTCTGGTAGAGACATCATGGCTGCCTCACTGGGCATGGACATGGCGGCCCATGACCAGCTCTGCAGATAGAGGGCATTGGATGCTTCCATTGGACTCCCTGCTGCTGATGTCTCTGGCAACCGGATGTTGCTGTGCCGCTAGATTTCACACAGTACCTGATTCTACAAGTCACAAACTTCTTACTCAAAGCCCAGTGCATACGTGTCTGATTGGTGAAGCCTAGGTCACATCTCTGTGTCCTAGCTGCAAGAGAGGCTGAGAAAAATATGGCTTCTGTTAGGGGATTTGGAAGATGAGCAAATCTCCAAACGTAAGAAAGGCATTAAAAGACCTAGTCAGCCCAAATAATGGCACATGTCCATATAGTATGATCCTTTGGCTGAGTTTTGTAGGAGTTTAGAAGTGTGTCAGACTCATGAGATTTTGATAGGGTGTGCTAAACATAGAGGGCAGTGTATTCAAAGGCCTGGTGGCCTGGAGAAGCTGGCATAGATGGGTAATTTTTTTTTTTAAAGATTGGCACCTGTGCTAACATTCGTTCCAATCTTCTTTTTTTCTTCTTCTTCTTCTCCCCAAAGCACCCCCCGTCCCATTACATAGTTGTATATTCTAGTTGTGAGTGCCTCTGGTTGTACAATATGGCATGCCACCTCAGCATGGCTGATGAGTGGTGCCATGTCTGCACCCAGGATCCAAACCAGTGAAACCCCAGGCTGCGGAAGCAGAGCGCACAAGCTTACCCACTTGGACACGGAACCGGCCCCACACGTAGGTAACTTGAAATATTTCAGTCTGGCTGGAGTGAAAGTCCTGTGGGCACAGGCATGAGTGTGTGTGTGTGCATATGTCTGTCTATATGTTTTTTTCTCTGGCTGCTTTGAAGATTTTCTTTTTCTTTTTGATTTTCACTATGAGGTACTTGGGTGTGGTTTTTTTATATTCATTCTATTTGGGGTTTGTTAAGCTCTTTGGATCTCTGGGTTGATTTTTTTTAAAAATCATATTTGAAAAGAAATTTAGCTATTATGTTTTACCTATTTTTTTAGTGTCTGTTCTCTCTCCTCTCCTTCGGGGACTCTACTTAAATGTATCTTAGGTCATTTTATATTAGTCTACAGGTAACTCATGTTCTCTTCAGCCTTTTTTCCTCTGTGTTTTGGTTTGGATAACTTCTACTGACTTGATTTTAGGTTTACTGTTCCTTTCTTCTATTGTACCCAATCTGCTATGAAACCTGTAAGGTTAACTTTTAGTTTTAAAATAAATACATTTTCAGATCTATAATTTCTACTTGGTTCCTTTTAAGTTCTTAGAATTTCCATTTCTTTCCCAATAGTCTACTTCTCTTCATGCATCCTATTCACTTTTTCCTTCAAATTCCCTAATGTTTGTAACAGCTGTTTTAAATTCCCTGACTGCCACTTCCCATATGTTTGTCTTCTGTGAGTCTGCTTCTACTGACTATTTTTCTCTTGATTATACCTCAATATTTTCCTGCTGTTTCACATGTCTTGTAATTGTTGTTATTGTGTGCCAGATATTGCATATAAAAGCAGTGGATATTGAAGTGTAATTTTTGTATGTGTGTATCTATGTGTGTATTTATTTTTTGCACAGGGCGCAAGTCTTTTTCTCTGTCGGGTAAAATTCAGATTTCACTAAGAATTGAATTGAGCTTGGGCTGGGACACAAGTTTACTTAAAGTTCATTTCTCATTTCAAATGGGACCAAAGATACATCTTTTTGCCTTTCATCTGAATTCTTGACCTCCCAAGGGGCTGATCTCTTTGATATTTCAGAATTTCACTAGAAAGGAAGTTGGGCTGCAACTTCAAATAAATTTGGACCACTTTCAGATTAAACTCCAGCAGGGGCCCAGAGTTTAAGAACTACAAGGCCACATAAACTTCTCCACTTTCCAGCTGCATTTCCTCTGCTGGCTACTCAGCAAAACTCCCACAAGACACCAAGTGATTTATCTTTATGTTTGGAGCTCTTCCTGGATTCCAGTATTTTCTGCCTTATCACACTTGGCTGATTTCTATTCATCTTCAAAAATTCTCTCTGTCTCTGGCAGACCTGATTCTCCATCCACTTACGTTAAGACAAGGTCCTTGCCTTCAAGTATGGAAGCCGCCACTACTTTCTGCTCACCTATGAAGAGTTCATTCCTCTCTGAAATTCAATTTATCAAGGCTTCCTTGCATCTACTGCTCTTTGGTAGTTTCATAGTTTCTTTTTTGTTTGTTTTTTCCTTATAGGTACCATGGGAGTTATAGGACTTTTACATACATTTATGTACTAACCAGAAATAAAAATAACCCCTCCTTCCCATTCCAGAGTATTATTTTTCCCTGATAGTACACTCTTTGGGTTTCTGCTTTGAGATGGAAGGGAGGTCTATGACCCTGGACACCCAAAGATCACTCCCTTCCCATCTATCAGTTACTCAGGAAAACCCCACTCCCCTCCCCAGGTCTTCCTGCAAAGGCTACTGCTACCTTGATACTAGATGTTATGAAATAGGCTTGGGAAGATGCCCAAACTCTCAAGGATTTCAGAGTATCCACTTCATAACTTTCAGATTCTTTCCCTTTATACCCAACAGATAAATTTACATAAATTTGTAATTCCCTCTTTTGTGGTTGAGTTAATTGTTAAATGCCCTATGGGAGTTTGCTATTAAAAGAAAGCCTGTAGTTAATCCTTTCATAATACGCATAATGGGAGTAACAAGTCACCTCCCACTCCTGCACACCCATCTCCATTCCAGCTGTTGGATATAACATAAGGAGCTTGGACAGTGGAATTGGTTGGTTTGAAATCAAACCCTCTTCCAACTACTTCATACATGTGTGACCTTAACCTCTGTTTGCCTCGGTTTCCTCCTTCATTCAAGCTGTTCTTATTGCTCTAAATGTTTTTCCTTTGCATCTTCCCTAGTTAGATTTTCCTCCTGCTTCTGATCTCAACTGAAGTGTCACTTTCACAGGGAACATGTCCCTGACCTCCTTGACTAGGCGGAATATGCTTATGTTACATTCTCAGAGCCCAGGTACTTCTCACTTCTAGCACTTGCCACAATAATAACTTTATATTTATTTATGTGATTATTCTTTTACCATCTTCGTTCAGTCTAATATATAAGCCCCGTGAGGACAGGGACCATCCATGTATTCCCAGTGCCTACCATAGTCCTTGGCACAGAGTAGATGTTCGAGGAATGCCTTCTGATACTGAGTAATGAAGCTACCTCTATAGGTTGTTGTGAGGGCAAATGAGCTAATATGAGTGTCTTATTTTGGACCTCCCCAAAACACGGATTTAGAGACAAGAAGTTTAGTCTTCTGTAGATCCCAATGAGGATAGTGAAGGACTAGGGCAGGGAATAAAACCAATAAAGGATGAGTTTGTGAGTAAGTCATCACTCTGAGTAACTAAGGCTCAGTCCTACTTGAAACGATCTGAGAAACTATGTGGAAATACTTTGGAATTTTCCAACTGAGGGTGATGAAACTGGGTTTCATCAACTGGGTTATTTATTCACCAACTTCTCAGCCTCATTGTTTGAGGGCCACTCCCGGACCCTCACCTCCCAGGGACTCACTCTGCAGTCTCCAGAGAACATCGTCAGACAGAAAGGCGTAGGAAGTCAGAAGCTGTGTGTAAGGGAACCGCCTGCAGGTGACCTCCAGGTGGGTGGGGCACCTTCAGTGACCATCACAAAGGGAAAGCTCTCTGTCTAGTGGCAATGCCAATTAAAGCTACTTGCAGAAATTCTGCCCTCCTCCTCATCTCCCACAGCTTCATTGGTACTGGCAAAACTGGGCACAATTACAGAGCTTATGCCAGGGTCTCAGAGGACACCTGCTTTTACCATTGACCAAAGGCATCAGGACAGGTGGACGGGGAGAATGGTGCCCTGAGTCCAAGCTCCACTCTACCCTGGGGAGCTCACCTTTCAGGTTGACTTTGGGGACAGTTGGGGAACACAAGCAAGGTCACCTCCATGTGAATTATCTGGAAGAAATTATCTTGTCTGGGATATGGTTACATAGCACATAGCCAAGGCAAGACCAACTGGTTACTCAGATCATCCAGCCCAGCTCCGTCCAGGTCCTGCATCTAGTAGGTGCACAATAAATGTTCTATATGAACAAACACTGACTCTTCCTCAACTGAGGCCACACTAGAAGCAGGACCATCATGGTAAAAAAAATACACCAGTATTTTAAAAGGTTAGTGGAAATAGGAATGATTTGTGACAATAAAGAACCTATTTCTTTGAGACATGAGATGGGATGATTCGAATTCCCAGAATATGAAATTAAGGTTTCTTTATTTTCACAAGGATTTCTAGAACATTTGTGCTGCCAAATTTTAGCTCTGATTTAAAACACCTTTATCACAAATTCTGGCTGAGCATAGCCTTTTTGGAATGTAGAGAGCTGATTCAGCCCTCCTTCCCGAAGAGGAGCAGTTAAGTAAGAGAGGAAGAGAGAAAGAGAGAGAGAGAGAGAAAGAGATCAAGGGAGAAAGAGATTTCTTTTTCCTAGCTTTGCAAACACTGATGTGTTTTCATAACCATAAGTACATCTTCATTCATGGAGCACATGTGTTTCTCTTTTGACAACAAGGAAAGCAAGATTTCTTCCCTGGCTTGCTCTCTCTCCCTTGGTGTCTCTGCCTTTTTACCTCTGTGTGTCTCTGCTTCCCTGATCATCTCTTTTGAATGCTTTCTGTCACAGTCTGTTTATCTGCCTGTCACTCCTTTTCTGCTTCTGTTTCTCTTTTGCTGGCATTGTTTTTCTCTCCTCTCATCTTTTGGTATCTGTCTTCCTGTCTCTTTCTGCGGTTTATTTGTCTCTCTACTTCTGTTATTCTTCCTCCTCTTTCCCATTCCCTCCTCTCCTTCCCTCCCTTCCCCTCCCCTCCTTTCCCCTTTTTCTTTCCACCCCTCCTCTCCTCTCCCGTCCTCTCCTTTCTCTCCTCTCCCCTTCTCTCTTCTCTTTTCTCCTCTCTCTAAATTTCACACACAGACATAGATACACACACACACAATTTCTTAAGACAAACACAAATGTATATTAAATTTTGTCAGAAGGGAAGTAAATTATCTTCAATCTGCCACTTTCTTTAAAAAAAAAAAAAAGACAAAACGAGGGAAACAAATCTAAATTACCTTGCTTCCTCCTTCTGTGGCCCTGGGTGAGGCCCTCTGAGGCCCAGTGGAAAATGGCTTCCTTGTTCCCTGTCCGGCCTTGACTCGCAATTTCAGTGTACAATTTTGAGGAGTGCTTACTCCATTCCAGGCTTGGGATTAAGCTGTTTGAGGTCCCAAAGGAGCCTTCCCAGTGGCCAGGGGCTGTAGGGTAAGTCCTAGGAGTTGTCTCATGTGAATGAGATTCTGCAAAGACTTCTTCTCACCACTCTGTTCTGCAAAGTTACAGCACAAATCAGAAGCGTAGGTTTGGGGGCAAAAATGCTGAGTCAAATGAGTTGTTTCAAATTAGTTGTATTATCTCCACCTGCCCTTCTGCATTTAAGTCCAAGTCCTAACATCTACCAGCAAGTGGCAGGCAAATTCTTTTACTCCTTGGTGCTTCAGTTTTCTCAGCTGTAAAATGAGGATGACACTTATGTTGAAGGGTTGTTTTTAGAATCCGATGAGGTGATGGATGTGAACACTCAGCACAGGGTATACAGCGAAACCATAGGGACAATAAGGAAAATAGCACTGCGCTGTCTACCGTGCATGGTCATTTCAAGTGTTAAATAAAGTGATGATGGAGAATGTGCTTTAAAAAAAAAAAAGGCCAGGCACTACATGATGTTTACTCTTGTTATTAAGAAGATAATTTTTTTTTTTAAAGATTTTATTTTATTTTTTCCTTTTTTCTCCCCAAAGCCCCCCAGTACATAGTTGTATATTCTTCGTTGTGGGTCCTTCTAGTTGTGGCATGTGGGACGCTGCCTCAGCGTGGTTTGATGAGCAGTGCCATGTCCGTGCCCAAGATTCGAACCAACGAAACACTGGGCCGCCTGCAGCGGAGCGCACAGACTTAACCACTCGGCCACGGGGCCAGCCCCTTAAGAAGATAATTTTAATAGCTAACATTGATTGAATACTTACAACAATACATTCAAAAAACCCTCTGAGACGGGGGATTATCTCTATTTTACACATGAGGAAGTGGAGGCGCAGAGAGGTTAAATGATGACCAAGTCACACACAAAAATAACAGAACTTATTTATTAAGTGCTTACAATGTGTTGGGCACAGCACTAAGGCCCTTACATGCGTTATATTATTTAATTTTCACAATTTCATGAGGCAGTCATTATCTCCATTTTTTTAAGAGGCGAAAACTGAAGTTTAGAGAAGTTAAGTAATTTGCCCAAGCTCCTGCCACCAGAGGCAAGGTCTATCAGACATGGAAACTTGTTCTTGAAACTTCTTGCTGTCGCATCTCACAGCTCCCAGAGGTGAAAGCCAGGCTCAAGCCCAGGTCTTCTTGGGCTGTGTTCTGTCCTTTGATGCCACGTCCTGCAAGGCCAGCAGGGTGTGTGTTGGGTGGGGTTCCTGGTGTCCAAACCAGTGGGCACTCTCTCCCCTAGGATGTGAAGTAGGGAATACAAGTGGGTCTTGTTCTTTCTTTCATTTGTCCCCTCCCCTCGAGTCATCCTGCCCCTCTTTCCTCTTTCTCCCTCTCCATATGCCTCCTCTAGTCCTCTCCCATTTCTTTTCCTCCTCCCTTCCCCTTCTTAACCTCCTCTGACTTCTCCTTCCCTTCCTCTGACTTTTCCTCTCCCTTTCCTCTTTGGTCCTCTCTCCCTTCCTTCTTCCCTCCTGATCTCTCCTCTACCCCCTTCCTGCTCCTTCATCACCTCTTTCATCTCCCCCACCCTCTCCAGGCCCCTCCTCCACTTACTCAGAAGCCTAAAGAGCAGAGCTGTCTGCTGTTGCCATGGCAACACCTCAGAGGTGTTGCAGCCTTTTCTTGGCTCTCAGCTGGCCTAGGACCAGGTAGAGAGGCCTAGCATTTCCTTCCTTTCCTCCTCACAGAGACCCCGGGAACCCCCTGCCCTCTCCCAAGGCCTGAGCCAATGGTACCAGGACGTGCTGGGGGCAGAAACATGAAGGGTTATCAATAGCTCAAGGGCAGGCTTGGGGCATGGGTTTGGAGGGCAGGGACCTTCTCTAACACCACCAACTCCACTCTCAAAGACCCTCCTGAGCACTTTTGGGTACAATACAGAGAAGAAAGAGGCATCTCTAGCACCCGATTGTGCACAGGAGTCTCCATAGAACTGACTTGGGCCAGCCCCGGCTAAGCATTAAATAGTGACCAAAAGCTTTATTTGCTGGGCCCTTTGTCTTGGTGACAGAGGTCCCAGCCAGAATTTACAGGAGCTATGCTTGCTTCCCTCTCTTGCTGGGTGACTGGGAGCTTCACTCTGTGCCTGTCACATGGAGAGGTCCCATTCACCCCACGAGCCTCCAGGACCCTCTGGGAGCCACATCCACAGGCCAGTTGGCTTCTCCCTGCCTCTCCCTGCAGGAAAGCCCATTGGTGGACTCGCTCTTTACCAGGGAAAACAGTTTTTACTTAGGCTTGTTCTCTGCGTCTGCTGGAGCCACCCACCATCTTTTGCCCCATGGAAGGGAAATTCAAAAGACCTTGGCCACTTTCTCCTTCCTCTTCTCATACCCTTGAGTCCTCCGTGGCTTCATTACTTTGATTTTAACTTAGAGAACACATTTAAATCTCTAATTACATGCAAAAATGCAGCAGGCTGATACAAAGCCCATCTTTACAGCCAAACAGATTATTATTTTGCAAAGCAGTGAGCTTGGATTATCCTCTCCTTTGCCTGTTCCATTGGAGTAGAGCTCGCCTGGTCTATCCCCTGCCCCCAGGACAACGTCTGTATTAGCCAGCTTTTGCTGTGGCCACAATCTGCACTCCCTCCTGCCGAGTCTCCATGGCTCACACGAGCAAACATTTATTCCCTGCTCACATTACAGGAGAGCGGCTGGTCAGCAGTAGCTACGCTGGGTTCTTCTGGGATCTGCTGGCCTTGGCTCAGCTCCACCGGTCTTCTCTTATTCTGGGACCCTGGCTGGAGGGGCAGCCCCCACTTACAGCATGTTGTTCTCATGGCAGAGGGCAGAAGCTCCAGGGAGAAAGAGGTAAACCAGCAAGCTCATTGAAAGGTTCTGCTCACATGTGGGGTAAGTCAGATCTGCTGGCATACCAGTGGGCAAAGCGAGGCACACAGCTCAGCCTAAAGTCAAAGGGACAGGAGGTAGGGCTGCCTACAGGGAAGCAGACGATGGAGGGAGGGAAGAGACAACTATGAACAAGAAGAGAAGCTACTACAATGTCTAAACCATCCCAGACCGGAGCTAGCCTTTTGCCAGGACCCTTCTCATTTTACTTTGAAACTATTACCCAAAAGTGTGTGCAAGTTTGGAGTTGCCAGACATGGGTTGAAATCTGAGCTCCTCTGCTTACTGCTGCGTAACCTCAGGCCGGTGAGTTAACCTCTCTGAGCCTCAGTTTCTGCATCTGTCAAGTGGGGATAATGACATGGATTTTGCAGGGTTGTCATGGAGATTAAGTGGGATTATATAGTGCTGGGCATGTGGTGGGCACTCAGCAGATCGCAGCTGTTATTGCTATTAGTAAGTAAAAGTGAATAGATTATTTTTCATCAAAATAAATAACCGAGATATACACAGATCTCTCCTGTTTTTTCCTAGCTACGCAATTTGAGTCATAATCCTTGGCCGGGTGATATAAGGGAGCAGTAATAATAGCTAATGTTAGCAGTTATATTTTACTTACTGAGTGCGAGATACTGTCTAAAGGGCCTTACATATACTAACTCACTTAATCTTTACAAACCCAGGAGATAGTTCTACTATTATCCACATCATTCAGGGGGTAGAGTTGAGACACAGAGGCACACAGAGAAAGGCTGGATAGATGGCCTGTCCATGAGCACATAGCTTGCTGGTGGCAGAGCCAGGATTTGAACCCAGGCAGCTCAGCTGACAGTCCAGGCTCTTAACCATTGTGTTATGCTGTCTCTCAGCTCAGTTGGTGGCCAATGGTTAGACATAAATGGTGACCTGTGTGACTGTGAATGTGATGCTAGGTCTACTTTGTTGGGTTGAAGGGAAATTTAGGAATGACCTGGAGTCAATATCTATTTGGACATGAAACAGAGGAGCTAATAGGGGCAAGAGGAAGATGCAGAGCCTGCGGGATAGCCCCCTGTCAATTCAAATGGAGCGGGACCCTGGGGGGAGGTGAGGTGGATCTTCTGCAGTGGAGGGTGTCTCTGTTTCTCTCCCATTCAGAAGCCCCAGAGCTTGCCCTCCAGCTAGACCAGCTGCCCCTTGGAAGGCAGGTCTTTGCGATTCCAGTGTCTGACAACGCTGTGGTTATTCTGCCCACTTGTGTACACCAAGTCAGTAGGATGGAAACTTCTCTGGGAAGCATCCTTACTGCCTTTTCTCAGGACAGGTGAGAACGTTATCATCCCAACAGACCCATGGTGGCTTCGACGTCTGTAGCAAAAGGGGAGAGCTGCTAACACTGCAGGAGATACTGCAGCCGATGAAGTTACTCACCACTTTCTCCTATTGTACCAAGACCTGACCACTAACTCACAGCCCCAGAAAATAAGGATAAAAATGGCAGCAAACTCCTGCCTAAGTCTAGGCCTTTCACTTAAGCGGCCCACAGTGCCATACCCCAGGGGGCCTTTAATAGGGTGCTCTGGTTAACCCAGTCTTGTTAATAGCATAAGTTCTTAACCCATTGACGTCAACTCGCTAATGGTTTCTTGCTTCTTGCTCTGCATCTTTGCTTACTCAGCCCCGACCGTTTGACTTCAACTCCCAATCTCCACATTCGCCTCCTCAATGTGAGGAATGTTTGGACTTTATTTATTGATTTGACTCATGGATGTATCTTTGGAATCACCTTCTGGATCCAGCCCCAAGCATTGGCCTGGTTGGCTATAGCCCCTGGGCTGGACTTGGCTCCTTGCAGGTCAAACGCGGCTCCACTCTGAGTCAGGTACCCTCCTTGGGTTTCACCCAGGTCTCCTTGGGGTCGTTGGTAACCTGGGGAACAGGGCTTGGACTTCATGCCAATCAATGTGGGAATAGCATTAGCTCAAATCTGTTCCTTTCAGAATCCAGACTCCCCATCTTTGTGCTGTGAGGAAAGTACAGCTGTGCCACCTCCACTCCCACCTCCATGCTGGAAAAGGACTTGATTGGAAGGAATCATCTGTGTGTTTTCTGGAGACGATATCTCCTTGCTTGTTGCTCAGTAAACCCATTTGTCAAGAGCACAGTCCGTACCTGCTCCTGCTCCACCTCCTGCCCAGCCCCTGAGCCAGCAAGGACCCAGCCTGCAAGGCTGTCAGGAGCCCCTTGCCCACTAGTCAGGAGGGTTTCAATCCTCTGTTGCCCTTACATCTGGCATGCCCAGTGCACAGGGGTATTTAGTTCCCTGGGTGCCCCGGGGAGACTAGATCCTCACTCGCCTGCATCTTGAGTCTAACTGCCCTCTGTCCAGCTCCCTCGTTCCTGATTTTTACCTTGGTGCTGGTTATCCAAGCCCCTTATATTCGTATCTCAACACACATTATATCTTACTTATAACACACTCTATCCCTCTGACCTGTGTATTGCTTCTGCTAACCCTCACACTTACTCAGATGGCCCCCACAGATGTATGACTTAGACACTGGTGAGATAGCAGACGATGCTGCTATCTAGAAAACCCACCCAGATCCCTTGGGTATGATATTACACGGACCAGACTGCATCTGAATATACCTCTTGGCTTTAACGGTTTGGGCTGCTAACCTCTTCCTTCAGGGAGTCAGCTCGCTTGTCCCGGGTGGTTTCTCCAAGAAAGACATCAGCAAGCTTTTCTCTCCCCCGCACGGCCTTTTGGAATTCCTCATTGTTCTGCCAAGACATATAGTTATATCATCTTCTTAGATGGGGCCTTTCTTGCACTATTAAATTGTCAAATTTAACAAGAATGAGACATCAAGTTTTACCCACCAGACTGGCGAAAATGAGCATGATTGACAATGCTTAGAAAGGGTGTAGGGAAACAGAAACTTTCAGCCAGCACTTGTGGGAGTGTACATGAGCACAGTTCTTTACTTTTTGAGAGGGCAGCTTGAAAATATATATCAAAACTTTGACCTCCGCAACGTACCTTCTAGGAATTTCTCAGGGAGTTAATTGGACAAATTTTCAGAAGCACGTATGTAAGAGAATTCTCCTTTCAGTGACGTTTCTGATAGCAGGAAAAGATCTGGGGTTTGTTAAATAATTTATGTGGCATCCACACAAAGGAATACAGTGCAGCCATTAAAGAGTTTGTTAAAGGGCAACGTGCATTGATATGGAAAGATGTCCACACCATATTGCTGAGTAAAGAAGCAATTTACACAAGAGCTTGTCTAAAATAATCCCAGCAAATGGATTTCATATGTCTTTGTGCATAAGCGTATACATGTGTGCTTCAGGGAGCTCACAGCCTAGTAGGGATGGTAGACACAAAGACAAAAAAGACAATTGTGGAACTGCATGGGTTTGAGTCATTAGAGAAATTCAGGAAGGGATATCTAAGGGACACAGGAAGCCTTCGCAGACACAGTGACAGCTAAGCTGGGAACTGAAGGCGGAGTAGAGGGGTTGGCAGAGGAAGATGCAGAGATCCAGGCTGGGGTGTCCAAAAAGTGCTCAGGTCTGTGGGCCTTAAATTACAGCCAAGACTTAGGTCTGGTGAGCCTTCTGCTCTAACCACTGAGATCACTGGCCACAAGCTGCTGCTGATGCGGAAACCATCATTCAAATGAGTCCCATGGATGGGCCATTGGGCAAAAGGTGGACTTGGATGGGAGCATTGAATTTTGGCACTCCACCCATTTTCCAAGGCGGAGAGAAGCCTCACCTTCTCTAAGTGACTTTCCAGGTTCTCCTTCCCTTGACTGCCCTGCTGTGCCCTACAGCAAAATGACACTTAGTCACACAATCCATTCCATAGTTAAACTTGCACTTTATTAAAATTGCTCTGAATAACTCTGGGGGGAAAATTGTACCCGTCTCCATTCATCTTCAATGGCTTTTACACCTCGCTCGACACAACTGTCTCCTTTGATTAAATCTCCATTAGGGCTCTGTTCCATATTCAGCAGCTCTATGAGCCAATTAACCCACCGTTCCATAGGTTAGGACAAAGAGGAGTGCTTCTTCAGAGAGAGAGAGAAGAGAGAGGAAGGGAGGGAAGAAGGGTGAGATAAGAAAGAGAAACTTAATTCCCCTGCTAGGGCTACAGTTAATCGGTGTTTATCATCATACTCTCACTTCTCCACATTTCATCTAAAGGAAATGTCAGGGACATCGCCAGCAAGGTGCAATGGGAAGCTGGGGAAGTCCGAGCTTGGCTGACTCGTTATGTTCCATAGAGGGGATGCTGATTACCTGAACTGAGGGGTGCATGGACCTCTCAATCCTTTCCTCTCCTTTCTCAGCCAGAATCCCCAAGGGCACTCACCCCCAGGCTTAGCCCCCTAGACCCTGCCCAAGTTTGCATGTTAGAAGCCCAGTCTTTACTGGCCTAAGTCTAGTCTAATCTCATGGCCCGAGGCCATCGGTCTCGAGGCAGGGGCCTGGTTGTGCAAAAATCACCAAGTTACTGCCTGCCCGTGAACTCCTCCCTGGCCATGTCCACCTTACTGGAGCAGAGTATAGGACTGGCTTCTGTCTGGACACTTGGCTAGTGCTGTAATCCTCCGAAAGGGCTGGAGCCCCTACAAGCCACTGATTACTAGACCAGCTAGCAGGAACTCTCTCCCCTACTTGGTTCTGCTGGTTCCTATTCTTGGGGGATGGACCTAGTTCCCTGCTTCTGGCCGTGGGATGGAGTTCTGCCCTGGAGAGACAGCATCTGCCCACATTTTGATATTGCCTGAAGCTGGAGAATCCGGCTGACTCTCAGCACCCCACTGACTGCATGAACACCACTTATTTGGGACCCTAAACATCTCAGCAACCTGGATCCATGGCTGGACTGAACGAAGTGACCTTAAACAAGAATTCATGTCAGGTCTTGCACTGACGCCAAATGTTCATGATTAAGATGAGGTGACTCAGAATCAAAAGACAAAAGTAGGATTGGAGGTCAACCCAAGCTCAGGATGAGAGAACAAGCTGATTCAGACTTGAGTCTGTCCAGCTGCTTGGAATGGATCCACCAGCTCCTGCCTCACATCAGGAATAACTGGAGAAGAATCCACCTAGCAGGCTGTCCAAAGCTCGCCGTCCTCTAGCAAGTGGCCTTGGGAAAATGCTCTCAGCCTTTTTTGTATGGAAGGGACATTTTAAGGGAGCCAAGGGCCTAAAGAGCTGCTGGTGGCATCTGGCTGCATCTCCCTGAGCCCCCTAGTCGGGCCTGGGTAGAGAGGGTGGCATGGGCCTCTGGAGTCCTTCAGCCTAGGTCTCTGACCCCTTGGTGGAAGCCCCATGATTGTTCTTAGCATAGCAGGGGTCTATCTAGTCTCCCAGGACTGCCCAGCCTTTTCCCACGCCTCCCTTGGTTCATATAGACTTGCTTGCAAAGGGGGCTCTGCTCTGCTTTGCTGGCCACCTCTGCTGTGCCCCCAGGTTCTGTTCCCTGCCTCAGGGCTCTCCAGACACTGAACTTGTCTGCAGTTGAGGACTTGTGCGTGACCCTTCCCTTGGGGCTTGGGCATTTCTGTCCCTTCCCAGGGATAGAACGGAGGATCCCCTCTTCCTTTTCAGTGTGAGCTCTTCTCTCCCCTTTCAGACCTGATGGATTCTAGATATCATGCACTGGACCCCCGTGGTTCAGTCGACATCCTCCTGGGACCTGTTCTGTCTGCTGCAGCTGCCCATGAAACCAGTGAGTTCGGAGGCAGCATTAGTACAAGTAGAGCTTCTGGAATGAAGGAAGTGACTCTCTCCAGGCTGAACCTTCGTGTTGATAGGCTTTGCTGTCACTTGAACCTAAGTGTCACTTTGCTGTGTGATCTTGGACAAGTTCATTCATCCCTTTGAGCCTCAGTATCCTCAGACGTAAAATGGGAGGAAAAATATCTGCTTCACAGGGTTGTAGTAGTGAGAATCAAGTGAGATCGTATATATTATTTGGCATTCGGTGAGTGTCTGACAAATGATAGCCGTTATAGTGAGAAGAGACTCAAAACGATTTTTATTAGAAATTTTCGCGAAAACTGGGATGATCAACTTAGAAAAGTCCAGGGGGAACATGATGGGGCTTTTCACATCCTGGGGCTGTGCTCAGAGACAGAGATTCAAACCAGTTGACATCTGGAGACGATCACTTTTTAACAATGTTCTCCTCTGTACAACAAAGTTAATTTCAGTAATAAGCATAAAATAAAAAAAATAATAACAATGACCACATAGAAAAAGCAGATGGTGAAAATGATCTTTTATTAAACTTCATATATATATATATATATACATATATATATAGTCATACCAGTTAAAAAATATAACAAATATTGCAGGATAAGAAGGAAAAAAGTAATAGATTAATATTTTTTATGTTGGTGTGGCTTTTGAGGAAAGAGAGAATACCTATCTACAGTAGGTTACAGTAATAAATAATAACATTACAGTTTTATTTTCCTGATCAATTCTTTAGTTCAAAAACAATTAACAATTAAAAAAGGATGAATTTCGATTTTAAAGATATTATTCAAATTCAATGCAGACAAACTAAAAATTGCACTTACCAAACAAAAAATATTGCACCTTGCAATTTCCACTGTTTGAAATTTTAAATGCAAATAAGACTTCGAGTGATCATATAGAATGTCAGAATTGAAGTAGCTCACTTTCTATTTTTTTTCTTTTCCATTACCACACTTATTTCTAAAAATTTACCCTTTAAACCCAGGAACATGTAGTAACTCAGGGGTTGGAGACACGAGCTGTGCTTGAAGCAAGCTGGAATGAATGCAAACCGTAGCAATTTACTCTTGAAATGAACACATGTAGCGGAGTTTGTGTGTGTTGGGGGCCAGTTTTTCAGCTGGGACCTCTCCAAATTAGTGCCCGTAGGACACAATGTTTATTAAAGGACAGGGAATAAAAATGTGCTCAATGGAAGCTTATCATATATATATCATTATTATTAAAACTCAAAAGTAACCAGCACAATTATTTAGAACTTGACCAACAAAAGCTTTTGTCAAGGAGGATATTTTCCCATTTATGTTGTTTAGAATCGCCGGTGAATGGTGAAGGGTGATAATAAAAGGCAGATGGACTTTGATCAGTTTTATTACTGTTTTTCCAATCTTTACAGACAACGTTCCCTCCTATTGTCTCCACCTGGGGCGCACTGCCCCACTCACGCTGACCTTGACGTGCTCTGACCAGAGTGGGGGCCCCGGTGGAAAGAAAAGCTCAGTTTGGGCTCAGAGCTCTCCAAGATGGAGTAGCCTGCCTCAGGAGGTAGTAAATCTCCTGTCACAAAAGGTGCTCAAGCATAAGATGACCTTTAAGGTCTTTCCAACTTGGGGGCTCAGTGACTTCATGAATCAGGAATGACAGAGCCTCTTTCGGTCCTTGGGAGTGTTGGGGACTTAGCTGTGTCTGAGGTTTGTGTACCAGCCATGTCTTGCACAGGCACAACCCCAATCTCTAGAGTCAGCTCCATCCCCATGCCCCATCCACAACCTGTGCTTTTGTCAATAGCTGGCAGCACTGTCCACGGTCAGAGACCAGATAACTCCTGGCTCCTGGTTGGAGGATAGCCGGACAGGTCAAAGCCTCCTGCAGGACTGTCATAAGGAAGATGGCATGGATGGTCCTCCCTGACTTAAGTCCTCTCTGTCAGGAGCTCCTCCTCCCAGCCCTAGCCTCAGCCTCAGGAGCGCTGGTGTGTACCCTGCTGTTTGCACCTCGGGGGGATCAAGCAATGTTGAAGGAGGAGTATCAACCCTAAATTCCCATCGTTCTTTAATCCCCCTGCGGGAGGCCCCCATTATCTCTCTAGTACAAGGTGCATTATTAATGGATTAGGCTTTCAGCAGGTAAAGGTCATTTTTTAATACTTTTCATGATTTCAACCTGAATTTTCTTTTCAGAGACAGTATTTTCAAGGCTCTGGCTGTGAATATCAGCAGACAGAGAATGGATCACAACCAGAGGAGGCACCCAAAGGTGTCTGGCTCATCCTGGGGAAACACCTCCACCTGTGCATTCACTCAGTGAGCGTTTTGACTCCGCTCTGGGTCATATGCAATGCTGGGCAATGGAAATCCAGAGACTCAGAAGCAGTCAGTACGTTCAAAGCACCCACAGCCAAGCTGATAGATGCACTGATGGAGGTGTGGGAAAAATGCTACAGAGCTTAGTGGATTGGTGAAGTTAGCTTTATTTCCTGAAGGAAATGACCATGGATTCTGGCTAGAATCAGTGAAAGACACTGGGATATCTTTTGGAAGTCAAGGAAGATCTTGATCACCACACTTATAGGACAAAATAGTTCTGGGGAACTCAAGAAAGGGAATTCAAGAACTCTCTAGAAGGCTGCCATTTAAGGATTCCCTTCCAATGACACCTCCCACCCAGCCCCACTCCATCCAGTCCCTGTGTCACTCAGCTAAAATCCCAAATCCCAGGAGAAGGAATCTGATTGGTCAAGCTTGGCTCAGGTCTTGTCTCTGCAGGATTAGAGAAGGCCGTTGGAGGTTCTGCCATTAGTGTTAAACCTTGAAAGACTGGTCCAGGCAAAAGGAACGTTATGTGCCAAGCCCTGGAAGAATTAAAGATCATGGCAGACGTATAGAACTTTGCATGTTTCTATGTTAGAGGAGCTACCACATAGTACAATGCTTAAGCTGTAGACTCCGAATCAAACTGCCCGGATTTGGATCCTGCCTCGACCACTTACTAAATTTGAAAGCCTGGGTTAGTTCTTCAACCCTTTGTGCCTCAGTAATAGGACTTATAGGATGGTGGCGGAGATTGAATGAATTAATCCACCTAAATGATGTGGATCAGTGCCTGGCACATAGTAAGTATTCATTAAATGTTAGTTATTATCATCATGGGTAGAGCATTGAGTGGGAGAGAAGGAGGGGGAAATGAGGAAGATCAGCTAATGGTTAGGACTGGATTCCTACAGGCCAATGGTTTCCAAAGCACCATCTGTCCACTGGGTGTGGGAAGAAAATAACAGAACCTTTCTTTGTTTTTACTTTTCACTTTAAAATGATAAGAAATTAAGCTTTACTAGTATTTAATAAATGGAGCGACATTGTTACCCTCACTTATTCATTCATCAGACAGTTGTGTGTCTCCTAGAGTGCGTGAGGAAAGAGTGGGAGTTCCCCCAGGGTGAAGGCTGCAAAGGCAAGCCCCTCATTCACTTTCAGCCTAATGAGCCATACAGCTGTTGACAGGGGCTGGCAGAGCACAATGCTTAAGCGGTAGAATCTTTCAATATTTTGTAATGAGGAGGAGAGTGATCCCATGCCACCCAGAGGGTCTCCTGCTAGCTCTTTGAACTTGACGACAGGTATAATTTTCGTTTACAAAAAGACAAGTTTTCCAAATTTGCTGACCTTTCTGGTGATGACAGGTAGCGGTTGCTGTTAAATATTTTCAAAAAGTAAACATCTGTAATCTGCCCTTTCAAGGTAAAGGTGACGTTTTCGACAATGGGTGAGAGAGGAGCCGTTCTTTGAAAAGAAGTTTACACGAAAGAAAGAACATTTAAAAATGGATGTATGAGTTGTTTCCACCATTATGTTATCTGCCTAAAATATTGTCAGTGTGTTATTTACAAAAACTGTCATATCTGCATTTGATAAAAACTTGGAAGCAGAATTTTCTAAAGTGTTAAAAAAAATCTTCCAAATAGACAATTCTAGAGGATTTTGTAAGCATTTGTTTAAAATATAAAAATGCCACACCTTCTGATATGCTTGCAAAAACAATTGTATGGAAATCGACTAGCCAAGTGCCCACAACAGCCTCTGTATAATTGGTAAGAGGGATAGGAAAATGGGTCTAATATGTAGAAAGTCCAGCCAATAATGCACATCTTCCATTTTGATCTCCATGTCTTTGGGACACCTTTTCTCAGCCTAGTAAGTCACTCAAACTGTATTCAAAATAAACATATTTCACTTGGCCTTAAAATGATTCTATCAGGGCCAGCCTGGTAGTGCAGCGGTTAAGTTCACATGTTTTGCTTCTCAGCGGCCCGGGATTTGCCACTTCGGATCCCAGGTGCAGACATGGCACCGCTTGGCAAGCCACGCTGTGGCAGGCGTCCCACATATAAAGTAGAGGAAGATGGGCACAGCTATTAGCTCAGGGCCAGTCTTCCTCAGCAAAAAAGAGGAGGACTGGCAGTAGTTAGCTCAGGGCTAATCTTCCTCAAAAAAAAAAAAAAAGATTCTATCAAAAAGTGCTAAACTCAAATTTTAAAAGGTAATGAAGCATTTACAATGAACAATGCCAATGTTCTCATTATTTTATGTAGCGGTACAAAATTTTTATATATAAAATATATTTTATAGTGTTCAATTATACGTATTTTATCATTGAAAATTTTCTACTGGTTGTGCAAAATTTCCACCATATGTTAGCACACTACAGGTGTATAATTTATAAATAAATACATATATGTATTTATGGTGAAGTTTCATTCTCAGAGAGTTTTTTTACTGGTGGGGTGTTGAGCATGAAATTTGAAAACTTCTCCTACAGGTCATGGGGACATGTTAAGGGAAACTAACACCCAAGGGTGACAGGGACATATTTGTGTTTCAGAGAGGCGAGTTTAGCAGCAGGCTGGACTGGAATCAGAGAATTGGCAGAATGATTAGAATTAGAGAGACCAAGGAGAAGGCAGCTTCGATAACTCCAGTGTACGATGATGTAGGTCTGAACAAAGGTAGAGAAAGTAGGAAGGGAGAAGGATCAGATTTGGAACGATGGCCCTTCCCTATCAGCTCTGCCTGCTTAAGTCAAACATATTCTATTCATCAAACCTCAATTCTCGTCACCTATGCCAGGAAGCCTTCCCTGACTTCCCCACACTGGCCTGGGTGCCTCTCCTCTGTGCTCCCACAATGCCTGTCCTTTCACATCCTCGCTCTTCTCACACTGCTTTCCAATTGCCTCTTCTTGTCTGTGTGCTACTCTGTTGACCGTTGGTAGCCACTGAAAGGCAGGGAGCCGGTGCCTGACTGCTATTTCTGACTCATAGTACATACTCTATCAATAGTTCTGAATGAGCAATGTAGAATTTGGAAGAATTGATTGGATGTGAGGAAATAGGAGACGTTGGGAATTTCTGAGATCAAATCCTTCAAAACAGAGAGGTTACACTGGACCCACAGATACTTTTTCTTTGCCTTTATGATGTTCTCAAAAATTTTTAATTAGCTGCTCACTTTAAAAACTTGGATATTTCCCAAAATACACAAAGAACTCATACAGCTCGACAACAAAAAACTAACAACCCAATTAAAAAATGGGCAAAAGATCTGAACAGAGATTTCTCCAAAGAAGATATACGGATGGCCAACAGGTGTATGAAAAGATGCTCACCATCATTAGCTATCAGGAAAATGCAAAATCACAACCACAATGAGGTATCACCTCACTCCGGTTAGAATGGCTGTAATTAACAAGACAGGAAACAACAAATGTTGGAGAGGATGTGGAGAGAAGGGAACCCTCATACACTGCTGGTGGGAGTGCAAATTGGTGCAGCCACTGTGGAAAGCAGCATGGAGTATCCTCAGAAAATTAAGAATAGATCTACCATATGATCCAGCTATTCCACTGCTGGGTATTTATCCAAAGAACTTGAAAACGCAAAGGCATAAAGATACTTGCACCCCTATGTTCATCGTAGCATTATTCACAATAGCCAAGACTTGGAAGCAACCTAGGGACGAATGGATAAAGAAGATGTGGTATTTATACACTATGGGACGAATGGATAAAGAAGATGTGGTATTTATACAGTATGGAATACTACTCAGCCATAGGAAATGATGAAATCCGGCCATTTGTGACAA
This sequence comes from Equus asinus, assembly GCF_041296235.1. NCBI lineage: Eukaryota > Metazoa > Chordata > Mammalia > Perissodactyla > Equidae > Equus > Equus asinus. The sequence continues at coordinate 87,816,439 of NC_091794.1, forward strand.
CATGGATGGACCTTGAGGGTGTTATGCTGAGTGAAATAAGTCAGAGGAAGAAAGTCAAATACCGTATGATCTCACTCATAAGTAGAAGATGAAAACAAGGACAATCAAACACATAGCAACAGAGAATGGATTCGTGGTTACCATGGGGGGTGGGCAAAAGGGGTGATTAGGTTCACATGTGAGGGGATGGACTATAATCAGTTTTTGGGTGGTGAACATGATGTAATCTACACAGAATTCGGAATATATTATGATGTACATCTGAAAGCTATATAATGTTACAATCCAATGTTACTGGAATTTAAAAAAAAAGATACCAACTCCAAAAAAAAAAAAAAACCTTGGATATTTCATGTTAATCGCTGACTTCCAACTTCTCTTGAAAAATCAGATGAGCAGGCAACTGGGTCCATATTCTTTTATGGCAGCATCAGCTGGAGTTGGTGAGCTGCTGCTCCCTGTAACCGGGGCACGCACGCTCCAGTTCAGTCCAGCACTCTTTATTCATTTAAGGTACTTGTCGGGCCCCATCAGGCATTTTAGTTGGTGATGTCTGCTTTAAAGAGGCATGCATTTAAAAAGTGGAGGTGTTTAATCCAAGAAAGAACACTACTAAATGGAGCATTTTAGTCACGAGTAGAAAGGGGACCTCTGGTCCCTCAAATTGCACTATAGAGATGAGCAATTGTGGATCAGACAAAGCTGCTGACGAGCCTCTCAAATAAGTATATTCCTTGTTACTTGTAACTAGCCCTGACTCTCATGGAACCTCCAAAGTAAAAATAGCTTCCTCCCTCCTACAAAGACGTGCTTTTATCTAAATTCTTTTTCTCTGTTAGAGTGAGCTGGTCACTCTTCGAATCCTCTAGCGGCATTGGATCTCCCAACTCCAAGATCCCCTCGCTTCCATCCTAAAATAAGAGAACCAAGGTCGGGGAACGGAAGATTGTCTTTTTCATCATTGTCTGTTCCAGAGAAGTCAGTGATCCAGTCTGGGTTTTCCAGAAAGCAGAGCTTGACACATAGGTTTATGTACACAGGTTTCTTTCTTACTTTCTTTCTTTCTTCCTTTCTTTCTTTCTTTCTTCCTTCCTTCCTTCCTTCCTTTTCTCCCTCTCTCTCTCTCTTTCTTTCTTTCTTTCTCTCTCTCTCTTTCTTTCTTTTCTTTCCTTCCTTCCTTCCCTCCTTCCTTCCTTGCTCCCTTCCTTTCCTTTCTTTATTTCTTTCTCTCTCTTTCTTGCTCGCTTTCTTTCTTTCTTTCTTTCTTTCTTTCTTTCTTTCTTTCTCTCTCTCTCTCTCTCTTTCTTCCTTTCTTTGTTTCTCTCTCTCTCTCACTCTCCCTCCCTCCATCTCTCTCTCTTTTTCTTTCTTTCTTAATTGAAATATAATTGATATATAACATTATATTAGTTTCAAGTGTACCACTTAAGGATTTGATATTTGTATATACTACAAAATGATCACCACAATAAGTCTAGTTAACATCCATCACCACACATAGTTACAATTTTTTTTCTTCTTGTGATGAGAACTTTTAAGATCTACTTTCTTAGCAACTTTCAACTTAGTACTTCCTTGAGGAATGTGATCCCAGAGAGAATAAAGGAGGGACAGGGGAAGGGAAGCAGGACGGAGAGTGAGTCAATATAAGGATGCATTATTAAGTTGACCATGTGTCCAGGGATAGAAAGAGGAAAGTATTTATACAACATCTTCTTGTCATCCATTGGTCAAAAGTTGGCTCCACATGGCATTAACTCTGTCACACTTCTGGGTTGCACTTGTGTGAGTACTGAGCACATTCCTGCAATATCCCACACTGTAGCATCAGCGGAGAACTCCTGATGGGAGGCAAAAAGTGCATGGTGTGGGCCTGAGAGAAGGCACTCTTAAGTTGCCCTGTGTAAAGCTGGTAGGAGTTCTGTGGGACAAATAAGATGTCCTCCATTGACAGCTCTGTGGCAGACGACAGAAGAGTCAGTGCAGTCCTGGCACAAGTGGATGTGTACTGTTGTCCTTCCCATGCAAAAGTAAACCACTTTTGACCATCCTCACCAACAAATACCCAGCATAATTCATTTGGCACATTAGCAATCATATGCAAATACTAGATAAAAAGCTGATCTTCTCAGTAAAGAGCCACATGGCAGCTGAGATTGGGGCCACTGCCTGGTTCCATTTATGGTAGCTCACTTTCATCTGCCATGATCTGTTTGATTTTTGTATGAGCCACAAAGTGGGATTGCAGAGGGAAACACCGTTAAGTCTTTCGTGGTGGCACTGATCTCTGTGATTCTTCCCAGGATGCAGGATGGCATCTGATTTACTATCACAACTGGGGGAATTGGGTAGCTTCCACTTGGTCCTTCTTACCATAATAACAGTTAGTTTATGGGCAGGGGACCAATGTGAGGGCTGTTTCAGCTGTTAAATATATTTGTTCCAATTACACACTTGGGACTGGGGAAATAATTACAGGGTGGGTCCAGAATCCAGGACCCATTGGACCCTTTGTGAAAGAGATTTAGACCAGAACTCCATTGATCACCCGCGTTGTTATGCTCCCCACATAAACTGGAGGGCCGTGATAATATTTCAGATCACGTGTTAGCATCACCTCAGTCTCCATACACAAATAGTCTTCTGAAGGTCTGGATATTTTCCTTTTCCTCAGCGCACAGTTACCTTGACAAATAGACATAAGTCCTTTGGGAAAGGGTCAAGGGTATATTTCCTATATGTATGTGCAGAGGCATTGCCTCATCTGTCCTCGAGCAGACGTGGCCTCTCCCTCAATTAATAGGTCCTGGATCCATGAACTAACTTGGATCTGGAAACTGAATTATGAAACTTGGTTTTTCTGTGGCAGTGGCTGATATCAGCCTTTAGCTCACAAGCTCTTGACTTCCAAAAAGCTGTACAAATGAAGGCATACAGTAGTTGTCTGGCCATCTATCTTGCCCCTAAGAACACCTTGATATGGTAGGCATCAGCAGAGAGCCCTGTGGGTCAAGGCACACTAATTGCCATTCTAGCCTTGCCGCCTATAATGGAATCATGCCTCTGATGGTTCATCTTGCCTCTGATGGTTAAGTGCTGACACCTGGCCTCTCATGTGCTGGGATCTCATTATCCCCATTGATTCTAGGGATCCAAGTTCCATGGCATTGTCTCCCATCATTCACCCAGGCTTAAAGAGCAAAACCACAGGATTGCCAAGATGACAGTGCTACCCTTTCTCTATACATCCCTTATTGCTTTTCCAGAAAGAGAGTGTCCCCTGGCCTACCCTGGGGCCAGTGGCAAGTTCTTATTTGGCACGTTATTCTAATATTCTCAACTCCCTGAGCCTTCTGACTCCTTCTTAGATTCTATACCAAGGCGACTCCAGAATCTACATCTCACTTATTGTAGACTGTGGTCATGTCCAAGCTTCAAGTAGCCATCCGGTAGACTGTTAGGACTGGCTCCATCTTTCCTTCCAGAATATTGCATCCCAAGTCATGGGGGACTGCCTCCATGTCAATAAGTTTCCCCCTATTCCACTTATATTCCAAATCCCCTCCAGGCTAATATCTGTCAGATCCAATTCCACACATGTTCCCGAAATTCTGCCTTATTCGTATAGTCTGGACACTTATATTTCCCCCAAGAGCAGAGATTATACTTTACCCCCAGAAGCTGTGCTGAGACCTGACCCTAATTATTAGTCTGGAGGCAATGAGTGATGGAAGGGGCAGATCTTGAGACAGACAAGCTTTATTTTGCAAGCGCCTGCCTCAGGTGAAGTTATCGCCGTATCTCCAGACCAGAGAGGCTGTTCTCCTGAGACAAAAGGAAGGTGGAATACTTCTGCCAGCCTAGAGGGGTCAGGGGAGTCTGGAGGCTGAAGATTCTTAGGTTTGTCCACTCAAATGTCATTCTATGTCTCAGGTGTCCATTCCTTTTCCATCAGGGCCTTGACTTTGACATAGGAGACCTATTAAGGCTGTGCATGCAGTTTCCTTTGCCACACTGTCGCCCTTTCAATTAGATCCTGGCCAGGTTTTTGTCTCAGTCTATCTTATGACTATAGGAAATGAAAGTCTCTTCAAAGCTTCCATAGAAGCCTTCTTGTTTTCACAGCATGGCTTGAACCAACAGTTGGATATCCTGAATCTTTTATGCTCTTGTCTCAAGGTGTTTGATGCAGTTAACAAAAGGCCACGCCACTCTGTAATCTGTATAATTATTATTGTCTCTATACTTTCAAGTGCCACAGTCACCGTAATTCACACTCCCCTTCCAACTGGCTTCTCACCTCTATCAGCCTCATCTTAGTCACTATGATGCCACTGAATGTCAGGGGTCATCACCCCTCCACTTTCCACTGGCATGAGGATCCTTATTGCCCTGTGACTGGTGAGATCCAGCACTAACATCACATCCTGAGGGTCTGGGTTCCAGGCCATTGTGGGAAACAACCGTCGTAGCTTGGGAACTCTGAAAGCAGAACCTGGGACAAAGGCTGATGTACAAGCACTTTCTGGGGGATGTGATCCCAGGGAGCAGGCGCGAAGGATGGTGAAGTGAAGATACTGAAGCGGGGCAGGAGAGCAAGCCAAGGCAAGGATGCATTGTCTCGGCTGCGGCCATGAGCAACTGGTTGCACAATCCCACAAGACCATCTGAAAAGTCCTCTTAATTGTGCCTCAGATAGTGCACCTAGGGATGGAAGGGGGACCTATATGTACTGATTTCTGTTACCCATTGGTCAAAGGTTGGCCTCAAGGGGCACTAATTCCCCTGCACTTCCAGGTTGTGCCTGTGTGGGCTAATGAGCAAGTTCCCCGCAGTGTCTCACACTGTGAGAGAAGCTCACAGGGAGGCAGTGAGAGGTGCATGGTGTGGTCTGATTGTGGCACTGTCATTTTGCACCTGTATAAAGCTGGCTGAAGCCTGTGCCTACCTGGTTGCAGGAGCAGGAGCTGGAATCAGAGACAAGTGAGGCCAAGAGGATCTGAAGTGGTGCACGGAGGCATCTGTTAGAGTCAGCTTGGCAGGGACTCACATAACTGAGTGCCATCTAGGATTGGTGGAGGTACATCGGGGAAGGGTTATCTACCTACCAGGCTGTAGGAATCACCTTGGAAGGAAACATGCATGGAAACTGTGATGTGTGTGTGTTTGTCTGTCTGCCTGTGATTGTGTATACATGTGCGTGTGCTAGAGAGGCAAGGGCAGATGTGGAGGCCTTTAAAGTTACCTTTGACGTGTGTCTGAAAGCCCAATCAGAAAGATACCTACAGAGGGATGCTCATTAAGAAAGTCCCATCTCCTGGTAGCAGATCACCCAAACTCAAGTCTGTCCTCAGATGCTCAAACCCTTTGCTACCGCTATGCCGTGTCAAAATTTTGGAAGGTGGCTCATAATGTAATTGGCCACTATTACCCAATCATAAAAACCCACGGCCCTTTTTTGTCGCATGTGGAAATCTCACCCTGCCCGCCAGAAACTCTCACACATCCTTCCAAAGTGAAGTGCTGACTTGAGGAGAATCACTGGGCCAAATCATATCTAAAGTCCATTTTAAAGCTAATAATTCAATGAGAGATTTTGCATAAAGTTACATGTCCTTGGCATATGACAGGTCCTCAAAATCTGGCAGCTTTAGTGGCCTTTGCTGGCTGCCTCCCCAGCATCTAGTTTTTCTCTTCCTTCTTCTTAAAAGAAACTCAAATCTCCCATTTGTCCATTGGGGAGGATTTAACCTACTCCCAGCCCAGGAGTGGGCCCTGATTGGCTGAATCGAAGTATATGATCTTATTCACATCTGCACCTCACATGCTTCCAGCCATGGTTATTCATTCAGGGATGAACATGTGCCCACATCGGCCCAATCAGAGAAAATCCCAGGATTTGGTTCAAAATTTCGTATTTGTAATAGTAGTAAATATTATATATCACTAGGTATATGATAAAGTCTCTGAAGGAAAGATCTTGAAAACATTGGTGGCACCATTTTTACTCAAATGGAAAGTAATGAACCCATGAAGAAATAAAATGGGTTTTGCAAACCAAATAGGAAAGAGTTATTTGGGCGGGGGTGGTGTCTTTCCCCTCCTCCCTCTGTGTGTCTGCCTCTGCCCTCTGACCTTCTTGAGAGCTGAACCCACTGGTGCCGTCACCTATAGGTACAGTTCTCATCTCTCCCAAAGATCCTAGATCAATCTGAGCTGAAGCAGGAAATACTCAAGAAACTTCGGCTCCTCCTCACTCCTGGGGGGTGAGGGGTTAGGGTGGAGAGCAATAATCACCCTTGTCACTCATAGGCCACCTTCTAGTTTGACTCAGGGAACAGAGCTCACCCAGAGCCGCTGAAATGTTACCAGAGTCACAGATCATTTCCTCCTCCAAGGTTCCTGCCACCCTTAACATGTCTCCTACCACTACAATGCATAACTAGGCTTCAGCTTGGACCCCCCCTTGAAATAAGTTTCCAGGGGTTTTCCAGTTCCCCAGACAGAACCTGAGAGAACTGAGGCCCAGCCTTGCCTGAGGCCCTGATCCTGAACTGTGCCACATGCTTGCTACCCATGGAGTGACCTCCCTGGTAGCGGATGCCTGCCTGGGTGTCAGCAAACCTCTGCTCGATGCTCCTGGGGCATGCCCGCTGCTTGAACCAGGACTGGACATTGCTGTGCCCTGAGTTGCTGTATTCTCTCCCCTCCCCCATCTCTGAACCTCTCTCACTCAGTGAGTCTGTACCCCCAACACCTGTGGTTCCAGACTTCCCCACCCCACCCCAGGCCCTGTAGCATCTCTTTGTGGGGTGGTGGGTGATGGTGAAAGGTATTAGGTCCCTAGGACACACTGAGAGTGGGGTGGGGCCCAGCATCTCAGCTAGCACAGTGGGCCGGCATGGGAAGAAAGAGTGCTTTTGAAAGGAAGTGATGGATGCTGGTTTGAGGAGCTGGGGTGGGAGGTGTGGGAGCCAGTCTGAGCTGACAGCAATTTTTCCTGTTCCCTTGACAGTCTTGACACATGGCCTGACACAGTGGCTGGTCAGCTTGAGTGCTTTATTTTTATTTCTTATTCCCAATCAACAATTGTACTGCTTTTATTAGCAATCAGGCTCTGACAGGAGTGGTGACGGCAAAAGACCCGGCCGTGAGTCAGAGGGGTCGGCTCTCCGACAGCGACAGCCGCAGCACAGCGAGTTGGCTGAAGTGACGAGGAGGAGGCAGGACAATAAGGAGATAAAGAGTGCTTTTCCCATTCTAAGTGGCTCGAGAGAGGAGAGGCCTGTGGGGCTGCTAGGTTGGGAAGCTGGACAGGGGCTTGGTGAGGCAGTGCCCTCAGCCTCCACCCCCTTCCAAGGTCCCTGACTCTCAGGCTGCCATGGCCTCAGTGGGGACTCAGTTTCCCCAAAGTCCGCAATAGATGTTTCTAGAATGATTTCTTGTTCTCTTTCTCTAGGATGGATGAAGGAAAATGGACACATTCTGATCAGAGACAACAAAATCTCGTTCATATGTTTGAAACTGAAAAGCTGAAGGATGAAGAGGATCCATACCCTCTTCGAGAGCTTGGGGCCCAGATTACGGCCCAAATCCTTAATGGGTCTGTTAACTTTATTTGGGGTCATAAACAGATCCCTAATTCTGGTATCAGCCTGGGAACGACCACTTGAGGTCTAAGCAGAAATTCACATTCCTATTTTGTGTAGAGAAGCTAAACGAATGATCCTGGGGTCAGGCCAGCCTCGATCTGAATCCTGGCTTTGCTCTTCACTAGCTGAACGGCCTTGCCCAAATAACTTAACCTCTCTGACCCTGAGCCTCTTTTTTAGAAAAATGGGAAATTAAATAAGACCCAGGAGGCAAGCTACCAGATGGGTCCGTGCAGCCCTTCTTCATAGACTGGCGATGTTCAAATCCCTGCTCTGCCACTCGCTAGTGGAGTGACCTGGGTCAAGTCACTAAGGGACTTAATCTCTAGGCCTCAGTTTCCTCATCTGTCAAATGGAGCTGATAGTAGTAGTTTCCTCCTCGGGTTCTTGTGAGGGCTGAACGTCTGCAAAGCCCTTCGAATAGTGGCTGGCTCATAGGAAGCCCTATGTGAGTTTAGCCAAATTAGTAATCTCCTAACATCAGGCTTGCTACAGCATGATGCAGGGTGGGTACAACTTCAGCCGTGACATCGTTGCCTCAAATATTATTATCTAGGCTTGGCATCACAAAGGGACAGGCCAGCTGTCCTCATTATGATGCTTTTGCGGCAAAAACAAGTGTGTAGATCCCTGCCCTAGAGCCTTACATCACTGACTGTTAGAAGGGGGCTTGGGGGGGGGGGGTCATTTTAGAAATGCAGATTCTCAGGCTCCACGCCAGCCCGACTGAATGAGAATCTGCATTTTGACAAGATGTCCAGGTGATTGTGTGGACATTAAATCTTGAGAACCCTGAACCGGAGCACCTCAGAGGGAGCCATCAAACATGTCAGTTTCCGACATCCCTGTGAGACGGCGCCCTCCTATGAGCGCCGAAGGCATCTTCCTTGCATCATTTATCCTACTTTATTATCAATGTCCCTGTTCCTGTCTGTCTCCTCTCCCAGCGTGTGGGCAACTTGGGGGCAAACTCTGTCTCAGTCACCACCGAGAGGTGGTAGAGTGATGTGGTTAAGTATGCCGACTTTGGACTCAGACTGCGGGGCCCCAGTCCCGGCTCTGCCACTTCCTCGGCGCCGGACCTTGGGTGAGCTGTTTTACTTCTCTGAGCTTCGGTTTCTTTATGCATGAAAAGTGGAACTTGACAGTCTGGGTCTCACAGGGTTGTTGTGAGGATGGAAGGATTAAACGAGTGCCAGGTATGTGGTAAGCATCCAACTAGAATCAGTCCCTTCTACTGTCGTGGTTGTCGTTGTACCCCTGATACCAAGCCCAGGGCCAGGCACACAGTAGACACTCAATAAACGTTTACTGAATGAATGAATGATCTCTGCTGGGTGCACGTTAATGTGCTTCACACCCTTGATGTTGGCAAAGCTCTTTCAGGTATCAGACATTGAGCTCTGCTTCTCCTGGGTGACTGAATTCCCCAGGGAAGATGAGTGAAGGGGAGCAGACTCTTAGCATCCTGTGAAAAATCACCTGCTGAATGTGCAAGACCACGTTGGCTTCTGCCTTCAGGGCCAGGTCAAGGGAAGAACAGCTCTTTACAAAATACGCTGATGAGGGTTTAAGGAGGCAGCCTTTCAGAGCCAAGCAGGTACAACCCAAGGAAAACAAACGCTGTTCATTTATATTTAAGGAGAAAGCAGGGGGCAAAGTTTTGACCCAGCTTGAAAGTGTCCCCTTGCTCTTGAATAAGATACTGTGCTTTCAAAATTTTGTCCTTTTTCACTTAGAATCAATGGCTGGAGGGGGAAATGAGAGGATCTCTATACAGAGTCCTTGGTTTCTGCTTCCATTTCCCATTCTTGAAATGATTGGAAATGCAGATTTCTGATTCAGTGCCCTCTCAGGCAGCTCAGCCTCCAGGAACATAGCACACAGTGTGTCAGAAATAATGGAGGATGATTGAGGCACGTAATTTCCAGACAGAGCGCCCACTGCAGAGGGATAGTGAATGCATCTTACTGTGGGAGAAGCACAGGCATAAACGTCTATGCTCTTGAACTGCCCTTGCAAGCTCAGACCTCTCTGTTCCTCCTAACCTCAGACAATGGTGACCCTGGACCCCGTTGTCCCAACAATTTGGAGCTGAGGTTTCCTTACTGTGTCTCCTACCTGGCTGTGAGAGCTTTGAGAACAATTATCCTATCTTATTCATCACTGTGTTCCTAGAGTCCTGGACAGGGCCTGACACATAGTAGGTGTCAGGACATGTTGACGTAATTGAATCCATCAAGGATCTGCAGCCCTGAGAAGAGGGCACACTTCTTGGAAACCACTGTGGGCTCAATTGAGGGGCAGGGACTGGAAGACAGGGATTCCAGAGTAACGACAACAATAATCATCATTTTGTTGGAGCCTCCGGGTGCTGGCCTTTGAACTAGGCCATGACATGCATGACCTCTCTTTCCCACTTTACAGATGAGGAAACTGAGGCCTCAGAAAAGTTAAGTAGCTTGCTTAAATCAAACAACTCAATACAGGGTGGAGTCAAAGGAATGCATGTTGTTTTCCATTTCCTTCATTCACTTTGCTAACAACAGGACTTCAACTGTAGACTAGAAATTAAAATCGAGGCAACCTGACTTGAGAGGGTGGAATCTCTGTGTCTGAATGTCTGAATGTCTGAATGTCTGAATGTCTGAATGTCCGTGGTGAGCAGAAGGAGCAGTCTTGTGGCAGAGCTCCAGAAATGGGAGGAGCCACGAGCAAGTAGACTCACCGTGAGAACTTTCCAGTAATGAAAGCGGATCTGTGATGGAATCAATGGAGGTTAATGAATAACTTAAAAAAACTGTGTTCCATGGAACTCTAGACCTATCGTATCCCCGAAAAAAAAAGTCTGGGGGAGATGGAGAATTCTGATATCAAATAGATTGAGAAGCTGCATCTGATATTCCCTCTTGAGCTCTGCTTCTGTTGTGTGTTGCTCTTTATTTAGCCTGTTAAACACTCAGAGAAGTCCTTCGAGAGGAATGGTTGACTTTCTTGAATCCAGTGTTTCCCACGTCTATTTGACTAGGGAACATTTTTTCAGGTAACGTTTCTTAACATTTCATGGAACTACTCTTCCACTGAACATGTGGGGGAAACTGCTATAGAAGGTTGCTCTGGAATACGCCCTCTGTGTTCCGTCTTGCCCTGACGCCCTGAGGAAATATGCTGTAGAGCTCAATGACAGAAAAGTCCCACTTAGCCACTTTGTAATGACTTCCTAAATTGGGCAAATAACCTCATCCAAATGGCCTAGGTGATAAGCTCACAAAAGGAGAAGAGCCAGGAGGAAGCACCGTGTGCCTGGCTGCACGGGGACCCCGCTTCACCTCCCAGCGAGGCGGTGCAGATAGCAGTGTTTTCCTTGGGTGTTTGAGTTTTCATCTCGCAATTATGTCTTAAGCCATAGATAAAATTCATATCCACGCTTCACTCGAGATAAACCTAACATAATAATAATACAAAAAGACTCATTCTTTGGGGAAAAATGGCCTCGGTTTACAGAGAAGTCAACACTCAAGACTTGTAGAAGGGGATTTCTTCTGTAGCACACTCCACATTGACACGGGAGGATGTGTGTGGTGCTCTTCAGCACATACTTGTCTGCGCATGTGCCACAACATGCTCCCTCTGACATACCCACGAGTGTGACCCACAGAGGTCCACTTTTAATGCCCCTAACCTCTAAGTCCAGCCCACTATTTAGGACTCACTTTTCTCTCTGAAGTCCTCCTTGATCATCTGGCATCACCAGCTTTTCTCTTCTATGATCACCTTGGAGAGTGTATCAGCTAACTATTACCACAATCATGCTGCATAACAATGCTCCCTTCCCCCCCGAAAAACCTCAATGGCAAATAGCAATAAGCATTTGTGACCTATAGCATCTCCTGTCTATAGGCTGGCTGCCGTTTGGCTGATCTAGGCTGGTCTTTGCTGTAGGTGATGGGTTCAGTTCAGATCTACTTCGCCCATCTCTCCGTCTTCTGGTGCCGGGGGCTGCGTTGGGTTCATCCATCAGCATAGAATTCCTCTTAAGGCCTAAGCTTTGATTCATACACTGTTACTTCCACACATGTTTCATTGGCCAAAGCAAGTTTTATGACCAAGCCCCACAGTTGTGGAGTGGGGCAGTGCATTTCTCCATTGGAAGTCAAAGGGAAGGGAGCCAATATTTGATGAACAACTTGTGATACACCAGAGAGGTTTGTAGATTTGTCCCTGATTTAAGCACTTGGTTGGGTCCCCTGTACTCCTAGGATTTGTGTCTGAGTCTGTTGGAGGCAATAACCTTGGAGCCGAGCCTTGAAGAGCTGGTTTCCTCTGACACCTCTGTGGTGCCTTATGTTCCCCACAGCAGTACTGAAGGAAGGACTGTCATAAAATGTCAAGTGCACGGACAGCCTGGTAGACACAGTCGTGCATCCTGGCTCTGCTGTGTTCAAGAAAGGTGATCCCAGCAAGCCCTTCATTGCCTCTTAGTGTCGGAGTTTGTAAGAGTCATAATTAATCACACTTGTCTCTCAAAGTTCTGAACCAGTTTAGCATTATACATGGGAGTTTGATGGGGATGAAAATAGTGACTTTATAACGGGCAAAGCTGAATTCAAGAAGAGCTCACACTTGAAACTGAACTGGGACCCTGGAGCCCACCTGAGGGTAGTTCCAGGTCTTCTTAGCAGACTCGCAGCTAGATGCATGGGGAATTGTGGCCAGGAGAGAGGCCACACCCGAGAGGGATATATACACATAAGAGAAACATGAACAAATGGGTGTCAGCCTATTGCCATCTTGAAAATCACGCCAATCTCTCCTCCCCTCATGGGAAGGAGGGAGTGAAGGGTGGAAGGAAAGATGGAACCATCTCCCCTCCTCACCCTTATATGAGGGGAAAGCATTTCCCTTGCATGGGAAAGCAGGAGGTGGGGAGAAGGGAAGAATGGCTCTAATGACTCACAAAACGGGTCCAAAATGATATAGTAGGGGCCATCCCTGAGTCAGGAGGCACAGGCCTCGCTATGCTACTTGCTACAGATGGGCCATCAGGCCATTTCTAGCATGCCTGGAGCAGCTCTCTCTTGCTGCCAAGTCCAGATGGGGAGCATCCTAACTTCATCCCAAATGCTAACCCCAGTCTTTTACCCATTTCTAACTGAACAAAGCCACCTGTGTTTAGGTGAGTTTATCTGCATCCCTGGGGAAAGGAGCTTGTACTCACGAGGACCATGGTGTCATTATTTACAGTGTCACATCTGAGGCCAACACCCTCAGGCTTGGTGGTTAAGAGCATAGGCTCTGGAGGTAGCTTCCAGGCTTCTTCATATACCAGTTGTATGACCTTGGGAAAGTCTCTGTGTGCCAGTTTTCTCATCTGAAGTTTGGTGACAAAGGAGGATATAATGATCGCCCCCCCCCCCCCCCCACACACACACATATAGTGCTGCTGTGAGAATAAAGTGACTTATTGCACTTGCTGGGCACCTTTGAGATCGTTCCAATGATCCCTGCATCCAGGTATTCACATCCTTGTGTAATTCTCTCTTCTTGAGTGTGGGCTGGACCTAGTGACTTGCTTCTGATAAGAGAATATGGCAAAATGGGTTGGGTGTCACTATGATGGGGATGGGTACAAGAGACTGTGACTTTCGTCTTGCTTACCCTCTCTCACTTTCTCATTTGTTCTGATGGAAGCCAACTGCACGTGTGAGCTCCCCAGTGGAGAAGCTCATCTGGAAAGGAACTGAGAGTGCCCTCTGGTTAAGAGCCAGTTAGGAACACGGCCCTCAGTCCGACAGCCCTTGAGAAACTGAATGCTAATAGCCACGTGGGTAAGCTTGGAAGCATATCCTCCTCCAAGTGAGCCTTGAGATGACTGCAGCCCCACCTGACACCTTAATTGGGGCCTATATGAGACCTTAAAGCAGAGGACCTGGCGAAGTCATGCCCAAATTCCTGACCCACAGAGACTGTGAGATAATAAATGTTGGTGGTCTTAAGCCACCCTGTTTTGTAATTTGTTAGACAGCAATAGATAACTCATATAATACATGTACAATTCTGTGAACAGTACTGAGTGCATAGTAAACCCTCAAGAGATATTCAACATTTTTATTATTAATAACTCCATTGCACAGTTGAGAACAGTGAGGCTCAGAGAGAACTGACTTGCCCAGAGTTATACAATTTATAGTGGAGTAGGATCTCCACCCTTGTTCTACGTGACTCCAAAGTCAATGCTCTCAAAGCATCACTGTGGAAGATGTAGCTCCGGGAGTCCCCAGCAGGAGCTATTGAAGAAGAGAAGGCAGGTTTCCATGGGAAACCTTGGGGAGGAGAATAACCCACTAAGGCTGCAGAGGGCCTGGCCCTGGACTGGGGAGAGCCGTGGGCAGCCCTTCAGGGGGCTCGACATGGGGGAGAAGGACTAACTCCTGCACTCAGACTTAACGAACAGCTAGGCACAAGGGAGAACCAATGCATGGCTGGGTCTGTCCCAAGGGTTTATAAGACTCTGTGGACCGAGAGATGGAACTCTGGTCTCTCCTCGCCTTCTCTCCATCTCTCCGGGAGCTCATGAACCCGGTGCCCGAGATAAGCCCCAGCCAGAGGAGTTCCATCTTGACAAAGACCATTTTCACTGCCATCTTGTCATGACATGTACTGATAGTCATGATGAGTCATCCTTGACTCATTAGACAGTGGTTGTCACCACTTGGGATGGCATGTTCTTTGAGCACAATGACTGCTGGGAACATCAGTGAGATCCCTTAAGATGAATAAGCAGCAAACACAGGGAGCCACAGGGAGGCAGGTGGAGCGGCTGAGAATCGAGGGAGCGGGCAGAGGAAGGGCACAGATTCAAGCTTTGCCACATGGACCCACAAAGAAGAAGACAGAAACACAGATGTACACAGACACCTGTATTAATACAAATATACTCCGATACACACAGCCACACTCACAGACACACCTACAGAAGGACACATGCCCTTAGATGTTCAGAAAGACAAAAATGCTCAGATAAATGCCCAAATGTTAGGGAGGAACATTTATACCGCACAACTCATGTTTCCATGGAGGGGAAGACATTTCTGTTGCACCATCTAGGAGGAAACAGTATGGAAGGAACTCTTCCTGCTTTTGTCCATCCCCTCACCATCTCTCAGAGAAGTGACATATCTGATTGGTGAGTCTGGGAGAAGAACTGAACATGCTCAGCTTAGCCCCTCCTAGGACTTCCCTGTCTTCTGCCCTGCCTGCCTGCAGAGGGGAAATGACATTCTGGCCAGTTCTCTGGTACTGAGTAGCCTCCCAGGGTTGGCCTTGCCCCTCTGGGGAGTTGTCTGATATGACCCGTACTGAATAGATGTCTGTCTAATTCAATGGCAAAGGATTTGCAAACCCATTTGGCTACAGATCTGAAGCCACATTCTTCACTTGACTTTACCTAGTTAGTAGAGGTGATGTTGTGATCTCCATCTTCTGTCTCCTGGGTCTTATTTCTCAGTTGGTTTCAAAGATCAGGATTCCCTAGTCCCAACATGAGACATCCCCACTGATAGAAAAAAAACAGACATGGACAGATGTTCAAAGAGCAAGCATGAGGTCATGGATGAGATGGTACATTCGCTCTTGTGAGTGGAGGGGAAGTGCTTGGAAGAGCAGTTCTTGATGCTGGCTGGGCATTAGAATCACCTGGGAAAATTCACAAACGAGTCCTGATGCCCGGGTCCCACCCCAGACAAACTGAATCAGAAGCTATCAGATTAGGACCTGGGCAATGGTCATTTTTTAAGTTCTCCAGTGATTCTAACAGGCAGTTGCCCCCTTCCCAACGCTCAAAGGCTTACATATCCTTTTGCCTCCCTGGGGAGCCTTAGTGGTACCCATGGCCTAATCTGTCTGCCACAGATCTCTCTCTGACATCACTTGCTCCCAGGTACTGCTCCAAATTTCCCTCCCACAGACATTCTGGCGATTCCCGCAGCAGCTGAGTGTTGTTTGCTAAGCAGGCAACTGCAATTGCCTGTGGATGCTGCTGTTTCAACTCTGGTAACTCTTCTGATGGACCGCGAGTGCTTTCCCACCACTCTTCAAGCAGAGGTCTCCCCACCCCTGCCCTGGGGTCCCCAACATAAAGAATGCTCAGGAAAACTTGGTCCCATGGTATTTTGCCTCTTGCTTCAGCCCCTCTTCCTGTTGCACCTCTGTGCCACCAGTCCCCGACAGTGCAGGTGCACAGGATGCTGAGCAGAGAGCGGGCCCCAGCGACAGTGTTTTGGCAAATGGTGCTCTCCCACAGTCAACCGCACTTTCCTTACGTCAAAGTTCTCCGCCAGCAACAGAGTGGGCAAGGCCAGGCTGGTGGCTACAAAATGAGGAGATTCACTGGCATTGGACCTAGAGCTACCCAGATTCCTTCTCTACCTTTCTCTATACATCAGAGGAAGCCATTGGCATTCCAACCAGGAATCTGGACTTCTCTATCTGCCCATTGCTCTAGGCCCAGAATTCTCAAATTCTTGTGCATCAGACTCACTTGGGAGGCTCATTAAATTGCTGATGGCTGGGCCCCACCTCCAGAGTTTCTCATTCAGTAGGTCTGAGGTGGGTATGCGAATTTTCATTTCTGACAAGTTCCCAGGTGATACTGAAGCTGCTGGCCCAGGACCACACTTAGAGAACCACTGCTCTAGGCTGCTGCTTCTCCCTCTCTTGAATCAGCTTGGTGTGTTTTCACTCCTGTCACTTGAGGATCCAGGGCACAGGAGGGAGGCACTTAGATAACTTCAGGCTTAGTGATGATCACGTTCAAGCTCCTCCTTACTGACCCCTTCCCATGAGCCAGACACCATGCTGAGAGTTTTACATGCATTATCTTACCAAGTCCTTCCAACTACTCTGTAAGGAAGGCACTATTACTTACCCCATTTTACAGACAGAGAAACTGAGGTTAGGTAACTGACCTAAGGTAACATAACACAACATAGAGTTACTAAGTGGTTGAGCTGGGACTGGAACCCAAGTCCATCATGGTCTTAAAATATTCACTCATTCATTCATATATAACAAATATGTTTAACAAACATGTAGTAAACATCTATGCTACTGGCTCTGTTCCAAGTCCTAATGATACAACAATGAACAAGGCAGAGTAGGCGACTGCTCTCATGGAGCTTAGATTCAAGAGGGAGAGAGAGACAATAGGTAGTAAATAAAAAAATGCACATGAACTTTGGTCAGCTGTTCCTTTGTGGTTCCCAGTGAGGGAGGACCTGACTCAGAGTGTAGTCAGGGTTTTGGGAGGGGCTTCTGGAGGGGAGCAGGCAGTGTGGGCCTCAACTCCCCCTCAGGACTCCTCCTCAGTGCTCCCCACTGACGTCAATGGGCAGGAGCCCGTGGTCTTTGGAAGCAGGGACGAGCCGAGGGCAAGCCCAGCCTTGGGATTAGCAGTTGTCACCCCCATCCCCATCACAACTCCACCCCTTTAGAGAGCTACTCAGTTCTCTCCAGACTAAGGGGTACTGTGTCATTTGGTAAACTGCAGGCCCCAGTCGTGGTGGTATGGCTTGCTCTGGGCAAAGATCATCTGATACTCTCTGTGTAAAGAGAAATGGCTTATTGAGCTGCTTCACTGAACTCATTCACAGGGTGAGCAGGCGAGGGGCCCTGTCATGTAGCTTATTTTAGAAAACAGCCATCAGCCTAATCTTTACACAACTCGTATTGAATACCCATGCAGATGGCATGCTAAACTGTCTCCTATTGGTTACTCACACCATCATCATGGCCACTGTCTAACTCTCTCCGTCACTATCAGTACATATCCTCAAGCTTACTGTGCATTGTCAATTTAACTCAGTGCCAGGAGTCTGCTGCTCCAGGGCTCTATGAGGTCCTGAATGGATCTCAAAAATCTTAATTTCTGCAGCACTCAGCAGAGTGCCTGACACTGATTTCAGTAAACGTTGGATGGTTGGATGGTTGGATGGGTGGGTGGGTGAGTGAATAAATGGGATGCTCCCTGCCCCTCTGCCCGTCCC
Source organism: Equus asinus (assembly GCF_041296235.1). Classification (NCBI taxonomy): domain Eukaryota; kingdom Metazoa; phylum Chordata; class Mammalia; order Perissodactyla; family Equidae; genus Equus; species Equus asinus. Next base: position 87,834,134 of record NC_091794.1, read on the forward strand.
TGCTGGCCCCAGGCCTGCTCGGCTGCAGGCACTGATGATCTCCAACATGCAGCTCCAGCCTCTTGACTGAGCCAGGCTGCATGAGAGGAACCCAGTCACACCAGCAGAGGATTCAGGAGAGCTCTGCCGCTCTAAGTGTGGTATCTGGAGGGGGAAGGGGTGACTGGTCCTGAGTCGCTAAGAACCCTGAGCTGCTGCTCCCCTCCTTAGCCACCATACCTCTTAGCCCCAGCCAAGCCCTCTCTGTGTGATTGCATGCCTGCCTCAGTTTCTCAATTGCCCACCAGTCCCCCGCATGGACTGGAGCTTGCCTTGAATCCCCACCTGCCTTTCTAGGACCCTACCGCCCTGCCTGGCTCTTTCTAGCTCCCTCTTTTGGGAACTGAACACTTCCTCCTGTAATTCCAGCTGCTGGCTGGACCCCTCTGGAATCATAATGCCCAAGTCTCCTGCCCCTTCCCTCTGTGCATCACATTGGATTCATCATATATTACCACCTCCAGCCCAAGTCTGCCATGGTCCTTCAAATCCAGGCATTGAGACTGACCCTCTTTGCCTGCCAAGTTAGGAACCCAAGATACAGGCCCATGTGGCCTAGCTTCTCCCCTTTTCTCAGTGACCCACTGAGGTGTCAGCCTTCCTGGGTTTGGAGCCTACGCAGGTCAGGATATGTCCTTTTCTCATCTTTGGTCTCTTTCGTGAGTCTCCCTCTTGGCCTGCGAGGGTTGGATGAGTGTCTCCTTACCTCTCTCTGCTCACTCTGGGCCAAGCCCTCTACCTTCTCCCTGACCCTCCGTCGTGCTGAGGCTGTAAACCATCTCTTCCATCCCTTCCCTCTCCTCTTCATGGCAGCTTCTGCCAGATCCCCGTGGCTTCCCCACACAATAAGCCAGTTTAGACAAGAATCTGACCCTCCCAACAGTTGATGTATTCTAATCTGCTCACAGATGCCTTTTTGACAATCCCAGTGAGAAAACTTGCTTTAAATATTTTAAGGAGCAGTTAATGCGTTATTTAATGGCCCAGCTTCTGGTGTCAGACAGCTAGGGTTCAAATCCGGGCTCTGCCATTTTCTGGTCGTATACCCTAAGGCAAGGTAATGAGCCTCACTGGGGATTAGTTTCCCCATCTGTAAAATGAGAATAATAATGGTACCTGCTCTTAGGGCTTTTGTGAGAAAAAAATGAGTCAATATATGTAAAATGCTACACAGAAGATCAGTGCATAAGAAGTGCTCTATAAATATCAGCTATTACATTATACACACTGATTGTAGCCCAAGAGCTATTTATTCATTCATTTGTTCAAGATATAGTTATTAAGAACCTATTATGTTCAAGCTCTACAAAGCAGTCAAAGATGAATTAGATATGTCTGGAGGTTCCGGTAGGAAGAGAAGCAGGCCCAGGTCCAAACCAAAAGGGTGAGTGTGCATATGTGTAAGTGGAGTGAACATGGGCAGGTGCACAAGCCCACCTAGAGGGTTGCACGTAGCGCTGCTGCATGTGTAGGCAGGTCTCAATTATACCCTGTCCTTGAGGCAGTCTTGAAGGTAGGGAGATCCCTGGGTCTTGTGACAGGAGATCAGGCTGGACAGCAAAGCATCTCTCAACTGTGGACACATGAAGCACCATCCCCCAGGTCTCCAGGATTCACAGACCTCAACACATCATGGTGCTTCAAGCGACAGGGCATCTTGATTGGCAGGGGGCTGCGGGGATAATCTTACCACGATGTTGGTGTCACAATTGGGAATATGTAGATGGAGCCTCACGGGTCAGTGGATGTCTAGTGTGGGGTCTCTGCTATCCCAGGATGGGGCTCCTTTCCTCTCCAAGCTTTGCTTCCAAGGAACACGAACATGTGTTTCTCCCTGCTCTCACCCTTCCAGCCCCAACACTGCAAAGCGCTTTCTTTTATCTGCTTTCGTTATCCTTGTTGAAGCTTCAGGCTATAGAGGTTTTTGGTTTTATTTTTTTCCCCTTAGAATTTAGTGGAAAAACGATGACTACTGCTTGCGGCCCCCCTTCCCCATTTTGATCATGGTCTAAGTCACATCCTTTTGCAGAGTTTGCCTTTCTCTGGCCATATTTTCTGCCTTCCTGAGTCAGCCCACTTCTGTTTCACCCCCACGGCACCCCTGCCCCTAGATTCCTTTAATGGGCTGCTTCAGCTCCAGAGGGCTCCCAAGGGAGGCTTGGAGAGTTAACTTGACCCTGGGGCAGATTCCAGGCACCCAGCAGCGCAGTCTTAACTACCAATGGTAAATTGCTACCTCCACTTATACAGAAGATATGGGCTGTTAGACCACTCAGATAAACTCAGCAGAGGGAAGGCAATGTCTCCACAGAGAGCTCACAAATGCTTGAGGACTTCACCGGCCTGAGATGTCCCTAAGAGACACCAGACATCTGAAGGGAAACAGCAAAAGTCTGCAATTGCCCCACTGTCAGCAAAGGAAGCCTGCAGTCAAGGGTAGACCCCCCTTTCTAGAAGCTCCCTATGGAAAGAGGAGAGGACTAAGGTGGGGGTTTCAGAAAAAAAAAAGAATTGAAAGAGGGTTTTCTTTGTGTGAGGAAACTTGTGCCTATTTGGAGATTGAGGGGCAAGATCCAGAGGAGACGGAGGTGTTCAAGATACATGAGCAAGGATGGGGGTGATCCGTGGGGGAAGGGACCCAGGGTGCATGTGCTAGAGGTCAGCCCTGGTGAGGGGAGTGGGAGAAAGGCCACCCCACTATTAAGAAGCCCTATTTATGGAGGGCTTACTATGCCCCAGACACCATGCTGAGAACTTCACACAGTTTGTGTTCATGCCTCAGGCAGGCACTGGCATGTCCTCATTTTCCAAAGAAAAATCCTGAGGTCCAGGAGGTTAAATGACTTCCTCAAGGCCCCAGAGCGAAAAAAATCACACAGTTAGGACTTCAGAGTTCATGTTCCCAACACTGCTTTATATTTGTTTACGTGTTGTGCTTCCTACATAAAAATAGTAATCATTGCTTACACTATTCAGTACATGCCCTGTGCTAGCACTGTTTTATGTATGCTAACCCTCATTTACTTCTCAGCTGCTCCATGGGGCAGAAGATACTACTGCTATCCCATTTTGCACTTGAAGTGAATTGCCTGAGGTCACACACAGTAAGAGGCAGAATATTCCACCCCCCCAAACACCCCCTGCCGCTCTTGACTCTGATGGACTGGCTCTGGAGCCCGACATTTGACCCATGCTTCACTCACGGCCTTTTTCTTTCAAAAAGAGAGCACGGTGTGAAGATGAGAGCAGAGGTGGGGAGTTTCCATCTAGTGGCCTTGATGTTTCCTTGAAGATGGAGGTGAGAGAACCTGTCAGAGATGGCTGTGGCGTTGCAGAGGTAGGCTAGTGGGGAATGGAGATGGTAAGACTTCAGGAGAGTAAAAGAGATATGGAGAACCCACCCGAGGAAGTGTGAGCAGGGCTACCGGACAAAACAAAGTGTGAACAGTGAGGCAGACCCAGTTGAAATTGCCCTGACCATCACAGCTTAAAGTCCCCTTCAAAGTCCTCAGTGGAGAGCTCAGTCAAGATGATGCCCCTGGGCCTGAGCTGAGTGACCAGGTCTGGAGCTCATGTGGTCCTGAGTCTCAGATGCTGAGAGCTGGTGACACTCCTGGGAGCCCCACATTAGGTTTGAGAGCATCTGATGGCTAAAAGGGGCTCCACACTGAGAAGAGACCTACCATGGACTGACTGTCTATATGTTGAAGTCTTCTCAATGTGGAAATGGGGCCTTTGGGAGGTAATTAAGTCATGAAGATGGAGCCCTCATGAATGGGATTAGTGCCCTTATAAGAAGAGATGTTAGAAAGATTAACTCTTTCACCATGTGAGGACACAATGAGAAGTCGACAGTCTACAAACAAGGACCAAACCATCATGGCACTTTGGTCTTAGGCTTCCAGCCTCTAGAACTGTAAGAAATAAATATTTATTGTTTAAGTCACCCAGTCTATGGTATTTGTTATAGCAGCCAGACCTAAGACAAGACCCCAAGGAATACAAGAGGCTGTAAATTCAGGAGAGAGACCCCCAAGAATGTGTCCTTGGGGTCATTGATGGTGGAGCCACTAAAGGGGTGTTTATCATGGCACAGTTGGCCACTAGTCACCTCCACCCTCAGGGAACCACCTGGGCATAGGCTCCTCAATGAGAAAAGTCCCAGCTGTTTTGAAACTGAAGGCTTAGGGTGCTGAGTGTGAAGCATTCATGGTCTTTAAACCCTTAGGAGCAAGAACTGACCCTTCAGAAGAGGCTTGGTAAGAAAGGTCCAGCATTAGTCAAATGACTGCAGTGCCTCCTGCCGTGTCCCACTCTACTCTCTTTCTGTCTTGGCTGTTTCTCCAGGGGCTGGCCCCTGGCTCCTGGCCTTGACCGGTGCACCTCTTGGTTTCTCTCTCTCTCTGATGATTTTCTCTCATTAGCCTTGGTGGTTCCATGACCCTGTTTCTGAATCATGAGCTGAACCTGGTTCAGAGTTGGCCACTTCTCGGCCTGGGCCTGACCCACCCATGCTGTGGCTCCATACACTCTTTGCACTTGGAATTCGCTTGCATCAGTGTCCAGTGTCCAAAGACACAACAAGCTGCGGGGGCTTTAAGAAGGGCTCAGGTAAAATTTGATCCAATAAATCACAGCTTGTGGATATGGTCTGTGGACAGATGTGGACAGATGTGAGGACAGCGACCTTTTATTCATAGCTGTCCCTTGGGGTAAGAGCCTCAGGGGTCTTGCTCAGCTCTTGCTAGCTGGGAGGAGAGTAGAACTCAGCCACATCCTCGAAAGGAATCTCAGATGTAACAGCCAGAAGAAGCTGTGCTCAGGGCTGCATCCGGAGAGCTCAGAGGGCTCATTAGAGCATCAGCTTGCTCTGATAAGTGGTGAGTTAAAAGTTCACCTGGAGGGGCATTTATTGTACCCCGCTGAGGATTCCTGCCTCCTTTGAGGAGCATATATTGGGAAGGAAGAATTTCATGGATGGTATAAATGGCTAAGCGTTCTGAGCGTTACTTATCCAAGCCTCACGTAACTGTGCTCTTTGGACCTATAGAAACCCAACCCTGTGCTGACGGGGTGGTGATCCCAGGAATAAGATTTGGGCAGAATTAGGGGACAAACGAACATTGTAGTGATAATAATAACAGGAATAAGAATAGTAGCAGTAATTTATAGAACTTCTACGTGCCAGGCAGTCTGTTTAGCACCTGTGGTAGGCTGAACTGCTCCCCCAGACATCCAGGTCCCAATCCCTGTAGCCTGTGAATGTCACCTTATATGGCAAAAGGGACTTTGCAGATGTGACCACATTAAGAATCTTGAAATGGGCAGATTATCCTGGATTGTCTGGGTAAGCCCTAAATGTAGTGACATGTATAGGAAAGCAGAAGGAGATGTGGCACGGACGAGAAGGAAATGTGACAGCAGAAGCAGAGGTTGGAGTGAAGTGGCCACAAACCTAGGAATGCCAGCAGCCACCAGAAGCTGCTGGAGGTAAGGGATGGGTTCTCCTCTGTAGCCCCCGGGAGGAGCCAACCCTGCCGACCCCTTGATTTTAGCCCCGTAAGACTTGTTTCAGGCTTCTGGCCTCCAGGATTATCAAAGAGTAAATTTCTGTTGTTTTAAGATACCAAGTTCAGGGTAGTTAGTTGCAGCATCGATAGGAAACAAATGCAGCACCTTATTTATCTCAGCTCATATCACCCTCATCCATCCCATGAAGTAGGTATGGTTATGATCTCTATTTACAGATGAGGAGGCTGTGGCTCAGAGGGGCAAGGGGCTTGTTCAAGGTCACAGAGCTAGCAAGCGGCAGAGCAGGAAATTCAGCTCGATTCTCTCTCTTGAGCTCAGGTTCTTCACCACGAATCTGCATGACCTGCACCTACAACTCAATATCAGGCTTGGCAAAGGTGGTGGGAAATCGAGCAGCCTCTGCAAGGCTAGGCCAAGAAATCAGAGTTGTGACTGAGGCTACTTGGTAGAGGGTCCTTGGGCACGGTCACTGTCACAAGACAAGCCCCCAGAAGGGAAGGAGGAGGAGCAGGTACAGGTGTCATGATCAAGATATTCTAAGGGATGGGGGAGAAGCTGGTGGGAGTTAGGTTCTGGGGTAGACGTGGTGGGAGCTCACCACGTGGAAGAAGAGGCAGTGGGTACCAGGCAGAGTGAGGCTGGGGTAGAGGTGCTGATCTTGGGTGTGCTACCCCTCAAAAGGGTGCCAAGCATCCCAATCTCAGCGGGCATCTCAGTTATGACCGAGCCAGTGTTTAAGGTGTTATTCCCCGGGAGAGCCCACATGGGATGGGGTGTGCGTGTGTATGACCGCAGCCCTTCAAGTCAGACTGGCACAGTGCTTCTCATCCAGAGAGGCATTGCCCAGCTCCTGCTGAGGCGGGAAGGAGGTGGGACATGAGGCCCAAGACCTTGGTAAGGGGAGGAGTGGGCAAGCGCTGGGTGAAGTGTCAGGGCCTCAGTCAACTGTTATGGGATTGGATACAGGACTCTGGTGGCAAGGGTCCTGAGGGCTGGGCCAGGAAACCATGGATGAACCCAGCTGCTTGGCCTGAACCTACTCTGCAAGGGCTGGGAAAGCTGTGACTCACTGGGTGGGCAGATGCCCAGGGCTCATGACAGGCCACCAGACTCCCCCAGTGCCGGGCCATGTTCAGCAGCAAGCTCATCCTATGAGGGAGGGGCAGGAGCTGAGGTTCCTAATGGGTTCCCTTCTGTGCTCAGCACCAGCTCGGAGAAGGCTGCTGCAATCGAGTGGGCAGGGAGACGGCTAGGGAGGCTAGGGAGGCGGCAGGCTGGCAGCACAGTCCCCTCAGAATGAACTCCTGGGTGTGACCATTCAGGAAGGTCTGGTGCACGGCTTCTCAAAGTGTGGTCCCCAGACCAGCAGCATCAACATCACTCAAGAATTCATTACAAATGTAGGTTCTCGGGCCCCACCCCACACCTACTGAATCAGAAAGTCTTGGAGCCTAGCAATCTGTTTTTTTTTGAGGAAGGTTAGCCCTGAGCTAACTATTGCCGATCCTCTTCTTTCTGCTGAGGAAGACTGGCCCTGAGCTAACATCCATGCCCATCTTCCTCTACTTTATACGTGGGATGCCTGCCACAGCATGGCTTTTGCCAAGCGGTACCATGTCCACACCCGGAATCCGAACTGGTGAACCCTGGGCTGCCGAGAAGCGGAACGTGCGCACATAACCACTGCGCCACCGGGCTGGCCCCATCATTCTGTGTTTTAACAAGCCCTCCAGATGCTGCTGATACAGGATGAAGGTTAAGAACCACTGGCCTAGACGACCAACTAGGATATCATTAGGTTCCCCTAGGAAGATTAGGGTCATAGCCTAATTCTTTGCATTTTCTCCTCCCACCCTCACCCCAAGCCATACAAGTGGCAGATTTTCCAAAGATGTTCATAGCTGTATCCAAAGCAATCCTCTGCCTGAAAGGAGCCTTTTCTTCCCCCTTGCAGAGTTGTGAATTCCTCTCATCAGATGAGTATCTCCTTTCACTGGGGTTTTTGAATTATGCAGGGCTGTGGGAGGAGTTCAGAGGATCTAACTAGACCTTGAAATACATTTTTCCAAATGGATGCGTAGACTTTACTTAAATAGGAAGCATTTCTGGCTAAATTTGGTGGCTCATTTGTAGGAAAACCAGCAAAAATCCGCCTTTGGGAGTCTCAATGACTTAAGTCCTGTTAATATTAGCTGCTGGTTGAATCACAGAGAGAAAATTGACAGATTCATTCTCTTGGGGGAAGGGAGGAGAGGGAGCTCCCAGCCGAGCCAAGAATCTGCAAGTGCACGTCTGGGTGATTAATGGCATCAGACCTCGATGCCCTCTTAGTGGTCCAGCCAGCGGCCTCAGGGAATCTGGAAGCATTGGGCTTGTTTTGTGAAGTGGCTCCAGAGGGTTGGGGACAGGATGTAGGGGGGGTCAGGGAGGAGACCAAGGCAAAAGAAACCATCTCTATGTTTCCTCCCCGGCAGAACCACCATGAAAAAATGATGACTTGACTTCATTAAAGCCTTGTCATCTTTCCCCCACTGACAACTTGAAAAGAACACTCTCGCCTGTGCAGAATGGGATCCCAGAGGCCACTAAGGGCACGGAAACCAAAGACTGAACTTTCAGAAAGAAAAATCCTTCTGCCCATGTTAAGCAAATGCTGATTATGGAAATGAAGGAGGTGGCGGAACGTTTCCTCTGCATTTAGGCAGTTCTGGGGCCTGGACAGCGGCTGCGCTGGCCTTAAGTATGTTCAGCCCAAGGGAAGGCCATGCCATCAGGCCCCTCCCCGGCCTCTGGGACACTTAGTGGACACTTAGTGGAGGGTCCCTGGGCATGGTCTCTGTCAAGGAAGAAGCCCCCAGAAGGGAAGGAGGAGGAGCAGTTACAGGTGCCATAACCAGCAAACACCTGACTTCTGTCTTGCCTGGCATCTCAGCTTTCAGAGACCTGACCCTCTCTTGCCTGTTTTGATCTGATTTCCCTCCAGCCAAGTGGTTCAAGTCATTGATATCTACCGAGCATCTAGAAGGCTCTATGGAGGGCACAGCGCCACATGTGACCCGTCGACACCCTCTTTGAAGATGGTATCATTACCTCCATTTCACAGAAACAGAGGCTGGGAGAGGGGAAAGAGAGGTCATTTGTTCAAGGTGACCCATGGATGGGACCAGGTCTGGAGCCCAGGCCTGTCCGACTCTGGGGGTCCTTCAGTCATTGAGACACAGAAGGAAGCTTAGCGAGGACTGAGAGCTTCTGCCTTGTGCTGGACCCCAGAAAGATTCAGTGCTCTGCTGACAGCCATGCAGTGATTAGTGAGAGGAGCAAAACAGAACCCAGATCTCTGACATGTAGCCTGGTGATCCTCTCATTCATTCATTCACTCATTTATCAACTTAAAAAATATTGCTTAACTTCTAAAAACATGTTTTAATCAATGCAATAGATGCATATGGTTAAAAAATAAATCAAATGATAACAAAAGGCTTATAATGAACAAGAGTAGTCCCTGACTTACCCTGCAGTCTCCCCAGAGGAGACCATGGAAACTCTTTTAGGTATATGGAACTAATTTTAATTCTGTACCTCTACCTTTATGCCACTTCTCTTTCTTGATTTGTGGGCTGGGAGATCTAGCTTCCATATAGCAGCTCTTCCTGCTTCTCCTCCCAAACCCCATCGTCCCATGTAGTCCTATCATCATTTTTATTTAAATGAGTTTACTCTAATTATATTTCCCTTCTCAAACAGTTTTTGCTTTTCCTCAGAGTTAAGAATTGCCTTGTTATTTCATTTGCATATTTTTCTACATCTGTATCTTTAAAGTTTTTAAATAAATCAATCAGATCTATCATCCACCTATCATCAGTTTTTACAAAAATTCCGTCATATCCCATATTTTATTTCCTCCTCTTTCATTCCTGGAGACCTCCACTGAAAGGAATTCTTTCCTTTCTCTTCCAATTGTACTGGTTGATCCGTAGGCCTCCCGCACAGCTATCCTCCAGGAACTTCCTGTATTCCTGTCTTGGGTTGGATCTACTGTTTCTTGGTCCTTTGTTTTCCTCTTTCCTGGATTACTCCCTAATATCGCTGGAGCACACCCTTTAAGTAGCTTTTTAAATAACGGGGCCTGAAAAGTAATTTTTTCTGAGTCTTTTATGCTTGAAAATATTTTTATTTCTTTCTCACACAGTTTCTAGTTTGGCCAAGTGTAAGATTCAAGGCTGAAAATAATATTTTATTTCAAAAAGTTATAGAATTCATTGTTTCATTGTCTTCTAACTTCCAATTCTGTTCTTGGGAAGTTAAATGCCATTCTGATTATGTCTGTTGCATATAATACTTATTTCCTCTTTGGAATCTTTTAGGATCTATTCTTCATTCCTGGCATTCTGAAAACTTATATTAGCCCTGAAGCAGAAGATGCAGTCTGGTTCCAGGAAATAATTCTTATTCTTCTATTTTTTTCCTGTGAGCAAGCTTGACCCTGAGCTAACATCTGTTGCCAATTCTTCTCTTTTTGCTGAGGAAGATTGTCACTGAGCTGACATCTGTGCCCATCTTCCTCTATTTTATGTGGGATGCCGCCACAGCATGGCCTGAGGAGCAGTGCTAGGTCCATGCCTTGGATCTGAACCTGCAAACCCTGGGCCACTAAAACAGAGTGTGAGAACTTAACTACTATGCCACAGGGCTGGCCCTCAGGAAATATTCTTAACTCAGTTCTTTGACAATTTCTTCTTCTCCTTTTATCTCTATTTCCTCCTTTTATTTTTCCTATTAATCAGATATTGGATTTTTTGATTGGTTATCTAAGGCTCTTGCATTTTCTTCTGTATTTTCTATCTCTATCTTTTTGTTTTGCTTTTTAATTAAATTTATTATCTTTATCCTCCAAATCTTTTATTAAATTGTTTTAGTTTTTCTCTCCTATTCTTAATTTCTCACAGTCCTTTCTTGTTCCCTAATTGTTCCTTTTTTTATAAACCCTATTCTTCTTTAATGGAAGCAATATCTTCTCTTATGGCTCTGAGTGTACTAATTCAGTGTTATTTATTTTTTTGGTGAGGAAGATTGGCCTTGAGCTAACATCTGTTGCCAATCTTCCTCTTTTTTTTTTCCTTCCCAAAGCCCCACTACACAGCTGTATATTCCTAGTTGTCGGTCATTCTAGTTCTTCTATGTGGGATGCCGCCACACCATGACTTAAGGAGCAGTGTGTAGGTCCATGCACAGGAGCCAAATCAGAAAACTGCAGGCCACTGGAGTGAAGCATGTGAACTTAACCACTTGGCCACAGGGCCAGTCCCCTCAATGTTATTTTTAAGTTTTCCTCTGAGTCCTGCATTCTCTCTGTTTTCTTTCAGTTCTTTTCTTTCTGTTTTGATATCCGTGTTGTTTTATTTTGTTTATTTTATTCTTTCTGTGTTGTGTTGGAGTCTTTCCTCAAGGTGTCTCTTAAAACTTTGTTGCCCATTCAGGAAACAGGCACTAAATAGATGGTTGAAACCTCTGTGCATGGGGCTGGGGCAGGGGGATTATCGGTTGGTAGGTTTCACTTTAGGGCGATCAGACACAGAATGGATGGGTTCATTCGGACACTCTCAAATGACAATGTGTCAAGTCTTCTCTTTGGGGCCATTCCGTTTACCCAGAAGAGAACCTTTCAATCTCTTGCTCAGCTGGCATGGTCCTGGCTTCTAAAGAGTTGGACATGGGGCATGGGAGGGGGCCACAGGATATCACCTTTCCCTGTGCAGCTTAAAAAATATATATTTTGTATTGAAGTATAGTTTATGCACAGTGAAATGCAAAAATCTTCATCGTCTATTAGATGAGTTTTTGTATTTCTGCTACCCTGAAAATTTCTCCATGCCTCATTCATGTGCAGACTGTTAATTATTTCTTATTTTCAGTCTTGTACCTGGCTCCTAACCTCCCCTATACTCGATGCTTCTGAATCCTGATCCTCTCCCATTTCCCTTCTGCAGAGAATAATCCTTCCTCCCTCTGGTTGAATTGAAGAGGCTTGACTTAAATTGGCTTAAGCAAAAATATTATCCAATACCACTGGAAATGCAAAGGTAGGGAGCACCCCAGATGTACGATGATCAGTGGATCGATGATGCCATCTAGGATTCAGGGTTTTTCAGGCTCTTTGCTTTGCTCTCCTCAACATTTGATTCCAATGAGCTGGTCCTCTTCACAACCATGAAACTATGCCACTAGGAACTGAGCTACGCCTTTGCTACTCAAAGTGTGGTCCTTGGAGCAGTAGCATTAGTATCACCTGAAAGCATGTCATAAATGCAGAATCCCAAACCCTGTCCCAGATCTACTGATCAGAATCTGCATTTTAATAAGTCCCCCACTGATTTATTTGCACCTAAAGTTTGAGAAGCACTGGGCTATACGCTTCCAGGTCCGTATTCAACTGAAGAAAGCAAGAGAAAATCTCCCTCCTAGTACTTTTCTTCTATCCCATTGGGTCAACTTCTTCATGAGCCCACCTCTGGAACACATATGAACTTTCATGTGCTGACTGGCTTAGACCAATCAAATTTCATCTGCTAAATCTGGGGATTGAGTCTTTCCCTGAAGCACATGCTACATGGAAGAAGGATTGATCCTCTAACAAAGGCTGGGTTCTCTTAGGAAGGAGGGAGATGGGTGGACCTGAAATGAGAGTGGACAATCCACACAATCCGCTAGAGTTTGGTCTCTTAATTTGCTGACTTGAATCTCTGTTTGCAGCCCTGAGCTTTACCCCTGCCCTACGGGGTGTCTAGTGTCCCCAAGTCCTGAACTCTCAAGGGGCCCTAGAGCAGAGCAAATCAGCTCTCGGCTCTCTGCTCTCATCAGTTTCCACCTCCGGAAGGACTCTCAGGTGGAGCTCCCTCTTCCCTGATTAAACAGCTACCACACCTCCATCTGTTTTGCATCTTCTAAAAATTGTTGAAATCTCATTTGTTGCTGTTTCTTTCCCTATTCTCTTTGTCCTTTAAAAAGTCTCAAAAAAAAAAAAAGTCTCATTACTATCATTTTAGTGAGGTCTGGGGAAGTAGAAGAGAGGAACACTGTGGTCAATCTACCATCTTCAAACGAAAGAATTCAACATGCACGGTGTTGATAGAGACACCATGTCACACCACCTTTTGTTTTGGTGAGGAAGATTGTTGCTGAGCTAACATCTATGCCAGTCTTCCTCTACTTTATGTGGGATGCCTCCACAGTGTGGCTGGATGAGTGGTGTTAGGTCTGCGCCTGGGATCCGAACCTGTGAACCCCAGGCTGCTAAAGCAGAGGGCGTGAACTTAACCACTACACCACCAGGTTGGCTCTGCCATGTCACACCATCTTTTTCTGATTAAACCTAAAAAAGGAGAATATGGACAAGGTGTGTGTGTGTGTGTACGTGGAGAGGGGGGCCACAGAGAGGGTCACAGAGAGAGAGAACCAAAAGAACAGGAGAGGGTCTGATGTTCACCTTGCAGGAATTATGGGGTATTCCACGAGCGGAAGAGATGATATACTTAAAGTTGAGGCTCTTGACTGCCTGGATTGAGATGGTTCGCCAAGCAATCAGAGCTGTCAGGGGCAGCTGACCTGTGTGCTGATCTCTACCCTGTAAGGAGAAGCCAGGCAAAGAGCGGCAGACTCCCCAGCCACGGACCAGCAGGGTCAGGATCAGAGTGAGGGAGGGGCATGGCCGAGAACGGGTACCTGAGAATGTGGGCTAAGTGGGCTCTGCCCCGGGAGCCCCGAATTACTGCGTTCAACTACCAGTGCTCATATTTCTTCGCATCCCTGCCGTGCCAATCTCAAAACCACTATGCTTTCAAGTTGTTTCAACAAAAGGAAATGTTTAAATAAATTATGGTTCTACATGTATCAAGGGGAATATGATTCATCTATTAAAGTGACAATGTCCGTATCTACTGATATGGAAAGAAGCACACAATATATTGTTGAGGCATTGGTGGGGAAGCAGACTTCAAAGCAGTAGATAGAGCACATTTCTACTTTTGTCAAATGTCTATTTGTAACCAGAATGTCTCAGACGTCACCAGCCTGTGGGAACATATTTCAACTAATAGCATAAATCACAAAGGGTGTAAATCTTGGTGCTGCTTGATTGCAGGAACAGAGGCTCCCTCAAAAGGTGCTATGGTCATTTCAGAGAGTCTCCCAGGGTACTGTCTGCTCACATCATCCTGCTTCCACTTCCCAGCAAGCGCCGAGATACAGGCCCAGCATCCCGTGCTAATCCGGGACTGGTGACCTCCGGCAGCCCAAGCTGGCCCCTCCAGGCTGGCCTTGAGAGGGCTGCCACTGCTCTCCTCTTACCATTCTAACTCAAACATGAAAGAAGCTCTTCCCTCAGCTGCTCACAGCACAGCCAGGGATCATCTCTGCCTTTTCATTAGACTAGGGGAGAACCAAAGGAAAGTACCGCCTGGAGCGAAACTGACAAGTCCTACCGGAAATGACTGCTTCTGGAGTCTCCAGGCCCAGGCCCATCCTTGGGGCTCCCCTAGGGACCCTCACTGCCTTGCTGCCACCTCTACTGAGCCAACTCTCTCATCACCAGAAGTCTTCTGAGACGTCTGGGCCTCTGAGGTGCAGCCCTATTGCCACAGGACCTGGTAAGAGGAAGGGAGGTACTCACATTCCCCTCTGTGGCCCGCCTGCCCAGCCTGCCTTTCTTTCCGGGAATCACCTCTCCTACAGTGGCTGGAGGCACAAATGCTCCTTTGGGGAGCTGGGCAGACCCTGTGCAATGGCCGCCAAGTGGACAACGGCCTCTAGTCCGATAGTTCGACATCAGCTCATCCCCCCAGAGCTGCAGGAGGGACGCATTTGCTTAACGTTTTGTAACAAAAAGCCCATTCAAAGGGTTTTCCCAAAATGAACAGTCTACTCCTAAGGTCAATGCTAATCTCCATCACTTTCAGGACAGCAGTGTTTGTATCAAAGCTTTAACCACCATGGTTTAAAACAAAACCCGTAGGTCCAGAATTTCAGCTAGACGTGTATTTATGTATGTGCATTTAGGTAAAGAAAATTTGCATAGAAATGTTAAAGAGGGGTTATTTCAGAATAGTGGGATGAAGAGTCATTTTTCTTAATTTTCCTTGGGCTTATCTGCTTTTTCTATAATAAACATGTATTATTTGCGAAATTTTTTAAAAGTTAAAAAAAAAAAAAGATGATGAAGCACTGTTCATGTTCCTTCAACCAGATCCTTAATAAAGATGCTAAAAGCAGCGGGGCTGGGCACTGCCTCTCGGTGGCCACGTGCCCCTAAGGGAATCCATCACGCTTCACATTTCCCCAACAGTCAACTTCGCAGCTAATTTCAGCCCGTTATCATGTCCCAGCAAACGTGAATGACTTTTCAAAGAAGGCTGGCATCAGCAAACACGTATTCTGAAACGTGAGTAGCAAAGGGTCAGTTGGAAGCAGAATTCTCCAGTGGTGCCCCAGGCTTACCTTCCTGCCTCCCTGCCAGCCCTGTCCTGGGAAGAGCCACTACTGGTGGCCACCAAGCCCTAAGGCAAGGGACAACCCCAGAGAGGCCAAACTCAAGCAAGCTCAGGGCTGTGGCAACATGGGACGCAAAGAAGAGGAGCCCCGTACGCCAGGAACAGAGCTGGACCTTGTCTCCTGCGACTCACAGGAGGCTGGAAGAGATGTCCATTGCTAAAGGGCTCACAGGACCTGGGGCATCAGAAACAGACAGAACCCAGGCGACCTCTGTGTCAATGGGGGCTTCAGTCACGGGATCAGAGAATGAGGGTGGTGGTGCTCAGATGCTCACGCTGGTCCTCCCTCTCCCAGCCCCCTTTAGGGAGGGGCTGAGGAAGATGAGGTGTTGTCACCAGTACCTCAAGACCTTGACCCCTTGAGGTCTCACCTTGCAAAGGGCAGTGGAGAGGGCATCTTTCCTAGGCCCTGTGCTGGTGTGCAGAGATGTCCGGGCAGTTTTGGTTGGCCAGGCTGCTCTTACTGCCCTTGGCTCTGCGAGGTAGGCAGAGCTTGGTTGTGTGGGATCCACACAGGGCTGAGTCAGCCAGTTTCCGAACCCTGAGTGACCAAGCCATGCAGCCCTGTCTCTGCCAAGCTGTAGGCCATTGCTGGTCTCTCTCCCATCTGCTTGTGTGCTCTCCATTTGGGGCTCAAGTGTAGAAGATTTTGTGAATCTTTGCTAATTATCCTTGCACTAAATTCAGTCCATCTGTTGTTCCATATCTTCTGGGTCCCTTGCAAGAGGAACTACAGTGGGTGATATGAGCAAAGGAGATAGCCAGCACTAGGTGATACTAGAAGGTAGATGGGTGCTGGCTCCTTGGAGCAGGACCCCGGCACAGCCTAGGAGTGGATTCAACGTCACCTCCCCTGCCCCAGCGGAGGGGCTGGAAGAGCTTAGCATCCTGCCAATCAGGCCAGGGAGCAGGGGTGCAGGGCAAGGCTCCAGCCTCGGGAGGTGTGAACACTGGGCAGGACATTGAGGCAGAAGCTGGTCCTAGAGACTGCCCAGCAGGAGTGGTAGTTACGGGGAAGGAAGTGAGAAAGAGGCAACTAGGAGGTGAGGCCCATCCAAGGCTGGAGGTCTGTCCCAGTGAGTGAGATCAGGGTCTCCCGGGATTCTTGTGCCCCAGGATTAAGGCATTAAGAGTGATTCCAATCTCTACATCACGGATGGGGATGGAACTTCCAATATATTCTCAACCCTCTGGACCACGCAGAGCTGAATCATTTATTGAGCGCTTACCATGTGCCAGACACTGTTCTAAGTGCTTCACCTGTATTAACACATGGAGTTCCACTCCAGCCTCACGGGATAGGGAATGTTATTATCCTCATTTAACAGATGAGGAAACAGGTGCAGAGATGGCCAAGAAAACAATATCCTGCCCAGAGCAACTACAGATGGACAGAGAGCCCTACCATGTTCCTCATTGTACACCTCTCTCTCTCTCTTCTCACTTCCCCAGACCTGGAACTAACGATGCTGGATGGAACCACCTTGGGGTCGCAGACAGTTGATGCCCCACCCCTACCCCCTGCAGTCACTGTTCCTTTTTTTTTTTTTTTTAAAGATTTTATTTTTTCCTTTTTCTCCCCAAAGCCCCCCGGTACATAGTTGTGTATTCTTCGTTGTGGGTTCTTCTAGTTGTGGCATGTGGGACGCTGCCTCAGCGTGGTCTGACGAGCAGTGCCATGTCCGCGCCCAGGATTCGAACCAACGAAACACTGGGCCGCCTGCAGCAGAACGCGCGAACTTAACCACTAGGCCACGGGGCCAGCCCCCACTGTTCCTTTTTCTGGTGATGGTTTTCTGCTGCCAGCACCTGCTCCCTTTACCTGAAGGCATTCTCTAGTCAGAGCATGCTTGGCCAGAGAGCAGGAGTGCCGGGGAGTTAACACCCCTGGGAACAGCACTCAACAGCCACTGGAAAGGATTAGGAGATAAATCTCCAGCTTCTTTGCCCTCAGGTGCAACAACTGTGAGGCATGTCCTACACCGAGTCCCAGAGCTGCCCCTTGGGGCTGAGTCCCAGTTGCCCACATCAGAAACTGCATCGGCGTCCTTCCCTTCCCTGGTGTTACTCACCACTCCCTTACTTGGAATCGCCTCCTATATAAACTACTCACTCTCAGATCCTTGTCTCAGGCTCTGGTTTGGGGGAACCCAGCCCCATCTGTCTGCTCTTCGTTAGGCCTGCCCATCAGGGCTTCTTAGATCACACCCATTGAAATTGGCCTCTTTCTTTCCAGGAGCATTCCCGGCGGGGTGGAAGGATGGAGGAGGCACGGCTTCTGGGGGCCTGTCAGCTCCGTCCCTGAGTTAAAAGGAACAATGGAACATTGTGCTGTCAGAGACAGCTGCTGCTTCCCTCCTCGAAAGACAGACGCAGGAGCGTCCCCTTCTTCACTTGTCTCTTAGAAATACCAGTTCACATCTGATGGAGGTGGTCCGTGAAAGATGTGTAAAGATGAGGGTGCAAAAGTTCCGCTCTGCCATTCAGCAATTTAGAAACGGCGCGCCGCCTCTCCACTGTGCATAATTTGACTGGTTGCTCAGGATGACAAAGCCCAGAGGAACTGGAGTCAGTCTTCCTCTTCTGATTTTAGCGGAAGCTGTGGAATAATAAAGAGGAAATTGCAACTGGAGTCAGGTCTGCTTAGTTACTCTGAGCCTCAGTTTTCTCATCTTAAACGTGGGAATAACGACCCACCTTAGAGCGTAGTTTGATGTAAGAGTGTGAAAGTATCTGGTGCACAGTGTGTGTGTTTGGTTGTGTTTGAGATGGTTCAACAAGGTTGTCAGTTTATTTTGCAAATCACCATGGGAGGCCAGGGTCAGCTAGGGTTGGATGGGTTTGAGGAATGAGAGAGGAGAGCTATGAAATGGTGACCGACATTCTTGCAAAGCTCTGTGACTGCCATCAGGTTTCTCTGACGTTAGTAATGGCAGGACATGGTAAAGTCACTTGCAGCTTCCTCATGCTCCAGTGTGATTGTTGCTCAGAAAGTCAAACCAATAGGGTGGCTTCAGTGCCTGTGTGTGCTTGTGCGTGTGTACGTGTGTTGGGGGAAGTGTGAGCCTGGCCCTGAACCCCCAACCATAGATTGTCTGGTTCCCTAAACTCCTGTGTCCCTCTTGTCCCCCCGGAGAGGCCCTGGTGGCCCGTACATTCTCACTAGCTGTGGAGTTTTTTCCACCACAGCCTTTGGGTGTAACTCATCCTGGCCCCGTCATGACCTTGACCCGGTCATCGGGCTCCTCTGCTCACCCCTTCTGACCGCTACAGGAATGCCCATCTTGCTGTCAATGATGGGAGCGCCCCTTACGTTCCAACATTTCTACCAGACTTGAACTCGTTGGTTCAGTTCGCTCCTTTCTTCAGGAATTGGGGAAATTCCATCCATGGCTGGGTTTGAGGACAGTCTGCGTGGTACCACAGCAAATCTAAAGTACTCTCTCCAAATTTAGTTAAAAATAGCTAACTTTTAAATAGCTTCCTATTTAAATAAAAACTACATATCCTTTTGGAGATAAATATTTTTAGGTCTACTTAATATCTGACCCCTTGAACTCTTGTATAAATCAAAGCCTCAGAAAATGAAGATACTTTGTCTCAAGATTCTCAGCTCTGTGCCTGGGAGGGTGACCTGTATGGACCACAAGGGTACCTGCGTTCTGACTTCCAATTGGGTTTGGCGAGTGCGGACGCCAGCAGGAGATCTCAAGGCAGGAGGAGAGTGGGGGGTGGCACTATTTTCCCCTGCTTCTCTCCTTGTGGGTCATCAGGAGCTGGCTGATGCCGTGAAAGAAAACTATAGATCTTTCTGTCTCCAGATTCCTACACGTGTCCCCTCCCCTTCGTTCCCTCAGGCCTCAGGTCCTGCACCCTCCTTTGTGGTGTCCCTACACCCTGCCTATTCCTTTATAAACTCTCCTCGCTTAGCCAAGCTGAATGTGTCTTCCGTTTTCTGCTGGGACCCCAACTGGTACACAGACCCCAAGCAGTTTGATTGAGAATTTCAGTCACAGGACGCAACCTTGAGTCCCAGTGAGGACACCATTTCTTCCAGAAGATTCTCCACAAAGTGGTCACAATTCTTGCGCCTCAGCACTAGAGATAGTACAAAAACTAGACCCTGGTTGCATAGTTAATGAGATTACATCTTTACTGTTCCATGGCCCTTTAGGGCCTTCAAAAAAATGCCATCGATCATTTTTCTCTTTATTTGTATGTTCCTCCTTATAGATGTCAATTTTCTGAAAAGGAAATATCTTCAGCCCAGAACTTGGGAATAAGGATGCACTTTTTGACATTTTTATAACACTTAACAAAATGAATGGCTTTCTGTTAGTGTTTTCAATCGATTTTATTTACTTTCTTGTATGTCTGTATGAAAAGCCCCTTTTTCAAGATTTTTTATTCTTTTTTTTTCAATCAGAATTGCTGTGAGTTATCCCAAGGGCCTGGAATCTGCTTGGAGGTTGCTTGTGAAATTGGTATTTTTCTTTTAAAATGTAACTTTTCTTTCAAAAAATCAATAAACCCATTGTGATACCTTTAGTAGACATTAGATCAGCTTTTCTTTAATAAATATTAGCTCTTACCTCAGGATACCTCGAAGTGATATTTCGATGTTGTGAGGGACTTGGGCCTTGATGTACCCCGTTCTGAAGGTCCTGAAAAATGCAGGTCCCAGGTGCCATTTGTAGATTCATGTCAGGCTGGGATGAAGTCTCACCTGGTGGGGCATCCATCCCCAGCACATTCCTGACTGTTCCAGGTTGGCTGATCCAGGCTCCAGGATGCACCACCCTGGGTGTAAACAGTGAAGGTCCCTTCCTACAGCCCTCATGAAGCCACACACTTGGGCAGCCTCCACCAGGGAGAAGGCAGGAGCCTCAGTTTCCCCATCTGTATATTGGGGGTAATGTTTCCACTGTACACATTGTATCTTGAGGAGATAAGTGAAAATCGCTGAGGACATGGATCACGGTTAGTCCTCATGGAACGTTTTCTATCATTATTGTTGTAACTATGTTTTCTATAGAGATCCTCAAGTTGACGAATTTGTATTAAGAAAAATAATTGCCATGCAACATCATAAAATAAAATTCTACACTGTCATTTTCCTGCATTCAAAAAAATTTAAAGCCCAAACGGTTTTGGGGATTTGTTAATCTAAGTTCCATCACCAGGAGTAGCTCCAGTTTAGTGCTTTGGTTTTTCTCCAAAGTTGAGCTCATCCCCTGGAGCCAGGTCTCTCCCAATGGTCACCGCTAGGGGCGCAGTCTGACATCTGGACACAATTTCCCCTGTGAGTGTGGACAGGCTGGCCTTAGGAGCTGAACTACACTAGGCTCTTTTCTCTCTAGAGCTGTTGCATCAGCAGAAGCCATGGGCCCTAATGAGAAGTACGTACTCCATTCTTGAAACCAAGCTCTGGTAGCAACTGAACCATGAACAATCTCTTGCCCCCACCGCAGCTCCACCACTGACCCTGAGGCCGTCACTTACGCTCCCTCCTCATCTTTACTATGGCCATAATATGACTCTCTTGCTCATAAAACAGCATATGTGGCAGCATCGAGCTCATTGCCTGGCAAACACAGTTGCTCAATAAATGTTATTTGAATTGGAATCTGAAAAAATGAGGCAGAGGCAGTGAGCCTAACTCCTGAGCCTGGAGACTTCATTTGGCTCATTGATTCGCCTTGAAGCGATTGATTTCATATGCCAGGGCACATATCAGGATGGTGCGGGGAACCCAGTTTAGCAAGCTGGTTTTATCTGATGTGGATGTGATCTGTGATTGAAATAAGGAGTATTTCCATATGGGGCATCCGAAAGCTCTATAAATGGATGGCTCAACACGCACACCTGTGGATTGTGTGTATCTCAGCGCCAAGCTCATTGGCACTTCAGTGCCTGGTGGGCCCTTCCCACCCTCCTCGATGAGTCAAGCACCTTCTCATCTCTGCTGTCTCCAACCCTTTTAAGATGACAGCCTACCACCCTCAGTGAATGGAGGGATCAGCTCAGCACCTTCAAAGATTTTCCTATTTGGACTAAGGAGCAGAGCAGTCGGGAGCAAACCCCCTAGTTATTTTTTCAGATGTCAGCGAGGATGGTGGTGATGGTGCAGGTGGGCCTCCCAGCTAAGGCAGTGGACTTCACTGCCTGGGTGCAAAAGATAGGCGGTGCTACCACTGGGTCAACCAGGAGTGGGCTAAGGGCCTGTTTGTTCAGAAAGACAGTCGCTCCCTCTTTCCCAGTGGGGAAGGAGAGAGAAAACAGGCCCAGCCATTCAGTCC
This sequence comes from Equus asinus, assembly GCF_041296235.1. Taxonomy (NCBI): domain Eukaryota; kingdom Metazoa; phylum Chordata; class Mammalia; order Perissodactyla; family Equidae; genus Equus; species Equus asinus. The sequence continues at coordinate 87,855,546 of NC_091794.1, forward strand.
TGCAGGCAGACTGGAAAAGAGTGCCTCTTATGCACAGCTTTGGAGCCTAGAAGCACGTGCCAGAAGGTGTGTCCCTGGGAGGCAGGGCCAAGGCTAGAGACAGATGTCTAAAATGAGTCATCAAGCAAGTGTGCTGGAACTGGGTTTCGGGAACAGAGAAAAGGAACTGAAATAAGGAAAAGTGGGCCAGGGTACCAGCGTGGGATTCTGTACCTGGAGATGGGATGTGCCCATTCTCAGCTCCTGTCTGCCCTGGGCGTTAGGCAGGGGAAAGGTCTGGCCATTGACCTGGACACGGGTTAGGGCGGGCATGGCAACCACACAGGCTGGAGGTGGAGGCCCCTGAGCTCCTGATCTGAGGCCCCTAGACTCCTCCCGATGCAGCCTGGAAGTCCGGCTGCTCACGGGGCCCTGGTCAAAGGGACAGTAGGGAGGTAAAGACTTGACAGGTCAACATGCACAGCGGAGGCTGAGGGTACCATGAGCCATGGTCCCTGGTGAAGACCTGGGGACCTAAGGAAGCTCAGGGGCCCTGTCTCTGGGCCTGGCTGGCAGCCGGTATGCTCCAGCTCCTGGGCGGCCTCACCCTCAGCACATCTCTTGTCTTCCTGTCTCAGGCTGCCAATTCGTGAACCCGAATGACTGCTGTCTCCTGCTGGCTGGCGGCCAAGCAATGTGTTCTGTTAGACTCCGACACCCACACGGCTGGTAGGTTTGGGAAAGTCTGTGGCAGGAGACGTGAGAGGGGGTAGCTGTTGGTAGACTCCTCATGTGTATACTGATTGAGGCTGTGACAAGATAAGATTCCCTCCCCTCCTCTGGTCCCTTGAGGACCCAGCAGGAGGCCCCCTCCTCATTCAGCCTGAGCAAAGCAGAGAACTGAGGCAATTACCCAGATTAGTCAGGCAAAAGTCCCACAATGTGGCTATAGAGATGGGGAAAATGCAAGTGACACCTTCCCTTTAAAAATCCTACCTTCTCTATTTCAGTTGCTTTCCTAAAAAAAATCCAAAACCTATTGTGTAAAAGTTACTTTTGATGTCAAACTCAGCTGGCATCTCATTGTGCTCCCCCCAGGATTCCACATCAGCTCCAGCCGGCCCAGCCCCTCCCAGGATGATTGCAGCATTGAGCTAAAATTGAACAGATTAGTAAATAGATTTCCATCTTTGTGCTACACAATAAACAGCTTTGGAGAGAACACATAGAAGGATTACTGGATAAAAAACCTAATCAATCCAATCAGAAGAGAAGGCGTCTCTGCTCTGTCAGCACTGGGGTGTCAGCAAACACCTGGAGGAGAAAGTGGCTGAACCTGCTGAAGTCCCCAGTGGGAACCTCTGGGTCACCACCCCATGAGCAGAGGTTCTGGTTGGTTCTTACCCCTCCTTTTTATGATCAGCAGCAAACTCTGGCATCGTGTCCCCAGCAGACAATGTCCACACTGACCCTGAGCCCATACCCACCCATCCTGGTCCCGGGTGAGTTCCACCAACTGGCGAGGTCTGGATTTAGGCTGTGTTCCTGGGGCTGGTATACAGCACGTGCCGTGTGCCACTGACCCTCAGCCTGTGTGCTTGGCCTGCTCCACTGACCTCCACCCTGGGTCTCAGTAGCGTCTTTCACATGCCCCCATGTGTCTAGACTGGTGACCACACAGAGTAATTTTTTTTTCTGATGATGGGGGGATGCATTATAAGGGAACTTCTCTGTGTCTGTGTCAAGCCCCAACATGGGGTTAATCATTACATTCCAAGCAGGTGGCAGGGATGCTGGGCTTCAAATTCCATCCTCGGCACACAGGATCCTGGGCTGATGGCAGCGTGGCTAACCCCAGATCCACCCTCTTGTGTGGTTTCACCCAGGCTGGGATGGGCCAGGATGGGTGCAGGGCGGGAGTGGGCAAAGCCTGCAGGAAGGCAGTTATCTGAGTGTGAAGATAAATAGGGAGGCAGGAGGGGATAGATAGCAGGCCTGCTGATTGTACAAGTGTGACCCTGTGGATCATAATCAGGACTGCAGCCAGTGAGGGTAGCTCCTCTCATCCCAGCGTTTGCCAACATTTACCTCATGTCACATCCTCACGACACGAAGGAGTCATCCCAGACTCCTTCCTGCTTATAACTTGACAGACTGCGTTGGGTGAATTTATTTCCAGCCATCTTTTTGTTTGCTAATTCTGGAGGTGTCCATTTTCTGGAACAAAAATACAAATCCTTTTACTTGTGTGATCACATTTAACTCAATATGACAATCACCAGCCCAATGCAAGCATTTCATCTCTGTAACCCATGAGATCGCATAAGAAATTGATTGGAGTCACATGCTCAGCTAGAGCACGTGTGTCTCACTCCTGTGTGACCTCTTCACTGGCGTGGCTGGCAGTGTACACACAGGAGGCAGCTGTGTCAACAGAGCAACAAGAGGATGCTGTGCCCACATCGGATTCTGGGCTGGCTGGAACCCCTCCCCTCATGCTTTCAGTCTTTGGATCTCAGATTCTGGTCCCCGGTCCCCAGCGCTCACACCTGCTCTGGGCCCTCCCATTTGGTGACTCCTTCCATCTCTCTCTCTGTGTTTCAGAATTCGACTTTTGCTTTGTTCTTGGCCTTGTACATTCTTCTTGTTTTGACATTCTCTGGGGTCTGAGGTGAGAAATGCCATTTTCCTCTTGCATTCACGGCAAGGTAAGAACCACTCAGATGCTTCCCAATGGGGCTGCCAGTGGCCTTGTGCTTATCTCAGTATACGGCCCTTCTGGGCCAGTAGAGTGGCCGAAAGAAGACAGATGTGGGAGTTGAATGAGCCTGACTTTAAAGAAAGTCTCTACCTCCTTATTGCCCTGGGAATCAGGCACAGTAGCCTGCCTCCTGTGGGCGCTTGAGAAATGTAAAATGTTAGGTCATCAGCCTAAACAGATGACCCCACTGCTTTGCTGTCAAGAGTTCACCCTGGTGGGTAATGGGAGAGGAAGGATGGATCCTTGGTTTTCTTTACCAGACCTAATGGACATCTATTGTTTTTCTTGCTTAGCATTCCTTTTCTCCTTCTTGTAATAACCACATCTCCTTCTTTTCACTTACCAATTACTGTATAACAAATCTTCCCAAAACTGAATGGCTTAAGACAACCATTTTTTATTATTGCTCATGATTCTGTGGGCTGGCTGGGCTCAGCTGGCTGGGTCTTCTGGTCCTCCTGGCATTGGCTGGGCTGCAATCATCTGAGGCTTGACTGGGCTGGGCTGTCCAAGTGGTCATTCGCTCAGCTCTCCTCCACATGGCCTCTCCATGCGATTGAGGCTTCTCCTAGCATGGTGGTTGGGTTCTAGGAGAGAGCATTCCAATGCATGAAAGCAGGGTTGCAGATTCTTAAACTCAGCCCTGGTAGTAACATAGCACCCTGTCTGCTACATTCGATTAGTCAAAACAAGTCACAAACCGGCCCAGATTCAAACAGAGGAGAAATACTCTCCAGCTCTCGATGGGAAACATGCCAAAGATGTTTTGACTCTTTTAGTCTACCATATCTTCCTTTGGAGAGCTGCCTGGTGGGGTGCCCAGTCAGAACTCTAGCTCCCTGGGCACAGAGAAAAACAATTGGTCCAGGCCTGGACAATGAAATTTCCCTGTGCATATTCCCATCACCATACACCCCACCATGGCAGTTGGCCCAAGAATGGGCATGTAACCCAAGTTCGGTCATCCAGACTCATTCCTTGGGACCTAACATATGAGCAACAGAACAGACAAGTTTCCCTCTTCACTGCGGGGTTGGGTAACTGGCTGATATAAGCCTAAAGCATGTCTACAGCCAGAGTGCAGCTCCAAGCCGCCCGTCCGAGAACCTCATCTGCATAAGGCAACAGTGAAGCAAATGTTCAGAAAGTAGTAGGAGAGAGAGAGACAGGGAGATAGAGCAAGAGAAGGAGATATTGAGAGAATGGGGAAGCAAAAAGGAGAATGACAATGACGATGACAGTGTCATGTGTCGAGGTCTGGAGTCCCCAGACTTCCAGTTGCATAAAGCCAACAAATTCTCTATTTTGCTAAAGCTAGTTTGAGTTAGTTTCCATCAGCTGTGATGAAAAGGGTTCCGGACAGGAGAAAGTCTCTCATTAAGGTTTGGTTTCTTCTCCAGAAAATAGTAACAACTGGGGCTGGAATACATCCACCTCCTATTACAGGGCAGGCACTATCCCAGATGCGTTAATACTTTTCTTCATCTAATCCTCACAGGAACCCTGGAGGGTAGGCATGATTGTACCCATTTTACAGATAAGGACACTGAAGCTCAGAGACATTCAGGCCCCATTCGACCAATAAATGGTGTAACTGTGCTTCTAACTCTTTTGAACAACCAAACCCATGTTCCACCCACTACTCTGCACTGCCCCAGGTGGGGTATGCAGACAAGCCAGAGAGGGCATGGTTAAAGGGAGAGCTGGCATGACTTTTGGAATAAGTGTGCCAAAAATACAAGGCCATTATGAGAAAAGGGCATCCCTTGGTCCCTCTACATTCTCCTTCGGGGAATCTTCCTAGAATCACCAACTCATGGTCAAAGTGAAGCAGAATCAGGCCGTAAGTAATTCTAACATTTTGGGAAAGACATGTCTCTTTACATTTCAGATGGAGCTTCTAGTTCTCACAATCTCCCATTTTGAGGAAGAGGAAGGGAATCAGTAGGATATGAGATCCCCGCCCCGGCTCCTGGGCACTCACAAGGTTCTGTCCAAGCCCCGAGGTCCCCTGCTCTGCATTCTCAGCTCTCCCGTGGGAGTCACTTCCCATCTGTTGTTTGCAAGTCACTCTGACAATTGTCAACCAGATGGGTGTCTAACAAGGGAGCCAGCACAGCAGAGTGGCTTAGGGCCATCATGGGATTGGACTGTCTGCCAAATGCAAAAACAACTCTTCCACCCCCATCCTAAACATTTATTTCAACACCCATTGCTCATAGGGGTCAGCCCAAGGCCAAGAGGCCTGAGCTGGCAACGTCTGCCTAAGAGGCAGGGCGATGCATTTCACAAATATTTACTGAGCACCTACAATGCACCAGACATGACAAACAGGGAACTTTGCTTTTTTTAAAGATTGGCCCTGAGCTAACATCTGTTGCCAATCTTCCTTTTTTTTTTCTTCTCCCCAAAGCCCACAAGCACATAGTTGTATATTCTAGTTGTAGGTCTTTCTAGTTGTGGCATGTGTGATGCCGCCTCAACATGGCCTGATGAGCGGTGCCATGTTCACGTCCAGGATCATAACCAGCAAAACCCTGGGCCACCATTGCGGAGCGCAGGAATGTAACCACTCGGCCACAGGGCACGCCCCCCAACAGGGAACTTCTGATGCTGCTTCCGTGTCAGGGGCTTATCCAAAGTCTCATCCTTAGGCTGCCTGCCCTCTCACCCTTGGCAACAATTCTGCAGAATTCGATTTGCTTCCTGACGAAAATGGACTCAAGGCTCCAGTGAAATAAATAAATAAGCACACGCTGATGTATGCAACATACCTTTTCCTGTCAGTCTTGGCTCTGCCTTGGCTTGACTTGGCCCACACAGATGGAGGTGTCTTTTAAGATGACACAATCCTGTCCTGAGATCCCAGAGACGTGATGGCTGATGGTGGGGAAGACTCCCTGGCACTGAGGATGGTGGGTCTTGCCATAACTGCCCCTTCTTTTCCCCTCCCCTGTTTTATGGCTTGGGTTTGGATGTCATCTCCCTTGCTCCAGATTTTCTCACTGCCTTTCAGAATACCCTGAAGGGCTCCATCCGCTGGAACCTGGAAAAGCTCTTAGTTGCTAAGAGATGTTAAAATCTAACTCACTTAAGACTCATCAGCAGTAACAGATCACGTGTCCTCTCTTCATTTCAGTGACAGGATGGGGGGATCGGCCTTCTCTTAAGAGCAGGCCAGGTAGAGGAAAGAGCTCTTGACGGCCAATCTGGGAAAGAAGATCTCAGACTACACTGCCCGCACCTCTGGGTGGCTGTGCATGTCCACGCCACTGCCCAGCCCTGCTGCCTGCCATAACCAGACAAAGTCCTGTGCAGCCCACCCAATAGGACAGCTGAAGCTTCTTCCCCTCTAGTAAGCAGGCTCCGGAATATTCAAGTGCCTGTGGAAGAGCCCATCAGCTGTTAAGCCACAGTTTCATAGACTGGATGTGGCTGGGCTGCCAATCGGGTCTTCTGGCTAGATCGCTGTGTCCTGCCTTCCTTAAGAATGGGTCCCTGCACCTTCCTGCTCCCTTTCTTACCCAGTGTAGACCGGGGGTGCTGGTCCTTTTCTGGATCCTGGTGGTCCTTCTTCTGGAGCTTGACTCTGCCTTCAGGTTCTTCCTGTATCTCCTGGTACACACTCAGCAGAGTGGAGATGCTCTCCTATCCTATAATGAGCCTAAACACAGCCCAAAAGTCTGGAGGCAACTCCTCCCTCCTCCTCATCCCATCCCCCTTGGACCAGAATCCTTAAAAACCAGTGTTGAACTTAAGCTTGCCCCATTTCTCTGAACACGTGATTGGGAGGATCACAGCCATCTCCACTCTCCTCAAAGATCCAGTCCTGACTCAGAAGGTTGCCCTGAGCCCTGAGCATTTGTGCAGCACCCCACTCAGTTTCTCATGCCATTCCACAATCCCCAACCCAACCCACACCTGCTCCAAGATCAGGCTGGGTCATCGTGCCAGTTAGGAAGATGCATCAAACCTCAGGAGCCTCTTTCTCTATTAGCCAGATTGTCCCCTGGCACGTCCTCTCAGAAGCCCCTTGCATCATTGGGGTGGGGAGGGGAGCAAGCCAGGAGTTGAGGACATGTAGGTAAGGAGGAAAGGCTTAGGGTTGGGGAGAGAATGCACCAAATGAATTCTCAGTGTGGGTTTGTTGAGTAACAATCCTGTGGGTAGGTGCACCAGGGAGGATGGAAGTTCAAGTGGAGGTTGAGAGCAGCCAGGGTAGGAAGTGGAGCTGCGTTACGTGGGGAGAGCAGCAGAAGAGATATTTATGAAGTGGAATGAACAAGACCGTAAAATTGAAGGGACGTGGGGGATGAAGGAGAGGGACAAACGAGGACTTTGGGCAGCCTGGGGCCCATGAGATTTCCAGGGAGGCTAGTTCACATCTCCCTGGGGAGCTTATGGCAAGAAGCAGGGGGTCCCCCACATAAGGAATGCACATAATGTTTCAGGCTTTGATGTACAACGCACAGAGTGTGGCGCGAAATGCCCAGAGGGCGAGGGTCCCATCTTTCTTCAAAGAAAACTGTAATCAGGTTTCCACCAACATGGGGAAACCACAAATTGTGACATTATTGGAAGGAAGCAAGCTTAAAAGGAAAATGGTCTGGTGCAGGGCGGGCGCTACCTTTAAGACTGGGGCTGGGAGTGGGAACTCTGCCTGGGCAGGTACGGACTGGAGAGGGTTGTGACAAGCGTTAAGAAAAAGGGACTCTGGGCTTCTATCCCACCTGATCGTTCCGTGGTCTCTTGAGCTCACAACATCCTCCCATCCCTCCCAGTCCTGCTCCCCCCCCCCATGCTCTAGATTGATGATTTCCATGCCCCTCTGCCCCAAGCTGGCCTGACCTGTCTGCCCCTGAGCTGCAGCCTGCAGGTCTGCCCAGCTCCTAGGATGCTCCTGCCAGGCCTGCCAGCCTGGTTGCAGGCACTTGCTCCTGTCGCATTAGTAACCCCATTAGCTATTGGTCCAGTGCCTCTCCCAACAGAAAGCAGCTGACCAAGAAACATGGAAATGGAGTTACACTTTAAATTCCGAGAATTAGTGAGATTTGGGGATACTGGGTAAAAAACCCAGGAGAATAAAAGTTGCTCTTTATGAAGCCAGGCACGGTGCTAAATGCTTTATAGACATCACCTCATTTGATCTTCACAACCGAGTATTATTATCTGTTTTACAGACGAGGAGATGGAGGTTTGGAGCATTAAGTGTCCCGACACAGTCACACCACTTGCCCAAGGTTGCACAACTAGTACACGGCAAATTCAAGATTGAAACCCAGATCTGTCTGATCCTAAAGGCAGTGCTGGTGACCTCTCCGTTCCCTGCGTCGCATCACCTGACTGTGGCCGTCTCTCCCGGGGATCTTATGGCACCACATACCCCCCAATCCCAACAGCCAGAGATAGGATGGTCCCACTCCCAAAATTAGTCCCACAGTAGGCTCACTTGAGATTTTTTAAAAAACCCTCAGGTACAGAAATTATGTTAGTTATACTCCTCATCATAAAAAGTCTGTGCAAGGCCTTCTTCTGTTTTATAGGCTTTTTTCTACTTTATCCTCAGTCCTCGCTCCTATTTCTTTTCCTCCCTTAGGTATTTACTCTGGTGTATTTGATATATGGCCTAACGTCCTCATGGATCCTTGTTAAAATCTAATGCTGTTTTGTAGTGTGTATGAGTTTTTAATTTACACTAATGATATTGTGCTATAAATCTTGTTCTGTTTCTTCCTTTTTTTCCACTCTGCACGATGTTTTTAAGATCTATTCCTGTTGCTCTTTACATGGCTAGTTCATTATTTCAGTTGCATCCACTATCTTTCTCTTATCCATTCTGCTAGGCTTCAGCTAACCGAAAATAGTGCCAGGATGACCATTCTGGTACATGTGCCTCATGAGTCTGTTCAGGAACGCCTACACCCGGAAGAGGACTGCTGGGTCATAAGGTTTATGGGAACTTAATTTTACGAAATATTTCCATAACACTTCCAGAATGTCTCTACCAATTTATGTGGTCCCTAGCAAGGGTTCCAGCTCTATCTTTTCTCCAACACTTGGTTTCATCCACCTTTCTAATGGTGTAACTCCCTTGAGATTGGTTGGCACCCAAGCGAGGGGACTGCATCCCCACAGGGCTGAGCCAGTCCCCTACCTCAGGATAGCAGCTGCTCCTTGGCTGGTGCCATCAAGAAGTGTCCATGCACTGGTCCCGCCCCTCCCAGCCCTGTGGCATCTGTGAATCCTCCTCTTTCTCTGTCTGTTATGACTTATCCAGCCCTGTTTAACCAGAGTCTGCCATCAACGTCAGGCAGAACTCAGAATTAGTTGTGCCGTCTGGTGTTTTGGTGTCTGGGGAAGTGTCCACCACATCAGTCTTCCACTCAGTCCTTGCAAAGTTGGCTCCAAAGGTAGCTGGGCTCCTTCTTCTTTTCTAGTGCCAGTCCTCCAGGGCCAGACCCAGAGCAGCCTCAGTTTCCCTAGTCCTCTCAATCAGTTACTTATGGCTCCCTACCCCCAAACACCAGCCTACCTAAGTAGAAATCCCAGCATGCTCCCCTCTCTAAGACAGGTAATTATTTGTGTGAGCAGCGGAGTAACCTGCTGAGAACTTGTTTTTGATTTTTCACTGCTGTAGCGAGATGTTTCCCGAGTGTCCTTGGGGGATTCGCCAGGAAGAAGCAGCGGCCCCTCCCCCTCCACCCCACCCCCGGGAAGCATGGAGCACCGCTTTGTGTTTCTAAGGTTGGGTTTCTTCCTGATTGGCCATCAAACTCCGCTGTGGAGTAGAGAGGTGGGATAAGTCCTCTGTGTCTCAGAATCTGACAAGGAAACGGTCTGATGCTGGAAAACACTCCAGGGCTGATAGTGGGTTCCTGAGAACCGACTCAGACATCTATGAGGGAATCGCGTAAAGAGGAAGAGAAAGCAAAGAGGCTGATCTTTAGAAAAAGAATAGAGGAAGCAGAAGAGCAGAGCAAAGCAGAGATGAGAGACCATGAGGAATCCGAGAGCAGAAATAGAAATACGTAAAGTCACTGTTTGACACCAACATCAGTCAAAGATTGTCCCAAAGTGCTGCATAGCAAACAACCACAAAGTCTCAGAGTCATGTGACTAGTTTTCATTTAGCTGATATATCTTTTGATGGGCTGGGACTGGCTGACCTAGGCTGGGCCGGGTTGGTGGTGGCTCAGCTCCACGTGTCTCTCATTTTCCTCCTGTGACTAAGGGGCAAGCCCAGGCATGTTGTTCTCACAGCCAAGGCAAAGGGCAAGACAACTGCAATCATGCGTGTGCTTCGAAAGCTTTGGTCACATGACACATTGTGATTTCATTGGCCAAAGCAAGTCACGTGGCCGAGGACATGGAAATAAGGGAGAGGAGACGATTTGGAGCCATTAATACACTCTACCATCAAAGCTGTCAGTTCCTGTGAGGCATCATTGTACTCCCTTTGCTTTAGTTTGCAGTCATGTGCCGTATGACGATGTTTCAGTCAACAACAGCCCGCATATACGACCGTGGTCCCATAACATTAGTACTATCCAGCCTAGGTGTGTAGTAGGCTACATCCTTTAGATTTGTGTAAGTACACGCTATGATGTTCACACAAAGATGAAATCACCTAATGACACATTTCTCAGAACGTGTCGCTGTTGTTAAGTGACACATGGCTATTTGAGTGGGTTTTCTTTTCCTCACAACCAAACAATTCCTGGTCAAAGTGAGAAATCAGGATATAGCTTAGGTGGCCATCTTTTTATAGCAGATGGCACAGGGCCAGGACATGTACTAGACTCTTGATAAGGAGAAAGTTATAAGTTTGACCAGCTTGGGAGAAATGGCCAAGAAAAGAGGATTGTCCTTAGAAAGTTGCCCAAATCCCCATATTTGAGGGAGCCCAGGAGGCCCTACTCCTCCCAGCAGTTCAGGGGCGTTGTCTGCAGGGATGGGGTACCGTGGGCACAACAGCAGGGCGTCTGGGTGTGGTAATTCTCAGCCTCAACTAGAGTGTCAGACAGGGAGGTCTGTCTGGGCCAAGGTGAAGGATACCAAAAGGATACTGTCTCAAGGAAGAAGGACATGCTGGTGTGAAGTCGACGCAGGGGTCAGAATTCAGCGAATCAATCTGGGAGTCAGCTTCAGGCCCAGATCCAACAGAGAGCTGGAATGAGAGCCACTCACCAGGCCCATCCCAGAGGGCAGTCACAGCGAAGGGAAGAGCAGCAAGAAAGACTCTAGCTCCATGCTCCCACAAGCACCTGAAGCTTGGCCTACCCAGGCTTAGGAAATGGGACAGCGCGTGATCCCCAGACGTGGCACAGCTCCTGATTTCCTTCCAGACCTGGCTCCCACTGGCCCTTAGCCATGGGGTGGAACCTTTGCACATGTGCATGTATATGTGTGCTTGTGTATGTGTGAGTGTGTGTATTTTTATCATTGAACTTCAGTGGGCCTGGGACAGATAGCAAGCATCCAGAAGCCTGGACATGCAGGAGAGCGCTTTCTCTCCCTTCTTCCCTTCCTCTCACCTTCTAGGAGGATGGGAGAAGTCTGAGCTGCCCCTGCTGCCTGCTAATGCGGCTGCAGAGTTATTGGTGGTCCCTGGGGCACTATCCCTCACTTACAACGACTGCTCAGGAGCCACATCCTTGGGACTTTTATGGGTGATGAGGATGTATGAACCAGAACAAGTTTGACTCCCTGACCCCCCATTGAACTGGCAACCGGAGAAGTGAAATCAATTCTGGTAACCTGAGCAGCAGGAGAAAGGCAGCAAGAGTAACAGGAAACTGTCAAGGTCATTTTCTCACCCACACAACAGGGAGGAGGAGAAAAACCGAGCCAAAGAACACAATGATTGTGTATTGATGCCCACTCCGTGTCAGGCCTGGGCTGAATAATGGGATATGAAAGAGCGTGAGATATGGTCCCTGAACTAGTCCTTGTCTAGTTGATGTTGAAAGAGCACACATGTAAACACGTAAATAAAACTCGCAAAGATGGGAGAAAAAGCAAAGTCCTGTTTGAGCCTAGAGAAGGCGAGACCAGCCAGCTTGGTCAGGGAGCATGTATCTGCCAGCATAAGCCAGATTATGCTGCAGTAACAAAAAACCTCAATTCCTGAGTGGTTTAATACAAAGGTTTCCTTCTCTATTGTGGGTTGGCAGGGCTCCCCACTCCACATTATCATTCTTACTCTAGGGTCCAGGTCAACAGAGCAGCTGCTGTCTGGGATGTTGCTGGTTGCCATGCCAAAGCAAGAGGCAGATACTAGAGAGTTGCACATGGAAAGCAGATGATCGGGCCCAGAACAGACTTACGTCACTTCTGCTCATGATGCATTGGCTACAACTAGTCATATGGCCTCAAACACAAGAGGCCTGGAAATGCAACTCTATCGTGTGCCCAGCGGGTGGGAAAAATCGAATATCTGATGAACGGCACTCCTGACTGCCACAGAATGTTGGAAATAGTTTGCAGAGGAGGAGAATCTTGAGATGGGGCTTGAAGAAGAGGTAGGCAATGAGGCAGAGAATAAAGAAGGATGTTGCAGGCTCAGAGGCTTCATGGAGACATAAAATGTGAGGTATGCTCCGGGAACCCTGAGGACACAGCAAAGCTGGAGCCCGGGGTGGTGGGTGCTGGAGGGAGAGGAGGGTGATGTGTCCTCAGTGTGAAGCTTCTTGTGAGTCTTGCTTCGGAATGAGGAGTTTATCCTCTAGGAACGTGCAGGCAGCAGGCTTCCTTCAGTGGCACCGTGCTCGGGATGCTTAAAAGGAAATACCCAGGAGGATTTGGGAAGAGCTATATCGGGCACTCGGCTTCCCAGGCGAGGCCTGCAGCCAGCTGGCCTTGGCCTTCATTGTCCTTGTTTCCCTGGATAATGCTTTTTATAATGCTGTAATACCGAGCACTTGCTTTTATTTTAAAGATTTTTATAACCCGCTATTGTGACCGGGGTGCAGTTAGACTGTCTGAGCTGGGATTCTTAGGGTGACGGAAATCATGTTTTTTGTTGGACTTTGGAGACAATATATACAAATGATCTCATTGACGCCAAGAGCTTGGGGGCTCCCAAATGGATCAGAGGTCGTTCCCAGGGCCCCCATTCGGGCTGTACATCACCAATCGCCACAAGACAAGAAAGGGCAACGTGATTTTGAGATGAGACTTCTAAGGACAAACGTCTCTGAAGAGGACATACAGCTGCATTTTCAAGTTGCCATCTCCCATCTCTCTAGATAATTTCCCTGTCAACGTAAAAGGAGGCCGGACAGGAGGGAATTGGGAAAGAAGTTGCAATGTGGAAAGAGCTTAGCCTAAATTACCTTTGTCAAAGTTGAGTCCTTGCAGCCACACTGGAGGCATTGCACTGCGACAAAGGCGTGTTCACAGATGGCGCCCGCTGTCCAGAGAAGCTTTGTCACCCTCCCTGTCTCCTGCTTGCACAGATAGCAAAGGACTTCACTCCTGGTTCCCAAGAAGGATAAGTGTTGGAGAAAGCACTCTTGGTTTTTCTCTTTCCTACGTCCTCATGACCCCTCTGGGAACTGTATCCTTTCTGTTGACCAGCTTGATCCCCACTGGCCATGTTTACCAGGGGGCAGGACTGTAGTATTCCAGAGCCGTGCTGGCTTCTCTTTCATTCCATGATCCCTCACACAGACACAGCCTGCCTCAAAGACAAGTGAGAAGAGCTGGGCTCTCTCCTTCCTTCCTCCATGTGTCAGCTCACCACGGTAGGTCTTCCCCCTAAGGAATGCCGTCTTCCATTTCGGAACCAGATGGAGAAGTCAAATGGGTCCTATGATGTGGACCTGGCTATCTTCAGTTCACAGAATAGGGAGTTTGACATTCTATTTTGGCCTCAGGTCCAAGCTCTGTTCTCCAGTGTAGCTGCTACTAGGGGACCCCCCTGTAAAGCTGATAATTGGCTCCCCGTTTGGCAGTTTGTGTCCCTTTTCTAGAATCTGCAGAGGGAGGAGGAGTGACTGATCATCTCTTCTCACCACCAGCATGCAGTATTCACAAGTTTCCCGAGGCCTGCAAGCCACAGGGTTCTGTCTACTCTACACCAGCCCTGGTGACCCCTGACCAGGATTATGTACGAGTCTCAGGACCGCAAACAAGAAACATGAGATCTGTGTTTTAGAACGGATGCTCTGGCACAGTGTGAAGGATGGATTGGAGGAGCAGGGTTGGAGACAGGGGCCCTGTTAGCAGACTATGGCAATAATCTGATTCAGAGATGATGCCTGGAAGAAGTGTGTATCAGTCAGAGTCCAGCGAGAAAAACAGAACCAGAAGGAGATATGTACGAAGAGACGTGTTACAAGGAAATTGGCCTAGTGATTGCAGGAGCTGGCTAGGCAAGTCCAAAGCCGCAGAACAGACCATCGGAAAGGACCAGCTGCAGCTCTCAGGAACAGGGGGAAGCTGCTGCCCACAGGCAGATTTTCATCTTCCTCAGGGAAGCCTCGACGGCTCTCAAGGCCTTTCAACTGATGAAGTCAGGCCCACCCAAATTATCTAAAGTAAACTCTCTTTCTCCGAGCTAACTGATTAAGGACTTGAAACACATCTATAAAATACTTTCACAGCAACACCTAGATTAGTGTTTAATTGAATAACTGGTTGATTGAATAACTGGGCACTGGAGCCTCACCAAATTGACACATAAAACTGGCCATCGAAAAGGGCTTTGTCTATTTTCTTTGTGCTGGAGACTCTGATATTTCAGAAGACTCATGAGAGGGACACACACAGGACTTTGGCTTTGCCTCGTTCACGGCCACGATAGCATAACAAACTCCAGAACTGGCTTTTCATCAATTGCCACCTGAGGTCAGGAGGAGCCTGGCTCAGGGAGCACGGATGGCTTATTACGAGTCTACTCAGAGGTCCAAAAGAAGGATCCACATAGTCTCCAGGCAGAAATCCCAAGGAACTGAGCTCCCACGTTGCCTCTGGTGTAACATGGGATCCTGATGCTTACTTCAGAGGGTGTCTTTGAGGATTAAATGAGCTGGCAAAGACTCATAAACTGTAACACACCATATAGAGGTATCAGAGTTCTTTCTCTCCAGACTGTAAAGTAATTTATAAGCACCAGTCCCCAGTTCTAAATGTCTTCACTGATAAGACTGGTATTCCTCACTTATTATCAATCATCTGTAGTTGTGTTAATATACCAGATTCCAACCACATAATAAGAAAACTCAACTTTAAAAAGCACGAACCAGTATTCTAGAAAGTTACGTGAAGCTATTTCGAGAAGTGTCGTAGAAATGACATTTATGTGACTCGTTTTGTACATGATCTTGGAAAACACCCACTTATCTTCTCACATCTAACTGAAATGTCACCTCCCTGGGGAGGGCTGCCCTCATCTCCCCAGGCCTGGTTATTTGCTTCATCCGAGGCTGACCACTGAGGGTGGATGCCCACGCACCAACTTGGCCGCTTGCTGCCGGCCTTGGCCACCCCTGCCAACCACTCACCTGCAGGCTTCATCCTCAAATACTCATCCGACAGCCCTGTTCCTGCCTGTCAGTGTGTTTGGAGCCCCACTCCCTCTGGTGAAGTCATCTGGGAACCTGTTCCCCTCTCGTCTGATGTCTGTTGTCCCTGAGGACTAAGGCCCTGGGTGCCCAGGGCTGCGCTGAGAGCCAGCTCTTTCCCTCTTGTGGGTGGTCTGCCGTGTTTGAGGCACTCTGCTGAATATTTTACATGGGTTATCTGTTATTCTTTAATGCAATAGCAACTGACATTTATATATTTGTCTATGGCCTTCTATATTTCAGAATATATATATTCTTGGCATATATTAATTTATGTAATCCTCATACTAACTCTATTAATAGATGCTATTATCATCCCCATTGTCCAGATGGTAAAAGTGGGCCTAAAGGGCTTGCCCAAAGTCATACAGATTGGTAGGTGACAGTTAAGTTCAGCTAACTCCACAGCCAGTGTCCTTAACCACTACCCTATATGGGCTCCATAAATAGCCTGGAAGTTCTGGTTTCTCTTTCACTCTTTGCCACTCCCCACCCCTTAACACACACACACACACACACACACCCAGACACACACATATCCAGACGCAGCTTGAGGTCCGTAAGATACTACTGTTAGTTTGGAGTTAGTGGTAACCCCAACTTCGCCATCTTCGCTCCTGAGTCCTCTCAGCCAGCTCAGTTAACTCCTTACCTCCTGTTCTCCTGTCTTAGCCCCACCCCCACCCCATCAACCCTCCAGGAGCTGCACAATCCAGCGATTCCCACAGCCACGTCTGTGTCTCTGTGACACTTGGTCCAGGCTGTTCCCTCAATTATTCCCCTGCACTGGCTTTACCAGGTTGTGTCTCCATCTCTTTGCTGGTCCGTGAACTCCTTTAGGGCAGACACTCTGTCTTATTCACCTTCCTGTCCTCAGATCCTGACTCAAAGGAAACAATGAGAGAGCGAGTAGATCCGTAGCATCCATTGGAAAACCCCTTCTTTGGAACAGGGTGGAAATAGGACCAGTGGGGAAAGTTAAGTGGATTAGAGGGGGCTGGATGAACCCCCACAGCTGCTGGCTGAAAGGGGATTGGAGAGCAGCAGAGCACATTTCCACTGAGAGCCCGAGGGCCTGAAGGGGCTGACGAATTGCCATCAGGACTCTGGTTCCGCCCAGTGTCCCAGGAGCGATGACAGGGCCCAGCCCCTGCTTTTGTCCAACCATCACTGTCTGATCTCTGTGCCATTTGCGTTTATTGAAATTCACTGGTATTTCTAGGGAAAGAATGACAAAGGTACAAACAGCACCACCTTACGTAGCTTGGAGGAAGAAAACGAGGGAAGGAGAACCAAAGGGAGGAAGGAGAGGGGACGAGAAAGGAGGAAAGAGGGGAGAGAGGAGAAGATGGGGGAAAAGCCAAGGCAACAGAGAGAGAGAATATTTCAACAGATTTCAGGAGGCTCCATGGCTTCGCTGTTCAAATGAACAATCACAGGATCATGGGTTCGAATGGCATCGGCACCGTCTGTCTCCAGAGGCTCAGTTTTGCTTTCTGTAGCCCACTTTCTCCCGCTCTACACTTTGCCATGAAGAAGGACTTAGGAACGATCTCAGGAATGTGGTCCTCAAGATCTCCCTCCCTTCCCAAGAATGTCATGAATCTTCTCTTATTGTTTTGCCAGATTTGAGAGAGCTTTGCACAGAAACAGAGAAATAGTTATTCACCAGACTTCCGGGGGTGGGAGGGTTTGGAATGCAGATCAGTGTCCCACTGCTCTTGGTATGGGAAGCAATGGGAGCAGGGTTCACTGGACCCTACCTCCCAGGGGGCTGCAGGGAACGGTGAGGTCTCTTGGCAGGAATAGCATTGAAAGAAAGCAGGGCTTGAGGGAGGCACGAGAGCAATTTTGGGCTCCTAAAAATTATTGAGGACCCCAAAGAGTTTTTGTTTATATGCGTCAAATCTATTGCTATTTATCACGTTAGAGATTGAAACAGAACATTTTAAGACACTAGAACACACAAACACACACTCCATCAGCCCTCTGATCAATGACATTATCAGATATTATGTCGATGCTGGAGACCTCCTCTGTACGCTTTGGAAGGAATGAGGGTGGGAAAGCAAATAACATCTTAATATGGTTATGAAAAAGACTTTTGACATCACTGATACTTTGTAAAGGTCTCAGGACCTCCACAGGTTCCTGGACCACACTTTGAAACCTCTAAACTAGGGATTCACAGAATGTAGTACATGATGGAATTCTTGCTGCAACTCCTCAAGCCTTTCGACAAGACACTAAACCATGGAGTCACAGCTGTGACTGGACTTCTTGAGACATGTTGCTGGGCAGACAAATCAGGACGGTTCACCCAGCCAGAGGAGCAAAATCAGAGGGACCCAAGAAGAAGGATGGTCAGGAATCTGCAGAAATCACGCGGAGGGCTCTGGATCCACATGAGCCGGGATTTGGACCCGATTTGTATAAATCTGCCAGACACAGAAAGGCCCCATGGATCATTGAGGTTCAAGCTTGTTGTGAGGTCAAAAATGTCACTCACCCCAAAGGCCTTGAACCCGACAGCAGCACCTGCACCCCTGCTGCGAGGTCAGCGTCTGCCCTCCATCTCTCACCCCTTCCCCCTTCCCAGTGCAAGAGGAAGCAAGAAGCCGGCTGCAATCAAAATGAAATGTCAAATTTTTTAAAACCCGAGGAATAGCTGTAATTTGCAAGGAGACAGAATGCAATTAGCATACACTTGTCAAAATGGGAGACAGCTCTGTGAGCCCCGCGTTGCCTCAGTTTTATTAGGACTGGGCTGATTCCTGCAATTCCATTTGCTTTTTGTCCCATTAAGGACCAAGCCAGTACCATAAACAGGAAGTCAGTGGGGAGCATTTGTGAGCCTGGGATGGCCCTTGAGCAGCTTGATGAAGGAGAGAGAGGAATTGAGTGCCCCACGTACCTTTTTGCTTAGAACACAGGAACAGGCCCCAGCCCAGGACCCTTCAGACCCCTGACCTAACAGCACTTTGCAGAACCTTTGCTTTCTGGGTCACAGTGCTTTGGGGAAGAAAGCAAGATCAAGGCAGATGATAGATAATAACAGCGTGAGCCTGGTTATAAATATTAGAATAGCTGCCCTTTCGGGAGAGGGGAGATGTCAGTGACCTGGCAGTTTCCACAGTGGCCTAAGGGTTTCCACTGGGGCCACTGTTCTCTGCTAGGGGACATTTACCTGCTCCTACCTGACCTTGGGATTCTCACGCGGCAGGGGAGGAAGGAGAGTCGGGGGCTGCCCCCAACCCATTGCTTCTCTGATCGCTGCTGCAGCCTCTTCCCACCGGCTCTGCAGATCCTTGGGGCAGACCAGATTCCCTGGCTGGGGGCAGGGGATGGGGATTGCCTGCCTCCTGGGCCTTTGTGTGTCCACATTCCCACTGGATCCTCTTCCCTGGGTTGCAGTAAAGGACGTGGAACCTGGGCATTAAGTGGATATGACTGAAGCACAGTTTTACTTTTGCTCCCTCTCTCCCTTTACAATGTATTCCGGGAGGCCCATTTCTCCTGCCTAAGGATGAAGTCTGCCTCAGGCAGGCCCCATAACTTTCTCTTGGCTTTTCGGTAATAAAAAGATCTCCAGTCACTTGATACCATAAATACAGTCTCGATTCAGTAATGAAAATGGTCTAGTCCTAGATAATAGTGATTCTGAACCTGTTCAAATGCCAGCTCCCCCTCCCAGCTTGGCCCGCAAAGGAGGTCCTCTGCAGTGGAGAAGGCACGGGGTCTTTGCCCAGCATCTAAGCTCTGCGTTTCTCCTTCTCTCCCAGCTGGACTGGGGGCTGCTGAGGTTTCTGAGCTTTTCAGTCTGGCTCAGGGGGAGGTGGAGTTGGGGGACGGGCACGGTTTTTCAGGGTGGAAGCAGTCCATCTCATGCAGACCCCTCAGCCTCTGGTTTTGCAGCAGTCTCTGCCACACAGCATCAACTCCCTGAAGCCCCTTTGCCTGGGTCTAGATGGTCCCTTGGCAGAATTTGGATGGCTCTAGGCCCGCGGGCTCTGCTTGGAGAATGGAGCACAGACATTTCGGGGAAGGCACCTACCTCCCTCCTTGGCCATGTGGCTTGGTGGGAGTTGATTTATCTCAGCTCCAGTAGTGGGTCCCGTAGACTTAAGCCAATCAGTTTATTCTGTCCTTCTCACCACAGGGACCGGCTCAGCTATGGGAACTAGCCAATCAGAGCAGGGAGGGGCGAGGAGACACATGCTGGGGATTCTGCACCGGATGACGTGGGCTCTGTTCTGTGGAAACAATCAAAAGAAACCAACTCTCTCTGGCTGGACACAGGGGTATGAGGCTGTGAGGTCTGGAATTGTGGCAGCCATTTTGCTACCACAAAGCAAGAGTGTGGAGCTGCCAGGTGACCATGTGGGCCCTGAGGATGAAGTTGAGACTACAAAGCATGTGCCTTGATCACAAGAAACCAGGTACCGGTGTTGTTATTTGAATCCTTAAAGCAGTGGTTCTCAATGAGAGGAGGGGTTATGGCGATTTTGCCCCCCAGGAGACATTTGGTAATGTCTGGAGGCATTTTTGGTTTACAAAACTTGGAGGTTACTGCTGTCCTTTAGGGGTAGAGGCCAGAGATGTTGCTAAACATTCTGTAATGCACAGCACAGGCCACCCACAACAAAGACTTACCTGGTCCAAAATGTTAGTAGTCAGTAGTCAGTTGAGAAACCCTGGTCTAAAGTCAAAACTGTATCTGGACTTTTCAATTATATGAGCCAATGTGTTTCCTTTATTTTTGAATCCGTTTGGGTTGATTTTCTTATGATTTGAAATTGAAATCAGTAGTTTTCAAAACAATGCCTCCTCTACTTTCCTCCCCCACATGCTGTCTGTGCCTCGCCTCCCCCGTGCAGAGTTCCTCTTCAGGAATTTGACATAGCTACTCCTTCTGCCTGCTTGTTGGGCACTTTTTAGAAATACTGTCCTGCCCATCCCTGAGCTCCTGTCAAGAATCCCATTCCTCAAGTCTTAAAGATACTTGGGTGAAAGCATTTCCAATTTTGCTTAAAAATTTCAAGGTCACTATTTAAAATTTTTATTATGAAATATTTCAGACCTGCAAAATGAGTGAGATAATGAGCACCCTCACTTTCAGCTTAATAAATAGGTCCCTTCCCCAGTGGCACCTTCCTCTCCGTCTCCAAGAGAAACTAGTATCGTAAATTTGATGTTTACCTTCTCAGGCATGGTTTTTGTATTGTATCACCCATTTATGTGTTCCTGAACAATATATAATATTTATTTGAACCTTTTCTATGAACTTATGTAAATGATAGTGTATCGTATGTGTTCTCCCGTGCCTTGTTATCATTGTCGTTTCTCCGAATCCTCCAAGATGTTCTATAGAGTTTTTGCTCTTCCAGATCTGTGTGGTGTTCCACTGAGGGAATTTCCAAATCCATTTCCATGGAAAAACGCATTTCAGTTTTTCGCAAATAGAAAGGATGCCGCTTGAGATTCATGAGCCTGTGTCCTAGATCCCACCTACAAGAGCTTCTAGTGGGTTCACCCAGGAGCGGAATTGTTGAGTTGTAGGCTATGCGCACCTTCCGCTCTACTGGCTGTTGGTCTCAAAGGTCCCTTGGATTTTACTTATGCTGTATACACAGTATAGATGTGTTGGAGAACACAAATATTGTTCTTGGCTTTCATCCGTCTTGATCACTCCTGAGATTCACGGAATCTTTGTGTGCAAAGACTCTATGAATAAGTGTGGGAGAAAGAATAATGGCCCCCCAAAGATGTCCACAGTCTCCTCTCCAGAACCTGTGAATATGTTACTTTACATGATAAAAGATAGGATTAATTTGAAGATGTAATTAATAATTTTGACATGGGGGCATTAGCCAGGATTTTCCAGGTGGGCCCAATGTAATCACAAGGGTCCTCGTAAGAGAGAGGCAGGAGGGTCAGAGTCAGAGAAGGGCTTGGAGTGAGGCAAGGACGGGGCCATCAACTAAGGAATGCAGGCGGCCTCTACAAGCTGAAACAGGCAAAGAAACAGACTCCCCCTGATAGCTTTCAGAAGGAACACAGCCCTGCCGACCTCTTTTAGACTTCGGATCCCTAGAACTGTTGGATAATAACTTTGTGTTGTTTTAAGCCACCAAGTTTGTGTTGCTGTTACAGCGGCAATAGGAAACTAATAAGCAAGACAAACTCAGAACAAAAATTAAGAGGGCAAAGCTGGTCTCTAGGGACCCTACACACCCACTACAGTGCCTGACTTTAACAATGTTCTCCTCCTCTTCTCCTTCTCCTTCTTTTCAGTCCATCCCATTGTTGACCCCTCAGGCTTACTTTTAGGGGAAGTCTTCTAATATAGGTTCTAATGTGAAAAAGTCTAGGAGATCTCCAGGAGCTTTTTTTTTTGAGGAAGTTTTACCTCTGAGCTAACTACTGCCAATCCTCCTCTTTTTGCTGAGGAAGACTGGCCCTGAGCTAACATCGTGCCCATCTCCCTCTGCTTTATATGTGGGGCACCTACCACAGCATGGCTTGATAAGCAGTGCCATGTCCACACCCGGGATCTGAACCGGCGACGAACCCCAGGCAGCTGAAGCAGAACGTGTGAACTTAACTGTTGTGCCACTGGGCTGGCCCTCCTAGGAGCTTTTATGTTGGAAAATTGATTTATTACATGCCAGGCACTGCCCAAAGAGCTTTCATGTGGTATCTCATTTAAGCCTCACAACAACTCAGAGAGGTCATAATAAAAATAACTATTATTACAAACAACTACTTATTATTGAGGCCTTGTTATTGGTTCCAGCCTCCACTCGAAGAATAGGTTTAACCATACAGCTGAGTGTGCTTGTCTCTTCTTTGCTGAAGAGGAAATAGAGGAAGGCTAAGGGACTTGACCAAGACCCCCAAAGCTGGCAAGTCATGAAGCAAGGACTTCACCCAGATCTGTGTGACCTCGAAGTCTCTGCTTCTTTTATGACAACTTCTTTAGAAAATAGCTGTAACATGTTTGCCTTCATAGCACTCAGCTCCAGCCCTTCTCCTGCCTCCTGTCAACGCCACGTGTCCACCATGAATCCCATCCCCTCGAATCCTAGAGATACCTGTGTTCTGCTTTTATCTGTTACGTTTGCTGGAAGAGGAATGTGCACCTGCTATTACAAAGCACGTTGATAGGACACTCCCAGAAAAACACGGTAGTGATTGCAGAAGGTGGAGCACCCCTTGCCCAGGTCCAGGTCCCCTGCAAACATTTTCTCTTGCATCTGCTGATGATAACCTTCTGGTTTGCCTCATCTCCTATCAGAGGCAACTATCAAAAGGTACCTGTAAGAAAACTCTGGTGAGTTGTTATCAACATGTTCCTAATATGTGTGTGTGTGTGTGTGTGCACGCACCGGCACACATGTGAGTCCCTGACTCCTGTGTGAACCCCCATAGGATGGCTGGATTTGACCCAAGGTCTCCAGCATGGAGATCACTGCAGTCTTTAATCTATTGATGAAGCTTGGAGACGAGAGTGGGGCTATGCATGAATGATGAGGCTTCAGTGGCCATTAAATTTTCCTGGCAATGGCAGTTTTGTGGGCCAGGAAAATATCCCATCTCTGATCAGGAAGGAAATGGACTTCATTGGCAACTCAGCTTCCCAAAAAGAGTCAGATTGTTAGATATGTCTCACAAATCCACCATCTGCTCCTCCTGAACTACACTGCCTCCTCCCCCAAATTCATTCTCTCCTGCTTCCTGAGCACATGTGCGCTCAGAGACTATTTCCTCAACCTCTCCTGCTGGTAGCTGCAATAACATGATTAAGTACAGGACAATGGAATGTGAGCAGAAGTGGTATGTGTAATTTCTGAGTCATCTCCAACTGAAGATAACTGCCTTTCCTGGATGTGGCTCTGTTTTTCCCTTCCTGAAATCTGGAATGCTGATGCACCACTGAATCCAGCTTCAACAATGCAAATGGGGAGAAGATCCTAGGGGATGGAAGAGCAACAAGATGGAAAGGGTCTGGGTTCCTGATTGACTTCATGGAGCAGAGCTGCCCATCAGCCTAGACTGTCTGGACTGTTGTGTGAGTGGGAAATAAACTTCTACTTACTTTTTTTAAGCCACTTTGTCTTGGGGTGTTTTTGTTATAGAAGCTGAGGAGTTTTACTTTAATTAATGTAACTACACCATACACAGCACCAAGAGAGCGACTACCCAGGCTTTACACTTGCAGAAAGGATTAAAATTATTTGGAAGAGGGGCCGGCCTGGTGGTGCAGTGGTTAAGTGCACACATTCTTCTTTGGCGGCCCGGGGTTCACCGGTTGTGATCCTGGATGTGGACATGGCACCGCTCAGCAAGCCATGCTGTGGGAGGTGCCCCACATATAAAGTAGAGGAAGATGGGCACAGATGTTAGCTCAGGGCCAGTCTTCCTCAGCAAAAAGAGGAGGATTGGCAGCAGTTAGTCCAAGGCTAAACTTCCTCAAAAAAAATTGTTTGGAAGAATAAGCCTTGATTTTTGACCACACAGATCACAAACCAGATCATTCCTTCATCTCTACATCACTCTTGACTACACACCAGAATTGCCTCTTAAACTGGAGTTAATGAATAAAGTTATGGGATAAGGTAAGAATGATTAATTTTCAAAATATACTTTAATATGCTCAATGAGTCTATTGTAGCAGTGTTTCCTTCCAGCATTGAAATATGACTGTGTCTTTGGTTGAGCTCTTGATGCAGACTGACATTTAGGGACTTTATTGCATGAAAAATATGCTTTAATATACACTTAATCCCCCTCCAATTTCTTCTTCCTGTCTAGTGGATAGGATTCAATTCACCAAAGTTTAACATGTGTATGAAGCAATTCAGTACAAACACTGGTGGCCAATAGCTTGGCTGCCAGGAAGGAAGTAGACTGTGAATGCTGGAGGCCGGAGAGCTCCCAATCCATCTAGTTAGCTTCAGGTGCAGTCCTGCCTTGGGTTAAGGCTCTGGACACAGTGATTTAACGAGATTGCTTTGAGCAAAGACAGGCAGCCCCGGAGTGGCAGAGGAAGCAGTTGATTGCATGGGTAATTATTTATGTCTCTTTCCCCATCCTCTCCAACATTTATCCTAAGTATATACTGATTTATACTTAAAATTCCACAATTAGAAATTTCTTTACTCTGACTTAATGCTTTAATAGAATTTTCAACACAAATCCTCACAGTATTTTCCATTTTCATAATTTTTGCGATCAGAGGTTATTTATTAAATGTTCACTGTGGGCACTTGTTAAAGAAAAAATATCACCCACATTCCCGTCACCCTGCCCCAGCAACTATCTTCATTTTACTGCAATCCCTTTTAGTCTTTGTCCAAATGGATACATTTTTCCTTGTTTGTAATTATGTCAAACATATTATTTTCTATCTGGTCTCTATGTTTAAAAATTTATCACCCAAATCTTTCTATGTAGCTACATCTTTGTAATTATAATTTTAAGAGTTTCACAAAAGTCTATTGAATTTATAAATTATATTTTACTGCACAGCTGCCACAACCCATAGTGAAGAGAAGAATATCCACTTCTCAGAGTTGTTGAGAGGATTACATGGACATGTTGGGCTTAGCCCAGTGCCTGGCATATCATAGGATTGATGGAGAGGATAGTTTTTGCATCCAGACCTCCTGCCTTGGAATCCCATCTTTACATCTACCTGGCTGTATAACCCTTGAGAAGTTACTTAACCTCTCTGTGCCAATCTCCTCAGCTATAAAATGGGGATGGACAGGACCTTAGCTCACAGCTTTGTCATAAGAATTAAATAAATAAGTACTATATGTGTTAATTGTTGCTGTCATTATTATTATTATCATTTTTATTTCTCTCCAGTACACTTCGTCTTTGCCTAAGTCTGAGAACTAATCCTTTCAAGTAATTCAATTTCATGTCTTATTGCTTTATCCAGAACTCCCACAATAATAACAAACGATTATAAGGTTATCTGACCTAAGTGTTCTGGGGCTTAAAGTTGATATATTTTTAGAATTATCATTAAGTACACAATTGGGTTTTTGTGTACAATGAGTATTCTTTGTTATGTAGAAGGGGATATTTGTGTTCCTTTCTTTAAAATTCTTAACATAAGGAATAGCTGTTAGATTGTATCAAATGCTTTGTATCACTCACTGAAATGGGTTGTATTGTTTCTTGCTTAACTATTGAAGTGATGTGCATTTGTTCTGATTTAGACCTACTAGGTTAGGTTTCCTTATCTTCCCATTTATTTATTATTTTCTTCCTTCTGATTTCCTTTGGGTTTTCGTTCTTTTGTCCTTTTCCTGCCTCTGCCCATAGCCTCCATACACGCATCAAGTGGTAGGAAAGTTTAGATGAGGTTCCCCTGCGCATTCCAGCCACTGAATGGACAAGGGACAAGTGATGACATGAAAAGCGCTCCTATTAAATTTTCATAGATGACTAGCAACAGGTGACTAGCTGAAAGAATTTAACACATCTTGAGCACTTATTTCCTTAATATTTGAAAATTAACCTTAGCATTTCTACAATGTGTAATGTTAAATATTTCACCTGTTTTGAACTTAAAAGGATTTCTTATATTGGGTTTTAATACAAGACTGTTACAAGGACAGTTTTTTTTTGGTTTTTTTTTTTTAAGGATTGGCACCTGGGCTAACAACTGTTGCGAATCTTTTTTTTTTTTTTTCTTTTCTGCTTTATCTCCCCAAACCTCCCCTGTACACAGTTGTATATCTTAGTTGCAGGTCCTTTCAGTTGTGGGATGTGGGACACTGCCTCAACGTGGCCTGACGCGCGGTGCCATGTCCGTGTCCAGGATCCGAACCCTGGGCCGCCGAAGGGAACGCGTGAACTTAACCACTCGGCCACGAAGCGGGCCCCACAAGGACAGATTTTTGACAGAATCTGCTTATATTCTTGGACATCTGTATTCAGTTGCCGGCAACACTGCGTGACTCTCTCAAGAATTTTTTCCCAAACTCATTAAGTGTTGTATCTGGTAGCAATATGATTATTAATTGTGTTTACAATGGAATATGTGCATAAATAGTAAAATAGGCAATATTAATAACTATTAAAGTCTTCTAGAACAGCGCATGTTATGGCAAGTGTGGCTGATATAAATGGATTTCCTCATTATAAACCACCTTTATTTTGCGGGGATAAATCACATATGCTTCTGGTATATTATTCTTTTAATGCAGGGCTGATTTTACTTACTGATATTTTGTTTCAATACTTTATATCTGTATTCAAATATAGTGTGGGCATAGATTTTGTTTTGTCGTGATATCTTTATCAGATTTCAGCCTTTGTATTATACTGACCTCATAGTCTAATATGGGCACCCCGAAATGTTTTCCTTTGTTTTGGAACAGTTTATAGCACACAGAAATCATTCATATTAGCAATAATTAGCGGCACATCTCTATGACCCTTGTAAATAATCTTCTATTTAAGCCTAACAGCTTTCTTCTCTTCCTTGCATTGTTTGGAATGCCATGTTTTTAAAGACTTTTTTCCCCTATTTTACTGAGGTTTCAACTTATCTGCCAATTCAGAATAATATACCTTCATAGTTAAAAAAAATATTTTATATTGGTTGTTATATCAGCTTTCTGATTTTAATATTGTTAATTTGAATTTGTTTTGATTAGCTTTCCTAGTTTAGGTTTCTTTATTTTGTGATTTGCTCATTTTTTCTTTTCTTACTTCCTTTGGGTTTCTGTTGCTGCTACCCTGGCCAACAGTCTCCCTTGTCTGTGTGATCCTACCTCCTTTCCTTAGCCACAGACGTTTGGCTGATGCAAGCACAATTTCTCCAAAAAGAGGATTAACCATTAGATTCTTACTCATTAGAAATGCAATTAAGAGACCCAAAGACTGTGATTGTTAACTGTAGGGAGCCAAGCTGCAGCATCAGAATATGCATGGACTAATATTGTCACCAGCAAAGCCACTTGCAAACTGAAATTAAAGGAAAAAAGGCTACCAGCCTGGGCTGTGGAAGCTGGCAGGGAAAAAGAAATAGATGTGCAGAGAGAAGCAGAGACCAGAGACCATGTAATCCCAAGGAGAGGAAGGCAGAGAATCTAGCTACCTTTTGTCCTTCTAGTTCTCACGACGTCTGACTATACTTCCTCACCATGAATTTCCAGGAGGATCCCCCTCTATTTTTACATAAGTCCATTTCATCCTTAAGCTAGAATTCTGTTTCATGCAACCAAACATGTCTTAAAATATTTTCTTATGTTTTTAAGCTTATTGCTTATTTGACTTAGTTGATTTTTTAAATACTAGCACAATGTAAAATAATTTAAAGGCTAAAGTGATGCAAATTCATCTTTTCTCTCACTAGTTATTCAGAAGCATTCAGACCCCCAGATTCATTGATAATCTTTGCTTTGCCCATTTTCCCATATGCCTACAGCCAATACCGGGACACAGTTATTCTCATAAGGGTTATCCTAAGTTTCTCCCAAATAGGGTAAGGTACCAGACTCTCATCTCCTTCTCTTTCTGAATTACAATTCCGAATTAGGCAAAAATCAAATCCGTATCTCTGTGGATGTATATCTGTAGCTACATAGGAAAAAAAAGAAAATAGACCAAAATGTTATCAGTGGTTATCCACAGTTTTTATTTTCTTGTTTGTTATTTCCTGTTTCCTGAAAACAACGAGACTGCCTTATTTTACAATCAGATAAATGCAATTATACGATGCCAAAAAAGGAACAATTAATTTTCTCTGAGTCTGACTTTGCTGCACTACAGTGGTCTTTATATATTGTGTTTTTATTTTCATTGATTTCCACATTTGCTAATATTTGACCTAAATGCAATTTTGCAAAATATTTTTTTCACTTAAAGGTTTAGAAATTTTTTTTCTGTTCTAACACATATTACTAATAGAGCATTGTTTACCTGACTGCTAGACCTGGAGGAAATAGGATCACAACATCTATTACTGTCAGCTCTGCTTCTGCTCTCTAAACTGGTCCTGACCTATCTTTCTGAAGCACTGGTAGAACACAAATGGTTGATCCAGGTACATTTGTTCATTCATTGTTTTCAACAACTATTTGTGTGTATCTTGTGCTTGGCCCTGTTCTAGGGTCTGAAGATACAAATGTGACTAAGACACCTAAGACTCATTTTCATGGAGCTGGTATTCTAATGGGGGAGACAAGCACACAAATAAGAGTGTAACATATAGAAATAAGAGCAACACTAAAAAAATGTTTACATGGGATATGATAGAAATCGGGTTTCCAGGAAGGTATCTTTTCAGTGGCGATATTTACAATGAGATTTAAAAATATGGGGAAATCACTCCAGGCAACAGGGCACTGGTATGAAGGTCCTAATGCAGAATGAGCCCCGATACTTGAGAAAGATAAAGAAAGCCAGTTCAGATGACCGAGCAAAAGGAAGCACAGTAAGAGATGAGCCCAGAGAGGTGGGCAGGGGGCAGTTCATAAAGGTGCAGACCAGGGGAAGGGGTGGGGATTTTGGTTTAGATCTAATAGGAAGCCATCAGAGCGTTTCAAGCAGTGAAGTGACATGGTTTGTTTTATGGATTAAAAAGACAGCTTTTAAAGAAAACTCCAGGACTTTTTCTCTGGGCAGGTAGAACACGGGTACTTTTCCCCATTCCTTCCACTAAGAACAACTAAAAACTCTGAATGTTAAATATAAAACAAATATAAGAAGACTCTGAAAGGTGGAAAGAAGAAATCAGACTGGCTAGGGACCTCAGCACCTGAGGAATGACACAATGGTGAGTTCCTTGTTTTTTATTTTTGACTTATATATCCCATACTTGGAGCTGAAGAAGCCAGCAACTCAGAAACAGGCACAAGGAAAGGATTAGGAAAGGGGCAGAGTAGCAAGACAGAAAACTTTTAGGCAGTAACCTCTCTATTCTAGCCAAACACCACAGATAAAATGGTGGCCCCACCAACACCCACACCAGCAAAGACCAAGTGGGGGCCTAGACTTCCACCCTTGCTCAGCTATAACAGACACTCCTTCCCCTCCTTGCCAGGAAAGTGTTGGTGAAGGCCGAGAGGGGAGCCAGAATTCCCAAGCCCTCATGGCCATAATGAGGGACACACTCCCTCAAGTGTCAATGGAGGCTAAGTTGGGGACCTGGACTTTTATCTCCACCTCACAACAACAAGGTGGTCCCATTCCCCTTCTCCTGGCACTGTAGTGTCAGAAGCAGCCAGCTAAGCTAATCTTAAGGGAAGATTTAAGTAAGATCCATAACATGATACTCAAACTGTCCAGGTTTCAATAAAAAATTACTTGTCATACCAAGAACCAAGAAATCCCAAATTGAATGAAAAAGACAATCAATAGATGCTCTCACTAACAGAGAGGTTAGAACCATCTGACAAAAATTTAAAGCATCCATCATAAAAAACGTTTCAACAAGTGATTACAAACACACCTCTAAAAAATGAAAAATAGAAAGTTTCAGCAAAAAAGTAGAATATAAAAAGTAGAACCAAATGGAAATTTTAGAGCTATAAAATACAATAACCAAACTTAAAAACTCATGAATGGGCCCAACAGCAGAATGGTGGGGACAGAGGAAGGAATCAGTGAAATTGAAGATAGAACAGAAATTAGTCAATCTGAACCGCAGAGAGAAATAGGTTAAAAATAAATGAGCAGTCTCAGGGACTCGTGGGATTATAACATTCATGTCATCAGTCCTGGAAGGAGAGTGAAAGAGGGCAGGACTGAAAAGGTACGTGAAGATATAATGGCTGAAAACTTCCCAAATTTGACAAAAGACAAACCCATAGGTTCAAGAAGTTGAGCAAATTCCAACCAAGATAAACCCAAAGAAATCTACATCGAGACATCATAGTCAAAATTTTGAAAACTAAGAAAAAAATCTTGGAAACATTGAGAAAGAAATGATGTCTTATCTATAGGAGGAATATAATTCAGATGACAGTGGATTTCTCAGAAGAAACAGAAGAAACCAGGGAGGCCAGAAAGAAATGGTATAGTATTGTTCAAGTGCTGAAGAACAGAACTGTCAACCCAGAATACCCTGTGAAACTATCCTTCAGGAATGAATGGAAGATCAGGAAATATTTGGATGAAGGAAAACTATGAGAATTTGTCACCAGCAGAAATACTCTAAAAGAATGACTAAAGGGGGTTCTGTAAATAAAATAAAATGATAAAGGAAGGAAATTTGAAACATTTAGAAGGAAGGGAAAACATGGGTAAATACAACGACTTTCCTTCTCCTCTTGAATTTCCAAAGTTATACCTGACAATTGAAGCAAAAAATTATAAGACTGTCTGATGTGATTCTAAATGTATAATAGAGGAAATGTTTAAGACAATTCATATTATACATTAGAGAAGGTGAAGGAACAAAGGGAGGTAAGGTTTCTATACTTAAACTGGTAAAATGACAACACCAGCAGAATATGTTATGTGTGCTTAATGTAATACCTAGAGCAACAACAAAAAAGGCTATGCAAGGGCTGGCCCTGTGGCTGAGTGGTTAAGTCTGCATGCTCCGCTGCAGCCAGCCCAGTGTTTCGTTGGTTTGAGTCCTGGGCGCAGACATGGCACTGCTCATCAAACCACGCTGAGGCAGCATCCCACATGCCACAGCTGGAAGGACCCACAACGAAGAATATACAACTATGTACTGGGGGGCTTTGGGGAGAAAAAGGAAAAAAATAAAATCTTTAAAACAAAAACAAAAAGGCTATGCAAAGAGATACACTCAAAAACAACAAAAATAAGTCAGAATAGAATTCTAAAAAATGTTCAAATTACCAGCAGGAAGAGGGGAAAAAGAAAATAAGCAAACAAAAAAAAAAAACAGAGAGACAAGCACAAAATAAAATAAAACATAAAAAATGAAAGAATTAAAAAATAAAATGGCAGATCTAAACTCTAACATATCAATAATTATATTAAATGTAAATGATCTAAATATCCCAATTAAAAGAGAGAGACTGGCAGAGTATATTAAAAAATATGACCCAGCTATATGCTGTCTATAAGAAACTAACTCCAAATACAACAATATAGGCAGATTAAAAGTAAAAGAATGGGAAAGTATATATCTTGCAAATTAATCAAAGGAAAGCAGGAGTACCTATATAAATACCAAAGTAGATTCAGAACAAAGAAAATTTCCCAAGACAAAGAGGGACCTTATATGATGATAAAAGTATCGATCTACTAAGAAGATATAACAAATCCTAAATGTTTATTCACAAAATAACAGAAATGCAAAATATGTGAAGCAAAAATTAATTTAGCTGAAAGGAGAAATAGATAAATCCACAATGATGGCTGGATCTTCAACATCCCTCTCTCAATAATTGACAGAACCAGTAGACTGTAAAATCACCAAGAATGCAGAAGAGTCAGCAATGCTGTCAAACACAGGTTGAAGTTTATAGAGCACCCCATCCAACAGCAACAGAAGGCACATTCTTTTCCAGTGCCTACAGAACAACATTAAGATAGACCATATCCTGGGCCATCAAACAAATCTCAGGGGCCGGCCTGGTGGTGCAGGGGTTAAGTGCGCGGGTTCCACTTGGCGGCCCAGGGTTCACTGGTTTGGATCCTGGGTGTGGACGTGGCGCCGCTTGTCAAGCCATGCTGTGGCAGGAGTCCCACATATAAAGTAGAGGAGGATGGGCATGGATGTTAGCTCAGGGCCAGTCTTCCTCAGCAAAAAGAGGAGGATTGGCAGTAGTTAGCTCAGGGCTAATCTTCCTCAAAAAAATAAATAAAAAGTAAATAGAGTTCAGAGTAATTTTATGTTTACAGAAAATTGAGCAGATAGTACAGAGAGTTCCCACATTGTCTCTCCCCACTGCTCACAGTTTCCCCCATTATTAACCTCTTGCATTAGTGTGATACATTTGTTACAACTGATGAACCAATGTTGATAGACTATAATTAACTGACGTCCACAGTTTGCATTAGGGTACACTCTTTGTGTCGCACAGTGCTATGGGTTTTGTTGTTCTTGTTAGTGCTGTCGAGTCGATTCTGACTCCGAGCCACCCTGTGTACAGCACAGCAGAACCCTGCCCCATCTCTTTGGGCCATCCTCTCACTTTCCAGCGCTATATCAGACAATACTCTGCTGCTGTTCATAGGGTTTTCATAGCCAATTTTTTCAGAAGCAGGTGGCCACGTCCTTCGTCCTAGTCTGTCTTAGTCTGGAAGCTCCACTGAAATCTCTCCGCCATGGGTGACCCTGCTGGTATTTGAAATCTTGGTGGCATAGCTTTCAGCATCACAGAAGCATGCAGTGACCACAGTATGACAACTGACAGATGGGTGGTGTGGTTCCCTGACCAGGAAGCGAACCCGGGCCAAGGTAGTGACAGAGCTGAATCTGACACTCACTAGATCACCACAGCTGGTATGGGTTTTGACAAATGTATAATAACATGTATACACCATTATGGGATCATACCGAATATTTTCACAGCCCTAACAATCCCCTTTATTCCACCTATTCATTCCTCCCTCCCCTTTGGTAACTGTTGATCTTTTTCTGTTTTTTGTTTGTTTGTTTGTGTTTTTGGCTTTTTTTGGTGAGGAAGATTAGCCCTGAGCTAACATCTGTGCCAATCTTCCTCTATTTTGTATGTGAGACACCACCACAGCACGGCTTGATGAGTGGTGTGTAGGTCTGCACTGCAGATCCAAACCAGTGAACCTGGGCCACCAAAGTGCAATGTGCGAACTTAACCACTACACCACTGGGCCAGCCCCAACTGCTGGTCTTTCTACTGTCTCCATATTTTCTTCCTGTCCCAGAATTTCATATAGTTGGAATCATACCGTATGTAGACTTTTCAGACTTCTTTCACTAAACAATATGCATTTAACTTTCTTCCATGTCTTTTTATGTTTAAAAGGTCGTTTCTGTTTATCTCTGAATAATATTCCATTCTATAGATGTACCACTGTTAGTTTATCTATTACCTTTTGAAGGACAACTAGGCTGCTTCCAGTTTTTGAAAATTATGAATAAAGCCCTATAAACATTTGAGTGAAGGTTTTTGCGTGGACATAAGTTTTCAGACCATTTGGGTAAACACCAAGGAGCGGGATTGATGGTTCATATGGTAAGACTGAATTTAGCTTTGTAAGAAACCACCAAACTGTCTTCCAAAGTGGCTGTGCCATTTTACACTCCCATCAGCAATGGATCCCTGTTGCTTCACAACCTTGCCATCATTTGATATTGTCATTTCTTTAAATTTTAGCCGTTCTAGTAAGTGTGTGGTGGTATCTCATTGCTGTTTTAATTTGCTGTGCCCTAATGACATGTGATGTTGAACATCTTTTCCTATGCTAATTTGCCATCTGTACATCTCCTTTGATGACATATCTGTTCAGAAACTTAACACGAACATGGAGTTTCTCTCCATTTATTTAGATCTTCTTTGTTTTTTTTATCATAGCCTTTTAGTTTTCCTCGTATAGTTCTTGTACCTATTTTGTTAATTTATTCCTAAATAGTTCATGAGGGGGGCTAAGGTGAGTAGTACTGTATTTTAAATTCCATATTCCAATATTCATTCCTTATATATATGGAAACCATTGACCTTTGTATGTTAACCTTGTATCTTGCAACCTTGTTATAATTGCTTCTTAGTTCCAGTTTTTGTTAAGTCTTTGGGATTTTCTACATAGACAATTATATCACTTGTGAACAATGACAGTTTTCTTTCTTCTTCCCAATCTGTAGTGATTTTATTTCCTATTTCGTTTTATTTCATTAGCTAGGACTTCCACTATGATGCGGAATAAGAATGGTGAGGGGAAATCCTTGCCTTGTTTCTAATCTTAAGGGCATCATCTAGTTTCTTATCACAAAGTATGATATTAGCTGTAGGTTTTTTGTAGATGTTCTTTATCAAGTTGAGTAAATTCCACTATTCCTAGTTTGTTGAGAGTTTTTATCATGAATGAGCATTGGATTTTGTCAAACGCTTTTTCTGTCTCTATCTATATGATCGAGTGATTTTTCTTCTTTAGCTTGTTGATGTGGCAGATCACCTTAATTGATTTGTGAATGCTAGACCAGCCTTGTATGCCTGGACTAAATCCCAGTTGGTCATGATGTGTAATTCTTTTCATATATTGTTGGATTTGATTTGCTGGTGTTTTGTTGAGGATTTTTGCAGCTATGCTCATGAGATATATTGGTCGTAGTTTCCCTTATCTGGTTTTAGTTTTAGGGTAATGCTGGCCTCATAGAATGAGTTAGAAAGCATACTCTCTGCTTGTGTCTCCTGGAACAGATTGTAGAAGATTGGTATCACTTCTTCCTTAAATGTTTGGTAGAATTAACCAGTGAAACCATTCGGGCCTGATACTTTCTATTTTGAAGGTTATTAATTATTCATTCAATTTCTTTAATAGATGTGGGCATATTAAGATTATCTATTTCTTCTTGCATGAGTTTTAGTAGATTGCGTCTTTTAAGGAATTGGTCTGTTTCATCTAAGTTATCAAATTTGTGTGCATAGAATTTTGATATTGTTCCTCTATTATTCTTTTAACATTCATAAGATCAATACTCATGGCCCCTCTTTCATTTCTAATATTAGTAATTTGTGTCTTCTCTCTTTTATCTTGGTTAGCTTGGCTAGAGGTTTATCAATTTAATTGATTTTTTCAAGGAATCAACTTTTGCTTTTGTTGATTTTTTCATATTGTTTTCCTGTTATCGCTTTCATTGATTTCTGCTCTTTTACTGTTTTTTTTTCCTACTTGCTTTAGGTTTATATTGCTCCTCTTTCTCTAGTTTCCTCAGGTGGAAGTTTAAGTTATTGATTTAGATATTTATTCTCATTTAATATATGCATACAATGCTATAAATTTCCCTCTCAGCATAGCATTTGCTGCATCCCGCAAATTTTGACATTATATTTTGTTTCATTTAGTTCATATTTAAAATTTCTCTCTTGAGATTTTTTTTGTTATTTAAAATTGTATTGCTTAGTCTCCAAACGTTTTGGGATTTTCCAGCCGTCTTTCTGGCATTGATTTCTAGTTTAACTCCATTAAATCTGAGAGCATACTTTGTATGTATGATTTGTATTCTTTTAAGTTTGTTGAGTTATGTTTTATGACCTGGAAGGTTTTCTATATTGGTGAATACTCCATGTGAGTATGAGAAGAATATGTATTCTGCTGTTGTTTGATAAAGTGTTCTATAAATGTCAATTAGGATCAGTTGATTGATGGTTCTGTTTAGTTCACCTTTTTTTTTTTACTGATGTTCTGCCTGAAGGATCTGTCAATTGCTAATAGAGGTGTGTTAAAGTCTCCAAGTATAACAGTGTCCTGGTCTATCTCTTCTTGCACTCCCATCAGTTTTTACCTCATGTATTTTGATACTCTGTTGTTAAGCATAGACGCATTAAATATTGTTACATCTTCTTAGAGGATTGACTTCTTCATCACTAAGCAATGCCCCCCTTTTATCCCTGAGAATTTTCCTTATCCTGAAAATTGCTTGTCTGGAATTAATGTAGCTACTTCAGCTTTCTTTTGATTCCCGTTAGCTTGGTATTTCTTTTTCTATCCCTTTACTTTTTTCCCCTGGCTTCTTTCAAGATTTTTTCTTTCCCTTTGATTTTTGCATTTTGAATATGATATGCCCATGTGCATATTTTTTTTAGTATTTATCCTGTGCAGTGTTGTCTGAGCTTCCTGGATCTGTCTTGGTGTCTGTCATTAATTTTGGAAAATTCTCAGTAATTATTATTTCAAATATTTCTTTTTTTGCTTTCTCTCTTTCTTTTCTTCTCATATTCCCATTTCCTGTATGTTACACCTTTTGTAATGGTCCCACAGTTCTTGGTATTCTGTTTAGTCGACTGTATTCTTTTTCCTCTTTCCATTTCAATTTTGGGAGTTTCTAGTGACCTCTTTTCAAGTTCATTGATTCTTTACTCACCTGTGTCCAGTCTATGGATGAGCGCATGCTTCATACCTGTTACAGTGTTTTTGATTTTTGACATTTCCTTTTGATTCTTTCTTAGAGTTTCTATCTCTCTGCTTATATTATCCATCTGTTCTTGCATGATGTCCACTTTTTCATTGGAGCGTTTAGCATATTAATCTTAGTTATTTTAAGTTCCTAGTCTGATGAATCAAAAATCACTATCATATCTGAGTCTGGTTTTGATACTTGCTTTGTCTCCTCAGACTGTTTTTTCATGCCTTTCAGCACACCTTGTAATTTTTTATTGAAAGCTGAACGTGATGCTTGGGTAATGGGAACTGAGGTAAATAGACCTTTAGTGTCAGGGTTTGTATTTATCTGGCTAAGAGTTACACCTGTGTTTACTGTTTGCTGTAGCTGTAGGTGTCTGACTTTCAATTTCCTTGAGTGTCCTTGTTTTTATCCCCACTGTTGTCTTTGTGTTTCCCTAGGAACTTCTTAAATACGGTTTGAAGCTTGCAGTTCTTTCTGCTGTAACCCTCTGTTGTTATGCAGGAGTTCTAACATGTGGTGGTAAGGTGTGGGGGAGGGGAAGCATTCTATAATCCCATGATTTGGTCTCAGTCTTCCAGCGGTTTGTGCCCCAGGGCTGTGACTCTCACAAGTGCCTATTCTTAGGCAGACAGGAAGGGTGGAGGTGGCTGAAGTTGGGTATTTCCCCGTCCTCCAGGTAGGTGAGGCTCTGGTAAAGTAGTTTCCCTTGAGGGCAAGGGGAATACAAAAAGCTCTGGGCATATTTCAGAAGGGTTACTTTTCCCCTCCACCTGCTGGAAGCCAAAGGGGATTTTTTTGTGGTTTTCACAGTGATAACCTAGTGGGGCTCCTGGGTTTAAAACTCACAGATGTGAGGGGGTTCCCTAAGACTGGGCCCCCAGGAGTTTTTAACTCTCAAACTAGACCCCACTAAGCCTCTAGAAGTACATCAATCACAATTTAGGTTTTCCTGCTTCTCCCTGGCTCCCAGTTTCCACTCACAGTAAGCTCTGTATTCCCATCTCTCCAGGTTTTTGGTGTTGGTTTGCCCTGTGACCTTAATTCTCTGCAGGATCTAAGAAGAGTTGTTGGTTTTCAGTTTTTTCAGCTTTTTTCTTGTTGTGAGGACAGGAGTGGCAACTTCCAAGCTCCACATTTTGGAGCCGAAAATGAAAGTCCCTGAATTGCTTCTTAAAATTGTTTAAATGATTAAAAGTAATATGCATGTTGGCCATGACTATTGAAGGAAAAATTTTTTTAAAATAGATAAAATTAATTCTGATTCATTCATTTAGTCAGCAAGTATTTATTGAGTGTCTCCTAGGTTCCAGATGCTGTTCTAGGCCCTGGGGATACAATAAGGAATTAAACAGACCACCCTTATCCTATGAACTAATATTTAAGTTGGGGAGGTGCATGATGAACCAAATTACGTTTATTTAAATTATAATGTCACATATTGATAAGTGCCCTAAAGCAAGATAAGAGGATGGAGAGACAAAGTGGGTGGGGGGCCATGCTATTTGCAACTGAATGATCACAAAAGGCCTTTTCAAGGAAGAAAAGTTTAAGGAGATGTGTAGGAGACTTCAGACCTTTGGAGTTAATAATAAGCGTGAGGGAAAGCCACTGAGGGCTTGGAGCAGACGAGAGACGTGACCTCACTAACATGTTGGAAGCAACGCCCCAGCTGCTGTTTGGAGAGCAGATTTAAGTGGGACCTGGGGAGGCTGCGACAGCAGCTAGAAGCTATCACAGTGATCCACTCCAGAGCTCATGGCAGCTTGGACCAGGCTGGTAGCCACGGGGGTGGCGAATAGTGGTTAAATATGGGATACATTTGTAAAGTTGTGCCAGTTGGAAAAAACACGAAAGAAGAAAATTTTTAAAATACTGCTAATCTCTTCATTCAGAATAAAAACTCTTATTACCAGTTTTCTTGTTTTTTTTTACAGATATCTAATACTTTATTTGCTACTTTATCACTTATTGCAGACGTTTTTTCCACATAAGTGAATTTGATTCTGATGCGGGCTCAGTGAGCAGAAGAGTTGAAAGAAAGGTTTCTTGGACACTCAAGGTCTGGTAGTAGTGCTGCTTTATTCAGAGAATAGCATGGGGACAGGAGCCATGGGCAGTGAAGAGCTGCAATGGGTTGTGAGTTTATAAGGCACAGGTATGTGAGTTGTTTCTCTATAACACAAAGGAAAAACCCCTTAAAAACGTCTTTAAAATCATGTCAGTGTAGGTGGGGTCTGGTTATTGGGTGGTCCTGTAACTTTGGATCTGAATCAGGTCGGATCAGGTCAGGATGTCCAATGCTTCCCGGAGGATGACATAGATTGGTATGTAGGGCAGGACATCTTGGGCTTCTCTCCTTGAGACAGCCTTGATCCTCATCAGATTCTAAAACATAACTTGAATAAATACATAATATTTGATTATGGGATGCACCAAAATTTGCTTCACTCATCCTCTATTGTTGGACTTTTAGATTATTTTCAAATTTTCAGTGTTTAATAAACACCTACTGCATACGTTTATTTTATTAGTGAAATGCACTTTTTTTTTTTTTTAGGAAGATTTGCCCTGAGCTAACTATTGCCAGTCCTCCTCTTTTTTGCTGAGGAAGCCTGGCCCTGAGCTAACATCATGCCCATCTTCCTCTACTTTATACGTGGGACGCCTACCACAGCATGGCATGCGAAACGGTGCCATGTCCGCACCGGGGATCTGCACCAGCAAACCCCGGGCCACAGAGAAGTGAAATGTGCAAAGTTAACCTCTGCGCCACCTGGCTGGCCCCAACACACATTCTTACTTATTTCTTTAGGCTGCTTTCCTGGATGTGCATAAAGGCTTTGCATGTTCTTAAGGATTTTAATGTACGTTTATTACCCACCCTCCAAATTGTCTTCCTACCAACAGTTTGTGTCTACGCTTTCCACAGCACCCTTAGTAAGCATTATCTATCTCCTAATCACAGAGTATTATCATTGCGTTTGATCTTTGCCAGGTTTCTATGCACACAGTGATATCTTGTGGTTTTAATTGGCTATTCTTTGGTTACAAGTGAGGTTGAACATTTCCTTGAGGACATCGATTGACTCTTTCCTACTCATTACTCTGGTCACAGTCCACCTGTGTCGGCATGAAAGATATACTAGTTGAGGGGGGCTGGCTATTTCTATTGTAAGTGACAATCCAACTCACGTAATTGAAAAGTCCAAGGGTAGAAAAGCCATATTCAGGTCTAATTGGATTCAGGGCTCCAAGGATGTTTCCTGGACTTCATTTCTCACTGTCGTTTTTAGTTCTGGTTTCCAATGTGTGGTTTCTTTTTTTTTTTTTTTTTTTTTTGGTCTCAGGCTCCTTATGGTACCTCCGTGGTAGCATCTGCTCCGGAGCTTACTCCTCTCAGCATCAAGCACAGCTGGTAAAAACGCCTGCCCCTACCCAGAAGTCACACCCAAATCCTCAGGCATCCCATTGGTTCTGAGTGCCAAGCCGCCGATCCTGAGCCAAACCTGGGGGGGGTGTGGTTCTCATTGGCTTGGGCCTGGGTCATGTATTCTCCCCCTGGGACTAGGTGTGGAGTCAGCCTCATCTGAAACAGACTGAGAGGAGGAAAGTGGGGAGCCTCGACTGAACATTGAGATACTGTTATCGCTTTGGGGCAAAAATTGGTAACTTACATCACAAATGTCCACCACAAAGAAAGTAAATAACCCATCACTCTCTCCACCTCCTCAGGTTCACTGAATTCATCAAGGACTGTTTTTCTACTATGTGTGGGCTTTGCCTGGGTGCCAGCAGAGAGTGGCCTTGTCTTCCATATATTGCCACTCAGTACATATTTACGGATTACATATAATAAATAGGAAAAGAAATAGCAATGGTGCTGAAGAGGAAGGAGGAAGATATCGAGGTGTTTTAGACATGATCTCACCCTTCTGTGAGTTTTCACTGAAAAAGGCAGAAACAGACAACCATAATTCAAAGTAAAACTGAAGTGAGAACTAAAGGCAGGTGGAATGACCGAGGGAGATGAGACAAATGTGGGTGAAGGCGGGCGTTCTAGGAAGGCTCTGCAGGGGCAACACTTGGACTGAACCCTCAAGACTGAGCTGGTTTTCCAGAGGTAGAGAGAGAGATGATGACACCCAGAGCCCACAGCATTCAACATACAGTTTCCAAACCCTTTCTCACAGAGCTCTGTGCAAATGACGACTTGTAAATTACAGGGAATTAATTGCATCATTTATATTCCCTACAGATCCAAGCCAGATCTGGTCTCAGCCTCTTTAAAGCAAACAGCACGGCCACATTCCTCCCCTATAGCAGATGCTACTTTTTTCAATTATTTTAGCTCATTTAGATCCAAGGCCAGTGCCTGGCCACAGAAAGGGACTCTGGCCTGTGCCTCAGGTCACCAGGGGCAACAGGAAGACAGATCGGGCAGCACCAGGCTGGCCCCAGCTGTGTTCCGTCTGATTCTGATTGGGAAAGCCTTGTTAGTAAACAACCTTCCTAATAGTTACCATTTTTAATTTCTCCTGAAATATTGGCAGGAGAAGGTCCCGTGGAAGAAAAATGAAACTTGAGAGATTCTTCACTGACACAAAAAGTGCAGTCATGCTCATGGCCAAGTCAGGTCGCCTTATCCAGGGCTGCTCTAGCCATTCCCTCTCCCAAATTGTCATCAATAACCCACTAACAATAACAAATTGCTACATGACACCCTCACCGCGCCATTGACATGACACCCTCACCGCGTCATTGGGACGAAGCGCCTGATGAGGTGTTTGCAATAAATTCCACTCCTTACCTCTCTCTTCCTGTTCGTATTTCATAGAGCCCACAGATATTTATGCAGTACCCACCTGGTGCCAGGAACACAGCGCGCAGGACTGTGAAGGACCCTCCCTTTGTGATAACGTACCTTCTATGGAGCGACACAGACCCAAACAAAGAAAAATAAACTCACCATTTCAGACTGTGGGAAACAAAATGAGCTAATGTGATAGGAGGGGATTGGGAGGAGACTATTTCCTATGGAATGGTCAAGGATGGCCTTTCTGGTGGGGGTGACTTTTGAGTCATGACTTGAATGATGAACAAGAATCAGCTATGTCAAGAACCAGGGAAAGAACATTCTAGAAAGAAGAGACAGCCAGGAATGTGGAGGATGAAGGGAGCCCTATGGGGCTAGGTTGTCGTGAGCTGGGGGAAGACTGGAGGCACCTAAGATCATGCTGTCTTCCTAACTCTTCCTTCCTTCCTCCCCTCTCTAACTCCCCTCCTGGTCCTTGTCCCCACCCCTGGCCCAAGCCCAGAGGATTTCTCTCTGTCAGCAACTTGGTCTGTACCTTTCAAACTCATAGACTTCTGGGAGTCCGAGATACGGTGGTTTTTTTTGAAAGTTTGGCTCTTGGCAAAGAACCAGTGCTATTTCCATCTTGTGTGGAAAATATAGAATTACCGTGAATTATATTGAAAAATTAGATTCATTCACTGCTGTGATAATTTATCTCCCAATCTGTCTCAGAGAGTTAGCAGCTGGTGAGAAAATAAAATGTAATTTAGGCAAAAAAAAAAAATCACTTTTAATCTATGTCTGGCAGAGAGAGAACCTATTAAGTGAGTTTACTCTTTGCCAATCAGGTGGTTTTCTTTAGCTCGTCCTCAAATGAAATGTTGTGATGCAGACTAACGAGTAGCTTGCTCTCCTGGGATGGGCCCTGCCAATCGTGGGGTGAGAAGTCAGACCCCACTTAAAATTCAAAGCTTCCTAACTGGGGCCTCCTCCCAGGGCTCGTCTCCCGAGATCCTATTGGACTTGCTTCTACGAAGAGAAGGATGTGCTTTATAGCATTCGGGTTTTCCATGATAGTTTCTGCCTTGAGAAGGGAGGAGAAACAGCCCCGATTTTAAGCCTTATCGATTTAAGGTGTTTGAAATATTCCTCTGCGATTGGTAATGACGGCCATTTTTCTTCTCCAGAGTGCCTGATTATGGGCCCTGGAATTGTCCTGACATCATCGCATGAGTCAGAACACTGAGCTAATCACGCTCTGCCCAGAGACTGGTCTCCAGCTCCCCACCTTTGTGAGTCAGCCCCTTCCATTAGCAGCCCCAGCAAGGCCACTCAGGAAGAGCAGGCTTTAGGATGGGCATTTTTAGATGTTGACCAATGCCCCTCCCCGCTTGTCCAGGCGGGCTTCTCTGCTTCCCTGCAAGGGGTCCTGGCCTCCCTGAGCAGAAGAGGATGGGGTGAGTGCGGCCCACCTGCCTCCTGGGGAACGAATTCCCCGGGCAGCAAGGCTGGAGAGGTGCGGAGAGCAGGCACTTGCTGCTTTTCATTCTTCCTTGCTTAGAATCCTGCATCCTTGGGGAAACTGAGGCACCGTGGAGCAAGAATGTTCTGGACCGGAATCAGGAGACTAGGGATGATGTGGAGGTTCTGCCGTTTGCTTGTCCTACGACCTTGGGGAGAAGTCTCTTCCTTTCTCTTGGCTGGAGCTGCCTCCTCTATAAAATGAGGAGCCTGGGCAGGATGAGCATGTTCCCTCCAGCTTAGAGTTTATTAATCTGTGAACTTGGAGTTCAGGCTCACAGATATGTGCCCAGCTCCACTCTGCACCCGCTGGGTGGAGTATAGACCTTGTGTCTGTGCTTGAGCCTCCCTGGAGTCCTTGTTCAGAAGATGGTGTGTCGGGTGACTTCAGAGAATGGATGAGGCTCTAATCTGAGGAAGGTACCGAGGAGAGAGGCGATCAACTCCTCACTGGTGGCTTGCACAACAAACCGCTGTGTCCACAGCGGGTTTCCTCAAAGCAACCTGGGGACTCCCCTGAAGCACCAATGGGACCCTCCTGATTGGGAACAGTGACAGGGAACCCAGGTGTGGAGAGCCCTCCTAGAAGTCACCTGGCCCACCAGCTGTCACTCCAGGCAGAACTGTGCCTCATCCAGTTCCCCAAAGATCTCGCTGACTTCTTGAACATGACCTCTGAGGTCAGGCAGAGAGAGAAAGGGTTTGATTTAGATTCAGTTTGAACTGGCAGGAAAGCAGGAGCTCTCATTAGCAATTCCACGTTCCCTCCCACCCTCCCTCCCTCCCTCCACCCTGGTCAGTGGAATAGAAAAACAGGCGAGAACGTACCCTGGTGCTTTAAAGGAGGCGCCACTGATGGAAACGTAAGGGGATGTTTGGAAGATAAAAGGCGGGCTCGCCCAGATGGAGGGAGGGCCTACTCTGCCCACAGAGGAACAGGCCACATCTGTTCGCGCATTCCACAAGTGCTTACTCTATGCAAGCAGGCTCTGGGTACTGGGGACACAGAGGAGAGAACGGGAAAGACAGTCCTTGTTCTCCTGAAGATCACATTCCAGTTTGGGGAGACAGACAGAAAACTAGTAAACATAGATATAAACAAGGTATTTCAGAGTAAGAACTGCTGTGAGACTGAATGGAGAGCATGCATGTGTGGGCAGGGGGCAGCCGGTCACCTCCACAGGCGCTTAGGAAAGCCTTTCAGGGGAGGTGAGCTCCAAGCTAAGACCTGAATGATAAGAAGGAGCCCGGTCATTGACGACGACAGGGGGAGAATGTTCCCCACAAGTGCTGAGATAGGAGCAGGCTGGCTTCTGGAGGAACAGGAAGAAGGACAGAGTGGCTGGACATGCACGGGGAGGGCTGGAGTGATACAAAAGGAGGCTGGGAAGGCAAGCAGGGCAGGTCGTGTAGGGCTCTGCAGACCATGACGAGAAATCTGGATTTTATTTTATTTATTTATTTTTTTTTCTCTCTCTCTCTCTCTTTTTTTTTTAGGAAGATTTGCCCTGAGCTAACTACTGCCAATCCTCCTCTTTTTGCTGAGGAAGACTGGCCCTGAGCTAACATCCATGCCCATCTTCCTCCACTTTATGCGTGGAACACCTACCACAGCATGGCTTTTGCCAAGTGGTGCCATGTCCGCACCCAGGATCTGAATCTGTGAACCTCGGGCCGCTAAGAAAGGGAACGGGCAAACTTAACCCCTGCACCACCGGGCTGGCCCCTGGATTTTATTTTAAGAGGAGGAGACATTGAAGGGTTTAAGCAGAATAACCTAAACTGATTTATATTCTTTTAAAGGACCCATTCTATGGATAATGGATTTTGGAGTGCTTCTAAGTTAAAGAAAGAGATTCTGGCAGGTCTCCACTATGTTGAGCCCCTTCCCCCATCTCAGAGGGAAGGCCTGGAGGCGAGGGTGGGCTGTGGCACGTCCGACCGGGGAAGCACGTTAGGGACACGGAGTCTCACTGAGCTGGGAGTCACAAGCGACATCAGTTCCTGACTGGGCCAGGGAAGCAAGAGCCACTGCCCCACAGCTTTGAGACATCCCCGGAAACAGCCAGGCCACCTCTTGGTGCTTAGGCAGAGTCTCTAAGCACCTGCCTGCCCCTCTCCCACCCTCCCCCACACTGCGAGGTCCCTGGTCATCGAGGACATTTACAGTAAACCTAGTCTTTCCTCTTCTCCCTTTCGCCTGAATCGGACAGATGTGAACGGGGCCCACTCTGACCGTCTCAGCCAGAACTGATTTCAACTCTCTGTACTGAGTGCACCAAACTCGCCCCCGGGAGGGCAAAGAGACAAAAAACA
Organism: Equus asinus; assembly: GCF_041296235.1. Classification (NCBI taxonomy): domain Eukaryota; kingdom Metazoa; phylum Chordata; class Mammalia; order Perissodactyla; family Equidae; genus Equus; species Equus asinus. The sequence goes on from NC_091794.1 coordinate 87,900,536, forward strand.
ACCTGACAGGAGGGGAGAAACTAAAATTCAAAAAGGGGTCCATCTGAGACATCAGATAATGTGTCTTCCTAATGGTAAAATTATGGGAAGAAGCAGGAGACAATTTCAGACGACTTTTAATATTCTTCTCAACGAGATTCAAGTGTCATTGCGTCTATGAATCTAGAGCGGAAGCTCAGCCACGACAGGATGAAAGAGGACAAATTAGGACGAGCCAGGCCGTGCAGGACGCGAGGGCAAGGAGCCTCGGCTGAGCATCGGCTCCACACCTCCTGGCCTGTGGTCCAGGCAAGTTCTAGACCCATCAGTTTCCTATAAAAGGGGATTTAAAATAGTGCCTTCTTCCTAGAGCGTCACACAACTTAAACAAGATGCCAGGGTATGGTTAGTACTTAGCATGATGCCAGTCATGCGAGAAGCACCCACTGCACATTTTTCTTCTTGAGAAAATGTGCAAAAATGAAACACAACTGCCCAATTTAGAGATTACGATGAAAGTAAACACCAACAGGTTAGGTTCTTCAGGAAACCAAGAGCAAAGTGGAAATCAAGTTTGGGAAATTCTCCCTGATTTCAAAAGAAAAGAAATCAGAAATGAAAATAATACAGTCAAAAAGAAAAGGAGGGGGCTGGCCCCGTGGCATAGTGGTTAAGTTTGTGCACTCCACTTCAGTGGCCCAGGGTTCACAGGTTCAGATCCTGGGTGTGGATCTACAACACTTGTCAGCCATGCTGTGGTGGTGACCCACATACAAAGTGGAGGAAGACTGGGACAGATGTTAGCTCAGGGTGAATCTTCCTCAGCAAAAAAAAAAAAAAAGAAGAAAGAAAGAAAAGAAAGAAAGGAAGGAAGGAAGAAAAGGAGGCGTAAATCACAGGGGCAGTAAATTCAAGACACATAGGAAGTTGAGTAGGTGAAAATAGAGCAAATGAAGCTGAATTAATTATTTCTATAAAATAAGCAAACATTTTCTGTTATCTCTGCAAATTGAAAGGACTGACTGTGCTACAGGAGAAGAAAATAGACCCAGAACTAGAAATATCCTGGTGAAAATTTTGAATCTCAGGGATAAGGAAAAAGAGATGCCAAAGGTAAGAGAGAATAAAAGAAGTTTCTTACAAAGGGAGAACATCAGCCTATCTTTAGATCTCTTCACAAAACCAAACAGCAGACAAGAAGGAGCAGTACGAGAGGAAAAGCATGACGGAGAATACTGATTGTCAGCCCAGGGTATCACTCCTGTGAGGGCAGCAGAAAGCTTTCCTCGCACATGGAGCGTCTCAGACATACGCTTCTCATGGGGCTGTGATACAAAAAAATTACCTGAAGATATGGCCTAATGCTTAAGAAATGAATTAAATACAGAATTTAAGACTGTGGAAGCCACAATTTGAAGAATCGAAGAATAAACTATGAGATGGCGTTAACGCTAAGTGGTTATTTTAATGGAGTTTCATAATACGCAAATATAAAAAAATAAACCTTAAAATAGGTTAACACTAACCCAGATTTAATACCCTGCATTTCTTTGTAAAAAAAAGTTTTAAGTTGAGGTAAAATTGACATAGAACATTTTATTAGTTTTAGATGTACAACATAATGATTTGATATTCATATACATTGTGAAATGATCGCCACAATAAGTCTAGAAGCATCCATCATCATACATAGTTATGAAATGTTTTTTCTTGTGATGAGAACTTTTAAGATATGTTCCCCTAGAAACTTTCAAATGCGCAATACAGTATTATTAACTATAGTCACCATGCTCTACATGACATCTCCAGGATTTATTTATTTTATACGTGGAATTTTGTACCTTTGGAGTTTCTTCATCCGTTTCTCCCACCCCTCTGTCTCCCTCTTCTGGAAACCATCAATCTGTTCTTGTTTTCTATGAGCTCAGTTTATTTTTTTTAGATTCCACATATATGTGAGATCATATGATATTTATCTTTCTCTGTCTGACATTTCACTTAGCATAATGCCCTCAAGGTCCTTCCATGTTGTTGCAAATGGCAAGATCCCATTCTTTTTCATGGCTGAATAGTATTCCGTTGTACATGTATATGTGCCACAGCTTCCCTATCCATTCTTCCATCGATGGACACTTAGGTTGTGTTCATGTCTTGGCTATTGTCAATAATGCTACAATGAACATAGGGGCGCATGTGTCTTTTCAAGTTAGTGCTTTCATTTTCTTTGGATAAATGGAATTGCTGGACCATATGGTAGTTCTATTTTTAATTTTTTGAAGAACCTCCATAGTGTTATTTGTTGTCTTTTTGATAATAGCCATTCTAACAGATCCTTTTTTAAACTGAGAAATGAAGGTGATAGGAGAGAAGTGAAAATTTATTAGATTTCTCCTCTTTCATAAGGAAGTATTAATAAAGGTATCATTTTTGACATGAAGTAGGAAGTTGGTTATTTTTTGCATTGAAAAACAACTTTTTAGGACAAAAATAGGGTATGAATTTCAAATTCATCAAACAAGAAGAACAGAAAAAGTACATTTCCGGGAAGTGACAACAATAAAAATGAAACAAAGAAAATAATAAGCAAGCAAAAAAACCAAAAGCTTAAAATAACAGAAATAAAATCACCTATTTTTTGTTGACAGCAAATATGAACGAGCTAAGCTTCCTTGTTAAAATTAAAAGATCCTCAACTAAATGATGAATTGAAACCCATCAAGTTCGTATCATAGGAAAGTGGAAACTCTGCTTTAGGACATAGGAGAAAGCGAATTAAGGTCAAAATATACCATGTTCCTTGACAAGAAGTCTCAACATTTTAAAGATTCAATTTATTTCTAATTAATTCGTAAGTAAAATATAACTTTAATAAACATTCAAATAGAATTTTTTGAAATTTGGCAAAATGGTTTTTAAGTTGTTCCAGAAGGATAAACACGGGAAAAATTAAAATAAAAATGGAAGCAGTGGCAGAAAGGAGGCACTTTTTTTTTGTACTAGAACATATGTTAAAGGTGCATTAATTGAGAGAGCGTGGTATGGGTATAAAAACAAAGATATCAGTGCAATATGCTACAAGTCCCCAGAATAGACTCCCATAAATGAGGCAGCATTGCATGCCACTGGGTAAAGAATGGATTATTCAATACATTGTGATGAAGTAACTTGCTAATTATTTGGGAATTAGTAAAACCGGATCACTACCTCATTGCACATACCTAAATGAAGACCAAATTGATTAAAATGTTAAATATAGAAGACAAAACCATGAAACAACTAAGATAAAATAAAAGTGAAAAAAGGATAGATACTCGCTTGATCTCTGGGCAGAGAAGGGACTTCCAGATCAAAAAGGAAAGGAAGGAAATGACACAGTACAATGTAGAGGATAATGTAGGATTTGACTATATAAATATTCATGAAAGAATAATAATGATAACGTCTTTTTTTCAGAAAGTCCATGAATCAAGTTTAAAGGAGAACAAACAAAACCAGAAGGTGATGTCACACACAGACACACACAGACACACACACAAAAGGTTAATGTCCTGACTGAATAGAAATTAGCATCAATTAGAAAAAAAATAACCACCTAGAGGGGAAAAACTGTACAAACTTGTACAAATGAAGAAACACAAGTGCCCGATCGACACATGAAAAAACAAGTTCAAACTCATTAGTAAGCAAAGATATGCAAATTTAAACAATATGCTTGTCAAACCGAAAAAGATGAAAAATCCATAAAACTCCTGAGTGCTGGAGAGGATACAAGAAACAGGCGCTCTTACACCTAGAGGCGAAGATTTTAGCAATGGACATCAAAATGCTTAAAAATGTTCATAATCTTGGATATAGTTATCCTATTTCTAGGAACTTATTCTAGGGAAACATTCAAGGGTTTATACTTAACTACAAAGATGATCTCTACAGCATTTATTCAGCAGGTCAAAACTGATGATAATAAGCAAATCTAATATTTTTTCATTGAGCACATACAATGGCCAGGCACTGAGTCAAACCTTTTACGTGCATTATCTCACTTTATCCTCAATGAGCCACATGAGGGCCGTCCCATGATTCTCTCTCTTTGGCAGAGAAGACAGAGGATTCAAACAACTCAAGTGTCCAACAAGAGGATAGTTACATATATCATGGGACAAAAATTATATGAATGTAGTAAAGGCAAGCAAAATTAAAAGAAAAGAAAGAAAGGAGAGAAACAAGCAGAGACAGAGGGTTGTTAGTGATTTTTTTCTTTCTAGGTTATAGAATAATGACAATCTTAATTTTCTTCTTTTTATCATCCTTTGTCTTCCAATTTTCTTCAATGAACATGTACTTTTAGAATAAAATAGAATTTTAAATAAAATTTTCTTGGAAGGTGGGGATAACTGTTGTCTTTCCAAAGGTCTTCTTTTTAGTAGAGAGGAGGGGCTGTTAGATTCACAGCCGAGCCCTGTGGTTTACCCAGGCTTCCCAGGGTCACTCAAGTTCTCAGAGCTACTGGAGCCTAGAAGAAGAACAGGACTGATTTATTTACCCTGGAATAATTCCATCCTCTGGTCCACAGAGACTCCGGCTTGAAAGACATTCCTTAGATCGCTAAGTCCTCCCTCTGGCTAAGGGTTTTGTGCCGAGGCTGAAGCCCCCGTGCGTTTTCCAGCTAAATATATATGTCCTGATGTTCGTGCTTGCATATTGATATGTTTGAACGCTTCCAGCTCCATGCTGGCCCGGAACAAGTGAGAAATTCCACTGCATTCTCCCCTGAGTTTCCACAGGAGGTAAATAAACAGGAAAGAAACCCTTTGAGCTCCTGATCAAGTCATTGCAACAATGTGATTCGGGCTGCAGAGAGGGCTAACACGTAGAAGGGGATGTTAGGGTGTCTGTTAAGGCTGGCTGGATTGGGGACGGCAGCCACAACGACGACCACAGGTGGAGGGATCACACAGCCAGGCCAAGACCAAGGGCTGAGACCCATAGGCAGGGCTCCTTCCGGGAGGGAACTTCAGAAATCTTACAGGGGCCTGGTCAGGGAAATAAAAGGGTCAGGGAAATGAAAGGCTGCCTCTCCCACAAATAAGGCAAAGGAACACAGAAAAGGCTCCTGCTGGCAGTATAGTTGTGCATGATTTTCTATTTGAATTTTCACTCACTCATTCATTCAAAAAATATTGATTGAACACTTGAAATGTGCCAGGCACGGGGATACAGGGCTGAACAAAGCCGAGAACGTGCTTGCCTTCATGGAGGTTTACACCCCAAGAGAATTAGATACACAGTAAGCACGTAAAGAAATAAGAAAATCAATAAGCAAATAAAAAATAAGATAATTTCAGATACGGGTAAGTGCTTGGAAGAAAAATATGACAGAGTAATGAGCTTGAAAGGGAGGGGGATTACGTTTCTGGGTGGTCATGGAAAGCCATGCAGGCCAGGTGACAGCTGAGCTGAGACAGGAAGGAACAGGAGAAGCCAGCCACTCTGAATGGCACATGGCTTCTTTATTCTCCTTCTCTGGGCCACCCTATCCATCAAGCCCACCTCCTCTAGGACATCTTCCCTGGAGTCCTTGATGCACGCTGTTCCCTTCTTCTCAGAGCTCTCAGACTGTGCCACTGACACCATCAGAGAGTTCCCCCAATGAGGTGTGTGAGCGTGTGTGTACGTGTGTGTATGCACAATGTACATGCATGTCTTACCCTTCCACTAGGCTACAGGTCCATGGGTAGGCTAGAGCTACATCCTGATGGTCAGTCTACAGCTGAGGGGTCTAAGTTCTTCCCAGATGTTGGCCCAGATTCTCTTATGCAACTCCTCACTGAATGGATTTATCCTCATCATCCCAAACGCCTTGTACTCTGGACACCCAGAACTGAATTCATTACTTTTTCCCTTCCCAAACCTGCTTCTCCTCCTGTGTTTCCTGTTTCCATGACATATCAGCATTTATTTCTTTAAGGGTCTACTCTGCCAGGGTCACCATGTATGGCTGGGCATTTTGTGCACTGCACAAAGGCCAAGAGGATGAGTGGAAACTGAAACCTAAACCATATTCTCAATCTAGTCAATCTGGCAAAGTTGGATGCCCCCAAAGGCAGGGCTGCCTTTACTTTGCCCAAAGGTACCATCCACTAGTCCATCCTGCACCACAGGCTGCATTGTCCAGAGCAGGTACCTTTCTCTAATTTGCACAAAGGCATGCTACAGCTTGCTCTGGCCCTTTTTGTGTCTCTCCTCATCGTGTGATCTTTCCCAGTGCATCTTTGTACTCCAAGTCAATGTTCTCTCCAACCACCTATTCATTCTCCATTCTTCAAGGTCACTCTTAAGCTCCCCTTCTTCCAGGAAGTTCTCCTGGCACCAAAAATCCACAGTAATCTCTCTTCTGAAACCACACCACAGGCCATCTGCACTGCTCACCTCTTCTTACCTGTGCCTCCTATATGTGAGTTTAGCTACCCCAATTAACCACAGGTTAGTAAAGGCTGGGACTGTGTTTTGGGTCTCAGACACTGAGCAATGCCTGGATCATAGAAGCCTCAAACATCCTCTCTCTGGGCATGAAACTCTCCTCGTGGCACTGTGCTTCTCAGTGTGGTTCCTGTGAACTATCAGCATCAGAATCACCTCCCCATTCCCGGACCCACTCTGGACATCCTACATCAGAATCTCAAGGGAGCAGGTCCCTGGAATCTGAATTGTTAAGAACCTCTCCAGTGATTCTTATGCACACCGAAGTGTGAGAACCACTGTCTTACATTAAACCTCCAGAGAAAACAAGACTGTGTGGTGAGGGACCAGCTAAGAGGGGCCCTGAGGGTCACCGGGTGGTGGATCACTGCTCCTTGCATTTGCCGATACACATTTTCAGCCCTCAGAAGGAATGACAAAGAACTCTGCTGACAGGAGCCCTTTCTGAGCTGTATCCTTAACTGAATAAAAGAAAACCCCAGAAATCAGAAAGGTATGTGGAGTGCTATACTTTGGTAACAAATGCGAGGTGATAGATGGATGGATGCATGGATGGGTGGATGGATGGATGGATAGATAGATAGCAAAGCACACACACATTTGTAGGTGTATAGAATGTCTCTGGAAGGATACATAAGAAACTAGTAACAGAGATTGCCTCTAGGGAAAAGAACTCATAGGTTAGGGTAGTTGACAGAAACAGTTTCCCCATATACCTTTTGGAAACACAAACACACACACACACACACACACACACACACCACTATTGCTTTCAAATAAGAACTATAATTGTGAAATACAAAACTCCCATATTGTCATAGCAAACCCTTATTTATTGAGTACTATGTGCCAGGAACTATTCTATGTGGCTTTATTCGTATTAACAATCTTAAGAAATAGACAGTCTAATTCTTCCCATCTTATGAACAGGGAAACTTGAGGTGGAAATAAACAAGGCAATTTGTCCAAGTTCACACTGGTAATAACGGAATGGGCATTCAAACACAGGCAGTCTGAGTTCAGAGGCCATGCTCTCCACCACTGGCATGTGCTGTCCCTCGGGCCTCCAACCCTGGATTGGTCCTTGGGAGAAGTTCATCTGTACCTTGGCCCTGGCAGCATCCTTGGAATTCCCGACCCAAGTGTTATCTTCTCTCTCCAATCACAAGATTGGCCAATCACCATTCCAGGTACATGGCTCCAACTTGAGTGTAGAGTATCTAAAAGTGATTGAATCAATCAATCAATCATTGAATCAATCAATGAAGCAGGAGACCAATCAATCAAAGAAGCTAGCACTTTGAAAAGATTACTAAAATGAAGATGCTTCTGACAGACGAAGTTAGCCCAGAGAGGGTGAGTGGGGTACACTCCATGTGAAAATGGAGGGAGAAACTGAAGAAATGGAGAGAAGGTCAATGTGGCTGGAGCACGGTGAGGTGGAAGAGATGATGAGAGATATGGCCAGAGAAGTAGGCAGGGGTCAGACCATGCAGGCCCTTCCAGAGGATTTTGAAATGTGTCCTAAGAGCCACTGGCAGCCATTGAGAGATTTTAGCAGGACAATGACCCTCCCAGTAAGGCCAGCAATGGGATGAGGTGTTGGCAGCTGGACACTGCCCAGTTTGAAGGCTGCTTCCAGTTCTGAGGCTCTGTGAAAGAAATGAAGGGGAATGGTGAGTGATTCTGTCCCAGGCATAGAAGTAAGGAGCCTGAGAGGGTGTCCAGAGGTGCCTGGAAAGGATCTTGGAAAAGATCTTAGAAAAGAACATTCTAGAATTCCCTACTGCTAACTCATGCGATGGCTCAGGCCTCCATCCACCCTTCTTCCCTAGTTGGCCTGGACTCGTGATACCTCTCCACTTGGAACCTTCAGACAGTGGGCTCCTTCCCAGAGATTCTGAGTCCTGGAGGCAGCAGCGTCAGGAGAGGTGAGGAGCCCACTTGACATTTTCAGCCGGCACAGACGTGTCAGCACCTAACCGTTCCTTGAGGCTGCCAGACCAGCCAGGCTTCGGCTGAGTCATGAGGACAAAGCAAAGTGAAGCACACAGCAGCCTAGAGGAGGAGACGGAAGTAATGGAGCCCACCCAGGCCCCACGCAGCCCTTCAACATAAAACACTGCTCTGGCCTCGGTGCACTGGACACAGACTCTGCGGTCTACTGAAGGCCCCCAGCCATGTCAAAGAGCCCAACAGCCCACACCTTTGCAATGACCTTGCCCAAATCAGGGAGGTGGGACACAGTTGTGGGTGAGATCCAGGGAGAATTCAATTCAGTTCATTGTCAGTTCTGCAACAAGTCCAAGGGCTGCAAAGACACCGTCTCCGCCTCCAGGATTCACAATCTATCTGAGAAGACAGATCTAGGAGCAAAGAGTGGCAGGGCGGTGTGATCCTCTAACAGAAGTGGATAAGAAGTGCGACGACAGCCCAGATGGGCAGCAGCCCAGATGGCGTGGGGGATCAGGGGAATAAGACAGAAGGAACATTCGAGCTGGGCCTTGTAGGATGAGTAGAACTTTGAGGAGTGAACAAGAAGGGAAAATCATCCTAGGCACAGATGGAAGCAGTGTGAACAAAGGCGAGGAGACATGAAAGTCCTCATCGTGCTTCAGAACCAGAAGAGAAGAGTGGTTAAGCCCGAGAACTCTGGAGCCAGGGTGCTAAGGTTGGACCCTGATGCTCCCACTTACTAGCTGTGCGACCTGAGCATGTTACTTAACCTTTCTGAGCCTGTTTCTTCATCTATAAAAAAGGCAATAACAATAGTGCTGACTACATAAGATTGGAGTGGAGATTTCCAAAGTTGCTATACATAAGATGTTTACAAGAGTGTCTGGCACAGAGCAAGCACCATAGGTGTATTAACTGTTATTATTATTGCTGTTGTTGTTGTTGCCACTGTCACCTTTCAATGGCTGCCCATTGTGGACTCAGTGAGGCTGCAGGTGGGTGAGTGATCAGACACGAGACTGCAAAGGGAAACCAGGGCCAGACTGGGAATGATGGTCGCAGCGCGGATTTCAACCCTCCTCCGCCATGGGTGAATTTTCACAAGTAGAAGGCCAGAGGTGCAATTAAGGGAAGCCTTCCATGTGCCCATGCTCTGGATCTGTGGGATGGAAATTCTCTTAGAGCCTGAGCCCCAGGTTCAACCTAGAGGCCTGGTGTGGCAAAAGAGGAGACACTGGATGGAGTTAGGACCTGTCTGTCCCAGATATTTAGTTGACCTCTGAAGGAAATCCAGAGACCTAAGGGCAGGATGGATTTGGGACCCAACTGGGGCCAATCGGTGGGTGAGGGCTAGAGCAGGAACACCCACACAGCTGTAGAAAATCTAGGATGTGGATCTGGAACCTGGAGGGGGCACTGGCAAGAAGTGGCTGGACACCAGGGCGCAGCCAGGGGGATTTCAGTGTGGGCTTCCGCCAGTGGGGAGCTGACGCGCTGAGGATGGTCCCCCTGAAGGAGCAGGATGCCTGGGTGAAAGCACACTGAACGACTTCTTTTTTCTCACACTCGTCCTTTTAATCTCCGCTTTCCTACCTCTGGGGTGACCTCACAATTTGGTCTGGGCACTCCTTTATAACAAAGTCCTCTGGTCACTTTTAGGCTCCCAAATGGTCTCATTTTAGCAATTAAAACATGCAGTGCAGTCTACCAGTTAAAACTCAAAGCTTTGTTTAGAGTGAACGTTCTTCCCTTCCTGGGCTGGGCCTGCTTCAGCGTAGCAGGGGCAAAGGCCAGGGGGTGCAGGGTTGTCTTCTCCATCCCTCTCCTTGCAGTCTCCTTGGCCTCACCCACCCCCACCAGGCTGCCCTTGACTCCTCCAGGGATGAAGCAGGAGGAGGGAGAGAAGGTCAGGGCAGACTAAGCCGTACTGGACTTGCTGTGATTGGAATGGATTCTCTCCGGGCTTGACTGACGTTCAATGCTAACTCAAGGACCCTTCTTGGGCACATAGCTTTTGAAGTGGCTCCAGGTCAGCTCTCTCCCTGGGTCCACTTGACCCATGAGGAGCCCGGCCTCCACTGCACTCTCTCTGTGGATGGAAATGTAGTTAGTCCTCAGTACACTCTGGCCTCTCTTTCTCCATCACCCCGTCAGCCAAGCCTTGACCTCTTGCTTTGATTTCTCAGATGAGTGTCAGACACCAATCACTGTTTCCCCCTATTTCCAAGGGACGCATATCAAACTCTCCAAGAGGTCCTCTGAAAGCCCCCTTCCCCACTTGGCTTAAGGGGTGGGGGGTGTCCCTTCCTTCCCCATGGGCTGGTGGCAGACGCACAGTGCACTGACAGCTCTCTCCAGGACATCACCCCGGCTCACCCTGCGACCTTTTAGATTGGACCCTTCATACCTTGACATGGATGATGAGCTAAAGTCCTCAAAACTGGTTTTGGCCACTCCTTCCCGCTGGCAAGTCCTACGTGGGTGGTCAAGCATGTCATCTGCCTCCTTTGTAGACTGAGAGCTCCTGAGGGCAAGGGTTATCTATTCACAACTATATCCTCAGCTCCCCAAACTGCATTTGGCATTTAATTGGTGTAGTAGGTAGAATAATGGCCCCCCTCAAAATGTTCATGTCCTAATATTCGGAACCTGTGAACAGGTTAGGTTACGTGGCAGAGAAATTGAAGTTGCAGGTGGAATTAAGGTTGCTAATCAGCTGACCTTGAGAAGGGGAGATGATCCTGGATTTTCCACGTGGGCCCAATGTCATCACAAGGGTCCTTACAAGAGGAAGAGGGAGGCAAAAGTTCAGAGGCAGGGAGAGATTTGAAGATGCAACACTGCCGGCTTTGAAGATGGAAAGACACTGCAGGCGGAGGAATGAGGGCAGCTTCTAGAAGCTGGAAAAGGCAAGAAAAGGGGCTCTCCCCTTGAGCCTCCAGAAAGAAACGCAGCCCTGCTGAGACCTTGATTTTAGCCCAGTGGGACCCACTTAGGACTCCTGACCTCTTCAGAACTTCTGTAGGATAATATATGTGGTTGTTTTACGCCACTGAGTTTGGGGTAATCTGTTACAGCAGCCACGGGAAACTAATACAATCGGTGCTCGACAAATATTAGTTGCATCATGAAATTACATCAAATCAGAAGGTTGCTTGATGAATGTGGAAAAAAGGACAAAACTCTGGAGGGCTGTTTCTTCCAGCCCACGGTGAGTCTGTGCAACCATCCCTGATGCGCTCTGTGCCCACCTCTGCAGCGACAGGGTCTTCAGGTCTCTGTGCTCGGAGACGCTCCCCCATAGACTGTGCTGGAATAACAGCTCCACTTCCTGGTTTATGAACTTCTCCCTTTCCAGTCTGCTCACAGACCACTCTTTTCTGCAGCTTTGTTGTTGCTGTTTTTCAAAATTATTAATTAATATATACATCTACTAAATGCTTTTCCTGCAATTCAGATGGTACTGTATCATGAAAACATAACTCCTCCCCACTCCCAAACTCTCATTTCTATCTTCAGAGATAAACTACTGCTATTTCTGTGGATCCTTTCAGAATTTTTCTACACATTTACCAGCACGCATTTGCATATTTATTTGTGTACACACACGCATAGTATTTTAACACAAAATGAATCATGTTGTGGATATTGCTGTCCAACTCCTTTGTTGGTGTAATAATATATCTTGGTTGTCTTCTGCTAGTACCTACAAATACGCTTCCTTCTTTGGAATGGCTGCATAGTAGTCTGTTGCTTACCATAATTTAGATAACCACCGCCACAGTGGCAGTTAGAGGCTTGGCGTACAATAGAACAGATTCCTTAATATTTAATTACTTTCTCCCAAGACCACACACTCAGAGGCATTTTATGACTTTCATAGGCCCTGAGCACTCATTTTTGGAGTTTCTATCCCACATCATATCAAAAGTATTTAAGTATACCCACATTCCGCATCAAATATAAATTCTTGTTGTAAAAATTAAAAGGATTTTTATGATTTAGCTTTTGAAACAATTTGGCTCGGAGTAACTTATTTCACTTACTGTTGACTACAATTTCTCAGCAATCATCATGAGTACTTGGGAATTCTCGCAAAGCGAGGCAATTCAACCTGTAAATAGTTTGTAAGTGTCATAACGTTTCATGAATATTAAATCTAACAGTTAATGAATGTGACCTCATGCTGCACTTCACAGACATTTACATAAATGCTTATTGGTTTGATTTTGCTGCTTTCTTTTTGTACTTTAAGGCCAATAGCTGTCTTTCTCAGATCTCATGTTTTTCTTAGGGTTTTGAGAAGCTTGCAATTCTTAGAGACGGTGACTAAAGCATGCGAGGAGTAGAATAGTTTGTACCCAGTACCCCCAGGTCCATGCCTGGGCTCACTCTTTTTTTTCTTTTTTTTTTGAGGAAGATCAGCCCTGAGCTGACATCTGCCACCAATCCTCCTCTTTTTGCTGAGGAAGACTGGCCCTGAGCTAACATCCGTGCCCATCTTCCTCTCCTTTATATGTGGGATGCCTACCACAGCATGGCTTGCCAAGCGGTGCCATGTCTGCACCGGGATCCGAACCGGCGAACCCTGGGCTGCTGAAGCATAACATGAGAATTTAACCGCTGCGCCACCCGGTTGGCCCCTGGGCTCACTCTTGAGGTGAGTGGGTAGGAGAGTTGGGGTGAACTTGGGCAGCAAACTCACCAGGGTCCTCAAGATGGGTGTTCCCCAAGGTGGCGTGAAGCAGCAGAGCAGGATATGGAATTGGAATGGTCCATAAAGAGGGACCAGAGTCACAGCTAAGGAGACAAGGGACATAGCCCCAGAGCTGCCCTTTCTGGAAGGAACAAGACTGGTCAGGAATTGGGTGCCCCCAAATTCCTCATCTCTATATTCCAAGACTGTTTCTCTGAGGCTTGACTTTGTTCTTCGTCATGGGGAGGGTCTCCCTTATCTCCCTCCCAACCTTCAGGATCTGGGAATTTCTAATTCTCCCTTTTGCTCCTCCCGCTGTAAATCCAGGGCGGGTGATGGATGCTTAAGCAGAGCTGATGAATGGGCAAACCAGGGGTCTCCATTAGGAGGTAAATTTCCCCGTCTGCATTGCTACATGTGAAAACGTCATGCCGATCAGAGCAGTAAGTGCCCAGGAGGGAAAGGCGACATAATGACAGAGACAATTTGGCATCTCATTTGATTTCCCCACACACACAAAAAATTAACGTTTTTGAAAAGATTGAGTTTCTCCCTGGAAATTCCTCTCCAATGTAAGCACTTGCTCGATGATGGGCTATTATAAATGCTTATGATCGTAAGCATGAGATTTCTATAGCATCAGATGCTGTTATTACTTTGAATGAAATCACCTCGAGGAAATTTCGGGTCCCACAAGCAGCTCTTAGCTTTAAGAAGTCCCCATGGATCGGAACATAATTTCCATAGCTTAGTAACACAGGCTGCCGAGAGGCAAGGGGCAGAGGCATGGGGAGGGGAAGGAGGCTGCGGGCATGGGATGCTATGTGACCAAGAAAAAACGTCAATAGGACTAGATAAAGGCTCATAACCTTTGTCTCTTGGGGAGTCCCACCTGGGACAGGGAGGACCTCACAATTTCAGACACACACAGTATCTCCTTAGTTCAGTCTTAGCAGATGCTGGGACTCGCTGGAAGTCTCCTGCCAAGGTCCGGGGATGCTCTAGACATTATTTTTCTTGGCAACCATTGTTGTCTACCATCTTCCTTCGGTCCGCTCTAGGTCACTGTGGAAATGGCTTCCACCACTAACCATAGCAAATGTGTCAGCACTTGTAGCAATGCTGACGACATTGATATTGCAACAGCTACCAGGGTAGCTGCCGATTCTAGCTCAAGGTTAATGCTGCCCAGGATCAAGAGTATCCACACTAGTGTTGTCTCCTTGCGGAAGGGAATGCCTGTGGTACCTCAGTAACTAGTATATTCTTTTTTCTTAGTAAAGAAACTCCGACTTTTAGCTAGACCTATTGCCATCCAATGGGAAGACCACATCTCCCAGCCTCCTTGCAGCTGCTCATAACTGTGAAAGTAAGTTCTGACCAACAAGATTTAAGAAGAAATGCTATGGGAGTCTTGAGACATCTTAAAATGATGAATGCATGAAGGCACACCCCCCCATTCCCCTTCTCATTCCTCCTTATTTTACCCAGAATGCAGTATATGTGATGGTTGAAGCTCCAATAGCCATCTTAGATCATGAAATGGCCTTGAGAATAGAAGCCACATGCTAAGGATGACAGAGTCTCGCTCCATAGTGACACCATGGAACCACCACACCAGCTTGTTTAAGCCGCTTTCATTTTGATCTTTATGTTTTTGTTTTTAATAAAAGCCAAGCTAACTGCCTTCATATTTATTAAATAAGTTCTTGGCAAACACAAATAGATATCATCTGCTAAAATTTGTAACTTCATCTTCATTGAGTTCTTTTTTTATTGAGTTATAATTGACGTATAACATTGTATTGGTTTTAGGTGTACAACACAATGATTTGATGTATGTATATATTGCAAAATGATTACCACAAAAAGTTTAGTTAACATCCATCACCATACGTAGATACAATTTTTTTTCTTGTGATGAGAACTTTTAAGATCTCTCTTGGCAACTTTCAAATACACAATACAGTATGTTAACTACAGTCACCACGCTCTGCATCCCAGGACTCATTATCTTATAACTGGAACTTTGTACTTTTTCACCACCTTCACTCATTCTGCCCCGACCCCTCACCCCCAACCTCTGGCAAACACTAATCTGTTCTATCTATGAGCTTATTTTTTGGTTGTTTTTTTTTTTTTGATTCCACATATAAGTGAGATAACACAGTATTTGTCTTTCTCTGTCTGACTTGTTTCACCGAATCTTTGTGTTATATGCAGTCAAACCTTATGCTACTAATACACACTAGTTGCTGTAGAAAGTCCTGGTTCCAAAGCTTCTGGAAACCATGGGGCAGCACCTCTCTGAGGTTTTACTTACTCTCCGTGGAAGTCCTTTGACCCTGTACCCAGACGGGAGTTCATGGAAGCTGAGTGACAGTCGGCATTAACAAGCCACTCTGCTAGGCTCTCCGTCTTCTGATAGCCCGCCCCTTACCATGCACCACATCATGCATCTCCACCCAGGCTTTCTGGGGGTGACTCACTTCCCTGTAGCTTCTCTGCCTCCCATCAAAATAGACCCCTGGCGGACTAGCCCTGGGCTATGCCTCAATTCCCTGGTGAATGCCATTCATGATAAAGCCATGACCTCTACTGTACTCTTTCCCTTGCAAAATACTTGTGATCCCTGCCTCTTTCCTGACCTTCCTTCGAGCAGCCTCTTTGAAAAGCCTGAGAGAGGCTTAGGCTTCTCATAAGCATGCTGGTCTTCTCCAGCTGGAATCTCATGGCTCAGCCACCAGCACAACCACGCGTGTGGTACTTTCTCCTGTGGTGACCAGGCAGGTTTGCCCTTGGGTCCGTGAGTGCTCTGTGGTAGTAACTGTGATAGTTAGATATTTGTTCCACAGGTAATTTCTCCTTCACAGCCCCACCTTCATGACAGGAGTATAGCCCCCACCCCATTGATGTTAGCTCTGGCCATGTGACTTGCTTTGACCAATAGAATGAGGGTAGAAGTGACAAGATGCGAGGTCCAAGTCTTAAGACCAGATGCCTTAGGAGGCATCCCACACTTCTGTCTCCCCTCTGGAAACATCCAACTTACACTGTGAGAAGAACATTCTGGGTTCCAGAGTGAGACCCATGGAGCAGGGCTCTCCAGCTAACCTGTAGTCTGAAGCAGGGGCACCTCGGCTGATCTAGAGACCTGCGGACTTGAAAATAAATGACTGGGGCCAGCCCCAGGGCCAAGTGGTTAAGCTTCCATCCTCCACTTCGGCGGCCCAGGGTTTCACCAGTTTGGATCCCGGGCGCAGACATGGCACTGCTCATCAAGCCATGCTGAGGCGTCCCACATGCCACAACCAGAGGCACTCACAACCAGAATACACAACTATGTACCAGGGGGCTTTGGGGAGAAGAAGAAGGAAAAAAAAAGAAGATTGGCAACAGATGTTAGTTCAGGTGCCAATCTTTAAAAAAAAAAAAAAAGAAAAGAAAAAACAAAACCTGTTCCTGCCCAAGATATCTAGGCTAATGTTCTGGCAAAAAAAAAAAAAAAAAAAGAAAGAAAGAAAGAAAAGAAATAACTACTATTTTAAGTTACAGTAGTAACTTAACTTTTGAGGTGTTTTTTTAATGTAGCATAATATCAGTGAAATCCTAGCCAATACACCAGAAGCCCCTCTTGGGTCTTACAGCATCTCTCCAGTCCTCAGGTGGAAAGACATCCTTCAGACTCCACTGGGTGTGAATTCAGACCTGTGAATCCGGACAGACTGGGCCCCCGCTTCTCCTCTGACTCTTGATTTCTCTCTTTCCTGAAAGATGAAAGGGGTGGGCCCCAACACCTCCTCCATCTGATCTGTTGCTGGCTCCTTCCAAGACCCACCGCCCCCGTGTTCTCTCACCAGCAGTAGATTCTTTTCCAACCACCTTCCAAAACGTAGCCAGAGCTGCCATCCCAGCTGTTCTTAAGGACATCTTAACTGATCATGTCAGCCCCGTGCATATAACACTTCAGTAACTCTCTATTTAGTGAAGCTTGCCTTTTCTTAGCTAACAGGACAAGGTCCTTCATGATCTGGCTCCTGCTGGGTCTACTTGTTCTTCCTGTCTGCCACTTGCCCACCCCTCCAACTCTAGACAGCCCCTCATAGTTCCCGAAGGTGTCCTGCTGCCCCACGCCAATGCAGATGCTTCCACATGCTTCCACAGCTCGCATGCCCTTCCCCTGTTCCCTGGGGTGTGACTGTCTCAAGGTGACAGTGGTATGATTGATAGAAAGATGCCAACAGCCACAGGGAAAGGAAATGAGTTCCTTTAATATAAAGTACAGGACACAGCTAAGTACACAGAGCAGAGATCTAGTGGCTGGCCGGGTCCAAAGGGGCGTTTGTCAGGATCTAGTTTAACTGCTGCCACAGACAGACCCAAATTCCTAATGCCTCCTCCAAAACCCAGCTCAAGCCTTTCCTCCTCAAGCCTTCCATGGTCTTTTTGTTGCCTGCTACCCAAGGTCTGGGCTCCCGAGGGACCGACCCTACAGTGCCACTGATCCATCTAGGTCTAAGTGCCAGTTTGGGAGCTTGGAGAGGGCAGGTGACCTGTCATGTGCTTTTTTATTCCCTGGACAATGCATGGCACATTGCAGGTGCTCAGTGCCTACTTGATGAGCAACTGGGCTGCTTTCGTTTGGGGTGGGAAAGGCAGCACAGCTGGTTGGTATGTGCCACCTGGATGGCAGGAGCTTGCCATGGGCTGGGAAGGGTGCCCTGGCTCTGGACTTGTCTCCAAAATGCAGCCAAAGCAGTCTTCCACAGCACAGAGCTGGCCACATCACTGCCCTTCTTAAAGCCTTCCAAGAGCCCCCATGGCTCTAAGGTTAAAATCTGAACTCTTCCCGGTGGCTGCCAAAGGAAGTTGCCACATTTAGCAAACAAGATAGCAAACCCAGTTAAACTTGCATTTCAGATAAACAACAAATAACTTTTTTGGTATAAGCATGTCCCATGCAATATTTGGGACCTACTTATAGTAAAAACAAACTTGTTTATCTGAAATTCAAACTGAGCATCTTGAATTTTATCTGGCAGCTCCATCAGCGAGGGCCTCTACCTCCAGCCGTGCCTTCCTCCGCAGCCTCTCTGCTCTCACTAGCCTCTGCCCCAGCCCTTTCAAACCCCTTCAGTCCCTCCCTTTCTTCTTCTGTATCTGTTACTGTGAAGATTAAATGAATGAACACACACAAAGTGCTTCGAACAGTCCCTGTCCTAAAGGACTGCCCTGGCCCATGGAAAGAGAGATTGAAGTTTCGCTGTTATCACCCACCTTGTTGGGCACACCCACTGCACCCTCCCTGCCCAACTTTGCCAGCCTAACTCTTACCCAGCCTAGAGCAAGCTGGTGATCTCAGATCATCCGTGTCTTCTTTGAGAAGCCTTCTCCAACCACACCTCGGACGAGATTGGGGGTCCTTTGTCTTTGCCCTCAAGCCCCCTGTACTTACCCTATTACAGCTCATATCACCCTTGTTAGGATTTCTTAGTGGTCTATTTCTCTACCAGACTGTAACTTCCAGAGAGAAAGGGATTGAGTCTGTCTTGTTCATGTCTCCGCCCTCAGTGCCCAACACAGGCCTGGGGTAGGAGGCGGACTCGGGACACCTCGAATGGATGAATGGACCCTCTGCGGTCCCTATATTGCTCAAGAGCTGGTTTCCTAGAAACCTTGATCTCTTTGTGGTCAAGGTCAAGAGAGGTTCTAATGCTTCCAAGTTGGGGTGCCCATTCCTTTTGGGGTGCTCACTCCCAATGCTGGTGGAAAGGAGGCAGAATAGGACAGTTTCCATTTCAGTTCTGCATTAGCACTTACAAACCATGTTTGGCATCAGGCAAGTTACTTCTCTGCCCTGAATCCAGTGTCCTCACCTAAGATGTGGGGCCAGTAAATCCATCTGGACAGGACTGAGGTGAGAATTAACTCTGGCGATGTGTATGAGAGGGCCTGGCGCATAGCAGATATTCAGCAAATGCTAATTTTGTTCCTTTGTCTCCTAGCAGGCTAACCAGAGCCACGCTCCTTCAGAGAACATAAAAAGTTTGGAAGCATGTGACCGATAACTGGTTAGTTGGCATAAAGCAATGTATTTCCGTTTCAGATCAGAACCAGGAAACTCCATACTTTAAAGATGAGAGGGGAAAAAATATGGAAGTGAGAGAGAGGCCACATCCGGAGACCTGAGAGAGAGAAAAAAGGGGCTGGCAGCAGCGGATCAATCATCAAGGTGAAAACTTAAAAGACGATTGATTTTCCTCCTTGATGTCCACGTTTCAAGGGCCTTGTTGGATGCCTCCTGGGAAATCAACTTTGAGGCTCGTCTGCTGCAGAAAGTCATTTCCTCTGAGCTGTTTCAGTCGCTCCTCAGGCTCTGGGCAGGGAGCAAACACCAGTGTCCTCCGAGATCAGCAGCTTGACCTTGGGGCCATCCTTTGCTCTTTCCTCGTAGCCCAGATGGTGTCCAGAGGGCTAAACTTGGAGTAGATACACCTGGGTTCAACACAGTGGCCCTGGCTGTATGGCCTTGGGCGAGCTGATTCACCTGTCTGACCGACATTTGCCAGGTAACCTCCAGGGGCCACCAGTGCAGGGTCTTGAAGATCAGAAGTAAGTGGACAGGATGGAGATGAGCCAGATGACAGGAATATGCGTCTTTGGGACACTCAGAGTCAGAACAGGAGAGCCAATGTTTCCCAGAGTAGAGTTGAAGGAGCAAGCAGTGTTAGAGGGGTGGAAGTGGGCACAGAGGAAGAAAGGAGTGGAACAAGATGAAGAGGTCCACGCTTGCTGGGAGCTGGGGAAGGCACGTGGTAGAGGGTCTGGAAGGCCCAAGACCCAAGTTTATCTGTCCCAAATCTGGTTTAAAAGCCCAGGGTCAAGGTTGACCACCGTGACTCAAACCCTGAGAGGATGGTGTGAGGATGCCGTGGGATAATGGATGGAAAGCCCTGTCACATAGCGCTTGATAAATGGGCTGAGTAAGAGGAAGAATAGGAATCACGCAAACGACAAAAGAACTAAGCTGAAATTTCCCTCCCCTGCCTCAGCTGCCTGGGCCCTCAGCTGGACTTCTGGCCGCCCACGGGCTCCCATGCCGTGTGGCCAGAGCTGACCTGCCCCAGGCAGCGGCTCAAGCTAAAGCCTCCCTTTTCAGCAGTGTTGGGCTCTTTCTCTGATTTCCTAGGGCAGTTAGGACGCACAGACCACAACTGGCCCAACGCCTACTTTTTGCAAATAAAGTTTTATTGGAACACAGCCACGCCCATTCATTAACATACTGTCTGTGGCTGCTTTCACATACGACGGTAGAGTTGGGTCACTGCAACAAAGACCATATGGCCTGCAAAGCTGAAAGTATTTACTACCTGGCCCTTTACGGAAAATGTTTGGCAGTCCCTGGATTAGATGCACAAACATATGTGAGTCAGGCCCGACTCAAGATTTCCTGTACTGCTCATGTAACACTGTCTTTTCCCAGAAGCCTTTGGGCGACTGCAGCCAGGCCTTTGTTGTTCAAATCAGAGGAATAAGGAAAGAAGGAGAATTTCAGGACTAGGAAGAAGGAATTCTAGAGGAGGAAGAAGGACCTAACTGGTCTGACGAAGATTTTCTACCCTGCTCCCAAAGTGAGGGGCATCTGAGAAAAGAGGCAGATGGAACCATAAAGGTTAAGAGCAGGCCGACCCAAGTTCAGTTCAGTTCTGCTTCCTCCTTACTGTGTGAACTGAGGCAAGTTACTTAACCTCTCTGAGCCTCAATTTCATTTCCTATAAAATAAGAATAATAGAGAGTGAGAATGAGAGTGAGAATAATAATTCTCACACGGCAAAATTTAGAGCAATCATGCCTGTGAAATATTTAGTATGGAGCCTGGTCCACGGAAAGCATTTCTAAAATGCCATTATTATCATTATTAGCAAGACTTGGGATGGAGAAAGGGGCCTATGCTCCTTTCACACCCAAGTTGCCAGGAGAGAACAATCTTTTTTTAGAAATCACTCCTGGCCACCATTTTATTTATTTATTGGTTTTTGCTTTTTTTTTTTTTTTCTGAGAAAGATTCATTCTGAACTCATATCTGTTGCCAATCTTCCTCTTTCTTTTTTTCTTTTCTCCCCAAAGCCCCAGTTTGTAGTTGTATATCCTAGTTGTAAGTCCTAGCTCTTCCATGTGAGCCTCCGCCACAGCATGGCTGCTGACAGACGAGTGGTGTGGTTCTGTACCCGGGAATCCAACCCTGGGCCAGTGGAGAAGCAGAGAGCACTGAACTTTAACCAGTAGGCCATCAGGACTGGCTCAGAAGGAAGCAATCTTCAAGTGTTAGAAATATGAGAAAAATTGCCCTGAGTACAGGAAGGCTGCCACAGAAATTACAAAGCAGAAGTCATGGTTCTATATTTTCTGCAACAGTGAAATATTAATTGCTGTCCATCACACTCCAAATAAAAGCTACATCTATGTCCACTTCATTGGTGCCGCTTCCACCACCCCCCTTTTTTAAATTGGCCTATGAAGATTATTCAACTAAGTTCTCAAGTTTGGGACATCCTGACGAGCGCCAAGCAAGCTGCTTCGGCTTCTCCTCCAGCCCCAACTCCAGCTGCAGCTGGAAGGCAAAGCTGTGTCCTGCCCTGTCTGGACCAGAGTCTTGTTGCTGTTGAGAGCTCTTCCCAGGCCTGCTTCCTCTCCCCACAAACAGGTCTCGGCTTTTGGCGTAGAGGCGGGTTCCAAGGCCTCCACATGTGGGTGAAGGATGCTGGGCCTCTGGGGGGACTAGTCTGAGGTCAGCCTCTCTCTTATCACCTCACAGCGGTGTGCTGGTTAACTAGCTCTCTGGGGAAAAAAAGAACTTTGATTGGCAGCATTTGCTGATTTCTGTGGTGTAAATACTCTCATCGTGGCCAATTTCAAGCAGCAATGGCTTGCAAAATTCCTAAGCCAGTATGAGCCAGTTCCAGCACACCAGTGCCCCCACCCTACATGCCACATCTAGGCCTGTTTTCAGCTCGTGTTTGAGGGCGTCTCTTAGCTCTACCTCTGGGGAGCTCTGCCTGGCTCTGGGGTGCCCATGAGTTCTCTCAATGGGTCTGGGCTGTTGGAGAGAATGAGTTCTCTCAGGCTTTGCCCCTTATCCCACCTCTGCCCCTGAGTCTGGATGGGTCCATACTGTTCCTTACACCGGAACTGTGTGCCTCCTCTGTGACCCACCAGCTCACAAAGCCCTTCCCTTCCTCAGAGGCTCAACTGCTCCTTCCCTCTGTGACCCCGCCCGACCGTGACCTTCATTCAACCTTTACCATTTACTGCTGGACTTGGCTGCAGCCTTCTCTCCTGTCTCCCCATCCCCAACATTCTCTCCCCCATCCACTGTCCACATAGGCTCCTGAGAAATCATTCTAAAGCATCAATAGAATTTTATCACCGTCCTGCTTAAAAAAACAAAGAACAAAAAAATTTTTTTTCCTATCACCTACAAGGTAAAGCAAGGAATACCTTTCCTTGTTACTTTTGGATTTTTGTTTTGCTTGGTTTGGGGATCTTTTTTGGATTTCAGGTACAAAGGGTCAAGATACCACACTCCTTGCTCTGTGGGACACTGATGTCCTAACCCATACAAGCTCCCTCTGGTTTCATGTATTTCTGTGTATTCTCCTTTCTCAGCATTCCTCGCCTTATTATAGGCAACCGCACAAATGTAAATCATGTATATTCTTGAATTCGCGTGTATCCTTAGAAAATAAGGACTGTTTTAATCTACATAAGTGATGCTGTGCTAAAGAT
This sequence comes from Equus asinus, assembly GCF_041296235.1. NCBI lineage: Eukaryota > Metazoa > Chordata > Mammalia > Perissodactyla > Equidae > Equus > Equus asinus. Next base: position 87,923,430 of record NC_091794.1, read on the forward strand.
CTGTCATAATTCTTGTCTTTTCACCCAGCCCTCTGTTAACTCTTGTCCAGTCTGTTGGGTGTGTGTCTAGTGTCGTTGTTTCCACTGTTCTGTGCGGACACCCAGATCACCTCGGACTCCCTCATAAACGGCACTGCCAGGCAGATTCCTGTGCATATCCCTGTGGAGTGGGATGAGAATTTCTCTGAAAAATTGTGGGGTCATGCTTCTTTCGTTGACGAAGTCCTACCACGTTGCTCTCCAGTATGGCAGCGAAGACCATACCCCCTCAGCCCAAACCCCATTGCCACGTGACCCCCCCATCGCTTCTCCAGCCCCATTTCCTGCCACCCCCATCCTAAGTTCTTGTCACAGGATGTAACTTACTAATTCACCAAAAGTGAGTGTTTTTGTGGACGGTCTAGCCAAACCCCCTTGTTTTACAGATTGGGACACTAGGATCCAGAGAGGGGACATTAATGACTCAAATTCACTTGACATAGAATGGCTTCCCTAGGAGAGCCTGGGTCTTTTAACAATTCAAGCCTCTTTTCACTTTACTCCAAGGTCAAATTTTTCTCCCATTTTGCGGAAGTGGCAAAGGGAGTTCCAGAATTATAGTCACAAACTTTGGGTTCCATGGAAAATTAGAAGAGAGGAAAATCAAGGCTCTTTTGTCCCTGAAATGATCATCCTCCCTGTCGTAGAGGCGACCCACAGAATAAGCAGGAGCTGGCCTCTCGCATCAAAGGAGCCTGGGCTTCTGCTGGGCTCACTCCAAATCTGCCACCAGCAATCGCCAAGGCTCAGATGGCCCGCCCACAGAGCTCACCTGGCACCTGGCACCAGCCTCTGAGGCCTAGTTGATCCAATGGCCTTTCATCAGCTTGATCTTCCTGAAGCTTCAGCTAGACATAGTGCCTTTAGAGCAAAGTTTGTTTTCGTGTAATTGTCAATTATTCCAATGGATCAAAGTTGGTTTGAGAAACCCAAGGCTAAATTTAAAAGTCAGTTTAAGCTTATGAAATTGTTTGGAGACAATAATAATGTAAACAAGTGGGCTCTTTAATACATTTTAAATGAATTCATTTCATTTTTCATGGGGTTTTCATCTCCTTTCCCCCCTTCACCCTCAGGGCATCATTCTTATATGGAGAAAAGATTTGGGAGGGAGATTGTGGAGGGGAGAACAAACTGATGTGGTGGCTGGCTTCCTGGGGTGCCTCTTCAGTCAGACCAGCTTACCCGGCACCCCTGGAGAGTGGTTCTCACGCTGAACAAGGAAGGAACTCCCTATCTGGACTTAGGGCCACTGGGTGCCCACAGTCCACACGCTCAGACTGTATTGCTTTTCAGCTTCTGCAGTGAGACCTAGAAAATGGTCTCCTTTGGTGCCTGTTTTTTATGCAAGAACAGCCACATCCTGCCTCCACACCTCCACCTCCCCTTGGCTCCCCAAATCCACCCGCAAGTTACAGGCAATTTAACAGGCAGATCTAATCTCGCCAAGATTTCAAAGCCATCCAGTCGATGCATCCTAACTCTGCTTTTCTCTGCCTGTCCTTGGCCTTCTCTTCCTCCTCCCAAGCAGTACATAGCACAGACCTGTCAGAGGGATCAGAGCCTCTCCCCTATTCAGCTTTGACGCTTTCCATTGGAATTCACGATGGAGGCATGCAAAGTCTTTGGTGTTGCTGATAAAATGTAGAGCGTATTGGCTGAGAGCATGAGCTCTGGAAGCAGGAAGCCTGGATTTTATGCTAGCTGTGTGAACTTAAGCAAGTGACTTAAGCTTTCTGTGCCTAGGTTTCCCAGTCAGCAAAATGGGAGTACAAATATGTACCTACCTATTAGCAGGACCTGCCTCTCAAGCTCACTTGTGAGATTTAAATGTGTTAATACCCTTGGTGATATGCTAAGAACAAGGGCTGACATACGGTAAGTGCAGTATAAGCGTTTGATAAAAGGATGATTGATGATGGTGCTGATGCTGATGACGATGATGGTGAGCAACTTCAGTAGGGCAGGAAAAATGGGAATTGGTTGAATTGATTATTTCTGGATCTTTCCCTCATTTTCCTTGGAGTTCAGAGCTTCTACATATATGCAAAGGAGGCTCTGGGAAACCAGCGTTAATTTGCTTGGAATGAAATCGTTCCCCAACCGAGGTCAGTTATAGGAAGAAGTCCTGGACATCTAGGAGGGGAGAACTCACAGCAGACGTCTGATACAAGACTGTTGCCAAGATGGCTAGAGTTTTATCTTCTTAGGAAAGAGCACCAGCACCCTGCCACATGAGTCGTTCTAGTTTCTTGCTACTTAAAGTGTGTCCAAGGACAAACAGCATGAGTTTCCCCTGGAAATTTAACAGATATGCAGAATCTCAGGTCTGTCCAAGATCTACTCAATCAAGATCTGCATTTTAATAAGATCCCCAGGGGGTTTCTATGTGTATTAAAGTTTGAAAAGCACTCTTTTAGTCCCAGTGCAGGAGAGTGGATTCGGTGGCCCTCCTATGGGGTCCCACTGGACTTCAAGTGCCAAGTAGGCAGGACTGTTTTTGCTTTGTTCCCTGCATCCTTAGCATTGGCATCATTCCTATCACATAGAGAGGACTCGTAAGTATTTGGCAGAGCGATGTACAAATGAGTAACTGAGTAGGTGAGTGAGTGAATGGATGACTGCTGGGCCAGGAAGCTCCGTTGACTTGTTTGGGGTGCTCAGTGAGTAGTGCCGGGATGTCCCAGCAGGAGGCAAATAGGTGAACCAGACAGAGGCCTCTGCAGTGCTTCATTTACCGCCAAGAGCGAGCGAGACTGGCTTGAGGGACTGGAGACTTTCCATTTCGTGCAGAGGGGCAGAGCTGGGGATGCACCGCCTGACCTCGTGTCTGCCACATGTCCCTGCTCTCATCCTCGAGTGTCCCTGACGAAGAAGGAAGGCAGGTCAGCCTGACATGACTTGTTCTAAATGTGCTTGTGCAGCCCGACAGGGTGAGCCTTGAGTCCTCACCTGGGCACTCAGTGTCCAGCCCTTCAGACACTGGATATGCTTTCCTGGTGCAGACAATGGCTTAGAGAACTCGCTTCTCCCAGGCTTTGAAAATTTGAATGACATTTGCCTGTTTCCAGACTTGCAGCTGTTGCCAGACTTGCATGATTCTTCAAAGATCAACAAATCATGGCTGGGCAATCGCCTTTGCAAGTGTTTTTAAAATAACCTAACACATCATTTGTCTTGGCCAAGAGGCAAGGGACACACATAGTAGCTCAGTGTTTGATTGTAGTGACCTCTTCCTCCTCTTTTGGATGTCTTTTATCCCTACCAATATTTGCTCCAACCTTTACAGTCTAAAGATTATGCTAAGATCTGTCCAAAGGATGGGGGACCATGTGTGATAAGCCCAAGGCTTTTGAAGATCTGTGGGCATCTCAGAGAGAGCCCTGCTGTTTGGGGCTCTCTTTATCTTGTTCCTTGCCAGCTTCTTCACCTCTGATTACTCAACTATAGGAGATCCTTGAAGAATGGAGGCAGAGGGGACTGTACTCAGGGTTTGATGCCAAACAGGCCAGGGTTTGGATCCCAGCTAGTGAGAAGCAGACCAGTGGGGAGTGTTGCTCACTGGGCACAAAGGCATCCACACACCTGGGAAGTGTGAGGCTCATCTTCCCCTCTTATCTGTCCATCCTGCCCTACACCTCTCCCCTTCACTGCCCCGAAACAAAAGTTCTTGCTCCCCCTTTGCCACAGAAGCTGGTAACTGTGGCAGACACAGTGGTTGCCCACCCTAATATCCATTCTCACTCCTGCCTTCCTCCTTCCCAATGGAGCCCTTAGTTTTTGGATATCAACCTTCCAAACATGTGCCTTAGGAGAAGTGAACATAGCCTTGCTGGGTTATTCCCATTCCTGAGAATCAATTCTGGACAGTAAGATGTGAGGACATTCTACAGGGTCAGCTTCTGGGAGAGATTCCCTTGCTCTTGAAAGGAGACCCCAGGAACACAAGATATTGTCTTTTTCTCAGTGTCAACAGATCTAGATATGATGCCTGGGAAAGGCAGCAGCTGTAGGGAGAACCAGGCTTAAGACAAAGCCAAGATATTTTGGATGGCAGAGAGGAAATACAAAAGAAGCCCAGGTTCTTGATGACACCTATAGGCCACTGAATTAATCAACCCGGGAGCTGCCCTATCTCTGGACTGGTTGTAATATGAGATAATAAATCTTCTTATTGTCTGGAGCTGTTGAATTGAGTTTGCTGCAGCCACAAGTGAAAAAGCAAAATGTGTGATTAGATATAGACATCTCAGGAAGAACTGTAGTGCCTCCATCTCCTTAGTGGTGATTGATTGGAAGAGAAACTCAGCCCTCGGTGTCAAGCCTTATGCCTCCCGTAAGCACAAATGCGTGATTCATGGACACTCACGTACACACATGTGTCAACACCAGCCAAGAAATGGAAGCAATTATGTGAATATTCTTATGAGAAGAACCTAGTTATGCTTAAAGGCTAAAGTACAAGGGCTCAGTTTTGTTCAGATCAGGGAAATGCAACACCACCAGGTGGGATTGGGAGAGAACAAGCCAATTAAGTTGTGGCATTTATTAGTATCCTGTCCTTGAGCTTGGGGCTTAATTGGTGCAAGTTTGTCCAGGAGAGGACTTTGGAAACCATAATTCAGTTGCTAAAAGTAAAACTCATAATTTTGATGCTAAAAGGTCCTTCTCCTGTTCAGAGCGCATTATGTAATTTGAGAGATATACAATGTCTGATGTGTACAGTCCTTTTGAGGAAGATGAAGAAGATGGCGCAAGCCTGCTGAGTTGAGCCTTGCCTGTGCCAGCCTGCTGTGGCCCCAGGAGTCAGCCATCCATCATCTGCAGCCAAGCAGAAGCCAGGACCTTACAGCTGTCTCAGGTGAGAGAGATTTGCATACGGGAAGTTTATTGTGCAGGAAGAGGGGCCTGGGAGGTGGAGGTGCTCTCAAGAACCCCCAGCAGGGAATGAATGGGGAAACAAGATTGGGCAGAGGGAGAGGTTGAGCTGGAATGTGGTAGTTGTGGCTGAGATCTCAGCAGATCCCATAGGGAGCTCTGAAGCTAGGGTGGTCCTTCAGAACTGTCCTGAGTTAAGGCAAGGGGTCTGGGTCTTTGACTCTACTCGTAGACTGATTATGGGCTGTGGGCTGCACCTGGGGAAGGCATGTAACCTCAGGTGAGGCAGCACCCTTTGAGGGAACGAAAGTAACTCTCAGGGAGGGAATTGTGAGCTGTCAGCAGCCAACATTCTGCCCACTTGGGGTAAGTGCCTTAGTCTCACAGGTGGACTCTGGATGGCGCGTCAGAGCATCCGCTACATCTCTGATGCAGGTATTGCAAAGTGCTGAGCAGAAATGCTCTTTCACTCCCTCTCCATCCTCAACACTGCCTAGAACACGCATTGTAGGCACTTCCGCCTACCACCCCGTTCAGAGAAATCACTATTCCCTCTACATCTGTCAGATCTTGTTTAGATTGCATAGACCTCTTTCAAATAAGGGAAGAAAGGATGACATGGCGCTGGCAGGGTTTGTTCACTATTTGGACAAAAAATTAAAGTTAGAGCCTTACTGCACAGCATACAACAAAACAAAATTCATGTGGTTAAAGAGTTAAATATAAACAAATTGAAGCCATAAAAGAATTAGAGGAACATTCTAGAGGACTGTTGATATAAACTTGGGGTCGTTAGGTCTTTCCAAGCATCACTAAGCATTCAAGCATTTCTAAGCAAAAACAATAAAGGAAAAGATTGATGAACTTGATTACTTAGAAACAAAATCTCCGCTGGGTCAAAAAAAAAAAAAAGCCATAAGCAAAATTAAAAGGCAAATGACACACTGGGGAAAATATGATAAACATATATTATAGACAAAAGGTTGATATATATGAAGAGCTCTCAGAAGTCAAAAAGGAAAAGATAAGCATTTCCATAAAAACAGGCAGTTGACATAAGTGGGCAATTCACCAAAGAAAAATTACAAATAGACAATAAACATATGAGAGAGCATTCAGCCTCACTGGAAACAAAAGATATGCAAATTAAATCGAGTGCGGGGAATTGGGCATTCTTGTACCCTGCTGGAGGGAGCGCAAATTGGGGTAACCTTTTCAGAGGGCAACTTGGCAATATCTATCAAAAACCTAAAAATGTGCATACAGATCGTTAACTCAGTAGTTTTATTTCTAGGAATTTATCTAAAGGATCAAAGCAAATATATGTGCCACTACGTATGTATAAGAATATTCAATAAAGAATTATTTATGTTAATGAAACCTGGAAATAGTCTGCGTTTACAACCATAGGCAGCTGGTTAAACAAATTATGGAAGATCCACACCATGGGATAGTGTGGAACCATTAAAATTAAGTTAGAGTAGAATATTTACTGGCGTGTTTGTAGCATATTGCTGAGTGAAAAAAGCAGGCTACAAAACAATATAGACAACATCACAAACGTGTGTGTGTGTGTGCGTGTGTGTGTGTACCTAGAACCGTGTACTTAAAAAAAAAAAAGAAATGTGTGCTTACTTTTCACTTGGTGGTGGATTACTGGTTTTTAATTTCCTTTGTGTTTTTTTGTGTCTTGTCCAAATTTTCTAAATTAACCAAGAACTACTTTTGCATTCAGCAAACAGAATGTCACGAACAAAATAATTGGATTTGGTAGAATTAGCAAAAATAATGTAATTATTAGTATTATGGTTATCAGGAACAGACCCCTAACTCCAAGGTGAGTCAGACTTGGACCTGCCTCCCTTTTGAAGTTGGGAACTGACAGCCGGAAGCTCATCTGAGTTCCAAGGAAGTGCCCAGTGTGAAGCAATTAGTGATATAAGACCATCCGTGGCTTGAGGGAGGGGATGAGACTCAAGCATCTCTGTGACCAGAACAGGTCACTGATGAGGAGTTGAATGAAGGTGTGAATAGGTGGCACAGTTATTAACCCTGCCTTCCACCCCATGCCTCTTTTGCAAAGTCTACTGCAAATAAAAAGGAGTGCCCCACTCGGTGCTCCTGCAGGAGCCAGCAGATGCTCTCGGGATGCTCTTGTCACCAAGACAACCTGGTTCTGAGCAGTGGTGGCCCCATGGAGTCCACCTTCCGCCTCGGTTCTCTTCCCTCTGTCCGTCCCTCCCTCCCACTCTTGCCTAATTCTCTCCCCGGAGACTTTCTCTCAGCCCCACGGTAGAGACAGTTGGCTGCTCTACACAGAGATGCTTTGCGTCAACCGTGGCCCCCAGGCACAGCTGCATGAAACTCCTAACGGCCCCAAGTGCAGACGGTATTGATTCAGCTTTACTGCTGGAGCACGTGAAGAAACTGGAGGGAAACTCGGGCGGGTGGATGGGTGGATATTAGGTCAGTCTTATCCAAAAGCAGAGAGCAGAAAAGGCACTAGGGACTGGGAAGTGGGATAAGGCTGGAAGTGACTGAGGCTGTTGACTCAGAAGGACAGGGGTGTTCTCTGTTTGTTCTTGCCTCCCCCAGTTTCCATGTGTCAGCCCACCCCTTTCTTCAGGACTGAGTGACCCCCACCCCCGACCCCCATGCAGCCCTGGGAGCTCTCACAGCCCTTGTTTATATCCACGAAGAAGCTTCCACCATCTGTCGTGAGTGTCTGTTTACTTGTCTGCCTCCCCTTCTAGACAGTAAATCCTCTGAAGGCAGTGAATTTTTTTCAGTCAGTTCTCTTTCAGTTGCAAGTTAAAGGAAGCCCAGTCCAAACTGGTTTGAGTAAAAGGAAATTTATGGCTCTTATGACTGTTAAGATCCAGGGAGTAGGATTGGATTCAGGTGCAGTTTGATTCAGGGGCTCAAACAATTTCACCGGGGATGATCTGGTCTCTCTTTCCATCTCTGGGCTTTTCCTTCCAGGTTGGCTCTATTCTCAGACAGGCATTTCCCTTGTGGTAGCAAAAGGGTTGCAGCAGCTCCAGCAATCATACCCTCTCTGCTCCAAGCCCAGCCAAGGAAACATCCCAGAATCCCAAAGGAAAGACTTATAGCACCTGCAGTTTCTGATTGGGCCTCATGCTCATCTCTGATCCAATCACTGTGGCCTGGTGAAGGCAGAGCTCTCTGATTGGCTTAAACTTAGATTGGGATAGGGGTGGTTGCCTAGAGAGAAGCTGGGTATTTCACCAGAAGAAGGGTGAGGATGCTGATCTGAGCAAGGAACAGATGTCCATGGCAGACCATGTCTCCTTCGGTGCCAGGTCCCACCGCCTGGCATGTAGTCAGCATCAATACACACTCCTTCCATGACCCCATTCCAACAGGGAACACAGCGTGCACTTGTCGTAGAAGCCCTCCAGGACTTCTCCAGGCCCGGCTGGGGCTCTGTGTCCATGAGGCTCATCCCTCACCAACCCCTCCCATTTCCTGTGCCACCTTCCTGCCAGCTCTCAGCCTGTCATGCCTAGGCCATAGGCAGCTGTCAGCAGGCTAGCCCGCCCCTCCTCATTCCAGAGCACTGGGCTGGAAATGTTTGAAATTGATGCAAACTTAGAAAATTGTGATCTTGCTTTCTCCCACTTCCTCCCAGCCTGGTTTTTGCTCAGCCAGCCAGAACTGGTGGCGACTGACACTCCTGCCCGCATCTGTGCAATAATAATTATCACACTAGCAACAATAATAGTCACTGTTATTGCAACTCTGATTTCAAGGGTCTACCATGTACCAAGCCCATTATACATATGATTGCGTGTCTGTACAAGAACTTTGCAAGGTCATGTAACTAAGACCACCACAGGCTTTGCCCACCTCTGAGTACAAATAGGGTCACATTCCTAAAAACCACTCAGATTTCACAGATTTGTTGCCCCCGAATCCTGGGGCATAAGCCCTAGTGCTCTAAAAATATTTCCATGGGTTCCCATCTGATATGAGCTCATAGGTTCTCCCAAGATCCACGGCCTCCACTCTGCTGCTCACCAGCATCCGTGTCCCTGTGGCTGAGCCAACCGGCACTGTGTTCTCTGCCACGGTGAGCCTCCACGGTGCCATTCTGCATGGCGGCAAATTTGGAGATGATGCCCCTCTCCTCTCCTTCGCTCTGTGCCACGTGCTGTTAATGGGGCCCTAAGGCAGCTCTGTTTGTGCCCTGATATATTATGCCGCTACTGAAATGGCCCCGTCACACACACCCTTACCACTGGACACTGGCTGGAGACCACTGGGCACCGAGCTGGAGACGAGTACAGCGCTGTGTTCAAGAATCATGCTGCCCTGCCTTCCTCGTCCCTTTTCTCTCTCTCCTTTCGCCCCTCTCCACCCTGAGAACCCAAGCCAAGACTGTTTTACTGAGTCAAGTCCTTTATGTCTGATTCCTCTTTCTCAGGAGAGTTTCTTCTAACCAGCTGAGAGCAGGCACTCAATAGAGATACGCTGGATGGTTGGATGGTTGGATGGTTGGATGGATGGATGGATAAAATGCTGCATGAATTCTTATGCCAACTAGTTTCTGGTGAGTCCACTCCACTTACATCTGAATTTAATTTAGACTCAAGCTGGGATCCTTGTTCAAGTTGGAATGGTTCTCTTCTATTTTACAGATTGAAAACCAAGGCCCAGAGAAGTAAAGTCACTTGTCCAAAGTCACACAGCGAAGAAATGGCAGAGCTGGGATTCAAAGCCAAGCTTAATCGATGCTCAAGTTCTTTCTTCTTTACATTCTACTCCACTATCTTCACAGCAAGATGTTGGAATCTGTGGTTAATGAGGTGCCCAGTGATGTCCACAGCAGCTGGTTTGCTTGCCTGTCATGGGGGAGGAAGATGGCAGCCCCGCCTGGCCGAGGCTGATTTTCCCTGCTCATCAGCCACCCGCACAGCTGCACCTGAGAGGACGACTCTGTTCCGTGAGTCCTCCTGACCCCACAGGCTGCCGCACTGTCTCCCGGCTCTCTCTGGCTCAGAGGAAGGGCAGCCCTGAGCAGCATCTCCAGCTCTTCTGGAGAAGACAGGTCAGCCCGTTGGGGTCAGTTCCACTAGTAGGGAGGAGCTCTTTAGGGTCAGAGGCTCCTGGCCCACTAATGAAGGAGAGAGTCATGCCTGTGCATGGCCTGGAGATGGGTCCCGTAAGTCCCACGCCACTGCCTCCCTGTCCTGGGAGTGTGCTCCGCCCCCACTGACAGGCTTCTGATCCAGGCCCTGGTTTTTCCCTTCCACCTCCTAACTCCTGAGTCGGAGAAGCTTTGTGGGCTGGGGTCTTGCCTCCCATCCCCTAAGATGCCTCCATGCGCCTCTCCAGGCTGGCCTGATCCCTGTGCTTCCAGACACTGTTGGGTCCTGTGGGTCCATATTGCACGGTCTCAGCCTGAGATAACCAGGGCCACCTACGGCTGCATCCTTCCTGCTTCTGGGGCAAACCCTCTGGCTATCAACCTTGTTCCGGATCAGACAAAGTCCCCTGGGCTCCTTGAAATTTGGAGTTTGGATGGCTGGCCCCTTTCTCAAGCCTGAGTAGAGTCTCAGCCCTAAATTGCTGCCTGACAGAGCCCTCACCTGGACTGTCAAGTGGCCAGAGCTGAGAGCTGTGGGACTGCCTTCAAGTGGGAGAGTTTGGCTGGTGCTTTTACAGGGGAGCAGGTGCAGCCTCCATAAACCTACAGACTCGATTCTGTAGACTGGGGGCCCGATATCGCACAGTAGTAAACGCCAGGCTAGAGTGTGGACTCCACCCTGCGAGGTCACTAAACAAGAATTGGAAATCGGTTTCACAAGATTGCATGTGCATGCATTTTACTACAGGCATTTCCATCGCTTTTATTAATAATAGCAAACATTTACTCAGACTTACTGTGAGCCAGACAGTGTTCTAAGCGTGGATGCATTTACATATATTAACTGATTTAATCTTTATCACACCCCACAAGATAGGTACTATTGTTATCCTCATTTTATTCATGAAGGAACCGAAGCACAGAGAGGTTGAGTAACATGCCCAAGATCACACAGCCAGCAAGAAGTGGAACTGGTGTTTGAACCCAGATCTTTGTGAATTCCAAATCCATGCTTTTAACCATACATTTTATTATGAAAGTCTCAAAGACACGTGTGGCCCAACAAAGACGAAGAGCCTCTATACAAGGGGAAGAAGTTGAAAAAGTGGAAAAGAACCTCGATCGGGTGAAAGTGCAGGGTGAGGGAGTGTTAGGGAAACCAGCACCCGCTGTGGGCCAACGGCACTCTGCTGCCAGGGCATTGCGTAAGGTTTTCATTTTCTCCTCATGAGAAGTGGGGAGCAGGCCTCAGAATCCCATTTCACAGAGGAGTCAAGCGTGGCTCAGAGAGGCTCAGTAACCTGCCCTTGCACTGCCTACTTGTGCCTGATGGTCTGAGCTTCAAACCCAGGCCCGTTTGGGTCTAAAACCGGTGCTGTGTGCGGGATCAGACTTCCCATCAAGGACTTGCCCACCACGGACAGCGGCGATGGTGTGCGGCATCCCGCCCTCCTCTCTCGTGCCGTCCTGCCCTTCTTCTCCCCTCCACTCGCTCCACCCTCACCCCATCCACCGCACCTACCCCTCTTCTCTTGCTGGGGATTAAGTTCGGAAAACAAAAGTGAAATGAACACCGCTCTGCCAGCCCATCTCCGGAGACGCCGACTTACATGAGTCTGATGCTGTTGATGGTGTTCTATCGATTTCCTCTCTAATTGCTGCAGCTGGATCTATATTCATTTTCTGTCTCAAACTTCTCTTTTGTTGGTTCAATCAGCTAAATGAAGGGTCCGTTTCTCTCTGCTCCTGTCCTGAAAAGCCGCAGAAGTTTCAAATGAAGAGTTCTCTTCAGAAGTCAGTGAGGCCAGCAGACTGGGGACAAAGAAGGTCAGAATCGGACGACCTCTTTTGAAGATGTGGCAAAGAGCAAGGCTGGAAGAGAAAGGCCCGGGAGACAGACCCAGCTGGCAAGAAGCAGAAATACTCCACCTTGAACTCACAGATCAGGAGTCCATTCATTCATGAACACCTCTATTGAGTACTTACCATCGACTGGACCCCCTGGTAGGATCTGGAAATATTCAAGACACAGGCCCTGCCTTCATGGAGTTAAATGTAAGATGGATGGACAGATATTAATCAAATAACCTCATAGAGAAATAATTTTTGCTATGGAAAATGACTAGGTCAACTTTAAGAACCACGGGAAGGGATCTCATGGAGGAAATTCTAATTGGTTCATACAAGACTCATCTTTCTCTTTATTAACTTAGCAAGCTTTTCAGTTCCACTCAACTGAAGATGTGCAATAAAGAGAGCAAGGTACTGAGGGGGATCTCAATCTGGATGAGATTTGGTGACTTTCTTCCTGGAGCTCACCACTTTATGGAGAAGCCAGACGCTGCAGCAATTGCACCTGCTTGCTCAGGGCCTTGCGTCGGGGGTGGAGTGCATGTAAAATCAACCCTCTTCCTTTGTGATCTTTCTCTGACTTTGGCCTTTTGGGTAAACCCGGCACTTGCTTTTGGTGTTCACACTTGACTGTTCATTCTTTGCTCAAGAGGCATTTAAGACCGCTTAGTCCCCATTCTTGAAAATTGACCACAACTTCTCTTTCCAGCTCAGCCCATTGCCAGTTACTGGCCTTCACCTGGCCATTCTTTCCTCAACCCTTTACTCATCAGGCCAGGCGAGTGGACAAGGCACACAGGGGCATTAGTCAGGACAGACTAGGTTATGCTGCAATAACACCTCCAAATATTAGTGGCTTCACTTCTCACTCACGCAAAATCAGCAGCCGGTTCCGCGGCTCTCTCTTTCAGGGTAGCTCTCGCTTAAACAGTGATCAAGGATCTAGTAAGCTTCCATCTTGTGACTCTGGCATCTTAACACATGTGTGCTGTGGCAGGAGAGAGGGCTGGAGACTCATTCAGGAACTCTTTGCTGCATCTTCCCCAAAGTGACACACATTGTTTCTGCTCACAATCTTGACCAGAATTACTCACACAGCACCACCTAACTTCAGAGCTGCCCAAGAAGAAGAAAAGAACCAGATGTTTATAAGTTCTAGTAATATCTATCACAATTGGTCCAGCGTCTGAACAGAGGCTTTATCTACAGACATTCTTATCTGAGGCCCAAAACTTTCAACCCATCATAGCCCAGCTTCTTATATCTTATCCTTATTTCTATGATGCAACCTTGCTTCACAGTCCATCTCTCTGTCTTCGCTGGACAAAATTTTCAGCCAGTAACTGGTAAGCTATGGTTCAAGCTCCACTACCTTCAAAGGAAAACTCGCACCTTTTCCTCTACATTAGACTACCTCCATTGGAAAAGCCATGTCCCCAAAGCATCTCTTCTCTTGTTGGGACGACAATATAGAGACATACAATAAAGGCAGGATGTCTCAAATGCAGGAGCAAAGAGCTTAGTCTATGAGGCAAGGCACACTTAGATTGAACTGTCAACTCTGCCAGTTATTTGAGTGACCTTGATTACATGATTTAACCTCCAATTTGCACATCTGTAAAATGGGAAATGTAAGAGTACTAACTCAGGGTGGTTGTGCTGCCAAATGAGCTAATGTAGTTAGTAAGGGCTCAATAAACAGTAACTGCTATTACCATCATCATAGATTTTCAGAAGTCAATATCTAATCAAGGGTTTGATAGTGTGTTTCAGACTCAATTCTAAAGAGGCTAGGAGAGAAAAGCAGAAGCACTTGGAGATCTGAATTTTCTGCAGGCTCCAAATAAGTTGCTGGGCAATTAAGCTGCCAAGAAAGCCAGGATGGTAAGGATATTTCAGGCATGCACCTCAGAGCAAGAGGGCCTAGAGGTAGGAGTCAATAAATCCCTGAATATAAGGGAGAGGGTAGGGGCATGCAGATGTAAGCTTCTTTCTTTATTCCGCAACCTTGAAGCTGGGCTGGTTCCAACATTGCTGGAATTAAATATCACCATGCTTGTAAAATGCACAGCACAGTCCCAGGCCTATAGTTTATTCTCAATAAATAGTAATTATTATGATGATGATAATTGTGATTATCATTCTGCCCCCAATAAGTTGGTACACTGATGTGGGAGATTATAACAAGGCAGTTAAGTTTAAAGAGGACATCTATGAATTGTTGATCCCCAGCAGTGGCTTGTTAGGGGACCCTATTCGGAATCAAAATCTCCCTTAAATAGTGTAGTTTAAACTAAGAAATGCGTTGTTCCAGACCTTGAGGAGCTTCAGGTCTAGAAAGGGAGTTGGATGTGGTGCAACGACAAGTGCGTAGAGTGCCTTGTTCTATACTGTGCACATCACTAACGTTATCTCCAAACCTCAGAGCCATTGAACAGGGTAGGTCTATTCTCTCCATTGTACAAATGAGGAGAATGGAGCCTCAATTGCTTTAGCCTTAAAATGGGTACAACAAGAAACTTCGCTGACTTGCTATGAAGATTAGAAGTAGCACCTATGAAGGGCCTGGAATAATTTCAGGCACAACGATGTTATGGAAGATGATAGGGAAGTCACCAGAGAGTGACCAGGGTGCAACTGTTTAATTGCTGCTGTACTGGGAAGAGTTGTGGGAGGTGGGGGTGGTGGCCCAAGAGTCTGACCGCTGGAGTATGAGATAGAAGAGTTGTGTCGAGTGAACCCACAGGCACTGGAGGAGGATGGGGGAATGAGGGCGGGAATGCGTGAGTGAATGAGTGGGAGGGAGGTGATATGAAGCACGCCAGCTTGTCCCCAGGGAGATGAATCTCAGACCCTACAGGGCTGCCAGCTGAAGGTGTTGCAGGGCTAGCACGTGGTTTGGGTATGGGACGCTTTCTCCCTGTCTCATACCTCCACCACCCCAGGAAGTCCAAGATAATCCAAAGTTCCCATCCACATCTGGCCTGAGATCTAAGGACTGCCTGCGTCTTTGGCTTCTTGTGTTTTGCCTATGTCTCCTTTGTAACCAACTAGAACCAGAAGTCAATGTAGCAGAGATAAGCCTTGGTTGGGGAAACTACGAGACCCCCACAACCTACCAATCTCTCCCTCTGTATTATTTCAGGGTTTAGGGCCAGGATCCTGCCTACCATTCCCATGAGCCGCATTCTGGACCCTGCTCTGGTGATAGAACACACTGGAGTGTGATCTGGTGCCATCAGTTTCTTTGCACAGGTTCTGCTACATGTGACACATCTCCTTCCTCTCTGTTCCTGAATATTTGACACAAAATGACATATTTATAGGACCACCAGGGAGACTTTTGCAAGAATAACAGGGACACATGCTTCTCAGGGCTAACTGGAGACTTTTTAAAGTCCTGCAATCCAAAATACTCTCTTTTGTCTATTAAAGGTTTATGAATTCCACTATCGGAGACATTTTATTTTAATTTGAAATAAGAATCCTTTAAAGTGTAAATATTTCTAAGAAGAGTAACACATTATCAGAGTTCAGGCAAAGTCTTAAAAGGGGAAGCTTCTTGATAAGGTTGCCTATGGCAAAGCCAATGGTCAGAATGCTGGAGGATGGAGAGAGCAAAGCCAGTTTTGACTTCATTAGACCAGGACCATGGAGAGTTCCTTCCTGGTTTGTAGCAATTTCAGGGAGCTTTCCAGATCTGCTCTGCTTCCTGCAGGCACCATTGCCTCAGGCCATCAGGCTCTCTGGAGAAGAGATCTCTAGCAGAGACTTTAGACAATGGGGCCTTCATTCCTTAGAAAAGGTAAAAGTCTTACCTCTGCAAAGAATTAGAGCTTGGCTTGGAGTTTGTGCTCAAGAGATCAGATTGGACCCAAGGACACAGACACGCCTCCCCCCAATTCCACCCCAGGCCCCAGAGTTATCTTGATGGTGATGATAATGATGGTGATGGTAACAGTAATGATAGCAAACATTTATTGTATATTTACAATGTGCCAGGTACGGTTTTATGAACTTCATGTAGATTAATTCACTGAGCACCCAGAATAAACCTAGGAGATGATTACTATTATTATCCTCATTTTACAGATGAGGAAACTGAAAACACAGAGAGGTGGGGTGTGGGGCTTCCCCATGCCATTGCACCACACAACTCCGAGGATGCCTGTCATTCTCACTGTGGTCTGTGTGAATAGTGGCCCCTGGAATTGTGTGGGGCACAAACTGTGCACCCAGTCTGCAGAGAGGTTAAGTAACTAGCTAATAAACGCAAAGCTAAATGGGGCTGGCTTGGAACCCAGTAATGGAGCTCCAGAGTCCCTGTTCTTCATCATTGCACTCAATGGGACCCCCTTTATCAGGACTTTCTCTTCAGGTAAGTGTACTGTGGGCATGACGGGGCAAGTCGTATTTTTAAAGTTTATATTTACTCTCTATTTGTAACTAAAAAATAACACATACTCTAGTAGCAAATTCAAACATTACAAAAGCAATCAGTGCAGAGCCAAAATTTCCTCCCCTACTTCCTCTCTTCATATTCTCCCCTGTGGGTGTCTCTGCCCCACATGCTGCTGCCAATTCCCTACTGACAAGAAACAGGAAGAAAGAAGATGATGCTAGGCTGACTTGATTACTATTTGCGGGGGGGGGGGGGGGGGGAGGTGATATAGGAAGAGAAGGCAATAAAGCTTGAATTTCATGACAGCTCTTTGGCACTCAGGGTAGACATCTTGCCTGGATCTTTCCCATCTGAAGGGAGGAGATGGGGACTCCATCATATATGCAACTTTGGGGAGTATATTTAAAAGAGCTTTACGAATGGGGCTTTCAGAGCCGTTGAATCTCACCACCACCCATTAGACCCCTGCCAGGAGGACGAAGCAAGCATCAGTCTATTGGATTAAGAACTAGATAATTTCTGGCCTCATTTTATGGACTTAGAAGATTGTTGGCACTTCTGAGCACTTGCTTGGCTAAAACCATAGCAGCAACTGCAGGGACATTGCTCACAAAGGATCATTCAGCCTAGGATAATCCTCCTAATCTTACAAGCATATGCATATTTTTTCTTTTTTCCTTTATCAAATGAGATCATACTTTGCCTACAATCAGTTTTCCTGCTCAATGCACTGTTACATATCGTGCATGTCTCCCCATGTCAGTACAAAAAACTTACCGCTTCTTTCTAATAGGAGTGTGATGGCCCACTGTGCAGTTGCACTACAATTTTTTTGTCAGTTTCCTGTTGATGGATATTTAGATTATTTCCAATTTCTTTTTTTAACTATTGCAAGCAATGTCATTACAAATGTTCTTGCATATATCTTTCACCTCACATTAGTATTTTTGTATGAAGAGAAATGGCTGTGTCAAAGGATATGCAATTGGTCGGTTTTAATGATACAGCCAGATGGCATGAGAAACAAAGGAGGTGCATTTTAATATGAGGGTGGAGGCGTAATGGCTTGGAAGTGGACATGAAGAGTGAGGAGAATGCCCACCCAAGCTTTTGTACCTTAGCAGAATGAGCAGCCTCAACTTGAGAAGACAGCAGAGGCAGCAGTGTCCTCTGGGAAGATCTCATTCTCAGTTAAGGCGGGAGGTGTAAGGAGTGTTCTGGGAAAAGTCTGAGCATGTAGGAAGGAAAACAGACTGGGAAGAACTGGGAGGATGGGAGCTGGGCGGTTGGATCAGGGGTGAGGGTGCAGAGAGCAGTGTGGGAACAAGGGGGCAGGAGAAGATAGAGACTTGAGGTGAGAAGGGTCTTTCATATGTGAGGTGAACAATCATAGATGAGAAGGCTGGAGGATGGAGGACTGTCTGGCTACAAGGTTCAAATGAATCTCAAGTGACAGTCCCTGAGTGGTACCCAAGACTTAACGACATTTGCAAAACATGATCTGAGCACGGGTTTTGTCTTAGATCTGATTCCCTAGAAACAGCCTGAGAGATTTAGATGCAAATGATTTCTTGAGGGAGGGCTCTTCAGAAAAATCTATTAAAGTAGAAGAACCTATTACGGAATAGATTCTATACTAAAGAATCTATTAAAGCAGGCTAGGGAATGGGAAAGAGCCAAACAGGGCTATGGCCTCAGGTAAATCTTAGCCTTGCCTGACCAAGGGGTGCTCTGGAGTGTCACACTGCAGAGAGGTCATTCAGTGAGACAAAGGGGCCAGGTGTTTGTGCCCTCATGTCAGCTGGTCATTGGATGCCCCTTTGGGGAGGGAGTGTAACCTCCCAGGATTCTCCAGGCCAGAGGGTTGCTATCAGCCAAGGGCAAATATCAGAGAGGGTCACAGTCATAAGCCATTGGCAACAGCACTTGCAGCATCTTGGGGAGAGGTGCATGGACAGGGTTCTGGGAAATCTGAAAGTGCTATAAGCCAGGAAGGAACTCTCCATGGTCCTCATCTTATGAAGTCCAAACTGGCTTTGCTCTTAAGAGACACTTGGAGAAATCTAATGAGTATGCCTCCAGAGACATGCAAGCCAGATGCACAACGAACTGGAGCAATGTTCACTCATTCCCGGGAACTTTGCCCCAAAGCAGAACAGCAAGAAAGCCAGTGAGTGGGAAGACTCAGATTTCTTCAGGTGAACGGCTTGTCAAGGCATGGCTTGGGTGCACTTTAGAGGAACACTTGTTTTGTGGAGGAGTGGCTGTTCTGAGAACCAAGGCTAAAGACTGGTGCTGACGTGGAGCATCTGGCCCAGCCATCATCAGGACCAGCCATTGCTTCAGGGCTGTGGAAGGAGGTCCAAGGACTCTGTAAAGCCTGGAAGATATGCAGTGAACTGTAGACAAGGTCAAGATTGGGCATCCTCTTTCCTATCCTTTGCTCACATTTTACCTCACTGGAGCATCACACACCTACAGATGTCCTGCTCTATGGAGATGAAATCTATGGGCATTAGAGTCAGACAGGCTAGGCATGTCTTCAGGTTCTGCCCCTTTCTCATTGAGTGACCTTAGATGACTTACCTAACCGCTATGAGCCACAATAATCTCATCTGAAATGTAGATGCAATAGTAATCACATCACTGAGTAGTTGTGCACATGAGATAATGAGTACAGGGCACCAAGCATATAGTGGATACTCAACAAATGGCAGTTGCATTTATGGTTGTATTTCTAAATCAGTCTTATTGTCACAGCTCAGAAGTATCTATGCTGGCTCTCTCTTTGCCTATGGGCCTAAAAACAAGCACCCCATAAAAGGGTTTCTTCCGCTCTATTCTTCTGGGAATCTTCCCAAGCTCTGCTTCCTGATTCTGCTGGTCCACCTTGCCTGTTCCTCATTTATAACTGATCACAAGAGATTTGCATTTTTATGATCCACCCAGAATAGGAAGGAGACAGGGCCAGCTGGGACCAAGATTGAGCAGGTGACTGTGCTCTGAGGCTGGCCTCCCAGAAAGTCACCATCCATCCTTTATGTAGTGCTTATAGGGTCATGGAGCGGTCAGGCTGGACTCCCATGGGCTTCTGTATTGCTTAGGAATGCACTAAGCTGCAAGTAACAGAAAAAGTGGTTTAAACAAATAGGTGTTTGTTTTTCTCACACCACAAGGAGCCTAGAAGTAGGAGGCTTCTGGAAATGGCTCAGTAGGTGGGTGATGTCAGAGGCAGCATCTCTGAGATGCTCTTGGCTTTTATCTTTGTATTTTGCTTCATAGTCACAAAGATGTTTGCTACAACTCTAGACATGGCACTCATGCTCAAGGCAGGAAGAAGGAAGAAGGGGGGAAGAGGGAGAGACCCTCCATTCCTGCCTTTCCCCTTTTATCAGGGAAGTAGAAACCTTCCTAGGACCACTCTGAAGACTTCCACATGGGTCCAAGTGCCAATGTTTCTCCTTTACTTTCACACTACTACAATACTTCACTTCTGGTCCCCAAATGTGCAGGGGTCTTTTCCACACATCAAACAATTCTCCAACACCAGCTGGGTGTCCTACCATTTAACTCTATTCTGAAACTGTCTATGTGGAAATGGCATCAAATCCCACAGGTTAAGGCCTCTGTCCCACAAGATTGCCTGCCCCTCACTTCAGATGCCAATCAAAAGTCCCAGTTGTCATCTGTACTTCTGACTGCCTGACTATAAATCAGGGGTTCCCACGACCCCTGATTTTCGTTTGATAACTTGCTAGAATGGCTCATAGAACTCAGGGAAACACTCACACTTACCAGTTTATTATATAATAAAGGATACGATAATGGATACAGACGAATGGCTGGATGAAGAGATATACAGGGTGAGGTCTGGAAGGGTTCTGAGTGTAGGTTCTGGAGCTGGGATGCACCACCCTCCTGGCACATGGATGTGTTCACGCACCTGGAAGCTCTCTGAACTTTGTACTTTTGGGGGGTTTTTTGAAGGTTTCATCACAGAGGCACATTGATCATCACCTTAACCTCTATCCCTTCTCCTCTTCTTGGAAGATGGAGGTGGGGTTGAAAATCCCAAGATTCTAATCATGGCTTGACCTTTCCGGTAACCAGGCCCTATCCAGGACCCCACCAAGAGTCACTTAATTAGAATAAAAGATGCTCCTATCATCCAGGAAATTCCAAGAGATTTAGGAGCTCTGTGTTGGGGACAGGGTCAAAGACTTACTATTAGAACAAAAGACGCTCCTAGTGCTCATGTCACAGGAAATTACAAGGGTTTTAGGAGCAATGTGCCAGGAACTGAGGGCAGAGACCAATATAGACACTTTCTATTATTTCACAGCCCAAATATGTTCAAAGGACAGTGCTAATTGTCGGGAAAGAAGGTGAACATTGTCACGTTTGGATGAGGGACTAATCATGGCTCATCTCCAAAAACTGAGCATATTCCTGCTCCGAAAAAAAGTCAGGATACAGTGGGAAAAGAAGAAAGAGGAAATGGATATTGAGCAGGCAATAAACAGAGCCTTCCCACCTGCACACCCAAGAAAGCCAACCACTGGGAGTGTGGGTTGAAGCAGAGGAGCTGTGGCCAACGAGGGGCTGTGCCCAAAGCCGGTGTGTGAGGCACCTGTCACTGCAGCTCTCCCCACCCCCCACCTCCCCGAGCCATCGTTGTGCACCCAGCTCTTGGTGTACTTTCACTCCCTCTCCAGTTCCTGAGTCTCTCTGCTGGAGGGTTGCCATGGACGATAGGAGAGCTCCTATCCTTGGCCTGTGCACACAGAGAACCCAAAGAGTATAAATACCTCCACTCCCAACCCCCCGATTGGGGCAGCTCTGTGGTGTGACTTGGGTTGTCTTCAGAGCCCCCTTATGGAATTAAGCTCAAGTTACCCCTTGTGGGATTATGCTTGAGAGTACACCTCGCCTGGCTTCTTCCTTCTCTTGTCCCACTTCCTCACTCCCCTGCTGGATCTTCCTGGAAACCCTTCCTAACAAATTACTTTCACATGAATCTTCAGGGTCCACTTCTAGGGGACCCAACCCCACATCCTGTGACACTGTGGTGTGATTGGAGCAGTCTGTTCAGAGGAGTAGGTGAGAAAGGATGGACACAGAGTCCTGGAAAGGACTGATCAGTGCTTCGAGGCCAAGCTGAGGAGGCTGGGATTTAGGACCAGGCTCTCAACTCAGTGGTAGCTGTGGAGGATAGAAGGAAATGGAGGCAGAAGCTTGAGTAGAGGGCTAGCGACAACATCACAGCTACCAGAGTGTTGTTGGGCAGACCCAGGAGAACCAGGATTCACATGAAGTGTCCAGCTCTCCAGAAAAAGGACTAATTGCAGGCCACACCTCCCAGGGGCTGAGGTGCCCAGTGACCCTGTCTCCTGGGCCAGGACGTGAAGAACTGGTAAATTCTATGTCTGTAGCACCAGGTACGAGCCCAGAGCTCTTGCAAAGCAGTGCATGCAAAGGGAGCCCTGACACATGCCACCCCAGCTTAACTCACTGCAGAGAGTCTCAAGGAGGAGACCTTGACTGTCTTCCAGACAAGTGGTTTTCACACTGTGACGCTCAGAGCCCTTCCGCAGCCAGAGCCCCTGCTTTCAACACCGATCTTCTATGTAAGATTGCATTTGGACAAAGGGTCTTGCTGGTTAAGAATAAAGGTCAGAAATCATTATTGTGGTTCAACCTCCTCCATTGAATCTCCAGACATGGCCAGTTTGTGTAGTCTTCTCAAATTCCACTTGCACTTGTCTTCCCTGCATTTGTCAATGTGATAAGTGAAAGTCAAGACAAAAAATAATACTTCAAGGGCCTGGGCCCGTGGCTGAGTAGTTAAAGTTCTGCATGCTCTGCTTCAGCAGCCAGGTTCACAGGTTCGGATCCTGGGTGCAGATCTACTCCACTCACCAGCCACACCATGGAGGTGTGTCACATACAAAAACATAGAGGAAGATTGGCACAGATGTTAGCTGGGGGGAATCTTCCTCAGCAAAAAAGAAAAAAAAAAGAGATAATACGTCAAGGCATGGCTTAAAGAGCCATAAATTCAGAAAGGGCACTGTTCTGCAGAAGTGAGTAATCTTAGGTAACTGAGCTGGGATAACAAAGCAGTGAAGACTGTGGGCTCTGAGTTCAAATCCTGAGTTCACCACTCACTAGTTGTACTGCTAAGAGACAGGGAGACAGCTTCTCTGAGCTTCCGTTTCCCCCATCTATGAAGTGAGGATAAATAAAGCCAGAAAATAAGACTCATGCCTAACAAGTATTTGTTTAATGAAGTCTTCGAAGATTAGATGTCTGTAAAGCACTGGGAAGCGTGTCTTATGCAGAGTAAATACAGATAAGATCCAAAATATTTACCAGCTGATACAGCACTGGTGCTAACCAATCAGCATGTCACACCGACCAATCAGAGCAGATGCACTGACCAATCAGAGCAGATCCACTGTCCAATAAGAACGGATGCCTGCCTGAACAGACCTGCAAAGCACGACCCCCGGGTTCTCGCTGTCGCTCTTACAATAGCTTCATAAATGGTGGCCAGCCAGCTTGAACCTCCAAACAATTTTGCTTTGCCCTTTGCTATGGAAACTCCAAAATGTCCTGTTAATTTCTTTACCATAGTCAATAAGGACGGAGAACTGCTTTGCCAAGTGAGGGTGATTTTCTGCCTCCCCTTTCCCTAATATGAGCCCCCAGTGAAGATGGAGAGGCATCTGAATCACCGAGCCCGTCTTAGGCCCGCCCTTGGCTGGACCAGGGCAGTGAGAGGAAGATGGACTGCAGAAACAGCCCCCGGGGACTCCTGCCGCTTCTGTACTGAGATTCAACATCTCACTAAGAACAGTGTGCTCCATCTTGTGCCCTTGCTCGTGATTCAAAGCTCAGGGACATGGAGTCTGAAGAGATGGGGTTCATTCACGGATTTACTTTTGAATGTATCAAGGTGCTGAGCAGGAGGATCCACAAGAAGGAGACAATTCTCCAAAAAGAAATTGAAAAGGTGTTAGAAAAGGGAGGTGAATGCTGGGCAGAAAAAAAGAGAGAGAGAGAGAGAGAGACATGTCAACCACATAAAGAGACATATGACTCACTCTTTAATGTTCATTCTCTAAGTTATGACAAGACCTCAATTCGCCAACTCACTAGAAACCTTGTTATGTCTACTGTACTCTGTTCAGCTCCATTCATTCCAGCAGTGGTGATCGGAGGAAGGCGGAGAGGTGTCTGCCACCAAGATTTCCTGGAGGTGTCCGGGTCCTTCTAATTCCAAGTGTGATTTTTTTCACCTTCCTTCTAATTTGTGACCTCCTCATCCCTCATAGATTTCTAATAAATGTCCTTTTGCTTAAGTTAGCCAACAAACCTTAACTAAAAAGATTGTAAATGACAGGTTCCCTTCATGCAGACAAATCATGGTGTGATTCGTGGATATTCAGGGTACCTGTCACAGAGATTGCACAAACAAAGTGACCCCAAACTTGTCGTTTTGCCACCATCACACCAAGCACCTTTTGGCCTGCAGACCACAATGCATTTGTCAGTGCTGCTCTCTCCAACCAAATGGCCTGTCTCCATGCAGTAGCCATCTCTTGGGGTGGACATCAAGTCCATGATGACCCCTCTTCCTTGGGAACTGCCCTGGACTCTACTACCCAAGCTGGGTCTTCAGGTCCAGCTAAATAAACCAAGAATGGAGTTCTGCCTCAGGCTGGGCCAGTTGGGTTCTGCTAAGAATCTGGAATGTTGGACAGAGACACCCAGAGGTGAGGAGTTGGTGGAGAAGAGTTACATGCATGTACACTCTATAGAAGGGGGTCGTAGATTGCCAGGGCCAAGGTCTCTCAAACTTTTAGGTTTTTGCCATTCTTGAGATTTACTTGTTCATCTTTTCTCTGGATTCCTTGAAACAATAACTGTCTAACTAACCAGTCCATTTTGTTACTTACAACCAAAATAACCTTATTAACACACTCTTGATTCTCTGTCTGTTTTGTCAAGACTGCTATGTCCCCTTTTCTGTGAAGCTGTCTCTGACTCACCATCGCCAGGCAGGCAAAAATTGCCCCCTTCCTCCTCTGCGTTCCTATAATACTTGACGCTCACTTCTGCTGCAGCATTTTGTACACTGTTATGTAATCTGTTGTGTATTTAGACCACAGGTTCCTCAAGGAAAGAAGCAGCCTTGTTTGTCGTCATGTCTCTAATGCTGATCTTAGTACTTGCAACATAATAAGTGTTTGTTAAATTCTTCTTGATTAACTGATTAAATGAATGAATAATTAGAGCTAAATGGAGGACAGGCTCCGTGAAGAGTTAACCTTTATTCCTCTTTGTGTGTGTGGGTAAATGCTGCAGAGGGATGTCAGCAGCAAGCCAGCTCCCTTCAGCTCACATCCCCACCACAATGAACGACTCCAGGAGCTGTCAGAATCCCTTTGTCCTGTTGGAATGTCTGTTTGTTGCGTGTTTCTTGGAATGAAAGGCCATCGGATAGGAGACTGAAGATTTCCTTGGTTGTACAGAGATTTTTTTGCTTCCAGAGGGCCTGACCTGGCAGACCTCCTGGCTATCCTGTTGACCCCTGGCTGTCTGGAGTAAGCCCCTGAGGAACAGGGAAGGATGCCTCTCTGCCTGGGGGAAGAGGGCTGGTGGGGAGCATCAGAGAGCCTGGCCAAGCTCTTCTCCTCATTCATGAGGTTTGATACTGACAGGCTTCAGAGAGACTCCCGGCTGTGACTCTGAGCTGAAATTTAAGAACAATTACAGCATGGGTGAACATGAAACTCCTGGCAAGGTAAGGATTTACAGAGCAACCAATCCAGCGATGGTGACTCTGACCCAAGCTGCACAAAGCAAGTGCAATTATAGAAAAGCAGGGCAAGAGTGGACAGAGGAATCTGATGCTGATCAAAGTTCAAGCGCTCAGAACACAGGCCATCTGAGAAGCTGGGCCACAAGGCCAAAGCGTGGATTTCAATCGAGCTGCAGCATCTGTAAGAAAAATGCAATCTGCCCCAGGGGGCTGTAGTCATGCCATTTGGGCACTGGATTAGAAAGGTGAAAACTGCCTGGAAGGAAAAGTTCTCTGATCCCAGGACCCAAGCAAGGGAAAGCTGATAATTATGACAAAATAGAAGTGATATAATAACAAGGATAAAAGCTAACATGCCAGACACAGTTCTAAGTGCTCTAGATGTGTTATCTCATCAATCTTCATAATATACTCATGAGATCAATGCCTGTATTATCCTAGTTTACAGAAATGAAAATAGCCCTGGACGTTACATAACTTGTCTAAGCTCACACAACTGGAGAGGCTGACCCAGGCAGCCTGAGACTAGAGCCCTCTCACAGAGCCTCCAGGCCATAGATGCTCTTCAGCCACCCTGGGCTCTTTCCTGCCTCAAGGCGTTTGCATACGTGGTTGCCTCTGCCTGAGACACTCCTAATAATGAATAATAATAATGTAACAAGATGGACATTTCCTCCAAGCCTCCATGCAGCAGATCTCAGATGTCAACATGGGTTGTGAGATAGGTCAGTCAACGAAACCTTAAAAAGTGAAAAACCAGTCAAGTAGTGGTCAAATGAATCTTAAACTCTTCACCCTCATAGAGGGTATAGTAGGGTTGGGAGAAAAGGGAACTGGGGAAGAAGATATTTTGGAGAGAGAAAACTGAAGCATAATGATTTTAACTTATCCAAGTTTACCCAAGAAGTAGAGTTGTCATTATGTGCCCTGGGGGAGGCTGATGTTGACCTTCAATTTCTCTGTTGTGGTGGAAACTAAACTGCTCTTCATCAAAATCATTTCCTTTTGCCGCTGGGCACATGGCTAGATGGTATCTCACAGCCTCCCTTGCAGCTAGGTGTGATCATGTGACAGAATTCTGACCAATGGCATGTGAGTGAGCACGTTTGTCACTTCCAAGCCTGGCTCAGACAGTCCTCCCATACAAGATACTCACTCTCTTCCCACGTCTGCCAGCAGGGGTCTGACAGAGGACTCCAAGACCCTAAGTGGTGGTGGAACCATGAGACAGATGGACCTGGGTCCTAGAATTCCTTCATGGAAGGCCACCATCGAAACACCCGACTGGACTGTTCAGGGGTGAAAAATAAACTTTTATTTTGTTAAGCCATTGAAATTTGGGGGTTATAAAGGACAGTATCAAACACATCTCTGCTGGGATAAGAACACAAGGAAAGAGGCTTATCGTCGTTGCAAAAGGCAATCAATTTGTTAAAGTGCTTGTTACACAGAAGGATGGTAAACCCCATTGCAGAACATCTCCTAGCCTTTCATGGCTCCTACATTTTATCAATAAACTGAGCAATCAGTTTATCAGTAAGCCTTTCCTAAGTGCCCAACTCATGTTATAACCACAGAGTTCAAGGGAGAGCAGGAAGAAAAATGAAAGATCCCTTCCTGCCCACCAGAGGCTTTTAAGGGAAACTTAACATGCCCATGGAACAAGATTCCATGCAGTGGGCTGGAGACCTGTGGCAAATGCTTGGTACACATACCATTAACGGATTCTCCAGCAGAGGTGGCCCCAGGAGTTATGTAAATTAAGACAGAAATGTTGGAATTGCAGAATCTGAGAACACTTGATGGTCCTCAAGCCCCAGACTAAACTTTACTCTTATTATTTCATAAATAATTCATAAGCAACAAAATTGTATCCACTTCCCAGGTCTTTCCTTCCCACTGATCGTCATAGGAGCAAAAGGCCTTTGGCTTTTTCTCAAGATGAAATGGAAAGCTGAGGAAGAGTTTATAGCAGAGAAGTAACATGATACGATGTGTATTTTTAAAGGATAAAAAATCCACCTAGCTGCTGTGTTGAGATTAGATGTAGGTCAGAGCGTCATGGGGGAAGCCAAAGGACCAATTGGAAAGCTGTGTTAGTCAGTTCAGGCTGCTATAACAAAAATTCCATAAACTGAATGGCTTAGAAACAGCAAACATTTATTTCTTGCAGTTCTGGAGGCTGGAAAGCCAAGGACAAGGTGCCAGCACATTCAGTGTCTGATGTGAGCCTGCTGCTTGGTTCATGGAAAGCCATCTGCTCACTGAGTCCTTACATGGTGGAAGGAGCAAGGAGTCTCTTTTATAAGGATATTTATCCCATTCTGGGGGACTCTGCCTTCATGTCTATTCACCTCCCAAAGCCCCACCTCCTACTATCATCACATTGAGGATTAGGTTTCAACACACGAATTTTGTAGGGCTACAAATATTCAGTCTATAGCAAAAGCTATTGAAATAATCCAGTTGAGAGATGATAATGTGTTTGATCAGGGTGGTAGCATCAGTAGTGGTGAGAAGTAGTCTTATTCTGGCTCAGTTTTGAAAGAAGAGCCAACAGGATTTGCTGACCAAGTGGATATGAAGGGAAGAAAGAGAAGAGTTGAGATCATTCTGAGACTTGGGGTCTGAACAACTGGAAGAATAAAGTAGCCGTTTTCTGAGATAGGAAAGACTTCAAGAGGAGTGACTGCATGGATAGCTATCAGGAGTTCAATTTTGGATATTTTGGGTTAAAGATGTCAATTAGATATTCAAGTGGAGATGTTCAATAAGTAATCGGATCTATGAGACGTCTGGGTTGGAGGCACGCACTTGGGAGTCATCAGCCTAGACATGGCGTTTAGAGTCACAAGACCAGATAAGACAAACTAGTTCAGAGAGAGAAGAGAAAAGGTTTGAGCTAAACTGCACTTCAATGTCGAAAGGCAAAGAGACAAGAAGGAGCCAGCAAAGGAGGTTGAGGAGACTTCTTGCCCAATGAGCCAAGAGGAAGATCAGAAACTAACAGAAGAAAGTGTTTCAGGAAGGAGGAAACAATCAACTGTGTCACCTGCTGTTGGGAGGCTGAGAAGGGTGAGGCCTGAGAACCCACCTTGGATTAGGCAGCTCAAAGTCGCTGGTGACCATGACAAGAGCTGTTTGGTGGAGCCATAGAAATGGAAGCCGGTCAAGTGGGTTCAAGGAGAATGAGAGGAGAGGACATGAATAGAGCAAGAACGGATGATGCTTCTGAAAAGCTTTACTATAAAGCAGAGTGGAGAAATGGGGCACCATCTGCGTGAAAGAGGTGTAATCAGGAGGGCTGGTTTTTTAAACCAATGTTTGGATGCTTATGAGAATGGTCCAAAAGAAGAAGATAATTGATACGAGGGAAATAGAGGAGATATTTTCAGGTTGACGGACATCCTTCTGAGGCAAGAAGGAATGAGACCCAGTGCACAAGTGGTGGGAAGCCAGCCTAAGACAAAAGCATGTGCGGGTCAATAGGAATGAGGGTAGCATCTATGGGCGAAGGTGCAGGGGTCAATCAGGCTGGCAGCTGAGGCATTGGAAACCCATGAAGCTAGCCTCAGTTCTTCCATTTTCTCAAGGATCTAGGAAGCAGGGTATAGCTAAGAGTGAGGAGGAGGTGAAGGAGGAGGAATGAGGTATGAAACAGTTTCCTAGAAGGGAGATCACACGAGCCAGAGCATGAGGACAATTACTAGGTTACATTAAGAGCCCGTCTGAGGTTGGTGGACATAAACTGACGGGGGGAGCAATGAGCACAGTTTTGGATTTTCCTCCAGCCGCATCCAGCTGTGAGGGTGCAGGCATGAAGTTGGCAGTGGGTTGGACGGAACTGGAGCTGGGTTAAGTTGGCCCATTGTGACAGGGGAGGTCATCTTGTCCGAGAGAGAGCTCACCGATGCCACATTTACCTTGTTGTTGTTCCGAAAGGTTTCTTGTACTAGGATGCCTTCACGCTGTTGGAATTTTACGAGCTTTAATCGTAGTAGTAGGGGTTGTTAACGTTTGCTGAGTTCCTCTCTGCCAGATGGCCTCCTAAGCACTTTACACGAATTAGCTTATTAAACTCCGTGACAACCTTATGAGGCAGGTGCCCTTATTATTCCCATTTTGCTGGTGAAAATACTGAGACACGCAGAGAGATTAAGCTACTTGTCCAAGGCCACACAGGTAATAAGTGGCAGAGTCGAAAGCGGCATCTCAGCAGTTACTACAAAGCTCAGAGGCTCTACCACCACTATACGGCTCCCAAGCCCCCGTAAATACCTGTAAACACCGCAGAACCCTGAGCTTTGCCGTGCATCTCAGCACCTCGTGCACAATCACAGATTTCCTAAATTTGGATAGCAGATGGGGGAACATATTCCAATTTATTGCCTAATTTATAAAGGAGTCTAACTTAGCTCGAGTTCTGGAGGCATGCTTGTTTAACAGAGGCATTCTAACCCAATTACGAGAGTTGGAAAAGGAAAGAATGATAGCTGGTAATTCACAGCCAGCCTGCCTTAATTGTCAGCAAATGCGGGTGGGAGAAAGTTTGCCTCAATTCCTAAACTTCCTCATAATTAACAATATTGTGACTCAACATCACATCCACACACACCCACAAATGCTTGCATTTTGGCGTTCCAGGGGTGGATACCATCTCCACCGTGCATCTCTGTGAGTAAGCTGCCTTGTTGGTCTACCCAGAAAGATAATAGGGAAATGCCTCAGCTAGGTATTTTAAAATTCGGTAGATTGTTTCCCTAAACCTGTTTTCTTCAATTATCTTCCTCCCTCATCTCCCACGCCGCTTGATCCCCCAACCAGTTTGCCATTTCGACAGCGACTCCCAGTCTCTCCCAGCTGCCAGCATCCAGCGTAGCTGCTTCATCGGGTGACCCACCTTTACCAACGCGTCTCCGTTCCAGATGCGACAAATGCTTTTTCAGGAAAAAGCATGAAATCTCTTCATGGGAAAGTGGTTGGGATTGTTAATTTTGCTTTCAACAAACTGTTAAGGGGGATACACTGACCCACGAGCCTCCTACAGAAGGAACTAGGTCAGTTAGGAAGGGAGGGGCTCAGTGGAGTTGCTTCAGGGCCCATGAAGGTGAACAGCACCCGGGAGCCAACTCAGCTGGGGACTCAGGTGAGATGGGGCGGCAGTGCTGCCCAGAGCGGATCATTCATTTCCCTGAAGGCCTGATGGGTCTCTTGGGTGAAATTATGGCTAACGGACATTCTGGCTTTTTCAATAGCTCAGCCCCTTTGAATAGGGTGAGGAGTGCCATCTCCTTTCCTTTCAGGTCTGTACTGTTGCTATTGCTGCCCTTGGGCCCCATCAGTAAAGGCAGGGCAGGAAGCTGGAGTCCTGCATCCCATATGTTCTAGGCGGCTAGCCCGCATCCACTGCAGTGGCCTGGGCTGCAAACTTGGGCACCCGCGGCCAGTCCTTCTCCCTCCATTTCTCAGGCTGCCTGGACGGGGACTGGGGCAGCCCCTGCGGACAGCTACCCCATCTATTCCCCAAACACCAACTTCATGGGGACTTCTGGGGTGTTGTGAGGAGCAGAAGCAGCAGCTATAGGGGCCCTCAGGGAAAAGAAGCCCCACAGTGAGGGTTAGGAGGGAACTCCTGGCTCTGAGGAGCTCACGGAAGAGCCAGCTTCATCAAACTTCCAGCACCCAGCACACAGCCTGACATCAACAGGCTCGAAAACTCTTAGTGCCAAGTTCAAGGCCGGGCCCGTAGAAGTGGTCCTGAAGCCTGCCTTCATGGTGACCCAGAGCCGCTCTCCCATGGCAGTCTTTTTTAAATTTAATTAAGTCGTACCTTTCATTGTAGAGAAACTTTTAAAAACTAGTATAAAAGGGGGGAAAAACCCTATAATCTCACCACATGAAGATAGACATGTTAACATTTTTATATCTTTCCCCAAGGACGTCTATGTGCACATCCGCACATAAATATATTTTACACGGTGGCTTTGTACTGTATGTACTGTTTTGTAACCTTCTTTTCCACTTGACAATACGTCATGTTCAGCTTTCAATGTCAGCACACACAGCTCTGCATCACTTTTAATGACTGCACTGCAATCCTTTGGGTCGATATACTAAAATTCATTTAACCAACCCCCTATGGTTGGATATTTATGCCGCTTTCAAATTTTTTCTATTATAAACAAAGCCGTAGTGAATATTTCTGTCCAGAGAGTCGGTGCCCTTGAGGCCCTCACAGTATAAGGATTTGGGAAGGGGAGTCCATTGCTTTAGTTTATGACAGGTGAAATAACAACTATCGTTTTAATGATAAGAAAAGCCACTTTCATTAAGCCTTTACTTCATGCCAGGCCTTGTGTTAAGGGCTTTACATCCATATGTCACTTAATCCTTCCAACAACTCTGAGAGGTTGGAATTATTAATGTCTCCAGTTTGTAGAAAAGCAAATGGAAGCTCAAAAGGAGCAAATGACTTGCCCAAGGTCACACAATGAGGAAGTGGCAGAGACAGAATTCAAACCTAGGTCTGAAGACTCCAAAGCACGAGCCATAGATGAAACACTAGGCTTTCTCTTGACGGCTCCTTGGAGTCATGTTTCTAGATTTCAGCCTCAGACCTGTTCCTTACCAGGTTCAGGTTGAACTACCAGCCCACTTGTGGTAGATGTTTCTTTTTTTCCCCCTCCCTAAATGTGTGCCTCTTTGCAATGTGAGTTCAAAGCTCTCCCTTTGAGATTGGAGCCTGTTTCCAAGACCCCGGAGTCTGTGCTGGCCTTCATGGTTTGCTCTAACCCATAGATCAGGGCGAATGTGACTTGCACCAGTTCCCAGCTTAGGTCTCAAGAGGCCCCGAACCTTCTGCCTCTTCTGAGAACTTGTCTCTGTCACATGAACAAGCTCAGGCTAGCCTGCTGGAGGATAAGAGAGAGGTGGCATACTGGCCCCATGTCCCTGATCAAGAGAACCTAGCTGACTGGCCGGTCACTGAAGATGCAGGAGTGCAGCACAATGGCCCACCCAATTGTGAGCTCATAGTGCTTATTGTTTTAAGCCCACAAGTCGTGGGATGATTGTTATGTAGCAAAAATTGTGGGTACCTGGTTCTGTTAGGCGTGGGTGATGCAATCTGGGGCTCCAGTGGGGTTGTGAGCGACATGGCTGGGAAGGCTTCACAGAATAGCTGACAGCTCATGCATTGCAATAAATAGCAATGAATAGCAAAGCCTCCTGAATCAGAACAGGGAGGTGGGCCTGCAAGTACAATTAGATAAATCTCACCGCTGGGGCTGCGCGTTGCAGGAGACATCTCTCCAGAGTCTGAATTAAGCAGAAACCTCCCTCTGGCCCGAAAGGCAGTTAGATGTCATTTACACACCAGTGCAAAAAATAAAACACCTGGCGGATTCCCGGCAGCCTCTCACAGGTCTATCCTGAGGGCGGCAGCAGACATAAGTCGGGTGATGGTTTCTCTTTCAAGTGGAGAATTGGGATTCCAGTCTGTGGCTGCAGGAAAATGTTGCTCCTTCCCCAGCTTCTCCTCCTGCTGCCTGGGGCTCAGCCTTGAGGCATCCTGTGCCCTGGGAAGTCCTGAAGGAACAAGACTTTCCTGCACCCTCTGACAAGGTATATGGTGCAGTGTTTTCCAGTAACCCTTACACATATGACCCAGCACAGCAGCTCGTAGCAGTGTCCTGATGAAAGAATTGAGCCAAATAATCTGCAAAGGTGAGCAGCTCAACCAGTTGTTCATTCATTCATTCCACAAACATTCCCAATGGGTCTGAGATGCCCTGGAGAAGCTCATAGTCTACTGTAGAGGGCAGACACAAGCGGAAGCTTGGGGTCCGTAAAATCCTATCTCCACCAGACATCTCTTTCTTCTTTGCTTTCTTTGGTTGCTCAATAAATGCATCTCTTGAAAATTCTGTGCCATGTCTTAACTAAACCTAGGAGAGAAATCAGGACCAAGAGGTGAACCAGGAGTGGCTCCTGCCTCGTCTGGGCTGGAGATGGAAGCAGTGAGCTCTCTTCTCCAGCATCTGAAGGACCCTGGGGGGCTGGGATAGTGAGAAGAGAAAGAGAGATGAAATGGGGATGTGTCAGGATGCTGAAACCCACACGCTTCTGGCCTTTGGTGTCACCTGGGAGGAGAGGAGGGCCGCGGGCAGAGTTGCTGAGGCTGAATTCTTGTAGGAAGCCAAGCGGATAGGTTGGAGTCCGAAGGGCACTGTTACCTGGTGTTGCGCCATCATAATAACAGTAACAATTTTCATGCCTGAAAGTATTTTTTTAGCACTTGTTTGTCAATGCCTTCTCGTACTGGCCTTGTGGGAGGTGTCCGGGAGCTAGAGAGGATCCTGCCTCCAGGAACTCACGGCCTGTGGGGACAGATAGGTCTGCAGACAGATTGTTGCATTCCAAGGTGATGGACACTGCAATGGAAATGGCCCCAGGATGGTCAGGGAGCAGAGGTGTGGGCCCTGGGGGGGGGGGTCAGGATGGACTTCATATCTGGTTGGATGAGTAGGAGTTTTGAGGAGGTGAAGATGCATTTCAGGAGGAATAAGGAATTGAATACACCAACGTGTAGCCAAATGAAAAAGCATAGAAGACTCCAGTGTCCCTGAGTGTAAGATGAGCAGGGTTCAGCGGGAGGCAAGCTGAAGAGAAGCAGGCAGAAGCTAGACTCTGCAGAGATTTCTGAGCCATTGTGAAGAAGCTGGACTTCATCCTGCAGAACAATGGGGAGCCCTTGAAAGGCTTTGACCAGAGAGTGATGTGTCATCAGTGCTATGTTTTGGAAAGAGTTCTCCAATAGCTATACAGAGGATGGTTTGCAGAAGGGTAAGACCAGGGGCGGTTACACCAGCTGGGAGATGCTGCAGTCATCTCAGCTTGAGATGACGGTGGCAGGCGCAGTGGGAGGGCGTTAATGCAGTGGTGATGTGCAAAAGCTCTGGAGTTAACCTCTGGGATTCAACAGGCCTGGATCACTTACTGGATCGCTTACTGGATCTTGGATAAGTCACTTGACCTCTCTGCACTTGGCTTTCTCCATCTGTAAACTAAAGATAATAAGAGCAACTACCTGGTAGTAGTGGTTCTGTGACTGAAATGAGAAGATCCATGGAAAGCGCTTGAACCGTCCCAGTTCCATAAGAAATGCTCTGTAATTACTGACCATTCCTTCCCATTTAATCCTTTAGACCTGATGATGATTGGATGTGGACAGTGAGCTGGAGGATGAGACTAGACTTGCTTCTACAGAGCTGGCTAGGATGCTGCCATTCCTGGGGGCAAGAAATATAAGAATATTGCAAAAAGCTTTCTCCCCAGGAGAATAGAAGTCGTACCCAGTGCACAGACCTAAGCTTCTACCCTCCGCTTCTGTCTGAGGGCTCCCGCTAATGCTGCTTGTGAGGTAGACTAGATTCCTGCCTGAGACTAACAGCAATAACAGATATCATCAGAGACTGTCACATCTGCTTGTCCTCTTCAAAGCTCACTAATAAAATGCAAATAAAACTATTGTCCCATTTTTACAGATGAACAAAGAGATGCTCAGTGCCATTGCCAAGGAGAGATGGATGAAAAGAGAAAGATCCATGAGTCTGATACTCAGGTCTTCTGACTCTCAAATCCAGTACTCTTCCCATGACCTCAGGTTGCTACCATACTTTTGCTTCCTCCTGGGCTTCCCAAAGTCTGTGTGACAGCGCAGAGCCCATTGAAGCTCCAAACTCTGATCATCCTGTCTTCCAGGGCTGGAAGGGGCACTTCTGAGTACCAGAGATGGGGTGGTGCAGGAGGGTACCCCCAGCTTTTCTTAAGTTTCCATAGAAGGAATTCGATCCCTTGAGAGCCCTTGCTATAAGCCTAGAGATCTCTGGTGACAGTGAGAAGAGGGAGGGAGAGATGGGATACTGAGCCACCCTTTAGAGAGTGGCCCAAAGAAGAACAGGGAGGGAGGGGAAGAACCGTTATTCTTCTCTGAGCTCTGTGTTCCAGGTGCCAGACATTCATCATCTCATCGACTGCTCTCATCTACCGTGAGGTAATCAATATCATTTCCATTTTTCATAGGAGAAGACTGAGAGCCAGCAAAGTTAGGTAGCCAAATTCTTAATCATTCTGCTATGGCAAGCCTGCCTTCAGGTGGAAAAATAAGGAGATGGGACCCCACGCTAGAATGGCCTCCTTTTACTGGGCTGTGTTTTCTTCCCAACCCAGGAAGGTATACCTTTAATCACTGCTTTCGGGAGGCCAACCGACTGAGTTAAGTACTGTGAAAGGGGCTCCATGGAGCAGTAGGAGTGGGGAAAGGGGCTGGTTGAGTTCAATGTGTATCTGTCTCTAGCCAGACGGAACATTTAAATGGAACTTATCAAGTACCAGGAAGTGCGATAAGTACTTTATACACATTATTTCATTTAGTACCCCAAGCACCCTTATAAATTAAGTTCTAGCATCATCCCATTTTCCAGCTGAGAAACATGAGGCTCGGAGAGGTAAAGTAACCTCTTGCTCCAAGGTCATACAGCCACTAAGTGGCAGAGCCCAGTCCATATTCTTAACTGGCAGTTTACGAGGACTTCTGAAGGAGAAGAGAGCTCCCCTGCTAGTTACAGGACAGGGTGGGCATGGTACATGGACCATCCATGGCACATGGACCCACCTTGGAGGCCAGAGGGCAATCCATGAGGTTAATCCCTGATATGAGCCTAGAACAGGAGCTCTCAGCCTTGGGTTCCATCCCTGAATGCGGGCCCACAACCTTATATCGTCCCTGTAGCCAGGTTGCACAGACCATTGCTTAATAGATGGACAGTGACAGCACGCAGGCTAACAGCATAGACTTAGTGGTGTGAAAGACCTGAGATTCCAGTCCTACCACTTACTGGCTCTTTGACCTTGGGCAAGGGATTTACTTTGTTTGGTCCCCTATTCTTCAACTATAAATCAGGGTCAATAATAATACCTATTGTTCTGTAAAAAACCATCCCAAAACTTATCAGTGTAAAATAACCACTCATGACTTTATGGATCAGGATTTTGGGGAAGGTGAGGCTGGGCAGATCTGCCTGGAGGCTCCCATACGATTGAAGTCAGACGTCATCTGGGGCTGCTGCCATCTGAAGGCACAGCTGAGCTGGACATCTAAGGCGCACACTCCGGGGCTGGCAGGTAGTGTCAGCTGTTGGCTGTGAGCACAGCTGGGATGCTCCTTGGAGCACTTGCACAAGGCCTCTAGTCTAGTTTAACAGTCTCAAGGGTGGACTCCTTACGTGGCAACTCAGAGTTCCAAAAGAGAGAGTCCCAACTAACAAGAGGAAGCTGCGTGTTATTTTGGGACCGAGCCTCAGAAATCAGTCAGTCACTATCACTGCATTCTGTTGATTACAAGCAAGTCATGGGGCAGCCAGGTTCAAGGGCAGAGAATTAAACTCCACCTCTTATTGGGGGAATGGGAACGGTCTAGAAGAGCATATGAAACAGGAGATATGGTGGCCACCTCTGGAAAATACAATCTGCCAGCCTTGTCTTGTGGTGTTGCACGTGCATTAAATAAGGCATTGCATGGAAAACACTGACAATGTTGGCATATAGAATGTGCACGGAAAGGTTAGCTATTGTTATTAGACACAGCACGTTTGGGAGACATCTTTCAACGTATCAGGATGGTGGGAAAGTCTGAGGAAAGAATAAAAGGTGTTACTGGTGGTGAAATATTGGCAGCCATTGATTCAAAGCAGTGGCAAAGACAAGATTTCCCCAAGAAACAGAGTCACTTGACCGTTTAGTGAGTAAATGGGTCCAGGGGAGAGAAAAGGGGCAGGACTCTGGGAGAGCAGAGGAGTGGAGTTCTTGTGCATATTGGTTGAAGGGCCTGAAGTCTTGGTCAGGGGAGGTGCCATCCAGGAGCCAGGCAGAAAGAGATAGGAACATGGGCAGGACTGACTGAGGCTGTGGTGGATGCGAGCAGCACATCCTGGGCTCACAGTGCAGGAGAAGAAGAGAAGACAAGTCTTAGAAGGTCCCCAGGCTTGGCAGAGGACCAGCATGCAGTTCGAGGTTATACAGCTTGGGCCATGGAGGCTGGATCCTTTGGGCCTGGGTCTGGGCTGGTCCCTGAGGATGAGGAAGTTGTCCTGCAAATCTGTTCACTTCGGGAGACAGTGGGATAGACTGGAAGTGTTTTCCTCTTGGTTTCCTAGAACATTTCCTAACCTAGGAATTCTTAACAAGAATAAAGTTGGCCATATACTTCCTGAGAAGATCCAAGAAAATGCTTTACTATTTTACAATTGCTCTTACCGTAAAATCCGAGTTCCATAACATAGATTACAAGACCAGGCATAATTTGGCCACCTCTACTATTTCTACATTCTCATCTGGAACTTCTCTCTGCTTCTCACAAGATGTCAGTTCCACTGAGCTTCTTTTAGCTTAAGCGCTAAACTTTTTCTTGCCTCAGGACCTTTGCGCCTGCTGTTTCTTCTACTTAGAATGGTCCCCTCCTACTCCCTTTATATGGCTAGCCCCTTTTCATCCTCTAGATCTCAGTTAGAACATCACCTCTTCAGTGAGGGCTTTCCCAATCACCCAATCTGAACTGGCTACTCCTTCTTATTCTCTTTTAAAACACCCTGTTATTAGCCTTCATATCATTTATCACAATTTTTATGTATTTATGTATTGGACTATTTCCTTGTTTATTGTCTTCTTTCCTATTAGACTCTGAGCTATTTTGAGGGCAGAGGCCATGACTGTTATTCTACATACCTAACACCAAGCCAAGTGCCCAGTACTCAGTGGTTATTGGTAAATATCACCTGTGGGAAAGTCTGTAACCTCAGTGTGGCTGGACTAAGGTGTATGACTTTGTCCACTCTGTGGCCACAAAGCTAGGGTGAGTTGGAATGCATCTTATGTTGGGAGTGGTGGTGGCCATGGTCCCTCAGGTGAGAACCTGTGGGATTGGGGGTTGAAGAGTTTTCATTCCTGAGGATCAAGATCCCTTGAAGGTGGCTGCGTGCAAAGCTGATCTCCCTTCACAGTGTGTGCCTTTTGAGATGGTATACCAGGAAACTCTTTTTCTGTGCAGATGAATTTGAGTGTTTTCTGATGTCAGAAAATGAAAACTATATCACCCCATGTACTGTTGCTACCAGGAACAGAGTCCAGTTTATAGTCTGCCACTTGAGATGGGCTCTGCTGGGGGCCTGACATCACCCACATGCACAGATCATGCTGCTCTCCTTGGTCCTGAAGTGTCCTGTCTTTACCATGCGTCCTTGCAGAAGCCTGCATCTCAAAATACCGAAAAGAACAAATGCGCGTGTGTGTGCATACACACACACACACATACACACATCATAAACTCATCCACACGCACTCTCATGAATAGTGAGATGGCAAAACTCATTTTACATGAATGCATTAAGCTCCTGCTATATTTATGCCAAGAACTAGGATGGTTGAGGCCTTTTTTTAAAACAAGAAGACATCATATCTCCTGAGGTAAGTTATTTGCAAATCCAACATTATTTCTCTCCCTGTATCCATGCCTCTTGCAATATGACTTTGTAGCTTTCCCCATCTAGCAGTAGAGTCTGTTTCCTCACCCCTTGAATCTAGGCTGGCCTTATGAATTGCTTTAGCTAACATAAAGTGATGGAAGTGAGATTACACCAGTTCCTAGTCTACATTTCAAGAGCTCTTGAACGCTCCCATTTCCTCTCTTGGAAACTTGCCCAACTTCCATGTGAAGGAGCCCAGGCTTTCCTGCTGGAGGATGAAAGACCGCAAAGGGCAGAGACGAGCCATCCTAGCTGAGTTCCTTCTAGATAAGTCAGTCCCCATCAGACGGCAGACACATAAGTGAATGATGCTAAAGTTACCTGGCCCAATCCAGGCCAGAAGACAATCAATGGACTTGTGATTAACAATAAGTAATTGTTGTTTAAAGTCAGTAAGTTTGGGATAGTTTTTTACCTTAAAATAGCTAACAGATAGTCATCCCTACGTGAAGGACCAAATCTGAACCTTTCCTGAAAGTAATATGTCCCTAAAAGTCAGATGGCCATGTAGGACCCTGAAACAATTCTACTGCTGATTATAAAGCCCCAGAGGGATGTGGTCAAAAGAGCACTGCTTTGGAATCTAGGAGACACAAATCTTCATCCTGACTCTGCCACCAACTGACTATGTGACCTTGGGCAAGTCACTTGACATCTCTGGACCTTGATTCCTTTATCTATAAATTGAAAGAGCAAGTTTAGCTAATTTTAGGCCCTTCAGGCTCTGACACGCATTCTGTGGGTCCATGATTCTCAGTCTCTGCTACTTTCATGTGTAAAGCAAGAAACGATAATTCACGATTCTTTCTATCTTGCAGGATAATCCAAAAGGATGAAGTGTTATTTCCTGGGTGGCACCTCTGCTTCCAGACACTGTCAAGAATTTGAGTGTCTATGCAGGAGGAACAGACACCCTGAGATGCCAGCTTTGTGATAACTCACTGGGTTTTACCAACATATGTGAACACACAGATTTTTCAGCTAATATTAGAAGTTGGGATGGAATTGATGAATGTGACTCCCAGGCAATCTCCATCACATCTCTTAAAAGAAGTACAAGCATTCTATCAGAAGGTACACCCTGGTCTTCTTTTCTCTTGCATTCCCTCTGGAGATTAATAAAACTTGATTTGTGAGGTGAGATTGGTTTCTCAGGCCCAAAGAGCTCCTGAACAGGCAAAAACATATGTGCACACAATGGTTAGAAGAGAAGGTTGTTTGAAGCTCTTTGCCTAGTTCTGACCACACACAGATCAGTATAAATGTTGAGTGGGTAAAATTGGACAGTTCTGAATGAGTTCTAATAATTTGACTGAAATTTGTTCCAGAAATGGAATCTGGGATGTGCCAGATTAGAAACCAAAATCTGAGTCTGGTTTAAGACCACATCAGTGACTCAGGAGACAGTACTGTGGGTGGACTGTGGGATTATGAGATCAGGATCAGTCATTCCCATGAGAGGACACCAAAACCAAGCCCAGTAGAGAGCTATTAATCCAAAGTCTAAGGGAAAATCTGGGTCAAGGACCATGCTATTGTCAGCCCTGATGCCAGCGCACTACAGAGGATGAAGCAAGAAGGGAACCTTTTGCTGGAAGTGTTTAAAGACAAGAAGAACAGCATCTTGTTCAGAATTTTTCTGGCTGCAAATCACAGAAAATCCAAACCAAAATGACTTGATCTGAAAGGGAATTTAATGGATCACAAAACTGAAACGATTTCAAGGGATAGAATTGTTTTCAGATATGGCTTCATGCAGGGGTTGAGACAAGGTCACTAGGACTCAGTTTTCTCTGCCTGTTGGTCTGGCCCTGCTCTCCCCAATATGTTGTCTTTGACAGGTTCCTCCTTTACGGATATAAGAAAGCTACGGCTGCACCAGGTCTTTGATCTTCTACAATCTATACTGGGCAAGAAGAGACAGCCCCTCTCTCTCAACAGTGTACACAAAGTCCTAGGTCTGACTCTTGCTTGGCGCAGTGGGGTCTCGTGATCACACTGTACCAGTCCCAGTGCCTAAATTACGCCATACACTGTTTGGCTTAGGCTGATTAGGGC
The DNA here is from genome assembly GCF_041296235.1 of Equus asinus. Taxonomy (NCBI): domain Eukaryota; kingdom Metazoa; phylum Chordata; class Mammalia; order Perissodactyla; family Equidae; genus Equus; species Equus asinus. Next base: position 87,964,175 of record NC_091794.1, read on the forward strand.
CTTCGCTTGGAGCTGGCAGGCATCAATCTCACTCAAATCACAGGAATTTGGAGTGAGAAAGAGTAACTCCCCAAAGGCAATTCAAGACTCTTTTTTTTAAACCAGAAGATGGGTCAATGGATGTTGGGGGGAAAAAACAAACTCACAGGTGTTCACTACAGTCAGTTATGGATAGAAATATGGGACAAGAATCAGAAGACTTCCAGCCTGAAAGTTGATTTTCTGAAAACAAAGAGTAGAAGTAGTTGCAAGCAGGCCAGGGTCTAGACAATGAACATTAGTAAAACAAGCCGAATCATGGCTGGAGATGAAGGAAACAAGCCTCTTAGAGAAATCCTGGGCTGGAGGGCTCTGGGGTTGCAGGAGTTAGATCTTCTGCACATGAGATCCAGAAGAGGGATCTGCCAGCCCAGGTTGGGTGCTGTTAGACCATACCTCTGAAACTGTGAAACCAATCAAATGGAACTGATGTCTCCAGGCACTAGGACTCAGAGTAAAGATAAGCTTCCCTAAAAGGAAACAAGTGAGATTTTTTAAAAAATCTAGACATATTTTAAAGCATAACAAGCAGAGCTCTGAGTCTTTTGTACATTGTATATACTCCAAATGCAGGCTGCAGATGAAAAGGAGGTCACATTTAATGTTCAAATTACCGTAGTTCCAAGCTCCCACTTGCTGGATTACACCACTTATAAAACTGGATCAGTCTTCCCTACAACTCTCTCCTACTCTATCACCTAGGCCCAAAGCGGTTCTGCTTGTTCCCCAAGTCCATGATCTCTCTGAAGAAAACAACTCAATCAGCTGTTGGCTTTAGTCCTCTAACCAGTGAGGCTTAAACTTGGCATCTGGAACGAAGGAGGAACAGCTATCACGGCATTGCTCCCCTCAGTTCCTTCCATCTCTCTCCTACAACTGGACTCCAATAAACTGCCATCCTCATTCCATAGCTTCTCAATAGATACAAACAAATATAAGTGTGGGGTAGTTCACTCACTCAACTAATATTTATTGAGATTATAACATACTAGGTACTTGAGTTTACAGTTTAGTGGAAATGACAGAATAAGAAAGTAAACACAAATGTGTGGGTGTGTACATAACTAGTGATAAGTGTTATTAAAATCATTTGGATGAAAATCAGTTAATATCATCCATCACATTACATGGCTAAAGAAGAAGAAAAATCACAATATCATGTCAATAGATACAGAAAAAAATTTGACAAAATCCAATACCTGTTCATGATAAATACTCTTAGGAATCTATGAATAGAGAGGAAATTCCTCAACTTCATAAAGAACACCTACAAAAAAACCCACAGCTAACATCATACTTAATGGTGAGAAACTAGAAGTTTTCCTGCTAAAATTAGGAACGAGGCAAGAATGTCCCCAGTCACCACTCATTTTCAGCTTCATACTGGAAATCTTATATAATGCAACTAGATAAAAGAACAAAATAAAATGTATACTGATTGGGAAGAAAGATATAAAACTATTTGTTTCACAGATGACATAATTCTCTATGTGGAAAATCTCAGAGAATCAACACAAAAATCTCCTGGAACTAAGAAGTCATTACAGCAAGGTATCAAGATACAAGGTTAACATATGAAAGTCTATTGTTTTTGTATAGACAAGCAATGAACAATGGGAATTTGAAATTTAAAACTCAGAATCATTTACATTTGCACCAAAAAAAAATGAAATACTTTGGTGGTGTAAATCTAACAAGATATGTACAAGATCTATAGGAGGAAAATTACAAAACTATAGTAAAAGAAACAAGATCTACATAAATGTAGAGATATTCACATACATGAATAGGAAGACTCAATATTGTCAAAATGTCAGTTATTCCCAACTTGATATATAGAGTCTGTGCAAATCCAACCAAAATCCCAGCAAGTTATTTTGTGTGTATAGACAAAGTGATTCTAAAGTTTATACGGAGAAGCAAAAGACCCAGAATAGCTAACGTAATATTGAGGGAGAAGAATAAAGTCAGAGGACTGACACTACCCAAATTCAAGACTTACTATAAAGCCACATAAAACAAGACTATGGTATTGGTGGAAGAATAGAAAAATAGATCATTGGAACAGAATAGATACCAGAAATGGATCCACACAAATATGCTCAACTGATCTTTGATAAAGAAGCAAAGGCAATGGAGAAAAGATAGTCTCTTCAACAAATGGTGCTGGAACAACTGGACATCCATACACAAAAAAAAAAAAAAAAAATGAAGCTACAGTCCTTATACCTTTCATAAAAAGTAACTAAAAATGGATCATAGACCTAAAGTAAAATGAAAATCTATAAAACTCCTAGAAGATAACATAGGAGATTGTAACAAGTAAAAGCTGTATATTATAACCTACAAGGCAATCACTAAAAAATAATGCAAAAAGACATAGACAAAAAGCCAAGAGAATAATCAAAATGGAATACTAAAAATAATTAACCTAAAAGAAGAAAGAAAACGAGTAACAGAGAAACAAAAAAGGATGAGACAAATGAAATATAATTATTAGGAATTCCAGTGCACAGAGATGGCACAGACTCATTTTTCCCTGCTCTCCCTGCTAAGTACAACTGGAAATGGTGCAAGAGATAACCAAAGAGGAACTCTAGTAAGAAGAAATAAGAAGGTGGTGAGGTAATAAGAAGAAAGAAAACAAATACTGTAAAATATCACATATATACAGATTCCAAAAAGCCAAACTTGTAAAAAATGGCAGTTACCAGAGTAATTGGTATTACTCTGAGAATTAAAGATATGTTGTTTAAGGGTACAAGCTTGAAACTAGTAGATAAGTCCAGGAGAGCTAATGCACAGCATAGTGATTATAGTCAACAATACTGTATTATAAACTTCAAAGTTGCTAAGAGACTAGATCTTAATTGTTTCCACCACAAAAAAGAAATGATAATTATGTGATGTGATGGAGGTGTTATCTAACACTATGGTAGTAATTATATTGCAATATGTAAATGTATCAAATCAACACATTGTACAGCTTAAACATGCACAATGTTATATGTCAATTATATTTCAATTTAAAAAATGAGGATGTTGGAAAGCAATTGGACGGTTTAAAAAATTCATAGAATTGAATGACAATGAAAGCACAACATATCAAAATATGCGGGATGCAGTTAAAGCAGCGATGAGAGAGCAATTTATAGCCCTAAATGCTTGCATTAGGTATGAGAATGTTCTCCAATTAGTAACTAAGTTTCTACCCCAAGAAACTAGAAAAGAAGAGCAAAATAAGCCTAAGAAAATGAAAGGAAGAAAATAATAAACACAAAGGAGGAAATCAATGACATTGAAAATAAGAAAAACATAAAGAAAATTGATGAAATAAAACCTGGTTTTCCAAAAAAATAAAATTGATAAACCTCTAGCAAGACTGAGAAAAATAAAAACAGAGAGGACACATCAATCATCAATATTAGAAATGAAATAGAGGATATCACTACAGATTCTGCAGACATTAAAAAGATAGTAGGAGAATATTACAAACAACTTTATAATCACAAATTTGACAACCTAAAAGAAATTAATCAACTCCCCCAAAACCTCAAACTACAAAAATTCAAAAAAGTAAAATAGACAATCTGAATAGTCCCCAAACCAGCAGAGAAACAGAATTCATAATTATAAAGCTCCTAAAAAAGAAGGATCCAAGCCCAGATGGTTTCATTGCAGAATTCCAGAAAATATTTAAAGAAAAATTAACACCAATTTTGCACAGTCTCTTCAGAAAACAGAAGAGGAGTGTGGTAGGCAGAATAATGACCCTGGAACCTGTTAATATTACTTTACATGGCAAAAAGGACTTTATTACGGATGTTGACTCGAGGAGATTATCTTGGATTACCCAGGGAGGCCCAAAGTAATCACAAGAGACCTTATAAGTGAAAGAGGGTGGCAGTAGGATCAGATTCAGAGAGAGATTTAAGATGCTGGGCTGCTGGCTTTGAAGATAGAGGAAGGGGCCATGAACCGACATCTTGATTTTACCCTAGTGAATCCCACTTTGGACTTTGATCTCCATAACTGTAAAATAATAAATTTGTGTTGTATTATCTTTTAAGTCACTAAGTAGCAAGAGAAAGCCAATGTGAATGGGAAACTAACACAAATAAGATGACTTTCTGACTCATTTTATGAGGCTGATATTAGTCTGATACCAAAACCAAACAAACAGAGTATGAATAAAGAAAACATTAGACCAATATCTCTCATGAATTTAAACACAAAAATCTTCCAAAAACATTAGCAAGCTGAATCCTAAAATCTATCAAACTAGTTGTGTACCAATTACATTAGCAATATATGCTATGACCAAATGAGACTTATTCCAGGTGTGTCAGGCTTGTTCAATATTCAAAACTCAATCAATGTAATCCACCATACAAGCTAAAGAAGAAAAATCATATGATCATATGAATTGATGCAGAAAACCCATTTGACAAAATTCACACCCATTTATTACAAAAACTCTCAGCAAAATAGGAATAGAGGGAAATTATCTCAACTTGATAAAAAGCAGCTTCAAAAAACATACAGTTACCATCACACTTAATGGTGAAAGACTGAATGCTTCCTCTCTAAAACTGGGATCAACACATGGATGTCCATTCTCACTACCCTTGTTGAACAGAGCTGGAAATTCTAGCTACTGTAATAATGCAAGAAAAAGAAATCAAAAGCATACAGATTGGAAAGGACGAAAAGAAAGAATCTCAATTTGCAGATGACATGGTTGAATTAAAAAAAAATCCTCAAAAATCTACACATAAAAAAACCCTCCTATAGGGCCAGCCCCATAATGTAGTAGTTAAGTTTGGCATGCTCTGCTTCAGCAGCCCAGGTTCACAGGTTTGGATCCCAGGCACAGACCTACACTTGTCAGCCATGCTGTGGCGGCAACCCACATGCAAAACAGAGGAAGATTGGCACGGATGTTAGCTCAGGGCTAATCTTCCTCAAGTCAAAAAAGAGGAGGATTGACAATGGATGTTAGCTCAGGGTGAATCTTCCTCAGCAAACAAAACAAAACAAAACAAAAACCCTAAAACTAATTAGTGAGTTCAGCAAGGTCACAGGATACAAGATCAATACACAAAAAGCAATTATATTTCTGTATACTAACATACACACTTATGAACATGCAGAAACAAAAATTTTAAACACAATACCTTTGCTTCGAAGAAAATAAAACAATTAGATATAAAATTATCAAAACAGGTACAAAATCTGCATGCTAAAAATTATAAAATGTTTATGAAAGAAATAAAAAATCTAAATAAATGGAGAGACATACCATGTTCATAGATTGGAAGACTAAACATAATAAAGATGTGAATTCTCTCCAAATTGACCTATAGATTTAATACAATTCCTATAAAATTTTGTGCAAGGAATTTTGTAAGCATAGACCAGCTGATTCTAAAATTTATATGGAAAGACCTGGGTCCTATGATAGCTAATACAATCTTGACAAAGAAGAAGAAGGTGGGAGAAATTACCCAATTTTAAGGCTTACTACATAACTACAGTAATCAAAACAGTGTGGTATTGGTGAAAGAACAGACAAATAGATCAGTAGAAAACAAAGAAGATCCAGAAATAAAGTCACGCAAATATGCCCAATTGACTTTTGACAAAGGTGCAAAAGCAATCCAGTGGAAGAAAATAGTCTTTTCAACGAATGATGCTAGAATGATTGGACATACCTAGCCAAAAAAATAACCCTGAACCTAAGTCTCACACTTTATTTTTTCCAGTTTTATTGAGATATGATTGACATACAGCATCGTATAAATTTAAGGTATGGCATAATGACTTGCCTTACATATACTATGAAATGATTACCACAGTAAGTTTAGTTAACATTCATCATATACAGATGCACAAAAAAGAAAAGTAAAAGAAAAAAAAGGTTTTTTTCTTTGTAATGACTACTCTCAGGATTTACTCTCTTAACAACTTTCAAATATACCATACAATAGTGTTAACTACAGTCATCGTGCTGTGCATTACATTCCTAGTACTTATTTATCTTATAAATAGAAGTTTGTACCTTTTGACCACTGTCACCTAATTCCTCCTTCCCCTCTCCTTCACCTCTGGTAACCACAAATCTGATCTCTTTTTCTATGAGTTTGGGGTTTTGGGGTTTTTTAGATTCCACATATAAGTGAGATCATACAGTACTTGTCTTTCTCTGTCTGACTTGTTTCACTTAGCATAATGCCATCAAGATCCACCCATGTTGTCTCACATAGCAAGATTTCCTTCTTTTATATGGCTGAATAATATTCCATTGTATATATATACCACAACTTCTGTATCCATTCATCAGTCAATAGACATTTAGGTTATTTCCATGTCTTGACTATCGTAAATAATGCTGCTATGAATGTGGAGGTGCAGGTATCTCTTTGATGTAGTGTTTTTGTTTCCTTCAGACATATTCCCAGAAGTGAAATTGCTGGATTTTATGGTAGTTGTATTTTTAATTTTCTGAGGAACCTCCATACTGCTTTCCATAGTGTCTGTACCAGTTTACAACCCCACCAATAGTGCACAAGGGTGTTCTTTTCTCCACATCCTCAGCACCCCTTGTCTTCTTGATGATAGCCATTCTAACAGGTGTGAGGTAATATCTCATTGTAGTTTTGATTTGCATTTTCCTAATGATTAGTGATTTTGAGCACTTTTTCATGTACCTGTCGGCTATTCATATATCTTCTTTGGAAAAATATCTATTCATATCCTTTGTCCATTTTTTAAATGATTTGTTTGGTTTTTCGCTATTGAGATGTATGAGTTCTTTATATATTTTGGATATAAACCCCTTACCTTATCAGATATATGATGTGCAAATGTTTCTTCCTATTCTGTAGGTTGTCTTTTCATTTTGATGATTGTATCTTTTGCTGTGCAGAAGCTTTTTAGTTTGATGTAGTCTTGCTTGTTTATCTTTGACTTTGTTGCTTGTGCTTTAGATGTCAAATCCAAAAATCATTGCCAAGACTCATGCCAAGGAGCTTTTTTTCTATGTTTTCTTCCAAGGTTTTTATGGTTTCCTGTCTTACATTTAAGTCTTTAAGTCATTTTGAGCTATTTTTTGGGATGTAAGATAGGGGTCTAGTTTCACTCTATTACATGTGAATATCCTGTTTTCCTAGCACCATTTACTGAAGAGACTGTCTTTTCCTCATTCAGTATTCTTGGCTTCCTTGTCAAATGTTAGTTGACTGCATTTCCATGGGTTTATTTCTGGGCACTTGTTTCTGTCCCATTGGTCTAAGTGTCTGTTTTTATGCCAGTACCATATTGATTTGATTATTATAGCTTAACAATATAGCTTGAAATCAGGAAGTGTGATGCCTCCCACTTTGGTTTTTTTTAAAGATTGGCCCTGAGCTAACATCTGTTGCCATTCTTCCTCTTTTTATCTCTTCTTCTCCCCACAGCCCTCAGTACACAGTTGTATGCTCTAGTTGTAGGTTCCTCTTGTTCTGCTACGTGGGATGCCGACTAAGCGTGGCTTGATGAGCAGTGCTAGGTCCACAGCCAGGATCTGAACTGATGAAACCCTGGGCCACAGAAGTGGCTTGTGTGAACTTAACCACTCGGCCATGGGGTTGGCCCTTACCACTTGGTTTCTTTGTTTGTTTGTTTTTGTTTTTTATTGTTTTTGCTTTGGCTATTCGGCATCTTTTCTGGATCCGTATAAATTTTAGGACTGCTTTTCCTACTTCTGTAAAAAATGCAATTGGAATCTTGATAGGGATTGCCTTGAATCTATAGATGCTTTGGGTACCTTTCCACTATTCGTATCTTCTATTTCTTTCACAAATGTCTTGTAACGTTCAGTGTAGAGATCTTTCATCTCCGTGGTTAAATTTATTTGTAAGTATTTTATTGTTTCTGATGCTATTGTAAATGGGATTGTTTTCTTTATTTCTTTTTCAGATAATTCATTGTTAGTGTATAGAAATGCTAAATAATTTTTGTATGTTAATTTTGTATCCTGCAACTTTACTGAATTCATTGATTAGATCTAACAGTTTTTGGGTGGAATCTTTAAGATTTTCTCTATATAAAATCACACCATCTGCAAAAAGAGACAATGTTACTTCTCCCTTTCCAATTCCAGTTCCTTTTATTTCTTCTTCTTGCCTGATTGCTCTGGCTAGGACCTCCAGTACTATGTTAGATAGCAGTGGTGAGAGTAGGCACATTTATCTTGTTTTTGATCTTGGAAGAGAAGCTTTCAAACTTTCACCATTGAGTATGATGTTAGCTGTGGCTTGTTATTTATGACTTTTATTATGTTGAGTACATTCCTTCTACCCCTAATTTCTTAACAGTATTTACCATGAACATATGTTGAATTTTGTCAAATGCTTTTTCTGAAACTATTGAGATGGTCATATGATTTTTTTCTTTCATTCTATTAATGTGATGTATCACATTGATTGATTTGTTTATGTTGAACCATCTTGCATCTTAGGGATAAATCCCACTTGGTCATGGTGAATGATCCTTTTAAAATGCTGCTGAATTAGTTTGCAAGTATTTTATTGAGAATTTTTGCATATATATTCATCATGGATATTGTCCTGTAGTTTCCTTTTCTTGTAGTGTCCTTTTCTGGCTTTGGTGTCAGGGTAATGCTGGACTTGTAAACAAATTTGGGGGTGTTCCCTCTTCTTTGATTTTTTGGAAGAGTTTGAGAGAGATTGATGTTAATTATTCTTTAAATGTTCAGTAAAATTCACTGGTGAAGTTATCTTGCCCTGTGCTTTTCTTCATTGGGAGATTTTTGATTACTGATTCAGTCTCCTTATTAGTAATTGGTCCGTTCAGATTTTCTATTTCTTCCCAATTCAGTCTTGGTAGGTTGTATGTTTCTAAGAATCTTTTCATTTCTTCTAGGTTATCCAGTTTCTTGGCATATAGTTCTTCATAAGCCTTACACTTTAAACCAAGAATCAACTCAATGTGAATCATAGACTTAAATGGAAAGTGTAAAGCTGTGAAACTTTTAGAAAAAGGAAAAACCATATGAGGAAATCTTCAGAATTGAGGACTAGGCAAAGAGTTCTTACACCTGAGACCAAAAGCATGATTCCTAAAAGGAAAAACTTGATAATAGAATCTCATCAAATGTAAAATTTTTACTCTGAGAGGTCATGTGAAAAAGATGAAAATACAAGACTGGGAGAAAATATTTGCAAACTATGTATCTAGCAAAGGACTAGTATCTGGCATATATAAAGAAGTCTTAAAACTCAACAGTAAAAAAAAAAAAAAAAAAGAAAGCCAAATCAAAAGGAACAAAAGATGCAAACAGATATTTCACCATAAAAAAAATACAAGTGGAAAATAAACAGGTGAAAAGATGTTGAACACCATTGGCCATCAGACAAATACAAATTACAACCACATTCAATATCACTATACACCTATCAGAGTGGCTAAAATAAAAAATGATGGCAACACCAAGTGCTGGCAAAAATATAGAGAAACTGGATCACTCATACATTGCTAGGGGGAAATATAAAATGGTGCGGCCACTCTGGGAACAGTCTGACAGTTTCTTTAAAAACAAAACAACGCAATTACCATAAAACCCAGCAATTGCACTCTTGGGTTTTTCTCCCAGAGAAATGAAACTTTAGGTTCACACAAAAACCTATACATGAACATTTGTAGTACCTTTATTTGTAACAGCCAAAAGTTGGAATCAGCCCAGTCGTTCTTCAAAAGGTGAATGTCAAACAAATTGTGCTACATACATACCATGAAATGCTACTCAGCAATAAAAAGGAACAAGCTGTTAATACACACAACAACTTGGATGAATCTCTAGGGAATTATGCGGAATGAAGAAAGCCAATCACAAAAGTTTGCATACTATATGACTTATTTATATAACATTTTTGAAATGACAAAATTTTAGAAATGGAGGACAAATTAGTGGAGAAGTTAGGGAAATAGAGGCGAGCAGGGTGGGAGGAAGGTGAGTGTGGTTGTAAAAAGGCAACATGAGAGATTTTGTGGTGTTGGAATTAGTCAGTATCTTGACCGTGGTGAGTGATCCAGGAACCTATACAGATGATTGTATGGGGCTTAATAAACAGGCACACACAGAAGAACAAGTAAAACTAGGGAAATCTGAATAAGATTGATGAATTGTATCAATATCACTATTCTGGTTGTGATATTATACCATAATTTTGCCGAATATTACCATTGAGGAAAACTGGGCAAAAAGTGCAAGAGATCTCTCTTTTTTACAACTACATATGAATCTATAATTAAATGCTATTAGAAAATCAACTAGCAAATAGCACACTTATACCTAAATTTATAAATAATTATGTTAAATATACATGGATTAAACATTTCGGTTAAAAGGGAGATATTTTCAGAATAGATTAAAAAAATCATGGCCTAGTTATATGCTGACTACAAGATATACACTTTAAATACAAAGCCACAAATAGTTTTAAAGTTTTCTTTTAAAAAGGAAAGAATTTCCCATACATAAGCGTATGTTGTAAAAGTTGAAATGATGTTATAAATATCAGACAAAATAGACTTTAAGACAGGGAGTATTAGCGGAGATAAAACATTTCATAGGATTAAAGTGTCACTATTTTAGGAAGACATAACAAGTATAAATATATATGTATCTAATAATAGATCTTCAGAATACAAGAAACAAAAATTGTAAAATTAATGGGAGAAATAAGAAAATACATGATCACAGTTTTCTCTCAGAAACTGATAGAATAACCATAACCATGAATATGTTTACACACATATACACACATATATATGTAATATATACATACATATATATGTGATCTGTAAGGTTTTAAAGGAATTAGATGACACTGCCAATGACTTTGATCTAACATGACAGAAAACACATAATTTTCAGGGCACATACAATGTTCACCAAGATAGAAAATATGTGGGACCGTAAAACAAATCATAAAGTTTCAATATATTGCAATATTACCAAGAATACTCACTAACCAAAATTAGAAATAAGTAATAATAATACACCTAGAAAAGCCATAGATATTTCCAAATTATATAATACACTTCAAAATTACCCGTGTGTCCAAGAATAAATCATAAGGAAAACTAGAAACTAGTTCACAAAGAATGATCATGAAAACTCAAAAGGCCAAAATTTATGGCATGCAGCTGAAGCAGCGCTTAAAGGGAAATCTATAGCTTACATGGTTATATGAGAAAGGTCAAAAGTCAATTATCCAAAGTTACACCTAAGAAGCTATAAAAGGGGGACCAGTTTTGGGTAAGGAGTAAGCGTCTCCACCCTGCCTCTGCCACTGAATGCAGCTATAAAACCTGGACAGAACATACGGACCAGTTATTTGAGCACTCTGGAAATAAAATAGTAGCCAGCAGATTAGGGAAGAAGAAAAGAATGCAAAGTACCACTGAACTGGTGGTGAGTTCACCAACTTTTTCTCTTCCAACATCCCTTGGACTAATCTCAACACAGTCCCAAAGCCCGGAAGTGAGCACTGGGCTGCAGAAAAGGAGAGCTACAAGAGAACCCCTCTAGTTCTGTCTCAAAGAGTGGAAAAGGGAACTTCCAGTACTCAAAGTGAGCACAGGAAGTCCTGGCTTAGTCTCAGGCGGATGGGGCAAAATCCCATTGTTCTCTCTCTCTCTCTCTCTCTCTCTGTCTCTCTCTCTCTCCCTGTCCCATGTAGCTTTGCCTTGGATGCTGGTGCAGTTATGGAAGCCTGTGGCAGAGAAGGGTAACTAAAGCTCCACCTTGCTGGCCAGAGAACCAGAAAGGAGTGCCCCAAATCACAGAGAAGCGGGAGCTAAATAAAGCAATCCCACAAAGTTGTTTTGAACTCCTGGGCTCACCCTCAAGCTGCGCATGTTTGAACCCAATTCTAAATCAGCATATCCAAAAATTCAAGAATTAAACTGACAGATAAATCAACATCCAGGTCCAAGACTAGCCTCTAGGTGGCACACTTGAGGGAAAGATTAAAATAGCAGAGCGGAAGCTTTGTAAGCTGAGCTAACATCGACAGGACAGTCCACGGAAGGCCTGAACTCGAAGCCTGATGCCAACCGGGTTGATTGCCTTCTAAAATAGCAATATCAACATCTGCATAGGATTTAAATAAGACTTGATGTCTCATAACATAATATTCAAAATGCCCAGAATACAATCCAAAAATTACTCATCAGATAATGAAGAAGGGAAATCTCCACTTTCATGGTGAAAGACTATCAACAGATGCCAACATCAAGATGGTACAGATTTTGGAATTATCTGATAAAGCCGAAAAGTAGCTCTTATAAAAATGCCCCAACAAGCAATGTAAACACACTTGAAACAAATGGAAAAATCAAAAGTGTCAGCAAAGAAATTTTGAACAAACAGAAATGAAAAGCTCAATGGATGAGTTCAGTCGCATAATGAGATGACAGAGGAAAGATGGAATTTGGGGATGGACCAATAGACATTATCTAATCCAAACGACAGGAAGAAAGAAGTTTAAAAAATCAACAGCCCTTCAGAGACTTGTGGGACACCAAAAATAACATCTGATACACGCTACAGTATACTCACTAGAATAGCAAAAATTGAAAAGATTGACAACAAAATATTACTAAGGGTGTGGAGTAACCAGAACCCTCATATATTGCTAGTGGGGATATAAAATAGTACAACTGGGGCCGGCCTGGTGACACAGCAGTTAAGTTCACGCATTCTGCTTCAGTTGCCCGGGGTTCGACAGTTCAGATCCCGGGTGAACACATGGCCCCGCTTGGCAAGCCATGCTGTGGTAGGCGTCCCACATAGAAAGTAGAGGGAGAGCCGAGAATGGGAGAAGAGGGGAACCATTAAGCAGCGCCTGCGGCCTCCTCTCCTCTCCACTCCGCACCTCGCTCTCGCAGCCTGCCCGCCCTGCTGCCCGCTCGCTGCTCAGAACATCTTCCACCATGGCCACCTCGGCGAGTTCCCACTTGAACAAAGGCATCAAGCAGGTGTACATGTCCCTGCCTCAGGGTGAGAAAGTCCAGGCTATGTATATCTGGATTGACGGCACTGGAGAAGGACTGCGCTGCAAGACCCGGACCCTGGACAGTGAGCCCAAGTGTGTAGAAGAGTTGCCCGAGTGGAATTTTGATGGCTCTAGTACTTTTCAGTCTGAAGGCTCCAACAGTGACATGTATCTCGTCCCTGCTGCCATGTTTCGGGACCCTTTCCGCAAGGACCCCAACAAGCTGATGTTCTGTGAAGTCTTCAAGTACAACCGAAAGCCTGCAGAGACCAACTTAAGGCATACCTGTAAACGGATAATGGACATGGTGAGCAACCAGCACCCCTGGTTTGGAATGGAGCAGGAATATACACTCATGGGCACAGATGGGCACCCTTTTGGTTGGCCTACCAACGGCTTCCCTGGGCCCCAAGGTCCATACTACTGTGGTGTGGGAGCAGACAAAGCTTACGGCAGGGATATTGTGGAGGCTCACTACCGGGCCTGCTTGTACGCCGGCGTCAAGATAGCAGGGACAAATGCTGAGGTCATGCCTGCCCAGTGGGAATTCCAGATAGGACCCTGTGAAGGAATCGACATGGGAGATCATCTCTGGGTGGCCCGTTTCATCTTGCATCGTGTGTGTGAAGACTTTGGAGTGATAGTAACCTTTGATCCTAAGCCCATTCCTGGGAACTGGAATGGTGCAGGCTGCCACACCAACTTCAGCACCAAGGCCATGCGAGAGGAGTGTGGTCTGAAGTACATCGAGGAGGCCATCGAGAAACTGAGCAAGCGGCACCAGTACCACATCCGAGCCTACGATCCCAAGGGGGGCTTGGACAATGCCCGGCGCCTAACTGGATTCCACGAAACCTCCAACATCAACGACTTTTCTGCCGGCGTGGCCAACCGTGGTGCTAGCATCCGCATTCCCCGGACTGTCGGCCAGGAAAAGAAGGGTTACTTTGAAGACCGTCGCCCCTCTGCCAACTGTGACCCCTTTTCGGTGACAGAAGCCCTCATCCCCACGTGTCTTCTCAACGAAACTGGCGATGAGCCCTTCCAGTACAAAAACTAAGCGGACTATACTTGCAGCCATCAAACCCCGCTCCTAATTCTACATCCTGCTCCCACTGTCGCCCCTCTCTCAATTGTCCTAATAGCTGTAACTCAAAGGGTGGAATATCAAGGTCTTTTTTTTTTTTTTTTAATTCCTCGTGCCCAGTTAATCTCTTGCTTTTTTTGGCCAGGATAGAAGGGGTCACGTTCTTAATCTCTTCACACACCGTCACCCCCTTTTTTCCTATCACTGAGGCTTTCTAGTGCGTTAGTGGGGTGGCGGGGGGGGACATAACCACTGCTTCCATTTAATCAGGTGTATTTGTCCAATAGGTGTAGCTATCCAGACAGAGAGCGTAGCATTTGTGACGGAGAGGAAGGACTTTTTCTTCAAGGTAGCTGAGTGGGGAGAGGCCTGGCTTACTCTCTGGTTAGGTTAGGATTTCCCCTCTTAGTGGGAAGTTCCATTTTTCTGTTAAAAGTGAGGATTGGGGGAGAAAGAAGGATGGGCATCACAAAGGAAAACGCCCTGTCCTCCTAGCGTGGTGCCTCCCTTGCCTGGGGCTGAATGCCCTCACCCGAAGCCGAGAGAGCTCAGCCTAAACGGATGGACAGCCCTACCTTAGAAGAAAAAGCTCTTATTGCTTGGTCCTCCATTTATAACACAAAGCAGAGTAGTATTTTTATATTTAAATGGAAAAACAAAAAAATTATATATACGGGTGTGCAGAAAAAAAATAAAAAGAAAGTAGAGGAAGATGGGCACGGATGTTAGCTCAGGGCCAGTCTTCCTCAGCAAAAAGAGGAGAATTGGCAGTAGTTAGCTCAGGGCTAATCTTCCTCAAAAATAAAAAATAGTACATCCACTTTGGAAGAAGTTCTGGCAGTTTCTTATAAAGTTAAACCTAGATCCACCCCATGACACACTAGTTCCAGTTGCAGGCATTTACCCGAAAGAAATAAAAGCAAATGTCCTTTGAAAAGGTTGCTCATGGTAACTTGATTCTTAATAACCAAAAATCAGAACCAACCCAAATGTACATCAGAATGAGAATGGGCTCTAAAAATTGTGATATATTGGTATAATAGTCAATAACAAAAAGATATGCTACTGATACATGCAACACAGATAAATATCACAAATATACTGAGCAAAAGAAGCCAGACATGAAAGTGCTCATACTATATTAGCCAATGGATATGAAGTTATAATACAAACAAAACCGATGGTGAGAAAATGTGCTCTGGGTGGGGGCTGAGAATTGACCGGGAGAAGACATGAAGGAACTTTCGTGATAGGGGTGTGGGTAACACAGATGTATCCATTTATCAAAAATATGCAGCTTATATTTGTTCATTTCAATATATATAAATTTTATTTTAAAAATATAAATAAAACATAAAATAAGAAGGAGCCAGCCACGTGTACTGAGGGGGAGAGTGTCAAAGACAGAACAGCATCTGCAAAGTCTGATTGTAGCAAAAAGCTTGTTCTGTTTGAGAAGGTAAAAGGTCAGTGAGCCTGCAATAGAGTTGATGGGAAGAGAATGGAATGAGAAAGCCATTGAGTTTGATGTGGTCCAGATCACACAGGCCCAGTTAAGCCAGAATAAGGAGTATTCATTTATCTAAAGTGTAATAGAAAGCTATTGGAGGTTTTAAGCACGGAAACGTCTTGGTCCAACTTGTATTTTTAAAAAGATTATTCTCACTGCTGTGAGGGGAATAAACTGGAGAAGCCAAGAGCCAAACAGGGAAATTAGAAGAGGCCAGGGCAGTTGTCTTGGTAAGAAGTGAAGGTTAGTGGGACTAGTAGCCCACGGCAGCAGAGAGAAGAAAGTCTACTGTTTCAAGCTCTGTTTAGGAGATGGAGACAATTGAACTTGATAATGGAGTGGGTGTGGGAGAAAAGATTGAAGGAGAGGGAGAAGCAAGGATGGCATTCAGGTTTCTGCCTTGGGAAATTGAGCAGAAGGTGGTGCCATTTGCAAAGATGGGAAAGAGGAAGAGAAGTTCAGATGTGGGGAGAGAGGGAAGCCTGAGGACATCTGGACACGTTAAATCTGAGAATCAAGTGGAGGGGTCAATGAGGTGCTCAGATATATGTGTGTGGAAGTCAGAGGAAAGTTTGGTCTGGGGGTATAAATTAGGGAGTCACCAGCCTGTGATGCCATTTAAAGCTCTGCAAATGGATGAGAGTGTGAGGAGAGTGAAGAGAGAGCAGAGGTCCCAAGGTGAGTCCTGGGAAACCCACAGAAGACCACACCGAAGCCCAGCTCTCAGCAACTAGGCAGAGAAGGGGAAACATGTGAGAAGACTGAGAAGCAGGCTGAGGAGTAGAGGAAAAACAGGAGAGAGTGGTGTCATGGAGAATGTGTTGGGGAAAAGGGAAGAATCAACCGTGTCAAATGAAGCTGAGAGGTCATCTAAGAGGAAGATGAGGCAGTGAAGTATCTGCAGGATTTGGTAACAAGAAGGTTGCTGGTAACCTTAACAAAATCAGTGACAGGGGGAGCAGTGGTAGCTGCATCAGGGCTGCGCTGAGTCAAAGGATAACTGGGAGATGAGCAAGTATAGTGTGTATGTGGTCATCTCTTTCTGGAATCTTTGCTGCAAAGGGAGCCAAGAGAACTGGGGTGTAGGAGGTTTGCAAGAGGGAAAGCATGAAGTAGGTCTCTTGGAGAGTGGGAAGTGAGGCATCAGGAGAACTCTGGGATTGCTGGCCACAGACGAGGATTCTCCTAAAGACAGGCTGATGTCCACGTGGGCTCTGTAGGATATTTCTTCCTGTCAGTCTCAGTGAAGAAAAGGGTCAACCTAAAAAATGAAACAAAGAGAAGCTGGTGAGCGTGGATGTGTGGTGTATTTAACCTGCTTGGATGTAGGCATGGAGAAGACAAATTTTTTAGTTCATCCACAGTTGGAGTTTTTCAGAAAAGCAGGATATATGAAGAGATGAGCAAGAGGGTTGAGGATCTTTGCAAGGGGGTGGTTGTAGCGATGGATCACACAATCTCGGTGATGACAAAGGGGAGCTGATGGGGGCTGGGAAGTACATGCGTGTTGCGGGAGGCGGGAATCAATAATTGGATTTCAGAATGACTAGTGGAGATGCTTGAGACAGTGACTGTAAGGATAGGTGGCAGTCAGAGGGCAGGGTGCCGGAATTATAATTGTGGAGGTAGCTATACCATTTGGGGTGATATTTCAGCATCCAGGCGGAAGCCCTGGGCATCAGTTTGGGAGTGGAAGAAAGCGTCATTGGAAGATGAGGAGGTCTAAAAACCCAAGAGACGGGTGTATCCGTTTGCTGGGGCTGCCATAACATAATACCACAGCCTGGGTGACTTAACTGCAGAAATTTATTTTCTCAGCATTCTGAAGGCTAGAAGTCCAAGATAAAGATGTTGGTAGGTTTAGTTTCTTCTAAGGCCTCTCTCCTTGGCCTGCAGAGGGCTGTGTTCTCACTGTGTCCTCACACAATTGTCCCTCAGTCTCTGAGTTTGTGTGTCCTAATTTCCTCTTCTTGTAAGGACGCCATCCCTGTTAGATTAGGACTCACCCATGGGTCTCCATTTTACCTTAATTACCTCTTTTGTTTTCTTTTTTGGTGAGGAAGATTTGGCCCTGAGCTAACATCTGTGGCAATCTTCCTCTCTTTTGTGTGTGGGATGCTGCCACAACATGACTGAACCAGCGGTGTGTACGTCCACACCCAGGATCCGAACCTGTGAAACCTGGGCCGCTGAAAGGGAGCATGTGATCTTAACCGCTACGCCACCAGGCTGGCTCCTACCTTAGTTACCTCTTTAAGGGCCCTATCTTGACAAAGACTCTCTCCTCAACCAAACTCTAGTCAGGCTCCTCTGAATTCTCTTCTCAAATGGGTCCTTACTTTGGGGCTTCCATGTTCATCTCTGCATTGTTCAATGTTAGCAAATATCCTGCTAGGTAATTTTAACCAGAATCCCCCACCCTGCATTTCTGATCGGGCTCCTCATCCTGCACCCCGCCCCAGGTGATGTCTGATCGCCCGGCCTGCCCCAGCAAGAATCCTGGGGGGTCGGTTTAGCCACAATCCCCCGTGACCCCTGATGCCTCCTCTTAGCTATTCTCCATCCATTGACCCCTGACCCTGCTCCTTGGCTGTCAGATCCCACTTGCCCCCGCTGTGTCAGAGTTGAGTCCAGCCTCTCTCCTGCACCAAAAAACCCCATTGCAGTGGGCCCTACACCTATCGGGATGGTCCCCCGGAAGAAAGTCTGCTCTTGTGTTCTTTAACAAGTGCCGTGAATAATTCTGAAGTACTGTGGGTTAGGACTTGAACATGAATTTGGGAGGGACAAAATTCACCTGATAACAATGGGGTATCAGATGAGTTATTTCTGAGGACCTTAGGCTACTCAGCAACTGGGACATGGAAGAAGGTAAAGAACTAGGAACTAAGTCTTCAGTGAAGGAGGGGGATGCCCAGGCCCGTGGGGGCAGCAACGGGTGTGTATGTATGAGCGGAATCGGAGTCACCCCAGTGATGAGTCTCACAGGAGAGGCAGCTCTTGAAAAGAGGGAGAGAGGCGGTCTCCCATGAGGAACAGCCAGGCCTCCCTCCCCGGGCCTGAGGCCTTTGGAGATACAAATCAGAAAATATAGTTTCCACCTGCGAGGGCTGCCCGTGCAGTGATAGCCTCAGGCAACAGCCAGGTTTTCACAATGGTAGGAGGCAGATGGGATATTGGGAGAAGAGGCTGAGGATACAGGGGAGTTGGCCAATCAGAGCAGGAGTCTCCATTTGCAGTGTCTGGGCCCCAGTCCTGCAGCATCTGTGTGTGTGTGTGTGTGTGTGTGTGTGTGTGTGTGTGTGTGTATGGATGTGTGCATGCACGCTCCATCTATCTCAAGCCCACCATTCAGCCTTTCTCATGTCCACAGCAATAACTCTCATCGTCTGCTGCCCGTGTGGGACATTTTCACCACTTTAAATTGGTGGCTGGAAGAACCACACTCACTCAACGGTGAGATTGGGCCACCTGTGAAATGGCAGCTGACTCTCCAATGGAACTTCCAAAGCCATTTGTCAATTTGTTCCTGGCGAGTGGGTGCCCCCAAGAGCTCGCACAGCCAGCATTCTCTCCACTATTCCAAGGACAGCCGGAAATGAAAGAATGACATCCTGGGATCGGTGTCTCCATCAGCCTCTCCCATCAAAAGGATCCCATTAAAGTGCCAAGGGCTGAAATGCCTCTTTATTTTATTCACGTAAGGCCAGGTGATTCCTCCCTTCAGATTCGTACATTAATGTTCAAAATAAGTCAGCTGTGTGCAGTGGCTTAGACTAATCCTACAAGATACATTTAGCCAAATAAGCATGTGCAAATGCAGAAATTTGAGTTTCAAGCTGGAACATCTGAAGGACAGGGTGTGCTTGCACGTTTAGTACATTTTACTCCGTGGAACAAGCCAAGCACTTTACTAAGATGATGCATTGCTGAAGACTGTCTAGAAACAGAAAAATGAAGCTGAGCCAGGGCAGGCTCCCTCTGCTCAAACAGACAGGAATCCAAAATGAGGACCTTAAGGAAATGGGTTGAATTTGAATTATCCTAATCATTAGGAGGAAAGAAATCAGGACTTTTTTTCTTTTTAGAAATTGAATATGTGAGAATGGCATCTCACTGTAAATAATAATAAAATCATCATGTAAATAATTCTATTTTCATTCCTTCAACCAGAATTTTTAAAAACCTACTTTGTCTTGTGTCCTGTGCTGGGTGCCGGGGATAAAAAATGGCGAGCCCTCTCCCTAAGGGTCTCCTCATCTAGAGAAGACAGTCACAGATGCTACCAATGCCCATTCAAAGATGGGAATAGATAGATGGAAATTTCTAGAAAAATTTTTCACATATATGTGTCCTATTTTAAAGGAGATTAGATAATGTTGTAATTAACAAAAAGAAAATTCATTTAAAAGATGTTCTGAACTCATGGAGCTTCTTGCCATTATGTATTTTCTCAGTCAATGGATGTTAAAAGCACAGCTGTATCTGGGAGTCTAGGAAATGTTTTGAAGTTTAAAAAGAAGCTTCAAACTAGGAAGAGCTGGTAACCATGGATCTAGTCACCGGCATGGGACCGCTGTTTCCCAGTGTCATCCCAGCCCAGTGGGAGTGTAGGACTAGATGCTTCTCCTGGTCCAAGGCTGACCCTCCACCTGTGTTCCGGATTCCATGCTCCTCTCCTCCTTGGGAACTTCACTTCACTGATCTCTTCTCCTTGTCATCTTCACTCTCGCCCTCTCTACCAGATCTTTTCCCTTATTCCATGTACATGCTCAGGTCTCTTTCATCTTTACAAGAATATTCTCTATCATGTCAGTTCCACAGACGTTTGTTGGGCTTCTGTATAACCTCATCTGGAATGTCAGGGAAAGACTCCCTGAGAAGGTGGAAGTTGACCTCATAATAATGAGGAGGCATTAGCCACCAAATATAGCAGCAGCAAATATAGGAGCAGGGTAGAAAGGATGTTCCAAGCCTTTCATTTTATCTCCTAAAATATCTCTCAAAGCCATTTGCTTCTCTCCATCTCCAACACAAGCTAGTCCATGCTGCCATCAACTCCTGCCTGGATATTATAATGTCCTCATAACTCATGTCACTGCTGTCACTTTTGCCTCCTATCTACCTGGTGTCTACACTGCAGCCAGAGTGGTCTTTTCAAAATGTCACTGTCCCCAGCTTCTTGCCACGCCCCTGTCCAAGGCCCCAGTGGTCCAGCCTCTGCCGAACTCTCCTGCCTCACTGAACGACTCTCCTCCCTCGCATCCTCCTCTCCAACCAACACTGGCCATGCAGGACTCCCTATTTGCCCTGCTCTCTCCCATCTTGAGAACTTTTCACATGATTCCTTGGCCTGAACTCAGTGGTAAGGAATTTGATTTCATTTTAAGATCAATGGGAAGTCTCTGAAGGGTTTGAAGCAGAGGAGTGACCACATATGATCTAACATAGTTTTAAAAGAGCGCCGGCCACCAAGTGAAGAGTCAATTTGAGGGAGCAGAGATGAAGCAAAGAGACCAGTGGGAAGGCAATTTCTGAGGTACAGGTATGGAATAATGGTGGCTTGGACCCAGGTGATGGCAGTACAGCTGGAGAGAAATAGACAGCTTTGAGATATATTGGGAACTAGCACCACTGGAACCTGGTGATGGATCTGGTGACAGAGTGAGGGAAATGGGGGAATCAAGGATGACCCCTAAGATTTTGACTTCAGCAATTGAGTGAATGTGGTTTCATTTACTGAAAGCCTGTGGAAGGGCCAGACATGGAGGCTTACTGTCTTATCTCTGTTGACCACCTGCCCTTTCCAGCTCTTTAAGGGCTGTGAGTTGATCGGGTTATCGGGGTGTGGGGTGCTTGATCAGGAGCAAACTAAAAGATACCAAGTATGGAGAAGATTGATATATATATGATTGACATATACAAAGCATTGTGAAGTTCACTCCTTAGAGATGAACTTGAGATGTTACCTTGCTGACCCACTACGCCAGCATTCATTTCTTTCTGTATTTCAGCCCCTCCTGTCTTTGCTTCCTTCCCTATCAGCTTAGATACCATTTCTTATCACTTCAGCCTCAATCTTACCAATACCTTTGCCCTAGTGTTCCCCCAACTCAACTTCTGGCAAAACACCAATTTTGGATGATTCCAATTATGGCTCATTCCTGGTTGCTAAGCACTGCTGGAAACCCATGCAGATTGGTGTCACTATAAATCATTGGCACCACTCTAAATTTATGGGCTCCAACTCCAATGGACCCTCCGAGCTGCCCGGCAATCCTCCTCTACTTCCCTTGGCAGCTCTCTCTCATTCTCCACGGTGGCTATTGCAGATTTTAACCCTCTCTTCAGCCACACTTCCCCTGCTCTCTAAGAAGATGAATTCACTTCTGCTTCACAGAGAACATACAAGCCATCAGAAAGCAGAGCTGCCTCAGCCTTCTTCATCAGCCTATAGCCTTACTTAACTCTAAAACCTCATTTCTTCTCTCTCTCTAGGTACATGCCTCTTCTTCTGTATAGAAGACATACTTTAGCATGGGTCTCTTTCCCTTCCACTTTTCAGGAATCTTCTTTATTTGTCCCCCTCTCCGCTGTATTGGTCAACCACTCCTTTACCAGCTTTTTCCCAACTTCATTGAGACTTGCTCAGGTCTTCCACATCTTAAAAATAATAATAATAATAACGTATTCTTCCCTCTATCCCTAACTCATTACCACCAGATTTCTCTACTTCCTTCTCATTAGAACTTTCTGAAAATACTGACAACACTATTTTTGTCTCCAATGCTTACTTCTCATTCTCTCCACAAACTGCTGTTGTCTTGCTTTCACCAGGAACCTACCCTCACCACTGTCCACAATGACCCCCATTTGGCATTCCAGTGGTCACCTTTTGGTAAGCAGCCTTAATGCTGTGAACCACTTCTCCCCTCTGGAAACTCTCCCTTCCCCTTGGCTTCTGTGAACCACACTCTCCTGGTTTTCCCATGACCTCTTAGGCTACTATTCAGTCTTTTTCTTCTTGACCTTGAATGACAGAATTATGCACTGGGCTTTCTTCTCTTTTCCTTCTGTACCTTAATCCTGGATGAGTTCTATAGCAGATTATTTGCAAAATTGGTCCAAATTTTCTACCTCTGCTGTATTTATGCTCTTTGTAATGCAACTTTGCAACTCCTCCTATCAAGACATGGAGTCTGTACCTCTTGAATCTGGACTGGCCTTGAATTGCTTTGGCCAATAGAATATGGCAAAGCAATGTTGTGCCAGTTCCAAGTCTGGGCCTCACTGCCATGTGAGCAGGCCTAGGCTAGTCCCCTGGGTGATGACAGTCCTAAGGCTCAGTCACCTCAGCCAATAACCAACCAAGAAGCTGGTGAATGAGGCCATCTGAGACCAGCCAGCCTCAGCCAGTCTGCCAGCTGACCATAGACACATGAGCAAGCCCATCTGAGATCAGACGAGCCTGGCCCAGATCACAGAACTTATAAACTCATGAACGATAATATGTGGTTGTTTGAAACTACTGAGTTTGGGAGTGATTTGCTATGCAGCAAAAGGTAACTGAATAATTTTGCTCCTTTTCATGCTGTCAATGATCATCTTTATGTTGATAATTTCTTAGGCTGTATCTCTAGTAGAGATCTACCTTCCTAAGGCCAGACTCATGTTTATACTTGTCTACTAGACAATAGCATTTATTAAACTTTTTATGTGGTCCAGATGCAATGCTGCACACACATTTCTCTGCATCCTGTCAACCACCCTATATGGTGTATTTTTTCATTATCCCATCTTACAGATGAGAAAACTGAGGCAAAGAGAAGTTAATGACATGTCCATCATCACACAGCAGAAATTAGTAGATGTAGGATTTAAATTCAGGACAAGCTGATGATTGTCACCACTATATTGCCTTCCCCAGATGCCTGTAATTCCGAGTACATACCACGTTCTCATGCCTCCACTTTACTCATGTTGAGTTTTCTTCCTAACATGTTCTATCCTTCTGCTCTTCCTGACTAACTCTTATGCATCCTTTACAACTCTGCTTGGATATCACCTCCTTAAGAAGTTTCTCTGACATCCCCTCCTTCCCCTAGAATAGCATAGATGACTCTCCTCTCTGCCTCCATAGCATCTGCTGCACGATTCCATCTCCTCTTACTTCATGGTGTCATACTGAAGTTATGTCTCTCTCCCTAGACTGTGAACCCCTTGAAGAAGGGACTCTGGCCCCGGGAAGGGGACCGTGGGTGCTAGGTTCACTTCATCCAGCCGGGCACCAGGAGCCAATATGGACTAAAGGCATAATTGCTCAGATATTGCCATGGCACAGCCCAAAGTCAGATAAGTAGAGCTGGAATGCCCAAACTGCTCAAAATGCCAGCTGCTCATGTAGAAATGGGAATCTCAGTCCATTCGGCAATTTCTAAGGCAGCAGGTCTTAAAATGAACATTTCACGGACAGAGAATTTGCAAAGCCACTCACCCCAAACTCTAATATGTGGCTTGGAGAGAAACTGCAAAAGATGACAGGGTTCCTGCTATCTCTTCTTTATTTTATCAGTAGGCTCTTTCTCATGAAAACAGACCCTCAAATGTGCTAGAAAGGAGAGATTTCAGGAATGGAAGTAGTCACCCTGGCCATATCTCAAGCAATGCAAGATTTGAATGGCCCCAAAAGGGCACTTTGCTTTTGACAATGGAAGCAAACCCTCTCTGGGATGGGCGGGGCTTGCCCAAAGCCCCCTGTCTCAGAAGCTGCTGCCATCCGGCTGGGGAAGGGAAGGTGTCATATGGTGCAGGGCCATCAATTCCTCTTCAGCCATCTTTGACGTGATGAGACAGTGCTGAAAAAGGCTGCCTTCAGGAGAGGAGAGTCTTTAGAGAACAAAATTCTGGGTTCTAGCAAATGTCCCAAGCAATTTAAAAAAATATTACAAAGTGCACAGGGAGCGAACACTAATCTTGGTGATATAACATGTCCAGAATACATTTTGCAGTTTCTCAGTTTCTCACAGAAGCACCAGAAAATCTTCAGCCATCGACCTTTTTAGGGCTTTCCCTTAAAAGTCCTTGATTCTGAAATTAAGAGCACAGCATTAAAAGGCTGTGGAGACAGCATAATCATGTGGGGCTGTGGATTAGTGTGTCCTTGAGTTAGTGGTGTTTGCATCATCATAATGGCTTGGTATTATTTTGGAATGTAGATACTGTTGTATGTAGGTGTGAGGAAGACTAATAGCTTCTCACCAAACACCCATGTTTCCTCTTCTTCTTAGATACACAGCGAGACTACATTTCCCAGTCTCGCTTGCAGTTAGATGTAGCTGTGAGACTAAGTTCCAGCCATTGAAGTATGAGAAGAAATGACGTGTGCCACTTCTAGGCTTGGCTCTTAAAAATTCTTATACATCAGTTTTATAAGATGAAACAGCTCTAAAGATGGATGGTGGTGATGGTTGCACAACAAGGTAAATGTACTTAATGCCGCTGCATGTACGCTTAAAAATGGTTAGAATGGTAAATTTTATGCTGTGTATGTTTTACCACAATTTAAAATTTTCAAAATAATTTTTAGAAATTCCTGCACATGCTCCATCACACTCTTGTTCCCTTCCAACTGGCTGAAATGGAAACAACTTCAGAACTATTTTAGAAGTCTTTGATAATGTTGAAAATGACAGAGTCTCTATAAGCATAGTTACAAGCACTAGAAATAAGTTTCTATTGTATTTGAGCCTGTCTGACTGCATGTCCAGCATAGGTTGTGAAGAGACCAAAGAAAAGACTCGGAGATGGCATATGAAACATATGAGTTCACTGGGACTTTAGTACGAGGAGTCCAGGAGTGGCCAGCTGGACAGAGTTGTGCACCTGCACCCACTACCGTGAACAGAGAGGGGGTTGCTTATATGGGCAGGGGAACAAGGGCTGTGTGCTTCCCAAGAGGGACTGTCCCTGCGTGACCAGAGTTCCAAGGACTAGTAGCTCACGTGGAAGGGCTCTGTGTTCCTTCAAGACATGATGTTCTTTGAGATAAACAGTTACAATACCAGATGGTTGATGTCCTTCCCAGAAGGGGGCCATAAGGACACATGGTTATGAAAGGGCACGTAGGCTAGTGCACCTACAGAGCCATTATACATATTGGGATCTGTATTAATTATATATTGATGTGTAGCAAATTGCCCCAAATCATAGTGGCTCCAAACAATATATATTATCTCACAATTTCTGTGGGTCAGGAATCCAGGTGCAGCTTAGTTGGGTCCTATACTTCAAAGTCCCTCATGGGCTGAAATCATGGTGTCAGCCAGGGCTACGGTCATCTCAAGCCTTGACTCAGGAAGGAGGTATCTGCTTCCAAGCTCACTCATGTGATTGCTGTCAGGATTTAGTTCCTCATGAGCTGTTGGCCAGAGGCAGCCCTCAGTCCTGGCTGTGTGGACTTCTCCATGGGGCAGCTCATGACATGGCAGCTTGCTCATCACAGCAAGCAAGCCAGAAGAGTCAGAGAGAGTGAGTCAGCAAGAGAGACAGAAATCACAATCTTTTATAACCTAATCTCAGAGGTGACATCTCATCTTTTTGCTGAATTCTATTCATTATAAGCAACAAACTCAAAGGGAGGGAACTACACAAGAATATGAAAGCCAAGAGATGGGATCTTACCACATTTCAGAGGCTTCTTACCATAGGGTCTATTCATTGCAGCAGCTAGCCTATCCTAACTACATAGGACCCCCTTATCCATGGGGGGACACATCCCAAGACCTCCAGTGTATGCTTGAACTACAGATAGTACCAAACTCTATATATACTATGTTTTTTTTCTATACATACATACCTATGATAAAGTTTGATTTATAAATTAGGCACAGTAAGAGATTAACAACAGCAATAATAAAATAGAACAATTAAACAATATACTGTAATAATAGTTACCATAGATCTTAGCAATCTCAGCATATGATTTTTTTGTTTCCTTATTAAGTCGAGAATTTTCACCTTTTCATTTAAAGAAAGCACCTTGTGGCTCCTCTTTGGAATATTTGAATTTCCGGTATCACCACTTTTGAAATTTGGGGCTGTTATTAAGTAAAATAATGGTTACTTGAACATAAGCACTGTGATACACCACAGCTAACATGATAACCAAGGCAGCTACTAGGTGACAACAGGCGGATGGCATACACATGGTGGCTACGCTGGACAAACAGATGATTCACGTCCCAGGTGGGACGGAGTGGAATGGTGCAAGATTTCATTATGCTACTCAGAACAGGGTGCAATTTAAAACTTATAAATTGTTTACTTCTGGAATTTTCCATTTAAAATTTTCAGAGTGCCTTGATGCAGGTAACTGAAACCAGAGAAAGTGAAACCATGGGTAAGGGGGGACTACGCCATTACAACAAGCCAAATGGAGCAGTTTGCAGCTTTGGTACTGGTCAGAGTTTTGAAGATTGTTTGAACAGTTTACCCCATGCATCCTGCCTGCTCCTGGGAGCAGAGGCAGAAGTGCCCGATTTCAGGTTATTCATAACTGAAGAGATGAGGGATGACATTTCAAAGAAGACTGAGTTTTCCCAGTGTGATTTACATCAGTGTCATGACCACAGCTGACCAAATCCAAGACCAAATGGAGAATTAGTTTACTCTTTCTTCCAGATGCTCCCTGTGCCCTTCCCCCAGGGACTAAAAACCATAACCACAGGACTTCCCCATGGTGGTGGCTCTGCCATCATGTTCTCTGAAGGGTCTGAGCAATTCCTGACACTTCAGAAGGCGGAGATGAGAATGCACTGGTTTGGCTTTCACAGATCCTGAATTGAGGAGGGGCTGGCCAGACAGCTGTCAGATGCAAAGATCCTTGCTTTGTGTATAGCTCAACTTAATTGCTCATCTGGCTAAGCCCCATCCTCTCCAGATGTTGTATCGCAGCACTGCTGGAATTGCTGCTTTCAGCCTCCTCTCATCACCCTAATTAAGCCAAAATAATAAAGCAACATGTTAGACACGATGAGCAAGTTTTAATTAGACTTTGATAAACCCAATGTGAATTTGGTCTCGTCAGGTGCAACATCCCTGACGAGCAGCGAGGCCAGTGAATCACGAGATGGTTTTGGTATAAATAGCAGCGAGGGTCTCAATCTCATCCATGTCAAGGGAGGCCAGGGACTGGATGTGTGTGTAACCATAATAACCCTTTACATTTGAGGAGCACTTTACAGTTTGCAAAGCCCTTTCAGCCCACTGCTACGTGATTGTGTGAGCTGAAGCTCATTTGGCAACAAGGCATCCGGGCCCAGATGGAGAGAAGAAGGGAGAAGCTAACATTTAGTCAATTCCTAAGACATGCCAGGAACTGTGCTAGGAGCATCATATATGGAATAGAAGTCAAATGTCTCACCCGAATTCTCAGCACTTAGGAAGTGTCAGAGCGAGAACTCCCACCCAGGTCTGTTCCTTTCCTTTATGGGGCTGCCTTCACCACTTCATGCAAATAATCTTCCAAAGGTGTCCTGAAAGGCAATGGTCACAGAGCCACAGAATTAGAGCTGAAAGTGCCCTTAGAAATACATCCAACCTCTTCACTGTGCAGATGGGGAAACTGAGGCGTAAAAAAGAGAAAGTGTGCACCCAATCACACAATAATTTGGTGGCAGAACCAGACAAGAACTTAAGTCTGACATTACCACTCTCTCTGATTCAATTTGACTCAACAAATATTTGTTGAGCATCTACTATGAGCCAAGCTCTCTTTCAGGGATGTATCAGCGGATTAAAAGAGAGAAAGTCCATGCTCTAGTGGATTTCCATTCTGGGGAGTGGGGACAGAGAGTGAACAATAAAGAAGTAAATTATATAGTATGTTAAGAGAGAATAAGTGCTATGGACAAAAAAGAAAAGGCAATAGAGCAGAATAAGGAGGATGCAGAGCAGCAGAGAGGGCGAGCTTAAATTTAAAGCAGGATGGTTAGCGTGGGTCTAATTGAGACTGAGAAAGCTTCCTAAAGACAGAGGTTTCCATTCACTCACTCATTCCTTCATTCGCTCACGTATTCATTCTTTGAGAAGTTTCTGGACACTCCTTGTGTCCAGCCTTTTGAGAGAGGTGGGCAGGGATGTCAGCAGAACCCAGCCAGGCATCTCCCTCCAAGCTTTCTGCCGAATTCCCAAGAATAATCCCGGGGTCTGAGCCACTTTTTCCTAACAAATTGCCTTCCCTCAGCTCATGACCCTCATGACCAGCCAAGTGACTCCAGGACTACTGACCACTTCTGCGTGGCACAGAACATCTGGACACAACATGAAAAGTGTGACAGCCAAGCAGCAGTCAGGCGTGGAAGTAATAAGCTGTCCCCAGCCGTGCAGGTGCCTTCCTCCCCATCCACTAACTCATCATACATGGCACCCCTACGGGTCTCCCTTTCGGGAAAATGGCCCACCTTTCTCCTTCAAAATTTCTCCAGAGTGGAGTTAACACCTTCATCAAAGCCCTGTGTGAAACCCCCAGGAGTCAGCTACTTACCCCTGAAAGCTAAATAAATCTGTGGATTCCTCTGTCTATTCCAGTCTGTTAATTGGAGTCTACTGACCCCAGACCATTCATTTTCTCCCTCCTTCCAATTTGCTCAAGTAGCATTCTAGAGGTAAGTGGTCTCCGTCAGAAGCCTTCATGTTACACTATGTCGGAGTAATAATCCTTTGTGTTTGGAGAGAATTTTACATTTGACACGGCACTTTCACATCCACCATGTCATTTGAGCCCCACAAAAGTGCTGGGTCATTATTTCTTTTTTTTTTTCCAGATTAGAAATCCTATGCTCTCAGGAATGAAAGATTTGTCTAAGATCACACAGCCATGGAAACACAACGAAATGCCCACTGCAATTCCCAGAACTCCAAGCTGGCTGGCCCTGTGGACAGCATTTGGTGACAGGCCATATGAACAAAGTAGAGGGAACCTAGCCTCAAGCTGAATAGAAAAGTAATGGGGGGAAAGCATGAAATCCAGGAGCAGTGGAGTGTAGTATTTCCCAAACTGTAATGTGTACAAAAATCCCCTGGGGATCTTGCCAAAAATGCAGATTCTGAGTCTACAGGTCCGGGGCAGAGCCTGAAATTCTGCATTTTTTAACACTCCCAGGTGAAGGCAATACAGCTTGTCCTCAGGCCACACTTTGAGTAGCAAAAGGATGACGCAGGTCTGCATACGGAGTTGTCCAGTTGGAAGGACCTCAGATCCCAGTTCCTCCCTTCAGTTGCCACATGACTTCAGGCTAGTCTCGTCACCAAGCTGAAACTCAGGGTGGTGATTATTTTTTTCCCCAAACTCAGCAACAGAGACATGCCATAGTGGGCACTCGAATTTGTCCCTAACAAGACTTTGACTGGCCCATGCCCTAAGAGTGTCAAGTAGGGTTATGCAAGATGTACCCTGCACAAACGTAACCACCCAGTGGGGGACAGGTATCAGCTGGAATCTCTGCACAAGGCTACATCCATCTAGAGGAAGGGGCATCATTTCTTTCATCTACACAAGGGCACCACACGGACCAGCAGGGGCTTTACAGACCTTCCGCATCCTTGACAACTGGTCATGGTCTAATTGATCTGCCTCTATAGGGCCTGATCTAGTTGCCAAGCTCCTCGTCTGTATTGCGTCTCCTCCTCATTCTGATAATGACCTCTTTGACTCCCCTTCCAGGCTTCTACTGAGTCCCACCCCCATCAATAGCTTTGTGGTGGGGTCCATGTTCATTCATTACCATTCATTCACTCAACAGCGAATATTTATGGGATGTCCTCTGTGTGCCAGACATGGTTCTAGGCACCAAGAATATGGTAGTGAACAAAAACAGACAAAGCCCCCGCCCTTCTGGAACTATCATTCTCAAAGGGAAGAGACCATCCATAAGTAATGTTTAAGATAATGGAAGGCCGTAATACACATAATGAGGAAAATAAAGCAGGAGGTGACATTTGAGCTGAGACCTAAAGGAGGTAAAGGAGGGGGATGGTGGTGGAGAAGTGCATTTTGGGTAGAGGAACAGCCTCTGCAACAGGTCCTGGAGCAGCAGTGTGCTTGGCACCGTCAACAGAGCCACAAGAAGGTCAGTGTGGCTGGAGCAGCGTGCATCAAAGGGAGCATTTAGGTCCTGTGGAGTACTTTGGGTTTTATTCTAAACATAATGGGATAATGCTGGAGAGATTTTGCACTGCTGCTATAGTTATGACCCCCTCTGTTTCCAGTTTAAATGTTTTAAGGGGATTGGGATGTGGCATAATTCATTCAACAAATGTATCTTGAGTGTGTAGCATGTGTCAGGCAGTGTTCTAGGCCCCTATCTAGGTCCTAGGAATATCAGCAGTGAACAAGATGGGCAAACACCCCACCCTTGTGGGGCTTACATTTCTATCAATAGGGAGATCATCCCCATACTGCTCCCTTCTTGCTGAGATCCACATGGGGATGAGGGTGTGATAGCACTGTTAAACAGAGCCTATCTCTTTTTGGATTTGCAAGTTGGGTTGGGGATTGGACAAGCCAAAAGTTCTGAGGGATCCACTGCTACCCATGCACAAATGCTTTGTGTTGGTGACTCTTGTGGAAATCAAGAACAAGAAGTTGATACCACGTCGGGGATCAATATGAAGCAGAAAGAAAGGATAGCCCCAGGAAGGAAAAGCTTGTGGGGCTGACCTTCCTGAGGGAGCTGGAATTGCCCTGGCGAATGCACATAAATTCTGAGGAGAAAAGGAAATGAGATGAGAAGCATGACCTTGCTTGTATTGACATGCATGCACATAACGTTCTGCCCAAATTGTGCTTACCCTTCAAGATCCAGCTTAAAAAGCATCTCCTTTGCAGGACCATCCTTCAAAACCTTCATCATCACTTCTGCCTTCCAACAGATGTCTCGCCCTTCCCCCAGCTCAGTACTTCCAGTGCCTATCACAGAACTTGGCTCACAGCAGGCACTCAATAAATACTCGCTGAGTAGATAAATGGATGGGTGGATGGATGGATGATATGATGTCCGTCTGGATATAGTTTTATCTCAGACTAGCTTGTTGGTTCCAAAGTGTATGCACGTGATGGTGAGGGAACCTGCAGGAAAGATCTGAGACTGATTAATTAAGCTCCTTTTCTCCTATAGCACCTAGACTGTGGTCTTGTACATAATAAGAATCCAGCAAATGTATGCTGAATGAAAGAAGATAAGCTTGGACCAGAAACATGCGTCCAAGGGTTCAGTTTTTCCCATGAAATTTTAATGGCAAAAGAATTTCTGCATATGAAATTCACCCTTCTCCGCTCACCTTTACATAATTCAAGCAGCACGTGGTTCCTTGGGGATGTCTTTGGACATTAAGTTCTCTCTCAACAGTTCGAGGATTGAACAGCTGCACTTAAGCAATTACCATCGATTTGTCATTATGAGATGGGTACGGGAGCAGGAGGAGGAAGCGCATGGAGACAAAAGATGGAGGTGAGATATGGAGACACGGAAGAGCCCAGGGGCAGAGGGACCCAGGGACCAATAAACACGGGGACTGCCTTTGTGGAAGCAGGGAGCTTGAAGAAGCCAGCAGCCCTGGAAGAACTGGAATGTTGGGCAAAGCCATTAACACACCCCAGAGGCACAGGAGCCTTTAAGCAGATTCTGGCTGCTTACTTCTTTCTTCCTGAACAGCACATAGCTCCTGCCCCTCCACATCAGCTTGACAAGCACATCTCAACAAGGCAAGTCAGAAAAGAGAAGAGGTCAGAGAGGTTGCCTTTGTTTTGCAGTGAAAACCCAGGAGAAGATGAGGAGAAGCATCGAGGAGCTCTTTGAAGATGGGAGTCCCCAGGAGCTGTCAGAGGAGTGGGAAATGGCTCAGGCAGTGTTTGCCGGCACCCCCTTCCCTCAGCTCCCAGAAACATCTGGGTTGACGACTTGATAAGGAAGAATGACTTGATAAGGATAGATGTCTTAATAAAGACAAGTCCAGGTTGGAGACAACTGGGACTGCAGAGGAACAGCTGGCCAGGACGCTCTAGGAGGAAAGACAAGAAATGACTTCTGCAGGGGCCCAGAACTCAGAAGGGGAAAGCCGTGAGCCAAAGAGGAGGAGGGATTTCCTTCCCCTGACTCCTCATCTTAAAGGAAATTCCCTCCAGTGGAGGTGGAGTGGGAGAAGAAACCCCTCGGCCCCTCCCACCTCCTTGTGAATTAGTAGGACTAAACCCTCTTGAGGATAGAGACACCTGGAGAGGGAGAAGTGGGAAGAAAACTAGCTTTTTAGCATCCACCCCAGGCTGAGGCAGGCAGCTTCACATACCTTGTCACGTACAATTCTCTGAAACAAGTTCTGTGATTCCCATCTGTAGTGGGTTGAATTGTGGTCCCCCAAAAGATACGTCCTGGAACATGTCGTTGCAGTGTTATTTGGAAAAAAGGGTCTTTGCAGATGTAATTAAGTTAAGGATCTTGAGATGGGATCATCCTGGATTATCAGGTGAGCCCTAAATCCATGCCAAGTGTCCTTGTAAGAGTCAGGAGAGAAGACACTGACACAGTGGAGAAATCCACATGAAGATGAAGGCAGAGTGATGCAGCCACGAGCCAAGGAACTTCCGGAGCCACCAGAAGCTGGAATAGGCAAGCAAGGATCATCCCCTGGGGCCTTCAGAGGGAGTGCAGCCCTGCTGACACATTGATTTTGTGCTTCTGGCCTCGAGAACTAGGAGAGAATAAATATTTGTTGTTTTAAGTCACTAAGGTTGTGGTAATTTACACCGCAGCCTTATTACGCCATTTCATAGGTGAGAAAAACCAGGCTCAGAGAGGGTGAGCAACCTCTGTAAGGACGCTGGCTCAGATGAGACAGATCTGGGTTACAGATCTTGGAGTTGAGCAAAAGGTGAGCATTTTCCAAAGCGCACTTGCAGAAATGCATCCAGAAAGGCCACCTGAGTAGGGTTCCATAGGCAAAAAGTCTGGAAACACTGCTTCAAACATCCGCTCTGCTAGCGTGCATGATAAAGCTCTAAGAAACCTGCTTAAATGTCACCTCTCAGCAAGACGGGCTCCCACGCTAGAGAAGGTGTGCTTCTTACCCCAGCCGGTCCTTCTCATGGTGCCTTCTCTGGGCTTCCATCCTTTGTTCTTACAATCACAACCTAAGTAAATGCGTGTTTTGAGTTTGGTTTTGTCTAATGTCTTTCTCCCCAGCTAGACCCTAAGTTCCATGAAAGGCAGGACTGTGTTCGATTTCTTCCCCATGGAATTCCTAGTTCTGGGCCCAACACTTGGTAGACGGCAGCTGCCCATTAATACTGCTAAATGGCTGATCAAGAATGTTTAGCATTATTTAACTCAAAGTTTTCCAAACATATTTAAGCATGAAACCCTTCCCCTTATAACACCTGAGAACGCTAGATTTGGGGGAAAGGCAGGGTCCTTGCCGACAGGTGGGTGACAACACTGTTTTCCCTGAGGCAAGCTTCAGTATAGACCTCTTTATCCAAAGGCCTTCTGGGCCCAAGGAGACTCTGCTCTCTCTTTGGGAAAGAGAGATATTGAGAAGGCAATGTAATTCAGTGAGCACACCTATGGGATTTGGGGGTGAGGAGGAACAGACGAGCTGGTTTAAAGTCTACACGGAAAAACAAACGTGTGATTTTAGCCAAAAAAAATCTGAAAGATTGAATAAAAGTGACAAGCCTTGCCAGATATTAAAACATAAAAATCTGTAATACTTAAAACTGGTTGGTACTAAGACAAGTCACGTAAGTAAAGGAAAATAGAATCCAGATAGAAATCTAAGAACATAGGAATTTAGTTTATGATGAATCTGATATTTCAAATCAGGCAAAAAGGATTCTTCGACAAGGGGTGTTAAGACAATCAACTTGCCATCTGGAATAAAATAAAACTGAATCTTGTCTTCACTTCTCACATCACAGCAAATTCCAGATGGGATGAGGATTTCAACATAAAAAATAAGCCCATAAAAATACTAGAAAGGAGCATGGAAGACTTTTTTATGACTATGGAGCGGAGACAGGCTTTCTAAGCAAGCACAAACTCTAAACTGAAAAAGGAAAGAATTGACTCATTTGAGCAGAAAAATTAAATTTTCGGAACTTCAAAAAGTACTGTAAGCAAACTCAGAAGTCAACCAACAAACTGGGGAAAAGTGTCTGCAGCTCATATGACAAACACAGGCCTGGTTTACTTAATATATCAAAAGCTCTTCTAGATTGATGAGAAAATGACAAATAACTCAACAGAAAATAAAAAGGGCAAAAACCAAACCAAAACAAAACACAGACATCTCAGAGAAAAAGATCCACAGATGGCTAATATTGCACTTTAAAGATCTTTAAACCACTTTTCATAATTAAAATGCTCATTTACAATGAGAATTTACTTTCCATCTACCAGATGGGCAAAATTCAGAAATTTTACAGCACAGTGGTGGCATGTGGCAGGGAAATGGGCACCCTTGTGCCCGGTAGAGGAAACACAAATTGGTGCAGGCTCTTTGCTGGGGATTTGGCAACATCTATCAAAGTGAAAAGAGTGGGTCGGATGCTCGGTGGATGCCCATTCCTGCTTCGGCAGTGTGTGGGCGGAACCCTGGCCGGCTCCTCCAGGGCCTTTGGCCTCCTCTCTCCAGCCACCTGCCTGGATCCCACATCCCCCTTGAACTACCACCAGGACTGGAGACCTCACTTAACCCCAGACCAACCTGGAGCTCGGTGCCCCCTGCATCTGCTGTCCATGTCTTACCGCTCTGACTGGGATGATGTGGCTTTGGAGAACTCTGCCAAATGCTTTCTTCCCAAATCCCATCAAGAGAGGGAATATGCTGAGAAACCAAAGGCACTGCAGAACCTACAAGGTGGCTGATCTTCTTTTGGAACACCAAGAAAGCAGTCCATGGCAAACGGGAAGGGGAGTGAATGCAGCGAGAAGACTGGATATGTGTCTCCATCACCAGTTGCCCCTGACACGTGGAGTACGGTCTGCGTGGAATACCCAGCGCCATCTCCTGAACAATACTCTGAACAAGAGTACGAATGGCCATTACAGAAACTGCACAAACCGACCACTGACCCGAATGACCTCCACTTTGTGAATTGGATTCTCTGACACTCATTATCTGATGAATGGATGTAATCCATCAAAGAATAGGGTGATCATGGAACCAACTTCTCCACTATGGAAATAACTTCCACAAGACGTGGCCCAGGAGTCTGGCACAGTGGAGTATCTTTTTGACAAGCACATCCTGGGAGATGGTGACAGTGACAGCTGATCCTCATAACCCTCAGAGTGGCTTCCCAATGCAGTGCATTCATCCTTGGGTTACCTTTAAATTTTCTGTAAACTATACCAAAACATCCAGTGTGTTTTCTTTGAATATTTCCACTATTCCTTCCACAAAGGAATCTTGTACCCCTCTCCTCAAAGAAATATTAAAACAGTACATATCGTTTAACCCAGCAATTTATCTTTTAAGAACTCATATTTCAGATATGCTCACACACATGCTAAAGACATGTACAATGATAGGATTGGTAGTAATAGCAAAAGGCAGGAAATAATTTAAATGTCAATCCATAGAGAACTAGCTAGATAAATTATT
Source organism: Equus asinus (assembly GCF_041296235.1). Lineage (NCBI taxonomy): Eukaryota > Metazoa > Chordata > Mammalia > Perissodactyla > Equidae > Equus > Equus asinus. Next base: position 88,000,536 of record NC_091794.1, read on the forward strand.
GGACATCATGCAATGGAAAATTAGGCAGCCACGAAAAAAGGATGAGCAGCTGATATAGACACACCCAAGATATATTAATTTTTTAAAAACCAAGGTACTGAATGTTCCATCATGGATGCAAAAAAAAGGATTATATATGCATGAAATATCTCTAGAAGAAAACTGTCATTACAAAAAGTGTACAATAAGAAGGATCACTCCGTCCCACTGCAGGCCAACCCCACCCTAACTCTGAAGAAAGGAAGATCAATTTCCTGAAAAGTGAGAATCTTCACATGTGGCCCTTCTCCCAACCCAGCAATCCAGAGCATAGAATTGGGCTCTTCTTTAGGGATCATCATCCAAAATCTGCTTGACCAACCAGGCCCCAGCAAGGATGGGGTGGGGCTGCTCTGTTCCGGCCAGACCCCTGACTCAGTCTGGAGGCAGAAAGCCATTCCTGGAGATGTGTCTCCATGACCAGTTGCCCCTGATGTGTGGAGTACCATCTGCATGGAATACCCAGCACCATCTCCTGGAGTGCTGAGTTGTGCTTCCTGCATGAACGCTGCCTCCTGGAGTATTTACAAGCACACCTGGAGTGTCAGATCAGGCACTGTTTCCTGGGTTGGGCTCTGCCTTCGGAAAAGCCAGGTACTACCCCCTGGAGTCATCAGCTCCAACAGATGCCCATAGTCCTCCATGCTGCCTCCTAGGGTCCTGAATGCCCTGCCTGGACTGCTCATGGCTGTCTGTTTGGAGCACAGGGCATTGCTAGCCTGGAGTTCAGGACACTTCAATCCTGAGCACTTGCTGCGGCGGAAACTGAACAGGGCCCCTGAGTGCTGAGTACTCCATGCACGGACCACGGGGTTGAGTGTGCGGAGGGTTGTGAGCACTGTCTATTGGAGTTGTGATCATCGTAACTGACTGACTGGGAGGGGTCTCCACCCCCACCCCCACCACGTCATCATGAACCACTACTGTTTCAGAGCAGGTTTTTTTTCTTCCTGCCCATCAGACCTCCTGTTCAGCATCTCCCTCGGGATAGCTCTACCCTACAACAGCAGTAGCTTATTTATTGACACCTAATGCGTGCTGGGCACGATGGTACCTTAACACCTATGGTGTTTTGGGGCATGGTGGTAACCTTGACATCTACTGTGTGCTGGGCATGTGGTAACCTTGACACCTACTGTGTGCTGGGCATGACGGAAATCTGGCAGGGTTGGTAGTAACAGTAAAGAACAGGATTTGCTTCCTTGACCCGGGTCTTTCTCAGATGCACGCAGGGTGGTCTGGCAGTTTTCTGAGCTGCTCAGAGTGAGCCTAGCAGCCAGGATATAGATCTTGGTTGGCCAAACTCCCAGAAAGCTGAGGGCTAGAAAGATGGATTGAATTCATTTCAGGAGAGGACAGAAGATCTGAGATTGGTTGTGAATGCTGATAGATGGGAGCCCAAGATATGCCTAGTCAGTCTCTGGGTGGATCAGGGAAACCTACATGTGTGCTGTGGGTCAGGGGCTAGACCAGGAGAGCCCAGGCTGTGCCATGGTACCCAAGACCCGATCCTTCTCCTCTCTTGGCCCCTGCACTGCCTACCCCTCCCTGTAACAAGAATTTAGGCCACAGTTATAATTAAACCACTCCAAGTCATGACGGAGGATTTTGCCAGGTGCTCCTAGGAGATGGCATCAGCAGCAGTTTCGCCCCTGGGCTGCCACCTGGGCATGTGGTCAGTGGTTAGTACACAGTAAGTTTAGCAGTCAACCTCTGCTAGGAATCCCCTTCTCTCCCACTCTTCCCCCATGCTAATCTGTATCCCCCGGCAGGCCCAGGCTTTCTGGAGAAGGATGGCTCCCGGCAGTCTCACACCTACTTGAGATATGTGAAAAATTATAAGCCCAATTGGAAATTTCTGCAGCCATGGCTATCCTGTGTGACACCTCCTGCTGTCCAGTGGTAACTAAGTATCTGAGCCCCGAAGCCAGAGTACCTGGCCGCAAATCTCAGTCACAAGCAAGTTGCTCACTGCTCTATGCCTTAGTTTTGTCATTGGCATAGGATTGTTGTGAAGATTAAATGAAACAATATATTTAAAAGCACTTAAAATGATGCCTTGACACCCAGTAAGTGCTCAATAAATATTAGGGAATATCACTACTAACCGTGATATACGGAACATCAGACACGGTCCTTCACTTGCGTTATCTTATTTAATTCCCACACAGTGCTCCCAGGCAAGTGTTATCATCCCCCTGTGTGGATGAGGAAACTGAGTCAAAGAGAGACAAAGTAACTCGCCCAGGGTCTGATGTCTAGAAAGTGGTGAGGCTGAAATGTGAACCCAAGCAGTCAAGTCCACAGCCCATTTTGACTCTAACCACTTTGCTACACTACCCAGCAAAGCAGCCTCCTTGGGTGGGTCTGCAAGAAGTATCAGAGGACACCAGGTTTCTTCAGAGACAGGCGACCCTGCAGAGCTCCCCTCAGGCATGCTGGGGACTGTTCCTTGTGGCAGAGAAGGTTATCTGGCTGAGGTCGCTGTAAGGGCAGTCCTTGGTGTGGCTGAGCTGGCTCCAGCGAATGCGAAGAATCAGGACGGGAGTCAGCACTCAGAATAGCTAGCACTTACCCAGCACTGAGTTAAACACTTCATCCTCATTTAAATTGCAAATAGCCCAATGAATTAGACACTATTTTATCCCATTTTATAGATGATGAAGCTGAGGCACAGACAAGGTAAGTAATTTGTCCAATCACTCAGCCAGAAAGTGACAGAACCAGCATTGAACCCCAGACAGTCTGGCTCCGGAAGCCATGCTTTAAACACTGCCCTAAACTGGGTCTGAAGTTGGCAGCCCAGAGTGTTAAAGGTTGACCCCCAGGACCTCCTATGCTTCAGCAAAGCAAGAAGGAGCCCAGACTCTGGGAGACCTAGGAAAATCTGACAATCCAACAGGAGGATCCATTTGGAACCCGTCAAGGAGGTGCAGGACTCCAGTCACCCCATGTGTTATGTTGAGAGCTGCAGGAAGGAGGCTGCAGGAAGGAGGCTGCAGGGCACAGACGGAGAAGTACAGGGCTTGAGGCCAGGGGAACTGGGCTCTGGGTTCCAGATGTGTGACCTGCAGAGAATCATTTTCCCTCTCTGGACATCAGTTTTCTTGTCTGCAAATTATGATGATCAGTTGATACGCGTCCTAAAGCTCTCCTTTGTTCTGATGCGCTTTGTTGGATCAGGAGAATTATGGTCCATCTGGGAACAGAGACTTGTCATGGGCTGATCCATCTGAGGGTGACACCTCCCAGAGGGTGGGGACTACCCCTCTACTTGTCTTAGGTAGGGGCCTGGCTGGGGACAGCAAATGTTGCTAGCATCAGATAATGATGTCACTAGATGTCAAGAAGGTAATGTCTGAAGCGCTGATGTGAATGGTCCCTCAAAGGGCCCAGGAGGTGGAATGAATCCTGGGAAACATCCCAGGCCAAAGCTTGAGCCAATGGTAGAAGTTGAAGAAGGACAGAACACAGCTCTGTACAGGAAAAGCAGCGTAATGAGTTATCTTACGAAAGAGGGAGCTCCCCATCGTGAAATTGTCTGTGCAAAGATGCATGTGCATCTACAGGGGCCTTGGAGACGACGTTCCATTCTTCCCCAGTGGATTCAGTATGGACCACATCTTAGTCCATTCATTCATTGATCTTTTATTCACCCAATGAATATTTAATGAGCACCTACTCTGTCAGCAGGCTAGGAACGATTGATACAAAGATGAACAAGATACAGTCCTACCTTTGACCACAAAGGTTTTTGTGGTATCGGGGATATTAAGGATTTTCATACACTGAGTTGTAACATTTTGGTGAGTCATGCACCACTTGAAGAAAGCTTTGAATATTAACACGTGCACAATATTTTATGTCCAAATTTGAAATCGACAGGGAAGTGAGAGATGGTGTTCTAGAGTCCATGTTTCCAACCTCTTAGCTCCCAAGCCCACGCAGCTGAGCAGGGACTGGCTGGCTGCCAGCCATACTGGAAAGATGGCAGACACATCCAGGAGCAAGGATAAGGAGCTAGCAGGGATGCAGGGCAACTACAGACTGACCTAGTGTCAGAGGAAGCCAGCCATGGTGACAGAATCCAAGCTCTAAGACAGCATGGGCAGACCTACTCCATCAGTTCATGGTCCAGGAGGAATGAATGCTTCTGGCAGGATGATGAGCAGGGAAAGATGTTTCTAAGTACAGGGTGAGGACCAGGACAGAGTGTGACTCAGAGCCAAGTCTTTCCTGGAATTCCAGGAGGAAAACCAAACTAGGCTCATCCTGCAGGGGAGGGGAGGTTGAAGACCCAGGCAGAAAGCAGGGCATCCTCAGTCCCCCATCAACCCCTTGAAGGCATAGATGGAGGGGGGGGAGAAAAATCCAAGGGGTCTGGCCAGAGAAGAGCCTCAGCTACCCCAGCCTCCCACAGGGATTTCTCTGCTTTTGCTCTGCAAAAAGCAGTCAAAACTATTTCTAACCTACCGCTGTTTCCAGGACAAAATTTCTCGCTATTGGTCTCCATGGGAGGGTAGGGCTGACCACAGACCAGGGATGCCCAGGGGGTGGAACCTGAATGGGCAAACACTGCCAGGAACCCTCAGAAGGTCACTAGAATCCAAGCCCCAGGGTCAATCCCAGGTCATGTGGGGAGTGGGGCTAGGACCTCAAAGCAACCCTCTTAGGGTCAGTCCTGGAGAATAAAGGGGCTGGGGCCTCCCCTGAAGAGGCCTTGGAGACAGCAGAAAACCAGATGAAAAGTTGGGATTACAGGACCGGCCTCCGAGATTAAGCTGACCACTGATTCATCTTCCATCAAGAAGGGATTCAAAGAGCTTCTCCCAGGGTGACGTTGTTCCCAGCACCGGTCTTTCATCATGAAAGCCTGGGGTAGCTGTTCTCATTGGCGCGAAGGCCCACAGGACAGAAGCAGCTGTCTCTATCCACCTCTCCCCTAACTTTAAAAAGACAGAGCCCACAATCTCCCTCCTACGACACACCAGATGCTTCTGGCCACTTTGCATGCACATCTCCTATAATCTTCAACAACCAACATCGTCTTTATTAGCCAAGTGAAAAAGAAGAAAAAAAAAAGCTGAGATTCAGAGGGTTTCAGTAGTTGTTCAAGATCACAAGTTAGTAACGGTAGAGCTGGGATTCTGACCTGGTCAGTCTGGGAGCTGCACCACTGGGCAACCCTGCCCCCTTGTCGTTTGTCTTGACCTGGTTCCTCCAGTGATGCCACAGGGGCATCTTGTTTCATGGCCTTTCATACTTGGGCATTTTGATAACCACGACAACTATACTCCTTCTTGGTGAGTATCTGGACTCAGCTTCTGGTTGGTCATCTCTCTGGCTTTCTCCCTCACATGGCAGCATTCGCTCCAGGCAGCTGGCACACCCACATTTCCACCCCCACTCTGGCTTCCTCCACAAGGCACTGGCACCTCCATGCCACTGATCCATAAGGCCAATGCTCCTCCTTTGGTAATATTTTTTCCAAACTTCACAACAGGCTATCGTTCCGCCTAATCCTCACTTAAGTACCGGCCCACTCACAGCTCTGCCAGCTGAGACACTGGAGGCAGCCCGGCTGGACCTGATGCCATCCACTTCATCTCCCCCTCACGAGGATCCCTCCCTAAATATCTTCTGATGATGTCACAGACATTAATCCTGAGCCTCATCCACATTTAGTCCAGCTTTCCCCAGCTACAGAAAAAATCATCTTTCTCCAAAACCGGTTCTGCCAGCTGAGATTTTCTATCCTCAAATGGTCTAGCCCAGGATGTCCAAAAATCTGTCTCGAAGTTAACTGAGGTCTGCTATTTTGCATCTCAGCCCAGGGAAGATCTGGACGTTCAGCAGATTGGCCGCCGTGATGGACAGGAGAAGCTGGACCCACTGCTCCATCTGGCACATCTCTGAACAAGCTCAGGCATTTGACCCTTAAATAAACGCCGCTGTGAGTCATAACTGAACCGTTTCTTGTCTTCTCTCCCCAACTAGACTGAGAGTCTTAAGGTTAGTCTCATGCTACATGTACAAAATAACTAATTGAACCAATAAATGAAGGAGGAGGAGAGGGGAATTCTCATTTACTGGACACCTACTTTGAAAAAAGTCATTAAGGGGCTGTCATGGACTCAGTAGTGTCCCCTCCTGAATTCATATGTTGAAGCTCTAAATCTCAATATAATGGTATTTAGACATGGGACTTTGGGAAGGTAGTTAAGGATAGGTGAGGTCATGAGGGTAGGACCCTCATTATGGGATTAGTACCCTTATAAGAAAAGATTCCAGAGCTCGCTCGCTCTCTCTAGCTCTCGCTCTCTCTCCACACACACACATAAAGAAGACGTCATGTTTGCACACAGTGAGATGGTGGCCACCTACCAGCCAAAAGAAGAGACCTTAGATGAAGCCTACCTTGCTGGCACATTGACCTTGCACTGTCCAGCCTCCAGAACTGGAAGAAATACATGTCTGCTGTTTAAGCCAGGGCAGACACCTCTGGTTTCTACTCCAAGCCACGCCCCCTTCTTCCTTAGTTTATGGAACCCCACTGTGGCTTCTGTCTTAGGCTAGTCTAATGCACTCAGAAAGGCAGATCGCTTCCCCAGCCCAGGGTCTCAGCTGTCACCAGTCAGGATCAAGGCTGAACAAGTGAACATGATCTTCATTCAAACTCCAGTTACAGAGCCTGAGGTCTATAGACCAGCTCCCCGGGTTCAAATCTCAGCTTGACAATCACCTGCTGCGTAGCTTTGGGTGAGATTTTTTAACCTCTCTGCCCCTTAGAAATATAGAAATAGCATCTATTCCCTGGGATTGTTTCCAGTGTTGAGTAAGTTACCCCAGGTAACTATTTAGACAGGCGCCTGTCGTGTAGTAAGTACCCCATAAATGGTACTACTGTGGTCGTTATTATTGTTGTTGCTGCCTTGAGCTCTCTTGGAGAAGTCTTCCAGCTGCTTCCATGAGAGATTATGCTCCTTCATCAAACGTGAGGTGACGAGGAAGGCTGCCCCCTTCTTTCTGCCTTGAATTTGATTGTGATATGATTTGATGCCTAGAGCTGCCATCTCGGGATTTGGGAACAATAACCTAAGGACAAAAGAGCCATCATGCTGGTCAGTGGGAACTTGGAACAGCCCGTTTCCGAACTTCTCCTTATGCGAGATAATGATAAACCCAGTCTCTGCTATTATGAACCCATTGTACCAATGAGGAAACTGAGGCTGAGGGAGGGGTGGGGAGTGGTTAAGTAGTTTGCTCAGGATCACACAGCTAGATGGCAGATCTAGGATTCAAACCCAAGCCGGGGCTCTTCCCTTGGAGCCAACAGGCCTGGCAGCTTGGAGAGCAGAGAGCATGCCTTAGAGAGGAGGTGAGAGAGGGGTGCGTTTCTTCCTCTGGAAGAGGTATATGGGAGCAGGTGCCTGCCTGCCTCCAGCGCCTCGGCTGTCAATAAAACCCCCAGCCTGGCTGTGGCAAGCTGCAGATTCATGCAAATTCAGGGCCTATATTTAGCAGTAATTTAGCTGTCATCAGTCAGAGGGAGAAGAAAAAGCCCTCCCCAATGTAATGGTTATTCATATCGACTACCTACTCCTCCAGTGCCCTATAAATCCGACGGAATCTGACTCAAAGTGCCGGCAGTGTGCAGGGGGCTGCCTGGCTTGGATTATTCAGCCCCTCAGGGCAGAGATGATGGGGCAATGGCCTGAGTGCAAAAGAAGGAAGGTTCATTTTTCAAGGAGGGTGATGATCAGGGAGATGGAGAAAGATGAGTCAGTCGTAGAAATCTAATAAAAAACCAGAAACAAGAAGGATGCCAATGAGTCAGAGGACGTCAGAGCTGGGAGGGCCCTGGGAAATGAAGCAGTCCAACCCCAGGGAAACTGAGGCCAGAGAGGAGAGTAATCATAATAACAGCTGTCATAATTACTGTTAATTGAAAGCTTGCTCTCGGTGCCAGGTGCTGCAGTGAGCACTTTATGGATGTACAGTCTTTCGGTCCTCCCAGTAACCCTACAGACCAGAATTCTTGTCCCCATTTGACAGACCATGGACCAGAGATGCGAAGAGACTCAGTCACCTGCCCCAGGTCTAAAAATGGCAGAGCCAAGATTTGAACCCAGATCTGTCTGATGCCATAGTCATTGCTCACAACCGCTAACAACACTGTGGGATTTGTCAACAGTGTGACATTGAATAAACGCAGAGCTGCATATGGCTTGACCAACTCAGGGTCCATTTTTTTTTTCTCCTGTATCCTCCAAGTAGAAAAGAGTAATGACTAGAGGATGGAAGAAGGGAAAAGTGAGCGTGATGGATGGAAGGGAGAGTGGGTTTGTGCTTGAGGTGGTTGGAAGTTTGGGGAAAAAAATGAATGGACTGTTTTCTCCCTCTAGTGATGCATCCATTGGGTTTATTTGAGGGTATTATGGGGCGCCTGGAAGACTGGAAGGGAAGGCTGCGTTGGAAAGGAGTCGGGGAGGCACGTCTCGGGAGGCATGATGACAGGGGCCTTTGGGCATCATGAGGGCATGCAGGGGGTGGAGAGACTGGACACAGAAACGGACAGCATTGAAGTTACCTCTGCCACCCAGGCCAGAGATCTGCTCTCTTGCCCAAGGCAGACCAGGCGCCACTTTGCATGAGGAAACTTCAGGAAAAGAAACAGCCCTAGAAGGGAGTGAGACTCAGGCCACACACTTGATCTAATAATGGTTGAGCCAGGACAGAGCCACATCCCCGCTCTCAGCCCACAGAACCTGACCACGGATTCCCAAAGCTCTCAGGCTGCGCATCCTGAGCTGGTGCTGAAATCCCTCACAAGCAGCCCCTCCGGGGCTGAGAACATGGACTCGCGGACCAATGTTCCCTGGGTTCAAATCCTTAAAGCTGTGTGACCTTGAGCAAGTCACTTAACCTCACTGTGCCTCCGTTTCCTCATCTATACAACAGGAATAATAACAGTCCCCACCTCCTAGGATTGATGTGAGGATGAGACGAGTTAATATGTGTAAAGGCCCTGAGACCATCACCTGGCACAGAGTCAGTGCTGTGTAAGTGTCAGCTATTACTACTGCTTTTGTTGTTGCTTGTTCTGAGATGATTTCCTCTGCCAAAGCAGGAAGTGCACAAGACTGAGCATCTTTGCTCTTTAAACTCAGGACGACTAAATCATCCCCTAGCTATGCCACAGAAGGTACACACCAGTCACTCAGACAAAATGCAAAACTATTATATTTCTAGCCCTATTCTTTCTCTACCACGTCTTCCCACCTTGCTCCCCACCCCTGCCCCACACACACACCACCTCCTCATAACAACAATTATCTGGATAACAGTAGAGAAATAGATGCCCTGTTTTGTCCTCAAATTGCTCAGGGGTCTAAAGGCCAGTTCATTTGGGGATATTTTGGCCCCAAGTGACTCTGGCTGGGCTCCCCTTCTGCCTGCCTGCCCCCCGCCCCAGGGCTGCTACTCCATCATCTTCCCCATCCCTGCCTCATGCTGCTCTGGTCCCCTGGGTCAGATGGAGACCGTCATCTTCCTCCTATCTGTCCTGGAAGTTTCAGATATCAAGTGCGGCTTCACAGTCAGCACTTTATACCCTGAGCAGCCAGGAAGAGGAATTGCCACAAATAACTGTGCTAATGGAGGTAATGGAAGGAGGGAGACGGATGGCTCCAGTTCACCGGAGGGCGGGTGACACAATCTTGCCAAGGCAAGCCCGGCCCGAGCACTTCAGCCGACTGCCAGCTCCTAAAAGAAAAAGGCCGCGGACCAGGCTGCCTGCAGCGACAGCATCTTAGGAAAGAGTCCCACAGTTCTCAGGGCTGGGGAAGATGCGGAGAAGACATTCTGTCCAGTCTGCCTCCAAAGAGCCTGCCCCAATTTCCCCTTTCAAAACCCATCACAGGAGGGAAATGAAAAGAGAGCAGATGGTATCAGCGGCTCTCAGACCGGGACCGGAAATGCAAATTCCTAGGCTCCACCCCACATCTACTAAACGCTGAATCAGAAACTCTGGAGGTGGGTCCCGGCAATCCGGGTTTAACAAGCTCACCAGGGAATTCGGCAGCTCCTTCAAGTTTGAGGACCACCGGTCTAGTTAATAGCTCTCCAACCTTGCTGAGTGTTAGAATCACCTGGGCAGCCTTTGAAACTCCCAGTGGCCAGGCCACACTCCAGCCTGATTAAATCAGAATCCCTCAGGGTGGGCTCCATCAGGGTTTTGAAGTTCCTTCAGGTGATTCTGATACATGTTGAGAGCTGTGAACCACTGACCTAAATATTTATTAGAAAAATCCGCAAACATCCTCTTTCCAATATGACCGCTCTTAGGAAAAGCTGTAAAAATGTTTTGCCTCTGTGCAAGAGAAGGGAAATCAAGTTATGCTGCATCTATCAGAAGCCAAGAAGTTACTGTCTCTGTTTTACCAAGGAATAAAGGAAGGCACATATTTGTTAACCAGCTTGTTCAGAGTCAGAAGCAAAGCCACCACAAGGCAAACTACACAAGACGTGTCCCGGGGCCTCTGGCGAGTCTCTGGGTCTGGGGCAGACCATGGCACCACACGCCGTGTAAAATGTGTGCACCACTACTGTCTCCACCCAAACTGTTCTTTATACGCTGTCTCAGCTCTTATGAATGACATCACCAGCTGACGGACTTCAAGGATATTCAACCAACGAGAATTCAGCAAGGCCAAGTACACACACCAGTCAGACACACAGACTAGTTTGTCTACACCGGCAACGCAAGACGGAAATTAAACTGTGGTTGTAGAGGGTGTGGCGTACAATAAGAAACCTAAAAAGTGCATTACTTCTGGCTAGTACCTGAGAATAGAAATTAGAAATTTTTAACCACCACAAATGGAGGATATTATGTTAAAGGTAAGAAGTCTAAGTCAGATTATGCAACAAAACCAAAACAGTAGCTCGGTCCTTGCTGATTTCATATACCTTCTGGCCTTGGTTCCTCATCTAGTAAGTTTTGGAGCCAGAATCTGAATCCTCCTCTGCCTGATCCCAAAACTCAGGCACTTAATACTGCTTTTGAGGATTAATCCTTAGGGAACAGTTCCATATAAGCAAAAGCCTTCTGCTTAAGGATGTTCATCAAAGCACTATCTTTACCTGCAAAAAAAGTTGAAAAAAACACAATAACAAAAACATAATAACAACACTGGTAGTCTACCCTTACTGGGTGCTCCCTATGTTCCTGGGACATTGTGCTAAGAACCTTACATGTATTGTTCCATTTTAGTTATATGTTGTGGAAATAAGCATAATAATATATAATTCGACAATCATATGTTGTGGAAATTATCAAATGTTTCTAGCTCTCCCTTTCTAAGACACAAGGTGAGATTGTGCTTCTGGTCCCCTTTGTTGCTGAGTGGGGCCGCGTAATTCCATCAAGAGACTTGTAAAGAGATGACACATGGTTCCTTTGTCAGCCCGAGTCCCTAAGTAACTGCAGGGAGCAGAACCACAGCACCCCTAACCCCTACCCACCACCAATTAACCCAAGATGCACATGGAACAGGAGGAAGGAATAAATCTTTGTTTTCTTAACTAAAACTTGGGGATTGTTTGTTACCTCAGCATAACAGCCTAGCTGACTGATACATATATAATATTATCTCATTTTAACAGCATCCCTGAGTGATTAGCATTGATTCCATTTTGTAGATAAAGAAACTGAGGCTCAGGGAGATTAAATTACTAACCTACCCAAGGTCACAGAGCTGGTAGGTTTTGAATGAGGCAGCCTACCCAAAGACCATGCTCTTCATCATTACACTAAGGAAATGGTACATCCACTCCAAAGGCCTGTTGTGAAACCGTTAAGGTCAATAACTTTAAAGATAATGTAGAAACAGAGGGAGAATATGTATGATGAAACAATGAATGAAAGAAGCAGATCACCAAATGGTGGGAACATTGTGTTTGCGATTATATTTATATGTGTCTGGGAGGAACCAGACCAGGAAGCAAATATGCAAAGCTGGAAATGGCTGTTGTATTAGAACAGTGGGATTATGTGTGACTTGTCAAAAGTTTCTCTGGTGTTATTTCATCACTTTTTCATTAATAAAACAAATCAATCTTCTTTTTCCAATGCCTACATCTGCACAATGTCAAACGTGGGCAGAAGGTAAAAAAAAGTGTGATCCATTAGCAGCATGCATCTCTTGCCCAACATCAGACATCTGGAAAGTCTGAATGAGCCAAATGACTGGATTTTTCAGGCTTCACTGAAGATTTTGGGGAGTGGGGAGGACAGACTCTCTGAGTAGCTCGTGAGCTTCATGGAGAAGCCAACTTAGGTAGAAATGTTGTGGACAGCAACATCTTACTGAGGAAGAGTGTGGGAGGGAGCAGAGACAGTCTCCCGAGCAAATTGGATGAAAGACGTTTTCTGGTTCAGCCACCTCTACCTCAGGTCCTGGAGAGAAACATGGTCACTGGAGTGAACATTAAGCTGGTGATAGAAGTTGGGGTCTGTGGGGCACATACTGTCTAGCCAGGTCCAGTGGACTCCCACCTCTGAATATGGGAAGCTCTGAGGATTTTTTTCAATCCACTTGAAGGAAACAACATCTAGGTCAATGTTCATCAAAATACAGAGGAGATGCAGTCTCAGAAAAGATATTCCATCACCCCCTTACAATGGAGTCCTTCTACAAAAGTTGTTATGCTGGTATTATGTGACCACTCCCGCCAAGACCCCAGATGATGCCACCACAGAAGGGCACCTGAGTCTATGGGGCAGACAAGCTGCAGGCTTGCCAGTGGCCTCTGACTTGGTCTAGCCAGAAAGCTCTACTCAAAGAACAATGTCATCTCACAAGACCTACCCAACCCTCCTAATGGGGTAGTAATGTGAGACAGAGATTGGGCAGGAGATAACAAGAATGGAAGCAGGAAGACACACAACATGTCCCAGTCACCATGAAGGTAGAACACTGGACACACTCTTGCTTCTGGGGGCAGATGGGCGCTACTAAAAGGACTTGATGGTTAAGCAGTGTTGGATCCTGGAGGGTCTTCCAGTTCCCGAGCTACCTCCCAGTCTCGAGGTTGTGAGGCTGTGGGGCTGGTCCCAGAGTACCTTGTTTGAGGGTGTTTCCTGGGGTCGTTCCTATAACCTGGAGTCTGCTGGAAGGACAAGAAGCTTTTCCCAGGCTGCTGGTCTAGGGCAGGGATGCCAAAGCAACAGTGGAGGGAAGTGACCACCAAATGCTGCAGATGCACTTCCAACGTTAACTTGTTGGACCAGGAGTCGGCAAACTTTTTCTCTACAGGGCCATAGAGTAAATATTTTCAGCTTTGAGGGCCCAATAGTCCTTGTCACCGTGATTCAACTCTGCTGTTGTGGCTCGAGATCAGTCATAGACAATGTGTAAATGAATGGATATGGTTGTGTGCCAATAAAACTTCACTTCCAAAAACAGGTGGTAGACTGGATTTGGTCCACGGGCTATAGTTTCCTGACCTCTGGGTTGGGTCATCTGGTTCCTCAACTTGATGGTGACACATCCAGATGCAACTCAAGGATAGTATGCCTGCAGTTCACTGAATGTCTTTCCTACGCACCAGCAGCTGATAATGGTAGTGGGGGGATTAGCTCGGGGGAGCAATGGCGTTAGTCTCCAGGTAGTGGCACCTTCTCCCGCTTCACGGTCTAAAAGTCTTTTGAAGCTCCTGGATTCCAGGCCTGATAACGAGGAGACATAGGGCTGACAGAGGACCCAGCTCCAGAGCTCTGCCTCACCTAACATGTCCTCTGCCTTCTGGGGAAAAACAGCTTCCTAAGGTATGGGGAGACGGTGACTCAACAAAAGAAAACACCATCTTTGCAAATAAGAAACCTACTTCTTGACTCCACTCATCCTTAAATAAATCCTCTTGCTCATGGAAAAGTAGATTTCTAACAAGACCCAACCACTTCTGCACTGATCATTTCTCCCAGACATGCCCCACTGTCTGGTTTCAAAGCCTCTGCCCTGAGCTCCAGGTACACGTAGACGGCTGCCTCCACTTGGGCATCCAATTGACATGTCTTGATTTCCACTCCCCGTGGGCCCCAGATCTGTTCTTCCCCCAGTTTTTCCGCATCATTAAAACGTCACCTTCAATTACTCAATTGCTCAGACCTAAATCTGTGTAATCTTTGTTCTCTCTCACCGCATACATCCAATCCGTTAGCAAATCTGACCAGTTCCACTTGCAAAATTCATCTCAAATCATTTCTCCTGCCTTTTTCCCCGCTACCACTTCCAGAGTTCAAGCCTCCTCCCCATCATCCTTTGCAATAGCTTCCAAAGGGCTCTTTTTACTTCTCCTTCTGCCCCCTCAGTCCATTCTCCATTCATTGGCTGGAGCGATATTTTTTTAAAGAGAAAGGTGGAGCTCACGTTTTACCCCTCAAATCCCCGCTCAAAATCCTCCCTTAGCTTCCTGTTGCTTTTAGAATAAAGCCCAGAGTGCTTAAGTGGCACACAAGGCCTGGAATAGTCTGACTCCTGCCCACTTCTCCAACCCCGTCCTATAACACTCTCCTTGCTCACAGTGCTCCTTCCACACTGGTCTCCTTTCTGTTCTTCGGATAGGACAGTCCTCTCTGACCTCCAGACCCTCTGTCTGGGATGCTCTCATCCCAGTTCTTTGCATGCTTGGTTTATTTTCACCCCTCAGGTCTCAGTTCAAATGCTACCAGCTCTCAAAGGCCAACATATCTGCAACCCAGTCCCAAGTTCTGGTCACACGACTCCATCTGTCTGTCTCCTTCAGGGCCTTTATCTTAGTCTGAAACCATCTTTCTGGATGTTTGTTGACTTGTTTATTGTTGCCTTTCCCTCTAGAATCTAATCTCCAGGAAGACAGGAATCTTGTCTGTCTGCTCTGCTGTTGCCTCTGTGAGTACCTGGCACAGAGTCTGCATTCAGTAAACACTTGTTGATCAACTAAATGAGTAACCTCACTCCACAACACATCGGGGGGAAAAGCCAGGGGTCCTCCTTTCCATCTCCTTCTCCTTCTCCCCACTCACTGGGGACTCAATCTTAATGACTTGGCGCACATTTCCAGCTCACGGGAGAAAAGAAGGTATTCTTATGTGTGCATGCGTGTGTGTGTGTGTGTGTGTGTGTGTGTTAAGAACAGATAACGTGAAATCTACCCTCTTAACAAATCGTAAGTGTACAGTACAGTATTGTTAACTATAGCACAATGTCGTACAGCAGATCTCCAGAACTTATTCATCTTGCAGAACTGAGACTTTATACCTTTTGAACAGCAACTCCCCATTCCCCTTGCCCCTCAGCCCCTGGCAACCACCACTCTACTTTCTGCTTCTATGAGTTGGACCATGTTAGATACCCATATAAGTTGAGTCATGCATTTGTCCCTCTGTCACTGGATTATTTCACTTAGCATAATATTCTCAAGGTCCATTCATGTTGTCACCTATGGCAGGGTTTAAGAAGGAACTCTTTTGGAAGTGTGCTGGGGGCCCACATAGACTTTGCCTCACAGCCAGGAGCAGAAGGAGTTAGACATATGAGGATATGTGAGGCACAAGAGCCCAGAGCAGCCGAGGTCTCCCACCGCCAGGAGCAGAAGGAGTTAGACATATGAGGATATGTGAGGCACAAGAGCCCAGAGCAGCCGAGGTCTCCCACCGCCCTGTCATATTCTTTACTCCAAGGAAGTCCCTCGGCTGTGAGTTTCAGCATCCTTGCTCTGAGATGGGATGAATCCTAGCTACCTCACAGGGCTGTCGTCAGGATCGAATGAGAGAACATTCCTGAGACTAACTTGGTACAGAGCAACTCCAGAAACTTGGGGCATGGCAGGGTGGTAGGGTGCTACCTCGGTGGGCATGTTGACCAGTGTCACTTAAAAGGAGGACACTCAAAGGCTCTCTAGAAGAATGCAAGCTCCTTGGAGCAGAAACTTTGTGTCATCATTGCTGTCTGCCCAGTACCTAAGACAGCACCTGGCCCATGGCAGGCACGTGAGACTCAAGGTGAATTCATCAGTGGAAGTCAAGTGTCATTACTTGTTAGTCTAGGACAACAGAGGCAAGAATCAGATGAATTAGTCTGGGTTAACACAGCTGAAATTCTTTGCTCTTAGTTATAAGTAAAAAAGAAAGAAAATGGGGAAAAAAGTATAACTGAGTATGGTCAGGACTGTAATGAAGTATCTTGAATCTGTTTGTGAGTTAACTACAGGATTTAGCACTTAGGAACCTTCTGGACTGTTATTTCGCCCCTTTCCCATCTCTCTCCTGTTTGGACTCAGTATACGTCCCAGCAGCAAGCCTTCCATATTACTTTTCTACCATGCTTCACTTCCCCCAGACAGACTCTGGGATTAACTCAGGCAATCCATTCTGTTCGGAGGAGGGAACTCTTCATTTGGTCTGATGAATGTGGAAACACAAGTAAATTATTCACTCAGAATCAGTCACTCTTGGTCAGAACATGGCGGGAGTGCAGCAGCCTGGGCTGGAGACTCTCCACCTCCCGCCCGGGTGCCTGACGGGAATGGGGCTCCCACGAAATTGTTCAGTCCTGAGAGCTGCCACTTTGCTCCCAGGTCAGGGCCCAAAGCAAAGCAATCCACGGTAGTCACTGGGTGTCTAGACATAGCCCAAGGCACAAACCAGGACTACTACTGACTCGGATGTGAGTCTGAGTTTTCTGAGCTTCTGAGCGTCAGTGTGTGGATGAAACTGAGGAGGGAGGGAGCAGGATCTCAGAGGCCATCTGGTCCCAGCCCTGTCCTCAGCAGCCCTCAGTTTGAAAATGTCACAAGCCTCTGCCCATAACGTTTCTTTGGCAAGAAAAACTTTCCTCCTCCTCCTCCTTTTTTTTTGGTTTATTTGTTCCTCAGGATTTAGCGAGGATGCTTCCAGAAAGTCTTCCACGATCTCACTGACTGAGTCAGGGATCCTTCTCCGGACCCTTGTGTTGGTCCCTACCACAGCCCTTAACTCACTATCTCTCCCACTACACTGAGAGCTCCCCCCACCCCCGCCCACGGCAGAAACTTGTCTTATTCCTCTTAGACCACCAGTGTCTAAAACAGGACCTATCACGTGGGAGGCATCAGCGAATGTTCGGGTTGAATAAACGAAGCAACTTTCTGAAGATCACGTGGCTCAGAAGATCAGTGGCAAAGCCAGGTATCTGAGCCAGCTTTGAAGTCTAACAAACAACCCTCAATCTCAAGGCTGAAAATAACGTATATTTGCTTGATGCTCATGCTGCATGTCAGCAACTGCAGGACGGCTGTGGTCCAACTCAGCTCTGCTCTATGGATCTTCTCGTTCTGGGACCCAAGTGGAAGAAGCATCTCTTGTGAGGGGTACACCCATTCTCAGGGTGGAGGGGAAGAGCAAGAGGCTGGCACAAACCACACCTTTAAAGCCCTTGCTCAGACATGTTACATATCAAGTCCACTCACATTATATTGGCCAAAGCAAGTAACGTGGCAAAGCCCAATGTCAGTGGGCTGGGGAGATACACTCCTCCTTAGAGAGTAGTTTTAAGTAGAATGAAACAGTCTACCACACCAGGATTACAGGACTCCAAAGCAACCCGTCTTTCCTTTGTACCTGGCTTCTCTCTTAGAAGCTCCCTTCCTAGGCTTGAACCTTAGGAGATAAGGAAGGGGGAGCGATTCAGCTGTAGAGACGGAGGCTGGCGGTGACGAGTCTTCAGGACACCTTCCTGACAAAGCTGTGTTTATCTTCCATCTTGATGAAAAACTTGCAATGTTTACACCATCACAGCACAAATAGAACCATGACTTAAGTTTCACAACTTCCGTAACTGATTTCATGGGTTTTTGGCAGTCTTATCACATTTCAAAGAGTCGTACGTTTCCTTTCTCCTCCAGGAGCTGTGTCCTCAAAATACAACGCTTATAGAAATAATCATAGGAAACACATACAACATAAGCTCGATTCTCTTCCAAAGTCTACATTTATGAGCCCCAGAATATAAAGTGATATCCGTATGGAGAGAGTTGTAGTGAGCTGGTACCTGCAACTCAAGCCAAGATCACAATATCCCCCAACTGAGAGGTGACTTGTCTCCTCAGGAATATGGGCCTGGCTTTCCCTCTTCTCTCAATGCCCTGCTGGTTTGTGGCCAATGTGGTATCTGGGAACCACCATTTTGACTCCTTAAGGAGCTGGGAAGGAGAAGAAAGTCAGAGAGGGATACTGCCTATTTGCAAACTAGACTCTGACTAGTCAAGGGCAACATTGAAAACAAATCTGGGGATATCACTCAACAATACAGATTTCTGGACCCTAGAAAAATTGGAAGATGAAGCAAGGTTAGTCTGCCTTCCCATGTGGTGGTGGTTGGCGAGAGCTGAGTAATGGGGCAGCTGAGTGATGACTGCCCCCATTAACTAAGACATGAGCTCTGGTCTCCAGATGGACACAACCACCCCCAAAGTCTGAATGTGTACCTATCTACACATTCTAGCCTGCTTCCCTCATTTGTAGTACCCATCTGGCCCCTGCGGGTACCTGTAGTTTTCAACTCCGTATTTATTAAGTGCCTTCTGTGTACGAGAGACTGTTCTAGAAACTATCTATTCTCCTTGTTCAGTGACCTTCCCCAAGATCAACGCAAAAGATTGACTCTTCCTTTCCAAACTTCCCACTCACTTCAGTGTTCTGCTGAGAGGGTCACGTAATGACTTTGGGGCCAGGATGCCTGGTACCCCTAAGCGCCAGTGAATGGTCTTGTTCAGGCCATTGGTTCCATCCACCTCTGGAGTGTTCCTAGTGACTCATCCTTGTTAGCCCTAGATGTTCACATCCATGATGGTGAGAAAGTTGAAAGAATATGGGGTTTGGGTCAAATTAACCTGGACTCAAATTCCAGCTCCAAATTGCATCAATTCTCTGAGCCTCAGTTTTCTCATTTGTAAAATGGGTGTATTAATTCAATCTTGTTGGTTACTGTAAGGATGGAATCAATGAGATCATGTATGTAAAAAGCAGACAATGCATTACAAAATATTCAGTAAATATTAGCTTCCTTTCAAAATGCCATCCAGTTACAGTCACAAAATACGAATACCTGATGCGTGCAGTAATTACACAGACAGAAAGTCAGCTAACAGACATGAGTGGGACAGATGGTGAATATGCTCTCAAAGGAATAATGGAAAACTAAGTAGGTCTCTCTGTTTTAGGAAAGGAATGCACTATTGCCCGTGAACATCGTGTCCTATGACGTGGCTCCCTGTGGACAGGCTAGTTCTGTTTGGGGCCGTGAAAGTGTTTTCTTCTTTATTGTTTCTTTGTGTTTTTGTTTCTTCCCATTGAACTTTGCTTTACGAAGTTGGTTGGGCGGATGTCGTCCCATCTCACAGATACAGAAAGTAAGGCTCGCATGTTCTCATCAGGACTCTTGGTTGCAAAAGCCAAAAGCCACTCAAGCTGGCTCCTGTTGGGCAGTCTAATGAGCATGCAAAGAAGGCCTGGCATCAGAATACAGCTGAGCCAGGAAGAGACAGAAACTGGCAAGTCGGGGAACCGGGCTGTGCTTTTTTTTTCTCAGCTGCCTGAGAGTCTCTCTCATCTCTTTTTCTCTCTTGTATCTCTTTCACTCAGCTTGCAGTTGGCCCAGTATGGCCACCAACCTGACTGCCCCATGTTTTCTGAACCTATGGGCTTCCCACAGCCCAAGGTCAAGCCTGTCTGTGGGAGTCTGAGGTTCCCGCCCTGCCGCTGGACATAGGATGCCACGGGGAGGACCCTCCATTGGATACGGCTCTTGTTTCCATGAGTTTTTCCTGCTCCCTGGCCATTTTCCATAATAAATAGAATGAGGGAGAGTCAATAAAGTGACAGTAACTTTAAATTTTCCAGAATTGATAAAGATATATATTAACATGTGGGTAAATCCAAATACATATTAGCTGTACAAATAATAATGTCTAATTTGGGATGTTAAAAATAGTGCTGACCAACAATAGCGTTTAGTCAGGAGGAGAGTAATTGTAATTAAAGGCCTAAATTCCTTGAATTATCTGAGTAGAAAGCATACATATTTTATTTATTCTGTTAAATATGCATAATAAAATTTTTTCTTTAAAGATTGGCACCTGAGGTAACAAGTGTTGCCAATCTTCTTCTTTTTTTTCTGCTTTTTCTCCCCAAATCCTCCCAGTACATAGTTGTATATTTTAGGTGTGGGTCCTTCTAGTTGTGGCATGTGGGACGCCGCCTCAGTGCGGTCTGACGAGCAGTGCCATGTCTGCACCCAGGATCCGAACCAGCGAAACCCTGGGCACGAAGCGGAGAACGCGAACTTAACCACTTGGTGATGGGGCTGGCCCTCATAATAAAATTTTTAAGATAACACTAAAAGAAAAAAATAGAATGTGTAAGTTCCATACTATTTGAGGAATCATGAGTAGTTTAGGGAGGAATCAACGCAAAAGAAGGCAGGAAAGTAGAACAGAGTGGGAAAAAAATTTTTTAAAGAACAAGGCCAGCAGGAAGTACAAAATAAAGTGATAGAATAAAGTTCAACTCAACCAGTGATCTCAACCAATATAAAATGACTAAATTTTCCAGTTAAAATAAAAGTGTTACCAGAATAAAAACAATTCACCTCTGGACTGTATATAAGACAGAAAGTAAACAGAAAGATTAAAGCATAAAGACGGAGGAAGAAACACAATTTAAATACTAAACAAAAGAGAGCTGACATAACTCTGATAGTATTGTCTGATTAAATCGACTTTAAAACAAAAAGCATGACTAGAGATGAGTCACTGCATATTGATAGAAGCTCAACTTTCTAGGAAGATTTAACAATTCTAAATTTGTATACACATAATGATATTGCTTCTAAATTAATAAAACAAGAACAGATAGAACCACAAAGAGAACCGATAAATCCGCCTTTGTAATGTAGAATTTTAAAATGTTCTCGTAGTTCAATCACAAATAGATAAAGCAAGAAAAAAGTCAGTAGGGATGTAGAAGATGTGAAGACAAAATTTAAAAGCTTTATCTAATTGAATTCTGTAGCAACAGTGGGTGAATAACAATCTTTCCCTGTGTAAATAAGGAACATTAAACAAAATTTGAATAAATTTCAAATAATTGGTAGTGCATACCCCATCTTTAATGACTACTATGCAATTAAATTAAATAACAACAATAAATGAATAATTGGAAAAAATCCATTTGAAAATAAAAAATCACACTTCTAAATAACTCACGTCAAAAAGTAGAATACAATGGAAATTAGAAAATATTTAGAACTAAACAATATTAAAAATACTACATATCAAAACTTATGGGATGTGGCAAAAATGGTACTTATAAGAAAACTTGTATAGTGAAATGCTTATATTCATAAAAATGGAAAATTAATGAACTAAGCTTATTCCAATTTAATTAATTAGAAACAGAAAACAGTAGAGTAAATCCAAAGACAGTAAAAGGAAGGAAATAGCAAAAAGAGTAAAGTTATTAAAATTAGAAATATGTACAACAGAGACAATCAACAAAGTCAAAAGTAAATACTTCAAAACGACTAAAATGCTTATCAAATATCTGGTAAGTTTCTTAGAGAAATCAAAAATTTTGGGTCTATAAAATAGGACATAATACAGATATAACACAGAATAAAAAGGTAATAAGAAACTATTGTAAACAACTTTATAGTAAACTGTAAAACATAGATCAAATAAAGAAATACCTCGAAAAAATACCAAAGGTTATCAAAAACAAAATAGATAATATGAACAGTTCTATAACAATTGAGAGACTGAATCAGTAGTTTAAGACTTTCCCATATAGAAAATACAGGACCCAGAAGGTTGTACCCATGAGTTCTACTCAACATTTAATAAACGGGTCATTCCAAGATTATACAAATTCTTTCAGAGACGACAAAAAGAGGGAGCATCTCCCAACTGATTTTAAGAGGCTAGTATACTGATACCTAAACCTAACAGGTCTAAAAAAGAAGAAAAACACCATCAATCTCTTTCATAAACATAGCTACAAAAATTTAAACAAAATATTGGCAAATGACTGATGAAATTGTATAATATCAGTTTTTACCCCACTAACAGATTAAAGGAGAAATAGTACATGATTATCTCAAGAGAACAAGAAAAGCATTCAATAAAATTCAATATTCATCAATTTTTTTAAAAAAATGGTACACTATTACTGGCTAAGAATAGAAGGAAACTTCCTTACCTTGATTATAGGGTACCTACAAAAACCTTATAGCAAAAAACAGACTGAATGTATTTTTTAAAATTCTCTTTAAAAATAGGAACAAGTCAAGGATGCTTGCTGTCACTATTTGTATTCAACATTATACTCTAGTCCTAACCAGTTAAGTAATACAAGAAAAAATATTAGAAGTCCTAAAAATTGGAAAGGAGTAAAAGAATTATCACCATTGATGAGTCTTACGATTATCTATGAAGAACTCCCAAGGGAACCTGCAGCTTATTCCAATTAAGATAACTTAACAAGGCTACTGGATTCAAAATCAATATGGATATTGACAATTGCATTTCTATGCCCAGATTGAATAGCAAAGAAAATTTGAAATAAATCCAACAAAAGATATGCGAGACATGAGAGAAAATTATACAACTGTATGAAAATAGTATTTAAAAAGATCTAAATCAATGAATCTAACTAAGATCAAATAAATGGAGAAATATTCCTTTTTCATGGATAAGAGGACTTAAAACTATAACAGTGTCAATGCCATACTTTTCTTACTGCATCCCAAGAGGAGTTTTTATGGAACTAGACAAGCTGACTCTAAAATTCATGTAGAAAAGCAAAGAACACTCCTGAAAAGGAAGATTAGTGTGGGGGACTTATTGTGCCAGATAAAAAATGTATTATGAGATTACAATAGTTATGACAATGTTCTTTTGTTCCAGGGATAAATACATGGAACCAGCCAATGGAACAAATTGAAGAGCCCAGAAATAGACCCATAAATATTTGGAAACTTGATATATAAGAACTGGCATTGCAGATAAGTAGGGAAAGGAATGTTCTTTCCCCTTAAATCTTCATGGGAGAATTAGTAGTTGTATAGAAAAAATAGTACATTGTAATCTTGTCTCAAATAATATGCAGAAATCAAATCTAGATATATTAAATATTTTATGTGAAAGAAGAAACTATAAAACTCTTAGAAAAATAATAGAAAAAACAGCTTTAAGACCTCAGAGTTGGAAAATATTTCTTAAATAAGACTCCAAAAGTGCAAATCATAAAGAAAAATATAGACAAAGTTAACTTCATTGAAATTAAGCTTTTTTATTCATTATGAAAGCCCATAAAAGAACAGAAGCAACCATCTGGGAAAGCCTCAAAGTATTAGTGTTCAGCCTGTATGAAGTACTCCCATAAATCAATAAGAAGAAAATACAGAAAAACCCTATTGAAAAATGGACAAAAGGTGTGAGGAGTCAGTCATCTGACAGACGTGGAAACAAAAAAGACTAACATGAAAAAACAGATGCTCAGCTTCATAAAGAATCAGAAAAAAATGTGAATTAAACCACAACAAGATATCTTACACCCATAAGACTGTCAACAATTTGAAGTTAATTTCTTTAAAATATAATTGACTATTTAAAGCAAAATTAATAACAATGTATTGTGGAGTTTTTAACCCCATAGAAATTAAATATATAGCAAAAATAGCACAGAGGATGAAAGAGGAGAAATAAAAGCATACTGTTTATATTTGTTTGCTATGGCTGTTATAACAAGGTACCACAGACCAGTTGGCTTGAACAACAGAAATGTACTGTCTCACCGTTCTAGAGGCTGGAAGACAAATCAAGGTGTCAGCAGGATTGGTTCCTTCTGAGTGCTGTAAGGAAGAATCCATTCCATGCTGGTCTCCTGGATGCTGGTTGTTTGCTGGCAATCTTTGGCATTTGTTCGCTTATACAAGCATCATCTCAGTCTCTGTATTCATCTTCACATCTTGTTCTCCCTGTGTGTGTAGTGACTGTGTCCAGATTTCCCCTTCCTGAGTAGAGTCCCACCCAACTTCAGTATAACCTCGTCCTAACATAACTAATTACACCCACAACCACCTTATTTCTGAATAAGTTCACATATTGAGGAGTTGGGGTTAGGACTTAAACATATGAATTTGGTTGGGGCAAAATTCAATTCATAACAGTCCACTCTCTGGAGCCCAAAAAATTCATGTGAGGGGAAAATTCAATCCATTACAGTTCACCCTCCAGAGCCCCCCCAAATTTATGTCCTTCTTACATACAAAATACATTCACTTCATCTCAATGTCACCCAAAATCTTAACCAACTCTAGCATCTAAGTCCAAAATCTCAAGTAAATGTCATCTAAATCAGGTGTGGGTGAGATTTGGAGTATGATTCCTCCTGTGATAAAATTCCTCTTGGTTATGAACCTATTATCTGTTTCTACAATGGCGGCACAGGCACAGGCCAGACATTTTCACTCTTAAAGGTAGAAATTGGAAGGGAAAAAGGAATTATGGATCCCAAGCAAGTCCAAAACCTAGAAGGGAAAATTCCATTAAATTTTATGATTTCAGAATAGTCAACAGTCCTCTTTGGCTTGATGTTTTGCCCTCCAGGCCCACCCTCAGTCCTGGGTGGCAGCCTGCCCAAGCTTTCTGGGCCTGTCGTGGTGGCAGTAGCAGCCCCACTGGCCTCAGCCTCTGTGGCTCTGCTCCTGAAGCCATTCTTCCTTCATTTCATCCCATTGCTATCCCTTTCAGTCCAGGCTGGCAATGTTCCTGTTGGTATAAAATTCTCATAACTCTTGTTTGCCTCTCATGCAATTCATGGAAGTTCAAGTCATTAGACAAGAGATTCCTCCACAGACCTTTCCTGAATAACCACATCTCTATTTCTGGGTTCTTCTGAGATGATTGATTGAATCCATGAGTCACATGCTTATGCTCTTTAGCCAATGGTTGCCCAGCCGTGTCCTTGGCCCCATTTTCAGAGCATGCTATCTGGATAGGCTAAGAGTCTTTCAAATAGTCAAGCGCTAGTTTCTTTTTGCTTTGTATTTCCTCCTTCAATTTATTTCTTTCCTCTCACAGCAAGGAGACACCATTCGGCAACTTCAATACTTTGCTTAGAAATATCCTCAGTTCAATATCAATTACAAGTGCTGCTTTCAATACAGCAAAACACAATTGAGCCAAGTCCTTTGCCACTTTATAACAAAAATCTCCTTTCCTCCAGTTTCTAATAACATATCCCTCATTTCTGTAGGATATCTCATCAAAAGTACCTTTAACATTTATATTTCTAGCAAAATTCTATTCATGGTGATATATATATTCTCTAGGATGATAGAATCTTTACATCTCTTCTCTTTTCTTTCTGAGCTCTCACCAGAATCTCCTTTAACATCCATAGTCCTACCAACAGTCTCTTCAAGTCAGTCTAGGCTCCAATTCAACCCACAACAATTTTGAAAGGATCATGTATTATACATTACTTAAATCAGACTTAATAAGGTAAAGAAGCATATTTTAAATCTCAGAGCATCTACTAAAAGTGGAAATAAAATGGGATGCTAAAAAATTAATATAAAAGGAGATAGGAAAGAAGAAAAACAAATGAAGAACAAATGAGACAAATAGGAAATAAATTACAAGATGGTACACTTAAACCCAAACATATTGATAATTACATTAGGGGAAACAGTCTAAAAATTCCAATTATAGAACACATATTGTCAAACTAGATGTAAAAAGCAAAGCCTGGAGTGACATAAGCAAGATGAAGGAATGCAAGGTCCCAGACCTTGTCTGCCAACAGAAACACCTTTATGAGATCTCCGGAATCCAGATGAGAGATTACAGCTCCCCAGTGGAGCATAATTAAGGAAAGACACATTAAAAAGGATGACAACTGTTTCACCTCAGCCACATTACCCTCCTCCAACACAACACAGAGCAGCACCAAGAGAGATCCCATGGGTCAAGAGTTCCCCCATGGGGGAAAAAGAGAGCAAGCCCACCTGTGGATTCTAGCACTAATGCCATCCACCTGTAAACCCCAACACCAGACCTGCCTCCCCTTGGGCTCTGCCACCTGGGCCACCCAGTATCTCTGACCAGGCTGACTGGTGAAGGGATTTCCCTGCTGAACGGACTATAAAGACAGGAAGAGGCGGCTGCTTCTTCAAATACATAGACAGCAACAGAAGGCTACAAGGATCATGAAGAATCAGGGAAACATAATATAACCAAAGGGATAAAATAAAGCTTCAGTAATTGATCCTAAAAAAATGAAAATCTATGAACTGACTGACAAAAATTCAAAATAATCATCTTAAAGGAGGTCAATGAACTAGAAGAGAACATAAGTAGACAACCAAATGAAACCAGGAAAATAATAAACGAGCAAAATTAGAAGTTCAATACAAGGAAATAAACCATTAAAATGGGCCAAACAGAAATTTTGGAGTTGAAGAATACAATGATTGAACTGAAAAATTCAACAGAAATCTTCAAGAACAGACTCTATCAAGCAGAAGAAAGAATCAACAAACTCAAAGACAAGTCATTTGAAATTATCCAGAGGAACAAAAAGAAACAGTAAAAAAAAGAGTGAAGAAAACCCATGGAACTTATAGGACACAGTGAAGAAAGCCAACATGTGCATTATGGGAGTCCCAGAAGGACAAAGGAAAGAAAAAGGGACAGAAAGTTTATTTAAAGAAATAATGGCTGAAACTTGCCAAATCAGAGGTGAAAAATGGACATCCAGACTCATGAAACTCAAAGGAATCCAAATAGGTTGAACCACAAAAGGTCTACACCAAGATACGTTATAAATTAATTGTCAACACTCAAAACTAAAGGGAGAATTTTGAATGCAGTAAGGGAAAAGCAATTCATCACATACAAAGGACAGCCTCCCCGCCCCCATCGCCCTGCCCTGCCCCACATAAGACTATTAGCAGATTTCTCAGCAGAAACCTTGCAGGCCAGGAAAGAGTAGGATGTTATATTCAAAGTGCTAAAAGAAAAAACTTAAAACCAAAAACACTATACTCAGCAAAGCTATCCTTTAAAAATTGAGGAGAGATAAAGACTTTCCCAGATAAACAAAAACTAAGGGAATTCATCACCACTATACCAGCCTTACAAGAAGTACTAAAAGAGATTCTTTAAGTTGAAATGAAAGAATACTAAACAGTAACATGAAAGTATAAATTGCACTAGTAAAGGCAAATTTATAGACAAATATAGAATAATGTAATACTATAATGGTGACATATAAATCACTTTTAACCAAAGTATAAAAGATAAAAGACAAAAATATTAAGAATAACCATAGCCACAAAAATTTGTTAACGGATACACAAATAAAAAGAAGTAAATCCTGACATCCATAACCAAATTGTGGGGGAAGTAAAAGTGAAGAGTTTTTGTATGTGATTGTTATAAGCTTAAAATAGGCTGTTATAATGATAAGAAGTTTTATGCAAGATCTATGATGACCATAAAGAAAAAAACAATAGTAGATATCAAAAACAAGATGAAATGAACCCAAAGTACATACTACAAAAAAAAAAAAAAGAAGAAATCAAACCACAAAGAAAGAGAGCAAGAAAGGAACAAAAGACCTACAAAACAGAAAACAATGGTCAAAATAGGAATAGTAAGTCTTTATGTAACAATAATCACTTTAATGTAAAATTATTAAATCAAGAGATACAGAGTGTTGAATGAATTTTAAAAAAAGATCCAACTACATGCTGTCTACAGGATACTCATTTTAGGTGTAAAGATGCACATAGCTGAAGTGAAGTGATAGAAAAAGGATAATCATGCAAAAGGTAACCAAAAGAGAACAAGGGTGACTACACTTATACCAGATAAAATAGACTTTGAGTCAAAAATGGTAATAAGAGACAACTAAGGTCATTACATAATGACAAAAGGGTCAATTGATCAGGAAGATATAATAATTATAAATATTTATGCACCCAACATCACAGCACCTAAATATATAAAGCGAACATTGACAGATTTGAAAGGAGAAATAGACAACAATACAATAATAGTAGGAGACTTTAATATCCCACTTTCAATAATGACTATATCACCTAGACAGAAAATCAATAAGTAAACAGAAGACTTTAACAACTCTATAGAAAAAGGGACCTAACAGATATAAACAGAATATTCAACCCAACAGCAGCAGAATACACATTCTTCTCAAGTGCACACAACCTTCTCCAAGATAGATCACATACTAGGTCACAAAGAAGTCTGAAGAAATTTAAGAAGATTGAGAGCATTCCAAGTATCTTTTCCAACCACAATGGAATAAAACTAGAAATCAATAACAAAAGGAAAATGGGAAAACTCACAAATATATGGAAATTAAGGAACACATTCTTGAATAACTATTGGGTCAAAAAAGAAATTAAAAGAGAAATTAGAAAAATCCGGACAAGCAAAAATGAAAACACAATGTATCAAAACTTATGGAATGCAAAGAAAGCAAAGCTAAGAGGGAAGTTAATAGCAATAAACGCCTATGTTCAAAAAGAAGAAAAATCTGAAATCAATAACCTAACTTTACATCTCAAGAAACTAGGGAAAAAAATCAAACTAAGCCTAAGGTTACCACAAGGAAGAAAATAATTAAGATTAGAGCAGAAATAAATGAAATAGAGAATATAAAAATAATAGAAAAATTCAATGAAACTGAGAGTTGGTTTTTCGAAAATAGTAACAAGATGGGCAAAACTTAGCTAGACTATCTAGGGAAAAAAGGAGAGAAGACTCAAACAAAATCAAAAATAAAAGGAAACAATAACTGATACCACAGAAATACAAAGGATTATAAGAAACTACTGTGAACAATCACATGCCAACAAATTAGACAACCTAGAAGAAATGGATAAATTCTTAGGAGCATACAATTTGCTGAGACTGAATCAAGAAGAAATAGAAAACCCAAACAGATCAATAGTAAATAAGGAGATTGATTCGGTAATCAAAAACCTCCCAACAAAGAAAAGCCTAGGACCAGAGGGCTTCACAGGTGAATTCTACCAAGCATTTGAAGAAGAACTAATACCAATCCTTCTTAAACTCTCCCCAAAAATAAGAGGGAACACTTCCAAACTCATTTTATGATGCTAGCATGAGGCCCTGATACTAAAGCCTAACAAAGTCATCACAAGAAAAGAAAAAAGAAAACTACAGGCCAATATCCCTGATGAACATGGATGCAAATCCCATCAACAAAATATTAGCAAACCAAATTCACCAGCACAAAAGGGATCATACATCATGACCAGGGGTTTATCCCTGGGATACAAGAATGGTTCAGCATACACAAATCAATCAATATGATAAACCACTTTAAAAGAATAAAGGATAAGAATCTCATGATCTGAAAAGAGATGGAGGAAATTTAAATCCATATTGCTAAGTGAAAGAAGAAAATCTGAAAAGGTTTCATACTGCATGATCCAACTATACAACATCCAAGAAAAGGTAAAACTATGGAGACAGTAAAAAGATGAGGGGTTTCCAGGGGTTGGGCGGTGAGGATGAATAAACAGCACAGAGAATTTTTAGTGCAGTGAAAATACTCTGTATAATACAATAATGATGGATACATGTCATCATGCATTTGTCCAAACCCATAGAGTGTACCACACCAACTGTGAACTATGGACTTTGGGTAATTACTATGTGTCAATGTAAGCTCATCAATTGTAAAAAAGGTACCACTCTGGTGGGGGATGTTGATGATGGGGGACGTTATGCATGTGTAGAGGCAGGGGGTATACGGGAAATCTCTGTACCTTCCTCTCAATTTTTCTGTGAAGCTAAAACTGCCCTAAAAATATACACTCTTTTTTTAAAAATGGCAAGATCATCTCAATGTAGAAAAAGCATCGATGGCATTCAATATCCTTGAATGATAAAAAACCCTCAACAAATTAGGTATAGAAGGAACTTAAGGAGCCAACCCCATGTCCGAGTGGTTAAGTTTGCACATTCTGCTTCAGCAGCCCAGGGTTTCCTGGCTCTGATCCTGGGTGCGGACCTATGCACCGCTCATCAGGCCATGCTGTGGCGGCATCCCACACAGAGGAGCTAGAATGATCTACAGCTAGGATATACAACTATGTAGTGGGGCTTTGGGGAGAAAAAAAAGAGGAAGATTGGCAACAGATGTTAGCTCAGTGTCAATCTTCCTCACCAAAAAAAGCATACTCAAAAAAAAAAAAAGAAGGAACTGAACACAATAAAATATATGAAAAGCCCTTGGCTAACATCATACTCAATGGTGAAAACTTGACAGCTTTTCCACTAAGGTTTTAGAGCAAAGCAAGGATGCCCATCTTGCTACTTCTATTCAACATAATACTGGAATTTCTAGCCAAAGAAATTAGGCAAGAAAAAGAAATAAAAGGCATCTGTCTTGCTCTGTTATAACAAAATACCACAGACTGGATGGTTTATGGACAACAGAGATTTATTTCTCACACTCTGGAGACTGGAAGTCCAAGATCAAGGTGCCAGCTTGGTCAGGTTCTGGTGAAGGCCCTCTTCTAGGTTGCAAACTGTTGACTTCTCACTGTGTCCTCACGTGGTAGAAGGGATTAGGATCTCTCTTGAGCCTCTTTTACTCTACTGGGCACTAACACCATTCATGAAGGCAGAGCCTTCATGACCTAATCATCTCCCAAAGGCCCCAATCCTAATATCATCACCTTGGGCATTAGGTTTCGACATAGGAATTTTGTGAGGACACAAACATTCAGACACAGTAGCATCCAAATCTGAAAGGAAGAAGTAAAATTATCTTCCTTTACACGTGACATCATCTTATACATAGAAAACCCTAAAGATACCACAGAAAAAAAACTGCTGGAAGAAACAAATTCAGTAAGGTTGCAGAATGCGAATTCACTATACAAAAATCAGCTGCATTTCTATGCATCAGCAATGAACTATCTGAAAAGGAAATTAAGAAAACAATCCCACTTACAATAGCTTCTAAAACAACAAAACACTTAGGAATAAACTTAACCAAGGAGATGAAAGACTTATACCCTGAAAACTGTAAAACACTGTGAAAGAAATTAAAGCAGACACACATACAGTCACGCATAATAACGTTTTGGTTAACAACGGATCATCTGTGTAACTGTGGTCCCATAGGATTACTACCATATAGCCTAGGCATGTAGTAGGCTATACCATCTAGGTTTGTGTAAGTACACTCTATTATGTTTGCATAATGATGAAGTCACCTAATGACGCATTTCTCAGAACGTATCCCTGTCGTTAAGTGACACACGACAGTAAATGAAAAGACAGTGCGTGTTCATGAATTGGAAAAAGTGGTATTGTTAAAACGTCCATACTCTCCAAAGTGATCTACAGATTCAATGCAATCTCTATCAAAATCCCAATGGTTTTTTACAGAAATGGAAAAAATAATTCTAAAATTTGTATGGAACCACAAAAGACTCCGAATAGTCAAAGCCATTTTGAGCAAGAACAAAGTGAGAGGCATCACATTTCCTAATTTCAAAATATATTACAAGGCTACTGTAATAAAAGCAGTATGGTATTGACATAAAAAGAGACATATAGACCAACGAACACAATAGAGAGCCCAGAAATAAGCCTATGCACATACAGTCAACTGATGGTTGACAAGGGTGCCAAACATACACAATGGGGAAAAGACAGTCTTTTCAATAAATGGTAGTTGGAAAACTGGATACTCACTTGCACAAGAATGAAATTTTACTCTTATCTTTTACCATATTCAAAAATTAACTCAAAATTGATTAAAGAAACTTAAATGTAAGACCTGAAACTGTAAAACCCCTAGAAGAAAACATAGGAGAAAAGCTTCTTGACCTTGGTCTTGCCAATGATTTCTTGGATATGACATCAACACACAGACAACAAAAGCGAAAATAGACAAGTGGAACTATACCAAACTAAAAAGCTTCTGTACAGCAATGGAAACAATTGACAAATGAAAAGGCAACCAAAGTAATGGGAGAAAATATTTACAAACCGTATAACTGATAAAGAGTTAACATTAAAAAATATACGGAACTCCTACCATCAAATAGCAGAAAAACAATTAACCCAATTAAAAAACAGGCACAGGAATAGAACAGACATTCCTCCAAAGACACACAATGGCCAAAAAGTACATGAAAAGGTGCTCAAAATCATTAATCATCAAAGGAAATGAAAATCAAAACCACAATGAGATATCATCTTACATCTGTTATTATTAAAAAAACTTGCTATTACCAAAAAAATATTAGTGAGGATATGGATCAAAGGAACCCTTGGACACTATTGGTGGGAATGCAAATTAGTGAAGCTACTATGGGAAACAGTATGGAGATTTCTCAAAAAAGTTAAAAATAAAACTACCATATGATGTAACAACTCCACTTCTGGGTACCTATCCAAAGGGATTGAAATCAGGATCTCAAAGAGGTATCTGCACTCCAATGTTCATCACAGCATCATTCACAGCAGTCAAGACATGGAAGCAGTTTAAATGTCCATTGATGAATGAATAGATAAAGAAAATACAGCATAAACATATAACGGAATATTATTCAGCCTTAAAAAAGAAAGGAATTTTGCCATTTGCCACAACATGGGTGGAGGACATCATGCTAAATGAGATAAACCAGACACAGGAGGACAAGTACTACATGATACCACTTATATGAGAAATCTAAAATAGTCAAAATTATAGAAGCAGAGAGTAAAATGGTGGTTACTGGGGCTGGGGAGATGGGAAACAGGGAGGCATTAGTCAAAGGGTACAAAACTTCAGTTAGGCAAGATGAATAAATCCTAGAGATGTTCTGTACAGCATAGCGCCTATAGTTAACAAAAATGTATTATATACTTAAACTTTAGCTAAGAGACTAGATTTTATGTTGAGTGTCCTTATCACAAAAAAGATAATAATAAATAAACAAGAGGAAACTTCTGAAGGTGATAGATATGTTTATGGCATAGATTGCAATGATAGTTCCATGGATAAATATGTATCTCCAAACTCATCAAGATGGTATATTAAATATGTACAGCTTTTTGTATGTCAATCACACCTCAATAAAGTGGCGTTTAGAAAGAAAAAAGAAAGAAAAGAAAATGCACAGTTGAACTATATGCTGTCATAAGAAAAACAATTTAAATATAAAACCACGGGTAGGTTAAAAGTAAAATGACAGAAAAAAATATATCATACAAACACCTAACATAGGAAACCTGAAGTAACTGTACTGATATCAGACAAAGCAGGCTTCAACGCACAAAAATTGTTACCAGGAATACAGAGGATCATTTCACAAGGATAAAGGGGTCATTAATCGAAGAGCTATAGCAATCTTAAATGTATATGCACACAATAAAAGAGCTTCGAAATACATGAAACAAAAACTGACAGAACAGAAAGAAGAAATGGACAAATTCACAATTACAGTTGGAGATTACAACAGTCCTTTCTCAATAACTGATAGACCAAACAGAAAAAATCAGTAAGGATACAGAATACTTGAACAACACTATCAAAAATAATTGGAAATAATTAACATTTATAGCGTCCTCTTTCCAACAACAGAAGAGCACACATTCTTTTCGAGTGCACATGGAACATTAACCAGATAAACCATATGCTAAGCTATAAAGCAAATCGTAACAAATTTAAAAGAACCAAAATCATATAAAGTATGTTTTCTGAATACAAGGGAATTAAATGAGAAATTGGTAACAAAAATATGTCTGGAAAATCCCTACATATTTGGAAATTGAAGCAAACATTTCTAAATAATCCGTATCAATGAGAAAAAGCACAAGAGACATTAGAAAATATTTTTAATTGGATGGAAACAAAACATATCGAAATTTGTTAGATGAAATGAAAGGAATACTTTCAGGAAAATGTATAGCTTTATACTCTTATATTAAAAAAGAAGGTCTAAAATCACTTATCTATGCTTCCACCTTAAGAAAATATAAAAAGAAGAACATACTAAGACCAAAGTAAAAGGAAAGAAATAATAAAGATAAGAGCAGAAATTAATGAAATAGGAAATAGACTAAAAATTGAGAAGATTAATAAATCTAAATACGGTTTTGAAAAAAAACCAATATAATTGTTGACAAAACTATAGTGAGCTTGATCAAGAAATAAAGAGAGAAGATACAAATTACCAAAATCAGGAATGAAAGAGAGACCATTACTACATATCATGTAGGGAATATTATTAACAACTTTACACTAACAAATTCAACACTTCAAATGAAGTAGGCAAATTTCTTGAAAGATGAAATATATTACAGCTCACTTCAAAAGAAGCAAGGTATCTGAATAGTCCTCTGTTAGTTAAATCGAATTCTTGAAGGCTTCTCACAAAGGTCCAGACAGCTTTGCTGGTGAATTCTATAAAATATTTAAGGTAAAAAATATTACCAGTTTTATACAAGATCTTTCAGGAGGTAGAATAGGAAGAAAACACTTTCCAAATAATTTTATGAGACCAGAATTACTGTGAACCAAAACTAGACATAGATATTACAAGAAAAGCAAACCATAGGCTAATATTCTTTGTAAATATAGACACAGAATCCTTAACAAAATATTAGCAAATTCATTCCAGCAGTATACAAAAAGATAATACGTCTTGACTAATTGGGGTTCATCCCAGGAAGGCAATATTGGTTAACATTCAAAACTCATTCAATGTAATTCATCATATTAACAGGATAAAGAGAAAAACCCTATTATCACTTCAATAGATAGAGAAAAGGCATTTGAAAACTTCAAGACCTATTCATAATACAATGAGCAAACTAGGAATAAAAAAGAAATTTCTCAACTTGATAAAGAACATCTACCAAAACCCCACAGCTAGCATCATATTTAGTAATGAGAGACTAAGTGTTTTAGCTCCTAAATTGGGAACAAGACAAAGAAGTCTACTCACTACTTGTATTCAACATTGTACTGGCAGTCCTAGGCAAGGAAAAGATATAAAGGCTCTAAGCAGAAAATCCTAAGCAACGTACAGAAAGAGCCACTAGTGCTAATAAGGGAGTTTAGCAAGGTCAATGTACAAAATAGATTATACTTACATAAATTGCTAGCATTCAACGGGAAATTGGAATAAGAAAATCATGCCATTTAGAATAACATCACAAAGCATGAACTACAGATAAATTTAATGAAATATGTTCAGATCTATACACTAAAAACCACAAAACAAAGACAGAAAGAGAAAAGACTAAATAATGGAAAGATATATCATGTTCGTGAATCAAGACTCAATATTGGTATGACGTTTGTCAGGGTTCCCCAAACAGACCTATAGTGTCAATGCAATCCTAATTGAAACCCTAGCAGGCTTTTATAAAGAAATTGAAAAGGTGATTCTAAAACTTATATGGAAATGCAAAAGAACTGAAATAACAAAGGCTATTTTTAAAAAGAAGAACAAAATCAAAGATGTACACTGTCTGATTTCAAGATTTACTACATAGCTAAATATAAAGGTATAGCAACAAGACAATGTGGCATCAGCATAAGGGTAGACACAGAGCAATGGAACAGTATGGAAATAGAGCCACACATATATGGTCAATTGATGGTATTGTATTAGTTTTCATTGCTGCTGTAACAAGTTACTGCCAACTTAGTGGCTTAAAACAACACAAATTTGTTATTTTACAGTTCTACAAGCTAGAAGTCTAAGATAGATCTCACTGGTCTAAAGTCAAGGTTGTCAGCAAGTCTATGTTCCTTCTAAAAGGTTCTAGAGGATAATCCGTTTCCTTGCCTTTTCCGTCTTCTAGAGGCGCCCCTCAATCTTTGGCTTGTCCTTCCTCCATCTTCAAATTTAGCAATGGTGGGTCAAGTACTTTTCACATTGTGTCACTAACTTTTATTCGGCTTCCTTCTTCCATTTTTAAGGACCTTTGTGATTACATTGAGCTAAACCAAGACAACCAAGGACAATCTCACTATTTTAAGGTGATGATATTACCAAACTTAATTTCATCTGTAACCTTAATTCTCCTTTCCCCTGTCACCTGACATATTCACATACTGGGTTACAACATGCAAATCTTTGGGGAGGGAGCAAGGGCGGCATTATTCTGCCTACTACAGATGCCAAGGTAAGTCCATGGCGAAAGGGTAGTCTTTTCAACATATGGTGGTGGTACAACTAGATATCCATATGAAAAAAGTGAACCTTGACCATTGCTCTACCCCACCCACAAAAATGATCTTGATAAAGATCATATATCTAAACACAAACACTAAAACTATAAAACTTTTAGAAGAAAATCTTCATGACCTAAAGGAAAGCAAATATTTCTTAGGACACAAGAGACACAAACTATGAAAGAAAAATTGGCAAATTGGTCTGCACCAATATTAAAAATCTTTGATCTTTGAAAAAATGCTGTTAAAAATTAAAAGCAAATCTCACCCCAGGAGAAAATATTCACGTGCATGTATCCAACAAAGGGTTTGTATACAGACTATATGAAGAATTCTTATATTCAATAATAGAAAGACAAAAAACCCGCAATTTTAAAAATGGGCAAAAGATTTGAATGGACACTTTTCCAAAGAAAATATATGAATGAAAACTGAGTACATGAAAAGATGCCAGACATCATTAGTAATCAGGAAAATGAAAATGAAAATCACAATGAGATACCCCCTAGGCATCCACTAGAATGGACAGACATCCGATAGATTTATTCATCATAGTCATTAATTAGAAGCATCCCAAAGACTGAACTTCAGGAAAATTGTAGTATATTTATACAATGGGATATTCTACAGCAGTGAAAATCAATGAAGAACTATTAAACACATCAACATGAATGAATCTCATAAACGTAATATTGATTGAAAAAAACAAGTCACAGAAGAATACACACAGATTG
Source organism: Equus asinus (assembly GCF_041296235.1). NCBI lineage: Eukaryota > Metazoa > Chordata > Mammalia > Perissodactyla > Equidae > Equus > Equus asinus. The sequence continues at coordinate 88,037,637 of NC_091794.1, forward strand.
GAGTCCATTTACAAAATACATAAACGTATATGTCATTTACGTGCTTATGTATGTGGGAAAACTATAAAGAAAACCAAGGAAATGACAAACAAAAAATGCAATAGAGGGGTTCCATCTGGGAGAATTCAGAAGGAATGTGGATTTGCAGTGAGGCAGGAAGAAAAGGTCAAAGGCGTTGGTAATGTTCTCTCTCTTATGCCAAATGGTGGTAACATAGGTTTTATTCTTCTTCTTTGTAAACATACCTTATAATTATTATTTTGTACGAATGTAATATTTATGTTTAAATTTTTTTAAAATCACACAGCCTTTCAACAGCAGAACTGGGTCTTGAACCCAAACCTCTTGATCCCTGAGACCCCTGAATCTGTGGACCCTGAGCATGAAAGAGAGAAGCGGATCTTGTCACCCTGCTTCCAGGTTGAAGTTGAGTTGGGGGGGAAGCGGGCAGTGCAGCAGCTGGCAGGGGAGACAGTCTTTGCCTTGTATCTCTATCATCCATGGATGTAGTTGATATCATCTGCCCCTTCTTTCCATCGAATAACTCCTCTGGGTACCAGGACATTGGACAGCAGGTTAGATTCTACAGGGGTTGCATCTCCACCACAAGGGGGATTTTCTCCTTCTAGTGGAAGTAACAGACAATGAGGGAGTTGGCTACCAGCACATGTTCATTCTGTCCTGAGGCAGTTGGGATCTCAGGAGCAAGCTCTCCATGAGATGAGGAGCAGTCCACTGGGCTCCCTTCCCTAACCAGAGACAGAGTGGAAAAGCACCTCTGATACAAAGGGAAGCCTTGTAAGATTGTCCCCATGTGCCACCCACCCTCCTGGTTGGCAGGGCCCGTCATTTGTTACTCCCCAGGACTATATTAAAAATGCATATTCTTTCCCTTGATGGCCCGTTGGCCCTCTCCCATTAGCAGATCTGCACTGGTGATGTCAAATCTCTTTAGAAACCGTCCCTTCATCCACTCATTAGTCCAACACTTATCAAACACCCTCCAGTTGCAGGAGCTGTCTTATTGGATGAGGTGCAAAGATGATGAAACAGGCAAGGTATCTTCGCATAAGGAGTTTATAAAGGGAGAAAAACTATATCAACATGTAATTGCAACATATGATTGCATTAAGCTTGGGGCTAATTGAGTTTTGTACAGAGAGAAAAGAAGCAAACTCCTGGGCTCATCAGAGGAGGTGACATTTGAGATGCGGCTTGAAAAACCCGGAGGAATTCACCAGAGAGACAGGTGGGGGCAGAGAACCTCTGAGAAAGTGTAAGGTTTTGGAGTGCTCTGGAGAAACAACGAAAGATCCCCATGGGGGCCGGCTCCATGGCCGAGTGGTTAAATTCACGTGCTCTGCTGCGGAGGCCCAGGGTTCAGATCCTGGGCGCGGACATGGCACCACTCCGTCAGGCCACGTTGAGGCGGCGTCCCACATCCCACAACTAGAAGGACCTGCAACTAAGATATACAACTGTGTACGGGGCGGGGGGGCAGGTTGGGGAGATAAAGCAGAAAAAAAAAAAAAAAGATTGGTAACAGTTGTTAGCCCAGGTGCCAATCCTTAAAAAAAAAAAAAGAAAGAAAGAAAAAAAGATCCCCATGGCTGGAGTTTAGACAGATGTGGCAAGGTAGTGTGCACAGAGGCCCATTAGGAGAGCTGGAGGGAGCGGGAAGTTTAGAGTTTAAGTTCTGAACCAATTATTTCCAACCTGTGAGCCCCCAAGGACCTTCAGGGGTTTACAAAGTTATGTGGAAGGAGTCCTCAAATTCTTAAGTGCACTGAGCTTTGCCTGTTGAAGGAACAGATACTGTAAATATATGTGCTACTATTTTTAAAAGTAAATAAATAGTGCAATGATTTTTAAAATTCAGATGCATTTAAAAGTCATAGTATTTTTTGGTATGATGCATTTTCCCAAATGACAGTTACTAAAAGTACAACCACTGTCCTGGATTGAGACACAAGGAGGTGTCCAAGACCATTTTCCATGTTAAAGGTGGGGCGTGATGGTTGTCGGAATGGAAGCCTCGGCATTCTCCAAGGCAGTGAGGAGAAATGAGACAGTTTTAAGCAGGGGAAGGACATGGTCAGGTTTCTGTCTTGGAAAGGTCGTGTTGGCTGCCAGGAGGGCAGGAGGGATTACAGAAGAGAAACCCCACTGAGACCGAGCCACCAGTTTGGGGACTCATGCAGAGATGGAAAAGAGAGAGACGGGTGGCCTGAGCCAGACAGACGGTGGTGAAGATGGGAGAGAGGCATATCCAGGTGGCTTTAAAAAGTCAGAATTGGGACCGAGGCATGAATAGGCTGAGCACAGAGGATTTTTAGGGCAGCGAAATTACTCTATAGGATACTATAATGACTAACACATTATACATTTGTCCAAACCCATAGAATGCACACGACCAAGAGTGAACCTTGATGTAAACTATGGCCTTTGAGTGATGACGATGTGTCACTGTAGGTTCATCGACGGGAACACATGTACCACTCTGGTGGGGGATGTTGATCACGGAGGAGGCTGTGCACGTGTGGGGGCAGGGGGTACGTGGGAGATCTCTGTACCCTCGCCTCAATTTGGTTATGAACCTAAAACTGCTCTAAAAAACTGTCTTTAAAAAGTAACAATTAAAGAAGTCAGAACTGATGAAACTTAGTGATCAACAGGATGTTAGAGTGAGGGAGGTGAAGGAGTCCCGGATGGCCCAGGTTTCTATCTCTGATAGTTGCTGAGGCCACTCATCAAGGCCACCTACCACATCTCCTGCAGTCCTGTGATTGACCCCGTTCTTGAGCTGGCCTGGCCTCTGCACTTGGAAATCACTAAACTCTGCATTAAAAAAAAAAGGCATGAAGCCTTGACCAAGTATTTGAGACAGAAGGAGGCAAAAAGCATGAAATAAAAGGGTGTGGCTACTGGTGGATCCTTAAGGGAGAGAAGAGACTGAGTGCCACAATTACTAAATGCAGGTGAGTTGTCATCATCTGGGTCATGGCCAAACAAACAGAAAACAGTCCAAGTCTCGAGGTGACAAGTCTTGTCTGTCAACTGCTCCCATTTGCTCATGGGAATGAATGCGCTGCTGCAGGGTGACACGAGAGGTAGTTTTGAAGCCGAGGCTTGGATTAAATCATGTGCACAAGGTTTCACAGCTGGTAAATGGGAGGGAGAGGATTCCAATAATAACACCTAACACTTACGGAGCACTTACTAAGTGTCCAAAACTGTTCTCAGTTCATAGCATGTATGATTCATTTAATAAACTTCCTAGCTCGGTGAGGTAGGTAATATTATTATTCCCATTTTACAGGCAAGAACACTGAGGCTTGCAGAGGTTCAATAACTTATCCAAGATAGTACACGTGGTAAATGGAGGAAGCGAGGGATTAGACCCTGGAAATCTGGTACCACTACTCAATACCCTGAGTCTGTCTGTCCAGCTCCAGAAACCAATTGAGACAGGATGCTTAACCACTGACCCACACTGCCCTGACACAGGAAGGAGTCCAGGGGTAAGGCGAGATGCTGAAGCTAGTCCAAGTTTAGGGCAGTGAGAGGCCAGGAGGAGTGAGGTGGACCCGTGTGGGCCTCTGGATTCAGGGGCTCTGGGATGGGAAGGGGGCAGCAGCAGGATTGACAGCTGTAGCCCACCCTGGACAAAGGCAGGTGAGAAATTGAGAGACTGGATTTCCATGGAGGTTGGAGCAAAGGCGCCGTGGTGGGAGGGGTTAGGAGACGGGGGTTGCAGAAGCTCGTCGAGATTCTATGAGGACACTTTACAAGAATCAGGCTTTCTGGATCTTGTGAAATTGATTTTATTTTTATGTCTTAAGTTTGTGCCAGGATGTTATTTCTCAGTTGAATTCCTTTGACTACTTCTACCTCCAAATTACACTCTCATCTTCCTCCTGTAGCTGTGCACTCACTCCCACGTGCAAACAGGGACTGCGAGCAGACAAGCCTTGTTTCCTGGAGGCTAAGCATGTTGTCTGCATGTTGGCCATGACCCAGAAAAGGAGCGTCCTTCTTTCTGAGTCTAGTAACCTGTGTTAGGTCAGACCTTCTCCCTTAACCACCAGTCACTTGGTTTTGCTTTTTCTTTTCTTTAAATTTCTACTTGCCTCATTAACTCTTTACTCCAGGGTCCTACATTTTCTTTTCTAACTATAGAAATTCAGTGACCACCAAAGTTTAGAAGTACCAAAAGCACTAACCTTTGCTTCCTGCCTTTGGCCTCAGCTAACAGGCTCCATCTAAGTGCCCTTGGGCAAAGCTACGTCCTACTTAAGACTCTTCTTTCCCCGGAGGCTCTTTATGAGACAAGCAGCCTCAGGAACAAGCAGAGGGAAAGGCAGTGGGGATGCACATTTACTGAGCCCCAATTCTGTACCCTGCAAATACTGGGCATTCTCCAATTTAATACTCGCATTTACTAGGTGCTGGACTCCGTGCTAAGTGCTTTGCAAAAACCTCCGTGGTCTTTGAAAATACAAGTCTAGGCCTCCCACCTTCCTGCCAAAAATCATTTAAGGGTTTCCCATTGCTCTTAGGATGGAGCGCAAACTGGTGTTCTTACCAAGGTCTATAGGGCTCTCGGTGGTCCGGTCCCTGACAACATCTGTAGCCTCATCACTTCGTCCCCTCCTCCTTCATTTACTAACTTAACTCTGTGATTCATCCTTCAGGTCTCAGCTCAAAAGCCACAGTATATGTGTGGGAGGGCGGGAGGGGAATGGAGTGGTTTCAGGCAAGCCCTCTACAAACAAAGTGGTTGGGTTCAGATCCCAGCTCTGGGTCTGATCCGCATGGTTGGGATCGCATGCCCATTGACAAGCCAATCACTGGCCAAGGTGGTGGAACACACAGTCCTGCCCCCTGGGTCCCAGGGATGAAACCAGCTCACTGGGAACATGGTGGGCAGAGAGTAGGGGAGAGAGGATTCCCCAAAGCAAATCAGGAAATGTTGCCCAAGAAGGGAAAGCAGATGCAAGAATTACAAATGTCCACTTCACTGTCATGCTTTGTTCCCGGCTTGGATCATTGTGCTCCTCCTCCATACTTGCCTTACTCCTGTATCACATGCACAAGTATTTAATTAGCATTTTCACCACTCCCTTCTTGTCCTTAGAGCTTTATTTTAAGATAATCTTATTTATATCACTGCTGTAAATGAAAATCCAATATTACTTGCTATCAATAGGAGATGATCTTAAATTTGTTTTTGCACTGAAAACAAAACAATGTTATTAAATTCCAGCTGGAGACTGTGGCCTGCTAAAAATGCTCCGGGATGGTGGCCTTGTACTCTCTTTGTTAAAAAGAGAGATTGTCAAGTGTTAGAGAGGCATAAGGACACACTAACACCAAACTGAGCCTTTCTTCCTGATGTAATCAGAAGGCCTAAGCAAGAAATGAAAAGGAAATGACTTTGTCACTATGTGATTTGATGTGATGTAATGCCCTATATCCATATAGCATTGAAAAGTCGTCTTCCATGCCACCTGCAATCATCTGGCATACCACCAGCGCTACCTGTCCGATGCTTTAAGGAATGCTGTCTTGGAGTGTTTGAACCTGGTCAAAGCTGTTGAATGAATGGCCAAAGACGGTGAGACTGAGGACTAGTTGGATGCAAAACAGCCAGCACATTTTATCAACAGGAAATTACCTCTCTGTCTGATTGGTCCTTTCTGATGAGATATGTCAGACACTGCGCTTCCAGGCCGGCGCTACGCAGTGTTCCCAATGAATGACCCCTCCTTCTGCCCAGCCAGAAACCTGGCCTCCATCCTTGACACCTCCCATTCACTGATCCCCTTCACCAGGACAATTTCCCCAGCATATTCAGTCATTTCCACCTCCTAAATATTTTCTCAAATCAGTCCATTTCTGTTCCTCTCCACTGTAATCACCGTCCTTCACACTGCCATTATCTCCCTTCTGGGCTACTACAACTGCCTCCTAGCTGTCATTCTGCCGCCCCTTTTGCCCTAATTCCCCAATCAACTTTCTACCTATCATCCAGAGTGATCTTTTCAGAAAGTGAGTGGAACACTCACTCCCCTGCATTAAGACTTCAATGGTGTATTGAGGTTGGAACAAAACCTGCAGCCAGGCCCATGTGACTGTCATCTACACCTGCCTCTGTCTCACACTTCTTACCTCATTCCACCCAGCTTCTCCATCCCTGAGCTGGAGCCCCCTCACTCTCCTCCTAGGGTCCTGGATCAAGTGGCTCCCTGTCCCTGGAGCCATCTTCCCCGCCCTCTGCTCTTCCTCCCCCTCTGGGTCCTTCCTTCTAATCCTTCAGTAATGCCTTCCCTGGACCCCAGTACAAAGTATATCCCCTCATCATCGGACTCCATTCTTTGCCCTTATAGCACTTTTCACCATTTTAATTATATATGTTTATGTGTGTTTGCTTAATTTCGTTCTCCACCATCAGACTAACAGCTCTCAGAGAGGGAACAGTTCTGTCTGTCTTATTCATTGATACATCCCCAACCATTAGCCCAGAGCCTGGTACTCATTGTTTGTTAAAAAGCATAAATAAATACTTTCTATAAAGCAAATAATGTCCTTAATATCTAAAAATGGCTCAGAGGGAAATGCCTTGCCTGAAAAGAAGAGAATCTGTAGCTTAAGCATGAAGGGTATTGAATGTACTTGGTAAGAGATTTGGTAGTGGATAAGGTATAATTATGTGGCTAGATATTTAGAGATGATTTGTGTTTTATGTTTAGTTGGTGGAAAATTTTTAAAAATCTGTGAAGTCAGTGAATTCATGAAAACATGAAGAGTTCATTAAGATATCAGACAAAACAGGCAGGATAACCCAGAGGGTGCTAAGTGTTCACCTCCTTGAGACCACAGGAGTGAGATGAGCCGTGGATTTGACTGGATTCCAAGTAAATAGAAAAGAGAGCTTCACAAAGGCTAAACCATATGGCCAGCCCTCCACTCACCCAGCTCCTCCTACCAATTGTACCGGAAACGGAAGATCTGCCTGCAGATGAGGCTGGGACCACAGACAGTCAAGGTAGCTCCACCTCCGAGAGGAGCTGGGTGGAAATAGGAGGGGTTTGGGGAGAGGCTGAAGCGGGACATCATGTGGGGATGACGCTGAGAGATGATTAATAAAAGAGTACACTGGGCCTGTGCGCTTGAGAACATCTTAAGCAAGCTACGGTCCTGCAGGTTTGTCCTACAAGCATGTGGCAGCTGGAGTTATTCTATAAGGATTTGTGAAGCCACAATTCCTCCCATGTCCTGCTCTCTACTACTGCTGCTTGGAAGAGAGCCCCATGGGGAACAGGGCAAAGACTAGATTTTAAAAGTCAGATATCTTCTTCCCATTATCCTGATAAGGCCCATAGGACTGGCAGACATGAAGTGTAGACAGGATGGACACACTGTATGTGTCCAGTCAGTATACGATCCCCAGAACTCAGAAGGAAGGCAACGCTTTGTGAGCAGATCTGTTAGAAGTGTCAGCTAGAGGGGCCGGCCCAGTGGCGCAGCGGTTAAGTGCGCACGTTCTGCTTCAGCAGCCTGGGGTTCGCCGGTTCGGATCCCGGGTGCAGACGTGGCACCGCTTGGCAAGCCATGCTGTGGTGGGCATCCCACGTGTAAAGCAGAGGAAGATGGGCATGGATGTTAGCTCAGGGCAAGTCTTCCTCAGCAAAAAGAGGAGGATTGGCAGTTGTTAGCTCAGGGCTAATCTTCCTCAAAAAAAAAAAAAAGCTTCAGCTCAAGAGTAAGTTTGCCCATCTGCACAAGGCCCTAACTAGATAAACCAGTGGTGTGCTGGAGCCAGCTCGTACCAGCTTTCAAAAGTCAGTTGTTAAATTTTCTGAAATTTTGTGAACCAGTTGTTAAGCACAGACATTTTTAAAAATGAAATTCTCTGTACCTACAATTAAAAACACTTGATTAAAAGCAGAGATAACAAATACTCAGAACTCATACTTCCTAATTACTTTCGATTTTACTGCTATCTGTGCTCTTGAGGTTATTTTCTTCTATTATATCGGTAGAGTGGAAATACTCCATAACGCTGTACTACTACTCATCTCTTCCCAACTCAACGTTCAGTGACATCACATTGGTGGCTTGAAATTGGCCAAAGTGGGAGTATTTGTACCATGGAAATTGGAAAATGCTACAAATCAAGGCTTGATTTACTGTTTTGTTGATTGTCTAGACTTAAGAAAATGATGGATGGGCCAGCCCCGTGGCCGAGTGGTTAAGTTCGTGCGCTCCACTTCAGCGGCCCAGGGTTTTGCCAGTTCAGATTGCGGGCACAGACATGGCACCATTCATCAGGCCATGCTGAGGTGGGGTCCCATATGGCACAACCAGAAGCACTCACACTAGAATATATACAGCTATGTACTGGGGGGCTTTGGGGAGAAGAAGAAAAAAGAAAATGGAGAAAATGTTAATAATGCAGATTAAACTTACAAGCCTGTTGTATCTGTAAATGTTACATTTTGAATGGCATAAAAACTGAGGAAATATTCTCCCAGTATTTGAAAACTATTATCTGGTTCAGCAAAGCAGTCGCTCACTTCATTGACAAACGAACGGAGTTCCGGCCTGTCTTCCTTGTTTCACTTTCATCTTACTTGTTAATGTGCAAGAAAAGAGCAGCCAACAGTCGTGTCAGAACTACATCCATTCACCAATTGCATCCTTAGGTTGGCTACAGATACAGGTGCTCAGCAAAAATCAATGAATGCATTCTATGAGAATCTATTGGCTATATGGAATTTATAATAAATAGTGTTGTATATTTTACTATTTGCAAATTGTGTTACACATCCTATCAGTGAAATTTTAACAAACTTATGTACATACGTAGAGTATGTACATATCTTTTTGAGAACTGGTTGTTAAACATTGACCAACATACCACTTGGTACCTCTCAAACTAAAGCTAGTGATGAGCATGAGAGGTGACTGGATTCTAATCAATGACATTGACAGGTTTGAGAAAGAAATGTCAATAGAAGGAAGCTGAACTTCATGAAGCCTTAAGAGGATGCAGCAAAAGGGAATTTCACTGTTTATTTAGCCAATTCTGCCCAAGTGAGAGGACGCATGGAGACTGGGAGTAACAAGCATTAGAGAATCATTTTCTGCTGAGGAGAATAAAGGTTTCGTCAGATGTCACCATTGTCTGGATCATGGTTTCTCAAGCTTGGCACTATTTTGGACCAGGTAGTCTTAGTTGTGGGGGCGGTTCTGTGCATTGAAGGATGTTTAGCAGCATCCCTGGCTTCTACCCACTAGATGCCAGTAGCACCTCCCCAGTTGTGACCACCAAAACTGTCTGCAGACATTGGCCCTGGGGCGTAAAATTGCCCCTGGTCGAAAACCACTAGCTGAGATGAAATATCACTTCAATTCCATCCAACTCAACAAATAGCCATTATCACTTGCTGTGTGCGAGGCACTGTTCTAGGCACTTGGGACCCATAAGTGAAGAAGACCGACAAGGTACCTGCTTTCATGGATCTGCCAGGCTACACGCCTTGGATAATCCACTGAGTTGATTTTCTCCACCAGACCATGAGCTTCTTCAGAGCAGAAATTGTGTCTTATTTTTCTCTGGGTCTCCAGCCCATCATGGCACAAGGCCGGGCACCAAGGTCCTCAGTAAGTGTTTGTTGAACTGGACTGATCTGAGCACCTTGGCTGGTCGGACACACCGCCCACCTCTGCAGCCCACCCTTTATCCGCCACTGCACTTCAGCCGTGCGGAGCTATTTCGGTTCCCCCACGTTCTCATGCTCTCTTTGGCTTCCACATCTTTCTTAATGCTGTTCCCTGAGTGGGTTAGTTTTCTATTGATGCATAATAAATTACTACAGACATAGCAACTTAAGCCAACACCCGTTTATTATCTCATGGTCTCTGGAGGTCAGAAGTCGAGGCACGCCATGCCTGCGTTGTCTGCTTAGGTTCCTGCAAGTTTGAAATGGTGAGGTCAGCTGACTCCATGGCAGCTCGAGGGCCTTCTTCCAAGTTCACTTGGGTTGTTAGCAGAATCAGTTCCTTGCCGGCTGTCTGCTCGAGGTCACACTCAGCTCCAAGAGGCCACTCAGGGGAGTGTCCTTGTTACATGGGCAACCCCATCTTCAAAGCCAGAAATGGAGGACTTCTCACACATCAAATCCCCCTCATGCTTCAAATCTCTCAAATTTTGATCTCTTTCTCCAGAAAGAGCCCTGCTCCTTTTAAGGGCTCATGTAATTAGGTCAGCCTCACTGAGGATAATCTACCTTTCTTAGTCAACTGTGCCACAGAACATAGCCTAATCATGGGAAGATACCCCACCATGGTCCCAGGTTCCTCCCACCTCAAGACAGAAAGGATTATACATGGGTGTGGGCCCTGGAGGATCATTTTAGAATTCTGCCTACCACACTTGGATCTCCCATTTTCCCCAACTCCCATCCACCTTCACTACCCCAGCCCTCTTCCCTTTCAGATCTCAGTTTAGATGTCACTATTTAATAACAGTGGTAGCTTGCTTTTACGGAGTTATTCCTAGAAGCCCTGAGCCAGGCTCTATACATAGTATTGTACTTACTTTTCACAACAACCATGTAAAGTACATATTATCTTTATTCTTTGCTCTTAGAGTTCCCTCTGCCTAACACTCTTCCAGATAATCTCCTGTTCCTTCCTTCACTCCTTTCTGGTCTCCACTCAAATTCACCTCCTCAGAGAAGCCTTCCCTGATGACCCTATCTAAAAATTACTCATAGTAGGATGCCAACTAATAAATGCCGAAAGGATGGTGGACTTAGAAAATCACCATTGGGCAGCCACCATATTAGTAATTGATTCAGACAAGAATCATTAGCAGATGTTAAAACTAGTGAGTAAAAGTTTGATGAGGAACAGGATAATTATATATGCTCAAGATATCTCCCCACAGAATACTTAATTTTAAAGGAAAAAATCATGACTTTATGTTGGAGAAAGCTGGCAGACACCACCTGAACTAAATAATTAGAGTTAAAATCATCAGTAATGGGATAAAGCTGCCTCACGTGCCTCTTAATATGATGCACCGAGAAGGACACGGTACTTCTGTGGTTTTCCTGACTTACCAGATATGCCCAAACTGAGAGATTACTCTACAAGATAACTAGTCTGTACTATTCAAAAACATCAAGACAAACACAAGCTAAGCAACTATTTCTGATTGAAGGAGATTAAAGAGACACGACAACTAAACAGAACGTGTGGCCCTGGCTTGGATCCTGGACCAGAAAAAAGAAGCTTTTTCTTTTGTTTTGTTTTACTATAAAGGGCAATCTTGGTACAAATGTTAAAATTTTAATAAGTTCTGTAGAATAGATTATAGCATTAAGTTAATTTCCTGATTTTGATCACGGTACTGTGGCTGTGCAAAGAAAATGTCCCTGCTCTTAGAAAATATACACTAAAATATTTAGGGGTAAATGAGCATCATATCTGTAACTTATTGTCAAATGGTTCTAAACAAATAATAAAATAATGATGAAGCAAATGTGGTAAAATGCTAACAGTTAGGGGACCTGAGTGAAAGGAAAATTGGAGCTCTTTGTACTGTTCTTGCAACTTTTATGTATATTTGAAGTAATTTCAAAACAAAATTTACCAAAAGAAAAGAAAATATAAGAATAGCTCACTGGCTCACTCTTCACCCCTTGTCTGCTTTACTTTTCTGCACAGCTTTTATCACTGATAGTTATGGCATGCATTGTATTTCACTTTCCCAACAACCATATGACTTAGGTACTGTTATTATTCTCTGCCATGACAATTCCCTCTGTCTGAAATGCTCCCTTCCCCAGGAGTCTGCATGCTACTCCCTCACTTATCTCTGGTCTCCACTCAAATGTCACTAATCATAGCAACGATGTTGAGGTCTTCCCTCGTTAGACTGCAAACCCCTTGAGAGCAGGGGCTTTGTTTTGTTCACTGCTGATCCTCATCTCCTTCAATGGTACTTGGCACATAGTAAGTACTCAACAAACATGTGTTGAATGGAACACCTCTATTTTAGAGAAGACACTTAGGAAAGATTGTAGGTTTTGAATTCAATTTTTGAATTCGGGAAAGATGATTCTAGAAATATTCCTAATTACTGTACTCTACAGATTTTGTTACTCCAGGAAGCCCCCTAGCCTTTGCGTGCTCTCTTCCCCTTGAGGGTGGGCTGGGCCTTGTAATTCACCTTTAATGAATAGAATATGGCAAAAGGGATAGGCTGCCACTTCCATGATTAAGTTAATTACAAGAAGACTGTGACTTCTATCTTGTTAGTGGAACCTTGCTGGCACTTTTTCTTGACTTCTTGCTTGCTGGCTGCCATGTTGTGAGATGTTCTATGGAGAGGTCCATGTGGCAAGGAACCAAGGCGGGGGGCTCTAGCCAATAGCATGCAGGGAATTGAATCTTGCCAACAAACACATGAGTACCCCCTTTGAAGTGCACCCTCCCCAGCTGAACCTTCTGATGAGACTGTAGCCCCAGCAGACACTTGGATTGCAGCCTGTGAGAGACCCTGAAGCAGAGGACCCCCGCTAAGCCACACCCAAGTTCATGATACACAGAAACTGTGAGATAATCAGTGACTTTTAAGCCACTACATTTTGGAGTAATTTGTTTCACAGCAATAAATAACTAATACTACAACCCTCTGCATCTCCACAGCTGTGTTCTACTATTGTAGAAACATTTTGAGTTATATTTGTCTGTCCCTTCCACCCTCCGTCATCCACACTATAAGCTCTTTGTGGGCACAGATTGTGATTTTATCTGTGGTTTAGGGCTTTATCTGTGGTTCCTAGCATATCACCTGCTTCACAGTTGGAGCTCAATAAGTGACCGTTAGAAATTATCAAGGAGTCCCTCATTAGAAATAAACTGTAGTTGGGTTTACACATTGACCTGTGAAGTTGGTCAGATCTAAAGACCCTGATAGTGTTCTTGAATTTGCAAAGCTCAGAAGCAGAGCCTGAACTGTGTGTACTTCCCCAGGGCTCTACCCCACTGTGAGGCCCCATCTGGGTGGCCAGCTGGTCCCCTAGATGACATCTCTATCTCAGCTTCTTCAACACTATAATTCTTGAAACTAGTGTTTGCAACACTAGACCACATGAGAGGACAAAGTGACCTGCCTGTCCACCTGTTCTAATTAACATATTTTTAAGCCTCCCAAGGAAAACCATTTCTCCTCCTTCCTTTACACCAAACAAAGATTTAGCCATAAAATTTCAGCTTAAGGTAATCACATCCTGAATCAATGGCTTCTTTTTGGAGTTTAAAAAAAAAAGATCTCTCTAACATGTTCATTTTCATTTTAAAAATGCTATTTTAAATGGTAGGGAGCCTTTTAATTCTCCACTATGGGTTATAAAAAAAATAATAGATAGGCAGAAATGTGTTATTAAAGCTATTTTTCTTGGCGTTTTCTTGGTAATTTAATAAACTGCTGAAGCTAAGCCTTGAGACTTTATGATGCAGCAAGAAGACAACTTGTCTGTTGATTAATAGTTTCTGATCGTCCCCCACCCCACCCCCCTGCTTCCTGGGGCGATTCCTGAAGGACAACGGGGACGTTTCTGAGGAACAAAGATTTGGAGGAACATTATGCAAAAATATCATGTTCAAGGAAGTTTAATCTCCAAGAATAGCTGCACTCTTCTCGAAGACTCAGGGTGCTAGTGAACTGGTTGAGGCGAGTCTCGGGTTATAACTCTTGAGGTGGTCGGTCCATCTTTGACAACTTCAGAGCATTTCACCAACTTTGAAAATTTTCCACGTCAAAGTCCCTGGGGAGCGTCTGCTTGGGCTGCCGTAACAAAATACCATAGACCAGGGAGGGGGCTTAAACAACAGAGATTTCTCTCTCACAGTTCTGGGAGCTGGGAAGTCCACAGTCAAAGTGCCAGCAAGGTAGGTTTCATTCTGAGGGCTCTTCTCTTGGCTTGTAGGCAGCTGCCATCTTGCCGTGTGCTCACATGACCTCTTCTCTGTGTGCATATGGAGAGAGAGAGAGCAAGCTCTCTGGTGTCTCTTTCAAGGACACTAATCCCATCACGAGGGCCCCACCCTCACGATCTCATCCAACCCTAATTACCTCCCAAAAGCTTCACCTCCAGATACCATCATGTTAGGGGTTAGAGCTTCGACATATAAGTTTGGGGGTTACACTAACATTTAGTCCATAACAGGGGGTGTTCTAGTTATTAGGCCTTGATTACTTGGATTCAAACCCACTCCTAATGATCCTGAAACCCTGCAAACCAATTTCTATTTTGCCTTCTAGCTCTCTGTTAGACTCTGTCAAGGAAGGGCACTGGAGGGAGACCAGAGGCTGAAGGAGGAAGAAGGGACTTGTTCATTCTTGTTTGGCTCCTACTCTTGTCAGCATCAACCCAGCCCAATGGCAAACTTTTCCAATAGCAGCAGTTGTATCCAGCTTGCCATCTTTCCAACACTTGCAGAACCAGCCTCACTGTGCCTCCTAAGAACACGGGCACCAGTAGGCTGATGCCTCCTCCTTAAAGGTCTAGGTTCCTACCCCAAGGAGCCTCCTCTGAGCCCAGAGACACCAACACCAGCCAAACAGTCCTTCCTCCCCAGATCCAGATGTCTAAGTTTCAGCTCCTCAAGGCTCCTCCTCTGAGCTTCTAAGTTTTAATAATTCCATCTTCTTCTCTTTGGATGGTATCTGCTTTCTGCAGTTGCTGCTTCTGTATTACCCTTGGAATTCTTTTTTTTCTTTTCAGTTTTTTGATAGTCAACAATTATTTATTTACATTAAATTCTTTCTGTTAAAATAACTGAAGTAGCTCCGCCTCCTGCCTGGGCCCTGACTGATAGTGGGGACTTGGTCTCATTCATTTGACAGCAAGATGGAATCCCCTAAAATGCAGACAGGACACTTTTGCAGTCTCTGGGCCAGTTTCTCTTCTTCCAAAATGAAGCAACTGATAAATATGTTTCCTGTATGAGAATGACCCCACTAAGCCAATTGTCTCCTCCTTTTGGGAACAGCTGGGCTGCATGGCTGTGGCAAGGAAAACCTTCCTTGTTGAAAAGGTTTCTTTCTTTATAGACAGTTAGTTCTGTGAGGGCAAAGAATATGATTGTCCAGCTATGTAGCTCAACATCTAGCCCAGTGCCTGGTGTGAGGGAAGTGCTCAATAAATGTCTACTAAGTGATGAATGAATAAATAGAAAAATGGATAGATGTGTGATGGATGGATGGATGGATGAGGAATGGGTGAATCAATGGGTGGATGGATAGATGAGGAATGGATGGATGGAAGGATGGATGAGGATGGACAGATGGAAGGATGGATGAGGGATGCAGGGATAGATGAGGAATGGATGGCTGGATGACGTTACCTGATCGCAAGAACATTTATTAGCGGGAAAAAGAAGGCCTTCCTGAAGGAATGTGGTTAGAACTTCATTTTTGAGTATGTCAATTAAGATTAGGTTTGGCTATGTGTGAAAGGAACCCGAAAAGCAGTAACTTTTAAACAGAGTTCCCTTTCCTGTCACATAAACAAAGTCTGGGGCGACGCACTCCAGGGCTGGCCTGGCATCTCCACAATCATCAGAGGCTCAGCTCCTCCCATCTTCTTGCTCTGCCAACTTCATAATGTAGCTTCAGCCTCCATGAATCACACAGAACACTTCTGCCTACCTCCCATTTGGCCAGAACCGAGTCACATTTTCTGGGCAGTCATGTGCCAATCTGAAGAGTGGATTTCTATTACTAAGGAAAAAGGGGAAAACGTATATTTGGTGGCAACTGAAAATCCCCGTCATACCGAGGAACTAGTAACACAACTGAGGATGCCTTCCCAAAGGAGGGAGCCTTGGGGGAGAACTTGAAGTCCTGGAGGAGGAATTCCAAGGCTGAGAGTTGATCTCCTTGCTCCAGAAGACTCCCTCCTTTCTCTATGGCTGCTTCTCTCCCAGTTCTACGCCCCTGCCTCCCACTTCTTATGACAGCGGCTTAACACTGGAAAATGACTTAGAGGTCTTAGTTGTCTGAAAACTTAATAGTCATTAACCGTAAGATAAAAGTTCCAACAAAGTTCATTCACTCTGGGCTGTGTTACTAGAAACAGAGATGTACAAGGAAAAGTGGGTGAGAATACTGACTTTGTGTTTACCATGTGACCTTAAATGAGATACTTAATCACTCTGAACCTTAGTTTGTGCATAGGTAATAAATACACATGTCACAGGGTCATTATGAACATTTTATTAAATAATAAAGATGATGTATACAGCAATGTGCCTGTTCCATTGTAAGTGCTCAATGATTGGTGGCTGTTATTATTTTATTAAGTATTTCTGGAACCCACAAAATCATGCTACTTCTCAACTTCGTTGCTTAAATGACACACGGTCTATCATTCGTTTTAAGATTTGCAAATAAAGTACATTCTCAGGAAGGAGACTAGGGTTGTGGCTTGAAAACATATCAGACGAGAATTAGATGCAGGGACCAGGAATGTTAAAAGAGCAGACATCATTCTCTGACACTCTGAACTGGGGTGGGTGTCCTGCTGTGAGCTCTCATATATCCCTTTAATAACCTCATCACCTTTCATGGTAACTATGATTTAACGTCTAAGCTTAAAAATGCACGGGAGCAGACACTGTGTCTGCCTTGTCCTATGCTGTATCCCTAAGAATAAGTTTCAGTGAGCATGTGCTGCATGAAAGGAGTGGAGAACTGGTTGGAAGGAACACAGAGAAAGCTGGGAGTTTTCATTCCCTCCCCAGACTTCACGATCTTGATTCAGGGCAAGCACTCAGGGTTCCCGTTCTCACTACTCCCCAACCTCTTCTGGAAATCCCTGAGAGGTGAGCAGAGTCAGGGAGTACAATGTGTTGGGAAGTCATTGGGCATTGCTCCAGCCCTCCCCTAACTAAGTTTCCTCCTAAATAATTTTTTAGGGAGAAAATTCGTAGAGGCTGCTGAGAATCCAATTCTCAGACATCCCCGGACGGGGGACTCGGGTCGTGGGCTCTAATTGGGTCAGAATGCAGCTCAATACAATTCAGCAAGCAATTTTGACACTCACCATGTGCCAGGCACCATACTCAATGGTGTTCCACATGCAGCTTTTCTCTTTTTTAAAATAAATGTTTATTTTTGTTAAAGTACTACATGCACATGGTTTAAAAGCCAAATAGTACAAAAAGATTCATAAACAAGGCAGCAATCTCTGCACCACCGTCCCTCACAAGCCCATCCTGCTTCTCACAGGCAATTCCCGGAACTCTCTTGCCTCTTTTCTCTGGGGTTTACCTCCTGATTTCTAGATAATTACGGGAATTCCACTCTCTCTCAAATCATCCATTTTAGATATTACCTGCTGACTTCCTATTATGGTAAATGAGGATTTTAGCCCCATTCGCATCCCTCTTTTCCCCTCCATCCTCCACTATAGATATAACACAATTTTTGGTTAAATCCATATCTGGGATTTTTATTATTATGACCACATAAATATAGTTCACTGCCAAGTTAATAACAATTGTTTCATTTATTGTTTGAATTTATAGCTAAATCTTCCCACCCCCACCAACTACTATACAACAACTCTCAATACAATTTTCCACACAATCAACTCTGTCAGAATAATCTGCCATTTTCTTTTTCTCCTGCCCCTCCCAGTCCCCCACCAAAACACCTCCTGTCTGAGTCTCCACTTCCTGCTCCAGTCTGGACTGGTGGTGGTGGCTTTCTAGGCTCCACATGGTTCTTGAGCTCAGATCGTCCTCTTTCATCACCCCAGGGGTCTCCTCAGCCTCTCTCCTGCTGAGGTTCCATTGAATACCCATTTTCTGGATTCCATGACTTCTGTCTTGTTTTTTTTGTCTTAGTGGACCACATCCTCCCTTAGCTTCCCAACAAAGGTGCAAGGAAAGTAAATTTTTTGAGACTTGGCATATCTGAAAACATCTTCACTCTATTTTCACAGATAAGAGTTTAGTTTTAGAATTCTAGGTTGAAAATCATTTCCACTCAAAGTGACAAGAGCTTTGTCCAAGGATCTTCTAGGTTTCCACGTCACTGTTGAGGAATCTGATGCCATTCTGGTCTTGAACATCTGTATTGAGCAGATTTTTCTGAAAATTGTAGAATCTTGCCTTTTCCCCTGATATTCTGAAATTTCACAATAATATGCCTTGATGTAGATCTTTTTCATTCGTTTTGCTGAGCACTGGTCTGGGCCATTCAATCTGGGAGATTTTCTTGCGTTTTTTCGTTAATATTTGCCTCCCCTCTATGTTTACTCTTCTGCCTACAACACCTGTCAGCCAGATATTTGGTCTCCCGGACTGATCTTCACATTTTTAAATCTTTTATTTCCTATAATCCATGCCAGTGTCTTTTTAATTCTCCTTTCCATGAGATCCCTCTGATGTTAGCTTCCAATCTTTTCCACCGAAAATATTAAATCAGCAATCACTGTTTTAATTTCAAAAGCACTTTCTTGTTCTGAAATAAGCATATAACCTATTGTCTTTATTTTTCAAATATACTATCTTCTCTTATCTCCCTGAGAATACTACCATTTGTCTCTCTTTTCTTAGTTCCCTTTTTCCTTCCATCTGTTTCTGATTGGAGATTGTCCATTCTTGTTAAGCTTCAGGTCCTAAAAAGCTGATTGGAATCTCTTTGTGAAAGGGCTTGGGGCAGTTTTCATTGGTACTTCCAAGTGCTTTGGGGGCAATTCAGTTGCTCCAGAGGACCCTCCAAATTCCTGCCTTGAGGTCAAAGACTGGCTGCCGGCATTGCATGAGTGTGTGCATTTCAGTGAATTCCCATTTTCCATCTGGGCCCTCATCTCCACCGTCCTTATGCACTGTCTATAAGTCTCTCCAGGGAAAATGCCTCCTGTCTCCTGTAGAACTGTCCATGCTCCCTGGCTTTGAGGGGACAGGATTGGCACTACCTCTTCCATCAACCCCTTGCTTTCATCTCTCTGCAGCCCCACTTCCCTGGTGTCCAGCACCTGGCAGTTCCTGAGACTTTCAGGGCTCCGCAGGGAAAACGATCTGCTTCTCGTTGGTCTATTTCCTTTGGCAGGCATTTCAACATGCTCTTCTGTTCCGCTAAGGCATTTACCATTCCTCCATCCCATTTCCGCCTTTGTATATAGCAGACGGGATTGCCGGCTTCTCCTAGTTTCATTGAGAATGCGGTTTGTGTAAGTTTACTTACTTGTTGTCTGGGTGTAAATTTCAAGAGAGGAGGGACAAAATCGTCTTACTCCACCATCTTAAAACCACAAGTCTCTATTAAGTTTGCATTATCTTTTAATCCTCACAACAATTAACACTGCCATTAATAGAACTGAGGTTTGGAGAAGTTAAGTTGTCTGCCCAAGGTCAGAGCTGGGGAGTGGCTAAGAACCCCAGGTCTGGCCAAGGGCAAATCTGTCCTGCCTCCAAACACTCTGAGATCAAGAGAGGATGGTAAACTACGGTCCCGCCGGGTTAATACCTGGAAGTACAATGTGAGGAAGCCGCCGGGAAGAAAACGGCTGCTACATTTTTGAGAACTTCTAGGTGACTAATGTCTCTCAGAGTCAACGGAGAATCTAGACTGGTAACAGAGAATATCAACAAGAAATGAGACATACTAGAAGTAAGGGCCAGCCGTGGGGAAGGGGGCTGAAGGACTCAGCGGGAATCTCAAATTTAGACCATGGAGGAGGGAAAGGGCATAAGTCCTAAGACAACTTGGAGGAGAAACTGGTTTACAGAAACCCAGAAAGGAAGACCAGTGAAGCCAAAGGCATCACACTGCAAGGGCAAGAGAAACGCTCTTGCGGGCACTGGGCCCATCCCTAGACACCAGTGACTTCCAGACCCCCAGCCTTTCATTGCGATCAGGATGAGAGCTCCTAATGTTCCCCAGACCTGGTTTTCACTGGCCTCTGCCAGGATGGGGCTGGGTTTTCAGGTGAATAACGGGGTTGGTGATAGAGCAACTTAGAGCTGACAAGCTTGGTCTAGCCTGTATGTGCATAGTTCATTTTTTAGACCCAAGAGTAAGTCCTTATGTTAACCCCTCTGTTTAATTCCATCGTGTTAGAGTCTGCCAAAGGAGGGCACACGGGTTTCATTCCACAGACCAGCTCTGATCAGTGGTGGCTGCCTAGACCACCATAGGGAGAATGATTCTGTGGCTTTGTCCAGGCTCAGGAGAACAGGTGCTCAGTGCTGCCTGTCATGGGTATAGAATAAGAGAGTAAAGGACATGTGCTATCACCCATTCAGGCCATCTCCTCTCCCTAGATTTGTGTCCTCCATAAATGTGATCGGGATGCTCGCGATGTCCTAACTCAAGTCACTTATAAAAGTTGACTGAGATAGATCCAGGGACAGAGCCATTGGAGCAGTTTTGAGATTGACTTCTAGCTTGGCATTGATGTACAATCACTGGATATAGCCTGTCACATGTAGGATTATTTTTGGAACTGATTTCCAGGCCACGTTTTCCCATCTTCTGTCCAAGAGAGACTTTTTCTGTAAAACCACCATCTGGATAAGACTACACTTCAGAGTACACTTCTTTCACGTCCATTCCTGAGATGCATAAACTGGGATGCTGAGAAGTGAGTGGATCACAGAAGAGAAGAGATAAGCCCTCAGGTGGATGATCCGATCCCTGGGGCCCCATATTTAGATCACAGCACTTTGAGGACTCCAGCCCGTGGTCTCTTTTCACGTCTTGAGTAAACACTGGGTCTCGTGGGGTAAAATGAACCGTGAAGATCACGCAGAACATAACAAAAATAAACAGGCACACTCCACTTCAAGCAGCTCATACTTTTATCATAAAATACAAACTTTCTAAAATTAAGTGTCTTACTTCTATTTTACCAAGAACAATGAAAACAAAAATCACTCACGTTAGCTAAATACAGGTGCATATGTGGTTGAGCAAGTGAGTATGAAAATGAGGGATATGTGTGTGTGGTTGTGCTGTGTGTGGGGGGGCTGCGTGCGTGTGAGTGTTGGTCAATAGATCAGTCTGGTCTTGCTGTTTTCTGTCTGTGACCTGGTTGGAAACTTGGCTTTCCAATCTTCATACCAAGCTGTTGCAGAATCCAGAATTCCAGAACCCTTAGCCCTGATCCAAGGTCTAAGGTAGGAGGAGAGAGAAGAGAAGGAGATCTAAAAATTTATGCCGTTCCCACTGGAGGAAAAGTAGGGGCTGTTCATCAGGGGCCCACCAGACGTGGAGCCAAACCTGGAAGAGAAGGAAGGTAGACGTCACAAAGAAATTTCCGATGTTAGTGGAGATATTTAGAAAAAATAATATATTAATTTGGGGACTGTCAAAGACTGTGAAGATCATGATATGCTTGGAGGCTAAAAGCTTTAGCATAATAAAAAAGCCTTGGCTCTGGGAAAAGAAAATATTAAAATGATATAATTGGAGGACAATAAAGAGCTTCTTCTGCCACTTACTTAGTTCAGGAAGCCCCTGGCAGCCCTATTATTTCTACGGGGTTTATGCTCTGCCATATCCAGGACCACAGAGCAAGGAACCTGTCTGGACCTGAGCACCTTACCTGCGGGCCTGTGGCCTCTCTATCTGCCTTAGAGGAGCAGGCGTGTCCTTCAGGAAATTCAACAAGATAGGAGAACTCAGAGCCACATCCCAGAGTGAGATCTCGGAGTCCAGACAACCCCAGGCTCCTTCTCCTCTTATTAGCACCAAGTTAACTCAGCCCCTTCGTTTCAACACCAGTCTGAGAATCAAGCACTAAGGCATCACTGAGTGCCTTGGACTTTGCCAGACCCTCAGGGAAGGAAGAGCCCAGACGATCTGAGCCTCGCCCTCTAAGAGCGGAAATACACAGCCTTCTGCTTTTTCTCCCTGACACACTCCTATTCATACTTCAAAAGAGAGTTCAAAAGCCATCTCCTCTGTGATGGCTTCCCTGACCTCTCCAGGTGGAGTCACTTACTCACAATGCTGGGATCCTATCGCAATTTCGTCACCCATCTGCTAGGATACTTTGAATGAACGGGAACAGAGCTCAGTGCAAATTGCAGCAGAGCCAATGGCTGGATCTAGTCTAACCCAGGGATTCTCAGCCACTTTTCAGCTGGGCGGACGCACATTACAGAAGATGCTCCCGTTCACAGCACCCTCCCATGAACTGATGCAAGAACAAAGCGGGGGGAGGGGAGAGGAGGAGGGAAGAAGCAACGGGAGAAAACCAGGGCGTTAATTAGTAACGCCCCAGCTGGGATCCGCATCTGTTGCTGATTGTGAGCGTCCATGGACAACCAAGGCACTGGGTTCTGTTTAATTCCCTTCGCACTGAAATGAATATCATGAGAGAAGGGACACTGTCTGGCCTGTTCACCATTTTACCCCAGCACCCAGGACCTGGCACAAGTAGGGGCCTGATAAGCAGTTCACACGGGCGGTAACCCCACCTCTTCTCCTCTCTTTCAAAAATCATATCAGAAAAGAAATGATTGAAGCTGACGTTATCAGAGGGACACCTTGGACTCCACTCTGATTTACAAAACAAAGGCTGTAACCCATACTTCAGCCTTGAATAATTACTCAAGACATACCTCGTATCTGATTGCCACGGCCTACACATCTAGGCCTTTCAGGTTGAGAACTTCTGATCAGATCAACTGCCGAGGGCATGGTCTGGACAGGAAGTACACTAGAGGGCCAGGAAGACTGGCAATCGGTGTGGACTAGTTATCAAGGAATGCTTCCTGGAGGAGGAGGAAGAGCTTGAATTGCTGCTTGAGCATGGTGAACTGTCCTGGTTTGCCTGGGGCAGTTTCTACACTGGTATTTCTAGGGTAATTATTATTTGTGCTCCTTTTAACTCTCAGATGTATTGTTGTTTGGAAGATAAACTGTATGGCTATCCTGGTGAATGTGTTCAGATTGACTCGGCAGATGGAAGACAGACTCCCCTCCTCCTTCCTGAGAACCTGGAAGCCACCTGCTCCTTCCTTGCTCATGTCATCTAGTTTGGTCTCTTGATTCTCTCCTTTGCTCCTGACCCACAGGAAGCACTGACCCTCCTTATCTGTAGACTAAGCTCTCCACTGAGGCCCTTGTATCCCTCCCACCCAGTGCAGCCTCTCCTAGGCCTTGTTCCATCTGGCACCACTGTAACCCCCCAACGCCATCATTGTGCTCAGTGCTTCCTGCGTTCCCTCCTCCAGTGCCCAGGTCTTCTTTTCATCACTCTCTGATCCCTCCCTCTCTCCTCCAGGAAACACTTTCTTCACTTGGCTTCCTGCACTCCACACTCTTCTCCTATTTTCTCTCCCACCTCACTCATGCTCCCTCTTAGATCCTTTGCTGGTTCCTCCACATCTCCCCAACCTCTCTGCATGTCAGAGGACCAGGGTTCCATCCTCGGGCTTCTTCTCTTCTCTATGTGCACGTATTCCCTGGGCGATCTCATTTCATCCCAAGCCTTTACATATCGTCTATATATTAATGACTCCAAAATTTACATTACTGGCCCCCACCTCTCCACTGAGCCCCAGACTCGTATAGGCACCTGCCCATCAATAGCTTCGCTCATGTGTCTAACAAGCGTCTCAAATTCTACACATGCAAAACCAAACTCTGGATCAACAGGTCTTTGCTCTAGTCATCTTGACCTTAGTATTTTGGCATTGCCGCTTATCCAGTTGCTCAAGTCAAAAACCTAGGAATCATGCCTGACTCCTCTCTTTTCCTCACTCCCCATCCAACCATCACCAAGTCTGGTCAAATTCTAACCAGACGATAAACACTCCAGCTCTTTTCACTTGTCTCCCTACGCACATCACTGCCCTAGTCTAGGCTGCCAGCACCTCTTGCTCGGACAGCTACACAGGCTCCTCTCCTGCTCCTCTGCATCAGCTCCTGCCCCACGGTCCACCCCAGAGTGCCCATCTCCCAAATCTATACGTGGTTCCTTCTCTCGTTTCATTTCGATCTCAGCTCAAGAGACTTTCCTTCATTCTCTCCCTTCACCCCCACACCTGACATGGATGCTGCCTGTTTATTTCCTTATTATCTATTTCTCCTGCCAGAATGAGGGAAGGAAAAACTTTGTCTTGCTTACTCCAGTATCCTCAGTGCCAAGGACAGTGCCAGGCACATAGAAAGTGCTTAATAAATATTTTTGAATGAACAAGGCCTGCACCCCTTGCCTTGCTTTTCTGACCTCACTTTCCTGGTCTTCCCAACCTCTCTGGCCTCCATTCTGCTTTGCTGACTGCCACCCACTCCCCATCACTCTCCTCCTTTGCCCACAATGTCTCCAGCTGGCCCCAGGCTCTCTCCACTTCTAAGACAGCCCCTTCCTCATCCTCCTGCTGGCTCCTCTTCCTCTCCCTGGTCCTCTGCAGACATCCAGAGACCAGGACTCAACCCTCTTATTGCTCCCAATCAGAGCCTCCCCATTGCTGACTGCTGAGACCTTGGGACCACACTCCCTCCAAGTTCAGCCAGTTCTAGCTTCTGCAGAGTCTCTCTTCTCTTGAGCCCATGGCACAGTGTGGAATGTGGGAGGTTTGTCAGCCTGCAGGTGGTCTGTCTTGATCCCTCGGCAGTCTTACCTACTCTCACGTCCAGGGAGGTTAGAACCTCCCGTACAGACCCCTCCAGTCACCACCAGACTCCACCCTCTCTCACCACCAGTTTCTCTCCCCTCCAGCCCATCAGTTCACTGTAATGTGCACAAATCTGCACTGGTTCCCCAGGCCCGGGAGGCGGAAGCCTTGAATAATCTAATCCCAACCTCCCTTTTCCAATCCTATTTTCCACCTTTTTCAGGGATAAATCTAATACTTCAACCAGATGCTTTTCTTCCCCAGGCCTCAAGCTCACCACGCACCTTCCCATCTGGAGCCTTATTCCTTCTGCCTGGAATGCCCTCCTCCAGTCACTGCTCCCTGGAACCTCCCCATCCTACCGTCCCCTGCTGTCCACCCAGCACGGATCCTCCCTCTCCCCTCGGGCCACTTTGATGGCCTTCCCTTTGTCACAGCACTGACATCGTTGTGCCCACATCTCATGGCTATTAGTGCTCCGAAGGGAGGAACCTTGTCCTATCCACCCACAGGCTAAATTCATATTAACTACATAAATTGAGGCCGCATTTTCCAGGGTGTATTGGGTGGAACACACCATGATATGCTCTAGGAGAAAAAGGAGGAAAAAAGTGGGAGGGAGGGAGGAAGAAAAGAAGAGGGGGAGAGAAGGAGGGAGGGAGGAGGGAGGGAAGGAGGGAGGGAGGGAAGGAGGGAGGGAGGAAGGGAAAAGAGAAAAACAGCAAGCAAGAGAAAAATAAGGTTGCTTGGGTTTTATTTTCAAATAACACTATTGACCACGCTCTTGAACACGGTCCATGCACCCTAGGAAATTCAACGATCTGAGAATTCCAACAGTTAAGAAATCTGTTTATCGTTGTTTCTCACAGCTTTTCCGCAACAGATCTGAGTATGGTAAGTCCTTCTAGCATTTGTCCGGTCTAATGAGACATTTAGGGGAAGCACAGAAAGGGTGAAAGTTAGGGGACACATGGCCGACTCCACAGCAAGGGTCTGTGGCAAGGAGGAAGGGCATCAACGTCAGGTCGGGGAGTTTGGCCCTAATCCTATAAACTGGGTTTCTCAAACTGGGGCCTGTGCTCCCCAGGGCGTGCCCGGGGACTCAGGTTCACAGGAGTGACATGGCACCGCCTGCTTCTCGGAGCATCCACAGGCGTAGAACATTTGGTGGCTGGGAATGCCTGGCTATGCGTGGTCCTAGTAAAACAACAAACACAGTTTACCAGAGTGTCAAATTTGTGTGGAATTTTCGGCTCAAATGTGGGGTTGTGTTGGCTGTTGGCGGCTAAGCCCTCTCCTCTGCTGTTTGGGGTACTTCCGCGGGAAAGTGTGAGCAGCCCTGATAAGCGGCGGCAGGCCCTTCAGCTGGCCTGTCAGGAAGTCAATGGGATGTTTGGGAGATTAGCCTGGCAAGGCGTCTGGGTTCAGCGAGAGGGGGAGAGAGCTATAAGAAGATTACCTGGCCATGTCCTGTTGTAACCAAGCCAATGGGGAAAGGCAGATGCGTCACGCTCCGCCACCTGCCACCTGCTGTGGACGGGGTGCCCAGCCACTGCTGACCGTGCGGCGGCATTTCTGCAAGCAGGCTGCAGGGGCCCAGCCCCGAACCAGGCCTGCAAGACCCTGCTCGCCTGCACACCAGCTCCCTGCAGGACCCACGCGGCCTCCGGACGCAGGCACGCAGCCCTCCCCTTCCCACAGCCACGGAACACACCCGCCGAGAAAGCACTAGGGAGGCCCAGTGCACTCACTTCCCCTGTCCAGCGGCCTTCTGGACACAAGCTGGGCTTGCAGTGCGGGCTGAGGACTCACCTGTAAGGTGGGGGGAAGAGGTACTGCGGCCCATCTCCTGCCATGGGGGAAGGTTCTCGGGGGCTGCTGGACAGCTTTGGAGGTGTCCTCTGAGGGTACGGGTAGTTGGGCTGGACAAAGGGAATGTAACTCAGCAGGGGCGGGTAGGAAGAGCGGAAGATCTGCTGTCCCATCTGCTGTGGGTTGTATGGCGTCACCTGCAGGGCAGAGAGGCGAGAAGGGCTAGGTCAAGTGGAGCTCACTGCTCCCAGACATCGCAGCTCCCCAGCCCTGAGCCCAACCCCAGGCCCTGTGCCCCTCAGTCACCGTGGGCTACATAGAGGCAACACGGTGGGACGGAAAAGCCACAGGGCTCAGCTTCCGAATGTGAGACTGGCAAGTTACTTAATTTATCTGAGCCTCAGTTTCTTCACCTGTAAAATGGGCACACATTATCTCCATTGTATGGAGACTGAGTCCAGTGATAGAAGTAGAGACTAGCACATAAGAAATAGCAAATAAATATTCTTTCCATTCTCCTCCTGTCCCTCTACCTTTCCCTCTGCCAACAACCATCTGAGACACCCCTTGCTCATTTTTCAGTCTTGACCGTCTGGAGAAAAGCTGTTGAGATTTATACATCCCTGACTTCTACTTCGGGATGTCAACAGATTCCATGTCCAAGACAGCCCTGCTCCGTGGAAAGTGTGATGGATTATGGAAATGTTCTATATCCGCCCCACCCAACATAGGAACCACCAGGCGCGTGGGGCCATGGAGTGCTCCAAGTGTGACTAGTGTGAATGAGGGACTGAATTTTAAAATTTTACTTAATTTTGATTGATTTAAATATAGATAGCCACATATGGCTAGTGGTTACAGTGTGAACCCAGGAGAAAGGGCAAAACAGGGGATTTGGCTCAAACCCTAGAGAAAAATGGGAACTCAGCGGGGTTTTAGAGACTACCTGAATCAGACTCCCACCAAGAACCAGGGCCCCCACTGTCTTGCCCTTGACGAGGCAGGGACCCCACCTGTCTTATTTACTGATGCAGTCTCAGCCCTAAGACAGTGGCTGGCACATAGTAGCTGCTAAATAAACATATATTAAATGAATGAATGCAAGAGAGGAAGAGGAGGGAGGAAAGAAGAGACCACTAAGTGTCTGCTTGAATACCTAAAATGACGGGGAGCTCATTACAATGTGAGCACTGTATTCCAATTCGGACAGCTCCCAATGTCAGAAAACTCCCTTATGTATGGAGCTGATGTCCATCCTCCTGTGCTGAGGGGAGTTTCAGTCAAAATTGGGGAAGCTTCTAGATTTCCTCTTTAATAGCAAGAACCTAGAGTCCAAGCTGCTCAGGGGTTCACCCTGACAGCCCTGTCTCACCCTGCACATCCTTATCCAATACAGTATTCACCAAGGCTAGCGGTTATGAAGGCTTAGGGTGTGCCAGCCCCTTCATATGGATTCTCTCATTCAAACTCCAACCAGCTCTGTGTGCTAGGACCATTCCCATTCCCATTTTAGAGATGAGGAAACCGAGGTTCAGAAAAGTTAGGCGACCTGTTTAGAGAGTATTTCAAGTGTCTGAGTTGCGGTCAGAGCCCCAGCGAGGTGAGCCCAGAGCCTGGGCCCCTGTACCGCATCTCTGTGCTTGCTCCTTCTGGAAGCCTGAGTCCCTCCCTTCTGGCCCTGCAGTGGACATGCAGGATCTGGACATGCAGGTGATGCTGGACACAGCCACCAAAACCCCAAGATGGCGAGCTAAAGGTAGGAAAGAGCCAAGAGCTCAGAGAGAGGACCCAGGGAGGCACCTCCCAGCACAGACACCTGTGGGTCAGCGTGGCAGGAAATACCCCTGGTTTTCACAGTGGGGGAGGGGGAGGGAAAGGACCTGGGAGGAGCCCGACACAAAAGAGAAGATGCAGGTCCTCGCTCTTGTACTATTTATTCAAAAATGTACTGCTACCTACACGTAACTGATAAAACCCATAAAATAAAGCTGTGTCTAGGCTCTGGAACCATCTCCAAGATGAGCTCTTTGCTGACAAAAGCAATGATAGAACAGTGCCCACAGAATGCCACATTTGTATAAAAATGTTTGTATAAATAGACATCACCGGAAGGATACCTAAGAACCCAGGAATATTGATTGCCTCTAAGATTTTTTATTTTGTACCATGTTCTTATATTACTTTTTCAAATATATGCACATACATAACTTTGTCTAAACGCATATTTTTTTTTTCTTGAGCTCTGTGGACGGTATCACTGTTCATGGGGTGGAGGTGACGTGGCTGAGATTCTGTGAGCCAGACTCTCATCTCCACTTCATCTCAGGATGCAAAACCCTGACTGCTGAAAAAGCAGTCCTGGCCCAGGTAATAAAGTAACCTCTACCTATGGGCCCTTCTGGAACATTCTAACATACTTCAGGTCAGAGATGCAGTTTGCAGAGAAAGAGTGGGCCTCCCTGGGGAGAGAGGAGAGGCTGAGGAGTCTGTGAGCTTGAGTGTGGGGTCTGTCCCTCTGTGTGAGGGGGCAGGACCAGCCAGAGAACGCAGCTGGTTCCTGGCTCCTCCCCTCACAGCCCCCTCCCTGCCCCCATTTCTCTGAGCGTGCTTTCTTGTGTTTTGTGTTTATGCGTGCACCTGTGCAGCTTGGTGGCATGTATCTAACTATATCTTTACCCATGTCTGTGTGTGTGTTTGCACTGCTGCCTTCCTGTGTCTCTGCTGCTTTATTCTGATATTGTGTTTTTGTGTATCTATGTACAAGAGGCAGTGAACAATGGCAATTGGGAGCACGGACCCGGAAGCCAGGCTGCCCAAGGTCAAACCCTTGTGTTTGACCACTGTGTTACTGTCAAGTAGATACTCACCGCCACCCTATCCATGGGAGCAGGGGTACCAGAGTCAGTGAAGAAAAATACAGGATGCCCAGTTAAGTTTGAATTTCAGATAAAAGATAAACAGCAAATAATTTTTTAGCATAAGTCTGTCCCATGCCATATTTGGGACATACTTATACCAAAAATTTATTCATCATTTATCTAAAATTTCAATGTCACTGGGTGTCCTGTATTTTAACTGGCAGAATGACATGGGAGAAACGTGAATCCCCAGCCCTACTGATGATGGGCAAAGCCATGTGACTTGCTTTGGCCAATGGGAGGTGGGTACACATGGAACCAGCTCGAACCCAGTCACAGCCCAGCTCCGCCAACCCGTAGACCCGTGAGTGAAAAATAAATATTTATTGTTGAAAGACTCTGAGACATTGAGGTTCTTTGTTGTCAGTGCAAAAGCTAACTTATATGTTCACTTTATGACCTTAGGCAAGTTACTTAATCTCTCTGTGCCTCGGTTTCTTCCTCTCTAAGCTACTTCACAGGGTGGTGGTGAAGGTGAACTTGGTTACTGCCGGTCAGGTCTTTAGGGAAGGCCTGGCTCACAGCGAGGGCTCTGGAGTGCAGCTGTGATTGTCATATGGGGACCCTGGGGTGTGTTTCCACACACCTGCTGGCATTTGTCTCTGTACTCTGCAGCCAGGGGAGGGCCAGAAAATATGGCTGGTGACTGGACAGACAAGGAGAAGGGAGCAGGTGTCCTTCTGACCCGAAGGCCATCGTGGGGCTGGGACAGGGTGGAGTGGCCCTCTACTCACCTGTCGAGAGTAACACCCCAGCGGGGGGTGCTGGGCCTGCTGAAAGGGCATCCTGGCTGCCTGCTGTGGGTACAGGCCCTGGGGAGAGAAGGCAGAGGCTCAGGGCCACCAGGCAAGGGACTCCCAGCCAGAGAGCAGCAGCCACTCAACTGAGCTTCCAGCTCGCATGCCTGGGTCCCCACCACACTGCTGGCCAGACCCACCAACTGCCTGGTCCAGCTAGAATCAGGCTGAGCAGGCACAACTCACATTACACAGGAAGCCCCTGGTTAGCAGGATTCACAGCCTTTTTGGTTAGTATTTAAGAGCTTCAGGAGCCTGACTGCCTCTTGAATCCCAGATTTGCCCCTTAGCAGCTGTGTGACCTTGGGCAAGTCGCTTCTCCTCTCTGAGCTTCTTTTCCCTTGTCTGTAAAATTATGTGCGTTCAAGCCTGCAAAGCCTGTGCAGGTAGCCAAATTATCTTTGCTGTTGCCTACATCCCTTTTCTAAGTGCCTTTTCCCAAACCCCATTCCTGCCCCATGACAGGAAGCAGCCATGTACATCTGCGCGTGTGTGTGTGCATTAGTTTGCATCCATGTTGATTTAAGGATATTTGCACGTGTGCTTCCATTGGTGCCTGCAGCTGTGTGTTTCCGTGTACAATGTGCATCTGTGAACGCAGGTGTATTCGTTTGGGTCTCTGCTGCTGTGTGTCTATTTGCCCAGGCGTATGTCTGTGTCAGCACCTACGATGAGGCCCGGTGTGAAGATAAAGGAGTTAATGCATCTAAAGGGCTTCAACAGTGCCGGGCACTTAGTAAGGATTCTGTAAATGTTACTTTTTTTTAGCATCTCTCACTGTCCTCCCTTTCGCACTTGAAGAGGTTCTCTGGCAGCTCAGCCAAGTGGGAAGTAGAAACTTTATTCACAGCTCTGGCCGGGGTGGCCTTGGGTGCCCACAGGTACACACACACACGCATGTGTGTGCACTCGCACAGACACACACAGCAGAACTGCTGCTGTGGGTGGGGTCAGCCCATGGCCCCTCCAGTCCGGAGTTATCTCCTAAGATGCAGCTTACAGCTCAAAGCACCCCTCAGACCAGTATGCCTTTCCAGAAGATTCTGCACCCTGAGATGCTGCCTTCATTCTGGGCTCAGCTTGTGCCAATTATCAGTGTTGACGGTTGACACTGTGCCCCTGATGACTTCCTCAGAGCCCATAGGCTCCTCACCAAAGGCTGCAAAAGTCCGGATATGGGGTCAGGGGGAAGTCTCCCAGCTCTCCTAGGGTCCCATCTTCCAGGTGCCCAAGAGTGCACACCCCCTCAGAGCACCTTCTTGATCTCTGCTCCCATTCACCTGACACTTGACTGTGGTCGGGCCCCTCTCACTTCCACACCCCCGTCACCTGAAACCAGCGCGCCTGCTCCCCTTTGCTCCAAGCCCTGCATCCCGGGGCAGCCCCACTCACCACGATAACCCCAGCCTGGTCCCTGCAACCCAGCTATGGCCTGAACCTGGACAGAGAAGCCAGATGGATGGGGCTGCCGTGCCAGTTCCCAGCCCACAGTGAGCTCCAAGGCCTGGTGCTAAGCGTCCCTCCTCCGTTTCACTCCCTCCCTATTAACATTCAGCTCTGCTCGCACAGCCAACTTCCCCAGGCTCCCAGCTTTCCAGCCCGCCTGGGCCAGGCTACCCTTAGGATCTGTGGAAGACCAACAGCTGCCCATCCCTGCTCTGTCCTGGGGTGGATTTTCAGGAGACGGTGCCATGCGCATCAGTATGAGCAACACTCTATGACTTTAAGGACATTTCTCGTTATTTGAATTGCAATTCTGTAAAATCACATTCTTCTTTGCTTGAGACCACCCTCCCTCCTTAATTGGAAGCAGAGTTCCTTTATGCCAAGCAGCCCAGGAGCCTCTGAAGCCCCTTGGTGCTGGGGATTTGGTCTTCCCTGGCTCTGTGTCCCTCCACAGGGGAGCTCTGAGTAAACTGGACTCGGGACCTCATCTTTATTCCTAACGCCAAGCAGGAAAAGAGACTAGGATAGCCTGTTCCCCGTTTCTCCTCTCTGTCTCCTCAAGGTCTGTGGAGCTCCCTGACCCTGTTTTGCAGGAAGATTGGGGCTGAATAGTAATAAAGGCCAACGTCTGTATCATGCTTTAGATTTTACAAGGCCCTTTCCCATCCATGGACTCCATTATCCTCACGACCAAATCGAGTACACGCTGCTGCTGCTGCCATTATTATGAGCCCATTTCACAAGTGAGGACACCAGGGCTCAGAGCTTTTAGCTAACATGCCCAAGGCCACATAGCAGAATTCCTTTAAACGCAAGTCAGTCCATTGCAAAACTTTCTTTTTATCATATGAGGCCACTTGATCTGCCGTCTTGAAGCTGGATGGCATTACGAGATCATGAGAAGCTGGGAGAAGGTAAATTACACTGTCCTTTACTACTTCCCAGGAGGGTCAGTTCCGACAGCTGACTTCAGGCCCATTCAGGCCTAAACTGTCCCCAAAGGACCCTACCAGCCAGGGCCTTCCCCCACTTCTGCCCAGAGGCCTGGGAAACCTCAGAGTCAGCCCTGCGATGCTAACGTGGACATCTCTGAAGACAAATGAACTTTACGCCCAGAAAGTATGTGCCAACCTCACCCACTCCCAAAAGCCAAGCGAGAAGTTCACATAGCGAAGGGACATTAGCCCCTCTTTATAAAGCAAGCCACTGTGAACTGGCTTTACAGGGTGAGCCCCGTGAGTGCATTTTAGAGTGAATCGGTCTAGGCTACATAAAATTATGCACTTGCTCCTCTTTCAGAGGTGGGGGTGCACGTGGTGCTGGTCTCAGATTTGCTCTGACTTGTGCTGGACTCGGAGCTTCGGAGTCATTTGGAACCCCCTCACCTCGTCAGTGCTCGGCCTGTCGTCAGCGAGAAGCAGAGGTCATTAAACTTACTGAAATGAATGAGTAAGTAAATGAATCAGTGAGTAGGTGGATAAATGGCTGAACAGAGAAGGTGCAGACACAAAAAGGCAAGAGGAGAGGAAACTCAGTGAAGAAGCTGCTAAGGATGCTGTATCACAGACAGTCGCTGAGGCCCCTGGACCCCCCTCCATCACACTTCTGTCCAGCCTCTCACCTCAGCGGAGGTGCTGTGGCGTGTGAGGCTCTGTCCCTGGTGAGGGGAGCTTAGGCACTTCTCTTTAGAAAACAACGACAACAAAAAAATGGCTTGAAAGCAAAACTTTGGAGAGAGAAAGAGAGACTTTGCTAAACTCCTTTAGGTCCTGTTTTAGATTCAGGGGCTGGGCCCGCTGGCGCAGCGGTTAAGTACGCACGTTCTGCTTCGGCAGCCCGGGGTTCTCCTGTGCGGACAGACGATGCATTGCTTGTCAAGCCATGCTGAGGCAGGCGTCCCACATATAAAGTAGAGGAAGGTGGGCACAAATGTTAGCTCAGGGCCAGTCTTCCTCAGCAAAAAGAGGAGGATTGGCAGTAGATGTTAGCTCAGGGCTAATCTTCCTCAACAACAACAACAAAAAAAGGATTCAGGGGCTAAGTCTGGGGGATCAGCTCAGGGAGGCCTTACATGGAGTAGAGAAGATCGAAGCTGAAAACCTTGTCCTTCTGTTGTAAAGCAGGAAATGACATAGGGACCCAAAGGGCGGAGGGAGGGGAAGGGAACGTAGACAGGCCAAGATGATTTTTGGGTGGATTTCCTTCACTATTTGCCCTCTCCAGGCTGTGCTGGACCAGGCTAGGGCAGCAGATTCCCAAGGACCTGGCCCCACAAGCTGCTGTGTGTTCCCCGTCCTCCTCGTCCACCTCAATGCCATTCTGGAGGGGAGCAGGGAGGGGAGCAGGAAGCTGAGAAATCTCAGACACTGGGCATCTTTCCTGGAGAGCCAGAACTATTTAAGATATTGGATTGGATGACGTTTTAAACCAGAGTGGACGTTTATTTGATTTTTTCTTCCATCTACCCAGTGGGTGGCAGCTCTTAAGGGAGATTAAGTTAAATAGACTAACTAAAGAAACTACATTTTCCCTGCATAAATAAGTTCTGTGAGTAAAATTCCCAACCCTACTACAAGTGTTTCATCATCCCTTTGGTGTGGACAGCAA
Source organism: Equus asinus (assembly GCF_041296235.1). NCBI lineage: Eukaryota > Metazoa > Chordata > Mammalia > Perissodactyla > Equidae > Equus > Equus asinus. Next base: position 88,071,877 of record NC_091794.1, read on the forward strand.
CTCCCTTTAAGCCATGAGCCCAAGACTGAGACTTTATGCCGAGTCACCTTAGCTGGTGTGGGGGATCAGAATTGGCCACCCCAAAATCTGTCTCTTTGCCTTGCCTTGATTATTTTTAAGAACAAAAGACTCTGAAAGAAACTTTGACTTTCCTCTTAACTGCCTAAAAGAGATTTAAAATAAAGGCCTGGCCCCAGGACAGGCCCTCACCATAGATAACTCTGGGTATCCAGTAGACTGGGAGGGTCCTTGCTAAGCCCCTTCTTATCAAAGTTCTATCTACCAAACATTTGCTTTTCCATTTCCATGTGAATTGCCTTCCTCCCCTTTGAAGCCCCAAACCACTACCCCCAACATCCTCCTTTGTCCTTAGCTGAAGATGGTATTTAAGATGAGAGCCCCTGCCATTTTGGCGAGCTGCTCAGTTTGCTTGAGTGTCTCCCATGTATACATGTTATAAAGCTTTGTTTGATTTTCTCCTGTTATTCTGTCTCATAGCAATTTAATTTGTAGCCCAGCCAGAAGAACCCAAGGGTAGAGGAAATGCCTTCCTCCCCTACACTGGTACAAGCAAAGATGGCTCGGATGTAGTTTAAATAAAGTGGCCATCTAATTTGTCATCCACACCAGGTCAACTGAGAGTGAAAGGGGGTGCTATTAACAATTACACTGGGACAAAAGATCTGAACTAGGACTGTCCCGAGTAATCCAGGACGGACGTCATCCTATAAAGGAAGTCACAGGATGTGGGTGGAAACAAGGCCTATGCCATCATCCTATTCTGGGAACCCAAGCACTTAACAGGCCAAAACTCGCAAAGCAGCTCTGGAATACACAGCTCAGAGTGAACTGGAATTCAGATGAAGGAAAATTAGAACTATACATGCATATGCGTGTGTGTGTGTGTGTGTGTGTGTGTGTACCAAGTAGTTGATCTGATGTGACCCCAATGAAATTAACCAATGAGTCTGAAGCATCTTTGCTAGTCTCCCTGCCAGCCACAGCTCCTCCGTGGCCGGAACCCGGGTGGATGGCCAGGCAGAGAGCCAGGCCCAGGCCCCACTGGCTCACCTGATACTGCGGGAAGTTGGAGTGATTTGTGAACACGGGCGGAGGTGGATAGTTCAGGTTGAGCCAGAGTGGCTGGTTCACGGTTGCCGAGGTCAAGGTGGTGGCAAAGCGTGGAGTGAAAACATTCCCTGTGTACTTGAGGTTGTTCTTGTCGGCCACTGTCACAGGTGGGTTAACTGTGAGTCATAGGAAAGGGAGAGCGTTTCAGTGAATAGGAAGGGAGAGGCCAGGATGCCTTTGGCAACATGACTGTCCCCGGGGTGAATGTTCTCAGAGCTCAGGTCTTTTACGCTCCCGGAGGGTTCTTCAAACTTTGGGTGAATTTCCAACTATAAGGAAACATCCTTCGTTCACACCTTGCCAAGTTGGAAGCGGTGAAAATCCCAGCATGGTCTGGCTTGGAGCTTCTCTTTCCATCGTTCACTAGCAAAGGAGGGAGTTTACCAAGAGAATACAACCAACCAGATTGCTAGGGCTGTATTTCACCTACATATGAAACCGAGTTCTTTCAAGGGCTTTAGAAAAATCCAGTTTTATACAAACAATTGCTATGATATTGGAAGTCAGTCTTATCAAATTATTCAAGCAGCCCCCTGAGGACGTGTGCTTGGCAACACTGAGGACCTTCCACAGGTGGTTGTATTTATATTGGAATAATTTTTTAAAACGTATTTTAAAATATTATATATTGCAGTATGGTATGACCCCAAACTAGTCTAATGAGTAAGATTTGGTTGAGCTGTTTCAAGATGTGAATCCTAGTTTCTCTCTCTACAATATGTTCTAAAGGCTTATAGAGTCAGAGATGGGCCTCAGTTTCCCCTTACTGGCATTTTTTTTGGGGGGGGGAAGGAGGTTTGACGAAAGCAGTTATAGGAAGGCAAGGGAGAGAGAGCAGAGACATGAATAGTCCCAGCGTAGAAAAAATCTGAAGCACAGATTTTTATTTGGCTTGGGCGACTGGAGGGGTTGTGATGTACACTGAGTTAGGGCTGCATTCAGATTGACCACCAGGAATAACAATGCCCGTGTGGTCCCTGAAAACCAGCTGCATTTCTCTAGCAACTGTGTTCCCAATAAGAGGCATGAGGAGAATGGATTTCCCCCATTTTATGGGGGGAAAACTTTTATGGGTTTAAAAACTGACACCCAGAGAAAGACAGTGACTTGTCCATGGATGAGACAGTCATTTGATGGCAGAGCCATTCCCAGGGCCCCTGAGGGTTTCTGAAATCCTTTCGTCTACAGACTCCTTCTGGGCAGGGTCAGCTTACGTTTCAGCTTCAGCCCATCCACGTCCACTTTGCTGCGAAGCCTCAGCTGCCGGCTTGGGTTCTTGGTGGCCCCAAGGAACTCATAGAGCAGGTTCTTCTTGGCCGGCCATGCAGGTTTCTTGACGGGCAGGGCTATGGATGTGGAGCTCACCGGGTCACTGCAACCCTCCTCACCACAGCTGTCCTTCTGGCTCTGGGGCCACTGACTGAGAAAGAGGCTCTCTTGACTCTTGCTTGGTTCCTTGGCACCAGAGTTCCGTTCTACAGAAAGAGGGAAACTGAGTCAATGGTTTTGGAGGGCCAAGTGTTAGATGCGAGAACACTGTCTTGTGATCTAAGTGATGGGTCCTCCATAGGACATACCTGATGCTCAGGCCACTCTAGGGTCCCTCTCCCAGCCAAATCCAACCCCAGTCTCCTTCGTGAAGCCTCCACTGCCCACTGCCCATTCTGGTCTTCCCCTCTCATACTCACATGCATGCATGCATCCATCCAGTCTTATCTCCCTTCCTTCATTCCTTCCTTCCTCCCTCCCTCTTTTCCTTCCTTCCCACATTTCCCTCCCTCCTTTTTTCCTCTCTTCCTTCCTTCCAACCCTCCATAAAGCCAGGCTCAGGATACAAAGCTGACTTGGACACAGTTCTTGCCCTCAGGGAACACTTGGTTTCCAGGGGGAGACACACATCCCCACAGAACACGCGGTCTGAGCCTCGGCCTGCTCCCTCATCACGAACTCTATTCCTGCTTCATTGCTCACAGGCGATACAGCTCACTTGTCAGCGCCAGGCCCTGACCTGAGTGCTGGGGACACTGCAATGAGTCAGAGCCAGACTTGGCCCTGCAGGAGCTCACCACAAGGAGGAAGAGAGAGACAAACCCAGAAATAGCTCTGGGACAAGGCAGATGGGAACCGTAAGGTGACAGAGACACAGTGGGAGAAGAGGGGGGCTGAGACAGCCTCCATCTGAGAGGGTCAGAGGGCTTCCAGGAGGAAGTGCACCCTCAGCGAGGCCTTCCATCCAGGGGTACGGTTTGGGGGAGGAGGCCTGGCAGGCACAGCTGACTGTGGGCAAAGGCATCAGAGAGACAGAGTGAGTCACTGGATGTAGTCGGTGCCAGGCTCAGGAATCTCTCCAAATAGACCCAGCATTCCCAGTATGAAGATGCTGTCCGGACCATCATGGGACCCTCCACAGCTATGGTTTTCACCTGTATGTCCTTTTTAGCAATGGAGCTCTTCCTTCAAACAAAATTAAGTATTGTGGGGAGGAATTATATACATATGTGTGTGTGTGTGTTTTTAAGGCATTGCTTCATTGAAGCAGGGAAGAGGGCCTTGCCCTCCCAGCATCCTTCACTCATTCCCAGCCTGGAGGTCATGGTCTCCATAGAGCTGGGATGGAAAATGGTGCTGGACACATAGCAGGCACCGTGGAACATTCTGGTAGGAGCCAGATCAGAGGATCTGTGCCCCGTGTTACCTGTTGGGAGTGGATCTGATCCCACCAGCTCTTGCCTCCCCAGCTCAGGGGACCTGTGGCTGTGTCTGGACAGGACTGGACCTGTCCTCCTGGAACCATCCCAGCAAAGGGAATAACTGCTCCAGCCTGAACCAATTTAGGAGAAAATGACATTTTTAGCAAAATATGTCCCTAGAGTCTCTTCCAAGACTTTCTCTGGTTGCCGCGTTTAGCCCCCGGCCAGTGCACTGAAGGAACGGTACCCACTAATAATAGCCTTTCCCCAGAGCCCATGCACCTGTAGCTCTCCCACACCTCCGGTTGCCTTAAAGATGCTTGCCACTCAGTGACCTCAGAGCTCCCTCTTCCAAATTCTGTGTACGCAGCACACACAAAATCCTGCCTGTCGTTCCTTTGACTCACTCACACATACACGACTACACACACAAGATGGCCAGACACTCAGACACACTCACGCATGCATTTTCTTTAACAAATGCACTCACACCTGCAATGCTCCCTTTGGCTTCCCTTTGCCCACACGCTTGTCCACACAGACACACACAAACGGTGGGGAGGGTGGGTGCAACAAGACTGCCTCCAACCAAGCAGCCCCTCTCCAGAGAGCTAGCCAGGCACCCTTCCTGGAGGAGGAGGTGGGAGGAAAGTCCCCTCTCTCCAGAGAGGGCTTAGTCCTCTCATGTATACAGTCCTTCGCCTCCAAAGAGCCCTCGGGCTCCTAGAGGCCTGCCTAAGACCCAGAGTGCAGCTTGCCGTCCACAGCTCTGGTTCCTTAGCCTTCCTACAAAGCTCCAGAGCACAGAATATTCTCGAGGATGACCCCATTCCTATTTTCTTAGGGGGATGGATTTGGGGCCTCCAGATACAGGCATTTCTCAGTTGTCCATCTGTGCTTACAGCCTGGGGGGCATTTGTCTTTCAGTTGACGGGAGGATGATCTACATTCGTAGGGACCGCTGACTGTAGGCAAATGTCATTGCCATCAGTCTGCCTTCTTGGAACCATCAGTCTGAGTGGCTGGATCGGAAGAGGCATAAAATGCCGAATCTGGGAGTGGGTGGGGGAAAAGGGGGAGCTGGCTGGATTTCCTGGGAAAGATGTGGACTCCTCAATTAGGGGATGGAAATGCACTTTTCTAAGGTTTTGGAGTCCCAGGGAACAAATCCCAGGGCCAACAGTCTGAACTGCACCTGGAGGGTTTACATGTTCAGCCCCCTGTCCCAGAGAGAGGACCAGGCCTCAGGGTCAGAACGGGCGCCTCCATCGGAAGCCAGATGACCCCAGGGGCCAATCAAGTTTCTATCCTATCCAGCAAAAAGTCCAAGTCCAGGGTGAAGCTGGACTCAGCTAGGGTAAATGCTTCCTTCAATGTACTCTGATTATCTGGTGGATTCAAAAAACGAGCCAGTTATCAAATGTGCCTGTCTATCTGCTCAAAGCATTGGGATGAGGACTGCCGTATTTGCTTATACAAGCTGTGCCCCATACATGGGCATCCAGCAGAGGAGCCCTGTGGGCACTAAGAACACCCTGCACCTGGGGGCTGCACCCACCAGGGAGGCCACCTCGTCCTACCCTGCACAAGATGCTGCCTGCGCCCGCGGCAGCCCTGGTGGCTTTCTGATAAGTTTCTCCTCCCTGCAGGCCCACTTGCTAGCCCTTCCCCCAGCCCCACTCACCTATCAGGAGGTGCCCCTCCATGGAGGGGTCAGCCTCGGGCTTGGAGCAGATCTTGGCAAACACTGGGAGCTGCCTCTTCTGAGCAGGGAGCTCTGGGAGCTTGTCAGGGGGTGCAGGAGGAGGCGAGGGTGGCAGCAGCAGGAATGGGCCCAGCCCTGTGGGCTCCTTGGGTCCAGGGCCACTGAACATGCTGTTCTGCAGGAAGTCCTTGATGACCTTGGTCTCCTCCAGCACCATCTTGTTGTCGGGGGTCTTGGACGTTTTGGTGGACTTCAGTGGGAACTGGGCCAGGAGCTTGCTGATCTCTGAGTTGGAGGCACCCAGACTGTGACCTCTGTCTTCTGTCCCCTTGGCACTCTTGACCTTGGCTGCACGCAGGATGCCCGTGACCGTAGACATGGCAGAATCGCAGTCCTGCCGGCTGCCGATCACGGACACGGCCACCTTCGGCTCTAGAAGCTCATCATCAGCAATGACGGAGGCTCCTGGGCACTCACTGCTGCCTGTCACCAGAGGAGGTACGAGAAGGCAGGGAGCCGGCTGTCGAGGCCCCTTGGGAGAGCTGCCAGGTGCCTCCAGCTCCCCCGAGTTGTCTGCGACCAGGATGAGGGGCTCTTTGGTCAGGCTCAGGAACTCCTGCTCCACCAACAGGGAGATCTCGTCTTTGCCACTGCTGAACTCCAGAGCTCTATAAGCAGGTCAGAAAGACAGACGGCTTTAGTGCCAGCTCCCTAGGGGTGGCTCTGCAGGAAGGCCCAGGCCCCAGGGAAAGGGGGTGGAGAAACATGTTTCCAGGTAAGAGAAATCTATTGCTTTCTCAAGAGAGAGAATGAACCAGGAGTGGACTCTCAAGAGGTTTCTATGCCACGCCAGTGGGCACTGTACCAAGAGCACAGTTCTAGGAATGAGGACCCCTGGGTCCTCTCCCGATGCTACGTCTGGCTGAGTGAGCTGAGCCTTAATTTCAATCCATTCCTCCCTATCCAGTAGTGCCCAGGATCTGAAACAACAGAAGACCAGCAGCAAACCGGTCGGGAGTGAGCCAACAGCTGTGAGCATGGGGTCCAGGCGGCTGAGGCTGAGCCCTGGGAAGCCCCCAGACTCACTGCAAATGGAAGAGCGAGAGAAGGGATTGCGGAGGGGACAGCAGGAGCTCATGTCTTGGCTCCGTCACTTCCCAGCTCTGTGACCCTGGGCCTGTTGCTCAGCATCTCGGTACCCCTGTCTCCTCATCTGGTTAACAGGAACATCACAGATGTGCAAAACGCTTCACATAGTGTCTGGTACAGAATAAGGATGACACAAGTGTCAGCTAGTATGTCTATCCCCGTGTCAGCCTGGCTGGGCCCCTGGATCCTGGATTCCACACTGTGGCCCTGTGGATACCCATGCCTACCCTGGCTGGCATGGTCATCTGACCAGATCATAACCTCTGGACTGAGCCCCACTTCCTGGGAGCAGCAGCAGTTGGTTGGTCCCTGTGTCAATTTGCAAACATCTCCTTGCATCTAAACACTGGCCTCTCTCTGCACCTCCCCTTCTGGACCCTTGATGGCCAGCGCCAGCCTGATGGGCCCATGGACTCTATGCTCCTGGTTGCTGGCTCTTTCCAGATGTGGGAGGGGATGGTAATCCTGCTGGCCTAGCTTGCCTCACCGGTATCCTTGGCAAGTGGGCACCTTTCTCCCTGGCACTCCAGAAAGACCATGGCTACGCAGCTATAGAACCTTCTGCTACTTCTACTCAATGGGCTCCTGTGAAGGGCAGATGAGGAGGTCTACACAGAGCATTCTGGAAACTGCTCAGTGCTCTGCCCCAGGAGAAGGTGATGAAGATGATGAAGAAGAGTCAGAGGAAAAAATTAAAGCACCGCACAAGCAGAGATTTGCCGTTGGGGCAGCCTGGTACACGCTCCTGTTCCGACAAGCCACTCCGATGGCCCAGTGGGTCTGGCAAACAGTGACTAGGGAATGCTCCCAGCAAGGACATGCCTTCCTGGTGATGCTCTTTGTCTATGAGCACGTGCACACTCACATGTGCACACGGAGAAACACGCACACACACACATACGTGTTTGACGCACACACAAGTGCAGATGCATAATGATGCACAGGTCACCACACAGAACCAGGGAACAGTCAGTCCCTTTGACAACCAATCAGAATAGGCAGAGGCTACAGTCCCGGAGGCTTCCTGCTGTGCTGGGCATTAACCCCTTAGTTGCTGGGTCCTGATGAGGCCCAGGAGGTCCTGGAAAGGGAGCTGGGTGGCCAGGGCCCTTGGGGAGCATGGGGAAGAGCTGAGGATATGGGAGCATGTCATTATCCTAACAACAGAGACAGCTGTGCCTCCTGAATGCCAGCCCCACATGTAGCCTTGCAGGCTCGGAAGCAGGAAAAAGCAGACTCCAGCCAAATGGACCTGGGTCAGAATCGGGCACCACTGCTTATTTCACATCCAACTCTGGAACCTCAGGGACCTCCCTTTTAACATACTTATGACCCTAACAGCACCCACTCTGTGGGTGGTGTGAGAACTTGCAGAGGTAAGCTGTGGGTGAGCTCCCCATGATGCCCGCATGCAGGAAGCTCTCAGCATGTGCTGGCTGTGAGCATCAGCTCCAGTGCAAGGCTGCAAGGACCAGCAAGCCTGCATGTGAGGCGAGGCCAGCTTCTACTCTCGCTTTCCTCTTCCATCCCTTCTGTCTCTTCTCTCCTTCTTCCCTGCCCTTTCTTCTGTTCAGTTCCTTACCTCCTTCCCATGTCAACACTTAGTCTATAAATAGGCCCCACTCTCACCACTGTGCCCGTGGGAACAACCAGAGTAAAGAGGCTGCTAATCCATGGTCCCAAGCCGTAGGCCCCTCTTCACCATCCTCCTCAAAGGGAACGGGTGAGTCTCGAGTCACAGGTGAGTCTCGAGTCACAGAAACCAGACATGTGAAGGACCAATTTTTACATCTCCTCCTCCCAAAAAAACTCGCAAAGTAAGCTATAGACCAAGAGATTTTCTGAATTAGAAAGACTTACTACAATTATGTTAATTCTTAAAACGTGTGATAATGGTATTGTGGTTATACTTAAGCAACAAAAAAAGAGTCCTTATCTCTTAGAGATACATATTAAAGTATTTACAGATAACTTTATGTCTGGGATTTGCTTTCAACTTCATCCAGCAGCAGGAGGGAGAAGTGGGGGGTAATATGTTGATCATCGCTAAAAGCTGGCTGATGGTACATGAGGCCATCACACGCGATTCGCTGTACTTTCATGTTTGGTTTCTGTTTCTGTTATTTTCTTTTTAATAAAAATGTTACACAATACATGCATACACGAAAGTCTCACCACTGAATCCTTTAAAGTACCGGTCCCAAGGAGAAGTCAAAGCAGCTTCTAAAAGACCCACAGGGCCCTGGAGGGTTTGGTACCGCAAAAGGCCCCACAGGTGGTCCCTTCTCAGCAGCTGAGAGGGTGCTCCCACCCCTCCCCCAGCCCGGAGCCAGGCGGAAGCTGAGGAAGAACCCCTGTTCATGCTCCCTGGTCACTCTCCTCTGGACACATCGCAGGGTCAATGGGCCTCTTAGGAAGCTGGCGTTCCCAGAAGGACCCACTCTGGAGGTGGGTTCTCCACGTGCCCTTGAAAAGCTGCCCAGAGCATCCTGGTTTCCCTGGAACAGCCCCTACAAACTCCTGTTTCCCTTGCGTCTGCCGTGAATCCACTATAGGCCAGACAGGAAGCCAGGCATCCACACATATGCTCATGTTTAACCCTCTCCACACCCCTGGGCAGTAGACAGTATTATTCCTACTTTACAGATGGGAAAAGCGAGCCTGAAAGAGGCTAAGGACCTTGTCACCAAGAAAGTGGAGAGGCTGGTGTGGGGGTGCGGTGCGGATGGGTCGGGCTGCCTTTACCACATCCCCCCTCAGCCCCCCACTTCCTTTCCAGGGAAAGTTACCCAGCGAGGTCCCCCTGCTCCGTGGCTGGGCTGTGCTTCCCAATCTGAATACAAGCGGGGATATTGCTGAGCTCATCTCATCACTCCGGCCTGCAGAGGATCATCACGATGAATCCGGAGCCTGTCATCCATGGCATTAGTTGTCCCTGACAGCTGCGTGCCAGCTGCATGTCTGATGAGCATGTCTTCTGGGTCTCCCGCCAATTTGTTGATAAAAATGTTAAACTCGAGAGTCCAGGCCTGAGCCTTGGGGACACTGTCAGAGACCCTCCCCCCAGCCTGACAGTAATCCTGGATCAACACTTTGGGGGAATAAAGCAATCCAGCCACTATCGTCCCATCTCCACTTCTCTAAGACAGCCTCTCTCAAACACCTGGTGCAGCCGAGATGCAGCACACAGTTACAAGTCCCTGATCCAGGGTCTCCCTACCTGTCCCCTCCACTCCCAAGAAAGCAAGATTCATTTGTTGTTATTTGTTCTAGAAAACTGCACACCTGCAGAGCCAGGACAGTCTTAGAACTCAGATCAAACCATCCTCCCACTAACACTCTCTTGGTGGATTCTCATTACACACAGGCTAAAATCCAAACTCCTTTCTGACCCCCAAGGCAGCACACGAAGTGGCCCCATGGCCCCCTCCTGCTTTGACCCCCGCTCTTCCAGCCACTCTGACCTTATAAATATTCTTTGACAAGCCAAGTTCATTCCAGCCCCAGGACCTTTGCACTTCCTATGGAAGGATAGATCAGCCCTTGACTGGCTCCTTCTCATTCAGGCCTCAGGTCATCTTTCATACTTTCAAACGAGCCTTTCCTGCCCATTTTTAAGTGTCCTTCCCCCTGAACCTCTCACCTCCAGCCTTACTAGGCACTCTCTGCTCCATCAGCTGTCATTTTCTTCCTAGTACTGATCACCATCACAGCATCTTATTATGTCTTTACTCCTTACAACAGCATATCCTCCCTGAGGGCAGGGACGGTATCTTGCTCACCACAGAGCCCTCAGGGCCCGGAGCAGTGCTTGGCACATAACTCCGTCTCAGTAAGCATTTGTTGAATAAATGAATGAACCAGCTCAGGACATTGTCCTTACTCGTGTCCATTTCCTGGAGCTTTTGAATTCAAGAGCTCTGTTGCCAAAGATTTCCCCATTCCTTGTACTGGTTACAACCTTTCTGGCTTTGATTCCATTTTCCAGCCTCCCATCTCAAGTCCCACCTCTGGCCTGGCATCCCTGTGGGTGATCAGATGACGTTAACCACCCTGCTTGACCCGATCCTAAGAACCGCCAACCTCTGCAAGGCAGTCCCCTGGCAGATCCCACACAGAACCCACCCAACTCTTAGCAAACACTTTGGGGCTCACAGAAAGATTTTCCATTCTCCCCACAACTTCGTCGGGTTCAATGTCAAGCCTGTCCGCCTGCATTTCCTGGAATCTATCCTTTTGTCTCTCTTCCTAAGAAGCTATGCCGATGCTGGCACCTCTCCCGTGCTATTTGCTTTCTCCTTTGAGTTGGTAAAAATCATAAAAATCTGCCACAGACTCTATCACGGTGAATCACTCGGGGAGGTTAATCCAGCTCCCGGGCTCTGACAAAGGAAGCAAGTCAGAATTGGTGCCCAGCACCTCTGCTTTGCCCACCTCCAGCAACGATAGGTGTCTGATGGCGGGTCTGTACACGGCGCTGAGCGTTATCTCTGCATTTGCAGTGTACAGAGCCGTATAAAAATAAAGGCTACTGCCTTGTTGGCACCCCTTCTCAGAATAATGACTAAGCATGCATGCTGTGAGCTCCCCGACAGCAGTTCTGTGTACATGATAACACGGAGCAAAGATGAAAACTGCTATTCATCTGAGCCAAACAACAGAAAAATGCAAGCAGAAAATTGTTAGTCCTGGAAGAGGACACCAAAACAAATATTTTCTTCCCACTATGGCATTTCAGATCAACGACAAACATGGTACCCGGGCCCGGCGCCGAGGCAACATGACTGATGGAAGAGTGAGCAAGGGCTAGAGGTTCTGCGCAGACCTGGGCCTGGATGGCAGTCGATCCGCAGACTGACCTCAGGACTGTGGCAGACACTGACTTCTCGACATGTCTGCGTGGCTGGAGCAGCAGAGCACAGTGCCTAGGAGCTCAGTCCTCAGAAAGTGGCAGAAACTGGATTCAAATCCCCAGGGCTTAATGGAGGCCAGATCTTAAGCAAGCTGTGTACTATGCCTAAGTCCTAGGTCACAAAGAAGAAGGATGAGCACTTATGGAGTGCTAACCAACCAGCCAGGCGCTGTGCTAAGCACTTTCTGTGCAAAGCTCTCATTTTAATCCTCGCCACAGCCCCAGTGAAGTGGGATGGAAGACGCATTACTGTCATGGCCCTTTGGTGGTTTCTGCCCCTCTGGATTCAGTAATAAGCAGAGACCCGGAAAGTCCTTGGGCATTAGGGCACAACCTCTCATTTCTCTTGGGACTCAGCAACCTCCACGTGAACGAGCCCAGGAAAACCTGCTGGAGGATGACACATCCCAGGAGGAAAACCCCAAGGCCTTTGGCCAACAGTTGGCCAGGCTCAGCTGACTGCAGGTGTGTGGATGAGCACAAGCCATGTTCAGTCAAGCCCAGCTCCCACCAGAAGGACTGCCCTGCTGAACCCTGCCCAGATTGCTCAACCATCGAAAGGAGAGCTAAGTAAACCCTTGTTGTTTTGAGCCACTAAGCTTTGGGGTGGTTTGTTATATATCAAAAGCTAACTGACACAGAAAGATACAATGATCCCAGTTTTAAAAATGAAGAAGGCTGGGAACAGAGAAGTTAAGTAATTTTCCCCAAGTCACAGAATTAAGAAAGGACAGAGTGGGTGAACTGAGGCGATCTTGTTCACTGCTCTCTTAGGTGCTAGGCTATACTGCTTTGAAAACCAAAGTGAAAAGCTGCGTGTGAGAATACGAGGGGGGTAGGTCCCTGAACTAGGAAAGCAAGAAAGGCGTCTTTGAGAAAGTGTCATTTAAGCGAGGCCTAAAAGATAATAAGCATTTAGCCTGGCAAAGAATGCAAAGAAGAACTTTCCAGACACAGGTGGACGGCATGTGCAAGGGTCATGAGGTGGGGAAGAGCTTGGTGCATTGGTAAGACTGATGACGAAGTGGGTGGGGCTCATTAATGGGTGGGGCTTGCATGAGGTTAGGTTAGACATAGAGGCAGGAGTCAGAATCCAAGAGAGTAAGTGTTGGAGCAGCACTGGATCCCAAGTCCACGTGGCTCCAAGCCTTTACTCCCAGCCACTGCCCTGCTCTCCCCCAAAACAGTAGAAGCGGGAGAAAGGGCAGGGGCTGTGCCGTCGGGAGATGTGTCTTCAAACCCCAGCTCTGTCCTGTCTGATGGGGTGACCTTTCTCAATTCCCTTCCCTTCTCTGAACCTCAGTGGCAGGAGGGCCAGAGGCCAGGGAGCCAGCCAGGATCTAGGAGGGTGAGGCAGCAAAAGGCAGTTGAGAGAAGTTGCAGATTCAGTTGCCATCCCAGGACCTGTGCACCTGTGTCCCAAAGGTTCCTGGAAACCCACGGAGCTCTGTCTGCTGGGACCTCTCTGGTCGGGGCAGGGGGTGGGCAGAGGGCCTTCATAAAGCTCTGGCCTCCCCCCCAACCTGCCTCTCCAGGCTGCGTGAGGATTAAGTGAGATGATGGATGTGAAAGCACTTGGTAAACTGTAACAGGCCCTATGCAAATGTTAGCAGCTCCGGCTGAGAGACCGCATGGTGCCGGCGCAGAGCCAGGCGCAGGCGTGGAGCCCCGCTGACCCTTCACAGCCCAGGACTGGGCTGGCTGGGGTAGAAAGTCAAGGAAGTCGGGGCCGAAACCTCGGTTTCGTCATCTGCACTGGGGATGGTGATACCCCCGGGGTTAAAGGAGGTAACACTGAAATCTCTCAGCCACCCGACTGCCACACCTGGACGTCGTGTTCGTCTCTTGTCTCAGCAAAGGCCTTTACGTAAGGTCAAGTTCATTTTTTACAATGTCCCTCTCACACACTTGGAACTCCATACAGGTCAGTCTCCTTCCTTCCATGCTTTTCTTTGAAACACCTCCTTCTCAAAGCGGTGCCCCTTTTAAGCCTGAGGTTCCACCATCTATGACCCCCAAAGTATCAGAGAACTTTCTATGTATATGCACAGAAGCCACCAGCAGTGCTCGTTTCAAATGCAGCTTCCTGGGCACTCCTGGGGACATGGCAGTTCCCTTGGTCGGGAAGGGGCCCCGGTACCTGCATTCTGAGCAGGTAGCCCTGCTCCACCCTCTGCCCCCACTCCCACGGCTCAGATGCAAGAGAGGCACTTGGAGACCCCCAGGCAGGTGTGAATTCGCCTCCGGACACTTTCCAGGTCCTCCCTGCCTGTTCCTCAGCACAGGTGGGACAGCCTTAGAGGATAGATGGGCACGTGGAGGTGAGACACCGCCCCCCCCCGCCCCCCCCACCCCCCCCACCCACCCCCACCCCCGTTCCCCGCATCCCCTTCAGGGAAAAGAGATGCAGAGTAAACAGGAAGCAGGCCAGAGTTGGGAAGGGTTGGGGGATGAGGGATTCAGTGAGCTGGGGAATGAGACAGGAAATACTGGGGAATAAATACAGCAATAAAGGCGCTTCGGCTGGGAGCTACAGAGTGATTCTTATTGTTCAAATTATCTTTAAAACTTTTCATTTGAATCTGTTTAATAAGAGCAGGCTTACCCTAAGGAAGAGGTATTTTTTTAGTGTGACTTGGGAACTGGATGGGAAAGAACATTGCAACAAAGATATTAAAAAGGGGATTAAAGCAAACCACTGGTGGCCCATCTCTGCAGGCTCCTGAAACTCGCGTGCGACACCACTCCCGAAACCATAAAATTAAATTAAAAAGGGGGACATGGGATGTGGGACGTTAATCATGATTCATCTTCCCTTCACCTCTCATGGCTCCCAGTGCTAAGCAGACACAGAAGGGCTATTCTGAACGGCTCCTGGTGTCTGGGAAAGAGCTCCAGCCTTGAAGCCCCACTGGGTTCCCATCCCTGCTCCGCCTCCTCCAAGCTGGGTGACTCTGAGTAAGTTGCCTAACGTCTCTGAGCCTCGGCTTCCTCAGCTGTAAGATGGAAGTAATATTGACTGTCTACTGGGAAGGGTTGCTAAGACAATGAGATAAACAGAAAATTAAAATATAGAGCCTGGCGTATATTAGGTGCTCAAGAAAATATTAGTTCCCTTCTCTAATGCTTAAGGCAGGAGGAAAAAAAACCCTGCAATGTCTTGGCTTGATATTCTGTCCCTATGTCACTCAATTCTTCCTCTGATGATTGTGACCCATTGCTTGGCTCCTGGCCACCTCTGGCCTCACCTCCTTGCAGTGACATTTTTATGGTTCATCCATCATTCACTTCCTCATTCATTCATACACACTGCAGAGCCACCGGGTGCCAGGAACTCGGCTGGGCACTGGGGAGACAGAGATGAGTAAGACATAGCCCTTGCCCTTAAGGAGCCATGGTCAAGTGGGGGAGGAGGGATTGTTGCCACAAGGAATTGTACAGCCCATGCCAGGTGACTGCCTCATCAGAAAGCCCACGCCAGAAGTGCACCGAAGGATCCAACTGGGACGTTGTGTCCTCCTTTCCGGCCGAGTACACACAAGAGCTGGGTCTAAACCAACTCTTCCATCCCATCACCTTCATGGAAAGATCCCTACCTCTGGTTCTCAGAGCTGGGGAAGCGTTTGTCTCTCCTAATGAGCTCTCTTGTTTTCCTTTATTAGATAATATGAGCTATAGAAACCAACTGTTATGTTCCCACTTTTTGTCCTAGGCTGCCAAAAATCTCAAAGCAAAATGCTGGCCTCAGTTGAGTAGCTCCCTTTAGCTCAGGTTTTCTGGTCTATAAGCCTCCCCATACCATTGCTGATTACTTCACCCTTGTCATTTCATCCTTGATAATGACAATAACCATGGTGATGATGACGAACCCGGAGTCCTTGTCTTGTGCCAGGTGCTGTGTGACTTTGCATACATTCTTTCATTAACCTCCAACGTAGTCCTTGAAGGTGGTCACTATCATCTTTTCCATTTTCCAGAAGGGGAAAATGGGGCACAGAAAGTGGTTACAGCTAGGAAGCGTGTTGGGATTCAGATCCACTTGTTTCGTTGTTATCTGAGCCACCTTTAAACTCTTAGGAAAGCGAGGAGATATAATTGTTCATTAAAATTAAAAAGAAGAACATGGAAGAGGGAGGAAGAAAAAGTGTTGAATGGGATGAGCAGTGAAAAATTTCAAGGATGACAGACTTATCTAGGTCTTTGCAGACGGGTAGGATTTCAACAGACAAAGATATGGAAGAAAGGCATTGCTGGTAGTGTCATAACCTGAGCAAAGGCAAGGAGATGTGCACCTGCTGGTGGCCTATCTTGGTTGATGGAGTTTGGAGAAGAGCAGCAAGAAGTACATCTAGAGATGTAGGCAGGGCCAACCACAGAGCCCCTGGAAGACAAGGCCAGGGGCTTCAGAAGACATGGGTAGAGCCAAGGAAGATGCCCAAGTGACATTGTTGATATGCTTCAGGAAGATGAAACTGGTGAAAGTTGAAGGACATCCAGGAAGGAGAGGAACCAGACGCAGAGAAATGAGATGTTCTGAAAATGGTAGAAGCGAGACTAGCAAGAAGGCAAGGAGCCAAAGACCATCATGAAGGTGATTGACAGGATGCATGAGGAGACCAGAGGAGGGGAGGGTCCAGGGGCCTTGAATTTCTGTCTGCCAGCACCATTTTGTTCACAAATTCACTTGAGAACCAGGATGGGGGATGCATTGCTGTCAAGGTGCTTGGGGTCATAGCAGCAGCTGAGACCCAGCTCTGGGAAGCTTATGGGACGGAGACACTTTAGTGTCCAGGAGAAAAGGATTCCAACCTGGGGCCCATGGGGTCCCTGACATTCACAAAATGTCGAAGGATGTAAGGATGCGTTTCAGGGTGTACGGCAGCTTTCCTCGGATTCTCAGAGATGTCTGACCCCTCAAAGGGGAGAAAATGCTAGCCTAGAGCATTAGACCCCAGAGGTCTTCAGAGCTGGCTTCTGCTCTAGGACATCAGTCTAGGCTTCCACCTATAAGTCTTGTCTTTATCACTCCCGTCACCAGTTTTCAAGCTTTTTTAAAAAAAATGATAAAAGTGGGGGTATATTCCAAACAACTTTTCCAGAAAAGTAGGATTCATCCACTTGTTTAAATAATAGTAGCACTAAGGACTGGTTGTTGGAAGAGCGGTTCAAACAACCCAATAGGGCCTTGGGTTCCCAGTCCCAGTGGCTCCACCAGCATGGAGGACTGGCCAGTGGGTGCAAATAGTGGAGATTTACTAAAGCAAGTGGAAAACATCCCTCTTCCTTCTCCAGACAGATACCCTGGAAGGCTGCAAATCAGGAAATCATTTCTGGTTTTCAAATGCTTAAATGGATTTCCTTTCTTTTTGCAGACTTATCTTCCTACTTGTGTCTGGCTTGGGATGATGCCCACCAATGGCTTTTGCATCTGCAAGCCAAGTTCTGACGTAGGGAGATGGGAAGGTGGGAAGGTTCTTGGGTGCTGCCCGAGGACCTGGAAGCACCCTGAGAAGCTGACCACATTCAGCAAGCTCCAGGCCACCTTTCCGCTCTCATCCACCCCCATGAGGGCCATGCCATCCCCTGGAAAATTCTCATCCTTCCCTGCACCTGCAGGACTCTTTCTATAAGCTGTTCCTTCTCTCTTCTCAAGACCCAACTCAAGAGACACCACCATGGGGTCCCTCGCAGGGACAATCAATCCTGCCATCCTCTGCTCCCAGGGAGCTGTATCCCTGTCTTTCATGACACTCAAGTGTGGGGGTTTCATCTCTTGACCTTCCAGCTTGCTTCTCCCAGCCTCCTCCAGGAAACCTACCCGAGCCCCAAGCCCAGGTCATGTGTCGCCTCAGTGTGCTCCCACGGCACTGGGACTTCTTCATTAGAACATTTATCATAATACCTTGTGATCTGCCTTTCTCAAGACACTGAAGGTCCATGAAGAAGCTCAATGACTGTCCCCATCTTTTACACTATTGTATCATTTTCACACTTTGTCTGGCATGCAATAGGTGCACAAAAAACATTTGTTGAATGTCATTGCTGTCCATCGTATCTGTGTCCATCTCACCCACTAGACTGCGAGCTCTTTGAAGGAAGGCCTTCTGTCCTACCTATGTCTGTATCCCTGGGACCCAGCACAGGGCCTGGCACCACACCAGGAAGGCAACTGTGCGTGTTTGTTGAGTGAACCCACAAATGAAAGACTGAACAAATGCCACTTCTCAGTCAGGGGAACAGAGTCAATAGCAAATCCAAAGTCTCCATTCTGAGGCTTTGAAGTTTTAGCTACAAGGGGAAAGAACAAATAACTAATCCTAGACTATGAATCAGTAAGTAGCTTGCCACAATTCTCTAATCCCAAATTTAAGACTAATTAAAAGATAACTGAACAAGATTCTGGAGTTTAATTGATGCTAGACAGAACTATTGATTTCTCCCTAAGAGCCCATTTCCCCCGTTTCTTCTCCACCTCGGTAAATGGCACCACCATCCAACCAGTGGCTCAAGCCAGGATCCTGGAGTCAGCCTTGATGTCTCTGTTTGTGTGCTCCATGTCCTCAGAGGTCTGTTGGCTCCTCTCAAAATATACAACACATCCCCCACTTTTTCCATCTCCTCTGCCACCACTCTGAGCTGGCCACTACCACCGTCGTGCCTCACGTGGACACTGCAGCACCTACCCGGAGGCTCCCAACTTCTCTCACATGCCTCTGCACACACAGCAGCGTGAGAGAACCTTAAGAACTACTGAATGTGATCGCATTGCATCTCCTTCCTAAAACCTCTACAGGTGTCCCAGTCCACGGAGAATCAAATCTGACTCCCCACAGTGATCCTCCAGGCCTTCTAGCCTCTGACACCACCTTGTCCCAAGTCCCATCGCTCACTGCACCCCAGCCACGCATGCCCCTCCAAGCCCATTCCCCCCACAGCATCTTGTCAGTTGCTCTCCCTCTGCCTGGACCTCCTTCCCCTGGGTCATCAGCTGACTGGCTCCTTCTTGATATCCAGGTCGCAACTCAAATGCCCACCTGTTCTCAGAGAGACCTTCTCTGATCACCCCTCTAAAGACACCCCTCCTTGGACTCTAGGTTTGACTTCCAGCAGAGCACTCGTAGCTTTCTGAAGTTATCTGGTTTATTTTTGTGAACTTATTATTGGTTTCCTCCAACTAGAATACCAGTTCTTTTCACATTCTGAAGCTTTCATAGTCTTTTAGTTACTTGTTTTTCTGTTTCTCTCCTCCACTAGAACAGAAGTTCTGGGAAGATGAGGGCTTATCTGGTTCATAGCTCTATCTCACTAACTCTTAGCATGGTGCAGGCACATAGTAGACGCTTAACAAATATTTGTTGACTGATGAATTGGATGAATGAATGAACGACCTCAAAGTATGTCCATAGAGTGAAGTCGGCTTGGGGAGAAAAATGAATGTGGTGTTGATTCTCCATTACCATGAATACAGAACATAAGCAAGGAGGATCCAATATACTCAAGTTGGATCATACCTGGATTTCTGTACTTGGTTCTGGTTGTTGCACTGCCACAGGGCCCAGCAGTGTGGGCAGGAAACTGACCAAGCTTGTACCTGAGGGGAAACTTAGAAAACCAGAGGTATTCAGCTTGTAGAAACAAGAAATCCGAGAAGGAATATTGTTGCCATCTTTTAATATCTAAAGGGCTATTGAGAGAAAGAGGGGATAGATTCGGTTTGGAGCCCTAAGGGCAGAGTCCAGATTAATGGGTATTCGTTTGATAGAGATTTCAGTACAGGAAGAAAATGGTCTTTTGACAGTCGGGGTCCAAAGCAAGGCAAGGGGCCACCTTAGGAAGCGGTGAGCTCCCCATCTAAAAGAGTGTGCAAGTGGCTAACCACTTGGCAAGAACGTTGAGGAAGGGATTCAAGCAGCAGAAGATGGCCTCCAAGATCCCTTTCAAACTTGAGATGTCTAGGTCTCTATCATATCTAGGGACAGAGTTAAGAAAAATTTCTAGCTGACAAGAATTCTAGAACTTACTTATCTAGCCACCCTGATAGCAGCAAACATCACCAAAACCAGGTCCACAGATTAAACAGTGGAAAAGCTAGCTGAGAGGTGTCTTGTGGGCCTGAAGGCATCCCAGAAATATAGTGGACAGCTCCCTGGATTTGAAATCTGTTATCCACGTGTGATCATTCAGAACATGGGACCGTCAAATATTTTGACTATCCAAAAAGATGCCTCAGTTTCTAGGGGAAGATAGCCAACACTATTGCATAGTGGCTAAGATGGTTTTGCTTTCTGAAACCCCACCACTTCCTAACTGTAGGATTTCAGGCAAATAAATTAACCCCTCCAAACCTGTAAAAAAACCAAAAAAGTTAAACCACCATCTGTAAAAAGGATTTAATTTAAAAATGGGGGAGGGAGGTATTGAAACGAGAATGGCACAAACTTGGTAACTAACGAAACTCAGTGACAGACACATAGACATGGACCGTACTATTCTATTTTATGCATTTGAATTTGCATAATAAAAAGTAGAAAGAGGAGGAGTTTAAAATAGTAGCTAACTCATGTAATAATTGTAGGGCTTAAAGAAATCATCATCATCAATATTACAAGGAATTTCTACAAATCCTAGTTATTACCAGGAATGTTTAAATATCCCATTTAATCATCCCAATAACCCTGTGAAATGCCTAGTAATCATCTCCATTTGGCAGATGAGGAAACTAAAGCTCGCAGAAATTAAACCCGCAGCTGGCGCGGGGCTGAAATGCGATCTGAAACCAGAGTTATCTGACTCCACCATCGCAGCTGCCTTTATTTCAAGAATAGCTCATTGTGTTCTCCTTGGTTGATATCTACACGATTATGATATTGTTTATTCAACTAAGTCAGTGGTTTCCCAGCTCTTTTCTCAGTAGCAAAACCCTTTTTTCAGACACAGCCTTTATCAGAACTCCAGTAAGTAAAACCCATAAAAGTCAAACAGCTCGGGCTGAACTGGGGATCTGAGCCCAGCGATCCAGCCACTTGACTCCAGGGTGGCCCCTGAAGCACCCTAGGGTCTATGAGCATAGTGTGAAACCCCCAGACTGAAGCCACAACAACAAAAACCCCTGAACCCTGAGAATTACATTTAAGGGCTGCCTCATTTGTATAATGCAGCATTCTGTTTCCTGTCTCCCTTTTGCCCATCACATTTGATCCTCATTATCAGCTCTGAGGTGGACAAGGCAGGGCATATAATGCTCAATTTGTAGATGAAAAAATCAAGGCCAAATGGAGTTAAGCAACTGGCCAAAGGTGTGCCAGTTCACTTTTCAGCCAAGCGCAGACTGGAAATAGAGTCTGTCTCCATTAACTCAGTGTGACCTGGCAGAGAGGGTGCCATCTACTGGAAATTGCCGCTGACCCTTGGTCCACAAAGTGGACAATCAGCTCCTTGGTCATTGGGAGCTGAGCACAGCCCCACGGGCCCCCTGCCAAGGCCCTGTCCCAGAGAAGATGGCAATGGGCAGGGGAGAGAGACTCAGTGCTACTGGAGGCTGGACAGTGGGATTATGGCTGCAGACAGACCACTCCCATCTCAGCCAGGTCATGCTGAGCCACAGGGCAAGGGGGGCAATTAACTGCCAGAGTGACTTCCACCTTCATCTGCAGCAAGTAAGTGAGCCTGAAAAGGGACAGCAGGTAGTACAGACCTGGGTGGCAGTTACCCTCTGCCTGTCTTCATAGCTCTCGTGTAGAACTCTCTGGAACCAGATGCAGCTGATAATTGCCTGAATGGTTCCCCCACTCCAGAGCATCTCCAAACTGAGTTGGAGCATGTGTGAGAACAGGCAACACTTAATTATCACTTATTCTTTAATTACCACTTAATTATTAACACTTAATCCATCTGTAAAATGGGGACACTAATACATGCCTCACAGGACTCCAGGAGGATTAGTTAATGTTTGCAGCCTACTTTGAAGATGCAAAGCATTGAACAAGCGCTCAACAGTGGCATTAATAACCACAGTGGATTTACTGCTTTTCCTAATGAGGTCCCTCCTTCCTCTCTTTGTGAATATCCATCTCCAACAATATCTGTTCAAGTTTGCCCTGGCGGAGAAACACTTAGCTCTGTGTTTCCCAGACACAGGATTTCCCAACCAGAAAACGGGCTATTTACAGCCATCTTCCCGCACGTTAATTTTCTATTATGTCCTCTGAATATGTCAGTGCCTTCCCAGTAAATATTTTGATGTGTGCTCTTGTAGCAGCTTCTGTGGAGGCTGAATGGGACAGCTGCTCCCTGTATTAGGGAATTCCAGATGTGGTTTAAAACCACCAGACTCATCTGCGCCAATGCCTAGGCTTCAGAGGTAGGAGGGGGGCTGGATCTTCTAGTTGCCTCGTGGGAAAGCCGGGAACATCTAACCCTCAGCCCCGACTAGGGCAGTTTTTCAAGGTCCTCAGATCCACATCTGAGTTGCCTATGCCTTTAGGACGAGAAGCGTCCCCTTAGTGGGCTGGCGAAGAGGCAGCAGAAACACAGCTGGTCTGGCTCTTCACCCAGGTAACTTCAGGACCCCAGTTAACTTTCCTATAAAGATTGGACAAAGGACCATAGGGGTGGAGGAAAAGCATACAGCCTCTAGGGTTTAACCAGACTAAACAGTGAGCCAGAACATGACCCCAGAAGGCGAGACCTCATCTCCTCTCTCCTCCCTCGATGCCAACCAAACAGGGGGACACTCACTCTTCTTGGAAGCTGAGCCCACTGTCTCCTGGAGTCCCAGCCACGGTGGCAGAGAGCTGCTCCTTCGAGGTCCTGGGCTGCAAGGCCTCCGGCAGGCCCTGAACTCTCTTCCAGATTTCATGGCAAGTCTTGTCTAGGCTGTCTTGGGGTGTATCCTGGTGGATCCAGATGTATCTGGGGAATGGGCCCAGGGCGGAGGGGCGCTTGGCCACCAGGGCCGACGACGAAGGGAGCCCATTTCCACTGGCCATCCTCCTCCTCTCTTTCTGGAAGCCCCTTTGTCCACCCAGGGCTCGAAGACAGGGGGACCATCCACCATCAGCCCTCATTCACCAGAGAGGGAGACGAAGATGGGGCAGAAGCCGGGTGCTCCAGCAAGGTGACGATGTCCAGAGGCCTTCGATTTGTGTGTGAGTGGTGGATGGAGGGCAGTTTTCCTTTGGGGAGGGGAGCTTATTTCGATTTGCTTTTATTTGCTCTTTCCTGACTTTTGCCCCCCTCCCCTTCTCCCTTAGAAGAAAATATTTAAAAGTCAACAAAAACCAGTAGCTTAGTAACCGTGGAATCCCCCTGAGCTCAGGAACCAGGTGCCTGGACGGGCAGAATGACATCTGGGAACAGCTGGAGGGGGAGGGCTGGCTCCCTCCACGGTCCCTGGCACTCCCCCGTTGCCACACGCCCGCGGCGCCTGGGGCTCAGCCCATTCTCGCCCGCTAAGCCTCGCGGAGGACCGGGCGAGCACCTGGCACAGTGCTAGGCACGGTGGGGGCCGGGGCCCTCCATTAGATTCTCACTCGGCCTTCCCAGGGGACCCCCGCGCACTCCGAGGGCCAACGGTCCCCGCCCCGGCCCGCCGGCCTCCTGGCCGCCCGGATCCCCCTCCCGGGCCCTGTCCAGCGCCGCTCGGCCGACCAGGCAGGAGGGCCGCCGAGCGAGCGCGTCGGCTCTGGACCCAGCGCCGTCTGGGACCGGCCTGGGAAGGGTCCCTATGCCTTAAAAGGGCGCTGTCTCCGCGGGGCGGGCCGGGCAGGGCGGCTGGGGCCGATTTGCGTGCCGGTGGCTCCCACACCCTTCCCGTCCAGCGTTGGAATTCCTTCTGTGGGTTTCAACTGCAACGGCTCGGGGCGCGGGGCGCCCCGGGTTCGGTGTCCCAGGCCCTGATGACCTGGGGTGGGGGTGGGGAGCCGGAGGACCCCAGAGCGCTTTCCCCTGTTAGAAGCCGTGGGCATCGCGCCCCGCCTCGCCCCACAGCCACTCCGCACAAACCTCAGCCCTGCCCCTCGATCGCCTGGTTTTACCCCTAACTGCCGTTTCACCAGGTGCTTACCGTGTGCCAAGCGCTGGGCTTTCTGTGTGGTCATACTCAATCCTAACAAGCTGAGGAAGTTAGTACCATTGTTTATTATCGTTCTTCATTTAAGGAAACCGAGTTTCAAAGTCCTAAAGGGGTGCGCCCAAGGTCCACTAGGAAGGGTGAGCTGGGATTCAAACCCACGTCCCCACGGCAGATCCCGCTCTCAGCCGCTGAGATAGGCCGTTCCCTCCTGCGCAGCGTTCAGCGGGTCCCCGGGGGTGGGCGGCTGGCGGTGGGAGTGGGGATCGAGGGCCGACGTGCAGAGAGAAGGGCTAAGATACCTGTTTGCTGCCCGGTGGGCTCCTCCTCTCGCTGGAAGGGCTCCGTTAAACTCGGAACTGACCTGCCGCCTGCCCGGGACTCTCTGGCCACAGGAGTCAGTGGTCATTCCTCCGCTGTTTCCCCAGAAATGGAAGAGCAAGAGGACGGGAGAGAAGAACGGACGCCGATAGACGAAATGGCAGTATATAGAGGAAGGGTTGAATACTGACACTGCCACTTGTGAGCCGTGTGACCCCGACGACTTTCTTAACTTCTCCATCCTCGTTCGCTCATTCATTCCCCGAGCATTGACTGAGCCATCCAATGGGCCAGGTGAGTTCCTGGGCACTGAGGAAGCAGGAAGGTGAACCAAACTCCCTCTGCTCTCCTGGAGCCTGTATTCTAGGGAGGGAGCTAGATCACAGACCAGCAAAGCAGGAAAATAAGCAATAATTTCAGATGAAATAAGGGCTCTGATGGAAACTAACCAACCTAGTAAGGCAGTGGGGAGCGGGCAGTAGGAGCTTTAGAAGGCCCTCCAGGCTGGCCTCTTTGAGGAGGTAACATTAGAGATGAAAGAGGATGAGACGGAACCCTATTCTGTAAAATAGTGCTACTAAATTATTATGAAGATCAAATTTCTGGCACATAGTAGGCACTCAGTAAATACGTGTTGGGTGAATTAACGGTATACTGTATGTGAAGTGTCTCGTATACAGTAGGTGCCCAATACACAACCTTGCTCTTTATAGAGGACCTGAGCCCCTAGAAATGTTGACTCTAAATTTTGAAGTCTGAGCTTCACTCCCCTTTGATTTTCATTATAAAATTGAAGATGTGTTCCTTTGGGGAAAATTCCGAGGACTTAGACTGAATAAAATTATAGTTAAGAATGTAGAAAACCTTTTAAGGTAGTGTATTTAAAGGAAAAGTGATCATTTCTGATGAAATATTAATAGTTCTGAAAATGTCACTCAGTGTTTGTGCTGCTTGGCATTTGGTTGGCTAACACCTGTGCTTAGAGCAGCCCCTGCACTGCCCAGGCCACGGGATTCTGGAAAGTTAGCCAGTTCACTCACTCCTTCATTTTCTCTCCCCTTCAGCAGGAGACCAGGTGACAGGGTCTAAATTAGAAGGGACTGCAAAAAAATAAAATACAGCAGGAATAGGGAACAAAGATAAGGTTATATAGATAGGAATAAGGTTCTTGGAGCATACAGCTGAGGTTTAGAGTTGAGCTTCTAGAAGATTCTGCAAGAAACTTAAGTGAAATCCTTAGAAACATTATAAAGCTATGTCAATATGGTAACTGCCAGCCACATGTGGCTATTTTAATTTTAATTGTGTTTTAATGTAAATTAAATTAAAATGTCAGTTCTTTAGTTACATTAACCACATTTCAAGCGCCACATGTGGCTTGTGGCTACCATTTTGGACAGCAGAGAGAACATTCACATTGTTGCAAAACACACAGACTCCAGAGCCAGACTACCTGGGTTCAAATTCTGAGTTCATGTTTTCAGGTTATGCAGGTTAGGCAAGGTACTCTGTACCTTGGTGTATCACTTTGCTAGGGCTGACACTTCGTAGGGGCTTAAACAATAGAAATTCATTTCCTCACACTTCTGGAGGCTGGGAGCCCAAGATCAAGTTGTCAGCTCCTTCTGAGGCCTCTCTCATAGGTTTATAGATGGTTGTCTTCTCCCTGCGACTTCATATGGTCTTCCTCCTATGCCTGTCTGTATTCTAATCTCCTCTTCTTATAAGGACACTAGTCATATTGGATTAGGACCCATCCTACTAAAGACCTCATTTTACCTTAACCACACTTTAAAGGTCCTATCTCCAAATATAGTCCCATTCTGAGGTACTGGGGGTTAGCGCTTCAATGTGTGAATTTGGAGGGACACCATCCAGCTCATAACACTTGGTCTCTTCGTCTGTAAAATGGGATGGTAATAAAGAACATCTGCTTTGTAGAATTATTGTAGGTGTTCTATTACTAAGTAGTTACTTAACACATGGAAAGTCCCTACAACAACAGCCGGCACATAAGAGACACATGAAAATGCTGTATATTAGTTTCCTCGTTGATTACTTTGAAATGTGTGCCACAGGAGTTTCTAAATAGCAGCTTTTGAGCTATGTGTAGGGAGGGAGAACTTTAGCTGTGCTAGGGAAATTGCTCTGTGATCGAGGAATGAACTCAAATCATCAAGTAAGCCTTTCTAGGCGTTGTTCATTTTTGAGCACCTACCATGGGCTAAGATTGTGCAAGGCTCAGGGCTGGGAGATGAATAAGACCTCTAGCTTAGACGTTGTCACAAGCTAGTGAAGGGAGCAAAGCATTCCATAAATGCCTGTTACATAGTGGGTGTGGGAAAAACTGAGCTTGTTCCAGTCTCCATACAACATGTAGTTATATTCCTCCTGCACATGTGTACCCGGGTGCCTGGCCCTGTCCAAGGTGCTGAAGACAGAACAGTGAGGAAGACAGGTTTGTCCCCTGTCTTTTTCAGAGCTGGAAGTGAAGCATTTAACGGTAATGGACACCTTTTCATCTATGAATTGTTTTTAGCTTGTACAAATTCTTCAATTACCCCTTAATTCCTCTGTTACCCTTGGCATGTTGTTTAACATCTTTATGCCTCAGTTTGCTCATCTGTGAAATAGAGATAATAAAATGCTGACCTCATAGAGTTGTTTTGTGACAACAGAGATAATGCATGCTACAGTGCTTAGAGTAGTTAGTCTGGCACATGTTAGCTACCATTATTTAGGATTCTGGGATTCTTGTTTTTCTGTTTGGAACCAAGAAAACCTCAGGAGGAGGCAATTCTTCCTACCTGTTCTCCAGCCCAAACGTCTATTCACCTGGCTTCCACCAATGACACAAACATGGATAGACTGGAGAATTCAGAAAGGTGGGCACAGCCTGTGTTCTTTCAAGATCTTCATAGACCCTAAGCCAGTTTACTCCTGCAGGTCCTATCCTTCATCTAATGTATTTCAAACAACCCACCTCTCACCATAAATATAACTTCTTGGCTGTAAAAGAAAATCGAAAGGATTTTTGCCATTTTGCTTTTGAAAACTTTTTGCCTCAAGTCATTTATTTAATTTATGGTCAACTATGATTTCCCACCAATCTTGGGGCCTACCTGGGAAATTTCACACAGTGAGAAAACTCCAACCTACAAATTGTTATTAGATCTAATGAAATTTTTATGACTACTAACTTCAACAGTTAATGAAGTTGACATAATGTTACATTTTGCATTTAATGACTTAGTGATTTCAATGTTGTAGTTTTCTTCTTTGTATTGTGGAGCTAATAAAAACATTTTCAGGCCTCAAACTTTTTGTAGGTCCCTAAAAACCATAGAGACCTGTATTACCATGCTGATGATGCCAAATAGGTCAAACTGCCCGGAGGCGGGCCCATGCACAGGGAGAGTCCAGGTAAATTTCTTGATGGGTAAACCATCAGAATTGGAGGAAGAGGAGGGTGCAGACATGTGTCACAAGAATGGGACTCTCCTGGATGTTGTCCCAGCAACTGAACCCATCCACAGAGCAGCCAGACATTTCCAGGACTTTGAAAAGGACATCAGAGAGTGCAAGAAGCAAAGCTGTGATTCTGTGGCTTCTCTCTCCTGGCAACACCATCAGCAATCCCTGCCATTTCCCAGGGGATTTCATCCTTTATTATTGCCTCCATTCCTTGCCCACATGTGAAGAGATTGTTAACAGCTTGGGCGGTGGCAGTTGACACACTTGGATTTGAATTTCTGCTCTGCTACTTCCTAAAGGGTGGCTTTGCACATGCTTAACCTCTCTGGCATTTCATCATCTGCAAAGAGGTAAAAACAATAGATAGGTTTAGAGGGGGAGAGTTTCAAATAGGGACATGCACACAAAGTTCTCAGCACAGTGCCTGGCTCGTGGTGTACCCTCAGTAAAAGATACCGATTATTGTCATTATTAGCTATTCATGTAAAAAAGGTAGCCTATGACATCTCCATTTAAAGTTAGGGAAAAAGAAGGCCATAGTTGGTGGAGAGAAAGAATATGACTTGGCAGTGGTGGCCCAGTAAGGTAGCAACAAAGTCAGAATACCGTTGGCCTTCAGCTTCCTGCTTTGGCCTTCCTGCCAGATCCCTGTCTTAATAGGTACCTCAAGAATTCCTGGTGAGGCTCAATATGGGATCCCTCTCAACTAGAAGCTTGGTGTTCTGCCCTTCCTTCCATAATTTCCGTGCCAGGATGTTGGTCACCAATATGCATTCGTTTAAGATTTATCTGACTGCTGAGATGATTTGCAGTAGCTTTCAGATTAAAAAGTAAAAATTACAGCATCAAAGAATAAAGCAAGAGCTGACTCCATCTAAAGAAAGCAGAAAGAGTTGCTTCTTTCAGGCACCTGAATTGGTCAGAATGCTTGGAGGTAATAAGGTAATAAAAGTGGGTATCCCTATTTGTCAGCTAAAGAAAAAATGGAAACACTTTGGATGGCAGAGTTTTTATTTTCTGACAGCAGAAAATACACATCTTCATCTGCAGAGACAAAATGTTTCCTGGAAATAACCCCAAGTATGAATTTATCATGAGTCCTTGTATAAAGGACATGAGTGACATAGTGGGCAATATATTCAATTCTGTTTTCATAAAGACAGAAATGCCATTAAGTTGGTCAGTTTCTCACATCAGGGTTCTCTGAAGACAGAGAGCATAACATTAAATCATAACTCAGAGAAGGCATTTCTTTAAGGAACTCAGATAATGAAGTCTAGGAAAGACACCTTTGGGTCCATTCCACAAACATTACTGAGCATCTACTCAAGCATCCATCCATCTGTCCATCCATCCATTCTGCAGAGATCTACTGAGTGCCCACCATGTACCAGGCATTCTGAATGGCACTGGTGAAGACTGCTTGTAAGAGCTGAGCCTGGACTGGATTTTGAAGGACAAATAGGAGATGGCCAGACACAGAAGGAGGAGGAGAACATTCCAAGGAGAGGCAGCAGCATGCACAAAGGCCCAGAGAGAAAGGAGAGAGAAAGCGGGAGCACAAGTGCCTCTGAATGGCTGGAGCATGGGGCTGGGGCATGTGGAAACAGGAGGCTAGAGGGGCAGGTAGGGGCAGGTAACGGAGGCTTTTGTAGAGAGGGTCTAGCAGAAAGCTGGGATTTCACCCTGTGGGCCATGGCAAAACATCCTGGGAAGGCAGGAGAGCTGTGAAATCAGGTTAGTGTTTTAAAAGATAACTGATGGCGGGGCTGGCCCCGTGGCCGAGTGGTTAAGTTTGCGCGCTCCGCTGCAGGCGGCCCAGTGTTTCGTCGGTTCGAATCCTGGGCGCGGACATGGCACTGCTCATCAAACCACGCTGAGGCAGCGTCCCACATGCCACAACTAGAAGGACCCACAATGAAGAATATACAACTATGTACCAGGGGGCTTTGGGGAGAAAAAGGAAAAAGATAAAATCTTTAAAAAAAAAAAAAAAGATAACTGATGGCAAAGAGGAAGACACGCTGAATGGGGCCAGAGCAGAGCTGGGCACCTGTTATGTGGCTGTTTTTGTCAGAAACTGGAAAAAGAGACAATGGGGGCCCTGGCTAGGACATGGGAGATGTTAAGGAGGCAGAATTTAGAGGACTTGGGGATTGCCTGGATGTAGGGGCTGAGGAAGAGGCTCAGAACCAGGTGGATGTGGAAACCATTTCCTTAGATGGAGGACTGAGCAGAGAGGCAGGTTGAGGTGAAGGTTTAGAAGCGGGCGAGTTCAGTGGTGAGCAGGCTGGGGCAGAGGGTCCTGTGAGACATCCAAGAGGAGAGAATGTCAGACATGGTCCAGGCACTAGGGACTCAGGAGACACTTCAGCAGAAGGATTCTGCCATAAGGAGCTCCCAGTCCACTAGGGGAGACAAATGAGAAAGCCATCAATTATAGAGAGACCGGGGAGTCACAGAAGAGAACTATATTGCCCCTCCCGCCCTTCCTCTCCACTCCGGACTGCTGCAGATTCTTCACAGTGTCTCCCTCCCTGCATTTGTCCACACTGCTTTCTTCCCGGAAAGTGCCACTTCTCACCTGCCCCTCTCCCCAGGCTGAGCTAGGAGCCCTTCTCATTTCCATAACACCCTGTATTTCTCCCAGAGTTATTAATTATGCTTTGCTGTTTAACTCTCTTCTCAATAAACTTTGAACCCCCTGAGGGCAGGGATCACTGTAATGTTGCCTCCTTTTCGTATATGTTTCCTCGGCACCTAGCACAGAGCCTGGCATGCAGATTAATGTTTGTGGCATGAACAAATGAATGAATGAGTGAGGAGTGAGCAAATGACTGCACAGGATACTACAGAAAAATACGGAGGGGTGTATATGGGTATTGCTGGCTGCTGTAACACATCCCGATATTTCAGTGACTTGATGTAGTTAAAGGTCAGTTCTCATATTACAGTCCAATGCAGGCGTCCCTGGTTGGTGGGTGACTTTCCTCCACATGGTGGTTTGGGATCCAGGCTTCTTCCATCTCATGGCTCTGCCATCCCCTAGGGACCCAAATGCTCTGTATCTAGCCAACAGATGGAGGAGTAAGAGGGGGAGGATTTTATGGGATAAACCTTAAAATGACACACACCACTTACATTCCTTTGGCTAGAACTTTGTCTTAGGACTGCACCCAACTGCAAAGGGGACTGGAAAATGCAGTCCTGCCTGGGTAGCCCCTTCTCAGTGATAATTCAGCACTACTGACATTTTTGGCCGAATATTTCTTTGGGGTGAAGAGGAGCTTCCCTGGGCATTGTAGGATGTTTAGCAGCGTCCCTGGCCTCTACCCTGTATGCCAGCAGCACCCTCCAGTTGTGACAACCAAAAATGTCTGCAGACATTGCCAAGTGTTCTGCGGTGGGGGTGCACGACCACCCCTGGTTGAGAACCATTGTTCTATGCTATGGGAAGGGAAGCATACATTTTTGATGTCCAGCTAGCTGCCCATGCTGCAAGGGGCATCTAACCCAGCAGAGGGGAGGTAGGGGGTGGGCTGGTAGGAAAGGCTATCTGGGGGAGGTGACACTTGAGCTGAGTGATGATTGGGAATCATTTACTCCACACAGATGAGAGAGAGAATGGTATTGCAGTCAGAGGAAAGAGCCTGAGTAAGGTCATGGAGGCCTGATGGCATAGCTGATTGGAGGAACGTCAAGGAGAGATGATAGCCCCCTCCTGCAGATGGTAGCCTCTGAGAAGCAGAGGGAAAATGTGACCTCTTTTGCCATGGATGCGAGCTCTGTCCCTTTCCTTGTTTCACAAATGGAGAGTTTCCTGCAAGATGTCAGAATTCAGTGGCCCCAGCATTCGGTAGCACTGGAGGTATGGCCCAGACTGTGGGCCCTTCGCACTTCTCCCTCCTGGCTGTGGAGGTGCATAGCCTCACCGAAGTTTGTTCTGGGCTTTTTCTTCCTGAACTCCTTCTGTCACTTTTTCCTTGGGAAGCAGATCACTGTCATCTCTACAGTGACAGCCTCACCCTTGGGAAATACTAGCTTCTGTCTGATCATGCTCCTGATTTTAAAATTTCTGCCCTCCACTCAGACCACAGGCTTGTCCTCTGAGCCTTCGTGTTTGCTCTGTAGCTCCTCTCTGTAGTCCTGCTTGCCCCTCAGCCTCCATGTCTGCCCTCATTACTAGAGCATCCCATTTACTCTCTTACTCTTTCCATCTCTCTCTCTCTCTCTCTCTCTCTCTCTCTCTCTCTCTCTCTCTCTCTCTCTCTCTCTCGTGGTGTTAGAAGGCTCTTTTATTTTCTTCTTGGGTCAGAATGAAAATTTCAGTGTATCAGTCTACAGTCCTTACTTGAATCAGGCTGAGTCCTCCAGAGCATCAGGCGTTGTTTTCTTCCTAAAACGAACTCTGATCTTACCTGGATATTAGGCTTATCTTGGCGAGTCACTATACTGCAGTGGGCTTTTTTGCAACGTGGTATTGTGGAGAGACCTTGACCCATGGCTGCCTATTGTTCCTGGGAGAATGAAGAGGGCAGGCAAGGAGGGAGCCAGTTCTGGGGAGACACACTCTCCTAGGCTAGAGGGGAGAGGGCAGTTAGCATCTCTTGGCTTCTCCCCTCTCCCTGGCCCTGCGATTGTTCCCAGGGCCCCCATCTCTGCCTTTGCCCACATCACTTCCAGCTCAGATTATGGCAGTAACTTCCCACGCTGTCTCTCTTTTGCCTGCCCCTTCCCTTCCTGTCTGTTTCCACAGAGAAGTCAGAATACATGCCAGGCCAGGCCTTGTGGCTTGGCTTCTCTTTCCTAGAAATGAAAATCTACCTGTCTGGTGTCAGAGCTGTCCACTTTTCTGGACCATCCCCTGTTAAAGCAGTCACGCTATACTCAGCCTTACCAGGTGTCTCTTCAAATACATATTCTGACTGTCATGCATTTGCTCTTTCCTTCCTCCACCTGAAAAGTCCTCCCCTCCTGTTACGGGTTGGGTTGCGTTCCCCCAAAATTCACAGGTTGAAGGTCTAACCCTGAGTGCCTCAGAATGTGATTATATTTGAAGACAGGGTTTAAAGAAGTACTCAAGTTAAAATGAGATTAGGGTGGGCCTTAATCTCATATGACTAGTGTCCTTATAAGAAGAGGAAATTTGGACACACACAGGTACAGAGGGGAGAGGGGAGACAGGGTGAAGACGTAGGGAGAAGATGGCCATCTATAAGTCAAGGAGAATGGACACCTTGATCTCGGACTTCCAGCCTCCAGGACTGTGAGGCGGTAAGCTTCTGGTGTTTAAGCCACACAGTGTGTGGTACTTTGTTATGGCAGCAGCCCTAGCAAACTAGCCTCCTGTTTCCCACTGCCTGAGATGAGAACCCAAACTCCTCACCATGCCCCAGGAGACCCGGCATGATCTGGCTCTGGCCAGTCCCCTCTCTCACCTCCTGGGTGTCTCCTGTCAATCACCTTGATCCAGCCCCATCCTCCTTCTCCTGGTCCCCCTCCCTTCCTTTTCAAGGCCAGCCCATGCTCTCCATACCAAACGCCCTTTCCCCAACTCTTTGCATGGCTGTCTTGCTTAATTTTCCCTCTCGTCTTCAAGGTCACCACCTCAGAAAGGCCTTCCCAGACCACCTATTTAAGGTATGCCCCAGAATTCCTTCTCATAGTACCATAAACTTTTCCTTAATAGCATCCTTAATTATTAACTTTATATATATATGTGTGTGTTTATTTATCACTTGCCTTCTTCAAGGCAGGACTGTTCACTTGGGTGTGTATTCATTATCTACCACAGGGTCCGGCACGTAATGATGCTCCATACATATTTGTTGAGTAAATCAATCTTCACCTTATCAACATCTCCATCCAGCCCTCAGGGTCTGGCCAAAATCCTACTTCTCTCCTTAAATTAGCCTTCCAATCACCTGAGTCCAAGGAAAGCTTACTGTCTTCATATGTCTCTGTAACATGCCCCTTCTGTCAGTGATTACCACGGCCTGTATGGGTTGTCCGGGGGTTTCTGTCTCTGCCCCACATCCTCCCGAGCTGGACCACACATTTTACACCTCTGCATTGCCCACAGTACAGGCTGGCACAGGGCCCAGTGCCCAGGAGGCCTCAGTAAATGCATGTAGACTCCAATAGATCAGAGAGGTGCACGAATGGTGGGAGAAGTGATTAACTGGGCCAGTTACAGGGATAAAACGGGTGCCCTGCCGTCTACAGTCCCCAGGGAGAAGGATGACAAATGTTCCTTTTGCCAGGCGGGTTTCGGGGTAAACATCAGCTGCTGTTGCCGCCACAGAGCAAAGTTTTGGGGCTGAGAGCGGATGGGTGAAGTCCACTGGCCTGGAGTCCCAGAATTACAGAGCAGCCCACACTCTCTTCTGCTCAGCTGTGGGCTGCAGGGGAGGGCTGGGCATCTCTGCCAGCTCTTTTCTCTGGAGGAGAACCCCACCCTGCAGGAGAGGGGGAAGGCCCCACCAACTGTTCCCCTAAGGCCACTACCCACTTCTGGCTCAGCCAGTCCCTCTCTCCTCTCCAGCGCTGGTGGGAAGGCCGGGGCTAGGCCAGTCTTGGCTGGCTGAGCCCTCTCTTTTGGGGGCTGGGCCTGGACAATGGGAAGAGACAAACCCCCTCCCCACGCTGCCCCAGAGACATAAAGCAGGCCTTTCACTGTGAAGTTCTGGCTGCTTCGGTCGGTTCTTGGCACCCAGCGAAGCAGCTTGGGGAGGGGCAAGGAACCAAGTGTGTTGGGGGTGGGGATGGGGCCGGCGATGGTGAGGAAGCTCGCTGCCTCGGGCCACCGGGCTGGCTCCCCAGCTGTGGGATGAGCTCATGCAGGGAAACCGGAACAACCTGGGGTGGGGGAGGGAGACGGGCATCAAGGAGGCTGAGAGATCGTGGCTCCGGGCGCAAGTTTTTCGTGGGGAGCAAGGACAAGCATCCACTCCTCTGGCCCTGCCTGCCACCTTCCCCACCCCGGATCAGCAACCCCATAGCCTATTCCACACTCTCTCCCGAAATTCCCAGGCTCCGCCGGACCGCAGGCCACTGCCCCCTGGGTTCGCAGATGCCAGAGCTCCGGCTTGGCCAAACCCCCTAAAAGCCCGGAGCGCAGCCTCTCCTAGATGCCTCTGGCAAAGGGGGTGGGGTGCTCACCGGCTAGTGCTTTTCCGCTGGGCGCGCCAGCGGGAGCCTCCTCCCCCAGCCTTGCCCCTCCCCGTCCCCTCTGGCCTCCCCCCTACAGCGTCTCTTCCCTTCGCCCAGAGTTTGGCGTAGACAGCAAAGGAGCTATCGTGACTGACGGAGAAGCCTAGAGGAGACGAGACAGAGACGGCGACGGAGTGGGGGTGGGGGATGGGGTGGGGACCGATGCTGAGCTCTTGGGGCCTGGCGGCGGCGGCGACGACCGGGGAGAGCTGGGGAGCTGCGCACGCCATTGGGAAAAACTCGCCTGGTGTGGGGCCATGGCTGGGAGGGGGAGCATAAGAGTGAGAAGAAGCAGGGCCCGGTTATTTAATTTTGAGGGTAAATTGTACAAGTAACTCTTGCACCGTCCTTCCACTAACCTCACCTGCCCCCTCCTCCAGCCCCCCAGCCCCCCAGCGCACACAAGCTCCCTCCATCCTGAGATTTTATTTTAGGGTAGGGGTAAGACACTACGGAGCCAAATGAGCGGGTCCCCCCGCCCCACTCGCCTTCCAATTCTTAACCCTGGGTCTACGCACACACACCCTTCTCCTGGGATGGGGTAGGAGGATATTGCGAATGGGGCTCCGAAGCATCGCCCCAGGCCCCAAATTGCGAGTTCAAAGCCACCACTCAGGATCAGCTCGTAAAAGCCGTGACCTGGGGAACTGCGCCCTTCTTTGATTACCTTTTCCCAGACTGTATTCCAATTTCCAAACGTGGAAGAGGCGTGTGTGTGTGTGTGTGTGTATGTGTGTGTGTGTGCGCGCGCGCGCCTATGTGTGAGTGCGTGTGTCTGTATCACTGTGTGTGTGCCGCGTGTGTGTATGGAAGGTGTATTAATGGGTGATCTTATAAATGGAAATGAGAGAACTGAACTTAAAAGAAACTGGTCAATTGTAAAACAAACAGGAATAAACAACCCTTTAGATGTAATTTGTGGTTTCTCTGGAGGTAGAGGTGGCGCTGAAGAGGAACCCCCACCCCCCAATATTTTTTCCTTTGCTGCGCCTCCACCCCCAGCATTTGGAGCGGCGGAGAAGCGGCTCCGGAGTGATTAATCCGGGGATAATTCACCCCCCCCCCCCGCCCCCCGGCGCGAACCCCGCGAAGCGGGATTGGAGCGAGTCATTTCCGAGAGCGCAGCGCGCCTCTCCCCGGCCGGGCGGACACTTGGTTCATTCCAGCCGCAGAAGCTCAGGGCTCCCGCGGACCGGGATTTTTTCCGAGCAGAAAGAAGCGCCAGAGCTCTCCTGACCTCCTTTCTCCTAGGCGGCGAGCGGAGCCTCTCCCTCGGCGCTGCCGGCCGCGCCATGCCGCGCTCGCGGAGACGGGAGCAGGGGCGCTGCGGCTGCCCCGCGGGGAGGGCTCGCGGCGAAGCCGGGATTTCGGCGCTCGTGCCTGGCGCGGGGAGCCGCTGGGGCCGCCTGCTGCCGCCGCCAACGCCGCCACCGCTGCTGCTGCTGCTGCTGGGCTGGGGGCTGCTCAGCGCCTCAGCCGCCGCGGGTAAGTCCGGCCGCGCCGGGGAGCCGGCGGCCGCCGCGCGCCCCACCCGAGCCCCGAGCCCACCCATCTCCAACCCGGTTCCTGTCCCTTCCCCCCTCTCCCCCTCGTAACCTTCTATTCCTCCCAAGCGCCCACCCTCCAGCTCATCCTCGCCTCTGTCTGCCCCCATCCTCCTCCACCCTCCACCGTGTCCTCACCTCTACCCTCACCCTCTTTGCTAACCCCAACCCCAGCCGCAACTTGGCCGGATCCGGCCGGTGTAGGGGCCTGGGAGACAGACACCCGCGGGGCACACGGACCATGGCTTCAGTTTCTCCAGCCTCTCAGCCCCCAAGGTGCCAGGCTTTTCCCCGATAAACTTTCCTGGAGCCCTCCCCGGCAGCCCGATTCTGGTTGGCACGCCCGTGCCGGAGGAATGGCGCGCCCCTTCCTCATTTCCGCGTCTGCAGGGTCTGCCCTTCCCTGCCCCCGCCCATTTTCTCCGGAATGAAGCCCGCGTCCCCGCCAGAGCCGCCAGGAGACTGCGGCCACCACCCCCCTCCCCAAGTGTCCCCCTCCCTTGGCACTCTGGATTAGCAGAGGCTCAGGTGGGCGCGCGCCCAGGGCGGGGGTCCGGAGCACGCTTTGCGGGAGGACTCAGGTGGGGGCTAGAGGGTGCTGAGAGACTGGGAGGCGGGGGCGGGGGTTGTGCTGGGGGACGGGGGAGGGAGTGTCGCCGCCAGGCTCCGCGCCGCCACATTCTCCTCGGTTCCCACTCCGCGCCAAAGTGCCCTTTCCCGCGCCCTGCTGCAGCCAAACGCCGGGGCTGCGGCAGCGGCGGCGCGGGCGGCGGGACCTGCTCCCGGCGACCGAGTCGGGGAGGGGGGCAGACCTGGTGGGTGCGGCGAGTCCTGGAACTTCGCGAGCGTCTGGCTGCAGCTTGAGGACCCGGAAAGGCATGCGGACTTTCGAGACAACCCCGTCCCCAGTGGAGACCACTGGCCTCGACTAGTGCCTTCCCACTTTATCCCCTGCACCCCTCTGAGGCTCGGTCTAACCACAGCCTAGAAAGTTCCTTGTTCCCCGGGTGGGGACGGGTCCAAGGGGCGACGCCTGGGGCCGCATTTTCATTTAGCTCGGAGACTGACATCCACTGGGGAAGAAAACCCGTAACACCTGCTGCCCAGGCCTTGACTCAGAGCACCTCCGGCCTGGAGCCCTGCTGGGTTTTTCTGGTTTGTTAAACCGCCGATTGAACCTCCTAAGGCTTGGCCTCGGCCACCCCAACATCTTAGTTCTCCCTCCTTGCAGAGTGCGCCCCTTCCCTGGGGAGCTCTTCGGCCCACCCTGGGCTCCAGCATTTTGTGCGCCCGTCCCGGCAGACCGTGTGGCTAGCTCTTTAGCCGGGAATGTTAGGGTTGCTGGTCAGGGAGGGCGCCCCAGGCTCGCCCCAGCTCTCCCATCCCTACTTGACCGGACTTTCTCGGGTTCTCCTAAGAGTCATGGCCGCCGACACCCAGAGAGGGGCGCCCGAGGTGCACGGGCGTAGGAGCTCCGGCCTCGCGCACACCCACACCCACTGCGTGGCTGCACTGTTCACAACGACGCCGCTGGTCACCCAGACTTGCCACATGGGCGGTGAGGGGACCGTTGGTACTGGCTGTCAGGCCTCTGCGACGTTGGCCCAGGTGTGGTCCCTGTTCTGGCTTAGCGGACCTGAGATTGCCCCTGATGTGATGGAACTGTTTCTCTGGCTAGATTTCTCCCTGCCTCCTGGGCATATCATGCCCCTGGGGAAAGAAAAAGGCCGGTTCCCCGAGCTTGCACGCTGCTCCGTGGTGCTGGAGTGCTGCCTCCCGGAGAGCCATGGGCTTGCAGCTCTTGGGTCAGTAGAGAAGGGGTGGTGGAGAATGGCTTGGAGGGAGAGTGCTTGCTCTCTGGCAGGCCGCTCTGGCTTTCAATGCTTCCAATGCATTTCTTTTAAAACCTTTCCCGCATTTAGA
This sequence comes from Equus asinus, assembly GCF_041296235.1. Taxonomy (NCBI): domain Eukaryota; kingdom Metazoa; phylum Chordata; class Mammalia; order Perissodactyla; family Equidae; genus Equus; species Equus asinus. The sequence goes on from NC_091794.1 coordinate 88,110,008, forward strand.
TGTGCTGTTTGGCCTTGCAAGCAGTGGAGGTTTGTAAATGGACTCCGTGACAGATGAGCCGAGGATCTGGCACATTAGAAGGGGAAGCACATTCATTTTGTGTTCTCTTCACGCTGTTGACTTTAAAAGACGCTCAGGACTGAATCGGCTCCCTTCCTTGGCCCAGTGATGACTGGATACAATGAATAGGAGGATTTGAAAAGGGGGTGTGTCCTCCCCCGCCTTTACCTTCCACCCTGAACCCCTTGCATCTGTGCCCTGCCTCACATCCCTGCCCCCAGCCTCCTTAGACACTTCCCATCAGTTACCTCCTCTCCCTCCTTTAGCAATCGCTCTCCCTGTTTGTATGTTTCTCCTTGGCCTAAAGAGAGCTTCATCTTTAACATAAAACAAGCTTAACCAGACTTCTTGGCCCGATTGACCTTTTAGCTACCATCTTGTCTCTCTTCCTCTTTTACAAGTCAACTTTCTTCTAAGGGTCTTCCACGCACTTTCTCTGCTATCGTTCACTCCCTGCATCCCGGCTTCTGTCCCCAGGACTAGAACTCTCTAGGAAAGATCCCTGATGAGCACCCTCATTACCACATCCATCCTTCTTTCTCTTCCTTTACCACTCTGTGACTGTGAACATTTTGGGGTACTTCTTTTAAAATTTCTCTTCCTTGGGCCTCTGGGACACTGTGCTTTGCTGATTTTTCTCCTGTCTCTTGGCTGCTCCTTCCCAGTCTCTAATATGTTCTCCTCCTATAAGTATGGTTTCTTGCAGTGTCCGCTCCTTGTGCTTTTCCTCATTTCCTTTCACCACTTCCTGCGTGAGCTCATCCAGGCCCATCCCTTCCACTACTACACTCTGAAGCTTCCAGACAGATCTTTCCTGCCAAGACGTTTCTCCTGGTATGTGTCTGTTGGCTTCCTAGCCCATGGAAACTCTGGGTCTAGACAGCCCATATTTCCGGCTGGCTCTTGGGCATCTTCACCTGCATGTTTCCATTCCAAAGCAAACTCATTAGTTCCTCTCCTGAGCTCCAGGGTTCCCTCTGTAGGCTGGTGGTACCTGCAGGCTCCCAGTTAACCAGCCCAGAAATCTTAGTATCATCCCCAACTCCTTCCTTATCAGCTGACCATCAAGTTCTGTCAGTTTCATACTCTCAGTTGTTCTCAAATTTAGCTACTTTTCTCTGGATTCAGAAGCTCTGAGCATTGAAAAGTTTATAATGCCTCCCATCCCTTTAACCAGTAACTTTAATTCAAAATAAATCAAGATTGAACTATAAGAGTAAAGAATTCTGACACAGTCCTGATTTTTCCCATGCGAACCACTCCATTGCTTTACAAAAAATCAAATACCAAATTATTTTTTAAAAATTTTCCTTGCTTTGCTTGTGTCCTAAGTGCTTGCTTTCAGTAGGCCTCTTGCAAACGGGAGCACCAACCATACCCGGAGGTCGATTCCAGTACTAATTGAATTGTATTCAACATAGTTATTTATCTGCCTCGCCTAGTGAGCTGTGAGCTTCCTGAAGGCTGGGAGCCGCTTTGTTTCTCTTGGTATCCCCGGCACCCAGCTCAGGACCTGGCATAGAATTGGTGCGTGATAGATGGTTGTTAAATCAGCAGATGATTTAAAAAATTTTTTTCCTGGACATTTTTCTAGGGACTGATAAGGCTAAATCAAGAGTTTTAGGAGTCGAGAAAACCAGCTGGTTGGCAGAGGTAACAAGATGACAAAGACACCTGGTCCCCATTTACTTTCCCCTCTGGAACTCAATGTCAGATTTAAGTCAGACAGCTTCTTAGGACCAATGCAACAGCAAGCCCTTAGCATACATCTTCCCTCCCTGCCTTCCCCAAAGGAAAGGCACCAATGTGTGGATTTGAATTTCCATTTGCAATTGAGCTGTAGGTTTTTGGTTTTAAAAGAATAAGCTGACCACAGCAGACAGGGTTGACCATATCCTGGGCTGGTGAGTGTGTGGCTTTGCTGAAGGTGAGGCTAGAATCAGGGGCAAGGGGACTGGAGAACCTGATTGCAGCGTCCTGGACACTGCAAGGTTTGAGTTTGTCCAGAAGAGTCCAGCAGGTGGCTTTGGCAGCATCACCTTGACTCATGTGTCTGACCCGCCTCTGTTTTCATCATCCTGGTCATGCCAGCAGGATTAAGGGAACCTGATTGCTCAGCAATCAGCCAGATGTTCCTCGTTGGAGAACAAGCTAATCTGACCTCTTCAAAAGGGACAAGTCATTCCTGTGCAGTGGGAAGGACTCGAAATCAGAGATGCAACAGGCCCAGCACAAACTTCCCTCATCCAGTGTGCCCATTAAGTGGAGGCTGGGGCTGAACAGGAGCACTGAGGACAAACGATTCAGTCAGGAAGTCTGTGTGCCCTCACTGTGTCCTCCCTACCCACTGTGCTCAGAAAGCTGTCTGGGCACCTAGGGGAGTACTACTAATCGCTGGTGTCCACTGAGTCCTCACCATGTGCTGGCGCCGTCCCAGGCACTTGCCGGTATTAACTCAATCCAACAGCCACCTGCTGAGGCCAGCAGTGTTATGATCCCCATTTTATACGTGAAGAAATAGGTTCAGAGAGGACACATCACTTATCCACACTAGTCAGTGACCAAGCTGGGGATTGAACGCAGATCTACCTGACTCCAAATGCCTTATTCGTAACAACACTGCTATCCAGCTTCTAAGGGGACCCAGCTGGGGCTCCGCCCCGGGAATCCTTCTGCCCGGGCTGCCTGCCTCCACCCTGCTCTTCTCACCAGGCTGCCCCCATCATTTATGCTGTGCTGCTTTTGGCACTTGAGGCCTGGATCGCAAACTTCCAACCCCTCAGGCAGCCACTGTCCATCCATCTCCACCACAAGCTCCTGGAGGGTGACTCCAAAGTCGTGCTTGGTTTGTTTCAAGTCCCAAACACCCATCTCGACTGAACTCTGCTGTGGGCGGTCACAACTGCCCAGGTTCCCCCTGTTGTAAAACTCATCAGGGCATGTTGGAATGTCTTGTGTCATGAAATGATGTCCATCTTTATTCCCTCAAGGTCTGTGACCTCAGGCAAGCAGTGTAGCCCACATCGCAGCACATAGTGGACACTGAATAAACACCTGTTGAGAGGATCAGAGGCAAGTTCTCTGGAACCCAAGGCTCTCTTTCCCTCAGACTTCCCTCTAAGACATTCCCAAGGCAAGGAGCTTGGAGGAGTGGGAATTGGTGAAGGAGTATCCCCAAGGCGGGGGGCAGCCTGGGCCCTTCTGCTTACTCACAGTCATAGCGCTCCGTGACTGAGTGCTGGCTAAGTACTTTATAGACATTACTGTTCAATTCTCACAATAATCCAGTCACTGTTATATTATATTGGAAGAGACTGAGGCTCAGAGATTAAGCAGTTAGAGCAAGGCTATAGAGCAGGTAGATAGAGGAGGCAGGATTGACCCCAGGGCTGCCTGACTCCAGGGCCCATCCTTTTAGTTCTTGGAAAGCATTTGTCACAGGGCAGGCCCACTGTTAGCATCCAATGTGTGTTAGATGCTGCCACTATTACTACTGCTGTCTGCTTGCTTTCTGCACCAGCCTGTTAAAATTATAAGAGAAACCGTTCTAACACTATGCTCCACTATACGCATCAGCAAGTGTTTCCTCTTTGTTCCTCCCACTGAAAGCACATCCCTTAGGACCTGGCCAATTGGCTCAATCCATCAGCCAATGTCAGCACCCTCTTCCTGGAAGGGTGAAGAGGGAGGTCCCTGTAGCGCCCCCTAGAGGTTGGAGAACGCCACTGACACCGCCCTTTTTGGGATTTCGTCCTCGAGAGGGATATGGCCTCCCAATCCCTCCTCTCTGCCTGCTGCAGAGATTTTCCCAGACAACAAGGGAACGTCTGCGTGAACCTGCAAGTGGGGGATGATTTCAGAGTCTTCTGCCTCACAGAGACTCTGTCTCAGGATTCACTGACTTTAAATAGAACTTGGCTCTCCCTTGGACATGCAGAAAGCAAGGGGTGGGCTAGGCATTGCGGGGAGTTTTCAAATTGAAAATGATGGTGTGGTTCTTAGAGCGCTTTCCTGGCTCTTGTAAGTTAAGAGAAGCAAAGGAAACGCATATTTATTTTCTTTCTGGAGAGCTCAACCCCCTACCTTTTATACCCCTCCTTAAAGATGAGATTCTCCATCTTTTTTTTCTCCTCTGCCACCCAAATACACACTTATCTCTTAGGCCTTTGGGAGAGCGTGAGACCCTTTGGCTTTCTCATGTAGCTTCATGTGACATGAAGAATGGTCATGCCCCCATATAAAATTACGAATAAGAACTTTGGCCAAGCAGGGGCTGAGAGGGGAGGGGAGGGGTCGGAATATGATGGGGTGGGATTGGTGAAGTAAGATAATTTGAGATGGACTGAGACCAGGTAGGAAGGAGGGAGTTGAGTGGGATCACAAGTGGGTTGGGCTGTACTGGAATGGGATAGATAGAATGAATTGGGATGGATTGAGATGGGTTGTAGAATGGAATGGAATAGTGTTGACTAAAACATGATAGTTTGGGGTGGGATTGAGAAGGTGGGGTATAGAGTATTCATGGGATTGACTGAGATGGGATGAGGTGGGTGGGATAGGAATGGGTTAGAGTAGATTGGGATGGGATGGATGGAGTTGGGGTGAGAGTGGAATGGGACAACCGGGATATGGTAGAGTGGAAGTGAGTGTCATGGTGGGATGAGGTGAGATGAGGGTGAGTCAGGATGTACTAGGGTGGCTTGTGTTGGGTGAATTGGGATGGGATACTGGGAGATGTGATGTGGTCATATAGCAGTTGAGTGGGCACCGTAGGAAATGGGAAATGAGGCGGGGCACCAGAAACAGCTTGACCAGCTTCACATTATTATAGCATCTTCATCTTCCTCCCAAGAACTCTTCAGTTTCTTATTTGCCTGAACTGTGAAGTTTCGAGCAGATAGAAAGTCCGCATCAGCTCTTGCTTCCACATTGGCATGGGGCCTAAGATGCCAGAGGCTCTACTCTCCTGGTATAAGGGATCATTCTTCAGAGAGACATTGGGAGTCCTGTGTGGCCATCACCATGAACCCTATCAGAGAAATATGCCAGGCACGTGCCAGGAGCCCTACTGTAGCCCATGTGAGGCCCAACATCAGAGAAGGACACTGTGCCCACCTCAGAGCCAGTGAGGTGGCCATACCCACAAAAGGCGAAGTCCTGAGTGGTATAGGGGTTCACCTCTGTGGCCCCCTCTTTTGGGGAGTCTCCCCGTTGGAAACTGCCTTTCACTTTCTACCTACTTGCTTCTGTATTGTCGGAAAATTTTGAACTGAATTGATCTCTAAGGGGACATCAGTCCTATCCTTGAAAATCATCATTATAAGGAACTCTTATGATGCTAAAAATAATGTATGTATAGTTAAATTCCTGAGAGCACCAAGATAACTCAGAAATTTATTCGAGAATCTCCCGTGTGGTCTAGAGCAGAAAATCAGGGCTTATCTTGCGGCACAAATGGCCTTCCTCCCTGCCAATGTCTAATTTATACTCAATTAAGTGCAATTATAATCCAGAAACCTCAAAAAATTGTGTGTCCATCTTCTATGTTTTCAAAGAGGAAAGAAAATAAGTTCCATTATTAAGTAGCTACATCTATTTATTGATTGAAAGTAAGCGCGTGTGACGGTTGTAACTTTAAAGGGAGAAATCAGAGACTTTGAAGTTTAGACCATTTGAGATACAAGTGTATGATCAGAGAATGCGAAGGCATTTTGTGCGAAATGATTGATGGCCCTTTCGGAGATGAGCCAGTGTGGCAGGGTCGACTCAGGTCCCAGGACGTTTGTCCATGAGTTGCTGCCTGACTCCTGACTCCTGACTCCAGCCTGAGTCCTGCTTACCACCTGCAGACCCTAGTTGCTTCCTCCATCGCCATTTCAGGGGTGGGGGCCAAGGATGGGGAGAGGCTGAGAGATTGGGTGAGGCTTGGTGATGATGTGTGGGCTTCTGGCACATTATTTGGTGATAAGAAGGAGGTGAAAGTTTAATGGTTTATTTTCAATCTATGTTAAATGTTCCTAGCATGAAAACGGCCATGTCAAGGTTGGCATCCTCTCCTCCCAGGACCTGTGTGGCCCCTGTCCTCCTGGCCCTTGTCATCGTGTAATAGAAGGGCTGATCCACGGCAGATCCATGGCTGGCTGGGAGGAAGACATTCTGATATATTTGATAAGTCTTGAAATTTGGCCTGAGAGTCAGGAAACTCATCTTCCAGCTTTGGTCGTGACTACAACCCATATGACCACGAGTGAATGATTTCATCTTCTTTGGGTTGCATTTCCTCCCTTATAAAATGGGGATAGTATTACCCATCTTGTCTATGTAATGCTGGACTTGGAAGCTCTCTAATAAACAAAGCAAAAAGGACCCAGAGATATTAGAATAGGTCACTAGTCTAAGCCCCATGCAGTGGGAGATCCTGTCCAGTGGCCAGGCCAGCTTGGCTTCCAAGGATTCAAAACTTCCTACCTCTGCAGACAGCCTGCCCGGCTGTGCTTCCGGTGCATGGGCTGCGGGTGAAGGAGGGTGGACTCACTGAGCTTCCTAGCCTTGATCCATTCTTACCCTCCCATGGCCCTTGTGGCTGGCTGCTCCCGAGAACTTGGTAGGGAGGACACAAGCAGTTCCCGTCCATGGCCCTTCAGACATCTGCCGCAGCCTCCTCCCTCCCCTCCCACCCACTCCCGGGCAGCCTCGCTGTGAGTCCTGTCTGGGAGAGCTGGCTGCTTGGATTTTACTTTTCCTAACACATCCATCCAGGGGACAAGATGTGCACTGAGGCCTTTTAACTCCAGCAAGATGAAAATTCCCTCTGTTCGAGGACCGTTGGGACTCACGTTTCCTATGACATTTTGTTCCAAGAAACACGGAAAGAGTAAAATGTTACAAAGATAGTTTTTCTGAGTTATGTGGAAGACACAGTTGGGTGTTTTCTGCTTTTTTTTCAGTCTCAGGTGCCTAACATTGAATTAATTCCACCCTCAGACCATGACACTTTATCATCTGTCTATATAAGGCCCCTCTTGTTTTATTTTAAATTTTCTCCTCTCTTTATCCCTAATCCCAAGACTATTGTTACTCTCTCCCATCAGTATCCACTCTGATATATTTGATATCTGTCTTGAAATATGCATGGATCCTTATAAAATATATAGGGTTGTTTTGCATGTATATGTATTTTTAACTTATATAAATGATAGTGAACTATAAATTTCATCCAGTTTCTGACTTTATTTACTCAACACTATATTTTAAAGATCTAGCTCTTCTCCTTGTGTGTGTCTAGTCCGTGGTTTCTAAATTCTGTATTGCGTTATGAGTTGTGTATCCATTGCATTCTATGTGTCCATTCCCCTGGGGTTAGATGCCTGGCTTGTCTGTAACTCCTCCCAGACACACACGAAGTTCTGAAGACCATCCTTGTACACACTTTCTTGGGACCCTGTGTGAGAATAACTCTGGGCTATACAAATGGAGGATAGGGATCCCTGAGTTAATATGTTAATTTTTCTGTGTTCTGCCATAATGTTTTCCAGAATGGCTGTGCCAGGCACATTTCCACCAAGAGTGCACAAGAGTTTCTTGTCATCACCAATGTTATGTCATCACCAATACCTAATACTACTCACCTTTCTAATTTTTGCCATTCTGATGAGTTTAAAGTGCTATCTCGTTGCTTTAATTTGCATTTCTCTGATTGCTGGTAAGTTCGAATATCTCTATATGCTTGTTAGCTGTTTGAACTTCTCTTTTTGTGAATTCCTATTCACATTCTTTGCCTATTTTTAAATCAGACTTCCTGTCTTAATTTAGAAAAATTCTTGGTTGATTTGCAGAAGTTCCTTTTATATTCCCTTTGTCAATTTTAGAGGTTACAAAAAACTTCTAATCTCTCGTCTGTCTATTTTCTTCTGTCGTCTTTCTTTGGACAGAAATGCTTCATTTTGATGTAGTCGGATCCATCTGTGTTTTGTGGAAGGCAGAATTTGAGACATGGGGGTACTAACAAGCTAGGGGGCAGGAGAGGTCCCCAGGCTCCTGAGAGTCCACCCTCTTGCAGGGCTGGCTCACTGTATGGGAGGCTTTGAGGAACTCAGAGCCTTCCTCTCCATATTGGGATCCCAAATCCTACAGGAGGTCTCTCCTCTGGCTCAAGGCTCTGTGTTTTCTGAAGATGCCAGTTAAAGTACAAATCAGTTACTTGATGGGTGCCACACTTAGAGAACGTGAGGGATTGCTCAGTCCTTTAGCAAGGCATTTATTGAGCATCTTTGCTGTGCCTGAGCTCTCAGATGCACTGAGGACATAGACAAGTTTTATAGATAAGGGTACATAAGAAAGACAGCTATACACATGTTCACAGCAGCATTATTCACAGTATCCAAAAGGTGGAAGTAACCCAAGTGTCCGTCGATGCATGAATGGGTAAACCAGATGTGCTATGTATGTACAGTGGAATATTATTCAACCTTAAAACAGGAGATTCTACATGCCACAACATGGATACACCTTGAAGACATTTTGTTATTAGCACTGTTGAGTGCATCCTGACTCCTAGCGACCCTGTGTACAGCAGAACAGAACCCTGCCTGGTCTTTTTTTGCTCCATTCTCTCCCCTTCATGTGCTCTGTCAGACAATGATCCACTGCTATTCATAGAGTTTCATGGCCAGTTTTTCAGAAGTGGGTGGCCGGGTCCTTCCTAGTCTGTCTTGTCTGGAAGCTCCGCTGAAACCTGTCCTGTGGGTGACCCTGCCGGTATTTGAAATACCGGTGGCATAGCTTTCAGCATCACAGCAACACGCAGCCGCCACAGTGTGACAACCGACAGACAGTGATGTGGTCCCCTGATCGGGAAACAAACTCGGGCCACGGCGATGGGAGCTCTGAATCTTAACCACTAGACTGCCAGGGCTGGCTTTGAAGACACTATGCTCGGTGAAATACGCCAGTCACAAAAGGATGAGTGCTGTGTGATTCCACTTAGACAAGGTACCTAGAGCACTCTAGTCCAGAGACAGAGAGTAGAATAGTGATTGCCAGGGACTGGGGGAGGGGGAACGGGGCGTTAGTGTTTAATGAGTACAGAGTTTCAGTTCTGCAAGATGAAAAGAGTTCTGGAGCTCGATGGTGGTGATGGCTGCACAACAGTGTGAATGTACTTAATGCCACTGAACATATGTGTAAAAATGGTTAACGTGGTGACTTTTATGGTGTATGTATTTTGCCACAATTACAAAAATAAGAGGAACAACTATGTAGACTCAAGGGGTCAGAGAAGGCTCCTAGAGCAAGGGGTGTTTAAGCTGACACTTGCAGGACAGCTGGCAGAGAGGGAGCAGGGGGGCCTTCCAGAAGTGGAAACCCATCTGCATGGCTCAAGGCACGTTCAAGGTCTGGAGGGAGTTCAGTGTGATGTGAAGGTCTGCTAACCGGGCAAGGGCAGCGAGGTGTCTGGAGGGTTCTAAGCAGACTGTGGCCCCGCTGGCTTGGCAGGCAGGCGCGGGTCTCTGAAGTCAGGAGGCGATGATGAGGGCAGGGCACGGCCAGGCACTGTGGGGGTGGAGGGGCAGTCGGCATGGGTGCATGGAGCCCCATGGGGAGAGGTCGGCAAGGAGGGGAAGAGGGAATCCTTTTCCCTCTGCATTTCCTCCACCCTGGTCCCCGCCTCCCTAGAGAGGGCCATCTGATAGAACTGCCAGAGTCCATGGAGCCCGCTGCATAAACCGCGGATCGAAAATCACAGTTCTGTTAATCCTGCCTCAGTGAGAATGTCCCCAAACTTCCATCAAGGAAGAAAATAAAAATAGGAAATCTGCGTCCTTGGGGGCGCCTCAGCAGGCCATTTCAGGCTTAACGCAGCGAGCTGCATTTGGGGGATGTCAAGTCTGCATCCCCCTCCCTCAGCATCTTCATTATCTGTCCTGGAAGCCGTTCTTTAGGGAACTCTGGCATGGCTGAGAATGGCCCGGTCCTCTGCTTAAACCTCAGGGCACCCCCAGGAAGTCCATCATTTTGCAGTTGAGGAAACTGAGATTTGAGGAGATGAAGTCACTGGCCCACATAGCTAAGGAGGGGGAGAGCCTGGATTCAAACCCAGGATGATTCTAGGGCCCACAGGCTTAACCATCACTGTCCCCAGGGTTCCCAGTTAGAGATGTAGATATGCAGGCCCACCCCTGATCTTCTGAATCAGAGGATCTAGGAGGGGGTGTGGCGCCTGCATCTCTAATCGGTTCCTGGTGATGATGATGATGATGATGCTGATGATGCACATTGAGTCCGTGCAGGTACCTCTTAGTCTGCGTGTGAGTCTGGGTGGAGAGCTCCCCGCCTCTGAAGGTGGAACTCCCAGGAGATAGGCCTTCAACCATCCACTCCAGTCCTCACCTTGCAATGACCCGGTCTTGACCTCGCCCAAGAACAAACGGAGGAAGGGCTTCCCACTCCACTCTACCTCCTTTGCCCTCACCCACACCCCGGTGGAGCCAGGACCTGTCCCCAGAGGTCCTGCAGCCCCCCAGAGGTGACCTGGTTTGAGCCATTGAGGTTAGGTGGCTCCCCAGAGGAGCTGGGGGAGAGCGCTGGCCCGCAGGCCGCATTAACATTCCTAAACTGCTGGGCACACTTCACAAGGCCCCGTGGGTGAGGGCTGGCCTGGCTGCTCAGAGCTCCTGAATCACCAAGTCCTTCCACCAGCCCCTGATTTGTTAGGTGAGAAATCAGGGCCCTCAGGGAGTTTTATCCTCAACTTCCTCCGGCTACTAATTCCCGTTATTCTAGATTTAATACTTGCTGAAGAACAGACACAAAACACTGAAATGACATTTTCCTCCGGCCTGGTGGTGGGAGGCAGCTGGCATTTTAGGACAGAGGCCCGGCAGGCGGGCAGGGTCAAGGCAGGCAGAGGGAAGCTCCCGTGGGTGGGGCCAGGGAGTTCGGGTTCCAGCCCTGGCTTTGTTCCTGGGCCAGAGCAGGACCCGGCCCCCAGGGGAGAGGTCCTAGCCCAGGGGAGGGACTTTTAGAGTCTGCAGTGCCTGTGAGGAGCCAAAGACTCAGCAGGGAAACCAAGGCAAAGGGCCAGTTATGCAAATAGGGATGCTAAGGCAGGAAGTACAGAGACAGTGGGAGGCCCAGTGGTGGCATTCATTCATTCATTCGTTCAGCCAGACATTTCTTGGGTTTCAGAAGGTGAGCGAGGGACTATTAAAAGAGAGCCCTGGGAGAAAAAGATTTCACCATCAGAGGAGTTTGGCAAACACTAGGCCCTTCGTTTCCAGTGTGCTCCAAGGCCTTGCCAGGAAGCTTAGGAAAGCAGCCTCTTAGGCTCAGGCACCCACCTATGACTCAGAATCTGCATTTTAACAAGATCCCAGGTGCTTCCTGTGCCTGGGAGAGTCTGAGAAGCAGGAGGGGACGCACTTTCTGAGCACAGACTTTGGAGTAAGGCGAACCCAGGGCAGATCCTGGCTCTAGTTCCTTCTGGGCCTCAGTTGCTGCATTGGTAAAATGAGGCAAAATGCTTGACCTCACAGTCATGCTGTGAGGTCCCCACTTGCAGAGTACCTGGCTCTGAGCACGCAGCCCTCTGGCCCCTCGGTCCCTATAAGTCCGTGTCCCACTGACAGGAGGTTTGGGTTCGTTTGTTCACTCCTGTGTCTCTGGCACCTGGGACAGAGCCTGGTGCATGGGAGATGCTCCATCAATATTTGTTGAATGAAAGAATGCTCATCAGTTGGTTGTCAGGTGAAACCAAACAGCTTAGAAGCCGATTTCTGGAGCAGCGGAGACACAATTAGATTTTCTCTTCTCTTTTCCGTTGCTGCACCAGATTATGGCAGATTTCCCAAGGTGAAGGATTTCTGAGAGGCTGGGGCAAGGAGGTAGGGCAAATTTTTGATACAGAGCGATGAGATCGCTGCTCTCTGTCAGCCTGTGTTTCAGGAAAATTCTGTGGTTGCTGAGATCTTTGAGTTGAAAGCTGTTGTTAAAATTAAATATTTTGAGAAGTGTTAGCCATTAACACCTTAGTAAAAATGAGTGGATCAATCTGGAGCAGTTAGGGTCAGGTAGGGTGGTAAAGGGTAGATTTGTTTGTATCGATGTCCCCAGGGCTCAGATTTTGAACCCAGAAGTTAATCTGACCCCACCTCCTCCCCTTTTTCCTCTTGACCCAGCCCTTGTCAATCAGCCTCTCCCAATCAGCTCAGTCCCTGGTGTCCCCACCCCTGGCTCTGGACCCATCTGAACTGCAGGCTCCATCTTGGGACCATTCTCATCTCTGGGGCAGCCTCATCCACTTACTCTCCTGAACAACCGTATCTTCTACATCACAGAAAAATTGGAAACAACTAAAAGAAACAAGTGTACGAACGTTGCCATTGAATTTGGGTAGGGAAGCACTGAGGACGCTGTGCCTGCGCTACCCAGGAGTGTCACTGTCCTCATCACCATTCCTGCTCCCCGTTTCTCTAATCCCTCCTCCCCTTGGTTCCCTTCCCATTAGTCCGTAAACACACTTTGTTTTCATCTTAAAAACACACTAAACAACACCCCTTCCTTGACTCTGCACCCCCTTCTGGCTGTCACCCGGCTCTCTCCTTCCCTTCCCAGCCATGCTTCCTGAGATGGTGTCTGCCAAGTCATTTCTCAGCGCCTGTCATCTGGCTTCCACCCTCCTCACTCCAGGGGAAGTGCTCCAGCCCAAGGCACCACATGACTTCCTACTTCGCAAATCCAAGCGTCTCTCTTGGCTTCTGGACTTTTCTCAGTCTGGCCACAGCCTGCCTCTTGACCTTCCGTCTGTCCTTCCCCCTCTTCAGCATCTGACACTGCCCTCCCGCTTACAGGTTGCTTTCCTGTTGGCTCTTCCAGGCCTTTGGCCTTAGCCGTCCTCTCTTTGGCTTTAGCCACTATCCAAACGGCGATAATCCCCATGTCCCACATTTAGGTCTCCTGGGCCCTGAACTCCAGACCCACATACCACCCTGATGGTCTGTGGGCCCCACACTCTCAATTCCCCCCTGACTGGCTCCCTTTCGCTAATGGTGGATTCTTGAGCCTTCCCACATCCTCACCAGTGCTGCTTGGCTCGAGCCTCACCCTCTGGGACCCAGCACGCTGGCACTGGCAGTGGCAGCAGTGTGGTCTCCCATGGCCACTCTTGCCTTCCTCCCATCAGTGGTGCGTGCTTGGGTCAGAGAGATACAGGGAGTGGGTCCACTCTCTGGGATGGGCGGGGAGGGGCAAGACAAAGATCAGTGAGAAGCTGGTACCCCTTGAGGAAGTGAGAGAAACTCTGAAGCTCTTGGGACAAGAGTGAACTTGGAAGACGTTCAAGCTGATATGCCACTAACACCTACCCTAGCAACCCCTTCCTTCTCGGCTTCTGGCTGATGGGGTATAAGAACAAAGATCGCTAATTGGCTGGGGCAGAAAGTACTGATTCATTTCTTGATAGCTGGGCATGTGCCTGATACCCCTCAAAACAGGCTTTCTGGTGCATCATGGAGCACGCGGCTCAGCCCTGGCCAAATGGTACCTTCCACCTGCCACCAGGAGTCTGAATCTTGGGCACTGAGCACTCAGCAGCCTCTGCAGAATCAGGGCTGGGACGGGGTCTGCATGGACAGTCAGTGTCCACTTTCCCAGCCAGCTCTCACGACAGGCTTGCTCTACCACCACTCCCCTCGTTGTTAGGTAGGACAGGGGCAACTGGTGAACAGGCTTTGCCTTTCAATTCAGTGGCCCTCCCCACGGGTAAAACGTGGCCCAGTGAGGGGTGAGATGGGAGGTGGCAAGAAGCCATGCCCAGCACAGGGGGAAGGGAGGCCCCCTCCTCTGTGCTGAGACTGCTCTGGGGGAGAGGGTCAAGGCTCCTAAATGTCTCTCCCTCCCTCAATACAGCCCACATTTGTTATGATGGGGGCGCTCTCCCAGTCCCTGAGTTGCTCCCAAGAAACTTAGGGTTTTTTTCCCTTAAGATTGGCACCTGGGCTAACAACTGTTGCCAATCTTTTTTTTTTTTTTTTCTGCTTTATCTCCCCAAACCCCCCTGTACATAGTTGTATATCTTAGTTGCAGGTTCTTCTAGTTGTGGGATGTGGGATGCTGCCTCAACGTGGCCTGACGAGTGGTGCCATGTCCGCGCCCAGGATCCGAACCCTGGGCCGCCGCAGCAGAGTGCGCGAACTTTACCACTCGGCCACGGAGCTGGCCCCTTAGGTTTTGAAGCATTGTTTCCAGGGGCGTGGATTCTTTTCCCTATTTTTGTCCCTAAAAGACATATGTAACTGCCAGTTGTTTTCGGGTCCATCACCCGCCCTGCGACAGTGGCGGAGACTCTCTCGAGGGGCAGGAGCAACTTCACCAGCGCTCCCAGCTCCCTTCAGATGTGCCCTGCAGACTGTGGAGGCAAAGCCACATCCAGCACGAGGAAGCAGACAGGCAGCCCTGCCTTTCCACCTTCCCGCTCTGCCCTTCCAGAGCCCCAGCCCCCGTCCCACCGTCCTGTGACCTTGGCCTTTATCCCCCTATATCATCTGAGTTGAGGCCCTGAGATGTTCCTGACTTGGGTGGTTCTGATCTCTGGCCCTGGGAACAAGCATCTTCTTGGGAACACATTCTTACCTCCTTTATCCAAGGCTGAGACTACTTGCATTCATTTCCCCAAATGCCCCACATGGCAATTTCCCCTTTCAAAGCAGCAGGCAGCCCTGCCAAGGGGCTGAAATTTCTCATACAGTTAGGCAGGGGGTCTGGGGAACCCAGCATTCCTTCATTGTCAAGCCTCTGGGGTCCCTGGAGGGCCGTGGCTGAGTCCCACCAATCAGAATGGACAAAGGGCAGCGTGACCTCACTGAGTGGGAACAGTTCCAGCCCGGAGCAGCCACTTGGCATTTCTTTGGCCTGTGCATTTTGATCGCAGATAAATGCAGTTTCTGTTGGGCCCTTTGAAATCTTGAAAATAGCTCACAACCTCTCATTCCTGCCTTTGAAGCCCCGTAGGTGTGTGGGAACCCCAGGCGGGGAACACCGAGCTTGTCCAGTTCCTCTACAACCTCCCTGCCACGCCTTTCTTCCTCTCTCAAGTTTGGAAGCAACTGAGTGAAAAACACAAGAGGAATCTACTGGAGAGATGGAAATGTCAGCTTCATTACTGATAGAGATGATTGGAGCATGTGGCTTTGGATATGCGGCCAAATTGGCTTGTTAATATATCACTTTTGAATACCCACTCACGGGCATAAGGGGACAATCTTGGGCCTCCCTCACAGGGGCCAAGCCTGCTGGGCAAGGTTAGGGAGGTGCCAGGCAGGTGGGGCTGGGCTGAGCGAGCCACGTTCTTTCCCCAAACTCACTATTTAGACAAGTCACCCCCCCTTCCCCGGCCCCCAATAGCATGGAGAGAGAGTGAAGGTCAGAGAGACTGGAAAAATATGTGTGTCTGCAGTGCTTTGTCCTCTAGGGGCATGGAGTGGGAACACCCTTCCCTCTAAGGAGACAGGAGGGGGACAAGCATGTGCTCTCCTCCATGGCCACCAGGATCTGGGCCTGAACAGGTCAGCATCACCAGCAGCTGAGGGGTCTGGGGGAGGCAAGACAAGCCCCCCCACCCCCCAGGGAGGAAGACTTGGAGCCCCGCCCACCTTGGGCTCGGCTTAGATGCCAGGCAGCCTTGGAGGTTTCTCAGAGCCCTTACCCCGACTGAGAGGAGATGTTGACTAAGACGTTGATCATCTGGCCCGCTTATCTCTGTGACATATTTAAATAAGAAAATAAATCGTTCGTTTTTCTTCTCCCTTCATTGTCCCCTTGAACAGTAAATGGAGAATCTGCTTCATCCAGGTGAATCGTTAGGAAATGGGACCGCTGCTTAAAATGCATCCGCTCTGGAGTCAGACCTGCTTCTCCTTGGTTAACTTCTTGATGGAAACTGATGTCCGATTAGGGCCGGGCACCATACATTTGCTTTGCAGATGAAGGACCAAACTGAGTGGAAGAGGAGCAGGCGGGAGACGACAGAGAAGGTTTCTAGCATAAGGCGGTAGCAACGCCGAGAGACTTTTTCCTTCTTTCCTCCCCCCTCCCTCCTTCCCTCCATTCCTTCTTTTTTCCTTCCTTCCGTGCATCCCACCGTCTGTGCACCCATTCAGCCGAGTTGTGCTGAACTCCCACTTTGTGCTGGGCACTGTGTGGGGTTCTGGGATGTAGAGCTGAAGACATGCGTGGCATTTGTCCCCCCTGTACACCCCCCAATGCCCTAGGCTTTCATTCTTTCTAATGTGTCACCCCCGGGCTGGATAGATAATTAGATAATTTAAATGCAGTGTGATGAGTGTCACACTAGAATTTAGTGTGGGACTGGGATGGGGGTTATGGGAGCACAGAGGAAGGGCAGGAATCCAGCCAGGGGCTATCAGGGATGACTTCCGGATCTATTTTGAAGGTAGAGCCAACAGGTCCAGGGGGATTCAGTCTGGGGAATACAGAGAAAAGTAAACAGCGGCTTCATTAGCTGGTAACTATTGCAGATAACGGCCAGGGAGGCGGCTTCTCTGGGGCGACCATGCTGCCTTGCCTGTGTGGGACGCCTGCTCGATTCTGCTTCTGACTACCTTGGTCACATCGCTGAACCCAGGCGCTGTGCTGCAAGACCCCCATGAGATAGGTGGCCCAGTTATTCCCATTTTGTAGAAATAGAAGGTGAGGTTTGAAGGAATGAAATGACTTAGCCAAAGATCACACAGCAGGCAAGGGATGGAGCTGAGACACCAACCATGTGGAATCTTGCAATAGTGTTTCCACAGCTGTGTCCACCACAACACACAACCCAGGATCCCTCAACGGAGTCCAGCACTGGCACTCCTCACACACCATTGCTATAACAATAGCAGTTATAACATCATCTTCATGTTTGGAGTCCCCACGATGAGCCACTGTGCCGAGCACTTTACAGACCCCATCTCATATGAGTCTTACAACAGATTTGCAAGCTGGATGGCATTATTATCCCCGTTTTGCAGATGGGCAAACTGAGGCTTGGCGATCTAACTAATGGCTCAACGTCACACATGATTGGTAAATGTTAGACCTGAATTAGAACCCAGGGCTGCACAACCCCAAGGCTCATGCTGCTGAGCAGAACATTATTTACGCCCTCCTTTACAGTTACATCAAGGAAACGGAGAGAAGGTGCCGTTCTCATCCTGCGTCACTCCCTGCACATGTCCCTGTCGCTGGCCAGGCCTCATCTGTGTAAAGGGGGCAGCCATTCCTGCCTGCGTGGCTTGGACAGAGACGGTGTCAGGCTCACCAGGGCCCGGCAAAGGCCCGGTTTCATTGGTTTGTAAGGCACTCCATAGCTGAACTGCAGGGCTATTGTCTCCCGAAGGCCGGGTGTCTGCCTGAGAGGAGAGTGAGGCGGCACAGAGGAGCCACGTGTGGGCCTTGGCTCCAGGGACAAGTCGTCTGATCTGATTGTTCAGATCCATCGTCTCTTGGATATGCCCATCATTTGCTCACGACCGTCAGATGAGGAAGGATAAGAAGCTCTTTGGAGACTGAGGGGGCAGCTGGGGCAGGATGACCCCTGTCTCTTCTCCAAAGGCCCCAGCAGCAAAAGGAAGGGGCACAGGAGCTGCTCAGGGGTATCTCATGACTCACACATCACACTCCAAAACAAATATGTGCCCAGCTCTGTGCAGTGTTGCTGGGGTGCACGGAGGCCGTCCCTGCCTGAGCTCACATTCCCATTGGGGAGGCACACGTGGAAACACACAGTGCGTTGCTGTCCCCAGAAACCTGGTAGTCATCCTTGATGTTTCCCTTTCTCCTTTCCTCCCCCCACCTCAAGCCATGAGCAAACCCTGTTGGCTCCACCTTCAAAATGCATCTGGGATCCAGCCCCTCCCACTGCCTCCATCACAGCCCAGGAGTCCGAGCCAGCGTCTCCTTTGTCTGGACTCCTGCAGAAGCTCCTCTGTGGTTTCCCTCTTATTTTTGCCTCTTGTCACTTTTCCTCCAACCCAGCAGCTGGAGAGCTTTGAATAGTCGTAGTCAGAACATTCGTTTCCCCGCTCAGAGTCTTGCAGTGGCTCCATTGCGTCCTTTCCGTGTTCTCACCCCTGGTTCCCTCCCTGCCCTCATCTCCCCTGAGACTGGCCTGGCTTACTCTGCTCGGGCCAGTGGCTGCCCTGCTCTTCCTTGGACTTACTGGCTGTGGACTGGTGGTCTGGGGCTCGGCATCCCTGGGTGGCATCAGGACTCACTCCATTGCTTTTATCAGCTCTTGGTCAGCTGTTGCCTCCTTGGGGAGGCCTCTCCAACTTCCTTATCCACAGTAATGCCCTCCTTCACTTTGTGTTACGTTTCTTCATGGTCCTTTTAACCACCTGACATATTGTATATGCATTTTTCCCCCATTTACTGTCTGTGTCCTCAAGTAAGCTCCACGAGGTGGAGGAGCTGGGTGCTCTGTTCTCTGAGGTATGCTCGACTCCTAGGACAGTCTTGCACGTCATAGGGGCCCAGTGACTATCTGTTGGGTGTGGAATGAATGAATGGAGAGATGCAACCAAGACTTACGGAAGCCCAGAGGATGGAGCAAACAACTCCAGTGTGTGGTGGGGTGGGGTGGGGGTCATCGTTGGGTGAGTTGACAAGTGAGCCAGGACATATAGGAAGAGCAGGCAATTTTCTGGGGAAGAAAGGAGGGGACATGATTCCAGGAAGAGCCCCCAGACCTCAAGGGCCCACTGTTGACAGGAGCAGAGGAGGAGTTCCACATGGTGGGGGTGCACCTTGTGTTGTGGGCGGTGCCACAGAATTGAGCTTCACGGGTTTGGGGGAGTGTGTGGCGGGGTGTGGGGCAGTGGAGGAGGGAGAGCGTGGCTACTCCCTGTGAAGAGATTACCACCCTGGCCTCTGGAGCCAGCCCAGCTGGGTGTACATCCCAGCCCTGCAGGGAAACCTCATAAGTCACCGTTTGAGGTGACTATTAACTCATCGCTCAGGACCTGGGAGAACAGGGTTGGGGCGTTGTCAGAAGCACCAGTTGGAGCTTCAGAGAAACCTAGGCTTAAATCTTGGCGCTGCCCAGTACTAGCCTGCATAAGAGACTTAATAATCTCCTTCGGCCTCAGTACCCTTCTCTAAAATGAGAACAGCAATCCCTAACTCACAAAGTCTTTGTGACGATGCAGTGAGATGATGTACATGAAGCACTCACCTAGGCCTGGCCTGGAACTCGGTCATGGTTGCCAAGGCAACGAGGTCTGCTGAATCCAGAGGGATCAGGAGCATTGGGAGAAACTTGCTCATTAAGCTCTTCCGGGGCCGCAGGTGTTCTCCAGACATTTACTTGGTGCTCATCTGCGAGGGGCCATGCTGTTGCTCAGAGACCCTGCACTCTAGGCTGCTCCTTCCTTCAGGTCCTCAGAGGCCCATGCTCCCTCCTGCCTCTGGGCCTTTGCACATCCTGATTCCTTAGTCTGGGCTGTTCTTGCCCCCTTTCACCTCATCAACCAAGGCTCATCTGTCACATCTCGGCTCAAGGGTCACTTCCTCTTCTGGGACCCCCAGTCTAGATCATTCTCGTAGAATTGTGTTCCTCACCCTTGGAGAGCTTATCTCAGACGATAACTAAACATGAATCAGAGTCGCTCATCTATTATTTCTCTTACTCATAGACTGTAAGCTTCTAGAGGGCAGGGACTGTGTCTGGCTTGTCCTATCATCCTATCTCTGGACCACTGACAATCCTTGGCAAATAGTATGTTCTCAGTTAATATGAAGAATGACTCAGGGAAGATGGAAGTGACATGCATAATTACAGTGACCTTGTTCCTTCCCAGACAAGACTAGGAAGACTGAGGGAGCTGCCTTACCCATGAGCCTCACAGTCTTAGGAGGGGGGCCAGCTCTTTCTAAATATATAACAACAACAATAATAAATAGCACATACTCAGTGCTTCGTCGCTGTGCTAAGTGCTCTGTAGACATTACTTCATTTCGTTGAAACATCATTATTATTACGTGAGAAAAGCAAGATGCCGAGAAGTGTGTATAATATGATCCCATTTTAAAAAGACAAACAATGTCAAACCCTGACTATATATGTAAGTGTGCATATGGGAGTATGTAAGTTGATGTTTGGATATGGTTTATGAGCAAGAATAAAATTATGGGAAGATGCAAATGAGGTTGTTAATATTGGTTCCCTAAGGGTGTGTCTTGGCTAGTGGGTAGCGTGGACAGGTTAGAGTGGGCAGTGAGAGACAGAAAGCCAAATGAAAGGAGGAAAAGTAAAAGTGCCCTAAAACCCCACTATGCATAATAAGATCATACTCATGTATTCATGCAAGATTATGTGTGAACGTGTATGTAAAAAGAAATATAGAAATTCCTCCAGCAAAGAGGTGCAAGCTGCTGGCAAGGGTGCAATATGATGGGCACTTTCATAAACTGCCTGTGGGAGTGTAAATTGTTACAAACTTCCTGTAAGGCAACTTGGCGATACATTTTCAACAGCCTTAAAAATATTCATGTATTTGGACTCAGGATTCCACTTCAAAGAATTTACCCTGAAGAAATAACTAGAGTTGCGGTCAACCATTTGTGTGTGAGATGCAGAGCATTATTTATAATAAAGGGAAAAAATGGAAATCAACTAAATAGCTAATAAGTAGAGAAAGGTCAAGCAAACTGTTACATCAAAAACTAAATTGCAGAATCATGGCAACCCTGTAGACATGAGTACTCCTGTTATCTCCGTCTTAAAGATGGGGGCTTATGAAGGTAAAGTAAGTTGGCCTTAGTTACATGGCAAGTGCGTGGTGCAACAGGATTTGAACCCATATGTATTTGCAAAAACATGAGAATTCTTGCTTTATGGATAGGCTCGTGAACCGGGTGAACATCAGTTGTTTGACTTCTTCTCCTGGAGGAAATTGTCCGAAATCCTTGAAACCTTGATCTGGGACCTGCTGAACTGTAAGATGTGGAGGGATCCCCAGGAGAATCATCAAAGTGACCTCCTTTTCTTTTTAATGAAGTAATATATAGCCTTTAGCCAGCCCCAGACAGAGTGAGCTCTCAGTAGACACTCTAACTTGTAATTAACACCATCATTTTATCTTGGTTAGAGAAACAGGAAAATGGGTCTTTTTCTTCCTTATTGTTCTGATTTCTTCTCTCTAGGTTAGCTTGGAAATCGCCATCCTCGTGGCAGCTGGTGGGAATGAAAAATGCCAAATCTTTTGAGTGAGATCTGGGTTTGAATTCTGGTATTGCCTCTCAGCAGCTCTGTGATTTCAGACAAAGTACTTAACCTCTCAGAGCTTCAGTTTCTCCTCTGAGACTCTTTGCAGAACTCAGAGAATTTCAGTGAAGATGAAATTAGATGTCAAATAGACAGCGCCTAACAGTTCCTACTTTGAAGAAGGTATTTGTTAAATGTTAGGGTACTTGCCTTCCCAAGTGGAAGCCACATTCTTCACTTGAAGCCTTGCTGAGTGGCACTGGATTATGAGCGTTTTTAGGCCAGGTTGGACCAGGCCAGACCGGGATGCAAACTGGGCCAGGGGCACGAACATCATAGCTAGGGCTTTACCCCAGGCTAGAGTTCAAAGTAGGCGAGGGGGAGGGAGAGGAACGTGGTGACTGGGACCCAGAATGGGTGCTAGAGGATAAAGGCAGCTTATGAGTCTGATGTTTTTGTTCTTGTTGGTACCTAGAAGTCACAGCTGATCAGAGAGCAGTTGGGGAGTCTGGGCATGAAAGAAAGATGAGGGATGTGAAGTTTGGATAAAGACTGCTGTTGAGCGGGCTCAGGTATGTACTGGGTGAAAAGAACTTAGGAGGCCTGGGAAAGTAGCAGGGTTTCAATCACTTTTTTTTTTCTTATAAATTCACTTGACCTTGGTTGACCCATCTCTTCATCTCCAGAGGCGTAACTGGATCCAGGCTATGGGATGAGATGAAGAGATGCAGTTGATTAATGGATGAGTGGAGGGATGAATGGATGGATAAATAGGGTGGATAGATGGTTGGTGATGAAAAGGTGGAAGGATAGATGGGATGGATAGCTAGATGGGATCGATGGGCATTTGGGATGGCTGAATAGATAGATGGGCTATTATATGGGGGGGGTGAATGCATGAATGGCTAGGATGGGGTTGACTGATAAGCTGGTAAAATGGAAGGATAGATGGGATAGATAAAATCGGTGAATGGATTGGATGAATAAATGGAAAGATGAAAGACTAGGTGGAAGGATTGACTTGCTAGATTATACAAATGAAATGGGATGGTTTAATGAAAGGACTGAGGGAAAGGACAACGGGTAGATTTGTGGATGGGTATATTTAAGAGTGTTTGGCTAGATGAATGGCTAAGAGAAAGGACCCAAGGATGGGTAGATGGAAGGATGATTGCATAATGGATAGATCAGGGTTTTCATAATTTATTGTTCAAGCAAACCCATCTGGGGCTCGCTGGTCAAAAGTGGAGATAAAGGCTGGATGAGACAATAAAATATTTTGGCTTTTTAGAGGACTTACCTGGGGATAGGAACCTGGATTCCTCTGCATCATTCTCTCATCAATTCCCATGGTGTCCTTAATGAAAATTCTTGGTATATCGGGCCTAGAACACCAACACAGACCATGTCCACACACCTCTGTGAAAACAGACTGTATCTATTCTAATGCACAAACATAGTCTTTATTGACTCTGACATGCAAATATGAAATATGTCCACCCTGGCATTTACACTCACGTGTAATTTGTGATAGAGACCACCTCTTTGCACTCTACTGGAAACCAAATGAGATTCAGTGTCTAACACAGCACGCCAGATTGGCTGGGATGGGCCAATGGGAAGGTAAACCAGGTGGCTCAGGGGCCCTTGCCTTGTTTGATGGGTGTGGGGTTTTATTCTTTGTTAAACAAGTAATTTATGTTGAAAGCCACCAGTTCAGCGAAACTGTTTTTAGTTGTTCTTTATCAAAGCAACCTGGGCGGCTGAGGATATAGCACAGAAGAGGTCTCCAAGGGTCTCAGTCGGGACCTGAATAGTCTCCAGGATGCAGTTACCCAAATCATCTAATTTTCCTCTTCTTGCAGTCATGCTTCTCTCTCTTGTGCGTTCTTTCTCTTTCTTTTAAGTTAGTTATAACTGCTTTCCAATTACTATAAAATTCAAACAGCAGAGGAGGACATATGAGGGAAAAAGACCTTCTCCCCACTGCAGATCCCCAGGCCCACTTATTAGTAGTTTCTCCTGAATTACACCAGAAATTATCAAAACACACAAAAAAAGTAGAAATATGACACAAATTCCTTTCATCTCACACAAATAGGATCATTCTAGATACATCAAATATACTATTTTATGACATGCTTTTTTCTCTTGGCATTATCTCTTATACATCTTTCTGGGTAGCAATATACTGATTCATCTCATTCTTACTAATGGTTGCACAGTATTCCATAAATTACACAAATTACTCAATCAGCCCTTTATTATTTAGGCTTTTTCTAGCTTTTGTCTACCCCAAATAATACCACAATAAAATAATCGTGTATGTTTGTGTGATTCAACATGGATGAACTAGTCTATAGAATGGGTTTATTGCCTCAATGAGCATATACATTTATGCTGATAAAAGTGCCAAATGGCATTAATGTAAATACTACCGATAGTATTTGAGAGTTCTTGGTTTCTCGACATCTTGGAGTGCATCAGAATCACGTGCAGGGCTTGTTAAAGTATGGATTTCTGGATGCAAGAGTTTCTGAGATCTAAGGTGGAGTAGGTCTGGGACAGGATTGAGAATTTGCATTTCTAACAAGTTCCCAGGTGATGCTGATGTGCTGATTCCAGGAAGCACTGCTCTCCACATTTCTAACAACTTTTTAAAAACTTGCCAATCTGATATGTATCAGGTATCTCATTGTTGCGATTTTTAAAAATTACAAATGAAATTGAGCATCTTTGTATGTTTGTTAGTCTCTTTATCTCTTTCCTTACAAACTGTCTGTTCATGCACTTTGCTTATTTTCTATGGCATTGTTCATAATTTTTCTTATTGATCTGTAAGAACTTTTTGCATATGAAGGACACTGGCTGTTTTATCTGTAGCAGTGTGGCAGATCTTTTTCCCAGTTTAAAGTTGTCTTTAGATTCTGTGGTCCCTTCCTTCCTTCCTTTCTTTCTACATATAGAGGTTCTACATTTTTATGCAAATTTGTCAATGTTTAGGCTTTCCAGTTTTGTGTTATACTTAGAGAAAGGTCTTTCTTACTCTAAGATTATATAAAAGTTAACAATAAATGTGTGGTAATGCTTGTTTTTTACTTCTAATCTAAAACTGGGCAGCAAGTGTTACTATGGCAATGTAGTAATTACTTAATTGAAAATGAGAATGTGAAGGCTTCACATTTCTGAATTAACCCAAAGGGGTCTTTTTAGCATCTTCATCCCTTGGGCCTGTAAGAGAGAAAAGAAACTCCCATTTGATGATTTCTTCCACTTCCAGGCTATTGCTGTGATGAGTTGAGATTAAAAAAAAAGAGTTTGAAGTTTGAGGGCAACATGTGTAGGCGTTTTCAGGCAAACAGATGTTCCTAAAGTGATGGAGGCACAGAGTGAACAATGGAGGCCACAAGCAGGAGGCAGCATAGCAGACCAAGCTCCCTCCCCTTCTGCCAGTCTGGCTGCCAAGGCTGCCCAGGATTTCCTTTGCGCATCTGTCCCCACCCCCCAGGCATGCTCTCCTCCACTGCACTGCAAGGCTTACCTACCATCGGACAAGAGGACCGGGAATGGGGAATTGTGAAACATGGCCTCTTGCACAACTCCTAACAATGTATGCTTCAATAAATATGGGCTGAGTGAATTAATGGATTTTGTGATTTTGAAAGTCTTGCTTTTTCCATTATTCAGACAACACCCTGTGCAAGGTCCTGTGGTAGATGCTGGGACCACATCCTTAACAAGCCACTGTCCAGCCTTGGAGGAACTGGTAGTCTAATGGACAGCTATATAGGGTAACAAACGATATTTTAAAAAAGGGAGAGAGGTGCCCATAGAAGGTGCTAGATTGTCCAAGGGAAGGGACCATGTCTTATCCATCATTCTGTCCTGGAACCCAGCACAGAACCTGACTTAGGGGCTCAGCCAGTGTTTGGTGATTGAAGGAATGAGTGGGGGCAGAGAGGACGGCGCAAGTAACTCTGCCTGGGGAGGAGGGTAACAGGGGAGGGGATATTTGAGTCTTAACAAGAAGAAGGGTGACAGAGAAATGGGTAATAAGCAAGGTGGGGCTCTGTGGGTGCCCCCTGTTGCTCACTAGGCTCAGGTTGAATTCTACAGTGTCACGTGGCAAGGGTGACGGTGTAGGCTCCATTAGGGAAAGGGAACATTGACAACGTCAGGATCGGCAAGGACGGCATGGGTCTCTCACTGTCCCTTATCTCCGTGCAGGGGTGTGCTGGGGCCTTGGTGCTCTGCCTGACATTCCGTGTGGGTCTGTTCCAGAGGAGGGTCCACCCCTGTCTACTGCTCTTCCTCCTTATGGGTCAAGCATGGGAGCCATTTGAAAATCAAAAGGACGTTTTATGCCTGGAACGGAATGAGCAGCTTGGAGAATGAGCCCAGGGAGCCCCCCTCTCCCCATTCTGTGCCGGCTCTCAGGGGGGCCTGGGCCTGGCAGCTGTGGATGGGGTGGCCTGAGTCTGCGGCTTCAACCTGCTCTCTGCTTTCTGCGACTCCTGGTGGTGGGCAAGCCCCGCTCAAGCTGGGTGCTGGGGTGGAGTTAAGGGAGAAGGTGCAGGATGCTGAGGCCAGATCTACTCTGTGCACACACCTAGAGAGTGCAGGATGGAGAAATCCCCAGGCCAAGCCAGCCTGTGCAAATAACTTGCAAGATATATTCACCTGTTTATTTAAAAAAAATTAAGACACAACCCCCACTCTCCCCACGCACCCCAAAGGGGCAGGCAGAAGAACTTTGACTCTGGGTCAAGCATCTGCTCCTGCCACTACTAGCTGGCTGTGCCACCTGGGGCAACTTACTTAATCTCTCTGTGCCTCAGTTTCCCCATCTGTAAAGAGGGGTTATAATAGCCCCTGTCTCATAGGATAGTTGGGAAGGTGAAATGAGAACATGTGCTTGAAAAGACTCAGCACACGGCAGGTGCTTAATAATGTCTGTTAACAAAAACGAAGCATCGGTTGGTGAGGTCAGAGGTGGGGGGACACTGGGGGAGGAGTTCAAAGCCCCGGGCAGGAAGGACAGGTGCCATATTGCAAGACTGCATTTACTGAGCTCCTACGGGGTGCTATATGTGGTGGGTAGGTGCATAAAGGAGAGTGAGATGCCATGTCTGTTCTGGAGTCCTAGGTAGGAGGATGGCAGTGGCTTGTCCTTGAAACCAGGATCTGAGTGCTGTGGGTGTGCAGAGGTGGGGACGAGGGAGGGCCTCTGGGGAGGTGGCCCTTGGAAGTATGTTCAGAAAGAGTTGGAAAGTGGCCTTATAGCCTGGAGTCATCAGAGAAGTCACCATGAGGGAGGAGCCCGAGGCTGCGGATGGGTGGGAGGGTGGGAGATGGTGAGGAGGCAGGGAGGGCGTTGGGGGTAGGGGTGGCACAGGGTGAGTCCTTAAAATCCTTTGTCCCTGCCTGGGGACAATAGTTCCCTGGCTGGTCTGCCTGCTCCCCCTTGTTCTCACCTGCAGTTTACTCTTCACACAGCAGTGAGAACGATCCTAAAACAGGGGGATCACACTAGGTCACCCCTCTGCTGACAGGCACAGTTAAAACCATCCAGATTTGATCTGGCCTTGACTGCCATCTGCTCCATCTCATCTCCCACGACTCCCACTCCATTCCCTACAACCCAGGAGTGCTGTTACCTTGAAAACAAGCTTGTTCCTATCTCCAGGCATTTATGCTTGCTCTTTTCTCTGCCTGGAATGCTCTCTCCCTAGATCTTCCATGGCTCACTCTTACTCCCCCTTCAGGTCTCTGCTCCTGACACTCACAGAGGTGGACCACTGCAGGTGAAGCTCCCCCACATCACCTTCTTCATGGCTCTGAGCATGCTCATTATCTTATTTCCTTATTGGTTACTTGCTTACCATCTGTCTCCCCTGTGGGAAAACAAGCTGTGTGAGGCTGAGCACAGGGACTTTGCACCTCTGCTGCCTAAAGCAGGCTTGACACACAGGTAGCACTCAGTAAATACTTCTCAGTTGCATGAACAGAAGGCACAAGGGTGGGTGGAAGAGAGAGAAAATGAGTGATAACTTACGTTTATTGACTTCCCTGTTTCACATCCATAATCTCATTTAATCTTCCAGCATGCCTGTGAGGGAGCTCCTATTTTCTTTCCCTTACAGATGAGGGAGCTGAGGCTCAGAGAGGGTGAGCAGGGTGCCTGCCATCACACAGCCAGCAAGTGGTGGAGCAGGACTGTGAAGTCAGGTCTGTCTGAGCTCACAGGCTGAGCTCGCTCTTCACTGCTGTACTGCAGATGCTTGGTGCGTGTGTGCTGGGGACAGTGAGTGGTGGATTGGCTGATGTCCTGGAATATGTGCGTGTCTGCGGGAGTGGGGGCAGTGCAAATGAAATTGTAGCTATCGTGGGCTTTTTCTAAATATCTCATACTTACATGTGTTCTTCCATGTATTCCAGCCTGTGTCTGTAAGCACATGTGCACACACAGGCTTCTACACACACGTGTATTTACACACACACAGTTTCACCAGACATGCACACCACTCTACCACTCAAACACAGCACAGGCGGAAGAGACACCCAGAGCTTTGCACAAATGGGAGGGCCCCTCGAGCCCTCCATCCGGGATGGTGGAGCAGCGACAGCGTGGGAGTGTGGGGTGTGCACCCGTGTGTTCAGGAGCTGTGTGCATGTGGTAGAACCGTGCGTGCAAGGAGTATGTGTGGGGGAGGTGTGCGTGTCTGTAGAGGGCGTGGGCATCCGTGTCTGTGGATGCCCATGTGCGTGTGCGTGTGAACTCTGTGCCAGGAGGGGGGGCGTCATGAGCATCCTGCTTAGCCTGTGTCCCAGCTCCCAGGCCCAGGGGTGGGTCAGGCCTTGACTCTGAAGTCTCCGTCTTCAAGTGACTCTCGCAGTCACTGTCCTTCTGGGCAGGGGAGTGTGGCCCCTCTCAGACCACACTCGAGGACTGTTTTTCCCGTCTCCAGGCAGCTTTCCAGTGACCCAGGATGTGTCTGTGCTTGGCGGCCATGCCTGGCAACAGCCAGGGCCCAGCCAGGGCGGCAGCTGCACTGGGCCTGGCGGGCTGTGTGGGTCCTTCGGGGAGGTGCGGGACTGGCGCTCTGAGCTCAGCAGGACGGGGTTGGCGCCTCACCCTGAGCTTCAGGCCTCCTTGAGGGCCCAGGACTTCGCTTTGGTGGAGCTGCTGCTTCTTTGAGAACCTGTGGGGAGGAGGATGGGAGGGGACACACCGTTGGACCGGAGCGAAGCAGCTTGGCCTGTGGATGCAGGCTTCAGAGGAGATGTGATTCCTGCAAGTTTCCACGAGCCCAAGAGGTTTTCCGGCTCGGTCTCTCCACACTCAGTCCTTAAGTGCTCTGAGGAGGAGCCTCAGAAGCTTCCAGGGCCGAGTGGAGGTGAGCCGGGCGGTGGTCTGCTGCCGGGGCTTCATAACTCGCCTCTGAGTGGTCAGCACTGAGAATAGAGCAGAGGAGCCCTCAAACCAGTCTAGACTGAGCTCGGAGTCCAAAGAGAATGTGGGAGGAGGGACGTCCCTGGCCCTGGGGTGGAGCAGAAGTGGAGCCAGGGAGCAGCTGAGGCCGACCTCTGAGAAGGTGCCACTTCCCAGGAGGGACGAACCAAGAACAGCAACCAAGGGCAAGGTGAGGTCATGGCCGGCCCGGGCTGAGAAGAGGAGAGCCTAGGAGCGTGAAGGCACAAGAGATGGGTGTAGGCAATGCCCAGCCATGCAAGGCCCCTTTAAGAGGTGGAGACCTAAAACCCCACCCAAGTGGCTTCTCCCAGCCTCTTTCTTTCATTGCCAAGGTCGGTCTCCACTGTCCACCCCCTGAAGAACTGTCCCCCTGGGACCCTCAGTCTTTAGTCCTCTGCTGCCACTGCTCTACACGCTTGGCCCTGGGAGACAGTTCCACAGTCAGCTCTCTGCCTGTCCTCTCCCATCCCAGCTCCCATGAATCCTGATGCCCCTGCCTTCGAGCCCGGCACAGCCTCGTCCTCTTCCTAATCGGCTAGCTGGTCAGCTTCCTGCCTTCATCCTGAGAGTGTCACACCAAGACACAAATTCCTGGGTCCATCACAGGATGACCTGGCTGGTACCCTACGGAGAACATGCAGACCGTCAAACCTGGGCTTCTCTGTATGCTGCCCACCCTTCCTGCCAGCTACCTCCCTCTCCCCAGCTCCGGAGGAGGATGTGGGCTCCCTCCCACAGTTCCGCTTCCCAGAGCTCCGGATCCCATTCTTCTCTGTCGCCCCTGGGATTTGGCTCTTCTCTCCCCTCCACTTCTCTCATTTTATTTTTCTTCTCCACCGACTTTACGCTTTCAATTTAAAACATGTTCAGAATAAAAAGGGGGCTGTCTTTAGGCCCTGAACTCCTCTGGCTTCTGTCCTGTTCTTCCATTTGAAGCTAAGCTGCTCCTAAGAGTCCCTCCTCAGTTTCCATTTCTACCCAGTTGGCTCATGGGGGCTCTGTGTTTTAGGTGACACTGACAGCCTTTGTCCTGAGGCTCCTCTTGGCTCTTACTCTGCATCCCTCTCTTTGTTGTTGCCTTTTCTGCCCCTGATTTGGTCTCGCTCTGCATTTTCTGTCTCTGTGACTCTTGTCCTTTTTTCCTTTTCTCTCCTCTTCTGTCTCCCTCTCTCTTTCTGGCGGTCTCTCACCATGTCTGCCTTTGTCTCTCTTTTCTACCTGCCCATCTCTCTTCTGCCTGTTTGTTCTCTGAGTCTCTGGTGTTCTCTGTCATTGTCTTTCTGTCTTTCTACCTTTCACTGGGGCGTCCAGCCATGGATGTTGTAACTAAGAGTATCTCCAGTGGGTCCTGGAGATGCCCCTTGAAAGCCTTTGCCGGGGCCTGGTCTGGAGCAGCGTGGGTCTGGCTGTTCCGGTGCCTGACACAGTGAACCTCCCCCCCCCTCCCCCGCCGCCCCCCGCCTTGAGGAAATGCCCCCCAGGCAGCAGTGGGGCTGGGAGCAGGTCCATCTCTGTGTGGCTTTGTGGAGGTGTGCAAACGTCAGGGCCTGGAGTGCCTCCAGTGAGGCACTCCATTCTTCCTGCTGACAGTTCCCACCATGGTCTCAATTGGATGTGACATTCTTATTAAATAACTTCACCAGTAACTAGTAATAATAACACAGTCCTTACTTCCTGACCTAAATTGCTCCATGCTATTTTGGTGAGCGGCCACAGTGCTGCAGGGCTTCTGCAGGATGGCCTTGCCCCATCCCTCCCAACACACACACACGTGTGTGTGTGCATGACCAGGGCTCATGGGAAGCATGCATGCCCCGTGTGCACAGCCTACACGCGTGTACCTGGGAGCACCTGGAAGGCTGCACCTGTTCTCCAAACTGGGGAGTCCCTGGCAGGGATTTCTCTTCCCAGCCCGGTTGTCACACAGAATGGAGATCTGACTTCCAAAGGATCTCTTGATTCTGTGTCCCTGTCTCTGCCCTGCCCCAGGCTCTGTATGTTTATATCTGCCTTTCCCTGTCTCTGGAGTTTCCTTCCCTTCCCTTTCCACCAGGGGGAATTGTATTCATCCTTCAAGGCCCAATTCAGATGTTGCCTCTTCCAGGAAGCCATCTCTGATTCCTCTGTTGCAGGCTTACTCTTACTACCTGAGTTCTTCTCTGCTTTATTCTGTCTGGTCTGGCACTATATTCTAATTCTGTGAGCTGGATATAGCATTGTCTTTTGAGCAATAGACCATAATTTCTTTAAAGGCAAGGATTGGGTCATAAGCATTTCTGATGGTGCACCCGCCCACTCCCGCAGTAAGACTTGTTGCATATACTGTGTGAAAGTGGATATGGGTTTATGGGGTGGGAACTGTTGCTAGACACTGAGACTCGGTGGTGGTGGGTTTCTCCACAAAGATAGAATGCTTGCAAGCCCCTTAGTCTGTCTTTGTTTTTGTTTTTCATCTTGACAAAAAAATGTGAGATGTTCACTCTCACAGAACAAATAGAACTGTGACTTCGGTTTCACAATTTATGTGGCTGATTTTGTCTGCCTTTGACAGTTCTGTCGTGTTCCTGACAGTTACAATTTGGTTTCCCTCTGGGACCTTGGGATGATAAGTTGGGATGCCAGCCTTGCATTGATCTGTTGGGGGAGCACGTAGCCCCTTTCGGTTTCTCCCCATGCTGTGCTTATGAATTGGGAGTTCTGAGCAAGCCAAGGGGAGGACAGATGAGGAGAGAATAAGTCAACGGAAATGTGTGCAGGAGAGTGTGTGCCGGGGGGAGGGGTGTCATCCGGATCATCTGATGCAGATGACCACCCGAGGACACGAGCAGTGCCCACTTGGAGTTCCCCAGACCTCCTCCCCACAGCTGCTTAGTCTCCAGACAACAAGTCTAAAGGGACTCCCCGGCCCTCCTGTGCTCTCTCCTTCCTCCCGAGTCCACCCACCAGCCTTCAGCATGTCACCAAAACTTGACGTGAGCTCTTGAACAGTGCGATCATGGCTGATTTCTCTCTGGATCCTTAACACCCAACATGTGACCTCAAGAAGCATCAGTCCATGTGTGCTGAGTGCACGGTGAATGAATGAATGAAGGAATGAATGGTCTCTCTTCTGTAGCCTGTGGTTTCCTTCCCTGAGCATGGAATTTTGAGCTTGTCTTGGATTTGAATCTTAGGTCCACTACTCACTAGCTGAGCGATTTTGGAAGGTTACTTTGCCTTTGCGAAGCTGGTTTCCATCTGTAATATCGAGGACAGGATCTGAGCCTGCCTGAGTTGTTGTCGAGGTGAAATGCACAAGGGTCTAGAGTATGGTGGTTAGACCCATGGCCTCTGGGTCCACACTGCCTCAGTTCACATCCTCACTCTACTACTTCCAAGCTATGCAACCTTGGGTAACTTAGTGTCTGTGCCTCACCTTTCTGCTCACCTGTACATTGGGATAACCATGGAAACTACTTCTTAGGGCTGTTGGGAAGATTATATGAGGCAAAGCATTTAACGCAGGGCCTGGCATATAGCAAGTGCCCAGGACATGTGTGACAGAGCATGAGCATCTTGGCTGCGTCACAGCTGAGGTTCAGATATGAAGGTATTTAGGAATCAGGCTACCCCCTCTCTAGTGGGCCTCTCTGTCCCCTGGTCAGATGTCTCCTGACCTCTCGTGGAACTTTTGGGATGACTGGCCACCCCCCTAGTTTGCATGGAGTTTAGGAATTTCATTAGGAGGAACTTGATTCCTGAGTGCAGATAAGGTTTGGAAATCTGGAGACCTGTCTAATGGGTTGGGGGAGCGCCATGAAAATGTAAATGCTGTGAATGAGTAAGGAGCAGACAGGGTCCCATGGCTTGAGGGTCAAGAGAAGGCAGAGGTTCTGGATCAAAGAGAATCAAACATGTCGGCAGACGTTGTCAAATGTCCCCTGGTGGGGAGAAAATCACTCCCGGTTGAGAACTGTGGTTCTACTGGACTGGAAGACGATGACAGCTCCCTACCAGCTGGGAAGAGAGGTGAGAAGTGGAAGTCAGGAGGTGGGAGAAAACAGGAAAGTTTCTTCCAGCTGCCTAAGAGTATTAATGCTCCTGCAGGTACCAGATCAAGGTGGGCCACTGCCAACACATGGCTCTTCGCAGACCCTCAGCAGCAACTGAAGTGTCAGCAGCCCCGAGGCTGTTGAAGAAGGGCGCAGAGGCTGGGTGAACGGGTTACAGGGTCCCAAGCTGGGGCTCTGCTTCCGTGGGAGTTAGCACCCTTGGGAGCCCCTGGAGTGCTGGTTCTCAAACTTGGCTGCACCATTCCGGGTTCCCACTCCCAGATGTTCTGGTTTAATTGGTCTGGGGTGAGGGGCCTAGGCATGGGGATTTGCAAAGCTTCCCATAGCCACTGTAAGCAAGGCTTTGCATCAGTGTCACCTGGAAGCGTGTTAGAAATGTGGATTCTCAGGCCACGCCCAGTCCTAGTGAACGCTCAGGTGATGTGTACTCACATGGAAGTGTAAGAAGCAGTGACCTGGGATATGAAAAGTGGGAAGAACTGAGGACCTTTCTGTCTGAAAGGTGGAGTCTGTTGATTCAGTAGCCTTAGGAGAAACAGCTACATCAAAGTGGCCAGAGCTACTGGGCATGGTCTCCATTCTTTTGCTGAACCAGAAGGGACCAGGGGCAGAGACCCTCTAGTGGATGGGTATGGGCTTTCCCCATCCCTCAGACACCAGAAGCTGGTCTGGCTGCCCCAACAAGCCCCATCTAAAGACATCTCCTCATCCTGGTCTGCTGTTGTCTTCCTCTTTTATGTCTCTTTACCAAGAAGCTTGTAGAATGCAGGACTGGAGCCCCAGGCTCCAGATGCCCCTTCTCTGCTCTCCCCACTGCCACATTCTTTCGTTCAGACAGATAGTCATTGTGCATCTACTGTAGGCCACACACTCTTCTAGACTCTGAGGATTCAGTAACAAACAAGAAAGAAATTTAAAAAATCCCTGCCCTCAGGGAACTAGCATGGCTGCTTATTTGCAGACAATAAACAGATCAGGAAGTAACTATGTAACATGATCTTGGGTGGGAGTAAGTGCTCTGAAAAAAACTGAAGCAGGGAAAGGAGGTTGGAAAGGACTCTGAGTGCAGGGGGCATATTTTTATGTCTCTAATTGGTAGGGGTGAAATTAAAGTCACCAACTGATTGTTGACCTACTGCCCTCCTCACGTTGCTCTCTATAAATCTTACCCAAACTCCCCCAGCCCCTCCCCCTTTTCTTTACTGTGATAAAAAACATAGAGCATAAAATCTACCATCTTAACCAATTTAAAATGGTCCAATACAGTAGTGTTAAGCACATGCACCTTGTTGTGCAGCACGTCTCTAGAACTTTTGCATCTTGCAGAACCGAAAGTCTATACCCATTGAACAAGAACTGCCCTTTCTCCCCTGCCCCCAGCCCCTGGCAACCGCCATTCTACTTCAGATACCGCCCAGACATGAAATCATACACTATTTGTCTTTTTGTGCCTGGCTTGTTTCACTTAGCATAATGTCCTCAAGGTTCATTCGTCTTGCAGCATATGACAGGAATTCATTCCTTTCTAAGGCTGAGTAACATTTCATTGTATGTATGTACCACAGTTTTTATCCATTCATCTGTTGGTGGACGTAGGTTGCTTTCACTTCTTGACTATTTTGAATAATGCTGCTATGAACATGAGTGTGCAAATATCTCTTTGAGATGCTGCTTTCCTTTTTTTTTGGATATATACCCAGAAGTGGGATTGCTGGCTCATGTGGTAATTCTGGGTTTAATTATTTAAGGAGCCTCCGCACTGTTTTCCGTAGCTGCTGAACCCTTTGACATTCTCACCAACAGTGCACAAGAATTTCAGTTTCTCTGCATCCTCACCAGCATTTATCTTTTTTTTTTTCTTTCAAGTGGCCATCCTAATGGGTGTGAGGTGATATCTCACTGTGGTTTTGATTCACGTTTCCCTGATGATTAATATTGAGCATCTTTTCATATGATTGTTGGCCATTTGTGTATCTTTGGAGAAATGGCTATTCCAGTCTTTTGCTAATTTTTTAAATCAGATTATTTGGGTTTAGTTGCTGAGTTGTGGGAGTTCTTTATATATTCTGGCTAATCCCTCCTTATCAGATACGTGGTTTGCAGACATTTTCTCCCATTCTGTAGGTTGCCTTTTCACTCTTTTGTTTCCTTTGCTGTGCAGAAGTTTTTATATTTGATGTAGTCCCATTTGTCTATTTTTGCTTTTGTTGCCTGTGTCTTTGGTGTCATATCCAAGAAATTATTGCCAAATCTAATGTCATGAACTATTCTCCTATGTTTTCTTCTAGGAGTTTTATAGTTGCAAGTCTTGCATTTAGAGCTTTAATCCATTTTGAGTTAATATTTGTATATGGTGCAAGGTCCAGGTCCAGGTTCATTCTTTTATTTTCTTTAAGGCATGCTCTTCTTTTTCCTTTGGTGAGGAAGATTGGCCCTAAGCTAACATGTGTTGCCAATCTTCCTCTTTTTTTTTTTCCTCCCCAAAGCCCCAGTACATAGTTGTATATCATAGTTGTAAGTCGTTTTAGTCCTTTTATGCGGGATGCCACCACAGCCTGGCTTGATGAGCCATGTTTAGGTCCATGCCCAGGATCTGAACTGGTGAACCCCAGGCCACCAAAGCAGAGTGCACAAACTTAACTGCTACATCATCGGGCCAGCCCCCAAGTTCATTCTTTTGCATGTGGATACTCAGTTTTCCCAACACCATTTGTTGAAGAGACTTTATTCTCTCCCATGGTGTAGCCTTGGCACCTCTGTCAAAAGTCATTTGACCGTATTGAGGAGGGTTTATTTCTGGGCTCTCGGTTGTGTTCCATTGGCCTATATGTCTGTCTTTATGCCAGTACCATACTGTTTTGATTACTGTAGCTTTAAAATATGTTTTGAAATCAGGAAATGTGAGGCTTCCAGTTTTATTTCTATTTCTCTAGATTTATTTTAGCCATGGGATCCTTTGAGATACCATATTAGTTTCAGGATAGTGTTTCCTACTTTTGAAAAAAATACCATTGGCATTTTGATAGAGATTGCATTGAATCTGTAGACCACTTTGGGTAGCATGGACATTTTAACAATGTTAAGTCTTCCCATCCACGAACATAGGATGTCTTTCCCCTGATCGTGTCTTGTTTAATTTCTCTCAGCAATGTTTTATAGTTTTCAGCGTTTGTCTTTTGCCTCCTTAAGTGTACTCCTAAGTATTTTGTTCTTTTTGATGGTATTGTAAATGAGATTGTTTTCTTAATCTCATTTGCTTCTTGTAATTGTTAGTATATAGAAATGCAACTGATTTTTGTGTGCTGTTTTTGCATCCTGAAACTTTGCTCAATTTATTAGTTCTAACATTTGTGTGTGTGTGTGTGTGTGTGTTTGTGTGTAGTCTTTAGGGTTTAGTACATACAAGATCATGTCATCTGTGAAAAGAGATAATTTTGCTCTTGCTTTCCAATTTGGATACCTTTTATTTCATATTCTTGCCTAATTGGTCTGGCTACGACTTCCAGTACTATATTAAATAGAAGTGGTAAGAGAGGGAAACCTTGCTTTATTCCTGATCTTAGAGAGAAAACTTCCAGTATTTCACCATTGAGTGTGATGTTAACTGTGGGCTTTTCATAATATGGCTTTTATTGTTTTGATATAATTTCCTTGGATTCCTAGTTAGTTGAGTGTTTGTATCATGAAATGTTGTTGGATGTTGTCAAATGCTTTTTCTGCATCAATTGAGATGATCATGTGGCTTTTTACTTTCTTTCTGTTAATGCAGTGTATTACACTGATAGAGTTTTGTGTGTTGAACCATCTTTGCATTCTAGGAATAAATCTCACTTGGTCATGGTGTAGAATCCTTTTAATATGTTATTGAATTCAGTTTGCTAGTATTTTGTTGAGCATTTTTGCATCAATATTCATCACGGATATTGGTCTGTAATTTTCTTGTAGTATCTTTGTCTGATTTTGGCATGAGATCAAAATCATAATACTGACCTCATAAAGTGAGTTTGGAAGGGTTCCCTCTTCTTCAGTTTTTGGGAAGAATTTGAGAAGGATTGTTGTTAATTCTTATTTAAATATTTCTTAGAATTCTCCAGTGAAGCCATCTGGACTTTTCTTTGTTGGGAGGTTTTTGATTACTGATTCAATTTCCTTACTAGTTATAGGCTGTGTAGATTTCTTATTTCTTCATGATTTAGTCTTGGTAGGTTGTATATTTCTAGAAATTTATCCATTTCTTTTCTGTTATCCAATTTGCTGGCATGTAATTGTTAATAATAGTCTCTTACATTTCTCTTTATTTCTGTGGCATCAATTGTAATAGCTCCTCTTTCATTTCTGATTTTTGAATCTTCTTGCTTTTTTCTTAGTCTAGCTAAGAGTCTGTCAATTTCATTGACGTTTTCAAAAAATTGACTCAGTTTTCTTGACTTTTTTGTTTTTCTATTCTCTATTTTGTTTATTTCTGTTCTAATCTTTCTTATTCCCTTTCTTCTACTAACTTTGGGTTTAGTTTATTATTCTTTTTCTAGTTCCTTGGGATGTAAAGTTAAGTTGTTGATTTGAGATGTTCTTTCTTTTTTAATTTAGGCGTTTATAGCTCCAATCTTCTGTCTTAGTACTGCTTTTGCTGCAACCCATAAGTTTTGGTATGTTGTGTTTTCATTTCCATTTGTTTCAAGACATTTTCTAATTTTCCTTGTGATTCTTTTTTTGACCTATGGGTTATTCAAGGATGTGCTATTTAATTTCCATGTATTTGAGAATTTTTCAGTTTTTATTTTGCTATTGATTTCTAATTTCATTCCATTTTGGTCAGAAAAGATACTTAATATGATTTCAGTCTTCTTAAATTTTTTAAGACTGGTTTTGTGGCCTAACACATGCTCCCTCCTGCAGAATATTATGTGTGCAGTTGAGAAGGATGCAAATTCTGCGGTTGTTGGGTATAGTGTTCTGGATGTGTTTGTTGGGTCCTATTGGCCTATAATGTTGTTTAGTCACCTGTTTCATTATTAAACTTCTGTCTAGTTGACTTATCCATTATTGAAATTGGGGTATTGAAATCTCTTACTGTTACTGTATTGTTGTCTATGTCTCCCTTCAATTCTGTCAATGGTTGCTTCATATATTTAGGTGTTATGCTGTTAGGTGCATATATATTTGTAATAGTTAGATCGTCCTAGTGAATTGACCTTTTGTTGTT
This sequence comes from Equus asinus, assembly GCF_041296235.1. Taxonomy (NCBI): domain Eukaryota; kingdom Metazoa; phylum Chordata; class Mammalia; order Perissodactyla; family Equidae; genus Equus; species Equus asinus. Next base: position 88,148,056 of record NC_091794.1, read on the forward strand.
ATATACTGTCCTTCTTTATGTCTTGTGACAGTTTTTGACAAAGTTTATTTTGTCTGATATAATTATGGTCACCCCTGCTTTCTTTGGTTACCATTTACATGGAATACCTTTTTGCATGCTTTCACTTTCAGTATATGTATGTCCTTGTATCTAAAGTGAGTCCCATAGACAGTATACAGCTGGATCTTGTTGTTTTATCTATTCAGCCACTCTAGCGCTTTTGACTAAGGAGTTTAGTCCATTTGCATTTAAAGTAATTGCTGATAGAGACAGACTTACTATTACATTTTGTTAACTTTTTTCTATATGTCTTATAGTTACTTTGTCCCTCTTTTTCTCTCTCTCTGCCTTCCTTTTTGTCTCATTGATTTTTTCTTTTGTAGTGACATACTTTGATCCCTTTCTAATTTTCTTTGGTGAATATTCTCTAGGTAGTTGCCATGGGGATTACATAAAATATCCTATAGTTAAAACAATGTATTTCAAACTGATAATTTTACTTCAATCATGTACAAAAACTCTCCTCTTTTGCATCTCCTCCTAACTTTGTTACCAATGTCACACATTGTATCTATTTGTATTTTATATCCATTAACATAGTTTTATAGTTATAGTTAATTTTTATTCATTTATCTTTTAAATTCTATGCCAGAATTAAAAGTGATTTTTACATCACCATTACAGTATTATAGGATGCTTTATTTTCTATATATTTACCAGAGAGCTTTATATATTTGTATGCTTTTGTGTTGCTTTCATTTCAGCCTGAAGGGCTCCCTTTAGCAGTTCTGGTAAGGCAGGTCTAGCGTTAATGAATTTCCTCAGCTTTTGTTTATCTGGGAAGGTCCTTATTTCTCCCTCAGTTTTTGAAGGACAGTTTTGCTGGATATAGTATTCTTAGTTGGCTTTTTTTTTTTTTCTCCTCAGCACTTTGAATATATCTTTCCACTCTCTTCTGGCCTGCAAGGTTTTTGCTGAGAAATTCACTCATAATCTTATGAGAGTTCTATTATGTGTGACAAGTTGCTGTTTCTCTTGTTGCTTTTGAAACTCTTTCTTTGACTTTTTTGACAGTTTGTTTATGTGTCTCAGTGTGGGCCCCTTTGGGTTCATCCTAGTTGGAGTCTTTTGGGCTTTTTGAATTTGGATGTCCATTTCCTTCCTCAGATTTAGGAAGGTTTTGGCCATTAATTCTTCAAATAAACTCTCTGCTCCTTTCTCTCTCTCCTCCTCCTCCTTCTGGGACACCTATAATGCATACATCAGTCCTTTTGAGGGTGTCCCCTAAGTCCCTTAGACTTTCTTCACTTTCTTCATTCCTTTTTCTTTTTTCTCCCTCTGACTCAATGTAAAAAGGCCTATCTACCTATCTTTGAGTTCACTGATTCTTTCTTCTGCTTGATCAAGTGTGCTGTTGAACCTCTCTAGTGAATTTTTCAATTCAGTTATTATATTCTTTAGATCTAAGATTTCTGTTTGGCTCTTTTTTAAATATAATTTCTATCTCTTTGTTGATATTCTCATTTTATTCATACGTTGCTTTCCTGATTTTGTTTAGTTTTCTATCTGTGTTCTCTTATAATACATTGAGTTTCCTTAAGATGATTATTTTGAATTCTTTGTCAGTAATTCATGGATATCCATTTTTTTGGGGTCTGTTTCTGGAGATTTATTTTGTTGTTTTGATTGGACTATATTTCCTTGTTCCTCCATATGCCTTATTTTTTGCTCTGAGTTGTGCATTTGAAAAAATGGCCATCTCTGCCATATTTATGAACTGACTTCATACAGGGGAAGATCTTCACCAATTAGCCTGGCTAGAGCTTCTGGAAGCCTCTCAAACCTTTTCCATGGATGTGTCTTCTCTGGGCTTGTGTGTGTGTGTGTGTGTGTGTGTGTGTGTAGTTTCTCAGAGAGGTTTGCCATTTTCTTTTTCAGGAGCTTGCAGTTTCTTGCTTCCTCTGGTGTTTGTCAGTGGCACTGCAGGTTCTCTGGCACTGCAACAAGCACTGAGCTCTCTTTTGTTCTCTGTGGCTCCCATGCATCCAAAGTATGCTGGTTCCCCATTGGCACTCCAAGTCAGGCAAGACAGAAAGCGGCCTCTCAGGCAGTTCCCTGAAAAGTTGGAACATTAGACTTACATTCCACTTCTATTTCCTTTCCAAAGGAGAAGCTGCTAGTTGGGCTATTCTTCCCAATCATGCTGAGCTGTGTAGGCTTGGGAGAAGGGCAATGGTGGTTGCTATGAAATGCCTTTTCTCACCTGTTTCAATGCAACTATTCTTGACTTTGAGCTTTCCTGGGGTACTGCAGCTTCTTAACTGGTTTCTGGAGTTCTCACAAAGACTTATTTGTATTTTGTATCCATTAACATAGTTTTATAGTTATTTTAATGCATTTATCTTTTAAATTCTATGCCAGAATTAAAAGTGATTTTTGCACCACCATTACAGTGTTACAGGATTCTTTATTTTCTATATATTTATCCTTACCAGAGAGCTTTATACATTTGTATACTTTTGTGTTGCTGTGTAGTGTCCTTTCATTTCAATGATATATAGTTAAGTTGATGTCTCTGGGGGAATGAAGTCTGGGGCTTCCTATTTCATCATCTTGCTGATGTCACTCCCCAAGCCCCTTTTGAATGGTACCTCATACAAGCACCCTTCCACTGTCCCTCAGCAGAGGCCACTGGGCTGTACCCCACTGGTTCTCAAGGAGCAGTGGAGCACTACACTTGTAAATGCTTTGCTGGACCATAATAAACTCTCTCTTGTCCAGTAGATGACTTTGAGGCATGTGATGGTTGAACGTAAGTGTGTTTCTGCTTTGCCTGCCCAAGTGAAGCCTGCACAGACTCCATGCTACAGGTGAACATGAGCTCTTAGCCATTTCAGAGCAGATATGTGTTTTTTCTTTACTGTTCTTTTTATTATTATTATTTTATTGAGATCATATTGGTTTATAACATTGTGTAGTTTCAAGGGTACATTATTATATACCAGTTTCTGTATAGACTGCATTGTGCTCACCACCAATAGTCCAGTTTTTATCCTTCACCGTACATATGTGCCCTTTTACCCCTTTCGCCATCCACGCCCCCCCCCCCCCCCCCAGCCCATGAGGGCAGACGTGTTTTGAGAGGACTTTGCATCTGTGGGATCTGTCAGGAGTTAGAGGGTCTAGGTCCCAGCTCTACCACCCCAATAAATGTGACACCTCTGGTTTCTCTAGTTGTGCATGATCAGATCCATACTTCCCTCTTGGGAGGCACAAGAAGCTGGGTATCTCTAGATCCTAAGAATCCGCATGGGAAGGGTCATCAGGAGAGTACAAGAAAGTGGAGAGTGCACAGGTTCTCAAGGCAATGCTAAGGGATCTGAGTTAAGAGGTGGCCTAGCCAGAGGCGCAACTTATCTCACAGCAGTAAGGATGAAACTGGGTTTCCTCTCTCTGCATCTTCCTCTTTTCTCTTTTCTGTGAATTCCCTGCTCTTCCCTGTTGTACACCTGCTTATCAGCTGCTCCTCATCCATAAGCATTGTCAGAGAAGCGTCATCCTGTTTTGTAGGAGGCCCTAGGAAATATCCACTGAATTAGCTTGAATTCTGTTCTTTCTGTATCTCCATGCTACTCCTCAAGTCAGTGTGTTTCCTGCCAGAAATCCCCAGCGTTGGGACCAGCTAAATTCTAGAGGCCCCTACTAGACTTTCCTCTTTACAGATTTTCCCACTGGAAGGCCCATTTGTTCATTCAACATATACTTTTGGTTTACCCCAGCAGATGGCCCTTGGAATTCTTGCCCCAGTCTCTGGCATAGTGACACCATTTTGGTGTGCCCACAGAAGGGAGCCACCATTGGCAGGATTTCTGGAGGTCCTGAAGGTCTCTGCCAGGACTCTCATCCATAGAACTCTGAAGAGCACTCCTCTGGGAAGCCCTTTGAGTGACCTCATGGACTGAACACTATGGATGGGGCTCTCAGGTGGAGCGAAGAGGCTACTGGGACAGCAGGTGCATTTATAGGCAGGGCCTGTGGCTGATCAGGTTGGAGGAGGCTCAGGGTGAGCAAAGCCCACTAAGGCCAGCCCTGGGCATGTAGGGAAGTGGCTGGTGGGATGTCTTCTGTGCAGAAGTCTGAGGTCACTGGGGCAGGTTCTGAACAAGATGCCTCCACCTGCTCAGCCTAATTGCATTCATCCCCACTGCATGGGTGAGGGGCAATGATGGAGCTGTGAAAATTTCCTTTTATAGGGATTCTAAGAGGAAGTACATTTCTCCACCACTCCCTGGCACAATTTTTAGCTTATCTACTCACCCACTCAGATATACTTTTCCTTCAGTTCATTCAAGCCCAGAGAGAGAGAATTTAAAAGAATTAGCTGAAATAAAGTCTCTTCTAGGACAAGATGCGCCATCTCCGTGCTTCCTCTGGGGTGGGGAAGGGGGAACAGGGCTGTAAGGGAGTCATGTCCAGGCAAGAGGAAAAGCTCCTTAGCTCTGGTCAGCTCTTTCAGACCTCCATGCTACATCTGGCATATGGCTTGCCCTACCGTCTTTGCTCCTTCGTTCTTTCCTTCCTCGTTCCAGGCCTCTCTCCCTGCCTCCCTCTCTCTCTTTCATCCCGGTGCAGTGGTGGAGCATATACTTCCAGATCTCAGTTTTGGGAGTCAGACACACCTGTGTTTGAACGTCAGCTTTGCCATCTATTATTGTATGGGTGAACTTGGGTAGGTTACTTAGCCTAAACCTCATTTATTAAACAGGGTCAAAAATTAATGCCTACCTCTTTGGGAGGTCGTGAGGTTTGAAAGAAAGAATGTGAGTAAGGAGCTCAGCGTTGTGTGGGGCACATAGTCAGTGCTTGAGAAATGATGGCTGAAATTCCTTCCATCTTGTGCTTGCTGGCATTTGCTTCCTTTGGCAGCCCTGTGCTGGGCTCTCAAGGATGTACTGGTGAAAAGGGCAGACAGTGCTGTCTGCCCTCAGGGAGCTCAGCCTGTTGGGGAGGTGGCTGTGGAGGCAGGGGACAATGTGCCCAGGATCCCCCCTCCCCAGCTCTAATTCCACTGTGGGCTGGATGTGTGGGCTTTTCTATCAAGCTAACCAGCTTTCAAACAGAGCCCTACCAACTGTTTTGGTTTTCTGGGCCTTTAGGGAGTTGGGTCCACGTGAGGTGTGCATTTGTGAATGCACTGGCTGGTTCGTTGTTTATTCATTGATTGAACAAATATTTACTGAGTGTCTACAATGTGCCAGGCCCTGTTTAAGGCATTTAGGGTGCATTAATGAATAAACAGAGACCTTGCTCATGTGAAGTGAATGTTGTAGCAAGAGGAAGCAGACGATAAACAATAAACACATATATAAGTAGATTTCTTAGTGTGCTAGAGAGTGATACATGCTGTGGGAGAAAGTATAGAACAGGTAAGGGAGATTGGAGGTGCCAGGGATGGAGGTGGGGTGTGGGTGTGATTTTATAAAGGATAGATATCACTGAGAAGGGAATGTTGAACAAAGATGTAAAGGAAGAGTTTGCCTTATCTGGGGGAAAGAACTTTGCAAGAAGAGGGATAAGCGAGTGCAAAGGCCCTGAGGCCAGAGTGTGGCCAGCGAGAGGAATAGGAGGGAGGCAAGTGTGGCTTGGGAGGGATGAGCAAGAGGGGAGCTCCATGAGAGTAGAGATCGTGTCTGTCCTGTGCCTGGCAGGTGGTGGAAGTCCAGTGAGTATTGATTGAATGAATGAATCCTTGCTGGCATCTGGGCTCGTCTGAGCTGCGCCAGGTCAGGACTGACTTCATCACTAATTTGCTTGAATGGAGGGGGCTGATTTAACTCTCTTTTTTGATAGGAACAATTTTCAAATCACCAACAGAGCTCATATAAAATTCAAATGTGCAGTTGGGAGCATCAAAACATAAAGCCCTTTCCTTAGCATGGAAAAGGAGCAGCACATCTGTTGAAGAGTAGGAAAAACAAAATGAAATTGCAGATGACCTTTGAATGCCTAACTTAAGGAAAAATCTGTACTGAGCTTTCCCCTAGCTTCTGTGGAAGTCTCCCTGAGTGAGCCATTTGGATTCCCAGCAAAGGTCCAGTCCGAAGCTGCTGGAGGAGTGAGGGGGGTAAGCCATCTACGGAGGAAGAAGAGGCTGCACCCAGCTGCTGATGACCACATGTCACTCCTCCCTCACTCTGGTCCTCAGGATGTCTGATTTTGTGTCTGTCTGTATCTCAAGTCTCCCCACCCCTCATCTTCAGAGAGCTAGTACCCTACCTGTCCTCCTCCTCATTGACTGCTGAGGATTAAATGCCAGGCACATCTCAGGGATACGCTCCTAAGGGTCCACACCCTCTCGCTCATCCCAGGCCTCCTGTGGCAAACCATCTCTACTGTGGCCTCTGGCTCTGTCTGGCCTAAGGCTGGAGGACATTGTCCCAGACACTCAGGACCCTGAGTGGAGTTCCAGTGTTCTCTGCTCCCACGTCCACCAAGTCAGTCCCTTTCCTCAGCTCTCTCCCTCTCCCTCTGCTTCTTCATCTCACCAACTCCCCTTTTCCTTTCTTACCTGGTGCAGAACCCTTGGAGAGCTTGGACCGGCATCCTCAGTGGCCTAGGGTGGGGAGAAACAACAGTCCTGAGGACGGTGATGGTTCAGGACCATGGATAGGGCTCTTTTCGTCCAGGCTGCAACCCCCCCCCCCCGCCCCCCCGCCTTCACCTGAGTCAGCTGACTCAGGGCATCTCTGTGAAGGTTGCCTTCAGAGCCCCATTTTAAGATGGAGGGGCAGGGGCCTTATGTGATTAAGGGACTTGACCATATTCCTTGCTATTAAGTGGCAAAGCAGAGTTAAGAAACTAAGCTTTCTGATTCTTTCAAGTGTACCATGCTGGATTTTTTTCTTTCATTTTTATTAATTTTCAAATATGAGTCACATGAGGGTAAAGGGCTTAAAGTTGCCTGTGTCCCTTAGGGATGAGGCCAGTTCTACTGTGGCTGTGTGTATTAGATAAAACAACAGGCATGAGCTTTTGATGGATAAAGAAAGAAATAAAAAGAAACGAGGAAAAAACAGAGGCACAGAAGACAACTGGATATATTAATCTGTTTACTCAACAAATATTAACTGAGTGTCTATGACATGCCAAACCTGTGCTGGGGATTTCGTAGTGAAGCAGATGTGGTCCTCACCATCATGAGGCACTCGGGGGGATGGGAGAGCAGAGCCTTAAGCTTGGTTTCACATACTTTTGACAACTCACTTGTGTTTCTAAGTTACTGGTTTTTTTCTTCTGGGAAGTCCAATGGATACAGAATTCCCCATGTGGTCTCCCTTCTGATAACACACTGAGCCTCACCGTAGCGGGCTCAGCCCCAGAAAGCAGACAATAGGGCAAAAGCCTAGAAGTTCTAGCTGAGATGATTGACACTTGAGGAAAGAGCTCCTCCAGGAAACATTCTTTGCCTATGCAAGTGCTCTAGAAAGAGGTGTGGCTTATCACAGGCTTATCACATTGGCCAAAATAAGCATCTAGCCCCACCCCTTCACCCCCTAAGCCATCCAGCCATCCATCCATCCATGGAGGAGTGGTTAAGAAGATAGGATTTGGTCCCAGATTGCCTGGGGTTGTATTCTGTTTCCACCCTGTATTAGCTGTCTGACCGTGGGCAGGTTACTTAACCTTCCTGAGCCTCAGTTTCTTTGTCTGTAAAATGGGCACCATAATAGTACCTATCTAATATAGTTGTGAGGCTGGAATGAGTTATAAGACAGCACCTGGCACAGGAAAAATGTTTAATAATCTATTATTATTAGACTAAGCTCCATGAAGGCAGGCGTAGTGTCTGGGACACAGTGGGTGCTCAATACTATTTTTTAAATAAGTAAATGAATGAATCAAGCATTTGCTAAGACCTGAAGTCCTGTATGTCAGTCCCTGAGCTCCACCACTGTCCCCTGAACCAAAGCCACAGCTAAAGTGTCTCCTCAGCTGGGAGAACTCAGTGGTACCTCCCTGTGTTTGCTCTAAAAGACCCAGCTGGGAGCAGGACCAGCCTGGCAGAAGCACCTGTCTCGACATATCTGACCCCTTCCCTTGGTGCTGATCCTCGGATGTAGCACAACCCCGTGAGGGAGAGACTCTGCCATCAGCATTGCAGAGATACCTCTGCTGGTCCAGGATTCCCCGTCAACATAATAAACAACCCCTGGCTGATGTTGGCTCAAAATGATGACAGATGAGCTGCATCTGTATCAGCAGGCAGGGAGAATCATATTTGGTCCACAGAGGTGGCTTCGGTGTTAAGCATGTCCAGGAGAATCGCAGAGCCTGGAGTTAGAATTAGGAAACTGAGTGGCATGGGATTATTCCCACGGAGCAATCGGATGTGGTACAGGGACAGGCGTGCCGCCTCATCCAGTCTGCCAGGCATTGTTTTGTGCCTTAGCTGCACGCATCCCCAGCTTGAGAGGAAGGAGACCCTGTTTTGTCTCCATGTCCCTGAGGCCCAGCAACTGCATTAAGCTCTTTTCAGTCAACCCCAGGCTCTGCCCCTTGCGCTGGGTGCAGAGTGTAAACAGGACCGTCGCTTTGCAAGTGTGTCCCCAGATGGTGCGTGGAACCTTGCAGCCTAGCTGGGGGAGGGGCTTTGCCTTTGCACACATCTGGGTTTGAATCTCAGCTCTTCCCACTGCTACCTGTTTGACCTTGAGCATGTTCTTAAACCTTGAGGAGTTTCAGTTTCTTCACCTGCAGAGTGATAAGGGGTGGGGACGTAACAGCCATATCACAGGGTCATTGCCAATGTTGGGAATATAATTTTAGTGAAGTATGTGGATAAATGTCGGTCCCCTTCTCAGACCTGCACAAAAGCTCCAGTCTTCCTGGGTTTGTTTGTGTGTGCTCTCTGCTCTTCCCCTGGGATCCAACAATGAGGTGTCCTCAAACCACCGGTTGAGTGGATACACAGTAAGATGGGCCATGTCTGTCTGTCACGTGACTCCACTGTCAACTCCTTGAGGGCATGAACAATATTATACAAAATCTACCCCTCCCATCTCCCCACCCCCATACACCTACAGCCTGGAACTAAGCAGTCCTCCCCAGACTTGCTGAATGAAAGATTGAATTTGACTTGGACCCCTGGGGTTCTTATAGAATTCAGGGGGGTCCCTAACTTGGGTGGGGCAAATTGGCATCTTTATTTTCACCAAGCTCCCATTGAAACTTAGGATTTCTGTCAATCATGAATATAGGCCACAAAGTGCAGCCGTATTAGCAGAACCTGTGAATTTGTCACTGCTAAGATCCCAGGTGTTTTCATAGAAGATTACAGTTGTTGCAACTATCTAGAAATAGCATTTATGCTTCTAACGACAGTATTTATCAGGCCCACTGCTAGATCTTGTAAATAATACTTTAGTAAAAGTACCTATATTACCATGTGACACATTTTCAAAATATTTTGAAAACTATATTTCAATATAATTGGTTTCCTTTGTAATTCTATGTATTTTGTTTTATGCATTTAAAAACATCATTTGAGAAAGCTTCATCAGGCTGCCAAATGGGGCCACGCCACAGCAAAGGTGAAGTACCCCAGTTCAGGAGGTCCGTGGATAAGCTTCTTTATTCTGTGAATCCTCTGAAGTGAATGAAAAAGGTGAGAGGTTAGATTTCTATGTATATTGTTCTAGAGAGATTATTTCTAGCTTTCATTAAGAACTTCAAAATAGCTAAGAATTAGACCCATGGTTCCCAAGTAGGAGTGATTTTCCCTCCAAGGGGACATTTGACAGTGTCTGGAGACGTTGTCACAACAGGGAGCTGCTACTGGTATCCAGTGAGTAGAGGCCAAGGATGCTGCTAAGCATCCTATATGCACAGGACAGCCTTCACAACAAAGAACCATCCTGCCCCAAATGCCAGTAGTGCCGATGTTGAGAAACTCCAGACTAGACTATCACACATTAATGGAATTTCTCTGATTCTTAAGGCTTCTAGGGAAAAAAAATCAATGCACAACTTCATTAGAAACACCTGTGATAATTGTCTCATCCCACACTTAATGCACATCTGCAGTGTCTGCCAGGTGTTGGGCACTAGGAAGACAGAGAGGACTCTGGAGGAGCTATGAGTGTGCAATTCAGTAGGATGTATGACCTAGTTGAGTTGCGTGCAAGGTGCAACCATCATGCAAATCTCTCCCGGGCACCTGTTTTCCAGGCACTGTGCTGGGTGCCCGGGATTGGTGTGAATGTGACAGAACACGGCCTCTACTCCATGGCTTCCACACCTCTCAGGGAAGACAGACACTAAACGATGCCATGGCGGGTGCTGCATGCAATGATGGAGATGCGGTGCTCTGAGGACACACAGCATGGTGTGTCCTTGGTGTGTGTTGCGGGGAGGATGATACACCTTTGTGTAGTGGTCGGTCAGGTCTCCTGGGGGTGGTGAAGTTTAAGCTGCGATCTAAAAGATGAATAGGAGTCGGCCAGACCAAAAGATGGGGAAAGGATGCTTCAATCAGAGGGAACAGCAAGTTTGAGGACTCAGAGTGAGCAAGAGTGGGGGACAGTAAGGGAACCAGATGGAGTCTGCTTGAGCTGGAGCATCATTTAAGGGAAAGAGTGGCAAGAAGCCAAGCCTGGGAGAGGAACAGGGCCAGCTCATGGATGGTCTTGTGCACCACGTTTAGGATTTGGGGCTTTATCCAGAGGAAGCGTTGAAGGATTTTAAACAAGAGTGGCAGGGCATTTTTGTGTTCTTGAAAGGCACAGATTGGGAGGCCTAGATTTTGGGAAATGGCTATTGCAGTGAGATTTAGAGAGCGAGAGCGAGAGGGAGAGACAGAATGTAGAGATTAACTGCCCAGGAAACCAGAGGAGGCCCCTTGGATGAGATGCTCTGTGAACTGCATCTGGAACAGTGAAAAGGCTTGCTAGGTCAAGAAGGTGGAGGAAGGGTATTCCAGGCCAAGGGTCAGGCATTGTAAAGGCCTGAAGGGGCCTGGGCTGTTTGTAGATGATGAGCTGTTTGGTGCGACTGAAGCAGGGTGTGCAAGGGGGTGGGGCTAAGATGAAGCTCAATGACAGCATCCCTATGACCATGGCCTCTGGTCCGCTCCTAAAGAGTGGTTGCAGAGGGACAAAGATACGGTTTGACTGTCCCTTCTCCCATCTGTCCAGACAAGGTACCCCTGCCAAAAGTCATGCATAGAGCTGGGCCAGAGTCCGAAGGTAGACTTGGGTACATTCGGCTCTCCAAGTGGCAAGTGAGACGTCTTCAGTGGGCATGCGCGTTATCTGCATGTGCAGCTCTCCTCTGCATTTCCTCCTAGGCCACTTCCATTAATTGCATGGCTTTGACACATCCATATCTCCAGCCCAGAGCGTGCTCCCAAATTTCAGTCTACAGCCCTAATTGCCTTCTGGCCATCTCCATCTGGATGTCCCACTGGCCTCTCCAACTAAATTTGTCCAAAATTGACCTTATCAGTCAATAAATATTTGCAGAATTGAATTGAATTTTCCTGCCAAACTTCTCAACAGAGTTATCTCCTCAAAATTATCATTATTTGTAGACAACATGGTTGTGTACCTAAAACACTCAGGGGAATCAACTGAGAAATCTTTAGAATTAATAAAAGTTCAGAAACCCAGATGGATGCAAGATGAATATATAAAAATCAATGGGGTTTCTGTATATCAGTAATAACCAGCTAGAAAAAAATAATGGGAAAAACGTCATTCACTAGAGCAACAAAAAGTGGATAGAATGTCTGGGATTAACCTTAACAAGTGACTGGGACCTATGTAAAAAGAAGTACAAATCTTTACTGAAAGATTAGCTGGTATTTATTGATAACTTATAGTATGTGGATGCTGTACTGAGCATTTACCAATTTAGCAGATATTATCACATTAATCTGTACAACCATTCTAGAAGTGGGTGCTAATTTTAAAGATGTCAAAACAAAGGTTTTAAGAGTTCACATAAGTTGCCCACGAATATAATGATGTGCTTATGTGGCTTCTCCATTAGTAGACTACCTGAGATTTTATTCATATTTTTATGTCTAGCACCTAGCTCAGTACTTTCCCATAGTACACACTCGATACATATTTTTGGAATAAATGGATGAGTAAAATGAATTAATCTTTTTATAATATTCAGACAACACCTATCAACGTCATTTGTCTGTGTATTTATGGTTTATTCTGGCGGTGGCTTCCTGACTCTGTAAAGAGTTAGTACAAATTGATAAGAAAACTAGTAAGAACTTTTAGAAAATTTAAGTACCTAAAATTTAGACACCTCTGTATTTCAAAGATCATAAAATTAAAACGGCAAAAGAACTGCAAAACATGTATGCAATGCATATGATGCATAGAAGTCATAAATGTGTAAATCAACAAGAAAAAATAAACACCACGATGGAAAATGAGCCAAAGATTTCATCAGATACTTCCTCAAAGGAGGAATTAAAATTAATAGGAAAAGTTGGAAAAAATGTTGAATCTGAGTCATGAAGAAATGCTAAGTAAAACACGATCGCAGTTTTTGCACCTATCCAGTAGGCAAAAACTTCTCAATCAGATAATATGCCATGTTGGCAAAGAGGCCTTGAGATGGGCACTCCTAGACCTGGCTGTTGAGAATGTCATGGGTGCACATTTTCTAGAAAGTATTTGGACGATCCAGAGCCGAAGCCTCAGAAATGTTCACACCCTTTGACCCAGTTCCCTGCACTTTTGGAAGTCTGTCCTAGGGCAGTCATCCAAAAAACAAATGCATCAGCGTCAGCCGGAAGAGTCTAGTTCTCTGAGATTGTTCTTGAGCCTGAAGTGGGTCTTGGCCATGTTTGGGTGCTCCCTCGACTAGAGGCACAGGTGAGAGAAGGCAGATCATCCCAGGGACTGAGGAAGAAATGCAAGGTGCCCTCAGATGCAAGTCCGTAGCAGCATCCCTGTCTACAGGGCAGCCAGCTGGTCACTTGCGGTGAAGAACAGATAGCCTTTTTCTTGGCAGAAATTCAGCATTTCATAGGCACGAAGGGACATTTAGCACTTTGGGCATGGGCTCCCGCTCGATTAGCGTTTCAATCTGGAGTGGCTGCTCTGGGCTGTAACTTTCTCCACTCACGAACATACAGTTGATTTCAGGGAGCCTTCCAAACGAGTCAGCCTTCTAGCCCTATCTAACCGTCTCCGACAGTGCCTGCCACAGAGGTCAGGCAGCCTAATGTGGACAACACCCCCCGACCCCCGAAACCAAAGCTGGATGCGGTCACCGCATAAAGTGAACCTTCATTCTGGGACTCTGGCCATGGAAAAGCATTTTCCACTGCACTGACCGGCATTCTGTCACCAGACCTTGCAAAGAGTTCAACTCTTATTTATAACAGAAAAAAAAATTCAGAAATCATTTAAATGTTTGACAATAGGAGAATGGTTGAGTAAATTCTAGTAAAGTAAATTCTAGTTGAGTAAACCCTGGAATGTTGTGCATCTGTTTAAAATGCTGTTTATGAACAGACTCAATATCTTGGGGGAAAAGCTCATGTTATAATGTTTACTGAATTGTTGCAAAAGAAAACCGAGAAATGACCTGAATGGCCATCAACAGGGAAGTGGTTGAATAAATTGAGATACATGCATACCGTGGAATATGACACATTTAGATAAAAAATAGCTTAGATATGTATCTACTGACCTGGAAGGTGTCCCTCACATGTTTTTAAGTGAGAAAGCAAGTTGCAGAGAAATGAGCTAAACAATGATTTTATTTTGAAAACAAAATCATGAAAATTCTCCTGGAATGTGTCCATTTGTTTGCATGAGAGAGAAGAAGGTTAGAGAGAGACACATATCTGCCTGTCAACTTCGGTAACTTCAGATTGTGTGGAAGGGAGGCAGACTGGAGATCAATTTTTTTAATACATCTTTGTGTTGCATATATTCATATCTATGCATATTACAAGTACACATGGCCTTTTGTAATTTAAGACTGAAGAATAATTTACCGAAAAAAGAGCACACAAAATTATATATCCACAGTGTGATCTCAACGATGTGAAATATGCATAGAAAAATCCAGTAAAAAATTGAAAACCTTAACAGCAGGTGCCTCTGGAAGGAAGGTAAGATTATAGTGTTTCCTCTTTTTTATTCTTGCCTGTATTTTCCAAATATTCTCTGGTGAGCAAATGTATAAATTATTGTTTAAAATGTAATGGCCTCCACCTTCTCTCCAGCCAGTCTTGCTTTACTTGTTACAATCTGGTTTCTGTTCACCTTGCCACCTGCCACCTACCTTTGCTGAAATTCATGTGTCCATTCAGCAAATACTTATTGAATTGTAGGCACTGGGGATACAGCAGGAACCAGGGCAGAGCTCCCACTCTCAGTGTTCTTACTTCCAGAGGGACCATTTAGACATCAAACTGAGTGACCGCATCCAAGACCCTCATCTTGGCCTCTCTGTGGTGCTCAACATATCGACTCACTTCTCCTGTAGGGAGCTGCCCTCTGGTTCTCTTCCCACCTTCTGCCTACCTCCCTACCCCCTACTCTGTCACCTTTCTTGTTCCCGTACACAGAAAGCGTTCCCAGGGGCTCTATTCTGAGCCTCCTTCACTTCTTTCTCCACAGCGGGAGATACTCTTCATGCCCAGATTCTGGATCCGAAACTGCAGACCTGCGCAAGTCTGAGGCGAGGCAGTAGTCTGGAATGCTGGGCATGGTGGTGAATGTTGGTATCAGTGGTCCTCCAGGACGTGAAGGAGGGTAGCCCTTAAGGTGTGGCCCATGTAGGGTCTGCACTCCAGAATCACACTCTGTGCCCCACATAAGCATGGTACTGCCACATGGATGTATTTGCTTATGTCTGTCTATGACCTGGGAACCATGCAGTCACAGGGTCTAACCTAGAGGAATGAATGAATGAATGAATGAACAAATGACATGATACAATGACATCAGATGCAGATTTTAGAGACAAGAGCTCGAGTAGATCTGGTGTCTGTGCCAATGAGGGGAAATTCAAGGAAATGAACTAGTGGGCTGCTTTGAAGGATGTGGAGATAAAGCTTAATTTCATTATTATTGGTTGAATATTTTTCTGGATTCTGGGCCACTTATGTCTTCTTTTTTAAACTAACTTGTTCAAGACCCCATCCAATTTTTCAGTGATAGCACTTGTTGTTTTCCTATTGATTTGTAATAGCTCTTTCTATGTTAAGGGTATAACTTTTCTACCTAATATTTTTGTATGTCTTTTTGATTTGTTTCTGCTTTTGACATATACATACGTTTTTAAAATATCAGTCTTGTAGGATCCTCCACAGCTTTCATGTTCAGAAAATCACAGTCACAGGGCTGGCCCAGTGGCCGAGTGGTTAAGTTCTCACGCTCCGCTGCAGGCGGCCCAGTGTTTCGTTGGTTCGAATCCTGGGCGCGGACATGGCACTGCTCATCAAACCACGCTGAGGGAGCGCCCCACATGCCACAACTAGAAGGACCCACAACCAAGAATATACAACTATGCACCGGGGGGCTTTGGGGAGAAAAAGGAAAAAATAAAATCTTTAAAAAAAAAAAAAGAAAATCACAGTCACATCGTTATTTGCCTATATTTTCTTATTATTTTTGGCTTGATTTTTTAAAAAAATTTCCAACTCTTTACTCCGTCTGGAATTTATTTTAGTATATGCTGTGAGTTGAGGAGATAACTCAGTTCTTTTCCCAAACAGTTAATTAGTTGACCCTGCAAAAATATTTTTCTCTTCTCATTAATTTTTTAGTGTTGTCTTACATGTATTTCAATTTTTGTGTGTAGTAAGGCTCTTCCTGCAGTAGCGTTTCCTCTTCTGCCTGTCTGCTCGTGGACCGTCTCCACACTATTTTCATAAGGATCACTTGGCGATTCTGTTTAGTATTTTGTAGGGTGAGACCATGAAATCTACTACCTTTAAAAAAATAGGCATTATCTGTGACTGTCTATTTTTCCAGTTAAACTTGGGTACCATTTTACTAAATTTAAAATGGATCATCGGGCTTTTGATCAGAATTGCATTAAGCTGATAAATTAACTTTTCAATAACTTTTCAAAAGGTTAATATTCTAAATTAACCTTTCAGTGTTTAGTCTTTCCACTCAAGATTATACTGTCTCTCCAATTATTCCAGGTTTTTTTTATCCTTCTCCAAAAGTTATTTTTGTACAGTGCCTGAACGTTTATTAATTTTATTTCTATTTAGCATATGCATTTTGTAGTTATCATTAAGACCTTTCTCTTTATATTTTTATCTGTCACTGGCATATGGAAATGTTATTGATTTTGTGTATTTATTTTGCGTTTGGCTACTTGAGTGAAATTTCTTATTAGTTCTAATAGCTTTATAATTGATTCTCATGGGTTTTCTTGGCACACTAATACATCATCTGCAAACTATGTTTTTGCTGGTTTCTTTCTCATTTCTTTTGCTTGTGTCACATGGCTTGGCTCTTCCAAGAAGGCGTGAGGTCTCAGAGGAGATTGTCGTATTTCTCTCTCATTCTTGATCTTAATCAGGTGTTTCACCAGAAGTCTGATGTAGGTTATTGTTCTAAAATGGATGCTTCATCATAGTAAGGAATATTCTTTTTCCTAGTCCCAGATGCTTATTTTAATCAGGGTTACATGTCTAATTTTATTAAATGCCCACTTAGCATTTATTCAGAAAACTTAACTTTTTTTCTCCTTTAATGGGATACTTTGTCTTAAGAGATTTCTCAATATTAAAGTCATTTTAGAGATTACCTGTCCTTTGTTAGTTAATCCCTAAAGTGGGCTTTTAAAAAAAGCTAGTGTTGAGTTAATTTATCAGCATCACAGTTAAGACGGTGGATCTGAAGTGGACTGCTTCCGTTTGAATCTTGTCTGTGAGTAACAATATGACTTGAGCCCCGTCTTTAATTTCTCCTTGTCTTAAGTCTTCATCCGTAAAATGGAGATGATATGAGCAGAACGCACCTTATGGGGCTGTTGTGAGGATTAAACAAGTCAATGTATGTAAAGTTCTTAGAAGAGTGTCAAACGAAACCTTAACAAATAGGAGCACTGTGTTGAATTATTGAGAACTTACCATGTGCCTGGTCCCGAGCTTTGGGTGTGGGTTCAAAGATGGGAAAGCTCACAGATGGTCTGTCTTCTGACGGAGCTTACAGCCTGGCAAGAAAACAGATGCTTACGATATAATCACATGGCAGTGTGGAAATTCGCTTCTGTGATAAGCACTACTCAGGAGAGGTTCTGGTGTCATGAGAGCGTGTAATAGGGGGTCTAACCAGTCAAGGAGAGACACTTGACTGAGATCGGGAAAATAAATATTCCAAGAAGGGAGGGAAGAGTGTTCTAGGCAGAGAGAACAACATATGCAAAGGTCCGGTGGCTGTGCAGTAAGAGAGTGGGGCAGGTGCAAAGGGCTGAGAAGGGCAGGGTTTAGCTGCAAAGCTGGCGGACATGAAGCTAAGAGGTCGCTAAGGGCCAGACCATGCAGAGACGCTCATAGACCTTAAGCGATTTTTCCTTATTGAAGAGCAATGAGGAACCTTTGCAGGTTTGATGTAAGTGGGGGAGGGGAAGAGACCTGATCAGATTTCTGTTTTGAAAAGACACCTCCAGCTGCAGTGTGAAGAGTGAGTTGGCGAGGACGAGGGTAAATGTAACTGACCAGTTAGGAGCTTATTACGGCAGTCCAGGGGGAGGTTGGTGTGGGGTAGGGGGAAGTGGAGATAGAGACAGGGCGATAGATTGATCATGGGGTTGTGAAGAGAAGGAAGGTTTCAGGACAGGGTGGGTGGGGGACATCATGACCCTGAGCATCCCACGTTGGGTCTGATCTCAGAGGGGAGGTCTAGCCTGCTCTGTGAAGTTGTGAGTCATCAGCGCACGAGTGCGGAGGTCCTTTAGGCTAGAGAGAGAGGAGGAGAGGCCCAACACTGAGCCTGGAAAGGAGCCAGAGAAAGAGCAGTGGGAGGAAAGGAGAGTGTGGTGGTGTGGGAGAAAACCTGGGCCCACACTTCTTGAAGTGTGGTTCCCAGGCAGGAGCATCATTGCATCACCAGGGAGCCAGTTAGAGGAGCAGGTGCCCTGGCCCCACATGGATGCTGTCGATCAGAACATCAGAATCTACATTTCAGCCAGGTCCCCAGGTGATGAGCAGGCACAGTGTGTGCACTGTGAAGTCTGAGATGCTCTGGTCTGGGGGGAGTGTTTCCAGAAGGAGGGTGTGTGTGAGCAACAGTGTTAGAGGCAACTGAGAGAGTGGTCAGTTAAAATGAAGACTAAAGAGTATCCGCTGGCCCCTCAGTGACCTCAGCAGCCCTGTTTAGGTGGATCAATAAGACCAGAAGGCAGAAGTGACAGGGTTGGAGAGTGAGTGGGAAGTCAGGAAATGGAGGCAGAAAGTATAGACAGATTGTTTTTCTAGAAATTTGGTTGTGAAGGGGAAGAGAGAGACAAGGCTGGAGGGAGATGAGGAGTGGAGTGGGGATTGTTTTCTTAATGAGAGTCTGGACCACATTTGAAATGGGAAGTTTCCAGCGGAGAGGAAATGATTGAACGTATGTAGCATATACAGGAGTGAAATAGATTTCAGGTTCCTGAAGATTAGGGAGGGATGGGATGCAAAGGGCACGTGAAAGGGTTATGTTTAGATCAAAGGAGGGCCAGCTCCTGTATAGGAGAAAGGAAGACTGCTGGTGCAGGCCAGCCCCGTTTGGAGTTGGGAAGACAAGGGAATCCCCACTGATGGCTTTTATTTTCTATGGAGAGCGGGAAGAGAAGACTCCTGGAGAGTCAAGAGGCTGCGGAAAATGGAGAAGGTTTGAAATTGTCCTTCTGGTGTTTAACGTTGTAAAGGAAAAGCCTGAGTTCCACTTGGTCTGGTTGCTTTTTAGTGCAGACTCTCTGAGCCTTAAGTTCCACCTCACAGGTTGTTCTGAGGCTAGAATGCAATGATGCAGGTGCTGTCACCTGGACAGAACACAGCACAAGCTAGCACGAGGTCTGTGTCAGGCACCCGTTTTCCTTCCCTGTGTGCCACACCTGGGTCTGGCCCAGAGGAAGCACTTGGAAAAGTGGGTTAATGATTCTCTAACACGTTGCTCCTCTCTCTCTGGAAGCTTCTCGGAGTTCTTCTGGCTGCACTGAACTGCTCTCTTTCTCTCTCGCAGGCCAGAACTGCACGTTCCAACTGCAGGGTCCCAATGGGACGGTGGAGAGCCCGGGGTTCCCGTACGGCTACCCTAACTATGCCAACTGCACATGGACCATCACCGCGGAGGACCAGCACAGGATCCAGCTCGTGTTCCAGTCCTTCGCCCTGGAAGAGGACTTTGACGTCCTGTCGGTGTTTGACGGCCCGCCCCAGCCAGAGAACCTTCGAACCAGGTACCACCTGCCCTCTTCCCCATAGCCAAGAGCTGGGTCCCTGGGCCAAGCTCGCTGAGAGGAAGGACCCGCTGGGGTGAAAGGTTTATGGTCATCAACAAAGACCTCTGTTTTTATGAGGCCCGCCCTCAACTCCTCTGCTTTCTTTACATTTCCCAATTCCTTTTGCTGCCTAGAAGTACCCAATACACAGAATTGATGAGTAGGACATTAGGGAAGACTAGACAGAAGACATAAAAGAGAAATTCAAGTCTTTCTACTGAAACTGGGTTTGCATGTCTATGTGTGTATGCGTGGGTATCTGTTGGTGTATATTCTTTGCACACACAGAAATATTTGTTTTCTCCCTTTGGACCCAGCAGATATGAGTTGAAAACTAATAGAGATTATATCTTGCATCCTGTACTTGAAAACCATCATGCTTTGTTGGAATTTGCCTTGCATTTGCATGAGCTTGGCTGTGAGTGTAGAATCAGGAATTTGGAGAAGTTCCCACTCACTCACGCCCCACCGCTGTAGATGGGAGAGGAAACTATGGAGAGGGTGAGACTGCTTTTCTGTACCCCTGAGCTGCCTCCCAAGACAGAGGGTTCACAGGG
The DNA here is from genome assembly GCF_041296235.1 of Equus asinus. Taxonomy (NCBI): domain Eukaryota; kingdom Metazoa; phylum Chordata; class Mammalia; order Perissodactyla; family Equidae; genus Equus; species Equus asinus. The sequence goes on from NC_091794.1 coordinate 88,168,095, forward strand.
AGGGCTGTTACCCCCTCTGCAGAATGGGCAGACAGCCACACAGTCGTCGCTCTCCAGGTTTTGTTGACCTGGTGGCCTGCCATGCTCCATCACAGGGCTCATCCTGATCCTGCCAGCCAGGCTTTGGGCTCCCCCAGGAGCCAAAGGGCTAATGGCTTACCAGCCAAGCCCTGGGGAGCCTGGGATGCTAATTAGTGGTGCATTAATGAGCGGTTCTCTGCCAAGCCCTTAACCTCGAGGCTTTGTTTAAGATGCCTCTGAGCCCTTGGCTTGCAAGCTCCTGGAAAGGGTCACAGACATTTAAAGGATGGTGACAGCTCTCCTTTCTCTCGCTCCCTGCCCTCTCAGGGCAGTGCAGAGGTGAGGCTGCCAAGCCTGCAGCAGGAGTGGGGGTATCTTGGGCCCCCTGTGACTAGTAGTTCCTCCTAGACGAGACAGGGCTTACCCATCTTCCCTTGACATTCAGCAGGGTTTGGCACAGAGTGGATGTTCAGTGACTCTTGGGTGAAGGGACTGGAGCCCTCTCCACTCACTCATCCCACAAATATTTCATGAGCATCTGTCGTGTTCCAGGCTGGCCTGGGTGCTGGGAATACGGCAGTGAGCAAAACAAAGTGACTGTCTTCACAGAGGTTACATGCTAATGGGGGAGATGGGTACGGACTTGAATACATGCTTTTAGAGTTCAAAGACATCAAGGCTAGAGCTAGAAAAGAGACTGGGATGGGATAGTGCTTAAAACAATGAGACTGATGAGGTCACAAGGCAGTGAGTCCTCACCATCGGATGCTGAGCTCAGGGTGATGCCATTTCTGGGTACCTGCACAGACTTTTGATGAATATTTAGTGATTGTTGAAAGATAGAAAGTCAAATCAGGCCAACTGGGCACTTGATGGGGGTGTCGATGGCTGGAGGCAAATGCTCCAATTCCACCCGCTAGAGTTAGGAGAAACTGACGAAAATAATGGTGACAATGTGAAAGCAGTACGTTGTTCATCCTTGACAAACATCATTTAGACAATAATAAGAAATTAGAAAAACTGAATAATATTGATAACATGAATTTTTTCACCCTTCAACCACAAAATATATGTTCTTTTCAAATACTCATAGAACATTTGCCAAAAAAATGATGTTATAATGAGGGAAAAAAGTGAACAAATTCTCTCTTCCAGCTTTCCTTGTTCTTAAGGCAGGGTCCACACATGTGTGGTCAAACCTCTGTTTTCAGACATTTGGGTTTTCTGGCTCTGAGAGAGAGGTATAGAAGACCCACCAGAGATGAGATTGCTCTGGCCTGGAAGGGTGGGGATTTCCATAACCTGGGGAGGTGGTCCTGGCAGGAGGGGCCTGGATGTATTCTTGGCCACAGGACAGTCCCCCTGGCCAAGCAGCCGAGTTTGAGGAGGAGACTCCCAAGGTGGTACCTTCACCAGGTCGTCCCTGCTGGGGCTCCTGATCTCTGTCATCTTCCTGATGCGCTCTCTTCAGTTCATTTCAGAATGTTTATCGCTTTCCCATGCAACATTTCTACCTCCACAGTACCTGGGATCACGTCCTGTTTCTTGCATCTACTCCTGTGCATTTGCGTTTTCTTTCTTTTTACTCAGTTAGTTTTGCCCGAAATTTGCTTATTTTACTGGTCTTTTTAAAGTTCCAACTCTAGAGCTATCAATTTTATTCTTTCTCTATTATCCAACTTATTGATTTCTGCTTTTATCTTTACTCGTTCTTTTCTCCCACTTACCTTAGGCTGATGCTGCTCTTTTGCTGATTTCATGAATTGAATTAGTTTCATTATTTCTTGTTTGATAATAAAAACATTGAAAGGCATTTTTCCCTAAGTGCCACTTTGACCATATTCCATAAATGTTGATGGATGGTCATTATTTTAGAAATAGTCTCTAATTGCAATTTTGTTCCTTCCTTGACTCTAGGGTTTTTTCCTCCAATTTTCCAGTAATATTTTTAGTACTTAAAAAATTATTATATAGTTATATTGCATTATGATCAGATTATGATTTCTACTTTGGAGAATTTGTTGAGCTTTTTCCCTCAGTATATGATCATCTTTTTGTAAATGTTCTGTGAGTATTTGAAAAGAATATATATTCTATGACTGAAGGGTGAAAAAATTAATGTCATTAATATTATTCAGTTTTTCTAATTTCTTATTTATTGTTTAAATGATGTTTGTCAAGGATAAGCAATGTATTGTTTTTGCATTTTCAACGTTGGTTTTCCCAATTTCTCCCTTTATTTCTAAGTTTTTACTTTCTACGTTTTGATGCTACACTCTTCAGCATGTATTTTCAAAAGTTAGATCTTCAGAGCAAATTCTATATTTTTTCAATATAAAACTTATTTTTATCTCCAAATGTTTTTTTGCCTTAAATTCCACTTTGATACTAAGATTTACCACCTTCATTTTTTCAGGTTTGTGCATATAGAGTCCATCTTTGCCAATTCCTGTATTTTAATGTTTCTATGTCTTTGTTTTAGGTGTGTCTCTTAGTACAACAGATAGTTGGATTTTTATTTTTATATCTTCCCTGAGGGGCCGACCCCATGGCCGAGTGGTTATTTTTTTTTTTTCGAGGAAGATTAGCCCTGAGCTAACTACTGCCAATCCTCCTCTTTTTGCTGAGGAAGCCTGGCCCTGAGCTAACATCCGTGCCCGTCTTCCTCTACTTTATATGTGGGATGCCTACCACAGCATGGCGTGCCAAGCAGTGCCATGTCCGCACCCGGGATCCGGGCCGGTGAACCCCGGGCCACTGAGATGCAGAACGTGCAAACTTCACCACTGCACCACCGGGCCGGCCCCCTGGCCGAGTGGTTAAATTCGTGTGCTCTGCTTTGGTGACCTGGAGTTCACCAGTTCGGGTCTTGGGCTCAGACATGGCACTGCTCATCAAGCCAGGCTGTGGTGGCGTCCCACATAGAGGAACTGGAGTGACCTACAGCTAGGATGTACAACTATGTACTGGACCTTTGGGAAGAGAAAAAAAAAGTGGAAGATTGGCAACAGATGTTAGCTCAGGGCTGATCTTCCTTATTAAAAAAGCACACTAAAAAATCTTTTTTTAACAGGAAAGTTTAATTCACTCACACTCTGGGGTGGTAACTGATATATTTGCTGTTGTGTAATATTTAATACTTACTGTGTTGTTGCTTTTTTGGTGAGGAAGATTTGCCCTGAGCTAACATTTGTTGCCACTCCTTTTTTATTTTGCTTGAGGAAGATTAGCCCTGAGCTAACATCTGCACCAATCTTCCTCTACTTTGTATGTGGGATCCCCCAACAGCATGGCTGATTAGTGGAGTAGGTCCACACACGGGATCTGAACCCACAAACTCAGGCTGCTGAAGCAGAGCGCACGGAACTTTAACCACTCGGCCATGCGGCTGGCCCCAATACTTACTGTTTTTAAGCATTCTTACTATTATTTCCTTTCTCTATCTTCAGGTGCAAGTTTTCTTTGCCTTCCCTGTGATTTTTATTGCAGTTGTGGTTAAAGTTACTTCTTCAGAATACATTTTAAGTTGTATTTCTCTGTCAACAGCTTGTCGGGTTAGCCTTTTTCATAATTGAGTAGAAATTACTGCATATTGTAGAAATTCCTTAGTGTTTGTAGCATGTGGGTATCTGCTGCTTTCCTAGTTTACCACATGGCCGTATATTTTCTCTCCTTTTATACGCCTGAGATTATTCCTGTGAGAATTTAACGGGTCAGGTTGAAGGGGAGTTTAACATGTTGTCTCAGCTTTCCATCTTGAACTGGAAATTTCTCTTAAGATTTTTATTCTTTTTGATGCTATTGTGAGTAGAAGTATTTTTAATTTAATTTTTGGGTTATTCATTGCTAATCTATAGAAATACGGTTGGTTTTTGTATATTTATCTTGTGTCCTGTAACCTTGCTGAACTCATTATTGAAAGTTCTAATAGTTTTTTTTATATCTGCAAATAAAAACAGTTTTAGTGCTTCCTTTCCAATCTGGATGCCTTTTATTTCTTGTTTTGCCTAATTGCACTGGATAAAATCTCCAGTACAAAACTGAATAGAAATGGTGAGAGTGGACGTTCTTGGCCTGTTCCTGATCTTGAAACATTCAGTCTTTCACTATTAAGTATGATGTTGGCTGTAGGTATTTGGTAGAGGCCTTCTAATGAAGGTTTTTAAGCAGAGGATTTTGGCACGATCTGGCTGCAGTGCGGGAAATGCACTGGGGTGGGGGCCATGTTGGTTGACTGCCAGGGGCCAGGCAAGAGACACTGGTAGCCTGAACTAGAGCAATGAAGAGAGAAGGTGGTGTGGATTTGTATGATGTTATGGGAAAGCATCGTCCCTGGACTTAAGGGTGGATTTATAGGGACTGTGGAGTGGGAATAAGAAAAAGGAAGGGGTGAAGGATGACTCCACAGTGTCTGGCTTGGAAGCAGAAAGCAAGCCGGATCAGCCCGTGGTGAATTCCAGGCTCCAGCAAAATGTGGTCTTCACGGCATATGAGGGCATTTGCTGTATTGATGTTTCTCTTCATCTGGTAGAACAGGTAGGTCACCTCCTCACACAGTGTTTTCCTGTGAGACAATAGGGTACAGTGGGGGCACGCCTAGATTTATACCCAGCTAGGTTCTACATTTATTAGTGCTGTGACCCATGCAGAGTTTGGCTTCTCTGAGCCTCATCTATAAAACGGAGGTGACCCTGACTCGCCTTACAGGATTGTTGTATGTGAGCCACCTGCTGCAGACCCCTGAGTGCTCCATAAACATTATCTGCTCCTTCCTGCCCTTCTGTTCCTAGGACTAGGACTTAGGGTTCTAGCGGGCTTTGGTGCCTGTCTTGACACTTCATCTGTGGCCGATCTATTAGCCTACGTAGATCAGGGAACAGCGGGGCTGGAGGACAGACACTGAAGAAGGAATTGGGCTCAGGGGCATTACTGATCCCACAGTAGCCCAGCAGTGGGGCAGGACTGCCAAGAAGCCTGTAGCAGTTTCTCTCTGCTTGATTCACTTGGGCTTTCTGTGTTTATTGTTTAAAACTTGACAGACGTAAGTTTTGCAATTCTGCTGTCTGTGCGTTTTAATGCATCTCTCTTTTCTCCCCTTACCTCCTACTTTCTGATCTTTTTCACTTTATTTATGAAGCATTCCTGCAACAGGCTGAAGTGTCACCTCCCCACCCCAAATCGCACCCTCCACCCCCTTTAACACTCACCTTTCTCCTGCCTGCTTATGGGCTGTGTGGCGAGCACTGAGCTTCGCTCCCGCTCAGATTCTCAGATCTCTGAGGCTGGGAGTCAAGCCTTCTCCCACATGTTGCTGTGGCAGATCCGTGCCGTGAAATAGATATCTTGCCAGTGCATGACATGACTTTGAGTTCCAGCTCCTTCCTAGCCACCTGGCATGGGCAAGTCACTCCGACTCGTATCCTCAGTTTTCTCATCTATGAAGTGAGTAAATCAATATCTACCTTACAGGTTGATTGGTGAGGATTACACGAAATAGTGTGTGTAAACTGCTTTGAATTGTGATAAGATATAAACAAAAGGAATACTTGTATATTTGGAGAAAAAATTAGAAAACGCAATTTAGCCGAAAGGAAAAAAAAAACCCTTCAATACATTTATAAGTTGTTATAAGCTGTAGAGCATTGGTACTCAAGTAAAGGCAATTTTGACCCCCAGGGAGACGTTTTTGGTTGTCACAACTGGAGGGAGCCTATGGCATTTGGTTGGTCCAGGCCAAGGGTGCTGCTGAACGTCCTGCCATGCACAGGGTGGCTCCCACAACAAAGAGTTATGTGGCCCCAGATGCCGGTAATGCTGAGACTGAGAAATCTCGAGGTGGGGTGACTGAGGAGGTAAGGCCTTTAGCATCAGACATACCTGGGTTCTAATCCTATTTCTATGTCAGTGACCTTGGACGAGTGAGTCTCGCATGAGCCTCAGTTTCCTCCTCTGCAAAATGGGGAACTGTCAGGGATTCTCTGTATTGACAGCAGCACCTGGCATCGTTAATGAAGAGAGGCGCCAGCAGGCACGCTGCGCACAGCTTGTTCTATATGCAGATGCCATTCATCTCCCAACGACTCCCTTTCTCCACCAGGAGTTCGTAGCCATCTTCTTGAAAGCATCTCACATTTCATCTAGAGCTATTCACAAGCAGCAGCATCCCAGGGTGCCAGAAGGCAGCGTCTGGCTGCTTGAAATTAAATTTACAATAGAAGCTGATCAGATTCTTCTCATAATGGATCAGGGTGGGAAACAGGAGTAGGAGCTGGACCCGAAGGCCGGGGAGCCTGTAGGAGTTTGGAAATTAGCAAGAAAAGAACAAAGAGTCTTCCATATAGTGCAGTGTCAGCCCTGCCTGGATGAGTTACTGAGACAATCCCCACATCCCTGCTTTTGCACAATTAGATGGCCTCTCTGTGCTGGCAAACATCCTATTGCGTCGCTGTTTAATACGGAATGAAGTTTTCTAATGGAACACGAACAAACATTATCTATGGAGATGCTGCTAATAAACTGCATCACTGTATATTGGAGGGTTTATAGGGCGCTGGTGATGACTGCACCAGTTAAGCACAGCTAAGCATTCCTTAATTTAGACATTTGGGCTCAAGTTATGGGAAACACTACAACTCGTTCCCTCATTACTGGCAGTACACATTCTGTCATCAGCCTAAGGTGGAATGCAGCTCTAGTCATCTGGAGCCAGTTACAGGTTTCACACAACTGATGTTAGACACCTGTTTGGAAGTGGTAAAAAATCCACAAATTTGCCAGATTTACCATCTTCTTATAAATACATATCACAGCAGAGGCCCCTAAAGGACCTGCCTGTTGGATTCCTTAAAAAGTGTGCCTTGCACATCAATAGGGTTGTCCTTGGAGGGTTCCCTCCCCAGAGTGCCTTGAGAATGTGCTCTTGTGGGCAGGAGGTGGCCGGAAGGAGCCCTAGGCAGGAAGGAGCATTCCTTGTATAGATTGAAACAGAGAGAGGATGCTGGAAAGGGGAAAGAAGAAAGGATGGCTCTGAACACCTATTACGGGCCAGCCACCAGGCTAGACACATTCCTTCATTCAGTCATGGTCATTTATTCAACATTTATTAAATATCTACCAGGAACGCCAAGTGTTGGGGATACAACTGTTAACAAGACAATCTCTGCTTTCAAGGAACCGTCTCTTTTGGGAGATAGATAAATTAGCAGGCAACGATAGTCCAGGATGCTCCTCTCTGTGTCTGGGGAAGCTGATTTGGTCTTGGGGAGATCTTTGTAGACGCTGATCTGTGGGCCTGGGATGCCCTCCCTCCCTCTGCCCTTTTGCTTAGTTATCGTTTCTTCATTCTTCACATCTCAACTCACTTGTCACTTCCTCACCCAGGGAATCCTCTGAGACACCTATACGTCTCAACCTGGTCATACCCTCCTGTGATACCCCCTCAGACTACCATGCATCCATCCTTCATGGATTCACATGTACATGTGTGTGATTATTTGATTTATGCCCATCTCCCATGAGACTGTAAGCTCCTTGACTACAAGAACTGTTTCTGTTTTATTCTCCATTGGATCTCTAGGGCCTGGCTCATAGTAGGTCCTCAAAAATATTTATGGGAGTAAATGAATGAATGCTCCCTGGAGGAAAGGGTCCATGACAGGGCATGATGGGAGGGATGGGGAGAGTGTTTCCAGCCAGGAGAATAGTATATGCACATGTCCAGTCGAAATCGAGGGAAAGATGAAATGCAGAATGGCAATGGGTTCATGGTGGGTGGGGTGTAGAGGGGAGATGGGCACGTGGCTGGGCCAGATCATCAGGAGCCCTATACGCCATGCTGGGGAGCTTGTCACATATCCTAAGGGAAGTAGGGACACACCAAAAGGTCTTAAACAGGCATTACACGTGTTATCTAATAACTCAACAGCACCCCCTGGGCTGGGTAGTATTCATTTTCTTTGCAGAGGTTAAATAAGTGTCTGAGGTTTCTAGGCTGCCAAGTGGCTAAAAGAAGAAGGGACCATGGGTCTCCTAGAGCCAGAAACCAGGCTTTTTCCTCCACACCAAGATGCCTTCTTACTGCTTTGGATCCATTAGCATTCATTCCATTTCCTGTTAAAATATTCATCCCATTTTCCTTTTTAATCAGTTTCTTTAAAAAAGTAAAAGTAACAGGAACTCACTACTTTAAAAAAAGTCAAGCAGAGCAGCAGGGTATGGAGTAAAAGTCTCCAAGTGCCTCCTTCCTCAGGCCCCTGTCCCTGCCCCGCTCCCTGGTGGTAGCCGCTGTTAACAGTTTGGTGTGGGTCCAATTTCTTCTTAAATAAAGATTCATTAAACTGCCCATGAGGCTTATTGGGACATCTATCAGCCCTTTAAAAATTGTTCTGATGAATTAAGTGTAAACTAATTAGAAACATGGATTCAATTACCGTCGAAACACACAAGGGTTTAATAATTAATAGGAAGAGGGCTTGAGGCCATAGGCATTATGGATTTTATCAAACCCCTAACATCTGAAAGTAAATATGCTTGATTCACCCTAAATGCTGGCAGATTTGGAGGCAAACCTGTTGGTAGGAGCTTTGCATTTAATCAGGAAAGTTTTCTATGATTGATAAGGAGTCAGCTCAAGTGCGTAGAGGCCGGAGCCTGCTGGCTATGGCTGGACTGGGCAGCAGCCTATCTTGCCAGGGCCCTGCAGTCAGCTTGGTTCATGATCTTTCACCAGGCAAGCTTGGGGGGATCCACTGAGGTCCCCAGTGAGATCACTGACCCCAACTATGGGCCCAGAGCATCTCGGGAGCAACACTGGCCAAGCAACACTGGGCCAAGAAACACTGCAGGACTTTTGGGGGAAACATTCTGTTTATCCCCTTGAACTGTGAGTTATGATGACTTAGATGGACTTAGAGGAGAGTCAGGGGGTTGGAGTAAATATTAACCTGTTGTGCCCCAGGTGCTTCGTGTACCACATCTTATTTGATCCTCATAATATTCCCGGAGGTGAGAATTATTACCTCCATTTTTCTTGCTGAGGAAACTGAGTCCCAAAGAGGCTACGTGGCTTGGGGCAGCTGTATTCAAACTTCCAGATCTGCTTGTCACCCAGTTTCACACAGGTGGGCACAACTCCACAAGGGCTGAAGGAGTCTGTGAAAGGGGAGGAAGCAGGATCTGCCCGGCTTGTGGCTTGGGGAGCCAATTGCAGTGACCCATGGGGCAGGCATGTGCTCCATCACCTAATGCCAAAGGGTAGGTTTGGGCAGACGTGGTGGGGGAGGGTTGGCAGCAGGTGATATACAAAGCCAGGTGGGCAGCAGTGTCGGGGTCCTGAGCAATCTCTCCATTCACAGTAGGACTCTGTGGTTCAAGGTCAAAGTCAATTTTTGTGGCAAAGCCTCACCTTGCTCCTTTGCCAAGTCTGCTATTTAATGGCAGCCAAAATTTAAGGCCCCGTGGAGCCTGAGTCTGTGGCCAAAAGGCTGTGCTGCTTACACCCCTCCCCATGATTGGTCCTGCCCACAGTGTTATCAGGTGTTGGTCAAAGATGCGACATTACCCCAGAATGGATTTGGTCACCCCTTGACCCTTATCTTCCCCTTTCTTGCAAGTGGTAGGTGACAGGGGTGTTGCTGAGACAGAAAAGTGTCTCCTTCTTTATCCTCTACTCTTATTCCCTGAACCTTTGGGACAGCAGAAATTGCTGTTCCAGGGAGCCTGGTAACCCAGGGATGTTGTCCTCAGTGTAGAAGCAGATTTGGACATGTAATTCTAGCCTTTACTCTGTTTCTTTGTCAGCAGAAATGGTACCCAAATGAACATCTCCTAAGTATTGAGCTCCTTGTTCCCTGCGAATTAAAATAAATGTAAAAGTAAATCAATTCCCAGCTTTTAAGTGAACAAAGAGCCCAAGTTATTGCTTCCTTGGGTGGGTCTGAGCTGCCACACGATGTGGGGCCCAGAGCCAGGACAGGGGCAAGGAGACCTGGCTCCCTTCCAGCTCAGCAACTGGTTTGTTTGTGATCTTCACCGAGTCCTGTCCTCCTTAGGGCCAGCTGCATCTTCCTAACTTATAAATTGAGGTCTTAAGTCCAGGAGAACTCCAAAGCTTCTTCCAGCTCTGAAACCGTGTGATTCAGTGATGCCAGAGATGTATGTAGCAGGACTATAAAATACCCTTGATCTTCTCAGATTATTTCTGCCCTACTCAGGTACTACTCTTGGCTCTTTTAAGAATTCCACCATTTGTCTTTGGCGTCAGGGTTTATTTTCCAATGGCTTGTTAAGCAGTGTGGCAGAGAAGGCTAAGCATCCACCATCATTCTTACTCCTCTTCCACAGTGTAGAGTTGTCCGGGGGAAGCAGCTGCCCAGCCAGGGATGATATTTCCCAGCCTCGTCTGCATCCAGGTGCAGCCATGTGGCTTAGTGGTCAGTAAAAAGTGGTCAGAAGTAATGTAGCTCCCTCCCAGGCTTGGCACAGAAAAGCTCCCCTGTGATCTTCTGCTCTCTCTTTCCCTGGAGACAAGAAGCCTGAATGCCTGGATGGCGGGGGGTGAGAAGTAAACCCTCCCCTCTGCCCCAGCTGAGCACACAGTGTGGTGTGGCGGTTAGGAAAGAAGCTTTCAGCCAGCCTGCCTGGGTTCAAGTCCTTGCTCTGCCTCTTACTGGCTGTGTGACTTTGAGGAAGTCACTTCTCTCTGAGTCTCAGTTTCTACATCGCAAAGTTGGGATTATAGTTGTATCCACCTTGCAGGGAAGCTGTGAAGATTCAACTACCCAGAAGGCATGATGTATATAGAAGATGCTGGACATGTGGTAAGCACTCAGTAAATGTTAGTCGTCTTGTCACTATTGTCCTGTCCAAAGCTGACCTCCTCCAACTACCTTCCTCTGCCTTCCAAGCCACCATCAGCTCTTGCCTCGATGATCACAACAGCCTCTTACCTGGGGTCCCTGCTATCGCTTCTGTCGCGTTCAGTCAATGCCAGAGCTAGAGGGATCTTTTATTTTTTCACTTCTTAAAGAATAATCTTTTAATTAAATAAATAAAAGTAATTTTGGATTTACAGAAAAGTTATGCAGGTGGTACAGAGAGTTCCTACATACCCCTCACCCAGATTCCCTTATTATTAATATCTTACATTTGTATGGGACATTTGTCACAGTTAATGAACCCATATTGACTTATTGTTATTAACTGAAGTCCATATCTTATTCAGATTTCCTTAGTTTTTACCTAATGTCCTTTGTCTCTTCTAGGATCCCACCCCGGATACCACATTATGTTTAGTCATCCTGTCTCCGTAGCTTCCTCTTGGTTGTGACAGTTTCTCAGACCTCCCTTGTTTTTGGATGACTGACAGTTTTGAGGAGCACTGGTCAGGTGTTTTGTAGAATGTTCCTCAGCAGTTGGGATTTGTCTGATGTGTTTCTCCTAATTAGACTGGAGTAATCCGGTTTTGGAAGGAAGATCATGGTTTCATGGCATCGTGTCAGGATACACACTATCAACATGACTTATCCCTGTTGATGTTGACCTTGATCAACTGGCTGAGCTCACGTAGGTCAGTCCCCTCCATTGTGAAGTTATTCGCCCCTGCATGCTGTCCTCTTTGGAAGGGAGTCTCTGTGTGCAGCCCATTCCTGCAGAGTGGAGAGTTGTGCTTCATCTTGAGGGCAGAGTATCGATATAAATTACTTGGAATTCTTCTGCAGGGGAGATCTGTGTATTTTCCTCCATTTGTAATTTGTTTATGTCTATATGAATTCATGGGTATTTATTTTATAGCTTGGGTTATATCCAATCCTAATTTATTTATTTTGTTGCTCAAATTGTTCCAGCTTTGGCCATTGGGAACTCTTTTCATTGGCTCCTGTTTCTTTTGATATTTCTCCATCATTGTCAGTTTTTGTTTTTGAGGTTGTTTTTGTGGCTGTTGTTTCACCAAAGCTCTTCATAGAAATGAGCCTTGGTTCCCTTAATTGGAAAATGGTGTTAGAAACCAAGATCTGGTGCCATGTGTACTCATTACTATTGGGACATCATTGCTTCTATGCCCTCTCAGCCGACATAGCAAGGAAATATATGTGTGTATACTAATGCGCAGATACACACATATCTATAAATATTTTTATTTGTATCCATCTAAATGTGTTCAGCTAAATATGAGTTCATACTGAAGTTTCCAACTCTAAGCCATTCACACATGGGTCATTCTATCCTCCTCCCCTTGCTTGTCTGGAACCTTCCACTCCAATAGTGAGAACCCTGGCTCCCACCATCTGCCATCCATTTACTTGACTGTTAAGTACCAGGATATACGTATAGTGGTATCAGAACTGTTAAGCCGTACCCTCATGGGAAATGACTTTATCTGCAAGAGCACAGTTCTTATGTGCAGTTCCTTTTATCTTTAGTCTTTGCGCTCATTTTGAAAGCTACTTAGATAAGCACTGAGAAGAAAATACTCATCAGGGAACGGGTGTGAAGTGGAAGGGCTGAGATTTTAATAGAGTGGCCAAGGAAATTGTCACTAAGAAGGTGACTTTTGAATGAAAGCCTGAAACGACGTGAATTTGGTGTCTCCGTCAATCTTCAGGTGGCTCCAGGGCACTTGTTGTGTTGGGTTGTGTGTCTTATCTGTGTTTCCTTTCTCAGGGCTCAGCAGGTATCATTAAGGAAATTTCTGGGAAAGGAAACATTCATCAGTAACTTCAGGTGACATGATAGACACTCAGGCACATGTTATGGCACCTGTCCCCCAGGAGCTGTGCTGACTGGGGTTCCCAGGGTAGTATGATGCAGGCAGTGAAGACAGTGTAGATTCATGTGACTGGTGAAGTCATAGAAGTGATTTCTGACCTCATGATGCCCATCAGCATCTTGGAGGCTGGCAATGCAGTGTCTTCAGTCCTGCCCAAAGGAGACAACGTTTTCACAAGGTTTATATCGGCGAGCTTCTCTGCACCTGGCAAGGGCTTTCACCGTATCCTCCTGATTCTGTCCTCATCACCATTGACACTTTCATCCCTTAATAAGCAGTGACAGCCTTATCAAGCAGCCTTATCAAGGAAAGAAGTTATACATTTGGTTCCACCTTCCCAATTTGGTTATTTTTGTCCCAAAGGACTCTCACCTAGTGATCTGGGGGCTTTGTATGTCCTGGCCAATCGGTAGAGGCACCTCTGACCTCTCTCTTCTCCAAAGTCCTGCAGCCACATATCACAGACAAGGTAGATCTTAGACTTATCTAAATCCTACACAGCAAAGGGGAAAGGTGAAAGAGCCGGCTCTGACAGTCCAGCTGTATTTCAATCATCACAGCAATTCATCACGGCCCATAGATAAATTCAGAAAGCTAGAAAGCTGTCAAGGCCCTTGGTAGGTGGCAGAATGAAGACAAGAAGAATTTTTGCAGACCAAGACAAGTTTGGAATTATCCATCAGCTGCGAGGCTGTACCCTTCAAGTGCCTAGTTTTGCTCCTCCCAGCTCTGATTGATATTTTAAGCTGCCCAGACGTATTATTTACGTCTCTCAATAATCCAGTAAGTGGCTTTTTTGGTCCCAATTTGCAGAGGAGAAAGCTGAGATTCAGAAGGGCACATAAGCAGAGTGCTAATAAGAGGTGGCCAAGTTCTCAGTGTTTTATCCCTGCTCTGAGTCAGTGCCTTCCAGCCATATGGACTGCTGGTCCAACGAGGGACAGGAGAAAGGCAGCCTGAACACAGAGCCGTCCATCCTAAAGGACACCGATGGGTGAGAGGGAACCTCCAGAGATCTGATTCCCCTCCCACAGGCCCCCTCCCCATATTGAAATTTACCTGAACTTGGGCGAAAAAGAGAGAACGGAGTAACTGTCTCCTCTCTGCTGTGCTCTTCCTCCAATGTAAGCTAGGTGAAGACCTCAACATGGCAAATTATTTGCAGAATCCCTGAAGGAGTGGGTTCCTTCTATTTTGGAGTATGTAGAAGAGTAAAGATTTTCTTTAATTAGATAGTGCCGGCTAGATTTAATTAAAGCTTCAAACCTGCAATTTTCTTTGTTTGATTGATCAGTTGGTGCTGATTGCCTGGAGTAATTATGAAGGGGGAGGTGGCGTTTTCAAAGTCTGGTGGCGATCAGAGGCAGACAGACCGAGTCAACTCCTGGATAGTTGGCTGTCAGAGTGGATTCTGAAAAGGTTTAGATTGCACAAATGTTTGTTAGCGGGTCAAATGGAAAATAAGGTGTCTAAACTGCGCTTTTGTCTAAACCGTGCTCCCAGCCGGTGCCTCTGTAGAAAGGTTCCCTTCTGCCTCCTTTCTTCAAGTGTAATCACGCCCCCGAGACCGGGCGGTATTCTGTTATTTTTATCTTTCTTTTGTGAAATAATTAAAGTACCTTGTGGGGAGTGTCTCATAAAGGGCTTTTCAAATTGCTAGAACCCAAGGAGGGTCAGGAGAGAAAGGCAGCCTCTTATAAGCTCAGTGAATTTAGGGAACTCAGAAGGAGTTTTGAAGCCAGGCAGTCCTGGGTTTGAATCCTAGCTCTGTGACCTTGGGCAGCTTCCATTTCTCTTTCCTCATCTTCAAAGAGGGAGAGTTGTTACGAGGATCTGATGAGCTGGTGGGTGTATATCTAGTGCCCAGCCTGCAATGGGTTCTCACTGATGTCTGTCCCTTCCCCTTCCTGTGTTCTGTTGCCTTCTTGAGGCATGAAAGCTCCTACCATGAAAGCTCCATGAGCTCTTGGGATCACAGCCATCTCACTCACCATTACAAATAGCCCCTGATGGATAGCTTGGTACATGGCTGGGCTCGACAAATATTTGTCCACTGGATGAATCAATGAATGAATACCCTGTGCATTTAGGTCCCCCCAAAAGTAAGCAACACCAGTACAGGGTGGAAGAGGTGACTCCATTCATGAAACCCTGAGGGGACTTGGTCTCCAGTGGACACAGTATGAAGAGTGGTGGGGCTGCCACTTGAAAGCATTGGTGGGAGAAGCTGTCCTCTTTTCTTCTGAACTGGTTAAACTACACCAGGAGACTGAGTTTACTTCTCAGTTATACACTGGAGGAGGATGCTAAGGATGATGGTCAAGACTACTGCAGTGTAGGGGCTGGCCCAGTGGTGCAGTGGTTAAGTTTGCACGTTCCATTTTGGCAGCCTGGGCTTCACTGGTGCAGATCCCGGGTGTGGACATGGCACTGCTTGGCAAGCCATGCTGTGGTAGGCGTCCCATGTATAAGAAAGTAAAGGAAGATAAGCATGGATGTTAGCTCAGGGCCAGTCTTCCTCAGCAAAAAAAAGAGGAGGATTGGCAGCAGATGTTAGCTCAGGGCTAATCTTCCTCAAAAAAAAAGAGGTAAAAAAAAGACTATTGCAGCATAGAAAAATGTTTGAGTCAAAAAGCAAATCAGGCCACAGAATGGCCTGGGCATTATGTAAATCACTATGTAAGAATATATATACAGGCAAAAAAGACTGGAGGGAAATATAGCAGCATGCTAATAATATAGATATTAGGATGACTTGATTATAAATGATCTTCTAATCTTTATTTTAAAAAAATTGGGGGGGGGGGGCTGGCCCTGTAGCTGAGCGGTTAAGTTCGTGTACTCCACTTTGGCGGCCCAGGGTTTCACCAGTCTGGATCCTGGGTGTGGACCTAGCACCACTCATCAAGCCATGCTAAGGCAGTGCTCCACATAGCAGAACCAGAAGGACCTACAACTAGAATATACAACTATGTACTGGGGGGCTTTGGGGAGAAGGAAAAAAAAAAGAGGAAGATTGACAACAGATGTTAGCTGAGGGCCGATCTTTAAGAAAAAAAAATACATCCTTCTTTAAAACAAAAAATTGGGGGGCTGGCCTGGTGGTATAGCGGTTAAGTTCATGCACGCCACTTCAGCAGCCCAGGGTTTGCAAGTTTGAATTCCAGGCGTGGACCTACACACTGCTCGTCGAGCCATGCTGTGGCAGCATCCCACATACAAAAGCGAGAAAGACTGGCACAGATGTTAGCTCAGGGACAATCTTCCTCACCAAAAACACCCTAAAGTTTGCACTGTAGTTGTTATTTATACAATAAAAATGCATTTTCAATTAATACAAATTAAAATGTAAAAGAAAAGGGAAAACCTTGACTATATTACTCTCCACCCATACGCAAATGAGGCCATTGACAAACTGAAATAAGTCCAAAGGAGAAGGACCAGGATGAAGAAGGGTTTAGTTTCTGTGGCAAGATGGAAGTTGAAGGACTTTGGGGTGTTTAGTTGGAGGAAGGAGATTCCTAGGGGAGATGATGTCCTGGGCAAAGGACACAAAGACCGACATCAGATGGTGGCGCTCAGGCTGTGAAATGGACGTGACAGGGGAGCAAACTTCAGGTCATATCTAACACGCGTATCTATCAAGAATTGGGGCTCTGTGCCTCAGGATGCACCGAACTTCCTACTTCTGGAAGAATCAGTGGAGAAGTTGTGGCATCTGGGGCTGTCCGTCTCTGCACCACGGACTCCTCTCCTGTACCGTGGGGGGCTGTTGCTCTATAGACCAGTGATTCTCTGCCTGTGGGGATGCTTCTCCTCCAACCCGGACCCCTGGCGTGGGGGGAGTGGGGTCGCATCAAATATTCTAGGTGGGAACCAGAGGGGAGGTGTATCCTTAGTTTCAAAGGCATCTTCAGGACAACCGTTGCTTTCAATTGTTGGTATTCACTTTATTTGGAAATCTTAAACCACGGTTAGGAAGGAATGGTCATTTTGTGTGCAGCACAAGGGGCCCCAGAGTTTTAAAAGATTAACAAACAGTGGTCTAGATGGGGGCTTGGTAAACTTTAATGTGCGCATAAGTCACCTGGGGATTTTGTGAAAATGCCGATTCAGATTCTGTAGGTCTGGGGGCCCAAGATTCTGTACTCCCCAGGGAGCTTCTGGATGACCTGATGCTGCCGGTTCATGGCCTACTCAGGATGATCTCTGATACCCTTCCCGGCAGCCCTTGGGACCCTGGCTCCCCCGAATGGCAGAATATTGTTTGCTTATGTACAAGTCCTTTGGTCCATCCTTTATAGAATCTGTTAAATGGAGAGGAATCGAGTAAAAGTGAAGACTCTGGCATGAATGAATCCAGGCAGGACGTGGGAACTGCGTCTTAGTGGCAATAGAGCTAGAACGTTCATTGCTCAGATTTACATCTTCTCCACATGTTTATATCTGTGCCCATGACTGCTGATCGTTTGCAAATAACGCTCTGTTGTCTTAATCCTACTTTTATGGGTAATGATGTGTATTTCATTCCGATCAAGCATAGAATTTGAGTAAACATCTATTTCTCAGTCTTTTTCCCGCTAATCACTACTCAGGGCTGTGAGTCATTGAAAGAAATCATGTGTGAGGGAGTGGGATCATTTCTGAGTCCATCCCCTAAGGCCAGCCTTCTCTGGCTGCCCACTGTGGTTCTGGTGGGGGTGAGCCTGTTCGTCCTGGAATGTGCCTTTCCTGCTGGCTATGTTAGGAGCCAACACGACTTTCGCTATGAATCTACATGGGCTTGACAGGCCTGCCAATACCATTGATTGCCAGCCCCTCAGAGCAGAGTCGTTTTCAGCCTCATTTCCAGGAATTTGTGATGTTTCTAATTTGATTATTCAGTGTCACTCTCCACTGTGCCCATTCCTGCTCAACTGCAGACAATGCTGTTCCCCGGACCCCAAGCCCATCCTGACTGTGGAGAGGCCCCATTCTTACCAGAGGGTGACTCAGGGCATGGCGTTCTGGGCCCAGGATCTGGGCGCCCCGGACAGTCAGATGCCTGCTGGGCGTGGTGTGCTCAGCTCCCTGGCTGGTCCATGCCCTGCTGGGTCCCAGCCTGCCCTGAGCCCTGGCTCCCTGCGCCAAGCCTGGACTCCATTTAACTCTTGCTAGCCCATTTCTCCCAGCAGCTGGGCTCTGCTCCTGACTCCTGACTTCACGTCAGACACAGTCCCCAGGGCCCTGCCATCCCCCAGGCCTTGAGCCTCCAGCTTCAGTGCACACCCCCATCCACCAGGTTGCTTGCTAACCCCACACTTCATTCCTTTCCCCTCCCTTCTGTCCTCTGCCCCTTGTCTCTGCCAACCGAGATGGTGTTTCATGATGCCAGTGAGCAGGGGATGCTGACAGAGAGGCGATTCAAAGGCAGGAAGTGGGAAGCAGGAGGAAGTGAGCAAGGAAGAGGGTGAAACAAGTCAAAAGCAGGCTCTAGGACAGTGGTTCCCGATAATAAAAATTAACCCATACAATTATTTACAATGTGTGTGATTTTGCATATAACACACATATGGAGCGTGTATATGTGCCTGGCATTCTTCTAAGCTTGATAGGAAACATGTCATGCAGTGCTCTCAGCAGCCCCGTGAGGCAGGTATCGTTATTGTCCCCATACTATGGATGGAAACTGAACTGAGGAGTAGCCAAGTGACTTTCCAAGGTCACACAGCCAGTCAGTGGCAGAGCCAGAATGTGGACCCAAGAGATCAGACTTCAGAGCTCCGAGTCCTAACCACCGTGCAGTACTGTCCCAGGTTCCAAACTTGGGCAGGGTGGGGTTTATAGACCTATCTGAACTTCTGATGATAGCCCTGGACTGTCCCCTCTTCCCCAAATCTACACACAGTCATTTAACAATGTGCATTTAATTTCGATGGACACATAAACTCCGTGGGACCCATCTTTGAGCCCCAGATTCAGAGCTCCAGCTTTAGGGGCTGTGCACATGGACGGCAGTAATAATAACAGAAATTGACGCTTTGTTGGGCATTCACTATGTTCTGGGCACGGTGCTAAAGGCTTTCTGTGAATTACCTTGTTTACTCCTCATGACAGTTCCAGGAGGAATTATCGTTCCCGTGTACAGATGAGAAAACGGTTTAGAGGGTGGGATCACTGTCCCAGGTTCAAGAGCCGGTCAGCCCGAGAGATGGACTTAACCCGGGTCAGCTGAGTCCAAAGCCAGGGCCTGCCGGCTCTGCCACCGCCCTGCAGAGGGCCGGGGCCCTTGTACTCAGGCTGATCTAGACCTGAAGGAGAGAAGCGGAGATTTGGGGGAATGGTTTCTCACGGCTGCTTCCTGGAGATTTTGACCCCAGCGCAGGCCTGAGGAGTCTGCTGTTTGGCATCAGGGGTTCTGTGCACATCCAGCAGAGTTTGCCCCATCTGTGGGAGCAGGAAGGTAGCGGGAGGAAGAGAAGGAAAGGTTGGGGGACCTGAAGGCAGACCTGGGCATGGGAGAGAGGAGGAAGATTCATTCCAGACAATCTGGAAGACACCACAGAGGAAAGCACATCATGAAGGAGGGAGGGAGTGGGGAGAGGGAGGCCCAGGAGAAAGGAGAGGGTCTCGGGGAGTGTCCTCTTGCCGAGCAGGGTTTTTGCATTGGTTTCTGCCCCAGTTTTGTGGCTTTGCTGCTGCAGGGACTGTCACTTGTGGGGTCAGAGAACAGGGCCTTAAAGACCAGTGGAAGCAAAGGGGGTCAGGGCCATTGAGAAGGAGAGGCCACAGTGGAGCCAGGTCCAGAGTAGAGATTCAGAGGCCACCCTTGGCTGTCCTCCCTTGCTGGGCTGCACCGCCCTCTGGGATGGGTCCTCATTCTGTTCCCATGCTTATGGTCCCCCCCATCCCTCCCCCTGCCCTCTCCCCAAACTTCTCTGCCCTCTGCATCCCCCATCTTCAGCACAGTCAACTCAAATGTATATCCTGAAACACTGCCCCAGCAGGACTTCCTGGCTTGGCCATTTTAAAGCATCCACATTAAAGTGACAGTGTCAGAATGTACAGACCACGCTTTTGTTACCAGGCATGTGTGCCATGGACCCCCCTGACAGCTGCCAGTGACATGTATTACTTGGTAATAAAAATAGCTGAAGGCATAAGAGTTTATTTTTAGGCTGGATCCAAATATTACTGCCTCAAAATGCCACTGCAGAATCTCGGAGGGCCCGGTGGGTGCTTGCTGGGCTCTGTCCTAGTCTATTGCCAGCTCCTGGGGCCCATTGAGGTCAGAGGCCGTGGTAGAAGGTGCTCTGGCTGATTTCAGATTCGCCAAGGTCAAGAGCTGAGGGTCCTAAGAGCCACATCTGTCCTACTGGACTCCCCACTGGAGGGGAGGCCAGCAAATTCCCCACAACGGGGTCTTGTCTCATCCTGATGTCCTGCTGTGGGGATCCCATACCCAGATCCCATATCCAGATATGGAGACACTTAAGTCAGTCCCCTCACCCAGTGGACCGACAATCTCATCCCTGGGAAAATGGGGTCAGAACAATACTTCTGACCTCTTGGGCTGTGCACATGGACAGCAATAATCGTAACAGGTTGTCAGGCCTCAAAGACATCTCGGGGAACCAGAGCCGAAGTGTGTGTGTTCGTGCGTGGGCTCGGGGAACCAGAGCCGAAGTGTGTGTGTTTGTGCGTGGGATGTGTTGTGGTTGTGGTGAGTTGTGGGGCCCAGCCATCTGCTCCACTCCCCTGAGTAATATTAATGTCTACCATTTATCTAGCACTGTCTCTGCCCCAGGCACCACCCTAAGCTCTCGACATGGATTAACTCTTTCAAGTCTTACAACATCCCTGTGAAGTAGGTGTCCCCATCTTACAGAGGACGAAGCTGAGGCACAGGGAGATTAAGTGACTTGTAAGTGGTGGTGCGGGGATTTGAATACAGGCTGTTGCTCCCCGCCTCCCCGCCACCCCGTTAACAGTGGGATAGTGTGCAAGCTGTGAGCGTTGGCCCTCAGCGCCTAGGGGAAGCCAGGGCATGTCCTCCGCTGTGAGAGAGCCTTGATGACGGTGCTGATAACCCAAGGAGGGGTGGCCGTGGGAGGCCGCCTTGCTGCCAGAATGAGATGATGCTCCTGAGGGGGCCTCACAGAGCGGCACCCTGTCGGGCAGGCTTTCTCATCGAGGCCTGATGACTTCTGGAGCTGGGTTGTTCTCCGTTCCAGGGGCTGTGCTCCACATTGTAAGATAATTAGCAGCATCCCTGGCCTATCCGTAGCGCCCCTTCCCCCTTACAGAAACTAAAGGTTGTGTTCAGACGTTGCCAAATGTCCCTGGACGGGGGCAAAATTGCACTGCAGTAGGGGTCAGGAACTGTGACCTTCTTTCTGTCCCAAGGTCTCTTCCATACTTACAGGTTACCATCTCTTGTGCAATTAGCTGCCTCCAGTTGTGACAAAAAGCTCCTGGGGATGCAGGTGGGTGGGGCCTCTGTGCATCCCAGCTAACGGGGGGACTGGACAGGAACTACTTTCCACGCCTTCAGGGTCTTTTTATCCTGTTCCATTAACAAGATACATGGCACTTCCGTTACTCCATTTCCGCAAAGCTCCAATTGGAAAGATAAAAAATATGGCATCTGGAGAGTTTAAAATTAAATTCTTACAAAATACAAAGTGGAAGAGAGAGGAAAAAAATAGAAACAGGGAGCCCCATGACTTGCACAAATCTCTTATTTGTTGCCTGATTTGTTGCCTGGGAGCTGAGCAGCCTGGCTTTAGATGAGACAGGATTCCAGGCCACCCAGGGTCTGGGGAGGGGTCTGCTGAGGGGCACGGGAGACGCGCCACCCTTCAGAACTCCCTCTAGGCTGTACCTGCCTCCCCATCCTAGGCTTCCTAATTCTACTCCTTCTCTTCCTTTGATACCATGCTTTCATTATATAAATATATTCCAACTACAGAAAACTGGGAAAATGCAGACTGTTACAAAGGAGAATTTTAAAAAATCCGCTGTAATGTTGCCACCCAGAAAGATCCACTGATAACACCCCCCTCACACACACTTGTACATTGAGTTTACCAAAATTGTATCATACTGTATATTCTGTTTTATAATTGTTTCCTTTTTTCCTCCTCTTAATTTGTCCTAGACCAATGGGAGGAAGCCAGCCTTTCTGGGGTCTCCCCGCCTCTCATCCTATCACCATGAAAACCTGCATGAGTCTCCATGGTGCTCAGTGCTGCAGGGGCAGACAGGGATGAGGACCTGAGCCCCCCACCTCTGCCCCCCTGACTCCTCCCCAGTTCACAGGCTGGATATAGGATCATTGGTGGCCTGAGAGTTGTCACAAGGCAGTGTCTTATCTATGAAGACTTCCTGGAAGGATCCAAGCTGGGCTTTGAAGAACCAATCAGATTTGGCTGGAAGGACGGGACAAGGGAGGGCATTCCATGGAGAGGGTCCAGGGTGAGCAATGCTGGAGGAGGGCCCATCTCAGACATGTTTGGGGGAGTCTTGAGAAGTAAGGTTCTGAGCTTACGTGAAACAAGCACTTGGTCTTGCACATTGAAGACCACATTGAAGATGGGTGATTGGTTGGAAAGGCAGGTGTAAGGCCAGCTGATGGAGGAAGTGGGTTTTCCTGGAGGCACTGGAGAGCCCTAGAAAGCCTTGAGGAGGGCAGTGGCATGGGGCTGGTCAGGGTAGGCTGGAGGGGAAAGGCTTTGATCCACTCCCTGGATAACTCCCACTGTGTGCCTCCGGGGTCCTTGGAGCTGCGGATGTCTGCTGGGCAGCTCCAGTTGGAGCCTTGCACTGGCTACCTGTGGTCCTCCCCTTGGTCCAGACCGCCACGGTTTCCTCCATCCTGCATCTAGGATCATAGGCCTTGCTGGCCTCTCCAAACCTCCTCTGGTCTCCTGACATCGCCCACTCTTCTCATCTTCGTGCACAGCCAGGACTGACTTCCTGGGTGTGCGACCTGTGCAGTCACACAGTCCTGTGCTTGGGAAGGGCCCACACTTGGTTGAGTGTTCTGCTAATATTGAAATTCCTAATAATTTTTGAAAAAGGGGCCTGCATTTGCCTTTTGCATGGGGCCCCACCCGTTAGGGGGCTGGTCCTTCACTCAGCAGAAGGGCTCACTTCTCATCCTCCTGAGGTCCCCTCCTGCCTCAGAGACCTGCCAGGTTTGCATCTGCCCCCCTTCCCTCGAGGCGACCCTTCCCCCTGGCTCTCGGGTCTATTCCCACTTAGACTGTTCCCCACTGATTGTCTCTCTCCTTGCACCTCTCACTCACCCTCTTCCTGCTCCTTCACTTCAGCCTGCACGTAGGCTTGGTTATTATCATTCTTCAAAAGCAAATTTGAAAAACCCCTCTCTTGCACACCTACGTGCTCCTCCCCTCCCAGCTGCCCATAGTCTCTCCCCTCCACTTCTAAACTGCTCCCAGGAAATCTCTGCACTCATTGTCCATATCTGCATCGTCTCCTGAAGTCCCGTTTCTGAGCACCGCCCCCTGCCCCCAGATCCTCTTCGCAGGATGCTCGTGCGTCTGACCCAAGGGCCTTTTCTTAGCTTGCCCTCCCTGCCTTCTGAGGCATCACCTCTGTTGGGCCTTCCTGTCTTTGTCCCTACCCTCAGCTCCTGGCACCCTGTGCTATCCTGCCTTTCTTCTCTCCCTCTCTTCCCCATCTCACAGGTGTGCTGTGCTCTCAGGTGTTCATTCCAACCATCCACGCCTGTGGCTTCTGGCAGCCCAGAGGTGGCCCTGTGAAGATGACCACTGGTCTAGCATGGAGGGGGTGGAGGGATGAGCATTTGAACTAATACAGATGAGAAGGGACGAGCCAGATGAGAGTCCAAAGGGTGGTGGCTGATGAGGATTCAGACCACAGGGATCTGGGGCAGAGGATTAGGAAAGCAAGAGACACCCACCAGGCCCGGCGTGCTGCGGTAGCCACAATGGCAGCTCCCACTGCTGCGCTCACTCATTCATTCATTCCCCAAATAGTCACTGAGCATGTATCGGGGCCAGGCACTGAGGGCGACCCGTATGATGTGTTAATTACATTGGGCCATGTGGTCACCCTGCAGGGGTGAACAAGGAGGTGGGAAAACAGTGGGGGAACAAAGCACATCAATTCCCTTCTCTTCCAAATTTAGCCTGTAGTAGGAGAGATTAAAAAGTAAACGACGAAACAAATAAAACCAAGTGATTACAGCTTTCGATAAGCTTCCTGCTGGACGTAAATAGGGTGCTAGAGGAGAGGCTGCTGGGGGACTGGTGTGAGAGTCCCAGAGGACCCCCAGGGATCTGGAGGGTAGGGCAGCACAGCGGAGGGGACAGGATGCCAGGCAGGGGCATGCCTGGCAAATGGCCCTGAGCCAGCAGGTGGGGGTCCTTCTCTAGGCACTGAAGGAAGCCCCTGCTTGCCCCTCCCAACCACTGGGGGGCTATCACTGGTCGCTGGAAGCACCCTAACTCCTGGCGATATTGACCACTCTGTCCTTCTTCACATGTAGTGGCCATCTCATGGTGACAATGTCCCTGGGTCCTGGAGCTTTTGTGACTCCTGCAGGTCCCAGTCAGGCACATTCCTGGGGTCATTGCTCATTTCTTCGTGTGCTGCCATGGCCCTTCATGCTTCTGTCCCCTGGGACATTGCAAGGAGCCCAGTGTCCAGATTTGCAGGGACCTCAACTATGGGATGGGGTGGAAGCCGGGGGGCGGACGGGGGGGGGTGCGAACCAGGGCTGGGTTTCATTGCCTGGGATGTTCCCTGACCATTGCCCAAGGGGCAGAGGAGCCTGAACCCCTAGTTCAGGCCGGGATCCCCTACAAGGTTGAAAGCAAGTTGGGGTCCAAGAATGTAGCATCCAGGGCTTCTGGCTTGTTAAAATGCTTCAGTCCGGCAGGGGTGGAGTAAGAAGGCAATCCAGGGCTGCGGTGTGGGGAGCAGGCTCTAGTCTTCTGGGAAAGGGGCTGACCTGAGCTTTGTAAGGCAACTGTGTGTACTGAGAACCAGGGCGGGGCGGCCCCGCGGACCTGAGGGCACCCTCAGGGCTGACACCCACCCCGATACCCGCCCATCCCCAGCTGGCAGGCACAGGTGGCAGTTCCAGCTCTGAACCTGGCCTGCTCCTCGGCCCGTCGCCTTGGTGGGTGTCGAGTCCCTCTGCTGCTGCGGGTCCTTCTCACACTCCCATTCTGACCCCTCAGCCTTGCAGACTGCGAGCTGACGGCTAACTCCTCTTTCCTTAGAGGGGGTTTGGTTTATTTTTCTTCATAAATTGTGTTCGTTAGCTATAGGAGTGTAGAGGATTTGTTTCTATATCATCATCGTCGTCGTCGTCATCTCAACCCCTTACTCTATGGCGGCCTCATGCTAAGCGCCTTCCCTGTATTAACTCACTGAATCATCCCAAAGTTCTTCCGAGGTCAGTACTACCATTCTCTCCATTTCGATGGAGGAAACAAGGATCAGAGAGGGGAAGTGACCTGCCTAGGGTCACACAGGGAGTAAGCGGCAGAGCCAGGGGTCTGATTTGGGTGTACGAGCGCTCTGCGCGGACCAGCTCCCATGTGACACAGGACCCTGCAGAGGGCGGCCTTTCTGCTCTCCCAGCACTAAGGCCATCCCTTGTAAAGGGACATCCTGGAGATAGCACCTCTAGCTACAGCTGTACCCATCTCTGCCCACAACCCGATGGTATGCCTGGCTTCCCCTCCTCCCACGCCCTCCACCCCTCACTGCTTCCCGCTCTGCTTTCAGGCCAGGAGATGCCAAGCCTGCCAGACGCTCTGGGTTAAAGGAAGAAGTCAGAAGCCCCTCTGGCCGGTGTCACTGCAGCCCAGAGCAGGCTCACCTCCGTGCCCCAGCCCCCAGCTTGCCTGCCAGCGCTCAGACACGTTGTGCTATAAAAAGCCCAGTAGTAATATGCAAATCGCCCTGATTATTTATGGCCAAGTTAGTAAATAAGCCAGAGAGACAAGGTGGTTTGTTGTTTTTACGATCTCTGCAGTCCTCGCAGGAAAATCTACAGTAAGCAGAGTTCCGGTGAGCAGAGCCGGAGCCCATGGTTTAATAAACACAGCCTAATTACCAGGCACCAGGGACAAGCTGGCTGAGGGGGTTGCAGAATGGAGGAATGGGAAGCTGGCAGCCGGAGGAGGAGGTGGAAGGGCTGCAGGAGCGCAGGGCAGGAGTGGGCAGCTGGATCCTCTCTCCGCCCACCTCTCTCTGGCCCAGCCTCTGAGCCTCCTGCTGGGAGGGGGCGGGGACCCAGCCACAAATCTCTTTAATGGGCTGTACGTGTTGCTATGGGTCCTGCCAGCGTGCCAGGGCATCGCTCCTGCCAGGAGCTGCCAGCTACTAAAGCTGCAGAAAGAAATGTCAGAGTGGGACTGGCGAGGGAGGCTGGGGTTGAGGGGCCTAGGAGAAGGAGTGGGGAAGCTTTCTGCCAGCCGTCAGCCTGGGGCCGAGGATGGCGTGGCCCGCTGGCCAGTCACCCCAATCAGTTTTCAGTGCTGCTGCATGTCTGTGGTGCCAGCCTCTGGGAAGCTGGGATCGAGATGGAGTCAATGGGAGAGACGGGGCAGGGGGCCAGCAGCTCTCGAGGGACTTGAGGAGAGCAGGAAGCCAGGCAGCCAGGGGCACAGTCCGAAGTCCTGTGGGGCATTTGTCCCCCACTCTCCATGCAGATGTGCTCAAGTATCCAATGGGAGTGGAGGGGAGACCCAGCAGACCATAGATGCCCCGACCATAGCTCATTGGTTGGAGCTAATTTCCCAGGAGAAACCAATGACCAACAAAGGAAGGTGATTGGTGGATAAATACCCAGCCTCCTCTCCTGCCAACAGCATAACCCAGCTGCATGCTCTGCACCTACTCCCAGCTCCCCCAGTGAGATTCAGCTCCCTTCATTCCCAATGGCACCTAAGTGACCAGGACCCCTGTGTGGGTTGCCTTCCCTCTCTTGTTGCACTTCCCTCTGCCTCACTGTGCCTTCTGGGATCAATTCACCAATAAACTCAGTTGCACCCAGATCTTTAACCCAGCTCCTACTTTTGTAGAAACCCGGCCCAGGTGACTCTAGTTACCAGGTACCAAACACTTTGATAGAAATAATTATAATAATAGCTCCTAATAATAGTGCCAAGCACCATTCTAAGCATCGGTCATTGAATCATCTCAACACTCTATGAGTGAGAGACACCATTATTAATCCCCCATTGGACAAAGGGGAAATGAGGCACAGAGAAGTTAAGGAAGCTGACCAGGCTAACACAGCCAGTAAGTAGCAAAGCCAGGATGCAAACCCAAGCACTACTAGCTCCGGAGACTATTTTCTTAATCATCACACTGAGTGGCAGGCTTTCAAACATTCCCCAGTGCTTGGACCTCGGGAATCTAGAGATGAACCAGACATGGCCCCGACCTTGGGGAGCTTGAGGTGTTGAGGCAGAAACATAAAGGAAATAGATAGGTCAGTGCAGTCTGGAGAGATGGGTCCAGAGCAAGGAAAGTTCAGAGGTGGAGCACCTGGAGGAACCAGGGCAGGCCCTACTAACGAGGTGCCGCTCGAATGAAGTCTTAAGGAAGAAGTTGGAATTGGAAGATGGTAGGGCACGGCTGGGGTGGGACGAGTCCAGGCAGGGGCAACAGTGGGTGTAAAGGGATCGGAGCGTGTGCACCATGGCGATATTCGGGGACATTCTGTATGGCTGGGGAGCTGGGGGTGAATTGGCTTTTTGCTTGTTTGTTTGGGGTGAGGGCCAATGACTGACGGGAAAAGAGGCAGCGGCCCAGCTATGAAGGGTCTTGTCACCATGTCCAGGGAGGGAGAGCTCCCCGGGGCTCTGACTGTGTTCGCGAGACTTCATTTCCCAGCAGGTGTTAAACACATGGGTGCTTGTTATGATCTTCTCTAAGCTTTCTCGTGTTTCTGAAAGACTCTTATTTTTAAAAATGATACAGAAACATAAAAGCAGTTAGGAGGTAAACAAACCCACACGGACCGACCAGAATCATCGCCCTCTCCCTGTGGACACTCTAGTCCTGGGGAGGTGTCCCAAGGTCTCGTAAGCTTTCTTGGCACCAGGGTGCACGGTCAGAGTCAGCCATGAGCTCCAGGAGTGTTCGGCAACTACTTTTGCAGTTTGGGTCTAGGATCCAAGGACCAAGTTTACTCTTGTCTGGCTTCTAGATTAAGTCTTTTAGATGAAGGCTGAGGGGATCTTTTGGATTTGGCTGGTTATACCAGCCCTAGTTGACCAGTGTGCCATCTATGTTCCCATATAAGACATTAAATGTGATGGTGCTGAAGGTAACGTGGTAGCCTGGACTGGATCTTGGAACAGAGAAAGGACCTTTGTGGGAAAACTGGTAAAATCCAAAGAAGGACTGCAATTTAGTTAATAGTAAAATGCCAATGTTCAGCTCTTCATTTTGCCCAGTTACCATGGTTATGGAAAACGACAACATTAGGAGAAATTGAATGAAAGGTGTATGGGAACTTTTTGTACTATCTTTGCAACTTTTCTATAAATCTCAAATTGTTCCAAAATAAGGAATTTATTTAAACATGATAGTTAACAAGGCAGGACTGAGGACCGGGCTGTGTCACAAAGACCTGTTCCCAGTTGACATCTGTGTGTGGTTGTTGAGCCAGGAAAGAATCTCTTATTGTGATAATGTCTTGCCCACCTTCCCTCTTCTTGTGCATTTATAAATGCCTTGTCAAAACCCAACTATTCCACACCTGTCGCCTTTTCCTGATTTTCCCACCTTCCCAAAGAGAAGGAAGGTGATGATAACGCACTTTGCAGAGGGCATTCCACTTGATCGAAAGATGCGCCAGAGGTTGCCTTGAAATGGCATGCTTTCGTACTGCATTTTGAAAGGTTCATCTATGAAAGTTGTATTCTCATTTGCCTTTTCGGAAACCTCTAGAGCGATGCAGAACAGTTTTCCCCAAGAGAGAAAGACAGGAAGCAGATTTCAACAGGGGCAGAGGCCAGCAGTGAAAATAGAACCCTATTGACACTATGCGTGCCCCTAAATTTTAACCTTCCTCAGGGATTTCTTGTCTCCTCTTTGCTTGGAGGGACCCAAGAAAGTGGACTAATGAGGAGTTAGTCACCCATTGGTGAAGTGTGCCATTCGGACCTTTCAGTCTTCCTAGACAGGCAACATGGCGAATTGTCCTCTGTACATCGTTCTAATTGTCCCTGCTCATGAATGAGGTCACTTAAGGTATCAATTATTATTCTGCCAAGAGAATGAATATCAGACTGAAACAAATGAACTTGCTTATTCTATTAAAAAAGGTAATGAGAGATGATAAATGGTGTGTGCCCTGAGAGAAGCCACAGGAAGGGATTGGCAGGAGAGAAAGGTAGAAATGAACATTTTCTGATTAGGGGGCAAAGAAGGCTTTTGTTCAACAGTAGCTTTCTGTTGACCTTCTTCCTTTCAACGCTCCTTCTTGAGAGAGCCACCTAGACTCATTGTCTTCACTTTCTCCCTTCCTATTAACAGCTTAACCCATGGTAACCCAGTTTCAGTCTTACTGCTCCGCCAATGCTGCTCCGGAAAAAGTCACCATTGTTCTCCTCACTGCCACATCCGTCGACCCTCTGGTTCTCCCTTACCAGTCCCCTCCAAAGTGTTTGCTGCCATTGACCTCATTCTTCTGGAAACACTTTCTTCTTAGGGCTGCTCAGACACCACCAGCTCCTCACTCATTCATTCCATTTCATACGTGTTTATTGAGCAGCTAGGTGGAGGAAATCCTTGCTCTAAACGGAGCTCACATTCAAGCAGAGGAAGATAGGCAATTAACAAATAAGGTACAAATGAGGCATCCAGTGTTACGAGGGAAATAAACCTGAGTGGCTGATGGAGAATGAAGACGGGGCAGCATCAGGAGGCGTGATCAGTGGGAACCTCTCTATGAGCCTGACACCTTCATCACTTTCGCACGTCAATCCCTTAAGTCTTGCCGCGGTCTCCAGGCTTCCATGTCTTCCTTTGTGTCGTTTCACTCTCCGTGGACTTGGGCAGGATCTCGGGGATTATGGGACTGCGCTGCATCAGTCTCCGTTTTGCAGAGTGTGGCACCAAAGATGATAGAAAAGATGGCCTCCAGGGGGTGAAACTCAGGTCCAAATTCAAGCTGATGGTTGTCTGATTCTGAGGCTCCAGGAGAAGAGAGAGAATTCAGGGACAAGGCGACAGTTCTGAGTGCAGGGCCCTGGGCTGTGATGTGAACAGCATCCCTTAGAGTTGTGCAACATGGTGGCCCTGGAGAGTCCTGGGAGCCAGACCAGAGTTACAGAGTCAGACAGACACTGGGAAATAGAGCCTGAGCAATTCCGCGAACCCTCTGCAAAAAGTCCCTGGTGACCAGACTGTCTCCCTGCCCCTGTGGCCCCGTCCTCTGAGGGCTCCGGCTGAGGGCACAGGGAGGGCTCTTTGCCCCTAACTACACACATCGCTTGTTTGCATTTGCATGTGATCATTCAGGTTGACCCTCCACTGTTCACAGCCACCGTCAGCACTCCCCTGTGGCCTGGCTTCCAGCATGGGCTTCACGCTGCACCACTGTGGGCCCTGCTGGCCCTGTTTCCACAGCCCAGCCTGGCCCTGAAACCCCAGCCCAAGTAGCACCCCTGTCACTCATCTTACTCAGAAGGGAATCTGCACAGTGCCTCCATAAGGCCGTGGTTCTCTGCAGCACGGGAAGACAGCGGACACAGTGCCCTGTGTATCCTGGGCCTGGCCCTGCCCTCCGACCGTGTCCAGGAGGCTCAGCTGTCCAGTTCACAAGGACAGGGCCTAAGTTCCTCTCTTGCATATTCAGCACCTGCCGGGGGTGGGGGTGCCGCAGCCGATAATGGTGATGCTTAGTGTTCACCTGGGCACAGGTGCGGCCGGGGCCGCAGTAAAGTGCTGCCTCTGATGGGGAGACCTGGTCTCTTCAGACCAGCGACCATGCTCAGAACAGGCTCTGGTGGCCGACAGCAAGGGCCCTCTGGGGCAGGAGCAGGCAGGCGCGGGCCACCCCATTCTCTTGGCCCAGCCTCCCCATCCTCTTGCAGACATTTTCAGCATCTTGAGCTCCACCTGCTCCCTTCCCAGGGTGGCCCCAGCAGCTGTCAGAAGCTGGGTGGGCACAAGTCCTCAGGATGGAGAATCTCCAGGGAGGGACACCGCTGGCCACTCACTGATGCTTGGACAACTGTTGCTGTTTGTGTCTGCCTAGTACTCGAGGCACAGAGAATGCAGAGCTCTTCCAGGGAGCGCCAATCCTTGAGCGGCACCGTCTGAGGGCCGAGGGAGGTCCCACCTTCTCCTTGGAGCCCCTTGATGTGGTTCAGACTTGAAGCACAGCCTTGATGGAAGGAGAGCAGCTCCTATTCCCAAATAGGGGATGTCACCGGCCTGCTTTGGGGAAGATGGACACAGAGGCAACATCTTCTGGAACATCATGGTCCCTCTTCCTCAAAGTCAAAGTCCCTTTCCCCATTTCCACCCCACCAACCGTCCTGACCTACAGTGCCGGAGGCTTCAGCCCCTGTCACGGAAGACCAACCTGGGCTGGGGTTTTCCAGGATCCTTTGGAGGCAAATAAAGTCTGCATCTGCTGGAAGGCTGAGCAGCCTCCAGAACAATCCCCTCTCTTGGGGAGACTGGTGATTAAGCAGTCACGGCAAATGGGGGCGGGGGGGCTGAACAGCTGGTGTATCTGTTTGTTCGCCTGTCGGTGGTTGGAGAACAATTTCATAAATTACATGTAAAGTTGGGCTTTGTTTTTCCTCTGCTCGTGGCATCCCTTCTGCTTGAAATGACCTCCGTGTCTTCCCATTACCCTCCGTGCCCTTGGGATGATTGGGTCAGGATTTGTCCTTTTAGGTCAGCTCAGGCTGGGGATGTGGAGTTCCCTGGGCACATCTTTATCACTGCGCTTACAGTGTCACGTCACCGCTGTGTCTTCAGCAATAATAAAATGACTTCTGAACTCATACTGTGTGCCTGGCGCTGTTCTCTATGTTGGGCACAGGCCAGGGGACCAAATGGGCAAAAATCCTTTCCCTCAGGGAATTCACATGCTAGTGGGGAAAGTGAACTTAATAAATAAGGATTAATTAAGTATATAGTAAGTCAGATGGTGATAAATGTTATAGAGAAAACACAGGACAGAGATAGAGGAGCCAGGAAGTGGGTGGAGGCCAAGGGCTGCAATTTTAAACAGAGTGGTCATCTAAGACCTCAGTGTAAAGGTGATGTGTGAACAAAAACGTGAAGAAGATGAGAGAACCAGCCATGCACATGTGAGGAAGAGATAAGAGATAGGATAACTGGGGAAAGCAGAGGGAACAGCAAGTGCAAAGGCCCTGAGGCAGGAACTTGCCAGGTGTGTTTGAGGAACAGCAAGAGGCCATTACAGCTGGAGCCAGTGAGCAGGGGGAGACTAGTTGGTGATAAAGAGGGAGAGGTGATGGAGTGGGAGTGCTTAGTGGTGGCAGAAGATTGCCCGGGCATTTAGGTTGCTATGAAGATTTTGGCTTTATCCCAAATCAAGTGGGACCCTTTAGAAGAGTAAGCAGGGAAGTGACATGATCTGACTTAAACTGATCATGTCAGCTGCTGTGTTGAGATGGTTTGTCGAGGGACAAGGGGGAGGTGGGGAGACCAGTTAGGAGGTTATTGCAATAACTGAGGCAAGAGATGGAGGTGGCTGGAACCAACATGGGAATAATGAAGGTGAGGAGAAAAGGCTGAATTTCCAGATAAAGTAATGTAATTAATGCCTCCCTTTGAGGGTGGACACTTGAGGGCCAGGTCCATTCCTTATAAGTGTCTATCCTCAGAACCAAGCATAGCACATGACATTTAATAGGGCACACAATCGATATTTATTGAATGAATGATTGATGAGAAATAATTTTTGTGTTGATAATGGGCATAAGTCAGCCTCTGGTCTCTTTTTTGAACCTATCAGAACATAGCGCAAATCCTGAGTAACGTCTGCCTAGGTTTCCAGAGCTGATGTCATAAAGAAGGCTGTTCATGGGGGTGCTGGACCAAGAAGTGTAGGGCATGCTGGCTTCAACTGTGTTTGTCTGTTTTTCTTGCTGCAGGACTTCTCAGAGCCTTTAATACACTAATGCAGAGGTTTCCAACATTTCTCAGTTTGAAGTGCCATTAACTGTTTCTGTGGTGCTCCATGAGTAAAAGAAATACCTATCAGCTCCATTTATTAAGTAGTTAGATCCAAATAGCTGAATCAGTATTTATACGCTAACAACTTTGTAGCTGTTTGAAAAAATAATGAATACCAATTGAAAGAAAAAAGTCATATTTTTATTTCATCCTTAAATAACCACAATTGCTTACTCATGGAGTGTGTGTACCTGTTGGGCTCTGCACGGCTTCTCAAACCTTAGAATCAGATTGGACACCACCACCCTCGTATCCTGTTCCATATTGATTTTTACGTGACACCGACTTTATATCACGCCAACCACCAGACATCCAGCTTTGCAAAGATAGGATGTCACCTAATGGAACACAGCTTCACGTTGACACTGCGAACTACCTCGAGCTAGTACTTTGCATGTCCAACAGATACTGAGTATCACTGACTCCCTGGAACATTTAAAATCTCTCTCTCTCCTCTTGTAAATTCCCTGTGGCACCCTAGGGTACCATGGCACACAGTTTGGGAACCATGGTGCTACTTTGTATGTAGCATTTCCTAAAACTATTTGCCCATTTTCTCAGGCAAATCTAACATCGCACTGGATAGTATCCCGTGGAAGGTGTTTCGGGAAGAGTTGGGATAGAGCATGAAGGGAGAGAATATCCGGGACTCCTTGCTGCAAAGTTAGAATATGCAATTCTGTGGGAAATACTCCTGGGTGTTGACAGAGTGACGGGCTGAGAGGCTTTGTGTTCTGAACACACAGTGCTGTTCCCCTATTTTTAGACCTCAGCAGGGGGGCCTGCTAAGACTCCAGCCCTTGCTTCCAAAGCCTGCGTGCATCCTGGAGAGTGTTTTGGAGACGTGCGGCTCCCACCCAACTACACCGACAGGAATCCTGGCCTCCAAAAAGATAAATGTACATGTTCAGCTGAAAGCAGAGGTTTGTAGATCTGTTGGATGTTTTCTGGATAGAAGGGAATGTTTTAGAGAAGATCTTCTGGACTTAAGCTGGAGTTTTTCAGCAGCTGCCTGGCTAATGCCGGCTCACCCTCAGGAATGGGGGTTTATTAGAAGGATCCCCAGATCTTGGCGCAGCACAAGAACCCTCTCTACAGATTTTTGGTCACTAAGGGGTTTCAGGGCTACTGAGACCAGGCATGTCAGTGGCCTCATGACCAACGTAGCAACAGCATGAACTCCATGACCTGCCTTCTCTGGGCATATCATTTCCCAGAGAGCGTTCCATGGTACCCCAGCCCACAGGATGCTCTAAGAATAAAAAAAGTCTATGAAGTATATACTTAAAAGCACAGAAAGCCCAATTTTTCCAAGTTTCCCAGTTCTTAGAAGCTCTTGATGAAATGCAGATGGGAATTACCAGAGAGAACATGTGTCTGTAGGGGGGTGTGTGTGTGTGTCTGTGTGTGATTATGACTAATGTCCGTCAATTACCTGCAAATTACTAGATGATGCCTGTAATGATAGTTCTGTTTTTAGCTTAATGGTTTATGTATCTAACTAGTGGCTGCTGTCTGGAGTAGGGCTGCTGGCAAATCAAAACACTGTTTGCCAAGCCTGTCAGTGTGACAAATGTTGCTTACATTTACTCTTTTATTCCCAAGGTCAATTGGCATGTCTTTTTTTTTTAATATCACTGTTTGATGTGCTAAGAGTCTTAAATGCAAACCATTCAATAAAGACCCAATTTGCTATATTACTGTTTGTTCTGGATAATTCCGTATTAGTTGAGCTCTTTAAGAGTGCAAGGAAGACACATGCACAGATCACCCTCAGAAACAGGGATTTATTCTAAGGATCTCCAGATCTTGGGCAGCACGAGGACCATCTCTTCAGTCTTTTGGGACCTATGGGTTTCAGACCTTCTGAGACTGGGATCCTCAGCCGCCTCATTCTCAATGTGGCAATGGCCTGAGCTCTAGGACCTGTCTTCTCTGGGTACATCATTTCTCAAGGAGGGTTCCACAGAACTCCAGCCCGTGCCATGCTCTAAAAGAATCTGCAATCAGATGGGTTGAGGAGCTGTTATATAATCTATTTCTGCCTTGGAAGGTTGCTATTAGCTTATTAAAAGCCCCCAGAAGCACTTTATTTTTTATCTTTTTGTTTTCTGAAAAATCCTGGCTCACCTTTGTTTAACACAGCATTTCCCAATTCTATTTAAACAATGAACACCCTAGGATATCCCATGGAGAATAATCTAATATTTGTACTCTCTGGAAGAACCTCGTTGAGTTAATTTGTCACCCTCTGTGTTGGGGGTCCCCACCACCACCCTTAGGTTTGATGATTTGCTAGGAGGACCCACAGGATTCAGCATCTAGTTGCACTCATGGTTATGACTTACTACCATGAAAGGACACAAAGCAAAATAGCAAAGAAAACTATGCATGGGATGAAGTCTGGGGAAAACCAGGCACCAGCTTCCAAGAGTCCTCTCCCAGCGGAGCCACACAGAACGTGCTTAATCCCCCCAGCCCTGAACTGTGACAACACATGTGAAATGGTGCCATCCAGGGAAGCTCATTGGAGACTCAGTGTCCAGAGTTTTTATTGAGGGCAGATTACATAGGCACCCTCTGTCTGGTACACAACAAAGTTCCAGACTCCCAGAGGGAAGCAGGTGTTCAGTGCAAGCCATAATGCTTGTACAAATAGTTGAGGCCACTCTTATCAGTTCTGGGAATGGGGAACCTTCCTAAAATTCACATTCTCTGATACCAGCCAAGGGTCAACCTTGTAAGCTGGC
This sequence comes from Equus asinus, assembly GCF_041296235.1. Lineage (NCBI taxonomy): Eukaryota > Metazoa > Chordata > Mammalia > Perissodactyla > Equidae > Equus > Equus asinus. The sequence continues at coordinate 88,203,852 of NC_091794.1, forward strand.
CTTTCAAAGGACAACAGTGAGGCCTCTTCTGTCCACTCTGTAATAGTTAAATATTCATTTGTTCATTCATTCTGCATTTGTCTTAATCAGCTCAGGCTGCTATAACAAAAATTCCATAGACTGGGTGGCTCATAAACAGCAGAGATTTATTTCCCATAGTTCCATAGGCTGGAAGATGAGGGTATCGGCATGGTGAGAATCTGCTGAGACCTCTCTTCCAGGTTGCAGGCTGCCCACTTCTTGTTGTATCCCCACATGGTGGAGAGCAGAGAGAGGGAGCAAGCTCTCTCACGACTCTTACAAGGGCACTGATCCATTCATGGGGACTCCCCGCCATCATCTCATCTAATCCTTATTACCTCCCAGGAGCGCCACCTCCTAAGACCATCACATCACTTGGGGGGAAGGGTTTCAACATGAATTTGGGGGGGACACATCCAGTTCCAAACAATATTGCATCTACTATGTGCTATGCAACAGTGATGCAGAGGAAAAGTTAAACATAGTGCTTGCCTTCAAGGAACTCACTGTCAAGAATCTAAGACAGAAACATCACCATAATTCAATAAGAAAATCAATCCATTAAGATTGGAATGAATACTACGAAGGAAAAATACTCTGTTCTCTGAGCACATTTATCAGGGATCCCTGAACTCTTTCCCAGAGGAAGTAACATTCAAACTGAGACCTGAGAAGCTAGTGGGAGATGGGTAGGTAAGGTGGTGGCAGCCTGAGTGGCTAAGGGGGAGAGTGGTGCACACAGCCCTAGGGAAAGCATAGGCAAAGGCCCTGGGGTGGGAAGAAACATAACACATTCAAGGGAAATGGAAAGACCAGTGTGGTGGAGAGGAGACAGCAAAGGGGAGAGAGATGTGAACTGAGGCGAGGAGAAAGGCAGTCCAAGGAACGGGCAAAGGCTCCAGCCACATCACCCAGGGGGCGGTCTATCTTTGTCATTCCCACTCATGATGTCCTTGAAGCTGACCAGATCTCTGGTCTCACTTGGGGTCTAGAGCACCAGCCACGGCAGCCTTCAAGGAGGGACGGCTCAGCATCATGCCCCCATCTTCAGAAGGCTGTCATGTGCCTGGAAGACATTTCGATGAAACTTTACTCTTCGGTCTTTCCCTCCCATCCATGTTTCTCTATCTAGTGGGAACCAAGTTTTACACACACTCCAGCAATGAGGTCACCCCGATGTACTAATGGACTCCAAGGTTCCAGATTGTGGTTCGTTGAGACAAGAGTTTCATTCTGGTCTTTCCCACTGGTTCTCTGACTAATGGAAGCAAAGTCATGACCCAGAGAGCTTGGCCCAATGCTCAAATGGGGAAAGGCTGGTATGTTCTGACCCGTCTCTGAGGTTCAGCATCAGAGACCCATTGGCATTCAATAATTATTTGAGGAATTAAACTCAGATTGAACTTGAGAGATGGCTCATCCCTCCCCAAGCAGGTGTGACTGGCAAAGTTCTGTACATGAACCCAAGTCCGTCTCTCTGGAGCCTCTACCTTGTGGTCCTGGTCCATTGCTAAGCATTTCATGAGGACACTGGTGTGTCAGGTATGACCCTTTATGGATGGGAAGGCAGTTCTCGTCCTGACCAACTCTTTTTTACTTGACATGCCCACTTCCTTCAACTGCTCCTCACCTGACAGCATTCCTTCATTGTCTCCTTACCCCAAGACTAACGCCTCAAAGCCAAGAGGCCCCAGACCAGGAAGTTGGTAGTTGGTCAACCTAGAGCCCTGAAGTTCTCAAACATGGTCACTATCGCCCAGAGTAAGAAAACCAGCTTTTACTTTTGCAGGTAGGAATTTGCAAACACTCCTTGGGTGGAATAAGTGTCATATCACCGCATTTAAAGAAATTTGACCTTGAGCCCCCACTCATGAAGGTGAGAAATTCCATTTCCGCCATTGTTGGGGTTCCCTCAAACAAGGTCCTACACAGACCACAACATTTCCGGACGGCTCCGCCATCTTCATTCCACACTGGCCACTGCTGATGTGCTCAAGGCCCCAGTGTTACTTGAAGGGGAGGCATCAACTCAGTTGAATCGGTGCCAAGCTTGGGTCTGGGAGCGCAAGCTCTTCTGCTTGGGATGGGAGCCTGTCTGTGTGCGGTCCAGCCTCGCCAGGTGCCCCGTAGGGCAATTCCCCTCTGTGGTTCTGCCACCTTCTCCACTCCCCACAAAGACAGAGGGCGCAGGTCCCAGCGTTGGGCAGTCGCACCTTCCCACCTCACCACTCTTCTTCTCCACCCTCCAAGAGCTTCCTTGTCTCCTCTTACTGATTTCCCCTTCTCTTCTTCTTGGAGTGATTGGGAGGAAAAAGAGATGTGCAAAAAATCTGCTTTTTCCTTATATCTCACCTCATTTCATGAGTATGTGAAGGAATTACCAAAGTCAGTTGGTGTTTCTTAGACCGTGTCTGGAAGTCTCTCCCTCCTCTTGTCCATACTGCCAGCGACAGGATGAACTGTGACACTGTGTAGCTGCCCCTGGAAATGTCAGATAACCTGCCATTCATTCATTCATTCATTCATTCCCTCATTCAACAATAAATAGGCAAGGAACTGGACAAAGATGAGCAAAACAAACACAGCCGCTGCTTTCGTGGAGTTTTCAGTCTATCAGAGGGACCTTAGTAAAATAATCACAGAAATAATAAAAATATTTACTCCAAAACATCTAATTAGGAATGGTGATGAATCCTAGGAAAGCAGAAAAAAAGATGTTGTCAGGATGGGTCGTGTCATGCTGTGTGTAATAATGGTGTTTTTATTTTCTAATGCTTTGACAGCTAGCGACCTTGCTGACCCAGGAGGACAGCCCCTCCCAGGGTCAGCTAATTCCAAGACATAGCACACTGCCCTTCAGGGAGGGAGCCTTTCATATGCAAACCACCCAATCCAGGGTCCAGCCACCTCATTTACTGAGCTTTGACATGTTGAGCCACTGTCCCCTTGCCTTGATCACCCAGGGCCAGGAGTCAGACAACTGAGGATAGTCCCCACAACCTGAAGCCCTCTGAAATTATTCAAACTAGCCAATCCCAAACACACCTAGCCTGCTTCCATGCCTTCTTCCCTGCGAGAACCCCAGTAAAGGCTCTTGCCCACGTTTTCCTCCTGCTCCTTCCACCTCCTGAGGACCCTGGTGCTTCCCTCTGTGGTCCTGCCTGGCCTGGCGTGCCCCCCTCCTGGAGACTGCAAGTAATCAACTCTCTTGTTTATGGCAATTGTTTCCTGATTTGTTGTCTTTACTATACTTAATAATCATAAAATCTACATTTTAAAACACTGGTAACAAACAGCCCTCAACTCTCAATGCCTTAACTCACCAAAAGTTTATTTCTTGCTCATAGTGCATGTTCAAAAACGGTTTGCAGGAGCTCTCAGGGGCCCCGGCTGACAGACACCCAGGATCACTGCTGTTGGGGAGCGAAGGGGATTTTGGCAAAAGGCACTCAGGCTCCTCAAGGCTCCCTCCTGGAAATAGCGCACTTCACCGCTGCCCACATGTCGTTGGCAAAGCCAGTGCCGTGGCTGGGCCCCACTCAGTCAGCAAGGATGGGGAGGCACGCTCCACCACGTGTCTGGAAGGAAAGCTGGAGAGATGTGGTGAGGAGTCCTAGGGACTTCCACAGGGACCCATGAGGATGTGAAATAGATCGACTGGGCTGGGAGGGCAAGAACTTATCTTTCTGAAAATAAGATTGGGGCGTTTGCGATGAGATTTGAGTGACGAGCAGTTAATTAGACAAACAGGTGGAGGGAACGTGAGAGAGGCTTCTAAAAAGGAAATGCTTGTGCAAAGACCCTGAGGATGAGGGGCGGCATCTTGAAGGAACTGAAGCCAGCCTTGTACCAGGGGAGGGCAAAGAGAAAGTAGGGGAGAAGGATTTTATTACTGGCGTTGTTTGGAGTGTGGACTGATGGTGAGGATAAGAAGTGGACTTTTAAAGTCTGTTTGATTATTGTTTTCAAATTCTCCATGGGAAATGTACTCCTTGTTGCCTGCACTCTCGGATGACCACTGCCCATGCGCTTGACCAAAGATGACTGGAGGGGCTGGAGCCAGGCAGGATATAAGGCAGAGAATCTGGCAGGGGCTGAGTCATACAGGGTTTGTGGAACTCATTCAGGATTCTGGCCTTAATCCTAAGAACGGTGGGAAACCATTGATGGATTGTGAACTCGGAGAGTGAGAAATTTGGGGTTATGCACATCACCAGTTTCCAAGACCTTGGGTTACTCTGCGCAGGGAAGCAGAAGCAAAGAGAAGGTTCTTGAGGAAGTGGGAAAGGCAATGAGCCCTGATAAAGCAGAAGATGAGTGCTAGCTTACATCTATGGCCATGCCACCTGTTGGCAGAAACTGTTCTCTGCTCATTTTAGAGTCAATGGGGAGATAACCAACAGCAAGAGGGGGCTGTTACCTTTCTTGCCATCATTTTACCCTATTTCTCTAATAAAGCTAGATTCTACTATTGAAGAATGTCTCACTCCTTTCTATGATATTTAGACTTTTCAGATAAAAGATGGGAAAGTCTGAAAGTTTTATTTGCTCATTGCAACATGCAGTGTGGTAACTCCTCCTGACTTGAGGGGGTCGTGAGCTTTGTGTAAAATCCATTTGATGATAATGAGTAGGGGAGGGAAGAGCTGACAGTGGGGCAGGGGGACGATGATTCAAGTAACCAGATGGGGAGGTTCAAGCTTTCACACTCTCTCCAGCTTTAGCGCCTCTGAGGAATCCTCCATGTTAGAATTTATCTACCAAGCCTGGGAAATCACAGAGTGGTGGTAAATATCTGATTAGAGAAAATGCCTAGTAAGCTTCAATTCCATATATTGCAAGTGATAAAACTGTAATTGTTTGTTGACAGTATACATTAGCTATTCACAGCTTGTGTCAATATAGTACCAAGAAACTAGGATCTGCCATCTTTAATGGCAACTCAAAAATATCGTGGAAGTAACTTGGGGAATAAAATCAACAAGCTCCACTCAGTGGGAAGAATGCCACTCCCAGAGATGACTCACGGGAGAAGCCTTGGTGAGATGTGAGATTCCTCCGGGAAGCTGTGTGTTGTTGAAGGAAAACTTCTCCCCAGGCTGAGTGTCTGGGAAGGACACCCAAGGGCATAATTCTGGTGATCATGGGTGAGAGGCAAGTTGCAGCTGCTGTGAGTTGGGCCCACTTGGAGGTAGAGACAACCAGGGCCGGGTGGGATGGGAATGAGGGGGTCAGGTCTTGATAGAGGTCTGGCCCCATTGGGGACAGTTTGGTGTTTTAATGGCGGGTCATTGAGGGTAGCAATCTGTCATCAGTGGACATGAATATCTGGGGTTAGGGGAAGGGTAGAGGATGCCTGGGCAAGTCAGCGGGAAGTCAAAGGATGGGTGAGTGGTGGCCTTGGATCCAGGGTTACGGTTCTGACGGTCAGTCCTTTTCCAGCAAGGACCCAGCCAGTGCTGCAGGTGTGTGTGCGGAGGGGAGCAACACAGGGGTTGGAATGGACAAGAGGCAGCTGAAGGGAGGGGCCTGACAAGGACCAAGCGGGAGCTCAAGGCTCAGTCTGGGAAGACTGAGTTGAGGTCAGATGTAACGGAGGACTGAGGTGCTGTTCAATAGAAACAGTGTGAGCCACATATAGAATCTTTAAAAACTTTTCATTTTGGAATAATTATAGATTCACAGGAAATTTACAAGGATAGTACAGAGAGGTTCCATGTACCCTTCACTCAGTTTCCTGCAATGGGCACATCTAATGTAACTATCATACAGTGTCAAACCCTGGGAGTTGACATGGGTGCAATGTGTGTGCGTACTTCTGTGTCATTTTATCACATGTGGATTCACGTCACCACCACTGCAATCAAGGTACAGTACTGTTCCATCCCCACAGAGAGCTCCCTCGTGCTGCCCCTTTATAGTCGCCCCCACTTCCCTCCTTCTCACCATCCCCAACCGCTGACAACCACTAATCTGCTTTCCATCTCTTTACTATCATTTCCGGGATATTATATAAATGGAATCATCTGGTGTGTCACCTTTTGAGACAAGCCTTTTTTCACTCATCGTCATGCCCTTGAGATCCTTCCAAGTTGCTCCATGGGCCAGTAGTCTGTTCATTTTTGTTGCTGAATGGTATTCCATGGTATGGATACACCACAGTTTGTTTAATCGTTCAGCTGTAGTAGGGCATTTTGGTTATTTCTAGTCTTGGCTATTACAAAAACAAATGAAACTGCTAGGAACAATCACGCGCGGGTTTTCGTGTGGACGCGTTTTCACTTCTCTGGGATAAATGTCCCAGAGTGCGATTGCTGAGTTTATGATTGGTGTGTGTGTAGTATTTCTCTAAAGAGAGACCACCAAACTCTTTTCAGGAGTGTCTGTACCATTTTACCTTCTACCAGCAATGTAGGAGAAATCCAGTTGCTCTGCGTCATCACCAGCATTTGGTTTTGTCCCTATTTTTATTTTTATCTGTTCTAATGGTATGTAATAATACCTCTTGTGGTCTTAATTTGCACTTTGCTAATGGCTAATGATGTTGAACCTTTTCCATGTGCTTGTTTGCCACCCTCTTTAGTGAAATGTCTCTTTGTGTCTTTTGTCGATTTTCCAATTAGATGGTTATATCCTTGCCTTGTTCTCAATCTTGGGGGCAAAGCACTGTCTTTCGCCATTAAGTGTGATGTTAGCTATAAGATATTTGGAGGTGCTGTTTATCAAGTCAGGAAGTTTCCCTCTAAGTTTTCCAAAAGTTTTTTTTTTCTTTTTAGTTTGGAATGAGTGTTGAATTTTGTCAAGTGCTTTTTCTGCATCAATTGATATGGTCATGTGATTTTTCTACTTTTGGCTGCTAATATGGTGAATTATATTGATTGATTTTCAAATATTGAACCAACCTTGCTTCCTTGGAATAAACCCCACTTGGTTATGGGTTATAATTATTTTCGTATATTGCTGAATTTGCTTTGCTAATATTTTGTTAAGAAATTTTGTGTTTGTATTCATGTGGATATTGGTCTTTAGTTTTCTTTATTTGTACTGTCTTTGGTTTTGGTATCAGGGTAATACTGTCCTCATAAGTAAGTTTGGAAGTGCTCCTTGCTCCTCTGTTTCCTGGAAGGGACTGTATAGAATTTATGTTAATTCCTCCTTGTATGTTTGTTAGAATTCTCTAGTGAACCCATCTAGGCCTGCATATTTCTTTTTGTGGAGTTTTTAAGTTACTAATTCAATTTCCTTAATACTTATACGGCTATTCAAATTATCTATTTCATGTTGGGAAAGTTATGGTAGTTTGTGCTTTCCAAGGGACTGCTCCGTTTCATCTAATTTGTCAACTGTATGTACATAATTTGTAGTATTTCCTTATTATCCTTTTGATAACTACCCGATCGGTTTTCCTTAACCCTTGCCAATCTGGATATTTGCCAATCGGATCGGTGAAAAATTAATCTTGTGGATTCCATTCTCACATTTGTGACATGAATTAGGCGAATCATCTTACTGTTTTTGTTTGTTGGTGTCCTTTACTCTTTTGCTCTTTACCTGTTTATCTTTTTCATATCGATTTGTAAATGTTCTTTACAGATTATGAACACTATGCCTTTTCCTGTCATACGTATTATACATAATCTTTCCACTTTGCATTTTTCTCTTTGTCTTTTTTACAGTTTCTTTTGCTCCACATGCATGCTTTTAATTTTCACACAATTAAATCAATCAGTATTTTCCTTTAAGGCCTCTGGGGTTTCACGCTGTATCCATCAGTACTCAATCAATTTCAAGAGATGGAACCCAATCAAACTAGCTTAAGCCAAAAAAAGTAAAAGAAAGAAAGCAAAGAAGGAAGGGGCGGGGGGAGGGAGAAAGGAAGGAAGGAAGAAAGGAAGGATGCAAACAAAGAGTGTCGGCTCGTGTAACGGGCACTGCAGAGACAGCACCCTCTGCATGGCTGGATTAAGGATCCCCAAAATATGTCGTCAGGGCTGTGTTTATCTTCTCTCCTCACGGCTCAGCTTTGTTTGTATCTATGTGGGATATCATTGTCTCTAAAGCAGATAGGCTCCTTGTATTGGTAAAAAGGCTGCTGGAGGTCCCAAGCTTACATTCTAATGATTTAGAATCCAAAACTAAAAGACTCTCAGAGTCTGTTTGATATCCTATCCCATAGAAGAACTCAAAATGACCCTGCTTGGGTTTTGGCCCCCTTCCCTCTTCTCTATCCCTTAAGCCAGTTCCTAATGATCAGGGATATGCCATGGTGGGTCATTTGCCCAGTTCTGTGGCTGGTGAGCAGTGGGGGTACCTATCTGAACCTCATGCGATGACAGCTCCCTAGAAGAATGATGGGCAGGCAGAAACCAAAGGAATCCTTGAAACGTGTCGTGCTGAGAAAGACCTTCCCCAGCATAAGTTGATAAAAAGAAATAGTTTGTTTCCTTCTAACATGTGTGGTTTCATTATTTTACATATAAACTTTGAACCACGTGAGAAACAAAGGGAGTTAGGGGCAGAAAGATGGGGAAGAGGAGAGAATATGGCGTGAGGTAGGGATCCTTTGCTGGATGTTTTTATACCTGAAGAGAAGATGACTTTGAAACTTATTTGGCCACCCATTCCACAGTTTGATCCCTTTTCCTTGAGTTTATTCTGAGTTAACATGAATCCTGTAAGATTAGGATGGTAGGAAAGGCCAGGGCTTCATCTAGCACAGGGCTGTTCAAGGTGGGCATTAACAAATATCTGATTTAACTAGTCTGAACCCAATACTCAAGCTCTCTAGGGGACTTCTGTGCATCAAGATTTTATATGGCCATTGGAGGTAGAGGGAGGGATCCAGGAGCATCATAGCTATTCCAAACTACTTAAAAATGGGGGTAAAAGTAAACCTTGAATCTTCTCCCAGAGCCCTGAAGGGTGGGGAGGCAGTTGAGCCTCAGATATGGGATGAAGGACAAAGGTAGACAGGAGACTGCCCATCGCACTACCACCTGTGTGCACAATGAGGTCGCCTGTGGGGACCACCATGCATGCATGCCCAGTGGAGGACAATTTCTTTCCTAAAATATGTCCCCAAACATTCAGTGAAAGCTTTGTTATTTTATCTTTTTAACATTAGAAGAATCTTTTAAAAATGAATCTCTTGTGCTAAAAACATTATCTCAGGTTCAACAATTCCTTCCATTTCACCCCTGTTTCTTCTTCTTCACTTAACTTGCAGGAAAAAAAAAAATAAGCATTTTAATTTTAAAGGCATGTACAGTAGGATCCCACTTGTATGAAATTATTTTATTGAATCTGATCCCATCTATTGGTCCGCCTCTTTGTATGTCAACTGTCAAGAATGATTATTTCTAGATTGCATTGGGTTTTTAGTTTTTGCTTTCATCTTTTTAAAATAAGCACTTATCTTTTGTATAAAAGCGGTAGACTTATTCCTTTTAAAGAATAAAGCCTATGATAAGAAGCATCCACATTCTGCTACTTCGACTTGGATGTATTTTCCTCAGTATGGAATAAATATTGTCTACTGGCAATTATTAGTTTTAAATTTGAGGGGAAGTCTACCCAGAGCCTCAAAGGGTCTCAGCCAGAAAGGGAAGAGACAGGAGAAGAAACTGGAAGTGGAGAAAAGAGAAGGGACATAAAGGAGGCAGGCCTCCAGGTTGAGGATAGCCCATGGCTTGGGGGGAATAGCCCCTATGTTTCTGTGACAGGAGACTGCTGGTTCCATCACCTCTGCCTCATCACCGCTTTGTTTTTGAATACCTTCCATATGCCTGATGTTTCATATCCCTCCCTCCGCCATATCAGCATTGTGCATCCAGCAGGTGCTCAATAAATGCTTAATGGATGTGCAGTACCCAAGGGGGTCATTCTCCCTAAATCACACCTCTTTTTTTTTTTCGGTGAGGAAGATTGTCCCTGACCTAACATCTATGCCAGTCTTCCTCTACTTTACATGTGGGATGTCACCACAGCATGGCTTCATGGCCGTGTGTAGGTCTGTGCCTGGGACCTGAACCCATAAACCCAAGCCACCAAAGCGGGCCGTGTGAACTTAACCACTCCACCACTGGCCGCCCCTAAATTGCATCTTTATCTTTCAGGCTCACAGGCTTTCAACTGCCAGCCACCATTGTCAGCGCCGCCAGCACCCTCTCTCTGCGCCTCATCAGTGACTATGCAGTCAGCGCGCAGGGCTTCCGCGCCAGCTATGAAGGTAGGTGCGTCCCAGCCCCAGCTTGTGGGGGCCTAACCTGTGTGGTCCTAATGGGCACAGGCGCGGGGCTGCGCTGCTCTCGGCCGCGGGGACGGCTGCCTCAGATTCAGAGGCTGCGCCAGTGCTAACAAGGCTGGTTACTTACCAGTAACTCAGTGATTGAAATGGCCTGTGCCGCGTTTCCAGGAAACTGAGAATTGAAATGAGAGCTCGGCCCCAGCAGTTCATCCTCAGGGCCTGGTAACATCTATTTCTCTGTCCCCTTAACTGAGTTTGGTTGTGTTTTTATTTTTTCAATTCCGTTTTCTATTGGGCTTAGTTGTACAAGATGCCTCAGTCTGGTTTTGGGAATAAGAGAGAGATAAACCCTAAGTAAAAGAAAGAAAATAAGTCACTGAAAAAAATTTCTGCTCCATATAGTGACTGCAAAAAGTCAGTTTTCTATCATTCAGGGAAGAACAATTAATGTTTTCTTACTAGCACAGATTAGGGATTCTTGGTTTGAGTTATGCAAATAATTTCCACTTTCTCAGCCTGCTTAAATATGTGTTGGCATTCAAATTAACACTAATATCTTCAGATTATACACTATTATTATTATTAACTTTATTATGTTAGTTCAGAAGGTGGTACTTCTAGATTTCTGTCATTTCCCTGGGAAATTTACATCTCATTAATAGGTAATTATGCTGCTCTTGGCTGAGACCCACACCATTATTTTGTGTTAGATCATTAATAGGCATATTTTAAGACTGTTAATGATAATTAATAACAGTAGTGACATAACACCCGTAAAGCATGTCCGTTATTCGAAAGCTTTCTTTCTGTTGCCTCCAAGGACTTAATAAGTGATACTTTCTTGAATGAAGCTACAGCAATATAGAAATAGATACCATCTATGTCTTGGCCGGGAATACACCACGAAGGAGGGCAGCTCCTACGTCCTTGGCAAAGTCCACCCCTGGTGGTAGGGCTATGGGGGGCACAGTTGGGTGCTGTAACTGGAGCAATTGAGGGCTCCCAAGAAGATTTCAGTTTTAACTAAAGCTTCCTGCGAAGGCTCCAGAGAAAGTTCCACATACCTTTAACTGAGGGCTCCTGATATAACCCAGATCCCTTTAACTGAGGGCTCCTGACATAACCCAGATCCCTTTAACTGAGGGCTCCTGACATAACCCAGATCCCTTTAACTGAGGGCTCCTGACATAACCCAGATCCCTTTAACTGAGGGCTCCTGACAGAACCCAGATCCCTTTAACTGAGGGCTCCTGACTAAGACCTAACTATCTCTAAAATGAGGTCTCCTGAGGTAGGTAGGCCAATTTCTTTTGAAAAAATGATCAGTTCCTCCCCCTAGCAAGTCTGTGATCTTGGTCATCCTAACTACGTCTTCACCTTGAAACTTTGGCCCTAAACCCAAACTAATTCTCTCCAAGTTTGAACTACAATATCCTGACTAAGAGAGGCTCTTCAGAAGCTTCTTGAATTCTCTCTGACCCAGAGCTCCCTCTACAATGTGTTGGCCTTGGGGAGATGGGCCGTGTTTGGGCCTGGCGAGTCAATGAGTCAGTGACCAGAGTTGGTGCCTGCAGAGATCCTGGGAGGGCTGACAACTGGGGTTCTGGTTGGGCATTTGTGGTGTCCTCATTCAGCAATCCTTGTAGATGTTTGTCTGAGGCTGGACTTCCATGAGGCTTTAGGAAAAAAATGTCCTACTGATCCCTTGACCACACCGCCCCCGTGGGGAACAATGCAAGCACTTCTCTGTACCCCGGAGCAGATCTGAGGGTACAATCACAGAGTCCCTTTAAATCAGAGGGTCAAGCCTGGAATTCATAGGCAGGGTCTGGGATTGGGCATCAAAGGTCTGCAAGCACCTTGAAATTAGAGGCAAAATTCTGAATATATATGAGGATGTGTATTTTTTTCTAGGAAGGGTCTCGAACAGGGATCTGCAAACTATGGCCCCCTGGCCAAATCCAGCCCATGGCTTGTTTTTGTAAATAAAGTTTTGTTAGAACACAGCCAAGCCCCTTTGTTGACATATTGTCCATGACTCTTTGCGTGCCCTACAACTGCAGAGTTGTGTTTCTGCCACACACACCATGTAACCTGCAAAATCTAATAGGTTTACACTCTGCTCCTTCGCAGAAAAAGTTTGCTGACCCCAGTCTAGAGCTGTGCTATTCAGTGTAGTAGGCTCTAGCCACATGTGCATATTTGTATTTAAATTAATCAAAATTCAATAAAATTTAAAATTCGCTTTCTCCGTCTCCCTAAACTCATGTCAAGTGTTTAATCGCTGTGTATGGCTACCAAACTGGACAGCACAGATAGAAAACATTTCCATCACTGCGGAAAATTCTGCTGGACAGGGCCACGCTAGAGCTTCCGTCAGATTCACAAAGGGTCTGGGGTTCAAAAGAAGTTACAAAATATTAGGCTATCGTAGAGGCTGCTGGGTCCCTCCTTTCGCCTGCCTGGCACAGCAGAGGCAGCCCAGACATGAGATGGCTCAGCATTCCACAGCAGAACCAAGAGGGCAGAAGGAAGGGCCTGTCCTACCTCAGCCACATAACGGTGTCTCAAAGTCATGGGTTCTAGAAAGACCCAGGACAACCTGGACCAGAGCAAACAGGTGGTGGTGACTGAGCGAGCCTATGCAGGCCCCTGTGCAGGGTTTCTGCCAACTCCACGGGCTGTGAGTGGCTCCCAGATGTGTGTGTGCCAACAAGGGAGTCAGGCACAGAGAAGCCAGGGCTGTGGTGATCGCCAAACCCTGGTGGTCTGCCTTAGGACTGGACCATGAGGCGACTTGTGCATCTGGAAGTGTGAATTGCACCAACTTTTGGAACACCCAGAATGGAGAGGCAAGGAGGGGAGGTAGGGGCACCCAGTAGGGGCAGCCAGTGCTAGGAATAAAGCACGTGATACATGCCTTCAAGGGGCTGGCCTGGACCCTGTCTATCACAGGGTTTGTCCACAAAACACTGGAGCATCCTGTATTTGGGGATTTACTGATAAACTCTAGCTTCTTAGGCCTATAACTAACTGACCTTGGGGAGATTTTTTTAAACTCTCTGGGCCTCATTGTGGGGAGCAGGAGATCTAGTTGTTAAAAGGACCGTGAAGATTTGGCTCCCAGGGAAAGAGGCCAGCCCCTCCCTCCAGGGCAGAGTCCACCTTAGTCATTTGTGCCGGACAGCAGACAGACAGACAGACAGGCTCCCGAGGAGGAGGCACCCCCCCACCAGCCTGGGCTGTTCCCAGTCGGGACAGCCTTCTTACATTCAAGATGTCACCATGCCCATTGAAAAGTGCCATCAGGGCCCTGCTCTTGGTGGCTCCCCTTGGCTGCCGTCCCTGTCCCTGAACGTCTGCTATCAAAGCGGGTTTGATCCTCCACCCTCGTCGGAGAGGGAAGAGTGTAGATAAGGAGCCGAACTGCAGTTGGGGATTCTGGAGGAAGGTGAAGTCAGGTGAAGAGTGTCAGCTCAGAGCTGCTGCCGCTTCAAGGAAAAGATCAAAAAGGCCAGTCGTCTGCCTCTGAGATGACAGGAGATGCTTGACTTGTAATCCCCCGGGGGCAGGAGCGTGGGCTGCGGCCCATGGACGGGAGGGAAGGGGATCAACTTGTCTTAAGTGCAGATGGTACGCCAGGCCCTTTACACACATTATCTCATTTAATCCCCACGACAACCCCATGGACAGACGTTGCTATCTCCATCTTACAGACGTACGGGCTAGGACTCGCAAGTTTTGTGTTCAGTTTAACGCTCTTTGATGGCCAAGAATTTTCATGTGACTTTTCTGGTACTAAAGACTATCCTCTTTTCTTGCACTGCCCTCCTTGCAGGACTGGGGGAAGGCAGACACTGGTGACTCCATGTCAAGGGCAGGGGCGGACACAGGAAGCCTGCCTTGGCTTCACCGCCCCTCCAGGCTGGTGGGGGTCCTCCCATGGAGGCGACGAGAGAGGTGTCCAGCGCTTCTTAGCTGGGTTTGCTGGATAAAATACAGGACGCCCAGTTAATTTGAATTCTAATTTGTTTAAATTTTAAAAATTTAAATTTTTTTAGTGTCAATATCCTAAATATTTCATAGATACATTTATAATAGAAAAGTTATCCATTGTTCATCTGAAATTCAAATTTAATGGAGCATCTTGTGTCTTGTATATGTATTTGCTAGATCTGGCAACCTCATCAGCACTGAGTCCCTAGGAGTCCTCACCAAACCCTCCTCTTCCTCCTCCTCCTGACTCCCAGGTCTGACCTCGTCCTGCTCTGCCCAGCTCAGGCTGCCTGTCCACTGCAGAGGGTCTAGCCTCAGCTCTGAAACTTCAGCACGTGCACATTTGGACAGCTCTCTGCACATGCACACGTGCACACGCGCACAGATGCAGATCCACGTGCACTTGGGGTTATGCTATCCGTGCAGTTCTGTAATCTGGTTAATGAGGACGACGCTTCTCTGTGTTAACAAAAGTAGCCCTGCTTTGTCCTCGCTAATGAGTATCAGTGAGGGAGCCGTTGTGGGTTGCGTATATCACAATTATTTCACCAGTCGTCTTCTGTGGACATTTAGGTGAAGAACATCCTTGTACATACAACTTAAACCCTCATCTAATTATCTTCTTAGAATAAGCTCTTGGAAGTGCAATTGTTGGGTCAACGAGTGTGTAGCTTTTCCGTTTTAGTACATAATTCCGCTGCGTCTTCCAAAAGGTTAGACGATGCACACTTCCACCGACAGAGCGTTCCCTCCAATTTACCTGCACTGCATGTTGCTGAGTTTTAAATCATTTTCATTGATTAAAATGGGTGAAAAATGAAACCTCATTTGTTGTTATAATTTGCATCTCTTTGATGATGGGGAAGGTTGAGCACCTGTCATCACTTACTGGCCTTTTGTAGATCATTTTGTAAATTGCGTCTCCCTGTCTCTGCCTACTTTTCTTTTGGAATGTTAGTATTTTTTATCTTTCTTGTAAGTGATTTTGCATATTAAGGATATTAACATTATGAGTTCTCTTTTGATGTGTAGCGGTTTTAATTTTCATGCCACCAATATTAAATGTGTTTTCTTTTACAGTCTACTTTTGGTGTCATGCTTGCAAAGCCCTTTTCCATGCCAAGATCAGATAAATATTTAGTTAAATGTTCATCGTATTCTTTTAGAGTTTTGTTTTTCCATTTCACTTTTAAATCCCCCTGGAATTCAGTTGTGTGGGTCTTGGTTTCGGTGACTCTCTGTCTCTGAGCCTAATGCTTGCTGTGTGTCCTTCTGTCACTCTTTCTGAGTATATGGAAGCTTCCTACTTCAGTATGCCCCTGGTGTGTCTCTCCTGCCTAGTCTTGCTGTCATTTGGACATTATTTCTCCCATCCGGGCCCCAAGGCCTCCCACCTTCTCCCCACCCAACTCTCAAAGAGTGTATGGGATTGTTTCTGCCTGTTCTGGATTGATGAGCAGGGAAATAAGGGTTATAAGCAGATCAGAAATGTCAATTTGATAAGCATCTCTGCAGGTTTTAATGCCTAATCCTGGGTCCACTTTGCATTTTAGCAGCATTCATCTTGAGCACTCGCTCTGACACTTTTGTGAAGCAGAGCCCATCTCTGAGTGCTGGGCCCCAGTCTATTAGATCTGCTTAGTCGTCTAAATCTAGAAACAGGTGTATCTGTTTAGCTAACTTTGTCATCTTGGGATCTCACTATCAAAATACAGGAGGCGTCCTTAAAAATCAGACCTGTTCTATTTCACTTGTTATCTCCGTACAGAATCTAGAAGGATGAGGAATCTCTGTTTTTGCAAACTCCCTGGTAACCACAAGGGGAGAGGGGGCGTAGTACAATGATTAAGACCTTAGGTTCTGGGTTCAAACATATCTGGAATCAAATCCCATCTCTGCCACTCACTTGCTGTGTGACCTTGGACAAGTTATTTCATTCTCTGAGCTCTGGCCTCCGCATGTGTAAAATCAGGATAAGAATAATACTTCACAGAGTTGTGAAGACAAAGGAAGAGAACACACAGTCACGTGATGTGTTCAGTACAGGGCCTGGAAAATTGTCAGTGCTCGAAAAATGCCAGCTAATTAATGAAGTTGCCCTCATCCTCACCTTACTTGACTGGGGTTATTTCAGGAGCTGGAAGGAAAGATATGTCAACTCCTTAGGTCGCAATCCCAGTGCTACCCCAGCCCTCTGGCGCCTGAGTTTGTACAAAATCCTCAACCCCGTGGTTCATGGTGTGTCTAGTCTTACATACAGACTGTGGCTTCTTTGGGAAGGACCAGAGTGTTCTCCATGTCCCTGAGCCTCAGCTCTGCCTGAGAGAGTGCCCACCGGTTAGGGATGAGGTCTGGGGCTCTGTCACCTGGTAGGTGGGAGCTGATGAGGCCAAGGCTGGGAACTTTGTCTTTCCACGGCCTCTTCTCTTTGTATCAGAGATGTTGGCTTTGGAGCTACAGGTGCTAGTAACATGCCCAGTAGGCCCTAGACTTTTGGGGTCAAGGACTTGAAAGCTGTGACTGTCTTTCCAAGGACACACACACACATGAATGGAAACAACACTTTTCCATGTTTTTTTCATGTAATGCAGACACCCTGAAGCCCACCCATGAACCATGAGTCCACCTGAAAAGCTCAGCCCGGAGCAGCGACATCACACATAAAGCTGATGTAGAGATCTTTTCATTCATTGTGCTTTTATTGAGTACCTACTGTATGCAGTCCCTGATTTCTCAGCCAAGCCTCATCTTCAATCACAATGTGCCCCCTCTACCCTCTCCACACACACTCCCACAGGGGAATAGAAGGGGGGAGGAAGAGGAAGTACTCATTCAGTGTTGCTTCTGGAGAAACACCTTGGTGTGCTTTTGCTACCACTGGATGGTCAGTAATGCCATCTCTGCCTAAGGACCACAGCGTGGTGGGACAGGGTCAGACAGACACACCTGTGAGGGACAGGTGGACGAAGATGGAGCTCCTGGTTGTTGGTCTACTAGGAGAGGCAGGCTCAGAGCGAGCTTTGGGGCAGAATGTGCTCTCATGGCTTTTGGAAGTGGAAGCAGAGTTGAAGGTGATCACGCCACTGTGCACACAGGGAAATCAGGGTCCAGAAATGCACCCGTCCTGATTTATTCCTTCCTGTAATTCGACCTACTGATTCCTCCCTCCTAGTCCCAGCCTTTCAGCCAATGTCCTCATTCTGAAAGAGCTCCTCAATTCTGGGATATTATGCAGACACCTCAAAATTGGGCTAATGGAAGCTATTCGATTATATATGTGTGTGTGTGTGTATTGAATATGCAATTTGCACTATTCAGTGCTCCGGGCCAGAACAGCAGGCTTGATGAGGGCTTCTCTAGGGTGGGAGGCGGTGAACGTCCATTTCCTCTGCCCAGGAGGGACGGCCTGTGCTTTCTGAGTGAACCTGCTTCATTTCCGATGGCTCTGCCTTGGGAGTTGGAGAATATTCCTTTTAATCAGTACTGTGGAGTAGCAAATTAATACATAGAGATGTGACATTTGAGACAAATTGGGCAGCACTTCTCAGTAAGTGGTGAATCAGGATGAATTTCATATCACGTCTTCAATAATCCCACCAATAGTTCATCCTGCGCTGTGGGATTTTTCCCCTTGGGCGAAGGGCATTAACATAGCTTGAAGATGACGTCATACTGAACTCTAGTGTCCTGACCCTCCTCATCTCAGGGTGTCAGGAGGCACAGTGATGACGCTGAAGGAGAATTTTTAGGTGGCTGGATTACC
This sequence comes from Equus asinus, assembly GCF_041296235.1. Lineage (NCBI taxonomy): Eukaryota > Metazoa > Chordata > Mammalia > Perissodactyla > Equidae > Equus > Equus asinus. The sequence goes on from NC_091794.1 coordinate 88,221,878, forward strand.
TGCAGGTAAGTGTACATCCACATTACTTCCCTATCCCCATTCATTCCTTCATTCATTCCTTCATTCAACAAATATTTGCTCCGTGTCTGCTCTATGCCTGGTCCCAAGGTGGACTTGGAGAAATGTGAATGCATAAGAAGTAGCTCTGACCTTCAAGGAGCTCTGAGACCTAAAATTGTTGGAGAGGAGTGGGTCAGAGCTGAGGAACAGCGTTCAGAAAGAAGTGGGTTCGAACCCTGGCCAGCTATGAGAACTTGGGCTGGTCCCCCAACCTCCCTGAGCTGGTTTTTGCAAAAGAGAAACTCTGATGCCCACCTCCGTGGGTTGTAATGAGGCTGAAGGTGTTAACGCACGGGAAATGGCTGGCGCAGAGTCTCTCTTCCAGAAATACCAAGTCCTCAGCTGCTTGGGGAAAATTGCTCTCTGGCCTGGCTGGGTCTCTGGAGATCAAGTTCGAGCTCCGCCATGTCCCCACTTGTGACCTTGGACACAGCACTGAATGCTTCAGGTCCCTCCTGTGAAAAATGGGATACCCGCTCTTCATCTCAAGGGGGGGGGGGGGCGAGCATTCGCAGTAAGGTGTAGAAAGCATCTAGTGTGACATTGGACACGTAGTAGGCGCTCAGGGAAAGGAAGCTGTTATAATGGGGCCTGGTGTGTTTTGTGGGAGTGAAAAAAAATTCTTTCCCATGACAAAACCTTTGATCAAGACTTGTGGCTCTCTAAGGGCAAGAAATGTCACCTATCTTTTGTTTCTTCTGTCACCATGGTACCTTAGTCCAGGGCTTGGCATGCAGAAGGGACACTGCAATAAAAGCTAGTCCTTTCCTCCTATCCTGCATCTCTGCTAGTCCAATTCGGGCTTTTGTGCAGATTAGCACTAAGGGCCACCCTCAGGGGACACAGCCCTGTGGGCGGATGGCTTAGCGGATGGAGTACAGGCTGAGTTTTAGTTCTCATCACCCCTTTGCCTGGGTACCCTTTTGCAGCACTCAACCTGAATAGCTGTACGTGGGAGCCTGCTCCAGAGCCTTCCTCATAAGAGTCCACAGTCACTCATTGTCCAACGAAAGATCCAGAGAACCATTAGATGCTGGGTGCAAGGATCTTGGAGAGCTTTCACTCAAAACCTTCTAATTGCTTCCAGGAGGGAGTGCAAACTCCTTACCTGGCCATCCAACCCTGGACAGCACCCCCACCTCACCCCCGTCCTTCTCCAGCCACCCTGGACTTGGTCCGATCCTCAGACCACATTCTGCCTCCCCACACATCCCTCAGACACACACACGTCCCTGAGTCATTTCCTGAACCTTCCCTGCCTGACCTCGTCTCTCTTCTCTTCCTCTTTTTTTTCCTTCCAACCTCTACTTAAACCAAATCCAGAGGCTGCCTCTGGTGCACGACATTCCATTCTCTCAGCTCCCTGTACGCCTCCTTCCATCAGGCGCATCCCCCGTGTATTTTCCATCCCTAGTTTCCCTTCTCCACGCCATGTGTGCTTCCTGACATCCAGAACGCGCAGGGAAGCACTGAGATTCCAAGCTCAGGGTCTGGAGGAAGGATCAACTCCCAGCTCAGCCAGTTGGTAGCCAGCATGGGACTTGGAGGCAGACACTTGACCTGCTCTGCTCTCCCCTGTCATGGGAGGACAATGATAATAGAAACAGCTCCTTCTCCGTGGGGTGATCAAGGGGAACAAATGAGGCAACACGTGTCAAAGGTTCCTAACAGTGCCCGGCGAGGACTAAGCACTCAAGACACAGGCGTGTGGACTATTGGGGCCACTGCTCACGCTGTGCCTAGCCCACGTTCTGACACATGGCAGATGCTCAATAAATAATCATTAGAGAAGTGGGCGGATAAGTGATGGTCTCACCCAATGTGACAGACCCAGACAAGGAAAGAGATTTGCTCAAGGCACCTGGGACCATATTCCACGGAGTCTAAGATGCTCTTGGTTAGAAGATGCTGCTTAATTTGATGTATCACTAAGAAAGAAAAAATGCTGCCAATTAAAGTATGATCTGCCACCGATGATAAGGCACAGCCCAATGTCAAACATACTAAAATGTGGAAGAATGTGAACCCTAGGACCGTGAGATGTGGGAACTGCTTAATGGCCTCTGCCCACCCTCAGCTGGTTTGCGGCGGGCCCATCATGCTGACCTCTCCTCCGACCCGGGGCTCGCCGACGGGTGGGCCTCCTCCTCTTCAGCATTCAGCTGGCGGCTCTCGCTGGCCGTGTGATCACCTCTTCATTTATCCTCTCCGCTCCAAGTCTCATTACTTCTCAATTTTCTGCATTGAACTCTATTTAACACCTATTAGCACAGGTCTTCAACTGACAAACACCCTTTCCGCGGGAGGGACCAGAATGCCCCAGTCTTGACTCTCCCTTCCGTATCTGTGCCCAAGGCTGGGGAACCCATAGAACCCAAATGTGGCTCACTCAGGACCACTGCCGGCCCACTCCCAGTCCCAACTCATGGCCCCAGAGGCACCAGGAACACCACTGGGTGGGGACCTGAATGTGATTTCTCCCATTTGGATGGGAGGTGGAAGGGTCTGCCTTCAGCGGCTGCTCTGGCAGGGGGCTGTAGCTAGACACACACATCTGTCTCCCTCCTGGGGACCTCGGGACCCTGTCAGAGCTTCCTTCACTGACCTCCGCCCTGGAGGTTTAGGGGACACATGCCTTTCTGCCACCTGTTCCTTGGTGGGATTTACCTCTCTACCCAGGAGCCGAGCATCAGCTGGGGAAGAATGCTTCCAAATAGAAGTATTAGATGGAATATTCCAGTCCCACCTCTTCCCAGTAATTGATAATTCAGGGGTGATTAGCCACTGTTCTGGATTATTCTTTCCAACGCTTCCCTTCATTAGTGTGGATAATTGAGGGTTGAGCCCATCGACATTTCATTTTAACAGCATGAGAGAGAAGCACTTCTCACGCTACGTGGGAGATGCTGACTTGGAGACTTGGCGGTGGACAGATGACATCTCCATCCTTGCCCTTTCCATCCCGTCAATGATGGAGTTGTTTCACAGCCCTGTATCCTCATGCAAGCCGCAGGACCCATCATCAGCCCAGGGCCTCTGAGATGAAGAAAACGAAGACACCGGCGCTTGTGGAGCATCTTCCCTGTGCCTAGCAATGCAGACACTGACACATCACCTCCTTGTGAGCAAGGTCTTAGGATCCCCATTTTACAGATAAGGAAGTCGAGGCCCAGAGAGGTTAGTGACCTTGCCTGAGGTTGTACAGCACTTAAGGGCCACACACAGTTTGAAAATCAGTTTGTTTCCAAAGCCCACCTCTCTCCACTCTCTGCTGCCTCTTCAAATAAGTCCACGCAGTTCTCCAAGCCTGCCGCCCCTCCCACCTCTCTGACCCCGCGAAAAGGAGCGGGCACGGGAGAGTCAGGTGGGCCCGCACGCCCGCTGGGGCAGCTCCCAGGGCCTGCAGTCCCCTGCCTGGCCTTGCTGAGGACACTGTGGCTGCTGGAGACCCTGTCTTGTGGATGTTGGCTTTGCTTCCCTGCTTTTCAACCCTTCCTTCCAGCTCTTCATTTCCCGCCGTTCCCTTAAGACGTTTATCCAGACCCCTTTCAGGAGTCGGGCAGATTGGGCTCAGTAATGAATTAAATGACCAGAAATTAGTCTTGGAAAGTGGAGGGGGGCCGAGGAATGGGCAGGTCAGGCACATTTCAGCCTCAGAGCCTCCGTACATTCTGTTCCCTTTACCTGCACCTCTCTGCCCAGTGGCCCCATAGCTCTCTCCCTCAGCTTGTTGGGGGTCTCTGTTCAAACATCCCTTCTCAGAGAGGGCTTTCCTGACCACACTGTGTAACACAGCGTCCCCTCCCCGTCACTCCGTCACCCCTGACGGATGATGAGATAATTGATTCCTTGTCTGTCACCCTCACCAGAATGTGAGTGTCCGCTGTCAGGGCCTTTGTCCTTTTCGCATTGTTGTCGCTGTTCTCTGCTGGATCCTCAGCTCCTAGAAGAGGTCCTGACACATGTTAGGTGCTCAATAAATGTTTGGTGAATGACTGAATGAATGCAATCAAAGGCCAGAAGAAAGAACGAGCATATGTATTTGAGCGACTGCAAGTAAGCCCACAGGCTGCTAGTGCAGAGAGTGAGAAATGGGGGAGCAGGCGCTGAGCTGGGTGAGGTCGGGGGTGAGGGGTCAGCTCACACAGGGGCAGGAGGCCACGGGAGGAGTTTGGGCTTTATTCCCAGAGAAAGGGCGTCACCACAGGGTCTCGGGCAGGGGGTGACACGGTGATCTGTGCTTTAGAGACGGTGAGGAGAGCAGGGGCCGACTGGAGGCCAGGGGACAGCCGCGGATGGGGACCGTGGTCCAGACAGAAGTGACCGGACCTTCATCAGCTCTGGGGATGGTGCCGGGACAAGGAGAGACCTGGCCGGGCCTCGCCCCACTCTGCCCACGTTCCCTGCGCATGGCGTCCAAGCTTCTGGACCTGGAAGAACGCCCTCGATGTGGAGCAGCTTGTCTTTCCCGATGCTCAAACAAAAACATCGGTTCTACAGAACTTCACGTTGCGACTCTAACTGTCACCTTCGGAGTCCCAGCGAGGAGGTGAATGTTCACGTGTGGAGTCTCCGGTTGATGTGATGGGTATGAAGCCCTAGAGATCACACTTGGAAATTATGCCGAGAATTCAGAGCAGAGAGGAAGAGCAGATACATCGCACAGTGATGATTGTAAGGACGATAAGGAAAGCTAACATTGCCTCAGCTCTCCCCAGGTGCCAGCTACTCTTCTAAGTACCTTACGTTTTAACATTTCATCCTCACAACAATCCTATGACGTAGGCACTATGATTATCCTCATTTTACTGATGAGGCACAGGGAGGTTAAGTAACTTGCTTCAGGTCACACAGCTAGTAAGAGGTGAGATGTGGGTTCAAACCCAGGCAGTCCGACTTGAGCCTGCAAAAAGAATAAAATAATTTCACACAGCTGGGACTGTTGGATCAAAATAAAACATTCTACTATAATAGAGAGCAATGCTTGTGCTTTAAAGGGTCTAACGAAAGGAAAAGATGTACTAATCGGACTATATTTAAACATAAAAGTTCTGTATAATCAAAACCATCCAAAACGGAAAGAGAAACAAGTGACTGTTGAATAATATGCCAAATATGGCAGGAGTGGGTCAATCTCTATATTATATAACAAGGCCATACAAGGTGGTTAGAAAGATACCTGGAGTTCGCATCAGAGGAAATAGAGTCAGCAAATAAATATACGGGAAAGCTGCTTGGTCTTGCAGGTGATCAAAGCAATGTCAATTAAAACAATAAAATGACACTTTACCCCTGTCAAATGAGCTCAAAGAGCCTTAGAAGGATACGACACGACTGGAGCGGCTGCGGAGACATGGGCACACGAGCACGTTGCTGGTGGGGGTGTAAATTCGTCCCTCGGGAATCCAGTTTGACAACATGTATCAAGAGTCATAAAATGCTCGTGTCATTTGACCCAGTAATTTCCCTCCTGGGAATATGTCCTACAGAAATAATTCACCCGAGAAGAAAGTTATATGCCTGAAAGTGTTGATTTCAGCATTATTTATAATGATGAATAATTGGAAACTGTAAAAATGTCCAACAATAGGGGAATGACGAGGAAAATGATGGTATGTCTGCCTAATGGATGGATGCAGCCATTTGAAATGATAATCGCGTTATTTAGTAACACAGAAAGATGTGATATTATTTTCAGGGAAAAAAGCAGAATGCAAAATCGTTTCCCCATATTTATTGTGACCATGTAAAGTAGGTCTTACATGGACAGGACTGAATGGAAATAAAAAAGGAAACAATTGATGTGGGAGGGCAGTCCGATTGCGGGTGATTTTTTTAAAAGTTCCTCTTTATGGCTGCTCAAGTGTTGATTATGTTTTAAAGAGCAAATAGGAGAAAATCCAAAATCAAAGAGTAAAGTAAAATCAATAAGAATGAAATTCTGGCTCATGTGAAAACTATATAGAGGTATTGGCTGTGGGTATAACTTGAACCAAATGTCACATGGCTCTATTAATAGAAGTATAAACTCCAGATCTTGGGAGGTGGGTTCGTTCAGAGGAAGGAAACCCACATAATAAAGCAATGATCAGTAGCAAAGTGTTTTTGAGGGTCGTGGACTGTGTGCCCAGCATAAGACCAAGCACAGAGTACGTGTTTGAGAGGAAGGAATGAGAGAAATAATGATCATACAAAGAACAGTTAAAGGGAAGACCCGGACAATTTGTCACTTACAAGACAAATAAATGTTTATTCTGGACTGCTCCAGAGAACAGAACAATGTCCAATGAATAGATATTAGAGATAGATGAATTTCAGCCATGAATCAAGAAGAAATTTTACATAAGTTTTAATTATCATAAGTTGGACTAGGTTGCCTTGTGAGGTAATGAGCTCCCCATCTCTTGGAGATACTCAAGCAAGGATTTGATTGATCAAGCTCTTAGCATACTTCTCAAATATGTGTATGTGTTGGATTTCATCAGTTTAACATTCCATCGATTGTAAGATGCACCATTATTTTATGTACCACTAACGAAGAAAAAACACTGCCCGTTAAACTATGACACACTCTTGATTGTAAGACTCACCCCAATTTCCGAGTTGTTTCACTGTTAAATGTGAAAAAAGAAAAAATCAGTGAAATACTATATAGCCTGGGGATACACAGTGTATTTTGAGTGCCCAAAGCTACAGGTTAAACATGGTCCATCTTCCAGTCGTATCAGGGGTAGCAGTATTAAAGAAAATACACACACACACAAACACATATACAAACACACACGCAGACAAAGGGGGAGAGAGAGAGAGAGCGAGAGGGAGGCGAGTCAAATGCAAATGGGCATTTTTTAAAGGACAGAGCCCTTCAGAGACCTGTCCCACCAATGGCCGGCCACACTGGCTGGAGCGCCTGGACCCCAGGGGCATGCACACACTTTCTTCCCGCTGAGGGTTTCTTTGGTGTGAGGGTAAAGGCTGAACTAGACAGGGGGGTTCCCTGGATGCCTTCTAAAATTATGACAAGTCTAAGAGTGGCTGATTCAACGGCTCTGTGATTCCCTAACTCGCTGCTTTCAATCAACAAGTCCGCATCCATTAATCCAACTGACTTTGACTCGAAAGCATTTTCTAATCCCCAGTGTTGGCCGGGGCCCTGCCCGTCAAGCCGGTGGACACCCAGACTGCAGGGCTGCAAGCACGTGGCCAGTCCCCATCCGCAGCCCTCTTCCTACCCACATTCCTGCCTCCTCTGGAACCACTGCAGCCACTCCTGACCCGGGAGGCTGTGGAGGGCCCAGGAGGGCACGGTTGCCTCACCTGGGGCCTTAGCCTTCCTAAGGCGCAGGTAAGCCCAGACCCAGTGCCCACCGTGCCCCCTCCCTCACACCTCTCACCTAGCTCGTCTCCCACCCTCTTCTGGAGTCAGGGGGAAGCCGGAAGCCGCCAAGATAGTAGAATGAGCTTGTATTTGGGAATTAAACAGTTCTTGGGATAACCTGTCGTTCACTGAGTGTCATCTGGAGAAGGCGCTGTACCATCTCTGAGCCTCCGCTCTCCCGGCTGTGACACAAAGCTGACGCAGAGCACAGTGCGATCATAGCAGGGCCCATCGAGAGCCATGCCCGGGGGGTGGGGGGGGGCCGTGGGGGCTGCTTCCTCCAAGGTCTCTTCTTGCTCTGGGACCACATGACCCTCTTCAAAAGCTTCCATGTCCGTCTCAGAGGGAGGGCGAGCTGTGGGAAGTGGCCCTTCCTTTCTGGGGAAACAATGTCTGGAAGCCTGTGGTTTTTGCAGCTCCGCCTTCACAAACCAGGGAGAGTGCTCCCTTTGCTGTGAGGCATGCTCAGCTCTCTGGGAGAACAGCATGGACCCTGCTTGGAGGCAGACATGGCCTGGTGGCTTCTGGTGATGCACCTTGGGACACAGAGTATAGTCCTTGGTTTCTTGCTGTCCAGTGAAGCACAAACAGGAGAAAATGTTCCAAACACTGTAGAAGTTATGAAAACCTAGGTTTTTTGTTCCTCTGTCCATCCATCCATCTATCCATCTATCCATCTGCCCATCCATAAACATGCCTTGAGCACCTACTCTGAACAGGGCGTGGGACAACACAGAGGGTGAGACCCAGGCTTTGACCTTGGGCAGTCAGGATGTGACTGGGGAGACAGATAAGAAATCTGACAGCTGTGATGCACAGTGATAGCTGCCTGGGAGATGAGGCCATGGGACACGGTGGTGGCTTGGCTAGGCTTAAGGAAGAGACCTCCCTGGATGGACTTTGGGTTCCACACTGCCACCTACTGGGGGATGCCCAGGTTCTGAGTTGGCAGCACCCCTGACCCCCAAAGTCTGAAGAATGGAGATGAGCCAGTGAGGCCAGAAGAGTGAGTGTGGGGAGTGGGAGGTGACCAATCAGAGAGGGAAGAGGGGGCCAGGTCAGGCACAGCCTTTACGCTATGACTTGGCTTTTGCTCTGAGCGTGCCAGGGCCCGTTGGCAGGTTCTGAGCCGAGGATGGCCTGTTCTGACCGACCTTTACCACCTGCCGTGTGTGTGCTTATATGAAAGTGAGAGAAGGTGGGAGCAGGGAGCCTGGGCTGCTGCAGCGATGCAGGGGAGAGACCAGGGGGCTCAGACGGCGCAGCAGCAGTGGAGGGGCTGAGAAGCGGGCCTGTTCCACATAGATTTTGCAGGCAGAGCCAACAGAATCAGCTGGCAGATTGGATGTGGGTGTTAGAGAGAAGTCAGGGGCGGCTCCGAGGGTTTTGGCTGGAGCAGCTGGCAGTGTGGACCTGCCGTCAGTGCAGACACGGAAGCCCTTGGGTGGAGCAGGCTGGGGGTGCGGAGATGGGAGCTCAGTTGGGACCGTCAGGTGTGAGGTGCCCGCCAGGCCTCAGGAGACCTGGATGGAGAGAGCCTGTCTGCAGGTAAGTGGACTTCCTCAGCCGGTAGACGGTATTTAAAGCCGTGAGGTTAGATGAGATGACTTTGAGAGGGAGCGGAGGTAGAACAGAGAGATTCCCTTTACAACCCAAAGCTGCATTGGTCTGGGGTACTCAGAGAGGGCCCGACACCCTCTGGGCGCCTCTGAGAACCTGTTATGTCTGTTTCCCGGTTTGTGCAGCGGCTGTAACCTCAGTTCCTCCCAGAGGTCCCAGAGAGGACTGCTCAGCCTGCAGAGACCTGGGGACCAAGGACAGTGCTGGCCCTGCAAAGGGCAACTGGTCCCTGCCCCAATCGCTCCCTTGTCCCCCTGAAGCAGGTGCCCAGCCCCGGGCAGAAGCTCAGGAGATGGCTGAGCAGAGGGATACAGGGCCTCTGAAGAGTGGGAGAGCTGGTGGGCTCTACGCAAGGTCCTGAGAGGAACAGAGACAATTGTGTTGCTCGGAAGATGTCCCTTGAGCAGCGAGGCAGGTCGTGTGTGCGTGCGGGGGTGGGGGGCTGGGGCAGCCCAGACCAAGGCTGGCCGGCAGCATGGACACCAGAAGCTCGTCTCTGCCTGGCAGGAGCCGACTGCCCGAGGAACTGTGGATTGAAAAATCCGTCATGGGTGTGACAGTGAGTGCTAATACTTGAAAGGAAATCCACGACGTCTGTTTTCAAAGCCACGTTCCCCGGAATGCCGATCCGCGTTCGTTCCCGTGGCTGTGCTCCGGAGACGTTCCTGAACGCTTAGGCAGCTTGCTGGTTTTAGCACGCCGAGAACAGTTAGCAAACCTGTGGCTTGGCATAGGGCTGCTTTCTAAAGGCTGATCATTGGTTCACGAAAGTGAAGCCTTGGGGACACGTCACAGGTGGGGACCCCAGGGAAGCAGTGGTCAGTCCTGGTTACAGCAAAATGCAAACAAACCCGGGGAGAGGCAGACGTGTCCCTTTTGTTCCTAAGCTCTGACAGCTGTAACGAAAGAGCAGTTTGGGATACGGCCGTATTTCACTGGCTTTGTTTATGTGACTGTGTTATTGATGGAGAATCATTCATTTATGGAGCATCAAACATTTATTGAGCACCGACTGTGTACAGGCACAATTTGAAATCCTGGGCTTAAAGCGGAGCACAAAACAGATGCCCTTATGGAGCTTACGTTCTAGTATATGGAGCAGATAATAGACCAACTAAATGAGAAAATATACAATATGCGTACGAGTCCAAAAAGCAGAGAAGGGGGCAGGGCGGGTCCAGGGTGGCGAGGTTGCCATTTTAGATTGGGTCACTCGGGAAGCCTCCTTGAAAGGCAATATTTGTGTGAAGACCAGAAAGAGGTGAAGAGATGAGCCAGGAGGATGTCTGCTGGAAGAGTGTTCCACGAAGCAGGAACAGCGAGTGCGAGGCCCTGAGGTGGGCCTGACATGTTCAGGGAACAGCAGGGAGTCAGGGGTGACTGGAGGGGATGAGACAGGGTGAGACCAACAGGAGGCAGAGTCAGAGAGGCCACAGGGTCAGGTGACAGAGGCCCCAACAGACTGTTTTAGAGCCAGAAGAAAACGCTGAGCCATCCAGCCTAAATTCCCAGTTTTTCGGATGTGGAAACTGAGCCCAGCCAGGCAAAGTGGTTTGTCCCTCATCTCATTGTCAGTAGCTGACCTGTTTCTAACACTCAGGTCCCCTGGGATCCAGATTGTTCCTTTTCCGTCCACTCATTTAGTCATTCAGAAAACGTTTATAGAGGTTTCACTGGCTACTGGAAATGAAAAATAAACATAACCGGTGGAGAGCCCCAGCGCCCTAGGATGGGGAAAGGATGACTCTCGAGAAGATGCTCGTAGAGTCTCTTTGCTTTTATTTCCCGTCTTGATGAAAGCATTGCCAGAAGGTCACCGCAGAGCGAGTGGAAGCGGGCCCTTCTGCTGCCCACTTTACCCAGCTGATCTCTGGACTTCGGACAATTTTGGCATCCGTCCACCTCAACCCACCTGCACATCTAGAAGTTATTAGAGTTATCAGACTACAGCTCAGCCTCCAGCGGGAAAAGCAGCAAAGCGTGGAGTCATTGGATCGGAAACTGCTGGCACAGTGCAAGGCAGTGGGCATGCCCTGGGGGCCAGAGGCGGCCTTTGCCCGAGCTCTCTTGGGGGACAGGCCAGGGCACAGCCACCAGGTCTGTGGCAGGATTGACAGGGGCTGTGGGAGAGCAGAGGACAGGTGTCCCAGCCAGAGTGCAGGGGGGCGGGTTGGAAAAGGCCTCCTAGAGGAAGCAGGGACCTAACGGATGAGAGGAGAGACCAGGGCTTCCCGAGGCAAAGGGAGATCCAGACGCAAATCATTGAGACAGTCAGCGTGGTACACTCGGGCAGTTGTCACCCTGGGTTCGGGTCCAGCTCCATCGCTTATGACCTGTGTAACCTTGGGGAAGTCACTGAACCTCTCTAAGCCTCAGTTTCCTCATTGACAGAATAGAGGGAACAACAGAACTTGCCCTACAGAGTTACAATGAGGATACAAGAGGAAAATGCAGGTCACCGGTTGAGCCCATTATAAATGCTCATCATTATAATCCAGTAGGGGAGGGTGTCGAGGACCAGAACTCCCTGGCTGGGCTCTGCTTCCCAGAGGTGGTGCCCCGTGGCTGTCTTGAGGGAGGAAGGCCAGTGAGCTGATGGAGGAGGGGGGAGTGGAGAGGAAGGCGGTGCAGACTGCCGGGCAGCCCGAACCAGGACCCGGAGGCAAAGACCGGCATGGCGAGTGTGAAAAGCTCCACGTGGGTCAGGATTGTTAACTGAATAATAATAATTAGAAGGTAAGGAAGAGGATAAAAAGACGCTGTAAAAATAGGCAGGGTCTAGCGTGTAGAGGCCTGTATGAATAGTAGAATGTGACCTTTGTCCTCTGGACAATGGAGAGCCACTGAAGGGCTCTTAGAAGCAAGGAGGTGGTGTGATCGGACGTTTCGAAAGATCAGCCTGGCTGCGGAGGAGAAGATGGATTGCGAGGGTGCAAAACGGGAGGTGGGGACCCACCTAGGAAGAGAATGCGTTGGTCCAGGTGCGAGAGGAGGAGGCCTGAGCTGGGATAATGGCAGTGGGGATGGGGATGCCGAGAGGCTGGGGTTGAATCACATAGGAGCGAAATCAGCAGGACTCGATACCTTGTTACATTTGGGGTTGGGGGAGGCTATGAAAGAAGAGGAAGATCCAGAATGTCCCAGGAGGTGAAGCAGTTTTAGGAAAGACACTCCACATCGGTTTAGGAGTTCATAGCTTGAGCATGTATTGGTCAGGGTTCTCCAGAGAAACAGAACCAATAGGATGTATACATATAAACTGAGGAACTGGCTCAGGTGATCATGCAGGCTGAGAAGCCCTATGGTCTGTCATCTGCGGACTGGAGAACCCGGAAAGCTGGTGGTATGATTCAGTCCGGGACCGAAGGCCTGAGACCCCCCAGGGGAGGCAGAGGCAGAGGTGTACACGGAGGGAGCATCCCTGAGGCCCTGGGAGAGCTGGGAGTCATGTGCGCAGGTTCCAGGGGGTCAGGGCCTCCAGGAGAAGAGAGGGTGACCGTGGAAATGCAGCTGACCATCCAGGAAACCCAAGACCGCACATCTGCTGGATTCAGCTCTCGGATCACCACCCCAGGGTGAGTGGGGTTAGCTGCAGAGGGCTCCCCCACCCCCAATGCAGGGGACTCAGGCTTAATGGGAGGTGAGGAAGGAGACACAAGTGTCTGGGCATCTCTTTCGAGAGGTTTAAATGATAAAGGGAGATGTGGGGCCAATGAGACACTGGGTTTGTTTGGCTGTATTTTTACTATAGGAGAGACAAGGCTGGGTTTAAAAACCGAGAAGAAGCTTGCTGGAAAGGAGAGGAAGGGATGACAACGTCCTTTGTTGTTAGTTGAGACAGATTTTTTTGTACCTAAACCTGTTGTCCTGCCTAGTTCTCCTGTTGAACAGGACAGGACAATGATAGAGCCCTGTGGCAGACTGCTAGAGACTGCCCTCAGACGAACAAAAGTCCACTGACTTAATCTAGGTCATTTTCCTAGTCCTGAAGCCTAGCGTTTCTCCATCTTGACTCACAGGAACTTCTGCCCCTCCACAACGCTCTGGATGACGACAGACAGCACAGCACGGCTGAAAGAATATGGGGGCTGGAGTCAGGAACCCTGGGTTAAAGTCCCAGCCAGGCTCCTCAGTAAGGGGACAAGCTCGAATGAGACATTTAACCTTTCAGGAGCTGCGTTTCCTCCTCGATAAAAGTGGGGTTAAAGCTAATCCTCGCCATGCCTTCTTCACGCGGAACTGGGAAGGCTGAGGGGTGACGTATGGGAGGATGGGTGGTACCCAGAAAGTGCTGGGCAGAGCTGTGGTTTTTATTCCTCACCTGTGCGCACCTGGAGTCAGAGCCGCTGGCTGAGTGCAGAAAGCTGGCAGCACATTCCGGATCTTGGTTTGGGTTTGTGTGCCTTACGAAGCATAATCATTTGTTGGTTTAAGAGAGATCTCTAGCCTTTTTCAGAGAGTCAGACAATTTATACTCAAACTACAGCTTGACAGCCAGACTTGGAGATGCTCGTCTTTTTTTCAAGACCACATGTCTTGCTTTCACAGCTTATAAAAATATTACATGTTCATGGGAGAGAATGGGGCAATGCCCAAAAACACAAAGAAAATGACCATCAAACTGTGATCTGACCCTCTAGATAGGACCACAATTAATATATTCGTATTTATCCTTCTAGGCATTGTGTGTATATGTGCACATAAAATTGGAATTTTTAGTATATATATAATATTTATATTGCTATAATTATTTAAGCAATCCCCATGTTTAAAATGTAAATTATTTCCACTTTTGCCCTATGATAGATAATGCTGCAATGAAGAATTCCTATACATTAATCATTGCGAGCATCCGATTATTTCCTTAGAATAAATCCATAAGGGCATGGCCATTTCAAAGACTTTTGGTAGGTGGTTTCAAATTGCTTTCCAGAAAGATTTATATTCTTGCCAGCAATGTCTCCTCACACCCTCCCCAACACTGAATAGTCACATTTTTAAACAACGGTTCACCAACTTGACAGGTAAAAGATGGTCCACCCACAGGGGTCAGAGGGGCCGGTCCTGAGGGGCCGCCTGTGCCCCGGCAATTGTAGGAGTCGCAGAAGGACCCTTGTGTCTCAGGAGCTTTCGTTCCACGGCCACTGCCTGGGCTTGCCCCTCATTCACTGAGGACCCAGTGAGTACCTCTGCGTGCCCGCCCCAGACTAGGTGCTCCCAGGAGGCTGAGGGCAGGCCTGATGGAGTAATGATGCTCAGGGCACCTGAGTCCTGGAGAGAGAGAGAGAAAGAAAGAGAGAGTGCATTTCAGGTAGGGTTAGGCCAGTCCCCTGCGTATCATCTTGGATGTACTTCTGGGCTCAGATTCTAGAGCCTTTTTTTGGGCTCCACCTGTACTCCAGAAGGCTCTGTTCTTCATGAGACCATCCTCTTTGTGGACTAGATGCACAGCTTCCAGAGGCAATGGGCTAGCAGAATGTTCAGAGCATCCACGCTGGAGACAGTCTGGCCAGCCGGCTCCCTGGAGGATGCTCCCTCCTCCTCCCCTGTGCTTTCTCCTTACTCCTTGAGGGCTTCCACTCTCCCAAGCCTGGGGTGGTGCCCTGCTCCACCTACGAATGGTCATGTCTCTTCTCTGGACGTGGCTGGAGGCCCGTGGGAGAAGAAGAGGTAAAGAGCATAAACTTCCTGAGTTGGTACCCAAGAATGAGCTGTGGTGCATTCGTTTACTCATCCCGTCTTGCGTTGTGCTATTAGGACAAAATGAAGATGAACAGGACCAGGTGCCCCCTAGGAGCTCACAGCCAAGTAAGACAGACAGGCCCATAAACCGAGAATCACAAACCCGGGCATGAGGGATAAGGCCCCGGACAGTTGCTTCCTGAGACCCTGGAAGTCTGGGCTGCTGACCTATCTTCAGTGGTTATGTGCACTTTAGAAACAATTCCTCTGGAAGCAGTGCGGAATGGTGGGGTGGGATGGGTGGGCTATGAGCACTTGACCTGTGGCAGCCCTTGGTTGAAGATCCTGGCATAATAAGAGCAGGTGTGGGTAGGGTCTAGAGGCCACAGAATTCTCCAGGTGCAATGAGCCGTGCTCCTCTCCTAGGAGGCAGGATCTTAGCCTCCGAGTTAGGGACCAAGGGAATCAGGTGAGGCCTGGAAGGGCTCGGACAAAGTTGTCTGATGTGGCTGGGAATCAGGATGGACTTAGCGTTGAAGTTGGATGAGTTGGAGCCTAAAGGACAGGGGGCCACGTATAGACTGATAGAAGGATCTGGCAGAATGGGCAAATGGGTCTCCTCCTCGATGACAGTGTCAGTCAATGGGCTGTGGCTGCCAAGGGCCATGTGTTGGGGCCACGTCTGGATTCACTGAGAAGAGTGCGGTGATCAGTTAATGATGTCTATGGGAGTGGATGAGAGGAGTGGTGCCGTGTATGCTATTTTTGTCATCCCTAATCTCAGAAGATACTGCTGGATGGCAGAGGGGACAGCAGCACGGTGGTGTGAATGATTTATGCTTGTCCCTAGGAGGGTGCTGCATAGGCCCCACTGGAATACAAATCCAAGGTGCCAGGGGAGCAGGAGCCATCGATGGAAGAAGGGTTATTTGAGCTCAGCAGTGCATCAGGGTCCCAGCCTCGGAGACCAGATTCAGATAAGATTCCAGTCTTAGGGGTGCTGTAATGCCAGTCAGGGAAACTGAGGCAGGAACTCAGTCATATGCATGAGGCCAGACTGGAGAGGGCAAGTGAGGCTCCTGCTCAGTGGGCTCCCCTTGGCTCATGATATTGGGCCTGTGGCCACATAGCCAATTTGGACTCTACCTTCTGATGACCTCCCTGCCCTGTTCAGGACTAGATCAGGACCTGGACGAGATGGAGCCTACAGGAGCTGCATGGGTTACACCTAGTCATAGACCTGTCATAAATCAGCCATATGTAGGGGAAGTTGGAGGATTCCTGGCAAGTGAGGTTTTAGGAGCATTTGAAAGTCCCTTTTCTTCCCCCATGACATCCTCTCCTGGATGGATTTCCCCCATCAGAAGTGGCCCCATAAAATACCCAAGTCTGAAATGAGCCCATGACCCATCACTGTCCAGGAAATAGATCTCTTGCCCTCTCTCTGTCTCTTGGCCAAGGCTGAGTGGGACCCCCAGCTTAAAGTGCTTCTCTCTGGGCTCATTGTATTTCGCTGGGAAGATTTCTCCATCTCAGATCTGATTAGCTTCCCTACCTAGAGATAATTTTCCCCTAACGGGGTCTCTGCTCACGGGTTGCCCATGTCAGGTCAGTAGGAAGAGCCATTGATGGAAAATGGTAGGAGATTGTGTCTCTGCTGCAGCCTGGCCAAGTGCACTGTCTTCGGTGGTAATTGGCGAATGACCAATGGCAGCAGGACCTGAGCTGCCCAGCGCCACCCAGCAAGGATTGAGGATTGATTGCTGTAGAAGGGGCAGGGGGAGTGAGGACTGGCGAATCCAGAGCCAGACAGGGAAGCTTCTCTTAGAACAACATCAGTCTCCCAGGTGTAGGAGAGAGTTAGAAATAACAGAATGGAATGGAATTGAGATGGTATTTTCCCAGGCCACAGGAATACCTGGACCCCACCTCAGACCATCCTTTCCTGAAAAGCCCCCTGGGAAGCTCCCTATCACCTTGATTCTAAGGTATACTCTCTGCCCTCCTACAGTCCATCCAACAGTTTAATCCTTCTGAAATCAAGACAAATCTTAAAATAATCAACAAATGCAGTTCATGCTATATTTTCCTTTTTTCCAAAAAAAGTTCTAATTAAATTGACACCACCTGTCCTTACTGATGGCATGCTTGAATCAAGGAAATATGGTTTATATACAAAGAATGAAGCTGGAAAAGGAAGCTTGATTACTAGATAAAGCTGTGCCTCTAAATGCTCTGGTGAGCTGGCTGGATTCCAGTGAAAATGTCTCTAACCAGCTTACTTCCATGAGTCTTTTGGTGGTACATGAGAGAAAGCCAACTCAAAGAAACTTGAATATGAAGGGAATTTATTGACTTAGGTTCCAAGGAAGTCCAAAGGGTGGATGACTTCAGGAACAGCTGGATCCAGTATTATTGGGACTCTCTTCATCTTTCACCTCTGCTTCAATCTCTTTTATGTGGCAACAAGATGGTGTCTGGGAGCTCTGGGCTTCCATGATCCCGGAGAAAGAGAGAGATCCTATTTCTCCCAACATCCATATGGAACCCATATGGAAAAACTGTTATTGGCCATGCTTGGGTCATGTACCACCCACAAGAGGAATGACCATGGGCTGGGGATGAAATGCCTTATTGAGGAGCTAGGAGGCAGGCGGGGCATTGTGGTTTGATTGATAGCCTGCACAGAGCCACATGGGATGGGGGCAGGGCAGAGAATGGGAAGAGAGAAATGCTGGGCAAATAAAAGCTATAGCTGTCCACTCTTGGATCAGCCTGAAGGGGCTAGAACCAGAGTTCTTCCACCCAAAGTTTAATCTGAGACAGAGACTCTCTTACCACTTCTGTTCAAGGAAAAGCCAGTCTGGAATAGCCCATCAGAGTGACAGAGAACAAAGAGAGGAAGAGGCAGAGAGTTGCACTGCTCCAGTGCCCGGTTGGTACAGCAGAGTCCCTCCCAGGTGGGGGCTGCCACTGGGCGTGTCCCCACAGCGGGGACATGAGTATCTACAGAGAAGGAGCAAAAACAGCTGGCGAGGCTCAGGGCAGCCTAAGCCGCGCTGACAAGGAAGGAGGAGGCCGAGGAGAGACCGCATCCTATGTGAAGATAATGCATGGGGATGCTTCGCCCAGTGCCTGGCACCCAGCGCCCAATCAATAAATGGTAGCTATTATTATTACCCATTAGGGATCATCCCTCAGCGCCAGCAGTAGGCGCATGATGGATGCAGCTGTGTTTGTGTAACGGGGACTATTTATTAGTCACCTTGTAAAAAGCAATGACAGAAAGGCACAAAACTGTGTTACCACAGAGGGATCTTATCTCATGGAAATCAAAAGCTTCTGTTTTTCCACTGGGAAACAAGAGCACTTGTTCTCAGAGATTCAATCCAGTTCTTCTATTCAGACCTCAAGGGGGAGGAGGAGGTGTAATTGCCACAGATCTCAGCGTTGCTGTTAATACAATTCTCCTCCAGTCCCTAAGTACCTGGGACGTGTGCCTGGGCGCGCGCGCGGGCGTGTGTGTGTGTGTGTGTGTGTGTGTGTGTGTGTGTGTGTGTGTGTTGGGGGTGTGGCAATGGGAGTTGGTGTGGAGAGACAGAGGTGTCCCCTTGGAGCTCCCTAGATTTTCGTACCTGTACAGGCTCAGGGCAAGGACCCAGAGGTGATGTTTATGTGAATCCATTTCTATCCACTGGAGGAGGCTGCATCACCCTGACCACTTCCCTTTTCCCCCTTCCCCAGCCACGCCTGCTTTGAGCTGCCTCACCGTGTCCACTGCTGACCCAGGACCCGTTTTACAAAACTATGGCCCATTACCCATTGCCCTCTAGCGACATACACTGTTTTAGAACTACTTAAAAAAATTGTCTTTAATTTTATATTTTCAGTTAGCAGAGGTAGCCAGAACGTATTTTTGTGGCAATACTCATATAGCAATTCACAGTGGCCACGAAATCCCAATGCATGAGATTAAGTCCTTTGCTAATTATTTGTTTAATAACAGCTCTGCCTAACGACGGTTGAAAACCTAAGGACAGCCATCAGCCACTATTCCCTGAAGAACACGGGGACATTTTAAATTTATGTGGAGAACAGCATACAAATCACTTCTTATTAGCATGCAATGAGACTGTGGCCACTCTGAATATAACATTTATTAAGCATTCCCATCGCCTGGCACTCTATGCTCTTTATCTACTTTCTCCTCCATACTATTCTCTGAGGTCAGTGCTATTAATATTTTTCCCATTTTATAGGAGAGGAAACTGAGGCATCGAGCGATTAACAGACTAGGGGAGTGCTGAACCCAGATACTCCGGCTTCAGGGCTGGTGCCACCACTAGCATAAGGTGGGGTCTGCGATGGAGCCATCTCATCAGCATGTAAAAAAGGAATTATGATTTTATTCTTTTTAAATGATTCATGTCTATTATAAATATTAAAGAGATACAGCAAAATTAGAAATGCAAAACGTTTTATAATCGCCCCAAATTCCCCCAATCCAAAAGTAAATCACCATCAACGTTTTGAGAGCAAGGCCCTAGACATCTAGCTACCTAGGGAAATAACAAGCTAATGAGATGGCTGGAAAGAAAGAATTTTAGGGGCAAAAAACCGGATTGCTGTATGCTCTCCATTTTATTTTTATTTTTTGAAAATTTTCCTTGAATTTAACTGACGGAAAAAAATTAAAGAAAAATGGAAGGGATTGTTAAACTTCAGATAAATAGACGTTAGTTCCTAAAATATAACTCTAAAGCTAAGAAGAAAGATCAAAGAACACATGGAGATGCTTAATCATCATCGTTGTTCTTTTTGCAATATTTATTAACCCCCTGCCTTGAACGATGAGGAGGTCAAGTGCATTTGTACTTGTTCTCATTTTCTCAACCTCCTTTTTCTGGTTAAAATTTTTTTTGTTTTTTTACCTGGCGAGATCTATAACATTTTGCTTCTATTCTGTATGATTATTCCCACAGTTGTGTGTCTTAGCTCCATATTTATAAAAGGATTTAACCCTCATTGCCAATCTTCTTACACATATTTTATATTCCAGAGTTCCGTGTTTTGATTGACCCTTGGTTTGCTGAAGTAGACTGTCAAATACTTTTTAAGAAGAAGGGCTCGTGAGTGTTGTATTTTCTGAATTCCTACATTCTCAAGAGAGTCTGCCTGTTGTCTAAACGCTTAAGTGACAACTGCACTGGGTATACGATTCTTAGGCTGTCACTCTCCTCAGAGCTCCAGTGTATTGATCTAGGCCAGGCCAACTTCCTTCTCTACGGTTTAGCTTGGTTTTTTAGGCCTGGCTTATTCCATGTGACTCATCCTTTTTCCTTGAAACTTAGTAACCTCACCAGAATGTCTTGGAGAGGATTGCTATATATAAAAGTTTTGGTGACATCATACGCCCTTTAGATCTTCAGGTTCAGCTTTTTCTATTTTGGGATGTTTTCATTGATTATATCTTTGTGTATTTTTCACTATGGGTGTGTTGGCTCTCTTCTGTCAATCTTCCATATCTATGATCTTCTCCGTCATCACGTTTATATGTTTGATGGTATTCCACTGGTTTATTTAATTTTCTCAAACGTGCCTGCCAGGTTCCTGATTTGGGTTTTCAGACTTGCTTAATTCATTCCTCCCTTCCTCCTCCTCCTCTTTTTCCTCCTACTTCTCCTCCTCGTCCTCCTTCCCTGCTCCTCCTCATCCTTGTTCCCTCCTCCTCATCCTTCTGCTCTTCCTCCTCCTCTTTCCAGTGCTCCTTCTCTTCATCCTTCAGTTGCTTTCACTGTGATCTTTCTTTCTTCTTCCTTCCTCTGCTCTGCAAGCTCACCTTTCATTTCTTTTGCTTATCCTAGAATTTCCCTTTTGGATCTTCAAAACTCTTCCTTAAATTCCTTTTTTAAAAAATCTATAGCTTCTTTGAGACTGGAGAACCATGTTTTTCTAAACTCACACTGTTTCCTTTGATAATTCCTTCTGAGATGTACGTTTTCCACAGCCGTTTACTTTTTTAATTTCTTCCTTTCTTATTTTGTTTCTTTATTTTATGATTTCTACTTGTTCTTCCCTGGCTAGTTCCCTACGAATTAGCTCTATTTTTGGAATTGGACCAAATATTTGCTAAAGGATGGTGTGCCAAATGCTGGGGCCTGGGAAAGGAGGGGTCGTGAACGAGGCAATTCTGCATCGGAGGTCGGGTTTTGTGGCTCAGATGTCCTCTCACTGAATCCAGGATTTCTGTTTACTCTGTGCCAAAGCTTCTGTGTGTGGTGGTTTGGCGATGGATGCCTCAGTCGTCCACTGCCTCACTCTGCAGCCTCCCTAGGACAGAGACAGGGCCATAGATGATCCCAGCAGAAAGGCAACGTGACCTCTCCCTCCGCCTCCTCACCTCCTTTCCTGCCTGTAGTGCGGATGGGGTCTCTGCAGGATGCGCCCCGTTCTCCCATGGCTGGACCACAGTCCAACATCCTGTCACTCTCATCAAAAGTTCACTGAAGGCTTTTAGAGGCTGAGATACTTTCTTTTCTGGAAATCTCTACATTTTGCCAAAGGTCTGAGGATGCAGTCAACATTCTTCTTCATTTAGGTCCAAATTCTGCAGTATTTGGTGAATATGCTTAATGGCTTGTGGTTGGGACCATTTCCTTGTTCACTCAAGATGCAGCTTTTCTCCCTTGTATTTTCATTCTTTTTGTTGTTGTTGTCAGTGGATTTCAAGAGAAACAACAGGTGTAAATGCCCTTACCTGACATTTTTAAAAAGAAGTCATTCGTGGCCTCATTGTTGATCGGTTGCTGAGAATTCTACTGTACCAGTTAGCAACATTTAATTTACTAAAACTCTCTGTTGAAGGACATTGACGTTTCTTTTTCTTCATTTTTTTTCCTGAATATAAACAATGCTGTGATGAATACTCTTGGACTTGTGTCCAGTTGCCTCCCTCCCATCCTAAAGACCTGGGGAAAAGCCTCCGAGAGAGTAAGGCCTTTGCCCAAGGTCAAGAATCTAGTTACCAGTAGACCTGTGAGTGCACGCCCAGCTCTGAGACCGAGTTTCAAAACCATCCAGGCTGCCGCAAGCCTGCGTCTCTGTTCATCCCGGGAAAGACCCTTCCTACTGCCCATCCTCTCAAATTTTACCACCTCTTCCAGCTTCACATTCTTGTAGATTTAGCCCCTGTTCTCAGAAGGATTAACTGTAAGAGGATTTGTGGGCAGCTTTTCTCCTGGATTCACACAAAAGGACTTAGATAAGTCTTGGCTTATGGGGCCTTAATGGGCCATTAGGGGAAACTGGCGCATCTAGGGCCAGCTCTAACCAGAGGGAGGCGTCAGGAAGGCGGGGACACGCCTGGGGAGGGCCTTCCAGATCCCCTCTTCGATGTCCCCTTGAAAGGCAGATTCCAGGAGTCTGGGCTGTTTACGTGACCCAGATGGTTGGACTTTCTTAAACTGAGGATTGATGCTTTGGGGGAATTTGCACACCAGTGACAAATAATTGAGTACCTAGCGTGTACCCGGGGCTGGCTTCCTAGCCATGCAACCTGTCCAACAGCATAGGTCCCTGCGCTTGGAAGAGCCTGAGCTTGGTTTAATGCTCTGCTGTTGCCCTCTTGAAATTCTTCATCATGTTGGAACAAAGGGCCCTGCATTTTCATTTTGCACCGGACGCTGATTATATAGCTGGGTCTTCCCGTGCCAGATACAGCCGAGCTCTTTCACCTGGGCTAGCTGAGGCTGTCACGAGGAGAAGCAGAGAACTGGATCTGAGCGCTGCCAGGCTGAGAGCCTTCCAGTCCATCAGGCTCCAGGCCGGGCAGCCTGGCATGAGAACGGCAGCAACGCTAATGCAGCCGTGCAGAGGGAGGGACACCTGGGCGAGGTGACTGTCCTCCGCACCTGTAGCCACAACTGGTCATACTGCAAAGACCAGCCACTGGGGATCTCTGGGCTGCGCCTCGGCGGCAGATGAGATGGCATCCGGCCTTCCCGGACTGCAGCCCGCTGACTGATAGAGGCTGCTAGCAAAGAAAGCGTTCACGAGGTTTTCACTCCGTTTTTCTCTCACCACCAGTAGCATCACCAAAGCATGGGAGCCCGGTCCCAATCATTGTGCAGACAGATCTCAGCATCCCATCCTAACAGTGGCTGGAAGACAGCTCCCTCTCTCTCCATGTCCAAATCTCCCTCTTTCTCTCTTTTCTTTCTTCTGTTTTATTAGCTGCACACAAAAAAAAGATTTTTATTACTCAAATGAGTTCTCAGCACGTCTGCTAATACACTCCTAATGGGTTTTAAGACTTAAAAGCAACAGCATGGATCACCATTTGCCTGCTCAGCAAGAATTTGCCTGGTGGGAGGGCGGGATGAGGGAGGGCAGGAAGGCAGGGAACAGGAGCTACCTCTGTTGGCCAGACCCACCATGCAAATGAGCTGGGATGCGGTCCCAACATATTAAATGGATCAGAGCAGCTTCTCGTTCACATGTGCAAATTAGATTAATCAGAGCCGACGCAGAAAGAGGAGAATAATGATGCCGTTACTAAGGACACGCAGGCCCCCGCAGGGACATGCGGGAAGCGGACTTGGAGTGGAAAGCATCTCTGGGCGACGGGTTGTGACCTGGCTTCACTCACCCAGCCATCCAGCCAGGTTCCAATCCATCAAATGACTCTGCCTTGCCAGCCGTCCAGGTCCTTCCTGTTGGGCCAGGCTGCTCAGGCAGCTTATGAAGCATGGAGGAACGGGAAATCCAGCTCTGCTTTCTTCGCTGTCCCTTTGGTGCCTCAGATGGAGCCCTGCACACAGGCAGGCTTCAGAGAGATGCAGTGTGACCTGGAGTATGATGACCGGCACTGTCCCTGACCCATTGCATGGCCTTGGGAAACTGACTTGATTGCTCTGAACTTCAGTTTCTGCAGGTGTTAATGATAACCCCCTCAAAGGATTGGTCTGTGGATTAAATGAAATAATACAAGCAAAGCCCAGTGCCAGATACAATCAATATTAGCTATGATTTCCTTCCTGCCTCTCTCTCTTCCTTTTTTCTTTACTGATTCATCCAGTCAGTTCCAGTTTTCTCTAAGTTGACCCATAAAATCGACTCCATGGTTTCTCTAATCTTCCAGGAGAGACACCCAAACCGATCCCACCCAGAGATGGCACCCTTTGGCAATTTCAGCTGTCTGCCTGGAGCAGCCCCTGGGGTGGGCACCCTTTCCTTCCAGTCTTTGTAAGCTCCTCCGTCTCCTTCTCAGGGGGGTTGGCTCAGCCCTGTTGTCTGCCCAGCTCTCAGCAGCCCCAGGACAATTAGGACCCGCTGCCAGGACATTCTGTTTGTTCCCTGCATGTTGTGCCCTGACAACGGATATGTACAGAATCCACGCACCTGTGCCAGGATCTGTGGGCAAAGAGATTTTTTGCGGAACAGCCACAAGCTAGGAGAGAGGAACTCAAAGCTTGACAGTGTGGCTTCTCATCATCCTTCCATACTCTTTCATCTCTGCTCCGAGTTTTATTTCGGCAGGGAGTGTACATCCTGGATAAGGGGCAGGAGGAAAGAGTGGTGACGTAGCCAGAGGGCGTGGTCATTGCCTGTTGCTCTGATTTTCATTGATCTTGAGTACCTTTCCATGGGCCATTTATATTTTCTTTCCTGTGAATTTTCTGTACATATCCTTTGCCTGTTTTCTTGGGTCATTTGAATTTCTTTCCCTTTTTTGGTAGTTTGCAGGAGCTGTTAATGATATTCAGCATTTATTCTTTGTCATGTATGTTGTGCCTATTTTTTTCCAGTTGACTGCTGGTCCTTACTTTGTCAATTGTGTTTTTTACCATGCTCATCACCCCAGCTGACCTCGGCGAGGCATGCCCCAGCCCCAGAGTGTGCACAGTTACAGGTGGGCAGGGTCACACCTGGGACTGAGAACTGTCAGGCATGCATTGACAGAAGAATCTAGATGAACTGCTGTTCCAGGTTACTGGATATTAGCACAGCTGGACTTCGGAATTTTTTTTTTCAGATTTTCTTTTTTTAACTTTTCCTTTTTCTCCCAAAGCCCCCCAGTAGATAGTTGTGTATTTTTTCAGTTGTGGGTCCTGCTAGTTGTAGCATGTGGGACGCCACCCCAGCATGGCCCAATGAGCAGTGAGTGCCATGTCCTCTCCCAGGATCCGAACTGGTGAAACCTTGGGCCACCAAGGCCGAGCGTGAGAACTTAACCACTGGGCCACGGGGCCGGCCCATGGACTCTGGAATTGTTAAAGCATTGCTTTTCCTCTTTGCACTAAGTCAGTTTCTTTCCCAGGTGAAGAGAGAGCAGAGACATGAGGAACTCTCATAGCCCTGCTGTAGCTGGAACTGAGGAGGAACGAAATCGTTAGAGAATAATCCAGGAGTAGGGGCTGGCGAGACAGCTGCCATGTTTTTCTATTTCCTGAGAGCTAAGCTTGACCTAAGGGCCCTGGGGGATGTGAAGATCCTGCATGGGCCCGACATCTTGATCAGGAGGTCAGTGACGGAAGTAAGATCCCTCAGCAGGAAGCCGGGCAGTAACTTTTGGTCCCAGATTGCCAGGCTAGTAAGAAGTGGCGTCCAGAGGGCTTGGAGAGGATGTCCTGGAGCACAGCCCGAAGCTGCCAGCCCTGCCTGCATCAGCCTCTTGGCAGCCTCTGATGGTGACCACATAGCAGTCCTGCGGTTGTGGGCTTAAAATGGATGATTCCAACAGTGGCAAAGCCAAAGGCCCCCGCGTTGAACAGCTTGGGGTGATCGTTCTGTGAGAAGCCGAGACACACAGACTAGTCCAGGTATGAACTTTTTGGAGTTCTGCTTAGATCCACGGTGAGAACTTAAGGTCTTAAACAGCGTTTCTTCTCTTTCTCATCATCATCGAGAAATATGCTTACCAAGCACCTAGGGTGTCCAGGACGTATGGGAGCTCATGGAAATACTTCTTAGCCAGTTGATGTACTGGGCCAACGAGGTGGGATTGCTGGGTGCCTCAGTGTGTGAGAAGTGGAAGTGGCTTTGGGAAAGTGGTTCCAGGGAGAAGGGAGTTTTAACTAACAACTCACAAAATTCCTTTCTTTTGATGAGTATTTATGGAATGTCTACCATGTGTTGGGTGCTGGGTGGGCTCTGGGGATATAATGGAAAACAAAAACAGGTGCAATCCTTCCCTTCCGGATGTGAGCGAAGACGTCAATCAAGGAACACACTGACACACTTAAAGGATCAACTGTGGAAAGTGCCCCCAAGGTGCAGCCCACGGAGCTGTGAGGGGGCGATCAGGAAGCTGGCCTGGTGGGAGGCAGCCATCACTGAGCCTGGAGCTGGAGGGAGAGGGGCTCTCTCAGCCCCTGCACTGTGCCTTCCATCACTCATTCCCCCTCCTTCCTCCTGCTCACATCCCCCATCCCTTAACCCAAAGCACACCTACCCTATCCAGTTGGTCACACATCCTATTTATTCTGCCTCCAAGAAGCCCCTGGAATCCAGCCCCTCTTTTTATCTGCCCCTACTCTCTCTGCCTTGATTGTTGTCTTCTTATCTCTCCTTTGGATTCCTCTAAGGACCCCCTTCACTGATGTATCATCCTTCAGTGTCTCCCCTCTCCAATTCACACATCTTGGAGTCAGAGATTTGCTTCCATCTATTGGCAAAAACCTTCCTAACAGATCACATTCCTTATTCAGTTAACCAACCCATGTTGAAATGTGGTTATGAGCAAGACACTGAGGAGGACATGGGACTTACTAGGGAGAAGGGGTTGGGTTTCTTGGAAAGCATAGCCTTTGACATGGAAGAATGGATAGAATTTGGATCTAAGGGGTGGGTGGAGGAGGCCATTGCAGACAAGCAAAAGAGCAGTGTTTTCAATGTTGCTGAGGGGTCCAGGAGCATGAGGTTGGAGAGAAGGCAACTTAGGGGAATTCTAGAGCAAGTGTTTCTTTAATTTGGGAGGAGCAGATAGGAGCTAGATAACATGAAATTGTGAGCCTTGAGAGCTGCTGCAGGCAAGGGGGTGGAGTTCTCTTTTGAGAGATTTGGTCAGTAAGAGGAGCGAAGTGGCAGGCGGAGGAAGTAGAAGTGGTGAAGGAAAGAAGTGCAGAGAGAGAGGCTGAGGATGTAAGAAATGTGGCTTCCTGATGGAGAAGGGCCCAGAAGCAGCAGAATGGGCGGAAGTGGCCAAGATGCAGTGGAGGGCCCAAGCCCAGAGGCTCACCGTGGACGGGAGGAGGGGAGCTCTTTCTGAGAGAGGAGGCAAGCAGAAGTCGGTGACATGATGGAGAGAAGCACGATGAGGGAGGGAGCCATATGACCCTGTCACAAATCTGTAAACCTAGTTCTTAAATGATAAAAGTAAATATGTGAATATGCTACTTTGCTGTAAATTTTTCACACAGTGCAGAAGTCTCCAGAGTAAAAACAGTACCCTCCTTCACTAGCACTCTCCGCCCCCCCATTAGCCTCTCAGAGATTTTTGGGGTTCACCGTGTGGTACATAATCTTATAGACAGTTTCCTATACATTACACTATCATCCGCATATCTAGGTAGAGACATACACAAAGACATAGACGCAGATATATATATACACACATGTACGCGTATACCGACATACACAGACATAGTTGTACATTTTTTGTTTGTTTTTAAATTTTTTTATTGTCGTCTAAATAGTTTATAACATTGTGAAATTTCAGTTGTCTTTAATATTTGTCAAACACCATATAAATGTGCCCCTGCACCCCTTGAGCCCACCCTCTCCCTTTCCCCCGGTAACCACTAAATTGTTCTCTTTGTCTGTAAGTTTATTTATATTCCACATATAAGTGAAATCATTTAGTGTTTGTCTTTCTCTGTCTGGCTTATTTCGCTTAACAAGATGCCCTCAAGGTCCATCTATGTGGTTGCAAATGGGACAATTATGGCTTTTTATGGCTGAGTAGTATTCCATTATATATATATACCACATCTTCTTTATCCAATCATCTGTCACTGGGCACTTGGGTTGCTTCCACTTCTTGGCTATCGTGAATAATGCTGCAATGAACATAGGGGTGCGTAAGTCTCTTTGGATTGTTGATTTCATGTTCTTTGGATAAATACCCAGTAGTGGGATAGCTGGGTCATACGGTATTTCTGTTTTAAATTTTTTGAGAAATCTCCATACTGTTTTCCAAAGTGGCTGCACCAGTTTGCATTCCCACCTAGTTGTACTTTTTTATATAAATGGGATAATACAAAATGAATTATTCTGAAAATTGGCTTTTTTTTTTTCACGTTGTATGTCTTTATAGCTCTTTCTATCTTCATATTCATCTTCGTGATGGCTCTAGGGCTTTCTGTGCCATGAATGGTCTATTTTATTGGTGGACATTGAAGTTGCTCCCCACGATCCCTGTTAAAAGCAATGTTGCAAGGCACGCCATTGTCCCTGTGTGTTTGTGTGCATATGTAAGAACGTCTATGGAATGGAAAGCTAGAAGTGGAATTGCCGGGTCAAAGAGCATACAGGCTATAATTTTTGTATTGTGAATCGTCCTTCCCCAAAGCCATTCCCACCAACAACCTAAGTGGATTTCTCTACCCTCCCTTAACACTAGATTTTATCAGTCTTTTTCATTTCTGCCAATCTAGTTGTCAAATAGTGCTCTCTCATGGTTGTTCTGATTAGCATTTTTCTGGTTATTAATGAGGTGCCTCTTTTCATATATTTATCCTCCATTTGTATTTTTTCCCAGTGAATTACATGTTCGTATCTCCTGCTCATTTTTTCCCTGTTGGGTCATTTGCCTTTCTCTTACTGACTCAGAGCACTTAATATTTACTGGGCATCACTATCCTGTCCATTACACATGTTGTGACTTTTTTCTCCTCCTTTTCTGTGACTTGTATTTTTACTTTGTTTGAGACCCATTTTAGAGATGAAGAAACTGAGTCAGAGAGAGAGAGATTTTAAATGACTTGCCCAGAGCTGTTTTCTGACTCCCAGTGCTCTTTCTACCTGACTGAGGATTCCTCTAAGAACACCAAGGCTCTGTCCCCCTCTGGCTCCCATTCAGGGTGATTTGTGAAATGGCGCACCCACTTGGGAGAGAGCCGAAGTTTTCTCCAACTATAGAGCTGGAGGAGGCAGGGAGACCCATGGCGGCACCTGCTCCATTCTGCGCCACCTCCTGCATCTCCCTTTTCTTTTCCAATGGAAGAGACTCAAAGATATACCAGCCCGCAGCTCATGTTGGCGTAGGACCTGCTGTTGTAAATCCTGCTGTAAACAGAAGGGTTTCAAGCTGCGTTCTCTGGGGCCCTAAAGGTTCTAGGATAGTGTACCAGGGTCAACTGGAGTAGAGTTGCTAGATTTTGCAAATAAAAATAACAGGACATCCAGTTACGTGTGAATTTCAGATAAACAACAACTGCTTGTTTTAGTATAAGTATGTGCCATGCGCTATTCTAGCATAAGTGTTCCCCATGCAATATTTACTTGTACTAAGAGATCATTCATGGTTTATCTGAAATCAAACGTAACTGGGATCATGTATTCTATCTGGGAAACTTAACCTGGTGGAGGGGAGAGAGGTCAAGGTCAGGCCACCTGGGTAGCTTATGATCCCTTCCCCATCCCTCAGCGTCAACCAAAGGGTGACACTTTTTAATGCCTTAGATTTTTAGGTTTAGAAATTTAGGGTACAAAGAGATCTGGTAACTAGGCAGAGCTGGGATTTGGATGAAGATGTTTCTGAGAGAAGAGCCCAATAAATTTCCCATGTGCCCTGCATTTGGGGAGGCCAACTCTGCTCTTTATGGCTCCTCACCATTCTGGGAAGAGAAGGAGCAGCAAGGGGGTGAGGAGATAGACGTGGAGAGAGCTCGGGGTGAGGGGACTGATGGAGAGGCAGTAATGTGGGGTTTCTGCAAAACTCTTACCACCTTAAATGGAGTGAATCCACATTAATTCAAACTAAACAACTATGTAATTGGCTCTAACTCCATTTCCAGGAGTGAGTTCACAGCCCATGTGTGTGTCTTTGGGCCTCTGATGACTACATATCGTACATTTCTACACATGCTATCTCTTTGTTGGATACGTATTCTAATTTCTTTTTAAATCACCTTTATTGAGATATAGTAAACATGCAATAAAATGCACCAATCCTAACTGCACAGTGGATGAGTTTTAGCAAGCTTATGCATCTCCCTGACTACCACCACAATCGAAACACAAACAGTTCCGTCACCCCCAAAAGTCCCTTTGTGTCCCCTCCCTCCCAGACCCCTCGTAACTGATCTGCTTTCTGTGACTTCAGATTAGATTTGTCTTTCCTAGAGTTTCACAGAGTAGAATCATACAGTATAATCGTACAATGGCTCCTCTTTTGTGTCTGGCTTCTCAGTGTAACGATTTTGAGATTCATCCATGTCGTTACACGTGTCAGCAGTTCATTCATTTTTACTGCTGAACAGCATTCCGTTGTATTAATACATCATTGTTAGTTTATCCATTCACTTGTTGATGGAAATTTGGTTTCTTTCAAGTTTTGTGCCATTATAAACAAAGTTGCTATGAATGACTATTCATGTACAAGTCCTTGTGTGGGCACGTGTTTTCATTTCTTCTGGGTAAACACGTAGGCATGAAATTGCTAGATCACGTGATAGAGTGTGCTTAACTTCATAAAAAATTGCTCAGCTGATTTCCAAGGTGGTTGTACCATTTCACAGTTTCATCAGCAATGTATGCTAGACATACCCTTGCTAAAACTTGGCATCCTCACTCTTTTGAATTTTGACCATTCTAATAAGTGGGTAGCAGTACCTCACTGTGGCTTTAATTTGCATTTCCCTGATGGCCAAGGATGGTAAACATCTTTTCATGTGTTTAAGGCAATTTGGATATTGTCTGTTCAAGTCTCCTGCTCATTTGTTAATTCAGTTGTTGAGTTGTTTTATTATGAGTTATAAGATTTATATATATACATTCATATGAAAATATATACACACATATATTTTTATATATATACAGAGAGAGAAGGGAGCTTTGTTTTCTTCCATATAAATATGCAGTTGTTCCAACCTCACTGGTTGAAAAGACTACTAGATCATATTTTGATTAAGATGCCACGTGATTGTTTCTTTATCAGCCTCTTATTTTTCACCTATTTTTCCCCCATCAACAAAGATTTGCTGAGTTTCTGCTGTGTGCCCTAGGTTGTCTTAACTGCTGAGCATCAGCAGTAAAGAAAGTGGAACGAGTCCCTGTTCTCGTGGAGGTCACAGTCTCGCGGCAGGAGACAGACAATCAACAACTTTACCAAAATAATGATAGTAGACCAGGTACTAGAAAAATAAAATAAAATAGTGTTGGGGACAGAGAGCAGCAGGATGTGCTGATGTGCTGGAGCGAGACAGGGAGGGTGGCATCTGAGCAGAGACCTGAGGGGTGGAGGGAGACAGGAGTCGACTCCGCAGATGGGCATTGAAGGGAAAAACTTCATTCCAGGGCCCCCCACCATTGCCAGCTCAGCATCTCAGAAGCCCCCTCCGGGGCGTTTATTGGGGCAGCGTCCCTCTGTGGAGCCCTGCGGTCTGTGAGGCATCAGATCTGGCCTCTTCCTGCTCCGGTCGCCACTCAGAGCTGCATCTTACAGCAGTGAGTTTGCTGCAAGTCCGCTGGGAAAGACCCTAGCAGACTTGACTCCTTCATTCATTTCTTCAATCACAGGCCATGTGTTAAGGAGCCTAAGTGTGCTTAGCACTGTGCTCTACTCTGGGGAGACAGAGATGAACAAATAAAGGGAGGAGGGTTGGGGAATGGGCCTGAGGTGCTGCTTCAACAGGAGCCAGTTCTCGAAGAGTCTTAAATGCGCTTAGTATACTAGGTATGCCCTCTGCGGGCCGGGGAGCTCCATGGGATGGAGGCAACGACTGCTCTGGATTTTGTCTTTTAGGCGGTGGAGGGGAATGGGGTGGAGCGGGGCTGAGCCTAGGATACAGTGCAGTAGAGCAGGCGGTGTGAATTAAAGCGGTGGCTTAGGGGCCGGGGCAGAAAGACTCTCCCGTGACCCCAGGTTTCGGACTTGAACAAAGCGGGCTGGTGGTGCCGTGGATTGCCTTAGGGGATGCAGGAGGAAGAGCAGGTTTGGAATGGGTGGGTGATGGGTGGGTGGGTGATGAGGATCTCATGTGGGGCATATTGGGAGTGAGGTGCGCCTGGCAGAAATGTCTAGGACTTAATAGCCCTCAACGGTCTGAAGCTCATGGAGGAGGCCTAGGTTAGCTTGGGAGTCACCCATGGAGAGATCACGGTTGACGCCAGAAGTGGATGAGACAATGCCAGGAGACATCCAGACAAATCTTTGCTCTGTATCAGGCTCTGCGCCCACACATTGCTGCATGTACGGTACAGTGGTTATGATGCTGGGTTCTGATGCTCGGCTCCCTGGGTTCAGATCTCAGTGCTCCCGCTCACTAGCCACTCGCTTCACCTCTCTATGCGTCTCTCCTTCTTTATCTACAAAATGGTGGTAATAATACATTTGCCTTGTAGGGGTATTATGAGGATTCAATTATTTAGAACATGGATAGCACTTAGAATGGTGTGATACTTTGTGATCAATAATATTAGTGAATTATAATGCCCTTTACTGCTCACAGCACATCTATAAAATTGGAATTATCATTAGCCATCTTACAGATAGAGGAGCCCACGGTCTGACAGGTCTATGCCCAAGGTCATGGAATCAGGAAGTGGAAGAACCAGAACCTGAACTCAAGTTTCTGTGTCCCCAGAGTTTACCATAGGAGACTTGTCCCCGTTGTGGCAGAGGGCCTGAGCATTCACTGGCTTCTTGACTAACTCATCCCTTCTGGGCAGAGGGGTTCTGACACTTGGTGGAGCCCTCATCACCCTGTGCCATCAGCCGTCTCCAGCTTCTTCCACCCCCAGGCTGGGCCAGAGAACACAATCGAGCAGCCTGCAGGTCTTATGTACGCATGAGTAGGACACTGCTTTTCTTACCTCCTCCAGATGCCCCCTGCTCTTCAGGATCCAGATTCTGCCACCTCTCCCAGGAAGCCTTCCTTGACCACCACAGTTCCCACGAGCCCTCCTCCTCTGGGCACCCTTAGCTCTGATGGCCCGACTGACTCACTCGGGACTTGCACGCACGCTGCCTCGAACAACCTTTGGCATTTTGTGGCATGACGTTCTTCTTATACCTTCTGTGCTGTGTGTCCCCTAGCTCAGTCTCAGGGCAGAGGGAGAGAGGAGCTTTGAGCCAGTGCTGACGGAAGTCTGATTACGACACCCGGGGCCCTGCAGTACGCTTCAAGTTTCCCATCTGGAGA
Source organism: Equus asinus (assembly GCF_041296235.1). Classification (NCBI taxonomy): domain Eukaryota; kingdom Metazoa; phylum Chordata; class Mammalia; order Perissodactyla; family Equidae; genus Equus; species Equus asinus. Next base: position 88,254,983 of record NC_091794.1, read on the forward strand.
AGAGAGCCCATCAGGAGCCCTGGCTGAGAGAGCGTGGCAGCCTGGGGCGGAAGCCAGGACAGCAGGCTTGGAAGGACTTGAGGCTATTAGCGAACAAAGCGCAGACAGAGGCCAGGAGTTGTGACAGGAGCCAGGCTTGAGGAGCGGGCTGAGTCATGGCGCAGCGGGGAAGCAGGAGGGCAGCTGGCCCTGGGGAGGGCACGGAGAGGAGCGGCCCTGGCCTGGAAGCCTGGCTCTACCTACCTGCTCCATCACAAGATGCCCTGCCTCCCTGAGCCTCAGCTTCCTCAGCTGCTAAATGGGTATGGGGTTGGTACATCCTCCCAGGGCTGCTGTCAGAACTCCGTGCAGTGCCAAGGGAGTCAGATGTTAGCTTCCCTTCCCTTGCTGCTGCCTCCCCAGGGAGGGAGGACTTCCCACAGAGGGCAAGCCCTGAGCAGTATCTGGGAGACAAGGAAGGATGTGGATGGGGAGAGCAGAGGGAGGAGGGTATTGCTGCAAGGGTGTGAACCTTGTACCCCGGACGTGGGCTGTGTGGTGGCTGCAGGCTGGAGGGATTAGTGGAAATACACTCACAAAGAGAGAAGGAACTGGCAACTGTCATCCCATAAATCCTGGCTGGTGCCAGCTCTGTGCCCAGCCTTCTGCTGGACTTGGGTGGTACCAAGGGGAATGGGGTGCCACTTCTGCCCTCAATGAGCTCCCCAGTGGTGGGACAGGCAGACTCATTAAGGGGACCTCTCTAGTCAAGGTTTTAAGTGAGGATGAAGGGGTGGACCAAGGACACAGAGCTCAGGTGAGAGAGCGACAGCTTCTGCCTGGTCCTTCCATCACAGCGTTGACGGCTGTGACCCGACAGCCTGCGAGAGGACTGAGAACTCTGTGTTCCTCTAAGGGTCGGGGATCAGAGAGGCTGCAGAGACTGGTTGCTGCAAAGAGAGCGCAGCTTTGCACCTGCAGCACTCTGCCGGGCAGCGCCTCGAGGACCTTGACCTCCAGCTGGGGAAAATCAAGAGCGCAACATCTGCTGGGGAGCAGGGACTCTCGCAAACATTATCCCACTTCACCCCCACTAATGTGCAGCGTATCCCTTTTTTTATCTGAAGCCCAGAGAGGTCAAACAACGTACCTAGAGCTGCACAGTAAGCAAGTGGCACCACCAAGGTTCCCGCTTGGGTCCTTCCGGCTCCACTGGCTGGATCTTTCCCACATGCCCCCTCCTGCCAGCCTCGTGCCTTCCCAACAGATGAGCCACTCCCACGTCTCAGCCAAGTCCTGCAGACGTGGCCAGGCTGCGTCCTGCCTTCCTCCAGAGGAGCGGGGCAGCCGCAGGGCCTGGCCCACCGCAGTCCCTCCTGTCCTCCCCAGCTGCCAAACCACTAATTAGTGGGCCTGGCATTGTGGACTCCAGCGTGGGCTAGCAATTGTTCCTCACAGCTTCCCTCCTGCTCACGCCTCCCTTAGAAAGCCTGGCCGCTGGCTATATTTAGCAGCGGCTTCTTGGCAGGGAGGGGCGGGGTGGATGGAGAAGGGAAGGAAAGCTAAGTCCTGAGCTGCGGTCCCCACACTGAGAGGGGGGCAGCCAGGGCAGCCTCTCCTCCGTCACCTGCAGGTGCAGCCTCGACGCTGTGGCAGTGGGGCTGTGCACACACTCGGCTTGAATCTGATGGATGCTGAGGTCTATGTAAAATAGCAGTAGAAATCTTCAACATCACCATTCTCCCTTCATCAAAGCTGCCGTGTTTTCATTGACAGGTTTTGTTAGAAGCAAGCATCACACATTTGTATGTGTACGATACTTTTATATTAATGTTGTCTGTTTCATACACTGGGGTTCTGTGCAAGGTGGCTTTTGAGAGGGGTTTCTTTCCTTTAAAAAATAAGTTTGGAAATCAGAAGCGTCAGCCTTGCTGCTCAGAGTGTGGTCTGTGGACCAGGAGCCTGAGCACCACCTAGAGCTTGTTAAAATGCAGACTCTTGGGTTCTATCCCAGACCAAGCGAATCGGAACCTGCGCTTGATAAGATCCATGCGTCCTTCCTCTGCTGTTTGAGAAGCGCTGCCTTGGTATAAATCAGAATCACCGGGGAGGTTGTGGAATGCAGGATCCCTGGCCCTGCTCCGTGAGGTTCTGATTCGGGACCAGAGGAAGGCCCAAGTAATCTACGTGTCTCGGGGCGCCCTGACTAGGGCACAAGTCCTCAGTCTCCCGCCAGAGCAGGTAGTGTCCACGTGCACCCTGCTAACAGCATCAAGGGGGCAGGCTGGCAACCAAATGCACAGAAATAAGATTTCCTGTGAAACTCCTTTCTCTCCTCCCAGAGATGCCCTCCCTCGAGGTCCCTGGCCCCAGGCGCAGTGGGATGGGTGACAGCCTCTACGTGCTCAGCCTAGAGGGAAAACACACCTGTGACCCACAGCTTCACAAGTTCTCCCTTTGGCCTTGACCGTGGAGACATCCTTCAGCTGCAGGGAGAGAAGGACTAAGACAGCAGACACTCCCAACTGGACCTGTCCCCAAGAGGAGGCCGCCGTGGTCCCAGACCAGATCTGCAGATTCTTCCAAAGCACTTTCTACGTAACCACTCATCAAAGAGTTGATGTCAGTTCTTCCCGCCCCTCCTGCCCTGGCCAGACATCCCCACAGGGAAAAGTGTTCCAAGGAGAGAGATGATGGCCTGAGGGAGGTGGCAGGGAGGGGAGAGACAGGTGACTGAGGCCAGCTGGAGTATCCATATCCGGAAGGATGAGGACCTGAATAACTTCTTGGCACCTGCTAAGGGCTCAAAAGCACTCATTGAATTAGAAAAAAAGAAAAAGAGCATCCATCACCTGGATCGTTGCAGGAGCCTTCTAACAAGCCCCCTACCCCCAGGCTGTCCCCCTTTAATTCATCCTTCTCGGGGCCCACTGGCCCTGCCGTTCCTTGCTCCGAGTCCTCTGTGGCTCCCCAGGACTCTCAGGGTCTGGTCCAAACTCCTCGGCAGGACTGACAGGGGCCTCCTGACCTAGGCCTGCCTCCCTCCCCGGACTGAGCCTTAGCCCGTCCCTCCATGTGCCTCACCTCCACCACGACTGCATTATGTCCAGTGCCTTGAACATTCCGTGCCCTTCCGGGCCTCTCTGCCTGTGCACCTGCTGTTCCCTCTGCCAGGGACGCCCTTTCCTCCAGCCACTGGCGGGTCTCTTACAACTCATCCCAAGAGCCACCTCATTGGCCCATCATTTATTTGGGTCATCCACAAAAATCCAGTAAGTTCCTACAGAAGCCGGGCACTAAGCTAGAGTTCTGGTATAAACTACGGTCAGCTAAGTGAAAGTACCCGCAGACCAATAAGCTTCAGGATAATCTCTCCCCTCCCCCTACACGTTCCTGATGAGGAAGCCAAGGCAAACACTGGTGAAATGGCTTGCTCAGGGAGAAAGTACTGGGAGGAGCAGGGCTAGGATTCAAATGCAGAGTCTGACTTGGAGCCTGAGGCTCAGGCACCGTGCTCTTCGAAGGCCTGCAGCAAAGGCCTCTTCTCAGTGTTGTCCAGCTCCTTGTCCCCGGCCTCCTCTGGCCCTGGTCCTCTTCCTGCACTCCCGGAGGATGGAACCACTGGTCATCAGTAACCCACTCAGAAACCTGGACGTTGTCTCGGCCTCCACCCGCTCCATCACCTGGTCCTGCCCGTCTGCTTCCTAAAATCTCTCACATCAGGCCACTTCTCAAGGTCCCCTGCCACCTCCTAGTCCCAAGGGCCCCTGGTCTCTCACCTGCACAACTACAAGAACCTCTTAATTGTCATTGCTGCTTTTACTCCTGCCCCCCCTATAATCCATTCTTCATAGAAACCAATAGATTTGCAGCCAATCTGACCAGGTCACCCAAGCCTGGCTCTCATTGGGCTCACGTGCCGCCCTCACTGTCCTGCTCCTGCCACCGGGCCATTGGTCAGCCCTGTCTCCTGAGCATCTGCACATGTCATCCCGCCCGCCTGGCAGCTCTTCTCATCCCTCACCTGCACCCCCACCCCAGGCAAATCTGACTGTGCCCATTCTTCAGCTCTCAGCTCAAGCTTCCTCACCCCAGGGGACCTCATCTCATCACCTGTCCAGCTCAAATCCCTTTGCTTTCTTCCTGGAACCGTCTCACTTTATGAGTACACACTTACTGGTGTCCTTACTTTACTAACACCGTTCTCCTTCAGGGGACTGAACACCTCAGGAAGGCAGTGAAATGTCTAATTCTGGTCTTCACTGTACACCCAGCGCCTGGCAGTGCCCAGTGTACAGGGGGCATGCCAGAAATATTAGATGAACCGGTGAAGGAGTTGCTGTAAGATCAAATCAGAGAGTGCATGTAAAAGCACATGGTACCGTCCCTAGCACAAAACAGACACTCAATTGTTAGCTAGTAGTATTGGCTGTTGTTAGGACTAATCTTGAGCAAGCCTTACCTGATGCCCTAAGGGGGATGGAAATTGCAAATAACTGGAGTGGTGACTGCAAACGGCTGGAGAGGGATTCTAAAGAGCTGAGGATGTTGGCTGCAGACAGCTGGGGAGGTGACTGCACCCTCCTGAGAATAACGTCTGCCAGTAAGTGGGTAGTGACTGCAGATAGCTGGAGTGTTGAACTGCAAACAACGGGAGGAGAGGCTGCAAATAACTGGGGAGCAGAACAGCATACGGCCAGGCGTGCTCTCCCACCCCGGCCCAAGACTGCGTCTGCCAGTGAGCACCCCGGGGCCTGCACATCCTCCTCTCTCCTAACAGAGGGAGCTGAGGAGACCAGACCGTCGGTATCTGGTCACCTCGTGACGTCTGTCCACGCCTCCTGTGCTCCAGGCACACCGCCTTCTCTCCCTTGCTCCAGTGGGCTCTGCTTCCTGCCACCACCCATGACCCCTCCTCCTGGAAGCCCCCACCCCCTCCTTCAGATCCTAGTTCCAATGGGACCTTACAGAAGGGCTAGAGTGGATTCTGCTCCCCTGTCTTCCTTCATTTCTTCTTCCTCGGTGAGAGAAGTGATTTCTGTTCCTTGGTTTGTGTGTGCTGATTAATGCCCCTCCCCCCACTAGACCACCAGCTTCTGGAGAGCAGAGGCCGTGGCTGTACTCCCCACTGTGTGCTTCACCCCTCTCCCTGAGCCTGGCACACAGTAGGTGCTCCTAGATGTGAGACGGTGCAGGGGTGGATGGAGGACCTGAAGCAGTGGCTGAGAGGGGGTGGAGCGCTCCTTGAAGGCAGGGGCAAAGAAAATACTTATCGTTTATTGAGCGCCTACTGTATACCTGGCCCTGGGATAAGCTGTCCCCTGCTGATTAGTGCTCAGGATGCATGTGAGTGAACCGTTTTATGTTTCTGCAGTCAGAGGCCTTGATTCTCGCCTCGGCTCAGCCACTGCCTCCCTGGGGGACCTGGCCCCTGAGGAAATCTGTTGGGAAAGAACAAAACGGGCCGGGTGGTGCTCCGCACTGACAGCACCCACTCCTGCACCCTGCTTCAGACACAGCAAAGAAAGAGCCAACAGTTTCCCCATCAAGAGAGGGCTCAGAAAAAAAAGTAAAATAAAGAAGGCACAGAACCTACACTCACACAGGCACACAAAACCACTAAGAGACCTCAAATAATAATAATAAATCAGGGGACGGCCCCGTGGCCTAGTGGTTAAGTTCGGCTCACTCTGCTTTGGTGGCCCAGGTTTGTGGATTCAGTTCCTGGGCGGACCTACACTCGTCAGCCATGCTGTGGCAGTGACCCATGTATAAAGTGGAGGAAGATTGGAACAGATGCTAGCTCAGGGCTAATCTTCCTTAGCAATAATAATAATTAATAGTAATAATAATAATAAATCAGCCCTTAAAGCACAGGCTAGCTGCTCTAAACTGAAGCTCAGAGAGGTTAATGAACTTGCCCAACATCACACAGCCAGTAAGTGACAGTGCTGGCCTTTGGACCAAAGCAGGTGGGCTCCAGAGCCCTGCTCTTGACCCATGCATCATAGTCTGAGACACTCAGACATACCCACCACCAGAAACACAGGCTCGCAAAAGTACACACACACGTGAAACCCACACAGGCTTTTTCAGGGACGCTGACAAAATGGCTCCTGTCCTCTTCCTCTGTCCTCTGCTGAAGTGCACTTAGGCGCTGCTGCCTAAAAGCTCCTCACAAAGCCAGGCAGGGTCCCTTGTTCCAGGTCGGCTTCTCTCTCAGATAGGTTCCTGTTCCCCGTCTCTCTGCCAGCCTGGCTGGAAATGAGGCTCGGGAAGCACCGAGCCTGCGGTTCCTTTGGATACTGGTACCCACGGTGGGGGGAAGGGGCAGGGCTGTTTCTCAGCGGGCCCCTGGCCTGGCTTGACAGCTGCTTTGGATGGTAGCCGAAATGCCTCCTTTATCTCTGTCCCCTTAATTCAAAGCTGCCATAGGAAACCTGTTAGGGAAAAACAAAATAGGCGTGCTAGCGCTGTGCACCGACAGCCACCCCTCCTCCGCCCTACCTCAGACACGGTGAGGGAGGGAACCCAGCCGGGTCCTGCCGGGCCCAGCCAACCTGGGCACCTCACCTGCAGAGGATGGGGCGTGGGGTTGGCAGGGCTGAGAAGAGGCAGAGAAAACCAGCAGGACGGAGAGGAGTGTGACAAACAGGCACAGAAAGCAACAGAAATGTGGGGATGAAGGCTGGGAGCTTCTAGAAAGGCCTATGTACCCATGATGATGCAGACAGTGAAGATGGGAGGGTGGGGATGGCTGCTGTTGCTCTGGACTCAACAGCTTGCTGGCTGAGTTCAGTACAGTGCCTGGCATGTCCTAAGCATGCACTAGATGTTAGCTCTCATTATTGGTGATAAGGAAAAGGAGGATACAGCTGGGGAAGGAGAGAGAGAAGGGACTGTGCCGGAGCAAGGCTGGCTCTTGAGCATCTTGCATGACTCCAGCCACCCTGAATGCCTTCACTTCCATGGACGAAGTCTCTTCTCTTGGCCTTAGCATATGCTGTTCCCTCTGCCTAGAACACTCTTCCCAGTTCTTCTCAGATTGATTCCTACAGTGGCAGCTAAACAAATACGTTGGGAATGAATGAAAGAACTACTCACTCATATGTCGGATTTTAGAATCTTGTCCCATCAAACCTGAGTGTTCTTGAAGACCAAATTTGGCACCTCTCTTGGCGCCTTGAAGATGTACTGAGACACGGAACATGATGTGGTCAAGGGCAGAGACTCTGGACTCAGACTGCCTGAGTTTTCATCCATCTCCTTCCTTAATTGCTGTGTGACCTTGGGAAGTCACCTAACCTTTCTCTTCCTCAAGCTCCTCATCCACAAAATGGGATAATAAGAGTTTTTGGGAGGATGAACAAGCGAATGCACTTAAGTTAACCTAGAACGGGCTGGCCCAGAAGGAGCTCTGGTGAGCCTGTGTCAGCCTCGGTGCCCCACCCCACCTGGAAATGGAGTCTGCCCCAAAGCAGCCCCTTCTGCTTTTCTGCTGACTGTTTCAGTAGGTTGGGGAAGCTGCTGTGATTTTTCCTAATTTAATGTTGATACCCTTTTATGTCCTAACTGAAACCAGCAGAGTAGAAGGTTCAAAACAGAGAACTGAAAGCCCTGTTGGTGAGGACAGAGCAGGGCCCAAGTTTGAGCCTGGTCAGTGGGGCAAGGCTTGCCGGTCCCCATCTGCATGGCTGGGCTTGCAGCTTTGGAAGCAGCCCCGTCCTCAGCGCCCCCGGACTCGGACAGCCCTGTTCTTGGTGTCACAGGCCAGCTCAGCAGGTCCAGCCGCCTGAGCATGCGCTGGCTGGGCTGCTCCCGGCCAGATGCCCTGTGAATAGGTGCTGGTATGTGTGCGTGTGTGCTGTGTACGTGTTGTGTGTGATGTGTGTTGTGTGTGTGTGTGTGTTGTGTGTGTGTATGTTTGTGTATTCATGTGTGTAACGCTGGTGTGGGGTGTGTGTGTGGTCTGGGGATATGCATGGTGTATTGTATGTGTGTTGTGTGTGTGTAATGCTGGTGTGTGTGTGTATTCATGTGTGTAATGCTGGTGTGGGGTGTGTGTGTGGCCTGGGGATATGCATGTGTGTATTATATGTGTGTTGTGTATATAATGCTGGTGTGTGTGTCTGTAGTCTGGGGGTATGCGTGTGTGTGCTGCGGCCCCAGGCCGTCCGTCTCCCTGCCTCACAGCCCCACGTGTGAGCTCAGCCTTTGTTTCTGGACTCACGGATTGACCTTCTGGGTTCTGGCCGAGCCTAACGGTCTGCAAACTCCGGCCGCTTGCGCGGCTCCTAACATCCTGCGAGCTCTCAGCGGCCTCTTCCCTCGGGGCTGGGTCTGCTCTCTGTCCCTCAGCTGCCAGCTGGGCCTGCTTCACGTCTGGCGACCTCCCCACTCCAAATCACCCCAAACTCTGGCGTGAATGCCTCCCCAAGTCAAATCTGAAGGCAGCACCAGCTCCCATGAAGCTCCTGGACCCAGAAGCAAGACCCAAAGCCAGAGGTGGCCTCTGAGGTCCCGCAGGCTGGGTGCAAGCTCACCTCGCGGTCGGCCCTCTCACCGTGCTCCCTTTGCTCTCTGAGTCCCAGCCGCACTGGCCTTCCTTACGTTCCTGGAATGTACCGTGCCTCCTCAGGGTCTTGGCAGTGCTGTTCCCTCACCTGAAATGCTGTTCCTCTGCTACCCCCTCCTCTTTAACCTCCTCTCATCCTGCAGGGGACCCAAAGGTCATATCCTCGGGGATGCACTCAAGAGCCCCAAGACTACAGTCCCCTTGCTGCTCATTACCGTGGCTCCCAGAATCTATCATCACTTATAATTATTAACTAATTAATATTTTGTTTGATTAATGCCTGTCTTCCCACTAGACTAGAAGCCCCACAAGGCCAAGGGCCATATCTGCTTTACTCGCCCTGGAGCCTGGCCAGTGCTCTTTAGGAACAAACCTTTCTTGAGCCCCTGCTGTGTGCTCCTAGGCACAGACGCAGCAGGTATGATGGTGGCTGAGACATGGCCGGGGAGATGGACCAGAAAATTACCTGCCATGGGATATATGACAGGTGATTGGGGTGCTGTGGGAGCCCAGAGGAGGAGACACAGCAGAGGGAGGAGTCCCAAACCCCAGTCTGAGAGGATGGCCGTGGAGAGGAGGGGACATCTGACTTCAGTCCCCATAATGGGTTCTGTTTCTTGAGCTCTTATTCCGTATGGTCATCTGTGCAGCTGTGCTGAAGGGTTGGCTTGGGGAAGGGCATTTCAGGCAGCAGAGATGGCGGGAGCACAGGCCTGGAGGCTGGGGGGGGGGGGTGTCAGTGGGAGCTCTGGCAGCTCAGTGGTCCTGTGGCCGCAGGGGAAGCAGGAGGGGGCTGAGGGGTGAGTAGGGGCCAGATCAGGGGTTCTGGTGGGTCACGATTAGATTCTAGACAGCAGTGTGTCCCTGAGGGCTAAGCAGGGGGACTTCAGAGCCATCACCCCGATGGAGGGACTGATAGAAGAGTGTGGGGGTGATGGATGGGGTGTCTTTGAACATTCCCGGTTGAGTCTGCCGTTTCCGCAGGATCCTGTCCTTCCCCAGTCATCACGCACTGCCTCACACTGACCAGGCCTGTCTGTTGATCTGCCTGCCCCCGACCCACCCCCATTACCAGACTGGACTCCTATGGGCGGGGTCTTTCCCGCCTCTGTCTTCACTCCCAGCACCCTGGACAGCGCCTGGCCTAGAGGAAGTGGGTGTGTTCTTTTCCCACCTTTCATAGGAACTTCCTCACTCCTTCCCTCCAAATGCCTCGCTCACTTCCCTACCTGCCTTCCTCCCTCTCTACCTCTTCCCTCGAATAATGGCTTGGACTAGGAACCAATTTCTCTCCTGTTGTCCCTGCCCACCCCCACCCCCCCCCATCCCATCTTCTGCCGCTTCTTTGCTGGGAAAGCTCTGAACTCAGCGATGCTTAAAGAAGGTTAAGACGAGGGTTAAAAGAACCAGTGTCAACTGAACGCCCTCTATGTGCCAAGAGTTATGCTAGGCACTTCACATGGATTACTTCATCTAATATTTAAATCAAACCAAAGTGGTAGATATTGGTATCCCCATCTTATAAATGAGGATCAGGGCAGTTCAAACCTCCAGTGTCACATTACAGCAGGGCCAAAGGCCTCATCCACAGAAAGGGTCTACAGTGGTCAAACTTCAGGCATGATGTTGGGACAGTGGGAGAGGGGCTTGGGAGCAAAGCAACGTTCCCAGACCACTCACATCACGCCCCAGCAGTGATGTCTCCATCCCACTGCCCTGCTCTGAGCCTGGAGTAGATGGCATCAGGTCCCTAGGTTAGACAGTGCCCAGGCAGGATGAGTATCTGGCTCAGACAGCTGCAAAAGTGATGTTAGAGCCAGAGTAGAAATGAGGCCAGAGGCCAGGTCCCCAGAGGTATATCACGGGGCTAAGGCCACACCTGACACAGGGGATCCTCTGCTGTGTCCTGAGACCCCCTTTCCCCAGCCCCTCCATTTGGATCCGTGTCACCGTGTCCTTAATCAGCTGCTGCCCCTGCCCCCATGCGTCTCCACGTCCCAGTCACAGCCCTTGGCCAGGACAGATGTGCTTTTGTTCTGGGCTTCACCATGGCCAGTGGAAACCCTGAGCCGTCCCCATCCTGAGCTTCCTCTGAAAGCTAAATCAGTCCATTCTACTCAGGTGAGAAAGTGCCCCTGGTCCCTTGGCTCAGCATCAAAAGGCCCAGAATTACCAGCAAGTTGCTTTTGAAAGAGTAGAGAAACAGAACGTGTGAGGATATAACTTTTAATTTAAAATACCGTGCCCTCTGCCTTTGGATGTCAGGAGGGATCTTGAGTGACATTTACGGAGCTGCTGGGGTGAGCCTGTGAGGTCAAGCATACTCATTAGCCATGCTTAGAGGCAGCGCGGAGTGAGCGGGGAACACATCGGCTCCACCAGCTGGGCTTCTCCCTATCAGGAGTGAAGCCGAGTTCAGACTCACTCCGGCGTCCCCTAGGCAGGGCCACGGCCAGGCAGGGAGAGTCCGTGGGGGTGACAGAGAGCATTAAGAGGACATCCAAATGGATTCAAAATGTCCTTAGCTGACTCAGGAGGGGAGACTGACAGGTGGCTTCTTTAGATGGCACTTGTATGGCATCGCCTCTCCTTGGGGCAAACCAGATTTTGGCTGCCAGGAGTTTTATCAGGGAAGAAACCTGGTTGACTAGACATTGTGCAATAATCCATGAACCTTGAATATTAAGGCATCAGTGTATGTGTGTAAGTGTGTGTTTATGTGAACACTTGGGAGGAGGAGGATCCATAGATCGATTGGATTTCTTCAAATTCCCGAAGGGGTCCATTCATTTATTTAAAAAACATTTATTGAGTAATTGCCACGTAGCTGGCCCTGTTCTAGACACTGGGATATAGCATTTCTTTATACTCTAATCCAGGAGACAGAAAGTAAATACCCGAACGAGCTCATCAATACCATGTTTGGTGGTTCTATGTGCCTTGAAGAACAAAGCTTGGTAAGGAGAATACAGAGGGATGGCCAACAGTGCTGTTGGGCACATGACCCCAAAACCATCAGGAGCTCTTGTGTAGACAATAAGTGGATTCCTGGTCCATGTGAAGGGTGTTGCCGGGTCCATTGCACCTTGCAGAACAAGTCTAGGTGTGAGCTGGGTGCCTTAGGAAGCCAGGCCCTCTGGTGATGGGGATGGACTCCAGAGAGACATAGTGACCCCTTCCTCCCCTCTGTCCTGCACCTGGGTCAGTGGCAGGCTCCCAGAAGAAATGGTGGAGCTCGGCCAGCCAGGGGCAGGCTGCGTGGAGCTCCATGCACTGGAAAGCACCTGGCTCAGAGTCCCCTGAGCTGGGTCGATGCAGCACCCTCCTCCCTTGAGACACAAGCTGGGTGGACACACCAGACACCTGGCATCGTGTCTGGCTCACAATGGCTGCTCTGTCAGTGGCATGCGCTCCTCCTTTGGCTTATTAGGGACACTCAGATAAAAAGTGTGCACACATCCAAGGGTGCAACTGTGGAAGGGGCCAGGAGGCTCTGGTCCGAAAAGGTCACCCTTAGACAAGCTCCTTCCACTCTCTGAGACTTGACGGCTTCATGTGCAATGTGGGAGCTGGGTTCTGAGCTGGGCCTGTGGTCCCTCCTGGGTCTCAGTTCATACTTGTACATTTGCCAGTGTTTTCCTCAGGGCTGCTTTATGCTGAGCCCTGTGCCGAGACAAGCAATGCTCAGCCTGACCGTAGAATGCTCACAGTCCAGGGGAGGAAACTTGCAAGCACTGTGTCTCCACCACTGACCTGTGACCTTGAGCAGGTTACTTAAACTTCCCTGGGTCTCAGTTTCCTCATCTGTAAAGTGGGGATAGTCAGAGTACCTTTTGAGGCTTCTGCAAGGACTAAACGAGTTACAACACACAAAGCACTTAGAACAGCACACAGGGAAACCAGCTCCTTGAGGACAAGCGGCCTGACTTGCTCGTGTCTGTGTCCCTAGTGCCCGGCACAGAGCTTGGCCCAGAGCAGCGTTTCCGGAAGAAAGGTGAAATGAGCCAACAGTGGGAGGAGTCTCCTCTGCGTGCCAGGTTGTCAGTGTCTGGAGCTGCATGAGAGTTGTGTGCGCCCACGTGACCTCACACGGCTCTCGGGCTGCTGTAAAGCTATCGCGGACGCGTGTCCCCGTGAGCCTCCGCATTGTACATTTGAGCCTTTGATAGACGGGGGATGTTTGCCAAGGGAGAGAAATGTTATTGGACATTTTCTGTGGTTGTAAAGATTACTTCTTGATGAAAACACACACAAGGAAAGACTTACAAGCCGCCCTTAAGGTAGGCAAATGAATGATATGTGTTTACAGCATCCCAGCCGTGGCTCAGGGCTGTGGACTCCGAGACTCCTCTCAGGGGTGGGGAAGCAGCCAGGGTAGCCACACGCATGCGCAGGGGCCAGTTCTGGGCTAAAATCACAGTAGCCCATTATTATGAGCCGTTCTTTGACTCTGCTTGCTCCTCTCAGCATGTCTGAGTTTTTCCTATAAAGGCGCAGCCTTTTCCTCGAGGTCTGTCCCGGTCACGACCCCCTTCTGAACTAGAGGGAAGCTGGTTCTGGGTACTTCTGCCTGGTGCATTGCCCTCTGCTCTGGCACTGTGGGGGCTCAGGCTCTTCCCGGGTCGGGGTCCCCTCTCCCCAGCCAAATCCTAAGTCCAAAAGGGCAGAGTGCACAGCCGTTCCTCTAAGGCCCCCTGGAACCCTGAGCACAGTTCCCTGCATGCAGTGGGCACTCTAGAAAGGGCTGTGGCTGACGGGGAGAGGGGACTGTCTCCCAGCAGCTGCGTGTACCTCCCCTTCTCACTGCCCTTCTCGCAGGGCTGCCTCCCCAACTGACCTGAGAGCCCATGGGGGCAGGAACCCTGTCTCCTCCAACCCAGGACCCTCAAGGCATGCAGAGCCTGGAGTCTGCGAAGTGAATGAATGCGTGAATGAATGAGTGAGCCCTGAGGCACATCTTCAGCCTTCTTGCTGACCCCACAAGCCATTTCAGACCCCATCTCCTTTGCCAGGAAGCCCCCCTCAGCCTCCTAGGAAGGAATGTTGCCCTCCTGGCGGGCTGCTCTGCTTCCTTCTCTGGGTCTGCTGACTGCCTGGCATTGAGAGTTCTCCTTCTACTGCAGACATGTTGGTACCCTTGGCTGTAAAGATTGGGGCCATGCCAGGGTTCCAGGCAATAGGCCCAGAGCATCTGAAGGCAGGCAGTGTGGCCAAGGTGGGCCCAGCGGGGCTGAATTCTGGCTAGACAGGACCTGGCATCTGGTTGAAGAGGGAGTCAGAGGCAGACAGGGCCTGGGTCAGGATGGGTGGCTGGGACTTGGGGTCAGAAGCCAAGATTGACTTATTGCTGTGCAACCTTGAAAGGATGGCTTAACCTTCCTGAACCTCAGCTTTCTTCTCAGTCTTCGAGGAAGAAGCTTGAATGGAGACTCTTTCAGACTTCTAGCTGTGAGGCTCGTCCATACCATGTTGCCAAACCATAAGAAAGCCCATCAGGAACTATAAAATGCTTTACCTCCTAAGCGGCATGTGGTCCTATCCAGACCAGATTCCCTAGGGAGTGTCAGTGATGTAGATATAAATATGATAAATATTGGTCTCCCGGATTGATAGAAGTATCAAGCTGTGATTCCTTTGCTCATTATGCTGCCTCTCTCTAACCCACCCAATCCTCTGGAGAAAAGTCTCAGCATCTCTGTGAACAGCAGACTCTTGGCCTCTCTGGAAGGCCTCCAGGAACCGGTCTGATCACCAGCCCTCCGAGGAGCCAGGCCGGAAGGTGAGGAGGGTGGGTGTTGGGTTCCTTGGGACGACACTCCCTCGCTCATCTCCCGGAGCAGGCGCCCACCCATCCTGCTGAAGGACTTGAACAATCCTGCTTGGCCTTCCCAAAGCTCCAGAAAAGGCAAAGGAGCAATGGGCCTCTTTGCCACTGGGCTCCACGGGCAAAACGCAGCTCCATCCACATTTCGCAGGGATGTGTCTCCTGGAGCGGCTTGGAAGCTGGTGGCTTGCTCTCGCCCACGCACACAGCAGAAAGGATGTCAGAATATGTCTGGTGTGGCACAAGAGCCGAAGTGATGGGAATCAGAAATGAGGCCCAAGACAAACTGCTGCTTCTAGGGGCCCTGCAGACCTGCCCATCTGGGAGCAGCGTCAGGGCTGGCTTGGCCACTGCCGCATCCATGGGGTTGGAGGAAGGTGGGTTGTGAGTGCCCATGTCCGTGAGGCCGCTTTTGCCAGCTCGCCCACGCACAAAGGACCCTGGGGACTCTGGAGGTCACCGCTGATGTGGCCCGGGTGGGGCCTCCAGGGAGGACAAACGCCTGTGCTCATCTAGGCATGTTAATGCCGAGTCACGCTCTCCAGGAAGGTGTCCTTGGCCGTGCCAGAAGCCATGAAGGAGATCCTCTTAACTGCCAGCGACTTCTGCACAGTCCCCTCAGACACCACAAGGGCCGCCATAATGATAATGATAATGATTCTGATAATGATAATTGCCCTCATTTACAGGGTGTTTATGCAGTGCCAGGCACTGTGCTAAATTCCTTACACGCATTATCCCAATTAATCCTCCCAGCAGCCCGATTATTATCATTCCGATTTTACTGACGAGGAAACTGAGGCTCAGAGAATTAAGCAAGGATGCAGATGGTAAGTTCAGGAGGGAGGCAGCATGGGTAATGGAAAAAAGAACACACATTTTGGAGTTAAACAGATCTGGATTAGAATCCAGTTTGTCCCTTACCGGTTAAGTGGCCTGGCAAGTCACATCCCTGCTCTGAATCTCAGGGAGACAGGAGAGAGCGAGTGGGCACATAAGAGTCCACCTGCCCAGGGCCCAGTACTGTGTCGGCAGGCCTGGGCTCAGTCTCTACAGGCAGGGAGGAGCCTCAGGGGCAGCCACCTGCCTCCTGGGAAGGTCTGGCAGGCACGGCTGCTCTGTCAAGGGGACACCAGCTCTTCTCTGCCAGGGAAGCTTCTATAGGACCACCTGCTCCCAAGTGCCAGGTCTGAGCTTAGTCTCAGGTGCCATCAGATGCCACCTTGTGATTCTGCAAAGCCGGCCTCACTTGACAGGAGCAGAGACCAGGGTGAGATCTGGAATGATGGTTGCATCAGTGACTGCAGACACAGAGATTCCCAAGGGAGGGTGGGAGGCACCAGGGGAGGGGTGAGTGCTGGGGGCCCATCTCCATAGCTGGGCTTCCTTTGCGTAGAGAGCCTGCTGGAAGAGCTGAAGTCATTCCATCTTTTATCACCATCGGAAACACACGCGCTCATCCCCTCACTCATTCACTCATTCGTCCAGGAGCCAGCAGAGCCCGGTGCTGCCCAGCACAGGCTTTTGAGTCTGACAGACTTAGCTTTGAATTTCTGCCTCTATGAATTCTTAGTGCGATCTTGGGAAAGTCACTTAACTTCTCAGAACCTCATTTTTCTCATTTATAAAGTGGAAATAATAATACCTAATTTACAAGGTTATAATGAGGATCAGATGATGTAGTGTCATTAGTCAGCACAGTGTCTGACACCGGTAACTGTGCGATTAATAATTTCAAAATATCCATCTCTTTCTCTCTCTATCTTTATTTATCTCTCTATCTATAGCTCTGTCTATTAGAAATAAAATGTAAACCTCAGATGTGAGCCAGATATGTAATTTTAAATTTCTAGTAGCCATATTGAAGGAGTAGAAAGAGACGGGTGAATTAAATCTAATAATATATTTTATTTAGGCTAACACTTCCAAAATATCATTCTTTAAGCATGCAATCACTGTAAAATATATTAATGAGATATTTTACATTCTTCCTTTCACACTAAGTCTCTGAAGTTGGCCACATATTTTACACTTACAGCACCTCTCAGTTCGGACCAGCCACCTCTAAATGTGAGCATTCTCCAGGATGTAGTCCTCACCACACTCTTTCTCCTAAGATCTCACCGACTCCCGCCGTTTCAATTATCACCTTTAAGTGAACGATGGTGGGAGTGCCTCACAGGGGCTGCTCCAGGGAGCTAGGGAACAGACAGGACGTGCACAGAACATGCCAAGAGGGGACACAACCAGGAAGGCTGAGGGTTAGCAGAGGCCTAGGAAAACAGCCTCAGGATGGTGAAGTCCCACCAAAATGTGGACATAGCATTTCTTATCACAATTATCAGTGATCACAGTTATAAAATTATCACAATCTTAGCACTGTCAAACGACAAACAGCTCTTCTCTCACCGTTTTTCTGTCGGTCAGGAGGCTGGGCATGGGCTAGCCGGATCCTCTGCTCAGGGTCTCACAGGTTGCAATCAGGTGTTGGCTGGGCTGTGTTCTCATCCGCAGCCTCGACTGAGGAGGAATCCTCAGCTCATCCAGGTTGTTGGCAGAATTCCTTTCCTCTTTCCTGAGGGCCCTCATCCAGGATGTCTGCTGGATGCCATCCTCAGGTTCTGGAGGAAGCCCTTGGGTCCTAGAGGCCACCTTCAGTTCCTTGTCACATGAACTTCTCCAGCATGGCCATTAGTTCATGAACCTGCAAGGAGAGTCTGTGTCTCCAGTCTGCTGAGATGGAAGTCTTACATAATGTGACATAATCATGAGAGTGACATCCCATCACCTTTGCCATATTCTATGGTTAGAAGCAAGTCACAGGCCCCATCTACACTTAAAGGGGTGGGATTACACAAAGGTGTGAACATCAGAAGGCAGGGAATTTTGGGGGTCAGCTTGGGGTCCATCTGCCACATGGGATTTATGAGAAACTGTAAAGATGAATAACAACAGGTCAGGGGGCTTAAGACACCCCTCCTCTTATTTGAGTTCTAAGTCAAAGAAAGAAAAGATGCAAAGATAACTCACCACATAGGAATCAAAGAACCAGCTTTATTGCTTTCTGGACAAGCTCCCCAAAGGGTGGGACTTTGATAGGGTTAGATTGGAGGATAAGATGGGGCCACCCATCCCCCTCCCAAAGAGAAGATAGGGAGGCCCAAGGGGCAAGGCTGACCAGATTTTCCCACCTGGCCATGCATAGAAAAGGTGGACCAGAAGACGAAGATGGTGTACGTCCTGCTAGAAGGGATTAAATTGAAAGAGTCAGCCCTCCTGCTATTTAAATTATGGCTAGATGGATCTTAGGCTCTCAATAATCAGTTGTGCTACTCCTCGTTCCTTGAGGAGGAACAAATAAGAGGATGGAGAAGAAGCCAGAAACGCCCTCTCCTCTATAGAAAGGAGATGGACGGCCCTCAACAAGCATAAAAGGAATTTACAATTATGTTGAAGCAAGAACAAGTGCCAGGCCCACTGCTGAGTGATCAGCCCTTACCTGTGCACTGGACTTCATAGACTCCCGAACACTTTCATGTCCACTCGCCCCCTGGATCTTGAAAACAACGATGGTTAGGGCAGGGATTACAGTGCCCACTTTAGAAATGAGGAAGCTCTGAGCAGTCAAGCGACCTTGCTGACCAGTTGCGTGGCTGGACCTTGAATCTAAGTTTTCCACTTCCCCATCTAGTCCTCCTTCCACTGTCTTTTATGGTGACCACGGAATGAAGAGACAATGCGGAGCAACTCAACCTCTCTCTCACTTGCATCTGCTCTGAATTTTTGCATCAGCCTAAGGGAAAGTTTAGCAAAGTCTGATAACTGAGTAGCTGGAGAACATCGAGATGCTGAACCAGCCTAGGTGCACTAAGAATGTGTTCCATCAAATTTACCTTGCTTGTGACCACTGGCCAGGCATTGAAAGGATAACAGATGCGGGTGGTTCCCGTGCTTTAGCATCTAAGAGCACTCCAACAGGGACGGTCCTTCCCCTGTGGTTTCTGACCTCCTCGCAGGAAACCATCCAAGGAAGACTTGATGTCCTCCTGAGTTTCTGTTATCCTAGAGGTTGGAGTCCTTCAAACCAGCCCTCCTTCCTCTGTCTTGAGGTTTATCCTGCTCCACCTGGGTCCTTCTTCACAGACTGGAGATCTGAAAGTAAAACAGGAGTGAAACAGAGAGTGTGACCTGGGGTCTGCTCAGAGACTCATTGACTCAAGTGAGAGATTTGCATTGGGTTACTTCAAACCAATTGGTGCTGATTTCCTTGGGCAGTACAGATGGGGCATTTCTCCCCAACATGGAAGCCCTGACTTTCTAGTTGGCACCCTTGGAAAGGGGGCTGGTCACAAAGAGTTCACGCATTTTCCTCATGCTACCTCTAGAACACCCTGTTGGGTGACTTTTATGGACCTTTGGCTAGGATTTGAGCTGGGGAGTAGAGAGAGGAGGAGCTAGGATTACCATCAAAAGAGAAAGAAGCTGGTAGAGATATCTATGTGGTGCAGAGAAGGGGGGTATGCACACCTGAACCTGGGTGCACGCGTGAGTGCAGGTGTGCTCGGTGATTAAGCAAGAGTACACCTGTGTATGTTCATACTCAGCTGGACTGGGGGTCAGGAAAGTGCAGAATAGCTGATGCCTTAAACAGTTGGGTGGGAAGATGAATTCTCGGTGAGATCGTGGAACTGCTGAGTATGTGCACCTGTGTGTGTAGATCCTTGAAATCCAAGTAGGGTATATTCTGAGAACTTGCCATTCCCCACTCCTTAGATATCTTTATAGAATATTTCCCCTTTTAAAAAATCAGGAAAGCGTGTACTGGCAAAAAGTATTTTGGTGACTTGTTCAGATCTTTAATGCATCCGTAAATATAAGACCAAAGCCATCTATAAAATATTAAAATCGATTCTCTACCACAGTAAATTGCCCTCTAGTTGCCTCATATCATTAGTTGACTAACATCCATGGGGAGTTTATGTAAAGCTTCCGAGGGGAAATGGGATCGTGAGGAATCCTAGTGCCACACCCCTAGTAACTTCTTCCTGGGCAAGAGAAAACACTTTGCAAAGTGTGTTTAAACCTTTGCTTGTGCCTAAAGGTCAGTTCGGCAGCCACACTGCTGCCTCCACCACCCGGCGCTTCACCTTATGGAAATGTCCACGGGGCCCCCAGCTGGATTCCAAGAGCACTTCTGTGGAGAGACATGGGTTCCCTGGGCAAGTTCTCACAATGCTCTCAGCCGCCTTTTTAGCTGTCACCAAAGTGTTCATTCCCACTCAATGAGCAATTTTTGCCCCGGCTGAAGAACTTGCTGAAATGATTTCATACATCATCTTTTTCTTGTTTTCAAACACTCGCAAATCAGAGCCGCCATCGAATTCAACATCCACTCCTTAATTCACCCACAGCTTTTATTTCCTAGCGAAAACCATTACTTCCTTAGACTCCCTCACTTACGTTTCACTTCCATTACCACCCGGGGCAGTTGGCTCTATTTTGGGAAATGATTTTTCACAAAATAAAGATTTTCATCATTTCACCGGAGTCGCTCATAAGCCCAAGAACAGAACCCCATAGAACCAGAGATGTCGAGTGGTCAAGTGAGTTTCTTTACTAGCTGTGTGTCTCCCTTGCGTGCCAGCCTCCCAGCACTTGCGATTCAAACCTAAGCCTCAGTTTAGGAATTAGGAATTATGGCCTGGGCCGGAAGTTCACTTTCCTTAGACTGGGTCTTCAAGGATTTGCTGCCATGAGGGCAGAAAACCTCCATGGCTGTGGTTAGGGATGTGTGGATGGGACCAAGGTTGGCCTAGAATTCCAGTCTAGAAGGCCTCACTGCCAGTGGGCTGGCTGGAACCTGGGGTCAAGATGAAGCCCAGCTCTATGGACCAGGGAACTCCCTGGGAGTTCAAGGAGCCTCGCAGCTTCCCTGTCCTATGAAATTCAGATCTTGCATCGTTTCTTCCTGGAAGCCACCCCTGACCTCCCCCTTGCCTCTGAACAGCAGGACGGCTGCTTCCGTGACGTTCAAGCCACTGCCCATCGTGCCTCTGCCATTGGGCCTATCACTCTGTGCTGTACTTACCTGCTGACGTCTCCCCTCTCTGCATCCCCCATTAGACTGAGAACCTCTCAAGGCAAGGACTATCATCCCTGCCCCCATGAACCCAGCCTTCATTCTGTTGCTCCATGGTTCGTGGAGAGGGTGTGCCCTCTATGTAGCTTCCTGCATTCAGGGCAGCTTTGTGGGCATAAGACCTCTGCAGTTACGTAGGCTGCCAAGGGCCCCGTGCCTGCTTTCGCACTCCGATGCTACTATCTGGAAATTCTTAACCATCCTTTGAGCAGGGGCCCTGCATTTTCAGTTTGCACTGGGCCCTGCAAATTAGGTAGCTGTTCTGGCCTGCGTTTAACAAATTGGCAAACGGGCAGTGTTTTGGGAGTGTTGATGTGCCTAGATGTTTAACATTGGTGTAACATTAGTTGAGGACCGGGATCGCAGTTATCCAGCACTTTCTGTGAGCACCCAGCATCAGCTGATGCACAGGGGCATCCTTTACCATCCCCCGGACTCCCTGGCCTTGGCTGGAGCAAGGTGAAAATCAGGAGACAGGACCCTTCCACAAGGACCCTTGGCTTACTGCTGAAGACTTGTGTTTATGGCACTAAGATGGGAGGCGTTTGTCCTCTGGCATCATTTCACAGCCAGACGGCCATAAAGCCGGGGATGACAGGCTCTGACGAGGCCTCACAAATCAGGTCGGACACAGCGCCATAAGCCAGAGCTTTTTATTAGGCCTTGTCCCAAGAGGCCTTCTGTGGGAAGCGGGAAGCAGGGGGCCCTTAGCTCCATGGTCAAGGGGAAGGGCAAGGTCAAGAGCGGTGAGAAGAATTCCAACTCCATGCTGGGTGACTTTGATTCAGGCTCCACGAGGTTTAGCAAGGGGCAGCTTGCTGCGCAGAGGTGACCAAGAGGGACAGAGGCGGCTCAGGTACAGGGCCAAGCAGCCCTCTGCCTCAGTCCTTTGGAGATGTAAAGAGTAATAGCGAACGTTTTCTGAGTACTTCCCATGTGCCACTTGTCACAGCGATAAATGCCTTCCATGCAAGTTCTCATTCAGTCTGCCACAATCCTGTGAGGCAGGGTTGTGATTGCCATTCTATAAACGAGGAAGCTGATCGCAAAGAGATATGATGACCTGTCCACGGTCACCAAGCTCATTAGGGGCAGAATAAGGATGTAAACGCAGACATACCTGGTGCTGCAGCTCGCTGCCCCTCCCCCACCGAGGCCGGGAAGCCTCCGCTCCACCTCATGACCTCTGGGGTCTGGGAGGAGGGGCTTCCATATGAGGGGAGGGGTCACGCATCATCCTCCTGGACAGGGCAGGAGGAGAATGGAGGTTTGGGGTCCCTATTCTCAGGTATGAAAACAGGAAAGCGAAAGTCTTGATGGGAGTGGAAGGGGTGAATCCCGGAATAGTCTCAAAGGGCAACAGGAATGTGGAATGGAGAACCTTGAGGATTCTAGAATCTTTGTCATTGCCCCACTCCAGCTGCTTGTTTGCCCACCCAGCAGTCAATTCCAGAGGGCCCAACATGTGCCAGGCAAAGTTTACGAGGCACTGGAAATGCAGAGATTAAAACATAGTTGCAAATATTTCGGAGGTGCTGCCGGGGTTCCAGCGACTGTTTTAAGCACATTGTACATCTTCACAATAACCTTATGAGGCAAGTGCTCTGATTATCATCCCCCTTTTACAAATGAACACATTGGGGCATAGAGAGGGCAAGTGCCGCATCTAGTGGGCGGCAGAGCTGGAGTTTGAACCCAGGCAGTCTTGGTCCAGAGCCTTCTCTCAGTCCTGACATGGCACCACTTCAATCTCGAAGATCTTTTTGATCTGTTTAGAGCAGTTGTTCCCAACCCCAAGTACACATTAGAACCACCTAGGGAGGTTTGAAAAATCCCCAAGAAAAATCCTCCCGGAGACCCTCACACACTGCAGGAGAGGACATAAAATGGTCCAACCACCATGGAAAAAGTTTGGTAGTTTCTTAAACAGTTAAACATGCACCAACCACATGACCCGGCCGTTTCACTCCCAGGCGTTACCCGAAGAAAAGTAAAAGCAAGTGTCTACCCAAAGACTTGTACCCAAATGTTTAGTTTTATTTGTTAACAAATAACGAAGCTTCATTTGTTAAGAACTGAAAACTGGAAATAATACAAATGGCCATCAACAGGTGAAGAGATGAACAAACTTTGGCATTTCCATCCCGTGCAAGACTACTGAGCAACAGACAATGAAGCACTGAGAGATGCACAACATGGGTGCATCTCAAATGCATTGTCCTTAGTAAAAGAAGCTGGACAAAGAGAAGTGTATACCGCAGGGTTCCATGTACTAAGATTCTAGAAACTGTAAACTGAGTTAGAGTGAGGAAAAGCAGATCAGTGGCTGTTTCGGAGGTGGAGGGCAGGTGGATAGAGAGGGGTGGAGACTGCAGGCAGAGGCCACCAGGAGATTCTCGAGGGTCATCGATGACCTTCGTTATCCTGATTGTGATGATGATTTGACAGAAACCTATAAAGATTAAAATTGACCAAAATGTGCACTTTAAATATGTGCACTTTATTGTGTGTCAATCATACCTCAACAAAGCTGTACAAAAAGACAAAACACTAAAACATCCATGCCCAGACCTGATCTCAGAACAAATAAATCAGGCTTTGGGAGGAGAACTCAGGCATCGGCACTTTCAACGCTCCCGGAAGATTCCAATGGGCTGCTAAGGGCAGAGGTGCCGACACAGTGGGAGACGGGTGCCTGAACAGATGGCAGGTATTCTGAGAAGGGTGTGCTCAGTGCAGGGCCGCTCAACCAGCCTGGGCACAGTCAGGGACAACGCCTCAGTGAGGGGACCCCTGCGTCACGCATAAAGTGACAGCGTTTGGAAGTTTGAACAGGAGTCATCGAGGGCAGAGCGGGTGGGAGAAGCCTGGGAGGGTGGTCCACGCAGAATGGGCAGCACCAAGGTCAAAGGCACAGAGATGGAGAGAGCATCCTGAGCGGGAATGCCGTGGGGGTCCATTGTCTGCAACTCAGGCGTGCAAGGCAAAGAGCACGATGTGCTCCAGGAGAAGCCGGCAGAGGCAGGCCCCTGGACCTGCTGACGAATGTGGCCTTTGTCTTGAAGGTCCCCTTGGGAATGAGGAAGAGAGTCCATCAAATAATGACACCACCCTTTCCCCGACATGACTGTCCCTCTCCTGGGCAGGGTGGGATGCAGCACAGACTGCTGGGTGAAGGGCTCAAGAAGGGGCTTTAGGGAGGAGCGGGAACTGGTCAGGGTTGCACTGAAGAGATGGCTCTGGGATGCAGGGCAAGAACGGCAGAAGAGGGCGAGATTTAGACTCTCGGCCCTTGATGGCCGGATCTCTGCTCCCAGGCGGCCATTGCTTGCTCTTCGTTCCTTCCTTCTCTTATTCATTCATTCAGCAGAGATTTCCTGAGGGCCAACCATGTGCCAGACACTGCTCTGAGCTCTAAGGGTAGGAGGGAATGAAACCGACAGAACCCATTTCCCCATGGGGCTTACATTCTGGAGAACATAAACAACGTAATTAGTTACTATAGAATATGTTAGATGCCTATAAATGCTATCAAGACCAAAAAAAGCAGAGATGGGAGATCAGGACACGAGCTGGGGCTGGAGGGGACTTGTGGTTTTAAACAGGATGGTCAGCAAAGATGTCATGGAGAAGTTGACATCTGAGGAAACACCTGAAGGAGGTGAGGGAGTGAACTTTGCTGATCTTCAAGAGAAAGATCGTTTCAGGCAGAGGGAACTGCAGGTGCAAAGGCCCTGAGGCAGGAGGGGTAAACAGAGGGAGAGTAGTAGAGAAGAGGGCAGAGCAGGAACAGTTTCTGTGCAGCCTTGCGGGCCATCACAGGACTTCAGCGTTTACTCTGAGTGAGAAGGGAAGCTGTTGGAGCATTTGAGCAGAGAAGTGGTAATAAATCTATTCCTACAGGGTTGTTTGTAAATCAGATATTTGTCAAGTGCATCCTGCTTAAAACCCCCCAGGAGAACGCAGGCTGACCTCACCGCTCTTGCTAGCAGCAATAGCAAGCACTGCCCACATGCGGAGCCCGCTGCTCCTCCCCCGGAATTGCCTCCCGGGTCCGCTCATCCTCATTAAAAGTGGATGAAGCCTGCCAAGAGGGAAGGAGACAGGCAAGGAAGATGTCAACCGTGAGAGTGAGGCCGCTTGGGCCCTGCAGTCAGGACTCCTGAACAGAGGAGCCTGAACATTTTCTCTCTAACCCAAACCGCGTGAATCAGCTGGAACGATTTCCACTCCAGCCGGCCTGCACAGCTACCAGGCTGTTTAGTAAGCACTTATTCTGTGCCAGGATCTGGGATAAGTGCTGTACATGGTCCATCTCATTTCATCCTCTCGACACCCCTGAGTCTTCATAAGTCCCATTTCACAGATGAGGCCCCTGAGGGTCAGAGAAATATGCATGTATTTCTGAGTCGCCCAGCTCTATCTTACTCCAGACCGTGCTTGGAACCACTATGTGACATTACCGCCCTCTCCCAGCTGTCACTGAAACATTGGCATCCCCTGCCTCCCAAACAGGACAGGGCAGGCTAGGCCAGGAGACCCCGTTCCCGGTGAGCACAGCTCTCCAGCCCTCCATGACATAATGGGGCATTGGTGGCAGGCTGTGGGGAAGGATGCGATTTGGGACCAGGCTGGGCTTGAAGTGGGGGAAGTGGCCAGACTGCAGACCCTAATGAGGGTGCCTGGTGACATCGCTCCAGAGCCCCAACTTCCCCTGCTACACCTGCAGAGGGTCTGATACGGTGGTGAGACCAGCCAGGGGGGCTCTCCAAGCCATGGAGTTCCGGGTGCTCTATCCTTTGAAAGGACTCCAGCTGGCCAGTGAGGGGTTGGCAGAGGAGGGGTGATTGTCACATTGGTGGGCTGGGCTTAGTCCCGGGTCCAGTGCTATCTGGGAATGGCAGAGAAGGACAGGAGATGGGGTCAGAAACCCTGACCCGGGGTTGTCTGGGCCAACACGGGGATCAGAAAAGGGATGGGAGATATGCGCCCTCGAAACCCCACCCCCCAGGCTCCCTGGAGTGCTGCCTCCCGGCACCCCACTAATTCCAGAGTCCCCATCAACCCAGACATGTCCCCAGTCAGTGAGTGCTTTCTCACATCACATGTGTAGACTTCTGCAGAACACGAGAAAGAATGGCCAGACTCTCATCCTCTGGAGAGATCCTCTTGGCTAGGAGAGGAAGTGCCAGGTTCCCGAGCTCAGAAAGGTTGGCAAATGAGAGTTTCTCTTTCCCAGGGAAGTCCTGGACCCCCTGGGCTCCCACAGCATCCCATGCAGGCTTCTCCTCCAGCACCCCCTCATCTTCCTGTAACTGTTTGCTTTCACATCTGTCTCCCCTGCAAGGCCGCAAGCCCCTCGAAGGCGGGGTCTGAGTCTGGTCCATGTCCCCATCCCTGATGCCTGGCACAGGCTGCTCCATAGAGTTATAAAATAAATTAATGAATAATTAGGAAGAAACGGCTGCCAGAGAGCACCAGGGTTCCGAGTCAGTGGTCTGATGACGTCTGTGCGCGTGGATCCGGCTCCCGCGGATTCTGTGTGTTGAATAATTGAGTGAGGTATGCCACGGGCAGAGCAGATGTAAGATTTCTCAAAGCTGACAAATGAAAGACAGTTTCGAGACAGAGGAGAGGGACGTGAGGCCAAGACCCACCCTGGGGGTTCATCCTCCTGGGGTCCCCGGGGAGGAGGCTGACTCAAGGAGGAGGAAGGGGTCGGGGAGGGGCACAGCTCCAGGTGGAGGAAGGGGACAGGACAGCACAGCGCTGGGAGCACAGAGATGGCAGAGGGGGGCGGGGGCGGGGGCAGGGCAGCCCCCTCTTAAGACTCAGAAGGCTGCCGTCCTGTGGGGACCAGAATTTGGGCTGAAAGTCCAGTTAGAAGATAAAGCTTCTTTTGTTCTTTCAACCTGGGTCCTCTGCGCTAGGATCCAGCAGTCAATAAGACAGTCAGAGCCCTTATGGAGGGTGACTACTCGTGCAGGGAGAAGTCAACAAGGAAGAATCTAATTTCAGATTGGGCTAAATGGCGCAGAAACAAAAGCAGGGCCAGGGAAAGAGAGCGGCGGGTTGAATTATTTTGGACAGGGCAGTCCAAGAGGGCTTCTTGGAGGAGCTGACATTTGAGCAGACACTCGATTGATGCGAACAAAGTCTGCTTTGGTGGCTCAGCTTGGCACATTTGAGGAGCTGCCCAAAGGCCAGAGTGGCAGGAGTCACAGGCACAGGGGGAGAGAGGGGACGGGGTGCGGATGACCAACTGTGCTGCTATGCCCTGACTGAGGGGTTTCCTGGGACATGGGACATTCCGTACGAAACTTGGAAACGCCCCAGGCAAACTGGGACTAAGTTGATCACCTAGAGGCAGGGCACTAGCACAGAGACGGGGACGGGGCCAGAACATGCAGGGCCACCTCTGAGGCTGTGGTAAAGGATTTGGGTTTTATTCTACGTTTGCTGGAAATGGAAGACAATGACTCCTTTTTTTTTTTTTTTAAGATCCACACAGGTACTTTTTTTTCTCTTTTTTAATGATTTGGTTAGGAAGATTGGCCCTGAGCTAACATCTGTTGCCAATCTTCCTCTTTTTTTTTTTTCTCCCCAAAGCCCCAGGACATAGCTGTATATCCTAGTTGTAGGTCATTCTAGTTCTTCTATGTGGGATGCCACAGATGTGGCATGGCTTGATGAGCAGTGCCAGGTCCACACCCAGGATCCGAACCTGTGAACCCCAGGCCGCTGAAGGGGAGCACGTGAACTTAGCCGCTCGGCCACGGGGCTGGCCCCAGGACTCATTTTTGATTTGACGAATATCTCTGAGTGCCTCCTCTGTGCCCAGCTGTGCTGGACAGTGGGCAAGGGTGAGACGCACACAGTCCTGCCTTCACAGAATTGTAGGCTTTTTTGTTCTCTCACACCACACGCTTCCTCTCTGGCATTTTCTGACTAAGCTCAGGGTAAACAAGAAAAGCATGCATGGCCATCAGAGCAGGTGCTTTCCTTTTCCATCCAAATCAACAGGACACTATTTCCAGACATCACTTAATTGTGACAGGGAGGGAAGAGCAGGTTATCCAATCTTACGTTGCAGCCCAGGTCACCCCGAAAATTGAACACTGCTCACTTTGCACCCCCGAGCTGGAAGGCCACAGGGCAGCTGGGGAGGCAGAAACAAGGGGACAGTTTCAGTGCAGCATGGGGAGGGCTGTGGTAGCCACATGGGCCAGGAGATGCCACACCAGCAATAGCAAACATCTGCTACACAGTAGCTGTATCAGCTTCTCATTGCTGTGTAACAAATGGTCACAAATGTAGCATCTTAGGACACATTTATTGCCTCACGGTTTCCGTGGGTCAGAAGTTTGGGTGTGGCTCAACTGGATTCTCCATTCAGGGTCTCACAAAGCTGTAATCAAGGTGTCAGCTGGGGCCAGGGTCTTATCAGAGGCTTGGGGTCCTCTCTCAAGCTCATGTGATTGTTGGAAGAATTCGTTTCCTTGCAGTTGTAGAACCGTGGCTGCCTGCTTCTTCAAGGTCAGCAGAAGACTCTCTGCTTCTTTGAGTCTCTGTCCACCAAACCCTTGGGCTCACCTGATTTGGTCAGGCCCACCCAAAATAATTTCCTTTTTGGTGAACTCAGCGTCAACTCATTTGGGCTTTAATTACATTTGCGAAAAAAAAAAATCCCTTAACTTTTGCCAAATAACTTTATCTAATCATGGGAGTGACACCTCATGTATTTGTGGGTCCTACCCACACCCAAAGGAGGAGATTATGGGGGTGGGGCCAAGGAGTGGGACTCTTGGGGACCATCTTAGAATTCTGCTTGCCATACTAGCCATGTCAGAATTGCTTTCCATGTCCCAGCTCATTTAATTCTAGGAACAGCCCTATGAGATCAGTACTGTTATTGTCCCTGTTTTATAAATGAACAAACTGACGCAGAGAGAGGGCAAGTAATAAGCCCAAGGTCCCACAGCAAGAAGGAGCCGGTGCTTTGGCAAAGCACAGCGTCCTGGAGCAAGGATGCCTGTGGCAGCCAGGGAAGGAGGAAGGGTGGGGAACCCAGCAAAGCTCCCTTTGCTGTTTCATAAAGCGTTGCCATGGAAACCCTGCATGAAGCATCACTTAAAGAGCTGTTTGATTATCTTTTCTGGGTGGCATCTGCAAGCACAGAGCAGCAGCACCAACACATGTACACACCATGGTTGAGTTAATGGGTCTAACGGCAGGCCCGTGGCAGGGTGTCTGGAAGGCCCATTGACAAAGGAATCTGCTCATTGGCACTCTCAGGGCCCGGTCAGTGTCTCCCTGTGGCAGAGAACCCAGATCTGGGGACCGTTTGGGTCCTGATGGTCATGGTGCTGTCAGTGTTCTCTCGCTGTGGGCTCGGAGGGTACTCTCTCCCAGGTGCCCCCCTCTGTCCTCCCACTGGGCCTGCTTCCTGGCCCCATCCCCACCCTGCGCTTCCTGGGCCTTCTCATGGCAGCCGTCTTGGTACCTTCGTCCCACCGGGGAGAGGGCTAGGACAGTGGAGAATTCATGGAAGTCGAGCCTGGACCACAGACCTAGGAAGGCCCCAAATCTGCTCAAAAAGCCCCTTTGATGAGTTCCAGCCCCATCATGACACAGACGGTCCTGGACGCTTACTGATCTTGTCCCAAATCTTAAAGCTCAGGCTGGCCTCGCAGTCAATGAGGCAGGAGGTCCAGGGTAATAATTCTGATGACAACCATGATCATCATGACTGCCATCTAGTGTGACTTCTTGCCGGGCCCCACGCAAAGTACTCTGTATACATCATGTCTCATTGCTCATTTGTCTGCTCATTCACCACGTGTTTCTTGAGCAATGACTCTGTGCCAGGTTCTGGGCATCCACTAGTGGAGGGTTAGACAGAATCCCTGCTTGTATGGGGCTTACATTCTAGTGCAGGGAGACCGACAATAAACAAAAGAGAAAAAATGTCCAATTGTGCCAAGTGCCATGCAAAGAATTAAGAGAGAACAGTACTGGAGGGAGGGCCTGGGGGCCTTCTTTGATTTGTGTGGTGAGGGGAGGCCTCTTTGAGAGGGTGATAGTTAAGCAGACCCCGGAATAAAAAGCTGTGCCAGGGAGAACAGCTAATGCAAAGGCCCTGAGGTAGGAACTGGTATGGTGAGTCTGAAGAACAGAAAGAAGGGCCAGTGTGGCTGGAGCCTGGCAGGTAGGGAATAGAGGCTGAGAGAAACGAGCAGAGGTTGGCCAAGCAGACTTTGTCGGTCCAGGTAGGGGGTGTGGGTTTTATGTGAAAGGAGGTGGGAAGTCTTTGAAGAGTTTTCAGCAGGGGAGATACATGCTCTAATTTGTGTTTCAAAAGATCACGCTGGCTGCTGTTGGAGGGGTAGCCATGTGGGGGACAAGAGCGGCATCAGGGAGCCCAGTTGGTAGGCCTCTGAGGGAGCCAGCAAAGGATGCTGGTGGCCTGGGCCACGGAGAGAACACTGCAACTGGAGAGACGTGCCTGGATTCAGGTGTGGTCAGCAGGGCTGGCTGATGGCTTGGACGTGGGGATGCGGAAAAGGATTCTGGAATATTCCTAGGTTCTTGGTCTGAGCAACAGGGTAGAGATTCCATCCTGGCAACAACTCTAAGGTGTGTTGTTATCTGCGTTGCGTAAGTCAAAGAGCAGGCCCACAGCCACCTGACACACGCTACGCCATGGACGACGCTTGAGGACGTTATGCAGAGTGATAGTCAGATTCCTAGAGACAGAGAGTAGAGTGGCGGTTGTCAGGGGCTGGGGGCGGAGGCATGGATGAGGAGTCAGTGTTTCATGGAGTTTTCAGGTTTGCAAGATGAAAAGAGTTCTGTGGATGGTGGTGATGGCAGCGCCACACTGTGAAGGTACTTAGAACCACTGAACTGAGCTTAGAAATGGTTAAGACGGTAAATTACATGTCTATTTTCTATAATTAAAAAGAAAGACAAACAGGCTCCAGATCACACAGCTGGTAGGAAGTCAAGCCAGGTTTTGAACTGGGCCCAGCAAACCTGAGCTCTGGTGTTCTTAGCTGCTGTGCCACCTGCCTCCAGGAACACAGGGCTCCAGCCTGCGTGTGGGCTTGCCCACGACTGCAGCCCCAAGGTGAGGATCAGCCCGCCTTGGACACCGACCCCAGGCGGGGCTGGTCTGACACCTGCTTGTGGGCCGTTTGAATGGAGAGGGGGCAATGGAAAGGAGACGGAATCCCAGCACATCATTTTGTCTGATGATAGTGTTGATACATACAAAGCAGCCCTTTAGACATGACGGTGATGATAATGATGACAACAACAGCAACAAAATGATGAAAATGTCAGCTGCCACACATGGACGTATGTGTGCCAGGCCCTTTTACACGTAACATTTATCAGTCGTCACCATAACCCTGCAATGTAGGTACTTTCATTATCCCCATTCTACAGATGGGGAGACTGAGGCTAGATGATATTAAGAGACTCGCCCCAGGCCGTCTGCCAGTAAGTGGGACTGAAAATTCAAAGCTTGGCTGCTCGTCTCCAGATGCCTTTCTAGTAATGGCCCAGGTTAAACGAGGAGACTAATTAAGAAGATATAACTGTGCTGCTTCTCCGTGTTCTATTTTTTGGGCTAACCTGAAGGGACACAGAGTAATTATTTCCTGGAACGAGCATCTTCAGCACAGGCCCCGGGATGCTCCACACTCAGCCTCCTGCGTGGGCGCTGACACCGCCTCTGCACAGTGACAAGTTGCAACAAGGCTTGGCACACTCCTGGCCCGCCCCCCCCCCCCCCCAGGCAGCACCTCACGGGGGAAAACAAGATAAAACAAAATCAAGCTGAGCTCCTAATTCACATTCCATCTCCGGCAGCTCCTTGATGATAAGTAACTCTGGAATTGGAAATGAGGCAGGAGGGAGGCGGCTGGAGATCTGGGCAGTGCGGCTCGGCCGACCGTGTCCTCTTGGGATTGCCCTCTCTGCTTCTTGGGGCAACCAGGGAGGCAGGGCCCATGGGGGCTGAGGGAGCACCTTTGCCTCCTTCTCCCTTTTTTTTTAAATTGCTATTTTTAATCATGGTAAATAGACATAATGAAATTTACCATCTTAACCATTTCAAATGTACATTTCACGGGTATTGAACACATCTGCATTGCTGCGCAGCTATCATCACCGTCTATCTCCAGAACTTTTTCATCTTCCCCAGGTGAAACTCTGTGTCCATTACATACTAACCTCCATTCCTCCTTCCTCCCAGCCCCTGGCCACCACCATTCCACTTTCTGTCTCTATGAGTTGGACTACTCTGGGTACCATGATCTGTGGAACCACACAACATTTGTCTTTTTGTGTCTGGCTTATTTCTCTTAGCATAATGTCCTCAAGGTTCATTCATGTTATAGCACGTGTCAGAATTTCCTTCCTTTTTAAGGCTGAATAGTGTGTCGCTGTGTGAATATACCACATTTATTTACCCATTCACCCATCGATGGGTGCTTGGGTTGCTTCCACCTTTGGGCCACTGTGGATACCCCTGCTATGAACGGATCTCCGTCTTCTTCTCCCCAGGCTTGACCGTGATTGTGTATAATCAGGGTATTCAGGTGGCCAGGTTAAGCTGGCGTCCCCCACAAGACTCTCACCCTGCACAGTTCCCCCGCATACCCCTCACCTGGCCTCACCAGATCTCGCCACTGGCCCCTCAGGTTTCCATAGCAACCCTGTGTCAATCAGCTGTGAAAGGTGGTCACGTGTGGTGGTTTGAGTCCTGGCTGTGTCGCTTACCAGACCTCGGGCAAGTTATTTGACGCCTCTCGTCTTAGTTTCTTCACCTGTAGAACTGGGATCGTACTAGTACCTACGTCACAGCTGAGCGGAGGGCTGCAGGAACCAGTACTGCCCCTGCTCTGTGCCAGGCGTCACACGAGGTGCTCGGCGTGGATCATCCGGCTTGGTCCTCAGCTACCCTAAGGGGTAGTTATCCCCTTAGAGGGTATAAACTCAGTATAACTTCACAAAGTTATTCGCTTTCTAGAAGAGTCTCAGGGAGGTGAAGGGCTTGCTGGAGGCCCCTCACCCGTAAGCAGTGATGCTGGGATTCTGAGCGCTAGGCTTCCACTCCCATCTAATTCCTTATTCCACCTCCTGTTTGTGGAAGCCATCTGCATAGGGTCTGGTTCTCAGCAAGTGCCCAGCACACGAGGACCAGTCAGATAAATTTTGGACATGGCCATCGCTGGCTCCTGGGTTGATGAAGTCAATCCGTCTCCCCCAGGGAGCAGAGTCAGCTTTAACAGGCAAGGCCCTTGCTTGGCTTGGACCTTTTGGACTAGGAGCTGGGCTGACAGGTCTGTTGTGCTGGGCGACTGCTCTAGGAGTCTCTGCCTGATCTCAGGGGCCTGGGAACCCTGCCTTCCTGGGAGGAGGGCCCGTGTGTCTTATCATTTCTCAAGAGGTGCCTGACCCCAAAATAGTGAAGACCGACTCAGATTCTAAATCCGTGGATCCCGGAAAGAGCCACAGGCTTTAACAAGCAGCAGAGACTGTGTTAATGCTGAAAGCTCAGGGAGGGGAAGCTCTTGGCTCAGCCAGAAACAAGGCAGCACAGGCCATGGCTGCAGGACAGACAGAACCAGCCAGGCCTTGGGGTCATGTGAGAGGAGCTGGTCCTGGCTGTAAGGATGGTCAGGGCAGAGCACCGAACATGGTAAGCTAGGCCATGTGGACCAGAAGGCTGTGTCTCCATGCACATGGCCTGGCCCCAGGACAGCTGCAGGCCAGGTCTG
Source organism: Equus asinus (assembly GCF_041296235.1). Classification (NCBI taxonomy): domain Eukaryota; kingdom Metazoa; phylum Chordata; class Mammalia; order Perissodactyla; family Equidae; genus Equus; species Equus asinus. The sequence goes on from NC_091794.1 coordinate 88,288,288, forward strand.
GAGGGAGTGGCCTTGATTTCACTTGGGGAGGACAGGGGGCTGTTACCTCCTAACTCCCAAGCCATTGTCCTTGAGGCTGTCAGCAACCCGGCTTTGCTACAAACATCAGGTCTTGCCCACTGTGCCAGCCACTGGCTTCCCAACTCTGTCTCCCCAGTCCCCATCCTCAACAGGCTCTCCCACATAAATACACTTATGACGCATAAATACAAGTAGATACACATATATATAAACACATGGATATATGTATATATCACACACATACATACACACAAACATGTAACACCAACACAGTAGAATGGCTAAAGAGACCCCTGACCCCATTGATATACACATGCGCGCACACACCTCCTGTGCTGGAGGAAATATAAGGAGTTCAGTGTTGCTGGAGAGGAGACAGTGAGGGCTAAAGTTGGAGACCTGGGTGGGGCCAGCTCTCAGAGCACCTCAAGTGAAATTCGAGGGAGTTCCTGCCTGTAAATGACGGGGAGCCACCAAAGGGCTTTCAGAGGGAAGCAGGGCAGTCTGTTAGCTGTTTAGACAATGGGTAGGATTGGGGCAGGTTTAACAAAAGAACAGGGAGAAGGAGCCCATCTCCAAGTCCCGGAGAAGGTGAGATAGGATGGGGAGAGCCTTGGGCCATTAGCACTGGCGGTGGGGAGGGGGACAGATAGGAGAGATTATAGGGAGCTGACTCAAGAGCCTGGATGTGGAAGCAGATGAAATTTCAGCTTGCGCGGCTGGAGAGACCACCGGGTCAGTCCCAGGCTCGAGGAAGCCAGGGGATAGCGGATGGCGGGTTTGGGGCAAGGGCAGGAGTTCAGCTGAGCCACGTGCAGTTGGAGGCACCTGTGAGACTGTGGTGTAGAGAATCCTGGAGGGGGGATGACTTGGGTCTGGAATCAGGAGGAAGGTCTGGGCCGGGACCTTGACTGCAGACAGATTTAGGAATCAGTAACACAAGGGACAAGAGCCTGGAAAACAGGAACGTGGGATGGGGGCTGCGCGCTCCTGGGCATGTGCCAGCAACTCTTCCTGGAAAGCCCCCCCTTCTCCGCCGCGGCCACAGTGCATGCCTCTCCCAGGAAACTTCTCCAAATTATTGCTTCTTGTCATCCCTGAGGCTGTGTGCCACTGGCTGCTGGGCCAGAGCAGCGGAGGGCAGCTGAGGAGAGGGGCAGAGAGGGGGCAGAGTTCTGGGCCAGTATCAGTCATCTCCTGGGCCTCTGCGTTGTCTGCATTTCCCTAGGTGCTTTGGGGCTTGGTAGGACCATCTGTGAATTATTCTTATTAGGATCGAGGGGAGGCCTTCCAGACTGGAAGCAGCAGGCCCCTGTCTGGCTCAGTAAAAGAGCTGTGTGTCCCAGTGAAGCCACATGCCTGGCAGAGCCAGAGATGGCTTCCCGTGTTCCAGCTCCTGCCGCCCATTTGCTCTCTCCAGCTACCACGCCCAGCCTCTTCTGTTTGTCGGCTCTGGCCTCTCCCACACCACCCTGGCGCCTTCCCCGAGGGAGTTCCAGGGACTTCATGTAATCACATCACAAATGTATTGAGCATTGACTGTATGCCAGCACCTCGCCAGTTGATCTTACTTGATCCTCTCAACAGCCCTCTGAGCTGGCAGCAGTTTTTACCCCCACTTTATTGGTGAGGAAACTGAGGTGCTGGGAGATGAAGCAACTCACTTGTTAAGTGACGGAGCTGAGATTTGAACCTGGGCCCTCTGTCTCCAGAGTCCACTCTCCTGACCAGTGTGCTCTGCTACCTGTTATGTCATAACTGCTGGCCCACAGCTAGGCGGGGCACGGCAGAATTCAAACCCAGGTCTGTGAGATGCGGGAGCCATTCTCCGAACCGTGATGCTCTGTGCCTCCTGGACCCGATAGCCTTGCTGCCCACCCCGTAGGTCACGGGCTGAGCCAAGAGCTGCTTAAAGCCCCTCCAGGATCAGATCTGCATCCCCACCCGCAGCCCTGCCTTCTGTGCTGTGTCTGGGATGACAAGAGCTTACGCACGGGTGCCAGGCTCACCCGGCGAGTGTGGGGATAGTGACACTGGGTTGCAAAGGGTGCTCTGTTGTAGGAGGAGACATCTGTGAGACAGGGTCATGAACCCACAAGAGACTATACAGATGCAGATGGTTATTTTGATCCATAGGCGAGGGTCGTTTATTGGTAGATATGGGAGCGTGGGTCTGTTGTCGTATGTGTGAGTGCAAGAGCTGTGTACAGATGCATTCCAGATTGGTCTGTTTTTATACATGCACGTGTGTGTATGAGAGTGTACGTGTGTGTATTCATGTAAAGGAGAGCATTTGAATGGATTTGTGCATATTGGATGTGAAAGTGCGTTGGTATGCCTGTAAGAGATTGTGGGGTCCCCCAGTAAGGAGCTTCTCCGGGCACAGAGCCCATCCTACCTCCTGCTTCTTGACCCTGGGGGGCCTGGACGGATGGTCTCCACCTGCACAGGGGCCTCCCTGAAGCTTTTGGACTTTGGGCTCCAAAGATGAGTAAAACTCAAAGGACAAGCAGGAGGCTGGGCCTCTCCTTTTCCACTGTTCCTGCTTCTCAAGCTGCAGAATGTTCCCCAGGCACCGTCTTCAGCCTGATTTGGGGGACCTGTGGGAAACGGAGCCTCAAACAGACTCCTCAGCCAGCCAGACAGCCTTGTCCCTCACTACCCGTTCCTCTGCTCCTTCACTGTAATGCAGTAGCTACGAAGGAAGGTGCAGAGGTCAGGCCGACTGGGTGCCCTCCCCGCTCCCCCGGTTCCTCGTCATGTGAGTATGTGAATATGAACTTACCCTCTCTGAGCCTCAGTTTCCTTACCTGTAAAATGGGGATAGTGCCTACCTCACAGTGCTGTTATGAGGATGAGATGAGACAGGATTCAATGAAAGTTAGTCCATAGAGGTGGTCAGCAAGCAGTGGTGCTGCTGATGAGGAAGAAAGTGAGGAGGAGGAGGATTCGCAAAGATCCTGCTTTTAATCAATGTCTTTTGCAGTCACTAGATCCACCGTCCTTTCAGAAGGTGCAAGAAGTAGGCACATGATGGCAGCTGGAGGCCTCACTTCTCAGGTCCTCTCCGGGCCCCTCCATCTAATTCTTCTTAGAGAGAGGGAAGCCCAGGGGTCTGGAGCCTTTGGAATATTGTGCTTCTTCCAGTGGGATGTCAGTTAAACTGTCTCTTGCCTTAAGAAGAGAGACGGCTGTGAGGTATGCTGGGCCTTCCAGGCCCTGGACAGGGAGCCAAGTGGAGGAAATAGGGGCTCTAGGGCTCTCTTGTCCACAGGGCTGGAGACGGAGAGTGGGGTATCACCATGGGCATTGCAATGGTGCTGGTGCTCAGAGGCAGCACTTCCCTGCCAGCCAACAGGGTAGAGGGGACTGAGACCCAGCCTCAGGGAGGGGCCTGCAAAGCCTGGGGGACAGCCCCAGCAAGGGACAGGATGACTTCCTGTGTGGGCAGCCTCACCCAGGGTTAGGGTTCCCCGGCCTCAAGGCAGGACCCCTGCTGGCCAGGTCAGCACCTCCTCCTCTTCCAACTCCTTTGCCAAGATTCGTTCCGAATTCATGACTTCCTGTCTGCAGCTGAGCAGGGCTGAGGGCCAAACACGGCTGGCCCTGGCCACAAACCTCCGGAAGTCCAGGCCCATCAGCCCAGGGGTCCTTCTGCCCCAGCCAAACAGAAAACATAAGCTGCTATAAAAGTGGTCAGATGTAAAGGACCTGTGCCCTTGCCCTCTGTAGCATAGGCTGCGTTCCACTGGACGTGCCGAGTGTGCTGCTTGAAAAGAACAGATCCCTTTCCCCAAAGCTACTGACCAATGGAGACCTCAGCCCATCCCAGGCCCCAGAACCACATAGGTTTGGATGTGTCAAAGGGGGATCATGTTTGTAAAAGCAATGCGTGTTAATCTGGAAAGTTCTATGTAAATGTCAACTCTCGTTGCTGTTGCTGTTTTATGATGGTGACGATTAATAAGGAAAACAAAGCACCTCAGGTTTATCTTATCATAGAATCTGGCAGTTCCCAAAGTGTGTTCCAGGGAACAATTCAGGAGTTAATAGGCGTTTCTGAGAAAATAAGGGAGAGGAGAGATTTGATAGTCAAATATTTGGAGATTCTGTGTTAAGCAGGTTCAACAGGTTTCTCTCCCACAGAACCTCTCAGATAAGCTCAAGGGCTTGGTTTCTTCCAGAGGAGGGAATTTCAGCAGTATTTTTCAAAATTACTTGACCCACGGAATGCTCTTCTCATGGAATTTATTTCTCAGCCAGTGATGTATGGAGCAGACTTGGGGAAACATTTCTGGGCTCCACTCTGCGATGAATTAAATTTAGCCCCAAATTGCATATTTAGCTACTCTAAGCTTAACGCTGACAGCATTTTGTAGGGTTTCGCCATAGAGTACCACGGATTCTCCATGCACTGCTCTGTCCAGACAAGCTGGAGATCCCGATGCTGGGGTGTGGTGGGGGCGGGGACGGCTGAGCGTGGAGCCGCGGGGCTCGGGGCTGCAGATGTCAACAAGGCTGCATCATGCAGGACCGCGTGCCAGCCTAAAGCTGGACATCAGAGGAGGTAGGGCAGGCCACAATCTCCTGAAGCAGGAGAGGACATGCTGCTGCAGAATAACACATGGAGCTCCGCTCAGAGAGTGACTGGAGGAAGGAGGAGACAGCACAGCTGGCTGCTCCCACTTAAGCCTGTGGTACCCTGAGCTCCTGCAGGCCCCGCCCCGGAAGGCTCTGAACCGCCCCCTCTACCGCCTCTCTTGGCTTCCATGTTGCGTTCCTTAAAGCCAGGGCTGTTCTCTGCTTTTCCTCTTCCCCTTTCCGCAGAGGAATCCCCAGTTCCTTGAGAAGCGGAAGTCACTGACGCAGAGGAGAGTCCCCTCTGGGGCACGGTTGCCAAAATCAGCAAATTAAAATATAGGAAGCCCAGTTAGATTTGAATTTCAAATAACGTTATTTTAGTAAAAAAGATATCCCAAAGGTGGCGTGGGATATTCTCATACTAAAAACGTATTTGCGTCCCTCTGAAATTCAAATTTAACTGGGCGTCCTGTATTTTAACTGGCAACTCTGTCCTGGGCCTGAGGACATTACCCTTTTGGTGTTGCTTCTAAAGAATTGCAGGTGAAAGAGAGGAGGCCATGGGCCCTGTGGTTATGAAGCATCAAGCAGGCTTCCGCACTGACAGCCCTCTGCGGCCCCTGCTGATGTGATGATGGATGGACGTCTGTGCAGCCCCAGCTAGATGCGGTGGAGGCTGGAGCCAACAAGGGGTCTGACCAGGCGTGGGTTGGACCCGTCCCAGGCCTGGCAGGAGAGGGACTATGCAGGTGCTGAGAGCAGTGCCCCATGATGGGAAAGCAGTGAGACAGACACAGGCCTTGAAGCCTGGGGATCCAGGTGACAACCTGATTAGATCCAATAGCTTGGGTTTCAACCCCAGCCCTGGTCCCAAGTAGGGTGTGACGCTGGGTCGGACTTAGCCCCGCTGTTCCTTATTCCTCCCCAAAGGGGACCGTGATAGTGCCTCTGTCGGGAGAAGATGAAATCGAAGAGTCCAGATAAAGTGCTGAGCAGAGTGCCAGCTCTTAGTAAGCACCCAGAGGTGACAGTTGTTATTACGACCAGCTGTGTGACCCTTCACCTCTCTGATTCAGCTCTTTTTGGTAAAATACGGTTCATAAATACCAACCTAAAGAGTAGCTACGAGGACTAAAGTCCGTCCTATTGAATGGGAAAGAGTGGGGACTAAAGACACACATGCCTGTCCCTACAGCCAGCACTGGGCCCTGTCCCCAGGGCCACAGTGTAGAGGAAAGGATACCTGTCAGTCCCCAGGGGTAGGCTGCCTGTCTCTTCCCTGCCCACTTCCTCCCAGTCGCCTCTGTCCAGGACCGTCGCCTGCGTGGCCCCCTCTGCTCACAGCTCCTTCCCGTCCCTGGCTCCCAGCAAAGCTCACCTTTTCACGGTTCTCTTTCTGTATTATGGGGAGACAGGAGGGTCCTGGGACCTAAATCATGCACCTGAGATAAGAACATAACTAATAAACACTAGCTCAGGGTTGCCAAACCGTGGCCCATGGGCTGGCCTCCCGTTTTATAAGTAAAGTTTTGTTGGAACACGTATTGTCTACGGCTGCTTTTGTGCTGCCGTGGGGAAGTGGGGTCACTGGGACAGAGAGCATATGGCCTACAAGGCCCGAAATATTGACTATTTGATCCTTTACCAAAAGGTTTGCCAACCCCGCACTAGTTTATTGAGATATATATATATATATGTATATATCAATATATATGTGTCACATTTTTATTTTATATATATATGTATTTCATTCATTCAACACATTCCAATAGAGCACTCTCTTCCCACCAGGCATTAAATCAAGCAGTTGATAAATAAAGAATGCGACACCATTCCTGCCCCGGGGGAGTCCAGAGATGAAAACAGACACCTAGACAAACACTTACGAGCAGACTCAGCTCTTACTCGGAAGCCGGGGTGTTGTAAATGCAGCAATGAATGGACTGCAATGTTGTACGGATGCAGGAACTGAAGTGCAAGTAAAACCCCGACATCATTGCATAAATGGGCTCCCCAAGATCCAATCACGTGAAATGTGGGATTGTGAGGTTGCAAAATTAACGAAAGGACCAGAGCACGCCCGTGCAGTTAATGGGCTGGGGGTTCCGGGATTCTGGGAGCCAATTGCCAATGACATTATGTCTGAATTTATACTCTGTCAGGACGCGTTCTTGTGGGACTTTACAGTTTATACGAGACACCTGGGATAGTAAGGAGGACTTCAGAGAGGAAGTGACATTGAAGTGTGGCCTTGAAGGATGAGTAGGAGTCTGCCAGATGGAGAATTTGAGAGAAAAGTTTGATATGCCTGGGGAACCTGTGGTTTAGAACAGCGATGATGGAAGGGACTAGACTGGTGAGCAAGACGTGAGGCAGAAAATGTCAGCAAGATCTGATCACGGAAGGATGAGGCTGTGTAAGCCTAAGATTTGATTTATCCTGACAGCAATGGGAAGGTTCTCAGAGTTTTCTTTTTCTTTCCTTCTGTTTATTTTTATTAATCTTGCAAATGGTTATTTATTCTCACTTGAATCACGCAGAAGGCCAGAGGGCCTGCATTTGGGCCTCAGTGGCCGGGAGCCCATTTTTGGCACGTGTGCACCTGATGGAGTGAACAGGACAGGGCCGTGGTGAATTTGTCACTCCAGCATCCAGAATGCTCCCTCCAGCATCAGTGTGGACAGTGCATTGAAGCAGGCAAGGCCAGCACCAGGAGATCCGCGCTGGGCACAGAAGTCTAAGGGAGAGATGACGAGGTTCTTCAGATGAGAAGGAAGGAGAGGGCGAGTGTGGTTTATGGGGGTTGGGAAGTCCAGGGGAGAGGCCAGGCTTGCTGCCCCTAGAAGTCGAAGCCCAGCAACAAGAAAGGCCCTGGAGGTGGAGCAATTCATGGCTCAGTGAGAGAAACCCACCTGGGCTGGTGGGATAACCTACATGAATTGGTTTCAAACTCAGCCCTGCTTTGAATCCCCTAGAGATCCCAGGCCCCCCTCTGAAATTCGGATTCAATGGGCTTAGGGACAGGGTCTTGGCATCGGTGTCTTTATAAAACTCCCCATGTGACCCTGATGCTGAAGGTTGCAAAGTCACAAACACGAGCAAAAGAACAGGCTCATGGTAGAAAGCGTATGCCCAGCTCTGGTCAGGGAGAGGCCTGGCAGGGCAGGCCCTGTGGACTCCTGGGCGGGATACCCCATCTGAGGCCCTGGTGCCCTGCCTTGATTTGATTGACAGGTAGCAGGAAATGTACAGGACCAGGCTAGGGGTTGAATGCTTGGTGGTCACCCCAAGTCATCCCTCAAGGAGAATGAGCATGAGTCCCTTATGAGAGTTTCAAGGTCCACCAGTCCCCATGGACTCTCTGTGGAAGGGTCGAGACAAGCACGGCCTGGCGCAGGTGGAGAGTGTGCAGGCTCAGCAGCTGGGCCCTGCTGGGGAGACCCAGCTCCCTCCCCCAGCAAGCTCTGTGGCCTTGGGGAGATGCCCCAACTTCCCTGGCAATCCTGCTCATCTCAACAAGGGATAATAACAGCACTTCTCTCAACGGGTTGTTAGGAGGATTAAATAAGATCATTAAGTCATTCAACAAACTTTTATCAAGGTATTAGTATACATCAAGCACTGTTCTAGGAGTTAGAACACAGAAGTGAACAAAATAGACCAGGAAATGTCTGTCTGCATGGAGTTACATTGTAGCAGGGTGAGACAAATAAACAAATGAATGTGTCAAATATATACTATGTCAGATGGAAGGAGAGGAAGTGGAGACAGCAATTAGAGACAATTCTTTGAGGATGGAAATATATACAAAGCACTTGACACTGAGGATGGTGCCTAGTAAGTATGCAACAAATTATGTTTATAAGGCCAAACGGCTAAAAGGAAGGGAGTTATAAAGACTAACCAAGATAATGTGTGATGCAGAAGTGCCTAGCACAGAGGAGGTCCTCAAAAGATAGTGGTTCTAATTCCTCCCTTCCCGACCATGCCCGCTACCCCACAATCATGCACATGCACACGCATTCACGCACATCCATCATGCCACACACACAGCACCATCTCCTCTTTCCACGCTGAGAGTTTTGGGAACTGAATCCTTCCCCCGAGTCCTTTTTCCCAGCCGTCTTTCCACTTTGAATCAAGCGGGTGGCCATGGAGATGAAACTAGTTACTTGATGGAGGATAGGAAATCAAACATATGGAGGGTGCTTGTCCAGAGAGCATAAACGACTCTTCATTATAATACGGGAGATAAAGTCTCAAATTAAAAATAAAAGAAGGCATGATGTAGCTTTTGCTGCACTCCAACCACAGAGGAGCTTCATTGTCATACAATCACTGAGAATATTGTGTTGATTGGCAAGAGCCAGGCTTTGTAGAAGGGACAAAATTCCCCAGCGCTAATCTACAATGGAATTGTTCAATGTCAGGCACCGCTTTAATAATATTGTTCTGGGCCGCGTCGGATGTAAATATCCCACTCTTCATTTTGTAAGCAATCAAAGGCAAGTTTTATAGATGGGAGAGCGTGAACGGTTATAATATCTGTGCCAAAAAACACACGGGCAAAATCGAAAAATCAAAAGAACACTGCGCCTTAGGAAGGCTTGCTCTGTGGCTTATCTCCGATCTCCTCTGTCCAGCAAGTTGGGCATCAGACACGTTACAAAAGACTACACTTTAAATGTTGCCCTTGATGTTATTAAAAAGTACAGGATTGGCAAATCAGACTGGAGAAAAAACCAGACAATTAAATCAAGACACTCAGGTCATCACCCTTCATCTTGTCGCAGCGCCTAGAACGATGAAAGGAGGAGGGAACTCTTGTTCAGGAAGCACTCACTATGTGTTGGGCCCTTGGTCTCAGTCAGAAGCAGTATCACATTCCAATTAAGAGTGCTGAACGATGGAGCCAGCAAAACCTAGATTCGTAACTAGCTCTGCCATTTTCTAACTGTGTGGCCTTAGGAAAGCTACTTAACCTCTCTGGGCTTTAGTTTTTTCATCTGCAAAATGAGGATGTAGGTATCCCACAGGATTATTTTGAGGATTAAGTGAAATAAACTTGTAGCCCAGAGCCTGAAACATACCACACCCTAAATAGTGGGTACTATACATCTAGCTTTATTTAATCTGCACAATAGCCCTGTTATGGGTTGAATTGTGTTCCCCTAAAAATACGTTGCGGTCCTAAACCCCAGTACCTGTGAATGTGACCTTATTTGGAAATAGGATCTTGGCAGATAATGAGGTTAAGATGAGCCAATATGGTGTGTCCTAATCCAAGATGATTAATGTCCCTGTAAAAAGGTGAAATTGGGACACAGAGGCACAGAGGGAGAATGCCATGTGAAGCTGGAGGACCGGAGTGATGCACCTACAAGCCAAGGACTGCCAAAGATGCTAGAAAACCCCCAGAAGCTGAGAAGAGACAAGGAAGCATTCTTCTACAAGTTTCAGAGAGAGCACGGCCCTGCTGACGCCTTGATTTTGGACTTCCAGCCTCCAGAACTGTGAGACAATAAGTATCAGCTGTTTTAGGCAGCCGGTTCGTGGTACTTTGTTACAGCAGCTCTAGGAAACTAATACAGCCGCCCCTCCATGGTAAGGAAAAGTATCCTCATTTTCAGATAATGAATTGATGCCCAGAGAGGTAAAGCTTACAGCTGGAGATCACTCAGCTAGAGGCAGACAAGCTGAGGTTTGAATCCTGGCCTCTCCGAGCCCAACGGCTGCCCGTTCTCCATTCACTGTGTGGCCTCTCAGGAGCAGAGCTCGAGATGAAAAGGGAGGTGGGGTTGGAAGTGAGCCCCATTCATCACACCCGAGTCCCAGCGGAGGGGCCGGGTCAGAGCGGTCTGCTCATGAACAGCTCATTAAGTAAAGAGCAGTGAGCCTGGAGAGGGACTTTTTAAAAAGAATCAACTTTTATTTATGGTGACGTTCCAGTCATTAATTTTGAAGGAAGAAAACCCAAAGCAGGAACAGGTTCATTAAAAATTTGACATTAGTAATTTAATTAAATTGGGTCTTTGCGTCTTGTTGCGGAAAATGAAACGTTAGTTCTACACCGGTTCTCAGCCCATGTCCCCTGGTTGGCTTCCTCCCCTCACCTTAGCTTGCTTTCTTCTCCAAATGTTTACCTGACCCGCCCCTCCAACCCCCAACACTCACACACATCACAGTCGCTGCCTCTGCTGCCAGCCAGCCGCATGGGATCATGGGAAACGCCAAGGAAGCCAGCAGCACGGGATCATGGGAAATGCCAAGGAGCCAGCAGCAGGATCATGGGAAATGCCAAGGAAGCCAGCAGCACGGAAGCATGGGAAACGCCAAGGAAGTCAGCAGCACGGGAGCATGGGAAATGCTAAGCTGGGCTAACGGACAGGGTGATGGAGGTAAATCCTTTCATTGGGGTCATCTCACTTGTCAGAGGTAGAGAATGGGCAAGGAAGAGCTCTTCAGTCCTTAAAATAACTCTCTCACAAAAACATAAGCCTCTTGAGGGTGGAGACATGCTTTGTCTAGTTCTCTCGCGACCACAGTAGGCCCACAATAAATTTTTGTTGCATGAAAGAATTAACACACGAATGAGTAGCTCTCCCAAACAACTAACTAATGAACACACAAATATGTCCCTATGAGGCCAGGCACTGAGAGGCTCCCAGGATACACCCATGGACCAGACCAGGCCCCTCCCTCTGGCCCTGTGGCCCAGTGAAATGATGCTGTCTGCCATTTTTTGAGCACCTACTATGTGCTGGACACTTTGCCAGGCATGTGTCTTTTATTGTCGGTAACCCCCTTAACCACTGGATATTATTATCTTCCTTTCTCAGTTGAGGAAACTAGAGCTCAGAGAGGTCATATGACTCAAGGCCACAGAGTAAGACAGTGACCACACCTGGTTTCAGACCCAGGTCAAGCTGGTTCCCAAGTCTGTCGGTTCCCTCTACACCAAGGTGTCTTCTCCTGGAAGGGGAGGAGAAGGAGGGGGAGGAAAAGTCTTCTTTCTTCTGTTCCGAGATCATCAGCACTGGCAGAGGGAGTCCTGGAAGACAGCAACATGGGCAGGAAGAGGGTTTTGCAAGGACCTGGGAAGCCCTCTAGAATCCAGGCTGACTATCTCCACTTCTCCATCTTTATTCCTCATCCTTACCCCTACCCTCTCACTCCAGACTCCCTGAGCTCCCAGGTTATCTCTGGCCTCAGGGCCTTTGCACATGATATTTCCTCTTTCTGGAACACTCTTTGGCTTAGCTAATTCTTACTAATCAATCTGGGTTCAGCATAAACGTCAACACTTCCAGGAAGCCATCTCTGACCACTCGAGACTAGGTTTGGTCCCCTGCCCGGCCTCTATCCCATCATAGCACAGCATACCTCTAATGGCGCACATCTCCTGCTGGACCGGGAGCTTAGATTCACTTGGGTTGAACTCACTGTACGCCAGCTCTGTCTTATGCATTTTACAGACCTTAACTCATTTAATTCTTACAACAACCCCATGAGGGAGGAAGGGACTGTTGTGAACCCCATCTTACAAATGAGGAAACTGAGGCACAGAGAGGTTGAGAGACTTGCCCAAGGTCCCATAGGTAGCGATGGGATGGGATCAGGCGGGGATGGAACCTAAGCACTGCGGCTCTCGTGTCTGTACTCACCACTACTCTGCTCCACGGCCTCAATAAATCATCTCCGGGTGAATCATGGAGAAGTACTTGGATGGCAGTCTGGATGTGGCTGTGACTCCTCGTCCTTGCCCTTTGGGGACATCCTAGAATGGTGGGAGGTGTGACCTTCAGGGCACAGGCAGTTCTAACTCTGGGGGGGAAGGTAGGGGAGCTGGGGCAGGTTGAACAGTCACTCGGCACGGAGCACCCCCCCCCCCCCACCTCCTGACTGGCGGGTCGTGATGCTCTGCAGCCTCACCAAGGCCGATTCCGCTGGATGATGAGAGCACGCTGCCCTGATGGCTTTGGCTCGGTTGCACGCTGTATACCACCTTCTCTGGTTCCCCTTTCCCTTTTAAATGGGTCAGTCGGATCAGAAGTCAGGCTCTTGTCTCCCCACCCCTCTGCCTACTCCAGCACTAACGGCCCCTTCAGCTCCCCCAAACCCGCCAAAGTGCCCCCTGGCTGCCGGGGCAGGTGCACCTGAAGAAAAGGACGTTGGGTTTAACGAGCACCTGCTCCATGCCACGCTCTGCATCCCTTCCGTGGTGTTTAGTGAGGGGTGTGGGCTCTGAAATCAGAGCAACCAAACCCAAGAGATGAAAGTGATCTCCCTGGGGCATCTCGAGTGATGGGACGGACATAATTCACATCCAGGGCTGCCCAGGAGAAAAGGCAGGAAACCTGGACATCATGTTATAAATCGTAGGTGTGGCTGCTCCTTGACACGTGACTCTGCGAGTGTTCATGGACTGCACACCCCTGCGAGGGCCAGCCCCGTCCTACAGAGGGAAAGAGGCACAGGGAGGAGACTTGCCGAGGGAGGTGCTGCTGGGAAGCGGGGTGAAGGGCTGGAGCCGGCTCACGGGCTGTGTTACTCTCCCTCTCCTCACAGTTCTTCCCAGTCACACGTGTGGGAACCCCGGGCGGCTGCCCAACGGCGTCCAGCAGGGCTCCACCTTCAACCTCGGCGACAAGGTCCGCTACAGCTGCAACCCCGGCTTCTTCCTGGAGGGCCACGCCGTGCTCACCTGCCACTCGGGCTCCGAGAACAGTGCCACGTGGGACTTCCCCCTGCCCTCCTGCAGAGGTAGGTGGCCAGAGACGGCTGACAGGGTGGGTGGCAACTGGGAGGGGATGCTTGAACCCCCAGTGGGACCCAGCCTCCAGTGGGGATGCTGCGCCACCCATTCCAGCAGGATGTGGGGTACCTACTATGGGGAGCCGATATTGGGGGGCATCGAGGGTCCTCAGGGCCCCCAGGTATTCGAGGGGCTTCTTAGGTGTGCCGCCTCACTCTCCTTCCCCCTACATCAACAGACTTATTTTTAGCCCATCTGCCCTCTGCTTCAGCCCTCCTGTCTCAGAAGAAACATCGTTTCTCTTCCCGTTACAGACCATCTCTCCTCTTGTGCATGATTCTCTCCCCCGGCTGTTTTCCTACTGACCTCACTCCGGCAATTATTCTTTTTTCTTTTTCTGTCAAGTCAACCTCTCTACCTGTTTAATGGCATCCTCCTCTCAGCCTCCAAATGTGCTCAAAACCTTTTTACTCCAATTGTCACCTCACACACATGCACTCACGCACGCAAACCCCACCCGCCCTCAATGCTACATCTGCCTCCGTCTCCCAGCTGGGTGACCAGCTTGTCCTGGTTTGCTTAGGACTTTTCCATTTTAAGCTCTGAAACTCCCACATCCTGGAAACCCCCTTAGTCCCAGGCAAACCAGGACCGTTGGTCACCCTCTTCCCAGTCTATTTCTTATTGCCCCACCCCAAAATAACCAAGCTTATTTCTGAAATAATTTCCCATGCCTCTTATCTGGTGATGAACATAACACAACCATTTCTAAATGGTCTTAGAAAATACAGAAAAAATAGAGAAGAAACAAAATTTACCCATTTTAACCATGATTTTCATGTATTTCCTTCCTGTCTTCTTCCAATACATATTGCACATATGCATATATTATAAGTATGTACATAATTGGGATTATAATGCATGTAGATTTTTTTTAACCACCTTTTAAAAACTGTGACATCACACTGTAGGATTTCCCCACACGACCAGCAGTGCCGAGCATCTTGAAAACTCCATCCAGCCTTGTCTCTCCTCCTTACCTCTCGTCTCTTATGGCTCCTCTGCAGGCTGGCCTTTGCCTCCCCCGATTCTGCGCCATGTTGCCAAATCAGAATTGTTTTGGCCCTTATTTTCCTCGACCTCCCAACAGCCTTTTGCACTGTTGACCTCTCTTTTCTTCGTGAAACTCTCATCTTTAAATTCCATACACCCAGACGTAGGTCTGGGGGGTCATTTCAAGGAGTTGAGAAAAGATTGGAACAAGTGGCTCTCCTGGCTTCAAGTTTTGCCTTTCTCTCACAGGAAGGTTTTCTGTAATTACCGTCAAACAACCAGAAGCAGCTCGTCCCCCACCATATGCGCACACCCTTTTGACTGTCTACACCAGGGGTGGAAAATATTTGGCACGTATATCTCTTCTCTTTTTCCCACTCCTATGGCAGACATAATTAATTGATCATAGCATCCTTTCCACTTGAGTTCAGACACAGCTGTGAATTCCTTCCCAAGAGGCAAGCCACAACCAATCGATCTGAGTTGCCACTTGCCTCCATGTTTGCTTAGCCTTCTTCAACCAATAGCATCAGCCTCAGCCATATTGGTCCTCCTTGGTGGAGCCAAAGGGAACTAGAGTCTCCTTTCCTGCCTTCCTAGGTCCCATCCTCTCAGCCCCCATTTCTAAATCGAGATGTGCCTCTCTTCATGTGATTAACATCAGGAACTACCAAACCGATCACGCGAGACCTCAGCTTCCACACACAGGTGTGTGGCCCTGAGTGGCTTAACCACGACCTGAAGTGCCATATCCAGCCCTCCTTATAGAATCTGTACCCGCCCCTGCCCAGAGGATGTCACGCTTTAACACTCTGACCTTCCAAGGAAGGGTGTCGGAACTGTGACATGGTAATAGAATTTGAAACATGATAGTGAATGAAATCAAGTATGTAAGTTGAGAAATATAAACCACAGTTTTCCCTCTTCTTACAGCTCTATAAATATCATACTCTTTTAATCCATATGAAAATTAAAAACAAATGTAGCCCACTGGGGCCAGCCCGGTGGTGCAGCGGTTAAGTTTGCAGGTTCCGCTTCTCGGCGGCCCGGGGTTCACTGGTTCGGATCCCAGGTGCGGACATGGCACTGCTTGGCAGCCATGCTGTGGTAGGCGTCCCAGGTATAAACTAGAGGAAGATGGGCACGGATGTTAGCTCAGAGCCAGGCTTCCTCAGCAAAAAGAGGAGGACTGGCAGTAGTTAGCTGAGTAGTTAGCTAATCTTCCTCAAAAAAAAAAAAAAGTAGCCCAAGTGTCAGAGGTAGAGGGGCGTCACCCTGTCCTGTAAAGTGTAATTCACATGAATGTCCCATCCTAGCGCGGTGGAAATCCACTCTCCCTGCCAGTATCTTCAGGAGCCTGTGTCAGCTTTTGAGTCCTCCGAACCTTGACCTCACTACCATGCCCCGCCTCCCTTAGTTCTGCTCTGCCCGTTTACGTTGAGAGCTTGGCTCGTTTTTCTTGTCCTCCCCAAACAAAACCAAAAGCAGAAAACAACAGCCACTAACAGAGGTGTTTGCATGTGGCACAGTCTTTATTGAAGATTAGTGGTGACGCTGGGAGTTTGCATCTCAGCGAAGCAAACGGCTTAACATGAAAGTCTGAGCCATCAGGAGCCGCCAAGTCCTTTGGCCCCTTCTCTCCGGAAGCTTCTCCCTGGTGTCTGTCTTGGCGGGCTCCAGCTTCCCCTGTGGTGTGCATTGTACCTCTTTCTCCAGCGTCCTCCACTCTGCCACCTCTGGCACCCTGGCCTCCTTTCGGGGCTTCCATCGACTAAGGCACAGGAGCCCCGTGGCTTTGCCATCTCCTTACAAGCTAATGTCTCCCATCCCCACCCAAGCTATTTAGGGATAGGGTGGCACTTTCGGGATCAAAGAGAGCTTTGACCTGAAAGAAACTCTGGGGCTGCCTGTAAAAGTATCTTTTTCATTCACCCACTAGTTAAAGATAAGTGATGAGGGCCGCCTCACCGAGGCCTTCCTTTGCCAAGTTGGGTCATGGCCCTGCAGTCCAGTGTCTGCACATCTGGGCATGGGGTGCAGCAAGGGCCAGCCTTTCAACGGGAGGGAGCAGGCTGGGTGAGGGTGTTCCCCCAGCATTCACATCACAGCAGTCATTCATGAGCACGAGGTGCCTTTTTGGGGCATGACTCTCTCTCCCAATTCTCTTCCAGACTCTCACATGTTGAGATTCTTCCCCTCCTTCCACTTAAATGCTGGAGGGCCCAGCGTGGCCCCTTCGCCGCGAACGTCTTGCATCTCTTGGAATTTCTCATCCACTGCATGGCTTCTCGTTGTCGCCCGGGGGCACTGTCTGATCTCTCCCTCCCACCCCACCCTCGGTCCTACACTTCAGGCCCTTATGGATATCAGATACCACTCAACCTCCTCAGAGTGGGTTTCAAAGGGGGCACGTCCAAAACGTCACTCTTTCTATTTTCCTACACCTGCTTTTGGCTGCCTTCCCCAGTTCAGTGAAGAGTGTCACCCTCTGATGTCGCCCAGCCAGACACCCCAGTGGCATCTAACACTCCTCATTCTGTTTGCCTTCTGCATCATCAGTCACTGTGTCCTGGCAAGCTTCCCTCTGCTCCGGCCCTCCCCTCCACGCCTCTGCCACTATTTAGGGGGTCCTGGCCAGTGACAGTCTAGCCCTGTCATCTCTCGCCTGTCTCATTGCAAAGTGTCCCTCACTGGGCGGCTGCCCTCTGGTCCCCCAGCACACACATCCCAATCCATTCTCCACGGCGGGAGCAAACTTCCTAAGATGCGCATCTGACAGAATCACCTGTTGCTTAGAACTGAGGCAGTGGCCATTCATCGCTGACAGGGTCAAGGTCAGACTCCTCAGCGTGGAGCACAAGGCCCTTCCGGAAAGAGTCCCAGGCGGACGTTTCTAAGTCCTCTTGGAGTAGCTTCCAATGTAGCCACACCAGGGAATGCTCCCTTCTGGGAAGCCAGCTGAGGATGCCACCTTTTGCTTCCAGAAGGCTTTGACTCCCTGGTGCCTGGGGGCTGAGATGTGACTGTCCCACTCTCGGGACCCCACTCCCTGGGCTTCGGGTCCATGTCTCCATTCGAGTTCGCCACAAGGGGCAAGAATAGCCTGAGAAGCATCCTCAGTGATGTCAGTAATTTTTGGAAAGTGATTTCCCAAACCACCCTTCCTTAGGAGGCCAAGCTAGACAGGAGCGGAGGGGCTCCTCCGTGCCGTGCCATGCCGGGAGCCGCGGTCATGCCAGAGTTAAGGGGTTCATACTCATGGAGGATTAAAACCTCTTGGTCTCTCCCCCTCTCGTGTGGAACTCACAGGGGCTGGCATCTGTGCGTGGGTAAACCTCATCCACCGGGCAGTGGTCCATAAATATTTGCTGAATGACTACATGGCTGGATGGGTCTAATTCACCCTCAGGATCATGTCGGCATACAAGCCCCGAAGGGAAATTACCGGCCTAGTTAGCCCACCAGCCCAGCAGCGCTGAGCGACATGAGCTTTCTAAGTTCAAGGCTTCCCAGAGCAGGGTGGAGGGCAGCGTGCTCCTGCTTCATACAGGAACAGCCAAGTGCGTGGCTGAAAGGTGGGCTCGGTCTGGGGACACAGCCAAGACTAAGGGGGAATGGGGGCCAGCTGGGGTCAGGGGGCAGAGCGGGCGTGAGTCTCCATCCCAAGGCTCGTGGCCCGTCAAGGCTTGGTCCCGCTGGCAGAGGAAAGGAGGCGGGCCAGTCACCCCTCCTCGCTCTGTGTCACTCTGGGCACCTCTTCCGAGGCCGAGGTCCCTGGGAGACGCTGAGCTGTGTGCACCCTCTTTGATCCACAAGAAGGAAGACGTGGATTTCAGCCACTGGCCTCTGACTTGTGAATCAAAGAAGGCCGCCTGGGGAAGGACAGGGTTCGCATGTGCTGGGGGCTGAGAGGCAGGTGGTGGCGAGAAAGCAGCCTGAGCAAGGGACGCCTGGGCTCTGAGGCTCCAGCCAAACCCTGCAGGCTGCCACCAGACCCAGGGAAGTGGGCACTTTGTCTGCAGAAGCTTGGACCTCGAGCACTGAGCTGCATTCCAGAGTTTCTGGCCCCAGGGGGAGGAACCTGTGGAATGTGAGACAGAGACAGTGAGTGTGTCACACATGGAAAGAACCTGGAGTCAGACAGGCCTCAGTTCAAGCCCGGCTACACCAGCTCCTAGCTGTGAGTTGTGTCGTGGTGGTTTCCTGCTAAACCTCCCTGAGCTTTAAAGTGAGGACATGAGTGGCAGCCTTACTCGTTCATTCACTCAGGATTCAGTGACTTTTTATTGAGTGCCTACTGTGTGCCGGACAGTCATTGATTCAATCATTATTTATTCACTGCCTACTAAGTGCCAGATATTGTTCTAGATATAAAGAATTGCAGGGATGAACACAAGTCAGACCAAACTCCATGATCTCATGAGGTTTACATTCTAGCAGCCAGGAGGCAGAAAACAGACAAAACTCAAACAAATGTCAGATCATGATAGGAGCTATGAAGGAAATAAAATAGCTAGTGATGAGGAGGCTACTTTAGATGGTGCTGTCACGAGAGGACTCTCTGAGAAGGTGACATTTGAACTGAGTCCTGAATGACAAAAAGGAGCCTGTGATGTGAAGACCTAGGGAAGGGCATTCTTGACAAAAGGAGCAGCAGGTGCAAAGGCCCTGAGGCAGGAGAGAGGCTGACATGTTAGAAGAACAGAAAACAGGCCCATGTGGCAAAGTAGAGTGGGACAGAGGGCAGATGGCAAGGGTAGGGCTGTGGTGAAGCAGGGCAAGATGTTTAGGTTTGGTTCTAAGTTCAGGAGGGAGCCAGCAAGGAGTTTTAAGAAGAAATATGTGCAATTTAACTTAAATTTTTAAAAAGATCACTCTGGATGCTAGAAAGGAGAGAGACTGTAGCTGGGCAAGAGGCACAACCGGGGACTAGTTAGGAGGCAGTCTTGCAGGCATGCAGGCTGAAGCTGAGGCATCTCGGCGGAGGCTGGTCATGGCTGGGATGGAGGGAAGCGGGTAGACTGGGGCCGTGGTTGGGGCATGCAGCCGACAACCTTGCTGGTGGATTGGATGTAGGTGCTGATGGAACAAATGGTTGAGGTTGACCCCTAAGCTCTTTCTGGAGTGCTGATGAGGTGGGGATGCTGACGCCCAAGATGGGGATGCCTGGGCCTGGGAGCAGGAAGTGCGTGCCCCAAGGAGAATCCAGGGAGCTCATTTTGTCCAGATAAAGTCTGAGATGCCTGTGAGACCTCCGGGTGGGGTATTAATTCTGTGGCTGGGGCAGTTCTGAGCTAGAAAGAGATCTGGGGGAGGGGTAAGGGACCCTAAGGTGGCCATGTAGACAGCAAGGAGGGTCTGGGCCCCATTGTGCTCATCAAATTACACAACATGCAGAAAGCACCAAATACCAAGCCAGGTGCAGTGTGGACCTTGAGTGATTCTGAGCTTGGGGCCTTGACGTGGACCATAGTTCCCAGCTACTCCCAGCTGTGGGGTTCCTGGACTCCCACTGGGACCACTAGCCTTTCTCCTGTCCCCTTTGCCATCACTGTTACTACAGAACCGTTCAGAACATGAGCTTTGGAGTCTGAGCACCTGGATTCAAATCTTGACCCTGCCGCTCAAATCCACTAGCTGAGTGACTTTGCGCTAGTTACTCAACCTCTCTGTGCCCCAGTTTTCTCACCTGTAAATGAGAATAAACTTACTTGACTCATAAGCTAGAAGTGAGGCTCTAGTTGACAAATGCCAAGCACACAGCGGAGGGCCTTGTTCACAGCAATGACTCAATGAGAGTTAGCTGTCCTTGTGATTCTGACCGCCACTGTTGAGATGTTGTTATCTCTATTACAAGCGAGGAAGCTGAGGCCCAGAGAGGTGAGGTATTTTGCCTGTGATCACACAGCTAGAGGGTAGTGGAACCAGGATTCCGCTTAAGTCCGTGTGCCTACCAGCCGTGTTCCTGACCACCCTTGCCTACTGCAGGCAAGGACAATGGCCTGTGACCCGTGCAGGAGACTCATGACGCCGCCAGCACTTCTGTCACTCCTCCCGCTGGGTGGACCAGGGCCTGAGAGCTTGGTCCTCTTGTAGGTGCATCCCATGCATGGGTCCACCAGCCAGGGACTGCCCAGGCTCCCGTGGTTTCCCCTGGACCTCCTCTTTAACTTGTCCCATGAGCTCTCAGGGGAGAAGCCTCCAGGAAAGGGCCTGAGGTCATTCTGTTGGGCAGATGCCGCTTTGGGGGGCGGGGCGCAGGGGCCAGGGGCTGCTTTCCTTCTTAGGAATGAACCTGGCTCACCCCTCCCCCTGAGCCTAGGCAGCTGAGCCCACACTTTGGAGGGAGCACAGAGCCCCTGCCTCAGGCCCCTCAGGCAGAGGAATGAGGGGAGCAAGGCGGGGGTGGGGGGGTACCTCATACCTGGAAAGCCCCTCTCCAGGGTCAGGGGCTTGCGGGACCCTGCTCCAGCCCACGTCAGGAACAGAACTGCAGCAACCGAGGCCTGAGGGGCAGAGAAATAGGTGGGTAATGGCGTGGGTCAGGAGTCGGTGTCCTGGATTCGAATCCGTGTGCCAACATTTAGGAGGCATGTGACCCCGAGCCTCAGTTTCCTCATCTGTCAAATGTGGGTGATAGAGCACCTGTCTCTTCAAGTGGTTTGAGGACTAAATGAGAAAATGCAGGTAATTCCATGCCTGGCCTGTAATGAAAGTTCAACAAGGAAGTTCTCTGACCAACCACCATGTCCTGTCTGCAGGGTCCCCGCAGAAGGACACCTTGAGGGGCATCCCCATGCAAGGAGTCTGGAGGGGGTGGAAATAGCAATGCTCTCAGGCAATTGGCAATTTCCTAATTTTAAGGAGGGGTGTTCTTGATAAAGCCAAGGATAGAGGGGCAGGACCCTGAGCCCCCAGGAGAAGGGACTGATGAGATTGAGCAGGTTATGGGGGCCCCAGCCAGGATGCCAGGCTACACAGGACAAGAAAACGGGGAGCCCTGGAGCTCTGGGGAACGCATGCCCTGATTCTCTCAGTCTGGCTCTTGAGTTGTAAGCGAGCGGCTTCTCCCCCAGGGCCTGTGGGATTTTCATGTCCTAGGGAGGGAGGATGTGGACAGAAGCTCAATGCCAAGGACCCCGAACCTTCCAGGCCTCCAAGAATATGTGCTGGAGTCGACCTGGGGTGGAGGAGGAGGGGTATGACGCAGCTTCCTCCATCCCTACCTGAGATTTGTGAGTCACGGGAGAGTCCACAGATGTCAGAGGGGGCTGAGGGAGAGCTCTCTGAAATTAGAGTTAATTGAAGAAATTTCAGGGGACCTTAAAGTCGATCGTAAATCAAGTCCTGAGCTTGGAAAGGCAACTGGCAGCCTGACACACCTGCGGCTTAGCGTGTGCATGACGTGATGGCCGTGCCGACTGCCCATCGCCAGAGAAGGAGAGAGAGCAAATGAGTATTTTAGGACTGTGGTGTCAGCTGAAGGTTGTGTTTTACGACTCTGAAGTTGTAACCGTGAAATATGATGCCTTGTTTAAAGTGTGAGAAGATCTCCAAACAACTTTTACAGCGTCTTCAATCAAAACGGGACGGTTCAGGAACAAGGTGTCGGAGGAGCCTGAGAGGCAGGGGGACTCACGCGGCGAAGGTGCCATCTGCAGAGCAGACTGGCGGCTCTGGCCACAGGGTCTCGAGCTCCTGAGCCCTCAGTTCCAGCACAGTCTAGAATTTAGTCAATGACTAAAATAGGGAAGTCTGAATATCTTGGGATGGCTTACTACACTGCTGTCAAGAAGAGAGGTGTGATGTAGTGTGGAGACCACAGTCCTGGTGCCAGAGAGACTGGAATCCTGACTCGGCCACCTGCTGTGTGACCTTCGAAAAGTTACTTAACCTCTCTGAGCTTCAGTTTCCTATTTCATTTATTTATTCATCAGATGTTTATTGAGTGCCTGCTATACACCAGGAAGTGTGGTTGATGCTGGGGACAGAACAGACATGGCCCCTGCCCTCACGGAGTTTACTGTCCAGACATTCAGTAAATTACATAATTGATCAATTAATTATGGGAAAGCATGCGGTGCACTGAAAGCGTAAGATGAGGAGAAGGGGTATTCTGTTCCTGGAAAGAATCTTGAGGAAGTGACAGACTGGGGCCGAAGGGCTGAGGAGGGGCCAGCCAGGCCCAACGAGGTAGGAAAGAAGTTTCCAGAAAGAGAAAATAGCGCTTTCAAAGGTCCTCAAGCAGGGATATGCTTGGCAAATCAGTAGAGGAAGCCAGAGTGGATATGGGAAGTAGGTGGCAGAGTCCGGGATGAGGGGAGGCCCCGGAAGGTCCCTGTCAGCCTGGGGCTGGTCTCCTTTATCCTGGGCGGCGGAGGGAGTTACTGAAGGTTCTGACGGAGAGGAGCGGCGTCATCAGGCCTGTGCTTCCCGGGAGCCCCCGGGCCTCTGCGTGAAGCATGCGCGGGCTGGGGCAGGAGGGGGCCTTGGAGACCAGGGGCGGGCTTGGTGGCTGGGCTGACTCGGAGCGCAGTTCCCGTAGAGTAGAGCAGACGCAGTGGAGGCGGGAGACCAAATCCAGAGCCAGTTAGGAGGACCAGCAGAGTTTGGTCATGGTTGGGTGTGGGGTGCTGGGGAGCTGTGGATGTCGCCCGGCCTGCGGCATGAGGCACTCGGGGAAGAGTGCTGAGTCTCCAAGACAGGGAGCTCCGGGTTCAGTGGGGGGCCAGGACGGGGCATCTTGTGGGGTTGAGGCTGAGAGCCCTGGTGGATGTCCGGGTGGGTTTCTAAGATGGGGACTAAGCAGGAGGCTGCGGGTCATTCTCTTTCCCCCGAGACCTGCCTCCCCTCGGCATTCCCTGCTGATGCATCGTCCACTGAGAAATGTGGACCAGGTCCAAGGAGACAGGGGACCATGGGCCTGGGCAGAGACCTCTCCACGCGGGGTGGCTGGGGTCACTCAGTTCTCAGCGCTCCGTCCCTGCACTCCTGACGCTGCTCGCTCGCCTTTTCCTCCGGGAGCTCCCTTCCCCTCGGCCTGCCCTTTCTCGGCCTCCTTTCAGCACCATGCTTCTGCCTGCTGCTCATCAACTGTCAGTTCTGGCCCCGGCCTTTCTCCACCCCCATGGAACGAGTTCCCTCTTCATCCCATGGACTCCCAGCCTCTCAGGCTCCAGGTCCTCTGGACTCTGCTCCAGGCCCATGGGCATCGCCAGCTGGTTGTCCCTCAGGCGGAGGAGGAGGGGCCCTCACTGTCCCAGCGCTGCTTGTCCTCTGGGGCCCCGGTTTACGCAAACAGCACCATCGTCAGCCCTGTTGCCCTGTTAGGGACCTCGCCGTCCTCTTTCCCTCCTCCTCGTCTTGACTGCCCATCCCTGGGTGGAGTCCGCGTCCTCCTGCCTCTCCCCCCGCCTGGCTCTTGAATCTCTCTGGTCCTTCTCTTCCCTCCCACTGCCACTGCCACCGGGTCAGGCTTTGAGGACTGCAACAACTGCTTCACGGTTCTCACTGCTGGTCTCACCTGCCACCCTCGCCACCCCCCAAGCCGCAGCATCCGTCCGTCACGCAGGGACAGAGTCATCCTCTAAACAGGTCCGCACTTGTACTCCCTGTTGGGAAGCCGACAGAGGCCCTGACACCGCAGCATAGAATCCCACCCCTTGGCCGGACCGTCACGGCCTTTCTGAGCCCATCTCTCCCCTCCCTTCCCATGGCCACCGCACAGAGCATCCCGCGCATCCCGCACCTTCACGCGGTGGAAACTGGCCATTCCCCAAGCACGCCCCGCCCATCAGGCCCCCTGTTTGGAGGGCTCTGTTCCCCCTGCCAGGAGCCCCTTCTTCTTCCTCCTTCAGCACACTCCTACTCCTTTTTCACCATGATTCTCCTAAGCTTCAGTGCAGTCCAGATTAAGCCACTGTGGCTAAAGGTATAGGCAGTTTCACCTGGTGTAGACAGGCCAGGGTGGGACTGTTGGGGACCAGCAGGCCCGGTGCTTGCTGGGAACGACGTTGACACATCTCCCACTTGCTGACTGGCTCCGGTAGCTTATCTCCCTGGTAATGGTCATGGTGACGTTATTTACATCAGAGGGAGACAAACTGCCTCAGACGTCAGACTTCATAGCCTCCCGCCAAAGAGACCCCCTGGGTGGAAATATGGTAAAGCTTGACAAGACCAAGAAACAGCACCATCAGACTGGACTCAAAGCCAGGCAAGGGAACTCTGCCTACCCGCCCTGCCTCCTTCCTTCCTGGGGCCTGGGCCCCTGAACTGGGGGTAGCAAGGGAGGGAGGTGGAGGAGATGGAACCCAGCTCCTTCACTTGGCATTCAAGGCCCTTCAGAGTGAACCCCAGCCTTCCTGCCCGACCTGGCTCTGCCGTCTCTGCCTCGCAGCCCTGGCTGGTCAGTCCCTATACACACCACTCACCATCCAGCTGCCTTGCTCTTGCTGCTTGCTCCACCCAGGACGCCCCTCCCCTGAGCCTACGAGCAGTCAGCTCTCAAAGGAAGGGAATCTGCCAGCTCAACATCCACTGTAGCCAGACTCTGACTACATCTCACTGGTGCCACCTGGTCCAAGCCACCATCCTCTCTCACCTGCGTCATGATAGTAGCCTCTACAAGCTCCCCTGCTTCGGCCTTCACCGTCTCTGGTTTGTTGTCTACACAGCAGCTCGAGGGATCCTGTTAATACACAAGTCAGATCACATCATCCCTTGCTCAGAACCCTCCACTGGCTTCTCATCTCACTCAAGTAAAAGCCCAGTCCCTAACGGTGGCCTCTAAGGCCCTGCATGGGGCCTCGTCCCCTGCCACTCTTCCACCAGCTCCCACTGCTCCAGCCCCTCAGGTCTCTGGATGCTCTTCAACGGTGCTAGGCCTCTGCACCCTGTGGCCTTTGCATCCACTGTTCCATCTAGAATGCTCTTCCCCCTGATAACCACATGGCTTCTGCTCTCTCCTTCAGGTCTTTGCTCAAATGTCAGCTTCACGGTGAGGCCTTCCCTGGTCTCCTTTCTGAAATGTCCGTACCCCACTCCCAGCACAGCGTACTCCCCACCCTCCTACGTGTACGGCCACCTCATTTACCCGAGGGTTTACCTGCTTGTCTTGGACGTTATCTGTTACCACTGACTGGAGTGTGAGCTCCATCACGGGAGGGGGTTTTGTTTGTTTTATTTGCAGCTGAATCCCCAGCACCTAGAACAATGGCTGACGTGTAGTAGGCATGCAGTAAACATACGTTGAATGAATGAATGGATGGCTGGCTGGCTGGATGTCTCAGCACACATGCTGCCTCCTCTTTGAAGCCCTCCCTAAGTCCATATGCCATCACTGTGCCTTGATATCCCCAAATAACAATTCTGGGGGGTGTGCATGTTTGCCCGCCTGGCCCGACTCTGAGAAACACCTGGGGGCAGGGACAAAATCAGGCTTTTCAGGATGTGGTGCCGGCCCTCACCCAGTGTTCGGCACGCAGTGGGTGCTCAGTGTGTGGGTGTGGGAGGGAAACATTCGTGAGCACCTACTGAGTGCAGCCCCTTCACGTCTGTGCTCACACACACCTGAGAGCTGGCATGTAGAAAGGGGCTCGTTCTCTTGACATAGACCATGCCCCTCGAGGATGACATTAATAAGAATAGTTCAGGATGCTGAAGGAACTCACTTTTATCTCCATCCCACGCCGCTTCTGTGTATCCGGCTGTCAGCTCCACCTCCCCTCTAGGACGCCCCCCCACACACTCGGCCCTGGTGTCCACAGCTGAACTGCTGGTCACCTTCCACACCACAGGGTGCTCCCTGCTGCAGGAAATGGCACCTGTCTTCCGTCCAGATGCTCATGCCTAACACCAGAATTCGTCCCTCGCAACTGCTGAGTCCTGTAGATTCTATTTCCTAAATATCTCTCAAGTAAGTCTCTTCCCACCATCCCCATGGCCTTAGCTCAGATCTCATCTGGCCTCCCCTGGACTTTGGTGACTAGGTCCTACCAAAAGCATCCTGCCCACCCCCTCGACTCAGACTGGCCACGGCCACAGCCATCTCTCTACAATGCAAACCGAATCATATGTCTTTGCTCCCTTTGATCCTCAAGATGAAGCAGAAGGAAAAGAAGAACTCAGGATTTGTTGGGTCTCTCCCATATGCCAATCACTGGCTAAGGCTAGGCACTGTCACCTTCATTATCCCACTCAGTCATCACAACATACCACTGTACAGAAGCAAAATGAGGCTTACAGAAATAAGCCCCAGGTCACATGGCTGGCAAATTGTGGAGGCTGAATTCAAATCTAGATCTTCCCGACCCCCAAATCCGTTCTCTTTGCCAATAGTCCACTGCTTCCAAATCTTTCTGGCCCAGTGTTCTCTATCATGTGGCTCTCTCTACATTTCCAGGACCATCGCCCATCCTTTCTGTCTTCTCACTTTTAGACATGCGTTGTGGTTTTGTGCTTATGACATTTGGTTCCCCCTTCTCTTAAATACCCTTCCCTTTTTCTCTATCTAGTGAACTTCTATTCATCCTTCAAAACCCAGCTCTAAGGGCACATTTTCTGTTAAGCTTTCCCATATTGACTCACCCAAGCAAAGTAATTTGCTGCTTATGTTTGTCCTTAGAGTGTGAATTGTGCTCCTGGGAGAGAGGGGAGTGAATGGGTTAAGAGCACAGCCCTGGAGTCAGACTGCAGGCTTAGAATTCCAGCTCTTTTAATCACTACGAGCTGTGTCACTTTTGGCAAATAACTGAATCTCTGTGTTTAGGTTTCCTTACCTGAAAAATGGGAATGATCCTTCATAGAGTCATAGTAAGTATTAAAGGAAATACGTAGAGTAGTTAGAATGGTGCCTGGCAGAGTATAAATGCTCGATACATATTAGCTTTATTATTGTTTCTCTGCTGCCTCTGATACACATTTCAACCCTGATACTGCATTTTTCCTTTCTTTGCAATTTAGTCTATATCTCTAATGCAGCAGATGCTAAGTGTGTCATAATTGCCTACTTGCATACAGGCACCAGGAGGGCAGGCTTAAAAGTTTGGATGCCTTTCCTTCCATCACCCAGCTAGCAAGCAGCAGGGGAGGGACCCCCACTGAGGTCTGCCGTCATTCAGAAGCCAGTGCTCATAACTGCTATGGGCCAGAGCGTGTTCCTTGGGTCATTTTTTCTGACTATCGAGTCTCAGCTCATATTTAGGCTAGAGCAGAAAGATTATGCCATGTTGTGCTGCCGAGATGAGCAGAACAGGGTCCCTGCCCTTGGGGATCCCAGTGGAGCTCAGAACCTGGAGTGGAAGTCAGGCACGTGAACAGGTCATTCGAACAGTGCGACGTGCCTTGTCTGAGGTCGGACACATTGCTGCGGGAGCACAGAGGACAGAGCACTTGCTA
Source organism: Equus asinus (assembly GCF_041296235.1). Taxonomy (NCBI): domain Eukaryota; kingdom Metazoa; phylum Chordata; class Mammalia; order Perissodactyla; family Equidae; genus Equus; species Equus asinus. Next base: position 88,316,096 of record NC_091794.1, read on the forward strand.
AAAGCTTCAAGGAGTGAGGCTTTACCAAGAGGTGGCATTGGAGCCGGTCTCCAAGCATCAGAAAAGTTACTGGACCAAGGGCATTGTAGGCAGAGGGCAGGAGGAACAGAGCTGGCCTGGGGACAAGGGGCAGGAGGAAAGACTGCAGAGGTCCAGCCGGGCTGTGATGGGCTTGAGGTGTCCCAGGGAGTTGTGCTGCATTTTTGTTTTGTTCCATCACATCTGACGTTTACTAAGATCTGGTAGGAAGAAACATCCTACTCACCACAGTCGCGACCGTGGAAATAAATGTGACAGCTGATTTCTCCTTCCTTCCTGGTCATCACGGAGCAATGTGGGGTAGTAGTTAACAATGTGCTCTGAAGGGCAGAGTTCAAATCCCAGCTCATTGGCTGTGTGACCTCAGGCAGGTTGCTTAACCTCCCTGTGCCTTGGTTTTCTCATCTGTTCGATGAGGAAATTGATAACAATATCGAAATCTAAATAATTCTAAATAATATCTAAAATTCTCAGAACAGGGCCCGGCACATGGTAAGGGCTATGGAAGTGTTTGGTGTCATTATTATCAAGCCGATTCAATCTAGGATCTTGGCCCATCCTGTCTGTGCATCATGTTCCAGGATCCTCTCTGCCTCTCATGGGTGAAGCTCATGATGAGTGCCAGGGCCTGGGAGCCGGACCAACTCACGTGAACATCTTGTCTCTGTGCCCACAGCGGACGATGCTTGTGGCGGGACCCTGCGGGGCCAGAGCGGCATCATCTCCAGCCCCCACTTCCCCTCGGAGTATCATAACAATGCCGACTGCACATGGACCATCCTGGCCGAACTGGGAGACACCATCGCCCTGGTCTTTATTGACTTCCAGCTGGAGGATGGTTACGACTTTCTGGAAGTCACGGGGACCGAAGGCTCCTCCCTCTGGTAAGCACACCGTCCCCACCCCTCCCCTGTCCCCACCGCTGTGGCTTCAGGGATGCCCCGTATCCTCGGCGCCTGGACCTGCAGCCGAAGGCCTCGTTGCACTTCCCACACCTGCTGTTGGAGAGCATTCCTCTCATCTTAATGAGAAATCACGCATATTTTTAGAACTGGGGTAAATTTTGGTATCTGATTTGAAGCGTGTCCTTCTGAAGAATTTCATGATGGGTCTTGGTCGAGTAACTTCCATTAAGACTGAAAATGTCCTGGTCCCAGGATGTGGACAGGGTCCCAGTGAAATGATTTGAAATGTTGTTCCATTTCTAGAAGACATATTCATAGCATCTGAGAAAGCTGGAACAGAACCTTAAGTGGCAATTGCTTTTCTCACTCCCAGGTCCCTGAGACAAGAAAGGCACTAAGTCTCAGCGTCTGGAGGCAAGGCCTCCCCTTCTCCCTGTTGTTCAGGCTTTACTGAAAAGCACAGGCTTTTCCGTGGCGTGCTTGACCCTCCTGGAGAGTCCTGATGTTGACGGGTTCAGGAGGAGAGGGAGGATTGGAGACTTACCAGCCTTGGTTGCTTGTAGTTTGGACCCATGGGACATGCCTAGGTGAGGTTGGCTTAAGGAACTGTCCAGCCTCCTGTTTGGGTGACAAGCCTTGAGGGTGTAGTGTGGCGTTTAGAACACTCTCTTGGATGATCCTTGTGGCTGTGCGATCAGGATGAAGGCATCAGGGGACCTGTGTCTGCACATCGGGAGGCAATACAAGGATGTGTCCAGATGTCCTTCAGCCAAGGTGGGCATAGTCGCAGCCTTCATTGCTGCACAGCACCAGGGAAAGGCAGGGCTCGGTGCCCGGGGGTGAGGGCAGAGGAGGTGTCACTGGGGACTCTGAGTGAAGCGTCAGGTGGGTAGCTGCAAGAGTCCAGGAAGGACAGTGCCTAGGAAAGACGGAGACACAGCGGTCAGTGGGGCTGGGGAGGAAGGGAGGGAGAGGAAGAAGTCGGGGGTGGGGACACGTTTACTGAACACTCTTTTATAGCAGGTTTCATGCTTTGTGGTAGAAACACCAGTTGAGTAAGACATGGTCCTTTGATGTGGGGAAAGTCAGACAAACCCACGGTGGGAGCCAAGTATGACTACTTGAGAGGGATAAAGCAGGAACGGACTCCTCCCAAGTATAGCCGCTGAGATCTGGGGGCAGTGGAGCCCGGAGGACTCGTATCTCCTGGTGCGGTGGAAGGTGAGCTGGCCTGGGAGTCAGAAGACCTCAGTGTCGTAGCTTGTCGTGTGACCTTGGCCGGGTCATTTACCACCCTGGATGGGGCTCTGAGAGGAACACATGTGAGCCAAAGATTTAAGCTGCGCTTTGAAGGCTGATGCTCTGTAAACTGGTTAGGAGCAATGGCTGGACATTGGGAGTAAGGAGTTGGGGGAAAGCCTAGATGACCTTTCACTCCACTAGACTCCCAGTGACCTGTCCAGCCTGAAGACCCTCTGGCCCTCTGACTCTTTTTATAAAGTACCTATTTTTTCTGATTGCAAGTGTAATATATATGCTCCTAGGAAACATGGAAAATATTTAAAAAGTATAAAGAAATGAAGAACGAGCATTAAAATTTTGATGTATTCCCCTTTGGCCTTTTTGCTTTGCCAAGATCGAGCTAGCTGGCTACTTATATATATTTTAACATTACAAAATTAGGATCTTAAAGTATATCTGTAGTTATGTATTTTTAACTTCGCATTATATCATGAAAATTTTTCCCGTATCATTACTGATGCCTCCAAAACATCACTGGCGTAATAATAGTATTATTTATTGAGCATTTCTTGTCAAGATGTGGCTGGCTGGTTCTAAGCCCTCACAGCTATAATTTCATTTAATCTTTATAAAAACTCGATGGAATAGGGAATATAATTTTCCTCCTTTTACAGATGAGGAAAATGAGGCCTGGAGAGGTTATGTCTTTTGCTTGAGGTCACACAGCTAGTAAGGAGCAGAGCTGGGAGGCAAGCCCAGGTGACTTGGGCCTGAAAGCCCATCGTCTTAGCCACGACAGCACAGTATGTCCTGCCACACCTGTGAAGGGTTGTCGTGGCTGGGTGGCGTTCCATCCGAGGACTGACATAGTGTACTCATCAGATCTCTCATTAGGTCGTTCCCCACTTTTCACTTCTACAAACAGATACCAAGATGAATATCCTCATCAGTTCCCTCTCTTGCAGTCCCAAGGCCTCTTTGACTCACTTGTTTATCCGTGGGCCCTCGGCCTCCCACAGCTTCTGCCTCCCCAGGTGTGAGTCTAAACATTGTCCCAACTTCTGGAGTGAAACGAAATCTGAAAGAGTATTCCTTTTCCTATTAAGTTACTCAGTGGGGAAGGAATGAAGCAGAGAAAATCGTTAGGGGAGTCATTCAGAACTCTTGGCTCTGAGATTAAATTATAATTATTTACAGGGTGGGTGTCACTGTTGCCAGCGAGGATGCATTTGTCGTCCTAATTTATACTTGCAGAGCAATTGTGGGTAAACAAATTCTGACGCTCAGGAAGTCTGTGCAAAGAGCCCGCCCTCTGCCCTGCCTCTCTCCTTTGTGGGTCCCCGGATTCCTGTGAAAAGCCAGTGCTGCTAGTTGGTGAGGGTACCGCCTTTATCGGCATACATGAAGATTTTAGGATGTTCTTTTGAGTTCTGTGCCAAGGCAGAGAAAGACAGCAGATCCTGTAATAAAAGATGAATATGAACAAACTGGGCATCCTTTCCCGTATTGAGAAGACAAAAACACCTTTGAGAGAAAAAAAAAAATCCACTGCCACCCTTACCCCTTACTGGATAGCATATTCCAGAAGGAGGGGGTGGCATGGAATGTCCCTGTCTCAGTTTCCACACTTTTTGCCTCCTCCAAGTGGCATACAAACAGGAGAGTTTTAATTAGGGGTTGCAGTTGTTTGGATGTTATGGACTAGTAAAATTTCCAAACAACTGGGTAAACATAGGGTTGATAACTTTTTATTTTGCCACAGGAGGATATTAGAAAAAAAAACCCTGCCAACTCCCCAGAACACTATTTCATAAAACAAAGAACAAGTCAAAGCCAAAACCGTGGCAGGATATAATCAATTGGCAACTGACATAATGAGAGACAGCGGCGGGGGAGCGCACATCAGTAGCGGTATGCACCCGCAACTACGGGGTCCCAGCATATAGGTACAGCAAGCAGTGGCCACCTCTTCATCTTTTGCTGGTCCATGACTGGCCTCTGGGAATCTGGCAGCACATCTTTTGAACAGGAGAAGGCTGTTGCTGCAGCGAGCACTGAACCCTGTAATTCTGACATGTTGAGAGATTTCCAAGTATTGTAGGCTTACTCTCCCTAAGGTTAATTGCTTTTCTTTTTTTGTGATTGCCTGTGAGCAAAAGCTGGGTTTGAATTGACTGAGAGTTACAATCCAGACAGAATATTTGGTATGACTCCCCCACTACACACACACGCACACACACACACGGCCAAATCACACCCGACACACACCCCTCTGAGTAACCACCATATGCACATCACCAAGTCAACGTCCTTACACATACATGCTTCTATCTCTAGTTCACTGGACTCAACTTTGGGGCCAGATTTGCTCACTGGTCCTTCTCTGGGGTGGTGGGTCTTTGTTCTGCTCTGACCCAATTAGTTGTCTGTGACCTCCATGGAACCCCATTCCTTTCCCTCAAATTCTAGGAAAGTACTCTTACCAATGCTGGGCTTCCTCATGAGGCCCCTGGACTTTTCAGAGGTCTGGGACTGGAGGATGCAGAAGACCCTGTTAAAACCCGGGGTCCTGGATCCTTGGAGAATCAGGATTGTGTTCCCGGAGTGAGTAGAAGTGATGGCCTGCCCATTTCAGAGCCGGCCTCTCCATTGTGGAGAAAATCAGTGAATCGAAGGCCACTGAGAAGCCAGCATCTCTCCCTTCTCCTCTGCCTCATGCTCAGTGCTCGCCATCTGAGTCTCTCCAGGCTCTTCCTCTGGACCACGAGGAAAGAGAGATGTCACCTCCAAGGATAGGGAGAGGTCTCTGCAGTCCCTCCAGGGTTAAGCAGGGAGCCTGTGTCTTGGCATCTAACCAGGGAGAGAGCACGCTTGGGAGTCAGATGGACTTGGGCTCCAAACCCAGATCCACCTCTTCATAGATGTGTAATCTTGGGATACTTACTAACCTCTCTGAGCCGTAGCTCCCACATCTGAAAAATGGGGCTTGTCACACCAACCTAGAAAGAGTGTGGAAAGGGCTGACCCCCTCAACTGCTGCCTGGCTCATAGGAGGTGTAATTCTCCTGGGATGGGGACCTGAGTCAGAGGCTCACTCTTTGAGGGGAAAAGGGTAAGATGAGGCATCTCCAGCAACTCAGAGCCTCGTCAGCCCCATTCTTGGAGATCCCACTGAGGGCATCTTCCCAGCCTGCCAGCCCAGTGGCATCTCACCAGGCAGAAAGGCACAGCCTGGTCACTCCGACTGATCCAGCTCCCAGTGAAATTGCCTGGAAACCCAGGTGAGGGGACTGAGAGAGAGCCCCTAGGTCAGACTGGAGGAGGCCCTTGCAAAGGTCAGAAGGGGGGCAGTGAGTTTGCTGACACTGTCTTCTCAAAGTGCACATTGTGGGCAGCATCACCTCTTCTCTGCAGGGCCCCAGCCCCAGACTGGCCAATTAGCTGCTTTGTTAGAAAAGCAGCTACCGCTGGCTGCTCCGAGCAAGGCTAGGACAAGCAGGGAGGGAAACTCCATCGGGAGTCGGGCACAGCCCTTGCCCTAGGGGTCTGCACAGCTGGGGAGAAGGGGCAGAGAGTGTGGAGAAGGCATTCAGGAGACCACTGTACAAGACAGAGCAGGGAGGGACATCTCTGCCTGGGACCCTCCTGCTGTCTCTGATCGGTGAGGCCGATGAGTTCAGCTGGGCCTTCCTCTCTCCTCTGCTCCTTCTCTTTCTCTGCTTCTCTCCTTCCCCCACAGTGGCAATTTCTTCCTATAGCAGGGCAGGCCGGCAGGGCCTGACCTGCACTCAGAATTGAAGCCACCCTTTTCCTGGGGACCAGCAGAAGTGCCAGCCACAGAGGTGTGTTTGTGGCAGGGTGAATGGTAGACGGTGCTCAAAGCTCCTTCCCTCATGGGGGAATCTCTGTGTAGACCCTAGGACCTTCCCCGCATCTTCTTGGTTGTCGCCTCTGTGGGTCAGCCTCTGTTGGTGATCCTGGCTTCTCTTCCTTGACTCCTTCATTAGACTTTGATTTTCATTCTTTCTTCATTTCACTCTGGGCATTTGGGATCTGCCTGCCCATTCTCTATGTCCCTACACCCCCAAGCCAGGCCCCCATGGACCTCATGTGACAAATTTGCCTCCACCAAGCATTTAAAGTAAGAAAGAAAGACGAGCACATCCCAGGGCTTCAGAGGAGGACGCTGTCCTAGAGGGCAGACCAAGGCCTCAAGGCGAGGGCTGCATTTGCAATGGGTCTTGAAGGGTGGGTGCCATTTTGATATGGGAGATGAGAGGGCAGGGAGAGCATCATCCTAGGGCTGCTGCCCCGGCCACCAGGCCCAAGTGGGACCTACCCTGATGCCTGAGACACGGGTCCAGGCCGTGGTCCCAGGAATTCTCTCAGGAAGATTCTCCCCACCGAGCACCCACCCTGGGGCCCTGCCATCCACCTCTGAGCCTAGGCAGCCTCTCCCTCTGGAGGAGAATAGAAGGAAGTCTGCTCTCCTCTCAAGATTTCCCAGGTCTCGCCTCCAGGGCCGCCCAATAGCCTTCAGCTGTTTTTAGAAAGAGAATTTCCCTGGAAAGCAGGCTGGATCCAGCACTCAACTGGTCTCAGGTCTTCCTGAAGCTCCCTCAGCTGACCACTCCTTTGCTGGGAGGGTTCTCTTTACTTCGTTCCCCTTCATTTGTTGGCTTTGTTTTTATAGGTGCGGAAACAAAAACTTGCATCTACTCTACTCTACACACATTCAGTTTGAAAATTTTGCTAGTAACACTCTTTCTCCTCTTGCAAGACCTGATTTTAATTATTAAGCACTTTACACATGGAATTTGAGCCAACTAGAACCATTTGATCTCCGTGACTTTTAACTAGATATTTCATTCAGGAGCCATTAGATTCAGCTATAATTAGAACAAGAACAGCCTGCCGATGGGGATTTGTTAATAATCACTACTCACTTATTTATTCCTTCACATATACTTTATCAAACCATTGGTTTAGATCTTTTACGTTCTTTGTTACTTTTCCCCTATTTATTTTCGGTAATCATTTCTTGAGAGCCTTCTGTGAACTAGTATCTCCTAGGTGCAAGGGAGACAAAGACACAGTCTCGTTCCCAAGGAGTTATGTATTTGCTCCACAAATGTTTATGTAATAGCCATGCACCGTTCTGGACCCTGGAGCTCACGGTTGAGGTGAAGAGGCAGAGTGCAATTAAATGCTTTTCAATATTGTGTGTCGGGTATTTTTCTAAGAGGTATAAAGAAGTTCCCATAGGGCCTAAAAAGAGAAATGTAGTAGCTAGGATTCCTTTGGTTCAAGAAATAGAACCCCACCTCCAGCTGACTCAAGCTAAAAAGGGAATGTGTTGGCTTCTATAACTGAAAAGCCCAGAGATTGACTTCAGGCATGGCTGGATCAAAAAATGCAAATAACGTCATCCAGAATCTGTTTCTCTCCCTCCCATGGGCTTTGCTGTCCTGGGTGTTGGCTTCATTCTCAGATAAGCTTGCCCATGCAGTAGCAAAGGTGACTACCATCGGCTCCCTCTGTCTTGTTGGTTTAGCAATCCCAGCTAGTGATTCCCACAGAAACCCTCAGATGAACCTTGATTGGACCAGATTGAGTCATGTGCCCAGTGCTCAACACCATTGTAGCCAGAGCGTGTTCTCATTGGCCAAAGCCAGGTCACATGGCCATCTGCCCCACCCAAACGTCAAGACTAGGAGTGGAGGAGGGGTGGTTCATCAAAGGAAAACCAGGTCACTGGGAAGACAAAGACAAAGGATGTCCTCCAAAGAAGTTGTGAGTCTTCCTGACATGATGGAGGAGCTGCTGGGAGGACTCAGATGAACGAGTCCCAGAGTGGGTGACTGTTGGGTTGAACTGAGGGTTGAGTGAGCACATGTCACCAGGATGGAGCAGGAAAGAGCTCCAGTGTGTTTGGGACATGGCAAAGGGGTGCAGGGAGCAAGAGAGCAAGGGCAGGAAATGAGGCCTGAAATGAGCACGGGAAGAGCATGGATCATGAAGAACTTGTGCCCATGTTCACCATCCAGGAGAGGATTCCATAGCCTGTAGAAAGCTATTGAAGTGTTTTAAGAGAAGTAACACAATCTCTCCAAATTTTAATTGGGTTTAACTAGAAGGCTCAGAAACCAGCTATAAAACTTTTTCCTGACTACTCAGGCAAGAGATGATCCAGTCTTGAACTAGGACAGCTGGGAAAGGATGGCAAGGAGGCGGTGACTTCAGAAAACACCTCAGACACAGAATCAGCTGGATTTGGGGATTTGTTGGAAAAGAGGAATGAAGCAGGGGAGGAGTCTGGGATGATCCTCAAGTTTCTGGCTGGATGACTGTGGTAGGGTCATTTCCTAAACAGAGGAACACAGGGGAAGAAGCAGGGCTGGGGTGGCATGGGTGATAGTGACATCACTAGCATCTCCAGCACAAAATGGGCACAGAGAGGGACGTCAAGGCCAAAGCAGGGAAGGAGATGAGCCTGGATACAGGGACACAGCTGCCCATGGTTACCCAGACACAGTCTTTGGGATAAGACTGGCAGAGGTGGTCCACCAGTCTTCAGGCAATAACTGTGCGTGAAAAGATTGGTGTTCAAAAAGTACCCTGGCAGGGCCTTGAAAAGTCATCTCTATGATCAGCACCAGCATCATCTTCATCAATAGCATCTCCTTCATCATCACTGTCAGCCTTACCCTCTCCATCTTTATTACCAACATCTTTCCATCATAACTCAGTCATTCAAACAAAATACGTAGGCCCTTCTGTTATCTAACATTGGGCTTGGCACTGGGAATACAGTGGCAGAGGAAACAAATAAAGCCTCTGCCCTTATGGGACTTCTGGACTACTTGGGGGAGACTGACATTAATAGAATAATTACAAAATAAATGTAAAATACGCTTGTGATGAATACCACAAAGGAAACGAACAGGATGCGGAATAATAGTAGCAGGGACCCGATTAAGATAAAGGAGTCAAAAGAGGCCTCTCTGAGGGAGTAGGATTTAACCTGAGACCTGACTACTGAGAAGGAGCCACCACGGAAAGGGCCCGGGGAACAGCATTCCTGGCAGAGGGATTGCATATGTAAAGGCCCATCATCATAATGCCCCATTTGCCCTTGAACTTCATCCATGGAAGTGGCGTAGGCCTGATGCCTGTCCTTTGGGGTTTCAGCCTATTTGAATGTCAGGAGTAAGGCAGGGTCAGGGTCTCAAGCTGGCGGAGATGCTCAGGAAGCAGCTAAGATGGTGCATAACTGAGGCTGCTGAACCCAGGCCTCTTGAACTGGTGAGGTGAGACTCAGAACCTCCTGCCTCCCTATATGGGTTTGTGATTCCTTTGCTTCCGTCTCCTTCCCTGCCACATCACAGTGCTCTAAGCCGCCCCAAGAAGCTGTTCTCTTCTGATGGAGGCCATGAAATTGCATCTGTTGTATCCATCAGGAGCCAGGCCATAAATAACCAGCCTTTTAAAATCTCATCTCCCGTATCTCTGCGAGTTGGAAACAGCGTTATGAGCTCGTGGCCGAGCAGTGGGAAAGGATTAGTACCCGAGCCTGCTGCTGGCAGAACACGTCTGGAGAGCGAGGGCCAGGTCTCCCGCACTCTCTGCGGAGCATCAGCGTGACTTCCTTGCGGCTCTGCTAGAGTTTGCGATTTGGCAAAGTTCTGTGCATGGGAAGCTGAGGTCGGGCAGCTGGTCTGCCCCCTGTAGGTCTGATTGCACGCAACAGGTTTGTACTAAGTACCTCGTCTGCACGGGCCCGTGCCAGGAACGTGAAGGGCATCAGACAACAAGATGCTGTCCTCAGCCTCTCAAGGAGCTGCCAGATGCCCGATGATGCCACTAAGACAGATGGAAGGAGCTGTTCTGGGCCCTTCCAGAGGCCCTTGATTCTGGCAAGACCTGCCTTCCCGAATGATGTTAGTTCATTGAGAATGTTCAAGGCCCCAATCCTCATCTCCGTTTCCACACGTGGCCACAAATGTTTGTTCCCTTCACTCTTGGCTTCACTTACCCCGTGTTTCATGCTGATTTTGCCTATCTCTTGCTCCTACAAGCTCTTCTGGCTGCCTAAGACTGACTTAAGTCCTTGGTTCTAATCTTGAGCCTATATTTCTTTTAATCTCAGCTTTTCCTCATCTGGTGGCTGGTATGTGACACCTGCAGACTCACCAGGGTAGCGGGATTCACGTAGAAAAGTAGCATTTGACAATCTGCTGAAATGGCAAGGTGATCACTGTTGAACTCCATAGATTTTGGCATTTGGGAAGCAAGAGGGCAGGGTTGGTTTGAACGAAATGGGAGCCTTCCTGGAGGAGTAGAACTCTAGCATCTCCGGGAACTTCTCCAAGTTCTTGGAAGAGTGGTCTGCACTGGCTGCCTCTCAGTCTTCTCTCCCCATTAATTCCTCACCTGCTTCACCATGTCTTCGACCCCCAGCCTTCCCCTGAAACCATTCACATGAAGATCATTCTCAGAGAACCACCCCCGGCCCCAAACACCACTGCTTTCAATGCCAAATCCAAAAGACGGTTTTAGGTCTCATCTTACTGGACACTTGTTGTTTCTTTTCTCCTTCTGAAACCCTCCTTTCTCTTTACCTTCGTGCTAGTCTCCCTGATTCTTCTCAGACCTCTCTGACCACTCCTTCTCTGTTTCCTTTGATGTCCCCGAGACTCTGCTCTTGCCTTACTGCTCTGCCCACTCCGACCATTCTCCCTGGGTAATCTTACCAGCTCTCGTGGTTTCAGATACCGCCTATTTGTTTATAACTCCCAAGTCTAGCTCCTTAGCTCGGCCTCCCCACTCAGCATCAAACTACAGAGCCAACTACCTGTTGGACATCTCCACCTTGATGTCCTAGCGATATCTCCAACTCCACGTGTCCCAACTTCACTCATAATTGACTCCTAAAATGGTCAGAGTTTGTCTCCTTTCTCAGTTTACGGCACCATACCCTACCTAGTCATCCAAAAATCTAGGAATCGTCCCTGTTTAATCCCTCTCTCTCACCAGCCACATTCAATTAATTGCTAAGCTCTCCCAATGTACCTCCTAGCACATATCTCCATCTTTACTACCACTCCCCCAGTTCAGTCCATCATCTTCTTTGTGGGTTGTAACAGCCTCCTTACTGATCTCGTAGCTTCTTGACACTCTCCAATTCATCCTCCCCACTGCTACCAGAATGGTTTAATTAAAATGCAGATCTGACATGCCAAGCCCCAGGCAAAAGCTCTCAATCATCTCCCATTGTCTGATAATAAAATTCGAGCCCTTGATAGGCGTGCAAGGCTCTTCTCAATCCAGCCCTCGCCCACCTCCCAGCCTCATCTCATGCCACTTCCTTCTTTGAGCTTCATTAACTCTAAAACTCAGCGGCATAACACCACAAAGGTTTATTTCTTGCTCATGCTGCATGTTTGTCATGGCTCAGTGATCCACATAGTCATGCAGGTGGGTATTCAAGCTCAAGGAGGTCCCATCATCTTGCAGCTGAACCAGGTGGACTATGTGGCTGTCTCCAGTGTCGCGGCAGGGAAAGAGAGCGGGGAGCCTAGCACGGGCTTTTCACTGCCCCAGCCCAAACATGGTACACATTACTTCCAACTCACATTTTATTGGGCGGAAACAGTCATGTGATCCAGCCTAGCCACAAGGGACCCAGGAAATGTGGATGAGCAGATGAAACGGTTGGCGAGCCAATGTCTCCACCACGTCTCGTGTTTCAGTAGCAAGGTGTCCTGGCTCCTGTCAAAGGCCAGCCCCTCCCTTTATGCACAGACCTCGTCTTCCCCAAAGACTTCCCTACTAAATTCGTCTCCTTCTTTTGCATTCATTAATTTTTTTCTTCTCTCTTAAATATTGCCAACGGCATAGAGACATGTTCTCAAACCTACCATCTAACATCAGAACACTAACAGCACGTACCACACTCCCCCGTCACTAAGCCCCACTGGGCTTCCACCAATTGCTGAGACGGGTCCCTTTCTCTTCCCCGCCTGCCACTAGAACTGACCTTGGTAAGACTGCCAGTGACCTCCAGGTTGCCAAATCCAGTGTCATTCTCCATCTTCGTTTGACTTGGCCTCTTGGCAACGCTTGACACTGGGCGTCTGGCCTTCTTGAACTTTTATCTCCTCTTAGCTAACACGAAACCACATAGCTAGCCAGCTAACTGTGGCCATTCCTTCTCGGTTTCCTTGCCGTCTCCTCTACTGTTCAACCTCTGTCCAGCCTTTACGTGTGGAATGCCCAAGTCATCCTGGGACCCTCCTCTCCCCCGTCTTCCCCAGGTGACCGTGGTGAATCACAGGATGGCTTTCAATGTCATCTATATGCTAGTGGCTCTCAATTTAAATGTCCAGCCCTGATGGACATTTATATAAATGTCCATGGCTCCATTTTTATAAACAGGAATCTCAAAATCTTAAGAGGAATCTCAAAATGAACACTTCTAAGCAGACCTTTTTTTATTGTGGTAAAATACACCATTTTAACCATTTTTAAGTGTACAGTTCAGTGGCATTCAGCACATTTGTCTTGTTGTGCAACCAACACCACTACCCATCTCTAGAACTTTTTTCACCTTCCCAAACTGAAACTCCATACCCTTTAAACCATAACTCCCCACCCCCCTTACCCTCTGGTAACCACCATTCTATTTTCTGTCTCGATGAATCTGACTGCTCTAGGTACCTCTATACGTAGAGTCATGCAGTCTTTGTTCTTTTGTGTTTGGCTTATTTCACTTAGCATAATGTTTTCAAGGTTCACGCATATTGTCTATCAGAATTCCATTCCCTTTTCAAGGCTGAATAATATTCCATGAATGTACAGACCACATTGTGTTCATCCATTCCTCTGTCCACAGACATTGGGCTGTTTCTCATTCCCTCCCCTCCCCCAGTCTCTCCTCTCCCAGACTTCTCTACCTCTGTCTGCTCCCGAGTGGAAGCTGCTTCTGCCCATTCCATGCCACCAGCATCTCTGACTGCTCAATGGCCTTTTCTTCCAGCCGCTACTCCTTCTGTAATCTGTTCTCCACACAGCCTGGCATGACTTACATTTATACATCAAATCGTGTCTTCCCGTTTAAGGCTTGCCAATGGCTTCCCATCACACTTGGATGAAATCCTACGAGATTCTACACTATGGGGTCACTGTCCACCTTTGACTTCCCTCCCGTCACCCACACCCACTCACTGTGCCCCAGATACACTCGCCTTCCTCCTGTCCCTTGGATGGGCTAAGCAGCTTCCCTTCCGGGACCTCTGCACCAGCTGTTCCCAGGGCCTAAGATCATCTTCCTTCAAAGTTAAAAAAAAAAAAAAAGACCTGATGTTTTGAAACGCAGAGTTCAATTTAAATTTCCCCTCCTTAGGAAGGCCTCCCCAGTCCGTGCAATCTGAAGTAACCCCCCACCCCCCGCTGTCTCTCACAGCTTCTTGTTTTATTTTAGGCTCTTGTCGATACCTGATATTTTCTTGCTTACTTATGTATCTGTCTTTTTTCTGTGCTTTTCCTCTCCCCCCATAACTGCCTGAAGAACCTCAAAAGGCCACAGAGGCAGAGCTGGGCACTTCGTAGATGCCCACAGTTGGTTTGTTGGGAGGAGAGCTCTCCTTCTGCCTCGCCAGTAACAATGTCCTGTGGCTAATTGCAAAGGTTAACACGGAACCTCTCCACCAAGTATTTTAAGTAATAACCTTCCTGGGGGACATTTGCAAATTAGCCCTGACTCTTGCTGATTACTCATCCTAAACTCAGTCTGATTAATAATTAATCAGCAAACTGCTTGGCCAGAGCAGGCTGATCAGTGCTTGAAAGGATCTTAAATTACGCAAGTCACTTGGCCAGTCTTAAAAAATAAAAAGCTCAGCGGTCGATGAACTGGGGAGAGTTGATTGCAACGTGAGTGAGGTTAGGTTTCTCTGTTGTTTATTTTTCCCTTTTGTCTTTTTTTTCCCTTTTGACTAAGAAATCAATTAGGCTCCAACTTGCCACCTCAGAGACAGACTGTGTAGCACAGAAATAGAAATGTGTTAAATATCACTTTCTTTTTTGTTCCTTGCCTTCAAAGGAGTTTGGGTCTGGGAGACAGAGGTTAAAATTAGCTGGTTTGTTAAACAAATGCCCGTCTGGCACCCGATGTCAATTTCTGCAGCCACGTCAGTTTCAACTATCCCTTTACTTCCTCTGAGCCGCATGCAGGACTGGCAATCAGGTGGTGAGAGATTCCGTGTGCACTGCTCACTCTGCCCGCCCCATGGTTGGGGTGGAATCAATTTGCCAGCAACCTGTCCTGCCAGGAGTTCTTCTAGTGCTCTTTGCCTCCTGCCTACAAACCCCGGGGAGACAGGAGAAAAGGCAATCAGAGGGTGATGAACAGGCTTCCCGCGGCCACAAGTGAACTCGGTGACCCCCCGCGACCCCTTCTAATCCTCAGTCTGCAGCCTCCGTCCTCAAAGGCTGGTCCTGCACGCGGCTTCATCTTTCTTCTCCAGATTCCGTCTCTGATCACTTGGAGGTGTGGCTGACAGGGGGACTCAGAGAAAGCAGAGGAGTCTGTTGCCATTGATTTCTGGGTTGGAGAAACGGGGTAGGGGTGCAGGATTTAGTGCAGTGAGTGCAACTCTGATGCCCATTAGACCAGAGGGATGGCAAGGCGACACCCCAAACCAACTAGGTAAGAATATCTGGGGGGAACCCAGGCATCAGTATTTTTAAAACTCTCCATGGCATCCCAGTGTGCACCCACGTGGAGAACCGTGAACCGATGGAGCCTGGCAGGCTTTGGGGAAGGAGATTATGAAGGACATCAGAGAGTGAAGCGGCAAATGGGCTTTTCAGGAGTTGATTGTCTTCCCCAGAAATAAAGGGACATCTGTCTGTCTTGTGACAGGCAGGGTGAGGAGACACGAGGTAGCCAGACACAGCAGCTTCTAGAAGCCCCAAAGCTAACGATCTAGCTCAGTCACACCCCTGCTTTGAAAAGTAGTCTTTAGAACTCAACCCTTGTTTCTTGAAGTGTGATACACTGACCGACTCTCTGCTTCAGCAGACTTGCCTGAGAGTGTTTGAGAATGCAAATTCCTGGGTCCTACCCTAGACTGCTAAATCTAAAATTTCTGAGAGTTGGGCCCAAATTCAGTATTTTTAACTATTCTCCCAGGCGTTCTAAAGCAGATTAAAGTTTGAGAGCCACACTGAGCCTAGACAGAACTCTGTCCAGAGCAATAGTATGGAGGGGGTGGATTTTTGCCCATTGTGAAATGATCCATCTTCTTGTGAATGGATCCATTATTGAATTTCTTGGCATAGAAATTCCTGGGTTATGTTTGACTTACATGTTTGGTTGTGGTTTATGCACAAGTTTGGGCAAGCAGACCTATTACACAAAATGAAGCACACTGACTCCTAACAGATTTTATTAATTTATTTAACAAATGTTTTTGCCAGCCCACTTTGTGCCCGGTTCTGTGATGAGCCCTCTGACTACGATGCTGAACCAGAAAGCCTCCACCTCCTGTCTTTGTCTTTAAAGTCTAGCCTCACCTCCTTGTCTAGTTGGTGTAGGCCTATGGCTGTCTCCTTTCCGAATCCTTGAGATGTGGTGGCATCTCTGCCCTCCCTCCCCCTCCCCCACCGCCCACTCCAGGCTCCTACCGCTCTGGCACAAGCCACTTAGCCTCTCTAGCATCCTTCTCCCAACATGAACTCTTGAAGAGTAGGAACTTGTCCCACCACCTCTGAATCTTCACTGCTCAGCCAGAGTCCTGGCAACAGACAGACATAGAGATTTGCTGACAGTTTGTTGAATAAATAAAACCTCTGCGATCTTCGAGTCTCAGTGCCCTCAGTGCAGTCCCATCTCCCCAACACCAAAAAGAAAGGCATGTGGCACTTTGACTCACCTTGCCTGGTCAGAGCCCTTTGGCAACAGGACGGATGTCGAGGTAAATAAAGAAGCAAATATCTCTGGATGGCCTCTGTGAGCAGGTGGGTTCCTGTGCTGAATGACGTCACGTATCTTGTCTCATTGAGTCTTCACCACCATCTGAGAGTTAAGTATTATTCTACCCATCTTACAGTTGGAGAAATTGAGCCTCAGAAGCTTAGCTTCCTCTTCCCCTGCACACTCTCCTCTCCAGCTGGGTCCTTCCCATTCTGCTCCCTCTGCAGATCTAGGCCAGCAACTCCTGGGATCATTCCTTGCCCTCTGAGCGGGCTCTGCTGCAGTCAGTCTGGGCTCTGAACACCTGCCTCCCTCCTGCCTTCACACGCCTTCAGGAGCGTAGTCATCTTTAAGAGCTACTGTGTGTCGGGCACTGTACTGAGGGTTTCATGTGTTTATCTCATTTAATCCCTGCAAAACTCTTGTAAAGAATGTATCACCATCCCTGTTTTTCAGGTGGAAAAGCTAAGACTCTAAGAGGTTAGGAAACTTGCCAAAAGTCATACACCTAGTAAATGTCCAAGCCAGGAGTTGGACCCTGTTCTCTGGATCGAAACCCTGGTCTATCCCCTCTCTCTTTGCTCCTCTGAGCTCTGATTCATTTTCTGCCCTGACCGCATCGTTCATGTGACTCTTCGGTTCTCTCTTGTTGAGTCGCAGGTGGTCTCTGTCCTCCCTCCATGGGCCTGTGGTGAGTCAGTCCTGGTCCCAGCCGGCAGACAGCATCCGCTGCCCACTCTGTGCCGTCCGTGTCTCCAGGACTGCAGCTCCCAGCCAGTCCTCCTCGTGTCCCAGGATAGTCCAAGTTGTAGTCCTTGGCCCTTGAGTCAAGCTTTCAGTTCTGCCCCAGATTAGACTGGAGTCCTGCTCTTTTCCCGTGACCTGCCCTTGAAACTTGCAGGCTGCTTCCCGTGTAGAGGGTCGGGATAACACGGCTTCTGCCTGACGCTTCTCACTTCTCCCAGTTTCCTCCCGACGTTCTGTATTACCAGCTCCATGAGGCAGATGGGAAACCTCCTTGGAGGATGTTTGCAGCAGGTGCATCCGGCGGATGTTTGTCAGAGGGGCACATGGGCTGTGAACTCTCAAGCTGAGTGTTGACCACTCTGAGCCCCGTGCTGGGTCCCCCATGGGCTTGATCCTCCTACCTGGATGCCCATAGCCCTTTCTGTGATGCCACCACTCCAGGTGTCCCTGCCTAAGTGGAGAGGTAGCAAGGACTTGGCCTGCCCCACCTCCGGCTCTGGTCCCTGAGCCCAGGTCTGCAGACCTTGTTGAGAGAGGGACCTCATCTCAGAGTCTCCCCTCCAGCATCCTTGGAAAGATCCTCAGGACACCCTACTCACCCTGAACCTCAAGAAAGGCAGTGTGGAGTAAGGGAAAGAGCACGGCTTTAGGAGTCAATGTTGGGTTCAAATACCAGCTCTGCTGCCAACTAATTGTGTGACCTTGGTTAACTTCCTTATCCTCTTGGGGCCTTATATGGAGTTATAAGAAATGTTGGGCATGCAAGACTTTGAGCAGGCCCAGCTTCCCAGCTTTTAAATCCTGCTTGTGCCTTTCCTCTGACCTCGCATGGCTGAAGCACCTGGAGGGGCCTCTCTCTGAGGCCCCAGCCCGCCCCATCCACCCTGGCCCTCCCGCCCCACTCCAGGAGCCTCCAGCGTGTGCTCCGTGCAGACAGCTGCACACGGCTCCCTTCGGAGGTTCCGAGGTGCTGTGGGTCTCAGCCTCTACAGATGATCAGTAAGGGAGACCGCCGTTGGCTGGCCCTGTTGGGGAGGCCACAGCAGGAGGTCATCATGACCCTCTGGGCCAGGCAGCTCTGAGATCCCGGGGCCATTTGGCTGTACCCTCAAGGGCACACAGAGAGAAGACAGGGAGGAACAATGTGGCTTTGACTCTTCCCTCTGAGCCGGGCGCTCAGCTTTCTGAACTTCAGGGGCCCCAATTTTATAAGGCAGGTGGGGGGTTCTGCCCACTCCTCCTCATCCCCAAGCCTGCTGGGACCATGCGGCTTGGTGCGCAGGAACTTGCTAATTTTTCACATATAAACACAGCACCACAGATCCGTCTCCAGCAGGATCCACCCCTTAAGGTGATTTTTCCAGAACTCGGAGGGTTTGAGGAAGACGAGACAAGTACTCTTTGCAGAGTGCCAACTACCTGCCAGGCATTTACACTGAATATTTCCTTTGCATCTTCAAGTAACTGTAAGAAACTGACACTCAGTGAGGTCACGTGCCCAAGGTCACAGAGCTAGGAAGTTGCGGACTGAAGCCAGGGCCCTTGGCCTTCCAGCCTCTTGCCCTTTCTGCACCTCTGGATTGGGGTGGGGATTCCAGACTGGGCAGAGACTCGGGGTGGCCTGGAAGGTGCCCCAGCCTGCAGCCTCCATCCCGCTCTCCCCCGCCGGGCCCCATGCTGTCTTTGTCCTGCGGGCTGGGCTTGGTTGGAGCTGTGGCCAGCTTCCCAGGCAGCCAGGCTCATCAGGGCTGTGTCTGCCATGTGCTGCCAGCTCCCTAGAAGACAGACCCAGGAGTGAGCGACGGACAGACCACCGGCCCTCTTCCTGGGCAGGAGAGCCCTGCCACTGCAGACAAATAGCCGTGTCATTCAGCCACATCCTTCTCATTGCCGGTCTGTGGCCTGAGTTGTCCAGATAACTCTTTTCATTTAGTGTTGTCTTTGTGGACGCCACGAAGTTCCCAGGGCAATGACAGCCCAGCCTTTGCCCCGACCAGGAAGAGACGCAGGCAGACTTGCTCCCTGAGTTCTGTCGGCTACCCGTTCAACTCTCACAATTATCAGAATCTCTCAAGCTCCCACCAAGTGACGTTTTTCACACAAAGGCCAGTGTCCCTTAGGCCTGGCTCTGAGCTGGGGGTGACTTCTTGGATGCTGACGTGGCCTCCGTCCTTCCTCCAGCAATTTCATCCACAGTTGCCCATCTTCTCCTGACTCTTGCCCAAAGGCGCGCCCCTGAGCTCCCCTAAGTTCCCTCAATCCCTCTGCTTGTAATTACCCTCCCCGAGCCCCTCCCCGGCTCCACCTCCCCTGGTGACTTGGCGAGTAATTACCTTCAGGGGGAAGTTGACAAGTCTCTGACGACTCCAAGACTCCTAGCCCAGCTGGAAAAGATTCATTATTCTGTATCTGGAAATAACCAGGCCCATGAGCACAGGCTGAGATAACACCAGTGTGAAAGTTCTCTATTCAGGGGAATTAATTAGGATTCCTTATTAAAGATCCAATTAGGCAAAAGGGCATTTTTATCTGTGATAGTCAGCTGCTTCTATTTTTCTAAAGCTATAACTCTAAGTTTTTCAAAAAAGGAGAAAACCAGGGGCTGTGTTTTTCTCTCAAACAATTCACTTTTTCAGTGTCAGTTATGTCTTCATCAGGACGTGAAAATAGATTTTCTCATTCAATTTGCGAGGCTTTATCTCTTCAGAGTCTGGTAATGACTCCGCTATATCCCTTTAGCCAGAACCACAGCCCCAAGTGGGTATTTGAGGAGTGGGACATTGGGTTAAGATGACTGCAAGAGAAATAGCATCTTTTTTAGCAACCTGATTCCATGAGCTGGCAGAAAACACCAGTTCTGCCAGGGACTGTCTGTGTGACCTTGAGCAAGGCACCTAACCTCTCTGAGCCTCAATTTCCTCCTCTCTAAATCTGTCTGCCAGGGCCGGAATGAGGATTAAGAGCAAATTGGTGCAATATGAGAAAGTGGCTAGGAGGCCAGGCTCTTGACTGCGATGACCTTACATCGATATGTACAAGCCACGAGGCCTTGGACCAGTTAACCTCTCTGACTAAGCCTTGGTTTCCTCATCTGCAAAATGGGAGGGAAACCCCTGCTCTAAGTCTCTTGGAGGATTAGATGAAAGAAGAGGAGAAAGCCCTCAGCCTGTGGGGGGCACTGGATCCATGTTTGTCAAACCTGGATCAACCCATTTTGTGTTTCCCTCCGAGAAGCCCAGTGAGGGTCCCTGGAGACAGCTGTTCCTGCTCTCCACCCTGAGAGAATTGAACTAATTTTGTCCTGGCTGGGGCCTGGGTATCAAGTTCCCTGGGTGTTTCTACAGTTCAGCTGGGGCTGAGACTCCCGGCTCTGCACCATCCAGGTGAGCTCCATTGACAGACATGCTCTGTCCTCAGTGGCTCCCAAAGGAAGCAGTACAGCAGGGGGGAGCAGCACAGGTCCCCTCAGCCTGGGACTCAATGCCCAGAGTCCACCTGACCATATGACGTGGACACGCTCAGTGTAAACCCTACAGAGCTTTTGCATTGTTAAAGACAGCGGCCACAGCTCATTTATCCCAGGGAAGAGAAGACCAAGGGGAATACAGGATCTGAGGCTTCCGGAAAGTTCTGTAGAAAGTGTGTTGTTGCCCTCCTGCCTCATTCCATAGATACACGCACACTGAGTCCCAGCGTCACTCAGCAAGCGCTTAGCAGAGCCAGGGTGCAATCCAGGCTCTCCAAGTCGGACCCAGACCTGTTCCCCCACCTTCG
Organism: Equus asinus; assembly: GCF_041296235.1. NCBI lineage: Eukaryota > Metazoa > Chordata > Mammalia > Perissodactyla > Equidae > Equus > Equus asinus. Next base: position 88,336,781 of record NC_091794.1, read on the forward strand.
AAGTTTCCAGGCCACCTACCACTGGACCAGTGTTTGCCAGACTTCACGTGAGAGGGTCACAGTGGCGTCATCTTCTGCAAGATCCGTAGCCATACAACCCTCCTTCACGCCATGTTCCTCTCCTGTCTGCCTGTTCTGACTCCCTCATTGCTTGTGCCTCGGTTTACCCCGTAGAGGAGCCACTTTATCTTCTGGGTCCTCTTCTCATCTCTCTTCACTATTGTTTTGGCCTCAACACCCTCTTTTAAAGCCCCTGCACCCTCTGACCGCGCTCCCTCCCCCATCAGCTCTCTGACGCCATGTCTTCCTACTCTCTGTCATCTACTTCTGCAGCTACACTGGCCTCCTTGCTGTTCCTTAGACATCAGGCATGCTCTTCCCACCTCAGGGCCTTTGCACTTGCTGTCCCCTCCATCTGAGTGTCTTCCTCCCAGGCATCCACATAACTCACTGCCTCACCTCTTTCAAGTCTGACCACTAAGGTCACATTCACTGCGAGGACGTCCCTGACCACCTATTTAAAATCACGAGCACCTCTTCCCGCTCTTTAGAATGTCTGTTTCTGTCTGTTTTTTCTCAGTGGGATCCCCACACTTGGGAGTGCCTAGCACATAAGGAGCCTAGAATTTGGGGGTTCACCCCTCTCCTTGGTTCCATCCCTGGAAGCCCTATTGCCATCATCCTCATTCTCCAGATGAGGAAACTGAGGCACAGGGAGGTGGTATGTGGCTTGTCCAAGGTCCCTCAGGGAGTTAGCGTCACAGGAGTGACTGTGCCGGTGATCTTGAACCACCCACAGGTGACTGTGTCTGTCGTGTGGTCTGCCCCGGGCCTCAGGGCCTGGCCTCGCCAAGTGATGCCCTTGAGCTTCACCGGGGCCTCCAGGATGCGGCCGTGTTCAGGACCCGCATTGTGGAAACAAATTGTCCTGCTGCGAAAATGTGCTGCTAGAAGAGAACACAGTCTGGGCTGAGAACCAAGAAACCCTCGCTCCCTCGGCACTCCCCTCCTCACCCTCCCAGCCCCCCTGCCAATTCCCCCATCAAATAATTCCTGATAATGAAGTTAGGATGATTCATTGGTTTTCTGATGAGCGTGAATTCATCATCAAATCTACATATTTCAATCCCCTGATATGTGCTCTCCGATTCCTAACCTGATTAATATGTAAAGTGCTTTATCCGGTGATTTAACAAGAGAAAACCCAGCTTGGTTTGAGGGGCCTGCGTGGCTCCCAGCCTCTGGGGTTCTGGGGCTGTGCGAGATGCTGCTGGCTCCGTGTTCTGGGTGGTACAAGAGTCATCACGGACTGGGACAGGGTGCCAGCAGGCGCCCCCACTGGAAGGGTGTTGGCTGTTCAGGGTCAGGCTCTGGGATGCCAGGCTCTGTGGCGTCAGATCCACCATCTCAGAACGCAGGAAACTGAGGCTGCAGAGTTGTTCAACATTCACAATCCCACGAAGCTGTGGGGGCTGGGAATAGCCCACGCTCCAGGTCTGGGAACCTGGGGAGATGCAGCCTCCTTCTGAGCCTTTCTGGAGGGACAGCCAGTGCGCCCAGCCCCCTTTCAGCCAAGGCCATCTAAGCCTCGATCCCTGTACCGTGTTCCCAGGCCCCTCCAGAGGGAGGGCTCAAGTTCAGCAAGCAGCCTTGAGCCTGCCTTCCACAGCCCGGCCCCGGGGCTGGTTCTGCTGCTGCTCACCTCTTTGATATGGCTAAGGTGCCTTCCGTTTCAGACCCAGCCCTCCCAACCCCTTTCACCGTGCCCACCGTACGTCCCCACGCCCTCCACCACCAGCTTCTGCTGGGGGCCCAGACTGGACCAATTTTGGTTCATGCTTCCTTGGACTCAGTCTGTCGCCTCATTACCCCAGGTAGGACCACCCCTGCCTCTCTCAGCCTCCCTTATCCCTGCCCCAGATATCCATTCACACACGTGCACACCCCATGGGACCTCCTGCCAGGTGCAGTGGCCACTGCCTCCATGCCAGGCGGTTTGCCTGGAGTGCTCCAGAGTCAGACGTGCGTTCAAGCCTCTGCACCAGGATTTCAGCAAAGTATCTCATTTCTCTGAGCCTGTATTTCTCTAGCTCTAAAACAGGGCTGTCAGGATTAATGATTTATACTGCTTAGGGCTGTTGTGAATTTCGTCTTAGCACTAAGCAGCATGTCTGGCGTGTAGGTAACACTCAATAATGTAGCTATTATTGTTATTCATTCTCGTAGCCACTGACTGAGGCGGGCAGCTACTCCCGTTTTTCTGATGTGGAAGTGGAAGGTCAAAGATGTTGAGGTTGGGATAGGGTTGAAGGGAGCAAGGCAGCACCTCTCCACAGAAGCACCTGGAGCCTCTTGGGAGAAAAGGATTTGGGACCCTGCAGAAGATGGGGGTTCCCAAGAGGAGAACTACCCTGCAGGAGATGGGGACCCAGTCAGTAACCGGGACACCCCAACAAGGTGGAGGTCCCAGCAAGGGAGGGCTGCTTCTTGCAGCCTGAGGCTAGACTTGTTGATGCTGGAAATCTCACCCCCCTGATAGCAGGGTGTTGTCCTAGTTTGGGTTTCCCCCAAAGCAGACCTGAGACAAAGGTTCAAGGGCAAGTAGTTTACTGGGAAGTGCAGGTAAACCCAAAGAGAAGGCGGACGTGATATGGAGAAGGGACGCAGCCAATAAAGCGTGTGTGATCACGCCAGCTACCATAGTGAGGACCGGGGGCATCATCCCACAGGGAGACTCTGGGAAACCAAAATCTGCAGAAGCCAGGTCTTAGAATTATCCCGCCCAAGGAATGAGGGAGCTGGGGTATTTATACTCCAGTTCCTGAAAGTCATTGAATGAGGGCTGCTCCTAGGGGTTAGTAGTTCCCAGGCCTTCCAGCCTGCTGTGCATGTGGGCAAGGTGGCCTTCCCTGGGAGGGAAGTGCCCTCAGGCACAGGGGTACACAGGCTGGCAGTCAGCAATCAGCTGGCCCACTCTGAAAGATCAGGGCACTAACAGTACCTGCTACAGGTTTAACGGTATAAAAGGACAGTGAACGGAAGTGGAGGAACAGAAAGAGCCATAACCCTTGGGGCCTCAGCAGCTTTGGGGTGGAACCCAGCTCACTGCACATGACCCTGGGGAGGGGGCATCTGCCCTTTAAGCCTTGAGGAGCCACTGAGACTTGGGCAAATCCACAGAAACCTGTGGAGGGGACAGTGGCTCTGACGAGGACAGCAGGACTCTATTATCCAGGTGGCCTCATTGCTGTGACAGTAAATGCCCCCCCCCCAGAGCCACTGTCAGACGACAGCCTGGAGACCTCCCAGGACAGGAGTGGGGGCAGACCCCACATAGGGCGTGGTAGACACCAGCTCTCCAGCAGGCCGCAGCCAGCAAGCAGGAGGACCACTTCCGGGACCAGCATCAGCCAGCCCGAGGGGCCTGGCAAAGGCTACACTGCCTGCTAGTTTGTCAGCTAGCCATTGAGATTTGGAAAATCAGAGACGTGCAACCTAGTTTGTAGTTACAGAATGGTGAGCTCTGTGACCTAAATCCACAAACACATACATACTCACAGAAACAAATTATTCACTGGAATGCGAGAGGCTGCTGTCAACATTCAAATATTTTTGGAAAGTTTTGCTTTTTCTGACTGTGCCTCCAGTGAAGTCGTGCTTGTTCCGCAAGTTGTAGGCACCGGGGTGAAGTCACTAAGAGCTCATGCATAGTTGAGCAGGAACTCCCACTTGGGGCCTTTATTTAGACACGCCCCAGCATGCACTTCACCATTTCTGGAAGCACCGTGAGAAGTTTCAGCCTGGGAGAAGGAAAGGGCTCAGAGTTCAAACATATTCATGACCCATTTACTCTTCTTTCCTAAAGCGTGTGGGTGAAAGCTCCTGCGTGCCTCACTTCCACGCCCTTCCTCCTCTCCCATCCTCTCGCTGGGAGGCCAGCGGGAAGAGCCCAGGACCTGGAGTCAGAGAAATTGAGTTCTGCTGGGCAACTTTGCACAAGTGACTAATCTCTCAGTGTTCCCATCTGCAAAGTGGGCGTAATAGTGCCAAAAATGGTGCTCAAGAGATGAGTGGGGCATAATAGATGCCTAGCAAGTCTTACTTTCCCTCTTCCTTTCTTGTAAGTCATTTTAGTTCTCTCTCTGCTTTAATTGCTCCTCTCCCTTCCTCAGCCATCCAGGTTCCTGGCAGAGATGTGACCGGATGTTTTTATTGGTGTGGGGAGTAGCTGGGGGATAGTGTGATGCTCCATTCATAATCGTAATGAAGCATCAACTTATGACACACCTACCCCTCTACTGGGAACATCCCTGAATCATTTTTCAGGGGACGACATCGACTCTCACCAGACCCGTTTGCTCTTGTTCCCTTCTACACCTGGTCGTTTGCTCTCAAGACCCCACCTGGGGCTCAGGGGTCATGAGCCCCCACGTCCTGCTTCAAGATCACCCACCCAGCCTCAGCGGAAAAGAGGGAAAATGCGATTCTTTTACTGAATTGGTTTCCAGCAAAAAGGAAACAACTTAAGAGTAGAGTGAATTCGTTTTTTATTTCCATTATAAATGTAACACACGGTCATTATAGAAAATTTAGAAAATAGAGAAAAACTGGATAAATAAGGAAACCCTATGCATGAGCATTTTGAAGTGTTTCCTTCTATTCTTTTCAAGGCATGGCTTTGTTCTGTTTTTAATTCAAAGAGCTGTGTTTTTGGAGTTTGTATATTTACGCTTTGTTGTTATTTACAAAAGCAATTCATGCTCATTGTGAAAAATTCAAAACATACCCAAGAATACAGAATGAAATGTTAAAGTCTTCTGTTTGTCAACCCATGCCCTAATGCCACTCTCTTCCTTTGAGAGACATTATTAACAAGTTGGTCTGTAATTGTGTAGAACTGTCCCTGTGCATTTACACACACACACAGACACACACACACACACGATAGGAATTAAACAAACATGTCATTCTACAGCTTGTTTTTATTCTCTTAAATGTATATTTTTGATATTTTTCCATGTCAGTACTTATATCTGCCCCATTTTTTTAAACAATTGTGCAATATTGCGTTTTTGCCATTTCAAACAATGCTACAGTCAACAGCTTCATGCATGTATTTTGGTGCACGTGTTGGAACATTTATAGAATAGCTTTCTTAAAGTGAAGTTTCTGGGTCAAAGTATATGTTTTTTAAAAATTTCAATTCTGCCAAAGTATACTCCAAAAAAAGCTGTGTCCATTTAGCGTTTCCACCAACCGTATATAAGACTGATGCTTTCCTACTTCCTTCTCACATTAAAATTCTCCTACTTTTATCCGTCTCAACGGGTGAAAAATAACCCCTCATTCTTCTTTTGATTTCCATTCCTCAAATTACTAGTAGTTGATAATCTTTTCATGTATTTATTGTCATCTTATTTTATTTTCTGAATTCCTTATTTATCTTCTTTACCCACCTTAATACTGGATTGCATACGTTTTTCCTGTTGATTTTTAGCACCTCTTTGTACACGTCGACTATTAATACTGTGACTGTCTCTTATGCAGTCTGCTATAACAACAAATGCCATGGACTCTGGGTGGTTTATAAACAACAGAAATTTATTTCTCACAGTCCTGGAGGCTGAGAAGTCCAAGATCAAGGTGCCAGCAGGTGTGGTGTCTGGTGAAGACCCACTTCCTGGTTTATAGAGGATAGCCTTCTTGCTGTGTCCTCACGTGTTGGAAGGGGCGAGGCTGTTCTCTGGTGTCCCTTTCATAAGTGCACTAATCCCTTTCCTGAGGGCTCCACCCTTATGACCTGCTCACCTCTCAAAGGCCCCACCTCCAGATGCCATCTCTTTGGGGAGTAGGTTTCAACATATGGGTTTTGCAGGGCTGCAAACATTGTCCTATATTTGGTAAGAAATTTCTATCACTCAGTAACTTGTCTTTTACCCTTTTCTGATTCTTCCTCACAGCAGACATTTCACGTTTTTATGTGATCATATCTATTGATCTTTTCCTTTGTGACTCTTGAGTTCCGTGTCAGGAAGACCTCCCACTGGCGCTGGTACATGTAGTCCTCTATTTCTTCTAGAACTCTCAGAGCTTTATATTTTATGTTAGCTCTTTAATCTGCCTGAATTATATTTTGTGCCAGGTGTGAGATAGAGAGCTGACTTTTAGTTCCAAATGAATAATGAATTGTCCCCAAACCTGTCCTTTCTGATTAGAAATGACCCTTTTATCATAAACTAAGTTCACATCTTTCATGGTTCCATGTCTGGGTTTTTACTTCTGTTTCGTTTATCTATCACTCTATTTGTGTACCACAATCACAGAGTTTCAATTACCACAGCTTTATAGTAATTTTTGTTTTCTAGCAGGAAAATCCTCCTTCATTACTATTTTTAAGACATTTTATTGGCAGTTCTTGTGCATTTACTTTTCCAGATAAATTTTAGAATAAGGTTTTCAGATTGCCCCCAGAAATTCCATTGTGATTTTGGTTAGAATTTCACTGAATTTGTAGGCTAATTTGGAGAGCACTGACGTTTTTACAAGAGTGAATCTTCCTATACAGGACCGTGGTATAGTTTCCATTTTTCAGATCTTTGTTTACATTCTTTAATAAAATTTTATGGTTTTCATCATTTAGGTCTACTAAATATCTTGTTAGGTTTATTCCTAGGTAGTTTTATCGTTTTTATTGTGATTGTGGATAGTGTCATCTTGCCATTGCATTTTCTAATTGTTTATTGCTGGTAAACAAGAAAGCTATTGATTTTTGTACCTTTCTTTTGTAACTGACCATCTTATTGAAGTCTCTCATTAGCTCTAATAGTTTTAAAGTTGATTATTTTAGATTTTCTAGGTTAGACAATCATATTAGCTGCAAGTAATGTAATTTTGTTTTTTCCTTTCCAATATGTATGCTGCTTTTTTTTTTTTTTTGGCTTCTTGCATGACTAGTGGCTCCAGAACTACAGTAAAGAGGAACGACAGGTGTGGCAGCTCTATAATTTCCACATAGGAGAGGCTTAAAGGCAAGCGTAGTTTTTACTAAATTCTGTATTACCGGTCAATAAAAATAGCAAAAATTCTAAGGATGTTTTTATTCCCATTTTATATAAGATTAAGAAATCATGTATTGTTGATATTAAATAATGTTATTATGTTTTCTACTGTGGAGTGATTTAGAAGGGGCTGATGGAGATGGGGAGGGGGGGTGCCAAAAAATGGAGCCCCCGGCAGCTCTGTGGCATCATCCCTAGATGATGCTAGGCATAATTTTGTATCCTGATTATTTTGCGCTTATAACATTGGCATTTTCCCTGTGATTATAAACCTTTGGCCCCAGAATATTCCATTAAGTGGATATATCACAACTTACTTAACCATTCCTCTTTCTGTGGACATTTAGATTGTCTCCAGTTGTTCACGTTATAAATATTGCTGTGAAGAACATTGTTGTGTGTAAAGCTTTTTTTTTTTCCCCCTGAATTTATGATTATTTCTTTAGGAGCAATTCCCAGAATGAATATTTTTTAAGACTCTTGATTCTTATTGCCAAATTGCTTTCTAAAAGCATTAGATCATTTTACACTGCCACCGGCAGTATGTGAATGTCTGAAGAAATGGAACTGTTAAAATTAAAGATTGTGAAATATGTCGTAGAGGAAAGAGAAGAGGCTCTGGAGTCAGATAGGTGGATTTGAATCCTTCCACTGGCAGCCCGAGTCAGTTAAACAAGACCGCTCTCTGAGCCTCAGTTTCCCTGTCTGTAAATTGAGTGGCTAATTCTTTCTGTGGTCATGTTGAAGGCTGAATGAGAACCCACAGGCAATGACATTGGCATAAAGAAGCTAGAAACAAGTGACAGTTGCCTTCCGTTTATTGCACTGTTTTCAGAGGTTTTTATTTTCTAACCAGCTTTGGAGACTGCCTCTGAAAGACAAGCTGCAATTAGGAGTGACTTCTGTCCCTTCCCTGAGGGCTGTCTGCCAAGGGGGATCCCCTTTCCCGCGGCTGGCCACTGGCCCCAGCTGTAAGCTCCACGACCTGTTACGTGGGAGAATTTCCTATGGGCCGCCCACTGTGCCCTGCTCCGTGGATGGACTGCGCATGAGCCTGGGGACCAGAGAGAGCAGCAAGGCCAGCAGTCCCAGTGAAAATGGTGGCCAGGGCTTCCCGGGAGGCTAGAGCTCCTCCCGGACCCCTAACCGGACTCTCCCGTTCGTGGACTTTGCAAAGAGCAGGGCAGTTATCATCTGCTCACATCTCTTGGTTGCCAAGTCCTACCAGTTCGACCTCCCGAGTATCTTTCCAGTTTCTCCCTTTGTCTGCAACACCAGCACCGCTGACCTCATCCAGGATCTCTCACGCTGGGAACACGGAAGCAGCCGCCTGCTCGTCTCCAGAATTTCTCCTTCCGGTCTATCCTCTATTCGGGGTCAGTGTGATGCCTCTAAACGCCCATAGCTGGCTTTGCCATTTCCCTGCTGAAAACCCTTCAGTGGCTGTTGTCACCCGTGGGGTGTAGTTCAAACTCTTTGCTTAGCTTAGCATCCAGGATCCAGGCTGGCTATCACTCCTAGGTTGTGCCCTCCACGCATGCATTTATTCATTAAGCGTCAGGGACTAGGCGAGGCACTGGAGTTATAATTATGATTTGTTCAAGCGAACCAGTCCAGAATAAGAACTGTATTGGCTAATACTTTTTGCACCCTTTCTGGGCACTTGGTGTTGTGCTAAGCACTTTATATGCATAATCTCTCTTCATCCTTTCAATAACCCTAGGAGGCAGGTATTTCTTTTTCTTTTTCTTTTTTTTGAGGAAGATTAGCCCTGAGCTAACTGCTGCCAATCCTCCTCTTTTTGCTGAGGAAGACTGGCCCTGAGCTAACATCCGTGCCCATCTTCCTCTACTTTGTACGTGGGATACCTACCACAGCATGGCTTGCCAAGTGGTGCCATGTCCACACCCCGGATCCGAACTGGCGAACCCTGGGCTGCCAAAGCGGAACGTGTGCACTTAACCGCTGCACCACTGGGCCCGCCCCAGAGGCAGGTATTTTCATTCCCCTTTTACAGATGAGGAAACTGAGGCTGGGAGAGCTAACATAGCCTGCCCAAGATGGCGCTGCCAGAAGTGATAGAGCCAAGTCCTCCGTGACTGGAGCCCATGCCTTCAACCACGTGTCAGTCTAAATTTCTTTCATATGTGTTATACCTGAGAGCACCTATTAGGCTAAACTGGTGGTATCTTCTCCATGCACGTATCTTGTAAGAAATATGGGCATAGAATTCACAATTAGCAAAATTACTAAACTTGCCGCTGACCAGGGACCAGCACAAGAACGCAGCAAATTATTCTTGTCCTGCGTGCTCTAGAGCTGACCACAGGATGCCTGCCTTGCACCCCCATTCCCGGCACCCCGGTTCCTGCCCCGTCATGTGGTGCCCTATGCCTGGGTTAGTTATGATTTTCTGAGCGGCGCCTCCGCCTTTCCCTGTGGACCTCCCCTAGCCGGCGCTTACAGGATGCAAAGTGGGCGCTCAATAACTACACTGAATTAAATTGGATTGAATCGAGCCAAATTGAATTCAGAAGCAGATTTTCTGCAGGCATGGCCGGGATTTAAGTTCATTGTTGTCCTAATCATCTTGCGGTAGATAACACAGCCTTCTCCACAAGCCAGGCTAAGCACGAGGTATTTCAGGATAGTAGATCTTAAGGGGTTTCTGTTCGGGCACGGTAGCTTTCTCTACGTAGACCATCGGAAATAGATCTGAGTTGTGCGTCGTCTTTGATGTAGGTTTCTGACATGTCTCGGAAGTCAGACAGTCTGGGCTTAAGAATCGTCTGTACTGCGACGTGACCTTGGGCAAGTTACTTAACCTCGCTGAGCCTCTGGCTCCTCCTCTGTCTCTGTCCAGTGGGGATGTTGTGAGGATTAAAATGAGAAGTTGAACGTAAAGCTCTTACTATGCACAGTGCGTGGTCAGAGCTCCCGGGTTTCGACGATAATTGTAATACTTGTTCTTCTCTCTCTGTCTCTCCCGTCTGCGCTGACTTGGACAGTGAGGTGGGTTGGGGGCAGGGACAGTAAGGGAAGAGCAGAGGCAGGTCATCGGAAGCATGGTCTCCAGGGAGATTGGGCAGCGCAGGGTCCCTGGAAGGTGGGGGAGTTTGTCTGGAAAAGTAGCTAAAAGACACAGAAAATTGAGAGAGGTTGGGTCTGGAGAGGTCAGTGGAGGCCAGATTATTTGTATTTTATTCTGAGGCCAATAGGGAGCTACTGAAAGATTTATAGCAGGGGAGTGACGTGATCAGCTTTGCGTTTATGAAAGACCACTCTGGCTGCTGCCAGAGAACAGGATGGGGGGATGGAGGCACAGACATAAGCTGCTCGTTGTTGCAGTGGCCCAGGTGAGAAGCGATGAGGCCTGAATTAACACAGACTGCAAGAGTGGAGGCTGAGTGGAGCGGTGGATTTAAGGGACTGAAAGAACACAAAAGCAGCATCACTTGTTAGGATTCGGTGAACCTGAGGGGCAGAGGAGGAGGAATAGAGATGCTCCCAGCTCTTGGTGTGAGTGGCTGGTGGATGTCAGGAGGTGGTGAAGGGCATGATAGCATGTTAAGTTTCAGAAGCACACGGGACATCTAAGGTAGATGGATGTAAGGATCTGAAGTTTGGAGTAGAGGTGTGGGTTGCAAATAGACATTGAGAGCCATCAGCACAAAATAAGGTGCAAGGAAAGAACTTACAGCTGGGAGACAGCGGTAAAGAGAATAGAGTGAGAAGACGAGAGGGCGTGCAGGGCAAAGAAACGGAGTGGAGGATTCCCTGGGAGCCCCAGCTCTGCTGGAGTTGGTTGCACTGACATGCATTGTGCCAGGGAAAGGCCTGGGCATTTTCTTGTCCACTGTGTGTCAGCTGTGGTCACGGGTACCCTGCAAGGAGGTGGAGTATGCCCTGAATATCCACCTGCTTGGCTGGCCCATGAGCCCCTCCCCTGCCCTGCTTCTCCCCCTCCCAAAGCCTGGTCCTCTCCTCCTGACTGTGTGAAGATTACAGAAATGGTTTAAGCCCTGATCTACATGGCAGCACCTTTTCCAATCCCCTCCCACTTCCACATTCCAAATCCCATAATGCAGAGGGAAGGCCTCTATCTGAGAGTGAGCAAAAGAGTGAGACACTGAAAATGGGGCCTTGTTTCCCAGTTCAGAGGCGTGAGTCCTCTTTGGGACGTCTCACCCAGCAATCAGATGGGTCCTTGAATGTGGACTCCCAAGAAGCTTTTGAGAGTTCCCGTATGTGTTAAGCCTTCCAACTTCTTGGCACATGGCTACTGCTCTGAACTAAATGAATAGAAGTTTCTAGATCCCACTCTTAGGGAATGTGACTCAGTAGATTAGGGCTATGACCCAGAAATCTACATTTTAAAGACCCACCCTAGGCCATCTTAATGCAACAGGTCAGAGAGCACTTTTGAGAAATACTGACTTAGAAAAAGACAAGTGTGAGGGGACCCAACGTCTAACGATCACTCACCATTTGTCATAATATTGACATTTCTGTTAGTCTTCATTACTCTCCAGTGAGGTAAATGCATCACCATTTACGGTCCAGAAAATAATTTGAGACTCAGGGATGTTTAGCAACTTGCCCAAAGACACACAGCTGGTTACTAGCAGAGTCAGAATTGGAACCCTAGATCTATCTGACTCCAAAACCTAAGACATTTATACTCCAACACTTCACCTACCGAGGGAAAATGGCACCCGTTTTCAGGTAGTTAAATGTCCGTGATATGGAAGAAAGTTTAGATAACTGGCAGAAACTATAACAATGGGTAGTTGCAAGAGTCACACCTTGATTCAGCAGAAGATGTTTCTAAGAGTTAGAATAGAACAGCTTCCTGGGAGAGACCACTGGAGTGGTAGGCAGGTGGTGGGCAAACGCTAGTTGGATGTGTTGTAGGGCAGATTTATCAGGTAGGCTGGGGTGAGGCTCTGAACCCTTCCAAGCTTGTGATGTCTTAGATACAGTGTTTTGATGAGATGACTCCCTGAGTTTGGTCCTCATGTTGGCCCTAGATCGTGTTATTGTTTTTGTAGCCATAAAGGAAGGGAGTTAAGGAAGGGATGAAGGGAGGGAAGAGGGAAAGATGTCAGCTAGTAGTTGAAGGCATGAAGACCGAGAAAGCTATGCATCCTGAATTTTTCATCCCTCATTGAATCGTTTCTTAATTATGAGGCAACTGAGAAAACATGTTGTGGACCCAGGGAGATGGGTACCCTTGACGTCCTTATGGCTGATTGAAGCGTATGCCTAGTGTTGGCTTGATTGATAAACCCAGGACATTAATGAGGAATCCTCCTTGAATCAAACTTCCGATGATCAGGCAAGTTTTCACAAGTGCCATTCCCAGTAATGCCAGCCCAAGGCGTGGGTCTATAAAGGACTAACAGTCAAGAGAAAGGTAGATACGTTTCATTTCTCTTTGGTCTGAACACTCTCCAGTGGGAAGAGTCGTGACATAGGCAGCTTTAGAGAGAGTATGAAATTCCAAGTGTTGTCCATTGAACAGCTGCTCTTTTGAAGCTGTCTCGTTAGACCATCCATCTTTCACTCGAGTCAGTTTCAGTCCTCCAGACTCAATTACCTCTGGCCACCCCATTCCCCATCTCCCCACCAAAGTCCTGCCATAGCCCTGTGGGCACCAATGTCCACATTTGATTCCCAGCCCTTCACGCACGAGCTGTTTAATCTTAGGCAAGTCATTTAACCTCTTTGAGCCTCATGCCCTGTTGGTGGGATTATAAATTGGCACCACCTTTCTGGAAGGTAGTTTGACAGTAGTGATTAAAATGTACAAAGTACATACCACTTTTAGGAATTTATCCCAAGGAAATAGTGAGAGGTTAGTATAAAATGATATATACAAAGATGTTCATTGCAGTGCTATTTATTATAGTGGGGAAAGAACCCAACATCAATGGTTCAGTAAACTGTGGTTCATGTGGCTGATGAAACATATAGCAATTAATTTCAAAGAATGTTCCAAGAATTTGGAAAGTGCTTAATATATGATACTAAGCGAAAAAAAATCAACATGCAAAACTGAATGTTAACTAAATTTTTTACATGGAAACAAGTATAATAGTCATTAAAAAAGAAGACAAGAAAAAATGCTAATATGAGCTCAGAATAAGGTGTTAATGTATTTTTTCTTTATGTTCTTTTGTATTTCCTAGAAGTTTTACAACAAGCATATATTGTTTTCTGGGTGCAGAAAAAAAGAGTAAAAATTAAAATATATTTTGATAGCTCCAACTACCTACAAGATGAAAAACAAACTTCTTAGCAGGATTTTCATAGTCTGACCCCATTCTAATGCAGCAATGTCATCTTCTGCCACATCTCCCATCATCATCAGCTCCCCATGCCATTCCCAAATGTCTTGCTTTAGCCACTGCAAGCTACTTGCCATTCTATAAATACATCATAACCATAAATACATCATAATCATCCTGTCACACCTTTCTCCTTCCTGTATTCTCCATCTGGAATGACCTTCTCCACATTTTTCAAGAATCAATTCAAGTATCTCCACCCCTTCCCTGACAGTTAATTATTTCCTGCTCTTTGCCACTGCAGAATTTTTGGTGTATACTTAAAAGTTGCTTGTTTAGTGTCTGTCCTCCCACTTTCCCTTTTTTCAAGATTTTTTTGGGAACCACGAGGAGGCAAGACTAACTATCTTGGAGAGTCAGGAAAGGGTTCACAGAAAAGAGAATGTTTGACTGGGTTCTTGAAGAATGAATAGGAGTTTGTCAAGTAGACAAAGGACAGTGAACATGCCACACAATTCTGGAACAAGCTCTTGGACCTATTTCTATCATAACCCTTATCTCACTGCATAGTGTGCTGCATGGGGGTACATGTCCCTCCTTCACCAGACGCCAGTTCTTGAGGGCAGAAAATGTGCCTGGTTGTCCTTGCAATGTTCAGCACAGTGCCTGACACATGCTGGGCATCACGAATACATTTTTGTCCCAGAGTGTGAAAGTCTGAAAGTGCCAATCCAGTAATTACCTTTCTCCTTGTCTTGATGCAGGAATATGATCTTGGGGAAAAGATCATATTCTTGTTGTCTCTTAATCACTGGTTTCAAGTACAGGCCCAGAGACGCTGAAAATGCTCTATGAATTGTCTGCTGATTTGAACCAATGAAGAAGTTGCCCACCTGGTAGGCATTAAGAGGATCTTCTGCAACATTTGGACTTTATTTCAGTATAAAAATTTCACCAATATGAGCTTTTCTTCCCCTTTAAACAACATGCCATGGTTTCAGAATGATGCCTTTGAAATAAATCCTGTTTGAGTAATGTTTCTCTTGGACTCATAAAATCTTTATGGCAATCTTTTCTCATCTCATAGACTATGAGAGGGAAGAGAGAGACAGAACCACTGAGCTAGAAGTGGGGAATGCAGTACTTTTTCATATGTGGGTCACACACTTAATGGAAATAGTTTTTAAATGCAAATCCAATACTGACTACGCATTGGCTCAAAAGTCCTAGCTCTGTCCAAAGTGCTGAATCCATGAGTACTCTCTGATTACAGGGTAGCTGGCATGGAAATGATGTGTCCATTCGGATAGAAGGTTTGAATGTATTAAAACATCCAGTAATGGCCACACTAGGGATAAGAATACAAATACTGGCAGAAATAAAACACAGATGAACAGCTTTGTGCCCCGTACTGAAAAGAGAGAGAGAGAGAAACAATAAGGTGATAGAATTGAGCTTTCAACCCAGTTATGCAAAGGAGCAGTGTCTTGGGAAGCATGCATCAATTCAACACACATTTTCTGAGTGCCTACTATATACTAGGCGTTGTACTAAGACATTAGATGAGATAAATCATGATCTTTGGTTTCCATGAGGTTACAATCAGTGCTTGCTCAACCATTGACCAGCTATTGACCTTGGGCAATTTACTCAAGCTTCAGATTTCTCATTTAAAAATTTGGGATAATAGGATCTTACAAGATTACTGTGCAAATAAAATATAATATAATGCTTGCAAAGCACTTTGCTCTGAAGTTAATATATTGTAAGCCTTCAATGAATGTTACATGTTAGTATTATGTGTGGTACATTATGCTGAGTTCTTTATATCCATTATCCCATTTATTCTCTCATTTACTCTGCACCACTCACGTGGGGTAGGTTTTAACATCCTCTTTACACAGTGAGGAAAATGAGGCTCAGAAGAATGGAGTTAGATGCAAGTTCCTACAGTTATAAGTAGTTACAAGCTACAAGTTACGAATTCATATAGTTAGACAAGTAGTGTGAGCAGAATTCAGGGCCAGCTCTTTTTACTCTAAAGCCAATGCTTTAGAGTAATAGTGATGCTAGTTAGAGCAGGATTTGAAAACAGGCTGACTATCAACAACCAAGGAAATAAGGCAAATTCTACCCTCATTTGGACTGGCATTTTTGAAAAGGCAGATTCCAAGAGAACAGGGTGGGCACGTGACCCAGGTGCTTGTGTGAATTTTAGGTCAGGGACACTTGCAGGTTGATGGAGTTGGGGAGGATAAGTCCCAACCCTCAGGAGAATGGGGCCACACCCCAGCCATCCAGGAAGAGTTTCACCAGGCTCCCAGCCCACGAGGGAACAAGAGCCGACCAGTCAGGCAGAGAGCCCACATTTAGGTGAAGTGGTTGACTACAAAGCCCGCAGAGGCTCCAGGGACTGTCCCACAGGGCACATGGCGCCTTGCATGGTGAGGGCAGCGGGGGTTGGGGGGTGGAGCAATAGATGATCTCCAGAATCCACTTGACAAGAGGGGCGGGAGCTCATTCAGTGGCACTGGGACAGCACAGGTCGAACCTGAATAAGTGGCTCAGAATAGGCTGGACACAGGCTGGCATCACAGAAGCCACTGCCTCACATGCTCCACTTGGAACCTCCAGCTGCGATAAATCTGTGATTGCTCTCGTCTGTGTCCTGTGGATCAGGGTGGCGGGGCTTCTGAATTAGTGACAACACATTGCTACCTCAGTGGTAGGAATGTGTTTTTTCTTTTGGTTCGGGAGCTTATGATTCAGTCCGACCGACTCCACATAAATATGTATCCTCTTTGCTTTCCTCCCTGTGGGAAACATAGGGCTACAAGGCACAACAATACCCCCTTCTCTCCCCTAAACTGCCCAATAAACGATGGGAGGCTATTCGGACTCCCTTGATTGAAATTGGAAAAGTCACATCTCAGTAGTGTCTTTGGGGCTTGCTTTTCCCATTTGTGACAATCCTGGGTTGTCCTGGGGCCTCCTTTAGGTGTCCTCCCAGCTCTGACCTTCCGTGATGTCTTTTAAACGCAGAGAGTCTGGCCGGCCATCAGGCAGGCAAGCAGATCGATGGGGCTGTTCATCACATCGTGCTCCCAGGCCTCTGTGTCTGCTGCCTTCCGCCCCTGCTGCTGCTGTCAGATCAATGGGGGACCAGATGGCTGTGCTGTGTCATAACAATGGCTCCTTTGAAGGGACTTTTCTCCATCCTTCTCCTTCAAGCTGGGGAGGTGAGGGGTAGCCGTGCCCCACACCCCAGAAGCTCTGGGGAGGCCCGTGTTGGCTTCTGATAAAGGTCAACACAGGTCTCTGGAATGGACCATGTGCTGGCTCCCACTCACCTGCAGCGGCGCCTGGTCTCTCTATTAGAGGGGAAGTGTGGTTGCTCCCCTCTCATGTACATGGAGCCCAGGGGGCCTGGCCTTGTCTTCCTCTGAAGCTGAAGGGAAGGCAAGGTGTGTCAGAGAAAACCAAGCAGGAGTTTCGGGTCATTTGCAATGCTTCACCTTCATGCAGTAGTGGCCTCATGGGATGGCTCCTGGCTTAGAATCCAAGGGCTTTATTGAGTAAATACCTGGAACAGAAAGTGCTGGAGAGCATCTCTTTCAAGTACTACATGGTCTGTCCCTTTCTGTCTGCTTGTTAATCAGTACACGTGGTCCCACATGGTCGCTCCAACCCTTGAGTCTGCTGGACCTTCTCGCTCTAGGGATCCAACTGACTGACCCTCAGTTTCTACATCTCATGATTCAAATTATCAAGAGAGAGAATCTGATTGGCTCAGCTCATTAGTCAAGTGTCAATTCCTTGTCCAATCAGGTACAAAGAAGGGGTGCGCTCAGCTGCTACCAGCATCACTACAGGAGCCCATCCCTTCAGGAGAGGGGGCAGGGCAGTCCTGAGAAGAGGGCACGGGCTGGATGTGCAACCCAAGGCACGTCTTCTACATCGGTTCAGCCTTTCCATCTTCTCTTTTGTCTCCCTCGGGAGGTAATGGAGAAAACTGCTCTTTTCATCCACCTCCCTGAACTCAACCCGATAAGACAGACTGAGGGCCTGGCAGTCTGTGAAGAGAACTTGAGAACAGTTGCAGGGTGTCCTCGCTACTACGGTATTGTCTCTCTGGCTTTCAGAGTCTGCAAAAGGAAGCTCTGAAAATACCAGGGATTACTGTGATTATTATGAATCCTCTAAGCAGCTAAACTTCCCAAATTCTCACAGTCTTAATGCCTTGGGATTTAGAGATATAATTAAGAAAAGATGAGCCTCAAAAAAGGTTGACAATGGTGATCTGGAGTTGTATCAAACAGCAGTGAGAATTTCGATGTGAGTTCCAGGACTTCATCTCCCCCAAGGGGTAGTGGAGTGTGGACTGGAGGGGCATCAGTGGCCTGAGGGACCCCAGTTACTGGAGTCACTGGGCCCACGAGTCCTTGCTTCCCAGACTCCCGGAAATGGTGGCACAAGCTAAAAGCCCACTCAACAGGTTAGGACCAGGCAACGCTGAGCTGGCCTTGGACCATGGCGCTGGCCGCTCTGCACAGCTTCCTGCTATTATGGGATCGAGGGAGAACAGTGTGGTCTGGCCAATGTCCCCTCGGACAGCCATTTGCCTTCTGCCCACACATCAGTCTTGCCAAAAGAGGGCTTTTGCTGCACGTTGACTCGTTCCCCCATCCGCTTTAGTTTTTATTCATTTGTCAGTGTTTTCCTCTGACTTCAGTAGTTAACTGAAGTGCATGGAAATACCAGTAAGGCAATACAAGCTTTATTTGATCTATCGACTACGGCAACCTGAATCTATGCTATCTGTCATGCCAAGAGTGTTTGACCTTCTAAAAGGAAATGAGTGCTCCCCGAACCAGAGCCAAGAAAGCAGCTTAGACCCTTCCACAAGCGAAAATCTGGGAGCTGGGAAGTTCCAGGGCAATAAATCGTCATCAAACTGTGACTAGAGTCTTGAAGTCCTTGCAGCAAGGGGAGGGAAAGGAGCGGTGGTCCAACCACTACCAGAATGAGGGTGCTAGAGCCAGAATGCCTGAGCTCTGCTGCTTGATAGCTGTGTGACGTCCGATAAGTTGCTTAACCTGTCTGTGCCTCCATCTTCTCACCTGTAAACCAGACATTACAGTAGGATCTGCTTCACATGGTTGCTGCGAGTATTAGATGAGTCAGTACATAGGAGAGACCTATAAGAGTGCCTGGCAGGCAGTCAGCGCTCAGAGTGGAGTCTGCTGTTCCCAAGGGTTGCAAAGGAGCTTTGTACTGTGTCTTTTCATTTTATTCTCACAACTACCCCAGGAAACAGGTTTTTGTATTCCCATTATGCGGAAGAAGGAATTGCATCTCTTCCGGTCAGTGAATCGCCAGGGCCGTGTAGCTAGTAAGGATCAGGGCCAGATTTCTGAAGTGGAGCGCTCTGCCTCCAATCCTGTGCCCCGCTTCACCCTTGTGGTCAGCCTGGCTTCCCATGGTCACAGCCCTTCCCCTCCAGTCCCCTCTGCTGCGCCCCTCAGTACCCACCTGAGTTTCAGTGGCCCCGAGAACCACAGCGCCACTTCCCAGCTGTGGCAACTCGCCGAGCCTCACTTTCTCTATTTCCGTCAACTGGCACAATAATAGGATCTGCTGAGAGAGGGAACAGCAGCCCCCGAGGGCCAGAGACGGGCCTGGCGCCATCAGGAAGGCGGCCATGTGGCTGGGAGCTGGCCTGGCCCTCACATCTAGACCTCGGGGTCCTGCTGAGCAGAGACACTGCCACCAGACAAGGCCACTCTGTGACTGCCATGGATTAAGTCAAAAATAAGACCAGTCCATGATCACGTCTGAACTCAGACAGAAGCAAGAGCACTACGCAAAGACAAAGATGATCAAGCCTTCCCCGCCCTTCGCGTGTTGGCTAAGAGGAGTGACAGCTGCTTCTTCACCAATTACAGCCTTAGTCTTGCTTCATTCCTCCCGCCTTCTAAATAAAAGTTATTAAGTACCCATCGTAGAATCACCACATCCTGCCAGCATGCTGTCCAGAGCAAAGCCCCGCTTCCTTGAACCGTCCCCAAAACCACCCAATAACACAAGCCCAACTGCCACAGTAGGTTCTTTCCAACACTCTCGTACGGAGACGCCCCCGGTTCCCTGCGGTGTGCATGCTCCTCGTTGCACAAAGCAATAATCCCAACTTTATTCAACTGCAGGTGGATTCCTGGGGTTTGGGGCTGAGGTTGGCAGGAGGAGGGGTGGCATTGACACTGCCTTCTGAAATCACCCACGGCGATGCCTGCAGAGCACTTAGAAATGGGGCCTAGTGCATAGTAAGTGCCAGACGTGCTAGTTATTGGCATTATGTTTATCATCATAAGTGTCCTCCTCCTTTGGACGGAGTTACTGCACACCCATCAACTCTCACTGACCAGCCCACTTCTTTTCTGAAGTCCATGTGATACTCTCTTTGGTTGGCCCCGGGCATCGCATGCCCCTTTGGCATTTCACAGACCTTTATTCCACACCCAAGGCCCCAGGCCTATGAAAACCTTTATCACCCATGACTCTCCAGACCGCTGTCTGCCCTTGGGGGCCCCCCGTAAGACATCCTCTCAGGGTGTTTAGACAGCAGGGCAGGGTGGAAGGGAGGCCAGGTGGGCAGTGGAGCGACATCAGCTTCAGCAGCCACCTTTCCACTTCCTGGCAGAGCAGACGCTGCAAATGGAAGTTCCCTCCCCCACTTGCCAGACCTCGCGGGCCAGAGGAGCCTGGCTCCATCCTTCCGCACAAATGTACTCACAGCTGCATCTGGAGGGGCAGCTCCAGGGACCGCAGAGTTCTTCCGTGCCCACTGCTGCTAATTGTAGATAATGCATTAAAAATACAGAGCCGCATCTGTTCATTGCAACACGAGGATCAAGGAATTTACATGGTTTATAATGACAGGGTGGGAGGGGAGGGAAATGCTTATTCTGCCTGCGGGCCAGCGGCACAGCTGTGAGCAGAGAGCTGGAGGTGGGCTTTCTGGTGCCCAATAAATTCTCTGGGAGCCAGCCAAGCCCTTCCTTGGAGGCGCTAAAGGACGGATCCAGGTATTTCTCTGGAAATACCAAATTGTGTAACCAGTCAGGCACGGAGTATGTCTGGGAGCCCAGGAAGCATTCTGGCCCAAGTCTGCTGTCTGCAGAGTTCCGGAGAGAAGGGGCCAACCACTGCCAGGTGCAGGGCCGGAGGAGTGGCGTGCCTCTCGTGTTTCGCTGCTCATTCTCCAGCAAGTGCACACTGAGCACCTAGCCTAGAGTCTCAGTTCCTCATCTGCAAAATGGGACTGCTTAAAGTTCCTGCCTCATTGGGTTTGTTTTAAATAAGATAATTACATGTAAATTATCAGACAGTACCAGACCTGGCATAGGGATTCAATCGAAGTTTGCAATTACTATTTTACTGCATGCTGATCATTGTGTTATATTTTAAGATGAGTGGGATGAATATGGCAAGGTCCCTGCCCTCCTCCACAAGTTGGAGACAAATGGTAGGGAGAATGTCATCTGCGGTGAGACAGTGATGGGTTATGGGAGCACGGAGGATGCCAGCAGGGTCAAAGAGGGCTTCCTGGAGGAAGGCACACCTGACCTGAGTCCTGGAGGACAGGTGGAAGTTTACCGGACCTAAAAGGAAGGATGAGCCCAACCTGCAGGAGCATGTGCAAGGGCCCTGAGGAGAGTGTGAGAATATGAGCTTCAGGGGGAAATACTGTGTCGCAGGACCTTAGGGTGGGCATAGTATCTATTGCTGTGTAACTAATTACCCCAAAACTTGTGGCTTGAAACAATGTTTACTATCTCACATTTTCTGTGTTAAGAATCCGGGTGTGGCTTAGCTGGCTTCTCTGGTTTAAGGTTTCTCACAAGGCTGCAATCAAGGTGTCTGCCAGGGCTGCAGACATCTCAAAGCTCAATGGGGGAAAAGAATTTGCTCCAAGCTCATTCATATGGCTGTTTGAAGGACTGAGTTCCTGGGTGCTGTTGACTAGATACTGCCCTCAGTTCCTTTCTGTGGAGCAGCTTTCAACGTGGCCACTTAATTCAGCAGAGCCAGCCAGACAGAGACTAAGACCCGAGTCACAGTCTTCCATAATCTAATCTCAGAAGCCATAGCCCATCACTTTTGCTGAATTCTCTTTGTTAGAAGAAAGTCAGTGAGTCCAGGCCACACTCAAGGGGAGGGGATTGTACAAGGACGTGAAGACCAGGAGACAGGGATCATTTAGTCATTTCTGAAGCTGCCTACCACAGCCCCCAATGGGTCATGTCCGTTCCACATGTGAAATACAGTTACCCCTTCCCAAAGTCCCTATGAGTCTCTTCCCACTATAGCGTCAGCTCAAAGTCCAGAATCTCCTCATCTAAGTCAGGTTCTGGTGTGGATGAGGTTCTTGGGTATAGCTACCTAAGCACAGGTTCTAGAATACTGCTACTCTGGATCTGTAGGTCTGTGAAACTAAAGAGACAAGTTATCTGCCCCCATACACCCAACACACAACGGCGGGATAGCATAGGGTAATGACTAGAGACATTCCTACTCAGAAAGGGGGAAAATGTGAGGCATGAAGAAGTTCCTGGTCCACAACAATTCTGAAATCCATCCAGGAAAACATTGGAAGTACCTTTATTAGTTTCAGAATGTGGGAATAATTCCCCATGACCCTCAGCTCCACTTTCTCAGCACTTGGCTCCTCCCTCTGAGCCATCCTTCTTTTTCCATGAAAGGAACCACGTGTTTGAAGCCGACTTTTCCTCAGCCTACCTGCTTTCTGCCGAGAATTCTGGGAGTCCAGTGAACTCTTGTTATTTTGTACTGTCTCTGTCCGTTTCAGTCCAAGCTGACAGTGTTTCTTCTGATAATAATTTTCTCAAAAACTATATGGGTCTCCTATAAATCTCACTGAGATTCGCTCTATTACACAAAAGCTGCACCCACCAATTTCTCTGAACTAAACTCTTTTAGACTTTGGGCTTCTGCTAAGATGACCAAGGGACAATGCCCTAATGCTTCCCAGGGGCCCTATTGTTTGACCTAGAAGATCCCTGAGGTCCACCCTAACTCTTTAAAGGGCCTTTGTGTAATTGAATAATACTATGATCCTCTAATCTTCCTGAGGTCTTAACCAAAGGCTGCACAGTTCCACCCTCAGCTTTATCTCCAGGCCACCTTTACTTGATCGTGCTCAAAAGCCATTTTTAAATTTTAGCATCTTTTGCTGTCTTGGGAGGCTGAGAATTTTTCAAAACTATCAAGTCCTCACTCCTTTCTGTTTAACAGTCTTTCCCTCAGTGTATCTCTCCTCTCACATAAACAGCAAGAAGAAACCTTCAACACTTTGCTTGGACATCTCCTTAGCTAGATCACTAAGTTTATTAGGTGCATATTCTTTCCATATAACCACAGAGGCCAATGTCTACACTTTCTGCCACTATGTAACAAGGATCCCCTTCCTCTGGTTTCAGTAATGTGGTCCTCACTTCCTTTTGAGCCTTCACTGGCAGCATCATCAAAGTCCAGATTTTTCTAACAAGCTTCTCAGAATACTCCCAGCTTCTGCCCACTGCCTGGTCCCAAAGCCCTCTCACATTTTTAGATATTTTTCATGACACTATCGCTCTCTTGATACTAAAATCTATGTTCATTGTCTATTTTGGTTTGTAACAAATTACTCCAAACCTTCGTGGCACGAAGAAACATCTCTTATCTTGGTTTCTGTGGGTCAGGAATCAGGTATGGCTCCTCTGGGCCTGTCACAAGCCTGCAATAAAGGTGTCCCCTGGCGCTGGGGAATGATCCACTCCAAGCTTACTCACAGCGGGATTCAGTTCCTTGCAGGCTGTTTGACTGAGGGCCTCAGTTGCTCCTTGGGTGTTGGCCAGAATCCACCCCCAGTTCCTTGCCGTGTGAACCTCTCCACAGGGCAGCTTTCAACACGTCAGTCTGCTTTGAGCAAGCACGAGAAAGCAGTCTTTTATAGCTCAGTCACTCCTGAAGAAGTGGCATCTTATCTCTTTTGCCCTATTCTGTTCATTAGAATTAAATCGCTAGGTCCAGCCCACACTCAAAGGGAGGAATTACACAAGGGTGTGAATACCAGGAGGTGGGGATCACAGGGAGCCATTTCAGAAGCTGAGTGTGGGCCACAGTGTGACCGGCGAGGCAGCGATGGCCTGTCTCTGCCATGTGAGACCCCCATGGTGATGGGCAGCCATGGAAACACTTCGCTGTTGAAAGAGTCTTAAAACATTGCTCAGCCAGCCAGAGCTGAGAAGGGATTGGAAAAGAACGATGGATAGGGAAAGCTGTTACAAGGAAGCTATCACAAGGGGATGGCCACACCAGAACGCTCATTGCGTCACTCATGGTCCACCCAGAGGTCAAGGCCAGCCTGGAAGGTCACATGCCCTCCTTTGAGCCTTTGGCCAAGCTCTTTCTTGTGTTTTAACAGCCTTTCTGTGCATTGCTCTTGCCTTCTTTCAACCATCTGTCAGAGACCAGGGCAGCACCCCCATTCACAGGGCGCTTCTTATACACCATTCTTCATTTACAATGATGTCCCAGACGTTTCATTTATTCTCAGCACACCTGTAGGGCAGGTATTGTTTGTGGGCATGTGATTAGAGGTGCATGACAGGATAAAAGGTTGCCAAGGCCTTTGTGACTTCACCCTGATGACCTCACCCTGTCCACAGCCCTGATCCTCAGCCTTAATTAAAGGCCCAGAAACTGGACCTTTTTGTCCCCAAACAATTGATGCTTTAGTGGAGGCTAAAATCAACTATGAGATCCCAATGCAGCTGTGTGTTCCAGATGCTAATCGATTGTTTTGCAACTGGGATCAGCTCCTCTGCTAGGATCTGAGGGAAACTCAATAGATAAATATGCTATTCCCCTGTCAAGGTCAGAACCAACTGGCAGACGCAGGAGAAAGACAGATGAGGATGAGCCTCTCACCTTTATTCCCGAGGAAGCGACTGGAGAGCAGACCTGAACACGCTCTGCAGCCCCTGGAGGGGACAGGGACGGGGACGGGAAGAGAGAAGGGCACGGTCGCGCCTCCTCTCAAACTCACTGTGCACATAAGCCACGCCTCCTCTTGGGAGTGAATGCTGGGATTGCAAGAGGGAAAAGAACCTTCTGTGGTCCTGGCACCAGCAGCATCGGTATCACCTGGGAACTTTTAGAAATGCAAAGCATAGGTCCAACTCCCAGGAGAATGGAATCAAACTCTGGGTGGGGAGGCCCAGCATTCTGGGGTGATTCTAATGTGGGCTCAAAGCTGAGAACCGCTGGTCTGGTGGAAGCTGTTCCATGTTGAAATATGAGACTAGGAAAAAGCGTGCCCCTGGAACATTCTGCCACCCAGACCCATCTCACCCCTCGCCCCATCCCCCCAATTCCTGGGAAAATGAATGACAACAGGAGAAGTTTCACAGATTCCACATTTGATTTTCAGCTTACAGCTGCTCCAAGGGGTCCCAAGTAGAAGTTTCTGATTCTCCGTCCTCCAAAAGGGGAAATGCCAGGGGTTTGGTACTTGCTGGCCTTGCCTCTTTCTCCTGCAGACCTTGGAGGGGTTAGCATCCCCTTGTTGGCACCTGATAGTCTCAGAAGACTCTAGAATGACCAATAACCAGAAGTCAAGATGGAAGCTCATGGCTCCCCCCGCAGAAAACCCTCTGTGGATCCCCGTTGTACTTAGACTTCAAAATAAACTCCTTACCAAGGCCTTCCCTTCTCCAACATCATCTCACCTACTTGCTCACACCTCCAGTCATTCTGGCCTCTGTTCCGTTTCTCTAATATGCCAAGCCCACTGCTGCCTCAGGGCCTTTGCACTCGCTGTCCTGCGGCTTAAAGAACTCTTCCCTCAGACCTTGGCATGCTTGGCTCCTTCTTGTCCTTTAAACCCAAACCCAAATGTCATCTCTGACCACCCACTTAAAGTACCCTTAACCCCACTTGTCATTGTTTGTCCATTACACTGGCTTATTTTCTTTGGAGCACTTGACACTATCAAAAAATGATCTGGTGTGTTTATTTGTTGCCTTGTTTACTCTCTGTCTCCCCATCACTAGAATGTAAGAGGTCAGGGACCTCGCTGTGTCCCCAGCACCAGAACAGTTCCTGGTATATTGCAGGCATAAGATTTACATAAATATTTGTTGAATAAACGAATGAATAAGTTAACACAGGAAAAGGCTCTAGGAGAGAAGGATCAGAGCGGAGGGATTCAGTCCTTAACAAGACGGCAATGGACCCGAAGATGCTGCCTCCCTCTTCCCCAGCACAGGGCACCTGAGCCCAGCTCACTGGGTCTGGAATGCTGGCGCCACACCAGGCTTTCTGCCTGCTTTTCCTCTGGCCCATTATCTTAGGCCCAGGCCTCCCCCCACGTCTCCTCTTCCTTCCACCACCCCCCAGCCTCCTTCACTGTTGTTACATTGTACTCATTAGAAGAAGGCAGATTCACACCCTCCTGTCGTCTTTTTCATAAAGGAAAGTTAATGCACTTAGTTTTCAGCAGGGGTGCTGCAAACTGTTGTCAAAACTCTGACTTGGCCACCCACACTCACATAATTACTCACACAGGAAACCAGAAGGGGTGGCCTGAGGGCTGGGGCCTGGCTGCGTGGGGGACCTCTTCCCAGAGAGGAATGTGGTGTAACACATAGCCACTGCCTGCCCAGAGCCCGCAGTTCAGGGTGGCAACAAGCCACGCCAACTGGAACCCCTACAGAGTGTCAGAAATCAAGATCGAATTAGCAGGGGTGGGGGGAGGATGGCCACTGCTCCCCCTTCAAGAGGTTGGTAATGAAGGAAAGGAATTAAACAGGTAGGCTAGAGGCTGGAGGGAGAAATAAGGTTGAAGACAATCTCTTCTAGAATTATAAGGGAGTTGGCATTTATTCAGCACCATGTTAGTTAGCGATTGCTGTATAACAAATTACCACAAACTTTGTGGCTTACAACAACACACATTCGTGATCTCACGGTTTCTGTGGGTCAGGAATCCAGTAACAGCTCAGCTTGGTCAATTGCTTGCGGTATCACAAGGCTGCAACCAAGTTGTCAGCCAGGGCTGAGTTCTCAGCCAGAGGCTCAGCTGGGGAAGGGTCCACTTCCCTGTGATATGGTTGCTGCAGTGCTCAGCTCCTTGGGGTTGTAGGACTGACAGCTTCCATTTTTTGCCAGCTGTTGGTTTGAAGCTACCCTCAGCTCCTAGAGATTTCTCACAGTTCCTTGCCACGTGGGCTTCACCAACTTTATCAAGCCAGCAAGGAGAATCTCTAGAGCAAAGTAACCAGCGTGATGGAGTTTTATATGTCATTATGTAATCATAGAAGTCACATCCCATCTCCTTTGCCTTATTCTGTTGGTCAGAAGCAAGTCATGGGTTCTGCCCACGTTTAGTGAGAGGGGATCATACAAGAGTGTGAACATCGGGAGGGGGGCATCTTGGGACGGCCACCCTAGGGGTGTCCACCAGTTCCTATTATGTGTTAAGGACTGTGCCAAACACTTTTGTATGTGTTACATCGTTTAACCACTAAAACAACTTGTAAGGCAGGCAGCATCCCCACTGCGCGGATGAGAAAACTAGGACTCAGAGGAATGAGAACTTGCCCAGTGTCCTGTCAATGTTAAGATGGGAACCACCTGGTCATGGCACCAAGCTAACCTGTGCAAGCATAGAGACTGGAGGGTCAGCATCTCTAGAGGAAGGAGCAAGGGCCTGAGGGAGGCGGGGCACAGGGGTAGCAAGAGAGTTATAGCTCCCTGTGAGACGCAAGACCAAGAGGAAAGAATGGGTGTGAATGACATGTTGAGAAAGAAGGAAAGGGAGAGGCCTTAGTCTGATGATCTCTATTTTCTCAATGAAGCAAAAAATGAGGATGTCTCCTGAGAGGGTAGAGGTTGGGCTGGAGAGGAAGCAGAGAAAAGTTGGAACAGCAGCTGTGGGCAACAGGGAATGGGGAACAGGAATCTTGCCAGCATAAGGTTGCCAAGCACGATAAGCTGCTTCCTCCAGGAAGACTTCAGTGATGGCCGTGGTTGGTGGTACCACTGCCTGCCCCAGCGTTTTGTGTAGCCTTCATTT
Organism: Equus asinus; assembly: GCF_041296235.1. Taxonomy (NCBI): domain Eukaryota; kingdom Metazoa; phylum Chordata; class Mammalia; order Perissodactyla; family Equidae; genus Equus; species Equus asinus. Next base: position 88,364,266 of record NC_091794.1, read on the forward strand.
TCATCATCACGCCTCGGAGTGCTGCCATGTGTGCCCGTCCATCTCTCTTATCAGAAGGAAAGTTCTCATGGATGGGAACCTACAGGAGTCCATGTTGGGCCTCCTGGTACCCACACAGGGTCTGGCACGTGAGAGTCTTCTATAAAGGGGCTGATTCCAGGCCCTGAATTTCTAAATCACTCCATTCTATTAGCCCTCATCCCCTAAAGGCTCATCCAGTTTGAAAAGACTTCGAAAATATGTATTTTTACTTTTTTTTTGAAAGTGAGTGTTCAAACAGCAGTAGAGTACGAAGTACTGTAAGTCCGTCATGAAACGGGGGTTCGAGGTGGGATCGGGGAAGTCTGTTGCATGCATAACCTGGTGATGGCAAAGCAGTTTTGCATCTTGGCCCGGTCTTTTCAATGTGAAGAAGTCAAAAGAGCCATTTCAGAATATTCCATATCAATCTATATTGATGGGTATGAAATGCTGCCCACAGTATATTGTTGCCTGAAAAAGTTACAGGACAGACAGAACAATCCCATTTGTGTCAAATTACCTGTTTTGATCATTTTTAAGTGGCAGAAAACCTAACTCAAACCGTCTTAGACAAAAAAATGAATCATGTGGGCTCATCTTCAATGAGAAGTCCAAGAGTGTGCTCTGATGCCAGGGGGACCCACACTTTGGCCTGAGATTGAGGAAAATGGCTGTCAACAGCCCCCAGGACTGCATCCTCCCCAGGACTCCTTCCACCAGTCCTGAGATCTGCTCTGATTAGACACCTTGAGTCACATGCCCGTCACTGGGCTAATCAATGTGGTCAGGGGGGTTCCACCCGATGAAGCCTTAGTGGGGATGGAATCAGGGGGCTGTGAGCAAGAGAAAAAGGAATGGACCCAGGTGTTCATAAAGGCCACAAATGTCTGCTCTATGAGCGCTATGCTTATAGCTACAGGAAAATGACGGGGCACGCCCACCAAAATGTCATCAGACTTTTCTCCAAGTTACAGTGTTTGTGACAGTGTTAGATGCCTGTTTGTGTCAAATCAGCCCCAAACTTCATCCTGACTAGGATGGCGACCGTCCCCGGAGCCGCATCCTGGCCCACCAATGACATCTCAGCCTTGCTGGAGGACCAGTTCTGGACTACTAGACACCGACACCCCTAAGGCCCACCTAAACTCTAGTTTCGCAGCCTCTGCTGGGGCCTGAGTTGGGAGCCTGGCCTGAACTCTGGGCCTTCTGACCCTCCCAGTGAGGGGGTGCACCAGTGTTCTTGCCCCTGACCCGGAATGTGGTCCTTCAACCTGGATGACCACTTGAAACCAGGATGCTCCTACCTTCATGAGTCCCAGCTTCTTTACACGTGGAGACTTCCATCCCCCCTCCTCCCACCCCTGCCCAAGCCAACCCCTATAGGTACAGACCACACACAGCCCTTGGACACTGTTGCCACTTCTCCCAAAGCCAGCCCCTCCCCAGAGTCAGTTTCTGAACCCCAATCTCAATTCTACCCCTCCACTCACTTCCCCAAAGGAGCAACTAAGGCTGCTCTAAGGCCACCCAGAAGACCAGGCACAGGCAATACAGTTGAATGGCATTTTATTTCTGATTGGCTCCATCCACTTTGTTTGACTCAGTTTGTCCAAACACTCTGCACTGGTTCTTAATCAAGCCTTGGGGACCCTTCTGGCCTCTGCGTTGTTCACGGTAGGCTTCCAGGTCCTCTTGGTACTTCGCCCTCAGGAGAGCCGCTCTCCGTTCGTAGGGCTGCTTTTCGTCGTCGGCCGATGCAGACCACATCTTCCCCGAGGCCTTTGCCACCTGCACCACCGACCAGTTTGGATTCTCTCTCTTCAGCTGGGCGTAGTGGTCTTGGCAGAAGAGGAGGAAGGACGATGGAGGCCTCCTGGGTGCCTGGGGGTCCCGCTTTCTCCGCTTCTTCCTCTTGCCAATGTAATTCATCATCTCTTCCTGGTACCGGGCTTTGTCCAGCATCGCCAGGGCTTCATATTTCGCCTTTTCATGCTTGGAAATGGACCTCCATTTTTCCGAACACTTTCTAGAGAACTCTTTAAAGCCAACGAAAGTATTTGGCTGCTGCTCCTTAAACTTGTTTCTGTAATTCAGCAAAAAGTGGATGTACGAAGAGACATTCACCTTGGGCCTCAGCTGGATTTCTTTTCCCATGTTCATGAGGTCATTTTTTTCTTCGGTTCTGTGAGTTGGACGGCAGAGACTCCTGTCCCTACGCTCTAGGAGCAATCTAGAAGGTGCTCTGCTGGCGGTGAATTTTTCTTTCTGCGAGACCCGCAGTCAAGGATCAGCCTTTTCAGTGGTGGTGGCATTGTTGAGTCAAGGAGGGGATTGTGACATCACTCCCCAGCTAGCCACTCCTGGCCAGTGCCTGTGTCATTTGCATATGGGTCCTCTTATTGGTTGGCAACTTGAAGGTCAATTTCTGCTTTTCGTGAAAGATGGTGGTTGATCCCAAGAAGGTTGTGGAGCTGCTCCTCCCCCTGGAATGTTTCTCCTTGGCTTCACGATGGTGGTGGGCCCGGCTCAGCTTTGGGAGCGCTGAATCCCTCAGAGGTAGTAATGAGCCACGGGGTCTGCTCTCCTCGCCTTAAGATTGTCAGGATGCCACATCATCCTTTCCTAAGACAGGCTAGAAATAATGAACACGAGGAGGTGGATGGCTCCAGAGCTGTCATGATAAAAGGTGCAGTCTTTCTGTTTGCCTTGAACAATGGCAGCTCATACCGTATAAAGAGTTTAGTAGTAATTCTAAAAATAATCAGGGATGACAGCTGTGACTCGGTTCCTGTCAGGACAAAGTTGTCTAATTTAAACCCCAGCACTTGGGCCATAAGTCTGAACTCTTCATTTCTCTGAAGAAATTTTCAGGGGGAAGAAGGGAGGAGAAGCTTGAGATTTTACTAATTACACCCGATCCATGAAAACGAGAGAATCCTCGGCCTAGCAGGTGGCATCCCCCTCATCAAGAAAGGGCCTCATTTCTTGGGGTTAGAGCACAAAGCTCTAGCAGCTTCCCTCAAACCAGCTGGCTTCTGACTTTTTGTAAAAGCAGTTGCAAATATGCCACCAGTCTGCCAACTGGGGTGAAAAGAAAAAACAATAAAAGTATCATTTATTGACCTCTGGACACCGAGAGGTACTTGCCTGTATGGTAATGAAGTTACTGCCACTCAGTGGCATCAGCACCAAATTTACAGGACAAGAAAACTGAGTCTGATTAACATAAAAACTAACCTGTTTAAGGTACAACAGCCACTAACAGGTGGGAGTTTGAATTTGGACCCATTTGCTTGACTCAAGCCCCTGCTTCCTCTTGCCTGCACAGAACTGCTATGCAGTCTCCGAGGGTCCTGGTGTGTGGCCTCAGCTGCTGAGTCTGACGAGGAAACTTGCGTAAGACTAGACCACATTTTGAATTTTGCCAAGGATCCAGGACTGACTTCAACGTGCATCTTCTGTAAAAGAGAGATGGAAATTGATTAGAGCTCCCAGTCCTGGTTTCTAGCCCCAGCTCTGTGGGGAACCGCTGGGCTGCCTGAGCCAGCCCCTTTCCTCCTCACCCATAAAATCAGTGCTGTGGACTAGCCAGGAGAGACCCTCCAGGTGACATGCTGTTGTTTTGTGCCAGATTTGGGGGCCTGTGAGATAGTAGATGGGGACGTCTGGGCTGGTGGTAGAGGCAGAGCGGTCCAGCCAGGGGGAACAGATTACTCTGGGGACATTTCTCAGTCCAGGTGGCTTTTCTTCACTCTGGTTCTTCCACCCAAGGGGCCAGAGGTTGGCTCACCTTTTTCTTGGACCTGAGCTGGGCTGCAAAGATTACCGGGACGCAGCTCCTTCCTGAGATAGAGGGCCAGGTTGTGAGGAAGAACTTGGCTAACATACATATTAATCAAATGCAGCTCAGATGCACAAAAAGCCCCAGCGGCTTATCTGCGCCTCTGTTCATGACCTCCTACTCCTCTCACAACGATAAACTCCAGGGAGATTAACACCGTGATAACCATCTAGAACCTAGCAGATCTGGGAAGAGAAGGGAGCAAAAGGTAAAAGCTATGACAACCCTTTAGTGTTCGGGCCACACTCCTGACTCGGAGAGATGAAGCCGGGGAATTCTTTGTCTGGGGAGCTACAAGAGGGTAAATACACCTGGCTTTCTAAATCCATGCTGGGTGTGAGTATCTGAGGTTCACCCCTTTCCAACGTTGTCCAGCCTCTCTCTGCCCTGGGACGCTGACCCATATGGAACACATCAATGGGTCTCACGCCCTCTGGCTTCCATTTCAGTTTGGCCAATGGGGACTCCAACAGGAGGTCAGGGAGGGAGGAAGGTGAAGTCAAGGCACTTATTCTCCTAGCTCCCTCCCCAAGGGGTCACCTGGAGCTGGCTCTGGTCACTGGACTGGCAGTCTCAGCTCCTCTTAAGGTGTCCTCTCTAAATGACTCTCTCCTTCCAGCTTCAGGAATTTCCCCCTCTCCTTGTCGCCTCCAGCCAAGGGTGGTAGGACCTCTGCTTTTACCAGCCTCTAAGGACTCTGCTATCTCCTGTGGCTTTCTTACACCTTGCCCTTCCCTTTGTAAATAGCCTCTTTATTAAACACTCCTCAAATTATTCTAATTTGAGCGGCCATCTGTTTCCTGCTGGGACCCTGAGCGATGTACCACATTTCTAGCCTTCCACCATGAACAGCCGTGGAGGTGGATAAATGAAGCACATGTGGGCATCGGTCCAAGGTAGAAGGGTATTGAGCTTCTAGAAGCCCTAGTGCCCGCAGTCACACAGCCGAGAGTGATCGTGGGGACAAGCGTGCCTGCCAGGGCCATGGTGGGATAGGGCCAGGCGGCCTAGGTGGAGGCGGCTAATATCCTTTGCATTCTGAGATGCCCTCTAGGCAGGGGCATTGGCCTGGAGGACCAGACAGTAAATATTTCAGGCCTTGTGCACCTCACGGTCTCTGTTGCAAATACCCAAGTCTGCCATCGGAGCTCAAAAGTAGCCATAGACAATACGTAAACGAATGATTGTGGCTGTGTCCCAATAAAACTTTATAAAAACAAACAGTGGGCTGGAGGTCATAAATCTGCCAACCCCGGTCTCGAGATGTGAGTGCAGTGTCTTCAAACTTTTTGATTGCAGTCTGCAATAAGAACCATATTTTACACCATGACCCATTTATGCACATGCATGCTTCATAATATTTATATAATGCTTAATGTGCGCCAGCCTCTGTTCTGAGCACTTTACCTCTATCAGTTCATTTAATACTCATAACAACGCCATGTGTGTGTGCAGGAGCGACGCTATTTTTATCCCCACTGTAAAGATAAAGTTCTCTAAGCACAGAGACTTTACAGAAAGAAAACTTTGACAAAACTGCACTTACTACGTGTGTGACGCAATCTTTTCTTTTTGATTCTTTTCTGTTATAGTCTCTTCTACTTTATTTTAGTATTTAAAATGCAACCAGCCAACTGATCTCCTGACCCACTACGGGTCACAATCCAGGACTGATTTGAAAAACACCATCTAGGCCAGCTGGAAGGGAGTTCCCACCTCAGGGATTTCGACATTCTCTTCACCTGGCAGCGATAACATGAAGAGGAAAGAACATGGCCTTTGGAGCCAGACAGACACGAGCTCAAATTCTAGCTTTGCCACTTACTAGCTGGGTAACTTGAGATGGGTCTAGCTGTTAATCTTGTCTGTGAAAAGCAGTGAGGTGACAGTAAAGGGGTGTGGAGTGACTAATTGAAACAATGGGAGTAAGGCACCCGACCCTCCCCCTCCCCAACGGTGTGGGCTGGATTTAGGGACTCGCTCCTAGTGAAGAGAGTGTGGAAGAGGACAAATTGTACCTTTACAGGAGAGAAAGCCAGCAGCTACCACCTTCACCAAGGGGTCAATGCGAACACCACCAGTAATGGGCCGTGTTGATATCACAGCCCCTCTTTCTACATAGGATGCTATAGTAAGAGCCTCTCACCCCTGTGTGGTTCCCCCAAATTCTTAACCTTGGTCTAATCATGAGAAAAATATTAGACAAACCCAAATTAAGGGGCACTCTGCAAAATGCTTGACCAGTACTCTTCGAAAGTGTCAACGTCTTGAGAAAACAAACAAGAAAGCCTGAGAAACTGACCTGGATTGGAAGAGATTAAGTAGGCGTGATGACTCAAGGCAAAAGGAGATGCTGGATTGGATCCCGGAACAAAAACAAGGGCATTAGTGGAAACACTGGGGAAATCTGAATATAGTCTTCCGTCAAGCTCCTAGTGCTATAGCACTGTCAGTTTCCTGGTTGTGATGCACGTACCCAGGTTATGTAAGAGGCTAATATTAGGGGAAGCTGGGAGAGGGCTATACAGGGAATTTCTGTACTATCTTTGCCACTCTGTTCTCATTTCAAAAGAGAAAGTCAGAAAAAAGTCTCCCCAGCTGACAGTAATGTGCACCCAGGGTTGAGACGCTCTGCCCTTGATCCTCCTGCTCCAGGAATCACAGCGTGGATCTTACCCTCCACTGCAGCAACGTAGGCTCTTGGCACATCTTCTGTCGCAGTGTCTCTCGAATTTGGAGGCCTGCTCGAGCCACAGCAACAACAACAAGAGCAAAAGTGCCTGGCAGGGGCATGTGATAGAGTCTTTGAGGCTTCCTCCATCCCACTCCTGCCCCTCTTCCTGCGTGGTGGGAATTGAGGCTGACTGGCCCTCTGAGAGGGGTTCTGCGGTAGGCGGAATAATGGCTCCACCAAGACGTCCACATCCTCAGCCCCGAAACCCGTGAACACATTACTCACGTGGCAAAAGGAACTTTGCAGATATGATGATGTTAAGGATTTTGAGATGGGGAGATGATCCCGGATTATCCATCCAGGGTGGGCCTGATGTAATCACCTGGGTCCTCATAAGAGGGAGGCAAGCGTGTCTGAGTTAGAGAGACAAAACGTGGTGACAGATGCAGAGGGTCGGAGTCAGAGAGAGATTTGAAGATACTATACTGCCGGCTTTGAAGATGGAGAAAGAGGCCACAAGCCAAGAAGCGAGGCAGCCACTAGGAGCTGGGAAAGAAAAGGAAACAAATTCTCCCCCAGAGCATCCAGGGGGAGCGCAGGCCTGGAGACACCTTGACCTTGGCCCAGTGATACTGGACTTCCGACCTCCAGAATTATAAGATGATAAATCTTTGTTGTTTTAAGCCACTAAATCTGTAGTAATTTGTTAAAGCAACCATAGGAAATGGATGCATATCTTTCTCATCCAGCTGGTGGTCTGTAACTTTTCCTGTGCTATTCCTAGCCACCGCTTGTGTTAATAAAGATGAAAAATTTATGCCTCCGCTTATTAGATTCGTTGAGGGGGCAGGGAGTTTGGTCTACTCAATTTTACACACTCTTCTTCACCCACTCGCTGACTCATTAAGTCACTAATTCACTCGTTTGCTTACCAGTTAATTCGCTCTTATATTCTTTCAGATCCTTCGCTCACTCACTCACACTCAAGTACGCACACACACACACACACGTCTCAATAAAGACCTGTGAGTTTCTGGAGCAGTGTGGCTGCTTCTTTGATGGCCATTGATAAGTGGGGTTTGAGGGATGGATATGTCTGAGGAAGGAAGGTGGTGGTAAAGAGAGGCATCTGAAACTTCCTGGAAGCCAGACTGCTGGGGAAGGCAGGGTCATAAACAGCCAGACCTAGGCCCTTTGACGCTGACCTCGTGCCAAGAACTGTTAGTCAATCAGATGGGACCAAGATATTTTAAGAAAAACGATGACAGCACTTTAAGTATATCATCTCCAAAAGCCTCGAGAGGGAGCTTAATTTGTCCAGGGCCACACAGCAATGGGTGGCAGAGCTGCGCCTCAAACTCAGGTTGGCTCGACTCCTAAGGCCGTGTGCTTAGCCTCCACTGGGAGTCTAGGAACTCCCTTGTCTGAGGCCAAGGAGAGGAGGAAGCCAGGGAGGAACAAGGCCATGTATTGCAGGAGGAGGACAGGTGGAAGGAGAATAAGGGGTCTAAATCTCAACACTTACGGGATTCAGGGGAGACTTTTCTCATCTGGGTTAATCCTCATTCCAGATGGATCTGCCCAAGGCCAGCAGGTAGACTGACCTGGATGGCCCACAGAAACACACCAGCATCTACAGGCCCACATGGAGCTTGGGTCCACTCCCGAGGGCAGAGGCTGGCTGAAGCTGAGTGAGGTGTCAGCACCCAGCCCCGTGGACCAGTGGACAGGTGGACAGGAAACGGGATAGACGATCAGGCACAAGAATGGCATCAGCATGGTGGGGCCAGGGGTGCCTGCTTACCTCTGGCAGGATGTGGCAAAGGGGGAGAGGATGGGATCTAGAAGGGGACCAACTGTTGGGAGATAACCCCCACCGTGGGCTGTGGGTACCCCTCACAGGCCTGACAAAGCCATTACCTTAGACCACAGGCTAGGAAGAGTAGAACCACTGCCTCTTTCAGCCGCAGCGGACATCTCTTGTTTGGTCTGCCTAGCACCCCTCCCTCCTTCGAGCACTTTCCTTCTTCTGGAGAACTGTCCCCCAAACCAGTCATGGGGTTCTAGTAGGGCCCATGCCCTTGGTCCCAGGAGTGGGCACATACCCCAGCTGGACTAATCAGAGGCCTCCCGTGAGCTTTTTCTAATTGGAACCAAGGGAAGAAGTCTTCATCTTCTCTCTGGAGATGAAAGTGAGTGGGTGAATCAGGGTTCCAGCCTCCAGCAGCCGCCATTCACATTAGAGAGAATGAAGCCAGCAGACGGAGCACAGATGGGGCGCAGAGAGAGGGGCCTTGTGGAATTTGAGTCCCTGGGTCTAGTCATCCCTGGGGCCAGCCACAACCCTGCTCTTCCTCAATTTGGCCAATAATTTCTTCTCCATTTCAGGCTGATTTGATTTAGATTTCTGCCACTCGTAACGAAAAGTATAAGACATTAACCCAGATAGGACAGGAGTGAGCAACATAAGAAGTCAAGGACTCCCCTCTCCCCCCGTTTTTCCACTCTCTCATTCCTGTGTCCTTCCTCTCCCCTCTACCTGTTTTTGCTCCACTGTACTGCTGGCCAGATCTCTGGTTGTTGTTCAGATGGTACATGAACACGGGCACGTTGGGGGCCCTTGGTAATCATAGCCAGTGTTTTCTGAGCACTTGCCTTGTACCAAGCACTGTACTCAGAGCTTCTATACTGATTATCTCACTTAAACCTCCTAACAGCTGCGTGGCGTGGCCGCTGTTGTTATCCTTATTAAATAGATGGGGAAACTGAGGCCCAAACAGGTCAGCTCCTTGCCCAAAGTTAGACAGCTGGTAAGTTTAGAGCCGAGACTTGAACCCAGGGAGGCACCTTGAAGGGCCCATGTGCTTAATCTCCACCCTAAACTCCTTTCTAGTATTCAGTAAATGTTAGTCCCTTTGCCCACGAGTCTCTCTTGCTGCCCGCAGACATGACACGACCAAGAATTCAGGCTGCTGTGTCTTGTAGCCTTAGCAAGAGTTGATCAGCATCACTCATCACCTTTCATCATCACAACCACACTATGAGATACACACTGCGAAAAGAGAGGCTCAGAGAGGTGAAGCAACCTCCTCAAGGTCACGTAGCCAGTGGATGTGGAGGCGGGATCAGAATCCAGCTCCATGTGACTCTATGGCACCGTGCTCACTGACCTTAGTATCCCCAAGATGTTTTAGCCCATTCATTCTCCGGCCGACTGAGAGGCTCTCTCCCTCAGCCGGGGCTTCAGAGCCGCTGAACTCTCAGGCAGGGCTGGCTAGCTGCCTCCTGGAGGGGAGAGGCAGCCTCGATGATGCTCAAACTCAGAATGGCAGTCGAATGGCAGTCAAAGGCTGGCGTGGGAGGCTTCTCGATAAGCCATCTGCAAACATTTCCTCTGGATGAGAAGTATTACCCAAATGTAATCCCCGGAGGTTTCTGCGAGGCGTACATTGCCACGTTCCCTGGAAGGGAAGCAGGCCCCTTCTCCAAGTCATGTCTGCCAGTGACAAGTGGAAGGTGGGCAAGGCTGGGCAGGCAGAAGCTGGTGGAGGTCGCGCTGGGGCCACCCGAGGGAGAGAGGGAAGGTGGCTGTCAAGTGTACCGATTATGCTGGGTACCACAGGTGCCCTGTCCTTTCACGCCTGCACTGTTCTGTCACCAGAGTGGATGCCGGCATCCTTCCTTCTCTGGGACACCCAGGCCAGGCTGCTCTGGGGCCTGCTTAGTCCCTGTGTGCTCTGGAGAGTAGGGTTCAAGACGCTGCTAAGATTCCATCCCCATCTTCTCAGACCTAAGCCAGGAGGGAAACTAGTTCACATTTGTGAGCCACCTACTGTGTGTTGGCACAGTCCTGGACACATTATACATACGAGCCTGGCTGTTCATAGAAATCCCACTGCACAGATGAGCCAACAGAGGCTCAGAGAAGGTCCAGCACTTGCCCACATTTATGTAACCAGTAAACGGTGGAGCCCAGATTCACATGCAGGACTGTCTGATTCCAGAGGCCCGGCCCTGAATCCGTGATCTTCTTAAACCTATTGCCTCTGTGCAGGGGAACCAGGCAAGTGGCGGACCATTCAGTGGCATCTCCACCTAGACAGAGACCTGAGCCAGGAAAGGGAGAGGGTCCAGGCACAGTGTGAATGTGCTGTGGTCACCAGGCTCTGGCAGCTGCACCCTATTCCTGGACCAAGCCTGCTGGGGGGGACTTGAACAGCTTGGGGATGGGGATCTCAGGTCTCTGGGCTGGATCTCAGGTCTAGTCTGTAGTGACAGAGACTCAGGCTAGGGGCAGGGAGCAGTCAGTTGAGGGCCCGGCAGCTGGTCAAGGGCCAAGACTGCTCTGAGATTCTGTCCCAGGCAGACTGCAGCCGGACCTGGAGGCAGACGAACGTACAAGGCACAGGACATCGCATAAGAGTGATGGGGTGTAGGGGCATCAACAGAGGTGGAAGAAAGGATGATGGGACACCCTTTTCCCAAATCTCCTCCAGGAGAGCCAAGCCTGTGGGGTCTTCCCTTCATCAAAGTGAGTGCACAGTACCATCAGCTGATTGGCTCAGCGTGGGTCACATGGCCACACCTGTCCAATCAGCAGTGGCCTAAGGGTCACGTGGATGCCCCTTTCAGGAGCTGCGGGCTAAGGGAGAGAGACTGATCTTCAGAGGCTTCTGGCACTCAGGAAATAGTGGAGCTGCCTGATTTGGACCCGGAGACAGAAAAGGAGAGAGTTGGGCATCCCCTGAAAGGTTATTGGGCTTCCTCCACCAGCCCCCTTGCCCAGAGCTTGGCACCCAGCCCCAGTTCCCATCGCCAGACCCAACCGCATTCTGTTCACTTCAGCATCATGGGCACAGCCTCTCCACAGAGGCAGGAAACGCCTCACCCTGCAGCCCTGCGGGGCGAGCAGCTGAGCTGCGAATGGAAGGAACTGACACCCCAAGCCACTCCCCAGGCCTTCTTAATGTGCCACCCTCAATACACAAGCCCCAGGACATCAGTGATGACACCCCCACCCCGACAACAAACACAGCCAGGAGCCCCGTCCCTCACACTCCCAGGCTCAGACACGCACCCTCCAGGGAGCAGTGCATCAGAAGCGTTTACCTGATGTGACTCGTGTGGATTCCCTGGCACTAATGGTCAGCTGAGCAGAGAGGAGCCCTGATAATCTGCTGCATTTATTGAATTGCTTCTGGGGCAAAAGGAACGTTTGCCTACCTTGATTCCAAGACTCCACTCTTGCTGCCTTGGGGATATGTCAGCATGAGAAGAGTCCCCCAAAAAGGTCCCTGCAGCCACCTAGTGAACGGGGAGCACAGCGAGGGCTGAGGGACCAAGGTGGGGTGGGGCAGCATGTCTTCATGAGAAACCAAGATGAAACCCAGCGTGGCCTTCGAGGCTCTCCGTCCTGTCTCCAGACTTGCCTGCCTTTTCCTTTGTTTTTCCCCACATGTGCCCTCTGCTTCCACCAGCAGCATCTCATTCATTCATTCATTCACTCAAGCATCCTTTCTTCCAGCGAGCAATATTTACCGAGCTTTTTCCATGTGCCAGGCACTCTGGAAAGTACTGAGGGAAAAACTGAACAAGAAAGAAACAGCTCCTGTCTTCAGGGAGCTCACAATTTGGTGGGCGAGGCAGACCCCTGAACAATGCTTGGGGAGACAAGCACTATGATAGAGAAAGCACAAAGCGGCCAGAGGTACCGGGAGAAGCCAACTAGACTTCGTGGAGCTAAGTGGCTGTGTGAGGACACCTGAGGGATGAGCAGGAAGTAGCCAGAAAAAGGGCGGGGCTGGATCACAGTGGACGGGGAGAATTTGGCAAGGAGATGAGTTCTTGGTGTCTGGAAACATTCAGACAGATCTTGACTGGCCATTTGTCACGAATGCTGTCATTGGGGGTTTGTCCATAGCTGAGCATTAGACCTAGGAGACCTCTGAAGTCCGTCTCAAATAGGATTTGAAGATTAGCTGGTCCCCACTCTCCTGGTAGCAGAGGGAATGTAATTGGAAAAGATGCCCCGCTACTGAAAGCTACAGACTGCCATTCGTTTGTTCATTCAGTCATTCATTCATTCATGAAGTATGCATAATAAAAGTGCTTTTAAACTGTCTCCACAAAGCAGCAGCAGCCCGCAGGCTGTCTCTCACCCCCACCCCCAGTGCCCTTGCACTTCTCGCTCCCACCAGCTGAGTCTCGCCCTTTCTGAGAATCAGATGAGTTTGTTGCCAGCTCTCTCGCAGCCCGTTGTCCTTGTTATTGTAATTATGTGATTTAAATTAAACAGCACATAAACTGATGAAATATGAGTGTGAAAGGAAATATAGTTTCATCTATGGAAACTAAATGGAACGCTTTGGAATGACTCCACGAAGGAGAATCTCTAAAAAGACTTGCTTCCTAAATCAGAGGTATGAGCAAGTGAGTCAGTCCCATCGGGGCGGAGCGGGTCTGCTGCTCGGCACGAGGCCTGGCACATCGTCGCTGCTCAGTAAATCTCTGTTGACTGGAGGAGCTGTAGCAAAACTGGAAACGGTGAAGGATGCACAATGGATGTAGTTGATCGAAGACGGACAATGCTGAGAAAGAACCCATGGTCGAAGGACAGACCTTGGTCCTGCATTAAATAGATTGGCGAAGAAATGTACATTTCAGTATTTTTACATCGTAATGAAATGTTTAAGCTACATACGTATTCCTTATTGTTCCCTACTTAGAAATTATTTTTTGCCAACCAACTACACTATCTGCAAGGCTTCTACAGTCGGTGTCAGTAAACTTTCTACAAAGGGTGAGATAAATATTTTTGGCTCCTGAACTCTGCCATTGTAGCACGAAAGCAGGTAATATGTAAACAAAATAGCACAGTGCCTACCGTGTTCTATGGAATTGATCTGTTCTCTGTGCCAGGCCCTGGGCTGGGTTGCTGGACACCGAGACAAGGAAAACCCTGTCCCTGGCCTTATGGAGTTGGCCTTCCAGTGGAGGAGGTGGTCGAGTCAAAAGATGATTACGATTTGGTGTGCCCAGTACAATGGCGCGGCATGTCCGTGGTGCAGAGGGGACGCGGTGAAGGGAATGGCTCCTCATCGGAGGAGAGGGAGGGAGAGCGGGGAGGAAGGAGACATTTGGTCAGGGCTATGGGGTCAGTGATATTTTCCCAGGCAGTCAGATGGGATGAGGGGAAGGGGCATCCAGGTGGAGGGAACAGCATATGCGAAAGCAGCTGGAGCTCACAGTGGGTGTCGCTGGAGAGGGAAGGCATTAAAACGTTTACACTGTATCCTGGAGCCACTGGACCTTTGCTGCTGGGTTTCCAGCAAGGCAGGGAGTTGACTAAACCTCCCCACACAGTTCACAAGATGGATTGGAGGTGGAGAGCAGACCAGAAGCTGTCTCTACAGTCCAGGTGAGGAATGATGAGGTCATGGGGGGGGGGTGCGGTTTGGCCACTGTTGCCATGGCAGTGAAGGAATGGGCGGAGTTAAGGATGACGCCTGAGTTGGGTGGCAGGGAGGATGGCGCGGATAACGGGGAGAGAGAACACTCAGGAGCGGAAATGACTGGGGGAAGCTTTGGTTTGTTCAGAGCAGAGTAAACAACCCCGAAAACATATTGGTAGGTAGACGCGAGTTGAATGTTTACAGGATGCCTCAGGCCTCTTGGAGTCTCCTGAACAACTAGGGTCGGGCCAGCTCTGCAGGAACCAGAGCCTTGGGAGGCCAAGGGGCCCTTTTCTAGATGAGACTTCCTAGATATGTCTGGAGACTGGGGACTCCAGCAGCCCATATCCAAAAGAGACCTGCAGGCGTTCCACGCATTCGCCCAGCTCCTGGAAATATAGAACATCGTGGGTTTGTCCTGGGAAAGGGGTTTACCGAGACATAGCAAGAGTCTGAGGCATTTGGCTAAAGGAAAACCTATGTGGAAATCATTTGTGATGAGACTGGGTGTCCGGGCTGAGTCAATAAAGACTCGCTTCGGGGATGAGAGGAAGCTTGGGCTGGGGAGGAGGAGTCACCTCCAGCAAGGGCCTCAGTGCCCTTTGCCCACCACCAAGACGTTTCCAGAAGGGGTTCCCTGGTTATGTCAGTGTCCTCTCCATCAGACGGCAGGTCAGAAGGGAAGAGGCACTGGGAGTGGGGATGGGGGGCAAGCACCTCCTCTATTTCACGTTCTCCTCGGCCAGCCTTGGGGATGGAGGGAGGGTTTACGCCTCGCCCTGGGAGGCTGAGATTCTTCCAGCGTCCATCAGATTCAGGCTGTGCTCATAGCTTCGTTAAGAGATGAAGCCCATAGGAGGTGCTCTGGGAGCACAGAAGCCGGAGGCTATGGACCGAGGAGTGGAAGCTGCAAAGAGAGGGGCATTGCAGCTGGCTCTGTAGATTACAGGCTTTGCAGGGCCCCCCCATGTTGAGGGAACCACGGTGGGAGTGGCACCCGCTGGCCAGCAGGGTGCCTTGTCCACAGTATGTGCTTCGTGAGTTAATGGATGAATGGACGTCCTCCTGAGGCTGTCGGTTTTCAGGAATGCTGACATTTAAACCAAGATCTGCTGGTACTCTCCTGAGACTCTTCCTCCAGTTTACAGTCAGGCAGCAATCTCTTGCACGGTCACTGTCGCATCCTGTGGGGGTGTCTCTCAGCACCCCAACATCTGACTGCACGAGAAGCTGAAGACTAAGTGCTCTCCAGGAGGTCTGCCCTGAGCTCTCCTATTACCAAGGGAAGAGCTTGGAGCTTTCTGCAGGGGAAGGCAAAGCCACGTTTTCCATAATCAACCACAGGCATTAAAGGGAGTCATTTTTTTTACTCTCCCCAAGCCAGATTCCATTAATGAAGCCCCATTTAATGGAAGTCGATTTACCAAAAAGAAAAAAAAAATGAGTGTAATTGCTTAACTACATTTTCTGTCGCACTGCAACAGCAATTTCCTGGGTGAACTTGGAATTCCCTGGGCCCCCCATGGGGAAGTTAATGTGGACAAAAAGGTTTGATGGGGAGAATCTCTCTTTGTGTTTCTCTCCTTTAATTATGATTCTAAGAGGGAGAAACATTAAAGAGGATTCTGGGAGGAGGAGAGAGGGGGAGAAAAGGAACAGAATGGAATTCAGCCTAAACTGTTCCACCGCCTTCCTTCATGCTTGCGCGTGTGTGTCAGTATAATGCAGTGGCTGAGTATATAGGCTCGGAGTGGGATGGTCTGGGTTTGAATCCCACATCTGCCGCTTAATAGCTGGGTGACCTTGAGCAAGTTTCTTAACCTCTCTGTGCAGCCAGCTGGTACAATGGGAAAGGGCATAAAGAGCAGCAAGAACAAAGGCAGAGAAGCACAAAGAATCAGTGTGTGTTCCAGTACACGTAAGGTTTGACTGGAGAATGGTGTTGGGGGGCGGGGAAGTGTGTGCGTGCTCGAGCTTAGGGAGGGAAGACAGGCAGGAGTCAGACCAGGAAGGCTCCACTGAGAAGGTGACATTTAATCAACGGCTTAGAGGAAGTGAGGGGGTGAGCCAGTTGGAGACCTGAGAGAAGTGCTAGCTAGCAGGCAGAGGGGATGTCAAGTGCAAAGGCCCTGAGGCAGCAGCAGGGCTGGCCAGTTTTGAACAGCAAGGAGATCCATGTGATTGGAGCCTAAGGATTAAAGAGAAGAGGAGAGGAGGAAATAGGAGAGGTGAAGACACACTGGCTTTTTTTAAGGCCCGTAGGCCATGGGAAGTTCTTTCACTCTAAAGATTGGAACCATTGAAGATTTGTCTTTAACTAACTCTATTAAGGTATAATTTACATAAAATAGCCCATTTTACAAGTACAGTTCTCAGAGCTTTGACAAATGGCTACCTCCCATATAACCACCATCTCATTCAAGATCCGGAACATTCCCACCCCCCAAAGGTCCCCGTGCTCCTTCCCAGGGAATCCCACCTGAGCGCTCGCGCCAGCTCTGCTTTCTCGCCCCTAGATCAGTCTTTCCAGAGCCTCATAGAAGGGAGTCATCCAGTGTCTGCTCCTATCACTCACCCCAACGCTTCTGAGTCATCCCTGTCATTGCGTGTGTCAGCAGTTTGTTCTTTCGACTGGAGAGTTTTGAGCCAGACATGACGCCGTCTCGGTGGCAGAGTCTGATGTGACGATTCCAACGTGTCAGCCTCCGGTTCTTTGAGAGACGCCAAGAAAGCGCTCAAATGCACGTTTCTGTCCCAGGAGGCAGGAGCAGGACGGAGTGGAGCGAAGCTGCAGGAGCTACACGGGCCCTCGGGGCGTGAGCCGTGGGAGTGAACACTTAACAGGATTCCGGGGAGTGGGTAAAGGGGTGGAGAAGTGGGAGGCGGGGATGTCCCTCGCGGCATCCCCAGGCTGTACGACAGGGGGTGAAACAGATTGAGGGGCTGGAGAAGCCTCACAGACTCCAGGTGACAATCCTCATCCTTAACTTATGCCGCTCGTGGGACCTCAGCACCCTCCCCTCATTCCATCTTGCAATAAACAGCCTTTGGTTCTGAATTATTCAGGTAAATTCTCCCTGTTTCGACTTCCCTTATGTAAATAGCCTTCAAGCTTTGTCACTGAGATAGAATTGAACTTGGCCTGGGGGAAAAAACCCACTACTGTTTGTGGCTCCTTAAAAACTTAAATGACTTAGCCAGTAATAAACTATTTTAAATGGGATCTGGCGAGATACAGTAATCGGTTTCTATAGCAGCTCTTACCGTAGCAATGTGGGTTATATTCCTGGACTGTGGTGCGTGTCAGCATTTTCAGTTTTGCAGGCTGTGAAGTTCCTTGGTTAGTCCTCTTGTTTAATACATATTTATGGAGACCCACCATACTAGATCTCTTCTGGTTCCCCCTCCAGGATCCTCTCCCTTCCTTTCTCCACCCTATTTCAAGCCTAGGAAGACTTCCCTCTGAGGCTGCATCAGTATGCTCTCTTGCCCTCTGGCTTCCAATTGGGCTTTATCAACAGAAGCATCAGCTGGAGATTAGAGGAGGAGAGGGAGGAGAGTGAGCTCTGGGTATTCAGTCCTTGCTCCCTCCTGGTGGGATTTGCACAAACTGGCTGTAGTCTTGATTGAAGATCTGGGTCCTGGATGGTGGCCCTTTCCACACAGCCTTCTCCTGCAAGGATGGCCCTTTCCTCTCCAGGCCTGTAAGTGGTAACCATCCCTGGTTACCAGCCCCAGGATAGTGTTTGGTGCTTGTTACAGAGATGAACAATAAAAAGGATGAAGAATAAAACGGCAGCTGCCTTTTCCCAAGAGCTCTCTAAGCAGGGACTGGGCTAAAGTCTTTTGTGCATCATCTCATTGAATCCTTGCCACCCTCCGAGGGAGGGGTTATTATCACCCCCATTTTATAGGTCAAGTCACCGAGAGCTTGAGTAACTTTTGTAAGATAACAGCTGAGCCCAAGGAGCCCCAGCTTCTGCACCACCAGGCTACCCTGCCCTCTTTCAGGGGTTACCTTAGGGAGACACACACCCCAATCACTAAATTATAGTTTGAATAAAATGCTTTGGCATCACAGAGAAGGGGATGGGAAAATTACATTTATGGAGCTAAACTGTGTCAGGTACTGGGGCTGGGTTCTTTGCCCAGGAGGCCTCTCACTCCACAAACTCTTTAGGCTGGCGTTATGATTCTCACTCTCGGAAAGGTGAAGTAACTGGTCCTGGGTCACATTGCTCATAAGCAGTGCAGCCTGGATCTGAACCCAAATCTGTGCAGCTTCAAGGCCAAGGAAAGTGGGAAAAGCTTTCCCGGGAATGTGATATTTGAGGGCGTCCCAAAGTCGTCTCAGGTGACCTGGGGGGACCAGGAGAGAGGGTTACAGGTGGGAATATTCCAGGCAGAAAAGGCAGAGACCCAGACAAGGAGGAAGCATGGAGACAGAAGGAGGGTGTCCGGGGGGTGGGGGGTGGGAACAGACAGGAGGGAGGAGTGATGGTGCCAGAGCGGAAGCTTCAGGAAGTTTTGTAGGTGATTTGTATGCAGGAGGAAGAGGGGAGACCGAGCACTGGGCCAGCTGGGAGGCTGTTAGAAGAGGGGAGAAGGTGGAGGGGTCTCCTGGGAAGCAGAGGAACGAACAGAGCAAGCAGGGCATCGAGGGCTAGCCTGAGTGAGGTGGGGAGGGCCAGCGCTGAGCAGAGGCCTGTTCAAGCAGGGGACAGCATAGAAAGTTCGGAAGACCAGTCTTGTAGGGGCACTGGGGAGCCAGTGAATGTTCTTGTGCTCTGCGTAACTCTAGAAGGAAAGATCTGATCAGCCTGGAACTTGGCCCAGGACAGCAGTTGGTCAAGAGGCTGGGGCAAGGACCAATGACGGGGAGATACCCTGGTGCCCCACCCACTGAGCCGGACTGGCTGGAACCAAGAGGAGGCTGATCTAAGGGAGGAGGGGCGAGCCCAGCAGGGGGAGAGGAAGGAGCCAGAGGAGACCCGGGGCCTAGTGAGTGACCCCAACGGGCTCTCACAACTGTGCAGGGCCGCACTGCCGTAGTGGCACCCAAGCCCTTTCTCCTGGCTCCATGGCGGGCCTGAGGGGCTTGCTAGGGAGAGCTGAACCTTTGCTGGAGGCAGGGGGCTAGTCCCCTACATGGGGCCTGGATCTGTGCTGGGGGCGGGTGGGTGGACATCCACTGGGGGTGGATGGGCCTCTGCTGGGAGGGCTGGGATAAACCTCTGCTGGGGATGTTGGACCTCTGCTCCAGGCCTGAAGGATCCGCCCCCTCCTCTCGGCCTCTCAGGGAAACCCAGCAGTGGGAGGAGCCCCTGGAAGGAGCCCCCTCAAGCTGCTCAGGCCCCAGGTTACAGGAGGGTGTCTGGGGCGGCACAGCCCTGCCTTCCTGCTCCAGACCTGGGCTGCCGTCCTAGCACGCCTAGGAAGTGGGGAGACTCCTGGATGCCCCTGTCCCAACCAGCTGTTGTCCCTGAGCCCACCTGCTTCCTGTCCCCACAGGTTCACCGGAGCCAGCCTCCCAGCGCCTGTCATCAGCAGTAAGAACTGGCTGCGGCTACACTTCACGTCGGATGGCAACCACCGGCAGCGCGGCTTCAGCGCCCAGTACCAAGGTAGGCAGGGCTGGGACCTCCCTGCTGCTTCTGCAGGTGGCAGAGGTGATGCCTGGGGGGCTCATCCCGTCCTCAAACCGGGTCCAATGTGGTATCTGGGCATCCTTGCCTCTGTTGTCCTGTTCCTGTTTGCAGACCCAGAGGTCTACACATCTGCATCTTGCATCTGCCACTGTTGTCTGTGGCTGAGGGAACGACTCCTCCAGTTGGGTAGCCCGGCTGCCCCTCTCCAGGCCAGGCTACTCATAATAGTTAATGCCAGCTGCCTTCTAAGAGCCAGGGGCTGTGCGAGGCGCTTGACTAAGCGTAGTCTCATTTAATCCTCATCATTAGCCCACGAGGTACATACTGTCCCCATCCACATCTTCTGGACAAGGCAGCTGAGGCCTGGAGAAATTAAGCCAGTTTCCCAAGGCCAACTGAACGCCACCTTTTGAATCCAGAGCTCACCCTCTCAACTCGCAGAGTGGAGCTCCCCCGGTGCAAAGTGAGAGAGCAGCCCACATTCTCACTCTCCTTCATTCCGTGTAGAACACAAATGTATTACTAACACAGGCAAAATGACTCCAGGGAGCGCCATAGCTTAGATGCTCGAATCTGAAGAGCTGTCTGGGGCCAGAGATCAGACCAGGAAGGGCAGGGGAAGTTGCAAGGCAAGCCGATTTCTGCTCCAGTCATGAGGAATTTCCTCACGCTCAGAGCCACCTATAAAAAGGAGTGGGTTAACCCAAAGCAGGGAGCTCCCCACGACGGGAGGAGATGCAGAAATCCAGTGGATGGGTGGGAGGAGATGACCACATTCCCTTTCAACCTTGAGTTTATTCGAAGTCCACAAAGTTTAGAAACACCCAGGATTAGCTTCATAGCTTGCTCATTAAGCCTCTACCTCTCACTTGTTACAAACTGATGCTGGTTCTGATTGATTCGACAGTGAACTTGTATGGCACGCCTGTTAAGGATAAGGCCCTGTGTGAAGACCCCCGGGGAATGAAAAGGGGAGTGGGCTTATGTTGTAAGTGAGCCAGTGAGGTGTATCTCATGCCTAGGAAGGAGCACAATGGGGGCCCGATAGAGGAGTGGAAGGTCGACCATAATTCCTGCCTCCCTGCCGGGGTGTGCTGAGGAGGGAGCGTGGCTTCCCAGAGGAGGAGACCTCGGAGGCCCCGAGGCTCAGGCCATGACAGCCCATCACACTGCATGCCCCAGAGGTGGCGCGGGCAGAGTGGAGCCCTCCACCACCACCACCGCAAGGCCCCTGGGGTGGGGCTTTCGGGCTGGAAAGTGGGATAAAAGCAACACTGGAAGCAGAAACTTGACTTTTAAAATCTGAATCTTTTATGGACGGCCTCATTTCGTTAGCCCTGTAGCAAGACATGTTTGAAATA
The DNA here is from genome assembly GCF_041296235.1 of Equus asinus. Lineage (NCBI taxonomy): Eukaryota > Metazoa > Chordata > Mammalia > Perissodactyla > Equidae > Equus > Equus asinus. Next base: position 88,385,262 of record NC_091794.1, read on the forward strand.
TTTAAGAAATAAACAGGAAACCAACCTGGTCTGACTGGCTTCCCAGAGCCTCGCTCCGAGAGCCTTCCTGGGGAGATTTTCCTCCGCAGAGGTTGGGACTCTGTGGGAGCGAAGGGCCTGTCTGGATCTTTCTGTTGGGTTTTCTGAGACAGAAAAGCTGAGACGAAGGCAATCATTTCATCTGATTAAACAGGTGCCGGGTGTTTCGAATAGTTGAAGTTACCGAGGGCCTGTTTGTCAGGGTCACAGGTTAAGGTTTGAGGCCAGAGAGTGGGCAACGAGAACCCAGGCCAGGCAGCTTCTAGAAGGTCGAGAGCACACAGGGACTGCACCCCTACTGTGCGCCAGGCCCGTACTAGGCTCTGTGCGCGCATTACCCCACAGCACAGCAGCAAATGTGTTTTTAATTTCCGTTTTTCAACTGAGGAAGCTGAGGCTCCGAGAGGTGGTGTAACCAGCCCAGCACACACAGATCACACAGCCTGAGAGAGGTGAAGCTTGAATTCATTCACGGGCCTGTGTGCGTTTCCTGCAGAATCCCAGAGGCTTCTCACAGGGGCTTGACGTGGCTCGCCTTCCCTATTTGACTGGGAACTTTTAAACTTTGTTTTGTTAATCTCACCCCACCGTCAAAAAACACATTTTCCATCCCAGCCCAGTACACACATATATCTGTAGGACTAAAAGCAAAATGTCACCAAGTGCTATTTACTCTTACTATGTGCGATGCACCCTGAAAATTTCTTTTCGTATTTTTAATGTTAGATGCAACCCCAAATTAATTTCACAAGGCTGTAGCAGGGAACAGCCCACAATCGGAAAAGTTGTTTTAGTTATGAATTTCTCGAAGCAGGCCCTATCTTACCGTCTCTCGGTCTCCCTCCACACAGCCCGAGAACGTGGTGTGCACGTTTGTGTGTCCCGGTGTTCAAGGGAGGCTGTCTGGGTTTCAAACACTTGGCATCTACTCCTTCTTTCTGTCCTGACAGCAGCTGTGTGAAGTGGGTGCTGCTATTAGCCCCATTTTACATGAGGAACAACAGTGCAAAGAGCGTATGTAGCCGGCTCATGTGTCATCCATAGTGTGTCGGAGCCAGGTGTCAATCTGGACCTGCACATTTATAGACAGTGGTGCGTGCTGACTGTGGTCATAAGTGACTCCCCCTTGGGACCTCCTTTTTCTAGTGTTTTCCAGACTGAGGGTACATGGCGCCAGGGTCTACAACATCAGTTAGAAAACTCAGTTGGTAACTCTGTAAAGCAGGATTTCTCAACCTCAGCACTGTTGGCATTGTGGCCTGGATAATTCCCTGCTGCGGGGGCCTGTCCTGTGCATGGCACGATCTTTGGCAGTGTCCATGTCCTCTCCCCACTAGATGCCAGTAGCACCTTCCACACACGTAGTCAGGACATCCAAAAGTCTCCAGATATTACCAAATATGCCCTGTGTGAAAAATCACCCCCGACTGAGAACCATTGCTCTAAAGGACTGAAAATTTTGGAATCACCAAAGACCAGTCTGAGTTTCGCTGTGTTGCAAATTCAATCCAAAGAGCGGGAGAGAGAGGATTCAGCCAGGCAGCCAGCAGGAGACAGAAGCCACATTGCTGGCTTTAGCTGAGGAGGGGTGAGTGAAGGGACCCATGGAGGGTGGGATTAAAGAGCCCATAGCGGTGATGAGACCCCCAGGGCTAACCAGCAGGGAGGCCTTTACCACTGGGGGAAGAGACAAGGGAGGGAGGAGCAGGAGCTGGAGCCATTGAAGAGGGACTGCTCTTCAGAACTGAGGAGCCAGAGCACTGCCAACCCCCCGTGCAGGAGGAGGGCCTGGGAGTCAGGAACCAGTGTAGGAGGAGGGGCCCAGGACTCAGTAGCCAGTGCAGAAGGAGGGCCCGGGCATCAGTAGCCAGTGCAGGAGGAGGGCCCGGGAATCAGGAACCAGTGAAGGAGGAGGGCTCGGGCGTCAGGAACCAGATCTCTGCAGTCTCCCTCCCTCATATCTGCTGTGCCTCCCATGGGCCACCCTAACAGGACACTGGGAACAAGGGAATAGGGTCCCTGTTCTGTGCCCTGGGAGGCCGACTGGCTTTGCCAACAAGCTGCCTTTTCTCCGGCTGTTGGCAGAGGTCAGCCTCTGGGGGCGCAGAGTGAGGCACAGAAGTTTGAAGTGTGGCTCTGGGGGAGCATCAGCACAGGATCGCTTCCCCCATGCTCAGCTTTACCGCACTACGGTCTCAAGTGACTTACGGCCCTTTAGAGCTAATAATACCTGCTCCTAATTGTCTCGATGGATGTTTTGTCCCAGGGAAACAAAAATAACTAAATAAATAAGCTTCAACACAGCACGCTCCTTTCTCATCTCGGTCCCATCAGAATTTAGGGGGGTTCGTCCCAGACACCATTCTCACTAGTGCCACACGGGATCAGGCGATCTGAGTTTTCAGCTGGCTGCTGGAAGGTGGGGCAACTGTATTTAATCTAAAAGACATGTTCTGTTTGACACTGTGATGGCATAGAAAGATGAACACGACTCGGCCCACCTCTGCTCTCAAGGAGAACAGGTTGAAGAGAGGAACGGACATAAATCTGTAACTTCTAGATGGCATAAGAGTTATAAGTGAGGGCTGGCGAAGGCTTCTAGGACTAGAGATAAAGGAGCAATTAGTTTTGGTGGAGGCACTTAAGGAAAGCTAAAAAAAAAAAAAAGTGGCAGTGACTTCAACATGGGTCTCAAAATGCCAGCCAGACAATAGGAAGAAGCATGCTGGGTAGAGGAAAGGAAGAAGACAGGAATACTAAGTCTTAGGAACCCCAGTTCCTTCTGTGTCCAGGGCTCGGGCGGCGGACTGCGGCTGCCAGTGCTCGGTCTGTTTTGGTGTGGTCCTTGGGCTCAGAACAGGCTCAACATTTTTATACAGTTGAAGAAAAAAATCCAAAGAAGAATATTTCATTACGCATGAAAATTGTATGAAATTCAAATGTCAGTGTCCGTAAATAAAGGTTTGTTGGAACGCCGCTACGCTCACTCGTTTACAAATTGTCTGTGGCTGCTTTAGCACTACTAGGGCTGAACTGAGCAGTTTACAACGAGACAGATAACCAACAGCCTAATCTATTTCCTCCCAGGCCTTTTACAGAAACGCTTGCCAACCTAAAGCCAAGTCTGCAAGCTGATGCAAGGGTGAGCAGGGAGGAGCTGCGGGTCCTGAGGCCAGGGGCGTGAGGTAGGGGTCACGTTAGGAAAAGCTGCATTGAAGGTGGGTCTGATCCCACGGGTGATGAAAAGTGATCCGAAGTTTTTAACAAGAGGGGAGATGTGATCCCATTTGTGTTTTAGAAATGTCTTTGCTCTAGAATGAAAATGGGGGGACAGATAAGAGTCTTTAAGAATTAGGAGATGACGAGCTCCAGAGTTTAGGCAGAAGCAGTGGCGGGGTAAGAGAGATGGAGCAGAAGAGACCTTTGCCTGGTAAACCACACTGGACACATGACTAGTTAGATCTGGGAGTGAGACGGGATGGGAGGAAGCAAATGAAGGAGGCAGGGCTGCATCTTAGGATTCTAGCTGGAGTAAGCAGGTAAAAACGATGATATTATTATTCAAGATGGTCTTGAGCAGAGGCAGATGGGGATGGATCTTGCTTGGGACACGTTGACTCTGGGGTGGTATTGCGCTATCAGGGCTCGGGGAACTGTCTTGTAGGCAGCTGGCTATTCTGTCCATCTGTTGCTTAGGGAAGAAGTGTCTGGGCTCGAGAGAGAGATATGAAAGGTTCAAGGCAAAGTAGAGGCTAAGGCCACCCATCCCCTCTTAGGACAGGAGTCCTCTCTGTGTGTATAGCATGAAAGGAGGGGGCCAAACGAGTGGTTTTCAAAGTGGGTTCCTTGGAGGCCAATGGGTTCTCCCAGCAGCTGCTCTCATAAGGGCTGTGTGGGTGGGACTCAGGCCTCCACCCCGACTTCAACCAGAGCAGTTTCTCTTTGATCTGTTTTGTGTAGCAGGCATTTACCTAGGAGTGTGAAAATGATAAGTTCCTGTACCTCAAGGGCTTGGCAACCACAGGACTTGAGGTTCCTTAAGGTTCCTCCCAGTTCTGGAAGACCACTGAGGTTGTGCCATCCATCCCTCTCCCCCCGGGAGAGGAAGACTGCCAGTCCTTCTCGGAGTGTTCATTGCTTGTTTGGTTTTTTTCAAGCCTGCAAGGAATGAACGAGAAGAGCCTTTCTTAAATGTCCCCAGGGGCCCATGATGACAACCGGCGAGGAGCTTCCCTGGCAGAGAGGACAGCGCTCCTCACTACTGCCCTCCTTGTCTGCAGGGATGGAAAAATGTTAACCCCACAGGGCTACTGGAAATGAAAGAAAATTCCAGTAAAATATCTGGCACATGGCAGGGGCTCAGCAAATGGAACCTTGAAGCCACCAACCACCTTGACTCCTGGTTAGATGGGGAAACTCAGGTACAATGAGAGCAAGCTGGTGGCTCCGGCTCCTCCTCAGGCGTGTTCCCTTTGCCTGCCACTCTGACCTCATGATCATCATCTAGTGCCGTCCCTCCCGTCAGCCCAGTCCTAGCCTGGCCCTGCTGTCCGTCCAGCTGCCTCTCTTGTCAAGTCAACCCTGGTGACTGGGAAATGGAAGATATTCCACAGTGCATTCCAGAAGTCCTGTGCTGAGTCTCAACTGTCTGCAGAATAAACTTTTCCATTTGAAAACAATTTGCATTTACCAAGATGCTCGAGGCTTTTTATAGTAACAAGCTAAAGCTTCTGTTTTCCATGGGAACATGTCATGTTGTTGCTTGTGACTGAGCCGCAGTCTCACACCAGAGGGCAAGAGCCTCAGGCATCCTGTGGCCCAAGCGCTGACTCCAGTGTCCTACCGTTTCCAGGTTCCGGGCCTCAGCACAAATTGCAGGGTTGTTGCTACCGGGCTCAGGAGCCCAGAGCCAGGTGCCCACAAAGCCAAGCTTCTGAGTTCAATCAAGAGTGAGTCTGAGGGGCTGGCCCCGTGGCCGAGTGGTTAAGTTCGTGCGCTCCGCTGCAGGCGGCCCAGTGTTTCGTTAGTTCGAATCCTGGGTGCGGACATGGCACTGCTCATCAGACCACGCTGAGGCGGCGTCCCACATTCCACAACTAGAAGAACCCACAACGAAGAATACACAACTATGTACCGGGGGGCTTTGGGGAGAAAAAGAAAAAAATAAAATCTTTAAAAAAAAAAAAAAAGAGTGAGTCTGAACTGAAAAGTGAGCATGGACACAAAATACGGCCCCCCTCACCTCACCAGGTTTCAAGTGTAATCCATTCCTTTTGCCAGGAAACGAATTCAAAGCACATAGCCTTCTAACAGTTGGTCATTCATCCCCTCGGTCATCAAACTGTCGTGCAGAACCTTCTCTGTGCCTGGATCTGTGTCAGTCACAGGATGACGACGTAGGAGCTCATGGGGCAAAGAGCTAGAAGGACAGACATGATGTTGCAGTGTAATAAGGGTTTCAGCAGAGTCCGAATGAAGCCTTGAGATGACGATGACTTCTCCCAGAGATGTAGAGACAGCCACAGACAGGAGGTAACCGTGAGTGAGACCTTGACCAACAAGAGGTAGCCAAGCAGAGAAGAGGAAAAAGAATGTTCCAGGGAGAGACCGGCATTACAAAGGCAACTGAAACCATAACTGATGGCCCTTAGTGACTCCCTTAGACATCTTTCTTCCAGTTGTTTTCTCTAGCTGATTTCTCGGAAGTTGTACATGAAGAACACCACATGGTCCATTCATAATAGCAAAGCGCTATTCTAGGAACTAGAGCATGCTGCCTCCCATCTACCATGCCAGGGCTCTTCTCTCCTTAGGAATTCCAGTAGCTATGAATTTTGCTGTGGTTAACCGAGAAGCCACACCAGAAGTATCCACAGTGCACTTCTTAAACCTAAGTTGGTCGATGACTCCCTCTTCCGCCATATTCAAAAAATCACCCATCATGTTGCGTAATCAGCTTCTAAGGAAATTTGCATACATTTCTCAATTGTCAATCATCCTTCAACACCTGCATTCTTAGCAATGGTCATTGCCAGAATTTTGAGTGTCCTTTTAATTATTTTTATACCAATTTTTGGCTCTTTGTTAGCTGGAGCAGTGATTCCAAACCTAAAATGCACCAGAGCAAAGCACCCGGATGGTGTCTTTTTCAGGAGCAGCTCTTGTAGCATTCGGTGCATCTGTGACTATTTCTTTTCATTCTCTTCCACATCACTTGCCCCAGCAATCTTCAGCACGGCTACTCCATCTGAAATTTCACCAGATGTTCATTCAGTTTTTCTTTTTCACAGTCACTAGTGGTAACATTCTAACTGCTCAATGATCTTTTGAATATGTTTCTCAATTTGCATCTTGCCACCTTCTCCTTGCAAGAATGTGGCATCATCTCTGGTCACAGTAACCTCTGCAACTTTTCCTAAGTCATGAAGTGAAACATCTCAAAGATTTAGAGTCCAGCTCTCTGTTCCAAACACCTCACCAGCAGTAGCAACAACTTTGTTGGTTCTTTCTGTGACACCAAAGCCTGCTGCTTAGACTGCTGTAAACTGAAAGCCCACTTTTATCCTATTCAAAACGAGTGTACTGAGCACATCTTCAGCAATTATCACCAAAGCCTGTCACTGAGCATGGACAATTTCAAGAGTTGGTACAATGAACAGGACACTGGAAATTATAAGTGTTCTGCAATTCCCATTTCTGAACTTCTGGTATATAATTCAAGAAGGGAACTATGTAATCTTAGTCGAATCCTGTGCCTTCCATTCCTAATTCATCATTCAGTGTTTTTCTGTGCTGTATTGTGAGGACACCCTTGGAACCTTTGTGATGATGTCAGAAATGATGTTGCTGATTTCTCTGTCTCCAATTTGCAGAAATTGTGGCAAATTGAGCAATCTCTTCAGGGGTTATCACAGGTTTAGGCTGCTTCCTGAGTTCAGCAGTTACGGTATCAACAGGCAACGTCACACCTTTCCTGATTTCCACTGGATTAACACCTTTGCTGATCTTCTCGAAGCCTCCGTGGCCATCGAACATGCCAGCACAGCAGCAGTGGTGGTGCCCCCAGCCTCCTCCTTTGTGCTGGCATAGTCTCAATCAAGTCTGGTGTGATAGTTTCATGTTTATCCTTTAAGTCAATTGACCTGGCAACAAACACCTCATCTTTGGGTACTTTGAGGCTTCCCCAGCTGTGCTCCATAATCACTATTCTTCTCCATAGTCAGGGCTTCAGCATCTGCTAGAAGGGCTGTACCTTGAAACATCAGGTCTTAGGCATCTGCACCGAATTTTACATCTTTGGCATAAATCTGAGTGAGATGAGGAGCCAGTGTGCTAGACGCAGCCTTGTCTAGCAAAGGACTGTGAGTAATGAAAGCATTTCTGCAGGGCTGGTGGCCAGGCAGCCAGGCGGGCCCTCAGTGACAAGGGAGGGGCAGAGTGTAGGATGCACACCCAACAAGTTGTCAAAGAGGAGATCAGGTTTCAGTTTTTAAAAGATCACCCTCTGCAGCATTTTTTAAGATGGGCTAGAGAGAGTGAATCAGTGAACAAAATCCATGCCCAAAGGGATGAGTGGACATTAGAACATTGAAAGAACAATACACATTGGAAAATTTTTCGAAGGTTGAATGAACTGGGTTTGTTGAAGGAGTGGGTGTAGGGGGGAGATGAAGAGATGGTCCAGCCAGCAGGGCAGCCAAGTGGTGGGAAAGGGGAGTGATCGAGGTTAGGGCAGGGGTTCACCCTGCTGGAGGGAAGTCTGAACCCATTGGGATGAGAAGAAGCTGCAGGTTCCATCCACTTCATGATCCCCAGAGCCTTGAAAACAGGCTAGGCCTCCCTCTCTTCTCCTCCACGAACAGGTCCTTGTCTCCTGCTAGCTCAGCCCAATAACTCAAGCTACAGACTAGAGAGGCATTTGTATTGCCAGATTCTTCCAGCTAAATGTGTACCATGTGTCCCGCTAACCTTTACAACAGCGGGGAAATGTCTTGTAATTAACCAGAATATAAAGGATGAATGGAGCAGCCTGGCAGTCTCCTGTAGTCATTATCATTCGGAGGAGATGAATGTACCCAGTAAGATTTCCATCAGCCAGTTAAAGCCAGCAGTCTTCTCTTGGGAGTCCTGACTTTGTTCACATACATGCAAAAGCATGTGTAAGTGTGAATTATATTTCGTGAGTGAGTATTTGTAGCCGTGTGCACACAAGGGCACAAACATGTACTTGTGGGTATACTTGTTGTAGACAGGAATGCGTATGTACCCATGCATATGTGCATCAGAGGGTGTGCATCCTAGTGGAGCTGGAGCCATGGGACCAGCCTCAGGCTCCATTTTATCTCCATTGCATGAATAGTTACAGAATCCTCTTTTTAGAGACCAATGCTTCAGTGTAATATCATTGGCACTCTGCTAGTGGGTGCTCCAGAAATGAATGAATGTACACACAACATGAGCAGATACCTTCTAGAAATTCTCTAGGTCCTTGTTGTTTTCTCCTTCATTTTTGATTGGGTCCAAAAGTAGGGCACTGTGGTGATTTGGAGGGAGAAGTGCCCGTGTTCCCTGACCGTTCACACGCTGGTCTGCACTGGTCTGTCACACTAGTTCTTCAATGAGCTCATGTTGTGTTGTGGCTGATTTCCCGTGGTGTTCCATATTCCATGATCACACGCCACCCACTTGGTCAGACTGTTTAAAAGACAAATTAGCAATGTATAATTCATGATCTGACCACTTCCCTGGGATTTTTCAAAAACTGAGGCCTCAGCATATGGAGCTAGACCTTGATGATGCTAACCTCCCTGTTGATGTGGGTCTTGCTGAGAGCTTACCTCTCAGCCAAGGACATTTTCCTGACCCATTCATCAGCCCCTGTGAGGGTGTGGGCCCACTGTAGGCTCCACCTTCCCAGAGCCTGGGCCTGGGTCAGCTGGGCATACATCTTTTTATGCGTATTGTCAGTAGGAGGAACCTCTGCTCATAGAGCTGTGGCCCACCCGTGTTCCTCAGGCTAACGTGTGGTGCCCACAGACAACATGGCTGACACAACCTCTCGGACCAGCCCAGACGAGTAAACAGTCACAAAGTTTATATGGAAATGAAGGATCCCCCTGTAGCTTTTCAGGTTCCTTTTTGTCAGCTCTTCTTATCACTTAACAAACTCCATCCCATGATAAGTAGCAGGAAGCAAAAGAGAAAGAACAGAAGTCGGTTCCTGCTTGGGAGGCATGATGACGTCATCCACTACTCAAAGTGGCCCAATGAATATGACGCACTGATCTGTCCGGTTTGATGGTCCTTCTTGGGAGCGGGGCACTAAGGAGAGAGAACGGACCCAGAAATTGGAAGGATTCTTTCTGGGGCCTCGAGAGGGGAGAGGAGCAGGAGCCTCTTTCTTAAAGCAATTGAGAAGAGAGAGAAAGAGGGCTCCCTCTTAGCCATCCCCTCACATCCAGCTGCATCTCATGGTCCCCCTTCAGCGACTACAAGGAAAACCCAAGCAGCATTTGCCCTGGGAAGGCACCCGTGGCGCACTGGCCCCCTCCTTCATGCCCCTTCCTCCATGGACACGACAACCTGAAACAGTGGATTGGGACCACTCTGACTCACCTCCTCCTTCTTGGCCAGGTGACCTGAGCCATCTCCACAGACTTCAGTTCAAATGGGCCACCCTGGGTCACCCTCTCCCCAGCCCTACTCCAGTGCTGGTGCCTCAGGGAGAAGAGCTTGAACTGGTCTTACGGTGCCGGGACCACTCCTGTTCTCTTAGGGATGGTCGAATCAGAGGCATTTTTCCCTGCCACTCTGTATTATCTAGGCTTGAATAATGCATGTTTCCCTGCTAATCCCTCTGTTTGATAATGGGTCCACGTTAGTGTTCATTGGAAATTTTCCTGCTGGATACACATGGAGAGTAATGCACGTTTTTAAGAAGGGTTTGAACGTACGTTGGGAAGCCGTGACTCTGTGGTGGTAGCTGAATTTTATCAGGCATTCAGCTTAGACAGCAGCTTGCCGGGAGACAAGCCCTGGGGAGCTTTTTAATGTAGGCAGAGGGGTGGTTGGCGGGGGCACTGGGAGATGGCCCTCTTGCGCACCCGATCACCGTGGGCTTTAATTTGGGGACTGGCACGTTACCTCCAGTGCAGAGCAAGCACCTGAGTTTTCAGGACCTGAGCTGGGGAGGTGGGCAGATGCCGGAGATGGTTCAAGGTGCCTCTGGGGTTGCTTTGGGGGCAGATCACAAGAGAAGATGCTGAGGTCAGCCAAGCGCACAGCTGCTTCCTGGCTGTGAGACCTACCGCAAATCACTTAAACCACTATGAACCCCGATTTTATTATCTATCAAGTAGGTGGAATAATGACTGGTCAAGCTCATTGAACGTAAAAAGGACCAAATGAAATGATTATTGAGGGCCCACTACGTACCAGGTGTTTTCTGGGCCCTGGGGATATAGCATGAAGAAAACAGACCAGATCCCTGCCTTCATGGAGCTGACATTGCAATGCAGGTGACAAAAATCACCAAGTAAAGGATAGTGTGTATTAGATGGTTCGGGAGATCCGGCCAGGAAGGGAGCAGGGAGAGCTGGGGTTGGAGGTAGCGTTTTAGATGGAGGGATCAGAGAGGGCCTCCGTGAGGAAGGGTGTTTGCACAAACGCTTCAAGGAGAAAAGGGGCGAGTCATGAAGATATCTGGGGAGGGGCTTCTAGGTAACTGGCAGGCTGGAGCAGGAGCATGCCTGGCATGTTGGAGGAACATCAGGGAGGCCTGTGTGGCTGGGGAAGAGGGACGGAGGTCAGAGAGGGCCGGAGAGGTCATGGGGAGGGCAGATTGGTCTGTGCAGGCCATTTAAAGACTTCACTTTTACTCTAGGAGAGATGGGCTGCCCCTGAAGAGTTGGAACAGAGATGTAATATGGTCTGACGTTTTAAAAGGATCCCCCTGGCTGTTGTGTTGAGAACAGACTACGTCGGGGCAAGGGTGGAAGAGTGGCAGTAGGGGGAGAAGGGGAGAAGCGTAGGAGACTTGGACCAGGGTGACAGACGTGGACCTTGTATTTGGGATATGTTGGGAAGGATTTGCTGATGGATCGTGTGTGGGTGTGAGAGAAAGAGAAGAGTCAAGGATGCTGATGAAAGTGAAGAACTTGTGAGGCCCTTAGCCCAAGGCCTGGCACAGAGAAAGTGCCTAGTCACAGTTGTTGCTACCATTGCTGGGTACCGTTCTGAGTGGGGCTGAGTCACCCAGCAGGGGCCAACTGGAAGATGGCACAGGAGCCTGAGACTGGACAGATCCACCAAACCATGTAGCCAGAGACGGGATGAAGCCCTTGGAGACCAGCAGAATGCTTTGGGGAGCTAGGGTAGTCAGACACAAAGGAGGATGATGGATTCAGAGGAATGGCCTTTGGAATTGTAGAGTTTTGACTCTGGTGCCCTTTGTGTGCTATTTGGCAAAGTCCTAATGAGCTGTGGACTGGACTTCATCATGGGATCAAAACCCAATTCAATCCATCAGGCCACCATCTGAGCCAGGCACCATCCCCCAGCGACTTCCAGGACTCAGCTTCCCCTGCCCGCAATAGGTCTGCTGGTGTAGGGCTGGGCTTGGCTCAGCTGATTGGCTCTGCTCCACGTGTTCCTCACCCACCGGGGCAGCCACGTCTTCTCCCAGGGATGGCGGAGATGCGAGAGGGCAAGCCCAATCTGGCAGGCACTTTTCAACCCTTTGGATGTGGCAAGGCCTCCAAAATTTCAACGGTCAAATTCAAGTCAGAGGATGAGGAAATATAATCGACCTCTTTAATGGGAAGAGCTACGAAGTCACAGTACAAAGGGCATGGAGCAGGGAGGGTGAAAATTTGGGGCCACAATCCTGGCTGGGGCTGGTTCACAAATTGGGCGGGGCTGGATCTGCAGGGGACCAGAGCTGCAGAGGCAGGCTGCAGGGCTTCACGTGTGGGTGCTCACTAAAAGACCACCTCGTCTGTCTCCTGTGGAGGACTGGCCTTGAGAGCAGCTCTTTCTCCATGTCTGAGACTCTGTGGCACTTGAACACTGCCCTTAATATATCCTTTCCCAGAGGGGCTTCTAGCTTTGACCCACCATGGAATGTCTCAAGCCAAGAGAGGGGATCGTTCTAGAGGGACCCCCTCCCCAGTCATAGACAACAACTTAAACCATTTTCCCTCTTACCTTCTCTCTAGTCAAGAAGCAAATTGAGTTGAAGTCTCGAGGTGTGAAGCTGATGCCCAGCAAAGATAACAGCCAGAAGACATCTGTGTGTAAGTGTCTGCCCGCCCGCCTGCCTGCTGGGCATCTTGCTCGAGGTCAGCCTTGCGGTGCTGTAACCACAGGGAAGCCACATGATGCTGGAGTGATTTCCCTTCAATCCTGCTTCCCTCCATCCTGGGTTCTATGCGTGGACACACTGACCTAGTGGCCAGTGAGCAGCTCCAGGGCCTGTCCTCGACTCCTCCTCCTCCTCCTCCCATTTCCCTCCTTTCTCCCTCACTTCCCATTCTAACTACAGTCCAGGGAGTCATTACTGCTACATTTCTCTCTTTATTTTTCCTTTTGGATCACTTCTACCTGCTAAGACAGTCCTCTTTCTGGCTCCTCGTCTAGGAGTCAGTAACTTCCAGTTGGGATCTTGGAGGCTGTAGGGCCCCAATTCCAGCTCCCAAGGCACGATTGGGAAGGAGAGAGAGGGAAATGCCTAGTCACCTCTACCAGGGTCCCTGGACCTGGCTGGACAAAGAGCAGACGAGAGGGGAGGGCTCCTGGCTCTCGAGCCGATGGGGCGGTGCTGGGGGCTCTCTGCTTGGGCGCAGGGAAGCTTAACGTCTATGGGAATGTGTCCTGCTGTCGGTGTTTAAAAGATTAAAAGGGGGACATCCAATGCTGGGAAAGGGGCTGCGGTGTCACCCCAGAAACACCTCACTAGAGCGTGTGCTAAGGGCTTTTGGGCTAGAGCACAGGAAGGTTCTGGGCCACCCCAGAAGGCTGAACTCGAAAGCAGAGAGACTCTGCTGAAAACCCCTCCATTTCCATCCTGGTGGTGAGGGTGAGGAGCCTTCTTTGGGCCCCCAGGTGTCTGGCCTGCTGGTTTACCTTCTCTTCCTCTTGCTCACATCCTCTCCCTCTCTCTCCACTTTCCCCTCCCTCCCCCTTCCTCACCCTCTCTGCTTTCCCCTCTTTCTCTCTCTGCTTCTCTCCTCCTTCCTGACCCTCTCCTTTCGTCTCACCTCCACCGGCTGTCTTCTCCCGAGGTGCTAGAAGAACTTGCTGAGACGTGGAGAGCAGCCGTTGGTGGCTCCGGAGCTCTGTGCTGCGTGCAGGGGGCAGGCCTGGGGGACAGGCGGTTAGATTCTGAGGCCCCAGAGCCTGGGTGTGGGATTTTCTCCCATCTTTCAAGTCCTCCCATTGCAGACAGGGCACCACTCCCCATCTCTGGGGACCATCACCTCTGGTCATCCTGCCCCTGGGGGCCTGGACGGCAGAGAGCAGCCGGGAGGTCCTGCTTCTGTGCTTGGCTAGGGGACCAGAGGAAGGAGCAAGGAGCAAGGAGGGCTGAGGGTTGGGCCAAGGGTCCTCAGAGAAGGCTCGAGCCGTGGCCCTGGCCCACACGGGCTCTTTCTGTCTCTAGCCATGGGAGACCAGGTGAACCAAAGCAGGCACAATTTATTTCAGAGTTTGCCCTGGAAACACAGGCAGACTTTAAGGAAATGGCTCAGATCTGAGACAGCAAGTTTTAATCCCCATGTGTCGTCAGGTAACTGTGTTGCCCAGGCACTAATGTCTCAGGTTTCATGTCTGTAGAATGGGGATGCAAACCTGCCCCTCCCTTCCTCCCAGGGTGCTCTTGGATCTAAGATGGTCCTTCTCGATCTAGGATTTCAGGAGGTGCATGAACTCGATCAAAAATGACGTGGGATGTTGTGGGTGCATTTTGGGGGGGAGAGGGTCCGTGGTTTTTATTAGCTACTCAGAGATGCCCAAAACTCCTTCAGAAAGATGAAGAAACCCTATTCTAACAAAATAATGCAGAAACTCTTTGTAAAAATTCTGTGTACATCTCTCTGCCGCAAAGTACTGGTCTCCATTCTGGGATTTCCTGGGAGAGGGATGGGTATGGAGGCAGGGAGCCAAATGTCTTCAAGTGCCCGGGCCCTTTGTGTTCTGCCCAAATTCCCTGGGGACGGGTGTCCTGAACTTCAGGGGAGGCGTGGACCTCGCTCACATCTCCTGGACCTACTTATTGCCTTCACCAGGCAGTCTGTGGGTACCATGGACCCCCAGGCATCGGTTCTTACCACCCACGTATCTGTGCCTCCCTTCACTTTGGGTGGAAGGCATTACCTCTCTGAGCATGTTGTAGCTTCTTCCTCACCACAGGGGCCCTCGCGGGGCCTGATAAGGTCACCTTCCCTTTTCTTCCTTCCCTCTGTAGCCAATAGCAAATTAATGCTACCAACACAAGAGGCTGGTTTTGAGTAGGCGGGGGAGGCTGGAATTAAGGAAAGAGAGAGGACAAGCCTCTTGCCTCCATAATTCAGACAGGAAACTGCTGACTGGGATTTAAGTGTGCTTGTTTCTGCGGGAGCCTTGAAGGTCCCCATGGGACCGCCGTCGCCTGCTCGGTCCTCCCAGGAAGAGAGGGCACTGGTGGGGTGTGAGCCACTCACTGGTGAGCTGATGACTTCCTGGAGGGTGCCAGAGCTTATTTCCAGCCGGCTGATTAAAGGGGAGGCAGTGGGGTTTGCTCCATATGTCAGGGGCTGTGGTTTTGTTGGGTGGGCTTTGCCATGGTCTCGCCTCTCTGGTCCAGCTGCATCCTCATCGTTCGGCCTCCTGCTCTGGCTTCTTACTGGGCAGCATCAGTACTGAATGAGAGGGCAGGAGATGGAGGCAAGAAACTGCTGTGCGTTCTGAACGTGCTACAAGGTGGCTGTGTGGTTCCCATGTGGTGGTCAGCAGGGACTTTGGGATGGGTGCGGTCAGTGGGCAGGGTTGAGACGGCAGGGCCTAACCAAGGTGGGTGCTTAGCTGAGAAGTCCTCAGAAGGGAATCACTGTAAGGCTGGCTTACCACCAGATGAACCGGCAAGTGCAGCTCTGGACTGACATCCTCATCTTCTTAGAACAGAGCCTCCTCTCTGCCTGCTATCTCCCTGGGAACTCTGGAAGCCCCAGTTATCTCCTTCCTTCCCATTGCTTGCAAAACGCTGAGGCTCCGGGAGGCAGGGCCTTGCCCTGCTTTTGGAGACAGCCCTTGCGTCTTGTTATCCCAGCCTGAAGAGTCGCGGACTGGCAGGAAGGGTGATGCTGCTAAGTTTAGGAGGTGAAAGCTTTTGAAGGAGAGGTTCAGCAAGGGAGGGGCTTGGAGTAGAGAACAATTGTCCAGTGGGAGCAACTGGCTTTAACCTGGGAGTGTGGAATGTTGGAGAAAAGGAGGCTACCGAGGAGGCCTTATGCTCCTTGCCAACACCCAAGAGGATACCTGGAGTCTGGGTTGAGCGTGTAGTCTGTCCAGGCCCCCAGGTTCCCTTGGCCAGCCACACCCTGGGGTCCCTGAAGACCTAAACAGGCTCTACACCAGGTTCCTAGCTGTACAAATGAGCTTCAGACTCAAGGAGCCTAAAACGGGCCACCCCACTGCCCTGCCTCAGTCAGCTCCCCGGCACCCACACAGGCCACGCAGCCCCCTGCTCCCTCTCCCCAGGCCCTGGTCTCCCATAAGCCCTGGTGTTCTTTCTTTGCCACATCTATCCCCACTACCTCCTGTCCATCCCCACTGCCGGGCTCTTGTTGTCCTTTACCTGAATGTTCGCAAAACTTCCTAGCTCGTGTCACAGTAACCGGCCTTCCCCTGAGCAATCCAGATCTTACCCCGCCCTTCTCAGCTCAGGACCTTCAGTGACTCCTCACCACCTTCAGGATCAGACTCGAACCCCTTAGAAGTCTAACCTCACCTTAAACCTCACCTTCCACTCTTCCGCGTCACTCATCACCCTCCCTCCTTCCGGCACACTGGACAACTCCTGGTTCCGATTCCAAGTTTCCACCTCGCTCCTCGTGCCCTTCTGTGTGCCTGAAATGCCATTCCTCTGTTGCCATGTGTGTAAATCCTGCTATCTCAGAAGGTCTGTTGTTAAATGCACCTCTCCAGGCAGCCGTTCATACTTCTCTCGGCGATATGAGACAGGTCCTCCCTCTGAACTGCTCTGTAGCTGCATCTTTCGTCACCTCCCCTTTGTGGTTCCCCAGTTTGTTTCTATGGTTCATGTCTTCACTCAGTTGAGAACTCTTTGAGGACAGTCGTCATATCTGACATTTGCCATTGGCATCTCCCATGGTATTCAAAATAGGGTCTTGCATACAGTAGGTGTTCACTTAATGCTGCTTGTGTACCATGTGCAAGAATGAGTGAGTGGGTGAGTGAGTGATGGAGTACATTGCTCATATTGTAGGACGTCAAGTTGGGGGGAGGGAAATGGGCCAACTCAGGGAATGTGCTCTGGACTCCTCGTCATCCCTCGTCCAGAGGCTGCTGTTGGGATCGTGGGATTGGTGAGGCCTTGAATGGAACTCCTCTCACCAGGCTGTCTGCCTGGCCCCAGCTCCTGGTCCTTCCCAAAGCCAGGAATCCAGAGGTGTGAGGGCGTTCCGGCCTCATGAGTATGAGCATCTCAAGAGCAATGAACTGGCAGGGGTCAGAGGATTTCCACCCTCTCCCTGGGGAAAGGAGAAAACTAACTTTGTGTGTATCCGCCGCCCCCCGACCAAGCTCCTCCTTTAGCAGAGACGACTGTACACGTGGTTTTTTTAAACAGGACTCTTGGTGTTCACAAATGTGAGAGCGTCACACCACCTGCCAGAAACACCACAGGTGCCATCTCTGCTCGGTGGCCTTAGGAGGGGGTCTCTGGTTACTACTTACTCTGCATTGAGAAGTGTCTGGTGGGAAGAGGTTTCTCAGCAGAAGCATCCATGTTTGACCTGAAGTCCCTGCTTTGGACTTCGGACTGCAGCTTTCTCCTACATTCTTTACCGTTTCTAATCACGCATCCACCTTTTATTTAACTTTCTTTGAGTCATCTCTCCATTTGGGACTGAGGTGGGGGGCTCATCTCATCTAGAGTCGCCATGAGCAGATCAGAAGCATGAGGTGGGGAGGTCACCGGGGGCTGTGGACTGTCCACTCTGGCCGCTGGTGTGGGATAAGGGAACGGGGTGGTTGTTGGTTTGGGGTGCCAGCCTCCGAGCCCACATGCTCTTGATGAATTTCGCTTGGACTTTTCTCGCAGAGGAATTTATCAAAAGCAGCTCCCCACCTTACACACTCGGGACGCCTAAGCCCCACAGTCTCCAGCAGCCTTACACAGCCCCAAGGGAGCAGGGCCTGCTGTGTCTCTGCGCCCACCTCCCACCCCGAGACACTGCCCAGGCTGGTGCCTTCCTGTGATGATCCATCTCTGTATGTGCTGTTTTTTGCTTTGTAGTAACTCAGGTTGGTGTGTCCCAAGGGCATAATATGTGTCCAGACCCTGGCATACCTGAAAAGGGCAAAAGACTGGGCTCGGACTTCAGGTAAGACCCGCATGGGAACGTGTGATTGCAGGGAGGGTGGGATGGCCTGGCTGGGGGCAGACAGGGGCTGGCCTTCCTGGAGGGAGCCTGGGGAGAAGGGCGTAGACACAGGAACACTTCCCGGAGAAGAGCTGTGAACTTTGGCGTTCTTTCCTGGTTCCGTCCTGGGAACAGGGCCTGTGCCTAAAGCGGGAGGGAGGGGCTGTAGACTGCCAATGTCACCTTCAAACCCATACCTAGGATACAAAGGATTGGCATCATCAGTAATGACGTGCCAGCAGGCAGCTCTCACATGCAATAATCTAGGAGACCCTAGGGCCCTGAGATGTGCATTTTGCAAAGTTTCTGACTATCAAGACATCTTCCCAGAATCCTCCACTTTCGGTAGAGTTTATGGGTATCATCCACCCACTCTTAGCTGCCCTAATTGATGCTTATCTCAGAGGATTGCTGTTTTGCTCACAAAGTCACCTTTTAACTCAATCCTAAAACCATTAAATGGTCCAGAAACAGAAGATGAAGAGCAGATGTTCCTTCCAATGGAGATTTTAAGTGATAAAACAGTGGAGCAGAGATGCAGGGCCAGAGGAGAAATAAAGTTCCGTGTGGTGCTTCTTTGTGGAACTAGGAAGGACGTGGGGAGGGGCCTGGCGGGCCCAGGGATTGAGCTCACACACACTCCTTGTCTCCCAGGTTGGGATCCAGTGTCCAGTTCACCTGCAACGAAGGCTACGACCTACAAGGGTCCAAGAGGATCACCTGTATGAAAGTGAGCGACATGTTTGCGGCCTGGAGCGACCACAGGCCAGTCTGCCGAGGTGAGGGCACCCCAGGAAAGGGAGGCTGGCCAGAAAGCTGGGCCGGGTGCGGAGGACAGAGCCCAGCTCCTGGTGCCTGAGGTCCAGGGCCTCATTCAGACTGGCTCACCTCACTCTCGCTGCTCCCCAGGCTTCAGATTCTGTGTTCATTTACTAATTAACTTCACATGTTTATTTAGCCCTTCTCTGCATCCAGGCCTATTGTAGGATCGGGAGATCGAGAGGTGGGGAAGAGAGACATGGCTCCTCCCTGCATGGACCTTACAGTCTAATGAGGGAGCCATGTGTGAGCAGATTGCTAGCACATTACACAGAGACATCACAACTACACCTAGATAGAAAGAGAAGTCACCCTGTATAATGTCACCTTGAATCCCTCCATTATAAAACATACGCATCTCGAGCCCTCTAACTTAGTGCCCTTGTTTCTTTCCACATACTTGGCAATAAACAGACCTGTCACTTCTGGAAGAATGCTCTTAGCCCTGCAGAAGTAATGTGGACCATGATCTGAAAGGTTTCTCTGTGAGATTCTTCTAACCCCACACCTGGGCATCTTGTTCTTAAGGGCCCTGCCCCCACATTCCCAGCTATCACATGGACCAAGGCTGGGCTGGCCGAGCCCACATCTCCCGAATAATCTTAACCTATCAGACCCGAGTGTATTCCTTTGTTGAGATGGGACAGCAGCTGCTTCTATGGTAGAGAAGCCCCTGGCCTTGTCCCCCAGGGCACCGTTAGACAGCATTTCATTTCCTACACTCTGCGCATCTCTCTTCTTCCATTTTTTGTGCACATGAGCAGGACTCAGAGCTCATGGTACAAGAGTACGCTATCATGTGGAGTTTGTAAACAAAGCCATTAGTTGCTCTTTTGAGTGCCCTTTTGGAAGAGAAGGTATGTTGCCCACTATAAAGTTACATTCTGGATGCTTCTTGTTTATGAAGGACATTCTTTGCCTCCATCTGGGTGTATGCATCAAGATGAAATTCATGCAGAGTAAGATGGGTCCAGGATAAAGAACTTAGATCTTTGCCACACTGAGGAAGGGACAAGCTGGAGCCTGAGACCCAGTCCCTTTTTTTAACGTGTTGATAAGTAATCTGGAAGAGGGTCATACAACTATCTCTCAAACAAGCTGTAGATTTATTCATTCTCACTCAGGTTTGAGGTGGCCATCATCCACAAGTAATAATGTACTTTGTGTCCCACTGATTTTAGCTGAATTATTTCAAAGATTCTGCTTAGCTAGGATTTTTAAAAAAATCAAACAGAATTCTTGAGTATAACTCTCAGCTTTGCCACTGGCGGATTATGGGTGACTTGGCAAATCACCTATTTCCTTGGGCTTATTTTCTTCCCTGTAAATGTAGCTAATGGTACCTACTCCACCCATCCTTTGTATGTGAAGGTCAAATGTAGTTGTGGACGTGGAAACACTTTATGAATGGGGGAGTGCCAGACAAGAGAACAAATACCTGGTGTGAGAACGCAGGCTCACAGGACAAGGACTTCTGTCTTGTTCGCTGCCTAGAACAGGGCCTCACGCATGTTGGGTGCTCAGTAACCTGTGTTGAATGAATGAATGAATGAATAATGGAAGAGCACAACACTTCATCTCCAGGGAGCCAAGACACCAGCTCTGTAGAGAGGGATAGAATTGTCAAGTATGAGGACCGAGGGACCCTTTGCCAATCTGTCATTTCAAAATTCCTTTTTGAGAAGCAAGAATGACAACGTCTTTAGGTGACGGTGGGATCTGATCGCCCCTCAAGACCTTTCATAGCAGGAAGGCTGTTCTCTTAGTGATGGTGGTCGTTTGCCTGGATCTGCCCAGGGTGCGGAAGGGCTGGCATTCTGGAAGAAAGGTCACTGTCAGCGATATGCTCATCTTTTCCTCCAGACATGTTGTGTGCCCCATTCAAGTCCCTCTGGGGGTTCTGACCCACTGGCTCTGAATTCTCTGCCACACTGTCCTGAAGCATTGGGCTAAGCTTTTTCAAATCCATTCTCATTCTGTGCTCTGCCACCGCGAAGCGGCAGAAACTCATGGAGAACGGAGCCCAGCAGAATTGGGTTCAAATCCAGCCATCACCCCTTTTTAGCTGGGGGTCCTTGGGCCAGTCTCTTCCCCTCTTTGAATCTCTTTTCTTCCGCTCAAAGCCAATGGTTACAGAACGTTGCATTACTCCCCGGTACTCCTGCGAGGACTGGATGAGGGAGTAGACAGGAAAGGCTCATATACCCCATCCCAGCATGTCTGTGAAGCTTGTGTGCACACGTGTTTGGTTTAAACTGCTGAGCACTGTTGGGATATCGCGTCCCAAGCCACAGAGCACCCCTCAGCCTTGGGGGCCCCCGATTCTTTCAGAAGTCTGTTTCCTCACTGTCTGGTCCAATTGTGTTGCAAGCACATGGTTTGGGAAGCACACAGACTTTGATCTAGGTCTCAACTCTGCCACCCATTAGCTCGCTGGCCCTGGGCAGGTTCCGTCATCGTTTTCGGCCACAGGGCCCTCATGTGGGAACTGGGAAAACAAAACGTCCCATGCTAGCGACTGCGAAATTTAAACGAGGCATTTTGTAGAAAGTGACCAGCACTGACGATGGTGGAGAGGGGACTGTGGTGCCGGGTCACCTTCCTGTCCCTCTCACCCTCCTTTTTCCTCTCCCACGGGTCGTTATGAGGGAGGAAGAGAGATGGCACAGGTTCCTGGGTTCGAACTTGGATGGTCTGTCCCGGCTTCCCTGAAGGCCTGGGGCTGAGTGATAGTAAAGTCAAGGGTCCTTTCATTTTGGTGGCTTTGGAAGTTCTTCTTTTAAAATGTCTTATTTTTAATTAACCGGAGTTACTATTCTAATTGTGATTTTTTTTTTTTTTTGGAGAGGTTAAGTGAACCCCACTTTAAGAATAAAAAGGGACAAAACTCTAAATTCCAGGATAGTTCCATTAATAAGCAGGTTACCAAAAGATCACATTCTAAAAAGGATTCACCACCCTACACAGTGGTATTATTTTTCCTCTAATGCATTTAAAATATGATTTGATTTTAAATATTCATTTTCCACACAATTAATTCTACTAAAACATGGGGCCTAGCAAATAATAGGTTCTCGACAAATGTTTGAGGACGATCTAAATGAATCAGTGATTGAAATGAATGAACAGTACGAGACTCTGTCTTCATTTTGAATTTGAAATTAGGTATTCATAGGCCTTTCTTTTCTCTGCCTCCCAACAGAAGAAATAAGCATCTCATTGGACTCCTAGAAAATTTTGATGATCCAAAGGAGATGGAGGCCAACATGAAACACTCTTGTATGAATTTTGTTCCGCCCCACATAGAGGCAGGATAGTACAATATGGGGCTGGTTAGACTTTTTTACATATGGAGCCCAATTTTTTAAAATAGGCTTTTGCAGAAGCCCAATAAATAAAAGAGATGCACGTGGAGCTTCTCTCCATGAAGTAGGGGCAGAGAATTGGAGTTTCCCCTCATCCCTAATCTCAGCAGCCCCTGAGCCACCTCTGAGGAACCCCTGAGGCTCCAGGGAACACTGTCTGTAAACCAGTGATAACGGGAAGAGAGCCAAATTGACAGCCAGGAGACTTGGTTTCCTGCGACCACAAATTGGGGTTGACAGAGGATGGGGACTGAGTACCAGCCCAGATGAGATACTTACAGTTACTGAGTCGCAGAGGAGATAATCAATAGAAAACAACAATGCATTATTTTTTTCCTTTGTGGAGAAACCCACTATTTTCTCTATACACACACATACACGCATTTCTATCTCTGTTTAGAATGGAAGCCTTTTTGATGGGTAGAAAATCAGATTCGGGACTCAGAGACCTAAGTCCAAGTTCCAGCTCTGCTGTTAGCATACCATATGGCACAGGGCAAACTGCTGAAATGCTCTGAAGCTTCTCCCTCGTTCTCAGAAAATGGGAGCGAAATGTGGGAAATATGGCACAAACCAGCTGAAGTAAATGCCATGAAACTTGCGGGGGGCTGTCTTCCTTCTTGGTGGCCTTCACTGGATCAGCTTCCTGGGCCTACCCCTTAAACACGAATGTTGTCCAGAGTCCTGTTTTCATCCCCTCCTCTGCTCTCCACTCCCCCCTCCCCTCCCTTCCCTCTGCTCCCCATCCTGCTTCCACTCCCTTACTCCGCCCTCCTCTCCTCTCCCCTGTTGTTATCGTCCCTGGGTGACACACTGGCTGTGCTAGAATACATGCCCCGTTGCTCCCTGAGTCCCTTATATATATATATATATGTACTGATGATAAAGCTCCCACTTATTAAGCTATTTAGACTTGTAGAAAGCATTGCAGTAGGCATTTTTCATAATTTCCTTATGAGCAAAGTGGTAATATCCATATTTTATATTTAGCTCCAGCTTAGAGTGGTCAGCCAACTTGCCCAAAGGCACAAAGCTAATGGGTTGAGCTGGGCTTTAAATCCTGACTCCGAAGGCTCTGTCCTACTTGGAAATTGCACCCGGACGTCTTTCATAGTCAATGCACGGGATGGAACCACATAGAACAACTCCCCTACCTCATTTTTGATAACTTTTTATTTTGATTTAATTGTAAACTCACAGAAAATTTGCAGGAAATGTGCAAAGAACTATATACTCTTTGCGCACACTTAAACAAGTACTTTTAAGGAGTTAATGGACAAGAAGGAAGCTGAGAAAGGTCAGTCAGAGAGATAGGAGAAGAACCAAGAGGCATCATGGAAGCCAATGAATGTGAGTTTCACAAAGAGGGAAGGGTCAGTAAGGTCGTTTGCTCCAAAGAGTTCAAGTACAGCAAAGACCAGAAGGCAACCCCTGGGGTTCATGGCTCAACTGAGTGGCGAATGTTTGAAGTTGCCCCTGTAAGGGATTGTCAAGGAAACTGAGCGAAGACAAGGAACAGGACCAATTTGGGCTGAAGCTTCACTTAAGATGGCAAGCCATGACTCTGTGGTGGCACCACGGTTCTCTTGGCAGCCCCCCGGCACCCAGCATTCAGAGTAGAGACGGAAGATGGTGGAATTAATCAAAGGCAGATATGAGGGTGTTGAGAGAGCTGTTGGTGGGGGTCTTGAGGTCCAGACTACATAGTGATAGAAGAAGGGTCCAGAGGGATCAATGGATGGGGAGAAATGACAAGCCAGAGGGCTGGAGGGGCCTATGATTTAGGACAGCAGGGGCATCGAGACCAAAGTTTCTCTGCTGGGTGCACAAGTGGCAGAGGAAGGAATGGGATGATGGAGTCTGAGATCTCACAGATGGACTCTCTTGGGTCCCAGAACAGCAGGTCCTGGGTGTGGCCATGGACGTGGTTGACCTTGGGCAGGAGCACCAGCTCTCATGATGAGCGGCTGGCCTCTAAAAGGTGAAGGAGCCATCCCTCTGTTGGAAACAAAGGGAAGAAGAAGACGGAGCAGAAGCAGACAGGATTGCAGATTTGGACAGAAGAGAGTGCGCCTGCCAGATGTCCTCTGTTTCATCCACAAAGACTGAAGCAAGGTCATCAGCTGAGAGTAAGGGGAGGTGAGAGGAAGCGCAAAAGGTCCGAGGGACGTTTAGAAGGCATGAAAGGGTCTTTGAGCAGAGCAGGAGAGCGAGCTTAAGAGCGCTACACGGCAGAGTCACTGGGCAGTATCTAGGATTTGTTTTGAGGTGGATAATCATGTGGTTTTCCTCCAGTGAAGCTCGACTGTATGGGGCAAGTCAAGAGAATGTAGGTGGAGAGGTTTGTCCACAATTTGTGTCTTCCAAACAACTGATTAAAGGAAAAGGGAGCAAGGGATTTAGGTGAATTTGTAAGAAAATGGTGATAATGGTGGACCGTGGGATCTAAGTTGGGTAAGGATAGAAGAGACGACAGGGAGCTGACAGGTAGAGAGAAAATGTTGGTGTCAGCGGAGTGAGATCCAGATGAAAGTCAAAGAAGCGTTCCTCCAGGGGTTCAGCAAATGTTTGTGGAACAAAATACTGGAGGATGAGAGAGAGCTCTCCACTACAGAGGGCTGCAGAGGAAGCAGTGGGCTGGGGAGGGGAGACGGGCATCAGTCAAGGCAGGAGCTGGAACAGGAGGTTCTGGAAGATGCTGCAGCTACAAATCAAGGTTTATTTGCCTTCGAATTGGTGGTGGGGAGAAGGTTCCAGAAGACTGTGGGAAGGATGAGGAGGGAGCTCAGTAGTGGGAGACGCAAGAGAAGGCAGCATGGGACAGGGTGGGAGTAAGATTCGGGGAGGAGATAGAGGACCACAGGCACTTGCATCTGCAGCAGTTCCCTGTTTGCTGCCAAGTTGTCTCGGTGCCAGAATTGGCTGTGGGTCCAGATGTGTCTCCCTAAGTTAGGGTCCCCTGGAATACTGACCCTGTTACGTGGTGTAGTGATGTCCAGACGAGGAGTGGGAGTGGCTGCAGAGCTTAGGCATGGAAGGTCCCAGAGAAGTCTCCTGAAAGTTACCCAGCAGACCGCTCAAAGGGAAAAGGCAAATAGAAAAAGATAAACATGTGTTTATTCATTTATTCAGATGTTGTCTGAACATCTACCATTTTGCCAGCCCTTGTGCATTGTGGCAATGAGCTAACCATTTGTTGGCCGAATCCCAGGGGCTGGCTGCTCAGCGGGAAGTCTGCCTGTCCTCAGACTCCCTGACCTTACCCAGACAGCAGAGGGAAAAAGTAGCTGATTCTCCATTCAGAACCTATTTTAAGGTGTTCCATGCTAACTCTCTGCAGATTGTAATACTTTAATTAAACCTAAGTCCTTAAAGTGGTAAAGCCTTTTTGACCTGTTCTCTCTAATTACCTTCAGCATGCTTCAACAGACTGCAAATATCATCTAATTTTTGGAAACAAGTACAGGATAAATTGAATCTGAAGCTAAGGGCTTTTGGCAGCCAAACCTGACTTTCCAGAAGAGGTGTAGCGATCCGTAAGGATTCCCCCCAGGGCTGGGGGTCTGAATCCACAGGTCCTCTCTGAGGCGTGAGCTGGGGTCATGGTTTTGGTTTTGAGAATTTTATCCTAATTTGTTTAGTTATGTTGTCAGTCTCCAGTGTGGTCACAGGAAATAAATCCTATGTAAGGAAACTTCAGGAAAGGTAGAAAAAAGATCTTTGGCCTTGAGAGAAATCTTGGGCACAGTGAAGTGGAATGAACACGGCATCGGGGGTCTGACAGTCCCGGCTCCCCTTTGTGGAAGATTGACAATGTCCCAGGTCCTAGGGGAGCCTTCATGTGCATTATCTCATACAGTTTCATCCTCACCACGCCTCGAGGAGGTGATGTCGCTAGTCCCGTTTGACAGATGAGGAAGTAGAATCAGAGAGGTTTTCTAACTTCCCCAGGCTTAAACAACCAGCAAGTGGATTTAAAACCCTAAGCTGGTAAACCCCTCAACCTGCACTCTCCTCACCGTGGTGTGCTGCCTTCAGGCCCGGTTGTATCAAGTGTAACCTGTGAATCTAAGTGTTTCTCAGTGCAGAATTACAGGAGCTGTCAGAGGCACAGGAGGGGAATGCGGGAGAGGGTTCCTCCTGGGCTTTGTTCAAACTTGATTCAACAGGCATTTGAGCTCAAGATGAGGGAGAAGATGCTTCAGGTGCAGGTCTGGGGTGAGCCACCAGAAGGAACTTCCTCCCTGGAGGTGGTGAGCTAGTAGGGAAGAAGGAACCCTTCTGACCCAGCGGCCTCTTGCAAACAACCTTGCAAACAACGCTTGCTCCACTTGACTGTAGCTGTTTCACACCTACTTCTTCCACTTGCGGTGGCTCCAGAGGGGAGGGGTGTGTCTGAGACAGTTTTCTCTCCCCGCACTCTGCCTGGCCCGTCATAGGCACTCAATAAACGCTGGAATGAGTGAGTGCGGAAATGAATGTGTGAGATGAGGAGAGATTCATTGTGACCGAGAGCTGTGGAAGCTGCCTCCCGGACCCTCCCAGGAAGGGTGTCCTGGGAAAGGCTTATCGTGGCGCGGGCCACACGCGGAGAGCAGCTCTAGGATGCTTGTGCCATCAGAGGAAACCAGGTTTGACACCACTTTCATTTTATATACTTAGGCTTGTTGAGTTTGCTCGCTATTTCTCTACTGTTAGGCACTTTGCCTACAATTAGGATAAATTGCCACGTGGGCTGTAACAGAGCAGACTCATAGAACTCTTTATTAAAATAGCTGAGTGCTAACATTGAAGAATGGAGTGGCTAGAACCAAAGAACACGTCTTTAAAGAAGGCAGACACCTAGGTACAATGTAGTACCTTAACTGTTATCAATCATTACTTAATCTAATTAGTTTAGAAGCTATTTTAAAGAGCTTAATTAGATTAAGCTGTGATTGATAACACTTTATATCTACTTGAGTAGAGCACTTCTTCTAATTCACCTTGAATCTTTATGCTTCCAGTCAAAAGCCTGTTTCCAGCATGTGCTGAGGGTGGGGAAGGAATTGGGAAGCATTTGATTGGCACTAAAACCCCTCTGGGTGCCCGGCACTGGGCTGAGCTGTGGGTCTTGGCAGAGTCCTTGGGCACAGACATTCTGAGACCTGATGGGGTGGCCTTGACAAGGACATTCTCAGATTCTACTTCAGGAGGCCTAATAGCAAGTGGGGAATCATAGATTGGTCAGCAGAGCGAGAAGTGGGCAGTTTAGCAGGCCCAGAGGTTCCTGGGGCCCACCCAGCTTTAGGTCAACATGAGTAGTGTTAGCCTGTACCCTCTTTGTGGAGATGAGCTGCTTGATCACAGTGGAGTTCAGGTAGGGGGCTTGCTGAGCCTGACTGTGGAAGTTCATCATTGCCTGCAGAGCAGCAGGCTGGGCCATGTGGGGCCTGTCCCTGCCCCAATGCTCCAGGTACCGTGACTTCCCTTTGATCCTGCTGAGAACTATGGGGGAAGGAAACGGGACGCAGAAGGTTACGTCTGGGATGGGACCGTGCAGACCTCAGCCTCTTCTGGGCTGGGGGTGGGAGGTGGGGATGGGAGCTGGACCTAGTCTAAAGTGAAAAGCTTGTCTTGTGTCTCCTCTCTGCAGCCCGCATGTGCGATGCCCACCTTCGAGGCCCCTCGGGCATCATCACCTCCCCCAATTTCCCCATTCAGTATGACAACAATGCCCACTGTGTGTGGATCATCACAGCACTCAACCCTGCCAAGGTAAGGCTCGCAGGAGGGGGGCGGGGGAGGGGTGACAGTGTCCAGTGGGCAGGGCTAGGTTGGGAACAGTTGGACTACAACGGATTTCAAACCCAGGACTTGGTTGTCATAGGTTCTCTGCAGGCAATTCTTAAAAATTGTTTTTATTAAATATCAAGTAGATAAAAAGCATGTGTATACAATATAAGATAGACCATCAATACAACAAACACCTGTGTAGCCATCTCCCAGTTTAAGGAAAAAAAAAATCAGTTACCCTGGTGATGTGTGCACCTCCTCAACCCATTCCGTTCCCTGTCCCTCAGGTGACCATTACCTCGATTATGCGATTCTTATTCTGCTTTTCTTTATAGTTAGCACGTAAGTGTGGATCCCTAAAAATACGTTGTTTAGTGAGCCAGCATTTGAACTTCACATAAACATAATCATGTTGTATATATTCTTAATCATCTTCACTCAGAATTATGTTCCTAAGACTTATCTATGTTATGTGTACTATTGCAATACTATCTACACCTTTTCACCTGTTTATTTCCAATTTAGTTTTTATTTTCCTGTGAAGTGCCCTTTGTTCTCTCATATATTTTAGAAGTGTCTTGCCAAGATCTACAGAATAACCTTGGAATCTTTATTTTAATTATACCAAAAGTACAGATCAATTGGAGAAGAACTGATATCTTTATGATGCTGGGTCTTCCAGTCCATGAGTATGGTATCTCTCTCTATTACTTAGGGCTTCTTTAGTGGCTTCCGGTCAACTTGTGTGGTTGTTTTCCAATTACAGAACTTATATACAATTTTTAATACATTTATTCCTAGATATCTTGTATTTTTTATGGCTTTTAAAATTTCGTTTTCTACCTGTTTCTTGCTGGTGAATGCATATTTGTATATAGCAGCTCTCTTGTAATATTTTATCTGTGAATTCTTTGGGGTTTTCTATGTAAGGCAATCATCATCTGCAAAGAATGATGGTTTTCTTTCTTTCTTTCCAGTTCTTATACCTTTCTTTATTTTACTTTTTCTTGCCTCGGTGTTCTGGCTAGAACCTCCAGTATAATGTCCAGTCATTGTGATGATGGTGGGCGTTCTTGTCACTGTTTGATGTTAAATAAAATGTTTTTGCCTCTTCACTATTAAGTATGATGTTTGCTGAAGTTGTTTTTATAAAAAAATTTATAGTTCCTTTCTAATCCTAGTTTGCTAAGAGCGTTTATTGTGAATGGATGTTGAGTTTTGTCAAGCATATGACAAGCATATTGATATAGTCATATGATTTGCTCCTTCATTTTCTTAGTGTGAATTGCATTGGTTGATTTTTCTAATGTTCAGCCAACCAACCAACCTTGCATTCCTGGGCTACACCCAACTTGGTCACTTAGTAGTATCATTTTTATACATGCCTGTATTTGATTTGCTAATACTTTGTTTAGTAATTTGCTTCTATTTTGTTAGCGAGATTGGCCTTTTTTTCATATTACCCTTGCCAGATTTTTGTGTCAAGACATTGCTAGCCTCATAAAGTGATTTGGAGAGTGTTTCCTCTTTTTCTATCCTCTGGAGTTATTAGTGGAAGACTGGAATAATTTTTGCCTTGAAAGGTTGGTGAACTTTTCAGCAAAACTATCTAGTCTGGTGTCGCTTTGCTGGAAGATCTTAAACTATAAATTTAATACTTTTAATGACTAAAGAATTACTTAAGTTATCTGGATTTTTTTTCTGAGTCCATTTGACTAAGTTTTCAAATTTATTGATAATAAAGTTGTGTATACTATCACTTATTCTGTATTTTTATCCCCTTTTAATTTCTAATTTTGTATCATTTTCTAATCAATACTGCCAGACATTTCACGTTTTGTTATTCTTTGCAAAGAACTAATGTGAATTTTGTTAATACTTCTTTGAATATATTTTGTTTTTATTTCATCAGTTTTGCTCTCATCTTTATTTCCTTCCTTCTATTATGTTTGGATTTATTGTTATTCTTTTTCTAGCATCTTAATTTTGATACTTTTATTATTTTTGTATCTTATTTAAGCGTCTAAGGCTATAAATTTTCCTCTAAGCCCTATTTTGGCTACATTAGCACAGGCTTTTATATGTAGTTTTTCTGTTATAGTTTAGTTCTGAATGTTTTCTAATTTCCATTATTTTTTCATCTTTCAACCATGAATTATATAGAACTATTTCTTAATTTCAAACAAAGGATTTTTCTAATTGTCTTTTTGTTATTGATTCTAAAGCTTGTGGTCAGAGAACATTGACTGTATTTGAATCATTTGAAATTTGTTGAGACATGCTTTTTGGACCAGAAGTGGTCATTTTTCTCATATAGTCTGTATGTGCTTGAAAAAACTAAGCTGTGTATCTTGCAGTTTTTGTGTTCCAGTATGTCCGTTGCATCTAGCCTGTTAATTGTGTTTATATCTTTTATATCTTCATTAATTGTCTTCTTAATTAATCAACTGCAAAGGAAGGCATATTAAAATCTCCGAGTCTGATGGCCAGTTTGTCTATCATACCTTGAAGTTCTATCAATTTTTGCTTTACATGGTTTGAGACTATGTTATTAGAGCATGCAAGTTGAGAATTATATATCTTCCCGGTGAGTTGAACTTTTTCTAAAATAATTATGTAATGACTGTTTGCCTGTAGCAGTGCTTTTGACCTTGAAGCTTTCTTCCCCCCAGCTATCTCATCAGTTTTCTTTTGGTCTTTGTCTAATAAATCTTTTCTGTTCTCTTGCTTTCCACCTTTCTACATCCTTATGCTTGATGTTTTGTGTATAGCTGGATTTTTAAAAATCCACTCTGACAAATTATCTTTTCACTGGAAAATTTAGACCATTTAAATTATACAATCATTTCTATTCTTTTAGCCTTACTCTAGAAATATTAATATGCATACTTAATAAAGTCTAATGTTAAATAGTAATTTTGCGTTCCTTCTGAAAAATCAGAGGTCTTAGAACACTATGACTCTAATTACTCCCTCCTAATTCACACTCCAAGGTGTGTGTATTTTCATGTTGCTTCACTTTTTCTCACAAGTCGTTACTGTTGTTGTTTAATAAAAACCGAGTCAATTTAGATTTACTCACGTATTTAACTCTACTTTGCTCACCATTCCTTCTTGCATATCAGTTGTCTCTTTGGGATTACTTTCTTTCTGTCTAAAGTACATGCCTTAGAATTTATTTTCTTGTTGATGGCAAACTTTCTAGTTCTTGTTTGTCTTAAAATGCCTGTTCCTCCCCTGTTCTTGAAGGAGCAGTGGTGTTCACTAGATGTTCAATTCTCAGTTGATAGTAGTTAATCTCCCTGCACATGGAAATATTATTCCAATGTCTTCTAACATCCATTGTGCTGTCAGTTTATTGTCATCCCTTTGTATGACATCCTTCAGGCTGCTTTTATGGTCCTTTCATTGTCTTTAGTGTTCTGCAGCTTCCTTTTCATGTGTCTAGTTGTGCATATTTTGGCATTTATCCCGATAAACTCTTTAAGCTTCTTGAATTTATGGATTGTGTCTTCCATCAATTTGGAAACATTTTTAGCCTTTATCATTTCAACTGTTGCTTTTCTATTATTCTCTCTCTTTCCTGCTTCTGGAAGTCTGACAAGGCAGGTTAATTTTTCTTAGGCTATCTTCTGTGTTTCTTAACTTCTATCACATTTTTTTCTCTCTCATTCTGTTCAGTAATATTCTGCTCAGCTATGTCTAACCTCTGTTGAATTCATTCACTGAAGATTTGATTTAATTTCAAATAATTATTATTTTCATTTTGTGAAGTCCCATTTGATTCTTTTTCAAATGCTCCTGACCATATTTTATAGTCTCTCTCTCCTCATATGTTTAGATCCTTCTTTAATTCTTTAAATATATTAACCACACTTATTTTATGTTATGTGTCTGCTAATCCCAGTATCTGAAGTCTTCAAGTTTGATTCTCTGGTCTACTGTTTCTCACCTCTTGCTCCCAGAGCCACGTTTCCTTCTTTGTTTTGTAATTTTTGACTATGTGGTTAGAATCGTAAATTTTATCTGTGGGAATTCTTTGAGACCTGAGTCCAAGGTGGCTTCTTCCAGAGAAAATTTACATTTGCTTCTGCCTGGTGCCGGGAGGAAACCAGCCAGAAACCTCTTCAGACTGGATTCTTAGTTTGAAACCACTCGAGAAGTCTGGAGGCTGCAAACCCGTGTGAAGGCAGACTTATGGTGATGGATTCTCAGAGGAAGTTTTCTGTTTCCTGTCCATTCGGTGTCAAGGTTGAAGATAAAGAATCAGCCTCCAGATCCACCCAGAGGGTAGTAGTGGGAGATGAGAAGGAAGACGCCCTCATGCTAAGGGGGCAACTTTAACCAGCCCAGCTTTATTCACCATTGTCGCAGTAGAGTCCCTACCTGGGTAGGCCCTGAGCTTTGTCTCCTGTTCTGTCTTCTCCACAAGGCCCCGAAAACCAAAGCTCTGTTTCACCAGATTTTACAAATGCACTCAAGGCCAAAGCCGGCTCATGCTCTGGGTCACGGTTTGAGTCCCTACATTCCCTGTGTCTTGGACCTGAATATTCTTACCATATGAGTCTGCTTGGACTGCTGTAACGAAATGCAACAGACGGGGTGGCTTAAACAGTAGACGTTTGTTTTCTCACAGTTCTAGAGATTAGAAGTCCATGATAAAAATGCCAGCAAATTCAGTCGCTGATGAGGGCGCTCTCCCTAGCTTGTAGGTGGCCTCCTTCTCGCTGTGTCCTCACATGGCCTTTCCTCTGAGCGTGCAGAGAGAGAACTCTCTGGTGTCTCCTCCTCCTCCTATAAGGACACCAATCCCATCAGATTAGGGTCCCACCCTTGTGACCTCATTTACCCCTAAGTGCCTCCGAAAAGGCCCCGTCTCCAAATTCCATCCCATTGGGGGTTAGAGCCTCAACATAGGAATTGGGGGGTGGGGGATATAATGCAGTCCATAAACTTACTAACTCGTAAAAAGCTTTTCTCTTCTTTTTAAATTTTACTCCACATTGTAAAATTGTCTGGTCGAGGTGCCCAGGACCACAGTGCTGGGAACACTGGAAACAAATTTCCTCTACAAAGTGTTTTAGAAAGAATGATTCATGTTTTATCAAACTGTTTGATGATGGACCTAGTCAATGGGGAAGGAGGCCTGAGTTACATGGTGATGAAGATGGAGGCTAGACCAGAAGAAGGACTTACTACCATGAGGGTATTAAGTTGTTGACTAGAGGGCTCTTTCTTGGGCATTGTTAAAGATGTTTAGCTCTGTTTTCTTTTGGACCTGAAGGTGGGTGCGAGGGGACGTGTAGGTGAGAACTTTCTGGGAAACAATCTGATTCACCCCCAGAAGGCTTCCCCGTGGCCAGTGTGTGGAGGTCATGGCCCCACATTAGTCACCTCCCACATGTCCTGCAAGCGATCACACCAGCCTGGGTTCCTGAAGCCAGCCCCTCTGAAGGGCTCTCCCTCAGAGCCAGGCTGCCCAGAAGGGTCTTCCCAGCATCTCCATGGGTTCGCAGTGGGCTGCAGGTGGTGCTGGGGGAGCCCAGAAAAGCCGAAGAGAGCCTTCTCCTGACACTAAATTGGAGGAGAGCCGAGGAGCATATAATGCAGAAAGGAAGGTATAAGTGTGAAACTCAAAGTCTGAGACTGAAGAATAGGGACTATCTTCTCACAAACAGCAGAATAAATGGATACTGTGGTCCTAATCCTGTTCGGGGAACTGGCCCATAGGTGAGATTCAAGTGTGTCCAAGGACCCACTGTCCAGTCATCTTTGGGGCATCTCCTTCTGCAAAAAGCACAGGCTCTCTATGTTCATGATATGTTTTATGAGCTGAGCATTCACCTGTCCATTGACTGTGGGTAATGATCTCCGGACTTGAGGAACATGCACGTAGGAGAGAAGACAGGAATGTAAATAGAAAACTAGGGTACGGATAAGTGCTAATGGAAGTGTCCAGAGTGCTATGGGAAACCCTAGGAAGGAAGCACCAACTGGAAGGTCAGGGAAGTTTTCACAAAGGAGGTGACCTTTGAGCAGGGTCTTGAAGGATGTGTAGGTTTGGAAATCAATATCTCAACAGTGGATGCATGTGCAAAGGCACTGAGGTTTGGAATAGCCTCTTAGAACGGGAAGTAATTCAATGTGCCTAGATCAGGATGAGGATGGAAAGGTCAGTAAGATCCAGATCATGGCGACCCCACACGCTTGGCAAAGAGGTTTGAATTTTGTCCTGAAAGAGATTTTTAAAGGTAGAAATGTTAGATTGTTGGTAATAAGAATAATAACTATCTCTTATTATATGCCTATCATATGCCAAGCACTGAGCTAAGCCCTCTATAAATGGTTTATTCCATTCTCTTAATAGCACAATTAATTAATTAATTAATCAGGTTTTAATAGACCCACTTGCTGGATAAAGAAAGTGAATCATGGATAGGTTAAAGGTTAGGAAACTTAGCCCAAGCATGTAGCCAGTAAGTAGCAGTGCGGAGATTTAAGCCCAGTGTTTCTGGCTCCATTGCCCATGCGCTTACGTAGCTGTGCTGTGCTGCTGGCTGGAACAAGGTCTCAGAGTAGATGGGAGGGAATGAGGCTGACAGCACCAGGATCAGTCTTGGGAAGACGAGGGCCACGCTTTCTTCTGAACCAGAGCAACGGCAGAAAGGTCTGAGCTTTTAAACGATTGCTCTGGCAGCAGCGGAGAAGATTAGAGAGGGATACTGGAAGGAGCGAGGCCAGGCAGGAGGCTGAAACAGTTACCCACAAGAAAAATGGGGGCATCAATCAAGGGTTTGGAAACGTGGAAGGAGGGAGACAGATTTGAGAGAGATTTAGAGAATGGGGTGGGACTCGGGGGCTGATTGGATGTGAGGATTGAAGAAAGAGGGGTCTTATTCAGCATCGTATCCCAAGTGACCGATGCAGTGCCTGGGGCATAGTAGGCACTCAGTAAACAGTTATGCAAAGAACAAATGAATGATGACTCGATGCTTTCTGACTTGGACCAGGGGAGACTTAACAAGGAAATACAAGAGGAGGATCATGCTTCGCAGCAGTCAAGGGGAAATACGGTTTATTGGAAGTGTCTGTGGTTCATCCAATGACATTTGGGTCCACTGGTTGGAAACTGGACAAAGCTGGGTTCAAGAGAGAGATCTGGGTGGGAATAGGAGACTAAGGAATGGACAACATTTCTTGGAAAGAGCTAAGAGAATGAGAAGATTCAGAATGGATGCGGAAACACCATCCTTTTAGATGAAAGAGATCCAGTGAAAGAGACAGAGAAAGAGCAGTCTAAGAGGTGGGCAGAGACTCATGCTGCAGAAGGAGGAAGAGTGTCCAGTAGGACGTCTGGCCACGGCGAAGATGGAAAGTCTGGTGGGAAAGGACTGAAAAGAGAACATTGGCTTTGGCTTTGCGAGAAGACTTTTCAGTGGAACTGAAACAGACAGTAGTGGAGTGGGGAGTGAGCAGGGTGCGGGGGGGTGCTCTGGAGGCCAGGAGTGTAGACAGCCCTTTGGACAAGCTTCCTGGTGAGGGGAGTAGGGTGGAGAGAAAGTTTCGGGCTGCTTAGGGTGTTTGTTTAAGATATTGGAAGCTTGCGTGTGTTTGTAGCCTGAGGGCAGAGCAAGCAAAGAGGGAGAGAGTGAGGATGTAGGAGAAAGCGGATGCGGAGTGAAGTTCCAGAGTAAGTGAGAGGCTAGCAGGATTGAGAACGCAGGGCTCCCTTTGCAAGGAGCAGGTGAAGAAAGATGCTCTTATGAGAAGGGGCTGAGAGTTTTGCCTGCAGGAGTTAAGCAGGATGCATATCCCCTTGGTCTCCTCATAATCCTGGAATGGCTATGCATCCTGGGCACCTGTATCTGTGTGGAGAGGAGGACCCTTCCTGGAATTCCATCCCCCTTGTAGGACCTCTGCTGCCTGAGCCTGGAAGGGAGCTGGGAATGTTCCAAGGACTAGGGCCCCCACGAGCAATAAGAAGGACCGAAGAGAGGAAGATAATGCTCTAGTGTCAGAATGACCAAGAACCTATGTCAAGATACCAGCATTGACTGAGCACCTGTAGGCTGTGCAGCTCTACACTGGGCAAGCAGGTGAAGGGTATGTCTCTACTCGGTAAACTAGGGATAAAACTATAAAAACACCCAGTCCGTCGTCCTGGAAGCTTGGCAGATTCAGAGAAAAGGGAAAAGAAGGCTGAGAGTGAGCGATGCTGGCCTGCTCCACACGCAGACTCCACATTCGCCCTTTGATTGGGATGTCCTTGAGAAATGTGAACCCCACTGCGGCCACGTGGGTTATCTCAGTCCTTAGTCATTCTGCCCACAATAATATTTCCCAAATTTGGCTAATTATCAAAAATCCCCGGAGAGACTTTAAAGACACAATTTCCAAAGGTCTTTCCTTAAAGATCTGATTCAGTGGGGCTGGGATGGGTGCCTGGAAGGTATATTTTTAAAGAGCACCCCGGTGGTTCTGACCAGTGAAGCTTATGTGTTAAGTAACAACCCCCTTTCCTCCCAGCGAAGCACACAGGGCACCCCCACCCCAGGAACCCCCAGCTTCATCCACACTGAACTCCTCATCCATAGACACACCTGGCCCTTTAAGACCTCGGTCCAGGCACATCCTGTCCAAGTGTGCCATCCCTTCTCCTCCAGGCAAATTCCTATCCCCGTTGACACGCAGCCCAGACAGCTCTCTTCTGAGAGCCTTCCTAGGTCCACCAGGTCTTGCTCCTTCCCCTGTTCCCACACACCTTTCGTTTGCACGCGTATCACATTGTACTGAGTTTAGAATCTCTCCCCATAGCTCATGAGCGCCTGAAAGCAAGGGTGGCGTTTTGTTGGTCTCTGCTTCGGTTAGCACAGTGCTTGGCACAGAGGAAGAGCTCAGCAGATGTTTGAACACGTTAATAATTGGTGGAGGAGACCATCGCCGTGCCGGGTAGCTCCTTGGGTCTGGCCCCACCCATGTTAGGCCCCAGGGACCTCCTCCAATTAGGACCTTTCAGCTCAGCCTCATGGAAGACGTCTGTGGCTGATGAAATTTCTGTGGTCAGGACTGAAACCCCGACCCATGTCAGTGCCCCCTACCTACACACATCTGCCTTCTTTCACAGCATCTCGGTATGTACTGAAGACATATGATCCAATTTACGTACGAACCTTGCTGGCTTGGATCAGGAAAGTTACTCCACCTTTGCTAGAAGAGGAGTAAAAGCCGGGCAGGAGAGAAGGAGATGGGAGGGGGAGGAAGGAGGGGGCCTAGAAGGAAGAGCGAAAGGAAAGCTCATTTTGTGAACTTCAGAGCCAA
Organism: Equus asinus; assembly: GCF_041296235.1. Taxonomy (NCBI): domain Eukaryota; kingdom Metazoa; phylum Chordata; class Mammalia; order Perissodactyla; family Equidae; genus Equus; species Equus asinus. Next base: position 88,422,217 of record NC_091794.1, read on the forward strand.
AGATAACAGCGTTTTGGTTATTCCCTCCTTGGGGACGATCAGTGTCACTCTTCCCTTTGTAGACCTGAAGAACGGAGAAATAACTCTCCAGGCAAGTGATCGCTCGCTAGTGCAAATGTCAGGAACACATTTGTTGGTTCATCTCTTCACTCACTTATTCATTCAGCAAACATTTACTCATGCCCTCTCTGTGCTGGGCCCTGCGCAAGATGCTGGCTAGTTGCCAGCGACGTTTCCCCTGAGAGCCCCACAGCCTGCTCGTCATGAGTGGGTGGCTCTAGAAGGACCCAGGTGGCCTCCTCCAGGTCCTCAACTGGATTCCTTTCCTGTTTACAGTTGTCTTCACTTCACATCCTATCTCGGCGTTCCCCTTACCCTACCACTGCCTGGGGCGTGGGGAGCGGCACACCTGAAGACAAGCCCCAGCCCTCCCGCAGCCAGGATCTCCAGCTCCCCATTTGCCCCTCTCCGTGCTTCCTGATTTCAGCACTGGTCACACTGGTTCGAGTTAGTCTCCTTGTCTACACCGTGAGGTGTCTCAGGGCGGCTGCCGTGTTTGACTTGCCTGCCTTGCCCCCTCCCCGCCCCCAAGGCCCAGCGCTTGGCAAGTGCTCATAAACTGCTGAATGAACAAGTGAATAAGCGAATCTGTCCATCAGGGAGTGAACGAGTCAATGAGTGAGTGAATCAGAGCCGCCAAAACTAAACCTGAGGGGTGGCCTCAGTTCCGGAACCTCAGGAAGTTCTCCGTCTTGTACCCTGGCCTTCTTTCCGAGCTTCCTCAGGAGCCGTCCTCAGAGGTGCTGGAGGCCTCTCTGCCGGGACTCCAGGGGCTTCTGGGCTTCACCTGCCCGCCGGCCTCTCCTCCTCCCCACCCCGGGAGCCAGCTCTCCAGCCCTGCCCTGGGCCCTCATTAAGACCCGGGCAGGAACCCCCATGCACATGTGCCCAGGAAAAGGGAGGCTCCTCCTTTCATGGAGCAAACAGTCAAACTGGCAGCAGTGTTGGAAAACCTAGGCTCGGGGACAGGTCAACCCCCGGGAGCTCCGAGGAGTGCTCTGAGGGGGATGGGGAAGCAGGAGCAGAGCAGGGCATTGAGGAGGCAGCTCTAAGTAGCCAGGAAGGGGCAGGGCAGCCCATGTAAAGCCTGGCTTTCCGTGTCAGACTGCACTTTATCTTGAGGGTCAAGAGTGGCAAACTTTTCTTTGGCGACAAAAGCCTTCCTTCAGAAGGTGTAGCCGTGAGATTGTGATTGGCTGTGAGTTGCAGAAAACTCCTCCACAGAAACTTAAACAAAACTTTATTTTCCCCACATACCAAAGGTCTAGAGTTGGAGTCCAGGGCTGGTTTAACAATTCCCTCAGAGTCTTGGGCACCTTCTGTTTTTCCCTCTGCCATTCTTTGCATGTGGCTCTTACCCTCATGGTCACAAGAAGGCTGTTCCACCCCTGTCCTCACATCTATATTCCAGGAAAAGCAAGCAGAAAGCCAGGAAAATGCCCTGAGTACTCCTCAGCCCAGGTCTCATTGTCCAGAATCCTATCATTTAGCCATCCTTAGCTCTGAGGTGAGCTACATACATTGCCACACTCCACAGTCAGGGTTCTCTTGGGAAAGGGTACGTGGGGGGAGGTTTACAGTGAGTAAACCACGATCTATGTCTGTCACAGAATTCTAAAACATGGACTGGATCAAGAGGGAACTGCTTTTGTTAGAGCAGGCCCCTCCCCACCCTGGCTCCTCTCCACCCCTGTTGGTGGCCCTTGACATACCCTTACAGAAGCCTGGGGTGCCTGGGAATCCAGTTCAAAAACCATTGCTCTAGGGCAGAGGTCAGCAAACTTTTTCTGTAAAGAGCCAAATAATAAATGTTTTAGGCTTTGAGGACCGTGTAAGGGTTTTGTCGCACATTCTTCTTGGCGGTGGCAAATTTCTTTTTTTAACCCTTTAGAAATTTAAGAATATTTCTTCACTCAAGGGGCCATACAAAAACAGGCCACGGGCCAGATTTGACCCAAGAGCCATAGTTTTTCAACCCTGAGGGATTGTGGGGCACAGACAGTTTTTGGCACACAGTGAAGGATGGGCAGGAGAGGCAGGAAGCCCAGCGAGGAGGGAGCCAGTGGACAAAACAGCATCAGTCTAGATCTCTTGGGACTCCAGCTTCCCAAAAAATGCCCATGAGCTGCCAGGTCCCCTGCAGCCTCACAGAGACATTGGGCACAGGCTGGCAGGACCGGGAGCCTGTTCTTTGGCTAGTGCTGGACAGAGCTCAGAAGCAAGGAGTGTTCTCCAGCAGTGGGCATCCTCCATAGTCCCACTCCCATCCCCCACGATTCTCAGGAAAGGCAGCTGTGCTGAGGGGCATCGGCTCCAGGACTCTGTCCCCAACTCCGACCTGCTCCCTGCAGTGATCACAGACTCAGACTCCCCTAAGCCCTCCTCCCGCTCCGGGACCCTGTACCAGCGCCTGGCTGGTCTCTCTGCCTCCACCTCCCTTCACGCTGAGCTGTAGCTACCCCTCATCTTTGCCATCGAGTCCAGGCTGCTTGCTCTGGCCTGCCAGGCAAGAAGCAACTGCAGGCTCAGCCAGGCTGCTCTTCTCCCACTCCCTCCCTTGCCTCAGCTTTCCTCCCTGCTCTTCGTTCCCCTGTTCACCGCTCCCAGCATTTGCTGGACAGAACCCACCCCCTTCTTCATCTTGCAAAGGCCCAGCACGCCCACCAACTCTGCATGACCGCCTTTCATGTCTCCCTCCTTTGTAATCCTCGGTACTCACCGTCTGCACCATGCCCTTGCCATTTAGATTCAGCCCTAAATCGTCAGGCAAGTGAGGTCACTCATGGGAGGCAGCTAGCACGGTGCTTGGCACATGGCAGGTGCTCAGTAATTATGTCCTAGATGATGGGTTCGTCTATTCATTTAGCCAACGGGTGTGAATTGGGTGTCTGAGCTGCGTACAAATGTGCCTCTTTGATCACGCCTGTTTCATGTGCTGCCACTCTCCTGTCTCGGAAAGGTGCTTTGTGAGCTTCATTGATCTGCATGTTAGTTAATGAGTCATTATAGGAGCCTATCTTTCAACAAAGGCCAAAGCAGAGGAGAAAAAAAAAAATGAAAGCATCAGTACATTGTGCACGGGGGCCGCCCCGAAGCTGTACGTGTTGTGCAGTCTACTTGGTGTAATTAGCGCCTACGTCAGGGTCAGATGCTCTAATGTGCGGTTCACATCAATGGCTGCTCTAACTAGTAATGTGAACCATTTTATGGCTGTGGGTTCTGGCCTTCGAAACAATATTTCCCCATTATAGATGCAGTAATCGTATGCTCCTTTTTTTTTGGAGGTGGCTTGGTGAGCTAGTGTCCTCTGCCCCCACGCTGGCTGGAAGGGGCTGACAGTGGTGAGAACGTGCAGCCACCAGAACCCTTGTTCCCTGCAGAGGCCCAGCCCCTCCTCCTGCAGAAGCGCTACGGCCCGGCAGAATCCTATGTGCTGCAAGTGTTTGCTGAGCACCTGCTGGGATCCAGAAAAAGAGCTCGGAGAAAGTCTGAGCAGATAAGTTACAGTCCCTGCCTTGTGGACCCGAGACCTCACTGGGACACCATGAGGCAGTAAGGCACAGAGGCAAAGAGCTTGGCCTCTGGCTGCCTGGTGAATCTCAGTTCTACCACTTAGCTGGGTGATCTTAGGGAGGTTGCCTAATCTCTCTGTGCTTGAGGTTTCCCATTTGTAAAATGGAGCTACTCATAGTAACGATTGTTGTTGTGAGTTTTACATGAGTTGATGTGTGTAAAGTGCTCAGAACAGAGTCAAGTATGTTATAGCTTGTAGTGAAGAAATACAGCCTCATAGTGAAGAAATCCATAAGGGAGGATGATCAAAGACTGATTAAGCGTTTCAAAGAATCTCCTAGGCCAGGGGCTGGCAAACTACAGCCTGTGGGCCAAATCCAGTTGCTTGCTTGTTTTTGTAAATAAAGTTTTATTGGAACACAGCCACGCCCATCCACGTACATATTGTCTATGGCTGTGTTCCTGCTACAACAGCAGAGCTGAGTAGCCGTAACTGCATCATATGGTCTGCACTGGGGAGAATATTTACTCTCCGGCCCTTTACAGGACCAGTTTGCCGACCTTTGTTCTAGATGATAACTCATGTGAGGGATCCGAGAGCCTAGCAGTCATCCCTGCTGGAGAATCGGGAAAGGTTTGGAAAATGTGCTCCCATTCAACATTGTCTGGGCCCCTGGGTGGGCTTGGCACTGGCGGTCCAGAGGCAGTGGGGCCTGGCTCCCACCCTCCAGGGAGTGCATGGTGTAGTGGAGGACCAGGGAAACAGATGAGTCCCGGGGCGGCAGGTAAGTGCTGACACACAGGTGAGGGGAGGCAATCAGGGAGCACTTAGAGAAGAGAGGGCTCCAGGGTGAGGAGACATTGCCAGGGAGCAAAGGGGAGAGGGCGGAGCCTGTGCCAATCGGACTCACGAGGGGGCCGCCAGGAAGGAATGCCCAGGAGCTCCGGTAGCCACACAGGCTGCAGGGTCGGGAGTGGGGAGGGCAGCAGGGAGCCGGCGCGAGGGCCCCTCCTTGTGTGTCGGGCCAGGAAATGGCAACATCATTCTGTCGGGCAGAACTGGGGAGAGTGAGAGATGGGAAGGAGAGTCCAGCCTGAGCAGATGATCCCGCGGTGTTGCCTTTGGCCAGGGAGGCGAGCTTGCCTGCTCCATGGGAAAACCAAAAAGGGCACAACATCCCCACTCACGACTGACAGTTCCATTCCGTCCCCACTCTTCTAACAGACTCCCCCCACCACCCGCTATAGGCCCACATCCTCCCTCACCTGACTATTGCTACAGCCCAGAGACGGGTTTTCCACCATCCCTCAATGCCGCTGCTCCTAAAACAAAGATCTCGCCTCCTACCTTTGCTTACGGCTCTCCCATGACTCCCTGTTGTCTTTAGGACAAAGCCCCCTGTCCTAGTGTGACAGACAGCCCTTCCTCCTCTGGCCCCTCCTGCTCTCTCGAGTCACCACCCTCTGCTTCCCTCTCAGTTAGACGACTCCAGACTGACTGGGAGTCCCTGGGCAGGTCACGTGTCCCGCAGCTCATGCCCATTCACCTGCTCTTCCCTCTGCCTGGATTGCCCTACCTTCCTTCCACTTACTGAACTCCAGTTCCTCTCCCAAACTCAGCCTGGGCTTCATTTCCTCCAGGAAGCTTCCTTTAGCCTCTCTCCCAGCCAGGGCCACTCACCTCCTCCCCTGAGTTCACTGTCCATGCTCACAGACGTTCTTGTTCAGAGATGCTCCTCTGTGAACCCCATGCCCTGTGCAGAGGGACCCCGCGTGAATGGTACCCAGGCTCATGGATGAGGGCAGCAACAGTTGGCTTCTGAGGTACCTGAAGGCACCTTGGGCTGAAGCTCTGCTGGCACCCTAGCAGTATGTGCGTCCTGGGCTGTTTGGTTTGGACAGAAATCTACACAACTAGGAAAAACCATCCACGGGAATTCTCTCCTCCTTGGGTTGTAGAATAGAAAACAAAGGAGCACCTTCAGCTTCCCCACTGGGAGCTCGAAGATCTTCATCAGGTTGAAACCTGGCTGAATTGGACGAAGGGACCAGCTCAGACCTTAGGAGGGATGCCTCTGTGTGTCCTGTCTTCATGAAGGGCACCACCACCCACCCACTTAATGCCATCTACAAGCCATCCTAGATTCCTCCTCCTCCCTCAATCCCCACAGCCATCCAGCCACAAAACCCCAAATACTGCTGAGACCTGTCTCTCTTTTGCATCCCCACTGCCCTCCTCCGTCGCCCACCTAGACCACCACAAAAGCCTGGAGGCGGCCTCAGCAGCTCTGGCCTCACTCCTGCCACATCAGCTTCCACACAACAAGCCAGACTGATGTTTTTCTCAAACATCTGTGTCCCTGTCACCCGCTGTTTAAAACTCTCTACCACCCCTCCCTCAGCATAAACCCCGACTCTTTGGGGCAGGAGGGTATGAGATCCCTTGCACCTAGCTCCAGGCCAACTTCTCAAGTTCTGGAGCTTCCTGAGTCACCTCCTTGCACAGGAGGCCCAACCAGGTTGTCCTCAGAGGGAGGCAGCTAGCAAGTGTGTTCAGTTTATAGACCTGCCATTGAATGACCCTGAACACTTGTTCTGGAATGTTCCATGTCTGCCACCACCCAGGCCTTGTGTACCTGACTCCTCAAAATGTCCCCCTCCCTCTCCCAGCATCCCCCTTTTGGCCTGACAGTCTTCCGTAGCCTCCAGAATTCCCTCAGACACTGCCATCATGAACAGCCTCCCCTCTGGCCCCCACCCAGGCTCGGCGAGCCCCAGACCCCTGTGCTCCCCCAGCCCTCACTGTTGAAACCCCACCTCCGAGCCTGGCAGATGGTGAGTGCTTAGTAAATATTTGTTGAAGGCAGGACTACAACAAGTTGAAAGACAGGAATCTTGTTGAAATCTGCTTCCTGGAACATTCATTTATTCCACAAATAAACAAACAGGAAGGATGGAGAGAAGCAGGCAGAGGAGAGGCTGGGAGAAAATGCTGTAGGTCCCTGGGGGCAAGATAGCTGAGATTCCACATGTGGCCTGAAAAATTGCCACAGAGCCCGCGGGATTTTCTGCGCATTAAAGCGTGAAGAGAGAGTCTAATCATCTCGCAATCGGCCAGATGTGGCTGGTGTTGCCATGACAGCCCCCAGAATTGGCCAGATGTGCCGTGAACATCTTTGGAAAACATCAGGGGACCCCACAGACTGTGTGGCCTGGAGAGAAACAGTTGACACTCATAAAGGTGGCATGGGGATGCTCAGTCGGCCTGAGGCCAGTGTGGGCTGGTGTCACGGGGACTCTGGGACACATGAGGAAACTTCTTACTCTCCCCACGGCTGTGGAAGTCTCTCCCAGAGCCCCTGCGTCCTCCCTAATCCCATGCTCCCTCCCTAGGTGATAAAGCTGGCCTTCGAGGAGTTTGACTTGGAGAGGGGCTATGACACCCTGACGGTCGGGGACGGTGGGCAGGACGGGGACCAGAAAACAGTTCTCTACATGTAAGTGAAGCGGAGCAAGTGGTGGGGAGGGCGGGAGCACGGGGGCAGCGGGATGGGCTTGCCGAGTCCTGCCTGGTCCCCCAGACCACGCAGGGACAAGGACAAGTGTCCTGCAGAGCTCCTGGTTTCAGTAAAACTCCCTCCACCTCTCTCTACACCAACCAAGAGAAACAGCCCTGGGCCCCGTCCTCATGGGGAATTTGCAGGAAGAATGTCCGGGATGAGCAGTGTCTTGGGAGCGGGGGAGGTAGAGGTTCTGCTTGTGCGCCTGGAACCTTCCGCTTGGCCGTCCTGCTTCTGTGCAGACCTCGCTTCTGCCACCCAGCAGCTCCTCCTCAAGGCCATGTTCATCCACATTGTCTGACTTCAGACAGAGGCAATGGAAGAGTTTTGCTAACCGCCCTGTATGCTAAGAACTATCTGGAAAATGGATGGTTTCAGGGAATTGGGACCACATAGACATAGTGGCCAAATTTTCTCAGTCGAGAAAGGCTATTGTGGGGTGTTCTAGTCCAGGGAGAGGATAATATGGGGCTGTTCTGCCTGGAGGTCCATTATATTGGGTCTTGGCTCCTGGGGGCCACTTAGCTCCTCCTTTGCTCACCACCATTGGCCTGACAGGAGAGCAGGGAAATGCTGTTCAGTGCATGCAGCCCAGCTTCAGGGAGACAGACAGGCCCGACATTGTCCACCTCCCCGGCCAAGAACGAGAGAGGATTTCACATACGTGAGCACCCACTATGTGCCCAGGCCTGTGACGGGAACTTTCACATCAGTTATCTCATCTAATTTCCACAGCAGCCCCGGGAGAAAGGTGTTGTTGTTCCCATTTAACAGGTGGAGAAACTGAGGCCTAAACGTTGCAAAGATGGTTGGCGGCAGAACCAGCACTTGAGTTCATGTCTTTTGATTTCACTCAAGGTTGGCGTCCCATGCCACACCCCCTCCCAAGCAGACGAGCTCCAGGCTGACACCCTCTGGTCTTAATGCTGAGAGAGGAATGGCTCTTGTGTAAGAGCTGGCGTGTCCAGGAGCTGGTGTGTTGTGGGCACTTCCCGCACCTTCCCCACACCTGCCTGGAGAAGATGCTCTCGGGGCAGTTCACCACTGAGTCAGGCGACGTAGCTGGGCCTTGGGATCTCTCGGGAAAAAGGAAAGGGATGTGAGCCTGAAGACACCCTCCCCCTTCCTGCCCCACTGTATTACTCAGGGTTCTCCAGAGAAACAGAACCGGTAGGATGCGGAGAGAGAAAAGGGATTTATTATAGGGAATTGGCTCATGCGATCATAGAGACTGACAAATCCCAAGATCTGCAGGGCGAGTCGGCAAGCTGGAGAGGAGAGCCAGTGACATAGTTCTAACACAAAGGCCAGCAGGCTCAAGACCCAGGAAGAGCTGATGTTTCAGTTCAAGTCCAAGGCAGGGAAAAAACACAGTTTCAGCTGGAGGTCAGGCAGGCAGGAAGAATTTTCTTTTACTCAAGAGAGAGTCCACCTTTTTGTTCTATTCAGGCCTTTAACTGATTAGATGAGGCCCACCCACCTTGGGGAGGGCAATCTGCTTTATTCAGTCTACCAGTTTAAATGTTAATCTCATTCAAAAACACCCTCACAGAAACACCCAGAACAATTTTTAGCCAGATATCTGGGCACTCCGGGGACAAGCCAAATTGACACATAAAATTAGCCATCTCACCCACCTCCCCCTCCCCTTGGGGCATCCCCATTACTCACCTGCCCTGGTTTGCTGACTGTGTGGTACGTCAGCTCGGTGCACCCAAGAGGCCAGGATCCCACTCTGCCTCCTTCCATGACCCCAGTGCGCTTTGTCATAGACAGAACCTTAGAACAGCAGAGTTGAAAAGACTCTTGGGGATCACACAACCCAATCCCCTCATTTAACATGGAACGAAAAAGCCCAGAGAGGCTCAACCACTTGCTGAAGGTCCCACAGCAAATGAATGGCAGATCCAGGGCTTGCACCCAGGTCTCTGTCACTCAGGTTCATGTCTTTTGATTTCACTCAAGACATTCACTCAGTTTGAGTGACCCCCCCAACAAGTTCTGTAGCAGCCCAGGGGCTCTCCCACCACCCTCGGATCTCTTTAGGCCAATGTCAGTCTCAGAACTTCAGAGAAACACATGTAAATGGGTGGGCTCCTTTGTTGTCGTAACTGGGTTACACAGAGGAAAAGCATAGCTTTGGCCTTCTCCCTGCTCACCGCCACCCCAAAGTCAGGAGCCAGCCGGCCTCAATCCTTGCTCATTACAGCTTGTCAGAGCCCCCAGTCAAGGGATGTCACACCGTCCAAGCTGGTGTATCCCAGGAGGTCTGTTCCAGCTCCACCCCCGTGGCACTCAGGGTGTGCTGGTCATCTCTCTGCAGCCAACTCACTGGACACCCCCAAGCTTTGAGACCCCGGGGTGGAGCAGATATTAGAACCCATTAATCTACTCACCCCTTCCACAACCCCCACATCCTGTGCATGCTGGTGATTTGTCTGTTCTCAACAGAAAGTGGAAGCCAGGTTTTTCTGGAAACCCCAGCCCATGCAGCAGACTCTGGCTCTGCCATTCCCCAGCAGGCTGACTTTGACAAACCACCATCCATTTTGCACCTCTGTCTTCTCATCTGTACAGTGGGGATAACCAACCCCTACCTCACTGGACTCTTGGGGGCATTAAATGAGATAATGGGTGGGAAATTGTCTGACTTGAGTAGGTGCCTGGTAAATGTGAGTTGAATTAGATTCCTTCCCATGTTTAAACTCTCTCCTTCAGAAAGAATGTGGCCCTGGGGAGATGGCTGCACTTTGAACCCCATTGCTCATGCTAGAATGGAAGGAGATGGCTCATGAAAAGGAATGGCTGGGTTCCGACGGGGGAGATGGGTTTCTGTCTGTGTCTTTTCTGCAGTTCAGTTCACATGAAAGATCAAAGGTTGCAGGAGTATAGACATCCCCTTGATTAGATCTGGCTTCAGCTGCCCCTGTCCCCTGAGCAAGCCAGGACACAGACCTCTCTCATGAGCCCCAGGGTCTGGGCTAGCGAGTTGCAGTTGAGATTCAAGCTCCACCCGTAGCCGATGGGGAGGTGTGCTGAGTCTCCCAGCACGTGGCGCACACGTCAGAAACACTTTGGGGCCCAGGATGCACCCGAGTGGGGCCTGGCTCCTAGATATTCCTTTCAATGTCATCAGTCAGACAGTCATTCTGTTGGGGTGCCATGGTGGGTGCATGCCTCTAAATCTCTTTCTCTTTACAGCCTAACAGGTACGTCGGTCCCGGATCTCATTGTCAGCACCAACCATCAAATGTGGCTCCTCTTCCAGACCGATGGCAGTGGCAGCTCCCTGGGATTCAAGGCTTCTTACGAAGGTAACTGCTCTTGAGGAGACAATGAACTTGCCCTAGCACCAGACACTTAGGGTCTGGAGTTGGAGTCAGAAAAGCCCTGGGTTCGAATCCTGGTTCCGCACTGCACCAGCTTCCTCTCCTTCGGCACGTTATTCGACTCCTCTGAGCCCCAGCCTCCTTCTTTGTCCACTGGGTCTCCTGGGTTGTTCTGAGGATTCCCTGGGATAAATCACTTAGAATGCTGGGCACACAGCACCAGGCACATACGTCACTTCCATCCCCAATTCATACCTGGCTTGTATAGACCGTTTAAAGGCCCCATAAACTTTCTGAGCCTTGCTTATTTTTAAAAGTCTTGAGACTGGAGACAGTAGCTTCCCCTGATACCCTATTTGGGTGTCACAGTGATGAGCGACTGTGTGCACAGGGCTAGGGACAGACACACGCCATTGGTGACCTGAGGAGGATTCAGATGAGAGTGACCTTCATCTCTTGATGGAAGCAGGCATTAAGGGAATAGAAAACTCTGGGGCCCAAGCAATACCACCGTCACCCCTCCATGCACATCCAAACCTCCTCTTGGCCGATGACTGCTAATGCTGATCCCCACCAAAAGGGGAGCAGAAACCATCCCTCGAGTATTTGTTAAGGCCCCAGCAGGTATCAGGCCCTAGAGCAGCACTAGGGGAGCAGATGACCAGGTCTGGGCCCTTTCCCAGGGGGCCTGCACTCTAGTAGTGAGACAGAGAAGATGACAAATGAGCTATGATTAAAGGAAGAGAGTTGGGGCAGAGCGAGCCAGTGGGAGCACAGAGAAGGGGCAGCCATCCTTTCTGGGGCATCAGGAAAGCCTTTATCAAGAAGGTGAGCCTGAAGTCTTTAAATCGACTCGGTGGCTTGGCTCCTAGAGAGACAGGAGGCGGGGTTGGGCAGCTAGAAGGTACCCTTCCTCCACCCCTTCCAGAGACCTGATGTGAGAGGATGTAAGGGGAGCAGCTCCAAAGGACTCTTCTTCCGCTCAGTGGACCAAGGCCTCTTCCCGTGCCAGGAGCTGTGCTCTGCTCCAAGCTAGGTACACAGGAGGTGTATCAATTTCCTAGGGCTGCCCTAATGAAGTGCCACAAACTGGGCAGCTTAAAACAGCAGAAATGTGTCCTCTCACAGTTCTGGAGGCCGGAAGTCTGAACTCGAGGTGTCGGGAGGGCCATGCTCCCTCGAGACTCTGGATAGGACCCTTCCTCGCCTCTTCCTCGCTTCTGGTGGTGGCCGGCAGTCCTTTGTGCTCTTTGGCTGCATCACTCCAATCTCTGCCTCTGCGGTCACACGCATCCCTGTCTGTCTCTCTCTTCTTCCCGTAAGGACACCAGTCATATTGGGTTAAGGGCTCACCCTCCTCCAGTATGACCTCGTCTTAACTTGATTACTTCTGCAAAGACCTATTTCCAAATAAGGTCACGTTCACAGTACGGGGAGTTAGGACTCAACATATCTTTTGGGGAACACAATTCAACCCATAATGGAGGCCAGGCCATATTTCCTGCTAACACTGTCATCCCATGATGCCCACTGGTAAGGACGATGAGTTTACTGTTCTAAGAACAGGAAGCATGTGTCCAGGTGAGCCCGAACAGCAGATGGAGAATGCCTGGGGAGCGACAAGTGCTGAGTCCAATCCCATTTCTAGCTCCATGGCAGGTCAGGGAGCCTCTGTAGGGCTGTTTCTTCATCTGTGAAATAGAGACAATGATATGACCTAGGTCACAGGGCTACGGCGAAGACTAAGTTTAGATAGAGAATGTGAAAATAAGAAGTGTGGCAAATTGCAAAGCAATTATTGAGTAACTGATGAGTGAGTACGTAGGTAGTTAAATGAACAGGCTTTTCTGGTACATGAAGTTACACACAAGCAGCTGTGGGCAGTGGAAAGAGTGCCAGATGACATCAGGAGACCCCAATTCAGGTCCAGCCTCTGACACTCACTACTTTGAAAATGGGAATGGACTTGGACTCGAAGTTTCGAAGGTTTCCCCATTTCTGAACTTCTATGGATGTTGAGCAGTGAATGTTTCCGGAAGTGGGGAGAAATGATCCCGCGTCTTCGACGCGCTCTTATTAATCTGTCCATATTTTATCAATAGCTTGGATAAGACATAAATAGCACATACTTAAAAGGGATAACAATACACCAATCAGCAAACAGCATGCAGGATGATCTCGATGGGGTAGAGCTTTGGGCTAAATTACTAGGATAAGATGAAGTGGGGGTAAATATCAAGTCCGTGTTAAGCTTCAAAAAAATCAGTGACTAGAGTTTATCCCAGGGAGTTAGTTATGCTTTATTCTGTTCTGATCAGGCATCAGAGAATTGAGCTTAGATATGGGGACCTCAGCTTGAGATGGATGAGGAGAGGACCTCGGTTAAACCCAGTGAGAAAGGTTAACAACCCCCGGCATGTTTATTCAGAGGAAAAGTGGACTCAGGGGAACTTGAGAGCTGTGTACGAATCTCTGAAGGGCTGTTGTGTGGGAAAGAGGGGTTAGACTGGTTTGGTACAACTTCATTGGAAAAGAAAGGAACACATTTGTTAAGAGCCTACTGTGTACCAGAAGCTTGATGTTTGTTATCTCGGGGTTTTCAGTGTCATGCAAAGACTTGGGGTGCCCTCAGAGACCACCAAGGTGGGATAGGGGATGCCTAGCAGGGGGCGCTCTGCCTCTGCTTCCATCTCTTCTATTCCCATAAGCCTTCTTTTAAGAGGGGATTTGTAGCTAAACACGCATTTGAAGAACACTGCTTCATCTCATTCCCTGCTCACAGCTACATGATGGCTGGTCTCTTACAGATGAGGAATCTGAGACTCAGAAGTAACCTGCCGGGGATCACACAGAAGTGTGGGACCTAGCAGGGTGGAGACTTGATCCTGTCTCTCTCTGGCTTCGATGACCATGATTTTTCCTCTGTACCAGAAGCCTCCCAAAGTGGCAGAATTTCAATTCCTTGTAAAGACTTTATAGAAGCCAAAGCTTCGCCCCAACGAAATGGGCCATATATCATGAGCCCCGCTTCCTTGTTCCCGCAGGTTGGAGTTTTGTTCATTAGCTCATTTGTCCATTTCACCCAGCCAGTACTGATTAAGCTTCTGTTATGTGACAGGCTGGGTGCTGGGGTTACAACAGCGAGCAACATAGACACGGTCTGAAAACATACACCAGGTGACTGCTGGTTGTGGACAAGGTGTGGCAGGGCTTTTCCTTGGATCCCTGACAAATTAGGAAGAGAGTCTGGGCATTCAGAGACATCGCTAACCCACAGGGCCTACACAGGTGCTGCACAGAGAGGCAGCAGGTTCTGTGAAGGCAGAGCAGACTCTGGAATTGAACCAGACCTGGTGAATCCCAGCCTGGTCCCAGCTGCGTGACCTTGGGCAAGTCCTGTGCTCTCTCTGAGCCTCAGTTGCCCCACTCATAAAATGGAGACGACCATATAGCCTTGTTAAAAAAGTGAAATAAGATCACAGGAAGTTCCTTGCATAGCATCTAGCACAGAGGGGCACCCTCCCCTGGGGCCGTTGAAGTTCCTCTCCACCCAAACTTTCCATGATTATCACTGCTCTCCACTCCGGGGTGTGTCCTCCTCTGCTGGGGACACCTGCTCCTGGCCTGTCCTCCAGGTGGCCCATGCTTGCTCTGATAGGCCCCAGTTCTATGTCCCTGCTGCACACCTGCACTCCCCAGCAGGGGCCGTCACTCCCCAGACTGGCTGAGAAGTGAGATGGTTCACTGTGGCACGGTGTAGGGTTGGGGACAGTGGTGGCAGAAGGCAGATTCAGGTCACAAAGACTCTTGAGACCTCGTAAAGAGTTTGCAATTTGTGCAGCAGGAAGAAGAACCTGTGAGGGTTAAATGTCAGGATGGGCCTGCCTCTCCCTCTTGTCCCTTCCACCCTTGACCTTTATTTGAGGGGTGAAACCCATGGGTCTCACACCTGCATGGTGAAGAGCCCCTCTACTGTAAAGTGAGTGGGTCAGTGGAATTCTCTGGTCTCTTCCCATCCTGCTCTCAGCATCTCTCACCTGCAGCCTCCTGCTTCTCCTCCACCTCTCTGGATGCTCCCTCACAGCTCCTGCACCGTGCCTCACTGCCCCTTCATGGCAGGCACTTCTCACGGTCTGTTCTCAGCTTCCCATCCTCTTTTTCTAGAACCTTCCACAGTTGATCACATCTACTTCCATGGCTTCAGCCTCAACCTAAACACTGGTGACTTCCCAATTTGTTGCCCACTTGTATATCAGCCTACCTGTGACACATGTTATACAGCTTGCCCCTCAGACATCTCAAACTAACCCATGTGTGTCAGTCTGCTCTGGCTGCCATAACAAAACATCATAGACTGGGTGGCTTGAACAAGAGAAATTTATTTCCGCACAATTCCAAAGACTGGAAGTCCAAGACCGATGTTCTGGCCACTTCAGTTTTGGCCGGGCTCTTTCTGGCTTGCAGAGTGCTCCGTCTCACTTTGTCCTCATGTGGCCTTTCCTCAGTGCATGCAGCTGGAGAGGGACAACACAAGCTCTCCAGTGTCTCTTCTCACAAGGACCCTAATCCTGTCAGATCAGGGCCCCACGCTTATGACCTCGCTTAACCTTTATTAGTTCCTTAGAGGCCCATCTCCAAACACAGCCACTGTGGGGCTAGAGCTTCAACATATGAATTTGGGGGAGATGCAAACATTCTGTCTATAACACTATCCAAGACCGAGCTCACCATCTCCATCCCCCCCACACACCACTGCTCCTGTGTCTCCATCTTGACGAACAGCGCCACCATCCTCACCATCACTCGGCCTCATCTCCAGCTCTGCCTTTTCCCTCTCCCACCTCTGGCTCCATTCCCAGATTCTGTTGGTTCTCCCTCTGCGGCGTCCCAGCCCCTCTGTCATTGCCGTGGCCGAGGCCCTCATCACCTCTCACTTGAATGGCAGCACAGTCCTCCTCCCGGGCGTCCCTGACTCCAAGCCTCTCCCTGACCCCATCCATCTGCCACGTGCAGCACAGTGATCTTCCTGGAATCCACATCTGGCACAGTGCCCTCCTACTTACAAAAAAAAAAAAAAACTTTAATGACAATTTCTTATTGCTTTTAGGATAAAATCCACTCGTTCACATGGCATCCAAAGTTCTCTATGATCATAACTCTAAGCCAAATCTGCTCCTATGAACCAATTCCAGGCAGAATTACAGTTTATTAATCTGTCCATCCTACAGGGCCTAGCCCACAGCCTGGCACACAGCATGTGCTTAGAAAAGCTCTCAGAATTAAGTGGCAATGTGCAAATTACACAGGCACAATCAAGCACCCTGCCTCAGCACCTCTCAACCCCCTTTTGCTCCCTTTAACACCTCCCAGTGCTCAGGGCCAAAAAGCCCACCCATTCTCCACCGCCCCACTAGGCTTTGGGGTTGACAAATCCAATTTATCATTGACTTCAGTCATTGGCTCTGGGCGTGATCTGCAGCCAGTCCCTCCGCATCTCTGAGCCTGAGTTTTCTCATCTGGGAAGAGGACTGATAAACGTTTATCTCACAGGGGACTTACAAGGACTCAGTGTAGTGAAGCCCCCGGCTTAGAGCCTGGCGGTTAGTAAACACTCAGTTCAAAGTCAGCTCTGTTCCCCCACTTCCCAGTCCTGTGGCTCCTCTCCCAACCTGCACCTGTGGCCCAAATCTTCAGAATTCCTATGCCCCATCTTAGCCCTCCTTTTACCCAGCTCCTGGGGAATTTCATAGAGGACAGACATCTTGGCTGAGGGCTGGGAGGGTGCCCGGGATGCAGATGCTCCACAGGTGGCATGAGGCGTTTGAGGGCAGAGACCTCCCCAGGCACACCTGGCCCCATCATCATCAATACCTTCTCCGCCCCAGTTCAGGTAACAAGGATCTTCCTTGGGGGCAGGCAGGTGGCTCTGCAGTATCACCTCTCCCCCTCATTAGAAGTGCGATCCCCTGGGTGGGAAAATTGGGGGAGTTATTCCCCGGAAATCCTTCCAGTTCTGCTTGTCACAATCCTAGGTCGGGGTGGGGGAGGGGAGTCAGGCTGTGTCAGTATCTGAGTACTCGAGCCTAGAAACTCAGTCCCCCTCCATGAGGGCAGCCAGCTGTAGGAAATGCATTCATAGTTGCAATTGATTTGCTTTGCTTCCCAGTAGAACAAGAAATATTTAAGGAACAGGCAATTAGCACTCACCAGAAATATTATAAAATTACATACAACTTACTAACAAGTTTTAGCATCAGTCTGGGAGTCTCCTTGCTTCCTGCCTGGAGCCTGGAATCTGGCAGCCTAATGCTCAATCTGGGAGGCTGGCCTGGGGAAGGAACGAGCTGGGCCCCTGACCCTGGAGATACAGAGGAGCAGGTCGGTAGAGATTGTGCAGAAAGGATGCTCAGCAGTCCAGGGGACCGTGTTGGAAATGAGGACACCTGGGCATTCAATGTTGTCTAAGCCCCTATTATGTGTTGCAGACACTGTTCAGGACGTTGGGGCTACAAGGACAGCGGGACAGTCTGTGCCTCCACCTAAGTCAAAGTCTGTCTTCACTAGAGTCAAGGAAGTGCGAGAAGATGGGAAATATCAAGGAGGGGCAGCTAACCTTGCTGGAGAGCTTCAGGGAAGGCTTCCTGGAGGAGCTGGTGTCTGAGACTTGCTTGAAGGGTGAAAAGGAATTGGTCAGACATCTCTGAGAGAGAGAACTAGTTGGCTGAGAAAGCTGACATGCCCCTAGGGTTAAAGCTAAAACCTGCACAGAAATAAAGTTTGAGAGCAAGTAGGGAGAAGATAGCCAAGACTAGCCCTCTGCAGGCAGTGCCTCCATCCCCTTCCCCAGGATACAAGCTGGGCACAGGTGAGCCTCCTGAAGGAAATGGCGTTGGAGCTGGCCTGGAGAGGAAGCCGAGGGCAGCAGACCAGTGTCATGGACTCCACTCCTTTTCAGACAGCGCCTCTCCTCCTATCAGAAGGTCACACATGTGGCCATTTTCAGCCTCAAGTCTGCTATTTCAAGACACCTCTGCTGCTTCTTGTTTCATCCCCATGAGCTGAGAGGCCCACACTTTCCGGCTTCGGCCAGGAATAACACCAGGCGTATTCCTAAGACACTCACTGAGTTTCTGTGATGCCCTTAAAGCTTTCTCAGGCTCTGGGAGCTGGAGTTTACCTAGATACAGGCAGCTGCTGCCTCCTCTCAGGAAAACCCGGGGAGACCTTGCTATGCTCAAGCCTGTCTTGGCCCCTAGGTGCAGAAGCGGTAAAGAGAGGAGGATGCTGCACCATTAAAATTCAGCAGGAGGTAATTTGTCAATGAAATATACTCTAAATACATGGACTTTTGCAAATGACAAGCTCCAGTTTGGGGCTAAAGCAGCTTAGAGGCAACCTAGATGTTCTACACGTCCATAATTACTCCTGTTTCCCAACCTCCTTCAGCCTGTGACACACCCATGACAGTGTGGTGGAGGAAGGAGTGGGGAGGGAAGAATATCACCCACTTTGTCCTCCCACACCTCCATCCTATTTGTGAAAATCATGTGCAGAGAGAGATGCACAAATACCCAGAGACACACATTCAGATGGACTGTGTCTCTTGCCTCCTTGTGCCCTTATCATCATCAGAAGTAGAAAAGTGGAGTGGGATGTGGTTCTAAGGAAATCCATGAGATCCGGGCATGCCCAGAGCTCATCTTAATGTTCCAAAGATGTCCTGGTCACTCGACGGGAGTTTGTGCTGATTGAACAATGGATCTGTAGCACTTAGTATGCATAAGACACTATGCTTGGTTCTGGAGATACAAAGAGCAGAAGGGATGGGACCCCTATATTTGAGGAGCTGACAACCTACAAAATAAAACATCAATGACTCATCAGTCATTGAACCAGGCTCTTCATGGTCTCCCTCAGACCATCTCTCTGCCCTCATCTCTCCTCACCATCACTTCCTCCACATTGAACTTCTAACTATTCTCCAGACACTATGCTCTCTTCCTCTGTTTCCCCTTTACTGCTTCTTTCCTTCCATCCTTCCCTTCATCGTCCCCTCACCATTCCTCAAACATTTATCGAATGCCTCCTCTGTGCCTTGATAGACATTTCAAAACTACTGTCTCGGTCCTCAAGAAACTTTTCGTTCAACAGGGAGAAATCATGCCAAAAACCACAGCATTGCAGCTATAACAGAAAACTGTCCAAGGGGGCTGAGAGAGAGAGAGTGCTCCTAGCCCACCTGGACCATTCGAGGGAAGATCCCAGTGCAGGAAACACTTGAGCTGACACTGAAAGATGAGTGTTTGTCTGGCAGACAAGCAGGGGGTATTCAATTCAAGAAGAGAGGACAGCAGGTGCCAAGTTAGAGCAATGTGAGAGCTGGCTGGGCCCTGCCAACAACAGGACAGTAGTGACAATGAGGAAACCCCTACTGTTACAGGTTACGTGCCATGTGCCAGACATTTTGACAACTGTCTTATATACATCAGCTCATTAAATCCTCAAAACAACCCTGTAAGGTGAATGTTATTATTACCTCTTCCGCTTTACAGATGAGAAAACTAGGGCTCAGAGAGAATAAGCCATATGCCCAAGGTCTGCTACTTTGTGTCAGAGCCAGGCTTTAGATCCAGGACCCTCTGACATCAGAGACCTCGCTCGTCACCGTCACACTATCTTGCCTCCCTACAAGTCGCTCTGTTGTATAAATCTCAAGATCAGAGATGGCCAAAGATGAGGCTGGCATGGGAGAGGGTAGGCAAAGTCCTGCTGTGCCATGGAGTTAGGGTTTTAATCTGTGGATTTTAGGATGCCATGGAAGATCAATGAGCAGGGCACGGTAATGATCAGATCTTCATTTCTGAGTGATCTCGCACTGCTTTGCAGAGTACAGAATAGAGGGAAGAGGCAGGGGACCCACTCTTGTCTGATGCCCCCAGCAAGGTGAGAAATTGCGAAGGGCTGCACTAAGGTGGTGAGAGAAGGGATGGAGAGCAGAGGGTGCCGGGATGTTTAGGAGGAGGGGCCAACCCGAGTGGTTAGTGAGGGCTGCAGGTGCGGAGGGGAAGGCAGAATCCAAGCTGCTTCCTGTG
This sequence comes from Equus asinus, assembly GCF_041296235.1. Classification (NCBI taxonomy): domain Eukaryota; kingdom Metazoa; phylum Chordata; class Mammalia; order Perissodactyla; family Equidae; genus Equus; species Equus asinus. The sequence continues at coordinate 88,441,771 of NC_091794.1, forward strand.
TCTGGCTTGGGCAAGCCCTGTGAAGCCTCTCCCCTTCTCCTGGCCCAAGACCAGAGCTGCCTCCTCTGCTCTCCCAAAGGCTGTGTGGTCAGGTGTGCACCTCCCCCCTTGCCCTCATCAGCTGTGCTGTAATTATTTCTGTACCCACCTGACTATGAGTTCTCCAAGGGCAGGGCCATGGGCCAGGCAGCTCAATATCTTTAGTGCTGAGCATGGCATTTGGCAGTTTCAATACAATAAAGATTAGCTGAACTTACCCATTCAACAGAGTATGCTCTGTGTTCCAGGCACCGTGCCAACTGCTGGGTACACAGAGATCAGCAATGCGTATCAACGCAATCGACGCTTGCCTTCATAGGGCTTACATTCCAGCGGGTGGGGAGACAAGAAGCAAGGAGGCCAACCCGGCAGCCAGTGGGGAGCAAGGGGGCTGAGTTGGTGAATCAGCTTGTCCCTGATACCCAACAGAGTAATCCCTGCTCATTTGCCCATATTCCCACGGCTACCCTCAATGTCTAGAACAGTAACTAGTCAAATGAATACATGAATGCTTATAAGGGGCATCAGGGCTATGAAGGACAAGAGTAGATGCCTAGAAAGAAAAGAAAAAGGGGAATTTCTAAGAGGCATCATTAGGGAAAGCATCTTTGAGGAGGTGACATCTTAAGCTAGCGTGCGGAGTCAGCGTGTGAAGGAGAAGACAGGAAACTGCAGCCCAGGCCGAGGGAGCAGGGGATAAAGGAAGGAAGAAATGAAGCCCCACCCTTGGAAAGACAGCACTTCACAGCCCGAGCTCGGCCTCCCCTTCTTCCTCCAAGTGGAGCTGCCCTTCTTGGAGCTCATCAACTCGTGAATTTATAGAGACGTGATGCAGCTCCTTCTGAACAGACATTGTCATAAAGGAGGATTCCAATTTGGTGTTAGAAATTGAAAAACCTGGGGAGAAGACAGTGAGGTTGATCACAGACGATAGGAATTAAACAGCCGAGAAAAGGGAAGCGAAAGTGCCGAGCGGCAGAGCCGTCGTCATGGAATTCAGAGGCGTCTTTGAAGCGCTCCTCTCGTATTCCCTAGCTTGCTTTTGGTAGGCGAGGAGAGAGATAAACACTTATAAAATGGAATTATGTGAAACCAGATAACAGGAAACCACATGCATGATTTTCTCCAAGTCAAAATTGGGTTTGTCAATTGGCAGTTCTGGGCCCTGGCGTCAGATGTGGTCAGCCCCTCACCAGGAGAGTCCAGATCAGGTGCCTTTCAGGCAGGCGGTGGAGCACGGGCAGCCCTCTGCAGGAAGGCAGGGGGCCCTGGTCGCTGTGTTCCCAGCAGGGGTTGGCTCTGGGCTTGGAGGGAAGGGCCAGACCAGGACAAGAGATGTTCAAGGGACAGAAGATAGCCACCAACTCTCTCTGCCTTCCTGGAAGGAGCTCCCGAACCCTCAAACCATCCTGCTCTGTTCTTCCCCTCCCCTCCACCCAATCCTGGTTCTGTGGGCTACGCCTGCACCCCTCCAGTGCCTTGGACCTCTTTGCCAAATGCTCCTTTAAACCTGGCTTCCCCTTGAGATCACCATTTACAGTAGCCCTCTCCACTGCCGGCAGCTCCTGTCCCCAGACCCCATGAACTTCACACTGGAGAGGCGGGCTCACGTGTTCTCTCTCCAGTGCTATTGCACCTGTGTAAACCCGTCCTCCTTTGACCCAGTGCTGTCTCCACCTCTGCCACTTTCCACCCTCCTCATTAACGTCACCAGTCTCTTCCTCTCTACTCCAAGTCTTGCCATGATCTTGCCTCTCAGTTTCTTGACCTTCTCACTCCTGTTCAGTGCACTCCACCCTGGCTACAGCTGGACCTCGACTCCAGCGCCTCTGACATCTTGACTTCACCCATCCTGCTCTGGGGCCCCTGGTCCCTCAGCTCCCTACCCGCTACTCCCTCTGCTCCTGTTCATCATCCTTCCCTTGACCTCTCCATTTCACCATCCCCTCCTGCCTTGTTCACTTATTTCTTTCTTTAGCCTGAGCCCCTAGGATCACACTTGAGCCGTTCTTTCAACAAGATCCTCAACTCCTTGTCCCATTGTCCTTCCATTTCTCCAAACCCAACCCCACCCCTCAATCAATCCTACAGCTCCTTTCCCCATTTCTACATGAACCGAGTTACTGAGGGCTCTCAGACAAGCCACACAGCCATGCTCAGCAGCGCCCCTATAAATGAGTCATCGCCACCTTTTGTGGGCCCCAGAGGTACATGGCCATCCATCTTGCCGTGGTTCCCTCTTCTCCAGGTGATTGCTTCAGACGTTCTTGTCCACATCAAGTCCTTTTCCCCATGGCTAGTCCCTCACCTTCAGCAATGACCATGACCTCCTCCTCCACTTAGAAAATAGAGCCTGTGTCATCATAGGATCTGCTTCAACCTCCTGCCATCCTGCCTGAAAGCTCATTGTAATCCCCTCTTCCATCCTTCCACGAGGGAAGGAGAGCTTCCTGGTCTCCAAGGCTAGCCCCACATCATGACCTGGGTCCCATGCCTCCTGCCCTCTCTAGAGCCCGCTGTCATTCCCCATTTGTCCTCCATATCATCACTTAACCATTTAATCTCTCTCTCTGTCTCTGTCCTTCCCTAGCATTTAAATATAGTCAGGCTTCTCCCATCTTAAAAATACTGTTAAGGGGCCGGCCTGGTGGCACAGTGGTTAAGTGCACACATTCTGCTTCGGCGGCCCAGGGTTCGCCGGTTCGGATCCCGGGTGTGGACATGGCACTGCTTGGCAAGCCATGCTGTGGTAGGCGTCCCACAAATAAAGTGGAGGAAGATGGGCACGGATGTTAGCTCAGGGCCAGTCTTCCTCAGCAAAAAGAGGAGGATTGGCAGCAGATGTTAGCTCCGGGCTAATCTTCCTCAAAAAAAAAAAAAAAAAGAAAAGAAAAAAATACTGTTAAACTGCTCCCCTCTAGGCCCTACTCCTCATGAGTTACCACCTAACTTCTCTCTATTCCTTCATTGCCAAGAAATGCCTGCTTTAAAAGTCAACAACTTGCCCTGCATCCTCTTCCTCTTCTCCCATTGGCTGTTTGGCCCCATCCTTACTCTCAGTCTGCTCCTGCCAGTATCAACAGTGACCTCCTTTTGCTAACCTGCTTTTCAATCCTGTCTAAACTTCCCTGCAGCCTTTGATGCTGTCGATCTCCTTGAACCTCATTCTTCTCTAAGCTTCTGTGACCCCACGCTCCCAGGATTTTAGTCTAGCATTCCACTGGTCCCTTCAGTGTGCCTCACTGTCCTGTCCGGGGCTGACATCTCTTCTCACTCTCCTTGAGTGATCTCATCCTTCTTATGGCTTCTTTACCATCTATGAGCTAAATCTCAAACTCTCTTATTTCTAGACCAGACTTCTCCTGAACTTAAGCCCCATGTAGCCATTTTCTTCTAGATGCGTCCACTTGGAGGTGCACAGACACCTCAAAACTCAGCACGCCCTACTGAGGACCATCCAGACCTGCTCCTCCTCCTGCATCCTTGTCTCCGTGAAAGCACACCCAGGTGCCCAGGCCAAACCCTTCCATCACTGAAGACCACAGCCTCTCCTCTAACCCCTACATCCTCACTCTCAGGATGGCCTATGGCTTCCTCCTGCTGTAGACCTCCCAAATCTTCTGCCTCTCTCCATCCCTCTGCCTCTGGTGCCAGTCCAGGATGCCATCAAAACATCTCTCAGGCTATTGTGAGCCTCCCACTAGATTGGAAGCTCCATGGAAGCAGGACTTGTTCTCCGTTGCACCCCCAGTGCCCAGCAGGGTGGCTCACCCTAAGTAGACACTCAAATGTTTGTTGAATGAAAGAATGATTTCCCTTCCTCCAGAACTACTGCCCCCAGACCATTCCCCAGACAGCTGTCAGTGTGATCTTTTAAAATACAAAGTGTAAAATGCTAAATAGAATGAAACCCTGTATTGACTTCCCATTGCCTGCCATCTGAAGTCCGGTCCTGTTAGCAGATTGCACAGGCCCTTTAGTGTGTTGGCCCTGCAAGCGTTTCCCAGCCTTATCTCTCATCACTGTCGAAAGTACTTGCATTTGTGGGAAGACAATGTTGCACAGTGGTTAAGAGCCCTAGAACCGTACAATGCGAGTTTGGATCTCAGATCCACTGCTTCCTAGCTCTGTGACCTTGGATGATTACATGATCTCTCTGTGCCTCAGTTTCCTCCTCTTTAAAATACAGATGATAGTACCTAGTTCACAGGGTTACTATAAGGATGAAATGAGACAGTATCTGTAAAGTGCTCAGATTGGCTACACGCATGATCCTACAGTCTTTCCTCTGAGACTTTGCATGGGTTCTTCTCAGCTAAATGGCCCTGCTTCTCATTTCTCTCCCACTTACTCCTTTCTTTCTTTCTCCAGCTTTATTGAGATGTAATTGACATATAACATCGTCTAAGGTGTACAGCATGATGATTTGATATATGTATGTATTATGAAATGATTACCACGATAAAGTTAGCTAACACCGTCACCTCACATAGTTACAATTTGTGCGTGTGTGTTGAGAACTTTTAAGAGCTACTCTCTTAGCCACTTTCAAATATACAATACAATGTCGGGAACTACATCACCATGCTGCACATTACACCGCCAGTACTTCCTCACCTTATAAATGGAAGTTTGTACCCAGTGACCACCTTCACCTGTTTCCTCACCCCCACCTCTGGTAACTACCGCTCTTCTCTCTGTTTCCATGAGTCCGGTTTTGTGAGATTCCACATATAAGCGAGATCCTACAGTATTTGTCTTTCTCGTCTGACTTATGTCACTTAGCATAATGCCCTCAAGATTCATCCTTGTTGTCACAAATGGCAGAGTTTCCTTCTTGTTTATGGCTGAGTAATGTTCCAGAATGTGTCTGTGTGTGTGTTTGTGTATTTATATACACCACATTTTCTTTATCCATTCATCCATTGATGGATGCTTAGGTTGTTTCCTTTTTTGGCTATTATGAATAATGCTGCACTGAATCCCACTTATCCTTTCACCTGCTAACTCCTGCGCAGCCTTCAGACTCAGCTTAGACCTCACCCCCTCCAAGAAGCCTCTCCTGATGGGTCTGGGGGGAGGTAAGGGAGGCGCTCACCCTGGGCATAAAATTTAAGGCATGTGGGGGATGCCAAAAAACTCAATAATTAAGGTAAATAATATTTTAATGCAGTACTTTTAAAAATCAAGATTAGTAGAAGATATCCATGGTAAAAGACATATACAATTTAAATAACAATAGGCTCCGATAGCCAAGACTAGGGTGAGGCAAATGAGGTGAGTCGTACAAGTGCTAGGTCGGATCTGATCTTTGAGTTTTGGTGTTTTTCTTCATGTTGGATTTGATTTAGATGCATTAATTTTGATTTTCTAAAAAAAAAAAACAAAGCATTGCACCAAGATATTGTTTGTCTTGATTGCTGCGTTTTTGGTGGTCCCTAAAATTTTGTGCCCAAGATTAGCACCTCACTCCCCGCACCATATTTCTCTCCCCACTCCAAGGTTGAGTTAGGTGCTCCTTCTGGGCGCTTCCACAGCAAGAATCACCCTGTGTCATGAATACCTGTTTCCTTGTCTGCATCATGACTGGATTGTTCAGTCCTTGAAAGAAGAGCCCATAACCAGATCTCAAGCGTCTAGCACAGACACTGGCACACAGTAGGTGCTCATTATATGCTTCTGATTGCATTGACGGCAGGAGAAATCGGGTGAGTGTGGGCCTGTGGGAAAGACTGTGCCTACACAATGAGGAGGACACTGGTTCTGATGAGCAGAGTACACCCTCAGACCAGCTGCTGTGGGCAGGGACACAGGCAGGTATACCCCAAATTTATATCTTCTACAGCGTGCTGGGGCCTCACTAAGAAACCTTAAATCTGGGTCCTGTCCCAGCGATAGAATCCAGCTCTGTCTTCAAAGGCTGGGCAGCTTTCATCAGGACTCAGGATGCCTGCAGTGGCAGTCCTGGCCAGGGTCTCGTGTGCCAAAGAGAGCATGTTTGGGGACACCTGGGAGAAAGAGGGCCTTGCTACTTGCTTCTCCAGGACGACTTGTCACAGGGACCCCTTCTTCCTTCCCTTCAGATGCCCTGGAGCTCGGGGACCTGGCGCAAAGGGGCCCAGGAATGCCTCAGTGTGTGCCCTCCCGTCCCTGGCATGACAAAAGCCAGCTTCACAGGAGGGCCCAGTTGTGCTTCGGCAGGTGTGTGTGTAGAGGGTGAGGCCAAGGGGCCATGTGAGCGGAAAGGCGGGTGAGCTGACCTCTCCTTGCAGCAGACCGGCGCCTGGTCACACAGACCCCCTCCTTCCCCTGCATTCGAGGACCCTGGATGTCCGACTTAGGTCACACACACACACACAGTCTCAGCCACAGAATGCCTTGTTCTGCCCGCTCACAGCAGACAGCTGGAGGCCCTGGATTTCGGGGTAACAGGAATGTGAGAATCAAGAGCCTGTCCGGATAAGGCAGTACATGGGGGGAGGGGAGCATAGGCAGCCTCAGTGAGCCCTCAGAAGCCCACCAAGGTGGTAAGAAGCCTTTTGCAGAATCATGCATATTGAGGTCACGCACAGCAACTGCAGGGACTGTGGCTCCTGACAGCCCATAATGATGTCTACAGAAAAGGCAGGGTCCCTTTGACCTGACAATCCTGGGAAGGTATCCAAAAAGCTTTCCTGATTCCTCCAGCCCCCTCGCTCCCAAATCATAGGACCCATACAGCCCTCACCTCACCATCTGTCCCTTCATTCTTTGCTCCCTGTCTCTCCCGCAGGATGCCTTCCTCCCTGGGAACAGAGCTCCTCCTCCCCCTCTTCTCCCTCCCCTCCCTCCCCCTTCCTCCTCCGCGCAGCACCAAGCACAGGGCTGATGGAGGTGGGGGTGTCTCCGGAGGAAACTCCAGGCACTTGGCCAGGACACATTCCTTCCCTGGAGCATCTGGGTCCTGATTGGCTCTCCCCCGAGGCAGCCAGCCCATCATGCCTCCTGAGTCCAGGCCCCCAGAGCTGTCTTGGGGAACCCACTCCTTGTCTGAGTCACCACTGCCGAATCAATTGAACTTTAAAAGCATACTTAATGAGTCATTTGGTTCATTTTACCTGCTGCTCTCTCAAGTTGAATTTAAAAAATATCTTCATGAAACTACTTCCATATCAGAAGGCAGTAAATAGTGATTCTCGCTTAATCTCTGGTTTAGGGAAAGGTGGGCAGCAAAGCATCAGCTGCCCTCTTGTGCTTGCCTCTGCCGCTCAGGAACGGAGTGCATTTAAGATCTATCAAGTGACATTGGTAATCCAAATGCAGGGTCAAGATCAGTAAGGATGTCTCCAAACTCTGGGACTTGTCAGCTCCTGGGACAAGCATCTCATGATGCTTGCAGACCCACCCTCCCTGAATGAAAATGCCCAAGCATGTAGAACACTGTACGTGGACACGGAGTCTCAGGTGTTTGCTAGCTGGAAGGCCCATCTATCTTAGGGTGTCGTGTTGAAACAGGACATTGCAGGATTTCTCATTAAAGATCCTACCCGGGTCGCTCCAAGCACTTCCTCATGGCAGAGGTGCAGCAGAGCGTGTAACGTGGACCTCCAGCTCCAAGAGAGGTATGAAGTCACCTTTGTCTCTGTTTTCTCGTCTTCCTGTCTTTCAGAGATCGAGCAGGGCAGCTGCGGTGACCCTGGCATTCCCGCCTATGGCCGGAGGGAAGGCTCCCGGTTTCACCACGGTGATACACTCAAGTTTGAGTGCCAGCCTGCCTTTGAGCTGGTGGGGCAGAAGGCAATCACGTGCCAAAAGAATAACCAGTGGTCGGCTAAGAAGCCAGGCTGCGTGTGTAAGTGAGCGGGGAGGAGGCCACCTGGGGTCTCCACCGAAAGGCAGGGGCCCGTTTCCTAACTAATCAGGGGCCCCGTCCTTGGGAACCTTGCAGGTTGTAACAACAGCTTCACTCTGCTTTCCTCTATTCCTCGCCATATTGCTGGTTAGGTCCTCATTTCTGGCAGTAACCTAAACTGTAGCACTGAGAATGATTGCTCTTGACATTTGAGGACATTCTTCAACCCATCTTGTCCTCCGTGGTGATGCTTGAGAGCAAGGTAGATGCCACTGGGGCTTGGTCCACCAGGCTCAGACCTAGACATTTCCTCCTCACCCTTGTTACTGCCAGTGACACCAGACAGTCAAGCCAGGGTGGAAGGGACTGGCAAATCCATAAGATGGTAGAATCTGTACCAGCCTCTGGATGTGGTGGGAAGCCATGGCCTTGCTGGGATGTAAGAAGTTCCCTCCAATTGCTTCTTCTCAGATTGGATTTGGGGAGGGTGGGGATCAAGCTGTCTTTGGATTGTTGATCTTTTGGAGAAGGGGTTGGTGTTGAGTGCTCTGTTCTACGGAAATAACAAGAAAGCCCTTCTTCCTTCCTCTTAGATGGTATGACCATACTTTCCGGCGCAAATAATACTCTAAATCCTGGGTCCCAGTGGGAGTGGCAAGTGTAAGGGGGCTGTGTGTAGCAGGGTTGGTCTCTGCTGAGAAATCAATGGTTCCAGCTTCTCTAGGCTGTTACCTCTTCTTCTCCCAGCCCTCGCTACCCTACCTCCTCCATCTCTTTCTATCTGCTTCTCTCAGGGAAGGGCAAGGAGCCTGACCCTCTGAGCCTCTCTCCCACCTCAGTGGGCTTCTCAGGGCCTCTTGAGTGCTGCATACTAGATAATGGTGGCCCCTCAGGGACTGGGGAGGGAATAACTGGGGAGACTGTAAGAGAACATCTGTGCTGACTGGGAGTTTGGTGTATGAGTTGGTGAGTTGGGTTATACTATGGTGATTATACTTCTCAAACAACAAAAAAATCACTTTCTTTGGTTTGACAAAGCATTTTTGATGATTTGTGAGTGTATGTAAAAATTCTTTCAGAGGTTTAAAGATCAAATCTCTCTTAGATACACAGTAAATGAATCACCCTTATTGACAAAAGTAAAATGGCATGAAATCTGTTCATTCCTTCAGCCTGATGTGGTTAGAATATAGTGCCCGGCAGTGTTAGAGATGCCACGGGGACCGGGGGGCAGGGAGGTGGCAGGGAAAGTTAGTGGGGAGCAGCTTGGGACAAGTAGGAACAAAGGGGAGACAGTTCTAGAGACCAAGCCCAGGCCAGAATGTGTGGGTGGCGTGGAGCCTCAGAAGGTAGGGCTGGAGGCAGGGCCTCAGAAGGCAAAGGTACGGACTGTGGGAGTCCCAGATGCCATGGAAGCTTCATCTCGGAATCCATCTGGATAAAACAAGGCAAGGAGAACTGGAAAGGGCAGACCCCTGGGGCAGAGAGCTGGTAGGAATGAAGTGGGTAGCACAGCCAACAGCTACTTAGGACGAGGATAAAGTTCCCTGCCCCACAAGCTGAGAGATGCAGGTAGCAGAATGCCCCTGGGGCGCTGCCCCTCAAGTCCTCCAAAAATTTACTTGACCCTTGGCTCTTAGGAGTAGTTTTAGGAAATCTTTCTAGAACCTTCAGTAAGGGCAGAAGACCATGAAGTGCTGCTCAGCAAGCCTTCATTTCCAGGAGCGAGGCTGGCAGCCCCTACGGAGCTGGCCATTATTTATGAACAGCTGAGAAGAAGGGGACAGAATGGTCCTGGCAAGTACGGGGTGGAGCTCTCTGTGGTTTAAAATGAGGAAGAGGAGCCAAGCTTGTTGATGAGAACTGAAGCAGGCACTCTGGAGGGCAGTGTGGCATTTCTTCTTCTGGATGATTCTGGGATATAGGGGAATGGCATGCCCCAACCACTGCCATCACTCGGATTTTTCTTGTCATCTGGGAATAAAAGAACACAGCTTGAGTCTCAGGGATGCCGGCTTCAGAGGAGGCGGCCAGAGAGAGCCAGCTGGACCCATGCCTTTGCATCACATAGCAAAGTGGCATTTGTGTTTCATGAAGGTGAAGGAGTGCTATCGGTCAGCTCTCTACTGAGTACTCAGTCCCTAAGCTGATGTTTCTATAGGGCCCTGGCTTTGCCCTCAGGAAACAAACAGTCTAATTGGTGGTAAAAGGATGGTGCTAAAAACGTCCTGGCACACTGAGATGACTTTGGTTTAAAAATCTGGAGACTCGTTCCTTTGTCCTAGCTGAGCTTCATGACTGTGGCCAGGGCACCTTCTCTCTGGATTTTGGTTTTCTATTCTATTCAATAGGGTAGCCTTCCATTCTGGCTCCGAACATTCTAAGCCTCTCTGATCGTATTTACAGAAACGGATAACTATGACATGAACAGTCGTCACATTTTCCGCAGCGAATACTTGGAAACCACTTCTTAAAGTGAATCGTTTACAGAATAGGTCATACTTTGGTTGAGGGATAATGTTAAACTTTGATGTTCTCCTTCTGACCCCAGATCAAATATATCATAGTTGGTGATCAATAGAAAAGGGGCAACATCTCTAAGCATCTATACAAATATGAACGAGTATCAGGTGGTCATAAATGTAAGTACAAAAGCACCTCTAGCAAAGTCAGCATAAGTGTCCTGAAATTTACCACACAATAAATATTAATACAATACTTAGCAAACAATACTGCTGTTTCCTTCTTAGGATTTAGAAGGGGATTGGGGAAATATTTTGATAGCTCCAATTTCTTTGAACAGTTGTCCAAAGAAGTGCCAAGCAGCACACTGTTCTTCTCTTGAAACCTTTTCTTCAAAACAACTTCTTACTAGGGAATTGCCCTGCCGAGACCACACAAATACACTCTTTCCTTCATGTTCTAAAACATTTTCTGTAGCAAGCAGAGACTTCAGAATCATTTCGTTGGCTTTTGAGCTGCCCTCACAGTAGTCGATGCTCAATAGATGGTCTTTTTTCATCTAGATTTTAAAGAAGATTCTGTTTCTCACAGTGAAAAGCATTTTGAAAGAAAAGATGGAGCCAGCTTCTTTCCTCTTACACTGTCTTCCTCCTTGGTTAATTCACATCTCCAGGGATCCCTGCTCAAAATCAGTTGGAAGTGATACACTTTCCATCCACTGGACAATATTTACTGAGTGCCTACGGTGTGCCAAGCACCACATGTTGGCGTGAGAGCTATTCAGTCTCTGCCTAGGAAATGTGCTCAGCCTCGTGGCCTGGTGAGAAAGCTCTGGTCAGGTGGCACAGATTCTTCACCTTCCCAGAAGCTCTGCTGTGTCACCCCCTTCCTTACAAAAGGACAGACAGCCTTTCCCATACGACCATGTCCAGTTATTCCTCCACAGCAAGAGATACGATGAGAAGGAAGATACAAATAACTCTGAAGGTGGTTTGCAGAATACTTGATGCTTTGTTGACAGGCTAGCAGAACCCTTCACACTTCATCAGGAAGCCAGGAAACCAATTATCAGTCCATTAGCAGCCACTTTCAGAAGAAATTTCAAAACAGCCTTCACCAGAAATATGCCAAGACGGCACAAATGCGAGCTTTCCTTCACCATTTTGTAAACCACCATGAGAAGGTGTGAATCCTAATTGCTCAGTTCCTAGTGTGTATGGCACATGTGTGAAATGTGAAAGCAGGGCCTCCTGGGATGTATACTGTAAGTTACAAGTCAGCACCCAACCTTGAGAGACCAAGGGAGGGAGGGGTGGGTCCATGGGTGCTCAAAGAAGATGTTGCAGAGGGTACAGGGCTTGAGCTGGGCCTTGGAGAGCTGGGAGGTAAAGGAAGCTGTTCCACAGGAATGCTCTGGGAAATGGTCCTCTCCTGGTACTCCCCTGTCCCTTCCTCCCTGAGTTCCTCCCTCCCTACTCTGAACACACACACACAGTGCTGGACAAAGAGTGGATTGGGCCATATGGTCATCAGGAAGCCGGTCTCTCCCACGCACTGCTACTCTAAGGCAGGGTCTCTTAACCTCAGCGCTACTGACATGTTGGACCAGATAATTCTTTTTGTGGGGGCAGTCTTGTGCATCGTAGGATGTTTTAGCAGCATCGCTCTCCTCCACCCACCAGATGCCAGTAGCATCTGCTCCCCACCCCATCAATTGTGACAATCAAAAATTTCTCCAGACATTGCCAAATCTCTCATAGGGGAAAAACCACCCTAGTGATCTAAGATAATCTAGTCTCATGAAATTCTAAATATGAAGAAATCTGTGTGTTTGCATTTTAAGTGAGGCTGTGTTTAAAGTCCATAGAGTTATGACAGCGAGAAAGCATGGGGTGAGGGAGGAGGATGATGTTTATTCAATTTTTTACGTCATTGGGAAGATATGAATCTTCCCTACAACTTTGTGGAGTATTTATTCTCGCATTTTACAGATGAAAACAAAGTTCAAGTAGTCAAGGTAACTAGCTCAGAGGTAACAGAACCATTCAATGATGGGCTGGAATTTGAACTATTAATTGACGGAGCAGCAATTTGAACGCAAGCTCATAGTACTCCAAATCCTGCGCTCTCTCCATTGAGCCAGATTTCCAGAATCCAAGGGGTCATCGGGAAAGACAAGGAAGCCCTAGGACAAAAATACTAGGTCAGAGTACAGAAGCAAACTGTTGGCTGAGTTACTCCGATGAAGTAACAGATTGACAAGAGCTAGACAATTCATGAACGCTAGATCCTTGACCCTCATTGGAACTATACCAGTATTGGATATCAATATGCAATATACCAGTGTCAAAGCCTTTTCCTAATCTTTGCTTTTTCTCATTCTTTCTACTCATCCATTTATCCACCCATCTTTGATTTATTGAGCACCTACTGTGTACAAAGTCAGCTGCATAAAGGAGTATGACTGATCTGGTCAAATTCTAACCTGGAGGGTCTTTGGGGGTGATCCTGCTCAGGTTGAAGAGGTGATCTCATAGTGCTGTGCCCTATATAATGTACTGTAAGTCTTTCAGAAGTATCTGGAGCTCAAGGGTCAATACCTAACACAAGCTTTTGGTGTATTCTAGTATTCAAAAGTTTAAGTAAATTTAAAGGTTTAAATAAATATTATACTCTTAATTTCACTTCCTTAAACCAAAACCAATTTTAGATTTGGCCATTCTTTTTTGACTCTTACACACATATTTCATGTGGCTTTAATCAAATTGAACATACCATCTCGCATTCTGTGTTTTAAACTCTACATTATGTCGCATATGTTGCCATGAGGCTGCACGTCTTTCATAGTTATCATTCTTAATATCTATGGATATTCTGCCTAGTGAATGGACCATGACTTAGTTAACCAATTATGTTCAATTATTTTATATAAAGCTGTAATGAACATACTCAGGCATATGGCTTTTTTTTCTTCGCTTGAATTATGTCCTTAGGATAAATTTCCAGGAGTGAGGTTGTTGGGTCAGGATATGAACATTTTTATTAACTCTTGATGTATATTGCTCCCCAAAAATGCGGTGCCAGTTCATAATACCAATAACACAAGCTATATGATTAAGAATAAGACTCACAGAACACGCGGCCTTCCCATCCAGAAACATGGCATACCTCTCTTTTATGTTCATCTACTTTCACTTTTCTAAATATAACAACTTTGTGGTGTTCATCATATGGGTCACATATATCACTCGTAACCTTTATCAGCATCGCCAAACCTCAAGTGTTTGTGTAGCCTTTTAAAAATTGCTAATTTAATAGGTATAAATTGGATATGTTCCTACAGGACACCCTTGTGAACTTCTGCAAAGTGCCAAATGTTATGATAAGTGCTGCAAATCCAGAGATGAATTGGACACAGTCCTTGACCTCAAAGAGCTTGCTCTAATGTGAAGATAGACATAATTATGTAAATTAAAGTGGGCTCTTGTGGTTCAAAATTTAGTTTTTCGATAAGCAAGCATTGGTAATACAGATGCGTTTAGGATCTTCCCTGTGAAGATTCATTCTTTTATTTAACACATATTCATTGAGTGCCTGTTGTGGGGCTGGCATCATAGCAGGTGCTGAACAAGAGAGCAACAGTCTCTCTTGTCATAGCATGCAGGCATGATGTCATGTCTGTCCAATAATTGGGCCTGAATGATGGGAGGACAAAGTTGGGGCCCCGTTGCAAAAGGAGACATCCAAGTGGTGGTACTGAGTTCTGAGAGAAGCCCTGGGGCTTGGGCCTATGCAAAAGGGGGATGTTCATTAGACACATTTTGCACACATGCATGCATACACACACACGTGCAAGCACATGCACTCCCTGTCTGGGTACTTGGTTTGTGGTAGTTCCCAAAAGGGTTGGCAGCTGCCAAATGTATGTGACTGAAAGAAGGGAGCGGGGCCCATGCGAGTAGGGTCCAGAGAGAGACTGCTGGGTACCCATGGGCTGGTGGCATGTCCTCGTTGGAGCTAGAGGAATGAAAGTGGCATCAGGATTTCCGTCACAGGACCCTGGACAGACACTCCAGTCCGGCTCTTTCTACAGTGGCCTGGGTCCGGCGCTGTGTAGGAGGGACATGGGGCATTTGCTATTTGCAGTCTCTGTGTAGCAACTGTCCGTTCCAACATGTGGGTACGAGAGAGTTGCGTTGGTATTTTCCTTTCCAATTGGAAGACTCTCTTTCTCTATCATGGGTAGAAGCTCTTTGTGGTATTAGATACATATTTTCCCAATGTCTTCTTTTCCTTTTTTTTTCATTTTGCTATTTTGCACTGTACAGTTGTTTTACATTTTTATATGGACAGATCTCTCAATGTTTGTGATTTCTTTTCAAAGCTGACAAAGTTGTCGTTCTGCCACAGATCTGAGAAATAGTTTGTTCTATTTTTGGTTATTTGTCAGTAATTTGATTTTTTTAAAACTATAATTTGTTAATCCATCTGGAGTTTATTTAGATGAATGTATAATATTGTGCAAACTATTACGCAGTTTTCCAACACAATTTGTTATGTAATTCATTTCCCTTTTGATTGAAGGAAATGCATTGTTTTATCACCTCCTGAATCCTCACATGTAGTTAAGTCTATTTCTTGAGTCACCACTTTGTTCTCCTGCTCTGCTTCTATCTTAGCGCCGGTATTGAATAATTTTAATTGTTGTTTTATAATATGTTCTAATATCTGGCAGAGCTCGAAACTATTCCTTCCTCCCTTAATTATTTTCTCTTTCAGAATATTCATTGTTATTCTCATCTGTTTGTTGTTCAAGATTAATTTTAGAATCACTTTGTTAGAATAAAAAAAAAAGAATCCTATTGGGATTTTGTATGTGCAGTCTTGTTAAAGTATAAATTAACTTGAGGAAAATAGGCATTTTTATAATGCACAGCCTTCCCATCTAGAAACATGGTGCGTCACTCTCTTTGTTCGTCTGCTTTCATTTTTCTAAATATAGCGGCTCTGTGGTTTTCTTCATACAGGTCACATACGTCGCTGGTTACCTTTATTTTAAATAGGCAGGTGCTTTTTTCGCTCCCCTCCCACCTCGACCTCAATGCCCTGTGCACACGGGAAGCATGTCTCCATGGTCCTTCCTCTACATGGCTGAAGCCTGGCATTCCCTGTGAATATATAATCCCAGATTTTCCAAGACAAGTACAATTTCAAATATCCTTTCCTTTGGCCCAGAAAATATTATCACAATAGCTAGAGTCCTTGGAAATTGCCTTTTTCATGTGTTCAGAGCTAGAACTGGGATCAGCTGAGGTTCGAAAGTGTCAGGGTCAATGTGGGGGATTGTATTCCTGGGCATTGCTTCTGATCAGGGGCAGGGGCGATAATAAGGGCTGTGTGAGCATCCTCTGCTGATGCAATGTTCTCCTCATTTCTCTAGGCTTCCTTAAAGGTCCTATTAACCCATAGGTGGCCCCAGGAGAGAAGCAGGGAACCTGGGGCTTGCTTTGGTCCAAATTTGTATTTTAGGCCAGTTCCTGGGAATTGAAAACCAGCATGCATGGTTCCAGGGTCCCCTTCCTCTGTTACTCAGTCCTCAAGAACCAGACCCCTGAAGACCTGTGTTCTCACTGTGCTAGTGATGTGCGAAGCTGAGGCGGGGTTGGGAGTGCAGTGCGCCTGCTCTGTAGAAGGACGCCCAGGAATCCAAAGGAGTGGTTTCCTTGAACAGAAAGTTCTGGTGGTGGCGGGAGGTGGAGAGGATCTGTATCCACTGCTGCACGGGGGAACGGGCGCTGCAGTCATGGCTGTGAAGCATGCCGGGACCATAGGGACAGCCTGGGAAGGGTGAGCTGGAGTTGAGGGGAGCCAAGGCTGGGAGAACTGACCCTGGATAAAGGGATGACTCACAAAGGTGGCTGCCAGCATTTCCTATCAGAATGTCCTAGGAAGTAGAGTCCACATTTGTCCTACTGGGCCCATGTGGGTCATACACTTCTTGTTACCTTTCTTCTTAAATAGGTAGACACTTGATGAGGGAAGGCAGCTTATGGGTTGAGTCACGTCTTCGCCCAAGAGAACAAAGCCTACCCCTGCCTGAGGGTGTCCTCGCCCCAGCCAGAGGCTGCAGTCTCAGAAAAGGCTTTACTCACAGCAGGGACTGGAGAGGAAATCAAGAAGCAGGGCACAAGCCCAGTCCCTGGGCTGGGGCACACGTGTGGGGCAGGGGTGGCAGATGGGGAGGGTACTGAAACTCTGTGGGTGTGTGGGTGCACTGGCTCCTCAGAAACCCACCAGATGCAGACCGTGAAGCCACATTCACCCCAGTGGTTTGAGGGGATGGGGCTTCCCATGACTGTCAGGCTTGGCTGGGCTTGGCCCGGGATCTGGCTGTAAGAACTGAGCCGGTGAAATAAAGGTCTTCAGTGTACTGGGCAGGGTCCGATCAGGCAAAGACTGGATGAAGGGATGGCTTGTAAAGAAGTACAGTCAACACTTTTCCTGCCAATCCAGTGTGGGTCACAAATATCACTTATTACCTTTATTTTTAAATAGGCAGATACTTTATAGAGGAAGGAGGTGTCTTTGGTGGCCCTGCCCAGTCTAAAATGGACCCAAACCCAACTTATCATTAGAATCACTCAAAGGCTTTTAAAATACAGAATCCTGGCCTCATCCCCAGAATTTCTGATTGAGGAGGTCTGGGACAAGGCCCAGGAATTGTAGTTCCAAAGCCTTCTTAGGAGATCTGGATGCCAGGCCAGATTTGTGAACCACTAATATGGGACACCTACTCTGTGCCAGTTGTTTGCAGGGGAGTTTTGGGTCATTCCTGAGGGGTTTGGTCCCCTGACAAGACAGCAGCCTCTTGAGGCATGGGACTATGATGTATGTGGTGATATGTGTGGTTGTATGTTATATGAGTCTGGCCAGGCTGAGGCCGCCATAATTCAATCGTTATGATGGTGGTAGCCTCCAGGGATCCAAGGATGTTGACCTCCATCAAGGATGTTGACCTCCACGTTGATATCCCGGTGAGGACCGGGATGCAAGGTCCAGTACTATGACATTACAACTTTATGTAGCCATCGCCTGCCTTTCATTTCATTTGAATGCAGCAAAATGTGGAGGGGAGGGCTGCTACGCACCGGGCACTGTGCTCGGCTCTGGGAGAATAACGGGGCTGACTCCAACATTGTCCTTGCCCTCCAGAAGTTCAGAGTCTGTGAGTGTGATAAGCACATACTTTTATTGTAAAGTAGTTTTTTAATTATTGAAATAGTAAGTGTGGCCACAAAGTGCTACCAGAACGTAGAGGGAGAAAAATGTATTCCAATTGAAAGATTCTCACAAGACTTCCTGGAGGATCATAGCACAGGCAAAATTTCAGCCCAGTCCAACCCAGGAATCTGTCCAGAACCAAACTATGAACACAGCTTAGTACAGGGCCCGGTCCAAACGCTGTATTCCTACAGCTGAGAGTCCTGGTCCAGGGTATCTTGGGACCACAGCTGGCTGGGTGGAATGGGGGCTGGACAAACCAACCAAGTTTTATGGCTTAATCCTGGGCTGTGACCTCTACTTCTGAGGGGAATGACATGTATCTGCCTTTGTCACTTCAGCTTTCACCTTTGGGATCAGAGCTAACAGGTTCCTTTCTCTCTGTAAAATTTTCACAGTTATGTATCTGCTAAGTGTGCTCCCGTGGCCTCGCCGCAGACCGTGCCTTCCCCCCTGAGCTCTGCCATGTCTGCCTCAGACAGCGATTGAGGAGACACAGAGTTTCACCAATCAGGGTCTGTTTTTACAGCTGCTGGCTCAGGGGCTGGGGCTTAAAGCTCTACCAGTAACCCTCCCGCATTCTGTGAGCCTCTGGGCCAATCTCATTTGGTCATAAGTGTGTCACCATCAGCTCTGGGCATTGTGAGTGTTTTTGGGTTCTGTGGGTCCTGGAGAAGGCACCACTCACCTTTTCTAGAGCTTGGATTTCTAGGAGAGTCTTTAGTTATCCCTCTGGGATTTAAAGACCCCTCCTCCATTCCTCTTGTACAAAGGCAGTCTTCTGGGGAGCTCAGGGGAGATGGGCTCAGGAGCAGGGCTGCTGCCCTACGCTACCTCGTTCACTCCCATCTTGCTCTGGGAGTCGGATAAAACTCCCTCCGCGGGCTTGAAGGCAGCTCTCTCAGGCTGACTGTAAACTCCGCTGGATCATCATGGATTCTCCTGGAGGGAAATCCAAACATATTTCCTTATGATCATGGTGAGCAGCTAAGTGTGCTTTTCCAGTCTTCAGTAGGTGGTGGTCTGAGGTATGAGCTTAGGGTAGTCAGAACCATGGCTGACTCTAGACTCCCTGAGTGAAGATGCTCTGCTGAAACAGCCTTAGAAAAGATGGTGGGGCTCTGACAGAGTTCAGGGGCTCAGGTGAAGAGGACAGGCCCTGAGGGCCTCAAAGACCCAGTGGCCTGGACCTACAGTCCCAGGAGCACCTTCTGAGCTGCTGAAGATGCAGTCTATACCCTTTCTTAAGTTCCCCTGAGCTCATGAGAATTCTTGGACTCAGGCTACATCATGGCAGCATACTTTTCTTCCCAGTTAATACCTGTGTTTGGCTGACAGCTAAATAAAAACAGCTGAAGCTAACCCCCTCAGCTGACTGAGGTCTGCTCCTGTGGCAAGGAGAGAACCCTACAAGTAACCCAAGGATCCTGGAGCCTAGGCACGGGCAGCTGTGGGACCTCACACCGGTGAGAAGCACTTTTTAGTAGACTTTGCTTGGTGCTCAAGAAAGACAGGGTCATCAAGGCACCCACTATTCGCCCCACGTGGCACAGCTCATCAGAATCCCAGACTAACCTCAGGACTGACAAAATATCCATCGCTCAAGTGTAGAGCTGTTCAGCACCAGGCACCCCCTTGTAGCTGCCAGAGTGCGTCTCCTTTCCTAAGCTGGTCTTCCCATGGAAGGTGACCCCAAGGCATAGTAACCAGCAGTCAACCGTTCCTGCAAATGAGTTTTGGCAAAATCTTCTGGATTTGGAGTTACCCACTCATTCGTTGAGGAGAAGAGGGAGTGAGGACCAGAGATAAAACCTTTTGTTCTGGAGTCGTGCTTGGTTGAGCAACGGGCTATACTAGGGAGGAAGTGGGGAGGCTGGTTGAGACTCAGAGATGTGCTGAGCAACAGAACTGGAAAATGCCTCTTGTATCAAATTCAACAAAAATTGAATTTATCCCTCCCATGTGCCCGGACATAGTGCTGCACTCAGTCCCTTCAGAAGCTTCATCACAATGAATCTTCCCAACAAAGGTGTGACTTAGAGTTGATAGTCCAGTTTTTATACACGTGGAAATAAGCTCAGTGAAGCACAGTGGTCTGCCCCCCACCAAAAATGGTGTATAGCTAGGAAGTGAAAAACAGGCAAACCCAAATTTTTCAGGATTCACATTTGTTCCAGCTTTGGGGTGGTGGCTTTCTTTGGCCTTGTGTATTTTCCAAAGAACTTATGGTCTGTTTTCAAGGTAAGTGCTGAGCTCCAGGACTGTGGACTCAGCTTCTTCCCAGGAGTGCAGAGCAGGGACTTTCTTCGTACTTTGTTCCATAAGGTACCAGACGTGTCCTGGGAGGTGGTGACAGGAGATCCTCAGCCAGCAGCTAAGGAGTACATAAGACGCCAGTTCAGAGCCTGGCCTTGGCAAGAACCTCTGAGCGTCTCAATGAAGAGGGTCTAGACGCTAGGGTTAGCAGCCAGAATGATGCTCCTGGATGGGCGTTATTCCAGAGCCGTGGCACAAACCAGTCTTGGCTGCAGGGTGATTCCAGGCAGTGGGTAATTCCCACAGGTTAGACAGGAGCTGGCATTTTGCTGATAAGCAGTCAGTTTATATAAAAAACCCAGCCATCTTCTAAGGGGGAACAGGGAACAGAGTCCAGTTGTAGGAGGCAAGAACTTAGCAATCATCAGACTCCTACCAGTGAGCTTCGGTTTAAGATGCCAGTTCCAGAAGGGTATTGGATTGTGAATGAGGAACTTGAGGCAGAAGCTACTTCCACAGGATAAAGGATACTTTTGTGGAAGGGAAATAAACGGACCATGAGTGGGGTGACCATACATCCATATTTGCTTGGGATAATCCCAGTTACATCTTTTATCCTAGGATAATTATTAGTAGTACCATTTTTCATTCTTAAAAGTATCCCAACTTGGGCAAGATATTATGTGGTCACTTTAACCATGACCCAGCAGACTTTCTGCCAAGAAAAGGGTTAGGCCTCAGCTGAGTGCTTTGGACGCCGAGAGTGATCTCTGAGCCAAAGGTCTATGAGGTGGTTGACCCCCTCCTACCTCTCCCCTCATCCCATGCCACGCCCCCCCTCGCTTACTCTGCCCGGACACACTCACCCTCTTTCAGATACTCATGTACTCTAAGCTCTTTCCTACCTCAATGCCTGTGCATTGTAGTCCACCATGCTGGAATGTTCCTCAGGAGGTTGGATCCTTCTCATCACCCCTAAAACTGTCCCCTCCCCAGAGTGCCCTTATCTAACCACCCTATCCAAAAGAGCAATCCTTCATTTTCTGATTTCTTCACATCCCTTTTCATAAGCACATTAGTCAACTTTCGCTCTAGCATGAATAGTCCAAAACTCAGTGGATTGCAACAACAAACATTTATTTCTCATTTGCATCCCATAAGGGCTGTAGGTCAGTCGCAGCTCTGTGGGGCTCGATTGGTCTGTATATAGCCTCTCGTTCTGGGACCCAGGCTGGAGGACCAGTCTATATGTAGGACATCCTGTTCTCATGGCAGAAGGCAAAAGCTCAAGAGAATAGAGTGAAACCACCCAAGAACATTGAAAGCCACTGCCTGGACATGCCTATGCCGTGCTCCCTCACATTCTGGGGAGGAAAGCTAGTCACAAGGTCCAAAGTCAGTGGGGTGGGCAAGTGACCCAAGGGCAGGGAAGGAGCAAATGATTGTGAGGAAAGAATACAATCTACCAAATAAGCTTCTCCCTAGACTGTACACTCCATGAGGACAGAACTGTGTATGTGTTGCTCACTGTTATATCTCTAGTGCCAATCATATAGCAAATTCTTAGGAAATGCCTGTTTCCTATTTTTGTTACAGTTTTATAACAAATATGTAAAAGTTTTTCTATTTTTGTTATAGTTACTATTGACTGTATTAGTATTGGCGTTATTATGTAGACAAAGCCAACATGGTGGAGATAGGAGAGACCCTGGTTTGGAAGACACTTGGCCATCCAGAGCCTGTTAATGCAGGATTTTGTTCTACAGCCTTCAGGCTGATGGAGTCGTAGCCAAGGGTGGCTTGGGTACTACCTTAGTCTGTTTGGGCCGCTGTAAAAAAATACCACAGACTGGATAGCTTATAAACCACAGACTGGATAGCTTATAAACCACGGAAATGTATTGCTTACAGTCTGCGGGCTGGAAGTCCGAGATCAGGTTGCCAGCATGGTCGGGTGAGGGTCCACTCCAGGGTCACACACTTCTCCTTGTATCCACTTGAGAGAAGGGGACTAGGGATCTCTCTGGATCCTCTTTTATATGGCACTAATCCCATTCATGAGGGCTCCACTCTCATAATTTAAGAACGTCCCAAAGGCCCCACCTATTAATACCATCATCTTTGGGGATTAGGCTTTCAACATATAAATTTGCAGGGGGTTGGGGGTCGGGGCACAACCATTTAGACCATAGTAGGCACTGAGTGGGATAAGCGTGGTACACAGACACTCCGTGACTGCAGCTAGGAAAGATAAATGGGGGTGGGAGGGACCCACACCACTCAACAGAAATGATGCTTAACAGAGTTTTCCAGATGGACAGGAGGAGAGAACATTCTAAAAAGAGAAAATAGCCTGAGCAAGACGTGGGGTTAACCTTGCACATTTGTAGGGCTTTAAGTAGTCTAATATGGCTGGAAAGGAGGGTGCAGTGGGGGGTAGAAAAATAAAGATAAAACAACTTGGCAGGGGCCTGAGGTCTTTGGGGTCTTTTGTGCCCTTTTAAGGAGTTTAGGTTTTATCTTCTGTGCAACAGGGAGTCTTTAAAGGGTTCCAAGCAAGGATATAACATCATGAGAATTTGTGATTTACGAAATTCACTCTGGAGCCAAGATGTAGGATGAACTCAGAAGGAGATTTAAAGCCAGGAAACCAGGTAGACTGTTGCAGTAGGAAGAGGACCTTAACTTAATCAGGGTGTGATGAAGATGTGACAAGTACAAGAGATATTGAAGAGATAGAATCGACAGAAGTTGGTTACTGATTGGATATGGGAGTGAGGGAGAAGGAGTTGATATATTTTGCTTAGGCAACTGGGTGTTGTCATTCATGGAGATAAAGAATGAAGGAGGCTTAGGAAAGTAGATAAAGAGTTCAATTTTGGACGTGTATTCGAGGTGCCAGTGGGATCTCCAGGAGAGAGGTACATCAGGCAGTTTCATATCAAGTCTGGAGTGTGCAGGAGGGTCTGGGCTACTAGTATTTCTTTGGGAGGCAATGGCATAAAGGAGGAGTAATTGGGGAGTGAGAAGAGGGCCAAGAGAAAGCCCAGAACTTGGTGATGACAGGGCTGAATCGTTTGCGGATGCCAGGGAATATTCCAGATTCTAGAATCTAGGAGAATGAGGTTTGGCGAAAAAGTCTAGGAGTTCAGTTTTGAACATATTTAGTTTAATTTGCTGTGATAAAATGCAAACTCCTTCTCATGGTCTGAAAGACCTTTGCCGTCCTCCCCAACTCATCTCCTGTTCCGAGCTCTGTGGTTCCCCCTGCTTCTGCCCCATTGGCCTCCTGTCTTTCACTTGCAATTCCCTCCATCTGTAGTGAATTTCCCTGAGGACGGCTGGCTCCTTATCATCAGGCCACATCTCAGAGGCCTCCTCCTCAGACAGCACATCTCTGACCTCCTTATTGAAAGTAGAGCACCCCCACTCCATTCGCTTTCTTTCCCTTCACCCAGTCTTATGTTCTTTGTCACCTATTAGAATGTAAACTTCATGAGAGCTGAGGACTTACTTATCCGTCTTGTTGGTTGCCAACCCATATGTAGAGGGGTGTTTGGCATACAGCAGGTGCTCCGTTAATACTCAAGCTAGGTGGAGACATTTCAAAGACCATTGGGTATCCAGGTCTGGAGCTCAGAAGAGAGGTCTGTCCTGGAGGTATACGTTTAGGAGTCATGTGTAGGGTGGGGTGCCCTAGAAAGAATGTGAAATGTGAGATGACCCGAAACAAGAGCCTTTCATGTTCCAAAATGCAAAAGTCAAGTAGAAGAGGAAAGCTTTCAAATGACTGCAGAGGCAGTCAGAGGTAGAGGGGAAAAACCTGGAGCGTTGTGATGGAAGATGGAGTGAGTGTGGTTCAGGGATGTGGGAGGGCTGAGCTCTGTTGGAGGCCCTGCTGATCTAACTCAGGCCTCAGGACACCAGCGCCTGCCTGGGTGGTGAGGATTAGACCCCCCAAAAAAGGAAATACAAAAACTTGAGCGCAATTCATGGCTTTGGGGTCAGATTACATCAAATATGAATTTAAGAGGACATACTATGTGCTCAGGAAACATGTGGCCAGGATTGTCCATTTATCCCTGGTGCTCCTTCTGGAATGTACGAATTTCTAGAAGGCAATCTCAGCATTCTCCTCAAAGAGAACCAGGCTTTAACTTAATCTTGTTTATAATAAGGATGTGCCCTGCCAGGTGACCAGTTTCACTCCTCATGCATATGACCTTGAGAACCTCGCACAGCTTCTTCAGGCCCAACGTAGTTAAACGTTAACTTTCACCAGCTCCAGTGGCAGAGATAATGTTAAGATAACTCAGATGAAAATTAACATACACTGAGCTTCTGAGCGGAAAGAGGTGAAAGAAATTCAAGAGTGAGCTTGTAAAGTGTCTGCCTCCAGCTCAGCTATAGCATTAATCAGCAGGGCGGCCTTAGTTTACTGGTCCAGGGACACACAATGAAGCAAGCACAGTCTGATTGGGCTTCTCCTGCTTGAGTGAGCACTGCTGGAGAAAATCGCCCAACCAGGCAAATTGGCGCTGCTACAAATTCTTGGTCACCAATCTCAATCAAGCCTGCAACAGCGCCTAGCAATGCATGTGTATCTCTCAACTCATTCTATTCTGCTCCTCTCCGTGGAAGTTCCCAAGCATTCTCCACTCCCCTCCAACCCATGAACAGCCCCCTCTCCTCACCTTGAACTCGAGAATGACCTTGCCTCCCACCTCGCAGGCAACGTCCTCGCCTTCCAAATACCAGACACTGAGCCTGCAGGTCATGTCCAGCGCCCTCCTTCCTCTCACCTTCCCACCTCTTATAACAGAGATGTTCACTCCTCTTTCCTATCAAAAACCAAGCCCCCCATAGATTGTGTGTCCCATTTAGGCTTTAGATCAGGGACTTTCAAACACCTTTAACCTCACAGGAAGAAATGCAAACACAGCACATATTCACGCGCACACTCAAACATAATCAAAACGTACATGTCACAAACAGTCCTTACCTTTACTACCTATAATGTGCTCAGATATTTTCCATTCGCTTCCTTTTGTTTTTGGTTTTCTTTCTTTTTTCTTTTTTCTTTTTTAGCATCGAGCTCATGACCCACCACATCACTTTCCTGACTAACGGGTTGCAATCCACTGTTCCAAAAACTTTGCCTTTGATTCTCCCTCTCCTGCCACCTTCTCAGGAACCTCCTGCCTCCTGTAATTCATCCTCCTTCTCTGTCGCTTCAGCCTCCCCGCTTCTGCCCAGTCCTTCCCATCAACATTCAAATTTTTCACATCTCTCTTACCTTAAAAGTAAAGATCTGTCTTCACACCCCGCATCTTCTTGCTGGTTCTCTAATACTCTTGTTCACATCCAGACTTCTTGGACAGGATGCCTACCCTTGCTGTGTCCATTTCTCACCTTGAGGCCCCTCGTCACCCCATCCATTCTGACCTCTGTGTCCACCACGCCTGGAAACTGTTCTCATGAGGCCACCAATGAGTCTCTTTTTGCTGAAACCCAGTGGGTCGTTTTCTGCCCTCGTCCTACACAGATTCTCAGCTGTGTTTCAGAACAGATAGCCCTTCCCTCCTTCTGGAAACCACTCTCCTGTTTGTCCTCCTACCTCTAGGCTGCTTCGTCTCCATCTGCCCTGCCAGCTTCTCTCCCTTCTCTTGCAAAATTCCATGCTGTCTTTTTTTTTCTTTGCCAATTTGATAGCTCTGTTGTTTGAAGTTTTTGTTTTCTAATGATATTGAACATTTTCTCACATCTTATGTCCAACTTCATTCATTCTTTTGTTAGTCGCCCCTTAATTTCCTTTATTCTTTATTCCTTATTTCCATATTTCTGTTTTGAGTGTTTATGTTTTTATCGAATTGTAATTCTTTATATGTTAACTGTAGTAAATATTTAACTGTAATAACTTGCAAATATTTCCTTTCCATTTGTTCCTCACTATTCAGCTTTTGTTTGACTGATTTTTGAAATTGAAAAGTTTTTCATTTCTGTAGTTAAAAATATCATTCCCATTATGATTTCTCACTTTGATATAATGCTAAGAAAGTCCTTCCCCACCTCTGAGATAATACAAATATTCTTTATATTTTCTTCTAATACTCTATGGTACATTGAGTAAGGCGTGGATCTAATTTTTCCACAACTGATTAGCCATTTGTCCAAGCATCTTTTATTGATCAGTCAGCCTTGACCCCACTAATTTGAAAAGCCCTGTTCATCATATACTAAATTTTTAGATGTCTGTGTCCATTTCTGAACTTTCTTTTTTGGTTCCATTGATCTCTTGTTTGAAGCTAATACAATAGAGATTTTATTACTGCAGCTTTATAATGTTTTAATATCTGAGCTGGCAAGCCCTCCTTCCATAGGGAGAGAGTAGGTATCACGGCTGAGAGCTGGCCTCTGGAACCAGCTTGTCTGGGTTCATATCTCAACCCCATCACTTATATGCTGCGTTACTGCGAGCAGGTTACCTGAACACCTGGGCTCAGCTTCTGCACCTGTAAAATGGGGATGATAATAGTGTCCACCTCAGAGGATGGCTGTGAGAGTCGGTGAGTTAAGACATATGGTGCTTTTGGAATGTTACTTTATACACTATTTATTCCTCATCTTTCTTGGCTATTTTCACCTGTTTATTCCAACAGATAGATCTTACAGTTGTTTCATGTTCCAGAAAAAAAAAATTGGTGTGGGTGTTGCCTGGAATTTTGTTAAATTTATACAATGATTTGAGGACTATTGTCGTCTTAACAATATGAACTCTTCATCCAGAAAAATATGTTGTCTCTCATTTTTAAATTTTCTTTTCTGCCTGTCAATAAAGTTTTGCTGTTTTCATTATATGAGTCGTGTTTGTTTGTTGTTTTTAGGGCTGAATTTTATTTGTTAATACTTTTCAGATAGGATATTTTTACACTGTGGGTGTGTCAGTGTATAAGCAGATGAGTGTGAACATGTGGATCATACATACTATTTTATGGGAGTATTTGGATCAAGATGAAATACCGTAGCTATTACAGTTTCTTTAAAATTTTAAAGCTCTGGCCATGAGACCACCATTCCTTTAGTATTTCCCGGTTTCTTCAAGTTTTGCCCTTCATACAATTTTGGTAATTCACATTTTTGGAGGAAATTCTCCATTTTGTCAAGATTTCCAATTGATTAGTATGTTATACATACTACTCTTTTATAATTGGCTTATCTACTTGATTTTATTATCCTGTCTCTCTATATATATATCTTCTCTCTTTTTATTTCTTGAATAGACCAGTAAGAAGTTTTTCTTTCATTGACCTCTTCAGTTATTTTTTCTGCTTTTATCTTTACTCAGTTTATTCTCCGTTCTCTCCTTAATCCTGTTTAATTATTCTCTTTGAAACCTTTTGAGTTTAAACACTCATTTCACTTATTTTATTTCTTTATTATTTAATAATGAATAGGCTATGAATTTTCTCTTAAATACAACTTTAGCCTAGTATTATCATCACTTAGAAGTAGTCTGTGTTGACAGCTTTTGTTTCCTCTTTGAACTCAAGAACTTATTTAGGAAAAGGTTTTGTGAATTTTCAACTGATTAGGGATTTTTCTTTGTTTTTTTATTATTGGTTTCTAGTTTATTTGCACTGTGAACAGAAAACGTGTCCCAACAATTTTCATTTTGTGGAGGAATTTATGGAGATTTTCTTTTCGTCCCACAGAAAGTTCATTTCTGTAAGATTCCATGGGCACTTGTGGAAAAGGTAGTGTTCCTCATTTGAAGGCTACAGAATTTCATATAACACATACACACTCATAGTATTTTACAGATCTTTTTCTTTATTTACTTTTGACTTCAGATTGGTATATTTTTCTCCAATTCTTGTATTTTTTTCCCTTTTTTTGGTAGGAAGATTTGCTCTGATCTAACATCTGTTGCCAATCTTCCCCTTTTTTCTGCTTGACGAAGATTGGCTCTGAGCTAACATCTGTGCCTGTCTTCCTCTATTTTGTATGTGGGTTGCCACCACAGCACGGCTTGATGAGTGGTGTAGGTCCACATCCAGGCTGCTGAAGCAGAGCTTGCCGAACTTAACTACTATGCCACGGGGCCAGCCCCAACACTAGTATTTTTTTAAAAATAGTTTATTTTGTCTGTTTCAGTGCTTTGGGGCATAAAGTATCATAACTCTCCTATCTTCATTTTGGAATGTGTGCATCATCTATTTTTTAAATATCATCTTTGAATTTTGTTTTGCTTTGTCAGGCCCCTAGTAATTGAATTATCGTTTCGAAAGCAGTGAACCTAGCAGTAACAACACCAAAATAAAAGACAGTAAAAGAGGGTTTTTCATCAAGCCTCTTTTATTTTCTATTCATGGTCATGTTAAATAATACTCCAATATTATGTACAGTAATTATGCATCCACTTGTTGATGAGTTGTCCACCTTTATTATTTTTCAAAAGTCTGAACTATCTGAGAGCTGTCTGATTCAAAGATTTATCTAAGGTCAAGATCCATGAGCACAACAGTAACTACCTTTAAAGAGAGGGAAGGTACCTCATCTCTCTCCCTTGTAACCCGGTGATTGATAGTGATGAGATCCAATCACGACACTTTTGTTGTCCTCACTGGGGATGCTGAGACTCAAACTCTATTCTCTAACAGAAATGTTCCAGTGTAACATGCAAACATAATTTTCCAGACCAAGAATGATTAGACCTTTGTAGGACGGTACCCCTTGCCTTTTCCTGCCCTTGTCGCAACAAGAATGAGATATGTCTTGGAGTGGAAGACTGAACTTTGTAGGGCCACGTTCTTGTTCTGTTAGTGGCAGTTTATCAGCTCCATCGCTTTCCAGATGCAAGAAGAAATGTCTCCCAGTAGCTGTCCAGAGGACTCTTGGGCTAAAAAAGAATCATCCAAGAGTCTGGGGTGATATTATAACATCCAAGGGTTTGAAATTAACATTAAAACTCCTTTCTTCATGGTTCGCATTTGCCTCCACCAGTTCTCAAACCCTGGCTGCACGTTAGGATCACCTGGGGAGCTTAGAACCTGTGATGTTCTGGGCCTACTCCACCAAATAAAAAGGAATCTTTGGGGCCTGGGCGTTGGTAAATTTTAACACTCTCCCAACGTGAAGTCTGAGCTATATTGGCCCATTCCTTCATTTTTGACTATTCTGAGTCACTTTGTTTAAGGCATGTTTCTTGTCCCAAAATGAGGGTTATATTTTACTAGGAGAGATTAGACCGTATACTCTTATACACTTATCGTAACAAGTGATACTTTGTCTTTTTTTTTTAGCATCTTACTTTACATTTCCCATCTTTATGCTTTCTTGTTGTTTCCTTTGAATTCCATTTTTTTGCTAAATTCACTGCTTTGCTTTTTCCCCTTTGGTAATTCTGAAGATAAGCTACTTTATAGTCTATTACTAATTACACTTAACATCTTTAAAAACATGCTCTAACCTATATTTCTCTAATTAACCACAGAAACTATATAACAGAATTTCTTGCAAGACGGAGAAATTAGCATAGCTTCTTGCTCCAACTTTACTCATTATATCAGTAAAATCTGCAGTATTTTACCCTGGGGTTTGGGCAAGCGTGATAGCTCATATCTTCTCTTCCAAGGGATATTTGTTATACTGCCATTCTGTTTTATAACTATGTTTATAGCAATTATTTAGATTCTTTACTAGTTGGTTTATTTGCTTGTTGCCAACCTTTTTTTTATTCTTTGTTAACCGTAACTTTCCCATAGTCGAGCTCTTCATTTGGATTCTTCTCTTGGTTGGGTAGAAAACATCTTCAAGTAATTTTTTAATGAATTTTATGTGAATAATATATTTTTTGAGGTCTTTGATATTGGGAGTAGTTTCTGTTGTCTTTGCTTTTTAGCACCTTGGCTGGGTCATACTCTTTTCTACTGTAAATTATTTAGGGACAGATCCATACTGTATCTAAGAGAAATGCATTGAGGACCATGGCACAGTATTTTTCCCTAGTTTCCAGAGTGGATGCTGGTATCCACCTATTTCTTCAGACTTTGGTCAATTCTGTTGATTGGGGCTTCGACCAGGATGGGAATGTAAGGCACACATATTCATGTTGCCATCTTTTCAGATAGTATCAGCTATTAAATGCTCATTGACTCATTCATCAGATATTGATTGAGCACCAACAATGTGCCAGGCACCGTGGGAGCCATTTGGGATTCAGGAGATTAAACAGACAAAATTTCTGCTCTCATGGAGTATATGTGTGTGCGTTGGGGAGAGGGAGGGACCCCCCATAACAATAAGCGAACAAGGTAATTTTAGACAGTGATAGTTAGAGCTACTATTATAGCTGCTCAAAATGATGCCTCTGGAGCTTTACAACATGGCAACCCCTTAAAAAGGGTATAGAGAAAAAAGTGTAAAGTGATAGAGTGAGGGAGCCAGGGTGGGGACTTGGATAATGTTAATCACATTCTCCTCAGCAGCAAATCCATTTGTTCACACGCTTACAGTGCCCTGATGATCTCCTCTCTGTGATCGTAGTGCTTGTCTTTGTCTTCAGTCCACCTTGGTGATGTTCTTGTTGACAGGCTATTGTGGTTTTTCCCCTTCTGTCTTCAAGGCCTTTGGCTTTGTTGGGTTAGGATTCCTCTTTATTCGCATTATGCTGCCAGCGGGACTACCACAAAGCTGGAGACAGGATGGCTGTGTGGGGGCATCCACGTCCAGCCTAGAGCCCCCAGCTCAGTGCTGATGTAATGGTTGGGGTCAACAAGTAGATCTTCGGCAGATTCTAAGAACACCCTCAAGGACTCCACTGTTAGACTTAGGCCCGGTGGGCAGTTCTGTTCTAATAGTGGGAGATGGTGTTGATGGGTGGCTAAGAGCTTGGCCCCTGGAGTTGGATGGGCTTGAATTTGCATTGATTTGCATAGATTTGAACTTGCTGCTACCATTTACTGGCCACGTGACCCTGGCAAGTTACTTAACCTCTGTGAGCCTCAGTGTCTTCATCTTTAAATGGGGTTAATAACCTACCTCTTAGTGTTATTGTGACAGTTAAATTGAGTAATTGATTAAAGTGCTTAGAACAGTGCCTGCACTCAGTAAATCCCCCATAACATATAATAATAATTACTATTAGCTATAGCTTGGGTTCCCTAAAAGCTTTTTCATGCCCTTCTCTCCCTTTGGCTCAAACTCTTCCTATACTCATAAAATAAAGAGGTTACAGGAATAAGACTGAATGTGTCTTAGGGACCAGGTTCACTTTGCTGAATTTGTTGGAAGGGCTTTGAGTAGCAGATTGGAAAGAAAAACCAAATTCATGAAAGGGGAAGATATGTGGAGTCAGGGAGAGGAAGGAGAAACTCAGCATGAGGAATCCCCAGTTCCTTTGTTTTGTGTGTTATTTTCTTTTGCAAACATGATTTTATTATTATTTTTCACCTTAGCTTCATTATAATTAACAAGCCAAATATTATACTTGCTTCAGTTTCAGTATTATTAACAACCAACATCAATATAAATGTTATAAAGGGATTTAAATGTTTGTCCATATTAAAAAATGTTTAGAATGGGCTTATATCATTTTTGCAGTCAGAAAAATTAAATATTGTTTTCATTTTGAAAAAACATCACCCAGAAACCTATTACTCTAATACAATTTTAATTGGGGGGCTCATGTCCTTTTCTTTATCCGTAAATAAATAAATATTTAATAGCTATAATCAAAAGTATACATATAATTTTATGATCTACTGTTTTACTTAAAGTTATGTTTAACATTCTTCTTTCTGCAGGGTCATATTTATCACTTTAATGATTGCAGTCAAGCCGTATCACATTAAGGCTATCACTTACGCCACATTATTGGGCTGACACATAGGTTGTTCACATTTTTCCTCTGTAATAAAATTATGTCACTATAAACATCTTTGTCCACGTGGCTCTTTTTCTTTTGAATTAATTCTTAGAGATTACTGAGTAAGAATATTTGAAGAGTTTTGTGGCCATTGATAAGAATTCATATACTCCCTTCCAAAAGGATTATATCAACTTCACTCTGCAACAGGCAGTAAACACACATGACTTTCCATGAAGCCTCCACAATTGGGGTGGTATATTTTTTCTTTATTTTTTTTTAGTGAAATATGGGCTGTGTTTTCATATTAATTCTATTTTCTCTCACTTGAATCCTCTGAGCATTCTCTTTGCTCATCTTGGCGACGTTCTTATACCATGATAAAAGCTCTAATTCAATATTGAAATTTGCCCTTGGCTTATTTGTTGCAATTATTTTCTTTTCATTCTGTTATTTTCCTTTTTAATTTTGGTTTAGTGTTTGTTTGTTGGTTTTTCCATTTATGGCACTTTCCTTGGTTCAACCGTGGTCCAAGGTCTGTTAGTCACCGGCATGAAAAGAGTTTGCAATAAGGGTTTTCAGAGGAGTGGATCTTAGGGTAAAGTGGGAGAGGAGGTGGGCGGGGCATCAAGGTGAGGCACTATCCCTTCTCTCCCCCAGTTTCTTCCAAAGCTTTGGTCTCTGAAAGAATGTGCTTACCCGGCACCTCCTTAGCATAGCTTTGTAGCTCTGAGGTTGCCAGAATCCCCAAGGCACACCTGTCATGTCCCCACCAAAAACGTTCAAAGGAGAGAAATGGACTTGGACTGTCTCCACCCTGGTTACCACCTGGGGGATCACCACCAGCTAAGAGATCCCAGGTGCTCTGACTGCACTTTAGCTTGAATGATGGTTTTACCCCAGCACAAGGGACTAAGAACATGCAGGCGCTGTCTGGGGTGAGCACACTGAAGAGGGGAGAGGGAGCCAAGAGAAGACCAACGCTGGCATGTCTGCAGGTTGCCAGAGAGACCTTTCCTTGCGCCATGCTCAGCATGGAACCCAGCATGCCTGCCACCTAGAGCTCGGAGCCCAGTCAGTCCAACCCAACTGTGTCACCTTTCTTTCTATTGCTCTTTACACTAAGGAAATGCTCCCCCTGCCAGCCCTCAGTGGCCCAAGCAGAATGCTGGGGGCACCTACTGACCTCCACTGCTCTTCTCTTTCAGTTTCCTGCTTCTTCAACTTCACCAGCCCCTCTGGGGTCGTCCTGTCACCCAACTACCCAGAGGACTACGGCAACCACCTCCACTGCGTCTGGCTCATCCTGGCCCGGCCTGAGAGCCGCATCCACCTGGCCTTCAATGACATCGACGTGGAGCCTCAGTTTGACTTCCTGGTCATCAAGGATGGGGCGACTGCCGAGGCCCCCGTCCTGGGCACCTTCTCAGGAAACCAGCTCCCCTCCTCCATCACAAGCAGTGGCCACGTGGCCCGTCTAGAGTTCCAGACTGACCACTCCACGGGGAAAAGAGGCTTCAACATCACCTTCACCAGTGAGTCCTCCTCTGTCCCCAGCTGGCCATCCCTCTGACTGTCAGCCTCTGAGGATGGTTGAGGGTGCTCCCGTGGAGGAGTGTTAGTGTGGGTGAGCTGGTTCCAAGGGCATTACGGGGGCTGCCATGGCCAGGCACGGGGCTCCAGCTTGACCAGAAAAAGCATAAAGCACTGGCTGCTGGGCAGGGTGCCCTTTTCTGTGGAGTCACTGGCTTTTGAGCATTTATTTCCTATAGGTGTGACATGTAATGTAAAAGGAGCCTGGGACCTCATTTCTCCCTCCCACGCTCCCCCTCCTAGAAGGCCCAGCTAGAACCAGGAAGAACCCAAGAGAGAACGAGCGTCTGCCATCCTCTCATTAGTCACTGATTTCTCTCTGATGTGCTCCCCCGAGTCCTTGAACGCCTACTTACTGTTGACTGCAGGTATTGCTGGTGGGGCTGCTCATGCTTCTCTTGCCCCGTTCCCATTCCCACCATCAAATCAGAAACAGAGGTCTGGAGCAGTGTTTCTGTTTGGCGCTGGGGCTGATAAGAGCCAACTCTAGGGGCATTTCCTCATCACCCCTCTCAGGGCCACAGGCCAAAAGTTGTCACCTCCGATTTCAATCCTGGGCCCCTTCTCTAGAAACAACCGGAAGCTTGGCTGGGATTATTTTCAATTCTGTGTCTCATGGGGTCATAGGGAGGGTAGAGATGGGGGCAGAAACTTCAAGACTGGAAATAGCAAGCTGGCAAAGGTAGCAAGAAGTGCTCATCTGGTCTGCATAAGCTATAGACCCCATGAAGTTGGCCAATGGCAAATAATCAAATGGGGCTGCTGCTGGGTCTGCCTGAGCAATTAACCAGATCCTCTCCCAGAGGCTGCTTGTGGAATGCACATCCCCAGTTCAAGCTCCGCCCCACGTATACTGGCGCACACGTAGAACTGGTCCCTCTGGTACTTTTTGACAAAACTGATCTCTCAGCCACTACCCCCACCCTTGCCATAGAAGTCTTGCTTCCTTCTCCCGCCTGCCTCTGGGGTCTAGGTGAGCTGAAGACAATGGGTCCAAATGGTGGGCCACTGGGGACTCCAGGTGCCAAGAGACCACCCAAGATAACGCCCTTCCCTGATGCTCAGTCAACACGTCCTTCAGGACGCCACACTTGCTAGAAACAGTTGACCTTTTCAGGGCTTGCCCCCTCCCTCATCTATGGGCAGCAGGAAGCAGGTTCAAAACAGGTGTGGACACCAATGGGGACCTGGGGCAAAAAGAGATACTCATAGTCTCCTAGGAAAACCAAACCCCAGTAAGTCCCCGCTTACTAGGACTTACTAGCAGAGGAGCCCATGCTGAGTCCTCGGGAGGAAGAGGCGGAAGACGGCCTGCCTGACCTGAGGACCGAGCTATTACCCAGCATTTCTCTCCGAGTTTCTCCACCATTGTAAAAATGATGCACATCTGACACATGAATACTCAAAAACCAATACTCAAAGAAGAAATGCTAACTACCACCCAAAATCCCTCCACCCGGAAATGGTTCTTGCCGCTATTTGGGGAAGAATTAACAGACATCACTATTTTTCTATGCATTTGTACAGACAGTTGGATGGATGAGTAGAAATAATTTTTTAAAATCTGGGCTCCCTCCTAGGCCTGCTGAATGAGAATCTCTAAGGGGATGAGGCCCCAGCATCTACATTTTTTCCACAGGCTTCTGTGGCGATTCTGACGTGGCTGGTGAAACAATAGACCATGGTTAAGTGTTTGGGAACTCGTGTAGTCTCTCCCCGCAGAACATGAAGCTCCACAGTCACATCGCAACTGATGATCATCCAGCTGGGCTTGAATCTGCCCGGGGCCGGGGAGCCCGCCCCCCGACCCCCATAGCTCTCTCCAGAGCTAGAGAGCGCTCAGGGCTCCCCCTCACGAGGACTTGAAGTCTGTGTCCCTGTGCCAAGGATCGGTGATCCCATTTCCACCCCTGGAGCTCCTTAGGGAGACCCTAAGCCTCCTTCCCCGTGGAGCGTTTTGAACAATGATGACGTGGCCCCTGTTTGCTGAGCACCCGCCATGTGAACACTCTGAGTCACCACTCCCGACTCCACAACGAAAACTTCTAAGCTAAGATCTGTCCCTTTCACACACCAGGAAACTGAGGCTTGAAAAGGTGCACAGGTGGAACTGGGTAGTACTGAAATCCTTGACTTAGAGCTTTTGCTCCCAGATGTTGGAAATAGCTCCATACTCCTTTTGTATGCATACAAGTGTGTGTGTGTGTGTGTGTGTGTGTGTGTGTGTGTGTGTGTGAGACTGATAGGGTTTTGAATAGACAAATGCCTGGACTTCTGGGCCCCAAGAACTACTTTTCTTTCTACCCCATATTTCCAAATGTCAGGGCAACCTCATGGTCCTAGCTCCTAATGAAGAAAGGTTAGGAGACTGAAGTGTGGGCTGACCTAGGCTTTGCATTTCGGAGGGAAGGGTGTTGGGGACTCCGTTGAGGCTCTGCAAGGGGTCGTCACCATCATCTCCATGTCAGAGGCTCCCACAGCTCAACTTTGATAGGAGGCATCACCAGGCCTGCAGGCCTCTCACCTCCAGCAAGATCCCTCAGCCTCTGGGGCCGCTTCCGTGCAAGTGTTTCCATCACTAGGGAATTTCAGAGGCTTGGAAATTGAGTTCTTTAAAGGGGCATATGCCCCGGCAGCCTTGAAGCCTGGTCTCCCCTGGAAAGCTACCATCCTTAAAAGAGCAGGGGTGCCAATAGGATGTGGCATCAGAGACTTGAGGGCGAGAACTGTGGCACCCCTGGTGGGGGCAGGCTGGGAATGTGCTTGGTGGAGATGGAGTGGGAACTCATCCTTAAGGAGTCCTTGGCATCTGTCAGGTGCTGTACCACACACTCTCCACTTTCATATTCATGTCAACGTTCATTTTACTTCTATCCCAGAACAACCCCGCAAGTGAAGTTGATCTCCATTTTATAGGTCAGGAAACAGAGATTACATAAGTTGCCCGAAACCATGTAATGAACAAGAGGCGAGGCCCCACTAAACGCAAGTGTTCTGACTCCTTCCTCTCCCCCAGCTGCATTATCAGCTGCCTGGGAGAGCGCGCGGCAGCCTGACAAGCGGGAAGGCAGTGAAGCCAACGGCTTCAGACAGGGTTCATTCCAGGGGACCTATTTCATTATGCTCCTTGTCTATTGGTGTCACAGGAGTTAGAGTCCAGCTCACCTGCAACGTAAATGATCCCGTAACTGTCTGAAATTAGGGAAGCGTGGAATGGATTTGACATTGAGGAGACAGATCTGCTTCTTAGCCATGTTGAGCCTCAGTTTCCCCCTTTGTAAACTGGGATAATAGTATCTACTTCATGAAATCACTGTGTGACTTAAACGTGCTAACATGAGAAACAGCCCCCTTCCTGATCTCTCAGTGTTCTTTAGAATGAAGCAGGATAAGGGGTCCAGGAAGGCGGATCCGGTTTAACCAGCACCAGCCTTATGCCCCATGTGGCACATTGGTCCCTGGCTCTAGGCTGTCCAGGTCTCCCTCCAGCATGGTGGCTTCTTGGGCTAGTGGTGGAGGTCTAGTTTTGACCATCATGATGAAGCTTATTTTTCTTTGGGTGTCCTACTCACACCAGCTCTGTCTAATCACGTCCTTGGCCCCCATCCACACAGCCTTCCGACACAACGAGTGCCCAGATCCTGGCGTTCCAGTAAATGGCAAACGGTTTGGTGACAGCCTCCAGCTGGGAAGCTCCATCTCCTTCCTCTGTGATGAAGGCTTCCTCGGGACTCAGGGCTCAGAGACCATCACCTGCATCCTGAAGGAGGGCAGCGTGGTCTGGAACAGCGCCGTGCTGAGATGTGAAGGTACGTGCCTGCCAGGCTGGCGCTGTGGCTGTCAGCCCGGGAGACAGAAGAGGGGGACCGAGTGACCAGAACCACAGTGGCCCATTTCTGTATCATCCTTCATCTTCTCCCGGGACCCAGGGCCACTCTCTCACCCTCACGCTGGAATGGCAGGGGCTTTAGAGGACCACTTTGCATAGAATTTTGTGTTGTCACCAGAGATTAAACTGGAGAAACACTGGGTCTAGACTGTCAGGCATCAAAATCACCTCTTCATTCCACTGGGAACTCCCTCACTATCGCGGCCATTAGCAGTCCTGCTTCCAGCTCCTGCCCGGGGCAGCTCCATCAGCCCGAAGCAGTATTGGCAGTGCTGTGAGCTTTCAAATCTTTCAAGTCGCCTGCCGCTCTCCTTGTCCACGTGCTAAATTTCCCAATTCCCTGGGACATCTCCCAGGCTTGGCCTCTGTGCCCCTGTTAAATGCCTTGAAATCCTAGCGGTCAATCTTCAGGAGACTAAGGGCAGACCAGCCAGAAAAAACACAGCTTGAAGCAAGCACAAGGGTTATTATGGTGTCTCCTTGATCCTGCCTTGCCACACAGACAGGTTTTGACTCAATTTCAGACCAGCCATCTGTTCCACCAAAGTGCAGGCTTTAAAACACAGATTAAGCTTCTTGAGGGCAGGAATCATGTCGCATTTGTGTACCAGGCACAATGCCAGCACAGAATAGGCCTTCAAAGAATGTTTGTGAATAAGGGGTGAGTAGTGAGTACCCACAGGCCCCTCAGAGGCAGTGACAGCATCCAAGGGGGCAGGGGCTGTAATTCTCTCCTTTTGGGGACCAGAAAGCTTCTTCCTCTCATCTCACATGATAGACAGAGGGTGGGGACCTAAGAGACCTCTCTATGTACCCAGTCCCCAAACCCAAATCTGAGCACCCGGGCCAGCAAGTGGGAAGGACAGGAGCACAATGAAGGGGGCATGCCTTAGAGTAAGCAGGGCTCCAGAGCCAACGGGTGGGTGGAGGGGAAAAGAGAGACCACTAAGAGCACAGTGCGTGGAGCAGACGGGCTGTGGTCAAGGTGGGCTTTCACTTCAGAGGGGCCTGGGCTGGAATCCTGGCAAGTCACATTTTCCCTTTGAGCCTCTGTTTTTTTCAGCTGAAAAAGGGGGATGGGGTGGGTTAATAATAAGGTGCACGTGTAAAGGGCAGGTCTTGGCATAAAGTAAGCACTCAAATGTGTTAGCTGTGCTCTTGCTGGTTTGTCAGCTCCGTGAGGTCAGCGAATCTTTCTTGGCCTCATGACGCCACAACTGGCATATTGTTTGACACTTGGTAGCTGCTTGGTCAATACTGGTTGATGAATCACTGAATGAATGAAGGAAGGAAGGACCTTTAAACTAGGTTCGAGCCTCCCTAACGGCCTCCAGAGCCCTGAGTCTCACCAGACTGCCTTTTGTCTCCACCCTGAACCTTATCTGCTGAGTCACCCTGGTCTAGTGACTTGACTTCTCTGTGCCTCAGTTGCCCCAACAGTCAAGTGCAGTGAACAATGGAAACCTCCTCACGGGGTTGTCGTGAGCATGCACCACTCTTGGAGCAGTGCGTGGCAGCAAGGCAGCCCTCACTAAGTGCTGGCTGGGAACATCATTTTAACCTGATTTTAACCACTTCTTCCTTGGACCAATCAGATGAGTAGCACTCCACTTTAGGGCATCAACTGGTACATTTCCAGCCTTCCAGGTGCCCGCCCCAACCATGACATGAACAGACTTCTTTCTGCCCTCCAAAGTCCCACACTGAGGTCTGCACAACCGCATCTGCCATTTTTCCTCAGCAGAGTGAGCACTTTGGGAAATAACAGAAGCTTTGCAGTCAG
Source organism: Equus asinus (assembly GCF_041296235.1). Classification (NCBI taxonomy): domain Eukaryota; kingdom Metazoa; phylum Chordata; class Mammalia; order Perissodactyla; family Equidae; genus Equus; species Equus asinus. Next base: position 88,480,772 of record NC_091794.1, read on the forward strand.
ACAGTCAGTGTGACTCTCACGGCTTCACCCCTCCCAGCTCCAGAACTGATAGATGAGGTGACTCCCTCGTCAGCAGCAGGTGATCGTGCCTGTCCGATGGAGTTGTTCCTGGGTGACGCAGAGGACCACAGAAAGAGCCCAGGGTTGGAGGATCATCACTCGGTGGCCGTTCACCCTTCCTTCAGGCCGGCCCCTCATTCTCTCTCGTGCTCGCCCATCTCCTCTGATTTCTTTGGTTTTCTTTGTGTTGGTTCATCTCCCCCAGGACATCTCCCCTGCTGTGTCCAGCTCCCCTGGTCTCTCCTTTCTCCTACTTCCTTTGGTTCCGCATGGACCACCGCTGGACCACTCTGTTGGACACCTGCTCTCACCGTGATTACATCTTCCTTTCCCAGTTCTGTGGACCTGGGTCCTATCTCCCCACCAAGATTGTGGGCACTTTGGGGGCAGAAGTCCAGGCCCCCGGTGCCCCTGAGCCTGTGGGGGCTCAGTCCCAGTGGAGCTGACCCCCGTGAAGAAGCATTAGGACTTGTAACTGCAGAATCCGCTTCTCCTCCCGACTCCCCGCCCTCCTGAATCAGGAGCTCCTGGACCACAGTTCTGCGGGTTCAGTGAAACACTCAAGACCGTGTCTCAATGCACGAGAGAATTCGACCTTTGTTAACAGACCTTAACACGGCTCACTATTTCATAGGCGAAGTCCTAATTTTGAAATTAAAACTGTCTCATTCATTCTGTCCCTGGAGGGGGAAGTGCTGAGTTTGGGGAGCAGTAGGCAACCAGAAATAAGGGGCAGTCTGTTGGAGAGACCCTGACTTGGCACAGGGGACAGCCGGCTTGGTTTTCTCAGTGTGATGGATGTTTGATGCCAACCTGGTTTGTGGGAATCTGGGGAGCAGCATAGCAGAGGGACAGAGTGACAGGCAGATGCCACCTACGATGGCCAATCCCAGACTTACAACAGTAGAGCAGGCAGGTAAAGAAGCCCCTGGAATCTGGCCCCTCCGTGGCCCCTTGCTCTCCTTGTGTCAGAGCCGTGGGAGAAACCTGCTTTGCAATCAGCATCTTTGTCTTTTTCATTTTTTCTAGTTTTGTTTTTGATTAAGTATCCCCACCTTGTGGACAATTAAATTCAGAAGTTAATGGTCTTTTTAAAAATCTTTTAATATATGCTAAGAGCCACTTAGGTTTTAAGAGGCTGCAAGAGGACAAGGGAGAAAATGGCTTCTTCTCCTAAATTTAGAGGGAAGGATGATCATCTGGCTGGTGTAAAGCAGAAGTTGGCAAACTTTTTCTTAAAGGGCCAGATAGGAAGTGTTGTCAGCTTTGTGGGCTATAAGGTCTCTACTCGACTCTGCCATCTTTATGGGAAAATGGCCGTAGACAATACATAAATCGATGGGCCAGATTTGGCCCCAGGCTGTAGTTTCCTCCCATCTGATCTAGAGAACAGAGGACATAAGGGATGCATATGTTTAAAATCAGAGATTTCCTAAGAAAGACATCCAGGTAGTAAAGGCATCTACATAGGAGCAGCTGGTTCTCTCTCCCCCGCATCCGTCAATTCCTTGTCTCTTTTAAGGAAGAACCCAGTAATCATATCCTCTGTGACAAATGGTTTACAAGTGTCACCTCATTTCAGCCATGCACTGGCCTAGGGAGTGGAGACTGCGTCCCCACTGGGGCACAGAGAGGTTAAGTCTCTGGCCCAGGGTCCTCCTAGCTTGTAAGTGGTGGAGCCAGACTTCAAACCCCAGCCCGTGGCTACACTGTTACTGTATTTTTCTTGAATTATATCACTAGAAAGGATATAATTTCAAACATGTTTACAAAAGACTTTAAAGCATCTAAAAATAAGCTGAAAAGCAGATTTTCTACTTTCCATATCCCAGTAGAAAATTAAAACAAAAGGAAACATATTGCCCCTCACAAAAGACAAGACGGGCCGCCACATGGAAGCATCAGAAATTGACAGCATAAAGCAAAATGGCAGCAGTAAGGCAAACATATCTGTTATGACATTAAAGGTAATTAAACTCCCTACTAAAAGATAAAGAATCTCAAACTGGGTTTTAAAAAATACGTTGCTTACAAGAAATACAAGGGGGAGAAAAAGGAGATTAATTATGTACAGTGAGCATCTATTTTTATTTTTAAAGTAGTACTTGGTTGTTGTAAAAAATTTGAACAATACACAAGTACAGTAAAGTTCAAAGTGGAAATATTCATTTCCAACCCCACTCCCCAGAGGAAAAGGATTGAATAGTTTCGTGTAAACATGTTCACGTTTTTTCCTCTGTGTGTATGCGTGTTACTTTTATAATCAGAAAATTTTAAAGTCCTTTAAAAAAAAAGATCAGACTGAGAAAGGCAAACACCATATGACTTCATTCATATGTGGAAGATAAACAAACACACGAATAAGGAGAACAGATTGGTGGGTACCAGAGGGGAAAGGAGTCGGGGGAGGGTGAAAAGAGTAAAGGGCACATATGTATGGTGACGATGAAAGCTAGACTGTTGGTGGTGAGCACGGCACAGTCGATACACGAACTGAAATGTAATAATGTACACGTGAAATTTATGCAATATTATAAGCCAATAGGACATCGAGAAACTAATTTTTAAGAAAAGGTCCATTCTCCCCACTCCCACAAGAGGAATCTAGATATAAGTGATGGTTGTAACTCATATATGATCCACATATGAGTGATGGTTGTAGCTCATTTAGGCCTCCAAGAAAGAAGTAAGGGTACTCATTGAGTTTCTAACATTATCTCATTTAATCTTCTGGTCACTCTTGTGAGAAGGGTATTATTATCTCCATGCATGAGAAACCTGCAGACCAGCGAGGTGAATTGACTTGCCTGAGATCACCCAGCTAGTAATATTTGAACACTTACCAAGCACTAAATACTAGACCAGTGCTTTACATACAGTGTCCTATCGAATCCTCAAGACAACCTTGTGAGGTAGGTACTGTTCTGTCCTCATTTCACAGATGAGGAGACTGACGCACAGAGTAGTTAAGTAATTTGCCCAAGATCACACAGCTAAGTGAATGAGAGAGTCAGGTTTCAAATCCAAGTGTTCTGATTCCAGAACCATCACTTTTAATCACCAAATAAGGTCTGTCTGACTCCAAAGTTTATTCTGCTTTCATTCTACCACAAAATGGCGGAGTAGAAGGCCAGAGGAAAGGCTTTCACTCCTTCTGGTCATTCACATGCCTAGTCAACCGAAACCCCTTTGAGGGCAGTAGTCAGGGCGGGCATTCCCACATCCACCCACAGTGGTTAGAAATGCAGGCTCTGGAGCCAGACCGCCTGGGTTTAAATCCTGGCTCTGCCACTTCCTAGCTGTGTGTTTCTGAACCAGTTACCTAACCTCTGTGTACCTGTTTCCTCAACTATGAAATGAGGCTAATATGAATACCCACCTTATAGTTTGTTGTGAAGACGAACGTACAGGAAAAGAAAACGCACACATAAATTAGTGTCTGGCACCGTGTGAGGGCTCAGTGAGTACTAGTTCTTTCTGTTAGTCTGCTCCGTTACCGTTCCCAACTGCTCCTTGCCTGCACCACTTTAGCATCAGAGGTCAGGAGAGATGGGTCATCCCTCACAGGGGACCCCAGCCCCTCATCAGAAGCCCAGTGTATTAGTCATCTCAGGCTGCCACAGGCTGGGTGGCTTAAACAGCAGACATTTGTTTTCTCACAGTTCTGGAGGCTGGAGGTCCAAGGTCGAGGAGCCCTCAGGCTTGGTTTCCCCTGAGGCCTCTCTGCTTGGTTTGCAGACGGCTGCCTTCCTGCTGTGTCCTCACATGGCCGTTCTCTCTGGGCACATGCACTCCTGGTGTCTCTTCCTCTTCTTATGGGGACACCAGTCCTATTGGATCAGGGCCCTACTCTTAAGACCTCATTTCACCTTAATGACCTCCTTAGAGATCCTCTCTGCAAATACAGTCACTTTGGGTTAAGCCTACAACCTATAAATTCTGGGGGACACAATCCAGTCATAACAGCGAGCATCTCTGCCTTCCTACCAGTATTTCATTCCTTCAACAAAATATTTCTTGAGCACCTACTGTGTGTCAGGCAGTGGATTTGGCACACGGTCCCTCTTTTGTCTTATTGCTGAGCTCATCTCTCTATTCAAGGCAGGACCCTCCTCTTTTTCTTTCTTATCCGTGTGTATGCACGTGCACGCATGTGTGTCTATGTGTGTGTTTTCCACTCTAACTTTTTTAATGGAAAATTTCAAACAGAGAGAACAGTGTGCTGAACCCCATATGCCCATCACCCAGCTTCAACAATTATGAACTCATGACCTCTTTTGTTTCGTTTATCCCCCCACCCATTCCCCCACCTCCCTCCACGCTGGGCTTCTCCTGAAGCATATTTCAGGCCAAACATTTCATCCACAACATTTTAGTGTGTATCTCTAACAGATGAAGAGAATCTTTAAAACATAACCACAATACAATTATCTTTAAAAAAATAAAAATGATTGCTTAACACAATCAAATTTCCATGATTATCTAATACTTTCTTTTATGGTATTTTTTAAAAAATCCAAATCCTAGTTAGGTTCATACGTCGCAGTTGGCTGATATAGCTCAGTCTTTTTTAATCTACAGGTGTCTTCCCCACCCCTTGTGATTTTCTTGTTGAAGGAGCTGGGTTATTTTATCCTGAGGAATGTTCTACATCCTGAATTTGGGCGATTACATCCCTGGGAGGTTGTTTAAAGTGATCCTCTCTCTCTTTTATTTCCTTTAATTGGCAGTAAGATCTAGAAACCTGATCAGATTTGGGCTTGGGGCAAGATATTTTATAGGCGAGGCTCTGTGCCTCCATCAGAGGCACTTCCTGCCTGATTGCCTCTCTTTTGGGGACGGTAGGAGCCATCGATGATCACGGCCTAGGGATTGCAAAATGGTAAGATGCTATCATTTCTTCTTCTTCTATAAGCTGGACTACTTAAAGAAAGCTTCTCCTCATCAACTATTTGGTTACCCTGAAGTATCGTTCATAAAGAAAAGACGGGAGAAATATTCAATTATTTTCCTTTATTTACCAGTTTTCATATTAATGACTTGATTCCCTAACATCTTCCAAAGTTGAGCATGTTTCCAAATCCTTACAGCCCAGTGGATTTAAACATATTTTATGTGCTTAAATCCATTGCAGTTATTACTCTAATGAATGCTCAAGTTGTCCCATTGGCCAGCAGTAGCCTTGTGAAATTGGCCCAGCCTCGTCTTGTACGTTTTTTGTCCCTGACCTAGAATCAGCGGTTTCTCCAAGGAGGCCTGGTTCCTTTTTAGTGAAAAATGATATTTGGAATCCAGGCACTGGGAATGCTTGTTACAATTGAGTAGGTCCTTGTTTCTGAGTCTTTTGAGCAAACAGAGCTAAGTAATAGTTTTTTAAAGATAAAATGCATCAGGGGTTCATTTCATTTCAAATGTAAGAACACTTTTTCTTTTTTACTTAACTTCCTTGATATCATATCTGTATCTTCTTTTGCTCTTGCTGAAAATCCCAGTGCTCAACAGCACCAACATAATTTCCCATTCCATAATATATACCTAAGAGTCTCAGAATTGTAATTTCCAGTACTGCCAACAGCAATATGATTACTGAAAGTACTTAAGTGTTTTTTCTCTCAATTCTTCTTGTCCCTATATCCTACTAGGGCTGGGCTAGCAAATCAATGTGCTTTAAAATCTCTAACTAGTTTCTTCATGCGTGATTATGCCACCAACTGATACAGTATTGTATTCATTTATTTCACTCTGCTTTTGAGTTTCGAGAAATTGCTTATCAAATTTACATCTTTCTTTTTAAGTGTGTAAAATATTTACATAGTTCCAAAGTTAAACGTCTAGAAGAAGTTATATTCTGAGAAAGTCTAGCTTCTATCCGTCTCCTCTTTACCCTGTTCCCTCCCTCTTCCCAGAGGTAATCTTGAGGTTTCAGTTTACCTTATCATTGATGGTGAATATGAGTAAATTTGTGTATGTGTCCCACACCCCTTTCTTCAATGAATGGGATCACACTATACCCTTATTCTCACCTCTCCACCTTGCTTTTATTCACTTAATAATATATTCTGGGGACCACTCCATGACATTATATAGAATAATCCTCATTGATTTTTTACAGCTGCATAAATAGTCCATTTGTTGATTACCCCAGTTCGTTCAGTCAGCCCTCCACTGCTGAACATTTGGGCTGTTCCCACTCTGTCACTATTGCAAAGAGTGCCACCTTGGATAACCATGTACATTTGTATATATCTATATGTGTGTGTGTGTGTCTTTTCCTATTTTTGCCAGTGTATCTTTGGACTAGAGTTCTAGAGTAGAATTGCTGGGTCAGGGAATACATGCCTATGAATATTGCAGGACATTACCAAATTTCCCCTCATAGGGGTTGTGCCATTTTGCATTTCCATCAGCAAGGTAGTAGAATTCCTGGTTTTCCTCAGCCTCACATGTCATCGGACTTTGAGTTTTCCCTCTCTGATGGAGGAGAAATCATTCCTCATAGCAGTTTTAATGTACATTTTCTTAGTGAGAGTGAGGTTGAGCATCTTTTCAAAGTTAAAGAGACTGGCATTTAGGAATCCTCCCCTCCTTCTCCCTGCCTGGCAACTGCCACCCTGCAGTATGAAGACGAACCAGAGAGAGAGCGAAGGACGGAATGAATAGAGAGGTCGTTTGAACTTCACATGAGCTGGAGAAGACATGAACTAGCCCAGGGTAACAAAACAATACAACAAAGAAAGAAAACAAAGTGGTGACCACCAAAGGCAGGACTTGGGTTTCCCTCTCTGGAGACTTTAGATAGGGTTTTGTTGATATACTTGCAGCCGAGGCAGGCAAGGGACTGTGTGATCTCTGGTTTCCTGGAAAGTATGCGAGGCAATCACAGTCCAACAACCAAAGAGGCTGAGCCTGTGCTCAATTGGAGCCAAGAATCCCTACTTCTGCGGAGGCTCAGTGCCTGCAGGAGGACCCAGGGATGTGGCAGTAGGCACGTTCCTCCCCACCTCCAAGGTCTCACCGGAGAAATAGAGGAAAGCGTTAGTAGTTCAAGTGAGATGCATGGATAGGTCTTGAAAACTAGACTTACCAGGAAGTGACAAAACCCATAGGCAATTTACTCTCTCCGTGTTTGATGTGGGTCCTATGTAATTACTTGGTTTCTCCGAACCTCAACTTAACTGAAAATGGGGTAATAATCCCCACCTATGAAATTAGGGTAATAATGGCATCTGCCTTTTAGTACTGCAGTTGTCATGAGGACAATGCATGGTAAGCCCTGATTACCATTTGAGGGGACGCGGAGTATGCTCCCAGTACCTGTGGTTCATTACTGTCCGTCTGCCGTGGTTCTAGAACAATCATGTACCACAGGAGACTTGGCAAGGTCTTGAGGTGAAAGCTCAGCTCTCACTTCGTTAGTTTTTGATCTATTGCTTAGCCTGTTTAACCGTAGTTTTCTCCTCTGTAAAATGGGAATAATAACTTCGTAAACGTCGTGTGCCCTTAAATGAGAGAATACCCATAAAGCAGTTAGCACCATATGTCATCAGTATGAGTTTCTACTATCATCATCATTCTTATTTTTGTGATCTTCTTTGTTAATTAAACTTCCTAATATAACTTTCTGTTAAGAATGCTTGAGGATTATTTTAGATATTTCAAAGAAGTTTGTAGACTTGAGAGAGGAAGGGTGTGATACATTTGGCTGTATTTTATGAAGCTGAATACCTAGAGAAATTTGCAGAGATAGAAGTGCTGGGGAGCTCTTTCTTCCCCTCCCGGTCCTGTCAGGGCATTTTTGGCCTCTGGGAGCTCCATCATAACGGCATCCCAAGGAAGGAGGGGTTCCTTTCAATCTGGGAGCCTGCTTGGCTTAAGTTCTCTGAATTTAGGCCATCTTCCTAGGTCTGAATGCAGGCTCTGCCCCTTGCTATCCCAGGGCTAGTTACTTAACCTCCATAAGCCTCAGCTTTCTTAGCTGTAAAATGGATCCCCTCCCAGGGTTTGTGTTTTGTGAAGAGTGAGCATGGTTATCTCTGGGAAGCTAAACACCTGACATGAGTAGGCTCTCAGTCCGTGGCAGTGGTGGCGACAGTAGCAGCAGCACTGGTGTTGGCTGTATCATCATCCTCATCTTCATTCTTGGGGCCAGAGGTGTGTTAGTCAGGGTGGCCTAGGTTAGACTGTGTTAACACACTACCCTACAATCTCAGTGGCTTACAAACAGGAGTTTATATCGCCCACAGACTACTCAAGCTACGTGTTTAATACGAGTCATCAGGGACTCCGCTCCTCAGAGTCACTTAAAGGCCCCGGCTGACGGGACTTCCATTTTGACACTCGCTTCCACAGTCCTTGAGGCAGGAAACTTTGCAAATCATGCACTGGCTCTTAACATCCCCACATAGACGTGACACACTTCATTTCTACTCTCATTTTATTGGTCAAGGCAGTCACATGGCCTTGCGTACCTTCAAAAGAAATGGGCATTGAAATCCGACCATGTGCCCTGAAGGAGGAGCTGGAGCAGCTCTGATGGCCATCACTGGGGCCAGGGGTCTGGTTGCAGGAAAAGGCAGGAGTGGGAAGGTTGTGGGTGAGAATGGGACGCTCAGGGACGGGAAGAATGGGCAGAGAGAGAGGGAGGGACTGAGGTAACAGGCTTGGCAAGATCAGAGCCAGCCATGAGAGGGGCCTGGACCACCCAGTGTCCTGTGGAGTTACCTGCCATGCGTTGCATTTGTTCATCCTTCTATCCATTCATTTATTCATTCAAGCGATAATCACTGAGGGAGAACTGTGTGCCAAGCACTAGGCTAACTGCCGGGGGCTCCAAGTCACGTAGAGAAACAACGTGGTCCCTGCCCTCACTGAGCTCAGAGTGGAACAGGGGGTGCAGGTGCTTAGAGGCCGACACTCTGCACATGCTCCGGCCCCAGCGCCAGGTGGAGGACATGAGGAGGTGGGCCGCAGGCCTGGCAATTGAAGGAGGAACAAAGGAAAAACCAGTGTGACCCAAATAGCAGCTGCTTTTCAGCTCTTCTAGAATGGCAAAGGACTTTGTTTAAAGGATTCTTTTCATTTCTCCCCTCTGGCCCTTAATAAAACTCCAAATGATGTAACTGGACACATCTGTAAAGGTCCCAATAGACAGAACTCACCATTTATAGAGTTTATGTAATTTTCCATAAAAACAAAAACAGTACTTGTTGGCAGACACATTTTGTAGAGGACTTTTTGTTTATTCATTCATTTGTCACCCCCCCAAGAAACCTGCTTCTGTCGCTTCTGTCCCCCCAGCTCCCTGTGGTGGGCATCTGACTTCGCCCAGCGGCACCATCCTCTCTCCGGGCTGGCCTGGCTTCTACAAGGATGCCCTGAGCTGTGCCTGGGTGATTGAAGCCCAGCCGGGCTACCCCATCAAAATCACCTTCGACAGGTGCTGGTAACCACAGCCTGGGAGCGGGAGGGCGAGGGGTGATCTCTATGGAGTGATGTGGGTAGGGGACCAGCACTGAAGCTGAAATGGCAGCAAGGTCAGAGAACACTCGAGTGCACTGCCCTGGGTGGGGACAGACTGCGCTGGCCTTGGTTCTGCTTCAGAGTGGGGTTAGTGCTGTTTAGGGAACTCTGTGAGGAGAAGTTTGGGGTATCACTTGGGACATCAGAGCCCTTCTCTCTCCTCGCCCCCAAGGAGAGAGAGCAGGCAGCCAGAAACCATCAGATGGTGAAGCAGGTGTTAGCACCTGAGGAGCATGACCCTAACTGACACTTACGACATGGGACAGGGGGTCTTCCTGACCTCTGACCCAAATTCTGCTCACATCCCCACTTCTAGCCCCCACCCCGTGTACGCCCATTGTATGGGGAAAGTAGTCACCCAAATATGGACACAAGCTTCTTCTAGACGAAGCGTTCGTGGTCTAGAATAGCGGTCCAAGACTTTTCTGTGAAGGGCCAAATAGTGACCATTTTAAATGTAGTGGGCCACTTGTAGATATCTGTGGCATATTATTTGCTTTTTAACAAAAAATGCCTCTTCATAAATGTAAAAAGCGTTCTTAGCTCTTACGTCACAGAAAACAAGCTATAGACCAGATTTGGCCCCCGGGCTATAGTTTGCTGACCCCTGGCCTAGAACATTCTGACCCCTATGAGGCTAGTCATTCTGCCTCTTAAGATGGGTCATGGTCCAGGCACAGAGAGGACTGAGAGAGCTGCGTCCAATCACGGGGTAAGAGGAGAAGGAGGGTTCAGAACAGTAGAGAATGCCCGTCCCCTTTGCTAGGGAATGTGAAAATCGTAGTAAAGTATCCCAGCCTGACAAAATGTGGGTGTCCCGAAGCCTTGGGTCAGGCAGGGCCTTCTGTCATTTGCAAATTAATAAGCCTTGGGTTTCTCAAGAACTTGACACTCCCGTCTTCGGCAGATTTAAAACCGAGGTCAACTATGATACTCTGGAAGTGAGAGATGGACGGACGTACTCAGCACCGTTGATCGGGGTTTACCATGGGACCCAGGTCCCCCAGTTCCTCATCAGCACCAGCAACTATCTCTACCTCCTCTTCTCTACCGACAAGAGTCACTCAGACATCGGCTTCCAGCTCCGCTATGAGAGTGAGTCTTGGAAGGGAGGCAGATGACAGGGTTGGCCCTGGTGGGTGAAAGGACCGAGGACTGTGCTCCTCCAGTAGACTCCAGCTCAGCCCCATCCCCATGCTTTCTCAATTAGGCTGTGCTCCTTGGGAGGTGCTCCCTTGCCCTCAGCATCCCTCAGAGCTCACGGGAGCTTAGAGTTGAAACTTTAGAAACAATGAAAGTTAGTGACCTGTCCCCGCGGTCCTTGTGTTCACACCGCGAGGCCTCTTCTGTGTGCAGATGGTTGGGTGTGCCGTGCTGGGTGGGCACTCTGGGGACAGAGCATTTGACAGATCCCGAAGCTGAAGTGAGATGGCATCTCCTGCTCGCTCTCACCCTTTCTCATCACCTTCTTCATTCGTTGCTGGTGCCTCGATTTAGAGAAGATGTCACTTCGCTTCTTGGTAGACCACTATAGAGAGTTATGGTTGAGAGCACCATGAGGACAGGGTCGTTTTCTTACTCATGTTTGTATCCCTAAGCCTTAGCAAGGTGTCTAAGCCATAGTAGACACTCAACTTATGATGAATGAATGAATGAATGAACAAACAAGTGATTGATTGAGCCAATCTGTTTTCTCTGACAGATAGGTGTTCAAATACCCTCTCAGCAGACACTGACAGCCACATTTGATGAGTGGGTAACTGGCAACTTCAGCCTTCGATAAATCAGGGCGCCCTCCTCTCTCTCTGTGAGTCAGCTCGGGTCCCTCTGTGGTGAAGGTGAGCTGTCTGTTCCAGCTGTGGGCTCTCTTTTCCAGCTATAACACTGCAGTCAGACCACTGTCTGGATCCAGGGATCCCCGTAAATGGGCAGCGTCATGGGAATGACTTCTACGTGGGCGCTCTGGTGACCTTCAGCTGTGACTCGGGCTACACATTAAGCGACGGGGAGCCCCTGGAGTGTGAGCCCAACTTCCAGTGGAGCCGGGCCCTGCCCAGCTGTGAAGGTGAGACACACTATAAGGGGGTGCTAAAGTAGAAGATTCCTTTCCTTGTTGTAAAAACCAGGAGCTGGAAGGGGCGCTGACTCTCCTCCCTGTCAGTGAGGGTTAGGGAGTCTGAGAGGAGATGGGGGGTGGACTCATAGGAGGATTATGGGGGGAGCTCACTGGACCACTCCATTTTTTTCACTGCTCTCTTCCCTCTTTTTGTAGCACTCTGTGGTGGCTTCATTCAAGGCTCCAGTGGGACCATCTTGTCACCAGGGTTCCCTGACTTCTACCCCAACAACTTGAACTGCACCTGGATTATCGAAACATCACATGGCAAGGGTGAGTGTTTAGGCCCATAGCACGTATCAGGATGTGACATGGTCAGGGCCCCAAGTTCCCTAGGTCAAGGTGACCTCAACGGGGATTTCCCTATTTGGTGACCTCTGGGCGTAGTCTGAATTTTTCTCACCAACAAAAAAACTCCCAGAACTTTCCCGTCTCCTTGAATCACAGAACTCATTCAATAAATATTTTTAAGGTTCTAAAATCTCCAAACTGGGAGAGATCTTAGAGATGACCGGCTCTCAAATTCTATTTAATGCAGGGATCGTCTCTAAATCGCTCCCCACAAGATGGCGACACCCCTTCTGTCTAAATACCCCCAGTGGTGGGGAGACGGCCAACTCATTCAACAACTGGGCACCTACTGTCATATTTTGAGAGCTCTGCCCCCTTCTAATGGCCTACTAGATGTCCCTGAAACTTTTTCCTCATACTGTGTCCTGGAGAAACATAGTCTCCATCTGTCTTCTCCCTCTTCCTCATCCACCCCTCAGATGTTGGACGCAGCAATCCTCTTCTTGCGTAACTCAGCTGTTCCTCATTTCACATGTTTTCCTATTCCTCACCAGGGTGGCCTGTAGCCTCAACTTCCCTAGCATAAATGATCTTTGGAAGTCCAAGTTCAAAGTAAGAGTGTGATTACAGATAAACATTAATTAATATACTCTTTCATTCCACAAATATTGATTGAATGTCACTTATGTGGCAGACACTGGGGCTGGGAATAAGCAGTAGCCAGGCGGATATGGCCTCTGTCCTCAGAAGCTTGCTCCCAAGTCCATCTAGAGTCGTGGCTCTTAACCCCTCTGCACTTTGGCAAATACCAGCGCTCGGACCGCACCCTCGAGATTTTGATTTTTTACTTTGGAGGTGGAATCCGGGACCTGTGTTTTTAGAACACTTCACTAGTAATTCTGTTGCGTGCCCTTAAATAAGAACCTCTGACCTAGAAGAATTAACATGTAGAAAAGCTAAGGAAAAAATGTGAAAGGAAGAGTCACCCTTCCTATACTAAAATGTGGTTATGGGCTAAAATAATTTTAACAATGTGGTAAATCAGTGGGGGAGGATAAAGGTCCAGAAATAGATTTCTGTGTGTGGGTACACACATGCACACTCGTGTGTATAATGTGTATGAGAGAGACACAGTAGGGAGTATATAATTAAAATGTCATTTCCAATCCATTGAAGAGAGGATGGATTATTTAATAAACGGTTTTAAAACCGTGGGCTTAAACATTTGGAAAAAAGGAAAAAATCAAATCATACCTCATACATTTAACCACATGAATTCCAGTTCTGGAAGACATGAAAATCTAACCTCAGGTGGGGATGTACTTTACAGAATACACTAAGAGCAGAATCCATAAAAGCAAAGACTGTTAGAATTGATTAAATACAATTTGAATGGATTTACGGTAAAAAAAGAAAAAGGCATAAAAAGTTAAAATAGTAAATGGACAAAAATATTTGCAATACATACAATCAACTAAGGATTTCCAACCTGACGCACAAAGAGCTCTTAAAAATCTTTCAGAAAAATATGCCTGGTCTACAGGCCTGTAAAAGGAGCAAAACCATAAACTAACGCTACCTCATAGAGGAAATACTAATGAAAGGACATTGACCCCGCTAATAAGTAAAGAAATACACATTCAAACAGTAACGAAATATCATTTCCTTTTTCAAGTCAGCAAAGAACTTGTAACAGTGTGGGGACAGTGGAGACGTGAACACTCTTCTTCCCTGCTGACCTTGTGTGAAACGGTTCACACTTTCCAGAGGGTGATTCCAGGATATGAACCAAAAGCATTAAAGATATATGTGCCTTTGGACCCAGCAATTCCACTTCTTGGAATTTTCTGAAGAAAATAAGTAAAACTGTCCATCAAGATTTAGCTACAAGGATGTCTCCTAAAACACCTTATTAATGGAAAAATTACTAACTCTTCAAATATCCATCGATAAGGAAATGTTAAATAAACATATGGTACAGCTGTATGATGAAATACTATGTGGCTGCTAAAAGGAATAATGTGAAAGAATATTTAAAGACCCACGGAGGTGGCTGAAATACATTGTTAAGTAAAAGAAGTTTGTTACAAGAATATACTCAGTTTATAAAAAGTAAACAAGGATATGTGCATAGAAAATAGTCTGAAAAGATATACCCCAGATGTTAATACTAGTTGTCTCTTTTTTCATCATTTCCCTTTTTTCTAATTTTGAGCAATAAGCATTTATTCCATGAGAAATATACTACTTGTATAAAAAAAAGAAAATTTGAAAGGAAAGACACTTATAGTCACAGCACATGTGCTTAAAGGCTGTCACCGTGAATAAGCCTAGCCTGGCTGGGATTAGGATGGCCTGGAGCTCCTTGGGTAAGGTAGGACTCTCCAGGCAGTCAGGGAAAGGCCGGGGTTGTCCCCTTCTCCCCACAATATTGCTCCTGAGGAGAGAAGGGATGAGAGCAGTGTCCTTGTTCATCCTGCAGAGCTGTTTCTGCCAAGCCTGGTCCAGAGTTGGCCATTGCAGGAGCCAGAAGCTACTCTGCGGCATCAAGAGAAAGAAAGGCAGCCCCTCATGATCGCTAAGGAAACAACCCCCTGTGGTCATGATTGTCTGTGTCTGGGCATCGGTGATACAGGGGTATATGTTTCTCTATGCCCTTCTCTGTGTGTCTTTGCCTAGAAGTCAATGCAGTTCAACAAATAGGTAACAAAAGCTTATTCTATACTTATACTTACTCTGAGTGCTAGGAAAAGACGGAACACGCCACTCTGCCATTGCCTGCCTTCAGAAGTGTATAATCTAGTGGTAGAGATAGACAGCCTAAAGAGATCTCTCACTGCTCCACGGCCAATGCTGGGATAGAGCAGAGAGAGCTGGGGAAACAGCCGGAGGCCAGTCCAAGGGTTAAGCAGGTGTCCCAGAGTTGAGACTTAAGCCAGTCTTCAGTGATGAACAGGAATTAGCCAGAACGAAAGGTGTTCCAGGCAGAGCATCAACAAGATACTGGTATAAGACCAGGTCACTTCTTCCTTAGAACCACTTAAAGGCTGCTTGTTTCTTAAGGTTCTGTCTTGTTTCCCGTCTGTGCTGACCCCTGGCATAGAGCCCCACAGAGAATAACTAGCATGGCCCTGCAGCCCTTGCGTACCTTTCTCAGCCTCCTTCTGGGCCCTTTAAATGCTAAGTTTTAGCTACACTGAACTTCTTTCAGTTCCTAGAACTTCCCCCGCTTCCTGTGTCCTCTAGAGCTTTGCACGTTGGGATAATTGTCTTCTCTCAGGAAGCCTTCCTCTCCCTGCAGCATCTCCACCATTCCCCTTGTGTCACCAGCTCCTCATCCTTCTGCACTCACTTCCTCTAATGAGCCTTCCCAACCCTCCCCCTCCAGCTCGGGGGCCCCTTCTGTGACCCCCACAGGATCCTGTACCTTCCCAGCCCCAGGCTTTACCCGACTCAACAGAACTTGCATTTTCACCATCTGTGTCCACGACAGGCTCTCGGAGAGACATGTGTGCCTTGCTTCCTGTGGTTTCCCAGCTTCTGGCTCTATGCCTAGCGCATAAGGAACTCAAGAAATATTTATATGCATTGAATTAAACTGAACCCAGACCCTCCTCAGTCTCTGCTTGTAAGGGTATGTCCATACTGTTTTCATAGTGGCTGTACCAATTTACATTCCTGCCAAGTGATCCAGCTATTCTACTTCTGAGTGTTTATTCAAAGGACACGAGAGCACTAATTCGAAAAGATGTATGCACCCATGTGTTCATTGCAACATTATTCACAATAGCCAAGACTTGGAAACAACTCAAGTGCCCATCGACAGATGAATAGATAAAGAAGATGTGGTATTTATATGCGATGGAATACCACTCAAGCCATAAAAAAGATGATATCTTACCAATTGCCACAACTTGGATGGACCTTAAGGGCATTACGCTAAGTGGAATAAGTCATACAGAGAAAGACAAATATCATATGATTTCACTCATATGTGGAAGATAAACAAACACATAGGGAGAACAGATTGGTGGTTACAGGGGATGGGATGGTGAAAGGGGTAAAGAAGCATATGTGTGTGTTAATGGGTAGCAACTAGACTTGGTAGCGAACGCCATGTAGTCTATACAGAAGGGGAAATATAGTGAGGTACACCTGAAATGTATACAGTGTTATAAATCACTACCGCCTCAATAAAAAAAAAAAAAAATAGAGTATCTGAGGTTAACAGACCTATTAGGCTGCTGACTCTGATTGCTCCCTAACGGGCAGAAGGACAACTCAAAACTCTGAGAAATTCAGAATTGTTCAACTTGCCACATGCTCAGCCCAAGGGAACAGCCAATTCAGGAGTCCAGAGAATGCGCTCTTGCTGAGACCCCAGCACTGACATCTTTCATAAAACCCACAAGACTGTTTGGGAGTTAGCTGAGCAGAGCCAAGAGAACACCTGCTATGTACCGGGCATTGTGCTGTGCGCCCTGCATGTGCTACCCCGATTATTCGTCACTTCCAGGACGAAACGCCACCTGTGCTGGAGATGCTGTCATCCACATCTCGTAGTTGGGGAAACTCAAACTCAGGCCATGCTGAGCAACCTTGGCCCAGACGCTTCCGCTGGTGGATGGGCTTTTGACCCCTCTGTCTCCCTCCAAAGCCCGTGTTTGCCTATCGCCCTGCTCCTTCTGCTCCAGCATGGTGTTCATATCCTTCGTATGATTCCACCTGGTTCACTCCGGTGAAATATTTGTTTGTGTGTGCATCTGTCACACCAAATCTGGATTCAAACTCCAACACGGGGCCTCTCTATTTCTGTGACAATGTCTTCATTTTCTCGCAATGGCCAAAAAAGCCCCAAGCAGTCAGCACAGCTGGGAAACCCAGGAGGTTCATCTCAGTTGTTTACTCATCCTTAGAATTCCAGCCAAATGTTTACTCCTTTGGAGGGCTATATTTACATGCTAGAAGAATAGAGTACAAAGCATAGTTCTTAATCGAGTTCATTTCCACCTGTTGCTGTGTCCGACCCACTCTCCTGCCAACCCCGTGTTCCAGCCAAGAGGGAAAGGACTACGTTCCACCCAGCCTGTTCCCAAGCTATGTAGCCTGAGAAGAGTTTTCTCATTTGCACACGTGTTTGTGTGTCGGGAGTATAGGATACAGGCACACGTACCCGGGAGTCCCCAAGCATGCTCAAAACCCCTCATGGCAAGGATTGCGACCCCTGGGATGCCTTCCCAACCCCCGAGGCATGGTTGCCCACTCTTCCTCTGCACCCCCACTCCGGATTCTCACTGTTGATGTGTCTGTCTCCTCCACTAACCTTGGAGATCTTTCTCAGTGCTTAGGATCTGTTTCTTTGAGCAAATAGATAAATGGATGCATCTCAGTTGCCTAGACATTTACAAGCTGCCTTCCCGGTTCCACTACCTCTCCTCTTCCCCCAACCCCCACCCACAGAATCCCAAATGCACCGGACTCACCAGCTTCTATCAACAGAGAGGCAAGAATATGAAAACAGCTAAAATGCTTTAGCATTAAGAGCTTGGATCCAACCATCATTTATCAAAAACGTGTCAGTAATTATCTAGAGAAGTATTTCTCAGACTTTTGTGTGCCCGCAGATCTCTCGGGGATCTTGTTAGCGTGCAGATTCTGATTCAGAAGGCCTGCGGTGCAGGCAGAGACTCTGCATTTCTAACAAGCTCCCAGGCGATGCCCATGCTGCTGGTCTGTGGACTTTGAATGGCAAATGGGTCCAGCACTCCTGATGTACCCGAGTTCCTATCCTGGCACGTCCACAGCGTGTGTCCTCTTGGGCACACTCACTTATGGGCGGGCATGCATTTACACATCTGTCCACCCAAACACAACTGTCATCTGGACAGGTTCCAGAGTTGCTTTGGATGTTAAGATCCTACCATTCCATAAGCTTTCTCACCACCTGACCCCTCTCACCACCTGGCTGCTCTTACGACCCGCGCTCTTTCTGTAGTGTGAGAAGCAGCTGGTGTAGCAGTTTATTGCACAGCCTCTGCCGTCAGATAGCCTCAGTTCAGATCCCAGCTCTACCACCTACTAGCTGGATGACCGTGGACAAGTGACTTTATCTCTGTGCATCTCAGTTTCCTCAGGTGTCCAATGGAGACGAGCCTAATCCTACCCACACTGTAGGACTCTCGGAGGAGTAAATGAGTTTTCATATCTTCCCTTCCAATTGATAGGTGTCGAGTACAGAGTGTCTAAATGCATAGGACGGTGACACACAAACTTAGTGCTCAAAACGTTAATGCACATTCTATTCAGTGCTCGGAACTCCTGCCCCTGTCTAACTCCCCCAGCTCCTCCTTCTCCCTGTCTCCTACTTAATGCCTCTCCTCCCCAGGCCTCCCTCCTGCCCCTTCTCTGACTCTCATCCTGCCCTCCTCCGGTGCTCTACACCTCTGGCTTCCAATAGCACCTCTTTGCTGGCAGTTCCCAGATCTCCCTCTGTGGTCCAGCCGTAATCCTGAACTCCAACTCTATATCCCAGTTGTCCACTAGCTATCACTGCTTGGGTGCTGAAAACACAGGGCATTCAAAGCTCAGTCCATCACCCTTCCACCACCTGCTCCTCTTCCTCCATATGTCCTACCCAAGGTCACGAAAGACATCACCGTCCTTCAGGTCAAGACACTCCCAGTCATCCTTTCATTTCTCCTTTGCATCCATTGCCTCTGTCTCTGTCTACCTTCCCTCCCTGAGGTCTCATGTCACTTCCTGCTCTTGCCCCCTCTGCCAGCCCCCATCCTCTTGCCCAGCGCCTGGCCACCATCATTCTCGTTGTTCTCTATGCCCCCTCTCCCTCCACTTCATCCTCACAGCCACCAGCATATTGCTAGATCTGATATCTGATCCACTCTGGGTAGGATGGCTTCTCATTGCCTCCAGAAAAATATCTGGTTTAGCCCAGCCTACCTTTCCAGCCTCTGTTCCAGATTTTTCTTGGTGAGTGTGTGCAGCCATACCGTGCAGCCTGCTGAGCCGTGGAATCCATAGCACCTCTGTCCCCTTACACACACTGTCCCCTGTCTGGAACGCCCTTTCCCCTCCTACCTGGTTAATTCTTATGCATCCTTTTAAGACCCAAATTGACAGTGCACTCCTCAGTGAGGCCATCCTACACTCCCCTCTTCCTGCTGTGAACTACTTCCGTTCTGCCCCCGGCGCACTGTGATCCACATCCTTCTAGCGTTCATCTCTCTGTGCTGTAGCTCTTTGTTTAATGTCTTGAATATCACCTTGCACCAACCTAGCCCTGGATCCTAGCCCATAGGAAGCACTCAACAAATACACAAATACTTGTTGAATGAATGAATAAGTAAATGAAAGAATGACTATAAGCATTCCCCTGGAACTAGCCATAAATCTCCCTTTCAAATTGTGACAATTGTAAAGTGGTGTCCTTCTCCCTGACCAGACCTGTGGGCAGTGGCGTGTTCCGGTTCGTTCAGGTTGGCCCGTGCGAGTTCATCAACGCATGCTGTACTTCTGCACACCAAGACGTTTACAAATTGGAAATGTTTGTGCAGGGCCCGTCTTGCAGCTGGGCTTCTTCAGCCGTCTCACCATCCTCACCCCATTCCTCTGGTCTCTTGGCAGGTGTGTTCTTCACTTTCCACACTTTCCACCTGGAGAGTGGCCATGACTACCTCCTCATCACCGAGAACGGCAGCTTCACCCAGCCCCTGAGGCAGCTGACGGGCTCGAGGTTGCCAGCCCCCATCAGCGCTGGCCTCTATGGCAACTTCACTGCCCAGGTCCGCTTCATTTCCGATTTCTCCATGTCCTATGAAGGATTCAACATCACCTTCTCAGGTAAAGCGTGTGAGAGTCCCTCGAGGGCAGAGACCGCAAAGCATTCTGTCTTGCCCTCTGCTGCCGGCCTCTGGGCTTCCTAGCAGATGGATATTGACCCACTCTCCAGTCCCTGGGAGAATGACCTCCCTGCTACAGCAAAAGATAGTTGGGTTAGACACAAGGATGAACTTCCCTATAATGGGCTTGGAAAGAGTTAGCAGGTTTGTTGGGAAATCTCCTTCTCTGAAGGCATTTAGGATTTGCTGTGAGTATGACCTACCCAACTGGTTGAACTAGAGGACCCCACAGAAGTCCCTTCCTGCCCTAGTTATTCCAGATTCTTCTCTGATTCCTCTTCTGCTATTTCACAACTCTAGCAATTTAAAAAAAGATGAAGAGGGTTTGCAATTAACATATTGGAGTGTTTCAGTCTCATTTGGGGGCTTCTTCATCAATGCTAATTTAGCAGTAATAGAGATTTATCTCTGTGCTTAGGGATCCTGATAAGAAAGCTCTTTTATTTGGTATTCGCAGAGAAAAGAGGACCCTTCACTCCTCTAGTGCCTAGCCCCACCCCCACCACTCCTCCTATTCCTATGCCCCAGGGTCCCCCTCTTCTCAACCAGAGCAGAGATAGCAGATGGGTTCCCCAAGAATGGGCAAAAGATATCTGGCCTCTAGCAACAGGGACATGGCCCAGCTCAGCCCCATCCTGTCCCCCCAGCAGAGGCCACTTGCCATGTGCCTGGGCTGGCCTGGCCAATGAGACATATCCAGCCAGTGTGCCTTATCCCATCAGAGAGAGACCCTCCCTCTCCTCACCACACAGCCCGGGGGGGGACTGTGTCCCAGAAGGGAGAGTCCCCTGGAGATGAGGGATAGTCATTTCTGTGCTATCACTGGAGGTACCAGGCAGGTCCCTGGCCCATAAATGCCACCCCATCATGCTTGCCATCTGTCTCAAGTGCTGGCATTACCGAGCCATTTGGATTCTCTTTCCCTGTGTAAGTTGCCCTCGGCTGGGTCATACATTCTGACCCTCTGGAACAGGCTGATTGAATTGATCTGGTTCAGCGCCTAAGGAGAGAGAGGCAGGAGAGTCTGTGAGCCCTGAGGCTTGGGGTTAATGTGGAGATGAAGGGACAGTGGAGGGAAGGGTCAAGTCATAAGAAACCTCATAAATACTCCGGGAAGCACGTCTCCAGAAACGCTGTGCCTCTCCCCCACTGCTCGCGGCGGGGAGCCATTCAGACCCCCAAGCACAGCATGGCCTGTTCCTCACCTCATTACCTCTGTTCCTCTTGGGCTCTCTCTTCTTTTCTCTTTACCTTCAGTGGATCAGTGTGTGCATGTTCTGTTGTCTGTCTTTATCCCCGGCCTCTTTCTCCCTGATGTATCTGTCTGTGTGTTCCCATCTTCTGTCTCTGAGCCTGGCTCTCCTGCTGCCCTTCCAGAATATGACCTGGAGCCCTGCGAGGAGCCCGAGGTCCCAGCCTACAGCATCCGGAAGGGCTTGCAGTTCGGCGTAGGTGACACCTTGACCTTCTCCTGCTTCCCCGGGTACCGTCTGGAGGGCACGGCCCGCATCACGTGCCTGGGGGGCAGACGGCGCCTGTGGAGTTCGCCTCTGCCAAGGTGTGTTGGTAGGTGGTCACGTGCTTTCATTTTGCTTCACTAACGGGGTGGGCCAAACTTAGTCAATGGTGTGAGGTTCTGGACCCCACGGGCCAAGAGGCCAACAGGCCTGGGTGGGAGGAGGAGGACTGCCTTAGCGCACACTTACCTGCAGCGGGACCTCGGGTGGGCGGCCTAACCTCCTTCTGCTCCAACCTCCTTATCTGTGCAATAGGGATGGCAATACCTGCTTCGTGGGCTGTTCTAGAGCCTGAACTGACCTTTGCAAAGTGGATCCACAGTAGGCACTCAAATGACATTGACTTCCAGACCCTTACCTCCCACTCCCAACACATATTCCCATGGCTTAAGGACACCTTTTGCAGAGAAATCGAGAGGGGCACTGGGTGGACCTATAGGAAGGAGGTATGACCTTTGCCCATGGAGAATCCCAATGTGGTAGATGAGACGGATGATTTTACTCATCCAATGAGGGTACTAGCTTTTGAGAATCCAAAGAAAGACTTCATCCATTCAATTGGAATGAAAGGGAAGCAAGAGTTGGGTTCATTTACACAGCACCATTGATGTCAGACGTGCTTCTAGGTGCTGGGGATACAGAGGTGAACAAAACAGAGAAAGTCTCCCGACTCGTGGTCTCACATTCAGGTGGGGGGAGATAGGCTGTAAACAGAAAGATATGTAATGTGTCAGGCCGTGTTGAGGGTTACAGAGAAAAATCAAGTCAGCTTAGAAAGTGCTGGAGGTAGGGTTGCTCTTTTATAGAGAGTGGTCAGGAAAGGCTTCTCTGGTGAGGTGACATTTTAGCGGTTAATCACTCAGATATCTGGGAAAAGGGGAACAGAGTGCCAAGGCCCTGAGCCGTGAGGATGCTCGATGTTTGAGGAACGGCTCGGGGGCCGGGCTGGAGCAAGGCGCAGGGAGAACAGTAGATGACGGGATTGGAGGGGTTGCTGTGGGAGTTGGAAGCAGGGAGCAGCGATAATTGCTAGCTGTCCCTCATTTATAAGGTTCACGGCTCTGCTTGCTCACTACTTGCGACGCAGGCTGAATGGATCCCAGGCGGGATTCGTGGAGTCTGTACCATGCTCGCTGTTAGCCATGGAACTCGTGCTGACCGTGAAACAGCACATAGAGCCCCCATATACCAAACAGAGAGAAGCAGCAGTGCCCCGACTGGAACGGGGGCCCATGTTTGATGTCAGCCTTGCCTGAGTCAACTCCATGGAGCCCTGGCTCTCTGCAGAGGACGGTCATAAACAGGCTTGCTGGGATGGGGCTGCACGGTCACACAGGCCCAAGATCGGGTCCCTGCTCTGCCACTTACCAGCTGTTAGATCTTGGGGAGGCCACCAAACCCCCCTCAGCCCCAGCTTCCTCCTTTGTAAAACCAAGATAATATCCAGTTCATGGGCTTTATTCCAGATTAGATGACATTATTTACATAAACCACGAGGTGCCGTATAATTATCATCATTTTGCCAATAACTCTTTTTGTTATGTATTGATAACCAATAACCTTTTACCATCTCAGGGAGGACACATTAAGACAAATAGATGCGGAATTCCATTTTTGACCAATTAAGTAATCCCAAATTTTATCCTTTTTCCTGTAACCATTGCCCAGAGCATCGCCCCCACCCTAACCCAGGTACATATTCAGACACACACATAACTTCCCCCATGTAGGATGAATTTCTTTCTGGCTGCTAGCAGGTCTTTTCTTCCCTCGGAAAATGTCCTCAGCCAAGTGATTCTCGGGAAAATTTTTCTTAAATGGGATTACCCAGAACCACAGATATACACACTCCTCAAGCTCTTGCCTCATTGATCTCATTACATAAACTCATTCTTTAACTTATTATTCCAATTACGGTTTGTTCATGACACCTCACAATATTTTCATTATTACATTTGTCTTTTGTTTCGTATGTTATTAATAACACACAGCAATTATAATCACCTCTAATTAGCACCAGCCCTGCAACAGAGCCTCGGGCTGGAGGTATCACGGGAATGCCCACCCGGGGGCTGCTCCCAGTTGCCACGTGCGCTGTACGTGTAAATTGGATGACTTAGCCTACACAGTGTTACCAGGAACATTCCCAGCTGAGGAGGAGATGAACAGCCCTAGGCTCTTAATTCATGGTGTGACGGGGTCACACAGCCCCTGACCCCAGAGGCCCCTGAATTTGATGTGGAAAAGACAGCCCTGACCCCAGAGGACCCAGTCTGCAGGAGGAGACGTGGTCCCACCCTTGGGAGCCCCCGTGTGATGGAGAAGACCTGCCCCTCTGCCTCCAGTGCCCCAGACTGATGGGTGACACAGCCCCTGCCCTTAGGAGACCTCTTCTGATGGGGATGACAGAAGTCACAGATGCCTGAATCAGCGGCAGCACCTTCCTGTGCAGATGACTGTTTGTTTCTCTGGAGCATTTATTTGTTTCCACTTATTCTTGTGTTTGGCTTTTCAGTGCATCTGCTCACCTCCCCTGTTCCTTTGGAAACGCTCCCAGAAACAAGCACCATGTCCCTCCACCCTCCTGTACCCTCCCTGGTGTCCAGGACAAAGGCCCTGGCAGGGGCGTGGGAGCTGGTGATTGGCCAAGGCCTGGCCCCATCTGAAGCCGTCAGCCCCGTTTCCCTCCTCATAAGGGTGCTGGGCATGTGGGAAAGAGGAGACGGTCATGCTGGGGCAGAGATGAGCATATGGCTCTTGTGCAGGAAACCAGGGGCAGGAAGGGGTCCAATAATGTGCCAAAGCCCATGTTTAAGGGAGGCCAAGTTTTGGGAACCAAGCAGAGGGCAAGAGGCATCAGGAACGGTGAGGCTGCTGTGAATGTCAGACAGCTTGGGAACGGGCTTCCTGCCAGTCCCAGAGAACAGGCAGCTAGAGCTCCAGATGGGAGCAGGCAAGCCGCATAGAGTGATGGAGAGAGAAAGGAGGAATAATATTTGGTGAGGGCCTACTATGTGCTAACCATGCCCCATACGTTCACCTATTTTATCATAAAATCTCGAACATTTATTCTTTATGGTCTTATGTGGACACTATTATCGTCCAAATGAAGGCAGATGAAGAGACTGAGGTTCAGAGTCTGAAGCCATGTTCACCCCACTGCACCACATGCCCCTCCCTAGATGGAAGGAAATCGTGTGTGACCCCAGAGATAACGGAGGGCTGCTCCAGAGTGCTGCCCATGTGATGAGACTGACTTATAAACGTCTAAACATGCACAGCCCTCAGCACCCACCCCCCAAATTCCCACCCTCATCTGAGGACACCCAGAAAATATACACACTTTACAAAGCTATCTACCTAAATTAAAGGCAGCCCCCAGGATGCCTGTCCACCACTCTCTCTTTCAATTTATGCCCCAGCTCAGCGCGTTCATTATGCACATCTGGATGCTTTGCAAACAGGCTGAGTTTAGGGTACAGCCAAGCTGTATTTCTCCTCCAGGACAAACGGTGGCTCTCTTGGTCACTTTGGGCTGCTGTCAGAAAATACCACAGGGGCTGGCCCTGTGGCCGAGTGGTTAAGTTCGTGTGCTCCGCTTCGACAGCCCAGGGATTCATGGGTTCAGATCCTGGGCGCAGACGTGGCACCACTCATCAGGCCACATTGAGGCAACGTTCCACATGCCACAACTAGAAGGACCCACAACTAGAATATACAACTATGTACTGGGGGATTCGGGGAGAAAAAGCACACACACACAAAAAGAAAATAATAATAAAATACCATAGACTGGTGACTTAAACAACAAACATGTATTTCTCATGGCTCTGGAGGCTGGAAATTCCAAGATCAAGGTGCCAGCAGATTCAGTGTCTGGTGAAGACCCTTTTGCTGCTTTGCAGGTGGCAGCCTTCTTGTATCCTCACCCGGCAGAGAGATTGCAGGCTCTAGTCAAGTCCTCTGCTTATAAGGGCACTAATCGCATCACAGGGGCTCTATTCTCATGACCTCATCTAAACCTAACTACCTCCCAAGGCTCCACCTGCAAACACCATCCCACATGGGATTAGGGCTTCAACATGTGAATTTGCACAAACATTCAGTCTGTAGTAATGGCTTATGTGAAGTTCTAGGAAACCAAAGCTGGTCCTGAACTGGGAAGAGCCCAGGGAGTAGAGCCCATTGAAGGCGTAGGGACTTGGTGGTAGGACATATAAAGTTTCTGTTGTCTTGGGGACAAGAGAACATTCAGCCCACGTGAGACTCAGCTCTGAGTGTTCTTGTATCACATGCTCCGTCCACATTGCCTCGGCCTAGCAGGCTTCAGGCTCTGGTAGTTAGGGTTGAATATATGGTTAAATCAATGGCCCATTGGTTGACCTCAGGGTCCTTCCAGCCAACAACTGTACCTAGAATAGAGACACTGAGGGATAGTTTGGAGAAAGCAGATTTGCCTGCATCAACTTCAAAGATTCAAGACATGCTCCGGACTCCCCATATGTCCAGGCAAATAATAGACCTGCCATCTGGACTTGTATTTACATCCTCCGAGAGCCGAATTATTTTTAGGACTGTACATCTTCTAAGGTCAGTGTCCTTCATACTCATTCACTCATTCATTTGGCAAATATTTATTTTGCAGACAATCTGGGCTAAGCCGTGGAAATTCATAGATTCATTAAGCATGACCCTAGCCCCTAAGGAACTCAAAGTTTGGGTGGGGGATGCAGGCAAGTAACAAGCAATCAGGGTGGGCTATGGTAGATGCTCTGATACAGGGAAGCCCAGGGAGAGGCTTCACAATTCTTAAAGACCCTGGGGAGCCAGCTGCAGGGTTCTGCAGTGCATGCCCTGCTGCTGGGTTACTCCCCCTTTCACTTGCTCGTGGCCACCCTGCCCAGGCACTGAGTGGGTGCTGGGGATAGAGAAATACAATCAAGCCCTAAAGGATGCACAGTGCAGTGGAGGAGGTAGAAACGTCAACAAATAAGTCAAGTAAAATGCGATAACTGCTATAAATAAAGGTATGGGAACGATGGGGAAAGAATGACTAATTCTGGAGGAGGGGAAACAGATTTCGAGAGGAGGGTGTGAATTCCTTAGCTGTTGAATGAAACAGTTTCTCTGGGTCTACACTAAAACTTCCTCCAGAGCCTCAGAGGCCCTAAATTCCAGGACCAAGAAGGTTGAGTTCTCAGTCTCCTCCTCTTCATGAATTGGGAGGCTTGACCTGAATTGCTAAGTACTGGGCTCTTTATCTTTAAAACAGAGATGATAATTGTGCCGAGCTTATGGTTTTGGTTGTTTTGACTAATGACCGAAATAATCCTCGTAAGCTCGGAAGATGCTAGCAATTATTATTCGATCTTTTCCCCTCTTAGTTTCTATCCTCTGATACTGAAAGGCTTCATCTCTCCTCACTCGGCTGCCTGCATCCTCCCCTGACATCCTCCTCGGTCATTTCTGTTGCTATGATACTATATGAACAGGTGTGGGGAATGGCTGCGCCATAACTCTGTGACAGTAAAGGGTACCTGGCGGGTTAGTTTCTATTTCTGCAGGAGGGAGACAGAGAAACAGAATGAGAGAGATAAAGAAACCAGGCAGAACTACAGGTGGGCAGGTGTTAAAAAAATAAAACTTGGATAAGCAGTCCTGTAGACAGGCAGACCAAAGGACAGATAAACAGGCCGTCTGGCAGGTAGAGAGGAAAATAACTTGCCACCTTTGTAAAGTTCTCCAGCGCTGTGAGCTGTTTTTTGGATGTAGCTGATGGGGGTTAATCTGTGATTATTGTGATTTTCTTTCCAGCTGAGTGCGGGAATTCAGTCACGGGCACTCAGGGCACGTTGTTATCCCCCAACTTTCCTGTGAACTACAGTAACAACCACGAATGCATCTACTCCATCCAGACCCAGCCGGGGAAGGGCATTCAGCTGAAAGCCAGGGCGTTTGAACTCTCTGAAGGAGATGTCCTCAAGGTAAAACCAATCGATGTCGTGACGTATGTATGTTAT
Organism: Equus asinus; assembly: GCF_041296235.1. Taxonomy (NCBI): domain Eukaryota; kingdom Metazoa; phylum Chordata; class Mammalia; order Perissodactyla; family Equidae; genus Equus; species Equus asinus. Next base: position 88,508,211 of record NC_091794.1, read on the forward strand.
AGTCTGCAGAAGTGTGGTCAGCACTCACTCATTTATCTCTGTGTGAATGACCCCCACCTTCTTCCCTCCTGAGTCCTGGGATATTGTCCTTACTCGTCTCAGAGAAAGTGAGAACCTGAAAGAGAAGGGTATGTAAGCGTCTAAGAAGGTGGCTTTAGAGTCTGCTCTCAAATATATATGCAAGTGAATGTGGGTTGACTGAATAATAAATAACAGTAAATTCAGTTGGAGCGATCAATGGATCAGGTTTTCCATTGTGAACTCTGACCATCCACTTGGTTAGTGAAGAGCTCATAGACTGTGTGCACGTGTGTGCATTTGTATAGATATGTGTGGATACAGATACTTTTATACCTATATTTCCACATTTGTGTGAATCTGTGTGTATGAATTTATGTGGTTTGGTGGCTCTGTGTCTGTGCATACTTGTCTCAGTGTATTTTGTGTGTGTACACTTGTGTATGTTTTGAGCGTATGTTTCGTAGATTAGTGGGCTCTTTCACTAGCTTCAGTGCGCCATGGTGATGGCTTATGTGTGGCAGTGGAGTAAAGATGTATGTAAGAGAAAGACGCGATAGGACTTGGGTTATAGAAAGAGCTATAGAGAGGGACACTGAGTGTGTATAACTTGTATTTCTTTGTGTGTGTGATTAAGTGTGTATCTCCGATAACATGTGGTGCATGCGTATGCATTCAGTCAAAGAATTGACTCTGGAGAATTTATCAAAGAACTGCCTTATTAAAATGGATTATAAGACAAATCTCACACAGAATATGTCCATTTCCTTCCTAGGCCAAGAAAAGTCCTTACCATATTCTAATACAGTTTTATTCCCTGTAGCCAGAGAAGTCTTGACATCAGAAGAAGTTGAAACAATAGGTCAGTTTTCTGGAAAATCCAAAGAGAAACCATTAAGTAATCCCCATGCTTTAGGATTCTCTTAGGATATGATTGGTGTCCTGTGCTTTTTATGCACTGAGGGTACTCCTGACCTGCCCTCTGGGGCATGTGTTCTCTGGGGTGTGTATGTGTGTGTGTGTGTGTGTGTGTGTGTGTTTGAAAGGCATTTCTCATTCTTACCTAATTGTCCTTGAACCTAAGAGGATGTACCTATGAGATGACCAGCTGGGACTGGATGTGCCTGAAATGGAACAGAATATGGCAGTGTGCCCCGTGGGGACCGAGACTCCATCATTGGCTTCTTAAGCTCTACTTTTCAACCCCTGAACTCCCCAGACACAGGAAAAGCAGTGTGTTTCTCTAGAATGGAGCAGTAGACAATGGCTTTACCCTCTCCAAAAGCCGTGATTTCAGCCAGCTCCCTTCACCTCTCCTCTCTCCACCGATTTTTTTCCTCATCAACAGCAGAGCCTCAGAGGATGCACCCGGGGACAGCAGGGCCAGAGCGACGTCCTCTCCTTAGTGCTTGTTGGGTAAAGCCTGCTGTTAATCCTGCAGAAGGCATTTTTGAGGCATAACTTACAATTTTCAGGTTTTGAAGGGAGTATGAGCAGCGGTTCTGTGCATGTGGCCTGGTAGAACCAGCAGATGACCTCGGTGGCTGGAGGCCACGTGGAGTAGGCTGGTGCCCGAGCTTCCTCACCAGGTGGTAGAGATCAGAGCAGCACCTGAGGCCTAGTCGGCAGTGTGCACCCTCACTGCACCATCAGGGTTCTGCCTCAGGATGGGGTGAGCAGCTGAACAGGCAGACGAGAGACTTTCCGAAGCACACAGGGTAAGAAGGGAGGGCCGTGGTCAGAGGTCATGGAGGGCTCGTGTGGGATGCAGGGCCCCGGGAGTCCTGAAGGGAAGTAGGGAGAGGGCATGAATTCTTGTGTTTCTTAGCGGGACGGGGGTAGGGGGCCTTTCCAGGCATCAGACTTTGTCTCTGCAGCCCCCTGCCCAGCTGGCCTGCCACCAGCCTTCTCATATTGGGCTTGACCTTCTTGACAAAGAGCCTCTTCCTCCTGTCCAGGCCTCTGTATTCCTCCCCAGAAGGTTGGGCTGTGGCTCTGACCTGGCTGAAAGGCCATTCAGGGGACCCCATGACCACCAGAACTTCTGTAAAATGGGGGACACCATGTAGCCCCTTCCTGTCCTCACTCTTCTCCTCAGGACCTTACTCCCCTGAGGGGTAAACTGGGGCACGAATAGATACAGAACTAAAAGGAACTCACAGTTAGAGTTTCCCAAATAGGATTCAGAACCGCCTTGCGGCCACTGTCAGCTGCAGCGGCCCTGCTGTTTAAACCTGTCATTCTGGTCTACCTCCACACGAAAGTGTGCGGGAGGAGCCCAGGGCACCCAAGTCACCTCCACAAACTTCTTGCCCTTGTCCTGGTGTAACTGGCCCATCTGCCAGAAGCTGGCGTATTCCTAATCCCGAGGACTTGCCTGTCCCTCCGAAGAAGCCCCCATGCACACCTGAGATCCTGACAAGGAGACCTGTCCCCTCCTCCACACCTTATTCATCTCCCAAGATGCACTATTTCATGCATCTGACCAAGCCCTGGGGCTTCCATACCGTCTTGTCTTTCTAACCCGTGAAATGACTAACTTGCGTTTGTGACCCTTAATCTGTTCCTTACTTTAATAACTGCAAATTTCTTAAACCTCCTCCCCTCACATACTCCAGCTTATCTCCCAAAACCACCTGGTTTCTTTTCTTTTGGCCCCTGACATCAGCATGACAGGATGGGCCTGTAAGTGCAGTGGTTTGGAAAGACAACACCCAGTTCAGGATGGCAAGTGAAGCATGTGTGTATAGCTGCATCCTCGACAGGCTCCCCCTGAAATGACTAAAGGGACACAAAAACAGGGGGTTGTGGTCTCAGCACTGGAAATTAGGCAAGGGTGCCTTTCACATACACACTAAAGGAATTTCTGCCAAATGGAATTCCCAAAAAAAAGGTTCAGACTGAGAAAGGGCCCAATCAAACTATAGTTCACACAAGTGAAGTGAAATCCTGCCTGTGGGTTGAGGGCCAGAGACCTCAAGGCAAAATGCATCTAAGACCACTCAGCTCAGAGCAGCAGAGCCTGGAGCCAAGGACACACACGGGACCATTGGCAGGAGCCAGATCTCAGGCCTACCAGCTCCTCTGGAAGTGCACGAAGTCTCAGAGACCACACAGAGCCACAGTGTCCTCTCAACATGACGTTCTGGCTTTTATTTGGCTTTTGTTGGCAAGCCAGGTAAAGCAGGGCAATGCCACGGTTCGTGCCTAACAAGAGTGGGCAGGCTCTTTAGAGAAAAGGCTGCCATGATCCCTCTCTCTCTCTCTCACGCACACACACACACACACACTCACTCTAGCACCAAGAGCAGGAGAAGATCCTGCTATGGCCTCTTCCAGCGTAGCTCTTCCGCTCCCCCTAACAGAATACTAGGTATCTGCATTCTCCATGCTTATGCCTCCTCTGTCATGGTGTGCTAACAGGAAAATTAACTGGATATGCGTAAATATTCAGTAGATCAGAAGAAGGAGACCCGTGTGAGGAGCCAGAGCTAATTGCCCCTCTGTAAGCAACAAAGAAAAGAAAAGAACTTAAAACCTCCTCATTTGTATTCTTAACAGGATTTGAGAGAATATTATATTTATGGCACAAAAATAGGCAATAATGAAAACAGAGCAATCTGAGATGAGGAAAGATTGAAGAGAGATGAAAAACATGATCACCCAATTAAAAAATGCAATGGGGGCAATGAATGGAAGGTGGTAAACTACAGAAAAATGAAATCAGTTTATTATAAGATAAATGTGAGAACTTCTCACATAGCTCATAAGGAATGAAAAAGGAGGTTCCTTTATATTAATAAAATGTAAAATCAATCCACGGTAAACTTTATGTGCCAAATAACGTAGCATGAATAAATTAAATAAAAACTGCTAGAAATGTAAAAAATTTCAATAATGTTGCAGTCATCGTGGAAGATTTTAATATACCTCTGTTAGTCTCTGACATATTGTCTAGGTCAAAAATAAATAATAATTTAGGTAGCTTGAATAACATAGCAGAATGAATCCAAAGAAAGTAGGAGAAAGATACTTTTAAAGATAAAGGCAAAAATGGCTGAAAAAAGAAAATAATGGCAATTAACAACAAAACTAAATGGTTCTTTGAAAAGTAAGTAATAAAATAGACAAACATGGCAGGACTGATCAAGGAATGAAGAAGTCACAAATATATAAATTTAGGAATGAACAAGGGAATATAGTCTTCTGTAGATAAGGCAGAGATTATGAAAATAATAAGAAAATATTTAGGCACAATTGTCAGCCAAAAAATCTGAAAGCTTAGATGAAATGGAAATTTTCATAGATAAAAAGTACAAATAGAAAGAAACAATAAAAAGCTGAATAAACCAATAACCATTAAAAAAATTAGAATTCCTCCATATCCTCTCTGAAAGGCCCCAGGCCCTAGACTGTTTTACAAGTAAACTCAGAAAACTTAGAAGAACGGTTAATCCGTGCAATAAGCAAACTGTCTCAGAAAAGAGAAATATTAAGGTCCATCTCCCAACTCATTTCGCTTAAATGAGGTGAGTGGAAACATTGACGTCAAAGAGGAGAAGGATAGTGTTAGAACAGAAATGATAGGCCGCTCTCTCTTGTGATCGTAGATCTGAAAATCCATAATACAAGATCACATTGAATCTAGCTGTGTACTAAAACAAAAATGGCCAAGTGAGATTGATTCCAGGAATGTGAGGATGTGTCAACATTAGAAAAGCTTCTAATGTTATTTATTGGGTAAACCGTATGGAACTGCCATTTTTGTAGGTCAAAAGCTGGTCAAATATTGGCTATTTCACAGAGTTCAACGTAATATCCTATAAATAGATTAGAAGAGAAAAATAGATGATCTGGCTAATAGACTCCAAAACATCGTGTGATGAAATTCAGCGCTCATTCGTGATCCTTAACAATATCTCATAAAACTGTGAATAGAACTTTCTTAATCTGATGTTCCTACCAATAGCTATAGCAAACATCAGCCTTAGTGACAACTTCCTAGGGATTCCCAGTAGTCAGGAACAAGACAGTAGCTCTACCGTCACCAATAGTAGTCAACATACTGCAGATTCCAGCCATTACAATTATATGAAAAAAAAGAAACTATAAAAATTAGGAAAGAGAGGCCGGCTCCGTGGCCGGGTGGTTAAGTTCGTGCGCTCCGCTGCGTTGGCCCAGGGTTCGGATCCTGGACGCGGACATGGCACAGCTCATCAGGCCACGTTGAGGTGGCGTCCCACATCCCACAACTAGAAGGACCAGCAACTAAGATATACAACTGTGTACAGGGGGGGTTTGGGGAGATAAAGCAGGGAGAAAAAAAAAAAAAGATTGGCAACAGTTGTTAGCCCAGGTGCCAATCTTTAAAAAAATAAATAAATAAAAATAAAAATTAGGAAAGAATATATAAAATTGTCTCTTCTGTTTAGAAAATACAAAAGAATCAACTGATAAACTATCAGAACCAATAAGACAATTCAACAAAGCTGCTGGTGTTTCTCCAACCGATTAAAACATAATCAGGAAAAAAAATCTCATTCGAATAGAAACAAAAACTATAAGACACCTAGGAAGAAGCCTAAAAGAAAGGTGCATAATCTTTCCTTAGAAAATTATAAATCTGTATTTTGAAGGACATAAAACTAAAATAAATGCAGGGAGGTTTCATGTTCATAGATGAACAAAGGACGTGAACAACAGTTCACAGAAGAGGAAAGTAGAATTGTCGAGAATCATATGAAAAGATGCTCCACCTCAGCGATTGTCGGGGACATACAAATTAAAACAAGATACCATTTCACATGTATCAAATTGGGAAAAAATTAGAATACCTGAAAATGCCAAGTATTGGCAAAGACATAAAGCAATGAAACTGTCATATGTTGTTAGTGAGAGATTAAATTGGTATCACTCTTGGGAGAGCAATCTCTCAATATCTGACAAAGATGAAGATGTGCCTTCCCTGCCACCCGCTTCTCCCCACTAGATGTATGCCCTAGAGACACTCATGTGTGCAGACACTCAGAGCTGTGCATAGGGATGCTCAGATCGTCCGTAACTGTGTAAAACGCTATCCGTTTAGCATCTTCATTTTGAAGCCAGCCATCTTGCTGGGCTGTATTATTATATGTAATGGTATATATGTATCAAAATATCAAGCTGTATGTCTTAAATATATACAGTTTTTATCTGTCAATTATACCTGAATAAAGCTGAAGAAATAAAAACATCTACTAGAGAAGATGATTAGATGCAGTGGATGTGCAGATTCTCTTGGATTTCTCAGAGAGATACTCCCATCACTCGTACGTGATAATGAACTGGACCGTCAAAGCAATTTTCTTATAGACAAGCAATTCTGTTAGGAAATAAATGTATACAAAGGCCCAATTCCCAAAAGCAATCAAAAATATAAAAATACCCAGTAAACAATACAGAATTTTATTGAGACGCAAAAGACAGCTTGATTAAATGAAACCAGACACTATGTATATGGATAGGAAGATATAATATCATATAGATGTATTTTTTCCTCTAGTCAATCTATACATTTATTGCTAATCAGTCAGAATTACATGAGTGTTTTGGGTTCATTTGGGTTCTTTGGAAGATTTTTTTTTTTTTTTTGAGGAAGATTGCCCCTGAGCTAACATCTGTCGCCAGTCTTCCTCTTTTTTTCTTTTTCCCAAAAGCCCCAGTATATAGTTGTACATCCTAGTTGTGGGTCATTCTAGTTCTTCCATGTGGGACGCCACCTCAGCATGGCCTGATGAGCGGTGCATAGGTCCACGCCCAGGATCCAAACCAGTGACCCCCGGGCCACTGAAGCAGAGCATGCAAACTTAACCACTGGGCCAGGGGGCCAGCCCCAAGGGGTTGTCATTTTTAATTAGAGAAAATTCTTTTTGAGTTTATGTAGAAGAACACATATGGGAGAATAATTTTTTTCAGGTTAAAAGGAGACAAATGAGGGAGGACTTGCCCTACTATTTAAATATACTATCAAGCTATAGTAATTAAAGAAGTATGGATCATGCACAGGAATAGACAAATAGATGAATGCAATAGAATAGAAAGTTGACAAACAAAACCAAATATATGTAACTATATATGTGAGAAAGATGGATTTAAAATTGGGAGTAGATGGAATATTTATAAGCAGAGTTTGGTTAGATGGCTAATCAACCGGGGAGAAAAGGCAGTATTTTATCTTATTATCATACGCCAAAATAAATTTCAAGTAGATTTAAGGACAAAAGTACTAGAAGAAAGCATTGGTTTATGTATTTATCATACATTTATTGGATGCCTCTTGTGTGGACAATGATGTGTGAATAATCAGACTGTGTGTAGAGTTAATTTCATGATGGAAATTCCTGCAGCTATTTAAATGCTGTTGGGGAAAAAAATACTTAATCATTTAAAAAATATACACATTATTTTTAGTAAAAGAACAGATTACCATATAGTATCTATAGTTTGATCTAGGTTTTATTAAAACAATAAAGAAATATATAAGGAAAGATATGCATAGAACAGTCTAGAAAGTGGCCAAAATGTTATGAGTGCTGAAAACTGCTTTTATTTTCTTTGTGCTTTTCTTTTTTATAAGTTTTCTGCAATGAATATTTTATCATAATGAACATTTTTTGTTCTTAATGAAGTAGGATGAGTTATGCTTTGAAATTAAGGGAAAAAGTCCTGTTCCCATTATATTTTTATTAATTAACAATAATTTCTTAACACCATCATTTATCCAGCGAGTGTTCAAATTTCCAATTATCTCATAAATGTCGTAATATTTTTTAAATTTGCAGTTTATTTGAATCAGGATTCAAATAATGTCCACACATTGGATTCATTGCCTCCTGTCTTTTTTAATCTGTAGATTTCTGCCTCCATTTCTTTTTCCCCTGACTTGTACTTTATTTCTTGAAGAATCAGGTCATTTGTCCAGTGGAATTTTTCACATTCTGGATTTTGCTGACCACGTTCCAAGAGTATCATTTCATACGTTCCTCCATCCTCTGTATTTTCTGTAATTTAGAAATTGGATCCAGTGGCTTGATCTGACTCAGGTTTTGTTTTTTTTTTTTCAGCAAAATGACTCCATAGGTAGTGATGTGTCTTCCATCAGAAAGTGCATGATGTCTGCTTGTCTCTCTTATTGTCATGTTAGCAAGTGGTAATGATTAATGCCTTGATCAATTAATTCAAATATATATTGTAATGGGTAAAAGATTTTTAGAACAATTTGGATGAATCAATGGGCTGAACTCTTTGAACTGATATCTCTTTTTCTGTCGGAACTCTGGAATTCTCTCAGTCTATCAGTGACATAAAGCAACTGCACATGGGATCTGGAAACAGACTTGAGGCTCCCAGGGGCCTCAACAAATCTCTGTAATATACAGCACTGTTAGCTTGAAGGATAGCTTCTTTGAGAAAGCTTTGCTTCATAAATAGTAGGATGGAAATATTGTTCCAATTTGCTGGCAGCTGGCACCACATCCTGTGCCGTGCACAAATGTTCATCACCCACCCATAGATCCCGTCTTTGATATTTACCAAAGCACCAGGGGGTCCTTCACTCAGTCACAACTTCTGTTGTTATTTGTACAATTATCTAGAAAGGAGCAGCAACCTCGAAACCTGGGGAGCCAGTTCATTATTCTGACGATTGTTGTCTTTGCTGGTGCTCAGAAGTTCAGGGGACAGATGGGAGTCGGGCAAGCCAGATGCCTGCACAGTCCCACCCCTGGCAAGCCCAGCAGGCCCTTGCCGGAGCCCTCATTTTAGGAGGGAAGGGCAGAGGCTGAGCTTGGGGAAGGGAAAGGGACCGTGACACATGACGCACTGGTCATTTTAACTCCATCCTGCCTGGACCCCAGGGGCCGTGTCCAACAGGGAGGTAGAGACAGGCCACTGTCACAGTGGGGTGGGGTCAAGGAGGAGGAGAGTTTTCTCATCTCCTGGAAGGATGGAATTGAGTGTTTAGCGATGCAAAGATGTCGAATGCTTTCACTGCCTGCCTGTGTGTAGAAACAGATGGCTTGGGCAGTCACGCAGCCGCAACCTGGCCTCCCCAGGCTGCTGAGGGGTAAGCTGGCGCCATATGGGGTTTGAAGGAACAAGAGCAGATCGGCACTAGAAAGGTTAGAACAGCAACCGGTTCCTAGAAACTGATTCGCACTGAGATGGGCCGGGCGCAGAAGTGGCACCAAGTGGAGACGAGAGGAGCCGATCACTGCCGTCACTAGCTAGCTCCCCTCTGCCATCTTCCTTGCATCTGATGACTCACTGCCCCTCTAACAGTTTTAATGGGTGTTAAACTCTGGCAATGTGGGCTGAGGGGTGAGAGCTATTGTTCAAACCAAGGCCGTGCTGACGACACTGGGTTGGGGTCTCTCCTGTGTCCAGGTCTATGATGGCAACAACAACTCCGCCCGTTTGCTGGGGGTGTTCAGCCGCTCTGAGATGATGGGGGTGACCTTGAACAGCACATCCAGCAGTCTGTGGCTTGATTTCATCACTGATGCTCAGAACACCAGCAAGGGTTTTGAGCTGCAGTTTTCCAGTAAGTGTTTCTTGCGTCAAGTGGACGACACATCAGGCTTTCCTTGGTTCCACAAACAGGGAGGTTGAGCTCAGGACTTCACCCATCACTTCACAGGTCTGTTTTTCTCTAACTGGCTCATGCTTAGCTGGTTGTTTCCTCTAAGACATTGTGCCTGTAATGTGGATAAGCTGCCACTTGGCACACAGCTCTCTGGCTTAAACTAGTAGTAACTGAGTTGAGAGTCACTCTATATCTTTTACTCCCTAACACTTTAAAAATAATCAACTTTGAGCCTTTTAATTAAAGCAGCCAAAGATAGCCTTTCCTAATCATGGCGTTTATAAAACAGTGTTCAGCTACAGCCAGACGTAAAAAATGCAAACCCTCGTGTATAATTATGTTCTTTTTTTACTACTCCCTAAAGAGTTGAGTCTTATTCTTTCCGTCTTTTGTCATGATTTTAACTTTCTCCTTTACTCCCAGGATTTTGAAAACGGAAAGCACCCAGGTTGAGATGCAGTCCCAGAGTACTGGGGATTATGTCCCCATACTTTGTCTTCACAGACATTTTATTCATTGATTTTAGCTTCTGCTTGCCCAGGAGATACAAAGAAATGTACTTTTCATAGACTGTTTTAAAATCCAGTGAGTGTCCATAAACTGATGAATGGATAAACAAAATGTATTGTGTCCGTCCATACAATGGAATATTATTTTGCCATGAAAAAGGATGGAGTTCTGATACATTCTACAAGACGGATGAACCTTGCAAACCTGCTAAGGGAAAAAGGCTCATCACAAAAGGCCACATATTGTATGACCCATCTATATGAACTGTGCAGAACAGGCAAATCCATAGAGAACAGAAAGAAAATTGGTGGTTGCCTAGGGCTGAAGGAGTTGGGTTAAAATGTTCATAGCGCTTCTTTGTGGGGTGCTGAAAATGTCCTAAAATTGACTATGATGACCATTGCACAGCTCTGTGAAAATACTAAAAGACATTGAATTGTCCACTTTAGATGGGTGAGTGTTTAGTATGTGAATTATTTTCTCCAATAAAGCTGTTAATAGAAACAAATCCGATGAGCCTATTCAACACTCCTCTTGCCTGGGCTCCGGGCTGTCCAGGGGTCTGTGCCTGTTACAGCAGGCGGATCAGTGGAAGAGGATTAAATAGAGTCACATTCAAATGCCATTTCTATCATCGGAGATTGCGTGACTTTGGAACAGTTTATTTAACCTTCCCAAGTCAATGTGCTCAGTTGTAAAATGCAGATAATTATACCTCCCTTTAAGACTCCTGCGAATAGCAAGTGAGAGATAACCCTTGTCAAGCACCATACAGGCGAGCTCTGTATAAGCTCTGCAGAGGTGTCCTTCTCCAGCCTTTTGCAATAGAGTGTATTTAAGCAGGACATAATTGAGCTTTGAAACATACATTTGAAGTGACTTTTCCATATTACATTATCCCATCAGAATGTCTCAGTGAGCAAAATGGAAAGAGCAGCTCCCGCTAGCAGAATGCTATGGGGTCAAACAAAAGAAATAGAAAACTCAGACCCTATACCTGAAAACTATTAACAGCTGTCCTGGGAGAAGTAACAAATCATTTACATAGAGCAGCAGGGGAACAAATACTCCATAATACACCCTCCTCTGAGCACAGCAATATGGTGGCCCCGAGCACTGAGGCCAACCGAACCTAGAGGCATGTGCTGGGGCAGCTTCCTTGAGAAAACGGGCTTTGAGGGTGTATGGTTTCTGCTACGACATTGCTGATTCTGTCTCTTCTCTCTTTGCCAGGTTTTGAACTCATCAAATGTGAAGACCCAGGAACCCCCCAGTTTGGCTACAAGGTTCATGACGGAGGCCATTTTGCAGGGAGCTCTGTGTCCTTCAGCTGTGACCCTGGATACAGCCTTCGGGGCAGTGAGGAGCTGCTGTGTCTGAGCGGAGAGCGCAGGACCTGGGACCGGCCTCTCCCCACTTGCATCGGTAGGAGGCCTCTTGCTCTTCAAGTGACCCCTCGGGTGTCCGCTAGCCCCAAGCTCCCAGCTCTGGTCTCATTAAGGGTCTCAGTGTCCCTTTGGAGGCCACGCTCCAGGGCCTTGGGACATCTAACTGGACTGAATCCTGCTGTTCACGGGAACCATCACTCACCTGCCCCACCCTTCTCCATTTCCACACTTTCACACCTCATTACACCCGGACAGCAGCGCAGTCAGGCAAGTGGCTTGCCATTGTCACACATTTAGCAAGTGGGACCAGAGCCAAGTCATGCCCTCAGAATTGTAATGTTGGCAAAAGAGAAGAGGTGAGAGAGTCAATCAGAAAGGAGGAGGAGGAGCTTTTCCTGGGTTCCAGGGGTTCCTGCAACACCAGGACCCAAGCAAGTCCCCAACTCACTCTGCGCCTCAGTTTCCCTGTAGGCAAAATGGGGCTCCTTTTTGTGGGGAATGTTGAAAGAAAGAGTAAGATAATGAGCTAGCATCCATCTCATTCTTAAGAAAGAATATAATAATGAATGTAGCATCTTCTTAAGCCTGTTGTGCCTCCAGAATGTCAGCAGAGGCTCTCTGGAAGTGTCATCCATGTGTCACAGAGCAAGAGAAGTCTGGTCCAAGGCAGAGTGTGAAATAGGCAAAACTTGTCATTCTGCCTCTCCCGCCTTTTCATCTCTCCCTGCTGATCAGGATTCCCAACACACTGCTTTGTCCTGCTTCCCCATCCCCGAACACCGGGCCTTTCCCTCTCCATGCCCTTCCCCATGTCCCACAACCTCAACGTGTCTGTGCAGCACTGGCTAATCTTATAAGAACAAAACATCCACTGGGAAGACATTTAAGTACCTACCAAGAGCCGCATGCCAGAATTGGTGCAGGTGTATGTTTGGGTAAGTGCCGAGGCAGAGAAATAAAAAAAGACAGAATAAGGCATTTTCCCTGCCCTTGGGGAGCCCATACCCTAGCAAGGAGTAGAGACACATAAACAGATCATTATAATACAAGGTAAGCACTGTAAGGAGAGCCATGTGCAAAGTGTTGGAGGATACGAGAAAGTTTTGTATAGGAGGTGATATTTCACTGGAGACTTGAAAGGATGGGTAAGAATTCACCAAGAGAAGGGGTGGGGTGGGGAGGTGGACATTCTAGCCTGAACATGTGCAAGGGCTGGAGGTGTGAACGACCATGGTGGGAAGTGGTCATGGCCAATATTCTTTTCCCCTAGGCAACTACATTTTAACAAGATCTTCAACGCTGTTACACAAGAGTGTCTAAAGGCAAGGATTTTAAGCCGGACAGTGGACAGACCAGGATAGTGGCCTTTAAGTGGCCTCTAGAGTCTTCCTTTCTCTTTGTGGTTGACCCAGTCTACAGGCATGCTTCATCCTTTTCTCCCTTTGTGCCTTTTTTATCCCTTTCTTTCCTTCACGTGTCAGGTCCTGTGCTAGGCACTAGTAAAACAGAAGAGCAGATCCCCAGGCCAGCAAGGGAGTCACATGCATAAACAGACAGCAGTATAATACCATAGGCAAGCCAGAGCAAGCGAAAGAAGGAGAGATGACGAGTCACGTTACAAGACAATGATTTGCTTTGCAGAAAGGATTCACTGTAAGGTTCTTTTGAATATCAAATAGGCCAGTTGGACTGAACTTAGAGAATCCACTCAAACAGTTCTAGTAAGAGTATTTATACTTCAAACCTCGGAGGCCTTCCCCACTGAGACCCCCTCAGGCCCCACTTAGAGGATGAGATTGTGTATTTGGGAATATGTGTGTAGATTTTTACAGAAGTCATGTTGTGGTAGTCTTTCTCATGATCTACCAGAAATGACTGCTATAGCATCCAGATGTTTTCTTCATTGATGAGTGGACGCTACAGCCCAAACGAAGCAGCCAAGGCTCTAGGATGGGAAGAAGGGAGAAAACCAGAAAGAGCAGAGTCTTAGGGTCTTGTTGGTGAATCTGCTGTTTGCTGGCCACCTGGCCACTCCTGCCCACCTGCCAGTCCCCAGATAAAGTGATCCGTGAGGAAAGAGGATGTGTGTCCATGAGGAAGTGCTCCCAGGGCTGCTGCCTCCAAACACTCACTTTCTGGGAAGCAGGGGGACTTTTCCACCCGGAATATGGAAGGAAGCTCTAGCCAAGGACATGGAAAATATCCTGCCACCTTTCCAGCTACCTTCTCTATCTGCGGGGCCAGGCAGGCTTCCTCCCCACAACCTAGAGCTCATCCTTTCACCCACACCCTACTCCCTGCCATGGGCCCATTCAGCCCTGCATCTTTTAGTCAGGTTGGCACCTGTCATCCCAACACCACCACAGAGGCAGGACTCACAGTGAGGCTTGAGCAAAGGATCTGGTCTCTTGAGCAGGCTTACTGGCAGAGGGCTCCCTACCCTCAACCCTGCCATAGTGGTCCTGTGTGAATGGGGCCCAGGAGATGCTTAATGGGTCCTTTGTAGCAACAGGTGAAGGTTTGTACCAACAGACTTCCATTTGTGACTTTGATCCCATCTTCTCCTGTATCTTCTAGGATCTTGCTCAGTCAATCATTCCTTTTCCTAAAAAGCTTTGCAGTAAATCTCCTCTTTGTTTTCGCTCATGCTCCCTTGATTCAGAACCTGATAGTAACTTTCCTGGGAAGCAATAAACTTCTTTCATTCATTTGATCATCCACCCATTCAATAAACATTTATTAAAGCATCTATACCGTGCCAAACACTCTACTAGATATTTGGTGTGCAAATTGAGTAAGTCAAGGTCCCTGCTGCCGAGGAGCTTAAAGTCTTGTGAAGGAGATAGATGTGGTCTTTAAATAACAAAGTGCACGTGCTATGATAAAAATCTGTTCACGTTATAATGGAGACACAAAGGAGGACAGTGTCAACTCTACGTGGAGAGGGCAGGGTATCACAAAACGTTTCATAGGGAAGATGTTTATTGGGTTGTCCGTCCAAGTAGACACATGAAGAGAAGTCCATCAGACTTGGCTGGACCAAGGGGCGCTGGGAGGGAGCCAAAGAGGCCAAAGGGAGCCCTCTGGAGGGCTTCTAGACAGACTTTCTTGAGGGATTTGGACTTCATTCTGGGAAGGAAGGTTTAAAGCAAGCAGTGACACGGGCAGTTTGCATTTTAGGAAGACCTTTCTGGTGACACTGCCTAGGAGGGGCAACTGTGCCACCCTAGAGATGGTGAGGGCCTGAGCCAAGACTCTAGCAATGGGGTCAAATGTGAAAAGTGTCACGGAGGTGCAGGGATGGGGTCCCAGAGGCAGATTAGATGTGGGGGAGGAAGGAGAAGGCCAGGAGGATCTCGAGCTTCTGACCTAGGTGAGTGCTCTGCTGGGGAATGTAGACCTCTTTACTGGTCCCTGCCTCCAGTCCCGCCCCCTCTGCCCCTTTAACTGCTACCAGAGTGCTCCAACGTGTCAAGTTCACTAGTGTGTAAAGTGGGCAGCTTTTGTTGTTAGTGCCAGTGAGTTGATTTCGACTTCTAGTGACTCTGTGTACAGCAGAGCAGAAGCCTGCCTGGTCTTTGTGCACCATCCTCTCACCTCCCAGCCGTGTATCAGACAGTGCTCCACTGTATTCATGGCCGGTTTTTTCAGAAGTGGGCTTAGCTTTCAGCATCACAGCAACATGCAGCTCTCATAGTGTGACAACCAACAGACCCATGATGTGGTTCCCTGACCTGGAAACTAACGCAGACCATGGCAGTGAGGGCACAAATCTTAACCGCTAGACCACCAGGGCTGGCCAAAGTGATCGCTTTACTCACGTGTATGAACACTCCATTCTTCCCCATCACAGAGTAAATATGCAACAGCCTGGTGTGCAGTGCCCTTCGATGTAGGATGCTTGCCCGGCTTTCCAGCCCCATCTCCCACCATGCCCCATCTCACACCCTGTCCCCCAACGCGCCATGCTGTTTCACACCTCCAAGAATTTTGCACATACCCTTTCTCTGTCTGCAAAGCATTTTTCCTGCTGGCCTCCTCGTCTCACCTCTGCTACCCAACCAATATGGTCAACTCTTGCTCCTCCTTCAGGATTCATTTGAAGCCAGAGCCCTCCCTAACTCTCCCTGCCCCCTGCTAGGGCAAATTGGTCACTTTCTCTTCTGTGCTGCCACCTGCCATGAAGGTGCCTCTGTTAGGACACATGGCACACACTGTGGCTGTCCCCTGCTCTCGACTATAAGCTCTTCGGAAGAGGGACACAGTGTCTTATTTTCCTCTGAACTCCTGGCACCTAGCACAGGTCCTGTTGCAGTTGATGAACAGGTTCAAGTGTCTACACCTTCCCCCAGAGGCTTCAAGGAGTTTGGTCACATAGTAGGCTGTCAGCTCTACACCCAGGGACCTTTTCTTAAGTAGCTTTATTGAGATATAATTCATATACCGTACAGTTCACACATTTAATGAATTTAGCAACTTAATGCGTTTTAGTATATTTACAAGGTTGTGCAACTGTCACCACAATCTAATTTTTGAACATTGTGTCCCTGCTAAAGAAACCCCGTCCCCATCAGCAATCACTCCCCACTGCCCCTCCCCCTCAGGTCCCGGCGATCACCAGTGTACTTTCTGTCTCTGTAGACTTGTCTGTTCTAGACATTTTCTAGCGATGGAATCTTACAGTACGTGGCCTTTTGTGTCTGTCTTCTTTAAGTTAACATGATATTTTCAAAGTTCATCCATGTTGTAGCATGGAGCAGTACTTCATTTTTTTATGATCAGATAACCTTCCATCATCTGGATATACCACATTTGTGTATCCATTCATCGATTGATGGACATTTCGGTTGTTTCCATTTTTTAGATATTATGAATAATGCTGCTATGATCATTCACGTGCAAGTCTTTGTGTGAATGTATTTTTTCGTTTCTTTGGGTATACCTAAGAGCAGAATTGCTGGGGTCATATGGGAACTTTGTTTAACATTTTGGGGAACTACGAAGCTGTTTTCCAAAGCAGCTGCACCATTTTACATTCCCACCAGCAATGATGAGGGTTCTGGTTACTCCATCCTCACCTACACTTGCTCGTGTCTGTCTTTTTTATTACAGCCATCCTTGTGGGTGTGAGTATCTTATTGTGGTTTTAATTTGCATTTCCCTAATGACTAATGATGTTGAATATCTTTTCATGTACTTATTGGCCATTTGTATACCTTCTTTGGAGAAATGTCTATTCCAATGCTTTGCCCATTTTTTAATTAGGTTGTCTTTTCATCGTTGAGTTATAGTTATTTCTATATTCTGGATACAAGTCTCATCCAGGGACCTTTCTATATGCTGTGTTCAGTCACCGGGAATGAACGAGAGGGACTTGGGGACACAGGCAAGAGGAGCCACCGAGTCACTGCTGGCAGCGCAGGCCACCCCATGAGACTCACTCTTTTGGGATTTCTTTCAGCTGAGTGTGGAGGGACAGTGAAAGGAGAGGTGTCGGGGCAGGTGCTGTCTCCCGGGTACCCAGCTCCCTACGAACACAATCTCAACTGCATCTGGACCATCGAGGCTGACGCCGGCTGCACCATTGGGTAAGTGTCAGGGCTGCTGAAGTCACCATGGTCAGTTGTTCAGGGAAATCATCACCAGCATCATCACCAGGCTACCCGGTGAATGGCTGGCCCTGCGCACCTCACCTGGAGGCCCCTGTGATCAGCAGTGGCTGCTGTGACCCCAGGCTTGGGCTGGGGCCCCAGGAAAACCTGGAAAGACCAGCCTCAGCCTCACAGTGCTAAAATCCAAGTGCAGACAACTCTCTGGCCTCGATGGCACAGTTAGAAGAGAGCAGCTGAGGACATAGGCTTGAAGTCATACGGACCCCAGTTTGAATCCCAACCCTGCCGTTTACTGTTTGCAGGACTTTGGGTAAGTCCCTCATCCTCTCTGAGTCCCACTCTCTCCTTCTGTAGTGTATGGGTTGCAATACCAGCTTCTCAGGTTGAAGCACTAAATGTGACATTGCAAGTAAGGTGCTCAGCACAGCACTTGGAACACAGGAAACATCTAGCGATGGTTCTGGGGTTATTTCTCTGACAGTAGTAAGGGTCAGCTCAGAGCTGTAGGACCCCAGATTGTTTCCTTTCGCGGTCTGTTTCCTCATCTGTAAATGAGGACAAAAATGCCTATGTTTTGGGTTGTGGAGGGAATACTTACAAAAGTCCTGCACCGTGTCTGGTACTGGGTACTCCCTCGAAATATAACTTCCTTTCCATGTAAGCACCTGACTACCAGGAATTACCTATTGGAGTTGCACAGAGTCAGAGAAGAAGGGGCATCACCATTTATCAAGCACAGGGCCTGGCACATCTATTGTCTTATGAACGCTTCACAATAGCCCTGTTAATATTAACAGTAGGCCCTAATAATACATAAGCGTTATTACTGTTCCCATCTTATAGATGAGAAAACTGAGATTCCAAGAGAATGCATAGTGTGTCTAAGTTCGCACAGTGATCAGGAAGCTGGGATGTGAGCCCAGGTCTTTCTGAACCTTCACACTATATGACACTGCTGGCAAAGCTGGGCCTTCAGCTGCGGTTCAGATGGGCTTTGAGGAAAAGGGCAGGTTGGGCTGGCAGGATGAAGGGAGCTGTGGAAAGAGGATCAAACAAAGCAACTGGAGAGGAGACAGTCTGGCCGCAGTGGGGGCTGCGTGTGGACGAGGAAGGAGAGGTAGAGGGTAGCATTTGGGCTGGTTATGGAGGATATTAAATGCCAGTAAGCAAGAGGGAGCTGTGGTAGGTTCTTGAGCAGGGCTGGCCCACCAGGGTTGTTTGCAGTGGAGAGGGCTTCTGGGGAGGAGACCTGTCAGGAGTCTGTTGCAGGGATCCAGGAATGAGATGTCTCGGCTTTGGAATTGTGGGAAACCCAGACAAGCAGCTGGGAGGAGACCCCTGCCCTGGAGAGTCCTCAGTTAAGGGGCACTGCCTGAATGGGAGTGTTGCTGCCAAAGATACAGAGATTCATACATTTGCTGATGTCCTGAGTATTAAGTCCTTGTACTAAGTGTTTTGCTACGTGCCAGTTTTTTAGCTAAGCCTCGTGCAGAATGAAATCAGCAAAGCTCTTAGGGTTTTTGCACTATTAGGGGGACAAATTATACATACAAACTCATCCTGCACACTCCTGCTGGAATAACGAAAAGCACACCTGATCAACTCACCCTCTAACTGGAAGCCTTCCATGGCACCCATGCTCACAGAAGCTGAGCATCTCATCCTGGTTTTCAAAGCCAGCATGACCTCAACCTCCCTCCTTGACCTTATTTCCTGCCACTTCTCTTCGATGACGTTCCAGTGAAGCTAGGTTGCTGGTGGCACCCGTACGTATGTTCATGGCCTTGCTCTGTGCCTTTGCCTCTTCTCTGCCTTCCCAGAATGCCCTCCTCCCTCCAAAGGCTTATGTCTAAAATTCCCCATCCCTCAAGGTCAAGTGCACTGTCAGCTCACCCATGACGTCTTCCCTGACCCCCTCTCTCGGGGACTCCTAGGAGTCATTTCTCCTCTTCTGAACTCCCATTGCCCATGGCCTGGGTTTACCTGATGACACTGAGTACTTTTATCCTTCCTTTACGCTCCTGTCTTACCTCCCAACTGGAGCTGTGGTCTCTGCCTGATTCATCTTTGCCAAGTAGCCAGGCTCTCAGCACAGTGCCCCGAGCACCTGGGAGAGGCTCAAGTGTCAAGTGATGAATGAATGAATGAATGAATTAGTTAATTAATTAATGAGGACTCAGGTACAAGGGTAGTTATATGACTAGCAGATCCGTGATTGCCCCTCAGTAAATATGAAATGAACAATGAGTGAGTCAAGAGCAGAATGACTCTTACTTTAGTGTGCACATATGCAAATCAGGAGACGGTTTTCCTGCTTTCCTACCTTAGAGCATCCTTCATTCTCTCATTCATTCCTTCATGTAACAACTGTCTATCTGTTTAATACCTGGCAGTACCTGTGCGAGGTGCTGGCATGAGATGGCACAGATGAATGAGACCCAGTCACTGTTCACAAAGAGGAGACGTGCATGTATGCACAGTGTGAGGTGGTGGCATAAGGATGAGGGGGAATGAAAGGCAGGACAGAAGGAGACCAGAGAAACTATCCTGGAAAAGATGACACTAGAGCTGAGTCCTGAAGGATGGAGAGGAGGCTGCCAGGTAGCCAGAGAGGAAGGTTGGCTGGAGAGGAAGGGCCTTCTAGGAAGAGGCAGTGACTCAGGGAGATCAGGCTCAAGGAGCTGGAAGTGGGTCCATGTGGCTGGAGCATCACCCGCCATTTGGTGGCGGGGGCAGCAGTGGGAGATGAAGCTGGTGGAACTGGCTATGTGCGGCCAGAGGGAGAGCGCCTTGGGGGCTGTGATGCTGGGTTTGGACCTATCCAGGCAGCCTTGTGGAGAATGGGGTAGCCTGAGTCTGGGAGCCCAGTGAGAAGGCTGTCTCCAGAGTGGTCGGGGGGAGGAGGGCTGAACCCAGCCAGCGTCAGTGGGGATGGAGAAGAAGGGACAAATTCAGGAGACGTTGAAGCTGTCACACCCGCTGGTCTCTCTCTCCTCAGTAAATATGGAAATATTTGAGGTTCCAAATATTGAGGTTTCTTCCATTTCCCCATTTTTTGTTTCATAACATGCAATATGTAAAATATACAGAAAACTTGAAAGAATAGTACACCAAGCTTCCGTATACTTACCACCTAGACTCAACCACTGTGAATATTTCGCCGTATTTGCTGTCTCTCTTTTTTCTCTTTCCATTCTTTTTTTCTTTTCTTTTTGCTGAATCCCTCAAAAGTACATTGTGGACATCATGGTACTTCCTTCCTAAGTACTTTGGCATGCGTCTTGTAAAGAGAAGGTTATACTCCTCCATGACATAGCAACATTAGCATCCCCAAGATGCACGGCACTAATCCCCAGGAATTAAGGTTTAGGACAAGGGTTGGAGGAGAGCAGAGAGATCTAGGAGCAGCTGACAGGAAGACAGGAAATAAATGATGCGATTTCTGGGCAGGAGTGAGGACTGTTATCACTTATGGAACAGAGAGTGTGTAGGGAAGGAGACCAGCGGGAGACCTTAGCTGTCAGGAAGAGAAGATCAAGACAAATTCAGGAAATATCCTCTCCTGAGGGACACAGCCAGAACTGTAAAGTCATGGGGCGCGCTGAGTGTGTGTGAGGAGCCCAGGATGGGGAGTAGCAGGGAGAAGGTGAAGATAACTTCAGTTCGCCATCTGGAAGGTTTCTTGGGGCCACACAGCCTCAAAGGAGCTAACGCAGAGTGAGCAGAGGAAGGCTTCCCAGCGGCAATGAGAGCCGGAGAAGATGGAGACGGAGTGGCAGGGCGCCTTCCCTCCCTCATTCAGTTTCCCGCCCCAGCTTGTCCTGTGTGTGCAGCGTCCCCGTGCACGTCTGTAGTCTGTGCTCAGGTGTGTTCTCTCTCTCCCTCGCTCCCTCACTCTCTTTTTCCCTCTTCCTCTCTTTCTCTCCCCCTCCCTCACCCACAGACACACCCCTCACTTGAATAACTAGCAGCAAAGTTAAGAGAATTCCAAATCAGACTGAATTAAGACAAACACAAAAAGCCCCTTTTGTGTTTGAGTCCTTATTCAGAGTAAGATTTACTTATTGTTTCTTAAATGGGAATATCTTTGTGGAATTTTTCTATATAAAAAATAGATGCTCATTTTGAAAAATTCAAAATGCAAACAATAAAGAAATCTGTAAAGTGGTAATCAAAAGTGCCCATAGGGGCTGACCCCGTGGCGGAGTGGTTAAGTTCATGCACTCTGCTTCGGCGGCCTGGGGTTTCGCCGGTTCGGATCCTGGGCGCGGACACGGCACCACTTGTCAGGCCATGCTGAGGCAGCGTCCCCCATGCCACAACCAGAAGGACCCACAACTAAAATATACAACTATGTACTGGGGGGCTTTGGGGAGAAGTAAAAAATAAAAGATTGGCAACAGTTGTTAGCTCAGGTGCCAATCTTTAAAAAAAAAAAAAAGTCCCCGTAATCTTACTCTCTTCTCTTCCACACACCGCTCATGAGATAACCATTGAGGTCCACTTGTACTGATTCTTTTAGATGTTTTGTATGCCGACATGCACATAAAACAAATGCAATAAACATGGTTTCCAGAGGATCATCTCTCTGCAGGGCTCAGTAACTTGCTTTTCGCTTTACCATTTAATTGTATATCATCGTCTTGCTCTGTCAATATATATAGATCGGCCTCATCCTGGCTGATGGCTACAGGGAATTCTCTTGTATGCACAAGAGAATTCGTTTTTTAACTACTCCCCTATTGATAAAGTGAATATTTTCAGTTTTTCACTCCAGTAAACATCCTTATACATGAATCTTTGAACAGTTGTCCAATTATTTCCTTAGGATATATTCTTAGGCGGCCCATTTTGATACATGACCTCAAATCTCCCTCTGGATATGGCAGCAATTTACACATCCACCCAAGCCTGCTGCCCACACGGCATCACTGGTTGTCAGTCCCGTCAGTGTTTACCAGTTTGATGGGCAAAATGATACTCACTTGTCTTTGAAGTTCACTTCTAAATAGTCTGTAATTTCAGTTTAGATTTCTCTTTAACCTGAGTATTTAAGAAATTTTTTTTGAAGTTACTAAGTGGTTATAGATTTTGTAGGATCTTTTTTATTATTTTTACTGCAGTATGCCCTTTTTACTTTTTGAATTTTTGTCTTATTTATGTTCCATGTATATTTGAAGAAAGTGAAAAGAGTACAGGGCTGTATACATTTCTTTTAATCAAATGTATTACGCTTTTTTTCAAACAAAACAGGTTACGCTCCTTTATTGCTTTCTTTTAGCTTTAATTCTTCCTGTTGTTAGCTAACTTGATTTAATTGGCTTTGTTTTTCCTCTAGTGATTTGAGAGTCCTCTGTCCTATTTTTATTCTTCCAGTGATCTTGTGTTTTCATTAATTCTGTTTTCAACAGTATTTATCTTGTTATTTCTCCCCTTTATTTGGGAAATCTTGTTGTTGTTTTCATTTTCATTTCAAGGAAGCTGCGTTTCTTGTTTTCGGATTGCTCTCGACAGTCCACTTTTGTTTTTATCAGTACGTTATCATCTTGCATCTCCCCGAGAACACTATTAATCTTTTGTTTCACGATGTCTCCTGTTTTTCCCTGCGTTAACTGCATTTTGCGGTTGGGCCATTTGGTCTGATTATCCTGCTGGATTCCTTTGAAGAGCTAATTCTTTTTATGTCCCTGGAGTTTTGTCATTTATTCAGTATCAAATTGTAGCTAAGAGCTGGACTCTGGCGCCAGTGCACCTGCTGTCTTCCTAGCTGTGTAGTTTGGGAAGCTCTGTGAGCAGGTGCTCTGTGCTTCAGTTCTCGTTTCTATAAAAGTGGTGATTAAAAACAGTACCTCCCACATAAGGTTACTATGAGGATGAAGTGAGTTGACATATCCAAACACTTAGAACAATGCCTGGCACGTGATTCCCAAGTGATGGGAACTCCCTCCAGGAGCTGGGTAGGTGGTTGTTCGTTCTACCCAGGTGGGGCATCCCCTACACACAGCTAGTTGTAGGTCCCACTCTAGAGTCACAGGTGGTGGACGCTGTGCTGTTGGTGGAGCACGTGTCAAGCAGACTTCCCCTTGGGTGTGCCAGGGACGGGGTGGGGGGGATGTAGATAGCCCAGAGGCCAGTCTATGGGACTATTCCCAAGAGCACAGACAGGAGAAGGTTTGCAGATGCCTCTCCCCATCTTGCCCCAACCCCCACCCCCACATTAGAGGGGACCAGAGGGATCTGTGGTCAACCTCAGCCCAGCAAGCTGGGCAAAGATAGTCCCTTTCCAGGAGTTCCCGGGAGGGATAGTAGGTGGCTGCAGGGATGAGTGGTCAGGCTGAGCCCTGGGTAGGGTCCAAGCAGGAAAGTGGGCCCTTCCTGGATGTGCATGACAAGAGTTGGCTGGCAGGCAGACCGTGCCTTGAACACAGAGAGGCGTCTGCAGCATTTGGCCAGTGTTTCTCCAAGTGCCAAGAATGGGACAAGCTGGCAGCTAACAGCAGAAGGGCAGGCCAGTGAGCTGCACAATCCATGTCACTCTTTCCTGTGTCTTCAGTAGGTGGGACATGGAAGTTTCATCCCATATGGGTGGGCCTCTTCTCAGTTTCCAATGTTGGGTCGGAGTTTCCCTTCTTATAATCAGTGGACCAGCTCAGACAAAAATTGGGGAAGAGAGGGACGCAAAGCCTTTTGCTCTTGGTCCTTCCCTCTGCCTAACATTTATCAAATATCTACAGCATACCAGGTTCTGGATCAGTATAAATGTCCCCATTTTATAGATGAGATCATTGAGGCCCAAAAAGGATGAACATCTCATGGTTACCCAGTGATATGGGTTTCAAACCCGTTCTGTCTGGCTCCAATCTTTTCTCTTCCCCATCTGCCATTCTGACACTGATTTGGTTCCATTTAACAAAACATGCATTGAACACCTCTGGGTGATGCTGTGCAGTGTGAAATGCAAAGATCAGGCTAAGGCCAGTCCTCGTCTTCAAGGGGCTCACATTCTAGTGGGAAATAGTGAAACAAACAGGTACCTCCTAGACAAGGTAGATGCTGTAAGTAAGTGTAAGCCAAGTTCGGTAATGGAGAAGAGAGAGAGAAGTTCTGCCTGAAGATGGAGAGGCAAACATCCCAATTGAGGGGAAGAGAATGAAGGCATGAACATAGGGGAAAGTATGGGGTCTGTCCCAGAAAGAGTGCTCACTTGTTGTGGCTGGACTTTGTGTGGTGGGCGGGGGGGGTGGGGGGGGGGTGGGGGGGAGATAAGTTTGCATGGGTAAAGAGGAGCCTCTGCAGGACCCTGAACGCCAAGATGAGCACTCTGAATGGATTGCTCAGTATGCCGAGGAGTCATGGGGATATTTTGAAGACAGTAACGACATTCAGTTCAATTAAAAAACTTCGAATATTTATCAGTGCCAGGCGTTCTGCCAGGCACTGAGGGTATAAATATAAATAAGAAACAGTCCTTTCCCTTGAAGGTCTCAGTCTTATAGACAGAAATTTTCGGTTAGGAATAGAAGTAGAAAACCGACTCAAGCTGGCTCCAACAGATGGAAGTTCACTCTTCTCCTGGAACGAGAATCTGAAGGTCCCGTCCAGACCTGGTGCAGATGCTCAGGATGCCATTGCTTTTCTTCTGGTTCTGCCATCCCCAGGCTTTCATCCTCTTGATCACCTAGTCAGCTGCTACAGCTCCAGGCATTGTGTCTGTGCTCCAGTCTGAAAGAAGAGGGAAGAGGAAAGGGCCCAGAGCCTTCTCCCGGGGAAGGTTTGATTTATTCAGGAAGAACCACCCTCCTCAGAGACATCTTCCGACATCTCATTAGTCAGACCTTGTCATTAGCTGGCTGAGGGAAAGTGGGAAATCAATTTTGTTTTGTTTTTACAGTTTCAATAGTAGCGACAGACAGGAGTTTTAGAAATGGAGTATGGACAAGCCAACCTAGTGTCTACTACACATTCTAATATAATGTGGTAAAAGCTATAGTAGAAATGTGTACAAAACACAATAGAGAAGCATTTGCAGGAACAGTTCCTATTCCAGGTGGCAGCTGGGGGTGGGTGTTACAGAGAGGACGTGCTATTCTGGCTGCACTTTAAAGCACCGTGGTCGTTCACCTTGTCGCAGGGAAGGAGGACCTTGCAGGCACGTGAAAGAGAGGAAGGGGTGAGTGTGCACACGTGCTTCTGGAAGAGCTCCTTGTCTGGGTGCCATGACAACATCTCTGCTTCAGGAAGCTCGTGGTGGCAGTGCAGAGGATAAATTGGCTGCGAGACCAGGGAGGAATCTAGTAAAACTGTTGGATGGGTCCTGGTTACAGTCAGAAGAACTGCTTTGTTTCTTGAGTACAGATTTGGTTGGGCTTGAGGGCTGTATGGGGCTGGCTGCATGGAGAGGAGGAGAGAAGAGACAGTTCTTTGTGGGGTGCTTTTCCTAAAGAGATCTAGTGCCCATGGAGGTTGGAGAACTTACTGCTCCCGGAAGCTCTGATTTCTGCTCCTAATGCTCCTTAAGTGGTAAAGCTCGTTTTTGGCTAATGCTCCCAGTTTGCTGATTTTTTAACCATCGAGATGCTTCTTAATAATTAAGGCAGAGGGTAACCTGGAAACTCCATTCTTGGCTGTTGGTCGCTAAGCAGTAGGATTACGAGAGGAGGGTCTGTAGTTCTGATTATCCAGACCCCCAGCCCCGTGGAGCTTGTCTTCCTGAGAGGCAGCTGGACTAGAGAAAACATCTGGCTGTGCCAGAAGCCCAGATTCCCCAGCTGCCGTGTCACATCAATCATAGGGCAGCAATTCCCCACTGTGATCCACATTGCTTCCCTTTAACCAGCAAGTGGGAAGCTGGCCCAGAGGAGGCGGAAGGACCAGAAGTGAAGCTTCTGTTCACAGCTCTTGCCAGGAATCGTGGCTGCAGGGTTAGCAGCTTCCAGAAGGTGTATTTTTGGGCAGTGACAGTAAGTTAAACCTTAAACAGAGAAAGTCTGTGTACTTGCGGTGTAAGAGCTGACCTCCTGGAGGACCGGAACAGATAAGTGCATCCACAGTGGGGTGTTCCTTTGTCAGATGTAAGTTCCAACAAACCGGGGAGCTCAAAAGTTTTTGAAGGAGAGGATGTGGATAACCCGTAGGTATAAATGTAGCCTTAAGAGTAGTAGGGCTCTCTGGCAATTTAGTTTCTCACAGATCACCTCTAGCAAAAGAAACACAAACTACTTCAAATTATCCAAGAGTAGTAATCCAGCTGGGCTACACTGGATGGCCGAATTGGCCAGAATACCTCAACTTGACTTCCAGTTTACAACCCCAGAAATGAATTCCACCGTCTCTTAGGAGGAGAATAAACAGTGCAGTGGAAGAAATGCAGACCTTGTTGGTTGGCCGCACTGGACCGGTATTGATCTCTCCCTTTCAAAAGATAAAGAAACAAACAAGCAAAAATACATAAAATAAGCGTGTGATGCCACTTGAAACATACCATTCATTAAAAAAAGAGAACCATTTCCCTAAAGAAATAGAAACATGTCTTCTGAAAGGATTTTGCTATATTAGACAGAAGAAAATTTAAACGAATCAATAGATCATATTCTCATTTAAATATAAGAAATAGGGTTGATAGGTAGCAGAAGATGGATGATGAAATGGGGAGGGGCTCTCCTGAGACAGAAAGACAGTGATGGAGTAAAAAAATGCAAAGAAACTAAATGCACAATAACAATTCAAATCCACAACGGCAGCATTGATGCCTTGCAAGAAATAAAAGCATTGAAGTGGGAGACAAACTGGAGAATCTCTCTGAGACCACAGAGAAAAAGCATGGAAGTGTAGAATTAATGAAAGAAAAGTTGCCAAATATGGAAGACAGAATACCAATCTAGGCAGCATAAATGAAGAAGAACAATGAGCAAATGGAGCAGAAGGAATCATAAAATACAAAATGTTAGCACACTCCCCTGAGAAAGGGGCAGAGGGATGGAGTAACCGCTGATAAAACTTTCTTGGTGGACTGAAAAAACTCACCGGGTTTCAGGCAAAATGAATTAGATACAACTGGATGAAAAATGAAACAGTTGTAAGAATCATAAAAAAATCCCTAAATGCATTTGGCAAAACACACTCTTACAGTGAGCACATAATCAGATCTCATCAAATAAAACTGTCATTTACAAAAGAACCACCACCACAAAGCATCCACCTCCTAAGATTTCTTCTCCTTTGTATCGAAGGCCAAGCCAGTGGTGTTTGGAGACCCAAGAATTGTTGATTCAGCCACAATATAATATGCTCAAAAGCCACGGAAAATGGACACGCAGGCTTCTTGAAGAACTTGCAAAGACATTGCAGTTGGCTGAATGATGGCCCCAAGGATACCAGGTCCGAATGCCTGGAGCTTGAAAACGTGACTTTATTTGGAAAAAGATCTTTGTAGGTGTGATTAAATCAAGGATCTTGAGATGAGGAGATTATCCTGGATTATCCGGGTGGGCCCTAAATGCAATCACGTGTGTCCCTGTAAGAGGGAAGCAGAGGGAGATTTTAATCACACAGAGGAGAAGGTGATGTGAAGACAGACACAGAGATTGGAAAGATGTGGCCAGAAGCCAAGGAATGCCAACAGCCACCAGAAGTTGGAAGAGGCAAGGAATAGATTCTCCCTTAGGGACTCCCAAGGGACTGCCGCCCTAAGGACACCACACTTCAGCGTGGTGATACTGATTTTAGACTGCTGGCCTCCAGAACTGTGAAAGAATAAATTCCTACTGTTTGAAGTCACCAAGTTTGTGGTTCTTTGTCACAGCAGCCACAGGAAACTAAAATAGACATATAATTTTCAGCCTACTGAAATGTTTAGAAAAAATATACTAAGAATTAATGACCATGAAAGACGATATTTAATTTGGGTCTATGGTCCCTGATTATATTGTCAGTGGTTTGATAGCTGGGAGAAGGCAGAGGAGAAAGGAAAATCTTTTTTAGATTTTCTGTCTTACATAAGGGAGAGTGAAATGGTATGTTATTTTTTCCTTTAATAATTAAAGAAAATGCAAGTTTAGGAGGATTTTTGAAAATGTTTGAAGATAAAGTAGAATTAAAAACAAAATGTATACTTTAAAAATCAGTGAAGAAAGTGTGAAAACTAAGAATTACAAAAAGAAAAATAGCAAGAAAATATAATAAAAAGCATAAAACAGGATGATGGAAATAAGCTTGTATTAGTCAGCAGTAATGGCTAACTGATATAACAAATAAACCCCAAATCTCAGTGTTCCAACACAAAAAGCTTCCTGTCTCACTCACTTCACAGTACAATGCTGGTCTGCAGAGGGGCAGGGCCCTGGGTGTGTGTGGGCGGGCGTGCCTCTTCCACAAAATAATTCAAGGCTCCAGGCTTGTTCCACATGACAGCCTCGCAGTCCTCTGGGGCTTCCTTGTGTCTGGCCCACTGAGGAGGGAATGAGAAAGCATGAGAGAGTGGAGCAATGCTTTTTAAGAGTCAAGCCTTCCCCCAACATCCCACTGACCAGAACACGTTTCACAGCTCACCTAATCATAAGGGAGGATATGCCCAGGAGGAAGAGGAAACAAGAGTTGGTAAGCACATAACGTCCTCACTGCCACCAAGTGCAAACATTTCAGTTCCGATAATAAGTATAAACTCCCTTTTGTCTGGCCACTCTGCAGTGTGAGGTAGAAAGGAATGGGAGGAAAAGAGGCAGATCCTGGAGCAGGCCAAGGTTACAGAGCTCAGGATGCGCAGGGGAGTGGGAGGGTCCATGGACAGGGCCCAGAGCAAAGATGACCTATAGACTGAGACCTGGTTGAAGGATCAGCAAAAAACTAAGGTCAAGTGAAAGAGCAGAGTGCCAGACCCAGGAATGCCGAGTAAAGGGTCTGCAACAGGAGTGGGCAGAATGACGTGAGGGGCATCCCAGATGGAGGTCCCCAGGTGACGGCACACAGGGAAAGGAAGCCTCTATTGTTATGTGTGGTACAATTACTGTGACCGACCTGTGGGCAGAGGGAGCTATAGGGAGGCATGAGCAGGTGCCCCCAAGTTAAACTTTTTTATTGCAAAGAAAAGATTCTCAGGTTAGGTAAAGAAAAAAAAATGCTACCAGACAGGAAAACAAGGGAATATTAAAAATAAAAGGTTGGGACAAAGGAATAGTATGAATAAATAAATAAATAAATAAAAAAGCAGGGGTCACAGCATTGCTCTTGCTTTTCCTAAAAAAAAAGAAAGTTAAAAAATATTAAAAGGGAGAGAGGGAATTATTTCATGTGATAAAATGCATAGCCCACAATAACGCTAACAGTCATGAATCCTTTTGCGCCAAATAACCTAACAAAAAAACGTAAAGCAAAATCGGTTAGAAATGCAAGGAGAAATTGACAATTGTAGGAGAATTTAACACATCTCAGTCAAGTAAAGTAAATAAATAAATAGAACAAAAGTGGAATTTTAGGTGATTTTGCCATTTATTGATGTTATTCTGTGTATAGGGCTCAGTGCTGGAGGCTTTATGTGTGATTTCATTTACAATAAACCTCTTAGCGACACTACTGGATAAATGATGTTACTGCCATTTTACAGAGGAGTAAACTGAGGCTCTGCAATGTCGCCCAGCTGGCTATAACAGAACTAGTATTTGAACTCATGTCTGACTCCACAGCCAGTTTTTCCCATTTTGGAGGAGGCATGAGCCTTTCCTTTTATGGAAAACATTTCCCCCAAGAAGAATAAAGACACATCTGCCCCTCGCAGAATCCCCGACACCTTCAGGGCGGGTTCTGGCTGATGATAGGCAGTCACAGAATGACTGGGTGACTTACAGGGTGATGGGGCAGAGAAGGCAACTGGTCGAAGGTCACCCGGCGAGGTGGAGTGGACCACAAGGCGGTGGACTAAGTCCTGCGTTTGTGCCCCCACCTCCCAGAGCATCAGTCACGGCAGCTTCTTCAGTGACCTGAGGCCAAGGTTTACCCTTTCACTTATGAAAATGACAAAAGAAGCTTTTTTTCTATTGCATACCAGCTGGCCCCAGGAAAGAAGAGCCTCTAATTTTGCTCTAGACGCCGATGCTTGCTTTGGAGTTTGCTGTGCCTTCTCAGTTGTTGCTCTTTGTATAGCACAATGCTGTAATTGTTGTTGTCTGCTGTTATGATCATGGTTTAATTGTTGATTTGCAGCTCCGCGTGGCTCAGAGGGGGGCATTTTATAAAACAAGTATTATTTTCTTATTGTCATTTCCAGTGTCACGGAGGATAATTTAAGCTGCATTCTCATTTGGGGACAGGAGTGATTTCTGACCCTTTCCCCCTGCAGCAGCTGTTCATTCGCATGCCATTTTCCCCTGATGTAAAGATCCGCGTTAAGATCTTATTGGTGCAGCCTCCGTTGTGTTCGTGCGGTGGTGACAGTTGCTTGGGAGCACCTGATGCCCTTTCATATTCTGGGGCCCAACCAGAAGGCAAGTGAAATCAACATATCAAGATGGTGTGGAATTTTTTTCTCATTTTGCGTATCTTTCTAATGTGCAGTGAATACAGATGAACCACCTGTACATCTTGAGATGGGTAGTGTCCAAGAAATGCCCAGTGTGTTAGTTTCCTCACACTGAAAGAACTGAGGACCATCATCCCAGAAGCGAGTTTTGCCTGTCCACGGCACTTGAGGGGTGCAGGCTCCTGCGATGAGAATCCAATGCTCTCCTAGCTTTCTATATTAAGGCTCTGCTAGTTAATCTCTTCCTGTCGTTGAAGCTGAGTGTCATGAACCTTACCAGCCTTACCAGCAAAGCCCAGGGGAGTCTCAGTGGTAGGCTGATGGGAAGAGGTGAGGGAGCGAGGGCCAGATCAGGGCGCCCTCACCTGGGGACATGCTCTTGGGAGGTTGTGGTGGAAGGTGGGACTAGGTGGAAACACCATAATGAAAAGGTGTGTAGAGATCCCGGAACAGGGACAACCCCACAATCCAGGGTGCCCTGCAGTTGAAGCAGGTGGCAGCCAGCTGTGAAATGAAGACCCAGCCCCAGAGAGAGCAAACATAGGTTCAGGGCAGCCCCCAGGGGAACAGGAGAGAACCAGAGACCAGTGAGGCTGACTAGCTGAGCTGACCTACTTGTTGGTCATCATGAGAGCCCAGGTGCACCCCAGGCAAACTGGATACCAGACTTGGACAGGAGACCAACTCAAGGCCCCTCCTTTGGTGGGAATGGGGCTCCTCCCTCCTTGCCCCCAACCCTATTCCAGCACCATGGAAACTGCTCCCACTAGGATCACAAGGACCATGCGTGCCTTGCCTTCTTCACAGCTTGGACATCAGTGCCATTTCCTAGACTTTCTCCTCTCTTGACTTCCAGGACGGCACCTTTTCATGGTTTTCCTTCTGCTTCCTCGACGCCTCGTTCTTCATCTCCTTCATGGGCTTCTCTTCTCCTGCTCATCCTTAATGCCATGGTTCCCCAGAAAACTCCCTTCTCTGTGTGCTTCTCCTGCTACATACTCATTGGGTGGGGTTGTCCAAACCTATAGCTTCAGGTCTCACCCACCTCCACCCCAGACTCTTGTCCTGCTGAAGAATTTGTAGTTTCCTGGGGGTACCAGTCTCTCTTTCCCACCGTGTCTTTGCACAGCCTGTTTTCTCTGCCTGGCATTCACTTTTCTTCCCACACTCCTCATCCACCCCCTCATCTGGACACATCCTGTTCATCTCTGAAGACTCAGCTTAGTTG
This sequence comes from Equus asinus, assembly GCF_041296235.1. Classification (NCBI taxonomy): domain Eukaryota; kingdom Metazoa; phylum Chordata; class Mammalia; order Perissodactyla; family Equidae; genus Equus; species Equus asinus. The sequence goes on from NC_091794.1 coordinate 88,540,099, forward strand.
TTCCCTCCTCAAGGGGTCTTACCTCAACCCCTCCACCCAAGGTAGGGGCCTTCTCTGTGCATACATTTACCATAATACTTATCACCCCACATTTAGGGGCAGAAACATGCCATATTCCTGTCTGTGTCACCAGTGCCTGGGATGCTATCTGCACCTAGTACCTACTATCCACTGATTGAATGTGTGAATAACGGTATCCATATAGGGTCAGAGAACTTGTAGGGCTGGAATTAGAGAGTTTGAGACCATGGTTGCTGCATCCCCATATGTCCTGGGTTTAGACTAGGCAGCTAGCTCTGGCCCAGTGTGTGTGCAGCTAGGTCCTATCTCTTTGGTAGTGACAGAACATCAAGGATACAGTTGTAAGATCTACGGGGCTGGATGTGGGTGGTAAAGAAAGATGTCAGAACCTCCAGCAAAATAGAAAGTATTTCCTTAGCACATAGGATTTCAGTTGCCTCTGCCAAGTGCCACACATTTGGCAAGAACAGTGGTGAGTTTTGCTGAACTCTAGGCATCCCTGAAAGCTGATGAACCATTCATTCATTCGGTTCACCCAAACCAAGAGCTTAGTGTGGGTCAGGTGCTGGGTGCCGAAGAAATAGGGATGAATGAGGCACAAACACAACAGTTAAGGAACTGGGGAAGACAGATAAGTCAACGGGTGACTAATACAGTGGGAGCTCAAGGAGGGAGCATCTCACCACACTGGGTCCACGAGAGGATATGGAGAAGCCTATAGAAAAGCTCCGCACTGGATGTGGGGTATCTACCAGTACATGTTAGTCAGATGGTGTATTAGTTTACTAGGGCTGCTGTAACAAACTGAAGGGCTCAAAACAAATGTATTGAAAAACTGTATTCTTGCAGTTCCAGAGCCTGGAAGTCCAAAACCAAGGTGCAAGTAGGGCCATGCTCCCTCTGAGGACTCTAGGGAAGACCCTGTTTCGTGTCTCTCTCCTAGCTTCTGGTATTGCCAGCAACCCTTGGCATTCCTTGGCTTGGAGACGCATCACTCCAATCTCTGCCTCCACTTTCACATGACCTTCTTCCCTGTGTCCCCTCAGTGCCTCTGTGTGCAGATCTCCCCTCCTTTCTCTTATAAAGACGTCCGTCATTGGATTTAGGGCCCACTCTAATCCAGGACGACCTCGTCTTAACTTGATTACATCTGCAAAGACTCTACTTCTCACTAAGGTCACAGTCACAGGGACCAGGGGTTAGGACTTGAACTCTCTGAGAGAGACAATTCAACCCACTGCAGGTGGTATGGTATGAGGGCTTGGAAACCTCCAGGCAGAGGGAGGTCCCCAGAGCCAGAGGATAAGAGGGAAACGGATGAAGGGTGAGAGGGAGGGGAGAAGGCAATGGGATGCTCAGGAACGACTTGGGGTGTCCCATAGGGAGTCTGACTTTATTCTGTAGGGAAGGAGGAACGACTGGGGCGGATGCGTGGCTGAGAAAGATCACCCTGGCCCTCGTCGAAAAGGTGAGTTGAAAGGGTGGGAGAGAGTTTGGGTCCAGGAAGGCCAGTTACATTTTTATTCCTCTGTATACGCTAGTCCATCTCTTGGGATCTTCTGCCTCTTTTTCACTTTCCTCATGGTATTTTTTTCTTTCTTCAAAACTGCTTCAAAGACACCTCCTCCTTGGAATTTTCCTTGCCTCTCTCAGTTAGAAGAAGAAGATGTAAAAGAAAGGCCTTTGGCACCAGACAGATGTAGTTTGATGGCTGCCTATGAACCACACTAGCTGTTTCACCCCCACCCCCACCCTGGCGAGCTGCCTATGTTAACCCCTGGGGACTTCAGTTCCCCCATCAGCGAGATGGAGAAAATCGACTCTAAATCAGAGGGTTATTATGAGGATATTAGACAATATACATAAAGTACTTGGTACATAGATTTCCTGCAAATATTTAGTTCTCTTCCTCTGGTTATTTCAATAGCACTTTATCCCATTCTTTTAGTACCTATTGCACACATTATTGTGTTTTGGTGTCTCTTTCAATAAGCAGCGGCAGCCTCCAGGGCAAAGACAGAGCCATGCACATTTCCGCAGCTCTCAACACAGAGCTTGATGCACAACACGCCTCAGCCCTCCTCCCTGGTCTGTGTTGTGTCTGTGGTCCAGAGACACACACATGCGCCAGCAAGGCATTGGTACGAAGGTGCACCTCTTCACTCTTCACCTCCTCCCTTCCCTTCAGTGCCTCTCCTCTGGTGGGGGGGGGGGAGCGGGGGGGTGGGTGGTGAGAACAGGGTCCTCAAACTGTTTTCCGTTGTTTTCAAAGGCCAAAAGACCAGGTGTTGCCCTGCAGGGGAGCTGCTCAGGCAAACCCCAATGTCTGTTCGGGCCCAGAGTTATCCCTATAGATCAGAACCTCTAATTAGCGTTTTATAGACTCTGATTTCTATAAGATGAGAAAAGTCTTCAATAAGGGTCTTAGTAAATGTAGTTGGTTTGGCAAAGCAAGTCTTGGCTGGCGCCCACCACGGATTTATACTGAAAGAGCCATAGACTCCTGCAGCAGCTCCCTCCCTTGTAACTTCCAGGCGGCATTCACTCTTGGCCTTGCCAAGCTGTTCTCAGCTGAGCAGCAGGAGTGATCTTAAAAGTGTACATCAGCTCCTGTCAGGTCTCAGCTTAAAATCCTTCCATGACTTCCCTTAGCCTGTAGAAGAAAATCCAAACTTTTCCCGTCTCACCTGACCTGGTCTCTGCCTGCATCTCTTGGCCCAGCGACAGCCTCAGTGGCCTTTCTCTTGCTCCAACACTCCAGGCTGGTTCCCTTTGGGGGCCTTTGCACATGCTGCCCTTTATTCACAGAAAGCTTCCTCCTCGCTCTTACCCTGCCCTGCTCTCCACATGGCTGGCTCCCTTTGAGCCTCTCATCTTGCTTAAATGTCATCTCCTTAGTGAGGTCTTCCTGGCCACCCTATCTAACGTGGTCACTCATTCTCAGCGCTCTGCTGTTTTCTTCACTGCCTTTGCCACAGCTGATAATCTTTTAATGGGTTTGTGTATGCGAGAGTATCGCCCATGTCCAGAAACAAGTGGAAAATGACACCCTGTCTGTCATCTTCACCATTATCTCCCAGCGCCCAGCACATCGGAGGTGTTTAGATAAATGAATGCGGTAAGAAGTCTGGAACTTCAGCTTCTATCCTTTCCGTTGCCAAGTTGCATTGTTTCTGCATGCAAAGGACCTCAGGCTCCCTCCCGTCACTGCCTCCTGCCACTTGTCTTGACCTCGTCAATGCCACACCTGTGACTTTGTCTGATTATCAGATCACCTAAGCTGAATGCAACAAACCGGCGTTTTTAATTCATGATCTGGAATACCAGCCCTTTAACCTTGTGTGTGATTCACATGTAAACTACTGATTCCTAGAGGGGGCCTCTCCAGCACGTGCCTGGCTCTCAGCCACAGCCTCTGCCTTCGGGAGGGGTGGGCTGCATTCTCAGGGGACAGGGTGGGAGCACCAAAGTCTGACCTGGACTATAATTATATAATGTAAATCTGGCTCACTCTCTAATCAGCCCTTGACCTTGGGCAATTTATTGAACCTCTCTGAACCTCACTTTTAAAGATGGGAATGATGCCACCTACAACATCAAGATGCTTGTGAGGACTGAATGGGATAAAGCGCCTTGTACACAGTGGTTGTTGTATACACGTGTGTTCTTTCATTTCTACTTAGTCTCCATATTCTCTCTTCACAAATTCCTATCAGACTGGTCCTCCTGGGATTTCTTTCATTCACTCGTTCATTCCACTATTCACCCCCGGGGACTTTGGTCCAACTCTAACCAGAAGAGGCTGGAGCCCACACTCCTCTAGCTCATTCTGAGGCCCTCATTATCCTCCTTCCCTCAATCCAGCTCTACTTCCTGTGACATCCTAACGCCACCTGAACTCCCGTGTGAGAGTCGCCTTTCTTCCCAGGCACCCTAGCTCCCGCTGCCTCCAGATCTTGTCTGATGTTGTTAAATCCAAAGAAAACACACTCCCTTTCTTGTCACCAAACTTTCAGTGTCATTTCCTCCTTCCTGCCCTGACAAGTCGGGCCCACGCAAACCTCTCTTTTCTGAGAGCACGTCCAGCAACACCGCACGGTTTAGCTCTCGGTCTGCGCCTGTGCCGGGCTGCCAACTTCACAGTGCACGGAGTGACGTGGAGAGAGCAGAGACGGAAGGGGCAGCTTGGCACAGCAGTGGGTATGCCTGTTTGCTCTGCTTCCTGGGGAGCTCCTTCTCCCCTTTTCAATCAAGTGTGGGGCCCCCGGCTGCCAGTCTGTTCCCTGTTAAACGCCTTGAAGGGGAGCCCATCTGCCTTCGCTCTGTTGGAAGTCCTCAGAGGGGAGGCCTGCCAGGGAAATTAGAACACAGCCATTGAGAAAACCCACACAGCTCCTGGTACTGAGGAATCTCCACCTATACCTATAAAAGGGTCTACTTAGGAAAGCCAGGAAATGCGCTTGAATCCTATCAGAACTAATTGATAATTGAAAATAAGAAACACACATGAATGGAAGCCAGCCTTTTAGTGCTGAACATGATGAGGTCCATACAGAAGTCAAAATATAATGATGTGCCCCTGAAATTTATATAATGTTATTAACCACTGTGACCTCAATAAAATTAAAAAAATTTACATGGGAATGAAAAAGAAACATACACATATATATTCAACAATAAATATGTAACTGAAAATTAAATTCCGTTCACAATGGAGCAAAAGAAATGAATTTAATAAGAAGTATGCAAAGAAGAAAACCATAAAACTTTACAAAAGTACATGAACTAAGCCCTAAATAAGATGTCTACAGTGTTCCTGGCTGGCGAAAATAAGTAACATAAAGATATCAGTTTGCCCCAGTTAATAAGTGTGTTCAATCCCAATGAAAATATCAGTGGAATTTTTTGGAATTTGATAGCCATAAATTTATCTGAAAGAATAAATTTGGGAAATTAGCTTAGAAATTTTGGAGAAAAAATATGAAGGGAGCTTTTCCTTTAAAAATATCAAAATCTGAGATTGTAGAACTGGAGGGAGCTATAGTTCCTGGGACCATAAGTAGAATCCAGGACAAGCAAAAGAGACGGCCCTGGAGGAGAGTCTAGAATGAGACCCACGAGCAAGGTGACATTTTAAACCTGTGGCGAGAACCTGGATTATTCAGTTATGAATGTCTCCTTTCCCAGGTATTCACGAGCACCATCCGAAGTGTCGGGCACATCCTCTGCACTGGGGCTCGAGGCCTGGTCCCACACTCATGAAAATGATGTGCTAGTCGGGGAGACGGATAGTAAACAAAAAAAAACTAAGTATAGGCTGTGATAAATGCTAAGGAGGAAGTAAACAGAGAGTTTTGATAGTCAAGATACAGGGGAGGAGACTTTAGATAGATGTTTGGACAATGGGGTGTCCATTTGGAAAAGTAATGAACCTATAAACCTCAAAAAATGAAACTATATGGGGCAAGCCCTGGTGGCCTAGAGGTTAAGCAGCCCGGATGTGGCTCCTGGGTGCAGACCTACACCACTTGTCAGCGGCCACGCTCTGGTAGCAACTCACATACAAAATAGAGAAAGACTGGCACACATGTTAGCTCAGGGCGAATCTTCCTCAGCAGAAAAAAAAGATGAAAGTATACAAGTTCTGGGAAAATATTACAGTTTTGCTTTTTAATCATTTTGAGGAGAATAAAGTTTGTCCAAATATAACACAGGACCCAATATCCTTAAAGGGAAAGATTAAGATATTTGGTTACATAAAATGAATAACTTCTATACCAAAATGGACACCATAAGCAAAATTTAAAAGGAAAAGAGACACCAGATGCCAGAAGAAAATATTAGCAACAAATATATCATATAAAAGAGGAATCAAAATATATAAAGATAATAAAAATTATAGTGTATAAAGAGAATTTAAAAAGAGAACTCAATTAAGATGGATAAAGGATATTAAGATATACAAATGGCCAACAAATATATGCAACTTTTCTAAATTATCTAATCTTAAAACACCAATGAGATTCCATTTTGGTTTAGCAGATGAGCAAGTATTTTAATGTAGAATATATTTACAACATTGTAATATCTGATGTTGGTGAGGTGAAATTTAGAGAGAAGAGTCACATTAATACAGTTTAGTGGGAATGTGAATTGACACAATCACTTAAGAGAATAACTTAGCAGCATTTATCAAAAATTTTAGTATATATGCCTACCCCCCCAAAATTATTCCTGCTTGTCAACTGAAATATTAACAGAAAAATGCAAAGCTACATAAAGATGGGAGTGTTCCTTGCAGTGTTATGTGAAATATAACCATGTCCATTTTTGCAGGAAAAAAATGAAGTAGATGTCTTTGTCCACAATACAGTATTAAGTGAAGAAAGTTACATGAAACTATGTAAAACGTGGCTCCATTTGGGAGGAAAAGATGTATGTGTGCGCATTGAAGAAAAGTCTGGAAAGATATGCACCAAGGCTAATATCAAGTGAAAAGCTCTGGAGAATAGATTGGTTGCTTGAGAAAGAGACTTTTTAAAAATTCAGTGCATCTGTATATTGTTTGCCTTTTTCTGCCTCGAGCATGTCTTATTTCTACAATTTAAAAGGATATTTTTACAAAGAGATAGTGATAAATGAGTAGGATCCTGGAACAGAAAGGAAAAACTGGTGAAATTTAAATAAAGTCTGGAGTCAAGTTCATAGTAATATGCAGTTTTGGTTTCCTGGTTGTAACAAAGGTACCAGGGAAATGTAAGATATTAGCAATAGGAGAAATGATGAGGGGTCTGTGGGAATTCTCTGTATTATCTTTGCAACTTTTCTGTAAGTCTAAAATTCTTCCAAAATGAAAAATTGATTAGAAGAGGGAGAGAAGCTTGTAGCCAAAGAAGATTTGGCAGCTGGAACCTTTTTGTTCTGGAAGAATTCAGGTTCCTACCGAGCTCCTTTGCTCTGCGAGCTCTGTCTGGGTCTGCAGGCACCCCACACACGGAGACCCCCGCCTGGCCTCCTGAGAGTTGCGGGGATTATCTGAGCCAAGCCTGTGTGCGGCTAATATCCTGAGTTCTACTCTGGGAAACCAAGGTGTGGGCTCACCCCAGCCCTCACCCCTTCTGAGCCAGCTTCTCAGTGACCCCACAGCAACCCCTGCCCTTTACCCAACCCGCTCTTTTTTATGAGTTAGTTTTTTAGAGCGGATTTAGATTCACAGCAAAATTGAGAGGAAAGTACAGAGATTTCCCATATAGCCCCTGTTCCCACGCATGCACAGCCTCCCCCATTATCCATATCCCCCACGAGCGTGGTGCATTTGTTACAATTGATGAACCTACGTTGACACATCATCATCACCCAACGTCCATAGTTTACATTAGGGTTCACGCTTGGTGTTGAACATTCTGTGGGTTTGGACAAACGTGTATGACATGTATTCGTCATTGTGGTATCATACAGAGCATTTCCACTGCCCTGAAAATCCTTTGTGCTCCACCTATTCTTCCCTCCCACCCCACTGCCAGCCCCTGGCAACCACTGATCTTTTTACCGTCGCCACAATTTTGCCTTTTCCAGAATGCTGTCTAGTTGGAATCATACAGTATTGTAGCCTTTTCAGAATGGCTTCTTTCTCTTGGTGGTATGTATTTAAGGTTCCTCCATGTCTTTTCATCACTTGATAACTCATTTCTTTTTAGTGCTGAATAATATTCCATTGTCCGGATATACCACAGTCTTTTTATCCATTCACCTACTGAAGATGTCTTGGTTGCTTCCAAGTTTGGGCAATTACGAATAAAGCTGCTATAAGCATCTGTGTGCAGGTTTTTGTGTGAAAATAAATTTTGAACTCGTTTAGGTAAATACTAAGAAGCATGATTTCTGGATCATATGGTAAGAGTATTTTTAAGAAACTGCCAAACTGTCTTCCAAAGTGGCTGTAACATTTTGTATTCCCACCAGCAACGAATGAGAGTTCCTGTTGCTCCACATACTCATCAGCATTTGATGTTGTCAGTGTCCTGGATTTTAGTCTCTCTAGTAGGTGTGTAGTTGTATCTCATTGCTGCTTTCATTTGCATTTCCCTGATGACATCACATCTTTTCATATGCTTGCTTGCCATCTATATATCTTCTTTGGTGAGGTGTCTGGTAAGGTCTGTAGCCCATTTTTTAATCAGGTTGTTTTCTTATTGTTGAGTTTTAATAATTCTCTGTATATTTTGGGTAACAGTCCTTTATCAGATGTGTCTTTTGCAGAGATTTTTCTCCCAGTCTGTGGCTCGTCTGCTCATCCCCTTGATAGTGTCGTTTGCAGAGCATAAACTTTTAATTGTAATGAAGTTCTGGTTATCAGGTGTTTTTTTCATGGATCATGCCTTTGGTGTTCTATCTAATAAGTCATCACCATACCCAAGGTCATCCAGATTTTCTGTGTTATCTTCTAGGAGTTTTATAATAAGTTCATGTTTATATTAAGATCTGTGATCCACTTTGAGTTCATTTTTGTGAGGGGTATAAAATCTGTGTCTAGATTCATCTTTTGCATGTTGATATCCAGTTGTTCCAGCACCATTTGTTGAAAAGACTATCTTTGCTCCACCGTATTGCTTTTGCTCCCTTGTCAAAAATCAATTGACTGTATTTATGTGGGTCTGTTTCTGCGCTCTCTATTTTGTTCCATTGATCTATTTGTCTATTATTCCACCAATACCACTGTTTTGATTCTTGTAACTTTATAGCAAGTCTTGACATTGGGTAGTGTCAGTCCTCCAATTTTGTTCTTCTTCAAGATTGTGCTGGCTATTCTGGATCTTATGCCTCTCCATAGAAATTTTAGAATCCCTTTGTTGATATCCACAAAAGAACTTGCTGGGATTTTGATTGACTATTTTCTTTTTACCTATATCCTTTATCCAATCCAGACCCTGCCTTCTCACTATCCTCCTCCTAATTTATAATGATATGGATATGGACTCAGGAATGAGGTCTGAGGTCTGTTGTGTGGAGTTGAGAAGACAGGTGGGGTTTGATAGTGGCAACATGAAGCTCATAGTAATAAACGAGATGCCCAAAATATACTTCTCCTCACCTTGTCCCCATTGCCAGTGACCTCAGTGGAGGAGTGGCTGAATGAGAATCATGAGGATGCTACCAGATGACCTTCCCTGACTGGAAGCCCCTGGAAAAAAAGGAGCTGAGCCCGGCATGACTGCCTGCTTCTTCTCTCCATTCAGGCTCCACTTCTTGGTGTTCGACACAGAGGAGGTCCATGATGTGCTGCGCATCTGGGATGGGCCTGTGGAGAGTGGGGTTCTGCTGAAGGAGCTCAGCGGCTCAGCCCTGCCCAAGGATCTGCATAGCACCTTCAACTCAGTCGTTCTGCAGTTCAGCACCGACTTCTTCACCAGCAAGCAGGGGTTTGCCATTCAGTTCTCAGGTCTGTGCTTGCCTTCTGCTGGCACCCTCTCCATTTGTCATGCTGCCTGCTCTCCTTCTCTCTCAAGTCCCTCCTTTCCTCCATCTCCACTCGAGTAAAGATATTTATTGAGCGTCTGCTGTGTGCCTGGTACATGGTTAGCACCTGTTCAAATATCCATGCTAAGCTTACTCTAGGGGGAAGACAGGCAGGTTAATAGACCCTTACATACAAATTGATAAGCATCTGGAGGGAGAACTATAAACTGTAATAGTCACCGTGGAGCATCAAGAAAGATGTTCCAGAAAAGACGATGCCCAATCTCAGACCTGAAGGATGAGTAGAAGTTACACAAGAAAAGACAGTATTTCAAGGAAGGAGTGGTCAACTATGACATGGCATTGGAGTTGCCACTGAGTTGGACTTTGGAGGATTTGTGGATCCTTATTAGATGAAAGAGAGAGAAAAGGGCCTCCTAGATGCAAAGAACACATGGACAAATACAGAGACAGGATAATAGGTTCTGGAAGTGGACAATTGTCCATTGTGGCTGAAACACGCGTAGCGTTGAGAGATTCAGGGGAGGTACCAGTTGACGATGGTTTGAGGTGCAGCTATGGAAGAGCTGATCTGCCTTGCCTCACACTCTAGTTCTCCGTTTAGTGCAGATCTCGGTAAAGACTGGAAGCCAACACAAGTAATCTAAATTCAATTAATTATGTACTGAAGTAGCCAATTATGGAGGAGCATGACAAAGAGCCACCAAAAATGGAAAAAGCTCAAACCTTCAAGTCCCAATATTAGATCATTTATATGATTGGCCCTGCCTCTCCCTGTGATGCACCATCTCATCGCCTCTGAAGTGCCTCTTCCATCACTTATCTCCCTGCACAAGTGACTCTGCCTCGGTTTCTGCTTGTGTTTATTATACAGCAGCTGTCTTCATTATCATCTCCTTACACCATTGTGTGTGTGTGCATGAGGGCGGTTTCCGTGATGATTCCAGAGCAAGCCTGTGTGGCACCTGTGCCATGGTTTTGCCTCCACATTCTCACCCAGTTGGTGTATCAGCTAAGGGTGGATGGGTATATCTCTGGCACCAGTGAGGCTGTAATGGAGTTGCAAGCCCTACTTCCAGCTCTTTTGTGCATCCGTCTTCTCCGTGGAGGTGAGCATCTAGCAGTGTGTGGGGCAGATGAGGGTCTCCAGGATCATGTTCCTTTATACTCATTAACTTGCCGACATAATGCTCATGCAGGCTTCCAGCCCAGCAAGGAAGAGCTCCTTGCAGGGTTCATTGGGGATCTTCTTACCTGAAATCCACGCACCCTCTCACCCAGGGAGAGAGTCCCTGGGGACCACCAAGTAGCGCTGAATTCATCCAAGATTCAAGTCCTCCCGTGGGGCAACAAGGGAGTCATTTTAGATAAGGATTTCCCAACATCTGTTCCCTGGGGTTCCATGGACTATTGATTGGTATTTTAGGAAAAAGAAGTTTGCATGATTGAGAAATGTTGAGAAGGTACTTAGATTGAGGCAGACCTAAAGAGGTTATCTGAAGTTTGGGACCTCCGAGAATTTTTGGTCTGCTAATGCAGATAAATTCAGAAGATGTCTGGTAGGTAGGTCACAACTCCTAAACGTATTTGGCCATGGATGATGTTTTTCTAGGCCATCTCAAGAGATTGGCATTTCTTAGAACAAACTTTAGAAATGGCTGGGATAAGCGACAGAAGGCGCTCCCAGCAGTAAGGAGAGCAGAAGGCTAAAGAGACAGCTCAGTCCACTCTCTGGGGAAAGGAGTATTATGAGTAATTAAACCAGACGAGTATTTTCTCTGACTGTGCCCAAGCTGATGGGAATGGCTTAAAAAAAAAAAAAAAGTCCATAATCATACTGACGAATTCCACTATAGATGTGCTTTATCTGACCTCCGCTGTGTCCTCAGTATTGCCACGTGGGACAGAGTCCCTGAGCACCCTCATGAGCTGCGCCTTTGCCCGGCCCAGCTTTGACCACTTTCTCATGCATCACTCATCCCATGGAAGTGTTGTTCATCCTTCCAGGTTCGTCTCAGATGCCATTGCTGTAGCCTATGGCACCCCCAGCACCCTACTTCTAGTTCTTCAGCACATTGTCAATTCCAGACACTCTGCCCTGTCTCAGAGCTGGCCACCTACTTGCCATCCCACAGAAGTTCTTAGAGGGTCAGGGCCACATCATGCCAACCAGACTCCTCCACAGCGTACGCATGCAGCAGGTGCTCACTCACCGCTTGCTGAACAAAGGGGCACACGAAGGCATGAACAGACGAATGGATGGTTTTCTCTAACATGAGGGTTTCCTTTGGCAAGCCGCCCTGAGCATTGCTTAAGTCCACGGAGAGGGGAGTGGGCAAAGCCGCCTCGCCTGGGCTCCAGGAAGGCCATGAGAAGCCGGCCCAGAGTTCTGGGCGTAACCAAGGTTCAGGAAAGGTCACCTTCCCTGTTGCTGTCGTCAGTTAGCAAATACCAGGACTACTCTGGGGAGGAGAGAACGGCTCACCCGTGTTAACTTTATAGTGTATGTTTGACAGCGGATTGCACAGAAATGCCAGGGATGATTAGTGCCGGCTTTGGCTTTATTAAGTAAACATGACTGTGTAACATCTGACATCCTGTCCGTACCACGTGGATCCAGCCTTTCCCATGCGGCTTTGCCGAGCCGCTCACATTCAGGGCTATTAAAGAGAGAAAGTGAGAACAAAAACAGGCAAGGGGGAGCATTGAAGGAGAGCGCAAGGCTAACCGCTGCCGTCTATTGAACCAGCACCACACTAAACTCTCTGCTGCGTTCTCTCCTGAAATTTTCACGGAAACCTTAAGGGATGGGCGCCATTATTAATCCACGTTGCAGGTGTGGGCTCCGAAGCCCAGGGAGGTTTCTCCTACAAGGTCATCTAGTTAATAAGTAGCAGAGCCTGGTTCAGAACCCCTGTGAATGATTCCCAGACCTAGGCCCTTCATCATTGCACTCTGTGGCCTCCCATATAAATAACCTATCTGAGTGTGGTAGAACAGCGAGCTGGTTTTCTTCTGGGGAATCATTTACATGTGTACAGTGTACTGCAAAGCCAGAGATGAAAGCTAAGTCGGTTTTTAATTGGGAAGGAAAAAGATTGATTCTTATTTGACTTTATAAATAAATTCAGCAAGTGTCAGATGGTGATGACTTGTTCATTTATTTATTCATTCAACAAATATTTGCTGAGCACTACTGTGTGCTGGGTACTGTTCGGGGCCCTGGGGATACAGTTGGAAGCAAACCAGCCAAAGTCTCTCTTCCAGTGGAGATGCACAAGCGATGTGCAACAAAGAGGCAAACAAATGAAGGAGCAAGATTATTACAGATTGTGCTATGAAGGGAACAAAACAAGGTAATGTGACAAAATTGATGGAAGAGCGTTAAAGGATGAGCTCGGAAGGTGATCAAAGAGGCCTATCTGAGGGGGGTGACATTGGAGCTGAAAAGTGAAGGACAAGATGGAGCTGGCATAGGAAGGTCTGTGGCAAGATCATTCCAGACAGAAGGACCAGCAGGTGCAAAGGCCCTGGGGTGGTGGGGGGAGGATGGGGAGGGAGACCAACCTTGCTGTGTTGAAGAAGATTTTACACATGTGGTTGGAGCATAGTGATAGCAGATCGTTGATGGTGTTAATGACTAAAGTTGGGTCAAAGCAAAGGATAGGTTTTAAAATGTGATCTCAAAAGAGGAGGGCTTAAGATAGGATCCCATATGCAAGAGTCAGCAAACTTTGTCTGTAAAAAGTCAGATCATAAATATCCCAGGCTTCATGGGCCATATGATCTCTGTCATAACAACTCAACTCTGCTGCCAGAGCATGAAAGCAGCTGTAGAAAACATGTAAACAAATGAGCATACCTGTGTTTCACTAGAACTTTATTTACAAAAACAGGCATAGGAGCTGGCCCGGTGGTGTAGTGGTTAAGTTCCTGTGCTCCACTTTGGTGGCCCAGGGGTCGTTGGTTCAGATCCTGGGCACCGACCTATCACTGCTCATCAAGCCATGCTGTGGTGGCGTCCCACATAGAAGAAGTAGAAGAAATTACAACTAAGATAGACAATTATGTACTGGGGCTTTGGAGAGAAAAAGAAAAAAAAGGAGGAAGATTAGCTCAGGGCCAATCTTCCTCACCAAAACAAACAAACAAACAAAACAGGCATAGAGCCAGATTTGGCTGTGGGCTCTAGTTTGCCATACACTGTCTTAGGTGTTATTGGGTGTAAGGTATTAGATACTATAATTTCAGACTCGTCCACACAATGCTATGTCTAATAATTAGTGATATTGTGTATACAGTTGCCCTAGGCTCAGGCTTCTCAAACTTTCTACCCGAGTTGTTCTAATAGCAGAGGTGGGTGAATGCATATCCGCAGGAGATCTCGAGGGAGGAGGAAGCACAAAATCTCTTTGAGGCTTCATGATTTTGCTTAAGAACTCAAGTGAATTTTATGTTCTACTCCATAATAAATTCATTTGTTTTAGTGTAAAGTTATTTTTTCCCAAAATGTTTGAGAAAAATTAACCCTCCAAGCCAGTGAACGTTATTGATCCTGTGGCCTCCAGAACCTCTGTCCCTGGGGCCTGCCGATCACAGTCTGTGAACGATGACATGGGTGGGGACGGTGGAGGCAGCTGGGGTTGTTGCCCCTGCCTCAGAATCCTTTCCCTTGGCGTTCTCATATACTGCGTCTTTCAGGGCGTTTTCTCACGCTGCATCTGTTCCTTCATTCACTCACCCATTTTTTTATTTACTCATTCCTTCCTTCCATCATTCGCTTGGTGTTCACTTTTAAAACTCCTGCTCTAATGTTACACTAGTTTAGATATTAGACTTCAAACATCTCCCAAATTCCTGAGCTTTCTCAATTTTTAATACATCTCGGCTACTTACGTTTGTTTTGAACTCTCCACTGCCACTTGCTACAAACATCTGACTTTTTTGAATGTGGCTTCAGTCTGGCAGGTCATTGTGTGTTTGCCTTGCATGAGAGAACATGGTCTTCACCCGAATTCAGAAGCTGCCCGCACCTTCATAACCACCGCTCAGCATTCAGGCAGGCCAACGCCCGACTCCTTTGCAGACCCCTCTGATGGAATGCATGGAGTTTAGACCTCATTACCTCGTCACTCCCTCATACTGGTCAGGTTAGCTACACTTACAAAATTGCAAAGCTTATCCATGGAACAAAGCTTGAATCATTAAATCAAACTGAACTCAGTTCTATCATCACAGCAGTGCTATCACGCTTAACTCCTGGTATCTCATGACAGGTAGACGACAGTGATGGTGGATGGTGGAATGGGTGGTGGCCACAAGCAGTGGTGGAGGCAGCGACAGAAATGGGGGTGAGAATGGAGACAGTGGCACCATGGCTGCAGCTGAGGACACTGGTGGGAGGTGCTGGTGATCAAGGCAGTCGCACTGGTGATGGAAGTGGCAGTGACAGGGAGGTGACGAGCCAAGAGTTTCATTGTCTGGCAGACACCTAGGCAACCTCACTTCCTCTTCTGTTTTCTTATCCCAGTGTCCACAGCAACATCCTGCAATGACCCTGGGGTCCCGCAGAACGGGAGCCGGAGTGGTGACAGTTGGGAAGCCGGTGACTCCACAGTGTTCCAGTGTGACCCCGGCTACGCGCTGCAGGGAAGCGCCGAGATCAGCTGTGTGAAGATCGAGAACAGATTCTTCTGGCAGCCCAGCCCGCCAACGTGCACGGGTACAAAGCAGCTTCAGAGGGACCCTGCCTTCTCCTCCCACCTCTTGTGTGCTCCAGATCCGCCCCGCGCACACACACACATAAGCAGCAGCTGGGTCTTGAGCCTGGCCAAGGGAATTGGAACACCAAAGTTGCAGAAAGCCCAAAGTTTACCCTGCTTTGCATGCATACATGCACACACACACACACACACACACACTTGGTCACATTCACACACGCAACTCACACGCTGCACACTACAAATTCTTCACTCTCCAAAATGGTCCCAAAGATTTCTAAGCATGGCGTGTCTGTCCCTTTTCTCCCTGGCCCAGGCTGTTTAGGTTGGAAAGGGGCCAATGGGTCACCTCTGGAGGTCAGGGTCAGCAGGTTCCGAAATGACCCTTCTATTTCCTGAAGCACCGGAAGGGCCCCCACAGGCGAGGGGTGCAAAGGAAGGAAACTTGTGCTTCCTCTTCTCAAGGACATTGTTGGTTCCCTGAGTGTTGGTTCTCCAGACCCGTCTGTACTCGTGAAATCTCCCGATTTGACAGATGAAGAGATGGAGACAAAGATGTGTCCAAGGTCAGGTAGCTTGTAAGAGTTGGGCCTGATAATCCTGCTCCCTAGCTGTGTGAGCCTGCGTGAGAGGAGGACAGGAGAGAAAGAGTAGAAACAAGCGTTCCGGGTGCTCACTGTCACGCGGCTTTTTCTCAGGCAAAATGCTGAATGCATTTATCTCCCGCGTCAATGACGGGTGTTAGAAGAGAACAGCAGTCATCGAGTCCTTGCCATGTGCCAGCCCCGTACTGGACGTTTACTTACACAGCCTCCTTTCTGTACAGCTCTCTCAAGTGAGGACCATGCCCTCACTTTACACTCGAGGAAACTGAAACTTAGACAGATTTGTGTATCTTGCCCCAAATCCAGAGCTAGGTTATGGTGGAGCCAAGATTCACACCCACATCAGTCTGAAGGCAAAGCCTTTCATTTCCTCCCCCCTACATTGACTCCACGCTGGGGACGGGCTCAGGGGACTGCCTAGCCACCCTGCGCCCCCACACGGGCTCCACGGGAGCCACTGTCCAGGCCTCTGAGGCCTGACCTCTGTGGGCCATGCTCTGAGGCCTGGCCTTGAAGGTGAGAACTAAACCCTGTCTCTCAGAGGTCATTGGGAGTGTGCATGACAGGCGTGTGGTGAGTGTACAGCGGGCAGGAAGTTGAGAGCTGGGTTCCAGAACCAGCTCGGTTCTCAGCGACGTGGCATGCCATGTGGGAGAGAGCGTGGGGTACGGAAGCAGGCAGATCCGGGTAGGCCCTGGCTCTGCCGTTCACTAGTTCAGTGGCCTTGGGAAATTGCTTCATCTCTCCGAGCCTCAGTTTTCTTGTCCATAAAGTGAGAGTGAATATACTTCCCTCACGGCCTTGTGGGGTGAGGACACAAATAACCCTAATCTCAAGAAATACTCATTTCTCTCCTTCCCTCCTTCCTTCCTCCGTCCTCTCCTCTCTTCTTTGTTTTCTTCTTTCGAGGTTTTGGACTCACTTCCCTTCTCTGAACCAGAATTCCGTCTGGTTAAGGGAATTCCGGTGAGGCCTGGGAGGGAATCAGATGCCCTCTGAGCCCCCTTGCAAATCCAGCATTCTCTAAGGCAGCAGTTCCTTAGCTTTTCTTGTGGAAAAGCAGGTCCTGAGACGAGACTGTCCCGGGTGGAGAAGGAGGGCTGCGCTGCGTTACTTTGGGGAGAGCAGCGACTGTGTGGTGAGCAGGGCAAAGAGGTTAATTCGGCTTTCATTACCCATCTTCTGCGCTCGGCTTAGAGAAAGGTTCCTGCAGCAACAAAGTGAACATCTTTGCCTTTTCCCTCCAACAGTCTGGAAATCCCAGCGACAGGCCCCTAATTTCCAGCTCCCTTGGCGGTCTGCCATGACCGGTCTGGCTGGCTTTGACATCCCCGCATTATAGGGAGGGAGCAAAGGAAGGAAATACGTGTTTGTGGAACCTCAGCCCCATCACGGGCGCTGGCCTAGACGTTGTAGCTACATTATCACAAATGAAATCACCACGTGGTAAGTTTAGAGCTCAGGGTCTGGATTCCAACTATCTGGGTTCAAGCCTGGCTTCACCACAAGCTGTGTGGCCTTAGACAGATTACTTAATCTCTCTGTGCCTCATTTTCCTCCTCCATACAATAGGGAAAATAATAGTACCTACCTCATTGGGTTGTTTTGAGGATTAAATAAGATAATACTATAAAGCACTTAGAACGTGGTTCATAGGAAACACAGTATACATTAGAAGCCATTATCGTCGTTACTCTTTTCTTTTTTTATTTTATAGATGAGGAAATGGAGGCTCAGAGAGATGGGATAGCTTGCCCAAACTCACAGCTAGTAAGTGGCATAGGCGGAATTTGAACCCAGGACTGTGCAAACTTGAAAATCAATGGCCTTTTTCACAACTCTCGCCCCTCACTACAGCCTGACCACTCCTTGGCCATCTGGGATGGTCGGGAGCCTGTTTCCACTTCCATCTTGGCATCTGTGGTTTGTGAGCTCAAGCCTGGGCCTGCAAGGCAGAGCTCGCCTTCCATCTCTAACTCACGGAGCGTGTGGACGGGGCACGGTCACGGGTGTGGGGGCAAGTGCCCTGGCTTAGAAGTGAGACCTGGCTTCTAGTTCCAGCGTGGCTTCCCAGCCCCACTGAGTCCCCACTGCAAGGATGGGGTGACGCTGGGATGTTGCCACGGCTTCATTTGGCTTCCTACAGCTCGGTTGTCCTGCTGACTAGTGTCTGGGCCTAGAAGGGGAAAAAGGAACTTTCTTTGTGCCAATCAACCAGCCCCCAGCAGCAGGAGCCCCCCGTCATGGAGCAGCCCAGGAGTCCAGCCAGAGCCTTGAGGCACAACTGGCAGAGGGCGGTTAGGCCCGTGCCAGAGTCCTGGGTGGGAAGCAGATGCCCAAACGTCTGATGCCAGGGAGCCATCTGGAAGGGAGCTGTACCAGGGTAGAGGCCTAGAACCCAAACAAACTGAGAGCACTTTGGGGGTGAGCAGAAGAATAACGGAGGTGGTTCCAGAAACACTGACACTCACCCCATCTGTGGCAAAGTTAAGGGAAGAGACCCCTGAGCTGGCAAGGGAAGCTGGAGCCTGGCAGCCCTTGCCTGAAGGGAGGCATCATTGTGCCCCCTTGGGAGGACCCCTGGGAGCCGGGACTGCAGACACGGGTAGAGCCACTGTCTGTGGACTGGACAGTGTGGTCTTGCTTTGAGTTCGAGGTTTCATCCTGATCATCCAGGCCTCCAGTCTGTCCCATTCATCGAACCATCTTCTCTGGAGAGGGTTCAGCAGAGAGATGAGTGGGATACAAGGCAGACCTGACTCAAGGGAGCGTCCTCGCTCCCAGAAGCTCTTGCGGCTGGGCCTTCTGGCTCCGGCCTGCGGGGAGGGGGCCTCCGGGAAGGGCACTCCTCTCTATGCCACTGCCGCCAGGGATTCTGCAGCAGTCCAGAAGAGTGGGGAAATGACGGCCTCCAGGACCGAACAGCTGTGGGTTTGAGTCTGAGTGACCCAGGGCAGGTTACTTGTCCTCTCTGAGCCTCAGTTTCCTCCTTTCTAAGTCAGGGAGGATAACCCATAGCTCATTAAGTTGCTATGAGACGTAAACGAGCTGATGTGTCTGAGATGCTGTACGTCTGAGATGCCTGACGTTTAACAGGTGCCCACCTGAACGGTCCTGGTGCTCAGGTTGGTGCTTGAAACATATTATCCACAGAAAACAGCACACTGCACGTGACCACTCAGAGTTTATGTTCAGCCATGTTAGGGTTTTTATGGCCCGGCCTGCAGACCTTCCATTTCTTTTTTTTTTTTTTTAAAGATTTTATTTTTTTTCCCTTTTTCTTCCCCAAGCCCCCCGGTACATAGTTATATATTCTTCATTGTAGGTCCTTCTAGTTGTGGTATGTGGGACGCTGCCTCAGCGTGGTTTGATGAGCAGTGCCATGTCTGTGCCCAGGATTCGAACCAACGAAACACTGGGCCGCCTGCAGCGGAGCACGTGAACTTAACCACTCAGCCACAGGGCCAGCCCCAAGACCTTCCATTTCTTAAACGGCCCCCGTGGGGCATGGATCCAGCCCCTTAAGCCTCACCCTAAGCATAAGCTGCAGCGTGAGGGAACAAAGCTCAGCCCTGCAAAAGGCGAGCAACTGCAGTCTTGGACATGCCCTTGGCTCCGCCTCCGGGTCCCGTCTCAGATTTTCTAGCATCTGCTTGAACAACTCTCTGTGCCCCTATTTGCCTACTCCACTGCCAACCGCCAACAGCGCCCTGTAGTTTTCAGACCAGGCCACATTTGTAGTCTCAGCCGTCTTTTCCTGTAATGACCCCATGCACTTCCCAGGCTCGGCTGCGTCACAGCCTCGTGCTCTAGAGCAATAACCCAGCCGTGGAGGAGGAGAGCTCATTCAGGGTCTGAGAGGTGCCTGGGAGGGCTCCGGGAGAGCAGCTCGCTGTATCAGCAGCCACCTTCCACCTCCCTGCCTTCTGGAAAGGCCTGTCATCTCCTTGGAGGGGGCCACCGTGCCCTAATTGGGGATTTGTAATATCTCCATACAATTGAGGCATACACGCTCTCCTGGATAAGGCCTCCTGGAAAACTGGAAGGGATCGGCAGCCCCAAGCAGATGCCAAGTCAGCTGGCTGTGGAGGAGGCCAGCCACGCTTGGCAGGTGAATGTGGTTACGTTTTCCACTCCTCCTGGTATCGAGTGTGCTGGAACTCGTGGTAAACACCTACAGAGCTCGCCTGGAAACAGGATGTAAGGCAGTGGAAGGAGAGCATGCATTTCATATGTCTGAAAGATGAGTGATGGCTCTGTATATTGACTACTTGCTGTATGCTAAATGCTTTAACAGACATCTCCAAAATCTTTCTAGTCCCCCATGAAGGAGATATTATCTCTTTTTGCAATAGAGAAAGGACACTGAGGTCCAGAGAGGTTAGGTAAATTCCATAAGGTCACACAGCCAGGAAGTGGCAGAGCCAGGTATTTTGTTTTTGTTTTTTAATAATTGATTGAGGTGAAGTGCACATAACATAAAAGGAACCATTTAAAAACAAATGATTCGGGCCGGCCAGGTGGTGCAGCAGTTAAGTGCATACGTTCCTTTTTGGCAGCCCGGGGTTCCCTGGTTCCAGTCCCAGGTGCGGACATGGCACTGCTTGGCATGCCGTGCTGTGGCAGGCATCCCACATATAAAGTAGAGGAAGATGGGCACAGATGTTAGCTAAGGGCCAGTCCTCCTCAGCAAAAAGAGGAGGATTGGCAGCAGATGTTAGCTCAGGGCTAATCTTCCTCAAAACAAACAAACAAAAATAATAAAAACAAACAATCCAGGGGCACTTAGTGCATTCACAACGTTGTACAACCACCTCCTCTATCTAGTTCCAGAACATTTCCATCACTTTGAGGTAAACCCTCACACCCATTACGCTCCAACCTCCCCTTGGCCCCTAGAGCCAAGTTTTAACTGAGGTCTCTCAGACTCAGTCCCTCCTCTGCTGCACTGACCGGGACCCATGTGACCAGGTGAAGGGGACAGTCTCAACCCCGTGTTCCTCTCTCCTCAGCTCCCTGCGGGGGAGACCTGACGGGACCATCAGGAGTCATCCTGTCACCAAACTACCCAGAACCCTACCCGCCAGGCAAGGAGTGCGACTGGAAAGTGACAGTGTCGCCAGACTACGTCATCGCCCTGGTATTTAACATGTATGTACCTTTCCCCCGGGTGGGAGACAGAGGGCTCAGAGCAGCTAGGGCTTTCACACCCGGGTCTCTTGGTGAGTATACACAGGTCTGCTGTGAGCGGAGTTCCCCATTTCGTGGCAGGGGAAAGAGTCCCAGAAAGGAGAGAAACTAGCATTTATTGAGTGTCCCCTATGTGCTCGGCTCACTGGCTTCACACATCTGACCTTCTTTAATCCTTATAATGATGTATGAAGGAGCTATTAGTATTTCCTTTTTGTTTTTTTTGTTTTTTTTTTTACCTCTGAAGATGTTGAGATTCAGCAAGGAGGACCCTGCTGCATCCTTTTCCCCTGCCCTCCTGTCTTTTCCTCCTCTGCACTCACCTGGCTCCTTCCGTCACGCTCCCCAGCACACAAGGAGGCTCAGGGTTCTTGCAGGTGCGCCCCACCCAGCTCCTGCGCTGTCTCCTTTATTCCTCTTAGAAGCAAGCTCCTCAAAAGAATTGTTTCTGCTTTTCTCTCCTTCCTTACCTCCTGTTCACTCTCAAACCGCCGAAATCTGGTTTCTGCCTCCACGGTTCCACCGGCAACTCTTCTGATGAAAGACACCAACGAACTCCTGGTTGGGAAACAAAATGGAACTTTCCGTGTTTTATCCTCCCACACCTCTTGATCGCGCCCTCCATCCTTACCCTGCTTTTCCCCTTGGTTTTTTGAAGTTACTCCCTTTTGGTGCTCTAGCTTCTTCTGTGATTTCACGACTTCCTTTCCATGCCCCTCATCCTCTGCGAGGTTCTACGATGGGCTCCTTCTTTTCTTGCCCACACCTCCTTCCTGGACAAGCGCATCCACTCCAAAGACTTCACTCTCCTCTTGTAAACTGAGGACTCCCCTCTCACCCATCCAGACTTTCTTCTGAGTTACAGGCTCCCATATCTAACTGTTGGAGGTCTCTGTCTGGTGCCTGTAGGCACTCAAATGCAACGCATACAAAACGAAGCGTATTACTTCTCCTCCCGGATGACCTCTGTTCTGAATATTGCAGGGTGGCACCGTCATCCACCTTCACTGCTTCTTCCATTAGCCACCAAGGTGTGGCGCCTCTGCTGCCATAACACTCCTCGTATTTTCCCTCCTTCTTCATCCTCCCAGCTACTGTCTTGCTGGAAGCCCTCATTATTTCCCATCTAAATTACTGCCATACTCTCCTAACTAGTTCCACTGCCCATCTTACCTTCCACGCCGATCTCTTCCTTAGCTAGCTGTCAGACTGATCTTGTCACGCAAAATACTAAACTAACCACCTCATTTTCCATTTTAATATGCAATCATATACTCCTCGGCAATAAAAAGGAATAAACTACTGACACATGCAGCCACGTGGATGAATCTCAACAATATCATGCTGAGCAAAAGAAGACAGACATAAAAAAGTACATAATGTGTGATTCCACTTACATGAAATTTTAGGATCAGCAAAACTAATCTGTGGTGATAAAATTCAGTTCAGGGGTAGCTTCTGGGGGTGGGGAAGACTGATTGCGAAGGGGCACCTTGGAACTTTGAGGGATGGTGGAAATGTTCTGGATCTTGATATGCATGTGTCAAAACTGACAGAGTGGTACACTTCAGAGCTGATCGTTTCATGGAGTATAAATTAGACCTCGATTTAGAAACAAAGAAACAAACAGGTAGATCCCTTATTTTGAAATCCTTTAATGACTCCCAAAGGTCCAAACTTTTGAGTTTCATTCCAAGCGATCTGGCCCCTGCCTACCTCTCCAGTCAACCCCCAGCCCAGTCTTAATGCCACCCCATCCTAACCCCTGAGCTCCAGCCAGACTGAACTATTCACAGCTTCTAAGGCTATTTCATGCCCTTGTGACTTTGTGCTTCTCCCTTCACAGCAACTTCCTTTCCCTCCTTGTCCGACCGCTGAGGGTCTTTTCATCTCCCAAGACTTCGCTCCAGCCTGGCCTCCTTGAAAGCTTCGTTTCCTCCTCCTGGAGGAACTTGGTGTTGTGCTCCCATATGCCTGTACAGACGGTAGACTTTGCCTTGTTGTCTTCACATCTGTCACTTCCTTCAGCCCCAACGCCGTCTTGAAGAAGGGGTGGTGTCTGACATATCCCCGCATCCTGGGCACAGTCCCCAGCATATTGAGGTGCTTGGATAAAGTCTGATGATGGAAGGAAGGCAGGGCCAGGCGGAAGGCAGTTAGGCATGACGGAGCCATAATGTGTGACCAAGACGGACTCACTCCAAACCCTTCTTTGCTGACTTTTGAAAGACCAGATGGGTGAGAGCTGAATGATGGGGGCAAGAAGACCATAGCACCCGGCAGTGGTGGGGTGACCTGGCAGCTGACACCAGTGTGAGAGGGTGCCGTGGGGGTGGGAGGCCAGCGCATATCTGGCTTTTTTCCCCGTGCCTCCTAGACGCCCTTCTTCTCTGTCTGCCCACCCTACCCCTTCATCCTAGGCACGTCATGGCCCCCTCCCTCTTCCTTATGTCTTGCTAAGGGTAGTACCACCATTTCATTCTCAGTTCCACCAAATGGGTGTCTGAGTCTCCCAGGCCGTGACTGGGTTACGAGCGAGTTTGCATCAGAAATCTCTTCTTTGTAAGCTCATTTACTTTTATTCTGTTGTTTTTATCTCTGCACACTTGATGGGTATCAACTGCCTTTGTTGGATATATACCTAAGAGTGGAATGGCTGCATCATAGGCCAGCATATGTTCAGATCTAGTAGATATTGCAAAACAGTTTTCCCAAATGGTTGAACCAATTTACACTTCCCAGCAGGTTATGAGAGCCCCAGGGGCTCCAGTTCTTGCCAATCCTTGGAATTTTCCATCCTTTTCACCCTAGGCATTCCAGCAAAATAAATTACATTCGACAACTCGAATATTCAATTTGCTAAATTCATACAGTTTTTAAAGTGGATTTTTTCCAACACCAGGGTCAGAATAACTAAGAAAAAGGCATACCTGTGGGTGCCCGGAGTGGGTGGGAGCAGATCTTGAGGAGAGCTGAGGAGATAGAGGAATGAAGGCAGGGTCCTCCGTGGGAACAGGCCCCTTCCTGCCTGGGAATGGCTGCCTGGGTGGCTCTTTCCCTCTTGGGAAAGGAGGTGAAGAATAACACTGTGTCAAGAACCTTAGAGGCAGGTAAGAGACCTGGGTTCTGGACCTGCTCTGGCTGACCACACAGAGTGTGAAGTTGGTAACTCGTTTTCCCTTTTATGCACAGTATAGTGAATATAGACAACAATATTGTATTATGATCATCAAACTTGCTAAGAGACTAGATCTGAATTATTCCAACCACTAAAAAGAAATGATAATTACGTGACGTGATAGAGATGCTAATTATTGCTACAATGGCAATCATACTACAATACATAAATGTCTCCGATCAACATGTTGTTCACCTTAAATTTACACTATGTTATAGGTCAGTATATTTCAATTAAAAAAAAAATTTTTTTAAAGGAAGGTGTTAGTTTTCAGCTCCAGTTTTCTGGACGCTGACTCTGGAATCTGCTCCTCAGCCACTGGGCCTTCCTTATCCATCTTTTCGCCGCACTGGGAGGCGCTGGGGCTTCATCCTCTCCCTCCCCCCAGCAAGTCGCAGGGGTTGGTACCAGTGGGATGGAGGGCTCACTGCCTGGGAGGCCCCGTCCTTTGGTGGAGCCTAAGGCCCAGGACGAGCCTTTATTTGACCTTAGCGGGGTGGGGGCGGGATGTTTTTGTTCCTAGCTTTAACTTGGAGCCTGGCTATGACTTCCTCCATATCTACGACGGACCGGACTCTCTCAGCCCCCTCATAGGAAGCTTCTATGGCTCCCAGCTCCCAGGCCGCATTGAGAGCAGCAGCAACAGCCTCTTCCTCGCCTTCCGCAGCGACGCCTCGGTGAGCAATGCTGGCTTTGTCATCGACTACACAGGTAAGGCACAGGCAAGCGCCCTGGTGGCAGAGATCGCTGAGGGCGGGGCCAGCCAGACCCGGCAGAGGGGAAGCCCGAATGCAGCGTAGAGTAGTGAGAGAGCATTGGCCGGGACCATAGGGAGCCGGTGCCAGTCCTAGCACCGCTGCCACCTGCAGAGCACTTGCCTTCCTCTGGCCCTCTAGGCGGCTTAGTCTCTCACTCCCAGGTGTCCCAGGCGTGGGAGAAAAGGAGACCAGCATTCTTCTTGCACCTCACTTCTATTCCAAATCGTTGCTCTTCTTTTCTCCTTTTTCTATGAGGATCATTCCTAGCTCTTCTTCAGTCTCATAACTTCAGCCCACACCTATCAACTAATATCTTCCCAGTCACCCCCTTAGGGTTCTGATCTGAGACTCAATCTTCCTCTCTACCCCAAAGCCCTCCACCATCCTGGATAAATTCAGTGCCCGTGTGGACAGCGCATCCAACTCCTGGGGTCACAGTGCCTAGACCTCTGCCCCAAGGACACTCCTTGGCCATACTCTGGCACCTTGTCATAGGCTGGACACTTTCTGATACTTCCTGATCACGTTGTCTCACCCCTCCAGCTGTGCCATCTTTTATTCTCATTGCACTTTTGGATTAATTAAGGCAAGCTGCATAGTGTAGGGGTCCAGAGCAGGGGTCAGCAAGTTTTTTCTTAAAGGACCAGATAGTAAATAATTTAGGCTTGTGGGCCATACGGTCTCTTTTGCAACTACTCAGTGCTGCTGGTATAGCACTCAAGCAGCTGAAGACAAAACAGAAAGGAATGGGCTTGGCTGTGCCCAATTAAAGTCTACTTACAAAAACAGGCCACATCCCTGCCTGGGCAAGAGCACAGACTGTCGGATGAACTGGGTTCAGGGCTCATCTTTCCTATTTAACAATTGCATGGCCTTGGGCACGTTATTTAATCTCTCGAAACCTCCCTTTCTTCATCTGTAAGATGAGGGTGGGGGAATAACTGCCTCACAGAAATGATGTAGAGATCAGTGACTCCACGCATCAAAGTCCTCGGCACGGTGCCCGGCACAGCTCGAGCGTTCTGTAACGTTCGGTGGTACTGAGATCAGTGCCGGGCTCTCCAGCGTTCTACTTTCTCCTACTCTATTCATCTCTTTTTGACCTTTTCTTCTTCTCTAATTATCCCAGGCCCCATTATCCACATCCTAGCTCCATTTCTTGCTTAATTTGTGAATTTGGCAAGTTATTATCTCTTGAAACCCATTTCTCCATCTATAAAATGATGGTCATAATAATTACGTTGCAGAAGGTTAAAGTTAAGAGATACTTTATACATGCATATTATATGTGTGAGTATAATGCCCCGTGTGTACTCATCACTTTACAATACTCTGGAGATGACTGATTTTGTTATTGTTACTGTAACCCAAGTTCACCCAGGCCTCATCAGCCTGTGTGTACAAATGAGGTCACATTACCAGTTAAAATTAAAAAGTTTCTGGCTCATGTCCCCCACTTGCAGAATGTAGGAGCTCAGCAACCTTTTCAAATGTCCCTTAATTAAATATTTCTGGGATCTCTTGGGAATATCTCGCATGAGCTCACAAACAATACTGATTATAATAATAGCTAACTTCATGTCCACCAACTGCTGGCGCTGTCCTCAGCACTTGGAACACATCAACTCGTCGAAGTCCTCGTAACTATTGATTGTCTGCTCTTTGTCAGATACCGTTCTAGAAGATACTTTGGTGCACAAATTAGAGAATGTATAAATAGAATAGTTTTATTTGTAGTCTTCTTTCTCATGGGGCTGGCCTGGGAAATGCATATTCTGCCATCCTCTCTTCCTCCACGCACCTACTATTCGATAAACCTCCTGCACCCAAACCCTTCTCCACATGCCGATATCAGAACTAACACAGTCACATATCTTGGAATTCTAACTGGAGGCATGATCAGCCTGGGACCCCCATCGCTCCGCCACCGTCGTCCCCGCTGCCATATCATCATCATCCTGCTTTTTATTATTCATCTCTCTAATCACACCCTCATTGGTATTCCTGCCCCTGGTCCTTCTATTGCATAAACCTTGCAAAACTGCATCTTTGTTTCAGCCATACCCAAGTGGCTGAGCGTGGCCAGAAAAAGTCACACATACATGGCACATGGAGCCACCACCAAAGATACCCTTTAACCCCAGCCAAGTCTTAGCAACCCTGCAGAGCTGCCTCTGACTTCTCCCACATGGAGTCCTCTACTTGCCAGAGATTCCAAAATTTTACCCCAAATGTCACCACTTTCAGATTTCTTACAAGATGACCTTATTTCATCGTCCTTGGATATAAGAAGCTCCTGAGTAGAAACTCCCTCAGCTTCTTCCCCGGTCACCTGGAACATCCAACCTGGCTGTGGCCGCCTCTCCCCAGGTCTTCTCCACTGAATTCATGTGCTGGAGCCCACTTCCAAGTCCTCTTTCCCAAAGAAGCCCTTTCCATTTTCAGCTGTTGGCCCAAGACCATATGGAGAGGAATTCTCAAATCCAAAACATAGCCCAGGGAATGAGGTCCTTCCAGCTGCCACCTGAGCCAGCCCAGCAGCTGGAGGAAGGCCAATTACTGGGAAAAGAGGAGAGGGGAGAGCGGAGGCACAGCCCACCCATGCACTCTCCACCTCCTTCTTAGCATCTGTGGTACAAGTACCAAGATAAATGTGTCTGTCTGGAGTGAGAGGTGCCTGGCGAGACCTGGAGCTGCCTTCCTTCCTTCTCAGATTGCACACCCCGTGATATTAGTCACCCCCCTGCTAAATGCCCAACCTCTGGTCAGAGAGCCCATTTGATGGGACCCCCTGCCTTACCTGTGGTCTCCTTCTCCGTCTCCCAGGATCCCTGGATTCCTCGGATGAGTCTCCTCTGCTGCCAGATCCCATGGCCTTGACAATGTTCCCTCAAGTTCAATATCTTTATAGGGGTGGCCTCCATCACTTGTTAACTGCATGGCCTTAAACAAGTTTCTTAACTTCCCTGAGCATCACTTCCTCATCTGTCAAAGAGAGACAGTGGCACCATGTGAAGGAGTTGTTGTGAGGGTTGTTAAATAGACACAGCACCTGACAGAGGACCCAGTGCCAGTAGGTAGTTGCTTTGATCTGCCCTCTTCCGTCCCTTTGCCTTTTTTCCTGTGTCATGGATATTTCATTTGTTCTGCTCTTGTTTGGGAGGGAGAAGGTCTTGGACCCCTCTTCTTGGGGCTCCCCCATTAGAACGTTGGTACAGTTTCTTTCTTGTTTACTGAAGATATAGAGTGTGACTATGATGTTTTGTACACATGTATGGAGGACTGTGGAATATATAACATGAATACAGTCCTGAGTCACTTAACAACAGGGATGTTCTGAGAGATGCATCATTAGGTGATTTTGTCGTTGGGCAAACATCATAGAGAGCACTTACACAAACCTAAACAATGTAGCCTACCACACACCTCGGCTATCTGGTACTAATCTTACAGGACCATCATCGTATATGCAGTCCATCGTTGACTGAAATGTCATTACACGGTGCATAACTGTATTTGTGATGTGTGTCATGTGTGTCCTATATATTTCTTCAGTCTATGGCAAAGAATTTAAATACTCTACACTCTTCAAATCCAGAGAACATCGCAGAATGAGATATAGCCCACTGAGGACTTGCACATTGCGGCAGGTCTGGATCCTTAGGAAGAGAAGAATTGGCCTCGTCTATCTAGAAGCCATCTTCTGTCCAAAGGCAGAATCCTGTCTTTTAGAGATATCCAGGGCCCTGCTAGTGCTGAGGATCTGGGACCTGTGGCTTCCATGCTTTGGGAGGTGAGCGGAGGCATGTGGAGAAATGTTGCCATGTGGCTGAGCCCAGCGAAAACCACTCTCTGGGGTCAGCCCCTTTTCTGACATAAGGCAGATGGACCAGGAGCCTTTCCCCACATCCTGCCAACTTCCCAAGTGGGAACCAGAAATAGTTTGGCTGCATCTTAGTCAGGGATCACTTAGTTTCAAATTGAGAAACCCACTCAGACCAACTTAAGCAAAAAAGCGGGTAATTTATTATAAAAATGTGAAAAACAGAAGCTCACTCAAACCAACTTGAGACAAAAAAGAGACTTCATTATAAGAAAGCAACTGGGGTTGGCCTGATGGTGTAGTGGTTAAGTTGGCACACTCCGGTTCGGTGGCCCAGGGTTCGTGGGTTCAGATCCCAGGTGTGGACCTATGCACTGCTCATCATGCCACGCTGTGGCAGTGTCCCACATGCAAAATAGAGGAAGATTAGCACTGGTGTTATCTCAGCAACAATCTTCCTCAAGCAAAAAGAGGAAGATTGGCACAGATGTTAGCTCAGGGGCAATCTTTCTCAACAACAACAACAAAAAGAAAACAACTAACAGCCAAATTAATTTAAGGTAAGAAGGGTTCTACATTTTAACAGTACAGATAACAAAACTCACTCTAACTTAACAGCAAAAGGGAATATATTTTTAGACTACAAAAGCCCAAGGGCAAGAAGCATAAACTCCTAAGGGATTGAAATCAGGATGGGAGAGCTAGAGGTTGAGGTTACCTCCTCCATCTCCAGGACCACTCAGTCTCCTCCCCACCTGTTTCTAAGTAATTGCTACATTCTCCTCTCACTACAGATCAATTTTCATTGCTTCTCCATTCTCCTAGGACAAGTATGGCTGCCTCACTCTTCACTTTGAATCACTTCCCAGTTTGTGTCCCAGTTCTAAATCCCAAAGGACCATCCGATTGACCAGGCTTAACTCAAGGGTCCACTGAGCAGTGTCATGGGATTAGGCTTTTTCATAAGAAGCAAGGGCAGATGAGGCATTTTTATTAATTTGTTCACTCAGTAATATTTACTGAGCACCCACTATGTACCAGACACTAATGTAGGGGCTGGCAACAGAGCAGGGGACAAAACAAAGTCCCAGCCTCCATGGAGCTCATGTCCTAGACTGATGGACAAGTCTGCTACCAGTGAGAGGTTGGAGGGCCGCCTAATTATAAGGCAGAGATGAATGGGTTTGTAGGTGCCTCTGTTCACTTGCTCCCGGAAGGTGGCTGTGGTATCTTGGCCATCTCTGGGCAGGCCTCCTCAGAGATGATTCTGAGTGCAGTCACGTCAATTATGGATTTCCGTTAGACCGTGTTCTGAGGCACTTCTCTTCTGAATTCAGCCTTCTGGGTAGCTTTACTCTTTGCTAAAGGGATACACAGGGAATGAGGAGGATCCTGTCTTTGGGATACAGTTATTAAAAATGAGGGGCCGGCCCGGTGGCGCAGCGGTTAAATGCACACATTCTGCTTCTCGGCTGCCCAGGGTTCACTGGTTCAGATCCTGGGTGCGGACATGGCACCGCTTGGCAAAAAGCCATGCTGTGGTAGGCATCCCACGTATAAAGTAGAGGAAGATGGGCATGGATGTTAACTCAGGGCCAGTCTTCCTCAGCAAAAAAAAGGAGGATTAGCAGTAGTTAGCTCAGGGCTGATCTTCCTCAAAAAAAAAAAAAAAAAAAATGAGTCCCAGGGAGGTTTATCGTCTTTTTACAGGCAAGAGAAATCAACAGAATGGGGGAGGGGAGACCTTGATTCTCATCTTCCAGCAGGTGTGGTGGCCTCCTTCTGGGCTGGGACATCTGTGTAGAGTGTAGAGACCATTCATTCATTCAATAAGTGTTTATTGAACTCCTACTTCATGCCATGCCCTGTACTGGAGGTGGAGGACACAGCAGTGAGCAAAATGGTCATGGTCCTGACCCTAAGGTAACGTACAGTTGAGTGAGGGAGACCGACAATAAATAAGTAGACAAACGAGAAGGAAGAAGTTAGGAAAGAACAAGCTACCCTGAGAAGGAGAAATGAGAGGCCCACTGAAGAGTGGGAGCTGGTGAAAGTGAAGGCCTCACAGGGCAGGTGACATTTAAACAGAGAGCTAAAGTTTGAGAAGAAGCCTGCTGTGTGAGAGCAGAGGTGGGGCAGGATTTCAGACAGAAGGAAGAGCAGTTTGCAACATGTGTTAGAGAGTCTAACTCAGGAGTGGCCAAGGTGAATCAACTGCTCCCAGAAGATACTAAAAAGTACCTATTTTCTCTTTCAAGCCCTTGGAAGTGACACTGTGGACCAAGGAGTTACGACCAAATTTCCACACCTGCTCCCACCATCACCGCTACCACCACCCGCCGCTGCCATGGGTCTTCCTCTTTAAGTTCAAAATAGAAACGTCTTCATTTTTTGCCAATTTTAAAAGTAACACGTGTTTACTGGAAAAATTCAAACAATACAGCAGTATATAAGACGTACTCTAAAAACTTAACGTCCCCCCATATACCATCCCCTGAAGTACCATTATTAATGGTCTATTATCTCACTCCAGATGTTTTATATAAATATAAATTAATGTAAATTATGTACCAGGGGTTGACAAACTTCTGCAAAGGACCAGATAGTAAATATTTTAGGCTCAGCGAACCAGATGGTCTCTGTGGCATCTTCTCAACTCTGCTGTTGTCATGGTAAAACAGCCGTAGACAATATGTAAACAAATGGGTGTGGCTATGTTCCAATAAAACTTTATTTACAAAAACAGGAGCCAGCCTGTGGACTGTAGTTTGCCGATCTCTGTTTTATGTGGATGGGGATCACACCTATGTACTAATCCATAATATGGGTTGCAGGTTTTGGGGAGATTTTTTTGCTCTGTTTCATTTTTTGCCCAACAGATCTTAAGCATCTTTCTCAGTATTCAAAGACTTCTGCTGTTCTTTTTAAAGGATGATTTTATTTCAGCGGATGGTTCTAAGCCAACCTTGTTTAACCAGTTCCTTACTGGTTGGGTGTTTGGGTTGTTGTTTTCAGTTTTTTGTTATTACACTGTTTGGAAATGGAACTGATCTATTAGGACAAAAAGAAGCTGGTTCATTTAATTATCCCATTTTGGAAGGCTTGAGTTTCTTTTATTATTATCATCATCATCATGTTTTAGTCATTTAGTTTTATTATTCACAGCTGAGCTCCAGTTTGGCTGACGGCAGACCCGATTTTGGTCTTAATTCTACCTCTTAATAGTTGAATGGTTTGGAAAACTCATTTAGTTTCTCTGATCACCACATTCCTCATCTCTAACCTGAGGAGGAGCGTACCTGGCCCTGCCTGCTGAAGAGGCTATTGTCAGACGCAAATGAGATAACAGATGGGAAAGTGCTTTGAAAATTATAAAGCGAAATTCCTGCGTAAGGTTCTATCATCGTTATCATTATCATTATCCTTGTCATTATTATTAATGTGATAATGCTTCAAATGATGAGCTCTTGCTCTGACATTTGGGTAATGATAGAATAGGGTCTGTAGTTGGAATCACTGATGTAGTTGTTGATTTTCCAAGCCCAGAGATATTCGGCCAATCAATTTAGTACCCATTTATTAAACTTCTATTATGTGCCAAATCAGGCCAGACCCAGTGCCAAGTTCTGTGCTAGTTTCCGGGGTTATGAGAAGAATAGGTGATGAGTCCCTGTCCTCTAGGAGATCAGAACCCACTGGAAATAAATACACTT
Source organism: Equus asinus (assembly GCF_041296235.1). Lineage (NCBI taxonomy): Eukaryota > Metazoa > Chordata > Mammalia > Perissodactyla > Equidae > Equus > Equus asinus. The sequence goes on from NC_091794.1 coordinate 88,572,584, forward strand.
ACCCAACCTACCAAGATAATGTCACACATACTATAATCAAGAAAAGAAAAGCAGATTCTGCTAGAGAGAAGGCAAAGCTCAGGAAACTTGCTCAAGAGAGGATGGCATTGAAAAGTGAAGGAGTTTGCCACACAGAGAAGGGAGGAAAGAACATTCTGACATACTGTAAAGTTCTGGGGCAGTCATCTCCATCTGGGTTCCAGTGCAGTGCGACAGTTCCCCGAAAGCACAGTTGCTTATATGAGGTAGAAGTTTATTCTCCTTCCTGTAAAAGAAATCTGGAGATTGTCATCCAGGGCTGACGAGGTGGCTCCACCTAGGCTCCTTTTGTCTTTCTGCTCTATCATGCTAGTACATGGCTCCCATTCTCAAGGTGATCTCAGGATCCAAGATGGCGACTGGAGATCCAGCCATCACATCTGAGTTTCAGACTGTAGGAAGGAGGAAGGAAGGAAAGAAGGAAGGGCCAACAAGCATTCTCCAAGCTGAATCACCTTCCCTTAAGCAGCCTTTCTAGAAGCTCCACATTTACCTATTTAAAAAATATTTATTGAGTGCCTACCATGTGCCAGGCACCGAACTACAGCAGTGAGCAAAACTGGAAAATTCCCTCCTGGAACCTACGTTCTAGTGGAAAGAGATAGAAAAAATTAAGGTAAATATATAGTACATGAGATAATATTGATCCCAGTGCAGAGAAATAAAGCAGAGTAGGGTGATGGAAGTGTTGGGGAGAGGAATATTGAAACTTTAAAGAGCTGATCAAGGATCTGTCACTAAGAAGGAGATATTGAGTTAAGTCCTGAAAGAGGTGAGAGAGGGCGCCATGTGAACAGAGGAACGTTCCATGCACAGACGCCAAGTGGTTGGAGCAAAGTTAGCAAAGGGATGATGGGAGTTGAGGTTGTAGAGGGGAGGATTCGGGAAAGAATGTTCAGGGCCTTGTAAGCCTATAAGGATTGTGGCTTTTACTCTGAGTGACACAGGAGGTTGTCATCTGACCAGCCCAAGTTTACATCTCTTTGGCCATATCTAGCTACCCAGGTGACTGGAAAATGTAGATATCAGCTGATTCCTTGATATTCTGGATAAAATCTGGGTTCCATTATTTAAGAAAGAAGGGGGGAAATGGATGTTGGGCACCCCAGCTAGTTATGCCTCTTATGAACTATGTCAACTCGTTCCAAGTTGCTTAATTTCTCTGAAATAAAGATTTCAAATAAATATTTGACCCACTTTGAATTTATGAGAAGCACAGATGAAATATGCAACATGGTGACAGTTCCCTGTATCTCTGTGATCCACATATAGGCCACCCAATGGCCAGTTATATTCTGGAGGCTACTGGGCTCAGGGAAAGGACAAATTTGATGAGAGGGTCAAGGCAGCACATCACAGGGCACATGAGAAAACCACTGAGGGGTCCTCTGCTAGATGAGGGAGAATTTTCTGGGTCCCAGTCCCACTTGAGCTTAAATTTAGTAGTATATCCAGGACTGCTCCACGCTTAGCTATGGGCAAAGACAAAGAGCAGGGCCATCTTAAGGGCTCCCGTGCAAGGCTGGCTAGACTTGGCAGTATCATAGACTCTTACAGCGCCATCCCACCAGTCAATGGGGTGATTGGCAGCTGAGTGACACCCTCAAGCAGCGGCTGCCTTTTGTATAGATAGCCTAAAAGGTACCCCGGTGACAAGGACAGCCCTCAGCAAAACTCCTCCTGAGCCATTCATCTCTGAACTCTGATCCCTTCTGTTCTGGCTCTTTCCTCCTTACATCTGCTTTGTGAATTTCTGAGTCCTTCTACAAGGGCTGTCAGCACCTTTCTGTGAGCCCCGGTCTCTAGACCTCACTACTGTATTCCCATAGCATAGCCTCCAGGACTCCGACGGAACCTGATACTCAATTGCATTTCCCTATGCTGCCCCTCCTCAGCTGTGTCCTGACACTGCCCAGGTCTGATGACAGGCCTCTTGACCATCAGTGGTCTTAGAACAGAAGGATGAGAAAAGACAGCAGTGCATGGAAGTGAGTGTTGGCTCGCAAGAGCTGCTCAGCATTTCCAGCTGATAGTGAGAAAGGCTGTGGAGTGCTCTTCTCCAGAGATTCAGGGCCATGACTGGTACTCTCAATTGCTCAGGAAGCATCAAGTTCACTCTTATCCGGTGCAGAGGGACAGAGTGGATGCCTGATAAATACATCCATGGTATACCTGAGAGGGAAGACAGAAGCATCCAGAGTCAAATGGAAAAGTACTACTGTTTTCATAAACTAGCAAGCACCGAATACCCGATGCAAAGCCCTGGAAAACTGTGTTGGAGACCCGGACTTAGCCCAGAGGTTGAAGTGGGGTTTCCTACTTCCTTCCTAAGACTAAGTATTGGTGCCCATGCACTCAGAACACCTGCAAGGCATAGATATGACAGCCTGCAAAGCTTCCCCTACCCAACCGGTAGCACAGTTGTAGGCAAAAGAAAGAGAAGAAGAGAAAGCAGTCTCCAAAAGTGGGTGCTGCTTCCCACACAGAGGCAGAAAGCTAAGGAGGCCTGCCGTGCTGAGTGTGGGCAGTCAAAGATGAGCGAAGGGGTGGACTGTGCCCCTGCACTGACCTGTGCCACAGTGACCCTGTCCACAACTCAGATCTGCTCCAGGGACCGCCAGCTCCCACCAGTCAGAGCAGCTCGTGCCTCCCCCAGGAGAGTGAGTTAAGGGATAAGAGAGGATCTCAGAGCTTCAGCTGCGACTCCCTCCTTTGTGGGTCAAGGCAGGAATGTGGGGAGAGGAGGGAGAAATTTCACTCTCCAAAATGCCTTCCAGCCCTAGATTTCTAACCAAATTTAGAGAAGTTTCCAGACCTGAAGGGAATAGGACCAGCAATCCCAAATCCCATGTGCTTTGTGGCTAATTAGAGTCAGGGCTTCCTCATGGAATTAAGCCACTAATGAGCACTCTGTTTATGTATGTGTGTGTCTGTTTATTTTTCCTTTTTCCAGAAAACCCCCGGGAGTCATGTTTCGATCCTGGTTCCATCAAGAATGGCACGAGAGTGGGGTCCGACCTGAAGCTGGGCTCCTCCATCACCTACTACTGCCATGGGGGCTATGAGGTTGAAGGCTCCTCGACCCTGAGCTGCATCCTGGGGCCCGACGGGAAGCCTGTGTGGAACAATCCCCGGCCCGTGTGCACAGGTGGTGGAGCCCAGGGGTGGGGAGGTAGTCGGAGGGAGTGAGGGCATGTCCAAGTCAGAAGGGGCTGTCAGCGAGGGAAAGGGGGAGGCGGGACATGGTCCTCAAAGGGGGGCCCCTTGGGTTCACTCAGTCCCTGTCAGTGTGTCATCTCTCTCAGATCACACAGTATCCCCACCCCCACTCAGATAGATGTCCTCAAAGGTGGCCCCAGACATGCCAGCAGCTCACACCAGGGACAAAGGTGTTTAAAGGTGACCCTAGGCTTGCTCCTGGGCCTAGGGAAAGTCATCGAGGGGTCGCATGTAAAACTAAGGGCAGTGAGCTGGACTCCAGGGGCTTCTGGGTTAGCTGTGGGGTTCTGACGAGAGAGATAGGATGGAGTGTTGGAACTTCAAGAGCATGGCAGCCACCTAAGTTGGAAAGCAAGGAGGCCCCTTCGCCCAGGTGAGAGAAGCTGGCTCTGAGGTCCACCCCTTGTGGACCTCATGAATGGGAACAGAAGATGGCTGGGTTGCATGGGCTGGCCGCTCCCAGCGGGGCCACTCTGGGGAAGCTTCAGCTCCCTTCTCATACAGGACACTAACTGTGTGGATGCAGACATCAACCCATAGGACAGCAGATCATTTCTAGGTCCCACCTTACTGTAAGCAGAAGAGGTTCCCAAAGTGTTCCCCAAGGCTGTCCCTCCCAGAATCAATGCCAGTGTTAATAGTTAGAGGATAAGGACTAACAGATGCCCAGCATCAGGGTCCTCAGGCCACATGCCAGGCCAGGGATGGATGGCCTTGGGAAGGGCAGGTCATTGTCCTCAGAACTCCCATCCTCCACATTAGTGGCTGCACATCCGGGGCAGCCCCATCAGGGCCGGAAGCTCAGACTGGGAGTGAGCAGAATGGAAGATGGAGAGCTGATGAGGGGCCCACAGGGTCACCTGGCCCTCTATCCCATTTGTCTTTCAGCCCCCTGTGGGGGACAGTATGTGAGTTCCGATGGAGTGGTCTTGTCCCCCAACTACCCACAGAACTACACCAGTGGACAGATCTGCCTGTATTTTGTCACCGTGCCCAAGGACTATGGTATGGGTGTTTTTGTATGTTTGTCTACATGTTTTCTGACTCCTTCCCACTCCTCCGGCTCTTCCCAATTATATCCCAATTCCACTCCCAATTGTATCCACTCCCATTGTGGAAACGGGCAGAACAGTCTCCATACAGGACAACTGAGTGTGGAGGCCACGCAGCGGGCTGTAGAATACACTCCTGACACATTAGGGGCCTAGGGTGCTAGTGAGGTAGCTGGAGCCAAGGGGATGGGGCTGGTGGGAAACTATCCAGGATAGAGGCAAGGCAGGGTGCACTGGGGCTACCCAGCACGCCCAAGTCTGAATAGACGTGCTGCAGGTTCAGGCCAACTGGGAACCCAGGGGAGGGTGGCCAAAGGGCAGGAAGAAGGGAAGGAGAGGGATGGAGCTGAGCTTGAAAGTACAGGTGAGGGAGCTGGGAGCCACATCATTCCGCTATTCCCTCTGAGACCGGGAGCCTGGTCCAGCAGCTGTAGATAGGACGAGCAAGAAAAAAGTGAGGAGCAGGCCAGTGCCCTGAGAAGGCAGAGAAACCTCCAGATTCTAAGAGATTCTGGCAAAAAGAAGCCAGGCTTGTCACCTGGTTGGCAGTGGGGACAGTTAAGAGTCCTTCCATTCGTGGAGGACTCAGGAAGTTCCAAGGGGCAGCCAGGTTGGGTGTACCAGGGCAATCAGGTGACCAGCCTGGCTGGTTTCTCTTTGTAGGAGGAGTAACAGCTGTTTCTAAACACTGTTGGTGTTGCGTGGGGCAAAAGACAGTGATGCATCCTGACCACCTGGGAGAGGGATGAGGCACCCTGCAGAGAGCTGTCTGCTTATTCCCAAGAGAGAAGATGGAATGAGCACAGATGTCATTCACCAAACATTTATTAAGCACCTGTTAGGGACCACGCACTTTGCTGGGTACTGGGTCTGCAGAAAAGAAAGAAGAGTTTCCTGCCCTCTGTGAACCCCCAGTCTCATCTTCACCCACAGCTCCAGCCATCATGCACCACCCCCACCCCAGCACCTGCACGCCTATGTGTGTATGCACACACTCCCCAACATACTTATGTGCCAGGAGCTTTTGACCTGCAGGATCACAGATAGAAAAGTCCTGAAAGGTTGTCCAGCCCAATCTGCCACCCAGAGCAGAATCTTTGATAGGTGGGCACACAGATTGTGCTTGAATTCCTCCAGTAATAAAGAGCTCACACCTTTGCAAGCAGCCACCCCCAAGGCTGGTCACTTTCACTGAGCCGAAACCTGCATGTGGAGAGCTGATTCCAGGAAGGGTGGTGATGTGTCCTGAGCATCTTCTCTTTGCCAGTGATGCTGAGCCTGGGGACTAGGGAAAGATTTTTGCCTCTAGGTCTGAAATACTTGTCCCCCAGCTTGGATCTCAGCTCTAACATCCTCTTCTCATAAATCTTTCTTTGATCTTCTATCTAAAGTGGCCACCCTTGCCCTATCATGTTTTCCTATAACCCCTAGAACTTAACATCTAAAATTATCTTGTTCATCTATTTGCTTAAGTGTTTTTTCCCTTTTTGACCATCTCTTCCCATTAGCATGCACACTCTGTGAAAGCAGGAACCTTGCCTGTCCTGTTCACCTCTGTAGGGGAGAGCATGGAGGTACCTCTGCCCCCTACCCTGGCTCAGTACCCATTTTCAGGGTACAATGTGCTCTTCCTCCTGCTCCTCCCCCTCCTCTCCTCTGCGCACCAGTTGAGAGCTAAGAATCTCTTACTCCATTCACTACTGTAATCATCACTGCAAACACTTTTCTCTCAGGCAGTCAACTCCGTGGCCTGAGTTCCTTTCTGCCCCAACACACAACACACACGCACACACCCACACACATCCAACTTCCTACATGCTCAAGGCCTAAGCCAAAGCAGTATGTCTACCCTGGTTCTTGCTTTCAGATTTACCCGGCCAACTGGTAGACCAGTGCAGGCAGAATGAACTGGGGCCTGGCAGATAGCTGAATTGGAGCTGTGCCCACCATGGCCCGGCAGTATCAGTGACCCCAGCCCCTCCAGCAGTGACTGGCAGAGAGGGGACAGCTGAGGAAATCCCTTGTGGTTCATAGCTGTTGGCATGAATAGCCATCAAGTGGTGGGGCTCTTGGGCCTTATCTCACAGGTGACTCATCAAGGCCGTGGTCCACCAGCTTTTCAGCCCCCTTCCCTAAGCTAGCTGAGTGGCCTTGGGAAGCTCTCTTAACTTCTGAGCTTCAGTTTCTTTGTCTATAAAATATGGATATCTGGAAGAGTGGTGGTTGAACAAGATGATGGACATGGCAAGCATGGTACCCGGCACAGAGTAGGTGCTTAATAAATGTCATGTTACCCCTTCCCTCTGGGCTTTGCAGAGGGAGATGAGGTGTCCATTCCATAGACAGTTGCTCCTTCCGTAGGAGAGGCTGCTACTCACCACCTTCATTCCTCTTCACTGTGGGGGATCTTGTATCCAGGGGCTGCCCTCATTGGCTGGACCTCTGAAGAAAAAGGAGAATACAAGGTCCTGAGATCACATGGAAAATGGGAGATGTTACTGAAAGCTCTTTCATGTCCTTGAGTAGCTGCTGCAGGAAAGGAATAAGATTAGCTCAGTGCCACCTTCACCAGCCTGACCCTTGAGTGCAGTCCTCAATGTCATCTTGACCCATATGGGAAAATGCCAGATGGCCTTTCCCAGCTCCCAGAGACCCTGTGCCTGATGTCTGGCCAATGTGCTAATCAGCCAGTAGAAAGGCTTAGCCAGCAGTTAGCCCCATGAACCAACACCTTCCTTTGAGGCTCCTCCTGGCCAGGGGACCCCAGGCCTCCAGTCCTTGCCCCCAACATGGCAGCCAAGTCTTTCACGCTGAGATCTCCACGCCATGTCTTCTCCACAGTGGTGTTTGGACAGTTCGCCTTCTTCCATACGGCCCTCAACGACGTGGTGGAGGTGCATGATGGCCACAGCCAGCACTCTCGGCTCCTCAGCTCCCTCTCGGGCTCCCACACAGGTACACAGGGCCGGGCCAGCGTTGGGGTTGGTGGTGGGCTGGGGCATCACAGCCCAGCTGAAAGGAAAGAGGCCCTATAAACATGGCTACAGGTGGAACCACAAAGCTTGGTGTTTCTCATGCACTGGTGCTGTCTCTACGACAGTCAGCTCCTGATAACCCATATGTAGAAGGGGGCTTCAGAAGATACTCTCCCACACCCCACACTGTGTCTACGCCACCTCCACGTGGTGTAGCATTCCCCTGTTGGCTTGTATTTAGACCCAACGTGTTTTTCCAATTATAAACATACTGTATTTTCATTGTAGAAACTTAGAGGCAAGAAAAAATAATTGCGTAGAGAATTAAAATAAAAACCACCCAGAAAGAACTGCCGAAAAGATGAAGTGTATTTCCTTCCAGGCTTTATATCTACTTAGACTTAATCTTTTACATATTTTATTGAACAAAACAATGTACATATTTTTATTGAAATATTCATTGGGAGCATTTCTCTGCCATTATTTTCTTCTATAATAGGATTTTTAAATGCTGCATAATGGTCTTTCACATAGTCACTTTAAATTTATGTAATGAATTCTCTATTATTGAACACTTAGATTGTTTCTCATTTTTTACTCTTGTGAGCAATAATTCAATGTATTATACATATGTCTTTATACACATCTCTATGACTTTAGAATATCTAGAAGTAGAATTGCCAAGTTGAAGGATACGTGAGATCCTTAAGGCTTTCCATACAGATTGTCAAATATCCCTCTAGAAAGTTCTTCCACTTTGCTCACCCACCAGTGAATAAGAGGGCGCGTGTTATTCTCACAAAAACTAGGCAATTAAAAAAACAAAAGCTTCATCAGTTTGAGAAGTGAAAATGGTATCTCACTTTTTAATTTGCCTTTTTTTTTTATTACTAGTTAGGTTAACTCTTTTATAATGCAGTTATTGGCCCATGCATTTTTTATTTGTGTTGATTTTTCTATTAACACTTACTCCCTTATTTATTTAGTAGAGCTCCATATTATTATAAGCTATATATATTATATGCTATAAAAACTTCTTGTCTATATTATATGCTATAAAAAGCCTTTGCCTACAGTTTATCATTTGCCTTTTAAATTTCTTCAGGGTGTATTTTAATGTCAGAAAATTTGAATTTCCCATGATATCAAATCTATCAATGTTTTCTTGTCTAGTTTTCTCGCTTACTTTTATGCTGATGAAATAAATAGCCCTCTGGGTTTTCTTTTGCTTCTTTTTAGTTTCATTGTTTTCCTTTAATACTTTTGGAATTTATTTTGATTTATTATTTGATTCACAGAATCTAACCATATTCTTTCAAATTTAGTTACCAGTTGTCCTAAAACAATTTTCAAAATTCCAGATTTACACATGTGAAATTTTTACGAAGTTAAGGCTATGTTTCTAGACTTTTTATCTAGTTCCTCTAAGTGCATATTCTTGCAACAGTGTCAAAAAGCTTTAATTAGCATAACATTATAGTAATGTTTCATATAATAATTTTAAATATATGGTATGATTAGTCCCCAAAGTCATTCTTTGTTTCGAATTTTTTATTGGTTATTCTTGCTTACTTTTGCCTCCAAATACATTTTAGAAATATGTATGTTATCAAGTTTAAAAAAATTGCCTTCGAATTTTCATTAGAACTCCATTAAACTTGTAGATTAATTGGGGGAGAACTCACCTCTTTATCATTGGAGCTCCCCTTCCCATTCGAGAACATGGTATGGCTCTTTATTTATTTATCTTTTGTAACCGTTGGGTGGATGCTATCATTTCCATTTAGGCAGTATTCATTTTTTGTTAACATTATTCCTACATATTTCATGGCAATTTTTGTTGTTGCTTTTGTTGCTGCTGTAAATGGGTCTCCGGGTCCCCTCATCACAGATTCTAACCAGTCTTTGCTAGTATGCTACAAGACTGGTGTTTGGCGTATATTCATTTTGTAAAGCCATTGAACCCTCCTTAATAAACGCTACACTGCCAGCTGATTCTTGTGGGTCCTTTAGGCAAGAAGCAATAGCATCTGCAGATAAATTTGTCTCATTATTTTATCTCTTCCTTTTCAGTGGTTTTTAAAATTTTCTCCCATGGTTATTGGTCTGTTCAGGTACATTGCTTTATTATCAATGCTGATGTTTTGTATTTTAGTAAAAAATCCATTTTGTAATTATTTTAAATTTAGCAACATAGCTCATATAATATGCTATGACGATATTTAATCTCCTTTCTATATTGGTTGTACCCTCTGCCTTTACAATGCTGAATGCTGTGTATAGCTCCCGTTTTTACTCAGCTAGACCAGAGGTTTTGTGTTGTTTTGTGTTTTCTTTTGTTTTTTATTGCTTTTACTTATCAATTCTTCTATGAAGCTTGGTACTTTTTTCTAACCAATTAACCTCTGTCTTTATTTCATAATATCTCTTCCCCTTTGTATCTTCAGGTTATTTTGTTCTTCTTGTTCTAACTTCTTCTCTTTTTTTTGAGTGATTTTTATTATTATTATTATCATCATCATCATCCTTTTTTGGCAGTAACATTAGTTTATAACGTTATATAAATTTCGGGTGTACATCATTATATTTCTATTTCTGCATAGATTACATCATGTTCACTGTCCAAAGACTAATTACAATCTATCACCACACACATGTGCCTAACCATCCCTTTCACTCTCTTTCCTCTCCCTTCCCCTCTGGTAATCACCAATCCAATCTCTGTCTCTACGTGTTTGTTTGTTGTTGTTGTTGTCTTCTATTTATGAGTGAAATCATACGGTATTTGACTTTCTCCCTCTGACTTATTTCACTTAGCATAATACCCTCAAGGTCCATCCATGTTGTCACAAATGGCCAGATTTCATCCTTTTTATGGCTGAGTAGTATTCCATTGTGTATATATACCACATCTTCTATATCCATTTGTCCCTTGTTGGGCACCTGGGTCTCATCCAAGTCTTTGCTATTGTGAACAATGCTGCAATGAACATAGTGGTGCATAAATCTTTATGCATTCATGTTTTCATGTTCTTTGGATAAATACCCAGCAGTGGAATAGCTGGATCATTTGGTAGTTCTAGTCTTAATTTTTTGAGGAATCTCCATAACTGTTTTCCATAGTGACTGCACCAGTTTGCACTCCCACCAGCAGTGTACGAGGGTTCCCTTCTCTCCACATCCTCTCCAACATTTGTTGTTTCCTGTCTTGTTAATTATAGCCATTCTGACAGACATAAGGTGATATCTCATTGTAGTTTTGATTTGCATTTCCCTGATAATTAGTGATGTTGAACATCTTTTCATGTGCCTGTTGGCCATCTGTATGTCTTCTTTTGAGAAATGTCTGTTCAGATCTTTTGCCCATTTTTTAATTGGGTTATTAGTTTTTTTGTTGTTGAGATGTATGAGTTCTTTGTATATTTTGGATATTAACCCCTTATCTGATATATGGTTTGCAGATATCTTCTCCCAGTTGTTAGGTTGTCTTTTAGTTTTGTTGATGGTTTCCTTTGCTGTGCAGAAGCTTTTTAGTTTGATGTAGTCCCATTTGTTCATTTTTTCTATTGTTTCCCTTGCCCGGTCAGAGATGGTACTTGAAAATATGCTGCTAAGACTAATGTTGAACAGCGTACCGCCTATGTTTTCTTCTAGATTTGTCATGGTTTCAGGTCTTACGTTCAAATCTTTAATCCATTTTGTGTTAATCTTTGTGTATGGTGTAAGATACTGATCTGCTTTCATTCTTTTGCATGTGACTGTCCAGTTTTCCCAACACCATTTATTGAAGAGACTTTCCCCTCTCCTTTGCTTGTTCTTGGCTCCCTTGAGGAAAATTAGCTGTCCATAAATATCTGGGTTTATTTCTGGGCTCTCAATTCTGTTCCATGGATCTATGTGTCTGTTTTTGTGCCAGTACATGCTGTTTTGATTATTGTAGCTTTTTAGTATATTTTGAAATCAGGGAGTGTGATCCCTCCAGCTTTGTTCTTTGTTCTCAGGATTTCTTTGGCTATTTGGGGTCTTTTGTTGTTCCATATAAATTTTAGGATTCATTGTTCTATTTCTGCAAAAAATGTTGTTGGAACTTTGATAGGGTTTGCACTGAGTCTACAGATTGCTTTAGGAAATATGGACATTTTAACTATGTTAATTCTTCCAATCCAAGAGCACGGAATATCTTTCCATTTCTTTGTATCTCCTTCGATTTCTTTCAACAATGTCTTATAGTTTTCAGCATACAGGTCTTCACCTCTTTAGTTAAGTTTATTCCTAGGTATTTTATTCTTTTTGTTGCAATTGTAAATGGGATCGTATTCTTAATTTCTCTTTCTGCTACTTCATTGTTAGTGAATAGAAATGCAAATGATTGTTGTATGTTATGTTTGTATCTTGCAACTTTTCCATACTCATTTATCATTTCAAGAAGTTTTTTCGTGAATTCTTTAGGGTTTATATATATAAAATCATGTCATCTGCAACTAGTGACAGTTTCACTTCTTCCTTTCCACTTTGGGTCCCTTTTATTTCTTTTTCTTGCCTGATTGCTCTGGCTAGGACTTCCAATCCTATGTTAAATAAGAGTGGTGAAAGTGGGCATCCTTGTCTGGTTCCTATTCTTAGAGGGATAGCTTTCAATTTTTCTCCATTGAGAATATTAGCTGTGGGTTTATCATATATGGCCTTTATTATGTTGAAGTACTTTCCTTCTATACCCATTTTATTCAGAGTTTTTATCATAAATGGATGCTGTATCTTGTCAAATGCATTCTCTGCATCTATTGAGGTGATCGTGTGGTTTTTATTCTTCATTTTGTTAACGTGGTGTATCACGTCTATTGGTTTTCAGATGTTGAACCAGCCCTGCAACCCTGGAATAAATCTCACTTGATTATAGTGTAAGATCTTTTAATGTATTGTTGTATTCAATTTGCTAGTATTTTATAGAGGATGTATGCATCGATGTTCTTGACTTTTTAATTATAATGTGTCCTGGTGTGGGCCTCTTTGGGCTTATCTTGTTTGGTGCTCTCTGTGCTTCTTGTACCTGGATGTCTGTTTCCTTCCTTATGTTAGGAAAGTTTTCAGCTACTATTTCTTCAAATAGATTCTCTGCCCCTTTTTCTCTCTCCTCTCCTTCTGGGACACCTATAATACAGATGTTAGTGCACTTGCTGTTGTCCTAGAAGTCCCTTAGACTGTCCTTGTTCTTTTTAATTATTCTTTATTTTATCTGTTCATCCTGGGTGATTTCCTCTAGTCTTTCTTTTGTATCATCTACTCTGCCATTGAGTCCCTCTAGTGAATTTTTCATTTCCAGTGTTGTATTCTTCATTTCTGATTGGTTCTTTTTTATATTTTCTGATTCTTTGTTGAAGTTCTCACTGAATTCATCCATTCTTCTCCCAAGATCAGTGAGCATCCTTATGACTCTTAGTTTGAACTTTTTCTCAGGTAGATTGTTTATCTCTTTTTTGTTTAGTTCTTTTCCTGGGATTTTGTCCTGTTCCCTTGCTTTGAATGTATTCCTTTGTCTCCTCATTTTGCCTCTTTCTCTGTGCTTATATCTATGTATTAAGTCAGTCAGATACATCTCCCAATCTTGGAGAGATGGCCTTATGTAAGAGATACCTTATGAAGCCCAGCAGTGTGCTTCCCTCTCGTGACCAGTTCCAAGTGTTCCAGGAGTATCTGCTGTGTGGGTTACATGTGTCCTTCTGTTGTGGCAGGACTGCTCTTGCTGCAGGTGCCCAGGGGCCAGGCTGTCCCGCTGGCCAGCAGATTGTAATGCTCAGCTGTGTGTGGCTGCTATGGACCCTTCAGACACTTTATCAGGGATGGGAAGCCCCAGCACAGTTGGCTGCAAGATCTAATAGCACATTCCTTTTGCAGTTTTTCTGTTAAGTGAGTAGGCCCCAGCCTGGCTGGTTGCTAGGCTCAGGGGCTTACAATTGCTGTAGGCCTCAGGCCTGCAAAGCTGTTGTCAGCTCTCTCAGGATTGCAGCTGAGTGGGACCAGCCCCAGGCACAGTAGCACCCAATTGTTTCAGGCTTTGAAAGGTGGGGCCAATCCACTATGTTCCTGTTTGAGAAGCACAAGTCTGCTACAGCTGACAAGCCCCACTGCCCACAGGGCCATACACCCTTCAACATATTCTTACCCCATGCATGCACCCTGATGCCCTGAAGCAGACCCAGTTGCCCAACTGCGGAGACTCCACACACTCCACTAATGCAGACCCACCCCTCATGCACACCCTGCCACACAGAGGCAGACCCACTTCCCAGCTGCAGAGTTTCCAGGCACCATGCCTATGCAGGCCCACGAGCTGCCTGAGGGCTTGCTGTTGGGTGGAGCTAGTCCCTAGAGCAGGCTGCCTGCCTTGGCTCAGCTGGGTTAAATTGGTTCTCTAGTGTGTGGGGCAGACCCCTGTGCTAACAGGCCAGGGGAAGAACTTCAGTGGCTTCTGCCATTGACTGTGTCAGCTTACCTTTACTAGGGCACAGCAATGGCTGCCACCAATGTCTCAGTCCCTGGGGAGGTCTCACCGCTCACCAAGATGCACCCAGAGCCTACTGAGTGAGTCTCTTTTCACCAAAGAACTGTGCACCTTTCTTCCTGGTGACTTTAGGTTGCTTTCTGAAACAGGTGAATTTGTGCATGGGCCCTTTAAGAGTAGGCTTTTTTTTCCCCTTCCGTCCAATGGCTTTTCTTGGGGTATTCCCTGTTGTTAATAGCCAGCAAAGCCAGATATTATGACACTTGTCTTGGTTGTGCTGAGTCCAAAAGATGCTTATTGTGGTAATGCTTCCCAACTCAGATCCCCCACTCCTCCAGGGAAAGCTTCGTACCTGAAGGTTGCTCCCAGCCAGCTGTGAGGCACAGAGGCGGCTTTTTTCTCTCCAGAAAGGAATTTCTGCCTCTTTCACCTCAGTCAGGACTGTCCCTTGTTGTGGGGGTTCTTTTTATCCAGTTTTCAATTCTCTCTCAGGGGTAATTGTTCCAAGTATACTTGTAAATTTGTTGTGTCCATGGTAGGAGGTAAGTTCAGAGTCCTTCTGTGCTACCATCTTGACACAGTCCCCCTGTTCTAACTTCTTAAACTGACAGCTTTGTTCCCTATTTTCCATGTGTAATAAAGAGCATGTTTATGGTAATAAATTCACCTCTAAGCATAATTTTGGCTTCATGTCATAAATTTTGATATGTACTATTTTCATCATCATTGCTTTCTAAATAATCCATGATCATGTTTTACTCTTTTTAGCCCAAGAGTTGTTTAAGAATCTCTTCTTTTCCCTCAAGAACCTGGATTTTGTTCTGGTTACATTCAGGTGTTTGTGTCAGTTTCTATTTTTATTGCCATGTGGTTAGAGAATATCACCTGTACCATTTTTACCTCAGGGATTAAATGAGGTCCCCTCAGGAGCCAAGGACATTTGTTTTTTAATTCCCTAAGTATCTGAGAAGAATGTGTGCTCTCTGTAGGGTCGAGAGGCCAAATGGAGAGAAGGGCCAAGCTCGGGCCCCATAGTCTCATTGCCTGGTCTAAGTTCTTCCTCTTGCTAGGTGCCTGTGGGCGCAACACTTGACCACTCTGAGCTCCAATTTCCTCATCTGTAAAATGCAGAGAGTACAAGTTCTACCTCCTAGAGTTGTCATTAGGATTAAACGAGCTTCGTAATAGCCGTTGGATCAGTCTTACTCCATTTTATTATTTAAATCCAGTATATCAGTGGTTCTCAACAAAATGATTTTTCGATACTACCACCCTACATATAACTGCATAAGTCAGGATCTCTTGGGGTAGGATGCTTTTTCAAAATCTTTTGATTTTGAAGATAGATAGAAAGATAGATAATAGGTGTAAGTTTAGCTATAGATTTACAAGTATAGGTACAGGTAGAGACACTTAGGACCCGTAGATGTAAATATGGATATAGGCATGGGTGTAGATATAGATGTGTAGGACCAATAGAAACAGGGATGGATAGACAGACAGAAAGATAGAGAGAGAGATAGAACATATAGGTAGGATCTATGGATATGAGTGTCAATATTCTCAGATCACCTCTTATTCTTCATTTGGAGGAACTGTGATGAGCCACTGGTACTGATGCAAATGAAGTGTGTCCCTGCCCCTGTGAGACGTGTTGAAGGGGGAAAAAAATAAGCTTGAGGACCACTATCGACAGTCTTCTTTTTGTTTCTCTATTTGACTATCAATGATTGAGAATGTTGTGTTACAGTACCTCCCACTACAGTTGTTACATTTTGTTGCCTTCTTGTGTTCCTAACAATTTTCGTATCTGTGTTTGCCTAATATAACTCTCTTTGTTTTCTCGGAGAGTCTTTTTTTTTTTAAGAAGTTTCCTTATTTTGCAAGTCAAACCTTTAGTCAGCTGTCTGTCATCTTGTTTTGTTCTTTCTGGATTTTTGTGGCTTTTTTTGCTTCCTCACTTTTCCATTCATACCTGATCCATCTCTAATTTCCAAGTTTTCTTTTTATCTATATTTGGACTTTTATATTCATGTTATTAGCAATTATTTTAAAATTACAGTCTTCTTCCCCAGGAACAAGTTTTTATATCTGCATTTAGTTTGGCTACCTCATTAATGATAATTATTTGGGTTTAACTATATCTTCTTAGTTGTCTTTCTCCCTGATAGTTTTTGATTTCCCTGCTTTTGTTCATTTTTTGGTCAGGCTCATAACTGCAGTACATTCTGTCACCTTGCATGTATGAGAATGCATTTCCTTTGAAGTATCATATAAATGACAACTTGATTGTAAATCAAAATATATATCATAACCTTTTTCTTTCAAAACTGAAGCAATCGTTCCACTCTGTTCCAACAGTTAATATTATAAAAAAGTTGAAGTTCAACCTGATTCTTTATCCTTGTAGGTTACACACGCTTTTCTTTCTAAATGCCTTTTATATTTTTTTCTTTATTTTTAAAATTAAAAAGCCCTCTAGGATATGTTGCAGTGGAAATCTCTTTTCATTAATTAGATCTGGGACTTTACAACAATTTCAGTCTGGACCTCAAGTCTTTCTTAAGCTTAGGAAAGGTATCTGCTTTCTTAAATTATTTCTTCTCCTTTAATTTCACATGTCTTCTCTCTCTCTAGGATTCTTGATATATGCATATTGAGTTCTTTTTTCATCTATCTTCCATGTCACTTGTCATTTCTCTCATTCTTGTAATCTCTTTATCCTTTTTCTGTGGATTTTGGGAGAATTTCCCAAATTTAATCTCCACTTCGCTGTTCAATTTCTACAGATTCCAGCTGCCAGGTACTAGGGTTTCTCATCTCTTTGTAGCCTTTATTGATCTCAGATCTTTCATTTGGCATGTCTTCCTCCTATGATTTCACAGATGCAATACTAGATTTAATCTTGTGACAAGCACGATGGAAAATCTTCTGAGATTTTTGCCTGTTCTTTGTTGTAGCTCACATGAAAATACTTGCTTTGATTTCTCAGAGTGCTCTCCTGCCTTAGAACTTTGGAATCTTTTCTGATATCCTGTGGTTTTATTATGCGCTTATCCGTGGAGAGAGATGGCTGCATATGTCCAGGACTGGAAGTTGAAATAGGTTCTGTGAGAGATTGCGGGGATTCTGCTCCACATGTGTCAGGCCAGATGGGAGGATGGAAAAGTTGAGGTTTGTTTTGCTCCATTGATAGGAGAAGCTTGAGATGATGGTGGTAACCAAAAGAAACGTTGTCTTCATGAATTTCCTTTTGCTCTGGCAGCCAGAAGCTAGCTGGGGCCATGACATTTAGGCTCAGCCATCTGGGTCACATGTAAATCTGAGTGCTTTGTGCAAAAGACTCTCCAGTGCCCATGACCAATAGCATCACATGGACTTTCTGGAAGCACTGATGGACCCCAGCCATGCCTCCCTGTGGCTCCTTGACTGGTTCCAACTCCAGCTCTTACTACAGTGGAGACGTAGCCTGGCTTTCTATAACCTCCACCTCCCTTCTGATGTGTCAGTCAGCAGCCATTTCAGGGGCCCTAAGACTGCGGAGGGGCAGCATGCAGAGTGGCCATACCACTCCCTTCCCCCACTTCCACAAGACAGTGATGATGAACAGGGCTATGCTCATAGCTACAGGTCAACTTGGTGCTGTCTTTACTCTCATCCATCTGCAGCACATCAAGCAGAAGATAGACCTTTATCTTCTGATAGACAGGCTGCCAAGAGCCCCAGCATCCTGTGGCCAGGCAGGTTTCCCCAGTTTGTGTGTTATTGGTTGGGTGGCAATATGTCCTGCTTTGCCTGGGACATTCCCACCTTTCACTTGGTTGTCCATGTTAACTATTAATAACGTGGCCCTTTCACTCTCAAAAGTGTCCTAGTGTGAACAATAAATTATGTGATGCCTCTGGTTATCGGTCATTTCACAGGGGATCTGGGAAAGGCCAGTTATTCTCAGATGATCACATCACCCTCCTCCCCGGAAGCTGGAGCCATTTTTTCACTTTATCAGATTGATGTCAGCTTTCCAAGTAAACCACCAGTCAGTTTGGTAATGGCCGTTCTCCCCATCCCTGTGGATCAAGACGTCTTTAGAAGCTTTGTCCTCTCCGGGCAGGTTATTTAATCATCGTGAACCTCTCTTTCTTGATCTATTAACTGGGGGCACTGAACTCTTGCCATGCCAACCTCCCATTGACCATAGATCAAGATAAGATCATGGAGGTGAAAGCCTTCTGTAAACTTTACACTGTAAAGTGCAGTAAAAATGCGAGGCATCCTTTCAGGAAGACCTGGGATGTGGAAAGAATGGCTGTGAGGGGTATGGGCAGCCCCTCCTCCCTGGCCAGGATTTTATCTGCTGGGCCCTACTGCTGGACTCACTGTCTTTCTCTCCTCCCTGCCCCTTATCTCGGCAGGAGAATCGCTGCCCTTGGCCACCTCCAATCAAGTTCTCATAAAGTTCAGTGCCAAAGGCCAAGCACCAGCCAGAGGCTTCCACTTTGTCTACCAAGGTATGCAGGAGGTGGACATGGGACGTGTGAAGACAGTGTCAATTCTTCAGTGACTCAGCAACCAAAGGAACGAGACCTTTGACCACTAGTCTGAGCATCATTCTTAGGGTGTTTGGAGACATTTACTGGTTTGTGGGGCAGCTCCTAGAAATTCAGTTGAATTTTATATGTTCAGTTACCCGACTGACGATTCTTGGACCAAACTCCATGTTGAGTGATGGAAGAAATCAGTCATGAAAAGTTAATTTCCCCTCCCCCCCACCACCATTGTCTGGTCCAGCGCTGATGGCATTGGGAAGACCAGCCCAGGCCTCTTACCTAGACTCCATCCCACAGAGCTTGATTTTGTCTGCAACGCCCAGTAAAGGTGTGGGAAAAACACAGGCTTGGGAGCAAGATGGACATGGATTTAAATTCGAGCTCTGCCACTTTCTAACTGGGCACCAACTACTCCACATTTTTGAGCCCCAGTTTGTTCACC
Source organism: Equus asinus (assembly GCF_041296235.1). Taxonomy (NCBI): domain Eukaryota; kingdom Metazoa; phylum Chordata; class Mammalia; order Perissodactyla; family Equidae; genus Equus; species Equus asinus. The sequence goes on from NC_091794.1 coordinate 88,591,357, forward strand.
TGTAAAAGGATGGTAATAATATTACCTCACTGATAGGATGAAAAGAGTTCAAAAGTTGTCGGCACCAAGCAGGTCGTCAACGTTCGTTCCCCTCCTTACTGGCCCTGAAAGGCAAAGTCTTGGAGCACCTCAGCTTTCACCTGCAGGTTCCAACTTCTCCCTGTCCAGGAGAATGTCCATTCTCCTAGGGCCCGTTCTCAGCATGGTCCTGTTCAGTCCACTGCCCAGGATGAGCTGTGTTTTCCTGTGCATGGGTAATCCTGCCATGGGGGTGCCATCCCTGGGACCTGAGTTAGAGTCCTGTGTGCTATCATGGGCAGGGGAAGAGGAGATTCAGTCATGGAGAGCAGGGCCCTGGGCAGGGTCTAAAGGCACATGGGGAGAAGAGGCCAAAGTCAGGGTGAAGGCACTGAAAGCAGGGGAAGAAGGGCCACTCCCCCTGTTAGGGGACATAGGACCCCAATGGGTGAGGGGCATCACTGCGAAGGCAAAGAACACAACTAGGCCTGAAGCCTGGGCCCGGGCACTCACACTGCCTTCCATGGTTTCCAGAAGCTGTGCTGCAACATTGTGTGTCCAAGTATCTTTCAGTTAGATGGACATCATTCTAGAAAGCCCCTGCCCCTTCCCTAAGGGAAAGTGCCCAGCGCCTCTCAGGATCCCATCCAGACTGTCTCCGTTTCAGTCTTGTTGTCAGTCCATCCCCAGGTCAGTTTCTAGAGGGGCGAGGCCTGCCCATCAGTGCCCTTGTCCTCTGCAGCGGTTCCCCGAACCAGCGCCACGCAGTGCAGCTCTGTGCCGGAACCCCGCTACGGCAAGAGGCTGGGCAGTGACTTCTCGGTGGGGGCCGTCATCCGCTTCGAATGCAACTCCGGCTATGCCCTGCAGGGGTCCCCAGAGATTGAGTGCCTCCCTGTTCCTGGGGCCTTGGCCCAGTGGAATGTCTCAGCACCGACGTGTGTGGGTGAGTACCCGGACAACCAAGACCTGAGGAGGGGGTGGCCAGGAGATAGTCCTTTCTCCCTGGGGGAGCCCACAAGACCCAGCAGCTGCCCCAAGACACACAGCAGCCCCTGCTCACCAGCATGACTTAAGCAGGGTGTCCCATTCCAGCCAAATCCTTATTCCTGAGGGTTGGGTATAAAGAAAGCAAGGCAGAGGAATTGGGGTTGCTGGGGGTGGCCGGGGCGGGGAAGTGTGTGAAGGGAGGAGCACAGGTCCAGGTCCCTGAGGAGGACTGTATGGGGTGGAGTCACTCGAGGAGGTGAGACTGGGGCCCTACAGGAGAAGCCGGCAGGGGGAGGTGCCTGTTTGGGGAGGCTTCCGTGGCGGACCCACAAAGACCAGAGCTGCCTCCTCCTAGTGCCATGTGGAGGCAACCTCACGGAGCGCAGGGGCACCATCCTGTCTCCCGGCTTCCCGGAGCCCTACCTCAACAGCCTCAACTGCGTGTGGAAGATCATGGTCCCCGAGGGCGCTGGCATCCAGGTAGGGGCACAGAGACATTCTGGTCAGGGGGCCGGCCAGGAGGGGACATAAAGGCCCTGTCCCTGCCCCTCAGGCCAAGTGTGGAGGTGTGGCCCACAAGCAGAAAGGCACAGCAGCTCTCAGCCCAGGAGCTTCAGGGGGCGAGAGGAGAGAGCTGGTGACTCAGGAAGGAGGCTGGGTGGGCACTGGCTTGGGCCGTCAGGGAAGGCCAGAAGGAAGCAGTGGGTCTGGGGCCAGCCTACAAAATGGAGGAGGATTCAAAGATGTTTTTCAAATGGCTTGAGGGGTTCTTTGCTTAAGACTGAGGGGGATAGAAGAAAGGACACTGCGGGTAAAGGAAGGAGTGAACTGACAGCACCGACGAAGCATCGAGGAGCACCAAGCACACACCTCCAGTGTCACACCTGCAGCCTGGACCCTAGCAGTGGAATTGGGGCCATAACTGGTGCCCAGTGGTCAGAGCCAAGTGGAGAAGGCCCCAGAACTGTGCAGTGGCATGGAAGAGGGTCCACAGCTGGCCAGGCCAGTAGAGAGGCAGCAAGCAAGGACTGGAGGAGGACACGTCTGGCCAGGAGCGGGTTTCTAGCTCATTGCTGTAGGATGTCTGATGCAAATAAGACAGGAAAGTGGGGAAACCCAAGGAATGTTCAGGGAACAAGGAGAAGGCCAGTCAGACTGAAGTAGTCCCACTTCCTGGAACTTCCTCTCCCCATTCCCTGCCTTACAGAGTACCCCACTGCCTTATAAGCATTCATCTCACATCTGTCTCCTTCACTGGACAATAAGCTTCTTGCAGACAGGGACCCCATCTTACCTTTATCAGCAGGGCCTAGCACAGTGTCAGCTGGAGTAGATGCTCAATAATTGAATTAATTATGTGAAGGGAGGAGGGGGAGGGAGGGAGGGAGGGAGGGACACAGACTGTCTAACCAACAATTCAATCCCCCTGCCCTCCCAGATTCAAGTCATTAGTTTTGTCACAGAGCAGAACTGGGACTCCCTCGAAGTGTTCGACGGTGCGGACAACACTGTGACCATGCTGGGGAGCTTCTCAGGTGAGGTGGGATGTCCAGGACCCCGACCCAGACGGCAGTAGTGGACTTTATTATTATTGTTATCATTATTATTATTGAGATATAATTCGCATAACCATAAAATTCAGCACTTTAAAGTGTACAATTTAGTGAATGTTAGTATATTCACAAGGTTCTACAACCATCACCATTATGTAATCCCAGAACATTTTCATCACCCCACAAAGAAACCAGGTACCATTTGTACTCCCACCCCATCGCCTACACCCCCGTCCTCCGGCAACCACTAACCTACTTCCCATCTCTATGGATTTGCTTGTTCGGGACGTTTCATATAAATGCAGTCCTACAGCATGTGGCCGTCTGTGTCTGGCTTCTCCCGTTCCACGTGTTTTCATGGGTCACCTTGTTGTAGTGCGTATTAGCACTTCATCAATGGAGGGACCACATTTCCTTCATCCATTCATCAGTTGATGGACACTCGGTTGTTTCCACTTGTTGGCTAATTATGAGTAATGTGACTATGAACATTCACGTACAAGTTTCTATGGGGACATCTGTGTTCAGTTCTCTTGGGTATATACCTAGGAGTGGAATTTCTTAGGTCCTGTGGTAACCCTATACTTAACCTTTTGGGGGAGCTGACAAACTGTTTTCCAAAGTGGCTACACTGTTTTCCATTCCAGCGGTAGATTTCTGAGAGTCTGGTGTATGTTTCTGCCCAATGACCAGGGCAATTTTCTGGGTCTTTTAGGCCCCAGAATTCCATGTTGCCAAGATAAAAAATGAGTCAGTTGCCCCAGATAAACTGCCTACGCTGCCTGGATTGCCCAGATAATTACACATGTCAGAGTAGTTTTGAAGATGGCTGCAAGGGAGCCAAACTCATAGGCCCCCCGAGGAACTCGCCCTACTGCTGGCGTGTGGCTCTGACACTGCTCATTGTGCAGGAAGCTGTTGGAGGTCTCCCTTCCCTCGACCACTGGAGACCCAACACTCTGCCCCGTGCTAATTTGTCTTTTAGTGAGTTTGAAATCTGGGGCCTTAGGATCAGCATGTCAGCAGGTAGCAGAAGCAAGAGAAAGGCAGGGCGGGGGGAGATTGGGAGCCAGGGACGCAAAGCCTGAGTGGTCCCTTTCTCCTTGCCCTAGGAACAACTGTGCCTGCCCTTCTGAACAGCACCTCCAACCAGCTCTACCTTCATTTCTACTCAGACATCAGCGTGTCAGCAGCCGGCTTCCACCTGGAGTACAAAAGTGAGAACCCAAAGTCTCAGCTGTGTTCAGGGATCAGGGTGGGAACTCAAGATACTAAGCGCCCACGATGAGCAGGGATATACTGGGGCTGCATTTTCTCCATCCCACTTGAGCCTTCTCACAGACCTAGATGTGGATACTAAAGCTCAGAGAAGGTCTGAAACCTTCTCAAGACTGCACAGCCAGTAAATTGGAGGAGCCAGAATTCTCAACTGAGTGTGTGTTACTCAGAAACATGTGTGCTTCCTCTGTGTCCACACCAGGAATGGGAAGGGGGCCTGCCCATTGGCCTAGGCTTAGTATATAATTCGGGATATAAGAAAATAGAAGTGCTCTCCTCCTCCTTTCCTAAAAACTAGCCTCTCCAACCCTGGTTCTGTGATGCAATTGTCTTTGGAAATGTGGGAAGGCATGGTTGGCTTGACCATCTTTGACAGCATGGGCCTGTGCAGACGGAAAGCCTCATTGGTGCTAGAGGCCTGACAGGGTCAGCATTAGATGTTATGCAGATGCTCAACTGGTCTCCAAAACAAATGAGCTTTATTCAGGTGGTTGGGAGAGGATTAGCTGGATCCCAGGATGCTCGTGACCTGAAAGAACTGAAGCAGGAACACCTCATAGGAAAGACCCGGGACAGCTTGAGGCGAAGACTCTCAGGGGTTGAGAATAGGACAGAGACCTCAGAGACCTTCCTCACAGACCTCTAAGGCTCCTGGTGGAGTGAAGCATCCCAGGTTTCTTGAGTAACTCACATTTTCCTGTTACCCTCTTTTTTCTGTTCTCTCTAATTTTGTTTCCTTATCCAATATTTTAATTTGAGTCTTTAAACATTCCCTAGAATCTTCTCTTTTCTTTCTTCTTCCAAAGAATACTTCCTTCTTAAATCTCTTTGTCATTCTACTGCCTCATTCCCAGGAAAAATTCACTTCTTCTCAATTTTTTTTTTTTTTTTTTTTTTGATTCACAGGAACTGGTAGTTTTCTCAGTAGCTGATGCTTATCATGCACTGTCCTCTCGTGGTGGGAAGAGCTAGGGTAAAACAAAGGTCTCCGTTAGTATTTGGAGACTGAAATTCCTAGGAGCCAAGACCTGTAGTATATTTTTGCTTTGTAGATAATCTAGGTAGAGGGCACAGAAAGAGAGAATTAACTACTATTGTAGAGGCAAATGGCTTTGAAGGGTACTGAAAAGTCCTGTCTATGGCCATGACTCACATTTAATGTTTACTTGATTGAAATGGAAATGTAACAATATGCTTTCAAAAGTAATAAATTGCATGTGATAAAAAATATCTTCCTTTGTTGTAAGCATGGCTTAAATAAAATCAAGCTGTGCAAGGTAAGAGAAATTGGAATGGACTTTTCTCTGTCTCCCTCCTTCTTTATCTTTCTGGTCTCACTTCTCTCCTCATTCCATTTTTTCTGCCACCACACTCTTTTGCTCTTACTTTCTCTCATGTTCTCTCTACCCCTCTTTCTCCTTCTATCACTATCTTTCCAGGAAGTAGGTCTCAGGTTACTCAGTTGTGATCACCACACTAAATACTGAGTTGCAATCTACTTGGAGTGCAGAGAGGAGTGGGGAGAAAGAGACAAGATGACAGCCAAGATAAATTATTTCAAATTCAGTTTGATAATTGTTTTAATCTTGTCCTTGGGGTCTTTTGTCCAAGCTGCTGAGATTTGTGGACACAGGCCCAAACAGGTTTCATTTCCATGCATCACGTTCACTTCTTCAAAGCACATGTATGACAGGAATTGCCAGGGAAGGGCATTAGGGAACTTTTTGGAGTGACAGAGATGTTGTGTAGTTTCCATAGGGGTTTGGGTTATACAGGTGTGTGCATTTCTCAAAACTCTGCAAATGTACACTTAGGATTTGTGCATTTCATTGTATGTAAATTTCCCTCAGAAGGAAAAAAAGGAGCTCATGGAGTTACTCATGCACATATAGACTCTCAGCTCGGAATGTGGAAAGAGGATTCATTAGCTGCTGCTAAGGCAGATGGCACTGGTGGTTGGTAGCCTAGGCTGGCCAGCCCTTCTGGTTCCCTTTCCACAAGCACCTGGCTCCCTGCAGGCACTGCAGACACCTGGGTTTCCCAGGAAGCCTGCGTCTCCCGAGGGATCTGGAATCTACCAGGAGGGCTATCTACCAGGAGATAGCTACCAGGAATCTAATAAGAGGGCTAAGGCTGCCCTCTCTCTAACTCTCTGGGCCATGCAGGCCCAACCACACACTGTGGTCAGACCCAACCTCAAAGTCTGTTAGCCCATATGCCCTCCTCTCCTTTCCACCATCCTTGGTGAAAGAAGACCACTTTGGAGTAGGCAGAGAACTCAGTTTACAGCTACCCCTCTGCTTGTCATGATTCTTCCAGCCCTCGTCCCTGGAGAGATGTACTCCAAGTCCTGTCCATCAATACACAAGGCCTTATGTAGTGCATCTTAAGCACCCACACCTACAGATGGGCTCCTGCAGGACACAGGAGCCATGTAAAGGCCACAGTCAGGAGATGCTACACTCCCATTTGCTGTGCTCATCAGCCAGTAAGGGATTCAAAGTGGACAAAGACGATTTCAGGAGAGGAGGTTTGGAGAGCAGGGCCGGAGTCAGACCTGAGCCCATGTGGCCTTAGAGTTTGGCCTCTAGAGCTGGTGTCAAACTGGGCTTGATTTGGATCCCAGCTTGGTGGCTCTCTAAGGGCACATCTCCGGGCCTCTCGACCTGTGTCCTCACCTGTGAGATGAGATGCTAAGACCTGCTTCAAGGGGGTGAGATGCTGTGTGTGACACACCTACCCCAACCTTGCTCATGGGAAATGCTCAGCGAGTGCTGCTCCCGTGATGATGGGATGGTGAGCAGGGAGCAGGAGGAAGAGCAAGAGGAAGGTTAAGACGGATGCCCCGGCAAAGCACAGTGTACAAGGCTGGGTGTATGAAAAGGACTAAGTGAATGTGGGCTGGATTAGAAGAGTCAAGAAAGGAGAGTGAAGGAGCATTTGAGGAGATCAGGGACCAGGGCAAGATGGTGAAGGTCCTAAAATGTCAGGGTGAGAAGGTGAGATTCCATGTAATAGGTGATGGGGACCCTCTTCAAACTGCTGGGCGAGAAAGTCTCATGATTCAAGGAGAGACATTAAGAAACATGAATGGCCTGTGAGTACAGGATGGGCTGGGTCAGCAGTGGCTGAGGGCAGGGGATGAGAGGGAGGCTGTTGGGGGTCCGGCGGTGAGTGAGGGCCAGAGCTGGGAGGCTATTGGGGGTCCGGCAGTGAGTGGGGGCCAGAAGTGGCCTTGAGAGGCTTAGTGTGGGGAGCCCCCAGTATTGCTCTCAGAAAGGAGCTGGCCTGACCTTAAAAACAAGAGAAATAGGCAGCAGAGTGTCATCCGGACAGTCTGTCCCAGAGAATGGGACTCTCTGGGCCCCTGAGCATCCCTGAGATGCCCCTCTATGATAACCACTCCCCTTCCTTCTTGCCTTTCGTTTGCCTCTCTCCCAATTCCTGAGCCTGCAGGAATTGTCTTCTGAGGGCAAGTAAAATGGAGGGCAGTCGGAGGCAAGAGTAATGTGGGAGGAGCTCATGCAGAGGGATCTGGGGGCCTAGAGTCAGGGCCAGGCCAGCTCCCTTCTCTCCTGCTCCAAAGTCCTTCATTGAGCCCAGGGACGGAGGGGCAGCCAGAGTTCCCAGATGATACTCACCTGCCCCAAGGAGCCTCCGTGCCGTGTAGGTAGTCTGATATTCTCTGTGCACTGTGAGTGAAAAGGGTTGGGAAGCACTAGCCTGGAGGCCGGGAGGGGAGAAAGCTTAATTTGGAGGCAGCCTCTCCCTGCCAGCATCCCCCTGAGCCTACGTCACACTGACCTGCCGGGCTTGTCCATTCTCGATTCCTTCTGTCTCCATCTTGTCTAGCGGTGGGCCTGAGCAGTTGTCCAGAACCCGCCGTGCCCAGTAACGGGGTGAAGACGGGCGAGCGCTACCTGGTGAATGACGTGGTCTCTTTCCAGTGTGAGCCGGGATATGCCCTCCAGGTACCTCCCCGTGACACCCAGGGAAGGACACAGGTGTCCCCTGAGATGGGATTGGCCAGCCTTGCACCAGCAGAGCTGCAGTCACCAAAGAACAGAGAGAAGCCCCCACCACCACCACCACCCCATTCCCCTGGGGACCATTATCCCCTCCTGGAGCTGTTCATGCAAAAGACAAACTTTGCTGACTTCAGTGATTTGGCACAAGTCAGCTTCGAATATGTTCCTGCTAAGTTTCGGTTTGATTAGACTGTAGGAAAATGTAATCTTCCTTTGAAGGCCATGAGGGAATCTAGTAATTAAAGGATTCTCACAAGGAACCATTAGTAATGAGAATTCTTTAATAATGGCTCTTAATAAGCATCCTTCCCCAAAATCTCTCTCTCTCTGCCTCGCCCGCCCATCCCACAGTGGATCTATGTATCTGTTCCTTAACACAAGGCCCCTGAAGGAGCCCCCGGTTCTGGGTTGCACACACACTTACACCGTGGGGGCACTAGCCCATCCCTGTTCCTGCTTCCTCCAGGGCCACGCCCACATCTCCTGCATGCCGGGGACCGTGCGGCGATGGAACTACCCTCCTCCGCTCTGCATCGGTAAGACAGCCCGGCCTTCTCAGCTCCTACAAATCCATTTTCTACCGGGGATTCGAGCTCAGTGACATATCGTTGGGGTCAAGTTCAAATCAAGAGACAGTTTGGTATTGAAGGCGGTAGTTTTAGGCTGCTGTTTTTGTAAGCTTGAACTCCCACTCAAGGCTGTCAGGACTTGGAAACTTTCATCCACCAAATGAAAAATGGCGGGAGGCTTGCCCATTGGAAAACGTTATGATGACCATTCTGATTCCAGATAGTTAACAAAGACCCAAATGCAACCTCTGGGCACTTTGGGCCTTCCTCTGTGACTTGTCATGAGACCGACAGATGACATCCACTCAGAGAAATGCCCCATGGGTTGCAGGTGAAAAAGAACTTAGCTGGTTTGGTGGTTTGGTTTTATACCCTGTGATAAGCAATGACGAAGAGATCACTGGATACAAGAAAAGACAGGTCTCCACCCTCAGAAGCTTCCAGTCAGGTTGGGGCAGGAGAAACTAACATTTATTGAGTGTCTGCTACGTGCATTTATTGTCCACTCCATGCATTTATTGAGTGTCTAGTGTGTGCATTTATTGAGTGTCTACTGTGTACAAGGCATGGAGCTACGTGTTTCCGCACAGCAGGTCTTCAGGGGAGGTATCATTTTTGCAAACAAGAAAACTAGGACTTTTAGGATTAAAAATGTCAGAATCAGGAGTGGAAACCTAGGTTTCTCTGAGGCCCAGCCAACCACAAACTGCAAATCAAGGCTGACCTTGGGACAAGAAGCAAGTGAGTTGAAGGCCTGTCACTTGGGCATAAAGGCACTTTCCTTCTCTGATTTCACCAGGGGGCAAGGCCTGCTTGTCTGCCAAGTAGGTCAGAAATGTGGCTGGTCAGCCCCGAGCACTCTCCTCCATTGTCCATTACGAAGGCCTTGCCCAGGAAACCACCCGTAGTAACAGCAGCTGCCGTTAATAGGGTAGCTATTGAGGGTTTACTGTGTGTGCCAGCCCTTGTTTCAAGTGAAGCACCATCCTTTCTGTCATAACCTCAAAACAACCCTGTGACATAGGTGCTGTTGTTAGCTCCATGTTACAGTTAGAGGAAACTGAGGTTTGGAGGAATTTAGAACTTGCCCAAAATCACACAGGAAGTGGAAACGTTGGGCTTGTGCCCCAAGCAGTCAATGTCGAGTGCTCAGACACTGTTCTGTTCAGATCCATTGCTCTCTCCCCAGAAAGTGTTTGCCTAGACACTGCAGATCCCTCCCCACTGCTCCTTTCTCTGGGCTTCCATGACTGGCTAACCCCTTTCTGCTCTCACAAGCTTTTCCTAATAAGATGTAGAGGAAAACTGTTGATGTCAACTGACCAGGCTGCAGTCATGCACAGCCCTGCATCCTCAGATGACTCTAAAATCACCTCGATTGGAGCTTCTGATGCCCCAGGCCCTCGCGCTTGGCTCTCCATGGAATGCTAACCACAGTCACTTTGGCTAAGGGCATATGTCAAAGTTCTGAGGGCAGGCTCCAGGTGGGGCTCATTTGCTGACCACCCAACCCCATGGAATATATATTTGTAAAGAGCCTTGCATGGTGCCTGGCACAGACTGGAGACAATGCAGGCCAGTCCCCTTCCTTCATTCTTTCTCCTCAGTCTTGGAAGAGTGAGGAGAGCAAGATTTGGGGGATAGTGTAAAAAACGGTCGTACTTTTGGAGCAGACCACTTTTCCTGCATGTCCTAAGGGAACTGACCTGCGAAGGGCATGCTCGAGGTCAAGAGTCCATAACTTGGGTTTGGAGCGCTAGGCAGTCCTAGGATCCTGGGCAACCCTTCCTGAATTTACATACTCAATTTTTCCCAGGTTTTTAGGGAGATGAACTATAGGTTCCTTTGGGTTCTCAAAGGGGTTTACACTTGGGAAAGGTTAAAAACTGCTGCTCTACGGGAGCGCCCAGACATTGGCATGACCCTGTGCTCTCCGCATTGCTGTCCTAATGCTCTGTCTGCTCCCACTGTCACAGCGCAGTGTGGGGGAGTGGTGGAAGAGATGGAGGGGGTGATCCTGAGCCCCGGCTTCCCAGGCAACTACCCCAGCAACATGGACTGCTCCTGGAAAATAGCGCTGCCCGTGGGCTTCGGTAAGTCTTCACCCCCAGGGCCCTGGGCTTGAAGCAACTGTCTGCCGTGGTCGCTCAGCAAGACCTTGGCCGAGGAAGTTGAGCTCTCTGCCTCTCTCTTTCCTCACCTGTTGCCCTCTTGTACAATCGTGAGGATCAGTTAAGAATGGTAGAGATGAACATGCTTTGGGAACGTAAAATATAGGGGAAAAAATCTTAAGGATTGCAATTACTATTATTATATGAGCTAAAATCCAGGCATGTGGACTGAGAAATTACTCAGGGATGGTTAGAAAAGGAAAAAAGCAATCTATTTTACAGAGCTGGACCTCAAGTTGTGCTTTTAACTCCAATATCCAATTTCTCATCCTAATTAAGTTGAGCCAAGGGCAATGTTAGATTGAGTTCACATTCTTTTTTATGCACATTCTACTGGCCTTAGAGATTGGGAGGTTTTTTTCTGTGTGGAGATGGAGTGTGCCAGGCACAGGAGTTGACGAAGTGTGGAGGACATTGATCTGGGTACAAAATTTAATTACTGGTGATTCACGTATTGCGCACTGGGAATTTAATTCAAGCCCAAACATCTCCGTTGAAGGGGGAAGGATTTGTGTTGACGTGGAATTGATGGGTCATCTTGCCCAAGTTATTGCTCTGCACCTAGGAATGAAATGTCCTGAGGAAGTCACTCCCGCATGGACCTGTGGTCTTCCAGTCTGTGACCTCAGGAATGAAGACCACCTGTTTTGTCCTTTATTATTCAGTCTACAGTGATGGAGAAGGGGCTTTCTAGAGAAAGCAATCTAACTGGCCTTCTTTAAATACATTCTGAGGGGAGCAGAGAGGATGGTGACCCTCCAAAGGATGGAGTCTTATATTTAGTCCCAGCTTCTAAAGGAAACTCGGTGATCAGGGTGCAAAATGATGACAGCTACGGCAGCCTTGGGACTCTCCAGATTCTGAGACAGTGAGGAAAGAGGAGCTGGGAGACCCTATAGCTCAGGCCCCAGGCACGGCCCAGAAGAACCTCAGACGACAGAGGGATGGGTGAAGGGCGACTTCCAAAGGAACAGAGAAGTTTAAATGGGAGGTACCTCACTCTTCTCTATGAGTACTGATGCTCAGCCACCAGAGCTCTCTCTCTCTAAGTCCTGGGTGCTTATTGAGCCTCTGGGGAATAAGTCTCCTCCAGGGTCCAGTCACAGAAGACGAGGATACCTCACTTTCAAGGGAATGCTGGATTCCAAACGGTCCCTAATATGGCGCTTGGTTTCAGTGTGTACAGAGCCACTGCATTTACAAGCTTTTCCCACTAGATGGCAGTGACCAAATCCAGTTCTTCCCAGGCAGCTGGATTCAGAAATCCTGCCATCCTTAAAGAACCCCTTGGATGGCCGTGCAGTCCACTGTGTTCAGAGGACGCATGGGTGGTGGACGGAAAGCGTAGGTTCTGTAGATGATATGTGCAAAGGTGTTTGTTGCAAAATTTCCATAATTTGGAAACAATCAACATGTTCATTAATAGGGGAAGGAAGGTTAGATAATACAAAAAATGGAATTAACTAATATGTAGTTAAAATCAATGCTATATCTTTATATATCAACAAGGATAGACCCTGAAAAACACTATGTTAAATAAAAAAGAAGCTTAAAAAACTGTATAAGTAGTATATCATTTCTGTAAATATTTAAAACAGATAAATCCAGATACATATTTAAGAATCTAAAAACATGAACTGAAAGGATGTCTTCTGAATTCATGACAGTGACTGCCTCTGTGGAGCGAAGGAGGGGAATGGGACAGGGCAGGAGACACGAAGGGTCTTCAACATTATATGTCAAGTCTTTATTTTATTCTTTAAATATTAGATGCAAAAAAAAATCACACGTGCTCATTCTGAGCAAATTAGAAAGTACAGATGAACAAATTTTAAAAATTAAAATCCATCTGTAATTCCACCATGCAATCATGCTTAAAAATAATCCGCCACTTAAAAATCACTACGTCCAGGGGGCCGGCCCAGTGGCGCAGAGGTTAACTGCACACATTCTGCTTCTCGGTGGCCCGGGGTTGCCCGTTCGGATCCCAGGTGTGGACATGGCACCGCTTGGCAAAAGCCATGCTGTGGTAGGCGTCCCACGTATAGCAAACGTAGAGGAAGATGGGCATGGAGGTTAGCTCAGGGCTAATCCTCCTCAAAAAAAAAATAATAATAACTACATCCAATCAAAAGACATGAACTTCAGTACTCACCATTGCAATGTAACCCCCGTGAAGACAAGGACCTTGTAGATCTTATTCATCCCTGTGCAATGCCTAGCAGAGCCCTGACACATGGCAAATCCTCCATAAATATCGTTAGTGAATCAATGGATACTCTTCTAGTTTTTTAATACAAAAATTATAATTATATACTATATACTATTTTGCAGTCAGATTTTCACAATTAACATTGTAGACATTTTCCTATGCTTAGTAAATATATTTCTTCAATATCATTTTTAATAGTGATCTAATTTTGAAAAACATCATAAGCAAATTGCACCGTTTTCACCTCCATCCTCCAAAGAGTATATCAAAATGTAAGCTAAGGACTTAATTAGATCCATTTAACCTGCTGGGTTGTTAGGAGATGTTGATTAACCCAATAAGACTCCAAAGTATAAACTTCACTTGGCTTCTTAATAGAACAGGTGGAACAATGTATTCTTCTAATTTCTGAATTATCATAAGTGTTCTAGAAAACGCCATCATTGAAGTTCATGTCTTTTGATTGGATGTAGCTATTTTTAAGAGGTGGATTATTTTTAAGTAAAAGTTTATTTTAGCAAAGCTATCTTCATACCAATGTTAGACATGTGAATCACAAGTTAAACCGAGTGTTAGCCCTGAATTTTGTTTTCAGTAAAATAAAATGGACTCTGGATGGAGCTGTGAAATGCCCCATGCCTCTCTTTTTGAATGAATAATATGCCTTTAAGTTCAGTCCTGCCTGCAGACAAGAGGCTGGAGCGGCCCGGCAGCTCCCAGGTGTGTTCTGGAACCCCAAGTGGGTGGGAGGCAGTAGTAGGGATAAGGGGGCTCTGGCAGGAAATGCCTTCCCGAGGCAGCGGCACATCTGCGGCAGGACCGTTTCCCTCTGGGCACTGTCTGCCTCTCCCTCCCAGGAGCTCACATCCAGTTCCTGAACTTCTCCACGGAGCCCAACCATGACTTCATAGAGATCCGGAACGGCCCCTACGAGACCAGCCGTGTGATGGGCAGATTCAGTGGGAGCGAGCTGCCAGGCGCCCTGCTCTCCACGTCCCACGAGACCACCGTGTATTTCCACAGCGACCACTCCCAGAACCGGCCGGGGTTCAAGCTGGAGTATCAGGGTGAGGACGGGAGGGCCCCGTTCACTCCTCTGTCACCCATCTCTTACCCAACCGCCCATCTCCCCAGCCTTCCACAAGGCGGAGAGAACTCAGGAAGGGGCTGCGGGGTGGCAGGCAGGCCTATCCACGGAGGCTTCCTTTCAGTGGCGTCTCTCTGGTCCCAAGGAGGCTATCTAACCCATTTACAAGCCTTTTCCTGGGTGGCAGGCCCACCTCCTCCCACTCATATTTTACTTTGTGACTTGCCTGGATGTTCCCTTTGAGGCTTCCCTCAGGTCACAGGCCTGCCCGTGTGCCACAGTCAAACAAGGCCTGTGGAGCCACTCTCGGTGTCAGGGCAGCTGCTCCCCTCATACTTTACCTCAGTTTCCATTAAAGCTTCTCTTTGTGGTGACTCCAACCTCTCAGACTAGGTTGTCTCTGGTGCCAGAGGCCCACATACTCCCACTAAGGCCTCCTGATTTGTGACAGGCCCAAATAAGTCTCCCTGACAACAGGCCACACTCACCACTGACGCCTGCCTTAGCCTCACAGGGTCGTACCCTATAAACGAGCTCTGACCACTCACCCAAGCTTTTTCCTTTAGAAAAGATCTGCTCGATGAAAGATCCGCCTGTCCCCACTGAGGCTGCCTCCGCTGAGCAGGCCCAGCTCTCTGTGGCCCCTCGACTTTCTTTGGAAGAAGTCCACCTCCTTGCTTTTTCTCCAAATTTCTCCTCTGATTGGATATTCTAAACGTCCTGGGCTGGGATTTCCCTTTCCCTTCTTCACGTAAATATTCACCAAAAAATTTTAGTAGCAGCATAATCTCCTCCTACCCAGGCCTGGCAGCCTCACAGGCTTCACTTATTCCATTAAAACTTCTCGGGAGATGGTGTTTATAAAGGACTCTGCAAAACGACAAGACAAATAATTGTTCTAAAATGTTAGGCATCATCATTAGTAATATTTTTCCGTTATGGCCTTTGTTTGAAATTGTATCTGTTCCCACTGTAGCATCTCCCTCTGGGACAAACCCAATTGCTCTCCCTGAGGTGCGGTTCTGTAGGAAAGCTAATGATTTGGCCTCCTAGGGTTCATCTCTGCCCTTCAGGCCCATGCTGTCCCTTTGAAGTTTCTTCTGGTGGGACAGGCTCTGAGACTTTTCTCTGTAATATAAAAGCCATCCAGGGACCCTCACTTCCGTGTTCCTCCTTTTGAAAAGCCCGGCTCCTTCCACGTGAGCCAATTCCAGCCACTCTCCTTAAGGCTGCTGTGGCTTCTAACATGCGACCATTCTCTTTAGGCTCCTCATCATCTTTGGGTTCACATGTTCCCACTGAGGCTTCTCTTTAAAGTCCCAACCCATCCATTCAGTCACCTCCCTGGGCAACAGGCTCCCTGCTTCCTCGAAGACTTTCATTTGCCAAACCACTCAAATGCCTGCTGCTGACAGGACCACATCTCCGCTTGGCCGACCAGCCCCACCCACTCCCACTGTGGTGGCTCAGTTTTTTGACACGCCCCATTACCTTGATGATTTCCCAGTGAAATCGGCCCAGTTCTTCCCACTGAGACCCCCCCTCTACGATGCTGAATGGAAATACGTAACATGGCCACCATCACAAAGAGAGTGCTTGGGAAGTGTCAGCTTCATGATCGTTGTTATTTATATTACTATTACACGTGAGGAATGCATCCCCTTCCTTGGAGCGTGCATTTGGTCTCAGCTACTCTCATTGAGAATTTCCCTTGTAGGAACGCTCCGTCTTCTCCCACTGCTGATTTCTGTGTAGGGGGGCCCAGTTACTGCCACGGAGGTTCCTTGTCCTGTGGATCCAGTTAATCGAAGGCTCTGCTCTGTGGGACGTGCTCAGAAAGTCCCTCAGCGACTTCTCCTGTTGGACAGCCCTCAGCTGCTCCCGTTACGGCGTCTCCTTTTGAGGCAGCCCCACCCATCCTCATGGAAGCAGCTTTCCTGTTCTGGGGAGGGTCTTCCTTGTATGACAGTCACACATTCCCTTTAACCCAGCTATTCCCTCTGAAAAGTTCCTCTCCTTGCCACAGGTTTGGCTTACTCCCAGCAGGAAGAAAATTTCTTCCTTCCTGATAGATTCTAGGTTCTCAGAGCCGGAAAGACCCCACTCAGGTCCTCAGCTGACTACTTCCTGTGTTTGTGATCTTGATTGTTGTCATGGTTAAATGAGATGAGCGACATGAAAGAACCGAGGTCAACACCCAGCCCCAAGGAGGTGCTCCAAGAATAGTGGTTCAATCCAGCCTTGTCTTCCTTGAGCCCCCTTTTCCCATGGAAACAACAATAATAAATAACATTTAGTGAGTCCTTACCATAAATACTGTCAATACTGTGCAGAGAGCAACGCATATGTTATCCTGCTTAATCCTCACAATAACCATTTTCTAAATAAGAGAACTGAGGCACAGAGAAGTTAAATAACCTGCCCAAAGCCAACAACTAGTAAATGACAAAGGTCTGTCTAAGCCCAGGTCCTGTTGCTTCACCTCTGTGCTCACTCTGCCGCTCCTGTATTCTGCTTGGGAGAAAATGCTCAGAGAGAATAAAGTAACCTTCTCTCCGGATCTTTTCCAGCCTATGAACTTCAAGAGTGCCCAGACCCAGAGCCCTTTGCCAATGGCATTGTGAGGGGAGCTGGCTACAATGTGGGACAATCAGTGACCTTCGAGTGCCTCCCAGGATATCAGCTGATTGGCCACCCTGTCCTCACATGCCAACATGGCACCAACCGGAACTGGGACCACCCCCTGCCCAAGTGTGAAGGTATGTCCCTCCCTCATCCCTGGTGACTCTTTCTAGGGGGACTCATCCAGAGCAGTCCCACACCGCATCGGATCACCCGCTCCATGGGCTCACCCATGCTGGGAGGTCCAGGAAAACGCTGTCCATCCTGTTTTCATATGGATGGGACACAGCCTGTCCAGGGAGAGGGTCTTGGGGACAGAGCTTTGGGCCATTGCTAGAGAGGCCCTGGAGGAGATGTGGGCCACAGCCAGGGGAGAACATAATCAGCCCTTGGGAAGGTCCAACCTGGTGGGCTAGATGTCCCCAGTCAGAAGGGAAGACTGCATGAGGGTGTAGGAGCCCGTGATGTGCTGAGGGTAGACAGAGAGAGTTAATCATGGTGCCTTCCCAAAAGGAGAATAGAATAAAGCCTCTTTCTAGGAAACTTCTTGTTCCTGTCTTCACCTGCCGCCCTTCCTTATTCTCTTGCTCCTGCATATGCCTGGAGAGATCTGAGTTGATAGTATCAGAGAGATAGAGGTGGCCCTTTCCTGGGTCTTCAGGAACCAGAACCAGGATGGAAGAAGACCGAGAGGTTGTGCTGCTCTTACCCCGTCTGCACACCTCAATTCCATTCTTCTTCCTTTTTCGCTCTCAGGGCCCAGCATTTTCCTGGAGGAGAAGCTGAGATTGGTCTCGCAGGGGGAAGGTTTGGCAGGGGACAGTATAGTCTAGGAGAAAGTGCCCCAGCTCTGGGATCGCATTGCCCTGGGCTTCATCCCTGAACCACTTCACCTCTGAGCTTCAGTTTCTTCCTTAGTACAGTGGGGCTTCTCATCTCTACCTCGTAAGAGCTGGGAGGGTTTCAAGATGGCCCGTGCATAGCACCCAGCACAGTAACTGGCTCACAGACAGTGAGCTGAAGTATCAACTCTCCATGGAAAAGGAAACCTTGTTTGAGAACTGAGCTGTTCTGTTGTTGGAATATAAGATCGTAATATCCAAAACCATTAAACCCCCGCTTAGTTTTTCAGATTTTCAGAACTATGCCCATGCATAACCAGTCCATCATTCTGGAATTGCTGGTTGGTCACATGCTGTGTGACAAGCTTCATCGTGGACTTCATTTCTTTTATTCCCTTTTTACTCCTTGTCTGTCTTTTTACAGCATCACAGGAGAGAGAAAAGAGCAGTGCTTTCTCAGTCTGACATCTTGAACCAGAAGCCCCTCTACCTGTTGAGAAAGTTCTTCCCTCGGCTCCTTGGAGGCCATATTCTCTTGCTTTGCCATTTATCTTTATGTCTGTACTAACTCTTTAGTCATTGCTTACTTTTCCCCTTAAGTGTTCTTTGAAGTTTGTTCCTAGACTCTCTTCTCTTCCTTCCCTCATCCACCTCCATGTCTCCAAATGCCATCAGTATCTGCAACCTTTATCTCTTTCTTGAGATCTACTCCTGTATATCCAGCCTTACTCAACATCTTCACTTATGCAGAGAAATCTGAATCCCAGCATATTCGAAACTGAACTCACATCTTTCTGCCGTTAAACTGAACTCCTCATCTAGTGAAGGGCACCTCTAGTCACCTGGTTACTCAGCCTTTATTTGGGTACCCTCCCTCTTGCTTATCTGACATATTCACCAAGTCTTGCTAATTCTGCATCCTAGTGACCTTTCAGCTGCATCCGCTTCTCTCTGTCCACTGTCTCTACCTTAATCCGGCCACCACTTAGACGAGGCTCCTCTCTGGTCTCCCAGCCTTCAGTCTTGAGCCCCTCAATCCATTTTTGACAATGTAGTGAGAGCGAGTCTTCAAAACTGTCAATACACTCAGGACACGCCCCTGCTCAGAAGCCAGCAGGACATCCCCATCTCCCTTGGGGTAAATTCCATACCCTTTAATGCAGCACACCATGTCCCTCAGGGCCTGGTCCTTGCTTGCCTCCCAGTATGCTTCACTTTCGTAGACTTTATGCTCCAGCCAAGCTGAAATACTTTCAGTTTTTTCCATGTGCCATAGTCTCTTGCCTCTGGTTCTTAGCACATGCTGTTCCTTGCGCATAGAACATTGCTCTCTTCTCCTCTCCTGCCTGCTTAGCCCTTGTCAACCCTCAGGTCTGAGTCTGAATGTGAATTCTACCAGGAGTCCTTGCCTACCCTCACAAGACCAGATGAGGGCTCCCCTCAATGTTCCTGTGGCATTCCATACTGATGGCATGCTCCCCCCTGTGCTGTAGAAGCCAGTATACTTGGCATATCCCAGTGGACTGTGAGTGCCATGGAACAGAACCACGCACCATGGTATCCTTGCGGCCCTTTGTCTCCCCAGGTCATGCCTGGCACCAAGTGAATGTTCAATACATGTAGGAGGGATGGTGCGTCCATGCACACCCCTTTCAAGATACGTATGCATTCACAGGAACCCTGTCCTCCGCCTGGAGGCATTGGCATTCTTTCTCTTTCGTCTGGCCCACCCCATCCAGATGTCTGCATGATGCCCCACGCCAGCCAAATATACTCAGTGTTCTGGACCGGGGCTTTTTTTGTTTCTTTGTTTGTTTGTTTGCCCAGAATCCCTTTTTTGCTCTTCCTTGATGAGTAAATCTGAGCACTATGGAGATATCAAGGCATCTTTATCCCCCTACCTAAAGCCTAGATCAGAGTGAGTCTAAAACTGGGTGTCATGTTGAGGGGGGACAGGAAGATAAGGGAGAGAGGATCATATCTATGCAGCGAATGCCTCCTCTGTGAGCTGGGTACTGAGCTGAACATTTTGCAAGCATCGGTTCAGCTCACTGCCACCACCATCCTACAAGGATGTATTACAAGAATACAAGGAGGTATTCTTAGTCCCATTTTACTAGTGAAGAAAGAGAGACTAAGCTATTGTCTGAGGTCACCTAGTCAATAAATGGTTTAGCCATGACTTCATCCCAAACTTACCCTCACCACAAGACTCCTTAGCTCCTAAGTTAAGACTAAAAGTACCAATTGTAAGAATCTTAGAGAAATAAAGAGAAAGAGTTACTTTCATAATTTCTTAGCTCTTCCCAGCAAAAGTCCTGCAGCCCTGACTCCAACGTCAGCCCCCTCCCAATTCCTGGGAAGAGAGTGGGGAGAAATTTAGTGTGTCCCTCCTTCTTGGCAGGTCTCATCCACAAGAAGAGAAAGAGGGAGGCCCAGGGCTGAGGCGGGCTCACAGAGGCACCTGCACTGAATATAGGGGCCAGGTGGGGACTAGTGGGTTGGCCAGGCCATCCACAGCCCTGTCTCCTCTCCCCATCCCAACTGACTTCCTTGAGCAGGATCTTTTGTGCTGGGAGCTGGGACTTCATTAGGAAGCCATCTGAATTCACACTTAGGGGGGTGATCAGCAGCACTCATTTGTATTTTTGTCCCCTCCCTGGCAGTCCCCTGTGGTGGGAACATCACCTCTTCCAATGGCACTGTGTACTCCCCTGGCTTCCCCAGTCCATACTCCAGCGCCCAGGACTGTGTGTGGCTGATCACCGTGCCCATCGGTCAAGGCATCCGCCTCAACCTCAGCCTGCTGCAGACAGAGCCCTCCGGAGACTTCATCACCGTCTGGTAGGGTCGGCTGCCATGTCGACAGGCAATTAGAAAGGGACATTAGCTAAGCTCTAAACTGGGTTACCCATCTATTTGTTCAGAAAACCAAGAGTTGACTGGTTCTAAATGGCTGTCAACCTCCTGGGTTTCACGTAAACGTAATGGAATGCGGGCTCAGCTTCAATTAGCCCTTATGCCTCCTTGCAGGGAGGGGAATGGGAGGCAGTGGTTCCCGACCTGGAGTCCTGCCAGGGGTCAGTCAAAGTACCAATGGTGTGTGAATGGGAGCGCACGTAAATACACGGACTTTTCTCAGTCTTTTCAGAGTCTAAACTAAACTTCTACATTTACCTAAGAGACGCTACCCAGACTGATGAAAGAGAAGAGCTCTGCTGTAGAATTTTGTGAAGTCCCACTGGTCATCTCATGCTGAGCCAGTGCTGTGCAGCAGAACTTTCTCCAGTGGTGGAAATGTTCTGTATCGGTGCTGTCCAACATGGTAGCCCCTGGCTACATGTGGGTATTGAGTATTTGAATGTGCCTAGAGTGACTGAGGAGCTGATTTTTAAACTTGATTTACTTTTAATTAATTTACTGTAAATAGCCACACGTAGGCTAGTGGTTACTGAACTGACAGCTCAGCTCTGAGTGATATAGTTCATTTTAAAATGGGAATACAAATTATTACTCAATGAGTGTCGTTTCCTAGACAGTTCTTTCCAAACCATTGGCTTTTTGGACAAAGATACAATTTTAAAATTCCTCTGTATGGAGGTTACTGCCATTCTGGGGATCAGCTGGAGATGGTGGGATTCTCTTCCCAAAATTGCCGGGGCTGGAAGCCGTAACCAGACTGCTCTGGATTAATTGCCAGCTTAATTTCCAGGCAATGGCTAAGAGCACATGGGAGAGACTAGATAAGTTTCCAGGAGAGAAATCCTTTGCCTAGAAAGGCAACATGATTATGTCTCTTTGCTTGAGGGACAAGGAAATGGGACTGGCACGGAAAGCATCCTGGGCTTCCTGCACCCGTTCCGCAGCCCCATCCTGGTGCTGCTTCAGACTAAGAGAACCTTTGGTAAGACCCTCAGCCCTGCTCCATGGCTCCTGCTTCTTGAGTGAGAGGGTTTCCCCAGGAGCCTATTAAGGAGGCTGGGCTGGTGAAGAATCAAGTGAATGAGGAATCGATGCGGGCGTCACCAACTCCATCAACTTTGTCGGCAGACTGAGGTGGGAGAGATTGGAGAAAGGTGTTTAGGGCATTGGAGAAAGGCAATGTTGGGTGCAAGAAGAGTCACGGTCACCCACTCTAGGTCTCTTGAGGCCACTGACAGCACAGGTGGAGCGGACAGCCATGGTAACTCGTGTCATGCCAAGACCTTCTTTCCTTGTGCAGGGATGGGCCACAGCAGACGGCTCCACAGCTTGGAGTCTTCACCCGGAGCTCGGCCAAGAAGACAGTGCACAGCTCATCCAACCAGGTCCTGCTCAAGTTCCACCACGATGCGGCCATGGGTGCGATCTTCGCCATGGCCTTCTCCGGTCAGTATGGAAGCCTGGCCTGGTGGGAAGGGCCCGGCCCTCAAGGCAAGGCTGGGCTTGATCCCTGGCTCCATCAGTCCCAGTCATGTCACTTTGAATATGCTACATAGCTTTTCAGCTCAGTGCCCTCAGAGTTATGAGAATTAAATGGATTAGCTTATGTGAAATTTCCCAGCACAGGGCTCCATAAGTGTAAGTTTTCCTCCTTGTCCACACTCCTAGGACAGAGAGGCACATGACGCTGATCCTTAGTACCAAGTTCAAACGTAGAGGCAGCAGGGTGAGACTTCTCTTCCCAGTCGTTCACATCAACTCACTGGCTGGTTATCCATCTACCTGTGCTCCAGCTTGTCCCTTAGCACTTTCTAGAGGGTTGTCCCACTCCAGAGAAATCCAGAGCCTCTGTTGACCTCCCAGGAAGTACTGTGCACAAACGAAGTCATGGAGAATTCAAGTAGGAGGAGCATGAAGTATTCAGCATGGCTTGGTCCTTCTCGACAGCCAGTTTTCTTCTAAGTGTCCAAAGTTACGGACCTAGATAGTTCCTCGTTTTTGTTACAGTAGACACAGCGTAGAAAAACTTTCACAGAAAGTTCTCTGTGGGCTTGTGCCCATTGATGGAATAATCCTCCATGTTTATAATTTACAGAGCATTATAGTATTTGAACTGGAAATCTGGAAAGCTTGACTTTATCCCTGGCTCCACCTTGGGCCAGGTGTGTGATCTTGTGCAGGTCTCTCCTCGACGTGAGACCTCAGTTTCTTCACCTGGGAATGAGGGGCTTGGAGTTTGTGACTTCTAAGAATTCGGTGAGGTAGTAAGGCAGGTGTTTTTACCCCCCAGTTACAATTGAGGAAATGAGAGCCAAGGAAGGCTCGAGGACTTGCCCAAAATCTCACAGATAGAACTGAGAACAGCACTCAGTCCTTTCAGTTCTGCACTGTCTGCTGTGGTGAGACTATACCGTGTTGTTGCATCAGATGTGCGTTTGTAGAAACTTGAACATGTTCAGCCCTAAACCGTTGGAAGAGGTTGTGATAGAGAAACAGCAAGAGACAGAGAGAAACAACAGGGTTAAGAGCATGCACAGCTGTAACCTCCATTCCCAGGGAGCCATGGCAAAGTGACTGTGACATGGAGATGAGACTCCACCCCCTCGGTCTGCCTCAGTACCCACACCCCTCTTGTTGTGCACACCTCTCACCTCACTAATGGGACCCGGGTTTTAAGGCCATGTCAGTTTGACTCTATGCGACTTGTCCATAGAGTGGTAGAGTGTGGACTCCAGAGTCACACAGACTTGGGTTCAAATCTCTGCCACTTATAAGCTGTGTGACTTTGGGTCTGTCATTCCACCTTTCTGAGCCTCAATTCTGGTCTCCATAAAATGGAAATAATATCGTACCTAACCTCACAGAGTTTAGTGAAATAATGCTTAGAAATCCCTTAGCTGTAGGCAGAGAGTATAGAAGGTTCTCCATAAATGGTAGTTTTAATAGTCATCGTCATCATCATTACTATTATTATGTTTAGCTGGTAACAGGATCAGTGTCAAGTCGCCTCAGTGCTAGGCCAGATCTCTTGCTCCTGCTCCTGAGCCTTCCCCTGTTCCAGGAGCAGGTAAAGGAGGCCCAGCACAGCCCCAGGCCGTCCTTGTTCCCGAGTTCTCCTAAGGAAGTCTCCCCGGGAGAGCACTTGCTTCTGTGTGTATCCTGGCCACAGTGGTCCTGAGGCCTCAGACGAGACATGAGACCCTTAGGTGCTAGCTCAGACCGAGCTCCAATTCTCATTGACCAGAGGAAAAGGCAAGGGCCTGGGCACGAGAGGATCTCCTGCTGGGCCCAGGCCAGTGGGCATGAGTGTGAGATGCACTGTGCGAGGGGCTGAGTGAGCAAGAGAGACACATTCCGTGCACTCACAGAGCTTTTGATAAAGTGTGGAATACATCATACATGTAACGTACATGTGCTGCTTAAAGAAGAAGAAGAAGATGAACACCCATCACTGAGCCTAAGAAAAAGAACACCAGTGCCTCTGAAGCCCCAGTGCCACCCCTTTCCCACTCCCAGAGTTAACCACGACCCTGAATTTTTTGTTAATCATTCGTTGTTTTTTGTTATAATTTTACTTCATATGTTCATGTCTCCAAAAACATATATTGTTTAATCTTGCATGTTATTTCTGTTATGTAAATAAGATCATTCTATAAAGTGTTCTGTGACCTGCTTTTTTCACTCAAAAGTTTGAAATTCATACTGATGCATGTGACTATATCTTCATTTTTCAATGCTGCGTAGTATTCCATTGTGTGAAAATACAGTGATTTATCTAGTCTACTGTTAACGAGCATTTAAGTTATTTTATTTCAAACAATATGAGCATTGTCATACATTTTTTCTTGTGAACATGTACAAGAGTTTCTCGAGAGGTCACGCCAGTGTGGAATTGCCAGGTTGTAAGTATTCACATATTCAGTAGCACTAGGTAATGCCAACTTTACCTTATGAAGTCGTTATAACAGTTTACACTCTTCCTAGCAACTGAAGTAGAGCTTCTGTTTCTCTACATCCTTGCAAACACTGAGTTTTATCAGACTTTTTAATTTTTGCCCATCTGGTGGATTCATGAAATAGCATTTGACCTTTCTGTAAATGATGGGGCTCAGCATCCTTCCTTAACTTCATTGACTATTCATGCTCCCTGCTCTCTGAAATGCCAGCTCCCATGTAGCTTTCTTCCTCCAAGGAGAGAGAGAGAACAAACAAGTAAATGACAAATAAAAGCTTTGCAATTTGTAATAAGTGCTATGAAAGAAGAAATAAGAGGCTAAGATAGTGAAGAAAAAGATGGAGAACTCAGGGTTGGCCCAGTGACGTAGTGGTTAAGTTTGCATGCTCCACTTCAGTGTCCCAGGAGTCCTGGGTTCAGATCCTGGGCGTGGACCTACACACCACTCATCAAGCCATGCTGTGGTGGCATCCCACATACAAAATAGAGGAAGATGGGCACAGATGTTAGCTCAGGGCCAATCTTCCTCAAGCAAAAAGAGGAAGGTTAGCAGTAGATGTTAGCTCAGGGCCAATCTTCCTCATCAAAAAAAGAAAAAGTAGAACAGGGGTTGAGGGAACTTTGGAAAATAACAATAATAGTAGCAGCAGCAGCAGTGGTGACAGCAGCGAACACTTGCATAGCACTTAACTATGTGCCAGATAATGAAGGAAAGCCAAGTTATGAGCCCACACTGGACTTTGCCTTGGTAACGCCATCCACACAAGTCCAGTATCTGCCCAGAGGAATGGTTTCCAGGTTGGAAAATCCACCGAATCCAGAAGCGTTTGGCCAAAGATCAGAAAGGAAATAAACTGACTTCAATGGGTACACGCATAAGCCACGTACAGTATTTAGATGCTGAGTGGTAGAAAGAATATGGGATTTGAGAGCAAGCAGACCTGGATTCAGATCCCGCCTATGCCCTTACTTCCTGTGTGACCTTGGAAAATTAACTTAACCTTTCTGAATCTCAGTTTCCTCATAAGTAGAGTAAGAATATCTCACAGGGTGATCAGCTGTTCTGCATGTTAAAGTGCCTGGTGTATATAGTAGGTGCTCAATAAATGCTTTTCTCCCTTCCCCTTCAAGTGCTAGTGACCGTCACTCGTTTCCTAGATCCTCTTTCCTTTATTGCTGGTCTTAATATATGGTTCTTGGTTCTTTCATCAAAAATAAAAAAACAATGATAGCAGATAAGCAAAATAGTGCTTGGCTATACTTGCCCTATGTACAGTTAAGTGTCAATACCTGCTGTGTGAATGAATGAGGAAAGAGAAAGTGAAGTATCGAACAAATGAATGACTCTGTGCCCCAAGCACGGTGTTCCTACACTGACTTCTCTGCTTTTGTCTTTTCAGCTTATCCACTCACCAAATGCCCTCCTCCCACCATCCTCCCCAACGCCGAAGTGGTCACCGAGAATGAAGAATTCAACATAGGTACCACCTCCCAAAGCAGCAAGGACTGGGCTGGCGAGGAGGGGCCGGGTGGAGGTGGGGGCTGCCCAACAGGTCTCATCTCTCCCTCCCATCCACGGAGAGAAGCAGCAGGCCCGGTGCACGAGGGTTGATGTTGTGTCAACCGAGTTTGCACCCAAAACACGATCACTCTTCTTTTTAGCCATACCATAAGCAGAGGAGCTAGGAAAGCGATTTTCTTCTGTGATTCAAGTCAGCATTTTTGAGAAACAGATCCATGCAAGAAAGTGTAAAAAGTTCCTGGAATGTGGAAGCATTCTTAGGCTCAGCAAGGCTGAGCTGTGAGAGGGGGCAGCAGTCGCCTAGGCCGCTGGATTGGAGTCGAGCTAGTTATTTAAGTCTGAACAGAACACAACCCGCTGCTGATTCTCTTGCCTGGAAGTGGGTTCAGATACCAGCTGGTGCCCATCAGCCCTGCCCAGGCTTCTCCGGGGAATCCGCATGTGGGTTTCTCTTTGGCAGGTGACATCGTACGCTACAGGTGCCTCCCGGGCTTTACCTTGGTGGGCAGTGAAATCCTGACCTGCAAACTTGGAACTTACCTGCAGTTTGAAGGCCCCCCTCCGATATGCGAAGGTAATTGCACTGAGCCATGCCTTTGTGAGTCTGGAGTTCCTTGTTTAACTCCTCTCTGGATGCCCAGTTCCTGCCCATAAAAGAAGTCACCTGGTGAACGTTTGTTTGGGTGAACGAGTGAGTGATTGGTCTAGATAGATTCTCTGCCCTGCTCTTAGATCTGGGGCTGTGAATTGGCCCTAGTGGCCACATTTATTTCTGTCTTCCTTTTTTCTAACCGGCATCCCCTGGAAATTGCCTACGGATCATTGGAAGTAGGGAGTGTCGGGGCCACAGGGAGGGGTGGGCTCACACGCCAACCTTGCCCCACCGCACAGCGGATGTGCCCAAGGTCCTATGTGCTGAACGAGGCAGCAGAGACCCCACAGCTGTCTTCATTCCAGGGTGATGGCTCGACAGAAGATGAAGTTATCCCAACCAAGACCAAAAACAAACTCTCCGCTCATGAGGCATCTGACCAAGGGCAAGATACCTAACTGTCCTGTGCCTTAGTTTACTCATCTGTAAAATAAGGATAATGATGCTACTTATGCCGTGGGTTTATGATGAGAAATTAAATGGATTAATGATGGAAAGCACTTTAGACCCATGTCTGGCATGTAGTAACTGCTCAGTACGGGCTATTGTTATTGTTAGAAGTCCTATCACAGCGTCTACCAACGAATATTTAGTAGTCTGTGGGGAAACAGGCCAGCTTCTCCCCTACCTCTCGGAAAGCAAGAGTGGGGAGAATCTGCAACGTGGACTATTAGTGAGCAGAGAGGAGCCACAAGCCCCAGAATTAGGCTTCCTGATACATTGAGAAATTCGGTACCTGTTCATTTCAGTTGAGCTGACCCACCCACCCTCGAACAACCAGCCCCTGAGAGAAGTGAATTTTAGCCTCCCTCCTGCTCCAGAACCTCCTTGATTGGCTCCAGTTTCTCATCTCTGCCTCTGTTTCTGTGTCTAGATAGCTCCAGTCTTCTTGGCTTGGCTCTCCATTCTCACCCTCATGCTTCCCCTGGGACCTGGTATCATTTAGCTTCTCAAGGTGTGGCCCTTCGTAGTCTTTTTTAAAACAACAGCTTTGTTGGGATACAATTCATATAACATACAATTTATCTATATAAAGTGTGTACTTCAGTGGGTTTTAGTATATCCAGAATTTTGCAACCAACATCGCAATCCAATTTTAGAACATTGTCATCACCCCAAAAAAACCTCTGTATCCACTTAGCAGTCAGTTCCCGTTTCCTTCCAGTCCTCTCCGTTCTAGGCAACCACCAATCTAGTTTCTGTCTCTGTGATTTGCCTCTTCTGGGTATTTCATAAAAATGGAATCCTATAATTTGTGGTCTTTTGGGACTGGCTTCTTTCACTTTGCATAGTGTTTTCAGGGTTCATCCGTGTTGTGGCGTGTGTCAGTACTTCATTCCTTTACTTCATTTCTTTTTATTGCTAAATAATGTTCCATTGTATAGATACTGTATTTTGTTTATCCATTCATCAGTTGATGCACATGTGGGTTGTTTCCACTTCTGGCTACTATACATCATGCTGCTATGAACATCCATGCGCAAGTTTTTGTGTGAACATGTATTTTCATTTCTCTTAGGTATATATCTAGGAGTGTAATTGCTGGGTCATATGGTGACTCTGTGTTTAACCTTTTGAGGAACTGCCAGACGGTTTTTCACAGTGGCTGAACCATTTTCCATTCACACCAGCAGGGTATGAGAGTTCCAATTCCTCCACATCCTCTCTATCATCGTTATCTGTCTTTTTAACTGCAACCATCCTAGTGGGTATAAAGGGTATCTCCTTGTGGTTTTGATTTGTGTTTCCCTGATGGCTAGTGATGTGGAACATTTTTTCACATGCATATTGTCCATGTTATATCTTCTTTGAAGAAATGTCTATTCAGATCCTTTACCCATTTTTAATTAGATTATTTATCTTTTTCTTATTGAGTTGTAGGAGGTGTTTATATATTTTAGATATAAGTCTCTTATCAGATATGTGATTTGAAAACATTTTTCCCATTCTATGGGCTGTCTTTTCACTTTCTTGATGGTGTTCTTTGAAACACAAAATCTTTGATTTTTATGATGTGCAATTTATATATTTTTTTCTTTGGTTTCTTGTGATTTTGGTGTCATATCTAAGAAACCGTTGCCTAGTCCAAGGTCAAGAAGATTTACATCTACGTTTTCTCCTAAGAGTTGATAGTTTTATCTCTTACGTTTAGGTCTTTGATCTATTTTGAGTTAATTTTCATGTATAGGATGGGGTAGAGGTCCAACTTCATTCTTTTGCATGTGGAATAAGTTTTCCTGGAACCATTTGTTGGAAAGACTATTCCTTCTCCATTGAATTGTCTTGGCACCTTGTCGAAAATCAATTGACCATAAATTTGGAGGCTTATTTCTTGATCTTCAATTCTATTCTTTTGATAAATAAGTCTACCCTTATGCCAGTACCACACTATCTTGATTACTATAACTTTGTAATGTGTTTTGCAATCAGGAAGTGTGGATCCTCCATCTTTGCTCTTCTTTTTCAAGATTATTTTGGATATCCTGGGTCTGTTGAATTTCCTTGTGAATTTTAGGACCAGCTTGTCAATATCTGTAAAGAAGCTAGCTTGGATCTTTCTAGGGACTGAGTTGAATCCATAGATCAGTCTGAGTAGTATTGCTATCTTAACAATAAGTCTTCCAATCCATGAACATAGGATGTTTATCCTTTCATGGCCTCTCTAATATGTAACTTCTTTTTACCTTATTCTACTCCTTTCTACCTTAGCTAATGCTCTGTCCAGTGAAGTCTTAGTCTCCTATGACAAGGATCAGACATTCTTCTATTATCCAAGAAGGATGCCTCTTGCTATGGCAACATAGAGAATGTGGTGAAAGTCAACCCTAAAAAACCACAGTGCAATTCTCGATCATCAAGGATAAAGAGAAAATGTTAAAGCCATCACAGAGAAAGGACAAATCAGACTCAGCATTATTTGCATCAACTAAAAGATAAAATGTAGCAGGAGAAAATAATTGTAAACTGAAATACTAAACCCAGCCCAATTATTGTTTAAGAGAGAGAATGAATTAATGAAATCTTCAGACATACAAGGACTAAGTATAGTTACTGTCTTAATAAAGCATAACTAAAGGACACACTTCAGTGCACTAGTCAGGATAATATAGGCATGTGCTACAATAACAACCAATCCCCACATCTCAGTGGTTTAACACAATAAAAGTTAATTTCTCCTTCAGGCACAATTTTCTAGAGTCCAAGTGACTCTATAAAGCTGGTGACTCAATGATCCAGGCTGCCTGAATCTTGCACTGCCGTCTGAAAACTAGGCCGCATCCTCCATCCTCCATTGCAGCAGAGGAAGAGAGAGAATGGCTACTCACACAGGGCTTTTCACTCCCTCAGCCCCAAAGTGACACATGTTATTCTACTCACATCTTATTGGCCAGTATTAGGCACATGGGTAGGACGTGAACCCTTTTATATGCTCAGGAAGTAAAAGACAATCTGATATTGGTAAACACTGGAAATATATACCACATTCAGCAAGAAAAAAAATGAATACAGGTAGAATAGTTTAGATGCAAAAAGTAACATTGAGCAAAGAAATCAGCAAAACATGTTAGTAAATCTAAACAATATTGGCTATAGAAAATAGAAAATAGGAAGACAATGCAACGAACATATGACATTGGAGAACCTATTTTGAAGAAAGAAAAAGTGAACCGAGGACTCGTGTTGAGGAGAAGAATAGACATTGATTAACCCTGTACATTATTGAATATATATAAATTTAAATATAATGCTTAATTTATGAATAGTTTTTTTAATTATGGATAGCCATAGGATGTGTAAGTTCTAAATCTATAGCCAAAAATAAAAAGAATAAGGAAAACTCGATTCATCCAATAGAAAACATTAAAGGAGGAAAAATACAACAAAATAAACTATGGTAAACAGAAAACACAAAATAAGTAGCAAAACTAAGTGCACATATGTGTGCAACCATAATAAATATAATTGAATAAAACTGCTAATTAAAAGACAAAGACTTTCAGATTAATTAAATAAGCAAAGTCTAGTTACAGACTTTCCGTAAACTCAAATTTGAATATCTTCATCTGCCTCCCTAAGGTCGTAGCTAGAAAGGTGTCACTTATCTCTGGTATGAAACAAAATTTCGAGAAGATAGCAAATACTGACTTCTAAAATCTGGTGAACCAAAGATAATTGCAAAATGGTTAATTCCATTAAAAAGGATATATAAGTTTATATGCAGAAGATAAAAGAGCTTCAAAATACGTTAAGGAAAAACCAACAGAACTAAATGTGAAAAAGTAAGGCAAACTACAGAACAAAAGAAGATATTCATTGTACATGTGTTTTTTGAAAGGACTTGTATCTATACTATGTAAAGAATTTTTACAACTCACTAATAGGACAATCCAATAAAAATATGGACAAGAGACTTCAACAGATACTTTACAAAATAAGATATACAAATGACCAATAAGTACATGAAAAAATGCTCAACATCATTAGTCTTCAGGAAAATGCAAATTAAAACCATAATGAAATATTATCATGCACCCACTAGAATAGCTAAAATTTAAGACTGACAATGCTAAGTGTTGACAAGGATGTGGAGCAAGTGGAATTTTCATATATTGCTGGTTGGGATATAGAATCATACAGTCATGTTGGAAAACAGATTGGCAGTTTCTTTTAGAGTTAAAACCTACCAAACATCTACTCTATCACGCAGCAATTCTACTCCTAGTTATTTACCTATGAGAAATGAAACCCTATGTCCATAAAAAGACTTTTATATGAATTCCATAATAACCCAAAACTGGAAACAATCCAAATGTTCAATAGGAGCATGAATAAACAAATTGTGCTATGATTGCCACAGAGCAACAAAAATAAGTGAAGTCGTGATACACAAAACAGCATAAGTTGAATTTTACAAACATTATATTTAACAAAAGAAACCAGACACAAAAATAACACATGTATGATTCCAGTTGTATCAAGTTCTAGCACAGGCAAAACTCATCTATGGTTATAGAAATAACATCAGTGATTTTCTGGAGCATGGAGCAACTCATACTGATCGCAAAGGGGCATGAGAGAACTTTCTGGGGTAATGGAAATAACCTATATCCTGATTGTAGTAATGGTTACACAGGTATATACATATTCCAAAACTCATTGAACTGTGCACCTAAAATCTGTTCATTTTGCTGTACATAAACTAACTCTCAAAATTTTTGAATTTTAAAAAGAAATTAATGAGTTATAAAACAGAAAAACAGCCTTACTGATAACTAAGTAAAAAGATATACTTGAAACAAAGAGCAGCAAAATAATCAAACCATTAGGTAAATTAATCAAGAACAAAGGGAGAAAGCAGGAATATGCAAAAAGAAGAAAGGAAAAGCAGGATATCACCATTGAAGCAAAAGAAATGTTTTAAATTATGAGACTATTTTACTCAAATTTGTGCAAATAAATTAATGATACAAATGATTTTCTAGGAAGGTATCATTTGTTAGAATTGACCCCAGTAGAGATAGAAAGTCTATACTTTCCACATTCTCTATAAGCAATAGAGAATGTTATCAGAGGAAACCCTGCCGAAGACGTCAAGATCAGACGGTTTCATGGAAGAACACTATTAAGCCTTCAAAGGCCAGAGATCTTGAACATAGGGGGAAAAAAAGAAACGTGTAAACACTAACACCCAACTCAAATGAAGTTGCCTACAAAAAGGCAAACCTATGGCCCAGGCTCATCTGGGAGAGCACGGCTGTTCCCCCTCAATGGAGGCAGTCTCCCGTAGAAAGGGAAAGAGCTTCGAGAGCAGACCTGGTAGAGGCAGGAGTCGACCACGAGGCCTGGAGGGAGACGCACACATCACCACGCCTCAGTGACCTGTGTGAGTCATCAGCTTAGTGAAATCGGGAGCACTTCAAAATCCAGGCTGGTTTCCTCCAAGAAGCCATTTGCCCTCCTTTTCCTCTTATTAATTAATATTAATTTAATTAGTTAAGAAAATAAGAAGGAGGCGTCCCCAGGATAAGCTACTTTAATGCCTTTCAGAGCTCCTCAGGAGTAATCCTGGATGAGTCATGTGAAATTCTGGGCCACAGCAAGCGTCTGTCTGTTAGCCCGGACCCAGGCTGAGTCCCAAGCCCCACTTCTGTGAAGGCAGAAGGTTAGAACAAAAGTTGGCCTTGCAGTTCCAGAAACTCTTTTATCAGTGTCCCAAAATCCAGCACATCTGTCTCACATAGGCTGTAGGGGTGCTTCCCTGTGCCCCCAGGACAGAGCACCTCCTTGTTTCCGGTTGTGCAATGTCCCTCTGAGCCAGCATTGTGTCTCTTCTCCATGGTGACGGACACAGAAAACCCAATCTTGCTCCTCCAGCAGCTCCTTTACTAAGTTTCACATTGACCATCTACCTTAGGGTGACATGTTTTCCTTTAGATGTCTTAATACTATAATTAGGCCACAGTCAAGCTCTGCCGGCCCTTTCTGTTCCTGGCATATTTATCATCATCATCATCATCACCTACAATTTATGGAGGCACTAGGTTACGCGCTTTACATAAAGTATTTCATATAATACCATATATTATATAATAGTAATTAATATGCAATTATATAATGTTATATAATACAACAGCCCTGAAAGGTAGGTGTGATCTTTTTGTGTTGGGGATGGAGAAGCCATTGCCCAAAGAGGAAATAATTGGTTCAGGACCACACAGGTAGAAAGTGACAGAGATGGGCTATCAATCCAGGTGTATTTGACTCAGAATCCCATGTGCTCACCTCTGTCCCATACTTTCTTTATACAAATCAAACCATCTAACAGATTAACTCTTGGATTTGGGGATGCCTTACTGTGGTTGGTATGTACATATCATGCCCCCTACTCCAAAGCCCTTATTTGAGTTAAGAAGTGATTCCAACCAGCTGGCCAGGCCTGAGTCTCAGCAATTAATGACAATGATGGAGAATCTGAAGTCACCTCATGCCTTGGTGCAGTATAACGATGGGTGTTGGCATCTTATTTGAATGTGCTCAAATACTGCTTTTCCATTGGTCGTCTTGAGCACTGGGGAAATGGGTTGGCCCTGTTTTGATCTCCATCCCAATTACCTGGTATTTCTCTTTCTTTCTTCAAGTGCACTGCCCAACAAATGAGCTAATGACAGACTCCACGGGTGTGATCTTGAGTCAAAGCTACCCTGGAAGCTATCCCCAGTTCCAGACATGCTCTTGGCTGGTGAGAGTGGAGCCTGAGTTTAACATCTCCCTCACAGTGGAGTACTTTCTCAGCGAGAAGCAGTTTGATGAGTTTGAGATCTTTGATGGTAAGTCAATCAAATGTATAGTTGCCCGCTATACTTGGCACAGACTTGCTTCAGAACCCTGGAAGTCTATGCCACACCCTCTCTATTGGAGCTTTCTAGAGACTCCACACAATGTCTTTCTCTGCCACAGAAACCCCAGTACCATGGGAGCTGATAGGTTGTATGGCCCTAGTAGCAGGGCTGCTTGTATTGTGGCCTGGTCCTGCTACAGAACCCTTTCTTACCCTAGCCCCCACTCAAAGCTAGCAACTTGAATGTCAACCAATAATGGATCATAGGATTTTTCCCAAGTGAAGAATAGGCTGCCTCCAAAATCCAAAGGGTCTACCAAACATTGTGCTTCTTTCTTGGTGGTAGGAGGGAAAAGGTGTAATAACTTGCTCTTTAATTTGGAGGAAACTTTTCAGCATAACCCAAACTACTAGACTCTGGACCCTAAGAATTTCCCCTGGCTTTTTCTAGGATTTGTCTCCTACCCTCTAGAGCAAGTGTGTCTTGCAAAGGCATCTGCACTAATTGTCCATTCTGGTTCATCAGATCTGATTAATACAATGTCATGAATATAGAGAACCAATATGCTATATTCTGTAGGATGTCCAAATGGTCCACATCTCTTCATACTATAATATAACAGAGAGCAGGAGAATTAACATAGCTCTGGACCAAGACCATGAATGTATACTTTTGTCTATCTCATGTGAATGCAAATTGCTTATGATCCTCCTTTCAAAGAATGCATTGCTAGATTAATAGCTGCATTCCATATAACCTAGGCTATGCTGATCTGCTCTATGAAGATACTACAGCTGGCACAGCTACTGCAGTTGACGCTACTCCTTGGTTTAGTTGTACTGAGATGGACCTGGGCCAGGACTCTATTTATCACCAACCACAACTCTCAGACACCTCTACTCTAGCAGAGGAGCCATAATAGTGCTTTGAGTCTGCAGGTATCAGCATCAGTTCACATCCTGTATCCAAAAATCTTCAAAGTACCTGGACATTCCCTTTTCTCCAGTATTCAGTTACTTTAGTAAATAGTGGTAGGTCTTTTGGGAGAAGCACTGGGGAAATCACTACTACATACAATTGGTGTTATTTTTGCGAGGTCCTTTTTTCATGGGGTAGTTTTTCATGAGGACCCAGGCTCTCCTTCAGCCAAAATATTCTGGAGTAAGAAATGAAAGCTGGCTCAAGTCTCCAAATTGGGCAAGGGATTACAACTTTCCTCTGGGGTTAGCTTTCCTCACCCATTTGGTTAGATATTCATGATCTGTTTGGTTTGTAATTCACATTTGGGGGAGTTGCCCATCTCTCTTGCCCTTAGGAATACCATGTTCTGCGAGCCGTCTCCATAGATTCTACAGATCAGACCCTCCTAGCTGCCATTCCAACCTTGCTGCCCATTTTAATAATTACGCCAACATTGCTTCTGACTGTTTAGTGCTTCCACCTGGGCTCTGTATTCTAGGATTTCCTCATCCCCATCAATATTCCGAAGGCGGTCTCTGTGACAGCATCTCCTCCCATCAGTTGCAGCCTACAGAGGACAGCCATTACTTGAGTTGTCGATGATGCTGGTACTCACCCCCTCACCAGCAAGTTCCTTATTCCTTTAGAAACTGGAGTGTCCTCCAGGTGCTCCTGAGAGACACGGTCAGCTAGTGGGCATTCTGGTCTGATGTAGTAGACCCATCCTAGCAGGTCGCTTCTCTGAGCCTTGTGGCCTCTTCCCTCACAGTTTGGCACGGCAGTTCTGATGGCTCTACTTTGTTTAATATGGTCCATTACCTTGGTCAAGCTTCCAAGAGCTGTCTCAGCAGCATATTAGAACCATCACTCAGGCTCTTTCCAGGGTCATAAATCCTGTGTTTGGATTATCCAGCCTTATATTCTGCCTCTCTTAAACCAGCTGCCTGGATGCACTCCCAGTAATTTAAGGGAGGAAAAAAGAAGAGGGAGGCCTTTCTGGAAGAGCCTTGGGAAGAAATGTTTGGGAGTTATTTATTTATGACGTCGAGACGTGATGTCTTCCTCTAGCTTTATTGCTGTATGTTCATTCAGTGAATATTTTTTCTATATGGCAGGCACCGAGCTGTTTTTAGTATGCACATGAGAAGCAGGGTGGCAAGGTGGAAGAAGTTCTCAGTTTGAAAACGGGCTCTTCCATTAACCAGCTGCCTGACGGTGGGCAAGTCCCAAAATGGCAAATAGAATTCATCTCGCCTGCCAATTCCTCTAGGTTGGCAGTGACTTCCTGGGGCCCTGCTTTAGGGCTCAGTGGGAAAGAGCACCTGGGGCATGCCTGAGGATGCAGAGAGAGAAGCAGAGGTACAAACAGCCATGCTGACTCTGAGCTGTCCAACCATTCTGAGCCTTTGTGTCTTCACTTGAGGAGGGGAAAAATGGGAAGTGGTTACGTTAAAGGCCCCAAATCTAATATCTTGGATAGCTTCGACAGTCTGCAATCCTGTGTCCTGTGCTCTCACCCCAGGTCCCTCAGGACAAAGTCCTCTGCTGAAAGCCCTCAGTGGGAATTACTCAGCCCCCCTGATTGTCACCAGCTCAAGCAACTCTGTGTACCTGCGCTGGTCGTCTGACCACGCCTACAATCGGAAGGGTTTTAAGATTCGGTATTCAGGTGAGTAAAGCATAAGAACTCACGAGGAGGACCACACCTCTGAGACCTCTAAGTTTCTCACCCAAATAAGCCACGAGCGATGTCCCTATCAATGGCGGGGCTCCTCCACTGGGACGGGGCGCCCTCTCCTCCTCTCAGTCTCTCTCACTGACAGCTGCACAAGTGTCCTTGACATTTTCCTACCTCCTCTTTGTCTCCTCCTTTCCCTACTTGAAGCTCTTCCCTCTCTCCTGCCCATACTGACAGCCTGTGTCTTTTGAATAAGTTTATTATGTATGACCTGATAATGCCCAAATGTGATCCTATCGCCAACACTGTTGAAATATTAATAAAAGTCCCTTGAAACTGAAAAACTCTAAGACATGGAACTCTGCCTGGGAAATGTTAGACGGACAGCAAAGGACGGGCTATATTCTAAGTCCAGGAGCCTCCCTTCTGCTCTGCAAACCGTGTCTCACAGGCAGAGTCAGAGCAAAGGCCAGACCACCCAGACAACTGACAGGGGCAACAATCCACAGGAGCACAAACATATCCCTGGACATGTAGTAAGATGAAGAAAATCGAATTTATCTGAACTCGCATTGTGGGGATTACTGTGTGTAGTTGGAAAGAAAACTTGATGAGCTGCTTGATGCCCATTTGAAGGGGAGCGGGTCCAGTGAACTGCTGGCTGGGCTCTGCAAGCTTAGAGGCGGAGATGAACTCCTTAAGATGGCGGGGGCGGGGGGGGGGCCTCGATGCACCACTTCCCCTTCAGTACTCTTTCCCCTGCTGCATGTGGCCTGCATTCCAAAGAAACGTTGGACAGATTTTTAAATATGGGGTCGAAGGGATGTCAAATTATAGCCTGCCTGAGTTACCACTTGTCTCAGACCATCTCCTCTCATGGGCCACCTGCTGGCAAGACCAGCCCGAACTTAGCAGACCATTTGAACAGTCTTAAAGAACCCTCAGGTATGGCTTCAGGGAAGAGCAAAGCAGATGAAGCTGAGGGGCGTCTAGGAGGAGGACGATCTTTACCATCTCGGAGTCCATTTCCTCTGCCATGTCAACCCTACCTTCCTTTCCCCCATGTACGCAAGAGAGAGGGTGGCTTCACGACCCCCAGGGTCAGTGATCAGCTCTGTCACTAGCTACCTGAATGATTATTAGACAAGTCACTTAACCTCTTCAAGCCTCAGTTTCCCCATGATGAAAAAGAAACCTTAAGGTACCTCTCAGAGAGATTTAGGCTGAGTTCCCAACAGCTGCTCACTCCAAAGGAAACACAGCCCTTAGTAGCATTTCACTGTTTTGTTGCTAAACTAGGAACCAAAAGCCACTAAGGAGTTGCTCTTTCCTTGATGTTCATAAAGGCTAATCACATGCTTAAGGGTAATGAGTCAGTTGTAATTACAATACATATGCCGCGTGGAAAGTGAATTAATTACATGGTGAAACAGTTAGTGCTTAATTAAAATATAGTAGACTCATGTAATTTGCACATGCATCTGTCACTGCAACTAAGTATATTCTATAACTGAGGTTCTTGTTCCTGACTGAGGCAGACACATAGATCCGACATACACAGGACACAGGTGGCAAAGCAGGAGCGGGGAAGCCCGTCTGGCTTGGAAGGGAGGTATTGCCAACACCAATTTCACCAGCAGAGGGATGCGAGCACCGAATACGAGGCCAGACGACCTCACCGTGGGGAGGATGGAGTGAGGGCCTGGTACCCGCATCCATCTTATCCCAGGCCTGCCTAGGAGACCCAGCCAGGGACTCAGAGCAAATTAAGGGGCGTGCTCTGCGTGTTCCTTTGGTCATCCCTCTTTCTCAGCCTCACAGAACGTTCCCTGAGGCTCTCTGACAGGAGTTTTTACTACGAGTTCTCTGAGGCTGGGTTTTTGTCTGTTTTCTGTAGTCTTAGAGCTTACAATAGCAGCTGGCACGTAATAGACACTCGATACCTATTTGTTGAATAAAGGAATGAAAAAAGTTGAAGCCATACACTGAGGGGGAGTTAGGACTGTGCATTCTGTGTCCTGGATTGCCACAGGCCCTCTCTGCCATCCCCCCTACACAACAGAAAGAAAGAGAAGGACCGCTGATTGGGCACTGAGTGCCCTGCACTGGGCTGGGGGCTTTACAAACACAACCCATTTAAATTGTCCAAAAACCTAGGAGGTGGGCATCACCGATCTGAATATACGGGTGAGGAAGGCAGCTGAAAGAGTGTCAGTGATTTCTCCCAAGTCACAGACCTGGAAAGGTCAGAAATGAGACTTGAGCACAGGCCTGAGAGCCCGAGTCCATGCCCCCGCAGTCACAGCCTCTGGAACCAACCCCATTGGGTTCCATTTTCTGCATCTTTTGCGGGGCTGACAGGATTCAAGAGCCTGAACTCAGCTGCACAACCAGTGCTGCCTCAAGGCCACAAAGGGGACCCAATACTTTGTGGTTTTTTCTTTTCTTTTCTTTGGCTTTGCTAAATTGATTGGCTGTGTTTCAATATCAACCACTCAGACCTTCCTAAACAGCAGTGGACCTGGCGGTGGCAAAGACAAAAAAAAATGGGGGGAGAAGGGAGGGGCGGGCGTGCATGAAAGACCATATCTGTCTTCCCACTTGTGTGTGGTCCCCTGAGCCTCATCTTGTTATTCAGCTCCCTACTGCAGCCTGCCCAGGGCTCCACTCCATGGCTTCCTTCTGGGCCAGACCAGCACCCAGCCCGGAGGCTCCATCCACTTTGGCTGCAACGCGGGCTACCGCTTGGTGGGACACAGCATGGCCATTTGTACCCGGCACCCCCAGGGCTACTTCCTGTGGAGCGAGGCCATTCCTCTCTGTCAAGGTGAGAAGCAGGTGGGAAGGGGGGTGACAGGTGGTTTGGATCCTACTCACATCTTGGGCTTGTCCTAGGACCCATCACTTCCAAATATGGGTTACCCCATTGATAATTAATTCATTCTTTCAGCAAACATATATTGAGGATCCATAATATCTCAAGCCCTGGGGATGTTCATATGCATGAAACACAGTCTCAGTGTTTTCAGAGCAATGAGGGAGCCGGATATGTAACCACATATCGGGCAAAATGATAGAGGAGGGAGGCGCTGTATCAGGAGTATAAACAGTGTTGTGGGAGCCCAGAGGTAAGAAGGGACCTGTCTCCTGGACAGCTAGGGAGGGCTCCCGGAAGAGGGCATGCCTGGGCTCCGGCTGGTAGAGCAAGGAGGGTTTGAGACCAGGCATTGGCAAGGAAAGCATTCTAGGCAGCAGCTAGAGCGTTTGCAAAAGCACAGGCTGCAGAGATCACAAGATATGCAAAGCAATTGGGGCTGGCTGAAGTGCAGGTCGGAGGAGGGGAGGGGCAGAGAGAACGGGGTGGAAGAGAGACCGATCCAGCCATGATGTGTACCACACAATTTGCATGCCTTGCCTTTGATAATTTATGGGATTTTTTTCCCTTAAAGTAATATACATTCAGACTAGAAATCTGAAAAAAAAAAACTACAGATGATGCAAAAGAAAACATTGAAAATGACCTATAATCCCGTCAACTGAGATCACCACTTAACATTTCAGCACATTTCCTGTGGTCTTTTATATATTTACAAAAATGTACATCAATGTGCAAAGCTCTTCATATTTTGTTAACATCTATCACGCAATCAAAGACACGTCCTCGTCATTATTTTCAATGATTGCATAGCATTATGGAAAAACTGTCCTTTATTCAAGTATCATCCTACTGTGGGTCATTTGGATTTATCTATTTTTTGCTCCTGTCAACAATGCTGCCATTAAAATCCTTAATTCCATCTTTATCAATATCCACATTTATTTCCTTAAGATTGAATCCCAAGAAATGAGATTATTGAGTCATATCCATACAAAATCTACAGCTTTTGGTACTTCTTGCTCCCCAGAGAGGTTTGTCTTCACTTACACTTCCACCAGCAGCGTGTGAAAATTGCCTTTTCTCCCACATTCTCAACATTATGTACTACGTTAAAAAAAGAAAAGAAAAACCTTACCAATTTTACAGACAAAAAAAGGAAATCACATTGATGTGTGATGTTCTTGTTCTTTGTTTCCCAGCATGATGACGTACTTTTCCAGGACATCTGTCACCTCTGACCCTCACAACCTTCTCGCCTGTGCCTGAGCTTTCTCAAAGATAGAAGCAATGTGTCATTGACATTCTATTTGATGCCTTCAGCAAAGGTCTCAGAGAACTGACTGTCCACGAATGACAAATGCCATTTGGCTTTCGTCTCCATATCTCTAACTGGATCAACACAGACAAAGTCTTGTTTCCCGATCTCCAATTGGAATCTACCATGCTCTCATCTCTGTTATCTTTTGTCACTTTCCAAAATTAGGCCCCCCTGTGCTCCATCCACTCATCCCCATGCTGCTCTGTGCTGCTTCTCCCCCTCCCCACCGCAGGCTTCCCTCCGCAGGCCTCCCTCTCAGCCATTCCTTCTGTGCTCTCCGGAATCCTGGTTCCATGGCCAACAAGCACACACCCTTGGTCACTACCCAGAAGGCTCTCTTCGCTTCCTCCGTCCATGGTGACTGTGGCTCTCCTCTGAGAACACAGATGCTGTGGCCCTTTCAAGTGAAGGGTGTTAATCCCCCTTTTCCCGCGTAACCCTGGACCAGGAAAGGCCTGGCATTCTTCCCGTTCCCTGTTGCTGCTTCCAAACCTTGTCTTCTCCACCAACAAATATGTCACCTTACAGATTCTACGCCACCTAATGCTTTCTCTCCCATTCCCGCAGCCCATTCTCTCCCTCATATTCTCTCCCTCAGAGATCTCCTTCCACAGTGAGTTTCAAATACTTTGTGACTCTGTCCCCTCCTCTCCCGCCCATAGGAAGTGTCCCTCTTCCCTCTGGGTTTGGGGGACTGTGTTTTGGCATGGAGCTCACGAGACAGGCTTTTAGTCTCTCATGCTGGGAAGTTGTCTTCTGTCCTCTTAGTTACCCAGGCCTGGGGCAGGGAGAAGTGGCTGCTGCCCACTTGCTTCACCTGCTCCCTCCGGATTGACCACCCTTCAAAAATGTCAGAGGGGATCCAAATATTTCTTCCCAAAGGGTTCGAGAAAGCAGGGAAGTTAGTTGATCAGATATGACAATTGGGCTAACCTAGTGCCACTGAAGGAGCTTACAGTCTTGTGGATTAGGCTTTAAAGAGCCTCATGTTCAAATACTCCCTTATTTCCTCTGTCTTCCAGACCCCCCTTCTATTTTTTTCTTCTCCCCAAAGCCCCCCAGTACATAGTTGTATATTCTAGTTGTGGGTCCTTCTGGTTGTGGTGTGTGGGACGCCGCCTCAGCATGGCCTGATGAGCGGTGCCACGTCCACACCCAGGATCCGAACCAGCAAAACCCTGGGCCACCAAAGTGGAGTGCGCGAACTTAACCATTCAGCCACAGTGTATCTAAGAATGGTTCTCCTAACATCCCTTTGGCTCCCTTTCAATCTAGACTTGTGTCTCTCTTCAGCCCTGGGAAATTTTCCTCTACGATCACTCCATCCCCTCGCTTTCTCTGTCCTTTCTTTCTGGAGCCCCGACTCATTGATATTGGACCTCCTTAATTGATCCTCTGTGTTTTCAGTCTTCTGTAATCATTTTCAGTCTCTGTCTTTTTGGTCTATATTCTGAGAAATTCCCTTTATCTCCCACCCTTCTACTGAATGCTTCTTTTGATAATCATATTTTTAACTTAAAAGAGCCATGCCTTGTTCTTTTTTTGTTGTTGTGCTTTTTTCTAAGCACTCTGTTCTCATTTTATGAAAGTAATACATAATATGTACGTAATATGTCACCTTGACTTTCTCAAAATACTACTAACCAGAAGTTTAAAGGTTATGTACCTTCTTTTTCTTGTGTTAGCTCTGTTTCCTAAAGGAGACTTTTTTTTTATATTTTTAATCTTATCTTTGTTTACCTCTTTCATGCTACTAGTTTTCTTCCTATGTATAATGATCCTTACTTGTTCCCATTTTGCACTAAATGCTAGGTTAATTTTCTATGTAGCAGATACAGGTTACCTTTGTTGTAATGTACACAGATATCTTTGTCCACTAGGTCTCTCCCATGAATAAGAAGTTGAGTATGTGGCAGAGATGAGCGGGCAGAGGGGCAGGCTTTAGGCTCAGAGCCCTTAAATTCTAGAATTAAAAGAGCTTTACTCTGGGGTGCCAGCTCACACCTCAGCAGCCCTAATTCTCTCCAGGGAGTTCCTTTTTCTTAAGTGGGAAAGGAAATCCTCTGTATTTTGTCTGGAGAATAGATACCCGACTCTCTCCACTGCTTTTCTGAGAGCATAAGAACTGGTCTTAGCTTATAGCTGCCTCCCATATATTTTGGGCTGCAGCTTCTCAGCTCCATTTAATCCATCAACACACTTCTGTCTGCATTCCGTCTTCCAAAATTCCTTTAAATCTCGTCTGCTGGTGATCCTCCCACTTTCTTTTTTGTTATGAAGCTTTTCCTTTTTATTAGTCTTTACTACAATTTTGTTAAGGCCTCAGGGGAAAAGAAAGATAAAAATATGTTCTCAGTACATCGTCTTGAAGCAGACATGCTAATGACTCTGTTTTCCCCTCGCTAGCTCTTTCCTGCGGGCTTCCTGAGGCCCCCAAGAGCGGAATGGTGTTTGGCAAAGAGTACACGGTGGGGACCAAGGCTGTGTACAGCTGCAGTGAAGGCTACCACCTCGAGGCAGGCGCCGAGGCCACAGCAGAGTGTTTGGAGACAGGCCTATGGAGCAACCGCAATGTCCCCCCACAGTGTGTCCGTGAGTCCATGGGCAGTGGGGGCGGGTGTGAGGAGGGGCTGGGTGAGCAGCTGAAAAGGTTCCTGAGAAAAACCCAGTGCAGCAGGCCCCCTCCTCCACATGTGCACTCTGCACAGCTCAGTCAATTGTGGTCAACTGCAGTCTTAAATGGAAAATTCCGTAAATAAACAATTCATAAATTTTAAATTGCATGACTTTTGAATTGCAGGGTGAAATCTTGCACCACCCCACTCCATCCCACCGAGCCGTGAATCATCCCTTTGTTCAGGGGGTCCACACTGTATGTGCTGCCTGCCCGGTAGTCACCTAGTAACCATCTGGGTTATCAGGTCAACTTGTCGCTGTATTGCAGTGCTTATGCTCAGGTGGCTGTTATTTTACTGAATAATGACCCCAAAGCGCAAGAGTAGTGATGCTGGCAATTCGGATATGCCGAAGAGAAGCAGCGCTTTCTTTAAGTGAAAAGGTGGAAAGTTCTCAACTTAATAAGAAATAAAACCGTATCCTGAGGTTGCTAAGATCTATGATAACTTTTTTACAGTATTTTATCATAATTGTTCTATTTTATTAGTAGATATTGTTTTTAATCTCTTACCATGCCTAATTGTAAATTAAACTTTATCATAGGTATGGATGGGGAGGAAAAAACTTAGTATAAGTAGGGTTCAGTACTATCCGCGGTTTCAAGCATCCACTGGGGGTGTTAGAATGCATCTGCCATGGATCACAGTAGTCCCTACTATGATGAGCAAAAAACATATACATGGAAATTGGGGATTTGAACATATACATGGAAATTGGAGCCGAGACAGGTAGGTAGTGTCATCTACCAACTTGGGCTCCCATTGGAATTTCTCTCAGAGCACTGATAGACCATTGTACCCAGAGATGTTTCCATAACCCATCATAGAACTTAGGAATGACCTAGTCCACTTCCTTTTAAATGGAAAACCAATCAGAAAGTTTGCATGAATGTCCTTTGATCAAAAAACTGGAAAATGACAGACATGCAGCTCAACTGTAAGGCCAAAGTCACAAACTGGCAGCCTAGTGGGCTACATTCCATCCAAAGATATCAGGTTTTGTGTTTTTCTTTTGTTTTGGTTTGGTTTTTTGGCCTATGCTGTGCTTTATAAAAAATTTTTGTGTACTGCCCAACTTTTTAAAATTGGAAAATTTTTACATAAAAATCCATATTTCTAGCTTCCCTTGAAAAATGAAGATCTAACTAAGTAGAA
Source organism: Equus asinus (assembly GCF_041296235.1). Taxonomy (NCBI): domain Eukaryota; kingdom Metazoa; phylum Chordata; class Mammalia; order Perissodactyla; family Equidae; genus Equus; species Equus asinus. The sequence continues at coordinate 88,635,782 of NC_091794.1, forward strand.
CTTACAGTATTGCAGCCAACAATCAGCATTGACTGAGTCCCACCTCCCTTTTTGTTTGTTTGTTTGTTTGTTTGTTTTTGGCACTCTGCCTGCCCCAGGTTGCCACATTCCCCACCCAGCCCACTTCATTCATCTACCAAACCTGCCTGGAGACTGCTGATTTTTTGGATTCCTGATTGCAGCATTACAATCTCCCTGTCCCCAGCTCTGGACTGTTGCCAGTGTCTTCCGTAATTAACTAATTAGTCCTCCTCGCTGCTCCTTGTCTCCCCAGCCGTGACCTGTCCTGATGTCAGCAGCATCAGCGTGGAACACGGCCGATGGAGGCTGATCTTTGAGACACAGTACCAGTTCCAGGCGCAGCTGATGCTCATCTGCGACCCTGGCTACTACTACACAGGCCAAAGGGTCATCCGCTGTCAGGCCAATGGCAAATGGAGCCTCGGGAACTCTATGCCCACCTGCCAAAGTAAGCCCAGGAGTGGAGGGTGGGCAAGTTTGGCGCGGTGCCTGCTACCTGAACTGTCTTGTACATGGGGAGGGGGAGAAGAGGAAGGCCGCCAGGATTACAGCGTGCCTCTTTATGAACACACACCTAGAATCAGGAGCTGGGCAGATGCCTACTCCTTTAAGGAAGTACTTCCATCATCTTGTCATCTTATTAAAAAGATGCCTTTGTCCAGGTGAGTATCTACTAATTCACATATTCAACATTCACACCAGAAATTGTAGAGGTATGGAGATAAAAGGTTGTGGTTCCTGCCCACAAGGAGCTTATAGTCTACTGGAGAGGCAGACAAATAAGGAAGCAATGACAATGGGGTGTGACAGGACCTGTAATGGGAGAACGTACAGGAGGAGTGGGTATGGCACAAGGGGCAGGCCAGCTCAGTGTGCCTGCCTCTCCTTCTCCATCGTGAATTGTTTTCCTTTGCTTCTTTAAGATAGTTTCGAAGGTCAGGGTCCCTAGGAAGCACCTCTGAGACAGAGGTTTATTAGGCGGTGCTCTTGGGCTCACCGCCTGTGAAAAGGAAGGGAAGGAAAGGAAGCAGGACTGGGAAGATGGAGAAGTTGAGCTCTGATGCAGTATCTGTGAGGCCTCAGCTGACCCCACGTGGAGCTCTAAAGCTGGCTCTTCAGAATTGTCACAAGCTGGGGCAAGAGGCCTTTATACCTACACAGTGAACAAATGTTGGGTGCAGGCTTCCCCAGAAAGACAGCTTAAGTGGGAGGACTCTTCATCCAAGACAAACTGAAGAGGGCACAAAGCTGAGGGGTTTTTGCCAACCACTGGGCAAATAGGTCCTTTGGTCCTAAAGGAGGATTTGAGTGGCTCACCACAGCATCCACTACAATATGGATATACTCATGATGATTTACTTAATTAATAAGGATGTGATGGAGGAAGGAAGTGTCTATGAAGCGGTAGAAAGAGAAAACTTGTCAATGAGCAGTGGGAAGTTTGAGACTGGGTAAGAGGAAGAGTATCTTCGCATCATCTATTGTCCAACACGCTATTGTCTTTACGAATCCAAGTGCAGACTCCACAGTGGAATGTAACCACGTACGGGGCAGAGCAGAAGTCATGAGCATGTAACAGCTTCCTTACAACGAAGGTGCTCACATTTCAATACAGCCTTGGCCATTAGTCCTCACCTTGTATGCCAGCCAGTGGCCATCTGCAGTGCTCTGTTGAGAAGGAGTATGAGGCTGCTGCTGTGCTCAGCAGAAAGGACAAGGAAATTGATTTGCAGTGTCTGCCCTGGACACCAAGCATCATACCACAGAATCACCATCTCTCTAGTCTGGTGGTTCCTAACCAGGGTGCACATCCGAACCACCTGAGTTCTTTTAAACGCACATGCCTGGGCCATACTTCCAGAGACTGTGAGTCATGGGTCCAGAGTGCAGAGTGAACATTTTAAAAGCTTCTCAGGTGCTTCTGGCAACATCTCCAGTTGAGAATCACTGCTCCAGTGTAATATCACAACAGTTGTGTCACCACCCATATTCTGGTCATGAATCCCAATAGAGTAAGATTAAACAGATCTTATTTTTGTCATTATTCTTGCAAATCAGAAGCAGCACATGTCCCTTCTCTTGGGGCTGGCTTCCTGAGCATTTTGTGATCTTTTTAGTCATCTCCTGTGGAGAGCTCCCCATCCCACCCAATGGGCACCGCATTGGCACATTGTCTGTCTACGGGGCAACGGCCATCTTCTCCTGCAATTCCGGATACACGCTGGTGGGCTCCAGGGTTCGGGAGTGCATGGCCAATGGACTCTGGAGTGGCTCTGAAGTCCGCTGCCTTGGTAAGTGACCTCCCCAGACCTATCCTGCCCATTTTTCCCTCTTCAGCATAAGTTAGATCTTTCCAAAATTCGATCCTAATCTTTGAACAACAGCATATTATCTACTGTCATAAAACGCTTAATCCAAACATCAGCTACTGGGCATCTGCCATAACTAAAACCCGGACCTAGCTTCTCTTGGGACACCCAAAAGAATGAGAAGAACTTCAAGTCCACTGAGACAAACCTTTGAGGGGTTCTCATTCTGATCAAAAAGACAACCCCTTCTTATTAGCCCTTGTGTGATGGGTGAAGCCCCGGTCTTCACCTTTGGGGAAACTTGCAAAGGCACATTCCTGTAATATATCTAAAATACCTTTTATATTATCTAGTAACAAATTTTACATGTATATGTATTTACCTTATATATAAATATATCTTTTTTCATTTGCTTATTGTATATTTATATGTATAATAAGCTATGGCAAAAGCATAAAAAATAGCCTGATTTACAAAGGACAAAATTATCATTTCCTCCATGGCTAATCCATTTCCTGCCTAAACCTTAGATTCAAAATGTCTCTCTTCTCTCACTCCTTTCTTGACACCTCAAGACCAAAGGAGGGTCCCAGCCGCACAGACTTAACAGTGTAGATTGGATGCTCTGTTCCACAGTGAATAGTACGGCCCTCCCACTGTCTCAGACCTCTGTTAGAGACAGTCATGAGTCACTTCCACACAGAGCCAAAGGATAGCTAGTGGAAATGCCAGGAATACACTCTACCCAAACCCCATTTAGTAAAAATGACTCAACTAGGTTTGCATTGTCTGTGTTCGTTGCCCCTCAAGAAGAAGGAAGGATGAATTTAGCCAAACCACCTGTTTTCACATGGTTGTTTTCAACACAGCCAGACTTTAATTGCCTTAATGTAGACCGCAGTGCCCTCCATGCAGTAGGTGCTCAGTAAATCCTGGTTGATGAGGAAAGGAGAGGGACCATCGCAGAAGCAGGGAGGTAACAGTGATCATTTCTCTCTGTGTACAACACAGAAACTAAAGCTCAGAGAGGGATGGCCGTTTGGGATGCAACCTTGGGATTAGGGGTTGCCAAGTCTTCAACACCATTCTATCATGTCTAGGATTCCTGAAGTCACTCTTAGATGGCTACTCTCAGGGGGAGATGGGAAAACAATGGATCATTGGGTACTTAATCCTTTTCCCCACCATCCCTGTCTTCCCTCACCCTGACCAAGCCCCACCTCACTTTCTACAAGCTTCTGTTTGATTTACACTCTTTCCCCATCCCTCACCAAAGCCGGACACTGCGGGACTCCTGAGCCGATCGTCAATGGACACATCAATGGAGAGAACTACAACTACCGGGGCAGCGTGGTGTACCAGTGCAACGCCGGCTTCCGCCTGATCGGCATGTCTGTGCGCATCTGCCAGCAGGATCATCACTGGTCGGGCAAGACCCCTTTCTGTGTGCGTAAGTATGTTATCCACTCTCCCTAGTCACGGGCTCAGATTCAACATGGACTTTCCCCCATGTTGTCTTGGCTAGGTTAGCTAGAGATTTTTATATGTTTTGTTAATTTTTTTCAAAAGATGCAATCATTGCATCTATTATTTTCAGTTTGCTGCATCATTAATTACTATTTTCCCCTTTATTATTTCCTTTCTTGTGATTTCTTTTGGTTAACATTTTTGTTCATTTTCCAGCTTTTGATTTGGAAATTTAATTCATTTATCTTCAATCTTCCATTTTTATCGATTGTTACGTATATAAGTGTTTAAGGCTATGAAATTTCTTCTGATCACTGCTCTAATTGCATCCCATAGGTTATAATAATTAATGTCTTAGTATTTATTAGAAGTTGTGTAATTTTTGGTATTAATTTACCCTTTGACCTAGAAGTTTTTTAGTAGAAGAGTGTGCTTGTTTTTTTAACTTCCAGGTGGAAGGGCCTTTTTAACTTTTATTTTGTTATTCATGTCTAACTTTATTGCACTGTATGTAATATTTCTGCTTCATGGAATTTACAGATGCTTTCTTTGTGGCCTAATATTTGATCAACTGTTACGAATGTTCCATGTGCTTTTGAGAAGAAAGTGTATTAGGTGCAAAGTTCTATATATAATCGTAAGATGTCCCTTTTGTATGCTTACTTATTTTTTTGTTCACTTGACCTGTTTTGTTCTGAGGGGTGTGTTTTAAAGTTTTCTATTGTTAGTTTACTTCTGTTTTGCCTTGCATTTCATAGCGCTCCTGCTACATATAAGTAGTTGCTGTGTTATTTGGTACATGCATATTTATAACTATGATATCTACATTGCAAATTGTGGTTTTAGCCTTTAAAAGCGTCTTCTTTGTGACTTTTAATATTTTCTAGCTTGAACTGCACTCTACCTGATATTAGGCTTGCAGCTCCTGTTTTCCTCCTTATTCCATGTGCCTGTTGTACCTCTAACAGTCCATTCATTTTAGCCTTTGAGTCACTTCAATTAGGTGAGTCTCTTGTATACATCACAGAATTGGGCCTTGCCTTTTGAGCCAATTTGAAAATCTTTTAATAGGTTAGTTAACCTCATTCACATTTATTGTTATGACCTACATGTTTGGTCTTAATTCTGTCTTGTTTTCTGTAATTATTATGTGTAAACTATCATACACGTAATATATCTTTATTTCTTTCTCTGTGTGGTGTATTTTCTTTGCTTTTTTTTGCTTCACTTTTCTTTTCATTTCTTTTGGTTTTTAGAAAAGTTTATATACTTTTATGCCCCTCTCCTGTAGTCAATGCACTGAAATACCAGGATCCTTTTTCAATATGTTCACATTTAAGACGGACTTTCTCAGATCACCAGTCCTCTCCTCCTCTCTTCTCTTTCCCATGCAGTCTTTCTCTCCACAAAGGCTTGCAACAGAAGCATGAGAAGTAGTTCTGCCTGATTTACTGTTTATTTTTCTACTTACGCATAATTTAAAGTTTGTAGCATTCTCTGCCTATTCATTATGCTGCGGGCCTGGGCTTTCTATGGTTTTATTTGTTCTTCATGTTAATCTGCATGTTTTGGATTTAGATGACATCGTTATTCTCAGATGCCTGGAAGTCATTTGGAAAATTCTTCATTTTTTAAAGTTCCATAAAGCAAGACTTGATGTAAACGGCAGGGACTTTCGTTCTTAATTTTTGTAAGGCAGTTTTTTGTTTCTAACTCTTCTTCTTCATTTGGCTTTTGATAGATGAGATGGAGCAATAAAATAGTGAGACTTACTCAATAAGCACTGCATGAAAATTAGTCAATAGCTTCACTGTTAGGTTTGCAGAAAGCGAGATCCATCTACATTCAGTCAGTCTTCCAGATGTGTCTAAACAAAACAGATTTGGTTTTATCCAGAAGACGCAAATTCAAATGCCTTCAAGAAATTGGCACAGAACGTGTGTGAAGAGATTTGGGTTATAAATAACAGGGAATGTTGGAGTCTGAAACTAAATGGAGAATGTCTGGCCGGCTTAAAGACACTTAATTTTAGACCTGGTCTATACTGAAAGGAAGTAAATTAGTTAGACACTTGGACCCTGGACCTAGATTGCCTGGGTTCAAATCCCAGAGGCGCCACCATATATCATCTGGCTATATGACTTTAGATGACGTAGTTTACCTCGCTGGGTCTGTTTCCTCATCTATTCAAAGCAGATACCTCGAAGACTGTTGTGAGGCTTAAATAAATTAATGCATGTACAATGGCCAGAACAGTGCTTGGTGGAGATTTTAAGCAGATGTTGCTGTTGTTGTGATGACAAGGATGGTGGTGTGGAGGCGGTGGTGCCGCCATCCTGTGACATCACAGAATCCAGGCTCTCTTGTAGCAAGTCCCATTCTCTCCTGGAGCACAGAGACCTGGGGAGTATACGGAGGAGGAAGGCAGGAGTAAAAGAAGAAACATTTATAAGTGATTGCTCTGTGGTAGGCGTTGTGTTAGTGTCACCACATAGACATTCAAGGTTTCCAATATGACCCACTTTCAAAACTTTCCAACATGGGGCCGGCTCTGTGGCCGAGTGGTTAAGTTCGCGTGCTCCGCTGCCTCGGCCCAGGGTTCGGATCCTGGGCGGGGACATGGCACGGCTCGTCAGGCCACGTTGAGGTGGTGTCCCACATCCCACAACTAGAAGGACATGCAACTAAGATATACAACTGTGTACAGGGGGATTTTGGGAGATAAAGCAGAAAAGAAAAGAAAAAAAAAAGATTGCCAACAGTTGTTAGCCCAGGTGACAATCTTTAAGGAAAAAAAAACTTTCCAACAATCCTTCTACATTTCCTCAGTTAGCTCTCTTGCCTGTTCCCACACAGCTGTTTCATAATCTCACCTCTTTTCTGAAGACTCATGCTCCACACTCAGATAGCCTCTTAGAAACAGTGCCCCTTGAACAAGGCTCCTGACTCCTCTGAAACCTTCCTGTGAGGAAACAATGGCACCTACCTCACCGGATTGTGAGGATTAGTGAAATAATGCATACAAACCCCAAGAAGTATTAGCTGATTGTACAATCTCGCTTTCTCTTTTGCAGAGATGGTTGAAGCCCTCAGACAGTAACTCCTTCACTTCCTGCTTCCCCACCCACCCTTCTGTCCTTGTCTGCGTTCGCCTTGTCTCCCCCAGGTCCCAGGCTGTGCCCTCCACTGAGTGTCGGCATCTCCTTTCTCCTGCCTCCTTAGTGAGCTCAGTCTATTTTAACTCTCTCTTCTCTACTGCTGACCTTCCCTCTCTAGTAACTTCCCTCACCCTATAAGACCATATTCAAACATTTCTTTAGCACCTACTATGTGCCAGGCACTGTGTTGGGTGTTGTGGATAAAGATGAATTAAAAGTGTCGTGGTCTCTGCCCTCAGGAAATTTGGTTGTAGTGGTCCAGGTGCTCAAGCCCCAGTTAGGGCTCGAGCCTCATCAGGACCCTGTTTTCCTTCCTAGCAATGTGTTCTCCGTCTCCCTTTTGCAGCCTGTATTGGTCAGGGTTCTCCAGAGAAACAGGCCTATCTGGGGTGTGTGACACGCCCTGAGGCTCTGCCTGTGGCTCCTGTGGCACTCCCGCCTCCTGTCGAGCTGTTTTCTACTTTGCTCAGTTTCCTTTGCAGGCGATCTGCCCTTCAAAAGCTGGAATTTACTCCTCAGCACTCTTCTCTTGCTTTATACGAGTGGTTTTTAACCTTTTGGGAGGGGGTCATGACCCTTTGTGAACCTGGTGAGAGCGATGGATCCTCCCAAAATTGATTACATATACGCAATATTTGGCATGTCATTTCTGTGGGTTCACAGACTGCATGAAGTTTATATCCACCCTCCACCACCTCACTGACCAGGCAAAGTCCTGCTCACCCTTGAGAGCCAGCTCGGGGATATGCCACTCCCTCTGGGAAGCCCTCCTTAACCCACTGTCTCCCCAGGGGAGGGTAGATGCCCCTCTGGCTGGCCTCTATCTCAGCACCAGCCCACTGTGTTGTAACGGTCCCTGCTCTCCTACTAGACTGTGAGGTGAGCCCCCTGAGACCAGGGAACTTACCATACCGTATGCCTTGTATGTCATCAGCACATAGCAGAGTGCCTAGCACACAGAAGGCGCTTAGTGAATATTTAACAAAAAGTAATATATGAATCTATTTTCAAAGTAACCTTCTTCATACATGTTGAAATCCTTGCTTTACAGAGGTAGAAACTGAGGCTCAGAGTGAATTGTCCAGAGTAAGGATAGGGCAGAGCTGAGCTTTAAATCCTGGTCTGCTGGCCTCCATAGCCCGTTCTCATCCCAGTGCGTCAGGCTGTCTTGAACCCCTTTAGTCCATTAACAGCACGTCTCCGCTCTGCCCAGCTTTCTCCACTAGAGTCAGGGATGCTACTATTGAGATTTATAAAAGAGAACTGATCAGAAAGTTACCACAGCTGGCCAGCAAAAACTGGGTCCTGCCTGCTCTTGTTCCCCCACCCCAATCCACACTATTTGGGTTTGGGGTGGGTCCCAATGGATCCAAGTGTTGGATAAGAGAGCGTCCCTCATGGTTCCTCATCTTCTCACAACAAAAATCCAGAGCCCAGGGAGAGGACTGTCAAAAGCATCAAGTGGGAGCTCAATGCAAAGAGACCAGGGTTCCAGGCAGGTCCTAACTAGAACTAAGGACTAGGGAGCAAAGCAGAAGCCCCAGCATCCATCCATTCATCTCACTCACTCGTTGGTTCATTCACTCAGCAAATATTTATCGAGCTTTTCCTATATGTCAGGCACTGGTTCAGACACCAAGGAGACAGTAAGGAACAAAACCGGGTCCCTGCCCTCATGGAGCTTACGTTCAGGTGAAGGGAGACAAGCAATGAACAAGTGGAGACATGCGTGTAGACGTGCGTGTGTCCATTGCTGTGGAGAACAGCAGAGCAGGGCGAGGGGCCTGAGCCATGCTGGCGAGGGTGTTTGTTGGCTCGTCAGGGAAGCCTCACTGAGATGGTGATTTTTCAGGAGAAACCTGAGGATACAAGGGCAGGAGCCAAGGGATACTCTGGCAGAGAGGAAAGTGAGTGCAAAGGCCCTTGGGCCAGCACTTGCTTGGTGTGTTTGAGAAACCTCAGAGACCTGTGCCCTGAGTGGAGTGAGCTCCCCTACTGGGAGGACACAGGAAAGCTGGGACAGAGGGTAAGTGTGAGGGCTCTGGGACCAGGCCTGCGAGCACCAGGTCCTCTTCCTCTTCCCTGCCCACAGTTGAACAAATTACAAAACAAAACAGAGCTGTAAGTGGATGCCAAAATAGCACCTTTGTTACTGATAAGAGCTAAGTTGGAAACCATAGCTTAATATGAGAGCCAATTGGGGTCAGCTAAATCCACCCCAGAATGGGGTGGATTCACACACCATCAGAGGCAGCCCTGCACTGGGGCAGGCATCCCTCTGTTCTGGGGAGAGCCTGACTCTGGAGGAGCAGCAGGGAACATTGCTGCCTGCAGGCAGCCAAGACCCAAGAGGAAGAAGGCAGAGCTGAGCCAGTGGCTCCTCATTCTTCCCAGAATGAGGACGCAGATTGCACAGTGGAACACCCCACGTTACCTGGGGCGGAGTAAGCAGGAGAGCATAGAAAAATGCCAGGAATTACGCAGATTGAACTCCCTTCACATGGAAAGCTTGAGGGGAGGGGCTGTGCTCTCCTAGTAACTCAGGTCCCCACAGTTTGCCTGCCACTGGTCTGCAGGGAGACCCAGCCCTCCGCTCAGGCTCGGTTAGTATTGACTCTGGTTCTGTCATGATTGGCCCAGGAACTAGGCTGAGTCTGAATCAGCTGAGGGGGGGTCATCAGTATATCCAGCAATGAGGAGTGGAGGAGGGGAGCCACGGGGATCAGAGACAGGAAATGAAGCAGGACTGACAACCTGGACAACAGAGAATTACAGTCCAGGCCTATGGGAAGTCAGAGAATGATTTCTCTCAAGTTGTCCAAGCTATGGATGTACCTTCAAAGAAAAAGGCATGTCCCCATTCTGAATTCAGGAAATAAAGTTTTTGCAGCAAAGAAGACCAAAGTTAGACTTAGGGCTAACCTTGCTGGACATGAACAATGCCAGGTGAGAAGAGGATGAACTTTTTGGGGTGTGGAATGGCAGGAGGACTTACCTGTCTTCTGTTTTGGTTGCAGCGATTACGTGTGGACACCCAGGCAACCCCATCAACGGCCTCACTCAGGGCAACCAGTTTAACCTCAACGATGTGGTCAAGTTTGTTTGCAACCCTGGGTATGTGGCTGAGGGGGCTGCGAGGTCCCAGTGCCTGGCCAGCGGGCAGTGGAGTGACACGCTGCCCACCTGCCGAAGTGAGTCAGCCTTCTTGTCCCACCTCACCCCAGTCGTCTGCCACCTGTGGTTCAGTAGCCCATGAGTAGAAGCCAGTGAATTCAGTCCTGGCATTGTTTTGACTCTATTTGGACAGAAAAAAAAAAAAATGGGGCTTTCTCAACTCTTAGATACAGCCGAGTAAAATTTCATCGTTGGTTATATCAGGAAAGCAAACCAAGTCTCACCTTTCGAAATAGAAATGGAAAATAATTCTTGTTTACATTTCATAGAATAAGTAATTCATCATTATCAAATAGAACCCATTCTTAATGAAAGAAAAAAACAGAAGGGTTTAGAATAAAGAGTAAAAAGCGGGGAGTCTACGGATTGAGATGAAGGGGATGGGGAGAGAAGAAACCAAGGCATCAAGAGACAGACTCTGTGTAGAGGATGTTCCAGCCCCATGTGGACTATTTAGGAAATAGCTTCTAAAGGCTTTTCGCGTAAAGGACAAATGGAGCTTTGGACCTCTTACCGAGAATGGTCTGGAAGGCTCAGAGTCATTTGAGGGGAGAGTCAGAGTGGGCTGAACATGAGCGAGTCCAGCTCCGATCTGGAGGTTGATCAAGTCTTCATAGCCATGAGGGCTGAAATTCCTTGGGATGATGGCTCCTTGTTGCAGTATTTAGGGTGCATAGTGATTGGCTGTGCAATGTGTCATGAGTCATTTGTAACTAGTATTAAAGGACCAACATTTTCAAATGATTTTTTTAAAATGAATCAAGATACATTGACAACTAACCCTAAAATAGCATCCCTCTCTTCACATGTCAAGATGCCATTTTGAGTCAGAGAAGGTTCCAGAGAACACAAGGAAAAGCGCCATGGCTTTGCGTTGTGCCTGCTTTCCATCAGGCAGGGACCAGTCGAGAACTGCTGCTTTGGGTGTTGTTATCCCATGTCCCCTTCTCCTCAAATACTGTGCTCCATCTCCCCAATACAGTGTCCTGTCTCTCTCCTGTAACTTCAGCTCCCACTCCCACCAGCCCGTTCCCAGGGCAACGTGTTCAAGGGCAGGTCTCGGAATCAGAGGGCTGGGGTAAAATCCTTAGACACCCTGGCCCCCAAGACTGCTCCCCACCAGCCCATTCTCTACCCTGACAGAGTGACCTGTCTAAAATGCGGATATGATCAAGTCGCTCACTCTCGGTTTAAGATGCCTTGCCAGACTCCCCACTGCCCTTCAGAGAACGGTACTCTCCTCCGCTGGTTTACTGGACCCGTGGGGCCTGGCCCAGCCTCCTGTCCAGCCTCATTCTTCTCCGCTTCCTCTGCCCCCAGCCTCACTTCTGCACTGAGTCGCAGCCACACTGAATCTGTTCTATTTGCTGACACATGCCCTGCACCCATGCACCCCAGGGCACTCCCACGGTTTCCTCCAGTGCATTCTTCTCTGTCCTCCTCACCACCCACTCTTTGTCTGGGTGACTTCTACTCAACCATCAAGAGTCAGCTTAAATGTTACTTCTTCAGGGGAGACTTTCCTGCTCCACACTCTGCACTGGGCTAGAGTCTTTGCTTTGTGCTTCCAGAACATTCTCTGCTGCCCCTATCAGACCACTTATCAAACAGGATAATTGCTTGTTTGTCCTTTTCTCTCTAGACCAGCAGTTCTCAACTAAGGATGATTTTACCCATCCCTTTGCCCTAATAGGGGACAAATGTCTGGAGACATTTTTGGAGAGTTTCTATTGGCATCTAGTGGGTTGAGGCCAGGGATGCTGTTAAACATCCTACAATGCACAGGACCACCCCCTACAACAAAGAAGTATCAGCCCAAAATGTCCATAGTGTCGAGGTGGAGAAATCCTACTCTAGATTGTAAATTCTGTGATATCCTTGCTCCCCAGCACTGTGGTTGGCACGCAACGTTATCACAATAAATGTTGTGAATGAATAAATACTACCTACTTGTTTTATGATGCCAAACTCTCTGAACCTCAGAGAAGTTCAGCAAAGGTAAAAATACCCTTCACTTTAAAAGCTTAGGGCCAGCCTGGTGGGTAGTGGTTAAGTTCACACGCTCTGCTTTGGTGGCCTGGGGTTCTCCAGTTCGGATCCTGGGCATGGACCTAGCACCACTCATGAAGCCATGCTGAGGCAGCATCCAATATAGATGAAGTAAAAGGATATACAACTAGGATATACAACTATATACTGGGGCTTTGGGGAGAAAAAAACAAGGAAGATTGGCAAAAGATGTTAGCTCAAAGTCAATTTTCCTCACCAAAAAAAGCACAAAGAATAAAAAATAAATTTAAAACAAAAGCATCATAGATTTAAAATACCTGTCGTACCCACCTCATTCAGTGCATGTGAGACTCAGGTAAGATAATGGATGTGAAAGTGTTTGAAAAGCAAAAGTACACATCACGCGTTATGAATAATATTGTCATTATCCTAAAATCTCACTCTGATTTTGAGTTAAGCTGCTTTGGAAACACTTTAACATTTGAAAGTCAAATTTATCCCCCAGGATATTAATTTCTCCCTGAAATACTCATAAAAGTGATTAAAGCCGTTCCAAAGAGCCCAAACCTTGTTCAAGTCAGCTCAGATGCATCAGTTTTGTAACTGACCGGCTTTGTGATGGGAGACACCTTGTGCCTGGGATCGGGCACACAGGGCCGAGGCATGCATGCCCTCAAAGGACCCATGTATTCAAGCAAATCCCAATCTAAGCTGATAAACACAGTAATAGAGGTTTTTTCAAGGGAGCACTGAGGAGGGAGAGGTTAACCAGTCTAGGAGGCAGGGGGAAGACTTCTCCAGGGAGATGCTGTCTAGCTGAACACGGAAGAATGAATCCCTTAACTAGGTGGTCAAAGTCGGGGAAGAAGGGCAGCAGCCTCAGAACCAGCTCACCCTCCCAGACCAGATCTGCTTTATGTTGCCTGTTTTGGTCCTGAAATTTTGCTGTGCTGGGAATTTGGCCCTGTTGGGATTTCTGAATTCTTATTTGAAAGCGTAAGAAAATCTTTACATCCAGGTTTCCTCCTCTAATCGTCCCCATTCCATTGCAGTCATCAACTGCACAGATCCTGGGCACCAAGAAAACAGCATTCGTCAAGTCCATGCCAGCGGCCCGCACAGGTTCAGCTATGGCACCACTGTGTCCTACCAGTGCAACCATGGCTTCTACGTCCTGGGCACCCCGGTGCTCAGCTGCCAGGGAGATGGCACATGGGACCGTCCCCGCCCCCAGTGTCTCTGTAAGTAGATGGTATCTGCTCAAAATGATCACCTGTGCACCCTGACAGGGTGGGCCGTGTCAAAGAACAGTCCTCCTCTGTGTGTGTGTGTGTGTGTGTGACATCGCGATGACAGCCACTCTGGTTGCTCCTTGGATGTCAGAGCCCTTCTTGGGCCCCTGTTGGGTTAGTTGACATAACACTCTACTCACTTCCTTCCTGGCTAGAGGCCTATTCTCTTTCCTCTCTAGTACTGCCACCAACCTCTGCAGCCTTCAGGGGTCCCTTCCTTAAGAACTGGCTGCCTCATGGGACGCTGTCTCCCATTTGACCCCTTCCTTGCTTTTCCAGAAAGACAACATGAACCCCTTTCCTTTGAAGGACTGAAGCAGAAATGCCACCAAGTCTGGAGGCTGACCAACCTGGGTTTGAATTCTGACCTTGCCACTACACAAGCTTTGTGGCTTGAGAGAAGTCCATTTGCTGCTCAGAGCTCCATTCTTCATCTATAAAAATGACACTAATACCTATTCTCTAGGGTTCTTAGAAGATTAAATGAGAAAACCCATGAAAAGTGCCTAGTGTGGTATCTGCTACTCAGTAAACAATAACTGCTTAAACCATTATTAGGAAAAAATATGGGGACAACATGTAGAAAAAAAGATAGAGGAAGTGCTCAGGATCCTGACATCTGGTTGCTAGCCTCACACATCCTTATATGAAGGTCAGTGCCTTGGTCTCCTGCTCTCTCCTCTTCTTCCTGAAGGTGAGTCCTGAGGATTACTCTCTCCCCCATCTTCCTGGTAGTAGACGCAAAGATGCAATCCGTTGGGATTAATGGCTATTGAGTTGGGACCATTCAGCAGACCACTTATCTTTGGTGGATCATATACATTTTGTAGGCCCTCCAGTCAGATGACACCATCTCTTTATGCCCTCGGACCTCTTGGTATAACAGGAGACTAGTACAGCCACTCACTGCCCTTATTTCCCTTGTTTGGGGACCCCAACCTGGCCATCCAGCCCATGATGACTGACAGATTGTTTGGGGTTGGAAATGGACAGCTGCCTTGTACAGTGGCGCCAGCTGAGAGTTAGAGCGCTCGGTGGTTTCAGATTGTATCTTCTGGTAAAATGAAGCTTTTATCCTAATCAAATGACCCTATCTGTAGTGACTTTTTACCCCAAAGCTTACTTATCTGATGTTAATATCAATATCAATATAATTAATTAATATATAGTTATATTAATATAATTTATAACCAGCCTCCTTTGTTTAGCATTTGAACAATATATTTTTTATCATTTTACTTTTAACTGTTCTGTATGTAAAAAGCATATAACTAGGGTGTCTTTAAACTTGACAATCTTTTCTTTCAACTGGTAGATTTAATCCCATTGGCATTTTTCTTCTCTTTTTTTAGTGAAATATAGTTCACATAGCATAAAATTCACTCTTTTAAAATTTATAATTCAGTGATTTTAATATATTCACAAAGTTGTGGAATCATCACCACTATCTAATTCCAAGAGCATTTTTTCATCACCCTAAAAGGAAACCCTGTGGCAGTCATTTCCCATTCCACACCACCACTCTATCCCCTGGTGACCATCAATCTACTTTCTGTTTATAGATTTGCCTATTCTGGACATTTCATATAAATGGATGTATTTGGCTTTTCATGGCTTTTTGTCTTCCACTTAGCATGAGGTTTTCAAAGTTTATCTATGTGGTAGCTTGTATCAGCACTTCATTTCTTTTTGCGATCAAATACTATTCCATGTAAGGATATACACACTTTGTTTATCCATTCATCAGTTGATTGAAATTTAAATCATTTCCATTTTTTGGCTATTATGAGTAATGTTGCTGTGAACATTTATGTACAAGTTTTTGTGTGAATATATATTGTCAGTTCTCTTGGGTATACACCTAGGAGTGGAATTGTTGGGTCATATGGTAACTCTATGTTTAACTTTTCGCAGTTAACTATTTTCTAAAGTGGCTGCACCATTTTACATTCCCACCAGCAGTGTACGAGAGATCCGATTTCTCAGCATCTTCACCTACACTTGCCATTGTCCATTTTTTCATTATAGCCATTCTAGTGCGTGTGAAGTGGTATATCACTCATAGGTTTGGTTTTCTTGCTGAGGAATATTAGCCCTGTGCTAACATCTGTGCCAATCTTCCTCCACTTTACATGTGGTTTACCACCACAGCATGGCTGACAAGTGGTTCAGGTCTGTGCCCAGGATCCAAACCTGCAGACCCAGGCCACCAAAGCAGAGCATGCCAAGCTTAACCACTACACCATGGGGCCAGCCCCTCACTGTGGTTTTCATTTGCATTTCCCTAATGACTAAACATGTTGAGCATCTTTTTCTGTACTTACTGGCCATTGGTATCTCTTCTTTAGAGCAACATCTATTCAAGTTCTTTGCTCATTTTTTAATTGGGTTGTTTGTCGTTGTATTGTTGAGTTTTAACAGTTCTTTATATATTCTGGATTCTGCACCCTATCAGATATATAGTTTGCAAAATTTTTCTCCCATTCTGTAGATTATCTTTTCACTTTCTTGATAACATTCTTTGATGCATAAAAGTTTTTAATTTTAATGAAGTCTAATTTATGTATTTTTTCTTTTGTTGCTTGTGCCTTTGGTGGAATATTTAAGAAACCATTGCCTAGTCGAATGTCATATCATAATCCAAGACCATGTCATCTGTGAATAGACACAGTTTTACTTCTTCCTTTCCAACCTGGATGCCTTTTTTTTTTGCTTAATTACCCTAGCTAGAACTTCTAGCACAATGTTGAATAGAAGTGGTAAAACAGACATTCTTGTCTTGTTCCTGATCTCAAGAGAAAAACTTTCAGTCTTTCACCACTAGGGATGATGTTAGCTTGAGGGTTTTGTAGCTTCCCTTATCAGACTGAGGAAGTTCCCTCCTATTCCTGGTTTGCTGAACATCTTTATCACGAAAAGGTTTTTGATTCTGTCAAATGCTTTTTCTGCATCTACTAAGATGATCATGTGGGTTTTTTCCCCTCATTCTATTAATATGATGTATTACATTGATTGTTTTTCATATGTTTGAACCACTCTTGTGTTCCTGGAGCAAATCACATTTGGTCATGGTGTAATCCTTTTAATATGCTGCTGAATTTGGGTTGCCAGTATTTGTTGAGTATTTTTGCAACTATGTGTTCATTAGAGATATTGGCCTGTAGTTTCCTTGTGATGTCTTTGGCTTTACTATCAGGGTAATACTGGCCTCACAGAATGATTTGAGAAGTGTCCCTCTTCTATTTTTTAGGAATAGTTTGAGAAACATTGGTGTTATTTCTTCTTTAAAAAATTAGTAGAATTCAACAGTGAAATTATCTGGTCCCGGGCTTTTCTTTGTTAAAGGTTTTTTGATTATTGATTTGTTTGTTATAATTCTTTATTTGTTATAATTCTATTCAGATATTCCATTTCTTCTTGAGTCAGTTTTGGTAGGAGTCAGTTTGTGTTCTAGGAATTTGTCCGTTCCCTCTAGGTTATCTAATTTATTGGCATACAGCTGTTCATGTTCATAGTATTCTCCTAGAATTCTTTTTATTCCAGTAAGTTTGGCTAGCAGTAGTGTTCCCACTTTCATTCCTGATTTTAATAATTTGTATCATCTCTCTCTCGTCTCTTCTCTCTCTCTCTCTCATCAGACTAGCTGCGTACTTGTCAATTTTTTTGATATTTGCAAAGAATCAACTTTTGGTTTCGTTTATTTTCTCTATTGTTTTTCTATTTTCTATTTCATTTGTCTCTGTTCTAATCTTTATTATTTTCTTTCTTCTTCTTTCTTTGGGTTTGGTTTGCTCTTCTGTTTCTAGTTTCCTAAGGGAGAAGTTTAGCTTGTTGGTTTGAGATCTCTGTTCTTTTTAATGTAGGCATTTACAGCTATAAATTCTCTTCTGAGCACTGGTTTCCCTGCATCTCATAAGTTTTGATATGTTTTCATTTTTGTTCACCTTAAAGTATTTTCTAATTTCTCTTCTGACTTCTTCTTTGACATACTGGTTATTTAGAAGTGTGTTGTTTAACTTCAATATATTTGTGAGTTTTCCAAATTTCCTTCTGTTATTGATTTCTAATTTCATTGCATTGTGTTTGAAGAACATACTTTGTGTGATTTCATTCTTTTTAAATTTATGGAGACTTATTTTATGGCCTAACATATGGTCCATTCTGGAGAATATTCCATGTGCGCTTGAGAAGAGTGTGTATTCTGCTGTTATTGGGTGGAGAGTTCTATAGATGAATGTTAGGGTTAGTTGGTTTATGGTGTTTCTCACTATATTTGCTTGTTGATCTTCTATCTAGTTGTTCTATCCATAATTTAAAGTGAGTGTTGAAATCTCATACTATTATTGTTGATTTGTCTATTTCTCCTTTCAAGTCTGCTATGTTTTGCTTTATGTATTTGGGGGCTATGTTGTTAGGTGCATATATGTTTATAACTGTTATATCTTCTTGATAGATGGATCTTTTTTTCATTATAAAATGTCCTTCTTGTGTCTAGTAACAATTTTTGTCTTAAAGTCTATCTCGTGTGATATTAGGATAGCTACTTCAGCTCTTTTTTGGTTACTGTATGCATGGTACATCTTTTTCCATCGTTTTACTTTCTTTTTCCTTTTTTGTTAATCTTTTTACTTTCAATCCATTTGTGTCTTTGAATCTAAACTGTGTGCCTCATAGACAGCATATGGGTGGAACATGTTTTTTATCCATTTTGTTAATATCCTCCTTTTATGTGTTTAATTCACACTTAATGTAATTACTGATAAGGTAGGTTTTATGTCTGCCATTTTGCTATTGTTTCACGTATGTATGAATCTTACGTTTTTTCTAGGTATCTTATGTCCTTATATCTGCTGATTCTCACTCATGGGGACTTGTTTCTCATGTGATTTATTATGTTTATATTGTGATCTCTTTTTTGACTGATCTTAACCTATGGGAACCATGAATCAGGCTCTCAGTCTGGTAGAAGCCAAAGTCTAAAAACAGGCTAGTCATTATCTCTCAGAAAAATGGTTAATTCTCAACAGTTGCTGATATTTTCTATTCTAGAAAGCCAGTGGTCACCACTTCTTTTTCTCATTGGGATTTACAAGTTGCTAAACTCTACTTACACCAATTACTGAGATCACCACATTATATTGTTAGTAGGGACATAGAAACCAACAGGCAGAACAGTTTCTTCTTTTTGGAGCAAGTTTTCCCCGAGCAAACCCCATTGAAAGACAGAAGTTTTATTACTTACTCTGAATATGAGCTTCTGCAAGATTCCTAGAAAGGGGATGTACTAACATCAGAACTCAGTAAGCCTAGTCACTTATTGATGGGGGAAAATACAGAAGTTTTTCCCTAGTTTTGGTGAGAATATTTCCAAAACACCAGACTCTGAGGAACTTTCCACTGGCTGCAGGGTTCTAGATCCCAGGTGACTCCCAGTGAAGTCCTTTTCACTGATGTTTCATGATAATCATGACATCGTTTTAGTGAACTAACTGTATTTCTACTTCTGGCAGATCAATGTACCTGTGAATAGGGTTTTGGCCAGTTGCAGAGGACTTTGCATATCCCCTGGTCAACTGAGTTAGTGAAAAAGCAGCTGCCCCTTCCAGGTGAAGGCAAACTGCTTTAATTGGTATAGATCTGCAGGAACCAAGGCAAATGCATGGTCCAGGTCTATTATTATATGTCATTTCCCTGCTAAAGTGCTTTAGAAGCTCTGGAGGCTGGCTGGCCATTAGTACAACTCTCACGCTTGGGGTCTAGGAACCAGTGTGGGGCTTCCTTTCATATTCCTGTGAGACTCAGCATAGCCCACACCCAACCACGCATTGCTGATTTGTATTATTATTTTTTGCTTAATTACAATTTTATGCTTTCTCATTCCCCTTTTATATGTGTATTCTCTGTAATACAAGAAAATTTGCTAATAATAGGAGTGCTAAATATCTATCTTGCCTGTTTTTAGGTACACATTTAAGCTTAATTTGCAGTTAGCAGCTAGAGAGCCACTGCAGAAACTGGAACGGTGCAAAGAGATCACATTTGGACATGGGCGTGAACATTAAAAACATTTTAAAATTTTTGATGTTGACAAATTGGGAAATACAGCAACAGCTATTCCTCTTCTCTCTGTTCTTCACTTCCTTGATTTTTATGCAAACATACACTGAATGTAAGTTGTTTCTCTTTACTGCTATCATGTGTCTTTTTCTTATCAATAGCAGCCAAATGGTATTGTCACTGTTTTGTCTTTTGACGCAAACATTATTATGGTGGACATCTTCCTTCTTTAAAAGAACAAACCACAGGAAGGGAATAAAACAATGGAGCATACTCTGGTTACTAATTTTACAGACACCCAAATAGCCTAGATAAAACCAGTGAAAAAACATAATTTCAGGCATTGCATATACTTTTTCAGAGTTCATTAGACATTACCATAATTTTAACACTATCCTCAAATTCCCCAAAGAAAAATTGTAAAGGCGAATAAGAACATCAGAAAAAACAGCCAACTGCCATCACAGAAATCATTATGGGTGGCCAGCATGTGTGTGTACGTATGGACACCAATAGACATAAACAAAAATGTCCCCATCAGCATTATTCATAAAAGTCTAGAACTGGGAACATCAGCAGGAAATGGATCAATAAAATGTGCTATATTCACACAGTGGTGTGACAGCCAACCTTGAAGATGGCCCCAGTGACCCCTACCTCACCGTATTCGTGCCTTTATGTAGTATCTTCCTACATGGTACCAGAGTTGGTCTGTGTGAAGCGGTGGTGCAACTTCCTAAGCTAGGTCACAGAAGACATTTCCATCTCCACTTTGCTTTCTTGAGTCACTTTAGAGGAAGCCAGTCAAGCCATCAGGTGCCTGCAGCCACAGCCACCATCATGACTGCAGCCTCACGAGGGATCTTGAGCCACAACTACCGGGCTAAGCCATTCCCAAATTCCCAACCCACAGAAACCATGAGCAATAATAAATGCTTGTTGTGGTCTAAGCTTTGGGGTAGTTTATTATACAGCAATAAATAACGAATACAAATGTTACCCTGTATAGCAGGGTCAGGAAACTTTGGCTCATGGGCCAAATCCAGCCTATGGCCTGTTTTTGTATGGCCCTTGAGCTAAGAATGGGACTTGTCTATTTTTAAAGTATTGTACCAAAAAAAGTGAAAAAAAGAACAAGAAACAAAGAAGAATATGCAACAGACTGGAAGTAGCCCTCAAAGCCTAAAATATTTACTATCTGGCCCCTTACAGAAAATGTTTGCCAGCCTCTGGTATATTACAATGATAATAAATTACTGCTACACACAGCATAGATGAATATCACAGACATAATTTTGAGTGAAATAAGCTAAGTGCAAAAGAATATGTACTTTAAGATTCCATGTATATAAAATCAAAAGCAGGCAAACTGATTAATGGTGTAAGAAGTCAAGACAGGGGCTAACTTTGGGGAAGAGGAGCTGATAGGGAGGTGATAGGGATAGCGATGGGGAGAGGGCATGACAGGGCTTCTGAGATGCCGGTGATATTCTATGTCTTCATCTGGGTGGTGGTTCCATGAGTATATTCACTTTCTGACAATTCATTTTGCTGTACACTGTGTGTTTTTCTGTATATGTGTTGTATTTCCATTAAAAACAAGTTTATTAGAGAATTCAAAGTGGACAGTTTCTAGAAGTCCAAATCTTTCTAATAGGCAATCATAGAATCATTTAAACTATAATTGGAAACTCCATACCTTTCAGAAGGACAGAATTCATTGGTAGTATTAAAACAGCGTTGCAGAAGGGAGTTCATTACGGTGCTTAGGCGTGTGGCCTCTGGAGCCAACCTGCCTGGTTACAAGAACTAATTCTACAGTTAAATAGGTCTGTGACCTTGGCTAAGTTCCTTTTCCTCACCGTGCCTCATTTTCTTCATCAGTAAGATGGAGATTAAAATGGTGCCTACTTCATAGGATTGTCTTAAGGAATAGATAGTATAATCCTTCAGACTCATCTTATCGGTTCTCTATTGCTGTGCAACAAACTATCTCGAAACTTAGTGGCTTAAAATAGCAACTGTTTTGGTTTTCTCACAATTCTATAGGTCAGGAATTCAGGTAGGGCTTAGCACTTCTTGGAGTGGGAGGAGAGGCACGCGTGCACAGGAAGAATTGTGGTGACCATCTTGGCAGACAGTGTACCACAATCAGCCCTTCGGCCGCCACAATTCATCTCCTTCCTGTATGCAACACACAAGCCCTCGCTCTCAAGACCTCCAAAGTCATCTCCATCTTCTTTTAGTTATCTGTTGTGTAACAACTCACCCCGAAGTGTAGTGGCTTAATGCAACAGCAGTTTTATTGCTTGTGGTTGGCAATTCAGGCAGGGTATACTGGAGATAGTGCATCTCTGCTCCAGTGTTGTGGGCTATTGTGACTCGGCTGGGTCTAGAAGGTCCAAGATGACCTCGCTCACATGTCAGAGAACTTGGTCCTGGCTATTGACTGGGGCATCATGATTGTTCTTGATGTGGTCCCTGTCTCCACGTGATTTCTTACCATTTCATAATCTAGGCCAAACTTCCTTACGTAGTAGCAATAGTATCCCAAGAAAATGAAGGCAGAGGCTGCTAGGGATCTTAGGCCTCAACAAGCCCAATGTCATTTCCACCACATTCCAGTGTTCAGAATAAGTCACAAGGCCAGCCCAGATTCAAAGGGGAAGGGAAACAGGCTCCATGCCTTGATGGGAGGACTTGTTAACAGTAGTCTCTGCACACGCTCTACCACAAGCGCTAAGAACAGTGTTTGACGCCCATTAAGACCACAGTGAGAAGTGGAACTGCCCAAGGCATATCCATGCCATCCCTGTGCCTGCCCAAACTTCCATCATCTGGGCAGCATTGGCCCAACTCATATTTTATCTGTTTGGTCAGCTGTCCCAGTCATCATCCACTCCATGCCCTTTCTGGGATCTCTTACCATACCCGAAGGTTTAGTCCATCCATGTCATTATCATCTCTTCTTGAACTACTGCAACAGGCCCCTCGTTCTTGCCCAACTCTGGAATGTTCTCCACACAGAAGGCAGAATGATGTTGTTAAAATGTAAATCAGATCATATCACTCCGGTGGTGTTCCATCATGCCTATAATAAAATCCAAATTCTATGCCATGATCTCATTCCTGGCAACCTCTCCACCCACATCTTCTTCCGTTCCTTCCTTGCTCCTTCTATTGCGGCAGCCCTGCTTTCTTGCCGTCCTCAAATACACCAAGCTCATTCTGGCCTCTGGGCCTTTCCACTGATGTTCCTCCCCTCAGAATGCTCTTCCCTCAGATCTTACATGGCTGGCCTCTTCCCATCACTCAGATCACTGCTCAAATGTCACCTCCTCAGAGACAGCTTCCCTGACCGCTCTACTCAAAAACAGCCCCTCCTTCTATCTCTGAACGCCTTTTCCTGAGGTAGCTTTATTTTTCTTCATGGCACTGCCTATAATTACTTAGTTATTTTCTTGTTTATAGTCTCTCTTCCCCACTAGAATATAAGGTCCATGAGAGCATGAAATTTGTTCTCCCAAACACGTAAAATATAAAACACAAAATAGACACTCAATAAATATGTGTTGAGTAAATGAAAGAACCTGGGCCCCACCTGAGCAAGAATAAGGGGAAGGCAAAGCCAGTGACATGGACAGCACCACCCTGCGCAGCCTGTGCATCTCCACCCTCCTATCCTAACCTCATCACTGGTGCGCAGTTACACTTGGTGTTTCAGGAAAGGGAAGTTGCAGATCAAAGGGGACATGTTGGGGACAATGGATGTGGGCAACTGTAAGATATAGTTGGAGAAGGACTTTAACTGACTCTCATTTTGGAATCTGTGGCCACTGCAGACGGTCCTAGGATGACACATCACCATTTCGCCTTCTGTGTACTATGCGTACCACCTTCCCGCCAGAGGCGTCTTGGGTATGTCCTACAGCAGTGAGGAATAGGGAGGGGTGAGCACAAGAGGCAAGAAAGAAAAGAGGTGAACATTACTGCATACCTACTACACGCTGAGCCATTTCGCACATAGTATCTCATTCAACTCTTAAAACAACAGGTATTACTCTTCATTTCACAGGTATGGAAACTGTACAGTGAGATGGGTGGGCATTGTCTGCTCACATCAGGTGGGTGTGCCAGCAGGAAATTGGCTTTAGTAGGTACCCGAGTTTCTCTTCTTCCCTGACTGTCACTACAGAAACCCTAGCGTGTGTCCTGTGATGATGATCTGTCACTGCGCAGAGTTGCTGAGTGTTTGCTCCTCCCCACAGTGGTATCCTGTGGCCATCCAGGCTCCCCACCCCATTCCCAGATGTCCGGGGACAGCTACACTGTGGGGGCGGTCGTGCGCTACAGCTGCACCGGCAAGCGGACTCTGGTGGGAAACGCCACCCGCATGTGTGGGCTGGACGGCCACTGGACAGGCTCTCTCCCCCACTGCTCAGGTATGGGGCCTGGTGTGGGGGAGGGGGCCGATGGATGGGAGGTGGGTGAGCTCCCAAGGTGCGAGTGTGACAGATGGATGGGAGGGAAGCAGACCGTCTGAACCCTCATCCCATCCCTCCCAGGCAGAGAGCACAGCTATCAGAGGTCCCAAGTGGACTTCAGCCCCTGGTGTCTGAGCCCAGCTTCATCCCCTTGGTCGGCTCTGGCCAAGCCTATCAACCAAGAGGTTGCAAAACTAGGGAGGATACGAGTTTGTGAGGTCACTTGTGGCCAGAGTCCTGAGCAAACGCTTGTTTCCGTGCGTTCCCGAGAATAGTCCAAGGCTCCCTGTTGTTCAGCCCAGGTCTGAACCCTCTCCTGTGTTCTTTCCTTCCCTGTTTGGGACTCCGAGGCCCCAGCCTGCCTCCCTTTCTTCCCTATCACTGCCTCCCCCACTTGTCCCATGTCCCGGCTGCCTAGTGGGATACAATTCTTCCCTACTGTCCTAACACACCAGTCCCCAGACCTTTCCTATTAATAAATGTTTTACTGTTGATCTCTGTGAAGACACTGACAGATGTTATCAAAATCGTGAATATAAGAACCTGCCAAAGCGCCCATGTGCATATTATCCAAACCAGAAACTCATCTGTAATGTCATGACAGAACAAAATATTTGAAATTGAATTGTCCCACCCATGATAGAAGCCACCAAGACAAAAATTAGCACCGCACAGCTTTGTCTTCTTTGAGGTCAGCCTGCCTGGCCCCAGAAGGGATCCCATAAGGTCTGTCTCCCCAAGGAGCGCAGCTGCTCAAGTAGCTTGATGTTAGGGAGCCCACCTTGGCGTTGAAACTAACCCCTATCGCTTCCCATGCCAGATCCACTCCAGGGGAGAGGATCTCAACCTCCTCCTGATATAGAAGACTTCTTCGTGGTGTGGAGCCTCACCCACCACACGTGCAGCTGTTCTTACAGTTCAAGGTTTCCAAATGATCCTATCCCCCCAAATTTAGGACACTGCCAGAATGTTGAACCAAATATTAGTTAGATCTCCCTAGAAAGAAGAATTTCCCTAAGTACTGGCCACTGTTTCAAAGGGCTGTTGACTGCCCATGACAATCCCAGACACATCACTCTATACTAACACCCAGGACCATGGCCCCTCACCGCTATTAATCTTGTTAATCATCCAGTTCATGAACTGGGCACAACTAGGTATGAGCCATGGGGCCTTCTTTAACCTGGACTAGAGGAAGGCCTGTTGACCAGCCTCTAACTTCATTCTGTTTTGGCTTCTGGTGGAAGTCACTTGGGGAAAATGGCATCAGGAGGACAAGCGTCATGTGTATTGAGGGCTCCCGAGTTATCCACGGAGCAAATTCCAGGAGGACGAGTCATTCCCATCCAAATGGCCATCCAAGCATGCATTTGCCCCAGTCTCTTCTGTGAATGATCCCTTTGCATAAAGCTCCTTCTAGACACTTCTGTAGGACATTGGGCTAATGGTGTCCTTAAAGTCTATTGATCTATTTTGGGAATCTTTGTTCTCCATGGGAAAGAGAAGTGCAGAGCAGAGGACAAAGAAACCAGAAAGAAAGCCCCAAGCATCCCCTACTTGTTAGCATATGTCACCCAACCACACAGTCATTCTCCTAGCCCACGGCACAGCATCCAAGGTCTTTTCTCCCAAACTGTAATTTCCCTTCTTTGGAGTCGTGTTAGCAGGGGCTGGAAAATGACCAACTAGAAATATTACAGAACCGATTCTTGTCTGGAGTAGAGAACTAATCTAGAAAATCTCCAAACCCTTTCAACCCTGAGATTTCATAATTTCGTGACTTCCTGAGTACTGTCCTCCTTGTGGGAGAAGGGACTCTCCTTTGGTCACATCAAAGGTCAACGGGGGAGGCTTAGAAACAAGCTGACACTTGGTGGCATAAAACAGTAAGAAGCAAGGAAAGAACCTTCAGAGGACATAGACTCCACTCATTAGGGGGTGTATTCTTTGAGCCCTGATGCTGAATATTCTGAGGAATCAAGGATGACGGCCACTTAGGAGACCAGAATCATGGGCAGAGCTTTCCTGAAGACCTGTGAGGACAGGCCCAGAGGGATTCAGTAAATGCTAAGGCTGAGGAATGAATGAATCCTAAATGCCTTAGATAAGAAAGTGAAAGGTGAGAAGAATGGGAGATTAGGAAGTAATGCTACGTGTGCGCTAGTGAGTAGAATATATTTCCTCCCTTCCTGAAACTTACAGATGTCATCTTTTGCCACAGCATCTCCTCCCAGTCCTGAGAAATGAGCATTCAGGAGTTCCAGGGTCAAATTTGTGAACCTCATTCTGTATGTTCAGTTCACCTAGATGATGCATAACAAAATTTCCTGAGTCCTTGAGTCAGAAGTCCCTGGGCCATCAAGGACATGCAGAGATATCTGGCAGTTAAGACCTATTTTGGGAAGTTCATTGCCCACCTCTGCAGAATCATCATCTTGCTCATATATTTCTTCAGTAAAAGAGCCAAGCTTTGCCATCTGGCCCCACGGCAGTGGAGACCATTCTGTCAGATAAGCGCAGGGGACTGGAGAGCTCCACTCTCAAGCCTATTGTACAATAGTGCTGGCTCCAGCTGAGGGCAGCCAACAAGTGTGGGGAGTAGAGTACTCACAATTAGGGCTGGCTTCAGGGGGACCCAGTACTGCCTGTTGCATGAGTTACATCCTAGAAAACTTCAAAAGATAAGAAAACCTGGCCAAATGTGATGGGCCCTCTTTTTTCAAAAGTTTGAGTTGAAAGTTGAATGAATCTCCCTTCTTTGGCCGGGAGCAGAATGGGCAACATGGGGTTATATAGTTTTCTCATAGTCTGAGACTAGACTAGAAAAGGGTTTAATTCCAAGATTGAGAGGAAGAGACATAAATGGTAAATGGTTGGGTATGCATGACTTAAACATTTCTTTACTCCAACAAACTAAATACGGTTACTCAGATGTTACCATTTGATGCCCACACATGTGGGTTCATGAGGAGATACATTCCATATCAGTTGGAAACTTTATCTTGTCATGCAGTTGCCATTTATCCCTTAAGTTTCCTCTTCCTTCCTCATGCTAACCATGGCCTAGTCTGATCCATTGATGTCTCTCATACATCTCTGTATTATGAGATGTGCTGGTTCCCACAGGCACTAGATCTTGTGGCTTTGTCTCCTTTCTCTACCCTCCCCCACCTCTTGGGTCAGTTTGTACAATGTCAGAACCCAGATAAATGCAGAAATGTGGCAGGAGGCAGGGAGGCAAAGAAAGAATGAAATGAGAAAATCTAAAACATTTCATCTAGAGCTCACCTGTATTGCATAATTTGTGAATAAGGAATCCTCAATTAAAGGCCCAGGATCAGGATTCAAGCTGGGCTGTTGAGAAGATGAAGCTATGCTAAGGAGTCTGGATTGTATCCTATAAACAGTGGGAAGCCAGTGGAGCTGTTTCAGCAGGAGACAAACATGATCGGGTGGTTGGTGGTTGTTCACTGTTGGGATCTGAGCATGAAGTGGAAGATGGATCAGAGGGAGAGTTTCGGACGAAGGGACATTAGTCAGGAGGCTCTTACAATAGTTCAGGCCAGAGAATGTTGGCAAACTGAGCTAAGACAGTGGAACTTGGAATGGAAGGGTACAGAATCGGCAGATATTGGTGGAGAAGAGGTAGAAGGGAGAAGGGTGAGATGTGGCCTGCTTGGACCACTGACATTCCACACTGGCACAGGCCGAAGAACGAAGGCACGATTTCCACCACAGAGCCTTCCCTCTGCCTCCTTTCTTCCCCTGCTCTGTGGTCCCCAAGACTCACCTGCAACCTCAGACCTTTGTGTTCTTTGACCACTGAGTAAGTACTAAGGCAAGAGTCTGTGCAGGTAACTCGGGCTAGACTCACAGTCAGTCTTCACCCCCCTCATTCATGAGGCCCACTGCCTCCCCTTAGCAACGGCCCAGTCTCTTTCTCCCTCCCAGTCCTCCACTCCCTTTCTTCCATGCTAAAAACATGGAGTTTGTTTGGTTCTGGTCCCTAGGAACCAGCATGGGAATTTGTGGTGACCCTGGGATCCCAGCCCATGGCATCCGTTTGGGCGGTAGCTTTGCTCCGGGAAGTCTCATGCGCTTCAGCTGTGAAGCTGGCCACGCGCTCCGGGGGTCGTCGGAGCGAACCTGTCAAGCCAATGGCTCGTGGAGCGGCACGCAGCCTGAGTGTGGAGGTAATGTATGTGACCATTCTGCTTTTCCCCTTTGCCTACCCCCAGGCTCCTCCCCTGCTTTGCTACTCCCAAGCAGCTGCCCTCACACTCACAGATAAAATCCATGGCCCCGTTTAACCCTTGGCCTGGTGGGTAGTGGTCACAACAGATAGGTCACGTTTATCCTCATTAGTAATCTAAAGGCAAACCTATTCCCCACCCTCACCTAAGAAGGGAAGAAACCCAAAAAGACTAAGCTTAGCCCACTTATTCATTTATTTCCTACCTAGTTTCAACAACAATGTGCCAAATACTGTTGTACGTGCTGGGGACACCATGGTGACCGAGACAGGCACACCTTGTCCCCTTGGAGCTTACAGGTTACGGGAAGAGACTGTGTGAAACAAACATCCAAAGTGTTAGAAGAAATACAAATCCAATTTTTTAAACCCTTTAAAAGTAATATAAGCCCTTAATGATGTTTCCTGAGGTCATCCCAGTGGGGGAAATTATATTTCTCCACACACTCCAAAATTTATGAAAAACTCTTTTTTAATACCTCTCTCCCCAGAGTCCGAATTTGTAGCTGCTCCCCAAATCTCTCTGTCTCTGTCTCTGAAATGCAGCCTGCACAGCACTCTCCTAGTTAAGAAGCAGCTTAACAGCTGGGAGTAAGATGGAGCGAGATGCCGGGCGAGGAAAGAGATGATACGAAATCATCATCTAACAAGGGAGGCGTGGGGGTGGAATGGGGAAATATATAATTGCCAGGCAGCCCCGAGGGCTCACTAGGTATGCAGCCATTAATTTAAGTGAGAGTAGTCAGCACTGGCCTGGGTTTTTGTTGAACCACATTTTGCTACATTGCTGCAGACGCGGAGTGGGTGAAGCATTAGAGGTGGAGTTTGGCGTTTTATCAGGCGACTAAGACGATGGCAGAAAGCGGCAAGGGAGATGAGGGGATATGCAGAGCAGTGATTATGATGGATCCTGGCGTCTAAGCTGGATAAGGAGGGAGCAGGTTTATGAGTGGAGTAGGAGGCAGTGAAAAGTGGTAGGATCAATGGGTTAGAGCTCTCAAGAGGAGCAAAGGAATTCAGACGAGAGAAGGAATGCCAGAGGGAGGGAGCTGAAGAGATAAGAGGCCGGAGTTAGAGAGTGGGCTGTTTGAAATTAAGATTGTGCAGCAGTCCTACAGAGCAAGGGGAGGTGTTCTGGCCCATGATCAGGGGACACCTGCCCAGGAAAGGATACAAATGGAATCGGCGCCCTCTCCCGCTTATCTGCCTTTCTAGGGGTGCTATTTGCAAAACCGGTTTCTACAGAATTTTGTAGCTTCAGCAAGAAAGGTTTGTAGTAGTGGGAGAGTGTTTTGGCAAGGGGAGAATTTAACATATTCTCAAACATCCTCTGTGACCCAGGTCCCCTTTCATGCCACCCAGATCCCAAGATGGAGTCAGTCACCATGTAAGGAGTGTTCAGGGGAAAGTGGGTGGCTAAGAGTTTGGATCTGGAAATGCGTGTTTGTTGAATGAGTGTGTGTGTGTGTGTGCGTGTACACAGCTCTTTGTGACTTCCCTTGACAAGCTCCCACTTATCCTTCAAGGCCCTACTCAAAAGCTTACCTCCAGCTCCAATAAGCTGCTTCCATCTTCGTGCTTTTTTTCCTTCAAGTATAATACTTATTACATCATATTTTAATTTATCTCTTTATAGGTAGGCTCTTAAGTTAGACTGAGCTCCTGAAGGGCAGGGCATGTGACCTGGTCATCGTTGCATTCCTGGCACCTAGGCAGCACAAATACTTGTTGAATGGATGGATGCTAGGGCCCGTCTGTTGTGCTGATTATATGGGAACCATTTTGTGGATTTGCCTTTGGGACCATGTAAATGTTGTACATAGTTAGTTACAAAATCAAATTAAATCAAAGATTAGAAACAAGCAATCTCTAAATAGCAAAACCAAAATGGAAACCCATGGACCTAACTCTGTATCAAGTTGGTGATTTAATAACTCAGAGAATTATTTCAACTGACTTGAAAAGAGGAAATTTAACTGTGGCCTATACACCCCAAGGCAAGAGAACTGCGGTGAAATCTTAGACCGTTTTCAACAATCATATTGTTAGTAGTAATAGCGGTATTACTATTCTGAAACTGTTACATATAAAACACTATATATAGATAGATAGATGAAACATACTAAAATTATTTATTATTATTAAGAACCAAAATTTTCAGCATAAAAGAGATATAAAAATAAAGAAGTTAGGGAAAATTATCTTAAACTTGGATTGGTAATGTCAGTATAAGCTCATAGTGTATTTTCTATTTAAAAAGTTATTTTCCCAGCTCTGGCCAGTCTAGAAGTCTAGAATAATGACCAACTCAGTAGCAATGGGTACCCTTAATGCCCAGATTGTGGTCTCTAAATTCACTCTCCAGTAAAAAGAACCAGAGCTCTTTGGAGAAACGGCTAATTCAGGGACTGGAGCAGGAAACATACAAGATGAACAAGGCACATGCTGCCACCCCAGCAAGGGATCGACCAGAGACAAGTGGGGTCACGTCAAAGGAACTCAGGAGCCAACCCAAAGAGGCTCCCACCAGCCAAAGACGGGATCATTTGAGCGTCAATAGAATAACAGTAGCAGTAGATGGCAACATGGTAAATAAATTTAAATCCGTGAATTCAGATGCTTGTTGGTCACTCTTAGAATTTGCTAGGAAACCAACTCGTTATTCTGATAAGCAAATATTTGATGATGGGCAAATTCTGTATTAACAAACTCTGGCTAATGCAGAAAGAATTATAGAATTATAGTATCACCATTTTCTATTCCCTAATGAAGTAATGAATATAGTCAACAATCAACAATTGCTACTAAAATCATTAAATGGAAAACTAATGGGAAGTTCATAATGCCTGAGCCTGAACCCACTGATCAGCCTCAACACCATGCACGAGGAAACAACCAGACATTCTGTGCCTCCTGATGCAGTGTGCTAGGAAAGACACCACCTGTGAAGTACTTTTGCCGAAAAGTAGGACTTGCCTGTCAGAACCACAGGGGACAGAGGAACATGTTGAACAATACCTCATTGGTGCAGTTAGCAAAATCCTAGAAGTGGGAAATTCTACCGGCTCAATGCCCTGGTTTCTGTAGCAGATAAACTATAGGAGGGAAAACAGTAACTCAATTGGAAGAGTCTTAGCAACATGCCAACCAAAAGTCATATGTGGACCTTATTTGGATGCTGCTTCAAACAAATCAACTGTAAAAAAAGAAATTGAGACAACTGAAGGAAATTAAGCAGTGATTGGATATTTGGTAATGGTAAGGAACTGTTTAAAATTTTAGGTGTGATAATAAAACATATAGTCTTAATTTTTTAGAAATTAGAAAAATTATACAGGTCTCTCCTTCCCTTCTGAGGGTGAGATGATCAGACATAGAAGTGCCATGGGAGGCATTTCAAGCCACAGGGTCCTTTTGTAGCACGTGGTCCACTCTGGGCAGTTCTCAGTCCCCCAGGTGACGCCCGCCCTTGCTCAACTGAATAATGTGCTCTTTTGGCTTCCTAGTGATCTCTTGTGGGAACCCTGGGACTCCGAGCAATGCACGAGTCATGTTCAGTGACGGCCTGGTTTTCTCCAGCTCCATCGTCTACGAGTGCCGGGAAGGCTACTACGCCACAGGCCTGCTCAGCCGACACTGCTCGGTCAACGGCACCTGGACAGGCAGTGACCCGGAGTGTATAGGTGAGAGCCCAGCCCTCTTGGCTCCACGGCAAATGGTGGCCAAGGTGATCGGGCTCCTCCATGCCAAATCAGAGGGCTGGGAGACTGAGAAGATGGAAGATTGGGAAGGCTGGCTAGAATAGTGGGACTTGCCCCTGAGTGAGAATCATACAGATAGCCCCCATTTATTGAGCATGTACTGTGTACCAGCCATGGAGGCAAATGCTTTATTTAATATGCATTATGTCGGTTGATTCTCACCACAACCCCGTGAAGTAGCTGCTATTAGACCCATTTTACATGAGACGACTGAGGCTCAGAGAGGTCAAGAATGTATATTTGCTATTTCTCAGACTCTAGCCAGTTCTTTGGGCTTTCTTATCTCTTTGAGGGAAAACCCCCAGTGCTCAGCCTGACTTTCTTTCCACTTTAAAGCTGCCACCATCCGCCATTTTTGTTAGTTCCTTCTCTCTCTTGGACCCCTCCCCGCCCTGGCAGGCCCCTGAGCATTATGTGGCCTCACCACTCCCCTCTCTCGCTCCTCTCAAGGACAGCCCCCAGACTCTTTTCCATGGAAAGCAAGTCACTATGGGGCCTAAATGGAGGGAAATGATAAGATGAGGGACTCTGACGACATTCTCTCTTTCAAAAGTCCTAATCTGTGCTTTCAGTCTCCATCTAAAACCCCATGTCAGTTCACTTTGGTTCTGAGGCCAGAACTCACCGAACCCCACCCTCATTTGATACCGTAACATAGGTATGACCATTGCATATGTCATAAGACTCTGCTTCTAGGCCACTGGGCCTACAGAGGCCTCCTAGTCAGAGCAGCAGGTGGTAAGATGCGCCCCTCAGCAGACGAATTGTCTTATGTGGCCCTTTAACCATCTCAGGCCCTTACGTGGGAACCTCCCTCTCCCTGGGCCCCATCCTCACTTAAGGACTGAGCCCTCTGGCTACTTCCTCATAGAGGGGTGGGCTTTGAATAAGAAGGATGGTCTGCATAGCCCAAGTTGCAGGCTGCATGAGGATGGTGTGAGCAAGGACAGTGGGGGAGTGGGAGGGCCCTTGCAGGGACACTTGGCGGAACAGACTTTAGAGTGAGCAGTGCCCAGCTAGGAGCCTGTGAGGAGACAGGACATCTCTGTCTGAGTGTTTTCCTTCCTGGACATGTGCGGGGAGTGATGGGGATGGTATTGGAATGCTGGGGAGGAAGGGGGTCAGACTGGGGGTGAACGATGCTGTATCTCCCTTTGCCTAGTCATAAACTGTGGTGACCCTGGGATTCCAGCCAACGGCCTCCGGCTGGGCAATGACTTCAGGTACAACAAAACCGTGACATACCAGTGCGTCCCTGGCTACATGATGGAGTCACATAGGGTGTCTGTGCTGAGCTGCACCAAGGACCGGACGTGGAATGGTACCAAGCCAATCTGCAAAGGTGTGTCTGAGGGCTGCAGATATGGACGGAGGGCCAAAGAAGATACAAAAGTGAGACAAGGACCTTGAACATCTAGAAGGGAGGGAGGTAACAAGGCAGAGACCTAACATCTTATCAAGGGTTATGGGATGTGAGGACTGGTCCTTGAACATCTGCAAGGAGGGAGTCAGAAGGTACCAGGGTAAGGCCTGGGCCTTGAACAGCAAGGAGAGGGCTGTGCAAAGAGAGGAGTGGGTTGTCACACTTGAAAGGGGACATTGTAAGGTGCGAAAAGACAAGGGCTCCCAAAGTAACAGGGGCCATTTCTGATTCTTCCTGCTTAGCCAGACTCCCGGCAGGTGCAAAGGAGCCAGTGACATTGGTGCTGGTCACTGGGGTCTGGTTTCCCCAGGACAGCACCAGAACTCAGCCGGCTTTGGTCTCCCCCCAGCTATCATGTGCAAGCCGCCTCAGCTCATCCCCAATGGGAAAGTGGTGGGGTCTGACTTCATGTGGGGCTCAAGCGTGACGTATGCTTGCCTGGAAGGGTACCAGCTGTCCCTGCCTGCGGTGCTCACCTGTGAGGGAAACGGATCCTGGACCGGAGAGCTGCCTCAGTGTTTCCGTAAGTTGGTACATCCTATCTTCTGGTTTCTTCCTCTTCCCTTCTCAGGGGTCTGATGCTCAAATGCCCGGAACAGGTAGTCCCCTCCCCAAAATCACGGAGAAGCCTTGTCAAAGACACTATTAAAGAAAGAAGGAAATTTAAAGGAAAACATGAGAATATCTTAACTGAGCCCTGGCTGTGGACACTGTGTGGAGTCACAGTGGTAGGAAATTAAGTCAGGGATAAGGGAGGTGTTTCTTAATCTGAAAGGTCATTAACTGGATGGGAGAGTGCCCGAAGATCTGGGAGACCCAGTGCGGGAAACATGCCTATCTTCATGGAAAATAGCCTGCACAGAAAAGACTCCCGGGGCATCTGTGATTTTCTGGTGAGAGGGTTTATTTCTTATACACCAGGCCCAGTTGTGTCCCGAAGAGCCCCATCTCCATTCCAGGACTTATTTCTCACCGAGGCCCCAGAGAAGCACGTTCCAGATTGCTTATTCTTGTCACATCCCGTGAATGGGTTCTAGAAGGTTTTCTCGGTGCCCCTACTTTGGACAAACAGTGGGACCTGTTTTTTCTTTCTCCTTGGCATTTATCTAATGCTGCTGAAAACTATCAGCGTACTCATGCCACTGTTTTGGTACCTCTGAAAATTTGCTTTAATTTGGGAAATTTCAGCTGAGACAAGGGCCAGGAGCTGAAAAGGGGACACAGGAAAGGCAGCCTTTGGTGCATGGCTAACCCCTCAGACCATTGCATACCTCCAGGGGAGTATTAGGAATGTAGCATGTCTTGGGGTGGAGTCTGGACTCAGAAACCTCACTTTTCTTCTTGAGACATAGCTGAATTGCTTTTTAACAATGAGTTATGGTCATCATAAAAAAAAAAAGTGTGTACCGTATTTGCAAATACAAGGAACATAATGATGATCTGAACTCTCACCTCCCAGAGGCCACCACAGTTAAGCTTTTGGCGGTGCTTCCGCCTTGGTCACTCTGCAATTTTGCGTATACAGCCATATGTGCACAATTTCCTATGAGCGGTATTGAATCGTGCTGTACATGTGAGTTCATAACTTGTATTCGTTGATAGGCCATCACCTCTTTTCTCTGTCGGTACATACTGATCTGCACATCATTCTCTTTCCTGGCTTTCAAGAGTTTCCTTGTTGTAGATACCACAACTTGTTTCATCTTCCCCTATTGGTGATGAATTTAGGTTTCTCCAATTTAGTGATGTTAGAAGTAGTTCTGCCACAAATAGCCCTGAAAATAGCATTTCTTTACACTCGTGGTCAAGTCCTAAGAGTGAGACTGCTGGGCCAACGGACATGCACACTATACCTCCTGACACGTGTTGCCAAATTGCCTTCTGGAAAAAGTGTCCCAGTTTACTCTCCCACCAGCAGTTAATGAGAACATTTCTTGACTCACACCCTCACTAACAATGGATTTTGCCAATATTTTTTAATGTTTACTAACCTGAGGAGTTTACAAAGGTATCTCATTATTTGAATTGGCATCACATTGCTTATTAGCAAGACTGAGCTGCCCTTTCTTCGTCATCCATTTCTATTTCTTATTCTTGGAGCCGCCTCTTCCTGGCTATGGTGATTTCTGATCAGCTCAGCCTTTGACTGGCTTCTGATTGGTCAAGTCCAGACTCCCTAGCTTCCAGGGCAAAGGCTTCCATTTAATTTTGCGTGTGATTACAAACTCGTGAGTCTATGTACACACACACACTCACATCATACCGTAAAGAATGTTCTTCATGCTTGAAGTAATGTCTTGGGGAACTTTGCCTTGGGTAGTCAATTTTTAATGACACTCTCATGACCCGAATGAAATGAGCCCGCTCCGTACACTGTCCACCGCAGTGTAAATGCACACCCCTTGGAAAGACATTTGGCGGGACACATCAAGATCTTTGAGCCTGAGTGAACACACTCAAGCCTTTAAAAATAATAAGTTACTAGAGAACTCCCCTAAGAAAATAATACAAGTGAAAGAAAAGCCCTATTTAACTTTATAATAGTAGAAAATGCCTAATATAAGGATTATGATAAACTGTGATTATGGTGTAACCTCTCATTGAAAAATTATGTAGCCAGTAATTTGTAATGATGTCATAACCACGGGAAATGTTTACAGGATAGTAAATGAACAAAGCGAGGTTAACAACACTTGGACATTGGGTTCACAGCCATGCACAAGTTCACAGAAAACCAAACAAAGACTAGAAGGGAACGAGTGTGAAAATGGAAAACAAAGCTTTGGGTAGTGGGATTGTAGTTTATGTTTTTTCGATGTTCTAAACTTCCTGTAATGTTACTCCATTACTTGGATGATTATTAATGAGCATTTTGAATGTGAAAGGAGAGGAAACACACACGGCAGCCCTGAGGCAGTTGTAGTCATTTATCCAGGGCTGCCTCAGTTTCCACAGTTGAAGTGGAAGCAGGAAGAAAGTAGAATAGAGAACAAAGGCTGGGTTGGTGGGGGTTGCGGGGGTTGGGGGTGGGCAGACTAAGCTCTAGGAAGCAACTTGGACCTGCCTTGCTCCCTTCATCTTCCCAGCTGTGTTCTGTGGAGATCCCGGTGTCCCACCCCGCGGGAGGAGAGAGGACCGAGGCTTCTCCTACAGGTCGTCTGTCTCCTTCTCCTGCCAGCCCCCTCTGGTGCTAGTGGGATCTCCACGGAGGTTTTGCCAGTCGGATGGGACATGGAGTGGCACCCAGCCCAGCTGCATAGGTAAGAGGTGACCTGGGGCAGAGCATCCCAGCTGGTGGGTATCCCTCTTTTGGGCCTGAGATGATGACTCTCCTTCTCTGTCTTCAGTGGTCTCATCTGCAAAAGGGAACAAATCCTCCTCCGAGCTTCTTAGAGCAGGATGTGAAGAGCCAGAGTTAATGTGCTACCAGGAAGCATATAGTCAGCCGGGCGTAGGACGCAGGTGGAGATATGAGAAGTCAGGGGAGGCAGAACATGGCTCCATCTTCCTTCCTATGTCTCTTTCTCAGAGTGAGTGGAGGTAATGAAAGCTTCAGTGACCATGTGGTCTCTTTTGTTTTGCAATCCAGACCCAACGCTGACCATGTGTGCAGACCCCGGCATGCCACAGTTTGGGATACAGAACAATTCCCAGGGCTACCAGGTAATGAGGTCTACCAAGGTCGGGTCTTTCTGCCTCCTGTCCTTCCTGTCACCATCAGCCTCAGAGGACCTGGGGGCCTTCCAAGGTCTTGTCCTTGGAAGCTGGAGAAAGGAATCACTGTGCCTCTTTGAACCATGCTGCATGGGAGCACTCTTCAAAAAAAGGAAGGCATTTCCATCCATCTGAGAAGCTGATGTGGAAGAACAGATCCACATGGAGCTCCACAAACACTTCCCAGCAACCCCATGCAGTTGGCACAGGGTGTTTGTAGAAATACAGAAATGAGTGAGACAGACGGACTTTCTGTCCTCAAGGTACCCATGCCCTACCCAGAGACGCAGGGCTCAGACAAGGTGGCGGGAGTGAGCAAGTGCCACATGGGAGGCAGCCCCTGCCCAGTGGGCCCATCCCAATAGCATACAGGCTCCATGGACTCATCTCAGAATGAGCTTCTGGAGAAGGAGGGCATTTGCACAGCCTGAGATGGGACACTCTGAACAGAGAACAGGAAGCAGGGAAGGATGGGTGTGTTCAAGGCAGGACGATTAACTGGAGCCCAGGGTGTGCCCAGGGGAAAAGGCCGGCTGGTCTAGCCCAGGAATGCAACTTACTCAC
The DNA here is from genome assembly GCF_041296235.1 of Equus asinus. NCBI lineage: Eukaryota > Metazoa > Chordata > Mammalia > Perissodactyla > Equidae > Equus > Equus asinus. The sequence goes on from NC_091794.1 coordinate 88,673,468, forward strand.
TCAGTCTGTATTCAACAAATATTTACTGCCGTGAACTATTCTAGGTGCTAGGAGTACAGTGGGGACAAGACAGGCCAAGTGCCCACTCTAAGGGAGCTCCCTGGCTGGTGACAATGAGCAAATAAGATGACTTCTGAGAGCGATGAGCACCATACATGGCGTAACGTAAAATGATGTGACTGGGTGGGTTGCTATTTTAGAAAGTATAGTGAGGGAAGAGTCCTCCTAAACTTGACCTGTGACCTCCATGATGAGAAGGGCCAGCCCTGGGCAGAGCTGGGTGAGCATTCCTGGCAAAGGGAGGGGCCCGTGAAAAGGGACACTCAGACAGGGACATGCTTGGTAGGTTGAAGGACTAGAGAGCAGGTCAGCCAGCGAGTCCAGCGTAATGAGAGAGAAGGAGATAAAGCCAAAGAGGGAGGCTAGGTTTGAAAACAGCTTGGCGCTGTCTTGTAAAGTTAAATATTCACACGTCCTCTGACCCAAAGGTTCTAAGCCTAGAAACCAACCCCAGAGACACTTGCACACGTTACCGAGACGTGAGAAATGGTACAGTCACGCAGTGGTTTAGTATACAGCCTCAAAATGAATGAAACACAGCTCTACACAACGCGGATGAATCTTAGAAACATAATATTGAATGGCAAAGGTGGTGTGATAGTATTTCTATAAAGATTAAAACCAAGAAAAACTTATATTGTTTAGAGACATATGTATGCATATGTGATAGAATTATTTTTTAACAAAGCGAGGAAATTAACACAAAATCCAAGACAGGGGTTATCACTGAGGGGGAGCCAAGGGATGGGGCGGGGAAGGAACACACATAGTTACGACGGCGTTGATAATGTTCTGGCTCTTCAGTAATGGGCTCAAGTTAAGGTGTGCACTTTATGATGATGATTCATGTCTCTCTATATTCCATATGTTCTTTTATATGCATCAAATATCACATCATAGCTTTTGAAAAGAGAAAGACATCAGCCAGGTCAGTTAGGACCTTGAGGCCATGATAGGCATTTTGGGTTTTATTCTGAATGTCATGGGACACCATTTGAAGGTGACTCAATCTCATCCACCCTTTGAACTATCGCTCAGGACGCTGAGGAGGGGATGAATAATAGAGGGTTAACAATGGAGACACTTAGACAAGTGGGACACCATTGCAGTTGCTCAGTAGAAAGGTGAGGGTGGATCTGGGCAAGGGTAGTGACAGCAGACACGGAGAGAAGTGAACGGGTCAGGACGTATTCTGTAGGTAGAACCAAGAGGACTTGTTGATGGATTGGACTGAGGGGTTAAAGGAAAGGGAGGAATCAAACATGACTTAAGGTTTTTGATTTGCACAGCTGAGTGGCATTTGCACAAAGGTGCCATTTGCTGAATGAGAGGATGAAATACAAGACAAACACCTTGGGCTTGGAGCAAGGGAGTGGAAATGAAAAGTTTCACTTTGTGTTTGAGTCTGAATAGAGACACATAAGTGTTTTGAGCTGGGAAATAGTGTAACCTGAGTTGCAATTTAGGAGGCTGATCTGGCAGCCTTATGCCCCATGGATTGACTGGAGAAGGAGAGATGGAGCTGGGGGCTGCAGGGGTGTCGAGTCAGACAGTGAGGGGCTAGTCAAGGGTGAGAGTGAGGAAAACAAGTGAGCACAGGGAGAGAGGGAGGGAGGCAGTTCTGCTCAACAGGTATTTACAAAACCCAGCGCCAGGTTCGATAGGGGACATGTCTGTAAGGAAGACAAGTCCCCCATCCTAAAGGAGTTTACAGTTTCATAGAAGAAAGAGATATACACAGTAATAATTTTATTTCGTACATTTCTTCCCATTTTATTAAATGCTTTCCAATCCACCATCGCATTCAGGTGTCGCAAGATTCCAGGGTAGTTGTGGCGGGGCTGATCGTCCCCACTCTGTATATAGGAGGACTAAGGTGTAGAGAGGTCCTGCAACCTTCATTCAGTGAGTAAATGCAGAAGCCCGAACTCAGATCAGGGTCTGCTGATTCGGAGTCAGGCGTTCTGTCCACCCCAGCAGAGTGTGATATGTCCAATAAGAGCATTGATCTGGCTCACGGGGCTGTGTGGGGCTTCGTGGAAGAGGCATAATATAAGCTGTCTCGAAGAATAAATACAATTAAGCCAGGCAGTGAAGTAGAAGAAGGGTGTTGCTGATGGAGGCAAAGGTGCGGGTGGAAGTTGGGTCAAGGGCAAGTAGTCAAGTGACAGGTATGAAGCATCGCTTCGTGGAAGGTGACCTTGAGACCTTCCATCCTCACCACAGGTTGGAAGCACAGTGCTCTTCCGTTGTCAAAAAGGTTACCTGCTTCAGGGCTCCACCACCAGGACCTGCCTCCCCAACCTGACCTGGAGCGGAACCCCGCCCGACTGTGTCCGTGAGTGCAGACTTACCCACATCCCAAGACAACTCCTCTTGGCAACGCATTGTCTCTCCCAGCTGAGCATCCAGGGCGTGCTTGAATGCACTGAGTGATGGGGAGCTCACACTTTCTCACTGGGACCAGTATTGGTCTCTTGGTAGTCCTTATCCCTTGGGGCCTCACAGAAGACATTTCCACACAAAAGCATTTCTGATATTTGAAGGCAATTCTTATGCCTTAGCAAAGAAAAAAGAAACAATTTTCCAGTGGCACCAAAAACTAACAGCTACAAGGCCAGCCCTCGGAATAGAAGGTTTCAGGCTTTTGACCATAATTACTCCTCTTCCCTCATGAAAAATGCTACAGGCTTGAGTTCCCCCAGGGTTGAATAAGCCAATGTCTACACGATCTCCATCTTGGCCATTCACATAGACGTCAACATCGGGGTGTGAGGGGGACTGGGGCCGGACATGAAAGGGGCCCATGAGGGAAAGGAAGGGGCTGTCCCATCTAGGAAAGGGGAAATAGTTGGAAGCCTTCCAGAAGACCCTAATCTCCCCCGGTCCAACGATGTCTTTCCTCTCGTCCAGCCCACCACTGCAAGCAGCCAGAGACGCCAACCCACGCCGACGTCGGGGCCCTGGACCTGCCCTCCATGGGCTACACGCTCATCTATTCCTGCCAGGAGGGCTTCTCCCTCAAGGGCGGCTCCGAGCACCGCACCTGCAAAGCTGACGGCAGCTGGACAGGCAAGCCCCCCGTCTGCCTGGGTGAGTGTGCCACGAGGTGAGCTCGCCAGGGTGGGAGGCCACAGGCGACGTCTGGAGCCGAGGAGGGCAAGAGAGAAGCAAGAAATACGGTTTCCAGGAGCGGGATCCTGCTCCTGATCTTCTGAGGTGTCGAGTCTCCAAGAGATGGAACCAGAGCAGCCGGAAGAGGCACATAGGGAGGCCATCTCGACTTTTATTTTGCTACCTTCTGCCTGAGCTTAGACACTGTCCCAGGATTGTGCTTAATCATCAGACAGAGAAAGCTCTCTGTTCCACCAAACTGGAATAATGCATTACACGTATTATAACCCTGATAAAACAGCACCCACCCGCGGGTCCCTCGGGGTTACCAAGATGTGCCAGACCTCCCTTGCCTTCTCAATGCGTTCCTTCTCTGTTTATTGAGTAATATCACTGGCACGCCTGTGCTGGGTCTGGGGGATCGGGAGGTGGAAGACACAAACCCTGCCCTAAGGGAGCTCACATTCAGCTGCAGAAGACACACACATTGTCAGAGAGAACAGAACCTTCAGGAACATAGAGATGTGCTGAATGCTGAGAGAACAAGGAGGAAGGGCACTAATTCAGCCTAAGGGGGGGAGGGGAGAAGTCAGGGAAGGCTTCCTGGAGAAGGCGATCTGGGTCCCATCTTAAGTGAAGAATCCAGCAAGGGTAAAGTATCATTTTGGTGCTGGAATGGTGTTAAACTCTCCCTTACAGGTGCTGCTCTCACACATGCCAGGCGTTGTTCTAAGTACTTTGTGCACTAATTCATTGATCCTCACAGTCATCCTATGAGGCAGGTGCTTTCAATTCCCCAGTTAATATTTGAGGAGGAAACCAAGGCACAGAGAGTTTAAGTAACATGCCCAAGGTTACCAGCTCATAAAGGGAACGAGCTGAGATTCGAACCCTGAAGCTCTAAGTCCTGAATCCATGCTCTTAGGTACTGTGCTGTCCTGCCCTCCGAGAGAGCCGGCCTCAGGTTCAGAACCTTTGTCAGAGCTGGAATTATAGCGTTGTCGTATTTCATTGTGTGAACGGTTGTAAATTTCTTTTATTTATGAAAAGTAATATTTCTTTTCCACCTTTGGTGGTGATATAAGGCTTCTTTTTTAGAGTACATTTACTTAAGTTTTTATTGTAGTAAACTATATATAATATAAAATTCACCATTTTAACCATTTTAAGTGTACAATTCAATGGCATGAAGTCCATGACGCAACTGTCACCATATCCACTTCCAGAACTTTTTCATCGTCCCAAACAGAAATTCTGTACTTATTAAACAATGACTTCCCATTTCCGTTTCCCTCTGCCCCTAATAACCTCTGTTATACTTTGGGTTTTTGTTAAATTTTTTTTATTGCGGTAACATTGGCTTATGACTATATAAATTTCAGGAGTACATCATTATATTTCGATTTCTGTGTAGATTACAATACTTTCTGTATCTATGAATTTGCCTGCTCTAGGTACCTCATCTTAGTGGAATCATATAATATTTGTCCTTTTGTGTCTGGATATATATATATATATATATATATATATACCACATTTTCTTTATCCATTCATCCATCAGCAGACACTTAGGTTGTTTCCATACCTTGGCTATTGTGAATAATGCTACAACAAACATGGGAGTGCAGGTATCTCTTTGGGACAGTGATTTCATTTCCTTTGCATAGATACCCAGAAGTGGGATTGCTGGATCATATGATAGTTCTATTTTTAATTTCTTGAGGAACCTCCATACTGTTTTTCATAGTGGCTATACCAATTTACATTCCCACCAGCAGTGTACAAGGGCCCCCTTTTCTCCACATCCTCACTAGCATTTGTTATCTTTTGTTTTTTTGATGATAACCATCCTAATAGGTATGAAATGATGTGTCGTTGTTTTGATTTACATTTTCCTGACGATTAGTGATATTGAGTACCTGTTAGCCATTTTTATGTCTTCTTTCAAAAAATACCTACTCAAGTTCTTTGCCCATTTTTTAATTGGGTTATTTGTTTTTTTGCCATTGAGTTCTTTATATATTTTGGTTATTAACCCCCTATCGGATATGTGGTTTGCAAAGATTTTCTCCCATACCACAGGTTGCCTTTTAATTTTGTTGACGGTTTCCTTTGCTGTACAGAAGCTTTTTAATTTGATGTGGTCCCTCTTGTTTATTTTTGCTTTTGTTGCCTTTGCTTTTGGTGTCAAGTCCAAAACATCATTTCCCAGAACAATGTCAGGAAGCTTATTCCCCATGTTTTCTTCCAGGAGTTTTATGGTTTCAGGTCTTACCTTCAAGGGTAATACATTTTAATTTGATTTTTGTGTGTAGTGTAAGATAGGAATCTGGTTTCATTCTTTTGCATGTGAATTTCCAGTTTTTCCCTGACTGTATATTCTTGGCCCCTTGGTCAAAAATTAATTGATCACCATATGCATGAGTTTATTTCTGGGTTCCCTATTCTGTTCCATTGGTCTATTTGTTTTTATGCCAATACCATACTGTTTTGATTACTGTGGCTTTGTAATATAGTTTGAAATCAGGAAGTGTGATGCCTCCAGCTTTGTTCTTTCTCAAGATTGCTTTGGCTATTCACAGTCTTTTGTGGTTCCATACAAATTTTAGGATTTGTTTATTCTATTTGTATGAAAAATGCCATTGGAATTTTGATAGGGATTGCATTGAATCTATAGATTGCTTTGGGCAGTATGGACATTTTAACAATATCAATTCTTCCAATCCATGAACATGGAGTATCTTTCCATTTATTTGTGCCTTCTTCAGTTTCTTTCATCAATGTTTTATAGTTTCAGTGTACATATCTTCCACCTCCTTGGTTATATTTTCTTAAGTATTTTATTCTTTTGATGCTATTGTAAATGGGATTATTTTCTTAATTTCTTTTTCTGATAGTTCATTGTTAGTGTATAGAAATGTGACCAATTTTTGTATATTGATTTTGTATCCTGCAACTTTACAGAATTTATTAGTTCTAACAGTTTTTCATGGAGTTGTTAGGGTTTTCCATATATAATGTTATGTCATCTGAAAACAGAGACAATTTTACTTCTTCCTTTCTGATTTGGATGCCTTTTATTTCTTTCTCTTGCTTAATCACTATGGCTAGGACTGCCAATACTATGTTGAATAAAAGTGGTGAGAGTGGGCATCTTTCTTGTCCTGTTCCTAAGCTTAGAGTAAGCTTTTCACTATTTAATATGATATTAGCTTTGGGTGTGTCATACACGGCCTTTGTTATGTTGAGGTACATTCCTTCTATACCCACTTTGTTCAGAGTTTTTATCATGAAAGGATGTTGAATTTTGTCAAATGCTTTTTCTGCATCTATTGAGATGATCCTATGATTTTTATCCTTCATTTTGCTAATGCAGTTAATACAGTTTGAGATTTTTCTTGTTTCTTAGTATAGGCATTTCTCACAATAAACTTCCCTTAGAACTGCTTTTGCTGCATCCCATAAGTTTTGGTATGTTGTGTTTCCATTTTGATTTTTCTCAAGGTATTTTTTTATTTCTTCTTTGATGCTTTGGTTGCTCAGGAGAATGTTGTTTATCTCCACATTTGGTAAATTTTCCAGTTTTCTTCTTGTAATGGATTTCTGGTTTCATACCATTGTGGTCAGAAAAGATACTTGATATTATTTCAGTCTTCTTAAATTTATAAGACTTGTCTTGTACCCTGACATATAATCTACCCTGGAGAATGTTCCAGGTGTGCTTGTGAAGAATGTGTATTCTGCTGCTGTTGGATGGTGTTATATGTCTGTTAGGTCCAACTGTTCCAATATGTAGTTTAAGTCCATTGTTTCTTTATTGTTTTCTGTCTGGATGATCTATCACTTGTTGAAAGTGAGGTATTGAAGTCCCCTGCTATCATTGTATTACTGTCTATTTCTCCCTTCAAATTTGTTAATATTTGCTCTATATATCTAGGTGTTCTGGTATTGGGTGCATATATATTGACAATTGCTATATCCTCTTTATGAATTGATCCCTTTATCATTATGCAATGACCTTTGTCTCTTATTACAGTTTTTCCCTTAAAGTCTATTTTGTCTGATATAACTACAGCCATCCCTGCCTTCTTTTGGTTTCCTTTTGCATGGAATATCTTTTTCCATCACTTCACTTTCAGTCTATATCCTTAAAACTGAAGTGAGTCTCTTGTAGGCAGCATATTGTTGGGTCTGGGTTTTTTATCCATTCAGCCACTCTCTGTCTTTTGATTGGAGACTTTAGTCCATTTACATTTAAAGTAATCATTGATAGGTATGGACTGACCATTGCCATTTTGTTAATTTTTTCTGGTTGCTTTATAGTTCTTTTGTTCCTTTCTTCTTCTCTTGGTCTCTTCCTTTTGAATTCGATGATTTTCTGTAATGGTACATTTTGATTTCTTTCTCTTTATCTTTTGTGTATCTACTATAGGTTTTTGCTTTGTGTTTGACATGAGGCTTACATAAAATATCTTATAGTTATAACAGTCTTTTTTAAGCTGATAGCAACTTACCTTTGAATGCATACAAAAGCTCTACATTTTTTTTTTTAAGATTTTATTTTTTCCTTTTTCTCTCCAAAGCCCCTCTGGTACATAGTTGTATATTCTTCGTTGTGGGTCCTTCTAGTTGTGGTATGTGGGACGCTGCCTCAGCGTGGTTTGATGAGCAGTGCCATGTCCACGCCCAGGATTTGAACCAACGAAACACTGGGCCACCTGCAGCGGAGCACGCGAACTTAACCACTCGGCCACGGGGCTAGCCCCAAAAGCTCTACATTTTTAAACTCCTCCCCACATTTTTTTTTTGATGTCACAATTTACATCTTTTTATATTATGTATCCATTAACAAATTATTCTGGCTACAGTTGTGTTAATACTTTTGTCTTTTAATCTTTATACTGGAGTTATAAGTGGTTTACCCACCACATTACAATATTAGACTATTCTGAATTTAACCACGGGTTTATCTTTACTGGTGAGTTTTATGCTTTCTTATGTTTTTATGTGAGATCCTTTCTTATGCTTGAACCCCTGCTGTTGAACCCCTCTATTGAATTTTCCAGTTCAATTATTATATTCTTCAGCTCTGTGATTTCTATTTGGTACTTTTTTTATATTTTCCATCTCTTTGTTGAAATTCTCACTTTGTGGTTTGCTCTCCTGACTTCAGTGAGCATCTTTATGACCATTATCTTGAACTCTCTGTTGGGTAGAACTCACTTATCTCCTTTACATTAAGATCAGTTTCTGGAGACCTATCTTGTACTTGGATTTGGAACATTCTCCCTTGTTTCTTCATTTTTCTTCATTTCTCTGTTTTTCTTTCTGCTCATTAGATAAAACATACACCTCTCCCAATCTTGACAGACTGGTCTTGTGTAGGAGATGGAACTCATCAATCAGCCCAGCTCAAGCTCCTGGTTGCCTCTCAAACCTTTATGATTGTCCACCCACTGTCTTTGTTCTTAGTGGATCCCAGTAGCTGAGGGTCTGCTAAGGCCCATCAGTGTCCAAAAGGGGAAGATGACAGTCAGGACCTAGATGCAGGCTGATTAGAAGCTGGACCCCTCAGGCAGCAATTGGAAAAGTATACAGTCAATTGGAGAAATTGGAAGATAGGCATTTTTGCCTGCTCCCTCTGTGCTGAGCCTGGGTGTATAGCCATAGGGGTTATTACTGCACCCCTTTAAAAACTGCTTCTTTCTTTTCTATAGTCCTAGAGGACTCATGAGTGCAAGCCCCATTGGCCTTGATTTGGATGCCCATCCCTCAGGTGGCAGCCTTAAAAGTCAGGGTGCTAGATGTGTGATACAAACCTTTCACTCTTCAGGGAGAAGCTGGGAGTTGGGGGTGCCTGCCTGATTGTTTGACACTGTGCCAGGGGTGGGATTTATGGCAAGAGTGTGTCTCAGCTTTTCCTACTCATTTTGATACAGATATTTTTCAGTCACCCAATGTGTGGGAGTCACTCAGCTAGTTTCTGGATTTCCTTCAGAGGGAATTTACCCATGTGTAGCTGTATAGTCAGTGCATCTATGGGAGGAGGGCAATTCAGGGGCCTCCAACGTTGCCATCTTGGTCCAGAGTCTCTTCAAGAGTCCTTTATGTATCTAGAATAGAAGGCCCTTATCAGGTACATGATTTGAAAATATTTTCTCCCATTTTGTGGGTTGTCTTTCACTTTTTTTTTAATTTACAATACTTTCTCCTTTATTTCATTCATCATCTAAAATGAAGTTAGGCTGTCACATTTTAAGCTCTACTTTAGTCCTGTGTTAAATTTTCTCTTTTTTTTTCAGATGTGGTTTTTTACAGCCTTACTGAGATACAATTGATATACAAAAGTGCACATATTTAATGTATACAATTTGATGAGTTGGATCTCTTCACTTTCTTGTTGGTGTTCTTTTAAGCACGATGTTTTTTTATTTTGATGAACTCCAATTTATCTATATTTTCTTTGCTTGTTTGTGCTTTTACTGTCATACCTGAGAAACCATTGCCTAATCTAAGGTTGCAAAGATTTATGTCTATGTTTTGTTCTAAGAGTTTTATAGTTTTAGCTGTTACATTTAGGTCTTTGATTCATTTTGAGGGTTTTTTATGGTGTTAGTTTGGGGTCCAAATTCATGCTTTTGCATGTGGATATCCAGTTGTCCCAGCACCACTTGTTGAAAAGATTACTCTTTCCTCACTGAATTGTCTTTGCACCTTGTCAAAGATCATTTGACCAGAAATGTGTGAGCTTGTGTCTGGATCCTCAATTTTATCCTTTAATCTACATAAGTGCTCCTCTGCCATCACCATGCACCCCTGATTACTACAGCTTTGTAGTACATTTTGAAGTTGGGAAGTGCAAGTCCTCCTTTCTGTTCTTCTCTTTCAAGATTGTTTTGGCTATTCTGAGCTTCTTTTATTTCTACATGAATTTTAGGATTGGATTGTCAATTTCTGCAAAACAAACCGCTGGGATTTTGATAGGGGTTGTGTTGAATCTGTAGACCAATTTGGGGACTATTGCCAACTGAACAATAATTAAGCCTTCCAATCATGAACATGGGATGTCTTCCATTTATTTAGGTCTTTAATTTCTTTCAACAATGGTTTGTAGTTTTCAATATACAAGTCTTGTACTTCCTTGCTTATATGTATTCTGAAATATTTTATTATTTTTGCTGCTATTATGTACCAGTATTTAAATATACAAAATGCTTTAGATGCAGTTGAGTCTCATCTCAGCCCCTTACTGTATGATCTTGGGCAAGCCCCTTCACCTCTTAGCCTCTTAACAAGCTCTCTTCTATAAAATGGAGACAGTAATCTCTACCTTACAGTTTTGAGAGAAGGAGTAAATGAAATTACATGAATACAGTGCCTAGCATAGTACCTGGCACATAAAATGCTTTCTCCCTCTTTGTTCCCTCCATCTTATAAAACCTAGGACAGTAAAGGAGGCATTTTGTTCGGAAGTGTACCTTCATTGAGTCACTGTGGAAACTTTCCCCACAGCCTTCTGTGTACCTAAACATAAGCTGACCTTCAGAGTTGGGAGGGTGTGCTGAAACTCTGTGGCCTCCCAAAGGAGACAGTAGGGAAAATCTGCCCTTGCTTGGTGACAAGGCATATATTTTTGTTGTTTCTCTGCAAAAGAAGAAAAGACATTGGTATTTATTGACTGTGACCTTCATGTTCATAACCTCATTTATGCGGCATAGACCTGTGAGGCATGTTTCAGTATTTTCCCATGTTTCAGATGAGGAGACGAAGACTCTGAATGCTGAAGTGACTAGTCGAGGTCACACAGTCATCAAATCAACTACTGGGACCTGAACCTCATCTGTCTGGCTCAGGCCCAAAGCTTTGGCCTTTGCCTTTCCCTCTGAGGGCTTCTCAGTCTTAACATCATCCCTCCAAGGGAGGGAAGGACTCCACTGAAAGTACCAGGGCTCAGGGAGTTCACTTCTGATTGGTGGAACATCCTCCTTCGTGCCAGGCATCTGGGAGGAAAGCAGAGTCCAGGACATGGCTTTTCAACCCAGGGTCCTCAATAGGGGCATCAGCAGATCTGTGTAGTAGGATGGGAAAATAGACGTCTTTATTTTCCTCTGCTTCTTACTGAAATTTAGCATTTCCTTTACTTTAAGTTATAGACAAAAACCCATAGTAGTGTTTAGCAATATCTGTGACCTTGTCACCAGTAGAAACTTCAGAGATTTTCATATTACAACTATTACCAATATCATGAAATATTATTAATGCTCCTGACTACTTTAAGATTATGGTAGTTACTGGGCCCGCTGCTAGATCCTGTTATTTAATGCAGCAATAAAGAATCATATATACAACTATATCCTAATTCTTTCTTTACTATTTCAATGACTGTAATTGATAAAATGGATTTCCTTTTAACTCTTTATGTTTTTTCATTCCAAGAAAGGTCCTAGTATCACCAGACCATCAAAGGAGTCTACCTCCTGGTCTAAGAGAATAAATCCAAAGCAAGATCTCAAAGAACCCGTTGACTGGAGAGGTGGCTCTTATTTTTTTCAGTAGAGTGTAGACCAGAGGCTGAGCCTGTTTTCTTCCATTCTCTTTCCCCAGCAGAGGTCCGGCCCAGTGGGAGACCAATCAATACCGCCCGAGAACCACCGCTCACCCAAGCCTCAGGTATGTGTGGTCCAGATCTTTGACTCAAGACATTGGGGCTGCTTCCTTCACCTGGTCACCCAGAAACATGCACAGGAGCTTCTAAGTGCTCAATGGAAGGGCAGGAAAACTGGCTATAGAGCAGAACAGATTTCTCTACCAACTCCCAACCCTGGGCAGACGTCAGGAGGAAGTGAGCCTGAAGGAAGCACAAAGCTCGTCCAGAAGAGAGAGCCAAGGCCTTCCAGAAAAACGTCCAGAGCTTTGAGGTCTGGAGCCATTGATTACTCCTCCTGGCACAGAACCAGCCAGTGTGGTCATAAAAACACATAGACCTGGGTCCTATCCAGGGAGCTTCCTGGAAATGGTTACATTTTTAAGACAAGTATTCATTCTCTCAAAGTGTGATGTCCAGAAATGAACACAGAGCTACAGGTGTGCCTGAGCAATGCAAAATCATTATAGACTATCATATCCTTGTTTGAACCCTATGCTTTTATTTACCACATTGGTGCATATGTTATACGGGAAAGAAGGCTTGATTTGGCATCATAAACTCAGTTCAAGTTCCATTTTGGTCACTGAGCAGCTGTGTCCCTGGGCAAATGAGATTCACTTCTTGAGCTTCTGTTTACCTTTCTGTATAACAGGGATCATGATGCTTGCCTGAGAGGATTATTACAAGGATAAATAGCCATTACAGTAGCTATCACTCATTAGGTGCTTCTATGTGCCCAACATCGTGTGACATACAATTTGCAACCTTAGACCACTTCACCCCTACAGTAACTCTGATGAGGTAGGCAGGATGGCCCCGTCTACAGAACCACAGGTGCGGCATATACAGGTGAGGAAGTCAATGCTTTTTCACATAATCAAAGACAACTGTTAAGTGACAGCCAAGATTAGAATCCACATCTAGCTGACTTCATTAGCCCATGTTCCTACCGACCACACTATACTCTCATGTTGGTTTTCTCTCTCTTCTTTTTCTCTTTCTCCATCTTTTCAACCTCTTCCTTCCTTTTTTTCTCTTTTCTTCTTTCTCCTTCTCTCTTCCTTCTAGTTCCCTCTCTCTTTCCCATTCTCGTTTGTTTTCTCCTTTTTCCTTACCCATCTCCTCTCTCTCTTTCCCTCCACCCATCCACTCTGAGATAAAGGAGGACCAAAAGAGGGCCAGAGCACTCCACCAGCTCCCCCGTGTTAGGCGTTGGGAGAGACAATCTCAGTGAGTGAGCTGGGAGCAGTCATCAGGTGGCCTCAATTCTACCAGCCACATGAGAGTCCCTCTCACATTTCTTTCTCAATTCCTCTAGTTCCTGGGGATGTTTTTGCTAAGAATTCCCTATGGAAAGGGGCCTATGAGTACCAGGGGAAGAAACAGCCAGCCATGCTCAGAGTAACTGGCTTCCAGGTTGTCAACAGCAAGGTCAATGCCACCATGATTGACCACAGTGGCGTGGAGCTGCACTTGGCTGGTAAGGAGCAGGCCATCTCCAGGAAAGCCTTGGGGGGGTGGGAGGAGGGGCAGGTGCCCTTTGCAAGGATGAGGCTACTGTCCTTGCATTGTACTGTCATGCAAGGCTGAGACTTTTCTGGTGGGCAGAGGGAAGTGTAAGCATCTATTCATTTTTGTTTACATAATCAAAGCACCACAGACTAAAGGGAAATAGAAGACAAATATTAACACATTGAGCATCCAAAGAACCCTTACACATAAATAGAAAAGAGACCAATATCCCTATAACTGAACCAACAATAGGAGCCAAGAACTCCCAGAAGCCAAAGTACAGACAGTCAATAAACAAGAGAAAGGGGCTGGCCCTGTGGCTGAGTGGTTAAGTTTGCACACTCCACCTTAGTGGCCTGGGGTTCACCAGTTTGGATCCTGGGTGCGGACCTACACACCATTCATCAAGCCATGCTGTGGCAGTGTCCCACATAGAAGAACTAGAATAACCTGCAACTAGTATACACAATTGTGTACTGAGGCTTTGGGGAGAAAAAAAAGAGGAAGATTGGCAACAGATGTTAGCTCAGGGCCAATCTTCCTCACCAAAAAGCATACTTAAAAAAAAAAAGAGAGAGAAATTATTTTTCAGGAGTTAAAAGAAAAGTAAAAACAAAACGTCATTTTCCACTTATCTCACTGAGATTTCTTTTTTTTTTTTTTTTTGAGGAAGATTAGCTCTAAGCTAACATCTGCCATCTATCCTCCTCTTTTTAGCTGAGGAAGACTGGCCCTGAGCTAACATCCGTGCCCATCTTCCTCTACTTTATATGTGGGACGCCTACCACAGTATGGCTTGATGAGCAGTGCCATGTCCACACCCAGGATCCAAACTGGCAAACCCCAGGCCACCGAACCAGAACGTGCGAACTTAACCACTGCAGCACCCGGCCGGCCCCAAGAGATTTTTTTTAAAATGATAAACTTCAGTTCTGGTCAAGGTCCAGTGATGCAGTGCTGGTCAAAGCGTAAAATAATACAGTTGTAGAAAAAATCTGGCAATTTGTATCAAGATCCTTGAAATGATTTAACCCATTAATTACATTTATAAGAATTTTCATCATAAGAAATAGTTATGGAAGGAGTCAGACATTTATGAATAAAGAATGTTCACATTACAGGACTATTTTGTATTACATAAAAACTGGAAATAGAAAATTGTCTGAAAATAAAGAAATGGATATACTAATTATAGTATATCTGCTGGATAAAGTATTAGGCAAATTTTGGAGGAAATACACCTACTATAATGCATTTAAAACACGGCTTCAGTTTCTGAAGGAAAAATTATATTCATAAGAAAGAAAATTGGAAGTAATTACACCAAAATATTAACAGTGGTTATTTCTTACTAGTGAGTTCAGGAGTGATTTTTTTTTCATACATCTCTGCATTTTTCAAAATTTCTCCAATTCTCAATCTTTCTATAATCTTTCTATAATATATATAATATATATAAACTAAATATCTTAGGAAACAGGTATTTGTTGAATAGATGGCTAGATAGATGAATGCGTGAGTGAGTGAATGCACACAGTAACACACAACCCCACGTGCAGTCACGTCCACTCAATGCGTGCACACAAACACAACTGAAGGTTCGTACTCTCTCATTTGCTCTCAGACGTGCTCATACAGTCACATTCTCCTCTGTCCACGCCCCCATGCATTGCTGCACCCGCTGAACTGTAAGCAGATCCACGCATGACGCATTAACATACACAGAGTCGTGTTCTCTTTATTCTCACACACGGACGTGTATATATGGTCACAATCACAGGCCAGCAATCCAGTTGTTGATTAACACACGTATGCGCCTTCTTGCATATGCTCCCATCGGCCTATACAAGCTCACAGGCAGCACCGTACTGACCCGCTCCCAGTTACACATGGGATGTTTACGTCAACGTCTGCGCGTGAAATCCCCGTCAGAAGCTCACGCCCACATACCCACAAATTCTGGATTTGAAATGTACCCAGATGCTTCAAGTGCACCTTCTACACTTCCCTCTCCCAGGAACTTACAGGAAGGAAGATTTCCATCTCCTGCTCCAGGTTTACCAGACTACAGGGCCAGTGGAGATCTTTGTGAACAAGTTCAAAGATGACCACTGGGCTTTAGACGGACATGTAAGTTCCGCAAAATCCCACTCAGTCCTTGGCCTCCCTGTGCCCTTGTCCCATCTCCAATTCCCAGATTACAGGCAGGAAAGAGGAGGGGAGAAGAGGGTGGAAACTCCTGGGACCAACATGGGAACTTGGGGGGAGGTTTTCTGTGGGGCCAGCACTGGGAGCAAGGGAGCCCTCATCTGCTAGTGAAGTGGGCAGAGGAAAAGAGAAAAAGGGCTGGAGGATCAGCACAACTGGGCGAGATGGAGTAGGTTCTGGTGTTAGAGCAGAAAGCCAGGAATTGGAGGTCAGCGGTATAAGAGTGAATTCAAGTCAGCTGAAGGTCATGGCATGATGGTGAGAGCCGGGAGAAGGTGGTGAGGCCCAGACGACCGCCTTGAACATCTCCTCACCTTGGAGGATGCAGATTGCGGGTGTCTCAGCACAGCTTGGGAGACCAAGACATGGGGGAAGGGATACAACTTTCTTGCCTTCCCTCGTGGGAAAGGCTTATTACATTCTAGGGCATTCTTGAGGTGGAAGCCAGGTCCCCAGTGATGCTCCTCTGCCCATACCTTCCAATTTCACAAGTCAGGGAGTTGAGCATAGTGTCACCTATCGCATCCTTGGCCTCCCTGTCTTGGATTGTTGAAGCTAGAAAAGGAAGAGTGGAAAGAAGGGAGAGGTCATGGTGGCCAGAGTAGCAGAGAGCTGAGGAGTCAGGGCGCATCCTCCTGGACAGGTGTAACTGGTGGAGGCTGTGGCTTTAGTGACTGCTTTACAAACACGTTAGGAGAAGCAAGCGGCATCTCCTGGGGCTGGCACATACACTTGCTTCCTTGGTATTCTCAAGAGCATCCTATGGACCCCTGTGGGTATCCGAGCCCCGGCTGACTTCAGTAGTCGTAGTAGTCTAAAAGCTGTGCAGGAATGACAGGCTCCACCAGGCTGGGAGGGTTGCGAGAGATGAGAGAACAAAGGTCAGAGTCAGGAGACGGAGCTCAGAGTGCAAGCCGGCGGCTAGACGAGAAAGGAGCTCTGGAGGGCCGGGCACGGCTGGAGCAACTGCCAAGGATGACAGCTAACCATCGGGCCCACTTCTGTGGCCATCCAGGGCGTATGTGGGGGAACAGGTGGGGAGGTCGCCTAGGGTGCAACAGACAAAGGGCTGCACCCAGGGGTGGAGCATGACTTGGAAGGTACAGCAGTAGCACAAGCATCCTCAAAGCACACCCTCAGCTGAGCAGTCCACAGGCTACGTGTTTGAGCGTCTGTGTCTGTTACATGAGCATCATGAAGGCAAAGTGGCAGAGGAAGCACTGTCCACTGGGAGTGCCCAAATAGCCCCCTACCGCCACCAAAAATGAATAGCTATTGGAAGTGTAGTGAGCTCTCCAAAGCACGTTAAACGCACTAGGTACATTTTAATCATGGTTTGTTTCTAAAAGTCAGTTTTTCCTCACAGTCCTAATAGCTAACACTTATCCAGGTTAAGTATTATCTAGGTTAAGTGTTCTGAGTGGTCCATCTATAGTAAGTCATTTAATCCTCACAGCCACCCTATGACTAGGGACTGTTATTACCCCCTTTTTACAAATGAGAGACTGAGGCACAGGCAGATTAAGTGACTTGACCAGTAGAAAATAAAGATGTCCCGCTGCCTCCTACAGGCGGTTGGTGCCCCTGCCCCATCCCAGCACGCCAGCCACGCTCCGCCCTTGCCTGGGTGAGAGTCAGGCAGAGAGTCACTGTCAGGGTGACAGGTGGATGAGTGACACCAGCGTGTTCACAGCCTGTACCTGTGAGTGTGTCTCTGGCCCGGCCAGTAGGAGTTCTGGCTCCTTCAAGCACGCCTCCTGTCTTACTCTCTCTGCTCCCCCAACACAGGTCTCCTCGGAGTCCTCCGGAGGCACCTTCGTCTACCAAGGCTCCGTCAAGGGCCAAGGTTTCGGGCAGTTCGGCTTTCAAAGACTTGGTAACTAGCATGTGTCCCCTGGAAGCGTGAGCTCAGGGGAGTCGGGGAAAATCTTGTATTTGGGGGCAGGGGTAGGGGATTGGTGAACTTCAACAGTCTAAGACAGGGGTTCTTAACTTTTTTGGATCAGGAATGCCTTCAAGATTCTTATAAAAGCTTTTGGGGGCTGGCCCGGTGGCGCAGCAGTTAAGTTCACATGCTCCACTTCAGCAGCTTGGGGTTTGCAGGTTCAGATCCCAGGCACAGACCTACACATGTTCATCAAGCCATGCTGTGGCAGCATCCCACATACAAAATAGAGGAAGATTGGCACAGAAGTTAGCTCAGAGCCAATCTTCCTCACCAAAAAAAAAAAAAAAAGCTGTGGAATATTTCCCCAGAAACAAACACATTTACATAATACCCTCAACCTTTGCCAAACAGTTTCACACTCAGCCTTTGAGTGGAGAGCCCCCAGCTTAAGGGACATTGGGTCTCAGACACAGCCCCCCACAGCACTCTCTGGCCAGCCCTCAGGCATCACCCAGACATCCTTAAGCAGTCCAACCTGGGTTCTCAGCTTCCTGATGTCCTTCCCTCCCCAGCACAGTCCTGGAAGGTTGGGATTGCTGTCCTCGTTTTACAGATGGGAAAACTGAGTGTCAAGAAGGCTTCCCTCCCTCGTTCTTCCCGGGCATCTTTACTCCACAGGCTACACGTCATCAGTGTCAGTGTGCTCACTTCAGAGACTGGCCTTGATTCGGAGCCTCCTGGCCTTGAGGCTCAGATTCTCATGGGGGGAGGGGCCTGGTTTCTCAGAAGCAGTGGAAAGGGAGGCAGGAGGAGTCCTGGGTGCTGGAGAGCCAGCTCTCTGTCCCCGGGTGCTGACGCCGCCATCCCGGGGGCGCCCGACCGCCCAGGCAGTCCATCGTGTCCATTGCATCTTCTCGCAGCTCCGGCCTTCGGGGAGCTCCTCTTTGTCTCAAGCAGGAAGCAGGAACGTGCTTCCCTGTCGCTCCCCCTCCACCCTGCTCCTCCCAGGCGGGCGGCGTGCTTCGTAGCCCCGCCCTCGCGAGCTGCGGGAGTGAGACGCCCCTAGTCCACACCGCAGCCCCTCTCCCACTTCTGCGGGAGCAGTTCCACCTTCCCCTGTTGGACATTTCGGCTTCCTTGTAAGGTTTCACCTGAGAAAAGGCTTCTCTGGCCAATGGAAGTTTCGAAACTTCCAGAGGGCTGCCCCTTTTAAGACTTTATTCTGCGACATGGTTTCGGGGTCTCCCGCGGATTGGCTCCCCCGGGACTGAGCGCCGTCCTCTGCCTGAGCTCTGACCAGCGCGTGGGGCCCTTCGGGGACATCGGGGAGGGTGTGGAGGGCGGGGGCCGGGCTCCGAGCACCCAGGCTCCCCCCCAGCCGAGGTGGGGGGGAACATCCCGAGCCCCCGCCACGCTTCCCGCTGGTGTGCGGCGGGGCGGGGGGATGCTGGGTGACCCCAGACGGCGGCTCTTTGCCCTGAGGTTTATGCTTTGGGACTTTGCAGACCTCAGGTTGCTGGAGTCGGACCCCGAGTCCATCGGCCGCCACTTTGCTTCCAACAGCAGCTCCGTGGCAGCCGCCATCCTGGTGCCTTTCATCGCCCTCATCATCGCAGGCTTCGTGCTCTATCTCTACAAGCACAGGTAGAGTGAAGGGACGAGGCCCGGGCCGGAGGGTGACCAGGCCCTGTCCCAGACCCCGACCCCGCCAGAGCCCTCCTGGCTCGGGAGAGCCGTCACTCCTGAGAGGAAGGCAGAGCCTCCCGCTGCCCCCACGCCCCCCTTAGATCCCTGAGTCTGCGTCTCTCTTGATGTCTCGGTCACTCTCTCTCTCCTTCCCAGGAGAAGACCCAAAGTTCCCTTCAATGGCTATGCAGGCCACGAGAACACAAATGTTCGGGCCACGTTTGAAAACCCGATGTACGACCGCAACATCCAGCCCACAGACATCATGGCCACCGAGGCGGAGTTCACAGTCAGCACCGTGTGTACAGCGGTATAGCCACCAGGCCTGGCTGCCACCGCCTCCGCCACTGAGAGCCCCGCCTCCGGCAGCCGGTGAGAGGGGGCGTGCGAGGTGGCCGGTCCCTCTGCAGGCGCGGAGACACCCCTCTAGACACGCCCAGTAAGAGGACTGTGCTCTGAGCACTGCTGCGTGCCAGGCACTCAGCTAGGCCCTTCCCTCCACCTGGGAGGTGGGTGCTGTGGTTCTCCCCTTTACAGATGGGAAAGCTGAGATGCAGAAGAAGGAATTAACTTGACCAAGATCACACAGCTAATAAGTAGCAGGGTCAGAATCCAGTCCCAGGCGGGCCGCTCCAGAGACTATGCTCTTAGCCACGGGGATCAGCAAAATATCCAGGCAGAGTGTATTAGTCAGGGCTCCTCAGAGAGAGAGAGAGATGTGCACACAGACAGAGCAAGAAGGAGAGATGTTTGTTTTAAAGAATTGGCTCCCAAGTCTGAAGTCCACAGGGCGGGCCTGCAGGCTGGAACTTCCATCAGGAACTGATGTCGTAATCTCGAGTCCGAAGGCAGTGTGGAGGCAGAATTCCTTCCTCTTCAGGGGGTCTAGGTCTTTTCTCTTAAGGCCTTCCACTGATAGGGTGAGGCCCACCCACATTATAGAGGGTAATCTCCTTTATTCAAAGTCTACTGATTTAAATGTTAATCACATCTAAAAACTTCCTTCACAGTAACATCTAGGCTGCTGTTTGACCAAACAACAGGGCACCAGACCTGAGGCAGGTTGACATATAAAATTAACTGCCACCTGGAACCTATTAGGTAGACTGACACAATCCCTGGTATTGGACAAGAGAGGAAGGCCACCCCCATTATGTGGACAGAGGGGCAGAAGCACACACAGAGGCTCACAAGTGCACACTATGCACTCTCTCACACATGCACAGACGTACACTCACACACACACACCCCCACGCACATCTGACAGGCCTGCCACAGAGGAACTGACAAATCTAGAAGGCATTGTCTCCTCCTCGCCATGTCCTCCCTCAACGATACCACCTTCCCCTGGGAGCCGGGGACCTGCAGGAATTGCCCTAACAGGAGGTCCAAGATGCACCCCCTCGGAGACCTGTGTCTCCTCCTGCAGATCCCACTGGCTGGGGACAGACAGGTGCTCTCTCTTGGGTGCCTCCTCCCACCTTAAAGAGGCCAGCCAGGCCCCGAGGGCTCTGGGGAGAAGAGTCACAGCCCCTAGGGAGGTGGGAATTCCCACAGGGCCAGGGAAAACCCGTCAAGTGGGTAATCAGCCAAACCCTAAAGCTACTGCCAGCTCTGCCTTCCCACGCTCCCACCTATAGCAGCGCATGGGATGGGTATTCCTGCCAGACACGTGTGCAGCTCATGGGGGAACAGGCTGTGTGAGCGAGGATGCGAGGGTTGGGCTGACGGGAATGGGGGGGACAACACCTGCTGAGGGACAAGGAGAGTAATTATAAAAGTCTGTCCGGCCCCTGACACGCGTCGCTTCCTTTCGTCCTCACAAGCACCCCAGGAGGACTTCGGCAGCTTCAGCCCGAGTCCCACCCCTGCAGCGAGCTAGTGACGCAGACTGAAAAGTCCCTGGCCTTGAAACTCTGCTGCACCGCCCTCCTTGTCCCCTCCCTCTTTGGGGCCACTTTGTTCTTCTAGATCATTTCTCTTGCTTAAGTCTAAGCTTGAAATTGTAGGTATTAAGATAATTTATACATAAAGAGATAAAAGTTATTTTCAGGCTATATGAAGGCAACTGCTGAGTACAATTAAGTTATTGAGAGTTTCCTCATCCTTTTACATCTTTCCAAAACAAGTATTTAAAGGAAGAGGCGAAATTATTCCAGTGGGATCATTTTAATGTGCCAAAACTAGTTCTGAGGTTTCCTCTTTCTGCTCCATCTTTACATTTTCTTACCTTTTTCCTCCTCAGAACGCTTACAAATAGAAAGCAGAAAAGAAAAGTAACAGCCTCTCTGATGATGTAAATCAGGCCTTGCAGGTTCTCAGCCAGGACTCTGAACTTGGAGTGGCACAGTTATTGAACAGCATAGGAAAGAAACGAGAACGCCCGTGACCTGCACAGCCCCCCGCCCCCGCTCCGAGTCTCGGGCTCCCCTGGCTCCCAGGTGCCTGTGTGCACGATGTTTCACCCTGGGTCATCCGGGGTTGGTGGCTCCAAGTCTTGGCAGCCCTGAGCGTTGCCCCCACCAGCATCCGGGGCCTCAGAACGTTCTGCCTGGCCCACAGCTCTCCAGTAGGGCCCCTCTGCCCACTTCCAGCCTACCCAGGCTGGAGCAGAGAGAGAGACTTGCTCAGGGAGGGGATGTCTAAAAACCACCCTGAACAGACACACATACGCTTAAAATGAGTGACGAGGCGGTCCATTCAAACGAAGCCTAATGAGAACAGCTGAAATTAAAATAAGAACCCCACACGGGGAAGTCATGGAGGCCTGTGGGGTCAGTGAGTCAGGGGGCAAGGGGACAAGCTGTGTTGTGACTTCCATGGACCCTCCCTCCATTTAAAAGAAAAAAAATTTAGAGCCAGCCCTGATGGCCTAGGGGTTAAAGTTCAGCGTGCTCCACTTCAGTGGCCCGGGTTCAATTCCCGGGCAGGGACCACACCACTCGTCTGTCAGTTGCCATGCTGTGGCAGTGGCTCACATGGAAGAACTAGAAGGACTTACAACTAGAATCTACAGCCATGTACTGGAGCTTTGGGGTAAGAAAAAGAAAAAAGAGGAAGATCGGCAACAGATGTCAGCTCAGGGTGAATCTTTCCCAGCAAAAAAACTTAAATATGATACTTTAAAATTGTATTATTATAAAGATGAATATAATCTAGGCCAGATTCATTATTGTATGTCCATTATTAGAATATTCATTTTTTTCCTTCTGATTGTGAAAGAAACAAAAATCAAAACATTTTCCTGGGCCCCTGAAAGTATAGTGGCCTCTAGGCACGGGGTCTCCTCGCCTCATGGCTAAGTCGGCCCTGCCAGGGAAAAAGATGATGTTGGGAAAATGTGTGTTCTGCTGTATGTAGGTAGGGGGACCTACACCCCACCCTCAGTTTGAGAAGATTAAAAACCAAAGGTAAAGATCAAAGCAACTAATTTTCTTTACTTCTTTTCCCTTTATTCCTTCTTTGCTTTGCCTATTTTCTCGTGCACCTTCTGGTCCGTCTGTCCCCGTCCCATGTCCCCCCCGCCTCTCTTGCTTTACAAACCCCACCCCCGGTGTGATCTGTCTGTGCCCAGTTCTCCAGGGGACAGGAAGTAACCTCCCCTGAACACAGTGCCCAGTGCCCATCTTCGTCTGTCTCTCCGCCCGTGTCTGCTACTGCTGGCACTTGGGCCCCCGCCCTGCCGCCATCTGCACCCGCCACCCTGGAGAGGACTCCCACTACGCCTGCACCTCGGGCTGTCAAGGAGGAGGGGCCGCAGACGGAGGAAGGAAGGAAGCTTGCGGATTTAAAATAGCAAAGCATCCCGTGGCTGTGCGCGTGTGTGTATGGGCCTGAGCACACACAAACACACACCCCCTCCTTCATTTGAGTCCTATGAAAGAGAAGCTTAAAAAAGAGAATTGTGTGTGAACGGTGCCCCGTGCCCTGCTCCCCACAAACACAGAGAAGCGGTAAAGATGAGGAGACGCGATCTGCATTGAAACCAACACGCCCGCCCGGCCCGGGTGCAGGGATGGTGTATGTGTTAGCCGGATGCATCCCATGGTCAGGGCACAGAGCCCAGCCACCTGCAATGGACAGTCCCATCCGCAGAATGACAGCAAGGATTACCCCAAGGGCAGAAAACCTTCTTAAGAAATAGTTTGAAAATCCGTTACTTTGTTTTTTCCAACATAATTTTATTGCATTCTCAACCCAGTGAATTAAGTCATTCTGGGTCCCAGGCAGTACTGGAAAAGAAGGATGAATCAGGGAAGGTAAGGACAGGGGTCTGGCCAGGAGCCCAAGGTCAAGCCTGGCTATCAACTGACAAGAGAAAAGAGACAAGTCTGTGGCCCAGATAGAGACCAAGTCTGTAGGCATCGGGGAGGTGCTGGAAGGGACAGGAAACGAAACCCACTCCAGTGTCCAAAAAATAATAGCTACTGTATCTTGAGTTTCTTCTCTGTGCCTGACACTTTGTGTGTAATTTCTAGACCTTGCAACAACCCAAAACACAGGAATATTGTTCTCATTTTATAGATGAGAAAACAGAAGAAAAGGTGAAGAGTCATAAGTCACATAGCAAGTATGGGGTCAGGATGCAAACCCGATGAGTCTGGCTCCAGAGTTCACTACACCAGCTGCCAGAAACCCAAGTCTAAAGGGGACTACTGACAGGGACAAGGAGGTGAATCTCTACAGTATAGCTGTGGCCAGGGCTGGTGGGCCTGGCAGGGGACCCACGTGTCCTCTCTGGGGTCTATTCTCTCCACTTGGGAAGCCTGAGGGCAAGGACTCAGTACCCCAGGCCTCCAGGAGCTGGTGCTGGCCCCAAGGCTCCCAGCAGCCCCTCGCCATAGCAGACAAAGGACCTGGGGGCTCCTGAATCAAAAGAAGGGAGTAAATGAAAGTCTCTCAGCTCCTTGCAACTGGGTTTGATTTATTTTGAGTTTCCTTGTGCTTGGGTCATTAATGAATTCCATATAAGGATTGTTGGGACGTTAACAGTTTAGGAATCAAGAGCTTAGGAATCAAAAACTCGGACATCTAAAGCCACTTTCTCTGTCCTCGGGAAGGTCCCCATAGGCGTAAGCACCCGTGCACGTGTGACATGCTGGTCTCAGATGTTCCCATCACATATCGAAATAACCAGGAGGAAATGAGGGAGTGGCGTGGCAGGGACACCTGGTTCTTAGGCAAATTCTGGGTTGGAACAATTAAAAGATCTAATGTGAAGAAGCGCTACAGTAAAGCGAGAAGTGCCCGTTTCCAGCAGATGCGACTGGGACTGGCAACGACAGGAGCCCGCATCCGTTCTGGGTCACAGCATCCTTGGGCTTGGCGGGAGAGGACCAATCCAGACAAACACACTCACACACTCCTCTCTTTCTTTCCCTGGAAACAAATGTAGGAAGCTCTTTGGCTGCTCCTTTCTCCCTTCATCCACTCCTCTCAAACCAACCAGTGGACTCCCCGTCCAGCCTCCGCCCCCTCATGAAGTCCTAGGAGATTCCCAAGGAGCACATGCTGGTGGGGCGGCCAGCACTCTGCTGTGCATTACCCTTTCCCCTCTCTGGCACTTTCCACCTCCAGAGGCTCATAAGGGACCAGGGCAGGTTCGGCCCATCACCCACCATTCACACCATATACCCACCACCATCCCATGAGGAAAAAAAAAAAGTAAAACAAAAACAAAAAAAAAATCTTTTGTACAGAGATATATTTTTATTATACAAAGTTTGTACAGTACCAAAAAAGAAAGAAAAAAAGGTGTAAATTTTTTTTCATTATTGTAGGTAAACAGTAGTGGAAGCCTTTTTTGTAAATGTAATAAAATGTATAAATATGGTTTTCAGAAAACATCAAGTGCTGTAAATATGTAATCTACACACCTCCTTGGCTTGTCTGCAGTATATACATTTAATTTATCTGTCTCTGTATATGAGGCTTCCCCCTGGGGTCTGCATTATGGTACTTTCCTGAATTTGAAAGCAATTTTAAATTTTTTGAATTCAAATAAAATATAAATTTTTGCATTGGTTTTCTTACACTTTTATGGCCTTTTTCATGGCTAAGGGCAAGTGTTTGTTGGAGAAGGGGAGGAAAGACATATTTTGGGCTAAAAGCCAAGAGTTTTTTGAAATGTGGAAATCTTTCTTAAACTTATTTATATCGCCTCTGCTATGTGTGAGGAATTCCCAGCAAAAATGATAGTGGGTACACTATACACAAAAAAATTAACTCAAAATGGGTCAAATAGCTAAACATAAGACCTAAAATTATAAAACCTTTACAAGAAAACAAAGGAGGAAAGCTTCGTGACATTAAATTTAGCAATGATTTCTTGGATATGACACCAAAAGTACAGGCAAAAAAAGAAAAAATAGGTAAGTCAAAATTTAAAACTTCTGTGCATCAAAGGACACAATCAAAAGGGTGAAAAGGAAACCTATGGAATAGGAGAAAATATTTGCATATCATACATATGATAAGGGATTACTATCCAGAATATGTAAAGAATTCCTGCAACTCAACAACAAAAAAACAAATAACCCAAATTAAAAATGGGGAAATGATTTGAACAGGCCTTTCTCCAAAGAAATACACAAATGACCAATGAGCACATAAAAAGATGCTCCACATCCCGAATCATTAGGGAAATGCAAATCAAAACCACAGTGAGATACCACCTCACACCCATTAGGATGCTACTATCAAAACACAGAAAATAACAAGTATTGGTGAGCATTTAGAGAAATTGGAACACTTGTGCACTGTTCGTGGAAATTAAAATGGTGTAGCCATTATGGAAAACAGTGTGGAGGTTCCCAAAAAAATTAAAAATAAAATTACTATATGATTCAGCAATGCCACTTCTTGTTCTATATCCAAAAGAATTGAAAGCAGGGTGGCAAAGAGGTATTTGTACCCTCGTGTTCATTGCAGTGTTATTCACCATAGCCTAGAGATGGAAGCAGCCCAAATGTCAAGTGATGGATGCATAAACCATATGTGGTATAAACATGCAATGGATTATTATTCAGCCTTAAAAAGGAAGGAAATTCTGACACATGCCACCACATGGATGAACCTTGAGGGCTTTACGCCAAGTGAAATAAACCAATCACAACAGGACAAATACTGCGTGATTCTATTTATCTGAGGTCTCTAGAGCAGTCAAACTCGTAGAAGCAGAAAGTAGAATGGATATTGCCAGGGGCTGGCAGGAGAGCGAAACGGAAGCTGTTGTTTAATGGGTACAGAGTTTCAGCTTTACAAGATGAAATAGTTCTGGGGGTTGTTAGCACAATAATATGAATATATTTAACACTACTGAACTTCAGTTAAGGTGGCAAATTTGATGTTACGTGTATTTTACCACAATTCAAAAATGTTCTTTACTTATAGTGGAGCCCAGGTCAGCTCAGGACAGGAACCTGGGAACAAAGGAGCCGCTCGCCTTCCGGGATGGGGTTTGGCCTGGACTGAGGAGGCCAGGATCTAAGGGTTGCAGTCTAAAGGGCAGGTGGCTTAGGGAGCAGAAACTCTATAGTAGAGAAAGGCCAAATCAGGGAGGATTACCCAGGTACGACAGCCACTAAAGGAGAGGTGAGGAAAAAAAGGAAGACTGGCAAGAACGAAGAATCTCTTTCTCTAAATACATATATATACACACATATATATTTTTATTTATATATATACACATTCTCATTTATATATGTATATATATACATACACACACACACACACACACACACATACACATATATATAAGGAATCATTATTTTATGTGGAAAATTCATCCAGACTACCTTCAGGTTTCCGACTCTCACTACCCTTGACTTTTGCACTGCACCTTGGCTCCCATTGTCCCCCGATCATCTCAATAACCTGATTTTCATGAACTTTCCCAGTTTCCAAACAGGCATTTCATGTGCGACATAATGTCTTGTATTTATCTCCTGACCACAAGGAAGTAGCTGGCTAGACCCAGCCCTCCCATAAGGGCCCTCAGGCAGCTTGGCTGGGATTCAGGCCAGTAATCAGACCGTCATAAAAACACAGGCTCCTGCTGGATTAGGAGTCGGGAGAACAGGACAGCAAACACTGTCTAAGTTCAGAAGGTAAGCTCTCCCAGCCTATAAACACTTTACAAGAAAATGGCAGGCAATTTCTGGAACGCTCCTTTAGAATGGGGAAACACCTCCAAAAGTCATGCTAGAACAAGCTTTCGTGAGCCTCGGGGCAGAGATAGAGGGGGCAGGCCCAAACTACAATGCCTGTGAGACAAGCTACACCAACCCCGTAAGATCAACCTACACCAAAAGAAGAGCGTGGCCTTGAACTAAGAAATCAAATAAGCAACCAAACCACTCCGTCCCTCACTCCATTGGAGTCACCTGCTACTGCTGGTCTGGGAAAATCCTGTATGTTTATCTTGTCATGGACAGAAAAGGCCGCTCAACATGTCTACAACATTGCTATAAGAATAAAACAGAAAATAAGTAGTAAAACATTTTAGCTAATGAAAACATGTCCTCCAAAAATAAACAAAAGAGAAGAATACTTCTTAAAAAGCATATCAACATTAATTACATATAATTAAACAAACAATTGCCAATATTAAAGTGGAACATAAATCAGAAGTTCAAAAACTCAGAATGCAAATGGACATACAACAGAAAGAAGTGAAATGAGAGCTTACCAAAAAAGGATAAATCTTAGAAGTTAAGACCAAACTGCAAAGTGTCCAAGGGACAAGAGATACACAAAGAAAGTAAATAAAGGGCATATAGGAAGAAAATTAAAACATCTAAGAAAACAAAAGTCAAATCAAGAGGTGAAAAGGATAAGAAAGTGAGATATAGCAAACAGGCAAAGATAACACAATTTATGTGCAATAGGAGTCCCTAAGAAGCAAACCTAAATAAGTGGAACAGAATTGGTATCTAAAATTAGACTCTAAGAAAGCTTTCTAGAACGAAAAGAAAAACTTAACCTCTATATTGAAAGGTCCACTGTGTTCCTGGGAAATTAGCCTGGAATGACCAACTCTGAGACATATCCCAGGAAAACCATAAGATTTTTAAAGAAAAAAAAACATTCGCAGAGCTCCAGGTTTAAAAAAGTCAGTTGCAAGGAAAGAAAATCGGCTCGTCATCAGATTTCTTAACAGCAACACTCAAAGCAAAAGAGAAGTGGGGCCATGTTTTCGACAAACTGAAGGAGAAAAAGTACAAGCTTGGGATTATAGATGCAGTGATTTTTAAGCATCAAGACTATAAAAACATAATATTAAATATTCAAGAACTCAGGACTGTTTTACTCAGGAGCCCCTCCTGAAAAATCTCCTGCTAATGAGAGGATGAGTTTCATTCAACCAGGTGATAACTGGGGACCTTTAGCAAAAACCCTGGTGTTGAGAATTGATTATATTGAAATCTAAAATGAAGAAGGAGACAAAGATGGAAGAATAGTATGTAAATGTCATCTGTCTGACAAAGTGGAAATAACACAATTTTTTAATGGAAAGAGAAGGGAGAGGAAAGAGGAAAGTAAAATGAGCCCATTGATTGCCACATAGTTAATAGGGCAGAGTCAAAAGATTATATAAAGCAGGGTTTCTCAAACTTGGCGCTATTGACATTTTGGGCTGGATGCTTTTTTGTTGTAGAGCTGGCTGTCCTGTATGTTACAGGATGTTTAGCAGCATCCCCGGCCTCTACCCACTAGATGCCAGTAGCATTCTTACCCCAGTAGTGACAACCAAAAATGTTTCCAGACATTGCCAAGTGTCCTCTGGGGAGCAAAACCAACACTCACGTGCACACACCCTCCCCCTGACCCATTGAGAACCACTGATATAAAGCCAACAAAATAGAAGGACATAAGTCGAGAAAAAGAGGACTAAGGACATTACATGAGTATTTTAATATAAAGGAAATCACTAGAATAAAAATACAAATTTTGCTAAATATGAATACATATATTTTTTTAAGTACCCAAAATACCACATTGTGAAAGAAACAGTAAATACGACAAATACACAAAGTAAACACAACATAATATGACAGATCTGAAAGCAAGCATAGCCATTATATCATTAAATGTAATTAGGTTTAATTCACCAATTAAAAGAAAAGGATTTTCAGATGCAAATAAAATTCAACTCTGTGCTGTAACGAGAGGCATACCTGAAACAAAGTTATTCAAAACAGCTACACTCAAAAGGATGGGGATATCTTCTGCATGGCCCAAGATGTTTCTGCATTCTGGAAACTGGGCCTTTAGGAGGGGAGGGGAGGGGAGGGAGGAGCTGTCATACCCACACTTTGGGGCCACACATAGGCATTCTGGGGCTCTGGAGCCAAGTGCACATACCATTAGCTGATGCACGGCGTGGAGCTAAAGCAAAGAAACTTAGCTATTGTGAATAATGCCTCAATGCACTTAGGGGTGCATACAGCTTTTCAAATTAGTGTTTTCATGTTCTTTGGATAAATACCCAGAAGTGCCATTTGCAACAACATGGATGGATCTTGAGGGTATTATGGTAAGCGGAGTAAGTCAGACAGAGAAAGACAAATACCACACGATTTCACTCATATGTGGAAGATAAAAAAAACAAACACATAGATAAGAAGAACAGATTGGTGGTTCCCAGAGGGGATGGGGGTGGGGGAAGGGTGAAAGGGATAAAGGGTCACATATGCATGGTGATGGACAGAAACTAGATCTTTGATGGTGAACACGACGCAGTCTGTACAGAAGCCGAAATATAATGACGTACACCTGAAATTTACACAGTGTTATAAATCAATGTGACCTCAACAAAAATTAAAAAATAAAGGTAAAATAAAGGTAAAGAAACTCAGTAGTTGAGAGGAGGAGCCAAGATGGCGCCGTGAGTAGTCCTCTTTGTCTCTCGCCCTTCGAGTCTACAATTATTTGGACACTTATCGCTTGACAAAGGATATCCAGACAGCATCTCAGGACGTCTGAGACACCCACGCGACTATACATCGGAAGGCGGATGGACTTTCCTCCGGGAGGATGTGGAAATAGGTGAGGGCTCTCCGACCCCGACGGGCAGCCTGGTACCCGCAAGCGGCTTTCTTCCAACGGACGCCCCCAGAGGATCCACGCACGTCTAGGGCAGGAGCGAGAACACAACAGAGGAGCGACGGTGGAAACAGGTGACCAGAACCCTACCTAAACCCCCTGCAATTACTCCTAAACGCAGAGGGAAACTTTGGAGTTGCACACCTGAGCCCGCGGGGAGAGTCTCTCCCCGCCATTGGCGGGGGGATCCAGCCTGGTGCTCGGGGCGCCCGGAGGGTCCCAGAGAGAGACACGGAGGGCACGGAGATCTCCCAGCTGCCGTTGCCCGCCCCGTGGGACTAGGGATTGCCGGAGATCTCGGAGAGGACCGGGGCGGGGGGAATTTTCAAAGGCTGGTCCTGCGACCCGGAGGGGAAGCGCCGGAGCTCCGCCCGGTCAGCAGACAAAACTCTCTGTCTGCCATTAGCAGAGGGGCCACGCTGAGCATTCACGGCTCCGGCAGAGGCCCGGAGAGAAGCCCTGAGGGCGGGGCGACCCCCAGCTGCCGTTGCCCGCCCCGTGGGGCTAGGGATTGCCGGAGATCTCGGAGAGGACCGGGGCGGGGGGAATTTTCAAAGGCCGGTCCTGCGACCCGGAGGGGAAGTACCGGAGCTCCGCCCGGTCAGCAGACAAAACTCTCTGTCTGCCATTAGCAGAGGGGCCACGCTGAGCATTCACGGCTCCGGGAGAGGCCCGGAGCGAAGCCCTGAGGGCGGGGCGACCCCCAGCTGCCGTTGCCCACCCCGTGAGGCTAGGGATTGCCGGAGATCTCGGAGAGGACCGGGGCCGGGGGAATTTTCAAAGGCCGGTCCTGCGACCCGGAGGGGAAGCGCCGGAACTCCGCCCGGGCAGCAGACAAAACCCTCTGCCTGCGGTTAGCAGAGGGGCCACACCCAGCATTCACGCTCCGGCAGAGGCCCGGAGAGAAGCCCTGAGGGCGGGGCGACCCCCAGCTGCCGTTGCCCGCCCCGTGGGGCTAGGGATTGCCGGAGATCTCGGAGAGGACCGGGGCGGGGGGAACTTTCAAAAGGCCGGTCCTGCGACCCGGAGGGGAAGCGCTGGAGCTCCGCCCAGGCAGCAGACAAAACTCTCTGTTTGCTATTAGCAGAGGGGCCACGCTGAGCATTCAGGGCTCCGGCAGAGGCCCGGAGAGAAGCCCTGAGGGCGGGGCGACCCCCAGCTGCCGTTGCCCACCCCGTGAGGCTAGGGATTGCCGGAGATCTCGGAGAGGACCGGGGCCGGGGGAATTTTCAAAGGCCGGCTCTGCGACCCGGAGGGGAAGCGCTGGAGCTCCGCTGGGCAGCAGACAAAACTCCCTGTCTGTCATTGGCAGAGGGGCCACGCCCAGCATTCACGGCTCCGGGAGAGGCCAGGAGAGAAGCCCTGAGGGCGGGGCGACCCCCAGCTGCCATTGCCCGCCCCGTGGGTCTAGGGATTGCCGGAGATCTCGGAGAGGACTGGGGCTGGAGAGAGTTCCAGAGACCCAGCTTAGTAGCCTAGGGGGAAACCCTACAGGCTCACAGCAGCCTTAGGGAAAGCCTCTGCACAGCACCAGTAGAAGGCACCCAGCCGCCAGCCACAAGGCTGGAAGACCCCAGGGCAAAAGCAGCATAACTAGGTGTACTAACCACAGACTGTAGAAGATGCCAATAGCTCTCCTGCGACCTATAGAGGACAAGTGAGATTTGGTGGGTGCCGACAGCAACGGAGCGACAAATATAAGTGATCCCACCCCTGGCTGCTGGAAAAGCCCATAACACCGTTGCAGACCCCAAGGAGAGAGCACATCTAGGTGGGCTGCAACAGTAGGCACCTGCAGCCTGAAGCCCCCCTGTGACGGCCCCCACAGCAGAGGAGGGAATCCAAAGGGCCACTGTGGCTACGAAGAGGGGCCCAGGCCCAGTTAGCAACTACGGACAGGGTTCCTGGTTGGTGAAATATAAACAGCTGCTCCTCCCACCGCAGCAGCTGAAACAAGTGAAAGGAGCAACTAAACTCTATCTCCATGCGGAGGCACAAATCAACAACATCAAGCAATATGAAAAAATACATCAAATCTCCAGAACAGAAAGAAAGCAACAAATACACAGAAAACAATCCCAAAGAAAATGAGATGTATAACCTAAATGACGATGACTTCAAAACAGCCATCATTAAGATTCTCAATGAGTTAAGAGAGAATTCTGACCGACAACTCAACGAGTTCAGGAGCTATGTCACAAAAGAGTTTGATACGATAAAGAAGAACCAAACAGAAATATTGGAAATGAAGAACACAATAGAGGAGATTAAGAAAAATCTAGATGCTCTGAACAGTAGGGCCGATAATATGGAGGAAAGAATTAGCAATTTGGAAGATGGCAATATAGAATTGTTGCAGGCAGAGGAGGAGAGAGAAGCAAGACTTAAAAGAAATGAAGAAACTCTCCGAGAATTATCAGACACAATTAGGAGATGCAACGTAAGGATTATAGGTATACCAGAGGGAGAAGAGAAGGAGAAAGGGGCAGAAAACCTATTCAAAGAAATAATGGCTGAGAACTTCCCAAATCTGGTGAGGGAGATGGATCTTCAGGTGACAGAAGCCAATAGATCTCCAAACTTTATCAATGCAAGAAGACCAACTCCACGGCATATAGTAGTGAAGCTAGCAAGAGTCAACGACAAGGAGAAAATATTAAGGACAGCCAGGCAAAAGAAACTAACCTACAAAGGAACCCCCATCAGGCTATCAGCAGATTTCTCAGCAGAAACTTTACAGGCTAGAAGAGAGTGGAATGATATATTCAAAAATCTGAAGGACAAAAATCTACAGCCGAGAATTCTCTACCCAGCGAAAATATCCTTCAAATACGATGGAGAAATAAAAACTTTCCCAGACAAACAAAAATTAAGGGAGTTCATTGCCACAAAACCTCCTCTTCAGGAAATCCTCAGGAAAACCCTCTTTCCTGAAAAATCCAAAAAAGGAAAGGGGCTACAAAACCAAGAGCAGAGGAGATAAGTAGAAGGACAACAACAGAGAGTAGTAGCTCTACACCAGAACAGATTAAACCATGGGACGAGAAACAAAGGAAACTGAAGAAAACCGGAAAACAAGACACAAAATGGGAGTGGTAGGCCCCCACGTCTCAATAATCACTCTAAATGTAAATGGATTGAACTCCCCAATCAAAAGACACAGAGTGGCAGGATGGATCAAAGAACAAGATCCAACAATATGCTGCCTCCAGGAAACACACCTCAGCCCCAAAGACAAACACAGACTCAGAGTGAAGGGATGGAGAACAATACTCCAAGCTAATAATGAACAAAAGAAAGCAGGTGTCGCTATACTAATATCAGACAAGGTAGATTTCAAAGCAAAACAGATAAAGAAAGATAAAGAGGGACAGTATATAATGATAAAAGGGACTCTCCACCAAGAAGACATAACACTTATAAATATATATGCACCCAACACAGGAGCACCAAAATTTGTAAAGCAACTCTTAATAGAACTAAAAGAAGACATCAACAACAATACAATAATAGTAGGGGACCTCAACACACCATTAACACCAATGGACAGAACATCCAGACAGAAAATCAACAAGGAAATAATAGAATTAAATGAAAAATTAGACCAGATGGACTTAATAGATATATATAGAACACTTCATCCAAAAACAGCAGGTTACACATTCTTCTCAAGTGCACATGGAACATTCTCAAGGATTGACCATATTTTGGGAACCAAAGCAAACATCAATAAATACAAGAGAGTTGAAATAATATCAAGCATCTTTTCTGATCATAACGCTATTAAACTAGAAATCAACTACAAGAAAAAAGCAGAGAAAGGTGCAAAAATGTGGAGACTAAACAACACGCTTCTCAACAAACAATGGATCATTGAAGAAATTAAAGAAGAAATCAAATATTATCTGGAGACAAATGAAAATGAGAACACGACATACCAAATCATTTGGGATGCAGCAAAAGCAGTCCTAAGAGGGAAATTCATCGCAATACAGGCTCACCTCACTAAACAAGAAAAAGCTCACGTAAGCAACCTCAAACGACACCTAACAGAACTAGAAAAAGAAGAACAAACAAAGCCCAGAGTCAGTAGAAGGAGGGAAATAATAAAAATAAGAGCAGAAATAAACGATATTGAAACAAAAAAGACAATAGAAAGGATCAATGAAACAAAGAGTTGGTTCTTCGAAAGAATTAACAAAATTGACAAACCCCTAGCCAGACTCACCAAGAAAAGAAGAGAGAAAGCGCAAATTAATAAAATCAGGAATGAGAGAGGAGAAATCACAACAGATACCAATGAAATACAAGAGATCATAAGAGAATACTATGAAAAACTATATGCCAACAAATTGAACAACCTGGAAGAAATGGACAAATTCCTAGACTCCTACAATCTCCCCAAACTGAATCAGGAAGAAATGGAGAATCTGAATAGACCAATCACAAGAAAGGAAATAGAAACGGTAATCAAAAACCTTCCCAAAAACAAGAGTCCAGGACCAGACGGCTTCTCTGGAGAATTCTACCAAACATTCAAAGAAGACTTAATACCTATTCTCCTCAAACTGTTCCAGAAAATTGAGAAAGATGGAGAACTCCCTAACACATTCTATGAAGCCAACATCACTCTGATCCCCAAACCTGACAAGGACAACACAAAGAAGGAGAACTACAGGCCGATATCACTGATGAACATAGATGCAAAAATCCTCAACAAAATTTTGGCAAACCGATTACAGCAATACATCAAAAAGATTATACACCATGATCAAGTGGGATTTATACCAGGGACACAGGGATGGTTCAACATCCGCAAGTCAATCAACGTGATACACTACATCAACAAAATGAAAAACAAAAACCACATGATCATCTCAATAGACGCAGAGAAAGCATTCGACAAGATCCAACACCCATTTATGATAAAAACCCTCAGTAAAATGGGTATAGAAGGAAAGTACCTCAACATAATAAAGGCCATATATGATAGACCCACAGCCAACATCATACTCAATGGACAAAAGCTGAAAGCCATCCCTCTGAGGACAGGAACAAGACAAGGGTGCCCACTTTCACCACTCCTATTCAACATAGTACTGGAGGTGCTGGCCAGAGCAATTCGGCAGGAAAAAAAAATAAAAGGAATCCAAATAGGTAACGAAGAAGTAAAACTCGCGTTGTTTGCAGACGACATGATCTTATACATAGAAAACCCCAAAGAATCCACAGAAAAACTATTAGAAATAATCAACAACTACAGCAAAGTAGCAGGGTATAAAATTAACGTGCATAAATCAGTAGCATTTCTATACACTAACAATAAACTAACAGAAAAAGAACTCAAGAACTCTATCCCATTCACAATCGCAACGAAAAGAATAAAATACCTTGGGATAAACTTAACCAAGGAAGTGAAGGATCTATACAATGAAAACTACAAGACTTTCTTGAAAGAAATTGACGATGACATAAAGAGATGGAAAGACATTCCTTGCACATGGATTGGAAGAATAAACATAGTTAAAATGTCCATACTACCCAAAGCAATATACAGATTCAATGCTATCCCAATCAGAATCCCAAGAACATTCTTCACAGAAATTCAACAAACAATCCTAAAATTCATATGGGGGAACAAAAGACCACGAATTGCTAAAGCAATCTTGAGCAAGAAAAACAAAGCCGGCGGAATCACAATCCCTGATTTCAAAACATACTACAAAGCTACAGTGATCAAAACAGCATGGTACTGGTACAAAAACAGGTGCACAGATCAATGGAACAGAATTGAAAGCCCAGAGATAAAACCACACATCTATGGACAGCTAATCTTCGACAAAGGAGCAGAGGGCCTACAATGGAGAAAAGAAAGTCTCTTCAACAAATGGTGCTGGGAAAACTGGACAGCCACATGCAAAAGATTGAAAATCGACCATTCTTTTTCACCACACACCAAAATAAACTCAAAATGGATCAAAGACCTAAGGATTAGGCCTGAGACAATAAGTCTTTTGGAAGAGAATATAGGTAGTACACTCTTTGACATCAGTTTCAAAAGAATCTTTTCGGACACTGTAACTCCTCAGTTGAGGGAAACAATAGAAAGAATAAACAAATGGGACTTCATCAGACTAAAGAGCTTCTTCAAGGCAAGGGAAAACAGAATTGAAACAAAAAAACAGCTCACTAATTGGGAAAAAATATTTACAAGCCACTTATCCGACAAAGGGTTAATCTCCATAATATACAAAGAACTCACACTGCTTAACAACAAAAAAACAAACAACCCGATCAAAAAATGGGCAGAGGACATGAACAGACATTTCTCAAAAGAAGATATGAATATGGCCAATAGACACATGAAAAGATGTTCATCATCGCTAATCATCAGGGAAATGCAAATCAAAACTACACTAAGATATCACCTTACCCCCGTTAGATTGGCAAAAACATCCAAAACCAAGAACGACAAATGTTGGAGAGGTTGTGGAGAAAGAGGAACCCTCATACACTGTTGGTGGGAATGCAAACTGGTACAGTCACTATGGAAAACAGTATGGAGATTTCTCAAAAAGTTAAAAATAGAAATACCCTATGACCCAGCCATCCCATTACTGGGTATCTATCCTAAGAACCTGATATCAGATATCTCAAGAGTCCGTTGCACCCCTATGTTCATCGCAGCATTATTTACAATAGCCAAGACGTGGAACCAGCCTACATGCCCAGAAACTGATGATTGGATAAAGAAGATGTGGTATATATACACAATGGAATACTACTCAGCCATAAAAAAAGACGAAATTGGCCCATTCACAACAATGTGGATGGACCTCGAGGGCATTATGTTAAGCGAAATAAGTCAGTCAGAGAAAGACGAACTCTATATGACTCCACTCATAGGTGGAAATTAGTATATTGAGAAGGAGATCTGATCGGTGGTTACCAGGGAAAAGGGGGGGTGGGGGGAGGACACAAAGGGGGAAGTGGGGTACCCACAACATGACTAACAAAAATGTACAACTGAAATTTCACAAGCTTGTAATCCATCATAACATTAATAAAAAAAAAAAAAAATGGAAAAAAAAAAAAAAAAAAAAAAAAAAAGAAACTCAGTAGTTACAGTTGCCATTGTTAGTTTTTCAATAACAATGAAGAGAAAATCATAAATAACAACAACAAAGGAACAGCAGGCATACACAAACAAGAAATCAGAGATCAGCATCCTGGTATCAGACAAGTCAGAATTCAGGCCCAAAGACAGTAAACAAGACAGAGAAGGACACTGTAACACTAACGGACAGAATTCACTGCTCACCAAAGAAGCAGCAGCCCCTTTTATAAAGCAGAAACTAGGAGATGCAAAGAGAAATAGAGGACACCAATAACAGGAGCTGTAGCTCACCATTCTCGGTCCACGACAGGTCAAGGTAACAAACACAGTGAGGCCATAGAAGAGCTAAACAAAATCATCATAAGGAAGTTTTTATGAATATGTGTCAAATTTGCAACCCAATCTTAGGGAATATACTTCCTCTTGAAGCAGACACGACACAATCCTGCAAATATCCCTTATATGTGAAGAACTCTTAAAAACTGAGGGAAAAAAAGAGACAAGAAGTACCATAAGCAAATAGCCCAAGACTATGAAAACAAAGATATGTAAAGACTCTTAAATATACGAAAAGCTGCTCAGTTTCATCCCTTGGAGATATCATTTCTCACTTGTTAGATTGGGAAAACTCCAAAAGCCAGAAGATGCTCTCTGTTGGCAAAGATTGGAGGGAGACTGACACTCTCAGACACTGCTGGCCCAACGCTTGTGGAAGAGAATTTGACAACACGTGACAAAATCTCATAATTATTTATCCTTGGACCCAGGGATCCCACTTGTAGGAATTTTTCTGAAGATATACCTCCTCCAATATGAAATAACATATGCTCAAGGTTACTCACATCAGCGTTATTTATAAAAGCAAACAAAGACTAGAAGTGACCTCAGTGTATATCAGTAGGAGACTTGCATAAACCAGGGTCCATGCATGCAATGAAATATTATACAGCTGTTAAAAACAATGAGGAAGCTCTCCAAGAACTCCAAGAACAGGATGATTCTCAAGATAAAATACTGTATGAGAAAGACTAGGTGCAGAAGAGTGTATATTATGGTACTTTGTATAATAAAGAAAGGGACTCAGTTTACAAACTGAAGGCAAAATGGACCAAATACACCTTCTTATGAAGTTGGAATGATCACAGGAGAGGAACTATTTCAAATGATTTTTAAGATACAGTAATTTGACAGTATGTCCCTAGCAGGACAGAGCTAAAGACAAAGAGAACTGCAAAAAATTAACTGTTTTCAGAAATCATATTGATGACGATAGTGTTGGTATTTTATTTTGATACTGTTTTGTACATTATGGGGAAAAGCATGTCAATAATTTTGTTAGTGTCATTGGGAACTGAGATTTTTCTCAGGGGAGAAAGGAGATTCATGTGTTAGATAGATAAAGTTAAGTAAAACTCTTTAGTCCTGAATTTGAATTAGAAATATCATCTTTAAAATACATGTATGTATGTATGTACTTATGTGTGTATTTCCTCTCTCTATCTACTGAAAATACCTTGAAACAGTGAAAAATCCAGTTGTACTGAGCACTCTTAACCCCCAGATTGTGGTTTCTAAATGTTGTTTTTCCAAAAAAAAAGGAACCACGGCTCTTTGGAGAAATGGCTGATTCCAGGTCTGGGGCAGGAAATGTATAAAACAAACGTGGAGCATCTTGTCACCCCCAAAAAAAAGAAAGCTCCCACAGACTACTCATATCATGTCAAGGGAACTAAAGAGCCGACTTCAAAAGGCTGGCCAAAAACTGGACAAATATAGGACAATTTGAGCATCGATGATAATGATAATAATAATAATAAAGGCAATGGAAGGAAACAGGGTAAATATGTTTGAATCCATGAGTTCATAACAACAGTTTTTCAAAAACTCATTGGTCGCCTGTGAAAGTTGCTAAGGAACCAGCTCATTACTTTAATAACCGTAACTATAAGGGGGAAGAGCAAGCAGGCATCCACTTTTCTTGTATGAAATGTGTTTTGGAGGAACCACATAGTTAAGGAGGGGAAGTTTCTCTCTAGAGAAGTATTCTAGCCAGTAAATGAAGAACAGAATTCA
This sequence comes from Equus asinus, assembly GCF_041296235.1. Lineage (NCBI taxonomy): Eukaryota > Metazoa > Chordata > Mammalia > Perissodactyla > Equidae > Equus > Equus asinus. Next base: position 88,712,879 of record NC_091794.1, read on the forward strand.
ATATCACCATTTTGAAACCCTATTAAAATAAATCCCAGCGATGATCTTCGAGGTCTGCTAATATCACAAAAAAGAGAAGCAGCCAGACATTCTGTGCCCCCTCACGGAAGTACACAACGCCACCCATGAAATATTCTTGGGGACAAAGAAGTCAAATATGGATCTGATCAAAACTCTAGATCTAAATACCAGTTTATAGATAATACAGATGACAGAGAAACAACTTCAGTGGCATCAAAGGGATGCCACTGACAATAGACAGACTCTGGAAAACTCTTAAGCAAAAATGACCTACTCCTAAATCTAGTTGAAGCGTGTGACCTTTTCTGAATCCTGATTCAAAGAAATTGTTCTCAAATTTTGTAGACAATCCATGAAATGTGGACACTAACTGGATACTTTTATTATATTAATGAATAATTTTTAACATCTAGGTGTGGTAAGGGTATTGTGGATATGTTTATTGGTAGAGGCACCATTATCTTTTGGAGAAATATACTGAAATATTGGTAGATGAAATGATATGATATTTGGGATTTGCTTCCAAGTAATCTTTGGAGAGAGGGAGTGACAATATACATAAAACAAGAATAGACACGAGTTGATAATTATGGAAGCTGGATATTCATTATACTCTTGACTTTTGTATATGTCTAAAACTTTCCCATAATAAAAAGTCTTTTTAAAGAAAGAAGGAGGGGCCTGCCCCGTGGCCAAGTGGTTATGTTCGTGCGCTCTGCTTGAGTGGCCCAGAGTTTCCCTGGTTCGGATCCTGGGCGTAAACATGGTACCACTCATCAAGCCATGCTGAGGCAGGGTCCCACATGCCACAACTAGAAGGACCCACAACTAAAAGTGCACAACTATGTACCAGGGGACTTTGGGAGAAAAAGGAAAAATAAAATCTTTAAAATATCCTAGAAAAAAAAAAGAAAGAAGGAAAGGCAAATAATAGTTTATATACCATATTTGCTTTTCTTGCCAAAAAATGCAGGAAGGATTAACCATCATTACCTACAGGGGACGGGTGGGAATGAGGTGAAAGGATAGAAATGGGAGCAGAAATCTTAAGTACATTTCTCTTTGTGGAGTTTTTAACTTTTATGCCAAGTAAATTTACATATTCAAATATTCAAAAATTAAAAGATTTTTTTTAAACCCTTAAATTGAATACAAACAGCAACAAATGACCTAAAAGTTTCTCAAATTGATAACACAGCCACAGAGAGAAAATACCTGGTATTTTAAGTCACTATTGAACACAAAACTCCGACTTAGTGATATCTATTCTAAGGAGAAGGACTGCAAAGAAATCTTAACCTTACTTAGTTTATTGTTAATAGTAATATTGGCCTTCTAGTTTTGAAACAATTTTATGTATATTATATGATAAAGCAAATAATATGATAATGTTAATTAGCACCAAGATGTTATCCGTAAAAAAGCTATAAGTATTTTCTAAAATAGGTTAATAAAAATCAAATGATTTGAAATTTGAATTAGAAATATTAACATGAATTCATGAAATTTAGAATATGTGCATATTTCCTAACTCTGTCCATTGAAAGCGTCCAGAAGCAATGACACCCCAGGGGCAGCAGTGAGTACACTAAACACCCAGCTCTTGGTTTCTTTTCTTTTTTTGGCTATGGAAATATGACCCAAGATAACTTTATTTTTTTCTTTTACCTCTTTTATTGAGATATAATTAACATCGTACCATGTATTAGTTTCAGGTGTGCAGCGTAATGATTCAATATTTGTGTATATTGTGAAATGACCATCATAATGTCTAGTTAACATCCATCACCATACACAGTTACAAATATTTTTTCCTTGTGGTGAGAACTTTTAAGGTCTACTCTCTTAGCAACTTTCAAATATACAATAGAGTATTATTAACTATAGTCACCACACGGTACATGACATCCCCAGGATTTATTTTAAACTGGAAGGCAGCTCTTGGTTTCTAAATACCATTCTTCACTAAAAGGGACCAGGGCTCCTCCTGGGACGTCTTGTTATGACAGGAAGCAGGGAAGCACTCAAAGACTGTGGATGGAGTATTAGATGATATCAGCATCAACCCCCTAAATTAACTGTTAGGCACTTTCAAATAAAGTTTCAAAAATCAGCCCCACACTATTTTACGGAGGAATTTCACCAAACTTTCAAAGAATATATAATCCTTACCTTATACAAATTATTCCAGAGAGCTGAAAAAGAAGATAACTCCCCCAAACCAAAAAATATGAAAAATTCAAGAAATCCCCAAAATTAAAAACCAAATGGAATAGATGAAACTAATAATATATAAAATTGGTAACTAATTATTTTAAATTATTTGTGACAGAGTACCTGGTCTATACATTCTCTAAGAACAAAACGAAGGGGCGGGGTGGACATCAGGAGCCTGCCAAGGACTCTAGACCACCTCTGGTTCTTGCTTTTATTTCAAAGAAATGTATATAATTTGAAATTTCGTGTTAAATTAACACTGAGCATTATATAAAAAATCACAAAGGAACACCATAAAAATCTATAATTCCAGCACCCTGAGATTACCATGGTAACATTCTGCTTTCTCCTTTCAGAGTGCCTTTGTGCTCGCACACGCTTTTGTAATATTACTCTTGTCAGCTAACAACTTATTGTGGGCATTTTTACATGCAGTGGTGTATCTGTATTTTTTTTTTCACATTTTAAATGGCTGCTTAGTTTTTTGGTGCCTGCTGATACTATAATTTGTATTGCATTCCCCTTTATTGGATGTTTCGATTATAAAATGTGTTGTCATCTTATTACTGCCATGAACAACCTCATAGAATGATTGTTGGATATTGTTTAGGACCTAATTGACCGTGAATTTATCATGGTACCAATCTTTCTGATAATATTTTTTTTTCCAGCAAAAGTCAATAGCATGAACGCAGGTATTAGAGAGGTTGCATTATTGGATTCTTAAATGATTGAGATTACACCAGGCATATGTAACAAAAGATAGAAGAAATGCAAGGATATTGGTAAAAATGGTTGGAATTCTGAACTATGGCCCTAAGCTGGAGAGGAAGGGACATGAAGACAGGAGGGATGTGATGGATAAAAGAAAGGTGCTTAGGTGTATTTCTCTCAGCTGCAAGGAAGAGGAAACACAGCTCAAACTAAATTAACAAGAGAATGCATTGGCTCAGATCACAAAATCCCACAGCCGGTGGGCACTGCCTTAGCCAGTCTCTCCAGCCCCATTTCTCCAGGATTCCCTCGGCTGTGCTCTGTGTGTGGCTGTGGCTCCAGGCAGGCTGCTTTCAAGCTGGTAAAATTCAGAAGCTAACTTTCCAGTCCCACCCCCCCAACCTGCAATTTCATCTCATTGGCACAAATTGGGTCATCCATTTCTGATTATCCAGTCCCTGCCACCATGACAATGTCACCACTGAGCAGCTGACTGTGTTCCTAGATGGAGAATGGGATTACCTTTGGACAAAGCAGGCCCATGTCTGGAACTGGGGACAGCCCTGAGGAGTGTGGGTTTCATGGGAGGAAGTAGTTACCTGAACAAAAATTGCCAGCCTCTTAGGAAGGGCGAAGCAACCAGCAGTGTCCAGACACTAAGAAATAAACATATAATAACAGCCTGGGACAAGTGTTATGAGGAAAAATGGGGTAGGAGTCAGGCACTGCCTTTTTTGTGACTTTTAAACTGAGACCTGAAAGATGAGCAGGCTTTAGCCAGGTGATAAATGCAGGGAAGAGCAATCTAAGTGGGAACTGCATGTGCGAAGGTTGGGAAGGGCTCACCTGTTGGAGGAACTGAAAGGAGGCCAAAATGGCTGAAGTATGGGAAAGTAGCGGGAAGAGCTTGCGACAGAAGGCAAGTGCAAAATCATGCTCCTGTAACGGGAAGCCGAGTGGTGCCACCTGATTTACCTTGTAAGAAAATAACATGCAGGGGCCGGCCCGGTGGCGTAGGGGTTAAGTTCGCATGTTCCACTTCTTGGCGGCCCAGGGTTTGCTGGTTCGGATCCCGGGTGTGGACATGGCACTGCTTGGCACACCATGCTGTGGTAGGCATCCCATATATAAAGTAGAGGAAGATGGGCACAGATGTTAGCTCAGGGCCAGGCTTCCTGAGCAAAAAAGAGGAGGACTGGCAGTAGTTAGCTCAGGGCTAATATTCCTTAAAAAAAAAAAAAAGAAAGAAAATAACGTGCAACTTTTGGAGCTTGGGTTGTAGAGGGTCAAGTGTAGAAGTAGGAATACTACTCAGGAGGCAGCTGCAGTCAACGAGGTCGGGGTGATGGTAGCCGGGATGAAGGCAGTAGCAACGGGAATGGAGAGAAATGGGTGGATTCGACATCTCTTTAGGAGACTTACTCCACATGCCGTGGTGGCTGCATATGAGGCAAAGGAGAGAGACAAACCAAGGGTGACTCAAATGTCTGGCCTGAGCAACTGCATGGATGATGATACTCTTTACTGGGATGGAAAAGAAAGGGGTGGAGGGCTGGGGAACAAGTTTAGTGGGGAATCAGTATGGACCTGCTGAGCCCCAGAGGAGATGCCAAGGAATTAGTTAAGCAAATCTGGAGCTCAGGAGAGAGATGAGTGTCTGGATTCATCGAATCAACGATATCAGAAGTGGTGGGCTCAGGGACAAATGTGGCTGAGCTGGAGAGGCAGAGGCAGCCATGAAGTCAAAGACTGCAGGGCCCTGCTGTGGATGTCTGAGTCACCCGGGGTGATGGCAAGGGCTGGGGTGCAGAGGAAGATGCTAACCAGGGGAGGATGTCTGCAGTGAATGCAGGAGCCTCTCGAGGAGGTGAGGGCTGCCTCAGGGAGAGGCTGCAGGAGGACACAGGTGAAAGCCAGGAGCATCAAAGGAGCAGGCTTTCAAAGGACCTAATGGCTAAGAGTGCAGGCCGTGGAGCCAAACTACCCGAGCTGGAACCTGGGCTTCCCCACTTCCCTGGCTGTGTGACCTGAGGCACGTTAGGAACCTGAGCCTCTGCAGCCCTCAAACAGGGATGATAACAACACTACCCCAGGGAGTTGTGCTGAGGCTGAAATTGTGTCCTCCACAGCCCTTAGCAGAGCGCCTGGCCCTCTGGTGCTTAATAATGTGCTTTATAGCTATTAGTTCTCAATTATTGGTCACAGGAATAAGGGAGGAGGAGTAACGAGCTGGAGGCAGCAGCGAGGAGTGAGGACAGCAGCCCTGCCTCCCCACCCAGAGGAACTTGGCCATGAGCAGAGGGGCAGCCTCTGTCTGAGAATGCTGCCAGGGGCAGGGCCCTCTGGAGGAGGGTGAGCTTCAACAAGGCCGGGCAGTGCAGCAAAGGTTAGGGGACAAGATGGAGGCTCTGGGCTTGGTGACTGTGCAGCAGGACTTCTAAAGGACTGGATGGACAGGTTTTGTGGGGAGGGCAAGAGTCTGACGAAGTAGGCTCAAGGAAGCAGCAGCCACCCGGGGCGTTAGGAGGAACGATCAATAAAATCAGCCACGTGAGGGAGGCCTGGGAGAGGGAGTCCTGACACCGGGCCCTCTGGTCTCAGAGAATTCAGCTGTAGGTATTTCTCTGTCTATGGACAGCGAGAGAAGGTCCAGGAAGAGAGTATGGAGCGCTAGCCCCCTGCAGAAGCACACACAGCCGTGGGCAAGAAACAAGAGAACTGAGCCGGGCCATTCGGGACTCTGGACGCCGGCCCTGACTCACTGGACAGGTCAGACAGAATGGGGAGCCTGTGTGTCTGGGGCAGACAACGAAATCCATCTTGCACACCCTGGAGTCCCACAGAGACCCAGAGCAAATCAACATTGGAAGTACCCAAGATTCTTTCTTTGTCTTCACTGGAGCCAAGAGAGTGGGCAAGTGCACACTAATGGTCAGTGACCGTCCTCTTAATCCTCTTTATCCTAGCCAGCTGGCTTTTGGCTATTAAGCAGAAAGAGCACTGAACCAGCAGCCAGGAAGCCTGGCTGAAAGCCATCTGCTATTCTAGCTCTCCAGACAAGTTCCTGTTTGAGCCTCAGTTTCCTTGTCTGGAAAATGGGTGTAACATCTTCCCTTGAAATCTGCACATGAGTAAGTTTCAATGAGATAAACTCTGAAAAATTCTGAAAGCTGAGATGTGACATATAGATTAAGCCTGCGATTTTTGACTTCATTCCTTAGCTCTATTCCAGCTTCAGAAACTTCTTCCCGGTCCCCAGCACCCAGACTCAGCTCTTTGATCAGTTACTGCTTTCATCCGGTGCGCACGGCCCATCGTTCAGTGGCCTTCCTTACAAGAGTGATAATTGGGCCATTTAAGGCCCCAGGCTTATGAAAAGAGGTAGATGTGGGGGCAACGGGTGTACCTTCCCTGCTTCTCATGCGATACCAGGAGGGTAAGCTCATGCCTGTGCGCGGGCCTGGCTGTATCTGACCAGCGTGAGCTTATGGAGAAAGCCCTGCGCTGACGGGGATCAACAGACCTGGATCCTAGTCCAAGTGCTGTGACATTTGTCTGGAGGCCCTGCGCAAGCCCCTGGAATTTAACTTCCTCATCCACAAAATGAGGCTTTCAGGGGTCTTTCCTTGTTCACATGCCCTCTAACAGTGCTGTCTGACGGAAGTATCATGCAAGCCACGAATGCAAGTTGCACATATAATTTAAATTGTTCTAGTAGCCACATTATGAAAGCAACAAGAAACAGGTGAAATGAATTTCAATATTTTTATTTAACCTAATATGCCCAAAATATTGTTATTTCAAGATGTAACCAATATAAAAAATGTTGAGATATTTTGCTCTTTTTTTCATGTAAGTATTCAAAATCTGGTGTTATCTTTTACACATACAAGACATCTCAGTTCAAACTGCCACATTTGGAGGGCTCAGTAGGCACAGGCAGCTAGTGGCTACCATATTGAACAGTGCGGCTGAGAATTCTTGATCTTGGTTACTATGGAGTCCAGCTCAAAGGAAAATAGAATGGGAGAAGGATCTAGAATATTGACCCAGGCGGCCCAGCCCTCATTTCTAACTTGGGAACCACTAGGAAGCTGCCTCCGGTTCCCCTGCTCCCCTTCCCCTCCACCTGCTCCAATTCCTGCCCTCTCCTCTTCAGTTCTGCCTGCCCCACCCCCACCTTACGCCCTGGACAACCAGGACAGCTGACCCTACCTTTACCACTTACCCTACCCCTCTCCAAGTCTTGGTTGCCCCCTCCCCTGCCTGTCATTTTACTCCTTCTTTTCCCTTTTCTGTCCCTCTGCCCTCCCCATCTACCACCATCCTTTCTGACTGGCCCCCCTCTTTCTCTCAATCCTTCCTTTGCCTCTGACCCAGCTCCTTCCTCAAGTTGTCTGAGACCTGTAACTGTCAGATCCCTCAGGCCTCCTCTTCAGACCTCAACCCCAAGGATGCCCCAGTCTCACCTGGCAATTCCCACTGCCTAGCTGGGGACTAGGTGTCCCTGCTAGTCAGATTCCTGGTTCAGCCCAGAACTTCTGGTGACATGAGCGCCCAACAGCCTATTGCCATGGGGGCCAACAGATAGCCAGCCCCAGTCCACAAAGCATCTCTCTCAGGAAGGGTTTCTCTCCTAGTATTGAGTTCTCAGTCACACTGGTCTTGGCTAGCTCTCTGGATACCTAGACTGATAACAGAGTTCTTGTTCCTGCCTGGGTTGGCTAGCCAGCCCTAGTGAACTCCAACACTTGTAACTGATCTCTGGGCCATGGTGTACCTGTGGTCAAACCATGGCTAACAGCAAGAGCATGGCCGAGGAGTCTGTGGCTTCTGTCCTGCCTTCCAGGAAGGCAAGCCCTGTGGATCTGGTCACTGTTGGAGCAACTGCTAGAGAGAAGTTCCATGAGAACATGTCAGCAAAGACCCAGAAATTCTCCTCCACAGAGACCATAACCCATTTCCTCCCAGATCCCATCTTTATCCTAAGATGTGCAGAACATTACAACCACTGCTACAATCTACAACTGAGATTCCAACATCTACAGGAAGGAACAGGTTTCCATTGGATTCTGAACAGAGCCACATCAAACTCTAAAATATGGTGCTCTTTCTCTCTCGACCAATTCACAACCAGAATTCGAGGACAACAGAGTCTGAATAGGAAAGAGCTGCCTATACACCGTTCAACAAGGATAAAAGAGTGAGTTTCTTAGGAAACTCCAATTTTGAGCTACAGAGTCTTCTGGATATTACCAGAAGAGGAATGGGTGTAGGGAGGAGGGGAAAGAATACCCATGAAGACCCGCCAGCTCCCTTCTCCTTCTCAAGTACAAAGTGTGTCAGCTCTGTTCCTGAAGGAAAATCGGAAGAGTCCGGTAAGACTAGGCCCTCTGGGAACACCTTTCTTTCTTTTCATCCATTATCATCCTTGTGTTATTTGGGTCCCAGATACTTCAGATTTCCTAGCACAGAGATCCTGGGAGACACATCAAAGTAGCTGTGTGGAGAAGGCCAGCAGACCAAGGAGCCACCTGTTATGGGCAGAAGGCAATGACTCCTGGGTTGTGTACATCCACCCAGATCTGAAGAAGCATAGAGAACAGTGAAAGGATGATGCCAGTCCAACACAAGGGACTTGAGATCTTGGGCCCCAATCCTCCCTGACGGCCTTACCATGTCTTCCTGATTTCCCCTCCTCCTTTCCTCCTTGCTTTGATGTAACAGGAAGATGCCAGAAGAATCAGAAACAAGTTCATCTTTTCTATTTTCCAGTTTAATCAGTATAATTTGTTAATTTATCAGATCACTTCACCAAAACAGGATTTGACCAGCTTTAGGAGATATATATAATACCACAGGAGAAATGAAACAATAAAGGATAGGGAAGTGAAACACGGCCAAATAAAGTGAAGCATGGATTGATGCACATGTTGAAACCCAAAGAACCTGTCCCCTTTTTAGGATTGGACCTTAAACTTCTGAGCCTCCTTGTGGCCAAACTTGAATCCATTTTAATTTCACAGTCACTAAGAGAGGACGAAAATCAATCACAGATGTCTAGTTTTCATAACAAATTAGTTTCTCAAGGAAGGTCCCCAAAGATAACACCTGTGTTTTCTGTCTCCCCAGGACGTGCCAGACGGGGTCAGCATGACCTCCAGCCCAGCTGGCCTCACCTCCTCTGTCTATTTCTGGGAAACTTCGGGAGTGGGGTGGGGTGGGGTTGGGGACCTCAGATGTGGTCATGAACAAGCCCTGTCCTCACTGGGTGCTGTCTGTAGAGGTGTTCTCCTGACCTGGACCCCAGGTGAGGTTGGCACTGAGGGTTTCAAAGAAGCTTCTCACCACCACCTCCAGGGCACACCCTTGACCCACTCCTGCTGGTCTCTGCTCTCTTTAAATATGCAGAAGCTACTCTGAGATCTATGAATTCCCCAAAGTGCTGAAGCCAAGCCACGTTCTCTGTGGAAGGAGGGGGAAGAGCCCTTTCCGCTCTGCCACATTTGTCACCTGGCACCAAGTGGAGCTCCCTGAGCCCCAGTGACTCAGAAGAGATTTCAGTGACAATGGCTCTGTCAACCCCTGCCCGTGGTTCCTCTCCCGCTTGGGCTCAGATGAACCCGCAATGCTGATCCACACCAGCCTTGGAGATAGACTTGTTTGCTCAATCTTCTTCCCCTCTAGGAGGCACAATTATGGAACATTTTCCTACAATGAAAATGTGAAAAATAAATGTGACTTTAGAAATAAGTACTATGTGATGGCAGACAGGATCAGAATCATCACACACCAAGAGAATCACTAACCGTGCCCTGATTAGAAAATCGATGTCTATGTGGATCAGTGAGTCCAGGCCAAACTGTTTACCTGGATTCTGCCCTTGACTGTTCTGATGCTCTTGACTTAAGTAAGTGACTGTTAGAACAAAGCAGCTCTCAGCCTTGAGAGGAGGAGAACCGACAGCACACTGAGAAGAGGGGCCCCGCACATTCTCTGCTTCTTCCCCCAAGCAGCACGGGAGGGGGTTCCTGGGCGCAGGCTCCTTCTAGGGTTCCCGACAGGTGCCAGGTGAGAGATGCACAGAGGGAAATGAGGAGAGGCCAGCCATTCAGCTGCACCGTGGGGTGGGGGAAGTAACCGTGAGGTTAAGAAGAATGTGCCTTTAGCCCCCTAAATATGCCTTTGGAGTTAACTCCAGATTTGCCTAAAATCAGAGTGAGGGAAAAGTGGTGCTAAATATATGCTAGTGGTCATACCGGTGTTGGGGGCCAGGAGCTGTGGGGAAGACGACAAAAGTGTCTGCCATCCCAGACTCCCCTGACCTCCCACTGCACGTAGCACCAACCTCTATGGCAGAGGCTGCTGTTTGCTGCTAAGACGAGGGGGGCTAAGGGACGTCTAAAGGAAGAATGGGATCAAAATGGAGGTAAGGGGATGTTTCACAGGATTCTGACTGCAGGTACTGACTCCATTCAGAAAGACTTCCCAGGCAGCTGGGTAACCGCACCCAGCTGGAAAGTGCCATTAGAAGGGAGAACATGTGTCTGGGAGACTGAGTCTGTCAGAAGTCTGAGTGTGCAAGACTCCCTGGGGACATGAAGGCGGCTTGTCTGTGAGCCACTGAGTGCGTACCTAAGTGCACGTGCTGAATGTGTGGGCGAGGAGGCCGAAGACGGCAGCAGGTGGGCCTGGTGGGGCTGGAGGAGCCCGGGAGTCACCCGCGTAGGGCTGGCGGGCAGGTGACTGGGCCCCTAAGAGGAGAGCCCAGGGCAGGAGACAGAACTGGAAGTCGTCAGCTTCCACCCAGTGGCAAAAAATGCAAATGGAACAGAATGCAGGGAGCAAATGGAGAAGCAGGCCTGGGACTGACGTCTGGAGTCCCAAGACCCAGGGCAGCCTGGGTAACATGAGTCCACCCCGCCTCTGGACATCACTGCATCACTACGGCACAACTCTGCCCCATCCCTAGAGGGCGTCACTCTTCTCCACAACGTGACTAAATATAAACTTCTCTGCAGCCTGAAGGCAGAGAGCTATCCCCACCAGGGGTCCCCGAACAGGATGGGGCAGAGGAAACCACCCAGGGGACCCAGGGGTCCTGACGGTCACATTTTCAGCATGGGAGGACCCCAGGTACCTTATACTCCTTCGGGCATGGGGCTGTGGGGACAAAAGGCTGAGAAAGCCATGACCATGAGTTCAGCTGCTGAGGCCAAGGCCTAAGAAAAAACTGGGTCTCTAAAGCAGCCTCAGCCCCACCTTTCCAGCCCCTTCCTTTGTGTCCGCTGCCTCCTGATTCGCGGAAGGAGTCCTTTTGGTGCCCTTAAGTCACCTCAGAAGAGCCAACGCCCCTCCTGGGGTGGAGGGCACGGAAACCAAGTGAAGGGACGCAGCTCACAGGTTCCACCCTCCCCGGGTAGCATTCACTGTGTCGGTCTCCCCCCACAGCACGGTCTGACCGGCAGCCGCCCAGGCTGAGGCCCGTTCGCAAAGTGAAGCTCCGCCCCAGGAGCGGACTCATGTCAACAAAGCTCAGGATGTGTAAAACCAGATGTCAGTTTATTCGAGCAGCCAAGACCTGCTGGAGGATGTCCAGGTGCCCCGGGAAAGTGGTGGTCAGGACCCAAACACAGAAGCCACCGGAAAGAGAACCTCTTCCAAAGGAAGAGCTGGGTACACAGGGAGGAGGGTCCACCCGGCCCAGTCTTCTCTCCCGGCCCACGCTGCCCTTGCCTTCACGGCTGAACCCACAGTTAAGAGTTACGAGAAAGGAGTGACAGGTAATAAACATCAAAACTTCACTGGGAACATGAGACACTAGCACACTAGCAGGGGAACGGGTGACACTCAAGTGGGGAGAGGCTGCCATCTCACTTCTGCACAGAGCTCAGCTTGGCCTCCACAGTGAAGGTTCCAGAAGACTCAGGACTACACTGAGAATTTTGGGTCGGCAGGGATGGAGGCAGTGTCCAAAAGATGACAGGAGTGTGCGGGGCTTGGGGGGTGTGGGCAGTGGCCTAGAGCTCCTTTGAGGGGCATCTTCCTCCACACTTGGGGCTTCTCAAGTTCTGTCCAAGCCCCAATATTCCTGAGTTTGAAAAGACTCCCGTTCTCAGAGTTTAACTACCAGGCACACAGAGAACTCTCTACTCCTAACCTCTCCCCCAGCTTCAGGCCCACATAGCCAAGTGCCTGTTGCATATCGCCGCTCAGATGTCCTCTATGCACCTCAAGTTCAAAATGTCCCGGATTAAACACAATCTTCTGCCCTCCTGCCCCAGCTGCATCTCCTTCCCGTGTTCTCAATTCTGCATGAGGACATGCTCTGCCCAGTCATCCACGGTTCTAGCTTTCCTGTGCTGTCCCCAATTCTGCCTCTGAAACCTCTCAAATCCACCCCTCGTCTTCAGTGTAACCACTGCTCTAGTTCAGACCCTCACTTTTCACTAGAATATTGCAATAGCATCCCAACAGGTCGCCCTAATTGTAGCAAACCCAAGTTCCATTCAGCTATTAGATGTGTGCACCTCTGACCATGCCACCCTCAGCCTGTATCTAAGCTCCACTCAGACATGGGGTCCTCCATGACCCTGCCCCAGCACCCCTCCAATCTCAGCTCCCACCACTCCTCTCCTCCCATTTTACACCCCAATAGTGCTAAGAAGCTATGGTCCCACCCCCACCTGAATCCATGCTATTTCCACCATTGTGCCTTTCCCTGGAACTCCCTTCCTCTCCTTCAGGGCCCTTCCTCTCAGCTCCTACGGTGCCCTACATAGCATCTTATTTCAGCTAATGACATCTGCTGATTCCAGTCCAGCCTCACCCATGACCCCTGCCCCTCAGAGATCTCGTGAGCCAGGAAAGTAAACCGGGCAGGAGTTGACAGGCAGGGATCCCACGGAAGCTAGGTCTCGAGAAGCCAAGGAAGAGGTCAAGGAGTGATCATTCCGTGGGGGTCAAACCTCTCCACTGACTTCCTCACATGTGATCAGAAAGTCGCATTTTTCAAGGTTCCAACCCATCCGTTATCAGATAGGCACTTCCCAGGTCTGTGAAATAACCAGGGTAGGAACGGAATCCCAGTGTCAGAGGCAGACGTCAGGAGAGGGGTTTTCCTTTAAAATCCTATGGAAACCAAAGCCCTTGGCCAGCATTTTTAAACCCTGCTGAGGAGAAACTCTGGAGGCCAAAGGGCTGCAGCTTAGAAAACCATCCTGTGAATCTAGCCTGTGTGGGAGGCGGGTCTTAAGGGACAACACTTAGAAAGCCGTGGGCAGGCCTGGGACGAGTGGGCTCAGGATAAAACCGTGCCCTGAACGGCATTCAGTCCTCTCAGCAGAGTGCCCCACACACCAACTCCTTCCACCGCCCTCCTGCTCCACCTTGGCATGGGGGCCAGGGACCAGGCGTCTGCTATGCCCAGAGGGAAGGGCCAGAGAGGCCAAAGCCCAGGCCCAGGTTTCTAAGGTCTAACCTGACCCAGCCAAGGGCAACAAGAAGCAGGCGTGACTCCCCAAGGAAAGGGGAAACCTTAAACCCCATTTCCTTAGCCAGAGCAGTACCTCACTGAAAGAAACATCGCTTTGGCTCCGTATTTTCCCCAATCTCAACCCACCTCTCTCCTACCCATCGTACTGTAAAGAGGGAAATTCCCACCAAATGCTTAGCCTTGCTCAAAGCACACTGTCAATTCTAAACATTGTCCTTCAATCTTTAGGGATTCTCTGTTTCCGTATTTGTTACAAGGAGAATTCGTAAAAGAATTTTAACAGGAAACGTGGTCTAGGAAGTGCTTGGAGATCCTGGTCCTGAGTTACCTGCCCTGATGTGAATGGGGATTCAGCACAAAGGTAACAGCACCTCAGGCTCTGGAGACAGACGGATTGGATTGAATCCTGCCTCTGCCCCCTTCAGATGTGTGACTTAACCTTCCCAAGCCTCAGTTTTCTCCTCTGAAAAATGGGGAGAATACGAGTACCTACCTCACGGGGCTGCGGTGAGGATTAAATGAGACGATGTGTCTAAAGTGCTTAGCATACAGCCCCCCAGAAAGCAAACGCTCAACAAACACTGGCTACTTTTGCTAGTATTAATCATGATTTCACAATGATGTCACTGTTGTTCCTACTCTTTGTTGAGCTCACGGTGGCCTGCTCTAAGCCACTGATTCTCAATTATCCCCCTCTCTCACCAGAGGCTCAAAGTTCTCCCGTGAGGATACGCTCAACTGAAAACTACCATGTGTGAGAACGTGCCAATATGCCAACAGGACATGTGCACATGTGGCCGGTGTGCAGGCATGGCGAGGTTTGGGATCACTGCTCAGGACCACTGATTTACCTCTAATCCCCTAAGTTACCAGTTTGGCTCAAACACTGATAAAGCTCTTACATGACAGCAAATCTAAGCCCAGCCTGAGGACTGTGTGTGGGTTTTTTACAGGAGAAAAACAAATTACACTTAAGAAAAGTGCCTTCAAATCTGGATCCTTAGCATTTATAATTCACTTCCGAATTACCTGGATTATATCAAGATTTAACTTCCCTGGGTATACACCAAACTTAAAAATTGGGAACGTTTCTTTCTAGCATACATCTGGGGGATTTAAATATACATTTATCTCTTCTGTTGTGGGAGGAGGTGTCTCCTACGATGCCTTCCCTCCTGTGTGGGTTCTCCGGTGGGCGCTGAAGTGGGAGCTATTGTTAAAGTCTTTACCGCACTCCATGCACTTGTAGGGTTTCTCCCCAGTGTGGATTCTCTGGTGAATGATAAGACTGGAGCTCTGGTTAAAGCATTTCCCACATTCTCTGCACTTATAAGGCTTCTCTCCCGTGTGAATCCTCTGGTGAGTAATGAGGTTAGAGCGGTCGCGGAAGAATTTCCCACACTCGAGGCATTTGTAGGGCTTCTCCCCTGTGTGCACTCGCTGGTGCGTGATGAGCTTGGAGCGCTCGCTGAAGCATTTCCCACAGTCCGCACACTTATACGGCTTCTCCCCAGTGTGGGTTCGCTGATGGTTGGCCAGCGTGGAGCTCTTACTGAAGCTTTTCCCACATTCAGCACATTCATACGGTTTCTCCCCCGTATGGATTCTTTGGTGACTGATGAGGGCAGAGCTCTTAGAGAAGGTTCTTGCACATTCGGAACACTGGTAAAGCTTTTCCCCTGAGTTGGTGCTCTGTGGTCCCGGAGGATTCAAGTTCTTCCTGGCACTTTGAGGTTGTTCAGGAGTTGGCTCCTCTGCAGAGTTCCTCCAGTGAGCACCGAAGGATGGGCTTTGGCCAAAGTGGTCCCCAGGCTCACGACAGTGGTCAGGATTTCCTCCCAGGTGGATTCGCTGATGTTTCAGAAGGTTTGAGCTCTGGTTGAAGCTTTTCCAACATTCCCCACATTTATAGGGCTTCTCCCCCGTGTGGATTCTCTGGTGGGTGACGAGATTGGAGTGGTCACTAAAGCTCTTCCCACATTCCAGGCATGTGTAGGGCTTCTCTCCAGTGTGGATTCTCTGATGGGTGTTGAGGTTAGAGCGGTCACTAAAGCTTTTCCCACATTCAAGGCACGCATAGGGCTTCTCACCTGTGTGGATCCGCTGGTGGGCGATGAAGTGGGAGCTCCGACTGAAGCTTTTCACGCACATGTCACACTTGTAGGGCTTCTCCGCAAGGTACAGGCCTTGATGGTCAATAAGTTTTTCTAAGTCCTCTTCAGAAGAACATTCTTCCCACTGTTCCTGGGGGGGATTTCCCCACTGCCCTTCACCTTCATTTTCATTTTCACTGTCCTCCCCCCAATCATAAGGGTGGCAAACACCCTCTGTAGCACAGTTTGATAAGGCTCCAGGCAAATCCTCAAAAATGTCCTGCTCTGAAATCTGGTCTTCATCCTCATGCCTCATCTCAAAACCTGAAAGAATAGACAGAAATGTGTTTTTCGTTGATTTATTAGTTAGCATCTATTTATATATCTTATGTCTTGTGAATTTGTCGAACGTGAATTTACATCTTGTACCTTGTATCTTAGAAATGTGACTGACATGAAATTGACCAAGTTTTGCTGCAGACACGAATTTCTGAGAATGGAGTTGGGGACATGGTGACCCCACAAGGAGCCATGAGGCCCAGGCCAAGCAGACAGCTGGTCAGTCTCCCTGGCCAACTGCCCTATCCCACTATTCAACAATGAACACCTCCTCCTTCTACTACATTCAGTATATCCTGTGTCATATGAGATTGAACAAACTGTATAATTTCCCAGATGAATCCCAGTAAAACCTAGACCTGACTGCCTGTCTCATTTCGGGGATTACACCTTTGGGGATCATCTGAGCAAAGCACAAGTCCTTTTCCTGTTCAATTCCACTATCTCTTTTAGTTCAGAGACAAAACATAATGAGCCAGGCTCCCTCCCTCTCTCTGCATGCTTGTGGATTTTGTGGATATCCAATTACTCCCGGCTTACCAGTGTTTGGGGTTTTAGGACATGGGTTTGGAGGTTTGGTGGCATCATCATCTGCCATCTCATTCCAGGCCTCCTCGTCATCAGCTTCAGTATTGCTCTGCCCAGACCTAGGGAGACCAGCTGCCTCCCTGAGGGTACCCATGGCTCTGACTGCAGTCCGAGCCCTCATCAGTGAGTCGAGCTCCTCATAGAAGGGGCATGTCCCTGGTGGGTGGCTACTCTTGGCTTTCCGGTAGCTTCGAAGGAGGTTCTTGAATCTGTAGCGACACTGCTCCAGTGTCCGCAGGAAGCCCTGTGCACACAGCCGCTCTGCAATGGCCCGGTACACCTGGCTGTTCTGGTGACAGGTGCGAAGCTTTTCAGAGAATGGAGACTCACTGAGAATGGTCAGGAAGGCCTTGGTCTCCTCATAGCCCCAGTGCACACCTGCTGTCAAGAGTGAAGAGTTCAGAATTGTGAGACTTAATGAGACTTGCCTAGGTCATTAGGGATCGGGGTCACCTGCCCTGCTAAATGCCTAGAACACAAGCAACTCAGAAATTGTCGAGGTGCCTGGGGTACCAGCACAGAATATACCCTTGCTTCTTAGGAGTATATCAGAGCTTCCCCACCGTACCCCCTTCTAAGAGATTAAGTGTCTTGGCTGAAGGGGAGGACTTAGGGGGCCACATTATACCAGATGACCCCACTCCTCTGGCTTCAGCAGACTGTTTCAGAGACAGGCCTGTAATTGAGATCAAGAGACTCTCTGTATATCCATTCAATACATGTCCTCTATTCACTTTATGAATTTTCCTCTTAACAAACACGAAAACTGAGAATCCCTAAAGACACAATTAGACTTCAAATAATCATGCAATGGAGTCCAACTGAAGCCCTTTCCTCTTTTGTGAAGGAATAAAAAGGAAGTGGTCTAGTCTTAGTTCCTTCGCAGGTAAATGATGCAGCCCAGGGAGGCAGCATGGTGGAGGGAAAACCACATAAAACTGGACTCGGATCCTGACGCTGCCCCTGACTCACTGTGTATCTTTAGACAAGCTGCTTCATCTCGTGGGCTTCAGTGTTTCCACTTTCACAATGATTGGGTGTTTCCCAAACATCGACTGTTTAACTATATACTATCATTTCTGCTGTATCTGTTAAATATTTCAGTCAATATTTTTCTTTAGCTAAATTTACTGTGAAAGCACGGATTAACGGGCTCATCCGCATTAAAGCTGAACGTTCACTCATGTAACACCTATGACCTTCCCCACATCACCAGTGACACACTCTGGGAAATATTGAACTAGCTCTTTAAGGTCCCTTATGGTTTTAAAAGTGTTTGCTTCTATAACTAAGAAAACTCGTACAAGGGTATTGATCACAGGAAGGGAGAGTAGGAGGATGACCTCAGGAACCAAGTGCCTTACTCCAGGGGCATCAATCCAGACTTGCAGTCTGTGCCCTGAACTCAGGAGGCAGAGGTATGGCTGGCAGGAGGGTTGGAATCTGGATCTGATTAAACCCCTATGTTCTTACCAATACGACTCTGGAACAGAGCTGGGCCCCCGGGAATCCTGGGCCTCTGGGCAGACTCATCGGTGGCCAGGTCATCCCCGTTACAGTCTTCTGCCGTTTCCTCGGGCTCCCAGCTCCCTTCCTCCTGCTCATCCATCTCTGCGTCACTATCCCCCAGCCTAGGGAGTGCCACAGCCTCTCCTGGGTGGTCTGTAGCTCTGATGGCTGTCCGAGCCCTCACCAGGGCCTCCAGCTCCTCATAGAAGGGGCATGTGCCTGGTGGGTGGCTGCTCTTGGCTTTCCGGTAATTCCGTAGGAGGTTTTTGACCCTGTAGCGACACTGCTCCAGTGTCCGCAGGAAGCCCCGTGCCCTTAAGCGCTCTGCAATGGCCCGGTATACCTGGCGGTTCTGGTGACAAGTCCGGAGCTTTTCAGAGAAAGGAGACTCACTCAAAATTGCCAGGAAAGTTTTGGTCTCCTCATAGCCCCAGTGCACACCTGACACCTTCATGTCCTCCACATCCCACTGGCATTGTTCTTCCCAGGCCCTGGAGTCCCTCCAGGCCACGGCCTGAGCTGGTTTTGTTTGTTCATTATCCAGGCTGTAATCCGCAGTGTTCCTTTTCCCAGAATTTATAAGGCTTGGACCCCAAAATTCTGGTCCTTGCTCTCGCTGGGAGATAGTATTTGGTTTTAAAACTGGAACTCCTATACAAAAGGAAGAAGGGAAATGATTAAGTAGAAATGATATGTTCAGCAGTATTTCTCCGAACGTCCCTGAAATCCATCACTTCCCTGTGAGAGGCTAACGAGGAATTCCCATGCTAATCCCTTAAAAGGTCTGGAGGGACAGGGAGAGGCAACTGGAGGCAACAGGATCGCTTCACCCTGAACGTTAACTGACCCGTTTGCTTTGTTTGTTTGCTGTCTCATTGATGTTATGAAATTAATCATACAAAAGAATGACCGTCGTTGGTCCCGATATGGGCACACGGCCTAACTGGCCCAATCAGGATGAGTTTAATGGTTGGGAGAAAGGTTTCTCCCTCTCTTTCTGTGTGTGTTTGGGGTGGAAGAAGGGTGAGTCTCTCTTGCTAGGAAACTTGTGGCCTCAACTGCCACTGGCATTTATCTTTTGATTATGACACAAAATAGCTTTAACATGAAGCTGATACTGAGGGTGGCAGAGCAGAAAGAATGAACCTAGCACTGTTGCGACGCTGCTGAGCCAATCTGTACTGTGGTTGGAGCACCCTCCTCTGGACTTCCAACAATGTGAGAAAATTAATTTCCTTATTTTTCAAAACTTAGCTATGTTTAAAGGACTTGCTGTCCCAACAGACCCCAGCCCTAATGAAATAGGAAGTCATTAATTAATATAAATATCTGAAGAAAACTAGACGAAAGAGTTCAGAGCTAAAAGAAGCTGAAGGATGATCTAGTTCAGCATTTCCCAACATCTGTTTCTTTGAACACTATTTTCCCCAGATATCATGTGTAAAAAAGGGCTATATTGTCAAGCAAGGTGCCAACAAGATTCTAGTACCTCACTGACATGGGTCAGACCTATCATGGTCTCTTCTGCTTTTCCCACTCCCGAGTCTAACTCCCCTCACACCGATCCCACGCTCCGCAGGGAAGCGGTTCATTATTATGTGGCTTCCCGTGGAAAGGCGTCTACAGAGAAAGGAATCTGTGCTGTTCATATGGCTTCAAGTATTATTTCTCATCATGGTTTAATATGTCAGTCTCATGGGCTCAGCTCACTTGAGTCTGCCCCTGAGAGCTGGGTCCTGTTTGATGCTGAAAAGATTGGATTTTTTTTTTTTCAGAGATTTATTTATTTTTTATTTTTTCTTAAAGATTGGCACCTGGGCTAACAACTGTTGCCAATCTTTTTTTTTTTTTTCTGCTTTTATCTCCCCGCCCCCCGCCCCCCGTACACAGTTGTATATCTTAGTTGCACGCTCTTCTAGTTGTGGGATGTGGGACACCGCCTCAACGTGGCCTGACGAGCAGTCCCATGTCCGCGCCCAGGATCCGAAACCTGGGCCGCCGCAGCAGAGCGTGCAAACTTAACCACTCGACCACGGAGCCGGCCACTGGATTTCTGAGACAACAGGCCGGCCCAGCCCCTGGACCGTGCTGAAAGTACTGAGGAAGTGAAGGGAACGAGCCCTGAGAGGGCAGGCTCTGGGAGGCCAGCCGGCCAGCCTCCATGCAGGCACTCCATCCCTGCCACCACAGTGCTGGCCACAAAGCACATGTCTTCTTCCTATGTCTGAAATTCCACAGACTTCACAGAGCCACGAGACTGAAGGGAGGGGCTGAAATCTCTTTGGGAACAGAACGTACCAGAAACCTGATAGTATCTTCTTCAGAGGGCCCTGTTTCCTTACCCAGGGACACGCCGTTCCCACAGCTGTCTCCTGGCGGGTCCTTGCAGAACTCCTTCTCAGCATGTCTGCCAGGGCCCAGGGCTTCCTGTGAGATGGAAAAGAAAAGGACCTCAAATGTCACTGACCCTTGAAAACAGCCTGGGAACCCTACCATGCCGCAGGAAAGATAATGGACACAGGGACACCACGTGGGAGGTCAGCATCGTAAGGAGCAGCAGGACCAAGCAGAGACCCAGTGGCCTGAGGGTGAAGGGCCGAGGCTAACACCCTGCGCCTTATGCACAATGCAGAGGGCAGGCCACAGAGGGAGGAGAGGAACATAGGGGCAAGAGCACAGGAGAAGTAATGACAATAAAGGAAAACAAACAGCAGCTTACCTGGGACTCAGCTGTCACCTCCCAATCTCCAACGCTCCCCATCTTTGGGAGAGTAGGGACTCGGGGAGTGAGGACAGCTAAGGAGAAGAAAAAGACTCTGAAGCCTGAGCTCTGGTCCCCAAAAAACCATCCCCCCTCAGGTCCAGCTTTCCAAAAGTGATGCTTGAGTCAAACTGAGGCTATCCCTATGCCAGTGCAGACTTCCCCTCCTACCTCCTTTCTAGAGCATTAGCTCCTAAGCTGCCTTGAGTGATGTGCCATGTGATAGATGCCAGCCCTCACCTCCTATGATCGCCACCTCGGCCCAGTCCTAGCCTGAATCTGCAGCAGGACTCAGGTATAGTGGGCATGCTAACACCGTTGGGAGCTTCATCTTCTTTACCAGGCTCATTTGCCTTACTTCTCAGTGCATCCACAGACACTACTTTATCCCTTGCCTTGAATTCTGCACATCCTTCTCCCCGCGCACCCTCCCTATCCCCCTCCCCTCACCCCTCTTTACTGATAGCCCCTGATTCTTGGTACTCACCACTCTCTCTCAGGGGCTGTGGTGCCATCTTGGTGTCTAGATGCTTGGGAAAGTCAGGGCATGGATTCTTCACCCACTGCTTCTGGGACTGTCCCTCAGGCCAGTGATCTGCTGGCTGCAGCTGAAAGCTTTGAGATTCCTGCCTTGCCTTTAAGGACCTGGTCTGTTCTGCACACAATTCCAGTTCCTACACACAGACGGTCAAAGTTCCCAATCATCAGTTCAATGAGACCAATTTTGGTAGAGCAAGGAATGTTCTTTTGAGTACAACTGGGGTCCAGAGGTAATAGGCTCGTTTTAAGATTCAAAGATGACTCAAAGTATGACAACAAAGCCATCAGACTGACTTCAGTAAAGAGACCAGCATTTATACCATCAAATGACTACTGTCTTATTCAACACAGGGAGACTAATAGGTGTCTCAATGAGGCCACTATTGTCCAGAACATTTTAAATCATAAAGAGACAAATTATGTGAAATCTTTACAACATTAAAAAATAATCTCTAAACATCAAAAATAGGTTGTTTAATTTTTAAGTTCTCCAAAAATAAATAAACAAAAGTTAAACAGGTTCACATTAAAAGGCAGAGGAAAGCATAAAAACAGATGCAACTATGACTCTAAATACTCTTGCTGGAAGGCAAAGGAAATTCAAAAAAGAAATATGAGAAAAAGGAAGGACAAAGAATTATACATGGAATTTTAAAATGAAATAAAGTAAGTGCTGTTTCAGAAAGGCACATCTCTTCTTAAAACAGAAGGATGAGCCACTGCTACTCAAAAGGAAAACAGGAGTGGCAATTTTAATTCAATGTAGATGTTTAAGCAAAAAAGTACTCAGAGATACAGAGAATACATATAAAATAAAAGGAAATAATTAGTTAAGAGCTGACATGACCCAATTCAGCATAACTCATAAAGCTAACTTCTTATCTCTATCTCTCAGTTGGTTCCAAATTCAGAGATAGAGGCCAAGATGTTCTTTCCTGGCCCCCAAACCCCAACAATGTAACAATCTCATTGCCTTATTTATAGAAACACCTAACTTTAAAAAATGCATTTCAATTTTTTCAATAGATATTTTCAATATTCACATGGCTCAAAAATAGAAAATATATATAAGGGTATCTTCAGCTAAAATACCCCATGCCACCTTCCCAGTTGCTTTCCCACTCGTCCCCACAGGTAACCGCTGTTCTTCTGAATCCTTTCAGACATTCTTTATATACGAGCGACTATAAATATATATTCTTATTTCTTCCTCATTTTCACACAAAAGGTAGCAACTATAAACATTGCTCTGAACCTTATTTTTTGACATAAAATAATAACATCCATCTTCATCAACTTATTCAGGTTGCCAAACTTATCTCCAAAAATCTTCTGGCTGATTGGATAACTCAAATCCACTCTCAAAGAGAGGGACATTTACCCTTGAGAAGATACATAGGGATGGGCCATGAGCAACAAAAGTTATTGCAAATGAGGAGATTCACCAACGTCCTGTGTGGTTCAGAGGGAGAAAACATCTGCTTGTCAACATTCTTATATGGTTTTTCAAGAAAAAAAAAAAAACACCTCACTTTGTTACAGCTACAGTCTTACAATCTACAGAGGAACCGCCTGACTCCATAACAATCCTCACTCCAGCCCTAGCTCCCCCAACCACTGCCATGCCTGAGCAAAGATTTTGATCCGATGGATGGTAATTGTGGACACAGAAGGAAGTAGATTCAAGTGACAATGAGGAGAAAAAAATCAGTAGGATATTGGTTGGGAGAGGAATGAATAAAGAATCTATCAAAAATGGCTGCGTACCCACAAAAGCCTACACATGGATGCTTATAGTAGCTTTACTCAAAATTGCCAAAACTTGGAAGCATCCAAGACGTCCCTCAGTAGGTGAAGAGAGAAACTGTGGTACATCCAGACAATGGAATATCATTCAGTGCTAAAATAAATGAGTTATCAAGTCATGAAGAGACATGGAGGAACTTAAAATGCATATTATTAAGTGAAAGATGTCTTGCTGAAACGGCTACCTACAGTGTGATTTCAACTATATGAAATTCCAGAAAAGGCAAAACTTTGACGACTAAGTTCAAAGTGGCTGCTAGGGGTTGAGGGATGGAGGAATGAACATGCAGAGTACAGAGGACTTTTAGGGCAGTGAAACTATTCTGTATGATACTATAATGATGGACACATGTCATCATACATCTGTCAAAACCCACAGAATGTACAACACCAAGAATGAACCCTAATGTAAACTATGGACTTTGGCGATGACTATGTGTCAATGTAGGTTTGTCAACTGTAATAAATGGACCACTCTGGTGAGGGATGTTGATTGCGGGGGAGGTTGTGGTTGATAGTAGTCTTTTTCTCAATTTTAGAAGCAGTTCAACCTTTGCTCAGCTCACAGGGTATAATTTGAGAACTTTTGGTCTAATCCAACTCTCTCATTTTACAGATGAAGCATCATAAAGATGTATAAAGATCTAAGTCAATTCTCATCTCTGGGTCTTCATTTTCCAGCTCTCAAGTCCTAAGACTCCATTTGTTTCCTCACTACCACTTAAGACAAACAGCTGGTTTCTCTTTTTTTGTTTGGTTTTGGTTTTGGTTTGTTTTTGCTGAGGAAGATTCACCCTGAGCTAACATCCACTGCCAATCTTCCTCTTTTTGTATGTGAGCCACCACCACAGCATGGCCACTGACAGATGAGTGGTGTAGGTCCATGTCTAGAACCCAACCCAGGCCGCCGAGGTGGAGCATGCCGAACTTAACCACTAGGCCACCTGGGCTGGCCCTCAAATAGCTGGTTTCTTTAAAAGAAATAACACAGGAGAGCGGGATGGTATATTAAAATAAGGGACACTCTCTCATGCTGTTCTGTAATTTTAAATATTATGCTTTCTGTAACTTCAATCAGTTTGTAAAGGAATCCAAAAAGCAAAGCCATAGACCTTAAACCTTTCTTCCCCTAATCTCACATCTATATAGAGCTTTACCTTTTACAATGTACAGAAAACTCTCACCATTTGCAAGGGGTACATTCTCAAACCCATAATTTCCCCCAACAAAATGTGATTAAGTATATTATCATAGGAATTACTATATAACAAGTGGAAGCAATAGGGTTATGTTGAGACGAAGGTTCTGCGTGGCTGGCTCAGCCTGCAGCCAGCTAAAGGCCTTATTCTACATATGCCGGCTCCAGAGCAGGATTCAAAATTTGTATCACAGCAAAATTACAAATTATATCATGGGCCTTCAGGGTCTCTTGCAAACTGTTAAAACTGTGAATGTTAAACCCACAATACTTTTATTTCCCTTATCTCAGCTTTACCACTTAGTTAGATAAATTTAGACAAGTTACTTACCTCTCTGAGTCTCTGTTTACCCATCTGAAAAATGGTGATAATAACAGTACCTACCTTATTGGGTTGCTGTGTTGATTAGACGAGCAATGCATATAGAAAGCTCAGAACAGGGTCTGACACACAGTGAGTATTCAATCAATGTCAGTTAATATCTCATTTGAGCCTCATGACTCAGGGATATTGTAATTCCCATGGTTTATAGATGCGCATCTGTCATGCAGTCGAAAGAACAATGAACTCGCAACCTAAGAATCTGGTTTAGGCTCTGGTTTATACTCACTGAGCCTTGTGAGCCACCTGACCTTTTGAACCTTAGTTTAATCGATAAAATGAGGACAATAATGCTATTTCCGTCTACCTACATTACTGCTATAAGCATCCAGAAAGAGCATATATAGAGAGAGATTTTAAGTATAAAAGACAATACAAATCAATCATACTGAGAATATGATCCTGGGAGGCAGTTTAGAGCAATGGTTATGAATGCTGGTTTTAGAGCCAGACTGCCTGAATTCAAATCCTGGCTCTACCACCTAGGAGCTGTGTGACCTCGAGCCAATTACCTTCCTTTTCTCTGCCTCAGTTTCTGCATTGGTAAAATTAGGATAACAGTACCTAGGTAAAAATAAGATAACCTATCTCATTAAATTGTTAACAGGATTAAATGAGTTTATACATAGAAAGCACCTAGAACAGTGCCTGGTACACAGTACTGCTCAATAAACGTCAGTTGCTCAATAATAATAATATTAACTATTATTATTATTGTGGTTTTGGCAATTATTAACCTAGTCACAGGCCACTCCTTGAAGAACAGGCAATTCACCTCACCTGCTCTCCCGCAGCCTGGGCCTCTCGATGCCAGTCCTCCACCAGGGCCACCGCCTCCTCGCCACTCTCCGGGTGGTGTGCCTGCACCCAGGCCTGGGCCTCCCTGGGTAAGATAGTCAGGAACTGCTCCAGCACCAGCAGCTCCAGGATCTGCTCTTTGAGGCGGATCTCCGGCCTCAGCCAGCGACAGCAGAGTGCCCAGAGCTGGCTGAAGGCCTCGTGGGGTCCAGCTGCATCCCTGTACTGGAACTGCCTGAAGCGCTGGCGGGAGACCTCAGGGCCAGGGACAAGCTCACGGCCCTTCCCCCGGGGATTGGATTCTGATCTCCAGGAGTCCTCCTCCAGTTTCACAATCAGGAGCTCTTCAGGCTCGGGTCGGGGAGAGGCCTGGGCCTGGGATTCCAGGGCCATGGCCACGATCTACCCTGAACCTCACTTCAGCTGGGCTGTCCTCGTCCAACGTCTTCCTGCATCTATAATGTGTCCTTCAAGGGGCTTCTGGGAGAGGAAATGCTCCCCAGGCTGCTGAAGGCAGAAAGACAAAGGATAGAGTGAGCAAGAGGGACCCAGGAGCATCGTTTTCTTCACCTCCCCCATACCTTCCACTGCCTTGGCATGGGGTGGGGCTGTTAAGAGACACTCCTTTCCCATAAACAGGAAGTTAGACCACAATCTGGCCCCAAAACCAGCAGCCAGCATACCTTGGACGAAGATAGCACAGTGTTAAATCCTCTGGGAGATGCCTTAAACCCTTAGTCTGACATCAAGGCCTCCACGATCTGGTCTCAAACAGCCTACCTCTCTTCTACATGTATCCAAAGTCTGACCTTCCCTCCACTTGGGTTCCAAATGTCACCCCCTCCATAAGGCCTTTCTTCTTGGGCCTTATAGCTTTCCTCTAAGGGTGCTCTCCTTGCAAAATCCTTCTCACTCTACACTTCCTCTTGGTCACCCCACCCATTTGGTATTGTCCGTCTCTAAACTGGTAACTCCCAAAACTCCAGCCAGGACCTGTCTCCAGATTCCCAGACCCCAAAATCCAACCACCTACAGGACATTTCCACTTGACTGTCCCTTAGGCATCTCTAACTCAATGGGTCAAAAACTGAATTCATCATTTTCTGCTATAAACCTGTCCCTCTTCTGGTGCTCTCTATCTAGTGAAGGCATCACATTCCATCAAGTTACCCATACCAGAAACCTGGTCATTAACCTTCTCCAAGATCCCCCACATCCAACTCATCCCCAAGCTGTGTCCACTTGGCCTTCTAAGCATCTCTATCCCCAGTGCTGTGACCTTGGTCCAGAGGATCATCACATTTTTCACTTGATCAGCCTCCTAACTCATGTCCCTGCCTCCATTCCTCTCACCCCAACCCCTGGTCCAGTCTTTGCACAACAACCGGACTAGATCAAAATCTGATCATGTCATTTCTCTGCTAAACACCCTTCAGTGACCTCCCATTTCCCTCAGGACAAAGTGCAAACCTTGCTCACGTCTCCATCCTCACCTCTTTACCATGCTCCCACCAGCCAGGGTGTTTCAGCAGCACAGCTTGCAGCTCCCACCTCATGCTGCTCTCTGAACCCTCCCACATGCTGTGATCTCCTCTGGGAACAGTCTCCTCCCTTCCTTCACCTAGCTAGGTCTCAGCGTAAATTGTACTTTTCCAAGAGGGCCTCCCTGCGCCCTGAAACAAGATTCAGTCCTCAGCCACAAGATTCCAGGCCTCCCCATGTTTTCTCTCCTATTACCCTGATCATACTTCATGGTAATTATCTTAACCACGAGATCATAAGCTCCCAAGGGACCTAGCACAGTGCTCAGCACACATAGGGAGCACTCAATAACACTGAAATAATGGTCAAGGAATGATGGGGATGTCTCAGGAAGCAAGGATTATAATTAATCCCTTTCTGTGCACACTAGATAAAAAAAGTATAAATTACCTTCTTGCTCATGCCAGAGGAATTCTTTCCTCTTTATTTCCATCTCTGTGACACTTGCCACTTTCTACGTTTTATTAGAGGGAGGTGTGTACATATGTGTCCCTGGAGATTACTTAGGGCAAGGAATACAGCTTACTCCTCTTGTTTGTCCCCCCCTCCCCTCCCCTTCCCCACTCTCACAATAAGCCTGGGGCACTAACACAGGAGGCTCTCAGTAAATGCTTGTTGAGTGAACGTCTGGGGTTGCTTCTTTCACACAATGAAGACTCTGACAACACTCCTGCTGGGTTATCTGGAAAAATGAGCTCTTTGTGTCATTCCCAACAAATCGAGATGACATAAAAAATACCCACTCAAAGGAGGCTATTAGCGGCTTCCAAGTGGGAGGGACGCAGCTGAATTGAGAATGGAGGGAGGGTGGTATTTTGATTTTAGGCCATCTGACTGGACTGTCTGTAAACAGGGCAGGGATAATGAAAAAGAAAGGCTTGTCCTGCAGGCCTCCACGTACTTACGGAGAGGCTAGGAACACAGCTCATGGCCACCTGGCAGCTTCCTGCTCATCCTTCAGCTACCAGCCCAATGTCACCTCATCTATTAAGAGCTCCTTGACAAGCCCTTGTCATGCCCTGGCCCCCTCCCTGCTCTCCAAGAATCGCCTCCCCAATCCTGTGTTCCCAAAGCAGTTGCGACATACCTCTAACATAGGTGTTACCCTACATGACTGCAGGCCCCTCTTTTTACATCTGACAACCCCATTAGGTTCTATTACTAGGGTCAGTACTATTTTACTCATTTCTGTATCCACAGTGCCCAATCTAGTGTCTGATAAATAGCAGAGCCATTGGAAGTTCTGTCGCCTTTTATTAAAACGGTAAATCTTGTACATCAAAAGCCTAATGAGCTATGGAAGGCCCATAATTTCAATTAAGCTAAAGAATTAAGCTTCATGAAATTTCTTTTTTAACCACAGCCTTAATCATGCACTAGTCCAAACACATCTGTGTCACTCTTACACGAGGGCTAATTCACCAGTCACTAGAGCCCCAGTATGTATCCTGCACTGTACTGGGAGCTACAGAGCCAATAGTAACCAGGACAAAGAGTCTCTACCTTCAGAGTAACAGTCTAATGAGAGAGACAGTCAATAAGCAAGCAAAGAAGTGTGTGCTCCTGCACAGAGAGAATACTACAACAAAATAGGCAATTAGTAGTCCCACCAGGACCAAAGCCCAGAGTCTCAGATAATAGGTAGTTTCTTCTGAGAAGACTTGAAAGTCCCAAAGGTTAGTTTCAAATACAAATGTGAGAGATTTTTCTGCTACTCTCTTAGACAGATAGGAATAGCAGAAGCCTATCCACAGAGGGAGGTCAACACGGTCAGCCAATGGCAGACCGTCTTCACACAGAGCTGATAAAGGAAAAAGGGACAGGACATTCCTTAGTCCTGAGACTCCCAGGAATCTCGGGGCCTCACTTGGATCAGCAACCTCAAAGAGCACCCATTTACTGAGTGCCCATGAGGTGCCAGGCCCAGGGCTAAGTGCTCTACATTCATAACTCACTGAATCCTCCAGGCAAGCAAGTGAAGTGTCATTAGTGTTGAGTTGTATTACACTGATCTGTAACTGACACATAAAACTACATACAAACACCAGAAAGAGAAGGACGTAATTTAATAGTGTAGCCAATTCCACTCATTATGTGCCTATTCCAGAGTGAGCATGCGGCGATGATACCCATGACTCTGCTGGTCCCCAGGTTGGTCTGAGTTCCCTCAAGCCTCTTTCCACTGAGTGTGAGCAGTGTCTTTCATACAGCGTGTTCCCTAAACACAAGCCAACTCTTTCATCTAATGTTCAACCAAGAAAACCTGACTGTGCTGGTTAGCTTATTCAAAGACCGTGTGTTGGTTTCTAAATGGCTCCTCGCCAAAGGCTTTTCAAGCTGACTGTGATTTCTGGCTAACAGTGATTTTCACCTTCTGTGTTGACTTTAGAATTATCCTGTAAGGTATAACTCCACTAAATCCTCAATGTACATACAGGGAACTGAGCTGCTATGAAGAAGATTCACTTAAGGTTACCTACCTGGCAAGTGGCAGAGTTGGGATCTAAGCCCAGATTCGTTTTCTCTGGTTATTTTTCTTAACCTCACCATATAGCCTCCTCTACGTCTGCCAGTCATCCAAACTCCTGAGATGATGGTATGGAGAGTGGAAAGAACATTAAGGCAGGAGCGAGCAGATCAGGGTTCTAGTTCCACTCCTGCCATTTATCAGCTGTGTGACTTTGGACAGGTCACGTGGCCTCTGCAGCTGCCTATCCAGACTGCAGCTTACAGCTTGACCCTACTCTGCAGTTGCCCCAGGTTCCCCAATTAGTACGATGGAAGTAAAGCAAACGGACAGGGAGACCAGAATCAGTGGCTACAAATTTAAATGGCTATAGGGGCCAGGCAATGTAAATGAGTCAATGAGTGGGGTGGGGACTGTGGCTAACGGGAGCACCCGGAGGAACACTGGCCCTTCCAATTCTTCCAAGAGAAGCTAGAACTCTGGCTTTTTAAACATTGGCCACCAACTCAAAATTGTTTCAAACACCATGGGGATTAAATAGAGTGTGATGGCAGCCTTCATTCAGCACAGGCTGTCACTTTGCCACCTTTCAGCTAAATGATCTCAAAGGATTCTTTTAATATCCAGGAAGACCTAGAAAGGGTACAGATTCCCCTAAGCAATAAGGAATAAGTGTCAACTGCTGTCAAAATCAGCATCCCTTTACAAACATGGGGAAGTTGAAGGGCATCCTGGCTCCTGGGGTAGTGAGTGTGGATGTGGACATGAGAAGCCCACCCAGTAGGATGGGAAGATCTGCCCCAGTCCCACCGGAAACGTCAAGACTGGTCTGTGACCTCCAAAGAGAAAGAAACTGGGCTGTCAAGCTTACTCAGCTGAAGGTCCAGGCTATTGCTTAAGGCAGCCTGACCTCACACTTAAGGGTTTAAACCAGGGAAAGCAAATAGGTTTCATTTAAAGCATCAACTTCGGTCAACTGCGCTAAGGACTCCGACTCCACATGTGAATATGTGCTGTGACCAATTAGCTACGACTGCCAGACACAGGAAGGGCAAGTGACAGCACACACTCCAAATATTTGCCACCCCTGGCTTAAACTCCCATAGGCAGTGAACCAGCTTCGAGCAAAGACAGCCCTGACAGGCTAGAGAATACGAAAGCTCATGCCCCTGGAAACCCACTGGAAGCAGCAGTCTTCAAGCCTGGTAGAGCAAAGCTCAC
Source organism: Equus asinus (assembly GCF_041296235.1). Taxonomy (NCBI): domain Eukaryota; kingdom Metazoa; phylum Chordata; class Mammalia; order Perissodactyla; family Equidae; genus Equus; species Equus asinus. Next base: position 88,743,570 of record NC_091794.1, read on the forward strand.
CCTGGATGGTCTTTATTCACGCATTCATCACATATTTACTGATTTACTCGACTGACATCAAGTATTTATTACTCTGCACTGGGCAATGGGGAAACGGAAATGACTCAGAAACTGTTCTGTCCTGGAAACACTCACAGCCTAGCAGAAGAGACCAAAAATAAAATAAAATAAAGTCACAGATAGTTACAATCAAATGAAGTAAATGCAGTAAAAGAGGTCTGTAGGAGCTGGAGGTCAGGGGGTGACCCAATCTGCTTAGAGAATTGAACAAAGTAACATTTGAGTTGGTTCTTGAAGAAAGAATGGCCCCAAGAAACGGGGGGGAACCTCGATAGCCCTGGAGGGTGTGGTGCATGAAGATTAGGACACAAGGGACTTTATGAAGAGTCTTGAATATCAGGCTAAGGTGTTCGGACTTAATTCTGTAGGTGATGGGAGTCAATGAAGGTTTTTAAGCAGAAGGCATAATCAGACTTGTGAGTTACACAGTTCACGCTAGCTACAATGTGTTTGTCCAGGCAGAGGTGAAAGGGTGGAGGCTTCAGCAAAAACTCTGACAAGGAAGGGGCAGATTCAAGACACAGTAGGGACACTGAAAGATGTGAAGATCCCTGGATGTGGAAGAATGCAAGAGGACTCAGAGGGCGTCTGGGAAAAGTGGATGATAATGCCACTCACTTCCATCACGCAGAAGGAAAGAGGTGAAGGTCTGGGCCGAACACAATAGCCGGTCCCTCCCACTGGGTTCCAGAGGTCACAACCATTAGAGAAACTGTAAGGGGGTATCAAATCAGATATGTTTATTCTAGGTGGGCAGGCAGAGACTGGAACACTATTTTTAAGGTCAGGCTTCAAGCTCAGGCCCTCTTATCTTCACTTCTTGCCAGAGCCCCAGAACACTCTAGCCTTCCCTCTGTGTCCCCCAGACCGTTCTGTGACCCTCCCACCTCCAGAAACTCTCTCGGTCTCCTCACCTACACACCTTTCTAAGACCCTCCTCACTCCCAGGGCCCCCTATCTCCCTCCTCATCCCCGACCCCTCTCTGACCCTTCCCATCTCCAGACCCTTCAGCCTCTGAGCGTCCCTCACCGCCCACCTCCACATAAAGGCTTCTTTCTCCCCTCTCACCTTCCCCGGCCCCCTGGGACACCACCACCTCCTAAGTCTCCAGCCCAGAGCCTGAGTCTCAGCTGCCCCCGCTCCGCCACCCGGACTCACCCACCGAGACACCCACTTCACAACAGGGCGGAAGTGCTCCAGGGTTCGCGCAGGGAATGCTGGGACGCGGAGTCCAAATCGCGCCACCCCGGGAATGGAGCGTCTGAGACTACAACTCCCAGAAGGAATCGCGCGAGCGCCGGTGGGCGGCCCCTTCCGTTTGCTGCCTTTCAGATGTCGTCAGCCAATAGCTACGTCATCTCCTCCCGGTCCCCGGCACCGGGACAAATCGGAACAGGTTCTAAGCGTGAGGGCGGGGCCTGTTGCGACGGATACTTTCCGCAGGCTCCGGGATAACGGCACCCAGTGGGCGGGCACTCAAGCAGAAGGGGCGGGGCCTATTGAGGGGACCAGCGAGAGCCGTAGACCCAGGGAGATCAACGCAGAAACAACGAGAACTAAGCAGAGAGGGTGACTAGAGGTAACCACACTGGTGGGCAGGAGAGAGTTGGACAATTGTAGGTTGAGTTTCCGCTCGCAGTTAAGATACATGACTTTGGATCAATTGTGAACCTCGCTTTCTTCACCTGTAAAGTGAGGATAATAGTAGCATCCGCGTTGCCGAGTTTTTGTGAGGCTTCGATGAGATAATACACCTAGGAAGATTAGCTCAGGGCGGGGGTCCTAATAATACACAGCGAAGGTTAGCTATTATTATGTAAATCAGTTAGTACAGAGCTTGACACTTCGTGAGTGCTGAAAGAATGTTAATCATTATTAGAATAATAAGAAGAAGAATATAAATGCAGTTGCTTTATACCATTGTGAATACGTTGGGGTGTGATCAATCTAATATGGAGTTGAGAATGTGGGTTTTGTAGTCAGACAGGGATCGAAATCCCAGCCCAACTACTTCCTAGCTGTGTGGCCTTGAACAAATTACTCCAACTCTTTTGTTTTGGGTTTTTTCGTCTGTAAGATGCAGGTAATACAATAGAACCTACGTTGCAAGGTGTTGTGAAGATTGAATGAGATAATACAGTAAAATATGGTCCCTGGCGTCAAGGGCTCAATACATGTTGGCTGTTGTTAAAATTAGGGGAATTCTATTATCTTAGTTTTAAAACCCAGTTCAAAGTCCTTCTTCTCTGTGAAACATGTTTCAACTTATTGGTAGTAATAACTCAGTGAACGTAATTGCAACCTCCTTGTGACTGAAGTCTCACAACAGTCCTATAAGGTTGGTGTCATGACCCTCAGTTTACCAGGAGGAAATGGGAGCTTAGAGAGATGATGTGAGCTGTTCAAGATCGCATGGCCGGTAAGTGCCAGGGCTGGGATTTGAACTGCTGGGCATGTGACTCCAAAGGTCTCTTCTCAGCCCCACACTGCATAAGGAAAAGGTCACAGGAGGAGGAGGGGCCTGAGTGGGGAGAGAGAGTGGGGCAGTGTGGGGTGCGCGGTGGAGACATTTGAGAGAATGTCAGGGTCTGAAGCTGGAAAGGCAGCTTCGCAGAGTCAGGTAAATATGTGCACTTCAGGATCATCTACCCTGACGAGGAGCAATGGAGGTGAGGATGCGCGGAGAGAAGGACACCACTGAGACACAAGAGGGCGCCCGTCGCCCTGAATCCAGCCTGGAATTGTTCCATGGTTTCCCTTAGCCTTTGTCTGATTAAAGCCTGGCAATTTACAGAGGAGGAAAACTAAGGCCCCACGAGGCCAAGTACCCCAACCAGTGTCATACAGAAATAAGCAATAGAGCCTGAACCAGACCTCCGTTCTCTGCTTCAGCATCCACCAAGATTTTTTTCTGTCCATACTTATCTGTCAAGAACCCTAGGCTCTAAGGATGCAGAGATGAAGCAAACCTGGTTGCCGTCCCCAGGGCCTGATCTTCAAACTTTCCCAATAGAGTTTCCTATTAGTAAATTAGTAATGTTTCCTATTAGTAAAACTTTTTTGAGCACACACTCCCAACATGTGTATATTTATTTACTTGTAAATGAAATACACATGGTACATGTATAATTACATGAAAAGCTAACTTTTATTGAACATTTACTATGCATTACTAGATCTTGCTCTCGGTGCTTTATACATATTATCTCATTTAATCATCACAAAACCCGTTGAGGGAGAGTCTAATATTATCCCATATTACAGAAGAGGAAACTGAGGTACAGAGGTTGAGTAACATAACAAAGCTGTGTGGCTAAAAAGCAAGCAGTCTAGCTTCAGAATAAAGTGAGATTTTAAAAAGTGGAAATAGAAGTTTTAACATTTTCTTCCTAAACCCCAGTGGCTCATCTTGTGCACCCCACTTTGGAGACAATTGCTCTTGGGGCTCCTAGACCTTTGAGGGATCAATACTTTGAGAAAGGCAAGTGCAGGAAGTTGCTAGAACCCAGAGGCAGCAGCTTACCTGGGCTGGGAGGTCAGGAATGGCTTCCGGAGAAAGTGATGGCTGAGCTGAATCTTAAAGGACACGTAATAGTTCCTCAGAGAAAAGAAACCGGGGGAAAGTATGTTCTTGGGTGAAGGAGCAACATGTGCAAAGGCCCAGGGGCAAGAGTGCATGGTGTTCTGGGAGTGACAAGTAGTTTAGCAAGCTAGAGCACATAGCACCAAGGGAGTGGGTTCCCACTCCCAGTGTTGCTATGAGGCTCAAACAGAAAGGTAGATATGCCCATGCATTCATGTTTTTATTGAGGGAATGGGCAATCAGTCTGCTGCCTCCTGGGCAGCATCTCAGCTTTTTGGTCCTCAGCTGCCAATTCATCTATAATCCAGATGGAAAAGGGGGCCCCTCTGCCCTTGAAGATTTGGTTGGACTTCGCCTGGACCCCATGCCATAGCTTAGGAATGCTCAGAGCCCTCCTTGCTTCCCCATGCTCTCCATAAATTCCCAACTTTATGTCGTCTGGCCTACAGTTTCTGTGACCCCAACCCCTTCACCTTCTGCCTCAGGTGGTTTTCCATCAAAAAACAAAAAGTCCAACTAAGCCAAGCATCTCATGGATTTAGTCAATTTACTGAGGATTTGGAGATCTTGAGATCACATCACGTACCTCACAGCCACCTGCCATCTCCCAAATGTTCTCATTCAGCTTCCAGAACCTCCCCAATGCCTGTGTTCCCAAAACCACTGGTTGATCCTCCCTACACTTGCAGCACCCCACCTCCCACAGGAAGATGAGTTTGGTCTCCCGAAGCCACACATGCCTGTTCTCTCCGCGCCAGGCTGGCTTGCTTTTCCTAACCCCACCCTCCAACTGACATGCAACTACTCTAGCCCAAGCCAAGCTGCCTTAGCCTGCTCCTCAGCCAAGCCCAGAACTCAGCCTTTCTTTCATCTTCCTTGGGCCACACGCAGTAGTCTCCTCTGCGGAGCAGCCGGGCCAGTCTATGGTAGCGGGGGAGCTGGTGGCGGGAGACAGGCTCCAGGAAGACCAGGAGCAGCCCTGGAGGACGGGGGGCAGCCAGCAGGAGGGAGGTGGCCAGGCGGAGCTCCAGGCAGCAGCGTGGGGTGCGCAGGGCCTGGCGGCTCAGCACGCAGAGCACGACCCGGCTGCTTGCCATGCTGTCTGCCACATTGTCAGTCACATCCTTGCCTGGCTCAAAATCCCGCTCGGGGAGGCAGAGGCGCAGCCCCTGGCCAGCCGGACGGCAGCCCTCCAGAGCAGGCAGCAGCTCCCACACCACCCAGCCCTCGTCTTGCCCGCAGTGGGACACGAACACATCGTAAAGGAACCTCTTGCCCTCACCCCTCCGACACTTCAGACCCTGAAGCCAAGCCCTGAGCAAGGCCTGGAGATAGAGGATCCAGGAGTTCCTGGCTTCCTGTAGAAGGGGCAAAGAGATTAGCAGAAGCAACAGGGCAGAACTGCCCAAAAAGAGTTCCAACCCCACAGTTGTGGGGCAGTGGCTCTGGAGAAAGGGGAAAAGGGGATTCTTGAGGCGGCCCCCAGCTTCTGAGTGGCACAGCTGTGATACTACATGCATGTATGTCCTGGGGGACCGCTCATGCCAAGGACCCACCCAGGCATTGGCACACTGGCAGGCTAAGGATGCACTTAGAATATACATGTACTGGGGCATCTGGGGACTATGCTCTTGGAGGCTGCTATCCAGCACAAGGCCTGTCTCCCAGTCTAGCACTAAGACCTGGAGACTTCCCAGGCCCTGGAAAGCAGCTGCAGACAGTGTCTCCAATCCTGTTTGGGCCAGATACAGCACCTCCAGGCTGGGCAGCTCACCCACCAGCTCCTCAAGCCGTACTAGGCGGGGCCGGGCTCGGGACTGCACTGCCTGCAGCTTCAGCTCCCGTAGGCTGGGCAGCCCCGTGATGCAGCAAGGCCTGGAGCTGTGCCCATCTCCCTGTACCCTCAGATACTGGAGCCAGGGGAGCTGCCAGAGGAAGTAGCTGGAGTTGTCCTGGGAGCAGAGAGCCTCCAAGCTATTGCCAAGCAGGGAGAGTTGACGAAGGGCAGGGAAGATCTCAGTGACATTCTGCGTCTTCAGCTGCAGTCCCCAGCCTTTTAGAGTCAGGGTCTGCAGGACTGGGAATATGTTAGAAGCCAGCTTCCAATGCTCCCTGCCTGAGATTGCATGAAGCTCCAAGCTAGTCAGCCTCACAGGCAGGGGCAACGCTACCCTGGAAGGGCCAGAGGGGAGCTGCAGTCTCAAGTCGTGCAGATTCTCTGGGCCCCGGAAGACCCAGGCTAAGCTCAGTACCATGTGGGTATCCAGCAGGTTTAGAGTGGTCAGTGCAGGCAGAGGAGCCAACCAGTCCTCGCCCAGGGCTTCCAGTGGATTCCTGCCCAAGTCCAACATCTCCAGCCTCCTTAAGCCCTGGAATACCTGGCCCTCCAGACAAACCAGCTGGTTTCCCTGAAGTAGCAGCTCCCGCAGATGGGGCAAACAGGAGAAGGCGGCTGGGGGCAGGGTACGCAGCCCATTTTGGGACAGATCCAGGACCTGCAGTCCTGACACAGCCCCTGTCTCATTCGTGCACAGCATGGCACTCCGCAGTTGGTTGCTGGCCAGGTTCAGTCTCTGAAGCCTGGGCATGGCAGCCAGAAAACCTGATGGCAGGTCAGTCAGGCCACTGCTTTTAAGACCCAAGCTCCTCAGACTGTAGCAGGAAGCCAGGGCCTCCAGAGCTATGTGCCCTAGCGGAGTGGATCCCAAATTCAACTCCTCCAGCTCAAAGTGGGCAACGGCGACGGCAGGCAGCTCCGCAGTGGCAGTATACATCGCAGACAGAGTGTCCAGTCTCTGCAGCCCAAGCCCCCCCACTGCAGCTGCCTCCATCTTTGTGTGATCCAGAAGCAGAGTCCCCAACTTGAGGCCCTGGAGGGCCCCAGGACTGGCCATCTTCAGCTGATTGTTGAATGACAGATCCAACATGTCCAGGGTCCGAGCATCACCAGAGGAGGGGCCAAACACCAGGTCTGGGAAGATGTCGGCCAATTTCCCTACATTCTGAAGGCAACTGAACTTGATAGCCAGCCGCTGTAGACTGGGAGGCAACCGGACACCCAAGTTTCCATCCAGGCAGGGGCCCAAGAAAGCAAGGTATTGCAGGGAGCTTAGATTACTAAACGCCTCAGGGGGTAGGAAGAGGTAATCCTTTTGGCGGCTTATGAAAAAGAGCTGCTGCAGCTGCCCCAAGCCCCGGAGAGCTCCTGGCAGGAGCTGGGTGAGATGCAGACTCAGCCCTAGCAACTTGAGCCCAGGAAAGAGGGAGAAGGCATCCGGGTGCAGGACTGAAGTGGAACCAGTAAGGCAGAGCCCCTCCACATTCTGTGGCACAGCCTCCAAGGCCTGTGTGAGGTTGGTCACTGAGGAGCATGCTGCAAGGAGGTGCAGCCTGGAGTCCGTGGGGCAGGTCAGGAAGAAGCGGGAGACCAGAGGCAGCCGGGAGCCTTCAGTCACTAGGCAGTTGGAAGCTGTCCAGCCTGTGGTCAGAGGAAGGGACAGGAACAGACCAGGCAGCAGCAAGCACATGCCCATCTCAGCACCAAGCCTAGTCTATAGAGAAGCAGAATCAGAACCCCACTCTCTGCTCCCCTCCCTTTTCCAGAGAGGAATTCAGACCCCATCCTCCCCCTCCACACATACATGCGCAATACTCACAGCACCGACGGGATACAGAGCGCTTAGTGGACCCAGGAGGATCTGGAAGCAGGGTCAGAGGGCCATGACACTTCCAAGCTGTAAAACTGCGAGGGACCTGAAAGGGAGAGCAGGACCAGACCCAGAGATGCTTACGGCTAAGGACCCAAGGCTCAGGGAAAGGCAGAAGTACCTTCATGGGAGGAGGGACCCAGATTTCACTTCTCTGTTTTGAGGAAGCAGACAGTGTTTCTGAGCACAAAATTGGGGGCCAGAGGTCCAGGATCCCACTCTGCCATTGTCCCGGGCCATGCACTTCCCCTCTCTGAGCTTCAGTTTGCTCATCTGTAAACTAAGCACACCGATACCTGCTTCATAGGATGGCTGCACGTTACCTATGGGTGTCAGAATGGGGTTTCTCCTCAACACTCCCTTTTCTACTTCCTCTCCATACTCTAATAGAAAGGAGATCTTGAGCAAGTCAGGGTTTTTTGAAAGAAGCAGACATTTTGCAAGCAAAGTAATACATCAAAATGATGCCTTCATGGACATCTTGTAATGCTCCACATGGAAGAGTCCAAGAAGCCCAAGATCTACCCAAAAGGACTATAGGGCTCCATATCTGTCCTTCCAGGAAGAACGGTCTGCATGGCCTTGACCTTGATGTGCAATACCAGGATGGAGCCAGGACCCCAAGAGAGAACAGAACAAGAAAAACGAAAGAGCTTTATGATGCTCTCAAACAATGTAGTAAATCACTCAATACAATTCAATATCTGGTCATGATTTGAAAAAATAATAAACTCAGAAGAAAAATTCCTTGACTTATAAAAGGGTACCTACCCCGGATCTACAGTATATATAATTCTAAATGGTGAACCATCTGTTGCATTCATTTTCAAGCCAGGAATGAGACAGTTATAATTACTTCTGTTCAAGATTATAATGCCAGGAGAATATGAAAGAAAAAGAACAGAAACTAAAATGATATCATTGTAAGTATTTTAAGAAGCAAAAGGGTCACCATTTATAAGATGTTATGATTATCTACATAGGAAATCCAAGAATTTCTAGAAACAAACTATTAAAACTAAAGAACGTCTGGCAAAATGCCGGACACTGGAAACTTTTTCTAAAAACTTTCTTATACACCAGTGCATTACTCAGGATCTCAACAGGAAACAGTACCTTCAACTTAGGGTTTTCCTTAAAGGTTTGTATGCGAAGAGACTAATCACAAAGATGTTAGCAGCGCTTAGAGGTACCATAAGGGGTGGTGCAGGAACCCGGGGCTAGCAACATAGGAGCTGTCACCACTCCTACAAGGGAAGGAGTTAAGGCTAGAGAAGTTACCAGAACCCGGAAAGAGAGAGAGTTTTATGGGGTGAGCTGCCTTGAGAGAAACAATGACATTCAGTCAAGTCACAAATCTAACCTGAGGGGACCTCACAGGAAGGAAATTGGGGGCAGAAACCCACTGACCTCTCTCCTCCCTCCCTCTGACCTTTTTCTGGGATTCTGCATTTGCCCTGGATTCAGAGCGGGGAAACAGTACTGTAATCCATTCAGGGCAGCTTCCCTGAGCTAAGAGCAAGATGGAAAGGGGCAAGGAGATGTGGAGGGACAAACAAAAGAAATGCAGCATGACCACTAAGAGACAATTAGAAAATGTACTTGGAAAAAATATTTTTAAATAACAAGGCAGAAGGATGTATAAATAAGGGGAACAGAATAGAGTCTATAAATAGGCCAGATCATATCTAGTCACCTGATTTACAAAAAGGCACCAGTATAACTCCATTTATGTTCACAAAAAATAACAAGATGTATCATAAGCCTAAATGTGAAAAATAGAATAAATCTTTTAGGAAGAAAACATCAGAGAATATCTTCATGGTCCTGGGATAAGCAAAATTTTCCTAAATAGGCCACAAAAAGAACTGACCATAGGGGCTGGCCCAGTGGTGCAGCAGTTAAAATCGCACATTCCATTTCGGCAGCCTGGCGTTTGCTGGTTCAGATCCTGGGCACAGACCTAAGCACCGCTTGGCAAGCCTTGCTGTGGCAGGCATCCCACATATAAAGTAGAGGAAGATGGACACAGATGTTAGCTCAGGGCCAGTCTTCCTCAGCAAAAAAGAGGAGGATTGGGGGCAGATGTTGGCTCAGGGCTAATCTTCCTCAAAAAAGAAAAAAGAAGAACTGGCCATAAAAAGTTTTCACAAATTGGACTTCCTTAAAGCTAAGAAATTCTGATCATTAAAATATATGACTAAGAAAGTAAAAAGCCACACACATCAGAAGAAGTTATTTGCAATATATATGTTTTTTAAAAACCTTATAATTGTGGAACATAATAAATATTATTTGGAATGACCCATGGGCCAAAGAAGGGACCATAATGAAAATTATAAAATATTTTAATTGAACAATAACAAAAATAATACATATCAAAACTTGTGGGATAAAGCTAAAGCAATATTTATGGGGGGGGGGGGAGACAGCCTTAAGTGAAAAAAAACAATAAAGAAAACAAATAGCAAAAGTTGAAAATTAATGAGCCAGGCAATACTCCACTTTCCCCATTAAGGAGTAACTGGTACTAAACTAGCTCTCCTACCATGAACAACTCTAAAACTGGAGCAAATATGTGAAACAACTGTTTTCAGATATTAGGCAAACTGGCAGTATAGGATGGTGATCCCTGAGAGAAGGGAAACAAATGAGGAAAATTCTATAGCTGCCCTGACTTTCTATCTGCAGGCATTTACTGAACCCCAGCATAGGGAGAGAGAGGGAATGCAATTAGACCATAGCAGTCTTAATGAGCTGAGAAAACAAAAACCTAAGACAACTGCAATTTGTGAAACAGAGTACAGGAGAGGAGAGAGCTACACAGAGAAAGAGCTCCAGAAATCCAATTAGCTGAACACTAAGACCCAACTGAATATATTTAGGATGAAACTCCACAGGGCTGGGCAAAGAATAACTGTTAAAGAGCTGTACGACGAATAATTTCCAGAGTTTTCACAAGGTTGGGAGATGTTTAAGTTTTGACAAGTCAGATATGAGGGACCTTGTTGAATACATAGGGCATTTAGTAGAGAATCCAGTCAGGAGACACCTTAATAATAGGGTTAAACCAGCCTAGAACATAGGCTTAAAAGCAAGTCTTGAAATTATCAAGGTAACCCACCAATAGCTGCCTGCCCAAACAAACAAACTTCAACATTCTTTAAAGGAAAAAAACAAAATCCAGCTTGTTGATAATGTAACATTCACAATGTCCAACATGTAATAAAAAAATTACAAGACGTGAATAAGCAGGAAAATAAGACCTATAACCAAGAGAAAAATCAATCGATAGAAACATGCTCAGAAATGACGGACATGATGGAGTTAGCAGACAAAGATCTTAAACAAGCTATTATAAATACACCCAATATGGTCAAAGACTTAAAGGAAAACATGAACATAATGAGGAAAGAATGTGAGGAAGATTTGCCCTGAGCTAACATCTGTGCCAATTTTCCTCCACTTCGCATGTGGGATGTCTCCACTGCATGGCTGGTGAGTGGAGCAGGTCCACACCCAGGATCTGAACCCACAAACCTGGGCCACCAAAGCAAAGCACATGGAACTTTAACCACTTGGCCATGAGGCTGGCCCCAAAAGGGAAAATATTTTTTAAAACTAAATGGAACTTCTAGAACTTAAAAACTCAATGAATCTGAAATGAAAATTCATAGGATAAGATTAATAGCATATTACACACTACAGAAGAAAATAACCAGTGAACTTGAAGACCTAGAAATAGAAAGTATCCTAAGTGAAGTACAGAAAGATAAAGTCAGGAAAAACTGAACAAAATCTCAATGATCTGTAGGACAATATCAAACAGTCTAATGTATGTGTAATTGGAGTCCCAAGGGGGGAAAAAAAGGGAGGGAGAGTGTGAAGAAATAAGAACCAAAATTTTTTCAAATTTAATGAAAACTATAAACCCAGAAAGCCATGAATTTCAAGAAACCCTAAGGAGGATAGACACAAAGAAAACCACAATGTGGAATTTCATAATCAAAATGTTGAAAATAATTGATAAACTCCTAAAGGTAAGTAGAGGAAAATGACCCATTACATAAACAGGAGAAAAGACAAGAATTGCCACTATAGTAACGGTATGTTGGTAGAACTACCACTGACTAAATTCCCTCAAGAATGAAGATTTTGATTACCCTACTGAGTAAAAATAACAGACAAACAAATGACAACAACAACAGTTGAGGTGCTGGATTAAGTCAAATAGAACATGAGAGGGTTATTGGAGAACAGAAGTCAAATATACCACCAGAAAAAAAGAATTGTAACATACATCTGTATTTTCTTCCTTGTTGTGCCAGGGTATTTTATATTCACTATGAAATCATCAATTTTAAGATGTTCATTTTTTTTCATAATTTTCACACCTGTGAAATGGGGCAGCATCCTACAATTAATAACACCTTGCTATTGCTGGTAACCAGGCAACATTCTTGATATAGTTACTCTTGACTGTGCATATGCCTACTTGATCATAGCTGTTCATATTATTATCACTTCAACTGAGTGATGGATATTGCTGATACTACCCATTTTAGTTTAATTGTCCTTTAACATGTCTTAGAAATATTACACTATAATTCCACATTGAAATGAAAAGTAGTATATGCAAGCAAAGTGTGGAAAGAAAGCAGTGGGGCAAATATTCTTTATCGTACAAATAATATGGGGGGAATTCAAATTAGGACTATAAATATGAAGAAGTTTGAGGAATATCGTAATCAATATATTTTTCTTATATTTTTACTTTTTGTGTGCACAAAAGTTATATAAAATAAAAATCTATGTCTATGTCTAAATAAATATAAAGTAGCCCTAAATTATAAGTGATGAGAAAGCATTGTGTCATCACTTAATTGGATCCTTAATGGTACACAAGATAATGGTTTGTTTTACAACTCATTCTTAGATTCAGTCAAATTCAGTAATTTAACTGCTTTAAACTAATTTTTCTGTTCTTTCTTTTTCCTCATTATTATTTAATAGTGTGTTGGTGGTGATTAATTTTACCATTTATTGCTCAGATTATAGAATTTTGAGATAGGATAGCAGTTATCAGAAGAGTGGCCAGCACCCACAGATTGTAGACTTGCAACTGGATATAGTTATTGATGAGATTTAGGTTGACTCGTTTGGCAATGAGTGAATACATTGTTAGTTTTCAAAGAATAGTTGATTGTACTATCGTCGGTGGAAGCTTTATTTTGAAGTCTAAGTATTGGAAAAAGGGCTTATGTCAATGGATAGGCAGAGGGGTATATAGTAGCAGGCATTTGTTCTTTGTCTAGCATCTAAACTCCTTTCCTATGCCTATTCGGTCACCATGTCCACCTTGCCCCTAGTGGTTAAGTGCTCCTACCTGGAGTCTGCCACCTTAGCATCCTGGTAGTCCTAGTGAAATCAGGGAGCCCATTTCAACTGCAGTTTCCTCCGACTATCCCCAGCCTTACAGAGAACAGCCATGACAGTGTTCTTCAAAGATGACAGTGCTCCCCTCACTAATGTATTTCTCAATGTCTTCAAAAAAAGATTGTCTTCAGGCCCATTCTCGGAATACAGTTAGGGGATGGAGAGAACATTGCACACAGAAATGTACTCACATATCCCAATCTCCCTACTACTTCATAACAAAGGATTTATGACATCTTAACTGTGTTTGGCAGACCACTCTTTAGTCCAAGCTTTAGTCAATCAACCAAGTAGACAATTAGAACATTTCCAGCTATTCAAACTAGCCTAATTGAAATAAGGATCTCTGGTAAATGCGTCTGTAGAAATAAGTTCAGTGCAATCTAAAATTATGTTGCTCCCTCCTTAGTCTAGCACCCTCAAGGTCTATTTCCACATGTATTCTTTAGCTTTTGACAGTACAAATTAGCAAAACTTTACTCTTATTTGCCTCTCCTCTTGGGTTTGACTTGTAATTGCCTTCTAGGTATACTGGACTCTGATGCTAGTTACACATCTCTGGACTGGGGAGAAGATGGCTTTGCATTTGGACCAGTTCTGGGCCTGTTTCTCATATCTGTTGCTCTCCTTCCCCGTCTCTGTTCCATATCCCAGGTAAGCTGATACCTGTAAGTTATATTTTCTGACTTCTGTGTGAGTAAGAGGTTGGAGGGCAGGAGAAAGGGAGAGGCTGGGATATTCTTTCCCCTCCTCCTCTGCTTTGGTGTCACCTCCCACAGCAGCTGCAACTCTGTCATGGTTCTAACTCCTGCAGGGCACACCTGCCATAGTTCTGGCTTCCACTGGTTGACTCGAGGTCCTGGGCTCCAGGAATACGACCTCTTCCCCTTGTTCCTGCTGCTGCAAGAAATTTGAGATTCTTCGATCGCAGACATAAAAGGTCCTTAGATTTTAGGTGGACACTCGAACTGAGTAACTAGGATATGAGCTTGAAGTCTCTGTGCCCCACACACTGCCCTCTAGCATGGCCACTCAGTTTCTTAGAGCCTTGCTTTCAATGGGCACTTCATTCCAGGTGACTAGAAGTTTCCACTTAATTGACTGTTTCACCATTGTATGTCTGACCTGTCAGAGTCCCATTGCTTAAAGCTGGGTTTTCACTGCCCTTGATTCCAAAAGGCCAAAATAACCAATCCTCAGATTTCTCCTCTTTTCCTGAGGGTCTGTTGTCAACAACCATTCCTTGCACACTCTGCATCTGTCATGGTTTAATTATATGCCACAGAAACTGACTCTGGCTGATCAAAGCAGAAAAGGAACTTATGAAAAGGATTTGGGGCACCTCACGGACTCTTCAGGGGGAATTGAGAACCAGACCCATGGCCACACATTCAAGAACAACGCCCAAATCATGCTATGCAACTTATCCAGTGAGGACGCCACTTGTGCTGCTGCTGGGGCTAGCTTGCACTGCTAATCCAGCAGAAATTAGATGCTGGAGCCGCTGCTAGACGAGAAACTAGATATAGCTCGCTGCTGCCCCCTTTACCCCATTACCAAAAAGGGATTCTGCTTGGTCCCTACTTTTTAATGTCACTGTCCTATGATTCAAAGTCGGAGTTATCTAGTTGGTAAATACTAGTCCATGGGTCTACAATACACTTCAAGAGAAGTAGAGAAATGAAGCCTCTGGAATTTTTTGTCTTCTCTAGTGAGAAGCAGGCTCTACTTCCCTCCAGGTGGGTGAGCCCTCTCCCCTGAAAAGAAACATAGAAAGAGGCTCAGATGCCGGATAGCCAAAAAGATGATAAATATCCACTACCCTGTACGAAGCATATTGAGCTCATAACACGCCTGGAACTGTGTGGGTAGGGGAGAATGCTTCTCGCCCACACTTGATGTTTTCTTCCATGGGGAGGAACCACCGTTAGTACAACCCTCCTGCCTTACCTTGACCCCTTCACACCTTCTTGAGGAGGAAGTAGGACTTACGATATTAGTGAGTTGGGGAGAGAATATGGGGATGTGGAGCTCTGTGCCTTTCTCTTTCCTTTCCCTTTGACACTACACATTTTAATCTGCCTCTTCACCCACCAAGTTTTGTAGGAGCAGACCTCACACACATGGGGAAATTTGCAAATTCCCTGCACTGTCCACAACTGGACAGATAAAACGAATTTAAGTTTCGCTATTAGGAAGCCCACATGTCTGCAGCTCTAAGACATGGTTTCCAATATCTGATTTACAGTCGTAAAGGTGAGAGTTTGTTCTTTTGCATATTTCTCAATTGGCTCATGTGTCAGGGATGGAAAAGGAGTCCCCTCAACCCTGTAATATTTATTAGTGTTATGTAGCTAAATATGACATAGTCTCTGCCCGTGGAGGGCTCTCAGTCTAGTGGGAGAGGGATACATAACAGATCATTAATGTACAGTATGACGCTTGGGGCCATGTCCAACTGCATCACTCCCTTGGACATAATCCAGAGCGTTTAGATGAAGAATGCAAAACTATATACTTTACTCTTGTGATGATTTCCCATATGGCTTTTACTTGTTTAAAAGTGAGAAGAGCGGAATTTGAAGTCAGGTGGAAAGGAAGGAAATCCTAGGATGGGACTCAGTTGCCCTTGTTAAGGTAACCAGCAGACTAACTTGCTTCACTCTAATTCCCCAAGTAGGAGCTGGGGGCCAGCATTTGATGGGAAACTCTGGGATTCCTGCCCCTGTGTCTTTCCTTTCCCCAGTCATTCCGGATCTCAGAGACTTACAGACTGCCTGAGCTAGAAAGTTCCTCTGAGTTCATTTAGTCGAACACCTTCCTATTCAGATGGGGAAACAGAGACCCAGAGAAAAGAAAGGTATTTTCCAGGGCCAAGCAGAGAGCAAGTGGCAGAGCTGGGATCAGAACCAGAGTCCTGGTCGGGTCAGGTGGGGATGGAGTGTTGGCGGCAACAAGCAGCCTCCACTCTCGACCATGGAAGTGAAGTGGAGCCCTCAGAGCGTAGAAGTCCCCTCCCTCCACCCTCTTGGCCCATGGCACCACACACACATTCCGAAGACAGAGGTCTCATCATCTCCTCCTGGGGATGTGATGTGAGGAGTTTATAGCAAGAAGCTGAAGTCAGATAATTCTCATGTTGTGGTCTGGTCAAGGCTGCCCAGAGAACTGTTCTGGGAAGAAAGAGAACTGAGAAACCAGCTGTGCAAATAAAATTAATGAAATGCAATAATAAAATATTTGATCAGGGGGCCACCTTCTGGAGGGGGCTTTCTCCTTTCTCTCTCCACTCATCCATCTCTCCTGCCTCCATTCTCAGCCGATCCTTTCTCCCTACACTTTCTCTTGATCCCCTGTGTCCATCACCTCCTTTTCCTCCACTTGCTCCTGTCCTCCTGGAGGACGGCTTCTAACAAACCAAATGACTGCCTTCTCTATAAGTTCTTAGCTGGTCAGCAAACATCATCTTTAAGCAAACAAATTTTCAGCGACTTCATTGCATAACCATATGCATTGGTTATGCATCACCAGAATTCTAAACAAAAGGAAGAAACATTTGAGCCACAGCTGCACAAGCACCAAATCAAATGGCTTTTGCTTGCCTGAGTTCACTTCAGTCCTTGTCCCAACACTAAACATTTTTCATATAACTACCATCTCTTATACCTTCCTATGTGCCAGGCATCCTGAGAAGCACTTTAAACAATATAAGCCCAGAAATGTTTTATTTCCCAGAATCTCTTTTTATGGCTACCCATTAAATTCCTTTTAATAGTAAAAATAACTCACTTTTGTTGAGAACATACTATGTGCCAGACTCTATGCTCTCTTTTCTTCCTCATGATCCAGTTTTTGTATGCTTTCCCCCAAGCCCTGCCTCCCCCCATTCTTCAGATGGAGAACTGTGGCCCAAGAAAGTCCAGTGGCCTGTCCAAGATCCCCAAGGTAGTTAGTTTCTGCTTCTATAAAAGGAGAGAATGTCCTAATTATTACTTCCTCATTTGGGTTTCCAGGGGACATTGGGGTGTGACTGTGAATTCCCAGATAGCCCTGAGTAAAGGCTGCCCTTGTTTCCTGTTATGCCAAACATCACAAGGACAGCAGGAGGAGTTCAAACAAGGTCTACAGGATGAGGAGATATTTTCATTGACACACAATGGAACAAATGGGAATCCAGCCAGGGCAGCTGGGTGGAACTGTCTGTCTGTCATCCTGTAGCAATGGCAGCAGGCCTTCTGGGGAAGCAAAAGAGGCCGGGCCAAGAGTAGCCTGGACAACGCTACTGTCTTCATTGAGGTTCTTTTTGTGTTCAGGAACAGAAATCAACTCAGACTCCCCCAAGCACAATTTGTGGGGAGGAGGTGGGGGTATCTCATGGAACCCTAAGTCAGCTGGGCCTAGGGAAGGACTGAAGCCAGTGAGTGGAGCTGTCAGAGACCTGCCAATAGTTCCTCTCTCTCTCCCATCTCTGCTTCAACTTTCCCCTCTCTCCTAAACAGCCATCTTTGCTTCTGCATTCTCATGGCTGATGATGGCCGCCCCATCCCAAGGGAACACCAGGATGAACTAAAACCAAAGGCCACCTTTGGAGGGTGCAGAAGCTCCGTCCTTCCATGCTCTAGTCATGTTTACCGCCTCTCATCCACTCCCACTGCCACATCTGCTCGAGGTCCCCCCTCCCTGCTGGCTTTGACGCTCTCCCTCCCGCCCCCCAGGGATCCACCGCGGGAGCTCAAGGAGGTAGGAGAAGCCAGCATCTTCCTTCCTTGGGGACTTCTGAGAAATCCCTCTCCATATGGTTTGCCATCTGGGTTGTGAGCTTGCTGGGATGCTCTGCTTGGGGATGAATGGGTTTCTCCACAGTTCTGGGGAGAGAAGCAAAGTGTTCTCTTGCTCGGGGGAGCAGCAAGGCGGCTGCTCCATCCCCAAAGAGGGCCTGCAGGTGAGGCTCTAAGGAGCCATTGGTCCTGGTTTCTCAGTATCCCTTTTCCTTTTGGCCTGCAGATCTCATTGTTTAGACAGTCTCCTTTTCAGACCATGTGTACAGGCCTGTTAAAAGTTCACTCTCTTCCTTCTTTCATGCCACAGCTGTTCTGAGCTGGGTACGGGGTACAGAGGCAAAGGAGACAGTCCCTGCCCTCAAGAAGCTCATGGTAGCTGGAGATGACAAACCCATGGGAAGAGGAGTGACCTAGATGTCTTCTTGTTTATTCTATCAGCAGTCCACACATCCCTTCAATGCAGGTGCACCAACAGTCTGAACTCTCAGTCTGTAAGACTTCAGGAAACCCTCTCTCTTCCCAGGCTCCCTTCCCAAGGATCTCTGAGAATTCTTACACCTTCCACCTATTCACTGTGGCTGTCACTTGTCACCTCTGTCTGCCCCACTGGACCCCTGGTCGGGACCCAAGCAAGGCCTGCCCTCCCCGGGCTCCTGTTTCCCACACAACTTTGCCTAGCACAGACGTGTTCGCAGAGAACCCTAAGCTTCCATCTTTCCTCTTAACTCTCTCCATGGGTGATCTCATCCGGTCTCATGGCATTTTTTTGCTCTTCTTCTCATTTATTTTTTTATTTTTTATTTTTTTTTTGCTGAGGAAGATTCACCCTGAGCTAACATCTGTACCAATCTTCCTCTATTTTATATGTGGGTCATTGCCAGAATATGGCCACCGACAAGTGGTGTAGGTCTGCATAGGCCAACCGAACCCATGCTCCCAAAGCAGAGCATGCCAAACTTAACCACTAGGCCACAGGGCCGGCCTCCTATTTTTTTTTTTTATTGTTTTGTTTCCATTTTTTAAAAAATTTTTTATCTTTTTATTGAAGTGTAATTTATAGTTGACATACAATATCATATTAGTTCAGGTGTACACCATAGTGATTTGATATTTTTATACATTACAAAATGATCACCATCTATTTGCCAATGACTTTACAAATCTATATCACCACCACTGACTTCTCTCCCAAGCTCCAGACTCTTAGATCCAACTGCCTATTTGTCATCTTCACTAGGTGGTCAAACAGGCAAATGAAACTTGACCTAGCCAAAACAAATTCCTGACTTCCTGTCCTGCCATGCTTGCCCCAATCTGCTCCCCTCCAGGGGTCTCCAATTCAGGGGATATTTCAGTACATAGCGCAACGCCATCCACTTAGTTGCTCAATCTACAAAACTGAAGGTCATTCCTGATTCTTCTCTTCGCTCACCCCCAGCAGCCAGCCCTGTTGATGCCACATCAGAATCCATCCTGAATCTGCCCACTTCTCTCCGTCTCCATCACTAGGCCCCTAGACCACATGCCATCATCTCTTGCCCAGATGATGGCAATGCTATCCTGACTAGTCTCTCTGCTTTCACTCTTGTCCTCTGCAATCCATTTTCCACACAGACTCCAGAGTGAGCTTTTAAAAATATAAACTAGATCATATCGCTTTCCTGCTTAAGCCCTTCAATGGCTTCTCATGACATTTAGAATAAAAACGTAATTTCTTACTCTAACCAACAATGTCCTCCCCGAGCTGGCCCCTGCCTACCTCTGTACCATCATCGAATACCATCCATACCTCCCTATCTCTTCTTCTTTCTCTCTCTCTCTCTTCCAGCCACACTTAGCCTTCTCTCTCTTCATCAGAAGGGCCAGGCCCACCTCCACCCAAGGGCCTTTGCAATAGCTATTCCCTTTGTCTGGTAAGCTCCACCTGCCTTTGGGGGTTTTGAGTGTGTGTGTGTGTGTGTGTGTGTTTTGGGAGCTTGGACATTCTGTAAATGTGGGTGTGCCTGTTTTTTTACTAATCATGACTTAGTGCTACAAAACTAACGGCTTTGCATATGGGTCACCACTTTAGGAATTTTTTGCCTGAGACAAAACAACTCTCCTAGGCCATTGAGAGGTTCTGCTCTTCCATCCTATTTTCTTAGCAGATGACATGACTTCGAACCTAAAATAAAACACTTTGAAGTCTTTCCAACATTGGGGGGGAAAAGGCCATAACTTGGGAAGAAGAAGAAGGAGGAGGAGGAGGAGGAAAAAATGAAATATAATTTAGGACCAAATTATTAAGTGAGATTAAAGAGGATTGTGTTGAAATCATAAAAGCTACATTACTAGAGCAACAAAGCACACAAATCATGGCTTTTAGAAAGATAAGGAGAAGCTTCCAGAAGCACAATGGTAGTTTTCATTTATTCACCCAACAAATGATAGCCTACTGTGTGCCAGGCATTGTTCTAAATAATAAGGAATAAGCAGTAAACAAAACATACAAAATCTGAGCTGTGGAGCTCACTTCTAAGGATAGAGAAAAGACAACATTTTAAGTACATACATAATATGTATTATAATGATGGGTTCTATGGAGAGAAATAAAGCATGAAGGGAGTTGGAGGGAACACCAGGTTGGGATAGAGTTGCAGTTTTAAATAGCGTGGTCCAGGAACACCTCTCTATTGAGATGACATTTGAGCAAAAGCCTGAAGAACGTGAGAGAGAATCGGGCAGCTCTCGGGAGAATGACGCTCAAGGCAAAAGAAAGAGCAAGTGCAAAGGTCCTGAGGTGGGAGTATGCCTGGCCTGTTGGAAGAAAAGGCAGGCTAGGGTGGCTGAAGAGAAATGAGCCAGGAGAGTTGTTAGGAGATGAGGTCAGAGAGATCGTTGCAAGGACTTTGGCTTTTACTCTGAGTGAGATGCAGGGTCATTATAGGGTTTTCAGAAGAGGAGTGATGTGATCTGATTTATCCTATAAAAGAACCATTTAGGCTGCTATAATGAGAGCAAAATGGCTGGGGGTAGCAGTGGGTAAGTGAGAACAGAAGCATAGAGACAAGCAAGGAGCTATTACAATAATTCAGGTGCGAGATAATGCTGGCTTGGACCCTGATGGTAGACTTGGAGGGGAAAAGACATTGTGAGATTCTGGATGGATCTTAAGACAGAACTTACAACATGGACTGATGGTTTTGATGTGGGATGTGAGACAAAGAGAAATCAAGGATGACACCAAGGCTGTAGGAGAACAGGTTTAGGAAAATTATGAATGTGACTTTTGAAATGTTAAGTTTAAAATGACTATTATATATTCTAGTGACAATTTTCAAATGCTGTAAAGTGCTAGATGTAGGAGACACTCAATGTGTGTGTGTGTGTGTGTGTGTATGTGTGTGTATGTCATGGTTAAACCTGGTTCTGTCTCTTCGTGGCTGTGTGATCTTGGAGAGTCACCTACCTTCTCTGGAATGGAATGAGACCCACTCAGGCCAACTTCCCTGGGTGTAGTCGTTTGAAAACATGTTCACAATTTTTTAATACGTCTCCTAACCAAATGTGGAGTCTAATTCCTCTTCCTTAGCACATGGCAGACCTTAGTGCTTGGCTGCTAACAAGTCAGATGCATCAGAAGTGTTGCATTATGACTTCCAGGGCTAAGTTAGAAATCTTCCACCTGGCTCACTCTGGGCAACACTCACCCTTGGAACTCAGCCACTATGCTGTGAAAAAGCTGAGGCCACGTAGGTGTTCCCACTCACAGCGCCCACTAAGGTTCCAGCATCCGCTGCCAGACATTGAGTGACAGAGCCTTCAGATGACTCTGGCTGTCCCAGCTGCACTGAGCGGAACAGAGACAAGCTGTTCCCGCCAAGCCCTGCCCAAATTGCAGGTCTGTGAGCAAAATGCATGTTGTTGTCCGGGTTGGTGAGTTATGCTGCAATAGATCACTGGAATGCTAGGAAACTGAAGGCGTTTTGTACACTGGAAAGCTATCTTCAGAGGTGGATCACTAGTCAGTAGACATCCTGAGCTACTCATCTTGTGACTCTAGTTAGAAGTCCTTTCTGAGTTGCGTGTCATCTCAGGCCAGACTGATGCCTTCCAGCAGCAGGTAGCACTACATGTGACAACTTGAAGCCATAATCTGGCCCCTGGCCTCCTCCCAAGCTCCATCTTCCATCAGGTTCCTCTGTCGCTACCAACCCATAGAACTCTTTCAACAGGCTATATGGAACCATGTCTCTGTGGTTTTTCTCAGACTCTTTCTTCAGTCTTTAACTACCTTTTCCTCTCTGGATCTCAAGAACCTTGACTCCCAGGCACCTCCCTCCCTTTTCTCAAGGGCTTATTTCACCCAATCTTCTTTTGTTTTCAGGGACAGATTCGCCCTGAGCTAACATCTCTTGCTGATCTTCCTCTTTTGTTTTGTTTTGTTCTTCTTCTCCCCAAAGCCCCAGGGCATGGTTGTATATCTTAGTTGTAAGTCCTTCTAGTTCTTCTATGTGAGCTGCCACCACAGCATGGCAACTGACAGATGGGTGGTGTGGTTCCATGATTGGGAAACAAACCTGGGCTGCTGAAGAGGAGCGCACAGAACTTTAACCACTAGGCCATCAGGGCTGGCTCATTATTTCACCCAATCTTATTCAAGGCAGGGTCCAAAACCTTCCTGTGGGGAAGAACTTCTTCCCATTTCCCTAAAAGATTGAGATCTGGGGACCGCTTCCTAGAATGACGGAGGTCCCATAGAGTCCCAGAGGATGGGAGAGCAAGGTAGAAGGACACCACTACCAGTTTCTAGAAACCTCAGCTGCTGACAGAGAGAGGAGAAGGAGTCAGGATGACCTGTGTGTGTTTGTCAAAGTGATTTTGAGTAATTAGATGGTGTCCAGCTCCCTGTACATTGTCCCCACCAAGTTTCATTGGTTCCCAGGGCACACCTCACTTATGCTCAAGACCAAGTCCATTCCCACAGCAGCCTTGCCATTTCACTGACCAGCAACCCTCTCCACACTCCTCTCCTGAGCTAACCCATCCTCCTGAGCCTGATTTACACAGCTGCTCCTGCCAGGCACAGCTGTTGCCTGCCATGCCTACAGCCATGCTGCCAGAGGCCTGAGCAATGCCGCTGCCCCTGCTTGATTGCTGGGCACAGCGTGCACAGTAGGCTATCATTTGTTGGACACATAAATGAAAACTACACTATGGTGCCCCCCAGGCCCAGCAGCCCTAGATGAGGTGTAGTGGTAGGAGGCAGAGCTGGAGAGAATGGCTCCTTCCCTTTGCATTACAGGGATAACTTGGAGGCCCAGAGGCCTCACCAGCCTGCAGAAACGAAGGAGGCCACAGCATCATTCAGACACACATTTTGCTGGCTCAGTACTGCACCATCCCTAAGCTAGGTAACTGCAGGGCTCAGAATCATCACGAGGTCTGCCCTTGGCATCTTTGGGAGTCCCAGCATTGTCTCATGTGTGCTTCTGCATCCACCCAGGCCTCTGCTCATGCTGCCTCCTCTGCTCTGCCCTGGACATCACTTGGGCAGATACTCTCAATGCAGGGCTTTCCTCTGACTGCCTCTTAATGTTCTACTGGTTAGTGCCTGTGCCTCTCATACTGGGCGCTGTCTTCTTACTCCTAGGAGGATAGAGAAACTAATCTCCCTCCACTATGCTGTCCTCTTAGAGGGGAGTCACAGAAGGACTACTCAAGTCCTGAGGTGGCACATTATTTAGAGAGATCGTTGTTTCACTTATGTCTACAGATACGTCCAGACCCTGGACCCAGAGCCGTGACCCATCTGTATCACTCGGACTCCGAGCTGAGTCTCCTTGTTGATTTCAGGTTCTTTCATTTATTCGGCTGCTACTTATTGAGTTCCTACTGTGTTTGAGGGACTATGATAGTAACTTGATATATTAATTTCCTATTGCTAATGTAACAAATCACCACAATTTTAGTGGCTTAAAACAACACACATTTATTATCTTACAGTGTTGG
Source organism: Equus asinus (assembly GCF_041296235.1). Taxonomy (NCBI): domain Eukaryota; kingdom Metazoa; phylum Chordata; class Mammalia; order Perissodactyla; family Equidae; genus Equus; species Equus asinus. The sequence continues at coordinate 88,767,129 of NC_091794.1, forward strand.
AGGTCAGAAGTCTGAAGTGTATTGGCAGGCCATTCTTCTGGTGGCCTTAAGGGAGAATGCATTTCCATGCCTTTTCCAGCTTCTAGAGGCCACTCACATTCTTTGGCTCATGGTCCTATATCATTCCAACCTCTGCTTCCATCATCACATCTCCTTCTCTGACTCTGACCTTCCTGTTCCCTCCCACAAGGACCCTTGGGATTACATTGGTCCCACTTGCATAATCCAGGATAATCATCTCAAAAACTTGAACTTAATCACACCTGCAGAGTCCCTTTTTCTGGGTAAGGAAGATAACATGTTCACAGGTTTCAGGGATAAAGATGTGGACACCTTTGGGGAGCCGTTATCCTGCCTACCACCTTGAGTATCCATCCAGTTGAATGGATTCTACCTCAGAGATGCATAGTCTTTTCCTGTAATTTACTTACTGGCATTCCCCCTTTCTCTCCCAGTTTGCCAAACACACTCATACGTGAACCTGAAGCATGGACCTAGTTCAAGTTCTTTTCTTAGGAGCTGTTTCTTCATCCCCTTTGTAAATGAGGATGAGAATATTTATTCTTCTTGGGGAGCCCCTCCGCCCTCAGAGGTAAGGCCTCTGGCTCTCCTTTTGGTATCATAGAGAGAACTCAGATATTCAGCTAAGGATGTTGAGTCCATGGTACATGTGTGTACATCCAGGTATAATCCTGGATAAGTTTCCTGTCTCTTCCATTTGCCCCTCCAGGCCAATCTCCACCCTTCTCCACCCTGCTCTGTGCACCAGGCGGCTGAACTCCATGAACCACATTGAGCACTCTTGTCCTCTGACTTTCTGTTGGGTTCAGCCAATGGGAGCCCCAGCAGGAGATTGGAGGGTAGAGGAGAGTGAAGGTAGCGTATGCCATCCCCTGACTCCCTCCCTGTGGGGTTGCCCTGGACCACTACATCCCTCATTGAAGGGCTCAGCTCCTGTTGGGTGGCCCTTTCCACACAGGCCCCTCTGGGTTGAGGCAACTGCTCTTTCCTCCCAGACTTTCAGGCCTAGGGATGTTAACAGCTGGCTGTCACCAGCCCCTAGTTCTCCACCATCTCTTGTGGTTTTCCTAAACCCTGCCCACATCTTTGTAAAGATTCTTCATTAAACTTTTCTCAAATTGTCCAATTTGAGTGTGTCAACCGTTTTCTGATGAGATCTTGACTGTTACACATTCCAAAATGTAACTCGTGTCCCCCAAGCTTCCCTGGCCTAAATGATCTCCCAATATAACTGAGATCTGGACGTTGGCAGCTCCAGAACCCCGCACCTGAGTCACTGCAGGAACTCAGTTCCCTTTCAGAATTCTAGAATTCCTGAGTCCCCAGGGATCAGCCACAACTGGTCACTCCTCATGTTCCCTCCATGCCTCCAATGCCCACACCAGGGGCCAAGCCATCACCAACAGAATAGACCTACCCAGTTCCTTGGATCCAGGCTGTTCCTGAGACCCAGAAGCCCCCTTGCCTTTGGATCTATAAGGCCACCCAGTACTCCTCTCCAAGCTAGATGGAGCTGGCTTTGGTCGGCTATGGATAAGTGAGGCAAAGCCATGTGACCCTGAACCTGACTCAATCTATACATGGGTGCACAGATTCCTTCTTTTCTGATCAACCATTTTCCAATCTCTCTTCTGCCCCAGGAAACCCCTTCCTCTGGTTTACTGAGAAAATGGAGCCATGGGCAAGAATGTCTTGACTCCCCACCCCACTCCACCTTACAGACACAGATATAACCACTTTCCCATTCATCCTCACTGCCTTCCTCTCGTCTCAGAAGAAACATTTCTCTTTCTGCCCAAGGCTCATCTCTGCTTCTTGGCTCTTGGTGCCACCCGCTCCCGTCTGCTCTGAGAGCTGCCTCTGTGCAGTACAGGGTGCTAACTCCTCTTTCCCACATCTTCAAACTCTCCTCTATGAATAGACTCCTCTTGGCCTGTAAATATTCTCAAAGTTCTCCCAACTTAAAAAGAAAAAAAAAAGCCCTCCTTTCTTCTGGATTTAGCTATTTCTGCCTCTCTTTCCTTCCCTTCTCCTCTGAGTTACTCAAAACAGTTGTCTTACACTTCTAGCTCCATATCCTCGCTTCTCATCCTCAACCCACTGCAGTTTGACTGCAGCCCTTCTGGGGCCATAGGAACTTCTTAAATGCCAAATACACTGGGCACCTTCCATCCTCATCCTACTGGATTTCCCCACTGCATTTAACCATTAATGGCCACTGGAGTCCTCCATCTCCTCCCCCAAGGGCAGGGTACCTGGAGCAGAGACTCTGAATCTCCCTCCGGGAGCTCCTTATCCTCATTCTTTTTTTTAAACACCCCCTCAAGTTGTAACACAGAACACGGCTGCCCCACTAGACTCTACCTTCCTCAGCCTCCTCCACAGCGAGGTGTGGCACCATGAGTCCTTGCCAATAGGATGTGAGTAGAAGCAATGTGACAACTTCTTGGTCTTACCTTTGACACTGTGGACCCAGAAATGGGAACCTCATTTTAATGACAGTGACATCAACCCACCAACCCAGATCTTAGGTGACTCCCTGGAACAGGGCTGCCCCTGCCAGCCATATCCGGACTTTTCACGTGAGAAAAATAAACGTATATCTCATTTAAGCTAATATATTTTGGAGCATTTTGTTATAGCAGCTTAGCCTGTGCTCCAAGTAATAAAGCATTGACTTAAGAGCAGGCCATCCATGACTTTTTAAAACCTTCTCCTCCTCGAATCTAATTTAGGTCCTCCTCTTCTCCTTCAAAGCACATATCACAAGTTATAATTAAATAATTATTGGTGGAATGTAGTGGTGCCTCTTGATTGCCTTCCCAACAACTGTCTCCTCTCCCTTCTTTTTATCTCACAGAACCCTGATTTTATTCAGGTATTCCTGCCTTCCTTATTCAGACTCATGCTGCATAAAAAGATGAGCTTAGGCCAATCAGATTCTCCCTTAGATCTGAACTAAGAAACAAATAATGAGCTACTTATCGAAAGGATCTAAGATGGAAAGTTCACAATGTAGAGGAAGCCAGTGAGGCTACAATGGACCATGTACAAGCCAAGGTGCTTGGGAAACCAAAACTAAGAATGAGAGGGGCCAGCAGGTAGGAAAGATGCAGGTATGTGAGGTGCAGGCAGATGGCACCAATGATGACCTGCACATCGTGTCTGCTGAGGACCTGCAGCCACCTGGATCCAGAACTGTCTCCCACTTCCAGGCTGTGCTCTGGGCTTCCCGTAGCCAGCATCTACAATTATACCTACAATGCATCGTCTTTTCCCTGAGCTAGCAAGAGTGCACACCTGCTTCTCAGAATCAAGCAAGCCTGAATAAAACAACAACTTTGGGCAAATCATTCAACAAATATTTTTTGAACACCTACTCTGTCCTAGGCACTGTTTTATGCCCCGGGGTCCTAGGGAGAACAGGACGGGCTGCCCAAAGCATCTCGCTGAGGAGCAAAATGAACTACGTCACTCCTCTACTTGTTTATAATTCTTCAGTGGCTTCCAACTGACCTCAGAATAAAGCCCGAAATCGTTATGGCTTACAAGGCAACCTTGCATGATCGGGCCTCGGTCTACTTTTTGAACCTCATTTCTCAGTTACTCCACTTCTCTTCCACTTTCAGCCATATCAAATCACTTTCAGGTCCCCAGCTGCTGCCTCTCTCATGCCTGCAGGCCTTCACACACACTCCTCCATCCATCTGAATGTGGTAAGCAAAGGTAAGAGGCAAGGATGTGGATGGTGATGATGATAACACAACTACTTATCGGGCATTTATATAGACTTTACGTTATTGTTCTTAATCTCCACAACAATGTTGCAAGCTAGGTTCTGTTTTCCTCATTTTACAGATGAGGAAACCGAGGCTTCAGAAGTTCAGTAACTTGCTTCAGATCACATGTAGGAAGTGGAGAGCCAAGATTTGAATCCAAGCCTGTTTGACTCTACAGGACGGGCTGTCTAGGCCAGCTGTCATCTCTTTGCCATTCTTTAGAGCTCAGCTTCTGGAGGCAGACAGACTGGGGTTTGAATTGCGGGCTCCACCACCTCCTAAGTGGGTGGCCTTGAGCTAGCCACTCAATCTCGCTGAGGCTCAGTTTCCTCATCTGTAAACTGAGGTCCCCAGTAGAACCTATCTCAGAAGGTTATTGTGAGGTTAAAAGGAAAGAACCCAGGGGAAGCATTTGGCATGGTGCCTTGCCCGCTGCATTCAATGAAGGTAGATACTGCGGTTTCATTATCAGCACTACTATCTTCTTCACTTAGGCAAATAGCTCCCTCTCCTTTGCCTTGCCCAGGTCGGAGTTCTGCATCTTGTCACAGTCACAGCCTAGGTGCTGCTTCCCCGCAGGGCCTCCTGGGGCCAGGCCTGCACGAGTGCATGGAAGTTAGCTCCGGGGGGCAGAGGGATGGCCTGTAATTGATCCCAGTTAGAGCTGGGCAGGCCCTGTCTTCCTCAGCTGGGGCCCCAGGAAGCAGAGCGCTGTCTGATTTATGTCCCTGCTGCACCGAGGATGACCTGGTGCCCTCTCTACGTGTTCCAGCATCAGACAAGGCCATAAAACGGAATTGGTGCTGCACGTTTGTTCCTATCAGGGCTGATGTGTACTCTGCTGCACCCAGCTTAGGTCAATGCCCTGCAGGACCCTCCCTGGGAAAGGTTGGTGGTGTGGCCCCCTGTGCGGTCGGGCTGCTGGGAGTTCAGGGATACATACGGAAGGAAAATCACAATCTCATATGCTCTCATGGCTTCAGTGACCATCGACTTGTGAATGACCCCTGATGCGCATCCTGAACCTACAGCTATCCCAGCCTCAGACCCAGGTAACCAGTGGCCTGCTGGACGCCTCCTCTCACATGGCCCACAGGCCTCCCCACCTGAACTCATCATGTTCACCTCTCCTCCTGGTCTTCTCCCCTCATTGGTTGGCACCACACCCAGGCTGAGCAAGCTGCTTCCTCCCTGGCCTGGGGCAGCATCTTCATACACCTCTTTATAGCTCTGACCTCCCTGTTTTGTAATTAGGACAACTTACTGCAGGTTTTACCCTTATCGGTGTCTCTGTCTGTTCCTCCAATAGACTGTAAACTCCCAGAGACAAGAGACTGGACCTGATTCATCTCTGTACCCCCAGTGCCTAGAGCAGAGCCTGGCACAGAGGACATGCCATAAATCATTGATGAATGAATGAGTGAATGGATGGATGGATGAATGAATGAATGAACATAGATGGATATCCTTCAAGTTTTGTTTTTGTTTTGTTTTGTTTTGTTTTGCTGAGGAAGATTATCCCTGAGTGAACATCTGTGCCACTTCCTCCAGTTTATATATGAGTGGCCACCACAGCATGGCTGACAAGTGGTATAGGTCTGTGCCCAGGATCCAAACCTGCGAACCTGGGCCACCGAAGTGGAGCATGCCAAATTAACCACTATGCCACAGGGCCGGCCCCTCAAGATAATTTGTGTGTGTGTGTGTGTGTGTGTGTGTGTAAGACTGGACCTGAGCTAACATCTGTGCCAATCTTCCTCTATTTTATGTGGTGTGCTGCCACAGCATGGCTTGACGAGTGGTGCTAGGTCCACACCCAGGATCCAAACCTGCAAATCCCAGGCCGCTGAAGTGGAGCATGCGAACATAACTACTACACCACTGGGCCAGCCCCAAGATAATTTTTTTTTGTTTTTTTTAAAGATTGGCACCTGAGCTAACATCTGTTGCCAATCTTTTTTTTTCTTCTTCTTCTTCTCCCCAAAGCCCCCCAAAGCACAGTTGCATATTCCAGTTGTAGGTCCTGGTTGTCCTATGTGGGACGCCACCCCAGCATGGCCCAATGAGCAGCGCGAGGTCCACGCCCAGGATCCAAACTGGCAAAACCCTGGGCCATCGAAGTGTAGCACACAAACCCAACCACTTGGCCACGAAATTGGCCCAAGATAATTTTTAACTAAAGAACAGGGCTTCTTAAAAGACACCCCTAAATTTCCACAGGGAATAGAGAAATTAGATTTTAGCATCTTAGAGCCAGATTAACCTTATTAATTTCAAACTCTGATATTTTCCCTATACAGACGACTGGGACCCAGAGGGGTTAAATAACTGTCTGAAGGTGAACAGTGACTTAGTAAGAGCCCCTGGACTAGCCCTCAAACCTCCTAACTTTATAGTTTGCAGCCTTTTCCTCTCTTTCTACATGCTGAGCTTAAGCGAGCTCTTTGCAGACTCCAGAGCTTGGCTTCCAAAAATAGACGATAGAAGGCAGAGGGTATTCAGGACTATTCTATATCTACAAGGTCTTATTAACAACAACGTGATCCACAGCAGGAGAATTGAGATGAGCTTCTCAGAAATTTCCAGCTCTAATAGCAAATATAAGACTATATGACTTTGTGGCCCTCGTCCTCTCTAAGCCTCACTTTCCTCCTCTGCAAAATGGGAACAGTAAGAGCAGCTGCCCTGACCTAATGCATGCTTTCTCATTTGAGGCTCTTGCGGTGGGTTGCATTATTATTCTCAACTATTTGCTGGGCTCTCAGTAAAAGGATCACCCATCTCTGCCCATTGCAATGAGACCCACAGTGCCTGTCTATGGGGGGAGTATACCTCACTGCCCCGAGGTGTCAGCCTAGGCCACTGGCTTCCTTTGGCTAATGGAAGGTGAGTAGAAGTCACATATGCCACGTCCCAGGAGAAGCTTTAAGAGCCATTGCAAGGTTCAACCACAGCATTTTTCCTTCCTTCTCTAGACTGGTCTGGGGGGCTGCTCCTTCAGGCTGAGACACAGAGGATGAAGACGTATGGAACAGGACCTGCAGCTGTCATGTACCGTGAGTGAGAAATAAACCCTCGTTGTTGTCAGCCATTGAGATCGTGGGATGGTTTCTGCTGCATAGCCTAACAAATGCTGACTAATAATCATTTGCTTATAATATAGACAGACTCAGGGCTGGTCCAGTGGCATAGTGGTTAAGTTAGTGCACTCCACTTTGGTGGCCTGGGGTTCACAGGTTCGGATCCCGGGCACAGACCTAGCACTGCTTGTCAAGCCATGCTGTGGTGCTGTCCCACATTAAACAGCAATTTTCCTCAAGCAAAAAGAGGAAGATTGGCAATGGGTGTTAACTCTGGGCCAATCTTCCTCGTGAAAAGAAAAAAATATATATAGACAGACTCATTTGGGACATCTTTAAAGGGAGGATGGGGTTTGTGATAAAGATATCCACAAAATGCATCAAATCCCAGGCAGTCCTAGGGCTAAGTATTGATTAGTGGTCAAGGTGAGTTACCACAATAGAGAGATTCCAAAATTTAAGTCTTAAATAAGATACCATTTACTTCTTTCATAAAACAGTGTAGAGGGAAGTGGCTGATCCAGGGTTGTAAGGCAGCTTAGCTCCATGAGGTTGCCCAAAGATCCAGCTTCCTTCCAACCTGCTGCTCCTGCCATCTTGCATGCTTTTATCCTCATCTGCACCATGCCCAGCTTCCAGCCCGCATGAAGGAGGAAAGAGAGAGATGACGGACGACCAGTGTGTCTTTTAAGGACGTACAGAGAAGTTGCCCACATCTCTTCTGCTCATAGCCCATTGACAAGATCTTACTCACATGGCCACAGCTAATATAAGGAGGCTGGGCAAGTAGTTTCTAGCCAGGTGGCCACGTGCCTTGATGAAATGCAAAGTGAGCTTCCCACTACTAGAAGAAAGAAGGGGATAATTCAGTGGTGTTCCGGAGCTGCCTCACTGTAGGCTCATGAGAGCCAATTGCAAGTGTTTTGTCCCCAGTTCTGTGTTCATTAACATGACCTGAAACCAGCCTGAGGGAGAGAGTTTACACCACAGGAATTGGCAAACGCTAGAAATCTGGACTTCCGTACCCCACCCCACCTTCCAGAGAGCCAGTGTTAACATCTGCCAGAACTGAGGGTAAGGGATCCTGGAAGGCAGTTAGCAGTCTCTGCCATGGTCAGGACGTGTTTTCTTGGCATCTCTGCTGCCTTCTCCTCTCACTCCTGACCAGCTTCCTCAACTTCTGTCCACAAGAAGTCCTCCCTGGTTCAAATTCATGAGGGCAGCTCATCTATTCTTGCCTCTTCCTTGCTCCAGATTGAAGCCAGATGCCCACACTTGGGCTACTCAGCTATGACCAGGAGTGGAGGAGCTGGATGGGGATGGTGCACAAAGCTGCCTTCAGAGGGGCTGTGGGCAGGACCGGCAACAGAGGCAGACACCGCGTGCAGCTTAGGAGTGAAAGCTCTTTCCCCACCCCTACTACAGAGGTTAGCTTGCAGGAGACTCTCCTTACGCAGTTTTTCTAATATTCCTTTTTTTTTTCTTGGTGAGGAAGATTGGCCCTGAGCTAACATCTGTGCCCATCTTCCTCTACTTTATATGTGGGACACCTGCCACAGCATGGCTTGATAAGCGGTACATATGTCCTCGCTTGGGATCCAAACTGGTGAACCCCAGGCCACTGGAGCGGAGCACGTGAACTTAACCATGGCACCACTGGGCCAGCCCCTAATAGTCCTTTTTAAAAAAATGTTTTTATTGAAGTAAAATACACGTAAAATCTACCATCTTAACCATTTTTAAGTGCACCAAGCAGTGGTATCAAATACATTCATAATGCTCGCAACCATCCCCACCACCCTTCTCTACGTCTCTGGTATGCCTTTTGTACCTCTTGTGATTAGATGCCCTAGTTTAATGAGAGATGCACTTGCTGAGGTGGCAAGAGGCCTCCGACTGAGGCACAGCTGTGCCCTATAACACAAGGGCACTATCTTATGGTATAGACAGCACAGCAGTGATTTGCAGGAGACCTGAGGCCCACACCCGAGGATCTAGGAAAGGTGGCTGGATGAGTAAGGGCAAGACAGTCCAGAAGGAAATTAAAAACATGGACTTCAGAGTCAGACAGAACCCAGACCCAGCCCTGTCCCTTGGTGACCTTGCGCGGGGTTCACCTAACACCACGGTCTTCAGAAACGCTGTGGTTTCTGTGTCTGAACAATTCTTCCCTCTCTTTGTCTGACAAGTGCCTCACGTTCTTCAGAGGCCTCCTGTCTAAAAGAGGGTCTCTCCATGATTCTCTCACAGCACCCCGGTTTTCTTTTCGTAGCACTGGTCAGATTTTTATTATATATTTATCTACTTACCTCCTAGTTTTTCATCTGTGTCTGCACTGATCTGAATGCTCCGTGTTAGTTGTGTCGCTCATTGTATCCTCAGCGCTAAGCCCAGGCCTGGCCCTAAGAGGCCACTCAATAAAAATTTGTTAAATGAGTAAATGAATGAACGAGGAAAAGAATCAATTAAGTTAGTCAACTTTTCTAAACCTGAACTGTAAAGAAGAGAGTATTTAAAATCAAATCCAGTGAGGCAGGGACAGGAACACGTCAGAGAGCGTGCCAAGCGCTCCAGCCCAAGTTCTGGAGCATGAGTGTGTCCGGCGGGGGCCCTGCTGTGCCAGGTATTAAACTTTTAGTTTCTGGGTGGTGCAGAGGTCTGGGGGGTCCCAGGGGAAAAACCAGAGTGAAGGGGAGCTGGAGGGGCACTTAGGGGACGTGGAGCTGCTGTCAATAAAAAAAACAGTTCACTAAATTAACAAGCATTTGAGGCTGCACTGGGGCAAAGCAGCTAAATGTCATCCCTGTCTGTGAAATGGAGGAACTGATACCTAGCCGGTCCAAAGGGGTGCTGGGGAGGTGACATCGATCACTTCCGTGACAAGCTAGAGAGGCAGGGCTGAGGTAAAGAAATCACCAGAAGCTTAGAAAATTGACAGAAATGGCTGCACTTCACCTTCTTGCTCCCCACTCCAACTTCCAACCCCAAGAGAGATAGACAAGTCCTAATAACCAGTTCCAAGTGTGGGGGAGAAATCCAGTTCAGTTCAGAAAGAGCGTCAGTGTCTGAGGAATCGCGAATGTGAAAGAACAGAGCAGGACCGGGTGGCACAGAGACTGTGGCTCTCCAGGAGACTCCTCCTTATCTAAGGAAAGTTAGAAAGAGAGATCCCTCCCATGAAAGGCCTGGCCAGGCCCCCTCACTGGTGTTCAAGACCCTACACCCTTTCCTCCTCTCTGTGCTCCTAAAATTCTCTGAACCAAAAGCTCATTCAAAGTAGGACAGAGGCTCCAGAGCTGGGCTGGGGGTCTTTGGTCTCAAGACTCCGGATCAGGACCCTTGAATTTGCTTCTCCCTGAGCAGCCCGGAAACGGACCTCTTGAGCATGGGACAACCAGATGCTGTGGGTACAGCCTGCCTTCCAGGCACCAGGTGAAAAGAAGAGATGCCCAACATCAGACTTCAACACCAAGAGGAATTTACTAGAAGGATGGAGGATGTGTCACAGAATCCAAGGTTGGGGACAGCGATAGGGAGGAGATCAGGAACCTCAGCGCCCTGAGAAATCCAAGCACTGGCTTTTCTTTTCTTTTTCTGCAGACCGACTGGCTCTTCTTCCTGATATGCACGGTGGGAAATGTCCACGGCCAACAGCTCCTGTGTTTACATCACCTTCGTTCAAGGGCACAGCCAGAGTCAGGCAGCAAGGCTTCAGCTCCATTCCAGCATCCTGGAGATGGGATGTGATTGGCTCAGCTTGGGCCAGGTGTTCTCCCTGACCAATCGTCTGTGACCTGGGGGAGGGGCAGAATCACAGGTGTGTTTGGCTCTTCTTCTCTCCGCCCTGTGGATACAGGAGGTGTGGGACCATTCCTAGAAAACGGACACTGGGCAGGCGGTAGACAGAAGGTACCATCTACGTGTGGTTTGTCCACTGTCACTCAGCTAGAAAATGGCACACCAAGTCTAAATTCTTGGACTGCTACGTTCTTTCCACTTTGTTCCATTTCAGGGTTATGAAATGAAGGTCATTGTGCCCAAGGGACGTCAGAGGTGAGGTCCAGAGCCTTAGATTGCAACGAGGGTTCGGAGAGCTGAAGGCAATGAGTAGAACAATGCTTCCCAATGCGGGCCTCCCTGCCAGACGATAAACTGGGCAGGATTCTATGTGTCTCGCATGGGTCCTGGCAGGCGGCAGTACTTGGTAATTATTTTTTTAATGAGTGAATGAAGAACTGTGCTTCTGAAGCACTTGTAGAACTTGATAAAAAGAAAGATTAAAAAAGTAACATTTATTGAGCACTTATTCTAAGACTTTGCATGTATTAAATCATTAATCATCAAATCAATGAGCAGAATATTATTATTCCCCTTTATAGATAAGATACTGAGGCACAGAAAGGTTGAGAAATTCGCCCAAGTTCACTGCACTAGTGGCAGAACTATCAGAAATCTAAGCGGCCTCGCTCCAGAGCCTCCACACTCAACCACTGTACCATACAGCCTCTCAAGATGTCAGCAGCCCGCCCCAGACTTGGAGAACCAGAGTCTCTCGGGCTGGGACCTGGGAATCTGTATTTGAACAAGTTTCACAGGTGACTCTGATGCACAGCCAGAATTAGACCTAAAACTGTGAATCTAAAAATTAGCAGGAAGCCTGGGGCCATATGACTAGAACAAATGAGGCTGCCTCCAGGATTTTAAAGTTCTTCTAATCCTGTGAACATAAGGCCTGCCAAATAATGCTGATTGATTGTATCCCCTTTGTGAGGAGGGAACCCAAGCCCAGATCAATTACAAAGAACCCTCTGGGGCCCTGCGAGCAGAAGGCCAGCTCAGTGGACCTGCCTCAGTGGACCTTTTCCTAAGGGACTCCAGGCACAGGCCACCGTCCTCGGGAGAGCTGGACTGACCGTGTACCTGCCTAGTTCCTGGACTTCGATCTCCCATCTGACCTCCCTCTCGCCCCTGCTCTGATCTGACAACTCCTGCTGGGTTGACCCCATCTCTGACCCCAGCCTGCCCCAGTTTTCAGCCTCACTGCTCCAGACTGATATCTCACATGATGACAGCTCGAGGCAGGACAATATTCGTCTCGGCCGCCAATAATGGGAGCAAGACACCATCTCTTCTAATGATGTAGTGACAAATGGAATATTCCTGTCAAAAGAGCTGTGACTTTCAGAGTGGAATTTAGTTATCTTAAACCAACTCTGCAACCATCACTGGGCATGGGATATAGAAACAGTGAGAAATAAATAGCCCTTGGTACTAACCGGATCGACATTCTTTCATTCGTTGAACAAATGGTTATTGAGAGCAGATTCCATGATGGTTTCTGTGTTAGCCCTGAGGGCAAAAAAGATGAACAAGACATTGTCTCTGGCCCCAAGGAGTTCCCTTAGGCCCAATTCTGCTGTGACATCCAGAGATGATGCTTCAAAGGTTAGCCAAGGGCTTAGACTAAAGAGAAGAAAGGCTGCAGGATTATATTTTCAGAGAGGGGATGGTTCCAGCTTTGTCTGAGGTTCCAAAGCCCCTCAAGTACTGGACTGGCCTATGGAAGCTTGGGGGGGCTGGTAATGAGCCTCAGAACACAAACACCTTTACAAAACCTAGATCTGGGGCTGGCCTGGTGACGTGGTGGTTGGGTTCACACTCTGCTTCAGCGACCCGGGGTTCACAGATTCGGATCCCAGGCACAGACCTGCACACCACTCATCAAGCCATGCTGTGGCAGCGTCCCACATACAAAAAATGGAGGAAGATTGGCACAGACGTTAGCTCAGGGACAATCTTCCTCAAGCAAAAAGAGGAGGATTGGCAACAGATATTAGCTCAGGGCCAATCTTCCTCGCCAAAAAGCATACCAAAAAAAACACACCGAAAACCTAGATCTGTCTGTGCACCAGAGGTTCAGGCCCAGAGAGTGGGTAGACTTCCTGGTAGGCATCAAAGGGCTCAGGATTGGGGCCCGGATGCCCCATTCTGCTCCTGGTTGTATTCTAATTTGATGTGTAATCTTAGACAATCACATTCCCTCTCTGGGCCTCAGTTTCCCCAGACCATTTCTTTTCTGTCTAAACGCCTAGCTCCTTGAAGAATGTTTGATAAATGTTTGTTGAATGGATGAATGAACCTCTGAAGTCCCTTCCAGCTCTGATATTGTGAGTCTGTAAGCTGGAGACATCTCTTTGGCAAAGAATGAGAGTGGCCAAGAATGAAACCTTAGTCCCACACCTGAGGGACCCTGAGTCACACTCCATTATGCAAGTATGATCTGCCCATTGTGGACCACCTCTCCTTTCTCTTTAGGCTAGTCCCTCATTTTCCATCTTCTCTTCTATCTCAAACATATTGTTGTGGGGTTGAATTGTGTCCCCCAGAAAAGTTATGTTCAAGTCCTAACCCCTGGTACTTGTGAAGGTGACCTTATTTGGAGAGAGGGTCTTTGTAGATGTCATCAAGTTAAGACAAGGTCCTACTGGATTAGGGTGGGCCCGCCTCCAATAGGTCTGGTGTTCTTATAAGAAGAGGGAAGTTTGGATGCAGACACACAGGGAGAAGGCCACGTGACGATGGAGACAGAGATTGGAGCGATGCATCCACAAGCCAAGGAATGCCGAGGATTGCTGGCAACCACCCAAAGCTAGGAGAGAGGCATTGAGCAAATTCTCCCTCTGAGCCCCTGAGAAAAAACCAACCCTGCTGACAGCTTGATTTGGGACTTCTGGCCTTCTGAGTCGTGAGAGAATAAATTTGTATTGTTTTAAGCCACCCAGTTTGTGGCATTTTGTTACTGCAGCCCTGGGAAACTGACATACCTATCCAAGGCCATTATTTGGAAACCAGCCCACTGATCCACGCTCAATGAGCCCTAAGAAAGCACCAGAGCCATGTCATCCCTGCAATGTTCACTGAAGATGAGTCATCGCTGTGCCTGTTGTGGGTCTCTGAAACCAAGAAGCCTGCCTGCCCCATGGGGGAAGGAGGAAGACCTTCCACATGATTATTTAGCAGGAAGAGGATGCTAGGGGGTGGGGTGGAGGGTTGCCAGCTGCTTTTCTCCCCCACTGGGGACAGCCCAAGAAAAAAAGGGGCTTTCATCACTATACGAGGATGTCACAGTCATTTACTTTCCCTCATTCAGTAAATATATGTGGATCATTTACTGTGCTGGGCGCTGGTGGAGAGCATGTGTGTATGGCTGCTGGAGGAATGCTAAAGAAATCTAACACACATTCCCTGAGTTCTATGAGCTAAACTGGATTGCAGGCCTGTGGCATGATGGGTTATTAGCATGGCCTTGGGAATCAGACAGTCCTGGCTTGAATCCTGGCTCTGCAACTGACTTCCATTGTGATCTTGGACAAGTTACTTAATCCCTCTGGGCCTTTGTCTTATTATAAGTATTAAGTAAGATGATGTATATAGCACAGAGCCGGAGTAAGTGCTCAATAAATGGCAGTTATTTTCACTATTGGAGAACAAGATGCTCCCAGAAACAGCTTAGCAAAAGAGCAAGGTGAGGGGGCCAGCGCCGTGGCCAAGTGGTTAAGTTCATGAGCTCCACTTCAGCGGGCCAGGGTTTCGCCAGTTCGAATCCTGGGCGCGGACATGGCACCGCTCATCAGGCCATGCTGAGATGGCATCCCACATGCCACAACTGGAAGGACCCACAACTAAAATTACACAACTATGTACCAGGGGGCTTTGGGGAGAAAAAAAGGAAAAATAAAATCTTTAAAAGAGCAAGGTGATTATGGTCAAGCAGGACCTGTCCAGTTCAGGCCCTCATCACATCTTGCCAGACACTATCTAACTGAACACTCAGAACAACTCTGGGAGGAAGTTAGTCCCCTTTCACAAATAATGTTACCGTGGCTCACAGATGTAAAATAACTTGGCCAAGTTCACAGAACAAGCAATGTGGCAGAGTCAGGATTCAAACTAGAGTTCCCAAGCACATGTTCTTCCTATTCCTGGACAACATTTATTTGCAAGTCAGAGGGAGAGGTGGGCAGCGTATGGTTAGGAGAGGGCCTAGAGTGGTTCGCTTAGGCTGTGGTTGCATCTTAGAAAGTACTTTGTTTGTATTGGACTTATATGTGTATTTTGTTTAATTAGAAAATACATCTCTAGTGCTTCCTATAGGATGTCCTAAGCACTTTATGTTAGTAATTCATTTAATTCTCACAAGAGGTGGGCACTGGATTATTCCCATTTTGCAAATGTGGGTACTGAGACACAGAGAGGTTAAGCAACTTTCCCAAGGTCACACACAAAATGAGTAGCATAAGCAGGAACCACACTTGCTTCTCTGGCTCCGAGGACAATACTCTCAACCACAGGTCTATACCACACTATCTTTTGGGGCGGTGGTGGTGTGTTGGCTGTTAAAGTGTGTACACGGCGGGAAGGGGAAGGATTAACACGCACAGGCCACCCTTCGGTGCTATTGCTGCAATAAGACCGTGAGTAATTTGACCCTGTAAGGTGAATGGCAGGATGGGGGCTGTTTAGCCCCCAGATTCTCTGAGTCAACAGCTTCTCATCCCTGGCCCACTTCCTGAAAACTCTTTGCACTCAGCTTTGGAAACCCTTTGAGCACAAAGAGCTCATTTCCTGTGGCTAGGAAGGACGAGATGAGTTCCTGATGACAGCTCATCTCCCTCATTAAGGCACTCATAAAAGTGTTTCAAGGAACCTGACTTATGGCTCCGCAGTTTGTCAAGATCCCCTTCTGCAAGGAGCCGCTCTGGTAATTTGGTGCTAGGAGATGTGCAGGAGAAACCAGCTCCTTTGAGTCCAGGAATTATTTATGATCCTAAGAAGAGACAATGTAATTTGAAGAGATAACAAGCCTTCACCGGCACAACAGGCTGTTTAATACACCCTGAGGGATGAGAGGCAGCTTCAGAATTCCAAAGCCAGCTAGGAAACCGTGGGTTGTCTTTTCCTAGGAAAGCTCCTGGGTCAATAACAGCTAACTCTTATGGAAGATTTACCTCCGGGCGAGGGCTCGTGCTAAGTGATTTTATACGTTAATTCATTTAATTCTCACAACATTCCTATCCTATTTTACAAATGAGGAAATTGAGGCACAGAGAGGTTAAATAACTTGCCCAAGGTGACACAGCGAGTGAGTAGGAAAGTCAGGCTTTTAAACCAAGTAGCTCTGCCTCCTCATTTGTACCTTAAACACTAGTCACAGCTCAGGAGGACACTAGGCTTTAAGTTAGCCCGGTAAGGTGAAATGTACATTTATATTCAAAATTATCTTTGATGATCCTTTAAAATGCCTACTGAATTTAGTGAATTTTAGCGAGGCACATGGCCTTGTCTAATAATTAAAGAACCACTGAGCTAAACTAAAGAAAGGAGCAGAAGGAAGGTCTATGTACAGATGTTTATGCTTTTAAACTAGCCTGCCTTTGGGGAACTCTCAGATCCCCAGGGGTGAAAATGAAGAGGCAGAGAATTATAGAGCATCCTTACCCACCTGCAGGGGTGACTCTATTCTCTTTTACTAGTTAGCGTCTGTGACCTTAATGCATATCACTTGCCACGTGCTATCTGTCTGGGTTAAAAGAGAACATAGTCACAGCTTAAGAGGAAGAGAGAGAAAGTTCCGTTAGAGAAGGGGTTTAAAAGTCCAAGCCTAAATAAAGTGAACCTGATGCAATGAGACTAGCTCTAGAGCCGGATAAACCTGGATTTAAACCCTAAATCTGCTACTTACTAGCTCTGTAACCTTGGGGAATTCGCTTAACTTCCCAAAGCCTCAGTTTCTTAATCTGTAAAATGGTCATAGCAATACTGCCGTGTTGGGAAGATTGAATTTAAAAGTTTTTAAAGTAGTGAGCTTGAGTATAAATCAGAGTAATTAAGCATCAGTTCTTGATAGCTGTTTGCCCTAAGGCAGGTCACATCACCTCTCTGAGCCTCATTTCTCCTCACCTGCAATATGGGCATAACTGTTCTGCCTGCTAACCTCACAGGTCATTGTAAAGAAACACTAAAGCACTTATACGAAGTTTGTACGACGATTTTTCTCAGCTGCTTGGTATACCTGGAATTGTGAGGAGGTGCTGGGAGACCCCTGCTGGAGAAAATAACTCAGGAGAGTCCTGGGCCTGAAGTTAGAAATGGGTTCAGATCTCCACATTTGCCAGTTAGTGTGGCTGTATGACTTTGGGTGAGTGAGCTAAACTCTCTGAGCCTCCGCTTTCCCTTCTATCAAATGGGACTAACAGTACTGACATCACAGGGTTACCCCAAGAGCCACATTCTGCAGGAAAGTGTTAGGCACGTGGTAAGCGCTCCATAAATGTTTGCTGAATCTGAATCCTTCCGAGAGGAGCCAAATTCAGCTGCTTTTCTTCCGCGGGATGGGAAAAGGGCGCGAGGTCCACGCACGCAGCTCAGGTAGGGAAGATGCTCCGGGGGAGCCACGGGACTCCAGCGCCTCCCCACTCCCCCGCCCTCCCAGCCGTTGCCATGGCCACCGGTTCAGGCCCGGAGCAGCACCTAGGCGAATTCAACCCCGCCTTTCCAGAGTGACCATTGGCTGGAGAGGCCACGTGACGCGCGCTGGTATGCTAATATATGGTAATCGCCCACGCCCCTCCTCCCGGGCCGTGTCCGAGCAGCCAGCAGGGAGCGCGGCGCCGAGCCGAGGGGGCGGGCTGAGGGGCGGCCCCCGGGAGAGAGCGGCCAGGTGGAGGAGGAGCGCGAACGCGACCGCAGGTAACGGGCGGGCGCGTGCGCGCTGGGGCCGGCTCGCGGCGGCACGGCCGCGCGCGGGGGACTCGGGCGGCTGCACCGCCGGCTTAACCCTTTGGGCGCCCAGCTGTCACGGCCGGGCCGGGGCGCGGCGGCCGCGCCGGGCCGCGCGGGGCGGGGCACTGCGGTGGCCACGGGCCGGCGGGCGGCCTGCCCCGGGAGCCGCGACATGAGGCCCCCGCCCCGGGACCGAGCAGTCCGGGCCGGCGGACCGACCGGCTGCGGGGGATGCGGGGCCGGGGCTTGCGGGAGGCTGCGGGGAAGCGGCTGAAGCCCCGGCCCTCGCGCGGTTTCTCCGGGGGGCCGAGCCCCGCCCGCGCCGCCCCAGCCCGTGGCCTTGAGCGGCCTGCGTCTCCTCCGCTCGTCCCGCCGCGTGGGAGACCCGGGGATCGGGCCTGACCTCGGCGCCCCCAGCTCAGCCGCGGCCTGACGGCCCCATCGCCGGGCACTTTCGACCTGGAGTCAAGCTGGGGTCCCCTGGGACACGAAGGCAAGATTGGTGCTTGGGGGGCACCAGAAGAAGGAACTGGGGATTGTCGGTGCTGGGAGGAGAGGACAATCCCCTAAAGGAAAAGCAGGCCCCAAGATTTGCCAGGTTTGAAAAAGGGGGATGCCCAAGAAAGGCACTGGTCCCTTGTTTTCTGTGCTGAGTGATGACCTGACACTCATGGGGTAAGGTCACTGCCGGACACCTGGACTGGGTCTGTCATGTCCAGAGGAAGCGGCTGTTTTGCGTGTTTCTAACAAATTTCTTGTAAGGCAAGGTCTAAATCATCTTCCTCCCTCCCCCTCCTCCTAGGTTTGCTCCAGAAGTGTGTTCTTTAATTACCCCCTGACCCCCCACCACCAATTCACTAAGATTGGTGGCAGCTTTAGGCTTATGGCGTAATTTAGCTTTCACTACAATAAAAATGGTAGGATGGGCCGTGCACCACTAATGTTAAGCTTGCTCTGGGAGCTTCTTGGAAGGGGGGGGGGGGAGGGGGCGGAGGGGGGGGGATGTTTCTATCACCCATGCAGATGAAAAACTGGCTAATGTGCCAGTGATATCAATAGAATTTTCTTTTATGAGCCTAAAGTCGTTTCTTCTAAATCAAGGAAAAACGTGGTTACACATGAAAAGTACCAGGAACCAATTTGATTTTTGCAAGCGTGGTGCAAACTGCGCTTTCATGTTGCTCTTGATGTCTTTTATCACACAACAAACACTTGCTATATGCCAGGCACTCTGCTATGTCCTGGGAATGCAAAGATGAATATGATAATTACTCCTTGTCCTCCAAGAAGTGGTGGGAGAGACAAAATTGCCAGGAAAAGTGATAAAAAGCATAATAGACATATATAAAGAGCTGTGGAAGCAGAGGAGGGAACAATTAGCTGTCTGAGAGAGTCAGGGAAGGCTTTCCAGGGAAGAACATGTTTAAGGAAGGTCTTGAAGGATGAATAGGAGTTTGCCTTGCGGAAAAGATTGGGAAGGACAGGAAGGGCAGCCAACACAGAGGAAACAGTGAATACAGGCACTTAAAGAGTATGGATATGTCTAGGCAGTGGCTTTATATTGCAGCCATGGCCTTCTTCCTTTCTCCATAAAGTAATTTCCCAAAGATAACCTAGAATTTCTAATCCCCACCACAATTTTCAGGTGGCATTTTTCCTTCATATTGCTCTTCTCCCCCACTTTTTCCCCTCATTAGTTTTTCTGAGCCTCACTTCTGGTCTTTGTCACTCATATCTTTCCAAATAAGGGCCCAACATGTGGAGATGGCAAAGAGATCGTTTTTGGCAGCTCCAGGATAGAGGGCCTGAAAACTGGGCAAATGTGTGTGGCACCAGAGGTATCACCCCAGGAAGGCAAAACTAAACCATCCAATAAGAGGAAAATCCAAGTCCTAACAAGGGAAGTGATGCTGAATGTCAAATCTGTGAGGTCAAATTTGTGAGATGGGGGGAAATGGGTAATAAGACCAGAAGCTGGAGGGATCTGGAGCAAGAGAGGATCTGGACTGTGAGATGGGTCAGGACAAGCAGTTCTGGACTGAGACCGTGAATCATGCAGAAATGATAGAGCCCACAGTCAGGTGGTGCCAGCCGTGGAGAACAAGGCTGGATCTGATGGCTTCGAGCCACTCTGCAGAAACGGACAGCGCCATGCCCTCCATAGAATATTGCCAGTACTTCTTTCTGTTCTCGCTCCCTCCTTGCTATCATCCTCTTTGGATCCCAGTTTCCACCCATGATTCACTTTTAGTGGGGTTCTTTTACTGAGGTCTTAGCTACCAGAGCAGAGAAAATCCCATTCTGCTGCCTTAGCATCCACCTCTAGAACTATAAATAGTCCATTTCACTTCATAAGCCATCATCTAGCCAGCCTATTTTTACTTCCTGATCCTTTGGAAACAGCAAGGATGGGCCCAGAGGTGGTAAAGTGGACCTCATTCCCAAACTCACCTAATGTTTGAATCAGATAAAGGCCTTTTAGCTTCACTTAAACCAAAATTTGTTTTTAGAATGGATTGCCGTGAATTTTTGGCAAATCCCCTGTCTTGAACTATATTACCGATCAAGCCGTGTAAAGAAGGTGACGCTGGGGTGCCTAATGTGCACGGTTGAGACGGACAGTTCTGTGAGTGCAAGAGAATCACAGGTGCTGTGGAAACCATCAGTCAGCATGCTTACTGAGCGCCTGCTTGTGTGCAAATACCGTGCTGTATTTGTGCTTAGGAAGAGACAGGGAGATGAGAGAGGTGCTGTCGTCTGGGCATTATTCTCAGGCACAGGATTTGGATCCCAGTTCTTCCAGTTCCTTGCTACGTGACTTGGGCAAGTTATTTGACTGCATTTCCTCATCTGTAATAATGCCACCTACCTCATATAGTTGTGAGGATTGAATGTGAAGCAGTAATCCAGTACATTTTCAAAGGGCTGCTTATGTGGTATTATAGGAGTTGAAGAAAGGAAAAGATCGTTATGGACCGTGACTATGAAGGCAGGTTTTTTTAAGAGACATGGTAAATTTTGTTACATAGAGAGAAGGAAGGTGGAAGGGATTTCCAGACAGGAAAAATAATGTTTAGAAAACACGGGACTGGAATATGAAAGGAAGGTTTCAGGGGTCAGTTGAGGAGCTTGACCAATCTGGCAAGATCAGAAGGTTTAAGGAGAGGAGTTGTAAGATGGGAGAGGTTGGTCTAAGCCACATATTAATAGGCATTGAATGCCGAACCAAGGAGTCAGGACTTTTTCCTGTATTATGGGAAGTCTGAAGATGTTTGGTTAGGGAAGTGTTGGGTCATGAAAGCAGTGTTTTAAGAAGATTCTCTGGGGCTGGCCCCGTGGCCGAGTGGTTAAGTTCACGCGCTCCGCTGCAGGCGGCCCAGTGTTTCGTTGGTTCGAATCCTGGGCGCGGACATGGCACTGCTCATCAAACCACGCTGAGGCGGCATCCCACATGCCACAACTAGAATGACCCACAACGAAGAATATACAGCTATGTACTGGGGGGCTTTGGGGAGAAAAAGGAAAAAAATAAAATCTTTAAAAAAAAAAAGAAAAAGAAGATTCTCAACAGCAGTGTGGGGAATGAACTTGAGTGGGATAGAAAGAGAACTGTACAACCAGTTAGCAGGTGATTTAAATAGTCTAGGTGTGAGGGGATGAGGAACTGAATTAGGGTGATGGCGGTAAAATAAAAAGAGATGGGTTCAGTGAGGATTATAAAGGAAACACGAACAGGACTTTGTGACTGACTGGATATAGAGGACAAGAAATAAGGAAGAATCAAATACAGCCTTGAACACGGGTGACAAGATTGACAGAAATAGGACAGAGACGAAAGCCAGTTTGGGGGAGAAGAGGAAAAGCTAAGTGCTAGATGTCCTGAGGTGATACTGGAATTTATAAGTGGACACATCCCATAAGAATTTGGAAATGGGGACTTGTGTTCAAAAGAGAGAAGTCATGAAGTCTTATATAGAGAAGATGATCACTGAAGCCGTGTGATTAAGTTAGTTCACCAGTGGTAACAGCACAGAACTAGACGTGTAGGGGGCTGAGGGCTGAAGCTTGGAGACTGCCCTCGTTTAGAGAGGTAGGAAGAAGAAATGGGGTCAGTAAGGTAGAAAATAAGGAATATCAGAGAAGCAAAGGAACCATCTAATTTATTCCTCCAACAAATGCATTCTCTCCAAGACCATTTGTGTCCCTGATGCAAGGCTAATTAGACATGCCATTAGCCACGAGGGTGTCACATCGCAGAGGTCAAGAGAAGAGAGGGTTCAAGCTGGAGGAATTGGTCAGCAGTATGATTGTACTGGAAAAGTGGAAAATGTCCGTTATATTTAGTAAACGGGTCCTCAGTAACTTTTTGAAAATGATACCTTCAGTTCAGTGGGGGATGGCCATGGGGATATTAAACGCCAGCTTAAAGAGGATTGCGGCATGAGATGCGGGTAAGAAATGGAGACAGTGTGCAGATCACAATTTATATGTCTGGTAATGAAGAAGAGAAATAGGAATGTGGTTTGAGAAGGCAGAGGAGTCAAGCAAAAGATGTGATCATCCTTGTCTGCTTCATTATTTTAGTTGTCCTAAAATATCATTCTCATTCCTTCATGTCCTTAATAGTAGTTTAGCAATTTGTTTCTTAAACTTACTGCTTTGATAATTACCTGTACATTTCACTGAACAATAATAGTATAGCTCCCATTCTTTGAGTGCCTGCTATGTGCCAAGTACTTTGTTTATATTCTATTCATTATCTCATTTAATCCTCAGAATACTAGATTACAACCATACGACCTCTTGGAAGCAAGAAGTTAAATAAATTGCCTATGATCACCTAATTGATAAGCGGCAAAGATGAGATTTGCTCCCAGCTCTGACTCTAAAGCTTTTCTAAGGGACCATGCTAATACCATCCCTGACAGCGGGGCCAGTTATGGGCGTGCAGCCTGTGCAGTCTCCCAGGCCCCTGTGTTTAGAAGGACCTCACACTTGGTTTAATGCTCTATTGTTGCCGTCTTGAAATTCTTAATGATTTTTTAACAAGGGGCCCGATGTTTTCATTTTTGCACTGGGCCCCATAAATTATGGAACCAGATCTGCCTGAAGGTATCCATACTCCCTCCTGAAGCTGGGGAGGCATTTTGTGTGGTGTTCTTTGTCTTGGTCGCATGGCCTAAAGTGCTTGCTGTGTCGTGGTGCATGATCACATTTCCTTGTGCTCCTCTCCTTTTGGACTCCTGAGTCCAGGGGTAAGAAGGGCAATAGGGGGATATTTTGAAGTTCAAGTAGGTATCCAGCCAGTATGAAGAGAATAGAGAGTAAAGAGGCACGGAATTATTTACTCAGATGACTTCTGGAAACTCGACTTTTAACTTTATTGCATAGGGTTACAGTCCTGTTGCTGTTGTTACTCCAGTTTAAATAAGGAATGAGTTCATTGCTATTCCTTGTGTACTCAGATACTCCCATTTGTTTGGGGGAAGCTATGGGGACCATTTTCAACCTCCTGAAACAGAAACTGGGGTTGAGCAGATATAATACAACTTGTCTGCCCTGATATGGTGATGCCACCCCCTCGCCCTCGTCTAGGGAGTCCCCAGCTTTGAGCCACGTGGCCCTGTGTACCACATTTGTCTCGAATGCTCATGTCCCACTCGTGCTTTGTTACCCTCTCTATTCCTTCATCTACCCAGAAGAATCATGAAAACCAGGAAAACTTAAATTTTGATATTGTCTTTCATTTTTGGCTTTACAGTCACTACTTGGAACTGACAACAAATTAAGTTTTTCTGGTTTTCGTGGTTATTGCTCTTTCAAAAACAGCTTCGCTCACCCTCTTGCTCCTCCCATTCCCGGTCTCTCTGGGTAATCGTTTGACCAGGTACTGACCAAGTCTGGACACTAGTTGATCCTGGCTGACCACTTGACCAAGCCCTAACACTAGCCAACCTAGATTTTTTTGTGAAGGAAAGCAGACAAGGCTGAGATCGTGTAGCTTCCTCCCGTTACCTGTGTCATTCCCATTCAAAGTGCTAGTTCTCACTTCCTACTCCCAAGATGGACCAGGTGAGCCTAACAATATGTGAGATTAAGAATGTGAAAAGATTTAGAGTATAACCTATGGTATATGTCATGAAACAGTTTCGTCGGCCAGGTGTTCTCCATGTTCTATTTGTGCTAGTGGTTTAGTCCCCGTAACACACTGTAGTAGTTATCTCTCGCTGTGTAACAAATTACCCCCAAATTTGTCAGCTTAAGACAATGAAGTTCTCTGTCTTCTAAGATTCAGTTCAAGCATTACCTCCCCAAAGCATTTCCCAGCTTGCTTTTAATGAATTAGTATCCTTCCTTTCTGATCTCCCATTTTACTTTAACATCTCATTATAGCACTTACCACATTGTTGGAATTGCTAAGCTTTTCCACATCCTTAGTTTCAGTGCCTAAAACCATTCCTGGAACATGGTAGAAGCTCAATAAATGGTTGTTGAATAAGCTTAAGAATATACCTTTACTTTTTATTCTTTAGAAAACTTAGGTATACTGCAAAGTATCTTGCCTCGTGCCCCATGATAAACATACCCTTCTCCATCTCCCTTTCTACACGCTCGTGTATCATTGTTGAAGGTTGAAATGTAAAGAAACCATTGTATATGTCAACGACTTCTTGACTTGCCAACTCACCTACTCCAGGGAGGACTTGAGCTTGTTTCTATCTGAAAGTCCCTGCTCCATGCGTACTCTGAAACCAATTCCAGCCCTTGTAGGAAATCATATAATGAGCCCCTAGCCCAAAGACACTTGGTTCAATAACACAGCCAACATTGGTTCACTATTCAAATATTGACTACAAACTTGATGGAGGTAGGGTCTGTGTCTGGCTTATTCACTGCTCTATTCCCAGCACTCAGCATTAGTAGATGCTTAATAAATACTTGATGGATGAAGTAATGACACTCCATTCTTGATACTCTTGCCCCATTCCTGTTATCCAAGTCCTGACCTCTGAGCACCTAGAATCTTAGGCCTGCATTCATCGTTTCATGTGGCCCAGACTTTTTGTCTTGGTCCTTGACTCTTCTCTTCCAGCTCCTGATCATAGCCGATCTTTGGGAATTTGTCACCTTGGTTACCAAGAACGAAGGTACCATTTCCTCTCTTGATCTTCTTAAGTAATAATATTGACCAGATGCCCTTAGGAGAATATTCTTTTCTCTGCCTATAACCAGAAACATCCAGCATACATATTAAATGTGTTTTAAAATATTTGAACGGAAACAAATTACATTCAGATTGCAAAAGAAAGTGGACAGGCTCCTTAAGAAGCAAGCTTTGGCCAGAAACCAAGTTCTAAAATTTTGTAAGTCTGTTAAACTGATTAACTTGTAAGCTTCAGCAATTCAATGCAAATTAATTTTTATACCAACCAGGGGATCAATGGAGGGGAGGGAATTAAGTGAGTGTGTAAATATGGTTGCCAGGGAAACTTTTCCTGACAGAAGAGAGAAGCTCACAGGAATTTATACAGGCCCAAGGAAACAATGTAACCTGATCTTTCTCTGTTCTCTTTCTGATGGGGGAAGAAAACGTTGTAGAAACCATGGGTACAGATAAAGGTGGCTTTAGACTTTTCTGGAGACTTGAGGAGCCTCTTGAAGCTGGCCTGAGCAGTAGAGTTCCCCAGGGCAAATATGACTGTTATAAGGCACTCATTCCTTCTGAGGAACCATCTGGAAATGCAGAGCTTCTCTGAATCCATATCTGAAATAGTATTTATCCATTCAACAAATGTTCAGCACTTTCTAAATGGCCCATTGCCCAGAAGGGAATATGATTATAAGAAATTGATAATGATTTGCAGGTACTGTATTACACCTAGTGGATGTTGCTTAAATTTTGTCTAAATTAATTTTTTGAGGAGAGGGGGATATGGACTTAAATATCTAATGCTTTTTTAAAAAATAAAATTCTATTTCTGTAGGAAAAGTATGAACGTAAGAGTATCTTCTGCCACATTTCTATTCTTAGGTCCTCGCTCCTGAAAAAAACCTATCTTGTTGATCCATAAAGCCACACCCCAAGGTGGATGTTCATCTAGTGACAGTGTCATCTGAATTGTAGGTGTAGTGCCAGTGAAGGACAAATCTATCTCCTGGGTGGCTAAAATCACAAGAGACCCTTCATATTTTAACCAAAAGTGATAGATGGTTTGAGGTCTAAAATCTTAGCTGTAAAGTGCATTGGGATCGAAATGTGTAACACTGTCCTGTATCTGACGCCTACCATTCAGTGTCTCCTCTTATACTTTAATGTACTGGAGTTTTGTACTGTGCCTGGTGCCTTTCCCTGGCCTGCAGAGGGGCAGTAGGGGGTAATGGTTAGCAGCAGGGACACCAGAGCCAGACCGCTTGGCTTTCCAGCCCTGCCTCCACCACACCTTAACTGTGACCTTCATAGCCTTCCTCACGTCTTCATCCTCTCTGTGCTGCAGGCTTCTGATGCGTGATGGGGATAATCATAGCACCCACCTCAAAGAATTATAGAATTAAGTAGGTTAATACATGGGGGGTGCACAGTAAGCTCTGCGTCAGTTTTACCTTTTATTATTTCCTGTGAGCTCTTAGATGGTAGGTTGATTCCTTTTGAAGGAAGGGACTGTTGAAATGTATGGAGGTATAATAATTTCCCTAAAGTCATGCACTATTTGGGCTCAGGCTATTTTCATCCTCAAGTTACACTGACGTTTTCCATTCTACTTAGGAAGAGAGAAAGAAAATGAGAATTAGAGCAGGAGAGGAGCTAGGCTTTGGAGTATTTTCAAACGGGTGACTTCACAGAAGATGGTGACACTAAAGCATATGAAAATGAAATTGCTTTCTCCAAGGCAAAATGGGTGTGAGAAATGGTCGGGAATGATCTAAGGTAGGAGCGGGAATAATATAATATAGATGTCATACTGGGTCAGGCCTGTCGTATATCCAGCCCAAAATTCTGTCTCTGATAATGATAAGAAGGGACAAGTGGGGGAGTATTATAGCTGCCATCCATGACAAAATCTTCTAATTAGACGCATGGACCTGCTCATTCCTGTCTTTAGTATCCTGCTGTGTCTCGTTCACCCGAGTATTTAAGCTTTATTTCTATTTTTGGTCTTTACAATCTATTCATTTTATTCAACAAACACTTTTAAAGCTTCAGCGCCCCATGCTAGTAACTAGGGGTGCGAAGATGACTAGAACCGAATCCTGGCACCCCAGAAGTTTATAAAGAAACACAGACATGGAAACATTAGTTATGGTATTGTACTCAGTGCTGTAATAGAAGTATGCTCAAGGTGTTTTGAAAGCTTAGAGGAGGGATCACTTAATTCTGCTCAGAAATGTCACCTTCTGGAGAAAGTGACATTTGAGATGATGACTGAAGGCTAAGGAGGAGCTCCTCAGGCAGTCAATGCACCTCACACAGAAGGAGTAATGTGTGTGAAGATGAGGTGTCTGTGTGTGAGAGCATAGTATATGCAGGGAATTCCGAATAATCTGACATGGCGGGAGCATAACGTGTGAGTGGCAGAAACAAAGCTGAACATAGGCCAGGATCAAGCATGAAAGGCTTGGTTGCCAAGTAAGGAATTTGGGCTTGACGTTGGAGGCCGTGAGGAGCTGTTGAAGCACTTTAGGAGTAACATGATCAGATCCGCCTTTTAGGAGCATCAAACCAGGAGTGAGACCCAAGACAGAATCATGTAATTAGAAGGAGCATCTTGTTGGACTTCTCATCTACTGCTGGTATTTTTACAATTGAATATAGATATTTCTTTTCTTTTTTTTTTTTTGAAGATTGGACCCTGAGCTAACATCTGTTGCCACTCTTACTTTTCTTCTTCTTCTTCTCCCCAAAGCCCCCCAGTACATAGTTGTATATTCTAGCTGTAGGTCCTTCTGGTCGTGCTATGTGGGGCGCTGCCTCCGCATGGCCTGATGAACGGTGACATGTCCCCGCCCAGGATCCAAACCAGCGAAACCCTGGGCCACCAAAGCAGAGCTCACTAACTTAACCACTCGGCCATGGGGAGGCCCCCAAATATGGATATTTCTTCATTCAACCCAGATTGACTGATGACATGCCTGGTCCTGGACTAACTGCTGGAAACACTGAGAGAAACAACCCAAGCAGTTGCTTGACGTGTTTTATTTGTCCCAAGCAAAAGCCGCCTTGACTTTTCAGCTTTCCTCGTCCACCTTCTCTTCCTCGCAGTCCCCATCCCGGTGTTCTGGCTGGTAAAGAGAGCGGGTTTGTTTGCCTCGTCTGTACTCTTCACGGTTTTACTGTCGCTGTCATACCTCATTCCCCTCAGCCTTCGTCTCTCCACAGTGCAAAGTTCTAATCATTTAGTGAATTCCTGTAGAGAACGAGTCTATCCCGTCCCTTTTTTAGACTTCAGCTATTTAAATTCTTAGTTTTCTCTCGCTTCTTCCAAACCTCAAGCACTGTGTGTTTGCGCTCTCAGTCACAGATTAAACTCTTTGGGTCCTACTTCCTGTCCTTTGCAAAGTCCTCACTTTCTCCGTCCTTCTTTCTTGTTTCCCCAAAGATATGCATACCAGAACTGCAGACTGCGTTATCGTCTTTGCTGCTTCTGTGTGCCGTTAGCGCCTTTCACCCAGGAGATCACAGGTCCCGAGGGAAAAGCTCCTCCACCCCTGAAAATAAAGCAATTGAAGATGAAACAACATTTCTGCTGCAATACAATAGAAGAGAGAGTTTCATGAGAAACAGTATTTATTACATAATGACAAACTGTGATTACAATTCATTGAGTCATTATATATGCTAATTGCCATGCTAGAACGTTACATGAGTTCTTCTTTAGTCCTCACTGCGGCTCTGTGAGGTGAGTCCTCTTCATGCTGCCATTTTACAGATGAGGAATCTGGCTCCAAGGGCTGAAATCATTTGTCCGAGGTCACATCACTAATACCTACAAGAGCCAGATCTCGAAGCCAGGCCCGTCTGATCCCAGAAGCAAAGTTCTTTTCTACTGTGTGTTTTCCACCTTCCTTTAGTCGGAACTGCCGTCATCAAATTTAGTTTCTCCCAGTTTTCTTGATTCTTACTAGTCATTTTAGTAAGCTATTTTATTTGGATCACAAGGCACAGTTTAGTTTCAAGTAACACCCTCCCAGAGTTTGTGATGTTTGTCATAATTTTGCAGATTTGAGTTTGCATATTAGCCCTATAGAGGTGTTATAATTTATGTGGATGCTGTGCTTACGGTTTGGGGACCTACCTCCAGGTGAATGGATTGTGCTTTGGAATATGGTTGCATATCCTAAATATTTGTTGTAGAGAAAGCTAAATGTCTTTTTTAAAAATGTTGTTTATGTTGCAATTTCCACACAAGATCAATCTACCCCTAGCGATGAGTGCAGTAGGCTGAGTAATGGCTACCCAAAGATAATTAGGTCCTGAACCCTGGGACCTGTAAGTGTTCCCATATAAGGGAAAAGGGTCTTTGTAGATGTGATTATATTAAGGGTCTTGACATGGGGAGATCATCCTCGATATCTGGGTGGGCCCTAAATCCAATCACAAATGTCACGAGAGAGGCCGAGGGAGATTTGACATACACAGAAGAGGAGGAGGCAATGTAACCACAGAGGCAGAGGTTCCAGTGACGTGGCCACGAGCAAAGGCATGTTGGCAGCTACCAGAACGTGGAAGAATCCTGGAATGGATTCTCCCCAAGAATCTCCAGAGGGAGTACAGCCTTGCCAACCCCTTGATTTCAGCCCAGTGAAACTGACAGTGAACTTCTGGCTTCCAGGACTGTGAGAGAATAAATCTCTGTGGTTTTAAGCCGTGAAATTTGTGGGAATTTGTTATACCAACCACAGGGAACTAATACAATGAGAATATTCACTTCTTAGACTGCTTAGTTCATTTTGAGGACAAATATCAAGACTTAAGAAAGGTAACAACCAACGAATATAGCATGTATGATAATAATAATAATTTCAGCAATCACTTATGTAGTGCTTACTATATGCCAGGCACTATTATAAGCATTTTAAATGGATTTACTCATTCAGTCTTCATAACGACCATATGAAGGGGGTTCTATTATTATATCCATTTATAAATGGGAACTTTGAAGCACAGGGAAGTTAGGCAACTTGGCCAAAGTTATGTAACTAGTAAGTCGTGAGGCCAGGACCTGAACCCAGGCTGTCTGGCTACAAAAGACCCTGCTGTTAAAGACTGTGCCCCATAGAGCTTTGCACTCGGGAGGCACTCCACGAAGGACACTGTGACAATGTCTAAAGGCTTCTCATGCCTCTGGCCACTTCCTCTTCTCCATGTTTTCTGCTGTGGTCAGTGCACTTGTCTTCCTGTACTTGTTGTCCTTTAATATCTTTTAATTTTGTTTAATATCCTTGTGTGGTTTTGGTATCAGAGTAATTTTTGCCTCCTAAAATTAATAGGTAAGAGTTTCCTTTTTCTATCTTCTGAAGAATTCACATAGCATTGGTATTATTTCTTTGTTGAATCTTTGGTACAGTTCACCAGTAAAACCATCTGGGCTTGAAATGTTCTTTGTGGAAAGGTTTTAAGACAAGAATTCAGGTTCTTTAGTAGATGAGGGGCTATTTAGGTTTTCTGTTTCTTCTTGAGTGAGCCTTGATAGCTGTGTCTTTCAAGGAATTTGTCCATTTCATCTAAAAGTTGTTTACTTTATTGGCACAAAGTTGTTCATAATATTATCTTGTTATCCTTTTAACGTCTGTACGATCTCTTTCATTCCTATTATAGGTAATTTGTGTCTTCTCTCTTTTTTTCCTGATCAGTCTGACAAGCAGTTTATCAATTTTATTGATGTTTTCAAAGAACCAGCTTTTCATTTCATTTATTTTTCTCTATAGTTTTTCTGCTTTCTATTTCATTGATTTGCACTGTCATCTTTATCATTTCCTTCCTTTTGCTGACTTTGCATTTCATTTGCTCTTCTTTTCCTAGCTTCTTAGGGTAGAAGCTGAAATTAATAATTTGAGGTCTTTCTTCTTTTCTAATATAGGTGTTTTTAATGCTATAAATTTTCCTCTAAGTACTGCTTTAGCTGTATCCCATAAATTTTTTTTTTTTTAAAGATTTTATTTTTTCCTTTTTCTCCCCAAAGCCTCCCGGTCCATAGTTGTGTATTCTTCGTTGTGGGTTCCTCTAGTTGTGGCATGTGGGACGCTGCCTCAGCGTGGTCTGACGAGCAGTGCCATGTCCGCGCCCAGGATTCGAACCGACGAAACACTGGGCCGCCTGCAGCAGAGCGCGCGAACTTAACCACTCGGCCACGGGGCCAGCCCCTGTATCCCATAAATTTTGATATGTAATGTTTTTGTTTTTATTCGATTCAGAATATTTTCTGATTTCCCTTGTGATTTCTTCTTTGACCCATGAGTTATTATAAAGCCTGTTGTTTTATTTCCAAATATTGTGTTTCCCAATAGCTTCCTGTTACTGATTTCAAATATTACTGTTATGCTCAGAGAGTATCCTTTTTATGATTTCAATTCTTTTAAGTTTATTGAGATTTATTTTATGGTCCAGAATGTATACTGTGTTCTCGTTGGGTGGATTGTTCTATATATTTCAATTAGATTGATGGTCTTTTTCAAGTCTTTTCTATCTTTGTTAATTTTTCTGTCTACTTGTTTTATCAAGTACTAAGAGAGGAGAACTGAAATCTCTAACTATAATTATAAATTTGTTTTTTCCTCTTTTTAGTTCTATCAATTTTTGCTTTATCTGTTTTGAAACTCTGATGTAGGGTGCATACACATTTAGGAGTGTATGTCCTCCTGATGAATTGACACCTTCATCACCATGAAATGTTTTTTGTTTCCCCTGGTAAGATTCCTTGTTCTGAAGTCTACTTTGCCCAATATTGATATGGTCACTACAACTTTCTTATGGTCACTGTTCACATGGTATGTCTTTTCCATGCTTTTACTTTCAAACTATATACATCTTTATTGTGTGTCGGGAAGATTTGCCCTGAGCTAACATCTGTGCCAGTCCTCCTCTACTTTGTATGTGGGATGTCTGTACAGCATGGCTGATGAGTGGAGTAGGTCTGTGCCCGGGATCTGAACCTGTGTACCCAGGCCGCCAAAGCAGAGCGCACGGGACTTTAACCACTCAGCCCCACGGCTGGCCCCCTGTACATCTTTATTTTTAAAGTGGTTTTCTTATAGAATGCATATAGTTATGTCTAGCTTTTTAGTCCAATATGAAAATGTCTGCCTTTTAATTGGGATGTTTAAACAATTTGCATTTATTGTAATTATTGATATGGTTGAGCTTAAATTGAACATCTTGCTATTTGTTTTCTATTTATTCCATC
Organism: Equus asinus; assembly: GCF_041296235.1. Lineage (NCBI taxonomy): Eukaryota > Metazoa > Chordata > Mammalia > Perissodactyla > Equidae > Equus > Equus asinus. The sequence goes on from NC_091794.1 coordinate 88,799,190, forward strand.
TGTTCTTTGTTCCTCTTCTGCTGAATTTTGGATTATTTGAGTTTCTTACTTATGACTTCCTTTTATTTTCTCTACTGACATATTGCCTATATGTCTTTGTTTTATCTTTTTTTTCTAAGTGCTTTCGTGTTTATCTTATACATCTTTAACTTATCCTTGTTTATCTTCAAATAATATTATATCATTTTGTGTATAGCATAAGAAATTGAGAACTATATACTTCCATTTCTCCCTTATCATATATTTTATTTAATATATTGTTATTTTTGTTTTAAATAATCAATTATCTTTTTAAAGATGTTTTAAAATGAGAAAACATGACTTTTATATTTGCCCGCTTATTTACTGTTTTGGACACTCTTTTGATTCCTTTATGTTTCCACCTTTTATGAATTTTCTTTAGCCTAAAGAAATTCCATTAACATTTTTGGTAGCACAGGTATGCTAGAATTAATTCTTTCGGTGTTTTTCTATTTGAAAAGTTCTATTTTACCTTCATTTTGAGAGATATTTTTACAGAGTAAAGAATTCTAGGTTGATAAATTTTTTCTTCTAGTATGTTAAAGACGTCTATCCATTGCCCACTGGCTTGAATAGTTTATGATGAGAAATCTGCCACAATTCCTGTCTTTGGTCCCTCTATAATGTGTCTTTTCTCTCTGGCTGCTTTTAAGATTTTCTTTTATCCCTTCAGCAATTTGATTAGGATGTTCCTTGGAATCATTTTTTTTTTATATTTATTCTGCTTGTATTTGGGCTCCTTGGACCTGTGGGCTTATAGTTTTCATCAAATTTGGAAAATTTTTAGCCAGTACTTCTTCAAACTTTTTTCTGTCCCTTTCCTCCCTAGATCTTTTTTCTTTCTAGAACTCCAAATTCATGAATGTTAGGTTGCTTCATATTGTCCCACAGGTCACTGATGCTCTATTCATTTTTATTCTGCCCTCTGTCTCTCTCTGCTTTATTTGGATAGTTTCTAGTGCTGTGTCTTCAAGTTCACTGATCTTTTCTTCTAAAGTTCCTAATCTATTGTTAATCTAATTCAGTGTATTTTTAATTTCAGGTGTTATATTTTAGTTTCTAGATGTTTAAGGTTTTTTTTATATCTCCTCTCTCTTCTCCTCATCTTTCTGTTTTCCTTATTTCTTGAACATGTGGAATGTATTTGTTAAAGGTATTTTAATATCCTCGTCTGCTATTTCTTTTATCCCCATCATTTTTGGGTATGTTTTTATTTATATCAGTTAACAAATTTCTTTGCATACCTGGTAAATTTTTTTTTTTTTTTTGGATACTGGACATTGTTAATTTTATGTTCTTGGTCACTAGATTTTGCTTTGGAATGTAGTTTACTGGAATCTGTTTGATCCTTCCAGGAATTACTTTTAAGCTTTGTTATAGTGGGTACAGAGCAGCCTTTATTCTAGGATTAATTTAGCCCCCACTACTTTGGTAGTACCCTTCTGAGGATTCTATCTAATACCTTGTGTATTACAAGGCCTTTCTACTCTGACTGACATGAACACAAACTACTCCTAGCCCTGTGTGAACCCTGGGAATTGTTCTGCCTACTCCTTCAGTCTTGCGTAGTTTCCTCTCATGCATGTGCAAATCTGTACTCAGCCAAAGACTCCAGGGAGGCCTGTCTGGAGATAGAACTGCAGAGTGCATGCTTCTCTCACTCTGTCTCTCTCTCTCGCTCTCTCTCTGTGCAGCACCCTTCTGTCTGGTTCTCTGTCCCACAGATTCTAGCCACTTTGCCCTCCTGGATCTCTGATGTCAGTCTCCTCAGCACAGTGAGACTACTGAGCTCTGTTTGGTTTCCTGTCCCTGCACTGCATCCTGGAATCTGCCTCCAGGAAGTAAGCTGGTACAATCACAGGACTCACTTTGTTTGTTTCTATTTTCTCAGAGATCATAGGCCTGCACTGGCTGTCGATCAGTGTCCGAAGAACATTGCTTTATGTATTTTGTCCAGTTTTTTAGCTGTTTAAGGCAGGAGAGTAAATCTGGTCCCTATTTCTCCAATTTTTAGAAGGTGAGATGTTAGAAGTCTCTAACATCTTCTCTAGGGACCTTACATGTTGTTAGTAGATTCCTTTCCTTAAAGAAACTCTGTCACTTCAGACATGGCTTTTGAATAGTTAAAAATAGATCTGTATTTAAAGTAACAAAGTCACAAATCTAGATAAGTCAAAATAGGATTTAGGAGATTTAGAGACTAATCATTGTTATTAGAACAGCAGGGGGTTGAAAAGGAATTGTGAAGCAAGGCTAAGGCTGCCGAGATTGTGATTTGCTGAGGTTCCATGGTTGGACAGAGCTGTAACCAGTTGCTGAGTCTTGGATATAAGCCCTTAACTGCCCTACTGTTTAAATTCCTTCTTTGTCAGTGGTCTTCAGTGTTCACATATTTAGTTTGGTGCCTCACCCCAATGTTCAAACAAGAAGTGAAACACTCAGAACCATTGAGATAAAGATCAAAACTATAGTGAGAAGTTCAGACAAAGAAAATGCTAACAGTGTTTGAACCGTGGAACTCTCCGGTAACTACAAACTGTCTGACCGCAGAATTAACATTTTCCTCCATGTCCTTGCTGGCCACACTGAAAATAAGTGAGGCCAATTACAACAATCTCTCCTTGGGCCAGGTTATGGGGAGCAATAAATCAACCTCAACTATTAACCTTTCGTGTGTGTGTGTGTATATGTGGAAGAGAGAGAATGCATGCGCAAGTGTGCATGCGCACATGTTTTTTAGCCTCTTATATGTGCCAGGCATCTCATTTAATCTTCATAATAACCCTATAAGTTCAGTGTTTAGATATTACATATTACGTATTCAATGAAACAGCCGAGATCCGGACATACCAAATGACTTGTTCAAGTTTTTCCACTGTACCGTGTGACCTCTCACAATGCCATACCACGTTATCCTCAGCAGCACCACAATTCACTTGTCTGTAGACCGTAAATATAACCTTGGGCCATTCATCTTGCAATCATGTACTCTGGGCCACAAGAGCCATTGTAAGACAGAGTTGGATACATAATCAGAGTGTCTTTTATCAGAAAAAGAATTCAAAGTTCATAATATACATACACTGGATCAAAACAACAATAAGGTAGTGAGGACTGTACATTATCATCTTTACAGGCCAATTTAACCGAGAAAGACTGGTACGTCCCCAATGCCATACCTCCTGTCGCTCAAAGACAGACCTTTTAGTTTGCGGTTGTAGTCACTATTAGCAAAGTCTAGCAGTGTTTGTAACTCTTAAGCTTACGATCTTCATAAGGAGCCCTCACATTTGAGATTGCTACCATGGACTGATTCTTCTGTGGTGTTTTCCAGCTGTGCCATGCTGCATAAGGTCCTGCATCAGAGTCATATAATGTTATTACTTTGCTAGCAGTTTCCTTGATCTGGCTCACATGATGGAGCTACCTCAGGCTCCTGCTGTAATTTTTCTCTGCCTATGCCCTGTCCAGTGTTGGTGGACTAGCTGTATTTCAAGACTTCAGTATTCAACAGTAGGCCGATAAGTACTGGTAAATTTAGCAGTGCTAGTTATCCTATTATTCTTGTTATTTCTGGTACAACCTTGATTATAACTACTTAAAAATCCATATTTAAAGTCCCTGATGATAACTCTGAGTTTCTTCTATAAAGACACAAATGTTACTGGCCTTTACTTTGGCTTGTGGCTAATTGGGTATTAGTGCCGTACTTTCAAAGTCTACACAAGTTTTTAAAATTCTGTCTCTGAATTTGTCAATGAACATACTGTGCTTCATATACAAGAATGATGGTCCTGATGTGTCATCAGTACTCTTTCAAGTTTTGTTTTCTACTGTTAGAGAAAAGATAAGTTGCACTGAACTTGAGCATTTGCCTTTTTTCTGGGTAAGAGCTAGGTAGAGTACATATATCTGGGCTGTATTAGTGAGGTTTTTTTCCAGTATGAAATGTGCTAGCCTGTAAAATGTACAACTTTTCTTTTATTAGGCAATCAACAGTTATGCTTTTTATATGTAAAACAAGGATTCAGGAGTCACATCTTGTTTTTGTCTCCCTTTTCACCAAAATTGAGGATGAAGGTAGTGGTAATTGAGTAGAAGAACAGAAATGATGTTGGTGTTTGCGTGTATGTACATGGTATTTGTTGCTAGTGCTATGGAGTTGATTCCGAGCCCTGTGTACAGCAGAGCAGAACCCTGTCCCATCTTTTTGCGCCATCCTCTCATCTTCTCGCGCTCTATCAGACAATGCTCTGCTGCTATTTATAGAGTTTTCATGGCCAATCCGATAGGCAGGTGGTGTGGTTCTCTGACTGGGAAATGAACATGCGCCATGGCAGTGAGAGCGCCAAATCTTAACCACCAGGCCACCAGGGCTGGCATGTATATAGTAGCACCTTGATTATCAGGTGCTATGTGAGTAACAGTTCAGAGGAAGGCTCCCGGGCCAGACTGCCTGGGTTTGAATTCTGCCCCTCTAACTGCTATTCGAGTCACCTTGTTCAAGTTACTTTACCTCTTTCTGTTGTTGTATCCTATGACTTTGAGCAATTCACTTTAGTTCTAATAGTTTTTTCGTAGATTCCTTTGGCGTTTCTGCAAACACAGTCATGTTATCTGCAAATAAAGACGGTTTTACTTCTTCCTTTCCAATCTTTATGCCTTTTTTTCTGCCTCATCTAGAACCTCCAGTATACTATTGAGTTGTCATTCTTAATCCCAGGGGGAAAGCATTTGGCCTTTCATCAAATAAATATGATTTTAGCTATAGGTTTTTGTTACATGTTCTTTATCAAATTGAGGAGGTTTTTTTCTATTCCTAGTTTGCTGAGAGTTGTTCTGATTGTGCATTGAATTTTGTCAAATGCTTTTTCTTCATCTATAGGAATGATCATATGGTCATCTTTATTCTGTTAATATGGTAATTTACATTGATTGATTTTCAAATGTTAAATTTTTTCCTAATATAACAACAAGGAAAGAGAGATATTCTAGTATGTATTTCTGTGCATTTATGGAAACTGGCAATATCTTAAGATAGTTTAAAATCTCTAGGCTTAGGGGCCAGCCCAGTGGCATAGTAGTTAAGTTTGTGCATTCCACTTCAGCAGCCCGGGGTTCACGGGTTCGGATCTCGGGCACAGACCTACACACCACTCATCAAGCCATGCTGTGGCAGCATGCCACATACAAAACAGAGGAAGATTGCCACAGATGTTAGCTCAGGGCCAATCTTCCTGACAAAAATAAATAAACAAACAAATAAATAAAAATAAAATCTCTAGGCTTATCCTCTAGTTGCCTCTCAATTATACACGTATGTGCTAAAGACATAATAATCAACAATACTGCACCTTTTGGGGAAGAACCTGATTATGTTGAGTCTTCCTGATTCATGATTTAAATATATTTTAATGAAATCTGAACCAGTGCAAGGACAATACAGTATTTACACTGGCTTCCTGACCATTTACTTCTCCTATAAGCCACAGAAAAATAATCTTAAGTCTTTTGAGATCTTCCTTTTTAAAGAAATGAATATACGAGGTAATGAAGCTAGCTAGGTAATACATAATTGTCAAGAAGTAGTTCGCTGCATATTTAGGAATTATTTTGGAGTAGTCATCATAATAAGCAGAAGTTTCCAGGTGAGGAAAGGCTTGGTTCTTCATCTGGTCATAAAGAAAAGGAGGGCCCCATAGTTGATGCCTTGATTTTTCATGCTCGCTATTCAACCGTGACTGTAATATGATGTTCCTTCTCTTTATAGGAAGGTATGTTTATTGTTTGTTACCAGTTATTACCGGGCCTGTTTTGTTATAGTGACAGCTATTTTTGTAAAGAAGGCATTTAAATATAGTAAGAGTGAGTCATGGCCCCTATTGCCAGTTCCAGTCCTACAAATGGAAACGGCACTGAGGGGGCGTCTGCTGACTTAACCTTCCATTAAGGTTCTATTTGCCCAGCCCACGATCTCTAAAGGCTGAGTCTGCCCACGGCCTCAACAGACATTTTGTACAAATAAAATTGAATCAAGCAGATGAGTGAATAAGGGCGTCTGGAGAGCAGCCCTGGAATCTCACTGCCCTTCTCATGAGCAGAGCTGCATTCCCCAGCCCTCTCTGCGCACAGGCAGCCCGCGGGGTCAAACCCCATCAGGTGCTCTCATCGACTCCTTTACAGGATTGGCCTTTTCAGCGTCGAGAAGCAGCATGACCTGTTCCATTCAGCGGCTGCTCTCAGCCCATTCTTGAGCTTCTTCTCTTATGTTCCCAGGGAGTGAGGCTCTGGGCTCCTTCTGCACGTGCTCCCAGAGCGAGTCATTCACAAAGACCGGCTGCTCTCGAAGGAAAAGCAGCAGAGCCAGTGAGAAGCAGATGACAAGTGGTACCGGCCAGAGAGGGAGAGTGAGGCTTAGGAAAGATGACGTCAGTGCAGCAGTCCCATGGGGGCTTCAGTTCAGCTGGTATGTTTTTCCTGGAAATTCCAGCTCATTCCAGGCCTTTATTTTTTCTGTAAAGGAGTCGGGGGAGGTATGATTCTGTCCGCGCAGCAGAGGCAGTCAAGCCTTATTGCCCAGCACCATGCAGGACTGCTAAATATACAACAGACAGGCCTTACAGGAAAACACATGAAGTCATCATAATAATAGCTTCCCCTTTGGGTATTCTCTCAAAATATTTTTATTTGGTTTAGATGTGAGAGATAATATAATGCCATAAGGAGAGTTTAAAAACGGAGATTATTTGGTAGAAAACAATCACATTTTAATTATATGAAATTCCATGACCATTATGTAGGTAAATTTCTAGCTTTTAGTAATCAGTTCAGTTCAAGAAATGCATATTATGAGCCACCTACCCACTACTGATGAATGAATGTTACTGTACTCTGGGTGACCAAAAAGCTGAAAAAAGCTGCGTATGGGCCAAGCGCGGAGAGAGGATGGAATCGGGAGAATATGGACTTCTCTGCCAATTAGTGATAGATGGATTGGACCTAGAAATGGCTGGTCTGAGGTGGCTGATTAGATGTCTCCATACAGATGGAACTTTAGTTTATTTTATAATAATCAAAATTTTTTCTTATTATAAAATATATTTTCGTTATAGAAAATTCAGTGGGGAAAAAAAAGTAAGCAAAGTCAAGGGAAAAAACCCCGTTATCCCACCACCCCAATGCTGTTAACATTTTGTTTTAGATCCTTCTGGTTTTTATGAATACACATATATTTTTTACAAAAAAAAGGATCTTTCCATATATGTTCTTTCATATACTGCTTTGGTCACCTTATTGTGAACACTTTTGTGTCACTAAATAGAGTATTCTATTACGTGGAGGTATAGTCAGTAATCTCCTGGTTGGATTTTAAATTTTTAATTTTCCCTCTTATTAATGATCATCCAGGTAGCTAAATCTTTGTGAACACCCATGCGTATTTTTAAGACAAATTCATAAACGTGGACTTCATGGATCTAAAGTTGTATCAAATACTGTGGCTCTCGATGCATATGTTTTTGATTTCCCCCAATTCATACATCTGTCAACAGTGAGCATATGAGGCAAGTCTGACTTCTAAGCTGGACATAATTGAACAGCATCAAACTCTATATTTATATTTACCTACTTGCGTGTCCTCACACTCTGATTAAAACCTCAAACTTGATGTAAAGTAGTTTTCACTGCTGTCCGGACTTGGCTAATGCCCTACCACAAGTAGGAGGGAGATGAGGGAAGAGATGAATTCCTGAGAATCTAGTTCTCCTGAGGTGCCCTCAAGCCCCAGGATGGTAATAAAGAAGGCAAGAAGATTGGCATTTTATCTTTTAGTCCAAGGTCCTAGAGAAAGGGGGCTACTCATTAAAAACAGAAAGGATTTTAATCTTCAAGAGCCTACCACCTAGCAGAGGGAGAGAGAACACACATCCTTGTAAAGCAGACATTGTGCAAGCAACAAATTCACATAAATCAAACTGCTATTTTACTTTTGGTTAATGTTTTATTTATTTATTTAATTTTTTTTTTTAGGAAGATTAGCCCTGAACTAATATCCACTGCCAATCCTCCTCTTTTTGCAGAGGAAGATTGGCCCTGAGCTAACACCTGTGCCCATCTTCCTCTATTTTATATGTGGGATGCTGCCACAGCGTGGCTTGATGAGCCATGCGTATGTCCACACCCGGGATCCAAACCTACAAACCCTGGGCTACCAAAGCAGAGCGCATGAACTTAACTGGTACGCCACCAGGCCAGCCCCTGGCTAATGTTTTAAATATGTCCTCCCTTTTTGCTTATAAACAGAGTCTGACAGAATGTGACCAAAATGGACCTAGCTGATTACCTCCCTCCCCTGTTTAATAGTCATCTGTTGGCTTCCCATCACACTTCATCTAGGAATTTTCATTTCTGGTAATGGTGGGCTAGATAATTGGGACCACTGAGGGCAACTAGAAAAAGTGAGAAAAATACTCTTTTTTTAATTGTCTTAAATGTATTGAAGAGCTAACAAAATAGTAAGATGGTACCGGGCCAAAATCTAGGGTAAAGCAAGAACCCAGAGAGGTAAGGTGAGCGCTCAAGGCCTCTTCTTCTCTGAAGGCATTTGCAAGCCTAGAAGAAATACTGTGGAATCAAACTGAGTTTTTGTAGCCTTATAGGGCAAGAAAGACAGGAACCAAAACCTAGAACCTAACCTAAGTAAGAAATCTAATAACCTCCCCCTTGTTTAAGCTGAGACCCTAAAGAGCTACACCATCAGAGTAAGACTAAACTGGAAGTGAACCAGTCCAGGAGCAGTTCAAAGTTGTGTCCTTTAGGTGCTTCAGGGGACTGCAGCCTTTTGACTTAGACCAGATGGTTCCATAGTAGTAGTGTCCCCTGGTGCCAGCAGAAGAAAAAGACAGTGCCATTACCCTAAGACTCAAGTTAATCTTAAACATAATTTTTTTCAAGTACAATGACCGGCAGTCAAAGATAATCAGTTCCAAAAATTAACAAGATACCCTGAGTAATAACCAACAGAAGCAACAGACAGTACAAATTCCCACAACAGACTTCAGATAGTGCAGTTATTAGACAGACTATGAAACAGCTGTGCTGACTACATTTGAAGACTTTTTTTTTTAAATGAGCTTGAATATATCTGCAGGAACAGGAATCTAGAAGAAGTGCTGTAACAGATTTGAGAAAGAACTAAATAGAACCTCTAAAACTTAAAAATGCAATAACCCAATTTAAGAACTCAGTGAACTTATTTATTAGCAGATTATACACAGCTGAGGAGAGAACTGAACGATGGATCTGAAGAAATTATCCAAAATGCAGCAGAGGAGATAACATGATAGAACCTATACAAGGTAGGATGAGAGACACGAAAAGGATAGAATGAAGACCTAACATGCTTTTAATGGGAGTCCCAGAAGGTGAGGACAAGCAGTTTGGAACAGAGGCATATTTGAAGAGATGATGGCTGAGAATTTTATCAAACTGATATAAAACACCAATCCACAGATTCAAGGCAGCTAATGAATTCCAAGCTGGTAAATGAAAAGAAATCCACACATCATAGTGAAACTGCAGATAACCAAAGCAGATCTTTAATAAGTAAACGGATTACCTTAAAGAAGCAGCAAGCAGGCTGATGGCTAACTTCTCAATAACAACAGTGGAAGCCAGAGGACCAAGGCTTCCAGAGTTCTGTCTGCAGCTGGCTCACTTTACTAGGACCTCCTGCCAAGAGTTGAGTGGAGTCAAAATCTGGTCCTCACTTCAGTCACCAGAACCTAGCCTGGCTCTGGGCTGCCTCTGCCCAGAGAAAAGTGTCCCTTTTTCTATTTCCCACAAAGATATTTTTGGCTTGTCAAACCATGTGCCAGTGAGGCAGCGTCTTCCCAGAGAAGGTACCCTGTTTTAATTCATGAAATAGCCAAAGGAGCTAGCAGCGTTTCTGCAGAAGGGAGTGAAATAACTTCGGTGTGTCTCTACTAGTTTTGAAGTTATACGTTCTTTCCGTTCTTCCCCATCAGTGGACCCCAGCAGAGGAACATTGAGCCTGGGTGGATATCCCAGAAGGAAAATTAAAGCCATTTTGAGGCAAACAAAAACAGAGAGTTTGCTGCTATTACATTAAATGTAAATAGACTAAATCTTCCCATTAAAAGACAAAGATTGTCACAGTGGATAATAATTCACTTGCCTGCTATTTACAGAAGACAAACCTAAAATATAAGCCAGTGGTTCTCAACTTGGGGTGATTTTGCCCCAAAGGGACATTCAATAGTGTCTGGAGATTTTTTGGTTGCCATAACCTAGAGTTGGGGGGTACTATTATCATCCAGTAGCCTGGGATGCAGCTATAATGCTCAGGACTGCCCCCTACAACAAAGAATTATATGGCCCAAAATGTCAATAGTGCCAAGGTTGAGAAACTCTGATATAAGTAAACAGAAAGTTTGAAAATTAAAAAATTGGGAAAAGATAATACCATGAAAATACACACCCAAAGAAAGTTGATATAGCTAAATGAATGATAGATAAAACTATGTTGTCAGAAAACATTTCTAGAGATAAAAGGTGTTACTTCAAAAGAATAAAAGTTTCCATTTATCAGGAAGATAAAAGAATTTTAAAATTATATGCACCCAATAAAACAGCCTCAAAATAAATAAAGCAAAAATTTGCAGTACTCTCAGGACAAAGAAAATTTTACTATCAAGGTGTTTTATGTTTACATTTCTCTCTCAGTCAAGAAAAAAAAAGACTCCAGTAAGAATATATAAGATTTTAATAACAATTAACAAATTTTACTGATGGGCATTATAGAACATTGTACCTAACAACTGCAGAATACATATTTTTTTCAAGTACACATGGAACATTTATAAAAGTTGACCATATACCAGACCATAGAGCTAACCTCAACAAATTCCACGGGATTAAAACCACACATAGTTGAGCTGTTTCACCGCAGTGTAATTATGTTAACAACCAATAAGGTAAAAGTGACTGGAAACATACATTCTGCCCCAAACATTTAGAAATTAGGCAGCACACTTCTGTATGATCCATGGGTCAAAGAACAAATCACAGTAGAAATTAGAAAATGTTAACTGAATAATAGTGAAAAATACTATGTATAAAAACTTCTGGTGTAAATAAAGCTGAGTTAGAGGGAATTTTATAGATGTAAACTCATCCATCCCAAGACACTGAAGGAAAAAACAACAAATTAAACCCAAAGAAAGTCGAAGGAAAGAAATAAGAAAGACAAGAACAGAAATTCAGGGGCCAGCTCTGTGGCCAAGTGGTTAAGTTCGCGTAGTCTGCTTTGGCGGCCCAGGGTTTTGCTGGTTCAGATCCTGGGAGCAGACCTAGCACTGCTCATCAAGCCATGCTGAGGTGGCGTCCCACATGCCACAACTAGAAGGACCCACAACTAAAATACATAACTATGTGCTGGGGGGGGTGGGGCTTTGTGGAAAAAAGGAAAAAAAAATAGAGAAAGATGGGCACAGATGTTAGCTTACGGCCAGTCTTCCGCAGCAAAAAGTGGAGGATTGGTGGCAGTTGTTAGCTCAGGGCTAATCTTCCTCAAAAAGTAAAATAAAAAAATTTTTTAAAAAGAACAGAAATTCAGTCATGGAGAGTGTGGACTGGGGGAAATAAGGTAAAAAGTAGAAACAGAAAGTGAAGAAAAATCAGACTAAGAACCTATTAAGCACAAAAATATAGTATAAAGGAAAGAAGAGATAAGAAAATGTGTACAATGAGTTGAAAGGAGAGAGGGAAATACTTTAATTATATAGTAGTACTGTTGTATTTCAGAAACTCTTAATTAGAGGGAAAGGAGCTAGCTTTATTGAGCTCCCACTATGTAGGAAGCCTAAATTGCCACATGAGGTTGTTTTTTGGAAGGTTTCATTCCTACTTAGAGCTATAACCAAAATAATTTTCCTTGTTTTCAATGTCTTCCTATGAAGAAAAGAGAGTGTGTTCTTTTATTCTATGGGAGGGGAGAAAAGGCTATTTGCTTTCATGGAGTCATATTTGTCTAGGACTACTGGTAGTGCCATTCACTGAGAGAATACTTAAAAAACCCACTTTGGAGGGAAATCTTGAGTTTCATTTTTAACAGGTTAAGATGTGGAGGCTTTTGAAACATTCAAGCAGCGATGTTGACTAGATAATAGGAGACATCAGCCTGGAGCTCAGAGGAGAGGTCTGAGCTGGAGATCTAAATCTCTGATATGCAGACGGTAATTGAAGCCCTGGGCGTGAGTGTGAATGTCGAGAGAGAGAGAATAGAGTATCAAAACACGAGGTTCCAGGGCTGACCCTTGAGAAACCCCAACATTTAGTGGTTAGGGGGTGGGAGACAAGCCTTTGAAGGAGATTGCGAAGGAATGACCAGGAGAATGTGGTTTCGTGGAAGCCAAAGTAAGATACTTTTTCAAGGAGAAAAGATGGTCAGCAGTGTTAAATGTTGCTGAGACGTCAAGGAAAATAAGAAATGAGATGTTTGCTAGATTTAGTGACAGTAAAGTCTTTGACCTCAGTGAATGTAATTTTAGCAGAACGGTAGTGGAATGTGAGTCAGTCTTAGCTTTGCATCCGTATGCCTTTGCATAAAGTAGACACGATATATTTTTTCATTTGTCTTACTGTGAAATGTTTAATTATACAGAAGAATGTATAACATGTATCTGTTGAATTTAAAGCATAATTATAAAGGGAACATTTACGGATCGCTCGAGTTAGTAGAACCTTAGAAGACATCTTGCTGGTTGCGTCTACCTTCTCCCTCCATGCAGAGACGTCATTCTGCCGCCTGTTGTGATAAGCATGCCCTTGCTTTCCTCTGTGGTTTTACCACATAGGAATGATTCCCTAAACCCTATTCTGTTATTTTTATAGTATACTTTTTCGTTGTTTACTGTTTTTGAATTCTGTATAAGTGGAATCATATTGTATCCATTCGTCTGGGTCTTGCTTCCATTGCTCAACATTGTTTTTCAGATTTGTCTGTGGTGATGCATGAGGCTGTCATTCTTTTTCACTGTCCTGTAGTGTTCTACTGAATTAATATGCCACAACTTATTTTTACTTTCTGCTTTTGCTGGACATTTGGATCATCCCCAGTTAATTGCTATAACACGACCACCATGAACAACATCATACATGTCACCTTATGAACTTGTGTAAGAGCTTTTCTAGGATGGGTATGTACATAGGAATAGAATTGCTTGGTCATAGAGATGGATATGCTCAACTTTATTGTGGAGTACCAAACTGTCTTCTAAAGCGGTTGTGTGAATTTACACTCCTACCCTCTCCTATGAGAGTTACCATTGCTCCAGATCCTCCCCGGTGTTTGATATTGTCAAACTCTAAAATTACCACCAGTCTGATGGGTATGAAATTTTATCTCATTGTGGTTTTATTTTGCATTTTCCTGAATATTAATAAGGTGAAAATCTTTTGAAAGTTTATGGACCAGGTACTATTGCACAAAAGAGAAAATCCAATTCAAGACTATTGTCCCTTTTTCTGTTGTATTTCTTATTGATTCACAAATATTCTTTAATAATTTGGATGCAAATTCTTTTTTGTGTATGTGTGTTGGAAATATTCTTTTCAGTGTAAGCCTTGAGTTTCACTTTCTTTATGATGACTTATAATCAACAGAAGTTTTTAATTTTAATGTAGTCAAATTTACCAGTCTTTTCTTTTTTAAAAAATCCCTTCCTTGGGGGGCTGGCCCCGTGGCCGAGTGGTTAAGTTTGCGAGCTCTGCTTCAGCAGCCCAGGGTTTTGCTGGTTTGGATCCCAGGCGCAGACATGGCACCACTCGTCAAGCCATGCGGAGGCGACATCCCACACAGAGAAGCTAGAAGAACTTACAAATAGGATGTACAGCTGTGTACTGCAGGAGACAAAAAAAAATCCTTTCCTACTCTGAAGTCATTATGATTTTCTCCCCAAAGTCTTATATTTTTTCCTTTTCCACTTAAATAGTTAATCTACCTAAAATTAATTTGGGGGTTAGATGTGAGATGGGGAATCAGTTTCATTTTTTTCCTCATATAATCACTCGATTTTCCCAGCATTATATAGTGAAATGTCCATCCCTTCTCTATTGATCTGATATGCCCATCTGTCGTATAACAAGTGCTCGTAAATGTGTGAATGTGTCTGGAGAATCTCTGTTTGTTTTCATTCCGTGATGTGCTGGTAAATGTTTAGCAACCAGCTCTTCCCTCTCCTCTCCCAAACACACAAAAAGCCCTGATTTGTAGTGTTTGCTGATTTGTGTGGTATAAATACTCCCACCATGAGCAGTTTCAAGCTACCAGCATGATGTCACAGAATGCGAAGTTGGGAAGAGATGCTAACAATCGGCTCTCGAGGACAGTTTATCCCAGTGCTAATATCAAACTCTCTTAATTACAAAAGCTCGATATTTTATAGGGCTGTTCTCCCCACATTGTTCTTTTCTTCAAGGGTGACTTGCCTGTTCTTGGTCTTTTCCATTTTTCATATGAATTTTAGAATCAGTTTGTCAAGTTTCTTTAAAAAAAAAATATTGGGATTTACATTGGAATTACACTTAATCTGTAGATTGATTTGGGAATAAATGAATTTTATAATATGGAGTTTTTCAGGCTATGAATATAGTATATATCTCCATTTGTTTAGGTCTTTTTAAGTGTCTGTCACTGAATTTTTATAATTTTCCCCATAAGTGTCTTGTGCATGTTTCGTTAGGTCTATTCCTGAGTACTTGATATTTTTAGTTGCTATTATAAACAGTTTATCTTTTTAAATTTCATTTTTAACTCTGTTGCTAGTATATGGAAATATAATTGATTTTTAGATATTGATTTTATAGTCAGAAATTTGCAAAACTCTTAATTCTAGTCATTTAACTGTAGATTCAGTTGGATTTTCTATACACACAATCATGTCATCTGCAAATAATAGCAAATTTTGTTTCTTCCTTCCCTGTTCTTTTACTTTATACATTTGAATTCTTTTTCTTGCCCTAGTGAAGTGGCTGAGACATCCAGTACAATATTGGTGAAGTGGGAATAGCAGGCTCCCAGCCAGTGTTCACCATGAGCTATGGTATCTCAATACACATTTGTACTGCGAAAAGCATATCGAGGGTTAAACTGGGAGGTGTGGACTAGGAAAGCTACAAGTGCTTTGGAGAAGAGAGGGCTCTGTTGGTTAAGGAGGGCTCTTGATTGACATCCTGAAATCCAGGCTGAAGAGACTGCCCGAATAAGCAAGGCATGCGGGGCAGGAGGAGAGGACGAGCAAGAGCGAAGGCAGGAGTGAGGTTGGATAGGGGCCGTAGAGTAAGAAGGCCAAGTGATTACAGCTCCTTTTGATGCAATCAGCAGATCCTCTCGGCTCAACCCTCGGAATACATCCAGGATGGGACTACTCCTTACTCCCGTTATCCCCACACCCGAGTCCAGACTGCCGTTCTCTCTCGCCCCGATGCCTGCGGATGCCTCCCGACAGGTCTGCGTCAGCCTGCCGCCTCTGCAGTCTGTCCGTGCGGCATCCAGAGCCGTACTTTAAAAATGCAACTTCGATCGTGTCCTCTTTACGCACAGCTCCTAACGGCTTTCCAGCTCACTTGGAGTGAAACCCCTAGCCCCTGCAGTGGCCGCGAGGCCCTGCCTCAGCGTTTACCCTGTCTTTCCTCGATGCTTTCAAGTTTCGTGTTTCAGGAGGCGAGAGAGGAAAAGCAGTACAAGGATAAGCAGAGCTGGATGATCCAGGGGCAGCGCCGGATGGGGTCTTGTTTTTTATCCCATAGCTGAGGCATTCTTTTTAAAATTATTATTGGCTAATTAATTTCTAAATATGTTTTACATGCATCAGGAGCAAAATTTAAAAGAAACAGAAGAGTATATAGTGAAAAAAAGGCCCCCTCTCACCTTATCACCAGCCCCCGAGCTCCTCAGCTGCCTGGTGGTCCTCTCTGGAGCATCACCAATAGCAGTTCTTGTGCATCCTTACCTGAAAGAGTTCAAAGAGCAGGAGTTCACAGAGGTTATCAAGGGTGAGGAGAATGCTCTTCAGTATTTTCCTCCATCACATCAGTATCCTCCACTGAGGTCATCCGAGTAACCAGGCCTCAAACCCCCAACACTGTTCCAAATGGAACCGAATTTCCTCCTTCCAAAACCCATTGTGGGTGGATCTCAAGGCAGGGTTGAAACCAGCACCCCTGCAACCACTGCAAGGAAGGGAGCAGAACCTCTCTGTGCTGGAGCTAGTTAACGGCCTCAGGGAGGCACAGCTGAAGCTGGCCTGGTCTCGGGGTCAAGAGACGGAAAGCCTCGTCTCGGTCTGCTGTGAACTGACTCTAGGGCAGTTACCTAACCTTTCTGAGCCACGGTTTTTGACCAGGTAATCTCCAAGTCCCTTCCTTCTCTAACCACGTAAGCTTTTAATTAAGGGTCTGTCTTAGCTTGGGCTGCTATAACCAAATCCCATAAACTGGTGGTTTATAAACAACAGAAATGTATTTCTCCCAGTTCTGGAGGCTGGAAGTCTGAGATCAGGGTGTGAGCATCATCAGGTTCTGCTGGGAGCCCTCTTCTGGGCTGCAGACTGCCAGCTTCTTGTATCCTCAGAAGGCGGAGAGCAGAGAGAGGAAGCAAGCTCTTTTGTAGCTCTGATAAAGGCACTAACCCCATTTATGAGGGCTCCACCCTTACGACCTCATCTAATCCTAATTAGTTCCCAAAGGCCCCAACTCCTAATACCATCACATTGAGGGTAGGGTTTCAACAGATGAATTTGGGGGAACACAAACATTCAGTCCGTAACAGGTGATAATTTCAAACGGTGCTTCTCAAGTTTTCATATGCACGGGAGTCACCCAGGAATCTTGTTACAGTGCGGATTCCGATTCAGCAGGTCTAGGGTGGGGCCCAAGATTCTTGATCTTCAACCTCCTCCCAGGTGATGTGATCCTGCTGGTCTGAGGGCCATGTCTTGAGTAGCAGTGACTGAGCTGGCCTGGCGAATGGCCTGTGACCTGTTCTAGAGACTAAGCACCTGGGAGTTTGCAGTAACATTTCCTTTGAAGCTGAGCAGCTCCCTCTGGAAATCCCTGGCATCTGGTTTCCTAAAGATTCTTCTCTGCTGAAGAATGCTAACATTCTGTGAGCTCCACTGTGTGCCGGGCACTGTGTTAAGCACTCTGAGTACATTCTCTCTCTTAATCCTCACAGCTACCCCCATGAAGTCAGTGCTGTGATTGTCCCCATTTTACAGATGAGGACACTAAGGCTTAGAGACATTAAAGTGCTCCAGGTTGCGCAGATGGTAAGAGGCAAAGCAGGCATTCCAACCCAGACCACCTGACTCCAGACTCCTCATCTTACCACTAAACCAAAGAGCAGAATGGCCTTCTCAATTCCAGCCTTGGGAGAGAATACCACCGGGATGGCTGCATCACGGGGCCTCCTCTTGTGTGTATGTGGGAGGGAGATGCTGCTGTCCGTCAGCTCAGAGTGTCTCCTCCAAGGAAACACATCTCAGCTTGCAAATCTATCCTCTGCTTCAGATTTTCTTGATAACTCTCTAAGGAGTTCTGACTGCAGCAATGTCAGTCATGGGGTAGGAAGGCTTCTTCCATGAGCCTTCTCTCTCTCAACAAGACGGATCCTTGGCTGTGAAAGGCACTTAGATTGTGTCATAGGAAGGCCATGGGCCTTAACAGGCTACATCCATTTTCATTTACCTTCTGAAAGAAGATTAAGGAGAAAATTCAATTTTGCCTAATGCCTCCCCCAAATGGCTAATTTATATGCTAATTAGCAAGATAAGAATCGATGAAACTGGTAATCAATATGATATCCAAGGCACCAGTAATGAAATTCATTTTGAAATGCACTGCCAGTGGAAATGAAGCAATTACGCAGAATAAATGGGGCAGCTCGGGGAACAGGGGCTCCATACTGCACTTGACTGCATTATTTCCCCTCTTAGTCCTCCCCCCGCTCTTTCCCCACCCCACTGAAATCAACTGTCCATTCAGATCCTTTAGGGATCTTCCTCTCTAAGTACCAGACCCTGCGTTATCCCTGTGGATTTGTGGTCCAACCGGGGGAGAATGGAGCTAGAGAAAACTACAGTCTGAGACTAGAGCTACAAGCCCTGGAGGAGAATCACATACTGGGTAGTGAATAGCACTTTCTTCTCACACCTGCTGAGGTCAGTTTAAGGTTTTTCACTTCTAGATCATAAGTATATTTACCATATTGCCCAGTTTTCCAGGACTGTCCTGATTTCAAATATTTTGTCCCATCAAACCATATGTCAAATGATGTGTCCTGTATAAGTCTAGTGTGAAATACACCATAGCGTCTCCATCAGATTTAGCCTAACTCTACACAGTCCTGTTTCAACCTGGACGTTTATTCCAGAGTGCCAGATTTTTTCTTTTGTGTGTATATGGGGTGAGAGGAGTGATTACCATCAATTCTGGAGATTAGGGGCACAGCATTCTTCATTTCAGCTTTTCAGCCAAGGTAACTGAAATTTGTCTTTTATCCCAGTGTTTGCTTGTTGGAATCACCTGGGGAGCTCTTTCCCCCAAATTTTTTAATGAAAATTTTTAAACATACCAAAAAGTTGAAAAAATTATACAGTGAATATTATATGTATCTTATCTAGATTCTACAGTTAACAGTTTACCCTACTTGCCTTATCACATACCAGTCCAACTGTTCATCCCTCTACCATTCACCAGTTCAGATTATTTCTTTTTTTATGCATTTCCAGGGAAGTTGCAGGCATCAGTATACTTCAGCCCGAAACACTGCAGCATGCATGTCATTAGCTAGAGTTCAATATTTGTTTCTTTCTTCTTTTGAGGTAAAATTTACATACCATGAAATGCACACATCTGAAGTACACCATTCTGCGAGTTTTAACAGATGCGTACACCAATGTAACACCAACCCCTGTGAATATTTAGATCATTGCCATCATCCCAGAAGTTCTCTCATGCCCCCTTCTGGGTCACTCCCCACCCCCACCCCCACTTCCAGAGGCAATCTTGACTCTGATTTTTTACACCATAGGTTAACTTTTCCTTTTCCTAGAACTTAATGTAAATTGAACAATACAGTTTGTACTCTTGCGTAAGGTTTTTTCATCCAGCATAGCATTTTTGAAATGCATCCATGGTGTTGCTAGTATCAATAGTTTATTCCTTTTTATTGCTGAGTAGTATTCTATAGTATGAATATACCACCATTTTTTAGCGAGTAGGAATAAAACTGCAGGGAACATGTTTGTACAAGACTTTTTATGGACATATGTTTTCATTTCGTTTGAATAAATTCGTAGAAATGGAATTTCTGAATTATAGAGTAGTTGTATGTTTAGTTTTATAAGAAACTGCCACACCGTTTTCCAAAGTGGTTGTGTTACTCTGGGGAAGCTTTTAAAAATCACTGTCTGGGGGCCAGCCCTGTGGCCGAGTGGTTAAGTTCATGTGCTCCACTTCGGTGGCCCAGGGTTTCGCCAGTTCTGATCCTGGGCACGGACATGGCACTGCTCATCAAGCCATGCTGAGGCGGCGTCCCACATAGCACAACCAGAAGGACCTGCAACTAGAGTATACGACTATGTACTGGGGGGCTTTGGAGAGAAGAAGAAGAAGGAAAAAGAAAAAGATTGGCAACAGATGTTAGCTCAGGTGCCAATCTTTAAAAAACTAAAATAAAATAAATGGCTGTTTGATTCCAAACTTCTCCATTAAAAAAAAAAAAGTCACTGTCTCCCCCTCACCCTCAGAAATTCTTAATTAATTAATTGGTCTGGAGTAGGAGCCAGGCATAAGTATTTCTGGCATGCCCGTCTGGTGGTTCTAATGTGCTCCAGAGGTGAGAGTCACTGAAGGCTTAACATTTAAGTCCAGAAGAAAGAGCTTTGGGTACCTATAATAAATCAAAAAGTTGATTTTTCTTTTTTCACTTTGAAAAGTGGCTTTCTGTTGCTGTACCCTTTTCTCCTTTGTTTTTAGTGCTCTGAAGACTTGGCGTGGTCTAGGATGATCTGCACGTCACAGTACTGACTTTAGAGTAAAAAGACCTGCTTTTGAATCCCAGCTTTGCCACCTTGCAACTGTGTAACTTGAGCAAGTTACTCATCAGTTTCCTCTTCTATAAAATGGGTTTATAGTAGGTATTCCAAGATTATAAGGATAAAAGTGCCTGACTCAAAGAATTTTCTGAAATTTACTATAGGACCAGGGTGGCAATAGAGTTCCCCAACCCCCTAGATGAGTGGGATTCCTTGACTCTGCCTTTCTGAACAAAGGCAGATTGACAGTTCTTTTTTTTGGTTCCGACTCTGGATGGCGAGCCTCTGAATGTCAGGTTGGGAGCTCTCACCACCTTCCTATAATGATTGGAGTATAATTCTCTCTTGTCTTACAAATATGTGAACTCTAAACGTCAGTAAGAAAGGGGAGTTTGAATTGGTTTTCCATCCTGATGGTAACTTGAGCTGATCTACGTACTCACAGTCCCCGTGTAACCAACAACACAGCTTTGCAAGACTGCTGGCTAGAGTCGGTGTACGAGAACAGTGAGGAGCTATCCAGCAGCTGAGGTCCCAGCTTCTTCTTGCCTTGATGCCGGATTACTGAGCATTGAGTCAACAACAAAACAAACTACTGAAATCTGATCCCTACCTCTGAAGCCTGGCCCCCTCCCCTGGAGGAAACAGACCCTCACCCTCTGTCTTCTGAGTCCATCTTTGGTACCAGTCCAGATCTGAGTGCATTGGCCCCTGGGCCTTACAGGAAGTTGGTATGTGTGGCTCTGGACAGCGTTTTACATCAGGTGCTCAGTGCTTGTTGGGAAAACAGCAACAACAAAATCTCTTGATGAGACTTATGAGTGAGGTAGCTTCTCTCATTGTTTAACCATTTGAATGAGGATTTGCCACTTGGCATCAGGAAGAATGCAGTTGTAAACAATGGGTTTTCCCCTGTGAGATAGGCCAGCCAGGGCATAGATGAGGCTCTTAAATCAGGCTAGAAGTGCCAGGTTTTAGCTCCTTTCTGGGCAGGAGGAGTGTGGCTGATCCTCCTTCATGCCCTCCACTGAGAATGCAATATTCTCTACCTTCCCGGGGAGCTAGAGTTTCCAGGGTATCAGAGGTTGCTCTGGGCTCCAGTTATCAGTACAGAGATCCAGGGTAAAGGATGGCTGCCAGTGAGCTTCTTTTCAACTTTTTGGCCTCCTGAGTGTCTGTCTGTGGAACCCGCATGCTTTTGTTAGGGGGTACAGGGCAGAGGGGGCGAGGGAAAGAGATCAAACGGCCTGTTATCTGAGGCACGTGCCTGGCTTCAATAGTCCCCTTTTGGGTTGGTTTTATTCTGTAATGTGTCCCCTGAGAAGGCAGACTAAGCAGCCTGGGTTACCCTGCAATTTCTCCAAACTATTTGCATGAAATACTGCAGGCAAAAAGCCCAGCCCCTGATTGGCTGTTGCTAGGTAACAACATAATCATCAGGAAATTAGGCTGTCCTTTTTTTTTCCAACCCAGAGTATGTGTGTGATTCCAGCGTTGTGCAGGAAGAGAGAGGGAGTGGAACAAAGAGAGATAAATGGGATGGTCTTGAAGGCGGGGACACCACAGCCACAAACCTGCATCCCACGGTAGGACAATCTGCTTTGGGTTGGGCTTTTTACTCAGTCAAGCCAATATTGGTACATTTTCCTTTTTTATTAGAAAGACAAAGCTAGCAGTTCCTGCAGACAGCAGGAACAGAAGCTATGGAAGCAACTTTGACATTTGAAGTGATTTTTAGAAGAAAGAGGTAGTGCTTAATATATGAGAATGACTCCAAGTGAGGATGAATAAATGAGTGTGTCTGGAGAATGTATATAGGCAGATAAGAACCATTAGCATGGCTGTAGACCGCCTGCAAGGAAGAGAACGTGAGAATGCGCATGTGAATGAGGCGGGTGACAGAGAAAAAACAAGCTTGCTTTAAAATGTGGAAGGAAGCGCCGTAAACTGAAGTTTAGAATGGTGTGTTAAAACTTCGCCACTGTTGAGGCATGTGGTCCTATGTTATTCAGCCAGGCAGTCCTCAGCCTACCTTTCTGCCAGGTTAGACTTGGCAGGTGTATGAAGAGTAATAGGAAGAGAGCATTTGTGTGTGTGTGCGCACATACACACATACTGAAGCACCTAGTTCATTTCCAAGATTGTGTCCTAGCGTAACAGCATGTAGAGCCCTGACAAGTGTGCAGCTACACCTGGACGCTTCCACTGGGTAATGAATATTCATGGAGACCACGAGCACTTTCTTTTCCCTTCCTGCTAGCCCCAGATGGCTTTCCCACCTCTAACCTCCCTTATCTTGTCCTCTTTTTGAGTTCTTTGGCCATGACCCTGCCCTTACACTAGACCCTCAGTTGCCTACTGCATACTTCATTGGCTTGCTACAACCCCGGGCAAGCTAATTGCCTTTTGCCATTCATTGTCTGGCAGATTAATGACTCCTCCTGCATCTGGTTGCCCGTAACCTCCTCTGACATTCCTCTGTGCACTCTCTCTGGCTCATCTTCCCCTTCTTCCCATCCTCAGCTCAGCCTCTCTGAGCTCCACATCTGACTTTTTAGAAGTCATTTAATTATAAGCTAAAATAGGAGCACTATTTTTTTTTTTTTTTGGCCTGACCAAAGGAGGTGGTCCCCAGAATAATGCAGAGGGGACCATTTTGTAGCAGTGCTAAAAATACACGAATGTATCAGGAGCAAGACAGAATGTGTGTCCGTAACCAAGACTGAGAAGGCAATATCCTCCCAAGCACACAGCCCCCACTATGACTTGCTGCCTCCAGCGGGTGAGCCTAACAAGCCTCACAGCTCCTGCCCTGGAGGAAGAAAGTCATCACCAACTCAAGGTGGCCTGAAGCCCCTTTCTGAGTCTGTGCACTGAATGGAATGCACCTGGGGCTCTGCAAAGCATCCACGCCCTCCATACGGATGTAGCAGGTATTCTCCAAGGCAGTGGTCCTCAGAGTGTGGTCCCTGGACCAGCCGCACCAGGAATCTGGGGGTGGGTCCCAGCAATCTGTTTTGCCAAACCCTCCAGGTGATCCTCGTGTATGCTTCATGTATGCCACTGTGAGCCTTAAAAATTGCATTTTTAATAAGTTTCCAGGTGAAAGTGACCGCTCTTTGAAAACCTCTGCTCTAAGAATAGAAAATGGGGGACAATGTGTAATTGTCCTCCTTCTGCCCAGAATGCCCCCTCCCCATTTCCAAAGTCCCAATCAAACCCATCTTTAAACACCCAACCCAAATGAAACTTCTAGCTGATTCAACTGAGGGTCATCCCTTTACTCCTTATTACATTTCAGAGGTCAGCAAACTAGGGCCGCCAGGCCAAATCCAGCCCACAACCTGTTTATGTAAAGTCCTGGAACTAAGAATGGCTTTTATATTTTTAAATTTTGCCGGAGGGGGCAGCGGGGGGATCAAATAAGAATATGCAGCAGAGACCATACATGGTTCCCAAAGCCTGAACTATTTACTATCTGGCCCTGTATAGAAAATACTTGCAGGGCTGGCCCCATGGCCAAGTGGTTAAGTTCGCGCACTCCGCTGCAGGCAGCCCAGGGTTTTGTTGGTTCGAATCCTGGGCGCAGACATGGCACTGCTCATCAAACCACGCTGATGCAGCGTCCCACATGCCACAACTAGAAGGACCCACAACGAAGAATATACAACGATGTACTGGGGAACTTTGGGGAGAAAAAGGAAAAAAAAGAAAATGCTTGCTGACACCTGCTATATTTATTTATGTACTTTTCTTATTTCCTCTCTTAAACTCTTAGCTCCTTAAGAACAGAGTCAATATCTGAATCGTTTTTGTATTCCATTTAGTACCAAGCACAGTAGTAATTGCTCAATAAATATGGAAAGGATGGATGGATGGCCGAACGGTGGTTGGGTGAGCTAGTTGGGTGGTTAACCAGTGTTCTGGCAGTCCAAAAGAGATCAGCTTTTCTGCTTAGCCACATCCATGAAATAAGAACAATAGTTCCCTCCACCTGGAGTAGATGACAAGAAGCAGCAAGTTCATACTAGTGGAATTTACCCTTTTCATTAGTAACTAGAATGATGAAAAGCAGGAGCTGTCCTGCAGCTTGGAAAACAAGATTAGCCTTTAGAACATTCGTAGATGGAAGAGTTTCAAAATACGCCAAAAGCTTAAAATTCTGTTGGATTTCTGACGTCGAGTAAAATGTTTTCACGGAAGTATACACTACCAGTGTTAAAAGACACCCTAGAGGCAACGCTGCATGAATCATGCCTGCCATGTGGTTGCTCAGCCTCTGCTTGAATGCCTCCACTGACGGGAAACTCACTTCTTCGCAAAGCAGCCCATGCCACTTTTTAACAGCTCGAGTTGTTAGTAAGTCGTTTTTTTCTGTTGAGTTGAAACCTATCTCCTTACAATTTCCACTCTCTAGTCCTAGTTCTACCTGTTCTAGCTATGCAAATTAGCTACCTAAGTTTTATAAATATGAGAAAAGAAGTAGGGTAAAGTTGTACTTGACTGGAAAGAGTGGAAGATTGTGGAGGATCTACCCCATTTAGAGAGTTTTCCCCTGCAGACGGTACAGAATGGGTTAGAAACTACAAGAAGCTAAAAGCCAATAGGTGTGCTAAGAGAGAGTAAGCAGACGTACGGGTACAAAATGGAATGGAACATAACATTCCGAATGCAGCAGGAAGCAGAAGGCTGATGGTCAGATCATAGGTTGACCACAGACATGCAGTATGTTTCTGCTAGAGAGAATGGTAATAGCAATTAGAGGCTATTATTGGGACAAATGAGGGAAAGGAGGCTCCAGAGCTGGGCCTGGGGGACTCTGGAATAGCTTTGTGATTCCAAAGCTATGAAACAGCTGCCATGACAAGTTGCTAGGGCAGAAGCAGAGCAAGAGAAAGCCTCTTAGGAATGGCTGAGTCCTCTAAATGGCAGGCAGGGCCAAAGCAGTGAGGACCCCAGGACGGAACTGTCCCAGAGAAGGTGGGAGGAGGGAGTGGAGAAAGGAAGCTAAAATCTCGAGTTGTACGCCTGTCCACAATGTAATGTAGCCTTAATATTAATCCAGACCCCTTGAGAACTGGTAGACCAGTCACTGCATGAAAAATAGCTCCAAGAAGCCTGTTTACGGATCACTTACTCTCTGGATTTCTGAAGCACTTTGACTGCACAGAGCTTGGAGTCACGCAGGAAACTTAATCTAGCACTAGTAGTCGCGAACCAACTTCTTGTCTCTTGCTTGCCCCCTCCCTTCCCAGCACACCTGTATACGTGAGTGTACAGGCATGAACACCCCCTCACACATCACACACACCCCATGGATAAGTCTATGCTGGTATCACTTCTTCCAATTTTAACTGTAGGTGGGGTGTTTTTTTTCTTTTTTTCTTTTCTTAGGAAGAAAATTCCTAAGATTTGAGAATGAGAC
Organism: Equus asinus; assembly: GCF_041296235.1. Taxonomy (NCBI): domain Eukaryota; kingdom Metazoa; phylum Chordata; class Mammalia; order Perissodactyla; family Equidae; genus Equus; species Equus asinus. The sequence continues at coordinate 88,824,753 of NC_091794.1, forward strand.
TTTTTGGGCTCTAGTGAAAGGCTTATGATCAGGCCTGGACTAAGAGTATGTTCAATAATCGTAAAGGATTAAAAGCCCAAATTTTTGAGCGTCTTCCCTTCTCCACCTTCAAGGCACTCCCATGTTACAGTTGAGACATGAGCTCTAGATTCAGACTCTTCTGGTTTATGCCACATAATAGCTTTTTGATCTTGGGCAAGACACTTTGCCACTCAGAACCTGTTTCCTCATCAGTAATTACTGCTCCAAAACAACGCTAGAAGGATGAGGCAGGCGAAAGGAGGTTAATAAGTGCTTACTCTGTGCTACACACTCTCCTAGATGTTTTGCTTGCATTTTCTTATTTGCTTTTCCTAATAACTGGTAAAAATCTATGTCATCGGCACTGTTAACAGATGAGAAGACAGAGGGCTGCGGAGGCTGAGGAACCTGCCTAAGGCCTCCCAGCTGGGGCGGAGGCAGGAATCCAAACAGCCTGCTCTGAACAGGACGCTCTTGCTCTTTCTTCTAAATCTTGCTGCCTCCCTGAGCCAGTGCTCGGCCCATAGTGGGCCTTCAGGAAAGATGGCTGTCCTTCCTACCCCTCTCCAAAGCACCGGGGGCAGTGGTTTTTGTTTTGTATTACTTTTCAACTAAATAGTTAAAAAGGAGTTTGTAAACACTGCTAACAGGACCAGCCTTAGAGTAGATAAGATAGTAAATTAATGGATCTGAAAATACTTATGAACAGGGAAGGCCTACAAATGTTACACGTGCCCCTGTGACTACTCCAGGCGCGACTGTTGGGGTACAAGGGAGGCCCCGGGGGAGTGGCCGTTGACAGGTGTGCCACGGACCGGGCCCCTGCTGGAGATCGCTCTGTGAGACAGTCTGTCAGACGGAAGGCAGTAGGAGCCAAGTTCCCTTCGTAGGAACAACTGGGGCAGAGAGGCCTAGCCTGGAGTAAGCATAAGTAATTCTTGCTCCTGTGCGTGGACGTGCAACCCTGGTTTCAGATCCTACGCCTGCCATTTGCTAGCTCTGTGGCCTCGGATAAGCATTGCACCTCTCAGAACCTCAATTTTTTTGTGGGAAAATGAGGAAATAATCTCTGTATCATAGGATTGTTGTGAGGAATAAGTGAGATGCATATAAAGCCCGTGTTCCTGAGCAAGTACCCAATAAATGGCAAGAATTAGCATTGGCCAGCACGAGGCCTAAGACCACTGCCCTCCTAGTGGATAAAAGATCACTTTCATACAGAACAAAAGTCTTCGTGACAGGAGGCAGCACTTCTATCCCAGGCAGTCCATCTCTTTATAATTTACCCAAGTCGGTAAAGCCCCATGGCCTCATCTCCGCACAGGGAAGTAAAGGGAAACCCTAAGGGGGGAAGGCTGCTGTCTTGGAATAGCTCTGCATGCTCAGGTGGTAGCAGGAAACAGAGCATCCCAATGTGGTCCCTGCTTCTCCAAGGCACTCTCCACGCTGGCCTTTATGAAAGTGAGCTCACCCCTTAACCCCAAGTGCTGCAGAGTTAAAGGCGATACCCACAGGGCCCCTGGAGGTCTCAGGCCGACCCCAGTGGGAAGGAGTAGAGCAGGAGGAAGCGGAGAAAAGAAGGCTGGTGAAGAATTCATAGGTGAATTTCCAGGCCCTTGAAAGTTTGTTTTGAAAGCCTGGCTGCCTCCCGCGATCCCTGTCCTGGTTTAGTTATGCTTGTCAGGAAGTAGCAGTGGCAGAAGGACCAGCCTACCGTGGTTTAACACCACTTCAGGCCCGTTCAAGGCTGAGATGCAGTGGCAGAAAAGGGCAAGCTCTAGAAACAGTTGGGGGGGGGGGGGTGCGCGCATGCGTGCTTTGTGGAGAGATTTTTATAGAGGTCTTGTCTATAACCATGGCTACTCATCTTCTATGTACAAATCCCAGGAATGCATAGCTCCACTAAGGCTCAACGAGGAAGAACTGGCTGAAGCCATAGCATGAAGAATTTACTCTCACCAGATTTGAAAAACAGACTTTTCTAACTTTGAGGTTAATTGATGGAAATTAAAGTACCTTTTCCTCTGGAAATAAAGTCTTCCTCTGCCCTACCACAACCTACTCTCTTTCCAGTCTGTGCCGCAAACTGGGTAGCTTAAAACAACAGAAATGTTTGTGGAGTCTGGAGGTCTGAAGTCAAGCTGTCAGCAGGACCACGCTCCCTCGGAAGTCCTTCCTGGCCTCTCCCCAGCTTCTGCTGGCCCCAGGTGCTCCTTGCCTTCTGAAGGCGTAGCTCCAGCCTCTGCCCCCATCTTCACATGGCTGTCTTCTCCCTGTGTGTGTGTCTCTTCACATGACGTTGTTTTTATAAGGACACCAGTCATACTGGAGTCGGGGCCCACCCTACTCCACTATGACCTCATCTTAACTAATTTCGTCTGCAATGACCCTATTTCCAAATGAGGTCACATTCTGCCATATTGAAGGTTAGGACTTAACCTTCTTTTTTTTTTCTGAAGGACACAGTTCAGCCCATAACAGGCAGTACTGTTTGAAGTGAGAGAAAAAAGGAGATGGATATCGTGTGTGATGGCTCATGGGAAAGTTAAAGAAATGGGTGTCTTAAAGTTAGGCGCCGAGTTAACGTAATGAATGGATGCAAGTTTGTGTGTGTGTTTGTCTTCTGGAAAACCTGCAGAATAGCATCCCTCTTCAAGCCCTGGAGTTAAGGCTGAAGAAGCTTTAATAATGTCAAGTAGAAGAAGAAGAAATAATAATAATAATAGAAACTAACATTTATTAAGTGTTTACTAAGTGCCAGGCACAGTTCTGTTTGACTCGTATTATTTCATCTAATACAACAACCCTACAAGATGGTATTATTGCCCCAGTTTCACAGTAGAGGAGACTGGAGCCCAGGAAGGTTTTGTCACTTGCTCAGAGTCACACAACCAGGAAGCTGAAGTTTGAGCCCAGGCAGTGACTCGGGAGCACACGTTCTTATACTGTGTAGACTGACTCTCTTTAAAGCTTGTGTTCCTAAAGAGCCTTCTGGACGATAATTTAGATGGGTAAAAATGGACCATGGTTCTTTATAAAGAGATTTTTAAGTGTGACCGTGACCAATGATGAAAAATGACTTAAGGGGTGCTCACTATTCACCGTGGTTAAAGTAATCATTTTCCAAATTCCAGCTTGGGCTCACACCCTCGCCATTTATCACATGCTTACTGTTTGCTAAGCATTGTCCTCAGTGCATCGCAGACACCTCATTTAATCCATATGACCGCCCCGTGAGGGAAACACCATCTCACTTTATTGCTGAAGAAATTGAGGCCCAAAAGATGATGTCACTTGCTCAAGGATACACGGCTACTATGTGGTCTGGTTAGAATTTGAACCAAGGCCTTTCTAACTCCAAAGCCCATGCCGTTAACCAATATGCTACAGGTACGCTGTCAGGCATGTGGCTGATAGGGAAAAATGAATTTGCCTTAGAACAGGGGTCCTATAAACTACAGCCACGGGCCAAATCCAGCCCGCCACCTTTTTTATGTAACTAATGTTGTATTGGAACACAACCACTCTCCACCTACGGCTTGTCCAGATGCCTGCAAAGCCTAAACTGTTTGCTATGTGGATCTTTGCAGAAAAAGTGCCAGCCTCTGCCACGGGAGATGGAGGCTCTATCGTTGCCCTGTCTTCGAGCAGTGACACTAAAGCTGCCTGAGTCTCGCTCCCCAAACACTCAGCATTTGCATAATGAGCTTTACCTGTGTATTCCTTCCAAGAGATCAAATCCTTCTGTTTCCTCTTCCTATTGTTCAACCAGCCTCTACCAGCTTGTTATAGAAACGCTTGATACAGTCTGCCTTCTATAGATTACGAAGAAAACAATGAGGTTTCAGAAAAAGGTTATTCGTTTAGAATTAATAGGGTTCTGTTTCACAATGAAATCATTCTGTTTTGATTGCGAGGACTATATGCTCAGTTTTAACTTCGCATCCTTCATTTCTGTCCTTGTTAGCCTCCATTTAGTCGGTTCAGCTTCCAGACCTAAAGGAGGCGATGAGCAGAGGACTGGGGAAGGCGGGGAACGTTCTGAGGAGGTTTGAGCTGAATTTGTTGGACTGCTTCCAATGTAACAGTAGCCTGAGACAGCTGCCCGAGGCGTGATTAGACTGGTACAAATCAGGATGCTTATGTTAATGCAGCAATGTGGAGGTGCGGGAGGTCTCGCTTTGAGCCCCTAAGTCTAGAGAACCTGAGCACTGCTGTGATTGACTTATACCTCGGACAGAGAAACAACCCAGGAGGAGAGGCAGAGCCGTCGCAAAGGAGCAAACTCTCCTTATGGAGCCTACAGGAATGATAATACCGGCAGCCTTTGTGGGGCAGACTAGACCTCTCATTTCCTGTCAGTCTCCGACTCCATTAGGAGAAACTCCACCCCACTTTCCCCCAGGGCTTTCAGCTCCATTTGGAAAGCTCTGTTTTCAGTGTCTTTCCCTTATACTTCCCTCGAACCTCTGTCACAGCTGTAATCCGCAGCAAATGGATTTTCCTGACCCTGGGGACAAAGGCATAGTGTTCCCTAGACTTGGTGGCTCCTGGGCGGCAGACCCATCAGCATTTCTCCAGCTGCTGGTCTTAGGCCCCATGGGCAGCAGAGACCCATAATAAGATCACTATCGAAGCGGTTGCAGTCAGCACATCATTCACAGTGGTCCCTTGCGGTTGGGAGGGGAGGATTGACTAAAGCAGGAATCACAGCCTTCAGAGCTTGGGCTCCCACAAAACCACACAGTGAGCTGGATCCCAGAGAAAAACAGGCTTCCAGCTCTGGATGTTAGCCGTTAATCAGATTTGGCTGTGGTTCATCGTGGGAGTCCACAGGGATGGGTGGCCTGGGGGAAGAAATAAGGAACTAGTTAGAAGGAGGAGGAGGGAAGAAGAAGAGTGGGAATTAAAAGGAAATTGAATAGGGATGTATAAAATGCTTAAAGATAGATATTATGAAAATTTAAGGGTTCAGGTTTTCTAATGTGGGGCCCAGGGTTCAGGGCATCATGTGAGCCCACAGATGCCTCAGTAGCCCTCACTGAGACTTCCGAACACCTCTACTGCCCACAGACCAGAGCTTCACGGCAGAAGGAAGGTGGGAGTAGGTGAGCACTGAAAGCTGGGGTTCGAAGAGGGGAACTGCAGTAGAAAAAGTTTGAAAGCTACTGTATTGGTCTACACTTCCTAATTAATTCTGTTTCTTTCTAAGCCAAGTTCCCTTCCACTAGGAGACCAATGAGAAAGTGACATATGGCGGGACCCTAGCTTCTGAATTCTCCTCGGGGCAAACTCCAACCCTCTGGTTGAGTAAATCCCCGCCACCAGGAGTCCAGCAGGTCTTCTGGGGTGCCTTCTGTGTCCATGCTACTGGAGAAGAGTCCAAGGGGCCCCCTCTCCTTAAGTGAGTCACTTCCCCAAAGACTGGGCCTCAGTTTTTGCATAGGAAAAACAAGGGAGATTATGGTAATGTTTGACTTCTTAAACTTCTTGGTGGGCACACATACATATTATCCCTTATGTATATATTACATAGAAAAAGAAATTATTTTGTAAGTATAAAATATTTAATAGACGTTAATTGACAATTACAGGATTAAATTCAGTGATCTCACTTCTGAAAATCTGGTATGCTTTGATGTGGGCTTTGTCCAATCATGAAATAATGGCTCAAAGTGGGATTGTGGGTGAAAGAGGGTACAGTGTGGGAAGAGCTCTGGCTTTGGAGTCAGACCTGGTTTTGACTGCTAGTTCTGTGATGACCTTAGACAAGTTACTTTGATAAGTTCCTCACTGACAAAATTGGGATAATAATACCTACCCCATAAGAGAGGTCATGGGTATGTATAAGGCATCTACTGTAGTGCTTGACACATAGTAAGTGCTGAATAAATAATCACTATTATTAGTATAGACACAACCTAATGGAAGGTACTGAAATTAAATCACCAGTGTTGTCTGTTCTACAGCAGTTGGGGAGAATTCCACAGATGAGGTAGAAATTAAGCTGAGCTTTCAGATGAGAAGTAGGATCGAGTGTGGTGCATTTCAAGCAATTCTACTCACCAGACATTTATGAAATGAAGCACCAGGTATACATGGGAAAATATGACATGATCCCTATTCTCCAGGAGTTTGGAGTCCAATGGGGAAGAGAGACACATAAGCAAATCACTTTCTTGTAATATTACATTCTAAGTGCTAGGACAGAGGTAAGCACAAAGTGTTGTGCGAGCAGCCTTCCTGCTGTATGGCTTAAAAGAAGATATGAGGGTCTAGTTTGAAGGAAGCGAGAGAAGTATTAGAGGAGCATGCATTTAGTGAGTGTTTTACAGGAGACACTCAAGTTGTCTTGAAGATCGAAGGAGTTAGTTAAGGGAAAAATGCAAGGAAGGCATTTCAGGGGAAGGGAACAGCCATGGGTAAATGAGTGAAGTCACAGAGGTAGGAAATAGCCAGATGTCCAAAACTTCAGGTTGTTTGGGATCATGCTGAGCCCAGCGAGAGTGTAGTGTGGAAAAGTGGTGGAAAATGAGGCTGGGGAGGCAGGCAGGGTCGGTTCATGGAGGATTCACATGCCACACTGAGAAGCTTAGTGGGGGAATTATGTAGGCCCAAGAACAGAAGTAATTCAACAAATGGTGCAGAGATAGCAGGAAGATCCAGCAAGAGAATAAAGTTGGGAAAACAGTTTGGGGTTCCTCAACAAGCTGAACATAGAATTACCATATGATCCAGCACTTCCACTCCTAGGTATTTACCCAAAGGAATCGAAAGCAAGGACTCAGACAGATACTTGTACACCAATATTCATTGCAGCATTATTTACAGTGGCCAAAATGTGGAAACAACCTGAGTGCCCATCAACAGATGAATGGATAAAACAAAATGTGGTATATACATACAGTGGAATATTATTCAACCATAAAAAGGAATGAAATTCTGATACATGCTACAACATGGATGAACCTTGAAAACATTATGCTAAGTGAAATAAGCCAGACACAAAAGGACAAATATTGTATAATTCCACTTACATGAGATATCTAGAATAGACAAATTCATAGGGACAGAAAGTAGATTAGAAGTTATGAGGGGCTGGGCTGAAGGAGAGAGGGTAATGGGGAGTTGTTGCTGAGTAATTATGGAGTTTCTGTTTGGGGTGGTGAGAAGTTCTGGAAATAGATAATGGTAATGGTTTCATAACATTGTGAGTGGGCAAGTTTTATGTTATGTATATTTTACCACAATAAAAAAAAAAAAGAAAGAAATTCGTACCCCTATCTCACACCATATACAAAACTTAACTCAAAATGGATCCAAGACCTAAATGTAAGAACTAAAACTATAAAACTCTGTGAACAAAACCTAGGTGTAAATCTTCATAACTTTGGATGAGGCCGTGGTTTCTTAGATATGGCAGCAACAGAAGAAAAAATAGATAAATTGGACTTCATTAAAATTAAAGAGAGAAGCAGAGGTAATCTTGAGCATGTGGTATTTGGGAGAAAGAAAGCAGATCCACCAGACCAGAGCAGAGATTAACATTGTAGAATATAAGGTTAGAAAAGTGGAATGAGGCTAAGAGATTAATCTTCACACCTACACACCACCACCACCACCACCCCAAATAGGTATTATTATTACCCAGTTTTGCAGATTAGGAAAGTAAGACTCAGAGATGTAAACTGCCTTGCCCAAGGCCGTATAACTAGTAACTGAAGAGCTGGTATTCCCCAAGCTGACTCCTAAGTCCACACTCTTTCTCCTTTAGCTCATTGCCTCTTCGAGGAAAACTGAGCCACCAGCCAATGCCCAGAGGGCAGGGCTGGGATCTGTGCATCTCCCAGCAGTAACTGTTCAGCAATAGCGTAGGTCTTGGCATTCGTAAAGCCTAGAGTAAGGCCCCCCTACTTTCCATCTGTCACATCGCACACGTTCCTTAACACCTCATTCTTCTGAACACTAGCAAATGTTGTCTCAATCACTTATTTGGAACTCAGCATATAGTACGTAACATTATTTTTGACCTTTAAATTTGTACTTCATGCCCAATCCCTATGTAGCTATGAAGCAGAGCTTCTTAGTCCGGAGTTAATGGACAGGCTTCAAAGGATTCATTAACCTCTACAATTGTGAGCACATTTTTGTATATGTCTGTGCCATTTTTGTGTGTGGGGGTAGGAGGCAAGGGACCTTAGGTTTCACCTTTCTGATATGCCTCCAAAAGTTAAGAACCTTCAAATGAGGATTCGTGTCTTCTACCTTTTTTCTATTGCCAGTCCTTATCAAGAATACCCTGCGTGTGGCAGACGCTCAATAGAAGTACAGATTGTGGAGAAACTAGGAACTTGCTGATTGGGAAATGTTCTAGAAGTGGTTGAGGAGGAGGAGAAGGTGGGACAGACAGCTTTATGCTGTGAAAGCAGAGAAAGTGTGGGTTCAGGCAGCTCAAATGTTACTTCTCCTTTGAAATGTGCCCTAATCTCCTAAACAGTCTGTCCTTCCCTCCTCTGGGCTTGGCATGAGTGACAGAGAGAGAGCCAAAGAGAGCATGCTTGAGAGACAGCTGTAGCTATCAAAAGCAGGAACTAGAACAGAGAGCAAGCCAGAGAGGGGGAGGAGGGCGAGGGAGCTGGAGCATGCACTGTCTAGAGAGTAAGAGAGTGTGCCCACGTGAATGAAAGGGAGGAGGTGCCTGATCAGGCCTGGGGAAGAGATGCTCAGGCACGGGGAGACCCAAGTGAGAAGAGGGAGAGCTGGAGCTTGTGAGGCAAGGGAGCAAGACCACAGAGTGAGTCAGATGCAGAATGAGGTCAGTCAAGGCCAGGGCGGCTGGTGGGGAGCGTGGATGAGCAAAGAGGTCAGGAATAGGGAGAGAGAGCTCCTTAGAGGAAAGCAGGCAATCGAATTAGGGCAGGAGGGCACAAGAGAAGGAGAATGAGAGGAGAATATGCACATGTTGAAGGGTGAGGGGAGGACATGCACGTGTTTAAGGGGGTGAGAGAAAGAGAGAGAGTTGTAGGGGAGGAAGACAATTCCTCTGCCCTCTAGGTCCTTCTGGCTGGCCTAAGAATTAAATTGACATGAGACGGAATGGCAGGAGGAAACCAAACAAAGCTTTATAATATGTACACATGGGAGAAACCCAGGAAAACTGAGCAACTCGCCAGAATGGCTGAGATTGTCACCTTAAATACCACCCTCAGCTAAAGACAAAGGAGGATTTTGGGGGTGGGAAGAGTCAGTTATGGGAGATTACCAGAAAAAGCACAGTAAATAAGAGTAAGGCTATTATGCATATTTAAGTCCTTGACTTCAGCATCAATGTGAGTTTCTAGAGATAAGGTCACTCGCCCCTCTTCCTGGTACAGAGAGAGAGAGACATCTTTACAGATGGAGATTTCCCTTACAAAAGTAAATGTCTCTTACAAAGGGTAACTTTTACTTGGTTTTCAGAGCTTCTCTGCTGTCTGCAGTTTCTTAAAAGTAACCAGCCCAGAATAATCCTCATGCCAAAGAAACACATCTTGAGGTGGCCAATTCTGATCCCCGACAGTGTCAAGAGCCAAGCACAAAGCGGGTGTGAGCACACAGGAGGAGAAACAGCACAAGGAAGCCAGTTGTAGGAGACCAATGGAGGAAGAGGATGGGGATGAGGGGACAGCTACAAGAATGAGAAGACAGGGGTTGGGGCCAAAATTACCAAGACAGAAAAGGCAAAGTTGCCCAGGGTGGGGGGTGAGGGGCTGGGGGCAAAGCCAAGAATGAGAGAGTAAAGAGAGAAAGGAAGGGCATGCTTGGCAGCAGAAGGAAGGAGACAGGCAGGCAAGAGAGTTCGGGAAACGCATTGCACCTGTGCCCCCATGTAGTTAAGGTAAGTCTCTCTCCCCTGCACAGGGAGCAGTTGTTGTCCTTGCCTGTGCAGTTTTTCTGTACAGGAATGTGTACTCTCCTTAGAATTTTGTTTTGTTAGATTCCTCAATAAGCATTGAGTATACACTGTGCACAAGATTTGCCCTAGCTGTTGCAAAAGAAAAAAAATGGAGCTGAGGCTTGATCATCCAGGATGTAGGCTATCCTCTCCTCAATTTGCTGTGTCTGCCATGCTGTTTTCTCGTTTTATTCTTTATGTTTACAAGCACTTCATTTGAAATTCTCTAGGGTGGGATGAAAAGCAAGAACCTGTAGGGGATCAAAATTGGCCACCCCAAAATGTGTCTGTTTGCCTTGATTATTTTTAAGAACAAAAGACGCTGAAAGAAACTTTGACCTTCCCCTTAACTGCCTAAAAGAATTTAAAAGTCCTGTCCCCAGGACAGGCCGTCACCATAGATAACTCTGGGTATTGGTAGTCTGTGAGGGTCCTTGCTAAGCCCATTCTTATCAAACCTCTATCAACCAAACATTTGCTTTTCTATTTCCATGTGAATTGCCTTCCTCCCCTTTGAAGTCCCAAACCACTACCCTCAACATCCACCTTTGTCTTTAGCTAAAGATGGTATTTAACGTGGCAGCTTTGGCCATTCTGGCGAGTTGCTCAGTTTTCCTCAGTTTCTACTGTGTATGCATGTTATAAAGCTTTGTTTGATTTTCTCCTGTTATTCTGTCTCATGTAAATTTAATATGTAGCCCAGCCAGAAGGACCTAGAGGGTAGGGGATTTGTCTTCTTCCCCTACAGTTTGGCAACGAGGATGGGATAAAACTTCACTGGCTGGAAGCTGCTTGCTCCTGGACTACTGCAGCTGAGAGATCCTGGACCTCTGACAAGAGCCAGCAAGAGGTAAGAGTTCTTACCACGTCAGTCTCCCAGATCTCTGCGTGCAGGGTTCAATGGAAGTGAGAGTGATGAGTTTTGTTTCCTTTTCTAAATTTAGATTAGCAGGAGAAAATACTAGTAAAGCTAGCTTCTTGGACTCAGCAACTCTGGGAAATTTGGTTGAGTACTCATTGGTTTATTGATCCTTTCCCTCCCAGAGATATTCACTATTTTCCTCATCTCTGTCGTTTTTTGTCATTTGTCATAAAAAGGAAAAACCATAAGGGAAGATGCAGGCATCTCTCTATAAGCCTGTTGTCTGGGCTGGTCCAGCAGTAAACTTTGCCATGGGTTATGAGATTTTTGTTTTTGTCTTGTTCTATGTCTTGACAGCTTGGCTTTGTGACCTTTTTGATCTCTGCCATCTGGAGGATACATGTACCGGCACACATCTTGGTGGCCAGTTGAGTAGACTGGAGTTCCAAGACACGCTCTCTTTGTCCAGCTGTGTCAACTCTCAGGGGAGTTTGTCACAAGGGGTCCCAATTGCTTTCATAAGGGGCCATTGTCGTTTCAGCCTTCATTGCTTGTTGTGCAAGAATGGCCTTTGCTTTTTTAGACTATTTTTGGGAGTATACTTTCTGGATCTCTTTTGGGGATGCCTCCGTGGTTAAGCTTATTTATATGAGTTGCTATTAAGATCCTACTCATCAATGTGGCCAGACAATGGATCATTTAAATTAGGGGGAAAAAAATTTTTTTGGAAGCTCTCATCATAATTGTTTTATTGATACCAATGAAAAGGCCAAATTAAAAAAGAAATACAAAAAGAAAAAAACTAGCCTTAAGACCCTGACTCAGGTTACAATTAAGTTGAGAAAATGTAAAAGTATAAGTGTTGATAAGATTATAAATGTTGGAATGTTTGAGCTAGTTTTATATCAACAGGTTATATCAACTTTGCCTGAGTATGTTCTAAAATATCTGACTGGGAATGCTTCCCCTATCCAACATTATAAGACCAAAACGTATTGATAATGTCCCAATGAAAACTATGATTAGAGATATAAGAGTTGATGGAATTCAGATGAAATTTTGGAGGAAAATTGATATATTCATGGGCTTTATGTGAAGTGATTGCATCTCTGCCTGATTGTATCATAGATTGTATTGTGGGGATAGACATTGTGTCTCACTGGGGAATGTTTCCCCTGCCTGATTGTAAGACAGCATATAAATCTGCCCTTCAGATAGTGTTAATTAAAAACTCCAAAGGGAAGTCAATAGGGTTTCCTGAGCCCACACCACATGAGACAGAAACTAGAGGCTGACATCAGGTGCTAATAAAAAAGACAATAAAAGCCCCCACCCCAGGTAAATTGGTCTAGGGTTAAATTGTACACTTAGAAAAAGGGGCCTTTGTTAAATGCTTTGTATAGACTTTTTTTTTTTAAAGATTTTATTTTTTTCCTTTTTCTCCCCAAAGACCCCCAGTACATAGTTGTATATTCTTCGGTGTGGGTCCTTCTAGTTGTGGCACGTGGGACGCTGCCTCAGCGTGGCTTGATAAGCAGTGCCATGTCTGCGCCCAGGATTGAAACCAACGAAACACTGGGCCGCCTGCAGCAGAGCACGCAAACTTAACCACTCGGCCACGGGGCCAGCCCCGCTTTGTATAGACTTTTAAAGGTGCAATACATTGTCCTGAAGTTTTAGAACATAAAAATCTTTTGATTCACCTCTTAAAAATTTCCCTGATATACAGAAGCAATTGGAAAAATGTAGCTGGAAGGGTGGGTCAACCTCTTTGTGTCATTCAGACTGTAATCTAGTTCTTTGGGGAACTGGAAGCAACCATCTTTGTCTTGCAAATCTCTGCAAGGCCAGAAGTACAGCTCTAGAAAGCAGCTCAAAGTTCACTTGTCTTTTGCCAATCCTAAAGCCTCCCCTGTTCCTCTCAAAATGCTCCTAGATATTAATTGAGACAAAAGATTGAGACATTAGAAACTGGTAAGGCAAATATGCCTGGGAAACTCCATCTTGAAGAAAACTTGACTGCTTTCTCTGTGCCTTTATGATGTAGATTTTCTGCTCCCATCTTCTCTAGGACCTAAAAGCCATTCTTTGAAATGCAAATGTTTCTCATAAACTAGTGAGTTTTGTATTACAGCTGACTCGTAACAAAAATTTAATGGAAGCTATAAGGTCTCTGTCTGTGGCTACTTGTGTGGTCATGTGTGCCTATATGTATGTTATATATGTGTGATATTTTACCTCCAGATGGTAGGGCCAAAATCAAGAGCTCTGTTTGGCTTAAAGTAAGCACTTACATAAAGTATTCCTAAACATAAAAGAACTAACCCAAATGTCATTCAAGTTAATGTGATATGCAGTAATCTTTGGTGAATGAAAGCTTGTTTAAGTTTGTTGGTTTGATTAAAATAGACACGTCCTTAAAGCTATGAGCATTGGATGTGATACAGACATGCAGCCTGGGTTAACTAGTCAAATAAGCTCATGTTGTCTGTTATAAATTTGTCAGCAAAAATAATAGCTTTAAATGATAGCTAATTTTTGTCTAATGTCTCATGAAGTTTTCATGAGTAATCAAAACAATTGTTGGAAACAAATGATTTAGATAGATGAAAATGAGTAAGAGTTTTCAAGTACAATAATTATGTTTTATGGTCTGCATACTTGAAAAAAACAGCTACCAAATTCTTTTGGTGACTTAAAACTTTAGAGTTTTGCTAAATTAAGTTAAATGATAAAAATCTGTTGAGTACCTAGATCATTTCCACATAAGACAAAATATTGGAAATTAACTATTAAGCATAGATTTGTCTGCCTTTGGTTTCTTATCTCAGAGAAACTAAAAATGCTTAGGTTTGTTGGTAGACATATTTTGTACATGCTGAGGAGTTTTCTGTGAGAAAGCATATATTTCTAGAAAGTCTGTATACAAGGAAAGTAAAATGTTTTCAGTACAGAAGGTATGAGGAATAGAGATTTTTGTTTGTTTTGTTAAAAAAAAAAAAGATACATTTGTCCTAGAAGTACTTGGAAAGAAAAAAGGAAAAAACTTGGGACAAATTCTGAATGTAAAAAGTAAGTGACAGAGAGTTTGTGAAAGTAAAACCCTGAGGAGTTTTATGCATGGTCAAGTTGGCTAAGATTAAAGTAAATCCAATTAAGTAAATGAATTTTAATGTCAAAAGGAAGTTGGTGCAAAATTAGATTTTGGTCTTCTTTCTCTTAAAAGGATAACTTTCTTGAACTTTTGGTCTACTCTTGATAAAGAGGTTATAAAAGGTTTTTCTTTATTTTTGAGTAAGTCTACCTAAAAGACAAAAAATATGTTTTGTTAAAATAATTTCCTATGTTCAAAAAGCTGAGGTCTCTCTGTTAAGGTTTTCTCCAATTGTTTCAGTTGTCACTTTGATTGAATGGATAACTAAGCATTGTTTCCTATTTGACTAAGTGTTTTAAAACATTTTGATATTTTTTATAAACTTCCCCCAAAATTAAAATCTTTCTTTTTTCTTTTTTTTTTTTTGAGGAAGATTAGCCCTGAGCTAACTGACGCCAATCCTCCTCTTTTTGCTGAGGAAGACTGGCCCTGAGCTAACATCCATGCCCATCCTTCTCTACTTTATATGTGGGATGCCCACCACAGCATGGCTTGTGAAGCGGTGCTATGACTGCACCTGGGATCCAAACCAGTGAACCCCGGGCCACCAAAGCGGAACATGCGCACCTAACCACTGTGCCACCGGGCTGGCCCAAAAATCTTTCTTTTGACTTAAAAAAAGGAAACTTAGAGAATTTCTGGTTAGCCCTGGGACTACTCAAAGAAATTTGCTCTCTCTCTCTTCATATAAAGAAGATATTAAACTAATTAGGCTTAATTGGTATGTTAAATTACATGGGAAGCATTGTCAGAATAAGTGATGATGAACTTTCTTAGGTGGTATTATGTGGATAAATGTTATTGATATAAATGCTTTAAAATTATATAACATTCCTAAAAATTCTGGTCTGTCCTGGTTGTCCACCATAATTCTAGTTATTATTTTAAAGTGTTCTGTCACAGAAAAAAACAAATTTCTTTGTCAGTTGCCATCTGTCAGTCTTTTGTCATTTACCGACAGTTATTGTTTTACTCTGATGTTTTGCAAATGTTTTCATCTTCAGAGAAATTCATGGAAAGGACTCTGACCCTTGCTCTAGAATACAGGTTTCTGATAAACTTTGAGATCATAAAACTGAACTGGGTAAGGAATTATAGAACTCTAACAGAGAAACTGATGACTTCATAAAACTGTTAACAGAAGATCAGGATCAAGAGCTGATTACATGAGGCTAAATGAACTGATGAGGATGATTTTACTAACTTTTTGTCTAAAATATTGCTGATTTTTAAAAATGTTTTGTTTTTTCAGATTTAAGGAGACCTTTTCTCTTTTCTCTTAAGCTAACTATGACATAACAATTTGGTAAATTATACTTTTGTAAGCAGAATTGAAACATTTATCTTTTCCTCCCTTCCTGATCCCTCCAGAATTTAAAAACTCTTCGTGAGTGAGTATTGTTATTTTCATGGCAATGTAGTTATTTGCATAAGTTCAATAAGAATCTGTTCTCCTTATAACAGGACACAATTGGAAAAAGTTGTTATATTACCAAAGCTTTGACTGAATGTCATTTTTGAGAGAAACATGCATAGACTCAGATATGAGCAGACAGCTTTTGAGGAACAAAGATTGGACTTTATGAAATAAAGCCACTTGGAAATATTGCCCTGGTACCTTGTCTACAGGGTTTCCAGCAACCTTACCAGGTGAGTCAGGAAGGTCACTTTTCTGGCAGTTGCAGGAAACCTCAGAATATTTTTTGGAAACCTCAAGAGAAGAAAAAAATTCACCCAAATCTATAGGTATTGCAGGCAAAGCCTGGTGACAAAATCCTTGGCTTGACTTTCCTAGCCTTGAGAGGCCTTTAAAGTTCAATCTGAGATTCCTATAAAAAGTTCCAGCTGCCACAATTAGAAGGACCTACAACTAAAAATACACAACTATGTACAGGGGGGCTTTGGGGAGAAAAAGGAAAAATAAAATCTTTAAAAAAAAAAAGTTCCAGCAAAGCAGTTTTAAAAGAGCCTATATGATCAATAGTTATTCTTGCTGTACTTATGTAAATAATTGGGCCAAATTTATTGAAACTAGACTTACTTTACAAACCCATTCGTCTTCATTTGGCTATCTTTGGTAAAAATGAGGCTGATTTTAGAGAGAAAATTCTGTTTCAGTAGAAACTATAGTACACATTTGTGGAAATTAGATTCCATTTCTGTTCATTGTCTTTGAGGTTTTTGTTCTCTATCTGTAAACTAGACTGGATCCTGAATTCTTCTAGTCTCCTGAAATATCTGGCTACAAATCTCCAAACTGATGTTTTCCATTTTTTTCCCATCACTTTCGTTTGAAATCATTGAGAACTGAAACCACACTTGCTCCTAAAGCCCTACAAACTGAAGCTGGATAACTCAATATAAACTTTGTAAAGATCACGACACTAGCATGCCTGTTGCTATGTAAGCCACTCAAAAGGGTACCTGAACACTCAATGACATCATCAGAGACATTTCAAGCTGCAAAAGATGCTTTAACCATGACATCTAAAAATCTTCTTGACTGGCTGTCCCCTGGGCTCAGAAACTGGTTTATAATTTGCTCCAACCATTAACCTTGTTTTTCTTTTTGTTTCCATAGAAATGCTTCTTATTAAATACCTGATTGGTTGCTTCCACAATATAGGTGTGACTTTGGGAGCCCACCTGCATCACTACCTTCTAAAGTGAATTTAACTGGACTGATCTATTATCAGGACTAAGAAACATGTTCAGTGAGATGGAACAATCTACCAACTCAGCTTCTGGACTGTGAAACTTCTTACAGTTTCAAAGGCAGGACTGTGGGGGATCAAAATTGGCCACCCCAAAATGTCTCTCTTTGCCTTGATTATTTTTAAAAGCATAAGACTCTGAAAGAGGGGCTGGCCCCACAGCTGAGTGATTAAGTTTGCGCACCCCACTTCAGTGGCCTAGAGTTCACCAGTTTGGATCCCGGGCGTGGACCTACATATGGCTTATCAAACCATGCTGTGGCAGGCATCCCACAAATAAAGTAGAGGAAGATGGGCACAGATGTCAGCTCAGAGCCAATCTTCCTTAAGAAAAAGACTGAAAGAAACTCTGACTTTCCCCCTAACTGCCTAAAAGAATTTAAAAGTCCTGTCCCCAGGACAGGCCGTCACCATAGATAACTCTGGGTATTGGTAGTCTGTGAGGGTCCTTGCTAAGCCCATTCTTATCAAACTTCTATCTACCAAACATTTGCTTTTCTATTTCCATGTGAATTGCATTCCTCCCCTTTGAAGTCCCAAACCACTACCCCCAACATCCTCCTTTGTCTTTAACTGAAGATGATATTTAACGTGGCAGCTTTGACCATTCTGGTGTGTTGCTCAGTATTCCTGGATTTCTCCCATGTATACATGTTATAAAGTTTTGTTTGATTTTCTCCTGTTATTCTGTCTCATGTCAATTTAATTCATAGCCCATCCAGAAGGACCTAGAGGGTAGAGGATTTGTCTTCCTCCCCTACAAACTGAAACCCAGTTCTGGTCAGAGAAAGGGAGGCACCACATTTAACAAAGATAAGACCTTGGGATTCTATGGGCTATTCCATGTTTGAACATAACTTTCATTTACTGATTTATTGCTTGGTTATCCTTAAAACTTCAATTAAGCCTCATCCCTACAACTAGTTTGTCCATTTCTATAAGATCAGGAATTAGGTCTTCTATCACTTTCTATCCAGCCTACCCTTCCCTCTATGGAACATAAGGTGGATTTCAGAGGAGCAGAGCACAGGAAATACTTGTTGACTTTGCTGTTTCATTGATTCCTGCATCATCATTATCATCATAAGCATCTTAACAAGTAAGCCATAATGAGGCCCAGAACTGAGTGCATTTCAGGACAAGGGGAACTCATGGACAAGAGCCCGGCCCTGTGGCAGTAAAAGCAGATACACAAACACGAAGGTAAAGCGTTGCTGAAGGACCCAGGTCATACCCCCCATGTGCAGGCTGTCACACTGCCTTGGGAGCCATAGGCCTCTGAACTGCAACTTGCTGACTGCCAACGGGAGTGGCCTAGATTTTCTTACCCACAACATTCCTCTCTTTTAGTTTTCACCCACGCTTGTTTCAGCTCAAGGTGAAACCCACCTAGTCTGAAGAAGGCAGCCTGAGGAATGTCAACAACCCCAAACTGAGCGGCATTGGGAAGACAACAGGCCATTAGTGACTATTTTAGTTCTTTGCACTAATCAGTGCTCTGATCAGTTTGAAAAAGTCATTTTATTTTCTTCATTTATCACATTGGTATAAGCTGCCAGCAGAGAATCGAATGTCTGTGGTGGGATGACAGTGTTGTTTCTGGATGTAGGAAGGAACAGGCAGAAGGAGAAACTTATATATAGAAATGAGGATTTTAGGAATAGCTTGAAAGAAGGAAGAGAGGAATTTGAACTCAGGTCTGGGTATGCCTTTCCCACCACCCCTTCCTTGCTTCCCAGCCCCTCTCTACTCCAAACACATCGCCTCAAGGGGCTGTATGATTTCCAGCTCTGAATGCAGATCGTAGGATGGTCCCTGGAGGAAGTTCTGGCACTCTTTAATGACTGAGATAGAAGGTTCCAGGAGGCTGTGCCAATTCCACCTTGGAAGAGGATTGATTTATTGGAAGCAGACAGTGGGAACCAGGCTGGGGACACTTTTAATTGGCCCACAACAACAGCCAATGTGAAGGGAGCTCTTAGTGTATGCCTGACACTCCACTCAGCACCTTGTGTCATTATTTTACTTTATCCTCCCAGCAATGCATATACCCTTACGGCTGACAGATTGAGACAGCAGGTTCGAGAAGCGTGACTCACCAAGCTTTCCCAGCTAGTAAGTGGCAGAGCCAGGACTGAAACCCAAGTCTTTCTGATTCCAAAACCCTCCATTTTAACCAAATTGCTCAACACAGTGCCCTGCTCAGCACGAGATCAGAGAGCACTGAGTAAGGACTTCATGAAGAGAACAGAGACTCCAAACATACTTGAAGCTCTTCTGGCTTTGAAAACAAAATAAACACTTCAGTTTATTTTACTGCATCCTTATTTGCCTCCTTCTCTCATTCTGTCCTCTCTAGATATTTAAGCCTATTTCTTTCACTAACCAGCTGTGTAAATATGCACAAATAATAATTTCTCTGTTCAGTGTCTCCCTCCCAAAGATGAAGAGGTGGGTGGGGTGAGAGATGATGCCTAGACCCTGCCAGTAAGACCATTACCAGAAATCTGCCCCCTTTGCTGGTTTTACCTCCTCTGGCAGACTGAACAGGCCATAGCCTTTAGAATCAGGCAGACCTGATTTCAAATCTCATCCAGTGAGCCATGCCTGACCCTGTCCTCTGATGGCAGGTATGTCTCAGGCCCTCGGTTCAGAGGTGGTCCCGCCACAGGCTGACGGAAAGCTCATGTATATGTACACATTCTCTAGTAAGATTTGTTTAACATTCCACTTCTACCTCTTTCCTCCCAGAACCCACCTGCTCTTCTGCCACCTGAGCACCCCAACTGTGCCATCCTACAAGCCATGGAGAATGAGCTGCCAGTCCCCCATACATCTAGCAGTGCCAGCGTCACCAGCAGCACCAGCGGGGTCAGTAGCAGCAGTGGTGGAAGCAGCCGCCCCACCGGACCCCAGATTTCTGTGTACAGTGGCATTCCTGATCGGCAGACCGTGCAGGTAAGATTCCACCTGAGCTGGGGATTGTATTCCTTAATTATCCCCAGGGCTAGCCAGGAGGATTTGTTGGCACGGTCTGCTGGGGTAACAGGGTGTTGAATCTAGAATGAACATTAGGGGGCGTGTTTGTGGAGAGTTAGAGGAGAAGTGATGTTAAGTGAGTCCAATCAAGTACGTTTAGGGAGAGTGGGGATACTTAGCAGATCAGGAAAATCCCCTTCTTACTGGTGATTCAGATCCCAGAGTGCTGTCTTGGGAGGCTAGGAGGGTAGTGGAAGGGGCAGACAAGTAAAAATAACAAATAGAAAAAATGAGTGGTTGCTGCTCACCACAACCTACACCCACTGTCTAAATGACCACTGCCCCAT
Organism: Equus asinus; assembly: GCF_041296235.1. Classification (NCBI taxonomy): domain Eukaryota; kingdom Metazoa; phylum Chordata; class Mammalia; order Perissodactyla; family Equidae; genus Equus; species Equus asinus. The sequence continues at coordinate 88,844,764 of NC_091794.1, forward strand.
AAGATCTAAGTTTCTTAAAGACAGAGGACCAAAATAGAACCCCCAAACATTCCTTCGTCTTTGTGTCTTTTTACCCTCTTCCCTGAAGCAGCAGTTTGCAAAGTGTCATCCCTGAGGCCTTCCGGGGGATTACACACTGTCCCGTAATGCAGTCGTGACCATGTATCGCCATCTGCTATGTGCCCCGCACTGTACGAAGCATTTTGCATATTAATCTTCTCCTCGAGCTGTGAGAATGGTTATTTTTAGGCACAACTGTATAATTAAGAAAACTGAGGCTCAGAGAAGGTAGTAATTTGTCCAAGGTCTTTCAGGTAAAGACAAAAACGCTGAACCTAATTCTTCCTCCAGACCTGCGTTCTTAATCACTACAGTGTCAGTTTGAAGTTCCCGGATAAAACAGCCAGAAAAGAGAGACCGCAGCAGAGAGGTGTTGACCCTGAGTGGCTTTGCTGTTACAGCGCAGATGTGCTGACAAGTGACCTCATCCCACTTTGGCCTAGGCCCGGATTAGGGGCTGGAGGAGAAGCCACAGCAGACATGAGAGGGCCTGAAAAATCTAGATAAAGAAGACACCATCAGAGACTCTGGAATCTTCCCTCTCCCTGTTGTCTCTGCCTCACCCTTAATAAAACCATGTTCACTGCTCCCATCCTTGCTGCCCCCACCTCCCTCCCAGCCTCTTCCTCTGGCCCCTTTGCTTGAGTATTTTAGCTCTAGTTTCTAGCAGCTGACATTAGGATGTGCCCTCTTTCTGCCCCTCATCGCAACTCTGGCAAAAGGGATGTGAGCTTCTGCTCTGGCAAATGGGGTGACCCGAGGTTGTATTCTGCACCCAAGCAGAACCATGAGGGGCCCCTCCTCTTTCCTATCATTGACGTCCTCCAGCGAGGAGGAGTCGTAGCATCTTGGCTACTGCTGTCTGGACTGCTGGGAGGTACTTACAGGAGTCTAAGCAGAATAGGGAGGCCTAGGTAAAGGGAGTAAGAAGAAAGAATTCTGGGGAGAACAAGGAATAAAAAGAACTAAGTTCAGGAGCCGGCCCCGTGGCTCAGTGGTTAGAGCTCCACGCGCTCTGCTTTGGCAGCCCAGGTTTGCGGGTTCAGATCCCAGATACAGACCTACTTCACTTATCAACCACGCTGTGGAGGCGTCCCACATACAAAATAGAGGGAGATTGGCACAGATGTTAGCTCAGGGCTAATCTTCCTCAAGCAAAAAAGGAAGAAGATTGGCAATGGATGTTAGCTCAGGGCGGATCTTCCTCAAGCAAAAAAGGAAGAAGATTGGCAATGGATGTTAGCTCAGGGCAGATCTTCCTCAAGCAAAAAAGGAAGAAGATTGGCAATGGATGTTAGCTCAGGGCGGATCTTCCTCAAGCAAAAAAGGAAGAAGATTGGCAATGGATGTTAGCTCAGGGCGGATCTTCCTCAAGCAAAAAAGGAAGAAGATTGGCAATGGATGTTAGCTCAGGGCGGATCTCCTCACCTAAAAATAAATAAATAAAACCTGAGTTCATGCAAAGCAGATTCTTACAGGGGGGAGTACACAGAAAAAAAGGTGTGGAAGAGTTGGGGTGGGTTGGGGGGTACCTGGGAGACCCCAGAGCCCATGGAGAATCTGTGATATCAGCCTCTTTTCACAGAACCCCAAACCTGAGCCCAGAGGTTGTTTTGTCCTAGAGCCACCAGCCCTAGAAATCACGCTAAGCCAGAGAGATCCAGACTGGAGGTTTGCTTGCCAGGCCAGGACCCAGAGCTGGGAGCAGCCCCGTGGCCAGAGATTTGGCAGAGCTTGGTGTGGGATGTAGGTCAAAGCCTAACCAGGGCCCTTGTTAGGGCATCAAGTGGGAAGAGATGGCAGGAGGGTGACCAGGTCAGGAGAAGGGAGGAGAAATGTTCCTGGGGCCTAGGAGAAGAGACAGGGCCTCAGGGATGGGGGAAAGGCGTTCGCTTTTCTTTGTTCCTGGGGGTGGGAAGCAGGCTTTAAGGGGCTGAGGGTGAAGAGGGGAGAGGATCACAGAGCAGCCCTTTGTCATTTCCTAGAGACTGTGGCTCAGCCAGTCCCGTCAGGAAAGAGAGAATGGCAGAAAGGCAAGGGAATGGGAGATCCTGGCCCCAAAGAGGGAGTGAGGGGGAGAGGGAGGGAAAGCGTAAAAGAGAAGTGTGTTGTCCCTGTGGCGTTGGCTGCTCTGCAAGGCCAAGGGCATCTTCTTCTAAGGGACCGTTGGGCCCTTCCAGGCAGCGAGGGGTAGATGCCAGGAAGCAGCCCCAGGTCTGCCTTGAGCCCTGGCCCGGAGGGTGTGGCCCTTGGTTACGTTTTAGTCTGACTGGCTGTGTGCTAAAAGCGATAGACCCCCTTCCAGCTTGTCTCTTTCTTCCCACCCCTTTCCTTCTCTCTGCCTTGTTGAGCTCTGGTTCCTCTGTCCTCGTCTTCTCATGTTCCAATCGCCCCCATCTGAGGCTGAAGAATGGCAGGGGAGGGGAGTGCCTAACAAGCCTGGCATGGGACGCAGTGGCACTGGAGGCTTAAAGGACCTCGGTCTCCCTGAGCCTCCTCCTTGCCCGAGAGTTGGTCAGAGCAGTGGTGTGCCGCCGTGACCTCCCCACGGGGACGGCTAACGCAGGAGCAGAGGAGCCTGTGAACTAAAGAGAGACGCAGCATAGACAACAGCTGTCTCCCCACCTTCCTGGAGAGGGTGACTGGCTATGGTGGTGGTCGCAGACCTGGTGTCCTTCTCCGGGCAGTGGGGGAGAGGTGGGGTTGAGAAGGCTTTGCTGCAGAAGCAGGGTTCTACAGCAGACACGGTGTCCGGCTGCTGATGGCGCCAGCTCTTGCCCTCTCCCCGCCTCCGCAGGTGATCCAGCAGGCCCTGCACAGGCAGCCCAACACAGCGGCCCAGTACCTGCAGCAGATGTACGCCGCGCAGCAGCAGCACCTCATGCTGCAGACCGCAGCGCTTCAGCAGCAGCACCTCAACAGCGCCCAGCTCCAGAGCCTGGCGGCCGTGCAGCAGGTAAGAGTCCTAGGAGGCCGCTGAGGCCGCCGAGAGTCGCCGTACTTGCAGAGGGAAGAGGGAGAAGCAGCAGGTGCTGCACAGCTGCTCCCCGCGCATTCTCTCACTGAACCCACACCAAACCCGGGCAAGTCGGTACAGTTGTCATCGGCATCCTTTGACAGGTAAGGAAAGAGGCTCTGGGAGGTTAAGCACCTTGCCCGAGGTCACACAGCTGTGAGTGGAGCAGCTGGAACTCTCAACCTGCCTAGCCCAAGGACAAAGGACTGGGAGAGCCCTGCCCCACCATATCACCGCACTGCAGGGAAGACCCAGGGCCCAAGAGCTGTCCATGAGAGACGGCCATCGCCCATTCAGCTCGCCTGTCTGCCAGTAGTGGCTGAGAAGAACTCATTAATTCATTCAACAAAATTTCTTATGCACCTACTGTATGCCAAAGTTCATGTCAGGCACTGAGTATACTGTGGAGCCTGGCTTCTTGGAGCTTATAGTGGGGAGACAGCAAGTAAACAGAAACCCGAATAGACAAGAAAATAAAATATCTAAATATCTAAGTGGTGATAAGCACTATGAAAGAGAAGAACAGACTGCTATGGCTGAATGACAAGGAGGATCACCTTCTACTGGGTGGTCAAGGAAGGCCTAGCTGCTGGAGTGACCTTGAAGCTGATGTTTGAAGGATGAGAAGAAGCTGGCGGGGGGAGGGGGGAGTGCAGGGGGTGCTGCTGGACATCAGACAGTATCCAGCTATGATAGAGCAGGGTGGATGGAGGGCTGAAGAGAGCTGGAAATGTTGGTCATAATCATAGCTCACAATTTGAGTGCTTATCTGTAAAATGCTTAGCCTTGTGTAAACCTTTCAGCAATCCCACGAGGTAGGTGCTGTTATAAAAGAGGAAACTGAGGCACTTGCTTGAGGTCACCCAGATGAGGCAGAATGGGGGTTTGACTCCTATAGTGCTTCCTGTGGAAGGTGAGAGCCTGGGGGATGACTGGGGAGATCTGGGACTCTAGTGATAAGAATTGTTCTTTTCTAGGCGAGCCTGGTGGCCAACAGACAAGGGGGCACTGCGGGCAGCAGTGTGTCCTCGCAGGCCCCAGCCCAGTCGTCCTCGGTGAGTAGGATGGCGGGCAGCAGGCAGGGCCCACAGCTCGGGAACCAGCTCCTTCCTCCCTGCCCAGAATGCTCACAGGCTCCTAGACCCAGTGGTGGAGGAGCCTCCGCCGTGTAGAATCATGGCTGGACTCTCTGTTACTCTTGCCAGAAAAAAAAGTGCACGCCTGTTTCTAGCCCTCACTTTGAAAGTCCTTGTTGTCTTTCCAGTCTTGAGGCTCTGTCACAGCTCAGTTGTCTCCCCACTGGATCCTCCCTGCAGCTCTGCACGTAGCCAGAGATGCAGCAGCGCTGAGGAAAGATCCAGGGCCCGAGGACCAAAGATGGTCCTAAAGAAGGCTGAATCGGCCAAAGAACAGAAGAGGGGAAGAGAAAGAAAGGGACGGGAGGGCACAGAGTGAGCCAACAGAACCCCTGATTCCTATTCATGCATCTCTCTCAACAGATCAACCTGGCGGCCTCCCCGGCAGCAGCCCAACTCCTCAACCGGGCTCAGAACGTTAACTCGGCAGCAGCCTCGGGCATTGCCCAGCAGGCTGTGCTCTTGGGCAACACGTCTTCTCCGGCCCTGACCGCAAGCCAAGCACAGATGTATCTAAGGGCCCAGATGGTGAGTACCCAGCCTGGGCCACAGCTCACGGGGCCAGGAGGACAGAGGCAGGGAAGTTGGGAGCTGGGAGATTGGAGAAGGGTGGGGATTAGAGACAGGTGGGCAAGAAGGCCTGGGGGACAGTTGGCAGGAAATAAGGAGCGGAATAAGGAAGGGGGCCTGGAGGGCTGAGTGGGAGCTATGGTATAGGCTCAACGATTCAGGGACGGGTGGCGTTCCCAGCCGAAATAGAGTTACCCAGGATGCCTCCTTTCCTTCCCCACTTGTCCTCATCTTACCAGAAACCACTCCCCAAAATCAATTAGGGTAAAAAATGCAGGGGTCCATGCCTCGATGGTCTGTGCACTCAGGCACATACAGAAGAAAACCCACAAACCTCCATACCCTCCACAGAAATGGGGTCTTATTCTGCCATGGCAGTCCGCAGGGCCTGGCCACCACTAGCTCAAGGGCCCGAGGTGCCTTCCAGCCCAGGTGTGAAGGCGGCAGCCAGCTTCAGGACGTGCTGCCCACACAGCCCTCCCAGCTGGGCCATGCTAATCAGGGTCCCCCTAGCACCCCTTAATCAGGTGGGCTTGTTTGGGCCAAATGTACTCAGGACCGCGTCAGCCCTGGACAGCTGCAATCTCTCCTTTACACCTGTCCCTAAGAGGTGCAGAGGTCCTTAGGAACCTCCCAGTTTCCTAAGATTCAGAAGCATTTCCTGGGAGAATAGCGGCCTGCTCGCTAGGAGACAGGAACATCTAGCTCCACGTTGGGCTCAGATCGTTGGGCGTCCGATCCCACGTCTCCCACTTGGAAGCTTTCTCCCTTCAGCACCTTGACACACTCTCCTGAGGACAATACAATCCTGCCCCTCCCTTTGCTCCCGTGGCCTGAATGGGACACCTGGAGCTTTTCTGGTCTTGCCCCGGCACTTCCATTCTTGACTCTGAGCTCACTGTGTGAGGAGCAGCTCCGTGCGCAGGGAACGGCCACTTAGACGCACACTATGGAGCAGACTCCACTTCTCTAGCAAAGCCGACAGCCCCCTTGTACACCGCCCAACCTGCCTTCGTCTTCAGTTTACTCACCCCCCATCCTGCTCAGCCGCCCCAACTGGCATCCCGAGGCCTGTCTGCCTCCCTCCCCGAAGCAGGGCATACACGCCCAGAGGAGCAAGCATAGGGGCGTCACAGGGTTCTGGGGAAAGCAGGCTATCAGACACCAGCATGTCCACACTGCCGCCCGGCCAGACCCGCAGGGTGGGCGTCATGCAGAGACTGCCCCGTGGCCTGGGTGGTTCCTAAGGCCCTCTGCGCCTCTTAGGCACAGGTGTAAAGGAGAGATTGCAGCCCAGGGAAGGAGATGCAGACAGCACAGATCCAGTCGCTGTGGCTTCTCCACTGCTGCTGTCTCTGCACCCCTCCCCCCCGCCCCCAACAAATCGCAGTTTGACGAAAAGATGACCAAAGAATACATCTATTTGATCCCTTCTCAAGGAAAGTCCTGTTCTGACCCAGACCTGGAGTCAGGAGTGGTTAGACCTGGAAAACGCTCCCAGGGCATCAGTCTCGGCCCAGCTCCCTGCTGCCGAGAGTGACTTCAGGGTGTCCTGCGAATGTTGGTCCCCTCTAGGATAAGCTCCTCACAGAGGCTTCTGGAGTAAACCTGACCTGGGTGCAGCCCCAGAATGGCTCTCCCCTGCCACCCCCCTCACTGCCCGGCCTGGGTCAGGATGCTATAAGGCTCTTGGGATTTGCGGGCGATCCCCTTGGACCCCTTCCCTTTCCTGCCTCCCTGTTTCCCCGTATCTGCTCCCTGGCTAACTGTGTCTGTGGCTGAGCCCACATTGGGCAGGTAAAAGGCGCCTCGTTTCCTGTGATTCCAGGCCCAGCCAGGTAACCTGGTGCAGGTAGCTAGGAGCCTAGGCGGCACTGTTCCTTTGTCCCCTCAGCTCATCTTCACGCCCACGGCCACCGTCGCTACTGTGCAGCCTGAGCTCGGCACTGGCTCCCCCGCCCGGCCCTCCACCCCCGCCCAGGTGAGGATTCCCTGCTTGTGGGAGGGCAGGGGGGTGGGCACCCCAGAGAGGGGTACTGATACTGGGTATGGGCCCAAGCCTGGAGGAGCTTTGAATCTTTGGAAAGGTTGGGATCTTCTAGGAAAGCAGGAGGGAGACGGGACATCCCAGGGCTCCCAGACTTGCTCCTTCATTCCCCATTGGGAAGGCCTCAGCCACTCTTGACCATTTCCTTCCTTCAACATAGGTCAGGAGTCAGAGGGCAGCATGCTGAGCCAAGCGTGATGGCCCACAATGGCTGGTCGTTACTACCTTTATACCTTACACCCTCCCCAGAATAACTTCTGTTGTTGTCATTGCTTTTTAAGTGGACAGTCCCGCTCTGATTACACAGGCTAGCACCTCTAGGAATCAGGAAAAATGGCATGGAAGAGGGAGCAAAGAGGAGTCCTGGGTCCCCACCTTCTGCCGGGAGCACACAGATATGCTATGGCTGTAGAGAGTGTATGGGCTGTGAGGGAGACGGACACACCCCCCCACGCCGGTCTCCCCTGTCCCCAGCTACAGAATGGGGACCGGCGTGGAGAGCACTTGGTAGCAGGATAATCAGACTGGTCAGATGCGAGTCTGGCACAGCCTCTGTGTGTCCAGCAGAGGGCACCAGGGACCAGGCTGAATGAGCACGCGGAACCTAGTGTAAACCTTACGCTGAGGACAAGATAAGCCTTTGCCTGGTGGCCTTGCTGCTGGTCAATTAACTTTCACTTTTGCCCTGCCCTTTTCCAGCGTGGGAAGCCCCATGCCCCGCTGTATCTGAGGATGCTCTCTAAGTGGTACGCATCCCATCCTGATAGTTTGGGGGAGGAGGGGAGGGCACAGAAGGGAGAGAGAGCCTGGCCTGCCTACCCGGGCCTGCCCCAGCCTGAGCAGTCATCCTGTCCCAGAATTCCATTTCTTCTACCGATGGATCTGATCACTAGCACTCTTTCTTGTCCCCTTTAGAAACTCTCCTGCTCCTGGTTCCTCTTTCAGCGCCTAACTCATCCTGTCTCTCTCTTTCTCTCTGATTTTACAACCCACCGTTCTGTTCAGCCATCCCCGGTTCCGTCCCTAACTCCTTCCCTATCTTCAGTGTGTGTTGGCTTTACTCCCACCCGCATTCTCTGGACTCCTATAGACCCCTCTTTTCCAGGTACAGAACTTGACCCTCCGAACACAGCAGACACCAGCTGCAGCAGCCTCGGGCCCTACCCCCACTCAGCCTGTCCTGCCCAGCTTGGCCCTGAAACCCACGCCAAGTGGTAGCCAGCCTCTGCCTACCCCATCACAGGGCAGAAACACTGCTCAGGGTTCCCCCGCAGGTGCCAAGCCCAGCATAACTGACAGTGTGATGGAGCCGCTCAAGAAAGGAGATGGCAACAGCAGTGTGCCAGGGAGCATGGAGGGCCGAGCTGGGCTCAGCCGGATGGTACCCACTGTGGCTCCCCACCCCCTCATTGCACCAGGTAAGGGCTCCAGGAAGAAGGATCCTATCCCAGAAAACCCAGGAGGACGTGGGTCAGGTGAAAACTTTCACAGTTTCCTTGTTACCATGGACATGCTCAGATTCCAGCCATGTGTCTCTCTCTCCCCTCTTCCAGTCTTGAGATGTTCATCAGTTCCTGATTCTGTTTCCTGGTTCTAGTCTAGCTTTACAGAAGGCAGCCCCCTCAGTTGGAATAAATGAGCACAGTGATGAATCTGAGTATACTTCATGACTCTTAACCTGAGTGAGTGGAAGTTGGCAGTTGGACTATTTTGAAATTCTCTAAGAGGCAGCAAAAAGGATAGAGGCTAGCCACAGGCGTGTAAGAACCACACAGCGAGATGGGGAAATGGGAAGTTTATTTTCTCATCATTCAACAGACATTTGTTGACTAATATTTGCCAGTTCTGGGTGTGTAGAAATAAATAAGACTTGGGCCGTGCCGTCCCAGGAGGGCACGGTCTGGAGAGACAGACAAGGCCAATGCAGGACAGTGTGATAAGTGCTCTAGTGTATGTGAGATCTGAGCGCTGTAGGAGCACAGAGGCACGATCTAGCCCTGGGGAGAGGAGCCAAGAAAGGCTTGCCAGTGAGGGTAGCACTTGAGAGTAAATCTAGCAGATTAAAAAAAATTATCCAGCAGATTCCTTGTGAGGCAAATTCTGTGGAAGGGATGAATCAGTATTCCCTGGGGCTAGACTCATCTCCTGGCCTGCTCAGATTCTCCCGGTGCTGCCTAATGTGGCAATCTTTAATGAGAGCGTCTGCCAAGAGCCCTGGAAGCCAGACTTATCAGTCTAGGGAACAAGACCAAGCTGTTGTAGCACAGGAATAAATATCGTGGTGGACCACGTGGCTTTGCATTAGAGAGAGAACCAGCCTGGTCACATCCCTGTGACAAGCTCTAACCCCTGTCCTCGTCCAGATCACATTACCATCCCATCTAACCTGTGTTGTCTTTTCTTGAGAACCTACTATATGCTTGTTACTAGATTAACCAAGATGCTCAAAATATGATTCCTTACCTAAAGGAGTGTGCAGTCCAAAGGAGGGAGGCAGACAGATAAGCAAAGCCATTTAGTTTCATGAATTCTGTTATAAGAGTAAGTACGAGGTAAGTGTGGGCACAGAGGGTTGTCTCGGTGCCAGGCAGGATGAGGCAGAGATGCTGTCCCTCAGAGGAAATGGCACGAGTCTTAAAGCAAGGGGGATTTACCCAACAGACAAAGTAGGGGAAGGTATTCAAGACAGACAGAGGAGAGCACAAGTTGAGCGTTATGACAGTGAGCTGGGAAGAATCGGAATTAAAGGCCTTTATTCACCTCTTTGAGGTTTCAAGGACAAAGGGTTAGTCTCTGCCTTCCCGGGGTCCCTACTGAGCCCAGAAAGGCACCTCCCTGCGGAGGCCTCACTGCCCTGCGGCTCGAGGCATTGTTTTCTCTGGAGATTAGTCCAGCCTCTTCCTCTCATGGAAAGGGAAACTGAGGCTCAGAAGGGGAAAGACGAGGGGCTCTTACAATGAGCTGATAGCAGCTTGGACTAGAGCAAGTACCCCAAATTAGCATTTCTTCTACCTTCTCATTCGACCTACAAACCCTAGAGCAGTGTTAGGGCTTCAGGACTCTCTCAGAACCCCATTCCTGCCAGGCCAAAATGCAACCTCTCCCTAGATGGAAGCCCGTGCCCTGGATTCTAAGGACCCTTCAAAAGAAAGACCAGTTCTTGGGTTCTTCCTAAGGCTCCCAGGCAACCCTGCGGTCTCGAAAACTGGACACCTGATAAACGTCTGTTGTGTCCTAAACAATACGTTAGGCACTTTTATGCTCACCACCTCTTTTAACCTTCAAAAGAACCCTGGAAGGTAGGTGTTTTTTATCCATTTTACAGAGGAGAGAACTGAAGCTCGGAAAGGTCACCCAAGAACTTGCTCCATATGTCCCTCAAGGTCACATAAGTGTTAAGTGGCAGAACTGGGAACCACTTCCGTGTCTGGCTGAGTCAGATCCTGTGTTCTGAATCATCAAGCCAGATTTGCCTCTCTCGGTTCTTACAGTCATCTGGGGTTTCCTGGGCCTGTCTGAGTCCTGACCCAGAGCTCAGAGAGCCTCAGCTCTCTTCTCCTGGGCCTGGGAAAGCCCAACACCAGGGTGTTACAGGCTGAGGTCCAAGGTCCCAGGTGTGGCCTGGGACTAACAGTATGTGGCTGTACACAGCGCAGAGACTGGTGGTTCTACAGAACTTTCTACAGAGCAGCTGGGAGCGGCAGGCCACAAAGACCCTCTCCCCAGAGACACAGACCAGTAGGCTTTGCATTGTCCCTGCCTCCCACCATCCCCTCCTATTTATTCTTCCTTTCCTCTCCCACCCCTTCCTCTCTGTAAACCCTGTGGTTCCACCCCAAACCCCGCTCCCAGATGGAAGGCAGGGGAGGTCTAGGAGGCTGCAGATCCTCTCAGGGCCTCTGGCACAAAAAAAGACTGAAATAATCCCTATGACCTGATGGGGGGCAGCCTGGAGCCGCACCTGCCCTGGGCTCCACAGTTCCCCAGGCAGAGGTAACTTCTGGCCTCTTGCCCAGCCAACCCACTGTGAATGAATTGAAGGATTAGAGCATGCGCACATGCGTGTGAGTGTGTGTGTGTGTGCGTGTGTGTACATGGAGCCAGCGCATTTTTTTGTTTGTTATTGGAGCTTTTTTTGAGCTGGCTGGCTGGTTGCCCCCAGGGAAAGTAACCAGTGGAGACTTGAGGGTGGGGGGCAGAGGGGGGAGTAAATCGGAGAGGAATGTGTTCTCCTTGGGGCTCTATTCCCAGAGCAGGCAAACGCTCTGGTCCCAGCTGGGACCGCTCCCACTGACAGCTGTTTGGGGGCAAAGCCCCTCCCCCATGGCAGGCTCCCTGCTGTTCCTGCTCCTGTCACCTTGGCAACCGGTTTCTTTAGGCTCTGCAAATAGAAAAGGTCCCTTATGCCCTGAAAAGGGGTGGGTTGGTAGGTGGGGGAGGGGAGTGAGGGGCGGAGAGCAGAGCCTGAGAGGTTGGGCTTCTCAGTGATATGAGGACCGAACAACCGAACAACCGAGGGCAGAGGAGGGGCAGGCAGCAAGGTCCCGTGGGCCTGGCCTCCGGGGAAGCTGAGTCCTGAGGGAGCTGGGCCAGGAGGCTTGGTTCTCGGAGTCCTCATCCTAGTGGATAAACTCGAGGCCTTGGGTGCACACTCAGGCCCAAAGGTGAGGAGAAAGTTGCTGACCGGGAGGGAGAGGCTGTGATAATAGAGAACTGTCAAGTCATTGAAAGTCCCTTCTCACACAATTGTGCTCCAGATGCCAGGTCTTTGTTCTGTCTCCTCATCCATCCACAGGTCTCATGGAAGGAGAGAGAATTCTCTGTGGGGAAGGTCCACACATAGCGGCTTTGTTTTATCACAGAGGGGGTTTGTGTCAGGCAGTAGTGGTTTCCATCTGTGATAGGCTGCACAGTGTGATGCTTGCTGACCCTAGGACTCAGGTACCATATCTCCCTCCCAAAGCAGCTGCCAAACTGTGGGGCAGACACACTTTTACCTAGAGAATCCAGTAAAAACCAAAGCATACAGGTGGGCCTGTTATCTAGCTGGAATCAAAATTTCCAACAATTTTGATGTTAAATCATGCAACCAGCCATGAAGGTCATTTCAACTGTCCTCTGTAGGACCAAATTTAGATTGCTAAGAATCTCCTCCTCATATGAGGGGGAAAAAATCCAGAGGATATCCATGGAGGAGTTTTATATTTTGTTTAACATCCCTCACCATGGGTGCACACGTGCACACGCACATGGGCACATGCTTGTGTGTGTGTGTGTGAGAGAGAGAGAGAGAGAGAGAGAGAGAGAGAAGGCCACCTAAGATACACAAAGGGGCTTGGAACTGTTGAGCATTCCTTCTTTCCTGAAATTCTTCACCCTGGACTCCTGTTATATTACTTCCATGGTCACTGCCAGCTAATAATAATAATTACCAGTTAATGAACAACCGCGTTCCAGGAACTGTGCTAAATGCCTTCTCCACATATCTCACTTAATCCTGACCATGATTATTCCATCTCACAAGCGAAGAAGATATGGCTGGGAAAAAATAATTAACTGTCATCCCCAAATCGTTTTTTTCTCTCTTTGACTGTTCAGTTTAGCTCAACAAAAACTCATTTAGCACCTATTATGTGCCAAACGTAAAGCTAACCATATGGGACTCACAAGATGAACAAGTTTAGATTCTAATAAGGGTTGTGGAAATTTGAGTTGAGCCTTAGAAAATAAGTGAGTGTCAAGAATGGAACAGAAGGCGGATTAGCTCAGCGGCCCTGGGAAACACCTACGCCCAGAGCGGCCATGTGTGCATCTGACCGTCTGTGGGTCTAGGTGGTACCTGCTCCTCCTTCCTTGTCCCTTGTGCCCCTGCCATTAGCTGTGGGACTCCCAAAGGACTCAGTCCTTCCCCCTTGCATTTTACTCCAACACTTACCCCCTAGAGGGGCTTGCATCTTATGCTTCAGACACGAACCACCTGTCCATAGAGGACTTCTCAATATGCGTCCATCCCTGTCCTCAGCCTTTCTCCCCATACCTTTCCAGCTGTCTATAGGATATTCCCACTTGGATGTCACGCCCTGCACACACATGTTTAAAATTTGGAGAGTTCATAAACAAAACCAAAACCAAAACCCAGATGTCTTCTTTGATGGAAAGTTCCCCTTTCCCAGCTCCTGACCACTGCCCACAGTCGTGAGGTCTTCCTGGGCCCGGGCTCACAATCTCAGGCATATTCTGACTTCGTTCTCCTTCACCAGGAGGCAGAGTGTTCTAAGAGGAAAAGCTTAGGATTTGGAGTTAGACCTGCTTTCAGACCCCAGCTTCATCACTTAGGAGTTTTATGACCATCATCAAGTTACTTAATCTCTTGTAAACCTCAATTTCCCCATCTATAAAACAAAGATGATTGTATTTACCACGGGCTGTAAAGATGATTGAGATGGGCTGCCACGGTGGCCAGCGCAGAGTAGGCTCATGACAGATGTTGGTCGCCTTCCCTCCTTCTTGGCCCCCATCACCGGCCAGCCTCTCACCAGGTTCTGAGGATCCTCCTCCTCTGGGTTGGCCCCTTGCTTAGCTCCAGGCCTGCTGACTGCACGAGGCTTAACTGATGGCCAGGACATCCTCCTCACGGCTGCTGGGACCATCTTCCTCAGAGACTGGCCTTTCTTTCTTGTTTAGAAACCTTCACTGTGTCTTTATTTCCTCCTTTATCAGTCACAAGGCCTAGTCTAGAGGAGGGACTCAAGAAGCGGCGCGTGAATGACTTCTGATAGACTGCCTCTGACTCTGGGAGGCCTTCAAGACCCTCCCCACGTGGCCCGTCAGACCACTCTCATGGCTCCTGGCTTCCTCACGCAGATCCCCTGCCTTTTCTCCCCTCTCCTACCTTTGTGATTGACTTGACCCGTCACATACCTTCTACCCACCCCCCCACATCCCTCCCCGCCGTCTGGCATAGCACTCCCCTTTCATCGTCCATCCCTTCAGGATTACCTCCAAAGTTCTCAACAGCCTCCAGCTAACCCCCCAGGCCTTGCCATTTTCATCTGTGCTTCCGACTCGTATTCCTCATTGTTCCAGCGGCGGGTTTTGAACATGTGTTATATACTAGGCGCCATGCCTCCTCTGTCAAATAAGGTCGATTTTCCCCTAACCTACTGCATGGGGAATTTGCCTGGAAACTACTCGCAGCTCTTGCTTGTACAATGGGAACACTGCCCATCTGCCTCAGAGGCTCTTGGAAGAATAAATGAGATGCAAATTATAAAAATGCTTTGAGACGTTCAAAGCACCCTACAAATAGCAGGTAGTATTTTAAGAATAGCTTCCATTCACTGAGTATCTACTAGGTATGAACAGAGGCAGTGAGTCTCTTTGTGCTTTAAACGTAATATTCCATTTGATACGGACAACTACTCTGTGTAGTATGGATCACCATTTAAAGAACGGGAAATCAAGATTCAGAGAGGTTAAGCAATTTGTCTGAGGTTGCCCAGCTTATAGGTTGCAGAACCAAGATTCAAACCAGATGTGACTCTAAAACCCAAGCCTTTAGCCACTTATGCTGCACTCTCATCCCTCTGCCAAGGGTGGGGCAGTTTCTTTTTTAATACTCCAAGCTGCCTTATGAGGACTCCTGCTCACAGGGGATATTTGGTGGTTTTGCCAGGTGGCTGCAGAGCATGCCTAAAGACGTTAAGGCATAGGCAGACCACCACAGAGTCCCCTGCACTGGGAACCCTGTTTTTATAATCTGGTTTCCTCTCCCAGGGAAATTTCCCTTCGCTCTGCTTCCCCTCTCATATTCCTCCCAGCCCTCAGCCCGGAGGGACTGCATCATGGAAAATTCATGTGGCTGTTGCTTTAGGTTTGCCCAAAAGGAGCCTCCTTGTCTATTTATGTGTCTGTGGGACTCTGACCTCTAGAGTCAACGTCCATCTCGGTTACTCTTGGAGGCCTGATCACATGAGACAGCTTGGAGAGGAGCGGCCTCGCGAGGGTGCTGGCATAGTTCAGACCCAGCCTGAACTGCCTCCTCGTCCGGCCCCGTCCCATAGACACCTGGGTCAGCCGCGCAGGACTCCCCGCAGGTCCCTGAATGCGCCGCGGTATTCTGTGCCTCTCAGTCTTCCCACGTGCTGTCCCTTTTTGTCATCTTCCTAACTCTGAATCATGGTCAACATTTACGTTCTCTGGGAAGCCTTCTCTGCTCTCCTTCCCAAGCTGAATCCCCTTCCGTGTTCTCAGTATCCTCCGCTTATCTCCCATCATAATGTCCACCAAGTTATGCCGAGAGGGTCTGTCTGCAGCTGTCTCTTTCCTAAACTAATCTATTCCAGGGACCGTGTTTCAGCCAGCAACAAATTTAGTCCTCGGTCTGTAGTGGTTGCTTAGTAATGTTTGCTGAGTGAATGAACGGTTGAAAGTTTCTCTTCGCTTGACTTTCTAAACCTTGAAGAGTAGCCGGTAGTAAAAAGCTATGCTGTTCCTCTCTCACAGGCCTCCTCCCCTCACCCATAGTCCAGGTAACTCTAAACTCTAGTCAGTTACTGTGGACTCCTAGAATAACAAGTTTATACGCAAGCCTGAAACCTATGCCTGGCATGCTTGCGGCTCCCAGATCCTTTGGGACGAGAGTCCCAGCGTTTCTGGGACAGTGAGCCATTTCCTGCGTGCCCAAGGGCCTGAGATCAATAGAGTTCCATTGAGGAGTTCTGACTGTGGATGCGGTGAAGGGGCGTGCCAGTCATTCCTCACAGTCAGCCCTCCTGCCTGGGGGCCTTTAATCCTCTTGTCGCTAACCACCAACTGGTTTGGGAGCAGTGAACTGGCCTCTTCAGATTCTAAGGGAGCTGTTCAAGGTTAGAGCACCAGACGGCAGGATGGGCTTTGCCTAGAGCCTCTCCTTTTAGCTGGGCCCTGATTTGCGGAGGCCCTAGGCCTGCCCCTCCCTGCTCGGTAACAGACAGGGCTGATGAGGCCTCCCACAGCTGTGGCTGAGGTCCCATGGAACCAACCCTTTGTTCCTTAGAAGCAATGAACTTTCCAGCAGTGGGGGATAGGGGAGCCAAAATGGGTACAGGGGAAAAATGAAGCTACTAGACCTTAGGGCAAAAGAAGAACGGCCCAGAGAGATTTCTGCATTTATAGTTCATAAACTGACAAGCCCCATCCTAGCTTTGGGAAGAGGGACGTGGCCTCCTCCGGTATCACGGCTTCAATGATCCTTCACCAACCCAAACTGAGCACGAGGGCCTGGGAGAGGGAGCAGAAGTCATCGATCCTATCTGGTCAGCAGCAGCCTCTAGAAACATGTGGAGTATTATGTTGGACAATGTGGAAGGTAAAAGAAACATAAAAACCTTCCAGTTAAATTAAAGCACATCTTCGAAGTTTAAAAAAAAGAAACAGGGGCCGGCCCCCCTGGCCAAGTGGTTAAGTTCGCGCGCTCCACTTCGGCGGCCCAGGGCTTTGCCAGTTTGAATCCTGGGCACGGACATGGCACCGCTCATCAGGCCACGCTGAGGCGGCGTCCCACATGCCACAACTAGAAGGACCCACAACGAAGAATACACAACTATGTACCGGGGGTCCTTGAGGAGAAAAAGAAAAAATAAAATCTTTAAAAAAAAAAGAAAAGAAAGAAACATAAGACATGTCTTTGACTCAAAAAGCATATAGTCTGTGGTATGTATATACAGTGGAGTACTACTCAGCTGCAAACAGAACAAAATCGTCCCATTTGCAATAACATGGATGGACCTTGAGGGAATTATGTTAAGTGAAATAAGCCAGTGAGAGAAGGACAATCTCTGTATGACTCCACTCATATGAGGAATTTAAAAATGTGGACTAAGAGAACAGATTAGTGGATACCAGGGGAAAGGTGGGGTGGGGGGTGGGCACAAAAGGTGAAGGGGTGCACCTACAACACGACTGACAGACAATAATGTACAACTGAAATTTCACAAGATTGTAACCTATCATTAACTCAATAAAAAATAAATAAATAAATAAATAATTTTTAAAAATTTTTAAAAAAGTTAAATGAGAAATTCCAGAAATAAACAATTCATAAATTAAAAAAAAAAAGCACATAGTCTGGTTGGATAGATAGGAAATAAACACACAAAAGAATGAAAATATTCCTTTTCACTTCCTCTAAGACACCACTGATTGTAGGATGCGCTGTTATTTTATTTTTTTTTTTTGAGGAAGATTAGCCCTGAGCTAACACCTGCTGCCAATCCTCCTCTTTTTGCTGAGGAAGACTGGCCCTGAGCTAACATCGTGCCCATCTTCCTCTACTTTATACGTGGGACGCCAACCACAGCATGGCTTTTGCCAAGCAGTGCCATGTCCGTACCTGGGCTCTGAACCAGTGAACCCCAGGCCACTGAGAAGCAGAACGTGTGAACTTAACCGCTGCGCCACCGGGCCAGCCCTATTCTTTTAGCTCTGAGAAAGAAACGCTCTGTAATTAAACCAACGTCATCAACTGTAATATGCATCCCAAGTCAAAAGATGTTAAAAGCAGAGGCGGGAAGATAAGAATCAATTTTTGAGGATCCATGAAATAGATATACAAGATAGCACATGTTAAATCACAAATAAATCAAACAAACAATAAAAGCGTTCAGGAATTCTGAGGGAAAACCCATAATTGAGGGTTAGGGCAAAGAGGGAGGAAGCAGGAGCTGAGCCGGGGCCAAGGAAATTTCTGCCTTAGATCCGTGAAACAGAAGGAGGGCATTCCAGAACATGAAAGCACTGACATCGAAGCCAGACAGGCACAAGGGGACGTGCTGTTTTATGGACAAGGAATAGAACCGTTAGGGTGGTTGAAGGCTACTGAAGGTGAAGGTTGGAGCAGAGGTTGGACAGGAGGAGGGTCTTCAATAAACCAGAATGCTGATAAAGCGAGAATGGCCTGCAGGGTTGCACCTATCTTGTCCATGCTCTGGCTCTGAAGAGGAAAAGTTTGGTGAGACAGACAAGCTGGAGTCCCACCATGTTGTCATTCATTCATTCATTCATTCAGCAATGCTGATTGAGCAGTACTTTAGAAGAAACAGACGAATCACATAAATTCTGCCTACTAAAGGAGAGAAGGCATTTACTGAAATAACTACAAGAGAAGTGTCATTATCACCCCCATTCTGAAGAGGATAGCGCAGAGGTAGAGAGGGGTCCAGTAACTTGCCCAGCGTCCCAGTGCTGGTAAGGGGCAGAGCTAGGATTCGAATCCCAGCATTCTGACCCGACAGCCCACACTCGACTGCTGGAAACGCCGTGTCTCTGAGGGCAGCGCAAAGCAGAGACCTCGGGGCAGCTCAGAGAAGGGGAAGAGTCCTGTGGGCTCTAAGGGACATCCAGGGAACGGATGACAAGGCTTTGATGTGTGGCACTCTAGACAGTACAAGACAAGGCATAAACTCTATCCGGGGGACAGTGAACAGAGATGGCTTGAATCAAAGAAATAATAAAAATTAAAAGGTTAGTTTATGTTATAAGAAGATATTGAATGCCAGGCGCTTTAGACAATCGCAGACAAAGGAGAGTCCTGATGGCTTTTAATCAGAGATCAGATCTGTGCACCAGGAAGATTAATCTGCAGTCTGTCTATGAGGTGGAATACAGAGAGAAGAAACTGGAATCGGAAAGACCAATTAGAAAGTTACTGCAATGCTTTAAATAAAAGGACTTTTGACCCAGGATAATGCTGGAGTTAAATCATGATTTTTGCTTTCTATTAACCTCAAAAAGTTAAGGATGTCCACTCCCCCCCAAAGTACCTTGGGGTCTTCGATCTATGAACTTATCTAAGTTTGCCTGAGCTTTGTTCCCAGCCTTGGCATATACTAGCATCATTTGTTCTAAACAATGGCCTTCGGTTTTCCACAAGCAGCACAGAGTGAGGGAGAGAGTGGGATAGGACAGGAGGCACAGAGAAAGGGGGCCAGGAGGCCAGCAGTTGCCTTTCCCCATCGTGGGAGACAAACGTATATTGTCCTAACTGTACTCTTTATGCTCCAGAGGTCTGGAACCTTTTCCTCTTTATCTTTCTTTTTTCCACCGGCTAAATCCTGAATTTTAAGTTATTTTCCTGCCATAGCTACCCCCAACAAATTGTAGAGCCGGAACAGACTTGTGAGATCAGCCAGCCCAAACCTCTTGTTTCACAGATAAAACTCTGAAGCCCTGAGAAGGGAAAGGACCTGTCTCAGGCCACACAGTGAGTCCTGGAACATGCCACTGACCCTCTTAGCCTCTCTGACCTGTGCCATCTCCAGTTCTCACCACAGACGGGCAGCCCCCAGAGTGATTCTGCTCCGGGGCAGGAATTCATGATTCTGTATTAAGGGAGAAAAGTTTTTCTTGAGTTTCATAATGATTGAAAAAGATCTGCCCGTCATTCTGTGGATCGTTTTGGCTGCTGGAGCCTGACCGGGCACTCTGTGGCATCTGCAGGGTCTCGCAGGTGCCTTATCGACACTCATCTTAAAAAGTCCTGATGGTTAAGTTTCCCTGATTAACCATCTTTGCCTGATTGCTAAGTTTTGAGCTATGCAGTGTGGAATTAGGAGACAAGGCTTAGGTTGGGGTCAGGGGCAACTTATAATCACCAAATGCCTGCAGGCCGTTTCCATTTGGATGTTTCACCGCATGCGCAACACATTTCTCTCAAAACCCCGTCGCCGTCTGAGTTTCCCTTTTCCATCACACACTGTCATCCAGACTCCAGCCTTGCAGGCCATCTGTATTCCCCCTTTCTCTGCCTACAGCAGTCATCACCAAGGACCACTTTGTTTTTCCTTCACACCTCTTGTTTCCGTCTTTTCCCTTCCATTCCCATTAGCATTCTGCTTGGAACTCTGTGTTGGACTGAGATAGATAGAAACTTGCATGTAAACTGACAAAATTCAAGAAAGAAGGTACCTCCCCTAACTCAGTTTGAAATCTGCTTACTTTGCACCTGTAAGTGTCACACGATCCTTTTAAAATATTAGCTCGGGACCCAGAACTTGCCTTTATCCTCATTGGCTGGGAGCCTTTGGTTGTAAAAATCCACCTGTGAGCTTCCAGCTGTGGGCTCTGTGCATTTGCACAGCACAGCCTCTCTCTGCCAGCTCTGCAGCTCTGGAGCCTCTGTGGAGGGCCGCTGCCAGGCAGGACAGACTTAGCCAAGCTGCCCTCATGCTAAGCTGGCCTGGATGTCACTAGACAGAGAGTGAGCAGTGTGAGGACAATCCATCTCTGCGCTGAGTTTTCTGAATCCCTACTGTATACCAGGCATGAGCCAGACACTGGAAGGATTACCGAAAAGTACAAGAATCCTCGCTTCAGAGTCAGCCTGGTTTAAATGGGAGCAGAAAAGGCCAGGAGCAAATGGCGACAAATGAATTCCAGTTCAGGACAATAAGTTTATTTACTTAGCACCCATCTAATGTCTGGCACTATGTGAGGTTCTGGATAAAGAGATACATCATAGTTTCTGACCACAAGAGGTTCACGATCTGGAAGGGAAGATAGCTAAGAAACAGTTATAACCCAGTGCAGTACACATTATTATGACACAGGTAAGCCCAGGATGCTTCGAGAAACTAAAACAAGACTCAAATAATTTTGATTATGGCTAGAGATGATTGGATGCGACTGTGTTCCAGACACTGTGCCACGCACATTAAGTCATTTTCTCTCATTTTATTCACACAGTTTTTTCTTATTTCATCCTTACAGCAACTTTCCGGGCAGGAACTATTTGTATTTCCAATTTTTAGACAAGGAAGCTGAGGCCTAGAGAAGTTAAGCTGCTAGCCCGAGGTCCCACAGTATGTAACAGAAGGAACTGGTAGTCCAGCCCTTGTCTGCCTCCTGCCAGAGTCTGAGGACCACTGTGTGCGACTGGCGCTTCCTGGAGGAGGCCTAGCCTGGGCAGAGCCAGCAGGGAGACTAAAAACTAGCCATACAGAGCTGGGCTGTGTGCTGGGAGGCTGCACATAGTGCAGGCATGGAGAAAAGGGCACGGAGGAGAGAGCGAACATGGCACACTGTAGAATCCAGTGTTTCTCTGAACAGCTGGAACGATCAAGGAAGGCTTCACAGAGGAGGCGAGTTTTGCATTGGGCTTTGAAGGACAGCCAAGGGCCCAATGTTCTGGCATAGGAAGAAAGCAAGGAAACAGAGAGAGGAAGTTGGGCCATGGCCATGATCAGGCCAGGCTCTGGGTGAAAGATGAAAGAGATGAAAACAAGAAACATCGAGTCTGGGAAGCCTTCTTTCTGCGGATGTGGGAGGGAGCACAGTTGGGGGGACATAGCAGAAGATGAGGCCCAGCCATGCCACCCAACCTGGTCTTTCCCCCTGCAGCCTATGCTCAGCTCCAGCCGCACCAGCTCCTCCCACAGCCATCCTCAAAGCACCTGCAGCCCCAGTTTGTGATCCAACAGCAGCAACAGCAGCCACCGCAGCAGCAGCAGCAGCCCCAGCAGTCACGGCCTGCACTCCAAACCCAGTCCCACCCCCAGCTGGCCTCCATCCCTCCCAGCTTGGCCCTGCAGCCCAGCCCGGAAGCTCATGCCATGCCACTAGGCCCAGTTACGTCCACTCTGCCTCTCCAGTGCCCCACTGCCAATCTGCACAAGCCTGGCAGCACTCAGCAGTGTCACCTGCCCACACCAGATATTGGACCTCACAATGGATATCCCGAGGGCCTGTCCCACACCCCTCAACGCAGGTTCCAGCACGCCTCTGCTGTCATCTTGCAACTGCAGCCTGCTTCACCGGCGGTGAGTAAGCCAGTCCCAAGGTCCAGGGCACAAACGGGAAGGATACAGCTCAGACAATCCCGCGGCCCCCGTGTGGATGTGTTTCTGGGTGGGGGGGCTGAGTGTTGAAGTCCTCCCTGGGTATTTCAAGAAAGAAAAGGGGCCTCTCCCTAATTTGGCGCTGGCTGAGTCTTATTGTCCTTGCCTTCTACCCAAGCTCCACAGAAACAGGGGAAGTGTCCACAAATGTAGAGGTAATTCACGAGAAGGCCGTCTCTGTCCTGTCCCTTAACAGCCCCAGCAGTGCGCCCCAGATGACTGGAAGGAAGTGGTGCCCGGGGAGAAGAGTGTGCCTGAGACTCGGTCTGGCCCATCACCGCATCAGCAAGCCATCGTCACTGCCATGCCTGGTGGCCTTCCTGTACCCAAGAGCCCTAACATCCAGCAGTCCCCAGCTCACGGTATGAAGTGTAGTGGGGCCCTTGGGGGAGGGGAGAGAGTCAGCCCTCCTTGCCCTCCCCTGGCACCTTTCGCTTGGGCATCTGGAATGGGAGGGCAAACCATTGCAAGCCCAAAGACGCAACGAGGAAGCCGGGTAGGTGGAAACAGAGGAGGAAATGAGAAGATAAACCAAGGATAAAGAAAGGGGGCCCAGAAGGCTTAAGAGGAAAAGGATAGAGGAAGAAAAGGAGAGTTGAAAGTTCTAGGTCCAGACTGAGGCCTACATGTCATCACTGTCAGATGTGTCTGCATATCTATATGCCAAGTTAAGAGTTCAGACAGGTTTCCAGTTGTCTCGGTTCTCTGCTTTGTTTGGTATGAGAGGGAGTTCCTGAAATTGGAAATATGACCAGATGGCTGTGTAGCTCAAAGATGAGGGAAACGCCTGGGGGGACCCAGAGGGGATCAGAATGGGTGCAGCTCATGGAAAGCATCTTTGAAGGGACTGTGCTCAGCTCTGGGATCCCCGTCTGTCTGTCTGTGCATGCCCAGTGACAAGTGGACTTCTCCATGACCTGGGTTTCGGGAGACTCAGCCCTGATGGGAGAGTCACAGCTGTTCCTCTGGGTCCCTCTGCCCCGACGGGAGGGTCACAGAGTACCCCTGGGTCCTTCTGCCCTGACAGGAGGGCACAGAGTACCTCCGCAGTGATCCATTTGCTTTCCTTCCTCATCTGCCCGTGTGCAACACAATCCTAGTGAGATCCCAGGGACATTCTGAGCATGGGCCACCTACAACTCAGGGAGGCAGTTCCCATCATTGGACTAAGTCTGGACTGGGAGTGGTGGTGGGGAGAGCCAAGAGCAAAAGAGGTTGGAAACTGAAGAAGAAGAAATGCGAAGAAAAGTGCTTTGGGACAAAGCCGGAGAGAGGTTAGAAATGTCTTCTAAGGACTGGAGGGCGGGGTCAAAGAGAAGGAAAGCAAAAGAAGATGGAGAAAGAACATTAGCAAAATTAACAAACAGGAAGGAGGTCATCCATTCTCTTGGCACACTTGCAGTGATAAGGGGTTCGCCATTTTGAAAAGCAGCCCGTTCCATTGTGGAATTGCTCCAATTATCAGAAAGTTACTCCTTAAATTAAGCCAAAACTTAAGTTTAAGTTAACTCGCTCTCCTGGAACTTCCAACACTGGTTGTGATTCTGTCTTGTGGATTGTAACAGAGTCCATCTCCCTCGGTGTTCGTAGACAGTTATCGTGTCTGTTTCCTCTCCTTCCCATTAAAAAAAGAGAAAATCTCTAGCCTAAATATCTGAGACTTTTTTTCATTTTTTTACCCATCACATGTCAAGACATCGCATTCTTGTCTTGCCACACTCCACCTTTTCATTAATTCTCTTAAAGTGCGATCCCCCAAATTAAGCACATTGATTTCAAATATAAAAAGCCACTCATCTCCACAGTTGGCTGCACCTAGCTTTATAAGCCTGTCTGCTACATCTGCGTGGTATGGGAGGGAGGAAGTACCATTTTTTGAATATCTACTATGTCCCAAGTGCTGCTCTAAGTTTTCCTTTCTCATGATAACCCTGAGAGAGAAATATTTCTGTCCCCGTTATGCAGAGGAGGAAACAAAAGCTCGAAGAGGCTCCGGGTCACACAGCTCTGAAAGGGCAGCGTCACGACTTGCTCCAGGTGTAACTCCCTCACCCCCTTCCTCAGGACACTGCCCCTCTGGCCCCACATTCACTCCTGCAGCCCAGGGCGATGTTTGCTCACAGAGCACTGTGTCACCTGAATCGAGAGAGCTGGGTTGGGTTTTCGTTTCTGAGGTTTCTTTTTACATGAACTGTTATCATTCCAGGTCTCCTCAAGCTCATACTTGTACAATCTATAGTTTAAGTCAAAATATAATTAATTCTATCCGTTAAGTGTTATCTTGTGAATTTAGCCCATGGCTCCAGCCTAGTGAGAAAATAGTAATAGTTAATATTGAACGTTTACAGAGCCCTGTCTGTCAGGCTTCCCATGTATTTCCTCCTCTAATCCTTACAGTAGCCCTCTGGGGCAAGGACTTTTATCATCCCCATTTTAAAGATAAGAAAACTGAGGCACTGAGAGAATATGTCGTGGGGCAGGAATGTTTTACATGTGAATTTTGTTATTCATCCTACTAACGCCTCTGCTTCACTTTGCCATCTGTAAGCTAGAGAGTATGTTTTCTTTGTCTTTAACCAATTTGCTCATAGGACCTGACTGAGGACGCATGCCCTGTCTGCAGGTTGGTGCTAATCAATATTCTTTCTTTGAGTACGTGTTATCCAACAACCCCTAAATGAACTGGCATCTGTCTGCCTTTCTCCCTCTTGTCTACAAAGCTCTCAAACATCTCCTTCTGAAATCTAATCAAGATGATATACGTATAACAAGCATCCTGCTCCTGACTACTATCTCATGAGACAAGTAAGCTTTGCCCGGTGGAAACAGTTGTCAGCTACCCAAGACCTACATATGTATCCATTCTGTATGTGTTTGAATGCCTGCTCCGTGCAAAGCACTGTGGGATAAGAGGTATACATAGAGAAATAAGATCTGTACCCTGCCTTCAAGGAGTTTAAGGTCTGCTGCGAAAGATGAGAAATGCACAGGGAAAAAGCAGACAATAAATACGAAAATGGGATCGATGCCATAGAAGGATTATAGGTAAGTGCTTTAAAAGTTCAGAGGGAAAGTTACCACCAAATGGAGATTATCAGGATAGATTGCAGGAAGGAAGTGGCATTGTTCCCGAGCAGCGGTTGGCAAACTACATCCCAAGGGCCGAATCTATGGCATCATCAGTTTTTGTACAGCCCACAAGCTAATAATGGTTTTTACATTTAAAAAAATTTTCTAAGAATCAAAGAATAATATTTCATGATATGTGAAAATTACAAGAAATCCAAATTTCAGTGTCCACAAATCAAGTTTTGTTGGAGCACAGACACCCTTATTCATGTATGTATTGTCTGTGGTTGCTTTCCTGCTGCAACAGCAGAGTTGAGTACTTGCAAGAGAGACCCCATGGCCTGCGCAGTCTAAAATATTTCCTCTCTGCTCCCTTACAGAAGAAGTTTGCCGAGCACTGTTCTAGACCTTGGAGGACAGGTAGGACCTGGACATGCAGAGCTGGGGAAAGGACATTCCAGGAGGGACCAGTGGAAGTAAAGGCAGGGAGGCAGGAAAGTGCGGGCAGGTTTGGGGAATCGAGAGAAGCTGAGTGTTCCATCCCATGTTACTTTCGTTTATACAACACATGTTTAAGTGTAAGAAATGCAAAGGCAGAAAGGGGGAGGAAATGTGAATATTAATGAAAGAAGTCTCTGAAAGTTTGAAAAATAGTAGAGGGGAAAGGGAATGGGGAAAAGAAAGGGAGCCAGTAAACAATCAGGGAGTATAAAATAAATGTAAAACGCGGAAACAAAAAGAAGGGATGAGAGGCCTGAGGGGAAAAGGGGGAACAGGGAATAGGAATGCTAAGAAAGGCAAGAAAATGGGGAAATGTTGGGAATAGAGAGAAGTCAAGCCCGGAGAGAGATCCGTGTGTAAAGCTGGCAGCGGGGGTGAGACGGTCCCACTGTACACCTTTTGTATCCCTCACAGCTCCGAGCATACCTACTGAAGGAATGCGCCTAGCCATGACAATTCCGTTTAAACCGGCGTGGTTTAGGAAGGGAAATAACATTTATTGGGCTCCAACTGTGTGCCAGGCACTGCAGGCAATTTGTGTAAATGTCCTCAGTTAACCTTCCCGGTAAGCCTAAAGAGCAGGCATTATCCCCGTTTATGGAGGTGTAACTGGGTCACTTCGGTCATCACTTAACCTCTGATCCTCAGTTCCGAGCGGGCAGGATAATGACTACTTGGAGGGTCATCGTGAACGCTAAGTGAGAGCGCGTGCATGGGGGGCTTGGCACAGACTAAGCACTCAATTACCGGGAGTTGTTATTAGTATTGCCCCCGAATTGGCCACCACGCCACTGGGGACGTCTGACGGGCGAGGACAAACGTCCTCGTGGCGCGGCGGCCTCCCCACGCCGAAAGCCGATGTCCCCGCGCGGCCGCCGGCCCGGGGCGCCTTCCGGAGGGCGCGGGGCGGGGCGGCGGCCGCACAAAGGAAGCGCGCGGCCCCGCTTCCGCGCCGGCGCCCCGCCCCCCGGAGGCCCCGCCCCGCCGGCCCGGCCCCGCCCCCGGCGGAGGCGGCCGCGGGAGCCCTGCCGGGACGCGCCGCATTGTCTCCGCGGCGGCTGCAGCCCTCGAGCGCCCGCCGCGCGCGCGCAATCCGGCCGCCGCCCGCGCCCCCGCCGCGGCCTCGCGCCCCCGCCGCCCTTTGTCGACGCCGGCCCGGCCGGTGCGGTCGGATGCGCCGCGGCAGCCCCGGGCCCCGGCTCGGAGGCTCCCGGCGGAGAGGAGGCGGCCCGCCCGGGCCCGGGACCCCGCGCCAGGCGGCGCCCGGCCGAGGGGCTGCGTAGGCCCCGCCCGGCCAGGCCCAGCCGGGCCCTGGACAGGTCAGTGCCCGTGGCGGGGGGGGGCTGGGTCAGGAGCGGGTGGGCGGCCGCGCTCGCGCGCTGGAGACCGGGCACCGCCCTCCGGTGCCACTCCCGGCCCGGGCCTGCGCGGCTGCCAGGCCGTGCCAGCCCGCGACTCTCGCCCGCTCGGCGCCTGGGAGGTGTCCTGCGCCTCCCCCTCTCGTCGGGACCCTGCCTGCCCCGCACTCCCCCGGAAGCCGCTGTGTCAACCTCGGCCTGCCAGACGCTTCCGTGTGTCCCCGTCCCTACCCTACCCGAGTCCCCGCACGCCCCCATCCCCCCGCCCCCGGCCTCCCGGGACGGCGGTTTACCGGGGGGTGGACGGTCCGTCTGGGGGCAAGGCTGCTGGCATCGGCTGTACTCTCTTGGTAGGAGGCTGCCCATCTTGGAGGGCCTGCGGCTTCGCCGGAGAGTTTTGTTTTTAATCTAGTTCAGTCTCAGGAGGTTTTTAATTGGATGGAAAGGGACAAGCTGTTCTGTGTCTGTCCTCTTCCATTTTTAGAAGAGCGTTTTCTCTCCTTCCCATGCCAAATGAAGGTATAGTATGTTGTGGATTCTTTACTTTAAAATCGGGATCTGTGAGATTTTCTATTTAAATTGAGGTCCACAGAGAGGGAAGTAATTTGCCCAAGGTCAGGTTGCAAACTAATGGCGAAGCTACAGTCTGAACTCCTAGCCCCTGGCTCCTGTATTGTCGGCTACCAACCTGTGCCGGTGATACCCCACCAAGCCGACCCTCCCCAGCTCTCCCCCACCCCTCCTTCCACGCCTGAACAGATTGCACTGACTGACTTTCAGCTCTGATCAACTTTCCTTCCTACTCCATACCTACGATGTTTACTTTCTTTCCGTGCTGTCTACAGACACACTCTTTTATTCTTTTTCCTGATTCAGTGACAGCTTTCCCCTTAGATAGCTCCCCTCCTCGGTCTTTAATCCCCTCCATTAGCATACTGGGCCCAGAGGATCCCTTGTTGTGAAATAAACCCCCGACCTAAATACACCATATGTCCCCGATTTTTCTAGGACAGCCCCAAGTTAAAATATTCCATCTCATTGTCTATCAGCCCCAGTGTCTTGATTTTTGGTTTAGTAGATAATGTCACTTTAACTGTATCAGACCCTGCTGTCCTGGCCTTTTCCAGCCATTTGGCTCTGGGGCATAACTGGGTAATCCAATTATCATTCACCTGGGATTTTTTCTTCCCCTCCTGAGTCAACCCAAATGTTGGAACTGCCAGGATTTCTAGGTGAGTCTGAAAATTACAGGCTAATGAGGCAAGGAAATTCCTTCTTGCTCCTATATTTCTTCCCCCTACCCTCCCCGTCTCTTATTCCAGGACAGGGCGGCAGACCTGTGGCAGTGTCTGTTGATTAGGGCCTAGGTTTGGGTCACAAGGGATGTAGGGCTTCATATCATTTTGACTCTAGAATAGAAAGAAAGTAACTTTACTGTGTTGACTGTAGGGCAAGAGATTCTGTGTTAAGTAGTTTGGTTTCACTCTGTAAGATTTAACACACCTTTATTAGGCTCCTGCTTCATGTAAAGCACCGTCCTAAGCCCCGTGGGGAGTATAAAAGTGGTTTTCCCACATAGCCCCCAACATCTGGGTCTCCATTTAAAAATAGCCATACTTTTGAATCAGCTGATAAACTGTTTTCCACTGTTTCCATACCTGAGTTCCAGTCCCTGGCAGGCAGGAACCAGAGCTTCTGGTTTGGCTCATTCACAAGGGCTGGCTGGCTCCGTAGATGGTCCAGCAGATGGGTAGTGGTGCTCTCTTGGCACCTGCCCTTTCCAGGCACACGTCATCACGTGAGCTCTGCCTCCCAGCCCACCCAAGGTCTGTTTCCAGGCTTGTCCATCACACTGGCAAGAATAGATGCCTTTCTTCTCCAGCCTTAATCTTGAGAAAGTGGGTTGTTTTTGGTTTTGTTTTTAGCTGATGTTTGACTGGTATGTGGCAGATAGATGCTTAATGAATGTTGGCGTTTCATCGTGTACCATTTCTCAGCCCTTTCCACTTCTCTTCCAGGTCCTGGCTGAATTTCTGATTTACCTTTGTCCAGTGCACTCCATGTGTATTATTTCACTTCCCTTAAACTACAGAGGAAGCTCTCGCTCTTCCTCCTGTCTCAGTAGTGATTCTCCCGGCTGGAGGCTTCTTCAGCCCTTGTTTCTCTGCATTTCAGTGGAGGAGAACCTTTTAGGAAAGTGTCATTATGCTTCCACAGACATATCCCCTCTGACACCACCTTTTTTTCTAAGCCAGCTGACCCTGACACTTCTCTTCCTGCCATCAAGACCCCTTCCCCCATCTGTGACCCTGTGCCTGTTACTTTCTCTGGCTCAGCCCCAGAATCCAGTCTTTTTCAGACCACATCCTTTTTCCTGCCTTACTCATTTCCTGTCTCGGATGCTTTGGATCTCTGGGTTCTGATCTTTCAGAGGAAGAGAGAATAAACTAAGAGGAGAGCAAGAAATGGATGGATGATCCTATAAAACTGAACTGTTCTCGCCTCTGGTCTTGCGTGCTCTTACATAGGCTGTCTCTTCTCTAGGTTTTCTCATTTAAGGAAAACGAAAAAAGATTATTGTCTCAGAATTAAGAACCTCTACCTGTGAGTTCACGCATGTCTTTCCTCTCCATTTTTTCCTGCTGTGAATATATGAAGAGGGTAACTTGACTGCCTTAGGCTTTTCCTCTAAGTCTCTGTCCTCCTTTGGGCTCTGGGCCACATGCTAGACATTTGATAACCATTTGCCAAATAAAGTTTACCCACTTCCTGTCAAAGTCCTTCACTTTCAGCTAGCAAGGATCAGTAAGGGAAAATAAAATTTAAATTTAAAAAGTAGGGAATAGGGTGGTGATTCCAGTTCTGGTATGGTTCGTGGTGATTCAGCTCCATGTTAGTATGATATTTACCCAGGGTTTTTTCCCTCTCTTGAGTCAGCCCGAGTTTATATTAAAGTTCTGCCAGCTGTTCAGTGCCCTTTAATCTCCAGACAGATTTGGTCCCTTCCTCAAAAAGATTGTCTTCTGAAAAGATACATCTGCTAGAGATGAGCATAGGGAAATGAGAATAAGGAGTCTTCATAAATGATAGTTTCTCTTTTATTCCCTTTGTGCCATTTTGCAAATGGAAGATGAAGATGATGATTTTCTGTGGTCAGGAGGAATCTCACAGAAAAGTGGTTGTAGAGGGATGCTTTGTGTTTTCCACCCCCGTGGAAAAGCAGGCCGAGGGCTGGCTGCCTTATGCAATCTCCTCTCCTGAGGCCTTTGTGCCGGGAACAGACATGACTCTCTCAGCAGTGAGTTAGCACCTTGTGTGATGGAAACCAAAGCTGGGCTACCCCCTGAAGGCAGAGGCATGAACGTATGTAGATTTATGTTTTAAGTGCTTTTATGACATGGTTTAGACTACAGTCTGAGTCACCAGTTAGAAAGACTCTTTTTGGGTCTGTTTTCTATTAAAAAATAAAAACGTGTGCCTGTTGAAGATAACTTTACTTATTCACAGCTCAAATAGATGCAGGTTTCATTTTAAGCGTTGACTTATTTAAAAATTTCGGTTTGAATTACTAGCTACATCAGGACACTGATTTGATACTTAGAAATTCAGAGGCAAACCATCTTTAATTCAACTTTATGACAGTTTAGAAATTGTTAGGAAAATAATCAACCGTTTGTTCATCTAAGACAACAGTCATAACAGATTCTGGACTTTTTTTCCTGGGCAATAACAAAAGTAGAATGTAATTGACATGGTCAAGAAATGGGCTGTTTCATAGTTAATCAAGAGTTATACAATTAAAAATGATTCGTTTTTTAAGATAAAAAGTATAGTAAACACAGCGTAAATAAATTATTGCTGTGTGATTCATTGTAAGACGGTCGGGGCCAGATAGTAAACTTAAGAGGTTTTTTTTTCCTTCCTCTTTCACATTATTTATAGTTAGTGAAAAAGGATGTGCTTTCCTGTTCTTTCAACTTCCGAATGATTTTTTAAATTTAGGTAAGTCCAGAAGAAAAGAACGTTCTTCCTACATCTGCCGAAGAAATGATTGCTATTAAGTAGGGATTGCCAGTGTTCTAAGATGAATCCAGATGTTGAGGAGAGTCCCACTTTGCTATTATGACTCTCTTTAAAGTGAATATCTGTTTCTTGGATGATTTTCTTCTTAGCAGTGAAATTTACTATAGCTTCTCCTAAGAAGAGATGGACTATGAGATGCCATGTCATAACCAGCTCTTCTCCAGTAGTTTAGGCGGACCAGGCTTGATTCTGAATATTGAGACTGTTGGCAAGAAAACGAGAGTTCATGTCTGCTGGGAGTTATTTTTAAAAGTCTAGTTGCATGGCTATTATGTCTCAAATACTGTATAATTATCCCTAGTTATTGATATCTTTAGCATATTCAAAACCATCTATATGTGGCCTAGATCCACACAGCTATGTTAAGACATTTTTAAACATTCAAAGCAAATGACACTTTAAAATTAATGTGAATCACATACCATTTTTTAAAAAATCAATGAAGTCCACATTTCCAGGGCTCCAGTAGTCAGTATTAATCTGTTCTATCAGCTGATCGGGAGCAAAGTAGGGTGATTGAAAACTTAGAGACCGGTTGCAGGAAGGAAGAGGGCAATGTTTTCCAGGAGCAGAAGTTATCAGGCAGATTGATTTGCAAGATAAGTATTATCTATCCCATTATACAGACAGGACAGATGAGGCTTAGCTTCCTCCATCTCCCTCCTCCCCCCCGAGCCCCCCCATTCTGCAACTGGCAAATAAATAAGGCACCACATCGGGCAACATGGTGGCCTCTCCTTGTTATCAACCTGAAAATAATTAGGGAATTTATTGAACATTTCTAGGGGTTTTTTTAACTGTTATAAATGCATCTTCCATGATTTTTTTCGTAGGCTAAACCACCTCCTGCCATTACAACTTCCATGTATTTACTCTTCTCTAGGTAAAGTGGCTCTTTGTTCCAGAGTTTCCTCTTTTCTGGTTTCTGGGGTTCTTCTGCACCATCTGTGTGATCCCTTGGAACTCTGCATGACAGAACTGTGTAGAAAGGGAATCTGGTGGTGGTCTTGTCCTGCGGGTCAATCACTGTTGCAGATGGATTCAGACAGTGCATCTGCCCTGAAGGGCAGGCACATGTCTGTTATGGGGCAGTCACTGTGAAAGTGGAAATAACATTTCTTCCTGAAGCCTCACCTCAAGAGCAAGGACGGGACATCCTGAGTAGACCCAGGCATCTGAGGAACTTGAACGATTCCTGAGTGTGGACCAGTTAAAGAGCAGCTCTGCTCTGGGGCTCCAGGAGGCCAGGCTCAGTGAGCGCCGTTAGGGCGGCTTTCTCACCTCTTAGGTCTCAGCAACGTTAGCCCTCCTGTGGCCAAGTGAGACCTCTCCACTGTGCTGAACCTGCGTTATCTTATTCAAGCCTTACTGTGGCCATATGAGACAGGTATAAGTACCCTAGTTTACAGATTCAGGAAACTGAGGCCTAGAGTAATTTGCCTGGGATTACAAACTGGGATTTAAGCCTAGGACCTTTCTGATCCCAGAGTCGTTGGTGCCATGTAGCACAGCTGCTAAGTGTAATCAGTGCCAGGCATTTTATGTATATAAACCCTAATACTCACTGTAACCTTGCAAGATAGGCTGTATGATCCTCATTTTTATAGATAGAGACACTCAGGCTCAGAGCAGGTGCTTGACGCTACATAGGTAATCAAAGATGGAACCGGAGTATGCACCCAGGTGTGACCCCGACCCAGGGCTGTTTCCCACTGCCAGTCCTCCTCCTGTTTCCTGTGATCTTGAGTCTGTAGAGCAGAGCCTCTCCCATCGCTTCCAGACACTTGCCTTTTGAAATCAGAGCATCGGCCAGAGAAGAGCCTGTCTGGGAGCCCTCAGCCTCGGGCTAGGACACCATCTCAGTAGAACTCTTTTTGAAAACTCCCTGATCCCTGCAGGCAGAGCTGGCTGTCAGTCCCTGGTGCTTTGACCTGTCCTGTCGGAAGTCACCTGCGGTCCTGCAGGTGCTGCTGCTGAGTCTGAACTGGCCGAAGGGCCTGTGTGCTGGGAAGCAGCTCCTGCAGCTGTTTGGAAATCCCCAGTGCTCCCGTGGTCCAGAACTGCAGGGGGAGGGTGCCCGTTCGCCCCATTGATTGCTTCCTTCAGAGCCGGGGGTGGCAGCTTGGAAAACATTCAGCTGTTTACAATTCAGCTTATGTACACTCTAGCTGGGGCTCAGGGGTGAGTCAGAGGGCTGCTCTCTCTGCCTGTGTCCTAAGAGACGGCACGAAAGTCAGCTGTATGGTAATGGCCGCCCATGAGGAGGAGGAGTCCTCCCGCATAGACTCCGTCACGTCACCGGAGTCGCTCAGTCCAGATGCTTAAGACCGGAGAAGCAGGTGTGCTCTCCAATCCTCTTAACCCAGACTTAACAAGGTCGTCCTGCAGCAACACTGAGGGCAGGTCTGGGCCCCCCCCCCCCCCCCAGCTCAGCCTCCCTTTCATTCTGCTGGCCAGCTCCTCTGCTGCAACCCGGGTGTGGACCCAGGCCTTGCCCTCCTGTGGGGAAAAGCTCCCCTTTCCTCAGCCCAGTGCCCCAGAGGGAGCCTGCTGTCCCAGCCGTTCTTCCCCTGCAGGGAGAGGTCTTTCGGCGCAGGCTGCCCTTGTTTGCAGAGCCGAGGAAGGTGCTCTGAGGAGCCGCCCTGTGAGCGAGCAGCAGCCTGCTGTGTGTCCTCGAGGCAAGGACTTCTTGTGTGTCTGACAGCGCAGTCCTTCGCAGAATTGAAAAAGTGACAAACATTTGGCACTAATACCCCCTGCGTTGTGGTACTCGGGACCCCAGAGTGGGAAGGGGCCTACAGTTTTCCCATCACTAAGACCTCCCCTTGGGCGTGTTTTAGAAGATACTGTCTTCCAAATATAGGGCATCCATTCATGCCTTGATTCTAAAATGCATGCTTTTAACTACACACACTTTTCCTCTTTTGGAAAATTGAGATCTTAGACTCAGGGCCCTTCTCGCTCTAATCTTCTGTGGTCTGATGCCCCTGATCCAGAAGGATCTCTCTACCCCCAGCCCTCCACCAAACCTTCTGTCCCTAAATTGGGAGGAAAACCATTTGCTTATCTGAGTCAATCAAGTGATTCACGGGAAGGTGTGAATGACTGCAGGTGTATATTTGCATTTTAAAGAAAGTTGTTAACCAAATGAATCTCTAATTGATGTATTCTGTCAGGGTCCCAGCATAGAGCCACCATTCCTCCTCCCCTCCCTTTCCTCTCCTGCCCTCCCCACCCCCCACCCGCGCACACACGCACACACGCACAGCCTGCTCTCCCCGGCTCCCCACTTCACTTTCCTACCCTCTCCCCTGGGGGACGAGTAGCAATGCCAACAAATTGGTGCTTATGAAATATCTTACCTCCCTCACTTTCAGAGTGGTACTGATTTCTTTAGGGGCCCAAAGATCACTAGAGATGGTGGAGGGTGGCCAGCAGACTTTTCCACAAGGACAGTGTGTTCTGCCCAGCTTACCATGCTGTGGTGCGGCGTGCTGCTCGGACCAGGTGCTCTGCGTCAGCCACTCGCTGCCTCCTCAGTGTGGTTTCCCTGGGCGTCTCTTCGCAGGTGCTCCACTTGGGGTCTCAGGAGCATGCAGTTCTTTGGGAATCCTGCTGTCACTCACCCTGGCCACATGACTGGGCCTGCTAGGCTGAGGCACAGTGAGCGTGACTGCAGAGCCAGGGGCCTGGGGAGAAGGCTCTGTGTTGTGTAAGTGACCTTGTTTTGCCATTTGTCGAGCAGGATCCGCTGCAGGCGAGTTATCACCTACTGCGCTTCCTTAAATTCTTTATTAACTTCGTTAGCTCTGTTTTACTCCTGCTGCAGCCAAGTGAGGGCAGTTAGAAGTCTTGGAAGTTAAAATCATCCTTTCTCCTCGTGTCTAGAGAAAGTGGAAATGAGCCATTGAGCAGGCGGAGCGGGTGGAAGGAGAACTCTGCCTGCGCTTCCTTTCCTCTGCCGCCGGGCGGGTCTTCACGGCCGCTGTCTAAGCGGCAAAGGAATTGAGTGGCCAGGCCATCGGAAAGACCCAGAGAAGATGTTCGTGTTAAACCATGTTCCGGCGCAACCGATGATTTTTGTCTTGTTTGTACATGTAAAGAACACCAGAGCTGGTTCTGAGGTGGCTCAGGTTTTTCACAGCTGGGTCCGGCGTGACCTCTGTTCACTGGACAGGAGGGCTCAGCCCCTCTGGACACCTAAGTGACCTGAGGGCAAGGCCATTTTTATAGGAGCCTCCCAGCCTCTGCCTCTGGAGGTCATTGTGCTCGTCCAGATGCCTGGAGCCGGCGTAAATGTTTCAAAAGGGCCGGGGAGTCCGGAGCTCGGGCCTTAGGGCCGCCTTAATGCTGTGTCTCCCTTGGGAAAACTCCCTGCTCTACCAGTAAGAAGTGGGCCGAGGGTTAGCTCCTCTTCTCTGTAGCCAGGTACCCGGAAATGCTGTTCCTGTGGGCAGGCGCCAGCCTTGCTGCTCTCAAATTATTACAGCCTTAGAAAGTAATGTACAAATCTCAGCTGGTGCCAGGTTGCTCGTTTTGAGACTGGGGAGACCGGTACTCTTCACGTGGACAGTGAAGACTGAGACCGTGGGGTCCATACATTCCAGTTCACCGACATCAAATACCTGTCACATACTGGACATTGGGTTAGCCCCCGAAGCTATGGAGGTGACTGAGCCATAGCTCCTCGCTTCAGAACCCTGCCTTGCCAGCATAGGGGACCAGCCTTGAAGCAGGTAATTTCACAAACAGGGCCCCTGGGCGGTCCTTCATATTTTATCCAGCCCCTCGAAGGGCCATTTCTGCCTGAGCCTGTGAATGAAACCAGAACCAAGAAGCAGCCTAGAGGCGGAGACATACATTGTGTAATGACTTCCCCAGCACATTCTACTCTGTTCATTCTGATCTGAATACGTGGCCCTTTGTGGTCAGCTTCAATTAAAGGCTAGATTCTACGCCTCCCCCCGCCCCCGCCCCGACGCTCGGCTTTACTTCCCTTCCGCAGCCTCTTGGACTGATGGTGTCCTGGCTTCCACCTTTCAGATTCAGGTGTCTGACTCTGTAAAGGCATTGAGACCCGTGGGAATCTCCGGCTGCACTTACAGCCAGGGACTGGTCAAGAGAATGAGGAAGGAAGAATACTAAGAGTATTTCTTTATTTCTTTGTCTCTTTTATCTGGCCTCAGGGCCAGCAGGGCAGGTTTTTGCAAGTTTCACTATTAAGCTGCTTTCCCCCTAGCAGGCCGCAAAGCAGTCTGGGAGAGCGGGAAGCAGATTAAATTAATCTCAGTGTGCTGAGCTTGGCAGGGGGTGGGGTTGTGTGTGGTCATTCCAGAAATAGCCCAAACTCCTTTGTTACTAAGGCAGATGATGAGGTATTGGGCTACAAGATGACTGCGAGGCGAAACAGCCGCAACCCTTTGTACGTTCATGAAACACCCTCCCTGCGGCCCCTCGGAGTCTGTCTCTCCTGTATCCTGCCCCAGAGTTAGAATGGAGAGGGATAGTTTCTAATGTTATGGTGAAAGAGGTTTTTCATTTGTTCTCTTGCTTAATAAGATCCTTTTTTTTTTAAAACATACATTCTAAAAAGTCTTTCCTTCCCAGAGTTAAGCATGGCCTCTGTAGCCTCTGAGCTGGTCAGCGTCTCTGTTCCTTGCTGTATTTGGCATGAGGAGAGAGTGTGACCTCAGGAGGTATACCCCCGCCCCCCAGCTCCACACACACACCCACCTTGCTGTGCACATCAGTAGGCACAGATCCAGGAGACAGGAGGGAAGGGCATCGGGGGGAGGAGAAGGGCAAGGATGGAGAGATCCCATAAACGGAGACAAGGTATCAGAAGCTGTTTGGTGATGAATATCAGTGAAAAGCAGCAAGTAGGGGTGATGCCAGAATTGAGAGAGGAATGGATTAATTCCATAGAGGTATTATGCACTTAAACCAGGGAGTCACTCATTCCGCTCCACCTGCACTCTCGGTCAGGAATGTGACTGTGTTTAAAAGAACAAAACAAAAATCTTGGCAACCAGATCTCTTAGATCAATACCCTTGATATGTTATGTTAGTATTGACTGAGCAGCAGACTTTAAAACGTGTAGGCAAAGAAGACCTAGGCTGACGATGGACTTGCAGCCTTTTGTGTAGAAATAGTAGAAGGAGCAGGGGGAGTTTGGCCTGGAGGAGAGAACATACTCTGGGCTCGTGAGTGACGTCCCTCATGACACCAAGAGCATGTCTTGAGCTTTTCCTAGTGTGCTAGCCCTGCCCTGCTATTCATCATCTCACTTAGTCCTCATAGTGACACTACAGGGAGGTATTATTATTGTCCTTATTTTACAGCCAGGGAAACTGAGGCTCAGAGAGAGATGGGAACTTGCCACCAGTTCACTTTAGTCATCCAGTCTCTAAGCCAGGTCTAAGCCTGTGTTTTTGCCCATTATACAAATATGATTAGCCTGGGTGTGATCTTAAGGAACAAAACCAGGATAAGTGGGCAGATTTTAACAGAAGATAGATTTTTGGCTTGTTATAAAGAACTTTGTAATTGAACCTCCCAAGGTGGGCACAAACTACTTCAGAGGTAGTGAGTTCCTTTGTCACTAGAGATGTTCAAACAGATGCCAGCAAGTCATTGGATGGGGCATTATAGAGAAGGTTCAAGCATTGGTAAGGGGTTGAACCAGACTTTCTGATCTTGTGATTCTATAATCTGTAGTTCACCGAAAGAAATCAGGGAGGCCGGCCCGGTGGTGTAGTGTTTGAGTTCGCATGCTGCTGTCTGGGGTTTGCCAGTTTGGATCCTGGGTGCAGACCCACACACTGCTTGTCAAGCCATGCTGTGGCAGGCGTCCCACACATACAATAGAGGAAGATGGGCACGGATGTTAGCTCAGGGCCAGTCTTCCTCAGCAAAAAGGAGGAGGACTGGCAGTGGGTGTTAGCTCAGGGCTGTGGGTGTTAGCTCAGGGCTAATCTTCCAAAAAGAAAAATCAGGGAATATTTTACTAGGCTCTGATTAGAAGGAAATAGTCATCATCTAAAAATAAAATTTTAACTTACATAGTAAACTTTATATTTTAACAGCATTTATTAATTTTAAATGTATGTTTCTTTGCGTATTTAAAATATTTAGGGCTGGCCCCGTGGCCGAGTGGTTAAGTTTGCACGCTCCGCTGCAGGCAGCCCAGTGTTTCGTTGGTTCGAATCCTGGGTGCGGACATGGCACTGCTCATCAAACCACGCTGAGGCAGCATCCCACATGCCACAACTAGAAGGACCCCCAACGAAGAATATACAACTATGTACCTGGGGGCTTTGGGGAGAAAAAGGAAAAAATAAAATCTTTAAAAAAAATAAATTAAAAAAATATTTAAGGGGCTGGCCCCGTGGCCGAGTGGTTAAGTTCGCGCACTCCGCTGCAAGCGGCCCAGTGTTTCGTTGGTTCGAATCCTGGGCGCGGACATGGCACTGCTCATCAAACCACGCTGAGGCAGCGTCCCACATGCCACAACTGGAAGGACCCACAACGAAGAATATACAACTATGTACCGGGGGCTTTGGGGAGAAAAAAGGAAAAAATAAAATCTTTAAAAAAAAAAAAAATTTAAAAATAGAAGAGAAAATGTAATTATATAAATACGGACTTAAATATTTAAAATTTTGAAAGCAAACTTAATTTGATTGTGTAATTAACTCAGTCCTCCTAGTTATTCATGGATTGTTAAGGAAAGATTTTGTTTTTCAGTTCCCATTTAATATTCTGTCTCTACAGAAAAGTCAAAAGTGTCAAAAAATTTTTTCAATTGACTAAAAACACTTAAGGGAGCCTTTCTAACTTGCTCGTGTGACTGCGTCTCAAACAAAAATTAATTAAAAAAAACTCCTCAGTCACACCTCTCAGATGACTCCTGCTTAGCTGTGAAGTTTATCACAGCTGAAGTGTGGAGGTCTGAGTACTGAAGGCATGTGTCACGGTGAGCTCTTTTTTATCAAAAAAGATTTATCCTGGTTTATTGAGCGTTAGGACTACTAGTCAGAAAATGAACCAGTTAAACCTTTTCTAAAATGAGTTTTTTTTTTTCTCCATGCTACGTAGTTTCTATTCTATGGTGAGATTTTCTATCTTTAACAGGAAATAAGAGCATCTTCATATAAAGTTTTGTGCACAAATTACTTAGATTTAATGAAATCATTTTTAAAATATGTAACACACACACTGGGTTATGCTTAATATCAATAGACTTGTTGCTATAAAGAAAATGGTTTTTTCTTTCTTATTAGGAAGTTCCAGGTTAAAGGCACCCTCCGCTCACGCAGGAGGTGGTGGTGGAGAATGGCCTTGGGAAGGGGGCAGGGAGAGCGTTAGAAAAGTGAGGTGACGAGGTCTGGGCCCCTCCACGAGTGAGGCAGCTGTGGGAGGTGCTGCTTGAAGTGGAGAAGAGGCGGTCCCTTGTGTGGCTCTGCGCAGACACCTCGGCACACTTTTAGGAGCCCTCTGCTGGGTCTTTCAGAGGAAGGCTGGCCGGCCCAAGGAGAAAACGTAGGAAGGGTTGTCCATGGAGGGAAGGAGTCTGTGGTTGGCTGAGGATCAGATTGGCTGTGGAGCTGAGAACTGGGCAAGAGGCTTGCTTGGGAGCACCAGACCAGCAGAAACAGCATAGAAAACCTCGGCCCTGCCTAGCGTGTGTGTACAAGAATACATGTGTA
Source organism: Equus asinus (assembly GCF_041296235.1). Lineage (NCBI taxonomy): Eukaryota > Metazoa > Chordata > Mammalia > Perissodactyla > Equidae > Equus > Equus asinus. The sequence continues at coordinate 88,884,186 of NC_091794.1, forward strand.
TCTTAATGTAGGGACCCCAGTGACCAGTCTCTGAGTAGTCGGATCTACATTATAGTGTGTACTTGGGGCTTAGCCCTCAAATTCCCTTTGTTTTAATTTCTGGGGTTCAGTACTTCGGCATTTCACAGGATGCTTAAAATCTAACCCTTCTCCAAGGAACCTCATCGAAGGTTCATTTAACCTCTCTCTCCCAAAGTCTGTCACACCCCGAGCTCTATACCTAGGTCAGCTTTTTGTCCTGGTTTTAGACACCACCTTGAATACATTTTCTCCCTTGAATTGAATGTTACCTTATTTGTCCAGATCAGTATTGACCAAGGTCTTCACTCCTCAGAGACAGAATTCTTCTCCGTTTAACCTGGTTGAACCGTTCTTCGCGCAGTTGGGAAGTTAAGAAACACTGCCAGCAGGTTAGCCGCACCGCTGCAGAGCTGGTTGTAGTCACACTGAGTGGTGTGTCCACTGAACCTGCACCACTTTTAAATGGGTCGTTGAGAGAAGGGACTGCTTGGTTTGCATTGTCGTTTGGCTCCACAGAAAAAGCGAGGCCGCGTGGGGTCCCTGCTGTCCACCTGCTGGCCTGGCCTTGGTTCTGACTGCCGTGCTTGTGTTTTCCTACCTTCCCTTGTGCAGAGACAGGGCAGGGCATTGTTCATGCACTGACCGACCTCAGCAGCCCCGGCATGACCTCAGGGAACGGAAACTCTGCCTCCAGCATCGCCGGCACTGCCCCCCAGAATGGTGAGAATAAACCACCACAGGCCATTGTGAAACCCCAAATCCTGACGCATGTTATCGAAGGGTTTGTGATCCAGGAGGGGGCGGAGCCTTTCCCGGTACGGACTACTTCTTTTCCCCTCTTTTTTTTTTTTTTTTTAAGTATATTTTGGATGTGTATTAGAATACTTTTACATTTCCATGTAACATTTCCAAAAATGTGAACAGTTTTCTCTTTCCTTGCTAATTTCGCCCCCCAAAGAATGTCAGAGCCATTTTCTTTCTAGGATTGAGTATCTTTCTAGAGGCCAGAAGGAATCAGTGATGAGGAATAACTGGCACGACCCCTTGGTTAGAAATATCCACAGACACTGCGCTGTGTCCCAGCCTGGTGGTGTGTGACCCTTGGGTAGAAGGGAGCTCACACTGGGGGGTCTGGTGTGAGATCATGGGCTTGGGGAAATGAGGCCTCATTCAGTTCGAATGCCAAGACCTCTGAATGGCACAACTTTGGCCAGTTAGAGAATAAATGAAATGTTTGTAGAACAGAATTCTCAAGATATATCTGAAATGAAGATAGGAACACAGGGTTACAGCCCAAAGCTGCTTTTCTAGGGACAGAGCCTTGAAAGGGCAGTGAATGCAAGTGAGGGTCACCTCAGAAAGGCCACAGCCAGATGCCTCCAGTGAAAGCATGAGACCAAAGGGAAATACCAAAGAATCAAGAAAATGGCTGCCTAGCCCAAGCGTGCAGAGCTGATTCTGTGCGGTGTGAGTTGGTGAGGACAGGTGGCACTGCCCCCTAGGGAGGGGCCCAGGGCCAGGCATCCCGCCTCTGTGATCAGACCCCCTGGTCGTTAGAGACGTATGTCTTCATGGAGGCCACCTGCCTTTGCTCATTCTCAGGATCTGTGAGTGGTTTGAAGAGTCGGCAGAAGACTGTAGGCGTGATGAACTGAGACAGGGAACTGAGCTTCTAAGAGGCCAGAGGACAAATCGCTTCCTGTCCTGTTTGTCTCTGGAGGTCCTTCAAGGCCGCTGGCAGAGAAATCCACCTGGCGCACCTTAGCTAGAAGCAGCTGTGCCCCTGTCACATCCCTTCCCTCATTTGACCGGGTCCTCCCCTTGGCCCCTGGAGAAACACCAGAAACCAGCTGATCTCTGGTTGGATGGATGCATGTTGAACGGCACCCCCAGCAGCACCCTGGAGATCCAGCCACCAGGCTGCCTGAACCAGGGCAAAGAAGGGAGGCCCAGAAGAGGGACTCAGCCAGTCTGGGGTCCTGGCAACCAGACAGGGCATTTGCTCTGTGGCCCAGAACCCTTTTTTTCCTGCTCTCCTCCGTGGCTGCCTGTACCCCTGGCTGGGTAGGGCGGTGGTGAGGCAGACAGCAGTAAGAAATCAAAACCCGGTTGCTGAGTCTCTCTGTCTTATGCATACACTTGCCCGCACAGCCTCAGCTGTATTCCTGCCTGGTGATGGGTGAGCTCTGGGTCCTGGCACTTGTTCTGGTGCTATGGGAAACCTGATCTCTGCCTCCATCTCTGCACCTTAGACATTGCAGGAGTAGATGTTTTCCTAACCTCCTAAACCATCCACGGGTCCTGGATTGAAGCTATCCCTGTACTTTGGTGCCACTTGGCTTCTTGCCTCATGAGCTAAACAGCAAAGTGTAGGGCCTTGAGCAGGGCACATGTGGGTGGATGCAGGGGCTGGCCTGCACCTGGAGGCTTTATACTTGTGATTTTGATGAGGCTGGATGGCAAAGATCTCCCACCTAACCCTCATGGCCTCCATGTCCCCTTGTCCTCTAGGTGGGACGCTCGTCCCTGCTGGTGGGGAATCTCAAGAAGAAGTATGCACAGGGGTTCTTGCCTGAGAAACTTCCACAGCAGGATCATACCACCACCACTGACTCCGAGATGGAGGAGCCCTATCTGCAAGGTAGGCATCAGACCCTGAAGGCCAGGGCCTTCTGATTTGGCTGAACAGGAAGTAGGCAAGCCTGGAAAGGCAGGCCTTACACACTTCCTTCCTTGGTCTCGGTGGAGGAGCTCCGAGCCAGGCAGCGTGTAAACATGCCAGTCTACTAAACACTTCCCCAGCTCCTTCTCAGCCCTATCCCCAGGACACAGGGGCAGGAGAAGTCGCTGCCCTTGGGGACTGTCTGTCCCCTGCCTCTCCTCCAGCCCCACTTGGCCAACCACGGGGTTCCAAGAGTTTCTGTTCCCATGTGAGCCACTGGCAGGTTGTAGGCCTGACTGCAGGGGTGGCACCGGGTGGCCGTGCCCCCTCCGCCACCTCGGAGCCTACACTGAGGACCGGGCAGCTCTGAGGCCTGCACTTGGCTCGAGCCACTGACTAACCGGAGCTGCCGCGGAAGCTGCAGAGCTCCTGGGTGCTGTCCTCCAGGTCACAGCCAGCTACACAGATCAAGGCGTAGGGTAGGATAATTCCAGATCCGTTCTGACAGCATCCAGAGTTCTCTCTGAGCCTCCTGCGCTTTCCAGGGTCCTACAGAGTGGGGCTGATTGTCCCGCACCTGTTTTGCCTCAGGCTCATAGCACTTAAAACAAAAACCTGTCAGGTGTCCAAGGGGCATCAGCAGACACCGTTGGGTCCTTTCCAGGGGAAAAACATAGCCCTTCCCAAAACAGTGATGACAGCAGTTTGGCATTTCCCAGGCTAGACTGCCTCTGCGTGTCACAGCTGTGGGGACACGAGAAGAGGCGAACGGCACAGGGAGGTCCCGTGGTGGGGCCGCCGACAGTCCTGTGGGAATGGCTCATTCCCCACACCTACCAATTTCTGTACTTTTCAGAATCCAAAGAGGAGGGTACTCCCCTCAAACTCAAGTGTGAGCTCTGTGGCCGGGTGGACTTTGCCTACAAGTTCAAGCGCTCCAAGCGCTTCTGCTCCATGGCTTGTGCAAAGAGGTGAGTGCCCCCCCCCCCCCGCTGTGTCCAGCCCCTTCCCTTCCTGCAGCATCCTGCCTCAGCATCCTGCCCCGTGTCCCACCCCCTTCAGTAGTAGTCTGCCCCAAGAGGCCCTCCGAGTGGCTTACCCAGCTCCCTGTTTCTTTGAGCTGCCTGGAAGCAGCACGTCACTAATTCACCCAGCACGAGAAACCAGAACCCCTGTGAGCGGATCAGAGAGGGAGCAGCACAGTCCAGGGACAGGAAGCAGCGCTTCAGCATGGCCGGCCCTCCTGGGCCCGCGGGCACCCATCCTCTTCTGCCCTTGGCAGCTACCACCTCCCTAGGGGAAGCCCCTCACCGGAGCTGTGCCCAGAGCCACTGCACTAGGTACCGATGTGCCCTTTGAGAGCTTGTGCTCAGCGGAGGAGACTAAGATCGTAGTGAGAACCATCGTCGCTGATGGGGAGCCGCTGTGTGCTAGGCTGTCAGTGTGCATCGTGTCACCTAGTCTTCAGAATAACTCTGTGAGGCAGGTATCGTTGTTGTCCCCTTTATACACGTGAGGAAACTGAGGCACAAAGGATAAGTAATTGTGCCTAATGCCTAGAGCTGGGGATTTAGACTCCTCTGACTCGAAAGCCCTATGTGGTCTTTGTCCCAAGGTGGAAAAGGCGGCTGGCCATGAAGCTCTGAGCCCCCAAAGGACAAGAACTCTAGGCCCCCAGGCAGAGGGGCTCTGCATGCCACCGAGAGTAAGGCCTCCTCAGCCCCCATTCCCTCAGGTCCTGCTGGAGAGAACAGGGCACCCTTGCGAAGCTTTGCCAAGCCACTTTCCAGCAGGACAGTGGACAGTGGCTTCCTGGCACAGGTCATATTTATTGTTGAACATGTCAGCCGTGAGTTCTTACCATGATCCACATTGTGGTGTCAAGCTCTCCACACACATTAGCTCATGTAGTTGTCAGACCAGTTCTAGAAAGTGATGGTCTCCTCCCCAGCTCCAGAGGAGGAAGCTGAGGCTTAAGTGCTTGCCCAGAGTCACACAGCTAGTAGTGAGTGATGGATTTAGGCTTGGAACAAATAGACGGATGCGGTTCTGCCAGATAGCTTGGCTGCTCTCCTTCTGCCCTGGCCCCTCCACCCTACAGCTTCGCTGACTTCCCTTGCTCCTGACTCGGGCAGGTACAATGTGGGATGCACCAAACGAGTGGGGCTTTTCCACTCAGACCGGAGCAAGCTGCAGAAGGCGGGAGCCACGACCCACAACCGCCGTCGGGCCAGCAAAGCCAGTCTGCCCCCACTTACCAAGGACACCAAGAAGCAGGTAGGAGGGCTGGCAGGGCCTGAAGCCCCATTCTCGTACATCCCCACCCGCTTCCCTTCTTAACATGACTGCGACACCCACATTCCTTTTCCACTGCTGACTTGAGTGTGCTCCATCATATCCTCATTTCTCGAATTTGTCAGATCAAGCCTTCCCCAAGCCCCTTAACAGGTCCCTTCATTTAGACCCATGGATGCTTATTTCAGTGACTTGGCCCCAATGTCCAGTTTGCCTCCATCCTTGACATCTGGGGCCATGGGAATGGGGTCCCCCCTGCCTGGACCTGTGAAGAGACAGGATGTTCCAGTTACCTCCTGTCTTACCTGGAGGGCTAGGTGAGAGGGCAGCCTGCATCCTTTCCCTCGCCACCCTGTTGCCTGCTTGAACATTAGAGCACTGAGTTCTTGAAGGGCTCTACAGGAACATGGCGTTGCTTATGAAATATTTCTTTAGCACCAGCTACATGCCAGGAACTCTGCTAGACTCTGAGGCTCAAAGTTACACTGAAGGCACTCAGCCTAGTGTGATGCTTCAGGCCTTATGTGTACTTTGCTGCTGCTTGTTATTGTTTGGTCATAAATCTCTTTAAGAATCTGATGAAAGCTGTGGTCCAAAATGTACGTCCACCAGAAATTTTACATGCTCTTTCAGGTGGTTCATAAACCAGAGCCCTGCTTTAAAATCCCACATCTAGAAGAAAAGATAGACGTATAGTCAGATAATCACAGTGCAGTGTGGTACATGCTCCAGTACTGGGAAGGACTAACTGCTTAGGGCCAGAGAGGGGCCAGCATAGAGGATGCTTTTTGATCTAGGAATTCAGACATATGTAGTAGACCAAGTGAAAAAGGGAGAATATACCTGCCTTTGCCATCACTCTGCTCAAGAGGGTTTATTCCCCCGTCCTGAAGAAAACTCTTTCTCTCTGCTCCCAGCCAACAGGCACTGTACCCCTTTCAGTTACTGCTGCATTGCAGCTAACACACAGCCAGGAAGACTCCAGCCGTTGCTCCGATAACTCAAGCTATGAGGAACCCTTGTCACCCATCTCAGCCAGCTCATCCACCTCCCGCCGGCGACAAGGCCAGCGAGACCTAGAGCTCCCTGACATGCACATGCGGGACCTGGTGGGCATGGGGCACCACTTCCTGCCAAGTGAGCCCACCAAATGGAACGTGGAAGATGTCTACGAGTTCATCCGCTCCCTGCCAGGTAAGCCCTTTGCAAGTCCCATGCCCACCTGGAACAGCAAGGAGTGAGAGGCGGCGGGATGGCTCACCTGCCGCCAGGAAAGACTAGGCAGCTCAGCTGATGACTCAGGTTCAGGAGCAGGGGTGCAGAGATGGAGAAGATGAGCTTCCTCCTGTAAGAGCTGCTATTCTAGCAGGGAACACAAACTGTAAGTAATATTCTACAGGTGGAATTTGATGTATTTGCTGGCATGGTAAAGGGTCTGTGTGAAATGCAGAGGTGATAATGTGATTCACCCTGTGTCTCTTCTGGGGCAGGTTAGGAGTAGGAGATGGGAGTAGGAGTGTAGGAAATCAGTCAAGGAAACCATCAAAATTAAGAAAATTTAAACTGAACGACAGTGGACAGGCCTTTGCCAGATGCAGAGATTGTATCAGGGAGCAGCTTGAGCAGAGGCACCAAGTCAGGAAAGCACATGACGTGGCTGGGACCTGCACGGATCCCGCGTGCAGTGCAGGTGGTTTTGAGGGCTAGACTCTAGAAATGGACCTTGGAAGACAAACCTCACACCCTTCACGAACACTTTCTGTGGGGCCCCCAAGCTTCTCTGCTGTTTTTTCTGCCTGTCTCAGCCAGCTGCTGACCAGGTCAGGTATTGATGGCCACCGCAAGCCCGTTACTCAGAGACTGGTGTGGGGTATAACGGTTAAGGACACAGACTTCCGAGTCAAACAACTGGGCTCTCATCCCAGCTCTGCCACTTGACCCAGTGTATGAGTTATCTTTTGCTGCATCCCCAAATGTATTGCAGTTACTGTGGGTAAGGAATTGGAGAGTGGCTTGCTGGGCAGTTCTGCTGCAGGGTCTCTTATGAGGTTGGGATGAAGATGTCAAGCTGAGGTGATCTAAAGGCTTGACTGGGCTGTAGGATCCTCTCGCCAGGTGCCTCCCTTAGGTGATTCTCAACTAGAGTAGGCTGTTGGCAGGAGGCCTCAGGCCCTCTCCACATGGGCTTCCTCAGAACACTCAGGCTGGAGGGCTGTCAGGACATGGCAGCCAGTTCTCCCCACAGGTGGTGATCCAGGAGTGCAAGGTGGAGACCAGTGTGCCCTTTATGATCCAGCCTCAGAAATCACACACCAGACTGTCACCTCCACAATATGTTATTGGTCACACAGGTCAACTCTGTTCATTGTGTGAGGGGACTCAAGAGAGTGTGAAAAGGAAGCAAGGATCACTGGGAACCCTTGGGAAGCTGGTTACCATAGTTCACCACTGACTCCCATTGATGCATGTTCCTCCCTCATACAGAATACCCTTACCCCTGCCCAAGTCCCCACAGTCTCATCCTATTACAGCGGTAGTTTGAAGTCCAGGAGCTCCTCCTGTAAGTCAGGTCCAGGCACAGATGAGGCTCCTTGGGATCCAGCTCCTCAAGTATGATTCCTCTCAGTCTGAAGACCTGAGAACTAGAGACAGGTTATCCATTCCCTCCACAAACCCAAGATGTGGTGGGATAGGCAAAGGATAACTGCCTTGGACATGCCCATTCAAAAAGGGAAAAAACAGGATATAGGAATCACTGATCCCTACCAGTTCTGAAATCTAGCAGGACATGTATTGGCATTTCCTTGATTAGGACTGTAAAGCCTAGGAGTGACTCTCTTTCACTTTCGAGTCTTTCAACCCTTTGAGTTGTCCTTCCTTTCCCATAAATGGTTGTCTGAGTTTTCAGTGGAGTAGTTTTCTCAGGCTACTTCCTATTGCTTTTTATTTTGTATTACCTCTGTAATACTGAATTTTGTATTATGCCCAGTCCAAGCAAGCAGTGTTTCTGCCAATACAATTCTCTCAAAATCTTTGTGAGCTTCCTATGAATTTTGTTGGACTTTACTCCATTAAACAAATACTGTACCCAAAAATGTCTTCAAGGTAAGCCTTTCTCTACATCAGTCTGCTTCTGCAGCTGAGGGACAGTGCCCTTAATGGTCTTTGAAGCCCTGCTGTTGAATGGAGAGGATCTGTGTAGCACGCCCATAACATCCTTAGAGAGCCTTTTGACTGAACAGTTATCTGAGGCAGTACCTGAGATCTTTCTGAGGTCTTAACAAAAGATTTAAATCACACTCTCAGTTTCATCTTCAAACCGTATTTTCTTGACTATGTCTTGGATTGGATCTTTGCCTAGAAACCATTTCTTAACTTGAGCCTCATTTGCCACCTGCAGAGGCTAAGGATTTTCAAAACCAGCAAATCCTGGCTCCTTTATGTTAACAGCTTTTCCTTTACCTTCTCTCTCCTCTCCCCTAACGGCAAGCAGCAATCAAAAGCCAGGCAACGCCTTCAGCATTCCGCCTGAAAATCTCCGTAGCCATGTCACTCAGTTCATAGGTTATTAAACTCCCCATATTACCACCAGCAAGTGTTGCTAAATTTCCTACTATTTCATAACAAGGATCCCGTTTCTTCCAGTTTCCAGTAACAGTTTGCTCATCTTCCTTTAAGCCTCCCCGCCAGTTTCCTCAAAGCCCATCAGACTTCTCCTCCCAGTCTCTCAAAGCACCTTAGATTCTCAGCACTCTCCTCAGACTCCTTCCAGCCCCCCCACTGCTGCCTCCAGGCACACCCACATTTTCAGGGTTTTGTTATGGCACATACCAAAATCTGCATTAGTTATCTGTTGCTGTGAAACAAACTACCCCAAAGCTTAGTGGCTTAAAACAATAATCACTGATATCTCAAGGGCTCTGTGGGTCAGGAATGTGGAGTGGCTTAGCTGGGCAGTTCTGCTGTGGGGTCTCTTACGAGGTCTCAGTCAAGATAGCGGCCAGAGCCGCTGCTGTCTGGAGGTTTCGAGCTGGAGGATCCACTCCCGAGGTGCCTCACTCACATGGCCCATGGGGGGGCTGCTGTGGGCAAGAGGCCTCGGCACCTCTCCACTGGGGCCTCTCCAGAGGGCCGCTTGAGCATCCTCGCAGCGTGGTAGCTGACTCACTCCAAGATAAAGTATCCAAAAGAGCCGAGTGGAAGCTGCTGTGCCCTTCATGGTCCAGCCTCAGAAATGCCATGCTGTCATTTCGCCACACCTTGATCTCCCAGGTGCCCAGTTCATTGAGGGGAGGGGTCTGGACAAGGACCCGCAGAAATAAGGAGGCGTACAATCACCAGGGGCCGCCCAGCAGTCTGGCTACCTTGGGGGAGGCACTTAGCCTCTCTCCGGCTACAAAATGAGAACAGCAACCCCTTCCCCAAGGCGCAGTTATGAGGCTGAAGTGAGATGACATGTCTGAAGTTCATGACTGCCGGGAGTGGACACTGGTCGCTCTGACTGATGCTGTCTTTGGTGGTGTCCCCGCAGGCTGCCAGGAGATAGCAGAGGAATTCCGTGCCCAGGAGATCGACGGGCAAGCTCTGCTGCTGCTCAAGGAGGACCACCTGATGAGTGCTATGAACATCAAGCTGGGGCCCGCCCTGAAGATCTATGCTCGCATCAGCATGCTCAAGGACTCCTAGGGCCGCCAGGCAGCCGGGATTCTGGCCCAGGGCTCCTCCTCCCACCTGAGCAGAGCCAGACAGACATTCCTGAGGGGGCCAGAAATGGGGCCAGGTGGAGGGAAGGGGCTCTCCCTATGGGGCATGGCTGGTGAGGAGGTCTTGGCACCTCCCCAATGGCTCTCAGGGGCCTTTCTTTCTGTGGGAGGGGCAGAGAGGTGGGTGGCGCAGAAGATGGGGCTTTATGCTTGTAAATATTGATAGCACTGGCTTCCTCCAAAGTCCCAATACTCTAGCCCCGCTCTCTTCCCCTCCCTCTGTCCCCCGTTTTCCAGGGGGTATATGGTCAGGGCTCCCCAACCTGAGTTGGGTTACTTCCAAGGGCAGCCGTCAGGCCTGGAGAGAGGCCTTGAAAGCCCTTGCCTGCCTTCCTCCCACTTCTTTCTCCGGGCCTGGCTCACTCTTCCGTGGCCAGCTTCTCCCCCTTCAGCCTGTTTCTGAAGCAGCCAGGGGTTCGCCCCCTTCACCCTGTGCAGGTGGAGAGAGAGAAGCTGGGCCCAGTTTGGCCATGCCTGCTGGCACAGACGCCTTAACGCTGTGTGTGTGACTGTGTGACTGTGTGGGAGCCTGGACTGACAGAAAGGCCAAGCGCCACCCTCTGGCTTCTCCAGGTGTTTTGTAGCAAACAGCCACTTAGTGCTTTGTCCTGGACTCCACTCAGCCTCAGGATGGGGAATAGAAAAGGAGGACAGCCTCAGTGCAGAGGCATGATCAGAAAGCGATGAAGATAAGGAGATTTCCTTCCCAGACTTGTCAAGATGTCTCCGAAGCCCCTTCCCCACACTGTGAAGTCCCCCTGACTGCCCTGCTGTGTCACAAACAGCATTAAGGAAGCTGCCGGTGGGCTGGGCCAGGCCAAGCTTCCTGGCCTGCCTGCCCGCCACCCTGGAAGCCCCAGGGGTGGGTGCCCAGAGAACGGCCAAGGGCAGAGAAGAGCTGGAGTGACCGCTGACGCGAAGAAGGCAGCCTTTGGCCTCCCGCTCCCACACTTCTTTGCCTCTCGAACTTGCTAGCAGCAATTTGAGCTCCCTGCAGAGGAGGCAGGGCAGGAAGGGTGAGGGCCTGCCTCTGACCTGCCCTGTCCTTGCAGGCTCCCGGGGAAGAGTGGGACTCCCCCCCCAGGAAGAGCGTGGGCACCTTTCTCGCTTGTTCTATTCCCCACTCACACCCCCAGGCAGGGTTGGAAATGAAGGACTTTTTTTAACCTTTTGTTTTTTAAAAATAAACCTGTAAAATCTGTTTCCTTTGTGCTTTTCTCCCCTGGGAGTGCCTGTCTCTGGTCCTGAATGGCTACTTTTCACCCATAAAGAGAAGGGTGGGTCCCTGGGTTGGAGGAGGGACAACCACCTTAACTGACAGCATACCCTCCACGCTTTTCTGGGGTCAGGTCATTTGAGGGTCTCCTTAGTCCCAGTTCATGCGAGAAAAGCAGACCCCATCTCTGAGGCAGAGTGCCTTCAGCTCTGAGCCCCGCTCCCGCCATTCCTGCTGGGGAGACGTGATGTTCCCGGGCCAGGGCCAGGTGGAGCCCCTGGGGCAGAGCCCCGCCGCCACTGCCCCGCAGATGCCTTCTTTGTCGCTGCTCGGGGTCCAGGACAGCCTTGGGATGGCTTTGCTTCACGCAGCATTTTTCTTTAGCAATTTTTGGACGCTGAAACAGCAAATTATTAGCGTCAATGTCCTCAAGGAGGTGACACCTAAGCCTCCAATAAAGGAAAAAGGGTGTTCCAGAGCCAGGCAGTTCATGCACAGGCATGATTAGCATGAAGATGAAAGTGCAGATTAGCGGGCAGGGTTGGACGAGGCGTGTGTGGCCAACCGAGGCTCATGCCGACCGTGTGACCAGGCCCTGTGCTAGAATGAGGCCTTCATGGTGAACCAAATGACCCCATGTCCTGCTCCCATGGAGCTTAAAATCGCCCTGCGTCTGCCCCAGGGGAAGGGAAGGGAAGGGGGAGGTAGGTTTTCCTTAAGGCAGTGTTTCCGCCCCTGTAAAGCATGGGTTTGAGGCCTGGGCCCCCCACCTGTTCAATCAGCAGGTGGGGCTAAGAAAGATTGAGCACAGTAAAGTTCAAGAGCCAGTGCCTCTCTGGATAAGTCCTCTGGAGAGCCTGTTAAAATGTAACTACTCACCTGGAGGAGGAGGAGCAGCAACCCGCTGATTGCCCAGAGGGTGGAGCCAGGACTGGAATCTTTTGTTAGGAGGTGGGGAATGGCTAAGAAGATGGGCCTGTGCGCGCCCCTGAGCTGAGGCCCGGTGGGCAGGCAGGCAGAAAGAACCTTGAGGAGGGTGCCTGGCGGAGAGGGAGCCGGTGCGCTGCCCCTCCCACTCCAGGCCACGCAGCAGGCTCACCAGGGCCCCTGTGGCTCTGGGCATCTCTCCACTCTGAACCTCGATTTTTCTTTTCTGGAAGACAAACCAGGCCCCACCTGAGTTTGTGTGTCAAGGAGAAGGAGGAAACCCAAACCACAATCAGCCACTGCATAACATTTCAGTCCTTGATGGCATATACAATGGCGGTCCCATAAGATGGTACCACGTAGCCCAGGTGTGTTGCAGGCTGTACCATCAAGGTTTGTGCAGATGCACTTTGTGGTGTTCGCACAACGATGAAATCACCTGACAATGCATTTCTCAGAACGTGTCCCCGTCGTTAAGCACCGCGTGACTGTACTCCTAAAAGAAGATGTGGTGGATTTGAGGGAACCGACAAACAGGTGAGTATTGGCACCATTCCTTTCCTTCCGGTGAAAGACCCTAACCTATTGTAAGCTTGGACAGTGCTTCCTTAAATATGCATTTGCTCCTGTGGTTTACACTTTACACAGAATTTTGCAAACCCCTTTTGATCATGACCCACTGTTTAATGTTTCTCACCCTCGTACACATTCTTAAATATATATAACAAACAAAAATTTCACAGAAGAATACCTACCCTCCCGTCCGATGCATTCTGATATTTTCACTTCTCATCCTGTTCATACCTTTTAAATCTGGGTCACAATCCACCAAACTGACTTCACAGCCCTCTGATGAATCATAACCTGCACTTTTAAAAACCCTGCCCAGTGTAAAAGTAAACTTTCCAGAACTGTTCCATATCCACTGTGGTGTGGCTCTTGCACAGACCCGGGTGACTGGTGTACACACCTCATTTTACTGAGGAAAAAGGGCTCCTCAAAGGGCATTGTCCAAGGTCACAGTCAGGTGACCAGAGCCCTTGAGACCTGGCTGAAGCAACAGCGGAGCCTGACCTTTCCCAGGACGGGAAGACACTCAGGAGGGGTCCAGGGAGCCCTGTGGGGGGCCAGAGGAGTCAGTACAGAAGAGCCGAGAGCCTCTGGCCAACCAGAGCTAGGCTTACTCAGAGCCACTCTCCTCCAGGCGATTGGCCCCTGGGGGTTTCCCAGCCCCCACGCCATCCTGGGGCCAGCTCTCTCCAGCAGGCGCCACCCCCAAGCAAGTTCATCCCTGCTAGGTCCTGTGGGTGTGGTTTCTGACAGATGGCCTGAGGCTGCTTTGTCCCAGTCACCAGGAACAGTCATTTCTTCCCTGGCTCTGAGCTGAGAGGGCTCTTGGCAGGCTGTCCCACCAGCTTCTCAGCATGGTTTTCAAGGAGCGACTCAGGTGAGTGGGGACACTGCGGGGTGGGGGGGAAGGAATGGGTTGTGACAGCTGACCTGAGAGGAGTCCAGGCTGGTGGCCAGAACAGTCGAGGAGGCACCAAGGCTAGCCTGCTGAGTACCAGCTGAGCTGTATAGGTCCTGGAGGAAGGTGACTCTGAGAGGGGACATCACCCAAGGGGTAGACGGTCTATGGGGACCAACAATGGGGTGAGGGAAGACTGCATCCTGGGAGATCTCGTAGCCAGTGAAGAGCTGGATAACTCCTCTTGCTTCCCTTAACTCTGAGCCCCGCTGGTGCACCAGAGGACCAGGCCCCGGGGGCTGCATCCCCACGGTAACTGAGAGCTCTCTCTGTTCCCAGAGTGACCGTCCAGGGTTGCAAACCTGTTCCCACTTAAGAACTAATGACTGATCTTTAACCCCTTCCTAAAAGCAAAGAGGGTAGAGGGAGCAAGCTTGAGGGTCTACCTTCTGCAGGTGGAGGTGGGGTGGACGGGGTCCCTTGGAAAATATCTGAGCAAGGATTGTGGAGGAATGGTTCAGGCAGAGGCCTCTGCACACGAAGGACTCCCAGGCTGGGGCCGGGGAGGGGGCGGCAGGAGCTGGCGGGTGACTACCGCGGGCCTGAGTCTCAGCACCCTCCCAGACCTCACAGTTTGAGTTCACCTGGGCCACTTGGGGACAGCTCTGCCTGACTGGCCCAGCCAAGGCCCGGTGCCCAAGATAAGCACTGGTTTGCCCTACCTTGTTTGGGAAGGGGCTGGCTAAGAGGATTGGGACAGCATCCGAGGACAGAGAGAGGTCCCCTCCAGCCTGCCTGCTCCTGCACCTGCAGCACAGACATACCTTCCACAGTGTACCTCCCGGGGCAGTCCTGCTTCCAGGCGCAGCCGGGAGGCCCACTTGCAGCCAGAAGTCCAGGAGCACCGCGTAGACCTGGAAAGTGAGGAGAGAGAAAGGCTTCTTGCAGGAGAGGCACTGACTGGCAGGAAACCTGAGGTGACTTGGGAGGAGCCAAGCCCATGGGGCCTAACAAAAGGGCCAGGGACCCTTGGGGGATGAGCCTCAGGGCTGAGCTGGGGCCAACTCGTGGGAGTCCCAAATGCCATGCTCCGACTTCCGAGACAGAGAGATCTAAGTTCAAACCTCAGCTCCACCACTTACCAGCTGTGTGACCCCGAGCAAGTGAATTAACCTTTCTGAACATCAGTTTCCTCATTTATAAGATAGAGATAATCATAGCATCTCCTTCAAGGGATTGTGGTCAGACTTCAATGAGACAGGGACCAGAAACACTCGGCAGAGTGTCTGCCCCAGGAAAGGTCTATGATTATTCACAAAGAGGGCAGCCTTAACCCTGAAGAAAATGGAGTGTCAAGCAAAGGCGGAACAGTCAGTTTGGGAAAGAGAACAAAGACAAGCAACCCATTCATTGCTTCATTCATTTACTGAACAAACAATTATTAATACACGAACTATGAGGCGGGCTCCCAGAGTTGGCACCGAGAATACAAAGTCTAATAAAACAGGAAGCTCGTGGTCTGGTGGGGCGGACAGTCACAGATGGTTTGGCAAGTGTTGAGGACGGGTTTGCACAGGTCCGGAGGAGCAGCTCGGGGTAGAGGGTGTCAGAGGGGGAGGTCGAGGAAGGCTTCACAAGGGGGGAAGCTGGGTGTGGAGAGTGATTCTGAGTTTGGTGGTGGTTGATAGGAAAAAGCAATCTGGGCAAAAGTAGAGTGGAGATGGGGAGGACACCAGGTCGTAGGCAAGTTCAGGAAACTTCACAGGATCAAGACTGGGAGGCAAGTTAGGAGATGGTTATAGGAATCCAGATGAGAAACAATGAGGCACGAATGGGCTCAACGGGAGGCACTGAACGGCTTCGCTACAGGGGGAGGGAGCAAGGGTCCCACTTGGGTAACTGAGATCCCCGCAGAGAACACAGAAGGAAGAAGAGATCATGAGAAATGCAAAAAACTCTGCTGGAGGAGGACTGAGTTTGAGGCGTCTGTGGGACACCCAGGCGGACACAGCTGTCCAGAGACACACGACACCTGAGTCCAGCTTTGGCTGGAGACAAAGACTGTGGAGTCACTGGTAGAGAGAAGCCAGGGGTGAAAGAGGATGCACAGAAAATTGTAACTGAGATTCAAATGACAGAAAGACAAGCCACGCGAAGGTGAGCAAGAGGGCAGGGGGACTGGAGCGCAGCAGGCGAGTGCAAAAGGGAAAGGGAGAGACAAGGAGGGCGCAGGGGCCGAAGGCACAGTTCTTTGCAGACCAGAGTCCAGGGTGTGGGTTTTATTCTAAGAGCAGTGAGAAGTCACTGGAAGGTCTTGAAGACGGGAGAGGCATGTTCTCCTTGATGTTTCTGAAAGATCATTCTGGAGAAGT
The DNA here is from genome assembly GCF_041296235.1 of Equus asinus. Lineage (NCBI taxonomy): Eukaryota > Metazoa > Chordata > Mammalia > Perissodactyla > Equidae > Equus > Equus asinus. The sequence continues at coordinate 88,899,910 of NC_091794.1, forward strand.
GACCGTTGGGGACAGGACTAGAAGCAGGGAGGTTGGACAGGAGCTGTGAAAGTTATCCAGGGGAGGGAGACGATGGCTGCAGTAGAATGAGAGGCAGTGGATGGACTGGGGTGTGTTTGTGGGAGGGTCCACAGGGTTTGCTGGGGGACTGCATATGGGGAATGAGAGAAGGAGGACTCCTGGGTCTTCAGTGTGAGAAATGGGCTAGGTCATTTACTGAGATGGAGGAGACATGAGTGGGGAGCAGGTTTCTGATGAAAATCAAGAGTTCCTTTTTGGCCACATAAGTTTGAGATGCTTCTGAGACATCCAAGTGGAGAGATCAGGTGGCACCAATGCCCCCGGTGTCCTCTGACACTGAAGCCACGATGCCCAGATCAGTCCCTCCAGAAGCTCTGGGCAGTGGCTTGGCCCCCACCCCCGTTCCAGGAGGGAAGCCTGACAGTGGGTGCGGTATAAGAAAGACAGTTGGAGGCCCAGCCCGGTTGCATAGTGGTTGGGTTTCCCGCTTGGCTTCAGCAGCCTGGGGTTCACAGGTTCGGATCCCGGGTGTGGACCTAGCACCGCTCATCAAGCCACACTGTGGCAGCAATCCACATAAAAGAGAGGAAGATTGGCACAGATGTTAGCTCAGCAACAATCTTCCTCAAGCAAAAAGAGAATTGGCAACAGATGTTAGCTCAGGGCCAATCTTCCTCACACACACACATACACAGAAAAGAGAGACAGTTGGTCTTTGGCCAAGTTTCCCCATGTTCCTGGAAAAGAGCTCCTAAAACCTTTGGAATTTTCCAGTAGGAGTGCCTTTCGTTATTCCTAATGAGCCCCTCTCACTGGTGAATTTATGCTGATGAAGTGACTTAGGGTGTGGTCCCTAGATAGCCTCAGGACAGGATTGATCACTGGAAAGACCAGGTGATTAGAGGCTGGGAACTTAGCCCCACTCCGGACCTCTGACCTCCAGAGAGGGAAGGCAGGGCTGAATATTGGGCTATAAAAATTCTTGAACAACAATATTCAGAGAGTTTCCGGGTTGGTGAACACATCCATCTGCTGGGAGGATGGCGCACCCTAGCTTCATGGAGACAGAAGCTCCTGAGCTCGGGACCCTTCCGGACCTCACTTTATGTACCTCTTCAACTGGATGTTCATCTGGATCCTTTATAACAAACCAGTAAATGTAAGTACAGTGACTTCCTGACTTCTGTGAGCCGTTCTAGCAAATTATTGAAGCAGAAGACGGGATTGTGGGAACCTCTGATTTATAGCCAATCAGTCAGAAGTATGGGTGGCCCAAGATTTGCAACTGGCATCGGAAGTGGGGGAGATCTTCTGGGCCTGAGCCCTTTCACTTGTGGGATCCGATACTAACGCCAGGTTGATAGTGTCAGAATTGAACTGAATTACTGGACACCCACTTGATGCTGGAGAACTGAATTAGTTGTTGGTGTTGGAAAACACCCAGAGGTTGACGAGAACATAAGGGGAAGACGGGTAAAAGATGAGTGTGAAGAAACAGACATCATTTTCTTCTGTTAGATAACAAAAGGAACGTGCTCATTGTGCCGCAGCGCGTTACAAAAGTATATCAAGTGAAAAGTTGGAGCCCTCTCCTCCCTCCAGCCTCAACCCACCACTAAGTGGTGTGTCTCCTTCTGTTTTCACACTGTCCAATATGGGGCTGTCCACCAACCCCAGGCAGCTACCAAGCGCTTGAAATGTGGCGAATTCCAAGTGAAATAAACTCTAAGTCTAAAATACACCCTGGACTCAGGATTTAGACTTAGTATAAAATAAGAATGTAAAACATCTTAATTTTTATATTGATTACATGTTGAAATGATAATTTGGATATATTGGGTTAGAGGAAATATTACGAAAATTAATTTCAGCGGTATTTTTCACTTTTTTTAATGTGGCCACTAGAAAATTTTAATTTACATATCTGGCTCGCATTATGTTTCTCTTGGACGATGCTGTTCTAGATCTTTTCCTACCTGTTTATAAAAGAACGTAGATACACATAGTAAATGCGAGGGAACACGGTACAGGGGCTTTCCCCTCCCAGAAGGGAGCTCTGTCTCTGCACAGAGCTCTGTTGTCTCCTTTTCCACGCCACTCATTAGGACCTGTTTTCCAGAGCGGACATATAAATCTACCTCATCCTTTTTAATGGCCATGTTGCTTTCCATTGTGTAGGTATGCATAATTCATTCACCAATTCCCCACTGGTGAACACTGCGCTTGTCTGTGCCTATCTGCTTTTCAAACAATGAAACAATGAACATCCTTGGCCCCCCCCCCCCGACTGTGGAATCTCCCTTTTGAGAGGTGGCAAAGCGGGGTCAGGTTTGAGCACTTCAATGTGACAGTCAAGGAACCAGGTTTTGCCGGCTTCTTGGGCGGGGCTAAGAGATGTGGACTTTATCTTGCAGTCTCTATAAGCTTGTTACGGGCAATGGGCGGGGAGGGTCTTGGGAATAAAGGGGAAAAACCCTCCTATAACTATTGCACAAACACTTCAGTTCTTTTTAGCCTTATTTTCTGGTGCATGTTTTTATTCTTGCTAAACTGTAATTCCAGCGCCCACCAATGTTAGATCCTGCTTTTTCATTTAAGGTTCCTGCGTCAGCATTTTTTCACGTGATCGCAGGGTCTTCGTGGAGCGCTCACTTAGCCAGTCCCCTCGGCTGGACAGCAGGGCCTTTTCAGTTGTGTCTGAGCGGCCTACATAACGCCTTCCGCCCAGGATTTAACCAAGCTCAAGTCTCTCGTGTGTAAAAGAAACACACACCTCCATCAGTCCCACCCTTCAGCCCCCTCCAGTTACCATCCTCTTTCCTCCTTATAGCCAAACTTCTGGAAAGAGACGCCTATTCCCCCTGCCTCCACCACTGCACCTCCACTGACTCCTCCAGCCCTCGGTCCCCTGCCCGGTCCCACCTGGGCCCTCCGTGCCTGGGCCCTGGCTCTTCCTCTGCTCTCCTCCTCTTTCCTGTGACACCCCTGCCGGCCTGTGAATCCCAGAACTCTCTCCTGGGCCTCCCTGCCTGCTGGGCTCTGGCTCCCTGCCCCCAACCAGACAACCAGGCATCATCTCCTTTCCCGGTCCCCCAGCCCTGTCCCTCTAATCAGTGACCAAGTCCTACCCACCCCACCTCCTGCTGACCAATTGCTCCTCCCCACCCCACACCAACACCCTGGTTCATGCCCCCGTTAGCTCCCACGGGCTGGCACTCGACCCTAACCTGTTTTCCTGCCTCCAGCCGCGCTTCGCCTGTGTTCAGGCTCAACAGTTCAGTGGTAATACTGTCTTTCAAATACAAATCTGACTGCAGCCCTGCCTGGAGGAGATAGCTGTCAGGGCTCCCTCTGGCCCTCACGATGAAGTCCAAACCCCTTAGCCTATAGGCGGGCCCTGGGGGACCCAGCTCCGGCTCACCTCCAGCCTCAATTCTCACACTCCATCTGCTCCCCACGCCTGCAGCATGACTGGCAGCGCCCTGTCCCTCCAGGCTTCTATCACCTCCCCACTTTTGCACATTGTTGTTTCCTTTTCATGGACCTCCCTTCTTCCTCCACTGCTTTCTTTGCCTGGATAACTTCGAAATCTTCAGGTCCAAGCTTAGAGTCCCCTCCTCCGGGAAGGCTCCCTGACTCCCTCCCCTTCTGTCAAGGCTCAGGTGCTACTCTCCAATTTGCCCTCATAGCTCTTGTATTTACACTCACCACGGCCTTCACTGTGCTGTGTTCCCTTCACCTGTTTTTGATCTGTCATCTGACCCATTCCCTCCCCTCCTTCCTCTCCACATCTTGCTGACTCCACTCCCTGAAGACGAGATCTGTATCTTGCTCACCTTTGAATCCTTGACCTAGCACAGTGCTTGGTTCTGAGCTGGCACCCATAAATACAGGTTGAACGCATGCATGGACAGAAACTAGCGAACGCCTTGACACATAAACTTCTCCTGCACTGAAGATGGTCTCTGAAGGATTCCCAGAAGTTGGGGTGATTGGACTAAAGGGGTGAATATGGGAGGCTTCCAATCCCACAGCTAAGCAGCTTTCCAGCCAAGCGGCAGCAGTCTCCGCTCCCCCTGGAAAGCGTGAGAGCCTGTCTCAGGATTCCTGCCGCGGGGCTATTTTGGTTTCTTTCTTTTTAAAAAGTGCTCATTTTATAGGCAAAGCATTCCACCGTGTTCTAGTTTGTATGTCTTTGATTGCTAGCAAGGGTGAACGTTTTTCCATATGTTTGCCTATTAAATGTACAGCTTCTTCAAGGACTTACCTGATCGTGTAACGTGGACACTGGTAGGGCAGGTTGGCGTTTTAGGAGATGACTTTAGGGGCTGGGTAGGGAGTGGCTGGAAGCTGGGAGGTGGCTGCTGCAATAGCTGTGGTCAGGTATGAGCATGCAGGGTCACTTGAGGCTGGGGGAACGGGAGGGGCAGAGACAGGGCAGATCGAGGAGGCTAAGTCAACCAACCTGGGGACCGACAGCAGACGCGGGCGAGGCAGAGAGAGGGGCGGGGTGTGCCCAGGTTTCTGGCTTGGCCAAGTGAACAGAAGGAGGTGTGCGCGGATACACACACACACCCAACTGTACGATGCCTCTCTGGGGTATTTACTAGCTACACCTGCTTAGGAACAGTGACATGGGGCAGCAGAACAGGCAGGCGCAGGAGGAGCTGATCAGGCAGGCTTCTTGAAAGAGACAGAGACCGGGGGCGGGGGGGGCAGGGAGTGGAGCTGGGAGGTTGTCCAGGCAACAATGAGGATCACTTCAGGAATAATAATAATAAACACCAGGTAAAGTTAACTGAGCTATTGCTACATGAAAGGCCTTGTTTGAACCGCTTAGCATATTAACTCAATATCCACGACAGCTGTCTGATGCGGGTATTCTTCTTCTTCTTTTTTTTTTGGTGAGGAAGATTGGCCCTGAGCTAACATCTCTTGCCAATCTCTTTTTGCTTGAGGAAGACTGTCACTGAGCTAACATCTATGCCATTCTTCCTCTATTTTGCATGTGGGACGCCATCTCACCTTGGCTTGATGAGTGGTGCATAGGTCTGCGTCCAGGATCTGAACCCGGGAACCCTAGGCCACCAAAGTGGAGCATGCGAACTTAACCACTATGCCACAGGGCCAGCCTCCTTATTATCCACATTTTATAGATGAGGAGACTGAAGTACAGAGGTCCAGAACCTTGCCCAAGCTCACACAGCTAGTAAGTGGTGGAGCTGGGATTCAAGCGTGGGGGTCTCGCCCCAGTGTCCATGCTTCCCATTTATGGTTCCAGCCTCTCTGGAGACACGGGCACACAGCAGGGCTGAGGGGAGGCTGGATGAAATCCTTGGGAGGAGCTTATTAAGATTCTCAACGTTTGGGGCCCTTCCTGGAAAACAACCCCAAAGTCTGCCTCCTGAGCCAGGAATGGGGCTGCTGAGCTCTGCCGGAGGAACCCAGCCCGGGGACTGGAGCCACCAGGGACACGTGGTCCCTGACCACTGCTGGCCCTCCATGCAGCCCAGCAACTCATCTCAGTCCCAGACTGCTCTCAACTCCCACCCACCAAGCCACAAACTGCCCCGCCTCCCCTCCCAGTCTCTCCTCCTGTTCAGGGCCAGTCCCACCCCTGCCCAGGCCGAGCACTCCAACCCCTAATGCTCCCATCCCCCAACCTGCCCAAGGTCATGCCCCGAAGCACTGCTGGGAAAAGCAAAGGACTGTATGTCTAAATGCTCATCGGAAGGGGCCTGGTTAGGGAAATGATGCTATCTCCAATCAATGGCATATCGAGCAGCTGGAAAAGGGTAAGGAGGCACTTAAAGTGCTGAAATGCAAAAACCTCGAAGACAGTGGTCAGTGGAAAATGCACGGTGCAGAACAGCATCTCTACTGTACTACCATCTAGGGGCGGGGGGAGAAAGAGGCAGGAAAACAGAATTTGCTACCATCCTTGGATTTGCCTGTATATGCATAGACTATTTCTGGAAGGATGCATAAGAAACTGGTAACACCGGTTGCCTCCACGTAGAGAAACTAGGTGGCTGGAACAGGAAAGATGTTTCACTGTATGCACTCTGGATGCACTCTTGTACCTGTGAATGTCTGTACCACGTGAATAGAATATACTCATATTCAAAAAAAGCAAATAAAATCAAATATTAAAGTTACATAAATAATCTCTCATATACGTGTGTGTATATATAAATGAGTTGCTGACGCCCCTCCCCACCTCCCAGGGCCTGGAAGAGAAGCTTCTGGCGGCTGATCCTACTTGCACTTGGCCTCTCAGGGCTGCTCCTGTACGGGCTCCCTGTAGTCAGGTACAACCTCCTTCCCCCAGCGCTCGAGGTGGGACGGGCAGGGGCAGGGTTCAAGTGGATCTTTCCAAGTGCCTCCTTGAGGGATGGAGGGTGGCGGCTCTCCCTCCTTGCAAGGAGCAGAGCCAGAAGGCTCCAGAGCCAGCTGGCTTGCCCCTCACTGCTGCCCCCACCCCACAGGCATCTGGAAGTCCTCATCCCCATGGGCGTCTGCCCTTTGGCCAGAAGGCCCATGAGAGACAACTTCACAGGTCCCCTGCAACCCTGGTAAGGTGCTACTGTCTCTCCCACTCCCAAATGCCCACATCCCCTACAGAGCTCTGCCCCAGGGGCCCTGCCCTCCCCACATCCCCCACCCTGGCAGAGCAGGGACTCTGCCCACCAACCCCAGCGGCCCCGTAGGGTCACACATCTCCCAATCCTCTGTCTGTGCTGGATCTGGGCTAAGGACTTCTAGGGGCAGGGACTGGGTGTGACCCTTCTGTGGGTCCCCAGGGCCCCGCACTGGGGAGGTGGCAGTGAGCATGCACCAAGCTGGTGGATGAATGCACCTGTCTCCCTATCTCTGCCCTGGCCAGGGCCCGGCCTGAAGTCCTGACCTGTACCTCCTGGGGGGCCCCCATCATTTGGGATGGGACCTTTGACCCAGATGTGGCCCAGCAAAAGGCTGTAGAGCAGAACCTCACCATTGGGCTGACCGTCTTCGCTGTGGGCAGGTAAGGCCTTGGGAGGGGAGCAGTGCCGTCCAGGCAGGGAGTGGGAGGGCTACGCAGGTGATGTAGGGGGCACCCTGTTACTCTGTGTCATAGGATCTCAAGGTGAAGCAGGAGGCAAAGACAGCACCCCTTGTCCCAGACTCCCAGGGTGAGGGCAGGACCATCCCTTCCCTTTCCCTCCTCCCTGCACACCATCACCACGGAGCGCCCCCCAGAACAGGCAGCCAGGGGCTCAGAATCATGTCCCGGAAGGATCCTGTCCAGGGGCTGGGGCTGTCCATCTGGAGGCACTGGGCTTGTGAGAAAATGATGGAGTCCTTCAGGGGAGAAGGTGAGAGGACGAGAGAGCAACTGGCTAACAGGCAATGGCCCGGCTGCAGGATGTCACTGGAGGGCAGTGGCTCAGGGGCTGGCACACAGTAAGAGGAGGGGAGTAGGTTTGCCATGCAAGTCTGATGGAGGAGAGGGGCCGGGGAGGTAAGGGTTTCTGCAAGGGGTGAATCCGAGCTGGGGAAGAGGGAAGTGAGGACAGGAGAGAGAGGCTGAGAAAGTGGGAGGGTCAGCAGACCAGAGGACTCCGTGAGATGGGAATGTCGCGGGTGGCATCCCAGAAAGTGGGCTGGATGGATGGGGGACACAGAAGGGATGGGTGAGGCTGCAGTTCTGGAGGTGGGACAGACTGATGATGACCAAGTCAAGGGAATGGCCGTGGAGGCAGATGACTGAGGAGGGTGGAGGACGGAATCACTGCAGAAGGAGTCAATTCCGATCGGAAACGACTGGAAGTGAGGGGCCTGGGCACTGGATGGGCCCCCAGGTATGAAGAAGGAACCTGGAGGGGTAGGTGGAGAAGAAACCCCAGAGGCACTGACCTCTCCCCCATTATGGATGACAGGGGTGTCTAAGCTGGGTATCCACTTTCCAGATGCAAAGAGGACTCCTGGCTAAGAGTGGCAATCAGCTAGTACAAATGTAAGGCACTGAGGTAGAGTCCAGGGCCATTACAAGAAAAGTTTCTAATGGAACAGGCTGCTTTGGGAAGGCAGTGAGAGCTCTGCATCTAGGAAGGGATATCCAAAAGTCTGGGGAAGGAATTCTGTCATCAGATACCCCACACAACCACTCAGAGCTCCTGCAATTCCGTGCCCCACACTCTAAAAGGAAGAGACAGCCAGGCGGGACCCTGGGAGGCAAGGGAGCAAACAGGGCCAACGACTGACCCATGGGCCAGCGGGGCAGAACTGCTGGGTCACTTGGGGCTTTGGCCTCTCCCAGGGCCTTGGTGCCCCCATTTCCATTCTGGATGCCAAGGAGGGTATTCCTGTACCAGCCCCTGGGGTCAGGGTCTCTGGGTCCAGAAATCCCAGGGTCCTGAGGTCTCGAGTTCCAAGGTTCTGTGAGTTCAACACCTTAGGATGCTGGGGCTTCCAAGGTCTCTGGTTCCAGTTTCTAACAGTTCCCCCAGGAACAGAGCAAGTGCAGGTACAGGCACAGGCCCTGATGCCAAGCTGGGTTCAAATCTCAGCTCCACCACTTACCAACTGTGTATGCGTGCACAAGCTACTACAGCTCTTTGTGGCTCCATCTCCTCATCTGAAAAACAGAGATAATAATAAATGGAGAGCATTCAATGAGATAATGCAGGCTGACTTAGAACACCGTCTGCCACATGAGAAATGTTCAAAGATACTAGCATCATTGTTACTATTTCAGAAGCCTAGGATCCCAAAGTCTGTTAATACAAAGTTGGCAGTATTACAAACGTTCCAGATGTCTGTGTAAGAAACTACCACAAACTCAGTGACTTAAAACAACCATTTACTATTAGCAGTATAGCTCATTACTTTGTGGGTCAGGAATTCAGACAGGGCTCTGCAGGAAGGCTCCTCACTGCTCCTGAATGTCTGAGTCTCGTTCAGCCGACTGGTGATGACTGCTGGGGCACCCTCTCCAGGCGGCCTTCCACGTGGCTAGCTCCGGCTTCCTCACATCGCTGCAGCGCCCAAGTTCTGGGAATTCTTAAGCGAAGGCTCAGCGCTCTAGGCACAAAGGCTAACGCCACCAGTCCTCCAAGGGGCCAGCACAGCCTCACTTCCTATCGATCAAAGCAGTCGGGGGGGGGCCCAGGTTCAAGGTAGGGAACACAGGGCCCCTCAGGGCAGGCGTGTCCTCATCATTAATCCACCCTGAAGGATGCTGGCACTGGAGAGCTCGATGCCAGGGACTGAGGTTGTTAAGACTCCAAGGGCGGGGAGGTCCAGGAAGCAGAGCCGGGAGGCCAGGGGCGGGGAGGGGGATGCTGGTGGGCGGCGCAGGCTGACTCGGGCCGCGCCGCCCTGCAGGTACCTGGAGAAGTACCTGGAGCGCTTCCTGGAGACGGCCGAGCGCCACTTCATGGTGGGCCAGCGCGTGGTGTACTACGTGTTCACCGAGCGCCCGGCCGCCGTGCCCCACGTGCCGCTGGGCCCTGGCCGCCGGCTGCGCGTGGAGCGCGTGGAGCGCGAGCGGCGCTGGCAGGACGTGTCGATGGAGCGCATGCGCACGCTGCACGAGGCGCTGGGCGGCCGGCTGGGCCGCGAGGCGCGCTTCGTCTTCTGCATGGACGTGGACCAGCACTTCAGCGGCGCCTTCGGGCCCGAGGCGCTGGCCGAGTCGGTGGCGCAGCTGCACGCCTGGCACTATCACTGGCCGCAGTGGCTGCTGCCCTTCGAGCGCGACGCGCGCTCGGCCGCCGCGCTGGCGCCCGGAGAGGGTGACTTCTACTACCACGCGGCCGTGTTCGGGGGCAGCGTGGCGGCGCTGCGCGGGCTGACGGCGCATTGCGCGCGGGGCCAGCGGCAGGACCGCGCGCGCGGTTTGGAGGCGCGCTGGCACGACGAGAGCCACCTCAACAAGTTCTTCTGGCTGCACAAGCCCGCCAAGGTGCTGTCGCCCGAGTTCTGCTGGAGCCCCGACATCGGCCGGCGGGCCGAGATCCGCCGCCCGCGCCTGCTCTGGGCGCCCAAGGAGTACGCCCTGGTGCGCGCCTAGCCAGGCCAGGCCTCGGCCTGCCCCCGGCCGGCCCCCCGGCCCGGGCCCTGGGGCCCCGCGAGGGCCCGGAGCGCGCGACAGAGGAGAGTCAGCAGGTCCCTCCTGGAAGAGGCGGCCTGGCCCTTTGGAGCGCAGACAGGATTGGATGGAAACAGCCCTCCCGCCTCGCTCTCGCGCTGGGCCCGGGGTGGCAGGAGGAGGTCCGGCTCAGGGAACTTGTCACTGGAGAGAAAGATCCCCTTTCCCTCGCTCACAACAGCGACTGGGGCATGACTGTCTGTAGACCTTTCCCTTTTTTTTTTTTTTTTTAAAGATTGGCATGTGTGCTAACATCCGTTGCCAATCTTTCTTCTTTTTTTTCCTTCTCCCCAAAGCCCCCCAGTACGTAGTTTTATATTCCAGTTGTACATCCTTCTGGCTCTGCTATGTGGGACGCCGCCTCAGCATGGCTTGATGAGCAGTGCCATGTCCGCACCCGGGATCTAAACCGGGGAAACCCAAGGCCGGCAAAGCGCAGTGTGCCAACGCAACCGCTTGGCCAAGGGCAGCCCTGACCTTTCACAGCTGATACCTCCTGAAGATGTTACCGAACCTGAAGTGAGTTCGCTCACCCGTTGCGCAGCAAGCCAATCTCTGACACCGGGGGTGGTGGAAGAAAGTAGGAACTTTATTTTTGCACAGCGCTGAGCAAGGAGAGAGGGCAGCTAACGCTGAAATTCCAAAGTCCCCGAAAAGCTAAAAGGAAGGGTTTTTATTTGGGGTTTTAGGTAGGGGAGGGGGAGCATATGGCCTTGCTGGTCGGAGCTTTCCCACCAGCCTGTCTCTGGCCTTGAGACACTTGCAGAGAGGAGGGAGCCCGTAACCTTGCTGGTCAGCAGCTTTCCCACCAGCTCGTATCTCTTTGTGGGGAGGAGACGGTCCAGGTGCTTGTCCTTGACGGTGTCTGTCTCCACGGAGGATAGCGGATTCTGGAGGCAGGAAGCCAGAGAGTAAGCAGGGAATGAGTGTTTTGGTTTTAACCCCATATATGCTGGGTTTAATGTGGGGAAACTGATACCAGGGTCGGTATCAAAGAGGTGTTTTAGCCTCCCCCTCCTCACCGCCCCCCCCTTTCTGTAATAAGACTGAAGCACAATAAGGAACATAACTGCCTAAGGACACAGGATCTCTGAGGCAGTCTGTAACGTGAGCAGCTGGAGGCCAGGACTGGCCCTCAGACCAAAGAGAGCTGCCTCTGGGCATGAGCCACAGGGAGCAACGCAAGTGGCATCTAGTCCCTTGGCTTTGCCCTTTCATTTCCCCTGTCCTCAAACATATTTGTACATAATTTTGTAATTTTTGTAATAAATTATTCCAAAAGTGTCCTTATGGCCCTTTCTCCTGGAGAGTTAAAGTCCACAAAAATGACGTCTCCTTGCTGAGGGGCCCGTATGGCTGTTTGGCCACTGTATCTGGGAGATAAGTTTCCCAGTCCGTAGCTGCTGTCCAGGCTCAGCATCCTCAGCGGGAAAAACACGGGCTCCGAATAGTGTGACATCATCAGGCCTGCCAGGAAAGGTGGCCACAGAGCCAAAGAGACAGGGAAGGTAACCACTGGAAGCCGCTGAGATACTGTCTGACAGTGGGGAACTCTGAGGCCCTGAGAGAGTGGGATGTCACTCCAGGTCTCCTGAATCCTTTATGTCGTTTTCATAGACCCTGTATTTTTAACAGCCTCCTCTGTTCCCAGGTAGGACAGCAATTTCAGCAATAAGCCAACCCTGATGGTTTTTACAATCTCATAATTTTTACAAGCAGCTTCCAATTATTAATAATGTGAGATAAGAGATCTCTCCCGTCTCAAAGGCAGCTCAGAGTTCCCCAGTGCCTCCTACCTCAACTAGATTAGCAAAACCCAAAAGGCCTTTTGGACTCTGGCTTAGAGACAAGAGAACAGGCCACGTGTGCTGAGGAACAGGTGATCGCTTGGTGACCGTGAGCTGGCACATCCCTTCCTCTGGTGGGGAAATGTCCTCCAGCTTACCCTGCAACATTCACCAAAGGCCACAAACACTGACCCTCACGGCCCCTGGGCCACTAGAGACCTGAGCGTGAGCCAGTAAGATCCGAATGGGAACTCGCTTCTCTTCTAACGCTGTGCCTGACTATAGACAAGTTCCTTACGCTCAGTGAGTCTGTTTTCTCGTATGTAAAGGGGGGATGCCAGTCATCCTCCTTGCAGGGGTTGTCATGGTGCTCCAGGAAAGGTGACTTGCCTTCTCCGTCTCCTGCCCGCCCCACCTCCAGCAAGTTCATGGAGTGCAAAGGATTCGCCAAAGAACAGCCATTTCATGTTGTAAAGATGGCACCAGAGGTGCTGAGCTCCAGGCAGCCTCGTGCTGTGGATGGGGACCTTCCTGAGCGGAGGAGGGGTCAAGGATGCTGCAGGGTGGAGCAGAGTGGATGACCTCTTGGGAAAGGCTCCCTCCTTTGTCTTACCCAGAGGCCCGAGTTGGGGTGGGGCCTGCGGTGGGGCTTGGGGCTGAAGCAGGAATAACAAGGGGGATACAAGAAGTAGCTCCTTCTGCAGCTACTTCTCTGGCCATCGGCCTTGGCCTCTGCACTTATGCTGGGGCCCTCGGCACAGTGGAAGCTCTCGCTTCCGGGTAAGCAGGTGAAAATCAGACTCCCATCCCCTGCATGTCACTGCTGCATGCAAACCCTTCGTCTGTCCCGGCCCCACCTCCCGAAATTCCCAAACATCTTCAGCTGTCTAGTCAGGGTTCATTGATCGTAAGGGACATAGGGTCCACCAGGCTACATCAAATAATACCAATCACAAGGACTACACTATTGGGTACTTACTATGTGCCAGGCACAGTTCTAAGCCTTAGACGTATATTGATTCATTTAATCCTCACATCCATCCTGTAAATTGGTTACTGTTATTTTCCTCATTTTTACATATGAGAAAATCAGGCACAGAGAATTTAAGTAACTTACCCGGTGTCACATCACTAGCAACTTAAATTCACTGATGTGAGAACAAGCAGGAAATTAAACCTGGCCGGAAGATGGATACTGAAAATCTGGAACTGAGGCTGCCGCTGGCTCTCCGTCTCCTCTGTCCATCTCAGCTTCTCTCTGCCTCCTTTGCCTTCTGCTTGTGCCTGGCCCAACACAACAACTACAACCCCCAGTCCACAAGGTTTCCCAGTTCGGGTGCCTGCCATCCCCTAACTTGTTTCTGATTCGTGGAAGGGAGAATCTGGAAAGTCAGCCAGTGGTGTGGTGGTAAATGTTTAGCAACTGGCCCTTCGAGGAAAAAGAAAGCTCCGATTTGTAGCATTTGCTGGTTTTCATGATGTAAATCCCACCATGGTTGATTTCAAACCGCAACACTCGATGAAGCTGGAGTTGGGCAGAGGTATGCACAAGCCAGTCATGGACCAGGATAGCCATTACGCACCACTGGCACCGCTGGTACCACTGTCTCAGGATGGAGTCATTGAGTCAGGTGTCCACCCCTGGCCAATCAGCTTGGCTGGGATAGGGTTACATGACACAAATATGGCTGCCAGCACCCATCCCTTCATGGAACAGTAGGCTATGGAAGGTCAATGTCAGAGAAAGAGATGAGCCCTTCGAGATTACTCAAAACATGTCCTTGGCCCCCACATCCATTCCCCCTTCTCATGGTGACACATGCTGGTTCCCTCTTGGGGAGATGTACTTCAGATGGGGTTTTCACCGTCTGTTCCAGGCTTGGAGTATGGACTCTAGGCCTAAGCAATCAAGTAGACACTCTCATCACAGTAATTGGTCTAGGGATGGTACCTAACCCAGTCCAAACCAGAAAGACCCAGTTAGACTTTTGCTGGGGTTTCTGGGAGAGACAGAGAAAAAGAAAGAGAGGCTTGACTGCTGAAAACCTGGGGACTGGGAGGCTGGAGCTGCTGACCCCACAGGAGCCTGAGGTTGAAGGTGGGTCTGAGAATGAAGCCAAGTGGAGAGCTGGAGATGCATCATTGAGCCCTGAAGCTGGCCGCACCCCACCCTGCACTGTCCTGTCAGGTAAGCCAGTAAATCCTCATTTGAATTGGGCTTCCTATATCACTTGCAGCCAAGTCTCGACACATAAAGATCATGAGGGCTCAGAGGAGTGAGTTTCGGCTGGTGAGCTCCATATTGACTCACGGCTGAGTCACTTCTGTCTCTCCCACGACAACGCCTAGCACGGGGCCAGCCTAGGTAAACTTTGGGGAAATTAATTCCTGTATTTCCCTCCTAGGCAATGAAAATATTGACTCCCATGAGGAATGTATGTGAAGGGGACTTCTTGGTCCCATCAATCACTGGAATAGCTTCCACAAATCAGAGCACTCAGGATGGACCCCCAAAGAGCGGTGGGGGAACCGATGTGGCTGCCCCTCTGGGAGCAGGGGCAGTGAACTCCATTGGTGGACTCCCGTACATCTAAAAAGGCTTCATTCAGAACTAGACAAACCTGGGTCACATTTACTTACGTCCCTGCCACTTAATTGCAGCATGACCCTCAGCAGAAAACCTCTCTTGGTTTGCTGCCCTTTCGTAGGGGGTTGGAAGTAACCAACACCAAGCTGCCAGCTCAGCAGCGGTGGAGGCAGGCCCACAGTAAAGGGCCAAGTCCCTTCTTCCCCAAGCCTGGGGGGCGGGGGAGGGGAGAGGAGCAGTGGAAAGTGCCCCCCAGCCCCAGCCTCGCACAGAGCACGCCACACGCCACCGCCACCCGGGTGCAGGTACAGTTTATTCTTCACAACAGAGAAATACAAAGAGCAGAGGGTTTGGAATTCCTTTGTTTCTTGCCCCCTTTAGTGTCATCCCCCACATTTGATTTTTCTTTTGCTCCCCACCCCTTTTCTTAAATATAACGCAACCTTCTTTCCTGAAGCTTTGAGGGGCACCTGCCCTCACCTCCCTGCCACCAAGATGCAGACTGAGAAGCCAACAGACTGTTTTCTCTTTTTTAATAAGGTAACTAGTTCTAAATACGGTGGCCTGGAGGTCCCATAGAAAAAAGCAAAGGGGTGTTAACAGTATGTATAACAGCGTATTTACAGGGTAGTAACATGCGGACGAAAAGCTACAATACTGAGTATCAGACGCAAGTCAAACAAGGGGGTGGGCGTGGGGCGGAGAACCCCGTGGGAAAAGAAACCCCAGGAAACGTTAAACTGGTAAATCAATGGCGAGTTAAGGCTTAAAAAGTGTATAAAAATAACACAGTTAATATTCAAAACGGAACTCCAGATACAGAATATATAGATGAGTTTCTGTCTAGTTTTCTTTTTTTTTTTTCCCGGGGGATGGAGGGGGGCTTCTCCGGGCTCTGTACATAGTTCCTATATACACGGACACGCATGGCTTTCAGATTGGGGTGTGTCTGCGGGGCTGAGGGCAGGGTCTGCTCCTGGGACCCTCCTCCCCGAGGATCCCGTCCCTGCAGAGGGGCCTAGGCCCTGGGCTGGGGATTCCCCCTCCATGGCAGGGAAGACAAATAACCCCTCCCTGGGTACTGCCCCATCTGGAGGAAATTCTGGAGGAGGGGTCCTAGCCCCAGGCCCACTCCCTCCCCACCCCCCTGCCCACAGTCTGGGATGGCGGGAGAGGTAGCCAATAGGTTTCCTGGCCAGCACCGAGGTAGACTGGGGTGGTCTTCAGGGCAGCGGGGGTGGGGGCCGGGTCTTACCCAGCCCATCCTCACCCCATTTCCCTGGGCCTGTGCCCAGCCCAGCCCAACACTGCACCCTTTGGTCCTCCTGTGGATCTCCCGGCCCCGCTCGTTTCGCCTCCTGAAGCCTGGGCAGCCCTGTAGCTGCCGCATCCCTCTGCTCATTGATGCCCGGGGCACAGCTCAAGAGGTCCAAGCTGGGCACCCAGGGGTGAGTGGCTCACTCCAGCTGCCGCCTGCCCCCTCCCACTGGGGGCCCCCGTTGCAGTCCAGAAACCCAGGCCTGAGCCTTTCCGGACCTGAGGCCGTGGCAAGAGAAGGTCCCAGGCTGCCCTCTGGTTCTCTGTGTCCATTTGTCCGATTCTTTTAATTTCTCGGTCTTAGCAGCACCAACTTCTTGGCCAATAAATATCTCTTTTGTTATTTCCAAAACAAACGTTAAAAAAAAAAAAACAAAAAACAGTGAAGCAAGTGAAGGGTGGGGAACAAAAAGAAAACCCATCAGAGGTTCAAAGTGCTCTGAAATCGTCTTTGGATGCCACCAAAACAGTCCAGAATCTTGCGGTCGGCCTGGCCGCCCCCGGAGCTGGACCGGGCAGGGCTTCTTCGGCCCAGGCTTTCTGGAAGGTCAGGAAGGTCGTGAGAGAGCTCGGCTGTTCCTGGAGGGCCCCTGGAGGGAATGGGGGCCTGGTGCTGCCTGGGTCTGTGTCTGCCAGTGGGCAGGGCGGGGCGGCGCCTTGGGTCGGCTCAGATCAGGGAAATTCGCACCGGGATGCCGGGGGACTCCGTCCTCTGGGGCGAGTGATGGCTCACCAGGTGCTCCACCACCGTGTGTTTGGACATGTGCTTCATCAGGTAGGTCTCCTGCGGGCAGGGGTGAGATTCAGAGCATGTAAGCAACCATTGGCAGGGGATGCAGGGGAGACTGCAGTTCCCACAAGTGGCCACTGGAGGGCTCCGTGGAAGGCGGGCCAGCTAACGGTGAGCAGCCACCGCGTTGAAGGGTCAGAGGAGCATGGGGTATGGGTTCCAGAGATGCAGCATCGCCAGCGGGGGTGGGGACTGGCTCACGCACTGGAGTCTGAGCCCACAGCGGGCTGGCTGAAGAGCTGGCAGGCACCAGGCTCACCCCTCAGCAGTGCCCACCTGGAACTCCCTAGGGCCAGGCCAGCTGCCCTTTACCAACTGGCTGTAGTGGAGTATGCTGGCTGAACCGCAGCCTGCCTGCCAGATCACGCAGAGCTGTCCCCATGTGGGCTGCTGCTCCCAGCAAGGGCGAAGCAGTAGCCCTCGGTTTGAGCCTAGTTCTGCCATTTCTGAGCGGTGGAACCTTGGACCAGTCATCTCACTCCTCCAAGCCTCAGTTTCCTCCTCTGCAAGCAGGGATGGGGAAGGAACCACCTCAAAGGGTTGCTATGGTGATGTGGATAAAGGCTGTAGCATGCAGTAAGGGTTGAGGGTACCACTCTTTCCCCAGTCTCTATGTTTCATTCCAGGTGGGTGGGAGCCCCAGCCTCTGCACCCCCATACTCAGTCCTCCCTTGAAGAGAGGCCAGGCCTGATCTGACGGGTGACTTTGGGAAGCATAGACTGAGTACAGTCAGCTGGTCCCTTGAATGCCCCCACAGGCTCTGCTAAGTCTGACCTGAGGCAGCCGTGACTGGGTGGTGGAGGGGACCCAAGGCTCACCTGCGGGCCCACAGGCCTTCTCACTAAGCTGCTCTGGCTCCCACCTGCCACTCCTTGGGCACGTGGTGGCAACATGCTATCAAACACCAGCAGAGGGAAGCAGGCAGCAAAATCCAAACCAGGAAACTATTCTTCAACGAGGAAATGGCAAAGAAAAAAAAGGCGGGCGGGTGGCGGGAGAGAACCTATAGATGAAAAGGTGTATCCACCTAGTGCAATGCAAGAATCTTATTTGGATCTCGATTAAAAAAGAAAACGATGGCATTTATGAGACAAATCAAAATGTGAATGCTGACTGGGTATTTGATGATATTAAGGACTTATGATGAATTATTCTAAGGTATCTGGAATATGTTTAAAAAAAGAGAGACCTTATGTTTTGAGACACCAAGTGAAAATTTTCAGATCAAACAACATAATGTCAGTTTTACTCAAAAAATAGGGATATGGAGGAGGCAGGACTGGTTGACGGTTCTGGGGGCTGCGGGGAACAGGAGGGTTCGCTAGTCTAAAATGTTTCCTTTATGTATTAAGGTAGTTTAAACATCAATCCATTAAAATGTTTAAAAAAAAAAAGTAATTATTATTGTTCTGTAGAGTCCCGTCAGGCCCTATTCAGGGTGGGGCCTCGGGCCAGGTGAGATCTGACACCTGGGTCCCCAGCATTCAGACAGATTCCACCCAAGAACCAGAACCGCGAGCACTGGCGGCGCCCCTCAGAGTGGGTGTGTGTAGGAGGCTATCGAGAACTCGGGGCAGGGACTGACTGGGGTCAGCCACTGGAGTGGGGCTCCCCGGTCTCTGGGGCTCTCCACATATCCGCTTGGGGCACTTGCCCTGCAGATTCTTTCCTGTCCGTCTCTCAACTCTCCTCTGCCCTTTGAACTCCAGGGATGGACAAAAGTCACATACTCAGCAAGCAGTAGCCTGGCTGGCACTGGACATATAACGCTGACCACCCCACCTGCAATCTGTGTGCCCCCTCCAGCCAGTGACCTTTCAAAACTAGCCCCCCGGATGGGCCCCTCCCAATGGCTTCCCACCCTACCAGGAAAAATATCCAGACTCCCGAACAGGGTCCCAGAGCCCCGTGTAACCTCGTCTTCTTCCAGTTCCTGGAACACCGCATGTTTGTTCCACCTCCGGGTATTCGCATCCACTGTTCCCTAGCATGGAAGGTTCTCTCCCTCCTCCTCCTCCCCCTCTGGCTAATTATCCTTCAAGGCTTCATCTAAAGGTTGCTTCCTCAGATGGCCAACCTGGGCCTAGCTCCCTTTCCCAACTCCATTTTCTCCTCCCCACTGCTGTCTTTCAAAACGTATTTTTCCTTTACAGCCGCAGTTCTCAATCAGAGGCAGTTTCGCCTCCCAGGGGGCGATTTGGCAAAGGCTGGACGCCTTTTTGGTTGTCACATCTTGGGGAGGGGGTTGCTCTCGGGTAGAGGCCAAGGATGTTGCTAAACACCCTACAATGCACGGGAGAGCCTCCCAGCAAAACGGTGTCCTGCCCAACGTCAGCACGGGCCGAGGCTGAGAAATGTGCTCAGAGCAATTACCACGATCTGTCATTACATATTTATTTGTGGGTGACTTGCTTAATGTCTGTCTCCAACAGTAGACTCTAACCCCCTGGGGGCAAAGAATATGTCTGCTTGATTCATCCTGATTCCCAAGCCCGTGGCACAAGTATTCAGTAAACACTGAGTGAATAAACAACTGTGTCAGGCACTGATTCTGCCAGCCAAAAGCCCTCTCCGTTAACCATCACCTCCTCCATTTTACAGATGAGGAAACTGAGGCTCCGTGATCTCTCTCTGGGGATACCTGGGGGTCAGTTAGCTAGCATATATATATATATTTTTTTTTAAACTTTCACTTTTTTTTTTTAGGATGATTAGCCCTGAGCTAACATCTGCTGCCAATCCTCCTCTTTTTGCTGAGGAAGACTGGCCCTGAGCTAACATCTGTGCCCACCTTCCTCTACTTTCTATGTGGGACGCCTGCCACAGCATGGCTTGCCAAGAGGTGCCATGTCCGCACTCAGGATCCAAAGCGGCGAACCAGGCGCTGAAGCGGAACGTGCGCACTTAACTGCTGCGCCACCGGGCTGGCCCCTAACTAGCATATTTGAATAGCCAGAAGCACACACACACTCCCCACACTCCCTCTTCTGGGTGCTAAAAGGCTCTTGTTAGGGAAAGTCCCACCGAGGGACAGGGGGCTGGATGTGATGCTCTTTCTGGCACTGTTCAGGCCTTTCCTCAGAGATGAGGGTGTCTCTGGGCAAGTCCCTGTGCCACCTTGTGGCCATGATGAGAGTTGCAGCTTCCCGGTGGCAGTAGGCCCTTCTCCCTCCCTGGCTCTAGGGTGCAGGGGTGCTGCCAGGCCCCCCCACTACTGCCGTGAGTGTTCCAGGGCCTGGGAGCTCAGCCTGGGGCAGCTAAAAACAGAACTGGCAAAGAGAAGCCCTGGCTCGGCCACGCACTGTGATCTTGGGGAGTCCCTCCCCCTCTCTGGGCCTCAGCTTCCTGGTCTGGAAAATGGGGTGAGTGTACGGCTCTGCGGGGAGGAGGGGCTCCCCGGGGACCCCCGGCACTCACCGAGGTGTAGGCCCGCCCGCACATGCTGCAGCAGTAGGCCTTGGCGTGCTTGATGGCGTGGGCCGAGAGGTGGATCTGCAGGGAGGCGGAGTCCGAGTAGGCCCGGTAGCAGTTGGGACACTTGTAGGGCTTGTCCTTGTTGTGCTGGCGCTGGTGAGACTGCAGGGGGCACAGTGGTGGGTCAGGGGCCGGCAGGGCTCCCCCAGTCCCACCCCCTTCGCAGGCTCCCTTTGGGGCAGGCGGGCACTCACCTGGAGGTTGGAAAGCTGAGTGAAAGCCTTTTCGCAGCCAGGATGTGGGCACTTGTAGGGTCTGTCGCCTGTGTGGATTCTGCAATGGGCAGCCCAGTGAGGTGGCGTCCCTGACAGATCCCCATAGGCCAGCTCCAGCCCCCAGGCCCTGGCTGGCCTGCACCACACCCCTGGCCCCTAGCCTCCCACGGTGCTCTCCACACGCTCTCCCCAGGGGGGCCCCAGGAAGAGCTGGGGACTTCAAGGCCACCCCTTCTCCTCCTTTCTCTGGCCACCTCCCACTGCCTGTCTGTGACAGGGCCTCCCTGCTCCCCACAGGTCCCTGCTGAACCCCGCCCTCCACCAGCGCCATCTGAGAGAGCTGGCCCAGGCCTCCAGCTCATCGTGGGGGGCTGCTCTGACTGCATTCTGCCCCTGCCGTCTAAGATACCCACCTGCAGACCATGCACTAAAAAGAGCGCAGACTCACAGCGGTCAGGACCCGCCCTGCCCAGCCGCCTCATCCCCCAGAAGGAGGAGACATCCCCCTCTGATTGGCCCCCAGTTTCTATTTCCTGCCCCCTCTCCACATCAGGCACATGTCCACGATAGCTACATGGTCACCCCAGCTACAGAGAGAATGCAGGTCAGGGCGGCCCTGAAGGTCAGCCCCTCTGTGTCCTTCCTGTGAGCCCCTCCTGTCGCCCCATTCCTGGGTTCTCATTCTGGCTCCACCATTTACTACCTGGGTGATCTTGGGCAAGTCACTGAGCCTTCGTTTCCTCATCTGCAAAATGGGTGTAAAAATACAGTCCCTACCTCACCGGGCTTTGTGAGGATTATATTAGATGATGCGTATACAGGGCTTAGCCAAGTGTTGGCACAAAGTCAGCTCTCAATAAACGCCGGCCAGAATTACTATTATTGTTCATTCATTCAACAGTTAGTACGCCACTACCCGTGTGCCAGGCACCAAGCTAGGTACTTGGAATATATCAGTGAACAAAATAGACAGGAACCACCGCCTCGCGGAAACAGACAATAAGCATGAATAAGTCAGAGAAGCACGTGGAAGGTCATCAGTGCTGTGAGAAGAAAGACAACAAGGCGGGGGGCATCAGGAGTGTGTAGGGGAGGGGGTGCAATTTTAAATAGGGCGACCAGGCCGGGGCCTCACTGAGAAGGTGACTTTGGAGCAATGAGTTGACGGCTGATGCTGTGTTTTCGGATAAGGTCTGTGCAGCAGCTTGCACTTGTCCAGCAGCCGCGGTGAGCATGGAGGTGCGTTAAGACCAGGTGCAGAGATGGGGCTCGGAGCCCGGTACACAGGGATGGGAGGCCCGTCCCTCCACGCACGCCTTTCCCCATCAGCCCTGGCTTGTCTTTAACCGTCTGTTCTGGCAAATCTCTGTGCCAAGCAGGTGGTCAGTGGAAGGCAGCTGGGTTTGAACCCTGCTTGCCTCATTTGCGATGAGCAGTAGGTCGAGGGAGAATCCAGCTGTGGCCAAACGGCCTCAGCTCCTTCCCTCCGGTGCCCCAGCCCCTGCCCCGCTGACTGGGTTTGCTCTGCCCATCAACAAAGTCATCAAACCAACCAAGGCCCCTCTGGCCAGCCCCCGTGCTGGACAGGCTAGAATAAAGACCACTCCCTGTCATCAATAAGCCCGTGACATTGGCCGCCCACACTAAAAACTGACAGAATCCAAATTCCTTAGTGTGTCGTTCAAGGCCTTTCGCCGTGTGGTTCAGCCTCACCTGCCTGCTCCTATGCACCCTGTGTCCTGGCCAGAGATCCATTTCGCATCCGGCAACCATGTCTGATTGATGATTCTGCCTGCCACACCCGTGCCCTGGCTCTGTGCTCTGCAGGAGAGGCCGCCCTCTGTCTAGCTCCTCCACTAGACGGGGAATCCCAAGGGCAGGGACAGCCCAGTCTCACGTGCAAGGCCCAGGGCCCAGCTCACAGGCTGCACCGAGACTACCCAAGTGGAGCTGGGCTGGCCTGGTTCTGACAATTCCCATTCTGCCTGCACATTCTGGGTGTCACATGTTTGGGGACATCATCCCAGCTACTGCACCCTGTCTCTACAATGGAAGGACCTTCGGGGTCATCTGGACCGACTCTGCCTGATGCCAGAATCCTCTCTGTTTCCTCCCCTCCTCATCCCCGCCAGGCCCGGGGAATCCATTCAGCTAGGGGTCAGGTGACACAGGGGACCAAGGGACCCCAGGACACGCACTGATTTTGTTTTAAACCCTACAATACCCACCCCAGGGTCCTCGCCTCCCACTGCTGCTCAAGTCACCCCCCCACCATCACCAGACTCCAGCCCCACTGGCCTCCCACCGGCTCCACTAGCATGCCAAGTCCCTTCCCACCTCCAGTCCTTCATCCAGGCTGTTCCCTCTTCTAGGCACACTTTTCCTTCAGGTAATACCTGGCGAAAACCCAAACTCCTCTAATGAGTATAAAAGCCCCTTGATCAGGGCAGCCTTTCCTGACCGCCCCCAGATGAGGCCAGGCCCCCTGAGCCTACCCCCAAGCAGAAGTCTGTGCCTGGGGGCGTACTTTGTCACTGTCTAGTCCCTGTTTTCTTGGCTGCCTCCCGAGAACAAGAGCTCCCCATGTCTCGCTCACCACCGTCAGCCCAGGGCCTGGCACAGGCTCAGAGGACTCGATGCACAGTCACAGGCTGAAAGGAGGAAAGCCAGTTCTTTCTCTCTGAAGTCAGTCATTGACAATGATAATATGCTCAACATAACTAGCAATGTCCATTCCTCAGGTGTATTTCAAAAGTGTTTGTTGATTGACTGACTGACAGTCCTCCAGGGACTTCAAGTCCTTCCTCAGGGGCCCAGCCAAGCCCTCTTGACCAGGAGATTCCCCTCTGGCCTCCTCCCCAAGTGCCACAGCTGCCCAGCCTCCTCCCTGGACTTCCAGCCTCAGCCTCTCTCCTCTCAACCTTCTGGCCTCTGCCACAGCAGCAGTACAGGGATGTGACCTTGTCATGGCCTCACTAGGGCCTCTCTCTAGGGAGGGCTATAGACCTTTAGCACCCGACGGAGATGAGCCTCTCTAACCTCCACCACGGCCTTCCATCTCTCATGGGAGTTTCCACATCCACGAACCTCCCAGATTGTATCGGGAGCTCCCTTGGGCCAGGGCTCCTCTGACCACTGATCTGCCCTGTGCGTGCCCCCCAGCCCTGGGCTGGCTCAGAAGGGGCTTCCAGGAGTGACCATTGGACGAATGAAGGACAAGGTCACCTGTTCCCACTGCTACCTGGCCTCAAAGCTCTTTAGTACCTGAATTTCAAGTCAGGGCCACGCCCTCAATTCCAACATCAGAATCCTCTCTTTGTAGGGCATCTTCCCACTGGGGAGCACCCAGCCCTGGCTTCCGCATCTGCCAGGGGAGCTGGTGGGGAGCTCACCACCAACTCCAGGTGTAGGCAGCGCAGGGAAAAGCTGAAATCAGTGCCCCTGGACTGCCCCTCCACCCCTCCTGCCGCAGCCCCACCCCACAGCCCCAAAGACTCGCTCTGCCCTCCTGCCTGGGACCTCCACCCCGGTGAGCTTCTGCAGCCTGACATCCCCAGCAGCTTCCTTCCTCCGAGGCAGAGGCTGCCCTTGGTGTTCTGGGCTCCAATCTCACTTCCGCCTCCTCCCAGCGGGGTGACCTCAGGCAAGTGACTTTGCCTCCTTGAGCCCCAGTTTCCTCGTCTCTAAAACAGAGATAATAGGATTGTAAGGATTGTAGGATCAAATGATTTAGATGAACGGTGTTCATAAGATAGTTTCAGTGTTCAGGTTTTTGGTTTTTTTGGTTTTTTTTGAGGAAGATTAGCCCTGAATTAACATCTGCTGCCAATCCTCCTCTTTTATGCCGAGGAAGACTGGCCCTGAGCTAACCTCCGTGCCCATCTTCCTCCACTTTATATGTGAGACGCCTGCCACAGCATGGCTTGCCAAGTGGTACCTAGGTCTTTGCCCAGGATCTGAACCAGCAAACCCCGGGCCACCAAAGCAGAACATGCTAACTTAACCACTGCATCACTGGGCTGGCCCCTCAGTCTTCATTTTTAATACACTCCTTTCTATTTAAGATAAACGATTTATGAAAAACAACAAAGAGGGAATTTATTCAATGTTTAAAAAATGATTGAGGATCCCTTAGGTATCTTTTATCTTTTATTTCCCAGGTAATAAACGGCACATTATATTGAATGGCTTCAGCCATGTTGTGCTTTGTAACCAAAACAATGGGAGATACAAACAGTGGAAGTTAACCTTCCCTGAGCCGATTCCCCCTCCGTGGCATTTCTCAGATTCACTTCTTCTTATTTAGAAACACAAATTCGCTGTATAGGGACCTTACGGACACCTTGTCCCGGGCCAGGAACTTAGGCACTCTTTGACAAGGAACAGCTGTTAGGGTTTTATTACCATGACTATCATCACACTTGAGGAAACAAAATGACACCTACCCCTGCCACCTTTATCACTCCACACGTCCACAACATCACAGCCAGGAGAAGAAAAGCCAAGCAAAAAACACCGTGCGGCCTGAATACACAAACAAATCCAGAGTCACTCTGTCTAGCATGAGTTCCCCAAGTAGATAAAACCTTCAGCCCCTTCCTATAACTTACTGATTTCCTCGCTAAACAATGTTCTCCCTGACTTTGCATTGTGATATCTGCAGACATGTGATCACATACATATGCCAATTGCAGGAGACAACTGCTGTTTTCCTACCATGAACGGACTCACTGCCAGTTCCTGTTTATTTTCTCTTTAAGTACATGCGGTATCTATGATTTACTGGGCTGATCCTTCTGGAGTCCGGACTTCAGCAACACTTTGCCAGTCACCTGCTTTTCTGACTTGGGTCTTCCTTCCATAGACACAGGTCCCACCAAGATGCTCCAGATGCACCATTAAATGACTAAATGACACTACCCGGCAAATGCGCCCGGGCTCATCTTCCTCAACAACCACGCCTAGGACTTGCCCAGGCTGCTTCAGCTTGGGACAGGACCTTCCTTGACTCCCTTCCTTACTGGCAGTCACGTTGGGAAGATGGATTGGATTATATGCCTTGATTGGTTCTCTCTAGAGGAGCGAAAAACAGGAAGGAGTCTCCGGGGAAAGTCAGAAAACAAGGAACCTGGACTCTGGTTGCCGCTTTATGTTTGGGTTTGTTTGCCTAAAGGATTCTGGGACTTATGGGCATTTGGGACACGCACTCCTTTGTCACTGGGTTAGCACACATTGGTTTAATTATATGTGCCACCACCTAATGAGTAATAGTCTGTCTCTGAATGTTGGTAGGGCACTCATGTGGCTTATTTGGTTTCTCACCATTATGAACTCAAATCACTCAAAAGAAAAAGAATTTGTGCCCTCAGGAATGGAGAGCAAATAAAAAGAGAAGCTCAATCTCCCTGAGTGAATTTTATGTGTGTGTATATATACATTTTATATGTAAGTATATATAATTTATATAAATATATAGGATATCATATATAATTATATAATGTGTTAATTCTATATAATGTAATACATATTTTATATATATAATTAATACATATAATTATATATATATGTGTGTGCACTTTTTAAGAGGTAGTAAAAACCCAAGAACTTATTTTCATGTACGGAGACTAACACAATAAATATCAAAAAGAAATGTCCTTAAAAAAATTTTTTCCCCTAGATTTAACTACACTTACCAATTAGTGACAATCAAAACACACGCTTTATGAATAACTTACAAGACCCTAAAGGGGCCAGGCCCATGGCCGAGTGGTCAAGTTCGCGCACTCTGCTTCGGTGGCCCAGGGTTCGGATCCTGGGCGCGGACATGGCACTGCTCATTAGGCCATGTCAAGGCGGCGTCCCACATGCCACAACTAGAAGGACCCACAACTAAAAAAATATACAACTATGTACTGGGGGCATTTGAGGAGGAAAAAAAAGCAGGAAAAAAAAAAAGAAGATTGGCGACAGTTGTTAGCTCAGGTGCCAATCTTTAAAAAAAAAAAAAGACCCTAAAGATGGCTCACTGCCCTTGCTGACTGTAATATGTTCTTAATCTGAAAAACTGATGATGCCTTAGACCCTAACAGAGGACTCCATTCTCCTCCATTCTGATGTTGCTGGTTATTATAATAAATGAACCAGAGTCACTAAGTCTTACCAACGGGTCTGATCTCTGCCCTCACGCTTGCCTAAAGGCCTCTACTTCAGCTCAGAAACTGGGTCTTCTGAAAGCAACAGCCAGAGAAGACAGCCTCAGTAAGGGGCTGCTCCACACCCACACATACTGGCTCCTTCTATTTCCAGGAACAGACGAATGGGCACAGGCTTCAGAGCTGACACCATCGGCACGGCCAGACACTGCCCCAGGCCAAGCAGGATCCACGAGTCTTTAGTCCACAAGCAGAGAACTGGTAAATCAGACTAACTACCCAAGATCAGCAGATCAGTAACTATGACCTAGGCATGGGACGAAAGTGATTTAACTGTGGTTAACGTTCTATTTTCTAAAGGGCAAGAAAACCGTTTTGTTCTTTGATCTGTCTCTATTCTTCCATTTAGGAGGCTGTATTTGTATAAACTGGAAGAAACCATTCCTTAAACGGTGCCCTATTCCAACCAGCCCTTCAGAATTCTGGGGGGACAAAAACTATAACAAATTGACATAAACTAATGAATTATTGAGGAAATTTTAAGATAATAGTTCTCTTGAAAGCAACATATGTAATTGGCTTTGTCTACAAAACTACTCAGAACAATTGCTAAAAAAATTCCAAGCACCTTTACTGAGACCGTTTCCTTTTCCTGACCGTTAGTTCTGTGAATCGGTTCAATAAGAACCTGTCCTCCTTCCTAACAGGATACAATTGGGTAAATCAAATTTGTAACCATGACCATGCCAGAAAC
The DNA here is from genome assembly GCF_041296235.1 of Equus asinus. NCBI lineage: Eukaryota > Metazoa > Chordata > Mammalia > Perissodactyla > Equidae > Equus > Equus asinus. The sequence goes on from NC_091794.1 coordinate 88,927,140, forward strand.
GTCACATTTAAAGACAAACTCCATTTAATTAGGCGTGACAAGCCTAATTGTAAGAAACAAGGACTGTACTTCACGTGTGGGAATGTGGCCTCCAGGACACCGGACTGGATCTGCTCCACGCCCTTTGGGATCCCAGCCTTCAAGGTCATAGAAAAAGTCACTCCTGCTAGGCCAGAAACACTCACAAATTTGGAGATTCTCCAGAAAGAAGGTACCCCTGCTGTTACAGGTTGTATAGACACAGCCTGACAGACGTAAATTAGATGGTTCTAGGTTCCTGAGCTTAGGTAATATGATAAGAAAATTTTTTTCTGACACATACACACACACACAGATTAAAATTATGACCCAGGGGCTTTACAAAGTCTCCAGACAGAAGTTAACTCTCAAACCTTAGTATCACGTGCTCTCACTTTAACAACCATGCATCCAGGAGGACTATGTGTATCCATCAACAGCTCGTTACAAACACCTATGTTCATAAAACCGGCCAAACTTAAAAAAAGCAGAGTAACGACCAAAATCAGAAAATTGCTGAAACAAACTTATGAGGTCAAATCCACACCTTAGGAGACGTAGGAATGAGAAAGCAGACCCAGGCCTTGTCCAGCTGCCATTTGGCCATTTATTTCCCACTATCAAACCGACTCACCAGGCGCCAAAGCCCGAGAAATGGACAAACATCCCATTTTGCACCCTGGGATAAAGCATACAAGGACAATGAAGATAAATGTATCAGTAAGAACAACAATAAAAAAGTAAAAATAAAAAATAGGGTCTCTCTCTCTAGCATTGGTCCCAAAAATAGAGAAAAGTTGAGCACTTGCTGTAAGTTACAAACCCCGCAGCAAAAACGATTTTACCCGACTTTACAGCACCGACATTAACAGACACAGAGCCATGGTCGCAGGCATGGCAGCCGTCGCCTGACAAAGCTGCCGGGTCTCCTCCCCTCTGAAGAGATGAACTGCAATCTTGGTAACCTTTGGTTTGTCTCTTTAAATACCTATGGCATTTTTATTCGGTGAGCCCATCCTTCTGATGCAAAAACTCTTCTTTCCTCAAAGCATTTACATCTCCCTTTCACACCCTCTACTAAACTGTAGCCCCATGAGCACGGGGATTTAGTCTGTTTTGTTCACTGCTATATTCCCAGCACCTGGACTCGTGTCTGGCTCCGTAAATGTTTGTTAAATGGATGAATTATGTGCCCTGTACAAGTCGGTTCTATTTATTCCACAAATATTAAACAGATGCCTGAATGCTTATTATGGGCCACACACTGGGGATGTGCAAATGGAGGCGATTAAGCCCCCGCCTTCAGGGGCTCCCAACATCTTGGGGTTGGTGGGTGAATCACGAGGCGAGTAGAAGACAGCCTGCCACTGCTGTGATGGGCACGCACAAGCCTGTGAAATCAGCTCAGGGGGGCCAGGGAGGACTTCCTGGAGGAAGCTGGACTGAGAGATGGATAGGAGAGGGCCAGAGAAACAGGTAAAGGAGGCAGAGGGTGTGACAGGTAAAGGACACAGCATGTGCAAAAGCCTGCAGATGAGAAACAGGGGGAAGGGTAAGGATGCAGTAATGAGAGCTGTGGCCAGTGAGGTCCACAAAGGCCATATCACGAAAGGCCTTGAATGCCAAGCCAAGGAATCTGGTCTTGACCCTGCAGGCAGTGGGCACCTAGAGAAGGTCCTTGCCCCTCCTGGCACCAGGTCCATGCACCCAGCACAGGCGCTGGGCTGAAACTGGCTGCGGGAGGCCAGCACCAGGCAAGACACTCACCTGGTGTGCTGCTGGAGGTGGGAGAGCTGTCGGAAGGACTTATCACAGTAGGAGCAGTGGTAGGGCTTGACGCCCAGGTGGATGCGCAGGTGCTGGGCCAGGTAGGAGGCGTTGGCAAAGGACTTGGAGCAGTGCGGGCACTTGTGGGGCTTGGCCTCTGTGTGCGACTTGGAGTGAATCTGCATCTCGGACTTGGTGAAAAAGGTCAGCGGGCAGACCTTACACCTGTGGGGCAAGAGGCAGGTTCACACCTGGGAGGATCCCACATCCCCGGCGACTACAGCTCAGGGGGCACCTTCGACGGTGGAGAGACCTTGCACCTGGGACAGAGCTTTCCTGTGAGGCTCCTGGGAGCACAGGCCTCCTGGGAAGGATAGAGGACGGGCTCCCAGCCTGTACACCCTCCAATCTGCCTGGAGGCCCAGTTATGGCAGCCTGGAGGGCAGGTATACCGCACAGGGAAGAGAAGGCTTGAGATCCTGGTGAAAGGCTGCCCAGGGCCACACCCCACGGTTCTGGGACACGGGGCTCTAACTCTCCCAGTAAGTAGTTCTTTACCCTGGCTGCACATCAGAATCACCCGGGGAGCTTTCAAGAAAGGCCGAGGGGCCAGCCTGGTGGCACAGCATTTGGGTTTGCACGTTCCGCTTCAGTGGCCCGGGGTTCACAAGTTCGGGATCCCAGGTGTGGACATGGCACCGCTTGACACGCCATGCTGTGGTAGGTGTCCCACATGTAGGGTAGAGGAGGATGGGCATGGATGTCGGCTCAGGGCCAGTCTTCCTCAGCAAAAAGAGGAGGATTGGCAGCAGTTAGCTCAGGACTAATCTTCCTCAAAAAAAAAAAAAAAGCTGATACCTGGCTCTCTGCACACCACCCTCGCCCCCCGCCCCCGGAAGGAATTAAATCTGAATTTCTGGAAGTGCTGTCCTGGCATTGGCAATTTTCGAAAGCTCCCCAGATGATTCTTGCGCTGAGGTTTGAGAACACTGCCCGAAGAGGACAAAAGGGACTCACCACCCCAGGCTGTGGTGGGTGCTGCCCCCAGCCTCAGACCGCCTCTGAAGGGGATGTGGGCGGGGCTTGCCAGGAGACCCCACCCCCCTGGACCTCAACCTGCCCCCTCAGCCCCCGGGGCCCCTCCTTCCAGTAGCCCCCGCTGCTGGGCTTGGCAAGAGACTTTGCCCCAAACCCAACGGGATCCCCTCCCGCCGAAACCCCCACCTGTACGTCTTGCCCTCCTTGGCAGTCTCGCCCGAGGCCAGGATGGGGTAGGGGACTACGAGGACAGGCGGGCCCCCTGGGTTCTCCGCCTTGATCTTTTTGCGGCCGCGCTCAGACTTGGGGGGGCCAAGCAGGCCGTGGCCCTGGATTGTCTTGATGGAGTCCAGGAGGGGGGGGCTGGTGATCCCTGAGATGAGGGTGGGGGACGAGGCGATGAGGCGGCTCTGGCTGGTGGTGGTGGGTGTGGACGGGGTGCTGGTACCCGTGCCCGCGCTGGACTCGGAGGTGCTCACAGCCGGGGTCCGGGAGGAGAGCCCCAGACCTGCGAAGACACCGGAGAAGGCGCAGGGGTAAGGGGCAGCGGCAGAGGCCGATGCAGCCCCCTGCCGCCCAGGTGTGTGACATTGGCGGGTCACCTCAACTTTCTCAGCCTCCCCTTCCCTTTGTAAATTATTCCCCCTGGGGTAAATAAATGAGAGCTTGTGTATGTGTAAGAGGGCTCAGATCCCTAAGGACCAAATCGAGTTAGGAGCACTTTGGAAATAATCCAAACCACAGAGAAAAACCTGGAGACACCAAGATGTTCACTGCTGTGTTATTTATAACAAAAAATTAGAGGCAACTGAAATATGCAACATTAGGGAAGAAGTCAATAAGCTGATCAATCTCCTCTACTGAACATTAACTGCCCATTAAACAGGAGATTATGTTTGTAAAAAAAATGCATATATATGCACAGAAAAAATAAAGAGAAGATGTACCAAACGTGAAGTGGATGATAGAATTAGGAGTAATTAAAAATTAAAAAGATGAAAATAGTGTCTATCACATGGTTAAAACTATGCTTTTTAAAAAAGAAACCAAGAATCTGTACATTGAAAAAGATAACATCTAGAGTTGGCACAAGTCTGTTTTGTGTCACACGCTGCTGGTACATTTATCAACTTTAACGGAGGGCTGTTTGCCAATAACCATTAAAATGTTAAATGCACATACCCTTGGACTAAGCCATTCTACTTCTAGAAATTGCCCATAAGGAAACATTTGCACGTGGGGGCCGGCCCCGTGGCCAAGCAGTTAAGTTTGCTCGGTCTGCTTAGGCAGCCAGGGGTTTCACCGGTTTGGATCCCGGGCATGGACATGGCACCGCTCATCAGGCCACACTGAGGTGGCGTCCCGAATGCCACAGCTAGAAGGGCCCACAACTAAAATATACAACGACGTGCTGAGGGGATTTGGGGAGAAAAAGCAAAAAAAAAAAAAAGATTGGCAACAGTTGTTAGCTTAGGTGCCAATCTTAAAAAAGAAAAAAACAAAAGAAATATTTGCACATAAGCACAAAGATCCGTGAACAGAGATCTTCCCGACAAAACCGTGATCACACAAAACTGGACACGACCTCTTTGTCCTTGGTATGGGCCGTGTAAAGAGAGGTGGCCCATGCTCACTATGGAGGACTGGGCAGCCACAAAAGCCAGAGAGAGATTGTGCAGCGACACAGAGAGAGTGTCCACGTATGCTGTCAGGTGAAAAGCAAGTCACAGACAGTATGAACCCGTTTATTTTTAAAAACACACCCCCAAACTACATATGCCACTATAGACAATCTGTGTGCGTAAGTACACAGGAATGGATCTGAGAAGAGACACACCAAACTAAATTGTCTGTTCACTGTGCTTCTCTCTAGGGAGGGAGAAGAATTTTTTGGTAAAAGGAGATTTTCATACTTTGTCTATCTGCTTTTATATGATTCAAATTTTTTACCTGGTGAATTCATCCATTTTTTACATCTGTGATTAAAGGATAAAATAAAATAAATTATAGAGAAAACATATGAAAATGCTAACAATAGTAGGACTAGGGCTAATTTTTTCTCCTTCCAGCTTGTCTGCAATTTCTAACTTTTCTACAATGACTATGTATTACCTTTATAGTAAAAAATGCACTAAAAATATTTAGGGTAGAATGGCGAATAGGAAAAGTAAGTTAAAGTCATGGGTACAGCCCTACCACAAGCTCAGCACAGCACACAGGCATATTAAAAAACAAACACAAAAGATGAAAAAGGAAGGAAACGGACCAAAGGCTCTCTAAGCTGCTGGGTTAGGAGCTGACGATTATGAGTTATTTTTTTTTCTTAGCTTCCCTTTTTTCCAAATTTCCCTTAATATACTTATATTACTTTTTTAATATTACTTTTATAATAAAAAAATAAATTTAATAAAATCATAATAACAGAGGAATGTGCAGAGTGTGGCTGGGGCCTGGGGGAGGCTCAGCAGGCCCCACAATTCCGGGGCGTCTCTTGGGCGGGGGCGGGGGGAGGCAGAGGCACCTGGCTGGTGGCCCGGCTGAGGCAGGGAAGGAACAGAGGCCCCACTGCAGTGGCCTCCAGAGAAAGCCTGTCCACAGGCTCTGAGCTGAGCATCAGGCAGCCCCAGCCCCAGGATACCGCCTCAGGATGTCCCCTGGCACCCCAGCCTCAACCTATCCAAGACTGAGCTCACGTCTTCCCCGACCCCACTCCTCTTCCTATGATTCCATCTCACTGGCAGTGCCTGGGTGTCTCCCTCACCTCCTCCCACTCCTCACCCCTGCATCCAGGCCAGCACCAAGCCCTGTCCACTCTGCCTCCTCAACATACCTCAGATCTGCCCACTTCTCTCCATCCCCACTGCCACTAGCTTGCCCCGGCCACCCTGGTCTCCGGCAGATCACCCTGCTTCGTGCTTGTCTCCCACCAGACCAGTCTCCACCTCGCAGCCAGCTTTCCTCTCCGACTTAAAAACCTTCCAAGCTCCCCACCCCCTGGGGTACAGTTCCAACCACACAGCATGACCCCCAGGGCCCTTCACAGTCTGGTCCTCCTTCCGCACTAGCCTCAGCAGAACCAGGTAGAGCAAAAAGGTTAAGACTTGGTCCCTGGAACCACACTGCCTGCCTCTGCCTCTTACTGGCTGGGAAGCTCTACCTCAGTTTCCCCACCTTTGAATGGAGACAAGGGTGAACCATGAAACTGCTGGTTTTGTAAGTCAAAAGCCATCAACTGTTCAAACACTAACAGTACCCTCCTCACAGGAGCCCTGGGAGTAATAAAATGAATACAGGCAAACATACACAGGTGCTCAGCTGGCGTCAGCTGGCATATTGTGATGATCATCATCATCAGCTGTTGGCCTCCCTACTCTTACTCCTGTGCACATACTCGCTTTGCACATGCCGTCCCCGCTTCCTGCTCCATTTCCCTAGTTAACCGTCAACCTTTCTTTCATATCGGCTCCTTGCCGCACCCCTCCTCCACCTCTGGTCAGGGCTCTTCTCTGGATTCCTGAAGTTCTCTACATTGCCTTAGCTTGCCTGCCGACCTTCTGGCCGGCACTGACCAGCCGTCGTCCTGTCGATTTGGGGGCGGTGGGTCCTCCCAGTATAGAGTCGGACACAGTCTGGTGGCTATGCTAGTAGGACCAACCCTGCCACAGGAGCATCCCCCCAGGCCTTGCCCTCTCCTAGCCCCATGCTATCCTCGCCAAGCCGCCACCCCGCAGGTCTCCGGCCCCGCCCACTCGGCCCCCCCACTCAGGCCCCGCCCTCGCCGGCCCCGCCCCCGCCCACTCGGGCCCCGCCCCCCGCCGGCCCCGCCGTACCTGTGACGGTGCTGGTGGCCGGCCGCGCGTGCAGCGCCACGTCGGGCTGCGGCACGGCCTGCGGGTGCAGCCCTGGCACCTGCTGCAGCTTGGGCAGCGACATGACGGCCTGGCTGCTCTCGGCCGGCGCCGGCGGCACCAGCAGCGGCTGCTGCGACGAGGCCGACGTGGGCGGCAGGTGAGGCGGCCGGATCTTCTCCGCCATCAGCTGCTCCTTGATCTTGTTAATCAGGACCAGGTTGTCCAGCTGCGGGCAGGAGAGGAGAGGGACTGAGGGGGCTTGGGCCGCGTCCGGCGCCTTCCCGGCGCCGCCGGTCCCCCCGCGAGCCGCGAGCCCCTCGCCCCGCCCGGCCGCAGCCAAAGCCCCAGGTAAAGCAGAGCAGCTCCGAGAAGGGGAGGGGCGACGCTCGGTCTTACCTGGCTGGGCATGGTGGGAGGAGGGGGCCAGAAGTAGGGGTTGTTAAATCGAGGCTCGGCCATCCTGCGGGGAGAGAGCGACTGTCACAGGGAAGAGGGCCCTCCCCACCGGCCCGGGGCGAGCTCCTGTCAGCTATGCCCGCTCAAGTCGGCGCCAGTGTCTGGGATCCCTGCCCCCGTGGGACCCTCACCCCGCAGCAGAGCAGGCCAGGCCAGAGAACCACACATCCAGGCTGAAAAGTCTGGAAGTCAGCATCTCCCTTGGTGGGCCCAGAGGACAAAGGTCACATCCAGACCAGAGTGGTCCCGGCCCCACCACCACCCTGATGCTGGCAGGCCAATCCTTATTCCCCAGAAGGGCCCTAAGCTGCAGAGCCAACCCCATGGACCCATGGACTCCACCAGAAGACTCCCCCCACCTCATCCAGAGACAAACGAAGGAATCCTGGGTGGACTCTGTAATGGCCACAGAGTGGAGCAAGCTGTCCATCCCTGCACCCTGCCCTTCTGAGTGAGGCCCCTCCCAGTGCAGACACCCTCATCAGAACACGGGGCAGCTCGGCTGGACAGACACGGCCTTTCTAAAGGGCAGTTTGGCAGGACGATTTTCAGAGACCCAAATGGTTATTGCCCTTTGACCCAAGAAATTGTACCTCTGGAAAGTTACCCTCAAGAAACAAGCATGGACATGTGCAACATTTTACCTACACGGATGGGTCAGAACCCTGTGCTTAAGGAGGGGGTTGAAGAGGCCTGAGGCTAGGGCACTTTGGGGCTCTTCAGTAGAAGCAATCTGTCTCCTAGAAGCAAATTGTCTTCAGAAGTGACAATCTGTCCAGTGGCCCTCACCTCTGGCAAGCTCCATGGCAGGCCTGTGCGTTAGAAGGCCTTTCAACCAGGGCAGTGTGAAGGATGGGCCTTGAGAGTTACCTGAGTCTTCTGTAGGGTTCGAGTTTTCTGTGACCCTAGAGTAAGTCAAGAAGTGATGACTACAGGGACCATGCTGGGCAGAGGTAGTCCATTAATTCTTGCTCCCTATAAAATTTCTTATTTATCTCTCTCTTACACGTATTACTAACTAAATACCTACTGGTATTGTTGGTATTAAATGAAATTGCTTATTTTGACAGGCAAGGTCAAAATGAAGTGCCGTCAGCCTCTTCCCGGTCCTACAAGCCTGAGAAGCCCCTGCTGGCATTGCAGGCAGAGGGTTTCACGAGAAAACCCTCCATAAGGACACTATCTATTCTCAGCACTTCATGAAAGATCTTTTACATGAATTCTCTCTTGTGACCTTCACTTGAGAAGCAGGCACAGGAGGTATTATTACCGCCATTTTATAGGTGAAGAAACTGAGGCTGGGTGGGAGAGAAGGGAAGAGACCTGTCCAAGAACACAGAGCTAGGGTGCCAGAGTCAAGATGAGAAATCAGATCTGCTCGAGCAGGGGGCTCCAGGGAATCTGCTTTGCAAACCCGAGTCCTCGGTTAAGCAAATATCCACATGTCAATGACTCAATACCTACACGCAAAAATCCTTGCCTCTCCCTCCCACCCTGGGGGGCCAGTCTGGATCTGAGCCTGGCCAGGCTGGGGATCTGAGTCCCCTCCTCTGGGGTGGGCGGGGCGGCCCCTGCCCTCTAAGAGCACTCCTGCTCCCACCACCCACAGACACCAAACTGCCCCTCCCTCAGCCCATCCGACCCCGCCCACCCCTCCCAGGCCAACACCAGAAGCACTTCCTGCCTGGAGTTCTCCCTGACTGCTCCAGATCTCTGGGACTTCTCCCTTCTCAGAAAGACCTCAACACGACAGCCACAGTGAGGAGGCTACCAGTCACCAAGTGCCTCTCTTCTGCCAGGCACACTGACACTGAAAGGCAAGTACTCTCAGCAACCCCACTCTACAATTGAGGAAACTGAAGTTCAGAGAGGTGGAGTGACTTGGTCGAGGTCACACAGCAAGTAAGCAGAGAACTGAGATTCCCATTCTAATCTGCCTGACTCCAAAGTCCAGCTGTCAGTCCCTTAGCTGTTCAGGGGAAGGACAAGGCACCCTGACTGTAGGCTTGTGAATGTGCCCCATCTTAGGATGGTTGGCCGCAGCCCCACAGACAGGCACCCACTCATCCAGCAGCCTCAGGACCTGTCCCTCCCCTGCTGTTGTCCACTGGGGAAAACGTGGAGAGGACTAGTCGCAAAGCCAGGGTGAGGAGGCTCCAGGGCTGGGAGGAAGGGGAGCTGGCTCAGAGAAGCCTGGGAATTGGATGCACCTGTCTGGTTCATCTCGCTATCCCAGGCACCCAGGCCCAGAGGTTATCAACAACATGAGTTGCATGACAGAATGAATAACTGCAGGAATAATAATCAGAATTATTTTAAAGACAATCCCACATCATTATCTAGCACAGCGGACAGTTTACAAAGCTCTTCTGTACCCACCGGCATTCTCCTCAGAGCCCCAGGAAGCAGGGAAGAACTGTCACCCCCATTTCCCACAGGAAGAAGCTATAGCATCAGGAGGGGCGCCCTTTGCCCCAGGCCACACGGATGGGGAAACAGGAGGGCGCGCTGGGCTGCACTGTTGGGCATCGGCTCTCTGAGCCTCAGTTTTCCTTATCTGTTAAATGGGGTGAAACAGGCTGTTCTGTCTCCTTCCTTCCCTGGCCCAGGACTCTGCCCTCTGCACCTGGCTGTTCTCAGTCAGTTCTGGGGGAGGTGCCTTCTCCTCCTCCCCTTCAGTTCAATGCCACGTTCAGGCTTCTCAAAGTCCCACCCTGGTCAGGGAGGTCTGGGGAAGAGGGTGCTTGCCCAGGGTCTGGGTTAGTGCATCCTCTCTGCCATTTATCAGGCCCCTGATCAGGCAGGGACCACCCCGCACCCTGGTCGGGAAGCAGACCCACAGAGGGGCAGGGTCTGCCCTGGGTCATGTAATCTGAGCCGCACAGCCTCTGCCTAATTTCTGCTTCCTTCTCTGGCTGGTCTTAAGTAACTGAATGATTCCGTCGGTGCCCCTGGCCCTGGTGTACACCTACTGTGTGTCGAATGCAGAGAAGGCCAGTGGGGGTGAACATTTTCTGAGTTCCTACTGAGTGTCAGAGTCAGTGTCATTGCTAGGTGCACGTCAAGAGCATCTCGTGTGAGCCGCCAACAAGCCTGTGAGCCCGTGAGGTGGCTGTCCACCCGTGCAACCCTGGGACACAAGGGCCATGACAAGAAGTGCAGGGGAAGGCGGCCGGGGCCGGGGTAAGCTGCTCAGACCTTCTCATGAGGGGGGGGCTTTAAGCAGGAGAGACACTGCTCAGATGTGCGTTTAGGACAGGTCTGTTTAAGACAGGGTGGTAGGGCTTTCCGGCAGAGGCACGGAATGTGAAAGTCCAAGCCAGGTTTGGGATAGTGAGCGCCCACCCGCTGGCCCTAAGAGAGAGCCGGAGAGTGGTGAGGTGGTGAGAGATGGAGGCCGGCCGGCAGGGTCTTGAATGCCGCCGTGCTAAGGTGTTGGGATGGAATGCTGGGGGTGAGAGGCACCAGGGAGTGTGCGGGGGCCAGGGGAACAATGGAGCTAAGGGGACCAAGGTCAGAGGGAGCAGCCTGAGGACACTGCCTGGGGCAGCGAGGCTGGGGCTGAGGAGCCAGGAGGACCAGGCCAAGGGCCTGGGCATGCCAGCGTGGGCAAAGGAAACACGCTGGTGGTCGGGCGGGACACGCAGATTGGGCTTCAAGCCCCAAATGGAAGTCACGGCTCTGTGCCCTGAGCCCCCAGACACACAGGCCTGATCCCTGCAGTGGGGGAGGAGGCTGCCAGTTGTTTTTCTTGCTCTGGAGGTGAAAACCGTTGGCTGGCTGGATGAAGGAAACACCTAGAGTTGCCTCTCAGAACAGCGGGCCCATCCACCCACCCATCCATCCATCCATCTGTCCACATTCTGGACCGGTGCTGGGAACCTGAGGCCACCAGAAGAGCCCTCCCCTCCAGGAGCCCCACGCTACGTGGGGGAAGCAGACACATGACCCACAAGTTTCTGCAGAAGGAACTTTCGCCTTTGAGACCTACTGTGTGCCACCAAGGACCTCCGTGGGGTCGCAGCCGACAGGCCGCCTTCTGGTCCTATCTGGTCCTATCCTTAAGGCCCCTCTGCCACGTGGGCCCTCTGAGATCTGTGCACCATGCCCCTGGGTACCCCATCTTCTCAGTCTCTTCACGGCTCCCCACCCCCCACAGGCTCCTCAGGGTGGGACAGGGGCCTCTTCTCTCCCCCTGTCCTCAGTCCCTGGGGGACCCCTCTAGTCCAGGACTTTTAAAACCAGCCAATCCCCAAGTCTCCCCCTCCTGCCCAGGCCTCTCCCTGGAGCTCCAGGCCAAGCTTTCGAGGTGCCTCCCTGACATGTCCCTTTGGCTGTCACGTGAGCTGCTCAGACTCAGCAGGCCTGAGCTGGGCTTAGTCTGGCCCTAGGACGTGCCCCTCCTCTAGCCATCCCCAACTCCGAGCGGGACAGCCCCGTCTGCCCAGATGCTCCTGCCACAGACACACATTGATCCACAACACGTCTCCTCCCTCCCCTCCCGGCTCAGATCCACCACCAGCCACGTCCTCAGGATCCCCGCTCCTCTCCACAGTCCTAGCTACCATTACCTCACCTTGACCATGGAACAGCCTGCTCTGCTTGGAGCCCAACATACCCAGGTTCGAATCTTGGCTCCAACTCACCAGCTGTGTGATCCTGGGCAAGTCACTTGCTCCTGCCCCCCAAGTAAGGGATGAGCAGCCCAGAGCCAGGAACCTGACCCAGGATGGAAAGAAAGGATCAGGAAGGCCTTCCCAGGGGAGGTGATGCCTGCTTTGGGTCTTAAAGGATGAGTGGGAGTCAGCCAGGCAAAGAAGGAGTGGGCAGCATGGTGGGAGAAGCAGCAGCCCAAGCAAGGGCCCAGAGGTGAGAGCTACACAGCGGGTGCGGGGAGCTGGAGTGTTCTGGTGTGGACTGGGAGAGGGGAGAGAAGGCTGGAGCCATTAGCCAAGGCCCAACCTAGAAGGCCGATCCTGAATCCTAGGCCTGGACGCAGGACTTGGAGCCGTGGGCGATGGGACGGAATCTATGGTTTAGAAAGGGCCCTCTGACCGCTGGGTGTAGACGGGACTGGAGAGGCCAGGGGAAGCCAGGAGAGGAGGCAGTGGGAGGACAGCCGTCAGGAGGCCCCTGGGAATGAAGGCGAGAGGCAGGGGCTCCCCTCGGCCCAGGAGAAGAGTGACCAAGGACGCCTGGCTAGTTAGTTAAGAGCCGAAGCCAAGGAAGCGTGCAGGGTGCCCCACGTGGTGTGGCCTGGGAGGTCCTCTGGACACGGACACGGACAAACATGGCCACAGGAACATGCAGACAGACAGCACCAAACTCAGACGCACGTGACAGACACAGACCTGTAGCCCCAAACATGGACAGATGGGGACACAGCAACTCCCGTGAGCAGGAACTCACAGCCGCCAGGACACGGAGTCGCCGGTGGACGCTGTTACAAGAGGTGAGCACACGTGGCCCTCGGGGCAGACCCAGAGGGAGGCGGTGAGGGGCGCTCAGGGAGGCGGGATGAACACGATGGCTGAGTCCCCCAGAGAACAAACCCCTCATTGACAGATTCAGCCTGGAATCACAGGCTCCTTACCTAGAGTGTCCTTTCCCACTTGGTGAACTTCTACTCATCCTTCAAGACCCAGCTCAAGTGTTCCCTCTTCTACGGAGCTTTCCCTGAACCCCCAGCCAGTCACTTCCTCTGTGTTCCCAACAGCACCTTGTATATGGGAATAACAATAATAACATAATAATAATAAAATGGCAGCTCCCATTGATTTCAACACCCATTGTGTGCCAGGCACTGGGCTGAGTACGCCATATGCATCACATCACCAATCTCCCCAGTGACCCTGTGAGAGGCGCATTTAACAGAAGAGGAAACGGCAGCTCACAGAGGTTGACCATCTTGCCCAAAGTCACACAGCTGGCAAGTGACGGAGTTAGGCTGCCACCAAGCACTCGGGGCCACTCCTGCCCTGGTGCGGTGACCTGCTTCCCTGGGGAACTTCCCATCAGACTAGGAGCTCTTCACAGGTAGGGTGGGTGCTCAAGCACCTCCACCATTCCAGCATCTAGCCCAAGGGGGTCTCAGAAGCTCTTCGTGGAATGAAGAACAATAATACCGACCACCTTTTCTTGAGTACTTACAGTGGGCCTGGAACCGTGTCAGGACATTTTACAGCCATTATTTTACTGTTGCAATAGACTCATTATACAGATGAGGAAACTGACGTCCAGAGAGGTTAAGTAACTTGCCTGAGGTCACAGAGCCAGTCTGGATTTGCAACCAAGTCTGCCCATCACCCTCTCCCAGGAAGGTGGCCTCTGAGGCCAGCCTAGCAAGCTCCCCAAAGGGGCACTAGGGGATGGGGTACACCAGGTGCCAGGCCCTGCCACCCAGGGAGGTTCAGGCCTAGACATACACACACAAAGAGGACCGCAGCCCAGGGTGGATGCAATGAAGCAACTTATGTCCCATGCTCCATTCCTAGCCCATCGCACAGATGTTAAAAAATGAGATTTGTGGGGCTGGCCCCGTGCCCAAGTGGTTAAGTTCATGTGCTCCATTTTGGTGGCCCGGGATTCACCGGTTTGGATCCTGGGCGTGGACCTATGCACCACTCATCAAGCCATGCTGAGACGGTGTCCCACATAGCAGAACTTAAAGGACTTACAATTTGGATATACAACTATGTACTGGGGCTTTGGGGAGGAAAAAAAGAGGAAGATTGGCAACAGATGTTAGCTCAGGGCCATTCTTCCTCACCAAAAAAAAGAAAAGAGAGAGAGAGAGAGACTTGCCCTGACTCTGTGGCCACAGGGGAACTAGCTCCCAACAAAACAAATGGGAGAAAGCAGGACCCAAAACTGTCCAGACACTGTGATTACAAGGAGGCAAAAATAAAAACCTGTGTCAGAAAAAGCAAGCTGCAGGGAGCCACGCCCTGAGGGAGGCTGGAGTGCCGGGGGAGGTGGCCGGAGCAGACCTGGTTTTTCGTCTTTGTTTCTCTGATTTGCAGATCCTCTGTAGTATCGTTCAGTTGCTTTTATAATGAAAACAATAAATTTATTCTTAAAAAAATGAAAGAACAAGAGCCAGCCTTGATGGCCTAGTGGTTAAAGGTCGGCACTATCACTTCTTTGGTGTCCTGGGTTCGCTTCCCCATCGTGGACCCACACCACCCGTCTGTCAGTAGCCATGCTGTGGCAGAGGCTCACATAGAACCAGAAGGCCTTGGGGCCAGCCCAGTGGCGCAGTGGTTAAGTGTGCACATTCCGCTTTGGCGGCCTGGGGTTCGCCGGTTTGGATCCCGGGTGCGGATGTGGCACCACTTGGCACACCATGCTGTGGTAGGCGTCCCACATATAAAGCAGAGGAAGATGGGCACAGATGTTAGCTCAGGGCCAGTCTTCCTCAAAAAAAAAAAAAGAACTAGAAGGACTTACAACTGGGATATACAAACATGCTGGGGCTTTACCAGGGAGGGGGAGGGGATGGGGGAGGAGAAGATTGGCAACAGATGTTAGTAGCTCAGGGCAAACCTTTCCCAGCAAAAAAAAAGAAGAACGAGAGTGGCTGGTACCAGGGCAGAGGGGGACACAGGGAGGGTCTGGAGGCACAGAGGAGCAGGCGGAGATCAAGTCAGCTGATGGGGGGGCTCCACTGATGCTGCATTCTGGCCCTGCCCTGCCCCCATCCTCCAGGCAGATGACGGGGGGTAGGGGGTGGTGGATGTCACCAAGGCTACCTGGCAGAGGTGACATCAATCTGCAGTTTGAAGCCAGTTAGGATTCAACTGAGTGAGGCAAGAAGCGGATCTCCAGCACTGTCCCTGCCCGGTCCAGGCCCCTTCAGCTCTCTCAAGGGTCTCCTCAGGTTTCCCCACTTCCCCATCCCCCACTCCATCTCCTCCGGCAGTCACTCTGATATTCCTAAACTATAAATCAGATCACAACACTCCCCTACTTAGAACCTTCTATGGCTCCCTACTTCCCTCCAGACAAGGTCTGGATTCCTCAGGCCTTACACGTCTGGCCCCACTGACCTCCAGCCTCCCTGGTTGTTCCTGCCTTACGTTCTGCCTAGCAGGTGTGAGAGATCCTCCAGTGGTCTGCTTCCCTTCCCACTTCCTCACCTTCAGTCAGGCTGCCTCCTCTCCCGGGAACGCTCTGCCTTCCCCATTTCATTGGTTAACTCCAACTTATCCCTCAGGCCCCAGCTTACAGGCCACTTCCTCCCGACAGCCTTCCGGAACTGCTCCCTCTCCACCCCCTCGCTGTGTTGGGTGCCTCTCTTCTCTGCTCCCATGGCGTCCTGCGTTTCCATCATAGAGCACCGATCACTGTTTCTCGTGCATCTCCGCTGTTGGACATGCGCTCTGTCAGGGCAGAATCACGGCTGAGTCATTTACCTTCAAGCCCTACATGGTACCTGATCAATGCCTGAATGAATGAACAGCCTGGGTGGAGGGAACTGAAAGTGTCATGGCCTGGAGAGAGGAAAGTCCCCTCCCCCGCCTCTGAGTGCCCACCACCCACCCTGGCACAACACTGTCCCCTGGGTTACACTGTTCTCTGTTTCCTGGATCTTAGCTCTATCTTCCTAATTGATCTGAGAAGGGGCTATGCATGCTCCGGAAAGACCCGCAGACCAAAAAGGATGTTAACAGCTAATAAACACAGAAAACGGTTCTGCTCCCCTAACGGTGAAAATTAAATGAGCTTCACCTTTTAAAAGAGCAAAACAAAATAATAAAATTCTACTACCCAATGCTGGTGAGGGCACGGTGAAATGGGCACTCCTGTGCATTCCTGGTATACACCAGAATAATCATTTCCGAAAGGTTCTGGCAATGATGTGTCAGGAGCTCTAAAAATGTTCAGATTTCTGGTCTAGTGAGCCCATTCTTGGGGATCTTTCCCTGGAAAATACCCCAAATACAGACAAAGCTGTTTGCTTCAGTGGTTTTTTTAAAAATAGCAAAAACCTGAAACAGCCAAAATTTTAAACAATAGAGGGATGGTTCCATAAATCACGTTACACAGGTACACAGTCTATAGTCGTTAATAATAGCCACTGTTCACTGGCGTTGGGATGACTCATTTAACACTCATATCAGCTTTACAAGGAACTGAGGCACAGAGAGATTAAGAAACTTGCCCAAATGTAGTGGTTAAGTTCGTGTGCTCTGCTTCGGTGGCTCAGGGTTCGGAGGTTCGAATCCTGGATGTGGACCTATACACCATTCATCAAGCCATGCTGTGGCAGCATCCCACATACATAATAGAGGAAAATGGGCACAGGTGTTAGCTCAGGGCCAATCTTCCTCATTAAAAAAAAAAAAAAAAAAAGCAACTTGCCCCAAGTCAAGCAGAGCATGTACAATCTGAACCCAGAAAGTCAGGCTCCAGAGCCCAGGCTTTCCACCCTGATGCTGGATCCGTTAGAAAGAAGGATTAACATCACCCTGCAGTCATTTCGAAAATGCTCATGATACAACATCAGTCGCAGATGGGAGGGAAGATTTAAAAAATTATATGTTGGGCAGAGGAATGACATTTCTATAAAAGCTAGGTGCTGAGAGAAAAGAGGGGAGGGAACATCAACATGCTCACTGTGGTGCTGTCTGGGCTCGGCGTGAGGGCAGGAATGGTAGGTTTGGGTTTATTTCATTTCCCTGTTCTCTGACTTTTCTGCAGGATAGTTATGTGACTTTTTAAAGAAATATTTTTAATAAAAATAAAGGTTCAGCAAGCTTGGACAAGCAAGATACCCCAACCCCACCCACCCCCCACTAGGAATCTGGCCTCAGGCCTGCAGGTTTCCCCAGGAAGAGAGAAGGGCTCAGAGAGGGCCAGGTGCTCACTCCAAGTCCCACAGCAAGCCTTGAATCCCACCCTAGACCCCATTCATGAGTGCAGAGTCAGGAAGGGACTCCCCCTCCTATGGGGGACTTCAGCGGGGAGGACCAGGCCAAAGCCTGCCCAGGTCACTCACTCTCCTGCTGAAACTCTCTCTTGGGTTCCCATCACTTTGGGGTACAGTTCAAACTCCCCAGTGCAGCACCCAGGGGCCTCTGCCAAGGGACCTCTGCTGGTCACACGCATCCCAGCAGGTACATCCCCACAACCTCCCTCCCTGCGGCCCCTCTACACCACCTGCAGGTCCCCCAAAACAAGCTGCTGTCTCATGCCACTGTGCCTTTGCACAGGCTGTGCCCTTCCTTCTGTCTGGGGGCCATCACCCAGCTGGAACCCTGCCAGGATCCCATCAACCATCAAAAGTCTGCTCGGCGTCACTGCCTTGGGGGAACCATCCTGATGGCCACCCCCTGCACAGCTGTATGGGCAGCCCCTCCCCTGAGCTCCCACAGCTTCCTGGGCCCCCCCTGCCAAAGCTCTGATCCCCCTCCTAGAACTGCCTGGCGATTCGTCCACCCAGTCCCCACAGGGCTCTCAGCTCCCCGAGGGCAGGGCTTGGGTCTGCTCCTCGGTTACAACCCCGCACCCCGGCTCGGCCCCACTCTCACTAGGCCCTTCCTTCTGGTCTCAGCGAAAGGGCACCGTCTGACCTTCTCCCCAACAAAAATCGGGCCACCCTGTTATCCACGCCCATGGCCCCCGCCATTCTCCCTACCTACCCCACCTTTGTATCACGCCTCTAAATCGTCCCTTCAGCTGTGACCCACAAGGACAGGGCCACCGCTGCAGCCCCAGAGCCAAGGGCTGGCCACATAAGGCACTCAAGTGCCCAGTTCACACTAGGTACTCAATAAATGCTGACTGAGCGAATCAACGAGAGGAAGGGTCTGTCCGTGCGGGTCATGAAGATCCTGAAGTTTGCCGGGAGATCGAGAGTAGAGGGAGAGCATTCTGAGCAGACGGGCAGCTTGTGCGAAGACACGGAAAACTGCCAGCTTCCTAGGACTGCAAAGGGTTCTCAAACACGCTCCCTGCCCCAGAGAGGGGCAACGAGCTACTGCTGGGGCACAGCTGGGCTGGGGGTCAGGGTGTTCCCGGGAAGATGAGCTCATTCCACAGAGGGCTGAACGAAGCTTTCATGATGGTGGAACTTATCGATGTGGGGGAAGAGGAGATGTCAAAAGAGAGATGCCAGGGAAGGGCAGGCCTGTGGAAAGAACTGCATGTGCAAAGGCCCAGCAGCAGGAAAGCACACAGCATCATGTTTGGTCTGGTGTGGGTACAGTGCAGGAATTTGCAAGGGAAGGAGGCAAAGTGGTCGGGGCAGTGCATAAAGGGCAGGGATTCCTGCTAAGGTGCTTGGATGAAAGACCATGGGGAGGCCTCAGGAGGTCTCGGGGCAGGGGAAGGCCACAGCCAAGGTTTTCAACAGATAGATCATTATGGAGCCAGAAGGATGGCCTGGAAGTGACAAACAAGAGATGGTCTAGGAGAGAGAAGCTGAGGTTTCCCATCTTCCCAGCTCCTCAAGCTCCCCACGTGCTCAAGTCTGCCTCCCACGACCCCTCTGCCCTCCACGTGCCCCCACTCCACGCAGCCCAGCGCTCTGAGCCCCAGCTGCTGCGCACCACCCCACCCTCAAGATCCAGGCCAGCCTCGGAAACTTGTTCCTGGGAACTTCCTGTGAGGAACGAGGCTCCCGGGGGTCCTGGATCCAATTAGGCTGGGTTTCCGCAGCCCCGAGGGGTTGGGAAGGGCTGTTTTCATAGCGATGATGGAGCTGATCAGAGAGGGAGGAGGCCACTGTCTGTGCGCTGGTCGCTGGGAGCTGCGATGCTGCCCCCTTCCCCTCCTTGTCCCTTCCCCTCCCTGTCCCTCCCTTCCCCCACTGCCAGCCACCCACACACGCCCAGGCAGCGACCCACTCTGGGAGCCTCAGTGCGGTCGGGTAGGGAATGGGCCATGACACCCTTCCCAGGGCTCAGAGAACATTCTGCAGGCTTTGAACACACAGCCATTTCTCCTGGGGACAGCTAGCTCCCATCCCCACAGGGAACTCCTTCTGCCAGCATGAAATGACGATAATAATTATAATAATAGTTACCGAGCCCTCCTTCCGCACCAGGACTGGGAGCTGCTTTGCATGCATTTCTCACTCAGGCTTCTAATGACCCTGTGAGGTAAATGCTGGGAACATTTTGAACTACCACACACATTCAGAAAGATGCCTAGAACATATGGCTTATTATAAAGCACACACCCAGGGGACCTAACAAGCCTCTACCCCACGTCCCTTCTCAATTGCAGCCCCCTCGCATCCCCCAAAGGTCCCACCTTCCTGGCTTCTATGGGAATCTCTTCCTTGCTTGGGGTCAGGAATGAGGCTCAGAGAGGTATGTAACCTGCCTGAGGTCACGCAGCCGGTGAGGGAAGAGGCCGCTGGAATCCTCTGCCATCGGCTTGCTGTGTGACCTTTAGCAAGTCCATTTCCTCTCTGGGCCTTCGTTCCTTCCTCTATAAGACAAAGAGAGTCAATTAAATCACAGCCTGGGTTCCTGGGCCCTCTGAGGGGCAACGTGGCAACTGAGGGGCTAAAAGTACCGATTCTGGAACAAGATAGTGTGGCTTGAAGGCCCAGAGACTGACAGCAAACGGGGGATGATAACAGCAGCCACACAGCATTGTTGTGAGGATTCAGTGAGTTAATACTACGCATAAACCTTTCAGAATAGTGCCTGGTACACAGCGAGGACTCTGTGTCACCCAGCACTGTTGCTTTGTGGTCAGGTTCTCCCAGGCCTGAGGGAGCCTCTCCCGACATCCCAAAGACCCACATGGAAACCTGACCCCAGTGACGTCCGCTGGGCTGGGGCTGGAGGGGGCGCAGCCTGGGAGCCTTTCAGACCCACGGGAGCTGCTGTGCTGCCAAGTCTGGGATTAACTCAGAGCAGGAGAGCCAACTGCTGAACCCCAGCTGTGGCCGGGCCCCCAGGAGCTTTCCGGACAGGTCCTCGGGGTCCCAGGCTGGGAACCCCTGGCAGGTGGTCATACCCTGTACCTCAGGATCCCTGGACAGGCAGCCTGTGGGGCAGGTGAGACTGGGCTCAGGCCTGGGGTGGAGGCTGGCAGACAGAGTGGGCAGGGCAAGGCAGCAGAGGAGGGCTGGGCCAGTCAGAGAGAGCTGGAAAGGGCTGGGGGGACATGTGTGTAGGAGTCGGCAGGCCAGGGAAGACCTGCCAGACCAAGCCCCACCCACCTCCTGGTCTCTACTACCCTCCCCCAGGTCTCGGGGCTACCACCTTCTCCATGATCCTTGATTTCCCACCTCAGGGCCTTTGCCTAGGCCATTTCCTCTGCCTGGAATGCCCCCATCTGGAAAACCTCAGGCCACAGTTCGAATATCACTTCCTCCCAGAAGCACCTCTCCCCTGCACACATCTCTCATCACTCATTATAGGAAATCTAAACCACGAAGCTACAGGGAAGCCCCATCAGAGAAAAGCAGCCCCTTCCTAGCATGTACCAAGTCTGTCACCCTACCATCATTTGGGTGATCTTTTGCATCATGTCTGTCTCCCCCGCCAGGGCAGGGAGTACATCAGTTTCCCTCCCTTCCACCCCCAGTATCCAGCACAGGGCCTGGTATATAGTAAATGCTCAAGAACCACGGTTGAATGAAGGCGGGAGATGCAAATGAGCTGCCTGGTCCACCCCCGCAGGCGGATCCAGGCAGGGTGTGGGACACACAGGAGTGCAGGGCTGTGCAGGAGCGACCCAGTGCATGGCCCTGAAGGTGGGACTACATCCTGATGGGTGTAAATGAATGTGTGCACACAAGATGCACGCACGTGTACAACACACATGTGCCTGAGTATGCCCACGTGCGGATGGTAAACATGGCGTGTGCCATGAGCGTGAAAGGACACAAGGAAGGCCAGGCATGCAGCTGTGTGCCGTTTCCCAGGAGGGCACACATGGGTATATGCAGATGTGTCTTACCCTGTGGGCGGAAGGAGTGTATGTGTGTGTTCCTATGTGATGTGTGTATCGCGTGTGTGGATGTGCACTCCAGCAGACGTGCCTCCTGCACACGTGGCTCCTGCGGGCCCAGTTCGGGACATCCTGGTGGTGCTTCTGAAACAGCAAGGGAGCACCCCAAATTTGCATAAGTGGGGCAGGGGGAGCAGGGTCTAGGGTGGTCGTGGAATGGCTGATAGTGTGAATATGGATGACCGTGTCTAGAGGGGTGCCCGCCCCAGCCAGGTGCCCCCCATCGGACCCCAGAACCTGAAATGGCCAGATTGTCCCCTCAAGGAGAATGAAGCCCTTGCCTGAAGCTCAAAGAAGGACCTAGATGGTAGGGACCCCCTCAAGGATATCCAGGCCACATGGATGAGGCAGGGACAAGGCAGGATGCTTTGGGCCCCAGAAACAAATCCCTTTGCCTTCCCCACACCTCATCCACTCAAGACACCCCCTGGCCCCTCCCCAAATGCTACCCAGCCTCCAAAGGCGGGCCCAGCCCGGGCTCCAGGAAGCCTTCCCTATCACCCCAGCCCCCAACCACCTCCACACACCCAGTTCCTCAGTCCCACCGCAGCGCCAGGCACGACCCCGGGGCCTCGAGCAGCCCTGCGCATCCAGGGACGTCACCCCATGGTGGAGGCGAGGAGACCGGTGCGACAGAGGGAGCAGCTTCACCAGTGAGGGCTGTTCCTGCCTTTGAGCCACAAGGCCCACACTGTGGCACCCTGTGGCGCACGGGGAGCAGAAAGCCTGCCAGGCAAAGCGTCAGGAAGCTACTGCTCTCGCTTCCCGTTTAGCTTCCCGATGGACAGAACGAGGATTCACCGGGTGGTGTCTGTGGGCCACTTCTCTCCACTGAGTGCGTGACTTTAGGTCTCAAATGGTTCTCCCACAACTGGGTACATAAACATCATCGACAGAGACTTTCCTGGGGTTACACGCCGAGATAACTGTCCTCCTTCTCCGAGGACACCAAGCCTGTCCCACACCCTGGAAAATGGCCTAGCACAGCGCTACAGAGACGGGAGGAGCTCGGCATGCAGGCTTTGTACACACATTCACTCATTCATTCATACATTGAACACCGAGCACCCAGGCTGCCTCCCATCAAGGAGCTCACAACCCAGGGGGGAGAAAGAAGCCACTGAAGTCATCAAACCACAAGGCCAAAAGCACCGGGAAACCCTAACACTAACATCATTTCCCAGGCGTTATTCACAGGGGAGGTGCAGCGCTTTACACTTTGTAAAGAAAACCTTTCTAGCAATGACAACTGTCTGACAAGGGGAGGCTGGGGGACCTTGTGAGGAGAGAGCTCCCTGCCACTCTTGCAGAGATGAAAGCTGTGGGAAGGGCATTCCTGCCCTGTGCGGGGGGCCGGGTGAGGGTGGGCTTCCCCTCAACAGCTGTGGGATTCTAAGGAGGGGGCCCAGAGGGCTGGGTTCAAATCCCACAGTGCCCCTGATGAGCTCCGTGGACGTGAGCAAGTCCCCTAATCTCTTTGTGCCTCGGTTTTCTCATCTGTAAATGGGGTTAACAACAATGAGGAAGAATACATTAACATTTATGCAGCCTTTTAAACATGGCACAAAGTAAGCACTCTGGATACCAAATCAGTAAGGCAGTGAGGGTCCCCTTCATAAGATTCTCAATCCCAGATCAGATCACGTGAAGACTGCAAGTGTCGGGGGTTCTGAGAATGGAAGAGCCCGGGATTCTTAGATCCCACGACTGAATCCGCTCATTTCCTAACAACAGCCTGGAACCTCCTGCGGGAGGAGAGGACACAGCTCGGTGTCACCTCATCTCCTAGGCGCTGCCCCTGGGCCACGACCACCCCCGGGTCTCCCAAGCACCTCCTCGCCTCCAGGAAAGGCCCCACTGAACCACTCTGGCACTACCCGCTCACTCGCCTGCACAGGGCTGAAGCATGTTCCAGCAGTGTGGACGGGCCAGAAGAGCAAATAAACAAATAAATAAGAAAGTTCCAGACACGGATAAGAGCCATGGAGAAAATAAAAAGTAGCCACGTGACCGAGAGCGACAGCGGGAAACCATTACAGAGCAAGGTGCTCAGGGAAGGCCCTCTGAGGAGGTGCCAACTGAGTGGAAACCTGTGAAACAAGAAGGTGCCAGCCACACAAACATTAGGGAAGAACATCCCAGGCAAGGAGACGTGCAAAGGCCCTGCCAACAGGCTTTGTAAAGTCCAGATGTAGACAGACGCCGACGTGGCTGGACGTGGGGAGACTGGGGCGGGGGGCAGCTGAGGTTGAGGGGTGGGTAGGCCTGGACCATGAAGGGCCTTGTAGGCCACAGAGGATTTTGGATTTTTGTTCATGAAAATGCCTAGGAGAGCCAGCCCTGATGGCCTAGTGATTAAAGTTCGGCACTCCCACGTCGGCAGCCCAGGTTCACTTCCCAAGTGCAGAACCACCCCACCCATCTGTCAGTTGCCATGCTGTGGCGGCAGCTCACATAGAAGAACTAGAAGGAGTTACAACTAGGATGTACAACCATGCCCTGGGGCTTCGGGGAGAAAAAAATAACAAGAGGAAGATTGGCGACAGATGTTAGCTCAGGGCAAGTCTTACCCTGCACAAAAAAAAAAGCCTAGGAAACATTAGAAGAGCTTCAGGAGAGGAATGACAAGGCAGAGCAGGGCTTTCAGGGTCCCCAGATCATCTGGCTCATTCTGAAAACACCACGATGGTTTTCAGAATCAGGTAGGGCCGAAGACAGTCATCAACAATCCTTAAAATTCAGTTGGTCTATACGGAGCTCCTACCACCTGCCTGGCCAGGGCTGGGAGACATGGCAGACACTCTTATTGTCACTCCCCAAAACCCATGAGAGAGTTACAGGGAGCACCCAATTTTAAAGATCAAGAAACTGAGGCTCAGAAAGGGGAAGAATGTGCCCCAAATCACACAAACCATGCACCATACTATGCAAACTGTAACGTCTGATTCACAAATGAGACTTGGTCTCAGGCCCCAGATGCACCAACATGATGGTCTGTGGCACTCCTTTGGTATTTTCAAGGCTCCTCTTCTCCAAGAGACCTTTCCTGGGGACCCATGTGGGCACCCACGAACACTACCCTGGCCGATGCTTTACACACCTGCAGTCTCACACTTTCTTCTCTTTTGGCTTTGGAGCCCCAGAGGACTGGACTTGTATCTCACAAGGTTGTCCAACCTGGGCTGGGTGAGCTGGGGGTCAGATGG
Organism: Equus asinus; assembly: GCF_041296235.1. Classification (NCBI taxonomy): domain Eukaryota; kingdom Metazoa; phylum Chordata; class Mammalia; order Perissodactyla; family Equidae; genus Equus; species Equus asinus. The sequence continues at coordinate 88,951,450 of NC_091794.1, forward strand.
ATGGATGGATGGATGGACAGACAGATGGATGGGTGGATGAATGGATGGACAGATGGACGGGTGGACAGATGACCAGACAGATGGACAAATGGACAGATAGACGGATGGAAGGATGGATGGATGGACGGATGGAAGGGTGGATGGACGGATGGACAAATGGACGAATGGACGAATGGACGAATGGATGGATGGATAGACAGATGGACGGGTGGATGGACGGATGGACGAATGGATGAATGAATGGATGGACAGATGGATGGATGGATGGATAGATGGACTACTGAAATGCCTAATCAAAAAACTAATGAACGTACAATGAAAGAATAAAGGAATGATCTAGCAAACCAACGAATGAATAAACTAACCAATGACAAATAAATAAACAAATGAAGGAAAGAAGAAATGACCCACTTCATAGAGAGGCAGGGCAGGGAAGTGTCTGCCCAGGGAAGGGTTGGGACCAGGCTAGCTTCAGACACAGTCCACACCTCACTCACACATGAGCTTCCCCTCTCCCTGGGGCCATCTTGCCTCCATTCCCCAAGACCACAGATAACCTATTTGTCAGCCCCTGGGACAAACCCATGTCTCTGCCAAGTGTTGGTCATTTTAGCACCCACAGCCCCATCTCCACCACCACCACCAGCTCTCCGGGGCCCAGTGGAGCCTGGCAAAGGGTAGAACAGTTCACTCTCCCCCGGAGTGTCTCACAGATGAAGGGAGACCAGAGATCAGGGCTCTGGCCCTAACTGCGACCCAAATTGCTGGGTGACTTCAAGCCAGTGGATTCCCCTCTCTGACCCCAGATGACCTCTCAGGACCTTTCCAGCTCTGACACTCTTTAGGGGGTGGGTCTTTAGATTTTTACAGAGTCACTGGGTCAGCAGAAGAACTTGAGATCAGAAACTAGAAGGCGGGAAAGAGTCCAGTCCACAAGCACCAGGGTCCACCTAGGAAAAGGCTCAGACAAGGAGTGTAGAGGCTTGAGTTTATGCCCTCCTCTGCTGCTGCTCAACCTCTCCAAGCCTCAGCTTCCTAAATTTTAAAATGGAGTTAGGTATCGCAACCTTGACAATTTCACCCCAACCAAACTTCTAGAAGAGCCTGATGGGATAACAATCACGCACTAGCCTGTGCAAACTGTAAAGTTCCATTCACTCAGGAAGGATTATGATGGCTGACACCCAGGGGAGGGACAGGGGACATGTAGTCCCATTCTAGTCCAGTTCTGTCCCAATGACTCTTCCAGGGATCAGAGCCCCAGTGGAGAACAGGGAAGAGAGCCCAGAAGAGGAAGCCTGAACATCTGCATCCCTGTCTCAGCTCTTCTTCTAACCGGCAGTGAGATGTTAGGCAAGTCACTTTCCCTCTCTGGACTTCAGTTTCTCCATCTGAAAAATGCCTGGCTTGGTACCCTGACCCAGGTATGCCAAGTGCTGCAGCCCCAAATCCATAAACACAGTCTTCAGGGAGCTCACGCTGCCTGCTGGAGCCAGGACACAGCCCAGGAGTGAGACCAGAGGGGTCACCTCTACAGGAGATGCTGGGGCAGAAGCTAGACAGCCTCAGGGTCCTCCCAGGACAGACAGACTTTCCCCAAGGGGAAAGACCAGGCCCAACCTGTCCCAGAGCCTTGGACAGCGCCAGCCACCCCAGATGTGAGGGCCTGGCCTTCAGACTCCCTCTGCAGCCTGCAAAGCCAGCAGGCCCTGACCTGTCCAGGGAGACACTTCAGGAAGTTCACCAAAGTGCAGTCTCCAACAGACGAGCCTCCAGGGTCCCGGCCGGGTGGCAGAATGGGGGACAGAGAGCACCACAGGCGAGGCCTCAGGAGACCCTGACTACCACACCAGCAGCCCCCCACCACCAGACAGCCTCTCCTGCCCTTCCCCTCAGACAGGACCCACTGGAGCTACTGGTTTGCTCTGAGCCAAGAGCCCACCACGTGGGGGCATTCCCACCAGATGCCACCGCGGGCGCGCGGAGGCCCACCAGTCGGGGAAGGGGCTCTCCAACTGACAACTGCCAGGCGCACTTGCCCAAGGGCTCGGGAGCCACTCCAGCGCCCAAGGCAGGATCCCGCCTACAAGGGGGTCCCCGGCCACCCAGGAAGGAGACAGGCCCACCCCCACACACAGCTCCGGGCTCCGAGGGATCCGCACCGCTGGAGGGCAGGGTGGGGGAGCGCAGGGAGATCCCCCCACGCCAGGGGTCTTAGCTGGAAAGCCCGGGCCCACTCAGAGCCCCTTTTGCCAGCCCTCTCCCCCAAAATCTGAGCATATAGTTCCTTACGATGCCATTTTTACAGAATCTCTTCCAAAAGACGCTTCCTGGTTCCCCCAAACCTCATCCCCAACCCTCCACATCCCCCCCCTGCAGCTCTGAGGAAACCGGCAGTTAACTTTTTCCCCAAAATCACGCAAAGGCCGCCGGCTGGGGGAAAAAATGCGCCCCGAGATCCTTTCGCGGCATTTCACCGCCTTCCAAAAAAAAAAAAAAAAAAAAGCTAAAAAGAAAAGAAAACTTTCGGAGTTAACTTTAAATTCCCAACCCTCCCCCCCAAATCGCCCAGCGGCTTCCTTTTTTTTCTCTTCTTTAAAGTGCAATCGCATTGTGTCTCACCTCCCCGAAAGGCTCGCGGCTCTCGCCAAAGAAAAGGAAAAAAAGCCGACCCTTCGGGCGCCCCTCTGCTTCCAGCCGCCTCTCCCACATTCTCAGACAGTTTTATTAAAATTTTCAGACAAAAGAAAAACAAAAATGGCAGCCTGGCTTATTTTTAAAACAGGACAGGGACGCCATATTCTGCAGATCTGCAAAAAAAGGGAGAAATCCGGCACTGGCCGCTCCACCGGGCCGCCTGCAAAGTGCGCGAACCGCGCCGTTTGCAAGCCGTTTATTTGCATTAAGCCCCATGAATCATTGTTTACCGGAGAATTGCAGCAGGTTTGAATAGCCCGGCTTAAGAAAACACACACACACACACGCACACACACACGCACACTCGGAGAGCAGACCCAGACACGCCGCCGGAGCACTTCCTACCCCGCGCGCCGCCGCCGCCGCCGCCGCGCTCCGGGCCGGGCCCCCGGGCAGGCAGCCCCGGCCCCCCGCGCGCCCCGGCCCGCGCTGACAGCGCCCGCGCCCCGGCCCGCGCCCCCGCCCGCCCGCAACTCGGCGCAACTTTCCCGCGGCCGGGCGCCCGCCGCCGCCGGGCCCGCTCCCCGCGCGCCCCGGGCCCGCACGGACCTGGCTGTGCTGGCGGCGCCTCCGGGACGCAGCCGCAGCCCCGCGCCCGGCGGCCCGAGCAGGGCCGGGCTGGGGCTCCGGCTCCGGGCTCCGGCTCCGGCTCGGTGCGGAGCCGCGCGCAAACCTTCCGGGTCGCCTGCTGTTCACTTCTGGGTTCTGCAAGCGCCGAGGCGGCGGCGGCGGCGGCGGCGGCGGCGGCGGAGGCTGGGTCTGCAGCGCCGCGCGGCCCCCCGTGCGCTCGGCGAGCCCCCGCGCCAGGCGCCCGGCTCCGGGGGGGGCCGCGTCGGGCCCCCGCCTCTCGGCTGCGCAGCCCGTCCGGCCCCGGGGCTCCGGCGAGTGGGCAGCGCCGGGCGCGGGCGGCGGCGCGCGAGGGGAGGGGGCCGGCGGGGGGCGGGGGCGGGCCGCGCGCGGGGGGCCCCGCTCGGCCCCGGGGCCTCGTCTCGCGCTCGCCGCCGCCGCCGCCGCCTCGCAAAGTTGCGCTGCGCCCCCCGCCCGCCCGCGCCAGAGGCAGAGCCACAAAGGAACTCCGCGCCCCCTCCGCCCGCCGCGCCGCGCGGGGAGGGCACCGGCGCCCGGCCCTAGGCCAGCCCCTTCCCCAGAGCGGGGGCTCCCGGGGCCCCGGCGGCCGCGGCCATTGTCCCGCCCAGGCCGGGCCGCCGCTTCGCCGTCCCCTCCCCGGCGATGGCGGGCCGGGGACCCGGGCCTGGCCGAGCCCTCGCGGTGCCAGGCTGCCCCTGGGGGTCCCCTTCGCAGACGGCAGGCTGGAGGGGACCCCCGGGATGGGCCCCCACACCTGAAAACCCACGGTCGTGCTCGAAATCCAGGCTGAGATTTTTTTTTAAGACGAGGACATGGGGATGGGGGGCAGAAGTTTGTACAGGCCAGGCCGCCCCTCCCTCCGTAGGCGCCGGCCCTCCCTGGCCGTAGGCCCGAGCCCCCAAAGGGTGGGGCCGCCCCAGGCTGTCAGCGGCTCTTCTCGCAGAGTCTATCAGAGGTGGCACCGGCTGTCCCCCGGCTCCAGACCTTAGAGCCATCTGCGTGTGACTCCTCCTCCCGCCTCACCCTCCCCAGCCAATCAGTCACCAAGTCCTCCGGATTCGGTCTCCCGGGCTGTGTCAGTTTCCAAACTTTTCTACCTGAGGCGGCGGCCAGTCCCTGGCTCCTGTCACCGGCTCAGACTTCTGCGACACTCCACACTCGCTGCCACCCAACCTCTAGGCCACAATGAATCAAGGCTGGCCCTGCCCTCAGGGAGCACCCAGTCCCCTGGGAAGGACGTGCACACTCACCTGCCTGTGTTTGAGGTCCTCTAGGAAGCATTTCCCAATTGGGTAAATAGTGATTGAGGACCTGCTGGCTACGCCTGGCTGGAAACACAGCTATGAACAAATTGGACAAAGTCCCTGTCCTCGTGGAGCTTCCGGTCTAGCAGAGGATGTCAAGGCTGTAAGAACTGGGGGACAGGGCTCACCAGGCCATTTGTTTCCAAGCTCCAAGCCCCAAGCACAGTGCCTGGCACAGAGCAGGGCACAAAACACGTGTGACAGCAATTAGTCGGAATTACAAAGCCCCCCGGGCAGCGGTGGGGCAGGGCATGGGGACAGGCAGTCGTTGGACAGAGGAGGCCATTCTTTTTCTCAAGGAGGTGGACGAAGTCTTCAGAAATTAAATCTAGGGTGAGCCAGGTGGGGAAGGGTGGGCCTTCCAGTTTCCAGAAAAATGGGGGTGATAAGTATCAACCCACTGTTAAATTAATAAATGGGAGAGAAAAAACAAACCTCTCAAGCAGAAGAATTTGAAAAAATTTACAGAGCATCACTCCACTCCTTAAGTGAGGGCTGTGCGTAGTGACTTCCTTCCAAGGTGGAGAGTGTGGAAAAGGAGGGAAAAAAGAGTCACTTCACAGTGGAGACGCCTGACAAACGCCACCTCAGCCAGGGGCTCAAGGTCAACGTCAACTGCTACAAATCACGTTGACAGTAGGTGCTCTTGATATCATGTGACCAAAATGACACTTTACCTCTGTGGTCTTCCTCCCAATAACCTATAACCTCAGTCTTGTCATGAGAAAGACACCAGACAAACTCGAATAGTGGGGCGTCCTGAAAAATACCCAACTAGTACTCCTCAAAACTGTCAAGGTCATCAGAAACAAGGAAAGTCTGAGATGCTGTCACAGCCCAAAGGAGCCTAAAGAGACATAACAACTAAATGTAACGTGGTATCCTCAGAACAGAAAAAAGACATTAGGTAAAAACTAAGGAAATCTGGGGCCGGCCCCGTGGCCGAGTGGTTAAGTTTGCGCGCTCCGCTTCGGCAGTCCAGGGTTTCACTGGTTCAGATCCTGGGCACAGACATGGCACGGCTCATTAGGCCATGTTGAGGCGGCGTCCCACATGCCACAACTAGAAGGACCCACAACTAAAATATACAACTATGTCCTGGGGAGATTTGGGGAGAAAAAGCAAAAAGATCCTAAAAAACTAAGGAAATCTTAATGAACTATGGACTTTAGTTAATAAAAATGTGTCAATAAAAGTATCCATCAGTAATTGTAACAAATTACAACAAATATACTAACATACCATGTTACTAATATGGAGAATTGGGTGGGGATATATGAGAACTCTCTGTAATATCTTAATTTTTCTGTAAATCTAAAACTGTTCTAAAAAATGAAGTTTACTAACAAGAAAAAAACTATAAAAAGAAACTAACCCGTGTCATTGTTGTTCAATGAAATAACACTTGACACAGCACCCAACACGTTCTAAGATCCCAACAAATGTGATTATGTTATGATTATCACGCACTTCAATCAGCACGTGCAAAGGCACTGGAGTCTAGAGTGGAGAGGGAGATGGGAGACAGACTCCTAAAGGCTTTGACTGCTGAGCCCAGGTCTTTATATGGGATTATGAGGGAAAGGGTAACACAGTCTGGCCCATCTCTACCTCACCAGCCTCTTGTCTAACCATCAGGAAAGCTATGCTCCAGCCAGACAAAGTGAGCTGCCCTCTCAGGCCTCACCATCTCCTTTCTAAGGCCTTTGCACATGCTGTTCCCTCTGCCTGGAACACTCTTCCTTGGCCTTTCATCTCACCTTTCCTGGTCACCTTCAACTCATCCTTCATGTCTTAGCTTAGACATTCTCTAAAAAGCCTCCCAGGACCTTCCAAGATGCTATACATAGGATCTGAATGGAGTCGGTATGGGCGGAGGTGCAGCAAGCCAGAGATGGGGAGACTGAACTCATCTTTTTGCCACTGGCACCCGGACTCCCCTCCCCAAAGTCTAGCCACCCTAGATGCTTCCCTTCCCTGAACACACTGTGCACCTCCCTGCCTCCAAGCCTCTACCTGGGATCCTTAATCCTTGTCTCCCCATCTTCTCTCTCTCTGCTGAACATCTACTTATTGAGGCTCAGCTCCATCTTCACCTCCTCTGTGAAGTCGTTCTAGGTTCTCTGTGTGGGAAGAGGCACTTTCCTGTGGTTCCCACGAGCATCATGGTCCTCCAGCCGCAGTGCTGGCAAAGCCCTCATCGCGGTGCATTAGAAAATGTTTGCTGAATGGATGCACAAATTATGGGATGGACAGCAAGCCCACTCTCATTCTCTCCAATTCTTCAAATCCTCCTTATTCTCCTCCAGGAAGTCCTTTATGACTGCTCCAACCCACGGACCTCCCTCCCTCTTCTGTGACTTTTACATTTTAGCCCCTAGTTATATTCTACCTGTTGTGAGTAAGCGTCTGTTCCTTGAATTAGAGTAAATTCTTCGAGGAAGGAACCATGTCTTATGTATTCTGTTTTTTCACTCATTCAACAAGTATTTATAAAGCGCCTGCTTCTGTGTCGCAGTTACGGTCCCAGGCTCTGGAAAGGCGGTGAACAAGACCCAGGCCCAGCTGATAGAGCATTAGCTAGGGGAGCATTAGTTAGCATCAGCACCAAGAACTCCAAAACCTCAGTGACCCAACACAAGAGTATTTTATTTCTCACTTGTGCCACGTGCCCATCCTTGGTCCTCTGCTCTGGTCATTCAGAGACCTGGGCTGAGGAGTCCCTATCAGCTTGAGGCTGCAGTCACTGGAACACGTGGCCTTCTTTGCTACCATGTCAGGAGAAGAGAGCCTGGAGAATCGTGTGTGGGTTTCACACTGCTTCAGCCAAGAAGGGACCCACACCACTTCTCCTCACCACCCATTGGCCAAGACGAGTCACGTGGTCCTGCCCAACTGCAAGGGAGGCTGGGAGGTACAGTGTTCCTCTGGAACGAGAAGAGAAGTGAATGTTGGTACACTCTCCCACCGTCTGTTCCAGGAGACAGAATTTATCAAATAATCAAATATTTATTTGATTTGGCTCCGAAGAGCTACAACGGAGAGACTTGAGGTGTCTGAGGAGTGGGTAACAGAAGATCAGGGACAGCTTCCCAGGGGAGGGGACATTTAAGTTGAGACCAGGGAAGAGATAGAGAAGAGTGCTTCTGGAGCCAGCCCTGACGGCCTAGTGGTTAAAGGTCAGCATGCTCCACTTCGGCAGCCCGGGTTCGCCTCCCGGTTGCGGAACCACACCATCCGTCTGTCAGTTGCCACACTATGGCAGCAGCTCACACGGAAGAACTAGAAGGACCTACAACTAGGATATACAGCCATGTACTCGGGCTTTGGGGAAGAAAAAAAAAAAGAGGAAGATTGGCAACAGATGTTAGCTCAGGGCGAATCTTTTCCTGCAAAAAAAAAAAAATAGTGTTTCTGGCAGAAAGAACATGTGTGATGGCCCAGAGGCAAAGAGGAGGTGCCATTTTGAAGCACCAGAAAGGACAATGGAGCTGGGGTAGAGTAAGGGGGGACCGTAAAACGACACTGAGGGCTGGACATCCCAGGCAGGCCCTGGCAAGGATTTAGGATTTTGGCTTAAGAGCAATAGGAAGTCATGGGAAGGCGGGCGTTCAACAGAGAAGTAATGTGGTCAGACTTCTTCAAAAGGCCCTGTGGCTGCCAGGGGAAGAAGGGACTGGAAGAGGAAAGCGGGAAAGCAGGGAGGCCGGTAGAGACACTTCCAAAGTCCTCCAGGTGAACGATGGTGATGACTTAGACCAGGATGGCACTAGCAGAAGTGGAACAAAGTGGACGAATGTGGACATAGTAGGACTCAGTGTCACCAGGACTTGGTGACTGATAGATGTGGGGCGTGAGAGAGCGGGAGGTGTCCAGGCCATCACGCCAAGCACAAAGCTGGCTTCCCAGCATCGCATCCCCATCTGTCCACAGTGGGCCCTAGATGTCAAGAGATTTCCATCTTCTCTCCTTGTCCTCTGCTCGAGCTAGCCTCATCCCTCAACCTGGGGCGTACCTCCCCTCAGAACTAAAACAACCTCAAGCATCAACATGTGTACTTTCTAATTGGACGCCACAAGGAGCCCTGGGAGGGAGACCGGCAGAGATGTGAGCTCCCATTTCACAGGTGGGAACACTGAGGCTCAAAGACGGAACATGGTTGGCTAAGTCTTGGGGCCAGGCCTCCAGCGGAGGTCCTCCAAATCCTAGGCCAGAGCTCCTGTCACTGTAGTGCCTGTACCTGGTGGGTGCGATGTGGTCTTCGCTGAGGGAATGAATGAATGAGCTCTCTGCCCGTTCACCCTCTCCATCTTTGCTCATCCGATAATAGAGCTGGGTTTGACCCCTGGCTTGGTCACTTTAGGCTGGTGATTTTAGGCAAGTTTCTCCCTCTCTGTGTCCTTCCATTTTCTCATGTGCAAATTGAGCACGATAATAACTATTGCGTAGGGCAAGTATTGAATGAGATCATGGATGGGTTAGGCCATAGCAATGTTGGCTACCTGCACTTCAGAGACCCACTCCCACCTCACCTCCTGTGGAAAATCTCCCCTGAGAACAGCAGCCCACACTTCCCCACCCCCAATAGGAACGTCTCAAGCCCTTCTCATCTGTACCACTCAAGTTATAACACAGAGGAAAAGTGTCACTTAAGTCCCAAACTGGCTGCTCTGCCTTCTAGGGTGGTGGCATAATTCATATCAGTGTGAAACTGAACGTCTCTGCCCTCTCCTTCCCACTTTCTTGGTGGGTCGGGCTGCAAAGGAAAAGCTTCTGCCATTTCCTCTGGGAAGACTGGAGTATTTGGCCCTGTATTGAACAGAAACCTTAATGGAGTTTGGGATGTACCAGGGTTGTCCACGAGCTGGGCAGGAGACAGAGGCCTAAACTGCTTCAGAGGATAACATGGTGGGGATCATGGCCCCTGAGTGACCCCTGCCACAACCCTCCATCCTCAACCAGGAGCGCTTGCCCCTTGGCCACTGTGCTGCATCCACACAGTCCTCCTGTGAGTTCATGGAAGGGACGCTGATTCCTTTTGCCACAGAGTGTTTGCAGTGACCTCCTCTTGGCATGAGCGTCCCCATCTGACCACACTCACCATCTCTCCCCTTCACTTCACGAACTCCTATTCACTCAGCACATCATGGCTCGTAGCTACATCCTGAGGGTGCCCTTCTGTGATTTGGGATGCTCTCCTAGCTCGTGGACCTCTCTTTGTTTTGCACACTTATCCCAGCTGTAATTCTGTCTTTGGATTTCTGGTCCCATGATTTGACACCAGACTGTAAACTAGGTCCTCAATACATATTTGTTCATTCATTCATCTAATAAAAAATCATGGGGATTGCATTTTTGAAGGTGAAGGGGCTCAGAAAACGAAGAAGCTGAAATATGTGAGCATTGTCATGAAATAGGAGGATGATCAGTAAGACGGGAGAGCTTGAGGAGAGAGGTACCCGGTGGACAGGTGGCTGCAGGATTTATAAAAACAGGGCTGTTGCAGAAAAACAACCTCTACTCTGTTTCCTTAAACCTTTAGTAAATGAGGTGCACACTGAATGTTAGGTCGGCCCTGGGTTGCCTGGATTGGCACTGAGCAGAGAGGAAAGATGGGCAGAGGAGAGAGGGGAAAGTGCACTGGGGGCAGAAACTCAGAGCTGGAAGTGACCAGGACTTTGTAGGTCACTGGAATTTGAAGACATCTTGGGGACGTCATTGGATTTCTACAAGATGTGAGGTAGGAAATTCCAGTGCATTTTTATTTAAATCTCAAAGGACTAGGAATATGAGCTTTAAACAAAAAGAACATTGTGATTGATCAGCAATGGGCAGCGACAGCTGGTTACGTAGGCCAGCCTTACTCAGGGGCCCCCAGGTCTGCGATTCAGTTTAGTGTTTGCTTAGCCAGAGGGTCAAGACTGTGTCTTAGTCATCTTTTGTGTCTCTACCATTAGTCATGAGCTGGAGGTTGTGGGATGGAAGGAGGTGGCAAAGGGAAGAGCAAAGGGGCAGAGCAGAGCCAGCAGCAAGTCAGAGCCCCAACCAGGCAGGGCCGGACATGTGGGTCCAGCTCCTGCCTCTGTTAAAGCCCTCAGTGAGCCAGGGCAAGCTGCGTTGCATCTCTGGCCTCAATTTTTTCAACAGTGGAATGGGCCAATAGTACCTGTGGCAGGTTGCAAGTGAGAAGCATGAGTGCTTTCAGATCAGACATGCAGGGTTCCAACACAGGCTCCTGCTCCAGGTCCTGAGGGCATGTTCTCATTTATGAAATGAGGATGATAATCCTTATTTCACAGGGCAGCGTGTCAGGATTGGAAATGGTATACACCACCACTTACCAAGCACTTACTATAAGTGAGGCATCTTGCTGGCCTTCTCAGGGACGTGGTCTCACCCAGGGAAAACAGCGTGCCCAGCACAGAGCCCAGGACCTGGCTGGTGCTCAGGGAGTGTTCATTCCCCTTGACTATGTGATCTAAGGAGTTCACAGGTATGGAAGGGCTTCATCATCCACAAATCACCTTCAGACAGCAATGGCGGTAACTATTTACAGCCCTTCCCTGTAGCTGGTCTCCACGACAATTCACAATCCTCCTGTGATGGTCCGTCACAGCTGATCTGGACCCAGCTCTCTTTTATGACGGGCCCTGGGGCTGCCAGAGGAAAAGGGCAGAAGTGCCATAATGAAAGGGCAGACAATTACCTTCCCTTATAATTACCATTTGCAGTAATTAAATAATAATAGCCTTTTGTAGGCCCTGAGAACTCAAAGCACCCCACATGGAGAACATCTGGTTCCCTTCTCTTCTGCCAGGAATTACATGCCCACAGGGACAGGATGGGGAAATTGAGGCAAAGAAAGGAATAAGCCCAGCCACCCTAAGTGACACACAAAGCAGGGAACCAGAGTTATGGAAAGATCCTTAAAGAAGTGACTCAGAGTGGCAGACGACAGGGGCCTGTGTTTTGAGTCCTGGCTCCACTGCTACAGGCTGTGTGGCCGTGGGTGGCTCACTTCCTTCTCTGGGCTTCAGCTTGCCCATATGTAAAAGGAGATGGAGCCAACAGTTGACAAGACACGAGTCTATTATTCTAGGCTTTATTTCATTTATACATAATACTGAGTAATTGTTTTTGCACACATTGGGTTGCATGACACAGAACTCCATCTCAGGCTAGCAACTAAGTAGCAAAAGGAGGTTACAGAATCCAAGAAAGGGTTGAACAGCAAGTTGTGCAAGAAGCAGGGGTCTCTGGAACAATCAAACCAGAGACTAGGACACCTCAGGCCACCCTCCTCTCTGCCTCCCTCCCTCCCTCGAATGTCAGCTTTATTCTTTCTCCACCTTTTTTCCAGATTGCGAGAAGCATGGGCACCAACAGCTACCCGAACTGTGGTGGAGCTTGGGCTGCCTAAGGCAGTCTGCTCTCATTGGCCCTGCTTGAGTCAGGTGATCACCCTTGGGCCAATCAACTGCAGCCGGTAGGGCCATGTCTGTAACGTCCCATGGGAAGGTTAGAGATGCAGCAGGAGCAGGGGCAAGACCTGGAAAAGTAGGGGTTTCTGGGCAGGCAAAGTAATAGTCATTCCCTCAAACAAAATCACTGCGCTTGGTCTGCAGGAGAGCGGAAGGGAAGTTCATAAAAGCAAAGCAATGGTGTGAATCACCAGGAGTGCAGAAATACTAGAGGCTCGCCTGGGACGGGGAGGGGAGAGCCGGACAGGCGTGGCTTCAGACCCCTTCACCAACCTGGGGAGAAGCACCGTCCAGGCTTCTTCATGGCCTGGGTGAGATGCCCTATGGGTGGACATGATTGGCGCTGCCTGGCGGCCCCCTCCCTTCCACAGGCAGCAGCAGCCTCCTGCTTTGGGGAAAGCACAGCATCTCTTATTCCAATTAGGTGGTTCTAGTGGGGACTGGAGGGTCACGGGACCCACGCCAGGCCAATCAGAATCCTTCTCCTGGCCTTTCCTTGGGCACGAAAGGCCATGGCCCCAGAAGAAGCAATCAGAGAGAGAGAAATCCCCTGCTGAGAGGGGCAGAGTCCAGACAAAAAGGCCCCAGCAGTGCCCCGTGCCTCAACCCAGCCACCCCAGAGTTCAGCCCACCTGCAGGCTTTTCCCTCGGGGGCTACAATGGGCCAGTCACATTTCCCTTGGGCAGGCCTGTTCATCTTCCAGGGCTGTGGTAACAAGGGATCACAAACTTGGTGACCTAAAACAACAGGAATTGATTCTCTCATGGCTCTGGAGGCCAGAAGTCTCAAATCAAGAGGTGAACAGGGCCACTGTCCCTCCTAAGGTTCTAGAGGAGAACCCTTCCTTGCTGCTTCCAGCTTCCGGTGGCTCCAGGCATCCCTTGGCTTGTGGCTGCATCGCTTCAGTCTTTTGCTTTGCCTTCACATGGCCTTCTTTTCCTTCTGTCTCTTGTAAGGACACTTGTCATTGGATTTAGAGCCTGCTCAGGTACTCTAGAATAACCTAATCTCAAGATCCTTAACTTAATTCCACCTGCAAAGACCCTTCTTCCAAATAAGGTCACATTCACAGGTTCTGGGGTTAGGACATGGAAACGTCTTTCGAGGGGGCTACCGTTTAACCCATTGCAGCAGGCTTAGATCCTTGAAACCGAAAGAACCGTCACTCGCACCCGCCATAGGGTCAGACATGGATCAGAACTATTCCCTATGTTCTGGTTCTGGACTCTGAACAACATTTGAAAAACACTGATTCCAGGGGCCGGCCCCGTGGCCAAGTGGTTAAGTTTGCACTCTCCACTTCGGCAGCCCAGGGTTTCACAGGTTCAGACCCCGGGTGTGGACATGGCACCGCTCATCAAGCCATGCTGGGGCAGCATTCCACATGCCACAACTAGAAGGACCCACAACTACAATATATAACTATGTACTAGGGGGGGATTTGGGGAGAAAAAGCAGAAAGAAAAAAAAAAAGATTGGCAACAGTTGTTAGCTCAGGTGCCAATCTTTAAAAAAAACAAAAAAAAAACTGATTCCAACTTCTTTCCAGGAATGCGATCGCTCTCTGGGCCTCAGTTTTTGTTTTCTACCTATAAACATGAGGCTGAGGCCTTCTATCCACAGGATGTTGAGTGGGTTAAATGAAGTGTCATTTACACTCCACAGTACGCAGTTTACACTCCATAGAGCTTGTATCCCCAGCCCTGAGGGCGCACGGGGTACTCAGGTCCCTGCAAAGGAGTAGCCGTGTTTGTAAATGAGCTACGTGACAGCTGGCTCCTTCATCAGGTTCCCAGGAGAATGACCCTGTGAACCTGACAAAATCAAATTTCTGCTCCTGCAGAGCTGAGGGCTGGAGCCTCTTGCCAAATTGGTCAGCCTTGTGGAAGGGCAGGAATCTGCAGGCTGAGGAAAGGAGGTTCGTAGTCACATAGGAGTGTCCCGGAGATAAAGAAAACACAATATTGACAGCTATTCCCGACTGGGTGCCTCCTCCACACTCAGTGTAGGCCCATGACTCCCCTTTAATCCTGTTAGGCAGCTCTGGTGACCCCCGTTTTATAGACAAAGTTGCTGAGGCTGGGAGAGATGAAGTCAGTTCAAGGCCGCTCAGCAAGTGAGTGGTAGGGCCGGGTCAGGCTCCTGGACCCCAGTGCCTCAGCAATGCCCTGAGTGTCCCCTTCCCACACGCAGAGGCAGCAGAGCGCCTAGGAGCATGGTGGGATAGCATCCTGAAATATTAACTGAGGGGTTTCCCCACAAATTTCCCCGTGCCCCCCAGTGATTCCTCCATCAGACTTTGTCTCACTCACAGTTGTACGCCTGGTGGCTAAGAGTGCCTGACGCATAGCTGGCACCCGGTAAATGTTTGTTGAATGAAATAGTTCAGTGGGCTAGGGCATGCCTGCAGCTAGTGCCCCAGGGGAGAAAGGACATGATAGTGCAGATAGCCAAGGGCTCACATTCTGGAACTTTGAGTGTCAAACTGGAGACCCAGGCATCAGACCAAAGATGCAAGAGAACCTGTGATAATCCCGAGAGTAGAAAAGACACCCTCCCCACCCATCACCCCGGGAATCAGAGGGGGAGGAGGGTCAGAACAGAAGTAATAACAAAGCTTAGAAGGCTGAGGGGCCCTGGAGAAGGAGCCCTGGGGGGCCTTGGGATCTGAGAACTGAGGTAGCTGTGCAAGTCAGTGTTCCTGGTGCAGGTTGGGAGGAAATACCTGCAAGCAGACACACCTGAGACAGCCTCAGGGCTGCCAGTGCACACCCAGGGAGTCCACCTGGGGAGCAAAGCACAGCAGCAGGGGCTGGGAGGTTTGGGAGGCTGGAAGGGGCTACGAAGCATAGCTTACTGAGGCTTGGAGCCTATAGGGGCTGCAGAGTAGCTGGGGGGCCACACTGGGGCCACCCTGCCTGCGCTCAAATCCTGGTTCTGTGTGACCTTGGGCAAGTCCCGTAACCTCTCTGTGCCAGTTTCCTCATCCATATCATGAAGATGACTTAGTAATATTTCCCACTTCGTATGGCTAGTGTGAGGGTGAGCTGAGTGGCAGGCACTTTTGCTGCTTAAATGGTTACTGTTGTCATCACAAGAGCTGGGCCAGCACCCGCTACAAAACCAGTTGTGAAAACTCGTGGGGACAGTTTTCTTCTGGAAGGGCTCCCTTGATTACCGTCCTTCCAACACAGCAAGAAGGCTCATCAGAACCTGGGAGACCCTGGAGAGGTGTCCCATGAGCTACAGTGTTGCAGTTCGTGACCCGGGGTCCCATCCAGTCAGCAAAGTCTGCAAAATGAGATAATGTTTGTAAAAGCACTTTGCAAAACACAAAGTGCTCTAGAAATTTCGGCGCTTATTGGTAGAAACTGCGTTCTGGCTTCCCCATGCCATCCCTCAGCTGATAATTCTTTCACCCATCTCCAAATCCACGGACACTTTTTTCATCTTTTTTTTTTTTTAAAGATTTTATTTTTTCCTTTTTCTCCCCAAAGCCTCTCTGGTACATAGTTGTATATTCTTCGTTGTGGGTCCTTCTAGTTGTGGTATGTGGGATGCTGCCTCAGCGTGGTTTGATGAGCAGTGCCATGTCCGCGCCCAGGATTCGAACCAACGAAACACTGGGCCGCCTGCAGCAGAGCGCACGAACTTAACCACTTGGCCACGGGGCCAGCCCCATCTTTCTTTTCTTTTTTAAAAAAATTACATTTATTTTTTCCATTATAAAAGTAATGCATAGCCATGGTAGACACATTTGAAAATAAAAACAAGTTGAAAGAAGAGGGGAAAAAATCTCCCTTTGGGCCCATCACCTAGTTAACTGATATTTTGATGTAGTCTCTTCCAATCTTTTTTTGCCAGGCATTTTTACCAAACGTGATCATTTGGTAATACACAAACTCATATATAATGATTTTTAATATATCTCTTTTCTTTTCTTTTTTTTTTGAGGAAGATCAGCCCTGAGCTAACATCTGCCGCCAATCCTCCTCTTTTTGCTGAGGAAGACTGGCCCTGAGCTAATATCCGTGCCCATCTTCCTCCACTTTATATGTGGGACGCCTACCACAGCATGGCTTGATAAGTGGTGCCATGTCCGCACCCCGGATTGGAACAGGCAAACCCCGGGCCGCCGAAGCAGAACATGCGTACTTAACCGCTGCACCACTGGGCCAGGCCCCTCTCTTTTCTTATTATAATACATGATCATTGAATAAAATTGGTACATAAAGAAAAAAGAAATATTAACCAGAATCCCCCAATTCAGGGTGCAATGTACCACCAGGTCCCTCCCTCCAGCTCCTGCTCAGTCATTTTCTAAGACTTGCAGTTTTTATATGGATGCTTTTTAAAGGACTGATGTGAAGGAGGGGAGAGACCCTGTGGCTCCCGGTAGCAGCCCCATGCCTTAGAAACACAGTTGCCGATTTCTCTGATTGCAACATACCTAATGTTTCTGATCCAGGGGCAGAGAGTGGGAAGGGTGAGATATCTACACCTTGCACTTGCTTGGCGAATATCACAGGTGGTTTGCCAATTCCACTTCTCAGTCCACCTTTATCACTTTCTAATCCATGGGAAGTCTTGATTCTGACCATGGGTTGATTTTCAACCCCGGTTTTCGGTCTTTATAAATTTTTGTCTTTTTCTGAATCTTCATATGTATGTTTGTGGATGTATCACTCACTGCTCGCTGGAATCCACTTTAAAAGTTTGTCCTTATCTTATTTGATCTTTCATGGCATTTTCCCCCAGTGGCTACTTCCTCCTGCTTGAAACGCTCACCTCCCTTGACTTCTGTGACATCACTATCATTTAACTCTCCCTGTGCCTCTCCTTGGTCACTCTTTTTCTGTTTTCTTTTGCTGACTTCTCCTCCTTGGCCAGCTCTTAAATCATCTTGATCTCCCTAGAGTTCATCCTTGGTACTCTCTTCTCATGTCATTTCTTCCATCCCTCCCATGACTTGCACAAGGTTAATTCTCCCATCCTGATGGGTCCCTCCAGCCCCAGGACCACATACCTGTGGCTTACTGTATAGCTCCCCCTGCTTATCTTATCCCTCAGGAATCCAAGATTCCCACCTGTCCACAGCCTTGCCATCTTGCTGGACTGATATAGCCTCATTCCCCCTCCCCCTTCCCTCTCCTCTCTCTCTCCCTCCCCTCACCTCTATTCACCTGTAATAAGTGGCTCAGTGTCATCCTCAGCCTTCTCTCCTTTACCCCACATACCACTGGTTCCAGCTTAACCTGTTTGGACTTTTTTGGGAGGAGGGGGGTGTAAATTTCCAGAAAAGTTGCAACAGTAGCACAAGAAACTCCCAAGTATCCTTTACCTAGGTCCACCAATTGTTTACATTTTGCCTCATTCACTGTTATTCTAGCTACACATATATCTTGAGGCGCACCCACACTCCTGTGGAGACATCCTGTCCCTTTTCCACTAAATATTTCACAGTGTATTTCCTAAGAATAAAAGTTGTCTCTTAAAGAACAACAATGTAATCATCAAAAACAGGAAATTTAGCATTGATACAGTTCTGTTGTCTAATCCACAGTCTGTGTTCAACTTTTCTCAATTGCTCCAATGATATCCTTTATAACTATTTTTTCCCATTCCAGGATTCAATGCAGGATGGCACGTTGCATTTAATTATCATATCTCTTTAGTCTCCTTTCATCTGAAACAATTCCTGAGCCTTTCTTTGTCTTTCTCGACCTTGACATTTTTTGAAGATTCCATGGACAAGTTATTTTGTAAAATGTCTTTGAATTTCAGTTTGTCTGATGTTTCCCTATGATCAGAATCAGAGTATACACTTTTGGTAAGAATACCATTGAAGGTTACGTCCTTCTCAGTCTCTTACCCAGGGCATTGGACACCCAGAACAGATCTTCTTTTTTCTTTTTAATGCTCCTCTTTGCTATATGACACAATTATTTTCAGAAATAATCATGAAATAATATGGATGATAATAATGCCCCAGTAAAGAAACACAGAAATGCCAGTAAAAATATGAGAAAATAAAATATCAAAAAATACTCTAGGACACAAAAGGAAAAATATTCATGAGTTAATAATTTCTAATTGCACTAGCATAGTTTCAGAGGGAGGGCAGAAAAATGTCTGCCTACATATTGGTCTGTCACAGAAATGCATAACAACCTTACACTTCCTATTTTTGTGCCTTACTGCTGTAAATTTCTCATGGCTTCATCAGAATTGATCTTATGCTTCTGTTTATGTTCAATAGAAAGTGTAGCCAGATTTCTAAATCTGTCTTCACTCAGAGTTGATCAAAGGATACTTTTTATTAATTTTCATTTAAAAAGTCTCTTTCAGGGGCTGGCCCCGTGGCCGAGTGGTTAAGTTGGCACGCTCCACTGCAGGCGGCCCAGTGTTTCGTTAGTTCGAATCCTGGGCGCGGACATGGCACTGCTCATCAAACCATGCTGAGGGAGCGTCCCACATGCCACAACTAGAAGGACCCACAACGAAGAATGCACAACTATGTACCGGGGAGCTTGGGGAGAAAAAGGAAAAAATAAAATCTTTAAAAAAAAAAAAGGTCTCTTTCATATCAATCAACAGATATACAAATAGTTAGAAAAAGTTTCAACATAGGGATAAGTTTGGAAGAGATTTGTAAAAATGCCCCCTTGCAATGAATCCAAGAAATTGCAATGCTGATCACGGCTTTGCTTTTTTTTGGAGTCATACTGGTTCAAACATCTCCACAGTCAAAAAATTTCCAGCCCTGTGGCACAGCAGTTAAGTGGACACGTTCCGCTTTGGCGGCCTGGGGTTCGCCGGTCTGGATCCCGGGTGCAGACATGGCACCGCTTGGCAAGCCATGCTGTGGTAGGCGTCCCACATATAAAGTGGAGGAAGATGGATATGGATGTTAGCTCAGGGCTAATCTTCCTCAAAAAAAAAAAAAATTGCGGTAAAATATATTCACCAGAAAACTCCCCAAATATTTCTACTCGTTAAAAAAAAACAACTTCCAAAGTTTTTCTTCTTTTACAAAACCAAACAAAATGGCTGAAAATTGACATTATTTGATCCACTGTCTTTCAAGAGTATCCAATTCTTGGTGAAAACAATTGTGAGGCTTTTATTTCTTCTGGCAGAGTAAGACCAGCATCTTCTGTTGATGCTCCTCGCTCTATTCTTCGAAATTTGATGATTTTTCTGCATAAACGTTCACTTCCTTACATTTGTTGTTGCTTTGTGAATGAACTTCTGCACCATTTCTGTTCACCAACCTTCAAGAAATGATTTTAACGCTTGACACTTCACTGTACGCTGATCAAGGCTGATTCCAGCTGATTCAGATATTTTTGTGTCTGATTGACCTGACCTAAAACTTCACGCTCGATAAAAGATAACTCAGGAAAAGATTGTCGCGTACAGCAGAGAGCAAAATCAGAAGTGAGCCGCCGTTGGATCACGCCGTTCTTCAAAGGTTGGGGTTAAGTCTTCAAACGTTCTCTCTACTGTTTGTACAGCTTCACCGGGAGCAATCACGTTATCTGGGAAAGCCTTTTCGCTTTCTTCATTCTGCAGCATTTTCCGTCAATGAATTGAGCTGGAAAAGAATGATTACCTTTTTTCTAAAGTTCTAAAAAATGTCACACATGGGGGAGAAACTCCAGGTAGACACACAGAATGTCAGAATTAAACTAACTCAGGTTCAGTTTCTTTGCGATCCCTCTGCTGTTATGGCTTATTTTGAGCCTGCTATTTAAACACAGGGATCTGTAGTACCACAGGGGTTGGAGGCCCAAAGTGCAGGAAAGTTACCTCGAGTGGTTAAGAACTGAAATTAACTTAGAAGAAAAAAAGAAGAAAAACACATTTTTCAGAGTCCACTTATGCCGGGGCCAACTGTATAACCAGGAATTCTCCAAATATACTTCTACTTTGAACTCAATGTTCATTAAAAGATAAGTAATTAAAATATGCTCAAACAAAGCATATGTGTGTATATATACATATGCATATATACATATGCATATATATACATATATATGCATATGTATACAGTAAATACATCATTAAAACTCAAAAATGATGGCAGCAATGGCTTAGATGTTTTCATGGAAGACTGTTTCATCACCAAATTGCTGGCACATGGTGATAGCAAAGAGGAAATCAATTTTAGTCAGTCTTACTATTTTTAAATTCTTTAGAGATACAATTCACCCCCTTACTGCCTGCACCCAGGTGAGTGGACTCCCCACCACACAGCCCTACGCTTGTATGCCACTGATCCAGTGCATCCTATCAGGAAGTACCTACCAGCTTACCCTAAGGTCGGCGATGTTTACCTGGATTGCTAGGTGTGGGGAGAGGCCGCTGTTGAGCTCCCATGTTTCCTTTTTTAACTAGTAAGTAAAGTGGGGGAAATACTCTGAGACCATATTAATAACCTGTTCCTCATCAAGCTTTCACCCTCTAGTTCTATCGACCTTTTGTAACTTTCTTTCTTTTTATATTTACTCGTTGACATTCTACGGTAAGGAAAAAGCATTCCTCTCTTTATTTATTTATTTATTTATGTACATATATATCAGTAGGGACTCATAGATTGTTATTTTATTCAATGAGTTATAATCCATTACTATCATTGATTATTTTGATTTTCTGATTGTCCCTGATTTGACCAGTGGGAGCCTCTTCAATTTCGCTCCTGTGTGTTCTTGACACATCCCGTCATTCTTGTGAGCACTTCCTTACTTTCTGTGTAACAATACAAATAATGCATGCCAATAGGTGTGCGTATGCTAGCATGTGTCGATATGCTGGTATGTATATGAGTACCAGGAAAATGACCTAGGGGACCCCAGAGGGAATGTTGGCGCCCATGTGTGAGGTCTTGCCAAGCATATTGGAGCAAGAGACAGCAAATCTGAGGTATCCTTTCAATTTTGTCTGCAACTTCTCACCAGAGTGAGTTTGCGCCATTGTTCTCTCCAGTGGTCCAATTACCCCATCCGTAATGCTCTGTTGTCAACAGGATTTGGTAATAGTGCAGCAGATACAGATTAGGGGATGGGGTGGGTGTTACCTGGTTCGCAGTGGTTCTCTCAGAGCTAATTCACCATGTCTGTCTTCCCCATGCCCCCAACCAACACACACCATTTGGAAAACCACTCCTCCTATATATGTCTACCCAGACTGCCGTATCACAATACCGCAGACTGGATGGCTTAAACAGCAGAAATTTATTTTCTCATGGTTCTGGTGGCCAGAAGTCCAAAATGAAGGTGCCAGAAGAGTTGGTTTCAGATGAGGCCTCTCTCCTGGGTTTGTAGACAAGACTTTCTCGCTGTGTCTTCACCTGGCCTTTTCTCTGTGCAGGCACAGGGAGAGAAGGAGAGAGGGAGTCCTCTTGTCTCTTCCCCTTCTCGTAAGGATACCAATGCTATGAGATTAGGGCCCCACCCTCATGACCTTATTTAACCTTAATTACCTCCTTTAAGGCCTTATCTCCAAATACAGTCACATTGGGGGTTAAGGTTTCAACATATGAATTTTAGGGGGACACACAATTCAGCCCATAAGACTTCTCTTTGCTCTGGCTCTATATCGTGTTATGTGACCCTGTCTTCCTGGCTGCGTTGATTGGCTGAGAGGCAAGCACCTGACTCACGCTTGGCCAATCACAGCACCTGACTCTCCTCAGCTATGAAGATTGGTCCAGCCAAGGGCATAAGACTCAAATTGGCTTTCTAAAGGAATTTACTTTTCAATTTAGAGCAAAGATCTCAAACTTTTTTTTGGTGAGGAACATTAGCCTTGAGCTAACATCTGTTGCCAATCTTCCTCTTTTTGCTTGAGGGAGGTTGTCCCTGAGCTAACATCTGTGCCAGTCTTCCTCTATTTTATATAGGGGATGCCTACCACAGCATGGCTTGATGAGCAGTGTGTAGGTCCACGCCCGGGATCTGAACGCTCAAACCCTGGGCCACAGAAGCGGAGTGAACAAACTTAACCACCACACCACTGGCTGGCCGTCAAACATTTTTTTTTTTTTAATAAAAAGCTAGTTAGTAAATATTTTCAGCTTTGAGGGGAAAGGGGAATATGGTCTCTTTCATATTTTAGCAATTCTGTGCTAAACTTTTCCCTTGCAGGTGAAAGCAGCCAAAAACGATGCATAAAGAAATTATCATGGCAGGATTTGGCCTGTGGCGGGCTGGAGTTCATTGACCCCTGATCTACCACATAGAATAATGGATAAAATGTGGGCTTATACTGCGGCTTTCTCCATTCAAATCCTGGCTTCATCACCTGCTAGCTTTGTAACAAAACGTGTACTATTTAACATCTTGGTGCCTCAGTTTCCTTATCTGTAAAATATGGACAAAAAGTTAATTTTGTATTAATCAGGATGGGCGATGTTAGCTACTATAATAAACAACCCCAATACCTCAGTTGCTTAGCATAACCAACAGCTCTTTCTTTTTTAAATGTTTTTTTCATTGAGATACAATTTACATATAACATTGTGTAAGTTTAAGGTGTAGAATGTGCTGATTTGATATATTTACATATTGCGGTATGCTTACCTGGTAGCTAGTAGTACCTCCATCATGTCATATAGTTATCATTTTTGTGTGTGTGGTGAGAACATTTAAGATCTAACCTCTTAGCAACTTTGAAGTGTCTAATCCAGCATTGTTGACTGTAATCACCATGCTGTGCCTTAGATCTCCAGACCTCATTCAGCTTTAGTTGTAAGGTTGTACCCTTTGACCAAGATCTCCCCAGTTCCTCCATTCCCTAGACCCTGGTATTCATCATTCTACTTTTTGTTTGTGTGAGTTCAGCTTTCTCAGATTCCACATATAAGTGATATCATACAGTATTTGTCTTTCTCTGTCTGACTTATCTCATTTAACGTAATGCCCTCGAGAAGGTCTATCCATGCTGTTGCAAATAGGGTTTCCTTCTTTCTCATTGCTGAATAGTATTCCATTGTGTGTGCGTGTGTACACATCTTCTTTATCCATTCATCTGTTGTCAGAAATTTAGGTTGTTTCTATATCTTGGCTCTTGTGAATAACGCTGCAATGAACATGGGGGTGCAGATATCCTTTCAATAGCCTGTTTTCATTTCTTTTGGATATATACTCAGAAGAGGGATTGCTATATCATATGGTAGTTGTATTTTTAATTTTTTGAGGAACCTCCATACTTTTTTCCATGGTGGCAACAGTACACAAGTGTTCCCTTTTCTCCATGTCCTCCTCCACACTTACCTCTTGTCTTCTTGATGACAGCCATTCTAACAGACGTGAAGTGATACCTCATTGTGGTTTTGATTTGCATTTTCCTTATGATTAGTGATGTTGAACATCTTTTCATATATCTGTTGGCCATCCGTATGTCTTCTTTGGAAAGATGCCTATTTAGTTCCTCTGCCCATTTTTTAATCAGGTTGTTTGTTTTTTGTTATTGAGCTGTATGAGTTCTCTATGTATTTTGGATATTAACCCCTTATTCGATATATATTTTGTAATTATTTTCTCTCATTCCATAGGTTGCTTTTTCATTTTGTTGACTGTCTCTTTTGCTGTGCAGAAGCTTTTTAGTCTGATGTAGTCCCACTTGTTGATTTTTGCTTTTGTTGCTTTTGCTTTTGGTGTCAAAAAGTGATTTATTATCCTCATCATACTCCGCTGCTGGTGGTCAGAGGTGGATGACACAGTATCAGCTCTGCTCTGTCAAGTCATTCCACCTTGAGTATAGAATGAGTGCTCTGTCTACACTCGTTCTACCGTGTGCTTCTACTAGCTTTCACACATGGTTTCAAGGTTGCCCTGTCCTCAGGCAGCTGGAAGATTAAATAAAGAGAAAGCACAGAGAAGGACTATTCATTCTTAACTGGCTTGGATCATAGGTCGCTTCTATTCACGTTCCATTGGCAAGAATTAGTCACGTTGCCCCCCACCTAGATGCAAGAGGACTGGGAAATATAGTTCACTTGTGGGTCTAGGAAGAGGAAGTGGATCTGATGAGCATCCAGCCAATCTCTGCCGTGGACTCCAGGTTATCATGAGAGCTGAGTTAGAGAATATTACAGACTTAGAACAGTGTCTGGTCCTCATAAACACTCAACAAATGTTAGATATGGTTTTTACAAGGTGGAGGGGAAAAATGAAAGCATCTTTTCCTTTTTGGTAGTGGAGCCATATCGATGTCATCTTAGAGCAGCCTGCAGCTCTGGCGCCCACTGAGTGGGGAAGCCCAGAGTAAGGGAGAGGTGCTGACGCACAGAGAGGGCAAGCTGGGGTCAGAGACAGGGGCCAGAGAGAAAATCCCGATAGTACTAAAGCGCCTGCTTCAGTCAAACCTGTCCTTCTCTAGTCTTCGTCAGTCAGTCTGCAATTAATAACAACAATCGTAGTCGCTAATGTTGACTGCTTTATTACATGCTGGATGCTTTGCTAAGATCTTCATAGATGTTAACAATCTTCAAACTCAAACCATAACCCATGGCAGGGGGAAGGGTCGTGAAATCATTTTAAGGAGTTGGTACCAATATTTTTTAATAAACAAACTAGACTAGACTAAACTAGAACTAGAAACTAGACTCAACAACGACAGAAGATGTCAGAGTATATCACATATAGTAACGGCACGTACTGTTCTACGGGCTTCTGTTTATGTTATGTGTGTACTGGCTCATGATATAAAATATCTTCTTCCTGTGGGTTGCAGTCACTGCCCTAACACGTTGACCCTTCCCAACAGCCCAGTGAAGGAGGTATTATTATAAGCTCCGTCCTATAGATGGGGAAACTGAGGCACCAAGAGGGGACCTCATTTGCTTAGGCTACAGTGGGAAGTGGCACAGTCAACATTTGCACTCCCACAGTCTGCCTCCTGAGTCCCACTCTAAAATCCACCCCGATCTCCTTCCAATAGAGCAGTAACTTCCCTTTTGGCCAAAGCTTCTTCGAGTTGAATTTCTGTGCTGTGCAAACCCAAGAGTCCTAGCCAATGGACACCAGGAGGAACGCGGGCAGGGTGCTGGATGTGGAGAAAGAAGGCCACATCCCAGACTGGGCTGAGCACGGAGCTGCCCAGAGACCTTCAACAGGGCAGCTCATCTTTCCAAGTCTCTGTTTCCGCCTCCTGGAAAATGATGGCAATAATGTCTCCTTCAAAGGCTTTTGCCAGGAAGAAGTGAGATGACCTAGCAGAGTACCAATCCTGTGTCTGGCTGTGCCTACCTGAGCTGGGGGAGGGGGAATGGGGCAGGGCAGGGACAGCACCTGTAAAGGTGTAGAGGGGGCATTGAGCACAGCAAGGAGAGATCAACCAGCTGGAACCAGAGGATGGGAGTCCAGGCAAAGCAGGTGTCACCAGCCTCAAAGGCCCAATGAGGCACCTGAACGAGGTCCATTAACCATGCAGAGTCCTGGGAGGTTCCAGAAGGGTAAAGTGGGAGGTTCCCCAGTGTCCTAAGGCACAGACAGGCATTTCCTGTGAATTAAACTCTAAGAATACACAGCGTGGTGCCTCCATCAGAAGTGGCTAACAGAGGAAAGTGGAGTCAAGTATCTCAAACCTATGACTCAGGCCTGGGGGGCAGCGAGGAAGCCCAATGTCCGATCTTGGCTGAGGCCTCCACCATTCCCAGGGCTGCACAGCAGGCTCCGTGCAGAGCAGGAAGCCCGGGGCTGCTCCAGAGGGCAGGCAGCTGTGAGGCCTCCTCTGGGAAGCCACCCTTTGATCTCCCTGGCAGCCGAGGGGTCCCACTTCCTGCATCCCAGAATGCCTGCTCCGGAAGGGACCTCAGAGGTCACGGAGCCCAATCCTATTGGACAGATGGGGTAAGTGGAGCCCTGAGAGGCACAAGCCCTGGTCGGGATCACACAGAGAGCCAGTGGGCAAGACAGGACCAGCATCCGGGCGGCAGTGCTCACCCAGGGCAGCCTCCACTCCCCAGTGCTCCTCCTGCTTCCTGTCGCTCAGCGGGAAGCAAGCAGGGAGGGCCTGCTCTTCCCGATCTCTCTGCTGTGGGGGGGTCCATTTCCTGTCAAAGCTGAGTAAACTCAAAGGCTCTGGAAGGGGGGGGCGGCACTGGACAGCACAGGGTGGAGAGTACGTCTTTAAATCACAAAGACTACTTTATCCTTTGAGATTTTAAGTGGACAGAAGCCAATTTCCTAACATCCTTGCTTCTGATGTGGCCCTTGGCAAAAATTATGACACGGGGCGGGGGTAAGGAAATTTGAGGTATTACCCTCTGCTATATCCTGGGCTCTGTGCCAGGCGAATCTTTCGTAGACATAACAGTCTTTCATGGTAGGGATTGTGTTCCTCAGTTTACAGATAAGGCAATGGAGGCACAGGGAGGTGAAGTAACTTGCTCGAGGTCACAAGGCTAGGATTTGAGCCCAAGTGTGTGCAATTCAAGAGCCTTAATAGGGTTTAACTTTAATAACCTGGGGGTTGTGTTTGGGTAATCTGAGTTCCACTGCTGAATTAGTCGGGGTTCTCCAGAGAAACAGAACCAGTTTATAAATAGATAGATAGATAGACAGACAGACGGACAGACAGATAGAGAGATGAACGGATGGATACATAGATATAGATAGATAGATGGATGGATGGATGGATGGATGGACAGACGGACAGATGGATAGATAGACATTATTATAAGGAGTTGGCTCATTATGGGATTATGGAGGCTGAGAAGTCCCACAATCTGCTGGAGACCCAGGAGGGCTGATGGTGTTGGTCCCAGTCCAAGTACAGGAGAAGTCAAAACTTCCAGCTCATGCAATCAGGGAGACGGCAAATTCGCCCTTCCTCCCTTTTTGTTCCATTCGGGTCCTCCGTGGATTGGACGATGCCCACCCACACTGGGGAGGGCCATCTGCTTCACTCAGTCCACTGATTCAAACGCACGTCTCTCCTGGAAACACCCTCACAGACACACCCAGAAATCATATTTTTGGTTTTTTTTTTTAATTTATTTATTTTTTTTGAGGAAGATTAGCCCTGAGCTAACAACTGCTGCCAATCCTCCTCTTCTTGCTGAGGAAGACTGGCCCTGAGCTAACATCCGTGCCCATCTTCTTCTACTTTATATGTGGGATGCCTGCCACAGCTTGGCGTGCCAAGCAGTGCCATGTCCCCACCTGGGATCCGAACCGGCGAACCCCGGGCCACCAAAGCAGAATGTGTGCACTTAACCGCTGCACCACTGGGCTGGCCCCCAGAAATAACGTTTAAGTAGATCTCTGGGCATCCATGACCCAGTCAGGTTAACACAAAATTAACCATCACAATGGTTCCATTCATTCATTCAACAAATACTTGCTGAATATCTGGTAGGTGCCAAGTGCTTTGAGTACAGAGATAATAAAAATAGACAAGATTTGCTGAGTACCTGCTAGGGGCCAGGCATTGTTCTAGGTGTTTTACATGAATGAACTCATTTAATGCTCACCACAATCATGCAAAGTAGGGTCTATCAAATATCCCCATCTTGCGGGGAGTGCGATTGAGGCCCAGAGAGATGAAAAGATGGGCCATAGTGCCATAGCTAGGAAGTGCTGGAGCCAGCAGTCAAACTCTGGTGCCAGAGTCCATGCTCTTGACCATCGCACCACACTGCCTCGTTAAGCCCCCAGGAACTCGCAGTCTCCTGGGAAGACAGACACAACTCCAGGCAATTATAATAAAGTGTGAGAAGTGGGTGAAGGTGGGTGAAGAAAGGACAGGGCATTGTGGATGTGCAGAGAAAGGGCAGGCCAAAGGCAGCTTGGGGGTGAGGAAAGGGTTCTGAGAGGACGTGACTGCAAAATCACTGCCTAAAGAGTGAAGAGCACTGGGTTGGGCAGAAAGGAAATCGACTATCCTAGGCAGAGGAAGCAAGATGTGCAAAGGGCACACCAGGGGAACTAGAGGAAGTTCCGTCCAGCTAGAGCTTAGAGTGAGGTGGGGAGTGTGGAATGGTGAGACTTGAGGGTGCAAAGGAACGAAGATCTTGAAGGGCACTGAATGTCATGGTAAGAAGTTTGGATTCTATCCTATGGGCAGTGGTGAGCCTCGCTGTGTGGCCCTGGACAAGTCACTTTACCTGACTGTACTTCAGTTTCCTTACCAGTAAATTGAGAGTGAAAGACCCTACTTTGCATGCCCATAGTTGTTGAGTGGAAGAAACAAGACGATGCATTTGTGCTAGGAAATGTTAGCTACTCACACTGTTAGCTTCCAGCCTCCACCGCCCCCGAAAATGAGGAAGCAAAATACAAAGATGCAGCAGAACTGGATAAATGTCACAGGAGGCAGAGGGTCCCCTTGTGCCAATCAGGAGGCTTTGAGCACTAAGGAACAGAAACTCCAAGCGAATATGGTTTAAGCCATAAGGAGTTCATTTTCTTACATAACAAGGGAGAGAAGTTCCAGAGTTTGGAAATTCAGTGGCTCAATGATGTCTTTAAAGAGGTGTCAGCCTCCTTCCCATGTCGGCAATATCTTGCTTCGTGGTCACAAGATGGATGCAACAGTGCTTGCCATCATCTGCAGACAATGTTCAGTGAAGAAAGCATTTCTTCTCATGCATCTTTAAAGGAAGAGAAATATTTATTGGGAGTCTCCCATCAGACTTTTCCTCAGCTCCCATTGGCCAGGATTGGATCACATACGCTTCGATAAGTCAATCCTGGCAAAGGGAATGCAATCGCCATGATTGGCTTAGGCCAATCATGATTCATGCCCCAGGGCTGAGGAGGGGCCTGTCCCCTGAGTGCTTGGCCTCAAGGAGGTAGCACCCAAACAAAACTGGCCTTTCCAGCAAGGAAGAAGGGGGGATGGATTTGGCGAACCATTAGCATTATCTATGACTCCAAGGATCTGGGGTCCAAGCTCTGGGCAATAAAGGTACTTCCAGGATACACTTGCTGGTGGGCTCAGGTACTGAGACCCTTCTAAGACCCCTGAGGTCAGGAAAGGCTGAGTCCAACACCTGAGCCTTAGAAACTGCCTCAGCAGGCAAAGGAAACCAAGATCAAAATGAGAAAAACAACCCACTAACTGGGAAAAAATATTTGCAAATCGTATATCCGATAAGGGGTTAATCTCCATAATATATAAAAAACTAACACAACTGAACTACAAAAAAAATAAACAATCCAATCAAAAAGTGGGCAGAGGATATGAACAGATATTTCTCCAAAGAAGATATACAGATGGCCAATAGGCACATGAAAAGGTGCTCAACATCACTAATCATCAGGGAAACACAAATCGAAGCTACACTTAGATATCATCTTATGCCCGTTAGGATGGCTACAATCACCGAGGCAAAAAATAATAAATGTTGGAGAGGTTGCGGAGAAAAGGGAACCCTCATCCACTGCTGGTGGGAATGTAAACTGGTGCAGCCACTATGGAAAACAGTATGGAGATTTCTCAAAAACTAAAGATAGAATTACCATATGACCCAGCTATCCCACTTCTGTGTATTTATCCAAAGAACTTGAAATCAACAATCCAAAGAGACTTATGCACCCCTATGTTCACTGCAGCATTATTCACAATAGCCAAGACATGGAAGCAACCCAAGGGCCCAGCAATCGATGATTGGATAAAGAAGATGTGGTGTCTATATATACAATGGAATAAAACGTAGCCATAAAAAGACATAATTGTCCCATTCACAACCTCATGGATGGACCTTGAGGGCATCACGTTAAGCAAAATAAGCCATATGATTCCACTCATATGTGGAATATAAACAAACTTACGGACAAAGAGAACAATTTAGTGGTTACCAGGAGGAAGAGGGTGGGCACAAGGGGTGCAGGGGCACATTTATATGGTGTTTGACAAATATTAATGCACAACTGAAATTTCACAATGTTATAAACTATTTAGACCACAATAAAAAATTCAAAAAAACCCCACAAAAAATGGCCTCAACGGGGCTGAGGGAGCTGGAGGGTGTCCCTGTGCCCTCCACTGCAGCTCAGTCCCTCTGGCAGAATCCATCGTTCACTCATTCAAGCCACAGGTATTAACTGTGCACCTGCTTTGTGGCGGGGACAAACAATGGGCCAGACTCCACATGGACACTGCCCTCACAGAGCTCGCCCCCAAGCTGGGCGGACAATCAAATGATCCCACAGGTGTGTGCAGAATGAGAACCGTGGTCAGTCACGGGCTAGCGGGCTTGTGATGCTATAAGAGGAAATGACATGGGCACTTTACCCAGGCAGGCAGGTCCAGGACTTTGGATTCGGCAGGCTCAGGCCACTTACGGGCTGTGTGACTTTGCAAAGGCAATTGGCTTGACACCTCTATGCCTTGATCTTCATTGGGAATCAGCCAAAATAATGGTGACTGTCCCCTGGGAGTGGTAGGAAATTAAACGAGACAATGTGGCCTATTTCACCATCATGCAATGACTAGGAAACCTCACAGTAGCAACAATCCAGTTGTCTAGCCCAGTGGTGGAGGCTTCCAGCTTGAGCCAGACTGCGTTGGTCTGTCGCCCAGCTCTGCCTCCTTCTAGCGGTGTGACCTTGAACAATTGCCTCATCTCTCTGTGCCTCAGCTTCTCCTGTAAAACGAAGACAATAACAAATAGAGTTGTTATAAAGATTAAATAGATCAATCATGTACATAAAGCTCTTAGCACAGGGACTGACACACAGTAGGCTCAACAAATGTTAATGAAGGTTATCATTATTATTGTGTTGTTTTGAAATTTGAAATAAAAACAAATGTGAAAACGTGGTTGGATTCGACATTTTCAGTCTAGTAATTGCAAAGCCGTTTTTCTTGCTGATGATTTAATCACAAAGGTGTTTGTCGTAGCAACATGTGTACAGCTATGAATGTGAAATATCCCTGAGCGTCCCTGGGCTTTGAGTACATCTCGATTTTCCTCCGGAGTCCTGGCCTTCCGATTTCTATCGCCACCAGCGCTAACCGTTCCACACCTTGAGAAGCAACCATTGTTAGGATAAACAAAGCAAGACCAGCCAGCAGCCGCGCGGGGCAGCGCCAGCTCAAGCCACTTCCAGCTTGCAGCGGTGTGTAACCAATCGCAAGCGGCAGGATGCAAATTGTGTTCCCTAATTGATCCATCAAGCCATGCGCAGTTCAGGTTATGAAGACTGGCGCTGTGGGAGGACTCCCTGCACATGCGAACACTTAGCACCGGGCCCAACGGACATTGCGTGTTTGGGGAACACTAGCTGTTGTTTTCAATATTATGTGTCCTCCAGCTGGTGGGAGCATCGGATGCCTGCAAGCTGGAAGGAGCCATTCCCAGCTTTGGTTTCCTTTCCCTTTGTAAAACCACTGAAGCCTCTTTAGGTTCTCGTGTTAAGTTATAGCCACACCTACTTCTTAGGGTGGGTATGAGGGTTACGTGAGTGAGCGCACGTAACATATTCGGAATGGTGCCTGGCACAGCACAAGCGCTCAGAAACAGCCGCAGCAGCAGCAACAGTAATAATGGCCAACACTCATTGAGCATGTACCAGGTTCACTTTCCAGATTTAATCCTCACAACCTACCAATGTCATTCCCTTTTTACAGGTGGGGAAACTGAGGCATAGAAAGGTTAAGTAACATACCTTAAGTTACACAGTAAATTTAAACATTAGCTGCTACGATTGTAGGTTTTTGCAAAGTAGAGCGTTAATCTGAGGAGTCCGTAAAAGGACAGCTATACGTAAAAAACATAACAGCTTGTGCACACAAAAAAAGACCAGGAGGAAAACACTTCCAAATGTGAATAGTCCTGACCTCTAAATAGTAGGAATATGGGTGGGCTTTTCTCCCCTCTTTTTTCTTTGATCTGTGTCTTCTGAGATTTCCATTAGCAACATGTCTTACTTTTACATGGGGGGAAAATAATCAAAATTAGTGTTTTAAATGGTTGTGGCAAGAGGCTAGATGGATGGGGGACAGAGGGTGGGACACTGGTTAACAGACAATTGCAATAGTCGAGGGGGGAGAAGGTGAGGTCTGAAGGAGGGCACTGACTCGGGGGGTGGGGTACAGGCAAGAATAAAAGTGACTGTGACTGATGGGACACGGTGAGGGATCCATTCCTTCATTCCACAGACGACCATTAAGGTGCCCACTAGCATTCTGGGAGCTGTGCTAGGACCCGGAGTTGCACAAAGATATAACCCTAAGCTCACGGAGCTTCCATTCAGCCAGGAGAAGAGGGGTAACAAAGAAGCCAGCTCATGATGAGTCAGCTAAGTGTTACGGAGGAAAGCATAGCCAGGTGAGGGGGATGGAGGGTGCCTGGGTGGGGAGGAAGGCAGCCAGGGAAGGCCTCTCCTTTAGAAAACATTTGAGCAGAGACGGAAGGAAATGAGAGAAGGAGCCCGGCATATATCTTGAGGAAAACCATCCCTTGCACAGGGAGCAGCAGTCACAAAGGCTTTGTGACCACAGCATCTTGGGTGTCACGGAAGAGCAAGGAGGCCAGGGTGGCTGGAGAGAGGGAGGGAGGGAAACAGTAGTGGGAGATGGGGTCAGAGAGGCTGGGGGAGACACCAAAGGAAGTCAGCCATTGTCAGGACTTGGACTCTTATTCTGAGTGAGATGGGAAGCCAGCAGAAGTTTCCAGCAAAGGAGCGACAGGCTTGACCTTCGTTTTAAAGGATTGCTGAGGCCGCTGTGTGGGAAATAGATGCAGGCAAAGTTGGAGGCAGGGGACCAGTTGGGAGACTTTAGCAATAATCCAGGAGAGAGATGATGGTAGTGCCAGGGTGGCAGTCACACTGAGAATGTTGGATTCTGAATGTACTTTGAATAGAGCCAATGGCAAGGGGAGTCAAGGGCAAGGCCAAAATCTGTGGCCCATGCGAAGGGGAGAAAGGAGTCGATGTTTCCTGGGAAGAAGACTGCCCGAGAACCAGATCTGTGGAAGGCACACGAGGCGTTGGTGCTGCATATGTTAGGTTTGACGTACTTCCAGACGCCCATGTGGAGCTGTCACGTAGACAGCTGGACGTACCGGAGAGAAGTTCAGAGGAGAGAGGGCTGGAGACACAAATCTAGGAGTCATCAATGTACGGATGATATTTAAAGCCCAAGAACGGGGTGAGAGGGTCCAGGAGTGCACACTGAAGGAGAAGGCTACTTCCTGGGTCTCAGGCTCGGGTGACTGCAAGGATGGTTTTCCTGCTTCAGAGACGGGGGACGTGGGAGGAGGGACAGGTTTTGAAGGGAAGATGATGCGTTCACTGGTGGACACCCTGAGTTTGAGGCGCTGTAGGACATCCCAGAGGGGCAGGGAGTGGCCTGGCAGGCAGTGGGTCTAGAGGCCGTGACTCAGGAGAGAGGCCTGGGCAAGAGACAGAGACAGAGGGTAACTGAGGGCCCAGCAAATTCGTGTGAGAGCAATGCAAATCTATGCAAAGCTGAGCCCTTCTCCCAGTTCCCAGAGTCAGGGCCAACAGGTGTCAGTGCAGGTGTCCCAGGGATTAAAACAGGAATCTGAACCCACAGGTGAAACCTTCAACCAGACGCAACGTGAGGGAAACGCCCTCAGAGAAGAACAGGGTGAGGGGAAAAAAGAGACCCCGCCCTCCCCAGTTCTGAGCACCATCTGCTTCTCCAGGCGCCTGAACGAGGGGCTCTTGAGAGACCTGCAAGGGGTTCCATGGGACAGAGGCAGGGGTTGTAGGGCTGGGAGGAGGAAGGTGACTCTGGTTATCTATTGCTGCTAACAAACCGCCCCAGCATGTCAGTATAAAATAACATTTTTATTATGCTAATGCTTCTGGGGGTCAGGAATTTGGATGGGGCACAGCGGAAATGGGTTGTTTCTGCTCCATGGTGTCTGAGGCCTCACCTGGGAAGACTCCCTCCCATGGCTGGGTGCTGGAATCATCTGGGGGCTCCTACACCCACATGTCTGGCTCTCGGCCTTGGATGGCCGAAGACTGGGCTTAACTGGGAACGTCACCTGGATAGCCTATGTGTGGCCTCCCATGTGACTTGGGCTTCTCAGGGCATGGCAGTTCGGTTCTGAGAGAGAATGTCCCAAGAACCAAGTGTCTAGAGAGAGCCAGGCGGAAGCTGTTGAAAGGCCTAGGCTCAGAAGTCACATGTTGTCACTTCTGTCATACTCTATTGGCCAAAGCAGTCACAAGCCCACTCAGATTCAAGAGGAGGAGCCCGAGACACCCACCTTTCCATAGGGTGGCTTTTAAATAATTTGCAGCCAATTTTTTAAAGGAAAAGTTGTATTGAGATATAATTCACATATCATATGATTCACTCATTTAAAGTGTACAGTTCACTGGTTTTGAGTGTATTCAGAGTTGTGCAACCCATCACCACAATCCAATTTAGAACATTTTCATCATCCCCTCAAAAAGAAATCCTATACCCTTTCGTTATCACTGTCCCCAATATTTACTGTCCACCCAGCCCGTGGCAACCACTAATTTACTTTCTGTCTCAATGGATTTGCTTTTTCTGGACATTTTATATAAATGGAATCATGTATGTGGTCTTTTGTGACTGGCTTTTTTTTTTACTCACCATAATGTTTTCCAGGTTCATCCATGTATCAAAACTTGACTCCTTTTTATGATCAAATAATATTTCATTGTATGGATATGCCATATTTTGTTTGTCCATTCATCAGTTGATGAGCATTTGGGTTATTTCTACCTTTTGCATACTGCTGCTACGAACATTCACCTGCAAGTTTTGTGGCCAATTTTTTAAACCACAGATCCATAGGTAGGACATCCAGGGATGGTGGATCCCAAACAGGATCTTAACATGTCTTAGCTCTGTGACCTTCAGCAAGTCACCCAACATCTCTGAACTTCATCTGCAATGTAGGATGATAAAATACCCCTGGACAGGTGAGGATTAGTTAGCTCAAGGATGTGAAGAGACTTTTTTTTTTTTTTTTGGTGAGGAAGATTGACCCTGAGCTAACATCCATTGCCAATCTTCCTCTTTTTGCTTGAAGATGATTGTCCCTGAGCTAACATCTGTACCCATCTTCCTCCAGTTTTATATGTGGAACACTGCTTCAGCATGGCCTGACAAGCAGTATATAGGTCCATGCCCGGAATCCGAACCCATGAACTGCAGGCCACCAAAGTGGAGTACATGAACTTAACCACCACACCACAGGGTCAGCCTCATGAAGTGACTTTTAAAATGAAAAACTCAGGGGCCAGCCCGGTGGCGTAGTGGTTAAGTTCATATGCTCTGCTTAAGTGACCCAAGGTTCGTGGGTTCAGATCCTGGGCATGGACCTATGCACCACTCATCAAGCCATGCTGTGACAGGCATCCTACATATAAAATAGAGGAAGATGGGCACACATGTTAGCTCAGGGCCAATCCTCCTCAGCAAAAAGAGGAGGACTGGCGACGGATGTTAATTCAGGGCTAATCTTTCGCGCCAAAAGAAAAGAAAAGAAAAAAACTGACAGATGCTACGTAAGACATGCTATGGGTTGCCCACCTGACAGCACTCCTTCTCTTGGTAACAGAACCTTGATTGTGGTCAGGTACCAAGCAGTTGTTTGCTTCATGGGTTTGGAGCCTCCCCACCACAGCAGATAAGTCATGATCAGTCTAAGCCAATCACAGCCACCCATTGTCCTTTCCTGTAAGTGGCTTCAGAATAGCCATCCTGGTCAATGAGAGGAAGGAGGTCTTCTGGGAGTGGAGCAGAAGGTGAGTCTCTTAGCCCTTAAAAAGAGGCAAGAGGGGCCGGTGCCGTGGCCGAGTGGTTAAGTTCGCCTGCTCTGCTTCGGCAGCCCAGGGTCTCACCAGTTAGGATCCTGTGCATGGATGTGCCACCGCTCATCAGGTCAAGTTGAGATGGCATAGCACAATCAGAGGCTCTCACAACTAGAATATACAACTATGTACTGGGGGGCATTGAGGAGAAGAAGAAAAAAAAAATTGGCAACAGATGTTAGCATAGGTACCAATCTTTAAAAAAAAAAAAAAAAAAGGCACAGAAGAAGACACCATCCCTCTTTAGCGAGATATTTTCATGTCTTCTTGGGAAACTGCATAACAGTCAGCCCGCTGAGTGTGGTAAAATGTGAAACTGGAAAGCAAACTGATGTCAGCACTGAGCGAACACTGGAGAAGACTCACCTCTGGATGACCTCTTACATGAGATAATAAATAGCCTTATTCTTTCTTTTTTTTTTTTTTTTTGAGGAAGATTAGCCCTGAGCTAACATCTGCCAATCCTCCTCTTTTTGCTGAAGAAGACTGGCTGTGAACTAACATCTGTACCCATCTTCCTCTACTTTATATGTGGGACGCCTACCACAGCATGGCTTGCCACGTGGTGCCACATCCACACCTGGGATCTGAACCGGCGAACCCTGGGCAGCCGAAGCAGAATGTGTGCACTTTACTGCTGCGCCACCAGGCCGGCCCCTATCCTTATTCTTTAAGTCACTTGTAGTTGGGTTCCCCATAACTTGCAACTGAAAACATCCATACTTAAATACATATCAGTTTCTATCTACCTGTCTCTCTCTCTCCTGTCTGCTTCCACAGAGGACTGGGCTTATTTTACAATAAAAGACACAGGGAAAAATCAGAACAAGGGTAAACAAGGGACTTTATAAATGAAGGGAGACTTTTATTTCTGACATCATGACATACTAAATACCCTTAATGACCCTCCTGATAAAAACAGCTGGAGTGGGCCGGCCCTGTGGCTGAGTGGTTAAGTTCTTACACTCCGCTTCAGTGGCCCAGGGTTTTGCTGGTTCAGATCCTGGGTGCAGACATGGCACTGCTTGTCAGGCCACGTTGAGGCGGGATCCTACATACCATAACTAGAAGGACCCACAACTGAAAATATACAACTATGTACCAGAGGGCTTTGGGGGGAAAAAGGAAAAATAAAATCTTTAAAAAAAAGCCACAAAAACACAGCTGGAGTTATTTTAAATATATGTATTTTTAAATGACTCCATTATAATTATCAGTTTACATTTAAGTCAAGAGAGACCAAAAAAATCCAATCATAAGTAAGCATATAACATGTCAGAAGATAATAATGTATAAAGAAAAGCAACTCAGGGAAGAGGGATCAGGAATAAGTAGGTTGCAGTTTTAAATAGGATATTTAAGGTAGGTCCCATTGAAATGGCGACATTTGAGAAAAAACTTGAAAGTGATGAGGGCAAAGCCATATGATTATCTAAGAGAAGAATGGATCAGTAGAGGAAATAGCCAGTGCAAAGAGCCCATGGTACGAACATGTCTGGAATGCATAAGGAATGAGAAGCCAGTGTGACTGGAACCAAATAAGGGGAGGGGAGAGCAGAAGATGAGGTCACAGTAGTAATGGACATAGAGTTCTAGATTGGCAGCTTTTTCTTTCAACAGTTTGTCATTCATTCCATTGTCTTGTGGCTTCCATGGTTTCTGTGTAGAAGTCTGCTGCCAGCCCTATTGCATATTCTTTAAAATAATATACATATCTTTTTTCCTCCAGATGCTTTGAAGATTTTCTCTTTGGTTTTCAGGAGTTTTGCTATTATGTGTCTGAATTTTGTTTTCTTTGTATTTATTCTGTCTAGAATTCATAGTGCTTCGTGCATCCTATGACTTGATGTCTTTCATTGGTTTTGGAAATTCCCTACCATCATCTCTGAATATTGCATCTGCCCTATTTTCTCTTTCCTTTCACTCTGAGACTCTAATTACACGTAATTCAGACATTTTCACTCTATTTCATTTCCTGTGTTTTTTTCGTCCTTTAATCTTTTCTCACTTTGGTCTGGGTGTTTTCTTTTGGCCTATTTCTAGTGCACTAATTCTCTCTTCAATTGCATCTAATCTGCTGCAAACCCATCCATTGAGCTCTTAATTTCAATTTTTATATTTTTAAGTTATAGAATTTATTTGTAATAATGTTAATAGTTTCTATTTCTCTGCTGAATGTTTCCATCTTTTCATTTAATTTGGTGGTCATATTAATCACTGTTATTGAAAAGTCTGATAATGCCAATAGCCGGGTCTCCTATGGGTCTCTTTCTATTAAATATTTTTTCTCTTGATTTTTTGTGTTTTTTTTGGTCAGTTCATGTTCTTTGCATGTTTGGTAACTTTTGATTAAATTTTAGCCTTGTGAATGGAAAATGTAAAGATAATTTGAATCTCTGGCTCATTTTCTCTTCTTCAAGAAAGAATATACTTTTAGTTTTCACAGGTAGGAGAGGCGGATCCCCTCAATGCAGTCAGGGATTGAGCTGACCCAAGGCTGGTCTTCGGTGTTCATGATGGCTAGTCTATTTCTGAGTCACTCAAAACCACAGACTGTGCAAAGTGCTACAAAGGAGGTAAAGAGAGGGATAGAATGGGACGAGGTGAGAAGTGGGTACTGCTTTAGCTGGGGTGCTCAAGGAAGGCCGCTGCAAGAGGTGACACTTGAGGCCCAACCTGACTGATGAGATGCAAGCAGCCATGTGAAGATATAGATTCTCCCAGACAGAGTAAGCAGCAAATGCAAGTGCCCTGAGGTGGAAATGAGCTTGGAAAGAAGACGGATGGCTTTCCAAGGTAGATAAGAGTCAGGTAGTAGAAGCCTTGGGAAAAGGTGTGGGTCATTCCAAGTACAGGAGGAAATTATTGAAGAATTTATGCAAGGGAGTGACATGATCTGGTTCATGTTTTTCAGCGATTACCCTGGCTGCTGTGTGGAGAACATTTATGGAGAAGAAGAATCGAAGCAGAGAGACTACTGATAAGACTATTTGCAGTAATCCAGGTGAGAGAGAATGGTGGCCTGGACTAGAGTGGCAGTGCATGGAAAGAGAAACAGATGGACTGGAGACGTAGTTTGGAGAGAGGATTGACAGGACTTGTTGCTGGGTTGGAAGAGGGGGAAGGGAGTTGGGTGGATGGGGGAGCCATATACAAAAACCAGGAAGTGTGGGGAAGGCAGAGGTTTGGGGGATAAAAGTCAGGAGTTCCATTTGAAGCCATTTACGTGCTATACAAGTGGCATTAATTTGATGTCTTTCGGTTACAAGTGTCAGATTGGCTTAAGCAAAAATGGGAAATTGTTGGCTGACCCTTTCGGGAAATACAGCCTCACGGACAGCTGGATCTGGACACTCTGTCATGAGAACACACACACACACACACACACACACTCTCGCTCTCTCTTTCTATCTCTTTCTCCTCCTCCTTTGCCGGGAGGATTTAAGCCTGGAGTGACTGCGGCCATGTCCCCCTCATCGAGGAATCTTCTGCAGAAGGAGGAAGGCAGCCCTCCCACAGCCACTGCTCCTATCACTACATTCTGTTGCTCCATCACTCATGCTGTGTGAGATGATCTATCTGTTTGTCCCTCTAGGAACAGACTAGTCGCCCCTTAAGCGTACGGACCAGAGCTTATTCCCTCTGAACCCCTAGCTTAGTGAAATGAAAAGTGACTTGGCTTGGGAATCAGACACCTGGATTCCACCAGGCTCTGATATTTAGTAGCTGTGTGGCCTTGGACAAGTTACTTAACCTCTCTGATACTTATTTGTCCTCATCTATAAATTAGGGATTAGAAATATACAATTGGATAGGTATGAGGATTAAATAAGATCTTGAAGAGAAATGCCTGGTGCAGTTCAGGTACTCTACGCTTTGATCAGTGAGGACATAACAAAGGATGTAGCAACCCCCTGGGTTTGATCTTGGAGAAGCAGGTGGGGAGGTGTGAAGCTGGAGTGGAGCGGGCCGCAGGGAGGAGAGCCAGCTTTGGGCAGGGGGCAGTGGTTTCCCTGACCAGCCCCACCCCAAACCTGGCCTCAGCCCAAGCCCGCCTGGCAGGAACCCTCCCCAGGGTCCCCACCCACATCTAGGACAGGCCCCGGCCTGTACCCCACTCCTCTGCCTGCGGCTGGGGTTTACTAAAGCCACATGCATTCCTGAGGGATTGATAAGATTCCGGAAGCCACGTCCACCACTCAGTGCCTATCTGCTGCTGGAGTAGGGGAGCACCAGCCTCCCCCCTCCACACAGCGGGGGATGACTGCCAGCACCCCCAAATATACACGCCCCTGTCCCTTCTCCACAGAACCACAGAACAGCACAGCTTTAAGGAGCCCCAAAGAGCCCCCAGCACCGTCCTTCAGCGGACCCTGGCCCTGCCAGTCTGGCGGGGCCCCACCAGGTTCCCCACCGAGCACCAAGCAGCTTCATTCCCTTCCTCCCCCACGAAACTCAAATTTAAAAAAACGTGCTCAGAGTCCCTCAGCATTAGGGAAACCGTGTGACCCTATCGGGTGAACGTCCCCATCACCTTCCGGGCATCTTCACATTGAGGATCGCTCCAAGGACTCTGGGTACCTGGGACCCCAGGTGGGAAACCACGGATCTTGATGGGTGCAGGACACAGCCCAACCGTGTCTGGGGGGAGGGGGGTGACTAAGAAGGGGGGTTCTCAGCCTCCAGGAGCAGACTTCCTGACTCCATGACGCCTCTGTGTGACCTGGGGCAAGTGGCTTAACCTCTCTGAGCTTCTGCGACCTCATCTGTAAAATAGAGATTGACAATAAGGTAAGTGAGGATTAAATAAAATAATGCTCTGAAAGAGTTTAGCAGGAGGCCTGGCATAAGTAAGCAATTTGTAAACGAACCTGTTACTGCTGTCATCATTAATATACACAGAGGCAGAAACCTCTGTAATCCTGCCTTAGCCCTGGGACCAGATTGGTGACTGAAGGAGACCCAGAGACCCCCTCCACTGCACACTCCCAGGATCTCGCCACCTCTTACCTGCACACCGCTCCTTGCCCCAAAGCCCACAGCCTGGGGGCCTGGGCTCTGCCCTCTGCTCCCCCTTCACTGCCCTCTGCGCCTGCTGCTGATTCATCCCACCTCCAGGCCATAGTCGTGCCCATCAGAAACCCATTTTTCCGGTTTCCCCTCCTGAGGTGGAGGCCCCTCGGGCTCTGCGTTGCTTCTAGCATAAAGGAGGCGTAGGGGGCCCTGAGTGGAAAAATGGTCTCCCCCTGTCCCCCTCCCCAGACTTGGGACCTGGGGGGGTGAGGGCAACAAAGGGGGAGATCAGAGAGGAAGCCAGGAAGGAGCCAATCCCCTCTCTTGGCCTGAATTACGCCTGGAGCAGCTCTGATCCCTGGGCAGAGACGGACACAGGTTTTGCAGGGCGGAGAGGGGGCTAGGGCAGGGAGGGGAGAGGTCAGCCTGGAGCCTTGATTTCCCACTGCTGGGAGGGTCCCTTTATCACCTCAAACTCGGACCAATGCAAGCAGAACTCTTCTCCGGCACCTCCCTGGCTGGCCACGCTGTCCCTCAGGTAGGAAGGCTGGGAGCCCCCACGGCCCCTTCAGGCCAGCACATCTCATCCATCGCCAGGCGCTGGCCCTTTCTGCGTGTCTCTCACTGATCCCACGTCCTGGTGTGGGTCCTCGTCAGCTCTCCCCCTCCTCACAGGTCTCCTGCCTTCTCCCTCCATACAGTCAGCCCAAAGGGATCTGCCATAGAAACAGACCTGGTCAGACCTGGGGGCAGGCTTGGAAGGGGCAAAACCAGCCGAGACAGAGGAGCAACGCTGTAGGTGGGATGTTCCTCTGCTCACTTTCCCTTCAGCGAGCCCTGGGAAGATCTGTATCACAGGACCCATATTACAGACGAGGAAACTGAGGTAGAGAGGTGACGAAGGCCACGCCCAACCTACAGCCAGGAGGGGAGAGGGCTGGATTTTGAATCTAGTCTGACTTCAGAGTCTGACTTTCTTCACTGGTCAGCTGCAGCTGGAGACTAGATAATTCTGTACTGGGGGGCCCTTAGGAGTCAGTGGGCTAAGTGGTTTCCTGAGAAGCTCTTTTGAAGGGTATTTGTGGTGTGTGCGTGTGTCTGTCTGTCTGTGTGTCTAGCTCCTAGCAGGCCTAAGTGTGTCCCGCCAGAAAGGGAATCTTGCCCACTGCTGCCCTCCGCTGACCAGAGGCAGAACTGCTCCAGTCTCTTGGGAATCTGACCTCACAGGGAACCAGGTTGCCCATCTCCAGGGATCCTGAGAAACCAGGTGGTCTCAGGTTAAACCCCTAATATACAAAGAGCACTTAAAAAGCAATAAGAAACAAACGTACCCAACAGAAAAATAGACAAAGGATCTAAACAGGCCATGTCACAAAAGAACACATCCAAATAGCCAAGACGCAGATGATCAACTTCACTAAAACCCAAAGCAACGAAAATAAAAACAATTAGAAGGCATGTCCGCCTTTTAGATTAGAAATTGCTAATACCCTCTATGACAAAGGGTGCTGAGAAACGGACACATATTTTTGGTAGAAGTGAGAATTGGTACTAACTTTTTGGAGGATAGTTGGGCCATAGGTATAAAGCATTTTAAGGTTCACATTTTTGATCCAACAATTCCACGTCTAGAAATTTATTCTAAAATGCAAAAGGATATATATTTAAAGATGTTCATTGCAGCAGTATTTATGGTTCACTCATTTACAGAGGAAAATAGGGAGCCACTAAAAATAAAGAGGTATCTACAGTTTGGTCATGTTTCTGCTGATCACATTTATAAATTTGTGTAAATGGTATATTTGTATGTGGGCATGTAATCAAAATACATTTTTTAAAATAACATGGTAAATATTTTTTTACATAGATATCCATGACATATCACTGAGTGAAAAGCTTAGATTGCAACACAGCTAAAATACTACGATCCCATTTATCCAAAGTATAAGGGTGTCTGAAGTGTGTGTGTGAACATAGGGAGTTGTCTGGAAGACTGTTGCCAAAATCTGAACAAATCTGGCTACCTTTAGATAATAGGATTGCCGTCGAATTTTGCTTTCTTCTTTATACTTTTCTTATAGTTTAAAATTTTTAACAGTGAGCCCATGTTATATTTATAAAGAGAAAAATAAAGCTATTTTCATTTTGAGGAAAGAAAGAAATCAGAGGGTCTTGTTTCCCCAAGTGGTGGAGCCTCGTGATGGAGATGGGGGTGACCCTATTAGCAGGTTGAGACATTACGGGGGACACGGAGAGCAGGGGCCGGATTTGCTGCCCATTTTGAAGTTGTCTGGAGTGAGCCCTGGGTGGTCAGAAATGGGAGGGCCTGCTTGTCTAACAGCCTCATTTTGAGGGAGGGGTGATAGATTAGATGGTGGCTCAG
Organism: Equus asinus; assembly: GCF_041296235.1. Classification (NCBI taxonomy): domain Eukaryota; kingdom Metazoa; phylum Chordata; class Mammalia; order Perissodactyla; family Equidae; genus Equus; species Equus asinus. Next base: position 88,994,700 of record NC_091794.1, read on the forward strand.
AGAGGGCAAGGGCCTTGGCCGAGGTTACACAGTGAGCTGATGCTGAATCAGGCACCAGAACCCCTGCCGTCAGCCCCAAGGCGGGGCTCTTTCCTTGCTGCTCTCACTTCCTGAGGCGGACCTGAAGGTCAGAAGGTAGGTCTCTGAAACAGCATGTTTTCACACATACGGTGCTGCCACCGATATGCTGCAAGAACAATTCTCTCCATCTCAGTCTGCTCATCTCTGAGGCAGGAAGCCAGTTCCCTGGGGACATCTTTGTACCGGAGGGCCTGTCACTGATTCTGAGCGGGAAGCTGAGTTGTAGGGGAACAGGTGGTGGCCTCTTCTCTCGACCTCACGGCCTCCCCTCAAGCCCCCTCAGGCTCTCCTTGCCTCCAGCGCTGCCTCAATAATTCATTGTCTACACTGCCCTCGGGGATACTTCGAAAACACGGCTCCAGCCGTGTCACCTCTGCTTGGAAAAGCTCTCTGTGGTTCCCCATTGCCTTCATTCAAGGCTTTCAGTGGTGTGGCCTCAACCTCCACCTGCAGCCTCCTGCCCACCTCCTTTGGCTTCCTCCTCTGGGGTCGCATCCGAGGTGCTGACGCTACCCTGTGTTTCCCCTTCCTGTGCATTTGCTCATCAACTTCCTCTATTTACTATAATATTCCAGCTTTCTCTACGTGAGCACGTTTTACTCATTCTTTTTTTTTTTTTTTTAAAGATTTTATTCTTCCTTTTTCTCCCCAAAGCCCCCCGGTACATAGTTGTGTATTTTTAGTTGTGGGCCCTTCTAGTTGTGGCATGTGGGATGCCACCTCAGCATGGCTTGATCAGCGGTGCTATGTCCGCACCCCGGATCCGGATGGCGAAACCCTGGGCCGCCCAAGCATAGCGTGAGAACTTAACCACTCGGCCACGGGGCCAGCCCCTGCTCATTCTTTAAAACCATCTTAAATAAATGTCCCCTCTTCTAGGAAGCCTTCCTTGCCTCCCACAGGAATTTTTAAGGGGCCGAGTTAAACCATTCCTACCTGCTTCCCTGTGACTTCAATTACTACATGCTTTTACTATGCTTCGTTTTTCTTATTTCACCTCTTCTTTTGAATTGATTTTTTTAAAATCCATTTTCTTTGTGCCCTCAGCTAGCACAGAAGTATACACAATGCACACTTAAAATCGAGTTAAGTAAAAACCCCTCACCTTCTTTCTACCAACCAATATAAAATCAGATGTTTTCAATCCATCTTATAATGATTATCGCTACGCTGCGAGGAACCACTACTTATTTAGACTCACCAACGCGTTTGCCAATTTCTTTGTTCGCAGTTACCTCTTGCTTCCCACACTTTCCTTCTGGGATTTTTTCTAACAGCTTTATTGAAGTATAAATAACATATAATAAACTGCACATATTTAAAGTGAACAATTTTGATAAGTTTTGACATATGTATACACCCACGAAATCATTACCATCATCAAGATAAAGAACATCACGCCCGTAAGTCTCCTTGTGACTATTTGTAATTTATCCCTCCCTCCCTCCACTCCCTGCTCCACCCCATCCTCAGGCGATCACCGATCTGCTTTCTGTCACTATAGATTAGTTTCACTTTCTAGAATTCTTATGAATGGAATCATACCACATGGACTCTTTTTTGTCTGTCTTCTTTCACTCGGCACAATTATTTTGAGATTCAGCCATGTCGTTGCATAAATAGTTTATTGTTTTCCTTGCTGAGTAGTAGTCTGTGGTGTGGATATACCACATTTTGTTTACCATTTTCCTGTTGATTTGGGACGTTTGAGTTATTTCCAGTTTGGACTGTTATAAATAAAGCAGCAATGAACATTTGTGTGCAAATTTTTATATAGTCATGTACCATGTAACAACACAGCGGTCCCTTAAGATTAGGACCATATAGCCCAGGTGTGTAGTAGGCTATAGCATCTAGGTTTGTGTAAGTGCACTCTGTGATGTTCGCACAATGACGAAATCACCTGGCAATGCATTTCTCAGAATGTATCCCCGCATCCCTGTTGTTAAGTGACGAATGACTGTGTAACAAATGTTTTCATTTCTCTGGAGGACCTAGGAGTGGAATGGCTGGGTTGTATGATAGGTGTATGTTTAACCTTTTAAGAAACTGCTAATCTGTTTTCCAAAATGATTGTACATTTGACGTGTCCACCAGCCACGTAAGAAAGGTTTACTCGCTCCACATCCTCACCAGCACTGGGTATGGTCTTAGACATTAAAATAGGTGCATATTAGTTTCTTATTGTAGTTTTCATTTGCACTCTAATGATGGCTCATGATGTCAAGCATCTTTTTATATGCTTATTTGCCATTCACATAGATTCTTTGGTGAGGTGTGTGTGCAAATCTTTTGCCCATTTTGGAAGGAGCTGTGTATTTTCTTATTACTGAGTTTTCAGAGTTCTTTATAATCTGGATGCAAGTCTCTTATTAGAGATGTGATTTACAAATATTTTCTCCCAGTCGGTGGCTTGTTTTTTCACTTTTATAACAGCGTCTTTCAAAGAATAGATTTTTCTTAATTTTGATGAACTCCAATTTATCATTTTTTTCTTGTGTGTTGTATCCATTTTTTTTTTATTTCAGTGTTTTATCCAAGAAATCTTTACCTAACCCAAGGTCCACAAAGAATTTCTTCTAGAATTTTGTTGTTTTATTTTATATGTTTAAATATATGATTCATTTTGAGTTTTATTTTTGTTTTGGCTTTTTGCCTGTGGACATCTAGTTGTTCAAGTACTATGTCTTGAAAATATTATCCTTTCTCAACTGAATTGCCTTGACATCTTTTCAAAAAACAATTGACTAAGTGTGGGTCTATTTCTGGAATCTCTATTCGGTCTCATTGACCTATCTGTCTGTCTTGAAACCAGCACCACACTGCCTTGATTACTGTAGCTTTATAATAAATCTTGAAGTTAAATAGTCTAAGTTCTTCAACTTTCCTCTTCTTTCTCAAAGCTGTTTTTGCTATTTCAGGTCCTCTGCATTTTTATATAAATTTCAGAATTAGCCTGTTAATTTCTCCACACACACAAAAGCCTGCTAGAGTTTTCATTAGGATTCTGTTGAATCTACAGGTAAATTTTGGGTGAATTGACATGTTAACAATGTTGAGTCCTCTAATCTTAGGAACGTGCTCTATCTTCCCATTGATTTGGGTCTTTCATTCCTCTTAGCGATGCTTTGTAGGGTTCACTGAATAGCCCTTGCACATCTTTTGTCAGATTTATCCCTAAGTATTTCATATATTTATGCTAGTGTAAATGAAGTTTTTAATTTTAATTTCTGATTATTTGTTCCTAGTATATAGAAATACAATTGATTCTTGCATATTAGTCTTGTGTCAAACCTTACTAAACTCACTTATTAGTTCCAATAGCACTGGCCAGAATCTTCAGCACAATGTTGAGTAAAAGGAAGGAGTGCTCACATCCTCACTTTGATTCTGATCTTAGGGGAAAGGATTCAGTCTTTCTCCATGAAGTATGAGGTAAATTGTAGGTTTTTCATAAATGCCCCCTATCGAGTTGAGGAACCTCCCTACTATTCCTAGTGTGTTAAGAGTTTTAATCAAAAATGGATATCGGCTTTTGTGAAATGCTTTTTTCTGCATATATTAAGATGATCATATGGCTTTTCCTTCTCGGTCTGTTAATATGGTGAATTATACTGATTACAGTCCTGGGGCATATTATTCTTTTGACTATGATGTAGTGTTCTTCGTATGTGTTGTTGAATTCAATTTGCTGGCCTCATAGAATAAATTGGGAAGTAGTCCTTCCTCTTTGATTTTATGTAAAATTTTGTGTAGAATTGATTTATTTCTTCCTTATACATTTGGAAGAATTTCTCAGTGAAGCTACCTGGACCTGGAGTTTTCTTTGTGGAAACAAAATTTTTAACTACAAATTCAGTTTATTTCATATCTGTAGAGTTATTCAGGTTATCTATTTATTCTTGAGTGAACTTTGGTAGTTTGTATCTTTCAAGGAATTTGTCCGTTTTATCTAAGTTAGCAACCTTAAGTTAACAGATTTGTCTTTTAGTGCTTTAAAGATCTTTGAAGATCCACGGTCTTCTAGCTTGCGATGTTTCCAATAGAAAATCTGCTGCCACCATTCTTTGCTCCTCTGTATGTAGTGTGCTTCTTCCTCTAGCTGCTTTTAGGATTTTTCTCTTTGTCGCTTGTTTTAAGCAATTTGATTATGCTGTGCCTTGGTGTATTTTCCTTATGTTTCCTGTGTTTGTGGTTGATTAAGTTTCTTGGATCTGTGACTTTATAGTTTTCATCAGATTTAGACATTTTTAAGATACTTCAAATTTTTTTCTGTCTCTCCCTCTCCCCTCTCCCTCAGGAGTTCCAAATACACACACACGAGGCTGCTTTAAGTTACCTCACAGCTCACTTACGTTCTTTTAATGTGTTACAGTCTTTTTTCTTTGGATAGGTTGTATTGCTATGTCTTCAAGTTCATGAATCTTCTGCAACATCAAAACTGCCGTTAATCCCCTTCAGTATATTTTTCATCATAAACATTGTCATTTTCATCTCTATACATTTGATTTGGGCCTTTTTTATATCTTCCATGTCTCTACCTAACATGTTTACTCTTTCTTCTCATTTCTTGAACATATGGAATTCAGTTATAATAGGTATTTCAATGTCTTCGTCTCCTAATTCTGTCATGTGTCATTCCTGGGTCCGTTTTGATTGATTTTTCTCTTCCTTATAAGTAGTATTTTCCAGCTTCTTTACATGCCTGGTAACTTTCATTGGATGCCAGACATTGTGAATTTTACCTTGTTGGATGCTGGATAATTTTTGTATTCCTGTTCTTTAGTTTTGTTCTGGGTGTGGTTTAGTTGCTTGGAAATCATTTGATCCTCTTAGGTCTTGCTTTTAAACTTTTTTGGCAGGACCAGAGTAACATTCAGTCTAAAGATAACTTGCACCATTACTGAGGCAAAACCCTTTTGAGTACTCTACTCAATGCCCCAAGAATTATGGTATTTTCCACTCTAGCTGGTGGGAATGGCACTATTCCTGGCTATATGTAAACTCTGAGAATTTTTCCCTCTAATCCTTCTTGGAGGTTCTTTCCCCAGCCTTGGGTCATTTCTTCACATGCATGTGTTGATCAGTACCCAGTACTGTGCAGCTCTTCTCTCTCTGGTACTTTGTTCTGCAAACTCCAGCTCCTTTGGCCTCTGCAGACTCCCAGCTCTGTCTCCTTGTCTCAGGAAGACCTCCAGGGTCTGCCTGGGTGCCCCTTCCCCACACTGTAACCTGGAAACTTTCTCTAGGCAGTAAACTGGGGAAATGATAGGGTTTGCCTTGTTTGTTTCCCATCTCTTAGATGTCCAGTGCTTTGGGAACCACTGTTTCATATATTTTGTTCAGTTTTTCAGTTGTTCCAGGTAAGAGGGCAAATCTGGTTCTTGTTATTCCATATTGGCTGGAAGAGACATCTTTTCCTTCTGAGTTTAATTTTTTTCTTGCTGAAGTTCATCCTTCATAAATTCTTTGAGCAAAAGTCAGAGATAAGATTGCCTTATCTCTCAGTCTGTGTAGATCTGAAAATTTCTTTCTTTTAGCTTCAGCTTTCAATGCTGGTTAGGTGAATGTAGGATTCTAATTATTTTTCTGATCACTCTGAAGCTATTTTCCCATTGGTATCTATTGTTACTGATGAGAAATTGGCTTGAGGCAGAATGTCATTCATTTGTGGATAATCGGTTTCTTCTCTGGTAGCTTTCCAGATGTTTTTCTTTATCTTCATTGTTTTCCAATTTCTCTACAACGTGTCTAGGAATGGAATTTTTTTATCCTACTCAGAATTCAGTGCTTTTCATTTTAAGGGCTCATTTTTCTTTATGTATAGAAAATTCTCCACCATTATTTCTTCAAGTGCTGCTTTTTCTCTATTTTTTCCTTCTGGAACTACTATTAGATAAATATCGGAACTTCTCATTTTCTCTGCTGTGACTTTTAATTTATCTTTCATACTTTCCATCCCTCTATAATATTAGCTAATACTTACTGAGCACTTAGTATGTGCTGTAAGAACTGTAACTCATTGATAAGAACTATGAACTCATTTAATCCTAACAGCAACACCATGAGGTGGGTTCTAGTATATCTTCATTTTATAGATGAGGAAACCGAGACACAAAGAACTTTAAAAACATGCCTGAGGCCTTATAAGTAGGAAGGAGCAGAGTTGAAATTTATACCAGGTATGTGGCTTCAGAGTCCGTGAATCTGTTAATATTCTATACTGTCTATCATAATTTCATCTTTTTGCACTCCTTTATGTGCTGTATTCTGGGTGGTTTCTTCAGATCAGTTTGAGTTTACTAATTCTCCTTCCAGCTTGTGTCTAGTCTACTTTTCAAAACATCTATTGAGTTTTTGATAGCTCATTTCTACTTGGTTCTTTTTTCATAAGGTCCTCGTCTTGCCTTATGCCTTCTAATCCTATTCTTTTCTCTTTTAAACATGCTTATTGAAGGCTTTCAGATTGTTCTGTTGTCCTAATTTTGGGCATGTGCACCACTCAGACCTCCCTTCGGTAAAAAATGTGCCATTCAGCCACAAGGAGTGCAGTTAGCTGACACCTCTAGCTGGTAGCGCCTTCAGGATCCGCCTCAGCTTTTGAGTGGAGGCCATGCTCTTCCTTGGCGGTCCCCAAGCAATGACTGGTTATGAACAGGGTACTAGAGTCTTGCCATTTCTTCTCAGCATGGGACTCCTCTAACAGGCAATGTTTGCTCTGTAATTGCCCTTTGGGCTAGCCAAGACTTTGTCAGATCTGCATCCCATCTGAGTCTCTCTCTGACCAATCTTGCTTCCTCTCCTTTTATCTTTCACAGGCATCACCTCTCAACACACCCCTCGCAATCGTAACGCCATCCCTACATTTACCTTCTGGAGAACCCAACTAACATGGCGTGTGAATTATCCAAGTTGTTTCATTTTCTGACTTTATCTCCTACAAGTCTTTCTCTTCTCATACTTTGTAATGTTTTCACTAGTGGGATTTTTTTTCTGTACAAGTCTCATGTGTATGAGATTATAGAGGAGTGCTATGGGTAGTTTCAAAAGAAGCTCCATTAGTTTAACCAGTCCCAAGACAAATTTTATTTCAATTTCTTGGCTAAGATTTCCCCCAACCACCACCACCACCATCATTGTATTGCTAATACAAACTTAATCCTCACACCCACACTAATGCAGGCTGTGATTACAATTACTCCCAGGTGAGCCATTTCTGCCTACAGCTTTTGAACTCAGCTATATATTCAAAAATACATTTGTTATATTTTATCCACCATTTCTATTTAGAGTAGGAGATGAAAGAGGCTTCTGTCCTCACTATAGTACCTCATACTTACTGAAAGAAAACCCAAAAACCCACATTAATTATATATATTCTGTTAATTGTATTTCCATACGATTGGTTTCTTTGGTCAGTCTATCTATTTTTTTACCTTTTTATTTTGAAATAATTATAGATTCTCAGGAAGTTGCAGAGAAGTCCCATGTAGCCTTCACGCTTTCTGCTAATCAGGAATCTGTATTTTAGGCAAGTAACCAGATGACTCAGATGTAGATGCAATGTTATCAGTTCCTCTCCCATATGCCTTGAACCTTTCCTGCCAGCTGCCAACTGCCAGCATCCACCTCTAACCAATGACTCTCGGAGTTGGTGTATAAACACCTCGGCTCTCTCGTCCCTCACATGGCTTACTTCTGAGGCACATGTTTTGTACCACTTCCTAGAGTTTCCCTGCTGGATTAAGCTCTAATAACTAACTGTGGTAGCTAGCTTAATGGTGCACTCTTCTTGGCTGCCTGCGTTTCTTTAATCACTTCCCACTTCTCTACCAGCATAATTGACACCTCTCAAATAAGCTAATTGAACTCAAGTCCTTGTCGTGGGGTCTCCTAAGCTAAGACAGCTTGTACCAGAAGTGGTATTAGGAAGCAGATCCTTAGGATGGAATTCTAGAATTGGATCACTTGCCAGTCAATGGCCACAAGATCCCATTGTTGGTAGTTCTTGACATGTTGTAGAAGCCCCATTATGAAAACTCTCACTTGTGGTGAATTGGGGGCTAGGATACAAGTGTAAGGGATATCATGGTTTATACAATCCCTCCAGCATTTGAGAGAGGTGGAGGCAATGGTAATTAAAAGAACTGGTGGAGTTTGTTGGTTGTTGTTAAGTACCATTACGTGATGCAAGAAGAAAATGATAGGTTCAAACTAGCCAACTACCAATCTGGAGCACAGCATGAACGTCAGAACACCTCTACGACAGCATTTTAGAATCTCCTAATCTCCTTCAGCTGGAGGGAAGGTAGGGCTGAAAACCAGGCCCAGGACCCAATGATGAGAGCGGCAGAAGTCCCACGCCCCTTTGTCAGAGGATAGTAGGCTCCCACTGCCCCTTGCCTAGAGACCATGCAGAGCCTCACCTAAGGCAGGTACCTTGCAAGAGCTGCTCTTCAAGACCTGCTCCTACTTCCTCTTGTGATACGAAGGCCAATCACTAGGGTCAAGTCTCAGCACGGCACCACTGAGGAAGCACTATCTGTGCTTAGAGAAATGGGATTTTTACCAAAAGAACCCTTCAGGATCGGGGGAATAGGTACCAAGAGAAATCTGGAGAACATGCCGAGGAACGGACATTGAGGGCGTTGAGTTGGGAGGGGAAATGGGACATGGGGCTGGATTAGGGAAGACCGTGTTGATACAGAGGCACCCTCTTGGGCCTCCAGACTTATCATCCTGGCAAGGGCACTCAGAGCTGGGATGGCTCCTTGAAACTTGAAAAAAAAAATGACCAGCATCCAGTCAGGAGACAAAAACCATAGCACTAATTTAAATAGAATCTACAGTATTAAGTACGTATAATGTTATTTACTAGGCAACTGAAAAGGTAAAAAGAGAGGTCAACATTATCACAAAAGTAGCAGTTATAGGAGCAGATGTTATGCCCAGAGCTGGTGAAATAAGGTAAAAGGGTGGAATTACCAAAATTGGAAAGCTTAGAGGAGGGATGCCAAGAAACTGAAACTCAGCCCTCTGAGGAGGGGCATCAAAGTGCTGGAAACTGGTGCTACACAGTGTTGGGGAAACTGCACACTGGATTCAGCTGCTGCTAAGGGTGAGGACGCTTTGCTGGGGTGATGCTCACAGGAACAGGAAGCCGACAGGAAGCCGATGGGAAGAAGTCCCTCTTTCCTGCTTCAGCCTTGTCGATTCCTTCCTGCACTCCTTATTGGCAGGAAATGACAGGGAGCAACTGGCGATGCACAAATGTGATTTTCTGAGTCCCAGCTCTAGCATTAAACAATGCGATATAGAAGGGTGGGTTTGGCACTAAGAGACAATAGCTTAATAACTGACAGAACAACTACAATAAACGATGTAGAAATGCATGAACTGCCAGAACTGGAGGAAGTAGTCAAAAAGTTCAGGGAGGTGGGCCTGCTGGAAGAAATGTGTTACCTAAAACCAGAGGACCCTCCAGCTGAGTATGTTCCCAGTATGCGCCCTTCGCCGGAGCAATAAGAAATGAGCTTGTGAAGAGGGCACTGGTATCATTGAGCAGCTCCGTGGTGGCTGTCCTTTCTAAACTAGATGGACAGTAGGGTAGGCTGCTATGGGACTAGACTCCCTAGTGTTTGTTAATGGTGACAATAGGATTCCAGAACACAGAGGCCAGGTGGCAGCACTTAACCATCAGAGGCAAGGTGGATGGAAAGTGTCCCAAGGGGCCCTTACCCACAGGGGACTGAGGGATAGCCAACAGACCTTGGATTTACTAAGGGAGAGATCACTAGGGAACCAGCAAAGGTATTATTGACCAACATATTCAAAACAGATCAAGACCATGTGATCTGAAGGCTGATGTGAGCCATCACAATGGAAAATCGCTATCCCTCACCCATTTTCCACACTTAAGTCAGTCCTTAGATGCAGAGCCCATTGTTTGAAGGGAAGACCAGATTCCTTTGAGAAAGAACTGTGCAATGCCACAGTAAGCATATACAGAATTGATTCCCGCACTCTCCCCAAAGGGAGATTGGTCATTTAACCAAAGTAACTGTACACTGGGAGAGAAGAATATCCAGATATTTCTATGGTTTTTGGATATGGGGTCTGGGATGACACTAATACCAGGAGAACTAAAATGGTACTATGGCATTAAAGGAGGGACAAAAGGAGCCAAGATGATGAACGGAGTCTTGGCCAAAGCCCATCTCGCACTAGGTCCATTGGGTCTGCAGACCCTACTGTGATCATTTCCCCATCCCCAAATACTTATGGGGTACTTGAGATGAATAAACTTAGCAGCTGGTAGAAACCTCACATTGGTCTCTTAATCTGTACAGAGAGATCCATAACGGTAGGAAGGCCAAGTGGAAGCCTCTGAAATTGACACACACACCCCACCAGATGAGACAGTAAATTAGAAGTAATACTACACTCTGCAGTGAATGGCGGAGATTGGCCCACCCTCAGAGATTTAAAGAATGCAGGGGTGGTGGTCCCCATGGTATTCCCATTTAATTCACCAGACCAGCCACTACAAAAATAAAATTTAAAAACCCAAAACAGATAGATGATGGTGGCTGATGGTATGCTACCACCAACCAACCAAGTCATAGCCTCAATTGCAGTTTCTGTGCCAGATGTGATATCTTTACTAAAACAGACCAAGATAACCCCTGGAACTGGGTATGCAGCAATTGTTCTAGCAAATGCATTTTCCTTTTTTGCCCCAGTGATTTTCAGGAGGGAAGATCAGAAGCAGTCTGCGTTCACTTGGAAGAGACAGCAGTATGCATTCATGGTCTTGCCCCAGGGCTGTGTTAACTTCCCCACTTTGTCACAATATAGTACCTGCTATTCCTCAGAACCTCCTACTGGTTCTCTATGTTGATGAGATCATGTTAATCAGACCTGGGGCAGAGGAAGTGACAAGTATGCCTTCTGAGATGCATGCATGAGAGGGTGGGAGATAAAAAGATAAAAAGATTCAGGGATCTGACACAACAGTAAAAGTTTTTGGGGTTCCATGATCTAGCACACGCAGAGACATCCCCTTCAAAGTAGTGGACAAGTAACTGTACCTTGTGTCTCTTACCAGCAAGAAAGAGGCACTCAGTAGAACCCTGGATTTTGGAGACAGCATATATCTCATGTGGGAATATTGCTCCAATCCACTGATCAGATGCCGTGGTGATGGAAGTATTCAAAGTAGGTAAGAACACGTATAAAGCCTTTGGCAAGTCCCGGTAGGAGGGTTTCAGTGCAGATCTCTAGGATTCTGGAGCATGCTTTCTGACGGCAGGGAACCATTCAATATCTGTAAACCAACACCTGGCATGCTACAGGATTCTAACAAAGATGGAGCAGTTGACTGTGGGAGATCAACTGACCATGTGACCAGAACGTCCCATTGTAAGTCGTGTTCTGTCAGATCCACCAAGTCATAAAGTCAGACAGGTGCAACAGTCAACCATTGTGGGATGGATTTTAAATGGGACAGTCAAGGTCAGGCCTGAGCGGGACCACAGGTCACAAATAAACTATACAAGCAGGTCAGACCCCATGTTGTCACCCTTGTTTTCATTTGAGCGTTTCCCTCATGGGGAGAAGTCCATGAACTCTTGGGGATTCCTGACCACCTGACAGAGGAGAAAAAAGCCTGGGCCTGGCTTGTGGACAGGCTAGCACGATAGGTTGGTAGAAGACAAAAATACATTTTTGCTGGACTACAACCCCACTCAGGAGTGTCCTGCAGGACAGTGGAAAGGGGACATTCTCCCAGGAGGCAGAACTTCAAGCAGTGCATTGAGTCATCAACTTGGTTTAAGAGGGGAAGTGGCCTGAGGAAAGGACTGCTGGGCAGTGGTGAATGGTTTGGCTGATTGATCAGGAACCCGCAAAGGGCAAGATTAAAATATTGGAGTTAAGGAAGTCTGGAAAAGAAGCTTGTGGATTGACCACTGAGAGAAGATACAAAATGTATGGATCTCTGTCTCATTTCAATGTCTACCAGAGGGTGCCCTTTGCAGAGGAGGCACTGAACAAGCAGGTAGATAGCATGACTCATTCAATTGACATGAGCCATCCTCTCACCTCAGCCCCCTCAGAGCATGCACAGTGTGGCTGTGAACTGAATAGCCATGGTGGCAAGATGGAAGCAATGCATGGCCCGACAGCATGGGCTCCCTGTCACCAAGCTGATCTAGGATTCCTACTACTAAGTGTCCAGTCAGTCGGGACCAGCTCTTGATACGGTACCATCCCTCACCACATGGTGACAGGTTGATTACAATGAACCCAACCGTCTCAGAGGGGCCGTGATTCTTCTATGACTTCATGGGATTGATACAGGTCTGCCTTCTCCGTCCACAATGTCTTGGCTAGCATTAATATCTGAGGGCTCCCAGAGTGTCTCATTTATCATCATGGGATTCCCCCATGACATAACCATGGAGGAAGTGGGCACCTGGCCATATTATCCACTGGTCCCACTATACACCACATCAACCAGAAGCTGCCATCCTGAGAAAATGTTGGAATAACTACTTGAAGGTATAGCTAGGGCATCAGCTTGAAGATAGGGTTGAGGTGCTGTCCTTAAGATTGCCCAGAGGTCAGGTCTTCTACCAGAGGACACAGTAATGGTTTTACCAAAACTAAAATTCTATCTGCCCCCTGGCAATTTTGAACTCCTCATGCCAGTAGACCAGGCAAAGGAAGCAGTGAGTGAACTAGCAAGGATGAGTGACTCCTGCTGGCCCAGGTGAGGGGCATCTAGAAACGCTGGTAGAGAAGGAAGATGATGAGCACCAGTTAGTCTCAGGACCAGCTACAACAGCGGCGTCTGTAGCTTCTTCCACTCCTCCTCCTATTGTCTTCCTTTTAAAAAAAAGGAAAGAAAGAAATTGTAACTCGCCACCACCTTGAAGAAGCAGTGGCAGGACACAAAACTTAAGGAGGTGTGCAAGTTGATCTGGTGCGAAGGGTGACACTGTCATTGCCCTGCCTAGCCCTCAAACCTGTCTGCGTGCTCCCTAGACTTCCAACTGCCAGCATCTGCTCATGGCTGAGAGAGCTTTTCCCAGAACTGCAGAAAGCTGACTGCACATATCATGGGTCACAAGTGCCGGGGAGCAGCCTCAACACTCAAAGATGGTGTCTAAACACCCAGCCTGCTTGCCCTGTGGGTGGGATCATCCTGAGGCCTGTGTTTGGTACCACGTCTGAGGGTTTCCCTGCAGGAGAAATCTTCAGTTGCCCTCTGTGCTAGCGGCTTAATGGTGCAGACTTCCAGGGCTGCCTCCCTCCCTGCATCGTTTTCCCACCCCCCAGCAGTGCTACTTACACTTCCCAAATAAACTATTTTCACTCCAGTCCTTATCTCAAGGTCAGCTCTTGGACGAAACTCCGCTAAGACACTTGTGGTTCAAGGACCATGCTTTGAGAAGCAATGATTTAGAGTGAACTCATTTCTATTTTTAAAACATCTCTCCCCCTCCCCCTCGTCCTCTCCCTCTGCCTCCTCCTCTCCGCCCCTTTCATGTGTGTGCGCACACACACGCGAGCACATTTAATACGTGAAAAAGGTCTAGAAGGATATAAACTAAGTATTACCAATAGTTCTTTCCGGGTGGTGGAATCATGAACATTTCAGATTTCCTTTGAGTTTTTCTCTGCATTCTGTTATTCTGCAGCAGCAACTGTGTTAGTTAGCAATTAGGAGATTATCGGTGAGCTCCACGGGGTGGTGGGGAGCAGAGCCAGGCTGCCGTGGTGGATGAACGGCAGGGGAGGGTGTGTAGACGATTCTTTCAAGAAACCGGGCCAGAGAAAGCCAAGAAACGAGGTGGTCGCTAAAGGTGGGACAACTGTAGAAAGTGCTGTTTTAAGAGAAACTTGAGCATGTTTATAGGCTGAGGGAAAGTAGCCAGTGCCAAAGAGGGAGACAAAACCACAGAGTGGAGAGGGGGATAATGGAAGGAGTCGGTCCCAGAGGAGGTCTGCGGAGATCAGACCAGGGCCCAGGGGGAGGAACTGGGTCTGAACAGAAGGCATACTTCATCCTCAGACTAGAGGAAAGGAGGTGAGGACGGACGAGTGACAAATGCATTAACTTCACCCATTTGTTTATTTTACCCTCAGCCTCATTTCAAAGAGGACTTGAGGCATTTCTATAGATAAGTTGATAGGCTGAGGGGAACTAGAAGTTGAGAAGTCCATCCCTGCCGGCCCCCCTTCAGGGGTTCTGCTTTCTTCCCTGAGTGGAATGCAAGATCTCCCATTGAGAAAGGAGCAGGGGTGTGTCTATGGGCCTGGAGCAGACAGGCAAAGGTTTGGAATGGTGGGGAAGGGACTGAGCGAGGGGGCCCAGCTGGACCTTCTATAAAGACCATCAGATGGAGCTGAGGGCCCAGATTTGGCCCAGCTCCAGGCTGCATAACTGTGGAATCTTCTCCGCCAGCTTGGGGTGGAGGAGTCCATGCTGCTTACTTGCTCTGGCTTAAGGCAAGTCACTTCACCCCCTCTGAGCTACAGTTTCCTCACCTGCAAATGGGGAGAAAAATGTCAAGTCTGGAAGGCTGTCATGAGGATTAAATAAAACAATGGACCGAACCTCCTAAGCCCAGTGCCTGGCACATGGGAGTGGCTCCATGTTCATTCTCTTGCCCTTCCCCCTACGAGTGGGCCTGAGCCAATGTTACCTGGATGGAAAAGGATGTCGGTGCCGGTACCTTGGATTGGTAGATGCTGCTAGACACAACAATTTTAAATACAGTTGACTCTGTTATTCAAAGTAGTTATGTTCTATAAAGTTGATGCAAAGACTGAAATGGTGAATACAGAACAATTGCTCCTTGGGGAAATACTGCATTCGGTTCCTGCAAGCCTCTGGCCACATTTTCATCAATGGAGCAATACATAACCTGGTCTTATGTGTGTTTCTGTTTAAAGACACTTTATTTAATATATACTGCTGATTCATTACCATTGAACTCACAGCTAACAGCACTGTAACTCCTGCCTGACTGAAGCTTATCCAACACCCATATTTTCTCCCTAAGGCACATCACAGCCTTCTTGCACTTAGAAACACTAGACAGCACTTCTGCACTATGCTTGGGAGCCATTTTAAACAGCAAACTCACCAGCAAAAATAAGAAAATCGTGGCACTGAATACAGCACAAAAAAGATACTTGTTTACAGTATAAGAGTTGAAACAAGAAGGCAGAGCGTTGCCTTGTGCAACCTCCGCTGGGAACACGCAAGTCTAAATTTTCACCACTCTGTGCATGCGCATGTCCACAGATGACGTGAAAGCGCCTCAAATCACGATTTGGGGGTTACAAATAAATTTTATGATTAGGTGAGTTTGCAAATATGGGATCCATGAATAATAAAGATCAACTATATCTTTATTTTTTTCTGATTATAAAATTGAATAATAAACAACAGAGCTATACAATGTAAAAGTTAAAATCCACGCCCTGCCAGCCCATAGATAAACATGGTTAGAATTGCTACAGATTTTTGCTGTACAAATAATGCGTGTGCACACTGTATGTCTGCGCATGTCCATGTCTGTGCATGTCCGTGTCTGTGTGTCTGTTTGGGTCTTCCTTTGTTTTGTTTTGTTTTCTTCCACTCAAAGATATCTCTTGGACAGCTTTCAAAAAAAAAAAATTCCTGATGTTCTTTTTCAGGGTATGAATGGAAGCAGGCGGCAAACACTGCAGCTGGGACCTCCAAGTCTTAGTTCAGACCCCTCAGCCGCATCAGGTTGGGGAAACAGATCCAGAAAGAGCAATGACTTGCCAAACCTAATTATAACCAACAGTTGGAGTGAGGGTAGTGCTCTGCATATTAACTTAGATGGAGTAAGGTCAGGAGAAGAACAGCTCCAAGGGGGAAAAGACTAAAAGCTGGAAAGTATTGTGAAAAGTCAAAGAGACTGTGACTTTCAGCCAGAGAAAACCATGTTCCATCCACTTTGGAAGAGACTGGAGCTAGACACGAAGAGGAACTTAGCTACTGAAAGGATTCAGACAATAGAATAAAATAGTACCAGAGCTCGTTCTAAAAGCAGCTACAGGACAGCATAGGGAAGGCTAAGCTGCTGCAACAAAGACACCCCAAATACAATGGCTCATAGAAAATGGAAGCTTATTTCTCACTCTCTGGTCCACAGTGATGGGTGGCTCCACTCCACGTAGTCATTCAGGACCCAGGTTCCTTCCTTATCTTTGCTCCATCAGCCCCTTTGAAGCGCTATTGAAGCTGGGTCCCGGCACATCTGTGTTCCAACTCGAGGGAAGAGGAAATGGAGCATGGAAGAGCAAAAGCTCATTGCCTTAAGGACTATTTCTATTTATGTTCTGTCGGAAAGGACTTAGTCACAAAGCCACACTTGGCTGCAAAAGCAGCTGGAAAGTGCGGTCTCTAGTGGACCAGCCATTTCTCCATCCACTATGTTGGTACAGAAGAAGAGGAGGAGGGATTTTGATAGACAATTAGCAATTTCTTCCACATCTCCTTTCTCTGAGCCTCAGTATTTTCCTCTATAAAATGGGGATAATAATATCTACTGGTTTACATTGCTATGAGACTCAGATCCAATAATTTATGTGAGAGCGCTCAGTAAACCCTGCTGGGCTTGATAAGGAGTTCACATTGTTTTCCCTCTAGACCGCAAGCTCCTTGAGATTAACGGGCCATAGTTTATTCCATCCCTTGCACAACGCAGGCCTAGAGTCAATATCAGTAAATGCCTTAAGGACTGTTTCTATTTATATTTTATTGGAAAGGACTTAGTCATAAAGGCACACACTGGTTCAAGAGCAGCTGGAAAATGCATCTAAGAGCAGACCAACCACTTCTCCAGCTACTATGTTGCTATCGAAGAGGATGGATCACACGCAGGATAAATGAAGCCCACTGTTTCATCCATCATTGAGACTTTTTTCATTTCACTTCAAGTACTTCAATAATTTAGACCCTGCCTTCTCTACAAAAAAAAAGTCGGGGGGAGTGCATATCAGTGTATCATTTGGGATTCTTCTGGTTGCCAAGTGACAGCACACTGCTATTAAACTTGCTTAAGCAATAAGATGGACCATCTCATATATCCCAAAGCGTGGGCTCTGCATCAGAGCAGCAGCTCCTCCTCCCTAGGACACTCCCAGCCTCAGTCACATGTTGGCTGCATCCTCAGACTGGAAGCAAGGTGCCTGCAATTCTAAGTGTGATTCCAAGCATCGCCACCAAACACATCCACACCCAGCAAAGGGGGCAGAGTGTTTTTGAAAGTGAAGAGACCCTTTCCAGAAGCCCCCTTTCTTCCATAGCCTTCCCCTCTGGCTTCTCAGATCAGCCATGTCTGAGCCCAAACCACACTGGCAAGAGGAACGCAACCACCACAGTGGACTCAAACCAAATGGGACTTATTCCTGGAGTGGGTTGGGGTCAGCCTTCCCTTGGTCACATGGGGAAGGGGGCCACCTGAACAAAATGAGGGCTCTGACTGCAAGGAAAACTCGAGGAATGGCTGTTGCATGAGCAACCACCTTGTTTCTGGCAATGATGGGGACACGGGACCAGACGATGGTGAGATGGAGGAGTCATAAACAGCAGAGGAGTAAACTTCGAGCTCTTTCTTAAATTGTACCTCAATAAAGTTTAACTGCAGTGAAGACATTTCTGGAGGAACTGGGGAGCCACTCTCGATGCCTCCTTTTCTCTCATCCCCATATCCAATTCATTCCAAATTTCATAGCGTCTACACTTTCAATACCCCAGCCTTCTCTCCTGACCTATTGTCATGGCCCCAGTTCAGGTCTCACCTCCTGCAGGCACTAGGACAACAGTGACCTGACTGGTGTCCCGTCTCTCTTCCTGCAATCCACATCTTTGCTGCTGTCATTCAGCTACAGACCTTTCCGGTGCCCGGCGCTGTACATATGCAGACAGATCAGAAAGGGTCCCAGCCTTCACCTTGCTGATGGCATAAGGAGCATCTCCCTGACTTCCTGAAACCCACACCAACCCAGGTTATTCCCCTGCTGGAAACCCCAGTGCCTTCAGGAAATCCTTTACCATGACCCTCAACACCCAAGCCCCTTCCCCACCCCACCTCCAACAGTACACAACTGCTTGTGCATCTCCCCAAATGTGCCCTCCCCTTTCACGCCTCCATGCTTCTGCACACGCTGTCCCCTCCGCCTAGAAATCCCTTATCCCCTCTCCATCTGGCACACAAGACAAGGTCTCCTATTACTCTTTCTCCCTCTCTCCTGCTCCACCCCCTCTTCCCTCCCCTCCCCCCCCCCCCCCCCCCCCCCCGCCCCAACAAATATAGAACTCCAGAAATGTTTGCTGAATGCAGAGAACTCCTTGGGTCAGACATTACCCAAGGGCAGGACTTTCCAAACTTCCCCCCCAAGCACTCTTTAAGAAAGTGAAGAGGAAACGGGACCCCAGGGCTTAGGAGTGTGGGGGTCCTGACCGTGCGCTCTGAGTAAGCAGGGCATTTCTCGAGTTTTATCTTTATATTTTATGCAAAAGTTTTATTCTATGCAGATTACACGACATATCCCTGTTTGTTTTAACACAAAATATTATTTTTCCTCAATCTTGAAATTGATGGTCCGGAAAGATGCTCCTTGTTTACTGTTATCCTCTTAAATTAGCCGTCCCCCGCCGCCCAGCCGCCGCAGGGACCCTAAGCGAGATCTGGATGTTGCTTGGCGGGCAAACCCAGAAAGAACAGCTGGGTTTCGCTCCCCGGGGAGCAGAAGAATGATGGGGGCGGGGAGGTGGTCCGGAGGCTGGAGGCCGGGCCCCGCCCCTCCTCTCCCCCGCCCGCCGCGGGGGCGGAGTCGCTCGGGCCCCGCCCGCGGGGGCGGGGAGGGAGCCACGGCCACCGGCCGCTCGCGCTTGGCTGGTTCCGGGTTGAGAGGCTGCGCTCGGACCGGAGCAGTGGCCGCTGAGTCGGCGAGGGTAAGGGGCCGCGCCGGGCAGGGTCTTGGGGCCGGAATCGGGCAGCTGAGCGTGCTCGCACCCCTCCGCTCCTCTGCCAGGCACAGCCGCGGTGCGGCTCCGCCTGGCTTCCCCCTCCCCTAGATTTCCCCATCCCCAGCTTCTCCCCCTCCCCCCACCGCACCCATCCCGGGATTTCAACCCCCTCAAGGCCTCCGCCCCCCTCCTAGATCCGCTCCTCCGAGCACCCGTTCCTTCGGGCTGTCCCTTCCACTAGAACCTCCTTGCCAGGAGACCCTTCCCTCAGACACCCACGGCCCCCACCCTCCGGGCACCCATCGCTCCAGGTCACCCACTACCTTGAGACCACCCTCCCGGGGTCGCATGCCGGGAGTCTCTACCCCGCTCCCTTTCCTCGAGTTGCCCCCCTCCCGGACAGCCCTCCTTCCTTCTCCAGTAGCTACTACTCCTGCCTCTCCGGGCCTGCTCCCCGTACCCAGCCCTCGGTGCTGCCCCCGACAGCGCCGCGCTCCCTCAGCCGCCCCCCTGCATCTCCTGCCCCCGGCGCCATGGCGTGTAGCCTCAAGGACGAGCTGCTCTGCTCCATCTGCCTGAGCATCTACCAGGACCCGGTGAGCCTGGGCTGCGAGCACTACTTCTGCCGCCGCTGCATCACGGAGCACTGGGTGCGGCAGGAGGCGCAGGGCGCCCGCGACTGCCCCGAGTGCCGGCGCACGTTCGCCGAGCCCGCGCTCGCGCCCAGCCTCAAGCTGGCCAACATCGTGGAGCGCTACAGCGCCTTCCCGCTGGACGCCATCCTCAACGCGCGCCGCGCCGCGCGACCCTGCCAGGCGCACGACAAGGTCAAGCTCTTCTGCCTCACGGACCGCGCGCTGCTCTGCTTCTTCTGCGACGAGCCCGCGCTGCACGAGCAGCACCAGGTCACCGGCATCGACGATGCCTTCGAGGAGTTGCAGGTGCGCGGCCGGGCCGGGGGCGGGGTCAGAGCTGGACCGGCGGCAGGGCACAGTCAGAAGTGTCTCGGGGCGGGGCCGCCGGCAGGGTCAGGGCCCTATCAGATTGGTACGGGGCGGGGACCGGGCGGGATCGCGGCGAGGGGCGGGGTTTTGGGGGCGGGGCCTTAGGCGGTCTGTGCTGGACGCGGTCAGAGATAAACCAGGAGTGGGGGTGGGTCCGCGGTTAGGATAGGTCACCGGTGGCGTGGGACGTCGGGGACAACTGAGATCAGAGCTGGAGCGGTTACAGGGCTGGGGCAGGGTTGAGGATGGGGCCGAATCAGAGTTGGGCACGGGCAGGGCCACTGTCAGGGGTCGTGAGGGCTGGACCTGTGATCAGGGCCCCGCATCAGAATAGCACAGGGCAGATTTGGGGACCAAGACAGAGATGGGGATGGGAACACAGTCGGGGCTATGCAGGGGAGGGGGCGGGGCCTCCATCTGAGGATGGGTCAGCACTGTATGGAGTAGCTGAGCTCTGGCAGGCTTGGGGGCAGCCATGCGGTCGTGCTCCCTCAGGTGCATCAGGACCTAGGAGGCAGAACCAGGGCCGGATTGGCTGGGCAGGTCAGGATTAAATCTAATAGAGGTCTAAGTTAGGGTCAGCAAGCTCCTGAGAGGGTGGTTGGTTGCCAGAGGCTAGGCCAGGGTGTGTGAGGGGTTAAGGCTGGGATCAAGTGCAGATACTGTAAGAACCATTTTGGAGTAGAGGCTATGTTGAGTATGAGGCCAGGACTTGAAGATTCAAGATTTGGAGAATAAGGCACTGAGATGAGGTGTTTGGAGAAAAGGGAAGGGGTGGACCTCTAGGAGTCTCCAGGGCCTTTTGATGACCTCCTTGGCACCCACATCAGGACCTTTGAGGACTAAGTGGAACAGTACGTGCAGGGTAATGTGAGCACAGTCAGCCTAGGACTATAATTGGTCTCCCATCTTCCCTAACCAACTCCTACTCAACTCTCAAGGCCTTGAGCAAATGTCCTCTCTGTGTAGGACTTTTGGCCCAAGCTCCACTGGCCAAAAAGTAGCATGAGAGCCACACTTCCCCAAATACTCACTGTTAACAAGTATGTTTTAAAAAGAAATGTTCCAGGATCAGCTATATTTGGGAAATATACTATATTCACTATGCCCCCTCTTGGAGGATCTGCCGTGTATATTTGCATATTAAAGGCTTCACTGTATTTACTAAAATGGTTCCCAAGCTTATTTGAGCCCAGAATCTTTTTCTCAAGCTAAACCATTTAAATCCAGCAGCCCCATGTCTCTGGTCTTACGATACCCAATCTAGCACACAGTTCCCCAGAGTGGAGACAGTCTCTTATTCATCATATCTGTGACCCCAAACCTGGCATAAGGCCTGGCCCACAGTACACGCCAATAAAGAGTGAATGAATGAATAAATGAATGACCAACACTGGCCTGAGCTGGCCCCAGAGTGTGGAGCCTTTGGAGGCAGAAGGTTTTTTTTTTAATTGAAAAGTTTCATGTGTACAACATTTTAATTCAACTTCTGTATATACTATAGCGTGCTCACCACCAAAATCTAGTTTCCATCTGTCACCATACAACTGATCCTCTTTACCCATTTCACTCTCCCCCAACTCTCCTTCCCCTCTGGTAACCATCGATCTGTTCTCTGTATCTGTGTGTTTGTTTTCGCTTTGTTTTTTTTGTTTGTTTGTTTATGCTTAAGCAGGAGCTAAATAACTACTTTCCCTGTGTTGTAGAGGGTCCTCCCGATATGTGAGTCTCTGTGAGTCAGCCCGCACCTAGCAGATGCCCATTGAGATGAGTGTTGGCCCCAGGAGAAATGGCGCCATCTTCACCATAACCCCCTCCCTGTCCCATTCATCCCCAAACCGTGACTGACTCCCTTCCAGTCTGGCTCTCTAAGGATGGAGGCCCCCTCAGAGGGTGAGCAAGGGTTGGGGGCTCTGGGAGCTTGCACAAGGCTGGCATTGGCCCTCCACCCCCAGAGCCCCTTGTGCCAGGCATTGGTGTCCCCATTTCTCCGTCTATGAAGTCACATAAACAGGGAGGAGAAGAGGGCCTTTGACAGGACTGGGTGCAGGTTGTGAGGTTGGAAGGGACTCTGTCTGTGACTGTCTGTCCAACCTCTTCACTATATAAATGTGGACACTGAGGTCTGGAGAGGTGATGTGGCTTACCCAAAGCCACACTCCCAGACGACGAGAGAGAGCCGGGCTGGGAAGCGCAGCCTGCCCTGGCCAGATCCACCACCGCCCCTCCCTGTCTGACTTTCTAGCTGGAGAGGCCTCTGCCTGCTGAGCCTGAGTTCCTCTGACTGCAAACCAGGAAATCAGAATTATTGTTTCAGGTTTTTGTGGTCCATTCCGTGTCCTGGGGAATGCAGGAGAAACTGGATATATGTTTTCTCCAAACGTTATTAAAAACACTTTCTGGACCTGCCCAGTGGCGCAGCAGTTAAGTTCGCACTTTCCGCTTTGGCAGCCCGGGGTTTGCCGGTTCGGATCCCGGGTGTGGACATGGCACCGCTTGGCACGCCATGCTGTGGTAGGCGTCCCACATATAAAGTAGAGGAAGATGGGCATGGATGTTAGCTCAGGGCCAGTCTTCCTCTGCAAAAAGAGGAGGATTGGCAGCAGTTAGCTCAAGGCTAATCTTCCTCAAAACAAAAAAAACAAACAAAAAACCACTTTCATTCTTGGGTAAAAAGGAAAACATGACTGTCACTCATTTACTCTCTAGAGTACTCTTCTGGGGTCAGACACCCTTGGGTTCCAAACCTTCCTTTAGCACTGCATGTGTCACTCGGCAAGTCATGTCATGGATGCCTTGATGCTCTCGTCTGTAAACTGGGGTCAGATGATTCTTTCCTACCAGGATTTTCGTGAGGCTCACCTGAGATGAACCTGCTATTTGAGGTGCCTGGCACGTGGTAGGGGCTGGATCAGCATGCACTCCATCCTTGCTCCGTCTACCTGGGAGAACTCCTGTGCCCAGCTGGGTGAATGCCCAGAGCCGCCTCTCTCACCTGAGAAGGAGGCCTTGCTTTGCTGCCTCCTTTGGGCTTGGCAAGAAGGTGGCAGAGAAACATCCCTCCCCACCCGAGAAGTAAGCACCTGGGTGAGGTTCGAGCCACTCCCCACCCCCACCTGCCTCTCCCTCCTAGTGAGGAAGCAGGGCTCATTAGCTCTTTAGGCACCAGGAATGAGGCTGGGCCTGCCCAGCACACCCCCTCCTCTCCCAGCAGCTGGCGGTTCATCCCCGGGGCTCCCAGAGCCTGGGTTTGGGCCCCTCTCCCAGAGAATAACAGACTCAGAGCTGGCAGGGCCTTGGCGATCGTCTGGTGCAAACTTCATGTGACAGATGGGGAAATGGCAGAGGGGGAGGGAGGGGACCTTGCCCAAGGCCTTGAGGTCAGAGGATGCTGGGCCTGGGCTCAGCCAATCTCCTCGCACCCCGCCTAGCCGTTGACCTGGAACTTTTATATTTATTGTAAATCCTGGGAGCAGAAAGGTCAAGAGCTCTGGCTGTGTACCGGGCAGCTCCGATCCTGGCCCCTACCATTTTCTGACTGTGTGACCTCAGGAAAGTTACTTACCATCTCTGAGCCTCAGGTCCCTCACTGACAGCATGGGAGCAATGGGGTTAGGATTAAATAGGATGACATTTGAAGAACTTAGTACTTCACTCAGCACCTAGTAAGCACTCAATAAATGACAGCCCTAGTGCGCCACATCATACTCTGCACTATTGACATTTGGGGCCAGGTAAGTCTTTGTTGTGCAAGGCAATCTTGTGCATTATAGGATGTTTAGCAGCATCCCTGGCCTCTACTCCCAGAGACCAGTAGCACTCACCCTCCAAGGTGTAACAACGAAAAATGTCTCCAGACTCCATCAAATGTCCCCTGGGGTCCAGATCCCCCCCTGGTTGAGAACCCTGGCCGAGAGAAGTGCTACTCAGCTTTCCAGGCTCAGCTCAAATATCAGTTCCTCAGCGAAGCTTTCCCTGACTTGCCAAGCAGAATTGCTCTGTATTCCGGATTCCGGTACTGGGGTCAGATCCTGGCATCATCATTGGTAAGCCGTGTGTCCTTGGTAGGTCACTTCACTTCTCCAAGCCTCCACCTGCTCATCTCTAACACGGGGATAATGTGACCTTCCTGGGAAGGACATTGTAAGGAGTCGGGATGCTGTATCAGACGTGTCTGATCCTGTGCCTGGCCCAGAGCAACAAAACAATTTTAAAACTGTTTATTTTTTTATTATTAAATTAACATAATCAACAGAGCTATATAAGGTAAACACTAAAATCCTTCCATGGATCCTATCGCATAGAAAAACTTGGTTAGAATTGCTTTATAGTCCTACAGAATTGCTGTTGTGTAAATAGCACGCGAGCACGTGTGAGCACGTGTGTGTGTGTATGCGGGCCTTCCTTTTTTTTTCCCTGCTGAGTATCAGACCACAGAGCAAGGGGGAGGGAGGGAGCCCCGTCTCAGAAGGGTTGGGGGCTTCTGAGCAGCACTCATGGGGCCCCAGCCCAATGCCTGAGGCTGTGCTGAGCACGTTCTCTCTCATATCTCATTTCATCTTCACAAAACCCTGCCGAGTGGGCACTGTCGTTTAATTTGCTCCTTTTATAGATGAGGAAACAGAGGCGCAGAGGCATTCGGTGGCCCAGCTGGTGAATGGCAGGGCAGGATTTGAAGCCAGTCTGACTGGGCCCCTCACGGCCTCCGAGCTGCCTCTGAGGGCCTCGGAATTGTCTCCCTCCCCCTGCCTGTCTTTGTATTTTGAGTACTCAGCACAGGGTCAGGCTGAGGACACAGTCTGTCTGTGCCGACTCACGCACCGAGGGCAGGTGGCCGGCTGTCGTCTTGGGCAGGCATGGCACTGGCTCTCTGGCCATCTCGGCTCCCTAACCTCCAGAGAAGGGATTGGATCCAGGCCCAGCCACCCCCTGCAGGCCTCATGTGACGACTGGAGCCTTTCCCAAGGCCTCCTTCATGCCAAGGGAGACAGGGGTGGATCAGCCTTGGATGGGAGCCCTGACGAGCTGGGCACGGTGATGCAGAGATGCTGAGGCAGCCACCCGGGGAGAGAGCTGGGTTCAGGGACTGGGTTCAAATCCTGCCTCTGGCTTCTTCCAGCTGAGCGGGAGACCCTGCCTTCTCTGCACCCTTTCCCAATCTGGGAAACGGAGGTGAGAACAAGACTGTCCACTTTTATTTGTTTGTTTGTTTTTGAGGAAGATTAGCCCTGAGCTAACATTTGCTGCCAATCCTCCTCTTTTGCTGAGGAAGACTGATCCTGAGCTAACATCCGTGCCCATCTTCCTCTCCTTTATATGTGGGACGCCTGTCACACTGTGGCTTGCCAAGTGGTGCCATGGCTGCACCCGGGATCCGAACTGGTGAAGCCCTGGCCACTGAAGCGGAATGTGCGCACTTAAGCACTGCGCCACCGGGCCGGCCCCCGAGACTGTCCACGTTATGTGTGAAGGCACTTTATTTTGCACCGTGGACAGGGAGGCAGCCAGAGTGTCTGTGTCCTGGGGGAAGCAGCCTCTGCTGTTTCTTTTCCCAGGAGAGGGCAGCATTTATGTGCCAACCGCAGCCTCCATGGGGGCGAGGCTGGCTGAGTCAAACCCAGGGCTGCCTGTGGGCGTCTCCACTTCCCTCTTCACAGGTGTCTGTGGGCGGCCAGGAATGCCCTGTTCATCCAGGACACCTTGGCTGAGCACACGCTGCAGAGTAGAAACTTAGAGTTGAAGTGGGGGCCCCAGGATGTTTATTTTATGGGGAGAAGAGGATCTGGCAGGGAATGACAACAACGGAAATAATAACCACTCTAAAAAACAAGGGCCAGTTTTATTGGGCGCTTGCTGTGTGCCAGGTGCCGTTACGGGCATTAAATTCTCACAACAGCCCTTTTTGCTTTCCCTACTCCCTGAGTGGGACTAAGACCAGCACCATTTCACGGATGAAGACACTCAGGCTGGGAGGTTCCGTCACTTGCCCAAGGTCACACTGCGATAGGAGGCAGGGCTGGGATTCAGACACGGGTCTGTCTGGCTCAGAACTCACCCTCCTCCCACCAACGTGCTAACTGCCTCTGGTAGCATCCAAATGGGGAGGGACCTCAGAAATCATCCAGTTCCCCCTTTCCCCACTTTCCAGTTGGGGAAACTGACTTGCCCGAGGTTGGTCCAGAGCTCAGCTCCCCGACTCTCAGTCCAGGTGTGTTTTCACAGCATCCTTTACCGTCGGGACTGCGCACTCTGCTTGGACACATGGGGTGGGTGTGGACAATTTGGAGGTGGGTTCCATTTTGGATTCAGGAATTCAGTCAATAACTTCTTCAGTCGACACTTTTGCTGTGGCTCCTGAGGCCAGGCCCTGTGCTGGGCCCAGGAGAGAACGGAACGAGCCCTGGGCCTGCTGTGGTTCTCTCTCCTGCTCTCTTCTCTCTCTCCCTCTCTCTCAGTTAATCCTCACAGCAACCCTATGAGCTGGGTCTCATTGCCCCGTTTTACAAATGAGGAAACTGAGGCTCAGAAACTGTGCCTAAGGTCACACAACCACTAAGTGTCCCTGAGGCTGGAACTCGGACTCAGGTTTTCTGAGTCTGCCCAGGGACGGGCATGAGGTGAGCAGGTGGTTTGTTGGGGCTGGAGGGGAGGGTGTGTAAGGGGAGGCAAGAATGGGAAAGTGAGGATCGACCAGCTCAAGAAGGGCTTTGAGTGCACCACGGCCCACCCCAAGGAGCTTGGACTTGATCCTGAAGACGCTGGGGAGCCAGGCACAGGTTTGAGCAGGTGAGCATGGCCTGATCAGATCTGCGTCACGGGGCGGTGTGCAGGTGGGACTGCTGAGAGAGCCTGGAGGCAGGGGGCAGCGGGAGGTGCTGCCAGGCCTGCTGGGCTGAGTAGACAGGGCAGGGCGGGGCTCAAAGACAGGAGGAGTACCAGAGTTCAAGTCTGTCGGGAGGAACAAGAGCATCAGGGGTTGGAGAGGGGTTTTGGGGAAAGGAGAGGCAAGTTCAGCTTGCCATGTTATGATTTCTTGCATCCTTGGGTCAGAGAGGGGAAGAGAGGGCAGAACATGGGCACGGAGGAGGGGAGATAGCCTTGAGCGCCTACTGTGTGCCAGCGCCATGCTGGGCCCTTTTGTAGGTGTCATCTCATTTAACCCTCACCACAAGCTGTGAGTGGCTCTTATCCACGTTTCACAGATGAGGCTGAGAGGTGGGAAGATGTGATGTGCCCTAGGTCACACAGCCGGGATTGGAACCCAGGTTTTTCTGGTTCCAGGGTTCATGCTGTCCCCCCCTGGGCAGCACTACTTGATGAGGGGGGCGAGAAGGGTCCCTGAAACCGGGGGGAGATGACTTTTTGTAGCAGCTTTGTCCTCTGGGCCGGGGGCAGGGTGGCCTCGCAGGAGGGGAAGTCTGACCTTGGGGACGTGTGAGCCCTGGCTGTCTGTCCTCCCCACAGCTGCTGCCCCAGTCCCGGCCTCTCCAAACCTGTGGGAGCCTCAGAGCCTCTCACCTGACATATCTGCATAATTCGGTGCTCCGGTCTGCCCCAGCCCTGACCCTGCCCCCCTCTCTGGAAGAAGGGGTACAGAGCCGTGGCCCCACCCTCTGAGGTGTGTCCCTCCTGTCCCCTCTTCCTGCCCTGCCCCAGCTCTAAAGGGACCCTCCAGGCTGACCTTCAAGGCCTCCCCCACGCCCCACCCTCACCCCAGCTAGCCCCACTGGCCTTTCCAGCCTGTGACTCCACCCACCTGCCACATACCTGGCTCCAGCCAACCCCAGCGGCCCCCTACTTCCTGCACACACCAGGTGTGCCCCTGCCTGACTAGTTCTCTCCACCTGGAAGGCTCTGGCCCCACCCCAGATGTGAAGGACCCCACCCACCCATCCTCCCTGATCCTCCATCAGAAGTCAGCTCTCTCCTGGAAGCTCCCCAGTTCTGAGTCCCTATTTCACACGTAATTGTAATTATTAGCATGATAATGACCACAGCCAAGAGTGACCGAGCACGTCCTGTAACCCTCCCGAGACCATGGAGCCGGGGCGCCATCAGCGCAGATGTGGAAACTGAGGCGGAGGGAGAGTGTCACGAACACGGCCAGGGGCGGATTGGATCCTAGGTGGTCCCTCCAGGTTTATCCTGTTCTCCTCGTGGTCTGCCTATTCACATTTCTGCCTCCCCGCCTAACTGCAGATCCTCAAGGGCAAGGACTGTGTCAACAGCCCCCGGAGTGGCTGGCACAAAGCGGACCGTGGTGCCCAGACATGATCACCATATTGAATTGAGCAGGACGCAGAGCGGCTGAGCGGTTTCCATCATGGCTTTCGGAGCCACTCAGAGCCCCGCTTCGGCCTTTTATGAGCTGTGTGACCTTAAGCAAGCTGCCTGACCTCTCTGAGCTCCATTTCCCCCTCTGTGAGATGGAGATGATAAAGACACTAACCTCCTGGGGTGGTTGTGAGAATTAGGTGACATGACACCTGTGAAGTTCAGACCCACACCATGTGACCTCCAGCCCTTCTGGTTCTGAGTCTCTGGCATCGCCACTGTCCTTCCTTCTGGTTAACTCTATCATTAGGAGTTTATCAACACTCCTTGTTTCCTATCTGACTTCTGCTGGAAGTAAGTTTTCTGGTTGGTTCTCCTCTGTCAAGCTCTGTGGCCATGGGCCAGTTGGTCCCTTTTCTTGGACCTCAGTTTCCTGTTCTAGAAATCCAGGGGTTTGGACCAGATGGCCCCTGGGGCCCTTTCCTGCTCTGGCCATCTGAGGAGGCAGGGAGGGCCCTGGACACAGCATGGGGTGAGGACATGGAGAAGTGACCAAGAAGCCTCACGTGGGGCATGGTGGCCACTCCGTCTCCCGGGCACCCAGTGTATGCCAAGCTCTGCCCTAGGAGGCTAAACACTTCTTACCATTATCTCATTTCACCCTCCCAACCTTAGGAGGTATTATCCCCATTTCATGGATGAGGGACTGGGGCACAGAGAGGTTAACGTACATGCCCAAGGTCACACAGCTAGTGGGTGGCAGAGCCAACCTCCTAACCCAGGTCTGTCTGATCCTAGGCCTGGAAGGAGACCCTGGAGGGTAGTGTTGGAGAGGGGCAGGGGGTGGTGGGGGTGGGACGGGACAGAGCTCAGGCTGCTTCCTAGTCCTGCCCTGTGGGTTCTAGGGTTTGGTCCTAAGTTAGCTGTTCGCCCAGGCTGTGTAGCCCTCCTGGGGGGAGCTGCCTGCCTGGGGCCCTCTCTGCCAACCCTCTGAGCAGCCCAGCCTCTTCTCTGGGAACATTTATGCTGCAAACTGTCACGGAGGTCACTCCGTGCCTGGCCCTTCCTAGGGACTGAGAGTGTGAAAGTCTATCAGACACCATGCCTGCCCTGAGAGCCCGCAGCCTCGTGGGGGAGACTGACAGGTACCCTCGCAGTTAAAAGGCAGAGTGTGCCAGAATCATTCACATGAAGGGCTGTGCACACGGAGGGGTCTGAGGGCAGCATGGACAGTTTGGGGTGTGGATTCTCGTGGAGGCGACGTCTGATCCAACTCTTAAGAGACGAGTTTGAGTCTAAGTGGAGAAAAACATGTGGGTGAGCGTTCCAGACAGAGGGACTAGCATGTGCAAAGGCCTGGAGGAGAGCGCGGCAAGACGCTTAGTGGGTCTAGAGCAGCAGTGTCCGATAGAACCTTCTGGGAGAATGGAAGTGCTCTGCACCTGCGTGTCTGAGACAGTAGCCACTCGTCACATGTGGCTATTGAGCACCTGAAATGTGCAGTTGGTGCAACTGAGGAATTGAATTTTCCATTTTATTTAATTTTAATTCATTTTAATTTAAAAGCAGTGGCTAGTGGCTACCCTATGGGACAGTGCAGGTCTGGATCAAGACAGAATGCTGGAGAAGTTTGGGGCTAGTGATGAAGGGCCTTGAATGCCACGCTCAGGCTTTGTGCCTTTCTTCCTAGACAACGTGAAATCCTGCAGAGAAGCATGGGGTCGGGGGAGCATGGACAGCCCTTCGAACAATCACTCCAGCTGCTCTGTGGGGCACTTAGAGAGTGAGGGGCAGAGAGAGGCCTGGGCCCACAGTCCAGAAAAGAAGTGAAGAAAACCAAGCTGGGGGCAGTGGGTGTAGAAAGGAGGGAACACATTCCGGGGCACACTTGATGCCAGATTGGACTGGTTGGGGCAGTGTCAAGGGTCACTCCCAGATTTCTGGTTGGAGGGCTGTGGGAGGTGGGGGTGCCCTTCATGGAGATGGGGAACATGGGAGGAGAGCAGGTTTGGGACCCCCTAACACTATTCTAGCACTTACTGCGATGTTAATGTCTGTATCTCTCTTCCCCCCAACTTGTGTGCACCCCTCCTGAGGCATCGTGCATTGGGATGTGTTGTCCCTCATCACTGTCGCTGACACAGCACCAGGCGGGGCCCAAGGAGGCCTCAGCACATGTTTGCGGAATGGGCAAATCCGTGTTCCATTGCTTGCAGGCCCCAGGAGGAAGGGGCAGGCCTGCTCTCCTTGCTCCCTGGCCCTGAAAGCAGGGAGGAATTTGTCCGAGTCCCCTCGGGTGCCCTGTGCAATGTGAGGAACGTGGCCTCCAGGGCAGTTTTCTCAGAGACTCTGAAGAGCTGCCTGGGTGGTTGGGTCTCTTGTGGACCCGTGAGGACCACCGAGGGGGAGGACTGTAGCACTTGACCCGTCTCCTCAAACGTCGCCGTCTCAGCCAGACTGTGTCCCAAGCTGGACAGACCCCTGGCCATCAGGGCGGGCTAAGGAGCAGTCATCCTGCACTCCTTGGTGAACGAGAGTCCGAGAGTCGTCTGCTCCAACAACCCAGATGCAGATGAATCCGTTAGGAATGGCTTTCAGCTGTTACTAATAGAGACCTGACTAAAGTAGCTGAAATTCGATGGGGGTGTATTTCTCTCTCATGTAAAACAAGTCTAAAGGCAGGGACCCCAGGGAGTGGTGTGCTGGACCCAGCATGCACTGGCTTCTGAGAGCTGATTGTGTAAATCTCTTCCCAGCTCCGCGTCCAGTGACCTCACATTCATAGCTTGAAAGCGTCTTTGGTGGGAGCATTTATACCACGGAAATTGGCAAACACTATAAATTGGGGCTTCCCCCCACTCCCCCCCACCGAGGGCAAGCCTCCTAGCACATAACAGAATCCAGTGATGGTGCGGCTACCCCCAGTGATCAGGGACCCACGCTCTTTCCTTTGACTTCCCCGGTTTTAGATTGTGACGTCCATCTTTCTGGTTGCCATCCGGCTCCAGGCATTCTGTCTGTGCAAGCTCTCTACTCTTCACAAAATAAGCTCTTCCTCTTTTTCTATCTAACTCTTATTTTCATGGCTGACTCCTCCTCCTTCAGCTGTCATCTCAGGTGTTACCTCCTCAGAGAAGCCTTCCTGGACCACCCCTACCCAAATTCACTGTCCATCCCACACTGCTTTATTTTCTCTAGAGCACAGACTACAATCGGTAACTATCTGGTTCTTTTCTTATTCTCCTTGTTTATTATCTGTCCTCTCACTAGACTGGAAGATCCTTGCAGGACTATGTCTGCCCGGTTCTCCACTGTACTCCCAGTGCCTCAACAGTGCCCGTTACAGTTGCTCAATAAATATTTGCAGCATAAGTAAGGGATAGTAAGCAAAGATGATGGAGAAAGAGAGAGAAGGCCACTTTGGCTGGAGGGCAGTGAGAGAAGGATGGGGACAGGGGTGGACTAGGGTGAGGGAGTGAGACACCTGCTTCAGGCGTGACATGGAAGCAGGCACCCCAAAACTCAGTCACTGAGATGAATAATCCTTAATGCAATTTTTAAAAAATCAAAATGCACGCAAAAAATCCCATGATGAACAAAATATCAAAATTTTAAATAAAGGCAAGATCACCAGCAGGGGCATGCTGAGCCATGTGGGAACCTGAAGCAAAGGAAAAATCAGTCATGTTGTCCTGTCCTTATTGGAAATTGTATGTTGTCTGTCGTGGATTGTTGTTGTTCATCATCGGTGTCGTCTGGTGTCAAGGTCACGGTCTCCAGACCAGACCGCCTGAGTTCCAGTTCTGGCTTTACCCTGACATGTTTCGCTGTATGCTTTGGGACCAGTTGCTTGACCTCTCTGCACTGGTTTCTCCCTCGGAAAATGGGGAAAATAAAAGTATCTACCTCTGGATTGTTGAGAGGCTCAAATGAACCAATGCCAGCAAAGGGCTGAGAACAGTGCCTAGCCCACTGGAAGCGCTCAGAGAATGTGGGCAGTTAGTCGGAGCGATGGGCGGTGGTACAGCCTTGCTTCCCATCCGAGGATTCCAAGCAAGGAGTCCCGGCGAGCAGATCGGGGTGTGGAAGAATGCAGGGGGAGGTGGACTGGAGGCAGGGAGACCAGAAGCACCTAGTATGCAGAATTCCAGATGAAAGATGAAAAGATGGGAACAGAGCTGGAGGTACTCAGGAGACAGACTCCCCAGGACTTGGTGGTGCTTGACCTGTGACCGGAGGAGGGTGTTGGGCCAGGCTAGGGGGAGCACTGGCAGCCGCCAGGCCTGGGCTGCGCATTGCCGTGGAACGCCCCCCTCCCGGCCTTGTGTTGTTCCAGAGGGAGCTGAAGGAGCAGCTTCAGGCCCTTCAGGACAGCGAGCGGGAGCACACGGAGGCGCTGCAGCTGCTCAAGCGACAGCTGGCGGAGACCAAGGTGAGCCTGGCCGGGGCGCAGGGGCGGAGCCAGCTGGGAAGGAGGGGGCGGGGCCTCGGCTGCTGGGGGCGGGGCGTGTGGGGATGGAGTCGAGGGTGGGGCGATTTCTCTCTACCTGCCCTGGGTGGAAGTTAAGGTGGGACCAGGGACTCTCCAGAACCCTGGCGTCCTGCAGGGCTGGGAGCATGTACCAAGACTCTCTTTCCTCTCTCCTTATTAAACACACTCATTGCCCGAGGAGCCAACCCTGAGCATGTTGCCTCGAAGCCCTGGTCTCATCTCTCCCTTAAGCTCAGGCCATGGGGATATGGACTCTGAAAGTCAGGCCAATCCCTGCAGGCTCTGGCTACCGTGGTTTGAAAAGAAGAGTCGTTTTCCTTGACTCGAGCGGAAACCTCAGGTTCTGACCCAGCTGCCACCTCGCAGGGTGACGTTGGGTAAATCGCGTACTTTTCTGGGCCCCCAGTCTCCCCATCTGTACAGTGGGGACTCTGCTGAGCTCCTTCCAGGCCCGAAGTTGTGGTTCCTAGCGCACCTCCAAGGGGCTCCCTGTAAGTACTCCCAACAGGTATTTCACTAACTGGGCAAGGCTTGCCTTGATTTCTGCCCCATCTTTCTGGGACCAAGAACTGAGGACCCAGGCCCGCTGCTCAGCCCTCGGGGGATTTCTGTCTGGCTCCGTTCCTTAGCAGGGGGCTCAGCCAGCAGCAGCTGGAGCAGAGCCTCAGGGATGCTCTGAGTCTCTGGAGGTCACCCTGGAGCCTGAGAGGCCAGTGGAGATCCAGACCTGTGCCCCAGCTCGGCCACCAACCCATGTGAGGGTCTCAGGGAGGTCATGACAAACATTTCTGCAGAGAACATTCTGGAGTGCCTCTGGGCAGGACCCTCAGCGGGCAACAGACGAGAAACAGTCACAGGACTCTGGCCTACTTGCTTCCCACAGCCTCAGTTTCCCCATCTGCCTGATGACTCTGCACCTCTCAGGTGAAGAGAAGCAAGTGGAAGCCTCTGTCTGGATGAGGGGGAATGTTATGGCCTGTTTCCTCCCCCCCCCCATTCTCTTCTCTCCACCCTCCATTGTTTTTCTCTGCTGACCTCTTCCTCCCCTGCTTTCCTGTCCATCTGTCTACCTCTGAGGGGTCCTGTGGGGCCACCTCCCCCTCCCCCGGTTCGCCGAGCCCTGCTTCCTGTCTGGACTGGGGTGTTTATACAAGAAATGCCTATGGAGGCCTTGCAGGTCGTATTTCACCTGGTGCCTCACCCGGCTTTCCTGCGGAGGCGCCTGCCCCTCTGCTGGCCCGGCCTGAGGGCCTGTCTCCTCTCCCTCCCTGGGCCCATGTTTTCCTTGGTTGGCCCTGGAGTGACGCGTTCTTGGCAGGGTGATTTCTTGAAATGGCCCCAGCGTGTTCCCAGGGATGTGGCGGGTTCCGGCGGGGGCTGCTTTCCCAGGCACGGTACCAAAGGGAGTGAGAGTGGGATGGGGGTGACTCTGCCCCAGAAAGAACTAGAGTCAATGGGCCACACCAGCTGAGCTGCCCTTTCTCTGGGCTGGGAATTGTGTTTTGCTGGTCCCCGTGGAACGTCATCTCCCTGATGGCAGGACTCCTCAGAACTTCGCACCCTGCCTTCCATGTGATAAATAGTTGTAGAACAAATGAGTAGGGGAAAAACACCTTTTGAGGTAGGAACTGCCTCCATGTGTCTCCATTTTATCAGCAAGGAAACTGAAGTCCAGAGAGGTTGAGGGACCAGCCTGAGGCCCCACAGCTTGTAAGCGGTTAATTGGGAACTTACCGTCCACTCCTGTCAGAGCCTAGTGCACATTCCAGCCTCATGCTGGGACATCCTCAGCAAGATCTATAGCTTTGTGGTCAGCAAGCCAGGTAGGTCGAGAGGACCCATCGGGGACATGCTTGGTCCTGGAGACCCTGGGCCCCCTCCCTAGAAAGAAGATGGAGTCTGCAGCCACCTCTGCAGAGCAGTCTCTGGCAAGACCCCTCCCTCCTCCTCTTATCAAGCAGTTCCTTTCTGCCTGCCTGGTGCCAGGCCTTGGGATGGGCACGGAGGGCGCAGGGCTGAGAAAGGTACCAATCCTACCCAGGATGGCGGGGAGCCACAGAAAATGTGGGACAGTGTATCAAGAGTATTTACAAAGTGCTCTGGGAACATTTAATTATCTAACTGCCTGAAAAAATTAGGGAAGATGTCACAGAGGAGGTGGCTTTCAATCTGGGTCTTGCAGGATGAGTAGGAGTTTGCCAGTTGAACAAAGGATTTGTTTGGGGCGGGGTGGGGGGTGTCATTCTAGGCAGGTAGAATTACAATACAGTGGCACTAGGGAGGCAGTTGGGATCAGATTGAGGACTTTGAATGCCAAGCTAAAGAATTAGGCATTTTACTAGTTATTAAGGAGCCAAGAAAAGGTTTCTAAGTGTGGGATTGGCTAAGACCCCATTTGTGTGTTAGAAGGGTCACTCTGGCGGTGAGTTTGTTGGCCAAGACACAGAGTTGACTTGTGGACTCAGTGAGCTGGAGGGCCTGTGGGACCCCAGCGGGAAGTGGGCAGGAGGCAGTTGGAAAGATGAGTGTGGTGCTTGGGAGAGCAGCAAGGCAGTCGAGATGGACTGGGAGCCATCCTCAAAGCCGAGGGAGTCTAAGATGAGGGAGGCCAGGCAGGGGAGGATGGAAGGAGGCAGCCTGGCCCAGCCCTGAGGATCAAGGGCAGCAGAAAGGGAGCAGCCACCGAGGTGGGAGGCAAACTAGAATTTTCCATTAGTAGAGAGGGGCCCGAGGGCCAAACGCTGCTGCAGAGTGGTCGAGGAGGAGCCAGAAGGGGTGGCCCTGGGGTCTGGGGGCCTTTGGAGGACAGTGGCAGATGGTGCAGGGAGGGTGGGCCCCGTCTTGCCCACCTGTGACCTGCCGCTGCAGAAGCCTCGCCCTCCCCGGGCAAGGGGCTCAGGGAGGCCACAGGCAGCCCGGCTGTTCATCCCCAGCCTCTCCCCCACCCCCTTTGTCTGCCTGGCGCTCTGGGTGGGCATGCGCAGGGAGGCTGGCCCCCTGCCAACAGTTCTTCCTGCAGGCCGGCAGCTGCGGGGCTGGAGGGGGTGCGGGGAACAGGCCCTAATTGAGCCTTTGTCGGGCCTCCCACAGAGCCTTGGGCACTGAACACAGCAGGGTCCCTGACTTGGTGAACTCCCAGCCAGGATGCCACAAAGTCAAATTGCAGAGGCAGGCCCCACACACTGCTGCCGCCTGGCCTCCTCTGTAGCCTGTGTTGTCCCCGACTCGTGCTGCTCCCTCTGTCTCTTCTTACCCCCCACCCCCCAACTGACATCCTGCCCATCCTTCAGGCCCCAGCTCAGAAGCCATCTCTCCAGCAAGACTTCTAGGGTGTGCCTGTTAGAATCGATGACTTTTTAACCTCCAGGCTCTTTCTCTGCACCTCGAACGATGCCGTGCATTTTGTGAACATTCCCTCGTTTCATCTCCACCGTGACCCTGCAGTGTCGTTGGGTTACCTTGTTCACAGATAGGAAAACTAAGGTTCGGAGGTATGAGGCGGCCGGGGCGGCCACAGCTAGAGACCCGGAGCTGGGGTTCTCCCCCAGGCTGTTGGACACCGAAGCCTGTGCCCTTCACCATTCAACCCCTCCCGGGCCTGGCAGTCCCCCCAGGGGCAGAGAGAACCATGCGGGTCCGTGCTTGCCTCCTCTGATAATGGCTTTAACCTCCAGCTCTTGTTCCGGAAGTCTGGGCACCATCCTCACACCTTGCTCGCCTGCACCCTAAGCCAGTCACACCAGGGCCACAGACACTCCCCCCTAAGTGTCTTTCAATCTGTGGCCCTCTGCTGCTCCTCTAGCTCAAGCCTCATTGTCTCACCCGAACCATTTCATTAGTTTCCTAACGGGCACATAGGATTATTTTCTGTCCCTGGCCATGCCAGTCCTTTCATGCCACCAGGTTTTTGCACGTGCATGCCATCACCCCCACCAAGCGCATCCTTTTCCGCCCTCTCCTCTCGGCATGCCAAGGCTCTTGCTTTCTTCCTCTTATGCGGGGAGCACCCAATCTGCTCTCCCCGCCATAACCCCTGGTGACTGTCCCCACAGTCTTCCACTAAAAGCCTGCGGACCACCATCGGCGAGGCCTTCGAGCGGCTGCACCGGCTGCTGCGCGAGCGGCAGAAGGCCATGCTGGAGGAGCTGGAGGCGGACACGGCCCGCACGCTGACCGACATCGAGCAGAAGGTCCAGCGCTACAGCCAGCAGCTACGCAAGGTGCAGGAGGGGGCCCAGATCCTGCAGGAGCGGCTGGCGGAAACCGACCGACACAGCTTCCTGGCCGGGGTGGCCTCCCTGTCCGAGCGGTAAGGGCCTGCCTGCTGGAGCCTTCCCAGACGGGGATCCCTCCCTGCGGGCTAGGGAATAGAGCAGAGAAGTCATTCATTCAGATCTTCATCAGACACTTACAGGACGTCTGCTGTGTGCTAGAGCCTGGGCCAAAGGCTATATGTATACATATAATATTTGTAATCACATAGTACATTACTTGTCTTATATGACTTATATGGCATTTTTCTTATATTTTATATTATTTATGATAACGTTGATATGATATATGATAATAATATTTATATTATTATAACCCGACTAGCCCCCTCAGAGGTAGTTGCCACTGTCATCCTCATTTCACACATGTAGAAACTGAGGCACAGAGAAACTAGATCAGTTGACCAAGGCCCCTCATCTAGGATATGGGGGAGCCAGGATTCAAGCAGAGGTCTCTCTGGTCCCATAGCCACCTTTAATAATAATAACACTTAATTATTGGTTGATTAATGGTCCGTGCTGACAGCTAACATCATGTATTCGGTGTTGACCATGAGCCAAGTGCCGTGCTAAGCATTTTTCATACGTTATGCCGTGTAATCCTCTCAACAAGCCTAGAAGGCAGGTGCTGTCATAGGACCCATTTTAAAGATGAGGAAACTGAGGTAAGAGCTAGAGAGGAAGGAAGTGGCACAAGCAGGCGCTTGAATCTGGTCCAGCAGACTTCACAGGCATGACCTCGCCCCATGTCAGCTGCCCTGAAGGTGGCTGTGGGGCACCCAGCACGGGGACAGGAACCCAGCCCCCAGTGCAGCCTGCTCTCCTGCTCTCCCTCCAGGCTCAAAGGGAAAATCCACGAGACGAATCTGACGTACGAAGACTTCCCAACCTCCAAGTACACAGGCCCCCTGCAGTATACCATCTGGAAGTCCCTGTTCCAGGACATCCACCCAGGTAAGGCCTGCTCACCGCTCACCAAGGGCCCCGGGAGAGGCAAGGTTATCAAGGGTCGGAGCTAGATGAGGCCGTCCCAGCCAAGCCCAGCCCTCTGCTCCACACACAGCAGGGGGCGGAGCAGAGGATTGAGAAGAGGGCCCTGCTGGGCACCTGCACAGGCACTCAGCTCGGTGACTCCTCACACAGCCCCATGAGGGAGGTTCCATTAGGACACCCACCCTCTAGATGAAGGGACTGAGGCCCTGGGCCGCTCACTCATTCGTTCTATTTGTACAGTGTACATCAAGCACCTGCCTCACCCCAGATGCTGTTCTAGGCGCTGGAGCTACAGCAGTGAGCAAAACAGGCAAAAGCCCTGCCCTCGTGGATCTTACATCCTGGGGTGTGAGAGAGAAAGAAAACAAAAGTAAATCAGCAACATATATAGTTTGTGAGATGATGATAAAGGGTAAGGAAGGGGGCTGGGGGAGGTTGAGGTAGGATAGAGATTTTAGATAGCGGATCCAGTTAGAAGACCTCACTGAGAAGGAGGCATGGGCGTAAAGACCTGAAGGAAGAAAGAGAGTGAACCATGTAGGTTTGTGAGGAAAGAGCCTTCCTGCCCGTGGGAACAGCAAGTGCAAGGCCCTGAGGCAGGAGCAAGCCTGGCATGTTCAAGGAGCAGTAAGGAGGCTAGTGTGGCTGGAGTGGAATGAGTGAGAGGGAAAGTGGAAGTGAGAAGGTCAGGGAGGTGGCAGTGGCCAGACCGTGAAGACCTGTGGGCCAGCGTGAGAACTTTAAATTTTATGCTGAATGAGATGGGAGCCATTGGAGGGTTCGGGGCAGTGAAGTGAGGTGAGTTGGCCTAATTTTTTAAAGGCTCCCTATGGCTGCTGGGTTGAGAATAGGCTGAAGAAGGTCGAGGGTGGAGGCTGGGAGGCCAGTTGGGAGACTAACTGCAGGGGTCCAGGTGAGGGAGGACGGTGACTCGGGGCAGAGCGGAGGCCGTGCAGGCGGTCAGACGTGATCGGATTTAGGATGTATTTTGAAGGGAGGGCCAACAGGCTTGGCTAATGAATTGGCTCTCAGGTGTGAGAGAAAGAGGACAAGGAAGACTGCTGCAATTTCGGCCGAGGTGACTGGAAGGATGGAGCTGTACGCACATGAGGTTTGCAAGGCCAATTGAGTGCTGATGGGGAGAAGGCTGCTTGACTTACGGGTCTGCGGTACAGGAGGAAGGTCGGGGCCGGCTTGATCTGCATGTGGACGGTGTTTAATGAGCTTGGCTGAGATCGCCTAGGAGTGAGGGTAGACAGAGGGGAGAGAGGGCCACTCTACCATCTGGAGCCGGGGCACTCCTAGAGGTCAGGGACAGGAGGGGGATCCAGCCAGGAGACCGAGAAGGAGCAGCCAGAGAAGTGGGAGGGGAACCTGGTATGTCCTGGAAGCCAACGGAGAAAGCGTTTCCAGGAGGAGAGCGGGGCTCATGGCGGCAAAAGTGCTGACCCAAGTGTGGCAGAGCCTGGAACTAACTGGCCTGCAGGTCTGGCAACATGGAGGTCTTTGGAGCCCTTGACAAGTGCTGCTTTGGTGAAGTGATGGCGGCAAAGCCTGACTGAGGCCGTCCAGGAGGAACGGGAGGAGAGGAAGTGGAGACAGCGAGTGGAGACAAGGCTTTCCAGGAATCTTATTTAAGGGGCGGAGAGAGAGTGTGGCAGCAGCTGTTTGTTTAAGACAGAAGAAATAACAGCATATTGGTGGGGTGACTAGAGAGATCCAGTAGGAGAAGGGAGAACTGAGGATGAAGGAGAGAGAGTTGCTGGAGCGGGATGCTCCGCGGCCCGTGCCGGGAGCCCAGGGAAGGTAGACTAATGGGCCCTGGAGCAGCGGGGGCAGAGGCGGGAGCTTGCGAGATTCTCTTTTGATGGCATCACCTCTCCCAGCAAGATGGGCAGCCAGGTCATCGGGGTGATGCGGATGGGCGAGAGGAGGCGGTGGGAGGTTTGCCGAGAGAGAAGGGTACTGAGTCCAGTTAGTGGGTGTCGAGTAGAGTTGGGGGACCCCAGATGGGAGACCAGTGCCTTCCCGAAATCACACAGCTCACGAGAGCGTCATATTGGAGCCTGTTGGCGCCAGGGGACCCTGTGTGTTCCTGAGTCAGGCACAATGTCCTTTAGAGGTGCGACAAGGATAGAGAGGGGAGTGCTCCCTCAGAGGTAGGCACTATTGTGATCCTCATTTTTTCAGATGAGGAAACCGAGGCACCCAGCTGCTAGGAGCTTGTCCAGGGTCACAACCTGTAAAAGGTACAGCCAGGATCTAGACCCAGATCTGTCAGACCCCAGAGCCTGCGCCCTTACCTTCTAAGCTGACCAGCCATTCTCTGGCCTTGCACAACCCAGGAAGGCTGCTGGGGAGACCGAGGTTCCAAGAGGCTCACTGACTTCCCGAGGTCACACAGCAGGCAGAGTTCTTTCCTCCTATCTGGATTCAGCCTGTCCATCTACAAACGTTGAAAGTCCCTCGAGGCACCTTCAGGGATCAGGAGAGACAGATGGGTCAACAGACCCAGACAGTCCAGCAGGAGAAGGGCTATGACGAGGGACTTAGTGCCAGTGGGAGCTCAGAGGGGCAACAGAAAGCTCTAGAAGGGGCAGGGGAGGGGCCAGGAAGCACTGAACAGATGATGTTTGAACTGAGTGCTGAAAGCTGAGCGCTTTGCCACTCGGGGAGAGTGTGGCCTGCAGGCGCCTCCAGACAGCCCCCATGTTAGAAACTGCCTAGGGGTACGGAGGGCAGAGGCGTGAGGATCCCAGGATGTTCACACGGGGCCTTCCGGGTGGGGATGGACAGGGGCTGAGGACAAGCACTGAGTATGAATGCTGGACAAAAGGGCGGATAGGGGGCTCCCCCGAAGGCGACCGAAGGTCTCATTTGACACATCATCACCAATTTCACGGAAGTGAAAGGACACCCCCTAGTATCTTCAGTCTGGATCTGTGCCCTCCTTGACAAAGGGGCCAGTGGCTGGGGGAAGGGCACATTTTCCAGCAGATCGGGTGGGCTCCGGGCTGCCCTCCTGGTGGGGGGGGAGGTCTCTGTGTGCTCCCAGCCTTGGAGGGACCACCACACTGGGACCCAGCAGGGTGAGGGCCACACGTGGGTGAAGCAGGCATGTCCAAATGAATGAAGGAGGCAATAAGCACATCCAAGGGTCCTGTTCCCTCCCCAGCTGCTGACCCGGGGAAGCCCCTCAGGCCCATGGTCTCAGGAGCTCTGTCTTCGCTGCCACCTGCTGCATCCCTGTCACAGCTCAAAGAGGCAATCCAGGCACGTCAGCCTGACAGTCAAGGCCCTCCGAGATCTGGGCCTGCCATTCTCTCATCCTCCCCTCCACATCACACCCAGCCACACTGAACCATCTTCAGGTCTTAAATGAGCCATGTTCTCCCTCCTCCACACTTTTATGCATGCTGTTCCCTTTGTCTAGAACCCTCTACACAAACCTCAATCTTTGATGACTAACTTCTACTCTTCTTTGCATCTTAGTTTATAAACACCTCCTCTGGGGAGCCTTCCTGGATTGCTCCAGGTAGGCCTTTCCTGGTCTCACTGTTTTGTCAATGTCTGTGTGGCTCTCTCTCTCATTAGACCATAAGCTCTGAGGGGTCAGGGGCTGGGTCTGATTCATCACTAGATATCCCCAGCAGCCAGCACAGTAAGTTGGTTGATGAATGAATACAGAAATGAATGAGTCCTAGTCTCAGTTCTGCAACTAAATAGTGCCATAAAGTAGGTGCTCACTAAATACTTTTTGAATGCAGGAACTTGCCGCACATTCTTGGACAAGTCACTTCCTCCTCTGAGCCTCAGTTTCCAACTCTGTAAACTAGGGATGCCAGTGTCCTCCTCTCGCCTCCCTAACAGGAGAGCAAACGCACGTGGGAACCTGCTGGTCGCCCCAGAGCTGGGTTTCTCAACCTCAGCACTGTTGATGCTTGGGGCTGGATAATTCCTCACTGTAGGGGGCTGTCCTGTGTGTGGGGATGTTTAGCAGCATTCGTAGTCTCTCCCCAAGTAGATGCCACCTCCCCCAGGTTGTGACAACCACAGATGTCTCCAGGCATTGCCCAGTGTCCCCTGGGAGGCACATCCCCCTGGCTGAGAACCATTGCCCCACGAGAGCTGCCCATGGGAGAGGGGCTGAGGGAGCAGGACTTGCGCCCTGAACGTCCTGCCAAGGACAGAGGCCCAGGAGGAGCTCCGAGAACAGTGACCTACTTAGCGAGGCCCGTTTCTTTGTCTGTAGGGCCTGGGAAGTCACTCTGGCTCCTCTGCCAGGGCCAAGGCCCTTCTGTCCAGATTGGAGGGGCAGGTGCCCCCCAGGGACCTAGCCCACGGATTCTAGCAGCTTCCTGCCTGTGCCCCCTCCAGCTCAGGCTTCCTAATGGGTCACCTGAGAATCCCAGTTAGCTCCTGTCATTCCCCTGCTCTGGGACCTCCACTCTCCACCACCCTTATGCCCCTGCCCCACCCCTCAGCTGACACTGGAAACCCACCTCCAGTGGCCTGGCTTGACGGCCCCAGCTCCTGGGCACAGACTTCCAGCCAGATCAGGTGACCATTGTCCTGAGGGCCCCAGACACTGCTGCCTTTGCTCCTGCCACCTCCCTCTCCTGGCCTACTCTCTCCTCTCCCCCTGCTTATCTGAATCTAATCATTTTGGGTTCCAGCATGTTTACTACCTAGCTTTGTGACCCAGAGCAAATCGCTGCCCTCTCTGAGCTTGTTTCCGCATCCATAAAACAGATGGGCAGGCGTGAGAATTAAATAAGATTATTTATTTGGGATAATAATCCTGCAACTTAGTTAAGTACTCGATACCTGTTTGTTAGTATCATGAGTCATCAGATGGGTCCTCAGTCTTGCTGAACGGGCTTTCTGGGGCCACATAAAGGAAAGAATGTGGTGTGGAAAGATCTTAGTTCAAGTTCCAACTCTGCTTCCACCCCAAGTGACAACTTGAGCAAGCTACTTAACTCAAAGAAATCTCCTTGGAGCCTCAGTTTCCTCTTCTGAAAACTGGGTATAATAATTTGTGCTCCTGGGGCGACTAGGGTGTTCCCATGAGCTGGAAGGTGCGAACGTGTTTTTCGAATGCCAGCGCTGTGCAGCTGAGGGCCTGAGTAGGTGGGAGGCCCGAGGGGACAGGTTTTTTAAAGGCCTGGCCAGAAGGAAGAGCTCACGTATTTCCTGTCCTGTGACTGTCTTTGAGAACAAAGAGGCACCAGCCACTTTTTGCCAAGTGATGGCACTGGGCTGTGCCCAGGGCAAGTTTCTCTGCTGCTGGGGTGCTGTGGTTGATGACAGCCCAGAGATATTTCCGGGGCCTCCGCAGTCCATGCTCCTTCCTGAGGGCTGTTTGACCTCGAGATCCCAGAGAGCCTTAAGTGGATGGAGAACACACCTGGAGACCAGACAGGCTGCCTCAGTGCCTGCTTTTTGTTTTTATAAAACAGTGTCTTGGGACCTAGAAAAGATCTCGGACCTGTAAAATAGTGACCCCCAGGGGACTGGATCTGTTTCACTGTGCTGGTCACCTCTCCTGAGGATAAAAGATGGGTGGAGGGATTGCCAGTCCCTACACAAGCGCTGACTTCCAAGACAGAAAAAGTGTTGCCGTGCCCGGGTCTGGGTCTCTCTCTGGTCTGACAGCTGTTACTACTGATGCCCTAGCCTCGGGGTCAGCAAGAGGGAGTCTGGAAGACAGGACCTCTGTTTCTGACGAGGTGGGAAGTCCTGGAGGTGGACCCCAGCCCACCCTCTGGTGTGTAAAAGCCTCCTGAGTCAGGCCACGCCCTCTGCCTAACAGGAAAATAGGCCCCGCCCCCCGGAGGTTGGGCCCTGCGCCCCCTGTGGATCAGGCCCCGCCCCTGGCCCCGCCTCCATGATCAGCACTGACCAATGAGCGGCAGGCCCCACCCCTAAACCCACCCAATGAGTGGCAGGCCCTGCCCTTATCCGGTCGCCTGGGCTTCAAGAGCTAAGGGTCCACACCCAGAGCTGGCAGTCAGTGTGGTCCTCCAGGCGCATCTCTGCCGGCCCAGTCTCAGAACCACTGAGAGCCCACTTGGCTGCCTCCTAGCACGCCATCCCCACTCATCAGTGGCACCCGGAGTGGCCCACGTTGCCCTACAGGCTTAAGAGTGTGGGGCTGAGCCCTCCTGCCCTCGTGCTCGTCTCCTCCCGGTCCTTCTGCCCTGAGCCGCAGTTCCCGCCTGTGGCTGGTCTCCTCAGATGCTCCTGGGTACCTCAGATATAAGGCCCAGGTTCCCGCATGGCACTCAGAAGTGTTGTGCCCGCACCTTGGCATCGTGCCTGCCCTGCCCCTCTGCTATAGACGCCTGAGTATGACC
Organism: Equus asinus; assembly: GCF_041296235.1. Classification (NCBI taxonomy): domain Eukaryota; kingdom Metazoa; phylum Chordata; class Mammalia; order Perissodactyla; family Equidae; genus Equus; species Equus asinus. The sequence goes on from NC_091794.1 coordinate 89,039,192, forward strand.
CACATTCCACGGCCGGTAGGAGGGGCCCCATCTGTGTCTGATTAGATTCTTATTCTCTCCCTAGCTCCCCCTCTAGACACACACACACACGCACGCACACACACTTTCTACACCCATGCCGCCTCTTACCTCCTGACCCCACTGTGGGCATTCCCACATTCCACATGGCAGGAGCCTTCTGGTTCTGACAGGCTGCACTGTGACGGGTCAGATGACAGGGTGAAACGGTCACCCCCTGATTCAGTGTCTTCCCTGTCATGGCTCCCCCTCTCCAGTGTCCCTGGGTAGAGAATTGTGTTTCCATTGACCCCTCTATTCACAGGGCTAATTGTTTCCATACAGCCCTCTGAGTTCTGAGAACAGGAAAGAAGAGTGTAAAATGCAAAATCAATTTGCTTCTGACAGAGCTCATGGAAGGAGCTTGGCGTGTCAACGTTCAGCTTTGTTCGCGGATGTATGAACAGAAGCACAGTTCAGGAACTGGCTGTTGCTGTCTGTTGGGGACAGTCACCATCACTGATTTTATTTCTGTGCATGTATGCAGCCAACAGAGGTGATGGAAGCAGGGGACAATGCTCCAGCCAAGTGTAATCGTGTCCCTGCGCCACCAGATAAGAAAAGCACCAGAGTCCTTTCTTCGCTCTGAGGAACTAGTGACAGGATTTCTTCTTCCCACCTTTCTTCCCCTCTGTCTTGCTCTGGCCTGGGAGTGGTCGTCCAGGCTCGGGAGGGCCAATTCCAGGTTCCCCTGTCTTCTGTCTGGGCATCAGCGTCCTTAGGGAGGAAAAGTAAACAGAGGCCTTGACAAGAGTTCATGAGACTTTGACGGCCAGACCTGCTGAGCCAGTGCGGCCACACCAGAGACAGGTGGGCCAGCCTGTGCTGCTCGCCCAAGGAGCAACAAGCTGGCTCGGTTTAATTCAGTGAGAACTGTGGGCACCTTCCCCGTGCCAGGCCCTGCGCTGGGCACACAGGGAGAGCCTAGTTGGATAGTACACAGTCTTTGCCCCCCTGGTAAGAATGTGGGCACAGACATATGGGGGAGAGGGCACAGACAAAGCTGAGTAGTCTCGGAGGAAAGAGAGAGCCCACCCTCTGGGCAACCAGGAAGGCTCTCCAGAGGGTGAGCCCTGAGTTGAGCCTCGTGGGGGGGATACAGCAAGCGGAGAGGAGGTGGTGGGGGGAACAGTTGGAGCGAAGGTTTGGGCCTGCGTGGGGTGGGGGCTGGAGAGTGAGGGGGGGTGCTGGAAGAGAGGGCTGAGCTGGATTGCACATGGCCTTGTTCAGTCCTGGCTCTACTAATGTTTGCTGGGTGACCTAAGACTAGTTATGTTGCCTCTCTGAGTCTCAGTTTCCCCATCTGTCAAATGGGAGAGATGGCCTAGAATCAGTGGTTTCCAACTTTTTCAGACGCATCGTCTACTTTTCATAACAGATAATTTGTGCTGTCTCAAACATAATGCAAACTTTTCACAATTTCAAGTGTATGTGTGTGTATATGTACATATGTATACATACTCCGACTATAATATGAAGGAAATTATTTATAACAAAATGTTGTGTATGTCAGTATGTAGATGCTCACTCACAACCACACTGGAAAATGCAAAGAACAGCCAGGTCCTCACGCCGCAGGTAAACCCCATTCTGCCTCAAAAGCGGTCTGAAACCGTGAGGTTAGATCAGTCAGTGGCATTGTTATTGGAGATGTAGTTTCCAAAACAGTGAATAATTCTCAGTGAAGTTCCAAACAAAACAAATTCAGTCATCCCTCAGTTTCCATGGTCGTTGTGTTCCAAAATATCCAGTATATATTAAAACTACAAAAATCGGGCCAGCCCACTGGCTTAGTGGTTAAGTTCACATGCTCGGCTTCAGCGGCCTGGGGTTTGCAGGTTTGATCCCGGGTGCAGACCTACACACTGCTCATCAAACCATGCTGTGGAGGTGTCCCACATATAAAATAGAGGAAGATTGGCACAGATGTTAGCTCAGGGCTAATCTTCCTCACCAAAAAAAAAAAAAAAAAAAAACCCTGTGCAAACATCATGGCATGTTTATACATAAAATGGAGTTAAGCTATAGTTTCAGATCATTATAAAAAAGGCTTTTCATCCACATGAATGTCTGGTGCAACATTTGAAAATCTTTGGGGATGGGGGGCATGGGACTGCCCTTTGCATTTTGTTCAGGGCGTTTAGCATCCTATCTACTGAGACAACCAAATACCCCCACAGATTTCCAGATCGCCCCCTAGGGTGATTGTCCAGCACCTGGATAATCTTTAGGCTCTCTCCCAACTCTGAAATTCTCTAATTCTGGACCTCATTCTGGTTTATTCAGCAAAGTTTTGTGGAGTGCCCACAGAGTGCCTTGCCCTGGGCATCAGCAGTGAACAGCTGTGCCTCCTGCTCCCCTGCAACCCAGTGTAAATCAGGAAGGACCTTAGCCATCACCCTTTCATTTTACAGAGAAGGGAGCTGAGGCCCAGAAAGAGCAGGCTTGTATTCAGCATCACACAGCCTCCTGGGGACCGACCAGAACCCAGCCCTCAGGAGATCCATTGTCTTCTCTCCACTCATCTTCTCTCCCTCCTCCACCCCCCCACAGTGCCAGCTGCCCTGACCCTGGACCCGGGCACCGCCCACCAGCGCCTGATCCTGTCCGACGACTGTACCATCGTGGCCTACGGCAACTTGCACCCACAGCCGCTGCAGGACTCGCCGAAGCGATTCGACGTGGAGGTGTCGGTGCTGGGCTCCGAGGCCTTCAGTGGCGGCGTGCACTACTGGGAGGTGGTGGTGGCGGAGAAGACCCAGTGGGTGATTGGGCTGGCACACGAGGCCGCAAGCCGTAAGGGCAGCATCCAGATCCAGCCCAGCCGCGGCTTCTACTGCATCGTCATGCACGATGGCAACCAGTACAGCGCCTGCACCGAGCCCTGGACGCGGCTCAACGTCCGCGACAAGCTTGACAAGGTGGGCGTCTTCCTGGACTACGACCAAGGGCTGCTTATCTTCTACAATGCTGACGACATGTCCTGGCTCTACACCTTCCGGGAGAAGTTCCCCGGCAAGCTCTGCTCCTACTTCAGCCCCGGGCAGAGCCACGCCAACGGCAAAAACGTGCAGCCGTTGCGGATCAACACTGTGCGAATCTAGTGCAGTAGAGGGAGACTGCAGGCCCTGGGCCATGGCTGCCAGCAAGAGCCCCACCAAGAGACGGGAGGCCTGGACTCCGGCCCAGCTTGGCCACCCTGAGATCTCAGGCCAGATGTTTACCCTTCAGCCTCGTCTGTAAAATGGAGGTCGTGCCCGATTCCCAGACTCTCTCCCAGCATTGATGTTCTGTAGCTGTGACCTTGAGGGGGTGTAGCTTTGGTCTGAGGATGTGACATCCTCAGGACAGCCCCTGCCCAACCCTCATCCCCATCCTCTCAGGGGCAGGGGACTGCCTCCCCACCTCTCCCTCCTGCCCTCCCACTTGCCCTGACCTCAGGATGTGTCAGTGTCGCCAGCAGTTGGCAGCCTGAAATATACACAGAACCCTCTTATGCTCCCAGGCCTAAGACTTGCCCCTGAGCAAGCTAGGGATGGGCCATTTTGCCCTTGACCCCAGCCCACAGTGGACACAGGCTGTAGCTGGTCCTCGGGTTGCCTGAGGACCACCCTCTCCTTCCACCTCTGGACCAAGAGCTTTATGGTTCCTGCTTTCCCCACTTACCTGTGGGGAGAGAGAGATGATGCTGTGGCCTCTGGAAGGCACCCAGTAGTTGAGCCCACATGTTACAGTCACTGCCACCACTTTCCTGCCCACAGGTCTAAAGGCAGGACAAAGGCACACCCTGAGGCTGATGCAGAGCCTAGTAGCCTAGTAGCCTGCCACTGTAGACAAACATCGCTGGATGATGGAGGTCCCTAGCAGCTTGGATAAGGGTCCAGCCAGGCCCCTGTGACCAGGCTAGGGTGCAGGAGGGGGCGGAGAGCAATTGTTTTAGTCAGGACCTGAGCCCTGGGACGGGCTGTTGGCTGAGACGTCTCAGCAATCTTGGCATCTTTCTCAGTTAAGATCCTGTTGCAGAAAAGAGCGGCTTTAGCTAGTTTAATTAGACAGGATTTATTACCAGGTCCCTGATGGCTTCGCAAATTCACTGGAAGGGCAGGAGGAGCAGACTCTTTGCTGAATTTCCAGGAACAAAAACTCCTAGCCACCAGGAACTCTGCTCCCACCTCAGGAAGCCACGGCATCCGGAAGCTGCTGACTGCAGAACTGGGCTCCCTGTGCTACTGCCTATGCCAGCCAATGGGTGTCCTGAGGCCTACCTCTCTCCCACTCAATTCAGTTCCCAATCCAAATCTCTATGAGGGATTCTGTTTGGAGAAACTTAGATCCAGAACCTCGGCTGCAGGGGAGTCTGGGAAATGTAGTTTTCTTCTGTCCAGCCTCAGCCACACAAAAGGCCCACTAGAAGGAAGTCAGAATGGATGTTGAACAAGCCCATCTATGGCTTTGGCCCAGGAGGCCACCTCCAGGCCTTGGCTCTGAAGCAGCAGAGCCTCCAGGGGTCCCGCTCTGTGGCTGTGTCCCCGCCCATGGCTGGGAGCCCGAGGGGTGGGCCTGCAGGACTGAGCTGAAATGTTCTCTGGCCTGGCTCTTCTTTCTAGACCTGGGGCCTAGATTCTGAACGTGGGTCAGGTCTCTGACCACAACTACCCCAAAGGAGCCAGACCAGCTCGTCTTGGGGGACTCCCACCTCACAGCAGCTGCTCACGGGGGCCTCCTTTGGGCAGGAGGAATCCTCAGTCTCCCCCTGCCTCTTCATCTCCCAGAATCTGGGCCACCCCCAGCAGTATTTTTATTTTAAATGTTGCCCATTTTGTGAGTTATGATGAATTTGTATTAAATTAAAGTTACAGGATGTCAGTGGTCAGTTCCATTCATTTCAATGAAGAAAAAGGCCCCCCTCTTCCGTCCCAGGCAGTGTACATGCATTAGCATGGCTAATCCACAAAGCAGCCCTACTGGGCGTATAGTAATATGCCCATTTTACAGAGGTGGAAAAGTGAGGTTCAGAGAGAGGACATGACTTGCCTACAGTCCCATGTCCCACCCTGGTAAGTGCTAGAGCTTGGGTTAGAACTGAGTTCTAAAGCCAGCAGTCACATCACAACTTACTAGCCAGGGAAGAATGTCTCTGCCTGGAGGAGGGGGTGATGCTAGCCTTGGGAGCAGAGGGGAGCTAATGAGACAGTGGAAGGGCCTGCTCTCTGAAATCCCGCAGACGTGGGCCTGAATCCAGGCACTCTCACTGTGTGACTTTAGAGAAATTACTTAAACTCTCTGGGCCTCCGTTTTCCCACATGGACAATGGGGATAATAGCACCAATCTCACATAATATATTGGTAAGCTGCAAAGTGGAGTGCACTTGAGGAGGCCCCGCCTCTTATTCCAGCTGCCTGCTGGACACTGGCACTATATGAGTTTTCTGAACCTCTGGGCCAGCTCTGAGGCTAAGAATTCCATCTTCTTCCTTTGCCTTGTGTGGAGCCTGCACCACCTAGGCCAGGAAGGTCAGGTCTGCTGTGTAGAAGGAGGTCCATCCCACCTCTGACTGATGGAGAAGCAGCCTGGCCAGGAGTCAGGCAGGGCCCTGCATGTGGACGCACAGGCTGTGCACACTGCAAGGGGAAGGACCACTGGGGCGCCCTGCAGCTGAGCAGCACAGCAGCCTGGGAAACAGGAGGGCTGGGCGTAGTCTCACGGTGCTGACCCATTTCATGCCCTGAGGGACTTTTCCTCCATCTCCTCACCTGCAGAGTAAGGGAGGGTAGACTGGACGCTCTCTCAGGCACCAGGTGGATCTTCGTCTATCCCTGGAAGTGGGGAGAGGAGAGAAGGAACCACTCCAGTCGTTGACTTGTTGGGGTTCTAAGAAGAGGCACATGAACAAGGATTGGGAGGGGCTGTTGGCAGGGGCAGAGGAAAAGGTCTCTGATTGGCTGATGGACAGCCCCTCAGTTTACAGAGAAGTTAGGGGGTGATTCTGAAACCTGAGTGTCCCCAAGCCCCCCCCCCCCACCCTTCCCTGTGCTGTCGGATCCCTGTGGCTGCCCCAAAGCCACGGCCCTCCCTCTTTTCTCAGTGCCTCTGTCCTCTGGGGGAGAAGCACCCCCTCCATGGTGCTTCCTGCCCCTTCCCCACTCAGCCTCCAGGTTTGAGAAATGCTGGCCACTTCCTGGACTTCACTCCCAGTTTCCAAGTGTCTGGGAGTAACCATGGGGGCCTAAGTTGCATACCCAACAGAGGGCTCTGGGACATCAGGCCACCTCCAAGAGGCATGAAGTGTCCAGAGAATTCCTGAATGGAAGAATCTGGGGTTGTCAGGCTGATGCCCACAGGAACCCCACATTTAACACGGGTAAGTGAAGAGAGGAGACAAAGGCAGCCGAGCCTTGGGAAGGAAGGAGGGATCCGCAAAGATCTTACCCCAGGCGTGAGAGAATTGCTAGAACAGCAGTAACACCATTCAGACCCCTGTGTGCGGTCAGCAGGCAAAGGGCTGGTACTTTTTTGTACCTTATCGAACATTGAGACAAGCCCATGAGGTTGGTATCATTATCTCAGTGTCTGAGTGGAGGAACATTACTTCCCAGGGGACCCGCAGGCAGTACTCAGGAGAGCTGGAAGTCAGACCCAGGCCAACCCAAAGCTAAAGCCGAACTCTTCACTGGACCCCCCTAGAAATGCTTCTCGACTGTGAGGGCTGCTTCAGTGACAGGCAGCAGCCACCAGAATGTCGATCCTCCTGGGATTCAAAGTGGGAGCTTAACTCAGGCTCCACACCGTTGTGGAACCGTGCAATGGTGAGTCAAGCCTCCACTGCGAGCCAAGCCTCGTGTGTCTCCCAGGGCCAGGGGTGGAAGAAGGCACTATGAGACCCTGAGCGGGTCCATCTCTCTGCCTGGGGCTCAGTTTCCCCATCTTTATTGAGGTGGGGCTAGGGATCTAGTTAACTGATTGCCAAGGCCCTGGCTCTGACGGTCTAGGATTCTATAAGTCTAATGTTGGCCCCAGGGACCTGCTCAGCACCTGATAAGGCCATTAGCTCTGGACTTTTCTCTCTGGGGTGGCAGCAAGAACAGAAAACAACAGACGTAATGTTTCTTGGCAGCAGAGAGCTCAGCTCAGGGGTTGTGGGGGGGCAGGCCTTCTCTCCCACCAGAGAGGTCATCCCTGGAGGCTGACTGCTCACACCTGGGCAGCATTCCCAGCTTCCTCCCCTCCTGCCTGGGTCCCAGCTCTGTTAACCATCCCCAGAAGCTCCACCAGGAGGTCAGTTGCAATGAGCCATGTCACATTCAGGGGTCTAGGAGAGGGGTCCGGTTGGGAGAAGGGATGGAGTGCTGGCCAAGGTGCTGAATTGTCAATGCCTACAGGGCATGGTTATTTCTCCCCACTCTGGGACACCCATGATTCTATCCAGTCTCCTTGGGAATCCTGAACCACATAAGGGAAGAAGGGGTGATGGGAAGCTGAGAAGAAACAGAGAGAGAGAAAAAGAAAGAAAGATGCAGTTAGGAGGCACAGCCTCCAAAAAAATAGCAGGAGAAGGAGGAGAAAGACTTTTATTCTGAAACGTGCTCATTGTCCTTTTTTTTTTAAATTTTTTTTGCAGGGAAAGATTCGCCCTGAGCTAACATCTGTTGCCAATCCTCTTCTTTTTTTCCTCTCCAAAGCCGCAGTGCATGGTTGTATATCATAGTTGCAAGTCCTTGTTTTTCCTTTTTATCTGGATGAAATTATGTGGGGATTTTTCACCCTGGATAGAGAATAGAATTGTCTTCTACCTTCTGTCAAAATTTTGAGAATTCTATCATATTTCTGACTATTACAAAATGTCCCCCCACTCACTGTAGGAATTAGATGAAGGAGGGAAGAGTCGACACTTTGCAACAGAGGCTCAGAGGCTTCCCATTCTGATGTCATGACAAGGGAGGGCCTTTCAAGAAGCTGGAGCCAGAGGCACAAAGCCCAGATTCTGGCAAGCTCCCCAAAACTGTGAGCCTGGATGTGACTGAGTCTGAATGCTTGGAGGAGGCCAAGGGATCCTCCAGCCCAATCCTGAGGCCCAGAGAGGGTTGGTTTCTATCTTGAGGTCATACAGCACATGGCAGAGCTGAGACCAGAAGCCAGGTGTCCTGGTTCCCCATCAGCACACAAGGGAGGCAGAATGGCCAGCAGAGAGGGCCCCTGCCCAGGCAAGGAAAAGGAGCACAGCAGGCCAGCTGGGAGGGGGCAGGGGCAGGGCTGAAGAGAGAGGTGCTCAGAGGAGAAGGACCCCAACGTCTAAGAAGGTGAGCAGGAGTGTGGGGTGCCCTCAGATTCGGGACTGCAGCTCCTCAGAGAGGAGGAAAGATCAAAGGAGTCAGAGTCAAGAAGTCTTCTCTGGGGTGGAAATAGCCCAGCTGAGCATGCTGGTCAGCATCACAGGCTCCAGGACGGTTGCTGAGAAACCACTGATCTTAATTAACCCCATCATTTCACAGATAAGAAAACTGAGACCCAAAGGAGAAGACACCAGCCTGTGGGGCATAGCCAGGCCCAACCTGGGTCTCCCGACTCCCAGCCTTAGGCTCTTTTTATGCAACTTTTAATCTCCCCCCTGTAGATTCTGGTGCCTCCTCCCACCCCCTGGGAACCTGGAGCCTGAGCAGAAGGAGAAGGGTAGTGGCCAGGGCCTCCACAGCCCCAGGCACCAGGCACCAAAAGCTGGGTGCCTTTGTCCATCCTCCTCCCCAAGGAAAAGAGAGAACTGACCTGACCCTAACTGCCCCTCCTGCAGGACAGAGGCACTTGGTGCTGCCCACACCTGGTACCTCCCTTGCTGGCAACAGAGTCCAGAGCCAGCACTAGCCACAGCAAGGACGAAGCCACCTGGGCAGCTGCTGGAGTCACAGGGAGTCCCAGGTAAGTGAGGGAATCAGGGGCGATGGCCCAAGGGGGTCCCCTGATTCCACGGCACTGGAGTCAGCCCTGGGACCTCAAGTGGTTTGGGGGTTTTGGAATCTTTTTTCCCAGAGAAGGGGCTTTTGCCCCTCACTCCCTGTAGGCTGAGCCCCTGGGCCTGCTTCCTCTGCCCACTGCAAACCCCGGGCTGAAGCCCCTCCCTGACCCAACTGCCAGATCTACAAACCAGGAATAGAGTCCTGGGGGCCAGCAGCTCTGCTCCTGCCACTGGGAGAAGAGAGACGCAGATAAGGGCTCCAAGAGGTCCTAGGAAGAGCAGGGACAGGCTGGAGGCGTGTGCGTCTCACAGGGTGGGCCGTGGGTCCAAACCTGGGTGAACCTGCTAAACCTGGAGTGGGTCCCAGCTCTGTCCCTGACTCTTCAGTGACCCTGGACAGCTCCCTTCATCTCCACCTTAAAGGCAGCCATTCCTCATTGGCTCAGCAAGAGGGATGGGTGACCCTGGGCTATGGGGTAGCAGCGTTCTAAAGTTCTAGCTTGAGGCAGCCTCATGGAGTTCCCCCAACAGTGTTCACCCCCTTCCCCCTCCCTCTTCCTCTGTCACACTCCTGGAATGCCCTCCTCCATCCCTTCCATTCCTCCATCAAAACTTACCCTCCTGTGTTCCTCAGGGTAACTGGCTATGGTTTGAGATGTGACCCCTCCCCGAACTATGCACATCTATAATAGGAACCTCTCCAAAAGCGTGCCATCTGGTGGGATCTCAGGCACCACACCAAGCATGTGGGGGAAAGATTGTAGCGGGGATAGGAAGGGAGAGGGGTCTTCCTATGGCTCTATATGGGCGGCTATACAGCAGCTGTTACCATGTGGGCACAGACCCAGCCAGAAATGACGGTGGCTCCTGTGCACAGAGCCGACCCAAGTCCTTCTTTTGGCCCAGCCTTCAGTCCTCACTCCCCCTCACCAACACCCTGACACAGGCTAATGGTGACGTAACTCAGCCATTCTGTTTCCAGGGGCTTCCCCTGGAGGAGGAAAAGACTGTGCAGGTAATGTTAGCATGAGAGCAATCAGAGTGTTAGGATCCCAAACAGAGAGTGTTAAGCTTATTTTGTCCTGAGCACCTCTGCTTTTGTGACACTCGTCCCCCTCCCAGAATGCCCTTGCCTTACTTTTCCTTCCCATTGAAATATTACTCCTCCTTCATGTCCCACTCAAGGCGAAGGTGTCCCGGTCATTCAGGTCCAGCAGAACTCAGAGCTCTGGGCCCCCACAGCACTTTGAGTCTCCAAGTACCACTAGAACCAGGAGCATCCTTAGGCAGGATCTTGGTTCCTGGTTCTGCCCGTTGGGTGCTGAGAGAACCTCAGAAAATGTTTGCTGGCTGGAACTGGCTAATGTCAAAGCTGGAATCACAAAACCACCCCATCTCCAAGTTAGGAGGGATCTTAGTGACCAGATATAACTCCTCCCTAAAGATGCTCGGGTGCAAGCTGAGCCCCAGAATGAGCCCACTGACCACCCCCAGCCAGATTCTGTGCAGAGAGAACCAGGGAGAGCCGGCAAAGACTAGGAATGTTATTTGATTGTTTGCCTTTTTTTTAAACTATAAAATAACTTATGCTAGTTGTAAAACAATTAAAATAAATGTAAGACTACAAAGCAGAAAGTCCCTTCCTCCCGCTCCCCGAAGCCAACAGCTGTTAACAGCTTGGTGGAGGTCCTTCCAGGCATTTTTGCTTATGCGTAAACAAAATTAGAATTTTCTCAAAGCATCTAATTTTAGATGACTTCTTACTAATGGCCTCCACTCCCAGCCAGCTATATTTTGTTTATATGTCCATGGCAGTGGTTATTTGCATACAAGTTAGTCATTGCTTACAAAGCTAGAAATTTTTTAAGGTGAAAAATATATTTATCTTTGAGAATTTACAAAAGAATTTAGAATTTTGTTTTACAAAAATGTGATCATTCTTGGGGCTGGCCCCGTGGCCGAGTGGTTAAGTTCGTGCGCTCCGCTGCAGGCGGCCAGTGTTTCGTTGGTTCGAATCCTGGGCGCGGACATGGCACTGCTCATCAAACCACGCTGAGGCAGCGTCCCACATGCCACAACTAGAAGGACCCACAACGAAGAATATACAACTATGTACCGGGGGGCTTTGGGGAGAAAAAGGAAAAAATAAAATCTTTAAAAAAAAAAATGTGATCATTCTTCATCTTTCTATGTGTTCTGTGGAGTGAATTCCAACAAGTAGAATTGTTGGTCAAAGGTTTGCTCGTTAAAAATGTGTCGCTTTTTGGGGCCAGCCCCATGGCCTAGTGGTTAAGTTCTGCACAGTTCCCTTCAGTGGCCCAGGTTCAGGCCCGGACCTACACCACTCGCTGGTGGCCGTGCTGTGGCGGTGACCCACACACAAAATAGAGGAAGGTTGGCACAGATGTTAGCTCAGGGCGAATCTTCCTCAAGCAAAAAGAGGAAGATTGGATGGGGCCTGCCTGGTGGCACAGCGGGTAAGTTTGCACGTTCCACTTTGGCGGCCCAGGGTTCACCAGTTTGGATTCTGGGTGCGGACCTAGGCACCACTTTTCAAGCCATGCTGTGGCAGGCGTCCCACATATAAAATAGAGGAAGATGGGCATGGATGTTAGCTCAGGGCCAGTCTTCCTCAGCAAAAAGAGGAGGATTGGCGGCAGATGTTAGCTCAGGGTGAATCTTTCTCAGCCAAGAAAAAAAAATGTTGCTTTCCAAAGCAAATTTTTTTTCTTATAACATACTCATTGTAAAAAATTTGGAAAATACAGTCAAGACACACAAAGTAGAAATCACCCATCAGCCACTGTTCAGAGAGAACCACTGCTGGCATTTTGGTGATAAGGTTTACAGTCTTTTTTTTCCATGTGAGTATGTTTATTTACAAAAACTGGAACACCCTCTCCTACTGTTCCATAGCCTATTTTTTTCCCACTTAATAACAGATTGTGAGCATTTCCCCATGTCGTTAAAGAGTTTTCTACAGCATCAGTTTAATACGATAAGGGCTGTTTGAACTTGGGGTCTCCTAGAAGCCTACTCTTCCTGACCCCCATTCTTTTTTTTTTTTTAAAGATTGGCACCTGCACTAACATCTGTTGCCAGCCGTCTTCTTTTTTTTTCTTCTCGCCAAAGTCTCCCAGTACGTTGTTATGTATTCTAGCTGTAGGTCCTTCTGGCTGTGCTATGTGGGACACCGCCTCAGTGTGGCTTGATGAGTGGTGCCATGTCCACGCCCAGGATCCAAACCAGTGAAACCCTGGTCTGCCAAAGTGGAGCACGCGAACTTAACCACTCGACCATGGGACCGGCCCCCTGACCCCAATTCTCTCGAGTAGGGAGCCTGTTGCAACAGTTGGCTGGAACCCCGTTGCTCCAGGGTGTAACTTCACCCTGCCCCCTCCCTTTCAAGAAGAGAATGCTGCAGGAAGGCCTTGAGCACCTGCTGCCTCCACTCCCCCTGAGCTGAGGCCGAGACCCCCCACTGATGGGCACATGGACCCCCTGCAACTTCTCCACTGCTGCCCACCAGTGCAGTAAGTTGATGCCTGTCCCTTGCCTCTGCCACTTTCCTGGACCCTGGGCTCCTCTGACCCTGCTGCCAACCCAAGCCCCAGAATGGGAGGCGAGTGGGGGGCCTGGGTGGTCCTGACCACGAGGCGGAGGAGGGCTGCTGGACTCAAGCTGGGGGGCATGGAGAGAGTGCCACTTGCCCTTGTGCTTCAGGCAGCTTTTCTCCCTACTGATGGGACTCGGGGAGGTGGCTGAGCCACTTGAACATTTTCTGGTTCCCAAAGCAAATACCCAACATCCCAGTGCAAGTCTGTGCTCTGCCCCAGGAATTTACTAGCCAAATAGTGTGGAATTAAGTGTGATCTTGGGCAAGACCCTTCTCTGCTCTGAGTGGTCTCAGTCTCCTCACCACTGTACCACGTGGTTCCTGAGGCACCTGCCGGGCTCTGGAATTCTTTAACCCTCAGGCGAGAGTCAAATGCCCAGAATTGAACAGGGGTGGGGTGGGCAGGTGGGGAAGGCCCTGTTTGTTCAACCCAGCCTGGGTCCACCCTCCCCCAGCTCAACTTGATTCTTGCGGTCTCCCACGCCACAGTATCCCTGGGTAAACAAGGCCAGTAGCAGGGAGCTAACTAGCTGTGCAGCAGTGGATCCCACTACTGGACAATAATGATCAGAAGGTTCCTCCTTACATGGGTCCCCTTGTGTCCCCACCGGCCTTGGCTCCATTCTCTGAGCCCCCCAGACAAGACTGGCCTCCTTTCCATAGGACAACCCTTTAAAAGTCCCTCTGTTTACTCCTTTTCCAAGGACACCTTCTTGTCCTTCAGCTGAAGACACTGAGGCTGCAATATTGGATTCCTCTGCTATCTAAGCACCTTCGCTGACATGAGAAAAGGGGAGGCAGCCTGGGCTTGAACCTCGGCCTTGCCACTTACCAGCTGGGTGATCTTAGGCAAGACACTTCACCTTGCTAGCCTCAGTTTTCCCATCTGGAAATATCTACCCTTGCAGAGTTGCTGTGAGGACCAAATGAGTCAGACTAACATTAATACTTAATGAGAGCTAGAATTTATTCAGGGACTGTCATGTTCCAGGTGTTGTCTTACTGGGCAGGGCCACATGCCTGGCCCACAGTGAGTGTTCAAGACATGCTCGCTGGGAAGCACGTGGATAACACAAAGGCCTGGCAGCACACAGACCTGGGTTCAAATTCTGCCTCTGCCCCTTACTAACTTTTTAACCTCAGACAAGCGAGCCTCTCCATCTCAGCTTCTCCATCTGGTAAATGGGAATAACAGGGGCAGCTTGTCAGGTTGGATAAGACAAGGCATGTAATGCCCCTGGTGTTATTAGCATCATTTCTCTCTTTCTGAGTCCATGAACATGTTCCAAGCACCTTCTAAGCGCCAAACACTGGGGGAAAAGAACTAGTGGCCATTTGCCCAGGGTCACTCAATCTTTGCCTCCAAGCCTGTTATTGCCTGTATTATTGCCTCCTCCAGACTTGGGGCCCCAATATTGTGTGGCCACAGCTACTGAGGGCAGGGACACAGCCTGCCCCTGGGGAACAGTCCACCACCCCTGTCCCGATGCCTCCATCCCTTCAGCCAGACGTGGGTGACATGCAGGCTGTGGTGATCACCATCCTGGCCCTGCTCTTCTTGTCCACTCTGCTGGTTGTCAGCTCCATCTTATGGAAGACATGCCACCAGCGATCTTAGGCCACCCACCCCAGCCTGCTGTCCCCATGAGGGGCTCAGGCATGCCAATGAAGAACCACAAGGACAGGGAGCTTCCATTTCTGTTTCATTCTTAGTTCCTTGTGCACAATACTCAGGAAAAGCCTGTCGGGTCTGTATTGCCCAAAGGTGGGACATGTGATCCTTAAGTCAAGAGGAGAAACTCTCCTTACTCTCTTAAGGCAACGAGGGATGATGTGCTGAGCTGGATAAAGCTTCCAGAAGCCACAACCACACTGTTTGGCCTCATAGTCTCCTGTGCCCTTGTCCAGGTTCTGTTGGACCTTACTCACCAACCCCTTGGGTCAAGGAAGCCCATTCTTCAGCCCCTCTAACTGTGGTCCCGGGTGACTATGAGACCAAGGCTGCCCTTGGCTGCATGCTGCTTCCCTACCTCCCTGGGACACCACCCCTTCCCTGGTCTGGTGGGGCCTCCACAGGGAACCTCACCAAGGAGCAGGAAGTCCTCCTCAAGGAACTAGAAGAGAGCACTCCTGGTTTCATGCCAGTTGGAGTGTGGCGTATCACATAATCCAGGGCTTGCAGTCCTTAGAATTTTCCACTTCTCATATCTTAAAACACTCACATTGCCTGCTCTTTCCTGAGGCCATGGGGTTTCAGCTTACTACCTGGTTCTTGTGGGGAACAAAGCCCTAAAGCCCCTGCCAGGTAAGGCTTGGATAGCATGGACACTGCCAGGGCCCCAGACACCTGCCCAGCCCGGAGCCTCCCTTTGCCCCTATATACTGCCTGAGCTCTGGAATTCACGGGGGAAACAGAGTGAGGAAGTGGGTCTCAGGCAGCTAATATTAAAGCCCAGAATTCTTGACACTGCCCTGAGAGCTGAGGATGTCTGCTCAGACTGTCCGCCAGCCACAGGTTCATGGCTTCTTCCACTCATCCAATGATACCCAAGCGTGTACCATGTGCCAGGCATGCCGGGTGCTGGGTTTATAACAACAAGTGAGACCCAGACTAGTAATCTAGAGATTGCAACAGAGCAATGACAACAGAGTATGAGAAGTGAGTGGATGGAGCAGAGGAATCTGTGGGAGCATAGAGAAGAGGCCACTAACCAGCAGTGGGGGAAGGTTAAGGAAAACTTCCAAGAAGTGGCATGTAAACTGAGACCTGAAGGATGACTAGGAGCTTGCTGGAAGGCCGGTGAGAAAGGACAGTCCAGTCAGAGGAGACAGAAAGTACGGTGTAGAGGTTGTCAAACTATGGCCCACTTCCTGGTTTTATATAAAGTTTTATTGAAACACAGTCATGTCCATTCACTCAGGTATTGTCTCTGACTGCTTTTGCTCTATGCAGCAGAGTGGAATAGTTGTGACAGAGATGCTATGACTTGCAAAGCATAAAATATTTACTATCTGGCCCCTGACAGAAAAAGTTTGCTGACCTAGAGGATAGAGAGCTCATGCTGCCTTTTAGGAACATAGTGGCTGGAGGGTCGAGGGTGGGAAATGTGCAGGAAGTGGCTCAAAATGAGTCCTTCTTCCCTTACCATAGTGGATGATCCAGAAGTAGACACACCTGATTTAAACCAAGCTAATTAGATTCCCTTCCTAGAATTTGAAACGTGGACCATAAGACCCAGAAGTGGAGCCAAGTGACATTAATGTCTGTGAACCTCTGCTGCTGAGACCCCAGACTGGTTAATTAACAATTCCTTTGACTCAGAAGGCCCTCGCCATCAATTCCCCAAACTTTTCGTTTTCATTTCCCTTCAAAGTCAGTTTCTGTTACTTTTAATGAAAAAAACTTTAGCTAAAATGAAGGGAATGGAGAGAGAGGAAGCTGGCAGAGTATACAGGTTTGGTCAGCATGGTCCAATATAAGTACAATGTGAGCCACATATACAATTTTACATTTTCTAGTAGCCACATTTTTAAAAAGTAAAAATAAATGAGTAAAATTAATTTTAATACTATATTTTATTTCACCCAATATATATGAAATGTTGTCATTTCAGTCTGCAGTCAATACTTAAAAGTTGTTAATGAGATAGTTTACACTCTCCTCTTTGAAATCTTGGGTGTATTTTACACTTAAAGCACATCCCAAATCAGACTAGCCACATTTCAAGTGTTCCATAGCCACAGGAGCTGGTGGCTAATATAATGGACAGCATAGATGGAGACTCATGGCTGTGGAGGATCAGCTAAGAAGTCCTGGCTTCATTCTGAAAGCAGTGGGCATCTCCTGAAGAGATTCAAACCAGGAAGTAAAAGGAAAAAAACTTCATTTTAAGATCACTCTGACTTCCACTTAAAATATGGACTGGACAGGAGTTGAGACTGGAGCTGGGGATATCAGTTAGGAGGAGTTGATTAATCCAAATGAGAGAAGATGATGATGATGGACTTTGGCAGCAGCAGGAGAGATACTGAGATGTAGCTGAATTCAGGAGACGCTTAGTAGGCAAAGGCAACTTGCCTCATCATCATTGTTGCCCCAGCACACTAAAGCTATTTCCCACATCCACACCTTTGTGTATCTCCTCTCTACCACCCCATCCCAAATATCTTCCCCCTTTCTCTCTGGTAACCAAAGAAGCAAATCCTCCCCGATCTTTAAGGCATAATCCATGATAGTTATGCACACAAAGTGGTCCACAGTAGAAGATTGATAAACAAATGTTTCTTTCCTCCCTCAAGAAAGTCTTCTCTGAACACTCCTGCCCACACCTAATCCCCAATCCTGAAGTATGAAAGCCAGGAAAATTGGTGCCCCCCAACCTAGGGTAGGCTGAGGTCCTATCCTGGGAACTTGTTGGCAACTCTGAGAAGGGCAGTAATTTCAGCTGCTTGGGTGAAGGTGGAGAGTTGTGTTTAACCAGGGTTGCGGTTTTGCTAAGAGAGAACAACAAATGAAAAAGGCAAGGAGTTGAGTGTGAACACAAGGGAGTAAGTATAAAGATTGGCCATGGCATTTAAGCTGGCATAGGAATCTTTAAGTCCTGTTCATAAACATTCCAGTTCACCCTACCCCCTCTACCTCACATCTGGACTTTGGGTAAAAATGCACTGTCCACTTGAGGTTGGGTATGGCCATATGACTGGTTCTGGCCGACCAGATGATAACAGATCCTAGCTGGAGCATTTAATTGCCAACAAGACCCTCCAGAGTTCTCTTTTCCCTCTGGCGTAGTGACCAGCATTATTTGAGATGATGACTTTTCAATCAGCTTGGGTTTCTGACTATGATAAGCATGTTGAAATACAATGTTCAAGTAGTGTGAAGCTTTACCGTGTTAAGACTTAAAATGTAAGCCATTGAAATTTTAGGGTTGCTTGTTACTGCAGTGTATCCTAGTCTATTCTGACTGATACAGTTAGAAGAGAGGATATTAACAGGGAGAGAGACAATGCAAAATGTAGGATTACTAGATTTCAGTTTCTGGCATTGAAGGATTGATGGAGTTAGAATAAGAGGGAGTATAACTGGAAAGACAGGAGAGGTTGCATATAGAATTAGATTCATGGCAGGGTCTAGAGTATGACCATGGGAGTGAGTGGCTGAGGTAGAGAGGGGACAAGATCTTTGAAGGAGGTCAAGAAACTGAGAGGACAATGGTTGGAAGGATCATCACTGTGTATGTTGAAATCATTAAAGATTAAGGCAAAAGCAATATGTAAGAGAGTGACCACCAGAAGCTAAAAATTTTGTTTCTCTTCCCACAACCAAGATATGAACACCATAAAGGCAAGGGACTTTTATGCTCACTTTTGTGTCCCCCGTGCCTGGAACAGTGACAAGCACAGAGAAAGCACTTAGTAAATATTTGCTGAATGAATGATTGGATGAAGAGGAGAGTGTATGGTACACCATACACTTTGACAAGTAAATCTAACTCAGGGAAGAGAGTTCCCTCCAGTTCTTACTTCCTTGATTCTATTTTTCTGCAGTATTTCTTTCCCAGACAACAGTGGCTGTTTTCTTTGTCCAACCTAGAGTCTGCTTGTTTTTTCTAAGTTCTTGTTGCCAGAAATCTCAAGGAGATACTTTTTAAACTCATCCTCAGTGACCTGAATGCTGGCAGATCTAGCTAATACCATCCCCCATGTTACCAAACATTGGCATTGTTTTCTCCTCTGCCTTCTCCCTCATTCCCACAACCAACTCCCACCGCCAAACGTCTTCGATTCTTTTTCTAGATATATCTCAAATTCGTCCTCTGCCCTTCATCACCACAGCCTCTGCCTCAATTCAGATTCTCATCATCTCTTCCCTAGCCTGCAACAACTTTCTCCTCCTAGTCTCCCTGCTTTCTCTCTTTGATTCTAATCCCTCTCTATTAGTTATTTATTGCTGTATAACAAATAACCTTAAAAATATGTTACGACTTAAAGCCACAAACATTTATTATCTCACAGTTTCTATGGGTCAGGAATCTGGGTGTGGCTTAGCTGGGTACCTCTGGCTCAGGGTCTCTCATATGGCTGCCATCAGGTGTTGGCTGGGGCCACAGTCATCCAAGGCTCGTCTAGCGGAAGATGCCCCTCCAGGCTCACTCATGTGGCTGTTAGAAGTTCTCAAGTACTTGCTGGCTCTTGGACAGCGACATCAGTTCTTTGGCACATAGGCTTTTCCATAGGGCAGCTCACAACACGGTAGATGTCTTTCCTAAAAGCGAGTATGAGAGAGCAAGAGAGGGCACTCAAGATAGAAATCACAGTCTTTTTGTAATCTAATCTCAGAAATGACAACCCATCACTTCTAACATACTCTGTTCATTAGAATGGAATCAATAAGCCCAGTCCATACTCAAGAGGAGGGAATTACACCAGGGTGTGAATACTGGGGTGCAGGATCATTGGGAACATCTTAAGGACTGCCTACCACACCCTCTTCACTGCCTCCTAGTGAGGCATCTTAAGTACAAAGCTGACTTCTCTCCCCTGCTCAGGAACTTTTGATGACTTGCTGATACCTCCAGGACATAATCCTCCATAATATGCTCCAATCTCCATTTCATTCTCATCTTCCATCCTGTACTGCAGTTCCCAAGAAGGGACTCTGAATGATCACACCACTATTCCCTTGTACACACCATTCCTCTGGTCTGGAAAGCTCCCCTCTAACTCCTCAGACTTTCCTACCCAGCCAACTCCTACTCATCCGTCAAGGCCCCTGGCTTCTGCCAAGTCCTTCCTAACCCTAGCAGGCAGTTACATCTACTTCTAATCAGAACTACCTTGGGCACCCTGTGCTTTCCATTAACACAGCACTTACCACACCAAATCGTACTTATTTCCACTTAGATATCTCACAGGATCTCAAAATTTGACATGTCCAGAAATTCATTTCTGCTGATTTTTACATCAATGGGATTTAGCAGGAGATGGATCTCGGAGCTTCACTGTCTCAATTGGAGATGTACAGAACAAATAGAGCCTCACCATCTTAACTGGAGTTATTAAAGTGCCCAGAGAAGAGCCATTTGATAATAGAGTTCTACCAAATAAACACATATGCTGCTGTAAAGGCAATTATGGTCACCATAGGCTTCCTCTAAGCATAGGAAGAGGGCTGGGTGGGAAGAGCGATTGAGAGGAACCTCCAGAGTAGACAGAGATGCTTCCCAATCTGTCTTCGCTAGTTACTATCTGTTCCGGGCAAGTTGTTTCATATCTAGCCTCACTTCCCTAATCTGTAGATGGAAATAACTTAAGTGGTTACTATGGTTACCATAGTCAAGTCCCATTCTAAGCACTTTAAATATGTTAATTTATTTAATCCTTAGGACAATGGTAAGAGGTAGGTACTATTATTCCATTTTACAGATGCCGAAACTGGCGCAGGGAGTTACTTGCACCAGGAAACACAGGTAACGACTGGCAGAACCAGGATTCCAACACAGGCAGTGAGGGGTCGGAGCCTGTGTCATAATCCACTTCACAGGCTTGTCTGGATTAAACGAAATAATCCAAGTGAAGGGCGAGGGCAAGGAATGGCACACAGCAAGTACCCTTTATTAGTTTAAAATGTGAAACACTTTGGCCTGGAAGTCAAGAAGTCGCTCAAAGCCCCTGATTTTATGCGTGAACTCATCAGGCGTCTCCTCTCGGGTATGAAATGGACGGGGAGGACACTGGAGACGAATCCCCTGGAAACGTACAGCCCTCAGGCCCTTTTACTCTAGGATCCTGCTACTTCAGAAGTAGAAGCGGAAGTAACTGGTGGGCAAGGAGCGCACTTCCGGTGTTACTTCAGCCCTCTCTACCCCGGCAGACAGGTCGTCCCCTTCCCACGCCGCCTGCGTCCCGGGCTGACCCCTTTCTCGTGGGAGCCCCGCCCCCGGCGAAGGCTCGGTTTTCCATTGGTGGAGGTCAGGAGCTGCGTAGCCGTCTTTCAACCAATGGACTCCGCTGTCTCTTCTGTTTGGTAAAGTCAGCCCCTCCTCCGGGCCGGCAGAGGGCGCGAGAGCGCGTGGCTCGAAGCCTAGGAGGTTCTCCGACACGGAAGTGACGTCACGACGCCGGAAATCCACGGCCGCGGAGACTGCGGGATGTGATGGAGAATTCTAGGGGGTGGAGGTCGAGCGATAAAGTTTCCGCGAGGCGGTCAGATAGATGAGAAAACAAGCTGCCAGCGGAGGGGCTTGCTCAGTATTTACTCAGCCAGAAAGTCTTCCAAGACCAGCGCGGTTCCCACATGCCTCTCGGAGCGGAGGGATAGCCCCTTGGGGGATTTTGCTCTGCCTGAGGAGTTGCGCAAGCTAGTCTCTCGGAGATATCCCCGTTCCGCAGATCGGGAACAGGAAACCCAGAGAGGGACAGGGACTTGCCAGGGTGGGGTTGCCAGATTTAGCAAATAAAACGCAGGACGCCCAGTTAAAGTTGAATTTTGGGTAAACAAATAATGTTTTAGAATAAGGCATGTACGTTTACTAAAAGGTATCCGTTGTTTATCTGAGTTTAGAGCTAGCTGGGCGTCCTGTGATTTATCTGGCAATCAGCCTACGGTCACCCAGCTGAGGGGAAGGGCAGAAAGCTATTGAGGCATCCTATATGCCTCCTCGCCTAAGGTTCACTGTTGTGTCGACCTGCACCCTTCCTGAGTGTAACCCTGAGGTGGCCTACAGGGCCCCCAGTTCACTCGGGTCAGTGGTCTGCCCTGTACAGGGTCTAGGCTACTGTTCAGGAACTGAGGAGAGGAGGCCAGATACTCCCCCTACCTTGGAATTTAGGGGTACCCCACAGCCTCCAAGACTAGTTTATTCAGAAGACACTAAGCCCTTAGTCTGTGCCAAGTACAAACCCAGGCTTTGGATCACATTGGCAAATGGAAGAAACGCTCTCTGTCTTTATGGAATTAACAGATTTGCAGGAGGACAAGTAGAAAAATTACGCTACATTGTGACCAGCAGTCCTTTAATATGGTTAAATACAGGATGCTGTGAAAGCTCAGAGAAGCAGTACCTAACGAAGGCATAGAGTAAGAGACAAAGGAGAGATGCCCAAGCTGAGACCTGAAAAATTCCTTCACTCAACAGTTATTTATTGGACATCCATGTGTAGGGCAGTGGTCTAGGCACTGAGGACACAGCAGTGAACAACATAAATCTCTGCCCTTAAGAGCTTAATTCTAAATGGAATGTATAGTAGGTGATGCTGAGCTATGGGGGGGGGGGGGGGGAGTAAGACTATGAAGGGGATGATAGAATGCTGGGGTGGGAGTGTTACAGTTTTTAAGAAGCTGGTGGTCAGGAAGGCCTCACTGAGAAGGTGACATTTGAGCAAAGACCTGAAGGGGTGAGGGAGAGAGATCATGGAGCTTTGGGGGTTTATAAGGAAATGTGCCGGGCACGTTGGAGGAACAGAAAGAGGAGAATGATGCACTGCCTCCAATCTGATAGCTTTCTAAGGGATTTTCAGTGATCATTTTTGCATGGTGTTTCTTGCCTTAAATATTGTCCTTAGAATCTAATTCCAGTAAAATGTGAGTTCACATAACTAGGTGGGAGGCCACTTTGAATAGGGTATTCAGAAAAGGCCTTCCTGAGAAGGCAACATTGAAGGTGAGCCCTTTATGGCGAGAATGAGTCAGCCCTGGAGAAGCTGGAAGAAGAGCTGCTTAGGCTGAGGGAACAGCCAGGGCAAAGGCCTGGAGGCAGGAAAGAACTCGGTAAATGTGGGGAACCAAAAAGAGGCCAATAGACTGGAGAGAGAAGAGCGGCGTGAGATGAGGTTGGAGAGGTGGGCAGAGGTCTCAGGCCATTTAGCTTTTATTGGCATCACGATGGGACTCAACTGAAGGATTTCCAGCAGAGGACTGACAAGAATGGATTCATGTTTCAAAAAGATACCTGCCTGCTAGGAGGCTGTATCGGATAATTTTGCTGGTTGAATTCATATGGGCTTAGCTGCTCATCACAGAGGTGCCAGAAGAGGATTTAAAACGGAGTGAAGGATTGAGTGGGAACTCCCAGCCTGTTGCCTCCCCTATGGACCTTTACAGCTGGAATGAGCTGGCTTGGGCAGGTGGGTTTCCTAGGGGAAGGGTGACACCCAGAGAGCCAGCATTTCCCTCCTGAGCAGGGATTGACAGAAGTGACAACCTGTGTCCCTCAGATCCCCGTCAGGTTCTCTAGCTGGGCTTGCCTTAACCAGGCTGGGGGATGAAGGAAGTGCATGCTACCAGCAGCCCACCGGGTCTCTTCCCTCTGCCCCTTTTGAATATACTTTCAGTTATCTCTTCAAAGGTCCTGTCATGCGTCTGCTCCAAAGGCACACAGGCTCCAGTGAGAAATACGTTCAAACTCCATACCAGCTGCTGTCACTTTAAAAAGCTACAGAGGACTCTCCCCAGTGAACCTGCTTCAGGCAAGGTAATGAGATAGGGCTGGCTCTCACTGTGGCCAGCTGCGTTCGCAGGGCACCTGCCACCTTTGGAAGCAGATGCCCAGTTCCAGCAGAAAAACCTGTGTTTGCCCCTCACCCCCCCCCAAAAAAGCATGAGTGAGTCCAGATCTGCTTGGGCGTGGAAATGGAAGAAGTCTCAGAAATAGTCTCATTGATGGAGGGCTGAGCCCAGTGTGGTAATATGCAAAACGTGGCTTTGCATGGATAATAACGGGCAGTAGAGTTACCCTTTCTGATTGCTCTCTGAGCCCCGTAGTGTCCTGAGCTTTCAGCCTATCTGTTGTCAAAGTATCAAACACGAGGCCCACCCTGGAAAAGGGAGACACATCTGCTTTTGGCAAGCGCCTAGTTCACTCAGAACACATTGCCTCATTAGAGGACCTCAAAGCCACGTGTGGGAACCAGGCCTGGCTGAGATACTGAAAGAAGGGGGCCGGGTGTGGTATCATGCTTTATAATAAGAACTATGTTCTTGGTCTTCATCCCCGTTCCTAGCGCAGAGCTCCTAAAATCCTTGGAATTTCCTAAGTGACGAGAGCTATAAAGGTGTCTTTTGTTATGTCCCATCCCTCAACCTCCAGCAAGGGGAGAGGGGCTGAAGATTGAGTGCAAGAACCAGTGGCCAGTGATCTAATCAATCATACCTGTGTATTGAAGCCTCCGTAAAAACCTAAAGGACAGGGTTTTAAACCTAGGGTTTAAACTCCGTAAAAACCTAGAGCTCCCAGGTTGGTGAGCACACAGAGGAGCTGGGAGAGTGGCACGCAGGGGAGAGTTTGGAAGCTCCAGGCCCCTTCTCCCTACCTTGCACCATGCATCTCTGCCTTCTGGCTCTTCCTGGGTTATGTCCTTTTGTAATAAACCAGTAATCTAGTAAGTAAGATGTTTCTCTGAGTTCTGCGAGCCGCTCTAGCAAAATAATTGAACCCAAGGAGGGGGTTGTTGGAACCTCCGATCTATAGCCCATGGATCAGAAGCACAGGTGACAACCTGGACTTGGTGATTGGCATCTGAAGGAGGGAGGGGAGTCTTGTAGGACTGATCCCTTAACCTGTGCAGTCTGAAACTATCTCCAGGCAGATAGTGTCCGAATTGAGCTGAAATGTAGGACACCCAGCTGGTGTTGGAGAATTGCTTGGTGGTCTGGGGAAAAACCCACATTGTACCAGGCTTACCCAGAGAGAAGCTCAAGTGAAGAGATAACAAGCACGGTGCAATGTCCAGAACAGGCAGATCCACTAGGATGGAAAGTAGATTCATGGTTGCCTGGGACTGAAGGAAGGGGAAAGGGAGTAACTGCTGATGGGCACTGGGTTTCTTTTGAGGTGATGAACATGTTTGAGAATTAGATAGTGGTGATGGCTGCACAAACCCTGTGAAGATATTAAAAGCACTAAATTCTACACTTGAAAGAGTGAATTTTAAGGCATGTGAATTCTATCTCAATTTTTTTTAATTGCAGAAGAAAAATCTTTCCGATCCCCTATAACGCTGGGGGAACTCTAAAATCTGAACTCCTTTGCTGAGCAGCTCAAACACCCAGGTGCATAGCTTGGAACCGTAGGAGTGTGAAGGAATCTTTGTCCTGACAAAGAACTGCCAGTCCGAGAGACATCAGCATTGGGGCCCATGGCGCTGGATGCGGCAAGACTCTATGGCCAACTCTGTTCTGACAGTCCCCGCCTGAAGGGGCAAAACCACCCACCTCGTGTTTGCACTACTCT
This sequence comes from Equus asinus, assembly GCF_041296235.1. Classification (NCBI taxonomy): domain Eukaryota; kingdom Metazoa; phylum Chordata; class Mammalia; order Perissodactyla; family Equidae; genus Equus; species Equus asinus. The sequence continues at coordinate 89,064,046 of NC_091794.1, forward strand.
TACTGCCTTATGGGCCTGCAAGGACAGTTAGGGTGCAAGGTCTCCTCAAAACCTCCCTGACACCCAGCTCTTTGCTCTTCATCTTTGCTATGACTGTCTGAAGCTGTGTCAAATACCCGACTGCCCCCACTTTGGGCCAGGCCTTAGGCTGGGTGTTGGGTTCACACAGAGGCCCCTCACCAGTCATGAGCTGCGGCTCCAGGGCTGAAGGGAGGCAACTCTGACCCCCACCTCAACCCCTGGCAGCTCCCCCTTCCTCGTGATGCCAGGCATGGAGGCCTGTGCAGAGGAGAGAGATGAGTCAGAGAAGCTGGGTGCCAGTGCCCCGAGATGCCCACACTGCGGCTGGCTCAGGACTGCAGCAGATGGCATGGGGTCATCAGTGTAGGCTGGAAAGTCTCACCCCTGGCCTAACCCAGGCTGCTTTGTGAATTGAACTGCCAGATTCCACTGTAGTATTAAAAAACCTAAATGTTTATTTGCTTCATATTTACAAAGGTGAGAAGGAGACCAAGGGAGACCCCAAGGACACCCCTATACCTGGCTGACCAGGCCCTTTGCGCTGCAGAGGAGGCAGACACAGCTGGAAGGGACAGGATTTATGTTGCATACTTGAACTACAGCGAGGTAAGACTGGTCCTATTTACAGGGCAGAAACACTACAGGTGGAGTGTGGGGGGCAGCAGAGCAGGCACCAGAATCCTGGCCAGAGGGTGCCCCTGCTCGCTGCCTTCCCCACCTCTCCCAGAGGCATCTCTGCGGCCCTGCTGGGGTTCTCGGGGGGAGAACGGGCCCGCTCACATGATGCTCGCCGGGGTGAACACAGGGCCCACGCACAAGGTGTCTGTGATCTCCCAGCCACAGGACAGAGGCTTGCACACACCCTCGGCGTCCTCGTCCTGTTCTGCAGGCAGCAGCTGCCCTCGAAGTGCTTCCCTGCAGGGAGAGAGGGCCACAGAAAGCAGCCAGCATGGGGCCCACAGGCCAGAAGTTCTCCCCTGAGCCCCAGAGCCCAGCCCAGGGCCCGAGTGGGTAAGGCCTGCTGACCCCTCCTCCTCCACTGCTCTCTTCTCCCCCGTAGTCCACCCCACAACAAGGGAGAGGAAGCCGCAGTTATGGAGCCCTTACTCCATGGCAGACATTGTGCCAGGCACTTGACTTACATTATCTAATCGTATCCTCCCCAAACCCTGAAAGGGCAGCATTATCGCCCCAATTTACTGATGAGGACACTGAGACTCAGAGAGAAGTGACCTGTCCAACGTCACATCCCTAGAAGGTGGTAGAACTAGGATTCAACCCAACTCTCTTACTCCAAAGCCCACGTTCTTCATCCCCCAGGCTTAGGACTTAAAACAAAATTCATTTCCTGGCTCCCTCAAAAAATCCTACAGGGGGCTGGCCCAGTGGTGCAGCGGTTAAGTGCGCATGTTCCACTTTGGCGGCCCAGGGTTTGCTGGTTCGGATCCCAGGTGTGGACATGGCACTGCTTGGCAAGCCATACTGTGGTAGGCATCCCACATATAAAGTAGAGGAAGATGGGCACGGATGTTAGCTCAGGGCCAGTCTTCCTCAGTGAAAAGAGGAGGATTGGCACATGTTAGTTCAGGGCTAATCTTCCTCGAAAAAAAAAAAAAAATCCTACAAACTGTTTCTCTTCCTGCCTGCCCATCTTGATAAATGGCTCTGTCATCTGCTCAGCTGCTCTAGCCACAAGCTGGGAATCTTGTTCCCGCACCCAGTCAATCCTTGAGAAGGCCAGCTCCTGAACATCCTCACAGGTACCCACTTCTCTCCACTCCCACTGCCGCCACCGTCTGCAGTTCCCCTGATCTGCTCCTGCCTCCTCCAGACCATTCTGGCCTAAGTTCGTCTTTTCCAAAAGGCAAATCTCTGCCCTTGAGTCGCCAGTGGCGTCTCTCCGCTCTCGGGCCTGCGCTTTCCAGTCTCGCACTTGCAGGAAGGCCTCCCTCTTTGCTGATGTGCACAATTTGACAGCAAGTCAGTAGTCAGTATCTTTGCACAGAGCCCAGTCGGGCTGTTCCCTTCCGGGTGGAAGGCCCTCCAGGCCAAGCGCCCTCTGTCTGTCTCCTTATCTTTCAAAATGAGTTGGTCCAGTTTCTTAAAACCCCTCAGTGACTCCCTGTTGCCTTCAAGATCAAGTCCAGTCTGGGCCTCCAAGGTTCTTCTTGATCCAGTTTCCCTCACATGCCACTCCAGCCAGCCAGAGCATTTCTTCGAATGAACTGGACTCTTTCAAGACCCCACACCTCTCAGCCCGGGCCACCCTCCTGTCAGCTTGCCTGGCCCTCCTGTGCCTGTCTAACCTCCCCTTACCCATCAGGTGGTACCTCATGAGAAGCAGCCCTGACCACCCCTTCCTGGTCTGCTGTCCCTCCCTCCCCAGTGACCTCTGCACTCTCTATGCCAGTGTCCGTGTGTGCAGGTCTGCGCCTCGCTCGCTCTGTCTTAGATGCTCTCATACCCCCTAGGGCCCGGCACAGAGCCAGGCACTAAGGCAGGATGTTTTGATGAAGCTCGTTTGATATGGGGAGTTTTTTGACAAGGCCGTTTCAGTACATCAGAACATGTTGTTCCTAGTAATGGGGGCCACTGTTCCCTGCACCCTCCCCCGCCCATCTGCTGTGATGGAGCCAGGATGGGATAAGGAAGCCTGCGTGTGGTTGCCTTTGTAAGTTTGTTCTTTAGGCCTTGACCAAAGACCCCCGATGTCAAATGGCAGCATCAGCCTGTCTCGTACTCCTGCAAGGAGTAGAAACAACAAAGGTGTGTTGACCCCATGAATGAAATGAGACGGATACTGAGCCCTGTCAGGCTTGGGGTTTGGTAGCATTGTTCCTGGGGGGCCCTCAAGCACCCACGTGTCCCTCAGACACAGGCTACACTCACTCCTGAGGCCCAGCACAAAAGCCTCTCCCTCTGCTCTGCGCTCCGTAGCCGTCTCCCCAGTCCCCCAACGGGGGTTCTTCGCCACTGACCAGCTGTGTGACCTCAAGCAAGTGACCTCTCAGTTTGTGATAACACTGGTCCCACAGAGTTTTGTGTGGGTGAGGGGAGGTAATCATGAGATGCCTGACAGAGGGTTCAACCAAGGTGACTTCTTTCTGTCTGCCCTTCTCTCGCCTCACTGGGTCCCAGCGCTAGCCTGGTGAGGCGAGCAGGGCGAGTGTTATTCTCATTTTCTAGCTGGGAAGACGCAGGCTCAGTGAGCAGGCGTCTTTCCTGGGTCACCGAGCAGCCACTGGACTGGTGAGCTCTGTCCACATCCACCCTTGTCCTCCCTCACTCCACACAGAAGCCAGAGTGGTCCTCCCAAAATCCAGATCAGACCATGTCACCCTGCTTCAGACTAGTCCATGTTTCCCATGGCTCAGAGCCCTTCACTCAGCCTTCAAGGCCCTTCCCACATCCAGCCCTGCTTCCTCTCCAGCCTTGAACAACCTCATGTAGTTTCTTGAAGGCAGCAAGCTTGCTTCCTGTTCCTTCTGCCTGGAACCCCCTCCCACCTCCTACTGCCTCGCTCCCATTCCTCCACCCGGCTTGACTTCCTTGTAGCTTCCTCAGGGAGGTAGGTCTGGGCCTCAGGGAGGGCTCTAAGCCTGCGCAGCCCACCCCGCCACCCAGTATTATCAGGAGTGCCTCCTTCCTCTCTGCGTCTCACGGGGCTCCACGTTTCTCAAGGGCAGCTCGGTCTCAGCTTTCCCTCATTGCCTCTGCCCAGGCTGCTCCCTTCTCCTCCCCTCCTCCGTTTCCCAGCAGGGCCCCCTTACCAGGCCAAACGGGACATGGCATAGGTGACGCGGCAGGTCTGGGTCTCCCCGAGGCGGGAACCCATGCCCACGGTGTAGGCGCCCATGTGTTCAAAGACCAGCCAGTCCCCTACGTGTAGTTGCGGCAGCCACAGGCCCTCAGCCACACAGTCACAGCCATCGACCGCCGGGCCCCACAGGCTGCTGCTGTACAGGGGCTGCTCCGTGGATGGTTTCTGCAGGAGGGAGGGATGGCCACATTCAGCTCTCCTGGGCATTCTGCGCACAGCCTCAGCACTGCCTCCCTCGCAAGCCTTCCAAGGCTCCATAGCCAATTGGATAAAGACTGGATGGGTCTCCTGGCCTGGCATTTAAGGCCCTCCCACTTCTCTACATTCATTGCCTCTTACACTATGAAGCCACAAAGCCTGATCTTAAATCCAGGCTCCAACACTTGCTAGCTGTGTGACCTTGGGCAAGGTACTTTATCCCTCTGTGCCTTAGTTTGCTCATTTGTAAAATGGGAATAATTTTAGCGCCTACCTCTTAGCGTTGCAGAAAGGATAAGTGAGCACAGGTAGAGCGTTTAGAACAGCACCTGACACACAGCCAGGGCCCAGTAAGTTGGCACTATGGTTATTATTGTTCTTGTTGTTGCTGTCACCTCTCGGCTTCAGTCTTCACTGGCGTCTCGCCCACTTTCCAGACCCTGGGTGTGTCCACACTTCCGCAGCCCTTCTGCCTTCCTCAAATTCAGCTTGTCCTCTGGGCCTAGCCCTGGGACTCCCCTTTCTGTGAGGGTCTCCCTGGCCAGGCACAGGGGCCAGACGTACACAGGTGAGTTAGACCCACCCTCCCTCGGGCCCTCACTCTGGCGAGGAAGATGGGCCTCCAACAGATAGTCACAGGGTGACCTGGGAGAGGTCACAGAGGACCCCACGGGATGGGCATAATTCCTCCTTTCAGGGAAACTGAGGCTCTGAGAGGCTAAGTGACTTGCCCAAAGACACAACTACCAGTTACATAAAATTTTAAATTTTTTCTTAAAATCTTAAATTTTTTCTTCAAAATCCGGAAAAGAAATCTGTAACACAGACCATTTGCGGACAACCAAGATATCAGTGCAATTTGTCACAGTGCCGGATCCTCCCAGGCAGGTCCCAGAGGAAGAGTCATGACTGAAAGATGGATGCGAGCGGGTCCTGACTATGCCCTCGGAGGCCCCGCCCTCCGCTGACTCACCATGTTCCAGGTACACCAGGTGCTCTGGGCTCCCCAGGGAACCCTGATTCCCTTCCCCCACATCCAAGCTCCCCCCATGCTGTTCCCTGAGGACCCAAATCTGCCACCTCCTAATTTCCCTTTAGATCTTACCTAAAACAGCCTCGTGGAAGCCTTTGCTAAAGCTCCATGTTCCCACAAGCTTTGCCTCCAGAGCATTTACCGTAATTTATACTTTGATCTTTGTGAAATGTATCTGCTCAGGGCTGTCTTCCATGTCAGACTATAAATTCCATGAGCCCAGAGATCATGACCATCTTGTTCACCCCATCTCCTCCCTGCCTAGCAGTCTAGAACACAGAGTAGGTGCTTTTTTGAATAATATCTTTTAAGTGAATGAATGAGAAATACATGAGTGATGAGAAAGAAGGAAGGAAGGACAGAAGGAGGGAAGGAGAAAGGGAGGGAGGGAGGAAGGGAGGAATAGAAGCCGTTCCAGAAAGCCTAGAACGAGGCAGTGGAGAAGACCAATAGGGGAAAAGGAAAGGTGTTTCAATACCTTACCAGCACCAGGAATGAGTAAAATTGAGAAAGAAAAGTCACAAACTTCATAAGCAGAAATAATGTTCAAGCATTTGACAAAAAGTTAATTAATAAGCCATTAGTCTCATTAATAAAGAAAAAGATGCACACATTATTAAAATCAAGAATGAGAATTATCCTATATTCGTTCATTCATTCATTCAATTAACACTTATTGAGCAACTACTATGTGCCAGGTCCTGACTAGGAGCCAGGGATGCAGCAGCAAACACAAAAGAACAAGGTCCTATGCTCATGAAGCTCCCATTCTAGGAAGAGGAGACCAAGAAATACATCCTCGTTCACATGACCAAACATTCTTGTCTACAAGCTTTCTGTTAATGAGTGAAATTAATCTCGATTGCTCTGAATTATTTCCCTTATGTCCATTTGTTAAAAAACATTAAGCTAACTTTTAAAGATTTGGGAGGGAATGCTATATAAATGTATCCACGAGGATCCTCAAGAAAATAGATTTCAAGCTTCTTCCACAATAAAGTAAAAAGAAACAGCACCATTGAGTTATAAGTTAGGGTTCTCTCACTTCTTATTAGTGGCATAAGTTAAAAATTGGTGGGGAAGAAAAGGTTTTAAAACTTCACAGGAAATAATGCAAAGCTACCCTTTTACTATTTAAAGCTATTACCTTTTTAAAAAAAGAATCTGCAAGGGGCCAGCGCTGTGGCGTAGCAGTTAAGTTTAGCATGGTCTGCTTTGGTGGCCCAGGTTCGTAGGTTCGGATCCCAGGCATGGACCTAAACCACTCATCAGCCATGCTGTGGTGGTGACCCACATACAAAACAGAGGAAGATTGGCACAGGTGTTAGCTCAGGGCCAATCTTCCTCAGGGAAAAAAAACAAGGAATCTGCAAAATAAATATTCCAAAAGCATGTGACGACAGGCTTGTGAGTCTCTTACAAGGCACGTGTGAGGCATTTACTCCAAAAACTAAGTGGAAATGGACATGCACCTGTAAAAATATAAGATGCTCAGTCTGCTACTAGGCCCCCCTCTGTGTGAGAGGGCAGAGGCTTCCTAGTTGACAAAGCATGCCCACCACTACTCCAAGCCTCACCGGGGAGGCAGCTGCAATTTCCATTTTACAGAAGAGAAGACTCAGAGAGAGGAAGTGACCTGCTCCAGGTTCTGGAGGAAGTTAGTAGCACAACTCTGAGTGGTCCCAGACCAGGGGGCTTCTAGCTGCACCGACTGGCTGCCATTGTCCCAGAGGCCCACTATGTGAGCACATCCACAGAAGACACAGGGCAAACATTTAAAGTGGCACATGGCCCTGATGGAGTCCCTAAATAACTCCCCAGCTTTTAAAGAATAAATCAGTAATTCCCGTACTACATAAATCGTACAAAAGTACTTTAAAAGGAAAAAGGAGAACAAACAAGGGCAGCACAGAAAAAGGAAAAAAGAAAACAGAACAAAAACCTACGGTCAAAATCTGACTTGTGAACATACAGGCCAAAATCCAAAATGAAACCTTAGCTAACCAAATCCACACTCATTTTCAAAAAACTGCCTTCAATGATCAGATAATTTATGTCTAAACGGAAGGCAGGGGCAATACGAGCAAGCCGACCACCAGCTTTGTCATAATATGGAAAACAGAGATCTACAATTCAAATGTAATTTTCCCAATACATGTCAACATGGCATTCAATAACCTGTAGCGTCTATTCTTGATTAAAACTACGGACAAACCAAACCCCACGATGAAGAGAGACTATTTAAAATAAGGAGCCAACTCTAACTTAATGGAGGTACGCTAGAATGGCCTCATCTCAGAACCAGAAGCAACCTGAGTAATTAAAGTTTAGCCCCCTCGTTTTCCAGATGAAGAAACGAGAGAAACAAGGCTCAGAGAGATTGAGTAACTTGCCTAATGTGACTCAGCTACTATATGAGAGTCAGGACTCAAACTCAATTCTTCTGACTCTGAGTCTGAAGCTTTCTGTCATCATTCCTATTTTATATATCATGAGAAATGCTGGCAAGAGCTATTAGGAAAAAAAAGAAACCAAAAGGTATAATATATAGAAAATGAAGAAATAAGGTATTACGTTACAGATAAGGTTTGCCCACCTGGAAAATCCAAAGGGGAGGGAAGTAGTTACGGGAAATCAGTGAGTTTCAGCGTGTAAGCCAGCATCTTAGCTCGGAAACACAGGCAACTGTTTCCTCTCACAACAGAAATGAACACATTAAGTTATGAAATTCTTAGAGGTACTTGGGTCACAATAATACTTATTCAAAGAAAATAATAAAAGGTTCATGGGAGAAAGAAAATGCAAGACCTCTACCCTCTCCTAGCTGGAAAAACTTAGTAAAGCAAAACAGAGAATTCTCCCCAATTCAGTGAATAGATTAAATAAGCCACTACTAATTAAAATCCCCAAGATATTTTCCTAAATGTTAGAAACAGTGCAATAAAAGAAGAAACGTGAACCTTACAAAGAATATTCATAAGCAATGATGACAGCCTCAATTTTTTGTTAAATATTTAATTCATACAAAAGAGAATCTGAATCATGTGTAAGATAAAAAAATAACAATAAAATGACTATCTATGTACCTACCACCCAGCTAAAGAAATACAAAATTTTCGGTATCTTTGAAACCCCCTGTGTGGCCCACCCTAACCCCTTCAGATGTAACCATTATCTTGAATCTTATTTTCATTATTCTCGTTTTACACAAATATACCTAACCCTAAACAATATAGTATTTAGTTTTGCATACTTTTGAAACTTATATCAATGACATTATAAAGGATGCAATCGCTGTAGCTTGTTCTTTTGTTTTCTTGAAACTCACATTTCCAAGATTCATCCAACTGATGCATATAGCCGTCATTCACAATTTGCTGCATAGAATTAATTGTATGGAATACACTGTAATTTATTTATCTATTAACCTACAACAACATTAGCATTGTCTCCAATGTTTTATATTATAAAAATTGCCCCTGTGAACATTCTGATATAACTCTTCAAACACACATGCCAGGAGTTTCTTTACAATACATACCTAGGAACTTGCTGGGAGGGAGGGTATAAACACATCTAACTTTATCTGAAGAATGCCAATTTGTTTCCCAAAGTAGAAAACCGATGTCCATCCTGCAGTGTCTAAGAGATCCAGCTACTCTCCATCCTCACAAACACTTGATATTGTCATGCTTTTCATTTTTTTCTCTAAACTAATTGGTAGAAAATAGTGTCTTATTTTCATTTTCATCTCCTTGATTACCAGTGAGGTTGAGGGGCCGGCTCTGTGGCTGAGTGGTTAAATTCATGCACTCCACTTTGGCAGCCCAGGGTTTCGCCGGTTCAGATCCTGGGCACGGACATGGCACCACTCATCAGGCCATGCTGAGGCGGCGTCCCACAAGCCACAACTAGAAGGACCTACAACTAGAATATGCAACCATGTACTGCGGGGCTTTGGGGACAAGAAGAAGAAGGAGAAAAAAAGAAGAGTGGCAACAGATGTTAGCTCAGGTGCCGATCTAAAAAGAACAAAGCAAAAACCAACGAGGTGAGCACCTTTTCGTTTTCTCTGTGGCTTTCCTCTTCTGTGAACTGGCTGTTAAATCCTTTTGCCCATATTTCGATTGCTTTCTACTTCGCATTGCTTTTTTTGCTTATTTTCTTAAGACTCTTATTCGTCTCTTTCTTTTTAAACAATCCTTCGTACATTCTGTCTGCTAATCCCTTATCAATTATATATGTGTTTCACTGTTTTTCTCAGTTTGTGATGACCTCCTTACTTTCACTAACACACAAACAGAAGCTCTTCGTTTTAATGTAGACAAACATCAGTCTTTTCCTTTTTGGTTTTTAAGACATTCTTCACTGTTCTTCCCTATTTCAAGGTCCTGTGTTGGTTTCTGGAATTTATACTCATGGACGGTGTGAGATAAGGAGCCAATGTCATTTTTTGCGTCTGGACCATCAGGTGTCCTAGAGTCACATGTTAAACAGTCCCCAGTGATCTGCTTTGCAAGGCCTGTCAAAAGCAAGTTTCCAGATATGCATGGGTCTTTTCTGCGCTCTCAACTATGTTTTGCTGGTCTGTTTTTTTATGTTGCTATCCAAACTAAACTAATTAAAACAAACTCAGTGTTGGAAGTTGTATAATCGAGTTCTATTATTTTAGTGGTTACTCTAGACATTTACATTTAACATGCATGCCTAACAAAGTCTACAATTAATCAATATCTTTACCTTCCTCTCAAACAACTCAAGACCTTAGAACGCCAACTTGGCCGCTGTACCTCCCAACTTACATTCTATTGCTCTTGAGTGGTTTATTCTATCTTATTTGTGGCAGAGGCTGCTTGCTGCCTACCCCAGCAATTCCAACCCTCAATTTTTTCTGAACGCATGTGCACTTAGGATAACGACTATATTTCCAAATTTTCCTTGCAGATAGTTATGGCCATGGGACTAAGATCTTAGTTATGTTCATGGGATAGAAGCATAAATATTATGTGGCTACTTTCAGGAAATTCCCTTAAAAGACAACTGGCACATGGACTTCACCTATTCTTTCCTATAATAGCTGGAGCTTCCATTTGTACCTACGATGATGTAGGTGACACCTAGAAATAGGTACAGCTGGAAGCCTTATGGTTCCATGTGACTATGAAACCACTACACCAGCTCTGAATTGCCTGAATCCAGACATTTGCATGAGAGTGAAGTAAACCTCAACATCTTGTTCAAGTCATGGAATTTTGGATCTGCTACTCACAGCAGAAGCTAGTCATAACTACAACCTATTTTAAAACCCCATAAATTAGATGTTATTGTTGTTGGTAGTGGTGGTGGTGACAGTCAATGATTCTTTGGGTTTACCCACATATTTATCTATCTTTGCTCACCATTCCTTCTTGAAACTCAGCCTATCCATCTGGAATCATTTTCCTTATGCCTGAAACACATCCTTTAGAATTTCCGGTAGTGAAATTGTCTCTCAGTATTCACTTGTCTGAAAATGCCTATACTTCATACTCATTCTTGAAAAACAGTTTTGCTGGATATAAGATTCTAGGTTGATATATTGAAGCTGTTATTCCACTATCTTCTGCCTTCCATTGTTATGGGAGAAAAATAAGGTGTAAGTCTATCATCCGTCTAGAGATATTCTTCTGTCTCATTTCTCTCACTAGTTTTTAGACCTTCTCTTTGTCTTTGGTATTCAGCTTCACTGATATGTTGTCTGGGTGTGGATTTATTTTTAGGTAATGTATTTGGTCTATTGGGTTTCCTGAGTCTGAGAATATGTATTCCTCTCTCCCATTGTTTCTATTAACTCTGGCAGCTACTAATTTTGTTCCCTCTCAGCTCCAAATCCACCCTTCTTTGCCCTGCTTTGAGATACTGGAGCTAGACATTTCTTCTTTTCCAGCTAATTCTGTGTTAGGCTTTGTCAGTACAGGTTGCTGGAAAAACACTGCAAGGACATATCAGGAAGAAAGGACTTTCCCTCGTCTAGCATGCCATTTTCTGTGTGCCCACCCATGGCTCAGTGTATGAGGGTCAGGCAGCGTTCATCTCAGTGGCCCTCACAGTTCGGCCTTGGCCCGCACCTTCCAGCAAGCATCCCCTCTGCTCAGCAGCAGGCTGCTCCCGTGATTTGGTTGTGGTGGGCCCCCTCTGGAAATTTCTGTGCCACTGATAGGCTGCATGTCCCAGTGATAGTCACAGCCTCTCCTCAAAGGTTTCAATTTCAGCCTTGGAGCGAGGAGCCCTCCTCTAAGTTTCTTCCTTGTTCACGCTCCCTTACCAGGGGTAATAACTGCTCTTACCCCTTTGAGTAATTTAACTTCTTTAAAGTTAGCACTTCTTTATATTAAGATTTCCCTATTGAAATTACTAGTGTAGTTTCTGTATCCTGATACTCTCTCTTTCTTAAACTACAATTAGACATTACACTCTCTCAGTCTATCAACCACTTCCTTTGTCTTTCTCATTTTCTATCTCTGTTTCTTTATGCTACATTTGCATAGTTTCTTCAGCTCTATCTTCCTGTTCTCTAATTGTCTCTTCAGCTGTCTCTAAAATCCTGCTTACCCTGTGGATTTCAATTTTCATAATTTTCACTTCTAGAAGTTCTGTATAGTCCTTTTTAAAATCTGCAAAATATTTGCATATTGTTTGGTCATATTTTCTATTTCTTTAAACACTGTAAATATTTTTTATTTTTAGCATCTGATAATTCCAATACAGGAAGTAATTGCAGGTCTGATTCTGCTGTCTGTTGCTTCTGCTGGTTTCCCCTCATGGTGACTTGTTTCTTTGTGTTTTGTGATTTTTTTGACTGTGAGCTCATGTACCTTGGAACTTTATCTGTGAGAATTATTAAAAGGCTAGGTTGAGGATTCCTCCTCCAGAGAGAATTTGTGTTTGCTTCTGCAAGATAAAACAAATTCTAGGCTTGAGGTTTTTCAGACCACACAGTTAATGTGAATTTGGGCAACAAACCCAAGAAAGTCCTGACTTATGGTTGTAAATTCTTTTTGCCCTTTTCCAACCACTAACAAGATCAAGACAGACAACTTTTCATGCTATCTTCCTCTGTGGGACAGGGTTTTTTCCTAGTTTACTCTTAAACTAATGATGATGTACTTTGGGAGGGTTCCCAGCTTTAGATGAGGGATCCTATCAGATTCTCCATCTTGACTAGTACCTAGGAACACACAGAAGATCACTGATACATCACTGAAGATCATTGCTACAAGGATTCAGCATACACCCCCAGAGAGAAAGCCAGCTTGAGAGTTAGGTTTTCTCTCTGGATTAGTCAATTCATTTAACACATATTTGAACAACCACTGTTGTGTGTGCTTGGGACACACTAGTGTCCTCATGGGGTTTACAGTCTAGCAGGAGGGAGGCAAACAACAAAATAAAGAAGTAAATTATGTACTATGTTAGAAGGTAATGAGTGCTACCAAATAAAAGAAAGAATAGAGCAGGAGGAGTGACAGGTTGTGGCATTAAATAAAGTGCAAGGTGTCAGGGTAGCCCCCACTGAGGAGGTGACCTTTGAGCAAGACCTAAGGAGGTGAAGGGGTGAAGCAGTGTGGCACTTGGAAGAAAAGTGACCCAGGCAGAGGGAAAGCCGGTGCAAAGGTGCTAAGGCAGGAACGTGCCTGGTGAGCTGAAGGAACCGCAAGGAGGCCGGTGTGAGTGGAGCAGGGCAAACAAGAGGGAGAGTGGTGATGGATGCGGTCAGAGAGGAGGCAGGGACTGGTCACAAAGGGCCTTGGAAGCCACCCTCAGGACTTTGGCTTTAATTTGGAGTGAGGCGGGAGCCAGAGCAGGGTCTTAGGTGAGGAGAGACATGATTCGACTTACATTTTCAAAGAATCCCTCTGGCTGGTGGGTTGACTGGCATGTACTCTAAGTGAAATGGAGATTCCTGCTTTCACTTAAGTTTTGACCGTTGAAGATCCCCTGCTTTCTTGTAAGTCAGGATACAGTTTTCTTTGTTGTCAGTGGGGAGGCTGTTGAGAGTATCTAGACTACCACATTGCTGGAAATAGAAGGTCCCCTGCCAGCTTTATAAACACAGCACAAAGCTGTTGTCAAAACAGGGTGGAATAGGCTGAGCAAAGGAAAAAATAAGCAAAAGGACAGGATAAAGACTAGAGAGAGTTGCAAAAAAAAATAAAACTAATGTACAGTATGGCAAAGCAGAAATAAAACAAAAAAGAGTCAGATATCATTAAGAATTTTTAAGATAAGAACTAACCAGACCCACACTTGATAAGTGCTATTGCAATACATTCCAGACAGAGTCACACTTTTTTTTTTTGCTGAGGAAGATTTGCCCTGAGCTAACATCTGTGCCAGACTTCCTCTTTTTTGTATGTGGGTCACCACCACAGCATGGCCACCAACGAGTGTTGTAGGTCTGCACCCAGGAACTACACCTGGGCTGCTGAAGCAGAGTGTGCCAAACTCAACCACTCGGCCATGGGGCTGGCCCCCTGGAGTCACACTTTTTTAGCCGTAAATAACTAGAAAAAAATATAATGGCAAAGGAGAAAGCCCAATCTTGGTAACAGATGGAAGGTATCTCCATATGGACTGGGGTGACTGAAGCTTGTACGTTGAATTTTGCTTCCCAAGATTCTTGCAAAACCCTCATGGTACTTGCCCTCTCTGGGTCCCTCCCCACACCCAACTATGCCTTGCACTTGTGAAGTGCTAATACACATTTATGGAATTGCATCTTTACACCATAAATATATGTCATTTTAGACCATTCAGTGAACATTTAAAATGTTTGTACATAAGAAGTCCACCTATCATATCAGTATTTAAAGAAAATCATATGCCACGATATATATTTTTTAAGTTAAAAACAATGTACATTATGACACTGCAGAAAAAAAAGAATCAAAGTAAATTTTAATAATAGTAAAAAAACAAAACAAAACAACAAAAAAAACAATAGTGATCTCTGAATGGTGTGATTAGTGGATTATTTTATTTTATTGTTTGTGCTAAATTTTCTCCAATAAACATTTTATTTCTATAATAGGAAAAAACACATAAAATAAAGCTAATCTATAACCTCAGAGCACAAAAGACAGAAAGGGACAAATTTCCTTGCTATGGATCACAGCACACTTAGTTAAGAGACGTGATAGTATGTTGAAACTTCTATGAAAGAATAACAAAGAATCATAAGACTAGAATAATAAACCAACAGATTGAGAAATATTTATATCAAATATTATATGAAATACACATACATAGGCAAACTCATCTTCATTTGTAAGAAAAAACTTCAAGACCTCCCAAATTAGGTGAGCAGAGAATATAAAAAGACACTGCCATCAAAAGGAGTAAAACAGGGGCCGCCCCGTGGCCGAGTGGTTAAGTCCACGCACTCCGCTGCGGCGGCTCAGGGTTCGGATCCTGGGTGCAGACATGGCACCGCTCATTAGGTCATGTTGAGGCGGTGTCCCACATGCCACAACTAGAAGGACCCACAATTAAAATACACAACTATGTACTGGGGGGATTGGGGGAGAAAAAAGCGGGGGGAAAAAAAGAAGATTGGTAACAGTTGTTAGCTCAGGTGCCAATCTTTAAAAAAAAAAAAGAAGTAAAACAATAAACAAAAAAAATGCTTTACCCTTGTCAAAGAAACAAAACTGAAAGAAACACTGAGGTGTACCATTTCAGATAAATTAACCCATAAGAAAAAGGTCACAGCATGCAATGCTGGTGAGCTTATTGTGAAGTGAACACAGTTGTGCATATTGGTCCAAGCTTTGAGGAGAACAATCTGGCAGTATGTATCAAGAGGCCTAAAAATGCTGGGTTTTTACTGTTAATCGTACTCCAGGGACTCCTCAGAAAAGAGTTTTGAAAAGGGAATACACTTTAAGCATGTACATTGAGCCAGCCATGCAGAGAGACTAACGGAACATTCTAGGCAGAGGGAATACTCATGAAAACTTGAATAAGAATAACCAAAAACCAGCAATGTCCAAATGCCTAATGATGGAGCCATTTTATAGAGAGGCAATAATTCTATAGGAAAGCAGTTAAGAGCTTACTCTCTGGCAACACACAGGTAATCAAAAATGAATAAGACATGAACCCTACCCCCAAGGGGCTCATAGTCCACAGCTAAAAAATTCCACACTTTATTAACTGTGTGACTTGGAGCAAGTTGCTTCACCTCCCTGTGCCTCGGGTTTCTCATCTGTAAAATGGGACTGATAATAGTAACCATTTTATAGGATTCTCATGAAGACTGAGAGAGTAATGCCATGTAAAGTGCTCACTACAGCACCTGCCACAATAAGGTGACTTCAGCCGCCACCAATCCACACGTGAGGCTTGCAACCACGTAACACTGTATGTGTACAGCAAAAGAAGGGGTGACGTTACAGACAAATGAACAGAGTTATGTTAGGGGAGAGGATTGCAGAGGGATTTTTTCTTTTTTCCTTTAGATTTTAGGTTTCTTACATAATTTTTAAAAATTAATTCAGTCCGACATATTCCAAGTACCTACTGTGTGCCAACTCCCGTACTGGGGAAATAGATGTGAACAGTTTCTGCCCTCAAGGGGCTCAGAGTATAGTGGGCAATCCACTCATTCATCATTCATTCAGCAAATATTTCTCGAGCACCTACTATGTACCAGACACTGTGCCTGGTGCTGGGAACTCAAAGGGAACCCACTGGACAAGGTGGCTACTCTCATAGTCTGTGCTGGTGGGGAAGGCAGGCTATAAGCAAGTAAACAAAAACAAACAAGATTCTGACACATTATGGAGAAAATAACTTCGGCGGCCTGGCGTTCGTGGGTTCTGATCTCGAGTGCAGACCTACACACAGTTCATCAAGCCATGCTGTGGTGGCATCCCACATACAAAATAGAGGAAGATGGGCACAGATGTTAACTCAGCAACAATCTTCCTCAAGCAAAAACAGGGAAGATTGGCAACAAATGTTAGCTCAGGGACAATCTTCCTCACCAAAAACAAGAAAATAAAGAAATAGGGTAAACAGATAATATTATCTGATGGAGAGAGGCGAGCCCACTTTAGAGAGGGCAGTCAGGAAAGGTCTTCCTGAAGAGGTGACATCTGAGCTGAGACATAACAGAAGAGAATAAGAAAGTCATCTCAGGAACGAGTGGAAGAGCATCCTGGGCAGAGCGAATACAAAAGCCCCTGGGTCTGCAAGAGCTTAGGTATTTCAGGAACAGAAAGGAGGCCAGAGTAGCTGCAGACAGCAAGGGGTTTAGTGGGGAGAGATGCGACTGAAGAGATGGGCAGGAGCCTTACCAGCCATGGTGAGGAGTCTGGATTCTATTCTGAGAGTAATGGGAAGCCACGGAAGGCTTTAAGCAGAAGAGGGACATGATCTTTGGGTTTTTAAAAAATCACTTTGCAGTGTAGAGAGTAAACAGTCAGCGGCCAGGAGTAGGAGCCAGAAGACCAGTTAGTGATTCCTGCAGTAGCCCAGGAAGGAGGTGAGGGTAACTTGCATGGGGCCAGAGAAGAAATGAGATGGATTCCAAACATATTTTGGAATTAGACTTAAGAATTGCAGGTGGACTGCATGTGGGAAGAGAGGGAAAGCAAGAATCGAGAATAATGCCAAAGTTTTTTTATCTTGAACAGTTGGCTAGCTGGCAGTGCTTTTTCCTGACAGAAGACTGGAGGAAGGAAGAAGTTTTGGGCTGGGAACCGAGAGTTCAGTTCTGAGCAAGTTAAATTTGAGATGCCCGTGAGACACCCAGCAGAAATGTCAAGCGGGTAGTTGGATACATGAGTCTGGAGCTCAGGGATACGGTCCAGGATAGAGATATAAATTTGGGAATTAGGAGAGTACAGAAGGTATTTAAAGCCTGAGTCTGGAAGAGCTCACCTAGGAAATGCATGTAGACAGAGAAGAGGATCAAGGACTGAGGCCCGAGCCAGTCAACATTTAGAGGGTGAGCAGTGGACAAAGTGCCAGAGAGACAAGGTGGGAATGGCAGAGGAGGTGACAAAGCCCGCAATGATGTTAGGGAAGCCAGGAGCACGAAGTTGGAGGAAGATCAGCTGCTGAAGACAGGAGAGCCACCATTGGTCTGGCAACATGGAAGTGACTTTCAAGAGCATCTTCAGTGGAGCCACGGGATGGATATCAGACTGGAGAGGACTGAAGGGTGTCTGGGAGCTGAGGGAGCAGGGGCACTGAGTGCAGGCCAATTGCTGAAGAAGTTCAGACATGAAGGGCAGCCGCCGAAGGGAAGGTTACACAGTCTCTGAGAGAAGAGGAAACATGTTTGTCCAATACATATGCAAAGGGATAGCCAGCTTCGTTAGCGATCAGGTAAATGCAGGCTAAGGTACGAGACACCATTTTACATCCATTCCATTGGGGACATTTTTTAAGTCTGACAATACCAAGTGTTGAGGAAAATGTCGATCCACCTAGTCTCTTATACACTGCTGGTGGGATTGTCATCAGTGCAACCACTTTGGGAAATAGTCTGGCGCTATCTCACGAAGCTGAACATTCACATACCCTATGCCCAGCCATTCCACTTCTCGCTCATGTGTCACAGAGACATGAACAAGAATATTCACAGCGGCAGTAGTCACAGTAGCAAAAACCTAGAAACAGTCCAAATGCCTTGAAAGGAGAGTGGACGAATAAACTGCAGCCTATTCACCAACAGTGTTACAGAAGTCAGAGGAAGGAGCCTTAGAGACATGCAGCAGCGCTGATGAATCTTAGATTGTGATACTAAGTTTTTTAAAAAGTCCAAAAAGTTTACATACATCTAAACACCCTTTTTGTAAAGTAAAAAACAAGTAAAATAAATTATAAATACATCTTAGGAATAGATTTGGATGTGATAAAAACTATATGAAAGAAGACATACAAATGGTCAACAGGCACATGAAAAGATGCTTAACATCGCTAATCATAAGAGAAACGCAAATCAAAACCACACTGAGATAATCACTTCACACCTGTTAGGATGGCTATTATCAGAAAAACAAGCAACAATATGTGTTGGCAAGGTTGTGGAAGATTGGACCCTCTTACTCTGTCGGTGAGAGTGCAAAATGGTGCAGCTGTTATGGAAAATAGCATGGAGGTTCCTCAAAAAATTAAAAATAGAACTACCATATGATCCAGCAATCCCACTTCTGGGTATTTATTCAAAAGAGTTGAAAACAGGATCTCTGAGAGATATTAGTGCTCCCGTGTTCATTGCAGCACTGTTCACAATTGCCAAGATAGGGAAACAAATGTCCATCAATGGATGAATGGATAAAGGAGATATGGTATAAACATACAATGGAATATTATTCAGCCTTATAAAAGAAGGAAATCCTACAATATGCAACAACATGGATGAAGATTGAGGACATTATGCTAGTGAAATAAGCCAGTCACAGAAGGACAAACACTGCACGATGCCACTTATATGAAGTATCTAAAATAGTCAAACTGATGGAAGCGAAGAATAGAATTATGGTTGCCAGGGGCTGAGGGGAGGGGGAACCAAGAAGTTGTTAATCAGTGTATAAAATTTCAGTTATGCGGGCCGGCCCGGTGGCGCAGCGGTTAAGTGCGCACGTTCCGCTTTGGCAGCCTGGGGTTCACCGTTTCGGATTCTGGGTGCAGACATGGCACCGCTTGGCAAGCCATGCTGTGGTAGGTGTCCCACGTATAAAGTAGAGGAAGATGGGCATGGATGTTAGCTCAGGGCCAGTCTTCTTCAGCAAAAAGAGGAGGATTGGCAGATGTTAGCTCAGGGCTAATCTGCCTCAAAAAAAAATTCAGTTATGCGACATGAGTAAGTTCTAGAGATCTGCTGTACAGCGCTGTGCCTGTAGACAAGAGTACCGTATGACACACTTAAAAATCTGTTACGAGGGTAGATCTCATGTTGTGTTCTTGCTACAATAAAAAAACTATATGAAAAAATGATAACACATGAGTCAAAATAGTGGTTACTTTGCCTGGGTAGAGACAGAGGGATGAGGCGGCACAATGATAAAGATGCTTGTTACACTGAAAAGAAAGCAAAGACATGACCTCCCATGAAGCATTTTTATCCAAAAACTGATTGGGAATCAGGTTTTTCTTTAATGTGAAAGCATTACATCTAACTACCTAGTTTCAAGAAATACAGGGCCCGGGGAAACACATTCAATAACACCAAAGGGAAACCCAGGGAATTCACCGGCAGGGAAACCAGAATGTGGGAAACTGCAGGACCAACGACTCAGTTTCCTCAACAACAAAAAAAGAGGTTGGGGAAACTGAAAGGTTGAGACAAATCAACCAAATGCAACAGTAGACTTTCTTTGGCTCCTGACTTCAGCAAACCAACTATGAAAACCATTTATGAGGCAGTTGCGGGTATCTGAACACTGCCTGGATGATACTATGGGGGTACTATGGAAGTGTTCATTTTTTAATTTGATAATGGTGTTGTGATTCTTTAAAGTAATTTTCTTTCAGAAATACATGCTAAAATATTCTTGAAAAAAATTCCAATAACACTTGTTCTGTACGTTTCTCATGACACTGTTGTAGCATCTGTAATCATCACACACACACACACACACACACACACACACACGGGTGTCTACCCAGCAGGTGTGTATTTCGAAGGCACAGACAATTCTTTCCCACCTACTCCCTCTGCAAGCCTCAGCAGAGCGCTTGGCATACTGAGTGTACTCAAATATTTGTTGAATTTTGTTTAAAAAAAGAAACAAATAAAAAAGGGCCAAGCATGCTCCAGTGATGAGGAATACACCTTGAACCAAAGATTACGTTTAATATCACTTTCCATACCTGAGCTCCAAAAACAAAGTCCCTGGGAGTTAGAGCTGCCATAAGTCCTAGTGAGGGGACCTTCCCTGGGAGTGCGTCAGAGGGACCCAGCGCAACTGTAGCTGACTTACGATGTGTGCTGTCATCTACACGATGTCTGTCCCCACTGCCAGACTGTGGGCCCTACCCTGGATCTAGTCACCTGGCAGGACTTGGTAAATGGTTGACAGCCTGAAGGAAGAAACCTGGGCATCGTCTAGAGGAGGAACAGCACAGACCATGAAGAGGGTCAGTGACATCCTGCTGCCTGTGTCAGGAGCACCAACTGGAGACTAATCCAAACAGAGACCCTGGGGGGAGGGGACGTGATAATGGGCTGGGACCATAGTCCTGCTCATCTGAGGAGCTGATGAAGGGAACGGGGAGTGGGTCAGGGACAGCTTACAACAGGAAGAGGGGACTGGAAAGGAGAGGGGGACTGGAGGGGACAGTAACTGGGAGCAGCTGCTGCCTGCCGTGTCAGCTGGGACTTGGCTGACCGAGGTTGGCCTGGTCCTTTCTCGGTGCAGCAGGATGTGGGGTACCACAAGAATGCAGGCAGTGCTCGCACATCACAGTAGAAAAGTGAATTCCTGAGCACATCAGGGAGGCTTACTCAGACAAGGGACCTATCTACTTTTAACAACGCAGACACTGTGGAATGAGGACTCATCAAGCTGTGGGCACGTAGGCGCCTGGAGGAGGGAGGGGGAGGGAGGGAGGGGCTCCCTCTGCCCACAGTTGATAAGGGGCAGGAAAGCTACCAAGAGGAGCCGACGTGTGATTGGGCCTTGAAAAGTTAGATGGAAGGGAAAGGGAGAAAAGAACAAAAACGCCTACTGAGCACTCATGCTGGTGTAGGTGCTGGTCAGACACTTAGGTTTCCTTCCAGAAGAGGGACCGTACTCACAAAGGCCTGGAGACGTGAAAATACAACAGTGTGTCTGATTTTCTTTTCCCTCTTAAGGATGCCCATTCAAGCTGCTGGCCCATTCAAGAATCCTGGGCTGGATTCTACAGGCTGGGAGAAACACTTTGTCTATTCCTGTTGCCTTGTGAATATGGAAAAATCCATTAAAGATGAGCTGTTCCTTTTACTTCTAGGAATTTACCCCAGAACGGTGATCAGAGATGGATGTCAAGATGTACTCCCTGCACCCAAAAACAGGAAACCCAATGGCCAACCACTAGTTAGATTGGTTAAAATACTACGTAGTCATCAAAAAGCATGTTGTCAAAGATTAGTTAATGGCATGGAAAGAGCTACTCCTCATATTAAGTGGAAAAAAGCAGGTTACAAATCAATATGATCCAAACTTTATGGAAAAAAAAGTATAATATATTTTTTAAAAGACTGAAAAGAAATCTCACGTGCAAAGAGTCTGTGTGGTGGGTTTATGGGTGACCACCTTCTTCATCCTTGTTGTCTATTTTCTACAATTAATATGTTTAACTTTAAAAATTAGATAAACACACACACACAAATGTTAATTCAACAGACACACACACCCATTGAAAACAGGCGCCCGTGGGGTTGGCTCACCTTCTGCAGGATGGGGGTCGGGCAGGTGTTGTCAAACAGGACCGAGTTGAAGATTCCGTACACGCCCTCGTGGAGGTGGTACACGATGGTCTTGGGGGCGGAACTGTTTTCCTCTGCAGGGAGGAGAGGAGTCAGGGGCAGCACAAGCAGCAATGTGAGCGGGGTGGGAGTGGGGAGCTGGCACGATGGTGGGCTCGGCAAGGATGCTGGGTTACGGAAGTGAAAGATGCCCCTTCCTCCACTGTGGGGTGGGTCCTGCCTCCTCCTGTGACCTGAGGTTCACTACCGCATTGTGCACACTCACCTTGCAGCTGAGCGTCTCTGCCCGGGACACGCTCCCTGCCTGCATCTGAGCCCCTTGATGCCCCAGCAAAGGCAGAAGAGCAGCCCACCCAAAGCCCACCACCCCTCGGTATGGATTCTCTGGGGATGAGCACACAGAGCTCAGGATCTCCTGCCTGGGGGTCCCAGAACAGAAGGCAAAGCCCTAAGATCAGAGTCCCTGACACCTCTCACTCAAGGGGTTGCTGGGAGGACTGATCTTTCTGAAAGGGCAGGGAAGAGCGCTGATGTTGACAGTGTGAGCCGAGAAGGCACAAGTCAGCCCAGCCAGAACTTGAATCCAGCACTGCCCCTTATCAGCTGTGTGACCTTGGGCTAGTGACTCAACCTCTCCATGCCTATGTTCTGTCATATGTAAAGTGGGCTTAGACAAATATAGGTTGTCATTAATTACTTTCATTATGTTATGAGAAGCAGTTGGGTGAGGAAGAGCCTGTCCTTTCAAGAGGAGACAAACACGGGGGCAGGGGCAGGCTTCACCTCTTCCTAGCGATTAGGGGATTCCCTTGTATTCTCCTTGGCTCTCAATTTCCTCATCTGTACAATGGCGTTAATAAAGTATTCTCCCTATGGTTGTTTTTATCTCAATCTTCATAAAATATGAACATGCATAGGAAAAAAAGATGCTAAATAAGTGTCTTGGGGGTGAGGGGACTTGATTGCAAGTTTCCCTAAAGCAAGGACCCATTCTCCAGATTACCCCACCCCCTAAAACCAGACTCTGCTCAGCCAGCTAGTGTCCCTAGCCTCAGAAAAAAAACAGGGCTCTGCTGCCCACCTGGCACCTACCCTCCCTGCTAGGCTGGTCCAGAAGAACCTCCCTCTTGGCGATGATGCTGATGGCCAAGGTGAAGGCCGAGGTCACGTAGTAGCGCCCCAGCTTGGCAAGGATGTCCACGCCACAGTCCTCCGGGAAGTACAGGTCCAAGGCTGAGTTGATCACAGAAGTGATCTGATGGTGGGGGGATGGGAGCACAATTACACATTTGGAACGTGGGGTTTATGCTGAAGACGTTGTACAGCTCCAAGTCTATTTCCTGAAAGCTTCTTTGATTTCAGGAAGAAGGGCTTGGCAGCTGCTCAGGCCCCAGCTGGTAACTGCGGACAGTTGGCCAAGAAGGTAGGCGGGAGACAGAACTGGGTCAAGACCCTCGTGCTTGCGTAAATCACTCTCCTCGACGCCCCCACCATAGGAAGAGGCACTCTTAACATAACACTCAGTACTCAGATTCCAGAAGCCCTGATGTGGATCTTTCTTTCATAAATAACCAATCTGTTAAAGGACACATTTTCTACAGAAAATACAGAGAAGGACAAAGAAGATCAAAATCACCCCTAATTCTATCATCCAGATTAACCTAATCATTGTTAACTTTTTGGAGGAGCGCCTTTAATTCTTTTTTGATACAAGCACTATTTCTTATTATTTACATGATAGAGTTATATTTATGTTTTTATAACCTCTTTTACTCAATAGACTGTGAATGACCTCTCCATGTGAGTAAATGTTTTCATCATAAGAAGGTACCATAATTTAACCAATCTCTGAGTGTTAGATGGACCACGGAAGTCCACTGGGCTTCCTGGAGGCTGGACATAATGCAGGGAAGTCCAGCATTATGAACAATGCTGCATTGCTCATCTTTGAAGCTAACGCTTTGTGTCCATTGTGGATTATTTTCTTAGGGTCAGTTCCTAGATGTGAACACTAGTCCAGGACGAGCCTCCTACTAAGAAGAAACGGCCCCTGGTGGTTGGAGTGGGGATTACAATGACACATTTTTCTTGCTTTCATCTCCCAGACCGGAAGGAGACAGACGGACTGGGAGTGAACAGAAGGCTGGCTTTTCCTCCCCCTGCCCACCCACTGATCTCTCATCAGCCCACCTGAGAGTGAATAGGGCATACCAAGACCTTCCAAGAGCCTTCGGACTTATACATATATGGCCTGGTTAAGCCTCACATGTGTGTGGGCTGGAGTCAGGCAGAGCTGGGTGTGCAGCTGGCTCTGCCGTGGACTCAGGAAGTGACGCAACCTCTACGAGCCTCAGTTTGCTCAGCTGTAACATAGGTAATAATAAGATAATCCAGGTAGAGCACCACGCACAGCATGCAGCACATGGGACCCGCTCACAGCGGCCGCCTGTGGTCATTAGAACCCTCCCTGCCCCCATCCCCCGCCCCACCCCCACAGAGCCCAATGCAACACTTCCCGCCCAAAGTTACCTCTTCGAATCTCACTTTGGTCCCCTCCACTCCAGGGAAGCCGCCCCCAAGGTCCAGGATGTGCATCCTGTGGCCCAGCTCGGCGCCTATTTCAAACACAAGCCGGGCGTCTGCGATGGACTGAGCATAGGCCTGAGGGTCAGGACAGTCACTGCCAATGTGAAAACTGGGAAGGGAGGAAGAGCCCCGGCTTACTTGCAGGGCCCCGGGTGCCAGCGCGTCAGCCCCAGCCAGGAGCAACATTGGACACGGTGCCCATTTTACAGATGTAGTGACTGGAGACCTAAAAGGTCAAATGGGTTGCCAAGGGCCATGTGGCAAGTGAGGAGTGGACAGGAGACTAGATCCAAGGTCCCTTGGCACTTGTGGTGCTCCCATCCCTCCACGTTGCCCCTGGGGCTGAGCCTCCTGGGATGAGGGCCAGGGCCCTGGAGTGAGCCAGATCTGGATGGACCTCTCGGTCAGCAGTGGGACCTGCCTATGCTTTAGTTTGCCTATCTCTAAAGTGGGGATAAGATCCTACAAGGCTGTGGGATAATGTACATGAAGCATTTAGCAGAGTGCCCGGCATATCCGAAGTACAGAATGAGTGACAGCTATATTGTTGCAACATTGCTATGGCGATTCTTCCATATTCCTGTAAGAAAAGCGGCACAGCAGAGGGGCGGCTGCACAACCTTTGGCCTCAGGCTGGTAAAACTCCTGCAAAGCCAGGTCCCTCCTAGAACTTCCTGGGACAAACCCTTCTGAGGATTAGGGAGTTGGGACCACTGGACACTCCAAACCTTCTTTCCAAAGAGAGAAAACTCGCAAATGGCAGAATTCCAGTCCCAGGGCAGGCCCTCCTCGGAGGCCCTGGGGGAGGTCTCATACAGAATCGGTTAATTCCTGGGAAGGAGGCAGTGGGCCTGGCGTCAGGGGGATGGTGGGGCTTCCAGGCGCTCACCTCACACCCACTACCTCCACGTGGCTCTTCTTGGCGTTTTCAAGCAGGTGTCTGCAGGATTTCAGAGACGCTCCAAACTTGAAGCTCAGACGGCTCAGGGAGTGGGAGTCATCGGTGGCGATGCACAGAACCATCCTGGGGAGACACGCAGCGCACATCTGCCAGGTGGGCCCCGCGTCCCCCCCAGCTGCATCTGGTCTGAGCAAAGGGGGGTGAACCCATGTGGCTCAGAGCTGCCCAACCCCACAGGCTCTCTGACCTCTTCCTCTCCCTGCACAGCCAGTCAACCTCCAAGCCATTCCCTAAACATCCCTGGGCCCATCTCTGCGGCCCCTGCCCTGGTCCCGACCTCCCCAGTTCTCCCCTGGGCAGCGCCACTTCCTCCGAATCAGCCTCTACACCTGCCAGGCTATTCCGACTTTTCTTGGATAAGGGCAACCATTTTTTAAACACAGCCTTATTGAGAACTCCAACAGCATGTAAAACAGACAAATCGGAAGCTGCTTTGGGTGAACCAGAGTGGCCCACCACCCAGCCTCCCCTTCACCCCAAGGCCCCTCCCTGATATCCCCAGGGTGTCAAGTGACCACGTGGGAGCCACAGCCTGAGCAGAACGTGAAGCCCTGACCCCTTCCAAAGGCCATTTGCATCAGGTCCCTGCCCCCTGACCAGCATCATTCACAATCTCCCTCAGCCCCCTCACATGGTATGTTCCAGCCACCACGTTTCTGCTCACCCCTCAAGTGCCCTCCGCTGTCTCCAACCTCCACGCATTTGCTTATGCAGTTGACTCTGATGCACTGTTTACGCCCTCCCCAGATTCTGTTCACTATTCAAGGCCCACTTCAAATGCCACCTCCTTCTCGAAGCCTTCCTGACCACCCTCTTCGCTCTCTCAGCCGTGACTTTGACCTCCGGAATACCATGGGTGTTGCTCTGCTTGGGCCGTAATCAGTTATTTCTGCCTTTGTCCTAGTCAGACCCTGTTATCTGAGTCCAGTCCAGGAGTGCCCGGCCCAACCTCCTGTGACCACGGCCGGGTCCAGAGCAGGGTCTGCCCCAACTCACCCCCTCCTCCCTCACACTCATCCCAGCCTCCCCACACGAGTGGCTCTCAGCTTACCTGGCACTGGGGTGGCTCTTTACCACCTTTGCCAGCTCTATCTCGTTGTCAAAGCTCAGCAGCCGGACCCCGTGCTTGGCAGCATACTTGATGTGTGCAATTTGCTTACAGGGGTTGGCGTAGATGATCTTACTGGCAGGGACGCCAATACGCTGGACCAACTCCATCTCTGCCTGTGGGGTCCCAAAGGTGGTGATAAGGAGGCACCAGGGCCGGCTGGGCCCACGGAGACCAAAAAAGCACAGATGAGGGGCAAAGTCATAGCTATGCCTGTGGAGGTCCCATAAGAAGTGGGCCTCACTTTTAGACAACAGATATACAAAAATCCGGACTTGTGCTGATTCACCAGTCTTTGACAGTCAGGGCTGGCGCGTACAGCTGTGCAGGTGGTGTACTGCACAATCCTGATTTGGGGGAAAGGGGTATCTCATTCACAGATAACACATGGTAGATTTCTATATTTATTACAACTTCCTGGCAGTAAAGCGTCTCATTCTAACACAATCAGTATATTTATTTAAACAATTGAGCGTCTTAAGGAAGGGGTACATTTTCTAATTCACACGAAGGCACTATATGGACTCACGGTGGCCCTGACAACAGGCTTCTAACACATTTTCCTGGAGGATAGACATGTTTAGAGAATATGACTCGATGTATTAGAAAGTTCACCAGACCAAGAGTCTTTTTGACACAGGCCATCCAACATAGAAGGCCTGCTGTGTGCATGGCCCCGCGCTGGGGAACTCCGGCAAGCCCCTCTCCCCGGGGGCCTCCTCTTCCCACCTTTACAGAGTATGGCTCCACCCCACTGCTGCACTAATGGTGCAGTGAGGATGAGGATGGTGAGAGAAACCACGGTCACCGAGCACCTACCATAAGCGGGTACCAAGTGAGAGGCTTTACATCATGTGCTGGCAGACTTCCTGTATAAAGGGCCAGAGAGTAAACAGTGTAGGCTTCGGAGGCCGTACAGTTTGTCACAACTCCTCAACTGCCAATGTAGCACCAAAGCAGCCACAGACAACGCGTAGGTGAGCGACCGTGGCCGTGAGCCAGTAAAACTTGACAGTCAGCAGTGGCTGCACTGGGCCCGCCGTGCACGGTCTGCCAACCCTTGCTTTAGGCTCACTACTTCATTACTCCGCACGATAACCCCGTCAGAAGGGTATGAGCTTCGTTCCAGAGAAGGAAACTGATGCTCAGAGAAGCCACGTAGCAAGGAGGTGGCAGAGCCCACATTCAAACTCCGGTCCCACTCGCCTTGGTGGAGGACAGGAAGTCGAGAGGGAGCCAGTATGAAACACGGTAGGAGATACGGGGCCATTTCAGCCTCCTGAGTTTGTAATAAGACTCTCCTTTTAATTTTGCAGCTTTTCAGCACTGGGTATTTCTGTGCATTATCTCACGGGATGCCTACAACTATCCTGTGAAATATTTACTGGCCACATTTCAGAGAGGGCAAAATTGAGTTCAGAGAGGTCCACCTGCCTGTGGTGACACAGCCAGTAAGGAGCAGAGTGGTGCACGAGGTCCAACTCCAGAGCTGGAGTTGCTGCCGTCACCGCTTGCTTCCAAAGCCCTGGAGTCTGAGCTGATATAAAAACATGCTTTGCCGCCTGCTTCAGCCCGAGGCGGGAGGAGGAAGCAGTGGCTGCGCTCGGAGCCTGGGTTTAGCTTTGATTATCAATATTTCAATAATAGCCATTGCTATTCATTGAAGGATTACCATAGGCCAGCCATTGCAATGAATATTTCATATACATTCGCACTCAATCTTCGTAATAATCTTATGAGATAGGAAACAGGCTCAGAGAGGTTAAGTGACTTGTCCAAAGTCACACAGTTTGGAGGTGGCACGGCTGGAATTCTAACTCAGGACTGTCAGACTTTAGCACACCGGCTCTTAACCACAGTCCTAAAATGGAGAACTCAACCTCAGTGCTGACTTGACAAGTATTTTTTGAGCATCTGTTGAGTTGCCAGGCCCTCTGATAGGTGCTAATGAAAACGAGTGGTGAGGGAGGCAGGCAAGGTCTCTGACCCCGTGGCGCTGTCAGGCTGGTGGCGAAGACAGACAGGGACAAATGGACACTGAATCAAGACAGAATTACAAATAGATAAGGGCCGTGAAGACTAAGTACAGGATGCTAGAGAACGTGGGATGGGGAGCCCTAGGTGGAGGGGTGAAGGGAGGAGGCCTCGCCAGGCGGAGAGGGAAGGAAAGAACGTTTCTGGTAGAGGAGGCGGCCTGAGCAGGGGTTCTCAGGCAAGAAGGTGCTCGGCCTGAGCAAGGGACAGAGAATGCTGGAGCGGCCCGACGGGTGAGCGCTGTGTGGCAAGAGAAGATTGGAGGGAGGTGGGCGGAGCTCACAGGGAAACCAGGAAGGCTGACGTGGATTTATAGTTCACCCTGCGAGTGATGGGAAACAGAAGGGTTTCAAGAAGGGAAATGACATGGTCCAATTTGCATTTTAAATACCAGGTCTAACAATGTGCATCATGCTGGCTGCTTCCTGAAAACGGACGGAGGAAGGGCCCAAGAGGGTTCTGGGGAGACCGGTCACAATCCCCAGGGAGAGATAACAGGCTGAGCTAGAAGGGAGCACGAGATGCGTCCTGGGGGTAGGCTGGCAAGTGTGGTAATGGATTGCACGTGGGGATGAGGGGCGAGGATGTATGAGGGAGCTCCATCCACACCCAGCAGACGGAGGGGCCCTTCTCGAAGGAAAGGGGGAGATCATGAGAATGTTTGAACACACTGGGTTCCAGGCGTCCTGGCGTAGCAAGTCAGCAGCTGGATATATAAGTCTGGGCTGCAGATCAAAACGTGGGAGGTGATGGCATATCGATGGCATTTAAAGCCATGGGAGGAGATGAAATTCCCTAAGAAGAGGGAGCATTTACAAGAGAGAGAATCCAGAGGCACTCTCCCATTTAGAGAGCAGGAAGAGCCAGGATCTGCAGAGAGGTGAGGACAGACAAGGTCTCCAGAAAGGGCGGCACAGGACATAGATTAAAATGCCATTCTTGTCAAAGTAACCCTGTCTGTCTGGAGGGAGGGGTCTCGACTGTGAGAGGCACCAGTGAGGCGGGGCAGGCCTTCACTTTCATTTTATATATTTCTGAAGTCTTTAAAACTAACAGCAGATGTTACTGTTGAATATTTTTTTAAAAGAATACGTTGCACATGGGGAGTTGCTGTTCAATGGGTATAAAGTTTCAGTTCTGCAAGAGGAGGGCGTTCCAGAGGTCTGCCGCATGACGCGGTGCCTACAGTTAACAACTCTGCACTGAGCACTTAGAAATGTGTTAGGGGGCTAGATCTCGCGCTCTTACCACAAAGAGAAAAAAAAACGTCCAACAACAACAAAAGTCACTGCTGAAGCTGTTGAGGAGGCCAGATCAATAAGAGGAACAAGGAGTGTCCCCAACCAGTCGAAAGGCATCAATGGGCAGATCTCCAGATCCGCTGCCTTTGGAGCTATTGCTTGTGGCACAGTACTGACCACATGACTATCTTTTATACTTTGTTGCAAAATCACAAGATACTTTGTGTATTTTCTATGGATCATATTTGTAAGTATTTTTTACGTACTATATACCCACCAAACTCATCTCATCATGGTGATTGTCCTACT
Organism: Equus asinus; assembly: GCF_041296235.1. NCBI lineage: Eukaryota > Metazoa > Chordata > Mammalia > Perissodactyla > Equidae > Equus > Equus asinus. Next base: position 89,093,822 of record NC_091794.1, read on the forward strand.
TTTCTTTTCTTGTAAATGAATCAATGTATCATTTGAATAATTTGAAATGAATATTTAAAATATAGTGCTCACTGGATCATGGCGATCGCTGGGGACGTTGGTAAGAGGAGATTCCTTGGAACAGTGAGGGTGGAGGTCGGGAAGCAGTGGCTTAAGGAGTGGGTGCTAAGAGAAAGAGACAAGTGAGTGCAGACAGGCGAGTGTAAACAACTCAATCTGGCCATGGAAAGGGAGCGGGGGATTGTGCTGAGGACAATGTGGTGTCCAGGAAAGGCTTTTGAAGATGGGAGGATGCTGAGGGAGATAGCAAGAGAGGACAGGCTGGGTCTAGGAGAGATGATATAAAGTCCTTGGGAAAGTAGGTGGGTGAACCAAAGCCCCGTGCAAGGTGTGGCGGATGCCGTTGATCTTGGAGTCTGTCTGATGCGTGTGTATGCAGCCAGACTCAGCTCACGTTGCCTGGGCCTTCCAGTCAATGTTGGCCACAGCACGGTGCTGTGAAGTGTGGCCACCAGCTATATCCAACCAGAAGAGGGCAGCCTCGGCCTTCCAAGAAAAGCTGTGCACCCCGGAGCCACCTCTCAGTAAGTGCACCGAAGGGGGCTGCATGATCCCACCTGCAGGGAGGGGGCCCTGGCCTCTCCCAGCCCTTGTGGTTAGCCAAGGGCAATCGACACTGGCCGAGTCCCAGCTCAGCCATGCCCTCTCCAGGACCTTGGAAAAGACAGCAGCCATCAAGCCAGAGACCTCATCAATCCATACTCAAGCGACCACTTCCCGGTGGCTCAACCTCTGCGCCTCCCTTACGTTATGGTAGATGCTTCCTGCCAGGCTGCCGTCAGAAGCAGGGTAATAATAATTACCTCACAGGCTAGTTGCGAGAATCAGATGAGATCATGTACAGAAAACACTTGGCAAAGCACCAAGCACAACAGAAGCACTCAGCAAACTGTAGATGCTTTTAATGTCCCCACCGACTTCCAGGGCTTTCCAAGCTCTAACACCCCACAGCTCTGCCCCCTGGAAGCCAGCCTCTGAGGCTGGAGGGCCGAGCACAGCGCCCCACCTCTGAGTTTCCAGAACACAGGACTCCAGTCAGTGGGGTTCAGTCCTGTTCTTCAAGCCCATGCCAAGGGGGCCGGAAAAGGATCTCCTTCCTCCTCGCCCAGAGCACAGGCCCAGCGTCCTGGCTCCGCTACCAGCGAGCGGCGTACAGTCGGCCCCCAGCATCCTCAACTGTAAAATGTCCATCTCTCTCCCTCTGCGTGATAAGGTTAACCTGCTCAGTCTGACCGTCCCACCAGGGGGGCACACCTCTCTCCCACCTGGAATCCCACCAGCCCTGTCATCTTGCCCAGGCTAGTTTTCCTCCTTTCTCCTCCAGGAATTCTTTCTAGAATTCTCCTCCCAACACCCAGCTATATTGCTAACCAGGATTTAAAAGGGGTTCCCCTCAAACAATCATTACTAACAATTCACAAAATAACAGTAACGACAACATCACAAACCAACACCCACCAGGCACACTCCCACCTCAGGGCCTTTGCAATTGCTGTTCCCACTTCCTGGAAGGCTCTTCCCCTAGTTATCCACACACTTTGATCCCTTGCTTCCTTCAGGTCTGTAGTCAAATTTCAGTGAAGCCTTCTCTGGCCAAATCGTCCCAAAGTACAATCCTCTCTCCCAACATTCCCCACTTCCCTTTCCATTTTAATTTTCTCCATAGCATTTACCACCTAAAATACTGTAGATTTTCATTGTTTGACTTCTTTGTTTTTTAGAAAGCAAGCTCCATGAAGGAAGGGCCTTTTTTTTGTTTTACTTGCTTTGTTCACTTCCTAAAACCCCAGCTAGAATAGTCCGTGGACCCACAGTAGGTGCTCAGTAAATGTTTGCTGAATGAATAAATATGTCCAAAGCTGTACTCTGAGGAAACTTTATAGCTTAAAGGCATTTATCAAGTAAGAACAGAATGAACATAGATATGCTAAGCATTCAACTCAAGGACAGCAGAAGTGCCTTACTCAACACTGTTTTCCCAGCCCTACCTAGCACTGCAACTAGCACATCATAGGAGCTCAGCAGATAGATAGAGAATGATAGCAAATAAGCAAAGTAAATCTAAAGAGAGCAGCAGGGAATTAAGACAACAGCATTGATCAAATTAGAAAGGCAGTAGAATTGGCAACAAGAAGAAACTCTAAAAGGATGAGTTTAGAAAATGGACAGTCACATGAAGATTATAAAAGAAAAGAGAAAAGAAAACCAATGATAAAAGGGTACTTTTGTTTTATTTTAATTAGAAGAATACCATGTATAGTTCTATGCCAAGAAATTTGAAACCTCCATTTCAAAATGTTTCTAGAACCATCTCCCCAGGGACACACAAGGTTCCAATTTGGAACTTCAAGGCTGGCAAATTCCAGGCTTGTTTCTCCCTCCCTCATCCTTTGAACCCCCTCCCGAGTGGGTGGCCCTTCCCAGAGGTCACTCCAGCCCCGCCCCGCCCCGCCCCAGGGCCCACTCGCACCAGCCAGGCCATGTGTGTGTTCAGTAGGCAGTGAGGGTCAGTGCACCCGCGGGGGGCAGGGGCTCACCTTGTTGGCACAGCTGAAGCCCAGCCCCAGCTCGGCCAGGACCTTCAGCACGCCCAGGCTGCTGTTGCACTTGACAGCATAAAAGGGCCGGACTCGCGGCAGGCACTTCAGAAAGCAGAAGTGCTTCCTCACTACGGCACCCAGGTCGGCCACGAAGAAGGCAGCGACCTCGTCCTGCACAACAAGAGGGGTGAATGTGAGACCCCACCCAGCTCCTTCCTGGTGCATGTCATCCACTGTCCCCCCAAGGAGCTGCCCAAGCTCGGCTCTAGCCGTGAAGCTACCCTGCTCTAAAATTCTCGGGGGCTCCCCCAGCCTACAGGACAGAAGGCAACCCCCTCAGCCTCCTTCGAGGCTCTGTGATCCAGCTCCAGTCCCTCCATCCTCTGCACTTCAAGCCCTGGCTGCAGGCTGGATCATTTTCCCACCTCCCCGCCTTTGACCCACCATGCCCTCCACACAGAATACCCTTCGCCTGCTTGCGTCTGGCAAATTCCTATTCTACCTTCAAGTTTCAGCTCGAATGCCACCTCCCCCAACCAATAAGGCAACTCTGCCTTTCCTGCTCCCACTGCATTTTGCACATGTTCCGAGGTATCAGAACAGGATATACGTCCGTCTTCTCCAGAAAAAGATAAATTCCTAGAAGGCCAAAGTCACAGCATATGGCCACTGCCTTTCACATATAGGTGCTCAAGAAAGCCTTGGAGTAGTCCCACGGCCATTGCAACCCAGGCCTGTGGACAATGGGTCATCACAGATTTGCTGAGGGCCAAATATCCATGAGGCTCTGGGTGAGACCACATTACTTAAACCTTCCCTGAGACTCAGTTTCCCTTTTATGCAATACTTTTTTTTTTTTACTGATGCCCACTTGTCTGACATTATGCTAGGGGACAGAGATGACCAGACAGGGCTTTGGCCCTGAGGGGGCTTGGGTCTGGAAGAGAACAAACCCCTTAAGCAATTACAAGCTCATTCAATAAATGCTAGATAGGACTTTCTACAAAATGCGGTGGGGGCCATGGTGAAAGAAAATACAAAATCGGCCTGGGGCAATTAGGAAAAGGTGACACTGACGAGTAATAAGCAGTGAGTAGAGATAGGTAAGAGGGAGAGAGGCTGGGAGAAGGGTGGTCCAGGAGAGGAAAAGCCTGGGCTAAGGCATGGTAATAGAGCACATGGCATCACTGGGAAATACGCGTAGAGTAGGTCAGCTCTGCTGGAGCATAACACACACTGTGGGAAAAGCCAGAAGTGGGGCTATGAAGGCAGAGGGGTTCTGACTTGATCCTGCAGGTGGTGGAGCACTGCCAAAGAATTCTGATTTTGAGCAGGGCTGTGATAAAGTTGGAGGGGATGGGATGAGGCAGGGAGGTTAGGGGGCCTTTAGAGAGATGAGGCCTGAAGTACAAAGAGAGGTTCCAGAAGAGCGCACTGAAGGGTAACTTAAGGAGGTGGAATTCACAGAGCTTGGTGATGCCTGGATGTTGGAGGAAAGCAAGGACTCCCAGGTTTCTGACCTAGAGGGCTGGGTGGATGATGGAGGTGCTGTTCATCAAGGCAGGGAACACAAGAGGGGCAGCTTCACGGGCAAGGACCAGGAAATGGGGACAATATGAGCCTGTCTCTTGCAAATGGCAAGGACTGAATACCGAATAAGTAAAAGAAGAAGACGTGGGCCCTGGGGGCCCTTTCAGAGGAGGCAGCTGCGCTGGCACAGGGAACAGGGGACCCACCCCCCACTCCCAGCCCCTGACCGTGGTGGCCTGTGAGGCCCCCAGAGTGAGCTCCTCCAGCAGGTCTCGAGTGCTGAAGCCCTCCTCCACCATCACGAAGTCCGTTTCACTCAAGTAGCCAGCCATGCCGAGGAGGAGGAGCCGATGGGCTGGATGGAGCCGCAGCTGCTGCTGCTGCTGCTGCTGCTGCTGCTGCCGCTGCCGCCGCCGCTGCCGCCTTAGAAAGTATGCAACACACTGCGGGAGGAGAGGGAGGCAGGTGCTGGGGGGCTGGCCTCCGCTGCCCAGGCCAGGATGCCCAGTCCTGTCACACCCCGCCCCCAGCACAAGCCTAGGGAGTTTAGGTTCACTGAGAAGGGTGGGGACGATCAGGATTCCTGGACTGGGACAAAGCATTACATGCCTAGATTTCATTGCCTCCCTGAACCTCAGGTTCCCCATCTGTAAAATGGATGGATTCTTTTGGAGATCCTTTCTAATTCTGAAATTCGGGTTTTAGTAAAAAGGGAAAGAATGGGGGGCTGGGGAAAGCCAAGAAGCTCGGGTGGGTAAGTTTCCCCAGTCCTGACCACGCCCACTTAAGCCGCTGGTGGCCGGGCCGAGGAGTCTCAGCCCAAGAGCAGGAGCTTAGGTTCGAGTTCGCTCTCTGCTGCGTGATCTTGGATACACCCCATCCCCTCTCGGAGCCTCAGTTTCACCATTTGTAAATGGCCGGGCTGGGCCTGACGTGCTGCAATTCTAAGCGTGCATGGGGGCGCCACATGGTGGGTGGGGGCCGCGGGCTCTCGGGCGAGACCCGAAGGCTGAGGTTCTGTCCCGGTGAGCACCCCCGAGTGCAGGGCCGAGGTCCCGCCCCCCAACACACCCCCTTACCAAGCCCCGTCCTCCTTCGCGGGGGCCAGAGACAGGCGTGCTGCTAGGGGGGGTCGCCGGTGACCTCGAAACTTGTGCAACACCCCGAGGAGGAGTGGCAGTTGCGGAGCCGAGGCCCCTGCTATGAGGAGGCAAGAGGGGCCGGGGGCCGGTCAGCATTGGCGCCCGGGGCGCCCGCTCCCCGAGGCTCCCGGAGCCACTCCCCGCACTCGCCTTAAAACGCATTTACACGGCTTCGGCCCATAGGTCTCCCCAGCGAGTGAATCGGATCCTCGGCGCCTCCGCTCGCTCGCTCCCCCCGGCTCGGGCCCCGCGGCCTGCGCCCCGCCCGCCTAGCAGCCACCGACCCCCACGCCCCGCCTTCCGCCCGCCGCTCGCTTATATAAGCCCCGCCCAGGCCCCGCCCCTGGCGCCCAGGCTCCGCCTCCGCTCGGCCGCCCCCTCCGTAGCCCTGGCAACCGAGGGCCGCCATCCCATTGGTGGATTCCGACATAAAGCATTCAGCTCGGCCAGCCCGCTCCGCAAACCCGAGCCTCAGTCCTTTCGGCCGAGCCCGCTCTGCGGCCACCCCAGACTGGGAAATCGGAACTGCCTGGCCGCCACCGCAGGATCCCGAGCGTCTACGCCGTGGGACGCTCAAATCCTGAATCTCGGATCTTAGAGAGTGGGCAGGAAGCCGGGAAGTTCCCACTTGCTTGGGGAAGCCTTTTCTGCGGTCGTTCCTCTCTTCCCTCCTCTGTCTGGTGAACTGCTCGCTCATCCCTCGAAGCCCAGGGCAAATGTCATCTCCTGTATTACTTTTCAGTAAAATCCTTTTTATTTAATTGCCTCTTCCAGCATCTTCTCTGACTCCTCCAACTTGAAAGCTAGCTTAAAATGTCTTCAGAGAGCCTTCTTGTGGCTGTCTCAGCTCAGGGCAATCCCTCCCTTCATCCCACCTTCTGAATCGGCCAACCACTCACCTCTCAAATGAAAAGTGTCTCCTTCAAGAAGCATTCTCTGACATCCTCGACTCAAAGCATTTCTTCTATATCTGGCAAACTCCTGCTCATCCATCAAAGTCCAGTCTAATGTCACCTCCCCTGTTGAGCCTCCCATGACTTCCCGAGCCTGGAGGAACCATGGAACTCACAGCACTTACATCTATGTGGACTCCTCGCTCATTTGGCTCTTGTCACCCATAGCGTGAGATTCTTGTTGTGGCTGTCCACTTCTTGTTTGGTTACACTTCCCAGCGAGTTTGTGGACTCCCAAGGGCAGTGACCCAGTGCCCGGCTCCTCAGACTGCCCGGCGCCTGGCAGAAACAAGAGCCCAGAAAAAGGTTCAATATCTGTGTCACTCAAAAGCTAATTCAAAAGTTTATCTAGGACAGTAATTGGACAAGAACAGCCAAGACCTTTCTGAAAAAAAAGAAAGAGGACTTCCTCTACCGGACATCAAAATATTTTATAAAGCTATAGTCTTTCAAACAGCACGGTGCTGGTGCAGGGAGAGACAGCAGTAGAACGGAACAGAGTCTAGAACAGTCGCGTGCATTTGGAGAACTTGGTACACAAGGAAGGCAGCATGTCAAATCAGTGGGGCCAAAGGGCGTTTGGTCTAACAAGGTGTTCATGTGCCCTGTCGGGCTGTAGGCTTCTTGAAAGCCAGCGGCATATCTTGTCCCACCTCAGTATCTCCCTAAGGCACCCTGCACAACCTAATCAGAATATTCTCGGCACACAGATGGTATAGAGCAGTGACCATGGAGTCTGGAAGAGCCATTTTCTGCTCCCCGCCCAGCCTGACCACATGATTGCTGGGTGTCCTTGGTTGGGTCATCCTGCTTAGACAAGAGTCACTGCTGCCTGGATTGATTTCCCCGGTGAACTGAGAGGGTTCAGACTGAGTGATTTCTCTGGGCCCTTCTGCTTAGAACCTTCTTGCTTTCTATGCAGAGGAACAGTCTTTCAGGAGATAGGTTTACAGGAGGGGTCATTTCCAGGTCCATGCTTTGAGAGATTTGTAGTCATTTGCACCATAGTATGAATTAGGACTGAAGTCCTCCTAAGAATAAACATCTACTGACTGGGAGGGTGTAGACCAGGAAAGCCATGGCAGAAACCTTGAAGGGAGCACTCAAGAAAAGATGACAGTAAGAGGAGGGAAGGGATGCCCAAACAAACTTTGGCTCTACATTTTTTAAAAAATCATTCTTTGAGCTGGCTGTTTTTGGATTCCATGGTCTAAGTCGGCCTCACTCGCTCTTTTCATCCCCTGGTACATAGTGGGCACACTCAGTATGCTTACTGAATGAATCAATAAAGGTAAGAAGGAACGAACCAGAATCAAATCCAAATTTAGGTTTGGCTGAAGAAAATAGAAAAGTAAAAAATAACAGAGCCATAAGCCAATAGGTATAGTCTACCATGTATGTGGTATAACACTGGAGGTGGGCAGTCCGAGTCTGGTGTGGCAGCTCCGCAAAGCCATGAGGAACCAAGATGCCTCTCTTGTTCCAACTCTGCCATCCTCAGCTCCTGGCTTTTAGCCTCATGGTTCAAAATAGCTGCTGGAGCTCCAGCCACATTCCCAGGGTTGTAGGGGAGAATCCTTCCTTGCCCCTTCTAGCTTCTGGTGTTTGCTGGCAATGCTTGGTGCTCCTTGGCTTGTAGATGCATCACCCCAGGCACACGGCTGTCTTCTCCCCGTGTGTCTTCATATCACCTTCACTGTATAGCGTCTGTCTCTGTGTCCAAATTTCCCCTTTTAATAAGGACTCCAGTCATATTGGATTAGGGCCCACCCGAATGACCTCATTTTAACTTGATCACCTGTGTAAAGACTCTATTTCCAAATAAGGTCATAGGCTGTCGTACTAGGGGTTAGAACTTTAAAATATCTTTTTTGGGGAATACAATTCAATCCATACCACCATCCAACACTTCCTTTTGTATCATTGGCCAAAACTTAGATACAGGACACCACCTAGCTGCAGGGGAAGCAGGAAGACATTGTCTTTAGTTGGGTGCGTTGTCACTTCCTCCCACCCTCAATAAAGTCAAAATACTGAAAAAGAGAGACTGTGTATCGCACGGAGACTGGCAGCCTCTGCCACAAGTAGGAGAGGTCCCTTCCCCCTTTTATAGATCAGTATACCAGCTAGGATGGTTATGGGGTGTACTCCCTGGGGAGAGGTGGACAGAGAAGTAAATAAACATTTATTGAGCACCTATTGTATGACAAGCACCATGCTAAATGTTTATAAACGCATGATTGCATTTAATCTTTAGACAAGATATGCATTATTCGCCCCATTTTACAGATGAGAAAATTGGGGTTAAATCCTTTGTCTAAAGTTACACAACTAGTGAGCAACAGAGCTGGGACTTAACTCTAGTCGGACTGGCTTTATGCCTGTGAGATGGGCCCCGGGAACGGAGCCTGAAGCCAGAACACAGAAGGCTGAGACCAGGCCAGGCACAAACAGCAGGAGACGAGAGAGAGGCTGGAACTCAGAGTCAGACACCAGATGAACTGGCAGAAAGGGCACCGACCGGAAGTCAGCCCTGCCAACTCCCTGAAGGCCTCAGTGAGATGGAGACCCCAAAGTCGCCAGAAACCAGAAGCTGAAAGCAGTCGCAAGCATTGCAAGGTCAGAAGTGTCTTCTGAGTTAAGAGTGGAAGCTGATAACACCAACAGTCACCATTTCTTGAGTGTTTATTGTGCTTCAAGCTCTGTATTATGTGCGTAATAATAACAGCCAACATTGGCAGAGTACTTAATATCACACAGGCTTATTGTAAGATTTATATAACCTTTAACCTCACAACAACCCTATGAGGTTTGTGCTATTAGTATCACAGGGGAGGAAACCAGCTAGAGTGGCTGCTGACCCGCTCAAAGTCACACAGCTGGTGAGCGGCACCACTATGCTACATACATTCTCTCCGTCCTCGCAACAAGCCTTCAAGGTGGGAATTATTCCTCTCATTTCACCGTGGAGGAATCTGAGCCCCGAGAGCCCAAGTGATTTGCCCAAGATCATCTAGGTGGAAAGTGGCAGATTCTCAACCCAAATTCAGGGTGAGCGCTGGTGAGGAACTTGAAATGGTACAGCCCAGGGTCGCGTTGGAGCAGACCCTAGGCCCCAACCCTTGGAACCCTGGATTCTAGTCATTAGTAAGGTGTCTGTGTCCCCTGTCACAGGGGCAGGTCTGTGCCTTGGACCCAAGCCCAGGACCCAGCACCGAGCAGGTAAAGCTCAAGTGTGTTGACTGAATGTGGGATTATAGTCACAACACTTCCCTCGACAGGCAAGATGCTAAGAAGCTGAATTTGGTAAGTTGGATTTCTTCATGTTTATTTTCACTCTCTTTTAGGCTGAATACAGAAGTGAAAAAATCATAATAGTGTGCGACAATTAAGGATTGCACACACTTTCTCTCAAGCCAGACCTGAGTCATTTCTGACAAAGGTGATGAGAAAACAGCAACAACCAAATTAAAAAAATGCTCAGTCGACAACCCTCACTTTCTCCAGCTGCTGTTTCCGGAGCCGCCTGGGAGTGGCGTGGAAAAGGCCATCGTCTGCAGCTCTCTTCTGCCTTCTCCACTTGTTCTCAGATGGAAAGCATCAGAATTACCTGGAGCGCTTGTTAAAACACAGATGGCTGGGCCCCTCCCCAGAGTTCCCAGATCAGTGGGTCCAGGGCCGTCCTGAGAATCTGCATTTCTGCCCAGTTCCCAGTGCTGCTGATGCTGCTGGTCCAGAACCACACTTTGAGAACCCCTGGCCTAAATGGACTTGAACCACAGCAGGCAAAGAGGGCAGAGCTGTGTACCCTTGAAAGAAGGCATCAGGCTCTTGCTCCCAGCCTCTCCCTCCGCAGAAAGGAGATAAGATGGAGCAACTGGGCTGAGCGGCTGCACTGTCTCTAGATGATCAGAGAACAAACTTCAGGGGTATATGCACGTCAGTACATCTGCTAGGCAGCGCTCACTGCCCATGTGACCTTGGCAAAGTTATTTATCTTCTGTGAGCCTCACTTTATCCCTCTGTAAAATGGGCATGATAAGAGTGCCTACTTCCTAGGCCTGGTGTAAGGAGTTCATGAGCACATAAAAGCTGTTGTCTAGTGCCTGACACTCACATTAGCAAACGCGTTCTAAGTATGTGGTAACTATTAGTACTGTTACCGAGTCAAAGGTTCATGGGGCCAGAGGAGAAAATCCAGAAATGTGTCAGAGGGACACTGCTGGGGCGTATGGAAGAGGAAGGCTCCCACGGAGGTTTTGGCACCTAAGCTGAGGAACAGCCAGCAGGGGTCAGAGGCTCAGGAAGCAGGTCAGCCCAGAGGCAGGGAGTGGGTGGTGGAATTCCATTCCATTCCCCGTGGGATTTCATAAGAGCAGAGGCCGATGTGCTGAGCTCTGAGTCATGCAAGTCTGACCCAAGCTGGGCTTCTTTCTAAATCGCTGTCGTAGTCGTGTTCTCCTCTCGAAAACTGCTCACTCACCCCAAGGCAGAGTGGAGCCAGGCAGCCACGTCTGTACCTCAGGGCTCTCTGCTCCCCTCTCCCACTGCGGAGGGAACCACACCCACATCCATAAGCCTCCAGTTAACTGACCAATCAGAGACACAGAGACTAGAGTCAGGTAACCGACAGAGCCAGATCAGTGGAATCCACTCCAGAGGGAGCCAGAGAGTGTTTGCCTCTGTCTCCAAGGCTTCCGGCCATGCCTGGTGTCCGTGAGAGACCCTGGGACCTTTGGGTAAGCCCGCTTCACAAAGGCCACATAGCAGAATCTTCGATGATGGACACAGGACCTTGCACCTTTGAAAGGCACCGCGTCACCTCCTCTGCATTTTATTGGTTAAAGTGAGTCACAGAGCCGTCGCAGATTCAGTGTGGGATGGGGCTACACTAGGCATGAATATTGGGAGGCATGGTTCACCCGGGGCCATCTTTCGAGATGTGAAAGATGACATGAGTGGAGACGTATTAAGATAGAGCCAGAGCAGCCATTTGAGAGGAATTGCCTTGCATGTCTTGTTTTCTATGTTTTCCAAACCGGACCAAACCGCCAACATTCCAAGAAGTCACTAAAGGCAAGAATATCCTGTCTGTAAGAACTGATGACACTGGACTTTGCTGAATGCTGAGTCCCAACCAATCAATGAAGTGCAAGTCTAGCCTTTTGCCTGATGACTGAACCTCAAACCAGTCTATGAAATACAAACCTAGCCTTACCTCATCTAGCACAAATGAACTATTGTTTTTTTTTTTTTGCTGAGGAAGGTTTATCCTGAGCTAATATCTGTGCCAGTCCTCCTCTATTTTGTATGTGGGTCGCCACCACAGCATGGCCACCAACGAGTGGTGTAGGTCCACACCTGGGAACCAACCCCAGGCCACCAAAGTGAAGCACGCCAAACTTAACCACTAGGCCGTGGGCCCGGCCCCTGCACTCCTATTTAATACAATTGACCTCATCCTCCTCCCTTTTTCCCATAAAAGCCCTGAGCCCCTCTCCTGTATTCAGGGCACCATTTGGGTTTCCACCTGAATCTGTGCTCCTCAAATTGCAATTCTTTGATCCCAAATGAACACTTGCCTCGTACACTGCTTTCCGTTTTTGTAGGTTGACATAGACTGGCTGCCACAAAACCCGTCCAATCTCTTTATGTCGCTGGCCTCACTCTAAGTCATCATCATCATCGCTAGCCTGAAGGTCTGCAACAATTTCCTAAATAATCCCCCTGCACCATCTTACCTCCTGCTGATCTAGTCCCCACACTGCCACCAAAGTGTTCTTATTAAAATGCAAGTAAGGGAGAAGAGCCAAGATGGCACCGTGAGTAGTCCTCTTTGTCTCTCGCCCTTCGAGTCTACAATTATTTGGACACTTATCGCTTGACAAAGGATATCCAGACAGCATCTCAGGACGTCTGAGACACCCACGCGACTATACATCGGAAGGCGGATGGACTTTCCTCCAGGAGGATGTGGAAATAGGTGAAAACTCTCCGACCCCGACGGGCAGCCTACCCGCAAGCGGCTTTCTTCCAACGGACGCCCCCAGAGGATCCACACACATCTAGGGCAGGAGCGAGAACACAACAGAGGAGCAACGGTGGAAACAGGTGACCAGAACCCTACCTAAACCCCCTGCAATTACTCCTAAACGCAGAGGGAAACTTTGGAGTTGCACACCTGAGCCCGCGGGGAGAGTCTCTCCCCGCCATTGGCGGGGAGACCCAGCCTGGTGCTCGGGGCGCCCGGAGGGTCCCAGAGAGAGACACGGAGGGCACGGAGATCTCCCAGCTGCCGTTGCCCGCCCTGTGGGACTAGGGATTGCCGGAGATCTCGGAGAGGACCGGGGTGGGGGGAACTTTCAAAGGCCGGTCCTGCGACCTGGAGGGGAAGTGCCGGAGCTCCGCCAGGCAGCAGACAAAACTCTCTGTCTGCCATTAGCAGAGGGGCCACGCCCAGCATTCAGGGCTCCCGGCAGAGGCCCGGAGAGAAGCCCTGAGGGCGGGGCGACCCCCAGCTGCCGTTGCCCACCCCGTGAGGCTAGGGATTGCCGGAGATCTCAGAGAGGACTGGGGCTGGAGAGAGTTCCAGAGACCCAGCTTAGTAGCCTAGGGGGAAACCCTACAGGCTCACAGCAGCCTTAGGGAAAGCCTCTGCACAGCACCAGTAGAAGGCACCCAGCCGCCAGCCACAAGGCTGGAAGACCCCAGGGCAAAAGCAGCATAGCTAGGTGTACTAACCACAGACTGTAGAAGATGCCAATAGCTCTCCTGCGACCCATAGAGGACAAGTGAGATTTGGTGGGTGCCGACAGCAACGGAGCGACAAATATAAGTGATCCCACCCCTGGCCGCTGGAAAAGCCCATAACACCGTTGCAGACCCCAAGGAGAGAGCACATCTAGGTGGGCTGCAACAGTAGGCACCTGCAGCCTGAAGCCCCCCTGTGACGGCCCCCACGGCAGAGGAGGGAATCCAAAGGGCCACTGTGGCTACGAAGAGGGGCCCAGGCCCAGTTAGCAACTACGGACAGGGTTCCTGGTTGGTGAAGTATAAACAGCTGCTCCCCCCACCGCAGCAGCTGAAACAAGTGAAAGGAGCAACTAAACTCTATCTCCATGCGGAGGCACAAATCAACAACATCAAGCAATAAGAAAAAATACATTAAATCTCCAGAACAGAAAGAAAGCAACAAATACACAGAAAACAATCCCAAAGAAAATGAGATATATAACCTAAATGACGATGACTTCAAAACAGCCATCATTAAGATTCTCAATGAGTTAAGAGAGAATTCTGACCGACAACTCAACGAGTTCAGGAGCTATGTCACAAAAGAGTTTGATACGATAAAGAAGAACCAAACAGAAATATTGGAAATGAAGAACACAATAGAGGAGATTAAGAAAAATCTAGATGCTCTGAACAGTAGGGCCGATAATATGGAGGAAAGAATTAGCAATTTGGAAGATGGCAATATAGAATTGTTGCAGGCAGAGGAGGAGAGAGAAGCAAGACTTAAAAGAAATGAAGAAACTCTTCGAGAATTATCAGATACAATTAGGAGATGCAACGTAAGGATTATAGGTATACCAGAGGGAGAAGAGAAGGAGAAAGGGGCAGAAAACCTATTCAAAGAAATAATGGCTGAGAACTTCCCAAATCTGGTGAGGGAGATGGATCTTCAGGTGACAGAAGCCAATAGATCTCCAAACTTTATCAATGCAAGAAGACCAACTCCACGGCATATAGTAGTGAAGCTAGCAAAAGTCAACGACAAGGAGAAAATATTAAGGACAGCCAGGCAAAAGAAACTAACCTACAAAGGAACCCCCATCAGGCTATCAGCAGATTTCTCAGCAGAAACTTTACAGGCTAGAAGAGAGTGGAATGATATATTCAAAAATCTGAAGGACAAAAATCTACAGCCGAGAATTCTCTACCCAGCGAAAATATCCTTCAAATACGATGGAGAAATAAAAACTTTCCCAGATAAACAAAAATTAAGGGAGTTCATTGCCACAAAACCTCCTCTTCAGGAAATCCTCAGGAAAACCCTCATTCCTGAAAAATCCAAAAAAGGAAAGGGGCTACAAAACCAAGAGCAGAGGAGATAAGTAGAAGGACAACAACAGAGAGTAGCAGCTCTACATCAGAACAGATTAAACCATGGGACGAGAAACAAAGGAAACTGAAGAAAACCGGAAAACAAGACACAAAATGGGAGTGGTAGGCCCCCACGTCTCAATAATCACTCTAAATGTAAATGGATTGAACTCCCCAATCAAAAGACACAGAGTGGCAGGATGGATCAAAGAACAAGATCCAACAATATGCTGCCTCCAGGAAACACACCTCAGCCCCAAAGACAAACACAGACTCAGAGTGAAGGGATGGAGAACAATACTCCAAGCTAATAATGAACAAAAGAAAGCAGGTGTCGCTATACTAATATCAGACAAGGTAGATTTCAAAGCAAAACAGATAAAGAAAGATAAAGAGGGACAGTATATAATGATAAAAGGGACTCTCCACCAAGAAGACATAACACTTATAAATATATACGCACCCAACACAGGAGCACCAAAATTTGTAAAGAAACTCTTAATAGAACTAAAAGAAGACATCAACAACAATACAATAATAGTAGGGGACCTCAACACACCATTAACACCAATGGAAAGAACATCCAGACAGAAAATCAACAAGGAAATAATAGAATTAAATGAAAAATTAGACCAGATGGACTTAATAGATATATATAGAACACTTCATCCAAAAACAGCAGGTTACACATTCTTCTCAAGTGCACATGGAACATTCTCAAGGATTGACCATATTTTGGGAACCAAAGCAAACATCAATAAATACAAGAGAGTTGAAATAATATCAAGCATCTTTTCTGATCATAACGCTATTAAACTAGAAATCAACTACAAGAAAAAAGCAGAGAAAGGTGCAAAAATGTGGAGACTAAACAACACGCTTCTCAACAAACAATGGATCATTGAAGAAATTAAAGAAGAAATCAAATATTATCTGGAGACAAATGAAAATGAGAACACGACATACCAAATCATTTGGGATGCAGCAAAAGCAGTCCTAAGAGGGAAATTCATCGCAATACAGGCTCACCTCACTAAACAAGAAAAAGCTCACGTAAGCAACCTCAAACGACACCTAACGGAACTAGAAAAAGAAGAACAAACAAAGCCCAGAGTCAGTAGAAGGAGGGAAATAATAAAAATAAGAGCAGAAATAAACGATATTGAAACAAAAAAGATCAATGAAACAAAGAGTTGGTTCTTTGAAAGAATTAACAAAATTGACAAACCCCTAGCCAGACTCACCAAGAAAAGAAGAGAGAAAGCGCAAATTAATAAAATCAGGAATGACAGAGGAGAAATCACAACAGATACCAATGAAATACAAGAGATCATAAGAGAATACTATGAAAAACTATATGCCAACAAATTGAACAACTTGGAAGAAATGGACAAATTCCTAGACTCCTACAATCTCCCAAAACTGAATCAGGAAGAAATGGAGAATCTGAATAGACCAATCACAAGTAAGGAAATAGAAACGGTAATCAAAAACCTCCCCAAAAACAAGAGTCCAGGACCAGACGGCTTCTCTGGAGAATTCTACCAAACATTCAAAGAAGACTTAATACCTATTCTCCTCAAACTGTTCCAGAAAATTGAGAAAGATGGAGAACTCCCTAAAACATTCTATGAAGCCAACATCACTCTGATCCCCAAACCTGACAAGGACAACACAAAGAAGGAGAACTACAGGCCGATATCACTGATGAACATAGATGCAAAAATCCTCAACAAAATTTTGGCAAACCGATTACAGCAATACATCAAAAAGATTATACACCATGATCAAGTGGGATTTATACCAGGGACACAGGGATGGTTCAACATCCGCAAGTCAATCAACGTGATACACTACATCAACAAAATGAAAAACAAAAACCACATGATCATCTCAATAGACGCAGAGAAAGCATTCGACAAGATCCAACACCCATTTATGATAAAAACCCTCAGTAAAATGGGTATAGAAGGAAAGCACCTCAACATAATAAAGGCCATATATGATAGACCCACAGCCAACATCATACTCAATGGACAAAAGCTGAAAGCCATCCCTCTGAGGACAGGAACAAGACAAGGGTGCCCACTTTCACCACTCCTATTCAACATAGTACTGGAGGTGCTGGCCAGAGCAATTCGGCAGGAAAAAAAAATAAAAGGAATCCAAATAGGTAACGAAGAAGTAAAACTCGCGTTGTTTGCAGACGACATGATCTTATACATAGAAAACCCCAAAGAATCCACAGAAAAACTATTAGAAATAATCAACAACTACAGCAAAGTAGCAGGGTATAAAATTAACGTGCATAAATCAGTAGCATTTCTATACACTAACAATAAACTAACAGAAAAAGAACTCAAGAACTCTATCCCATTCACAATCGCAACGAAAAGAATAAAATACCTTGGGATAAACTTAACCAAGGAAGTGAAGGATCTATACAATGAAAACTACAAGACTTTCTTGAAAGAAATAGGCGATGACATAAAGAGATGGAAAAACATTCCTTGCACATGGATTGGAAGAATAAACATAGTTAAAATGTCCATACTGCCTAAAGCAATATACAGATTCAATGCTATCCCAATCAGAATCCCAAGAACATTCTTCACAGAAATTGAACAAACAATCCTAAAATTCATATGGGGGAACAAAAGACCACGAATTGCTAAAGCAATCCTGAGCAAGAAAAACAAAGCCGGCGGAATCACAATCCCCAATTTCAAAACATACTACAAAGCTACAGTGATCAAAACAGCATGGTACTGGTACAAAAACAGGTCCACAGATCAATGGAACAGAATTGAAAGCCCAGAGATAAAACCACACATCTATGGACAGCTAATCTTCGACAAAGGAGCAGAGGGCCTACAATGGAGAAAAGAAAGTCTCTTCAACAAATGGTGCTGGGAAAACTGGACAGCCACATGCAAAAGATTGAAAATTGACCATTCTTTTTCACCACACACCAAAATAAACTCAAAATGGATCAAAGACCTAAAGATTAGGCCTGAGACAATAAGTCTTTTGGAAGAGA
Organism: Equus asinus; assembly: GCF_041296235.1. Classification (NCBI taxonomy): domain Eukaryota; kingdom Metazoa; phylum Chordata; class Mammalia; order Perissodactyla; family Equidae; genus Equus; species Equus asinus. The sequence continues at coordinate 89,111,193 of NC_091794.1, forward strand.
ATATAGGCAGTACACTCTTTGACATCAGTTTCAAAAGAATCTTTTCGGACACTGTAACTCCTCAGTTGAGGGAAACAATAGAAAGAATAAACAAATGGGACTTCATCAGACTAAAGAGCTTCTTCAAGGCAAGGGAAAAAAGAATTGAAACAAAAAAACAGCTCACTAATTGGGAAAAAATATTTACAAGCCACTTATCCGACAAAGGGTTAATCTCCATAATATACAAAGAACTCACACTGCTTAACAACAAAAAAACAAACAACCCGATCAAAAAATGGGCAGAGGACATGAACAGACATTTCTCAAAAGAAGATATGAATATGGCCAATAGACACATGAAAAGATGTTCATCATCGCTAATCATCAGGGAAATGCAAATCAAAACTACACTAAGATATCACCTTACCCCCGTTAGATTGGCAAAAACATCCAAAACCAAGAACGACAAATGTTGGAGAGGTTGTGGAGAAAGAGGAACCCTCATACACTGTTGGTGGGAATGCAAACTGGTACAGCCACTATGGAAAACAGTATGGAGATTTCTCAAAAAGTTAAAAATAGAAATACCCTATGACCCAGCCATCCCATTACTGGGTATCTATCCTAAGAACCTGATATCAGATATCTCAAGAGTCCGTTGCACCCCTATGTTCATCGCAGCATTATTTACAATAGCCAAGACGTGGAACCAGCCTACATGCCCAGAAACTGATGATTGGATAAAGAAGATGTGGTATATATACACAATGGAATACTACTCAGCCATAAAAAAAGACGAAATTGGCCCATTCACAACAATGTGGATGGACCTCGAGGGCATTATGTTAAGCGAAATAAGTCAGTCAGAGAAAGACGAACTCTATATGACTCCACTCATAGGTGGAAATTAGTATATTGAGAAGGAGATCTGATCGGTGGTTACCAGGGAAAAGGGGGGGGTGGGGGGAGGGTACGGAGGGGGAAGTGGTGTACCCACAACATGACTAACAAAAATGTACAACTGAAATTTCACAAGCTTGTAATCCATCATAACATTAATAAAAATAAATAAATAAATAAATAAATAAAATAAAATGCAAGTAAGGTCCAAATGCAAATTAAGTCCATCCCTATTTAAAACTCTGCGATGGCTTTCCATTGCTCTTGGGATAAAGTCCCAGAACCTTAACAAAACCTGTGAGGCCTTCCATCAGGGACCCCGCTCCAGCCTCATCTCCACCTGGCTCCTCACTCGCCCTGCCACCACCATCCAGGCCTTCCTGCAGCTCCTTAAACCTGCCACGCTCTTTCTTTTCCTGAGGCCTTCGCATTTGCTGTTCCCTCTGCCTGGAGCATTTTCCCCACCAGCTCACCTGACTACCTGCTGCTCATCCTTCAGGTCTCTGCTTAAACGGCCTTTCCTCAGAGAGGCTGTCCATGACACTTCGGATCAGTCAACACACTTTTTTGTTATGAGTGAGAGAAAACCCAGCTCAAACTGGCTCAGGCAAAAGGGGAATTTATTGCCTCCTATAACTAAACCACTGAGGGATAAAAGTTGAGACACAGACTTTGTTTCAAATCTCAGGTCTGCCTTCTGCAGGGTCACCTTCCTCCTCAAACAGGCTCTTACCCCGTCGCCAGACCTGGACCCCAGGACTGTGTCTCCGTGGCTCTGATGCTTGTATGCACATCTCTGAGTGGCCAGGCCTGGGCCTCCAGCTACCCTCTCCCCAAGCTGGGAGATGGGCTCAGAGTAGAAGGAGAGTGGGGAAGGGTGGTTCCCCAAAGGAAAAATGGGGTGTGGTTACCTGAAGGAGGAGGATGCATTCTCGGCAGATGAGAAAGACCGATGCTCTCCCTTTGTTCCCTTTGCCAGCACTCTGACTGTTTCCTTCACACACCCAGGACTCTCTGGCCTTAGAATCTTTGTACAGGCTGCTCCCTCTGCCTGGAATGCTTTTTTAAAAAAACAATATAAATCTTTTTAAAAAAAATATTTTGTTTTGAAATTTCATACAGGAAACTTCTAAAAACAGTACATACCGTTCACCCAGATTCCCCAAATGTTAACATTTTAACACTACCTGCTTTGTCATTCTTTTTCTCTCTCTACATATGTGTAGATACATACATTCTGTACATCTGTTTATCTACATCTATATGTACTGAACTGTTTGACAGTAAGTCGCAGGTGTAATTTCCTTTTACCTCTAACACATCAGCGTGTGTTTTGCCTGGAATGTGTTTCCTCCAGATGTCCATGTGGCTCGCTCTGGATATGGTGCGCTCTCACCTCCTTCAAGTCTACATTCAAATGAAACCCGATCTTTAGAAATGAAAACAAAAAGTTTTTAAAGATTTCAACCCACACCCTCCATATACACTGTTGTCACTCTTGGTCCTCTCCCTCCTCTTTACTTTTTCTTCTTCTATAGTATCTTTCACTTGCTAGGATACTTTGGAATTTATATATGAAGTCTATGTGTTTTAAGCTTCATAAGGACAGGGATCTTTGATCTTTTGGTCACTGAAATATCCCAAGCTCCTAAAACAGTACTTAGCACATAGCAGATGGTCAATAAATACTGAATGAATGAATGAATGAATGAATGGGGCAATCCAAGGTCATAGCAAGTGAGGGGTGCAGTGTTTTCATCAGGTCCTGCCACTGCTCTTAGAGCTTTTCTGTGATGTCCTCTGGGGCTGCCTAGGCTCTCAATGGGACCATCTGTGATCCCCCAGCCATTGTGGGGTTGACTCAACACAAAATTATGAGATCTCAATTTTGTCGTTGTTACTTCTGACTTCTCCTTTTCTCTCCTTCCCCAACCCCAAAGCCGCCCTTCACCCTAATGTGCTTCCCCCATGTGGCAAACATTCCCCTCTTGTGTGGCAGAGGCAGGGCGCTGTGGCACAAAGAGCACCAAGCAGGAGTCCTTAGAAAAGCCACTTCCCTCTCTGGGTCTGTTCCCACCTCTGTGACTCCCACGATCTCTGAGACTCTTGGTGGCTCCCATATCATCCATCAGTCTCTTTATATCATCACCCCGGGAATCTAGGTTGAGATCATGGCCTTTTCTCTGATGGAAGAATGTGTGGCTTTTTCCCATGGGGAATAGAGAAGAAAAGTATTTTCAGGTCTGAGGTTGTTCAGTCTGGGAACTAAAAAAAACTGGGTTTAAACTTAAAGCTGCCACGTCCTAGTAGCTCGAGGACCCTGGCAATTTGCTTCAGTTTTCTGAGTTTCAGTTTTCTCCACTGTGAAACAGGTTGAGTAATATCTTCTTCAGAGGTTTGTGGGCAGAGTAAATTAAAAGATGCACGCAGAGCACTTTGCATGTTACCCGACTCATCAAAAGTGTTCCAAAAATAGTGGCTGTTATGAGCCTCTGAGCCCCGAGTGGATTCCTGCAGGTACAGATGGGTGGGGGGCAGCGGGAGGAGGGAGGATTTCTGGAGTCCTCTCTACGCAGCAGGTGTGGACCTGGGTGCTGCGTGCAGCTGTTGCAGACCTGGTTCCACGGGTCGAGGCTGTGCCTATTTTGCAGACACCAGTTCCTGATGTCTAGATAGGGCTCCAGGGCCCTTATCTCCCCATCTCAGAGACTGAGCCCAGAAGTTTGAGTCACAGAAAGCACTGGAAGGTCCCTGGGAAAGCCATCTGGGCCAGGAGGACAGAGAAGATGTTTCCCCATATGTTTAGTTTATTGAAATATTGTGCTTGTCATTTATAGCTGCAAAACAAATAACTCCTAAAACATAATGGCTTAAAACAACAAACGTTTATTATCTCACACGGTTTCTGAGAGTCTGGAATCAGGAGGCTGCTTAGCTGGGTGGCCCGCTTCAAGGTCTCACAGGAGTTTGTAGTCAAGAAGTCAGCCAAGGCTGTAGACACGTGAAGGCTTTAACTGGGGCTGAAGGATCCGCTCACAGCAAGCTCACTCACACAGCTGTTGGCAGGAGGATTCAGTTCCTTGCCACGTTGACTTCTCCACAGGGATGCTCAAGACATGGCCTCCTCTAGAACAAGCCATCTGAGAAAGAGAGAGGGAGACCAAAATGGAACCACAGCATCTTTCATAACCTAATCTTAGAAGTGACACACCATCACTTCCATCAAATTCTATTGGCCGCACAGACCCACCCGATACAATATGGGAGCGGGGATTACACAGAGGCCTGCACACCAGGAGGCAGGGGTCACTGGAGGCATTTTGAATGCTGCCCGGCTCAGGTGTAATTTACATATGATGAAATTCACAGATCTTAGGAGTACAGTTTGATCAGTTTCAACAATCAGATATTCTCGGGTAACCCACACTCCTACCAAGGTTTAGAACGTTTCCATCACCTCAGGACATTCCTCATCCTCAGAACATTCCTTAGAACACCCATCACCTCATGCCACTTCCCGGTCATTCCTCCATCACCCCAAGCAACTGGTAATCTTATTTCTACCTGTAGATAACTCACAGTCTTACCTGGTCTGGAACGCCATAAAAATGGAATCACACAGTCTGTACTCTTGTGTCTGGCTTCTTTTGTTCTGCATGATGCTTATGAAGTTCCTCTGTGCTGTTGTGGGTATTAATGGTTCGTCCCTTTTTATTTTTGAGTTAGCCCCTCTCACCTTTGCGTAATTCTTACCCATATTCCATGCACCCTATAACCCGACATCTGGCAGTTAACTCCTCATGTTTCTCCTTCTACTAGACTATGACCTGCACGAGGGCAGAGCCTGTATCTCATTTATTTCTGGGTCCCCAACATGAGCTCAGTGCCTGGCAGGCAGCAGGTGCTGGGAGCTGGGAAGTGCAGCGTAATGGGAAGTCGGGGTCGGCAGGGAGTGGAGGGGCAGGGCAGGCCGGACACTGTCCGGAGACCTGTTCGATGGGGCCAGAAATCATGCCAAGACCCAGCATCCACAGGCCCCATGAGCTCAGAGAGATCGACAGCCAGAGGTTCCAGGATAGAGAGGGGGTTCCAGTCCAACAAACACAGAGGGGAAGTGAGTCCAGGGCTGTCACCCTGGAGGTCACCCTCTCGCCGCTGAAAAACTCGCTGACTAGGGACAGGCCTGAAACGAAAGTAAAACGAGTCCTTCTGCTCTTGTTTCTCCTCCCCTTTCACCCAAACAGTACACCTGAGAACTAGCCCCAACTCTCAGGCAGGGGTTTACAGCCCTGGCCTCACTTGAGTACCTCCTTCCATCTCCCTTACTCCTCACACCAGCCTCACCCTTGGCCGGAGCCCTGAGGAGACCAGGGCTAAGTCTCGAACACCAGTGGGCTTTCTGGAATCCCAGGACCCCTAGAGCATGGACCTAAGGGTCAGAGCTGGTGCCGAGTTCCTGCTCTACCACTTTCTGATTGTGTGACCTTGGTCAGATTACTTCCTCCTCTGTAAAATGGGATCATAATTCCTAGCTGGTAGGGTGAGCACAGGACTGACTGGGGTTAAGTGCTGGGTGCAGTGGCTGGCAGAGAAAGGATGGTGTGGCTTAGTTTTTCGAGGTGCCAGGTATGACTTTGCCCATTTATTCAGAAAGGTACAATTAGCACCAGAATCCAGAGCAGAGAACAAAAGGCACCGAGTACTTCACCTTCCCTCCCCTCAGGGCTTGATAGGAAGTACCGTGCCAGCAGAACCAGCTCCACTGTCAGGGCTCAGGGGGTGTCCCCCACGAAAAGAAGCCACCTGTCCCTCTCTCCCCGAGGGGCAGAGCAGGGGCCAATGGATTAGTTCCTCTCTCTGAGGCAGGGCAGGTGTGTCCACCTGGATTTTGCCAAGATGGCCACCATAGTATCTCCCGTCCCACTTGTTCTTCTGCAATGTGACCTTATCACTGCTCCATCCAGAGGACCTGTGAAATCCCCTCCCCTCGAATCTAGGCTGGCCTTGGTGACTCGCTTGTAACAATCGAATGCCACAGAAGTTACCCCGCATGACTTCCTCAGGAGAGGCCACAAGGAAGCTTACAACTCCTTCCTTGGTGTACTGGAAAGCTCACTTGATGGACTCTCCCTCTCTTGAGACACTCCCTCCCAGAGAAGTCTTTACCGGGTACTTTACCAGGAGAAGCCAAGCCACATGGTCAGGCCACATGTAGGCCCTCCAGGTGACATTGCCAGCTGAGCCTTCCAGTCATCGCAGCTCAGGCACCAGCCACGTGTGTGAAGTAGTGTCCATGCGATTCCAGCCTCCAGCCATTCGAGTTTTCCCACGTAGGGCCCAGGAATCATAGAGCAGCCTATTAGCCGTCTATCGCTGCGTAACAAATTACCCCAAAATGTCACAGCTTAAAGCAACAAACATTTATCATCTTACACAGTTTCTAACGGTCAGGAATTCAAGAGCAGCATATCTGGGTGTTTCTGACTCAGAGTCTCACAGGAAGTTGCAGTCAAGCTGTTGGCCAGGGCTGTAGTCAACCAAGACTTTCTCTAGGGCTAGAGGAGCCACTTCCAAGCTCATTCACACGGCCGTGGGCAGAAAGCCTCAGTTCCTCTCCAGATGGGCCTCTCCATATACGAGTGTCCTCAGGACATGGCAGCTGCCTCCCCAAGAGTGAGTGCTCCAAGAGAAGCAGAAGCCACAATATCTTTTATAAGCTCGACTCCAAAGTGAGATACTATCACTTCTGCCAGATTCTATTGGCCAGAGAGACCAACCCTGATGCAAAGTGGGAGGGGACGACACAAGAGCATGAATATGAGGAGGCAGGGGTCATTGGGAGCCATGTTGGGGGCTGCCTACCGCAAGCAGAGTCCAGTCGTCCCCCCTGGGCCCTGTCAAATTCACGACCCACAAAACCCATGAGCATCATAGAGCAGTGGTTGTTTTATGCTGTGAAGTTTGGGGTGGTCTGTTACACAGCTTTAGATAACCAGAGCAGCACTGAGTTATTCATCCAGTTGGGGTGCCACCAGGGGGCGTCTGACCTCTCATTCCCGGTTGATACCAGCTGAGCCACTGCGCTTGCTGACCTGCCCTGGTACTACTGAAAAAGGAGAAAGGGCACTGGAGAGAGAAGGCCGAGGATGTGACCAGGTGGAGAATGGGCAAGAAGAGGAAGAAAGACTAATTCTGCAATGTCCACAGGCCCCGAGTTTGGGGCTGCAGAGGGTAGAAGGGATGGGGGCAGCAGGCCTGCCTGCGGCCACCAGCAGAAGGAAAGCTGTTTGGCATCGAGCCTTTTGTCAGTACGGCCTGTGGGTGATAACGTCTACAGATAACGAGCTGAGCAGCTGTGATGACCAAGAGGAGAGGAACACAGCCATCTCACAAGCTGTAAAGAAGGGATCAGCCAAGGGCCAGGGGACACCTCCAGAGACAAGGCATTTTTCTGCTTCTTGTTCCTCCCTACCAGACAGCAGGGAAGAGAGGGCAGATGACGCCCATCCTCCCGCCACAAGTCCTGCCTCCTGGGACTTTGAATCCAGTAGGAGATTGACCTTTGAAAATAGAAAGAGCTAAAAAAAACCCCAAAATTGTCCCTTTTGAAACAACATGGATAGACCTTGAGGGTATTATGTTAAGTGAAATATGCCAGACAGAGAAAGGCAAACACAGTGTGATCATTCATATGTGGAAGACAAACAAACACATGGATAAAGAGAGCAGATTAGTGGTTACCAGAGGGGAAGAGGGTGGGCAAGTGGGCGAAAGGGGCAAGTGGGCACAAATGTATGGTGGCAGATAAAAACTAGCCTATTGGTGGTGAGCACGATGCAGTCTATACGGAAACTGACACACAATAATGTGCACCTGAAATTACACACTGTTATAAACCAGTATGACCTCAATAAAATAAAAAAAATAAAACAAAATAAAGAAAAGAAAATGGAAAGACCAAGTTAATGCCTGAAACAAGAGACTGCATTAATAACTAAAAATGACTGAAAGTTTTGACACCAGCTAGAGATGTCATTGAGGGAATCAAGTGTCCATCAGGAAGGGGGGAATGTCAGATTACAGTTGGTATAAGTTGTTTTTTTTTTAACAGTATGATATTAACCTTTAAATATGAATATTCCTCAATCAAGCTAGTTCCAGGAGCCATTATTATTATTGTCTTTGACTCCTCCTGTTTCACCTCATTGATTCACTCACTCACTCTCTCCTCTTCCACCTCATATGTTCACTCACCAATAAGCACTCATTGTATGCCAGGCTCTGTGCTACGCACAACACAATGGTAAGTACAGTAAATTAGAAGTATAGTCAACTGGCCACAGTGACCTGTCCATTCAACTTCTAAATATCTCCTAAGACTTTGTCCACTTCCCCACCCGAGATGTCTCTGCCTTGGTTCAGGGCCCAATAGCTCTCATTTGAATTATTTCCTTGCCTCTGATCTCTTACCATCTAGTCCCTTCTCCACCCTTCCCAAGAAAGATCTTTCCAAAAGACAAATAGGTTTGTCACTCCCTGTTGAAGACGGCTAGTTGCCCCCCAGCATCCATCCTTCCTTTACTAATAGAACCTCTGCCTTTTAGCTAAGCACATTTCTGGCCAGAATAGAAACTATATTTCCCAGCACCCTGGCTATTAGTGAGAGCCATGTGACTAAATTCTGGGCAGTGCAATGTGAATGAAAGTGACATGTGCAGGTCTAGGTTATGCCTTTAAAGGGCAGGGGTGTGTCCTCCATGCCCCCTTTACTCCTCCCTGCTGGATAAAATGCAGAAGTGATAGTAGGAGCTGGAACTGCCCTCTTGGAACACAAGAAGGAAGTGTCTGTTGAAGACGTCAAGGAATGAGCCAGAAGGAGCCAGGGTCCTTGTGATTGTGATGACTGTGGAGCTGCCAGGCCCACTCTGGCTTTGCCTACCCAGGTTTTGACATAAGCAAGAAGTAAACTTCTATCTTGTTTAAGCCATTGTTATTTTGGGGGGGGGGGGGTCTTTGTTATAGTAGTTGAGCCTGTTTCCTAGCTAATAAACACCAAAACTCAAAACTCTTCTCATAGCTCCTACCATCTTCAGGTTAAGTCCAAATACCTAAACCCAGCACCTAGGACCCTTCAAGAAATAGCCCCTGTCAGCCTAGTCTGTCACCTTATCCCTTCCTTCTCTTTAGTTTCAACTGTATGCTTTAGTCATACCAAACTACTTACACTTACCAAATGCAATAAGCTGATTCATGCTTCCAGGCCTTTGCTTAAACTATTTCCTCTGCCTGGAATGCCCTTCCTTCTTCTTCTTCGCTGCCTCCCTTCTGCTCATCCTTCAGGATTCAGTTCTGGAGTCACATCCTCATAAAGTTATCCCAAAACGCCCTTCTCCCCCTGCCCCAGATTAGGTTACCTGCCCCTGCTACGTGCTCCCTTAGCATTCTGTGTTTATTTCTCTCATACCTGTTAGACTATAACTTCAGGAGGGCAGAATAGTTCCAGTCTGGTTTACACTAAACACCCAGTTTCTTGTATATCAGGAGCGCTCAATAAATGTGCACCAGATGAATGAATAACTAAATTAACCAACCGACCTCATTTATCACACTGGGTCGTCGCCCTCTGCTCACTCGTCTGTCTGACGTCTGAGTTCCCTGACACAGGGACCACAGAGTCTGACTGCCAGGCATCTTAGGTGCTCAATAAATGTTGTTCTAGGAGCATTTGCACCCCAGTGCCCTCTGGTCTGCATCATCACTTTCCAGTGGAACTTCTGGTTCATTCCACAAGGATTTCGTCACAGGCAGCGTCCAAAGCGCGGCACTTCCCAACTGAGTGCATATTTATTGCTGTTAACATCATAAGCCTTTCCTCGGAAGGCTGGCGGTGTGTATGGAAATCAGCTTTTGGTCACAATGACCTCAAAACAGAGGCTGAAAGGCTCTGCTTGTTCAGGTGGCTTGAGCTTAGCCAATTCTTTAGAAAACCGCATCTCAGCGTTGTGGTTTGTGTGGCAAAGGGACAGGAAGCATGTTACAGACACTGGGAAGTGGGTGCCAGGTCAGGCGGGATTGTGAAGCGCGAGAAGGGCACGGAGGAAGGGGTGCACTCTGGCAGGTGGGAGGTGGTTGGTCTGTGGAGGTAATTGGCACTCAATAGCCACAGTCTTGGCCCACTTGGCAAAAGCCTCCTGTCCAGCCCCTTTATTCCAACTCCACTGAGGGACAGTCAGTTAGGATGGGCTAGGTTTTGCTACAGTAAGAAACAACCAGGGAAATCTCAGTAGCTTAAGACAACAAAACAAATTCCTCACTCGTACTAGATGCTCATTTGAAAAACTAGGGGTCTCTCTTCAAAGCAGCCTCTCAGAGACCCAGGGCGATGAAGGCTCCACCTCAACACGGGCTTCCATGACTGCAGAGGCAGGAAAGAGAGAGCGTATGAATCCTGAGCTGGCTCTCCAAAGCTTCTGCCCTGAAGAGGCATGCATGTCACTTCTGCTCACATTACATCGGCCAAAGCAAGTCATATGCTCTTGCCTAAGTCCAACAGGGAAAGGCTAGGTAATAGGGAGGAACATCAAATATTTGTGAAAAACAGTAATCTACCACAAAAGAAAATGCTGGGCGGTGGGAGCTTTCACGAACTGTATGATTTCAGGTGAGCCAGTTAACCATGCTGGGACTCAGTTTTCCCATTCTTATTATTAAATAATAATTCTCCTTGTTAAATAAGAACAGTAGTTGCTCTGACAAAGCAAGAGTATTGTGATGACAGTGAGATTGTATGTAGAGAGCTGAATACAGGGCCTGGTATAAATACTTGCTCAATAAATGGTAACTTTTTCAAACTAAATTATGGATAACCGTGATTGCCAAAAGGCAAGATGGAAATGGAGCCCCGTGGCCATTTCCTTCACTGAGGCTGGAACAGGGAGAACCCCAGAGCTGCCATTTCTCTCCCTCTTTCTCTCTCATACAGGCAGCAGCTGGGTTCAGGGACTGCTGCCCTGGCCTAAGAAGGCCTGGGGTTCTATTTGGCCTCTGTGGACACCAGCAGGCCAAATCGGCCTCTTGGCCTGCTTTGGTTCTTGACAGCCAAGGCCAACGTAGCCTATGAAACAGGGCCGTGAATGTGGCCAGCCAGGCTCTCTGACCATCAGCATTGGATTTGGAGGTGCAGGGAGAGAGCTCAGGCAGACGGAAGCCTGGCCCTCCTACACCTGAGAAATTGACTCTGGGATGTGTATTTTGCACCAGTTACTTATACCTTAAGAGCAGGCAGGCAAGTAACTGGCTCCTATCTGAGCAGTAAGGAGGAACCAGGAGGGAACCAGACTCCCCAGAATGGGAGGTGGGAGCTTATTGCACCCAGCAGAACCCTCCTTCCGTAGGGCAGCAGCCCCTCACATCTCAGCGTGCAACTTTGGCAGGCCTGAGCCACCTGCCCCTCCATCTGGAGCATGTGTATTGTCTCCCACTTGGTGGACTCCAAATAGATGAGTTTCCGTACCCAGGGCCATTACAGAAAGTTGGCATTCTTTAATTCTGCTGATGTTGCTCAGTTAATCACATCACTATTGTGATGGGATACCCAAGCCATGTCAAAAGTTTGCATTCTAGAGCAATTCCTCTGGGGGCAATGTGGAGGAGAAGCTAGCCAGGGAGTGGTTGCTATAATCCTGCTGAGGAAGGGTAGCGTGAGCCGGGATGTCCCCAGCAGGAGGGATGGAAAGAGGGAGGTAGACATGAGAGGTGTTAAGGAGATAGGAAGAATGAGTGGAACGTGCTGACCACTTGGACCTGGGAGAGGTGAGGAGGGAAAGGAAAGTCAGGCTGACTCCTAGGACTGATCTAGGAAAGAATTTTAAAATTTGGCACCAAAAGTAACTTGAACCAAAATCTGACCTGAAAGACATTCTGGTTTGGAAGATACAGGACTCTATAATCTTTATATATCTATGGTATATTTACTGCAGAAATATTAACATATTTTGTCACATGGGGCTGCCCCGTATCACCTGTGTCTAAAGTCTAAAAGAATTCCAAATTCTGAGTCACATCTGCTTTTAGAACAGTAGTAGCAGCAGCTAACCATTGCACCAGGCTCCTCCCAAGAGGGTGTAAGAGGATGCCCTTGTTCCCATTTGCTTTCCAGTCATCAGTCTACAGAGGTCCCAGCTGAGAACTCCTTGCACCCGCCTCAGGGCCCCTGCTAGTCCACCAGACACCCGTGCCCACTGCCCCCTAACCCACACTGGGCAACGACACATTCTGCTGCTCCCTGCAGCACACTGGGTCATGAGGGGAGACATGGGGGTGTCTTGGATCCTTGGCCTTGCCCTATATCCTGGGGTAAGGGTGGGGCTCTGAGATCCTGTGATTTCTTGGGCCCTCCCCACTGCTCTCCTGCCCCCAGAAAAGTAACAGATCCTCTTCTGCTCTAGGATTTCCCACACCCGCCTGGGAAACCTGGCATTATCACTCCCTATGCCACCCACCCTCAGAGTAGGGAGGGGCAAGCCCCGTGCCCCCTTCTCAGTGACCCATAGTAGCTCAGCGCTCTGCCTTCCCTCAGACTCTCTTCTCCTCTCTAGGCAAAGGTGTCTAGTTTCTGGCAGTGGAGAACCGACTGTTTCTTTTATTTTTCTTTTCATTGGGCTAGGACCTCAGCTTTTAGAACCCTCAAATGGACTCTTTCTCTTTCATTCTTGGCCTTCTCTAGCATCATCCCTGGCCTGGAGCATGAAGGTAGAAAAACCATAGTTGCAGAAAGAGATCGGTTAATATCAAAAATGACATCCAGGCCCACCGATAAACACACTGCCTCTTTCAAGAAGACACCTTGCCTTCCACTTGGCTACCCCTCAGGTTACCAGCTTGCCGGTCTCCCTCCTTCCCCAGGACAGCCTCAAGAATGAGGGATCTCAGCTCACAACCTTGCCCACCTCAATCAACCCCCCCACCCCAGCCTCCATCTGAAACTGCTCCCTTGTTAAAGGTCATGGACAAACTTGAGGCCAACTCAAGAGGCTTTTCTCAGTTCTCATCTTGGACTCCTTCATGAAGGCATTGCATTATTGCTCACAAATATTCGCTGCCCCTCCTACTGGGGCCCTCCCAGTGGGAGAAGTGTATCCCATTGGTTGCAGTTTGGCCATGAGACTTGCTTTGGCAAGTAACATGGGACATGTGGCACTTCCATGACCTGCGACATTTCTGGGCAGAAGCTTTAAGGACTAACATCATTGTCCTTTTCCAGTGCTGTGCTAGTAAATGTTTAACAACTGGCTCTCTAAGGGGCAAAAAGTATCTGCCAATTTCCATAGTATAAATCCTCCCACCGTGACTGATTTCAAGCTATCAATGTGACATCATTGAGCGTGGGGCTGGGCAGAGTTGTGCACTATTGGCTCTCACTAGCGTAAGCCAACTCCACACACGTGTGTATCATTTCCCTCTCCCTTGAGAGCAACGTTGTTCTAGACAGGGGCTGCCCCTTCAGCCAGCATCCCCGACAAACAGCAGGACCATAGCTGACCTGCAGCTGACATGTAACATTTTCTGTAAGCTGATATTTTGGGTTTACATCACTGCAGCATAACTTAGCTGAAGCTGACTAACATACTTCCTGAAACTCTTTGACTTTGGTACTACCCCTCCTTATGATTTCAATCAACAAACATCGATCAGTGCCCACTACATACGAGAGACAATGAGGCACAGTGGTTAACAGTATGGGCTGGAGAGCCAGACCACCTGCATCTGTACCCAGCTCTGACATTTACTAGCCATAACCCTGGGCAAATTACTTAACCTGTCAGTTCTTCCATTTCTTCATCTGTAAAATGGGATTAATAATAGCACCTACCTCCTCAAGTTGTCATGCAGATTAAATGATTTACTATGTGTAAAGCATTGAGCGCCATGCCTGGTGCTTCACCATCAAATGCCAGCTTTCATTATGACCACTAGCTGCCAGGCCCCATGCTAGCGGCAGAAGATCCAGTCAAGGTCGCCCCGCTCTCGGAGAGTTCACTCACAGTCTGGGGCAGGAGACAGATATAAAAGCAGAAAATCACAATAAATCATGACCAGTGCAAGAAAAGAAGGGCGTGGTGTGGGAGCCAGAGCATTAGGACACCTAACTCAGAGTGAGGCTGTGGGTCGAGCACCGAGGAAGACTTCACAGAGAAGGAGATATTTAAACTGGACTTTAGGGGCCAGCTCCGTGGCCGAGTGGTTAAGTTCGCGCGCTCCACCACGGTGGCCCAGGGTTCGGATCCTGGGCGCCGACATGGCACTGCTCGTCAGGCCACGTTGAGGCGGCGTCCCACATCCCACAACTAGAAGGACGTGCAACTAACATATACAACTGGGGGGGGGGGGGTTGGGGAGATAAAAGCACAAAGAAAAAAAAATTGGCAACAGTTGTTAGCCCAGGTGCCAATCTTTTGAAAAAAAAAAAGGAAGATTGGCAACAGTTGTTAGCCCAGGTGCCAATCATTAAAAAAAAATAAAAAAACAAAAAACTGGACTTTAAAGGATGAGTGGGAGTTTTCCAGATGAAGAAGGGAATGGTGAGTAGAATGAAATTTCAAATTTTCCTCTTAACTCTTTTTTTTTTTTTTGGAGGAAGATTAGCCCTGAGCTAACATCTGCCACCAATCTTCCTCTTTTTGCTGAGGAAGACTGGCCCTGAGCTAACGTCCGTGCCCATTTTCCTCTACTTTGTGTGTGGGACGCCTGCCACAGCATGGCTTGGCAAACGGTGTGTAGGTCTGCACCCAGGATCTGAACCGGCAAACCCCGGGCCACCAAAGCGGAACGTGCAAACTTAACTGCTGCACCACTGGGCTGGCCCCTCCTCTTAATTCTTTAATCATTCTCTGACTCCTTTGCTGGCACATCTTCCCCCTCAAGTGCTGGTTCCCCACATTTAGTCTTCATTCTCCTACTCTCTACCCTCTCCTAGGACAAACTCATTGGCCATGGTTTTGACGCAGGCAGTAATAGTTAACACTTACTGAGTGCTTACTGTGAGTAAGGCGCTATGCGAAATACTTCATGCCCATTATCTAATCTGATATTCACTATGATCCTGTGAGACCAGTGTCATCATCCTCACTTTGCAAAGAGAAACTGAGGCCCAGAGGGGTTAGGTGACTTGCAGTGTCACAGGGGTACTTTCAGCGGCAGGTACCAGAATACCCAAATAAATGTGGCTTGAAGAGCAGGGGTTTATCTCCCATCACAAGAAGTCTAGAGGAAGGTGATACCCAGGTTGTTTCAGTCAGCAGCTCAGTGATGTCAGACTCTGGGTCAGCTTCTCTCTGAGTCTCTTGGCTCTCTCCTCATGGTCCCAAGATGGCTGCTAGACTAAACGTTGCATCCTCCTTCAACATTCAAAGGCAGGCAGGAAGGAAGCTTTTCCTCCTAGGCATCTCTCCTTTTACTGGAGGGGAAAGCCTTCCCTGGAAGCACCCCGGAAAACTCCCCATAGGTCCCTCCCTCCTTGCCCTCTTCTTTCTTCCGTTGTCCGCTCAAGTTATAACTCCAGCCGGGCTGACCCTCTCTCAGCTCTGTACCAGTCAGGGTTCTCAGTGGCTAACCTAAACAGTGAAGGAATTTACTGAATAATATGGGGTGCTCATGAATTCCAAACATGGATGGGAACCAAAAGCAATTAGTCTAGGAACACAAGCAAAGCCACGGCACAGGAAACATCTGGTTGGACAGCCACTGCCGGCCATTGGCACCCACTGCTGCTGGACTCTCCCCTCCTCTCCGAAAACAGGCCGTGCTACTTCGCCTCTCTCCCTCAAAGGTCAAAGTCCTGGGCAGGAAGGTCCCACTAGTTGGGCCTGGTCATGTGCTCCCTTCCCAGTTGCCAGGAAGGCAGGCAAGATTCCACCCTTTCAGCTCCTGTAGGGTGAGACAGGGCTGTTTCCCGCAAGCCCTTGGCAGTATAGAATTTCCACGACATCAGAGAGGCATCCCTCTACTGAGTACCACAGTTCCCCTCAACTTGTCGTAGTCTCTCTTGCCTCCAGCCCTTTGCACGCCCTGTTCTCTTTGTCCCCTTGCTCTTTGCTAGGCAATTCCTTCTCATCTTTGAGGTTTCATCTCTCTTAGATGTCACTGCCCCTCAAATCCAGGCTAGGTGCCCCTCCATTGTATTTCCACCACAGCCTGTACCTTCCCCAGCTCAGCCTCCATCACTGTACTGAAACCGCCATCTTACTTGCCTTTTTCCCCACTTGACTGCAAGTTCTATCATGGTGGATACCCTGCCTTCTCTCTTCACCACTAGATCCCTAGCACCAAGCACAATACCGGGAACATAGTATGTGCTTACTGAATGTATATTGAATGAATCAATTAAAGAACGAGTGAGATGAATATTGATGGCACCACCATCCCCCTGCTCACCTTGCCCCAAGACTTGGACATTCTTATCCCCATCTGGTCTGTTGTCAGGTCCCATTAATTCTACCTCCATAGTCCGGTCCCTCATTACCTTTCTCCAGGACATTTGCAATAGCTCCCTGCAGTGGACATCTGTCGTTTCTCCATGCCCAATAGCTCTCCCCTTCTTATTTTGGAAACTGTCTTTATTCGCTTTTGGGGAACTACTTTTCCCATTCCTTGCAGAGTGAGGGAACTGTGGATCAAGGTACTCTCCACTTTTGCCAGGAGGTGAACATGAGATCCAAGCCAAGCCAGGACTCTGAATCTTGAGTAGAATTACATAGATACAGAAAACAGTTGAGCTGAGTCAGTCCAATCACAGCATCCATGAGAAATTGTTGGGTTTTGGAGTATCCTCACCCAAGTTTAGAACCAAATGAGAGAGAGCTACAGAAGTAGGGCAGAGGGAGATCAAAATACCACCTTTAATACTGACGAAGCTGATAGAAATGTACTTTCAGGTCTGAAGGACAAGTGGGCTTACTAATCCTGAACCCCCAAATTAATCTTCTCCACTAAGTGGCAGGCAGTGTTGGAAAACCATAGTCTTCCCTGCGAAGGTCAGACTCTGGGAAATTTAGAGCGTGGAGGAAGAGAGCAAAAAAAACATGGCTCTTGTGGACAGGCAGATCTGAAACAGAAAGAGGGAGGAAGAGCTGTGTTGACCTCCATTCACTCTCCCTAAACTCCCCCATCAGATAAGTCTCTCCTCCTCCTTTGGGGAGGACCGATGAGTGAGGGGGTAAGTCAAGAAGCAAGAGTATTGCTCTAAAAGGGGTCCCTCCACGTGGAAAAAGCCAGAGAAGGGACCAAATATTCCCCTCAGCCCTGTCCACTTGCTTCTGACATCTGGATTACTCCAAGCAGCTCTGGCTCTTATCTTTCCCGAGGCTGCTCGTTGTACAACTGTGTCCTCCCAATGAATTCCTTTCTCACTTAATGTAGCCAGAGTCTGTTTCCATGTGTTAGTTTCTACTGCTGCTGTAACAAATTATCACCAATTTGGTGGCTTAGAGCAGCATAAATCTATTAGCTCACAATTCTGGAGGTCAGAAGTCCAAATGATTCTTATGGGGCTAAAATCAAGATGTCAGCAGGAGGTGTGTTCCTTCTGGAAGCTCTAAGGGAGAATCTCTTTCCTTGCTTTTCCAGCTTCAGAGGCCGCCATCATTTCTTGACTTGTGGTCCCCAGTCAGCAATCACACCACTCTGACCTCTGCTTGTGTCATTGCGTCTCCTTCTCTGGCTCTCCTGCCTCCCTCTCACCCTTATGAGGACATTTGTGATTATAACGGGCCCATCCAGATAATCCAGGATAATCTGTCCATCTCACAATCCTTAACTTAATCACATCTGCAAAGTCCCTTTTGCCATGTAAGGGAACATGGTCACAAGTTCCAGGGATGTGGACATCTTTGGCGGCAGGGGGAGGGGAATTATTCTGCCTGCAACCAAACACTGGCAGAAATAGTTCCTAGCTTGTCTGTAGTCATCTCTTTCTCTCCTCTCCAGTGTGTCCTGCAAGCAATCTTTATAAAATGTGCATCTGGTCATGACTGTCCTTCCTAAGAAACTTCCAGAATCCCCAAAGCCCAAGGAACAAAATCCACAGCACACCCTACTCTCTCTCACCTCTGATGGTTTGCTCTGAAATGTCCTGGCTGAAAAGTCCCCTATCCCAAAGCCAAATGCTCTGTATCCTTCAAGGACCTTCTCTTTCACAGACACCTCCATGATCCCTCTAGCTGGAACCAGCCGCACTGTGAGTCCCACGCCTGCAGAAACTGCCTGTCTTGTCGCCCGGCAGTGCTGGGCACCAGCCAGTCAGACAGACCTGAGCTCAAATCTTCTCAGCCACAAGCTAACTTCTCTGTGCCTTAGTTTCCCCTATTTAAAAAAAAAAAAAGCAGAAAATAAAGTACTTACCTCTTATACAGTTTGCTGCGAGAATTAAATGAGACAATGTATGTAAAGTGCTTAGCACAGTGCTGGCACCCAGTACCCAATAATAGGTAGATGGTAGCAGCTATTATTAAAAATTAGTAGTTAAGTGAATAAATGAATGAGGTATTCCCTCCTTCCCCTGGGCTGTCAATATCTCCTTTGTGGGCCTTAGTATGCCCCAAAGACTAGGACATTTAAGAAATTGAATGAATAAACTTTAGATTTTGTATATTTATATGTGGTCCTAGTTGTTTTCCTTCCCGGGGCGTCCATGCTTGGTCAGAATCACTGTAGGGACTGGTGGTAGAAGGAGAAGGCTTCTCTATGTCCCTTGCCTGGTGCCCCGGGAACAGCAAACCTCGATAAACTCTGATCTTCTTGGATCAAAGCAAACTTTGGCCACATAGAGGCATCTGTCAGAGCAAATACTCTTGCTCCCCACCCTCACCCCCACCCCCACAAACCCCATGCTCTCTGGGGCACCAACTTGTCATCTCCAGTGTTAACTGTGATGCTGCTACTGTGTGACTTTAGGCTGGTCACTACATATCTTCCTGGAAAATAGGGGTGACCATCCCTCCTGCCTTCAAGGTCAGGCACCTTGTAGAACTCCAGTGTGGAGATGAGGAAGGAATGTTAACTTCTTCTATGAGGTAAAATAGAAGAGACCGAGCTGAAGGGATAGCAAATTCCTTACCAGGATGGAGAAAATGAGTTGCTCTGAGCCTGTGGGGAAACATAATTCTTTCATAATCACACTCTCCACAAAAGGTCCAATGGGGCCGTTGGGGCAGGTCTTGCCAAGGACTCAGGGCTTGCTTCATAGGGGGTGTGGAGGAAACTTTCACACACCAAAAAGCTGCAGAAACTATTTGCCTGTCCAAGAGACAGTCAGCTCTTTTGAGAAAAACTACCTTTTCCTGACTTAAAAGGTCATTTTCTTATTATAAAGTAATATCTGTTTATTACAGAATTCATCATAGAACTTTTTGAAATTATAAAAATGCACAGAGAAGGGGAGAAGTTCCTGTAGTCACACTATACAGAGATCATCACTTGAAACTATCAAACAAAATTGGGATTTTGTTGTAACTGTTTGGTGAATATTTTCCCACGTTATTAAAAATCTTAAACAATGGCAGGATACAAGTATAAAAGTTTGTTGCAATTTATTTAACCAATCTCTCATTGCTGAACATTTGGGATATTGCCTTAGTTTTTTGGTTGGTTTGTTTTGGGCTTTTTGGCTGTTATAAGTGCTACAATTAATATCTTTGTCACACAACTTTTTCAGCACACCCTTGATTATGTCCTTTGAATTCTTGCAAGTGGCATTGCTGGACCAAAGGATATTTGATACATATTGTCAATTTGCTTTCGAAGACTAATTTCACCCACTTACACTCCCGCGGGCAATTTCATAGGACTTACCGGAGTTTCCGGTGTCATTAACTGTCAAAGCCTAACTAGAACTCCCAGCGGAGCCTCTCCCCGGGCTCCACGTTTTCCCGCCCACTCCGCACACCCGCCGTGAGCCCCACCCACCTCGGTCCTTGATGGCCCGCCCCTTCCTTACTCCGGCACCAATTCTGTCCAATCAAAAGCAGTATTCCCCAGTATCGCCACATGGTTGGCAGGTTGAAGTGTCCGTCTGGCAAAGGGGCGGGCGGAGCGGCCTGACGGACGTGGCGACGGGCCAGTGTGAGCAGCAAGCGGGGCGTGCGTGGCGTGCGGGGCGCGCTGGCCTGGAAGCGTTGGACCTGCTAGGTGTGCAGGCGGGTTGAGCAGTGAGAGGCTTCGGCGGCCATGGCTCCTAACGCACCCGCGGCCGAAGAGGCCCGAAAGAGTCCTCAAGGCATCCGGGCCGTGCTGCTGGGGCCGCCCGGGGCCGGCAAGGGTACCCAGGTGAGCTGCAGGGCCGGGCTTGATATCGGAGCCCGCGGATCTCCAAGGTCAGGGCGGCAGGAGGTCCGAATCGCCCCAGAGCAGGGCACCGGACTGAGGCCTCCAGGGACCTTGGCAGGCGTTTGGGGTTCTGGTAAGGCGTTTGGGGGAGGGTCCAAATGGGAGATCGGAGGAGTTTGAGTTGGGATTAGAGTTCTTGAGGGATCCAGGCTTGAGGTGTCATGCTAGTGGATTTAAGGACTGGTTAGATGCCGTAAAGGGTTAAAAGCTGAGAGGGTTTGAGAAGTAGGCTGAGTCCTGGCCTCATGCTTCTAGAGTGCCACCTGAGCGGAGGCAGGGCCCCCAGGTTCCCTGTGCTTTGAGAGTGAATTGTCCAGGGTTACGTCCCAGGCACTCGGGGTGGGGGATGTCTCTTATAGTGGTTAATGACTGAAGGTAGAGGAGCATTTCCAGCACGTGGGGCGGAGTGGGAGCTGACGTGCTCATTAGGCGTCTGCTCAGAGAAGTGAGGTATGGCCTGCGTGAGCCAGTGAAGTTGGGGGGTTAGGCGAGGGTACCCCAATATACAGGTAAGAAAACAGGCCCAGAGAGGTCAGGTGGCTTTCTCAAGTTAGGGACATTGACTTCCTGGAGCCTGGTACCTCAGGAGGTGATTGGAGTCTGAAGTGACCTTCTGCCCTATCCCACTGCAGGGCCTCTCTTGGTGTCTGGGAGGTAATGGGTCCACAGATCAAGGCTGGGATTTATGGTCTCGGTTAGGATTTAGAAGCCCACAGGTTGGATTATCAATGTCCCCCCTTCCTGCCTGGCATCTGGCATTGCCCCCCAAGCCTCAGGCTCTTGCTTGTTGTTAGGTTCTAAAGAGGGAATTCCTGAAAGTCTGAGCTCCTGAGGGACTTTGGTTCTAGAGACTGCTCTGTGCCCACTCTTCTCTTCCTAGCAACTTGCAAAGACTGCAGCGTCTTGGCAAACAGACTGTCTTGTCTTACTCAGTCTTGGGACCCCCATGGCACCCAGTACATTACTTGGCACTTGATGGGGTTACTGGAAATGGATGAAGGACACAGATTCGTGTGGGTGATGAGGAGAAGGGAAGTCTGGGAAATGCGGATCATTCCTGTGACTGCTTTTGTCTCTGAGCACTAGGTGAAGGCCCGCTTTCCCTTTTCTCTGTATAGCCCGAGCGGATTCGTCCTTGGAGCTCCCTGTTACCTAACCCCTTGTTCTCAGTAACACTGAAGTCTCCTCTTCCCTGTTGCTACCACCCTCGGTTATTAGGTAACTTGCGGCCTAGGAATGTTTAATCCCAGACTGCAGACTTTTGCTGTGAGTGACCGAGTATAAATAGGGTAGCTCAAATGCATCGATTATTTTTTCTTAGTTCATATTGAGGTTAATAATTTTAGTAGTTGTGAAATGGACAACCCAGCTCAGTGCTGAGACAAGGGCTTTATAATCTAGCAAGTTTTGTAATTTCTAAGCCTCAGTGTTCTCACCTGAAAAATGGGGAGAACACCTTCCTTACTCATTTGCCATTTCATGAGCACCAAACATTCGAGATAGAGCAGTGAACAAGACTGATGAGGTTCTTGCCTGCGTAGACCAAAGGTTCACAAGGATGTTGGAAGATTATGTTATATACATGTGTAAAGCACCCTTAGGTACCCACATGACAACCTGGCACATAGTAGGTGTTCAGTAATTATTGACTCCCTCATCTTAGTAATACATCTCCCCTCCCCCCCAACTTGGATGTATTTCAGTGTAAAGGGTGATGTATTCAGGAAGTTGTAAAAAAAATTATGAACTGATTTGTGAGTATGCGTGTATGGTGGGAGTTCGTCAGAGAAGGCTTTATGGAAATAGAGGAGATGTCATTAGAGCTGGGGCTTGAGGAAAGGGTAAGATTTACACAAGTCGCTTGACCTCTCTACGCCTTTCTTTCCATAGTTGGAACAATAGGAATACCGGTGGTTGTAGTTTTATGGAGTTAAAAATAAACGACAGTTCATAAATCAGAGGTTGCAAAGTGGCAGCCTACAGCAGCATTTAGCTAGCAGACACACCCTCACTTTTGATTGTAAAGACTTTTGAATACAGAAAAGAAGGCGGGATGGTATAATGAGCCCCTGTGTACCCATTATCCAGCCCCAGGAACCATCAGCTCATGGCCATTCCTTCCGCACCCATGCTCCCTTCACAAATTATTTTAAAGCAGCTCCCAGATGTCCTAACATTTCGTTTGTAAATATTTCCGTGTGTATCTCTAAAAGATAATTTTTTTTTGTAAACAAGTACAATAACCCCTAAAAATTAGCATTTTTAAATATCAGTCGGTGTTTATATTTCCATTTGTCTCACAATGTGATCATTTTAAGTCTCTTAATTGACAGGTTCCCCTCCTTTTTTTTCTTGCAGTTTTTTTTTTGTGTGTGTGGAAGAAAATGGGTTGTTTTTCTTGGGAGTATGTCTCTGGGAATTTTTTATTGTATCCCCATGGTGTATTTAACGTCTTCCTCTTTCTGTTTCCTATAAATTGGTAGTTTGATCCTAAACTTAACCTGATCTGGGTTTTCTTGGCCCAACTAAGTCACAGGTGGAGCTGTGCTGTTGATGAGGAAGCACGTCGTGTCTGCTTGTCCCTGTGGTGGTCAGTGCCTGGGCCCAGGAATTCATTGTGGGTGGCAAAATGGTGGTGTTCTAATTACATCATTACCTTTTCATTTATTAGCTGAAATGTTTCTATAAAGAGAAACTTCTCATCTCCCATTTGGTGTGGTTTGTACAGAAAAGGCAGCATAAATGCTTAATTTGTTCCTTTTCTGTGTCAGCTTTCAAAATAAGTTGACCACACAGCATTTGCAGTTGTGAAATTTCACTTAAAAATCCAGATGTCCAGTTTCTCTTGAGAAGTCAGATGTGGTGGCTCTGGGCCTCCATTCCGACTTGGCGTGCAGTTGAGTGGCGATGCCGCTTTGGATGGTCCATGAACTCTCCTGTGCCCTCCATGGCCCTCTTTGCTGCCTGTTGCTTTCATTTGACCCCCTTCATTCATTTGCGTGGCCAGCCTGGCTCCCATTGGTACATGTTTCCAGTCTCTGATGTAAAATCCCTAACCTGGGTTAGTGCCTTGTGCCTACTCAGTTATGTTTGTTTTCTTCCCATTAGTACTTCCTTTTATAAGTGCATAGCGCAGTACTTTACATATTTGATGTTGGCATGACTGAAATAATGTCTCCTTTTAAAACTTCTCATTTTTAACTAAAATAATTAAACATTTTAAACTATCTGCTTTTGCATCAACATAACACTGTTTAAAAACATCTACAATACTTGGGTTTGTTGTTTTATTTATGTAATCTTACTTTTCTGTCTCCCTTTTGGGGTTGGATGTTCCTACACTGGGGCCCAAACCAAGGTATTTCCTGTTTTCTCTGCCAGCCCCTGTTCAGTTTCTTCCATGTGTCCAGTTTATACCAGTTCCTCAAGGCCAGGCACTCTGAGGCAATCAGCTACTATCTTGCAGGTCAGGGTCTGTCAGTTACGTCAATGCAGTGACACAGCAACTCTGAGACCCATATTCTTCTTCCCCCTTTTACAGTAGGCGAAACTGATGTTCAGAGAGCTTGTTCTCTAGCTTCCATAGCAAGGCATTGGCAGATCTTGCCTCTGAATGACTCCAAAGCTCATGCTCTTTCTGCTGCTGTCTGCTGCTCTGGGTTAGAGTTTCCTCCTCCCTATGCATGTTTTGTTGGGTAAGTTCAGTGCTAAAGATGCAGAGAGCAGCCCTTCCCTCAAGAGGGTATAATATTACAAAAGTCACCCTTTGCTTAGTTAATGTGACAGACCCCCCCAGCCAAAGACTTCATATGTGTCATCTGATTTAATCCTACAACCCTAGGAGGTAGGTCCTGTTGTTATCTGTACCCTTTTACTGATAACCTGAGGCCCACAGGCTGTATCTTGCCCCAGGACATTCATAGAGTTACTTACGTAGAGTAAGTAGCAGAGGCAGGATTTGAACTCTTGACTGTCTCATTCTTGAGCAAAGTCACCATCTTACATTGTTGCTATTAATCTAGGTGTAGAGGCAGAAATTAACATGCATGCAAACAATACACACTAGTGCAAAGTACCACGTGGTAAGTGTCAGCTGAGTGACTGACAAATGCTGGGATAGTTCAGGGTTAGAACAAGAACTATAATTTGTTGAGAGTCTCCCATTCTTCCTCCTCCCCACCCAGTGATGTTGGTAATAGTATCCTCAATTTATAAAGAAATAGTCTCAAAGAGTCACTGGCCTAGGGTTACATAGTAAGTTATGATGCAGAGCTGAAGTTCAAACACAGGTTTCTGTGAGTTTTTTTAAACTTTTTTATTGAAGTGTAGTATATATAGAGAAAGATGCAAGTATCCTAAGGGAGGGACTTGAGGAATTTTCACAAGATGAACGCACTTGTGTAGCTTATACCCATATCAAGATACAGAACATTGTGAAGTCCTTGTGCTCCCTTCTGGTCACACACACATACACACACACAGACACACAGACACCGACACCCTTCCCCAAGGACAGCCACTAAGGCTCTGTGGGTGGTGGTGGTTTTCTAAGGCCGCACAATGTCAAGAGTAAGAGCAAGGTCTTGATAGTCTTGAGGCCACTCGCCAGGTTCTTCTCTTACGAGCTATGTGATCTTGGGCAGCTTAGCCTCTGAATTTCATTTGTAAAATGCAGACAAAAATAGTTGCTGCCTCATGGGTTTGTTATGCATTGTGCATACTAAATACTGTCAAACAGTGCATGGAAAAATTGCTTGGCTTGTTGCAGACACTCAAAGTTAGCTGATGTTGATGATTCCTTCTCAGAGGCAGAAGGGATAGTTGAGGTTTTTAAGTGGGAGAGAGATGCTCAGAATTTGACTACAGAGAAGGGTAGAGCTCTGACCAGTAGGGGGAAGGGAGAGGGCATTCCTGCATAGAGAGGAGCCTGAGCCGAGGTCCAAGGAGAGGCTTATATTGTATGTTTGGGAATCATACAGAGAGCAGCTGTTTGCGGCGGTGCAGGGCATCCAGGTAGGGAGCTCGCAGGGATAAATTTGAAGAGCTTAGGAGGTATAGGAAGTTGATCGTGGAGGACAGAGTGCGAGGCTAAGATATTTGGACTTCTCCTCTGTTGCACTGGGGAGACGGTGAAGGCTTCTGAATGTGTGTGTGTTGCGGAGAGGGGCAGGGTAGCATGTCCAACAGTATTTTAGAGGATGATTCCAGCCGCACATGCAGGAGCATTGGAGGTGGGAGCAGGAAAGACTGGAGGCAGAAAGATGATTTCCAAGTGAGAAAGAAGTGAGTTTGAGATTAAATCAGATCTCAACGACTGGTAGTTTCCCTTTATTTCCGTAAGTGCCAGGCACTGTGCTGGATTCTTTGGGTACGTACAATCTTATTAAATCCCCACAACAGCTCTGAAAGTAGACATTGTCATCCGGACTCTAGGGATGAAGAAACTGAGGCCTTAAGAAGGCCGCATAACTCGTTCCAGGTGACACAGTGAGTAAACTGTAGTCCCTGTTTCCACCCAGATCTGTATCGCTATACAGCTCAGTGTTGTGCCACTGCCCCGGGGCTTCGCACACAGTGTACATCAGGATCCGAGTGCGCTGCCTGAGAACCACTCAGTCCTAAACTCTAAGGGTGGGCCTGGCTTTGTGTTTTTAGCAAGTGCCCCAGGCGATTGTGAGAATACACTGAAGTCTGAGAACACGAAGCCCACTGTGCTGCCTCCCCAGTGGTTTTAGCTAGTCTTACCCATGCCCCCGCAAAGTCCACCATCCTCCCCCATAGGGTTCTCATAGAGGTGATGAGCCTATTACTTGGGGTCAGCAACAGTCCATGACTAGTGAAACACAGGTGGCTCGGGGGCCTGCAGCACAGCCAGGCCTGGAAGGTTGTTAAAAATGCAGATGCTCAGGCCCCACCTTGTGGAATCAGAACCCACTTTAGCAGCTCCCCCAGGTGATTTGGAGTAGAGAAGCGTTGTCCTAAAGCATAAGCTTGAAGTGTGAGGGGAAGATGATAAAGTTCTTTCATCAAGCTTCTGCAGTTTGCAAGTAAAGAGTAATGCAAAAAAGAAAAACCATGGGGGTCCAGCCTGTGGCCTAGTGGGTAAGTTCAGCACGCTCCACTTCCAGGTCCAGGTTCAGCTACCTGGCATGGACCTATACCACTTGTCGTCAGCCATGCTGTGGTGGTGACCCACATACAAAGTAGAGGAAGATTGACACAGATGTTAGCTCAGGGCCTATCTTCCTCAAGCAAAAAGAGGAAGATTGGCAACAGATGTTGGCTCAAGGCAATTTTTTTTTATATATATAAACTTTTTTGGGGGGGAGAGTGAGGAAGATTGGCCCTGAACCAACATCTGTTGCCAATCCTCCTCTTTTTGCTTGGGGAAGATTGGCCCTGAGCTAACATCTGTGCCAGTCTTCCTCTATTTTGTATGTGGGACACTGCCTCAGCATGGCTTGATGAGTGGTGTGTAGGTCCAGGTCCACATCTGGGATCTGAACACCTGAACCCCAGGCTGCTGAAGTGGAGCAAGCGAACTTAACCACTACACCACCAGGCTGCCCCCAGGGTGAATCTTCCGCGGCCAAAAAAAAAAAGAAACAAAGAAAGAAAGGACCAGGGAAGGAGTTCTTTTTTTTATTTGTTGAGTGCCTACTGTGTGTCTGATGTTTTGGGTACTTTATTGCATTTTATCCTCACAATAGCTCTGTGAGTTAGACATTATCCCCATTTGACTGGTGGGTAAACTGAGGATCTGAGAGGTTAAGTAATCAGCCCAAGGTCACACAGTTATTGAGTGCTAAAGATTTAGCCAGGATTCGTGTGCAAATCTGTCTGACTCCAAAGTCCGTGCTCTTTGCCCACCACATTGAGCCCCGTGCAGCCGGCAGGGAATGAAGGAGTTAGGCTTCCGCCATGCCGTGTCTTCCCTGTTGGGTTCTTCTATACAGTTGTAGAATTCAGCCACCTGGAACAGCATATAAGAGTCCCGCAGTCTGGGGGCGATAAAACTAGAACATTAGGTTCTGTGCTAACAGCTCTTCTGCGGTGTTTTGGTCAGCCTTTACCCTTGAGCGAGCCTGACTTCCAGATTTTTCACCCAAGTTAATTTCAACAACCAAGGAGAAAGATGGGCAGAAAAGCAGAGTTCTCTGGGTATGTGGCCACTGCCAGCCTGGAGACTGGGAGGTTTTCCATTGCCAGAGGGTCCTGACCTTCATAGATTTTCAAAAGTGTGGGTTTTTAATGCCTTCCTGTCTCGGTTCCATTTTCTGTGAAGTCATTTCTTTGCTTGCATTCAATCAGCCCATGAATCACAAACCAGAATTTGCTGCGTTGAGCTCCATCCATGTAGCTTTTATTGCGTGCGCCTAAGAAAACTGCCAGTGAACTCGTTTGAAGGAGGATCCAACCTACTTATTTGATGAAACAGTTGAACTGGAAAGCTATGTATTAAGCTCCTTGAACTGATTCTTTTCCTTGTGAATTTTGTGCTCCTTTTTGCCGCTACAAAACCAGTGTCGAACCATCCAGGGTCTCTTCCTGTTGTCGTCTTTGTTCTGATATGTCGTCCACCAAACCTTGCCTAGAGGACAGAGTCTGTGTGTCCTATTCACCTGGCTCCCTGGCTCCCAGCAGGGTTCTTGGAAGAGGCGTCCGGATGCATTTTCTTTCCGTATGAATGAATGCGGACAGTAGGGCAGGGGTTACAGTGACAGCTGATGTTCACTGAGCACTTAGATGTGCCTGGCCCTGCTTGTGCCAAATTTTGTGTAATCTCATCAACACGCTGATGTAGGTACTGTTAACCATCTCCATTTTACTTAGAGGAAATTGGCAACTTAGGTAATAGAATTTTTCTCAAGTCACATGTCTAGTCGTTGGCGGATGTGGAGTCTGAAACCCTGGCAGTTTGACTCTCAAGCTCATGCTGTTTACCAAAAGGCCGTACTGCCTCCTAAAACTGATAGATAAGTGCTTACTGTTTACTGAGTGCGCTTTGTATATATTTCCTCTGAGCCTCACAGCTACCTTCTGAGATGGAGCCTTTTTGCCTTCATTTTAAACAGGAGGAAACGAGCCTCTGAGAGGTTAAGTGATTTGGCCAAGGTAATGGAGCTCCCTGGTAACAGGAAGGGGAAGAGCCGGGTCTGTCAAGGCGAAACCTGTGTTCTTCACCTTGCCCCAGCTGCCTCCCAGGCCAGTGGCCACAGTACTTGACAATCACACATTCATTCCTTTGGCAAATCTTCATTCAACGCATTACGTGCCAGGCATTGTGCCGAGTGCCGTACATACATGAACTCATTTAAATTCACAGCAACCGTGTGAAGTGTTGACACTGCTCTTTTTATTCTTCCCATTTATAATGGGGAAGCTGAGGCTTATGTGTCATAGTGTGTCTAGTGGAAGTAGTGATAATTGCTAATATTTATGACAACTTCCTGTGTGCTACCTGCATTGTTTTAATGCTTTTCCTGTGTTATCTCATGTAATTCTTACTACAACCCTATAATGATTATACATTAGAATATAATATAAAGTACTTTTATCCATTACAGGTAAGGAAATAGGCATTTGCCAAAGTTCACACAGCCAGTAAGTGGCAGGGCCAGCTTCACGCCCGGCAGTCTGACTCCGGGGTCTGCAGTGTTAACTGTATCCCGGTTTTTGTCTTCCCCTCCACAGGCACCCAAATTGGCCGAAAACTTCTGTGTCTGCCATTTGGCTACTGGGGACATGCTGAGAGCCATGGTGGCTTCTGGCTCAGAGCTGGGAAAAAAGCTGAAGGCGACTATGGATGCCGGGAAACTGGTAGGTTTGGTGGCACCAATGAATGTTGCTATTCTTCAGAGTCCGGATCTGCGCTGCCTAAGATGGTGCACCAGCCACATGTCGCTCTTGAAATTAGTTTAAATTCATTTCCTCAGTCTCACCTGCCACCTTTCAGGTGTTTGCTAGCCAGCACAGATAGAGAACATTTCCATCATTGTGGAACGATCTATTGGGCAGCCCTGTGCTGCAGGGTGTTTTAAACTGGCGCATTATATGAGTAAGTTGCTTGCTTCGTTCCAAATTTACAGCATCTATTTTATTCACAGTATTCTTGAGGTTCCTTCATGCTGGTGCATTTTGTGATGCACCCACTTTTTAGGGCCAAAAATGAAACTGCCATCCCTAGGCCAGAATTCAAGGATGCATTCAAGAGAGGACTCAGGAAGCCACAGAGTGTTTTTAATCTACTTTTGTGACTCTGTGTTCTGTGTCTCTTAACAGAGGAGTCGCTTGGCAATTGACAAAAGTAATCCTTCCTATTTGGAGGGTATAAACCGCATTTTCTCTTGTTTTTAGTTTAGTTGATCTGATTGGACAAATACAATATATTATCTACTACATCTTCTTTGATTGGTGCCAGAGCTTAATTGTAACCGAGTTCTTCTGGGACAGGGCCTTTGGGAATCACCTTTTGAAATCATCATGTGCTTGGCCCTTTGGTCTTTTCGCATCCGCGAATGTTGTGTGGGGAAGGTCCTGGGCTTTGCCTCCCTCCCCGACTTACCTCCTGCCAGGGTTTGAGATTCTGCAGCTATATCGAGTGGTACCCCTGCCTGCCCTCCCACCTGCCCCTTAACTCCCAGCTTTGCCTTCATGTTAGTGATGCCTTGAGTCAAGCCAGGAAGCTGGGTATTTTGGACTTTGGGTCTTGGCAGAAGATCCTGTACTGAGAAAAATTAGGATGTGGCAATGAGATTACTTATCTCCAGCCTTCACTTAGTCACAGAGCTTACACTTTGTCCCTAAGTTCACAGCTGGTCCCGAGAGATAAGATGAGCATTTTCACTGTGATGCAGGCAGAGAACTTCTCTTTCTGTGAAAGCCCAGAAGAAAAACTAGGTTTTTGAAAGCTGGGAGGGGTCCTCATTGGAGTTTTTAGAGAGGCTCAGAGATGTGTTGGGCTGACCCTTCAGTTCCTTGGTCTGACCCAGTCTTGCCAATTCAGTGACCTTCTCTGTTGCCTCATGTCCAGGATGGGCTGGGTCACTTTACTGTCCGCCTAATCAAAGTTGTGAAACAGGCAAAGTTGGTGCCTTTCTGCATTCTGGCCAACCCCCACTCTCTCCTGGAGCCTTCCTCAGGTGATCTCTCAGCCATGTGTCTTTATCTTTTTTGTTCCCTTAGGACAGCTGATTGCTGATAAGTTGTTTTCAGATGGTCAGGACTCTAATGGCCAAAGAGACCTTCAGGACCCAAGACCTGGAGCCCTCCTGGTAGGGTGACAGGCAGTGGAATTCTCTTCCCTTGCCTAGATTAGGACACGGGAGAATCTCAAGAGAGAGAATGTGTGTATGGCAACCACAGAAATACCATGAAACTGAATCTTCCGAATGGAGCCACTCCACATTTGCTCTGATTTTTGCTTCTTTGGGGTCAAGAAAACATGCTGCTTAGTAATTGGTTATACAGACACAAACGTGTGACTGTGGAGTTGGGCTGGTGTCACCAGGTAACAGATTTAAACCCAAGGCTGTTTTGTTCTTAACTTCCAGGTGAGCGATGAGATGGTGGTGGAGCTCATTGAGAAGAACTTGGAGACCCCTCCATGCAAAAATGGTTTTCTTCTAGATGGCTTCCCTCGGACTGTGAGACAGGCTGAAATGGTGGGTGGCCTGGTTTTGTATCTTCACCGCTTGAAAGCCAACTCTGGCCCTTTGTCTCTTACTTCCTTTGAGGGAGATGGGTCTGATCAAGCTCTGGTAGCTTAGGTGTGCCACACACTCTTTTACAGCTTGACAACCTCATGGAGAAGAGGAAAGAGAAGCTTGATTCTGTCATTGAATTCAGCGTCCCTGACTCTCTGCTGATCCGGAGAATCACGGGAAGGTATTTGTCCCCTGAAGGTCCCTTCTTTGTGTGCTTCCTCAGAGCTTTGTCAGACCATGGGAACTGCTGTTGCCTAACCCAAGCCAGGAAGCTGAGTGCCATTTCAGCGTGGATCGATCTTATTTGGTGACATCCGCTGAAGTGGTGGCATAGGGATGGGGATGTGGAAAGAAGAGCAAGGGATCTGAAGTCAGCCTCTCAGTCCTGTCACCTTTTAACTCTGACCCTAGACAAGTTTCTTAACCTCTCCAAGGCTATTTCCCCATATGTAGAGTGCGGTTAGTAACACCTGCTTCAAGAAACTGTTGGCATGTTAGATAACATAGTATGCATAGTTCAGAGCCTTGCACCCGTAATAGGCGCTTAAGAAATAGTAAATTCCTTACGTGCGTATCTCCATTTGAATGCTTTTTAAAATCTGATTCCAGTTGGAGTTGCCATGCCTTGCTGTAGGCTTTTTATTAATTATAAAAAGAATATGAGCATCTACAGAAAGTTTAGAAAATGGAGGGAAAATTTGCTCGTGGTGCAGCCACCTTCGCCAAAATCACTATTTTTTTGCATGTTTTGTCTTCAAGTTCTTGTTTGTCTATAGTAGTCGACATTGAACGCAGAAATGCTTCTGCTTCTGAACGTGTTTGCTCTGAAAGATCTCCACTGCTTTAGGCTACGCCCTCCCCTGCCCTATTTCTAATTACTCCACCGTCTGCTTTGTACCTTCCAGAAATATGTTGGAAGCTCTCAACCACTAATAGGCCCTCCTATTCTTGTCTCTGCCTTGGGCTATAGCTTTTTTTTATTCCTTAGTCATTTTAAAGGGGTCTCAGGAAGGTGGTCAGCCTACCATCTTTGACCAGACATCCATGACTGTTATTTTAATTGCTGTGTGATATTTCACAATAGATGACCCATCATTTACGTGCTTGTTCCCTTGTTGTTGTACGTTTGTGTTTCTTCCAGTTGTCTCCTGTTAAACTGATACTAAGACCATCGTAGTACCTGTAAATTTTTGGATTTAATTAGGGGAAAATTTTTTCTCACTGTAAATTTTATTACTTTGATTTCCCAATGAGGTTGAATGCTGTTTCCATGTGTCTGCAGTCCATATCTTCCAGGAGTGAGGCAGACCTGTAAACAGACAGCAGAGTGAGTGTTAGAGTGTTTTCCTGGATATTAGATACAGTGGGAGTCACCTTAGGTCAATTTTCTAATCAAATGTCCAGGTTTCATGTTTCTAGCTATTCCATAGGCTCCGCCAATGCAGGAACTTTTGTTTCTTTGCATCCCCACTGGCACAGAGCAGACAGACAAAGTTGATGTAGGCCAAGAAGCAGTAAGAGTTAACAGAAAGGGACATCAGCAGGGCTGGGGTCCCTGACATGCGATGCAGTTGGTAACAGTACTAGGTGGCATTGGGGTCCTTTGATTCAATCAGTCCAGCTTCCTGAATGCTTGCTTTGTGTGCAGCACAGTATTAGACTCTGGGGGCAGAGGACCAGGAGAGGATATAGAAGAACAGTATGATGGTGCCCATCTCTGACCTCAGAGAGTCTACAAGCCATGCGTGGAACCTGGGCCGTTCAGTCCAGGAGGAAGCCCAAGAAGAGAGCCTGTGGGCAAGGAGGGAGGAGTGCCAGGAGAGGTGTAACGTCAAACTTGACCTTCTAGAGAGAGAGGATTTCAGTGAGGCTTTCCTGGAAGGGAATAGAGGCAGGAATGAGTATGGGGTGGGGGAGGGGCTCTATCTGGAGCCAATGGCAGAATGTCCAGAGTTGGAGGAATGGTCTGGGGGGCTGAGTAGTAGAATGAATGCTGTTGGGAGGGTAGGATGGGAGCTTGGCTGGGGAAGGCCTGGCCTGCTAGGGTAAAGAGGGTAGGTGTGACAGAGGGTCACGAGTCACGGGATGTTCTTAAGCCTCCAGGTGTTGTGGCAAAAACAGCATTCTAAGAACATTCGCTTGGTTCTCTCCTGCAGGTGAAATTGGGGGAAAGGACAAAGAGACGAGGACCCACCTAGGGGCCTGGTTGTGGTCCACATGTAAAGAGATGGAGGCTTTTAACTGGGGGTGGCTGGTAGGGAACAGGGATTTAAAGAACAAACTCCAGGATTGCTAGAGAGGGCGAAGGAGAGAAGATTCAGTCCCTCAGGTGCCAAGTGAGTGGTTTCCTGTGACCCCCTCCCTCACGGAGGAGGAAACAGGCCAGACACATAAAAGTGTTCTTCCAAGTTCCCTCTGCAGGTCAGCAGCAGAGCTGGCACCAGAAGCTTGCTTTCTGCCTCCTAGTCCACTACGCTGATTCTTGGAAGGAAAAGAATCAAGAACTAGTCAGTTTAATATGGATGTTATTTAAATCTGACGTGTTAAGGACCACTATAAACATCTTGTGAATTAGCTCTGACTTCCTTGTAATAATTTTATGAATGATTATTTTATTTCTTGAGTAAGTGTGGTTGGTGGTTGTTGATTTTAACTTACTCTGTGTTGGCGCTCCCGTATCCTAATTATTGTGTTAGTTGGCTCTCTGGTGTTATTAGCCTAATGTCTGGTACCATCCCCATTTTGGGGATGAAGAAACAGGTGTCCGCAGCGTCACCCTGAAAGAAGTAGTGGCTGTAGATTCCCAGCCCTGATCCCTCCACATCCTCCCCTCTCCTTCCAGGACAGGCTCGCAGTGGTTCGTAGAGCTGTTTGGGTTTGTATTTGAGACCAGTCCCATTTTGAGAACTTGGAGATTGGACTTTCTTTCATTTCCTTTCCAGGGAATGAACCTTCCATTCCTCTTAAAATGATGCTTGTGAGTGGGGAAGGGACAATGTATTACATGTCACTGGAAGGCTGAGGCATTTGGGGAGTGAGCAAGAGAGGTAGAGGTGTGGAGGAGAGAGATGTGTTTGTTGCATCCTGGCTGCTATGTGCCATGTGCTCTCCAGAAGGTGAAGAAAATGGCCCACACCTCGTGCCCCCTGCATTTCCCAAGGGCAAAGCTGTAGCAGAGCCCAGCAGCCTATGCTCTCCCTCTCCCTGGGTCTCCCAAAGGATGCACCAGAGGAACCCCTCCTCCGCCTCACATTACGTGATTGCAATCGCAGGCCCGCTCAGTACAGCTGATTTACTGGGCCATCACCTTACCCCTTCCCAGTGCTGTAAATGGACCACTTGGCCCCCGGAAAATGTGCTGTCTTTAAAACACAGTATCATGTTTTACAGAGATGTGGCTTCAATAGTCTAACCCGGACTTGGGAAGCTCTGGGCTAAGACCTCCATGAGGCGAGCACCTGTCAATTAAATAAGCAGAACTTGGTTGGCATAGAATTGGGAAACCACATGAACTCAAGCAGGCCCTGGCTGCTGAGCAGTGTTTGGCCTGCCTCCTCCCTTCTTCGGTTTGTGGGCCCCTGTGGTGTGGCCATTCCCAGTCAGGAACATGGGCTCGTTGCCTGAGGGGACACAGCACAGAAGTGGCTACCAACTACACATTCAGTGCCAAATAAAAGCTTCGTCTTAGACCCTTTATCCCATGACTTGTTTAATAAGTCATTTTCCCTGACACCTTGAATGTTGCCCTCTGATGATCGCTCTCTCTTTTATCTGTGATCACAAAGGTGTGCCTCATTGTCTAGTGGTGTTTGCATCCACAGGACATATTTTTCTTATAGCACTTTTCTGATTTTATAACCAAACTGATTTAGAAAATAAGGTTAGTTTCTCTGTCCTGTGTCCCCATAGCATTTTGTACAAATCTCTGTTAAAGGATTATCACATTACTGTAGTTATTTATTTCCACATTTGTCTCCCCCACTAAATTAAGAACTGCTTGTGAGCAGGGATCTTGACTCCTTGCTCTATAGCCCCTGGATTCAGCCTAGGGCCTGAATCGGACTGGGCGCTTAGTACATGTTTGTTGAATGAACAAGTGAAAGTCCTAGCATCCTGCTTCTCTGTCTCTGCTCATCATCTTGGAGACCCCTGGGGTTCAGGGATACTTTCAGGCAACCTGACTGGTGTTCATTTGCTGTCTTTCAGGCTGATTCACCCCCTGAGTGGCCGTTCCTACCACGAGGAGTTCAACCCCCCAAAGGAGCCCATGAAAGATGATGTATGTAAACTCAGGAGAGGAAGTTTCCTCTTCTTTCCTTCCTTCACTTTTGTTTGTTCATTTTTGCTTTGTTTTTTCCATTTCCCCTTTATTTCTATCATTATTATTAACTTAACCATGGGAAATATCACTATCACATAAATCACAAGGGCTGTGCTCATCAATACAGTATCTTGCCAGGTGGTTTATTGCTTGGCCTCGAGGTGGCCACCAGTGCCAGCTAGTTCCCAGGGCCCGGTTTGTACCTGTGTTTTGTCCAGAGCTGTTCCTTTCTGGCATCATGGTGACCTAAATGGTCACCTAAGCAGGAGAAGGTGCCTTGGAGGCCCCGAATTAGAGGCAGAGTGGAGGGCTAGTATTGAGGAGAAAGTTGCTGCCCAGTCCTGCTTCAGAAGGTCCTTTCTTTCTAGTGACCCTACTGTGCCCTACAGATTCAGAATATTTTGGCTAGACTAAGACTGCCAAGTTCTTCAATTGCTTGCTGATGTAAAAGGGAGGGTCTTATACATGTTTACTGTAACATTTGCCATAAATAGTCCGTTTCATCTGTTTTAGAGCATGCAGAAAATAGTAAGGATTTGCTGACTTTACCTTTGTCATATGAGACAGGTTCGTCAGGTTCCAAAGCTATCATGTCAACTTAGTCACATTCCCCAAAGCTAGTACTTCTATGATTCAGTTCTTTCTTGCTTCACTCACCACTTTCGAATGTTGATGGCCGACACCCTGGTAAAAACACTAACTACTTAGGCACCTAAGGTTCTAAGTGATAATGCAGCTCTGATTCTGATGTATTCTCCTGGTCTCAGGGGCCTCTCTTTCTTGCTTTTGACCCTAGAAGTGTTCATCTTGGAAGCAGAACAGCCTGAGAAAAGGCTGTGAGACAATTTTTGCCCATCTTCCTCTCACCAGCCCATTTCCTCACGGTTGCTGTTTCAGGCTCCCTGACTTCTCTAGACCAGTGGGTCTGCTCCTGGGACCAACTTGCTGGGAGTATTGGAGTTCTCTATAGTTCTTTCTTGGAGAGGGTCTAGGTTGTCTGTCTTTCCCTCTGATGGGCTTTGCCACCACACAGCATCTCAAATCTGCATCTGGCATCTTGCTAACAGTCTTGGCGTTTCATTGCCCTCTTTCTGTTCTCAGATCACTGGGGAACCCTTGATCCGCCGATCGGATGATAATGAGAAGGCCTTGAAAGTGCGCCTGGAGGCCTACCACACTCAGACCACACCCCTGGTGGAGTACTACCGCAAACGAGGGATCCACTCGGCCATCGACGCGTCCCAGACCCCTGACGTCGTGTTTGCGAGCATCCTAGCAGCCTTCTCCAAAGCCACATGTAAAGACTGGGTTATGTTTATCTAATGCTGGGTCCAGAAAGGAATTTCTTGCTTCTTCCTATCCTTGTTGAGGGGGTGGGTAGAAATGGCAGAGCAGGTGGAGGAAGCTTCCTCAGGCCAGCGAGGATACCATTTGATGTATTAATTAAAAAAGCACTTGCTTGATGTATCTTTGGTGTGTGTGCAACTCTCATCTCATCTGTGTGTGTGTGTGTGTGTCAGTATAAGTATGTATATACGCTCCTACTTTGTAGGTTACAGGTGATGTTTTATCCGCTCTTCTTTAGCCATACTCTCGATTTTATTTTTTGACCAAAACTAACTCAGGTATCTGCCAGGCACCCCAATTCCAAAACCTCATGGTATTTATTCCACCTCCATCAGCTGAGTGGAAGTCCAGGGTCACGTGAAGTCAGGCAAGGCCAAAGCTCCTGCTCCTGCTGGCAGATTGTCGGCAGGGAATTCCGCTTGTTTTTTAGCCTACAATGAAAAACCACATGAGTCAGTGTGTGGACAGGGATTATTAATTTTTTTCCCCTAAATGGGAAGAAAAAGGCGCTTACATTATAGATTCCAAAAATTACTGGGAGAGGGTATCACCAGAGAAGAAGCCAGGCCAAGCTGGAATATTTTTGTGATCTGCATCACAGTGCTGTAAAGTAGGGATCATTTAGGACCTGTGTTTGAAAACGGAATTGTTGCCAAAGAATTAAACGAGGTGAAGGGTCCTTTTGAATTCAGACTACTGTCTCCTGAACATCCATGCTGGGCATCTGAGGGCAGCCAATCCACTTCCCCAAGGAGACACCAGGGGAGGTTTGTTAGTTTTTATTTTTAATGTTTGTCTCTGTCTCCAAGTATGAAGAAAACACTGATTTGGAGGTGATCTGTTCTTGGATTCTTCGGATTTGAATTTATTCAAAGCCAGCCTCTCTCGAGGCTGTGAAACTCAAGTCAGATGTGTCCCTTTTAGACTAAACCCTCGTCCTTCCAGATCCAGTCCTTCACTCCTTACTTCATAACGGTGGGAGCCACAGTGTCCCCAAGAAAAGATCACCCCAAAATAAGATCACTTATGACAGTAACCAGCTTTTATTTCTAACCTCAGCTCCCCAACTATTAAGTGTTTCCTGGGGTCCATGCTGTGCCTTTTGGTCTCTGGTTTGATTTGTGGCAAACAGATGAATTAATAGATTGCTGTGAGGGACAACAAAAACAGCAGCCTCTGGAAAAACCGTTAGAAAATGAGTGGCAGATCCAATAAGTAACGCTGCCTCCCTCAGCGTAACCTGCTGACTCAGTGCAGTGGTCTTTCAAGTGCCCAGTCTCCATCTGACCTGAACTCTCCTCCTGTCTCTGAGACTACGAGAGGGCTTGTCCTCTGTCCATCTGGAAGCTGGGCACGGGTACGTGGCCATCTTGCTTCCCTGTTTGTCTGGTTCAAGTGAGTGTCGGCTGGCTCTGCTCTGCCTTGCTTCCCTGGCTGTAAACTAACTCCACCCATTCTTAACGGAAGCCCAGTTTCGGCGTGGGGCATTTCTGGGAAGCACATGACTTCTGGGAATAGCCACGGAAAAGGAGTGAAACCAAAATTATCAGCTATGTCTACAGGGATCTGGGGTCCTCCTCTGGGTGAGGGTGGCCTCATGAATCTTGGAGTCAACTCCCCTTTGGCTGGGGACAGTTGCAGACACTTGGCCTCAAAGTTGAGGCCCTTGAATGTTTCCTAATTGAGTGTGCATGATCTTTCTCAAATATTTGTCACCCATTCATACACATTCATGTGCACACACGCACACACACGTGTGTGTGCTATTTGTGCTGCCAGTGAGAACTAGATGATCATGGGGGATGCATATGCCCTTTGGGGGTGGTTGGGCTTTAGATTTTTGCTTCATTTAATTCCAGACCTTAACCTCAGCAGGCATGAGAGCTTTCACTTGGCAGAGAAATGTCCAGTGTTAATGCATTTGGTTGCTGGGGCGTGCATGCCAGCCTTCTTTGATATTTACTTGGTTTTTAAAAACCCATTTTGTTCTCTCTTGTTTCCTCTCTATTTCAGCCTAGTAGCAGAAGGCCAGGCGAGACTGCAGCACTGCTCATCACCCCGCGGCGTGATCCCTGCTCTTAGGTGCTGGGCAGCGGGGAGGGGTGGTCAGGGACGAGTCGGGAGGGGCTCAGGAGGAGTATTGGAAGAGCAGCAGTGTTGTAGTGAAGTGGCTTCTTGGATACATAGTAGGGATCTTTAAAAGTAAAGGGGAAAATTAATTTTTTAAAAAGCTGATTGGAGGGTATAACGAGAACTATGGAGATGCAGTATTATTTCTAAGGAATCAAGTTTCATGTACTCTGGACTGGTGACAATATTTTTTAAAGCTAGTGCGCTGAGACCTCAGCTTTTATCTCAGAACCTCAAGGGTTACCAGGCTGGGAATGCAGGAAATCAAACTGTTGTCCTGTCTGTCCTGCAGCTTGGAACGGGGAGGGTTTGACTACTGACCCAGATTCCCCACACCATGAGATCAAAAAAATCACCTCCGCATTTGAAAGAGATCCGGTGTGTTCACGGGGGCAGTAGTCAAGTTTACTGGAGTTGTGGCAAGGGTGGGGCAGGCTGGTCTCACTTCCTTCCCGACGTACCACTGATTTCCAGCCCACCCGCTCTCATGGGGAAGCTCTCAGCAGCCAGCCAGCATATGCCACAGTCCTGCCTTGCCGCCTTCCATCCACCATGTGTGAAGGGACATTTTTAAATAAATGACCAAGTGTCCTAATCAACATCATCCAAAGATTGTCCTTTCCATCCTCAAATCCTGTGCCTGGGATCACTCAACAGCACTGTGATGTACTGTTTTCAATGAGGTGCCTTCCTTAACTGACCAGATGTTGCCTTGTTTGGCCCCTAACTCAATAAAGTCTATTAAAAATTTGTATCCCCTGTTGTGGCATTTTTTGAGGGGATCTGGGCTAGTAAAATGACATTGAATTCTGGATCTGGCTTGGAAGCCCTTTTTTGTGGTCGCTAGAAGTTGTGAGGTAGGAAGGTCCAAGTGGGTGCTCATAGGATGAACCTGCACCCTCTTGGTCTCATGTGCAGGCTTTCCTCGAGCCCAGGGACAAGGCAGCTTGGTCTGGTGGAGACAGCACTGGGCTTGGGGTTCACGGAACTATAACGAATCCCAGCCAATCGTTTCCTCTGCTCCTGCTTCCTCATCTGAAAAAAGACTGGTGATGCCGCCTTCTCAGACTCATTGGCATTAAATGAAGTTTATAAGAAGCAGCTTTTTGCTTGGTGCCTGGCACACAACAGACGCTGGAGAAGTGTTAGTTGGATCCGAATATACACAAAAATATCTGCTTCCTGCCGGGCTGGATAATTGGTGAGCAGACAGTTGTCCGCAGCCTAGAAAGCCAGTGCTTCTCAGCTCTAAGCCCGATTTTTGGCTGCTTTTTCAGCTGCCTCTTTAACGCCCTTGGCTGCTGCTTTGTAAATCCATTTCTTTCCCAGCAAAAATGAACTTAAATCATTTGTCTAAACCGAAGCTCTCATGCTCTTTGGAAGGGCTGCCTTGGCCAGTGAGTTTTCTGAGAAATGGCTGCTGTTCTGAAACCAGAGGGAGCTTGGCT
Source organism: Equus asinus (assembly GCF_041296235.1). Classification (NCBI taxonomy): domain Eukaryota; kingdom Metazoa; phylum Chordata; class Mammalia; order Perissodactyla; family Equidae; genus Equus; species Equus asinus. The sequence continues at coordinate 89,151,407 of NC_091794.1, forward strand.
GGAAGCGCCGCTGTTCTTCAGGGTCTCGTTCTGGAGAGAGGCCAGGTTGTCACTGGCATGTTAAATCGAGCTCCCTGAGCAACTAACTCCTCCCTCTCCTGCTTCACCGCTCCCCACCTCTGCAGTCATTCTCAGGTGTCAACATGACTTCTCTGCTCTGATCTTTTCATTCCCTGAGCTGTTTAAAGGCTCCATGAAAATTTTCTTCATCGTCCTGCAACAAATGGGGGAAATATTTGTCAATCCAGCCTGGGAGGCCGCGTGGTATGGTTGAAAAGAATAAACTGAAAGAAGACCAGGCGAGCTGTTAGTCGTTACTTCTTTTGGGCTTGGTTCCTTATGTGGACGAGATGAGAACGGCCGTTCCTGGAAGACTGACACGCCAGGTCCTGAGCAGCGGCTTCACGACCCCCGCGACCTCACAACCCTCACGAAGCACCGGAGGCGGTCAGAACTGTCATTCTCCTGTTTTTCAGGTGAGGAACATTCCTGAGGTCACACATAAGAGGCGGAGTCGGAACTCAAATGCAGTCTCGGACGCTGGTCAGTGCCCTTGGCCTTGTTGCAGTGCTTTAGTGACTCGCCCAGCTCTACAGCAGGGAGGGCCCCTCCGGATGAGAGTTCCTTCTCATGGACACGCACGCTGCCAGAACTGATTTTGAAGAAGTCACTGCCAGTCAGGACCCAGGTTATGTGTCTTGGGATCCCTTGTGTGTGCAAAGTGTCACAGACAGAGCAGGATGAAGAGCAGTCTCACTCCTCAGGAAGCCTCACTAGTCTTCTCAGCAAAACAGCTAAATGAGTCAGAAAACATATTTCAGCAGCGACTCCTCCACCATGAGACCTCGGGCAAGTTCTCTCACCTCATCAGTAGACTGGAAATGATCCCTAGCCCTCAAGTGTGCTGACAACACTGGTGACCAACATACTCGTGTGGGCCAGGATTCTTGGTACACAGCAGATGCTCAGTATATGCTGATGGAGTTTAGAGAGAGAATGTAGGCATTGGCAGGAGCTGTTGTCTTCCTGACTTTCAGAAACCAAGCCAAGGATTCTTAACCTGAAGATGCCCCAGGAGTTGATGGACCTCTGAAATTGTGTGCAGAAGTCTGTATTTTTGTATTTTCATAATTAATAATAGTTTAACATATCTAATGCTTACTGTGTGGCAGGTTCTGCATACATTATCTCATTTATTCTTCTCAATAACCCTGTGGAAGCAAGCACTATTACTATCTCCATGTTGTGTCTGCATTTTGAGGTTCATACATCGAGGAATGGCAGTGGCTGGTCTGTGGCTGTCCACACCCCAGCCGCTTACCACTGCCCCCATTGCTTTGACACTTTGCTGGCAGAAGGAGGAGATTCTCAGGGCACTCGTGATACAGAGAAATCCACAAGCCGTGGATCTGAATGAAAGGAGAAGAAAGTCGAGTAGGTTTCCTGTGTCTGGAGGAAGGACCTGAGTGGGGAGAGCTGCCTCAGGTAAGGCCTTTTTCATTTTCGCCATTCTTGCTTCCTTGCTGTGGCTGCTAAAGCTTCAATGTACTGGATTTGCAAAGCTCTTGGAACCACTCCTATTCCAGAAGGGCCAGAGGGCTGAGTCACCGTGGGAGAGAGCAGTCCATTTCCCCCGCCTGGTTCTGGAAAGGGTGGCAACAGGAGGGTGCATGTGCTGGCTCCATCTCACGGTCATCCCTCCAAGACTGCAGCTCTGTACGCCCGATGGCATCGCTTTATTCCTAACTCTAGAGGGAACCCTGTCCTCTGACATCTGGGGAAGGCGGCAGCTCTGTGTCGAGAGTTGTCCAGGGCAATGTGGTGATGAGCTGCTCTCACTGAAGGCCCGTTTCAGGTGCACAGTCAGGATGAGCTGCACCCAGCAAGGAGCAGATGGGAGTAGAAAGACAAGGTGTCAGAGGGCGAGGACAAGACAAGCCTTAGGCCCAGATCGTGTGCAGGTAACCCTCAGGCTGAACAGATCTGCACTTTTGGGGTAAAATGGCCATAGAGCAAATCGTTACATGGTATGGTGTCCCTTAGATAAAGACTTTTGGGACAGATCTCTCTGAACTTGGAGCTAGGAGGTAATTTTGCTTCCCACTTGACTAGTCTTTGTTTCATACTGTGTTTTCTTTTTTGCCTTGGCTGTGAGGAAACTCCCCTTGTGTTCCATTGCTATGCTTTCCTCTCCCGGGGTTTCTTAATAAAATTCTTACCCCACCTCACCCAGTGTCAGTTGTTTTATGTTTAGTGTTTTTGTGCTCGGATGTGCGTTGTAAACTGCCTTGAGTCTGTTTTGGAAAAGAAGCAGGGTGTAGAGAAAGGGCTAATTATGTGGTACAGGAGGTCAGACTGCAGAGAAGAGGGTAGCTTTGTGGAGGAGGTGGGATGGGGTGGCTCCATGTGGAGGATGGAGCATTCCAGGCAGAGGGCACGGCCCAAGGGAAGGTACAGAGGCCACTGGGGCTCGGGGCTGCTTTAGCTAGCGCATCCCTGGAGTTCTCGGGAAATCTGCATCTGGCTGGAAATAGTATTTCCAAACCAAGCACAGGGACAGTAGAAAGGAAGTAGTAAGAGTAACATCAAGAACCCAGAAGAGTGGGAGACAAGGACGTGTACACATCGAGTTGACGGCCTACCTTCAGTTCGGCCCACCTACCATCCTTCTTCCTTCTCTCGCAAACACACCGCATCAGTGCTTTGACCAGGAATTGGGTGGTCCTTTGCTCTGCGACTGAAGAGGGGAATCCCCTCAGTCTTACTGTCAGCTCTGTGTCAGTCATGTGCCTAGTGATGTGGGCATGGGTTCTGGGGGTGACAAAGACGACCTGTGGTTAGATCTTGGTGCTGACAGTAGCTCACTGCGTTGGGGAGACACTTTCCTCTAAGCCTCAGTGAAATCACATGTAAAATGAGGATTGTAGCACCCTTCTACGGGTGGCAGGGTCAGTATGACGTGAAAGATAGCAGCTGCGCAATAAATGATCCTTTTTTTCCTCCTTTCCCATGGCCATTTGCCACGAAATAAAGGATCTTACCGTGACTACCAGGTATTTCCAAATGTGTGTCTTCACCCATTCCTACTCCCCAGTGCCACCTCCCTCCCCCTTGGAGTACTGCCCCAAACCAGAACAGGTTGCTTTTCACTGGGATGTTTGCTGAAACCACACCTTGGGCTTGGTGGTACCTGCTCTTACTCTACAGACCGCCCCCACGGCTGCCTGTAGGAACTGCCCTCCTTGAGGCCGAAATGGGACGGAGTGCAGAAGAGCATGATGGGGTAGGTGTGTGTCTTCTATTGCCTGGGACCCCAGGGAGATGCTGGAGTGGGTTGAAAGAACCTGGTGAGAATTTGTCCGCTCATCCTTTGAAAACCTTTGAGAATTGCCCCATAGTAGAGGAATGAGAGCAGTACCTCCCGCTTGGTGTTGTGGGCATGATTAAACAAGTTCGTGCACATCAGGGGCTTTCGAACAGTGAGCGCCCGTGGTGCTCAGTGAGTGCTCCCTGGCTGGCGGCTCTGGCTCAGCAATTCCCCTTTGTTCCTGCATCCTAAGGAAATGACTGTGCAGCATTTTTTATAATAGGGTGAGAACTGGAAACAACCTAAATTTCCAACAAGGGGAGATAGGCTATGATTCATTCATGGGATGGAGCAGCATGCGATCATGAAATAAATCATTTCAAGACAGAAGAATTTCATGATAAACTATTGAGTGAATAAACAAAGGTTATAAAATAACAGAGAATGGGTCCACTTTTGTTTTTTTTTAAACAACTTTTTCTCTTTTTTTTAAGATTTTATTTTTGCTTTTTCTCCCCAAAGACCCCTAGTACATAGTTTTATGTTTTTAGTTGTGGGTCCTTCTAGTTGTGGCAAGTGGGACACCGCCTGAGCATGCTTGATGATCAGTGCCATGTCTGTGCCCAGGATCTGAACTGGCAAAACTCTGGGCCGCCAAAGCAGAGCCGGCAAAGTCAACCACTTGGCCACGGGGCCGGCCCCAGGGTCCACTTTTAAAAGTAAACTTTTTATTTTGGAATAATTTTAAGTTTACAGAAAAGTTCCAAAGATAGTACAAAGAGTTTCTGCATACGCTTCTCCCAGCTTCCCCTGATGTTAACATCTTACATAACTATGGTAGATTTGTCAAAACTGAGAGATTAACTTTGGTATAGACTCTGGTTTGGTTTTCATCACTTCTTCCACTAATGTCCTTTGTTGCTGTTCCAGGATCCAACCCAATATACTGCATTGCATTTAGTTTTAGTTTTGTTTTTTTTAAGTTTATGTACATAGAAAAGCATCTGCAGAGTTACAGATGAAAACATTAACTATGGTCATAGCTGAGTGGTAGAACTAAGGGATATTTTTATTTTTAAGTTTTTCTTGGGTGTTCTCATTTTTCTATTGTAATGTGTCACATAATTAACAAAAACAAAACTAATGCCTTCAGGCTGACCTGGTGCCCTCTGTGATTACTCTTTCTCATGGCTACTCTGTGTTGTGATTATTCTTTTGTCTTCTTTAGACTGAGCTCAAAAGGCGGGGCCATGTCTGCTTCATCCTTTCCCCATCTCACCGCAGCACAGGCTCAGGCATGGGAGGAGGCACCGAGGTCTGGCTGAATGAGTGAGTGAAGTCAGAGAAGTTTATTGCTACCAACTCTCAAGAGATTAACTAGTCTTAGCCTCTTTCAGCTCAAGGAAATCCCAGGCTTACATTTCCCCGGTTTAGTGACCCCTGGCAAAAGTACAGGCCCAGCTCTTAAAGTTTGCAGTCTCAGGGCTGACTCTCATGCCCATCACTGAATGAGTCACTGTGGCTAGGGGCATGGAATATGCCGGTTGGCCAGGCCTAGGTCACCTGACCAGCCCTTCAGATGGCATCTAAAGAAAAGTCAGGGTTCTGCCATCCAAAGGAGGGGGGATGGATGATGAGCAGGTTAAATGCAACATCAGAGCCAGGCCCACAAGTAGGCATTTTAATCCTTGATTCTTTCCTCCACACTATAAACTTGAGGAGGGTAGGACCGCATCAGTACTGTTCATTCTTAAATCCCTAACACCTGGCATAGTGCTTGGTGTATAGTAGGGGCCTAATCAATATATAAGTGAATAAATAACGTCTTTTGGTAAACAAAATAGTTTAACTAGATGGTGTTTGAATCAGGGTGATTTTAGCTGCAAATAGCAGAAAACTGGCTTAACAATAAAGGAAATTGTTGGCTCATGCAACTGAATTTAATTTAAGTCTGATGGAGCCTGGCAGTCAGGCATGGTTTGATCAGGACTCCATTTCTCTGCTAGTCTAGCTCTGCACTCTCATTATCATCCTCAGGCTGACTTCTCTCATGGTAGCAAAATGGCTGCAGCAATTCCAGACTTCACATCTGCACTCTATACCATCTGAAGCCAGAGAAAGAATAGAGAGAATCTGTATCCCGGAATTCCCACCAAGTCCTGAGATTCACTGAGGACTGAATAAAGTCATCTGTCCACCTGTGAACCAGCCTTTAGGGATAGGGGTTGTTTATTGGCTTAGCTTAGATCATGTGCCTCACCCTTGGAATAGGGGCACGATGGAGTACATCAGCCTCCCTGAAACCACGTGAATCCCCAGTGGGAACCGAGACTTTGGAGAAGGGGAAAGCAGTCTAGATCCTGGGGAGGTGACCAACTTAAGTGGGTCAGGGGAGGCCTCAGAGGTGGGGGGGACATCTGAGCCACACCTTGAAAGGCGAGTAGGGGGGCCAGCCCAGTGGCGCAGCAGTTAAGTTCGCACGTTCCGCTTTGGTGGCCCGGGGTTCGCCGGTTCAGATCCTGGGTGTGGACATGGCACCACTTGGCAAGCCATGCTGTGGTAGGCATCCCACATATAAAGTAGAGGAAGATGGGCATGGATGTTAGCTCAGGGCCAGTCTTCCTCAGCAAAAAGAGAAGGATTGGCAGCAGTTAGCTCAGGGCTAATCTTCCTCAAAAAAAAAAAAAAAAAAATGAGTAGGAGTTTACCAGACAGCCATCAGGGACAGAGTTTTTGTGTCAGATAAATGTGTTTTATAAATTGGGCTGCCTTTCCCTGCTAGGCTCCTACCTGAGCCCACCTTGCTCCCATGGGAAACAAAGAAATGCCCTGGAAACCCATCCCCAGGCCGAGAGTTCCTAGAACAGGGGGCACGGAGGGGTATCACCTGCAGGGTAAAGTCCAGACCATCAGCCTACCGTGCAGAGGCCCATCCAGCCTTTCCCCTCGTATTTTACACTCTGGCCTAACAGAGGTCCCTGAAATCAGCACCGCCGTGTTTCTCCTCACTGTGTCTCCTTCCTCTCCACACCTGCCTGGCAACCTCCAGTTCATCTCCTGGAAACGTGATTGATCCCACAGCCCACTCAGGCCACCTGGGCATCTTTTTATTTGTAAATACATGGACTGATCCTACCTCCCCAAATGACTGGAGCTCCTTCAAGTACAAAGAGGAGGTCTCCGTCTCCTCTGTTCCCCCAGTGCCTAGCACAGGAACTGGCCCAGAGCTGCATTTCTGGCTGCATGTTTGGAAGTCCTTCACTTCAGCAGATATCAGGCAACTGCCTCAGCCTGCAGGTGCTGAGCCAGGCACGGAGGATACAAGAAGCCCGGGGTACCATCCAGGGAGAAACTCACATGTTAACGGGTCATTGCAGTGTTAGGTGATATGACGGGAACACAGGAGAGAGCGACTGCTTTGTCTGGGCGCCCCGGGGAAGGCCTGCAGGAGTCAACATCCAACTGGGCCTTGAAAGTGGAGCAGGAATTTGCTGGGTGCTTGTACAAGACACAGAGTCATGAAAAGCCTCAGTGTGCTCCAGGGACAGCAAGCATGTGTTATGGCTGGAGCATGGGAGGAATGGAAGAGGGCTGGGAGAGGAGGCTAGGGAAGCCGGCAGGGGCCAGGAAGGAGCAGACCTTGTCCTCCTGGCAAGGAGTTTGGATGCATGTCTTACAGCCAGTTGTTGAAGCTTTTCAAACAGGGAAGGAGTGATGTGGTCAGTTTGTATTCTAATGTAGAGGGCAGAGAGGGTAGAGATGTCCAGGAACTTGGGCCACTTTAATAGTAATAACAACAGTTAACACTTATTCAGTGATCGCTCTGTGTGGGCCCCATTCTACATAGTACCTTTTACATATTAACTGATTTAATTCCGCCACGACCCTATTTTAAAGATTGAAAGCCTGAGATGTAAAGAAGTTAAGGGCCTTACATTACTTGGTAAGTGGTGGAACCTGGATGTGCATCCTGGCTGGCTCACTTCCGGGCCTGTGCTTTTAGTTACTGTGCTGTGTGGGTTCTCGTCGTCATCATAGTAATAATAATGATGCTATGCTAATAGGTGATTGTTGAGTACTTATTCCATGCCGGACTCTGCTCTGTGCACTTCACACTGTTATTTCCGGTTTAATCAGGTTCTAATCAGATTAGCAGGAAGGACACTATCCAGCTGGAAGGCCAGCACCAGAGCCCATAGTCCAGTGGAGACACTGCTCCAGGCCTTGCTTGCTGTGTCTGAGCTACCCAGAGGGAAGTGACCTGGCCACCTCTCCAAATTGCTGACGATGACCTTTGGCAGGGGCAGCCAGAGCCTCGTGCTGCAATTGGCTGAGAGCCCAGCCAGAAGGGCTGAGCCAGTGGGGAGTGAGCAGCTGTAGGGCCTGGGCCCCTGGGGCCTCCAGGCACCCTGGCTTAATGCCAGGACGCTGTGCAAGGCTGCTTCAGTCGAGAGCTGGGGACCAAGCATCGGGACCCCTGGGTTTGGGGCCCAAATGGTCGCTGATGTGCTATAGGATCTTGGGTAAATCCTTACCCCCTCCATGGGCCTCACTTTCCTGGAGGATGAATGACCAAGATTGCCTCTGTTCTTGACCTTCCTCCTGTATATCGCCTATGACAGGGAGGGCACTGGGCGTATCACAAAGTAGTCTCTCCTGCCAGGAAACCCAGGCCTGGTCTGTTGAGGAAAGGGTGTGCTCCGTGTGGCAGGTGCTGGGGAGGGGAGTGTGTGTGAGTGCAAGGAGATGGGGCTGAAGGGGCAGGTAGGAGGCAGCAAGGGGCTGAATTGAGGACCAAGTTGCCGAGCCACAGCTGAAGGCTCCTAGGCTGGAAAAAGCAGGGCCCATGCACAGGCCTCATGGGCATCTGGGAGGGCCTGGAGCCTCTGGAGTCCCATCTTGGCCCACATCATCTCCTCCCCTCCCCCCAAGGCCAAAGGCCATCATGCCTTCCTGTTCAGGGCGCTTCCTCCTCTCCAGTCTCTGATGAAGCCCTTCACAGAACAGCCCATTCATCCCTGACACCTCACACTTGTGGCCTCATCCTCTATCTTCCAGGTTTCTCCAGCAGCCCAGTGAGGCAGCTGAGACTCACACAACCTGCCAGGTGATGCAGAAACAGTTACTGAGCACCTATGGGTCAGGCCCCATGTTGACCTCGCGAACAGGTCAGACAGGACTCCTGCAAGGAGCCCACCATCTGGTTGGGAGGATAGACGCTAAACAAATAAGCATGTCAATAATTAAATATTTACTATTGTTTTGGTTGTTTAGAAAAACATAGGTAGCTGGAGATCTTTATAACAGGGAGCTGACGTCTGTGGGCAGACAGGGAAGGTATTCGAACCTGAGGTGCAGAGGAACCGGCTTACTCGATGAAGCAGCAGAGGGAAGAGTGTTACCAAGTCAAGATGACTTGTCCAAGGTCATCTGGCCATACGGGAGATCTGCTTCACAGCCCCCTCCCATCAATCAGTATTTTGTTCCCATCATTCAAATGTTAACAGCAAAGAATTTCCGTATCTTTGATCTTTATGGATCCTCTGTGAGACAGGGCCCATTCTCCCCATCCAGAGGCAAACTGAAACCTAGGAAGTCCAAATGACTAACCAGTGTCCATACAGCAAGTCAGAACCAGGACAAGAACCCATAACTGGGCCCTGAGATACCTAGCCAGATCAGGGAGGAAAACCACAGCTGTCTTTCCCAGCTTTGTCTTGGGCCGGACCATCCCTGGGATGACAGACACCCAAGGGACTTTCCTGGAAAACAGCTTCCTGGAGGGACGTGACGGTGGCCCAAGGGATATTTTTGACTTGGGGACAGCCCCGTGCTGAGCCTGAGGGTGCCCAGGAATCCCCGATAGTTTTCCCAGCCTTGCTGGTAGCCCTTAGCTCAGAGCAGACACTCGAACTATGGTTCTTTATGCCCTTGAGGTTGCCAACAGGACTGCGTTTGAATGAAATGGATCATAAGCTGCACACAAGGGCTGGACAGGCCTCTAGGGGATGTGGCCACTACCATCAGAAAGAACTGTAAACTGTAGGAAGCTCTAAGCCTTCGGGCACTGGGCCTTCAGGCCCTGAAGTGGGATGGGTATCTTTCGACCCTAAGGGAATCTTGACCCCATTCGGGGCCTCTGGGTTCTGATGAGGGGTGTTTGGATACTGTGGACCCAGGGAAGGGGGTTCTAAGGGTAACAGATCACTCGTCAGGAAATGGGAATAGTGGAAGTGTTTGAATATATTTGGGTGCATATATTTACTGTATCTATGGAGTTTCTTCAGTCCCTTTCATCCCTAGAGCACTCACCCTTTGATTATCTTATGTGTTCCACATTGGCCCTCAGAGCCATATTTTATGGAGCTAAAGAGATTGAAGATGGAGAAATGAAGAAAGCTGCCCAAGACGCCGCAGAGAGGGACGCATCTGGACTCAGACCTCTCCTGTGGCCTCCAGCTGCCCTTGCACCCTCTGCCAGCCTGGGGCCCTCCCTCTCCCAGCCCAGCCGGGTCCAGCCTTTCCTGCCCTTGCTGAGCTGCAGGCCTTAGGAGCCAAAGAAGCAAGCCCACTCCTCAGCTGAGTTCTCCTTTCTGAAAAAGCCCTGTCTGGGGAGGTGGGAGGAACTGCGGGCTTTAGTCCTGGCTCTGCCTCCTTCCCTGCATTGCTGTGAGTTTAAGGGAAATCGTGGATCTGAAAGTGCTTCATAAACTGAAAAACATCAAACCATCACAAAGAAGGGGAAACCACCACCCTGTTGAGTACAGAGGTGAGTGATTTGGAGTCAGGCCCTCAAGGGGCTCACAGTCCGGGGAGACAGACCCACAACCCCAACATGGCATGAATAATGTGACAGTCAAGGGTGTGCTGGGCACTGTGAGGGCGCAGACAGCTCCTAGCCGAGGCAGGGAAAGCCCTGAGAGGAGCACACCTTGGAGACGGGCCCTGAGGATGCGTGAGAGTTTACCAAGGAGACGGAGGAGAAGACATGCATTTCAAAGGAGGGAACAGTTGGTGCAAAGGCTGGAAAGGGAATGGGGTCCAGCCAGAGCATCCACTCAGTCATGGCGAAATGGGTCTTGACAAAGGCAGGCCAGGGTGGGGCAGGGCAGAGAAAAACATTGCCATACTGGCAAAGAAGTTTTGGCGTTCTTTTCAGTAAATGATGGGAATTCTAAAACAGGGAAGTGTACTTATGCAAGGAATTATTATTTCCATTTTTTACAAATTTCAAGATAGAGAAACAGAACTAATAGAATGGAGATAGATACAGATACCTCCATACATATATTTATATATACACTTATGTTTATATTTTTATATATATTTATATAAGATTTATTATATGTATTATATATATGAGACTTCTTATAAAGAATTGGCTTACATGCTTATGGAGGCCAGTAAGTCCCAAGATCTGCAGGGTGAGTTGGCAAGCTGGAGACTGAGGAAAGCCAATGGTTTAGTTCTAGTCCAAGCCCAAAGCTATCTATAGGGCACCCTGTGAGCCAGTCAAGTTGACACACAAGATTATCACAGCGTCACAGCTAAAAAGCAGCAGGGCTGGGGTCTGAACCCAGGTCTGTGTAACTCTAGAACCCTTTGCTGCAGCTGCCACTGGGCAGAGACCGAGAGCTCTCCTTTTCCAGCCTGGACTCCAGCCCAGTGCCAGCTGGGAAGAAGCTGCCAGTCACCAGCCAGGTCAGGCTGTGGGCCAGTCGGATAACCCAGCAGGACTTGGGGAAGAAGCTAACCAGCGACCTCTCTGTTTTAGGCAAGGCTTTACAAAGGGCTTTAGACCCTGTTGGGAGGAGAGGTGAGGGCAAGGGGGTTGGGGCTTCAAGGGAGCTGCTCAGCAGGAGCAAGACCTCCTCTTTTGTCGGGTGTCCAGACAGCCGTACCTCTGTCTCCCCCCTCCCTCTGTTCCCTGGCCTGGAGAGTCACTGCTTTCAAGATTGTTGGAACTGGGAAAGCCCCCAACCTTCCCTTCTTCAAAGCAATTCCACATCATTATGCAGGTGGCAAAACAGATCTGGAGAGGGAAAGGGCTTTTTCCTGGTCACTCAGCCAATCCAGCTCTCTTCAACCCATGTTTATAGGTCTTACTATGTTCTACTGGGTAAGGGGCTTAAAAGGTAAGGGGATTGAATAGGCAAATCCAGGAGTGTGGTTGAAGGACCCTCTCCCCACCAGCCAGGGGCTCCTAAGGAATAAAGAGTGAACCACCTCTTTGCCTCCAGTGTCAGCACAGGGCCTAGCATAGAGAAGGCATGTGGCTGTTCCATTATATCGCCCCATGTCCCACAGGTCCTGGGGTATCAGAGAAACACATAGGATGGATTCTCAGAGAATAGAATCTTTGTGACTTGGGGCTCACATATATGTGGGTCGTGAGAGAAAAGGAGTTGAAGATAATACATCCCAGCTTCCAGGCCTCAACTCCTGGGTACATGGGGGTATCCTTCTCTTTAACTCTGAGAACAGCTGGAAGAGGAGCAGATCTGGAGAGAAGATGACAAGTACAATTGGGACCTTGAAATCACGAGTAAAGGTCTGGAGGAGGAAAAGTACAAGGCTTGTTTGAGGAAGGTTGTTGGTATGTCTTCGACAGCGGGAAAAATTAGGTATGAGTGGTAGAGGGTTTTGAATGGAGGCAGAAGTTGCTTCTTGATCCCTTTTGGGAGAGCCACTAAAGGTTTTTAAGCAGATCCCCAGGAAGATGATTCCAAAGGTCACTACAAGCAAGCATCATGGGACTAGCACACCCCAGATTCCTCAGGCAGTGGGGGGAGACAAAGCTGGACCATGCCCACATCAGTGTCCACTTTCTTCCCCATTCACCCCATTCGATCTCAGCAACCCTGAGAGTAGGGAGGGGTAAAATGCCCATTGGGCAGATGGAGAAACTAAGATGTGGAGAGATGAAGTGGCTTGCTCAGGGTCACAGCTAGGAAGCGGAATCACAGGACCCAGGACCCTTGGAGCCCATCCCCCTCCTGTTTTACAGAGAAGGAAGGAGAGGCCCAAAGGGGAATGTCCCCATTTTGCTGATGAGGAAGTGGAAACACAGGAAGGTTGGGTCTTCTCCAGGCCATTCAGTGAATAGTGATCAAGCCCTCCAACTGTCCTGGGTGTTGTTCATCTCTCCACAGGACTGGGCCTTTCTACTGCCCCCAACCCAGAGTTTAAAAATACTTGTCTTGGCCACAGTATCTTGGGTTCAAGATCATGCCACTGCAGAGCCAGCTCCAACTTCACTCTCACTCAGTACCGACATCCAGAGAGAGGAAACAACCTCCCCATGTCACCAGCAAATCAGGAGCCAACTCCAAAGGCTCTTTCCCTGAGCCGTCCCTTGGAGTAGCAGAAGATAGGCTTGACTAGTGGCACCAGCCTCCGGGTGACCCTGGGAAACCTCTCCAGGGAGAGGGAGGTTCCGAGGCCCAGAGATGGCAAGTGGCTGGCCTGAGGCGCCACAAGCTGGGACCTGTTGCTGCCCCATCACAGCACTTGGTGAACGCCAGGTACTTTCTGAGGTGACAGAGGATGGGCGGGGCGCAGCGCCTGCCCCACATCCCACCATGAGAACTCACCAGGAGCAAGGGGCTTTCCACTCAGATCCCCGAGAAGTTGCTCCATCATTCTGTCTCACCACAACCATTTCCTTCTCTAAAAACTCCCTTCCCGGCAGGCCCTGAGACCAGCCAGCCTCTCAACACAGGGGACCCAGACTAGCTTCTTTAGCTGCGGCCACACCAGGCTCAGGAACGTCCCCAGGAGGCCCTCTTACTTCTGCCACTGCCACAGGCTGGGGGGGGGGGGGGGGGGTCGGCCTCAGGAAGGGCTGGGCCTGAAGCTACCAGCAGAGAGTAAAAGTAATATGCTCCCAGCCCTTGCAAAGCAGTTTATGTAGACAGCTCGCCTGGCCCTCACAGCCACCCCGGGCTGGGGGAGCAGTTACTGTCAATGGCCGTTTTACAGGTAAGGAAACCGAAAGCAGGGAAGGAGCCCAAGGTAACAGCTTTTCCGTTTGCCTCTGAGCGCTCTGCTCCTAAGGGTCTGCTCAGTGGTGTTGAGTATCAGGTTTCGGGTTTTGTTTTGCTTTCGGAGATTTTTCGGAGGTTGCCTGGGAAAGAGTTAAGATTCCCAAACGTGCCAAAGCGGAAGGGCTCCCGGGATGGGGTAACCGGAGCCGAGAAGGAGACGTGTCTTAGCGAAGGTCACACATTAAATGAACCAACTGGCTGGGGTCAGACGTGGGACGGGAAGCATCTCCCAGGCTTGCACCCCGACACCCGAGCGGCCGCCTCCCCTCCCTAAGGCCTCAGTTTCTCGGCTAAGTCGGGGGCCCTGGCAGAGCTCACGCCTCGGGTGGGGCCGCAGACTGAGGGGGTCTTCATTTGCGGAAACCGGTTTGGTTCTGTGGGTGCATAGATTCCGGCCCCGCCTCCTTAGGCGCGGGTCACTCCCCCAGCCCCGGATGGCCATCGGGCCCCGTCCTGTCCCGCCCATACACGCCCATCACTAGAGGCCTTGAAAGGCTCCGCCCCCAGCAACGCTCCTGCTGTGAGGGGCGGGGCCTCTCGTCCCAGCCCCGGGGAGGCGGGAGCCCGGCTCCCCCACCTGGGGAGGCCTACTTTGGGAGATGGAGGATTCGAGCTCCTTAGGAGAAAAGAGGGTTGGGCTGGTGGGCGGATGCCTGCCGCTACTGACTCATTCATGCATTCATCCATCCACGCGTTCGATCTCCACGGTGTTTATTCATCCATTCCTTCAACAAATTCCTACCCAGCACTTTCTAATTCTCTCACCCACACTTCCTGACAACCATAATCACGCTTTCTGTTGGACCCTGGGGACACAGAAATGAGCAAGGTGGACATGACCTCTGCCCTGGAGGAGTTTTAAGAGTGTAGGGGGCACAGCAGCGTGTATCTAATGCTTTAACAGACGGGCGGACGCGGGACAGCAGCAAGACAGGGAGTGGGAAGTGTGGGAGCAGCCAGGGAGGGCTTCAAGGGGCGTGGCATCGGACTGGATCAGGAAGCGGGCAGCAGTTGGCCAGGTGAAGAGTTAATAATAGTGACAACCCCATATAAGCTTTTTGCAGGCTTTTACTATGTGCTTTATTTCCATTAATTTTCATCTTTACCACAATCCTGGGAAGTAGATATTATCACCCCCATTTTACAGATGAGGAAACTGAGGCTCCAAGAGGTTAAATAAATTGTCCAAATAAATACAGAAGCCAGAATTTGAACCAGGTCTATCTCTAAATACAGTGCTAAGTTTAGACTTAGATTTAAGTTTAAAAATGCAGGATGTTAATTGTAAAGACCTGGAGGCTACACCCAAAACAGTTGTAATGGCAGTCTCTGGGAGATGAGTTTACATTATTATACACTGACATACATTCGAATTATATATGAGACAAGAGATATCTATATATGTTAGACTTCATAATTATCCCTATGATACATTAGTTTTGTTTTCTCCAATTCTTTTTCTTCCTCCAGAAATGGAAATTGCCTGCGGGGGGGAGCTGTTAATTACAAAAATATAGGATGATTTTTTGAAAATCAGCCCATTTACAAATGACCATTCCTGGGGCCAGCCCCCTGGCCAAGTGGTTAAGTTCACATGCTCTGCTTTGGCAGCCCAGGGTTTCGTGGGTTCAGATCCCGGGTGGGGACCTAGCACCACTTGTCAAGCCATGCCGAGGCAGTGTCCCATGTGGCATGAGCCAGAAGGACCTACAGCTAGAATATACAACTATGTACTGGGGGGCTTTGGGGAGAAGAAGAAACCAAAAAAAATAAAAGAAGAAGAAGTTTGGCAACAGATGTTAGCTCAGGTGCCAATCTTAAAAAAAAAAAAAGGAAAAATGACCATTACCACTGATTTTATTCCCTTTGTGTTTTCCTTACTGCATGTACTATCTTTGTAATTCAAAAGTAAACGTTATTTTTAAGAGATGAATTGCACACAGCAAGGACTCTGAGCAACCAGAGCTCAGGCAGTTCCTGAGAAAAAGGCCTGGGGGTTTGGGTTGACCTCAGACCAGAGTGAGTCAGCAAGTTGAAGTAGCTGCCAAACGCCAGGCAGCCAAGTAGAAACATGGGTCCCAGATGAGAGAAGGAAAACTCCCCTGCTTCTCAGGGCTGGTCAGACCTCGTGTGAGGCTCAGGCATGCTGGAGAGCCGCCTGCAGCCAGAGAGAGACCTAAGCACAGCTGAGGGACCTTGGAGAACAGGCACCTGGGAGGAGGTCTTCACAGTGCATGCAGAGCTGACATGCAGAGTTGGCATGCGGGTGGGCAGGGCTTGACCTGGGGCTTATCCTGCCTGGAGAAATAGAAAGGGGAGGCTAGAAGACCCCCTCATGAAAGGGCAGCTGTGTGGGTGACAGACTGCATTAGGAGACCTCCCTAATATGTACAGTGTTTGCAGGACATGAGGGGAGAGGGATACATACCCAACTCAACATCTCAGAATGTGCTAGAACTACCAATAGAAAAGAATAATGGTAACAATAATGAGAACCATTTGTCAAGTGCTATTGTGTGCCAAGCTCCGTATGCCTAGCACATTATATGTCATATAATATATATTATATGACATATAATTACATTATGTTAAATATTATATACAATATATGGTATATATAGAATGTATAATTTTATATATATACATAGTGCCAGGCATAAAGAGCCTGATATATATATACATATATCACTGGCTTTCAAACTTGAGTGACACCAGAATTCTCTGGAAGGCTTCTTGCAACACAGATTGCAGCGCCCCACCCCAAGAGTCTCTGATTCAGAATGTCATGGGTGGGGGCTAATTCACAGGTGATGTTAATGTGGCTAGTCTGGGAACCACAGTTTGAGAACCACAATATTCCTTATCTTATTTATTTGTCACAACCAGCTTATGATAGAGGCTCTGTTATTATCCCCATTTTACAGATCAAAAACAAAACAAAACATATCATCTGAGGCTCCTCACAGAGATAAAATTACTGTTTACAGCTAGTTAAGTGGCAGGGCCTAGGTTTGAATCCAGGTCTTTCTGACTCCAAAGTTCATGGTTAACCAAAATAATCAGTTCTTTTTTTCAATTAATTGATAAATAGAAATCAAGATTCTATTCTTTGGTAACAAACTCGTAAATTGTTTCTTCAAGATATAAAATAAGAACAAAAATTTTGCTACCTAGAAAAGACTGGGGCAGGAGTTACCAGGATTCCAGGCGCCAAGAAACAGCAATGCCTTAGGGGAGAAGCCGGTGATGATTCAGCCCCTCCTCCCAGTCGGGAGGGGCCTTGGGTTATATCGTGCCCAGGATTTCTCAGCTCTTGCAGCTCCGGGATCTCCTGTTCTGGCTCTCTTCTGGGGCAGTAGCTCTTCCCTTTCTTATGATGCAATTTACCAAACACGTGTTGAGCATCTTGCTCAATAGAGCAAGGTAGGCTGAATAATGTCCACCCAAAGGAACAGGTCCTGATCCCCAGAACCTGGGAATGTTACCTTATATGGCAAAAGGGACACGTTTTAGATGTTATTAAGGATCTTAAAATGAGGAGATCATCTTGGATTATCAGGGTGGGCACGATGTAATCACAAGGGTCCTTGTAAGAGAGAAGGCAGTGTGAAGACAGAAGCAGAGAGAGAGTTGAAGATGCTGTGCTGCTGGCTTTGAAGATGGAGGAGGGGCCACAAGCCAAGGACTGCAGCTGTAGAAGCTGAGAAGGCAAGGAGATGGATTCTTCCCCAGAGCCCCCACAGGAAATGCAGCCCTGCCTGCACCTTGAGGTTAGCCAGTGAGACCCATTTTGAACTGCTGACCTCCAACAGTAAGACACAACCGTCTTCTTTTAAGCCACTAAGTTTATGGTAATAGCACAATAGGAAGCTGATTGTGCTGATTCCAGCAGCAATAGGAAACTGATACAAATGTAACTGCCAAAAATAGAAAACTGCCTCTGGTTGTCACATAAGTGTGTGAGCAAATAAATATCCACACATCCACATGCACACACTGCTTCTGGCTTGTGCATGCAGGGGAGCAGGTACACTTGGATGCATACGTGGCTTCTGGCCTTGAGAAGTGAGAGCACCTGTAGCCACCTAGCCCCGCACAGACCACTTCTAGTTTTAATTCCACAAGTAAGCAAGTGTGATTCATTCCTTCGGAAATCATTTACTGGGTACCGCTGTGTGCCCAGCCTGGTGCTGGATTTGGGTACAAAGAGATGAGCCAAACAGATCTTCATGGGGCTTCTGGGGCAGGGTGGGAGACAGAAATTCAATACTCTTTCACATGCATATTATAGCAAGGGTGTCTCTGAAGGGACTTCAGTTCTAACGTCAGCACTCAGGTGGAAAGGGCATATCATTCAAAATTACATTTGAAAGCCCTTAAATTACCTGTAATGCACAGTCATTCTTTTGCACACTTAGGTCTGAGAACTAGGCTGAAGGAAGTAACTAGAGGAAAGGCTGTCTTGAGATATCTGGACATTGAAGCCGCTCTGCCTTTAAGAAAAAGACCCCACCTCTAAGGATGAATTAAGATTGGGCAGAGAATTCGGGAGTGCTCCTGGCTGCTGCAGGGGCGATTCCAATCTGCCTTTATATTAAGCATCTATCATCTTCACGCATGTTAAAAGGTTAGTTTGTTTTTGTAAGGATAACAGCAAATTCTGGAGTTGCATCTTTGGAGGTCAGTGGTTGGAGGATAAGTTCTAAAGTTGGTGTTAGTTAACTGTGCCTCTGATGTGAGTCCACAGGGCAAACCATGGTCAGTGCTATTATGGAAAAGAGCTGGACCCGTGAGAATCTATGGTCAGGGGAACATGGGGGCCTTTCCAGAGGAAGTGACATGAATGGACACCTGAAGGACAAGAGGTCATTAACCAGGCAAGGCAACACAAGGGGAGAATATTCTGGGCACACAAATCACCCTAGAAAGTAGCTGGAGTTGAGGCCTTCTCTGTAGGCCCCAAAAGGTGACACCCACAGCCCCCTTGCTGCCCAGAGGAATGCTGGGACCCTCTGCCCTAACCCAGAGACTTCTAGTAGATCCTTGTCTATGAACCCTGGTCCCTGTTCCATTTCCTGGAAAATGCTGGGGATTTCTTAAGACTTGAGATTTCTTGTTTATGCCTGGGGTAGTTTTTGTTTTCTGGAATGGTGTGGTGAGGCTTTTTAGGAAGGGTCCCAGAATCTGCTCTGCCGTTGACTTGCTGTGTGACCTTGGGCCAGTCACTTCTCTCTGGGCCTTGATTTGTCCATCTGTAAAACGGGGGTTAGGGACAGAATGAACCCTTCCAGTCCTGATGCAGTCCCTCTGGGACTGTGGAGAAATAGTGCCCTATTTCAAATAGCGGTTTGAAACCCCAGGCTGTGGCTCTGGCTCTGAGTGTGAGTCCTGACTCCACTGTTTACTGGGACCTTGGGCAAGTCATTTCACTTCTCTGAGGCTCCATCTCCTCATCTGTAAAACAGGGGCCTTTGTTCCCATCCCTCCGGATTGTACGAGGATTAAATGAGATCACAGACATAAAGCATTTGCTGCTGTGCCGAGCCCAGCAAATGGGAGCTGCTGTCCTTTTTTGTAATGGTTGTGAAATGGAACGTGTTAACTCTGCTAATTGCTGTGAGAGGCACCACCCTCAGGGTTTACCGTTCGTGCAGTCTCTGCAAGCAGCGTCAGAAGGTCCTCTGATGAGTGTTCAGGGAAACATCCAGAACTGGGGAGCTTCATTTTGGCACGAACTGAGGAAACTCCCCATAGGGAAAAGTCTGCCGGGTAGGCGGTGGCTGCACTAACTTGTGGGTACAAAGATGATTCCCAGCCTGAGCGGCAGAGTGGGCCTGGGATGGAGTCTGGGTGGCCCAAATCAGCTCAGGGTGGGAAGGGAAATGTCCCTTGCCCTCAGCTGGTAGCCAGGGCCAGGACAGGCTGGGGCAGGATGGAAAGGAGGAAAACTGAGTCTTCCCTCCTCCATGGGCCCCTGGGCCCGGGCCCTGCCCCACCATCATTCTGATTCTGACCATCTGGTGTCTACTCATATTGCAGCTTGGACAGTCTGACTGCTTTTTATACAAGGGATGGGAAACTGAGTCCCAGAAAGGGGCAGCGACTTGCCCAAGATCACACAGCAAACCAGAACCAGAATCGAGCTCTCCAGGGCTCAGATCCAAGAATCTGACAGCATCAGGCAGCTTCCTTGACTCTGCTGAGTGAGGGAGTAGCTAGTTGTTGCCTGGCAACCTCAGCAGCCCCAGATGTTTTCTATCTCCACATTTCCATGGGAATCAGGCCACCCAGTGATAGTTGGGCTCAGACCTCAGAGAGAAAATGTCTCTGGCTTAAGGGGCAGGAGGGAGGAGCCTCCTCCTGTTGAGGCACTGACCCGGGCAAGGCACAGTCAGTTCCCCTCAGGGTCCTGGAGCTCCTCCCAGGCAGCCCAGACCCGGCTATCTTTCTGGCTTAGGCACAGACTCACATGATTCCTTCTCTCCAGACAGAACTGAGCTGTGGGCTGTCATCAAGACAGCAGCAAGTGCTGGAGGAGGAAATCCTGCCAGGGCCTTTTAGTCACCATTGGGAGACACCTTAAGAGAGCAATTTGGAGCCACACGTGGGCCCAAACCCTGGCTCTGCCACTCACTGTCTATGTGACCTTAGTCAAGTCACTCTGCCTCTCTGAGTTGGTTCCCTCATCTATAAAATGGGGTTAATAATATCTACCTCTCAGGTCTATATAAGGAGTAAATGAAATCATAAATGTAAAGGATCAGGCATAGAAGTAGGTACTCAGTATTGATATCTGTATCAGTTAGCTTTCTCAATTGTAGACAAGAGTCCACTCTAGAAACGAGCCACAGAATCAGGCTGGGAGGCCACAGCCAGGAACAACATCCCCAGAATGCTACTCCAGTGGAGACCTGAGACCGCCCCCCCCCCCCCCCGCCCCCAGCTGCCAGCACACAGCACACTCACGGCAGCACACAGGGATGCTCTGCGGGCTCACTACCATCTTGGCACCCCTTGCCCTTCTCCCTTCCCTTTTGGATCCGACACAGGAGGACAGAAGTAGAGTCCTGGCTCGCATGGCTGGGCTGCATGAGGAAGACAGCAGTGGCCAACACACACACAGGCACTACACACCAGGCACTGCCTTGAGCGCTTACAGCCCTTAGAGGGGGATATTATTATGAGGCCAGTTTGTAGATTTGGAAACCGAGGCAGAGAGAGATTTCCCTAACTTGCCTGAGATCACACAGCTAGTAAGTAGTGAAACCAGGACTGGAACCCATGAAGTCTGGCTCCAGAGCCCATGCTCTTAACTACTACCTCAGTTCCAAACGTCTTGAACTGGAACTCAGAATAAGGTACCTTGAGAAACAGTGTTATACAGGATGGGGAGGTTCTATCATAAATATGACTAGATGGATGGATGGACTTAATTAATTAATTCAACTAGTATACAGCACTTTCTATATTCTCTGCGATCAGTACTAACAAGACTAACATGGCCTCTGCCTATAAGGAGCTTAGGGCTAGTGGAGGAAACAAACAAGAAATAAGCAAACACCCAAATAAATAAAATAATCACAAATTATGATAAGAGTGATGAAGGAAGCACAAAGCATGGTATGAGAAAGGACAAGTGGAGTGGTGTCAGGGGTAGGGAGTACTCTCTCCTGGCTCATTCTGTCCCAGCCATACTGGCCCCATGCTGCTCTTTGAAACCACCAAGGACACTTACGCATTTTGCATTGGCTTTTCCTCCTGCTTAGAAAAGATTTCCCCAGTTACCTACAAAGCGAACTCCTTCACCGCCTTAGGTTTTACATACATATCACCTCCTCAGCGAGGCTTTCCCTGACACCTCTATTTAACAGTGCCTCTCCCCTCCATCCCCACCAGCTCGCCTTATCCTCCTTACCCTGCTTAGCCCTTAGCACCTTCTCACATAATTTACTTACTGCGTTTACAATTTGTCTGCTCCCCCTTGTAGAAGGTAAGCACCAGGAGAGAGAGCAGGGATCCTTGTTCCGTTCACTAAACAGTGTGTAGCAGGTAGTAGATGCTGAAAATATTTGTTGAATGAATGTAAATAACATCCCTGAGGTCACACAGCTGGAAAGCAGCATGGCTGTGATTTGAATCCAATTTTATTCAGCTCTAAAGCCAGAGAATCTTCTTCCTTGGGCTGTTGTGAGGCTCAAATGAGGTCACATGTGTCAGCCACTTAGCACAGTGCCTGGTACAAAGGTTAATGTACCATAAACGTGAGCTATCAGCATCATTATTATTATCGTTATTATTATTATTGAGGGGAGCCCCCTCCCTCCTCCTGGGCTCATTTTTCTATAATAGTTCCATAATAATTTCCATAATAGTTCACTCAGCTCTTTGGGGTGGGACTTCAAGCTTAACTTGAGCAGACACACTGACATGACCCGCAGGTAGGAAAAATGCAGGTGTCTCTGGCCAGCCCTAGTTGCACAGATCCCTGCCCACTGCAGGACCCAATCCTCTATGCGGCCTTGCCCACTTTGTAACTGACCTGAAATTGTTCTCCCACAATTGCAAACAACACAGACTTCCTGTGTTTTGAGAAAGGGGAAGTCCAGCCAGCGATTTACCTTAAGTCATTTGTTTCGAGAAGGAAGCCTGGGCAGCTGGCAGAAGGTAACAGAAGGAGGAGGGCTGCCAGAAGAGAGAAAGGATTTTAGAAGGAGTTCCACCAGCCCTCAGCCAACTACACTGAGCAAGTCCCCTCTCTTGCCTTAATTTTCTCATTTGGAAAATAGGACAATGATCTTCACCTCACTT
The DNA here is from genome assembly GCF_041296235.1 of Equus asinus. Classification (NCBI taxonomy): domain Eukaryota; kingdom Metazoa; phylum Chordata; class Mammalia; order Perissodactyla; family Equidae; genus Equus; species Equus asinus. The sequence goes on from NC_091794.1 coordinate 89,173,568, forward strand.
GTTTCTCTACATAGTACTAGTATCGATGAGTGCCTGTGGGTGAAGAGATGGGAATACCTAGCATGTGCAGCTGGGAGGACTTGGAATGGCATCAAAGTCCAGAAGTTACAAATACACAGATCTGGATTCAAATCCTACCTCCATCACTTTCTAGCTATGTATTCCTGGGCAAGTAACAGAATCTCTCAAAGTCTTGTTTTCTTTTCCTATAAAATGGATTCTTGGTTTCCTCAGCTGTGAAATAATAGCTTATCTACTAAACTGGTTTTGAGGGTTGAGATATGCATATCAAGAGAGAAAGGACCTAGGCTCAGAGCAAGCTCTCGGGAATTGTGGCTCTTGTTTTTAATCCTCGATGACCTCTCACTTCCTCACATCTCCCCTGCGTGCTGTCTTGTCCAGTCCCAGCTGTGCTCAGGACAAAGCCCCATCTGAGATTGCTTCTAAGAGCCCTTCTCCCATATCTGTGAGGCCACAAATAATTGTTAAAATAGAGGATAATTTTATTTTACAAAAGTATTAAGTCCATGGTAGGAAAAAATATATATAAGCAAATAAGTAAAGAGAAGAAAATAGAGATTACACATAACTTCGCCACCCAGAGATAATCACTATTGACAGTTGGGAGACTTTCCTTCCTGATTTCTTTTTAATGAATGTGTAACAGGATGTTAAATGCAAGTTTCCTGTTGTTTTTGACTGTGGAGCAGAGGCAAAGAATGCCAAAGACCACCCAGGCAGGGCATGCTGAAGGATGGAGAAACCTGTTCTACAGGCATTAACCCATCACCCACATCTAGTCCTCATGGAGTGTGAGAGAGAGACAGACAGACAGACAGGCAGAGAGGAGAGATTGGTTGTGGAGGATTTCTTTTGGAGAGGATTGTTGATTATTGTTTGGTCCCCACTGCAACACCCCCTCCACCCCAGGAAGGAAAGGTGGCTGTGTGTCTCTTTCTCACTTAAGGATAGAGGGACTTGAAGGGAGCCACTTGGTGAGTTTGAGACATGCTTCAGGGGCCAGGGGAGCAAGGAGAAAGGCAAGTCTAAGGCAATGGCCCACTCCTCCATCACTTGCACTTACAGACAGCATATCATCCTGAATTATAAATGTCAATTGAGTTGTCTGCCTCCCCAACTTGACCTGGAAATGTCTGTTTCAGAAAGCCTGGATCAGGTATCCCCTGCCCCTGCAGAAGGCCAGGCACTTCGATGCTTGATAAATGGTCTGGTGAATGAAAGGAAGGCTGAAGAAGCCATGGAATAGAAAGCAGAAAGAACGAGGATTTTAGAACCGCACAGATCTAAATTCAAATCCTGCCTCTGCCACTTTCTAGCTGTGTCCCCCTTGGGGAAGTCACGTCACCTCTCTAACCTCATTTTTCTCACATGTAAACAAGGATAATTTGTGTATCTGTTCCGCAGAGTTTTGAATTAAATGAGATCAAGCACTGGCACATAGTAGGTGTTCCAGCAAGGACGAATGAATGAAGACACGGTAGTGTTGGAAACTCTGCAAACTGACTGGGTCGCCTGAGAATTTTCTGTCTGAACTGATACAGTTCTAGAATTTCCAGATCCTGGTTTCCTTCTTTGCTCCTTCCTCAGTCCCTATCATCATCATTATCATCATCATCATCACCATCATCATCATCATCATCATCTTTATAGCGGCAATAACAGCTGCTCTTTATATGACAATTTACAGAAATTCCATGGCCTAGTCTCATGTAAATCTCACAATAATCCTGTGAGGTCTGTATCATAACCCCCATTTAACAAATGAGGGAACTAAGGCCCAGAGACGGTGAATGATTTGCCCAATGGGCACAAAGATCTGAGACCTGAGGGCACTGCTTTTGGCTTTCCTTAAATAAATTGATTTAACATGTACTCAGCACTCCTTGTGTGCCAGGCCCTTGAAGTTATCAGCATGGCTCCTGCGCCCTTAAAAATGAGTGGGGAGGACAGACATGCAAGTCAAAACAATACCTATCATTCTGCATGGTAAGTGCTGTCCATGAAAACCCCAGACAATATGATCATTTTCTCTGTTGGGGGCAATTGGCCGGAGAGCAGGTCCAGTCCACTATTTTCTATCTCTGTGTCTTTGGGCAAGTCACTTCACCTCTCTGGGCCTTAATTTCTTTACCTGTAACATAGGGATTATAATAATAGTACCTCTCTCATACAGTCACTGCAGGGATAGCAGAGAGAATGTATGTCTGTAGCACAGTGGCTGGCACATGCAAGCACTCAGTACATTGCAGCTGGTTCTTCATTATTGTAACCTAGATGTCAGCCAGGGGCCTCCTGACTCCTTGAGATCTCCGCGGGGATGAGCCCAAGCACCCATCCCAAACCCCTCTCCAAGATTACTGTAAATTCCTGGGAGGTTTTATTTCTCCTGCTTCAGCCTGCACTGTCTTTGGTCAGCACTATACCAAAACAGATGTAAAACTTGGCCCCTTCAGCCATTTCCACAAACACCCTAGTCAGGGCAGCCTCCGGGAGTATAGGAAACTTTTTTGAAGATTTCGAGGGATGGGAGACAGAGGAGGAGATCACATCATAGCTACAAAAAACCTCAAGGTGAACCAAAATGCCCTGGTTCCCCAGACAGCCTCAGCCGGCTCTTCTGCTTCCCTCAACACTATCCCCAGCCACTCAGCTGTGGGCCAGTCCCCATCTCCTGGTAATGGACGTCTGCCATTGTTTGGCTATTGTCTGCACTCTCTCTTCCTAAGGAGCTCTCCAATTTCCCTTCCAAGGTTATCCCACTGTGTGAAGCCTTAGGGGATGGGGAGGTTGGCTTCCCCTCCTGTCTCCTCTTCACTTCCCCACCCCCACCCCACAAGTCAAAGCACTACAGGGCCCCTCTCTGGCCTCCAGGTAGCCCCACAAGGATGGGAGGAAACGCTCACTGTCATTCATGGAAGTTGATGCTGGGGGGGGGGGGGGCCCTGGCTGGCTTCCAAATCTAGGTGGTCTTCTTGGCTGCCTCTACAACAGCTGCTTCTCAGAGCTTCAAGACGGCACCTTCGCCCTCAACAGTTTTTCAAAGTTTTTTCCCAGTGAAAGCCATCCTCTTTCCTAATGAGCTGCATGTGATCTGCAGGGATGTTTAAAACAACCAAATCAACATTTAAAAATTGAGAGATTACACATAAAAATCCGGATTTGTGGTTTTTCTTGTAAACTCAGAAAATCTGGCATTATAGGACCCACATTCCCCAAAAGGAGCATGTTGGCCTGAAGAGAGAGCAGGGTCCCTGCTCTTTAGACAAGTCTTTCTTTTTTTTTCTTTTTTTACAATTTTTATTTTTATTATTTTATTTTTCTCCACACAGTCCCCCGGTACATAGTTGTATATCCTAGTTGTGAAGGCCTCTGGTTGTGCTATGTGAGACGCTGCCTCAGCATGGCCTGATGAGGGGTGCTAGGTCTGCGCCCAGGATCCGAACCGCCAAAACCCTGGGCAGCCCAAGCACAGCGAGCAAACGTAACCCCTCCACATGGGCCACCCCAGACAGGTTTTTCTTAGGCCCCTGCCCCTCCACCTTATTTATTTCTCCAACTTGACTCCTGTAGGTTTTCAACTTTGTGACCTTCGCTAAGAGGCATTTCACTGCCAGTTCCCACCCCCTGTTGCATTATTATAATAAAGTTGGGTCTACGAATGAATTTGCTAAGCTCACAAAGGGCACCCTCCGCAGAAGGTACAGCAACAGCCGTCACTTCAGTATGCAAGTGATGGCTGTTCCTGGAAGGGTAAGGGGCCCAAAGGGACTGGGTCTCTGGTGCAAGAAGGCAGTGGGGCTGAAAAAGGTTAAGCTGGGGCTTGGGTATGAAGGGCCTTCATGCTCTCTTATAGGGCATTGGGGCTAGTGTGGGGTTTGAAGCAGGGCGACCCAGCAAGAGGTGTGCTTACGAGAAATGTGGCTGGGAAGCTCGTGGGGCGGGATACATGGAAACCCTCCCCTCCCCCGCTGTCCCCGCAGGAAGCCCAGCAAGAGGCTGGGGCAGTCTTCCAGGAGGGCCAGGGATGCTGCAGCCGGACGCGTGGCAGCGGCGGTGGGAATGGCTGGGAGGACGGCAAGGGAGGGATCCCGGAGGCAGCCTCGCCGACAGTGGGTAAGCTCGACCTTGACAGAAAACACTGCGGCTGCAATTCGCTCGCCTCTCCTCTCCTCCCTCGCGCTGCAGCGGACTGCGGCAGAATTCCCGGCCCCTCGCCGGAGCGCCCCCAGCGCAGCTGCGGCATGCGACGGGCGGGGGCGGGATGGCGAGGTGGCAGGATGGCGGGGATGCCCGTCTTCCCTGAAAGGCTGGGGAGGGGAGGGAAAGGGAAACTCGTCACGTGGCGCTGCCCGATTGGCGGCTCCAAGCAGCCCGGGCTGCTCGGGTTTCCAGGCACGGAGCAGCCCCCTCCCCTCGTTCGGGCACTCGGGCGTGGGGGGCGGGGAGTGGGGGCGCTGACCCAGCGCCGAGCAGGGTAGGGTGAGGGTCTTGCTTTCTCCGCAGCGTGTGTCGCTGCCAGGTTCCGGGCTGCTAGCCAGGGTCTTCACTGCAGCTTGGGAGGTCTGATTATTGTCTCCATGAACACATCCCTTCTCCGCTTCTCTTCTGCCTTCCCCCACCTGCCCCTCTTATACGGTGCTACGAGAGGCCAGCTTTGTTTGGTCTGTCTGAAGCAGGTTTCTGTTAACTTGCCACAATTTTGCAGTTTTGGGCAAATTAATTAACCTGGCTGGAGGTGGGGAAGATCAAACCAGAAATCCAACCGGCATCTTAAGCCCCACACATCCAAACTGACCTTATTATCTCCCCAAACTGCTCCTTCTTTCGGTCCCCATATCTGTTTTCAGTAGAAACCCAATAGCCATCTCCATCTCACTGTATGACAAGTCTTATTAAATTTACTCCAAATATTTCTTAAACCTCAGTATCCAGTATTTGCCCTTAGCATTTATCCTGATTTGTAACTATGTTTATTTGTGATTGTTTTTGTATCCTTTTTCCCACTGAACTATAAGCTCCGGGAACAGGGATCTTGTCTATTTCGCTCATAGCTGTATCACCAACACAGTACCAGTCACATAGTAGGTGCTTAATAAATGTTAATAGAATGAACAGATAGATGCATAGCAAGTCCTACACTAGGTATCAAAGTGGTCACAGATTTTAAGATGAAACATGCAGTTCTATCCTCAAGAAGTATCTATCCAACAAACATCCCTGAGGCCTTCTCTACGCCAGGCCCTGGGAGGGGCCAGTGCGCAAGATGAGTAAGACTCCACGTCTACCTTCCCCCTTCATCTAGGGGGAACACACTAACCTAGACAATAAGACTCTGCGGTATTGGAGGGGTCAGGGAGGTGGGTGGTACTTCTCCACCTCTGGAGTCCAGGATTTGGGATCCAATGATCTGGCTTCCCAGACCAGCTTTGCCACCTTCTGGCTGTGTGACCGCAAACCTCCTCTCTCTCTCTGAGGCTCCATCTTGTCATCTGAAAAATAGGAATAACAATACCATCTCAAAGGGCTGAGAGATATGAATGAGACAAATGAAAGCACCAACTGCCAGGTTTTATGACAATGTTGAGTGTAGATGTGTGACCGTACCTTCTGGTTTGCCTGGAACAGATCGATTAACACTTGTTGAAGCACAGCAATCAATAACAGCATTCCCGGGGCTGGCCCTGTGGCCTAGCAGTTAAGTTCAGCATGCTCCACTTTGGCAGCCTGGGCTCGGTTCCTGGGCACGGACCTACACCACTCATCAGAGGCCATGCTGTGGCAGCAGCCCACATACAACATAAAGGAAGATTGGCACAGATCTTAGCTTATGGTGAATCTTCCTCAGCAAAAAAAAAAAAAAAAAAAAAAAGCATTCCCTTTCATTCTTAAAAGTGTTCTGGGTTCAGGGGCTGGCCCCATGGCCGAGTGGTTAAGTTCGCGCGCTCCGCTGCAGGCGGCCCAGTGTTTCGTCGGTTCGAATCCTGGGTGCGGACATGGCACTGCTCGTCAGACCATGCTGAGGCAGCGTCCCACATGCCACAACTAGAGGAACCCACAACGAAGAATACACAACTATGTACCGGGGGGCTTTGGGGAGAAAAAGGAAAAAAATAAAATAAAATCTTAAAAAAAAAAAAAAAGTGTTCTGGGTTTGGATAGTAAATTATGTGGTCATCCCAGTAACAGGTGTGACACAGAGTTATCTACATTGTGCCCTGGGGACACAAAGGAGGAAGGGAGGTGGGTCTGACTGTAGAAAGGGGGGTGGTGACCATGGAAATGAGACAGGAAGTATGCATGGGATGACACCAAGTAGAGAGGGATAGGAAAGGCACAACACACAGAGGTACCAGCATTTGCAAAGAAGCACAGTTTGATAAATCTGAGCATGTTTAGATAACATTAAGAAGCCCAAATAGCTGTATTGCCAGATGCATGGAGATGAGGCTGGCAGTGGAAAATGTAGAAAGTTTTGAGTAGGGGTTGACATGAGCCGCTGGCTTCACAAAAGAGACCAGTTGAGGAGCTGGGGCCAAAGTCTAGGCAAAGCAGATAATGAGACCGGAACCAGGGTGAGGTTCCATAAGCACTTTGGAGGCAAATGGGACTTGGACTTTGGGGTCGGAGGACAGGTCAGAGGCAGGAGGATTTCCAGGTGGATAGGGAGGCCATTCACTGAGGCAGGTGGGGAGGAGGAAGGCCCAGGAGACCCAGGAACAGGAGGCAACCCAGATTGGACTGACCAGGCCCAGTGGCATTCACCACTCCTGATCCAGAGGGAAAAGGTAGGGGTAACAAGAAGTAGAGTTCACTCCTGAGGCTAGAGGAAGGAGCTGGGGCCCAGTCAGTATTCAGGTGAAATCTGATCAACAATAGCTTTCAGGGGCCAGTCCTGTGGCCTAATGGTTAAGTTCAATGTGCTCCACTTCGGCATCCTGGGTTCAGTTCCCACGTGTGGACCTAACCACTCATTGGTGGCCATGCTGTGGCAGAGACCCGCATACAAAATAGAGGAAGACTGGCACAGATGTTGGCTCAGGGCAAATCTTCCTCAGCAAAAAAAAAAAAAACAACTTTCAGAGCAACCTTGAAAGGCAAGAGAAAGCTCAAAAGTAGAACCTCAAGCAAAGAGCAAGCAGGTTTTGCAGGCTAACTTCATTGTACATTGGCTCTCCTTGATCAAAATGTTCCCACAATGCCCCACTACCTAACAGAATATAGGGTGAGGTCCTCAGCTTGGTGTTCAAGGCTCCTGGTGACTTGGCCCTAATCTATCTCTGGTGAACTTTTCATATTTCACCTGCTCATGTTTGGCTCTTCCCTTCATGTGAAAACAGAAGAATTGCTCCTCCCCCTGGCCCAACCACAAGTGGGCACTATCAATCATGGCATCCCATCCCCCATGACCAAGGGCCCAGTTACCATAGAACTTGTCCCATAGGGTTACAGGAGTAATAATATAGAACCTTTCCATTCCCTCTTCTCTCTCACATCCATTCAAACATTCTTTGCTCCTGTCACATCCTGCTGCTCACACTTCCTCAGACTGATCATGCGTTCGTACCCCTAAGCCTTTCCTCCAGGCTCCTTCAGTTTGGAATGTCCTTTCCTCTTCTTACAACTTGTCAACCCCTACTCACCCTTTGAGACTCAGCTCAAAGGGCTCTTCCTCAGGAAAGCCATCCCTGACCACCCGGAGCAAGGCTTGCCAGGCCCTCCTCTGGCCTGTCACAGCTGTTTGTACATGTCCTCATTACCTAGTATCCCAATGACCTGCTTTCTTGTCTGTAACCCCCATCGGACTATGTTTTTCATCTCCATGACCCTAGTGGCTGGCAAAGGGCCTGCCACAAACTAAGTATAACAAATGTTTACTGAATGAGTGCAGATGAGTGAGAGTCCTTCTCTCTCTCATGCCATCTCCCTGAGTCACTACTCAGTTTTTATCAAGTGGAGACACAGAAAATTAAGTGGAAAGAACTGCTTTAGTGCCTTGATTCAAGGGTGATGGGTTCGGGGAAGAAGAAAACCCAGTAGAAACAAGGCCATTGCAAAGTCAAATGGCATTTATGAGAGGTCAGTTTTCTGCCAAAGCACTGATGGTGGCAGCTTTGAGCTGAAGCAGAGTTTGTTTGGGAGCCGGAGCCAAGACAAGCAAACACGCGGTGTGTTGAGCTTTTCAGCAAGCTAGGATTCTGACAGCTGTTTCTGTCAGCTGCACAGGGAGAAGCATCTAAAAGCCATCTGGGTCTGCCTGGAATCAGGAGTCCCCATTTCTTTCAGCACAATGCAACTTAAGGAACAAGGCAGCCCTCTCCCCCACTCTTCATCCCCACCAGAGGCACACACCTCCTGGGAGAGGGCTCTGTAACTGATCAGGACATTGGGCACAGAGAACAGAGTCAAAATTGACTAGAGAGAACTGTGGCTGAGATAATACTGCTTATTAAATAGTCCACGGCCCCCCCTACCTTTCCTGGCCTCCCTCACCGTTAAAGGGGTAACTGTATAACAAGTAATCCATGAAACAAGTTCTGGCTAATAGTCTGTGAATGGAAGTAACATGTCATTTCCAGGCTTAAGTATTTAATTGTGGGTGCACAGCCCTGCAGCTCTCTCTTTCTCCTACTGAGGCAATCCTGAAAGCCCCCCATTCAGGTGGTAGAGCCCAGGATAGAAGTGGCCTGGATCTCTGAGTTACCCAGCGGAGTAGAGGAGAGATACTCTGGAAAGTACCTTGACCAATAGCAAATTTTGCATGAGTGGGGGAAATATACCATTGTTGTATTAAGCCATTGAGATATTTGGGTTGTTCATTACCACAGCAGAGACTGGCCTATTCTGGCCAATATTTAGAAATTAATTATTGTTTTAACCATCCAGCCTCCTTCCTCCTTGAGGATAAACAGTCCTCTGCCTTATAGGACTCTTCAGTATTGCCAAATCCAGGGGTCACTTCCCTGTTCTTATCTTTCTTGATTTCCCAGCAGCATTTGTCACAATTAACCACTCCCCCCCAGAAACACTGTATCTTGGTGTTTGTGACATCATGCCTGCTTGGGTTTTTGCCTGTCTCACAGCCCCTGCTTCTCAGTTTCTTTTCCTGGCTCCTTTTCACTGTTTTATCTCAAAAGTTTGAAGTTCCTCAGGACTTATTCCTGGGGACCTTTCTTATGGTTAGGTACCACGCATGAAAAAGACAGCTGTTTACCTTCCAGTATTCATTCTACCGTTCTTGATTAATAACAGAGCCCCTATTTTTAGGGGCACATTGTGCCGAGTTAAAAGACTATAATTCCCAGTACAGCCATGTGACTATGTTTTGGCCAATGAGATGTAAGCAAAACTGTGCAGGCCTTCCAAAGCAGCCTTCTTAAAAGGAAAAGGGTATGCCTTTCTTCCCTTTTTCCTCCCCACTGTCTGGAATGTGGACTGTAATGAGGTGACCTTAAAATTGGAAACCAAGTGCTGACGATGGCAGAGAAGTCCTGAGCTGCTTACTTTTGGACTTATTTTTCATGAAGAGAGAAATAAATTTCTATTGTAAGCCATTTTTTCCTTTTATTTGCAACTGAGTCTAATCCTAACTGATGCATTCCCATTGCTGTTGAAGCTTCTTGCTTGCCTCCCATTTGGAAGGCTGAGTCCAGATTCTCCCCCAGTCAGAGGAATGGAAAACCAGCAGAAAAAAGGCACTTCCAGGCCAAAAAAGAAAAAGAAAAATGCTGGGCCTCCTTCCACAAATTGTAAGTAACCAAGCTACCAGGACAGAATGGGAGGCGGGCCTAGGAATCCAGTCTATTAGCTCACAGAGAGCACTGAATGCTACATCAAGAAATTTAGACTTTGTAAGTCCCTTGCAGATAGGGGACCCTGTCTGTCTTATGTAGCCATGCCTTCGCTTCATAGATGCTCAGTGAATGATTATATTCTTTATTAATGCTGTTTGCTTAATAACAACAAAAGAAATGTTGGAAGGTGGACCAGTTGGAATCACCATGTAATTTACCCTTCTCTGCTTTTTACAGGTGAAGAAACTGAAGCCTCATTTGCTGAAAGGAAAAACGAAACTCCACCTTGGGGATGACGGCGATCGGGGTGACAGAATTGGGGGAGGAGACCAGGAAAAACACTAGGGTCAGCGTCTCCTCAAGATGGCTGCCCCGGAGCCACGTGACCTAGAGGAGGCGGAGCTCCGCCCCAGCACGCCCCGCTCCGCCCCGCTCGGCCCCGCCCAGCGGGCCCCTCCGGCCGGGGTGGGGAAGCGGGTTGTGAGGTGTCTCAGCGAGGCGCCTGCGCAGTGGGCAGCGGCGCGCGGGGCGGAGGCTTTATAACCACTTCGTCGCCAACGTTCGGTTTCTATCTCGGGGAGGGCGGCTGGGGCGGCGGCGGCCGGGGCGCCGGCTGAGGGGCCGCTGAGGCGGGAGCTGTGGCGGCGTTGGGCGCCCCTCGCCCCTCGGCCTCTGGGGGCCATGGGCTCCGAGAAGGACTCCGAGTCGCCGCGCTCGACATCCCTACACGCGGCCGCGCCCGACCCCAAGTGCCGCAGCGGCGGCCGGCGCCGGCGCCTCACCTTCCACAGCGTCTTCTCTGCCTCGGCCCGCGGCCGCCGCGCCAGGGCCAAGCCGCAGGCCGAGCCGCCGCCCCCGGCCGCGCCGCCGCCGCCCGCCGCGGCCCCGGCGGCCGCCCAGGCCCCGCCGCCCGAGGCGCTGCCCGCCGAGCCGGCCGCCGAGGCGGAGGAGGAGGCCGCGGCGGCGGCGGGGCCCGGGTTCGACGATGAGGAGGCGGCGGAGGGCGGCGGCCCGGGCCCGGAGGAGGTGGAGTGCCCGCTGTGCCTGGTGCGGCTGCCGCCCGAGCGGGCCCCGCGCCTCCTCAGCTGCCCGCACCGCTCGTGCCGGGACTGCCTCCGCCACTACCTGCGCCTGGAGATCAGCGAGAGCCGCGTGCCCATCAGCTGCCCCGAGTGCAGCGAGCGGCTCAACCCGCACGACATCCGCCTGCTGCTGGCCGACCCGCCGCTCATGCACAAGTACGAGGAGTTCATGCTGCGCCGCTACCTGGCCTCGGACCCCGACTGCCGCTGGTGCCCGGCCCCGGACTGCGGGTGAGCGCGGGGGCGTGGCCGCGGGCTGCGGAGGGACCCGGGGCCCGGGCCGCACGGCTGGCCCCGCGGGCGGCGGTCCTCGGCGCGGCGCGCGTGTCCCAGCCCGGAGGCGAGGGGAGGGATGGGCGGTGGGAGAGAGAGGACGGCGGGTCGCTGACCGGTGCCCACCGGCAAGCCCGGACGAGCGGGGCGATGGCGCCCGACACCCCACCCCTGCCCGCGGTGGCTGGAGGTGGGGGCTGAGCGAGCGGCGAGGGGAAGGAGCTGTCCATCAAGTCAGGAGGCAGGGAGAGGCCGTTTTTCGTTGGGTGAACGCCCCTCAGTCCGGAGGGAGGGGACATCTCTTAATGAGGGGATATCTGGCAAAGGACGGAGTGAGCATGTCGTTCTCAGGGGGCAGCGCTTCAGAGGGGCGTGTCCGCTGTTTAGGGGCAGACTTAGCAGCGTGGCAGGAGAAGGTGTGTTCTTCCCGACCACCCCTGCTGGAAGTTGGGATGGAGGGGGTGCAGGACAGCTCGCTGGCAGGGCTCTGGGGGCACCCTGGGCATGGTGTGTCTGCTGTGCCAAGCTGTTGGGGGGCCCGCTGTGGTTCTTACACTGCTGCCTTGGGCAGAGTGAGGAGTGGACAGACCCTTTCTTTGTCCAGAGAAGCAGTGGGTCACTGAGAAGAAGGATGCCCAGAGGCTGGTATGGTAGGAGAAAATGTTTCCCACACCCTCCGATCTTGAGTTCTTGATGGCATCTTTCTAGTGCACTGTGTATACTGAATTTTTAAGGTCAGTGGGAAAATATGCGGTATCTGCAGAAACATGATACCACCAGATTTCACTATCTGGAGCATTCGTTGGAGACCCCCTTCCCCTCCCTTTTTGAAATGTGATTGTGTGTTACTGTCAGTACGTCCCATGAATGCATGCAGCAAAGAGGGGCTCACCTAAGTGGGTGGGAGTCAGACTGTGCCACTACCTGCTCTATGACCTTGGGCAGATCATTTCATTCTTGTGTGTCATGTTTGGGGACAAAAAGATGCTAGGGACTCCTTGCAGTGTGTACATGTAATGCTAGTAAAAAGCTATATGATCGTTTGCTTCAGAGGAGTTAAGAAGGGCTTTTAATGGTAGCCTATGTTATCAAGGCTGTTTGAAGATTTCCGTGATGCTGCTGTTTGCCTCCTTCAACAGAAGTGTCTGGGGGAGTAAGAGTTTCTACTTTTCTAGTCTGCCAAACTTGTTTAGACATGGGTGTGTTATTTAACCTCACTGAGATGAGGTTTCTAAATTACTTTGAAGTGTTGTCATCAAAGGTACCCTGTACATCCATGGTAGATGACTTTCACTTTCAGTTAATAAGTATCAGAAAGAACCTTGTAAGCTGTTGGAACAGTTTGCTTGTAACTGGTATCTGGTGATCTTACTGGCCTTAAGAGGTTAATTTATGTGGTATTCAAGTTTTACAGACACTGTTGATCTATTTTCTGAACCAAAGGAATATTTACTTAAGAGAACACTGCATGGTTAATTTTGGAATAGTACTTTAACTCCTTTTTGAGATGTGAGTTAGCTTGAATTTTAACTGAGAAATGTGGCATCACTGATTATCTTTCTGGAAAAGCTATCTTTTTGTTTTTTATTTCCCTGAGGTCAGTCTCTGTCTTTGCTCACGTCAATAAAAGTGGACAGGAATTAATTTGCAACCTTGCTGATGACAGCTCTAAACCATTACTGATTGGGTAGTTATTAAAAAATTAGGCCATTTCTTCTTTTAACCAAGTATTGAATTAGTGTCATCTAGAGGTTTTTTTCTCATTAGTTAAAAGAATTATAACAATTTTATATATAATTTTTAAAAATGTGTTATCTGTGGGTTTAAAGAAGGTGAAGTCTGGGAAAATAAAGCGAGCTGGAATCTGAGTATCCATGTGCCAGGCATACATAATTTAATTTGATCCTTAAAACATTGTAAGATAGATTTGAGGAAACCGAAGTTTAAATAAATTGAGTAACTTGTTCAGGGTCATATAACTAGTGAGTAGTGGAACCAGTCTCGGAACACTGGTCTTAACTCCAACCAAGGCCAATATTCTTTCCTCTCAACCTCTCTTTTAAAAAGCACGGGCTTGTCTGCTTTATTGCGGATGCTGCTGTTTGAGTCATTTCGTCAAATGTGGCCTAAGGACAACATTGAGGGAGCCAAGGATGCTAGAATCTAATTTCTTTTATGATTCTTATCGTTAACAGCCTCTTACCTACTATATTTTTCTTGTCTGAAAAAGGCCTAATCCTTTCCTGACTTGAGAGGCTTAATTAATGTTTGCAAAGTGTTTTGAGATCTTCAGTTGAAGGTATTAGATAAACAGGAGTAACTTTAAAATTCTTTCACTTCCCAAACAGGTGTCTGAGTCCCCTGGGGATGTGGCCAGTGGTTTTGCTACCTCCTGTTAATTCGAGGAGAAAAATAGCTTGTTTTGTTTTGTTTTAATCAAACTGTTCTATTCTTCTGAGTCTGTGAAAAATTGTTGACGAGCACCAGAGGGAAGCCTAAGCCCCAGTTATCTCTTCTTCTCATATCTGATCATCCTTACTGCCCACAGATCAAGTTCTTGCCAGCCAAATTTGTCACGTCCACCCTTTGCTCTCTTTGTGTGTATGTGTGTATTTGACAGGGTGAGGGGAGCATGTGAGTGATCTTACAGAGTTCTGGTCATTTGTTTCACTGTGATAACTCGTGATAATGAGAACACTATATATTAAAAGATTTGTTATTTGTTTACAAAATATTTGTAGAACAGAGAAAAGAGTCTTGAATTTTTCTTTTCCCATCCTCGAATACTATTTATTTTATTTGTGAGTAAGGGAACCAATTTCAGTGGGGAAACATTCACATTATTTAATATTTTTAAGTACAATATTACCAAGTGTAATCTTTAAAAGATACTTTCAAGTGAGATAAAATTAACTCAAAATACAAATAACTGACATTTTTATAGTTGTTTATAATCTTCAGACTATAACCTCATTCAGAAATAATTTTATTTTAGTTCCATACAAGTAGATGGTGGTAAACTCATCTGATAAAGGGGAAGCCAGTTCAAAGAAGTTTAAGTGTGGGGCCCAATGTCTCACAGCTAATAAATGGTTTGGTTGATCTGTTACCCCTTAGAGCCTCTGCTTAAGCATGTCTTTTTAGAAACCCCCAAATTATGTAAACATGTAATGTTGCCAATCTTTAAAGCCTTTCAGAATCTCTAGAAGACAGAGGGGTGAGCAAAGGAGGCAACGGAAAATTTCCTGGTGTACAAGGGCAGATCTTTTGTACAGATGAATCGGAGATAAGGCCGTCTTGACCTAAATTCTTTGTGCAGGTCCACCTCTCCAGCCTCTCATTGCTGCCTCTGTCTCCTGCAGAGTCCCTCCTCCCACTTGACCCCAGCAGTTAGTATCAGCTATGGGCCTTCCTCGACAGCTGGACTGGACCATCCCATAAACAGGAAGCTTCTGTTCATCTCTAAGTGCATTTGTGAGGGAAGAGCAAGCTCCTTGAGCAAGACAAATTTCTCAGTGAAGGTTTTTTCCTCTCTGAAGCCTTCCTGGACCTTGTCTCTTAATTTAGCCCGTAGCTTCTATTTCACAACGCTTCATTCTATCCCCCCTGCGCCACCACCATCTACATCATCCTCCAGCCCAATACAGCTTTCTCGTATTTGCCAAAGTACTCATTCTAAAGTGAAACATTTTATATCACTCCCCTGTGTAAAACTGTTCATACCTGACCTGTAAGATGACTTTTTCTATCTTTAAGGACTTCTTATTTATATGATCTATCCTTATACTTTAAGCCCCTTTACAGTTTCCAACCATCTTTTGATCTTATTTTCTATTTTTCATGTACATAATATTTCCCAAGGTATATATAGACATTGCTGGAAAGAAAAATGTTTTGTGATCAAATAAGCTTGGGAAATATTGGATTGAACAAAATAAAGCAAATTTATTTCTGAGCTTCTTAGACCCTTTAAACACGCCAATATACACTATAAATCTTGTTAATGCTAATATGCAATGTAAATCTTCAGTCTGGTATAATTTTCCCATACTTAGATCACCAGGAAACTTGTTTTTGTTTCTTCTGTGGCATCTTTAAGACTTAACTGAAAATTTCCCTATTTGCAGTTTTCTAAATTCATTTAATAGTTATTCTGGCCTGCCTCTGTTAGTGTCCTTAGTGAACAATGAATCTTATGCTCTGAGTAGGTTGAGAGCTCCTCTAGACAAGGATATCTATATACCAACTTTTTCTACAACTCTGTGAACAGAATCTTTCAATTAAGTCCCAGAAGAATGGGGTGAATTGTCGAATTTTGATAAGAAAGATAAAGAATAAGAACAGCACAGTTTTTGGAAGAGACATAGATAAGAGGAGGGTGGGCAAGAAGAGGACCCACAGGTGATCATTTAACAGACACTTGAGAATTTCATAGTGTTGAACCTTAGGTGAGTACTGGCTGTTACAAAAAGGTCTTAGTCATGACCCTCTTGACAGGGAGTTTGGCCTGGCAGAGGAGATGGATGGATAGATAATTATAAACGCAGTGTAATAAATACTAAAGCAAATACACGTGCTCTTAGAGAATAGATGAAAGGTTTTGCATGATGGTGTCAAGAAAAACTTCATGGAGGAGATTATATTTGATCTGGCTGGGCCTTGAAGAATATGAGTAGGAATTCATACTGGGCAAACAAAGATGAGGGTAGAGAAAAAAGCATCTCAAAGCAGAGCATATGAGCAAATGCATGGAGGTATAAAAATACAAGACTAAGTCTGGAGTCTAGTTTGGTTAGCCTCAGGATGCACAATATGGGGAGCATGATCTGGGAAGTGGCTAGAGATCAATCTGAAAAGATAGACTGAATTCAAGTTGATGAGCCTATCTGTGCCATGCAGAGAAGGACTTTGAAGGACTTTGTTCTTTTTGGTTGAAGGATTTTAAGTAAAAGAGTATCATCATGATACACAACCTTCTGGAATTGGAATTTGGGTTGGAGTGGGGAATGAGACCAGATAGTATAGTCTCTTGCAGTTGTCTGGCCAAGAGGTGACATGGATTTGAACTAGGGCAGGAAAATGGAAGATAGTAAGGGTACAGCTCATTGTGACAACTTGGCCCATGTCTACTACCCTCACACGTGCTCGGGGTCCATTTGTAAATGAAATCATATGGCCTGGAACTGGGAAGTACAGACACAATATAGGAACACATTTCTTTAACTACTCGAGTCTGTTGGAGCATAATCAAATTCATACTAATGGGATTTTTTTCCCCAGGGCTGAAGTTAGGTGATGCTGTGGTCTAGCCTGTCACACATTATGATGTTTCTGAAGACTTAGGAAATTAACAAAATTAGGAAAAGTTATATAAATTTAAAGGGAAAAAAGGATGCATCTGTATTCATAGCAGCATATCGTTTCCTACACCTTCCATTTGCCTTCTAATTAGCAAACTGGAATGCTTGGTTAAGCTAAGAGAACTCCATTGTAGGACATGGAAGAGAAGGAACAAATAGTCAAGGCAAATTTGGTCTCTAGGATGAGGCTTTTTTCAACTACCTGGGGAAGAAGATTGCCCTATTCAGAATTTAGGAGTTTATTCCTAAAATGGGCTTATACAAATTTTTAGGATTAAGTCATAGTACCTGGTGTGTAGTAAGCCAATTGATACATGGATAAGTTTAAGAAATTGCTTTAGGAGAAGAGCTAGAATGCCCTGGGGAATGCCAAAAACCCAAACATGAGAGAGCCTCTATCATTCATTCAACACAGGTATTTTAAGCATGAATCAGTGTGGTAGACCCTGGAGATTAAAAAGTGGATGATACTTTTCCTTGAGTCTAGTCTGATTGGGGAAACACACATATAAACAGAAAATTAAAATACAATATGATAAGTATTATAAAATAATTATGCACGGGCATAAAGTCGGCAACCAGCTGCCTGGAGAGGTTAAGTGGATTTTATAGAGAAGATGACATTTGAAGTGGTTCTTAAATGTATTAAATATTTGCCAGGTCAAGAAGTAAGGAAAGGACATTTCTAGGCAAAAGGAATAGAGTATGCAAAGGCCAGGGAATAGGACAAAATGTGCTATGTTTTTATAACATACCTTCCAGGACAAGTTCTCAAATGCAGTTTTAGAACATGTTTAGTTACACTTGAAGGTGGTAAGCACCTGTGCCTCCATTTTGGGGGTAGAAACTAAGGTTTGGAGATTTTAATTAACTGAAGTGTCATACAGAATGAATCAGGGACAGGGAGCCCAGACCAGGTGCTCAAAAACAGGAATGCCAAGTCTCATGCCCTGAGTAATTCTGTGTCATGATAAGACAGATTGCTATGGGTTCATGAGTATTTGGGGTTATTTTACTTCCTTGGAACCAAATTCCACACCCAAAATTGACATTGCCAATCTTATCAAATGTTCTTCTTTGGGGGAAAAAAAAAACCTGTTAAATATTTACTCCCACCATGTGAGGTAGGAATGGATCATGAAATGTTCAAGGCTTCCTGACTGGCAGTATATCTAATTTGTATCATCAGAATTTGACTTAAATACTTTTCTGAGATCATCCAGTACCTTTCTCGTTTAACACAAAATAGCAAGCAAGTTACTTTCTTCAGGAGAAACGTTGTTTATCTTTAGTAGTTATTTTGCAGCTAGGTGGGGTAAATTTGCTCAGAACTCCTACAGGATATGAATCATTTGCATTCATAGATAAACCTATTCTCAGTTTGCGCTTTCTGAGAAGAGGTTTAATACAGCCTGTATTATATAACATAGATGATACTTTTTCAATGATATTTTTAGTGTCATTCTCAAATCAACCTGCAGAATCTATGATAAACCTGAAAACTTGAGTTGCTATTATAAACCTCTAATGTACATTCAAGTAAACAAAGAAGCTGTAGAAGAAATCCAAGAAAACGTTTTTAGCCTTTTGTATAAGTTGTTTGAGGTCTTTGGCTATTGGAGGAGAGTGTGGGATAGGGAACAACAAAGCCCAGATAGCAAAACCTAAGCCTGCAATCACTGACCTGTCTAAAAATGATGTGAACTTTCACCACTGCCGTCTTCCTTTCTTCATTTGTTTCTTTAAATTACTTAAAAAAATTTTTTTTTTAATTTTAAACAAGTGTTCACTTATTAGGGCAATCTGAGCATTTAGTTGACATATTTAGAATTAGTCAGAAAGGCTAATAGTTGTAAAAATACCGGATTGTTTGTGGGAGAGTAATTCTTGGTAAATAAACATGAAGTACAAGAAACAGTTGATGCTGGTACTAATAGATTCTGAATTGCCCACCTTTACTAAGAATATGTGTCAGGAGAGAGAAAGAGAGAGCAAGAAGGAGGGAGATAGGGCCTTATTGTATATATTAATTAATAAGATAGATGAGTGGTATTCTTGGATTCTGGAGCCTGTCAAGAGAGAAGATATTTCAAGGTATAGATTTGAATTGGAAAAATAGAAAGAAAAAAGTATAAAAAGATAAAATGAGCTTTCAATAGGAGTTGATCATGAATCCATCTATGGCTATTGTGTCTCAGGCAGTGGTCAGGCCAGCTTCGCTGTGAAACCTGGAAAAGTACACTTGCTTTAGTTTCGTTGCTATAGCTCTTTATTTTACAAATGTTCTGTCTTTTAATGTAAATGAATTCTAATCCCTCTAAATATAACAAACCATCAGAAGGAAATAGTTTTCTACCTAGTTATTTATGCAACTTGCTGTGGCAAACTGCTTCTAAAGCAGTTTATAACTGAATACATGCTAGAAACTCAGGTGAAATATATTTTCCTCTATTTTTTCAGGAAATAAATGATTTGTGTTTTTATAATCTCAAGAAGGAATTTACCAAAAAAAAGAAGAAGCAATTTACTTTCTCATACACAATATGTTTTACAGTTTGTTAGACGTGCTCGTGCACGTGGGTTCTTTTCTCTACATCATATGTAGTAGTAGGGATGCCAAATAGTGTTATCCCACTGGAACTGATGAGTAATGTCTGTCTTTGGTAGAGCATTCTTCCTTTACTGATATCTCTGACTATTTTCTTACCCAGTTATGCTGTTATTGCCTATGGCTGTGCCAGCTGCCCAAAGCTGACCTGTGAGAGGGAAGGCTGCCAGACTGAGTTCTGCTACCACTGCAAACAAATATGGCACCCAAATCAGACATGCGACATGGCCCGTCAGCAGAGGGCGCAGACTTTGCGAGTCCGGACCAAGCACACTTCAGGTCTCAGTTATGGGCAAGAATCTGGACCAGGTATAAGTTGGCATTGTCTCATTTGTCTCATTATTTGATATTTCGTAATATGAGCCCAAAGCTGAGAGGGATTACTTTACTGTATAACTATTTCCTGGGATCAGAGAGCAGAAAATATTTGGTAATACTTTCAATATTATATTTAATATGTAGCTTCCCTCTCTGACCATTATAGGTTATCCAACCCAGGTGGAATCAGAATACACACAAAATTGAATTCTCTAGTTTCTACCTTCATAGTAATATGTCTCATATTGGAGAGCAATTAGGTCCTTTTGCTAGGGGCTTTTTCAAAACTTTCGTTATGAGCAGAAAGACATTTACTGTACTGTACTGTTTGTACTGTTTTCCTCCTAGCTTTAAGTGCATCACTGCTTTTGGAAGTAGGGTACAGATTTAAGGAAAAGAAATAATATTAGTGTGGATTAATGATTAACTTTAGAAGGAGGAATTACACGCATTCAGTTCACACTTTGACAAATCAGGGTAAACCTATTTAAAAATGTCAGTGGGTTTATTGCCTTTTATAAATATACTTTATTTCACTGATGTCACTTGGGAGAGGCTAGTAGGAAAGATTTTACCGTTCACTTTTTCCTGGCACAGCATAATCTCCTAAATTGTCGTTTTAATAGAATAGTTTCCTAGCTTGCTGTGAAAATTACCAGGTGTTTGCTACATAGCATACGCAATTGTTTTTAGATTTTGAATTTGAGAGTATCATGGGAAGGGGCTGTGGGTTGTGTTAATAACAAATTACAGTGATACTTGCTGAGGCTGAGAAATGAGTTTCCTGAACTAAAGTTTTTCAAAACTTAGAGCCACTTCCAGGCTGCAGACTATCCTTCCTGCAGGACTCTGCTTTTAATTCTGCCAGCCTACTGGCTGGTGGAATTCCATTTTTCTTGGAACCGTATTTCTCTCTTGGGAAGTCTCCTTGCTCAGAGTGTGGCTCAAGTGCTGTGTAAGATGCCAGTTTTTAGGATAAGCAGCTCAATACGAGACAGGATCCATTTTATGAAATTTCCTGAGGTCTAGACATGGCCAGCCTTCTAGTGAAGTGAGTTGCACAATTTGGAATCCTCAGTCAAGAGTTCTTGACTGTCTCCTCATTTCTTACGTGTACTCGGAGGAATAATAAAGCCAAGCAAGGTTTAACTACGGGTATTTTTCTACCCATTCTTCTTTTCCCCCTTAGCAGATGACATCAAGCCATGCCCACGATGCAGTGCTTACATTATCAAGATGAATGATGGAAGCTGTAATCATATGACCTGTGCAGTGTGTGGCTGTGAATTCTGTTGGCTTTGTATGAAAGAGATCTCAGACTTGCATTACCTCAGGTGAGATGGGAAATGTATCCATTGCTTTTGTAGTCTTGTTCTCTTACTGATTTAGGGAAAAGGATGTCAAAGAGACATAGTTGTCCTCTCATTACAGCATAAGGAAGCTGTAAAAACTTCCTCTGAAGCACCTCTCTGATCAAGTTTTTCTTTAGCTCAGCAACTTCCAGGGACTGTCTCCTTACCTTCCAGATAGAATTCCATTTCCCTATCATGGCTTTTAAGGTTTTCCACAGTCTGGCCCTGATCTGCTTTTCTAGCTTTTTCCATTTGCTTTTATACATGCTATATTCCAGATAATCTGGACTTGCTGTTCCCTGTGTTTCCTCTGTGATGTCTTACCTCCAGACTTGTTCATATTCTTTCCCTTGCCTGGAATGCTTTCCAGTCACCTCACCCTGCCAGCATACCCCTTTTATCTCAACCCGTTCAGTTTTTATCGACACTGCAAGGGCCACTTAAATGTCATTTCATCTGTGATGCCTTCCCTAGCTTTTTTTTGCCTCATTCTACTCTATTGACGTTCCTTACGTTTCTTTATAAACATCATCACAACTTGTATTTCATGTACATGTCTAATTTTACTAACTATGTAAGTTTAAGGCTGGAGTTACCTCTTTACAGTTCCTTACATGTGATGAGTTTCCAAATAATTCATTGAGTGAATATTAAAATATTGTCCTAAAGGTGTTAATATTTACAAACTTAACATTCACTGTGTGGATGAAGCACTTACATTTCAAATTAGCAAACATTTGAGTATTTACAGTGTACCAATTACTGGGGACACAAAGGTGAATAAAACATGATCCCTCCTTTCAGAATTGCTTATCCCATCTAGAAGAGAAGACAGGACAAAGGAAGTGAGCAAAAAAGGTTGGACACAGAAATGTAAAAGTAGCCAAACTCAGAGTACAAAACTGATATAAGGGGTGTGACAAGTCTTTTTATGTCCCTTCCCAGGAACGTGGTTTGCATATCTATATGATGTGGTAGGCTATGTGCCAAGAAAACTATGCAAATCAGAGTGTTCATTAGCTGCAGGGCACAGGGCATTTGGGTAAAATGTCAAGTGCGTAGGCTATGCAGGATCCCAAGTAGTATCAGTCAAGGAAGCTGGGCTAGTGTTGGCGGGTTAGCGGGGACAGAGATCAGCAGAAAATAATGGAAAAGAGGTTTCAAGCCTAGAGGCCTGCCTTTCCAAATAAAAGAAAGAAAGAAAGAGCCCAGAGCTCTAATAGTCTGGCCTTGTCCTTTGCTCCCCCTTGTGTAATATACTCATTTCCTGTAATCTCTTCTGTTAATCACTCCTGTGGAAAAGAAGGCTCTTGCTCTTATCAAGCCGTCTGGTGACAGCAGCTGCATTTGTAATATTGACATTAATTTCAGCATGTTTCCTCTGCAGCCCTTCTGGCTGCACGTTCTGGGGCAAGAAGCCGTGGAGCCGTAAGAAGAAAATTCTTTGGCAGCTGGGCACATTGATAGGTGCTCCGGTGGGGATTTCCCTCATTGCTGGCATTGCTGTTCCTGCCATGGTCATCGGCATTCCTGTTTATGTTGGCAGGAAGGTAAGACATCCTGAGTTCTGTGCATGTTCCATC
Organism: Equus asinus; assembly: GCF_041296235.1. Taxonomy (NCBI): domain Eukaryota; kingdom Metazoa; phylum Chordata; class Mammalia; order Perissodactyla; family Equidae; genus Equus; species Equus asinus. The sequence continues at coordinate 89,195,956 of NC_091794.1, forward strand.
TTCAGGTTTATTGGTAAAAGTTTGAAGGAAATGGGGAGGAACTTTATGTTTCAGAGCTGCCTGAAAACCAGCTGATTCATGGATAAAAATAACCTTGATTTTTTAAATGGATTTTCATAAACCCCCAAGAGATCTGAAAGTTCTTATTAACATCCTGGGCCTGGTTTGTCTCAGTGACTTAAAGGTGAAATGCTTATTTCACTCCCCTGAGTTATTTTGTCTCTTCTTGGATTAACTCTTTCTATATTAGTTTGTATGGTTCTGGCCTGAGTTAGGTTAAAATTTGAGAAAGATACCTCTTTGGGATGGGGAATACGTTTTAATATAGATAATTTATAGAGGAGTGTTCACTTGTCCTTTTTATCCCTGGCAAAAAGGTTGATGTCCTAACCTACTGACCTGGATTTTCTTTCTTATTCCTAGATTCACAGCAGGTATGAGGGAAGGAAAACCTCCAAACATAAGAGGAATTTGGCTATCACAGGAGGAGTGACTTTGTCAGTCATCGCATCCCCAGTAATCGCTGCAGTTAGTGTGGGTAAGCTAGCCAGGACCACGACTCTTCTCCCTCTGTCTCTGTCTCCCCCTTTCCTTCCTCTCTCTCTCTTTCTTCCCCTTCTATTCTCCCTCCCCCTCATCAGCTTTCTGACTATGGTCAGCTTTTCTGACTATAGCATCTGGCCAGGTGTTTCATTCTGGAGGCTCCTATATTTTATGCCAAACCCACCTTAGGAGTTAAGTCTATTAGGCACTATTATTGTGATTATCAGCCACACTAAGTTATCAGAGTTTGGGATTTTTCATTCTGAAGTTAGTGCCTAGAACTCCACCTGGCACATAAAAAAGATTGAATTAAGCAATATTACTTTAAGGCCTAGTTTTTCACCTTTCATCTTTCTTCTTCTCCACTTGCCATGGAACCCACAGAACAAAATTACTTTTATTTTGCTTTGCTTGGCCTCACAGTATTTTGGGAGACATGAGGATTTGTTTTAGAATAATAATAATGTAACTAATATTTATTTAGGCTTTCCTTGTGCCAGGAGCAGTTCTGAGTGTTTTGCATGCATTAATTCATTTAATCCTCACAGCAGCACAGTCCTAATAGAAGCATGCAGTAATTTGCCCAAGGTCACTTAGCTGGGACTTGAATCCTGGCAGTCTGACTGCAGAGCCTGTGCTCTCAACAACTAAGCCATTCTGCCTTACACAGCAGTAAGATTTTGGAATTAACACTCTTGGATTAGCACTTCAGCAGTGAATAGGTGGGGGGAAATGAAAGCAACATATACTTACTGTGCTGAGCACTATACATATCTTCTCTTTTGATCATTGACAACCCTGGGAAGATAGGTCCAAGGTCATACAGCTAGTAAATTGGAGCCAGGATTCTGATCTAGGCCTTTCTGATTCCAAGTTCAGCCATCATTCTGTTATACCAGGCTACCTCTTTGGGATAGCTGTCTTTTGTCTTTCCTTGTTCCTTTTTAAAGTGGTTTTTCTGTGCTCATGCTGGGAAGGAGAATTCAGGGCAGTTGCAAGCTGATGGTCTGCTGACATGTTTCCTTCTCTTCCCCTAGGTATTGGCGTCCCCATTATGCTGGCATATGTCTATGGGGTTGTGCCCATTTCTCTCTGTCGTGGAGGGGGCTGTGGAGTTAGCACAGCCAACGGAAAGGGAGTGAAAATTGAGTTTGATGAAGATGATGGTCCGATCACAGGTAAAAGGAGGATTTTTAATTTCCTTTTGAATTTATGGCACACAAGATAAAAATCAGTAAAATTCAGTACATTTTGCAGAGAGATTGTCGTTGGATTACTTTGGATAATGAGCTTTGTAGGGGGCAAAGTATTTTTAGCTTTTCATTTCTTCGTTTCAGAGTTATTAGGTTAATTCCTCTGGTACTTGCCTCTGTGTGGCAGGTACAAACTGGTAGAATTCTAAGTAACTCCAAGTATACTGATAATAGTAGTGATTATAATAAAGTCTTATATCTGCACAGTACTTTGTAATTTTCAGAGGACTTTACACAGTTATTATTTCACTTGGTTTTTACAACAGCTCTCTGAAGAGAGAAGGCGGGGGCTAAAATTATCTGCATTTAATGGGAACTTCTTGAAGCTTTTGTTTCAACATCTGTTAAATGGGTTTAAGAGCTTCTGCAGAGTGAGAACTAGAGCAAGTATTCTGACTTCTACTTTGATGTTGTTCCACTTCATATTAACTAATCTGGGGCACAGAGATCCCCAAAGGTTTTTCAAGCTTCCTGCTAGAATCAGCACATGACCTAAACATATTTTGAAATCTTCATGTTTTATTAGATGTCATCCATGGTGTCATGGAAAGAATAGTGGGCTTGGAATCAGAACTGTAGTTTTGTGTAACTAGCCATGACCTTGGACAAGTCATTTACTTCTAAGATTTCATTTCCTCATCTAGAATTGGGGCTATTAGTGCCTAGTTTGGGGGAAGGTTAAATATTAGCATATGTTAAAACATTTGATGTGTGATGGTCACATATAGCAGCTGTCCATTAAGTGAATAAATTAGTATTTCTCTACATGAATAGTCTTCATTCTGAAGAGTCTTTGCAGGAAGATACTAGACTCTGTTTTGATGCTGTGCCATCTTGAATTGAGATGTTTGGTTCCATCCCCAGTGGCAGATGCCTGGCGAGCCCTCAAAAATCCCAGCATTGGGGAAAGCAGCATTGAAGGTCTGACTAGTGTATTGAGCACCAGTGGAAGCCCTACAGATGGACTCAGTGTTATGCAGGGTCCATACAGCGAAACAGCCAGCTTTGCAGCCCTCTCAGGGGGTACACTGAGTGGTGGCATTCTTTCCAGTGGCAAGGGAAAATACAGCAGGTAAGCAAATAGATAATTTCTGACAGAACCAGTTGGAATTATAAGAAGTAAAATACCTGTATTGAGGTATTTCTCTGTGCCAGGCATGTCCCATATGTCATCTCATTTGATTTAATCATCAGTGGTATTTTTTTTTTTTTTACTTTTACAGTTAGACAACTGGCTCAGAAAGGTTAAGGACACAAAGTTCATGTTCTTTCCACTGCAACTCCATATAAAGAATAATTTTGACTTCTGATCTTCCCTCTACTACATTAGGCTGCCTGCTTCAGGAAGGAAGGCACACATTTTTGTACAATTCCCAAGGCTGTGCTCTCCATTAGGCTTTGTCACTGGCTTTCAGTTGAACAGCACATATGCTGTATTTTGTTGGCTTACTGGTGCTGTGAACCTTATTACCTTCCTATTCCTATTCCCATTTGATAGATAAGGAAAGTCAATTCTATGAACTTATGTTGAGAATATGTAAAGCTTTATGACTAAAAAGGTTGTGAATTTCTCAGTCATTTCACCAGTTAGACAAACCACAACATCTTCAGAGGAGCCTAACAGATGTTACATGAGAAGCAGTTAGTTGAATGCGTGGGAGAAGAGAAGCCTGGGGTGAGGTAAAGGTGGGACAAAACAAGGTGGGGAGGTAGGGGAGATGATTGCCTTCAGATATCTGAAGGGCCTCGAACTGGAAAAATGGATTAGACTTTTGACTCATGCCAAGAGGTAGATTAAGATGACTTGGCAGAAGCTAGAGGGAAACTAAATTTGTTTCTTTGTAGAGAATATAGGGAAAATCTATATAAAAGTACAAAGAAGGAATGGGTTACCTTCATAGATACTGAGCCGCCTAACCCTGGAAGTGTTTAAAGTGAGACCGTATAGCCATTTGGCCATTAGAAGGAGTCAAGCAACAGATGGCAGATGGATTGGATCCCACACACACCTGAGTGCCTGTCAGTCAGCTGGGAGACTCTTAAAAATAGATTTCAGGGCCCTATCCCACATTAACAAATTAGAATCTTCTGGAGTGAGACCTAGGAATCTGTGTTTTGAAAAGGTTCCCCAGGTGATTCTAATGTAGCCATTGCACAAACTAGCATCTGGAAACCACCTAAGTAGATGGCCTTTGTGAAGGCCTCTTCCAATTCTGAGAGTGATTCTGTGGCAGAACTGAAGCTGGAACTCAGGTCTCTGACTCGATGCACTGCATTTCCCTGGGCCGTGACATGTTCCTGAAGGGCATCTGAGGCTGGAGCAGAAAAGCAAAGACACAGGCAGCAGGATGGAGGTTGCTTGAATGTGCAGCTGCAGGCTGCTGCTGACCTGTGTGCGTCTCATGACTTTGGTTGTCTCTTGTTAGGGGATCCCGTCCCCACATGTCAGAGAATTCACTGCTGTGCTTTCTTAAAACCAAAACCCCTGTAAATAAGCAGACAGACATTATTGGAGACTGACTTGCTGAAACTGCAGCTTAGCCAGTCCAGCTGTTCCAGTTCTGTGAAAGCCTTTTATAGGAAGTGAATGAGTCAGACGGGTTTGACTGTGAAACTCATTATGAGGAAATACTTAAGTGTGCAACAAAATGGTGTTGGAGCCAAGAAAGGAAATAGTTATGAGTTCTCAGCTCTGAAATACCATTGGGAAAGTTTGTTGCTCTTGTAGGAGGTTGGCTCCTGGACGTCCTTCAATCTCATAGCCTGGGGGTAATTTGATTGCTAAATGTTTGAGTTCCTAGTATGTGCAACAGAGGGTACAAACGGAGGGTAAAGTGTGACTGAGATGTGGTCTCTCCTTTTTTTCGAGCTCACAGACAAGTGGGAGACAGATAAGTAAATTGATATAATAAATAGGTAGGTGCTATTGGAGCACTTAGCAGGAAGTGACTGGTTTGCTGGGAAACTGAGGGGAGATGATGCTTCTTTTGTTGTTAAGGACTGATATGAAGTTTGTCACATGGAGAAAGGAAATGTCTAGAGAGAGGAAATACCATGTGCACAGTCATGGAGGTATAAAATGTGCATAGGTGTATAAGGAAAGAAAATTCAGAGCGATTATGATTTTAGGACCTATGGTGAGAGATGGAACTAGAGAGACAGCTTGGAGGCAGATCAGGAAGACCTTTAATGCTTGTTGGCAATAGGGAGCTAGGGGAGGACTGTTGGAGTAATTGAATCTTTGTCCACATTGTCACTGATCTGGAAGTGGTTTGACTTGGAGTTAGGGCTCCTGGAGAAAGAGCCCAGTTGCAATTATCCAGGCAGGAGATGTGGAGGGCCTGAAGTTAAGCAGAAGCAGTGGGGATAGAAAGGAGGGGACGATTTCAGTAGATATTTAAGAGAGAAAATGTGTGGGCATCTCTTTGAGCTATTTGACAATTGGAGAAGATCAGATCAACTCAATTTGCAAGAGAATAATGGAAGAGATGTGTGCCAGGAAGCGGATGGTCTCGGAATACCCAGGTCTCATATTAACTTGAACGTCCCCTCTTTACACAGGTTAGAAGTCCAAGCCGATGTCCAAAAGGAAATTTTCCCCAAAGACACAGCCAGTCTTGGTGCAATTAGTGACAACGCAAGCACTCGTGCTATGGCCGGTTCCATAATCAGTTCCTACAACCCACAGGACAGGTATGTGAACAGTCAGATGCCCAGGAGAGCTTGCATTTTTTCGGTTGGGCACTAGGCCTTCAGAAGCTCAATGCCTCATGTTAGGGCTCTGTGTACCATCTAGTAGGGTATATGGTGTGTGTACCCTGTGAATTCACTGAGCAAGTTCTTGGTATGGGAGTTTTTGGCATGTCTTGATTGATTCTTCTTGTTAGCACTTGATTTTTAGAGGTTTTTTTCTTTCTTTCTTTTTTACTTTTTTTTTTGGTCTTTTCTTGGCTATTGCAACCGTGTAATTATTCACATGGAACTTAAAGAGTTTGGTTGGTGTTCATTGATGTCCGTGGGTCTATGGTTTCTGCTCTCATGGGGCTCCTGTAGCCTATTTCTCTTTATTTTTGAGAAGCTAGTGTATATGGTATGGTGTGATTGCAGCACTTCTTGCTGGAGAGAGTCTGATTTCTTCTAATTGTGGCGTAGTAGTAAAAAGCTTTGAATCTTTTCACTTTCATATTTTGAGTAAGATAGTATAAGGCTCTGACCCTTAGTTGAATTTTGGAAGCTCTTTTTTAGTTGTTTAAAGAAATTGGCAGAGGTATGTGTGTGTGTGTATTTTAAACCAACAAAAAGGATCTAATTGTTCTCCATCTTATCTTAGTATTAGGTTAAATTTTTATTTTTGTTAAAAGTGAGCTCTAGTCTACTTTTTACTTATGTTTTTGGACTTCCTAATCCTGAACCCACAAACTGCTTTTACCAACAGGTATAGCATGACCCATACATGACTCAGCAAAGTGGATTTTGTCTCCACAGAGAATGCAACAATATGGAAATCCAAGTGGACATTGAAGCCAAACCAAGCCACTATCAGCTGGTGAGTGGAAGCAGCACGGAGGACTCGCTCCATGTTCACGCTCAGATGGCAGAGAATGAAGAAGGTAGTGGTGGAGGTGGAGGTGGCAGCAATGAAGAGGATCCCCCCTGCAAACACCAAAGCTGTGAACAGAAAGACTGCTTGGCCAGCAAGCCTTGGGACATCAGCCTGGCCCAGCCAGAGAGCATCCGCAGTGACCTGGAGAGCTCCGATACGCAGTCAGACGATGTGCCAGACATCACCTCAGATGAGTGTGGCTCCCCTCGCTCCCATACTGCAGCCTGCCCCTCGACTCCCAGAGCCCAAGGTGCACCAAGCCCAAGTGCCCATATGAACCTCTCTGCCCCTGCTGAGGGGAAGACTGTCTTGAAGCCAGAAGGTGCAGAAGCCAGAGTATGAAGTGGATTGAATGCTCCTGTTCTGAGAAGCACACTTGTTGTAACTGCATCTTTTGGAATCTTTTGGGGGGAGGGGTGGGGATTTATGTATTTTATTTCAAAGATTCTCTGGTCACAGGTTTTCCCCAGGGAAATTCTGGGAAATTTGCTATTTCTTACCAGATAAAACATGGAAATTTTGCCCTTAGTCCCACCCCACCTCCCCCCTTTTTTAGTTTTAATTTATTGGTTAAACTGATGGTGGCGATCCGTGAGGTCTGTCAAAGAGTGTACAGATGTATGCGTGTATATTTTATGTGTGCTGACATTACTGAGGGACACGTTTTAATAAAGATTTCTGTCGTAATTCAACTCATCTCATTTTCCTTGGCTTGGATAGTCCTACAGAGCCAAGTGTTTGATTGAAACAGACTACTACATCTTTAACAGTCTTTAGATCTGCGTTTTCCTAATGCCAAAAGAGAAGGATTGTATTCTAATCAGCCTGCAGTGGAGTCATCAATAAACTCATGACTTCTAGCATGACAGGAAGCAAAGCTAGGCTTGTTTTGGACTGTGTAGTCAGACTGAAGTCAGCCAGATAGTGAAGCTGTAGATTAAAATGAACCTTGTTTGCCCTCTAGAGGCAGCTGTACAGTTTTCCTGTTAAAGCTTAATTTACGCTTTTCTGCATTATAGTTGCTTATTAGAAGTGTGCTTCAGAGGAGGGAACTGGTGGCAGTTCCAGTGGCTCTTCAGAGATCCCAGTGAATGTTGTAGGGTTACAACTTGGGGAATAGAGTATTCTTACTGATTCTGCACAATCACCAAGCAATGACTTAGATGTTTGTTCTGCTCTCAGGTTCACATGCCCTGTTCCAAAAAGCTTTCTCAGTTTTGCCAGTCTAGTTTAAGTAAGAGAGACTAAGGAATGTGACTAAAATTTGTAGTAAGAGGAGACGTGCCATCAAAATCTCAGCATTTAATTTTATTTGGTCTTATCAATTCATCAGAATTGAGCTAAATTAGTACCGCTTGGGATTTTGGCTCTGTCTAGAATAATGGCCTTAGAAATGAAAGCTCATACATAGTATAGCAGACAAATTAAAAGATTCATGAAGCCAGATGTAAGATTCCAAATCTGGCAGTAACTTACTTTGTGACTGTGTGAGTCAGTGACTCTCCCAGGCCCCTGATTTCCCCTCTCAGATAGTATTGAAAGAGCTTCCAGTGCTAAACTTCTCTGTCACCTTAGCTCTGGGCCCAGAGGAAGAACTGAAAACATACTTTCTCTGAGGACCAGATGGCTTTCTGTTTCCTTTCACAGATGCACCTGCTCTCTGTCGTCCTGGCCTGTGCTTTACTACAATGAGGATGATGAGTCTGGACAACAGGCAACTTGGAAGATTCTTATCTCATGGGCACTGTAGCCAGACTTAGCACATTTCCCTGCACCTGGGACAGGAGATGCTGTTAGTGGACTTTGGGTTTCTGGAAGAAAGTGCCCTAGAGGGTGTCCTTGTGTGAAAAAGGGAAGCTGTTGGAAAAAGGGGCAGTCTGGAAATCTCTAAAATGCAATTATCAACTCACGACTTGCATTTCTCTTAAAGCCTCATTAAGAGAGCAATTAACTTGGATAAAGTCAAAGAAGTCTGTTGGAGAGACAAGAGTTTGCAGCCAAATCTGTATTATCTAGCCTCCACTTCTTATTCCTGTGAGACTTGGGCAACTACTCCAAGTCTGTTTTTACTTAGCCAGAATGGGGATAATAATCCTAATTATGGGGGTGTAAAGATTAAGTGAGATGGTATACTGAAAATGCTTTCGGTAAAGTCCTATGTTTTTTCCTCCTTCAGGAAAAAGAAGAAATAAGAGAGATTATGGGTGTCAGCTAAGAAAAGCCCGGAACTCTAGACCAGAGGCTATGAAAAACTAAGCTTACTGTAATCCTTTGCAACGCTACTGTTCTATCTCCTAAATATTAGCAGCTGAAAAGGCCCATCAGCACCACCTGGAGCAGAACATGAGTAATGCATTGGAAAAGTTGGTTCTCAGCTTAGAAAATGGGGAAAGTTTAATTTCCTCTTTGAACAACATTCATTCATTCTAAAATACCTACTACATTTCAGGTATAGGATGCAGTAATAAGGAAAACACAGAATTTCTGTCCCTCCAGAATTTACACTCTAGTAGGGAAAGGAGATTGGGTATACAATCTGGATGAGGATAAGTGTGCTGAAGAAAAGAAAGCAGGAAAAGTGATGAGAGAGTGGTAGCTGGTGCTAGGTGGGTAGTATAGGCCTGAACGGCGTGAGAAAGAGCCGTATGGGTATCTAAGGGGAGAACATACCAGATGTGAGGAATAAAGTACAAAGCCCCGTTGGTGGAGCATCCTTAGTCTGTTTACACACACACACACACACACACAGCATAGAGGCCTACATGGCTGGAACTAGGTGGACCAAGGAGGAGAGTACTAGGTAAGTTGAAGAGGTGTCTGAGGATGAAGTTAGGTAGATTCGCAAAACAACTCTGAAGACAAGGAAATCTTAGGTTTCTCTGAGGCCAGGAAGAGCAGTAATTTTCAAAGCCAGACAGATGGGGTGATGGCAGTCAACTTTCAAAGGGGCTAAAACTGGGAGAGGGCGTGTGTGGTCACCAGTCCTACTTGGATAGGCGAGTGGAAAGAAACTTATGGACTTGGTAAATGGGTACTTATTCATTCCAACCTCTTAACCTCTTTCTAATATACTTTCTTGTACTCCAGAGGCTGGAAAGCTAAAAGCTACATATCTTAAACTTCCTTGAAACCAAGGTTCTGAATGTAATTTAAGTTTTGCCAATTAGATGCACAAACAAAATGTGGAAGGAGGAAGTGATTCAGGGGTCATCTTCAGCTGCTTTGACTGTTGCTGCTGCGAGGATATAGAGACCTTAGGTTTCTCTTCAATGGTATTCCAATATCCATCAGTAATTTTGTGAGTGTTGAAGGGCTTCCTGACCGATAAATAACAGTGATATTTGTTCTCGTAGTCAGGCTATGGTGGTCTCCTGATTTCTCCTCTTGACGATAGTGGGAGAGGTAGCATCTCCCATACAGACTAACCTGGGAATCTTTCCTGGAGGGCCGACCTAGAGCCCACTTGCCTAGGCTTTCCAATTCTGGTACGCATCTAATTTACGTTTATTGAATCCTTTTCTAAAAGTAGGTAGAAGGGTTGTGTTTCCTGGCAACTACTGAACCCTGACTGGTAAGAGTATTTGGTTCCAAAAGTGGTTATAGGCAATAAGCCCTCAAAGATGGAACTCTTAGGTTAGTTATGACTAAGTTGGCCTTGAAGGAAGTGAAGATCTAGTTGCCATTGGGAAATGATAAACTAGTAGGCAAAGATTACTTATGTCTGTGGTCATCTGAAATGAAATGTCTTTTGGAGGAAAGACTTTGGCAGACCAAGTGGCTGCCACAATAGACCATCATGTAAGAAATGAGGACTTAAATGATGGTGGCTATGCTAAAGAGGTTAAAGAAAGGAAATGAAAGGCTCAAGAGTTTTGAAGTTTCAGCTCAATGGGCCCGGCCCCGTGGCCAAATGGTGAAAGTTCCTCGCACTCTGCTTTGGTGGCCTGGATTCACGGGTTCAGATCCCAGACACTAGACCTCCTCCACTCACTGGCCATGCTGTGGAGGTGTTCCCACATATGAAATAGAGGAAGATTGGCACAGATGATAGCTCAGAGCTAATCTTCCTCAGCAAAAAAGATAAAATAAATTTTCAGCTCAAGGCATGTATGGGAGAGCCCCAAAAAGATTTTGTCTCTTGTAGCCATAAGGCTGACATACATGAAAATCAGATGGAGATTCTGGGTTATTGAATTACAACATAAGTTAAATTAATATCCTTACCATGTCTCTTATGTGAAAATTAGGACATTGTCTGGGAAAGAGTAGGACCCTGAAGTGAGAGATGAGGACATTTGAGTGGTTTTGGATAAATCCTAGTGTTCTGAGCCCCCAGACTCCACTAAGCTGCTCTTACCAGGGCAAAGAAGCCCTTTTTCCCCTCACTGAGATGCCTGGTCCCCCCTTACTTGGAGACCCTGGGGTAGTTGCCTTGAAAGGGAATGCCAGTACTTACCATGTCCCACCCACTAACCATTATTGCCAACAGATCTGTAACTAGAGTCAGATCCCAGTACGCTTCTGGAAGGCAAACGCAATGTCTGATCTGAGAGAAGGCTACAGAAGAATTGTAAGATTTTGCTGATTTGAATCAGCAGAAACCTTGGGAATGTGTATGGACTGGATGCTAAAGGTATTAGGCCAGGAAGAAAACATGATTTTGTTTTCATCTGGTTTGAATTTATTAATGTGGAAGTTCTAGAGATTCTGGATTTAGCATATTGGCATTAGCAGCTAAGAGGCTCTTAGCTGGTTGGTTGGATGAAACCTGGACTTAACAGTGGTCTACACTCAAAGAAATTGAAATGCCAAAAATTCCTTAGTGTAGCATTAAAAGACAATCCAAACACATATGAAGATAGAAATGTTGAGACAGATTTATCATATGTGTGATCTACTCATCTAATTTTGTCCTCCAAATTGCTCAAAGGATATTCCTTTCACTAAGGAATTGGAAAGTACATAGATAAGGGGAACACCTTATCTTGAAAAGTGCTGTAGTGTATATCCTCCATAGGCTGGGAGTGAACCTAAGAGATGCTGCCATTGAAATGCAATCCCTGATATCAGTAGGGATGACAGGAGCCTGGAGTGGCAGTGGCCAAGAGACTGTACCATGGCAACAGAGCTGGAGTGATGAAACAGAACCTACTAAGGTCCTAGCTGGTTTGTATAACAAAGCAAAATTCCAGGTCTGGCAAAGAGAAGCCTGGTTTGAGTCACCAAAATGGAGAGTTATGGACAGTCACTAAATTCTCAGACCCAAGGCCCTTGAATAAACGGGTGCTGGGTACCCTGGAGGAAGCACCCAGCAATATCACCATAAGTGAATTGGACATCTTTTAGTCTTCCACAAACGAATCTTAAGGCATTTACCTATGTTCATCTATTTAGGGAAATGGAAATACCCAGGCTTTTGGGGAATACTTAGAAACCGGCCCTAAGCCACCAGTAATCCCAAGGGACCTAAAAGGTCTTTGTGGTCCACTAGTTAGAATAGAGGCTTATGGGGGTGTTATGGGTTGAATTATGTCCCCCAAAATCACTATGTTGGAATCCTAACCCCCAATACCTCAGAATGTGACCCTATTTGGAAATAGGGTGGTTGCAGATGTGGTTCAAGTAAGATGAGACTGTACTGGAGTAGGGTGGGCCCCTAATCCAGTGTGATTGGTGCTGTATGATAAGGGGAAGTTTGGACACAGAGACACAAGTGCAGAGAGAACACCATGTGAAGACAAAGGCAGTGATGGGGATGATGCAGCAGAAGACAAAGAATGCCAAAGATCGCCAGCAAACCACCAGAAGCCAGGAGAGAGGCCTGGGGCAGATTCTCCCTCACAGCCCCCAGAAGGAACCAACCCTGCCAACCCTTTGATCTCGGACTTCCAGCCTCCCAAACTGTGAGATAATAAATTTGTGTTGTTTAGGCCACCCAGTTTGTGGTATTTTGTTATGCAGCCCTAGCCAACTAATACGTGAGGGTCAAGTAATTTAAGAGGAATTTTGGCCTGTGTCTAGCTCGCATATTCACCCTGCGCTTACTTCTCCGTTCCTGCAGGCACAGTTGTAGCAGACATACTTGACCGCTGGCAGAATCTTCACAGTGACCCACAGAGTGAAAGCTATTGTGGTGGGAAGAGCAAAGGAAAGTCCCTGGAACTGTCCTTCCCCACCAGATCATAATCCAAAAGCGACAGTGCATCCCTGAGGGCACGACAGATATTACCGTCACCATCAAAGACTGAGAAATTTGGGAGCGCTGATCTCTATCTTATCTGCGTGTAAATGATTTGTTTGCCCTGTGCAGTACTTGAGTTGTAGCTGTTACAATCTCTTTACGAAGCAAGTCAACACCTGCCCTGGCACCTGCAGACATGCAAATATCAGTCTGAAATATGCTTTCTTCTGTAGCCCAAAGAGCAGAAAACATCAAAGCAGGTTCCTTTCACCTGTCAGGGTCAACAGTCCATCTTACTGTCCCACACCTGGGCATATCACCTCTCCAGCTCTGCTGAAATCTCCTCTGCAGTCGCTTTAATCATCTCTCCTTTCCCAGAACATCACTCTACATGTGGTGACGTGTTTTTGGACCTAATAAGCAAGAAGTAGCAGGTATCTAAATGCCTTGGTAAAACGCATGTATTCTAGAGGATAGGAGATAACCTCTGTGGAAATTAGGGCATTTCCACCTCCATGAAGTTTTTAGGGATCCACAGCAGTAGTCTGGAGCACAGCAGTTTATCTAAAGTGAAAGGTGAGCCGTTGTCCTGTACACCCCCGACCACTAAGAAAAATCCTGAGCATCTGATGGATCTCTTTTGATTTGGGATGTGATATACCACATTTGGTTATGCTTCACTGACCTGTTTGCCAAGTAACCCATAAGGCTACCAGCTTTGATGGGCCCAGGTTAAGAGAATGGTCACCAGTTGGTACAGGCTACAATGTAAGCAGTTTGGGTTTTATGACCCAGCAGATCCAGTGGTGTGGAAATTGTCAAATGAGGATACTGTAAACAAACCGTGGCCAACTTCCGTAGGAGAATCACAGCACAGAGCCTTAAGATTTTGGAGTCAAGCCATGTGATTTTTGGCAATAGCTATTCTCCTTTTGAGAAGCTGATGTTGGCTTACTACTGAGCCCTGCTCCATGCTCTGGGGGGACCAGCTGGGCACTTAATAGCAGATCAGATCCCTTCCATCATAGAGAACATAGGGATTTGTCCTCACTGGAAGACACTCGTATATGAGATATACATTTTTCCCATGCGTGCCTGAAATATTCACAAAGAATAAATTTTAAAGGAGAAAAATCCCAATTATTATAAAACCAAAGACATCTCCCTCAATTATTCTAAATTTGATTATACATTCACTTTGAGAAGTATAGTGGTTAAGAGGATAGTCTCCAGAGCCAGAAAACCTGGCTAGGAATTCTGACTCCACCGTTTAAGTAACTTACAATCTCGGGCAAATTACTTCACCTCTCTCTCAGTTTCTTCATTTGGGACTGTGAGGATTAAATGAATACATATAACAGTGCCGGGCCTATAGTAAGTGCTGTAAGTATTAGCTAGTATCATTTTCACTTATTATTATCATGATCACGATCGTTGTCATTGTTAGTATCCGCGAACTTACTGGATGCCTTCCTCGTCATGGAGTATTCCACACAACACTGCCTCTCATCAGGTGAGGCAATGGGCTCAGACCCGGGGGATCATCCCGAGGCAGCAGGCCTAGGAGCACAATCAAATGACTTCCTAAAGACTCTTTTATGGCACTGCTGGAAGACAGCATCTTGTGAAGTTGAAGTTTTGTCTTATAGGATGATGTGTTCTGGAACAGTGACCACTATATACAACCCGCTCACAAAAGTTTTTCTTTTCCTGTGACTTTGGTCTTTGTTAGTTTAGGAATCTCAATACCCAGAGGAGAAATACTTCCAGAAGGGGACACAGCAATGAGTCCATTGAACTGGAAGTTTTCCGGCCAACTTGGGCTCCTCATCCACTGAACCAATAGCCTAAAAGGGGACGACTGTGTTAGGTGGAGTGATTGATCTTGATCATCAAGGGAGATAGGTTTGCTGTTGCTCAGTGAGGTCAGGAAGGGGTATGTCTAGAACCTAAAGGACCTTCTGGGGCCACTTGTAGTACTGCTGTATTCAGGAGTCAAAGTTCTGAAAGGCTAGACCAGCGAGGGCTCAGTTCCTTTAGGAGTGAAGATTGGGTCCCCACACCAGATAACTGGCTGTGGGAAAATGAACTTAGAATGAGAGTAGAGAAAGAAAGTAATGAATATAAATAACTAATTCATGAAAAGTTGAGAAATGAAGACTATATTAGCACTTCATATTTTTCCTCGCTCTATTGTGTATGTATTTATAGGTAACAACCCATTTCTTTCCCACTTCCCATATTTTCCCTAGTCTTATAAGGTGTGTTATTGTTGGTAACTTGATCATTTAGTCCTTAGGGTACAGGTTGTTGAGGTAGAATTGTGACTGAACTAGAATGAACGTCACCCAGAGATGGCTTTTGGATCTCTTCTTTTAGGGAGAGGGTTTAGATCCCCAAAAGGCCAAAGGATGAACTGGCATAGATACGGTGAATTGTCCCTCAGCATCCATTCCAATCTCTTCCTTGTACTGTAGAGGCTGCAAAGTTAAACACTACATTTCCCACAATCCCTTGCAGTTAATATTCTGCATGCAAATTAGAGTCTGTAAATTGCATTGATTTTTATGAGAGGGGAGAAGGAAGTGAAGCCAAGGCCATCTCTCAGCTGTGTGGTTGTTGCTCCATGTTTGTGGCAACCTTGGGTTGCTTCAGCAGCATTCCAATGTCCAATCACTAGCTACATGAGGTTGAAAAGCAGTGATGGCAGCAGTGAAGGTGGGTTTTTGAATTTTTTTTAACGGAGAGATTTATTTTTTAGTTTATTTATTTTTTGGCTGGGAAAAATTCACCCTGAACTGACATCTGTTACCAATCCTCCTCTCTCTTTTTTTTTTCCCTCCCCAAAGTCCCAGTACATAGTTGTGTATTCTAGTTGTAGGTCCTTCTAGTTCTTCTATATAAGCCACCACCACAACATGGCTACTGACAGCCGCCTGGTATGGTTCCACACTCAGGAACTGGCCCAAGTTGCCAACTTGGAGTGTGGTGACCTTTAGCCACTAGGCCATCAGGGCTGGCTCCAGAGGTGACTTTCTGATGCTTAGATTGCAGCCACAATGATGTGTGTGTGTTTTAACCATGTTGCTTTTTTTTTTTAATTGGGATATGATTCACATAACTTAAAATTACCATTTTAAATATATTCACAAAGTTATGTGACTATCATCGTCTAATTCTAGAACAATCCCATCACCTCCAAAGAAACCTATTAGCAGTTATTCCCAATTCCATCCTCCTCCCAGCCCAGGCAACCACTACTCTACTTTCTGTCTCTGTGAATTTGCCTATTCTGGATATTTTGTGTAAGTGAAATCATACAATATGTATCCTTTTGTGTCTGCCTTCTGTCACTTGGCATGAGGTTTTCAAGGTTCATCCATGTTGTAGCATGTATCAGTACTTCGTTTCTTTTTATGGCTGAATATTTCATTGGATATGGTATGGATATACCACATTTCATTTATCCATTCATCAGTTAATGGACATGTAGGTTGTTTCCACTTTTTGGCTATTGTGTCAATGCTGCTGTGAATATTGGTGCATAAATGTCTGTTCAAGTCCCTGCTTTCAATTCTTTTGTGTATATCCCCAGAAGTGGAATTGCTGGATCATACGGAAATTGTGTTTAATTTTTTTAAACTTTTTATTGAGATTATGATAGTTTACAACCTTGTGAAATTTCAGTTGTATGTTATTGTTAGTCATGTTGTGGGTACACCACTTCACCCTTTGTGCCCTCCCCCCATTCCCCCCTTTCCCCTGGTAACCACTGATCAGTTCTCCTTGTCTATATGTTAACTTCCACTTATGAGTGGAGTCATATAGAGTTCGTCTTTCTCTGTCTGGCTTATTTCACTTAACATAAGACCCTCATGGTCCATCCATGTTGTTGCGAATGGGACGATTTTGTCCTTTTTTATGGCTAAGTAGTATTCCATTGTGTATATATACCATATCTTCTTTATCCAATCATCAGTTGCTGGGCACTTAGGTTGGTTCCACATCTTGGCTATTGTAAATAATGCTGCGATGAACATAGGGGTGCTTGGGACTCTTGGAATTGCTGATTTCAGGTTCTGAGGATAGATACCCAGTAGTGGGATGGCTGGGTCATAAGGTATTTCTATTTTTAACTTTTTGAGAAATCTCCATACTGTTTTCCATAGTGGCTGCACCACTTTGCATTCCCACCAGCAGTGTATGAGGGTTCCTTTTTCTCCACAACCTCTCCAACATTTGTTACTTTTTGTTTTGGTTATTTTAACCATTCTAACAGGTGTAAGGTAATATCTTAGTGTAGTTTTGATTTGCATTTCCCTGATGATCAGTGATGATGAGCATCTTTTCATGTGCCTATTGGCCATCCGTATATCTTCTTGGGAGAAATGTCTGTTCATGTCCCCTGCCCATTTTTTGATCGGGTGTTTGATTTTTTGTTGTTGAGCTGTGTGAGTTCTTTATATATTATGGAGGTAAACCCTTTGTTGAATATATGATTTTCAAATATTTTTTCCCAATTGATGGGTTGTTTCTTTGTTTCGATCCTGTTTTCCCTTGCTTTATAGAAGCTCTTTAGTCTGATGAAGTCCCATTTGTTTATCCTTTTTTTTTTTTAAAAGATTTTATTTTTCCTTTTTCTCCCCAAAGCCCCCTGGTACATAGTTGTACACATTCTTAGCTGTGGGTCCCTCCAGCTGTGGTATGTGGGATGCCACCTCAGCAAGGCTTAATGAGCAGTGCCATGTCTGCACCCAGGACTTGAACCTGCGAAACCCTGGGCCGCCAAAGCGGAGCGTGCTAACTTAACTGCTCAGCCATGGGCCGGCCCCCTGATGAAGTCCCATTTGTTTATTCTTTCTATTGTTTCCCTTGTCTGAGAAGATATGGTGTCAGAAAAGATCCTTTTAAGACTGATGTCAAAGAGTGTACTGCCTATATTTTCTTCTAGAAGCCTTATGGTTTCAGGTCTTACCTTTAGGTCTTTGATCCATTTTGAGTTTATTTTTGTGAATGGTGTAAAAGAACGGTCTATTTTCATTCTTTTACATGTGGCTGTCCAATGTTTAATTTTTTGAGGAACCACTATCCTGTTTCCACAGAGGCTATAGATTTTACCTACCAGCAATGCACAAGGGTTCCAATTTCTCCACATCCTTGCCAAGACTTGTTATTGTCTTTTTCATTGTGGCCTCCCAGTGGGCATGAAATAGTATCTCACTGTGGTTTTGATGTGCATTTCCCCAATGGCTGGTGATGTTGAGCATCTTTTCATATACTTCTTGGTTATTTGTATCTCTTCTTTAAAGATATATCTATTCAAATCCTTTGCTCATTTTTAAATTGGGTTATTTGTCTTTTTATCGTTGAGTTATAAGACTTCTTTATATATTCTGGTTACAAGTCCCTTGACAAATACATGATTTGCAAATATTTTCTCCCATTTTGTGGGTTGTCTTTTCACGTGGCATCTTCCTCAGTGCAACAATTCTAGCGGTGGCCTCCTATCCATCACCTTCATGATTGTGCCAGAGTTGGCAGCTATTCTGGGGTCTTGTTCTGAGAGTCACTCCTGGGGGCTCATCCTAGAACCCACTCCTCCACGTCCTGCCCACTATGTTTTTAAATATCTCATTCCCTGTATTAAATGCCCTTTGGTATAAAATAATCAGAGTGGTTTCTATTTCCTGCGACTGATCCCTGACTGATAAACAGCACAACTTAAAACCTTCGAGCAGGGATGTGATAGGCTATTTTGCTAGAGCTGATATGTAGCCAAACTATAATAATAACAAATTCCTGGAAAGTCAGATTTGGAAGTACTTTTGAAGATCAGTTGGTCCAACCCCTTCATTTGTCAAATGAAGGAAGGAAATCGAGCCACAATGAGGAAGACACGAAAACCATGAAGCCGAGTGCCTGCAACTCCCTCAGCCCCCTCCTGAGGCCAGCAGACCTGAGCTGATCTTGCTTCGTGAAATCGTTGTGATCTAGGTCACATAAATCCAATGAGGCCAGCCCTGCCAACTTCCTGCAGTTGATTGGACACAGGATTTGGGCCCAAGCCAAACGCTGCCGTGAACAAGCTAGATGTGATGGAGGCCACCCGCCTGCGTGAGCCTGTCTGGTATGGGAGACATAAGCGCTAGGAGCACACCCAGGGCACGTCACCAGATCATTGTTCCTGTTCTCCAGGGAGCTGCTTGGGGCTGCTAAGATGGCTTCCCGTAATAACTCACCTCCTCTGTGTCCTTATCATAGCCGCCATCACTGAATGTCATCTGAGCATGGCTCTTCCTTGCATACCGAAGAAGTTCATGAACATACCCACACATGGCCACTGATTTTCTGGAGATCACACAGCCGGATCAAAAAACAGCAGACCACAAAGCCAGATCTGGAATTCGGATATCACGGCCTTTCCACTCTAACATGCTATCTCACAGGCAAATATGAGAGAGAGGGCATCATGAGTGGAGGGTGACGAGAGAAGACTGCTAGCGCTGTGGGATTGAGTTCTGAGGGCTGAGTCACCATCAGAAGGATACAGTAAGGGCAGGATAACTGCCTCCTCTTTACTCACGTTGGAGATGCTGCTTAACTTTTCTTTTGGGGGGGTCTGCCTTTGCGAGTGGCTTGGGATATGGTTCCAGATCTGGATCCGGTTCCCTGCTTTGCCATTCCTTAGGCACCTGCCTTTGAGGAAATGCCTTGTTTGCTCACTAGATATGGACAGCTACTCTGTCAGGCTCTGTGCAGGGGCATGGAAATTGACACCCATAGGCAGACCCAGGCCCTGGAGATGAGGAATCACCAAAGAAAAAATGGCACTTGAAACCACAGACGTGAGTGAAAGGGGAAGTGGCTTTCCCTCCTCATAAACCTTTAACCAATGAATGCAGGGAAAAGAGCAACCAGAAAAGGGAGAAGGAGAACCAGGAACGAACAAAATCATGGAAGCCAAGTAGGGTGAGAATTTGAGGAGAGAAAGCATGGTGAGCTGACATGTGAGACGGGTCAAGCTGGCCGAGGGCTGGATTTGTCATGTGGAAAGTAACTGGTAATTTAGAGAGAGCAATTTCAGAAGATGGCACAATAGAAAACTGATTTAATGAAATCTAAATGTAGTTGAGATGTGAGTGAAAGGTGGATGAGGTGTAGAGATGGTAGACAACGCTCTCCTAAGAAGGGGAGGAGGTTTGTTTTTTCAGTCGGAGAGACTTAAGCATGTTTGGAGGCTCAGAAGAGAACAGAGAGGGAGAGAGTGACAATATAAGAGCAAGAGGAAGATATTTGATGGTGTTTTGTCTCTAGGAAGAAAGAGGGATGGGATCAAGGGCAACAGCAGAGGGTGGACTGTGGACACAAAAAAAGGCCACTCTCTCCGCACCCCCCCCCCCCCCGCCAGCTTGGAGGGAGGTAGAGGCGACCAGAAGATTTAGTTTCCTTCCCAAAAGGGGACAGTCTTCACCATGTGAAGATACAAAATGCCTGCTACAGAACAGAGAGTTGATAAATATCAATCCTTTCCTCCCCTCCCTGGCTGTGCAGTTTCACTCCTCTGAGGCCACATGTGACATCACTCTGGAATGCCACAAGGCTAAAGAACATAGCTGGAGCTGAAGAAATTAAAGGCAATTCCAAGCTTTTCTGGAATTCCAGGAGAGGAGAGGCTGCTTTCTTCTGAGGTTCCTAAGCTGGGAAGTTGTAAGCATGGATTTCCCACCATGTAGACAGAGACTGCCTAATATTGAAAGCAACACAGAGGCAGAGAGCTGAGAAATGGAGAAAGGGTGAGAGACAGAGACACCATTTGGACACACAAGATGACATCATTTTAGTGCCGGGATCTAACCATGTCTAAAGTCCCTGAACTTTCCCGTAATGTAATCCAACAAGTTCCTTCTCCCGTCCCCAAAGTCCATTTCTGTTGGGATTCTGTCACCTGTAATTGAAGAAGCTCTGACTGATACAGGAAGTGGGGTGTTGCCAGGGATGTCCCTCACACCGGGAATTGGCTGAGTTGAGGCGGGTATAGAATGATGAGGACTTCCCCATCCCAGGCTGGGAGGTCAGCATTCCCTGTGATGAGGCTGCACAGCCAGGGCCTCCTGAAGCTCAGACTATGTACCTAACATAGGTGGGAGCTTTAGGGGGCTTGGTAGAAATACGTCCAGAGGTTGCATGTGATGGCTATTTTCCCAAGCCTCCATTCAGAGTCAAAGAGATAAATTTTGCAGAGAGAACAATAAACAATAAAAGCTAACATTTCTGAGGCACTCATCATGTGCCAGGTTCTATGCTAACTGCTCTATGCCTATTAATTCATTTAATCTTCACAGTAACACAAAGAAGTGGACACCGTTGTTACTCCCCATTTTACATTTGAGGAACTGAGGCACAGAACGATTTGCCCAAGGTCACAAAGCTAAACAGGGACACAGCTGTGACTTGAATCCAGGCAGCCTGGCCCCAGAGCTCGTGTGCCCACAGCTTTGCTAAGACAGACTGTAGCCAGCAATCCAAGCTACTGCAGTCTGATGGTCACATGCTTTGCAGGCTTGAAAAAGCTCATCTCTTTATGTCAAAGCTAAAGTGAGTGGGAACAAAGGCAGGGAGGCAGGAAACACAGCCCCTCCCAAGCGCTTCCTACCTGTCTCCCGGAGAGAAGAGCTACCCTATGTGAAGAACCTGCCACTGGGATGCAGCCTAGTGGTCAGGGGCAGCCAGCTGTGCCTCTCCCCCATGCCTCGTGTTCATGATTGCTCCAAGGCAGAGGCAAAGAAGGAGGCCCTGAGCCAAGGACTGGGAGGTCCTGTTACTGAGAGAGACTCCTTCCCTTCCCCTGGCATACCAAGATGAAGGCCTAGATGCAGGGACCACAACTCCCAATTCTTCTGACTCATTTATTAGCCTACGGAGTGATCCAAATGTGAATAGTCAGAAAATGTGTACATCTTTCAAGGGAGTGGTTTTGCCACAGAAACCCCAATCCTGGCACATAGAAGCCTGCAACTGATCAACCCTGAAGGCAATGTCTTGGCTCCAAACAATACCAAGAGGAAATCCTCAAAATCCTAAGATGCGGCCACAGAGTGACAACAGAGAGGGGAGACTGCCCAAAATGGCAGAGCAGCCAGACGCGCTTCACTCTACCAAAGCAGGGAATCCTCGCTCTTCCTGACCTGTGGCACACAGACACACCAAGGACCGTGGGGTGTTATTTCCCCTCCTCTCCTTTTCCAGACGGGGTGGCTTATTTATAATTGTTTTGTGTTCCTTCCACCAATGCACCGAGGTATTAGGGGCTGATTAACTTTGTTATTTATCTATAGCAGTGTTGCCCAAACTTTTTTGACCTTTTTACAAAATTGAAGACCTTAAAGAGCTTTTGTTTATGTGGGTTACGTTACTGATAATTGTCATATTAGAAATTAAAATTAAGAATTTTAAAAAAATATTTATTTATTTTAAAATAATAAGGCCATTAATGTTAACATAAATAACACCTTTTTTCATTGCAAAATAACTACATTTTCCAAATCAAAAAAATTAGAAGAATTGCATTGTTTGACATTTTTGCGAATCTCTTTAGTATCTGGCTTAATAAAGGGCTGCTAGGTTTCCATATCTGCTTCTTTATTCAACCTGTTGAGATATGTGCTTTTGGTTGAGCCTCATAAAGATACACAATTGGAAAAAGGGGTATTTTTAAAGCCTTTTTAGGTAATTGTGGATATTCATCTCTGGTACTATACCAAAACTTGACAAATGACAATTTTGTAAAATTTCATTTCAGTGTGAAATCTGAAACCACATTAAAGAACTTTTTATTAAATTAAAATACAGTGGCCTATTACACTCTGAATGCATCCTTTATCCACCCATGATTTTGTAATATCACATATTGGTCACTTGGAAAACATTGGTTCACTGAATTATACAGATCTTCCCAATGTCGACACATTTCATTTTACGTTAAAAAATCATATTCATTAATGTCATTACTGATCTTATCAGAAAGTCTTTAAGTATTGGGAAGCTATTAAGCTCACAGTAGTGGATACAAATTTTCCAAAAGTCTCATTTTCACTCAAAAGCTCAAATTTTATCATTGGCAGCAAATACTGTCAATTGTTTCCCCTGAATTGACAGGCTCATTTCCTTCATTTTAGAGAAAATGTCAGCAAAACCCCCACATTTGCATAACCATCATGTGTCTTGCAATCCTTCTTTCAAGTAGAAATGGTGTTCAGGAAAAAAAAGCAGCTAGTTCAGCTTGCAACTCAAACAATCGCAGGAGAGCTTTTCCTTGAGACAACTATGGTACCTAGGCATCCAGCAGAATTCTCCCTATCCTGTCAAAATATTGAAAAGAAGTATACTCAAGGGTAGAGATTTAATAAAGTTAATAATTTTTACTGTTTCGTCAAGTCATTCTTAAGGGAAACTGGTATATTTATTTCTTTTACTGTGCGTGCATCGCAGTGATGAACACAATGGCCACAAGTACAGCCTGGGGCCACTGCCTTGCTTTGTGCTCAGGGGCCAGTTGTTTTTACCCATCATTGCTTTTCTACCGTCAAGAAGACAAAATAATGCCTTAGTACTAGTATGAAAATCAGTTTGACTTCATAGACCCTCTGAAAACTCTTGGGGACACTCAGGGGCTTGGAGACCACACTTTGAGAACTACTAATTTAATACGTTTTTTTTTGCTGAGGAATATTCGCCCTGAGCTGACATCCATTGCCAATCTTCCTCTCTTTTTTCTTTTAGGTGAGTCACCACCACAGCATGGCTGCTAATAGACTAGTGGTGGAGGTCCACACCCGGGATCTGAACCCAGGCTGCTGAAGCAGAGCATGCTGAACTTAACCAGTAGGCCGCCGGGACTGGCCCTGATTTGATGCTTTATTCATCAGTTAACAAACATGTATCAAGCACCTTCTATGCTCCTGACACTCTTCTAAATGCTGAGTACTGAGTGGTGAGTTATAGGTAAGATACTTAAGGCCTCTGCTCTCATAAGGCCAACATTCTTGTAGCTAAAAGTAGAAAATTGATAAATAAGTGAACAAGATTATTTCATCTCAAGAAAAGTGCTTTGAAGAAAATAAAGCAAGATAACTTAATAGAGAGTGGCTTGGGGGTAATTTACTTTCATGGTTCAATATGGCATCCACTAGCCTATGCCTACTTAAATTTAAATTTTAATTACTTCAATTAAATAATTCAGTTTCTCAGGCTGGCCCCATGGTGTTGTGGTTAAGTTCAGCACACTCCACTTCAGTAGCCCAGGTTCACAGGTTCAGATCCTGGGTGCGGACTGACACCACTCATCAGCCATGCTGTGGTGGTGACCCACATACAAAATGGAGGAAGATTGGCACAGATGTTAGCTCAGAGCTAATCTTCCTCAGCAAAAAAATAATAATAACAATAATAATAATTCAGTTTCTCAGTCACACCAGCCACATTTCAAGTGCTCAGTAACCACATGTGGCTAGTGGCTACCATATTGAACAGTGCAGATGTAGAACATTTCCATGATTAAAGAAAGTTTTATTGGACAGCACTGATTTAGATTGTGAAATAGAGCAAAGCTCACTGCAGATTTGAGGACAGAGTATTGAAGGCAGAGGGAACAGCAAGAGCAAAGATCCTAAGATGGAAACCACTTTGGTGCGTTGAAAGAAAAGAAAGAAGAGCAGTGTGGCTGAAGTGTAGTAGCTGAGAGGAAAGTGGTAGGACATGCTATCAGAAAGGTGGTGGGAGCCAGAGTGTGTTGGAAATTGCAGGCCTGGTGAAGCCCCATACAGGCCATTGAAGGGAGGCGTCGATATGACCTGATTGATGTTTTTGAAAGATCACTCTGGCTGCTGTTTATAAAACAGATTGTAGGGGTGGAAGTAGAGAGGCCAGTTAGGAGGCTACTGAGTGAAGGGAGTGACAGTGGAGATGGATAGAAGCTGTTTGATTTTAGGTGTATTTTGGAGATAGAGTGACTGGACTTACAGATGGATAGAATTGGAGAATGAGACAAAGGGAGGAATCAGGAATGGCTGTTAGGCTTTTGGCTTGAGCAACGAGGTAGATAATAGTTCCATTTACTGAGATGAGAAAGACTCGGGGAGGAATAAATTGAGGGGAGTGGAACTAAGAGCTCTTCTTGGGTATATTAAGTTTGGATGGCCAGTAGGCATTCAAGTAGAGATGAGAAGTAAGTAGTTGGATGCACAAGTTTGGCACTTAGTGAGAGGTCAGAGCTGGAGAGATATATAGGAGCCATTGACGTAGCGCAAGTATGAAAGCCAAGGGACTGGATGAGATCATTGAAAAAGACAGTGCAGGTAGAGAGAAGAAGAGGCCTTTGCCTAAATTCTCAGGCATGCCATCATGAAGGGTCAAGAGATGGAGATCTCAAGAAGTTGAAGAATTGTTAAGAAGTTATTAGAGTGAATGAGCTGGAAAGAAAGGAAGTGGGTGTCAGGGAGTAGGATGCTAAGATGTGAGGTCTTAGAGGTAGTATAGTTGTTGATGATGATAGGGTCAAGGGTTTGACCTTAGAATGGGTAGTTGACGACCGGACTTAGAGGTCTAAGTCCAAGAGAGGGAAATCAACTAAAGAGATCAAGAATGAGCAGTTATAGAGGTAGGAGGAAAACCTGAAGGGTGTGGGGTCACCGAACCAAGAGGAGCATGTTTTAAGCAGGATGGACGAGTCTTCTTGGTTGGCTATTGCTGAGAGGTTAAGATGACAACAGAAAAGTGACCACTGGGTTTAGCAACATGGGAGATGTTGGTGTCCTTGACAAGAGCAGTTTCAGTGGAGTGGTGAGGGTGGGAGCCCAAAGAGAGCAGGTTTAAGAGTGATGAGATTTGAGGAAGTAGGAAGGGGCACAGAAAAATGAGTGGCGGCTAAAGGGCAGGTAGAGTCCAGGGAGTGTTTTTAATAATTGCTTTAAGATGGAGATGTACAGTATGCTTGGGTGTTGATGGGAATGATCCATGGGAGGGGAAGCACTGGATGCAGGAGAAAAAGGATGTCATTGCAGAAGCAAAGCCCTCAATAAGGAGTGAGTTGAGCTTTAAAAGGGAGCAAGAGGACTTCATCTATGGTAACAGGGAAGGAGGCAGAGGTGCATACGAACCACATATCTCAGATTTCCTCTCTTCTCTCCATCTCTGCAACCACCATCCTGGTCCAATTCACAGTCCCTACACTTCTCCTCTCTTACTGCACAGCCGAGCTGGCCTTCAGATGCTCAGCCCTGTGGTGGAGGCTTAGTGGCGGAGAGGCCAGGAGGCGGCTACCTGAATGGAAGGAAACAGAATGGGCCGTGGCCTCCGTGAAGTGAGAGGATGAGGCATTGGGAGTCAGAAGAGGGGCATGCTGAGGGAGAGGCCCTTGTGGGATGCTTGAGGTTGGGATTTCAGAGGGAACCTTGCAAGGCATGGCCCTGGAAAGAATGGCTGGGGTCATGATGAAGGTCACTGAGGAGTTCAAGGGAGGGTATCGGAGGGTCATTCACATGGATGAGCAGGATATTAGGACAGATCACCTGACCAAGATCTGGAAACCCAAGACCTTGATGGATGGAGGGGGCTGAGGCGGGGGCAGGGGATCAAGGGAGGAGAAGAAGTGGCAGAATAAAGCCAAGTGCCAGGAGTTTCAGAGGAGGAGGAGAAAATGATACATGCACATAAGAAAACCCCTCCAAGATGTGAACGGTGCTTGTCTGTGGGAGCAGGGAGGATAATGGGCAGTCGTGATTTCTTCTTTATGCTTTCTTATTTTTCCCCCAAGTTTTCAACAGTGAGCTTTTTTTTTTAGAAATGTAAAAGATAAAAAAAATTACAAAGAATAACAAACGCCCCCATTCACACCCTCTAGCATTTGTCATTGTAAACACGCTGAAGTCCCCTTTGATCACCTACTCGTCTCAGACCAGCATGACCAGTTGGCTTTTCGTTTTAGGTTCACATACATAGACACCTAGAATAGAATATGGCAGGGTTTGTGTGTGATTGCTTTATTTACATGGAGGGACTGTTCTTATAATTAGAAAAAAAAATTCTTTTAAGGTGAACAGGGGTTTCACAGGGACTGGAAGCCTGAAACCCCCTCCCCAGCTGAGCAGCCCAGCCCAGCCTGGAAAGACCCAGCCTCCAGGTTAAGCGCACTGGGCCGCGCCTGGTTGTTAAACGTTCCAGGAAGAGAGAGAATTACTACTTGTATGTCTCTGGCTAGGTTTCAGCCCACTCTCATATCTCTCAAGTCATTTATGCCTCAGAAATCTGGGAAGCAGGGAAGGAAATCATTATCCCCATTTGACCGATGGGGAAACTGAGGCCCAGGGAATGGCAGTGAGCTGCCAGGGTCTCACAATGAGTTGGTGGGGGACAGGTGACTAGAGCTTTCCAGAACCCAAGGCCAGTGTGCAGAGGGGTGGGGCAGAGGCAAGGGGCACCAGGTGGCTCCAACTAATGGACTTTGGCCCCGTGGCAATAAGGAACAGAAGTGGCAATAACTTCAGGCAGCTAAGGCTGGGCCACGGCCAGGAAACTGTCTGGGGAGAAAGAGGTGGGAACATTTCTCCTCAGAGGCCCCAGAAAGCATGCCCATGCCATGGGGGCTGTGGCTCCCCCATCCCCCACCACACTCAGAAGTCAGGAGCAGCCTTCGCAGTTAGACAGGCCTGGATTCAGGTCTCACCTCTGCCACTGATTCATGTTGCATGATCTTTGAAAAGCCTTTACCTTTCTCGAGCTCAATCTTCTCATCTGTAAAACGGGGTCATAATCTCTAACTCTCAGTATTGTTCCAAGGATAAAAAGAGAGAATCCTCATCTTTGCATCTGAAAGCAGAGACATTTAAAAGGTCTGGTCCCCAACCTAACTCCAGAAGGTTCCAGATGGGCTCAGTGTCAAGGGAACTGCCTGACACCAGCTGATAGGCCACATGCACACACACACGTGAGATTTGACAGCGACTTTGCAGTGACCACACGTGCTCCCCAGAGCAGCCCCTGGGAGGTGGCCTTTGTCATCAGAAAGTGGTTGGTGGAATGGGGGCAGGGTGGTGGTGATGAGGGGCCCCTTCCTTTCTTTCTTTCTTTTTAACAAAAGCAAGACATGAGTGAATGCTTATTGTAAGATTCCCACAATGCGGCCATGTGTGAAACACAAAGCCAAGGCCTTCCCCTGCTCTGCTCTGGCCCACCTCTCCTGGCTTCCACTGCAGTGCTATCTCGCTCTCGGGAACAGCTTGTCCATAAACATTAAATGCATGCGTATCTTTCTACTCTTTGGTATGTAAGATAAAGACCGAGAAATGGAATTGCTGGGTCACAAACACAAGTATCTGATCATTTACAACATGGATATGTACTGCCCAATTGCCCTACTAAAAGACTGTCCCCATGGACAATGCCAGCCTGGGAGGGACTAGCCCAGTGGCTTAATGAGCTGTCCCCATCTTCCCTTCCACCTTACCAGTCTTTCTCTCCACCTCACACCCGCTGTGCATTGTCCTCCTCCTGACAACAGATGACAGGGAAGCATGTCTGCCAAGGGGTTCCACACAGGCCTGCCTGACTGTGGTGGTCTGCAGATGCCCTGGGGGCTTCCCAGGCGCAGTTCCCTGTGGCTCTGCTCCCTTTGGTGTTAATGTGCTCTCCAAACTCCAGAGACCCAGCTGCCCGACTCACAAGGCACACAGCAGGCACCGGAACAAGTGTGCAGAAAGGCATGCATTTGCCGGAGATGTGGTGTCCAGGCATCAAGCCAGCCCCTGCCCTCAAGGTCACTGACCAGTGGGGTGAGGGGCACAGAGTGTGAACAGAGGCTGCCCTGATACCATGTAAGTGCCTCCCGGAGGCCTGCTCCGAGGGTTGAGAGAGCCCAGGCAGGTACACGCGGCAGGGAGGCCTTGGTGGGAATCTAGGCTCCCTCTGACTCCACTTCTGTCTGGGCACTCTGAGTCCCCTTCTGCGTGCTGAGGGTGAACCAAGGGAGGCCATGGGTCCGTCCTGGCACATTAAAGGACCTCAGTAACTGATAGCCAGGATTAGTCAAGCTCCTACTGTGTGTTCCTGCTAGGTCGGCACTTCATAAAGATACTCTAGAGTTTCCAAAGCATTTTCATATCTCATTCTTGTATCTCATTTTGTCTCACCACCCTAGGGGACAGGAATTATGATCCCTGATTTTCCAATGAGGGAACAGAGACCCCCAAGACAGAGAGGCAAAGGGCCTTGCTCAGCATGGAGGACGGAAGACTCCCAGGCCAGGGCAGGGAGGGAAGGCGATTTGCCTGAAGCCACCATTGCTGCCCCTCCCCCTCCTCTAGAAAGAAGCGGATTCTGTGCCCACCAGGTTACAATAACCACAGCTGACACGCGTATGGCCCCCTTCTCCCTCCCCAGCCCGGATGCTCGCGGCTCCTCCGAGCCTCAGTTTCCATCTGTAAAATGGGCATCACTGGAGTGGAGGCGGGCCACGAGTGTGTGTGTGAGTCGGGACGGCCGGGCGCCGGCCCGGATCCCGGCGGGCGCGGGTGGGTGGGGCCAGTGCCGTGACTCAGCCGGGCGGGCCAGGAAGGGCTGCCCAGCCGGTCAGACCGGCCGGGGATGCAGACGAGCCGCCAGGGCCCTCCCGGGGCTGGGCCGCCCGGGGGGTGACGGGAAGGGAGGCGGGCCGGGCGCCGGGCGCCCCTGGCTCGAGGCGGGAAGTGGGCGCGGCGCGAGCTGTCCCGGGCGCACGGCGGCTGCGGACCAGGATGGGAGCGGGGCCCCCCGGCCGCCCGCAGCCTCTGGAACCCCGCTGAAACCGGCCGCAGAGACCCCGCGCAGGAGCCAAGATGTGTCTGCGCTTCGGTGAGCCGGGGCGGGGGGGGCGGCAAACCCGCCCCAAATCCTCCTGCAGGGGCGGAGCACTGTAGTGGGAGCCCGGGGTCCGGGCCGCCTTCTCTGCAGGTCACTTTCCGCTCTCGGCCACAGTTTCCCCAGCCGTGAGATGGAGAGAGGAGGGCCGCTGGTATCTTCTCGATGTGGGGTCACACCTGTGCCCCTCGCCCCCACTTTCATTTCTTGCGGAGGAGGGACTCCCTCCCCACCACCACCAGGCGGGAGAAGAGACGCTGGAGAGAGCACCCACCCCGCCTAGAAGGGAGAGCAGAGGGTGGGGGATCCAGGGCCGAGGGAGTTCTGAGTCAGAGGTGCCTGCCCTTGGGGTCCTCAATCTTGAAAGGGGCTCCCACTTCCATACCCTCCACTCCTGTAGCCAGGCGGGGAGGGAAGGGCCATTGGCAAACAGGATCCAGACAGAGGAAAGGGACGGATGTGTCCCCTCCCTTCACTTTCTGGCACAGGGATGCTGCTCTTGGTTGTCAGACAGACCTGGGGAGTCCCCACTCTCTAGACAAGAGACCTTGTGAGCCTCGGTTTCCTCATCTGTAAAATGGGGAGGGTAGCACCACCTCCTAGGACTGCCATGAGAATGAAGTTAGCCCCTAAGAGTAAAGAGCTTACCACTCTGGCAGCCACATTGCTAAGTGCCCCAAGAATGGCAACTTAGAAACCAGGGAGCCAGGGACGGCCCTGAGACTGTCCAGTGTCCAGGCACAGCTCCACGCTGGCACTGTGCCTCCAGTTTGGCCAAGTCTTGGTCCTGGGATGATGTTGTTCATGAGCCCAGCCCTGAGCCAGGTGGTGTCTGGGCTGCCAGGTAGGTGGGTGGATGGGGTGAGGTGGGTCAGGCCCCCGGGACGAAGCTGCCATGCCCCTTCCTGTTTGGCTGGCTTCACGGTGCCATTCCAGTTCCACGGTGCCTGTCCAGCTCATGGTCTGCCCTCTGCTTCTCCTAGACCTGGTCCAGCTCCAGAGGGTCCTGCAGGTTCCAGGGGTCTCAGAGACCAGCTAGACCAACCCCTCCCGTTTTACAAATGGGGAATCTGGGGCCCAGAAAGGAGAGGGACTGGTGCAAGGTCTCGCAGAGGGCCTGTAACTGAGCGGCCCCTCCCTCCCTGCCCCCTGGGGACTGCCCCTCGGCACAGATCCCCCAAGAATATTCAAGCTAGTGATTTCTTTCTTTCGTTTTTTTTTTAGCTGCAGAGCTCCCATATATGAAATATGATCCACCCCTCTCTGCCACAGCTGGGGAGACTGAGGTCTCAGAAGGGACTCACAGGTCCCACCAGGAGAAGCTAAACAAAGAACGAGGCTGTTTAGTTCTGGGGGCCCAGCCACTCTTCCGGTCTCTGAGAGCTGGCTAGAGCAAAGGGGCTGGTGGAGCCAGGGGCCCAGCCCGGTGTGTGTCCTCGAGGGCAGAGCCAGAACCCATGGGGAGATCCACAGAGCATATCTGGAAGAGCATGAGCTGCCCAAGGAGCAGGGCTCGCTGTTCCTGGGGGTGTGCAGATGGGGGCTGGGCAGCCACTTGGCCACTCAGAGTTTGCTTATGGGTCCCCCAGCCTCCCCCGCTTGCCCCGTCCCTGCCCAGTGCCCCTGCACCAAGAGCTTGCTTTTCCCAGCACCCCCAGGGTGTGCCCCACTTCTCCATCCATCTCTTCCTGGGACCTCCTCCCCCATTGGGAGACAGGGATTATTCTTCCCATTTTACAGATGGGGAAATGGAGACTCAGAGGCTGGAGTTTCTTGCCCTGAGCCAGTTCAGCAACTGTGAGTTGAGCATCTACTGTGTGCCGGGCCCTGGCCACCAAACTGAATCCCGAGAAGGACCCGTTCTCTGCCCAGTGAACTAGGGCTCCCTGGGGCCCGGAGGGTGACTGTCAAGCTCACCGTGGCACCTCAGGGCCTGGCACGCAGCAGGCACTCAGTGACCATTTGTGTAACAGACACATGAATATCAGTGAATGGGGAGCTTAGTGGAAGGATCGTGGAGCTAGAGACCCGAGTTCAAATCCTGGCCCTGCCACTCGTGACCTTGCGCACTAACAAGGACTACCACCTTTATTAAGTACCACCTGTGCGCTTTTCCAACCCTGGCATTCCAAAGACTCTCAGGAAGGCACTGTGAACCCCTTTTCCAGATAAGGAAACTGAGGCTCAGAGAAGACAAGTTCCTGGCCTCAAGTCACCAAGAAGTACACTGAGAGCCCAGTGTCCATCACTCCTGCCAGGGCCTCGGTTGTCTCCTCTGCCCAGCAGGATGAGCCCCACCCAGGACCCTGACATGGCTGTCCCCCACAGGTGTCATGAGCGTAGATGACTTCCGGAAGGTGCTGATGAAGACGGGGCTGGTGCTGGTGGTGCTGGGCCACGTGAGCTTCATTGCAGCGGCTCTCCTCCACGGCACCGTGCTGCGCTACGTGGCTGCCCCCCGCGATGCTGTGGCTCTGCAGTACTGTGTGGTGAACATCCTCTCCGTCACGTCCGCCATCGTGGTATGGCCCGACTCGGGGGGGTGGCTGGCGCGAGGCGGGTGGAGGGGGCCTGAAAGATCTTTAATGAGTCCCCACCCAGAGCCTGGGGTGGGCGAGCAGAGAGCCGTGAGCCCTAACCCCCGCTACTCCACTTACCAACTCCCCAAGTCGCTCAACCTCTCTTTGCCTCAGCTTGCTCATCTGTAAAGTGGGGATGGTAACATCCGGTCCACCTCACAGGGTCCTGGTGAGTATTGAATGAGACCATCATATAAAGTGCTTAGCACAGTGCCTGGTACGTGGTTAGTGCTCACTCCTGAGAACTCGGATTATTGTTACAACAGGGAAATACTCAAGGCAGTGTTGGACAGAAGGAAGGAGCATCAGCTCAGTTGGGAGGGTCCAGGAGGGTTCACAGAGGTGGAGGCCCCTGAGCTGGGTGCTGATGGATGAGTAGGAGTTCAGAGATAGGCTGAAATTACCCTCACCCAGGTATGAGGCCTGCTGGGGCCAGCAGGTAGGAAAGGCAGCTAGGATCGCATTCCAAGTACAGAGGATGGCAGATGCAAAGGTGTGGAGGTAGGAATGGCTACGGTTTGTTCTGGAGACACTGAAAAAAACAGTTTGGCAGGAGCTTAACCTTAGGCCTGGTCTATAGTAAGTGCTCAATAAATGGTAGCCATGGTGTGACCAGATGTCAGTCCCTGGTTGATGAATACATGAATGAAGGGGCCTGGTATTCTCAAGTTCATAAAGCCCTTTCGCACCTGGCCGCAGCCTTTGGGGAATACCCACACATCAGTGTGTGAGTCCCGTCCTTGTGACCTCCCGCTGAGGGACTTATTTCTCTCTCTAAGCCTGTTCCCTCCCCTGCAAAATGAAACTCGGACAGCCTGCTGGCCCCAGGCCCCAGCAGGTAGGAGAGCCTCTGTCAGTGGGACAAGACGGGGCCGTGCAGATGTGTGCAGTGTCCCTGGGGGTTGCTATCATTGCTGTTTGTTCCTCTCACCAGCCTTGTGAGGAAGACGGGGGAGGCAATGAGCTCAGGGTTAGGAGGTCCACCAGGGATGGGCTCTGGGCTGGACCACTTCAGCTTGGCTGTCATTTCCTCAGTTATCCTCGCTGCTCCCAGCAACGTGGGGCCATTATTAACCCCACTTTACAAATGGGGAAACCGAGACTCCGGGATTCACCCAACCTCCTGCTGATACAAAGAAACCACGCTGGATTTGAAACTCCTTGTGTCTGCCACCAAAGCCAGTGTCCTTTCCGTGAGCTCATCCTGCAGAATGGGGCTTCGCCCAGAGAGGTTGAGGCACTTACTTGTGGCTGCTCAGTGAATTAAAGACATTCTTGGGCCCCACCGCCGTCATCTCACCTGCCTCCCGTGGGTCCAGCCTGTGCCCAGTACAGTGAGGGAACTCAAGGAGGAAGCCTGGCTGAATGGAGCCCCAAAGATCCAGAGGGCCACTGGTGGGCTACACAGTGGGCCCGCCTCTTGGGTAGTTAGGGACGGTGGGTAGTTAGGGAGGTCTGCAGAAGGAGGAACCAGCAGGCAAAGCAGAGCAGGAAGGGTGTTCCTGAGAGGGCACTGTGTGGGTAGCATCTTGAGCAGGTATGTGTGGGTATCCATATCCAGGGCAATGAGGGAAGAGACTGGCCAGGGTGGGGTAGAGAAGCTGATGGGGCGGGCCAGGTCACTGGAGCTTGGGATCGCTTAAAATACTCCTAGGGCTTTTGCATTCTACTCCAGAAAGTGTCCTGATTTGTTTTAAAGTAATTTTGTTTTTAGCTCCTTGCCAGTTACTTAGTTTCTTCCAAAATCCTTTCCAGTCCAAGGAGACATGTCATATATATCCTGTGACATGCTCCTGCGACCCTGGGACACACAGGTCCCTGTTTGAGATACACAGCTGTAGGCAGTGGGGAATCATGGAAGGTTGTAGGCAGGGAGCGATGGTGTTTTAAAACATCAGTTCAGGGCTGGACCATGAGGAGGCAGTACCGCTGTGCAGATGGAGGTAATGAGGCCAAAGCTAAGCAGAGGTGAGGGGCGGGGGTTCGGAGGGCTAGAGTTGGCATTGGTGGAATCTTTATCGAGAGTGGCCTTGACCCCCTGCCCATTCCCCTCCAGCAGGGGGTCAGGGCTGACTTGAATCTCCCCCACAGGTCATCACCTCGGGCATTGTAGCCATTGTGTTGTCGCGCTACCTCCCCAGCACCCCCCTGGTATGTGGCACCTCATGGGATGGGGCGGTAGGGGTAGGGGCAGTGGTCACTCCCGAGGGCTTGGGCTGCTTGGAGAGGTTGAGGCTAACCCCATGGGGGCCAAGCCTGACATCCACTGACCAGTGGCCCCCCCCCCCCATCCAGCGCTGGACAGTGTTTAGCTCGAGCGTGGCCTGTGCTCTTCTCTCTCTGACCTGTGCTCTCGCCCTCTTGGCCTCGATCGCCATGACCTTTGCCACCCAGGGCCGGGCACTGCTGGCCGCCTGCACTTTTGGGAGCCCCGAAGTTCTGGCACTGGCACCCGACTGTCCCTATGACCCCACACGCATTTATGTGAGTGCTTAGGCCTGGGATGGCAGGGGTGGGGAAAGGGGGGACCCCAGGGTGCTCATCAGGGGTGGGAAGGGTTCTTGGAGTCCCGCCCTCTATCCCGAACCCCAAGCGGCCATCTCTGTCCCCTGTGCCCCCACAGAGCTCCAGCCTGTGCCTCTGGGGCATCTCGCTAGTGTTCTGCGTGGCGGAGAGCGTGTTTGCTGTGCGCTGTGCCCAGCTTGCCCACCAGCTGCTGAAATTGAGGCCCTGGTGGGGGGAAAGCAGCCACCACATGGTAAGGCCTGCTATCCCCTCCACAGCCCTGACCCCCTGATTTCCTGGGAGCCCCTGCTGGGGAGCCCAGGCAGGTCTGTCTCCACCCCTCTGGACGGGGCCCCCACCTTGAGAACTGGGGCAATAGTTTTCTCACCGGGACCAGAGGAAAAGGCCCACAGCGTCACAGAGGTCAGAAATCCCAGCTAAGTCACACAGCTGACATCTGGCTCTCCCATGGCCCCATGAGTCTTGAGGGAGGGGGAGGGGTATCTGGGCTGGAATTAGGGGCACTCCAAGGGTACGGCTTGACCCTTGCTTCAGGGGAAGGAGTGATGCCCCTTTGCCCAGCCGTCCCCTCCTCCCATTCCCTGGGTGTCCTGGAGGAGGAGACCCAGACCCAGCAGGCCTGGCAGCCTCCTTTGTCTCCCCTAATGCAGGAGAGCCCAGGGCCCATGGAGGGCCAAGACCTGCTGAGCTGCACCGCCTCTGAGCCGCTGACCGTCTGACAGCTGCTGCCGCCCCTGGGCCCCTGGGCCCCATAGCCACTGGAGTCCTGCAACCAAGTCTGCACCGTGACCTGGCCAGGATTCCTGGAGCCCGCCCAAGAGGACTCAGTGGCCCCTCAGGGACCCTGGTAGGGCTTTCAACCTCCTCCGCCAGCCACCCAGCCCATTGCACTGAAATGAGACTTTATTCTGAAGTTATTAAAAAGAACAGAGATGCTCCAGGTGGATGCATGCAGCAGGGGAGGGGGCTCGGCCAGGGGGCCTGTGCTTCTTTCCCACACAGGACGCTGTGGGTGGGGCTCCAGATGTGTCTGCCCATGTGTCTGTGGGCCTGTGTGCGTGTCTGAGAGAGGCAAAATACACAGAGGGCTCCGTGGTCTGTGTTCATCCAGTGCTGAAGGGCGGGTGGGCATTCGTGGGACTCACAGCTGGGGGGCTGGAATCCGAGGTTTTCCTTTTGCATCATGGCCTCCAGGCCAAGGAGAGCAGGCGCAGGAAGGGTGGAGGCCCTCCTGCAGGGAAGGATGGCTCAAGGAAGCTTTTTCCTCAAGCCCCCCACGCCTCTGGAATCCTTCTCTCCCCTCCAAATAAAAAGACAGGCTCCTCACCTGGGCGTGATTCCCCCTTCCAGCCAGGCTGCGGTCTACAAGGTTGGGGGAGCTTGCTCCCTGGTTGGGGGAGGGAAGTCTGGCCTCGTGGCTGTGTGTGTGTCGGGGGGAGGTTGGAGGGAGGCATGGGTGAAGTCCTATCTAGGTAAGGGAGGGCTGACTCTGAGGCGCACACCAAGCCAGAGCCTGTGTCTCTCTATCATTGCCGAAGGGTGATATTGCCTCTTGGATTGGGAGGTGCTAAGTGCTTGCTTGCTTGGACCTTGCGGGGCCTGCAGGGTTCCCTTCTCCATAGGCCCCCCAGAGTGCAGACCCTGAGGGGGGCAGTCTGACCCCCAGCCTGGATAGACACAAGGGAGAGGAAGCTGAGAGCCGAGAGAGGGCCCGTGAAGGCAGGGAGGCGGGGGAAGCTGGCTCCTCTCGTTCAGAACTGGGAGGCGCTGCTGGGGTCGCACTGCAGCAGACGCACGATGGACGGGTCGCTTTTGGCCCCGCGGATGAACTCCTCCAGGGACAGCTTGCCTGCGGGGCGAGGGGAGCAGTGATGGAGGAGAAGGCGGCGACGAGGGGAGGCAGAGCGGAGCCGCGGGAGAGGAAGGGGAGTGGCGCCCGCCCCGCCCCGCCCCGCCCCGCCCCTGCCCCTGCCCCTCCCCCTGCCCCTGCCCCCTCACCGTCGTTGTTTGTGTCCATTTGGCGGAAGATTTTCTCAGTCCGCTTTTCCGGGGTCGACTCGTCCTCCGGCATCTTCATCACGGACGAAACCATCTTGTAAATGGCCTGGGGGGGCGGGGGGGAAGGCAGGGAGTGAGCCGCCTGCCTGAGCCCCCCACCCCCAACATTCCAACCCCCCCAGGTGTGCTGATGATCGCGCCCCCGCCACGGTGAGGTGGAGAGGGGACCACGAAGCCGTGGAGAACTGGGGGATTCAGGAAGGAGTGTCTGGGAAGGCTTCCCAGAAGAGGGGGCTATTGCAGCGGGCCCCGACCAAGTTCCCTTGGAGCGCTAGGTGGGAAAGGAATCGCTGGCAGAGGGATCTGCATGACCAAAGGCACCGCAGGGGGAAGCTCTGAGTGGGCGCTGAGAATTTTGGGGTGGCTGAGTACAGGGGGTCAGGAGAGATGATGGAGGACATCGGGGCCCAGGCGGTGAACGGGGGTCCTAGAAGGCCGGGTTTAGGACCTGGTGCCAAGCTAAGTACTGCGTTAGCGCGGCTGGTCAGAAACTTGGGGCTCCGGGCGGCCCGCGCTCGGTGGCAGACAGGGCGTTGGGCTGCGACGCCGCTGTGGCCGGCAGGGGGCGGGGGGCCGCCCTGAGGGCTGGAGGGATGGAGGCAGCTTGGGCCGGAGGGGGCGGGGGGTGTCATGCAAATAAACGCAAATAAGCATCTGCCGGGGGCGGGACCTGCTGCCCGGCCCAGGGCGCAGCCGCCACGTGCAGGAGCTCCCGAGGCGACGCGAAGGAGGAGTTTTGCGCAAAATGTACACAGGGCACATAGGGCTTGGCCTGTGGCAAAGGTTGGGTCCCGGCACCCCGGAGCTCAGGGACCGGACCGGTCGCCTCAATCTTCCAGCTCTTTGCTATTGACACCTCCTCCAATAAACTTCCCTTGCCTCAGATCTGGCTTCAGCCTCTGCCCTGGTCTCTTCCCGCCGCATTTCCTTGGGTCTGTCCTCCATGCTGCCTCTTTTCAAACACAGATCTCCCCCATCACGTCCTCAGCCCAGTGGTCCGCCCCCTCATTCCCATCACACACACAGGCCTCCCTCCAGCCCCGCCGTGCACCCAGCTCCTTCTGGATGCTGCCCCACGCTCCTTCTGCTGCCTCCCACTCCTCCTTGGGGCTCAGCTGACATGGAGCTTTCTTAGGGAGGCCTTCTCTGATCCAGGCTGGGTCAGGGCTCAGGCCCAGAGCCTCCTGGGCTTTTCCTTTGGGGACACCTCTTCGGAAGTAATTATGCCTTTGGAGGATTGCTCCTGGTCCCCAGCAGACAGACAAGGACCATGGACATCTAGCTAGTGCCCATATTCCCAGAATGCACAGTGCCTGGCATCTGGCAGCGACTCCCCTGTTTAAAAGCTCTTGGCGCCTCCCGCCGTCCTCTGTACCAAGTCCAAACCATTCAGCCCTTGGCATTCAAGGCACTTCACGCTCTGGTCCCTGATAACCTCTCCACCATCAGGCGTCCCCTGCTACAATTCTCCTGCTCCTTTCAGATCTCCCAGCGTTTACAGCCTCTGCCTGGAACAATAAGACCAGCTACCATTTATCAGGCACCTACTCCGTGCCAGGGACTTTACATGCATTATTTTTAAACCTCACAACAACCCTGAAAAACGGGTATAGCGATAAGAAATCGAGACTCGGAAAGGGAATTGATAGCAGACACTGGATTAGAACCTGCTCTCTCTTAGCTGCTGGATAGATGCTTGTGGGGTGGTGATGAGCAGCAGGGGCTTTGAAGTAAGGTGGACCTGGAGTGGCATCCTGATTCCTCTAATGACTTGCTTTGTAGCCTTGGGCAAGTACTTAACCCCTGTGAGCCTCAGTTTCCTCATCTGTAACATGGGGGTAATTATATTTCCCTTATTAGGATTGTTGAGAAGATTAAATGAGATGATATATGTAGGATAGTTGGAACAGTGGCTGGCTAGAGTAAGTGGTTAGTAAATAGCGCTCATATTATAATCTTTACTCATCCACCACATCCTCATGTCTTCCTTGCCCTTCAGTCCCCTGGACTCCCAGGTGTTACATTTACACCCCTGTCACCGAGCTGGTCAGTGTGGCCTGCACACTTGTCTCTCCCACCGGAGAGGGAGCCTGGAGATGCAGTCCCTCCCCCTCCTGTGTGCCCACCACCTGACCACAGGGCTGGGAATCGAGAAGAACTGAGTGAGTGACTTAGAGAGTACAGCTCCCCTTGTGACAACCCTTCTCCTGGGCCTCCTAATTAATTGTCTGGAATTGCTGCTCACTCATTGTTTCATGGAGCTGACTTGTAATTAATCAGTCACTGGGGTTTGCAGAGCTCTGTCTGTGCCAGCTGTCTGAGGCCACCAGGCTGCCGTAAAGGAAACCAGGGCCTAAAGAGCAGAGGCCAGCCAGGAAAGGGTGCCCCAGGAATGGGGCTGGCTTGACAGATGCCCTGGCTTGGCGCCTCCATCAGGGCTAAGATTTGCCAGTATACACCAGTGCAATCACATTAAGTGATAAAACATGAAGATCTCTTTGGATTGGTCCATATCCAGCTTCTGCCCAATCCTTGAATGATCCTCCACCGCTCTGGCTACCCCGACTCTTCCACCAGGACCCCTAGAACTCCTGCTATACATCAACTAGAGTGAACGCCAGGCCTTCGGAGTCATTGGCAAACATTAAGGCTTCCCCCTAGTAACAGGCATAGGGAGGGCACCGCATCCCAAGGCCGCCCATTTTACACCGGCTGGAGAGAGCAGACCTGGACCCTTAGCAAGAGAGAAGCCAACGTCAGGAGTCCAGTAGGGGCTGGATGAGCTGGAAGGGGGAGCAGTCAGCAGAACTGAGGGAACAGAAGGGAAAGGATTCAGAGAGACTGAAGGAAAGGGAGCAGGAGCTTGTGCAAAGCTGGGTGGCAGGATTACTCAGGGCACATTCCAGGGATGTTGAAAAGGCCATTCTGGCTGGAGGAGAGAATGTGCGTGGAGAAACTCATAACTGACAATCGCTAACATTTCTGAGTACCCGTTATATGCCAGGTCTTCTGCTAGCGTCCCCATCCCGCTTTATACCTACAACAGCCTTGTAAAGTAGGGGATTAACACCCTCACCCTACAGGCAAAGAAACAGGCGCAGGAAAAAGTGAACACAGAACTGGATAGGTACAATAGAACCAGAGCCCCGAGGGTCTTCAGTGCTGGGCTGAGGAGATGGGCACTCTGGAAGGTTTTTCGGATAAAGCTAACATGTGTCACACTTAAATTTGTACCACGAAAGGGCATTCATATTAGGTCCTTAAATCTCCCCGTGAGGTCAGCATCACCATCCCTGTTTTACAGGTGAGCAATCTAAGAGTTGAGGCCACCTCCAGAAGTGGAAGCCAGGCCCCTTTCAAGAGGCAGCTCTGAGTGATGGCCAGCTTGAGCTTGACTCCACTTAAATGCTGTGTGACCTTGGGCAGGTCATGTCACCTCTCTGAACCTCATGGGGTTGTTGTAAGGATGCACTGAGTTCATGGGTATGAGCACCTTACTTAGTACTAGGCTCTTAGCGGGCCCTTAATCCATTAGCTGGGAAGTAGCTGGGTATCTAGATGCAATGTGGATGATGGAGCCAGGTGGCTCACTCACAGGCTGTGTGGCCTTGAGCAGATGTCTTTACCTCTCTGAGCATCCATTTTCTTCTGAGTAAATGAGGATCAGTAAAACATAACTGGCTTATACTCTGCAGAAATGTCGTCTTAAAAGACAAAGAAAGGCTGAGGAGCTGTTACAGATAAAGGGGACTACAGAGGCAAGACAACTAAATGCAATGTGTGATCCTAGACCAGGGGAAAAAATGCTATAAAGAACATTATTGAGACAGTTGGCAAAATTGGACTATGGTCTGTAACTTAGATAATAGCATTGTTTCTGTGTTAAATGTCCTGACCTTAATAATCATATTACGGGTTATGTAAGAGAAGGTCTCTGTTCTTAGGAAATATATCCTGATGTATTCAGGGTAAAGGGTCATGTTCAGAACGGCAACAAAACATCGCATAGGCGCACGCACACACACACACATGATGATACAGCAAAGGTGGTAAAATGTTACTTGGTGAATCTGAACAAAGGGTAAATGAGAGTTTTCTCAACTTCTCTTAAATTGGAAATTATTTCCTAATAAAGAGTTTTTTTAAATGGGTTGTAAGAAGAGCACCTGCCACTACCGACCCACCAGGGCTGTGGAGAGGATAAAAAGGAAGGTGGGTGCAAGCTGCCAGGCCCTGCACCTGGCATTCTCAGGGGCCCAGGGGCCCACCTGCACGATCTCGAGCATCTCCTCGCGGCTGATGTAGCCATTGCCATCCAGGTCGTACATGCTGAAGGCCCACATGAGCTTCTGCTCCAGACGGCCCCGCGAGGTCACGCTCAGCGCGATGATGAACTCCCGGAAGTCGATGGTGCCATCGCTGTTGGTGTCGAAGGTGCGGAAGACGTGCTCAGCAAACTTGGAGGCGTCACCGTAGGGGAAGAAGTTGGCGTAGATCTTCTTGAACTCGTCCACGTTGAGGATGCCCGTGGGGCAGTCCTTGAGGAAGCCCTTGTACCACTCCTGCAGCTCCAGCTCCGAGAACTCCGTGTTCTCCCGCAGGTCCTGCAGCATCTCCGGCCGCAGCTTGCTGTTCTGCTTGCCCATGGCCACCGAGCCAAGTCCCACCTGGGTCCCCAAGGGGATCAAGGGGCAGAGAGGAGTGGTCAGACCCTCCTGGCCCATTGACAGCACTCCAGGAGGGCCCCCATCCAAGCCACCCCAGCCTCTCTCTCTTTTTTTTTTTTTTTTGAGGAAGATTAGCCCTGAGCTGACTACTGCCAATCCTTCTCTTTT
Source organism: Equus asinus (assembly GCF_041296235.1). Lineage (NCBI taxonomy): Eukaryota > Metazoa > Chordata > Mammalia > Perissodactyla > Equidae > Equus > Equus asinus. The sequence continues at coordinate 89,237,421 of NC_091794.1, forward strand.
TGCTGAGGAAGACTGGCCCTGAGCTAACATCCGAGCCCATCTTCCTCTACTTTATATGTGGGACGCCTACCATAGCATGGCATGCCAAGCGGTGCCATGTCTGCACCCAGGATCCGAACCAGTGAACCCCGGGCCACCGAGAAGCAGAATGTGCGCACTTAACTGCTGCGCCACCGGCCCGGCCCCCGGCCTCTCTTTTGATCCAATGAGAGGAGCTGGCCCAAGGTCACACAGCCTGAACCCAGGCATCCTGCTTCTGTGACACGCCCCACACCATTTCCCCAGACCTGACAGTTCCTCGGGAACAGACCTGGGGACAGAGGAAGGGAAAGGGGCTCACATTTACTGAGGCCCTTCTCAGTGCCAGTCACTGAGCCTTCACAGGTGTACACCATTTCACTCTCACAAACTGAAGCCTGGGCATCAGCCCCATTTTACAGATGAGAAGGCAGGTTCAAGGAAGTGAGGTGATCTGCTTCAGGTCACACAGCCATGGACTGACAGGGCTGACCCCCAGAGTGGACCAGGAAGATGCAGAAAGGCCTTCTGTTCTTCTTCCCTCCCACACACTGCCCCCGCGTTGCCTCACACCTGCCTGCTCACCACAAAATACACCTGCAGCCCAGACACTGACCCGGGCTCTGTCTCCCACACACGTGTGCCTGACAAGGGGCAGCATAAGATAGGTGTTAGCCTGGGCTAGTGATGGGCCTGAGAGCCAGACCACCTGGGTTTGAATCCAGCGCTGCCTCTTACCAGCTATGTGACCTTGGGCAAGTTCCTCAAAATCGCTCTGCCTCATCTGTAGAGTGGGGGTAATAGTACCTACCTCATTATTGTTGTGTGGATTAAATTCGTTAATACATGGGAAGCACTTAGAAAGATGCCTGCCATCTAAGCGCTACATAAGTGTTAAATAAATAAAAATGATTTCCATGTAGCCAGATGCCACAAGACTTATGCACAACAATACACAAATGAATACATGCTGACATATTATGCTATACGTCTCACCAAATCCACACACTGGGTCCCATGCCACTCACCAGCCATATCCACCCATGGGTCACCATGTCTCCACACACAAAAACATTCCCTCTGCTCCACAACTCACATGTACTGACACACAGCACCACACACGCACAACTCATAGCCTGTGCATCAAGACACACCAGCCCACGACCCCACCTGTCTCAGACATGCCATCACAAGCCAACTCCCATGCTGACACCTCTCACATGGCTAGCGGCACGTGGGACCCTCAGGCACGCTTGCCATCTTTCTTTCTTTTCCCAGGGGTGCTGCAAGGTCCCAGGAGAGGAAGCTGCAGTCCTTCTCAGACCTACTAGAGGACCCTTTTCCAGGGAGACCCCTAGCTAGCCAACCTCCCTCCAACACTTACCTTTCATCTAGTTAACAAAGGTCCCCTCAGTGCAGGGGGTTGGAGTGTGGAGGGCTGAGGGGAAGGCAGTGGAGGGGAGACATCCAGGCAGTTCCGGCCAGGGATGTAGGCTGTGTGTCGGTGACTTGCCCCCCAGCTTAGGGCTGTGAGACAGGGCGAGGGAGCTCCTTGTGAGTGCATGTGCCGAAGCTCTGTGCACATGTGAGTGAGTGTGTGTGAATGCATGCGCTCAAGTATGCACGTGTGTCCCTGCTCTCTGCATTGCATTTGTCTCCCCGTGTGTTTCAATCCATATATGTGCATGTGCACATATGTGCATGTGACTAGGTGTGCACCCGTCACAGTGTGAGGAGGATGTGACTGTATGGCCATTTGGGGGACCTGTGTGTGTCCTCAGCAGTGTGCCACATGCATATTTCTGTAAGTTGGTGATCCTCCCTTCTAAATCAGCCTCTTCTGCCCCAGGCTGAGGACCCACTGAACAAGTGTATGGGAGGGGACTGAGGAAATGCGTGAGGCTAGGGCGACAGAGCGTGTCCCTTAGTGCCCTCCTCAAGGTCTAAGGAATTGGGTCATCAGGGCGGGGGCACAGAGATGCGCTGGGCAGGAGACATCTCCCAGTGCCCCCTCCTCCCCGCCACCCTCAGAGTTGCCCCTCCCGGATGGAAGACTTGGAAACGAGGGTGGTAGAAGATTCTGTTGTCTCCGCAAAGACCCCCAGTCCTCAAAATGGGAAGGACCCACACCTCGAACTGAGAAACCCGCCCCTGGGACCCTCTCCAAACCTCTCTGAGCCCCCGCCTCAGTCCTTTCAGCACTCGGAGAGCGCCGGGCGCGTGGCCCCTCCTGGAGGGGGCGCTCCGAGGCGGCCGAAACGCGACTCCTCCGGGCCGGCCACTCGGCGGTCAGGACCCTGGAGAGCTCCGCGCGTTTCCCGGGGGAGCCTCCGCTCCCTGCGCCCGCCGAGGGAGGATTCCCGGGAGGCGCGGGAGCGGCGGGGTTGGGAAGCCCTGGACGTGGCCCCCTCCCGCGGGGATGCCCCCTCCCCGCAGCCCCCGGCCCCGGCCGGAGCGGCCCCCACTCACCCAGCGACGTGGAGACACCGACTGCGCAGGGAAGGCGGCGCTGCTGCGGCGCGCGGCGGCAGAGGCGGCCAGAGGGGCGGGCGGGGGGCGGGGGGAAGGACTGCGAGGGAAACGCCCCGCAGCGTTCGCCCGGAGCCCCTCCCCTGGGGGGGTCCCCTTTCCTCCCTTTCCCCTCCAGCCCCGGGCGAGGAGGGAGCGATGGGCTAGGCTCCGCCCCCAGCCCTGCCCAGGAGAGGGAAGGGGACGCCCGCACTTCCCCGGCCCCCTCACAAGAGAGCACCCAAGCGGGGAAGGAGGACTGAGGTCCTCATCTCCTCAGCATCTCGACTCAGGTAGCCTGAATGGGGTAGGGTGGGGTCAGTGCCCAGAGACCTTTTTCCTAAGCGGCGCTCCCCCCGCCTTCCTCCCCCATCCCTACCTGGGCGCGGGAGCGGCACTTCGCTCCGAGGGCGGAATAGGATCCTGAGCGGTTAGGTAGGCAGGCACCCTCTCTGCCCCCGCGCCTCAACTCCGGAACTAACTGAGCTGGGGGTTCTTCGGAGAGGGGGCAGCGCCCACTCCTCCAGTTTGTGAGGTCTTCCGGGGCCAGACACGCCCCCTACCCCACCTCCGCCTTAGAGAGCCCCGCCCCCATCTCCTGCCGCCGCTTCGATCTTGTCCCCAGGACCCCTCTCAGAATGAATCCCACCTCCCAATCTTGATCTAAACTGCTCCTCCCACTCCCCCCAACCGCCAATCAAGGAAACCCTCTCCTCCCTCTTCCCAGCCTCTGCCAGTGCAGGAGTGTGACATGCGAGGGCTGGGGAGTCCTCCGGAAGGTAGACCCCCTGCCTGCAGACAGGACAGCCCCTCTCCAGAGTCGCTGACCCCATCAGAGCTCCTCCTGCCAGTATGGGGCCTGCATCCTCCTTCCCCCAGCCTCAGCAACAACCCCCACACCCCCACATTGTCCCCGCTTCACAGATAAGGAAACGGAGGCTCAGCGGGGTTAAACGATTCTTCCGACATCTCACTACTAGTAAGTGGAAGGCTTGGACTTGAGTCCATGCGCCCTCATCCATTCATTGCACAAATATTTATCAAGCACTAGTTCTGTGCCCAGCACTACTCTAGGCAGTGGGGTTACAGGAGCGGACAGTAAACAATGGACACAATACACAAGTCAGTTCTCTAGTGTATTAGATAAGTGTTGGGAGAAGCTGAGATCGCCGTGCGGAGGTTGGGATGGTGGCATGCTGAGGACTATGCCAAGGACTTCAGGTTTTGTTCCAATTGAGATGGGAAGCTCTTGGGGTTTTGAGCAGAGTGAGAGGGTCTGACTTCCAGGTCAAGCTTACTCAGGGATTCTATCAAGAACAGACTTTGAGGGTGGGGCCAGCCTGGGAGCAGAGGGCCATCTCAGGGTGAGAGAGGACCAGGGTGGCAGAGATGGGTCTGGTTTCTGGACCTACTTGGAAGGTGAGCTGACAGCATTTGTCTTCTGACTGGACAGCTCCTCCCGGTTCGGCAGTGCCAGCTGGGACTCTCCTGGCTCCGCAGGGCTCCAAAGCTCCACCTCCAGGTTCCCAGACCAAGCCTCTCAGGTGGTCAAAGTCTAGCCTGAGTCCCTCCTGCTTGAGGGCAAGTGAGGAGTCTCAACTGGAGGAGCTGGGGAACCAAGCTGCTGGGTGTGTGTCTGTGTGTGTGTGTGTGTGTGTGTGCGCAGCTGGGCCCTCCAGAACACCAGTTCCTCTGTGTGCCTTGGCTCTGGTGTTGGGACCCCTGTGGAGGCATGAGAGACGCTAGACATGTGTGGGTGGTTCCCAGCTGCCTCCTGTGTGAGGACCTGGGGGTGGGGAGAGCCTGCTGCTCAGCCCCCACCCAAGGCCCCTTGAGTGACAAGCTCCCTCCCTTCTCCACACTAGGCCTGGAGGGCCCGCTGTGCTTGGGGCATGAGAGGGGCCTGCCCTGCAGTCGTGACCTCCGCCCCTCTTCACCGCCTCCTCCTTCCTCTCGCCTGCCTGAAGCCGGAATCTTCCCAGCCTGCTCTGGGTCCTCCTCTCCATCCTTGAGGGGTCTCAGTTCACCCTCACGGGGGGCTGCTCAAACTCTTACTGCTTCCTCCCACTCCCCTGCCCCAGCTTCTCCTCCTCCAGGCTGACTCCTTGGCTCAGCCCCTCAGGAGCCTACTTCTCCCCAACCCACTGTTTTTCTTGTCTGTGAGGGTGGCTTGGATGCCCTGCCCTCAGGACTCCAGTCTGCATCCTGTCTCCCCAGTAGCTGAGGCTTCTGAAGGCAGAACCAGCCATGGTGTTCTCCTCACCCTGAGCACCCCACCTCCCTTTGACTTTCCCTGCCCCTAGAATGAGTAGGTTGGGTCTGGGGGCAGAGTTTGGGCCCTGGTGACTCTGCTGGTTACTTCCCTTCAGCCACCTCTACCCTCCCCGGAGCCTAAGAAGAACTTGGAGGTGCCCCTGAGCCAAAGGGAAGGCCCTTTAAACATCAAGGCCCCAGCCCAAGACCTAGTGCCCTGAGATATAGCCCAGGAAAGGGGCGCAGCAGGCCTGGGTCCCTCACTTCAGGATGACCTGGAACACGTCTCTTCCCCTTTCTGAGCAGGGAGGTTAGACAGGTGACCTTGGTGTCTTGACATTCCTCATCGAAACCCCTGACCACACAACTGACAAGACAAGGCCTCATTCACTGCCGCCCTGGCCCCTCAGGCCTGAGATTCTGGACGTGAGCATGCATAGATGAGGCCCCGTGACCCTGGAACCCCACCGATTTGCCTTCCATGAAGGCCTTTTGTGGGGCTATCAGAGGTCTCGAGGCTGGACTGAGGCATCTAGGAGGGAGGGAGACGGGCGGCTTAGGGCAGAGGTAGAGGGAGGGTACTGAGAGAACCAAGCAGTGGGCGGGTCCAAGGGAGATGGAAGAGAGAGCAAGTCCCAGAGGAGCGAATGACCTCTGCATCCAAGGAGTGAGGTGAGGGGTACAGAAACCAGAGGTGGCTACCCTCCAGCACTCCAAGAGGGACAGACCAGTTCCTGGATGCCAGAGAGAGAGGCAAGTGGGGGATGAGTGGAGAGGGGACCACATGTCTTTTGAGTGCCTACTGTATGCTGAGTGCTTTGCATATGTCACCTCCTTTGATCCGTACCAATCCTGAGGAGTCAATAATGTTACTGCCATTTTACAGATGTGGAGACTGAGGCTTCAGAGAAGTGAAGTCACCTGCCCAGGGTAATATAGCAAGAAAGTGACAGTGCCAGAATTTGAACCCAGTTCCGTGTGACTCGGGAGCCCAGGCCCTTCCCTGGGAGCCCCTCAGGGAGGTAAGTGGAGGGGGCCCCCCTCCAGCCCCCTCAGAGACCCAGCCCCCACTCTCCCCTCTTTGGTCCCAAATGGTTTGGAAAATCCTGATGGGAGCAGATGGTGGGGACAGATGGAGGGAAAAGCATCTCGGGGCTGAATTACACAAACAAACATTGATAAAGTGATTAAAACCTCAAGCCACCCCTTTCCACAGGGCCCTGCCCACCCCAGCATGAAGCACTGGATGCTGAGGTGGGGGCCTGGGGGTCTCTGCACACCCTGCATCTTAGCCCAACCAATCCAAGCTTCCGCCAGCCCCCCTTACTGCCAGGGACCACCCCCGGACCAGAGCCCAGGGCGGCAGAGCTGCCAAGAGCACAGCCCGGGAGGGGGAGCTGGGTAGGCCTGGCTGTTCCCAAAGGAGCTAGGCCATGAGGAACAGAACGGGGGCGGAGGTGGGGGTGTTGGGAAAGTCCTGGGAGCTGGGACTGCAGACCTGAAGTCAAGGTGGGAGGGGGGTTTGGTGGAGCAGGGTCCTTTGAACGAAGCTCAGTTTACAGATGGGGCTCAGAGAGCTGCCCTGCCCGCCCAAGTCACACAGTAGCCTTGCAGGTCCCACCGAGCAGGCTGAACCCTGACCCACCCCCCAACCCCCAGGGGACGGGGCAAGGCCCTGGAATCTTCAGTTGGTTCCTTCATTTGTAAAATGGAAAGGATAATAACAGATCCCCTCGAAGGGTGGCTGTGAGGATGAAGTGAGAGAAAGCCTGTAAAGTGCAGGCACTGGGCCTGCACACAGTCAGCGCCCAATTAATGTGGGCTCCAGCCGGCTAATAGGGGATACCTGGTCTTGGGGCATTGGGAAGGTTGGGGCTGGCTGCAGACGGTCCCTCTACAGAGCGGAAGTTTGGGCTTGAAGATCCTGCTCACAGAGCCCCCAAGGCTGGTGGGCTCTGCAGCAGAGGGATGGCTGCAGTGGCCCCAAGAAGAGCATCAACTCTCTCCTAGGTAAAGGTATATGATCTCTCTGCCAAGCCCAGAATCCAGGACCCCAAGGGAGAGAGAAAGGGGCCGCATCTTTGCCCGTCCCTCAGTGTGAGCTTACAGCCTTCACACGGCAATGGACCCAGGTTAAGATCCAGGGGTGACCCCTTTCCAGCTTTGGGGAAGTTGGCACAAACAACCCCTCTGACCCTCTGGCTCCTTCTCAATAAAGCCCACGTTTCCAGCTGCTTCCTGGACTGTCTCCCAGAAGCCCACAGACACCTGGGACTCAAGCTGGCCGATTTCCACTCATCACCTTCTACCCCAGCCTGCCCTGTGTCTGGGTCCCCCTCCATCCACCAAACAAGCCTGAAGCCCCACCCGATCCGGGACCTCTCCCTCCTCCACACCTTCACACCTGCTTCCTACCCAAGTCAGCCTTCTGCCAGAGGATGTCTCTCAGGCCTGCCTCCTCCTCTCCCCCCACATCCCCTGCGCCACTCCCTCCTCAGACAGCCCTGTGTTATTGCTCCAGACCTCTTACAGCTCTCCCCTCCTTCCCTTTCTCTAAATCTAATCTCCTTCCTCCCTGCTTAATAACCTTCCATGGCTCCCCACTGCCTACCACAGGAAGTGGACATTCAAGGCTCGCACGCCACGCCCCAACCCTCAGCCCCCGACTTCACCTCTTACCGTCCACCTTTCTTCAATAACTCCCACGAGTCCAGCACCTCTCCTAGGTGGCCAGGTTCTCCCCTGTACCGAGAGAGGGGATCTGGCATCCAGGCTGGGGAAAAAGGGCTCCCTGACCCCCATATCCTTGCATATGGGTTTCCCCCTACGTGGGGGCGGGGTGCAGTGACGCAGGCAGCGCGGGTCACGTGTCAGCCAACCCTTGGCTGCACAATAATCCTCTTCCCTCTGCTGGTGAAAGTTAGCTGGAAGGGACAGTGACTTGCCTGAGGCCACCCAGTCAGGCCCAGCCTGTTGCCCCCTCCTCAAATCAGAAGTGACCCTTTCTGTGACAGCTTTTCTGACAGATAAGCATTCGGATTTTTCTTACACATTTCCATCGCTGAGGAGCTCGCTCCTGCCCCTCCTGCCGTCTCTGACCCGTCGAAAATTGTTCCTAGGTTTGTAGAAAATGGAGTGGTCCCTCTTAGAGGGCAGGAGGCCGAGTGTTCATTGTAACTTTATATGCAGTTCTGTCTGGATGAATTACAACCTGCATGCAGGACAGTCGAGACTTGAGTCAAAATTGAGAGAGTCAAGATTTTAAAAAGAAAGTTCTTCCTAAATTGGGATCTGCCTTCCTCAGGCCCAGCCCTGCCCTGGGAGTTTTTCTGCAGGCTGAAGGCGGCACCCAGCGCCCGAAGCCCCAGGGTGACTCTCCTCCCAGCCTGCTCCTCCCAACCCAGAAAAGCGGTTGGAATCCCCAGCCACCTTGTGATGTGGCACTGTAGGCTGAGGGACTGCACATATGGTGCAGGGCTGGGCCCAGGGGAGACGAGGGCAGCAGACCTGGCCCCACCACCAGCCAGCTGTGTCCTTCTGGAGCCTCAGTTCCTCTTCTGGGAAAGGCTTCCGTCCTGAGGAGCCCACAGGACACTGTGGAGGGTAGTGCACATGAGGAGGCTGCTCGGTGACACTGCAGGGCTCAGGGGCATACACGCATACAGTCTTGAGGGCAGGTGCTTCTGGGAGAGGACAGGTAACACCCCAGCTCAAGGCTTCTGCTGGCACCTGCGATTGTGCCCATTTTCCAGAAGAGGAAACTGAGGCCCAAAGAGCTCAAGTTCCCTGCCTGAGACCGTGCACAGGGTTAGAGCTAGATCCAAGATGGGGCCCACCTCTATTTCCTGAGCTCTTTCCAGTGGACCAGGATGCCCTGGAGAAGTGAGGGCTTCCCAGAGAGCTCAGAGGGACCTGGAGTCCCAGACCCAACCCCTGGAGGCCGCAGTTGCCAGATCCCAGTGGCCTCATGCTCCTGATCTGTCTCCCTTGCTGGGAAGACTGGGTCAGCTCCCATTTCTGGCACTTTAGGCTCTCCCTGAGGCTGGGGACTGCCTCTTCGTTTCCATAGTAACAGTGAACAGAGGGGCCTCCGCATCAATGCAGGGATAACGCCCGGGTACCCGTGAGGAATCCCTGCCACGGGCAGCCTTAGGTACATGCACGCATGCATGCTCGTGTGCACCATTGCACATGCATACACACCCAATGCATGTGTATTTGCACACTCACGCCCCTTTGTGAACACACACGCACACCCTTGCACACCCAGGCACATGCACAATGTCCCCAATAACCACCTGACGTGGCCCACTCCCACAGCCACCCTGGCCACTCAGGAGCAGGGATGGTGGGGAAATGAGGGATTTCTGCTTTGTAATAAAACTCACTGCTACGTTTATAGATTCTTACCACGTGCCCAGGATTGCGTCGTCCTTTTCACGTTAACATCTCCTGTACTCTCCACAACACTACTCTAAGATAGGTGCCCAGTGAGGAAACAGGCTCAGAGAGGTGGAGTGACTTGCCTGAGGTCACCCAGTAGGCATGGCCAAGCCAAGATTTGAGCCCAAGACTGTTTAGTTCCTTCCCTCCCTGCCAGTCCCTTGGTGCCAGACCCATGAGGACTCACCCTGAGACCCACAAACACAGATGGGGAGGCCTGGCAGCAGGGGGGCAGCAGAGCTGAGGCCTCCCAACCAGAACGCCAGGGATCCCGGACTTGGGGCTCAGGGTCAACAGATGCCTCTCCACCCCCCAGCCACTCTTGAGACCGAGGCATGAAGGGGCCTCCAGAGGATGACAGGGTCTTCCCTTGCATTTATCTCTTCCTAGTCAGCAGAAAAGGAACTTTGAACAGCAAGAACAAGAGCCCTTGGGAATCTCCTGCGGGTAAAGCCCCCGGGGGTCCCTTGTGAGCTCCCCGCCCTTCCAGCGAAGGCAGGAATCCAGCTACGGGGTTCTGGCCCCCCGACCTCTCAGGCAGATCTTGGGGAAACAGCAGGTCCTGAGCCCAGAGGCTAGGCCAGCTGGGCCACCCTGGGCAGGGGGTTGGGGGGGATGTCTTCCAGGAGGCGGCTTTCAGCAAGAGGATGACCTGATGGTGAAAACCTGCTGCTGAGGAGGTAGTGAGCTCCCTGTCACTGGCAGCACCCCAGGTCAGTAGGCACTGGACGCTCCCTGGGTAGGAAATTCAAGATAAACAGTGGACTGAGTCCTGCATCATTATCATCATCATTGTTGTCGTCATAGCTACCACCAACCTTTGTGTCGGGCACTTTAAGATACGATACACCCGCCACCACTGCTAATAAAAATAGCAGCTTCTATGTATTCAGGCCTTATGTGGTGGGTCTTCACTGATGCCTCACAGAACCCTGAGAGGCAGGCGCTATTGTTAGGCACATTTACAGGTGAGGAAACTGAGGCTCAGAGAGGTTCAGTGACTTGTGCACAGTTCAGTGGCAGCAAGATTCAGGCTCTGACTGGCTGCTCAGTCTGTGGTCTGTCCACCTGGAGCTGGCGTCCTGGGACGGGGACAGAGGGAGCAAATCAGGAGGCAGGGCGGCCTGGCCCAGCTAGAGCTCCGGCCGGGAACTGTTCCTGTTCTGGGCACCACTGGCCTCGCTGTGGCCGAGGCAGGCGCCCTCTGCTGGCCATTCCTGGCTCTGCACAGCCCTGTTCCTTCAGGCCGAGGGAGGCCCTCGGGTACCAGGGATGCAGGGATGCAGGGACGCGGGCAGGGCAGGCCCCTGAGCCTGGGACCCTCACTTCAGATGCTGCTACCTGAGGTCACCCAGCCCATCAGTGGCTGAGCTGAAGGTTGAGCCCAAGGGCTGTCTGATCCCCAGGTTCTTGTCCTTTCACCCTTCCCTGGTGGGGAAGAGGTTTCACTCCAGCTGCCACACTTCCTGCCACACCCCCCCCACATCTTGTCCCCCTAAAATAGGGCCTCTGGTCCCACTGCTCTTGAGGGAGCTTGGTGACTGTGGTCTGTAGCTGAGAATCTGTCTCCAAACGCAAAGCTGGGGTCCAGGGTTTGAGGGAATTTGAGGCAAGAATCTGCCACTGACTGGCTGTGTGATGCTGGGCAAGATTCCCAGCCTCTCTGAGCGCTGTCAGATGGGAGTCGGCTCCTTTGTAGACTCTGAAGAACTGAAGAATTTTGACGAGGTCTCCTTTACCCAACTAGGAGGCGTTCACTCAGCCCCTCCTCCTGCCGCCTCCTCCCCCTACTTCTCGCTCTTCCTCCCGCTCCTCCCTTTCTTTCTCCTTCCTCCTCTTTGCCACCCCTCACCATCACTTCCACCACTCTGTGCTGTGGATATTATTATCTCCCCTTTCAAGAGGAGGCATTTGAGGCTCAGAGAGGTGGAGTCACCGGCCCAGGGACACCCAGCCAGATGTTTCTGGCTTAGAATCCAGACTTTGGAGAGCGGACCCCTGCCCTGTTCCCTCTTCCTCTCCTCTCTCCTCACTTGCCTCATCTCATCCATCAGCTCCTCCTACAAAAGTGTCCTGAATCCTCCATCAACGTCTCTCCCTGGTCCTTGCCACCACACAGGCCAAGACCCATCATTCTGGCCTCGACTGCAGCAGCCTCCTTGCCTCCTCACAGGTCACCTGGCCCTGGTTCCTGCAGTCTGGTCTATGTACTGGAGCAGGCAAAGTGAGCTTTTAAAATGTAAATCCTATCACACCACATCTCTCTTTAAAGCTTCCACTGCGAGTGGAATTAGCCTAAACTCTCTTCCGCAGCCCCATGCCCTGGGCTGTCATCCCAGCCACCTTCATTTCTTCCTTCTTGCTCACGAAGACCAGTCTCACTGGCTTCTTTGAGTTTCCTGAACGTGCCAAGCTTACTCCTGCCCCAGGGCCTTTGCACTTGCGGTTCCTGTGGCTGGAACACCCTTCCTGTGGGGTGTGTTATGCCTGGCCCTTCTTCCTTCTTCAGGTCTTCGTTCAGATGTCACCCTCCTCAGACCACACTACCTAACATTACCCCACTCAGCCATTCTCTACCACTTTACTCCTTTTTTTCATAACCCTGTGAGTCTCTGAAGATATTTAACTTAGTCATTAGCTCACTTGTTTATTGCCTGTCTGCCACTGGAATGTGCGCTCCCTGGGGGCGAGGACCTTGTCATCCTGTTCAAGGCTGTGTCCCTAGGACCGAACCTAGCGCCTGACACTGAGGAGGTGCTCAGTAAGTCTTTGTGGACTCAATGAAGCCCTCCTTCGCCCTGACTTCTCTTGCAAGCTTGGAACAGTCTTTCATTTATTTTATTTTATTTTTATTTATCTACCTTTTTTTGAGGAAGATTAGTCCTGAGCTAACATCTGCCAATCCTCCTCTTTTTTCTGAGGAAGACTGGCCCTGAGCTAACATCCGTGCCCGTCTTCCTCCACTTTATATGTAGGACGCCTACCACAACATGGTGTGCCAAGCGGTGCCATGTCCACACCTGGGATCTGAACCGGCGAACCCTGGGCCACCCAAGCGGAACGTGGGAACTTAACTGCTGTGCCACCGGGCCGGCCCCCAGAACAGTCTTTCAAATCAGTCTTAGTTTTCCTCTCCCACTGTCACAGCTCAGAGCTGGCAGCGACCCCTCCCGCCTCCCTGCCACCCTGCTTGGCTGCCCCAACTTCCCCTCCACATAGACACCGTGCTCTACCAGGCCTCAGGGCCGACAGTTCCTTTTTCCCTCTGCCCCTTTCCCCTCATTTGACTAATTCCCACCTGACTGTCAGTACTTCAGTTCAGATGTCACCTCCTCCCAGGAGCCCTCCCTGCTTTCCTTTCAACTTAATGCTCCCTTCTGGCCCCTGTAGATCCTTGGTGCCTCCTGGTCCAGAACACAGCCCCCTCTCTGTATTTTAAGTGTCTCTCCTTCTCTACTGTGGGAGCGTCTCAAGGGCTGAGACCAGTCTGGTTCACCCTATGTCCTCAGCACTCAGCCGCAGGCTGGCCTGGTGCAGACACTCAGGAAACAGTGAGCTGGGCTGGCCTCATCACTCCTGGGATGAGGATTTGGGGGATTGGACAGGCCAGACCAGCGTCTCCCAGCTGTAGGACCCACGAGAGCCGCTTCCTCTTTGAGCCTCAGTTTCCTCATCTATAAAATGTGTGTAACAACCCTGACTGCTCAGGATTGTGAGGATTCAAAAGAAGCTTCTCTCATGCATATGATGTGTCAGCACGTGGAAAGTGTTGGCTGAGTGGTGGGGCCCTTCCTCAGTGTGGTCTTGACCCTGAGCTTAGCCACTGCATCTGTGAGCAGCAAGCCCCGTGGAGCCCTCCAGGGAAGGAACAGATATGCCCTGTCGTGAGCCCTGGGCCCTGGACCCCGCCCTGAGTACTCCCCAGAGGGAGGCAGACTGGGTCAAGCCCTGGACTTGGAGCCACATAACTGAATTTGAGATGTAGCTCCATAATTCACTGACCGTGTGACCCAGGGCAAGTCCCCACACCTCTCTGAGCCTCAGCTTCCTGATCTGGGATGGGGTAATAACACGTACCAGCTGAAGACTCAAAATAACATGGACAAAAAGTCAAGCCCTTGGTAGGTGCTTGGCTATCATATCCCCAAGGCGATCTCTTGATTCCTCCTGTGATTTGGGGGGTGTGTATCTAGGGGGCCCCTAGACAGGGCCATGACCATTCTAGGTGGCGAAGAGGAGCCCCTCCACTCTAAATGGTTCCCAGGGGTCTGGCTTGGGCACCTGTAGCCTGGGGTAGGTGCTGGGACTCCGGCCAGCTCTGGGCCCTCAGGACCATCCAAGTGCTCATGACCTCAACAGGCACCAAAGCATAAGTGACCAGGCAGCCCCCAGGAGAGGTCCGTGGGGGTCCTCCGAATGGAGACCAGTGCAGCTGGGTAGGACAGAAGCCCACCCCACAACCCCCACCCAGATCGCCGTTCATGCAATCACTCATTCTTCTGCTGCTGTATTTCCAGAATGTTGCACAGAGCCTGGTACATAAAAGGTGTTCAATAAATACATGTTGGAAGAACAAATTGATTCCGTACATTCAACAAACATTGACTGAGTGCCTACCGCTCTTAGCCCTGTGTAAGAGATGGTGTAGAGAAAGGAACTGGTCATGACAGCCCCCTCCCTGGGTCACCCCGGCTGCCTCTAAATCCTCCCAGCTCTTCCCATCCCCAACCCTGCTTCCGCTGGTGGCCAGGCGCCAGGCATCAGGACTTTTCCCAGAATCGAGGTAATGCAGAAGTACCCCCTGTCTTTCATGCCCGCTCCTCCAGCCACCCTTCCTGGAACATCCTTCTAAAACCTGCAGACACAGCCATCTGCCCCTCCCAATGCCTCACATCTACCTGGGGCTATGCCTGGAGAGGCCAGCAGGTGGCGTTAAATCCACCACCTCCCCTCGACTGGACTCCAGACCCCACCAGGACCCTGTCCCTCCTCCTTTTCTCCCCAACAGGGACAGGAGTGGATTCCGACCTCTAACTGACCCCTCTCCTTCCTGCTGGCTCCTGTGATGAGGCCTGAGGAGACTCCAGTTGCTCCTGCAGGCCCCTGGTTGTCTTCCTGCCTGGTGGGTGAGGGGGTCCCTAGGGGCCAAGCAGCAGCTGCTGGGGTGGGTTGGGAGGGGTGGGGCGGAAAGCAGCTGCTGAGAGAGAAGAGAAAAAGGAGAGAGAGCTGCTCTAGTGCCTCGGCTCCTATCCCAAACAGGTGGAGGTCCCAACTGAGGCTGACCCCAGGACAAGGTATGTGGCTGAGGAAGCAGATGGGGCTGGGGGTGTCAGCCTGCCAAGTGGAGCAGGCCTGGGGTTAGACTGCGCTGCTCAGCAAGAGCCCCTGAGCTCCCTCCCATCTCACCCCTTCCAAGGTGACCAAGTGGAACCTTGGGCAGGGAAGGGAGTCCTGGGCGGTGTATGTGGAGATGGGCCTCTGTTGCTGCTCTCGACTCACTGTGTGAATTTGCACCAAGCTCTTCCCATCTCCCGACCTCAGTTTCTTAATCTAAAATGGGAGGAGTGGGGGGAGATCTTGAAGATGTTCCGTGGGATATCTTTTCAAGATGTCTCCTTTCCAAAAAGGATTAGCCCTTCCAGGGGCCTCTGGAAGACCAGAAGGCCTTCAAGACCCAAAAGGATGCCCCACTACTGGTGAAATTTCAGAAAGGGCGGGGCATCATTGGGAGAGATGGGTGGCCCCTCCACGTCTGGGGCCCTGATCTATGCCTCTCTCCTCAACCTTGTTTCTCTGGCTGGGACTCAGGGTGGAGAGTGTCACAGGGTGGGGCTGGGGGCTTGCCTAGCAGGCTCCAGAGGCCCCTCTTTAGGGAGAGGGTGGTGTGTGCAGGCTGAGGGCATTTCTCTGCCACCCCAAGATCAGAAAAGGAGTGGATTGGGCAGAAGGGTGTGTGGGACGAGGCAGGGGCAGGGGTAGGCATATGGGTGACCCCAAGGTGATGAGGGAGGGGTCACACAAGCCCTTGTATGAACTGCGGCTGGGCTGCTCGCCACCAAAACCCCCTGCTCGGTAGTTAGCTCGTTCACTGCTCACAGCATTCAGTTCCGCCGGTGAGAAAGGGGGATGGGGTGGGCTGGAGCCGCTCCTCCCGCACCCTGCTCTTGGGAAGAGATTGTTCCAGATTGTTCTCTGGCTGGGGAGGAGCTGGCACAGGCAAGTTCTAGGATCTCAGGGATCCCAGGGGGGCTGAGTTCGCTCTGGGTGGGGAGGCAATCCAGTCAAGCCCAGGTTTGGGAGTCGGATTGGCTCTGCGGTGGGTCCTCGGGCAAGTCCAGCAGCCTCTCCAAGCTGCCGTCTGCTTCTGTGCAAAATGCCGACGGCGGAGCAGGCCTTATGGGGTTGCAGGGAGAAGTAAGCAACACAACGCAAGCAAAGCCCTCCACACAACCTCTGGCACCTCGGAGACCCTCGTGGTTACTCTCACTGCGGAGATAAAAACGGAGGCCCAAAGAAGGGGAAGGATCGGCCCGGGGTCACAGCCCTCCAGGGAGTCAGAGGACCCTCTTCTTGGCCCAGTGGTAAACACCGAGCGCCTACTGTATGCATCCCAGCACCTACTCTGCACTCTATAGTCTATAGTCACCCCATCCCTGCGCTGACGACTCCCCTCTGCTCACTCCTGCCCCGGCCAGCAAGGCCGGGGGTCTGGGGTGGAGTGAGGGGTGAGGACTCCCAGGCCGAGGTCAGCTGTGGGGTGGGGGCCCAGAGGGGCATCTCCGTGACGCTTGTCCTCCCTCTCCCTTGGGACAGGGGAGAGACGGGGGCCGGGGCAGGGCTGTGCGGGGGAGAGGGGCTGCGAGGTCGGCGCGCAGCACGCGGGGGGCGCGCAGAGCCCGGCTCACAGGAGTGAGCGAGTGGGAGCCGCGGGTCGGCGAAGCCCGGGCTGGGGCCGATCGGGAGCGGGGGCGGGAGGGGGGCGCCCTCCGCCCCTCACCCGCCCCCGCGCCTCTCCCCGCCGCGGGGGCGCCCCGCCCCCCGGGCGCCCGACGTGGACGCGGCCGCCGCCGCCGCCGCCGCGCGGGAGTCGCTGTCCGCGGAGCCGACATGCAGGCGGCGCGGGGCGGCGCGGGGCGGCCGGGCCGGGCGGGCCGCGGGCTGGAGCGCGAGCGCCAGCGGCCGCCGGGCGCCGGAGCCGAGTCCGCCTGCGCCGCCCCGGGCCGGCCGGCCGGAGGAGCCGCCATGCGCCCCGGGCCGCCCCGCGCCGCGCTCCGCCTGTGGCTGGGCTGCGTCTGTCTCGCGCTGGTGCAGGCGGGTAAGGGGGCCCGGGCGGGGGGCGCGGGGGGCGCGGGCGGGCAGGCTCCCCTCGCGCCCGGCTCGGGAGTCCGCCGCTCCCTTCCCTGCTCCCTGGGGACCCCGTCTCTGCCCCGATCACCGCTCCCTGACCGCACCCCCAGCCTCTTCCCTGCCTTCTTGACCCCAGGCCCGTCCTGCAGCCCCTAAACTCCTGCCCACCACCCCAGCCCTGGGGTCTAGGGTCTTGCGATCCCCAGTCCCCGCATCCCATTCCCCTGACCCCAGGCCTCTGCCTCAGGTGCCCTAGCTCCCTTCTCTGGCCCAGGGAGCAGCTGAGGACACCGGTCCCCCCACCGTGGGCCTTGCTCCCTGTCCCCAAAGCCCTGCAGGCCAACTCTGCAGGTCGGAGCGGGATGGGGTCCCAGTGTGGGTGAGCATGTGTGAGGGGGATGGGGCCTGGCATCCTAGGGCTCCCGGTGGGTGGGGGTGGCCCCCTGAGCCTGGTGCAGTCAGGGTCGGGCCTGCCCTGTGGGGCCCAGCCTCATCCTCCCCCAGCCTCTCCTGACGCCCTGTCTGTCCCTTTGGCTGCTGCTGCCTCACTCATCTCTACCTCTGCCCATCTCTCCGTGGCTCAGTGCTCTCTCTCTCTGCTTCCGTCTCTGTGTCTGTCTCTGATACCCCACTGTCTGTTCTCTGATTCTGTGTCTGCCACCACCTGTCTGTGTCTGTCTGTCTCTTTCCGTCTCCACGTCTGGCTTTGTCTCCCCAGCCCCTTGGGCTTCAAGGCCACTCATCTGTGGGATGAAGGGTCCTGCTCAGGCCCAGGTCTTCCCCTTGCAGTACCTGCCCCTTGGGAGGGATATAGAGGCTTCTGTGACTCTGCTGCTCCTCTCCTAGAAGGTTCTTCCTTCCCTGACCCCACCGCCCTCATCACTTTCCCTCCTACTCCCTTATCGACTGCCCCTCTTTCATCCTTTTCCTATGTCCAGATGGCCCTACCGTAGTCTTGACTCAGCTGGGGGGCCCTGCTCTAAGTGACCCTCTTCTCCTGCCGCCTCCCCACCTGCCTCTTGGGGCTGGCAGTGTGGAGAAGAGGCTCACCTAGATCCCTCCCCAGGCTCTTCCTGCCCGGGTCACCACGATCCGGGGGTTCCTCTCTTGATCCCCACTCCCATCCCAGGGCTCACCCCAGCCTGGCTCTTCTGGACATCTGGGTCTTTCTTCTTCCCTCAAGGTCACTCACTTGACATCGCAGTACTGTAGAAAAAGTACTGGGCTGGGAGTGTTTTTAACTGCGTTCATCAGACTACCCTTCAGTCCTGCCACCCCAGCCACCTGTGTCTCCCGTCCCCCAACCTCTTACCCCCCCCCCCAATTAGATTGGCCCCTGGCCCAGGCCCATCGACTTTAGCTTGGACTCCTGGTAGGGCAGGTAGTGGCCACCAGGGGGTCCCACCCTGGACACAAGGAGCCTAGGGCCTCTCAGGCCTGGCTCTTCAACCCACAAGGGAGCTGAGACCCATGTGCCAACCCCATTGGAGGCCTGGGTTTCTTCCTTCCCCCACTGCATGGCCTTCCCGAGGGTCCCCTTTCTCATTTATGAGACAATAGGCCTAGGCCTCAGCAGGGGGTGCTCAGGCTCAGGTGCCGCCTCACCCCCAGACAGCCCCTCCGCTCCAGTGAATGTCACTGTCAGGCACCTCAAGGCCAACTCGGCGGTGGTGAGCTGGGATGTCCTGGAGGACGAGGTTGTCATCGGATTTGCCATCTCTCAGCAGGTAACCCTGGAGGGACCCTGGGAGGGAAGAACACACCAAGATAGTAGTGGTGGCTTGGGGAGGAGGGGTGCAGAGAGAGAAAGGGAAAAGGAAAGAGGAGCAAGAGAGACAGGCAGAAAGTCGCACATATGGCTTGAAAGGGGGGCCGGAAGGGAATCAGTCAGCGAGGGAGGGCTCCGGAGCCTTTGATTGGAACCTGGGAATTAAGAGCATGGTCTTGATCTTAGACTTGAGTTTGGGACCTGGCTCCAGGTCTGACTAGGTGTATGGCCTTGGGCAACTTCCCTAACCTCTGAGCCGGGCTCCTTATCTGTAAAGTGGAGATAATGGTGCCTACTGCAGAGATGATGGGATGCATAAGTAAGCTTGTGTGTGTAAAAGGCTGAGCATGGGAGCCGGGTGAGGCCTGTGGGTAAGCCCCAGAGTGGGGTGGGGGGCTGGACACTGAGAGCAGCGGCTTTTGCCTTGGCAGAAGAAGGACGTGCGGATGCTGCGCTTCATCCAGGAGGTGAACACCACCACCCGCTCGTGTGCCCTCTGGGACCTGGAGGAGGACACTGAGTACATTGTGCACGTGCAGGCCATCTCCATTCAGGGCCAGAGTCCGGCTAGCGAGCCGGTGCTCTTCAAGACACCGCGCGAGGCTGAGAAGATGGCGTCCAAGAACAAAGGCAGGGGCGGGGTAGGGTGAGGGCTGGTCAGGGCCAGAGCAGAGGGTGGCTCGAGGAAAGCGCTAACTCCCGCATGGCTCCCCCCGCCCCTGCTGCCTGGTAAAGCAGTACCTGAGAGAGAGGAGGTTCACACGAGTCCCCCGAGACAGTGGGTCCATCAATGTGGGACTATGGATTAAGTCTCATGGCTGCCACCCCGAGTAGCCATCAGCATGTTCTCGAATCACTTTTTATCAGATGTGTGGCCACCTATAGAAATAAGTGCTTCCTGTCTTGGGCTCGGCCCTAGAGAGTGGCCGGGGGAGGGAAGGAGCCCTGGACCTGGTGTCCCTCTTTCCACAGATGAGGTGACCATGAAGGAGATGGGGAGGAACCAGCAGCTGCGGACAGGCGAGGTGCTGATCATCGTCGTGGTCCTGTTCATGTGGGCCGGTGAGTCTGGCCTCCGAGCCCTTCTTCACTTAACCTCTGGGGAGTGGAGGCCCCTGACCAGACCCCTTCTCTCACAGAAACGAAGGGTACGGGGCTTGGAAGCAGCTGAGAGACAAGGTGAGAAGTCTCTAAGTCCTGCTCTGGGGAGCAGACTTGATCCCTTCTCTAACTCACGCCTCACCAAAGAAAGCGCCTATTGACAGCTGTCTTTTAGGGTTATATGAGCACCTGTCCTTCCCCTCCCTCAGGAGTGGCACAGGCTCCAGGGGGTGGGCACATCCACAGCCCCTTTGCCCTCTGGCCATAGCTGCCGCAGCCTCTCCTTCCTCCTCCAGGTCGCTGTGCCTCCAGGTGCTTCAGGCCTGGGCAGCTCAGGGTTGGGACACCCTCTTAACCTACTCATCCTTCTAGACCTGGCTCGGAGAGGGCCTCCCTAAAACCTCCCCAACCCTGCAGCAGAATAGCCTCCTGCCTTGCTGCCCCCAGCACACACATTAGTTGGCCTCATGTCTCTCTCTTTCCCACTTGTCTGTGAGCTCCGTGAGGATAAAGACCAAAGTTCATCTGTGTACTCAACTCGACCAGCCTTTCCTGAACAGTCCCTCCATTCCAGATAGTGCTGCTACAATCATGACTAAGAAGAGCCCTGTGCTTGCAAGGCACTCGGTCTTGGAGAAGCCAGGCCCATACTTAACTCTAATTCAATGTGATGAGAGCAGCGGAGATGGAATTAGTTCTGGGGCTAGGCATAGAAATCAAGGAAAACCCAGAGAGGAGGTAACATGGGAATTGAGCTTTGAAGGATGAATAGGAGTTCATCAGGCAGCCAAAATAAGGATTCTGGGCACAGTGTGTTCAAGAAACAGATTGAGCTCAGTCTGACTACATGCAGCTGTGACCCAAGAGAGATGGCAGAAAGTAGGGGAGTAATGGCGCTGAGGCTGTGGAGGGGCCTGGATGGAGTCCGTTTTGAGGGACTCAAACACCAGGCCAAAGCTGTGTTAGCCTGGCGGTTGAGAGGGGACGCTCTATTGTAAAAGCATCTGGAAAAAAATGTTCCGTAGGCACATAGAAAAACAGGCACTTGAAAAAAAGCAGGAAAAAGAAAGGATTTTACAAAGGAGGAAGTTTGCTTATGGTGCATTATTAGATTTGGCACAGACCGTATTTACATAATTGTAACAATATAAACAGCGAATTAACCCAAAATCCTGATGTAATTTTGTTAGGATGATGGGGAACGAAGTAGAAGGAGTTGTTAGGCTTTGTCTACCATGATGGGAAGTCAACAGACAGTATCTAAAACAGAGCAAGAAATAGCAGTATAAATCAAATATGGAGGTAAAAATGGAGAAAACACCTACAAGAATTGGAGTTGGCTGCTTTATAACTATCTGATTTTCAAAAAATGTTATGTTCATGTATTATTAGTTTGATAACAATAAACATTTAGCAGAGTGCAGGCCCTGAAATTCACATCCCAGCTCCACGACTGTGTGACCTTGAGTGGGGTATCTGAGCTCTGTGTCAGTGTCCTCGCTCCTAACCTGGTAGTGATGATAAAAGGTACCTCAGAGAGCTGTGAGGATTAAGGGAGCTAGAATGTGTCAGTGCACAGCACAGGGGTTGGCACATGCTCCACAAATGCTGTTGTTTCTACTTCCTCCTAAAGGACAAGGGGAGCTGTCAGAGGTTTAACAGAAGGGAAGGGAAGAGATACGTCGGATGCATGTTGTAGGAAGATCAACCTAGCAGCGGTGAAGGGGAGGGCTGGGAAGGGGACAGGAGGGCCTAGGAGCCAGAGGCTAGAGGCAGACTGTGGCAGTAGTGCAGGCGAGAGACCATCTGGACTCAGTACCCAACCGGAGCTCAGCAAGTGCTGGTGGGAATGAAGCAGGGGGCAAGGACTTGGGCTGTGGCCTCTGACTGCTCTCCCTTGTCCCCACCAGGCGTCATCGCCCTCTTCTGCCGCCAGTATGACATTATCAAGGACAATGAACCCAATAACAACAAGGAAAAAACCAAGAGTGCGTCAGAAACCAGCACACCAGAGCACCAAGGCGGGGGTCTTCTCCGCAGCAAGGTGAGGGCGGGACACGGGTGGGCAGCCCCATGGCTTGTGCACTTGTAGTCCCTAGACTGCAGAAGGGTCAGCTCAGGGCCTGGCATGGCTACAGCTGGGCAGAGCCAAGCTTGGCCACTGCCTGTGTGCACAGGGGACACTGCAAATTGATTTTGGATCCTCTCCTTTTACAGGGTGCCAGGGCCAGTGGGATTCAAAAAAAAAGGGCAGCGAGTGGGAAGAGCAGAATTCCTGGTTGGTGTGGGAGAGCAAGAGTAGGGGGTCTGGGCTCGTGTCTGCTCCTGCTGTGCTGGGTGACCTTGGGCAGGTGCTTCACCTCTTTGTACCTTCATTTCCTCTTCCATAAAACAGATATGAAACCTTTTCAGTGCTTGCTCTGAGCAGCTCAGAAGAAAGACATAGAGGATGTGAGAGGATCTCATGGTTCTGACGATGATTATCCAGCAAACATCTGGCCCTCTCTACATTTCCTCCTCCCTCCATCTCCTTATCCTCTGGCTTACTGTCCTCTCTTGGCTTCTCTCTTTCTGGCACATTTTCCTGAAGCCTCTTATTAACCCGCATCTCCAGAAGCACCTCAACAGTGTCAGTGGCTGAGGCTGCGCTCAGAGGCAGATCTGCAGGATTTGAGAGAACCAGCCAGCAGGATGGCTCTGCTGGGGGTGGCCTGGGAACCAAGGGCCGTGGGCCCAGGACCCAGTCTTGGCCTCTCAGTGAGTGGGGCCGAAGGCTGGGTTTGAGAAGGCAGAGAGACAAGGCATCCAGGCAGGGCTACTCCTTCCACATGAGACAAGAGCCTGGCTTTTAGGCTGCAGCCCCGCTGCTCCCTTCCTTCTCGTATCCTCTCCCTGTTTCCAACCTTGCAAGGAGTCTATTCAGTTAGCCCTGGCCGCTTCTCTCATTTTTTTCCTCCCAGTTTCCAAACAAGCCCTCGGTGAACATCATCGAAGCGTGACTGCCTGTCTGCAGGGAGAAGGATTTCGTTTCTCTTCTCTGCCGGTCCCCGGGTCCACGGGCACAAAGAGAGGGAAGACTGCGGTGGGGGGAGGCACAGCTGGCTGCACAGTTCTCCCTCTGCCCCCGTCCTAGTCTGGTGGAGGAGGCTGAACTACAAACCCAAATTCTGCAAAAAAATACATAAGCCACAAAACTAAAAGGCCTGGCCCTGTTCTGGAAAAGGCAAAGCTGCATGAGCCACAGCCTTCTTTCTGCCTCCTCGCCTCTCCTGGACTGGCTTCCTCTCTGAGAAAATGCACAAAGCTCCTGGGAGATGACAAGCACCTAGAATGATTCAAGCTGTGTCTTTCAGACCACGAACCATCAGGGAAGCTGTGGGGCTGCCTGCCGGGCAGGGTCATGGCTGCCATCAAGCCTTTTCTGGATCCAGCCATCAAGGACTTGTTTGTGGTGTGATGCAAAACGTTGCGAGTGTGTAAGATGTTATCTGTTTTGTTACTTTTGGAAAACATAATCGAAGGGCTTCACTCCAGAGGGCAGAGGGATTCCCCGAGCTGGTTGCCTGCATCCTCTGTCTTCTTTGGCCCTTATTTTGACTGTGAGATCATCAGTCTGGGGTCTTAAGAAGACAAACTAGGAAAGAGACCTGGAAGGTATTGGCCCCATTTCTTTAGGAAAGTCTCTTAGAGTTGTAACAGTGCTGGCTTGCACAACTGAAGAGGTACATCCACGGGACATCCTGAGGGCTGCTAAATCACCCACTCTGGAGTGGCAGCTGCTGGAAGGCAGGACTGAGCCATTCACCACGGACAGTCAAAGCAGCCCTGGCCTCTGGGGTCTCCATTATCTTGCCATCTCATCCAGGGTTCTGTGAAAGCTACCCAGGTCCTCATGTCCTTCCCTAGAGCCTGAGTGGTGTGAGGTGACTGGTCTCTCTCTCCACTGCCCCTTTCTGGTTAAAAAAAAAAAAAAATGGTGCTTGATAAGGGAAGGCAGACTCTTCCTAGGACCGACAAGTTATGGCCGCTGAATGCCTGTGTGGGAAGAGATGGACTTCTGCATCTTCCACTGGCGGCTGAGAACGGGCATGCAGGAGGACAGCGCCCAGCACAAGCCTGGCACACAGTAGGCGCTCAGTGGATACCTGTCGAACTGAATGATGAGAGCAATGGCCCCCAACCCAGAGAGCTGAAAGCCATCACCCAATGACCGCCCCTTCCTTCCGGTCTACAAGAGCTCTCATGGCTGGGCCAGCCACCACTCTGCTTTGGCTGAGTGTGGCAGCACAGGTGGGGAGGAGAGATGGGGTAAAAGGCAGATGTCAGCAATACTAAGGGCTTCCTCATGGGAGGGCATGAGGCTCCACTCATTGTCTTGTGACTTCCATCCCTGCTGAATGGGGCTGCAAGGCCAAGGCTCCTTAGGGGAGAGGTCCTTACCTCTGATACAGTTAGAGCAATAACCACTTTTTAAATGTAAAATAAAAAGACAAATGAAAAGGCACATCCTTGTCTTCTGGTAAATGCCCAAATGTTGCCCTCTTTTTCTGGCAGTTGGCAGCAAGTCAGGATGTGTGGAGGAGGAAGTCAGTTCTCTCTCTCCATTTTGGCCTGCAGCTTCTCAGGGACATGCCTGCCAGCCAAGCTGGAGTTGGAAGGGAAATCTTGAACAGATGGGGGTGCACGTGTGGGAGGAGAAAATAGCTGCTCCATCATCCTGTTCCTGAGGCCTCCAGATCAAGCTTGGGCTGCCTCACCACAGAGGTATGCAGGCTGGTGCTCAGTTTTTCAAACAAAGGGTTTTCCCCTCTGGATGGGCTGGGTGCTTTCCCTGGTCAAAGGAATGCAGTTCTGTTTCTCCACGGGGTCAGGAGGGAAGTGAAGAGGAACTGCAAGAGCCGCTTGCTGCAGCTCAGTGTTCGCAGCATGCTGTGCTGGGCTGTTAAAGGAACATCGTTATGATCCCAACAGCAGGCTGAAAGGTAGAGTAACGGTGCCAGTGGGCAAACCAGTAAATAGGGCACCTCAAACATTTCTGTCCAGAACCAGCAAGAGCTTGGAGAGAAAAGGTCAGGTGAGCAGGGCTTAGGGTAGGCTGTTCTGGAAGGTTCTGTGAGCAGAGGGAAAGCGGGTCTTAGAGGCTGGGTGGGAACGTGAGAAATCAATTAGCACACAGAACTCTAATAAGCCCGACCTCAGAGAGGTACTTTCCAAGCCCTCTGTGCCCATCTGGTGCCAAATGTTGGAGAAGCCCCCAACTCAGCATCAGGTATAGACAGCTGTCAGTGGGGTCCAGGGAGCACTGCTGATGGGCGAGTCCTGTCTTCAACTTACCTGTGCCTCCAGGACATCAGCTGGTGGCAGGAGGGGGGTGTGAGGGGAGGGGAGTGAACAACATTCCTGCTTAGCTAAACTCCGTTTCCTTTAATTACCTCCCTAACCCCCAAGTTCTACAATAATTGAGCTTTTCCTGAATCAGCTACCGTGGCACAGTAGAACCCTACAGCTTGGGATGTGGTCCTTTCTTCACCACTCACTTAGGTCTGCAGATTCCTCACAGCTTGGGAAGGGCCCAGGCAAGTTCTTTGAGACTAAGAGACCTGACTTGACCACAGCGGGCCTGTGGAAGGAATGCTGGACTGAGAGGCAGAAGACCCTGCCTTGTAATCATGTAGCAGCTCAGGACAATTACTTCTCTGAGGGGGGACCTTGGTTTCCTATTTCAAAAACAAAGGAATGAGAACAGAGGATTGCCAGACCCCAGCACCACCTAGAGTGGGAGCCAAGGGGAAGAAGCCAAGAGGGAAAGCCCAGGGTCTGAGGAGAGGAAGGACTGGTGAGTGTTTCTGAGGGGCAGGAGTCCTTTTCTCTTTCTAATCTTGTCCCCTCAACCCCTAGCTTTTTAGTATGGGGCCCCTCTAGAATCCAGTTTTAAGATCTCTAATTCAACCCTTTACAGAAATACGTAACAACTCCCTACTCCAGTCATGTGATGTTTCAGACTTCTACTTTATTTCTCACCCTCTTTAAACCCATTTGACTGTTTTGGGATTTCGCTTTTAAGAAGTAGCCTCCAAGAACAAATTGCTTCTATAAATGGGACACCCCCCCCAATCCAGCCCCACCAAGCTCCGTAAGTATAATATTCCCAAACCCTCAAATGTCACTTGAAGCTAAGTTGAAGATCTTTGTATACAAATAGTTCCTTAATGATACATTTCAGGACTATCACATGGACTCTTTAAAGGTTGTCCAAAGGATTACATTCCACTCCCTTCTCAGTGGGTGCCGGGGAGGGTCAGATTTTGTCTATGGCATGTTCCAGTTGTCCTAAGGGGAGAACAGGTGGGGAGGACTGACAAGGCAGGAGCTTGTTCACTAAAGAATTCCACCACTGACCAGCTGATACTTCCTGTGACAAGTGGAAATTTTTTTCCTGACAGGTGCTCTGGCATACAAAGCAAGCATACCCTAGAATCAGCTTAGGAATAATTGTTTTCTCTTGAAAAGCAGGACAAGAAGAAGAAAAGCAGGAAACTCTGCTTTCTAGTTGGGTTTTTTCTTCCTGTAAAAGCTCAAAACAGGCTGGTTAGGGAATGAACCCATTTCTTTTAGAGAAGGTCCATTTCTCCTCCTCCTCACTTTTTCATGACCTAAAAACAAGCTGAGGGTAAGGGACATCACCATTTCAGAGAATACGGCCTGGTCTCTGAAACCTTTGATGTCTACAATAACACACTGCTGAAAAGGAAATAAGCAGTTACTGGAGAAAAGATCACCTCTACCTGACAGGAACAAAATGGATATGTATAGGTCAAGAGTACCTCAGATTCAGACAAGAGTATCAAATAGCTGGGTAATTAGCAAGTTTATATTGAACCTTTTGCCTGGATTGTAGAATATATACTAGACAAAACTTCTAGAACAGCAGGACAGACAGCCTGTCTCAATGTGTTGCTACTTATTTTTCTCAGCACGAGCTGAGATTTTAGAAGCATTGGCTAATACAGGTGACAGGCTATTATTGCATTCCCTTTTATCCTTGCTCCTGGGGGTAAGTCTAAGAAGCTTGGTTCACAAAAGGGATCTAAGGAACGCTGTCTCCCACATCTACCCACACTTATCCAAACTTCACCCCAGGTTCTAGGAGCACTCAATCTCTGAGAAGTTGGGTTAAGAACAACCCCTCAATCTTGTACTGTCATTTCTGGTTTCTCACATCCCTTTGAAAGGGAGAATGCCCCAGGATAGCTCGGCTTCTTCCTTAATCAATGCTAGCTCCGGAGAGGCAGAGACAGCGGGGTCAACCACACAGCCATGGGAAGGAATGCAAGGCAATACCTGTCTGATCGGGCTGAGCCATCTTCCCCCTCTGCAAAAACAGCAGCACAGAGATATTTCAGGCTCTCCCTACGTCAGGCTCCTGACATGCACTATATGTAGCTGCAAATCCCAATCAATTTCAACATTTCTGAACTGCTGGAATGCCTTTCTCAACACTGTAATTTACCCTCAAAAGAACAGGGAGCATTCACCCTCGCCTCCCTAGTACCACATTCTACTAGCTGCCACCCCCTCCCATACCCCTCTAACCTACCTACGCAAAGGAGGAAGGAACTCTCCTTCAAACCCGCAACAGACGGCCACAGCACATATGCCACTGACAAGAACTTTTATTTCTTTTTAATGACATTAAACACAACTGCTACAAGGGAAAAAACATGATAAAGAGGAGGCACCAAACTACAGTTTCATAATCGATCCTGACAACAACTCCAGTAAATCAGGGCCTGCATTAGATGTGAAAGTACAGGTTATTTCAGGCTCTTTACTTACAAGTAAACTATGTAAACAGCACATTTTTACTCTGCTTTGTCAAGACCCCTGTGGTGAGAATGTCATCATGGGTGAAGAAAGCTAGGTAGGCAGTTAAATGCACATAATGCTTACTCAAATAAAATAAGGCAATAATTCCACACGAAGTATTAGACTTAGGGGTCAACACCAAATATGAGATATGCAGCTTTAAAAACAGATTAAAACTCCAGATTCTACCCGCTACCATCTTTAAGGCAAACATGCCTGATAATGAGTTTTCTTCTTTGGCTTTGTTTCTTCTTCTTAAAGAATACCATGTTAACTGCTAGAGAACAGTTCTCTCCTCCCCTCGTCCAACAGATTTAATTAAGCTGCTAAAGCTTTGGAAAAACAGACTTACTTGAGTAAAGAGGAAATGTGATTGTCACATTTTCTAGTTAACCCGTCACTCATTTGATTTGGCAAAGGTGATGCTCCCATTACACATTCAGACTTAAACCCTCCTGTACCAGGAAGGTGGAAGATGAGTCTTAGATTTTTGCCTAAGCAAAATGCTGTCCCTTCACTCCTTGGGTTATTGTGGGGAACTACACATTTGCAATGCTAGTTATTCCAGCTACAATTAATTTTAACTATGCTATGGTTCCCAAGGTGGATGTTTGCTTGTCTCCATCGAGCTAATTTAGAGAAACCTGGAGAAGTGATTGACGTAGTAAATGCCAATTATGCCAACTGAAACAACAGATTTTGACTCTTGCCTTTGAACAGAACTTCTTTGCATTTTGGTCCCAGAATCTGTACCAAATGTCCATGAAAAAGAGACTCCTTGACTGGATAAAAACAGTAAACACTTAGGGATAGTTATCTAAGTTTACTGATGGCTTGAATGACCAAGCGTTTCCCAAGTCAGTTTCTAACCCAGGGTAGATGTTGAAGATGGGTTACTCACATACAAAGATAGGGCTGATGAAACAACAAAACCAGACAGAGGCAGCTAGCCCGGTATCACAGGCTGCGCTACAGCAACTACATACGACCTTCACAGAGAGTGAACAATAGCACGGATGCCGGGACTGCAAATCTCCCAAAAGATGTCTAGCACTATCTGTAAAGAGAGTAAAAACTCCTAAGACATCCATTAAGATGGCTGAAAAAAGTCTGTCAACTTGAATTAAAACACCAAACCTTAAGATCAGGTAATGCTTTTCCGCACAGGCTTAATCACAACCATATTAGACCCACTTGAGCAGGTCTGTGAAACTACACCATAGGTTTGACCAAATGAGGAGACAGTAACATCCGGTCTAAAGGCACCTCTTGTTAACTAACAAGGGAGACAAAAGAGTGCCTCTCCCAAGTCTCTCCCCACGGACGGAGGCTCACTGACTAACACAGCAACTCCCACTTGAAGTGGGGTTCAGCAGGTGAAACTGAAGACCAACCAACACCTCAACAGCACTGGCTTTCTGGCCCGTCCCCTACAGTCAAGACTCTGGGTGGGCAACTCTTCAGTAAGGACAGCAGGGAGGCTCTTCTTAGAGGCATATACATGTCTAACAAGATACGAGACTATGCTGGTAGAACCCGAAGGAGCACAGTGGTCACTGGGGCAAAACAAGGAAAATCCTTGAGGAAAGGCAGAGAAGACAATCACAAGACCAGTCACAAGACCACAAATCAACAAGGGTTAGTCAGTAGTCTCCTGTCAGAGTTCATATGTCTAAGATTTGTAAACACTACTGTGCAAAATCAATTTAATGAAGAATGAAAAAAAGCCAAAAAAATAAAGGCAGCTAGTTGGTACAAAAAGGAGACAATTTACACCTTTAATTTGTCCTTTCAACAGGATTTTTGTCCTGCTCCATCCTACTGCAAAGGTTCTAGATTACCAACTTTAAAATACTGACAGGTAAATTCAGAGATTCAAATAAAAAAATAAGAGGGGCTGTTAAAAGTGACTCGTGTCCGTCTTTAAGTCATCAGCAATAATTAGCACTGGCTTGCAGCCTGCTCAAGAACCTCTTCCTTACAGGAGATTTTGGGCACCAGAAGCAGACTTGACTTCTGCATGGAGGTGGGTGTTTTGCTTGAGCCTGGGGGTTTTGGCTTAATGTTGGCTTTCAGGAGGTGGCCACCTCCAATTTAAATAAAAAAATAAAAACTGTATCAACTTAACACTGCTTAAACACATACATACACACATACAAACAAACAGGAAGGACCTTATACAAAAAAATTCAAGTCAGCAATGGGCATTTCCAAAAGGTAACAAGTTTAAATAAAAATCTTGTGAAAAATAAAATTCAAAATCTACAAAGCACAAAACAGCACAAGAAGATGACATGCTGCTCTGGACAGGACCCTGGATAGGGACCTTCACTGCTGATGGGATGAGACAAATGGACTGGCCCGGAAATCTGAAAGACGCTGGAACCGGTGGTGGCTTCGCATGTTCCTGTCAACCCACTGAGTCAGACTGCATCTTTGCAGAGGTTTCTGTCGTTTCCGGGCATAGTTTCTATAAGGAGAAAGGGAAAATAAAAACAGGAAAAGATGAGGGTTTCAGCTGGAATGGCTATTTGTATACACAAAAGGCCAAGACAACTATTTTAAAAATATCATTACTTTTGGAAAACGGATATTTTATATTTCGAGTCTCACAATTTTGGAAATTTCATACTATTTTATTTATACAAAATTCATAACATTATAAGTGCTATTTCCTTCCAACTTCCAAAGCCACCTAATTCCCATACAGGTATTATAGTGATATGTGCCATTTACACAAATGTTCTAAGAAACCTAGGGACAGGCCTTGCCTGTATAATGTATACTAACATTTAAGTAGGAAAAAAATATTTTCTTCCTCTAGAAACATTTAGAGCAGGATCTATATTTCATTGCTTGCATCAGACCTGTACCTCCAATAGGACCTCATTGTCTGACACTGCTCAAGGTTGCTCAGGACACAGCAGTTAAAATTAGAATAAAATTCCCAGAGAAGGTAAATCATCATGTGAGTATCACACTGCAAGTTCAGAAACTGAACAATTAATAGCACAGGCTCAAAGTAAAGTTTCTTGAGAGTCTCCTTTAGCCATATGCTGGGCTTGGGGTTCTTTTTTGTTGTTGTTTTTTAAAGATTGGCACCTGGGCTAACATCTGTTGCCAATCTTCTTTTTTTGTGTTTTTTTCTTCTTCTCCCCAATAAACAATTTAAACGTCCACCCTAGTGGAATTATTATTTTATTTAGTTATTTTTTTGAGGAAGATTAGCCCTGAGCTAACACCTGCTGCCAATCCTCCTCTTTTTGCTGAGGAAGGCTGGCCCTGAGCTAACATCTGTGCCCATCTTCCTCTACTTTATATGTGGGATGCCTGCCACAGCATGGCCTTCTGCATGGTGCCATGACCGCGCCCGGGATCCAAACCGGTGAACCCCGGGCCTCCAAAGTGGAATGTGCACACTTAACCACTGCGCTACCGGGCCGGCTGGGCTTGGGTTCTGAACAGGACCCTCTGAGATAATCTGATCCCATTCTCAGCTCAAGTTGCTCCTAATAACCACCTGGGAAGCTTTTTAAAGATACAGATTCTTGGTGCCCCCATCTCCCTCCCAGACTCAGAATCCCTGGAGTCAAGGCCTGGACATCTGTATTTTTAGACCTCTCCACAGGTGATTATGAGTAGCAGCCAGGGTTGAAAATAATTATAACAGTACCTGACATTTAGCTAGCCCTATATGCAAATACTTGCTGAATTATTTAAACACCTCATCTCATTTAATGCTAACGACAATCCTACCAGAAAAAGACTCTCCTTAACTCCTTGTACAGGTAAAGAAACTGAGCCTCAGGTTAGGTAACTTGCCCAAGGTCATACAGTGGAGTAAGTAGAAGAGCCCGGATTTGAATTCACATCTGACTCCAGAATTTAACTAATAACTGTTATACTATACTGCCTTTCTGAACTACTGTCATTTTGGCAACTATAGAGGAAACACTAAGTGTAAAGGCCCTGGAGGTGGGAGTATGTCTGACATATTTGAAAAATAGCTAGGAAGCCAGTGTGACTACAGCAGAGTGAGCAAGGCAAAGAGTAGTAGGAGAAGAGGTCGGTGAGCTAAGTAAGCCTAGGCCAAAGCATATAGGCCCCTGTAGGGGATGGTGAAGATGGGAAGATGTGAAATGGGAAGCCACTGGAAAATTCTGGGCAAAGAAGAGAATCCAACTTATGCTTGAAAAGAATCTCTTTGGCTCCTGAGTTGAGAATGGCAGACAGGCAAGGGCAAAAGCAGTGAGACCATTTAGGAGACTTGCAATAATCTAGGTGAAAATGATGAGAAATGGTCAGGTTTTGGATATATTTTGTATGTAGAGCTCAGAGGATTTGCTAATGGACTGAATATGGGGCAAGAGAGAAAAGAGTCAAGGTGACTCCAAGGTTTCTGAATAACTGGATCAAAGTAACAATAAATCTATAAAATCACACTGTATCAAGAATCCAGAAAATTTCAGAACTAGAAAGGCCCTTTGACATCAATTAGTCCACCATCTTAATTTTACTGACGTGAGGAGCAGAGAAGTGAAATGACTTGATCAAAATCATATAGTTAGTTAAAAATTGCAAAGCTAGTATTAGAACTTAGGTTTCCTGAATTTCAGTCCAGTTCTTATTCCATTAGACTGTATTAATTCTTTTTCTACCTCTGGAACTAAACAACAATTACAACCCCCACCTTCCCACCACATTCCTCCTACAGCCAAATTCTACCCTTTTCTTCCTTCTTTTAATTACCCACTTACCGCATGGTGAGGTCTGAAGGATGCTGCCAGTTTTGGTTCTGCATATGAACTTGATCCACCAAGGCATACAGCTCCCCCAACGCACCTGTGATACAGAGGGATCAGAGATCAGAAAGCAGCTCAGTGAACTGCCATTTCAGCCTAGGTCAAAGCATGTGCTTTCAGGGAAAGAGAAAACAGGCACTGGTCGTAATACTATCTAATTTTTGATTATCACAAGCAGTCAGCACAAAAACTACCAGCTAGAGAGGGGAGCTTGCTCGTGGATGATGTGGATGATGATGATGATGATGATGATGAAGCAATAATGATAGCCACTATTCATTCATTCAACATTTATTAGTTCCAACAATGTGTGAGGAACTTTACTTGTCCCAGAATATGGCAGTAGACAAGACACTGTACCTCAATGAAGTTTATAAAGGAGACAAGCGGTTCCCAAACTTGTGACAAGTGCAGTTGACAAGAGGAATACAGGCTGCTATGTGAGCACAGAGACTGGGGAGCAGGGGTTAGACAAAGCCCCCTCCAGGGGAAGCAGACCATAAGCAGGGATGTATAGAAGTTAGTGAGGTAAAGAGGGGGGGAAGGTGGGGGTTTCCAAGAGAAATAGCTAATACAAAGGCCCAGAGATACAAGACGGCGAAATACATTCAAGAAACAAGAGAAGCTGAGACTAGAAGGTGGACAGGGGCTTTTTTTTTCTAAACAAGAAAAATTGCTGGAGGCAATTTCTCAAACATTTGAGAGCCTGGCAAGGTACAAGGTACTTTACACATATCTTACTTAATTCTAAAAAAATCTTATATGGAGATAGATGTTATTAACATCATTTTAAAGATGGGAAACCGTGGCTTAGGGAGGTGAACCTGCCTTAAATGTTTATTAAACTGGACTCAAAACTAGTTCCTGTTTGACTCCATGCTTTTGCCATTATTCAATAATACTAATTTTCTTTTTTTTGAGGAAGATTAGCCCTGAGCTAACATCTGCCGCCCCAATCCTCCTCTTTTTGCTGAGGAAGACTGGCCCTGAGCTAACATCTGTGCCCATCTTCCTCTACTTTATATGTGGGATGCCTGCCACAGCATGGCTTGCCAAGCGGTGGCATGTCCGCACCCAGGATCCAAACCGATGAACCCTGGGCCACCGAGAAGCGGAACATGTGCACTTAACCGCTGCACCACCAGGCTGGCCCCATCAATAATACTAATTTTGCACTTAAGGGCTAAGACTTAGGCTGAAGCTCATAAAAGCAGAAATCATGGTTAGAGAGAATAAAATAGTTTCCCTAGACCAGTGGCTCTCAAATTTTAACAGGCATCATAATCAGCTGGAGGTGGTATAAAAGAGATTGCTGGGCCCCAATTCCCGAGTTTCTGATTCTGTAGGTGTGGAATGGGACCTGAGAATCTGCATTTCTAACAAAGGCCCAAGTGATGCTGATGCTGCAGGTCTGGGAACCATATTTTGAGAACCACTGCCCTAGACAGTGGGGACCTTTCTTTCAGCTAGTTTACATACTTCTCATTACCTTATCCACTGTCTACTATGCTCTCGAGAACCAAAAACAATCTAACTAGGCTACAGACCATCTTTTCAAGTTCTGATAAAAGATATTTACTTAACTTTTAGGACCAATTTAATTTATTTGAAGCCTCAAGAAACCAAGCTTTGTAGAGTAAGTACATCCTTTGGAGTTAGGCAGACTTGAGTTAAAATTCCAATCCAGCCCCTAACTAGCTCTGTGACCCTGGGCATATCATTTTACTTCTAGCCCCACTTTACTCATCTATGGAATGTGGATAATAATCATATTTAGCTTGAAGTTGAGTATTAGGAATACAGTACGTAAAAGACCTAGCATATTGCCTGGCACACAGTATGCATAAGTGGTAGCTATTGTTATTATGGTGTTACTGCCTCAGGCTTATGCAAAGACTCTTCAAATACTGTGACAATCAATCACTTATTTGTAAGGAAAAATGCTTAATAAATGGATCAGTCTACATATAAACTATGACATGTTTTATAGCACTGAGCAGAAAAATTTTCTCTCTAACCATGAGAAAATACTTTTCAGGAAAAATCTATAGATTGATTTTATTAAAAGGTTCAGTGCAGTTAAAAAAGCACAATCAGGGGTAAAAAAGACAAGTGACAAAATGAAAAATATATCTGAAACATATTTGGCAAAAAAAAGTCCTTATTCTACAAAGGTAAGTCTTCTCATAAAACAAACAAAAAAGGTCAAGGATATGAATAGGTGATTCACCAAAGTAATATAAGTGATCAGTAAACATACTGAAAAGATGTTCAATCTCATTAATATGGGAATAAAACATATTAATCTCACTTCTTGAGAAGGAAATATAAATCAGAAATGAATTTCCCCTTTAAGAAGGGAAGTAGCTTTCATCAGAAAATCCCTTGCCTGCTGGATTTATGAAGCTAAATTCAAGGTCTTAATTCAAATTGCCTTTTCTATACCCTACTTTCACATCACTAGCACCCCACTCACTCCAGCCCCCGCAAAAGGACGTTTCAGTGGGAGGAAAAAATCAGCTTTGTCAGAATTTCAAGATACATTTTTCCTGCTAAAGCATCACCAAAGGAGGACTGGCAAGATACGGAAATTCTGGTGTCCAATCTCGAAATGAAACAAGATTATCTGTAGAGCATGTCCTGCAGTTCACTCATCTCTTACCACTTAGATTCTCTAAAATTATGCTGATGAGGGAGACTAAGGATATACTATAAACCTCCTACAAAGAAACCTATTCACTTTGAACTAAAAGAAGAAAAAGACTGGTCAATTAGACTCAAGGAGGCTTCAAGTATTCAACTGCTAGGAGTCACAATCTAGGAGCAGCAACTTACTTAAACACCATACATCAGGCACTATATTATGTACTTTACATACATTAACTCATTTATTCCTTACAACAATCCTAAGAGGTATTTTCCCAATTTTACAGATGAAGAAACTGAGGCACAGAGACGTAATTTGTCCAAAGTCATACACACAAATTCCAACAGTATAATACCATCATAGGGTTGAGTTTCCTTAAATTTTTTTCTGGGACTAACATTTCATAGTGGGGATTAGAAAGCAACAATCATATTGCAATACATCTATTGTATACCCAGCTGGTACCTAGCACAGCACTGAGTAAATAAGGGCTCAATAATTAGGTCTTAGCTCATGCACCAAGAAATGCTACTTTTCATTAGCACTAAGAACTTACTGATGTACTAGGGTAAGCTTTATTATTAATAAGATTTAATGATCTAGAGATAACAGGAGTTAACACTTATCAAGCATTTATTATGTGCCAGGCACTTTGCTAACTGCTTTGCATGTATCCTAATAACCACACGAGGCAAATACCATAAGCTCCACTTTATTCATGAGTAAACTGAAGCTTAGAAAAGATACTCATCCATCATCTAGTAAGTGAGAAAGCCAGGATTCAAACTCATGTGGGGCTAATAATCCAAAAACCTTATTTCAGCTCGTAGCTTCAATCTCTTCTTCCTCCAAATTTAGAGATGCTACGAGAATGGAAATATCTGAATTTTCTTTTCTCTTCATAGTCTCTAACAGATGGGCTTTCTTGGACCAACAGTCAGTACCATAGGTTTATTTTAAGTTGTGGCTAAAAGGTGGTAGAGGCAGTTCTTTGTTTTGGGGCTAAGAATGAAATTAAGAGGGGAAAAAAATGCAACATTTCAGAAATAAGATCAGCAATTCAACCAAACTCTAATCTATAAATATGTAGATGACTGGTTTTGGGGAAAATTCAGTCTAATAACTGTCCTTTAAGTTAAAAGTGAATCAATTGTTCTAAAGGAGGAGGAATGATGCTGCTGAGTGCTTGCTATACGAATGGCCCTTCTGATAGGTTTTATACGTCACCATACTTTGTACCACATGACCCTACTCAATCAAGTGTAGCACATGACCCAAGAACAGAGACTCTCTCAGCAGGCTAATGACGTACGAGTTCGCCTGGCACCAACAGGTCATTAAGTGAATCAATCAGATACTCTCCTTTGGAATGTGAATGTGAACTCTGGTAATGAGAAGAGCACACAGGCAGGGCTCTAGGAGAAAAGAGACACTTGAGATGGCTAAGAGAGAGCAGAAGCAGCACTGGTAACAGAGACAGATAAGATGAGAAGTAACAGAATCACTAAATCAGCAGCAAAACCTCAACAGGAAACAAAGGCACTCGTTTCTGAGGGGGCCTGGCTCTATGGCTAATCCTTTCTACTGTGAGGCCCAGCTATGTTGTTGAGCATCTAATCTTCATCTTTTTCTGTAAATCCTTAAACTCAGTTACTTAAAAGGCAATATAATGTCTCTATCCCATGCAATCAAAAAAATATCTAATACAGGGGAGGGAATGAAGAGGGAAGGAAAGAAACAAATGTGCTACAGGGGTGTAGGCTGCTGCTTTTATAAATAGGTTAATGAAATAGGAATACAAACGAAAAAGAGATTAAGTAGAAAATAAGAATGCAAATGTGTCACCTCTAGGCCAACAAAACTGCGATGATCTAGTACAAATCTTAGCTGATTTTCTTTGCAGACAAGGCAAAAAGCAAAAGAAAGAAAAGGAATTATTATATAACTCATTTCTGAAGTGATGTATTACACAGGGGATATTGAGTGATATGTGAATGTCTTCAACACTGAGGAATGGCAAATGCAGAATCAGAATTTACATAACCACTGCTGCTTATGATCTTCAGTAACAATCAAAGCAGAGACTTCCACTTCTAGTCATGATGAATGGGCTTAGCTCCCATTGTGAGCAAACTAGAAACTGGGCAAAAATACATGAAACAACTATTTTCACACTGCTTAGAACTGCGATCCCTGGGGGAAGGGAAACAATTGAAGTGAGCCTTGAAACTTCTTACAAGTCTGTAAGTCTAATTTTTCAAAATAAAAAGTTACTGGGGCCAGCCCGGTGGTGCAGCGGTTAAGTTCACACATTCTGCTTCAGCAGCCCAGGGTTCACCAGTTCGGATCCCGGGTGCGGACATGGTACCACTCAGGCGGCCATGCTGTGGCAGGCGTCCCACATATAAAGTAGAGGAAGATGGGCACGGATGTTAGCTCAGGCCAGTCTTCCTCAGCAAAAAGAGGAGGAATGGCAGCAGATGTCAGCTCAGGGCTAATCTTCCTCAAAAAAATAACTAAATAAAATAATAATTCCACTAGGGTGGACATTTAAATTGTTTATTGGGGAGAAGAAGGAAAAAACACAAAAAAAGAAGATTGGCAACAGGTGTTAGCCCAGGTGCCAATCTTTAAAAAACAACAACAACAAAAAAGAACCCAAGCCCAGCATATGGGGCTGGCCCCGTGGCCAAGCGGCTAAGTTTGCACGCTCCGCTTCAGTGGCTCAGGGTTTCGCTGGTTCAGATCCTAGGCACAGACATGGCTCATCAAGCCATGCTGAGGTGGCATCCCACACAGCACAACGAGAGGCACTCACAACTAGAATATACAACTATGTACTATAGAATATACAACTATGTACTGGAGAAGAAGAAGAAGAAGATTGGCAAGAGATGTTAGCTCAGGTGCCAATCTTTAAAAAATAAAATAATATAAAATAAAATAAAATGAAGGCAAAACAAACACTTCGTAAATAAACAAAAGCAGAGAAACTTCATCACCAGCAGACTCTCACCTTATATAAGAAACTAAAAGGGGTTAATCAGGAAAAATGAAAATACCAGATGGAAAGGAATCAAGAGCACTGGAAATGGTAAATATGTGAGTAAATATAAAAGACTATTTTTTTCACTTAAAAAGTGTCCTCAGGGCCAGCCCGGTGGCGCAGCAGTTAAGTTCACACGTTCTGCTTCGGTGGCCAGGGGTTCGCCGGTTTAGATCCTGGGTGCAGACACGGCACTGCTTGGCAAGCCATGCTGTGGTAGACATCCCACATATAATGTAGAGGAAGATAGGCACAGATGTTAGCTCAGGGCCAGTCTTCCTCAGCAAAAAAAGAGGAGGATTGGCAGCAGATGTTAGCTCAGGGCTAATCTTCCTCAAAAAAAAAAAAAAAAGCATCCTTAAAAGATAACTATTTGAAGTAAAAATAATGTATTGAAGGGTTTAAAATATATGTATATGTAAAATGTATGAAAATAATAAAAACAGAATGGCGATTTGGAAGTGTATTGTTGTTAGTGCCTTAGATTATACGTTAAGTGGCATATTATTTGAAGGCAGACTGACAAGTTAAAAGATCCATAATGTAACCTATACAGCAACAGTTCTCCAAGTGTGTCCAAGTATCCCTGAGAGTCCTCAACACCCTCTGAGGCTTCGCCAGGTCAAAATTATTTTCATAACAACACTAAGATGTACTTGGCTTTTCTACTTGCATTCTCACAAAGTGTACTGTGAAGTTTTTTCAAGAGGCTGCATGACATGACATGGAATGTAGAACCACATATGAGAATCTAGCACTCTTCTATTAAGCCAGACATTAAAAGAGTTTTGCAAATATGTAAATCAATGCCATTCTTCTCCCATTTTTGGTTTTGTTTTGGAAAATAAATTATTTTTAATAAAAACATTATTTACATTAACATGCAATGAGTTTATTGTTATTTTAAAATATATTAATAAATATTTTAATGATTTGTCAGTTCTAACTTTTCATATGGTTTGAGTATAGATAGATATAACTCACATAAAACACTTTGGGATCCTCAATTTTTAAGAGTATGAATAATCTGTAAGAATGTAAATACACCCTGAGACCAAAAACTTTGAGAATTACTACCCTAGAACCACCACCAAAAGTAAAACAAGGAGGTGAAGGTAAGAGGTCAAGCATGAAGATAAAATGGAATCAGGGGCCGGCCCCATAGCTGAGTGGTTAGGTTCTCACGTTCTACTTCGGCAGCACAGGGTTTCGCTGGTTTGAATCCTGGGCGTGGACATGGCACCGCTCGTCAGGCCATGCTGAGGTGGTGTCCCACATGCCACAACTAAAAGGACCTACAACTAAAAATACACAACTATGTACTGGGAGCCTTTGGGAGAAAAAGGAAAAAAATAAAAAACCTTTAAAAAAACAAACAAACAAAAATGAATACTAAAAAATACAAAAAAAAAAAGTCCAGGAAAAGATGAAAGAAGAAAGAAACAAAGAATAGACAGACAAAAAGAAAACAAGTAGCAAGATGGTAGATTTAAATCCAACCATATTGATAATTACATTAAACGTGACTGGATTAACACTGGAATTAAAAGACAGACTGTGAGACTGGGAAAAGAAAAAAGCAAGACCCAACTATGTGCTGTCTTCAAGACATCCACTTTAAATTAAAAAAAAAAAAAATTTTTTTTAATTGGTTTTTCTTCCCAAATCCCCCCAGTACATAGTTGTATATTTTAGTTGTGGGTCCTTCTAGTTGTGGCACGTCGGATGCCGCCCCAGCATGGCCGGATGAGCAGTGCCATGTCCCCGCCCAGCATCCAAACTGGCGAAACCCTGGGTCGCCGAAGCAGAGGGCGTGAACTGAACCACTCAGCCACGGAGCTGGCCCCAAGAAATCCACTTTAAATATAAAGATACGGATAGGTTAAAAATAAAAGGATGAAGAAACATATCATGCAAACACTAGTCAAAATAAAGCTGGAATGGCTATAATAATATCCAAGTAGACTCCAAAACAAGGAATATTACTAAGAGTAAAAAGATACAGTTCAAAATGATAAAGGGTCAATTTATCAAGAAGATATAATATTCCTAAATGTGTGTGCATCCAATAGCAGAGTTTCAAAATACATGAGGCAAAAACTGACAGAACTGAAAGGACAAACAGAAAAATCCACAATTAGCGTTGGAGGTATGAACACTCCTCTTTTAGTAAGAAAATCTGTAAGGATATAGAATCGAACACCACCATCAACCAACAAAACCTCACTGAAATTTATAGAACGCTCCACCAACATGAGAATATACAATTTCAAGTGAACATGGAACATTCACCAAGATAGACCATATGCTGGACTATAAAGTAAATCTCAGTATATTTAAAGGGACTGAAATCATACTGAGCATATTCTCTGACTACAACAGAATTAAACTAGAAATTAATAATAGGAAGATAGCTGAAAACTCCCAAATACTTGGAAATTAAGGAACATATTTCTAAATAACCCATAGGTCAAAGAAGAAATCACAAGAGAAAATAGAAATTCCTGTGAATCAAACGAAAATGAAAACATAACATATGAAAATTTGTGGGATACACCTAAGCAGCACTTACCGGGAAACCTGCGGCTTTAAATGCTTACAGAAAATAGAAAGGCCTCAAATCAGTGATCTAAGCTCCATATTAAAAAGCTAGAGAAAAGCAAATTAAACCCAAAGTAAGTGGGAGAAAAGAAATAATAAAGAGTAAAGAGAAAAACAATATAGAAATATGAAACTAAAAACTTACTTTGGGGAAAAAAAATGAATGAAATTGATAAACCTTTAGACCATTCAAGAAAAAAAGACAAATTACCAATATTATAAAGCAGTGAACATTACTATAGATCCTACAGTAATTAAAGGAATAATAAGGGAATATTGGGGCTGGCCCCATGGCAGAGTGGTTAGGCTCGAGCACTCTGCTTCGGTGGCCCAGGGTTTCGCTGGTTTGGATCCTGGGCGTGGACACAGCACTGCTCATCATGCGATGCTGAGGTGCTGTGCCACACAGCAAAGTCCGAAGGACCTACAACTAGAATATACAACTATGTACTAGGGGGCCTTTGGGGAGAAGAAGGGAAAAAAAAAAGAAGATTGGCAATAGATGTTAGCTCAAATGCCAATCTTTAAAAAAATAAAAATAAAAAATAAAGGAATATTGTGAATAATTTTATGCCAATAAATTCATCAACTTAGATAAAAGGGAAAAATTCCTTCTAAGATACAAATTACCAAAATGGACTCAAGAAGATAAAGAAATTCTGAAAAGCCCTATATCTATTACATCTGTAGTTAGAAACCTTGCCAAAAAGAAAACTCCAGGCTCAGACGGCTTCACTGGTAAACCATCCAATATTTAAAGGAAGAAATGATACCAATTCTACACAAACCAAGAAAAGAGAGGGGAAAACACTTCCCAACTCATTTTATACAGGCAGCATTACCATGATACTTAAACCAAAGGAGGACAATACAAGAAAAACCAAAGACCAATATTCCTCATGAACAAGACAGAAAAACCCTTAAAAATATTAGCAAATTAAATAAAGGATAACTCATCAAGACCAAGTGAGTTTATCCCATTTGCAAGTTGGCCTAATAGTCAAAAACTCAATAAATGTAATATACCGTACTACAGAATAAAGGATAAACACCATATAACCTTCTAAATAAATGCAGAAAATTCATTTGACAAAATTTACCACTCATTCACGATAAAAATTCTCACCAAACTATGAACAGAAGGGGAACTTTCTCACTTGATAAAAGGGATATGTGATAAACCTACAACTAATATCATGCTTAAAATACTAGAGGTCCTAACCAGTACAGTAAGCTAAGAAAAAGAAATGAAAGGTTTCCAGATTGGAAAGAAAAAAAGAAACTGTCCTTATTTGCAGATAATATTATCATGTTAACAAAGAAAATTCAAAGGGATCAATTAAAAAGCTAACAAAATAGGAAAATTTAGCATGGTTGTAGGACATAAGATCAACACATAAAAAGCAATTGTAGGGGCCAGTGCTGTGACCAAGTGGTTAAAGTTCCACGTGCTCTGCTTTGGTGACCCGGGTTTGTGGGTTCAGATTCCACATGTGGACCTACTCCACTCATCAGCCATGCTGTGGAGGCATCCC
The DNA here is from genome assembly GCF_041296235.1 of Equus asinus. Taxonomy (NCBI): domain Eukaryota; kingdom Metazoa; phylum Chordata; class Mammalia; order Perissodactyla; family Equidae; genus Equus; species Equus asinus. The sequence goes on from NC_091794.1 coordinate 89,279,356, forward strand.
ACATATAAAAATAGAGGACTGGCACAGGTGTTAGCTCAGGGTGAATCTTCCTCACCAAAAAAAAAAATCAGTTGTATATCAGTATGCTAGCAATGACCAGTTGGAAACCGGAAATTTAAGAACTACCATTTACAACACGATAAAAAAGTCTAAGAAACCTATGAATGAATTAAACAAAATATACAAAAAATCTGTACAATAAATACTACAAAACACTGCTGAGAGAAATTAAAGAAGACATAAGCAAATGGAGAAATATATCCTGTTCATGAACTGGAAGGCTCAATATTGTTATGATGTCAGTTCTCCCGAAACTGATCTACAGATTCAACACAATCTCAGTGAAATACCCAACAACCGTTTTTGAACAAAGTGATAAGCTGAAGATGATTAAAAAAAAAATTTATGGAAATCCAAAAGACCAAAACAATTTCAAGACTTACTGTAAAGTTACAATCAAGACAGTGTAATACTGGCATAAGAATAGACATATATATCAACGGAACAGAAGCCAGAATCCAGAAATAAACCCATGGGAAAGGATAAACTTTTCAACAAATGGTGTTAGAACAACTGGATATCCATATACAAAAAAAAAAGGAAAACAAAAAGAACCTAAGCCTTGCCTTACAAAAGCCACAAAAAATAGTATAATCACTTTGGAAAACAGTTTGGCAGTTTCTTTTAAAGTTAAAAAAACACTTACTATATGACTGAGCAATTCCACTCCTAATTATTTACCCCAGAGAAATGAAACTAGACACCCACACAAAAACCCATATTATGAATGTTTATAGATGCTTTATGCATAATAGGCAAAAACTGGGCACACAAATGTCCATGAACATGTGACTAGATTAAACTGTGGTGTATTAATACAAGAAAAATTCAACAGTAAAAGCATAGAATTATTGATACATGCAACAACATGGATGAATATTTTAAAAATCATCACAAGTAAAAGAAGCCAAACACAAAGAAGCACATACTGCATGATTCCATTTATATGAAACTCTAGAAAAGACAAATGTCATCTATAGTGACCAAAAATAAATTAGTGCTTTCACAGGACTGGAGTGCGGGCAGGGACACACTGACTGGGACGGAGTACAAGGGAAATTTTTGGGATGGTGGGAGTGTTCTATCAACCTTGATTGTTGTCATGATTTCACACGTCTATAAACTGTTCAAAACTCACCAAAATGTACACTTAAAATGGGTGCGTTTTATTGCATGTAAAGTATACCTCAATAAAGTTGATTTAAAAGTCAAGGCATACTTCCAGATAAACATAGCAGGTTGACTGCATCAGTTTATCTCCTCTTGCTCCTAACACCCCTCACTAAACTTGAAAAGAAAGGTCACAAATCAATGATCTTAGCCACCGCCAACTAAAGAAACTAGAAAAAGAAGAGCAAATGAAACAAAGTAAGAAAAAAGGAAATAATATCAGAATGGAAATCAATGAAACAAAAAAATAGAGAAAAATCAATGAAACAAAAGCTGTCTTTTTTTTTAAGATTAATAATGTTGATAAACTTTAAGCCAGGCTGATGAGAAGAAAAGAGAGACAACACAAACTACCAATATCAAGAATGGCAAAGATGACAGCACCACAGTTACTATATAAAAGGCTATTAAGGGAATATTCCTAACTTTATGCCAATAAATTTAACAACTTAGATGAAATGAACAAATTCCTTGAAATACTACCAAAGCTCACCCAAGAAGAGATACCAATTCTTCTATACAAACTCTTTCAGAAAACTGAAGAGGCAGGAATACTTCCCAATTCATTCTGAGGCCAGCATTACACCAAGACCAGACAAAGAAATTACAAGAAAAGCAAAGATTAATATCCCTTATGAAGACAGATGCAAAAATTCATACCAACATTTTAGCAAATCAACCCAACACTATTATTACAAAAATACTTTAAGATCAAGTGTGGAATGCAGAAGACCAGGAATGCAAGATTGGTTTAACACTGGAAAATCAAATAATATAATTCTCTAATTATTAGACTTAAAATAACCACTATATGATCATCTCAGTAGATGCAGAGAAAGTATTTAACAAAATCCAATATCCATTTCTAACAAAAACTCTAAAACTATAGATAGGAGGGAACATCCTCAAGTTGATAGAGGGTATTCAAGAGACATCTATAGCTAATAGTTAATGGTGGAAGACTAAATATTCTCCTTCTAAGATCAGCAACAAGTTACTTCTATTACTTGTACTCAACATTGTACTGAAGGTTCTAGCCAGTGCCAAGATGGCAAGAAAAGCAAATAAAAGGCATCCACATTGGAAAGGAACAAGTAAAAAGTCTTTATTTGCTGATGACATGATCGTATATGTAGAAACTGATGGGATCTACAAAAAAGGTACTAAAAAAACTAATAAGTGAATTTAGCAAAGCTGTAGAATATAAACTCAATATACAAGAACCAACTGAATTTCTATATACTAACAATGAACAGTCCCTGGTAAGGATGGAAGCAACTGTAATTCCCACACTGCTGGTAGGAATATAAATTGGCACAACCACTTTGGAAAACAGCTTGGTAGTTTCTCAAAAAGTTAAATATATACCTACCATATGACCCAGTCATTTTACAATCTCACCAACAGTGCACAAGAGTTCTAGTTTCTCTACATCCCTGCCAACACCTGTTATTTTCTGTTTTCTGGTAGTAGCTATCCTAATGGTTGTTAAATCAGTACAGTAGTCTCTCCTTATCCGTGGTTTTGCTTTCTGTGGTTTTAATTACCTGCGGTCAACCTTGGTCTGAAAATATTAAATGGAAAATTCCCGAAATAAACAATTCATAAGTTTTAAATTGTGTGCTGTTCTGAGTAGGGTGATGAAATCTTGTATCGTCCTACTCCCTCCTCTCTCCCATAGTGCAACCACTGTGTGAAACAGTATGGAGGTTCCTCAAAAAATTAAAAGTAGAGGGGCCGGCCTGCTGGTGCAGCGGTTAAGTTCGCACATTCTGCTTCGGCTGCCCAGGGTTCGCCAGGTTCAGATCCCAGGTGCGGACATGGCACCACGTGGCAAGCCATGCTGTGGTAGGCGTCCCACATATAAAGCAGAGGAAGATGTGCATGTATGTTAGCTCAGGGCCAGTCTTCCTCAGAAAAAAAAAAAAGAGGAGGATTGGCAGATGTTAGCTCAGGGCTAATCTTCCTTGGAAAAAAAAAAAGAAATACTCCATGGCTTCCCATTACTCGTGAAATAAAGTTCCTATTTAAAAAAAAAAAATTAAAAGTAGAACTACCACGTGACCAGCAATTTCACTTCTGGGTACATAGCCAAAAGAGCTAGAAGCAAAGTCTCAAAGAGATTCTGCATACCCACATTCATAGCAGCACTATTCACAACACCCAAGAGTTGGAAACAACCCAAATGTCCATTGAAAGATGAACAGATAAACAAAATGTGGTATACACATACAATGGAATATTATTCAGCCATAAAAAGAAAGGAAATTCTGATACATGCTACACCATGGATGAACCTTGAGGACATTATGCTAAGTGAAATAAGCCAGTCACAAAAAGACAAGTACTGCATGATTCCACTTATGTGTGGTATCTAAAGTAGTCAAATTCATAGAAACAGCAAGTAGAATGGTGGTTACTAGGGGCTTTAGGAGGGAGGAAAAGGCTAGTTGTTTTTTAACGAGTATAGAGTTTGAGATTTGCAAGATAAAAAAGTTCTAGAGGTCCATTTCACAACAATGTGAATGAACACTACTGAACTGTATAATTAAAAATGGTTAAGACGGTAAACTTTATGTTTTGGTTTTTAACCACAATCAAAAAACAAAAAAGATTAATAGGGTCATGTAAGAAGATACAGGAGCCCACTTGAGGGAGCTCCCATTGGTTAAATTTGGGGTAAACTGAGTATCAAGAAGAATGATGACTGTAATTGATTATAACAACACTGATTTCTTAAAAATCCATGAGGTAATAGTAATACTAAAAAAAATTTAAAATCTTTATAGAATGCTAGCTAATAATTGTAAAAAAAGGTATATTTAGAAAATGAAATTTTCTGTGCAACTCTGTGTAGTAGCTGATTCAAGCAAGGATTGTCAATGAATGCTCAAACCATTAGGTGAACAATTGTTGTGAACAGGATATTCAACAGTACCAAAGCATTATCTTCTGGTGACTTACTAATTACAAAAGGAAAAAGGTACCTTACAATGGAATGATGTGGCAGTTAACAGTTTAACAAAGGGATCAAACTTAGAATCACTTTTAGTGGAACAACCCGTCATTGGGTGGTGGCTCCTAATTTGATACAAGATGAATACACGAAGGTATCTGTGAATTAGTCCAGCCAAAAATGCTTAGTCTGAATCTCATCCCTCCTCTAGACCCAACTTCCAATTTATAGGAAATACAGGAGGTGGAGGAACAAGTTAAATGACACAAGGAAACAATCCAACACAATTTAGAATGTGAGACAATCTACAAAACAAGTGACCTAGATTAAGAGAGACTAAGGAGACAATATCTAAACATGTGAACCCTGATTAACCCTGTTTTAACAATTTACAAGAAGATATTTTTGGGGAAACTGGAATATGAACTAGATATCAGATAAAATTTTAAGAAACTATGATTAAATATAAATTGCCAATAAACATATGAAAAAATGCTCAACCTAATTACTAAAACAAAATATGTTAAAATTTATCTATCAAATTGGTAACAATAAAAATTAATAAATTTGGGAGGGGGCAGGACAATCTGATAACAAAAGTTTTTTAAATGTTTATATACTTTACCCAGCAATTCCACTTCTAGGCATTTATCCTATAGAAATAAGAGTTGTACAAAAACATTTATTGAGCAGAATGTTCACTGCAGCATTACTAATGTAAATGGACACAACCTAATTATCCAAGATGGAATAAATTATATAATAATCCCTCCAATGACTTGGGGGATGTGGGGAGGAGTCTCTCTAGTTCCACCAGACCTTTAAAATAGTTTAAGCAAAAGGATCTCACAAGCAGAGGGCTGAGCAATCAGTACAAGTAGTATCTGACTGCTTAAAGAAATCTCTGGGTAAAAAATAAAAGGACCTAACTCACTCAACTCAACAACAAACAAACAACCCGATCAAAAAATGGGCAGAGGACATGAACAGACATTTTTCCAAAGAAGATATACAGATGGCCAATAGGCACATGAAAAGATGTTCAACATCACTAATCAGCAGGGAAACGCAAATCAAAACTACATTGAGATATCACCTTACACCCATTATAATGGTATAATCACCAAGACAAAAAATAACAAATGTTGGAGAGGATGCGGAGAAAAGCAACTCTCATTCACTGCTGGTAGGAATGCAAACTGGTGCAGCCACTATGGAAAACACTATGGAGATTTGTCAAAATATTAAAAATAGAAATACCATACAACCCAGCTATCCCTCTACTGGATATTTATCCAAAGAACATGAAATCAACAATTCAAAGAGACTTACGCACCCCTATGTTCATTGCAGCATTGTTCACAATAGCCCAGATATGGAAGCAACCCAAGTGACCACTGACTGATGAATGGATAAAGAAGATGTGGTATACATGTACAATGGAATACTACACAGCCATTAAAAAAGACAACATCATCCCATTTGCAACCACGTGGATGGACCTTGAGGGTATTATGTTAAGCAAAATAAGTCAGACAGAAAAAGACAAACATTGTATGATTTCACTCATTTGTGGAAGATAAACAAACACATGGACAAAGAGAACAGACTAGTGATTACCAGACAGGAAAGGGGATGGGGAGTGGGTATAAGGGGTAAAGGGGCACATATATATGGTGATGGACAAAACAATAACATACAATTGAAATTTCACAATGTTACAAACTACTGTGACCTCAACAAAATTTAAAAAAAGAAAGAAAGAAAGAAAAAAAAGGACCTGGAATAAAAAACTCTTCTGGCTAATGTATCAGAGTTCTAAACCTTTTACTCATAGCCTTATAAAACAAAAACCAAAAAATTACTAAATAATTCAAGATTTGTCAAAGAAAGGGGAGTTTCCTTCAATCTTTAGCCAAAAATTCTCCTAAAACCCTCCCTAGTGATTTATAGTAGATCTCAGTGTAATTGAAATAATTATCTTCTCTGTGGAGCCTACCTAGGGCAGCCTCCCTTCCCCAGCTTCCACTCTCTCCCCAAACACAAATAGAAGGGCTTCCTCCCGGCTCCTACTGCACTTTATACATACAGTCATGCATCACTTAACGATGGGGATACATTCTGAGAAATGCATCATCGTGCGCTCACAGAATGTACTTACACAAACCTCGATGGTAGAGCCCACTACACTCCTAGACTATGTATGTGGTACTAATCTTATGGAACCACTGTTATATATATGGTCCATCACTGACCGAACTGTCGTTATGCAGCACACCACTGTAATTCTATTAGAGCACTAATGAATACTGTGGTGTAATTATCTTTTCCTTCTCTGGTCTATCAATTCCCAGAGAGCCAAGACCATACCTTACTCCTCTTTTGTATTTCCAATCTGTAATCTTCAAACCTAGCACCACTGGAAGTAGTTGAGAAAGGTTTGTTGAGTCAATAAAGAAAAGCTAAAGATGACAGAATATGGAGTGATTTTTACGAGAAAGAATTCTTTTATCAGTATCTCTCTAACCTCTGCACCTTCAGTACAGCCCACAAGTTTCCCTTTTGGAGTTTTCCCATTAGCCAACAGTTCAGGATAAATGATAACATGGACTATAGTCTCTTGAGGGCTGGAGAAAGAATCTAGCCATTTTAGTTTGCAATAGTTTTTAATGAAGTAGGGGGAACTCAGCTTGAAGGATCTGGAAGGTAGTCAAAGCCTTTCAAGAGCTTTTATTCAGATGCCAAGATGCAGGATGGTATTTGAAATGTCTGTTTTTTACATTGAAATCTGAAGGCAACAGGGAAAATAAATAATTCCAAATAAAAAACAAATGATTACTAAGCAGTGCCTGGTCATCCACTTCTACTATTTTTCAGAGAAAAAAACCCCAGCAAAAAAGTACAAGTCTGATTCCAGCCCTCAACCACAGGGGAGGCACTCTTCATACTGGTATGAGTCTCTCTGGACCCCCTTTTTTTTTTTTTTTAAAGATTTTATTTTTTCCTTTTTCTCCCCAAAGCCCCCCAGTACATAGTTGTATATTCTTTGTTGTGTGTCCTTCTAGTTGTGGCATGTGGGACGCTGCCTCAGCGTGGTTTAATGAGCAGCGCCATGTCCGCACCCAGGACCCGAACCAACGAAACACTGGGCCACCTGCAGCGGAGCGCGCGAACTTAACCACTCGGCCACGGGGCCAGCCCCTCTCTGGACCCCTTTTTAATACTTGTTAGCCAAACCACTTTGAGGATTATCTGGTTAGGAAATCCCTTGAAGTGAAAATCTCTAGGTAAGGAAGTTATCTTTCTCACCAATTTAAGAAAATTCAAAACAATCTCCCAGTTTAAACTATATTCCACTGGAAAACAAAAAGTCCCATCACATCTTTTACATAGCATTCTTTGGTTACTGTGTTACCTTGGTTAGAGTCCTCTGGGTCATTTATATGAGCAATGACACTCCTGAGATATTTTTGCTTCTGCTGTTCTAGATCTGATTGTGAAAACGTCGTAACATTAGTCCTTGAACAAAGCAAACCAGAAGGAGGAAAAACAGTTCATTAGAACCATGAGTACAGTGCTTTGTAGGGAAAAGTCATATACTATTGATCAGTTAGAACAACTAACTTTCAGAGGCAAAATACTCTCTCAGATCCAGTGACAGAAGACAGTGTTAGTCACACAGTATGAAGCTGAAATCAAGTATGGAGTTGAGAGAAAAAGGAAGAAAGAGATACAACCTCCTGTTAACAGGGCATGGAAAAGTGAAGACTACCTAGTCCTGAGAGAAACAAAGTAAGTGTTGAGTAATTCAAGGTTAGTCAGGAAATAGCTAAATTCATAGAGCCACAGAAACACTGACATAAATAAAGACCAGAAAGAACCAGCTGGATCTGGCAATTAGACCATTGGTGACCTTGGTAAAAACAATTTCCGGCCCTTGCCCATACTGACTGCACTGTACTGAGTTAACTGTGGATGAGAATATTGAGATAGAAAATTTATTACTGTTCCAAGTAGCCTGACTTTTGAGTTCTTTGGTAAAATTTCCATTGTGAGCAATTCACAAAGTTTCCATCAATTATGAAAACACGACGAAAGAAAAGAACAGGAAACTGAGATTAGGGATGGTGATCAAAGGGGACTTTAGCCTTATTTGTAATATTTAAAATTTTTTAAAGCAGAATAAATATAATATCTATGTAATAAAATTTTTTTAAAATTCTCATTGTAAGAAAGCCAATCTGACTCAACCTAAAAAACAGCTTTGCTAACCGAAAACACGTGTCCATGGAGAGATACTGCCATCTCCTGGCAACAAGAGACTGGATTGAAAAGGTGACCCAAATCTGCAACCTTTGTAAGAATTTTTCCCTAAGGGCAGTTGTATCAAGCTGGGAGAGATGACTAAATGATTCTCCACATAGTTATATTTTAACATTTTTGTTAAAACTATTCTAACCTATCACATCTGTGACCAGTCTTTCACACACAGAAAAACAAATCTTACATTTATACAGTGCTTTCACTAATACGTCTTTTTTACTCTTCAAAATAATCCTGTGAGGCAGCAGAGAAGGCATCACTAGCCTCATTTGATTGACAAAGAAAAGAGGTCAAGAGATTGTCTGACTTGCCCAATAGCTAGGTGGTCCCAGAACTTCAAGTAGGCTTACTGCTGGTGCAGGGTTTTTTTCTCCACACTAAGGGGAAACTGAGGAGAGGAAGAAAGAAATTGAAGAGAAGCAATGGAAACCAGGATACTTCATTATACTGTTACCTTGTTTTGGTTTGCAGAACAGGAGAGACTTTGCCCAGTCTTCTCTCAGGGACTTTCAGCTTTCCAGAATCCTTGTCAAGAACATCCTGCTTTTTTTCAGAGAAGGAATGCAGAAGGAAAGATGGTCCTTAGTTATAAGAAAACAACTGAGAACACTATTTATGGAAATATTCTTGAACTAAAGGCTACATAGCCATATCCTCAAACCCTACTGTGTACCAGGCACTATGGTAGCTGCTTTAAATGACCTACCATAGTGACTGTAATCTTCATTAAAAAAAAAAAAAAAGAAAAGAAACCCTAAGTGGTAGAGATTATTATACCTATTTGACAGATATGGAGCCAGGCTGAAAGAGGTTAGGCAAATTGCCCAAGACTTTTCAGCTCTTCAGTGGCTGACTCACAGCTGGTGCTTATCTGATATAGGTTGGCAGCCAAAGATTGAGACTTAGGCTGAAACCCAAAGGAAGGAGAAATAATAGTAAAATCATCATCATCTTAGTAATTATTTAACAAATGGTAATTTAATATTACGTACCAGTTACTGTAAATACATTATTTCATTAATCTTTACTATATCCTGAAGTATTATTTACTCCAATTTACAGATAAGAAATGTGAGGGAACAGAGAGGCTAAGTAATGTAATCTGCCCAGGTCACAGTGCTAGTCAGGATCAAACCCCAATTTGTCTGAATACAAAGCTCTGCTACACAGCTTCTGAATGAAAATAATTTCATTTTTCTCTTCACTTTGAAAAAATATACTTACTCTTTTTGATGAACTGGAACCAACTGGAAACCTCATTTCACAACTTGATTTATGTGATCCACTTCTCCAGGATGACCCCGTATTAGGAGTCTCTGAATGGTCCAAGATCTGAGAGAATACAGGTGTAGGTTTCTTACTGTCAGGCATATTTTTATAAGAGACAGTTTGCGGAAAGTTATTGTTTGAAGGAGAAGGGAGCGGGGGCCCATCCCCGGCAGAGTTATTGGGGCTGTTCCCTTCCGATTCAGTGCAAAGTTTGCTCTCATTTGGACTATGACCATCTTCTCTCATCTCTTCTCCAAGGGAGGAGGGTTTTTCAATATCTTTGGATGTATCAGTCTTGTCCTTATCAAGCACAGCATCACAAACTGTTGGATCAAATGGTGCAACAACTGTTATCTTTATAAGATTCTTTTCTAGCGCAAAGCGTCTGTTTAATGGTTTAGTAGGAGTTGGTCCATGACCAACTGATGTACTTAGTTGAGGTAGTTTGGAGAGGCCAGGGGTCTCAGCTACTGGTCCCAAGCTGTACAATGAATTTTTCTCTTGGGGAGTATCAAGTAGAATTTGACTCCCTCTCCCTCCCTTCTCAACATGCCTGCTGTCATCTTTAAGCAACCCTCCTCCCCAAGAAAAGTGCTCATCTGATAGGTCATCATCAAGAGCATCATCGTTCTTCAAGAGCTCCTGAATCTCTTCCTCCGTGAAACTGAAATGGCCATCATCTTCTTCTCCATCAGACAGCTCCAGCAAGGAGTCATCCAATCCATCCTCATCCAAGGAACCCCAAGAAAATGGGGCATTGTCTTTAGGCAAGAGAGAGGTACCAGAAGACTGTTCAGAGGGCACTAGTGAACACGTCATATCTGGAGAAATAAGAGGCAGTTTCGCTGAGGAACAGGAAATACCCCTATACCAATTCCAACCTACTCTATAGAGTGGTGGTGTCCTAACATTTCAAATTCTTTGCACTGTGACTTGTAACATGAGAAATAATTTTAAAATATTTAACCTTACCAGACTCATGGAAACACATATTAGAATAATGAGGTACTTTTTTCCCTATCTAAATGGTAAAAAGTAAGATGACACAATAATCTAGGTTGGTGGGGATGTAAGAAATAAGCATCCTCACACACTATCAGCACAATATTTTGTGGAGAGTAATTTGGCAATACTATTAGATCCAGCAACTTAAATCCTGGAAATTTATCCTGCAGAAGTATCTGTACAAATGCACATGGATACATTTACAAGGATGTTCAAAACAGCCAAATATTGGACACAACTTAAATGTCCATCACCAGAACTATTTAGTAAAACCATGGTACATACATGCTATGGAATATTTTACAACTATTTAAAAACACAATCAAATAGATCTGTAATTACTATCATGGAATAATATCCACAACATACAAACAAAACAAATATATAATGTAAAATGCTTGGATTTTCAGTTTACATTTTTTAAAAAAACAAACATATTACTTTTGACATTAAAAAAAAAACAACTTTAGGAACACAAGATAAAGAATTGTCTTCCATACTGTGTGGAGCTGCTGGCGGGATCTCTGCCTTTGCCACGAGACCAAATGGAAAAAGGTTTCAGCTCCTGTTAGCTGTTCCTTTCAGGAGACTTGTCAAAATGATTGACTCCCACCTTCCTGCAGGCACAAAGAAAATTAGAGGATCTTCTCATCACTTTCAACTCTGCTAATTACAAAGTCAACTGCATTATGCTTTAAGGTGCTCCTCTATTAATTTTGATCTTGATTTTTTAAAATACACCAGAAAGTTGGATTTTGAGTCAAGAACATCAAAGAAAAACCTTTAGAGGAAAAATTACGCAACTAAGAAACTAGTTTTGTTCCTCCCAACAATTTGCACTTTTTTAAGAATATCATTTGCTCTAGTAGAATGAATACTGGCTCGGGAGTCCAACGGCCTGGGTTGTATGTAGTCCTGGTGCTGTCCCTAACCAGTTGTAATAATTTGGGCAAGCCACTTAACCATTTGGACTTGTTTCCTCAATTACAAAATGGGGGAGGGATGGAGTAGCGGGACTAGGCAATGACTAAAATTCTACCAAGATCTAAAAGTTAATCATGATCACACACAGAAAAGTTTCATTTTCAGTACATATATAAATGCCAAGAACAGGTCTGGAAAAATACAAACACAAAATTGATGATAGTTATAACCTGCAGGGGGATCAAGAGAGGTCAAGGGGCGACTTTAATATCATTTTACTTTTCTACCTGAATATTTATATATTACTTGTATAAGTAGAACCTAGTTCTTAAAGAGCTAATGATGGACTAATCTATAATTATTTTCTAAGTGGGAAGATGACAGACAGCTGATATTTCACATAACACGTCAACATCTGAGAAGCTATAAGAAATGCTTAAACACTGAATTTAATACTTTGGAAAATTCATTGTAGCCTTTTAACTGTGAATTTCTCCCCACCCAACTTCTCTCCATACTACACCCTGAATTTTAGCTTTAGTTCATGCATTCTTTCAGAAAACATTTGCTGAGTTACTATCATCACAGGGCACTGAGCTAGATAACATCTCTACGTGACTTTTAAGAAATAAACATACACTCTCTACCCTCAAGGGATGTATAATCTTGCTAAGAAGACATTTAAAGTTACGCACCAATATGAGAAAACATAAAATGGTATGGACAATAAAGTATTAGAAAAAGTTAGAAGGGGAGGAATAACAGAATTTTAGAATTAGAAGGGACCTATATAATGCACAGCATGATGGCTATAGTTAACAATATTGTATTTTATATTTGAAAGTTGCTAAGAGAGATCTTAAAAGTTCTCATCACAAGAAAAAAAATCTGTAACTGTGTGAGGTGATGTACATTAAGAAACTTATTGTGGTAACATTTCCCAATATGTACGTATATCAAATCATTATGTTGTACACCTTCAACTAATATAATGTTATATGTCAATTACATCCCAATAACGCCGGGGGAAAAATAAAGACAAAAAAAAGGAACCGAGTTAAACTCACTCATCTTAGAAATGAGACGGGACAGAAAGGGAAGAAATATTAAGTACCCATTATAAACCAGACACTGTGAGACACATTTTACAACTCTTAATTTAACCCCTCAACAAAACTGTAAAATAGAACTTATCAAAGAAACTAAGCTTTCTGTGGTATTTAAACCTAGAGCTGCTAGGACTTTTTATATTATTTTACCAATATTCCAGCAATTGTTGTAAGAGAGTTCCAGGCACTGAAGCAGGTGCCTCTATGAAGAAAAAGTAATTTCTCTGTCCCGTGACTGGGTTATTTTATAAAGTGAAGTTATTTCTTTAGGCAGCAGCAACAAAAAAGTTTACTTTTGGAAAATTTTTTCTTTTACTTAACAAAGTTTGTGGTTGTCGAGCACAAGTATTACAGACACTAGGGTTAAGCAGCTACATTTCTGAGGAGCCCTTTCTGAGCCACTATCCCCAATCTCACTCCAACTCCTTCCAAAAGGTCTAGTCCAAGCACCTGCTTGACCAAATGAAGAGTTCAATAGATTTTCACTCTTGGGAAACCAAAGGCCAAAGACCTTAAGCACACAGAACTAACAATGCCAGAAGAAGGATCCAAACCCAGATCTAATTCCAGAGGCAATGTTTTTTCTTCTGTTCTTTTCTACCACCCTTGTGACACACTTGCCCAGGGTCAGTCAGCAAATGGCAGGGCCTTCTAAATTCAGTACACTCTCTAATATACTATGAAAGAAAGATGTAGACACCAAAGGCAGCTTTTGGTCCCTTGACAAAAATAATTTAAGCCATTTATCATGCACAGGCTTCCCTTGACTTTCCAGGTGGAATGGGAGAACACGAGAAACACCCCTGAATGTGTCATGGAAGAAAAACCATCACTATTTGAAAACTGTAGTGCGCATACATAGGCCCAATGTCCTTCACAACCACTGAAAGCATCAATTCCTATGCCACACGACATCCAGAGGAACAGAGCTGGCTCTTCTGAGCTTCTCTCACAGAATGTTGCAATAGGTCTGGGAGCAAAAGCACGCAAAAAAACACCATATACATATAATTTTTAACTTGCACAATTCATTCTCTTCAGAATTTTATTTCCTCGTTTTTAAAAATAATTTTTATTATAATATAAAATATGTACAAAAATAACACAATAGTATAATGAACCCCCATATACTCATCACCCAGCCGCAACAACTATTGGCCCATGGCTAATCTTGCTGCATCGGGCCTTTACCAAATTATTTTGAAGGAAATCCCACGCATCACATCACTTCATCTGTAAATAACAAGAATTCCTTATCATAAAATATCCGGTTCAGATTTCCAATTATTTTATAAATGTTAATTTTTTTTAAGATTAAAAGATCAGTATCCAAATAAGGTTCATACATTGCAATTGGCTGATATGTCCTATGAGTATTTTAATCTACAGATTCCCCATTTTTTTCTTGCAATTTATTTGTTAAAGCAATATCATAAATTGTATATGGATACATATATATTATTAAATTATAAAAACATGCATGGGAATAAGAAACACCAAATTCAGCATAGGCTACCTCTGTTGGAGGAGGGGAAGAGGAATGGCAAGGGAGCACGGTAGCTTCAATTCTATCTGTAATGTTTTATTTCTCAAAAAAAAAAAAAGGTAACAAGAAAAGACCTAAAACAAATATGGCAACATAAGATAAAGCTGGATGGTGAGTATAATGGTATTCATTATTATGTTGTTTAATTTTTATATATGCTTGAGACATTTAATAATAAAAACATCTTAAAACTAAGAAGTCAGTGGGGAAAGACACAATGATTACACTCTGAAGTTTCAAATGTCCTCCCTTGTAAAACAGGGGCCATCATGGTATCTGCCTCATGGAGTTGTTCCAAGAATTAAATGAGATCATGAACATAAAGCACTTAGCATACTACGGGGACAGTAAGAGCTAAATTAGTGGCTACTGTTATTATTCCATCCCATAATCATCACCACCCTGACCCCTGAAAAGTCTTAAGAGAAGCGTTAAGAAACAAGAATGCTAAACTGGTAGGGAATTTCCCCTAGTCCTTGCTTGTTAAGAAATTATCCTGTATGCTCTAATCTCTTCTAGCTTAACCCAGCATTCAACCACATTGTCACAAAATTAAACACCAGGCTGTATGACAAATTTGGCAAATTAATGGTCACTGAAGTGTATAGAGGCATTGGACTTAAAACTCAGAGACCTCAGCAATTCACCTGAAGTCTCTGAACTTCAATACACATGAGAGTACTCTTCTGAAAAATGGGGGATAATTATTCACTGTTAACTTCAAACATTACTGTGAGGTCCAAATGAGGGGATGTTTATGAAAACACGATAAACCTAAAAGCCCTATACTAATGAAAGTTGATATTTAATGAATCTGCGGGAGAGGGGGATGGATTCAGATACATTTCAAGTTCTAAAGCAGTTCCGCATGGCAGCCTTAGCACTTCTGTCTGCCATTCGACCATCACCCGCCTTTCCTGGCACTCGCTTGGTAACCTCCACCTAAAATATGAGCATCTCTTTATTTTTCAAGGGAAGAATATTTTTCCCATCTCCCAAGTCTCTCTCTTAATTCCTCTGCTCCCCATCCCTTCTGTGACCCTATTCTGTCCTTCCACATCTCTCTCATCTGTCCACCCCCTTCTTCACACTTCAGTTTACCACCCCCTCGCTGTTCTCTAACCTCCTGGTTGCAACCTCAGAAACTGGTTCCCTTTCTATTTTTATCATACCTGAGAAAACCTATTGCCTTAGAGCACAAAGCTTATACCGAGGCCGCTAAAATTGCAACACCAGACACAATCCCACATCCTTCTTTCAAGGCTCTAAAACCAAGACCCTTACCAAGGTGGATCTGACAGGTACAGCCAAGGAACAGGACTTCCTCACTGGCCTTTGATTTCCAACCTTTCCCATATGCAAGCAACATATGGGAGGCACAGAGCACAAAAGGCACTCAGTGGGCTTTATCATTCCACAAAATGGGCATAATGTTTAAACAAAATCAAAGTGAACTGAAATTATCTGTAAGAATTCCGCAACTCCCTTTGAGGTAAGTGGAACACTGTAGGACAGAAAAACAACCCAGGGCTGGAAATCTCTGCTTTCGGTAACATTTCACAAGATAAGGGTGCCAGGACTCTCCTCCTACATGGGCATAGAGACCAAATAATGTTAAGCTGCAGCAACAGGTTTCTTTTTTAAAAGAAATCATTTAAACCATGTAGACGGGTTTGCTAAAGCTTGGAGCCTCTAACAAGTCCATAAGAAACTGGAGATCAGGTGGGAGCAGGAGGCGGGCAATTCAATCACTTCTCGGGGCCCACCCTGCGGTGCCAAATGCCCTCCCTCCCGCCCAGGAAGGCACGGGTGGCGCCTCCAGGCCTTGAGAGCCAGGGGAAAGAGTGGCCCAACACATCCTGGCCTCCCCCCTCCCCCCGCTCTCCCGCAGAAATGCAGCAGCCGCGGCACGGCAGCGCCCTGGGGCAGGGCCTTCGCACTTGCCTCCTCCCTGCTCGGAAAAGCCCAAGAATTCCCGCCTCCCCGTGGAAGGCGGGAGAAGCACGGGAGGGCGGGCGGCCTCCTCGCTCCCCATCCCCGACGCCGGGGCAAAGCCGGCGTCTCGGCGGGCCACCCCGCACCCCGAGGATGGCCGCTCACGCCCCCTCCTCTGCCGGACCCAGGCCCCGGCTCTCTCGAGGAGTGGAGCATCCTTCCCTCCCCAACCTACAAGGCGCGGCGGAAAGACCGCGATCCTCTCCCTAGCAACACCCTCCCGCAGCGGGCCAGGGGGCGGCGGCATCCCCCCACCTACACATGCCTTCCCCCACCCCCACTGGGCGGAAGACCCGATGTCGCTCCCTTGTTTCAGGTGGCCAGAAGGCCTCCCTTTTCCTCAGCAGGGTGAGGGGCAACTGTCGCCAGCCGAGGTAGAGGCGGGGGTGGGGGGTAGGGACACTCCCCCCTCCCGCCGCCATCACCTCAGGGACGAGAACAAGCCCTTCTCCCAGCAGGGCGAGGGCTTCCCAACCCCTCAACGGGGCGGACGGGTATGCAGCCCCTTGGAGAAGCAACAGGCGCCCCCATCCCCCTCCCAAGCGCGGAGTGCCGACCCCCTCATCCCTCCCGCTCTTCACCTCCGGAAGCTGGGCCGAAGCCTGGGCGAGCACTGGGCCTCACTCCGCCCCCAGCGCCATTTTATCGCCCCCTCCCCGACCTCCCCCACCCCGAGGCAGCCCGGCCAGCGCCAGGGGGAGGGCAAGCAGGCAGTGATTGGCAGAAAACCGCCCCGCCTCTTGGAGGGTTGCGCCCCGCGCAGGCGCCGCAGCCCCGCCCTCCGCCCCGCCTGCCCCGCCTACTGGCTCCACCCCTTCGTCTCTCATCGACCCGCTCGACTCTCTGCTGCGCTTGACTGTTTCTCGGCCACTGCCAGGCGGAGAAGGGTCCAGGCCGACGAAGCCGAGCGACGAGCTCAGCTGATGCAACCTAACCGGACCCGCGTGACAGTTCCCGGCACGCGGCGGCGGCGGCGGCGGCGACCGAGGAAGGGCGGGAGTGCCTCGCTGAACGCGGGAGACGGGGGCGACGGAGCCATGGGAGACTCTCCGAGCCCTGAAGAAAAGCTGCACCTTATCACCCGGAACCTGCAGGTCGGGCCTCAGGGTGGGAGATACGCCGTTGGGGTCTGGGGGCCCGAGGTCCAGTGATCTAAGCCCCACTATCAGGTCCTAAATGTGTGGGGCCGGGGACTCCGCGCCAAGGCAGCTCAGAGAGTCTGCAGCCCTCATTGCCGGTCAGTCAGGCAGTCAGAAAGCCAAGCAGCAATTATATGGGTACTACAGAAATCACAGTGGGCTCACTTTCTGTGTGCAGTTACCTGGTGTTGACCAGACTTTGAATCCAGGACTCCCACCCTACCCGCCCTGTTATGCGCCAGGCGCTGGGGATACTCAGGGCCCTGGCCTCCCAGAGCTTGTCTGGGAGGAATCAGATGTTAAAAATGACCCATAATCCAAGTACTTAATTACAGGTGAAGCTTGTTCTGGAAGGTACTACACGTGGAGCTTTGAAAGGAAATTAGGGGAGAGGGCTGGGGTAGTGTCAGGGAAGGTGGAGGAAGTGACCTCTAAACTGTGCCCTGAGGATGTGGGTCACCTCTTCACTCCCATATAGTCCTGCTGTTACCGGGAAGTGCCGAAGTTAACCAGAGGAAGAATGAGGGGAAAGCATTTCAGGTAGAAGGAACCCAGGTCAAGACCCCGTGGTTCAGAGAGAAGGCTAATTTGGCTGGAGTAGAGTGAGTAAAGTGTGAATCAGCCACTTAATAAATATTTATGTTGTTCATTCCTTTGCCTCTTGCAGGCCTCTGACTGTTGTCACATCAGGAAAACTTTCCTGCCCACTTTATTTAAATTACAAGTCCCCTGCCATCAGAACCGTCTCATTCCTTGCTCTGCCTTTTTTGTGGTGGTGTTTCTCCATAGAACCTATCACCATCTGACATACTATACATTTTACTAGTTTGTTTAGAAGGGGTAGGCAGGGACCAGATCATGAGGGCCTTGTCTAAAATTGGGGTGAGGGCTGGCCCTGGGCCTAGTGGTTAAGTTCAGCCTGCTCGGCTTCAGCGGCCTGGGTTTGGTTCCCGGGTGCAGACCTACACCACTCGTCTGGGGCCATGTTGTGACAGTGACCCACGTACAAAATAGAGGAAAATTGGCAACAGATGTTAGCTCAGGGCAAATCTTCCTCAGCAAAAAATTAAATAAGTAAATAAAATTAGAGTGAGCACTCTAAGAGCAGTGATACACTGGTTGAGCCACAGCTTGTTTTTTCCTCTTTTTTTGAGATAAAATTCACATACCATAAAATACACCTATTTAAAATGTACAATTCACTGGGTTTTAGTACAGTCACAAAGTTGGCAACTATCACCGTTATCTAATTCCAGAACATTTTCATTGCCTCCCAGAAAACCTGTACCCATTAGGAATTCCTGCCCATTTCTCTCCTTCCCTGAGTCCTAGAAAAACACTAATCTACTTTCTGTCTCCACCTATTTGCCTATTCTGGACATTTCATATAAATAGAATCATATAATATGTGGCCTTTGTGTCTGACTTCTTTCAGTTAGCCTAATGTTTTCAAGGTTCATGCATACTGTTGCACCTATCAGAACTTTATTCCTTTTTATGGCTGAATAATATTCCATTATATGGATATACCATGTTGTGTTTATCCATTCATCAGTTGATGGACATTTGGGGTATTTCCATTCATAACTTGATCTTTTTTTTTTAAAGATTTTATTTTTCCTTTTTCTTCCCAAAGCCCCCGGTACATAGTTGTGTATTTTCAGTTGTGGGTCCTTCTAGTTGTGGCATGTGGGATGCTGCCTCAGCATGGCCTGATGAACCATGCCATGTCTGCACCCAGGATTTGAACAAGTGAAACCCTGGGCCACCGAAACAGAGTGCACGAACCCAACCACTCGGCCACAGGGTCAGCCTCCATAACTTGATCTTAACCAGAGATGCTTGCATGCTTCCCCTTAGCCAGATCCTTTGTTTTCTAGCCTCTCTCCATAAAAATAGTGCTGATGGAGGCAAAGGATACACAAAGCTAGGGGTGTTGACTCACTCAGATTTTAAAGGGTAAGTGAGATGACTTTTCCTTGGGTGGTGAGAACCCTCCAAGTGTCCAAATAGTCAGGGGCTTGGAGAATGCAGAATCAACCTCCAAATGGCTTGGAACATAGGATTTTAACAAGTCCTGCTAATAGTTGATTCAAACCAGCAAAACAATTTTTGTCTATCATGGCTTTCAACAGCCTCCCCAACCATCACTTGAAGAAACACTGAAATCTTTTTTATCAGCAGTATACTGGCCTGTTAGAATTTTTCCAGTATTGTCTTAGGGCAAAAGGAAATCATTAAAGAATTTGAACAGTGAATGAGTTAATCAGATTTTGGGTTTTAAGATCTCTGTGGCTGCTTTTTAGAACTTAGAGAGAGCAAGAGTTGATATGGGAGACCTTTTAGGAGGCTAATACAGTAGTCCTGGTGTGATCTGATGGTGGCCTGGACTAGGGTGGTGGCATAGAGACAGAAGTAGGAGGATTTAAGAGCTATTTCAAAGTAACTGATGCAACTTGGTGAATGATAGTACCGTTTACTAACCTAGAGATGAAACCATAAGTGGAAAAAGATGCTTGGGGAGTGAGGCAGGAAGGGGAGAGTATGAGTTTAATTTGAACATGTTGAGTTTGAATTAACTGGGCTGGTAACAAGTAGATGGTTCTATATATATGGGTGTGAAGAGGAGATTTGGGAGTTACTAGCTCATGAGTAGTAATGGAAGCAAGGGGATCAGTTAGGGAGAATGTAGAGTAAGAAGAAGAGAGATAGTGGCTGACCCTGTGGCCTAGTGGTTAAGTTTTCCATGCTCCACTTCAGTGGCCTGGGTTCAGTTCCCAGGTGCAGACCTACAACACTCATTGGAGGCCATGCTGTGGTGGCAACCCACATACAAAGTAGAGGAAGATTGGCACAGATGTTAACTCAGGGCAAATCTTCCTCGGCAAAAGAAGAAGAAGAAGAAGAGGAGACATAGGGCACCAAGGATTGCTAATATTTAATGATTAGGAAGACGAAGAGCAGCTGCAAAGCAGTCTGAGACCCAGCAGCCAGAGAAGTAGGAGAAAAACTAAGAGGATAAAATAGAGGAGACCAAAAGAGGAGAGAGTTTCAGGGAGGGAGTGAGGCCTAAAAAATATTCATTGAATTTAGCAACATGGACGCCATCTGTGATCTTAGCAAGAGCATTTTCGGTAGTGTGATGCTGTATGAATTCAAACTGGAATGGGAGATGAGGAATGGAGACTAGAAGTAGAGGCAACTATTTCAAGAAGTTGGCTATAAAAGGAAGGAGCGTGAGTTAGAGGTATTTGAAGGGGAAGGTATGGTTAAGGACGTGCCCCCTTCCCCTAACATCAGTGTCATTTCACTGGAATGGTATTAGCAACTGCACCAGCTTCGGTTGGCTCTCACTCAGCGCTGAGAGCATAGCTGGACCTCCCTGCTGACCCTGAGCCTGGACCCCAGTGACACATGCCTTTGTTTTCCTTGTCACAGGGTAAAGGATGAGCAAGGTGGGGCACCAGCATTAAACCAGCTCTTCTGCTTCCACAACAGGAGGTTCTGGGGGAAGAGAAGCTGAAGGAGATACTGAAGGAGCGCGAATTGAAAGTTTACTGGGGAACGGCAACCACAGGCAAGCCCCATGTGGCTTACTTCGTGCCCATGTCTAAGATTGCGGACTTCCTGAAAGCAGGATGTGAGGTAAGAACGAATGTTATAAACCAAGCACTTGCCTTTGGGGAATGGCCAAAAGAGAGACTTAACACGGGCAGGGCAGGGAGGGGGGTTTGATGGTACTTGGACAGATTCCCATTTTGGTGGCCCCTTATCTCCTATGTCCAGGTAACAATTCTGTTCGCGGACCTTCACGCGTACCTGGATAACATGAAAGCCCCATGGGAACTTCTAGAACTTCGAGCCAGCTACTATGAGAATGTGATCAAGGCAATGCTGGAGAGCATTGGTGTGCCCTTGGAGAAGCTCAAGTTCGTCAAAGGCACTGATTACCAGCTCAGCAAGTAAGTGCTTGATCATCCACCCTCCTCATGGCTCTGGTGCTTCTAGCTAATTACAGGCTTGTGAGTCCAGCACTCTTTAAATTTGGATTAGAAGCTGTTTGGCTCTACCTATTTAGAACCATTTTAAAATGTATACCTTTTGTCCTTTTAATTCATCCATCAAAACTGTACTAACTAGTAAATGCCTAGGAACTGTCATGTTTGCTGGAGATACAAAGGTAACCATAAGAAAGTCCTTGGCCTTGCAGAGCTCACAGCATATGGGAGAGTGATGATGAACAATTCAGCCTCCCTTTCCCCTTCCAGCCTCTGCAAATAATGATAAAAGAAATGTGAAAGAAAACATTTCACTTCTTTCTCACCTCCCCAACAATTTGTATTGCTTTTTATCTTTGTCAATTTTTTTCATATTTATAATGTTAGCATACATATGATTTTGTGTCCTCATTTTTAAACTTAGTTTCCTAAGAAACTCCCCCATGCTACCTCAGAGTCTCCACGTTTTTTTATTTTTTTTTTAATTTTTTTAATTTTTTATTTTTTTTTAAGATTTTATTTTTTCCTTTTTCTCCCCAAAGCCCCCCAGTACATAGTTGTATATTCTTCGTTGTGGATCCTTCTAGTTGTGGCATGTGGGACGCTGCCTCAGCGTGGTCTGATGAGCAGTGCTGTGTCCGTGCCCAGGATTCGAACTAACGAAACACTGGGCCGCCTGCAGCGGAGTGCGCAAACTTAACCACTCAGCCACGGGGCCAGCCCCACGTTTTTTTATTTTTAAAACCTCTCAGGGACCGGCCCAGTGGTGCAGCGGTTAAATGTATACGTTCTGCTTCAGCGGCCCGGGGTTCTCTGGTTCGGATCCCGGGTGCGGACATGGCACTGCTTGGCACGCCATGCTGTGGTAGGCGTCCCACATATAAAGTAGAGGAAGATGGGCACGAATGTTAGCTCAGGGCCAGTCTTCCTCAGCAAAAAGAGGAAGATTGGTAGCAGTTAGCTCAGGGCTAATCTTCCTCAAAAAAAAAAAAAACACCTCTCAAATAAACCACGTATCACTCTACTAGTCACTTTTGAATTTAAACCCTTACAATGCCTTTTTAAGGTAAGCATTGTTTTATCTCCTTTCACAGATAAGGAAATAGATTCAGGTTTTTTCCCAAGTTCGTACAGCCAGTGAGTAGAAGAGCCAGGATGTGAATCCAGATCTCTTGCTTACAAGTCAATTTCTCTTTTTACTGCATCTAACATAATTTTCTTTACCATTCCCCACTGTTGCATAGAAACATGTAAAGCATATCAGCATCCTTATGTAAGCATCCTTCTATGAATCTACAGGCGCAGTAAAGTGCCTGAGATTTCATTCATTTTTACATTTATTCTGCATATATTCATGGAGCACTTATTATGTGGTAAGCACTGTGCTAGGTGCAGAGTATGCAAAAGTAAATTAAAATAAAAGTCCTTGTCCTAAGGGGCTTATATTCCAGTGAGGGAATACAGAGGTAAAACAAATAAACAGGTTATATATATAGTGTGTCAGATGTGATAGATGCCACAAAGCAGGCAGGCAGGGGGAGAGAAAGTTCTCGGGAATGGAGAATTTCTGTTTAAATCGAGTGGTTAGAGAAGACCTCTATGATGTGATGACATTAGCCAGAGACCTGAAGAAGGTGAGAGAGTGAGTCATGCAAATATTTATTGAGTTCTTACTGTATGCCAGACACTGTTCTAGGTATTGAGATTATAACAGTGAATAAGGCAGGCAAGGTTTTTATTCTCCTAGAATTGAACAAAATTTGGGGTATGGGAAGATGGGATAAATAAAACTATCTTGCTTCAAAGTCACTTTGATCTTTTTCTGTATACAAAAGCTACTTCAAAGGAAGATGGCTTTGTAAGTACATGTATTGATGCACTCCCTATGTTCCATACACAGCAATGATACATAAAAATATAAAAATTAAAAACCAGAGGACATAGCCAGGTTCAGAAATAAGCTAAACATCTCTGTGGTAACAGAAACAATTGAAATGCAGATTGGTAAGTTGGGCTGAAGTTACAGGTCTGCTGTCTTCCGGTCTAGAAGCAGTCAGTGAGAACAAACCAGGCTTACTGCTTAAAGTCAGAGGATAAAGTAGAGCTTTTCCCCTTTTCTCATTCCCACCCCTACCCCTCAAGTAGAGCCCAGGAGTGGAGGCACTATTGGCCACCCCCCTGGGTCTTTAGGGACTTTTATCAAGCTTCAGGGCTACAGAGAGTGGAGTATGTGCATGCCAAGAATTGAACCAAGCTGCCTACCACTTATGAGTGTTATATGCCTGATATTACCAAAAAGACATAAGCTGTAAAATGCCAGGGAATTATATCCACTAAGAAAAGGAAATTATAAAACAGAAACAGGCAGAAATGAAACATAAATATATAGAAATAAAAAGAATCATTTGGAAATCTTGAAAATGTAAACGTCAGTCGTTAAAGTAAAAGCAATGAAACAAAAAACCCACAAATTCACCTTCAATAGAGAAGATCAACTCTAGACTGAACACAGTTGAAGAGAAAATTAGAGATTTGAAAGGTAATACCAAGAAATTCACCCAAAATGCAGCCCAGAGAGATGGGCAAAAAAACTTTAACAGTGTTTGAGATGTGGATAAGGACTTTTGTTTCCAGCAGTCTGGCAGGCTAGGTACTCTGACCCACCCTTCTGCTTAAAACCACTAAAAATGCTGGATAAAATATTGTTTCAGCAGCCGGCCCCGTGGCCGAGTGGTTAAGTTCATGCGCTCTGCTTCGGCAGCCCAGGGTTTTGCCAGTTCAGATCCTGGGCGCAGACATGGCACCGCTTATCAACTCATGCTGAGGCGGTGTCCCACATGCCACAACTAGAAGGACCCACAACTAAAAATACACAACTATGTACCAGGGGGCTTTGGGAGAAAAAGGAAAAAAAAAAAAGAGTTTAAGAAAAAAAATTTAGAAAAAAGAATACTCAGTGGCCAGAAACCAAGTGAAAGTGAGAATACAAAGAGATACTGTATTTCAGTTAATCTAAGATGTCTTTAAAAATAGTGCTGATTAATCTATAACATGCCATTGTTTAAAAGACTCATCTAGATTTCAGAGATGTTAAACAGTAAAAAAAAAAAAAAAAGCATCTTAGAATCTATAAAATATAGATTTTATGAAATACTGAATATAGTGTTCATAGAACACTGAAGACTTCTTGCACCTTGAGGGAGCTCATTGAATTGCATGCACTTGAACTTTGGTTTTCGTGGCCTCACACAGCATAATGGGAAAAAAAGAGAGAGAAAAAGATAAGAAAACTAGAGTACTAGGCCAGGAGGTCAAATATTTGAATAATAAGTATTCCAGAAAAGAGAATAAAGAGTCAGAGGGAAGGAAATCATCAATGAAACAATTTAAGAATGAAATAATTTAAGGAAATAATTAAAGGACATGAATTTCCAGATTGAAAGGGCCCGTCCAGTACCTAGCACAATGGATGAAAACAAACCCACACTAAAGCATGTTATCTTGAAATTTCAGAACACGGGGGCCAAAAAAAGGTATTCTACAAATTTCCAAAGGGACAAAAGAAGACACATACAAAATGTCAGGAATCAGAACAGCTTTGCATTTCTCAAAAGGAGCACCGAAAACCAACAAGTGATGAAGCAAAGCCTTTAAAATTCTGAAGGAAAAGAATTCCCAACCTCAAAATCTATACCCACCCAAACTATACCATTCAAGTGTAGCAGTAAGATATCTGAAAATATTTATCTGAAAGGAAATATTTTCATGTTTTTGTTGGTCATTTATGTTTCCTCTTCTGTCAAGTGTCTATACAAGTGTTTGGGCCCATTTTCCTACTTTTTTTTTTTTTAGGAGTTCTTTATGTATTCTGGATACCAAATCCTTTGTCATTTATATATCATGGGATCAAAAATTAACCACAGGAACGGAACAGAGAGTTCAGAAATAGATCCTCACAAATATGGAAACTTGATATATGACAGAGCTGGCATTGCAGATCAGAGATAAAAATTAACTTTTTAAGAAAAAATGGTATAGACAATTGGTTATCCATATGGGGAGAAAAATTATCCCTCTATTCCAAGTGGATTAAAGATTTCACTGTAAAGGCCAAACTATAAGACATTTCAAAGACAGTATATAAGACTCTTTTATGGGGAAAAAAAAAGGGGGCAGGCTGGTCCTGTGACCAAGTGGTTAAGTTTGCATGCTCTGCTCTGGTGGCCCAGGGTTTTGCCAGTTCGGATCCTGGGCGCGGACATGGCACCGCTCATCAGGCCATGTTGAGGCGGTGTCCCACATGCCACAACTGGAAGGACCCACAACTAAAAAGATATACAACTATATACTGGGGGAATTTGGGGAGAAAAAGAAAAAAAAAGAAAGACTCTCTTATGATCTCAGGTCAGGGAAAATTAAACAAGACACACCAAAAGCACAAATCACAGGAAAAGATTGATGAATCCAACTTCATTAAAATAAGACCTTCAGTATGTCAAAAGTAAAAAGATAAGCCACCAACTGGGAGAAGATAGTATTTGTAACACTTATAACTAGCGAAAGATTACTATCCATTATTATATGTCAAAAAGGACAGAATCAACTGTCAAAAAATGAGTCAATCCAGTAGAAAAAACTTAAATAGGCATTTTACAGAAGAAACTGAGTGACCAATACGAATATGGAAAGATGCTTAACCTCCTTGGTTGTTATTCAAAGAAATATAGATTAAAAGTGCAGTGAGAAACCATTCATGCTTGCCAAATTGGCAAAATATAAAATAATGACAGTATTAGGTAATAAAATTGATAGAAGAAACTTTGGAAAATAGTTTAGCATTATCCACTAGTGTTCAGGATACAAATCCCTTATGATCCAGAAATTCTACTGCTTGGCACATATAAGGGAACTTGCACACATACCCCAGGATACACATACAAGAATATTTACAACACATTGTTTAGAGACACAAACATAGTATAAAACTGGAAAGAAGTACAAAACTTCAGGATGGTGGTTACTCTGGAGGAGGAGAAAGCAGGACGGGATCATGGAGGGACGCACAGAAGCTTCAGAAATAATTAGGTCTTTTTTCTTAAACTGAGTGACGGGTTGTTCTTAGTGCCGTGGAGTGGATTCCAACTTCTAGTGACCCTGTGTACAGCAGAGCAGAACCCTGCCTGGTGTTTTTGCGCCATCCTCTCACCTCTGGCACTGTATTAAACAATTAATAGCGCTGTATCAGACAATGCTCCACCAGTATTCATAGGGTTTTCATGGCCAATTTTTTCAGAAGTGGGTGGTCAGGTCCTTCTTCCTAGTTGGTTTTAGTCTGGAAGCTCTGCTGAAACCTGTCAACCATGGGTGACCCTGTTGGTATTTGAAATACCAGTGGCATAGCTTTCAGTGTCACAGCAACACGCAGCCACTACAGTAAGACACTCGACAGACGGGTGTTGTGGTTCCCTGACCAGGAAGTGAGCCTGGGCTGAGGTGGTGAAAGCACCGAATCTTAACCACTAGACCCCCAGAGTTAGTGGTGGGTCAATATTGAAAGAACAATATTCTTAATATTGTTCATTATTGTTTACATGTATTTAAGTTAAAAAAAAATAAAAGATATGGAAGGTAGATTGAGAAAGTCTGATGTCTATTTAATAAGCATTCCAGAAGAAGAGAATGGAGGGGAATGGCAGAGAAGCCCTATTTCAAGAGATAAGTGAAGAAAAAGATTAATTAAAGCCATCTATAAAAAGGAAAAACATAAAAATGAAGTCGTGTTTTAAAGGAGTGGATGGACCGCTCACGTTTTAGAAGCTACCAGGCAGTGTTCTCTTTGAAGGACTTAAGATGGGGAGAGTGAATTAATACGCTTTAGGATTAAACTGAGGCCTGGGCCCATTCTCACAGCTGCCCCTCTTGTTTCCTCTTCAGAGAGTACACGCTAGATGTGTACAGACTCTCCTCCCTGGTCACACAGCACGATGCTAAGAAGGCTGGCGCTGAGGTGGTAAAGCAGGTGGAGTACCCGTTGCTGAGTGGTCTGCTGTACCCCGGACTGCAGGTACTTAGGAGGGACAGAGTTGCCCAACGACCTTTCCGCTGCTTCTAACTGCTGCTCACACACCTCTCTCAGTCCCAGTTAAACCGACGTGTGACACACGTCCTTTGACCGTGCTGTAGGCCTGCCTTCCTGGGTTCCTCCTCTGCCCCGCCCCCACCTTCCTGGCCCCCGCTTTGACTTCTTCACTGTAAGTCCTCCCCAACCTGTCTTTCTTTTAAAAGACTGCTCCTCTCACCCACCTTCTTTATGTTAGTCATGAGCTGTTAATTGAAGAAAGTGAATTTCAGAGTGATAGGTGAAAATAAATTTTAGGCATGATCTTATTTTCCATTAAACAAAACAAACACATCATATTTTGTGTATGTGCATATTTGTATGAGCAAGGAGAAAGATCGAAAAATTCAAACCAAGCTATTAATACTGATTACAAGCTCAGGAAGGTAACATGAAAATGTAGACAGACTTAACTTTTTCTCTGTGTGTTTCTGTAATGTTTGATGTAAGAAAATCAGGTCATCCCTTCGTCATCGCCAAGTGATCTTTCCAGAGGTTAAACTCAGAGACATTCTGGATCTGCACTGCCCACTATGGTAGCCTCTAGTCATAATCCACATAATATGTGGCTATTAGCTATTAAAAGTAATTAAAATTGAAATTTTTAGTTCTTCAGCTACACTGGCTATATTTCAAGCGCTCACAAGCCACATGTGGCTAGTGGCTAACCTATTGGACAGCATGGATAGAGAACATATTCATCATCACAGAAAGTTCTATTGGACAGTGCTGTTCTAGATTCTTCCTGCTTGCTTGCCTTTCTCTTCCTCTCCTTCTTCCTCTTCCCCCATCCCATCAGACACTAAGTTTTATCAGTTCTACTTCTTCAAAATCTCTTGAATTCATTCCTGCTCTGCATCCCCACTGACTTGGTTCATTGTTATTTCTCACCTGGACTCTCACAGCAGCCTTCTAGCTATTTTCTTTGTCTTCAGCCTGCAGGCGTCCAGTCCATGCTCTGCCCTCTTGCTGGTGTGATCTTTCTATAGAGCAGGTCAAGTTTCTCCCCTTCTTAGAAGCGTTCACTGGCCAGGATGATGCTAGGTACCCTAACGTGACATTCAGGGTCCTAACCTACTTTTCTAACGTCTTCACTAACCACTTCCCATATCCCTTGAAGTTTGTGGTTTTGCAAGCTGCGTTGCTCATAACTTCCCTGAACACTTCACACCTCTGTGCTTTCTCACATTCCATTTCCTCTGCACAGTGAAAAACATCTGTATATGCAAAACCAAGCTCAGACCACAGTCTGATTCTAGGAAGCCTTCACTGCCACCTGTCTGACCAGTTGGAGAGAATCATTTCTTTCCTTGTGTTAACGTTGTTTCCTAAATAAACATCTGGGTTAGCCCTTTGCACACTGTATTGAAGTGATCTGTTTACATGTCTCTCTCCTCAGCTGGGTAATTGGCTTCTTGAAGGCAGAGTCTGGGTCCAGTTTATCGCTACATCCACAGGGCTGGCTCTAGGCCTGGCATGTAGTAAGCAACCGTGACTCTTCATTTACTAGTTCAGTCTTGCTTTTTTCTTCTGAGCTCTCACGGCAGTTACTTCTTATGGCACTTATTTGACGTTTATCACAGGCTGCCTTATCTGTCACAGTGGGTAACTTTGACGTGACTGTGGCTGTCTTCTCCTTCCTCCCTCCCTTCCTCACTGGATTGTGAGCTTCTGGAGGGCAGGGACTCTGCTTACTTTTTACCCCAGGACATCCACGTTGAGTACTGTTCACTGCAGGCACTCAGCAAGTGTTTATGCAGCTCTCGAGGCCAACAGGGAGGCTGATGAATGCTGCTTATTTGCTTCCCAGCCCTACCTTCTGAAAAATCGAGTGATTTTCAAGTGTCTGATTTCTCATACCCATATAGAAGAAACAGAGTCGCAGCTTATACTTATGCGTTTCTTTCTACAGGCCTTGGATGAAGAGTATTTGAAAGCAGATGCCCAGTTTGGAGGCGTTGATCAGAGAAAGATCTTCACCTTTGCAGAGAAGGTCAGTGTCCTCCTTCCTATCTCTTTTCTTTTGAGCCTCAGAGGTATGCAATTAAAGTTCATTGAATATGTCGCTCCCACTAGTCATAACCATATTGTATGGCAGGTGTTGTTCTCCTTGTTTGGCAGATGAGAAAACTGAGGGTAGAGAGAGTAAGGACGTTGTCCAGTATCACACAGTTAGTGATTGAGCAGAAATTAGCACCCAGATCTGTCTGGCTCAGAAGCCCCTGCTCCTGCTGCGGTCACCAGGATGCTGCCCCTAGACTGTAGGATTTGCTTCTTTCCTAATAGCTCAGTTTCCAGGGAAAGGCACTACCAGTCAGAGTTACTGTTCCTTCCCAGAGTGTTTGGTCTATATTGCTCTGGATCTTACATAAACCACTCACCTCTGAGATGAGGTTTAACAGGGTTTAAAGGAGGAACTCAGCACAAACGCATAATACTTCTTTTCTGGGAAAGAACTTGAGTAAGTTGAAAGGGACTATTGAGAAGTGGTTGGTATTTTTGAAAGCTTCTCAAAACCTCACATTGGTAGGGGTGTGGAGAAAACAGTGCTAGTGGAAATGTGTCTTCCTGCAAGGTGATTTGACATCTCTAAAATGTCTCTATCCTTTGCCCTAATAATTTTATAAATTCGTCCCAAGGAGATAATTTTAAAAATGCAACTTGAGTTATGTATAAAAGTGTTTTATCACATTATCAATTTACAGCAAAAATCCAGAAATAAACTTACATCCAGCGTAAGTTTACAATCCAGGGATTGGTTAATACATTATGATAAATCCTCACAATGGCATATTATATAATTTTTTTTTTTTAAGATTGGCACCTGAGCTAACATCTGTTGCCATTCTTTTTTCTCTTTTTTTCTTCTTTCTTTCTCCCCAAAGCCACCCAGTACATAGTTGTATATTCCAGCTGTGGGTCCTTCTAGTTGTGCTAAGTGGGACGTCGCCCCAGCGTGGCCTGATGAGCGGTGCCAGGTCCGCGCCTAGGATCCCAGCTGGCAAAACCCTAGACCACCAAAGCGGAGCGTGGGAATCCAACCACTCTGCCATGGGGCCGGCCCCTATTATATAATATTTTTAAATGGTTTTTGGATATATTTGATGAACGTGGAAATGTTTACAATGTAAAGTTTTTGATTAACCCAGTATTTCTTATTATTCCGTGTTTATCTCCTGTGTTAACTTCTTAGTTGAACCTTCTCTCATTATTCCAGCAAAGATATGACCTGTAGCTTGTTTTTGTGTGACTCAGAAGCTGTAAGAATAGTTTTTATATTTTTAAAGGGCTATAAAAAAAACGAAGAAGAGTAGGCAATAAAGACCATGTCGGGCCCACAAGGCCTAAAATATTTATCTGGCCCTTTACAGAAGAGTTTTGCCCACCCCTGCCCTAGAGAATACATGTATCTTTGTAATTTATTACAATTTGTTAGATATCTTTACCACTTCCCAACAATACAAGAACTTAGAACAATTTTACTCCATTTAACGCCTTCCTGCCTTTTGTGCTATTGTTGTCATATATTTTACTTTGACATATATTTTAAATCCCAAAGACTTTATTATATTGTTTTTTAAACAGTCAATTTTTGTGTATGTTTACCCATACTCACCCTTTCTGATATTCTTGATTCCTTCCTGCGCTTCTGTGTCTCTGTGCTTCCATCTGGGATCATTTTCCTAAAGTCCCCTCACTTAGAATTGTATACTTGTAGTCCAAGTCTCTTGGTAATGAGTTCTTGAGCTTTCTTTTGTCTGAAAACATCTTTCTTTTGCTTTCACTGAGTGTAAAATTCTAGGTTTGTAGTTATTTTTCTTTTAGCACTTTAAAGAGTTGCCCTGTTACCTCTGGCTTCCATAATTTCCATTGAAAAGTCACCTGTAAGTATTATTGTTTCTCCTTTGCAGATAATGTATCTTTCCTCCGGCTGCTTTTAAAGTTTTCTCTGTCTCTGATTTTCAGTAGTTGGACTGTGATGTTTTTAGCTATAGTTTTCTTTGTGTTTATCCTGCTTGGATTTTGCTGAGCTTTTTGAGTCCGTGGGTTGAGGTTTTCATCAAATTTGGAATATTGTCTCCTGTTATTTCCTTAAATATTGCTTCTGTCGTGTTCTCTGTCTCCTCTCCTAGGACTCTAATTTTATAAAGGTTTGACATCTTGATCATGTCTCACATGTGTGTCATATCCTCTTCTGTTGTTTTCCTGTCTTTGTGCCCTCTGTGCTTTAGTTTGCATATTATCTACTGACTTTTCTTCAAGTTCATTAATCCTGTCTTCTGATAAATCCACCCAACATTGTACTCTGCCATTTTAGAACTTCCATTTGATTCTTTTTCATAGATTCCAATTCTCTTTTGCAGTTCTCTTTTATCCATTTTGTCCATCTTTTTCTCGTTCCCGTTAACACACCAATTATAGTTATTTTGACATCCTGATTTGCTTATTCCCATATCTGGATTGTTTCTGGGTCTCTTGGCTATCAGTCGCTTTTTTCTGCTTCCCACTTCTAGTACTTTTTCATTGTATCGCAGACACTGTAGACATGTTGTAGAGGCTCTGGATTATGTTTATAGACTGCTGTGTTTTCCGTAGGCTGTTAGGTTACTCACTTATCACCTTGATCCTGTCAGGGTTGGTTTTAGGCTTTGTTAGACCAGATCTCTTTCAGTTTCGCCCTTACTCCTATGACGTGGCCCTTATTCTTAGGATGTGGCCTTTCTAGGGTCTCAAACTGAAATCTCAGGATGTTCACAAGGCCCTCTCTGCTTTGATTGGACCTAAACTTCAACTTCTGTCTCCCCACCACTGTGCAGCCTCTGAAGTCTCTGCTCTGGTCTCCAGCCTCCTGGAGCCTGTTCTCTGCTGGGCTTCCTGATGTTTCTCTGTATGCATGCATAGCTGTGAGTCAATCAAGCAATCAATGGAGACTTTTGCCTTAGAGTTTTGGAGGGGGCTCCCTTCTCTCCAGAAACCTTCCCAAATCCTAGCCTCCTGGCAGTCCCGACGTCCAATCTCTGTCTTCTCTGCTTAGTCAGACTGCTATTCTCTGCTTAGTCTCTTTTTCTCAGCATTTGTTCTGAAAACAACACCCTTAAGGAGAAAGCCAGGGTGAGTGTGGTGTTACCTTTGTTTGCCTTCTCTCAAGATTTGTAGCCCTACACCAGTTGCTGTCCAGTGTCTGCAGATGGTTATTTTATGTATTTCCAGCTTTTATAGTTTTTTATGTTGGGAGGGTAAGTCCAATAGCCTCACAGTGTAATACTAATAGAAAAACAGTAGGGGAAAAAACCTTTGTTTATATTGTGATCATCCTTGAAAAGTTATATATTCAGTAGAAAAAAGATCGGAAGGAATGTATCAAACAATTAAGTGAGTAGCCAAGTGAGATGAGATTGGGGCACCGAGGAGGAATATACTAATGTCTGCTTTTGTGTTTCTTTCTAACCCCTCAGTACCTGCCTGCACTTGGCTACTCAAAACGGGTCCACCTGATGAATCCTATGGTTCCAGGATTAACTGGTAGCAAAATGAGCTCTTCAGAAGAGGTAAGTCCCAACTCTGACTTGAGTTTAGAAATCTTCTGCAAGAGACAAAGATTGAGCACTCAAAAGAACAGTGACCTGGCTAACTAGAATTCTCAAATATTTGAATTATTAGGAATCTTAAGTTATCTAATTAATCCCAGTGGTTCTTGAGTATTGAAGGGCTCAGGAAGCAGTCCTGATGGGATCCAATCATATTTTTAACAGTTTTACTGCTACTAATAAAAAGCACAAGCAAAAGTAATTTCTTCATTTATAGAACTGTGATAAAATTCAGCCTTATTAATGAGAAACCTTATTAATGAGAAATTACATTTCCTCAATTAGCATCTTGAATCTTAGGGTGATGTTTGATATAACTAATCTGATAAACACGATATCTTTTACTATTCAAAAGTCCTTCTTAGGGAAAGTACACTTTTGTTCTGATCACTAAGGGCCTCGAATAGAGGAATTGGTAGAACCCAAAGATGTGAAAAGTTGAGTTCTGGGTTCCCAAATATGGCTGATCTTCAGAATTACATAGGGAATTAAAAAGAAATTTTTAAAAAGTTGATTAGACCCTGTCCTTAGAGATTCAGATAAAGTGGTTCTCGGGAACAACTCAGGAATCTGTATTTTCTTTCAAATCCTACTAGGTGATTCTGATTGAAATCACGTTTGGGCACTCATCTAGTTCTTTAAATCTGACTTCTTGATCTTTGATCAGAGACTGGTAAATATATGCGTGGAAACTGTTGTTGTTATTTTTAAAGGAATATATTCATTCCTTTTTCTCCCACGTTGAAATGCTCCATATGTCAGTTGTTTCACTATATCTTGTCCCTGGAAATCGGTGCTAGCAGCAGTTCCCAAATATGGCTGCATCGGAGTCACTTGGAGAGCTTTTTTTTTTTTTTTGAAGATTAGCCCTGAGCTAACTGCTGCCAATCCTCCTCTTTTTGCTTAGGAAGACTGGCCCTGAGCTAACATCCATGCCCATCTTCCTCTACTTCATACGTGGGACGCCTACCACAGCATGGTATGCCAACTGGTGCCATGTCCGCACCCGGGATCCAAACCATCGAACCCCGGGCCACCAAAGCGGAACGTGCGCACTTAACTGCTGTGCCACTGGGCTGGCCCCTGGAGAGCTTTTTAAAATACAAATGCCTAGCCCAATCCCAAGAAATTTTGATTCATTAGGTTTGGGTGGAGCCCAGTAATTTGTATTTTTTTTTTTTCCCTTTTTCTCCCCAAAGCCCCCTGGTACATAGTTGTATATTCTTCGTTGTGGGTCCTTCTAGTTGTGGCATGTGGGACGCTGCCTCAGCGTGGTTTGATGAGCAGTGCCATGTCCGCGCCCAGGATTCGAACTAACGAAACACTGGGCCGCCTGCAGCGGAGCACACGAACTTAACCACTCGGCCACGGGGCCAGCCCCAGTAATTTGTATTTTTAAAAGCACTCCAGGTGATTCATATACAGTCATATGTAGACTAGAATTTGGTAACCACTGAACATAGATGAGCATGTGCTCTCTCACTCCAAATAAGAAACAAAGCCCAGTGCTCTAGAAAGGAAAAATGGCTCCAGATAATGTATAATACTCGGTGTTGGTGATTGCTGTGAAACAAGTATCCTCGCACTTCGCTGATGGTGATGGTGATTAGTATACCCCTTTCAGAAAACAGTTTTGGGCCTAACAGTTTTTGGTAGCTGAAGGAAATAATCCTAGAGGAGGCGGAAAAAACCCTCTGCAAAGATGTTCATCATAGTTTCATACAATCATGTACCGCATTACAACATTTCGGTCAGTGACAGGCTGCATGTACGATGGTGGTCCCATTAGATTAGTACCATACAGCCTAGGTATGTAGTTGGCTATACCATCTAGGTTTGTCTAAGTATGCTCTATGATGTTCGCACAACGACACCATCACCTAACAAGCATTTCTCAGAGCATATCCCCGTCATTAAGTAAAACATGACTGTATATAATTTTCTAAAAATTAGAACATATCTAACAGTTTAGAAATTATTGAATAAATTATGTTGTTACTAATAATTGGGAATATAATACAGCATAAAAATTATAGGTGAAGACTAGGTAGCCACTCAGAAATACTTATGATAAGTCTTAAGTGAAAAAACAGGACATTTATTCTCTAACTATAAATTTGTAGTAATTCCATATCCTGTAGGCAAGGCCAGGGAAGAACACAGAAAAATGAAAATAGTTTTATTTGTTGAGTGGCAATATTATGAGTGGTCCTTCACTCTGATTAATTCTGCTTTTGTTAAAGTTGTTTAATGTTTAAATCTTTGTTTAAAAAAATTAAATTCCACAGCTTAGTTGAGCATATTCTCATTTTCAACCACTAGAAGTCCTCTTCTCCTCATTGGCTTCTAGGATTCTAAGATTGATCTCCTTGATCGGAAGGAGGATGTGAAGAAAAAACTGAAGAAGGCCTTCTGCGAGCCAGGGAACGTGGAGAACAACGGGGTCCTGTCCTTCATCAAGCATGTCCTCTTTCCCCTCAAGTCTGGTAAGACGCCCCCTGTTTTCCTCTCCCAGGCCAGGCTGAAAGAGCAGAACTGGTGCTGTGGTCACACTTGTGATTGGTCGGAGATCTTCCTCTAGGGCCAGCTTCCCTGAGGCCCTGCTCTGCTTTCTCATATACTAATGCGTGATTGGAGTTGGGCTATCATTTAGTTGTCCGTGTGTTTGTTACCAGGTTAGGTTCTAAGTGGAGTGGCAGAGTGGGCAGAGGTGGTAGAGATGAGGGTTGGGGCAGGCATGTTGAACTAGAGGAATACAAAAGAAATGTAAGACGTGATTCTTCCCCTTAAGTTTGGATGCTCTCTGGGTATATGACATTGCCACTCATCCAATTTAAAAAACAATACAATCCCATATAATAAAGTTCAAAATATATGGCAGAAACTACAACCAACCATACATTTGGAGTAGGAATGCTGACTCTTCATTATCAATGAGTTTGTTGGTGTGGATCCTTTTTCTTATAGAGTTTGTGATCCTTCGAGATGAGAAATGGGGTGGAAACAAAACCTACACAGCTTACTCGGACCTGGAAAAGGACTTTGCTGATGAGGTAATACCAGAGGAGGAGCAATCCCCACTGAACTCACTCTCACAAACCTCTCTGTCTTGCCTCAGCCAGGTTTCTAGTTGTGTGCCTCAGCGCTCTGTTTTGATGCTGTGCAGGGCTTGATGCTCTTAATGGCTTAGATGAGGATTCGACTGGTTCACAAATTAGGTGGCAAATGGCACAAAGCCAATATATTGATGTCCTAATCACTCTTCAACAGACTTAACCTGGAATGAAGGACCAACCCTAGCAAGATGAAGTATTTCAGGAACAGGTGAAAATCCAGGTTCCAAAAGAGACACAACTATAAAAGGACAGAATGGAGGATACTATTCATTTCAACAAACGGTTTACCAGAAGACTTACTGGGTGCCTACGTGTTAGGCACTGTGGTAGAGGCTGGCATTACAAAGAGGATTAAATCCTCATGAAGCTCATAGTCCAGTAAGGGGTGTAGACATGCAAACAGATAGCATTCACTGTGCTGCTGTACAATGAAGACACATACATGGTCCAGAAATAAAATAGGAGGAAGGGATAAAATGGCTCTCTGGGCAAGCTTTGTGGAGGGGACAAGATCCAAACAGTTTCACTTGAGGATTAGGAGCTCATGAGGAAATCTGTGAGGGAATAAATAGTGCAAAGACATGGTAAGATGCAACAGCGTGGTATATAAAGAATCACAAGTAGTTTGGCCCGATCAGAGTCTAAAAGGTGAGATGGAGCATTGTGGGAGAGAGAGGCAGGGCCAGGTCATAAAAGGAAGACGTAATAATAGTGTATATGGGCAATAAAATGGGGGGTTTTGATTGACTGAATTTGAATTGAATCGGCAAAGTGACAGGACTGTCAGAAATGTTAATGAAGTCTTGGCCTAAGTCATCAGAAATGTAGAGTCTGGAAGCAGGGAGTTGAGAATCCATTCAGTGCTCCATTGTTCTGAGTACGTTGGGGGTTGTGCATTCAGTCCTGGACTTCAATTTTTTTTTTTTTTTAAAGATTTTTTATTTATTTTTTTCCTTTTTCTCCCCAAAGCCCCTCTGGTACATAGTTGTATATTCTTCGTTGTGGGTCCTTCTAGTTGTGGCATGTGGGACACTGCCTCAGCGTGGTTTGATGAGCAGTGCCATGTCCGCGCCCAGGATTCGAACCAAAGAAACACTGGGCCGCCTGCAGCGGAGCGCACGAACTTAACCACTCGGCCATGGGGCCAGCCCCTGGACTTCAATTTTATAAGGTTTATTTGACAACCTGTGGTGTGTGGGTGGGGAGAGAAAGGATGCTATGATAGGGAACAGACTCAAAACCATGTCACAAAAGCATAGTTGAAAGAACTGGGGATGTTTAGCTGAGAAGCAAGAATGTGTTCAATCATCCTCAAATACTCTCATGGGAGAGGGGTTAGGTTTCTTCTTATGGCACCAGAGGGCTAAACCAGGACTGCAGACTGTTGACAGGGAGCACAGGAAGGCATGTTTAAGTTCATCATCAGAAAGAACTTTCTAATGAGCTCAATTGTGTGAGGAAGGACAGGGCTGCCTCACTTGACCTTGGGTTCCTGATCACTAAGGTGTTCAGGCAGAGACCAGAGGATCCCTGAAGGCAATGTCATATGAGGGTTTGAGCATCAAATAGAGGAAAAGACTTGGAGACCTCTGAGATTTGAGGGACCTTAAGGCCCATTTTTTGGATGTTTCACAGCTGTTCCTCTGAAACCCTTCTAACTACAGTCTGAGGCAGGCCACAGAACCCACACTTCACTCCTCAGCCCCATCAGTAGTCCTTTGTGGGAATAGTGAGAAGCAGTGGAAGAAACCCTGCTGATACAAGAGCCTGGAGCACGTTATCCAAGAGTACTTTCTGTGTGGTGGACGCGCTCTGTCTGCACTAACACAGCCGCCACTGGCCACAGGTGGCTGTTGGACCTTAGAATGTGACCTCAGTGCAACTGAGTAACTGAGTTTTAATTTACATTTAAATACCCACATGAGGCTAGTGGCTACCACACCGGACAGGTCTAAAGCTTTTCTATTGTGAAAAATTAAACATTCCCAAGGAAATGAAGAAATAACATCAAAAACAAAAATGTAGACATTGTATTACAGTTATTCATACCTCAGGGATACCCCCTCAGAATATCTCAAAGATCCTTTCAGGCCAGATTTGGGATATACAAGCGCTGGTCATAGGACACAGGAAGAAAAACTGAATTACTGACTCCTCCCTTGTACTAGCGCTGCTCTCACCATTTTCACCACGTTATGTGATTTAATCCGCATTCTGACTCTGAGATACAGGTATTATTATCTTCATTTTTTAAGTGAAGAATCCAAAACTTAGCGAGGTTAAGTGCCTAGGAACTCCAGCCCCGGCCTGGTGGACTCCGGAGCCCTTGTTGGTGCTCGCTCAGCAGCCCCCAGGCCGTTGTTAATCCTTGCTCAGTGTTGCCTAGGTGAAGGTTTCTCTGCCTGTAAATGACACCTGGTTTATGCCACTACTCTAAGCATAAATGGAAGGACTAGGAGAATTTGACTAATAAAAACATTCCCCCTCTAAAAACCCTCAAGTTAGTGTGGAATTCAGGGTCAAAAGACCTGGCTCTGGGACAAGTTAGATAACCTTTCTGAACCTATTTCCCCTTCTCTGCTCTACCAGCTTCACGAGGTTGTGCTGAGGATCAAATCAGACTTGGCTGGGAAAACACCCTGCGTCCTGTACGCACATTATTCTTACTACATTCAGGTGTGCTGTGCCCGCTCGAGTGTCCCATCTCACCAGGCCTTGTACACTTTTGCAGGTTGTACACCCGGGAGACCTAAAGAATTCTGTTGAAGTCTCCCTCAACAAGTTGCTGGATCCCATCCGGGAGAAGTTTAATACCCCTGCACTGAAGAAACTGGCCAGCACTGCCTACCCAGATCCCTCGAAGCAGAGTAAGGCCACCTGGGGAGTGGAAGGGCCAGGTAGGGGGGTGACATCATCGGGATAGAGAGCCTGTCATTGGGCCTCAGAGAAAGGTCTGTCTTAAATTGAGGGCCGCAGAAGTCAGGGGGTCTGAATGTCAAGAACATCATACCCCACTGACTCCTAGAAAGGAACTTGAGTCATGTTAGTTTGGGTTTGGTCGATACTATGAGGTGATGATATCCTCACCACTGCTGGAGATGCTGGGGTGAGACACGTCCTTGGATCCTTTCAGTCTTGTTCACTAAATCCACCTCTTCAATTAAGGACACCAATTGGGTTAGACCATGAGGGGGGTGACACAGTGGCTTCTTAGGGAAGCTTATCTGTAGATTCACTCAGTTCCCTTCCATGTGCTTCTGACTGGCTCTTAGTTGGCCATCCACTTATCCGTGATGCTGAGATATTAACATTGACAGTTTTGTGTGACTCTCCCAGAAAGACTCAATAACTATATGTGGAATACATAAATGGAAACACCCAAGGGGGCAAAGCTACTACTGCCCCTCCCCTCCAGCCTAATAGCTGAGGGAGAGAATAGATGAGTATCTGGCATGCCACTTCTCAAAGGTTGCCAACCTGTTTTAAAGAAGATGTAACTCAGTGGGTAGATTCTGGGGATTCTGCACTAAATCCTGCTAGTGTCCTCATTTGGTAGGAGCAGTAATTGACCCGTCATGGGGAAGGATGAGAGTTTTGACCCCTTGGGGTTTTTCTCATCCCCAGAGCCAACTGCCAAAGGCCCTGCCAAGAATTCAGAACCAGAGGAGGTCATCCCATCCCGGCTGGATATCCGTGTGGGGAAAGTCATTAGTGTGGACAAGGTACTCGTTTTTCACCACATCCCAGAGAGGCAGATAGGGGTCAGGTTTGTCTGTTTCCATCTGGAGGAAACCTGGCCTGGGATGGGAAGTAACATCCCTGAGGTCATAGTGTAAGTCAGAACCCAGGTGTCTAATTCCAGGCGTCAGGCTTTTCCCTTTGCTGCCTGGGACCTTATGCAACCAAATGCAGCCAGGAACTCAGAGTGGGGGGCGGATGTTAGTCAGAGGGAACTTGTTTATCTATTAAATCCGGTATGATGGACTCACCTGGTCTCTACCAGCTTGTCTGGACTAGCTGCAGGCCTTATCATGGATCGGCCACTTCGTTTCCCGGTATTCCCCCCCAACCCCGACCTCCAGAAAATGGTGAAGGGAGAAGGACTTCCTTTTTCCCACAGACAGGAGGTTATGCGACCCATAGCCTAGGACCATTGTTGGGGGCTTTTTCTTCTCCCAACACGGGTTTGCTTTTCACTACATAGACCCAACCATCAAAACTACTCTGAGATAACTGCTGACGCTCTTTCAGATGGTGAGGCCAGCAGTTGGCCTCCCACCTTCCAGTCTACCTAGAACTGTTCTGTAGCATGTGGCCATAATGGCAGCCACCCAGACAGTCAGGCCATTTAATCTCTGTTAGAGATTCCTTCCATGTCTTACATAAGTAATTAGGCTCATTTTACTCAAATCCTGCCTCTTGGTTGAGAGTAGAGGGTACCTTCAAGAACCATTCTCCTGTCTGCTGTCTGGGACCTGGAAAGAGAGTTCACTCTAGAAGGTTCCTCAGGGGCCTCTGAAGGGAGTGGATGCCCCTTTCTGGAGTCAGGGTTCACCAGGCCCCTGATCTAGTCCATTAATACTCTCCGGGACTGCCATCTCTTGCTGGCAGCATCCAGATGCAGACAGCCTGTATGTGGAGAAGATTGACGTGGGGGAAGCTGAGCCACGGACTGTGGTGAGCGGCCTGGTGCAATTTGTGCCCAAGGAGGAACTGCAGGACCGACTCGTCGTGGTGCTCTGCAACCTGAAACCCCAGAAGATGAGAGGAGTTGAGTCTCAAGGCATGCTACTGTGTGCTTCTCTGTGAGTGAGGACTCAGGGTGGGGCATAGGACTGGGGAAGGCCAAGAGGAGCGGGGAATTGGCCCACATGATGGCCTTCCACATGCTAGGTGGAAGCCCTGATAACACTTTCCAAAAGATGATGAATGAATTATTTCTTGTACAGTACTGTGAATGAAGTACTCGACCTAAAGTTAGTCTTATTAAAACAGAAATTGAAGGTTCAAAGCAGTGTGTACATGCCCATCTCACTACTAGTAAGAGCTGGAGCTAGGATTCAAACCCAGTGCTGATTGGCTGTTAAGGCCTTGCCCTCTCTGTTATGTCATACTTCCTCCCCTAAAAGCCCAGATTTGAGTCTCTCTCCTGATAGAGAATTTCACTTTAACCCAGGTTAACCCAACCCTGGTGATATCGAGATGCAGTACAGCAGTGAGGACCCCCCCGGGGCTCTGGCACTGAGAATGCTCTGAATCCCAGGAGGGCCCCTATGTAAAGGCCCTGATGCTTTGGCCTCCACGACAGCTGGAGGCAAGCGATAGCCTCACTCTTTCCTTGTCCTGTGTGTTTTTCCAGAGAAGGAGTGAGCCGCAAGGTTGAGCCTCTGGACCCTCCTGCAGGCTCTGCTCCTGGTGAGCGAGTGTTTGTGAAGGGCTTTGAGAAGGGCCAGCCTGATGAAGAGCTCAAGCCCAAGAAGAAAGTCTTTGAGAAGTTGCAGGTAAGAAGCTGTGGGTGTTCCCCTCTTACCTGGGCCACCTGGGCTGTGTTCTGGTCTGCTCTGTTACTGAATCCACAGCTGGGCCTTCCTGCATCTAAGCCCCTCTCTTCCTTCTTCATTCTAGACCCTTCTGAACGAGGTGCCTGAGGAGCATGAGGGCCCTCACATGCACTGAGCACTGACAGACTATTTGAGGCATTTCCTCACTTAATCTTCAGTCCATGAGAGGAGATTACCCCCATTCTACCTGGCAGGCCAAAGCCACTCAGGTCACCAGAAGTAATGGAGCCAGGATCAAAACCCTCCATGGGTCCCTCCTGCCGACGATCCCTGAATTCATTCATTTAACAAATATTGAGTCCCCCAGGCTACATCAATGAGTGGGGCAGCAAAAATTCACTCTCCTCGTGGAACTCACACCACATGTGACTTTTCCTAGTTAACACCTCATGGCCTCAATCAGACAGTGTTTCTGGAGGGCACGTAGACTGCTTTCTGCCTTTCTCTGTCCTCCTGCATGGGACACATGGCTTTGTCCACTCCCTCCTTTCCTGGCACTCCAGGCTGGGTATTTGAATCACTTATTTTTTTCTGGCTATAAAAAAAAATTTTCATTGTAGAAATATAGGGAAATATATAAAATTATATATATATTTATATAAAACATAGGGGGAAAGGAAGAAAATAAAATATTCATAGTCCTGCCACCCAGAGATACTGAAAAATATCATTTAGTGATTGTTCCCTTCTGGGTTTTTTCCTTTGCAGTTTGTCTTACTGTGGTGTTTATTCTGCTTTTTTATTTAACGTTATGCATGAAAAACTTCCCCATCTTCTTAAATATTGAAGGGGGAATCTTATTATGTATAGTATTGTCATGATTATCATAATTTAACCAAAACCTTATTAGACATTGAGGTTGTTCTGGGTTTCTCACTGTTAGAATGCTATAATGGATGCACTTATTCATGATTATTTTCTTAAACTAAATCCCTAAAATGAACTTACCTGAGTCAAAAGATAGGAACTTGAAAGCTTTTGACAAACTGCCCTCTTAGAGAAGTTGAGTCAGTTCACGCTAGTAGTACAGAGAGTCTGTTTTCTTGCAGTCACACCACCATCACTATAATCACCTTTTTTGTTTGTGTTGTCCAGGCTGACTTTAAAATTTCTGAGGAGTGCATCGCACAGTGGAAGCAAACCAACCTCATGACCAAGCTGGGGTCCATCTCCTGTAAATCGCTGAGAGGGGGGAACGTTAGCTAGCCAACCCAGCATGGTCCTCCCTTCTCCCATCGTCCTGAGTCATCTGCTGTCTCCTCAACTTGCTCGTCCATCACCCGTTTCCCCGTTTCCCAGGACACTGAAGCAGGAAGTTTGGGACTTTATTAGGTGCAGAACTTGGTAAGGGGCAGCTAGCTCACTCTTCCCAGAATCTAGGGTCATCCTGCCTGGCTGCAGTGGGAGGCTGACCTCCCAGGTAGTAATGGGGGCAGGGTGGCAGCAGGGAGGCCAGCTCTGCCTTCCTCCCTTGGCAGCTGACTTGAGAAATCTGGTTTCAATATAACTCAAAAAAAGTTTATACCACAATCCTTCTAATTGGAAAAATATTGGTTCCCAGGTTTTCCTAGAGTTATACCAGC
The DNA here is from genome assembly GCF_041296235.1 of Equus asinus. Taxonomy (NCBI): domain Eukaryota; kingdom Metazoa; phylum Chordata; class Mammalia; order Perissodactyla; family Equidae; genus Equus; species Equus asinus. The sequence continues at coordinate 89,322,816 of NC_091794.1, forward strand.
AGCTGTGCCTCTGGCTGGGATCTGGTGCCTGAAGTGGGCTAATTACAGCTTCTCCCCAAACAGGAAATTGTGGGATTTGAGAAGGGAAAACAGAGAACCTAGTGGTCTACCAAGTGGTTGGCCGGTTTCCCCAATGCCTGCCAACCCCGAGGCTTGGCACTGGGGGGCAGGGCCTGCCCCAGGGCTCCTGGAATTTCCCTTGATCCTGCTGGGTTGGGACACTCCCTAAACCAGCTGTGTGGTGTTAACATCACCAGTAGGGTGGATGGCACAGCCTGGTTCTTTCTTCAGAGGGGGTGGGGTACTTCTCCATAAGGCATCTCATTCAGAATCACTAACCATCACTGTCATGAATTCAAATAAAATGTCTGAACAAGGGTGTCTGGATAGGGCCTGTGTGAGTGAGCTGGACCATCTGAGGAAAGAGGAACACAAGTGTGAAGCAGCTGCTGGGCCCCTCACCCAGCCTGGGGCTGCTTGTATCTTGGACTTTTGACCCTGTAATGGGAGGGGAGGGAGGAGAGAGAGATGGATGACAGACACCTTGACTTTCCCTTTGGCAGTACTAAGCAGAAGAGGCCCACTTTGGGGTCCACTGCTTAGAGCAGACAACATTTTTCCTTCTAAATGTGGGCCCAGCCCCAACCCTGTCCCTCCCCCATTAAGAAGCAGCAGCCACAGCCAAGTTTCAATCATTTAATTAATTAACACCTTTGAATGAAACACGCACAGAGCTTTTTCCTGTGTCTCACTCAGGCTTCAGGGAAGAGGGAATGGATTGTTTGTATAGACATATCAAAGACTCAAAAATTTAAAGAAATATATATATATATATACTTCTCTCTCTAACATTTTCATGGAAATTAAAAATCAGAGGCTTTTGGTCTTTCCATTTTCACTAGGTCAAGCTCATTTACCCAAGAGGACAAAGAAGGGTTGCCTCTTCTAGATCCTCTTCTCCTTTGTACTCTGTCCCACCCAGTGGGGAAACAAGCTCAGGAGATTCTAACTGAGGATAAGGAGCTCGAGTAACATGGGGAGAGGGGAGGGAAAGAGAGAAGGTGGGCTCTCTCCCACCTCCAGCAGTTCCAAGGCTGCTGCCAGGGCCTGGTTTCCTAGAGGCTTTGACCCGGGTCCTCATTCCCAGGGGGTTGGATCAGGAGCTCTGAGCAGAGCAGTGCTTACTGACTGTCCTTCCCGGGCTCACTGGGCATGCGCAACACAAACCCAGCAGTAGCTTGCTGTTACCCAAGAGCAAGGGAAGAATGTTGGTTTATAGCTACAGGGAGAAGACAGTAGTGAAAGAGGGCCAGAGGAACCTGGTCTCTCCTACCACATCCCCTGCGTTCCCAGCTCTTGTTCTGGGAGGGGGTCAATCTCTCTCCTTGGTGGAGGAGGAGAAGCAGCTAAAAGCGAGGTCCCTTGCCAGGCTCAAGCCTGAGTCACCGTTAAGGAAAGAGGATGGAGATAGAAGGGGTGGCCCTGGTGGCAGCCATGCTGCTGTGGAAGTCACAGGGGCCAGTGGGGAAGCCATCTTACCTAGATAGGTGGCACAGGCTGAAAACAGAAAGGTCGTTAAAGTTCCTGGAGGAGAGAGCAGTAGAAGAGGCTGATGTCTAGGGGGCAACCACCCAGCCTGCTCCCTAGGAGCACGGAATGTCCCTCTCATTGACTAGGGAAGAGCCTGGAATAGAATGCACTTTTGGCTTCCCATCCTTGTCACTCAGCATCTGCTCCCCCCAGCAGAACCACCTATGCTGAAAGGCAGCTGCAGCAAAGACATGCACGAAGACAAGGAAAGAGAAAGGTCAGACGATGAAATCCACAGGGCCAGGCCTGGGCCCCTTGCCCAACTAAGCTCCTCCCCGCCAGACCCTCTCCTCCATCCACCTCCTCAGGACTTCCTGCAGTTGAAGGGGACCCAGCTTTGCCACAGCCCGTGGGCTTCTGCCTCTAAAGTGTCGTGCCTGCCTACCCCAACCTGATCAAATGAAAGGGGGAAAATGCTTGGCATTGCCAAGTGCCAACCGAGATGACCCCCATTCTCTTCTCCTGCTCTCTGAGGACAGAGAGCCTGTGGACCTCCCCTCTGGGTCTCTCTCCCCCGACCCATTTGGGTCTCCCACTTATCCCCTGCATGCAGCACCTGGCAGAGCCGGAAGGCAGGAGGGGTGGTTGGTGGTAAGTTGAGGCACAGGAAGGCTAACCCCCACTGCACCTTTGTGCTTTGGAATTCCACAGTCCCACTCCTGCCTCCAGCGTGGAGAAGCCTGTGGGATACAATGACTTGCCCACCTCCAAGAACTAAGAAAAGGAGCAAACTGGTTTGGTTTGGAGGGAGGGGACAGATTGGTCCCAGCTATTGGGCTGGCTACCAGGGATTGATGCTGCTGCCATGTAAACAGGCCTTTGGAATGTGGCTTCACGGGCCCTGGAGGATGGACATGCAGCCACGTTTCAAAGTGCTTTGATTCTGGACTACAGTATGTGCATGATTTGGACATGAAAAGAAAAATAAAAGAAACTCAAGTGAGGTGTTCTGCTCCCAACTCTGTGGCCTCAGGGCCAGCAGGGGGCGCAACCACCCACTCCCTCCAGCTACCTCTTCAAGATGAGGCTAAGGCCAAGACTGAAGTGGCAGCTGCCAGAGGTGAATCCATTCGGGAAAAGGCATGAGAGCTGAGTGACTCGGAGGACAGATTGACGCCAGGCTTGCATAAATATTGAAGGCGGTGAGTTAAGGCTGCAGGCATCCTCTCGATTAGGTTAAGTGTCTGCCGTATCCTTTCATCCTTGGAGCTGCTCAGGTCCCTGAGATTGTATTCCTGGGATGGGCCAGCAGTGTCAGTGAGGTGCCTAGTGGTCAGACCAGCTCTTTCTGGGGGTCTGTGGGGAAAAAGAAGGGACACTCAGCAAGGGGACCTCCTGTCTTGGTTCTGGTCACCAAAGGCCCAAGGCACATCCTCACCCCCTCAATTTACTGACCATGCGGCAGCTCTGGGTTAGACACTACAAACGTTCTGACACTCATACAGTATCACTGCCCCACACCTGACAGTGAGGAACTTGCAGCTAGGATGGGCAGGTAAAATGGCAAAGTTGGACTCCAAACTCAGTAGTTCTGACTCCAAAGCCCCACACACCATGCTCTTTCACTGTAGCTCATCAAGGGGTACAGTTCACCCTTCCCAGGCATCCTGAGACCAGAGAAGTCTTAAAGATGCAAGAGCAAGTCCTTCACGGCAGGACTTCAGATATCTATTTCCCATCACCAGTGATGGGCCCCACTGCCCACTGTACCTGAGCTAGGCAGGCCCAGCTTCTGCTCCTCTGGACCCACCAGCTGCAGGACACCTCCATTCTCCGCCAGCTCCCCCTTAGTCCTGTCCTCGGCATGGGGGAGCCCGTTGGTGGGAGGAGTAGTAAGAGGCTCAGCCCGAGGAAAGCTGGGGGAGGCAGGTACGGGGACTCCCACAGAGGGCTTGCGGGCCACGGGTGGGGGAGCCTTAAGTGGCTTCTTTGCAGCCTGGGGTGGCCGTTGCTCCGAGATGCTCCGAAGTTCAGCCACCAGATTCCGCTGAAGGTCTGCCTGGGTCTCAGGGGACACAGACCGCTCCAGCTGCAGCTTCTTAGTGCCCTTGGAGAAGATGAAGCTGGCCGTAGAGGCAGGGGACCGGGGACACCGTGGCTCTACCTCAGGTGGTCCATTGGGCTGGGCACTCACAGGGCCCTCGCTGGCAGCCAGACTGGAGGCCTTGAGTCGGACAGCAGCTTGGAGCCCTGAGGAGGAGGCAGGTGCTGGGCTGGCCCGCCCTGACAGGGCCCTTCGTAGTGGCTTCTGGGGGGCCAACGGCCCTGATGCTGGGGTTGGAGCCACTGTGGGAGTGCCCACAGAGCGCAGCCGAACCATCTGCAGGAGCGAGGGCGTGACCAGAGGTGCACCAGCATCCTCCCTGGGAACCCCACTGCCCTTGTTGCAGCCCACGGGTTCTTTCCGAGGGACCTTGGCCAGAAGCCCTGTGACAGAACCAGCAGGAGGTGGGGCTGGTGGAGCTGGAGGAGGGTCTGGGGTACCATGGGGCTGGCTCTGGGAAGAGACAGTAGCTGAGGGGGGCAAAGCAGCCAGGGAGCTGACAGTTTCCAGGGGGTCTGAAGGACCTGCACACTCAGGGCCCGTCACAGAGAAAAAGGCCTCCTCAGGTGGAGGGAAGTCAGCCATGGACAGGTCCTGCTCCTCGGGTGCAGGAGGTGGCGGAGGGGGCCAGTTGGGATCTTGGAGGGGCTCCTCAGCCATCTCTGGGGCAGATGGGGCCTCCTCAACCACCTCTGGCTTCTTAGTGGGTGGGGGGGGTGGATGATAAGATGGGGGTGGAGATGGTGGGGGTGACTGGTCTTTGGCGGCAAGGGGAGACTCCTGTGGTGGAGTCAGGGCTGTCTGGGGCGTGGGGGGGGATTCCGGACTGGCATCAGTGGTAGAGATTGGCCCAGGGACCATAGCAGGGGCAGTCGGAGCAGGGGCAGCTTGGTTAGGGCTCTTGGGCTTGGAGGGAGGTGGGGAGAAGGGGGCAGGCACCTTGGGGTGAGGAGGTATGACAAACCTGTCACCCAGGATGGTTGACATCTGTGGACCAGAGCGTTCTGAGGGGGCTGGGTCAGAGGAGGAGGAGCATAGAGACGTGAGGGAGGAGGAGACAGAGGCCCCAGGAGATCGAAGGGAAGTGACTCGCTCTGGTTTAGGGGGTTGAGCCTTGCCTGGGGAAGCAGGGGCCCCTGCTAGACCCTTGGGAGGGAGGGTAGGGGTACCACTTTGGCTCGAGTATCCACTGGAGGGTGACAGCGTCCGTTCTGGGGAGCGCGGGGGGCGCCGAGAGCCACCCGGAGATAAGCCAGGCACCCAGCTGCCTGCTGAGGTGGATGGACAAGGTGCTGCCCCCATCCCTTCTGACCCACCAGTGGTGGGCGGCCGAGGCAACTGTGGCTGCTGCTTCCGCTCAGGCTTGGGAGGCAGCCCCAAGGGCCCATCAGGTGCTGCTGAGCCCCGCTGATGGAGCGAGTGGGTCCGGCGGGGAGGTGGTGGCGGCCGCTTCAACTTACGTAGGGACACACTCCGGCCAGACAACTGCCCACTACTCCGAATGCTGACAGTGTCTGAGGCCTCAGCTGTGCTGCCCCCACTGGGAGAGCCCCTCCCGCTGCCCCCCTGGGGAGGGGGTGCCACACTATTGCTAGCCACAGAGCTCTCTGGCCGGCCCTCAGAGCCACCCTTAGAGGAAAGGGTGGAGCCATCAGACACAATGGTCTCAGAGGACTGAGAGTGGCTCCAGGTGTCACTGGAAGAGGAAGGGTGGCGGCTGTGGGGCCGTGGGCTGGAGACCGAGGAGAAGCGGCCCAGTGAGCGGACGGAGGCCGGGCTGGCCGAGAGCAGGCTGCAGCGGCTCAGTGTGCGCAGGCTGCAGCGGCCCAGGGCCACCACGTCCACCGTGGGTGGCAGCACAGCATGTGGGATCAACTTCGACAAGTAGGTAGCCTGGGGCGAGATGGACATAGCTGGGCTCATGGGCTCTGGAGGCCCTGCCCCTCCTGTCAGTCCAGGCACTGCTAGGGACATGGGTCGGGTCACTGGTGGGGGCCGGGCCCCTGTGGATCGTCCAACAAGGGTGTCATCCCGGTAAACACGGTCGATGTGGCGCTGCAGCATGGCCTCTGCCTCGGTACTGGCCTCTGCCTCCAGTGCCTGCAGGGACACCCGGGCCCCTGTCGCTGAGGCCAAGCCCACTGGGCGGCCATCCACCGTGGGGATGCGCACAGCATCCCGTGGACCAGGAGGGCGAGGAGTGCCTGGTGCCTCACGCTCAATCCGCAGGCCTAGAATGGACAGGGAGGATGTGGGAGTCAGCAGAGGGGTTGGCCAGGGCTCCCCACCCACCCCTGCTGCCCTCCTAACTGGGTGCTCACCGAGTTCCTTCTGCACGTGCTGCGGCAGTCCCAGGACGGTGCTCCGCCGCTCCCGCCGCCGGCGCCCGGACTTCCCAGATGATTTGGGAAATGAGTCATGGGGTCGGAAGGTGGAGCCTGGGGGTCAGTCCAGGGGAGAGAAACCATTAGAGCAGGTCTCAGGGCACACTGTGCAGAGCACAACCTCTGTAGAATATTAATAAGAGCTCTGCAAAAAAAGATTTCCACAGTCAAACAGGCGTGGGCAAAACTAAGTCAAACAAAGCTAGGACACTTCTTTTCTGTAAGACTTCTGGAAGGCTTTACTAGGTCAATAATGGTCATTTCCATTTAGTGAACATTTATGATGTGTTAGCATGCTAAACACTTGGCATTCATTCCAATAACGTAAGTACTCTTATCCTCATTTTTATAGATCAAACAGAAGCTCAGAGAGGTTAAGGACTGGCCCAAGGTCACCCAGCTGGTAAGTAGCAACACCAGGCTCAAATCCAGGTTTCCTGATTCTTAACTGTCCTTCTCTGCAATTAATGTGCATTATGAACCTCCCAGAGGGTACAGTGTTTCCTGAATTCACAGAAGCACAGAGCCTTGGGAAACACTAGATTAGGAGGAAAAGGGGAAGCTGCAGGTGCTGGGACCCAGATGGTGCCCACCACCCCACTCCCTGTTCAAGAATCCCGGCTGGTGAGCAGACACCTTTGCGCTGGATCATCTCCGAGCGGATGGAGAGAGCATCCTCTGCCGTGGAGCTCTCCGCTGTGTAGGATGTGGTCTGGCTGCAGAAGGAGATACTATCTTCATCTGGCCCTGTCCGGGAGGACTGTTGAGGGAAAGAAGGGGGTCAGTCCCTGGCCTGGGACCCAGGACTACCCCAGAGGCCTGGGAGGGGCTTACTGTTGCCTCTTCAGGGCTTCCCTTTGGCACTTTTGACTCAGCTCCCCCCGCTGCCAAGCATCACCCAGCACTGAGCAGACATCAGCCAGAACAGCCCTCAGGGGTCATCTAGTCTAGGCCTTCATGAAACAGGAAGGAAACAGAGATCCAGAAGGGTTCAAAGACATACTTGCCAGAGGTCAAGCAGGGAGGGAAGAGTAGAGTCAGGACAGAGCTGGGGGCAGGGCTCACCTGGATGCTCTGGGTGTCTCCATGGTCCCAGCCACCCTTGTTCAGTTTCTGTTTTTCTGGAAGACACCAGAATGGTGTGTTGGGCTTAGCCCCTGACCTTGGGAGCTGAGAGTAGCACTGGAAGGGAGGGGGAGGTTACCTTGGTGCTGTAGGGAACGCAGCCCCTCCTGGGCCTGTGTGTGCAGCTCCTCCAGGTGAGGCGGCCGCCCACTGGGGAAGAAGACATTGTCCTGGTGCTCATCCACCACAGACCCTGGCCCCTGGCCGGGACCTACACCTAGACGTTTGTCACCCTCAGCCTTGGCAGAGCCTAGTGGGATGGAGGAGGAAGAGAAGTGAGGCAGGCCCAAAGGCATCTGGGCCCTGGGGATGCACAGGCACCACAGCAAGGGCACCCACAGCCCCCAGACTGTACACAGCCCTGCACATACATGCAGTGCACACCTCCCCCAGTCTGTACACCCAACCCACAGTTCTGGAGCATACACGCAATACACAGCCCCCATGTACATACACAAACCACACCCCAGTGTACAGATATCTGAGTACCCACCCCATACAAAGGGCCCCACAGAGGGCACCATACTCAGGGCACACAGGCCCACTGTATATGCACACACCACCCACAGGCTTCAGCTTGTATACAATCAAACAGCACCCAAGTATAAACACATCTGGGTACCCACACCGCACACAGGGGCCCACATGGAGCACACCCAATCCTTGTGTATACACACAATATCCACAGTCCCCATTCTATACATACACAAACAGTACTCAAATATACATACAACTGTGTATCCACACATCACTCAGGGGACCATGGAAGACACCCCAGAATACACACAGCCCGTAGCAAATACACTTCTCGTCTCCAGATCCCAAGCTCCATTTTACAGGAAAACAAACCACCCTTTTTGTTCACCCTCTTGGCCCAGGTCCAGAAAGAAGACACACAGAACACTAGGAAGGGGTGGCAGTTTGCAGGGGTCATAACGAGATCCCCAGGAAGTTCTGGGGGGAGGGACAAACCAGGTATATGGCCTCTTGGGTCCCCTACTCACCCATGTGGCTGTCCCTTAGTGGAAGGATGGGGCAGGGCAGGGGAGGAGGACCCAGGCCCCTCTACCCCTAGCCAAGGCAACTCTATCCTCTCTTGGGGGAACAGCCCCAGGTATCCCCCTCTCCCGGAGGCCCCAGCCCCTGGTGCAGAGGAGCTAGGGATCTATTACAAAGGATCCTGTTACAGGCCCCGCCCATGGGGGAGCTGGTCATCTAATCCCGGGAATGGGGGGCTGTGTCAGCACTTTGCAGCCCCAGCCCCCCTTTAAAAGGAACCCACAACATAAGCAAAAGCGCTGGCAGGGTCATGTGACCCTGGCAGCACCTTATAGAGGGGCAGGAACAAAACAAGCCCTTTAAAGGGCGACGCCGCAGGATGCCCCAGGATCGGGGTCTTCAGTTCAGACACCTGCCCTTTCCTCCTTCCTCAGACCATTCTTCAACAGCCAGGTCCTGCCCCAAGGAATCCACAGGAATCCCACAAAGTCAGAGCTGGGAGGTCTCCCAGGAATCCATCCAGTTGAGTCTCACCTAATCCCCCGATTTTACAAGTTGGGAAAACAGGCTCAAAGAAGAAAGGCCTTGCCAAGGTCACCCGCAAATCACAGTCAGACAGAGCCCGGATTAAACTCCAGGTTCCCAGAGGAGGCTCCTGGATCACAGTCAGATGGGGACCCTCTAGCCCCCACATCTTACTCCAGGCCTAGGTGAAGGAAGCCCAGCTCCTAGGAGAAGGAAGTTGCATAGGCCCCTCTCTCCAAAACTTCTCCCCGGGGCATCTAAACAGGATTTCACTGATCATGCTCCCCAGCTTCCAGGGGCACCACATTCCTCTCTACTCTGCTCCCCACATGCCATCTTCCCACACACACTGACTGACCTGGGAGGGGGTGCCCCACGTCTCGGAACTGAGGTATTGGGATGTACCCAGTGAGGTGTGGGTACTCCTGGAGGGAGGCAGTCTCACCCAAGGGCTGCAGGCTTCAAGGTCAGAGCCACCCGGATCCATCCTCCCAAACGCAAGCAGGGCCCAGACAAAGGCAGCGGGAGAGAGGCTGGACAAAGGCTCAGGCGGACAGGGGAGTCTGGCCTCATGACGAGCCCCATCCCCCACCCATTACCCTTCCCCAGCCTGGATCCCCTACTACAGAAGGGTCTGGCAAACGGAGGTGTCGGGGATCCCTCCTCTCCCCCCCGCAGCCACACCCACTCACCCTTCTTCTTAAAGAGGCCGAGGAGTGCCGGGAGGTGGCGGCCTAGAAACACCACCATGACTGCGGGCGCCACTCGGACCGTCCCCTATCCCGACCTCTCCAGAAAGCTGGGCGACGCCTTCACTATAACCCGGCACTGAGGGGATGCGAGGCCACCCGCCCAGCCGCAGAGCGCCAGCTCCAGGCAGAGGAGGGGGAGGGGCCGCTCCTCGCAGGTCCTCCTCCCACCTTCGCACTGAGCCCGCCCACACGCCGACCCCGCCCCTCAAGCGGAGGGCAGAGGCAGGGGCCATCCCAGGCTCTGAGGGGGAAACTGAGGCCTGGAGTCTGTGGGTGCTCACCGCTGGTGGAGAGGATGACTGGGGGGGCCGAAGACACTCGATTCCAGGGGCAGACCACTAACCCTATCCCCAAGTCCTTTTCAACTCAGGAGCCAGAACTAAGGCAGGGGACCCGCTGCCAGATGGTAGGTGGAAGAGCCAGTAGACTAGACTTGGCATGGTGCCCACCCCCAAGTCTTCCTTGCTGGGGAGGGTAATTCCCAAGGGAAGGAGCTTAGCGCATGGAGCAGCCAGGTAGAAGCCCAGGACTGCCTGTGGGGAGGGCAAGGCCACTGGCTGAGGGCCCAGGAGGGGTGGGAGCCAGCCCAGGACACAGCACTGGGAAGACACCAAGATGCCCAGAGCAGAATCACAGTGGCTGGAGGTAATAACCTCTCACGTGTATGTTCAGCCTCACACTTTCCAAAGGACTTTCTCCCACTTTGGTAATGTGGCATCAGTAGCCCAGAGAAGCACTGTGAACTCCAAGGTCACACAGCAGCAGCAGGCCTTCAAGGCAGACCTCCTGCTCCTCCAACCCAGGATTCTTCCCATTCTCCTCACTCTGTGACTCAGTGACTCTGCTGGATCACTAGGTGGGGACAACAGAATTAGCCAAGAAACAGCTCATAGGTAAGGGCAGTAAGTGTCGGGGGGTGGGGAGGGTGTACCTGGAAGGAAGTCAGGTGCAGGTTCTAGTCCAGCTCCACCACACACAAGTCACGAGTTCATATGGAAACAAGGCCAATAACTCCTCTTTATAAGATTGCTATATCCACTCACTCAATCAGCAAATCTTTATTAGGCTAGTGTTGGGGGCTACGGCTATGGAAGAGAACTATCTCCTTCACCACTATATTCCTAGTGCCTACATCAGTGCCTGGCACACACTCTGAGTTCAATAAATAGTTGATGAATACATGAATGAGGTAAACTAACTATAACTTTAGACAGTGAAGACCGCGGAGCTGTGACAGGAAGGCGGTACCTTTGGGGGCATCAAGGAAAGCCTCTCTAAGGAAAGGCCATTGGAACTGAGACCTAAAGAATAAGGAGCCAGCCAGGGCAAGTGCTGGGCACTGAGCCTTCTAGACAGACGCAACAGCAAAGGCCTGGAGGCAGGACTGGTGAGTTTCCCAGAACAGAGAGGAGGCCAGTGTGGTTGGAACATTGTGAGCAAGGGAGAGAATGGCAAGAGGGGAGAGGGCAGGAGGGGAGAGGGCAGGAGCCAGGCCAGGTAGGGCCCCACAGGCCTTGGCAGAGTCTGGATTTTATTCCAAGAGCCCCAGAAGGCCAGTATGAAGGTGAAGCTGGGTGGTGACAGTGTTAAAAGAGATCCCCTGACAACTCCAAAAAGAGTAGCTTGAGACTGTGGAAGAGAAAGTCTGTGAGCGACACAGTGCTGTCCCCCAAACGCGCCTGAGGACACCCCTCTCTCCCAGCACCTGTCCCTGAGCGTCCCCAAGGATCTAAGCATTCATAGCGGCTCCTTCCCCATTTGCTGCCCCACCTCTCCGAGCCCAGCCAAGCAGAAGGCTGAGTCCTTGCTCTCTGGAGAACAAAGTTCTGTGGAGCTGGAGAGTGCATACCCACAACTCATTGAAATCTAAACAACAAGCCTAAGAAGTAGGCTCTTTTATCCCCATTTTACAGAGGAGGAAATGGAGGCCAGAGTGGGCAAGCATTATAAAGCGGTAAATGGGGTGGCATTTGCATTCAAGACAACTTGAATCCAAAAGCCACACTCTGTGTGCTGTGCCAGCTAAACCTGACCTCCCCTCCAAAGAAGGCAGCAGGACTCTATCATCCCCACGAGTTCAGGGTTGCTTGACCACGTCCTCCACTCCTCTCTCTCAGGCCAGACCCATCCACCCCTCTTATTAGTCCCACTCCAACAGAAAAGAGCAGCAGACTGACACTTGTAATTAATTCATGCCAGCCACCATGCCAGGTGCGGCTGGAAGGCAAAGTCTCTGCCCTCATGGGTCTTACAACAGCCCTTGGAGGAGGTCTTTGAAGACACTCTCCTGGAAATTGTCCATGGACCTGTGAGGCTCAGAGAGCCAGGTGACCTCCCAAGCTCTGGCTGCCTCCAAAACTGGAGCTTTAACCATGCAGGACACAGTCATCCGCAGCTTCCCCCTACCCAGGGACACTAAGGGCTGAGCTCTAAGTCCGGTCGGGGAACACCAGCTCATCAAGGTCTCAGGTCCACAGCTGGCAGTCAGGGCCACAGCTGCAAATTCCCAGTCTGATCCAAGGCTCTCACACTTGATAACATCCGGTTGCCCCAGCAACACCCCACCCCCCACCCACCCACAGCGTGGCCAGCACCCCAGGCTTCTCAGAGCCACCCCAGGCACAGGTCTACACACCTGTGGCTTGCTTGGGGCAGAGTTCAGCAACCTGAGTCTCAGGTGGAGGGCAGGGACCTCACAAAGAAACTGAGGCCCAGACAGTGGAAGGACCTTGCCCAAGGCCACACCTTGAGTCCGTGTTCCAGGACCTTCACAGTCCAGAGGCGTGCAACCTGTGGCTGAGGCTCACCAAGCAGCCTCCGCCTTCCCCTCCTCCCCCACCTGCCTGAGGGAGGAGGCTTCCCAGAGCTGAGAAGATAACTTGCTCCTGGCCACGCCCCTAACACGCAGGGCACACCAGGAGGCACACATGCAAACTCCTGAGCTCAGATACAGTCCCCGAGCAGAGGTATGCAGCACGCACCTCCATAATGTCACTGGGGCCACCCTCACAGGTGGGCACTCTCAGGACCACGTCCACAAAGCACACCCAGGCCACGCTAGTCCGTGTCCTCCTCACGCACGAGTGCCACTGCACAGACTCAGCAGGGCCCTGCCAGGTGGCTGCATGTACACGAAGGTGGGTGCATTACCCACCACTCTGGGGCTTTCCTGAGCCTGGGGACAGGGAGAAATGGGGGACGGGCCCCCACCCCCCAAGGCCATGTGCACATTTGTGCACATGCGTACCCACTGTCTTGGCAACATCCTCCATGGGGTGAGGTCTCAACCTGCCCCATTCCAGAACAAGGGGCGGGCAGTGCGGCGCGCCCACAGCCAGGCAGGCCTGACTCAGGGGAGAGGAATGAGGGGGGAGGGCACAGCTGCCCAGGTGGCCTCGCTCAGGAGCTGAAACCCTCCAGAACTGACCCTGCCCCCAGCACCTCCTCACCCGCCGTGGCTTAACTGCCCCTGCCCAGCCCAGGAGCCAGGATTCAGGGCGTTCAGAGGCCCTAAGTCTCAACCCCTCACTGTACCTGTTAACAAATCAAGGCACAGAGTGGTGCCAGGGCCTTCCCACAGGAGCAGAACCCAGGGTATATAAAATAAAAATTTTCTTCTTTTAGAAGCAGGACAAAGGGAAGTGAATGTAACACAAACTTCCAGCTGGAGGCACTTTACAGCTCTCTAAACACTCTCTTCTACCGTGCAGCAGAACACCTAATAAGAAACCTGAAAGGTGCAGTGACCTCCCCTTTTTACAATCGAGCACAAGGAGGCTTGAGGGAAAGTGACTTGCTCAAGGTCACCCAACCAGGAAGTGGCTGAGCCCACAGTGGAACCTGGGTCTCACTCCAAAGGCCTTAGTGGCCCCAAGTCTGAGGAGGCTCAGGGGTCAAGGAGGCTGCAGCCCTCAAGAGGGGCAGTTCTGCGCCCCACCTCTGCAGAGGGGGAATCTCCCTCCTGCCTTCCCTCCATGGGAAGCCCCGCCCCAGCGTGGGCAGAGCTGACAAGCCGGTTCTAAGGTAAATATTGGGGGGCAGGGAGTGCCTGGGACAGGGAGGGGAGGATCCCATCCTATAGACGCCTGGGGGAACGGGCAGCAGTGGAGGGAGGAATTAGCTACAATAATATTAATAAATGTCATAATGAGTTTCCGGGTCAGTTTCTGCTCCCCAAAATGACATAATAATCTCTTTCCACCAGGGTGCAATTCTGACTTTCCAAAGTCCCTTCCTTTGTTCCTTCAAGGCATAACTCCTCATTTTATAGATGCAGGAGAGGCAGCCACCATGGAGCCAGGAGAGGAAAAGACCGGGAGTCAGGAGGTCTGGATCCCAGGCCTTGAACAAATCAGTCAGCCTCTCTGGGCCTCAGTCTCCTCATCTTTAAAATGGGACTAATACCTACCTCAGGGAGTGCCTGGAAAAGTTAAAGAAGGCCATGCAGCCAAGTGTCAACACAAACTGTTGTAATCAGTGGGAGCTTCTGCCTCTCCATGCAAGGGTAGGTAAAGGGCCCTCTCACGCCCTTCTGCCTTCCTACTTACTACACAACAAGAACGAACTAGCACTTACTGAATGCCAATTGATTGAGACACACATGGTGTCCCTAAATCTCCCTCACCATACAGAGGCACTCCGAGGGTCAGTGACTTGCCCAGGGTCACACAGCTAGTAATGCAGAGTCAGGATGTGAGACCAGCTCTGACTGGCTGCAAAATCATGTTCTTCCCAGATTAGTGGTTACCGGAGAGGAAGGCGGTTGGGGGATGGGCATAAGGGGTGAAGGGGCACATATATATGGTGACTGACAAATAATAATGTACAACTGAAATTTCACAATGTTATAAACTATTATGACCTCAATAAAATTAAAAAAAAAAATCATGTTCTCCCCATGCCACCAGAGGCCTCCTCTCCCACCCACTTCCGGAGCTCTCTTCAAGTCTCAAGCAGAGTTAAGGACCATTATTAAGATAAGGTCTGATAAGGGACACTTAACATCAGCTCTCTATCAGCCCCTCAGTGACCTCGCCCTCTCTGGCGGCCCTAACCCCCTTGTTTGTGAGAGAAGGGAATTGCGAGCCCAGACCACATATCCCACTGCCCTGGGAGTCAGGAGTCCCAGGTTTGAACTCGTACCGCCCCTTAGTTATGGCGTGACCCCGAGCCAGGCACGGCCCCTTTCTGGGCCTCAGATTCTCCATCTGTGAGGTGGGAGGGTGGGAGAAGCGATCTCTAAAGAGCATGCATGACTCTGCCCCTAGAAGCAGGGCAGTGGTCCCCCACTTTGGGTCAGGGCCTGGAGCAGCAAGGAGGTTCAGCTTATCTCAAAGCCCTCAGACCAGAGAGGGCTGGGCCAGCCCCTTATCTGGAAGCCCAGAGCTCCCCACAAGCAAGTCCGGACAAACAGTTGGTCACAAGTCTCCCCCCCATGAAGGGGGAGGAGACAGAGGGAAAAGCTGGGGGGGAGGGGGGTAGAGGAGCAGGCCTTCTCCCAGCTGTGGGGCCTACCAAAGACCCCTGGCGTTCCAGTTCAAGGCAGGGGAGGGATGGAAAGAATTCCAGGGAGTCTGACTCCACCAACAACTCAGTCCCTTCCCTCTGTCTCTTCATCTGCATGATGGGAACAATAAACCCAAGCAAGAGGGCCGTGTGTGTACCTGACAGTGCAATGCACGGGAACTGGAAGAGGGTGGTGTGGTGGGGTGCTCTCTGGGCTCCCAACTCCTATCCTCCACCATTCCCCGAACCTGCCCGGGACCAAGTGCCCAGCTGGCCTGGGGAGGGGAGGGTTGAGCTGGATTCCTGACAACCAAGGCTGATCCATCTCAGCAGGCTACAGTGTCTTTCCAGTGGTGGGGAGGCCTCTCCCGGTTTGCCCTCAGCCCTCACCCTTCTCTGCTGTCCAAGGGCACTGGATCCATGGGGACCCACCCTTCCTTGAATCTCAGTTTCCCCCTCCTACTTCCCACCTGCTCCCGCTCAGAGCCCTTGGGGCTTCCACCCCTGCCTCTCCCCTGCAGCACTTCCTCCACTTGTGCTCCCTACAGAGCCCAAACCCTCCAGGGCCTCAGGCTTTCTTTGCCCAGAGGACCTGCAGGCCCCTCAATCTAAGAGGCAACCCATCTATCCCTAAACTGATGAAGGGCACAGACTTTGGAATCTGACAGGCTTGGGTTTGACTGAATCCCAGTTCCGCCATCTCCTTGCTGAGTGGCCTTGGGCAAGTGGCTTCACTTCTCTAGAGCTCCAGCTTCCTCATCTGTAATAATAGGGGAGAATAGTAGCTTCTAGCTTGTAAGACTGCTGGAGGACAAATAGATTAATCGATGTAAGGGGTTAGCATACGGTCTTAGTATCCTGCTAGCGTCCCCCAGCCAAGCAGCCTCAAGCAGAGCCTTCACAGCCCTCTCTGGCCCTTACTCCCAGCATCAGATTAATCCCAGGTCCCATCCCTTCTGACACCTCCTCTGCAGTCTCTGCAGCTGCCACTCCTCTCCACTCCCACAGCTCCCACCCTGTCCCCAGTCCTCACCTCATCACCTCTCCCCTGGATTACTGCAACAGCTCCAGACTGCTCCTTGAGCTTCCACTCTCACCACCCCGCCCCCCCCCCACCCCCCAACTTGTTCTGCCTGCCCCCACCCCCACCCTGAAGCCATCTTCCTAATGCCTCACTTTCATAGGCCCCTCCCTTACTCAAACACCTTCCCTGGCTCCCTATGGCCAGTAGACTCCAGCCCCCTCAGCTTGCCTTGCATTCTTTCCCTCATCCTCTCAGGGACTAATCACATGTACTCAAGCCCCTGCCCCAGACCAGGGCCTGTGACAGCAGAGGCTGAGGCCGGAGAGACCTGAGAATCCTTGGCATGAGTCAAACCCAAGGGAGTGACCATCTCCTCAGTTTCCTAAAAACTGGCCCCAACCCAAAAGCCTTTTGCTATATAGCCTAGAATGTTCCCCAACCTCCCCTCCCCTCCCCCACTTCCTTCTCTGTTGCCTTGACATTGTTTTCTGGTTTTTTAGGAACATCTTAAAGCCTGATGGACCCCTGAGTTGCAGCAGGAGCTGGAAGAGCACAGGACTGCTAGAAGCGGCTTAAGGCCAGCAGGCAGGAACTGCCAACACAGCTCTCTCCATCTTTCTCTCCCCCACCACAAATGGTCACAAGTCTGGACCCACAGTTGGTTTTCAGGAAACCATCAGATCAGAGTGGCCGGGGGAGGGCAGGTGAAGAGCGCAGCCCAGCCCCAGCCCCAGCCCCACTCCCTCAGTGCAGAGTCGAAGAGCAGAAGTAGGTGGGCACTGGCCTGATTTCAGGACTGCTGAGGCAAGCAGTACTGGAAGGTCCTGGACTCTCTCAACTCACCTTCTGAGGAACCCTCAGAGATCCTACCGGAAGTTCATTAACCCTTTTCCTATTGTTATCTCAATTATCATTACTATTCCTCAAACCACCACAGGCAAATGACCTTGGACAAGCCCCCCCTTCTCTAGGCCTCAGTCTCTTCATCCACAAAATGGCTAGCCAGGGCTGTAAGGGTTCCAGAAGCCACCTAAGCTAAGCCCCTCTCATTTCACAGGCAAGGCCCCCTGTAGTAGCCAGGGAGGTCCAGAGAAGTGAAAGCAATCTGCTCAAGGTCACCAGAGCCACACTGAGAACGCAGACCCCCTAATTCCCAGCCCAGGCTCTTTCTATCCCCCGAGTGGAGAGATGAGATCACCAGGCTCAGTTCTGAACCTCTAGGAATGTGGGCCAGCCTGGGAAGACGTGGGTGGATTCTCCCACTACAGCAGGGGGCCCCCACCCCACCTCCTCCACGATTCTCTCACTCCCCAAAATGAGCAGGTATCCGTCTCTGTCAGAGACCCCTTTTCCTGGGGGGCGGTGAAACCACCACGCTACCCCTGCTCCATCTCTGGATTCACCAGGTGAGGGAACTAGGCACCCTCAACAGCTTCTCCTCCAGCACCCCCTGGGACTCTGCGGGATACCCTGAACTGCCGCACCCGCTGGAGGAAACCAGGAATCTTGTCTCCCAGCCCTGGGGTTGGAGGCCTTCCCCATTCTCCCCACCTCCCCCAAACTTGGAGGCTGGAATGTGACCCGCGGAGGGATCCCGCAGCACGCTGGGAAGGGCTGCGTTCCAGCTCGGTGGCTGCACTGAAAAGGGGGAGATGCGGCAGCGACCACGGGGGCGGGGGCAAGGGGGACGGAGAGAGGCAGCAGCGGCGGCGCGGATGGGGGTGGGGAGAGAGCCCAGAAAACCAGTCCGACTCCCGATCGTGCCAGATGGAGGCGGCCCGGAGCCTCCAGCCCCCCGTTTCCTGCTTCTCCCCTCCACCTTTGTCTCCCCTCCCTCCAGCAAACTTTCAGGCTGTTGGGGGCTAAAGCCTGGGGAACGTGTGTGTATGTACAAGTGCCTTCGGGTCTTTGAGCCTGAGTGTGTATCTGGTTGGTTGTGCAGTTTGGAACCCGTGTGTACATCTGTGTGCCTAAGACGCTAGGCAGCTGTACCTACATGACTGATGTGTGTATACGACCGTGTGTCTGAATCTGCGCGTGTGGTATAGTTCGTGCGGCTCTGTAAACCGTATGCACAGGTATATGTACAGTGTCTGGAGATCCGTGCGTCTTACACGGATGATGTGGGTGTTTGTGTATGTGATTCTGTGTCTGCATGTCCGTACATCTGAGTGGGCGTTGTGTGACTGTGTAAATTGTGAACATGTACGTGTGTTCGCCCGTGGGTATTCGTGTGTGTGTCTGTGTGCATGTGAGGGGTGGGGTCTGTGCGGGGGATTCCTGGCCCTCCCACCCCCACCAGGTCCCGGGAGGGGGCAGCAGCGGTGGCGGCGGCTGCGGCAGGGAGACCCTCCTCCCCGCCTGCCCCGCCCCCACCCCCGGCCCCTACCTGCCGGCCGCTTCGCCGACCGCCCGAACCGCCAGAAACTGCGGACCCGGGGGCCGCTGGGGGCCTTCCTCTTGTGGTGTGAGTTGCCCATGGCGGGCACAGGAGCCGGCGCGGGAACCCGAGCACAGCCCAACCAGCCCGGCCACCGGGCCCGCAACCGGGGCAGGGAGGCAGCGAGACGCGCGGGCGGCCACCGCAGGCGCCCCCAGCCCCAGCTTGGCCACGCCCCCGGGTTCTGCGGCCAATGGTCGGACCAGGGGCGGGGCCGGAGGGGGCGGGGCCTGGTGCGCGTCCCGTAGGCTCCGCCCCTCCTAGGACCTGGGAGACCGGCTGAGCCGCCCCGCCCAGAGTGCTCCGGAAAGGCCCGGCCTATCCAGGTGGGGCAGGCAGGCGGCCTGCTCTCCCGGCCCAGGAGCCGCCTCTCTGAGGACTGCAGTGGAGCCAAGAGACGAGGGGACGGACTCCAGCAGGCGGAGTCCGGAGCCCTGCTGCTGCTTGGGCCCACCAACCACCACCCCGTGTCTCTGTGCCTGTGTGTACAAAAGTATGGATCTGACTGTATTTCTGTAGTAACGGTGTTCAAAGTAATAGTACCAACATTTATACAGCATTCTCCTCTTATCTGCAAGGATGCGTTCTAAGACCCCCAGTGGATGCCTGAAACCGCAGATAGTACCGAATCCTATATATACTATGTTTTTTCCTACACATACATACCTATGATAAAGTTTAATTCATAAATTAGGCACAGTAAGAGATTAACCATAATAAAATAGAACAATTATAACAATATACTGTAATAAAAGTTACTGTAGATCTTAGCAACCTCCGCATAGGATTTTTTATCTTTGTTTATCAAGTCGAGAACTTTCACCTTTTCAGTTAAAGGAAGCACGGCTTCTCTTTGGCATATCCGAATTGCCAGCATCACTACTCTTGTACTTTGGGGCCATTATTAAGTAAAATAAGGGTTACCTGAACACAAACACAGAAGCACCGCAATATAGAGACAAGTTGACCTGATAACCCAGACGGCTACCAGGTGACTAACGGATGGTAGTGTATACATGGATACGCTGGACAAAGGGATGATTCACGTCACAGGCGGGAGGGAGCTGGACGGCGAGAGATTTCATCACGCTACTCAGAACGGCAGGCAATTTAAAACTTATCAATTGTTTATTTCTGGAATTTTCCATTTCCCATTTTCAGACTGCAGTTGACCACACGTAGCAGAAATTGCAGGAAGAGGAATCGTGGATAAGGGGACTGATATACAGCACTTACTATGTGCCAGGCACTGTGACAACAGCTTTCATGCATTCTTTTTTTTTGCCCACAAAACAATTCTGAAAGGTAGGTACTTCTATCATCCCCATTTTACAGACAGGGAAATTGAGGTTCCACGAAGTCAACTGACCAGCCCAAAGTCAAACAGCATTAAGCTGCAGAGCTAGTACTCAAACCCAGACTGACTCCAATACCCACTGCTCCATGCCGCTTACCCCTCCACTTTATCTGTGCCTCTGCATGACTTTGAAGGGGGGGCACATAATTGGGCATTTGTAATTGTATGCTTCAAGGTGGCTGTGTAGTTCTGTATCTGTGACCCTGAACGTGTGGGTTCCTCTCTGTGTAATCCTGTGTGTGACTGTGTGCCTGTATCCATATCATTGAGTCTGTTTACATATGTCTGGATGTGTGCTTTTGTAAATCTTCCTATGTAATTGTGATTCGCTCTCAAGGTGGCTGAATATCACTGATTTTTGTGTGTCTGAGTGAGTACCAGTCTGCCTGCATGCATGTAAGTGAAAATAGGTTTGTCTGTAAGACTGTGTGATTGCATGTGCTTTTGTGTATGGGTATGACTGTACAATTGTTTGTGGAGTGGACGCCCACATCTCCATTTGGAGGGTGTGTGCGTATGTAAGTAATGGAGTGTATAGGTAAACATACATGAAACCACCCATGTCTGTGCATCTGTGGAGCTGTGTGCCCCTCACTCATCTCCGCTTACACAAGTCTTCATCTTTCAAAGCCCAGGCCAAGCTTCACATCTTCTGAAAGTCCTCCAGGCTCCCCAAGGCCCCCCCCCGTGTCCTCAAAAGTGTCCTTGTGCCCGGGGACCTGTCCAGGACCCCATTTCCTGGGCAGTGACTCTCCTTCACCATCACTCTGCCCTGTCTCTCCAACGAGGGGCAGCATGGGGTAGCAGAGGGAGCGCTGGGCTGGGAGTCCGGAGCCTTCGCTTCTAATCCCCATATGGCTCATCCTTTCTGCCACCTGGGCAACCCCCTCCACTACACCATGCTGCCTCTTAGGCCCAGCAGCTTCAAGACACCCTGTTCCCTCCCTGAAAAATCAGAGAGACATAGCTGATCGCCACACTCCCTGAGGCCCAGCTCTTGCTAAAAGTCTGAGGTTGACAACAGTGAAGTCCCTGAGGGGCTGGTATTTTCTTCATCCATCCAGAAAAAACTCATTGAGCATATACTATATACCAACCTGTGTGGACAGGTCCCTGCTCTGAACAGAGAAGAGAGTCCTAGTGTCAATGCTGGAAGAGACCGGCTAGCCCAATTCCCTTAATTTACAGATGGGGAAACTGAGGCCCATGAAGAGGAAAGGTGGTATGGGGGAGCAGAGAGAACACTCAAGGGTAAAGTCGAAATCCCTTGGCATGAATCAAGTGAGGACAGGCGTGCAAAGAACCTAGAAGGATGTCTGGAACATAGCAGGCGCCTTGGCCTTGGCAGGAGGCCTTAGAGGAGCTGCCCACCGCCCCTGCCACACACACATATTCAGCCTCACCTCCGACCACACCCCTCTCATTCTCAGAGCTCCAGCTACACAAAACCGCCTGCCTCTCCCCAGTGCACACCTCGAGGCCTTCACACATGCTCTTTCCTCTGCCACTTTTGCCTGGAAGATCCTTTGTTATCCTCAAGGCCCTACTCCTCCAGGCAGTCTTCCTTGCACCCCTACCTCCCCCAGCTCAGTTCTCCGTGCTCCCACAGGCATGAGTGCTGTTCTCTGACATAGTCCTGACCACACCTCAGGGCCCCCCTGCACCCTGGGTAACACCAGCCCAGCACTTGTCTCAAGACAACGGTTTGTTTTGGTATCTCCCTTTCCCATCAGAAAACAAGTTCCTCAAGGGCAGAGGTTGTCTCCCTCCTCTTGGTAACCCCAGGCTCAGCACAGTGTCTGGCCCACAGTAGGTGTGTCATACATGTTAACGGAAACTGGTGGAAGTGGGGATGATGGCACCTAATACTGGTGGAGGTGAAGAGGCACAGGCAGCAGGGTCCAAGAGAGACTCTATCCCGATCTTACATTCTCCCACCACAAAGGCTGTGCTGGCTCCAGGATCCAGGAGGGGTTTTGCCAACAGCCAAGAGCATGAGAGAGCCTGGGTAGGACTGGTGGGAAGAAGTAGGTGGTGTGCAAGGCGTAGGGACCAGAGCTCCTGGAACCACAAGACAGGACTGGAGTGCCTCGTGACTCTCTTAGAGAATGGTGGTGAAGGCCTCACCTGCCTAGGGGCTTGGAGGAGAGGTGTCCTAAACAGACAGGAGGCCCTGCTTGGAAAAGACCCCACCAAAAGCCTCCTGGGAATCATGCACTTTGCCATAAAATTTTGGGTTTAACTCTTTTGCAAGCTAAGCCATCTGACTCCCTTCCATGCCAAGCACAGAGCTGGGCACCCTGTGAGAGGAACTGACAGCCTTTGATGAACCGACCCCGGAGGACAGTGGAGCACAGGAGCAGAGAGTCCCGTGGAGTATAATAATGGGGAGGTGGACAAAGTTTTCTGTTTGTTTATTTTTGGTTTTTTTGAGGAAGATTAGCCCAGAGCTAACATCTGCTGCCAGTCCTCCTCTTTTTTGCTGAGGAAGACTGGCCCTGAGCTAACATCGTGCCCATCTTCCTCTACTTCATATGTGGGACGCCTACCACAGCATGGCGTGCCAAGTGGTGCCATCTCCACACCGGGGATCCGAACTGGCGAACCCCGGGCTGCTGAGAATTGGAACGTGCGAACTTAACCACTGCGCCACTGGGCCAGCCCCGTGGACAAAGATTCCATCCCTCCCGCCTAAGGACGCTGCTTCTGCATACTTCCCTCCCCAAGTCAGGCAAGGTGGCCGTGGGGTCTGCAGAGGGATGGTCGAGGTGTACATACCTGCTTTCCCCACCCCACACGTGCCCTGCGGCCCAAACAATATACAATGCCTCCTCTCATGAGTTTTCTTCAGCATGTGACAGGCCAGGAGCAGCTGAGACAGCTTTGAGGGTGTGGGGAGAGGGGGATTTCCAAGGGGCAGGGGGGTGAGTGGAGGCTCTCCCTCTGCCCTCTGCTGACAACAGAGTAGAGATTTTCCTGCCCAAGGGATTTAGCCACCCCGATGCAGACCTTGCTGGCAGCCTTGCTTCAGGGGCAGGAGAAGGAGAGAGCAGTGGGGGGAGGGCCCCTCCCAGCCTGAGGGGGATTTCCAGGAGAAGGCTGGGATGTGTGCCACGTGGGGATCTGGGCCTCCATGGAGGGAGAGGGCGAGGCAGCTGGAATGAGCCCCTGAAGGTGTCAGAGCTAAGGGAGGGGTTGGAGGCCTTGCCTCAGCTGCCTGCTCATCTCGTCCTACCCATGGAAGAAGCAACTCTCTGGGAGGGGATTTTCCATTTGAAGTCTAAGTCTTAACAAAGGAGTGGAGAAGCTGAGGTCAGCCCAGCAGGTGTGGGCTCCTGTTGCGCCTCTAACGCTGGCTGGCCAAATGACCTTGAGCAAGTCACTTCCTCCTCTGGGCTTCAGTTGCCTATCTGTATGTGCCATGAGGGCTCCCTGGGACATCTCAGGCCATCAACTCTGAGCCTCTAGGATCCAGAGATGCCCATGCCCTGGGGGCCCCTATTGGATCACCCACCTGTCACTCAACGCCACTTAGTGCCAGGCCCTGTGCTGGGCAGGGCAGAGGAAAAAGACAGTCAACCCAGCTCCTGCCCTCAGGATGTTCAGAACAGTGAGGTATGGCGATCCCTGTGCCCCACAGAACCCCAGACAGCCAGCTGGTCCCAGCCCCTAGCAGGTGCCTTGCCTGATTCTGGCAGTGCAAATCCCTCAAGCCCAGCTTCCCCTCATCCTTCCATTTTAGCTCAAGTGTCACCTCCTCAGGGAAGCCATCCCTGATCTACCCCTGAGATCACTGTGCTCCCTCCTTTGTCACTTTTTTTTAAGATTATTTATTTATCTTTCCTTCTCCCGAAAGCCCCCTAGTACATAGTTGTATATTTTAGTTGTGGGTTGTCACACTTCTTGACCCTTAATTACTTGTTCAGTGTCTGTTCCCTCCCCCAAATTGTGAGGTTCATGAGGACTCGGACCTTGTCTCTCATCATCCCCAGGACAGGGTCTGACATATAGTTGCTACTTATTATCTGGTATTAAATACTTAATAAGTACTTGTGAAATCAATTAATGAGGTGCCCTCTCCCATCTGGACCCAAGGCAGACAATGCCCATCCCTTCACAGGGGCCTGGAGGAGGTGGGCCCAGACTCCTCTATGGAAGCCACTCCCCCATTGGATGTATCCCACAGCAGAGGGAGCCCTACCCCTATTACATTAGTCCAGGCCCCAGACACTGAGATGCCCCTACCCAAGAAGACAGTGGCCAGAAAAGCACATACCGTCCAACTCTAAATCTCTTCCCTGCTCTACAGTCTGGGGGCAGTGATTTCCCCAGGAGTATCACAGAGATGATGACACTGGAGCCAGGCCTTGAGGGATGAATAAGAGTTCACTGGATGGAAAAGTGAAGGGAAGGGGGAAGAGCATACGCAAGGGCATAGAATGTGGAAATACATGGAGTGTTTATTGAAAGGCAAACAGATACCATCCTGACCTCAGAGAGGCAAAGTGCCCCCTAAGCAAAGTGCCTTTGGGTCCTCACTTCGCTTTAGAACTACACAGGCCCCTTCCTCAGCAGGGAGAGACGGCATTATTCACACTGCACTCTCCTCGCCCATTTTCCTATAGCATCCAGGCCACTGGGCCCCCATGTCTTATCCACCTGACTGACCAAAGGTAGGCTCTCCTTTCCTGGACGTAGCTCCCACCCCCATGCTCCTGGCCCCTACCAGTTTGCTCCTCCAGCCCATTCTCAAACCCACAGAATTCTAGAGCTAGAAAGGTCTCAGAGGCCGTTAAACCTCATCTTTGTCAAGACAGGGCATATCCTGCCGAGAGCGGGGCAGAACCTGCCTAAAGTCACACAGCAGAGCAGAATTCACACTCAGGAGTGTCTCCACAACGGCACACCCTGAGTGAGTGGCCAGAGGTCAGGGGTTCAACCTGCTGGGCCCGGCAGCGTGGCTGCTGAACTCTCACTGTGAGAGTCGGAGTCATCCCCACTCCTCCTACCCTCCAGCCACTGCCACTGCCTGAGAAAAACCTTCGAGAGTGCGCTATCCCCAGAGCTGGTTCTAAGATTCTACAGAGGCTTCTCCCATCCAGAGTCAGAAACCCATCCAGCCTCATATGATTTAGTTTGGAGAGTGGCCTCTGGAGGCAGACTGAGTGGTTCTGTCAGTGCCACATCACTCCCAGGCAAGCAGGAAGCTTGCCTGTGTTGTCCCACATATCTGAATTACCCTGAACAGTATACAGCACTATATAGCCTGACACTATATATATATATATATTTTTTTTAGGAAGATTAGCCCTGAGCTAACATCTGCTGCCAATCCTCCTCTTTTTGCTGAGGAAGACTGGCCCTGAGCTAACATCCATGCCCATCTTCCTCTGCTTTATCTGTCGGACGCCTACCACAGCATGGCTTGCCAAGCGGTGCCATGTCCGCACCCGGGATCCGAACCAGCGAACCCTGGGCCGCCGAAGTAGAACGTATGCACTTAACCGCTGTGCCACAGGGCCAGCCCCAGAATATATCTTTTTCAAATGAATGAAGCTGAGTAATCTTGATCAATTTACTTTCACCCTCTGAGGCTATTTTCTCACCTATAAACAGTAACAACTGCCCATCTCCCAGATCATTCTGAGAACAAGGGAAAACAGTCATGAAAATGCCCGGCCAGGGTCCGGCACACAGCAGCCTTCATGTTCCCCTTCAAATGAGCCGGCACTCTGCTCACCTCCTCCAGAAAGCCTCCTGCGATTATCTACCAGGCTCCAATCCTGGCATCTGTCCCAGAAACACTTCCTCCCCACACACTTGTCTAAAGTCCAGGTGATATTTCTGGAAAATATGGATTCCTGTTTGTTTTTTTACCTTTTCTTATGCCTGAGTCTTCCCGTTGGACAAAGGTAAGACTCCACTTTCTGTGGATCCCCCCACTCAATAACAGTCATCATCACGGGTACCTGAGGTGTAACCGAGTTGTTTTCCAAACACGGATCAGGATGAACTTAGCAAATGCCGAAGTCCTCAGCATCACAACAGCAGAAACCTGCTACCATCTGGACCATCCTCCACCGTTCACAAAGCATCTGCATGTCTGTTATCTAATTTGATCTCTGAAACACCCCTGTAAAGCCAGGATTTATTACCCTTATTTTACAGATAAGGAAACTGAGGCTTGGAGGTGTCAATAACCTGCTGGTGTCATGTGGCCTTAAAGGGGCACACCAGAGTCCAGGAGTTGTCCTGTCAGCCTCAGAACGCATTCCTTCTAGACTGAGTCCTTACAATTCAGGTGATTAAACTTAACAAACACAATAATAACAACCCCTGGCATTTCTATAATGGCTCCACTTTCCTATCTTTTTCACATTCTCTCTTTGTAAGACTCTTGGAGAGACGGAAAGCTCACAGACCCATCAAGGCAATGTCCAGCCAGGAGGTCAACCCTCTAGGAAGGTCCCCTCTCTTCCCTGAGACAGTAAAGATATCAGTGAGGTCACAGAGAAGTTGCTTGCCCAGTGTCACGGGGCTTGCTGACAGCTGAGCCAGGATATGAACACTCATTTGCCTGACTCTGACACTGCCCACTCTGCCAAGTTCCCTCACTTCTCTCTGCGCCACTTCCCATCTGTAGAATGGGCTGGAGAAAAAGATCTTTAAGCCTTACCCCCTGGACTGTGTCCTTGGGAGAGTCGTGAAAACAGTACCGGTTTTAGAGGCAGATGATTTGAGTTCAAATCCCAGTTTGAGCAAATCAATTGCTCCCTGTCCCTGAGCCTCAACTTTGTCATCTGCAAATGGGCTCAAATGAGATAATGGA
Organism: Equus asinus; assembly: GCF_041296235.1. Lineage (NCBI taxonomy): Eukaryota > Metazoa > Chordata > Mammalia > Perissodactyla > Equidae > Equus > Equus asinus. Next base: position 89,349,390 of record NC_091794.1, read on the forward strand.
TACGGGGCTCCTGGCACACTCAGAATAATCAATAAGTGCCAGATTTCCTCTCTTCTGAGTCTGTGCAGGGCAGTGAGGGGAGCGGAGGAGTGCTGGAAGACAGGTGCTCAAAATCTATTCCAAGCTCAGTTTCCCACCTTGTAGGAGGGGAGTCCAATTCGGGGAGCCGAGCCCTGCTCTGTGGGTCTTTGGTCCAGAGATTGGGAGGGGGGAGATAATGACCTCCCTGGCAAAGGCCCTGCCTCCCAGGAGTTTTCTGTGTGTGCCTCTTTCCTATCTCCCACAATCTCCATTCCAAACATTTTCCCCAGAAAGAGTGAAGCCTTCTTTGAGCTTCCCCTTCCTGATCAGTGATGCCAGTGGAGATTAGAGAGATCAGATTTATTTCTCTTAATAAACAGAAAAGAAGTTGGGCCAGGCAAGTGACAAGGAAACAACTGGAATAATAGGAGGTTGAAGCAAAAGGGAGCAGGACTTCCTCCAGTCATACCTGGGGCCACCCCCAGACCTGGGGAAAGAACAGGCAGGGGCAGGGAAGTATTGCCCAAGCACGTGGGCCCAAATCAGGCCGACCTGCTGCCTGGAAAGCCCAGGGCTACCTGACACCAGACACAAGGCAGAGGAAGGCCTGGCCACTAACCCAGTGATCCCTAACCCAGGGGTCAGCTACAGGGTCAGCTCTTCCAGCTTCTGCCTCCAGGCTGGTCTCCCAGGGGAAAAGTGTCCACTGCCCTGGGGTACACTAGCAGCCTTCTAACTCCAATCCCGACAGTCCGACCACTATCCATCCTGCTGCAGTTCTGACGTGCACCCTCTTGAGCAAGATGGGGATGACTTCAGACTGAATCCCAGTGGGGCAGCCCTGGGACAGACTCCACGTGCTGTCGGGGCACACAGCTCTTACAAACACCCCTCACCCAAACCCTCCCTCAGGGCCTGGCCCAGCCATCCCAGCCCCAGCACCCTGACTTCTATTTGTGGCTAGGCCACAGGGGGGCAGGGCCCTTATCCAAAAGGAAGATCAGGCCGGATGCAATCACACAAGAGGCTTTTCACCCTCTTCCTGACCCCTAAAGTGTTCCTTCTAATTCTCCTCCAGAGGAGGGGGTTAAAGGACACTGGGAGGGTAAACAGGCAGAATGGGATGGGCCCGCGCACGCCATTTCCTCACCTCTAACACGGCAGCAGGAGCCTAGGATAGGAGGCTTCGGAGGAAGGCAGGCCCTCTTGCCTTCCCCCTCAAACGGGAGACAGAGGGGAAGATGAGGGAAAAACCAAGCAAGTGGACACAAGAAAAGTGACCTCAGCAGAGACGGGCCAGGTCAGCCTCCCTTCATCCCGCCCTTCCATCAGGCCAGAGGGAGCCGAGAGGCAGGAAATTAGCTGTTGTATTTTAAGTACCCACCCCAGTCCAGATACAGCCTCTCCATTAACTTGGGCCTCAGTTTCCCCCATCTGTAAGCACACTTCCAACAGTGGCAGTTTCTACCAGGGCTGGGGGGAGGGAAGGAGTGCCAGAAGGGGTGGTTGGTTCACATCGGTGAGCTCACCACCCCAGGAGGTGGATGTTTGCGGTTTGGCCCAGGTGAGCGGTGAAGGGGGCCAGGTGAGAAAACCTAACACTGGCGAGAACCTAAAGCATGCTACTCTCCAGGCTGGGTCCTTTGTGGGGCTGGAAACCCAGATCCACCTAGATGGCTGACTCACGTTTCGAGTGCAGGTGACCCCCCAGACCCAGAGGGACCCCCACGAGGATGCAAGGCCACTCCCATCGGCACCAGGCCAGAGTCAAGTCTCTGACCCCCTGACTCAGCAGAGGGCAGAACCTGGGTGAGCCTGCGGGAGGGGGACTGCCTCACCGTCCCAAGAGCCAGGCTGCCCGCACACCCTGCTCAAGCCAGGGGATCCCTGCCCCAGCCGGGGGTCCCCTCCTCTAGAACCAGGCAGGGCTGAGTCTGGGGAATTCTGGGGGGCGATGCAGAATGGGGGTGCTCGGGCTGAGCCCGGGCTCTCCGCCCCTCCCCGCGTCCGCGCCCGGGGGTCACCCCCTCCGCACGCCGCGGAGCCACCCCGGCCGCCCAGGTGCGCGGCCGCCTTACCTCGGCCCTTCCCCTTGGCCTTCCCGGCCTTGTCGTCCGCCTTCTTGGCCCGAGGGGCGGCGGGGTCGGCGCCCTCGGCGCCCGCCGCCTTCTTCTTGCGCCGCTTGCCCCGCAGCCAGCTGAAGGCGCGGCGGAGGCCGGACGCGCCCGAGCGGGACTTCTTCCTGCGCGGGGGGCCGCCGGGGCCCCCCGGCTCGTCGGCCGCAGGTGCGGCGGGGGGCGCGCGGGCCGCCATGGCGCGGCGGGCGGGGCTGGCGGCGGGGCCCCTGCGGCGGGGCGCCCATGCGCCGGCGGGCGGGCGGGCAGGCGGCCGCCGCGGGAGACGCGCGCGCCGGAGAAAAGTTTGGGCGGCGGAGGCAGCGCGAGCGGCGGCGGCGGCGGCGGCGGGCGGCGCCGGAGGGCGGGGCGCGGGGCCGGCCGGGGGGAAGGAGCCGCGCGGGGAGCGGCCGCGGGCGGGAGCGGCGCCCCTCCCCGCCTCCTCGGCCCGCAGCCCCGGGCTGGGCGCTCGGGTTCGGGGAGGGCGAGGGCCGGCCCGGAGAGGTGGTCCAGAGCCCCCGGAGGCGTGCGGACCGGCCCGGACCGAGAGGGCGGGGTCGCGGGCGGGTCCGGGAGGGGGCGGTCCTGAGGTTCTGTCTCCGCCGGGGCGCGAAAGGGACCGGGTTTGGAAGCGAGGGGGACGCGCTCAGGGAAGAGGGGAAGACAATGGCTGGGGTTGGACCCCAAGAGAAGTTGATATCCTGAGTTTGGTCTGGGAAGAGATGGGGGATTCTGGAATAAGGGAATTCTGAGAATTCTTTCCAGGACCCAGACACTGTTGGAGGTTTTGCTCTAGAGATGGAGACTTCAGCCCACCTTAGACCTGTGACCTGTGGCCAACGGTGGGCCTTCCTTTCCCTCACCACATTCTCTCCCGCCTCCCATAATCTCACGGTGGAGCCGGGACCCAGGCCTCTTGGGTTCCCTTCCACTTCACCCCTTGGTGACTGGGTTAAGGAGAGCTGTGCCTCAGTATACCCTTAGGCTAGGGTGTGAGGCCCCAGGGCACCCCTGCCTGGGTTTGGATTTCCCACTGGGTCGCTCAGCACTGCTTAGGGCTGATCTTGGCCTTCATGAACTGAGCTTCTAAGGTGCTTTGAGATCCTCTGGAGGTGAGACGTGTGACTGAGGATGGTAGTAAGGAAGAAAGAATCATGAAAATGCTGTGCTCATTTCCTCCAGGCCTCTGGCTCTTCACTATAGCTGACCAAGCACTCTTCTATCATCTGATCCCACAACAAGCTAGGAGGGAAGCAGGGCATGGAGTGCTACCCCCATAGAACAGATGAGAAACTGAGGACAGGAGAGGACAGAGATTGCCCAAGAGCACAGAGGTGGTCAGCAGCAGAAGAGCAGCCAAGACCAGCAATCTAGGTTTTGTCTGTGCCTGGTCCCCAGGGGGCTGGAAATTGCCCTAGGGGTCAGCTGTGGGTTCAGCACTCTTGGACTCCCTGGGTCCCCAAAAGGGCACTGTGGTCACCCCACCATTAGTGTTCATCCTCGTCACCCAACCTGACCCTTGTTACATAGCTTTCTCCTGGTCCTGGTCTTCATGAGAGCAAAGACTCATTTATTTGGGGCACCCAGCCCAGTCAGGCCTGGCAGGGTGTGCACAGCACTCAATATAATATTTTAGAATGATTGGAGTGCAGCATGTGACTTCTCTAACCTGCCTCAGACCCCCGAGTGTCCCTAGGGGCTCAGCTGTCTCAGCTGTGGCAGAGCGGGGCCATCACTGACACTCCCCCCACCTAGGGGGCCTGGGACAGATCACTGTCCTTGCTGGGCCTCAGTTTCCCATGTAACCACCATTCATTCAGGTCCAGTCCACAATCCCAGAGCACCCATTCTGGGTGAGGCACTGTGCCATGCACAGGGATCATTGGGCCCTGTCCTCATGGTGCTCTCTACGCAGCCAGCACGAGCCCTGAGGACCCTGCCTCTCCCTCAGCTGGTGAGTACCAAAGGAAAAGTGTATAGGCAGGGCTGAGGTGGAGAGAGAGCAGCGCACGGGGCCTTGGCTTGTTGGTTAATCTGGATGCACTGGGTAGGGAGGAGAGGGGAAGGCGAACATGCTGTGGCTGCTGCAAGGGGTGATCAGGAGAGGAATGTTAGTCAGTCTTGCCCCCCACCCATCCTTTCAGCACCACCTTCTTCCCAGTAGCCAGGACTGGCTACATAGTTTGCGGGGCCCAGTAAAAATGAAAATGCAGGGCCTTTTGTTCAAAGGTTATTAAAAATTTCCAGAGGGCAACAGCAGAGCATTCAACCAAGTGTGGAGCCTTTCTGAGAGTAGGACCATGGGTGGCTATGCCCATGAAGTTGGCCCTGCCAGTGGCTCATATAATTCCCCAGCAAACGCTCCCCTCAAACCAGAATCCCCAGGAGTCAACTCATAGATTGGGTCCCTTGATTTGGAGGTGAGGAGAGGAAGGAGGGAAGTGGGGAAAGGTCAGGGTTGCATTCCCTTCGCTGCTCCCACCTCCAACACCCCGACATTCTCACCTCCCATCCCCAGCCTGGACCACCCTCAGGCCAGCAGCTCTAGCTTTCCCTCTTGTCCCCTGGCCTAATGTACAGACATGCTTCTGAGACACCAAGAGAGGGCTAGCCTGGGAAGGGCTAGCCTGCAACCCTGCTCTCTCAATTCATGAATGCTCAGCTCTGCCACATTTTTTTGCTGTCCCTATGGGCATCTGAGGAAACTGACTTCCCAGCAGCCCCTGTTGGCAAGGCCCAAAGTCCATCCTGGAGCCAGACTGTCACCTGACCAGACAGGAAGCTGACAGCCTGTCCCCAGAGAGGAACCAGCAACAACCAAGCTTGGGGCAGCAGGCCCTGGGCCCTCCAGCTTTGCCCCCTCTGTTTTTGGAAAACCTAGGACCATTCCAATGTTGCCATGACACCTACCCAATGCTCCCTCATCCCCCACCCTTGGGAGACCTTCCTCTCACAGGCTCCAGCTTTGTCCCCTGCTGCACCTGGCCTCTGCCCCACAGACTCCAGACTAGGCAGCCAGGCCAAGGTGTGGCTGAGCCGCCTTCATTTTATAGGGAACACCGGGAACGGTGAGAGTCTGCATATTACACAGCCAGGGCTGGGGGCACCTGTGACTTCCCAGGTTCTTAGACCAATCAGAGGGGCCGGAAGGAATTGTAATGGACGGTGGAGCACTTCTGCAAAGTTGAAGATGTCGAGCAATTAGGAGTATTCCTGTTCCGTGAAAAGGAACCCTAAGGATAGGTGGAGTGACTGACTGGCCAGCAGTCACACAGCTGCCTGTGGGCAGAGGTGGAATTTAAATCTGATTTCTGTTCACGTGTGTGTTTGTGCATAGTATGTGTGTGTTTCCTAATTGAGCACCGCCTTGTGCCAGGCACTCACTGCCCCACCCAAGCTGCTTTGAGAGTTGGCAGTTAAGACCCTGGAAAAGGAGAGTATTTATCCTGGGGCCGCAGCTGGGCCGCCAGGAACTTCCAGAATTGTTCTACTTAGCTTTGCATGCACCTGCATGCCGTTTTCCGGGAAAAGGGTCCACAGCTTTAACCAGAGTCTCAAAGGGGTTCGTGTTTCAGAATGAAGTAAGATTCTACCCTTTGATCCTCTTCACTGAGTGGGGAGGGGAAAGATGGAAAGGGAGTCCTCGCATCTGGGGGATGCCCTCCGCCTCTCTCCTCCCTAACCTGGGGAGGTGGGGGATGGTCAACCCTGCAGATCCCATCTCCACAGGGGGCATTCCTGCGTCCCTTACTCTGTGGTTCCTGGCATCTGTGGCAGCATCTTAACATTTCAAACAACTTCCCTGCTGAGGTCTTCTTTGATCCTCCCAGCATCTCTTAGAATCAGGCCCCAAGCCTAATTCTACCCATTTTCCCTGCTAGATTGAGAAGTGAAATAGGCCCAGGGTGTTAGCGGTGTGTAGCTGGAATCCTGGAGTCTTGTGGCCTCCCAGCTCTGAGTTGTTGCCAGCTCCTAGGAGGCTGAGGGAGGGAAGGAAAAAGAGAGCAGGGGGAGGCAGGAGAGAAAGGAGAGATAGCTGTTGCCACTGCCCAGTCTCCAGTTGGAATGTATTCTCATTCCCTTCATTCTTTCAGCAAATGTCTCTGAGCACCAGCCTGGTGCTCCAGGCTTCCAGATTGACCAGTTATTCTGTGACCAGAATTTCAGTCTCTTAGCCATACACGGGGGAGAAAAGTGGTTTTCCAACGTTCTCTCTTAGCAGTGGAACTTTTACTTTTCCCCTCAAGCAAAAGCCCCCCAAATTTTATCTGGCAGATAAAATGGATAACAGCAATGTTTTATAAGTATAAATTTATTTCATAAATCAAAACTTATAACCTTTACTTACCACAAAGTAAGTCAGCAGGAATAATGACGATATTTTGATGGATTAAAAATATGAAACCCTGAGTAATAGGTGATGGTTATGGTTTTAACGGAGAGCCAGCATTCAATTTATTTCTGCGGCAGTTTGTTTTAGTCAGTAATTAGAAAACACTGTGCCTCATAGACAAGCAGATGTAGATAGTAAGATTTTTAACAACTTGGTAGAAATGTCAGGAGAAGCTTTATTCAGAGGTCTGCACGGAAGTGAGTTATCCAGCAAGCCCAGCTTAATGGCTTGTCAAAAGTTAGCCTAACCTGGGTCTCATCTCAGTCCTGCCACTAACTTGCTGGATGTCCTTGGGCAAGACACTTGCCTTCTCTGGGCACCAGTATCCCCATCGGAACATCCCATTTCACCTAGGAAAAGACAGTGTGTGTGGAGGTATCTGAGTCTGTTGGGGGGTGGGGGTGCAACACACACATGTGGAATCTTCGTTACTCCTCCTCACTGCCCACCCCCATCCCAGCGAAGGGCCTGAAGAAGGGGCCCCAAAACCACTGAACTGCCACTGAAGGCAGAGGTGGGTTGCCATGGAGACATGCTTTATTTCCCAACTGTCTGGCCACATCTGACAAGCACAAAAAGTCAGGCCAGATGGACACTGACCTGGGCTGAGAGAGCGGGGACTTCCTGACCCCATGATCCGCAGGGCTCACTGCTCTCCAAGGAGGGGGTTTCGTTCTGTTTTCACTCCCCAACCAGGAGGAGCACCAGCCTGGCCCGCCAGCTGATAAGGTTCGTGTAGGGGGCTGCTGGGTAGGGCCCTCAACGTGTTTGCAGACACCCACTCCACCAGCCCTGGGCAGTAAGACTGGCCCTGTGCCCAAGGGCAGGGCTAGGAGGAAAACACCCACACTCAGGGCCTTCTGGAAGCTGGGGGAGAGGTCAAGGTGTCTGGGCAGAGCTCCCTGCCCATGATCAGTGGGAAACAGCTGGATGTGGCTTCTCAGAGACTCCCTCCCCCCATCCACACAGGGGCCTACACAAACACACTGAGACACACACACGAGTTGACACACCCACATGCACACCAGTTCACACTGGCATACCCAGATACATGGATACACACACCAAAACACAAATCCAGATACACATTGACACAGCTAGCCTAGATACCCATAAACACTCAGGTACACTAAGACTGACATCTAAACACACATAAATACACACAGATATGGAACCACAAACTCGTATACACATGTACCATACACACACACACACTGAACACACCCAAACACATACTCAGTTATACACAGATATGCTGATCCACAGACACACATAGATACACAAATGCACACATTCCTGGATGCACAGACCCTCAGGCACGGATATCCATTGATACAAAAACAGGACACAAGCTGATACTCACCAGCCGGTAGACCAGAGAGAGAGACACAGAAGGCCCTGTTACATAAATATAGATATAAAGACACAAACAGTTACAAGTAGAAACACAGATACACAAACACCCCACCCAGATGCAGGCAAGGAGAAGAGAAGAGAAGGGAACTCACACCTGGTGAGGGTCAATTCTGCACCGGCAGCATGAAAGGGGCTTTATCTGTAGGATCTTTTTAAAATCCTTCCAACAATCTGTGAAGCTGGTAGCATTATCCTCGCTTTTTACAAATGCGATAATGTAGAATATACCTGCCTATGAAAGGCCCAAACAATGAAGTAAATAGAGGAAAATGTGCAAGTCCCTCTCCACACACGGGTTCCCCACCCCACCCCACCCCACCCCAGCCTCTGTGAATGTTAGTGGGCAGGATATGCTTTTTCTATGCGTTTGCATGCAAGCTTTCAAAGATACTACAAGTTTGAACAAAGCTGACTCAGAGAGGTTAAGAAATTTGACCAAGGGCTTACAGCTAGTTAGTAGCCAAAGCAGGAGTTGGATTGAGCTCTGGCTCGCTCCAAAATGCTCTTTCTGCTGCCTCAGCCCACAGACAACCACAGAGACACAAATTCACAAAGGGGAGGCCCAGGGGCAGGGGGAGGGGCCGCACCTCTGGGCTGGCGAGGAAGGCAGGCCCAGCAGGCTCTCTGCCTGATTGCTCTGGGTCCCTTGGGTGGCTCCTTGGCTGAAGGCGTTGTCCCTGTAAATTCCTGTTAAGGGGCAGATGTATTCCTGGGACTGAAACCTTTGAATCATTGACCCCAGGTGAGCACCCGGCAGGTGACTAAGTGATAAACACTGAGCTCCAACCCCCAGGACTACCACACCAGCTTCCCCCAGTCTCCTAACCTCTCCCTCCTCAATCTCTTAGCCACACACCCCACAGGGACCTTTTCTCAGGCTAAATCTAGACCTTGTGCTTCCGCTGCTGAAATCCCTTCCTGTTGTCTCCAGGATAAACCTCTTGGACACACAGAGCTCTGCGTTCTCCACCCGGCGACCTGCCTCTCCCCACTTTTCCTTTTAGCAAAGCACTTCTCCCCCTCTAAGGCCAGCGCAAATACTCCTCTTGCGGAACCTACAGGAACACACTGACCACCTCCGAGGTCCTGCCCTGAGTGCCTTCCATAATCACCTCCCTTAATCTTTACAACAGCCCTAAAGAGATAAGAAGTATTGGCCCTATTTTACAGATGGTTAAGTGGAGGCCCAGAGAGGTTAAGTCCCTTCTTCACGGTCTGATTTGTTTCTCAAAAGTCAGTCCTTGCGGGCCGGCCCGGTGGCGCAGTGGTTAAGCGCACACGTTCTGCTTCAGCGGCCCGGGGTTCGCCAGTTTGGATCCTGGGTGTGGACATGGCACCGCTTGGCAAGCCATGCTGTGGTAGGTGTCCCATGTATAAAGTAGAGGAAGATGGGCACGGATGTTAGCTCAGGGCCAGTCTTCCTCAGCAAAAAAAGGAGGATTGGCAGCAGTTAGCTCAGGGCTAATCTTCCTCAAAAAAAAAAAAAAAAAAGTCAGTCCTTGATCAAGCCACATACAACCACATAATAGCAAACATGTTTTCATCACCCTCCCAGCTAGACTAGAAGCCTGGAGAGTGGGACTGGCCCTCTTCATCTCTGAATCTCTGGTGCCAGCACAGGTTTGGCACAGTGGGGAGAGGCCCAGGGAATGGTTGTTGAATGGGGTACCCATCCATTTGCTGTCTCCCTGAGTGACAGAATAAGAGAGAATAGGAGAGACAGGTTGGGACCGTGGGGTACCCTGGGAGGACCCCTGCTAGCTGGGATCCCCCAGGAAGTCGCTGAAGGCAAGCGATCCCTCAAGATCTGGCTGTGGCTGCCCCTGGACCCCAGGGACATCTGTGCAGACCCTGCCGGGGGAGCAGGTGTCCTCTGGCTCCTCCACATGTCCCTTCAGTCAGGAGCTCTCAGCCAATCTTATTAAATATTTACTGTTCCCCACTCTTCTCAGCTTGGTGCCAGGCCCTGGTGGAGGGGACCAGAGAGCAGGGGACAGGGAATGGTTTACAGTTAATGATCACCTACCAGGTGCCATGGAATCCTCCCAACACCCTGCAGGTTGGGTTCTCAGCCCTGTTTTTGCAGCTGGAGAAATGGAGCTCAGAGAGAGGAAGACACTGGTCTCAGGTCACACAGCCAGTGAGCCAGGATCCAGAGTCAGGGGTGTGCGCATTGTCTCCCTGCATCCTGCACCCCCACCCCCGAGCCGGGGAGGATGTGGGCCGACTTGGAGGAGACTCGAGGAGGCCATTTTTGAGGTGGGGCTGCGGCTGGAACACAGCCTGCCCTGGTGGATTTTCTACAATAACAACAGCTTGTGTTTGTGCAGCACTTTCCCTTCCATTAGCTCATTCAGCCCTCCCCAACATCCCCTCGGGTGCCTATTATTATCTCCATTTGACAGATGAGGGATGGAAGCTCAGTGAGGTCAAGTGACTTTCCCAAGGTTGCACAGCCCGTGCACGGCAAAGCAGGAGTAAACTTTTGAACCCAAATCCTCCTTCTGGGTCTCCCTGCTGCCTCCACTTCTGCCCCCTCCCAGCAGTCCTCCATGGTTCCCCAAGGGAACTCTCTAAAACACAAACGTGAGCTCCCAGCTCTAAGAGCCCAGCCAGTCTCTGCGTCTCACACCTCACACTGCCGCAGCTTTGCCCGTGGTTGCTCTTGCCCTTGAGGAGTTCACAGTCTGGTTAGGGACACAGAAAAACAATTAAGTATAATAAGATAATTGCTCTGTTAGAGGTGTGTATGGAGGAAGCCAATCCAGGAAGCCTTCCTAGAGAAGGAAAGTGCCTGACAAGTGACAAGTGCCAACTCAAATGCCACCTTCTCTAGGAAGCCTTCCTGGATTGGCCTCCTCCATGCAAACCTCTAACAGAGCAATTATCTTATTGTATTTAATTGTTTTCCTGTCTCCCTCACCAGACTGTGAGCTCCTTAAGGGCAAAGACAATGATTGTTCAAGTCTGTCTTCCCTGCACACAGCTTTGCGTTCTCAGTAAGTGCTTGTTGAAGGGTTGAACGACATGCCTGAGGGCTGGACCTGGTGGAAGATGGTGGGGCATTAACAGAAATTGGGGCATCAAGAAGAGAAGCTGGGGGGCCAGCCCGGTGGTGCAGCAGTTAAGTTTGCACATTCCGCTTCGGCAGCCCAGGGTTTGCCAGTTTGGATCCAAGGTGTGGACATGGCACTGCTTGGCAGGCCATGCTGTGGTAGGCGTCCCACATAAAATAGAGGAAGATGGGCATGGATGTTAGCTCAGGGCCAGTCTTTCTCAGCAAAAAGGGGAGGATTAGCGGCAGATGTTAGCTCAGGGCTAATTTTCCTAAAAAAAAAAAAAGGAGAGAGAGAGAGAAGCTGGTGTTTGAGGAAGAAAAAGAAGGGATGAGATTTTGCTTTTGGCCACTTAGAGTCTGAGATGCCTCTAGACATCCAACTGGACATGCCCAGTAGGTGGGAGTTGGGGGTTGGACAGGAAGGAAAACTGACCAGGAAGAAAGGATATTAACAGCAACCACCAGTAACTGAATCCTTACCTTGTGCCAGACTCAGTGCTGAATGCTTTATGTGCATTATCCTTTTTGATCCCCAGGAAGTAGGAGATGTCATTTGATGGAGGAGGAAGTTGAGGCTCAGAGAAATAAACTAATTTATCCAAAATTACACAGCCAGTAAAAGATAGAGTCAGGACTTGAACCCAGGTCCACGTGATGCCAAAGTCCACGTGCTTAATCCCTCCTTCATATGATAGACCAGGAAGGACTGAGTTTATAGAACACATATCTTTATCAGGGAGAGTAGGAAGCTGAGATCAGAGAGGGAGCTGTCCAAGAGATAGAAGGGAAACCAGCAGGGTGGTATTTGAGGCCAAGAAAAGAGCTCCAAGCAGGGCCAGGTCAGCAGCCCCTACTGTCCCTGAGCGATGAGGCTGGGTTGGGTGAGGGATTTGGCAACTCAGAGGCAACCTTGCTTCCGTGTGCTTCGAGGAGTCAGTACCAGGACCTGCCGAGTGGGAGGTGAGGAAGTGGAGGTGGTTGGCTGGTAAGAGAGGGAGAGAACAGGGAAGGCAGGGAGCACCCTGTGGGTACGTGGGCCTGGGAGGGCGGGGCGAACAGGTTTGGACTAGCCTGGAAATATTGAGGATAGCAATACAAGCAGGTGGGAGGAGGACGGGGTGAGTATGTGAGCCTTTCAGGGTGAGTCAGCGACTCGACTCGAGGACACCCTCAATCTCTTCCTTGAAAGCCCCGGCATCATCCCTCCGCCTCCTTTCCTGTCCTTCCCCCGACTCCCCTGAGGTTGTTCAGGACCAGCTACCCCCCATGTCCGATCTGCTGTCTCACCCTCCCGCCCCGCCTGGGGAGGCAGGCAGGGAGGAGTTTCCAGGCAGGAAAGGGCTGAGTCACTTGGCCACACATCTGCTCTCAGATCTTGATACCCAGCTGGAAGGGGCAGGAAGGAAGGGAGCTCCTCCCCCACAAGCTCCCCTGGCCGGTGCTCACATTGCCAGCTGCATGGGACAGGCTGGGAGAGGAGAGCCCCTGTCATAAAACAACCAGTGTTGGCCGGGCTGCTTCACCCACTCCAGCTGGGGTCCTTTGCTTCTGTGATTGCCTTTAATGCCCAGCACAGCCCTGAGAAGTAGGGTTTGTCACCTCCCTTTCACAGGTGAGGAAGCTCAGAGAGACGAAGTGGCTTGGGCAAGGTCACACAGATTTGGAGTGCTGGTCCATTGTCCCCATCCCATGCTCTAGACACACAGGAGGGGGTGGTGTTTGGAGACAGTGGACAAAGGGGTAGAGGGGTTCAGGCGTGCCAGTGGGTGATGACTGCAAAAGCTGGGTACGGGGAGCATGGGTGGCCTATGCTCCTATCAAAATGGCCCTTTCCCACGTCCCAGTGGAGGGAAGACCCTCCTTCCTCCCCCACCCCCTGCTCTGGCCCTGCTGTTGTTGGCCCGGCTCTGAGCCACCCCTACCTCATTCCTCAGCATTGTCTTTCATCCTCTCCTCGCCCTGCCATGCTGAGAGGAGTAGCAGGGGCCTTGGCAGGCGGCGTCCTGCCATCCTGCACTCTACCAGGGCACAGTGTTCCCATTGTCCTGAGCAAACGGAGGTGTCCAGGTCCTGGGGACAGGCAGGGGGATCGGGCCAGGCCTCTGCTCTCTTCCCAGGCTGCTCAGCAACCTTCTCTGGGGCCCAGGCTGTTTTTTCACACAACCTCCAGAGTGACGTTGGGCAAGTCACTTTTCTCCTCCCAAATGGGGTATCCCACACGTCTTATACAGAGGAGCATGCAAATCAGCGTTCTTCCACAGACCCAGGCCATCCCTGAATTAACTTCTGATTGCTTAATTGTATTTAATGCGGCTAGAATCACAGCTGTGCCACTTGCCGTGTGACCTTCTGGACTTCCCTAAGTCTTGATTTCTTCCTCCTTGAGATGGAAATAGCAATAATAACACCTCCCTCCCAGAGTGGTTGTCAGGGTTGATTTAGATAATGCCTAAAGCAGGTACCACATAGTGTTAAAAAAAAAGAGAGAGCGAGCTAGTATCATTGACGAATTTCTGATTACAAAATGAATTCATGCTCAAGGAGAATCTGGGGGGCCGACCTGGTGGCGTAGTGGTTAAGTTCACACACTCCTCTTCGGTGGCCCAGGATTTGCGGGTTCAGATCCCGGGCACGAATGTACGCACGACTCATCAAGAGATGCTGTGGGGGGACTGGCCACCTGGCCGAGTGGTTAAGTTCGCAGGCTCTGCTGCAGGCGGCCCAGTGTTTCGTTGGTTTGAATCCTGGGCGCGGACATGGCACTGCTCATCAAACCACACTGAGGCAGCGTCCCACATGCCACAACTAGAAGGACCCACAACGAAGAATATACAACTATGTACTGGGGGGCTTTGGGGAGAAAAAGGAAAAAATAAAATCTTTGAAAAAAAAAAGAGATGCTGTGGGGGGCGTCCCATGTACAAAATAGAGGAAGACTGGCACAGATATTAGCTCAGGGCCAGTCTTCCTCGCAAGAAAAAAAAGAGAGAGAATCTGGAAAATGCAGAAAAGCACAATGTCATCAATAAAAACTACTTGTAATTCCACCTAGAAGGCCCTTTTTGTGATGATTTTCTTAACAGAGTAGAACTGCCCTCCCTCACCATCCAGGGGAATGACCATGTGCTTCCAGGCTGGGCAGGTAGTGTTGGGGGTGGATATAATCTGCAGTTTCTGCATCCTCTCTGGGCCTCAGTTTCCCTGTCTGGAAAGGAAAGGGCTGAGCCAAGCAGGGAATATAGATTTCATTTCATGTGCTAACTGCTGCCTCAATGAAGTGGCCCTGGGCTGAGAGTGCCATGATCAATTAGTCATGTCTGCCATGGATGAAGAAATGGGTGGTAGTACTATGTGTATCCTGTGTAGCCACTGTGCAGAGTTTAAGAAATTCCTAAGAACCACTTCAGTTTTTAACATTCTAAGAACCTTTCCTCCTCCTCATTCTCCTCCCTGTTCTAGAGCCCACCTTCCTCTGGGGAATGGGGAGGGAATGCTTGCCTCTTCTCCCACCGCAGGCCTGTCCTCAGCATACTTCTGGGGTCTAGTACTCCAAATAGCTCCTATTTAACATTCTGCATTGTGGTACCTTCTCAGCAGAGCCCACCTAAGGCTTTCCTCCAGTCAGGGGAGCTGGGGAGGGAGGAAGGTTTGAGTGTTCTCCTCACTAAAAAGGAACTATGCACATCATCACATGCATACTAGCACCCATTCCTCACCAGCCCCAGCCTGAATATTTGAATATTAAATAATCCTATGCAAATTGATGCAAATTAGCACCTTCTCTTTCATTAGCAGCCCCTGCAATTCTTTGGGCTATAGGGCCTCAGCCCAGCCTGAGTGCATGGGCCCAGGGTCAAGACAGCTCTCCCTGCAGGTGAGAAAGGACTCAACTGAAAGATTTAAAATTGGCTAGGGTTTGGGGGCCAGCCGGGTGGCACAGCAGTTAAGTTCGCACGTTCTGCTTCTCAGTGGCCCGGGGTTCTCTGGTTTGGATCCAGGGTGCGGACATGGCACCACTTGGCAAAAGCCATGCTGTGGTAGGCGTCCCACGTATAAAGTAGAGGAAGGTGGGTACGGATGTTAGCTCAGGGCCAGTCTTCCTCAGCAAAAAGAGAGGGATTGGCAATAGTTAGCTCAGGGCTAATCTTCCTCAAAAATAAATAAATAAATAGAATAGAATAGAATAAAATAAAATTGGATAAGGCCATCCCATTCTGGAAGCTGCCTCCAGCCTATAGGACTCCAGAGGTGAGAGGAAACTCCTGGGAAATAAGAAAACCTGGGCTCTCTTGCTCCCCATGTCCCTAGGCCAGTCCTCTCTCTCACTGGCCCCCATCCTCTCACTGAGCCCCACCTCTTCACTGAGCCCCCATCCGCTCACTGAGCACCTATCCGTTTACTGAGCCCCCATCCCTTCACTGAGCCCCACCCCCTCACTGAGCCCCACCCTCCTCACTGAGCCCCACCCCTCGGTCATTCCATATCTTCCTAATGAAGCCTTGTTGGTAAACCTCCGGTTCCCAGATGGGGCACTTGAAACTGCAGCTGTGGGACCAGTGTTGTATCCACCCAGTCTCTGGCCATAGCCATACCAGCCACATCCTTGTCTTTGTCATGGCCCAGGGCACAGGCCTTGAGATAGAGGAGCCAGAGGCAAAGGGGTCAGTAATAGCCGAGAAGGAGAGCCCAGCTAAGGGCCTTCTGGATTAGCTTGCACGGCGCTCTGGGCCGGCTCTGCTAGTGGAACGGATATTGTGACGATGCTGCAGGCAGGGAGGCAGCTCACCCTCTGGCCAAGACTCAAGCCAGGGGCTGGAACACAAGAGGAGGCATTGGTCTCACCCTGATCCCCTGAACAAGAGCTGCACTGTGCACACCCCCCCATCCCCCTCCCCCGCCCCTCAGGCCAGGACAGGGTCAGGCAGGGCCACCCATGGAGGCCGGAAACAGAAGGACACCCAGGCAGTGAGGGAGCAAGAAAGAGAGGCTGTGAGATACACAGTCAGACCTGCAGGCAGAGAGAGGCTGTGTGCTCACACCCCTGAGTCTGGAGGGGCAGGGGTGGCCACCAGGCATCTCCAGGACACAGAGAAGCAGACCCATGTGAGGGAGACCCAAGCCCACAGGTTTAGAAGCAGGGAGGTTTGAGGGGATGGTGATCCTGGAGTGCCCTGGACAAGGACACAGCAATTACAGGTCCCATTGCACAGCCACAGACTTCAACAGAGCCCCAAGGCTCCTTGGCTGACTTTATTCACTTGTCCATCAACAGAGTCACTGCAGCTCAACTCTGCCAGCCCTGTGTTGGGCACTGGGGACAGAGAGATGAAGAGGCACTGTCCACAACTTCATGGAAACAGCTGAAATGAAGGTGTGTGTTCAAGGGAGTCGTTTGTACTTGAAGTGCCTGCCTTGCCCACAGTCCCTCTAAGGTTTTCTTAAGTCACCATGCTCTGAACCAAGTGTCCCAACTGCCCGGCCACTGACTGGACCAGAGATGGGCCTGGCCCTCGCTCAGCTGGCTAGCAGCCCATGAAGTGGTCTGGCCGGAAACTGTCCTCCAGGAATCAGATCCGCCGCACCCAGTAGATCCTCTCTTGGGGAGGAAGGGAGTGAGCGACTGAAAGCTGTGAGCAAGATTGTGAGGCTGCAGGAGCCAAGCCCGGCAAGGACCCTGGGCAGGCAGGACGTGCAGGAAGACCAGAGTGAAGACCCAGGATGACCAGGTCTCTGTGACCACTAAAGCATCAGATTGAGCGTTGGGCACCTTCAGCCATGGAAAGACGTCAGGCCAGTGGAGCTGCTCTGCTTCCTGAACACCCACGGAGATGCCGAGGCCTGGAGGTGGGAGCACCCTCCCTGTCTTCCTCGCTTCCCACGTAGCCTCACCACAAGCCCTGTCTCCCTAAGCACTGAGGCGAGCGTTTCTCTGGTCCTCCTCATCCAAAAGAGCCAAGTGAACTCTGCCTCTCACATCCCTGCCTCTTGGCCTCCGCCCAGCGAAGCCGGCCTTGGGACCCGAGCGAGCCACGTATGGTAGCAAAAGCCCTGGACTTGAAGTCGGAAGAAGATGAGATTCAAGTCCTGTTTTCGCCAGGTATCTGCCTCTCAGAGCCTGTTTCCTCAGCAGAAATATGGGAGTGAAGCCGGCTGCCCGGAGGCTGTTGGGAGAATGAAATGCAACAGCAGGGTGAGAAAAGCTGTGCCAGCCTCCCCAGGAGTCCTCCCTTCACACTCCCTCTGGCCCCTTGTCCCATTTTCATTGCTTCCATCCCTATTCCAGAAGGGCATCCAGGACTTCCATCAGTCTGGGACCCTCACTCCAACCGGATTCCCTGAGGCCAGGTTTGGGCTCCAGACGCCTCCCGCGGAGCCTGGGGTTCCCGTCTCAAAGAGGAGCCTCGAAGGGGCAGAGTCAGTGGAATGGTGGAATTGCAAGCTCTTGTGAGCAGCCAGTGGGGAGGTTGCTCAAGCCTGGGCCCTCTTAGTCACGTTTTCCCTCAACCCGGTGCCTCAGTCCAGGGGAGGGGGCCCGAGGACAGGGAGCCCAACTCTGGTTAGAACAGGAAGTCCTGCCAGGCTGCTGGGGCTCACATGAGACTGTGTCACCTCTGCTCCGGGTGTGATATGCACGAGAACCGTCTCAAGCCACCTCTCCTCATTCCTACTCATTGTCTCATCATCTTTCCACCTCTCTCTCGGGGACTAGCAGGATTGACCCCGCACCCCAACTCTGCCCCTAGAAGCATGAGCTCTAGGGCTAGAGAGACCTGGGTTCAAATCCTGCCTCGGCTACTTCCTGACTGTGACCCTGGGCAAGCTGCCTCACCTCTCTGAGCAAGAATGAAGCCAGTGAAATGACAACATGGGAGGAGCCAAGCGAGTGGCTGGGGGGGCGTCCCAGAGTGTCAGTTCCCTTTCTCCTTCCCAGGTCCAGAGCCCTGGGCTGGGGCCATTGATGGGGCTGGAGGAGGCCAGGGATCCTACCTTGAGCTTAAACACTCGTGTCCACTGTGTGACCTGCAGCAGGTCACAGTGCTTTGAGCCTCATGTTTTCATTTGTCAAACGGGAGTACAATGGAACATGCTTAGCTGATGTTAGGTTCCCCTTCGCTGATCACAGAAGGCTGCCTGGAGGGACTGAGACCCACTTCGGGTGGGAAGATGGTAAACTGGGCTAGAGAGGGACTATCCTTGATGGCAGGAGGCTGGGGGAGGGGTGCAGGGTTGGCAGGGAGGTGAGTCACCAGGAAGGGAGTTGGGGCATGGGGGCTGGGCTTTTCTGAAGGGTGGGGCAGGCTTGATGCCTCTGTCAGTCAGAGGTCAGTTGGAGGAGGGCTGCTGGATGCAAGGGCTCAGACCTATTCTGAGAGGACTCTGCTGGTGACACACAGAGTCACACACACACTCGTCCACCCGGTCACACAAAGGCACTCTGGAAACATTCATTCACACGCTCCTGTGCACTCAAGGACATTCACATAGTCACCCAGAGACACAGAGACACACTCAGAGACGTTCAGAAACTCATCCACATGCATTTTTACACTCGAGTGCTCAGATATATCCACACAAAGGCACACATGCAGACATATTCACACAAGCTCCTGTATACCACATCCACACAGACAAGAGGGTAAAAACACTTGTACGACTCAAGTACGTTCACACAGACACCATAGGAACACACTCAGACACAATCATACTCACTTCTGAACACCAGGGACAGCCGCACAGACACAGAGGCACACACAAAGATGTGCTCAGAGACAGTCACACATTCTTGCACACTTGAGGACATCCTCCCAGTCAAAGGCAGTCACTTATTTTGTACACACCCCTGTATACTCTGGAACATTCACAGACGTTGGGTCAGGTATACTCACATGCACAGTGTCTCTCACCCACCCTGCAGCCACCCCCCTGCCCCCACCTTTAGCCAACTAGGCTCCTCTCTTTCTCCCCACCCACTTCCCACCGTCCTCTGGGGCCTCTGGGGCCTCCCTCGGGAGCTGGGGGAAGGGACGGGGCGGGGCTCCCCTTGCTGATGTGGCAGCTCTGCTCACCTGCAGCCCGCGGCCGCACCCTCCACGGAGAGAGGCTTAAAGGAACAGGAGTCCTAAGTGCTGACCTCTCCAGGTCTCTGGTTCTTCCTCAGATGGGGAAAGTGAGGCCCAGAGAGGGGTCAGACGGTGAATGGGACTTGAATCCAAGACTCTAGTGCCAAAAGCCGAGTGGGGATGGGATGCTTGTGCTAGGAACGGGGAAGACTGGGTTCTGGGCACGGCCTGCCTCCTGCCTGCCCCGGCTGGCCGCCTGTGGAACCTCACTGTTCCTGGTCTCCCTAAACAGGCCCTCCCCTCCTCTGGCAGTCTTTGTCTCCTGGCCAGCACACAGGCCTGAGCCAGAAACCTCTGGGGACACAACACACACACACACACACACACACACACACACACAGGAGCAGTCACTGCAACTTGTGGAATCTCTCCCCAGTGTTTCCCAAACCTGGGGGGAAGGCAGCCTTAGGGCAAGTTGCGGCTTTTCTCTGAGCCCTGGTTTCCTAATCTATAAATGGGGTGATGGTCACACCTACCTCCTAGGATTGGATTGGTGAGAGAATTCAACCACATAACAGAGGCGGAGCATTGCAGGGCCAGGCCCAGGGACTCCGGGTGGGTTGCGTGAGTGAATCCAAGATACATGAATGAGTTACCAGGACATAT
This sequence comes from Equus asinus, assembly GCF_041296235.1. Lineage (NCBI taxonomy): Eukaryota > Metazoa > Chordata > Mammalia > Perissodactyla > Equidae > Equus > Equus asinus. The sequence goes on from NC_091794.1 coordinate 89,369,118, forward strand.
GGAGTCGGGCCAGGCCACCCCCTGCTGAAGCCTCTCTGATCCTGCCATCTCCTAAGGGATCCCCCAGGACCAGCCTCTCGCAGTGTGGTTTGCTGCTGCTTCCAGAGCCCCAGCAGCCCAGCCCAGCCCTAATCGCTGTACCAGGGTGGGAGGAGGCCCTGGCTGGTGCACAGGTGGCAAAGGTGGAGAGGGTCCGGGGGCACAGCCATGCCCTTGGGAGCCACCCGTCTGATGGGGAAGATCCAGCTCAGTTCTGCTCCTGTCATGGGAGCTTAATCAGACCCGTTCTGTCCTTGGACCCCAAGACTACTTAGTGAGAGAGACACAGCCCTGTCCCAAGGGCTCCACGTCCCATGTGGGAGACAGACTAACCCCAGGGCTCCCAGGCTGGGAGGGAAAGCACCCCTGGCCCAGGCCCCCAGACTAGTTGGGGAGACCTAACACTTCCCCTGAGCTTCCCAGGCTGACGGGGGCGAGCCACCCTCTCCTAGGGGCTACGAGGCTGGTAAAGGAGACTCTTTTTTTCTGTTATTATTATTGAGGTAACATTAGTTTATAACATTATATAAATTTCATCATTCTATTTCTGCTTCTGTATCGTCTGCATTTGTTCCCCCACCAAAAGTCTAGTTGCCACCCGTCACTGTACACATGCCCCTTTATCCCTTTTGCCCTCCCCCCGAGGAAACACGACTGTTGTTCTCAGGAATCCCAAGTCACAAAAGAAGAGAGTGAGAACACACTGGGGACACAATGTTACCCAGACACAGAGAAGCAGCAATGAGCACAGATGAATTCAGTTTTGTGCGTGTGCCTCTTGCGTACAACTATTTGTGACTCTGTTCCTGCATGTGACATGGCATGTGACTGTATGCCTCTCTTTCTGTGACTGTGCATGTGCCTCTGAGCTGAGGCTGTTGAGAAGGCTCAGTGAGGGGACCCAGCGGGGTCTGATCCCTCCCGCATTGGACATGCATTTATCGCGCGGTCACTTTGTTCCTGACGCTGGGCTCGGTGCTCAGATACTTGGAGCCCTCCATAGGCAGCGTTTCTGCTTTCGGGGCGTCACGGTGTAAGGGCTGTAGATAAAGCACTAAATAAGCAATCCCCTCTGCTGCGTCGTATTTGGAGGAAGCACAGGGGGCTGCAGGAACATAGGGGAGGAGGACTTCCTGGAATAAGTGGTCTTTAAGCTGTACCCTGAGTAGCAGGCTTTAGGGCTCGGGAAAGGGTATTCCAGGTGGAGAGAACAGCATATGCAAAGGCTGTGGACCTGGGGAGAGAGAGCCCAGGAAAGGTTTTCTGGAGGAGGTGACTGGATGGGGTTTTAGAAGAGGTAGGTAGACAAGAAGAGGGGGACATAGCTTCAGTTTGGGGGGGAGGGGAGCTAGTGGGAATAGCTGGAGGAAGTTTGCTGGCTTGGGGATGGTAGAGCCTGAGGGCCTGCAGGTGACCGGGCATCTCCAGAGAGGAGACGCTGCTGGGTGGTGGGTTTAGGGGGCGAGCTTCTGGACTGGCCTCCGGGCTGTGCTAGGAGAGAGAGACCCAGGAGGCCCCAGGGGCCGGGGAAAGGCCCCCAGTGCATCCTCAGCTGTGAAGGGAATTTATCATAGCTCCCTCACAGGGGAGATGTGGGAATTACAATAAATGCACGTGCCCAGTGGGCTCTCCAGGAGCCTTACTCCCCTCAGGAACGATATGATTATGTTTCCCATTTTAAAGCTGATGGAGCAGGCTCAGAGCGGCCCAGGTTACAGAGCGGAGTGTGAGGGGCAGCGGTCGGGACCGGAACCCGGTCTGAGACTAAGCCGGGCGCCTTCCCTGAGTCCCACAGCCGGCCGGCACGCGAAGACGCCTCCCAAATCGGCAGCAGCGGATTCCCGGAGCATCTGGGTCTATTACTGTTATTATTGTTTATTATCGATTACCACTGTAATCCGAAAACATCCTTGATCCAGCTCGGGCTCTGACCTCCCTGCCGCCCGCGCGCCCTCGGTCCCAGAAAACTCCGGGCCCAGGCGGCCCCGCGCGGCCGCAGCGGGAACAGCCACCCCTGGGGCGCGGGGGTCGGCGTGTGGTGCCCCCTGGGGGCAGCGCTCGGCATTGCCGCGAGGGCCCGACCGCTGAGCGCCGAGTCGTCTGCACCCGCCGGTCCGCAGGCAGGCCGGTGGCCCCCAGACAGCGGCCTCGGCGGGCAGGGAGGAAAGAGGAAATTAAGGGAATACATTCATCAAGCGACTCTTGTATGCTGCGCAAGGCGCTGGGCACTTCCTCCACATTTTCTCATTAACGTTCTCCCAACCTCATTTCCTGGAAGTGGAAGTTGAGGTTCAGAGAGGTTAAGTAACTTGCCCAGAGATGCACACGTGGGGATTTGAACCCAAGTCTGCGGCCATGCCTGGCTCCCTCCCGAGGAAGGCCGTGGAGGAAAAGGCTACCTGACTCTCACTGGACTATAAGATAAGCCTCTGGGGGCCGGCCCGTTGACTCAGCCACTAAGGGCGCATGTTCTGCTTTGGCGGCTTGGGGTTCCCGGGTTCGGGTCCTGGGTGCGGACATAGCACCGCTTGGCAAGCCATGCTGTGGTAGGCGTCCCACATATAAAGTAGAGGAAGATGAGCACCGATATTAGCTCAGGGCCAGTCTTCCTCAGCAAAAAGAGGAGGATTGGCAGCAGATGTTAGCTCCGGGCTAATCGTCCTCAAGGAAAAAAAAAAAAAAGATAAGCCTCTGGAGGTCAGGCATAATGACGACGATGAAGATAAAAAATAATTCAGTCACTGGTGGAGACAGGATACTGAATTGGAGGATACAGGCCTTGTGTGATAGGGCTGTGATTCTGAGGAGTCATTACAACAATGCAGCTACAATGCTGAGCTTAGCACCTGGCATGTAGTAGTTGCTCAAGAAAATAACATCTATTTACTCATTCAGTCACTATTTATTGAAAACCTAGGGGCCAGGGATACAACAACAAAGAAACAGATACTGTTTTGCTTTAATGACTTCCTAGTCTCTGTATTCCTAGGATCTAGCACACTGTTTGGCTTCATAAATATTGAAGTGAATGAATGAATGAAGGGACACACCGCAGTAAGTCAGTCCCCAGTTGCAGATTCAGGGAGAGTAAGAGGGAGAAAAGGGAGTTTTCAAAACAATTGTTAGGGGCCAGCCTGGTGGCACAGTGGTCACATGTGCACGTTCCTCTTCAGTGGCCGGGGATCGTCAGTTCGGATCCCGGGTGTGGACGTGGCACTGCTTGGCAAGCCGTGCTGTGGCAGACATCCCACATATAAAGTAGAGGAAGATGGGCATGGATGTGAGCTCAGGGCCAGTCTCCTCTGCAAAAAGAGGAGGATTGGCAGCAGATGTTAGCTCAGGGCTAATCTTCCTGAAATAAATAAATTAATTTAAAAAAATAAAAATAATCGTTAATATTTCTTGGGCACTTACAGTGCATCAGGTACTCGACTAAATGCTCTGTGTTCTCAGTTCATCCTCACGGCAAACCTGAGGTAAACAGTGCTATCTGATTCGACAGAGAGGAAAACCATCTCTGAGGCAGAGTGACTTTCCTGAGGTCACACGGTGAGTTAGTGCAGAGGCAGGTTTTAGGCCCGCCGCTGCCACAGCTTGGATTTGTCCCCTGGCTCCCTTGAAGCAGTGTGCCGGAGAGCCCTGCTTGGCATCCCTCACCAGCCTCCTTGCCCCTCTAGATCGCTTGCTGGAGCTCTTGACACGCGGAAACTCAGCAGAATGGCTTCCCCCTGCAGCAGGAATAACGGGGAACACGCTCCTCTCAGCTCCGCAGTGAGTGCACTTCGCTCGCTCCTGTGCTGAGCCTCACTGTTGGCTGCGTTTCACCGCGACCCTGTGCAGAGTATTCTCAGAGGGCACCCGCGGCGGCACAATGGAGACGGCTGCCCAGGCCGCGCCTCCGCCGCTGCCCTCTGGTGCCTACTTCCAAACTCATCCCCCCGCCGGGCACCCCCCATTCCTGTTCGCCAAGGATGGAGTTTTCACCTGTTCACAACTTTTCCAATTCTGGTTTTGGGTGGTGATTTGGAAAGAGGGTCTCCCCAAATTCTCTGCCAAGGGCTCATCTTCCCTGGTTTAGTTCTCACTTTAGGGGTCTCAGTGGGAAACAGAACACTCAAAGTGTTTGCCAGAAGAGGGTTTAATGAAGGGACTGTTCAGAGAGGTGTGGGCAGGAATGGTGAAGCACCCTGGGGCTCGCGACCATCGGATGGAGTCACTGCCCCCAGGCCTGAAGGGGCAAAGGGAGGAAGTCTTGTAACCACCCTGGTGAGGGTTGTACCCATGGGTGTAGGCCACTCAATAGGAGCTGTTGCTTTTGGTGGAGGTGTCAAAATCCCGGAGGAGGGCGTATACATATCCTCATCTCACTCTCCTCCCTCCCTCTGATCTCCTGCCAGTGTCTCCTGGGCCAAACTCCACCTGAAGCCATAGGCAAGGGGGCCCAGGTGAGAGTGTCAGCAGGAGTTGGCCCCAGGACACGTGCAGGGCAGAGAAGCAGGGAGAACAGAGGTCAGGTCAGGCAGAGGAGCTGGCCCAGGGGCTTCTCCTTCTCTTCCTGGACTCAGGCTTTGTGGAGGGGCTGAGAGACAGAATGGCCGCATTTTTCTTTCAAAGCAGTCTGTGCCTGACGCCAGAACACCATTTCTCATCCTTCCAGGCCCAGGTTGCTTTGTCCACAAGACTGTTCTAGAATAAATTCCCCCCACCCCCACCCCCTGTTTCCCTGGGTCTCAGTGCCTATCCCATCTCTCTGCTCAGTGATTGGGCATTATTCTCTGCATGGGTTTGTCTCCCCAGGAGACAGTCTAGCATCCTCTACCCCGAGAGCTCTTTGCAGGCAGGGGTCTGGGCCAAGTAATGCTGTTCACTCTGACACAGGGCCCAGCACAGAGCAAGTGCCAATGTTTGCCGAGTGAACTGAGTCCTGTGGCCTCACTTACCTCACTCTGCCCTGGTAGACACAATCTGGGCACAGGTGTATGTCTGTTTCCCTGCGCACACAGGGCTCCTTGGCGGGGAGTGCCCAGGCCTGGCAAACAGCAGGCATCAAACGTTGCCTGAATTGGCTTAGGGAGGAACTTCCTTCTTTCATTCACTCACTCAACAACTTTTTCGAGATCCAGCTGTGTGCCAGGCCCTGTGCTGGGCCCTGAGGACATAGCAGTGAAGGGGACACAGCAGTGAACAAGACATACAAAGTCCATGCCCTCATGGGGCTTCCATTCTAGCGGGGGAAGCAAAGAAGGAATTGAAAATAATATTATTGCAGATTGTAGTAAGTGCTGTACAGAAAATAAACAAGGTGATGTGGTTAACAGCAAATGGGTGGACATTTATGTGGGGGAGTAGGGGACACATCAGGGAAAGCCTTTCTGAGGAGATGACACGTAAGCTGAGACCTGAGGAACAGTAGAAACTGGGATGTGAAGAGCTGGGAAGGGTATTCTAGGCAGAGGGAACAGCAAGAACAAAGGCCTGGAGGTAAAGGAGTCCCAGGGACCCTGAGGGATTCAGGGTTTCAGCCTAAAGAAGGGCTTAGGGGAGGTTAGAAGGGGTGAAGAAATTCAGTCTTGGGGACTGCACAGGGCCAGCTCCTGGGCTAGGGGGTTGGTGGGGAAAGGATGACCCTTCTTAATGCCACCCATGCTGCCGGTTGCCTAGTGCCGTCAGCAAACAGTGCTGCTGGCAGGCCTTACCCTTGCTCCCTCAGCTCCCCTCTGACTGGCAGCAGCTGTCAAATGACCAGCAGCTGAGGCTTTGCCAACCTCCTCCCCTGGAATATTTCAAGAGTAAGTCAGAAAATGACCAGCAGCCTCCAAAATCCAACTTTTTCTCATGCTTACCTTACAAGGGTGTATTTGGCTGCCGTGGGTGTTAATCTCCCACCCCCTTGCTCTAGACAGAGAGATATAAATATACAGCCACAGGCAGCGCACACACATCTGTGGATTAATGAACACTTACTCAGGAGTTAAACACTTACCCAGTTGCCCACAGAGGACACGTCACACATCTGCTTCTGAGCACCCTCCCCACTCACACACATCAACCCCCAGTCACTCAGGCATACACACACAGGACCATGCACACACCCCACAAACACAGTCACAGTCACAGTCAACTACATGCACACACACTCCACAGCGGGCACGATCACCACACTCTTAATCACTGCCTCCAGGATTATACAATCACACATCCACATGCCCACACACAGACATGTACCCCCGCAGTGGGCACACAGTCCCACAATATCCCCTCCACACACCACACACACAACCCTGTGGTGTTCATACAGCCAGCAGTGGGCCCACGGATACAACACACAGTCCGGACACGTTCAGCACAGCCGCACCATTACCCCACCCCGTACTCGGCACCTCCGATTAAACACACAGGCAGCCCCTCGCTTGTTATAGTGCACATTCTTCCGCGATTGAGTCAAAGACCGCTCCAGACGGAGGGGCTCAGTGGAAAAAAGGCATCAGAAGGGAGAATGCTCGAGGCCCGGCAGCTTTTAGCTTCGGGAGAAAGACCTCAGCGTTGAAGCTGGCTCCGACACCGATGAGCTAAAGACTTGGGAGAGGGGCATGCCTTGGAGTGGACGGAAGAAGGGCTGGGTGGGTTGACAGGTGGAGCAAGCAGAGAGACCCCAGGAAACCTCGCAGAGTGGGGGCGGAACGCGAGTTAAATATGGACTCAACCTTACAGGCATAAACCCCTCCCACGCAGTCTTCCCACTGCCCTTTCCTAACCCGGCCACAGGCTCCCAGGCTCCCGACTGTCCCCAAACGCACGGGGTGTGGCCATTAGCCATCCTCCCCCGAGCCCTTCACGACAGCTGCGGGGCACAGTGCTCAGGGCGCGGGGCCCGCTCCTCCCCCTGCGCCGGTGGGGATCTCAAGGCGATGAGCAGCGGCCCGCGGGGGTGCTGGGTCCCTCCTAGTCCCCTACCCCCCACCCCGGCCGGCCAGGCAGGGGAACTGCTCTCCGGGGGCTGCAGAGCCACCCACCTGCCCTGGCCCCCGCAACTGGGACCCCTAGAAGGGAAGGGTGGAGTGAAAGAAGGTTCGGGAAGATCTCGGGGCTGGCTAGTTTTGGAGACGCCGATAAATCACCCCCCATCCCCACCCCCGAGCCTGGTCCCTGGAGGGGCGGCCTCTCCCCGCCCCCGGCCGCGCGGCCCGCTCCCTCCTCCCGCGGGCAGGAGCCCAGGCCAAGTGGGCGCGCCCGGCCCGGGGCGGCCGGGATCCGGTGTCGGCTGCAGCTGGCAGTGCGGCGGGCGCGGGTGCGGAGCGGGCGGCCGGCAAGCCGGCTATTAATAACGCGGCCGCCGAGCCCGGGGTCGCTCAGCCATGGCCAGCCCGGAGCCCCGGCGCGGCGGGGACGGCGCCGCCCAGGCCGCGAGGTAGGACCGTCCAGGGCCCGCGTGGCCGTCCCCGTGGGGAAGGGGCGCTGGAAGAATTCCCTGCCCCCACCCGGGAGAACCTTTCGCTTTGCTGGGGGGGGGGGGGCGGTGGATAGTGGTCCAGCCGGGGTGGGGCACGGGGCGGAGCCACCCTGCGAAGGGCGATAGGGGAGTGCTGGCCCGGGGTCCTTGGCACCTCCTTTTGTCTGTGGCTTTTTATAATATCCCCTCACCCTCTGACGGGCTGTGTGGGATTAACCCTTTCAGACTAGTGGGCATCAGCCGTCACATGCCATTTGGCCCATAGTAGCCAAAGATGGTACTTGTTTTCTTTCATTTCTCACCCCAAATGCAACTGGAGATGGAGGCCTCCAGTTGCTGAACTCGCTGTGTGGAGGATACTTGGTGCAAGGTGGGGCGTCTGCCAGCTTGGAGTTAAGAATCTGTTCAGGCAGGCAGCTTGTCTCCTGTCTGTGGCCTGGGATGAGGGTTGGGGGACAGGGTCTCCTGTCCCAGACCAGCAGGAGGGCCTTGACTGGCCAGGGACTGTGGAGGGGAGGCCATCTCCCATTGGTCCACGCTGTCAGCTTACCTCTGCTTAGGGGAAGGGACCTGTGGCTGAAGGATTTGGGACAAGTAAGGAGTGTGTCCGTCCCAGGTCAGACTGTAGCCCTGGACTTCCCAATGTACCAAGAGGTGGAGATGCAAATACACACACCCTCACACCCATTCACTGTCGCACACCGCACAAAGCTGAGCATAGTTTTAGACATACACTGCCTGTACTGCCATACACACATGCAGGTACACACGAGTCAGACACACACCAGCTCAGGCCTGCACAGTGTCCCAGCCACAGCCCTCAAGGGCAGAGCTGCTGGAGTCCTCTGGGGACAGGGACAGAGTGGCAGAGGCAGGCTGCTGCCTGGGGCCTAAGGAAGCCTGAGGTCAAGGGTCCCAGCCGAGCTGGCTCCCTTGCCCCTAGACCTCCCATAATCTACTTTTTCTCCAGCTCCTTAGAGAGAGGCAGGCGTGTGAGGGCAGCGTCTAGCAGTGGGCTGGCACTGCAGGTGGGGTGACTGAGGCGACATGGTGTGTGGTAACAGCACTGCTTCGAAGCCAGGAGGCCTGGGTTCTACTTCCAGCTTTGTCACTCGACCTTGGGCAAGTTTCCTCCTTGGATCTGCCGGTTTCTGCCTGCCTGCCTTCCACAGAGCCCCACCCTGGAGATAGAGAGAAGAACTATACTTGTCCTTAGGAAATTGGCTGTCAGGGGAGACAGACACATGCACTTGCGTAACACAAAGTGCTATGTGCAAAGATGAGCTGCAAACAAAGTGCCCATGAGAACGCAAGAATAGGTGTTGTCTGGGAAACACTTCTCAGAGGGGGTGGAGTTTGAGGGGGCTTTGAAGGAGGAGTAGAAATTTGCTAGGTAAATAGATATAAATATATTCTGAATGCTATGTGCCCAGCCCTATTATACACGCTGTCGTGCCTCTTTTAGACCTCACACTTACCCTAGGAGGAGAGTGGTAAAAAGGAGCTTGGCTGTGCCAGCCTTCAGGCTCCACCACTTACCAGTCGTGGACACTCGAGTGAGTTCTTTACTCTGTGCTTTGGTTTCCTCATCTATAAAATGAGGATAATAGACCAACATTATATCAATGAGGATCCATGTAAAGTGCTTAGAATATTGCCTTGAACACGGTTACGCTGTTCCAGGGTGGAGGACTCAGCAGGCGCACAATGTGAGAGTCGTCTGCTGGGAAAGCAGGACTCTGTTGACCATCAGGGTGGGTCTGGCTGGCTGGGCAGGTACCTCCTTCCTGGCAGTGGGAACTTTACCTTTCCGGGTGGTGCAGGACTGTTCCCTAGTCAGGAGGTTTACAGTGAGCTGTATTTTCTCAGCTGGATCCTTTAGACGCTGTGGGCTAGGAGTAGGAGATGTAAAAAGTTAACGCACGTTCCAGATTGTCAAACGGTGGCTGGGTTGTGGGGAGTAATGAGAGATGAGGCTGAAAAGGTATGTTGGGGCCACATCTTTAAGGGCCTTGAATCTGCGCTAAGCAGTTGGCTATCTACAGGGGAAGTGGAGCGACGTGGTTTGCTGTATGTTGTACAAGCTGTGGCACTGTAGACAAGAGACCAGGATGAGAAGGAGGAAGGCGCATTAGAAGGCCGGTACGAAAGTGCAGGTGAGAGTAATGACTTGGACTAGGGGCGGCGCCCTGGAATGAAGAGGCGGATGGAGACTGGAGACTTTCTGAGATAGAAAGGCCAGTTCTCAGTGAATTGGCTATATAAGGAGGGAAAAAGCTGTTGAAAAGTTTCTTGCTTCATCAACCTGGTGTAGAGTGATGTGTTTCTCTGAGCTGGAGAACACAAGTGCAGCAAGCTTGGGGAGGATATTTTGGGGGCAGTTGAGTTTGAGGGGCCAGGAGACATCAGGTGAAGATATCTAAAAAACACTTCTTCTCTGGTAAAGTGATGTGAATGGACTAGGTGATTGTTGAGGTTGTCTTCAAGCTTTAAGCTTTGGTGCTCATGCTAGGTTGAGTGAGGCCAGTGATGTCTGGGGCCTGGTGAAGCCACACCTTTGTGGTTTCCAGAGGGCCACCCTGAGACACAGGAAGGGAAGCCTGGGATTCCTGGGGTGTTAGAGACAAGGACAGAGTACATAATGACAGAATAAAAATAATCTTTAGGAATTTAGAGTTGATATAGAGCTTAAAACCTGCACACAAGTAGGCCTTTTCAAGATAGTTAAAGTCTTTGATACGTGGGGGCTTTTCACTTATACTTTATATCTAAAAAAAAAAAAGAAAGTTTCTTGAAAGCTACACTCAAATTGAGTCTGTTATATGACTGGTGCACACTGAGTATCTGAGTAATTGAGAAAATTAACCTCTTTTAACCTCAGATTCCTCATCTGTAAGATGGGGATAATAGATGTAACTACTTCGTAGAATTGTTGAGGATTAAATGAGTTGATACACGTAAAGCATTTAGAACAGGGCCTGGCACATATAACACCTTTATAAGTGTAATTTATTATTATTATTTCCATGGTATTTTATATTTTCAAAGAATTGCTGAGAGACCCAAGGTAGGTAAGATGCATTTGAAACAGGAAAGACCAAAGCCACCTGAATGCCAAAGAAACAGGAGAGCATTCCTTAAGAGGAACTGATTAAGCTAGCAGGCAACAGGCAGCTGGTTAAGGGGCTTCCACGTTAGAATCACAGAATCTGAATTCAAGAGCCTTTTACGGCTCGAAGGATGGGCTGATTCTAACAAGAGGAATGAAGTCTTATTGGAACAAGAGGTGTAGCTCAAAAGCACTTGGTGTGAAAAAGTCTTCAGGATTTTAGTCAAACTCTGCATTTGGCAAGCACATGATGGAGCTGCCCTGTATGCTAAGGGAACCTTGGCTGCATCAATAGGAGTATAGTGTCCAGAGACTGACTGCTCAGAGCACACCTGGGTACTGCTTTCAATAGCCATCCCTAAGAGACAGTGACAATTTGGAGTCTGGTTGAAAGGAATTGACCCAGATGAGGAGGGCACTAGGCATGCATGGAACAATTGAAAGTTAGTTCTCTTTAGGTGTTTAAAGAACTTACATGTCAAAGAAGTTAGATTTGTCTGATTCTAGAAAGAAGAATCAAGTCCAGGTAAGAGCTGCAGGGAAGAAGGCTTTACCACAACACTAGAATTTTCTTATGACAGTGGAACAAATAGTGGTGGCTCAGGTGTGAGTTTCCTGTCCTTGAAGGTATGTAAGCGGAGAGTGACATTGACATCATGGGGATGTTGTCAGGGGATCTAAGCAATGGGCTGTGTGGGGATAGATCGATGGAGGGAAGGGTACAGACAAGTGTTAGAACCTGACGTAATCTAGGCCTGTGGCCCGATGGCTCCAGTCACGAACCATCCTGGGATTGTGGCTACCCTCTCACTTTAGGTCATTTCTCTTGCAGGGAAACAGAAGCAGAGGCCAGTTCTCCTCTTCAGGAGGAGGAGAACTCTGAATCCCTGGATGAGGCGGGGACCTTGAACCCAGAAGTTACTCTATCTTTGGAGGGGACCTTGAGTTTAGAGGACATTCTGTACCTGGGGGACACGGATGACTTTGATGAGACACTGTTCGTGGAAGAGACTGAGAGGCCTGAGGAGACACTGTATATTGAGGAGACCAGACAGCCAGATGAGGCGCTGTATGTGGAAGAGCCTGTGAAGCTGGAGGAGACACTGCACGTGAAGGAGGCTGTGAAGCCAGATGAGATACAGTTTGTAGAAGAGCCCGTGAAGCCAGAAAAGACCACAAGCCCAGAGCAGCTTGTTTATGGGGGCGAGACAGTTACGAGTGAAGAGAAACCTAACCCTGAGGAGAGCCTCAGAGCCGGGCCTACGCCCAGCACAGAGAGCCTCAGCGTCGAGGACCTGGAATTGCTAGAGGGCCGTTTCCAGCAATGTGTCCAAGCTGTGGCCCAGCTGGAAGAGGAGAGGGATCAGCTCATCCATGAGCTTGTGCTGCTCCGGGAACCCGCCCTACAGGAGGTGCAACAAGTCCATGAGGACATCCTGGCTGCCTACAAACTGCATGCCCAAGCAGAGCTGGAGAGGGATGCGCTGAGGGAGGAGATCCGGCTGGTCAAGCAGAAGCTGTTCAAGGTGATGAAGGAGTGTGTGGCCTACCAATACCAGTTGGAGAGCCGCCGGCAGGATGTGGCCCAGTTTGCCGATTTCCGGGAAGTGCTGACTAAACGGGCAGCCCAGCTCTCGGAGGAACTGGCCCAACTCCAGGATGCCTATCAGAAGCAGAAGGAGCAGTTACGGCAGCAACTAGAAGCACCTCCAAGCCAGAGGGACGGGCACTTCCTCCAGGAGAGCCGGCGGCTCTCTGCCCGGTTTGAGAACCTCATAGCAGAAAGCCGCCAGGGCCTGGAGGAGGAGTATGAGCCTCAGCTGCTGCGACTCCTAGAGAGGAAAGAAGCTGCTGCCAAAGCTCTGCAGAAGACGCAGGCCGAGATCCAGGAGATGAAGGAGGCTCTGAGACCCCTGCAAGCGGAGGCCCGGCAGCTCCACCTGCAGAATAAGAACCTGGAGGACCAGATCACGCTTGTGAGGCAAAAGCGAGACGAGGAGGTGCAGCAGTACAGGGTAGGCCCACTGGGCAGGAAAGGAAGCAGGGTCATTTAGCCTGGGGCAGGAAGCGTGACCGGGTCACATGTCTTTTGGGCTAAAGTATACTATCATCCGCAGGAAGAACTTCTTTGGGGCCATTCACTCACTTCTTCACTCCATTCTTCATTTCATTCATTCAGGCTTGGGCTAGGGGCTGAAAATTATCTGTACTTAGTTTACACAGCACTTTTATACCAATGATCTCATTAATCCTCCAGGTCAAATACTGGTGTTTTTTGTGTTTTTTTTTTTGTGGAAGATAAGCCCTGAGCTAACTACTGCCAATCCTCCTCTTTTTGCTGAGGAAGACTGGCCCTGAGCTAACATCCATGCCCATCTTCCTCTACTTTATATGTGGGACGCCTACCACAGCATGGCGTGCCAAGTGGTGCCATGTCCGTACCCGGGATCCAAACCGGCAAACCCAGGGCTGCGGAAGTGGAATGTGTGCACTTAACTGCTGCGCCACCCGGTTGGTCCTAAGTTTTCCAGTCTTAAAACTGGGATGAAACCTATAAATCTCTAGCCCTCATTTTCCTTTTTGGTGCATTTGTCATCATTTCCTTTGTATTCAAGCTATTCCTGATTGTGAGCCAGTTCTAATCCCTTTATAGAACTAAGTGGGATATAAACACTAAGTGAATAAACAATTATGTTTGTTTCTCCCACAGACTGTGAGCTTTCAGAAGTAGGGAGTAAGTTTTACTTCTCTCTGCCACTCAGGCTCAGAGTACACATCAGTTAAGTGCTGATTTACGTGATGCTGGACACTATGAGAAGACTACAATGTGGTGCCTTTCCGAGCAGTATTTGTCTTTTGAAACACATTCCTTTGGATAAACTTAAAAACCCTATGCCTCCCAGAGATTCTGATACATTCCCAAGGGAACATGTCTTCTGTTGAAAATGGCTGCATTCACTTCACTCAAGGTTTTGTCAAGCTTTCTGTAGCCTGTATGATGAAAACAGTGGGTTTTTTGTCATAATATTCAGTGTTTTCAAAGAATGCATGTGTGTACTACCCTCACCCACCCAATTCCCTTCACTGCTTTTTTATTGGTCCACAGTCTAATGAAAGGGCACTTATTATTTTTTTGCATGAATACTATCCTTAACAGCTTATACTCAGACAGACATTACATTAATAATTGTAACCCAGGGGGCCGGCCCCATGGCCAAGTGGGTAAGTTAGCATGCTCTGCTTCAATGGCCTGGGTTTTGCCAGCTTGGATCCTGGGTGTGGACCTACGCACCACTCATCAAGCCATGCTGTGGTGGCATCCCACATAGAAGAACTAGAATGACTTACAAGTGGGATACGTACTGGGACTGTGGGGAGAAAAAAGAAAAAAGAGGAAGATTGGCAACAGATGTTAGCTCAGGGCCAATCTTCCTCACCAAAAGGCATACCTTTAAAAAAAATAGATTAAAAAAATAATTGTAACCCAGGGTAGTAAGTAACATGTGATTTACGAGAGGTGCAGGAAAGAGTGCTATGGATAATGAGATTGTTTTTAGCCATGGGTTAAATCAGAGAACCCTTCGTGGAAGAAATATAATAAAACCATATACATGATTTTAGATTTTCTAATAGCCACATAAAAAAGAGAGATAGGTGTGCGTAACTTAAATATATCTTTTTTTTAAGGATTGGCACCTGGGCTAACAACTGTTGCCAACCTTTTTTTTTTTTTCTGCTTTATTTCCCAACCCCCCGCCCCCCGGTACATAGCTGTATATTTTAGTTGCAGGTCCTTCTAGTTGTGGGATGTGGGACGCCACCTCAACGTGGCCTGACTAGCGGTGCCATGTCCGTGCCCAGGATCCGAACCATGGGCTGCCGCAGCGGAGCGCGCAAACTTAACCACTCGGCCACAGAGCCGGCCCCGAATATATCTATTTTTTATTGCAGCAACACTGGTTTATAACATTATATAAATTTCAGGTGGACGTCATTATATTTTGATTTCTGTGTAGATTACATCATGTTCACCACCCCAAGACTAATTACAATCCATCACCACACACAGGTGCTACACACCCTTTTGCCCTCCTCCCTCCCCCCTTCTCTGGTTACCACCAATCCAATCTCTGTTTCTATGTATTTGTTTGTTGTTGTTTCTATCTTCTACTTGTGAGTGAGATCATCCGGTATTTGACTTTCTCCCTCTGCCTTGTTTCACTTAGCATAATACCCTCAAGGTCCATCCATGTTGTCACAATTGGCTGGATTTCATCGTTTCTTATAGCCAAGTAGTATCGCATTGTGTATATATAGCATGTCTTTATCCATTCATCCCTTGATGGGCACCTAGGTTGCTTCCAAGTCTTGGCTATTGTGAATGGTGCTGCGATGAACATAGGGGTGCATGTATCTTTATGCATTCGTGTTTTCATGTTCTTTGGATAAATACCCAGCAGTGGAATATGGATCATATGGTAGATCTATTCTTAAATTTTTTTGAGGAATCTCCATACTGTTTTTCATAATAGTTGCACCAGTTTGCACTCCCACCAGCAGTGTATGAGTTCTCTTCTCTCCACATCCTCTCCAACACTTGTTTCTTATCTTGTTAATGATAGCCAAACTGATGGGAATGAGGTGATATCTCCTTGTAGTTTTGATTTGCATTTCCCTGATAGTTAATGATGAACATCTTTTCATGTGCCTGCTGGCCATCTGTATGTCTTCTTTGGATAAATGTCTGTTCAGATCTTTTGCCCATTTTTAAAATTTTTTGTTTTTGAGATGTATGAGTTCTTTGTATATTTTGGATATTGACCCCCTTATCAGATATATGGTTTGCAAATATCTTCTCCCAGTTGTTAGGCTATCTTTTTTTTTTTTACTGATGGTTTCCTTTGCTGTGCAGCCGCTTTTTAGTTTGACGTAATCCCATTTATTTTTCCTATTGTTTCCATTGCCCAGTCAGACATGGTACTTGAAAATTATGCCGCTAAGACCAATGTCAAGGAGTGTACTGCTTGTTTTCTCTAGAAGTTTAATGGTTTCAGGTCTTACATTCAAATATTTCATCCATTTTAATTTTTGTATATGGTGTAAGATAATGGTCTACTTTCATTCTTTTGCACATGGCTGTCCAGTTTTCCCAACACCATTTATTGAAGAGACTTTCCCTTCTCCATTGTATGTTCTTGGCTCCCTTGTTGAAAATTAGCTGTCTGTAGATGTGTGGGTTTATTTCTGGGCTCTCGATTCTGTTCCATTAATCTGTGTGTGGTTTTGTGCCAGTACCATGCTGTTTTGGTTACAATAGCTAAGTCAGGGATTGTGATACCTCCAGCTTTGTTCTTTTTTTGTCAGGATTCCTTTGACTATTCGGGGTCTTTCGTTGTTCCATTAATGTATTTTATTTAACCCAACATATCCAAAATATAATTAGTAACTTGGCTGTATGTGAAAGGTGAAAAACTGAAAGGTAAGTTGAACTGAAAAGGTAGGTTGGGGCAGATCACATTGGACTCTGAAATCCACTAGGGATTTTGGACTTTATTCAGTGTTACTTACAGCATTAAAGGTATTTCATCAAGGGAGTAACATGATTCTCTACTTCAAAAAAAAAAAAAAACTGGTGGCAACGTGTAAAATGGTCGAGAGACCCAGAGGCAAGGGACACTAATTATGAAGCTACCGTAGGTAAGAGGAAACAATGGTGTGGGAATAAAAGGAAGGGGGAGGCTGCAAGAACAAATGGGGAATATACTTGGCGATTGAATGGATGGGACAGAGAGGTAAGGAGTCAGAGGATGCTGAGATTTCAGGCAAGGCGAACTAGTATGGTGGTGTCACAAATCAGGAATTCTCTGTACTAGTTTTCTGACACAGTATCAGAGTTGTAGGATTTTTCTCCCCAGTGATTTTCATCACTATACTGGATTTGTTTCTGACTTGATGATCTGCGCCTCCTTCCAAAGATCATTCTATGAAGACGCTCTTGAAGAGTGTCTCCTATCACTGTACCATAATAAAAGTACGAATGAAGGTCTGAAGGAGCTAATTGTTCTTTCTGAAATGGCTTCCTAACTGTGTCTGCCAAAGGTCATTTATGGCATCCCATTACTTTTCAAGGGTACACTTCATTCTTTTTTTTTTTTCAGGAAGATTAGCCCTGAGCTAACATCTGCTGCCAATCCTCCTCTTTTTGCTGAGGAAGACTGGCCCTGAGCTCATATCCGTGCCCATTTTCCTCTATTTTATATGTGGGATGCCTACCACAGCATGGCTTGCCACGTGGTGCCATGTCCAAACCTGGGATCCAAAGTGGCAAACCCCGGGCCGCCAAGTGGAACGTGTGCACTTAACTGCTGCACCACTGGGCCGGCCCCACTCTTAAAATTGTAAACTTTGCCTCTTTGATTGTAAGATGCATCCTGATCTGAGATGATAAAATGTGAAACTCAGAGTCAATGAAATAGTATACTTGAGTATACTTCAAGTGATAATATACTTCAACGTAATAGTTGTAGGAATAAGGCATTGTACCGATGAAGCAGGTATAAACTACCTGTGCCCAGAGCAACAAGGGGGAAGCTTCATAAGAGGATTACCAATAGCTAGCACGTACTTGAAGTTCTTTACCTGTAATTCATTTAATCCTTACCTAAAAGGTACGAACTACTGTCATCATTTGAAAAACGAGCAAGCAGAGGTAAGACAGAAACGTCAAGTCATTTTCCAGCGTTACACACCTAGGAGGTGATGGAAGGATACAACCCTGTGCAACCCACCTCGAGTCCACACTCAACCACTACAAGGTGTCTGAGCTGGGCCTTGAAGAACGAATTCATTGGGTAGACAAGGGAAAGGCATTCCAAGCAGAGGGAACAGCTTATACAAAAGCACGAAAACACAAAGACTTGTTATGGGAAGTGAGCAGCTTAGTGTGGCTGGATTATAAGGAATGTGAGAAGTAGAGTGATGAGGCTGGAGAGGTAGACTGAGACCACACTGTCAAGTTTTATGTATTTTAGGTTGGTGGTTTTCCAAAAAGGTTTTCTCCAAAGCCAGACTCTTTTCCCCAAACAGAGCTTTATGTGAAATGCCAATACATAAAACAGGTAAAAGTGGAGCCCGCTTCCGATGAGAGTGGCAGGGGCACTCCAATTTGGCCTCCTCCTGGGGTTTCATGGGAAACAGTTTGAAGACCACTAAAGAGCCTATATATATATGAAGGCAACAAAGCAGTTAAGAACATGAGCTCTAAGCCAGTAGCAAATCCTGGCTCTATCATTTCCTAGCTGGGAAAACCGTGGACAAACTACTTAACGTCTGTGGCACAGTCCCCTCACATGTAATACTACTACTTAGACTTCATAGGGCTGTTGCAAGGAATGAAGTAGTTATTTGTAAAGCATCTGCAATGGTGCCTGGCACAGAGGTATGCACTCTTGAAAGTGGCAGTGTGGAGGGTGGATTGAAAGAGCCTGGAAAGACCACTTAGACCTTATGAGAGAGAATATGAGGTATGTGAGGTAAATGGGTAGGATTTGATGACTGGTTATGCGGGGGGCGGGGAGGGCAGGGAGTAGGGAGGGGGGGTAGGGGCGTGGCGGAGGAATTTGCTGAGAATGATCTCACAAGTTTGTTAGCTTGAAGTTGGTAGATTGTGAATGCTGAGTATGCTTATTGTCTGCCTGTTTCACATCAATAAGCGTTATGTGTAGGGTGCTGGACATACTAAGAACCAGGAACCTACAATCAGATTGGGAGTTAGACATAAAAAAGATACACAGCAATATAATAAAGCAGATACCGTCTAGGTGACAGAAGTGGCAGGGGTGAAGAAGGCACACCGATCTGTGAGCTGGTCAGGCTAGAGAAGTGCTGTCCAATGGAAGTACAATGCAAGCCATAGATTTTATTTAAAATTTCGAGTAGCCACATTAAAAAAAATTTTAATAGGTGAAATACATTTTTTTAGCCAATCATATAAAAAATATTTCAACATGTAATTAATATCAAAATTTGAGGAATTTTACATTCTTTTGGTGCCAAGTCTTAAAAATCTGCTTATACTTACAGCACATCTCAATTTGGACTAGCCATATTTCAAGTCGCGTCATTAGTGGCTTCCATACTGGACAATGCAGGCGAGAGGAAAAGAGTCACGTGAAAAGTAATGGAGGTTCTAGTTAGAGGTAGGGGTCAAACTAGAGGGGGTCTGAATGCCAGACTAAAGAAAGCAGAAAGCCTTTCAAAGACTGGGACGGTATCAGTTTTTAGAGTTAATCTAGTGGTGCTACATAGGATTAAGACTGGAGATTGTCCTTAATGCCAGTCAATGTAGCAATACTCCCTTTATTCCGTGACACTTCCTGTCAGAGCACGAACAGTGCAGGGTGCCTTCCCCAGCATGTCCTTTTGTGCCTCACCAAAAGAAGAGGTTTTCTAGATAGTGAGGATTGGGAAATTGGGGCACGGAGGTATGCAGATGCTTCCCTTCAGATGACATGCTCTTAGGTGGTGAGGCTGCATCTCTGTGTGGTGCTAAAGCATGGCTAGGCACTAATAAAGGCCTTTTGACAGTGTTGACGAAAGGTGAGATTCAGTCAGAGTATCAAACACTGCAGACTGACGTGCCACAGGTATATCAAGGATGACTCAGAGAACAAAATATTTAGATCCTTCTAATAACAGCATGTTCCCAAACTGGATTCCTATCTTCTTATTCTTCAAAATCTAAGGTGAAGTCATTGCCCCTTTAAAATAGGCCTTCCAACTTCAGCCCTCCCTCCCCTTCCCAACTCCCTCCTGCTTCCTAAGGATCCATGCCAGCTGCGACTAAGCCAGAGACAGATTTGCTGACATCTTCCTTACCTCATCCCTCAGGCATTAATCCTAGGCAGAGACAATTTACAGAAAGCATCCTGCCTGGATCTCGGAGAATGGGAAATGGGACAGTGACCTGAAGGCTCCTGAGGGCCTCCAGGGCATAGCATCTTCACCTTCCAACTTAGCACTTTTGAACAAATTCAGCCTTTTTGTGTAATGAGTTAAAGATACAGGAAATTAACAACCATGAGAGCCAACATCCTAATAAGCCATCTATTCGCATACGATGTTCCAATAAGTACCAGGTGGCTATCTCTGACTTCAAGGAGCTTCAAATACAAAACTGTATTTACTGTTTTCCCTGTAAACTAACAACTCAAATATCTTCTAAACATGGACTTCTGGTAGCTGAACAACTCTCCTAGAATTCTAGTTAATATTTAAAAATAATTGCTTACAGAAAGACTTGGTTTCTTTCAACTTCAATTAAGTTGTAGGATATTATAGACGACTTACTATCTTAGTGGAAACAAACATGCATAAGGAACCAGAGGTCTAGAAAATTCTCAGCTCACTGACTAGAGGATCAAAACCCTCCCCAACACTTCTTAAAATTGTAAAGTTACAAAGTCCCTCTGAGTACCTGTCCACCCTTTGCGGGATTCTGTTAAGAAGCTGTGGTTAACAGACAAGACTCCTTTCAGGCCACCATTCTGAAGAGCAGTATCACTTTGTCAAAACACTACCTCTGTGAATCTCAGTCTCTCAACCTCAGTACTGCTATGAAGACTAAACACTGAACAAGAAAGTGCTTTATAAACGATAATGGACAATGTCAGGTTTTTATTGTTTGGCTCATGAGAAATGTTCTTGGCGCTCTCATGCAGGAACAGCTGGAGGAAATGGAAGAACGACAGAGGCAGTTAAGAAGTGGGGTGCAACTCCAGCAACAGAAGAACAAAGAGATGGAGCAGCTAAGAATCAGCCTTGCTGAAGAGCTCTCAACTTACAGGTCAGTTTTTGCTGCTACCCAAATCTCAACTAACACTGGCTCAGGGGATGATGGGGAGGGCCGATGTTGCTCAGGGGATATTTTACTTAACAGTAAAAAACAACAAAAATGATTTGGGAAATGATTTTCAAATGTGCTCATCCATCAACAGAAAATGGCTCTCTTTTTTTCAAGGGCTATGCTACTCAAGAGCCTGGAACAGGCTAACGCTCCCACTTCTCAGACAGGTGGAATCGAGACACAGTCTCAAGGTGATCCTTGTGGGTACAAGAGTGGTGTTTGCATCATTGCTGCTTTCCTAACAATACTAATGCCTTAAAAAAATTTAAGCGTGTGTCTAATGACAAATAAGTCACTTAAGGATAACACATACCTCCAAATTGCCTGGTTCAAGCATTCAGGGTTCACCTGGAATGTTTCAACTTCTAGTAGGACTCAAAATATGCCCTAATTATCACTAGGAATTCTGTAACAGGATAAAACATCGAGGCTCTGTGCATTCTTACTTTCCTCACCACCCCCAACCCAATGTGCTGTTCATAAATAGTTTCCTTAGAATAGCAGAGAAGGCAGTAATGTTACCTAAGACTTACTCAGACTGTGACAAAGGAGGCCAAGAAAACTGAATTAATCTGTAAGTCATAAAGCTGAACAGGGTGTTGTTTATAGGATGAGGGACAGGATTATTGCTTAATATGTGAAAGCAGCAGCACGCCTATCCATTAATTTCTTTATATACCAATATGTTCTCATATTCTTTATAAAGTCTTAAATTCTCTTGGATAAAGAAACTAAGGATAAAAAAGGTCTGTGTCGAGTAGACAGATGCCCATTAATTTTATTCCTAATTTCCTAGTTAATCTTACATCTTGGATACAAATTCTCAGATAACTATTATAACTGATGCTTTTCCTCTCTTACTAGTATTTTCTTTTACTGTTTTATCCAGGGATAAATGATTACACTTATTGTTTGTGAAATTAGAACCTTGTAATTGAGGAAAATGATCTGCTAAACACCTTTGTGTGGATCAGATTAAAAGCGCAAGAGGGAAAAGGCAATGATTAATCCAAAGAAAAGAAACTACAGAATTTCATGCACTGTAAATTAATACCTGTGTAAAGTTAACCTGGGCAGAGAAGTACTTTAGCTAGCCCCTCCTATCACCATCACATAGCTTACCATTTATTCTATTTTGCAAATAGGAGGCACTCAAATATTTGCTCGGGGAAAGTCATCCCTGATCATACAAAAATCACACTCGAGCAATCTCTCTCCAACACAGCATGCACTAACTAAACTTTAGAAGTTCACTGTTAAAAACTTTACACTGTATTATTTCAAGTTGCAGAAAGTGTAAACTTATTTTTTTTTCTCTCAACCTTACAGGGGCTGTTTAGAAAGGTATGGCCAAATCTGTAACCCAGAAACAAAAAAGACTTCTTAGCAAAGGATCACTGAGTACCCTTTGGACATTTTTTTCCCCCAAACAGAAGGGAGTGCCAGGGACTTGGCAAGCAATTCACCCTGGAAAGTTACAAATACTGCCTGACCTGTTTAAAAAGATTCTAGGCCTGGCTGGATGCAGAACACCATCAGTCAACTCTGAGCTGGATTCCATTTCACAGGCTGCTGGTACTGATCTCAATGCACTGAGGAACGGAAAAATGAGCTTCCTGTCCTCCAGCAGCAACGCTCACATGCAGACTGCGGAAAAGATGAATGTACGGACACATCTTATAGTATTGTGAAGAATCTATCTTGCCTTGTGTTGACCCAAACCAAAAACATTTTTTTGGAGCACAGATGGGGTGAAAAAGGCAGCCGATTTTCATTATATGGGTTCACAATTTGAATTATTTTGTGCAATGAGTGTTAGAATTTAAATGAATTCTTTTACAAAATTTACTTTTCTTTAAGTCTATGCTCACTCATACAGTTTACTCTTAATTGTGTCAAGATAATTCTCACCATACTCTAGAAGAACTACTGACTTGGGAAAAAAGAACCAATCCAGATTTGAACCTAAAGGTTACGGATTTTAAGATTTCTGCAAAGATATTACCTAATGAAAATGATTTGGGGTCCGAGTGATCTACTCAGTTAAACTGAGTGATTAGCAAAGAACCAGGCGTTTTACCTGGTTATGGCACTTGGCGACAAAGGCTATCAAGAGCCTATTATTTCTAACGTCTAAGTACAGGCTCTAGTGAAACACATACTGCGGAGATTCAACCTCTCTAAGAGAAAAGGTTCAAACACCTTTTCCAAATTTAAATTTTGCCTTAAGTTCTTTCTGCCACATTGCCTTTGAGAATATTGAAAGTCCTGGTAGTTCTCTAGGGATGGACTTCAAAAAGATGTTATTTTATCAAAGACTAACCTGAGCACCTCTGATTCAGTGTTTTATGTCTTCCGCTTTCCCCGGGAAGGAGTAAAGCTCTTTTCTATAGCTCTGGGTCTATTATATTTAATTCGGTTCTTGATAGTCGAAGACCACAGAAAATAACTGTCATCTGAGCAACTTTTCTAGAAGCCAGAGACTGCTGTTTGATGGATGTTATATACTAAATAAAACCCATCAGCATGGGGTTATGTAGAAAAGCAATTTATTCCATTATAAGCACTTACACAGTTAGTCATGAAGAGTAACAGGCCTGCTGGTGAAACAGGTCACCCAAAATAGAGATGGTATCAAACTAGTGGTCAAGGACTAACTCCTAAAAAAAAAAAGCAACTCTTATCCAGGATTAATTTAATTTTAAAAACAAATACAAGCTATTGATTCACTCTTCTCAACCTAACTGGACAGCCTACCTGTGCTACAACTGTCAGGTAAACAGACATCTTTACAACTTGGTGGTCCCAAGTTTTTTTTTAAAAAGACCATTTCACAGAAAGGAAAGAAATAATATGAAAACAGCTCAAGAAATACACTAACAAGCAAAAATATATGGGGAAAGAGGAACACGTAGTTTTGACTTAATTGGAGAAACTGAGAGGTCTACATAGGAAAATGTGCATCCTGGAAAGTCAGGTGTGAAGATTTTAGAGTAGGAATTTGTATGACTTGAATCTCCCCTATTTCCTGAATAAAAACAACACCTTGCAGTATTTATATTTCATGGCTCAGACACCTACCTCACTTGGCAATATTCCTTACTCACCCTAGCCTTTACTTAAATGAGTCTGAAAAACTTGGGGATATAGCATTAAGAAGAAAAATAACCACACACAGTGTTCCCCTTTCTGGGGCTACTTTAAACGTTTGTTACTAGAAAATTCCTGAAGAAAATTTAAATATAAGTCTGTGGCTTTGCTGAATCAATTCCCCCAGTTAATATTTAGAAAACACCCTCTGTTTGGGCTAATAGCATTGTTGAGGGTACCTATCAGAGAGGGGTAGCCAAACAAAGTCTGTGTCTCAAAACCAGTGTTATATCAATCTCAGGGTTGAGAGGAAAAAAAGGGGAGTCTAAAATCACAAGAAGTGCAGACATATCTAGGACCCTTGTCCTTCTGGATCCACGCTTCCTTCAGGGTCTTCATCATTATAAATATTCTCTGCCTGCCCAAAAACAAGAAAAAGAGAAAAGAGTATTTAGTAAACATAAAGGCTACTTCTGGAAGTGAAGGTTTCAAACAGATGAGGCCAGAGAGGCAGACTGTGGGCCATACAGTCTCTGCTGCAACTATTCAGCTCTGAAGTTGTCGGATGAAAGCAGCCACAGACAATCTGCAAATGAATGGGTATGGCTGTGCTCCAATAAAAGCGGGCAGCTGGCCCACAGGCCAAGCTCACTGGGGGAGGACATTCCCACAGAACTAAGTATGGTTACTGTTTGTCTTGATAATCAACCTTCTTGAGTTCTTTAACAAGACATTATTCATAATAGTCAAAAAGTAAAAACACAAATATCCATCAACTGATGAATGGATAAATAAAATGATACATCCATATAATACTATATTGTTTGGCAATAAAAAAACGTAGTTACATATTGTATGATTTCATTTATATTAAATGTGCAGAATAGGCAAACCCATAGAGAAAGTAGATTGGTGGCTGCCTACTGCTGGGTGGACTGGAGGAAAATGGGGAGTGGTGGCTAATGGGTATGCAGTTTCTTTTTGGGGTAACTGTGTTGATAGGTGCACAATTCTGTGAGTATATTAAAAATCACTGAATTGTGCATTTAAAAAGAGAGAGAATCCCCTCAAAATTGCATGTTCCAAATCTCAATTTATTATATTTTTTTTGAGGAAGATTAGCCTTGAGCTAACATCTGCTGCCAATCCTCCTCTTTTTGCTGAGGAAGACTGGCCCTGAGCTAACATCCATGCCCATCTTCCTCTACTTTATATGTGGGATGCCTACCACCCAGCATGGCTTGCCAAGCGGTGCCATGTCCGTACCTGGGATCTGAACCAGCGAACCCCGGGCTGCCGAGGTGGAACGTGTGCACTTAACTGCTGCACTGCTGGGCCGGCCCCTATAATAATTTTTAAAGGAAAATTCCTCTTGCATTAAAATAAACTCTACTCCCATCACTTGATGAAATACCTGTCTCCCAAGGCATAATCTTCAACACAGAAATCACTTTTATTTGGGCAAAATTTACTGTTCTTAGCATCTACGATGCACAAATCGCTAGGCTGGTGCTGCAGAGGACAGGATAGTCTTGTCTTCAAAGAGTCTGTGATCTGACTGCAGGGATAATGGATGTATACAAATGTGTGGTATTTTCTGACAATAGATGTATGTTTCTCCCTGCCACCAACTGGGTGCCTAACAATTCAGTTCTGACACTAACTACCCAGAGGCAGCATCAGACCTCATAGGTCTAAGGGCTGTGACTAAGGGTTCAGTCTCATAAGACTGTCCTCACTTTTAGAGATCAGTGTCAAACCCTGAGTGCCCAAGATACCTGCACACTTCTGTCCAACTTGGCTATCAATTTGAGGGTTTCCACAAGCCCCGCTCAGGTTTGATAATTTGCTGGGATGACTCACAGAACTCAGGAAACTGCTTTACTTACTATTACTGGTTTATTATAAAGACTACAACTCAGGAACAGCCAAATGGAAGAGATGTATAAGGCAAGGTGGGGAGGGAGCACAGAGCTTCCATACCCTCTCTGTGTAGCACTGATACATGATGGAGGCTCATCAAATCAAGAGCTTTTTCAAGAGTTTTTTTTTTTTTAAAGATTGGCACCTGAGGGGATGGCACCGTGGCTGAATGGCTAAGTTTGCGCACTCTGGTTTGGCAGCCCAGGGTTTTCGCTGGTTCGGACTCTAGGTGTGGATATGGCACCGCTCATCAGGCCACACTGAGGCAGCGTCCCACATGCCACAACTAGAAGGACCCACAACTGAAATATATAACTATGTACTGGGAAGATTTGGGGAGAAAAAGCTGGGGCAGGGGGGAGAAGACTGGCACTTGAGCTAACAAGTGTTGCCCATCTTCCTTTTCTTCCCCCCTTCTTCTTCTCCCCAAAGGCCCCCAGTACACAGTTGTATATTCTCGTTGTGAGTGCCTCTGGTTGTGCTATGTGGGACGCCGCCTCAGCATGGTCTGATGAGCGGTGCCACGTCCACGCCCAGGATCCGAACCAGCGAAACCCTGGGCAGCTGGAGTGTGCGAACTTAACTACTCAGCCACGGGGCTGGCCCCTCCAAGAGTTTTTGTAGAGCTCAATCCCACCCCAAACCTATGCCTGTGGTGAGTGGGACTGAAAATTCCAACTCTCTAATCAAGTGTTTGGTCTTTCTGGAGACTAGTCCCACCCTGAGCCTGTACAGAGGTCCCTTAAGTCACCTCCCTCAGCCTAAAACTCTGGTGTGACCAAAAGGGGCTCCTTATAAATAGCAATAGAGACTCCTATTGAAAATCCCAATGGTTTTAGGAACTCTGGCAGGAATCCGGACAAAGACCAAATATTTACTTTTTCTTATACCATAATAATTCTTAAAAAATTGAGTAAAATAACAACCTGGCCTGGAGGTAATGGCCTTGAAAGTGGTATAGTTCAACCTCCTACAACATTCCCATGGCCAACTACTAAAATACCTTTAACTGACAGGCTATCCAAGGCAGCCTATTTCACTTTTCTGTCAGAATTCTTAACTTTTTATATTAATTTTGTATGGGTATATCACAAGGAGAAAAGGGTGAGGTGGATTTTCTGTTTACATATGTAACACACCCTTATTATAAAAAATTACAATACAGAAAGGTATAAAGAAGAAATCAAGAACCCCTTAATGTACCAACCACATTTTGGCAAACAGCCTTCTAGATAGACATAATTAAACACAAGATTAGATACACATAATTTTAATATGAAGGATTCAATCACGCTGTTCTGCAATGTTTTCTCCCTACTTAATAAAACTAAGTGTACTTCTTTTTATCCAAATTTTCCAAAGTATGGATGTAGTATGTAATTTGTTAAGCCCGCTGGCGCAGCGGTTAAGTGCACACGTTCCACGTCGGCGGCCCGCAGTTCCCCAGTTCGGATCCCAGGTGCGGACATGGCACCACTTGGCAAGCCATGCTGTGGCAGGCGTCCCACATATAAAGTAGAGGAAGATGGGCACAGATGTTAGCTCAGGGCCAGTCTTCCTCAGCAAAAAGAGGAGGATTGGCAGCAATTAGCTCAGAGCTAATTTTCCTCAAAAAAAAAAAAAAAAACCACCCACAAATATGCTCATTTTACCTTTAATAGTGCCATTCTGTAAGAAAGTTCTGATTATTAAAACGTTTTCCTTCATGTTGAGCCAAACTTTCCCCTGGAGCTTATTCCTGGCTCTAGATCTACCCTGAGACACCACAAGTTTCTTTTGAATTCTTTTTCATTTATCAGGCTACCAGCATTCAAAAGTTATGCAATTATTTTTTTAAAATTGTGTTAAAATACACACAACATAAAACTGACCACCTGAACCACTTTTAAGTGTACAGTTCAGTGGCATTGAGTCCACTGACCTTGTGTGCAACTATCACCACCATCCATCTCTACACAGTGACAGTTTCTTATATTGCTCTATATTAGACATTACTTATTTTTATTAAATTCCAAAAGCTATGAAAATTCAAAAAAGGGCAATCACCTCTAATTGGAGTACTAAAAAGGCAGGGAATGTTTCTAAAGTCTAGTAAAGTTTCATGGAGAAATGGTAGTATTCAATACTGTGACATTGTGGCAGGAATTGTACCAGGCATGTTCACAAGTCATTTCAAGGGAATGACCATTCCTAAAGATTCAACTGCCAGCAAAGAGGGAAAAACAGGAGGCAAGGGAACAGTGAGGAGGCTATTTCAACAGTCCAGCAAGTGGTAATGAGAACCTGACCAGAAAATGAGAGAGTAGAGCAGAAAAAGAAAGTTGGGTATGTACGTTTGTATTTGTAAGATGAGTACAGACTGGAGAAATGAGATAGACGACACAAAATCTGATACTCAAACTAGACCTAGAGGCGAGCAGACAATGGAGGAGAAATCTTGAGTTTTCAAATCTAGCGAGCTGGGAAAACATTGGAGCAATATAGAAAACAGGAAAGGCAGGAGGAAAGGGGAGTAAAGAGACGGGGAAAAGAAGAAAAGTTTGATTTTGTTGAGTTTGAGATACCAGGGGGACAACCAGATAAAAAGCAGGCAGTTGAAAATGATAACGTGCAGACAAGTACTAAAGGCACACTTGGGAATAAACAGAACAGGGATGCCAATTGCATTCATGAAGTATATAAATATGAAATGATACTACATCTCATTTATCTAATCTCCCCCAAATTGACTAAACACTTACCATTTGCCACACCTGCATGATATTGTCTTCTGATACAGAACAAATCACCCAAGGTTCATTGGGATTCCAGGAGAAATCAGATATCTTGGCAGTGTGACCACCATGAATAAACTGAAAGAGAGGAAAACAAAGATATGAAAAGCAGACAGAGGACAATAAGTTACAGGCTATTTCAATACTGCTCAGCGTTTGTAACTTACCAACAACTCTGGTGGCCCATCTTCTGCATCTTCTGGGGACTGTTCCTCTCCAATTTTACTAGCACAAGAAGATTTTTAAAAGTTAAAACAGAGTTATGCTGAGTAACTAATTTTGGAAAGTAAAAATAAACAAAATAACTCCACAAAGAGTAACTAACACAAGACTTACCTTAAATCCCAGACATTCAGCCTGCGATCAGTACCACTGGAAGCCAAAATCGTCTCATTGTGAGGTGACCACTGAACCTACACATAAGAATGAAGGAAACAGAAAGCCATAAATTAGAAAACTGAGGAGAAAAAATACCTAAAATTGTATGTAATTTAAAAAATTTGTAAATAAACGGGAAGAAAAAGTATTTCAGACGTAATTAAAACTGACAGCTAAGTAAGATAATTTCCTGTATGAAAATAACCCACGACTAGACCTAGGCTATCAGCTTTTGTTCTAGTTCATCTTGTATTTTTGGGATCTCATCTTATCTGTTCTTATTGTCTAATTCTGGCCTCTAGGCAAATGTTATCCAATTCTGACCTAAGAAGTGAAGTACAGAACACAAACACACACAAATTATTTTCCCAAGTACTTATTATGAATTCAGTATCACACGTAAGACTGATTAAAAATGACTCCTTCCAACAATGATTTTATAAAAGTTACCTCTACACATGCAACAGTCACATACTGTTACACTGTTTGGTAAGAAAGTCCTAGCTTCACAGTACAGATAAGCGAGCATTAGCGACCAGTATTTAGGGAAGAATCTGGATACCCTCCAGGCAAGAACACCATTACAAGAAAGGACAAAGATAGAGTGAAAACAAAATGTTTGTTGGAGTAGGGTGAAGAGTAGAAAATGAGGTTAAAAAACTAAATGCATATGAGTATGGCTCAAGAGCCCAGTTCAAATGCCACATTCATACACAAAAATTTTGACTACCCTTAGGTTCTTAACACTTGACAAAACAATTTTTTATTATACTGTTTCTAAATGGGCCTTTCCTTACTATAAAATTTTAGGCACTTCGATAGCAAAGACTATAATGTATTCCTCATAGTGCCCTAACAATGAGCTTTGAACACAGTATAACAATTACTTCCTGAATTGAGTCTGAGGGCTTTGTATGTTAAGAAAGGAACTTAAACTGATCAAGCAGAAAACATGGAGCCAGTACTTGAGGCATGAACTGTGAAATCAACAGACATGGCAAGTTATAAAGGATGAAGGAAGAGACAAGTGGCAGGAACAAGGCTGATAAAATAATCAGGCACTAGTTTTCTTAATACCTTAAGAATGTAAGCAGCCAATGACCATTTTGAGAAAGTAAAGAAATAACGCAGAAAAAGTAATCCCAATTCCTAGAGAGATTAGCATAGGCATACAGAAGATTTCCATTATTTATAGTAATAAGATAAAGCACAAATGTGCCCACTCACACATCCAGGCTTTCCTTTAAAAAAAAAAAAAAAACAAAACAGCAGCATTAATTTCTTACCTGAAATATTTCATCCTTATGTGATTCAAAGGAATGCAACTTCAGTTTCAGATTTCTCAGATCCCACAAGGCAACAGTCTATGTACAAAAAGGAAAGCAAGAGCAATCAATTTTTTTAATCAGAAGAAAACACCCATAACTAAAAGATCTCTGCATTCAAAAGAAGCCAGAGAAATTCACTGTTTTCTCTTAAAATAAATCAAACAGACCTTGTCAGCTGATCCTGTGGCAAGAATGAACTCACTATAAGGATTGAAAGAAAGGCAGTTCACTTCAGCTGTGTGAGCATCAACTGAGTGGCTTGGTTTGGAAGTATTGTTTGAACGAGTATCCCAGCTTCAGGAAAAAAAGAAAAAGAGGAAAAAAGCTTGAAAGGAGCAACTAAATATAAATCAGATAATATATGGAGAAAAAAATTAAAAAATGGATTCTACTCACATCATAAGCTTCTGATCATCAGCAACTGACCCAAACAGAGACTCATGGAGCAGATGCCAGGAAACGTCTTCTACTACTGCTGTATGCCCTGTAAAGATGGTCTTCGCATCCACAACTTTTCCCTCCTTTGGAACGGCACTGATGTCCCATAGGCAGATGGTCTTAAATGTAAAATTAACTATTATATAAAAGGAAGATTCTCACTCCCCCACACACCCTAGAAAAGAAACCAACTGATAACCAGGCCAGTTTTGCTTCAAAGTGGGAAGGATACGCACGTGGTCATCTGAAGCACTAAGTAAGTGCCCACTGAGGTTTGGGTTCCAAGAAAGCCCATAGCCTTCCTTCTGATGTCCTCGGAGACGCAAGTCTGGATTGCACTCTCCAGAAGGGTCTGCAAAGTACCACACACATCAAGACTATCCAGTTCACTGCCTCTTTGAGACTACTAAGCATAAAGGAATTTTGATCAGGAAGTCTAAAGCTCTGAATATCTAGCAATACAGACCCATTATGACCAAATATGTAATGGTTAAGCTGCACCATCATTCTGTTCTATGTAAAGAAGCATTTTTCCCCACTTAAGGAAGAATGAAGGAAGAATGTCCACACATATCAATATAGATCATAAAATGTTAAATTATACAAAAAACTAACAAGCAGCTAAACTCGGACTGAGTGGAACAATGTATTCCCATAGTGACTCATTATTTGTATTTGAATTGAAGAGGGCAGGTACCTGGTTTAGAAGGATGTTTCGTATAGTCAAAAACAAGAACGTCACTGGACGGAGTCTTTGTTGCAATGATGCAAGGGTTCTGGGGCATATAACGTGCCCTGTTTACTTCTCCTTCATGGTTGATCTTGATTTCTATTTCAATTTTTCCACTAACGGAGCCAAAACCTCCAAATTCTGTAAATAAGATAAATTGCAAATGAGGACAAAGCAAGAGCTACTCTCTCTATATGTCACTCAAATGTATGACCCAGGCAAGGCTTTTTATCGGTGAACTGGTATAATACTACAAGTAATCTAGACATTTGTTAGCACTATAAAGTGCTTTCATACCCCTTATTTCATTTGATTCTTACCACAACCCTACATAGGAGGGAAGATGGTTATCTCCTCCAAAAACTTTACACTGGAAACCAAAGCTCAGAGTACCTACATTAATTTGTTCATGGTGACACAACTACAGCAGAACCTAAACTGAATCCCTATCTTTCTGACTCCCAGGGAGTTCACTTTCAGCTATACCTACAATGACTCTAGGTAGTTACATAGCTAATAAGAAGTATTATATCACTACCTAAAAGTA
The DNA here is from genome assembly GCF_041296235.1 of Equus asinus. NCBI lineage: Eukaryota > Metazoa > Chordata > Mammalia > Perissodactyla > Equidae > Equus > Equus asinus. Next base: position 89,400,828 of record NC_091794.1, read on the forward strand.
AGGAACATGACCAACTCCACTTCAAAAGTAGGTTCTCAATAGGCAGTTTTCAAACCTCATTTAAAGTAACAAAAAAGTGTGCTGAATAAATTAAACCTAAGTTACTATCTTAATGAATATTAAGTACACAGCGTGCTAGGTACTAACCAGTCCCTCTTCCACCATTTATTTGAAGCTCTAGTTTGGAATGACCTCTCCAAAATACCACCACACCCATTCTTCTCCCTACACCATTTCTCTTAGTCAGGTGAGGAAAAACAGAGCTACAACAGCTAGTTCCATTTTCCTGACCTCTCACTTACACTTGCCAACCACAGGCCTTGGTTGAAATAAACCAGGTAGGCAAGGACTAGACAAAAACATTTTCTTATTCACATTTGACTACTGTATGCACTCAGAGGGTTCTCCCAAGTACCATTATAAAATGTATAATATAATTTGTGATTATGTCCATCTTGGCAGAGCAATGTATAAACAAAGGTAGTTAATAATTAGTCCAACACTATAGAAGGTAGCATGATAAGGTACCTAAGAGCCTTGACCTAACTGACTCTGCCACTTATTGTCTTGGTGATTTGGGGAAGGCGTTCCATTTCTCTGAGCCTCAAATACCTTATCCATAAAGCAAAGTTGTGAGAGTAACTTGTAAACGAAAATGCTGTCAAAGGCATTGTTATACAAGGGTTACACTTCGAAGGACAAAAATCTTTTCTAAAAGCAAGGATGTAGATGGGTAATATGGCTGGCATATTAGATAACTTTCAACTTCAAAATAACTTTTATAAGTTGAAAAGCAAATGTTTTAAACAGGCTAAAAACCTAAAAATAAAAAGTTCAAAATAGTCTCTAAAGGAGGAAAAAAACCCCAAACAACCCACATTAAAGGAATTTCTTCCAGAACTCTAGACCATGAGCATCTACAATGTAAAAAAAGAAGGCACAATATGATACGTGATCTCAAGGAACTTTTGGTCCAAGCACAGGGAGAGAAGCACACAACTATAGATGACTTATGACAAAAAAACCTAACTGCCAGAAATGAGACACCAATAACAAGGGAAGCGCAGCAGCCGGCATGGAGCCCACAGACAGGGGGTAATCATTACATAATGTGGGTTATTTCGGTATTGAGTATCTACTAAAGCATACACTCCTTAACTGCAGATAAAGTACAGTAATAAGAAGTCAGCTTACAGAATTCACAACTGAGTTTTTATGAAGATGAGTATTTATTTATGGAAAAAATAATTAAAGGTTCAGAAGCTGACATTCAAAAGGCCAAATCTGAAGTAGGAAAGATTGAGGTATCAATGTACCATAAGGTGAATGACTACCAAGGTCCAACCATATTTCTATTTTGCTTGCTTCTCTCCATTTAAACACTATTTAAAAACTGAGGTATAACAAAACAGTAAAAGTATCCAGCTTGATGAATTTTTACATATGTATACACCAGGGGAAATCACCACCCAGATCAAAATATAGAACATTTCCAGCCCCCCAGAAGGCACCATCATGTCCCTCCCAACCAACATTCCCTCCATAAACTAAGTAACCAGCATTCCAATTTCTACCGAGCCACCGTTTGAGCTCATACACATTTTAGGACTAAGAATAAGTTCTAACATCTTGAGCCAGACATTCAATTATTTCATCACGATTTAATAGTTTATAATTCAGACAAAAGACTAAAGATAGCTTTTTTAAAAAAACATAAAACCATTCCCCCATGTAAGTTGCTAAAAATAAACTTGTTGATATTTGAAGATCTTGGTAACAGAGTCTGAAGTAAAATTTTACATCTAATCTATTTTCAGTGCTTGAAATATAACTACAGCTAGACTGAATCTAATATAAACATACAAATCCTTTAAAATGTCAAAACAGGTCTAAGCCAGTTTTTAGTTCTTTTACTTAGAAAGTTCAATGATCTTTTGAAGCTGTCTGCCACCAATTACCTCAAACCAAGTAGAAGGTCAAGTAGATGGTAATCAATCAATGGCTCAATCTGAGAATTCAGGACATTTTATCTGAGAGCAAGGAAAGACTAGGAAGCCATCTACCTAACAACCACCCCAGAAAGTGAGAGACATCAGGATATATCTACTTCCATCACTGTTGAGATTATATGGAGAGAGCACCCCCGTGCCCCTTTTATTTATTTATTTTTGAGGAAGATTAGCCCTGAGCTAACATCTGCTGCCAATCCTCCTCTTTTTGCTGAGGAAGACTGGTCCTGAGCTAACATCCGTGCCCATCTTCCTCTCCTTTATACGTGGGATGCCTGCCATAGTATGGCGTGCCAAGCCCACACCCGGGATCTGAACTGGCGAACCCCAGGCTGCCGAAGAGGAATGTGCTCACTTAACCACTGTGCCACTGGGCTGGCCCCCCTACCCCTTTTAAGCACCAAACCTACCCAGTAATCTGAAGAATATTTGGGAGGGGGAGGTAAAAGGAAGAGGAAGAAATGGGAGATACACTGTGTAAACCTAGGGAAAGTTACAAAACACCTCTATCAATTTCCTTGTGAAGATTAAACAGGATGACATATAGTTGTACAATATATCACACATATTACTGGTATTTTTAATTATTCCTCTATTATTAAGCATTCGCAAGAGGGATAAAGGTATTATCAGAACATAAAAGCAAACTGGTTTGATGCCACTCAAACAACTTGGTCACCAGAAAAAGTTTTAAATATATATTTAAGATACCATTTCAAAAACCAGTGGAGAAAACGGATTAGTCAGCAAATGGTATTAAAAAAAAAAAACTGCTAACCACTTAGAAAAAAGCTTGGATTCCTATTCCATACCTAACACCATAACAAATACCAGAAAATTAAAGCTTTAATGGTCAAAACAAAAATATGAGAAAACAACAGCTAAATATTTTTAAATCTTGAAATGATAAAGGCCTTTCAAAGAATGACACAAAATCTCAAGGACATCAGAGGACACTTGGACAATTAAAAATTTACAGCTTCTAAATAAGATTTAAGATTATAAGATAAACTGGGAAAAAAATCATCTGCAACCTATTTGTTGGGGATAACTTATACAGAAAGAGATAACCCAAAACAAAAAATGAGCAAAACACATAAATAGGCAGCTAAATGGAGAGGCAGACAAAAGACATATATATATATATATATATATATATATATATATATATATATATTTTTTTTTTTTTTTTGAGGAAGATTAGCCCTGAGCTAACATCTGCTGCCAATCCTCCTCTTTTTGCTGAGGAAGACTGGTCCTGAGCTAACATCCGTGCCCATCTTCCTCTCCTTTATGCGTGGGATGCCTACCACAGCATGGCGTGGCAAGTGGTGCCATGTCCGCATCTGGGATCCGAACCAGCGAACCCTGGGCCACTGAAGCAGAACATGCGCATTTAACCGCTGTGCCACTGGGCTGGCCCGACAAATATTTTAACGTAAGTTCAACACCACAAATAACTTAAAAAGCAAAGTAAAATAAGATTGTAGTATCAAGTCCAATGTTGGCGAGGGCACGGAGAAACAGACACACAGATCTGCTGCTGGTGGGATTGTGAATCTTTTTTGAAGGGCAACTTAGCAGTATCAATTGTACTTGAAAATGTTCTTGCCCTCTGATCAGCCCATTTAGGAAATTATTATACAGCAAAACTATGAAAGATGTATGTACAAGAACGGTTTTGTAGCCAAAAGATTGGAAACCACCTAAATGTCAATAAATAAGGAATGGTTAATTGCAGCACAGTAAATAGCCATCAAAAGGAGCAGATCTCTAAATGCTTACACAGAAAGATATATAAGATACGTCTGGCTGAAAAAGCATATTCCATGCTTTGTCTTCAGTACCAAGAAAAATGCGTGGCATACAATACTTAACATATTTACTGAATGAGTGATTCAGTAAATGGGATAAATCATTCAGAAAACTATTTATCAATTTAATAGTGACCTATAGGGAATTGGTTTATGGGGAGGGGTCATGTTGTTTTATATTTGCTTTGATTTTTTAAAGTAATTTATTACATTACCAATCAGAGTATTTGCTTTGTGCCTAAATAACCAAAAACCTTATTTAAAGACAATTTATCTTCACTTAAAAGGAAACTGAGGCTCAGAGGCTAAATAATTTACCCCAAACCAGACAGCTCGTGAGCGGCACAACAGGGTCTCAAGCCCAGCTCTTCTGACACTTAAGCTCCGCGTTCTTTTTCCTCCATCACTGATGCCTACTTAGAGAATAACTTTCCGGTAACCATATCCTATAGTTACACACTTGGGTCAGCGACACAAAATCATGTTTGCTGACCTTTATCCTAAGACCTTATTTTGCATTCTGCATCATCCTAAGCTAAAAATGGAATGATCAAAAGATTGCCCATTACAATCTTGGCAAATAACTGGAGCCCACAAGAACTTAGATAAAGGAATGGATTCCGCTAATCAGGAGAAATCTAAGATAAACATTAAACAACCATTTTCTGGAGCACAAATCTCAATAATGAAGGCTCATCTTCCACCTCTTGTTAAGAACTTGAGTTTAAGGACAACAACAAATGAAATTCACTCATTTCTACCTCTTCTGAAAGGGATAAAGTATTTCATGAACAGTCAAACCCTTAGGTTACCTCGTAAAAATAGGACATAATTAAACAGTTCATTTAATTTTTTTTTATATACAGCAAGCGTCATGGTTAAGTCATTTCTACCACTTGAAACCTGGAAAGAGTAATTTAGGCCAGTGCTTCTCAATCTTTTTTTCATTATTGCCCCTCTAAGAAACCTTGTAAGACATTTTTTCTGACCCTCCCCCAGACGAAATTTTAATGCCACAGAGAGCCTATGTATGCTGTGTGTATCTGTGCTTTAGACATTCAAAGAGTAAGACTGTAGTCACACACACCCCGCTCCCCCTAAGGACCACTTTTCACTTCCTTAGGGGGAACATATCCCATGTTGAGAATGCCTGCAAGCACAGCAATAATACATGGTGGATCTTTGCTTCTTTCAAGTTTAGAAACTCCCCGCCACCAAATTTAGTAAAGAAAGGTTTATAGAAAAGGTACAGAACCAAGCATGTGTTAAGTATGTCTTCTGACATCTAATACCTATAATTCAAATTCAGGCTTTCCAAACTTTAAAATCTTGTTTCTAACTCGAGAGACTATTTTATTAACCTACACAACGTTTTTACGATAATTCAAAGATATCAAAGACATAACCCATACATCATTCCTTCTTTCACCTTTAAGATTCCTACCTCCTTTCTCACTGTCGTAGTGTGAAGCATCAAACTGAGCATCATCATTAGGGAGCTGCACACTGGCTATCACAAGGTGGTTTTGTTCATCCGACGTGTGTGTCCCCAAGACAAGTCGATGAATGCTGAAATCTTTCCCTTCTGGCCTGTAACAGAGATATACGGTCACCATTCAAATTAGCAACACTAAGAAAGACTACAAAGTCAGTGATATAAATGTATGCAAAAGGCACTATTACAACCAGGTTTTGAGGAGAAAGTCACTAAGAGTCACATTTTCTGCTTTTTGCTGAGGAAGATTCACCCTAACACCTGTTGCCAATCGTCCTTTTTTTTTTTTTTTTTTTTTTTTCCATGAGCCACCACCACAGCATGGCTGGTAACAGACGAGTGGTGCAGGTCTGTGCCTGGGATCTGAAGCTGGGCCGTTGAAGTGGAGCACAGCAAACTTAATCGTTAGGCCACAGGGGCTGGTCCCACATTTTCTACTTTTAATTAATCTTCCACAGAGCACAGTATAAGGAGAACTATATAGCACTTAATTTTCTAAGTATTTCTTGACTATGCCAAAAATTTATGTTTTAGGGAAAAAGTCTAATGTAATAAAATGTGGATTACTCACTCTTTTACAATGAATTGGAATGAAAGAAACAATTGTTAGGTATACTAATACTTTAGGTTACTTCATTAGGTTTACTTCACTAAAAAGGAAAGGAAAGGAAATAACATAGGTAAACTAACTGTTCAAACATTTACTCAGCGCTTAATCAATGGACACATTACTCCAAATTCTAGAGAAGTGCAAGATTAAGATGTGATTCCTGTCATCAAAAAACCAGGGGCAACTTGGCAGTCACATAGAAAAATAACTAAAATACAAGTCAACATATCATTTGAAGACCCTAATAATGCTATGAAGCATTATTCCAGTTTAAAGATGAAGGTACTTGAGGTTTAGGAAAATTAAGCAACTTGCCTAAGATCACACAACTACTAGGTAATAGAACGAGGACTGAAGACCAAATCTGACATTGCATATGGGAAAACACAGCAGGAGAAAAGGCTAGAAAACAGATTAAAATGAGACTCTAGCATACTGAATCCCAGCTTAAGGTATTCTGGACTCTATACTGTAGACAACAAAGGACCATGGAAAATTTCTAAGGGACATAGCATCACTTGAGTTATCTCAGATGGATTAATCTATCAGTGTAAAGCAGCGATTCTTAAAGTGTGGTATCAGGAGCAATAGCGTCAGCATCACCTGGGAAGTTTTACTAGAAATGCATATTCTCAGACCTATTCCAGATCCACCGAATCAGAAACTCAAGGGTGGGCACCTGAGGAGCTTGACAATCTGTTTCACAGTCTCTCTAGCTGATTGTGATGCTACACAAGTAGAATTCATTGGGGCTTATAAATGGACTGTCAAGTGACGAAAGGAAAAAACCTAGGAAATGTCAAACCAAAGTCAGCTATGATAGGGAGAAAGCTGGGGTGGGACCTCCATGAAAAGAAAGAATATACTCAGTTTGGAACATGTCATGTTGGGGAAGCCAGGAAGATACTCCAAAGACACCCAGTAGGCACTTGAAAGTTCGACAGAGCTCAGACGTTGGATCTAGAGACACTAATAGGAATTCCTTTTGGGAGAGGTTTAACAGCCATCTACAGCCTACATAGAAAAAGGAAAGGAGAAAAGTGGGCTGTCAACAGAAAATCGGACACGGCTGCGCTTAGAAGCTTAACGAACCAAAGGAAGTGAGGGAGGGAAGCTGAGTATCATAGATGTACAATTGTGTTTTGTTTTTAAAAAAGATATGAAAAAACACACAAATAAACAAAAAACTAAACACTTGGCATTAGGGATGCTTGTTTATAAGTAATCCTCATCTCAAAAAAGTTAACACCGTTACATGAGAATACCAAAAAAGGAAAGAAAAAATGCAGGGTATCTGACTAACGTCAAACCTCGCAGAAAGGTTTATTTACCCAGATCTGCTAAAGGAGAAAGCTACGAAGATGACAGCACAGATTCCAGCCTTGGGGGCTTCAGTCTAATCCACTGCTTTCCAATCACTACATAATCTGGGCCAATAGCTGGGATCCACTGGTCCAATATACATAATTTAGCACGTGACTACAGTAAATCTGGAATCACCATTCAACCATTGCTCATCAAGGACTCTGCCACAGGTTCCTAAAGTGTTTGAACCCTCACTGAACTCCCGACAGAAATGACTCCCTCCACTTATCCTGAACTCAAGTAATTCTGACGATCAGTTGAAGACGGGAACTCTTGGTCGTGATAAAGAAGCTTCCAACCTTACGTCTAGGTATTTATTGCGGTTGTTTAACACCCTTAGGACAGATTTCTTCTTCTTTCTTAAATGCCACTATGCAAGGAGCAGCCTCATTCTTGAATTAATAAAATTTATATGAAATTTCTATTACTGGGGCCAGCCCAGCAGCGCAGCGGTTAAGTGCGCACGTTCCGCTTTGGCGGCCCAGGGTTCGCTAATTCAGATCCCGGGTGCCGACATGGCACTGCTTGGCATGCCATGCCGAGGTAGACGTCCCACATATAAAGTAGAGGAAGATAGGCACGGATGTTAGCTCAGGGCCAGTCTTCCTCAGCAAAGAGAGGAGGATTGGCAGCAGTTAGCTCAGGGCTAATCTTCCTCGCCAAAAAAAATAAATAAATAAATAAATAAAATCTGTTACTTGTTGAGCTGAAGAATAGCCTAATAACCATATTTTGCAAATACCTTGACTTCTAAAGATCTGAGTTTTGAAGGGATTTAGTTATTTAGTACACAATTTTTAAATGTTAATCTGAATTGAACAGTGAAGCAATTTTATAATTAAAAAATCCATTATTCCGACAGGCACACTGGTTTTGCTAAAACTTCTATTATCCAAACTCACCTTCATCTGTGCATGGTCAGTTCCTCCTGGAAGCCGTTCCTGATATCCCAAGTCGAGGTAATTTTTGTTTCCTCTGATTATTTTATCTGCGCCACTCTTAGACTAATTATTTTTATTGTTATACGCACGAAGTCACGGCAGGGAAGCTGTCTTATGTAAATTTATACATCTAAATTGATACATGGCACCTAGCACACCCTCAATACAACGTAAGGTAAATTAGATAATATTTTCTATTAGAAATAAGCTACCTGTGTGTAAGAAATACACGTGACTGACCTCTCACTAGGTAAATCCCCTTAATCGTAAACCATCCCTCCTTTCAGGTGTGAGTCTAAGCATCTCTCTAAAACTGCTCTGAGCACATCTAACTACAATCACTAGTCTACATCTGCCTTTCCAACTAGACGTGTGTTCCCTGAAGGCGGGTACCACATCTACAGTCATCTGTGTGTTACCCAGCTACTACCAACGAGATTCGCACGTTTTGTCAAAAGAACTGGATTCACCCTTACACTTCGTGAAAGCTGACACGGTTTCCGTTATTATCCGACAGACTACAGTTATAATACGGTTACTCAATTCAGCATCAGAAAAAGCAAACGAGCTTTCTCTTATCAGGTTAATTACAAAATAATTTCACATTTCGCCTAGAAGAGAACGTCACCAATAGGTTGTTTTGATCGCGTGCCTTCGACGGGTGACTGGCGAGAGGAAAACAGGGAAAATCAAGGAGAAATCGACACTGAGGACACCACAAAGTAACGTTCCAGGGATTCCTGTTACCTGGTCACATCTGGAAGCCACTGCGCAGTCAGGCTGGGCCACTCCAGGGCATGGGTCATCACCAAATCGTAAAGAAAAGGGGTGTTCTTTTTCCATATTTTGTACTCTTCGTTGATCACACGTTCTTCCACTGCGTCATCAAAGGCTGCTAAAAAGTTAAAAACAAATGAAGTTAGCGAACACGAATGGAAACCGAGGGAACCCATCCAAAGCTGCCAGCACGGGTCCCGATTCTGAAATGGCAGCATCTGTCTCAAGCCCCTCGAGGCGGAGGCAACGCCGCGCTCCCCACCTTCGCGGGCCCGGAACTCCGCTCCGGGCATCCGGGCCAGACGCTCCGTTAGCCCTTCGGGCGACGGCCCGGGACTCGGGAGCCCGCTCCCTGCACGCCAAGTGTGCGGACCCGGCGAGGAGGCCCGAGCACCGGCCCTTGGGGGAGGCAGCGGGGCGGGCAGCCCCGGGAGACGCGGGGGCACCGACAGGGGAGCGCTGGCAGGAACCAAACCCCGCCGGGGCCCCGCCGCCAGCTTCACGCCGCGGCGACGGGCCTCCGCTCCCTAGGAGGTGGCGCGCCGTTAGCCCGGCCCGCGGGGCGGCGACTCCTCACGCCGTCGATGGTGGGGACCGCACTCAGCCCTGTCGGGCCTGCCATCACTGTTAGGCCGTGTCGAGGCCGCGGCGCAAGCCCGGCACCCCCCGCCGTCCTGGGGCGGCCCTGGCACCCTCACCTTCCTTGTCGGCCATGGCGGGCAGGCGAGCCGGGGCGATCCCGGGGTCGAGCGTTGCGGGAGGGGCGGGGAGGCTGCGGGCGCTCGCTCTGCGCGCGCGGCCTCTATTGTTTCCTGCCGCTCCTGCGTGAGGGCCGACTCGCGCACCTTCGCGCCAACACCGGCCAATCGGAGCGCACCGAACAGCGAAGTGGGCGGGGAAGCCGTGATCGCAGCCTATCCCGACGCGCGGAGTCGCTTTCCGCGGGGCCGAGGCGCGCGCTCCGCCCCTGCCCCCACAGGGCCCGGAGCCGACTTCCTTCGATTGCGCGCGCGCGGGTCTCGGGGTAGTGCGCCTGCCCGGGGTCACGTGAGCGGTTTAGTCCGCACTCTCCTGGGGGCAGCCATTTTCTTAAAGGCTGTTAAGCTAACGACCCTTTCAAAGTACTCAGATACGAAGTCTAGGATGCTTTCAGGTCTAGTTGTCCACTCGGGGTGAGGCGGCGAGAAGAGGCCTCTGTCACTCAAACCTAGAGGTGTCTAATTCAAGCGTCCTCTATTCCTAGGTCCTCCAATTTATTTCCTTAGTCCTTAGAAAAACCATTGTTGAAGCAAGTGCAGAAAATGGGGCCTTCGCCTTTGAAACATGTGTTCCAAGCAGCGGGGCCTAGAACGCAAGCCGCAGGGGATCAAATACGTCGTCCGCGTGAATGGAGTCCTGGTTCTTTAAGAGTGTGTGTCTAGGGGCGGAGTCCAGAGCGGAAGTTGTAAGTCAGGGCCGAAGACAGGCTGATGAAGGGCGGAAGGGGAGTATCCAGTGCCGCAATCATGGCGGAAGAAGGGGAAGATGTTAGAGACTACAATTTGACTGAGGAGCAGAAGGCGATCAAGGCCAAGTATCCTCCAGTCAATCGGAAGTACGAGTGTGAGTAGGTGGCTCGCTTCTCTCATCCCCTCTCCTTGCCCGGGGCTTCCGGCCTCACCTTCTGCTCTGCCCCATAAGGTGCTTCAAGGCACGATCCCATTTCGCCCTGGATTGTAGTCTCTTGTACTTGTCCGGGGGATGCTGATGGAAGAAGCCACCTGGTCTAAGAGTCGGGAAGCTTGGGCTCCCACATTTACAGTCTCTTGAGCTTTTTCCCACATATGCTTAATGACATTTATTTTGTGGGAATTTTGCTAGTGTGTTAATTCTAAAGATAGCCATATTTCCAAGTGTTTGCGGGGTTGTCGCCGCCAGGGATCTCCAAGAGTGGGCTAGTTAAGAGTGTGGGTAGGTTAGAGGACTCGGAGAGCTAAGTGGGGAACTTCTAACCTGGTGTTTTGCCTGGATCGTGTTGTTGGGAAAAAACCATAACCTAGTTTTGCCATTTATTAGCTTAGTAACTGGGCAAATCATATAATCTCTCTTTGCATCCCAGTTCCTTTATCTGAGCAATAAATGAGATAATAATTATGAAAGTATAGCGCAGAGTCTGAAGTTCAATATAAACGGTAGACGACTATCCCTAAAGGTTGCTGTGGTTTGGGAAGCACAAATCGGACTCTTATTTCCCCGCTTAAAATCTTTCATTAATCTCCCGTTATCCTCTGTACAGAGTTCAACTATTTACCATAGCATCCTAGGCTCCGTACTTTGTGGACCCTGCATATCTCCCTAGCTCTCCTTTCTCTCACTTAAAACAATTTTTTAAAATTACTTTTAAGGGTCATATGTATGATTCAAAGTTCAAAAGGTACAACAGGTATGCAGTGAAAAGTCAGTCTTTCAGCTCTGATTCCCCAGCCATGTAGTGTTCCTCTCTAGATCAACCATCCTTACCATTTTCTTATGCGTACATGCACACATGCTATTTCTGTTCTTTTGCTCTTAGAAACAATGCAGCAGGGAATATACTGGTACAGCCATTGTTTTGCACATGTGCAAGCATATCTGTAGAATAAATTTCCAAAAGTTACATTGCTTTGTCAAAGCATTCATGCTTTTTTAACTTCAACAATTATTGCCAAATTGCTCTCGGTTGAGATGCCAACTTATACTCTCCGTAGCATTGTATTGTGCCTCTTTCCTCACACTTGTACTAATTTACTGTTGCCATACTTTTTGGTCTTTTCTAGTTTGTTGTGTCTTGTCATACTAATTACATTTTTGTTATTATAAATGGAATTGAATTTTCTTTTTCTGGAAAAGGTTCACCCTAAGTTAGCATCTGTTGCCAATGTCCCTCTTTTTTTTTTTTCTTCCCTAAGCCTCAGTACATAGTTGTATATTCTAGTTGTTAGTTCTATGTGAGCCACTGCCACAGTGTGGCTACTGACAGACAGGTGGTGGGGTTCTGCCACTGGGGACTGAACCCTGGCCACCAAAGTGGAGAGCCCCTAACTGTAACCACTGGGCCTTTAGGGCTGGCTTGGGTTGAACATATTAGTACGTCTGGAGCTGTTTGTATTTCCCTTCTGGGTTGTGTATATTCATATTCTTTACCCGTTTTTCTGTTGGGTTGTTGGTCTTTTTTACTATGCAGAAATTTGTTTTTATGTAGTTAAATTTATTAACCCTTTTTATGACTTCTGGGATATTATACTTAGGAAAGCCTTGCCCACTCTCAGATTGTAAAGTAATTCTCCTGTGTTTTCTTCTGGGACATTTGAAAATAAAACTTGTATTGAAGTACAATATGAGTATAGAAGAATGCACAAGGGCCAGTCAGGTGGCACAGTGGTTAAGTTCGTGCATTCTGCTTCAGCGGCCTGGAGTTTGCAGGTTAGGATCCCAGGCGTGGACCTACATATTGCTCATCAAGCCATGCTGTGGCGGCATCCCACATACAAAATAGAGGAAGGTTGGCACAGATGTTAGCTCAGTGACAATCTTCCTCAAACAAAAAGAGGAAGATTGGCAACAGATGTTCGCTCAGGGCCAACCTTCCACACCAAAAAAAAAAGAAGAGCGGTGCACATATCCCAAGTGAATTTACACAAACTGAATACATTTTTATAACTAGAAACTAGATCGATAAACAGAATATTACAGCGTCCCAGAAGCCCCTCTCATGCTCCTTTCCAATCACCATCACTCTCCCTGCTTCTCCTGTTAGCCTGACTTCTAACGTCATAGATTTGCTTTGTCTGTTTTTGTACATTATATAAATGGAATCATACAATATGTATTCCTTTTGTGTTTGGCTTTTTTCCCCTCATATTTGTGAGAAGCATATTTTTGCTGATATAGATTTTTCTTGTTTCTAGTATTTATGGTTTTTTTTTTTTTAACATTTAAATCTTGAATATGTCAAGATTAGGGTAAGGTGGAAATTAAGTATCCAATTTAATTATTTTCCAGATGACTTACCAGATATTCTAACATCGTTTATTTAGCAGTCTGTCTTTTTCCCCTGTAATTGGAATTCAAGGGGCCGACTTGGTGGTGCAGCAGTTAAGTGCGCACGTTCCGCTTCGGCGGCCCGGGGTTTACTGGTTTGGATCCCGGGAGGGGACATGGCACCGCTTGTCAAACCATGCTGTGGCAGGCATCCCACATATAAAGTAGAGGAAGATAGGCACGGATGTTAGCTCAGGGCCAGCCTTCCTCAGCAAAAAGAGGAGGATTGGCAGCAGATGTTAGCTCAGGGCTAATCTTCCTCAAAAAAAAAAAAAAAGAAATGCGACATGTTTATCATATATATAATATCCCTGTCTATATTTAGGTCTATAGCTGGACTTACTATTCTGTTCCTCTTTTTATGTGCGAGTGCCACAGTTTTAATTATTAGGGGATAATTCTATCTTTTCATATCTTGTAGCACAATCTCCCCCTTAGTACTTGCCCATTCCCTGCCATTCTTGCTTTGTTTTTTTCTGTGTGTAGTTAAAAATCAGCTTCTCAGATCCATAAAAATTACTACTGGTATTTTTTTAACTTTTCATTTTAAAAGTTCCAAATGTATACGAAACTAGGGAGATAGGATGATGATTTCTGTGTACAGATCTCCCAGCTTCAGCATTTATCAGCTATCAGCGTATCTTTTTTCATCTTTACCACTAGCCAGATTCCCCTGTGGGGGAGAAAAAAGAAATCTTTTTCCTGTACTCATCTGAGATTCATTGGCTGGCACTACAAATTACACTGACGAAAGGCAGATTAATGAGAGAATAACACGCAAGTTCATTAACAAGTGCACATACGCATAGGAGTACTCAGTGATGAGTAACTCAAAGGGCTGTTTAGAACTTGAGCTTATATAGCATCTTAACAGAAACAATTCTGTAGAGAAGTGACAAGACAAAGGAAAAGCACTTTGCACTTTTTTTTAAAAATTTTATTTTTCCTTTTTCTCTCAAAGCCCTCCGGTACATAGTTGTGTATTTTTAGTTGTTGGTCCTTCTAGTTGTGGCATGTGGGATGCCACCTTAGCATGGCTTGATGAGCAGTGCCATGTCCACTCCCAGGATCCGAACCGGCGAACCCCTGGGCCGCTGAAGCAGAGCGCGCAAACTTAACCACTTAGCCACTGGGCCAGCCCCGCACTTTGCACGTCTGGGGCAGCAAATTGTGGGACGGTAAATATATGGGGGAACTAATAGAAGATAAGGGCTGTCATTAAGTTTGTTATGTAGATTCCTCAGGTGCTGACTCTGGGCAGATGAGTCTAGAGTTTTCTTCAGTGATTAGTTTTTGTCCTTGTTGATAGAGAGGTGAAGGGGAACACCTTTACAAATTTATGTCCTACTTTTAGGCAAATAGTGGGAGGGCAGAGAATTTTTCTTTGTTGTTTTTCATTTTTTTCTTAATCTTCTCCCCAATGCCCCCAGTACATAGTTGTATATTGTAGTTGTGAGTGCCTCTGGTTGTGCTATGTGGGATGCCGCCTCAGTATGGCCTGATGAGCAGTGCCATGTCTGTGCCCAGGACCCGAACCAGCAAAACCCTGGGCCGCCAAAGCAAAGTGCTTGAACTTAACCACTTGGCCACAGGGCCGGCCCCCAAGAATTTTCCTTGTATCTGCTTCTCTCAGTTGTCTTGAGCTCAAAATAATCTTTATGGTAAAGTGGCATTATTTTGGGGTAGTACATTCTCCTACTTTTCACCTTCTTTCCTGTTACTTTAAAGAAAACCACAGACAAAAAGTAGCTGTTAGTATTTTTTCAATCATATTGATGCAGGCTAGGTGAGCCAAGGAGTCCAAAGAAAGATTTCTTGGACTCTCAAGGTCTGACAGTAGTGCTCTTTTGTTCAGAGAATAGCATGGGGACAGGACCCATGGGCAGTGAAGAGCAGCAATGGGTTGAAGGTCAGGCTAAATTTATAAGGCATAGGTATGTGAATTATTTCTTTACAAGACAAAGGAAAGATCGAGTAAAAAAGTCGTTAAAACTGTACCAGTGTAGGTGGGGTCTGGTTATCGCGTGGTCGTATAACTTTGGATACAAGTCAGGCTGAATCAGGTCAGGACATCCTATACTTCCCGGAGGATGATATAGATCGATGTGTAGGCCAGGATGCCTTGGGCTTCTCTCCCTGGGGCAGCCTTGATCTTCGTCAATGTTAATTCTAAACAGGGAGGATTAAAGCTTTGCTATTTATGTGAGTCTTTTTCTCCAGGAATGAGATATACCTTTCCATTTTTCAAATCTTATTTTATGTAACTTGAGAAGGTTATTTCTAGGTATTTCATCTTTTTTGTTTCTGATGTTAATGATCTCTTCCATGATAGTATCTCTATGGTTATTGATTATATTGGTGAAAGCTGTTGAATTTTATAATTAACTTTTTTACACTGCCTCTTTATGAATTCTATTGTAGTTAGTATAATTTTCACTTGATCCTCTTGGTCAGTCATCTCCAAGCTTTTTTCATTGCACACTCTGAGTTTTGTATGTTCTTCTGTATTATCACAATATATGCATTATAAACCTGTCTTTGCTTTCCTCTGACACCACTTCTGACACCAAATGTGTGGTTTTTCCAAACCAAGCAATTCTCCAGTTCTCTGACACCACCTGGGTGTCCAGCAATTCAATTCTGCCACCCTGAGTTAGCGCAGACCTCACAGGTTAAGGGCTCAGTCCCACAAGACTGCTCCCACTTGAGATGCCAGCCCCAAATGGAATGCCCAGGCTACCCACACTTCTGCATAGCCAACTGCAAATTCTGGTGTTCTCATGACCCCCTTCCTGAGGCTCAGGTTCACTCATTTGCCAGGACAACTCACAGAACTCAGGTGAACACCTTACTTATGCTTACCAGTTAGTTTATCATAAGGCATACAACTCAGGAACAGCCAAATGGAGGAGATGCACAGGGCAAGATATGGGGAGAGATGCATAGGGCAAGCTTGGAGAGTCCATGCCCTCTCTGGGCTTTTCATCCTCCCAGCACCTTGCTGAGATCACCAATCTAGATGTTCTCCTATTCTCTGTGTTGAAGAGTTTTTGTAACCCAATCTCCTGCTCCACCCTCCATCTGCCTGACACCCCACACTCATCCGTGGTGGGGGGTGGGGCTGAAGGGTCCCACCCTTTAATCTGTGTTTCATCTTCTCTTCCTGGTGACTGCCTCATTCTAAGGCTATCTGGGGGCCCCATCCTGAGTCACCTCATTAGCATAGACTCAGGTTGGCAGAGGGGGAGATCATTGTAAATAATGAAAGACACTCCTATCACTCAGGAAATTCCAAGGGTTTTAGGACCTCTGTGCCAGGAACCAGGGACAAAGATAAAATATGTATTTTTATTATATTTCAAAGACATTCAGTAAAAAACAGCAATAAAGAATGAGAGAGGGGCCAGCCCAGTGGCGCAGTGGTTAAGTGTGCACGCTCCACTTCAGTGGCCCAGGGTTTGCTGGTTCAAATTGCTGGGATGGACCTATGCACTGCTTGTCAAGCCATGCTGTGGCAGGTGTCCCGCATATAAAATAAAGGAAGATGGGCACAGATGTTAGCTCAGAGCCAATCTTCCTCACGAAAAAAGAAGAAAAAAGGAAAAGTCATTTTTACTTAAAAATGCCCTTGATGAGTTGGTAGAAACTATTTATTTTGTTAAATCTTGACCATTGAGTACATACCTTTTTGATATTCTGTGTAACAAAATGGGAAGTATGCGTAAGTGTTTCTGCTATGTGTCAAAGTATTGATGATTACCTTGAGGAAAAGAATTTCGGTAACTGTTGGAGTTGTGAGCTGCTTTTTTTCACTAAATACTGCTTTTTTCCCAAAATACTGACTGGAAGACATACTATTATTATTCAGACTTGGGTGTTTGGCATACATTTTCTTGAAAATAAAGTGATCTGTCACATTAGTGAAAATAATACAACATTTGTTGGCAATGATAAAATTCAAGCTTTCTGGGGCAGGCCCCGTGGCCAAGTGGTTAAGTTCGCGTGCCCTGCTTCCGGGGCCCGGGGTTTCACCAGGTTCGATCCTGGGCCTGGACATGGCACCACTCATCAAGCCATGCTGAGGTGGCATCCCACATGCGACAGCTAGAAGGACCCACAACTAAAAATATACAACTGTGTATGGCGGGGGTACTTTGGGGAGAAAAAGGAAAAATAAAATCTTTAAGAAAAAAAAATTCAAGCTTTCAGGTGAAATTAGAATTTTGGGAAACTTCTATCTTCCACCATGACCTTGACAGTTTCCCAGTACCTAAATAAAGACTTTTCTGATGAGATATTGGTGGTGATATTAGCAAATTCTATATAATTAAATTTATCAACAGTATCATATAACTCACTGAACTAATGTTTTCCAAAAAACCAATGCTTGATGTTATCCAATCAGGCATGAATAAGATCCGTTCTAAGCACAAGCTAGAACAATGGGTTTTAATGGTACAGAGTATGAAAAGTTCATTGTTACAGCTCCAGATTCCACATTGCGATTAACCTTTAAAAAACTACATTTCCAGATTTGGTGTACTATCAAGGAAGACTGTGTAATTTTTTGAAAAGCTATTAAAATACTCCTCCTTTTCCTTGGTTGGATTTGATTTATGTACTTCGACTAAATCAACATATGGCAACACATTGAAAGTCAGACACTAAAAATATTTGGAAAAATGCGAGACAGTGCCACTCTCTAAGTTTTTTGGAAAATAGTTATTTTTCATAAAAATGTACAATTTATGTTAAAGTGGGTTTATTTTTTTAAATGAATTAATACATATTTAAAAATTTTTTCAGTTAGAATTTCTAGCATCATTAATATTGCCAGATCCAACCCATATAAACAAAAGCTCTAGGGTCCTCAGTAATTTTTAAGAGAGTAAAGTGTTCCTGAAACCAAGAAATTTGAAAACCACTGCCCTGTAGCAATCTGTCATTGTCTTTTTAAATTGTTTTTAAACTTGAGGTATAATTTGCGTATAGAAAAGTACTCAGATCTTAAATGTAAAGTCCACTGAGTGTTGATAACATCTGCGTAACCAACACTCCAGTCTAGCTTCAGAACATTTCCATCACCCTAGAAAGTTCCCTTTTGCTCCTTTCCAATTAGTCTCCTACTCCCTTACCTTAAGGCAAACACTGTTCCGATTTCTATCGCCATAGCTTAATTTTGCCTGTTTTAGAGTTTCCTGTCAGTGGAATCCTGGTGGTCTAGTGGTTAAGATTCAGTGCTCTCACCGTCTTGGCCCAGGTTCATTTCCCAGTCAAGGGACCACACCACCCGTCTGTCGGTTGTCCTACTGTGGTGGCTGCACGTTGCTGTGATGCTGAAAGCTATGCCACTGATATTTCAAATACGAGCAGGGTCAGCCATGGTGGACAGGTTTCAGCAGAGCTTCCAGACTCAGACAGATGAGGAAGAAGGACCTGGCAACTCACGTCAGAAAAAATTGGCCATGAAAACCCTATGAATAGCAGCAGAGCATTGTCTCATATAGCTCTGGGAGGTGAGAGGATGGTACAAAAAGACTGGACAGGATTCTGTTCTGCTGGACACAGGGTCACCAGGAGTTGGAATCGACACGACTGCGCCAACAACAACATAAGTGGGATCACATAGTATAGATTCTTTTATGTCTGGCTTCTTTCAATATCAAAGATAAACATAGCCAGACGTTAAAGTGGTGAATGGATTTTGTTCAGTAATTACTGACAGTAGACGAAAGAGCTCAGCTCCATTCTGATTTATGCCGAGGTGATTGGGCCTTTTAAAAGGGAGAGTGAGGGAAAGAGGAGAGCACGGGGCTCAGCAGAGTCAGTGAAATGAAAAATTACAAAAGGTTGGTCAGTGTAAATTCGATTAGGCCAGCTATGTTTGCTAGCTGGCAGTTAGGGGGTTAGGATGCTATCCTCCCAGAGAGACTGGGAGTCCTTCCTGATGATTACATTTCAAAGGAATGGCTCTCGAGTCCTTGAGAAAGACACTTGTGAGTTGTAAGAGATAAATATTCTCAACTGTAAGCCTTTTCAGTAAATGCTCTAAGGGAGGTCAAGGGCCTATTGTCAGGTGGTGGCTAGAACAAACACCAGCTTCTCCCGGCAGGCAGTGTGGAGCTTTCTGAGGCAGGCGTTGTAATGGGGAGCTGGGCTGATCTAGGAACACAGCCCTATTCTGCTGGAAGCCATGCTAGAGTTTGGTCAAGTCTCTTAGTGCAGGGGAGTGGATGGAATTGTCACGTGCCGGGGTTCTGCAGTTTTCACTTAACACTTTTGAGATTCATGTTAATGCATGTATCAGAAGTTCCTGCTTTCTTATTGCTGAGTACTATTGCATTGTATAATTATTCCTCAGTTTGCTTAGCTGTTCTTTTATTGATGAACACTGAGTTTTTAATTTTGGGGAATAAAATTGCTGTGAGCATTCTTGTATGTTCTTTTGTGGACACATACTTTGATTTCTCTAGGGTTAATACCTGTCATTTTCTTTTAAATTACTTGTTGTCTCTGCTGGTCATTGAGCCCCTTTGTGCTTAAAATGTATTAAGTCCTCAGTAATATTTTTGAATGAATTAGAGAAGAATTTGAACCTTGAGTGCCACCCAAACTCTGTTATGGTGCGAAGTGTACTAAATTGGGAGTCAGAAAATCTAAATTCTTGTCACAACTCTGCCTCTAATCCACAGTGTAGTCCTGAACAAGTCACACGGTCTCTCTGGATTTCAGCTTGCTTTCTTTTTTTTTTTAAGATTTTTTATTTTTTCCTTTTTCTCCCCAAAGCCCCCCAGTACTTAGTTGTATATTCTTCGTTGTGGGTCCTTCTAGTTGTGGCATGTGGGACGCTGCCTCAGCGTGGTTTGATGAGCAGTGCCATGTCCGCGCCCAGGATTCGAACCAACAAAACACTGGGCTGCCTGCAGCGGAGCGCGCGAACTTAACCACTTGGCCACGGGGCCAGCCCCTCAGCTTTCTTTTTATAAGTGCGGGAATTATGTTAAATGATCTCCAAGACTTCTAACCTGAATAGTCCATGGTCCTGAGTGGGAAGATTGATGGAAATCATGACAGGAGTGAAGAACAGACTCAGAAATGTTGAGATAACACATCCAATGGGAGCTTGCTGTAGTAGCAGTTGAGAATTTCTGGTATTCCTGTGAGAACATCAGGAAAAAGCTCGTAATACGTATGGTAGAGGTTATGTTCTAAAACTGTTTTATCAGCCAAGGACGTCATCAAGAAGTACTTCAAATGCAAGAAATCAACAAATAAAAAACTTGGCTGTTAAAAAACACACACACACAAAAACTCCTATTTTATCTAGGATTTGGCTAGCTGTTCATGAAAAGGGTAAGACAGAGAAATCTGGAATTTTATATCTCTGATGATGTCGTTCCTAGAATTTTGATCCTTCACACAATAGATATTTAGAAGAGATGCTGTTGTTTTATTGAGGAAAAGTAACTAATGTCAGGAAATGGCATTTGTTTATTGAGAAATTAAAACATATTAGACATTTTTTAGATCACCCAGAGGCCGTGGTCCTGCTGCCTTCCAGAAATTGTCTTTCATTTATATAAACCTTGGGTGCCGGCCCCATGGCTGAGTGGTTAAGTTCGCGCACTCCGCTGCGGTGGCCAGGGTTTTGCTGGTTTGGATCCTGGGCACAGACATGGCACCACTCATCAGCCCATGCTGAGGCGGCATCCCACATGCCACAACTAGAAGGACCCACAACTAAAATATACGACTATGTACTGGGGGGATTTGGGGAGAAAAAAGCAGAAAGGAAAAAAAAAAAGAAGATTGGCAATAGTTGTTAGCTCAGGTGCCAATCTTTAAAAAAATAAAAAATAAATCTGGGCTTTTTAAAAAATAACCCTTAACAAAGCAATTAACTTTGTTGTGTAAATGAATAGCAAAAGGTATGGTCTGCTCCACATTTTCTTGCTCTTCAAGGATGATGTTCTTTTTTTTTTTTTAATTAAACACATTTCTTTTTTTTCTGAGGAAGATTAGCCCTGAGCTAACGTCCGTGCCCATCTTCCTCTACCTTATATGTTGGATGCCTGCCTCATTTGACTTGACAAGTGGTGCGTGGGTCCACACCCGGGATCCAAACCGGTGAACCCCAGGCTGCCAAAGTGGAACATTCAGACTTAACCACTGTGCCACGGGGCCAGCCCAAGGATGACATTGTTAATAATGAACTAGAATTATTTTCTTGGGATTTACAAGTCAAATCTAGTGACTTATAAGTGTTTTTCCCTCTCTCCCTCAGATTTGGATCATACTGCGGATGTCCAGTGAGTATAGCTGGAGTTTATGCCTTTGAAACCATGTGCTTAAATAGGAAAGCTGATGTTTTGGTCTTGATGTCCCTGGTTTTCATTTTTCTCCTCCTGTTTTGGGTCCTTAGAACACGAAAATGAAGTTTAAAAGTGCCCGGTTTCAGTGCCGTTCCATTGATTGAGGCCTTTGGTTTTGTGTTGATCATGTTGATTTTATTTGTGCTGTCAGGTGTTCTCTCTTGCAGTGGATTGTATTCCACAGGGCATGAATGCATCTCTTTAGGTTACACGCGTGGGGAGATACTCTGGAGGAAGCATTTGAGCAATGTGCAATGGCCATGTTCGGTTACATGACAGACACTGGGACTGTGGAGCCCCTCCAAACAGTAGAAGTAGAAACCCAAGGTAACCAGTTCATTCACAAGGAAGAAATTGCTACACAAAGGTGCAGCATTCTACATAATTTCAGTATATTTTCGCACTAAGAACAACAAAATTGATTATGAGCCTGTTCTTCCCTCCACTAGTCTAAGAAATTCATTGCACTTTTAAATTCAAACAAGTTTTTAGAGACAAGAATTATCAAACATCGTACTATTATGGTTCTTTTTGATCCTATGTAGGAGATGACTTAGAATCTCTTCTGTTTCACTTTTTGGATGAGTGGCTTTATAAGTTTAGTGCTGATGAATTCTTCATACCCAGGGTAAGCAAGGGTTTTGTTTTGTTTTTTACTGAGCAAATGGGTTCTTAGTGCATATTTTAAAATAGAACAAGTGATTTCAAATAGAACATGTGGTGCAAGACCAGCCGTACAGATATGTAAGACGACATTGATTTGCAGAAATGGTAATCCATAGGCACTTCTTGGTTAAGCTGAGGTTGCCTATGTATATGTATTTTGCATTTAGATGTCTTATTAACTTGTCACTAATCAGGATTGTGTCATAGGAATGCACCTACTGTCTTCATCTACCCTTTTTGTGTCTCCCAAGTTTGAGCTATATTTATGTCCATCCATATGTTCCTTTTGTCTCATGTGAAATTTAGCAGCTCTGCCATGTTGGCCTAAGTTAAAAAATTGCTGCTTTTAGTTTTTCTTGACGTGGAAAAGGAAAAGCCAAATGGAGATTGCTTGTTGCCATCAACGTCTAAAAGGGAACACCTCTCCAACATCCTTGTTATCTAACACACGCAGCCCTCCCTGCTTCCATACCCCTCCGTTCTCTCCCTTACCAGCTCCACTACGTCTGCTCTTCCAGCTGGGTCATTCATCCTACAAAGTTCAAGTGCCTCCAGTATTATATGAATATAGACTGAGAGTGAGTGAAATCCCACATCATCCTACTCTATCTATCTTACAGAGAAATTCTTTTGACTCATGTTTTTAGATTGTACATTTTTCAAGAATGCCTTCCTTGACTATATAAGAAAAAACTTTCTTACCTTGAAATATATTTAGTTCATTGTCCTATTTTAGTTAACATTTTAATTTTCTTTGCTTCAGAGAAGTTGTATTATTTTGTAGGAAAGATGGTAACCTAGGCAGGTTTTAATAGATGGTCTGTTATGAACATTTTTTAAAATTTAAAAAAATGTTTTTCCTCTTAGGAAGTGAAAGTGCTTAATATTGATCAAAGAAATTTCAAATTACGGTCCATTGGGTAAGTTTTGAAAATCTTTCTCTTTCCTTTTTTCTTTTTGGTGAGGAAGATTGACCCTGAGCTAACATCTGTGTCAATCTTCTATTTTGTTTGTGGGATGCTGCCACAGCATGGCTTGATGAGTGGTGTGTAGCTCCACACATGGGATCCAAACCCACAAACCCCAGGCCACCAAAGCAGAGCGTGCACCCAGTGAGTTTGCCACCAGGCTGGCCCCTGAAAATCTTTTAAGTAGCAAGTCATGAAAGATGTTAAAGTTATATTCTTCACTGAAGAAAATTCTGTCCTCCCAGGAGGACAGAAATGTTAAGTCAGAGGACCAACTGCATCCCATGGGGCTTTGCAGGTTAAGCTTCATGAGGCACCTAGGAGCAAGGGCTCACCTCAGCTTTGGCAGACCAGAAACTTCTCAGAACAAAGTTGATGTGGGTTCTTAAACCTGATTCCCTATTTGGTGATTTTTAGCACAAAAAATATGTAATTGCTAGATGGCACAGATATTTGCATAAAACCCAGCTTGGCGCTGGGGAACACTGATGCCTGCTTTCTCATGCATCCTCACCCTGGACTCCTTTCAAACCAGTCCCTCCTCTCCACAGACTATACTTTGCCCTCCAAACATTTGATTGGCTCACTTCGATTGGACTTGGTGTTCCCCAAGCTTCTTCAGTCACTTAGTGATATCTTTTAGGTTATTTCTATATAAAGCTATTTATATAGCTTGAATTTTATTCGTTTTTATTTGTTTCTTTTTATAAAGTGAGGTCTTTCATCATCTCCCCCTCCTTTTTTTTTTTTTATGGGTAAGGAAACAGGCTTATCCAAGGGTACTTAGCTAATAAATGGTCAAAGAGAATTTTTAAACTTTGCTCTCTACTCCTGCTACTGCTTCTGCTACTGCTGTGATCTTCAGCCACATTAGTGTTGACGGGAGAGAGGATGCTCATCCCAGGTCCTAGGAAGGTACCTTTCTAGGGCCTTCTCTATACAGACCATGGACATTTTTTTAAAAGTTATAAAATATAAGTCAAGTTCAGACCGTAAGTCTATAGCCCTGAGTACACTGAACATTTGAACATGCCACTCATTATGAAACAATATTTATTAAATAATGTTTATTGAGGCTCTACCATACGCACACTATACCAGGGCACTTTTTTTTTAGAGCAGCTATCAACCTTGTCACAATGGCTGTGGTGCATAAGTCCCTCAACAGCTGTATCTGCCGGCAGTCAAACTGAAATTTATAGCTTCCTTACCCTTCCCATCTCTTTTGGCTTTCTAGTATCTTAACCACGTTTATAAGGCTTATTTTAAAATATATGAAGAGAGAACAAATATGAAATCTTGGCAATCTTAATCATGTTTTAATTTTCCTTCTCAAGGTGGGGAGAAGAATTCTCATTGTCCAAACACCCTCAGGTAAGGTTTTAAGCCAGCCATTAAAAACATTTCATACTTTCTCACCGTAAAGTCAGTATACGCAGCAGTAAACTTCGGCGGGTTCTCCTAAATCGGTGTGAAGTGGTTTGTTTTTCTCAGCCTTCTCTGCCCTGTCTGGACTTGTTCTGTTCAGACACTGATCTCACCACACATGTGATTTGGTGGGTGAGGAGTCAGCCCTGGGTTCTAGGGGCAGTTTTGTTAAGGATTGTTGTCGGGCTTAAAAGCCCCTTTGCCTTTTCCAGCTTTGACATCTTCCCCTGGAATGCATTGCTGGACTGGATGTTCTCTGAAGTCCCTGCTACCTTCTCTGCTTCTCCAGATTCTGTATTTGCCAGCCTGTGTGGCTTCACTCTATACTAGTCAAATCTGTTGGAATAGGGGTAGGCAAATTTTTTCGGTCAAGGACAAGATAATGTTTTAAGCTTTGTGGGCAGAGAGTGATGGAAGAGCAACTACTCAGCTCTTCTATTATAGCACTAAAGTAGCCACGGACAATAAATAAATGAATGAATGTGATTGTGTTGCAGTAAAACTGTATTTACGGACATCAAAATCTGAATTTTATCTCATTTTCAAATGTGAAATATTATTATTTTTTATTTTTCTTCAACCATTTAGAAATGTAAAAACCATTCCTGGTTTGTGGGGCTGCACAAAAATAGGTGGCAGGCCAGATTCGGCCTGTGATTGGTAGTTTGCTGGCCCCTGTGTTTAGGCCAAGGAGACTTAAATTAGTTGGAGGTGACTGGGAAATCCTGGTTGCTTCCAGTGGCTGCAGTGTCATTTCTTCAACCACAGTATAATGAAATGAAGCCTGGTGAGGGAGTCTCAGGGGAGAGAAGCTTAAAAAGAAGGGAAACCAGTAAGGGGGGGAGTGTGAATTGAAAACAAATCATTTTTATAATACAAATGACAGTGGAACTTTCTTTTGAACTTATTATGTTTGAGATGCCTATTAGACATCTAAATGGAGATGTCAGATAATAGGCATTTGCTTGTGGGATGACTGTGGTTCAGAGGATAGGTGTATCTGGAAATATGAATTTAGGAGTCACCACTGAATAGATGATATTTATAGCCATAGGGCTAGATGAGATCACCAAGGAGGGAGTGTAAAGAAGAGAGAGTAGTAGAAAGGACTGAGCCCTTGGGTACTAAGTTTGGAAGAGAAGAAGGGAAAAAGGAAAGAGGGGGGCTGGCTCCATGGCCTGGTGGTTAAGTTCGGCATGCTCTGCTTTGGCAGCCTGGGTTCGGATCCCAGGCGTGCACCTACACCACTCGTGGGTGGCCATGTTGTGGTGGCAACCCACATAGAAAACAGAAGAAGACTGGCACAGATGTTAGCTCAGGGCAAATCTTCCTCAGCAAAAAAAAAAAAAAGGAAAAGAGGGAGGAGAGCCTAGTGAGAGGGGACAAAAGAAGAGGGGTGCCCTAGAAGCCAGATATGTAATGCTCTTGAGACTGCCCAGAGGTTGAGTGAGATAAGGGTTGGGACTTGAGCATGGATTTACTAATTGTGGAAAGATGTGTATAAATACTTGGGGTGGATTAGGGAGGGAGTGAGAGGTGGGAAAGTAAAAGCAGTATGTGGAGACAGTTCTTTTGAAGAGTTTGCAGAAAAGTGGAACATACGGCTAGAACGTTAGTAGCTAGAGGGGAATGTGGCCAGTCGGGGAGGAGTGTAGAAGTGTTTTGTCTTGTTTTAGCGAAGAGGTTTTGTAGCACCCTTGTGTGCTAAGTGGAAATAATCTAGAAATTGGGAAAAATTGATCATGCTGGAGAGGGAGAGAATAATTTCAGAGCAAAAGACTTTAAGTTGGTAAGGAGGGGTGTGGGATAGAGTGTTGAGGTGTCGAAGTCTGCCTTCTGCTATGAGCAGGCACAGGCCATTCACTGTGACAGGAGGAGAGGCTACTGTGAGGCCACGTACAGGCGGAGGGTAGGTGTGATGGGGAAGATGCGTCAGTTCTTACTGATGGCTCTTCTTTTCTCGAGGAAGCACGGCTGATCGAGAGTGAGGAGGAAGGAGGGGCGCTCGAGGTGAAGATGTGAAATAATTGCTCAGACAGTGAGAAAGCGAATTTAGTGGTAAATGTAGGGATTACTGGTCAGTGCTGAGTAGCCTTTTGAGATTTGTGGACATACATTTAAGGTGATACCAGCTAGCACGGTGCTCCTGTAGGCAGAAAGCTGAATTTGATTTAGGTTGTAGTTTTTTCAGGTGATTCTGACAGGGGGAACAAGTGAAGGTGGGCGCCATTCAATTGTCTGTGAAATCTTCAAATTTCTTTTGTGCTCCAGAGCCAGCAATGCCAGTCAGCTATTCTCTGATACCTTTTGTGGTGCACAGAATCATTGTAGACTCTTTTCTCGAACTGGTAGGAACTAAGAGCACATGTAATCGTGTGGTTCTAAACTGGGCCAGGGAACATCAGAAACACGTGAGGGAGAAGAGCCCCACGAGGTAGAGGGAGTATCGGCAGCTGAGGAAAGGAGGACAGGCCGAGTTCCTAGGGCGCAGGTTAGGCTGCAGGGAGGAAGTCTGGAGAAGGAGCCCCGAGCCGAACAGTAGGAAAGCTTCGTGTTCTTTGATTCAGCCCACTTGACAAGTGAAGGAGAGGTCGGACAGCTTCCATATCCAGGTGGAAACAAAGCCAGGATTAGAATTCCATCTCCTAACTCCAGTTCAGTGCTCTTTCTGCTGTGCTCGTGTTGCTGCTCGTTTTTGTTGGATCAGTGTCTAATACTGTACTAATTCGATAACCAATTGTTTTATGTGAGTTTTGAGTTTTTCAGAATAACATTAACATTTTGACTTTCTGCCAATTGTTGCTAGAGTTAATGATTCTGATTTCAATATCCTTTTTTTCCTATTTGTTTTTTCTCTGACCCCAACTTTAGGGAACTGAAGTCAAGGCAATTACATATTCAGCAATGCAGGTCTATAATGAAGAGAAGCCAGAAGTTTTTGTGATCATTGACATTTAAGATACCAAAAAAAAAAAGACTCCTATGAAGCACTGTTTTTTCTCTTCCTGTTGAGAAGATACCGTGATTTAAATTCTGCACTACAGTATCTGTTGAAATATGGAGATTTGCAGAGAACATTGTAACATTAAGTGCGACTTTCAGAAATGGCAAATCAGAGCACAGCCTTGATCTGTGTTACCCAAATATTCAAACTTTGAGGAATTCTTCAGGTGGCAAGTGTGGTTCCTCCTTTATTAATTTCCTGATGGAACAGCAGGTGCGTCCCTCTCTTCCAGTGGAATGCAGGCTCTCCAGCCTGGTCCCAAAAGGAAGCATTGATGTAAGCAGCAACCCAAGAGACTCAAGCCTCTGTGTTCTTACTGAATCCAGTTTGAAAAAAATAATAATTTGAGAAATCCTACACCCAGGAGTTTGCTTTTCTTCCAAATTGGTTAAGACATCTATTTTCTATATGTTCATTAAGAGAGGCTGTGTTTTAGATTGCCGTAGGACAGAGCCATTCTGTAGTCCAGTTGGTTTTCTTTTTTTTTTTTTTTTTTGAGGAAGATTAGCCCTGAGCTAACATTTGCCGCCAATCCTCCTCTTTTTGCTGAGGAAGACTGGTCCTGAGCTAACATCTGTGCCCATCTACCTCTATTTTATATGTAGGACGCCTGCCACAGCATGGCTTGATAAGCAGTGCATACGTCCACGCCTGGGATCCAAACCGGCAAACCCTAGGTCACTGAAGCGGACCGCACAAACTTAACCGCTGTGCCACCAGGCCAGGCCCCTACTTGGTTTTCATAGAAGAAATACTTGGTTGAACAATTGGAAGACTTCTCTAGGAAGAACCCCAAGTTTCTCTTTCTCTCACTTTTTATAAGCAGTGCATCTGTACTGACACCTTCCTATTTTCCCACAAGAAAAATTTGATGCCCTTACAAATGGGTCTTTCCTTCTAGCATGTAATTTTATAATAAAGCCAGTATATTTATACAGTTAGAGAAGAAAAGGAGAATTTAAAAAAAGGTTTTTTTAAATTACTTAAGCCCTGCATTTCTAAGAAGACAGGAGGCCAGGGAAACATCTTTAAAATGATCTGAACTTTTCAAAGGAGATAACTTTTAAAAAATGAAACTGCTTTCATTTGATTTGCAACATTATTCTATTCTCTCTTCCTTGATTGAGGTATTCTTTCTTGTGATACAAGAGTTTGCAAAGTTGCTGTTTATTCACAGGTACATGAGAAAAGATTGTCATTGGGTGGTGCCAAATATCTGATAGTCTGCTGAGCTTAACCTAAAAGGAAGAAATTGTCTGTGAGCTTTCTAGGTGTTCTTTCTGAGCACCGCATTCTTTTTCCCTGGGTATTTAACAAAGAAGGGTAAGGAAGACTAGGCCAGGAGCCTGTGGTTTCAACAGTAACTCTTCACATGAATACATAGCAGGATCACTGGGGTAGTGTGCTTCTTAGCCTGCTTTATTGTCAGGCATATTTTGTAAATTTGAATTGTTACCCTCCACACAAAAAATGTCTAGAAGAACCTCTTTGCCTTTTGTTCAGGTGGGGCTGAGATGGGGCTCTGTTTTTTGTGGACCTCTTTGCACATCATGGGCTGCTTGGGGGGTTGACTGTGAAATGAACAATGGGTTACCATGAGGGCACTGGAAGAGCTGAATCCAGAGTAAGAAGAGCTCTTGGGATGTATTAAGCCAAGTAAAGTACAAACTTGACTAGGGAAAAAAGCATAGCTGTATCTCTTGCCACCAGTGCTATATAATGGGGCTCCGTAAAAACAAGTCAGATGTAATTATGCAATACAAATTATATTTATTTTTTTTTTATTTTTTTATTTTTTTAAGATTTTATTTTTTCCTTTTTCCCCCCAAAGCCCCCTGGTACATAGATGTATATTCTTCGTTGTGGGTCCTTCTAGTTGTGGCATGTGGGACGCTGCCTCTGCTTGGCTTGATGAGCAGTGCCATGTCCGCGCCCAGGATTCGAACCAACGAAACACTGGGCCGCCTGCAGCGGAGCGCACGAGCTTAACCACTCAGCCACAGGGCCAGCCCCCAAATTATATTTATTTCTATTAAAAAAGATGACTGACAAAGACTGTCCCATTTTCCCCGACACTTATTCTAAAAGTTCAAAAGCTAATATTTAGGAAAAATACTTAAATTCCAGAAATATATGGTTTCTTAGGACAAGAGCGTAGAGAATAGTGGATTTCTATTGTTTTTTCCCACTGCCGAATAAATATACAACTGTATGTGTTTTGAAAATTACCTGCAAGTATAGACTTTACGGACAGTAGAGTCATGGATTCAATCTTGACCCTGTCATTCACTAGCTCTATGACTTTGGGACATTTTCTTAACCTCTCTGAGGCTCAGTGTCCTCAACTCTGAAATGGAGGTAATGCCTACTCACAGACCAGGTGTCCCTGGCATTGCTAGGATAGTTAAGAATTTTATTTTGTAAATGAAGAGAAAGGGAGTCATTTTGGAATTACACTTGGAGCTGTGGAATTTAAACGCTACTGTGCTAACTTTTTATTTCGAGGATTTTGGGGATGTAGTGGTTAATAGCACAAACTGGGGCCAGATCACTGGGGTTCAAGTCCTGGTTCTGCCACTGACTAACTGTCCATTTGGGGCATGTTGCTTAACCTCTCTGTGCCTTATATCCTCATTTTAACTCGTGATTGTAGTACTTGTAGGGTTGTTGAGAGGATTAAATAAGAGGTATACACTTAAAGCTCTTAGGACGGTGCCTGACACATGGTAAATGCTGTCAGTGAGGGCTGGTATTATTATTGGAACAAGCAGAAAAGCTAACAGCTCC
The DNA here is from genome assembly GCF_041296235.1 of Equus asinus. Classification (NCBI taxonomy): domain Eukaryota; kingdom Metazoa; phylum Chordata; class Mammalia; order Perissodactyla; family Equidae; genus Equus; species Equus asinus. Next base: position 89,431,123 of record NC_091794.1, read on the forward strand.
CTTTTCCTCCTTAATTTTTGAAAAAGTGCACAGTGCTTGGTTAGGGGGTGTGGCCGGCCTAGAAATCACTGGTAGCCAGTGCCCTTCTGCTAGTCTCTGTTTTTTAAGAAGGGCAAACAAAGCTACCCTTTCTGCCTTTCCCTCTCTTCTTTCTCTTCTGTCTTCTTTTCCTTTCCTGCTTCTCTACTCCAAGTCTTTCCTGTGTTAATCTAGTTTTCTTTCTTCCATATCTGAGTTGAGCATCTGTTTTCAAAAGCTGTGCCTGTCCATTTATGACAAACCAATTGCCCTTCTAGGGGGCTCCCTTCCATTTATGGTCTCTTGCTGATTCCCTTGCAGCTCACAGTATTAAACATTCAAGGGATGTGTCACAGCGAGAAGAAAGACAAATCATTGGGTGACTGTGTTTCTGCCTTCATCCTTGTTCCCATGGCCTCTCCAGAGTCTTCTCTCAGTACCAGTTCAGCCCACCCACTATCACCCACCAGGCAAGTTCACACAAAAACTCACCAGTAACTACCTTTGAATTTTTGCCCAGATTCTTTTTCTCTTTGTTTTTATAACAACTTTATTGAGATATAATTCACATACCATACAATTCAGCCATTCAACAATTTTTGCTGTATTTTCACAGTTGTGCAACCATCGCCACAATCAATTTTAGAGCATTTGCACTCCAAAAAGAAACACACTACCTTTTAAGCAGTCACCCTCCCCCCAGCCCTCCCAGCCCTAGGCAACCTGATCTGCTTTCTGTTTTGTAGATCTGTCTATTCTGTTGCCCAGATTCTTACCTGCCAATCTTGTCCTTTTTCAATATATGTAACTGGAAACTCACCTCTTAGAAGTTATTTGGACTCATCCCGCCTGCTCGATCCCTGCTTTACTGGGTCCTCTCAGTCCCAATGGAATACATAGACAACATCTTACATTTACTGATGCGTTGCTGCGTAAAGTTCCTTGAGTCAGTTAATACACGTAGCCGCAACTCCCCTGTGAAGTTGTAAGCACTTTAAGGAGCGAGGGAACTGGCTTCTGGTTGCTTTATATACACCTCCTTTGAACCTTCTTTTAGTGGTCTGTTTCAGTGACGCCTAATCCAGGTCTTCCTGATTCCAGAGCCCCTGGTGACATGCTCCTTAGGGAGAGACCCTTATTGTCATGTTTTCATATCCAAATTCCACTTCCTTTATTTTCATCAGTGGCGCCCTGACCCGCCCACTCTCCAGACTGGAATTGCCTTGGACTCCTCTCACACTTCCGTTCCCTGCACTCAGCTATTTGCTAGTTTTCCTCAGTTATGTTGACCGACTTTCTTCTTCCTTCATTGTGTCTCCTAATTGGATGTTCTTTCCATTTGTCAAGGCATGGCTTGTAATTGCCCTTTTTTAAAAAAAAAAAATATCAACATAGGTTATTTGCATGTTGAGATTAACAACCCTTTTTATCTATATTCATTTTTGTGTAAAAACAAAACTCTCCCTGCCCAAACGTACTTCTGGCACCTGGCACCTCCCTTCATCATTGGCCGTGTCTGTCTCCCCAGCTGGAATGTAAAGTTCCTCCAGGGCTTCATTTCATTGCTCTGCCTGCATGTGATAGGGGTTCCTCAAGTCATTATAAATGCCTCAGTTTGCAATATGTGGATATTTCTGTGTGTGTTACATAAAGATAGGAGCCAAGGCTTCCAGTTTTTCATGAAACTTCCAAACTCTGATCTTGGTTCTTTCTTTTTAATTTTTTTCTATTTTATTTTTTATTGAGGTTATGATAGTTTTACAACCTTGTGAAATTTCAGTTGTGTATTATTATTTGTCAGTCATACTGTAGGTGCACCACTTCACCCTTCGTGCCCCCCCCCTTCCCCTGGTAACCACTAATCTGTTCTCTTTGTCCAGTGTTTAACTTCCACGTGTAAGTGGAGTCATACAGAGATTGTCTTTCTCTATCTGTTGGCCCATTCTTTTCACCACTCTAAGCCAGTTTCTTCATCTGCCGTTATAGTACCTACTTTGCAGGGCTGTCAGGTTAAAACACTTGTTGCTCAGTGTTTCTCTTAAAGAGTTATGAGCCCCTGAAAAAGAGAGGGCAGGAAGAGAAGAAAGGAAGAGGGGGCCGCCCCTTGGCCGAGTGGTTGAGTTCGTGTGCTCTGCTTTGGTGGCCCAGGGTTCCACCGGTTTGGGTCCTGGGCACGGACATGGCACCGCTCATCAGGCCACAACTAGAAGGACCCATATCTAGGATATGCAGCTATGTACGGAGGGGATTGGGAGAGAAAAAGCAATTAAAAAAAAAAGAAGAAGAAGGGAAGAAAGAAAAGGCAAGCACTCTGGGTAAACTTGAGACCGCCAGCGAGGTAGGTGCCCCTGGCGAAATGTGACCAGCAGTAGCTTCCCGAGCAGGAGTCGTTCTCCAACGCAGGGTCCAGGTTCCGCCCCGGGTGTCTTCCCGCCTCCTGCTGGCTTGGCTGCAGGGAGCGCCGAAGGCTCTCATTGGCCCCCAGGCCGCCTCTCGGAGCGGCGAGGCCCGGGGCGCTGTCCCGCTGTGTGTGGGAGGGGCAGCCGAAGGCGAATTCGGAGACGCCCCAGGCAGGGAAGCGCTTTGTGGCACGGACAACAGTGTTCTAATCGAGAGTCGGGATGAAGTCGACTAGCCCTCTGGTTGTAGGGCAGCGGTTTTAGGCACCGGCTACCGCATCCTGCGTGGACTCGAGTCCCCGCGGCGCTCTGAGTCGTGGGTGGCTTTGGAGTCGGTCATTCAACTTCTCAAGCCTCACGTTATTTGTTTTAAATGGGGACAGCGCCAGTGCCCGCCTCAGAGGGCTGGGATCTAATAGGTACCGCGCGAATGTGGGCTCCTTATTGGGCGCTCACTACGCAGGACAGAAAACTTCTATCCCGCCCCAGTGTAGCCTTAGGGGTGTCTGGTAGGTCGGGGGTCTCTCCGGGGGGCCAGCTGCCTGACTCTGCGATAACTTCCAGGAGAAGTAGTGTAGCGGAAAACAAAGGGTCCTACTCCTTAATCCCACCCACTGGTGTACTCATCCCGGAAAATAAAATATAAAGCCAAGCCGGTCACCCGCCTGAGCGTGAGAGTGTGTCACTGCTGGCTAGGAAAAAACCCAGACTTTCATTCTTTAACATGGCCCCAAAATACTAGAGCACCTGGTGCCAATACTTATAGGCGTCGTTTTCCACTAAGTTCCGTGTGGATTTTTTTCCTCCGGGGAAAACGCTTTAAGTCAACTCAAATGCGCAACAAAGGACACAGTATCTATTTTATTTCAGCATTTAACTTTTTTGAATTATGTAAAAAAGAGCCACTTCGTTATTGGATGAAATTCTCTTTTGCAGGAGACAGCGAGGGAGTGTCTGTATCTACAATACTGCTAAAGGAATATACTTGTGTTTGAATTGCAAACATAACCTTAAAAGTGGAAAGGAGCATGGTACTCAAAAGTCGTTTAAAGTTATTTTTAAAACAAATTTTTAATGACAATAACTTGAAAAGGTAAAGAAGAAATTTACTTTTGTTTCCAAATTTGTCCGAATGCTTCTTTCAATAACATCTCTACGCTTCTTTCAATAACACCTCTTAGAATTGAGTCCTGCTTCCCTAGTATGACATTTAACTTGAATAAAAAAATGATTTAGAGGGCTGGCCCTGGGCTGAGTGGTTAGGTTAGCGTGCTCTGCTTCGGCGCCCGGGGTTTCTCTGGTTCCGATGCTGGGCACAGACGTGGCACGGCAAGCTGTGCCGAGCCAGAGTCCCACATAGCACAACCGGAGGGACCTACAACTATGCACTGGGGGACTTTGGGGAAGAGAAGAAGGGCGAAAAAAAAAAACGAAAAAAGATTGGCAACAGATGTTAACCCAGGTGTCAATCTTAAAAAGAAAAAGATTTAATTCAATTCATTGATAGATTTATAACGTGTAGCAGTTACGCTCCATAGTGCTTAGAGTGTATTCTGGCTCCTTTTTCTTTCTTTTTTTTTTTTTAAACTTTAAATCAGGGGGCCAGCCCGTGGCTGAGTGGTTAAGTTCATGTGCTCTGCTTCAGTGGCCCAAGGTTTCCGTGGTTCCGATCCTGGGCTCGCAACTAGCACCGCTCATCAAGCCATGCTGAGGCAGCATCCCACAGAGCAGAGCCAGAAGGACCTACAGCTAGAATATACAACTATGTACTGGGGGGCTTTGGGGAGAAGGAAAAAAGAAAAGAAGATTGGTAACATGTTATCGCTCCGGTGCCAATCTTTTTTTTAAAAAAACAGCTTTCAATCAGGAAACATACATAGTATCTTGAAATTTCACAAAAATCAATATTTTCTTGGACTGGGCTTCATGTCGTAAAATTTTTTCCATACTGATAGGGTTGAGATCCAGTGGCCTGGAAGGTCAAATGGTCCAACTGCCCATCCCTAGCCTCTATGTGGGGAGGACAGGAGGAAATCTTGCATGGAGGACCTATTTTGCACATAAAAAATGCTGGGAAGATTTTAAAAAATACTTATGCCCAGGGCCCATCTGCCAGAGAGTCTGATTTTCCTAGGCATCTGTATTTTTAAAGGCTCCACAAGTGATTCTCATGTGCAGCCAAGGTTGAGAACTATGGTTTAGGCAGAAATGTTCCATTTTTTTTCTCTTATGGGCTGAATAAAATGTTACTCTTTAATAAAGGAACTGAGTAGTTGTAAATAATATTAATAAGGAATTAAAAGATTTTCCCAACGGGAACATCAATAAACTGTGTAATGGATTTAAGTATCTAGAAATCTGAAAGAGCAAAGCAAAGTATAATCAATTCTTAGATGTCCCTTATAATCTGTATTCAATGTAATATTGTTTGTAAATGATCTAATCAAACTCAAAGGTAAAGAGGTGATGGCATTATCCTGGTCACTGGTTTCCTATCTAAAGGTGATAAAGTGTCCAAAGGCTTTTGCTGGTGTGAATAAAACAAAAAGGGATGGCGAAAAGTGTTTATCATGCTATTTAAGTATGTACAATTCAAAATAATTTGCTTTTAAAAGTTAAGAGGCCCTTGGCTTCTCTTGTGTGTGGTTTATTGCTTATTAACATATTTGACTTCTTGTTGGCATTAATACAAGTTCTGTAGGGAAAAGGCTAACATGTTAGAAAGTGAAGTTTATAGATCCCTCTGTGGATTTCATTTTCCTGGTCTATTCATGGTTCCATTAGCATGAATAGTAAAGAAACACCCGTATCAAAAGAAAATATTAATTATACTTCACAATATATAAAGCCGCTGGCTAAATAGTGCCATTTCTGTGATAATCTGAATTTTACCATGGAAACTCTTGTAATTAAAGTCTCGTCCTTTACATAATATTTATTCTGTATAGGATTTATCCACATACAATAATGTCAGTTTTAAAACAATTGACTGTTACTTGTATAAAGTCATCTCACAAAATAGAATAATACACAACACACCTCAGTGAATTAAGCTGATCTTCTAGGATTCAGAAAACTTGATCATTCTAATTATTCCTATTTTTGCCATGGTTTCACTGGGTTGTCTTAGGTAGGTTGCTTTACTCTCTGTGCCTCAATTTCTTTACCTTTTATGTGGGATAACTGTCCTATTTCATAGATATGTAAAGAATAACAAAAATTATTAAATACTTTTCAAATATAAAATGCTATATAAATGATAAATAGTAATACTGATCCACTCCAATATAAAATAACATAGAACTTTCCATTTAGAATCTAAAGTTTGGTCCTCCAGTACCTATTTTATCACCCTTCCCAGTTAAACACATCTTATGCTGTACTGTTTTTAGTGATTTACCATAGTATTAATTTTAGGACTCAAAAAAATAGATACATATACAAAAACACAATATGAGTGGAAGTTTCAATATATCTTAGCATGACTTGGCAAAATAACTTTAATGACTTGAGTTCTGAGTTCATAAGTAACTGAAACACCAAACTTTTTCATCCATTGAGCAGTAACTTGGCCACATAAAAGCAGTAACTGTTTGTTTTGATTTCATTACTCAAAAATACAATATTGAAAAATTTCTTCTTGAAAAGTCTTAAGATATGATAACTATAGAAGGAGCATTGTCTACCAAGGAAGTGATTCGCAGCTCTAAGAGACCCTATGGTTACTGGCTCGTAAGCACAGTAAGAGGAGTAAGGCAGAGAGACTGCAGTGCTGAAAGGGAATTCAGTTACCTTGTCCCACAGTTGTCAGTGCTGTGCTCCTGAACTCTGCAAAGGTGTCTGGGGAAAGGCTCGCAGGGAGCTTTAACCAGAGCACCTCTGATTTTAGAGTTTCTCCCTTAAATGCTGAACTTCTCTATGAAACAATTCATTTGGAGAAAGGGTTTCTCGGGTAAAAAAAAAAAAGCCTTTAAACTGCTGATCTAGTCCATTACGCTTCCTCCACACATGAGGCACAAGTGCACTGGTGCTTTATTTTTACAAAACTTCATCCCATCAACCAGACACTCGAGGACCAGCGTTAGAAGGGCGTTCAGAAGCTGATAAACAGCATTACTGTAAGAGCAAACTTTGGTCTAACCAACTTATTATTTTCTTAAAATTCAAAAAAGAAATCCTTGGCATAAATAAAGCTTATATTAACAGATTATACCCCTATGTAATATTTTCCCACATTTAAAAGCCAAAGAATTCGGTTTTCTTAGAAACCATTCATGGACAGTTTCACTCTAGGAAAGAACTGGTCTCTAAAGTCTTAGATATATATGATATGATAACTGGAGTTATTATTTACAACTTACAAACATCACAAATGTTCTTTTATGATCCTAAAATAATAGAACAGATGTGCTGTGTAGTTAGGTGAACTTGATAGCTGTTTTGTGGGGATTGCTTGATGCTTGTTATAAACAATTATGAGAAAGCATTATTTCTGATAAGGCTCTACAAGTGCTGGTGGCACTGTGTTCAGTGGACTTTGTGGACATTCATGCCAATATATGTAAAATTTGCATGCAAAAGATAATAGCATAAAAACATTTTTTAGATCATAGACTAAAGTGCGTTAGAGTGTACACATGCAAGCACTACTTCATTTCTATGAATAAAGCTCAAATCAGTCATTTTTCCTATGGGCTCCAATGACTAAAAATCAGATTATAATTTTGAAAGATGTTACCATCATCTGGTGAGACGAGAGTATAAGTGTTCCCTCCCTCATTTGGATACAACTTAATTGTTAACACTCCTGATTCAGGAACAGTCATGTTGGGAGAACAATGGACTCATGCTCATCATCCAGTCTTGAAGCAACTGGAAATTTACTATCAAGGGAATCTTGAAAAAGTCTCAGAATTAAGTACCATAAAACAAAGTGGTTATTCATCTATTTATAAAAAATTTTAAAGATATTAACCATTTTAGCTCACAAATGGGTATCAAGGACAATCATTCATTAAAGAATAAGAGAAGATAATAACATAGAAAGTATCATCTTGAGGTATATGTCATGGCATTTAAAAATAGAGTATAGGGGCTGGCCTGGTGGTGCAGTGGTTAAGTTTGCACGTTCCACTTCTTGGCAGCCCGGGGCTCACCAGTTCGGATCCCGGGTGTGGACATGGCACTGCTTGGCAGGCCATGCTGCGGCAGCGTCCCATGTATAAAGTAGAGGAAGATGGGCATGGATGTTAGCTCAGAGCCAGGCTTCCTCAGCAAAAAGAGGAGGATTGGCAGTAGTTAGCTCAGGGCTAATCTTCCTCAAAAAAAAAAAAAAAAAAGTCAGCCTAAAAAAAAATACAGTATAACTCATGGAGCCTCTCCCTATCAAAATTAAATTATATCAAGCTTAATTGTGATATCTTGCAGAGACCTTTATGAAGGTCAGTTCTTCTGGTATTTATATTTTATCTTTAGAACTAAGATAATCCTTCTCCAATTTAACTGTAATTTTGCAATGTTTCCTAATTCATACAGGGCAGGAGTTTAAACTTAACTTTGTATCCTAGGAGAAAAGTTTGTTGAAAAATCATATAAACAAGAGAAGCAAAAATGCATAAAGCATTTAAGAGAATAATTTGTTCAAATAGTTTTATATATAAAATTTACATATAAATAACATAAAAACATGTCAATAGATACTGTAGGGACATTATTTAGGATTATTTGAATAACTACTTCAAGATGTTATATATTGTTGAAGATGATGAAATTCTTTCTCTTTTACACTTTCTAATTCTGATAGGCTTCTTTTTATGATTACTGCTGATTGCTAAGGTTTGACCTCAATTCTTGGCCATTTCAGGAGACAACACAGGGAGAGAAAGTTGAAAAAGGACTGTTTAAAATCAAAATCTGTCCAATCCCACCCCTTAAACTTTCTGACCTTACTTTGCTCATTTGTAAATCAGAGACAATAATATTTACCTTGCTGCTTAGGTGAGAAAATGAGAGAGAGCACTTTATAAATAATATAGCAGTACATAAACATTAGAAATCACTCTTAAGAACTGGTAAAAGTTCTTCACTCTACTTTAGGTTTTGGGGTTTTTTTTAAACAATACTGACTACATCAGAGTAATTTTTAACTTAATGAAAAAATTTCAAAAATGAACAATTTCAAACATTTTAGATTTGTCTTCTGCCATAATCCTAAAACATTTAGGATACTGGAATGACGATAGGTTGTTTTAGATCTGAAGTTAATAGAAAGACTTAACAGTTCAGTCAGGAGGGTGCCAGGCCTTTAAATGTGCTCTTACCTGGTCCCCTGTGAAAACTCAATATTGGTAGTTTATGTGTTTTTGAAACACCTTGAAATTATCTTACGTAAACTTTGGTTGTGGTAAATTTATTTAAAGTACTTCCTTTGAAAAGAGTTTGCTAAGTAGATCTTCCAATATTAAAAGAAAAAAGGTATCTGTGTAGTAAAAGTAAGAGGATTAATTGTTCCTCCATCATACCAACTCAAACTAGGTCTTTCTTCCCAGTGCAGCAACACATTTTAGGGCAACAAAGTTCAGAATGGACACAATGGCCTGTTCAGAAAGCATGCAAGTTACATCAGGTCACTACTTTTACGTCAGTCTGATCAATCTGTTAACCAGACTCTGACCATGGAAAGGGAGAGATACAGAAAGTCAGTGTAAGTTGCAGACATGCCAGCTCTGTCGGTTCACATTACAACTACCTAATGTTGGGCTTTATTTCCTTTTCTTCTTCTTCTTCACTGTCATCAACCTGTTGTATGACCAGATCAGCAGACCCATCCTCTACAATCTCCACGTATGATCTATTCTCATCTTCACTCAGGTGCCATCTGGAATCCTTGTCTCCATCTGATGGGGACATAAGATGCTGTTCAGCTTCCAAATCAATGGGGAGGCTGTCTATGCCAACTTCAGCGAGGCACTCATTACACAGCCTGTAGCGCCGGGTTCCTTCCTGGACCACCTGACCCGTTAGATCAGTCACATGGCGTTTGCATTTCCTGCAGATTAGTTTGCATGCCTGGTGAATCTGTGTAGAGATTTAAAGAGTGAAACAAAAGGATTTTTCAAAAGCAGGACAGTTTGATATTCTAGGTACTGGTTCATAAACTTAAGATGTTCAAAGCCAAGCATTAATATTAAATTAACATCTAGTTTTTAGAAAAAGATCACAGGTTTTGGTGATAAATTGATGTCACAGAAATATTAACACCAGCTTTCTCTAAATAATGGCTATAATGTTTTTACGATTAATATTACATATTTGATAATTTCACATATTCCTTAATCCAATAATATTTTAATATCTGCGGTAACAAGGGAAACCTACGCAGACTAACAATAATTGCAAACATTTAATATATGCCATGTTCTAGTCTAAGGACTTTATATATCTTAATTCAGGGGGAAAAACCCTCTCATTTCATGTGAGTATTACTTTTTTGTTATTTTGCTAGAGAAAGAAAAAAAATATTGTCCCAAATTTAAATTTATCACAAAATATTTTTGGACAGAAGGATTGCTTGCCACTTTTATTAAGGAAAGATCTGGAAGAAAGAGGACTGGACTACGAATTGGAAGGCTGGGGTTCTAGTTCTGGTTTTGTCATTTACTAACCTTGTCATTTACTAACCATGTATCTTGAACCAAGTAATTTAAAACATAAACCTGCTTCCAGGGTGATAGTCAAAATATTTAGCCACTGGTAAGGTATGGGCACCACCCAAACTGAATAGAAGCCTCACTAATCAGAATGGACACTGGTTATAAATAACCACTACGGTGGTTCTGTTACATATCAGCCTATTATTATCCCTGCCTGCCTCCTTACTGGGGAATACAATCCCCATTAATCCCCTTAACAGGGTTGCAACTCAGGTTGTGAAGACCAAATGAGTTAATATGTGTGAAATGCTTTAGGAAAAAGTTGTAATTGATGAATAATTATATATTATAGTTAGTAGTAAAAAACTTTGTTCAGTAGCTGTCAGAGCAAGAGATTATAGGTTCTAATCTAAAAATTATTACAATTAATTGTATAATGCTGAATTAATGTTTATGGTATATTCATTTAGATAAAGTCAGAACGGTATGGATGGAAGTAGGCCACCAAATACAAATAGTTAAAAAAACCAAGAAAACTAATAACGGTCTGGCAAAATATCTAAAAAATGTATGGGACTACCTCACTCAGTACAATTATCTTCTGCCTAACCACTGACATATCAATCAGTAAATATTGAAAGCACACAATTTGAGTGTGCCCTTATTTCTCCTGAGATAGTAATATTATGGTTATCATAGGAGGCATTGTTTTTGTTACAAAGTTCTGACAAAATTCATGTTCACCCTCCCAACTCCAATACAATTATGAAGTCAAAGAAATTAAGGGCCGACCCTGTGGCCAAGCGGTTAAGTTCACGAGCTCTGCTTCGGTGGCCTAGGGTTTCCCCCGTTCGAATCCTGGGTGAGGACATGGCACCGCTCATCAGGCTGTGCTGAGGCAGCATCCCACGTACCACAACTAGAAGAACCCACAACTAAAAATATATATACAACTATGTACTGGGGGGCTTTGAGAAAAAGGAAAAATAAAATCTGTAAAAAAAAAATTAAGATAAACACCATAATGTTAAAATTGAAAATATCATCATGAACTCATTGTTTAAAAAGTATAGATCTTCTAGCTCTGTCCACTGAAACAGTGTAAAAAGAATGACACCATAATGACAATGAGCACGCTAGCTGTCCAAATTTTGGTTTCTAATTTCATTCTCCACTAAAAGGATCCACAACTCCTTTGAGATGGCTGACTCCAGTTTTGTGGCAGAGAAAGTACAAGGTGAGCCTAGGGCTCTTTTGGAGCCAGAGAACAGGGACACTTTGAAAATTTAATGAAGTTGTGACAGAAGGACACAAGAGCCAGCTTCAAGGTATTCCCACTGGACAAAACTGAAAATTTGAGTATCCAAAAGAAAAACTGTTATGGATCCAAACACAATGAACCAATGAAAATTCATGAGACCGTATGCTACTTAAAAAACAAAGCCAGGAAAAACTCATATATCATTTGAGGCTACTAGCAAATCAACTCTGTTCTTTGAAAATTGGTAGTTAAAGGGAAAGAATTAAACATTTATCCTGCTTCTCCTGTAGAAACCCTATTTCACAGTAACCAAATAGCCCAAAGTGATGAGGGAAAGCTTTACTTTATAGAATTCCAGCTGATAATGAAGAAGGAAGGATAAAATTAGCAAATCATCCCACAACTCCACATAAAATTAATAATCAGGACAGAGATTATCAATTGGTGTTAATGTCATTGTTTTTTTTTTTTGAGGAAGATTAGCTCTGAGCTAACATCCGTGCCCATCCTCCTCTACTTTATATGTGGGATGCCTACCACAGCATGGCTTGCTGATCAGTAGCATGTCCACATGTGGGATCGGAACTGGTGAACCCCGGGCTGCCGAAGCAGAATGTGTGCACTTAACCACTGCACCACCAGGCCGGCCCCCAGGTCTTAATACCATTAAAGGGATGGTTGATGGGGAAATGGATAGTCATTTAATACCAAAATAGCTCCACACAGATTCCTTTCTAATCACAAGGCAGCACCTTTAACTGTACAATGGTGAGATCATGGTATTACCCTAATCCAGTGATCAATATGAACAATATGAATAATGGGTCCACTAGATATTGTGTGTCTCCTAATGTGACACAAAATGAAATATACAATTTCACCTTTAATGTGTTGTAGCCAAAAGTATTTAACTTGAATCCATTAGGCCTTTGGATAAAACCTCTAGTTTATAGAAAATGCAGGGGAGACAGAGGAACAAACTAAATGGCACCATGTGGAGGCAAGCAGAGAAATCCAGAGGTAGGATATTTTGTAAAACAATTGGCTCGACATCTTCAGTAAGTCAGTGTTATGAAAAAAATAAAGGGGGGGGGGGAACTACGGTAGTTTAAAAAGCATTTAAGGGAGCTAACAATGAGATGGAATACATGGTTCTGCATTGGACAAACCAGCTAAAAAAGGCATTTGGGGGATTATGGGAAAATTTGAAAATTGAACTGGGTGGTATATAAAATTTTACCAAGATGGGAAAGTAGAGATTGGTCACTAAAGCAAACAGGTTATAAAATAGCACGTACAGAGCTGGCCCTGTGGCCTAGTGGTGAGGTTTGGCACACTCCACTCCAGCAGTCCGGGTTTAGTCCCCAGGCGTGGACCTACACCACTCACTGGCAGCCATGCTGTGGCAGTGACCCACATACAAAACAGAGGAAGACTGGCAAGATGTTAGCTCAGGGCAAATCTTCCTTAAGCAAAAAGAGGAAGATTGACAAGGGATGGTCACTTGGGGCACATCTTCCTGAGCAAAAAATAAATAAATAAATAAATAAAGTAAAATAGCCTGTACGGTATGACACTCCCGGTCAGAGACTGGACTGTCAGCAGTCAGAAAAGGCTCAGGGAATTTTCTGTTCAGTGCTCTGATGGTTTAATAAGGTAGTGACACTGGAATTATTCTGCTGTTCATCTTGCAGCAAGAATTTTTTCCAAAATCTATGTTCTGTTACTCATCCTTCTCTTCCATTTATACGGGTCATTTTAATTAAAGGACAACGGGTCACTTAAGCTGATTTCTTCATGAGTTGCTTTATAGTTAGTTATTCAACAAATATGTTTTGAGCACCTCTGTGCAGCCCCTTTTCTAAGTGCTACGTATACAGCAGGGAGCCAAACAGACAAAATCTCTGCCTTCATTAATCTCATGAAGCTAGATTTTTTTAAAATTAAAAACAACCTTTTATTATTACAAAAGCAACGAAAATGTATTATAAAAAGTAAAAGTTAGGAAAAAATACCATATTTTTACCACCCAGATATTACCATTCTTTTTTTTTTTTTTAGGAAGATGAGCCCTGAGCTAACTACTGCCAATCCTCCTGTTTTTGCTGAGGAAGACTGGCCCTGAGCTAACATCGGTGCCCATCTTCCTCTACTTTGTATGTGGGACACCAACCACAGCATGGCTTTTGCCAAGCAGTACCATGTCCACACCTGGGATCCGAACTGGCGAACCCCGGGCCCACTGAGAAGTGGAATGTGCGAAGTTTAACCACTGCACCACCGTGCCAGCCCCCAGATATTACCATTCTTAATACTTTACCATGTGCATATATATATATATATATATATATATATATATATATATATATATATATATATATGGGTTTTTTTGGGGGGGGTTTTGGTGAGAAAGATTGACCCTGAGCCAACATCTGTTGCCAGTCTTCCTCTTTTTGCTTGTGGAAGATTGTTGCTAAGCTAACCCCTGTGCCAGTCTTCCTCTATTTTCTATATGGGACGCCTGCCACAACATGGCTTGGTGAGCGGTATGTAGGTTTGCACCCAGGATCTGAACCTGCAAACCTCAGGCCGCCGAAGCAGAGCACACGAACTTAACACCTATGCCACCCAGCTGGCCTCGGGTTTGTTTTTTTAACCAAATTAGATCGGCTCTCTTGCTCACCTTGCTCCCTTTCTTTGGGAGATTATAGAGAAATGAGAGACTAGAAAGGGGGCGTGGTGGAGAGAGGTGGGACAGCAGAAACTAGACTGAAAACCCACCAGATAAGGACTCAAGAATCACTAGTAGTTGCTGAGTCTCTGAAGTGGTGATTCTGACCTAGACAGTTAAAACATTTTCACAGTTTACATCGTCTTTGGCTCTGAAAAGGCCAGTATATAAAAACATTAGATGTTAAGTGTATTAAAGTGGATATTCAAAAGAATGTCTCTTCCTTCAAGGTCTCAAAGGAGAATAAAAATCAATATATGTATATTAAATTATGCATTGTGTGCAAGGTAAAAACATTAAGTTGGAAAATTTTTTAATACGGTAGAGTTGTGTGAAAAGATTTTCCTGAGTAAATTAGATTATCCTAAAGCAGATAAATGCACATATTTGTTAAGGAATAAAAGATGAAAAGTCATATACATACTGTTCGGAAATGGCTACTTAGATGGTCTAGCCTGCTAAATCTTTTCCCACAAGCTTGACACGGATACGGCCTTTCTCCTGTGTGACAACGAAGGTGGCGCTTTAGGTCTGCTTTCCGCTTCACCACGTGCGTACAGTATGGGCACTTGAATCGCATCCTGGGCAGGTCATCTGTCAGGGGACAGTTTGATTAAATCACTGGAAAGTTCATAATAACAATTCTTCTTTTTTCTTTTTGAGGAAGATTAGCCCTGAGCTAACTGCTGTCAAGCCTCCTCTCTTTGCTGAGGAAGACTGGCCCTGAGCTAACATCGTGCCCATCTTCCTCTGCTTTATACGTGGGACGCCTGCCACAGCATGGCGTGCCAAGTGGTGCCATGTCCGCACCCGGGATCCAAACCAGTGAACCCCAGGCCGCCGAGAATCGGAACGTGCGCACTTAACCGCTGTACCACTAGGCCGGCCCCCAATAATAAGAATTCTAATAACATAAAGCATCCAAAAGGAGTTGGTGAATCGAATCTAGGAAAGGTAGGAGAAAATAAGAAGAAAGAAATGTTATTAAGACTAGATTATCAATGTAATCGTAAGTACAGAACAATAACTTCCATGTTTGATATATTTACAAAGTCTGGGTAAATTTGAGACTGTCACACTCATCATTTTATATAATGTCAGAGTCACATTTAAAATTTTAGATTTAAACATTTTTTAATGTTTTTAAAATTAATTTAAACATTTAGATTTTTTTTTCTGTTTTCCAAAGCTTTATTGAGGTGTAATTTACATGCAGTCAACTGAACACCTTTAAAGTGTACAGTTTGATGAGTTTTGACATTATATATACATCTGTGAATCCATCACTGTAATCAAGGTAATAAACATATCCATCACCCTCCAAAATTTCCTTTTCCTCCTCCTGTAATCCTACCCTCCAATCTCTCCTTGTGCCCCCCGTCCCAAAGCAACCACTGATTTGTCACTATAGTTTAGTTTTCATTTTCTAGAATTTTATATAAGGAGAATCATACAATATATACTCCTTTCTAAAAATTTGGCTTCTTTTACTCAGCATAATTACTTTGAGAATTATCCATGTTGTTGTGTATCAGTAGTTCATTCTTTTTTTATTGCCAAGTAATATTCCGTTGTATGGATAAACCACAATTTATCTATTCACCTGGTTCTGGACATTTCCAGTTTTTGGCTGTGTTATGAACATTCACATTTATATTAGTGATTATAAATTATATTTATCATAAACTAATCCCTCTCTACTGATTCCACTTCCTTAGCATTTAAGCATTAAACATTTAGATTTTAAATGCAAAAAGGTAATACTGGATTTTAAAACTGTAGACAGATTTAAAAAGTAAAAGTATTTAATATTTAAGCTTTTAAGTAACTTGTTTTATTTACATATTTTTATCCCCTGGTACTATTCATATACTTGTAATATTTTTCTTTTAAACGTGAAAAAATTTCAAGGATCTTTAATTTTTGTCTTAAAACTCATATGTTTTCAAAATATTCGTTGTGACTGGAGGAAAACTTCATCAATTTATCAGCTGTTACATTCAGCTGGTCATTATTGAAGTTAGATTTAAATAACTAGAATTATAAAAGTGCACAGCCCAAATAAAGACCACTTTTTTGCTGTTTTAAAATGCAACAAAGATTTCCCATTTATGCACTTTCATTGCCTTCATCAATGGTTGGAGCTCAGCAGGACCTTCAGTAAGCTCTATAATATGGCACAATTTCACATATTTTCAAGTTAGTAACCTACAGGAAAATGTGATTAGTAAAGATAATCAGGGTGCCTATTGTTTTAAAATACATTAGCTAAATGAAATTATTTTTAAAAATTTATATGACAACCAGGGAAACATGACTACTGACTAGCTATTTAGTGGCTGTTAAGGAATTGTTAATTTTGTTTAGGTATGATAATGGTATTGTAGTGGATTTTTTTAAAGATCATATTTTAAGGATACCTTCTGAAATACTTACAGATGAAAACTTCTGATGTCTGAGATTTGCTTAAAAATAATAAAGGGAGGGGCCAGCCCCACGGCGCAGTGGTTAAGTGCGAATGTTCCACTTCAGCGGCCCGGCTTCGCCAGTTTCGGTCCCGGGTGCAGACATGGCACCACTTGGCACACCATGCTGTGGCAGGCGTCCCACACATACAGTAGAGGAAGATGGGTATGGATGTTAGCTCAGGGCCAGTCTTCCTCAGCAAAAAGAGGAGGATTGGCAGCAGTTAGCTCAGGGCTAATCTTCCTCAAAAAAATTAATTAATTAATTAAATTAAATACAGGGAGGGGTTAGGAGTAGAGGTACAGATGAAATAAGATTGGCCATGAGTTGAAAGTCGTTGAGACTCAGTAATGGGTACGTGGAGGTAAATTATACTATTCTCTTTACTTTTCTATATGTTTGAAATTTTTTTAAAGTAAAAATTTTAAAATATCCAATCTAAATCTTATAATCTGCAGGAGTTTCATTTTATCATAATTTTCCTTTAAATTCACATGTAAACTATTAAGCAAATTTGCCAACTGATTAGTTGGGGGAGAAATCGGGTGACATGCAGTTCTTATCCCTATTTTCTACTTCAGTCTTATGGGGGTGAGGAGAGGATGACTTTGAAACTGTCAACCTACATAATCTCTCTGCATTTTGCCACTATCATAAAAATGAGATGTCTCACGTTGTTGCTGCACATAGAATTACAGCATCAGTGTTATGGGTTGTGTGTTGTTTTTTTAAATTATGTATTTATATCTTAATGTAATCAGATGTAGTCTTTTTTTTTTCTTTTAAGGAAGATTAGCCCTGAGCTAACATCTGCTGCCAATCCTCCTCTTTCTGCTGAGGAAGACTGGCCCTGAGCTAACATCTGTGCCCATCGTCCTCTACTTTATATGTGGGATGCCTACCACAGCATGGCTTGCCAAGTGGTGCCATGTCCACACCTGGGATCCAAACCAGCAAACCTCGGGCCAGCAAAGCAGAATGTGCACACTTAACCGCTGTGCCACTGGGCCGGCCCCCAGATGTAGTCTAATTTCTGTTAGATCTTGTGTCTGGGAACCTTTGCAAATATGCATGGTTGCTCTATTTAATTTTTCCATATAAAAATACTCCTTCCCCAGGGAATACTCAGAAAAAAAATACTTAAAGTGAAAATATGTGTCTTAGGAATTGAACCATTTAGAAAAGAGCTTTAAACATTTAACCGTAATCTAATCACCCACAGACACAGGTTTAGAAAATCATGGGTTTTGAATCTCAGAACTCTAGTGTTCTGACTGTTACTAAATTTATTCAATATTATTTTTAATATAAAAATTTTAAATTTACATTTTTTGAAATAAATTTTTTTAAAAATTAAATTAAAAAAAAAATCACTTGGTTCAACTGCCCATAACACCTAAAAGTAAGGCCATGTTGAGATAAGTTGATTTATCTAAGAGTCTTGGAACCTGACTGAGGGAGTGATTCTCTTTTTGGGTACCTGGAAAATTTCTGGATGTGACATCAGATCCTTGACCATACTGATAGCCAACAGGAGTAGAGTCCATTTCAGCATCAATTTGTGCTTGTTCTTCAGCTTGGGAAATGTGGCTGGAAGAATCAGATGTCCGTGCTTCTCGTTTGCTTGACTTATAATGAGCAACTTCAGAAGGCTGGGACAACCTCAAATGTTTGGACTTTTTAATGGCATCTTTCCTTTGCTCATGCTTGGCCAACGGCTGCTGAGTATTCCTTTGGGACGCTGGATGGTAATTATACTTACTCCAAGATTTTCCACTTATTATACCTGTTCCTCGATCTGGGCTTAGGTGAGAGTGTGGAGAACTGCTTTCCTCTTGCCAGCCACCGCTATAAAAAGAGGAACGTTCTATACCATTAGAATTGGCATCTTTATCGGAGAGACTGAAATAGCGATCTTTTTCTTTCTCGCTAATGTCTAATGAAGATTTAATAAAGGTCTTACATACACTAATGACATCGGTCATCTGAAGGAAGCTAGCAGCTGACATCACTTCTATGACATTCTGACCAGTAAGAGAGAGTTTGCCGGAATAGACGAAGTCCAGGATCACTGTAAAAGTGTCAGGGGAGAAAGCCTGAAACGTAGCTGTGGTTGGCTGACTCGTCTCCTTTGAATTCTGAGAAAGAAGCATTTTAAAGTAGCCACTACTGGCAAACAATACATTCCGGTGCGCTTTGAAGACCTTCCCTTCAACGAGGATGCTGCAATCACAGAACACGTCCTGCCTGCGCTGCTCATTCAGCTGTTGCAGGAGGTGCGACTGATGAGAGGAGATCTCCATTCTGCAGAGGAAGACACACGTGGTTACCCAAACGGAGCAACACTGTTCTTCTAAGACGAGTCAACTAAAGTAATCATCAGAAACCTCGATCTTTTTTCCATTAAAACCACTTTCTTCTCAGAGAATATAGTCTCCAAGACACAGAAGACAATAGATTTCAAGATATCATTAAGACTACCCCATTGGTTATTAGATTGTTAGACAATTATTTGTTCAGTCAGTACACTTTATTGAGCATCTTCTATCAATCGAGCCTGTGGCTGTATGCTGAACTAAACAGGCTTGATTCTTCCCTTTGTGTAGTTTTCAATCTAGAGGGGGTATCGGGATTAAACAAATAGCCAGATGAAGTTATAAATGTCAAGTGAAGTGCTAAGACAGAAAGAGGGCCTATGAGCAGTATACAAGGGTAAACTAGTTTCGATTGGGATGGAGAGGGTTAAGGAATACCTCTGAGAAGTAACATTTGACTTGAGACCTCAAAGATGACCAGGAATTAAACGAATGAAGAGTGAAGGGAAAGATTTCGGTCTGAGCAAAATGGTGGTCTAGAAAGTGCTGAAACTTTCCTGCCACAAATCTCTAGAGATGCTTGCTAAAATATAAGCAAAATTTTTTAAATGTATGGCTGGGCTCGCAAGAAGGAATAAGAAATCTCTAGGTGGGGCTGGCCCTGTGGCCAAGTGGTTAAGTTTGTACGCTCCACTTCGGCGGCCCAAGGTTTCACTGGTTTGGATCCTGGGCGTGGACATGGCACCGCTCATCAGGCCACGCTGAGGCGGCATCCCACATGCCACAACTAGAAGGACTCACAACTAAAATATACAACTATGTACTGGGGGGATTTGGGGGAAAAAAGAAAAATAAGAAAAAAAAAAGAAAAGAAATCTCTAGGTGCCAGAAGTGGAGAAGAAACAGAGCTGGAGGAGCAACACGGGCTTGGGTTTATATCAGTAACACAAGCTGGAACGCTCCAAGGACCACAACCTTAATGAAAAGGGACTAGTACCCTTTGCCTGTAAGTCCAGGGAAAGGGTAAAGAAAGTTTGTCTTTGCAGGGTCTTTGGTGGAAAAAAAAAAAGTCCCTAGATGAGATATTCAAACCCCAGATTGTACTCTGTGAGGTTCTGGAGTGCCAATGTATTTACCTGCTTGATGTGGGAAACCTCAAGCTGAAAAGTAACGTGAGAATTAGTCCTGGGCTGGGGGTGTCCCTGGGGCACCTTGCAGGAGCAAATCCAAAGCTATCAGGAGGGACACTCAGAACCCAAGCCAGGTAGGAAATACACTCTGCTTAAGCTGAACTCAAAATCATTCCCCTCTTTATACAAAGTGGATTGTTTCCACCATCGCACCACCATGATGTCTAACATCTCCTATCTTAAAAACAAACAAGCAAATAAAAACTTTGCCTTGATTTCACATCTACCTCTGGCTACTACTCCATTTCTCTGCTCCCTTCACACAACATTCGTTGCAAGAGTTTTTTGTTTTGTGGTTTTCATTTGCCCTCTTCACTTCTTCTCCCATTCTCTCTTGAACCCATGCCAATCTGGTTTGCATCCCCATGCATCAAAACCAGTTTTTTAAGATCATTAGTAATTTGCATGTTGTCAGATCCATTGGTCATTTCTTTGTCCTCATTTTACTGACACAGTGGATCACTCTCTTCATCCTTAAACATCTTCTTCACTTGACTGCCAGGACACCACTTCTTCACCGTTCTTCTCCTACTGGCCACTCCTTCTCAGTCTCCTTTGCTGGTTCTTCATTTTCCTGATCTCTAAGTGCTGTGGGATTCAGGACATCCTACCCCAAAATGTGGCACTTTGGCATACTGAATATTTTGAATTGAAGGAGTTTGAGAAAACAGAAGCAGGAAGGTCACTCTGACACCCTCCACCCTTCTCCTCTGCAACAGGTCACAATCTCTCCTGTGAGAGGTGCCCTCCTTATACCCAGAGGAAGGAGCATCCTTATCTCAGAAGACAAAGGGATGCTGAGAAGAATCTGAACAAACACAGCTGAGTTTCCCCCAGTTTACTAAACTTACCTCATACTCCTTAACCTACCACATTCCTCCACGACTGTCGACTCTTCCTCAAACCTAGCATAAAAATACTCGGGTCTACCTGCTTCTTCAGGGCTTCATTTCCTTATGAAGGCTTCCATGTCACGTAAAACTTATATTAAGTAAATCTGTTTGCATTTCTCCTGCTAATCTGTCTTTGTTAGTTTAATTTTCAGACCCAGCCAGGAAGAGAGTCAAAGAAAATTTTTCCTCCTCTACAGCTGCAACGCCCCAGGCCTCAGGCCTCAGACCTCCTCCTCTCTACTGATGTCACTCCCTAGAGGAGCCCATCCAGTCTCACCGTTTCAAATACCATCTTTGAGCTTATCACTCACAAGTTTACATGTCTACCCCCAACCTCTTCCTGAACCTCAGACTCATGTGTCTATTTACCTGCTTCTCCACTTAGGCGTTTAAGAAGCATCCTGAAGCTCAACATATCCAAAACCATACTCCATTCACCCTCACCTGAAACCTGCCTTTCTTATGTCTTAGCCATCTCAGGAAATGGTAACTCCATTCCAGTTGTTGAGACCAAAAACACTGAGTCATCTTTGACTCCGTGTTGTGAGCTTTACCTTCAAAACAAATACAAAATTCTGCCACTTCTGTCCCTTACTGCTGTGACCATCTTGACCCAGGTCACCGTCACCTATCGTCAATAGCCTCCTAATTAGTCTCCCCGCAACTTCAGTCTAGAGTGACCCTTCTAAAACAAGTGAAATGACGTTACTCCTCTATGCAACACCCTCCCTTGGTTCCCCACCTAACTCTGAAGTTCTTCTCATGACCTAGACGGCCCTGCATGTCCTGCATCTCCCCCCTCCCGGTACCTCTCTGTCCTCACAGCCTCTGCTCCACCCTGATGCACTGCATTCCAGCTAAAGGCCCTCTGCTCATTCCTGAACATTCAAGGCGTGTTCCTGCCATGCAGCCTTTGTACTCACCCTTCACACTGCTTGGAAATTCTTCCCCCAGATATACATGTGGCTCACATTCTCACATCTTTTAGGTCTCTGCTCAAATGTCATCTTATCAGAGAGCCTTGCCTTCACCATCCTGTATAAGCACCCTCCCACTCTCTATCCCCTTATTGATTTGTTTATTGCCTGTTTTCTCCTACTAGGATTTAAGGTCCAAGAGAGTAAAGATTTTGCCTCTTGGCAAAACAAAGGTTTTGTTTAGTTATATGTCTCCAGTTCCTTGAACAGCACTTGAGCACACAGTAGATGCTCAGCCAACGTTGTTGCATGAATAAATCAAAAATGTTAAAACATACAAGGAAACCATTCTTTAGGAAGAACAATTAGCAGGCATAACAGGAGAATTAGAACCCCAAGAATTTCAGAAAACAGAACGAAAATCTGATAGACTATTACATATGTTTAAAATGGTCAAAGAGATAAAAGTTGATATAGACTAGCACACAGTTATGAACATAGACACGAGACAAAAGTAGCCTGATTTGCAAGTCTAGCTCCCCCACTTACTAGCTGTGTGAACCTGGGCAATTTATTTACCCTCTGTATCCCTGTTTCCTCATCTGTAAAATGAAACAAAAAACAGCACTTATTTCATATGATTATTGTGAGGACTGAATGAACTCAAAACAGAGTTGGGCATGTAGTAAACACTCCACAAACATTAGCCATTCTCCTTTTACTTTGCTTTATTATTATTATCTACAAGAAAAGAAACCAGGAAAAAAAGAAGAGGCAGGTGTGAAGAGGAACTGAATGTATTTAATACATGAAAAATATAATTAATGAAATTAAAATGCCTCATGTTGCAAAATGGCTGCCCATCTCCAGCCTCATGTTCACAATCCTGGCAGGAAAAAGACAAAAAGACAAAAGGCAATTGTCAGCCCAGTCTGTCTTCTTTTTTATCAGGCCCAAAAAAAAAAAAAAAAAGCTTGCCTGAATGCCTCATCCAGGGGGCTTACACTTGCAACTCAATCATCAGAACCATGTCACCTGATTTTTAAATGTGCCCTCACACTCACTAATAGTATATATTAATTTTCACTTTTTCATTTTTACCAACACTTAGTGTTAGCAGACGTTAATTTTGCCAGTCTTAAGGATGTGTAAGCAGTATATCACTGCTTTTATTTGCACGGACTGAACAACTTTTAATGTTTGTTGATCATGATTCACTGAACTGCTTGCTCATTACATTGTTCTTAACTAACACTGCATAACACTAACCACAAAAACAATGTTCTACAATAACAAATATTTAGTTAGCTCACATGCCTGTGGGTTGGCTGATTTAGGCTGGACTTACGAGGGCAGCTCTGCTAATCTAGCCTGGGCTCACTCGCATCTCTAGGAGTCAGCTGATTTAGGCTGGACGTCGATGGGACAGCTTGTCTAGGGTGGTTGTGTTATTACAGCCTCACATCTTCCTCCTGGGACCAGTGGGGCTAGCCTGGACAATTTCTTCTCACGACAATGGCAGAAGTACAAAAGACCAAGTGGAAACACATGCGGCCTCTTAAGGCTTAGGCTGCAACTGGCACACTGCCGTATCTACATAGTCTCCTAGACTACAGCGAATCACAGGGCAAATCCAAGGTCAAGGGAAGAAGAAAGATCCTCTGCTCTGTTAGCAGGAAGAACTGAAAAGTCACGCAAGAGAGGGTGTGAATATAAGCAGGGGTGATGAACTGGGGCCAATAATGCTATCTACACAATATCTTATTTTTTTAATTGGGTTGTCTTTTTCTTATTGACTTACAGGTATCCTTTATATATCCTATATACTAATCCTTTATCACTTATACGCCTTCCAAATATCTTCTCCCACTCTGTCTTTTTAAGTTTATTTAAGGTAGTTTTCATTAAAAAGAAGACTGGTTTTAATATAGTCAAATTTATCAATCTGTTGATAGCATATGTTTTCTGTATCTTGTTTAAGAAATCCCCTATCTCCAGGACACAAAGTTTTTTTTTTTGTTTTTTGTTTTTTTTGGAATATTAGCCCTGAGCTAACTGCTGCCAATCCTCCTCTTTTTGCTGAGGAAGACTGGCCCTGAGCTAACATTCATGCTCATCTTCCTCTACTGTATATATGGGATGCCTGCCACAGCATGGCTTGCCAAGCGGTGCCATGTCCGCACCCAGGCTCTAAACCGGCGAACCCCAGGCCACCAGAGCTGAACGTGTGCACTTACCTACTGCGCCACCAGGCCGGCCCCACAAAGATATTTTTTAAAGTTCTATTTTTCACTTTTGAAGATTTAATCTACTATTTATTTTGCTTATGGTATTCTAATTTTTTTCACATAGATAACCAATTTTTCTGGCACTATTTATGGAACAGTGTATCCTTTCCCCACTAATTTGTAACTGCTACCTCTGTTATACATCTAGTTTCCACAAATTCATGGATCTATTTCTGAGCTGTCTGTTCAGTTCGTTGGTCTATTTACCTGTCTCTGCACCAATACTTCACAGTATTAATTACCAAAACTTTAAAACAAATCCCCTTGGGGGCCGGCCCGATGGCGCAGTGGTTAAGTTCACACGTTCCGCTTCTCAGCGGCCCAGGTTCGAAGGTGTGGATCCCGGGTGCAGACATGGCACCACTTGGCACGCCGTGCTGTGGTAGGCATCCCACATATAAAGTAGAGGAAGATGGGCACGGATGTTAGCTCAGGGCCAGTCTTCTTCAGCAAAAAGAGGAGGACTGCCAGTAGTTAGCTCAGGGCTAATCTTCCTCAAAGAAAAAAAAAAAGAAAAAAAACAAATCCCCCTACCTAGTTCTTCTTCAAATAACATTTTTTAAAAATTCTGATTGGTCCTTTGTTCTTCCATATAAATATTAGGATAAGCTTATCAAGTTTCCCTAAAAAAATAAAAAGATACTCTATAGGGATTTTTTTCTGGAATTGAATTGAATTTATAGACTAATTTAGGGAGAGCTCACATCTTTGTAATGTTGAGTCTTACCATCCATGAACATGGTATAATTCTCAAGTTATTCACATCTACTTTCATATTCTTTAGTAATGTTTCCATATTTTCTCTATCAAGATCTTGCATGTTTTTGGTAGATTTATTTCTACTGCTTATAGGTTTTATTGCTATAGTGAATGGGTACTTTTTTCTACTGCATTATTACTGGTTTCTAGGCTTGCTATTGATATCTGGGTTTGTTTTTTTTTTGCCTCTAAAAAAATTTTTTTATGCTTTTTGGTGAGGAACGATGGCCCTGAGCTGACATCTGTTGCCAATCTTCCTATCTCTTTTTTTCTTCTTCCCTGAAGCCCCAGTGCATAGTTGTATATCCTAGTTGTAGGTCATTCCAGTTCTTCTATGTGGGACGCCGCCACAGCATGGCTTGATGAGCGGCATGTAGGTCCACACCCAGGATCTGAACCAGCAAACCTCAGGCTGCCGCAGTAGAGGGTGCAAACTTAACTACTCATTCATGGGGTCGGCCCCTGATAGCTGTATATTAATTTTGTATCTGGCAACCTTCCTAAAGTTTCTTATTAGCTCTAATAATTTATCCAAAGACTTTCTGGAATAGTCTCTATAGATCATTATATGCCTGCCAATAAGGACAGTTTTATTTCATCTGTTTCCATTTTTCATCTTATTGCTTGTGTTTGTCCTAACACATGGGCAAGGATCTCCCATAAAGTGTGGAATAGAAACCATGATAGCAGGCATCATTGACTGAATGGAAATGCTGCTAAAATTTCACATTAAGAATGATGTTTAGTGTAGAAGTTTGACAGCTACTTTTTAATTCCAATTTGCTAAATTTTTTATTATAAATGAGTGCTAAATTTTATTAAATGTTTACTCCGTATTTGTATGTTTTTTCCTCTTAATCTGTGTATTAGTTTCCTAGGGCTGCTGTAACAAAGGACCACAAACTGAGTGACTTAAACAATAGAAATTTATTGTCTCACATTCTGGAGGCTAGATATCCGAAATTAAGATGTTAGCAGGGCCACGTTCCCTCTGAAACCGGTAAGGGAGCAATGCGTCTTTGCTTCTGCCTACCTTCTGGTGGCCCCAGGCATTCCTTGGCTTGTGGCAGCATATCCCCAATCTCTGCCTCCATCTTCGCATGGTCATCTTCTTCCTGTGTGTTTCTGTGTCTTCACAAAGAATTCTCTCCTCATATAATGTTTTCTTACAAGGGCACTAGCCATCTTGGATTAAGAACCCACCCTACTACTCTAGGATGACCTCATCTTAACGAATTACATCTGCAACAACCCTATTTCCAAATAAGGTACTGAAGGTTAGGACTTCAACATGTCTTTTTGAGGGGAACACAATTCAATCCATAATAATTTGTTAAAATGCTCTACTACATTAATAGATTTTTTGGATGTTGAATGATCTCCGCATTCCTGAAATATTCTAACCCAGTCCTTACCTTTATTTTTCTACTTATTCATAGACTAAAAAGGTAAATTTTCTGGTTTTTCAATTCTCCAGTAATTCTAGGTTGAACTGTGTATCCCCTCAAAATCCACGTCTACCTGGAACCTCATAATGTAACCTTATTTGGAAATAGCATCGTTCCAGCTATAACTGCTTGAGATGAGATGCTGGATTAGGGTGAGCCCTAAAATCCAATGACTGGTATTCTTATAAAAAGAGGAGAGGACACACAAATACCCACAGGAAAGAGAGCTTTGTGAAGAGAGAGAGAGAGATTGGAATGATTCAGCTCTAAGTCAAGGAACACCTGGAGCCACCAGAAGCTGGAGGAGGGAAGGAAGGCTTCTCCTCTAGAGCCTTCAGAGGGAGCAAGGCCCTGCCCACAGCTTGACTTCTGACCTCCTGTCTCCAGAACTGAGCGAATACATTTCAGTTGTTTCTAAGTCACCCAGTTTATGGTACTTTGTTGCAGTAGCCCTAGGAAGCTAACACAAAACGCATGTAATTGCCAACATTCAACTGTTTTTGACCAATAAAAACAGTAATTTCATATAGTTGACCTAAAATCTTTATTTATTTATTTACTTATTTTTTGAGGAAGATTAGCCCTGAGCTAACATCTGCTGCCAATCCTCCTCTTTTTGCTGAGGAAGACTGGCCCTGAGCTAACATCTGTGCCCATCTTCCTCTACTTTATATGTGGGACACCTACCACAGCATGGCGTGCCAAACGGTGCCATGTCCACACCTGGGATACGAGCCGGAGAACCCTCGGCCGCCGAAGCAGAACGTGCGAACATAACCGCTGCGCCACGGGGCCGGCCCCTAAAATCTCGACTTAAAATGAATAGGTGAAAGGGAAAAATATTTATTTCTGTATTAACAGAAGCTGTTGCTATTTAAAAGCTGTCATTTTGTTTCAGTGGACATTTTTGTCTGCCACCCTGTTACATAATTTCCCTTCTGTTTATTCATTATTCTATTCGTAATACTCCTTCTACTCACTCATTGGCTTTCTCTGGTAATAGCTCCCCAACTTTTCTTAAGAGGATCACTCCTTCACCTCTTTGGGTTGTGATAATTTGGGAGATATTGACTCAAGTAATCACTCCAGAGGTCGACCTGTGACCTAGACCCGACAAATCAGAGCACTGCATTCCCATGGCCAGTTACTGGTTTTGGGATGGACACATCAAGCAAGGCAAGTGAAGGAGGTTCAATCAAAGTGAATCTTAGCATTTTTATTGGAGCAACTGGACAAGAAGACCACTCTTGCACAGGTGTGAGGATGGGAGCCGGTGGCTAACTGTAGCTGTTTTGCCACTGTGAGGAGAGAGCCTACATGTAAAAGGACCAACACTGAGGAATGCAGAGCAGAGAAAGAGAGAAAGGCCAGAAGATCCCATGGACATTGTTTTATTCCCCACACCAGAGGTTGGTCATTTTTTTTCTGTAAAGGGCCAGACAGGAAATATTTTAGCATTTGTGAGTGTGTGAAATTGTGATTTATAATAAATACATATTTTGGACTTCATCCATGGTTCCTGGCTCATAGCTCCCCAAACCCTTGGAATTTCCTAAGCAATAAGAGCAATGGGAGCCTCTTTCGTTATATTTGGTCTTTTGTCCTCAGTTCCTGAAATGCTCAGAGCCTTAAAGGTGAAATGGGTGTCTTGTTATTCATAAGAAGTACCTTTCAACCATAACTGTGTTTATGTTAACGAGGTGACTTTTGGAAATCCTCTAAAGATTGGGGGGGGGTGGACTGGTTGCCAGGGAAACCAACCATTCTATTAGATCAGACTAATTAGATGAGATTATATTAGAGGGTTGGAATTTTCAGTCCCAAGTCTTGACCTCTGGGGAGGGGAGAGAGGTTGGAGGTTGAATAAATCACCGATGGCCAATGACTTAATCAATCATGCCTATGCAGTGAACCCTATGTAAAAACCCAAAAGGACAGATTTGAAGAACTTCCAGGTTGGCGAACCAGAGTGCATCCAAGCTCCACAGGGGCAGATCCTCCTGCGTTGGAGACGCCATCCTATGTATCTCTTTATCTAGGTGTTAACTCATATCCTTTAATATCCTTTGTAATAAACCAATAATCTAGTAAGTAAAGTGGTTTCCCGAGTTCTGTGAACCACACTAGCAAACTAATCAAACCCAAGGCGGGGGTTGTGGGAACTTCTGATCATAGCCAGTCAGTCAGAAGCACAGGTACCAACCTGGACTGGCATCTGAAGTGGGGCAGACTTGCGGGACTGAGCCCTTAACCTATGCAGTCAGATGCTATCTCCAGATAAATAATGTCAGAATTGAGTTGAATTAGTGGTGGAGAATCGCTGGGTGTGGGGTAAAACTCACACATGGTGGTGGGCTACAGATCTCGCTCACAACTACTAATTCCACTATATCACTCAATTCTGCCACTGTAGCACAAAAGCAGCCACAGACAAGATGAGAAGGAATGGGCATGGGTGTGTTCCAATAAAGCTTTATTTACAAAAACAGCTACAGGCCACCTTTTGCCAACTCCAGCCCCAGACCCAGCCATGCCTTAAGCTTGGACTTTTCAGTTACTCAAACCAATGAATGCCCTTTTCCTTAAGCCAATTTGAGTTGGCTTACCCTTTACTTGTAAACAGAGAATCCCAATTTATAAGTGACTTCTGAAGACTCTGAAGTTTTGGGGGTAACTTCCATCTTAATTACTAGTGCAACTTTTCTTTGAAAATCTACTCCTAACCCTGAAAGCAAACAAAGTCCGTTTCATAGAGGAATGATTAATTGATGTCCAAGTCATTGCCAATTCTTTTCCAGACATAAAACTGCTATTTAAACACTTTAATTCTATTCTTAGAAGTTTTAGTAATTCGTTGGGGGAAAACACAGACTTTTTTTTTTTTAGTTGAAGTTTCAATAAGAATTTGCTTTCCAGGCAATCTGTAGAAGTTCTAAGTGAGCATCAGTATTGTTAAGAGTCACAAACAGTAGTCCGTGTGTACAAATTTATTTAAACAGGCTTCTAATTGAGAGTTGATAGGGAGTGGGAGGATGTTTAACAGTGAAAGCAAAATAGAAAATTATCTTCTCCTGACTGGAGAGACTTGGGCGCTGCCTTTGACAAGGGGAAGGAGCAACAGAGGACCTCTGAAGGGAAAGGCTGAGAGCTGTGGAGAATGACATCAGCAGCAGGCTATGTCCAACAGCGGTCACAAGATTATTCCCTAAAGTGAAATACCCAAAATTGGCAGCTGAATTCCTAGTTCTATATACTCCAGTCCTGAAAAGGAGGATACAATTTCAAGATAGGATTAAGAGTGAGTTTAAGGGGCTTAATGGAAAGACTCCAATAGATGAAAAGGAAAAGGAAATTCACATACACACACACACAGAGAACAACTGGGAGCAAACGTATGGTTCACACACACACACACACACACAAACAACTAGGGAACACATGTATGGCAGGGAAGAGACAGAGAACAAGCAAGAATGGCCCTGGGGTCAGCCCCATGGCTGAGTGGTTAAGTTCGCACACTCTGCTTTGGGGTTTTGCTGGTTCAGATCCTGGGCATGGACATAGCACCGCTCATCAGGCCACGTTGAGGTGGCGTCCCACATGTCACAACTAGAAGGACCCACAACTAGAATATACAACTATGTACTGGGGGGATCTGGGGAGAAAAAGCAGAAAACAAAACAAAAGAAAAAGAATGGCCCTAAAGTTTATGGCCTGAGTACTGGCAAAATGGAGCTGCCATGTATTGAAATGGGGAAGAGAAGGAGAGGGGCAGGTTGTGAGAGCTCGTGTCTGGAGCTCAATTGTGGACATATTAAGATTAACACGTCCTGCTATTCATCCAATAAGAGATAAAGAGTAGGCAGCTGAATATATGAGTAGAGTTGAGGAAATAGATCTAGGCTAGGGATATAAGATGGGCAATCATCAGCATATAGATGGTGTTTAAAGTCATGAGATTAGATGTGATTACCAAAGGAGACTGGCTGCTTAGACTAGAATGAGTCCCTGGCATTCCAACATTTAGAGGGCAGGGAGATGATGAGGAATAAGCAAAGGTACCTGAAAGGAAAGCCAGAAAGAAAGGAAGAAACACATATCCTGTAACAGAAGAAAGTGTTTCAAGGAAGAAGGGATGATCAATTGTGTTAGTTTTGTAGTAAGACGAGGACCAAGAGTTGACCACCAGACTTAGTGGGATATGTGTGTGTGTTAGAGTGGATTTAAGGGAGAATGGGATAGAGAAACCATGGGAAAAAAGCACACACAACTCATTTCAAAGAGTTTTACTTTAAAGAGAGAATAAGCGAGGAGGTGGAAGTAAGGGGAAGTGGGATCAAGACCAAAAAATCAAAAAATAGCTGAAGAAAGAAGTTTCCAATGAAGCAAGAAGGGATGAGATTAAGAACACAACTAAAACGGTTACCCTTAGAAAGGATCAGTGAGCGGTGGGAGGAGAGGGTACCCTCTTTGCAACCGGAAGAGAGAATGAAAACGTGTACAGATAGCTCAGAGAAGGGGCTGTTCAGATGGAAGCTCATTTCAGATGCCTTTGATCTCTACGTAAAATATAATTATTTGTGAAAATGATGAGGATGGGGAAAACGGAGTAGAATTACAGTAGTTAATATAAAAGTGTATATCTTACTTTAATCTACTCTGATTTATACTTTTCACTTAAATCATACAAGTATCACAGCACAAGCTGAGCTTGAACCACAGCAGATACTCAATAAATATTCAGTGGGTTTCTATTAGTGAAACTGTTTCATTGATAGACTATAGCAGCTGACAGGCAGAAGGTGCCATTTTTCTTTAACCTGCCCATCTATGGCTGAATAAGTTTGTTCTTTGCTCTTGTAAGGAAGCAGGGCTCTCATAAATAAGGCAACTGATTTTGGTTTTGGTTTCTGTACTCTTATTTACTCATTGTTTTTAAGCCCCACAACTGCCCTTTTATATTCTCTATTCTGATGAGGCTGAGAGTCTGCAGACTACATTACCCAGCATCTCTCATCAGCTGGCTTCCTGTAAGATATGCTGAATGGGTCAGTAGTGGGAGATCAGAAGACCAAAGAAAGAGGGAAATTTCCTGCTGCTAGCTCTGGTGATTGCTGGAGTAGCAACAGAATGGACCACAGCAGCTCTGGCGGATGCAGAATCTTTTTGGTGGTTCCACCTCTGATGGAGGTGGCACCTCTTCAGCAGATCCAAGACTGACCATGTCTCCAACAGTGCGGCACTAGGTACAGGCTCAACGGCTCCAGCTTCAAGGGGCATTGCAAATTGTGATCTCTGAGTATCATTTCCTTCTTTCTCTTTGTTTCTCTGGACCCCAGCCTCATTTGTGCTCCTCCAGGCCTTCCCACACCGTTGTAATTTCCTGTATTAAATGATCTCTGTCTGGAATATCTAGAATGGCTTCTGTTTTCGGAATAGGACTCTTACTATATAATCTTGGTGACAGAAAAGGTCCCAGGAAATAGACTCTGCAAAATAAAATTTTGGGAATGGTTTGCTGATTTTCTGAGCTTGAAGAGAGTGATGGCCTTATTGCCAATGGAAAATGGAAATACAGGTAATCAGTGTCACATAGCAGCATTATGATTACTTACCTTATCACCAGAGTTTGCTTAGGATGAATTCCTATTGAAGGCAAAGCTTTGGGAGACCAAGTGGCTGCTGCAATGGACCATCGTGATAGTAACGATGACTACAAGGACTCGGGAGGCTAGCTGCTTCCGACTGTGCTGCAGCACTTAGAGAAAGGAGACGACAAGCTCCAGGCTTTAAACTCTCAGCTCAAGTCACCATCAGAGAACCGAGAACTTTGACGGTGGCCCTAAAGGAACCTCTTTGTGAAGTCACAGTGTGGATATAGTAAAAAATGAGACTCCAAATGTAATTGTGTGGGTTGCAAGATTACAGCATAAGTGGATTTTACATCCTGACCGCATCTCTTGTGTGAAGGAGACCCTGAGATGTGGACTATGAATATTTGAGTAGTTTCAGACAATCTGAGAACCTCGCACCTCTAAATTCCCATGAGCCTCCCTTGCCAGAGGAGCAGCCTCTCCTTCTTTGTCTGGGGAGACTAGCTTTCCTCTTCTTGAAGACTCTGTAATAACTCACCTAAGACAATTACCCTGCAAGGGGAGGCCAATTTCCCTCCAGACACACGTCACCACCCCTCATTGCCGTGAGACTATAACCAGAGTCAGATCCCAGTATTTTCCAGGGGGGAAAATGCAAAAATATCACGCAAGAGGAGATAATTTATACATCAAAATTAGATTTTTCTAATTTACCTTGGCACAAACATGAGAATATGTTTGGTAATGGATTCTGATGGATAGAATGCTGAAATAGGCTGGGTTTACTGATACGGGTGCGCTGACCAGACATTCTGGATTTTATGTGTCAGTTCAATTGGGAATGGCTCTAAAAAGTTGTTTCACTGGCTGACTGTAACTTGAACTCAAGGGTAGAAAATATTCAATGAGGTTGAGATGTCAGAACTTCTGGTATAATGTGGAGGAAAAAACTCACATGTCCAGAGGACACTTCCTTCACTGAGATGCTGTGGCTCTCATCTGTAGGATGGGGATGACAAAGGCAGATGTCCTCACTAAAATGGGGATGATGAGATCCCCACATGGCAAAGGCCAGGTGACAGTGGTTAGATGCCAGAGACAACTATACACAATTACCATAGGTACAGGAGATGTGCATCTTTGGTGATGGCTAATTGATCGCGTTGTTTCTGGGACTTGTCTAGATGAACACCCAACTAAAGTTTGAAATTGATTGTTTAACCAAAAAACCAACCAACAAACTAAAGCAAAAACAAACAGAAACTCTAGGTCTATTGAGCAGGAATCTGACTTGATTTGTCATATTGGAGCATGAAAGCCTGTCATCCATACCTCAGATCTAAGCCAATTTATGGAACTGAATTTTTATTATTATTATTATTTTTGCTGAGGAAGATTTGCCCTGAGCTAACACCCACTGCCAATCTTCCTCTTTTTGTATGTGAACCGACACCACAACCTGGCCACAGACAGACGAGTGGTGTAGGTCTGCACCCGGGAACCGAACCCAGGCTGCCGAAGCAGAGCACACTGAACTTAACCACTAGGCCACTGGGGCTGGCCCCAGAACTGAATTTCTAGAACCTTTGATTGTGTTCACTACCACAAGTACATACTGGAAAATTTCCTTCAAGTCTTCCTCAAAGGGACCTGAAATAATGTCCTAGTAAGTCATTACTAAACAAATGTAAATGAAGCCATTTTCTAGGATGAATGAACACTGGGAAAAGGGAAATATCTAGACATTTCAGGGATTGCTAGACATTCATTGTGAATTGTGGCTACTCCCCAGGCACCCAAGACACCACTGGGATCCACCGAAGTAGAGGCTTATCGAGGTCAAGTGACAAATAGAGTTCTGGTCTGAGTCCATCTCACCCTATGGCTATTTCCACAGTTTCTGAAGTACAGCTCCGAAAGTCCTACTTAGCAACAGGCAGAAGCCCCATATTTGCTCCCTGATCATGGTGTGAGGGCTATTATGGTAAAAAGGAACAGACAGAAGTTCTTAACCTCCCCTCTCTACCAGGGTAAACCAAAACCAATACTGCATCTCTCAGGGATATGCAGAGATTAGTTTCCCACCAAAGGCTTCAAAGATATTAGGGTGGTGTTTCCTATCACTTCTGCAATTAATTCGCCTATTTGGCCCCTGCAGCAGGTGGATGGGTCTTGGAGACTGACTGTAGATTACAGTATACTTAATCAGTGGGTAACTCTCATTGTAGCTGTTGTTCTAGG
This sequence comes from Equus asinus, assembly GCF_041296235.1. Taxonomy (NCBI): domain Eukaryota; kingdom Metazoa; phylum Chordata; class Mammalia; order Perissodactyla; family Equidae; genus Equus; species Equus asinus. The sequence goes on from NC_091794.1 coordinate 89,465,295, forward strand.
TATGATCCTTCTATTGAAACAAATCCACATAGAACCTGGCGCTTAGAATACAGCCATTGACCTGGAGAGATGCTTTTGTCTCTATATGGATTAGCAAGACACACGAGCAGCAGTTTGCTTTCGCCCGTCAGGGACAGCAGTTCACAACAGTGATGACATAATGCTGACTGGACATGATGAGCAGAAAGTAGCAATTATCTTAGACACTTTAATAAGACAGAGCATGTTAGAAGGTGGCAGATAAACACCATGAAGATTAATGGTCCTGCCTCCTCACTGAAATTTTTAGGGGTCAAATGATCTGGGATATGTTGGGATTAGTCCAATCCAAAGCAAAAGAGAAACTGCTGTACCCTGTACCACCCACCATAAAAAGAGAGACAACAAGTTGTAGGAATCTTTTGATTTTTGAGACAACTATATAGTTCAGTTGGGTGTGCTATTCCAACGTATATACTGAGTAACTCATAAGATGGCCAGTTTTAACAGGCCCAGAGCAAGAGAAGATTCTGCAGAAGGTCCAGGTTGCAGTGAAAACTGCTTTGCTACACAGATCTTATGACATAGTAACTCCAAAGATGTTAGAGGTCTGTGGTAAATAGGGGATGCTATATGGAGCCTCTGGCAAGTCCAAATAGGGGAATGATAACCCAAATTTGGGAGAAAATCCATGACCTCTTGTATTAGTCAGGGTTCTCCAGAGAAACAGAACCAATAGGATGCACATACATATAAAAAGAGATTAATTATAAGGAATTGGCTCACGTGATTATGGAGAAAAAAAGTCCCAAGATCTGCTGGTTGGCAAGCTAGGGACCCAGGAGAGCTGATGGTGTAGTTCCAGTTAGAAGGCTGGCAAGCTCAAGACCCAGGACAAGTCAATGTTTCAGTTCTGAGTCCAAAGGCAGGAAAAAAAAAATGTCCCAGCTCAATGCAGTCAGGCAGGAGGAAATTTCCTCTTATTCAAGAGAGGGTCAGCCTTTTGTTCTATTCCGGCCTTCGATTAATTGGATGAGGACCACCCACATTAACAAGTGCTCTTTGCTTTACTCAGTCTATTGATTTAAACATTAAACTTACCCAAATCACTCTCACAGAAACACCCGGAATAATGTTTGACCAAATTACTAGGCACATTGTAGACCAGTCAAGTTGTCACATAAAATTAATCATCATACCTCCCCCGCAGATAGCTATTCTCCTTTTGAAAGAAAGCTTTTGGAATGCTACCAGGCTCTCTTAGAGCTTGATACTGACCACGGGACACCAAGTGGCCACGACTCAGTTGCCTGTCATGGGTGTTACTAGTGCATCAAATGGGACATGTGGGCATGTGCAGCAGCACTCCATCATCAAGAGGAAGTGTGACAAACAAGACTGGACTGAACAGGTCCTGAACCCACAAATAAGTTCATGAGCAGGTGGCACAGTTCCCACAGCACCTATTCCTCGCACACTGCTGCTTTTCCTCAACTCGCACATACGCCCCCATGGTGAGTTCGCTACAACTAGCTGACCGAGGAAGAAAAAGTTAAGGCCTGATTTAGAGATGGTTCTGCACGATATGCTGGCACCAGCTGGAACTGGATGGCTGGAACATCACAATTCCAATCAGGAGTGTTTCTGGAAGACACTGGGAAGGGAAATCTCCCCACTGGGTATCTGGTTGTCTGCTTTGCATAGAGATAGACACAGGTGTAGATTTTACTCTGATTCAAGGACAATGGCTAACAAGTTGGCCAAATGGTCAAAGATTCAGAAAGAACCAGATAGAAAGATTGGTAGCCAAAAGGCATATGGGGAAGAGGCAGGTGGATATTCCTCTTAGAATGCAAACAGGGTACAAGGTTTTAGTGTCCCATGTGAATACTTAATAAAGGGTACCTAAAGCAGAGGGGGTTCTGAGAAATCAGTTGGACAAGATGACCTGTTTTGTGGATGTCAGCTGACTCTTTCCCTAGCCACCACGAAGCTTGCCATGTACTCCATCACCCAGAAGCAACTTGCCTGTTAAAATGGTAGAATAACCAATTGAATATTCCATCATGGCCCCATCTGAGAGAGAAGACCTTGAGAGATTGGGGTGCTGTCCAAATGGATATGGTATGTGCTTTTAACCACTGACCAATATATGACGCTATTTTTCCCCATAGATAGAATACCCACTTCTAGAAATCAAGGGATGAAGGTGGCAGTGCTTCCTTGCACTTTTACCTCTAATAACCCACTCACAGAATTTTTGTTTTCTGTCCCTGCAGAGGTCTTAGCTCCCAAGATAGGAATGCTTGCACCAGGAAAACATTGCATGGTTCCATTAAATTGGATTGTGACTGACCTAAAAGAAGAATTAACAGCACCCATTTTGGTGAGAGGGGAGGATGCCCTTGGTTGTATGAAGGATAGTTGCATTTTGTAAGGCAGACTCACAAACTTGTTGTTTAGAATTTTAAATATGGGAAGAGCGGTGTGTGTAGATGCCAAGTAGCCAAAAGGGTGGACTATGCTGGTCATTTACCTATTGTCTCTCAGCTCAACACCCGCCACACTCTAGTCTACCCTCTACTGATGGAATCATAACGCAAATGATATTTCCCAGGCTTCCTTCCTTGCAGCTGGCTTCCTATTAGATTTTATCAATAGAAGGCACTAAGTGGAGATTAGAAAAAGGAAAAGAAGTTTCCTGCTTTGGGCAATGGAAATGCCACAGTTGCTGGTGGCTGCTGGCTGTTGGTGTAGTGGCAGCAGGAGTGGGGTGATCTGGGCTCCAACAGCCTTTCCATCCTTTGGGCTTTCTATCACCGATAGAAGTGGTACTTCTTTGGCAGATCCATAACTGAAATTCCAACTGCAGAGCAGCTGGCACAGACTTGTGGCTCCAGCTCAGGGTTACAGAAGCTTCTATCTATGATTAGAATGCTTCTAGCTCCCACTGGCCCCTCTTTTCCCTTTTGCTGTTCCAGCCCTTCTTAAACTTTTGGAACCAATTTCATATTCTAAATTCCCTCTCTTTGAAATACTCAGAGTGCTCTCTTTTCCTGAGTAGACACTGACTGATAATGTTTCCAGCACCACAAATAGATAAATTAGCTTTCTATGAAAAGGATCTATCCTGAGACTTGCCCTTCTGGACAAATGACATATAATCTTCCCTCTCAGCTTCTCGCTTACCTCTTACTTCCTGTAAACAATCGTAGACAATTATAAACTGAATTAATTTTGTTTCTGCTATTGTTGGTGTTCTGTTTTTGTCATTAACTTTTTAAGCAAAGTTTTAAACACTCACCAAAGCAGAAGAGATAATATAAGAAATGCTCATGTACTTGTGACTCAGCTTTAACACGGATCACTTTTGTCAATTTTGTGTCTTCCATCTGCCTCCACTTTTCCCCCCAAGAATATTTAAAAATTGAATCCCAGGCACCAGGTTATTTCACCCACAATCTTTCAGGTGTGCTTCTTACATGAGCCTCCTTGCACTTCTGTCACACAGCTGGACCTCTGTTGTCTTTTGCCTGCATGGCATCCCTTCCGCCTCCTCAGCAAGGGATTCCTTTTTCTCTTTGGGAACTGCCTTCTAGAATTTGGTGGTGCTCTTCATCCCTTGGCCTCCATGACCCCATGGGCACATGACCTACACTGGCAGTCTGAGTCCTTCTTTGGGTGTGTCATGGACGCTAGAGATGAAGGTCTCGCTTCATGAGAACATGGGCCTTAAGAGTCACATAAGCCCAGAACTGCAAAATGTTACCTTCAGCAAGTGAGAAAGCCCACCTAGAAATGACGCGAACACAGAAGAAAGCCAGACAAAAAACTGTTTTAGAGAGAGTCCTGATGACATTATTTTAACTCCTGGCTCCAGCTGTGCCTACAGCCAATGCTCGCTCTGGATTTTTAGTTATGTGAAAAAATAAATTTCCTTTTCTGCTTAAATTTAAGTTGGATTTCTATTATGTGTGACCGAGAGTCATTTATTCCTGATTTGTGACACTCTCACAGCTCCAACTATAGTCCATTCCAGAATACTCTACTTAGCAGGGAGAACACATTTTTATAAAGGGGAACTTCAGCGGAGTGCCATTAAGGTCATCCTATCACTAAAACAGAGTTTCTCTGTTGTTATACTGCAGGTGTTTCTTCCTTCATACCCTCAAGTCCTGGCATGCCTCCAGGCAAAAGTTTCTTTCAACTTTGCTCATTCAGATAGCTGTGAGTCATTTCTTCTCAGGCTAAATAACTTTTATGATACCTTTCATGAAGTCAGAAGTCTTCCACTAAACTCTAATTAACAGCCCATCAGTTTTTTGAAGGTGTTTTCCTGGTTCAAGCCGCCGTAAAATATCGATTTTAACCTCCAAAGTAATAATTTCGTTTAGTAACTTCCGCCTGAACACTTGCACACGTGGGATAAGTCATTATGGATGAACACTATTCAGTAGAAAATAAAATAATAACAGAAAGTGAGATCCTGGCCTAGAAACACAAACAGATTAGCGAGGCCCCTCAGATTCAGGAACATACAACTTGCTAAGTTAGCTCTCATTAGTGCTAATTGGATTGAACTGGCTGAGCAGTTATTTTTAAAATGCATTAACTACAATTCAGTACTGTATCAAATTTATAAATATGAACATATAGAGAGATGAAGAGCACTATAATAAATTAGTGTTCAAGGAGTTATGTTTATAATGAAGTTTCTTCCATGTTTAATGTAATCCAGGTTCTAGCTAATAGTAGGCTTCAAAATCCCAAACCTCCTAGAAATTATTATATAAAAAAGATCGAATCACTTGGCTAGAGACTGGGGACTGCAGAGTCTCATTATGTGCCCAAAGACCTAGATTTTGCTGAGTCCTTATATGACCATGTCTCCTGAGTACAGACAAACCAGAGATACTATGCTAATAGGGGTAAAATACATTCAGGGTTATGTCAGACAACTTCTGTAGCAAGACGTCTGGGAATATTGCTAGAGAATAATCAAATCAATACGCAATCTTTTATTATCATATCCTGTCAGTTAAAATTTAATAATTCCTCTGTTCTCATTTGAAACCTGGTAGTGGGTGATGACTTTACAATTTTTTGCTATTATAAATAATGCTGCAACAAATAACTTTGCATGTAGATTATTGAGCATTTGTGAAATAATTTGATTTAGAAATAGACTCGCTAAGTGGGTACTGACAGATTACCTTCCCAAATTGTTATATCAATTTATATCTTCACCAACCACATATGATAGTGCCCTTTTCCTCCAACACTTTCATTAACTCTGATAATTACCTCTTTAAAATGTTTTCCCATCTACACTTAGGGAAAAATATCAGGAAAATATCAATACTATTATTTAACATTGTCCTGGAAGTACTAGCCAATGAATTAGGCAAGATAATTAAATATGAAGTATGAATATTGGAAAGAATGAAACAGTTACTGCTATTGCAAATATTATATATCTTTAAAATGCAAAAGTAAAATTAGATAACTAAAGTAAAATCTTAGGCTTTTGCCATGTTGGAATAACTAGTACTAGACCTGGCCTTCTGCTATAAACAATTAGAAAACTGGAAAAAAAATTGTTTTCAGACAATGAAAACATGCAAAGTGGGACTGTGATCTTTGAGAGAAGAGAACCAAATGAGGTAAGCCTATTATCACTTTGGCTTTCTGGATTGTGATACACGGAGGGGAAATCAAACTGGATTGAGCAGAGTTGGTGTTTAGGAAGGCTGAGGTGTCTGGAAGTTGTGGAGCAAAGTACCAGAGGAGGCAACTAGATAGGCAAAGAGATCAATATATCTGCATAGAGTATTCCAGAGTCTGTGCTGAACACTAATTTGTGCATGGGTAGAGGGAAACTTCAGGAGTCTGGGTAAAGAACTATTGGGGAAAATTCCCAGAGAACACGCAGGGTTGGGAGACAGTTAAGTTTTGAATAGCCAGAATAAAGATTCTTCACTGAACACCCAGGGCATTTAACAGAGACCCCAGAAGAGTAACACCTTAGTAGTAGGACTAACCTAATTCAACAGTGAAGATCACTCTAGAACTGCCTCAAAGCTCAAAAACAAGCCTCAAATTCATCAAGCTGATCCACTAGCAACTTAACTAACAAGTAAACCAAAATTCAAAAAAGAAAGATAATTAAATTCAGACACACAAAAACACATATTTACAATGTCCATCATTATACCAAAAATTACTCGACATGTGAAAAAAAAAAGTCACCCTAAAATCAAAAGAAAATTCAGTCAATAGAAATAGACCCAGAAATGAAAGAGCTGCTAGACTTAGCAAAATAGCTGTAAAAACAGTTATTATACATATATTCAAAGATTTAAAGAAAAATATGAACATATTGAGAGAAATAGAAGATATAAAAAATAATCAAACAAAATTTCTAGATCCAAAAAATACAATATGTGAAATTAAAAATTCATTAGATGGGCTTAATAGCAGATTATAGACTGCAGAAGAATAATCCATGAATGTGAAGATATAGCAATGGAAATTTCTAAACTGAAGTTAAAAAAAAAAAAGACTGACAAAAAATTAACAGAGACAATGGCATACAGGACAATATCAAGTGGTCTAACATGTTTGTAATTGAAGTTCCAGAAAAAGGAGGGGAGGGCAGAAAAAATATTTGAAGAAAAGAGGAGAAACAGAAATATACGTTTTAAGGTACTTGCACTATATATCAGAGGTTGGCAAACTCTTTTTGTAAAAGGCCAGATAGTAAATATTTTAGGTTTTGCAGGCTAGTGGTCTATGTTGCAACTACTCAACTCTGCCACTGTAGCACAAAATATGCCATAAACAATATGTAAATGAATGGCCATGGTTGTGTTCCAATAAAACTTTATTTATAGGGGGGCCAGCCCAGTGGCACAGTGGTTAAGCGTGCACATTCCACTGAGAAGTGCCCCGGGTTTGCCGGTTCGGATCCCAGGTGTGGACATGGCACCTCTTGGCACACCATGCTGTGGTAGGCATCCTACATAAAAAGTAGAGGAAGATGGGCACGGATGTTAGCTCAGGGCCAATCTTCCTCAGCAAAAAGATGAGGATTTGGCAGTAGTTAGCTCAGGGTTAATCTTCCTTAAAAAAACAAAAAACATTTATAAAAGCAGGTTGTGATCCACATTTGGCCTGAAGGCAATAGTTTGCCAACCCCTGCTATATCTGAGTGCTATAATATGTGATGAGTTATAAGTGAAATGCATATTGTGATGAAGGAAAATCCATATTGTAACCCTTACAGCAACCAATAAATATAAAACAAAGAGATTAATAGCCAATAGTGGCAGGGGCTGGCCCCATAGCCGAGTGGTTAGGTTTGTGTGCTCCGCTTTGGCAGCCCAGGGTTTCACCGGTTCAGGTCATGGGTGCGGACATGGCACCACTCATCAGGCCATGCTGAGGTGGCATCCCCCAGAGCACAACCAGAGGCACTCACAACTAGAATATACAACTACATACTGGGGGCTTTGGGGAGAAGAAGGGAAAAAAAAAAAAGAAGATTGGCAGCAGTTGTTAGCTCAGGTGCCAATCTTTAAAAAAAAAAAAAAAGCCAATAGTGAAGACAAAATAGAATACTAAAAATTACTCAATATTCTTTTATTAAAGCAGGATAAGGAAAAGGTGGGAAAAGGACAAAAAACAGATGGCATAAATAGAAAACGAACAGCAAGATAGTACACTTAAATCCAACTCTATTGATAATTATATTAAATGCAAACACTCTGAACACCATTTAAAAAGGAAATTATCAGACTGGAAGGAAAAGGAAGACTAAAATACACGCTGTCCTAAAGAAATGCACTTTAAATATAAAGATACAAATATGTTAAAAGTAAACAGATGTAAAAAAGTATACCATGAAACACTAATTGTAAGAGAGCTGGAATGGTTATATTAATATTTGATGAAGTAGGCTCAAGACAATATCAGAGCTAAAAAGATATTTTATAATGATAAAAGGATTAATTCATCAAGAAAATATAACGACCATAAGTATGTAGGCACCTAATTACGGAGCTTCAAAATACATAAGCAAAAACTGGCAGAAAAGAAAAGAGAAATACTAAAATTCATAATTATTATTGTATATTTCAACACTCCTCTCTCAGTAATTGTTAGAAGGAATAAATGGAAAAATCAATAAGGATATAAAACACTTGACCAATACTATCAAGCCACTGGAACAAACTGACATTTATAGAACACTCTAAACAACAACAAAAAAATACACATTATTTTTAAGTGCATTTCAAATATTCGCCAAGATAGATCAGAGGCTGGGCCATAAAACAAGTTTTTAATATATTTAAAGGGTTGAAATCACACAGAGCATGTTCTCTGATGGTGTGAAATTAAATTAGAAGTCAAAAGCAAATGAAAATCCCCAAATATTTGGAAATTAAAGATTAAACTTCTAAATAACCTATGTGTAAAAGAAATCACAAGAGATATTAGAAAATGTTTTGAACTGCATGAAAACACACCATATCAAAATTTGTTGTTTGCAGCTAAAGCAACGTTTAGAGGGAAATGTATAGCTTTAAATGCTTATATTAGAAAATGAAAAAGTTCTAAAATCAATGAGTTAAGTTTCTAGCTAAGAAGCTAGAAAAAGGAGATCAAATTAAACCCAACATAAGTAAAAGGAATGAAGTAATAAAGACAAGATCAGAAATGAACGAAATAGAAACCGAGCAAATGACAGAGAAAAATGGATGAAACCAAAAGCTGGTTCTCCACATCAATATCAATAAATTGATCAATAGCAATAAAAGTCATATCAGTATCAATAAAACTGATCAATCTTTAGCTAGATCAATCACAAAAAAAATAATAAAGACAGAAATTCCCAGTATCAGGAATGAAAGAGGGAACTATCACCATAGATCTTAGAGACATTGAAAAAACATATACAATGTTACCTCAATTAAAAAACCCAGAATATTAGGAACAATTCTATGTCAATAAACTCAACAACTCAGATGAAATGGAAAAATTCCTTAAGAGATATAAATGATCAAAATTGATATAAGTAAAAACAGAAAATCTGAATAGATACATATCCATTAAAGAAATTGAAAATGTAATTTAAAATCCTGCCCATAAAGAAAACTTCAGGGCCAAATGGCTTCAGCATTAAACTCTATCAGACATTTATTTAAGGAAGACATTATAATATCCGTCCCATACAAACACGCAGAAAACAGAGAAGGAGGAAAACTTCCCAACTCATTTTATGAGGCCAGTATTACTCTGGTACATAAACAAAAGACATTATAAGAAAAGAAAACTACAGGGTAATAGCCCTTGTAAACACAGACACAAAAATCCTTAACATTATATTAGCAAATCAAATATATAAAAGGATAATAACAAGTAAGGTTTATCCCAGGAATGCAAGATAGTTTAACAGTTGAAAATCAATCAGTACAATTCACCGTACTAACAGAACGAATAAGAAAAAAAATATGGTTATCTCAACAGATGCAGAAAAAGCATTTGAAAAATTCAACACCCAGGCATGATAAAAACTCTAGCAAAACAGGAATAGAAGGGAACTCTGTCACCCTGGTAAAGGGCATCTCTAGAAAGCCTACAGCTAACGTCATACTTAGTAGTGAAAGACGGAACGCTTTCCCCCCTAAGATAGAGAACAGGGCAAAGATTTATGCTGTCACCACTTCTATTCAACATGGTCCTGGAGGTCTCGGTGAGGGCAATAAGAAACGAAAAAGAAAGAAAAGGCAAAGAGGGTGAAAAGGAAGAAGAAAAACTGTCACTGTTTATAGATGACATGATCGTGCACATAGAAAATCCCAAGAGATCTACAAAGACTCTTCTAGAACTAAAAACTGAATTTAAGAAGGTCATGGGATACAGGGTCAACATATGAAAATCAATTCTATTTCTCTAAGTTAGTAAGGAACAATTGGAAGACGAAATTTAAAAAACAATGCATTCATAAGGATCAAAAACATGAAATACTTGGGGACCGATTTAACAAAATATGTGCAAACTCTGTATACTGAAAACTCCCAAATGGGCTGAGAGAAATACAGAAGACCTAACTAAATGGAGAGACAGGCCGTGTATGTGAATTAGATATGTCACTTCTATCCAAATTGACCTATAAAATCAATGTAATTCCAATCAAAATCCAAACAAGTTTCTTTTTCTAGAAAATACCAGGCTGGGGGCTGGCCCCGTGGCCGAGTGGTTAAGTCCGCGCGCTCCGCTGCAGGCGGCCCAGTGTTTCGTTAGTTCGAATCCTGGGCGCGGACATGGCACTGCTCATCAGACCACGCTGAGGCAGCGTCCCACATGCCACAACTAGAAGGACCCACAACGAAGAATATACAACTATGTATCAGGGGCTTTGGGGAGAAAAAGGAAAAAAATAAAATCTTTAAAAAAAAAAAGAAATTACCAGGCTGATTCTAAAATTTATAGGACACGCAATGGAACTAGAATAGCCAAAACAATTTTGAAAAAGAAGAATAAAGGGAACTTACCACACCTGAGTTTAAGACTTACTGTAACTACAGTAACCAAGACAGTGTTATATCAATGGACTAGAATAGAGTGTAGTAATAGACACACAAATATATTATCAATCAATTTTTCTAGTCAGGTTCATTTTATCAGGCTTTTGGGTTTGTTTTTTGTGGGATTTTTTTGGTGAGGAAGATTAACCCTGAACTAACATCTGTGCCAATCTTCCTCTATTTTGTATGTTGGGTGCCAGCACAGCATGGCTTGGTGAGCAGTGTGTAGGTCTGCACCCAGGATCTGAACCCACAAACCCCCGGCCGCCACAGTGGGGCATGAGAACTTAACCACTACACCAACGAGCTGGCCCCTTATCAGGTTTGTCTGGACAAAGGTATCACAGTAATTCAATGCAGGAAATAATATTTTCAAACAAATGGTGCCAGAACAACTGAATATCCATTATAGAAAAAAAAAAAAAAAGAACCCTGACACATACTAATTTTAACTCAAAATAGATCATAGAATTAAATGTAAAAGTTAAATTTCTAGAAGAAAACACAGAAGAAAATCTTCAGGACCTGAGAGTAGGGAAAGACTTCTTAGGACACAAAAAGCATCAACTGTAAAGAAAAATTTGACAAATTCTGCTCTTTGAAAGATACTATTAAGGAAATAAAAAGCCAAGCCATGAACTAGGGTAAAATATTTGCTATATATATCTACAAAAGACTTGTATCCAGAATATATAAAGAACTCAAAACAACCCAATAATAGGACAAACAAACCACTGGCAAACAATTTGAACAGATATTTCACAACAGAAGATATACAAATTAGCACATGAAAAGATGTTCAACATTATTAGTCATCCAGGAAATGCAAATTAAAACCACAATGAAATGTTATTACATATCCACTATAATGGCTAAAACTAAAAAGACTGACAGTACCAAGTGTTGACAAGGATGTGTAGAAACTGGATCTCAGGGCTGGTCCCGTGGCCGAGTGGTTAAGTTCACATGCTCCACTGCAGGCGGCCCAGTGTTTCGTTGGTTCGAATCCTGGGTGAGGACATGGCACTGCTCATCAAACCACGATGAGGCAGCGTCCCACATGCCACAACTAGAAGGACCCACAATGAAGAATATACAACTATGTACCAGGGGGCTTTGGGGAGAAAAAGGAAAAAAATAAAATCTTTAAAAAAAAAAAAAAAAACAGAAACTGGATCTCATCCATTGCTGGTGGGAATGTAAAATGGTACAATCCATAGCTTTGGAAAATTGTTTAGTAGTTCCAATAAAGTTAAATCTACCCTATCACCCAGTACAAGTCTTTTTGTACAAGAATTTTCACAGCAGCTTCTTTCATACCAGCTCCAAACTGGAAAGAAAATGTCCATCAACTGGTGAATAAATTGTGGGGCATCCATAACATGGAGCAGTACTGAGCAATAGAAAGGAACAAACCTCTGACACACGCAATGACATGAATGAATCTCAAAAGCTTTAGCCCCAAAAAAAGAAGCCAGACACAAAAGAATACATATTGTGTGATTCCAGTTACATGAAATTCTAGAACAGGAAAAACTAATCTACAGTGACAGAAAGGAGATTAGTAATTGCCCGAGGCTGGGAATAGGGATGGGGGTTACTACAAAAATGCATAAGAAAAAAAAAAAAGGAAATTTGGGTGATAGAAGTGTTCTATCTTATTTATGGTGATACACATGAAGACATATCAAAGTGCACTGAACTGTACACTTAAAATGGGTGCATTTTATTGTATGTAAATTATACCTTAATAAAGTCAATTAAATAAAACACCTAGAAACAACAGAATTTGGTATTATAGCCAGTTCTAAAATTAATACACAAAAATGAATAGCTAGTCAGCAGATACAGTCAAAGATCCCTTTTACAAAAAATAGTTGAAATTAAATATTTTAATAAGAAATATGCAGGAACTTTATAAAGAAAATGATAAAAATCTACTGGGAATCATAAAAGAACACTTGGGTAAACAGACTACTGTATGAGCTTCCTCACTGGTCTCTGCTTTCACAGAGGGATCTATTCAAATGTAAGTCAGACCACATGATTCCTCTACACAAAACCTCCAATGGCTTCCACCTCACTTGGAAAGAAATCCAAAATCTTTACCCTGGTCTAAAAGGGTTGCAAGATCTCCTTTCCTCCCCTCTCCCTGACCCCAGCTCTAACCTCACTAGTTTTGTTTTGTTTTTGTTTTTGTTTAGGAAAATTAGCCCTGAGCTAACATCTACAACCAATCCTCCTCTTTTTGCTGAGGAAGACTGGCCCTGAGCTAACATCTGTGCCCATCGTCCTCTACTTTATATGTGGGATGCCTGCCACAGCATGGCTTGCCAAGCGGTGCCATGTCCGCACTGGGATCCGAACCAGTGAACCCCAGGTAGCCAAAGTGGAACGTGAGAACTTAACCGCTGTACCACCGGGCCAGCCCCTAACCTCACTAGTTTTGAAGTTTCCCACAGCACCAAACTCACCCGATGGCCCCTGCGTCAGGAACACTTCTCACCCAGGTCTTCACATAACTTATTCCCCAACTTTATACAAGTCTTTGCTTCCATGTCACTTCATCAGAGGTTATCTTGACAACCTCATGGTTAACATGGGAAGTTTTAGTTGATCCCCATAACTCAATAGCTATTGTCATAGAAACTATGTCATATGAGGCATCATTTAGAAATCGAGGAAAAGGATTAAAAGGAAACATGATAGTTCTCTTCCATACTGCAGGGCAGTTTTGTGGAAGAGGAAGCAGAATTACTCTTTTAGTAGCTTCAGTAGACTAGTCCTCTGGCCTGAGCATTAGCATGTAAGCTCCACAAAGGCCATGACTCTGTTTTGCTCACCTCAGCATTCCTAGTACAGAGCATAATGTCTGGCATATGTGCTCAATCACTATTTGTTGAATGAATGTTCAGCGTGATTCTGAAAAGCAAAATGGACCAATGGACTGGACTAAAGGGAGACAGATGTTAGCTCAAAATAAAGAACAGCTTTTCATTTTATTTATTTCATTTTATTGTTATTATTATTATTATTTTAAAGATTTTATTTTTTTCTTTTTCTCCCCAAAGCCCCCCAGTACATAGTTGTATATTCTTCGTTGTGGGTCCTTCTAGTTGTGGCATGTGGGACGCTGCCTCAGCGTGGTTTGATGAGCAGTGCCATGTCCGTGCCCAGGATTCGAACCAACGAAACACTGGGCCGCCTGCAGCGGAGCGCGCAAACTTAACCACTCGGCCACGAGGCCAGCCCCTATTGTTATTATTTTTAAAGATTTTATTTTTTCCTTTTTCTTCCCAAAGTCCTCCAGTACTTAGTTGTATATTTTTAGTTGTGGGTCCCTCTAGTTGTGGCATGTGGAATGCGGCCTCAGCATGACTTGATGAGCGGTGCCATGTCCGCACCCAGGATCCAAACCATTGAAATCCTGGGCCGCCAAAGCGGAGGGCATGAACTTAACCACTCAGCCACGGGGATGGCCCCAAGGACAGCTTTTTAAAAATGAGAACCTAATGGGATTTTTTGAGTTCAGGCGCCCTTCACATGTATACACAAGCAAACTAAGGTTTGGTAAGTTTTAAGTCAACAGTTATCACAGTGCTGCCTCAATTCATTAGTGGGTTCTGAAATCAGGTTAGTGGGCCACAACTAGGATTTTAAAGAACACAAAATAAAATTTAAAGTTTGAAATATTAGAGCTTATATTGCAAGTATAAGAATTTTTGCATGATTTTTTGTTTCAGATAGAGAGAGAGATTAACATGCAGAATCACAGGTATGTTTGTATTGGGTCATTAGGTAAAATGTATTTCTTACTGTGGGTTTTGGTAAAAAAAAAAAAAAATTGGGAAATACTGAGTCAAGCTGGTCAATAGCAGAATAAGCCCCCTTGCAAAGTAACAAGTTCTATGTTGCTGTGGCAGCAGAGGCAGAATGTCACTGATTTAGGGTGACTGCACTCGGGGAGTAGTGGACTGGATCTCTGAGGATTGTTCCAACTTCTACACTTATAAACTATTTTGTTGTAATTAAATATTATACTACATATGTTCATGTTTCTTACAATAAGATCCTGAAATAAATCAAGTTATAAGATGTCAGTATAAGTTTTTTTTTCATTCTCAAAATGATAGAAACTATTGGTTTCACTGTACGTGTCAACTGTTTTAGGTATATTTTGCTGTTGAACATGCGTACTTATGATATATTTAGCCTTTTCTGGATGTGAAGAGATTATAGACAGAGGAATGCATCCTCTTTCCTAAAGAAGCATAGGCCAAAGGCCTGCGTGGGTTAGGGGATTTGTCAGATATATCTGGCAAACAGCAAATAAAGAATTTCATTTTGCTTCTGAATAATTCTGTTGAAAACAGGCACTTTGCCTCATTTACTTAGACATCTGTGTTGCATTTCCACTTAGCTAACAGAGCTCCAGCCTTAAAGGGGCCAAAGGGCATTATGGTTGCATCACAGCTTATAAAATAAAAATTCTAACATACCAATCATACTAAAAAAGTAGTAAAGATTCTGGCACTGTGATGGAGTAGGCATGGTAAAATCCTATTTATCTAGAATTCTTAGGGATGAATCATTCTGGTAGCACCATTTTCTAGGGAGTGAAAACCTACTTAAAGTAATAAAGTCCTTTGCAGCCCTAAGCTAAAGAAGTTACAGAGGAGGTCACCAAGACAGCAGAAGAGGAAGCGCCTGACTTTCCGTCCTCCTACAGGTGCACAAAATAGACAGCTACACGTGGGTCAATTCCCCCAAGAGAAATCCAGAAACGAGTTAGTGACTCCATATTGGATGACTCTCCCTGAGGAACAAAGGATTTGGACCACACATCTTGCACTCCAACTTTTAAGTCTGCCACCCAGGGATTGGGCCCCCCAAATCAGCCCCAAAGAGCTGGTGAACACTTCCCCCTCTGTCTCCCTCTAGCTCACTCCACTAATAAAACCAAGTTGCAAGTTTCCCCTGGAAGGAGCTTGTCCACACATCTAGCACCCGAATTTTTCTGGCTGCCACCTGAAGGATGGGCCCCCAAATCTCCTAGCTCTGATGGTCAAAGGGGCTTGCATGCATGAGTCCCACAGGACTCTACTAAACAAAGAAGCAGTTTTTAAACAGGCACTCAGCACTTCCCTTGGTCCCTACCCCCCAGGCCCAGTGCAGAGGGAGCAGGAAAAACCCCCATCTCCCAGTTTCTCCCTGGAAGGGATTTGACTTCACACTTTCCCAGCTGCTGCCTGAGGGTCCAGCTTCTAATCAGCATGTGGGTGCTGCCTGGAATCCTCCCAGGAGCCTGAAAGAGCTGGTGGGCACAACCCTCACCTTCTCCCCTGGCTTGCTACAATAGAAAAACCAAGTTTCCAGCTTCTCCCTAGAAGGAACTTGTCCACATATCTAGCACTCCAACTTTCATGGCTGCCTGAAGGTCAGGCTTCCAATTAGTCTGCATGGGGAGCTGAAGGGGCAGGCAAATTAGTAGTCCTCTGGGAGCCTGAACAGGTGTGTGGACATTCTCATGCCTTTGGGACATTGATGGGTCTTGGCACACCCTAATCTCCTGGGAGCCACTAAGAACAAAGGCGGCAGCATAGACAAACACAAAGGTTTGAGAAGCAGTCGGGAGCTTGGGCTCACCTCCCATTCTTAAACTATATGGCAGTTCCCAGGCATGCTATACTCTTCATGCTGCCAAGCTTTTATACACATTGTTCCATCCTTCTCGATCTGAGAAACCCTTAGTCCTCCTTTAGAGTCCACTCAAACAGGGCCTTCTTTGGGAAGCTTTCCTTGACTTCCCTGGGCTGACGTTAATTGCTGTTTCCTCCATGGCCCCACTGCACCTTCTATATGTACTTCACGGCAATCGCTGGACTGCATTTCATCTGCCTGTTTTAATGTATGTCCCCCTGCTACACTATAACATCTGTATGAGCAGAGACCATGTCTATGTGTACGCCCAGGCTTTGTTTAATGTTCGGTATGTCAGAGGCATTCAATAAATGTCTTCACCAGTGTCCTTACTGAACTAACAAAGGCTCTTTATATGACTTTCCCTATATGTTGCTTCTAAAGTCAAGGTCATTCTGTAATTAATTCAATGAAAACATTTCAATAGCAAACTAAGTTAATATGCTTCGAGTACATCATTCTTTGGAATTTTATCTTGACATGAGGCTCAAGCTGCTTAGCTATCTTCCTTTTTGGTGTCTCCATTGTATCCTGTACATAATTTACTGTGACACCTGTAACACTAATGTTTGTGTCTGTCTTCTCCTGTAAGCTCTTTGAAGGCAGGAGGAGTCATACCCATTTTCTTTTCTTAATATCTATTTTATGGCATAGAATCTCGTCTATAATCTGTTCTCAATAAAAGCTTGTTGGTGATAAAATATATCTATTTAAGTCCAAAATCTTCACAGAAGCATTCCAGTAAAGTTAGCAACAGAACAAAAATGCCCACTACTACCACCATTATTTAACACCATTTTGGAGGCATTGGCTAATGCGATTAGACTTAAGAAAGAAATCAGAGAAAGGACTACTGGAAAGTAGGAGATAAAATTATCATTATTTGCAGATAATATGACTGTATACTTGGAAAATGCAAGAGAATCAACTGCAAAATCACCACAAACAAGAGCAGCATTCACAGGGGGAAGGAGCCATAGAATATTAGACATCAATAACCTTCATATATACAAAATACCCCACACTAGGTAAGAGATATAATGGAATAAAAGACTCCTGTTTATAATAGCATAAAAAATATAAAATGCCTAGGAATAAATTTAACAAGAAATGCACAAGAGTCACATGAAGAAAACAAACAGACACAAAAGAAGACTATGGAAAGCCAAGCCCTTTGAAAAGGAAGATTCAGCATATTAAGATGTCAGCTCTGGGGCTGGCCCCATGGCTGAGTGGTTAAGTTCGCGCGCTCCACTGCAGGCGGCCCAGTGTTTCATTGGTTCGAATCCTGGGCGTGGACATGGCACTGCTCATCAAACCCACATGCCACAACTAGAAGGACCCACAACGAAGAATATACAACTATGCACCGGGGGGCTTTGGGGAGAAAAAGGAAAAAAAAAAAAAACCTTAAAAAAAAAAAAAGATGTCAGCTCTTTCTAAGTTATTTTCTTTTCTTTCTTTTTTTAAAGATTGGCATCTGGGCTAACAACTGTTGCCAATCTTTTTTCTGCTTTATCTCCCCAAACCCGCCCTGTACACAGTTGTATATCTTAGTTGCAGGCCCTTCTAGCTGTGGGATGTGGGACGCCGCCTCAACGTGGCCTGACGAGGGGTGCCATGTCCGCACCCAGGATCCGAACCCTGGGCCGAGGCAGCAGAGCGCACAAACTTAACCACTCGGCCACGGAGCCGGCCCCTCTAAGTTATTTTCTAATACAACATGATCATAGTAAAAATACCACCAGGTTATTTTAAGATCAATAAAAGTTGATGCTAAGTTTTTATGGAAAAATAAATAAACAAGGACAACCAGTTAAATTCTGAAAAAGAAGAATAAAGAGAAGGAATTAGCACCAACAGATAAAAAATTATATTTCCTCAAAAATTAAAACTGTGATGCTGGTAACAAAGACCGACCAGTGGAATATATCAGAAAATCCAGAAATATACCCCAATATATGTGGAAATTTAATATATGATGAAACTGTGGTGAAAAGCGGAGCAATTTAATAAATGGCACTGTGACAATTTTTAGCCTTCTAGAAAAAAAATTAAGCTCGATTTACACTTCCCACCTTATACCAGGATAAATTCCATACGGATCAAAGACTTAAATGTGAAAACAAAAACATAAAAGTTCTAAGAGAGAATATAAACTCAGCATGGAAAAGGCTTTATAACCATGACTCAAAATACAAAAGCCACAAAATGAAAGATTGATACATTTGATTACATAAAGATAAAACAAAATTCTCTATGGCAAAAAAATACCACAAAGGCAAAAGACAAATGAAAAAAATGGCAAAAATATCTATCAGGGAAAAGGGTAATCTCCCTATATACCAAGCTTCTAAGACACTGGCAAGAAAAAGAACAATAACCTAAGACAAAATAAGACAAAGGACAGTTCATAGAAAAATACAAATGTCCCTAATCATCTAAAAGGATGTTCAACCTCAGTCATAAAAACACAAATGCAAATTATTTTACTTTATTTTATTTTTTCTAGTGAGGAAGACTGGCCTTGAGCTAACATCTACCGTGCACCTTCCTCTTTTTTCTTGAGAAAGACTGTCCCTGAGCTACCATCTGTGCCAATCTTCCTCTACTTTATATGTGGTACACCACCACAGCATGGCTTGATGAGCAGTACGTAGGTCTGTGCCCAGGATCTGAACCCACAAACCCCAGGCAGCCAAAGCTGAGTGCGCAAACCCAACCACTAAACCCCATAAATACAAATTAAAACCACACTGATGTATCGTTTTTCCCCTCTCAAAGTCAGCAAAAATCCCCAAGTTTGATAATATTGATAAGACTGGAGAAACAGCCACTCTCAATCATTGCTGGTGGGAGTATAAATTGGTATGACCCCATGGAGGGCAATTTTGGCAATAGTTCTCAAAATTACGAATGCCTATATTCTCTGACCAAGCAATTTCACCTCTGGGAATTTATCCTGCAGGTACACTGGTACATGATCGAAATGACACGTGTACACGGTTATTCACTGCAGCGCTGTTTGCAATAGCAAAGGATTAGAAAAATGACCATCAATGGGGGATAGTTATATGGAAAGATGGCTATGATACATAGCTAATTTTTTAAAAAGCAAGGAATAGAGCATATCTACATATGTAATACAAGGGAAAAAATAATGGAAACTCTGGAAGGATTAACAAGAAACCTAGAACAGTGGTTGCCAGTTAGAGGTGAGGTGCAAGCTGGGAGACAGGAGACAAGGACGGGAGGGAGCCTTTACATGGCATACTTTTCAATATTTTGAGTTTTGAGTCATATGACTATATTTAAAAATAAAATTTTTTAAAGTTTGTCAAACAAGTGGGTGAAATATTAACTATCAGTCTCACATTTAGCCAGATCTAGGTTGTAATTCAAGATTAACATATCTTGGGAGCTCCCAGAGCAATGATATTCTGTGTCTTTACTTAAATCAAGATTCATGTGCAACATGAATAAGTGACAAGTTGACATTCCATTATGAAAAATCAACAGGGTTGTATTTCTTGGGAGAAAGAGAGAAAGAGAACTAACCAAGCTACTTCCAGGTGACCAAATAGCTATTCTATTGCAATTGTCAGTCTGGTTAGTGGCCTGAATGAACACGGTGATGACGGCAGGAATGGAAAGGAAGAAAAAGATGCAAAAGACTTGAATGGGAAATAAATCCATGGGTCTTGATGGCTGATGGGCTATGGAAGGCTAGGGAGATATAAAGAGAACACAGTGATTTTTAAAGCCTAGGTGTATCACTAACAGAAATTAGGAAGTCAGGAGGAAGAACTGGTTTAGAGGAAAGGCGATGACTTTTGTTTTAAGTATTTCGTTTAAGTATGTTTGAGGTGAGTGAGAAATCAGGTAGAGATGGCCACTGGGCCACTGGAAATGCTGATCTGCAGCTCAGAGGGGAAGGCAGACGTGAAGATGCAGATATGGGAGATATCTGCAAGTAGAGATGAGGGGCACAGAGGAAACACGGGCTGCGACGAGACCTGGAGGACTGCCCACAACTGTGGAGCAGGATGGGGAAGAGAAGCCAGTGTCACAGACACGGAATTACAGGGAGACTCAGGAGAGCACCGTGACACATCAGCCAAGGGTGGGAAGTCTCAAGAAGCAGTGACGGGGTCAACACGGTGAGAAAGGAAAGGGCCACAGGCAACAATGACAGTGGCAACATGCATTGTCTCCTTTAATCCCCCCACACAACAACCTATCAGGTAGGTGGTATTACTAGCCTCATCTTACAGAAAAGGGTATTAACCCAGATAGTGAGTCCAAAGCTGCAGGATGTAACTGCTGAGCGATACCCCGTCACCACTGTCGCGGGGAGAGCTGGGAGATCGGAGCTCTGACGGTGGTTCTACCACTAAATTAGCTATCCATCCACGGACCAGTATCTACCCTTCTAGGCTTACTTTCCTTCTCTGCAAATTGAGGGGATTGGTCTAGATAGTCTCCAGCCCTGATGTAATATGAGTCTTTGATTAAAGTAGAACGGAAGAGATACATACACAAGAGAGGCAATGAATAAAAATGTAGCAATAAGCAAACTGGGAGACGTGGCCAGGAAGATCAGAATGCTGAATGTTTTATAGTGAATTTGCATGTAATAAATCCATTCTCTGCTCTATAAAATCTACAACTGCAAAATTCTACTTTTTATCTATGTATTTAAGTTAGATGTAATATCAAGAATGAAAATTTTTCATACCTGGAAATTACAAATGCTGCTCTTGAAATCCTGCTAAGCCAATTGAATGGAGTGAAAAAGGGAAGATTCCAAGTCAAACACAGTCTGTGTGTGAAGGATTGTCCTGTAGAGAGAGAAAATAGCTATTTACAATGTATTTTTGTAATAAAAGACAAAAACATTGGCTAAGGTACATAATATTTATTTATTATTATTTTTTTTTTTGAGGAAGATTAGCCCTGAGCTAACTACTGCCAGTCCTCTTCCTTTGCTGAGGAAGACTGGCCCTGAGCTAATATCCATGCCCATCTTCCTCTACTTTATACGTGGGACGCCTACCACAGCATGGCGTGCCAAGCAGTCCAAACCCACAAACCCCCGGCCGCCGAGAAGCGGAACGTGCGAACTTAACGGTTCCGCCACTGGGCCGGCCCCCCATAATATTTATTTAGATAAATTAAATGGGACCACTTATTAGGTATCATTTTTTAGCATGTAAAAATAGATAATCTGGCACAGATTATTAGTTAATGGACATTTATTTATTTTTAACCTGAACCTCAATATTAAAATCTGCAAGAAGAGGTTTCTGATATTAAAATATATAATGGCAAATTGAAAGCAAACATACTTCTTAACTTTGACAATAACATAGACTTCTTAAGACAACAGCTATTCAAAGGCAGGCTAGCAGATGAGATACCAAGACAGCAACATACGTACTATTTCCCTTTTCCTGCAAGTGGCATCAATAAGATTTGCAAGAAAACCAAACAGAATAGCTTTAAAGATTCAACTTGAAAAATTCAACATGTCTTTAAAACTGTATGGTTAAGAAGGAAGTGGGGGGCCGGTCCGGTGGTAGAGGGGTTAAGTTCACACGTTCCGCTTCAGTGGCCTGGGGTTCGCCAGTTTGGGTCCCGGGTGCAGACATGGCACCGCTTGGTAAGCCATGCTGTGGCAGGCGTCCCACATATAAAGTAGAGGAAGATGGGCACTGATGTTAGCTCAGGGCCAGTCTTCCTCAGCAAAAAGAGGAGGATTGGCAGCAGGTGTTAGCTCAGGGCTAATCTCCGCCCCCCTAAAAAAAGAAGGAAGTGGGGAAAAAAAATCCTACTATGTATGTTCAGAACGCCCCACTGCAGTCACCCAATTTTTTATGACTCTTATTCGATTTGCCAAATTGTCCCAGAGTCTACCACAATTTGAAACAGCAGCTGTAACAATTCACTCTTGTTATAAAGAAGTTTCAGTTTCTACTACACGTATTCCAAATTTTTTAATTACAAAAATAAAAAAAATCTATTCAAGTACTTTTTTCATTGACCATGAAGTTTTGTTAACATAGAAACTGTTAAGGCTGTATGTCAACTGGCAGCGGAAAAAGGAATTTGATGCTTTTAAACCAATTCAGTTAAGCTAAGACTTCCCGCCAAAATAATTTTGACTAAATTAATGGAATCACCTTTTCAAATAATGTGTATTTTTTTCCGATTGCATAAGTATTATACACTTATAGAAAATTTAGAAAATATAGGCAAGTGTAAAGAAGAAAACAAGTTGAAATAACTTTTAAATGAGCATCCTGAAAACACCACCAGAGAAAGGAGAACTGCTCAAATATACTTAAATTAGGAAAACAAATGTGTCAACCACCCACTCATAACGCAGTGTGAATTCTGGCAACTTAAATCATTCAAAATCGATAGAGAAAATACCCAAGATGACCTGAATTCCATACTGTATTCTGAGTATTCCATAAAATGTAATGTGATTCCTTCTTTTTTCTTTTTTTTTTAGGAAGATTAGCCTGGAGCTAACAGCTGCTGCCAATCCTCCTCTTCTTGCTGAGGAAGACTGGCTCTGAGCAAACATCCCTGCCCATCTTCCTCTACTTTATATGTGGGACGCCTGCCACAGCATGGCTTGCCAAGCGGTGCCATGTCCCCACCCGGGATCCGAACCAGCGAACCCTGGGCCACCAAATTGGAACGTGCGCACTTAACCCCTGCGCCACTGGGCTGGCCCCTACCAACACTTTTTAAGTATTACATTTAAAGTACAATAAAGAAGAGAATTGGCTATGAAAAGGATTTTAAGAAACACCCGTAATTAAAACAGCAGGATCAAATTTAAGGATAAACTAAGATTTTGTAGTTGGGAAAACAAAATTAGTAATTTTGCTCATCTACCACGTAGCCCCAGTGGCTAGGAGCGCACTGGGGAAAGGGTATTCACTTTGATAGCTTCAGCCTCACTGTTTTGACAGTGCTCCCAAGAACTAGAACCATCCAGTGTCCCGGGTCTGTGCAGGGGCAAGCAAGAGCTAATTCCGTGCTTTCTGAACACAGTCTGTGCCTTAAACAGTGTTCACATATGGATGAAATGTCATTGTTAGAGATAACCACCAAGTTCTACCCTAGCAGATATCAGAGTAGATTTGTGTATCAACCCTCAGCAACCTTTCTAACATCCTTCTGGAAAGTTTAAAAGTACGTTTCCCAGACTCCTTTACAGTTAAGTTTCCTCATGGGAAATGGGGTCCAACCACCAGACGTTCTTCTGTGAGATTTGGAAAGCAGAAACGAGGCGGAAACCATCTTTCTGCTGTTTGGGCTGTTAATACTGGCAAGCACGTTTATGGAAACATTGGGTTTCTCTGCAGCAGCATTCCAGCGTCCAGAGCCTCACGGCTGTCAAGAGACAAGTTTGCTGGAGACAACCATCACTAGTTGGTGGGTGTTCAGGGGCAGTCTCGGGGCAGCAATTTCTTGACCCTTGAATTACAGCTAACAACGTCATCTGGAACTCAGGCAGTGCCAGTGGTGGCTCCCTGACTCCCTCGCCTGGAAGGCCTGGTTGGCAGTCTGGTTCTGGGAAGCACTTCTGAAGGCCCAGCCTGGAGCCCTCTCCTCCCAGCCCTTCCAATGATTTTGTAAGCACTCAATTCCGTTCAGTAAACACATGAAAACACCAGAGTGGTTTCTCTTTCCTGCAGCGAGATCCAGACAACATATTAGTACACCATTTACCTCAAAATCTAAGCACAAGGGTGAGTAGTCTGTGAGTGGTAGTGTTGGGCAGTGCGCTCAGGCCCCGGGATCAGCCTGCCTGGGTAGCAAGGGAAGCTAACGTTCCTGTGCCTCAGTTTCTTCACCTGTAAAATGGGAATAGTAATAATACCTGACAGAGGTGTGGGAGAGAGTAAATGGAAAGAAAATCTAAGTAAAGTACTTACAATAGTGCCTGGCACATAACAAGCCCTTGATAAATGTTAGCAATCATTATAGTAATAATAATAATCACTATTATTATTATTAATTATGCAGACCCCTTTAAAACACTATTTTAACTGAGAACAAAATGTAAACATTTTAGAATTTTATTACCACACATTTTCTTGTAGCCTGTAGAATGCTAACTTATACAAAGGTGAACACACAAAAAAATCGACTGCTTACATCCTATTTGTGTACCCAGAGAGAGTGATCCCTTCAAAACTGCAGTGTACTGGAGGATAGCAAAGCTCTGCTCTAACTAGTCAGCTAGTTGGAGTTACTCTAACTAGTTATGGTAGACCTCACTCTAAGAATTATTCTTTAGAAGCAATTTTTGCCATTTTTCCATTTCAAAAATGCTACCTCATTAATTATGCTCTATGAACAAGTAATAACGTAACAAATAACAAATAATGTTTGTTATTCAGATTTTTTCAGCCTTATTGAGATGTAACTGACATATAAAATCGTAAGATAAAGATATTTAAAGTCTACATCGTGGTGATTTGACACATTATGAAAGGATTCCCACTGTCTAGTCAATTAACACATCCATCATCTCACATATTTATCTTTTCGTGTGTGTATGAGAACATTGAAGTTCTACTCTTTTAGCAAATTTCAATTATACCATACAGTGTTATCAAGTATAGTCACTATGTTTTACATTATCCTCAGACCTTATCCATCTTGTAGCTGAAAGTTTGTACCCTTTTACCAACCTCTCCCTATTTTCTCCACCCCCAGTGAACCACTGTTCTTCTCTGTTTCTATGAGTTTGACTTTTTTTTTTTTTTTGGTTTCCACATGTAAGTGGTATCACGCAGTATTTGTCTTTCTCTGTCTGGCTTACTTCACTGAGCATAATGCTCTCAAAGTCCATCCATGTTGTTGCAAATGATAGGATTTCTTTCTTTCTCATGGCTGAATATCGTTCCATTAGTTTATACACATATATCACATCTTCTTTACCCATTCATCCCTTGAGACACTTAGGTTGTTTCGTTATTCAGATTTTTAAAGTGTTATGACAGAGGAGATTTCATGAGAATGGAATCTGTAGTCTGTAACATTTGTAATCTTATAAATCTTGAAAGTCTAAAATTTTAGTGTTAGGATTAGAATACTATTCTAATGTACATATTAAGAAGGTCTTTGATAAAATTCTGGCCTGGTTTGGTTTGCTGGTGTCTTTTTTTTTTTTCTTGGTAATTTCAAATATTTACTCAATTCTGACCAATGCAGAAAGTAAAAGGAAAGAGAATCAAATTCACCAATTAGGGGCCAGCCCGGTGGCACAGCGGTTAAGTGCACATGTTCCGCTTTGGCGGCCTAGGGTCCGCCAGTTCAGATCCCGGGTGTGGACATGGCACCGCTCGGCAAGCCATGCTGTGGCAGGTGTCCCATGTATAAAGTAGAGGAAGATGGGCACGGATGTTAGCTCAGGGCCAGTCTTCCTCAGCAAAAAGAGGAGGATTGGCAGCAGATGTTAGCTCAGGGCTAATCTTCCTCAAAAAAACAAAAAAATTCACCAATTAGATAAAAATACACATGACCCTGATCAGGTGGAAAGGTGTACAAGCTGAATGAAATAGAACTCTCCAAGAGTTATTGGGAACTGTCAATGTGATGACTCAAACCACCACCATCACTAGTAAAGTGTTACTCATTAAAGAAAAAATTGGGAAGGAGGCTTAATTAGAGTGTTCCTACTTTATATTTTCATGGGTGGTTCTAATTTTTTTTTTTTGAGGAAGATTAGCCCTGAGCTAACATCTGCCAATCCTCCTCTTTTTGCTGAGGAAGACTTGGCCCTGAGCTAACATCCGTGCCCATCTTCCTCTACTTTATATGTGGGACGCCTGCCACAGCATGGCGTGCCAAGTGGTGCCATGTCCGCACCCAGGATCCGAACCGGCGAACCCCAGGCCACTGAGCGGCAGAACGTGCGCGAACTTAACGGCTGCACCACTGGGCTGGCCTCTAAATGTTTTGCTTTGATCAGAGAAATCATTCAGAAAGTTCCCCAACTGAATATTTAATGCTACTGGAAATAGGCCTGGACAATAGGCATTTGAAAGAAAAGAGCACTTTTCTTTCTTTTCAGCTAGTTATAAAGTCATAATTTCTCGTCACACAAAATTGGAAAAATATAAAAAATTATTCTTTGGGTTTTGGTTTTTTTACTCTCTTAAAGATAGTATATTTTTGGCTTTTTTTAATTGAAGTTGTATTGGTTTATAACATTGTATAATTTCAGATGTACAGTATTATACATCAGTTAAGTGTCTTCTGATGATGAAAAATACATTGTAGATTTTGGAATAAAGCTTCCCCCAAATATTGTGAAATTGTAAGAACCATAGGTTGCACCTTATCCATCAGCACCAGTGCGATAGAGGGAACTGAAGCTGATACAAAGGTGTCTGTTACATCTTTGATGTTTCAGATGCTGCTGAGAGCCAGCGACTCAAAGCAGTGGAGGTTTTCTGAAGGGTGAGTAAAACAACTGAAAGAAAGCAACTTCACCCTTTGATTCAGTAATTACTTTTACACTGCTATGAACTTCATAAGCCATACATGTTTTCTTTTCCTATTTTTTTTAAAGCAAAAATCTTTTATTCTATTTTTTATGAGAGGGCAGATATTCAAACTGAAAGGTGAAATATATTCATTCAATATGGATTTATTGGGCACCTACTTTGTGCCAGGCTATCACTGGCCCTGGGAATACAAAGATGATGACATGTCAAAGGTCAGCGCTTTCCAACACCTCAATGTCTATCAGGAGAGAGAGAATCAGAGAAAGAGAGAAACAGAAAGGGAGAGAGATGGGCTTTTAAACGAAGTTACAATACAAAGAAGAAAACACTCATAGTAGAAGGGAACTGTAAAAGCAAGCAAACGATTGTATCCACAGCTGTCCAGAAGTTTCCAAAAGGCAGTAACAGTTGAGTTGGGTCTTGAAGGATGAGTAGAAGTTCATACATGAAGAAGAGGACAAAGGGCATTTTAGACAGAGCACCAAGGGCAAAGGCACAGACAGGTATTAAACAGCATGACCTCTTCAAGGATGATAAAAAATTGGGGAAATTTACGCAAAGTTACAAGCCAATATGACCTCAATAAAATAATTTTTTAAAAAATTTGGTACATGCCTAGAGACTTAGGGCCCGTGGAGCGACAGTGGAAGATGAAAAGAGAAAAGTATTTAGAACCAGATCCTGAAGCCCCTCCAACTTTTGTAGGTTCAGGGTACTCTTAAAGGATTTGAAGGGTGGCATGATTATAGGTCTGCCAACGACTAGCTGCATGACTTAGTCAAGTTACTTAACTCTAAGAATCAGTTTCCTTTTTGTAAAATGAGGATAGTGACAGTTAAGAGGAAGTCTGTTAAGAGGATTAAATAAGATAATAGCTAAGATAAATAAGATTAAAAGCAGTAAGAAACAAAGTAAGGCAAATAGCAATGAGCACATAAAGAGGTGTTTAATATCATTAGTCATTAGGGAAATGCAAATCAAAATCACAATGAGATACCACTTCACACCCACTAGGATGGGTAAAATAAACACAGACACACACACACACACACACAAGAAAATAACAAGTGTTGACCAGGATGTGGAGAAATCAGAACCTTCATATATTGCTGGTGGGAATGTAAAACAGTGTAGCCATTTAGGAAAAGAGTCAGGCAGTTCCTCAAATGATTAAATGCAGAGTTACCACAGGACCCCACAATTCAGTTCCTAGGTATGTATCCAAGAGAAATGAAAACATGTGTCCCCATAGAAACTTGTATACAAATGTTTATAGCAACATTATTCGTATTAGCTAAAAGGTGGAAACAACCTCATGTCCATCGTGGGAAAATGGATAAACAAAATGTAGTATATCCACACAATGGACTCTTATTCAGCCGTGAAAAGGAAGTACTGGTACATGCTACAATGTGGATGAACCTTGACAACACTATGCAAAGTGAAAGAAGCCAATCGCAAAAGACCACATACTATATGATTCAATTCATATGAAAGTCCACAAGAGGAAAATCTATAGAAACAAACGAGTGGTTGCCAAGAGCTAGGGAGGAGAGAATGAGGGGAGGGGGAAGGGATGGTGGGAGGTGATAGCTAAAGGGTACAGAGCTTCCTTTCGAGGTGATGAAAATGTTCTAAAATTGACTGTGGTGATAGCTGTACCTAACTATGAATATACTAAAACCATTGAATTGTATGCTTTAAATAGGTGAACTGCATGGTATGTGAATTATATTTTAATAAAGCCGTTCAAAAAACCGGTATATGATCCACTGAGTCCACTCCTAGATATATACCCAAGACAAATGAAAACCCATGTCCATATAAAAACTTGTACCCAAATGTTCATAGAGGCATTATTCATAGTAGCCAAAAAATGTCCCAAACCACATGTCCACCAACTGGTGAATAGATAAGCAACATGTGGTATATCCATACAATAGAACATTATTCAGCCATAAAAAGGAATGAAGTACTGACACATGCTACAGCACGAATGAACCTTAAAAACCTCAAGCTAAATGAAAGAAGCTAGTCACAAAAGACCATATATTTTATCATTTCATTTATACACAATGTCCAGAACGGGCAGGGGATAGAGACAGAGAGTAGATTAGTGATTGTCAGAGGCCAAGGAGATGCGGGAATAAGGAGCGACAATTAATACCTGGGTACAGGGCTTCTTTATGAAGTGGTGAAAATGTTCTGGAATTAGATGGTGGTGATGGTTGCACAACTTTGTGAATACACTGAAAACAGTGAATTGTACACTTTAAAAGGGTGAATTTTATGGCATATGAGTTATAGCTCAATCAAAAT
The DNA here is from genome assembly GCF_041296235.1 of Equus asinus. NCBI lineage: Eukaryota > Metazoa > Chordata > Mammalia > Perissodactyla > Equidae > Equus > Equus asinus. The sequence goes on from NC_091794.1 coordinate 89,494,420, forward strand.
AGCTAATATTTGAAAGTTTACTAGGCACTGTACTAAACACTTTACACTCATTATCTTATTTCAGTCCTAAGATATAAACCTAAGATATTACCAGCCTAAGAAGGTCATTGCTGCTGTGATCCACATTGTATAGAAAAGGAAACTGAGGCACAGAGAATCTCCAAGATTGTACGAGGAGCAAGAGAACACATTGGAATTCAGGCTGACTCCTAAGTCTCGCACTCTTCTGCTGGCTATAATGTAGGCACAATGCCTGGCATGCAGCTAGGGCTCAATAAATATTAGGGATTATCGTGATGATGACTCAATTTGCATACCCGGAAGAAAACCTGAGACAGCACGGAGGAAGAGAAACGGTGGGAGAGGCAGGGCCAAGGAGACCAATTAAAGGCTTAATGAGATTGTCCAATGCAGAAATGGTGAGAAACTGAACTATGATAGATTGCGCAGAGAGAGGAAGGAGCAAAAATAGAAACTTTTCCAAGAAAATAGGAACTGTCCTATAGATGGGAGTCATTTACAACTTGATAACATTTACATCTACTGGGTATTAACATAACTTGCACTCATAGTAGCACTCTTGAGTCATCAAGAAAGGTTTAAGGTTATTCTCAAAATACGTTTTAGGTCACGGAAATGGCTCATAGTTTCAAATTTTCTTCCTGCAATAGATTGGCCTTATAAATTGAAACAGCAAGTTATCCTAATTCATGTGGGACATCCAAAATTCAATCAGAAACACTTTAAATATCTGTAAGATCTAGATATCTACAATAATCCTAAGAATATTAAAGAAATCAAGATCCTCATCAACTTCAAAGACCTTTAAAAAGGTAGATGGAAAAGACAATTACATATTTTAAAAACCATTAAGTTCAAAAGTCTTTGGAAAAGACAAGTATTTCTATGAGTAGACTGAAGATTTAGGTAACAAGTGTAACTTTAATTAAGGCTGTGCGCTAGAAGACCATCTCTTTTAAAATATATAGTCATTAATCTAGAATTTAGTGTGTCCCATCAGGGTCACCAAAACAAACCTTGTTATTCTCCTTAGCAAAAATCCCTGGGTCAGAAGGAACTTCAGCTAACTGAACGGGAGTTGTATTCTTTCGTGGATAAACATCTTTTAACCCTGGAAAGATTTAGAATTAAGTATAAAAACATTTAAGAGAATCAAAACCATTGTTGGGAAAGTCTCACTGAGAAGATGGCATTTAAGTAAAGTCCAAAGGAGACAATCATGTGAGTATCCCGGGGAAGAGTGTTCCAGGCAGATGGAACAGCAAGTGCAAAGGCTCTGAGATGCAGCAGGCAAGTAGGGTTGGAGGAACACCAGAGAGGGCTGGGGAGAGCAATGAGATGGATTCAGAAAGGAAGGGCAGATTGACAGGGCGGGCAGGACATCATGGGACCAGTTTCTGTAGGGCCTTGTATACTATCTGGGGGCCTCTGGCTTTTAATCTGAGTAAGATGGGAAGCCACTGACTAATTTCGAGCTAACAAGTGACAAAAACTTCCCTCAAGGGGAATCAAAAAACTTACATCCAATCCTTTAAATATTATAAATGTATAATTATGTCACTGAAAGGGTTAAGCCTATTAGACAGAAATTGTTTTATCTAGAAAATACAATTTAAATGATAGAGGATGAATCAAGGATTACCCTGTCTTACAAAGTTTTTGTGGGGTCCAAATCATTATCAACAGCAGGGCTGGTAATTTCAAGGACATGAGATAAGGTCTAGCAAGGTGCTCTCTTCAACGGTGTCAGAAATTTACCTGACCTGGGAGTCCAGGCACTCGTGATGCCTCCTGCTGACATCTATACAGCCTAACCGACATGTACCCGCTTGGCCAAGGGTTGCAGGTTAAATCCTCACTTTCCATTTACTGCTTGTGTGGCCAGGAAGGTTCCCAAGAAAAAGACAGGAGATCCCCGGTGATCAGTGAATGGCTCTTGCTCCTGGGCTCCCACAAACCCATCCACACCTGAGGCTTGCGGAAGCTTAGACTGGAGAGGAAGTTTGGGCCTTGGTTCTTCTGATGAGGATTTTGGACTTTTTTTCTGATAAAGCTCAGTTAAGGTTTTCAGAGCAGGGAAGCGATGTGACCGACTTGCTTTGCATAAGACTCCGGAGGTGCCTTTAGGAGGGAATGAAGAGCAAGACCAGGAAGCAAGGCGGTTGGGAGGCTGCCATCGTCCACCTCCTGGCTTAAGGCTTGAACTCGACGCTTAACGAGTTCCCTCATCAGGAAAGTGCAACAACCATCGGTCTGACTGGGAGGTTGTTTTATGTGAAACAATTCATACAGGCGAAAGCACTCCATTTACTAAATAAAGTTCTGCAAATATAAACGTTTATTAAGAATAGAAGTAATACTGACGTGTGTGGTTAAAAGCCCTCTAGGTGGGAATCTCCCGCTTCCAAACACGTCTTGGACTAAAACTAACGCAATATGTCAATTACATCTCAATTAAAAAAAAGCAACAATCGAAGGAAAAGACGTCTTTGAAAGATGTGGAGTCTGGCTCCTGGCACAATCGAGAATAAATGAGCGCATCTGAAGGGGAAGGAGCCAAAGCGCTAACTTACAAAAGGGGCCGTCTACACGGGTAGAAGGGGCGCCTGTGCGCTCCTGTCATGAAATAATTATAGCTCAGCGTTTGTTCGGTGCAGTTCAGTCCGCCTTCGGTTCTAATGCGGATCTGTCGCATCCCGATACAAAACCGAAGCATGGAGCATGCACCGGACCACTGCCCCGGGAGCGAGCTTCCCGAGGAAGCGCCCGGGGCGGCGGGGGAGAAGCCCGGGGCCCCCCGCCCGCCCGCCCCCCGACGCCCCATTGGGCGGGCCGCCCGTCACTCGCCGCGCAGCCCGAGCCCGAGCCCCGCCGCCGACCCTCCGGGAGCCCGCGGCGCCCGACGGCTGCAGACACGCCCGGCGCCGCCGCCAGGAGACTCCGCGCGCCTTCCCGCCTTTCCCCGCGCCGGGCCGGGCCGGGCGGGCGGCGAGGCGGGCCGTTGTCCGCAGCCCCTCCCGGGGCGCAGGAGGGCCGGGCGGGCGGCGCCGGGGCGCACCGGCTCCGGGACTCCGCGCCACCCCTTCCCCGCGCCCGCCAGCCGCCGCCGCCCGCGCCTCCTTTGTGACCGTCTCCAGCCCCTCGGAGCCGGCGCGCCACCGCCGCTGCGCCCGCGGCTGCAAATGGCGCCCGCGCGCCTCGGCGCCGCCCGCCGGCTCTCGCGTCCCGGGGACGTCCGGGGCGCCGCCCGCCGCCCGCCGCCCGGGCGCTCGCAGCCCGCGCCGCCGCCGCCCCCCGCCCTCCGCCCGCAGCGGGGCTCGCGGCCGGTCCCGAGCAGCCCCGACGCCCCGCCCGCCCTCCGGCCGCGCCGCGCCGCGCCGCGCCGCACAGCACTCACCGCGGGCCGCGGCGCTCCGGCGGGTCGCGCGCGCGGGCTGGGGGCCGATCCCGGTCCCCGCAGGCGAGGCAGCCCGCTTCGCAGCCGCTCCTTGGCGCCCTAAAACAAGTAGCCCCAACGTGAGAGAAACAAAAGGTATTTGCTGACGTGGGCGTTGGACAGAAACGCCCGAGGGCTGGGGACACAATTAAAGGGGCAACGCACAGATTTCAGGCACCAACCAGCGGCGTCGCCCACTCCCCCTGCCCGTGCCCACCCCGCGCGGCACCCTCCGCAGGCCCCGGGGCGCCCGGATTCCCCGGCAGCTGACTACGGAATCATCATTTAGTCAGGAGCTGAAATTTAAAATTGTACTTTACGTTGGGAAAGGCGCCTCCGGAGGGCAGAAGGGCTGGATTTCTAGGATCTGGGGAATTTGGTTTAGGAAAGAGGGAGGGACTTAGGCGTGCCCACAATTACTGTATAAGTCCATGTGACATTATTGTACTTAAGTTTAGCAACGTCAAATGTAAGAGATTTCCACCGAATTGCTCCCTTTATTGCGACACTTATTTTAGTCGGGGATAACCTTTTCTAAACCTTTACAGGCCACAAGCATTTTATCTGAAGAGGAAAATCCAGAGAGGCTGAGATGAGAGAAAATAAATCTTGGTTAAGTTCAGGGAAAATATAAAACTAGTAAAAATAGCAGGTTTTGTGTTTTCAAATACCGAAATTCATTGTACATCAAGCCTTTCTTCTGACATATTTATGTCCTTAATATTTAGAGTACAAACAGGTTGTATATTTGCTAAACTCTTAAATCGCCGAACTTTCACTGTTACTACAGAAACATTAATTCTATAAACCAAGTTAGTTTCCTGGTTCCTTATGCTAGGGTCAGGTACTGAAAAGTACTGTGATAGTGTAAAATTGAAAAAAAGACTCAAAATTTCAAAACATTTAGTTTTTTGATAGATTCCTCTCCTATGTCGTACTCAGTCATTCTAGATAAAGTTCATTACTTTGGTCTCGTCAGTAATTAGCTATGCATTTTGAAGATCATACTGTCTATCAGAAGGATACAAAATATTCAGAACTCTCTCTTAGTGTCACTTCTGTGTTACTCTTGAGGTGTTTTCCTCTGGAGTGGCATTTCCTCACATTCTGAACAGGTAAGTGGAAACACGTTTGAAAACCACTGGGTATCAGGAGTGTTGAGGTACTCAGGCTCCTCTGCTAGCATCTGCACTGAGAATTCACTCAGAAAGACCTGGGCATTGTTCTAGCAAAAGGTTTTATTTTAGCCTTAGTTAATTAAAAACATGCAAAAGAATTCTATAAACTTGTTCCTCAAGAGAGCACATCAGATTGGTGATAAACTCAGTGTTGCCAGGAAGAAATAATGTGAGTTTTTTCCTCACTTTCCCCCTCCTAGCTTCTGAAGCTCATTTATATATTTGAAGAATTCCTTACAAATTCCTCCCTTAATTGACGGGAGGTTTCTGCAATAGAATCTGGAAATGCTAGTGACTTGATTTCCCAGATTCTCTTGCAGCTAGGACAATGGCCATGGTCTGCATTTTGATAATCAGATCCACGCGCCCAGGGATTTTGAAGAGAGAGCTCTGACACCAGAAAGCAGGAACCTCAAAGGATCTTTTCTGGCAGTGGTGACAGTTGCAGCAAGATAATATCTCCAGGTGCCCTAGGGGCAGTGCTGCTGGTGGCAGCATCCACTGTGCAGTGCCAATGCTGTCAGTGGTGCCTGCCGCCATGTCTCTGTTTGTGGAAAGCAGTGTTGATATCCTCACCAGGCAGCTCTGTGTGATGACTTTGGCTGTTGTTTCTACAAGCTCAGCCCCTGTGCTCTGCTCTTGCTGCGATTCTGTGAATTTTTAATACATTCATTTCTGCTTGAATCTGTCAAGGCCAGTCTCTGTCCAACTAAGAACCCTAACTAGTGCAAAATGGTAAGAAGGTATTTGGACATAGGACCTGGAGCTTAATGGATAAAATTGTTTGAGACAAGATGTTGTCATCGATGTCCTGTAGGTGGGAATTAAAACCATGGATATGGATAGAGAGAGAGAGAATATAAAGAAAGAAGAGAAGGCTTAGAACCAAGTTTGAGGAAATTCATCATCTAGTGGCTGGTTAGAGGAAAGTGAAATTACTAATGAGACTGAGAGGTGACTAGAGAGGAGGGAAGCGACCTGGGGTAATGTGGTGTTATAGAAACTAGGAGAGGAGAGTAATTCAAGAAGGAAGAATTAGGGCCTGGCTGAGTAACCTAGTGGTTAAGTTTGTGTGCTCCGCTTTGATGGCCCAGGGTTTCGCTGGTTCAGATCCTCGGTGCAGAGCTAGTACCACTCATCAGGCCATGCTGAGGCGGCGTCCCACATAGCACAACCAGAAGGACCACAACTACAATATACAACTATGTACTGGGGGGCTTTGGGGAGAAGAAGAAGAAAGAAGAATTGGACAAGTGTCAAATCCTTCTCTTAGCAGTCTAAGGGAAAATGTCTATTAGATTTAACAACTTGAAGATCATTGATTTCAGAGAACATTATTAAGCTTGACAGAAGGGAGCAAAATCCAGATTAGAGGAATAAGTGGAGGATGAAGAAATAGAGGTAATGAGAATAGACAACTCTTTTGAGAGATTTAGTTATAAATGAAATGTTCCAGTTACTATTGCTGTGTAGCAAACCAACTCAAACTTAGTGGCATAAAACAAAATTATTATTATATTATATTATTATGCTCATGGATTCTGTGGGTCAAGAATTTGGCAAGGCACAACAGGGATGCCTTGTCTCTATTCCACGATGTCTGGAGTCTGAGCTGGGAAGACTTAAATAGGTGGGGATAGTTTGACCTGCTGGGAACTGGAATCACATGGAGGTTTGTTCATTCCCAGGGCTGGCACCAAAACTGGGATCACTTGAAAGATGGGCTCAGCCGTCACCATTATCTGGAGCACATACACATGGCCTTTCCATGTGGCTTGGGCTTCTTGCAGCATGGTGGCTGGATCCTGAGGCAGAGTGTCCTGAGAGAGAGCATACCAAGAGGGAGTATTCCAAGAGAACTAGGAAGGAGCTGCATGATCTTTCATACCCATCTATAGAAGCTATATCGCCTAGCTTGCCATATTCCGTTGGTTAAAGTAGTCACGAGCCTACCAAGATTCAAGCAGAAGGGGGCATAGCTGCTATCTGTTAATGAGAAAAACGTCAGAGAATTTGAGGCTATGTCTTAAAACTGCTACAGGCAAAGAGAGAGGGTATTAGCTAGAAGGAGATACAGATAAAAGACTTAAAAATGTTTGAATGCTGATGGAAAGTATGAAGACGAGAGGGAGATATTGAATACATCAGAGGAATAATTGATAGTGGCTAAATTTCTGCAAATTCAGGGAGAAGGAGATCAAAATCTCAAATAGACGAACAGCCCCTAAATAGGAAAAGTGATAACTCCATTATCCCCGTTGAAACTGGAGGGCAAAGAGAAGAGCATAGGTCTGCGTGATGGCTTTGACATGCCTACATTCTTTGACACTGCTCCCTTCAAGAGGTAGGTCCTAATTCGCCTCCATGTGAGTGTGAGCCAGACTTAGTGCTTCTAAAGAACAAAATAAGGCAGAAATGATGGTGTGTGATTTCAGAGTGTTGGTGATAAAAGTCAAAGCAGTTTCTTGCTTGTTGTTTCTCTATCTTGGATCAGTTGCTCTAGGAGAAGCCAGCTGCCTGAAGATACTCAGGCAGCCATGTGGAGATGAATTGTGGCTTTCTGCCAACAGCCATATGAGTGAGCCATCTTGGAATCATCCTCCAGCCCCAGACAAGCCTTCAGCTGACTGTCGCCCCAGCTAACAGCTTGACTGAAACCTCACGAGAAACTCTGAGCCAGAACCAATCAGCTAAGCTGCTCCCTGATTCCCGACCCTCAGAAACCTTGTGAAGTAATCAGTGTTTGTTGTTTTAAGCCGTTGTGTGTAGGAGGGGTGTAATTTGTTATGCAGCCATAGATAGCTATTACAGATTGTGGTCCCTAAAAGTGCTACCATGACAAAAACCTAAAAATGTGCCTTTGGAGCTGGGCATTGGGTGGAAACTGGAAGGACTTTGAGATGAGTGTTAGTGAAAGTTTGAGCCATTCAAAAAATAGGAGAGTCCTGGGGCTGGCCCCATGGCCGAGTGGTTAAGTTTGTGCATTCCGCTTCAGCTGGCCCAGGATTCTGCTGTTTCAGATCCTGGGTGCAGACATGGCACTGCTCATCAGGCCATGCTGAGGCAGCGTCCCACATAGCACAACTGGAAGGACCTGCAACGAGAATATACAACTATATACCGTGAGGGGGGTTTTGGGGAGAAGAAGAAAAAGAAAAAGAAAAAGAAGAAAAGAGATTGGCAACAGATGTTAGCTCAGGTGCCAATCTTTTTTTTTTTTTTTGAGGAAGACTGGCCCTGAGCTAACATCTGTGCCCATCTTCTTCTACTTTATACGTGGGACGCCTGCCACAGCATGGCTTGACAAGCAGTGCATAGGTCCGCACCCAGGTTCTGAGCCGGCAAACCCTGGGCTGTCAAAGCAGAACATGTGGACTTAACTGCTGCACCACCAGGCGGGCCCCTCAGGTGCCAGTCTTAAAAGAAAACACAAAATAGTAGAGTCCTGATAGCCCTTGAGGAAGCTGCAAGTGAGAGCTTAAAGGAAAATCATAAAATTCTTATTGGACACTGGAGGAAAGAGGTTCCTTCTTATGTGTTGTCAAAAGTTTAGCAACACTATTGCCTGCAGTAAGGGGAAAAGTAGAAACTGTCCCTAATGAATTGGGTGATCCAGCTAAGGAGATTTCCAAGCAGAGTGTTGAAGGGGTCACCTGGTCTCTTCTTGCTGCGTGTAGTAAAATGTGAAAGGAGGGAGATAAGCCAGAGGAAGGACTATTAAACGAAAGGAAGCCAGAACTTACTGGTTTTGAAAATTCCCAGCCTCTCTAGGTGGCAAATGATGCTAAAGTCAAGAAATGGTTTCTGAGCAAAGATTAAATCTAGGGCAATGCAAGGAAAACACAGTCTAAAGACGAAGTCAGGAGAGTGGCTGTGAAACCTTTTGTTAAGACCTAAGAAAGATCTAAGTTGCTACCTCAGAGTACTGTTCAGTTAGATTAAAAGTCCTCTAAAGGTTTTAGGATATGATTCATGGATCTTCTCAAACAATAGAGTTCTAAGAAGCTTCAGGGCATTGACTCTCAGCAGAAGCCCAAGATAGAGAAAGGCTTATCTTGAAGAGCTTTGTGAGGGTGGCTTTTTTCTAATGGAGTGAACCCCAGGAAGATTCACAAGAGACCCATAACATTTTTAAGAAAGGGTTCAGAGGAACACTGCCAGCTTGGATTGAAAGGGTCAAAGGCAATACAAAATTAAAAGATGTCTTGTGACCCCCAAAATCCTACTGGTAGGATGCAATCTGTGAAAACTACACTACTGCAAATATGGGCTGTCTTTCATGCAAAAAGAAGGATGACCCAAAGGGCAGAACCAAGGGCCCAGAGGGTAGAACCAAGAACCATGGATGATTATCCCCAGGTCTTGAGTCCTAGTCAAGGAATTTCTAACATTTGCCCTGCTAGATTTCAGAATTGCTATGGACCAGTGGTTCATGAGTACCTTCATTTCTGCCCTTTTTGAACAGGAATGTCTATAGTTGTTATCCTACCTGTTCCATCATTGTCTTTCAGGTGTGTATAAGGTAGATAACTTGTATCTTTAGTCCTTAGGTCTTCAGATCAAGAGGAATTGTACTCAAGGAGCTGTACAGAAGAAACTATACCCTTGGGAGTTATTGTGAGATGTGGATTATAGTGGTCAGAGACTGAATGATAGGAAATTTTAAACCAAAAAATTTATTTTTCTCTCATGTAAAAATGCAGAAGTAAATGATCCAGGGCTAGTATAGGAGCTCTGTTCTATGAAGCCCTTGGGAATCCAGGCTGTTACCAACTTTCTGTTCCACCATCCCTATGTGTGGCCTTCATGCTCCTATTCTAAAATGGACCTCCAACCCCACATTCCAAGCAGAAGGACAGAGGAAGGGGGAAGAAGGAGTAAAGGAGTAAAGAGACAACATGTACTTGTCTCTTAACAAAGATTGCTGGAATCTGCAACATCACACTTTTACTTACATCCCATTGGTCAGAACTTAGTCACATGGTCACATCTAGCTGCAAGGGAATCTGGGAAATATAATCTTTATATGGGGTAGTAATAAGTATAGCTAAATGTTCTATTACTGAGGGGGAAAGAAAAAAGGTATTAAGGATAGCTAACAATCTTCTATGGTCAATATTGTTACTTGTAGAGAATAGAATCCACTCTAGGTAGTTTAGACAGAAAGAGCTTTATTAGACAATATTAGGTGGCTTATGAATCTCCAGAGAATCATGTTTAGATACTGGAAGTTCAGGACAAAAGCAGCCAGGAGAAGTTCCCAAACACATCACATGGCTATTGTCATAGGAACCCCAATGCTACCACCTCCTGATACTGTGATGTTAGGAATAGACACTGACGTCTCTGCTGGAGCTGCCCCAAAAAAAACAAGTACCTTCAGACTATGCTTGCAAGAAAAACTGATCTACCCATGAGCATGGCTTCTGCCTCACATTTCTTATTTCCTCCTTTCCAGTCTCATGTGGATCTATCTATTTGAACTATAGCTGCAGGGGAGTCTGGGAAATGTAGTTTTTAGCTTTCCATCCTATGCAGTATAGGAAGGCATACTAGAAGGGAATTGGAAAGTGTGTTGAGTGATCCAATACACAGTATATGCCACAGTCCATCATGTTGTATACTACTTATCCATACAAACTTTCCACACTTAAACTTCAAAAAACAATAGCAACAAAATGTTCCCATGTAATATAATTCCACTATCATTATAGGAAAAAAAATCTTTCACCCTTTTTGTGAAAGGGAATCCAAATGTTTCATCAGGACTGCATCAATCTCTGGGAAATGTTCATGTCTCATCTGTTCAGTCATGATATGACATTCTGTAATCAAGAAAGAAAATGTGCGAGCCAGCCCTGATGGCCTAGTGGTTAAAGTTCCACATGCTCCACTTGAGTGGCCTGGGTTCAGAGCCACACCATTGTCTGTCAGTAGCTATGCTGAGGCAGCAGCTCACATTGGAGAGCTAGAAGGACTTACAACTAGAACATACAACTCTGTACTGGGGCTTTGGGGAGGAGAAAAAAAAGAGTGGCTGTTAAAAAAAAAAAAAAAGAAAAAAAGGAAATCTTAAAAAGACAAAAAAAGAGGGGCCTGCCTCATGGCCAAGTGGTTAAGTTCACACACTCCACTTCAGCTGCCCAGGGTTTCACCAGTTCGAATCCTGGGTGAGGACATGGCACCGCTCATCAGGCCATGCTGCGGCAGCATCCCACATGCCACAACCAGAAGGACCCACAACTAAAAATATACACAACTGTGTGCTGGGGAGCTTTGGGGAGAAAAAGGAAAATTAAAATCTTAAAAAAAAAAAAAAGAAAGAAAATGCGGGTAGTAACCACAATCCTTGTTTCTAAAACTGATCACAAGGCAGTAGTTGGCATTTATCGTTTCCTTCCTCTACTCCCTATTCTATGTTTCATAGTACCTTTTGTCTCATGATATTTTTTACTTTAAATCCTATTTTCTTAGCTATTAGGATTACTATCTTCTGAATTCTTTTGGTTTGTATATGCCTGGCGTAGCTTTTTTTCTATTCTATTTTCAACCTTTCCATTTCTATCTGCTTTAATAAATCATGTTGTCGGATTTTTAAAAACGGATCTGAGTCTTGCCTTTTTGGTTTTGAATTTAACATAAGTACATTTATTGTATTTACAATTAAACTGGGATTTACTCCTGTCATATTATTTTATATTTTACATTTGCTTCAAGTTTTATGCCTTCTGTGCTGTTGTTGTCCTTCCCTATCGTCCGTTGGCTATATTGAGTTTTCTTCCGTTCATTTAAAAGATATATGTTTTTATTTTGTTTGTATTGTGATTGCCCTTAATTTGTTACCTATATTCATGTTTTTTTACCCTTATGGATAATTAAAAGTGTCAATATCTATTTCTTCCCCTTAACAAGTACTTAAGCATACACTCATGTCTCTTCTTCTCCACCCTGATCCAATATTGATATTATTTGTTATGAGTGTGTTTTCTCTTTTTATCTTCTTTGCTACAAACCTTTTTCTTTAAACCTTTTCTTTAAAGACAAAGATAAACTTTACCAAATTATTTGAACACTCTTATTTCTCCTATCTCTTGGAGCATCTGCTTGATTTATTTCTCATCCTGAGTACCTTGTTACAAGATTGTTTTCAGTGTTTGTCTTTGCGTGGCAAAGCTTCTAAGGCTTTGTGTGATGGAGGATATTTTTTATTATGCTCTAACATTTGAATGACAATTTGGATATAAAATTCTAGAATCAAAGTTCTCTTCTTTAAGACATATTGCTCTGTTCTTATCTTGCATCTAGTGTTGCTGCTGAGTATCATGACATCGATTTGCTCTTTCTACAGGAACATTTATACTTTTCTCTTTATCCTTGAAATTCTTACATTTTATATTCCTACGTTTTGTTTATAATATGTTTAAGTGTAGATTTTTTTCCCTAATGCTCCTCTTTGGCACTCTATGGGCCCTTTTAATCTAAGACCTTTCATCCTTCTTTTTTTTTTTTAAAGATTTTATTTTTTTTTCCTTTTTCTCTCCAAAGCCCCCCAGTACATAGTTGCGTATTTTTAGTTGTGAGTCCTTCTAGTTGTGGCATGTGGGACACCACCTCGGCATGGCTTGATGAGCAGTGCTAGGCCCACACCCAGGATCCGAACCCTGGGCCACCGAAGCAGAGAGTGCGAACTTAACCACTTGGCCACAGGACTGGCCCCTCATCCTTCTTTAATTCTGGGATGGTTACCTTCATTATTTAAAATATTGTTTACTCTCTTTTATTTTTTCCTCTTCCTTCTGGAACCCCTAATTTTCTAGATGTTGAGATTTCTACTCCTATCCTCCATATCTCTTGACTTTTCTTTTTATATTCTCTATGTCTTTGTCCTGTCTTGCTATCTCATGGGAACGGTCCTCATCATGATCTTGAAATTTACTAATTTTGTCTTCAGTCATATGTATCCTTCCATTTATTCTATCTCCATGTTCTTTCTTTCAACTATTACATTTTCAGTTCTAATATTTCTTCATGATTCTTTTTTGTGAATTCTCATTATTGCCTCATATTGTTAATATAATCTGTTCTCTAAGTATATTTATCATTGTTATTGTAAGTTTGATCCTTCTAGTCCAATGACTCTTAGATTAATGTAATGTGTGTGTGTGTGTGTGTGTGTGTGTATAACATAGTTTATTGTTTTTCTCACGGTGGTTCTATTTTGGCCTGTGAACTCCATCTGCTAATGCAGTGCTTCCCAAACCGTGGTGAAGAACCAGATTGCTTTTGTTCCCAATCTGTTGCAGGCCTGTTTATTGTATAAAACTTTTTAAATGCCTACTTTCACTTTCTGTACTTATTATAGACCAGGGACATCAGTCCTTGAACCACACTTTGACTACTATTGTCCTAATGTATCTTGGGAAAGGATATTAGTTCAGGGTTGTATATTGTACTAGCCTTTCCAACTATTCCTTTCCTTCACTCTGAGAGGATTATACGTCACCAGCCATTGCTATGTGACTTTCAGTGCCTCTCTGGAGACAGTGCACTTCCCTACCCTATTGTCTAGCTTGGTTTGGTGACTTGCTTGGGCCAATGAAATATGGGCAGTGTCAGCAATGCCAGTTCTGAGCCGGAGCTTTAGGAGGCATCATGCATTTCCACCAGCTCTCTTGTTCTTCCTCTCTGCTTTAAGAATACTATGACCAAAATAGGGGCTGCTCCTACGCCCAGCCCAGGTCCTAGAGTGAGGCACAGGGAGCCACAGAAGCTGACCTGCAATCACCAACATGTAATGTCAGCAAGAAATATATGTTGGTTGTTGTAAACCAAGGGTGGGCAAACTATAGTCCACAGGCCAAATTCAATCTACTATCTGTTTTTGTAAGGCCCATAAGCTGAGAATTCCTTTCATTTTTGAAAGGTTGAAAAGTAATCAAAACACACATATGTGGTCAATTAATTTTGTGACAAGGGAATCAAGGATATGCAATGGGGAAAGGACAGTCTCTTTAGTAAATGATGTTGGGAAAACTGGATAGCCACATGCAAAAGAATGAAACCAGACCACTATCTTATACACAAAAATTAACTCAAACAGATTAAAGATTTTAATGTAAGACCTGAAATCATAAAACTTCTAGAAGAAAACATAGGCAGTAGCTCTTTGACGTGGATCTTAGTGATGATTTTTTGGATTTGACACCAAAAGCAAAGGCAACAAAAGCAAAAGATAAACAAGTGGGGCTACAAAAACTAAAACGCTTCTGCACAGCAAAGGAAACCATCAACAAAATGAAAAGGCAACCTCCTGAGTGGGAAAAAATAGCTGCAAATGGCATATCTGATAAGGGATTAATATCGAAAATATATAAGGAGCTCACATAACTCAAATAGAAAAAAATAAACAGTACAATTTACAAATGAACAGAAGATCTGAATAGACATTTTTCCAAAGGAGACATACAGACAGCCAACAGGTACGTGAAAGGGTGCTCAACATCACTAATCATCAGGGAAATGCAAATCAAAACCACAATGAGATATCACCTCACACCTGTTAGAACGGCTGTTGTCAAAAAGATGAGATAACAAGGGTTGGCAAGGATGTGGAGAAAAGGGAACTCTTACGCATTGTTAGTGGGAATGTAAATTGGTACAGCCAATATGAAAAACAGTATGGAGTTTCCTCAAAAAAATTAAAAATAGGGGCTGGCCCAGTGGCGCAGTGGTTAAGTGCGCATGTTCTGCTTTGGCGGCCCGGGGTTTGCCAGTTTGGATTCCAGGTGCAGACATGGCACAGCATGGCGTGCCAAGCTGGTAGGAGTCCCACATATAAAGTAGATGAAGATGGGCATGGGTGTTAGCTCAGGGCCAGTCTTCCTCAGCAAAAAGAGGAGGATTGGCAGTAGTTAGCTCAGGGCTAATCTTCCTCAAAAAAAAAATTAAAAATTAAAAATAGGGAGGAACGCTCATACGCTGTTGGTGGGAATGCAAACTGGTGCAGCCACTATGGAAAACAGTATGGAGATTTCTCAAAAAGTTAAAAATAGAAATACCTTATGACCCAGCCATCCCACTACTGGGTATCTATCCTAAGAACCTGAAATCAGCAATTGCAAGAGTCCCATGCACCCCTATGTTCATCGCAGCATTATTTACAATAGCCAAGACGTGGAACCAACCTAAGTGCCCAGCAACTGATGATTGGATAAAGAAGATATGGTATATATACACAAGGGAATACTACTCAGCCATAAAAAGGACAAAATCGTCCCATTCGCATCAACATGGATGGACCTTGAGGGTATTATGTTAAGCGAAATAAGCCAGACAGAGAAAGACGAACTCTATATGACTCCACTCATAGGTGGAAGTTAACATATAGACAAGGAGAACTGATTGGTGGTTACCAGGGGAAAAGGGGGGGAGGGCACAAAGGGTGAAGTGGTGTACCCACAACATGACTAACAATAAAGTACAACTGAAATTTCACAAGGTTGCAAACTATCATAATCTTAATAAAAAATAAAATAAAATAAAAATATAATTTACCTAAACTAACAGAAAGAAAAAAAAATTAAAAATAGGGGCCAGCCCCATGGCCAAGTGGTTAAGTTCATGCACTCTGCTCTGGCAGCCCGGGGTTTCACCCGTCTGGATCCTGGGCGCGGATATGGCACCACCCATCAGGCCATGCTGAGGCAGTGTCCCACATAGCACAACCAGAAGGACCTACGATACAATATACAACTATGTACTGGGGGACTTCAGAGAGAAGAATGAAAAAAAAATTGGCACAGATGTTAGCTCAGATGCCAATCTTTAAAAGAAAAAAAAACTAAAATTAGAACTACATTATGATCCAGCAATTCCACCTCTGGGTATTTATCTGAAGGAAATGAAAACACTAACTTGAAAAGATATGTGCACCCCTAAATTCATTGCACCATTATTTACAATAGCCAACCAACACATGGAAGCAACCTAGTGCCCATCAGTGGATGAATGGATAAAGAAAATGTGGTATATATATATGGGATAATATTCAGCCATAAAAAAGAAGGAAATCTTGCCAATCACAAGAACACAGACAGACCTTGAGGGCATTACGCTAAGTGAAATAAGTCAGAGAAAGACAAGTACCATATGATCTCACTTATATGTGGAATCAAAACAAAATAAAACAAAAACAGACAACAGATTTCTGGTTGCCAGAGGTGGGGAGGTTTGGAGTGGGTGAAATGAGTAAAGGGGGTCAAAAGGTACACACTTCCAGTTATAAAATAAATGTCATGGGGATGTAATGTACAGCATGGTGTCTATAGTTAATAATGCAGTACTGTATATTTGAAAGTTGCTAAGAGAGTAGAACTTAAGAGTTCTCACCCCAAGGAAAAAAATGTAACTATGTTTGGTGATGGATGTTCACTAGATTTATTGTTGTAATCATTTTGCAATGTATACAAATGTCAAGTTATGTCGTACACCTGAAACTAATATATTGTTATACGTCAATTATATCTCAATTAAAAAAGTAACTAAAAGAAGAAGAATATTTTGTGACATGTGAAAACTATAGGCAGTTCAAATTCTAGTGTTCATAAAGCCTTATCAGAACACAGCCGCACTCATTCATTTACGTGTTGTCTGTGGATGCTTTCATGCTACAAGGGCAGAGCTGAGTAGCTGCAATACAGACCATATGTCCTACAAAGCCCAAAATATTTACTGTCTAGCCCTTCACAGCAAAAGTTTGCCAGCTTCTGTAGTAAGCTACAGAGATTCCGAGGTTAGTCAGCAAAAATGACTAATGTGGTCAAGATGAGTTTAAGGAGAGAGAGGGGAGTAGCTGCAGAGAAGGGAGTGCCAGGCACCACAGAACTAACTCTGGATCATTCCCATTTGCTGTCACTGTAGACTGGTGGCCCTTCTGAGCTTTTACCTCTCAATTCTTTGGGAGAAGCAGCACGGGGATGTGTTGGTCTCTTACCTTGTAATTTCTTAGCCTTGAGTATCTGGAGGAGAGGCTGGCAGAGAGAAGGCCCGCCTCCCATCTTGAATCCCCCAGCAGGACTTGGCGCTGCTCAGATATTTAGTTGGTCAGTACTGGCAGCCTGGGTTTTTGCTCTTCGTAGTGCAGCCTGAACCCGTTGAAAATATTTTTTATTTCTCCAGGTCCCACTCAAAATTGGCAGTCCTTTGGGTTACTTGGTAAATGGATCAGAGCAGGACCACAATGTGCTACACGTTGCCTCTGAAATTCATACTCCTACAAGTGTGCTTCCTAAAGGTAGGTGCTGCAAAGTGCAGCAACTTGCTTTTTACTTAAAGGAAATAGCCTTACATGCCTTAGGCCATTGGAACCTGGAGGGTTCATCGAAGTGGCGTGAATTATCATGGAGTTTACCTTGCATCCTTTGAGCCTTTAGTGGTTTACCAGCGCATCTAGGTCCTTGTTCCTTTCTCTTCACTAGGTCCGATTGCTACGATGTCATCATTGAAGAAGCAGGCATCTTGTATGAGTGACCTCACTGCCCAGTGTAACTGGTTGTAGAGAAGTCTCAGTGGAAGGCTGGCCAGACCACCAGCCAGCAATGGTGGTGCCTGTGGTTGGGCTCCAGTATCCAGAACTATGGTAGGTCATTCCACCCAAGGGAGCTACAAAGAGTCAAAGATGATTCCAAGCCAAATCCTTGGAGAACATTCAAGATTAAGCCAGGGAAACAAAATTCAAATGGTGGAAATGGGATAAAAATGTGGTATAGGAACAGACCAGGAAGAAGGTAATGTATGAGCCTTCACATATAAATAGTATCTTGGTTGGGTCTAGAATTCTTGGATTACAGTCCTTATTTCGCCATGGACTGTAATGTTCCATTGTCTTCTAGATTCCAGTTTTGCTAATGAGTTGTCTGATGCCAGTTAAATTCCCTTTCCTTGGTAAGAAAACTATTCTCTCTATTTGGAAGCTTGTAAAATTTCCTTTTGATCCTTGGAGGTCAGAAATTTCACCAGAATTGGTCTGGATGTGTGTCCTTTTTCATTTCTGTTTCCTCTCTCTCCTCATCCACTTGACTCCAGCCACCATACTAGCCCTCAGTCTGAAAAGCCAGTTCCTACCTCAGGGCCCTTTACTCACTCTTTTTAAAAATTGTAGTAAATATATACACAACATAAAATTTACCATTTTAACCATTTTTAAGTGTACAATTTATTGGCATTAAGGATGTTCACAATGTTGTGCAATCATCACCACTATCCATTTCCAGAACTTTTTCATCATCCCAAACAGAAACACAGAAACTCTGTACCCATTGAACAAAAATTCTCCATCCTCCCCCCACCACTGCCCCCGCCCCATCTAATTACCTCTAGTCTATGAATCTGCCTATTCTAGATACCTCATCAGGGCCCTTTACTCCTGTTCCCTCTGCCTGGCTTCTTCATATTCAGGTTATAGTTCCATTGCCACCACCTCAGAGAAGCCTTCCTTGACCACCTCAACAAAGCAGCACTCCCCTATCAGGTAAGTCTCTATCCGAATACTCTAAGCTTATCACCATCTGAAAATTATGTTGCATATGTTTAGTTCCTGTCTATCTTCAACTGAAATGTATGTTTCACGCCTTGTCTGTCTTGATTACATCGTATCCTTTGCATACAGGCCAAGTCTTATCAAGTGTTTTTTGAATGAATGAGTAACAGTGGAATATAAGGTGTATGTTTTTTTCTCCAGTGGGCTTAGAGTGAACAGTTGGCAATCTGGGATCTCTCTATTGAAGTATGTGGAGGTGTTCTTTCTACTTGCTGGGGGCCAGCAGGAAGAGCTGAGCTCAGCCTAGTACAGCAGCTTCCTCCATGCTGCCTGCACCTGGGCCATAGCAAGCCTCTCCCAGAGCTGCATGCAGCAAGCAGGTGTCAGTATCTTTGCCCTGGCAGCCTCCTGAGAGGAAATTCTGTTTTCAAACCTTGCATCCTTTGACCTCTCCCCCAGCTGTACTCCATTCTGCAAATACTGATGGTCTATGCCTTCTTCCCGAAAACTCAGGGTCTTAGATGTACCTGAGATCTCCTCCAGACTCCAATAGTTGGTTAGTCATTTAGCGGTTTGGCTGTCCCAGCAGAGAGTCAGAGAAGGTAGAGGGGAATGTATGCATCCTGATATGTTTTCTTAAATGGAAGAGAGAGAGTTAGAGTTAGATCCAGGAATTTTGTGTAACACACAGCCTGTCTTATCTATGCCATGGATGGTAATGAGCAACCATTACTGAGGTTCCCTTTATCATTGCAGGAACTATGAATTACAGATGCTTTGCTACACTCTCAAATTAAGGGAGGGTGTTTCAGCAAAAACCTGGCACAGGAATGGAACTGTTATAAACATGACCATTATCTATTATGAGTGTCTTGGTGCAAAGTAGGTTGAAAATCTCTGGCCTAGAGCCCTAAATCCAAACCACTTACAGTGGCTCACAAGGTCTTTCATGTTCCTTACCACCCTCTCCAGCCTCCTCTTCCCCAGCCTCATGGAACCACCCCACTTACACTCCGCAAAATGCAATGTGCTTCCTCTCACCTCTGCACATACTTTCTTCCCCCCATCTGCATTATGCTACTCTCTACCTTTGTTTGCCTGGAAAACTCCTATTTTCCCTCAAGATTCCCTTCAGACATCTTCTCTCCTGTGAAGCCTCATGATAGCCCAAGAGGTCAGTGCTCCTGCCTCTCTGCTGCTGGATGGCCCTCAACAAACATTTCCATTGCTGTTCTCATGAAATGTTTAACTTTCCCTCTGTCCACTTCTTTCACCTACTCAGGGCAGGCATTTTATCTTGTTTTACTATAATCATCTTCATGGATGTACCCTGTATCATGTATGAATTATCACAAATTTAAACATGGAAACTTTAGTATAAAGAATTATTAACTGGGGCCAGCCCCGTGGCCGAGTGGTCAAGTTTGCACCACTCCTCTTCAGCAGCCCGGGGTTCACTGGTTTGGAATCTGGGTGTGGACCTGTGCACTGCTCATCAAGCCATGCTGTGGCAGCATCCCACATAGAAGAGCTAGAATGACCTAACCTAGGAGGTACAACTATGTACTGGGGCTTTAGGGAGAAAAGAAAAAAAATAGGAATATTGGCAACAGATGTTAGCTCAGGGCCAATCTTCCTCACACACACACACAAATAATAAATAAAAAGTCCTTTAAAAAAAAGAATTTTTAACTAGTGAAAGGTTGAGAGAGAGAGAGACCTTATCATTAACATTTTACTAGACTTGCTTTATCTCTTATCTGTCCATCTCCCTGTCCCTCTGTCCATTCATCCATTCATTTTCCTTCAGTGCATTCCAATGTAAATTACAGGCATCAGTACATTTCCTCCTTTAAAAAATCAGCATATATATCATTAATTAGAGTTCAATATCATATACTTTTTTTCGTTCAAGGTAAAATTTATATAGAATGAAATGTACAAATCTTAAGTCTACTTTTGCTGAGTTTTAAAAAATTCATACACTTGTATAACCAAAACCCATATCAAGACATGGTACATTATCATCAGCCCCAGCAAGTTCCCTCATGCCCCTTCCAGGTCAATTCCTGCCCCTAATCCCCCATAGGCAATAATTGTTCCAATTTTACTCCATCAAGGTTTAGTTTACCTGTCCTAGAACTTCATATAAATGGAATAATAAAACACGTGCTCTTTTGTGTAAGAGTTATTTCAGCATAATGTTTCTGAGATTCACTCTTGTTGGATGAAGCAGTAGTTCACTCCTTCATATTGTTGAGTAGTGTTCCACTGTACGAATACAGGAGTTTACATAACTGTTTTCCTACTGATGGACGCCTGATCTGTTTCCAGGTTTGAGCTGTTAGGAATAGAGCTGCTATGCACATTCTTGTACAAGTCTTCTTATGCACATAAGTTCTTCTGTCTCTTGAGCAAATACCAAGGAATAGAATTGCTGGTTCATAGGGTAGGTGTATGTTGAGTTTTGTAAGAAACCGCCGTGCTTTTTTCCAAAGTGGCTATACTATATACTATCCAAAAACAACATACGTGGGTGCCAGTTATGACACATCCATGCCAACATTTGGTGGTGGTGTTTTTATTCATGTTAGACATTCTGGTGGGTGTGTAGGGATAATGCATTGTGGGGTTCTCATTACTTTTAAGGGCTGCCTAGTATTCCATGGTATATGTATACCATAACTTTCTTGACTATTCCCCTGTCAATGGACAGTAATGTTGTTTCCAATTTTTCCTATCACAAACAATGCGGCATGGACATGGATCTACTCATGTGTCTAATTTGTAATGTGTCAACTTGGCTCGGCTAAACTACATTTTCCAGAATTTCCTTTCTTGTGTGTTTCCTTTAGAGTGAGCCATAAGGGAGACTCGGGAGAGATCTGGAGGGCAGAGGGAAGCAGCAGCGTTTTGTGGTTCACACACAGTGTGGTGATCTGCCGATTCACCACCTTGGAGGTGAGGCAGCAGCTGGACCTGCAACGTCTCTACCTTCGCCCGGATCCTCCTCCAGCTTCTCCATCTCTTGGGTCCCCTGCATGTATTTTGCTCTCTGACAAAGGGCCCTGGCTTCTGCATGACACCCACGTCAGCAAGACTGGAAGCAGTGAAAACTGATGTGGGTTCCATCCCATCCCTGTGGGGTGCTAGCTCTGTGGGGTGAAGCAGGCTTCAGCCTGCTCCTGATCTCCCCACTTACATCCATCTTCCCTTCCCCATTGCCTGCCAGCATTTCTGTAAAAGAGATTCCCTAGAAGGAGAATTGCTAGGTCAAAGGGGATGCATATTTAAAAATTTAACAAACTGACAAATTGCCCTTCAGAAAGACTCTACCAACTTGCACTCTCACAAATGATGTATCAGCTTGCTCATTTTCCTGCATCTTCTTCACAACTAGATATTCTGAATCATTTTAATTCTTGCTAAGTTGGTTAAAAAATAGTAACTATCTATTGTTTTGATTTGCATCCTTGCTGATCAGTAAGGCTGAACATCTTTTCATATGATAACAGATGTTACATTTCTTCTTCTGTAAATTCCTGTCAATAGCCTTTGTCTTTTCTTTCCATTGAGATATTTGGGCTTTCTCTTAAGGAGTTCTTTATGTGTTATCGATATTAATCCTTTCTCTGTTATGTATGGCAAATATATGACTACAATCTTTCTCATCTTTTAGCTTTCCTGATATCTTTCACTCTACAAAAGATTTTATTTTGATGTAGCAAAACCTGTCCATCCTTTTTTTTTATGGTCTCTGGATTTTATGTGCTTCCTTAGGAAAGATTTCCTCACATCAAGATTATAAAATATTGTCCTTTGTTTTCCTTTGATACTTTTATAACTTTGTCTTTTTGTGTTTAGAACTCTGATCCATCTAAATTTTGTTTTGCTGTATAGGATCTAATTTGTTTTCCAATATAGCTGTCCAGTTGTCCCAATGATATTTACATAATAAGTCATCCTTTCCTTATGCATTTAAAAAGCCACTTTTATCAGATATTAAATTTACATATATTCAAGAGTCTTTCTGGATGTGATATTCTGTTCTATACCTCTATTATCCATTGATGTGCTAACACCATACTTCTTTTAATTACTGTAGCTTTGTATTATATTTTACAACATTAATTTTAAATGGAATAAGCTTTTTATTAAGGCTTAATAATGTACATTTCCTTTTCTGGCCATTTTGGTACTCATTTTTACATTAAAATTAATATCTATAATTTCAGCAAGTAACCTTGTACAAAAGCACCAAGAAAATGTTTACTATTGTCATTACCTCCTATGCAGTCAACCGACTTAGGCTTATTGCCACAACTGAGTGGGATTTTCACACTAGCCTACAGTGATTAAAGTCCCTTGTCGCAGGCTGGGTTTTCCGGGAAGCAGATGCTGAGACAGAGTTGGGAGTATAAAAGAATTAATGGGTAGGAACACCCGTGAAGGAAAGCGAGCAGAAGCAGGATTGAGGAAAGAGAGCAGTCAGTGACAAAGTCTGTGTCAGCCCATTCGGAATCCCCAGAGCAAACATCGCTGGATGGAGGAGTCCCACGCTTGGGCTGGGCTTCTGGAAAGCTGTTGAATGCACTAACTTTCATGAAGGGGGATCTCAGTGGCACATCTCTCCACGTCTGCCACATCACTCTTCTCAGCTCTGTGGTGGTGAGCATGGGGAGGTCTTTCAGTCATTCAATAAACATTTATGAAGCAGTTCTTATATATCAGGCACTAAGCTAGGTACTAGTGCCACGAAGATGACTGGAATATTTTCATTGAGATCTCTTTCTCAAATGAGCCTCAGTCTCTGCAAGAGTAGAATAGGAACGGATGGGACTCTCATTCCTTAACTCAGGATATTTCACCATAATGCTTCACATCGATTTAAGAATGACGAGCAAATTCCCACAAATTTATTTGCATTTTAAAAGAAGAGATATTTGAACACAAATCACTCTGAAATTGGAAGAGGGGCGGGATGAGCACTCTTGCCAACCACCAGGACGATCACCAACACTATTTCCTCCCTTCTTCAGAAACGCCCTTTCTTCCTTGGGAGTTAGAGATAAAGTATGTGCATTTAGCCTGCAGCCTCGTCTTACTGCATCTCCCCACTTTCCCAAGCAAACTTGGGAAGAATATCAGAAGTACCAAATCTGGGGCTCCTGGGGCTTCGGACAGCTGACTTCTGTGTATGTCATTCGATGGCTCAGGCCTTGAGAGGATTGGCAGATGGGGCTGCTCAACCAGGGACATGGCCCCCAGGATTGCTATTGTGGGAGAATTGTCTCTTCAGAGTGGCGCAGGCAGAGGTTACCGAGGGAGGAGCCTACTGGGGAGTTTTCAGCAAGGGACGAGACTGCTGGGGATGCACTAACAGTACACTATTAGTATTAGGGGAAAAGAGAGAAAGGGTTCCTAACATCTGTACTCACTCTCCCAGTGAGCTCTGCTTAAGTGCCCCCAAAATAAAACTCAGCCAATGGCTGGCTGAGGCTGAGTAAGCACAGGGACTCATGGCAAGGCCTGCCCCGTGCTGACTTCCACAGTGACCTCTTGAAGGAAAACAGGATGGGACTAGAGAGGTTGTGAAAGAAAAATTGGCTTCCCCAGCACTGGGTTTGGTTCCCCTCCTAGATGCCCCCAAGCACTGTGCTTCGGCATTTAGCAATCTGTATTAAAGTGCCTCTTTAATCTGTCCATCATCCCCACCGGACCACAAGATGCTTGGGGGCAGAGCTGTATCCCATTCACCCAGGTATCCCCAGCACCTAGAGATACTCAATAAATGTTAGAAGAAAGAACAGTGTTGAGGGCCCACTACGCAAAGAATAAAGCATGGCTCCCACCCTCTTGGAGCAGGGATTGGAGAAAAGGAAGTCCACTGGGAATGAGTTTTAAAGGAGAAGTAAGTTTTCAGCAGGATGAAGTGTTTATGGGTGTGTGGAGTGAGGAAGAGATAAGAGAGCAGGAGAAAACGAGAGCAACTGCAACATGAAAGGGAATGGCATTTTCAGGGAGTATTCCAGAAGATGCAAGTGAGGGGGTGAGGTCACCTTTGAAGATGATGCCAGTTTGGCTGCATTAGCAAGAATATGAGTCCCTTGAGTTAATATTTTTACAACTGCTCATTATGATTGTTTTAAGATTTTTTAGAAGTCTGCTCATATTAAGGAGTATATTCTACTTGGTGGAAATATTATACTATTTATTTGATGACGGCTGCTCAAGGCTGGAAACACCTACCCTTACTTTTTTTCAGATCATGGTGTAGAGCTGCACTGTCTGATATGATAGTCTCTAGCCACATGCGGCTATTGAGCACTTGAAATGTGGCTAGTCCAAATTAAGCTGTCCTGGAAGTGTAAGATGCATACCAAATTCCCGAGACTTAGTACAAAGAAAAGAAAAGAATGTAAAATATCTTGTTAATGATTTCTTTTTTTTATATACATTTTATTTTTCCTTTTTCTCCCAAAGCCCCCCAGTACACAGCTGTGTATTTTTAGTTATGGGTCCTTCTAGTTGTGGCATGTGGCATGCCACCTCAGCATGGCCCGATGAGCGGTGCCATGTCCGTGCCCAGGATCCGAACTGGCAAAACCCTGGGCTGCCGAAGCGGAGCGTGTGACATGAACTCAACCACTCAGCCAGCGGGCGCGCCCCTCAAGATTATTTTTTAATCTGGCTCCAGTCTGTGGCGCCCCCCACCACCATGTTGAGGTGTTGTTGGCACTGCCACCTTCTTTTCTTGTGTTTTAAAGCATGTAAGGGACTACCTTCAATCAACATGAGAGAATTCTGGCAATCCAGATATTCACCAGAAAACTTATCTTTTAATTAATTGGCTGCTGACAAGCCCTTGCCAAAAGCCTGGTTGATAGGATTGCTTATAGGATCAAAGGAACGTACAACCATTCATTCCTCTAGATTATACAAGCTCTGTCCCTGAATGAAGCTACACACTTAGATGAGTCTAAATGAGTTTATGATTTAGTGTTGTGTGCTTGGAGTTTATTGATGGGCCATATCAGAAACAGCCCTTGTGAATTCTATAAAACTGCTGATAAAGAACTTGCCCGTTACATTTTTCAATACCCCTTACAGAGGGAACTGTTTAATAAATTTAAAGTTTAGTGCCAGAAAAACTTCCTTTCTCTTGACAAATCGCCATCTTTCCTATTATTATACAATGAGAACTATTATATTTAGCAATCTTTCTGCTTATACTTTTAGTTGCTAGAAAACTCAGAACCATATTTAATATTCAGTTATACTAACTACCTTTAGCTTTAATTATCCCTCCACTCTCCATGGCTTTTTATTGTTTATATTTATTTTATACACAATATAAAGTCATATATAAGGTTCTTTATCGAGAGGATATTATTCCAGTTTCTACTGCTGCACAACATCCATCCGAAACTTAGTGGTATGAAACAACAACCATTTTATCATGCTTCTTCTTTTTTTTTTTTTTTTAATTGAAAGCTCTGGGCTTTATTTTTTTAGGAAGATTAGCCCTGAGCTAACATCTGCGGCCAATCCTCCTCTTTTTGCTGAGGAAGACTGGCTCTGAGCTAACATCGTGCCCATCCTCCTCTACTTTATATGTGGGATGCCTACCACAGCATGGCGTGCCAAGCAGTGCCTTGTCCGCACCCGGGATCCGGGCCAGTGAACCCCGGGCCGCCAAAGCGGAACATGCGCACTTAACCCGTACGCCACGAGGCGAGCCCCTATCATGCTTCTTGATGCTGTGGGTTGGGAATTCTGAAAGGGCCTAGTGAGGCCTGCTCTTCTCTGCTCCACCCTGTCCGGAGCCTCAGCTGGGGACTAACAGCTAGGAGCTAGAAAGGCTGGGGCTGCAGGAGTCACTCTATAGTGGCTTCCTCAGTCACATGGCTGAGCCTGTGCTGGAAAGGCTGAAGGCTGGGCTCAACTGGAACTGTCCTACACAGCACCTAGACATGACTTCACCATACATGGGTGGGTTCTATGGGGGAGCAAACCCAGAGAGAGCATCCTAAGAGCCAGCATTCCAAGAGAGCGAGGTGGAAGGTACACGGCCTTTCCTAGCCTCAGAAGTCACACTTCCGCCATACTCTACAGGGTATAGCAGTCACAAACCCACCTAGATTCAAGGAGACGACAAAGACCCTACCTCTCAATAGGGGAAGTATTAAAATGATTTATTGCCACTTTCAAAAACTACAGACATAAACAATGAAAATTATCAACTCATGACTATTCTTTGTTCAAAGAGATCTAAATAGAAGGTGTCTCAGCATTTATCCCTGCTTAGACCACGCAGCTGAGGGTTGGGGGAGGGACCAAGGTAGGAGAGGCCTCTGCAGCTCCCTACCGTCTTCCCACATTTGTTATGGAGCCATTTTTAAAATTCACCAAAGCTTCTGCAAAGCTAAGGGAAAGCTAACTAAAATTAGATGTATTACTAATTTGGTAGCCACAAGATTATTTTGGCCCCATATAACTTTTTTTTACCTCCCCAAAGCCCCAGTACATAGTTGTATATTCTAGTTGTAAGTCCTTCTACTTCTATGTGAGCTGCTGCCACAGCATGGCTACTGAGATGAGTGATGTGGTTCCACGCTGGGGAACCAAACCTGGGCCGCCAAAGCAGAGTGTGCCGAACTTTAACCAGTAGGCCGTCAGGGCCAGCTCTCAAATAACTTTTTTTTTTTTCAAGATTGGCACCTGAGCTAACATCTGTTGCCAATCTTCCTTTTTTTTTTTTTTTTTTCTTTCTTCTTCTCGCCGGTACATAGTTGCATATTCCAGTTGTAGGTACTTCTAGTTCTGCCATGTGGGACGCCGCCTCAGCATGGCTTGATGAGGATCTGAACTAGTGAAACCCTGGACCACCAAAGCGGAGCACATGAACTTAACCACTTGGCCATAGGGCTGGCCCCCCAAATAACTTTTTAAAAGCACATTTCAGAAGCTATTATTTTAGCCATGAAAGATTGATAAAAGACATCTTCCTTTTTAATGATTAGTGAGAAAATGTCTTTTCCACTGGTTGGGAATAATAAATTCAGCAGATGCCTGAAAAGATACATGTCTAAGAACCATTATCCCTCTTCCTCTTCTTCCTCCTATTCCCTCCCCTTCCTGAATTAGTTGGAAGAAATTCCTTCATTAAGCACCTAAAATGTGCTAAGTTTATTATTGTCACTCCCATAACATTTCAAAGATTACCAGCCAATTTAATAACATGGATAAGATACAATATTTCAGGGGTTGGCAAACTTTTTCTGTACAGGGCCAAATAGTATTTTATGCTTTGTGGGCAATACAGTCTCTTTTACAATATTCAACTTTGCTGTTGTAGGGAAAAGCAGCTGTAGACAATATATAAATGAATATCCATGACTGCGTTCCAATGAAACTTAATTAATGGACATTTAAATTAGAATTTCATACAATTTTCACATGTCACAAAATATTATTCCTCTTTTGAGTTTGTTTCAACCATTTAAAATTTAAAAACCAGTTTTAGTTCATGGACAAAAAGAGGCAGTGGGCCAGGTTGGGCCTGTGGGCTGTAATTTGCCTACCCCTGCAAAACTGAGTGAAAAAAGAGTACAGAACTGTATTTACAGTGTGATTTCCTATAACTCAAAAGAGGAGACCCACACACAAAGAAAAGACTGAAAGTAAATCTACAAAATGTGGTTGTATTTTTATGCTGAGATCATGGTTGATTTTCTTCCCTTTACTTGTTGGTAGTTTCAAACTTTATTCAGGGGAATATTTTATTTTAATGATGGAAATAAAATTTTTGAAAGAATAAATATAGTAGGGTTCACCTTAATAGCACATATACCAAAAATCATGAAGAGGGAGAAAATTAGAGTGAATCCTGTGGTGTGGGATTGGACCTGGAGTTATTTATCTATATATCAGTCTTTATCTAGATATCTATATCTTGATATCAATCTATCACTCTATCTATGGAAATGTCCACTGAGACAGCATGAAAGCAGCAACATTTCAAAAGCAATGAGCACACCTAGCCTCCAGATCTTGGTTTCTAAATAATTGCTCTCCACTAAAAAGAACCAAGACTCCTTGGAGAAGTATCTGATTCCAGGGCTGGGGCAGGGATAAAGTACAAGATAGCCTGGAACGTCTTGTGCAAGAAAGGAACCCTTTCAGTAACGATAGAGACATGTCAAATGGACACAAAGGCTGGCTTGGATGGGCTTCCACTGGCCAAATCTGGGGCAATTTGAGCATTAAAATAAATGACAGCAACAGATTATAGCCCAATGAACAAAACAGGAAACCATGAGTCCATATGACATAAAAAGATAAATGAATAAAATTTAAAAGGTTTGATGAGAAACGGGTGACAAGTAATTTCAAAGTACTTCCCTATATAATTCTTTACAGAAGGAAAAAGCATAACTTTACAGTGGAGAAATTTGTCAGACAGCATTTTAACCAACGATCAAAGTGAACATCATCAGTATTTGAGGCAGGCTGACAAGCTGAAATTGGGTGCCACCTGATATGATGCACTGAGAAGAACGCAGCGCCGCTCTTGCGATGGTGATGCATAACCCGAATCTGGTCAAGATGAAACAAATAGAGGGAGAGTCTGCAAATTAGCTGGCCCGTCCCCCGACGCCCCATTGGGCGGGCCGCCCGTCACTCGCCGCGCAGCCGGAGCCCGAGCCCGAGCCCGGCCGCCGACCCTCCGGGAGCCCGCGGTGCCCGATGGCTGCAGACACGCCCGGCGCCGGCGCCGGGAGACTCCGCGCGCCTTCCCGCCTTTCCCCGCGCCGGGCCGGGCCGGGCGGGCGGCGAGGCGGGCCATTGTCCGCAGCCCCTCCCGGGGCGCACCGGCTCCGGGACTCCGCGCCGCCCCTCCCCGTGGGCCGCGGAGGCCGGGGACGTCCAGGGGGCGCCGCGACCGCCCGGCCCTCCTGCGCCCGTGAATGCCTCCGGGAGTCCCAGGAAGGGTAACTGAATAGCCTCTAGTTAACACTGCTCTGTGACATGTATGAAAATTAAGAGAGTCAATCCTGAGAGTTCGCATCACAAGGAAAAAAATGTTTTGCTTTACGTTTTTTTTTGCTTTCTCTTTTTATTGTATCTATATGAGATGACGGATGCTAACCAAACTTACAGCGGTAATCATTTCACAACACATATAAATCAAACCAGTATGCTGTACGCCTTAAACTCACACAGTGATATGTCAGTTATATCTCAATAAAACTGGAAAAAATAGACTTTTTAAAAAATTGTAGTAAAATACATATAACATAAAATTTATCATTTTAAAGTACAGCTCGGTGGCATTAAATACACTCACAGTGTTATGCAACCATCACCACTCTCTAGTTCCAGAACTTTTTCATCACCTCAGAGGGAAACCTGTGCCCATTTAGCAGTCATTCCCTCCTGCCCACCAGCCCCTAGCAACCACACTCTGCTTTTTGTCTCTATGAATTTGTCTGTTCTGGATATTTTATATAAATGGAATTTACCATATGACGTCCTTTGTGACTGTCTTCTCTCACCTGTCATAATGTTTTCAAAGTTCATGTTGCAGCATGTATCAGAGCTTCATTCCTTTTAGTGTGTGAATAATATTCCACCATATGCATTTACCCCATTTTGTTTATCCATTCATCAGCTGGTGGACATTTGGCTGTTTCCACCTTTTGGCTATTGTGAATAGAGCTGCTATGAACGTTTGTGTACAAGTTTTTGTTCGAACACCTGTTTTCAAATTCAGTTCTTTTGTGTATATGTAGCTAAACAGGTTTTTGCTCCCCTAGTTGTTAGCGCCATCCTAGCGACCCTGTGTACAGCAGAGCAGAACCCTGCCTGGTCCTTTCACGCCATCTTCTCAATTTCTAGCGCTCTATCAGACTATGCTGTGTTTCATGGACAATTTTTTCAGAAGCGGGTGCCCAGGTCTTAGTCTGTCTTAGTCTGGAAGCTCCGCTGAAACCTGTCCACCATGGGTGACCCTGCTGGTATTTGAAATACCGGTGGTATAGCTTTCACCATCATAGCAACATGCAACCACCACAGTATGACAACCGACAGACGATGGTGTGGTTCCCTGACCAGGAGAATCCTAACCACTAGGCCACCAAGGCTGGCTTCCCTACTAATGGAAAATCCTACAGCCGTCTGCAGTTTTCCTCCCACTCTGGGAACTCCTGGAGGTATATCAGGCATGCTCCCGAAAAATTTCCTGTCTGCCGTGATTTTCTTGATATAGGAGACATGTAGGTCAATATTCCTGCCCTCTCCAGGGCCCCTTCTCAGGAAATCTGTCCCCCATCCCACCACCCAGCCCCAACTTCCAAGTAACACTCTCCTCCCCCTCCACACCTCCACCTCTGGCGAGAGCCCTCTGCTGCCTAACCCAACGTGCTATGTGACCCAAGAGAACCCATCTTTTGCTGGGCAGAAACTGAGGTATTCTCCTTAGGAGGATTTTAACTGAAGCTCAGGGCAGTGGTCAAGTCTGGGCTGCGTCAGCCATTTAGAGCTGATGAATGGGCAGAAGAAAGCTAGTCTTCTGCAAGTGGCTGGGGAACGTCGCACAAGCAGAGAGAGAAGTGGACAAGGAGCAGGGACAAGGACCACGAGAGACCAGGAGCAGCCTCAGTCCTTACTTTCTAATTCCAGGTGACCTGATTTCCTCTCCTAGGATGCTCATAAAATCACTCATTTCAATCTTGAAACGAGTCCTTTTAAAACTGCTCTCAAATTTCAGTTTGGATCAGAATCCCCCAGGGCATGAAGCGGACGCTGCTGGTCTTAAGCAGCCTTAAGCTTGCTTGAGTATCTGTTCCTTAAAGCCAAAAGTGCCCTGACCAAGACAGGTGCTCTGATGTCTGCTGCTCAATTCGCAGGTGCCTGGAAAAACTGAAATCCTAGCTGTGTCCCGTGCTCACCGTTAGAGCCCATCCAGCAGAATTTAACCTCTCTTGCTGCTGCCTGTGAGCCACAGCTGTGCTGAGAATACACCGAGGACAGAGTTGCAGAAGTGCAGGGCAGTCAGTACTCCTGCCCTCCCACTCTGCATCATGCTTTGGCATGAGGTGTTCAGAGCAGTGCAGTTTGAGCTTCCAGCATCTCACCAAGATTTTGGATCAGGCTCCTTTAGTTCCAGCCTGTAGGTTCACATTGAAGGCTCAGGCACACTTCCTTGGAGCTGAGCCAAGTGACCACCTTTTCTCCTGGTCAGATCTTCCTAGCAACTCCCCAAAACTTAATACAGATCAGCTGTGCCCCTCCACTGACCCTCATACATACTAGACGTGTTTAAAACTTAGGGATGCTCACGGATCGGTCCATATACACCAGCTTGGTTTAAATCCTAGCGATGCTCACCAAACTGGTGAGACCCACCCCACCTCCATCATCCCTACATAAGGAAAAACAGATCTCTTGTCTCGACCAAGATTCTAAATCACCGATGGGCAAACTGTAAAGCACCAGAGAGTAACTACTTTGGGCTTTGCAGATGAAAGATGTCTATCACAACCATTCAACTTTGCCATTGTAGTGCATATACGATATGGAAAGGAATGGGTGTGCCTGTGTTCCACTAAAACTTTATTTGCAAAAAACAGGCAGCAAGCAGGATTTGGTCCAATCTCCATTTTAGATAGAAAAAGAAAGTTACTATTACTAAATGAAGTTAATGAGTCTTCAGACAATTGGAAAGTGTATTTAGTTTTAGCAGTTCTTTATTATTATGGGGACTCTAAAAAATCTATAGGCTATAAATGCTTTTCTCAAGAGCTGGCAGTGAGCCCAGCCAATCTTAAATAAACCCAGCCTTGACATTTTTTAAAAATATAAAATTATATCAATATATTGCTAAAACTGAACCAACTTCCTATCTTCAAAAGATAAATATTTCAAACTGTTATTTAAGCAGAAATAATTTTTAAAGCAAAAATATGCACATATGTCTTAAAGATTTATATTTAAAATGGGATGCCAAGACAACAGAAATGAGAAGTCAGGTCTAGATTATATACATTATAGCCACTAATTTATTACTTTATTCTCTCTTATTTTTAGTTCTTTAAATATAAAAAGTAAAAATATCAAAACACCACACAACCTGGACAACACTGAACCATATAAACAGATTTGGTACATAACCACTTTGACATAAAAATTAACTCAGTTCCAAAAAGCAGAAAGTTTCCCACTCCTTAAAAAAGGTACAAGTTGCTATTGTTTTAACGGTCAGGATCATTTCCAACTTTATCTTCTCTCTTTTTTTATAGCAGTTTTGACAAGTGCCTTTGTAAGAGGAATTAATCTACTTGGAAAGTTGGGAGCCAAAGATAAAGCCAGCTTCTATTTTTCTTGTAAGAGTTGTTGGAAAGTGACTGTAGAGCTCAGAGCTTAGAATCGTTGTGCCTTTTCTGATTTTGGTGTTGTCTGCCATCTCTTTTTGCGAATATTGCCCATTCATCAAGCAGTGGTCAGCCTTCTTTCACAGAATCTAAAACAACCTGGCTTGGGATACTCTGCCCAGAAACTGTCTCATGTAAGGAAATAATTAATCCTGACACCACGGGACAGAGAGGAGGGAAAAGATATTTGATGGAAGCTGTTTCTGTTTAGAGCTCTCTTTAATAGTTCTCTTTATTTTGTGGGTTTTTTTCGTCGTTGTTGTTACCCGATATCTGATTCATAAAATTCCTCATTAGAAGTTCCTGTAAATTAACTGCACTGAGAAAAATAGTTAACTGAATTTAAATTATGAAAGATTATTAACTCATCCATGTGATCAATCCTCAATTTATTTCATTCATTCCAAAGCAACTGTTTTAACCATTTTGATCTTAACCGTTCTAAAATTTGCCGTTTTCTAATTTAGGTCAATTTTAAATTCCAGAAGGTGCAGAAAATAGTTCAATTGCACTTGTTGCTGAAGATAAAATGAGCAATAAGTGAACAAAAGACTCTTTCTTGATCTTGGCTGAGGCTGTTCCTATGCAAAATTCTAAATTTGTCACTAGGGTGTCTCAGTCTCACTTATGTAAATCAAACAAAAATTTAGCTGGAGACTATTTCTTGTTTACTCCCAGGTTGATTTAACCAAATTAAAGATGATTTGCATTCATTTTAATCCCAAACGATAAATATTTCATTAACAACCAGGATCACTGCTTCTAGGTATTTTTAGATCGTAAAGTGGCTAATCTGTTTTACTGATAACTGTTATATATTATCACAGACCTTTAAATAAAATTAGCTTTTCATAGTAAGTTTATTTCCACTGAGTCAAGAAATACCTAAAATACATTTCACTCAATACCATAATATGATATGGACCGTGGACTTAAAAATATGTAGCTTTTTGTTTCAAATAAGATTATCCTTGTCAGCTTCCCCGAATCATGCCAAATTTATATCAAAAATCAGTTAGAGAGGTTGGCAAAAGTAATTTCAAGATAATGTTGTATACTTTTTCATTTTGAAAGTTTTTAACAAACAAAATGAATATATTAAAATCAAATACATGATACATAATAAGTGGACAATAAAGATTTCGATTTGCTGTGTGTGCGTGTTGATGGTAGTGTATATTATTTCAAACGTGTGTGGGTATTGCAGGCAAAGAATTTAAATTGACTCCTCCACACTCAACAAGTGATTTTCCCCCTCCCTGTCCAAGCATTACAAGAATTCAGGCCATGATCATGTAAAGCCACATGGGGCTAAAACAGCATTTTCCTCTTCCGTGGTTTTAGTCTGATGGGCACCCAAGGAAACAAATGCCACCTAAGGATGGTCTTTGCTGCCTGCCCAAACATGTTTGTTTGTTATCGGCATTGGCCTGGCAGGATCTTGTTTCTGATCCTAACTAGCTGTATGGGAATTAGGAACCAGTCATTTCATCTCTCTGTAAAATGGAGTTGGACTAGACTATCTCGAAAGTCCCTTCTAGTTCTCAAATCCTTTGATTTAGTGGTTCTGTTCCATAGCTACCTGATTTCTGGGGTATTAACTAGTCTACATGGCCAGCCAAGACCCAATCCAGATGCAGTGGAGCTTCTTCACATCTGTCATAGTAACAATACCTTTGTTCTGTCTTATTAGATTGGATCAAGATAATGGGAAGTTATTTATTATTGTTGTTGTTTTTTAAATCAGAAAATACCATAGCATCTAATGCATATTTTATAAAGACAAGGATATTCTGAAATGTTTATAGTATTTTTACATACCTGAATAAAACAGGTAATTTAAACAGTGTTAAGGTCCAAAGCCACCATATTTGGAAAAATAGGAAATGTCAGAAGCTATTTAAGTTGCTTATAAATTGTATTCCAAAGCTAAAAGTTTACTGGATGGGAAGGACCACGATAACAGTAGTTTAGACAAGAAAGCCTTCTTGAGGCTCTAAGACTGGGGTTGGGGCTCTGCCCAAGCTCTCTCGGAGCACCCTGTCCTTGCCCCTATTGTCACAACCAAAACTGTGTTGTATCAGCTTATTTGCTACTGTCCCTGACGACATACTGCAAGTGCCTTGAGGGCAGGGATTGTGCGTGTTCACTGCTGTACCCCTAGAGCCTAACACACAGCAAGTAATTGTTGGATAACTGTTGAATAAATAACCAGCTATTGTCACTTATTGATCTGCCAAGGGGAACAGAAGCAGGCAAGAGTAGCACCACATGACATAGCAATAAGAGGGACTGTTACCAAGAGCCTAGTGTCTGCTGGTTGCCAGGTGGACACAGGTTCCCATCAAAGAAATTTCCATTCAGTAATGTCCCTACAGGGGCTGGCCCCGTGGCCAAGTGGTTAAGTTCGCACACTCTGCTTTGGTGGCCCAGGGTTTCGCCAGTTCGGGTCCTGACGTGGACATGGCACTGCTCATCAGGCCATACTGAGGTGGCATCCCACATGCCACAACTAGAAGGACCCACAACTGAAAATATGCAACTATTTACCAGGGGACTTTGGGGAGAAAAAGGAAACATTTAAAAACAATTAAAAAAATAATAATGTCCCTACAGTATGTCATACTATACCAGCCTACTATGAGTGGCACCAAAGGATACATGACATTTTGATGGGACCATTTCGACTATTTATCCAACTCTTACATGGACCTCTGCAAAATTTGCAAACAGTGTATTAATCACAAGCAGCTAAGCACAAAGAATGACAACTTTTCAAGAGAGGAGGAATGAGTTAGTTTTGGCTATATTTCAATAGGAAATTCCTCTGGCTATATTTTATAGGAACTAGGTGGGGCATCTACTGTGCAAGTGCTTCGCATACTGTTTGGTAAAGGATTAACAGAACCTTTCCCCCCTCTGTGTGAGAATTTGACCTTTGGTTATCTTTCTAGCTCTGTTCCCTGGCAACCTTATAAAAAGTAGTACATCAACTATGTTGCTAGGCAACATTACATATGGTAGAAATGACCCCTAATTGGTAAACTCCATCCAGACTGGGAGAATTATAAATACCTGATAGGAAGCCACAGTTCTAGCTTCCCTGAGTACAGTGACTCTTGGAAGAGACATGTCTCTTACGGGGACCCTGGAAACTATGTCTATGGAGTTGTTCTAAGAGATGCTTGTTCCCGTGGGACAAGAGGCTTTTAAGTCAGGAGAGCTTCCATATGTGCCTGATGAGGGTCTATCTCCTTGTGCCTGAGCTATGACACATGGACAGCTGCAGAGACTGACAGAAGAGCAACATTTGGTTCTGTCCTGCAGGCAACCTCTGCTTCCCATCCTATATCCTTCTAAGTGAATCTGACGCCATGTGTGGCAGTTTATAAGTATGAATGTTTCTAAACAGTCAGTTGAGCCTCAGTAGACCTCTGGAGAACATGGTTGTGCTATTTGCTTGTTTTTTTCTGGTGGTAGTAGACACTCCACGGGGACTATGGATAGTAGAAAGATGTGAAACGGTCTGGCATGTTTTTCTGCTTCCAAAAAAATCCTGATCATACCCTTCACTGTCTGCATGACAGATAATCCACATCCTTTGCACATCACCAAGACATGTATCTCAAATCGATGCCCTCCCTTAAAATCCCCAGGCTTGTTACCACGAAACCTTCTTCATTCAAGCACATAATCCCCACCCCAACCCCCACTGATTTTTAATATGCTTACTGACAAAGGTGCAAAAATCAAATGATGACTATAAAAATCGCTCTCCCAAACCACAGTTGTCAATGAAGAACTGGCAGTAGTAAAATTATCCACCTGGAGGGTCAGAACAGATGCTAAACGTCCTCCCTAAGTTATGAAGGTTCCGTGTCATCTGATCACAATGGAGTGAGTCAGTGTCACCTTTTAAAACTAGCACGTTAGAAAACAACCAAACTACTCCCACCAAACAAAAAGCTCTCACTTATCTCTACAGAAGCATTATTTGAAGAAAAGAATCCAAATTCCCAGTGCTATAATGAGAGGTTTGAGGAATATAGTCATATTTGGTGGAAATATTGAACAAAATCCAACGAAAACATTGCCCATCATAAGCAAGTGAATAAAGTGCCTCCTTTTTGGGATTAGAAGATAGTGTGACCACGTGAAAGCACAAGGCAAGCTACAAGAGACCACCAACGACAGGAAGTATAGTGGTAATGCTTAAAACAGAGTTAATAGGAACTTTCCACCCACCCCAACCCTTTGCCCATCTACTCCATTGCACTAGACTTCACAGAGAGAATTTTATTGTCAATGCACAAGGGACCCACAAGAAAAGCCTAGACGTCCAAATGAAACAGTCTGAATTCACTTGACCGAAGGCCACTGCAGCCTTCCCCACTGCCCTCAGAAGGAGCACATGCAGCCCTCTGTGTAGCCTTTCTCTCCGTGGGCTTTATCACGACATCAATTAACAACAAGAACACGAAACCCATCACAGTATGTCTGAACCTCCAGAATACTCAATTTCACAACATTTTTCAGACCACTAGGTCAGTAGCTTTCTTAAGGGATATTCAAAGTCTAGCGACCACCAGAGTATTTACATCAGAATGGCATCTTTCTGCCAAATGACCAGAAGTCATGATGCTCTATGTCATTTCTTAATTTATTACAGATACGGGCCTTATTTACATTCCTTCCCAACCCTTGCTATGAAAGCCTGTTCCCTACCCTCAAAAGAAACATTTTCCCAAGGATTCCATTTTTTAATTCCATTACAAGTAAGAATCCTGTTCCCATCCATGCAATATATCTAATATAAGACAGAAGCATCCCATTGTGAACTTGGACTGAATGTGCCAGAAAGATGCCAGAATATAAACTAAGTCACTAATGGTCTGTGTTGGGCCCAACTGTGAATCTACTTATAAAAATATCACCAACTCCATGAATTAAACCTCAAAACACTGTGATTATAAATACTGACCACCAAATGTGAACATAAATTTAAAACAGAGGACAGTTGATGATCTGATAGTCCAGACAAAGGAAGTATCTCCTTTAAAAATGAGAGAATTCAGTGATCCAGTTATTACCAATGCCAGCACACAAACTCCAAACAGCCAACCAGGAATGCAACAATCTGAGACATTATGGAAAAAAGACAATCATTTAAATATTAGGCTTCATGTTCCATTTTCCTCCCTGGATCCTGCTGCTTTAATCTTTAATAAAGTGATCAGAGCCTAGTAAATGGTTCTAGGGGTATGAATCAGAGTCAGAATTTGAAGTTTCCACATCACAAACCTGATCAGATCTTGGGCAAGTTGTGAACAGTATGGCCTCAGCTCCCCACTATTTTCCAAAACTTGTGGGAATATAAGGGCCTATTAAACAGTATGAAGGTAAAAAGCAGCCTAAAATATAACACAAAATTAAGTGACAGCAGGGATTTTGGACTACATCATACTATGTTGTAAGTGGCCGTCCTATGCATTCAGCAAGTTTAGCAACATCCCTTTCTTCTACCCACTAGTGCCGGCAGCACTTTGCCCTGAGTTATAACAACTGAGAATGTCTCCAGACATTGCCAAGTGTTCCCTGGGGGACAAAATCACCCCAGGTGAGAATCACCGTCTTCCAGAGAAATCTCTAATGTAAATTTCTACTTTGCACCCAGTGATCAGAATAGGTCATGGAAGAGGGTCATTGCTCTGCTGGAAAAGCAGGCAGAGAAGTTGAACTGTGAGGTAGAAAAGTCACATTAAACATCAGAAGTGAATGAAAACAGAGCAAAAATGTCAAACATAACTTCCTGGCAAAGTATATCTTCTATGCATACATTTAGGTTTCCCTTTCACCAAGATCCCTCTTTTAAAACAATAGCTAATATTTTCACTTCAGGTAAGAAAAGTGTTTCTGGTCCTCAATAATTTTCAGTTTGTAACCAGCAGCTGTCCACCGGCCACAGTTTGAGGAGCACTGTTCTGGAGTTCTAACTCCTCTTGAGAAGTATGGTTTATACACCTTCTGAACTCTTCAATGGTCAACGTTCACAAGCCAATTTATAATGTTTTTGATTATCTTTTTTGTTCAAGAGGCAGAAAGAAAACTATTTTTCCACCTTTTGAAATAAAACTATGCTAAAAGGAAGAGGGATTTCTTTTAAAAGCCACTTTGGATACTTTAACACAAGACAGAATTATGAAAGTGCCTTAAATAGCCTTAATCTCTAATATTTCCTGCCCTAGCCCCTTAAAGAAGTATAACCTCTTTTGTTAGAATAATTGTATAGCTACAAAGCGGGTAAAAAGCAGACTGGTTTTAAAAACCTGTTCTACTAACCTTCTCTTTCCCTCCAGAGGATCTTTTAAAAGGTAAACAATTTAGAAATATAACTTGTTTATATACGCTTACTCTCTCTCTCCAATTAAAGTTCTATTTATAAATGCAGTTAAAGAACATCAGCAGTGGCTACATTTCCAGGTTACACAGCAGTGGCTCTTGGAAATGGCTGGAAAAAGCAGGGGACCATTTTGAGTTTAGCCCAGATGACTTGTTTTATGATCATAAAACAGGTTATCCATGTGTGTAGAATTGTCAAATATCAAACCAGACAGGGAAACCACCCAGACCTGGGATCACAGGCTCCCTTCCCAGGGCTAACTTGACATTTAACTCAACAGGGCAAGTCAGAAGGCCATA
This sequence comes from Equus asinus, assembly GCF_041296235.1. NCBI lineage: Eukaryota > Metazoa > Chordata > Mammalia > Perissodactyla > Equidae > Equus > Equus asinus. The sequence goes on from NC_091794.1 coordinate 89,533,726, forward strand.
AGGAGTCTTTCAGCTCATTTCCATGCTTGTCTGCACATAATACCTCCAGCCTTTAAAATTGCAGTCTCAGATTTAGAAATTAGCTTTTACAACCATGTAGCCAGACAGCCCTGCCTGCTTTATATCAATGAAGCTTTCTCTTTAAAACTTCACCAGAAAATTAAAATACGGAATTCATCAGGAGAGGCTTGGCAGAGGCAAGATGGATCTCAAAACGTAATATATTCCTGCCCACCTTTTGAGAGAAAGAGGATGATGACAAAGGAATGCAGAGGATTCAGACAATGTGAAAAAAAGTATGAAGATTTTCTTATCTTTTTCCAAACCAGAGTTTGGATGCACAGCAGGAAAACACAGGAAGCCTCAGGGCTGGCTTGATTCACTCAGAAAGCTCTCAGAAACAAGGGCACCACACTAACAAGTCATTAGTCCTCTGAGTCAAAATCCAACCTCTGCCATGTCGTCTAACAAAAAAGCAAGATACTAACAGTGAAAGAATGTTCTTCTCAGGGTTCCACAAAACTGGACAAACGGTGGCTTTCAACCACAGAATGAGTAAAAGCAAATTTTAAAACCTCTTCCCCATCCATTGACTGCTACGTAAGTGTCTCTCGATCTGAGAAATACGGCCGAATTTGTGGTCTGTCGTCAGATTCATCTCCAGCAGCATCGTTTTCCTCACCAGACTCCACATAGATGGGCCAGTCATTGTCTGTGTCGCTCCTTTCTTGGCTTTCGGACGAAGCCTCCACCAGGCTAAGGTTGATGGGTATCAAATCGTCCTCGTCATCATGTGTGTCTGTAATGCAGGTACAGCTGTCGCACAGCCCAAAGCGCCGCAGCCCCTGTGACAGGTGACTCGTGAAGGTTCTTCTGCAGCCCTTGCAGACGATTGGACGGTTGGATCTGTGGACCTAAAGTCCCAAGAAGACACAGTAAATGTCACAGAAAGGGGGTTGAGCCACGGTCTTCAAGGCCCCACATGATCTGGCCCCTGGCTGACCCTCCAGCCTCATCACGTCTCGCCACTCTCCCCCTTGCTCTCTCTCACCAAGTCTCAGCCTCACCAAGGTCCTTTCCACCCCAGGCCATTGGACACATGTGCAACGTGCCTTCCTCCCCATCGCCAACTCGTTCCCTCACTAATGCCTTTGAAGGAAGTCTTCTCTGATGCCCCAGACCAGGTAGGTCCCCCAGCTATGTATTCTCGCCTATACTCTATCCTTTGCTGTATTTCTAACAAATCATTGGTAAAATTCACTAGACTGTAAGCTCCAAGAGGGCAGGGACTTCCTTACTCACATTCTCTCTCCTCTGTCACATTTGTTACTATATCCCTAGTCCCTGGCATATAAAAGGCACTCAGTGAACTGATTAGAATTTTAGGCATGGCTTATGTACCTTGGATTGGTCAGTTACTAGGAAGGCAGATTTGCTAGATAATGTATTCCCCAAATGTGCCAGCAGATGCTTCACCCTTGGCTTTTCTGTTGATAAATGCATTCCTTATTTATGAGAACTCTGCATACCAGGGAAGAAAGCCTGATCTCTTTTCAGCAGCTCCAGGGGTCCCCTCTGTATAAAGACCTCTCCTTCTAATGTGTGCACTCTTCAGGAACTGCAGCCAACAGGGGATCTGTGAGCCAATCAGAGCCTCTCTTTTAGAGAGCTCTGGATGCAGGATACCCACAAGAGGCAGAGACACAGAGAAACTGGTGCAGAAGGGCCAGCAACACAATACCCAGGTTGCTGGAGCTGCCATTACATCCTGACCAGTGTCCCTGCTTTCCATGAGGTTTCCTGGGCTTCCTACACTGAACTCCCAACACTTGAGCCAACCTGAGTGTCTATCTGACCTTTGCAACCTGACAGGGCCTTTGAATACCACCTCTTTGGGCTGCCGTAGACTGGACTATGTATAATGTGGAAAGACAGAGGGAATGAGGATTCCAACCAATGAAACATCTTAGAGGTACCCAGGGACCTACTGCTGCCAAGACAGACTGAAAATATAATTTGAAACTAAAAGGAAAAAAAAGATAGACAAAAACTTAAGGGCTTAGGATGAGGCCGTTCTCAGTGTGCTGGGGCGAGCACCGAGAGCAGAGGCAGTCGGTAACGTCGTGCTTTATCTTAAATCTGGATTCTTTCAAAATCATAATTCACATATCATAAAATTCACCCTTTTAAAGTATACAATTCAGTGGTTTTTAGTATATTCACAAGGTTGTGCAACCGTCTAATTTCAGAACATTCTCATCACCCCATAAAGAAACCCTATACCCATTAATAGTCATCCTTCTCCCATTCCCACATCCTCCCAGCCCCTGGTACCCACTAATCCACTCTCTATCTCCATGGGTCTGCCCATTTTGTACATTTCATATAAATGGAATCATACAAAATGTGGCCTTTTGTGACTGGCTTCTTTCACTTAGCATAACGCTTTCAAGGTTTATCCACGGTGCAGCTTGTATCAGAACTTCATTCTGTTTTATGGCTGAATAACAGTCCATTATATGTATATACCACATTTTGTTTATTCTTTCATCAGTTGATGGACATTTGGGTTCTTTCCACTTTTTGGCTATTATGAATAATGCTGCTATGAACATTCATGAGCAAGTTTTTGTGTGAATGTATGTTTTCAGTTCTCTTGGGTATATACCTAGATGTGGAATTGCTGGGTCCTATGGTAGCTTTATGCTTAAATTTTTGAGGAACTGCCAAACTGTTTTCCACAGGGACTGCATTATTTTACATTCCCACCAGGAATGTATGAGGGTTCCAATTTCTCCACACCCTCACCAACACTTTGTTATTATTATTATTATTATTTGTGAGGAAGATTGGCCCTGAGCTAACATCCATACCAATCTTCCTCTACTTTGTATATGGGACGCTGCCACAGCTTGGCTTGATAAGAAGTGTGTAGGTCTGTGCCCGGGATCCAAACCTGCAAACCCTGGGCCACCGAGGCAGAACGTGGGAACTTAACCACTATGCCACCAGGCCAGCCCCAGTTATTATTTGTTTTTTGATTATAACAACCCTAGTGTGTGTGAAGTGGCATCTCACTGTGTCTTTGATTTGCATTTTCATAATGACTAATGATGTTGAGCATCTTTTCAGGTGGTTATTGGCCATTTGTATATCTTCTTTGGAGAAATGTCTATTCATATTCATTGTTTAGTTGAGTTGTCTTTTTATTGTTGAACTGTAAGAGTTCTTTATATATTCTGGTTACTAGATCCTTAGCAGATAAATGAATCACAAATATTTTCTCCCATTCTGTGGGTTGTCTTTTCACATTCTTGGTAGCATCCTTTGTGGTCCAATCACATGTTTATGTTGGATTTCCCAAAGACTGATTGACTTGCTCAAAGATGATCTTAAATGCAATGCCTTTCTAAACGGCCTAAATGCTTTTTAAGTTTGTGGGTATCACTCACTCACATGGGAGACAGAATCCTAGGGGGCAGCCAGTGGGAGGGGAGGTCCCCTTGGGCTGGGGCCCTCTTTGCTGCCCACAGGTAGCACTATAAATGGCAGTCTAGCCCTCCTCCACTCCCGGGTGCTGGGATGCTGGGTGGGAAACTAAGCATACAGCTTACATTTGGCATCACACCAATGGGAACAGACCCCCAATCCCATGTCCAACCTCCAGTGTTCTCTGTCATATGACAACCATCCCTAACTAGGATCTAAACTTTCTTGACTCTTCTCCTAAGAAAACTAGTCTGTTACCATATAAATTCTCACTTTCTCTAAGTGCCACCAACCCAGCTTTAATTTAGTAATAGAAACATATGTTTAAAATTCTCTGAAAATACCCGACTGGACAGAGAAGTGAAAGACAGGCTGGCTTTATCCTCACATGAGACAAATATTATGAACCACCCCCTCCCACCACCCACCATGAGAAAATTGCCAGCCTGGACACTTACGCTCAGTGCATGGCTCCGCAGATGCTCCTGTCGAGTGAACCTCTTGCCACAGGTCTCACAGGGGTAGGGCCGCTCACCCGTGTGTGAGCGGATGTGCCGCTTGAGGATGCCCTTCTGTTTGGCAGTGTAAGGGCAGAAAGGACACTTGTGGAGCTTAATGGGGACCACCAGCACATCACCTGGGGAGCCAAATGGATTGATTCAGTCATACCGTAAACAGCAACAATACCAGCCACCCTCCGACGGATGGGATCCGGAGCTGGGGAATTCCACCATCCAGATGGAGAGGGAGGGTATCAACCGCCAGCTAACCGCAAGAGATTGTCTGCAAATTTCAACTGTGTCGGGCTCCCAATCAGCCAGAGGGTAAAGCAGGCTTCTGATATAAAGTTGCAAGGAATGCCATAAGGCACTGGCTTTAAGATTCTCTGTGACTCACAGTTAGGAACACAGCTTACACAACCACCTCAGAACACACGTGCCTTCATGTGGACAACTGGAAAAGCCTCCCAAAACAGGGCTCACTCTGATAGCATCTGTTCTACTTGATTTCATTTTAAGACGCTACTGATTGAGACCCTGCTATGGCCTGAATTGCTTCCCCCCCAAATTCAGACATTGCAGCCCTAACCTCTAATGGGACTGTATTTGGAAATAGGGCCTTTTAGGAGGTCATTAGGGTAAATGAGGTCGTAATGGTAGAGCCCTAATCTGATAGGCCTGGTAGCCTTCCTTATAAGATGAAGAGATACCAGAGATCTCTCTCTCTCTCTCTGCTGGTGCACAGAGGAAAGACCACGCAAGGACCAGCAAGAAGGCAGGCATGTGCAAGCCAGGAAGAGAGCTCTCACGAGAAACCAACCCTGCTGGCACCTGATCTCGGACTCTGAGGCTCCAACACTGTGAGAAAATAAATTTCTATTGTTTAAGCTACCGAGTCTGTGATATTCTGTTATGGCAGCCTGAGCTGATGAATACAGACCTCCTGTCAAAGGAAGTGAATACAGATCCTCCAAAATTTGAAAACCTCTGTTAGGACGCAGCCGACCGGTGGACCAGGATTCATGCTTTCTGTGACAGTAGTTTCTAAGATGAGCTTCCAGGCGTGTGTAGAAGAGGTTGGCTATCACGCAGACCCTAAACTGTTTGGAATTCATATTAACTCTATATATCAGAAATCATCAAATATCTAGGAATTCACTTAAATTTTTTTCCAACTCCTTTTTTTTTTTTACCTTGCTCATACAACCACTAAGGTGACAAAACGATTGTCATCCACATTTACAGAAACTATTCCTTTCCTTCAAATTTTCTGAGTTACCCTTATTGCAGTATTCCAAGATTTGCTCTTTCTATTCATGCCCTTCAGGATTTTACAGACTCTGTTCATATCATATCATCTATAAAGCCACTAGTGATCATACTTTCCAGGCACAGAAACCTGGGTTCAAGTCCTGGCTCTACCATTTACCAACTGTGTGACCCTGGACATCTCACTTAACTTCTCTGTGCTTTACTTTACTCATCTGTAAAATAGGGATGATAATAGTTCCCACCTTACAGGATTGGGGTAAGAATGAAAGGAAGTAATACATAAAATACAGCACCTGGCACACAGTGAGCTCTCGTAGATGTCAGCCATTTTGTCACCATCATCATCTCCTCGGTGTTTCTTTACTGATTAAGCAGGCCAGGATCTTGTGGTCTCTCTCAACACTGGAGACCACATTTGCGGTCTCTCTCACCTCCTTTTCTCTGGGACCTTCTCTGGACACCTAAATGGGCTTCGTCTTTCCTGAGGGGCTGCCAAAAAAGTCTGGCGAGCTGAACTCCAGGTGAGAACCCATCATTCTGTGTAAAGGTGGGGATGGTCGTCTTTGGTTTCCAGCTCCCATCCTGACAATGCCTAACACTCTGCCTAATCTATAGTGACTCCAAAACCTGTTTCCTAGAATAAAAGCAGCAGCTCACAGCTCATCCCTGCACACGTGTTGGATTATTTCTCACTGATCACACTGGTACCGAGACGCCAGGTCCCTACTCGCTCCTCTGGCATTGTGGAATGTCACGGTCATTCATCCCCATCAGCCTGGCACTGTACTAAATCTTCTTCCCAACTACCTATAAAAACGGAATAAAATGGGTCCACTGTTAGTCCTTGGAAAAACCAACTGTTAAGTATTTCTCCATCAGAAATGTTATGAGTTATTGCAACACTTTGCTTCCTCTCTCATGATGTGATTCCCCACAACACAGCAGTTCACTTGAGTGCCTAATGCACCAGGGACTGTCAAGGTCCATCTTTACCAAGACACCTGTTTCCTCCCTCAAGAAGTTAAGTCTAGGAAGAGAGAAAGACACATAAACAAATTCATCTGATACAATGTAACACATGCAAAGTTCAAAGTGATGAAGAAATATAGACAAGAAAGTAATGAATTCTCTCTAGGAGTTCAGAGAAGATTTCATAGAAGAGGTGATCTTTGAGCAAGGTTTTGAAGGATGAGTAGGAGTTCACCAGAAGTCCAAGACAGAGAAAGATATCTCAGACAGAGGAACAACACATGCTTAGGCATAGAAGTAAATGAGACTATGGAATATAAAGTGGGCTGGAGGGGAATGAGGACTAGGAAGGGGCAGGAGCCAAACTGTAAAGGCCACTTTCATTCATTTATTGAACAAATTTATACTGAGCACCTACAATGTGTCAGGCTATGTTCTAGGCCCTGGGGATACAGCAGTGAAAAGACAAACATCCCTGCCTCTGTGCGCTGACATGTTAAGCAATAAGGACTTTATTCCATAAGCAGCCAGGATGTCAAGCAGGGGAAGTACATGGTCAGATCTGACTTTTGAAAGATCCCTCTGGGGACAAGACAAGGGAAGGATTTAAGAGAGAGGCGAGATTAAAGGCAGGAAGTCCAGGTGGGAGGGGTGAGAGATGACATGAACTAAAGCAGTGGCCGTGCAGGTGGAGGAGAGGAGATACATTTGAGAGAAGTTAAATTAACAGGATTTGGGGCCGGCCCCATGGCCGAGTGGTTAAGTTCGCGTGCTCTGCTTCAGCAGCCCAGGGTTTCGCCAGTTCGAATCCTGGGCGTGGACATGGACCGCTCATCAAGCCATGCTGAAGCGGCATCCCACATGCCACAACTAGAAGTACCCACAACTAAAAAAAAAAAAATACACAGCAACGTACTGGAGAGCTTTGGGAGAAAAAGGAAAAAAAAATTAACAGGACTCTATGACCACGTGGGGGAAGGGAGAGAAGGGAAAGATAAGATTTTAAGTGACACAGATTCTGGGTTAGCTGACTTGATGGATGATGGTGGAATAAACTGAGGCAGGGAACACAGGAGGAAAGGCAAGTACAGGAGGAATGAGGAAAAAATACTAATGTCCAATCCCCGTCCCAAGCATCATAATTTTTTCTATTGCGGTAACATTGGTCTACAACATTATACAAATTTCAGCTGTACATCATTATATTTCAATTTCTGTATAGACTACATCATGTTCACCACCCAAAGACTAATTACAATCCATCACCACACACACAAGCATCATTTTTTTTTAAGATTTTATTTTTCCTTTTTCTCCCCAAAGGCCCCCCGTACATAGTTGTGTATTTTTAGTTGTGGGTCCTTCCAGTTGTGGTGTGTGGGCCACTGCCCCAGCATGGCTTGAGGAACAGTGCCATGTCCGCGCCCAGGATTCGAACTGGCGAAACCCTGGGCTGCCAAAGCAGAGCGCACGAACTTAACCACTCGGCCACGGGGCCGGCCCCAAGCATCATGTTTTTAAAGCACCCTTCCCATTCTAATGTACAGTCAGGGATGAGAATCACGGCCCCATACCTAGATACTGCCAATAACTGTATTCACTCCATAACCCACATTTCAAGCATCCATTTACCAATCAACATCTCATATCTTTCCAGCTCATCCCAAATGTCCCTTCTCTCTAGGACCTCCAAGCCATGGACTATATCACCACTTTACTGCCCTCCCCACCGCCTTCCCCAGTTTACTGCCTATGGTCCATCAATGAAATCACTCCTTTGCATAGACCCTCAACTGCCTCGGTCCTCTCTCTCCCTCTATCTGCATTCACCTGGTTAAAACTAAACTCTGGTTAAACACAACTCTGCCTATTCCAAACCTGAAAGAAGGTAAGTTAACATCACTGGAGAAAAATACACAACTGCGTGTTCCGGTCTCACTTTACATCCATCCAACCATCACAGCTGACCACTGATATCAAAAGAGCCCTTGGTTCTGCCCAGGCATCCTAACTGTTCCCCTGTCATTCAGGCTCCCACTCTTCTCCATGACTGTTTCACGTCTTCCTTCTGCTCAAACCTCCAACCCCCTCCTCACTTTCAGCTGCTGTCTTGCTTCTTATGTCTTTGAGAAGGAGAAACAACCAGAAGAGAACGTCTACTTTCTCCCAGGATCCCCCAACGTCCTGTGCGAACACATATGATCTGCTTTCACTTCTATTACTATGAATGAATTGTCCTTCGTCCTTCCCAAGGTGAGACTGCCCTCTCCACTTGTACACAGCGTCCCATTTCCCCTTGCTCTATCAATTGCCCCTCTCTCTTCCGTCAGCAATTATCCTCCTCTCTCCCGGACCATTCCCATCAGTAAATAACCTTGCTTTTAGATCCTCTGCCTTAATAAAAACCTTGACCTAAAATCCACCTTCAGCCACCAATGCATCTCTCTGTTCTCTTCACAGCAAAATTCTTTGAAAGAAGCATCTGGACCCACTATCTTCACATCTACTTCTGCAGTTCTCTTTCAAGCCTTCCCCATCCAGGCTCTTGCCCCACCACTTAGTGATACTGCTCTTAAGCTCATCAATGACCTCTCCAATATTAAACCCAGTGATCAGTTCTCAAAGTGCCTTTATGCAGTATTGGACATTGTTGATTTCTCCTTTTTCTTCAAACACTTTTTCCTCTTGGCACCCATCGCTCTTTCTTGATTCTCCTCCTACCTCACTGGCTGTCCTTTCTCAGTCTCCTTTGCTGGCTTCTCTCTATTTTCCTGACCTCTAAATGTTGGAGTTCCCCAGGGCTCAGTCCTTAGATCTCTTATCTTCTCCTTCTAGATCTATAAGTTCCTGGAATATAGAGGTTTTGAATTCCACGGACCCACTAATGACTCCCAAATTTATATCTCAGCTCTGACTTCTCCCCAGAACTCCAAACTTACAGATGCAATGGCTTACCAAACATCTCCACTTGGATATCCAATAGGCATCACAAACATAACATGTTTAAATCAATTGCTTAAGCTAAAAACCTTAAGGTCATCCTTAGCTCCTCACTTTCTTATACCATTCATGTAAGCCATGAGCAGGTCTGGTCGGCTCTACCTTTGAGAGGCACTATAGTCCTGATCCAACCACTTCTCACCTCTCTGCTGCTGCCACGCTGATTCGGGGAGCGAATCTCTCCCCTGGGTTATTGCAGTAACTCCGAAGTGATTCCTCCTGCAAGGGCGGAAGCAAGAGGACCACTTAGGAAGTTACTGCACACAGTACCCAGAGGGATCCTTGTAATATATGTCATTTCAAGTCACTCTCTGCTGAGACCCTGTAGGGGCTTCCCTTCTCAGAGTGATATCAAACGGTCTTCTCATGGCCTTCAAGGACCTCACCCAAACTCTCTGACCTCATCCTGTAACACTCTCTGCCTTGCTCACTGCACGCCAGCCACCCCAGAATCCTTGCTGTTCCTTTAGCTCACTCGCCAAGTGTGATCCTATACCCGGGCCTTTGCGCCTTGCTCTTCCCTCTGCCTGGAATGTTCTTCTCCCTGATACCAGCACAGTTTGCTCTCTTACTCCCTTGAGGTTTAAGGAAGGCCTTCCTGGTCAACAGTAAATACAATACCATCCCCTTCACTCTCTATCAAGCTTTCCCTGCTTTTAGTTCTTCTTCATACTATATATTTACTTATTTCTCTATTGTCTGTCTCCCTACACTAGAATGTCAGCTCTACGAAGACAAGGACTGTCTTTTGTTCACTGTGATTAACCATGTCTGGTATGTAGTAAGTGCTCAATAAATATCTGTTAAATAAATGAACAAACAGGAATGATAAGATGTTGAAGGAGCAAGCCAAGGATGGAATGCTGGACACACTGACATTAAATAACCCCATGATGAGGCTGAAAAGGAATGGGCAGAGGGAAGAGCTGTGGATACTCGTGATGTCAGAAGCCAGGGGAAGAAAGAATTTCAAAAAAGAGAGAAAGGTCAGAGTCAACTACTAAGAAAAGTCAAGTGAGATAACACTGGAAAACCACTCATTGGAATAGCTCTAGAAATGCATAGCCGACATCATGACTGTGGTTTCAGTGGTGCATAGGGGGCAGAAGGCAGACCGCTGCGGGCTGAGAAGAGAGTAGGAAGCAAGGCAGTGGAGGCAGCCAATGTGGATGAACTCTCCAAGAAGCAATGGGAGGTGCTGGAGCTGGGGTTGGGAGGTCTCGGGGAGCAATGACAGGAGCACCCTCTGCTTTGACAGCGTCTGCTAATGTCAGCGATGAGCAACACGGACAGCGAACTCTTGCAGCAGCCTCGGATGGTCTCCCTGCCCTGGTCTCCCATCTCCACACCATCTTGCGCTGAGGCCAAGTTCATCTCCCTGAAGCACAGATCCTGTCTACTCCTAAGCTCAGAAACTATGCAAAATATCCCCATGCCTACAGATGAAAGCTTACCTGTTAGCATTTAAGATTTCCCATGATCTGACTCCTATCAATTTCTATCAATGTCTCCTTTTCTTACCCTCAGAAGCCAGTTTCATAAAGTCCCCTCCTATCTCCCAGGGTTTAGAAGCCGGTTCTCCTGCTTTGGGGCTACTCTGAAACTCACATCTCCGTCTGTCTCCCAGCCCTGATACCTTTCCACCATGTGCTGCCAATTACACACATCCTGTCTCCTCTAAGACACCATCAGTTTGAGGGCTGGATTCATGTCTGACTTATCTTTGTATCTTCACAAGGAAGTTGCTTAATAGTTGAGCAAATAAGTGAATGACCAAACAAATCAGTCCTAATCTGTGCCGTGGCAGTTGGAATAAATTTACCCTGAAGCCATGTGAATGGAATCAAAACCTGGCAGACAACAGACATGGCCAGGGGCCATGGTGGCTGCCTTGCCACAGCCACCAATGGTCGGAAACCTGACTTTACACACTGACAGACCGGACGTGAATGAAGATGGCACAGAGCTGAATTACTATTTCCTGATACTTGTACTGACAGGCAGAGGGGCTGAAAGGTAAAATCATTGCACCGAAATCCTCTATCCACGTGGGCTGCCTTTACAATTTGTTTAATGAATGAAATAAGCCCAGGTTTCCAGGGTTAACTGCACCACTTACCAGCTCTGCAATCTTAGGGACTTCACTAAACCCATCTGGGTTTCAGTTTCTCCACACTTCCTCTGACAAATTCATGGGGCGTGACAACACCTAATGGACGTGAAAGGGCAGTCACAGTCTGAAAGTGCTATTACATACACGGAAATGAGATTTCAACAAATTCCCATAGTGTGTTCACTGAAACAGCCACTACCTTCTAATCGCTGGTTAAGCCAGTGTCTCTGAGGACCAGAAACAGCATTTTCCAGTTTTTCAAGTCCAGATTTAATCAGACATACAGAACATTCTTGCTTAAAAAAAAAATGAAATTAAAAAGTCTCAAGACAGCCATTTAGTAACAAATAACAGCAGCTGATCTCCTCTGATGTAAAAACTTTCACTATTCAATACTGAAGGGTGAATTAGAAATGTGATTCATTTATTTCTTGGCTTGAGGTTCTGGAAGCTACACGGTACATTTATTAGCCATGTTTATTTCTGTCTCCTATAAGACACTTTATAACACAATTACTTCACCTGTTAAGAGAGTTAACCATGTTAACTCATCTCTCAGAATCGTTCAGGGAAACAACCAAGTTCTCCTAGAACAGAAAAGCCTACCAAAGGATATAAGAAATTTACTCATATGAAGCCAAATGCCAACTCTCAAATATTCTCAAGTAGATACCACCGTCAACCACAACATGTTAACTGAGTGTCTACTATGTGCTAGACACCATGGTTGACACAAAGAAGTATAAATTTCCTACCTGTCTAGACCATGTTATCATACATGAGAAAAAATTCTGAAAACCTTCCATTTGGTCCTCAACCCTGTGAGAAAGGCAACTCAGGGATGATTATCTCCTGAACAAAACAGGTTCAAAGAGATGTAATGATTTAACCAAAGTTCCATTGCTGTTAGTGGAAGACAGTAGATTATTTTTATGTCTTCAAACTGCCCTCAACACCATTATACTCTAGCTGTAAAGGTAAAAATACTAAGATATGCAAAGAGACATTGCCCTGGACACAGCAGGTGCTCAATTAACACCTATTGGTGGTGGTGGTGGTGGTGGTGGTGGTAATATGTTGATCGTGAGGATGATGGTGGTAATGATGATGGTAGGACAATGACAATGATCATGCTCATGATGGTGGGAGACTATAAGGCACAGATGTGTGTGCTAAATGACCAGCAGAGATGATGAGTGCTAATGGAGCTCACCTGAGTCCTCTCCATACCAATCAGTCTGGACATCCATCATGGAACTCATGGCTCCTCCTGCACCATCTGGTCTTCCCTCCAAACTCCGAGAAAAGCGATGGTCCACATCATCTTTGCTCTGGACAGCACTGTTGCACAAAAGTGCCTCCAGGAATTGCTTCACATGGTAGTTACTGTAAGCCAAGTCGACGGCCTGGCCACTGGATAAACCCTCCTCCATGTGGGCCAGGCCCAGTGGGGCAGCATATTGCTGCAGCCTTTCACCAACCTCCACCTCTACTTCATCAGCATCAAACTCCACCTTGGGCTCTATCTGTTTGGGCAAAGTAGAGAGGTCACTGTCAGCTGAGCTACTGCCCTGGCTGTCTTTCGCCACCAGTTCTAGGGGGTGGCAACCTCTGCAGTCACCACAAGGGGACTCTCTTGGACAGTCCACACTCTCCACTAGAGAGGAGACCAAGCTCTTGGTATCACAGGAGGTCCCTTCTCTGCCTGAACTGGGGCTTCCACTGTCAACCTGGTGAGCTGCTGCCGCAGCTGCAGCCGCTGCCGCTGCAGCCGCTGCCGCCACCGCTGCAGCCACCGCTGCCTCCTTCTCCATCTTTCGGCAGATATCAAGGGACGACCTGATGTAGGTCTTGCAGAAGTTCACCACATCGTTCATCTGCAGGTAGCTGGCAGCTGACATAACTTCAATCACATTCTCCCCACACAAATCCAACTTCCCAGAATAGAGAAAATCTAAGATGGTGGAGAAGGCGTCGGAGGTGACAATGTCCAAGGAGGCAGTGCTGTGCCGCCCACTGTCCTGGATATAGTGAATGAGCAGGGCTCTGAAGTAGCCGCTGTTGGCAAACAAGATGTTCCTGTGGGCCTTGAATATCCGCCCTTCCACGATGATGCTACAGTCACAGAAAAAGTCCCTCTTTCGCTGTTCATTCAACTCCCCCAAGAGCTTGGCATAATAGGATTGCATCTCCATTTCTCCACCAGGTGCTGCTGTTCTGCGGTAGCCTGTAACTCTGCCAAGATTTTTTTCAAGTTAATTCACAAATCCCAACTTTACAAATAAGATGCTCATTTTTAATTAAAAAAAAATTCTTCCAAACACATGGGTCAATGGTGTCTTTATGATATGGGCTGTTTTGGAGCTACAAAAATTAGAGGTTGTCCAACTGGGTTAATTTACGAAAAACAACAAAAATAACTAGAGCTAACTGCACTCCTGTATGTAGTGGTTTATATGGATTCTTTCAATGAATTTTTATAAAAACCCTAGGATAAAACATCAATATTGTCCCCATTTGTCTGATAAGGAAATTGAGACTCAGAGAAGATAGGAGAGGACCCAGCTGTACCAGAGCCAAGACTCAACACCAGGTCTATGAACCTCCAGAGTTCGTGCTCTTATGCACTACACTCTACTTTCTTGAAGGCTCAAAATATAGATAATACCCAAATCTAAGAATTACTGTTTAGTCTCCGGGCTCCTGATACAGAAGTTAGAGACTGCAAGTGCAATCTCAGCTCACACCTCTTATCATCACTTTGTGGAAAAATTTGGTGGATTCTTGGGCTAGCCAGGACACATTCACCATTCTTACGGGGTTTAGCACACTTTTCGTCTTGGTGGAACCACCCATCCCCCATTCTTGGCCCACGTGCTTTGCATCATGCTGGTACCATCCCCAGGTTCCAGGTGTGTAAGATGTAACACAGGCCACCCTGTGATCACAGTGATTGGCTCAGAGATGGCCATGTGGCTTGGTCAGAGCCAATGAAAAGTCATGAAACGTTTGCTGGGGGTTCCAAAAAAGAGCAGTCTTTGCTCTGTGGGATGTGAGGAATGCCGCTGCCACACCTCCAGGGGAACCAGCCTAACAAGGATGACAGCCCAGCTCAGGCAGGAGCAACAGACAGAGCCCCGGGGATAGCATCTGAGCCCCAACTCATGCTGTGCCAGACGCCACTTAAGTCCCTTCCTGCTTTAGCTGGTCTGAGTTGGGTTTTCTATCTCTTGCAGTTGAGAGACTCCTAACTGATTGATGCCACCACCTCTGGTTTACTCCTCCGTATTTTTATGTGCCGGCCCTTGTCTGTCAGTCACTCCTTTGAAGGAATCAGCCATGCCTTATTTCATTTGATATCCCCCACAGCACCTGGCAGAGTGCTTTGGATAAAGTAGGTTTGCTAAGTACAAAGGAATACTTTCTTAACTGCTAAGTAAAACAAGTATAAATCAAGTTTAAAATCCTTCTGTTAGTGAGGAAGACAGGCACTGACCTTCTTCCCAGGCTCTCTCCTCCATCTTTTCCTGTCATACCACCCACACAGCCATCCATCAACTACCCCTTTTACATACTGACCCATTGAGCTCAGAGAAGTTTCTACAACCAAGTACATCATTTCCCTCTATTGGAATCACGAAACACCTAGTTAGAGCTGCCAACCACGGCTAACTACTCTTTAGCACGCTTCCTTTCTACAAATGGAGCACCAACAATACCCCACCCCCGCAGAAAACAGGCATCCCCCACCCCCAAAAGCGTCCTTCCATGGGCAAAATAGATTCCCCAAGGCCTGTGTACTAACTGCATGAACTTTACCCATAAAAGACCCACAACAACCTTACTGAACGGCAGGTTACACCTATTTAATACGTACAGTATTTCTAACAAGTGATGCATTAAGTTTAGACGGGTGAGAACCAATTAGGGAGAGAAGTGGAGAGTGAACCTGCCTCATAATAAACTCACCCCAATTTTGATTTATAGATTGATTATGGATTATTTATGTTGACAAGTAGATATTATCACGTTGAAAAATGTGATTTTACCAGTCTGATAGTTTTTCTTTCGTTCTGAGGAAGGATAGAATGTGACATTTAAATGTAGCATTTTCCTGTATCTTGATTTTCCCTTAATATTTTGATTGCCAAAGGCAGTAGTAGCAACTGCTGGGGAGGCTTGATTGGAGCAGCTGGAAGAGGGGAGAATGGCGGTGAAAGCTTAGTCCTGGGAAAACTTTCAGGGTTGATTTATTTGGGAATAGTAGAACTTTTTGGATATCTGACAGCTCTCTTCCTTGCAGAACCAAAATGTTTTTACCTACTTTGGATGAAAAATTTTCCAAAATTATGACATAACTTCCTTGAATTAGAAAGGAGCATAAAAAGATAAGAATCTTCTTGATGACTTAGGCCCATCAGTTATAGCCCTGGGCTATGATTTAGTGATGTCCTTAGGCCATTTTGAATACTAGGACCATTTAATACCTTTAGCTAAATGGCCTCAGGCTGATATTTCGAAAAAATTCCTAGGTCTATTTTTTAAATAATCTAATACCTTTTCCTAGTTGTCCTCATTTTTAAGATTGTCGGTTTGCTTGCTTATCCTTAAGGGAATGCCGATAAGGGGGAAGATACATCCTTATCTTTAAGGGCATCATTCTTGCCTTTGAGGCACTGTAAACGTTTAAAGCAGATGTACAATGCATGCTCAACAGGCCACGTCAGGCCCTTTTGGAAAAACAAGGTCAGGTCAAATTAGTTTTAAATCACATGGCTTCCTCATATACTCCAATATATCCTACTGCTTTTCATTTATTTATCACACTGCTGATGGGAATGTAGTTTGGAACACCATTTTAGAGGGGAATTTGGCAATATTTATCAAAACTTAAAAGATACACATCTTTTGCCCCAGAAATATCATTGCTAAAAATTTACCCTTTTGGATGTATTTGCAAAAATACATCAAATTGTAAATTCAGAGATGTCCATTGCATGAGATTTTTGTACTAGCACAAAAGTAGAAACAATCTGAATGTCCACAATAGGGGACAAGTTAAATCAATGAGGTACATTCACAAGTGGAACACTATGCAACTACGTTTTTAATGAGCTAGAGCTCTGTGTGTTCATATGAAAAGGTCACCAAGATATATTAAGAGAAAAAAGGCAAGATGCAAGACCAAATATACAGTATGATCCCATCTGTGTATATGTTTCTGCTGGTGTACGTGTGAATTTTTTTCTAGAAGGTTAACAAGCAAGAGTTAACAGCAGATATCCTTGAAGAAAGGAACTAGGAGTAAGAGGTGTGTGGAGGGACCTTCACTTTTCATTTTCAACCTTTCTGTGCTGTTATGATATTTTACTATGTGCATGTATGGCTTTTTTTTTTTCCTTTTTAACAAAAAATAAAAAGGAGGAGAGGCAGAGGAGTAATGAGTTAGCAAACTAGGGAAACAAATGTCTAAGTAGGCACAACACTTCTTTCTTTTTTCTTTTCTTTAACGGTATGCTTTTTTTGGTGAGGAAGATTGGCCCTGAGCTAATAACTGTTGCCAATCTTCCTCTTTTTTTCTCTTCCCAAAGCCCCAGTGCACAGTTGTATATCTTAGTTGTAGGTCCTTCTAGTTATTCTATGTGGGACGCCACCTCAGCATGGTTTGACAAGCAGTGATAGGTCTGCACCCAGGATCCGAACCAGTAAACCCAGGGCCGCAGAAGCAGAGCACTCGAACTTAACCACTACACGA
Source organism: Equus asinus (assembly GCF_041296235.1). Classification (NCBI taxonomy): domain Eukaryota; kingdom Metazoa; phylum Chordata; class Mammalia; order Perissodactyla; family Equidae; genus Equus; species Equus asinus. The sequence continues at coordinate 89,550,824 of NC_091794.1, forward strand.
CCAGGCCAGCCCAGCACAACACTTCTTAACTTGCAGAACAGTCTTATCTACAGGGTCTCGTCCTAGGGCACTCGCATTTTTCACTGGAAAATGCTCCTTTCCAGCAATAGCACCCCAAACCGATTTCCTTTGGCTTTCTTTCTGCAAATACTCCAGATTCTACTGGGTCATGTAAAAATACTCCCTAACTTTGCAAAAAGGCTATCCACATACTTTCTTCACACCTTTCCCCAATCCTGCATTTGATACATAACATGGAAATATTCATTCACATCAAGTCTGCTTGCCTCTGGGCTCTGCAGCCTTTACCCACACTCTGGCAGGGACCCTGCCAGCCTTCCCACAGTTCCAATTCAATTCAACAGTTACTGGCTACATACAATGCCTGACACAAGGAAGATGCCAGGAATAGAAAAATAAACCAAGTATAGTGTATGTCCTCCAGGAGAGGGCAGATGCCAACACTACCACTTGCAATAAACTCTCACATTCCCCCGAGGGAATCTTAGCCAGATCACAAGGCTGTCTTCATACAGGCGCCAAAAGCAGCCTTGAATTCTACCCACTCTTTCTGACAAGACTCCTCCAGTCTCACCAACCTGAGAATAATGAAAATCTACTCAATTGTCAGCATCTACTGAGCACTACTCCTCAGGAAGCACTGTCCCAAGTACTTTCAAGTGTTAATTAAATTTAACCCCACAATAACCCAGTGCAGTCGATACGATCATTACATCCTTTTTTTCAGAGAAGGAAATTGAGGTTCAAATTTACAGATAACACGCCCAAGCTAGGATTGCAACTGAGATGTTTGATCACAAAGTTGACTTCCTTAACCACTATGCCAACCAGACTCCCCAAACCCTCCAGGACACAGTGAGAAGGGTTGGGGATGTCACTCCGTTCCCCAGCGCATGGAGTGGAGGTGAACGACAAGGGAGAATTTCCATCTCCACAGAAAGAATTTCAGGGTCATTTGCATCTTTGCTTCACCTGCTAAATTGTTCGCAAGACAAGGGGATCCTCCCCCGTCCAGAGCCAGACGACGCTGAGAAGATCACAGGAACCAGTTACTGGAGATGGTCTTTGGCTCCCGAGGGTGGGGAACCGAGGCCTTGCCCCTCCCACGGCCTCCCGTGGACAAAGTGACCATTGCTGCGGCGGGCATTGCCCCAGCCTGGCCGAGCCCTCGCACCCGGCACCATCAGAATGAGCTGGTGCGGGGACCACCTGGCTGGACCACGCGGGGGCAGGGGACCAACCCAACGCCAGGGAAGTGGGGGGCATCTGCCGCCGCGCTACCCCTCCCCACGCTGGACGGCAGGGAGGGGGTCGGTCATCCAGCACTGGTTCTCTCGGCGGGGGTCCCCAGAGTCCGAGGGAGGTCGACAGAAAGGGGGCATCCCTGCCCGCTGCCCCCTGGGCCGACCTCCCTGGATGCCCTGAATCCGCCCCAAACCAATGAAAGCGTCAGCGTGAACCCGCTTCTCAGCTCTCACCTTCCAGCGGGTTCCAGCCGCGCCGCCGCCGAGCTACACGCACCGACACGCCCCCCTTTCATTCACCTGTCGCCCCCTCCGATGAGAGGCGGGACAGCTGACCAATCATGGGGGTTTCTGGGCTCAGGAAGGCGGGCCCTTCGGCCAGCAGGTTAGTCAATGGTGCTCGCCCCCCCTCCCGAGGATGCGCTCTGAAGGCTCCAGCGCTCGCGGGGTGATGGGAGTTGTAGTCTCAGCGTTCGTTTTTCCGACAACGATATACTGAACAAAACTACAAGTACCAAGATGCCAAAAGGGACAAGAATCAGCGCTTGTAAAAGCTGGAGCTTGGTTCGGTCTTCTGAGCCCCACTTGAGGGACCTGCGAAGTATTAGTCTCTTTGTCCGCATGACTAAAAGCGCGTCGTGCGTCTTAATGCAATAAGAGCTATGACTTATCAGTCCGCACACATTTTACTTGCCAGAACTCTCCGCAAAAAATCCAGAAACCAGTGAAAGGGTTTAATCTACTCAACAGGTTTTGACTGAACACTCGCAATACTCTCTTTCCTTGAGAGGTTTTCAGGTTTATAAACACAAGTGAAACAATTAAATAGCGCTACAAGGTGCTGAGTAACAGTCCATATAGGCACGTTCTGGGACGCTGTGCACAAGCCAAACCGGGTTACCTCTCAGGGAGCTTAGTTCTAATGAGGGGTGTATCAGTTTGCTAGAGCTGCTATAACAAAGTGCCACAAACTGGCTGAAACAACAGAAATTTACTGTCTCACAATTCTGAAGGCTGGAAGTCCAAAATCAAGGTGTTGGCGGGGTTGGTTCCTTCTGAGCACTCCAGGCCTCTCCTTGGCTTGTAGATAGCCATCTCCCCGTTCACGTAGCATTCTCCCTGTACACTTCTCTGTATCCAGATTTCCCCTTTTTATAAGGATACCAGTCATATTGGATTAGGGGTTCATTCTTCTCCAGTAGGACCTCATCTTAATGAATTACACCAGCAACAATTCTGTTTCTAAATAAGGTCACATTCTGAGGTACTGAGGGTTAGGACTTCAACATCGGAATTCGGGGAGGGGGGCACACTTCAATCCATAACAGGGGAAGATGGCCAATAAATAAATAAACAACTAAAAAAAAAGAAAATACATGAAATGTCTGGCAAAGAATTAAAACAAGGTGGTGAAGAAACAAAGTGATTTAGTGGTTATGTTAGCTTGAGGGTCAGGGATGACCCCTCTCAGTGGGTGACCTTTCAAGTGAGACCCTAATGAGGAGGAATGAGCCATGCTAAGATTAAACAGAAGAGCATTCCGGGCAGAGGAAGAGCTGGTACAAAGGCTCTAAAACAGATTGGTATGTGTGGAAGAAACAGGAGAACGACCACTGGGGTGAGGGGGTGGATAACAGGCAGACCAGCTTGATGGGCATGCAACCTGCACAGCTGCGCAGAACCCTGCACTCAGAAGGGCCCCATGCTTAGTTTAATGTTCTGCTGTAACCCTCTTGCAATTCTTAATTATTTTTGAACAAAGAGCCTTCTACATTTTCATTTTGTACTGGGCCCCACAAATTATGTAGCCCAGTCTAGGTGACAGGAAATGTGAATGGATAGAGAGGCAGAGGCCACATCACAAAGGAATTTGTAGGTCAAGTGAAGAGGGTTGGATTTTTTTTTTAAGTGGTGAGATGCCTTTGAAGGATCTTAAGCAGGGGAGAGATAGAACAGTAGTGGTCCCAGTGGAAGATGCTGATAGCTGGGGTTAGGGTCACCTCGAGGTGATAGAGTTGGAGAAGGTTGGTTTAGAATATATTTTAGGGGCTGGCCCCTTGGCCGAGTGGTTAAGTTTGGGCGCTCCGCTGCAGGAGGCCCAGTGTTTCGTTGGTTCGGATCCTGGGCGCGGACATGGCACTGCTCATCAAACCACGCTGAGGCAGCGTCCCACAAGCCACAACTAGAAGGACCCTCAACGAAGAATATACAACTATGTACCCGGGGGCTTTGGGGAGAAAAAAGAAAAAAATAAAATCTTAAAAAAAAAGAATATATTTTAGAGCTTGTCAAAGACTAAACTGCAGTTTACTCTAAAGATAACTTAGATAATTTAGATAAAGGTAATTTAGGAGGTAACATGTGAGCCAAACACCACTGTACGGTCCACCAAAGGAAAGCAGTTTACTCATCTCTTTCAAAGCCAGATACCCAGAGAAAACAGCATTCATATCTTTACTCTCAGTAAACTGCCACTCAGTTCTCAATGTCCAGCTCAGGTCCCAGGGACGCTTGATCCTCATGGCGGTGGAGAAGTCATCAGGAGTAAGGAGATTAATTCCATGGATTAATTCCACATTTTCTGCATCTAGGATCCAAATTTAAGATATCGAATTTCATGGCTGTGGCACATGTGCCCTGTGCTAGATAACTTGGTAACATTGCAGACTGCTAAAATAAATGGGCTTTTTAGGGTGGCCTGAGTAGGGGACATCCCTAGCAACTGGGCATAGGGGGTATTCTTATGATCTCTAGATTTGATCTAGTCTGTTGTGGGGCTCATTATCTCCATGCAGACCAAGGAAACCTTTGGTATTAAATGCCCTCAACCTTGGTATATCATTCAGGGTTCACTTGTAGGAAGCAGAAACCGCCCTGGCTAGTTTTTTGGTTTTTTTTTTTTTTTTTTTTGGAAAAGATTCATACAAGGAATTAGGTGATACAAATTACCGTGAAGCCTAGAGAAGTCGACCCTGTAGGAATGACTCCAAACTCTCCCACCTGGGTAGCTGTGATCTTTGCTGCAATCAGAAAAGAGAGAAGTCAGGAGGCGACCACCGTAGCTGTGGAGTTCAGCAATCCTGTGCCACCACTGTGGCTGTAATCCAGGGATCAGGAAGTCGCCACCACCATTGCTCCCTCCAAAACAGCCTCTTGTGGCTGGTGACTGGTACCTTGGAACCCTGGCGCAGAAACTCCTCACACCTCCACTGCTGTGCTTACCATTGGCAACAATGAGCAGGAAGATGCCCCCACCTCACTTTCGTCTTCCAAATGGGTGTTTTAGCTTTCTAGTTTTTGCAGCACAGGAATGGAAACTAAAAGGAGGCGGAAAAGGATGCTGAGTGACAATCAACAATATCCAGCACACCCAGCACCATGAATGGTATAGCACCGTGATCCTGAAGCTAAAACCTAGGAGTTCTAAAGCAAAAATATAGACTTAAAAACTCCCAAATGATTATTTCCTAGAGGACAATTGACCCTATCTTCCCAAAGGAATATTAGAAACTGATGCTGCTGGCACCATTTCTTTCGCTTCCCTATTCCTTAATCATTTTGATTTAAAAGGTATTAGGATATTTTGAGCTGCTGATTGTTACTAGTTTCTACCACACCAGAGCAATTGATTTAAGTATCAGTGTGGAGCCCCCTCTTTGGTAGCTAACAAGATATTGAGCACCGTCTGATGTTGGGAGACTGCTTCTGCCAAGAAGTTGACCTCTTTCTTGAATGCTACAAAGGGTACATTCATGAAAACCTCTAGTGGTTAGAGACAAATTGTGAATACCCACAGGGTGTCTTTTGCTCTATAAGAAAGGAAAAAGGAAATCCCTGCGCCTAACATCAGGATGTATTCTGGCCTGATGGTGCCCTGTAGAAGCACTTGCTCCAGCTGGGTGGAGGGACAGTGTCATGATGCTGGCTGGCTCCAAGTAACTAATAGTGCAAGTGCCTGGCCCAGGATAGGACACTGTAGACTTATTCCTCAGTGAACCACAATACTCCTCCCACTAGTATATGCACAGGGCCAAGGGTTTCATACTTCACCTAGATGGACACCAAGTAGAGTGAGAAGCAGATTTCCTTTTAATGCATGTCAATGCTTCGTGGAAACACACTAGGAGAGAAATGTATGATGCCTCCTTTTCTGACCTGTGAGTATCCCTCAGGAGATGTCTGGTTAGGAATTATCAGCTGGCTAAAAACAACATTTTTCCTGTCTTAGGTGGCCTGATCCATAGTCTGTGAAAAAGAGATTTCTAGGAAGGAATGTAAAGGTGGCATTTTATGATGATATCCAGGAACTTTCTCCCCCAGGTCCTTTATAGTTAGATTGTCTTCTCTATGGATGATACATTTGCAAGATGTTCATTTTCCTAACTTCGTGCCATGTGGATTGTGGATAGAGATGCACAGGGACCAATAGACCCCCAGAGTCTGGGTACAACGAAATCACTGAACAGAGTAACCACAGGACAATATATATTCCTCCAGACAGAATAAAGAGTGACAACCATGGCTGCATGTACAAGACCATGGAGCCCATCTGGACATACTCAGCTACTTAGATTGTATATTAGATTGTACGTTAACTATATTTGATTTCTGTTTTGAGAAGATTAAAAAAGGCTACACTGTCTCACTAAGACCATCTATGTTTCTCCCCAGAGCAGGAGGGGCCGGAACAATTGCAAATGTACCATATCTGGAGCTACCCTGGCAAGTCACAGAGCATGTTCTGATGTCAAGAAGAGGCCACCAATAAAACCTCTCCAATCAGCATTCAGACAGCCTTGGCAATTACCAAAAATTTATGATACTCAAGCTTTCACCGAGCAGCCACACTACTGGTGCCCTGATTCAACAATTCAGTTCCTCATATTATCACTCCTTCAGTTTTTTTTTCAATCGTGAATGGATATTGAATTTTGCAAACATGTTCTCTACCTTAAAGGAGATGAATGTATTATTTTTCTCACAATTTGCAAATACAGTAAGCTATATTAGTTGATTTTTTAACAGACAAATGAATCTTGCAGTCCTGGGATCAACTTAACTCGGCCATGATTTATTCTGTTTTTCCTAAATTGCTGGATTTGATTTGCTAATATTTTGTTGAGGACTTTTTGCATCCATATTCATGGTTGAGATGGATCTTTATTTTTATTCTTGTCCTATCCATCTCAGGTTTGGCTTCTTGGTTATGTCAACTTCATAAAATGCATTGGAGAATGTTCGCACATTTCCTCTTCTCTGGAACAACCTGTGTACGATGGTAATTACTCCATCTCTACATAGTCCACCTCTTTGGCTACCCCTCATCCACTCTCCCTCTCAGACATAAAACACCCTCACCTCCTCGCCGAGAGACAATCCAGATACTGCATCTCGCTCAAGTCTCCGTGTGACGTGCAGTCTTCTCTCTCTAGTCCAGATGAGAAAGCTTTGTCTGCCTATCATTCAACTCTCCTGATATACAACGGTAAAGAAGAAACAGAAAAACTGCAATAAGGAAAAACTGTCATTCAAAGAGGAAAGATTGTGAACCCCTAGAAGTCATTGTCCATGGCAATTATCAAAACCTCTGGGGCAGGAATACTGAGGATTCCTTGCCCAGGCAGTACTGTAAATTCTTGATCAGCCCTTCAGCCAGCCCCTGGACCTCTTCTCTGCAAGGATCTTTCTAGTCCATTGTTCTTTGTGTCCACTTTGGAGGTGGGCATTGAAGAAAATGTCCTTCTTGGCAGCTGCCCAGCTGTTCTGGTTATTAATCTATTGTCTCTCAGCTTCAAACCCACCCTCTATGCTCTGCTTTATGATGCCGGAGCTGAGATTCAGACAACCCCAATTTCTCATTGCCAACTGTCAATATGGGACATCAGAGGGAGATGGCAAGCTGGAAGAGGGAACAGGGATATCCTTCTTCCTGTCTAGCTCCTCTTCCTGCCGACATCACCGCAGCAATGGTTTTTCACCCTGGCAGCTGTAGTTTCTTCCAACAGAAGCTACTGATTTCAGTTTGTACTTTTCTAACATTCACAGAATCTGTTTCATTGTGCCCCGCGCTGAGACACCAGTTGTTGCCTCCTCTCCTCAGAGGTCTGAGTTCCAGCTAGAGTTGCTAGATATAGCAAGAAAAACACAAGACATCAGTTAAATTTGAATTTCAGATAAACAATGAATTTTTTGAGTATAAATATGTCCCAAATATTGCATAAGAAATACTAAAAAATTATTCATAGTTTATCTGGAATTCAAATTTCATGAGTGTCCAGTGTTTTCCTTTGCTAAATCTGAAACCCAACCAGTTTCTAAGTTGAAATAATTCCACCCTCTTCCCTGTGACCCCCAGCAGTACAGGTGGTAGCTACTTCTTGCAGCTATTCTCTTGGTGACACTTCAGTTTCTCTTTTTGCCTTTTTGAAAGATGACATGAGTGGAGCCGTATTAAAAATAGAGCCAGAGCAGCCATTTCAGAGGAATTGTTTTCTTTAGTTTCCAAACTGGACCAAACCACTAACATTTCAAGAAGTCAGTAAGCATAAGAATATCCTGTTTGTAAGGACTGATAAAACTGGACTTTGCTGATGACTGAATCACTAACCAATCAATGAAGTACAACTCAAGTCTTTTGCCTGATGACCAACTCTCAAGCCAATCTATGAAGTACAAACCTAGCCTTCCCGCATCTAGCATCAATGAACTCTTTCTTAATACAACTTACCTATCTTCCTCCCTTTTTCCTATAAAAACCCTGAGCTCCTCTCCTGTAATCGGAACACAGTTGAGTTTCTACTCAAATCTGTGTCTCCTGAATTCCAATTCTTAAGACTCCGGATAAACTTTTTGCTTCTCTTGCAGTTTATGCCTCTTACTTGTTGACACATTTTTGGTTTTCTAACACCTGGTTAATAATTATATGTATTAAACCGTCTTAAAATAATTGATACATTTTCTCCTGATTGGATCCTGACTGATAGACGAGCACAGCATACTTCCTGGTGGTGTAGATTCCCGGGACCCAGGAATGGCCTTAAAGGTTAAAGAGTTACACGGGCTTGCACCAGCCAGGCATAGCATGTTGTCTGGCGATAAAGGCCCTCAAATTGGTTTCCAGTAAATTTGCTTTATATATAAACAGCTCTAGCCCAAACTCTTCTCTAGAATTGTTGGCTCTGTGTTGCTGACCTCTGAGCTCTGCCCACAACCCCTCTCTTAATGGCCACCGCCAAAGAAACAACATATGAGCTCACTCTGGAGGGCTGGCAGGTGAAAGGTACTTTAAAGTCTTGGAGCCATAGTCTTATCTCCTTCCAAGGTAACCACTTTGCTGCCATCACAGATAGCCTGTCAAATTTGGGATACAGAAGCAGGTGGCTTCCTCAGCTGTGCAAGGTGTTAACCTAAAAATAAAGAGCCAAAATGAGAGGCAGAGAGGCATTTATTTTGGGACCAAAGAGTTGCAATTCAGGGTACACAGATTTGGGGAGCAACTCAAATAATATCTCGCTAGGGAGTAAGAGGGAGGGGCTTTTAAAGGCAAAGGAGGGAGGCTCGAAAGACAAAGAATGTTAATTGGGATTGGCAGCAGAGAGCTAATCTTGGCTAAACATAATGGATTGCTAAGGCTAGCTGGAGGGGGCAAAAGTCTGTCACTGGGATAAGCCACAGGTTTCTTGCAGGGTTGCTCAGTTCAAAAGCTCACAGTCTGCCTAATGAGGATGTGCATAAGATCCATTTGTTTAACGGCTCCCCAGCTCCATTTTAAAGCCCTTGGACATCATCAACTCTGTTTTGTTACACATTTCACATTTTACCCTTTCGATCAAGATCTTTCTCTGAAAGCATCGTTAATCAACCATAGATTTGTTTAGTCCCACATCGTTGGGATGGACCTGACCCAGTAAGTCCTGTCCCATGTAGGGGGGGAAATTTTTTTCTTTTTTTCTGATGGTTATTCCAAGGAGTCAGTGTCATAAGGGTTAGGCCACATTTGAGCAACAAAGAGGCATTCAGGAAATGACTCAGGCAGTTTCCTCACCCAGGAATTCCATCCGGTTACCTGAAGGCTCAGGTGAGTAAGCCTTATTTACCATTTCAGTATGTTGATGACCATAATCTTGGTGTTTGTGGAAGTTCTGGAGCAGATCTGAGTGAGTAGTAGCATAAGAGGTTTAAATAAAAGTGTTCACAGCAAAATTCCAATAATAATCTTAAAAAAATATTTGAAGTCCTTACCTCGTCCAAGTACCTATACTTGAAGGAAACCAGCTGAAAACATCCATGGGGAACCAGAGGGTGTCATTAAAAGACATTGGACCAGAGAGGCCCTGTGCTATTTTTTTAACTTTTCCAAGTTCTAACTCACCTTCACCAGAAGAATTGATCCAGGTACAGCAGGAGGTGTTGGCTATGGTACAAATGCCACCCTGTTCTGCAAGGAGATAATCAAGTGCCATTCAATCATCTAATACAACCCTCACTAGGGAATCCAGGGATCATGGTTGTTGAGCAAAGTCTCCAGCAGTAGAATTTGCCAGTTTAGCTATTGTTAGAGTTAAATGTTTTATCAATTTTTTGTCATTATAGACTACACCAATCCAAGGGACAAATCCTTTGGCAATGGTAATGGTAATCAATGGAGAGCAGATGAGATATAAAAAGGGAGTTGCCAAGTCTCGCCCAGACCTATGAGATTGCAGTTGGGTTTCTTCTTTAACAAGAACTTGAAATGGAATATTATCCTAAGAGGCATTGTCCCGCCATATGCCAGCTGTCTAGACATTCACAAGCCCATGGTTCCCTGTTGCAACCACACTAAGGTGTTCCCAGAAGGGGCATATAGTATGCAACTCCTTCTAGTTCTGTAGCAGTGTCAGTGGTCAGGAGCACCTGGGAAGGTCCTTTCCAATGGGGTTCAAGGGCTGTCTTCCTCTGATGATGTTTCTAGAATACCCAATCACTAGACTGTGAGCAAAAGGATTCTTTAAATTGGAATCTGGGAAAGCTTCTTTAACCTGTTGATGATAGGCTTGAGCATAGGACATTAGAGACTTACAGTAGCTAGTCATACTAGCATAAGACAACAAGGGATCAGCAGAAGGTTGTGTACCAATAAACTTTGGTCTGCTGGTGATTATCTCTTATGGAGTGAGCTTATGTTTTCCAAAGGGGGTACTGTGAACAGTCGGCAAGACCAAAGGCAATACCTTAGGCCAGGGGAGTCCAGCCTATAGGTATATAACAAAACCTCAAAGACAATTAACAAGACTAGAATCTAATACCCACAAAGGTGCAAACATAATTCTTCTCTCTATAATTGCCCCCTCGCTTTTTTTTTTTTTTTTTTACCAAGGATAGTCACAGTAAAAGTAATTTGTTAGCTTATTATGTATATAAATGAGAGTTTCTGAATTTTGGAAGGATCAAGTAGAGAGAAAAAGTAAATGTTTCATCTTTGTTCACAAAGTTATCTTACCAAAGAGAAAAGATTTCTTTAACTCTGGAAAAATTAGAGAATCCTCCTCAGTTCACACAGTTCCATGTAATCAACACTTGCTCTGTGTGAATCTAGTTTTTCCATTGGTTTTCTCTACTTTGCTTGATGATTAAGGATAAAAGCGACAGTGATAATTCTAAGAAGTTTGCAAAGTTTTCGTTAAGGCTCATATGATCTGCCCAGTAAAGTGGGTGCCTCCATCACTGCAGACTGTGGAAGGTATACCCTAACAGTTTCTTTGTCACTGTGAGGGCATCAGCTTGGTGACAAGCGAGGTCTTTAACCCATCTGGAAAGCAGACATCTAATAACAAGAACATATTGATCACCCATATTAAGTGTCAATTGAATGAAATTTAGCAGCAGGTGCTCAAAGGACACAGAGGGAGGAGGTCTGAGGCATCTAGGGACAGAAATAGCTTTTCTTAGCACTATGGTGAGTGAAGGAATGCAAAAAAACAAAAAATGGGGTTTGCCAGGGAGCCAGGAAGAGCCAAGTGGCCATTTTGGATTTCCCATATCACTGACTATTCAATTAATTTACAGCCATTGTCTACTCATCTTAATTTCTCTGATTCAGCAGACTGTTGCCATGTTACAAGGATATCAGGATGGCAAAAGTCTTGCAATAGAGGTCTTTTTTTTTTTTTTTTTTGCAGAAGCAGGATGGACTTTATCCACACGTGCCAATTTTTATAGATTCTGTTGTTGCTGCCTTTACATGACTATCAGCTAAGGTATTTCCCTGATATTCAGATTCAGTCCTTTCAGTGTGACCCTCAATTTTGATGACAGATAACATTTTATATCAGGACATATTAGACTTCTAAGAATTTCACAAAATTTCTGGAACTCTTAAAACATATACAGGTACAACATAAAAAAGACAATGTTATTTTTTATTTGACAGTGCTTCCCATATAATTTAACATATAAAACAAACCTAATTAGTTTAATACCCATCTTTTTATAAGAAAGAGAACAAATCTTTTGAGATGTTTCAGGGATCCTCCAAAAAATCCCAGAGTTAGCTAGAGGTCAGAAAGACGTCACTTAGAATCTGATTTGGGGAAGTTTGTCAAAAAATACCAAAAGGAGGTTTTAAAACTCTTGGTGAAATAGGATCACAAGTCACTGTGAAATAATACTCAGTTATCCATTTAACCATAATGACAATTAAAGCCTTTCAGGCAAACACAGAAAGTTAAATGGCTGTAAGAAAAACCTTAGTTCTTGTGATTAAAAACCTGATAAAAATAACACAGGAAATTGTTTTGATAAAATCCCTGCCTTTTAGGCATATTACTTAAAAATAAATAAAAATCTTTCATAATCTCTTTATCAAAGCAGACTAAAGGCCCAAGAAAACCTTGTCCTTATAACAGAGAGAAAACTGAATTCTAATTTTGCACCAGCTTACTTTTGATATTAAAATGCATTTACTTAATTAAATTCATTCCAGTCTTAGCCAGCTTGACTATGCATAAAACTTCTTTTCTCAGGGTTCCTTTTCTATAAACCTTCTATAACTTTCTATTTCCATTTTAGTTTGTCCCTTGTTCTCTTTCTCATTCAGAAATAACTAGCTTTATTTTGGGACAAAATTATTTTCTTTCCCTCAACAGAAGTGTATATTTCCATTCCTCATAATTTTTCTTACCAAAAATATACATGTTATTTTCCTTGCCTACAGAGATTTTTTCCTTATTATTTTTAGCAGTTTTAATTACATATATTAATTAGAATTCTTAACCCTTAGAAATCTTAATTTCCAGTGAAAACTAAGAAGTAAAACAATTGTGAACTGTGTATTATACCCATATTCTTTAGATTGGCAAGTTTATGAATACATTTTGTAATTTCTAGAAACATGTTTCTTCATAGTGCATTCTTTCAATAAATCACAAAACATGTTTATTAACAGACCCAAATTTATCTTTTAGTTTTTTTCTACTAAGAAGCCAAAAGTAGATAAATGTCTGTTCAGTAATTAACGTTTTACTATTTTATCTCATCTGTAAATGATCTAGATATTCAGTGAATTTCCCACCATTTAATTTAACTTAACAAAACTCTTAAGTTTCAAGTTACTGAAAGGTTTTGAAGTTATTTTTAATTTAACGAAACTCTAAAGTTTCAAGATGCCAAAAGGTTTTGAAGTTATTTTTAAGTACATATACTGATATCGAACCTGAAGTGAGTTCGCTCACCTGATATCAGTATCTGACACTGGGCATAGTGGAAGAAAGTAGGCATTTTATTATTGCACAGGTGCTGAGCAAGAAGAAAAGGCAGCTAAGGCTGAAATCCCGAATTCCTTGAAAAGCTAAAAGTATGGGTTTTCATTTGGGGTTTTAGGTAGGGGAGGGGGCAGTGGCCTTCTTGGTCAGCATTTTCCCATCAGCCTGTGTCTGGGGCTGCTTCCAGCAGAGGAGACAAAGGATTTCTTTTTTTTTTTTTTTGAGGAAGATTAGCCCTGAGCTAACTGCTGCCAATCCTCCTCTTTTTGCTGAGGAAGACTGGCCCTGAGCTAACATCTGTGCCCATCTTCCTCTACTTTATATGTGGGACGCCTGCCACAGCATGGCATGCCAAGTGGTGCCATGTCCACACCTGGGATCCGAACTGGCGAAACCCGGGCCACTGAGAAGCAGAACGTGAGCACTTAACCACTGCACCGCTGGGCTGCCCCAAAAGGTCACGTTTTGTATGATTCCTTTTATATTATATATCCAGAATAGGCAAATCCATAGAGACAGAAAGCAGATTAGTAGTTACCATGGGATGAGGGAGGGGAAATAAGGAGTAACTAATGAAGATGAGGTGTTTCCTAGGGTGATGGAAGTGTTAAAACTAGAAGGAGGTGGTGACTGTATAACATTGTGAATACACTAAATGCCACTGAATTATACACTTTTAAATGGTTAATTGAATGTTATGTGACTTTTACCTCAATTTTTTAAAGAGGTGTGGAGAAAAAAAGTGGTCATGGAGATATCAGTTAATCCAGCATGTCACTTAGGTGTAGATCAATTAAGAGAGGTTTTTCTTGGGGCCAGCTGGGTGGTTTGGGTCCTGGGTGCGGACATGGCACTGCTGAGAAGCCATGCTGTGGCAGGTATCCCACATATAAAGTAGAGGGAGATGGGCATGGATGTTAGGTCAGGGCCAGTCTTCCTCAGCAAAAAGAGGAGGATTGGCTGCAGATGTTAGCTCAGAGCTAATCTTCCTAAAAAAAAAAAAAAAAAGAGGTTCTTCTAATAAATTTAATCCAAGTTATGAGACTGGATTGTCTACTGAGTTCCAAGGAAGTGTTCCCTCTTCCCTTACCCAAAGAATTTGATCTTCCCTTAACTGAGAAGATTGAACCCTCATTGCTGGAGAAAACTAAAAAGTCCCTTCTTGCCCCTTGGCCAGAACCAATGTCCAAACCTAACTCGTCCTGGAGGATGAAAAGTAGACAAAAAATAGGGAAAATGAGGTCTGCCCAAAGAAAAAATTGCAGGAATTTCCTATTTTATTTAATGAAAAAGCAGGCGAATATCTATGGAGGTGGATTTGAAGGGTACTTAACTAAGGAAAGCCTGAATATAATTTCAGCTCAAAATGAATTTATTAATCTGAGCGTACTCACTGGAGAGTCTGCATCCAATGTGCTCCCTCTGACAGTTGGCAGCTGTTATTCAAGCAATTTGAAGTGTGAGTTCATGTACAGCTGGGGACAATATTGACCCATCATTAATTTGTACAAGAGTGGAAATCTCTTGGCATAAACTAGAAAAATAAACTCAAAGATCTCAGGAGGCAGAATGATTTATTGAATCTATATATGCATCTTGCTGACCAACCAACCATATAATTATATTCCTTGGAAAGGCCCAGAATTTACCTCCTTTAGCAAAGCTAAATGGTGATTTATGGAGGAAGTGCCAAAATTATTAAAAAATACTTTGTTGGCCATCCTCTCTCAGCCAGGATTGGTGGCAGATGGATCTACAATTGAATGGACTCTCATCTCAAGGAGGATGGGAAGATTCAAGGGTGGTAGATCCCAGGTGGTGGCAGTTACCCAACAAATACAAAGTGGGGAGGTGTTACTAATGATCAGCAGAGTTGGCATGAAATCAGAGTGGTCTGATCCACAGAGATCTTTGGGATCAACTAAATGATCATGGACAGCCTATTAAGTTCCCACTTAATTTTTGTAACAATAACAGAAAAAACAAAGAAAAACCTCCATACCCAGTGAACAAAGGCCTATCTTGACAAAATAGATAATTTTGATCTTTCATCCAATACCCATATCTGAACCAATTCACAGGTTCACAGACCACTGAATAAAAAGAAAGTTAAGGACCTTTAAGGAAAGATGCAACAATAACACTACAAGACCATATTGTGAGTCTTTCTCTTGCCTTTCTCCGAAGAACTTGGGCTTGGAAAAACACAACCCTTTGGGAACAATCAGATACTGGCCACACTAATTTCTGGACACCCAGAATGCTTCTGTACTGCACTAGAGAGTGGGCTTATGGAAACGGACGCATCACTGTCCAGTCAGGAAATTAGAGCCCATCCTGTATATTTCAAGCAGAGAGGAGTTTAATGCAGGGACTTGGTCACAAAGATAGTGGAAATGCTGAGGAGCAAAGGGGAAAAGCTAGTATTATCCAGAGCTCAGGAAACTTCTACCACACTTGGGCTGAAGCCTACAACCCCACATTCGCTACTGACTATGCTGGAGGACCCACTGCTGCCAAATCTAAGGTACCTCCTGAAGCAGAAAGGCTTCTCCCTTCTTCCCACCTTCAAATATAATCAAGTGCTCCCATTGGCAGAACCTAACTGGGACCCAACTATCAATGGAGTCTGGGAAATGTAGTTTGCGGGCTTCTAGCCCTGACAGTATAGGGGAGATGACAGAGGGACAGTCGAGAGGCTAAGTACCAAGAGACAATTATGAGGCATAAGGAGTCAGGAGATAAATGGAGTTTTGACCAATGTCCATCAAGGGTCTAGCCCCCAAATCCACCTGCTTGTTTTGTCCTCATTTGTATAATTGGAATAAATATCTTAAACTACTGGCAGAATCCTACCTTGGCTCCAAGACCTTACGCTTAAAGTTTTATTACAAGAAAAACAAAGTAGAAGTTAAGGAAGTACCTTATTCCTACCAGAATGTAACTTAAAATAAAAACCCCTGAGAGCTTTGCAAAGATTAATGCCACCATTAAAGACTTAAAATATGCAGAGGTGGTGACTTCTGTTACATCCACATCCATGTCTTTGTTTGGACAGTAGAAAAGACAGATGGTCTTGAGGGAGGCAGAGGAATATTATTGACTTAATCAAACGGTGACTCCCTCAACTGCAAATTCTGTTCCCACTGTGGCTTTTGGGGGGGAGTATATTAGTACAACTCCCAAAACGTGATTAGGCAAATGCATTTGTCTCTATTATGACAGAGAATATAAGAAACAATTAGCTTCATAATCCTGCCTCAAAGAAAAGCCAACCCTTCTTCTCTGTGCCCTAACTTAGTCTGCAGGAATCTTGACCCTGCCCCGATCTGTGGCAGTCAGTTCAGTGCAGGAAAGAGAAACTACCCCAAGTATTTCAAGCAGATCTTGCTTGCCAGCAGCCATGGCTGCAGAAAGTTGACTTCTGCCTTAACTTCTGTTTTTCCAAATCTCACGTGGGTGCATCTACTTGAAGGAACTTAATTCACATCCAGAACCTTAGCTGCAAGGGAGTCCAGGAAATGGGGGGGGGGTTCTGTTTTTTTCCCCCCAGATCCTCCAAGTATATAGTTGTGTATTTTAGTTGTGGGTCCCTCTAGTTGTGGCATGTGGGACGCCGCTGCACCATGGCCTGATGAGCAGTGCCATGTCCACGCCCAGGATCTGAACCGGTGAAACCCTGGGCCACCAAAATGGAGTGCACTAGCTCAACCACTCAGCCATGGGGCCAGCCACAGGAAATGTTGTTTTTGGCTTTACTACTCCTCAAACAGATGGAGATGGAATAGAGGTCAAGAGTCAATCCAAGGATCTGTCACTTCATTGCATAGGGTGTCACGCTGGAGGCTCTGTGCTAATAGAATGGTGCCAAAGGGTAGGAGATAAATCTGGTGAAAATATAGCACCCTGACACTTTATTAAAATTCTGGGAGTCACATGGTCTGAGACACATCAGGACATTCCCTCCAAAGCAAGGGACAGGTTGCTGCACTTTGGGCTTCTGGCCTCTGAGAAGGAAGCACAATGTGTGGCGGGTCTCTTTGGATTTTGGAGGCAACATATGACATAATTGGTGCACCACTCCTACCTATTTTCCAGTTCCTAGCTTTGAGGAAGGCACGCAGCAAGAGAGGCAGGAGAGCCCCCTCCAACCGGTCCAGGCTGCAGTGCAAGTAGCTCATCCTTTTGGCCCTAATGACTGAACAGATCTGTGGCTCAAAGTGCCTTAGGCAAATTAGGATGCTACATAGACCCTATTGAAAACACAGTCGAGGGATCACTGCAGACAGGCCTTAAGCGTTTGGCAGCAAAGTCATGCTTCATTGATAAGTGAATATTTTTCTTTTGAGAACTAGCTCCTGGATTTTCACTGCTTCTAGTAGACTGCACACCTGACTGCAGGGCACCAGGTGACCTTGTAGCCCGAGCAGCTCATTGTGAACTGGATGTTTTCAGACCCCTACGCCCAGCAGTTTTCAAGGGGAAAAGGTCCACATAGAACCTGGCCCATACAGCCCTGAAGGGACAATGAGCAGGTTGTTCTCACTCACTCCCAGTTCTTGCCACACAGTTACAGTGACTTCAACTCAGGTGATTGAGAAGGAAAAAATGCGGAATTTCTTAATGCCTCATTCCATATGATGCGCTGGTACCAGCCATAAATGGATTGTTGTGGCTTGAGCACCCCACGCAAGACGACCCTGAAGGAGAGCAGAGGAAGGAAATCACCCTGGTGGCAGAACTTTGAATAGGGCATGTGAGTTTCCACTTTGTCTCAAAGGAGAGATGGCCTGAAATCAGGATCGACACTGAATCATAGGCAGTGGCTACTGAAGGAAAAAGGATTGAGAGGTTTAGGAATGAAAATTCTGGGTCAGAGGAACGAGGCTTGATCTGCTGGAATAGCCCAGACTGTCAGAATGTTCACAGCTATGTGAGTGATTGTGACAAGGCTCCACCGCAAAGGAAAAAATATTAGAGCCTGGTTTTCAGATGGCAGATTATGAAAGAATAAGAAATGGTTTCATGGAAATGGTGATATGGCCCCAAAGGATAGTGAAGAAGGAAATCCCTCAGGAGGCAGAACTGTAAGCTGTATGTCTCATTGTCCACTTTGCCTAGAAGAAGAGATGGCCTGAGGTCAGGATCTACACCACTACACAGGCAGCAGGCAGCTCAGAATCACAAAGATTGGAAGTTCATGACAAAGAGGTTTAGGAAAGATAGATTTCTTACAATGGTTCTAGATAGTGAGACAGCAGGTATGCCATATAAATGATGACCATGGGACCCCTCTGTAGGGGAAGCTTTTAATAATCAGCAAATAGGGGGCCGGCCTGGTGGTGCAGTGGTTAAGTGCGCACGTTCTGCTTTGGCAGCCCAGGGTTCGCTGGTTCGGATCCCGGGTGTGGACATGGCACCGCTTGGCAAGCCATGCTGTGGCAGGCGTCCCACATATAAAGTAGAGGGAGATGGGCACAGATGTTAGCTCAGGGCCAGTCTTCCTCAGCAAAAAGAGGAGGATTGGCAGCAGTTGGCTCAGGGCTAATCTTCTCAAAAAAGAAAAATCAACAAATAGGATGTTCTGTAGATGTTAACTAGATGGCGTTCCCCCTCTCCCCCAGCCAGTCCTGCTCTTGTTCAAGGGATTCATGGACAAAGACCTATGATGAAACAAGTGGAAGTGGAGACTATTCATGGGCTCAGGCACAGGACATGCCCTCGCCAAGGCCAACCTGGCAACCACCACTATTCATGCCCAGTTAGCCTGCAGCAGCAACCAGCCCTGGACCCTTCCTTCAGTGTCGTACCTTGAGGGGACCAGCCAACCATGTGGTGGCAGATTGATTACATAAGACCGAGTCCCTCATGGAGGAGGCAGGAATTTGTCTCCCTAGAAGGGGCATTTACTCTGGATTTGGCTGTGCTTCCCCTGCCTCACATATCTCTGCCAGAACCTCCATCTGTAGTCTTAATTCACAGTCTCGGTATTGTTTCTGACATGGAAGTCATTGCACAAGAAAAGAAGTGAGACATTGAGCTGACACCTGCAGGATTCACCCATCTTACTGAGCGCTCCATCAGCCAGCCTTCTAGAACGGTGGAAAGGCTATTGAAGGCCCAGGTAAGGTCCCAGCTGTCAGACAACACTTTGTGAGATAGAGAGCCATCTACAGGATGCGGTAATGCTCTGAATCAGTGTGCTGTTTCTCCTTTAGCCAGATATATAGCTCAGGGACCAAGGGGCTGGCTGTAGGAGCGGCTCCTCTCATAATGAAACTTTTGACTCACTCAAAAATTATTTCCTTCTTGGCCCCATGACTGCAGGAAGAGGAGGTAAGTGAAAAGCTTTTACTGTCCAAGGGAGGAATGCCTCCACCAAGTGACACAGTTTTTCCACCAAACTGGAAGTTGCTAACCTAAACATAAAGAGCCAAAATGAGAGGCAGTGGAGCGTTTATTTTGGGATCAAAGAATTGCGATTCCGGGAGCACAGATTCAGGTAGAAACCCACATTGTGTCCCAATTACAGGAGACGGGCTTAGGGTTTTTATGAGGAGAATGGAGGATGAGGCAAGCTGTGTTAAAGAAGTGTTCACGGGTCCTTCATAGGGTAAGGCTATGCTTGTATTTCATAGATTGGCTCAAGATTTGGTCATCAGGCAAAAGGCCTGACTTGTACTTCATTGACTAGTTAGTGATTGGTCACCAGCAAAGTCTAGTCTCATCAGTCCTACAAACCGGATATTCTTGGCCTTACTGACTTCTTTGGCATGTTAGTGGTTTGGTCCAGTTTGGAAGATAAAGAAAACAAGACATGCAAGACAATTCCTCTGAAACGGCT
Source organism: Equus asinus (assembly GCF_041296235.1). Taxonomy (NCBI): domain Eukaryota; kingdom Metazoa; phylum Chordata; class Mammalia; order Perissodactyla; family Equidae; genus Equus; species Equus asinus. The sequence goes on from NC_091794.1 coordinate 89,570,674, forward strand.
GCTCTGGCTCTGTTTTAATATGGCTCCTTTCATGTCATCTTTCAGAAAGTTAAAACAGCCGTTCAACCATTTTGAACACCTCATGCCACTGAACAGACAAGCAAAAAAGAAATCCAGGTATTGTTGGGGTATTGCTGGCTGGCAAGAGGAAATAAGTTGTTACCACACCGTGGGGGGCAAGGAAGCTCAGTAATAGACTCAACTGTATTCCCTAAGGGTCCTATTCCTACCACAAATCCTGTGATCAAAGTTACTGCAAGACTACCACAATTCTATACAAGAGGATCTCCCAGAGCACAGATTGCTCGGCAATGAAGGGTTCCTCTCTTTCTTGGGCAAAGAAACTGACCATCTGTTGCTGACTGAAAGCAGAAGGAACCTGGAATAGACAGTCAGGAAGGAAAGTCATAAATACAAGATCAGCCTTAGAATGGGTTACAGAGTTGAGGATTGTAGCCTCTACTTGAACTTGCTTCCTCAATGTATATATTTACGTATTTTAAATACTTCCCCTTTTTTTTCTTCTCCCTTTCCCCTATGATCGTCTCTTGGTGGTTGTATAGGGACATTAACTTCGCCGTTTAGTCATAGATGCAGATTTTTGAGAGGGGATTGCAAGAAAGCTAGAGGAGGAACATCAAGGCATTGTGGTGCCTTCCTTGGGGAGTAAGGGTGTTTGTAATTATAGGAGCGACAGCTGCTTTCTGCTAAGTGGGAAGCAAGTCTAAGTTTGGGAAACAGGGCGTATGTGTTTGGCAGCAAGTGGCATACATAGGACACAATGTTTGGGCCATCCACACTGTAGAGGAGGAGAGACTTTCCCTCTACCCTCCTAGATTCACTACCTGGGTCTATGAAATAAACTGACAACATGCAGACTAACAGGAGAAAGGTAGACAAACTTATTCATTTTTAATATTATGTGCATGGGGACATCACAGGGGAAAAAAGTAAATACTCAAAAAAGTGGTGGGATTTGAAAGCTTACATGCCATCTCAATAGAGGAAGAGGAAGGGAGATGTGGACCACTTAGGGGAGAGAGTAAATGATTTTTAGGAAAGATGAATGGGCCCTTAGAAGAATAGATGGGAGGTATGATAGTTTGTGATAAAATTTGTCTGAGGGTGGTGTCGACTTCTAGTCTCACTTGTGATAAAAGTCAATCTTCCTTGGTTGATGAAACTCCAGGGGAGGGGATTTAGGACAGCTGAGTTCCTTTTGGAGGATCTGTCGTCAAGCAGATAAGAGGAATTCAGAGAAAGCATCTTCCTGAATTTGCTACTTTTCAAATGCCTTCAGCTCAAAATAATCAATATACCAAAGCAGGATATTTCGGGGCTGGCATTTCCTGAACTCCTAAAGCATCCAACCCCAGTCTCTCTTTTGGGAAAAACCCTCATGTCTGTTGTCACAGTAAGAAGGAAATGCCAGTTCTCACCTCCCACTGCTGTGTCCTTCTACAGAAGCAGAGGGGGCTAGATCTTTCCTCTACCCACTCTCAGATACAGCCAAGGAGCAGGCTTATGATGCACAAGTTCCAAGAACAATGCTGGAGGTGGCTAGAAAGACATTATTGTCATTATCATTTTCCCAATGCAGAGAGAGGCACAGAAAGCTATTGTGGCTTGCTTCCCTGAGCCAGTCCGCTGCACCACTTTCTGGGAACCTTGGTGAGAGCCACCCTGGGAAGCCAGTCATCGGCTTTTCTGCAGCCGTATCCTTTCTCTTTGGATCACAATAATCTACCTCCTGGATGGTAGTGAGTTACATGAGACAACAGTGCCCAGCACACAAAGGATGCTCCTCTTTTGCAAATTATAAGGGTGATGCAAAACCTATGGGAGGCTGGAAGGAACAGGGCTTTTTTGCTAAGATCACATGGCGTGGCACATTAGGAGTGTGACCAGGACCAGGGGTGTACTGGTAAAAGTTTAACAACTGGTTTGAGTAGAGAGAACATGATTTGTAGTGTTGGTAGATTTTGATGATGTAGATGCCCCCACCTTCATCGATTTTAAACTACCAATGTGACATCACTGAGTGCAGAGTTGGGAAGAGATATACAGTAAGTAGCACACCATCACACAGCATGTCCACCAAACAGATACAATAAGTGTAAGTCACTACAAAAGCATAGATGGTAGTGATATGTATAAAAATAATTATATGTGATGAGTTTGGGATATTTAGTATCTTTGTTTTTATATAATTTAATTGTGAGTTTACATCATTTAAATTTTTTATAATGGCTGTGTTCAATAGCCAGCTCATAAACCCCTGAAGTTTTAACAGTCAGCTCTAGAAGGCTGACCTAGAACCACTTTGCTGGCTTTTAGGCATGCCCTGTGCTGCCTCTACCAGCAACTCAGGCATTTTCGTCCTGCACTGGGTTCCACACATTATGTAGCTGGTCCTGCTGCCAACTCTGTGCTGGAATCTCCACAGCAGAACTAGGGCAGGCTTTGGAAACCTCACCTCCCAGGATCTCCCAGGCCTGGCTGCCTTCCACTGAGGAAGCCCAACCTCTCCAGAGGAGCCAGAAGGGCATCCTAGGACCTCTCCTGTCAGCTCTGCCCGGAGACCTGGGAGCCAGCTTAGTCTCAATGAGTCCACAGCCCCACCTGGTGGCACGTGGGTGTCAGGGCACCCTGGGAGCCAAAGCCAGGAGGATCCTGGGACAAGAATCACCAGCCAAGAGGGGTCCAACAGCGCAGGACAGCAGATGTGGATCAAAGGAGGGTCTGAGGGTCAGGGATGGGGTGAATTTATGCATACATACTTCACCTAAGAGCTAAATGAGACCTTAGAGATCCTGAGGACAGTGAAGAAATAGTTCCAAAGAGAAAAAGTAACCAATGCCTAGAACCCAGGATTAAAGTCACCTCTGCTGATTCCCAATCCAGTGTTCTTTCAACATGCCGTTTAACTCAACAGAGGCTTATGAACCCTCTGCCAGTGCTGAAAATTGTGTTAGGCTCTGAGGGCAGGGGTAAGGAGGCTAAGACAATAATAACTACCACATCAAAGACTTTATGCCATATGATGTGCTAGGTAAACACTTATTTATGTTACTCAATCCTCACGACAACCAGTAGTATCCCCATTTTAATAACAAAGACACTAAAGCCAGGGGAAGTTAACTTGACCAAGGCCACATTGTTTGGAAGCAGCTGAGCTGGGATTTGAATCCACATCTGCTTGATGCCAGTGGTCATACCAGTGAAGGGAGCCAAGAGTCAAGGTGTGGGCATGAATAGATGGGGAAGACCGAAGAGATCCAAGCAGAGGGTCCCACTCAGTCCACACGCACCGAAGACCTCAGGAGCAAGCCGTGGGAGTGCTAGAATGACATAAGGCGGATATAGTCAAGGACGGGATGCAGTCCTTGCCTGTCTGCAGCTTATGGTCTGGGTGGAGAAGCAGGACACAAGGCTGGATGGAGTTAAGTCAAATGAGATGTGCAAAAACTTGATTTTATTAGACAGCTTTGGGTTCAAATTAGAGTTCTGCCATTTCCTAGCTGTGTGACCATGGGAAAGGCACTCTGTCTCTCTGAATCTCAGCTTCTTCAACTATAAAATGGAGATTAAAAATAGTTCCTACTTCATAAGGCTACTGGGAAGATCATACAAGGTACACTGTGTAAAATGCTCACCTGTTTAATGAATGGCACCATTAGACCTATTCACAGTAGCGCACGGTCACTTGGTCACATCATCTTCACAGCATAAGTCATTTCCTTATTCAAAAATCTTTGGGTGCCGGCCCAGCAGTGCAGCAGTTAAGTTCGCGCACCCTGCTTCAGCGGCCCTGGGTTCACCAGTTTGGATCCCAGGCACGGACCTACGTACCGCTTATCAAGTCATGCTGTGGTAGGCATCCTACATATAAAGTAGAGGAAGATGGGCATGGATATTAGCTCAGGGCCAATCTTCCCCAGCAAAAAGAAGATTGACAGCAGATGTTAGCTCAGGGCTAATCTTCCTCAAAAAAAAAAAAAAAAAAAACCTTTGGTGACTCTCCTCTGTCCATGGATTAGCCCTGTATCCAAGGCTCTCAGGAATCTAGATGTTAACGACATTTACAGCCTCACCAACATCTTCGCTTTTCCCTTTTCAATTTAGCCACTCCAGATTGCATTAAGTTAGTCCGGTCTTTGTCCTTGCTCTCCTTACATTTTTATTTCATTTACTCAACAAACATTGAGTGTCTATGATGTTCCAGGCTCTGTTCTAGGTGTTAGTGGTAGATAGGTAAACAAGACAAACTAAAATCCTTATTTTCACGGAAGTCACATCTCTAGTCAGAGGGAGGAAGATATTAAAAAAAAAAAAGCAAAATGCGTACTATGTCAGATGGTGATAAGTGGTGTGGAGAAAAATATTAAGCAGGGGCAAGCAATGGGAATGCTGGGGGCGCAAGTTGCAATTTTAAATAACGTGGTCAGGGTGAATAAGATGATATCTGAGTAAAGATTTGAGGGAGATGAAGGGTTGAAGCACGGGGATATCTGGGACAAGAACATTCTAAGCAGTGGGAACAGCAAGTTCAAAGGCCTTGAGACAGGAGATTGCTGGGAATTTTGAGGGAACATCAAAGTGGCCAACACAGTTGGGGGAGGGGGACTAAGGGAGCCAGTAGTTGGAGATCAGGTCAACCATGTAGGACCTTAAAGGAGACTGTGAGGACTTAATTGGCTTTTCCTCTGAGTGAAATAAGAAGACATTGGAGAATTTTGAGCAGAGGAGGATCATGATCTGACTTACATAGATTTTTTATTATGGTAATATATACATAAGATAAAACTTACTATTTTAACTATTTTTGAGTGTATAAGTGTATAGTTCAATGGCATTAAGTACATTCACATTGCTGTACAACCATCACCATCATCCATCTCCAGAACTTTATCATCTTCCCAAACTCAAATTCTATATCCATTAAAAAATAACTCCTTATTCCCTCCTCCCCATAGCCTCTGGTAACCACCATTCTGCTTTCTGTTTCTATGAATTTGACCACTCCAGCTACCTCATATAAGTGGAATCATTTACTGTATGTCCTTTTGTGACTGGCTTATTTCACTTAGCATAATGTCTTCAAGGTTCATCCCATGTTGCAGCATGTGTTAGAGTTTTCTTCTTTTTTAAGACTGAATAATATTTCATTATATGTATATACATTGTGCTTATCCATTTGTCTGTCAATGGACACTTGGGCTGCTTCCACCTCTTGGCTATTGTGAATAACGCAGCTATGAACATGGATGTATAAATATCTGTTTAAGTTCCTGCTTTCAATTCTTTTGGGTATATACCTAGAGGTGGAATTGCTGGATCATATGGTGATTCTGTTTAATTTTTTTGAGGAACCGCCATACTGTTTTCCACATCAGCTGCACCATTTTACATTCCCACCATCTTATGTTTTTTAAAAGATTACTTTCAGGATGAATGAAGACTAGACTATAGGAAGGCAAGAGCAGATACAGAGATACCAGTTAAGAGGCTCTTGCACTTATCCAAGTGAGAGATGACGGTGGGTTGGAACTACATAGTAGCAGTGGAGGTGGTGAGAAGAGACTGGATTCTGGTATTCTGGTTTTGTTTTAAAGGTACAACCAACTGGATTTGCTCTGGAGAGTGAAAGCAAATGAGGAATCAAGGATGTCTCCTGGATTTTGGCTTGAGCAACTGGAAAGATGAGGTTGCCATTTGCAGCTATGAGGAAGGTTGTGGGAAGTTGAGGTAGATACATCAGGAGTTCGGGGACATGTTAAACTTAATATGCCTATTATACATCCAAATAGAGATGATGACCCTGGTGTTCAGAGAAGTTGTGTGGGTTGAATAGAAAATTTGAGAGTAGTCAGTGTATAGATGGCATTTAAAATCATGAGACTTGATGAGATCATCAGTGGAATGATTATAGACATCGAAAAAGAGGTCAAGACTGAGCCCTGGGACATTCCAGCAACAAAAGGTTGATGAGAAAACAGCAAAGAACACTAAGAAGGAAATGCCAGGCAGAAGAAAAGTCACAGCACATGGTGTCCTAGAAGTCAAGCGAGGAAAGTGGAGGGGGAGGAAAGTGACGGAGTCAAATCAGACGCTGATGGTTCAAGCAAGATAAGGACTGAAAACTGGCCATTGTTCTTGGCACCTTAACAAAAGTTATTTCAAAGGATTGTGGAGAGACAAAACCTTGACTGAAGTGAGTTCCAGAGAGAATGGGAGGAGTGGGGAGTTGAGACAGTGAGTACAGGCAACTCTTTCAGGAGTTTTGCTGTAAAGGGGAGTAGAGAAATGGTGTAGGATCAAGAGAGGGTTGGTTTTTGTTTGCATGCTTTTTAAGATGGGAGAAATAACAGCATGTATGATGACAGGAATAATCCTGTAAAGAGGAAAGACAGAATTGGGGGGGGGGGGCGGAGAGAACCGCTAAAGCTACGCTCTTAAACAGACAAGAGGCGATGGGATCCAGTGCAACGTATGGGGGTAGCATTTGAGGCAGTAAAACCAGTGGAAGCCTCCTCTTCCGGAAAGTCCCCCTCTCTCTCACAATTCAGTCTCCCTCCTCCAGGCTGTCTCCGGATTTCTCCCGACCGCTTCCAGCTCGCGTTGTTCTGAGTTGGGCGGCCAAGAGTTGAGGGAATTGAATGTGTCTGTCTTCCCAGTATCCTGAGAGCCCTTCCAAAGGCTGCGTCGAAGACATCTCTGAATTTTTCTCCATACACCTCCAAACTCTGGCCCAGAGCCCCGCAGTCTGCGCTTGTTGAATTAGCCAAAGGGGACCCCAAGCAGCGGCTACGCCGCTGGTTTCACAAAGGGGGGCGGTCCTATCCCTGCGCTCCGGGATCCAGACGTTCGAGCTCCGGCCCGGCTCCCTGCCCTCCTCCCCTCTGCTCCCTGTTCGCCACCGCCCCAACCAGGGGGCCGACCGTGGCCCACAGCGGCCACCGTATCGGATGTCAGGTGATACCTATAAAGATTCGAGGTTGGAGGGGGTGGGGATAACGCTTGGGGGTGGGCCTGAGGACAGAAGTGAGTAGGGATTGGACAGAGCGTTCAGGGGCGGAGCTTAAGGGCAAACTCTGGAAGACCGGACCGAGCTCTGGGAGGCGGGGCCTAATGATGGAGCGGGGCGGGGATTGGGCTGAGGGCGGTGTCGGCGCCAGGATTGGGCCGAGCGCTCCGGGGCGGTGCTTGAGGGGGAGGTGCCGTGTCGGAAGTCAAAGTTCAGTAAATAGTGGTGATGTCATGCAGGCAAGATGGCGGAAGGGTGAGCCCGTCATCTAGCTCTCGGGCGTTGAGGCCTGAATTCTCCAAGGGTTGGGGTGTTGGGCCAGGGTCCCCGTGGGACACAGGGGGCCAGCGCGGGCGTGGACGGAGCTGAAAAGGCGGGGTGGGGCCGCAGTGTGAGCGGGTGGGGAAGCGGTCTGGGAAACCTCGGCCCCGCGGGCCACATCAGAGGGGGAAACTGAGACCCGATCGTTGCGCGGGCAGGAGTCACACCGCAGAGCCGCCAGATGTGTCTGTCTTCCACAGGGAGGACGTGGGATGGTGGCGGAGCTGGCTGCAGCAGAGCTACCAGGCAGTCAAGGAGAAGGTAAGCCGGGCCGGCGCCCTTCCTCCGCAGGGCCCCGCGCCGCCTCACTGCAGCCTGGTGTGAGCTGCCCCGCCCGACCTGTGTGGGCGCCGGGCCTCAGGGATGAGGCCGCCCCTATCCGTCTACAGGAGGACAGACCCCGACTCAGACCGGTGTGACACTAGCCACAGTGAAATAAAGATTGTTTTAAAGGCCGGAGCGACCCTTTCTTAGGAATCCGTAGGAAAGAGCACAGCTTCATAGAAGAGAGAACATTTGACCTAGGCCTTGAAGAAAAAGAATTCTAGCAATAGAAACTTACTCCTATAGTCATTCAAATATTAGAGTGTGTGTCACAGCCAGCGCTCTCTGCCAGGTCCTGAGGATACAGAAATTAGCCAGACAGATGCCATCCTGGGACTCACAAAGCTCACAGTCTAGGAGGGAGACAGCAGTCCCTGTGGGATGAGTGAGGCTTGGCTCTTCCAGTGCACAATGCCATTGTCTGTCTCTCTTTCATTCCATGCTAGTTTGTGAAAACCAGCCCAGCGGAATTCTGGAAAAAAGTCAATTACTGTTTACCTCAAGCAACTGGGGTGAGTTCTGCTTCAGGGCGGACGCCACCAGGCTTCTGACCTCAGTTAAATCAGTCCTCTATTCTGGGAGCGTTTTTATTCCTCCTCCCACCTGCATGCTCCTGAACAGCCTCAGCTCCAGCCCAGCAAATCTGAGACTGTCCCGAGCTGTTTATGTGGTTGATGAGGACTAAGAGAGAGAATCTCACACTGAGGTTTAATAGAAAAGACTCCACAGTAGCTTGCTGCCTGTTGAACAGTCTCCTAGAAGGAGAGTCTGACATTCATTCAGCAAGCGTTGTGTGAGGGCCTGCTGTGTGTTTCCCTCAAGGTTGGATTTACCATAACTCATGAAAAATAGATAGTTGGTTAGCCTTCCGTCTTTGTTCTTGGGGGAACTCCCATTGTGAAGCAGGGGTACAGGTGTTGTTTCTGCTTTTGACAATTCCCCATTCAGAAAGAAGGCTTAATTTCCCTCTCTTAGCTTCTTACTCTTACCTGAATCCAGGCTTGTTATATAACCTCTCTAGGCCTCAGTTCCTCGTCTGTAAAATGGGAATACTAATAACACCTGCCTGATGGTATCGTTGTGAGGATTAAATGATAACATATGTAAAGCACCAAGAACAATACCTAGCACACAGTAAGTAGTATATAAGCATTAGCTATTTTTATTAAGTGCTGAAGATGATGGAGAAACCTTATAAGCACCACCAGTCCACTTTTCTTTCCATTTTTTTCTTGGTCTTTCAGTGCTTCCCTGGCCTTGCCTCCTTCCCTTCCCATCCTGGCTCCGTTTGGGCCAGTCAGTTCCCAGCACCTTCGATTCCCCTGCACCCTTAGCATACAGTGCCCCAGAAACTACAGCTCTGAGACGGTGCTAGAGTCTGCCTTCCTGTGCTCCTTACCCCCTCCTATAGTGTGTGTGTGTGTGTGTGTTTGTTTGTGTTTGTTCACAGACACTGGTGGAGAAAGTCACATTGCTCTTTGGCCCCACTACAGCCTCCCCAGCCTTGTCTGGGCCTGAGCATCCCCCAACAAGCTTTTTGTCTCTAATTTGCTTCTCTTCCCCTTGCCTTCAGAAACTCCCCAATCCTAACTTTTCCCTCCAGTCCCCTGTTCGGCCACTTCCTGTTTTACTTCCAGGAGACAAATTCACCTCCTGCTTTTTAAAATTTGAAGTCAACAGCATGATCTCTCTTCTTCCCCATCCCTGAAGCCACCACATCTAAACTTATCTCTATGCACAGTCAGCTTCACCTACCACTTGCCAGATCCAGTGGGTGGTTCTCAGCCCTTATCTTCCTGGACCTTTCGGCTGCATTTGACACTAGTGATCACTCCCTCTTTCTTGAAACTCTACTCCCTTGGTTTCTGTGACATGAGTCTCTCTCAGTTCTCCATGTACTTCTCCTTCCCTGACTGTTTCATGAGTTCCTCTTCCTCTTTCTGCCCCTTAAGGGTGACATTTGAGGGGCCTTGCCTTCAGCCCACCGCTCTGTTCACTTTGCAAACTTCCTGGAGGACCTTCTCCACTTTTATGTTAGGATGACTTAATCCTTTTCTCTGAGCTTTAGTCTTTGAGAATAGCTCCTGCTGGACAACTGTCCCGGATATCCCACAGTTACCACAGATTCAACGTGACCAACGTTCTTGTCATCTTTTCTCTCAACCCACTGCCCCTTCAGCATTTTCTCTCAGCTGGCAGCACTGCATCTGCCCAGTCACCTGTTTTAGTAGCCAGTGGCTCTTCCTTGACTCTTTTCTTGCCCTCTGACTCACATCTACTCACATCCACCTTTTTTGCCCAATCTTTCTTGAACCAGCGCCTTCCTTTCATCCTTATCAGCACTGCCCTTATCACATTTTGTTTTCTTTCCTGTGCTATTGCAAGAGCCTCTGGACCAGTCTTCCTCCCACTTGTAATCTTGTCATTCTTGTCACTCCATCCTCCATGGCAGTCACTGGAGTGACCTATCAGAAATGCAAATCTCATCATGCCCCACCTTCTTCAGGCCTTTGGTGGCTCCTCATGGTTGTGGAGCCACCCTCTGCAACCTCTCCAGCTTTATCCTCCAGCACTTGTGCCTCACCTTTTATATTCCATAGGACTGAAATGCTTGTAGGCCTCGGTAAACCCCATGCCTCATCATGCCCAGCTTCCTTAGCTGACTCCTGCTCATTCTTTAGAATGCAGTCCAGGCCCCCCCTCACCAAGTCTTTCCGTCCTCCCCATAATACACTGGTCCCCACTCTGCCCTTGAACATCAGCGCTATTATGTGAGCATTTTCCCCAGTAGACTGTGACTTTCTTGAGGGCAAGCACCATGGCTGTTCATATTTGTCCCCCCAGAGCTCACAGTCTAGTGAGGGAGACAACCATTCATCAAATAATCATGCAAATGGTATGTAATTAAAATTGCCCTGGTACATGTAAATTTAACAAGCAAACATTTTCTGAGCACCTACTTTATGCCAGGTGCTCTGTCAGACACTGGGAAAGCATCAGTGAACAAACACATGGGCTCTGTGTTCATGGAACTCACAGATCGTCCAGGAGGATAGACATAGAACGGGTAATCGTGAGTCCGAAGTATGGTAAATGTTAAGGGAGAACGCGCAGGTGCCCTGAGAACATGAAGCAAGGGAGCCTGTTGGTGACATCAGGGAAGCTTCTCCAGGGAAGTGACAGTTAAGTGTAGATCCGAAGGCAGAACAGGAGTTAACGAGATGAAAGGGTTCATTCATTGTGTTTGCTCGCTTGTTTGTTTGGAAGAGTTTGAACTGTATGTCAAGGAGAAGAAATTATGTATAAAGACAGCCTTCGGTTGGGAAGATGCTAGAGCATTTGAGGAACTTGAGAAAGGCCAGCTGGAGCTCAGCGAGGGGTGCAGTGTTAGGGGATGAGACACTCCCAGACGTGAGATTACATAGGCCCTGTAAGTGCCTGGTAGAGATTTTATGCTTGCTCATAGGATACTGTATAACCACAGAAGAGTGTAAAGCAGGGCTAACATGGTCTGCCCTGACTTACAAAGCTTCCACTGGTGTCAAGAGGAGAACGTAGTAGAGGTATCTGATGCAACCTTGGAGGAGTCCAGAGGAAAGAGTAGCTTGGCCTGAACTAAGGTGATGGCAGTGTGGATGGAGAAAGCAAATTAATAAATGACCCCTCCAGCCCAGTTAAGGAGTCCTGAGTCTGAAATGGAGGCATGAGTCCCACCCTGAGAGAAGCCTCTGGCTGATTGATGAGACTGTCCCATTCAGAGACTTCCCAGGCTGATAAAAACTAGGCAGGCCCTTCCCCAAAGAAGAAAACCACCAGAAAACCCAAAAACATGTTTTAAAAAAATGCAGGTGATTATCCCTTTGTAAAATGAGAGGGCTTGCAGGGGTGAACAGAGAGATAGTCCAGGAAGGTGTCCTAGAGTGGGTGAAGATAGGGCCAGACTTAGACAAGAGCTGAGGGCCTGCTCTCTCAATCTTGGTCTGAGTGCAGAGTGAGAAGAGATTGGTCCAAAAGAAGCAAATATCGGTTCTGTCCAGAGGAGCTCTGTGGATGAATAGAACCCTGGAATGATGGAACCAGGAAGCCCTCAGAGAATCCGGTCCAGTATTTGTCTTAACACCCCCTTTGTGGAATGTCAAAATCACATACCTTTTTATTGGTACTCAATTCTGAAGAATTACTCATAAAAGCATTCTAAACTATTGCTGTTACTGATGTAACATGTTCATTAAAACCTTGAGACAAATAATTTCATATACTGCCTCATATTTCAACGGAATTTCCTTGAAGCAAAAAAAGTAAAAATAGAAGTGCTTTCTTTAGATAAAAAATCACACGTTTTTTTCATGTTATTTGAAGTTTGAAACCAGTATCATGACTTAAAGCATATCAAAGCAGTATATCAAAGCCTGCTTTATTTTCAGACTGTATGTGCCCTCTTCCCTGGTCTGCTCTTGAGAACCGCTGAGCTAGTCCACCTCCCTCATTGTGTAGAAGAAAGCCAGGGCCTTCACCAGAGCTACTCATGGCCACATAGCTTGTCCCTAAGTGTCTGGGCTGAGACTCAGTCCCTGTGCTTCTGCGGCAGGAAGTTCTGTGCTCTCTGCTGTCAGGTAACCCCAGGTTGTAGAATGGAGACAAGTAAGCACTGTCTTCTGAGCCGAGGCTTCTGTCACTTGAGTTTTCCATGTGTCTGTCTGGTACTGAAGAAGCACAGGGAACGGGAACAAAGGGTGGTGGAGCCAGCTGGCGCTGTCATCCCTCTGTCTTCCCGTAGTCCTCCGAAGCCTTGGAGTTCATGAAGCGGGACCTGACAGAGTTTACCCAGGTGGTGCAGCATGACACAGCCTGCACCATTGCAGCTACCGCCAGTGTGGTCAAGGAGAAGCTAGCTGTGAGTACTCCCACACCCTCCAAGTGACTGTCCCTCGCAACCTGACCTGCCCTGGAACCGTGGGGGGTGCTCCCAACCATTCTTCAGTTAGGTGATTGTTTTCCCCATAGGCTCCCGTTTTGAAAGAATTGTGTTTGTCAAGCAAACAAACTACATATATTTAGTAATAATGAGCTTTCCCACTTCTATATTGTTTTAGCAGATGTTTTCCTATTAGCAAAGTCATTCAATGTAGACAGTTTAGAAAGTACAGATAAGTAAAAGAAAGAAAGACAGACCTAGAGACACCCGTAATTCCATCTCCCACAGATAACTACTGTTAATGTTTGGAGAGTATATCCCATATGTACACTTTCTTTTTCAAAACTGGAATCAACTGAATACCTACTTTGTAACCTACTTTTTGACTTAATCATTGCCAACCTCGTTCTCCAGCATCATAAATAGCATGGTATTCTGTTATGTGGATTTAACCAGTTCCTAGTTTCCTATTTTGGTTTTTTCCAGTATTGTAAACAGAACTACAGTGAACATTGTGATTACTAAATCTTCGCCCTTAATTTTTTTTTTTAATAATAAAATATTGAGAGGGATGATAGGGTGAGTGCAGTTTTAGGCCTTTTAATATCTATTGCAAAACTACCCTCCAGAAAGGTTGTGTCAACTTAGATTGTTATGGCCCTGTTTTTATTAATCAGAGCTGGATAATGGAATCTGCTCGTGAGAGAGGAGTTCGATTCTAAAGTCAGTGTGGAGAGTGAAAATTGTGTGTGGTCAGAGATAGCCCTGGAGGTCTCCAGTTTCCGATGAAGTGCAGTTTACTGATTGTGTATTACAGCTTCTGCTTTAGAATGGGAACAGATTGCAGTTTCTTCATTTGATCACCAGCTAAATCAATTGCCTTGTGATTAGAGGTCATGATATAAAAGACATGTTTTGGAGTTTTTTTAGCCAAGCTTCTTTGGTTGAATCTTCGTATTAAATGCTGTCTGCCTGCTAACGACAGCTACTGATGAGTATGAATGACAAATAGCAATCCTGCTGAACTGCTTAAGTCCAGCCAGTAGCACAGACACCACTTGTCTCTTTCATTTGTTTGTTCCTTTTTTTCATTCAACAAATATGATTATATACCTGTGCCAGCATGTGCCAGGCGATATGACAGGTTCTAGGTTTAAAATGCCTGGGCAGCCTAATCAGGAGTAAATATTACAGTTTTCCATGAGGCTTTTAGAACCTAGCCCTGTCTCTCAGCATCCCATCCCAGCTTGCTTGAGGGCATTCTGACCAGTGTGGCTCAAGCTTGATGTCCCACTTGCCCCTTCTAGGGGGTCCATGCATTGGCCCTCAGCTGGTCCCAGGTTTGCCTCTAGGCAGGGCCAGCTTTTCTCATCCTGCCCATATTTCTCCACTGTTTCGTACAAAATACTCTACTTCCTGAGCAATGATGATGAAATTATAATAATATAATACTGCTGTTTATTAAATGTTTGCTACATACCAGGCATTGTACATGCCTTATCTCTTTTAATCTTCACAGCAGCCCTCTGAAGGAAGTAGATTTATCCACATTTTACAGATAAGGAGACTGAGACTCAAGGTTTAGGTCTCATAACCAACAAGTAGAAGAGTTGGCATTCAAATCCAAGTTTGACTCCAAAGCTAGTACCTTTCCCATCATTCTACCCATGGGTCCTCTTCCTCACTGAATGTCTATGACATGGATCCTCTCCTGTCAATTTTCGATCAACCTGACTGGCCTTGAAATTTTGATGCAACAGCGAGTTAGGGAGCTCTGCTCTGACACACAGGCCTGCTTTGGCCCTGTTCTGCACCCCATCTTGGGGATGGGGACCCTGGCTGCCTCCCTCGCCTTCTCTGGCCGGAGAGATGGGGTGAGAGGTCGTGAGCACTTCTCCGGTCCCCACAAGCACAGTACATTTTTGCCTCTGATGATACTTCACCCATCCATCCCCCACACCCCTAGATTGCAGCCCGCTTCTGGGCTGCTTGCTTCCTCTGCTGGCTTCTCTCTGCAGACTGAAGGCTCCTCAGGAGCAACAGAGAAAATGAAGAAGGGGTTGTCTGACTTCCTAGGGGTGATCTCCGATGCCTTTGCTCCCTCACCGGACAAAACCATCGACTGCGATGTCATCACCCTGATGGGCACGCCTTCTGGCACAGCTGAGCCCTATGATGGCACCAAGGTATGCACCAGCAATTCACTACATGCTTAACAGCACTGGGCTCTAGCTTCTAACCTGTACTCACAAAAGCAAGACATGTTCAGGCTAAAAAGTAAATATAGGTACATAACTCAATTGGAGAATACCAATAAGCAGGAAGATAAGTATTTCTAGGCTCATAATCCCATCACTCAAAGAGAACCACTGATTTCTTGGTGTATAACCTTCCATTTCTTTTTGTTTGCAAACATTGGTAGAGAGAGTTTGGGTTTTTTCTTTTTAACAAAAAAGGCACTTTATACATGGGAGTTTGTACCTGCTTTAAAAAAAATTTAGCCATAAACTATTACCATCTTTCCTAGGCGTCACGCTTTTTAATGTCTTTAGATTCTTACAAGTGAATACAGCATAATTTATTCAGTCATTTCCCTAGGGTCGCACATTTGGCTTCCTTTCAGCTTTTAACCATAATAGGGAATGCTGCAGGGAGCATCTTACCGGCATGATCTTCTCCACATTTGGGTTATTTAAGACTAATTTCCAATAAAAATAAATGTGTGGAGGGAGAATGTCTTCAAAGCACTGAAATCAACAACAATGGTAGTATATTTCTACCGCGTTTTATTTTCCCATCGTTACTTCTCGTATTTCATGGAGTGTTTTCTCCTAAATTCACAGTTGGGCCTTCTTCGTAGCATTTTACCATACTGAATTTCCATTCCAAGTGTACTGATTTTTCAAGCCTGTTTTTCAGCACTAGTGTTAGCACTACCATTTAATGAACATTTGAGTGGAATTGTGAACATTTTTAAATTATAGAATTTTAAATTATAACAGTCAGTCACCACAACCACTTGCTGAAGTCCTGATGCAGACACCCGCCGCTACTTCACGTAATGCTGAGGCGGAAAGGTGGGCCTTTCTGTTTACCGGCTGAAGTTTGCCTCCTGTGGCCCTAATGGGAACACAGCTTACAGTTCACTTGGCAGATTGAGTATGAAATTAAGAAATTTTTTTTTTTTTAAAGATTTTATTTTTCCTTTTTCCCCCCAAAGCCCCCTGGTACATAGTTGTATATTTTTAGTTGTGGGTCCTGAAATTAAGAAATTCTTGATGAATGGTTTTAATTTGGGGGAGTTACATTATTTCAAAATTTGACCATAAATTTGGGCTTTACTAATATCCTTACACTAACATGTTTCACATTTCACATAATTCAAAAGCATTTTATACATTTAATTTTTTAGCCTGCTTACACAGTTCCCAGAGATGGAATACTGGGTGAAAGACCATTTTTCTGGGAGCTGCAGTTTTGGACTCCTAGCCCAGTGCTCTACTCCCTAGCCACAGTGTTAATTGGCAAGTGCTCTGTGGCTGTGGTAGCCAACAGGAAAGAAGCTCGGTTGTGGTTGATTGGGTACTCTGGCAGACAGGGGGTGCTTTCTATGCCCAGCACCCCAGAATTTCTGTTCCCTTCTCTATTTCTTATAGGCTCGCCTCTACAGCCTGCAGTCAGACCCAGCAACCTACTGCAATGAACCAGATGGTGAGGGGGTAGCAGTGAGGGGGTGGACTATAGGGCAGGGAGACCAAGGGGGTCTGGGCTGTGCACCCTGTTTGTCTCTGGCAGCAGTGGCCAGGTACCCCGTGTAGAGGGACCAAAGTGGGGCTAGTGTGTACCTTACATCTGGTGGGATAGCTTGATGGTCCCTTTTGCTCCCTGAACCCGGACTGTCTTCATCCCCGTCTGCAGAGGCTTTGCTCCATCCCCACCCCTCAGCCTCAGCTCGGGCTCCCTCTCAGCCCTGTTGCCCTGCCTCCCTTCCCTTCAGCACCTGTTTGCTATGTGTCTGCCATGCATCAAGCCCTGGTCTGGGAACTGGAGATCAGAAATTAGTCAAACCCTCAACCTGGTCCAAACCTCCAAGAACCTGCTATTAGGAGAGAGAAACAGGAAACAGTGAATAAAGCAAAGCTAGTAGAGATGGAGCGACTGCTTCCACAGAAAGATGGGAGCAGTGGGAACCCAGAGAGAGAGCCCCCAGCCTGGGAAACCTAGGCTGGGACACTTGAATTGAGGTTTTAAAGATGAATTAGAAGTAAACTCGTTCTACTTTTAGAAGTAGGGGAATGGTGTTCAAGCATGGCAACAGGGCATTTGAAGGTCCAGAGGGGACAGGGAACACCTAGCACCTGAGAAGGCTGGATTGAAAGGTGCGTGTGGGGGCTGAAGGCAGTGAGAGCTGCCGGTGGGAGCCAGATTAAGCAGTTTGAATTGTGTCCTAAAAGGCTCAAAGTAGTGGTTAACAGTTTTTTTAGTCACAAAGGCCTTTAAAAATGACGAGCCCTTTCTCCAAAAAGTTTTATGTGCAGTATGGGAATTCGTTGACCCTTTGCAGCCCATCTTTGGACCCTAGCTTAAAAAGCCTTCCCATAGAGAACTATTGAAAGAGCCTCTGGCATGGTTGTGAAGGGTGAAATAGAGAGGGAGAGACAGAAGACAAGAAGACCAGTTAGGAGGCTTGATAGGAATCTGCGTGTCAGAGGTAAGGCCAACACCTAGGAAGTGGCGGGTGGAATGACGAGAAAGGTGTGCATGGAAGAGACACTGAGGAAGTGGAATCCAGAGTGATTGGATAAAGGAGGAGTCTAGGATGGCCCCCAGGTTTCCAGTGGATAACTGGGTGGGACAGGTTGGGGAGAGAAGAAAATGGGCACACATTGGGTTTCCAGCACCTGTGCAGGTGGACATGTCCAGGGGACACCTGGACCTCTGGATCTAGAGCCCAGAAAGGGAGCCTGAACTGCAAAGACAGACTGAGGAATCGTCAGTGGGACGGAGAGGTTGAGACTCGTGGTTTAGTGGAAGTTATCCTGGGAGAAAACAGAGAATGAGAAGAGAGAAGTAAAGGAAAGCAAAAAGAGGACCCCATTGAAGACTCAGATGGAACAACTAGGGAAGTGGGAGGAAAATCACAAAAGAGTGAGAAGCCAGGAGAGAAGATGGCTTCAGAGCTCGGCAGTGGCTCCCAAGGGTCAGAAACTGGAGAATGGTTACATGACAGAGGACAGAGAAGTAGCCATCAGATCTGGCAACATGGTGTCACTGATGGCCTGTGAACAGCTGTTTCAGAGAGGAGGGCATTCAGAAGCCAGGTGCAGTGGGCTGAAAAGCAGGCAGGCACAAGAAAGAATGGAGACTGCAGCGCCTTCAGGAGATCACTTACATGCTGTTCCCTGGTATCAGTGAGGCCAACCCACCCCTTCACCCTGCCTGACCTCCCACCTTAGGCCAAATGGTTTTGAAAAAAACCTTAAGCTTTCCTTATTGTCCATGTCCAGGATTAGGTGTGTTTTCTGTAGGCCCAGTTCTTTCCCTGGACCCAGGGAACTGACCATCGATGTCTGTCCCTCTGCAGGGCCCCCGGAACTGTTTGATGCCTGGCTTTCCCAGTTCTGCTTGGAGGAGAAGAAGGGGGAGATCTCAGAGCTCCTTGTAGGCAGCCCCTCCATCCGGGCCCTCTACACCAAGATGGTGAGGGCTCAGCTGGCAGGACCTCAGCCAGCTCCTGCCTTGAGGTGTCGGGAAGTGGGAGGGACATGTCCAGAGTCACTTAGTAGTCAGCTGGTCCTAGAGAGCAGTGAGGGACCCTGTAGAGCCAGACCAGCCAGGTCCTGAGCCAAGAATCTACTTGGGGGGATGCTGATTCCCCAGGCTTCTGGCAGTCATGGCAGAAATAGAAGGGCCAGCAAAGCCTGATGGGAGTTCTTTTCTCCTTCCTTGGCCAAGCTGGGCCAGGAAGGTGGGTTTAGGGGGATGGAAGTGCTCCAAAAATCACTGCTTGGCCACTTACCACATCTGAAATCCAGAGCAGCTGGGAGCAGGCTGATAAGGCTGGGGACGCAGACCCCGTACAACCACTCCCAAAGTCTCATCTCCGCTGTCCCCTCCCTCCAGGTCCCTGCAGCTGTTTCCCATTCAGAATTCTGGCATCGATATTTCTATAAAGTCCATCAACTAGAGCAGGTATGCTGGCCTAGCCCACGGAGGTACTCCACTCAGCCCTGGGGGAAGTAAGGAAGGCTGGATTTTGTTGAGGGAAGAAGGGGCACAGAGTACTACGAGTTCTGGGGTCAGGACAAGGGTCTTGGAAGAGGGTGCCTTGACTGCTCCTGGCCTCTGCTCCCCTACACTTAGGAGCAGGCCCGGAGGGATGCCCTGAAGCAGCGGGCAGAACAGAGCATCTCTGAAGAGCCTGGCTGGGAGGAGGAGGAAGGTAAGAGGTATTGAGAGGTGATGGGCAAGTAACAGGTCCTGCTTGTGGGGGAACTATCTGGGCCACTCTCTCTGAGCCTGGCGAGACTAGGCACCCCAGGGAAGAGTAGGGAATGAGGACAGTGTTTGTGCATGCTGAGGATGGGCTGAGCTAACAATGAGATGTTTCCCAAGGCTGGTGGAATCCCAGGTTTAGGTACAGAAATCACATGTGTCAGTTGCAGCAGATTTCCCTACCAGCCCATGGACCAGCTACTTCACACTCACCCAGGACGCTTATTGAAATGCCAGATTCCCTTCCCCTACTTCCCAATAAGACTTTGGGGATGTGGCCGAACTTGTATTTTTAACAAGCTACCCTCATAATGTTAATGCTTAGCCAGGTTTGAGAACCACTGGCGTAGGGAGGGAGCTGAGCATCCCCTACCGGGATCCTCAGCTGTTCTGCCTCAGCTTAGGACTGTGTGTTGGAGCCTGCATGATAGAATATTAACACAGTTATTAAATCCTTGTATTATATCCCCAACCTGTACGAAAAGCTTTACATGTATAGTCCTTACCACAACTCCATTATCCCTCATTACAAATTGAAGCAGGTGAGTTAAAGAAAAGTTAAGTACCTTGCCCAAGATCATACACCTAGAATGTAGCAGAGCCTGACCTGAACCGTCTTGAGCTGTGTTGCTACAAGCCTAATGCCCACCAGACGTGTGCTAGGCCCCACAGGTAGGAGAGACTTTAACCAACAGGGAGTATCTGCAGAAGAACCATGATGGGGTGGGGGTGGGGAAACTGGCACCCTTTAGTCTGGATCAGACTAAACTTGGGCAGGAACCTGAGGTTTGTCTTCAGAGAGCTCCAGGGTTGTCTTGGGGCTGACCAGGTACACTGCCCTCTTTCCCTGCCTTTCTGTCTTTACAGAGGAGCTTGTGGGCATTTCACCCACATCTCCAAAAGAGGCAAAGGTCCCTGTGGCCAAAACTTCCACATCCCTTGAAGGAGGACCTGGCCCCCGGAGTCCTTGTGAAAATAATCTGGTGACCCCAGCTGAGCCTCCAACAGAAGTGACTCCATCGGAGAGCAGTGAGAGCATCTCCCTCGTGACACAGATTGCCAAACCTGCCACTGCACCTGAGGCACCAGTGCTGCCCAAGGACCTGTCCCAAAAGCTGCTAGAGGCATCTTTGGAGGAACAGGGCCTGGCCGTGGATGTGGGCGAGACTGGACCCCCACCCCTAGCTCAGTCCAAACCCCACACCCCTGCTAGCCGCCCCACCGGCCCAGAGCCCCGCCCTCCAGCCAGAGTAGAGACTCTGAGGGAGGAGGTACTCACAGACTTACGGGTTTTTGAGCTGAACTCGGACAGTGGGAAGTCTACACCCTCCAACAATGGAAAGAAAGGTAAGTCGACGCCAAAGCCGGGGAGTGTGTGGGGGTAGGGCAGGTGAGCGTTGCCACCTCACAAGGCGCACTTGTCTCCTTGTCCCTTGTGGGGATCCTAGGAGCCGGTAGCCTTCATTTGTGATACTGGTGGTGATGCTAACAGTTGCTGTATATTGAGTATTTATTACTATATTTCATCAATTCTAAGATGCACATATTCTCTGAAATAAGGATGCATCTTACAATTGTTGGGGTCTTAAATTCAACAAAATAAGGTTTACATGAGGTCCTTAACTAAGTATGCTATATTGCATTTAATTTCTCACTTACATCTCACAACCCAGTGAGGTCGGTATTACTGTCCTCATTTTACAGATGAAGAAAGTGAGGCTCAGAAATGTTAAGTAACTTGCTCAAATTCACACAGCCAGGAAGTAGCAGGCCTAGATTCAGACCCCGTTCTGTCTGACTCGAAGCCCATGCTCTTAACTACCACACTGCCAATTTCTATCCTTTTGGACAATTCAACCTTATCCTGGGTTGGGAATCCCTGATATTGATTGATGTGAAGGGTCTTCTTCCCTAGGTGATCTCAGGAAAGTCATTTAGCTTCCCTAAGCCTTCATTAATTATTATTATGAAATACATAAACAAAATGTGTACAGTTTAGAGAAGAATAAAGTGAACACTCATGAACTTGCTGTGACCCAGCTTAAGTAATAGAGCTTTAGTTTCCGATCTGTACAATGAAATTTTAGACTGGAGATTCTTTGACTTTAGGTCAAAGGGAAACCTCTCTAACTCCTGGAATTAAAGGACAATGATAGCTCTGGTGTCAGCTTTTTTGCCACATTCAGAATACCCCTCCAGAGATAGCCAAGTGTCACCCTCAACCCCTCACACACACATGTATCCTGTCTTTGCTAACACTTGGTACCAGTTAGCCACAAAGCTTGCCCAGCTGGTGAGCCCTGGCCTGCTGGTGCAGTGAGGGACTGGTTTGCTGCAGTGGGTGGGAATCAGGCCCCACCCCACCTCTGCCCTGCTCCCTGATGGAAACTGCAGGGTTTCCAGTTTCCAACACAGTGCTTTCCTTCTGACTCTGATTCAGTGAGGTCATCCATTGAGCTCCTACCTACTCTTTATGAGACACTGAGGAGGGAGGGGCAAAAGCTGCAGTCTTTATGATGAAGCATGAAGCAGTATGAGACAGGCCTGGTACAGAGTTGTTCAGAGAAAGAAGGGATCTCTGGGCATCAGCGGGTATTTCACCGCTGGAGGAGACAGGCGTTGTGTAGGAGAGCTGGAAAGTTTGGGGCAGATGTGGGGAAGTAATAGTTCAGGCTGAGGAGGCCTACAAAGTCCAGATAGCAGAGGGCATGGGGCACATTCAAGGGGGGAGGACTAAAGCCCACTTTTCTGTACTGTCTCCCAGGAGAGGGAAGAATAAGAAGGGTGGACGGGTTGGCTCAGAAATAGAACTTAAGAACTTAAAGTCTTCAGCTGGATTCAGAAGGTTGGACTTGGTGCCATAAGCAGCAGAGCATGGAGGTGAAGGGCTCAGGCTCTGGAGTTTGGTCACTTCTGGGTTCAAATCTCAACTTTGTTCATAAGCCATGTAACTTCGGAAAAGTTACCGATCTTCTCTAAGCCTCCATTGACTCCTCTATAAATTGAGCATAATTGTTTCATGATAGATCCTCAATCAGGGAAGGGATTTGAGTAGAGCCCCGCTTTGGGGAAATGATGATGATAAGAAGTACCATTCTCTTGAGCACTTTATATCTATATAGCTCTGTGCTAAGCACCTGATATGCATATCACTCAATCCTTACCAAAGCCCTATGAAATCTATGTGATTTTCCCCATTTTTTTATGGTAGGAAACTGACTCACCCAATGAGTATTTAGAAAAGTATGAAATGGTCCCTTAGGAGAGCGGAAGAGTATGTGATGGACCCGACAGGTGGTGTGGGGTTGCCTAAGGGCCCGTTTGAAGAAGTGGTCATGGATCTTGAGACCAGTCAGCGCTGTTGTGCTTTTGTCCTGCCACATTCAGCTGCTCAGTCGCAGGCACAGAGCAGGTGGGGAGTTGGATTTAACCAGGGTTCAAGTTTAGCCAGGTGGAATCAATGGAAGAAAAGAAGAGAGTCCAAGTATATGCAAGAAGTGATCAGAATGATGACTCATGGACTCTGAGCTGGGTAAGGGAGGAAATGACAGTGAAACTGTTGGAGGGAATTATAGAATTATAAGTTCCATTTGGAATTGGGCTACTAAAGAGCATGATCCAAAAACATGAATGGTGGGTGGAGACTGGATGAAGAGATTATGGGGAGATGCAGCATAAGCTCTTAACCACTCTGCTACTGGCGGGTATGCAGGAGGAGGGGCTGGGGATTCAATGCAGAAGATCTGCCAGAAGTAGCTGTAGTCACTTAGGCAGGGGGAAGCCAGGGTTTGGGACTAGGGAGGGAAAGTGGGAACTGAGTAGAGGGAATAAATCCTAAAAGGAAGAATGGAGGCTTGGGGATAGAGTGACTCCTTTTTCTTCTTATGTCCACATCCTAGGATGACAGGAGGGAGGCTTGGTCTCTGGGTACAGCAGAGTCTCTTGGGGTGGCCTAGCCACAGGGTTTCCCAGGTCCCAGGGTCCGTGTCAATGTAGAGCTGCTTCCCACCTGCATTTTGTCCCTAGGTCCATTTGATCTAAGGGACTGGACTTACCTTGCTCTGGTTCCCTCAGCAGGGAGTGGGGAGGGGTGATTGGCATGAGCCTATGGCCTGTGGCCTGGAAGGAGCCCTGAGCTTAAGGCCCCACTTCACCACTGACTGACTGGGAGTGGCTTATGCCTCCATATCTTCTCTGGGGAAGGAGAGATCCAATTAAACAGAAAATGAGCTGTGAGTGACAGCAGTGTGAGGTTAGTAATCACCTAAAAACCCTCCTTTCTTTAGAAAGAAAAACAGTAAAACTCCATCATGAAGTCTTAAATTGTTGTGTAGGTCAGTTCTCTGCCACGTGCACAGTATAATGGAGATCTTAATACACTCGTTGTGTGACAAGATGGTGGGAGGAGGCAGACAGCGGAGAAAGCCCAGATTCACATCTCTGCCACTTGAAACCTTTATTTCCTCATCAGTAAATTGGGACTTTTAATACCCACCCCAGAGGGTGGATGTGAAATGCTCCAAAAATGTTAGCTGATACTCTGTTTTCTACCCCGAAAGGGTCTGTTCTAGTGTTTAAGCCTAAAGACGTGAGCTTCAAATCCCTAGAGGGCAACCTAAGGTTAGGGGAAGCTGTCATGGCCATGGCCACAGCTCTGAAGTGAGGAATCAGCCAGGAGTCTGGCTTCTAACCCACAGGAAGCCTGCACTGATGGCCAGGTGCATGCCACCCAAGTGTCCTGAAGGCACAGGGAGATTTAGATGTGGAGTCAGAAGAACTGGGTCTTGGTTTCAGGTCTGCCCCTGACTAGCGGTGGGAGAATGTGCAAAATGCTTAACTCTGAGATGAGGCCTTTAACTGCTCCATTTATTAAATGTCCACTATGTATATATATTACAGGCACTTGACATTGATACCTCTAATCTTAACATTGTGTGTCTCTCAAACTGCAGGCCAGCTACACAGAATCACCCAGGTACTGTTTATAATGCAGAGTTCTGGGCCACCACCTAGACCTGCTGAATCTGAATGAGGGGATTGGGGAAGCAGGAACCTGCATTCTAATAAGCTCCTCCCATAGACTGAAGCCCAGAGTAACCTGCCCAAGACTACACAATAGATAAAAGAGTAGCGGTTCTACCCAGGTTGGCTTGGCTCCAGAGACATGCTCTTACCACACTGCTTGTGGCCAGCTAGGTGGCTAGGAAGAGAGAATAGTGCAAGACCCCCTATAAGGAACATAGGGCCGGAGCTTGGGGGTAGATCTTAGAGCCTGGGCCCTGGTGAGGAGCAAGCTGGACAAGAAGAAACAAGGAGGTGGTTACAGGTCATGCCACTGGGGATCAGGGGCCTACTCTTTTTAAAAGTGCTTTGAAACAGGATTACAGGACCGGCCCCATGGTGTAGTGGTCAAGTTTGTGCGCTCTGCTTCAGTGGCCCAGGTTCGCAGGTTTGGATCCCAGACATGGACCTACACCACTTGTCAGCCATGCTGTGATGGCAACCCACGTATAAAGTGGAGGAAGATTGGCACAGATGTTAGCTCAGGGCATCTCTTCCTGAGCAAAAAAAAAAAAAAAATGATTACAAAGTAATATGTGTTCATTTTAGGAAAAAAACACCAAGAAAAATTACCCTGTGACCTCATCACCTAGAGATAACTATTGTTAGTATTTTGCTCATCTTTCCTTTGTGTGTGCATGCATCTGTGAGCATATTTTTAAAATGGAATCATACTGCGTAAACTTTTTTTAAAAGGAACTATTTTTGTAGTTTTCTTCTTAGTAATAACTTTCACATGTACATTTTGCCCTAGAGAGGGGGTTGTCAAACTTTAGCAGGCCTCAGAATCACCTTGAGCAGGGACTGGTGAACATTTTCTCTAGAGGGCCAGATCACAGATATTTTAGGCTTTTTGGAGCATACAGTCTCTGTCCCAACTACTCAGCTCTGCTGTTGTAGCATGAAAGCAGCCACAGACAATCTGCAGAAAAATGGCCATGGCTGTGTTCCAAAATTTTATTTCCAAAAACAGGCAGTAGGCCGGATTTGGTCCACAGGCCATAGTTTGCCATCCTGGTTTAGAGAAAGGGGCCATGAATATTTACTGAGTACAAACTGCGTGTTCTAGTCACTTGGAATACATAAGAAAACTGAACAAAAATCCCTGCCCCTGGGGAGCTCACATTCTAGCTCCTCTATTATTAGACAGTAAGTATATTAAACCTGATTATGTAATATGCTAGAAAGCGATAACTACAATGGAAAAAAGAACAGCTAGAGCAGAGTGAGGGGGAGGGGCTGCAATTTAAAATAGGATGGTCAGGGTAGGCCACATTTAGGTGGTGAGATTTGAGCAAAGGCGTGAAGGAAGTGAGGAACGTGGCCTGTGGATATCTGAGGAAGAGAGTTCCAGGTACAGGGGACAGCCCGTGCAAAGGCCCTAAGGTGGGGATGTGCCTGGTGTGTTTCAGGAGTAGCAAGATCACTGTAGGTAGAATGGGATGAGTGAGGAGGAAGAGGTCCATTGTTTATTCCTTCTAGAAGATGTCTGTGGCTCCCAGGGAGTCTCTGGGCCGAAGTGCTCCTCCACTATTCAGTAACTTGCTTTTTCTCATTTAATAGTTTAAGACTATTTTGTCACATACATAGATGTTCTACAGCCTAACCTTTAAAAGCCACATAATGTTCCATCATCTGACTACACCAGTTAGTTATTTTTGTAATTCCCTATCAGTGGACTTTCAGGTGGTTTTTTAAGTTTTCATCACTATAGCAGCACTATAGTGAACATCCTTTTGGCTGAATTTTTCACTGAAGCCAGGACTTTTCCTTAGAATGGATTCTTAAAAGTGGGATTGTTGAGCCAGAGTGAAAGCATAATGTAAAGACTTTTGATGTGTATTTGTCAGGCCCTTTTAAAGAGTGTTATCTCAGGGCCGGCCCAGTGGCACAGTGGTTAAGTTCATGCCTTGGCAGTCTGGGGTTCGCAGGTTTGGATCCCAGGCACGGACCTACATACCTCTCATCAAGCTATGCTGTGGCGGTGTCCCACATACAAAATAGAGGAAGACTGGCAACAGATGTTAGCTCAGGGCCAATCTGCCTCACCAAAAAAAAAAGTGTCATCCTCCCCAGCTACAACCTCTTTACGTACCCCTTCGTGCCTTTCACACTGTGGATCATGGTTCCAGGCTCAAGCACGGACATCAGCGAGGACTGGGAGAAGGACTTCGACTTGGACATGACTGAAGAAGAAGTGCAGATGGCACTTTCCAAAGTGGACGCCTCCGGTGAGGTGAGCAGGCCTGGTGGCCACAGGGAAGCAAGCCCAGTGATCCCAGGGTCTTAGGACTCTCTCCACCAAGCCCAGTGTCCCATCCGAGTGCATCTCTGCTCCTGTCTAAGGTGGCAGGCTGCAGAAGGGAGCTGGGGCTTCCCACTCAGGCCCGGAACAGTTGTCATCAGCAGGCTCTGCTTCCCCTCAGTTGCAGGGTGGATGGATGGGAGAGTTCTTGACATTAGCTCCGTGTCAAAATCACCTGAGGAACTACTAAAAAATGTAGACACCACACCCTTCCCCAGATCTTCTGACTCATGGTCCTCAGCTGTGTGATCTGAGCAGATTCCTGGCCTTGGAGACAAAAGACATGTGATCTAGGGCAAGTCACTTAACCTGAGCTTCTGTTTCACCATCTAAAACATGACATTGCTCATTCTAAGCTGTGATGGACAGTGCATGTAGACACGTCAGGCATAGTGCCTGGGGCTCGGAGCACTCACAGGTGTTACTGAAACCACCACAGAACCCAGTCTAGTTGTAAGCTCAGAGGCCTTCTGACTCTTCTTCTTCACTACCTCTCAGAATCAAGAATGGGTCATTTTGAATGAGAGACTGGAAAACACACTCTCACAGCTAATAAGTGACAGGACTGAGGCTTCAGCCCAGACATCTGAATCAAATCAGGGTTACCTCCACTGTCACACAAGAGCCCCATGATTCCTTCCATCATGTAGCTCATGAACCTGCTATAAAGAGGTGAACAGATAAGAGACAGGAAGGGCCTCGTTTTTCATACTGGGAAACTGAAGCCTGAGGGGAACTGGAGACCTATGCAAGAGTATTTTGCACCTGTGACCTCACGATACCCAGGGCAAAGAAGGCCCATAGCATCGTATCATACCATAGGGACATGATGGCTTTTTTGTCTTTGTGGCCCTCTTGAAAACCTGACATACAGTATACCCAAAAAGAGTTATTCTATAACCCTTGATATCAGGGATCAGCTGACAGCAGGCCAAGAGAAAGTTCCCTGGGGAGACCCTGGGGGTTATGGTGCTGGAGCCCTTAGTGAAGATGCTGTGAGCACCTGCAATTCAGTGCCACACTTGCTTCTGATCACTGCGCTGCTCTCAAGTCCTCTGCCTCAGAACCATGTTCTTGCCTGCTCAGCAGGAGACAGGCTCTCCTGAAGGGATTGACTGACTGACTTGGTTCCTGTAGTAAGGCATCCCCTTGTAGCGTCCAGTGTTGGTTGGTGGAAGCATTTCCTTTGAGACTGCCGTGATCGGAGCAGCAGACCACCCCTTAGGCAGACACATTCTTTAAGACTAGAGGTTCACTCTCATAGGGGGCAGGGTATGTCCACAGTGCTAAGAGGGGTTGGGAGAGCTCTCTGGAAATGGAGGCAACAAGGGGAGTTTGGGTCTGGGCTGGACTCAGAGGAGTAAATATGTGTTTGTGCTCTCCATTATCCCCTCCCATTTGCAGCTGGAAGATGTAGAGTGGGAGGACTGGGAATGAGGGGAGCCAGAGCAAGCAGCTCCCCCACCACAGCAACTCCCACCTCCCTTGCTTGTCTCAGCCCAGCCCTGGAAGACACTGACTGAGAATGTCCCCCCAAATGGCCTCTGTCAACCAGAGCTCTGGGCACAGAATCTGGGTTGCTCCTTGCTGGCCCTTTGGGCCTCTGTTCCTGTCTGAGAACGGGCTCACTAAATCCAAACCAGGAACTCTGACTTGTGCCAACTATAGGATGACCTAAGGGGGAGGAAACCTACCCCCCTCACCAGAAGAGCCTACACATCTCTACTGAACACCCACTGTTCCTGGGGACTCTTGCTGGGAAGTCCCAAGGGATAGCTCTAGCCCTTCTGCCTGTGTAGACGGAAGCTAAACCACCAGTCTCTTGGGGGAAGCTGAAACAACCCACACTGTCTACCCATAAGCAGACAAGGAAGGCCATGCCACCTGCCCTTGGCTAGACAGGGATGGCGAGCACATTTTGGTTCTTACCCAGCGAATAAGAGGCACTTGTCTCTGGGAAATTTGCCTCTCTTGGGAATCCTCCCCTCCCAGGCATTGTCCATTCCTGGAAAGGTTCCTTGTGGTTCAGAATCTAGAGACCAAACCCTGAGTTCCCACCTCCTTCCTTTCATCTGGCCCAGGCTGTTACGTCCCCAACGCCTTTCCCAGGGCTTCTTCCTCCACCCAAGTCCTTAGCCCAGCTGTGCCACCTGCAAGAGTCTGCTCTTGCATTTCTCCCCCTCCCCAAGAAGGGAGGGGGCCACTTCAGGCCCTTCTCTGCGTTGCCTGGCGGGATACCTTGTCCAACCAGCTACCCACCTCGACTCCCCTGTAGCTTAGGACACAAGCCAGCTACCAGCGGTACAGAGCAGTGATCAAAGCTGAGTACTTACAACTCTGGTAAGCCCAACTTCCCCGCCTCAGCCCTTCTGCAGCTTGAAGGGGTACGCTGGGGGCGGACTTCTCGAGACTTTCCTCAGGCTTCTGCAAAAGCTCTTCTTCCTGAAGACAGATCCAGTCTGTGTGGCTCTCACCCTCCTCTCTGGTAAAGCTGCACCTCTCTTGGGGAATGAGGGGCTGCAGGAATCCCTGGAGACCCTGGTGCTTCACGATGCTGCTCTGGTGACTCTTGTACATAATCTGGTGTGTTCACCCATGATTGAAAGGGATGGTGGGCAGGGACGCCGAAAGAGTGGTGGTCACCTCCACTTCAAACCTTCAGTGAGGGGGTGGGATGGAGAGAATGCTGAATCTTTTTTTGACGGGATGGGGTTTTTCTCTTTGTAATTCTTTAGTTTAATTAACCTTTTGGTTGTTTGTGCAATATTATATATTTTAAATTATAATGCATCTCCCCAGAGTATTTTGTAGCCGGGAAAAGAAAAAAGGAAAAAAAAAAAAAGATTCTAACAGCTGTTAGTTTTGTAATTAAAAAAGAAAGAGCAAAGAACTTTGTCCTGAACCTTTTCCAGACTTGCCGTTAACAGCATTAAAGAGATTCAACAGAAGCCGGAAGGTGTCTGGGGGTCTGTTCTTGTCCCCCACGGCAGCTGCCCTGGAGGCAGGCAGGGTGCACACCATGTGCAGGGTGGCTTCCCGCTTGGAGCCTGGGGGAGGGGCGGTTGGGGGGTAGCCTGGGTCCTGAGGAAGTCCCTTGTCTTTATCCCAGACTCAGCTTGGCCTTTGGGATGAGGAAGGGACAGGGCCTCCAACAGGCCTCTCACCAAGATAAGGAGTCAAGAGACCATTTCTGCATTCCCAACACTTCTGCTTTTATTTGGAAAGGAAGTTGCAACAACAGTGGTTCCAATTGCTGTTGGTTATTTTTCTCCTCTCCTCCTCTCCTCCCCACGTGTGTGTATGATTCTGGGGTCTATTTTTAATTAACTTTAGTTAAACACCTGTATGAAAATCACTTGTCAGCTGTAATAAAAGGGAAGTCTGAATGAGGCCCTCTGGTTCCGTGAAGATCTTTAAAGGGAAAGAGAAGTAAGGCTGGGGAGGGGTGTAGGTAAGTTTTAGGATAAGTAAACTTAAAGCGTAAAATATATATCACCATTTTAGAAGCAGGTTTTGGGTTTGCTTTCTCCCCCTGCTTTATTGGGGAGGACTTGCCATTGTTTTTATCAAGTACTTGCTAGCCATGGATGCCAACTAACTTCTTCGATGGAAGGCCGGAGAGTCATGTCTGGTTCCAGGAGCCGCTTGAGTAGGTCCTGGCATTCAGCAGAGATGCCCAGATGAGTCGGGAACGACACCCCCTTCTGCTGCTGCCACAGCATCTTGGGGATGTCTGTGTCGTCAAAAGGTAGGCTGGCACAGAGCATGACATACAGGACCACGCCCATGCTCCAGACGTCACCCTTCTTGCTATCATGGGGAATACCCTGCAGTACCTCGGGGGCGGCATAGGCTGTGCTGCCGCAGAAGGTTTGGCTCAGTTCCCGGCGTGACTTGGGTAACACCTTGGCAAAGCCAAAGTCAGTCAGCTTCAGGTTGAAGCCCTGCAACAAGGCGTTCTCGCACTTGAGGTCCCGGTGGGCCACGCCACAGCCATGGCAGTAGCGGATGGCCTCGACCATCTGACGGAAGAGGGCCTTGGCCCGGCTCTCAGGCAGTGGCCCCCCATTCAGCACGCAGTCAAAGACATCCCCTCCCTCAGCCAGTTCCATCACCAGGTAGATTTTCCCGTCGGCCGACTCCAGCATCTCATACACCTGGACGATGTTCTTGTGGTCCAGGGTACGAACGATCTGGAGCTCCCGAGGCAGGAATCTCTGGATAAATTCTGAGGAAACAATGGAAAAAGAGATGGGGTATCAAGTCTGGAGGGGCCTAACTCCTTACTCCTGTCTCCTACCTTCCCACTTCGGTGTGCCAATCCTATCCAGGTCTTGTGCCTTGGTTCCCTTTGACAGTCTTCCATGTCTAGCTGCTTGGACATTTCAGAGAATGTTCACCTCTGTTATTTTTGTATTAATACATTATTCAAAGGAACTAGTCCCTGCCAACTTCAGGGACTGTTGTGAGCAGCCTTTGAGACCATGGATATCGAAGTGCTTTGGGGATTTTTAGACAAAGCCATTGAATCTCAGTTATGAGGCCTGATTTACCTACCATGTGGTGAGCGAGCTCCTCCCACCCCTGCTTCCTGACCCACAGTTCTTTCCTGAGCCCTGTCTTTCCCATCTCTACCTGCCTTGGCACCAGCTCCTGCCCCCTCCTAGCCCTGGCCGCGGCCTCTGTCTTTTCCCCTCCTGGAATAGGAAAGTCCTGGCAGGCTTGAGTTCTGTCTCTGAGGACCCTCCATTTCCTGCCACTCTAATCTTGGGTTTTGGAGGGTGTGATGTTCCTGGACTCCCAGCATCCTCTGTTCCCCACTAACCTCTCCCAGGGCCACAATCTCTGGCTTTCCTTGGTTCCAGACTAAAGGGGAGGAGGGAGGAAGCACCCTCCCACCTCAGCCAGCCCCCCTTCCTCCAAATGGGCCCCAGCTCACCTTCTGGCCCTCCCATCTTGTCTATAATTTTAATTGCCACTTTTCTTTGGTGTTTTTTGGAAAATGCTTCTTTGACTTTTGAGTAGGTCCCTTCCCCAATGGTCTGGCCCAGCTGGTACCCATTGGAGAGCAGAAAGTCCTCCATGCTGTCTAGCGCCTCCTTGCTATCACCCTCTCAGCTCATGCTGCCTCCAGGAGGCAGCTCTACTCCACCATTGCCCTTGGCCCGCTCCTTTTCCCCCCCAAGGACTTCATCCGCAGCTGCCCCCAGCGCTAGAACATTCTCCGTCTGGACACAGCAGCCGCGGGTGGTGGGAAGGGAGAGGGCCAGACATTTTAAAACTCCGGCCCAATTGTGATGTAAATGCTGTGTGACCCTTGGCCAAAATGGGCAGTGCCCCTACCTACCCTCAAACCACCACCACCAAACCCAAAACGGGTTAAGTCACCGCTCCGCCCCCACCCCGACACCAAGCAGAGAGTTGCAGCCCTTGGGGGACGGGGGCGCAGTCAGGTGTCTGCGCGGCCCGGGATGCCAGGCTCCTTTTGGTGGACGCTCCTGTCGCCTCCTGCGCCCCCATCGGGAAGCTGGGGTCTGCGGGACCCAGTGTCAAGGCGCCATGGCCAGAGCCCTCCAGCTCCCGGCTCACGGCCGCGCTAAGTGCCAGGGCGGCGGGGGGCGGCGGGGAGTTCCTCGGCCGGAGGAACGGGTTCTGTGAGGTCAGCGCGCCGTGGCCAGGGTCACAATGCAGCCCTTCCCCTCGACGCCCGGGCCCGGACGCGCCGCAGACACCTGCCCGGCTCCGCTTGGACCGGAGCGTCCTCCCGCAGCCAGGGCTCGGGCAGCTGCTTCCAGCCTGGGTCCGGCCTCGGCCTCCGGCAGGTGAGCAACGACCCAGGGGGCGGGCGTGGGGAGGGGGCGCCCCGCGGCCCTGGAGCAGCCTGACCGCCACTCCCCGCGCAGAGCGCCCCGGGGCCTGGACATGAGTGCCCAGGAGCCCCCTCAGGGTCGGAAATTCCCCATTGAGGCCGGAGACTCCCCTGGCTTTGCTGCCGCCCCCGAGTCCCAGGACAGCCCAGAGCCGGTAGCCACGGAGCACAACCCGGTCAGGTGAGACCGGCGCCCCTCCCCCGTGAGCCCTCCTGCCGTCCCAGTCCTCCAAACCGCCCCGAGGGGGAGCCGCGTGAACTACTGCGCGCCGAGCGCTTCCGGTCCCGCCCCTGTCCCTCTTCCCATCCCGACAGCCCCCTCCGCCACCACGTAAAACCCACCCCATCCACGCCCTAACCTCGGGGATCCCAGGTGCCCTGCCCGGGTGCGTCCCCAACAGGATGGGCCGGGCCTCCACCTCAGCGCCCCCCATCGCGCCCCGCCTTCCCCAGGCCGCTTCGACGCTGCCCCGGCTGCCACTGCCTGACGCTGCTGCACGTGCCCATCGACGTCTACCTGGCCATGGGCGGGAGCCCCCGGGCCCGCGCCACCTGAGTGCGCCTGCGCACGGCGGCTCCGCGGGAGCCGGGCGGGGACTAGGCCCGCCGGGGGCCACCACGCTGAAATCGCGCACGCGGAGCACGAGACAATGATGCACATTTTAAAATAAAAGAATGATGCACATTTTAATAAAGCACAGCATAAACTGTTCTTTCCACTCCGGGCTGGCTGTGTATGTCTATCCCGTCGGATGGGCCTGCCGACTGCTCCGCCCCATCCAATAGGACCTTCCCTGCAGCTGTCTCCTCCCTTGGACCCAGCCCTAGGGAACTGCTTTTCTGGGTCCGCTTTCTTCTTGTGGGGTCCAACCCCTCCCGCCATTTGTTGCTGGTCATGACCTCTTACAGGGCAACCTTTCCGCGTGGGCCATCCCTCATCTTGGTTCTCCAGTGAAATTCGCCTTACTGTGCCGGACTCTGGGGGCCCAGAGAAGCTCGGGACCAGACGCAGAGGACAGACAGCTTAAAGAGAACGGCCACCCACACCAGGCCCATTTAATTCCAAGATGGAATTAGGTTTTGCTACCTGCTATTTTGTGACGCTGGGGACCTCTGGCTTTGTTAGAGGGGTTAGGAGCTGCCTTATCCATCTTGAGTCGTGGTTTCTCCGAGGACGGTGGGACCAGAAAAAGATTGAGGAAGAAGTTGTTTGAAAAACTTTGATTTCTTTTTCCTGTTTTACGGGTGAGGGAACTGAGCCTTGAGAGACTTGCCCAGGGACCCCCAGATGAAAGGTGATGCGAGCACATTCCTCAGTGTCTTCAGACTTAATGACCTATGAGCCATCCATAGGAGGGGCCGAGGACAGGAAGGCTGCCTGGAAGTGCAGTATTTAAGCTGAATATTTTCCACTTTCCAATTTTGCTTTAATGAACCTGTATCATTATTTTTTTCCGCTGTCTTTTTTTAATTGAGGTCACAATGGTTTATAACATTGTGAAATTTCAGTTGTACATTATTACTTGTCAGTCACCATGTATATGTGCCCCCTCACCCCTTATGCCCACCCCCCTGCCCCTTTCCCTTCTGGTAGCCACTAATCTATTCTTTTTGTCCATGTGTTTATCTTCCACATATGAATGAAATCACATGGTGTTTGTCTTTCTTTGTCTGGCTTATTTCACTTAACATCACACCCTCAAGGTCCATCCGTGTTGTTGCAAATGAGACGATTTTGTCTTTTTTTGTGGTGGAGTAGTATGGCATTGTATATATACCGCCTCTTCTTTATCTATTCATCAGTCAATGGACACTTCAGTTGCTTCCACGGCTTGGCTTTTGTGAATAATGCTACAGTGAACATAGGGGTGCATAAGTCTCTTTGAATTGCAGATTTCAAGTTCCTTGGATAAATACCCAGTAGTGGAAGAGCTGGGTTGTATGGTATTTCTTTTTCTTTTTCTTCTTTTTCTTTTTTTGGTGAGGAAGCTTAGCCCTGAGCTAACATCCCTTGCCAATCTATCTGCCTCTTTTTGATTGAGGAGGATTGTCCCTGAGCTAACATCTGTGCCAGTCTTCCTCTATTTTGTATATGGGATACCCCACAGCATGGCTTGATGAGCAGTGTGTAGGTCCACACCAGGGATCCGAACCTGCAAACGCCGTGCCACTGAAGCAGAGTGCGCAGACTTAACCACTATGCCACCAGGCTGGCCCCTGGTATTTCTATTTTTAATTCTTTGAGAAATCTCCGTACTGTTTTCCATAGTGGTTGTACCAGTTTGCATTCCCACCAGCAGTGTATGAGGGTTCCCTTTTCTCCACTGCATCCTCTCCAACATTTTTTTTTTCGTCTTGGTCATTATAACCATTCTGACACGAACCTGTCTTGTTTTAACATTGGAAATAATATATGTAACCCAAAGGTCAGGTTTGGCCTCCCGTCCCCTGAGATCTAAATGCAACTGACTCAACACCCCTCCCCTAATCCACATGGGGTAGAAGTCCAAGCCCTCCCCAGAGCACTTCAGAATCCCATGGTCACCTGAAAGGGCCACCCTTCTCAACTTCCACACAAAATGCCCTCCCAGGCAGTCCCAAACGTTATTGGGACTTATTGGCTGTTTGCCAAAACGAGTCTACTTCGAAGTGAGGACTTTAGACTTGACCATTCAGCCCCCTGGTCCTTTAAACACCCTGGCTCTTGAAAGCTCCTCCATGCCTATCTTTCCCCTGCACCAGAATAATCCCTGGCGGCTTCAGGCCATAGCACCGGCTTCTCTCTCCTCCACTCCTCTCCTCCTCCATGCTGACCTCCTGAAGAGGCCCCCTCCCTCTCCGCCCCCGCCCCCACCCCCACCCTCGGACTCTCAGTTTCTCTATTAAGTAGAGTAATCCACCTGTTTCCATTCCCACCAAACTCCATGCAGGCCCTACTCAGCCTAACAATCAAGCTGCTGCTCTGCAGAAAAGGGGTCTCCCTCCCCGTAAACAGTGCTCACCCTCCTTAGGAGGCCAGTGTAATTTTAAAGATTTTATTTTTTTCCTTTTTCTCCCCAAAGCCCCCGGGTACATAGTTGTATATTCTTCATTGTGGGTGCTTCTAGTTGTAGCATGTGGGATGCTGCCTCAGCGTGGTTTGATGAGCAGTGCCATGACCGCGCCCAGGATTCGAACCAACGAAACACTGGGCAGCCTGCAGCGGAGCGCGCGAACTTAACCACTCGGCCAGGGGGCCAGCCCCCGAGGCCAGTGTAATTTTAGAGAGAAAAAAATGATTGGCCTCTGTATTGATAAAGTCTCTCCATTGCAAGCAACTGAAGTTAACTTAAGCAAAAAAGGAATTGATTGTTTCAAGCGGCTGGGAAGGATATAAGCTAGTGATTAAAGGAAGAACTGTAGGAACCAGGGCATCCATCGGGCTGGAACCAAGGATTCAACCCGACCAGGACTGCCGCATCCTTCCCCTCTCATCCCTGATTATCTCCTCTGGGCAGGGAACACGGCTGCAGCAGCTTGGAAAACCCAGGAAGGGGGAGCTGCTTTCTCCCACTCTCAGTATTCCTATGCCTGGAAGGGCAGTGATTGGCCGTCCTTAAATCACATGCACGCTCGTTGGGCCAATTACCCTTGCCAGGGAGACGGGAGACTATAATTGATCAGGCTGGGCCATAGGTAAGCCTTCCCCTGAGGCACAAGCTTAGCCAGGTGATTGACAGCATCACCAGAAAATAATGAGTAGACATGGAGAAAAAACATTCTGGGAGCAGAGACAGCTCATGCAAACATTGGAAGATTGGGTATGCCTGGGAGCAAAAAGAAGGGGTAGTGAGTGGCAGGGGCCAGGGTTCCATGGGACTCTGTTCCATGGCAATCAGGAGCCTTGGACAGTGTGGCCAGGCATCAGGCTACTGGGTTCTAGTTCAGGGTATGTCCCTGACTCAGACAGTACAGGTCCAGCAGCCAGGCCTGTGTAGGGCACTGGGGATTCAGCAGTGAACTTGACAGATAAGACCTTGGCCCTCAACTCACATAGCCTAGTAATGACCTGCTGGGAGGCCTCACTCAGTCAATTCCCTTCCCTCTGGGCCCATTTCCTCACTGGTGAAATAAAAAAAAGAACATCAGCTGATCTCTATGGACCTTGCCAGCACCAAGATGCTGAATCCTTCTCATTCTTCCTTTCTCCCTTCTCATTTCTCTCACTTCCTTTCTCCCATCTTCTCAACCCTCCTTTCCTTTAAAAAAGATTTATTGCCACCTCCCATATGCTTGGATATTGAGGGATGCAAAGATTCCAGACACACGCCTTGCCACTGGGCCAGACCCTGGGGCTAGTTCACTGTAGAGTGTCCACGGGCAAAGGGAAAGGGCATCTCAGGTGGAGGGAACATGTGGGCAAAGGCCCAGAGGCAAGAAAGTGGAGGGCAAGTTCAAGGAATTCAGTTCAGTCCACTTTCACCAATACCTGCTTGAGCCGCACCAGGTGTGAGAGCCTAGGCCTGAATCTGACAGATCCCCTGCCCTTGCAGAGCTCAGAATGCAGAGGATCCAGGAAGGAGTTCACAGAAGAGAAACTGGATCAAGGAGTCCTTGAGTTTGAACTTTGTTCTGTAGGTGGCCGGGAGCATGAAAGGCTCCAACCTGAGTCACTTCACTCTCCTATTTCTCTTCTTTTCCGTTCTGTCCTCTGTTTCTTCTTCCTCTTTCTCTCCCCCTGGAAAAGTCACTGGCCTAAACTCTAGTCCTGGATTTGAGTCCTGACTCTGCTATTTGGCAGCTGTGCAACGTTGAACTGGTTACTTAGCCTCTCTGAGTCTCCATTTCCAAATCTGTAAAATGGGGTTAATGACACCTGCTGGGAGATTTCAGTAAAGTCATGCGTGTATGGCGCCAGGCAGGAATCTTTGGCACAGCTAGCACTCAATGAGCAAGAGAGGCTGCCACTGCAGCTCACTGTTGGCTTCAAGGGGCAGCAGAGAGCCAGCCAGCCCTGTCTCCAAGGGCTGGGCGCTGTCCCGCCCTGGAGAGGGTTGGGGAATCCCCCTTGCCTCCCTCTGCCAACTTCCCAGCTGTTCTACTCAGGAGCCGAGGAACTTGGCGGGGGAGCCTTTCCAGGGGAATCCCCAGGTGGGAAAGGCAGAACTGCTTCCCTCATCCGAGAGGGTAAAGCTGTCCCCAGACGTCAAAGCAGGACCCCCAGATCCCAGCCTTATTCTCTGGGCCTGAGGAGTGGGGAGGGGCCCGGGGAAAGGGGAATGCTCGAATTACTGCCTTCCCTGACTTTTCTCTCAGATACGTTATTAGCCAGCCCTTCCCTAAGGGACCCCCTCTTAGAAGGAGGGGGCGAAGTACAGATGGACCCCCCAGGTTACCATGGAGACGGCAGGGAAAGGGTTGCTGTATTGCCATGGTAACAGCTGACGTCAGCACTACCCTTTCTCATCGCTTGATATGAGAGGGGAGCAGCCACCCCAACCACAAGCAAATCTGCCACAAAGCCTCCCCCCCTTACTGAGTCAATCAACCAGGGGGTCGACAGGCTTAATATAGCACAGGACTTCAAAGCACAGACTCTGATGTCAGTCACACCCTGGGTCAACTCCTCGTTCTGCCTTGTTTTAGCTGCGTGACTGTGAGCAAGTTCCTTCACCGCTAGAAGTCTTACATGTACAGTGGGGATACACAAGCTACGTGCCTCCGAGGGTTAGCGTGAGGACTGCAGGGGATCATGCAGATAATGGGCGTTGGGCCAGCTCATGGGAAGTACGTACGGCTTTAGGGACTGTCAAGAGTCCTGGGGATCTGTTAGGGACTTGTGGCCCTTCAGGTGCAGACTCACAGCCCCTAGAGGGCCCTCAGGACTTCCAAGGACTAGGCCCCCAAGTTTGAGGATCTCAGAATTTGGGGGTCTCAGGGTAGAGCCAGAGACAGTGGAATTTCCAGGCTCTGAGGAAACCCCAGATGCCACTTACCCTGAAACCCCATCACATCCGGACTCTGACCAGCTTCCCCTTTCTCCTCCCCCCCATCCCCTCCTAGGCCTTCTTAGCAGCCTTCTACCTCCTGGCTCTCCATCTGCTTCTCTAGGAAGGAGGATGGATGAGGACCCATGGGATGACATCAGGCAACCTGACACCAGATACATCAGTGGGGTGGACCCCACAGGGCTATGGCTGTCCCAGCTGCCACTGGCCTCTCCCCACCTGCCCTTGGGGTAAGGGCTCCGCAGTCATTCTCATTCCCTCTGTCTTCCCCAGTCCCCAGGCCAGGTGACCACATTCTGCCTCAATTCCACTGCTGCCACCCTGGACCAGTCCTCCATCGCTATTCATCTGGATGACTCCAGCCGCCTCCTAACTGGTCTCCCTGATTCCTTCCTCTCTGGATTCCTCCAGTCCAGAATTATTTTATCAAGGCTGTCATTCTCCTGTTTAAATCTCATCAATGACTTCTTTATATCACTTGTCCAGCCACACTGGACACCCCCAGCTCTGCACAAAACATCCTTCCCACCTTTAAGCATGCCATTCCTTCTGCCCAGGATAGCCTCTCTCCCAGTCTCACTTATCCTCCAGATCTCCACCAACTGTCACATCCCGAAGAAGGCTCCCCTGACCACGTGTCCTTCCCCTCCCACAGCACCTGCTTGCACCACTGTCTACTCACCTATTCCTTGATCCCTGTTGAATGCCTGTCTTCCCCATCACACTATGGACTCACGGAGGGCAGGGGCTCTGTCATATTCATTCTCACATCCCCAGGGCCTAAAATGGGAGGGCTCAGGAGTTTATAGAATGTCTGCACTTTAGACTAGCTCGTGAAATGACTGCTTGATAAGTCCACAGAGTGCTGGGAGGAAAAGGAATAGCAGAGCCAGCTGGGGGTTCTGGAATGGCTTCCCTAAGGAACTGACACTGGCACTGAGATGATAAGCAGTTACCCAGGCAAAGACATCCCAGTGGGAAATGT
Organism: Equus asinus; assembly: GCF_041296235.1. Classification (NCBI taxonomy): domain Eukaryota; kingdom Metazoa; phylum Chordata; class Mammalia; order Perissodactyla; family Equidae; genus Equus; species Equus asinus. Next base: position 89,609,963 of record NC_091794.1, read on the forward strand.
GCCCAGCAGTGGGATTGGTATGTGCCATGGGCGAACGTGGTGCTAAAGACACTGTGCAGAGGGACATACTCACGTTTTGGGAAGACAACACTGGCTGCTCTATGGGAACAGACCACGGAAGAAATAGAGAGTAGCAGCGGGAGACAATTCAGCAGCTGCTACAGCCTCCCAGGTGAGAGGCCATGGGGCCTTGGACCAGGTGCTAGCAGTGGAAACGGAGAGAAGCAATGAGATTTAGATAGTCCTGGAGAGGACAGGATTTCACAGCTGCTTGAATATGAAAAGAGAGAGAGAGAGGGAAGAGTCTAGAACCAAGCCCAGATTTCCAGTTTAGGCAACTGAGAAAACAGCCAAGCTGAGGAACATGTGAGGAAGGGCAGGCGTGGGGCATGTTTCCTGTGAGGTGGGACATCAGGGGGAGGGGTCCTGGAGATAGGCATGGGGCAGGGAAGAGAGGTCAGGGCTGAGATCCCAAGGTGAGTCTCTGACACAGGTGGACACCAAAAGCATGGGAACCCATGAGATGCCCCTGGGACAGACTGTAGAGGGCCCAAGAACACCCAAGATTAGGCAGCAAGCAAAGGACGAGAAACTGGCCACGTGGCAGCAACCAGTAAGAGCCCAAGAAAAGAATTCACAGTGTCCAGAAAAACAAGGGCACAAGAGTATTTCAAATAGGAGGGAGTATTTGTGTCAGAGTCGGCCACTGCTAAGGGGTCAAGTCAGATAAAGCCTCATGAGCATCCCTTGGATTTAGCAACTAGGAGGTCAGTGGTGACCTTGACGAGCTGCTCCTGTGGAATGGTGGGAGAAGAAGCCAGATTGCAGGAATGGAGTGAGGGAGTGGAAACAGCGTGTGTACCCAACTCTTTCAAGACTGTTGGCTGTCGGGTCGCCTGGTGGTGTAGCAGTTAAGTTCGTACATTCCGCTTCGGCGGCCCAGGGTTCACCGGTTCGGATCCCGGGTGTGGACATGGCACCGCTTGGCAAGCCATGCTGTGGTAGGCGTCCCACATATAAAGTAGAGGAAGATGGGCATGGATGTTAGCTCAGGGCCAGTCTTCCTCAGCAAAAAGAGGAGGATTGGCAGCAGATGTTAGCTCAGGGCTAATCTTCCTCAAAAAAAAAAAAAATGTTGGCTGTGAAGGGGCACTGGAGAAGAAGGGGTTGAAGGAGGGCTTTCTTCTTTTTCAAAGATAGGAAAGACTGGAGCCTGTTTGTTTGCTGCTGGGAAGGAGCCATGAGGGAGGGAGAGGTTGGAGACAGGGAAAAGAGGAAGGGAAGAGAAGAGGGAGTTTCTCCAAGGAGCGAAAAGATGAGATTAAATCTCCAAATATGGCTGCACAACTGGGGGGCAAGTCAGGGCCTGTACTGGGCTCTGGGGGCTCAGAACAGCTGCCCACTCTCCCTAGCAGCCAACGTGAGTCACTCGAGGGCAAATAGCCTGAACTGGCAGTGTGGGAAAGACAGGTGGGCCAGCATGTTCCCCAGGATCCCCAGGGGGTCAGGCAGCAAGGCCTAGCCTGGGCTCTGAGCCCTGAGCCCTGAACCCCATGCTCTGAGCAGAACAAGGGTACAAAGTGTTGTCTCACCTTTTGTGGGAGCTGGCAGGAGTACGAAGCCTGGGTTTTACTTTTGGCTTTTCTCTGCCCCTGTCTGAACCTCAGTTTCCTGTTCTGCAAAAAGAGTGGGTTAGACCAGATCAAGAGCTTTTAACATTTTTGCAGGGGAAGCGTGGGGGGGGGGGGGCAGTGTCAGGGGTCCTTTCTCACTTTCCGCCAGAAATATACGTGTGTTTGGAACTTTGCACACAGTTTAGGAGCTCATTCACGGCCTCTAGAAAAGAACTCCTGAACTGGAGTTGGCTGAAGAGCCTTCTACCTCTGGCATTTAAAGCGTGCTGGAGCGAGGGGAAAGGCTCTTATAGGGCCACGAGGGGCAGAGGTGGGGGGTTCCTAAGCCTGGGAGCAGCAAGGCCTTTTGAGGTGTGGGTTCTGCCTGAGCACAGCATCAGGGATCTGTGAGCATGATCTGGAGGACCCTGGGTGGGATGGGGAAGCGTTTATCCAAGGGGCCGCCGACTTTCCTGCCCTCAGCCCCCTCTTGCTGCCTCTGCCTATCTGTCCTGTTCCTGGGGGTCAAGTGTCTCAGAGGATCTTGGAGATCTGGTGACCGCCCCCTCGCACTGAAGCGGCTAAAGGCAGACCATGGACTAGACCCGCCGGAGGGGCTGGCACTGCCCCCACCCCCTCTGCCAGCCGACGCCACTTGCTAAAAACAGCCGGGCCCGGGGCCTTTCAGGCCACCCCCTCCAGGCCCGGGCAGGTATTAGAGGCCGAAGCTGGGCCAGGCGAGCTGGACACCATGCTGTTCACAGAGACCGCCCACTTCGTGGTGAATTTCCTTCTGTCCCGGTGAGGCGGCCCGGGGAGGGCACCGGCGGCATAAAGGGCCCAGGTCTGGCAGCTGGGGGGAGGAGGCGCTCAGGCCCTCGGGAAGGCCCCGATGGGGGCCTCCAATCCCCCTCCCTGACCCTCTAAATCGATCAGCAGTGACCCTGGCCCTCGCCCCGCCGCGTCTGATCTGAGGAGGCCCCCTCCCCGCCCGTCGCGCCTCCTGGGGTGACCGCTGCCCCGTCTCCCCCCGCAGGCAGCCCCGGGCCACGACCCCGCATCGCCTGGACCAGGTGTTGTGTTTCTGGGGCTGCCGAGGCCCGGTCCTGCCGGCGCCCGCCTCCCGCCGCAGCCTGGCCGACCACTGGCTGAGCCCGCAGCGCCGCGCCCGCCGGGCGCCGCCTGCTGCTGGCCGGCGCGCAACCTGCGGCCCCCACCGGGGGCCACCAGCCGGGCCAGCAGCTGCGGAGCGCGCCCGCGCCTCCCGTGAGCGCGCGGGACAGAGCGGGGCCCCCGGGGAGGGAGGGGCGGGGCCTATTACAGAGGGGCGGGGTCTGCGGGAAGAGGCGGATCCCCAGAGCCCAGGGCCGGTCAGGAGCTGGATAGGCTGGGCTTGACGGTACCTGGGAGCGGGAGGAGGGAGCGGAATGGGGTGGGAAGGGCGGGGCCTGAGGCGACGAAGCGCGGAGGAAGGGGCGGGGCTAGGCTGAGTGGGCGTAACCCGGAGGGAGCGGGAGCCTTGCCCCCACCCTGTCTGCCCAATTTCCCTCCCTCCAGGTGGAAGCACCAGTGGCAGAATATTAACTACCAACTCCTGGGCAAGAGGAAGAGCCATCTGGTTCCCCTGCGCCCGTGAGAGCGGTGAGGGGCGGGGCCAGGAGAGGGCGCGACCCCCGGAGGGGCGGGTCCAGAGGCGGGGCCTAGCGGAGGTGTGGGGGGAAGGGCGAGGCCTGAGCGCGACGTCGGCGGCGGCTTTGCTTGCTCCAGGGCGCGGAGGGCTTGAGCCGATGGGAGAGGCCCCGCGGGCGAGGCGTGGGTCTGTGCGGGGTTATTCGTCCCTGCCCTTCTCTGACGCCTGCAAGTATTTTTCAAAAGGTTAACAAATTTGACTATATTAAAATTTCTGTTCATCAGAAATCACCTAAGAGAATAAAATAGAGCTCCAAACAGGGATCCTCAAACATAATGCCAGCTTTGTGCCCCCGTGCAGGGAGCACAGGGACCAGGATAGGTCCTGCCTTCTGGCACCAACTGGGTCAGCCCCAGGGGAGAATGGGCCTGGTGACCAGGCTGAATCAACTAAGGCAAGGAAGGCTCAGGGTGGCTTGAAGGGCTGTCTCGGCGACAGTCCTGAGCATGATCATCATGTGTGCGCTTCACGTTTTTGTGCATCTCTGAATGTCTGCATCCAACTCTTAGCATGGCTCTGTTTCACTGTGCATCCGTCTATCTCTGGTCTCTGTGTCCGTTTATTTATTCAACAAATATTCACGTAGGGCCCATTTCAGTGGTTTGTGCCAGGTTTATACTCTGAGTCGCTGGATTCACTTTGGTGAAACAAACAGTGGAAGTCCCTGCCCTCAGGAGCTTACATTCTGGTTGGGGAGGTGGATGATACAAGAGGTCAGGGGTTTGAAAAGAACAAAGTGGACCGTGTGCTACTTTACGTGGAGTGGGCAGGGCCTCTGTCTTGTTCACAGACCTGGAACAGCGGCTGACTCATAATTGGGGCTCAGTAAAAGTTGAGTGAATTCATGGGTTGGTCCTGTCTGAGCAGGTAACTCTCAATCAAGGCTTGCAGGATGAGGGATCAACCACTCCAGACCCTGGGAAGAGTGTTCTGGGTAGAGGGAATGGCATACATCTAGAGGGTGGCCTCTTGCCTCTGGCCGTCTGTCCTGGAGTATCCTGTTGCTGTGTCTCTGCTGTCTGTTGTCTCTGTGATCTTGGGAGCTGTGGGGCAGGTTTAAACAGGGCCTCCCCCCAGGGTCTCTGGAAGTGAGGTCACTGCTGAGCTGATTCACCACACTGGCCCACTCTGGCCTAACTGGGCTGGCCTACCATTCCCCTGAAAGCAACCCCTCCCCCCAGCAGCCTCAGTCCCACGACCTCTGGCTCATTCCCAAGGTAGCATCCTGCAGCCCGGAAGGAAGTCCTTCGTCCTGTCTAACCACAGTCCCTGCTGAGCCAACGCCAGGCCTTTCCTCTCATTCTGCCTTGTGGGCAGAGGGCAGGAGATGAGCTGGCCCTGCAGCAGCAACCTAGGCAGAGATCCCAGTGAGGACCTGATGAAATGGGGGTGACAACCCTCTGGCAGCCCCAGGGAGGTGAACCTCTGAAGCACAGAGATAATCACTCCTCCTAGAGGCCTCTGCCACATCCGTTATCTCATTTAATCCTGCAATATCCCATTTTACAGAGAGAAAGTCAGGCAGGTCCAGGGAGGAAAATGTGGCAGAACTGGGACCAGAACACAGGTCTCTTGATAAAAGAGAAATAATCACAACAACTAATATTTGTTGCACATTTACTCTCTGCCAGGTACTGAGCTAAAACTGCATACATTTTCTTTTTTAAGCCTCATCACAACCCTGTATGTTGGGTATCCTCATTCCTATCATCCTCAGATAAGGAGAGTGAGGCTCAGAGCCATTAAATGACTTGCCCAAGGACACCCAGCTTGTTGGTGGCAGAGCTGTGTGTGAGCCAGGCAGTCTGGCGTGCTCAGCTCCACACCCAGGGCCCCGGGGTTCCAGAGGAGTGTCATGGATGTCTGTTTTCCAGAATGTGAGGAAACAGGCTCCAGGTTCATCACATGGTGGTCCCAAGGCCGACTTGTGCAAGCCAGGATGACAGGAGGACGGCGTGGGAGCACTGCTCAATCCCGTAGCCCTTCCCTGTGGCTGAAGATGATCCACCTTCGCCCTGTCTCCTGAGGTCTCCGTGTTTCTGCCCTTCACGGCCCAAATAAAGCAGCTTTTGCCTCTCTCTGGCCCTCTCCACTTTGCAGGGTGATGATCTCAGTTCCTTCCATTCGCATACACTGTTAGACTGAACCCAAAGGCTGGGAGGGCATCTGCTGCCACCCCTGACCCTTCCACTGCTCCCATCTCCCCCGTGAACCCCCCAGTGGGATAGCCTAGATGACCCAGACCTGGCTCCTGCTCTCTAGACTCTCGCTGTGCCATAGAAAGAGAAAGGCAGAGACATACACTAGCTCAGTAAAGTGCCACAGGAGAGTGATATTGTTTGGGGCACAGTGAGTCCTCTGGTGAGTGAGGAAAGCCTTCAGGAAGGGTCTTGAGCTGAATCTGGACAAGTGGGCAGGCACTGGGTAGGCATAAGTAGCGCTCCAGGCAGATTTGGCAGCACAGAGAAAGGTTTGGTCATTTGCAGGCTGAACTCCTCATCCCACTGAGGGAACTGTGAGACTGGCGGCCAAATGGGCTCTGCTTAAAATGAGGCTAGCTGGGCTGGAGCTTCAAAGACCTGGAAGGCTAGAATAGGGGGCTGGACATTCTCCGGGAGGAAGTAGGGAACCAAGGACAAGTTTTAAACAGGGGAGAGACATGGTCCCATCATGGCATCTCCAGGCCTAGAGAGTCTCAGAGTCCACTCGGGCGGGCAACGAGTGGTCTCCAGCCCTCAACTACACCCAAGGCCTGCGGCACCTGCCCCTGTGCTTCCCCTTACCCTCTCCCAGATCGTACTCAGGACTGAGGCCAGGAGTGGATCTTGCCCAAGCCTCCCAGCAGAGGGCAGAGGGTGCTGATGGCTAAAGGACGGAGTTTTGGCCTGCCATCCTGATTCATCCTCTCGATGGTCAACAGCAGTCCCCCTTCCTCACCCAAAAAGACCCACTTATGACCCACCCCCTGTCCTTTGTGGGGGTGTCAGTCACACAAACAGGAGCTACAGGGAAGCACCCCCCACCCCCAGCTCCCGAAATCCAGCAGACTCCTAGACCCCCCCCCCCCCGGCCCCCTCTCCCTCTCTGGACTTCATCTTCTCCTTCTCTGTCCTCTGGCCTTGCCTAGTTCAAGCCACCATTGCTTTCACCGGGCCAGTCTGATCAATTCTTCCCTGGTTTATTGCTTCCAACTCTGTCCCCTCTAATCTGTGTCCACCTGGGCCTGTTTTTCTGTGTCTTGTAGGTCTCTGTAGGATGTATGTCTGGGTGATCTCCAAGGGCAGCTGGAGATCTGGAGACATCTGGGCTGGAGATGGAGATTTCAGAGTTGTCAGCATACAGATTCTCTCGTAGATAGACATAAAGAAAGAAAGAGGAGAGAGAGGAAGGGGAGAGATCTCTTTTTTCTCTTTCTCTCCAGCACAAATATCTCACCTGACCCATAGACATCCTGTGGTCCTAATGACATCATGTGATCCTGATGACATCCCAGAGTCACCTCAACCCAAATCATCCAAAACTGACCTCTCTGTTTCCACACGTCCCCTGCTGCTCTTCCTCTAGGCTTCCTGCGTACACTTTGGCACCTCCTTCCAGCCATTTGCCCAAGGCAGATCCTTGGGCACCATCCACAGTCCTTATTCCTCCCAACATCTGTAGTCTTTTCCTAAGTCCTGTCCGTTCTGCCTCCTGAACACCTCCCATGCCTCTCTCCCTCTGTCTTCCTCCACCCTTCCACAGCATTTGACATGGTGGGTGACTCATTCCTTCTGGAAACCATTTCTTCCCTCTGGCTTGCAGACACCCCTGCACCTGGATCTCTTCCTTTCCCACTGGCCATCAGCTGAATCCCTGCTAGCTCCCCTTCCAGAGTCTAAATGTTGGGGAGCCCCCAGCACTATCTTCTTGAGATATTCCTTCTCTCTAGTGGATTGCATCCAGTCCTGTGGCTTCAAATTTGGGACACCCATCCACTGTCCTCTGAAGTCCAGGCTCCTAGATCCATTGATTGCCAGCCTGATGTCTCCAGGGGGACTCTTGTAGGCATTTCAAACCTAAACTCTAAGGCTACACTCGAGATCTCCAGCACTGAAAACAGACCCTAGCTCAAGAAATGTTGGTGTTGGCTGACTCTCCCCTCCATCCTTAGCTCTGGCCGCCAGCGTCTCTTGCCTGCAACGCACCCATGTTTCCCTGATGCATAGCAGGAAGAAGGACAGTCCGGGCAGAGGGACTCCTGCATGAAGGCAGAAAGGAGAGCGAGGTTCTGGCTTGCCAGAAAGCCCAGAGTGTGCTATGGGGATTACAGAGTGAAGACCTTAAATGGGAGGTGCAGGCTTTGTCCTGAGGGCAGTAGGGAGCCACAGAAAGGTGTAAAGCCGAGGGGGGGATGTTTCATTTTACATTTCTTTCACTCCTTCATTCATCCCTTCCCTCATTTACTCCATCAGTCAACAGATATTTACTGAGCACCCTCTATTGGAAAATAACCCTGAGACAGTGGAGAACAGCTGGAGGGGATGGACTGGTGACAGAGAGACAAGTGAGAAGGCTGATGAAATGGCACAGGCCCTGGCCCAGGTGAGAAGGGCAATGGTCTTGGAGGTGGAGATGAGGAGATGATGAGCTGAGGTGGGTGGCCTGAGTTGTGGGAACCCTAAGCCCAGAGGTATGGAGTATATGGTGAGGAGAGCCATCCTTTCCTCCTGGGGAATCTGGAAAGTCCTCAGGAGTGGTTTGATCTGGGTTTTAAAAGAAGACTAGAAATTCAGCAAGTAGAGAAGTGTAGAGAGGCATTCTAGGTGGAGGAAACAGCATGTTCAAAGGTCCTGAGGTGGAAGAAGCTCAGCACTGAGGAACTGAAAAGCCAGTAGAGTTGAAGTTCAGTGGGCTGAGGAGAAAGAGGAGAGAAATGAGGCTGGGAGCACCATCTCTCTGGAGTGCAGCCTGGAGCATTGGGGAAGGATCACCAGGATGTCTGGCCTCCCTGCACAGATGGGAGAGAAGGAGAATGTGAGGAGAGGCTGGGAGGGGACAGGCAGATGAAGTTTGTGTTGGAGGGGGTTCCACAGTATGTCTTTCTGGGAAAAGTCACTAAAAGAAGGTCCTAGTGGGACACTTATGGGGTGCAAGAGGATAGGGAGAGAATCCTCAGGTTTCTGGGGAGAGGCACATTCCTTCCATTTAAGGAACTGATTGAGCCAAATAAATTTCCCTCTCAGCAATTCAGCATCCTTGGAACAGCCCGGTCAGTCCCTCCACCACCTCCCCAGAATTGAGTTGATGGAGGGGACACAAGGTTATCTCAGGGTGGTTCTCACTCCCACCTCCTCTCCCCAGGGTAGGAAGGGAAGAGAAAGGAAGGGAATGGGCACACTGCTGAGCCAAGTTTGTATCAGGCCATTGCCCAGCATTCGGCACCTAGGAACATTGTTGAATGCTTCCCATGTCCTCTGTGCCCAGGTTCTCAGTGTTAAGGGCTTTACTTGATGGTACTAGGTCATTTATTTCACAATAACCCTAAGAAGTAGACACTATCATCATTCCTATTTTACTGATGAGGATACTGAGGCTCAGAGAGGGCCTAAAGCCACACAGCTAGGACGTGATGGAGCCAGCTCTTCAACACTACAAGTGCCTCACACGACAGTACCTCTCTGAACCCTTGCCACAACCTGAAGTGCCGCTCAGGGTCCTCGTTTTACAGAATGGCCATTATGAGGCTCAGCGAGGGGAAGGGATTTGTCCAAGGTCACGAAGCTGGAAGGCAGCCGTAGTTTGAGTCCAGATCATCTGAGGAAGAAGCGAATGGGAGAGGTGATGGGGCCAGGCCTGAGCAGCGTGGAGAGGAAGGAGTGGGACTGGGCACTGGAGTAGGAGAGGCTTTCAGTTTCCCTTTTAAAGGGACTTCCCCTAAGTGGGGGATTTTGGTTGGAAAGTTGCAAGCAATCCATGTTCCATCGGTTTGGCCACCTCTTCCCCAAAGGCACCCAGGATCTGAAAAGAAACTGAAAGTTGGGAAGAGGGGAGGGTGGGGAAGGGAGAGGCTGAGGGCAGCCCGGAATAACTGGGTTGAATTTCTGGTGACCTCATCAAGCCTGGAGGAGACAGGCAAGGAGCTGGGATTACACACCTTTTTGCTGTTGGGGAAACTGAGCCAGAGAGACAGCTCTGTCAGGTAATGGCTGGGCCCTGTCCAGTTTATGCACCCACCCATGCCACACACGCACACACGTGCGCACACGCATGCTTGTGCACTGTATATTCACACACACAGACAAGGGGAAGAGGGAAGGGAAGGGAGAAATAAAAGATCCAGGTGGCCTAAAATTCTGAAAGGGAACTTTCAAAATCCCTGTCCCTGTGATTTGGTGACCGGTTGGATGGCGGGTCCCAGTGAAGGCCTTCTGAGGTGCCCCAGTACCTGGTCCTGGGTTCAAGGCCCGTGATTGGCAAGGAGGCCGCAGACCTGGGTCCTGCTGACAACTGAGCCAGAAGCCAGCATGTCCAGGGTTCTGGGCAGTCAAGTCCCTGGGGTCCTGGCCCTGCCGCTGCCTTGCCTCTGCCTGATGATGTCCCTAACTACTCCTCCCAAACCCGAAGCATCAGAGCCCTTTGTGGACGCCTCCAACTGGACCTAGCACTGCGATGCTCCTCAGAGCTCCTGCAAACCACCTTCTGCCAGTTCTGACCTCCTCCTCTTCTGCTCACATAGACACTCCGCCTCACTGGGCGTCAGCCTCCTCTTCTCTAAATGGGAACAATGATGGTACACGCTCTACCGGGTCATGAGGTAATGTTGTATGGAAAGCAGTTGGCACTGGGCTTGGCATACAACAGGCACATAATCAATGCTAGCAGCTATGATTAGTATTACTGTTGGTCATTCCTGCCTTTTTAAAACTCTCCCCAGTGGTCAAGGATCTCCATGATTCTGTGCTCTGGGATTTTTTACTCCCCCCTCTGCTGGCTCCCTCCCAGGCTCCTTCCTGGGGCCCTCTCCCACTGCCTGCTCCTCCAATGGCATGGCTCCCGACTGCCCCAGTACTTCCTGGGTGACCTCATGCACTGCTTGGCTCCAGTTACTCTCTTATGAGCAGTCACCAGAGGCCCAGATTTCCTGGGGTTAGTTCTGACTTAAAAGCTTCAGTCTGTTTGCTCTGTAAGGTCACTAGCCAGACTAGGCCCTGGCTTTTGGCTCAGGAAATGTGATTGCATGTCTGTGCGCTGAAGCATATGGACTTCAGGCTGCCTCCTGGATGTCCCCCTGAATGTTCCCTGGGCACCTCAGACTCAACAAGGCTGGATTCATTAACTCTGTCCCGAGTTCTTTTTCCCTCTCATGCCCTATCTCAGTCAATGGATCCACTTTGTCAGCTGTCACCCAAAACAGAAATGTGGCGACAACATTATCACTGCCTTCTCCCCACCCCATCCCTGCACCCAGCCAGTCACTGAATCCTGGGGATCCTGCCTCCTAACTCTGGCTCCAGACTAGGCCTCTCCCTCTATCCCCACCCTCACAAACCATTTGCTGTTCCCACTTTGTCCCTCTCTCGGCTTCTCTTCCATCCCCTGGCCCACCACATGCCCCTCCTGCATGCAGCCCACAGGCCTCTCTTTGGGCCCTGGTCTGGCTCTTTCTTCTCTCCTTAAGGCACTGCTTGTCTCTTCCCCTGGATGGGAAACCCCTGAGGGCAGGGGCCATGGATGAGTCACAGCTGATGCTCTACCATGTGGGAGCTGAAGGAGGAACTCTCATCTTTGTGAGTGTGAATCATGGAGCCCAACTTCTTACTGTACAGAGGAGTAAACTGAGGCCCAAAAGGAGAGAGGACCGGCTTATGGTTGAAGAGCAGGAGGAGGTGGACCTGGGGTTGGAACTAAAGGCTCTGCGTTCAGCTCATGCTCCCCAGAAGGAGATGGAGACCCTGGGGCTGGGAACTGGCTCGAGACACCATTCCTGAGACCTCCGTTGGGACCTAGCCATTCTCTGCTGTCTCTTCCCATCTCCAGGCTTTTGTATATGCTGGTCCCTCCACTAGGAAGGCCCATCCTCCATCTCCGACTGCATATTGCCCATTCCCACTCCACTTGGCATCTAATCTGATCCCTACCACAGGGCTCCCCTTAGAGGCCTCAAAGTGTCCCCCACCTCCTTTATGGGGCAATGTTCTCTTCTGCCCTCCTCCCACCTTCAGCCTCACACGGTGTCTCTCCTGAGGCCCCAGGCTTCCTGCCCAGGAAATTCATTCCCTTCTGTCCAGGGGAGTTAGGAGCATCTTGGGCCAGGGCCAGGGTCTGAGCCCGTACCAGAGAACTGGGACAGATGACCCACAGACAGGTGAGGGGGTGAACATGGGGTTTCTTCCCCCTGTCCATCCCAGAGTCACCCTGTCCTTCCCATTCCTCCTTTCCCTGCCATTCTGTCCCAGCAAAAGCTCACCTCTCCAAGGTTCTGACCACCACAGCCTCAGGGACCCACTGAGACACAGCCACATGGGGACACTCTTCCCTCCACGCACTCATAGATATTCTCTCACACAGCCACACACACTCATAGTTATACACCCAATCACATTCATAGTCACCAATACACAGGGACAGACGGGCACACACCCAGAAAGTCTCAGAGAGTCACCAAGAGTCACCAAACCTCTCTCTCTCACCCTAAATACACACAGCCAAACAAAGATGCAGACGCACACAACCACAAATGTACACACCTGGTCACACACACACACCCACAGAGTCACAAAGTCTCTCAGATACAGAGCAATACACAGTCACACACAGAGAAAAACAGACACACACAGTTGCACACAGGCCCCTGGAGACGCAGAACAATGGGCGCATTGTCTGGGCTAGCAGCAGCTGGGGAGGAAGGAGCCGCAGTGTGGACGGAGGAGGCCACCGGGGGTTGCTGTACCCACCCCCTCTTCGGCCGCCCCGCAGCATCCTAAGCCTCTTCCCTCTTCCCGAAGGCGGATTCTGCAGGGACCTAGATTTGCTGAGGAATTGGGCTCCCAGGCGCCCCCTCCCCAGCCTCCTGTGATGTCTGGTGGGAGATGCAGGGGCTCCCCTGTGGATGAGGCTCCCTCTGGGGCTCTGGAGACTTAGACTCCTTTAGCCCTGATGCTCCTGCTCCTCCTGGAATCATCCAGGCAATTTGCCTCTCATGCCCTCAGGGCAGCGCCTGGAAATCGGGAGCCCTGGGATCTGCTCTTAACCTCTAACCCCAACCCCTCCAGGACTTACACACCCTCCATCTGAGCCCTGCCAGCCGGTGCGGGCAGCGCCTGGCAGCATTGTGGATTCCCTATTGTGGCCAAGACAGAGATGCAGGTCACGACGTCCATCCCTTAGTGGTGGTGGGTGGAGAAGTCACTGTCCTGTGAGTGAGCTGCACTGCCCCAAACCAAGCTCTTTGCCTCCCACTCTGACCAGGCAGCCCCAAATCTCAAAGAAGCGTTCTTCCAGGGGTTTCCGTACAGCCCCCAGCCTATTTTAGCAGGTCTCCTGGACTCTCTCACCCTCAGCCACTGGTGTCTGCTACGTGCCCCTCAGCATGCCACTTTCTCTTTCTGAACTTCCGTGTCCCAGTCTATAAAATAGGGGAGGAGGGGTCTAATGGAGCTGAGAGCATTCTGTAGTCTCAGAGTCGGGGTGCGGATGGCGGATACAAGAGCAAGTGCTGAATGGAGAAGCCACCTCAGCCCTCCCCCGCCCCTCTGTGGTCAGATCCGTGAGGAGTTCCTGATTTCTCAGGCCCTGGAGTGTCTCCACATCTCAGAGCCTCAGGTCTCCCAGGAAGCCATATCCGTAGGAGGGAGGGAGGGAGGGAGGGAGAAGGGAGGGAGAGGGGTCATAGTGAGCTGTCCAGGACACTGCCTTGCTTTTGCAACACTGTGCTTCCTCCAGCCCCCATCCTCTTCCTCCTGGGGGCTGAGGGCGGGCACATCCGGGGCCAGCCAGGACTCTGGGGTTCCCACTGGCCTGTCCAGGGCAAGAGAAGGGGAAGTGGCAGAGGACTAGAGCTGGGAGTCTTCGGCCACCCCAACCCTGCCGTGCCTCCAGGCTCCCTCACTTTCAGGTAGGGCAGGAGGCTGGGCTGGGCTGCCGTGTGTGGGCTGGCAAGGGGGTATCCCAGGTGTGGAGGGAGCCTTGGTGATGTCCCACTCTTCCTCTTCAGGAACTGGAATGTTTTAAGGTTTGTTGAGCCCCCTCCTGGGGTTCCTGTGCTTGCCTCCGGGGGGCCTTGATGTAGAGGGGCAGATTAGTCAGGCAGGTTATGTCAACGTCTCTCTGAGCCTCAAGTTCCTCAGCTTTCAAATGGGGATGAAGATGCTCTTCAAGGTCACAGGACCACCCCAGACTGGGTTTTGTAATGAGTTCATGCTGAGGGCAGGAAGGACCAAGGGCCAGCTTATCTTTGGGGGCTTGTTATGATGGGCCACCAAGGGACTGAGAGAAGGGAGTAGGGACAGGCCTCACTACTCTGACCAGAGTGACCCCGCGGCGGGTCAGACGCCCGAGGTTGGCCAGGCCAGGCAGGCAGGGACGTGGGTGGGACCTCCGACTGGTCTCCGGGCCTTAGGGGGCGCAGATCCCAGTGCGGGGGCCCTGCGGCTTCTATGACCACATTCTCTAGAGCGCAACTCAGGACTAGCCGTCTGACGAGTCTGGGCATGTGGGCCCTTCGAAGAGTTCTAGGGGGAGACTGACAGGGGCCAGCCAGTGCAGGACCAAGGAGATGGGGGGCCCTCCAGGTGTTGGGCGTCCACCCTGAGAGGTGGGCCGTGAGAGGATGGGTTGATTGCTCTCTCTCCTGTCCTCTAGGAGCCCCACTCTGTCCAGCCGGCTGAAGGACCCGCCTCTCTCCTTCCCACACGGGACCCCACCTGCCCCCGCTAGTCGTGTGGATTGAGAGGACCAGACCGCCGGCGTCGCCCACTGCGCAAGTGGGGCCTGAGACCTGAGCCCGCCTCCGCCCCTCGATTGGGCGCTCATTTAAATGCCCGGCCCCGCCCCGGGCTCGGGGCGCATATATATAGGCAGCTCGGCGGGCGGCGGGCGGCATTCTGGCGCGGAGCTGAGCGGCGGCGGGTGTAGCTTACGGGTCGGGCGCGGAGCGGGGGTGCAGCTCGGTTCCCCCCGATACCCCTCCCCCTCCGGCGCGAGCCCCACCCCTCCGCTGGCCGGGCCGACCCGGCCGAACTACCCTGCGGCGCGAGCCCGGGGCGGCTCCGGGCGCCCCCCAGCAGACCCCTCCCATCATGGGCAGCCAGAGCTCCAAGGCTCCCCGGGGCGACGTGACCGCCGAGGAGGCAGCAGGCGCCTCCGCCGCTAAGGCCAACGGACAGGTGGGTGCGCTCAGCCCGGCCCGGCCCGGCCCCCTCCTCTCGCCCCTCGCCGCCTCGCGGGCCCTGGGCCGGGGCCGCGCGCTTTGTCCGGCCCGGGACACGCGGCGCCCCCTCCCCCGCCCGGTCCCTTTGTTCTCGGCGCCGCAGCCCCCGCGGGCGAAGCAAGGGGAGGGGCGGGGATGGGGCGCCGGCCGGGCCCCGCCGCCTTCTTTGTTCGCGGCCCCGGCCCCCGGCGCTGCCCCCCGGCCGCCCCGAGCGCCGCGCGGGGAACAAAGGCGCTGCGGGGCCGCGCAAGGGGGCGCCCAGGGGCCGCGGGGCGGGTACCCGGAGGGGAGGGCACTCCACCCGCAGACCCGACCTCGGGCCCACGGCCTTTTTTTAGGGGGGCGTCGAGATGTGGGGAGAGCCTGAGGTGGGTGGGGGACTGTTCACACAAAGCAGGAGGCTGGGACGACAGGCCGTCCAGGTGCGGGAGCAGCGCCCCGGGGCGGCTTCCCGCCCAATATGGGCTGGCACGGCTCGCCCGCCCGGGATCCGCGGCCGCGAGCGGTTCTGCGCGGAATAGAGAGCGCGCCCCGGGGGAGGGGGGTGGGGGGGCCACGGGACCCCAGCGCCTCCTGCCGGCCGCGGCCCGCGAGGGGCAGGAGGGGGATGTTTGATGGGATCCCGGGTGTGGGGTGAGGCTACCGCCAGCCTCTGGGGTTGCAGTAGAACGAGCCGGGACCCCGTTGTCTGTAAGGGACGAGA
Organism: Equus asinus; assembly: GCF_041296235.1. Taxonomy (NCBI): domain Eukaryota; kingdom Metazoa; phylum Chordata; class Mammalia; order Perissodactyla; family Equidae; genus Equus; species Equus asinus. The sequence continues at coordinate 89,625,376 of NC_091794.1, forward strand.
GGGGGACTGGGGGAGGGTGTAGAGCCCCGGCCCTCATTGCTGTCTCCTCTGCCCTGCAGGAGAATGGCCACGTGAAAAGCAATGGAGATCTATCCCCCAAGGGTGAAGGGGAGTCGTCCCCCGTGAACGGAACAGAGGAAGCAGCTGGGGCCACAGGCGATGCCATCGAGCCAGCACCCCCTAGCCAGGGCGCTGAGGCCAAGGGGGAGGCCGCCCCCAAGGAGACCCCCAAGAAGAAGAAGAAATTCTCTTTCAAGAAGCCTTTCAAATTGAGTGGCCTGTCCTTCAAGAGAAATCGGAAGGAGGGTGGGGGTGACTCCTCTGCCTCCTCACCCACAGAGGAAGAGCAGGAGCAGGGGGAGATTGGTGCCTGCAGCGAGGAAGGCACTGCCCAGGAAGGGAAGGCTGTTACCACCCCCGAGATCCAAGAGCCCCAGGCCAAGGGGGCAGAGGCTAGTGCTGCCTCCAAGGGAGGAGACGCAGAAGAGGAGGCAGGGCCCCAGGCTGCAGAGCAGTCCACTCCCTCGGGGCCAGAGAGTGGCCCTACACCGGCCAGCGAGGAGAATGAGTAGCTGGGTGGGGGCAGGTGGGTGATCTCTAAGCTGCAAAAACTGTGCTGTCCTTGTGAGGTCACTGCCTGGACCTGGCACCCTGGCTGCCTTCCTGTGCCCAGAAAGGACGGGGCTGTTGCCCCTTCCCAGCCACGTTCCCTCTCCTCCTCTCCCTCCTGTGGATTCTCCCATCATCCCATCTGGTCTTCCTCTTAAGGCCAGTTGAAGATGGTCCCTTGCAGTTTCCCAAGTTAGGTTAGTGATGTGAAAGGCTCCTGCCCCTGGCCCTACCTCCTTCCCTGTCCCCACCCCTGCAGAAGGCAATTGCTGGTTTTCTTCCCCAATTCTTTTCCAACTAGGTTTTGTTTACTCTACTCCCCAAATCCCTGAGCCAGATGTGGGGTGCCTACACTCCCAAACCCTGAGTGTCCGGCCTCCCCCTGTTGAGTTTTTAGTCTCTTGTGCTGTGCCTAGTGGCACCTGGGCTGGGGAGGACACTGCCCTGTCTAGGTTTTTATAAATGTCTTACTCAAGTTCAAACCTCCAGCTTGTGAATCAACTGTGTCTTTTTTGACTTGGCAAGCAAGTATTAGGCTTTGGGGTGGGGGGAGGTCTGTAATGTGAAACAACTTCTTGTTGTCTTTTTTTCCCCTCCCATTGTTGTAAATAACTTTTAATGGCCAAACCCCAGATTTGTACTTTTTTTTTTTTTTCTAACTGCTATAAAACCATTCTCTTCCACCTGGTTTTACTGTAACATTTGGAAAAGGAATAAATGTCGTCCCTTTAGTGGTGCTTTTTAATGAGTGGTCTTCTGGGGGCAGGGTGAGAAGACTGGTTAACCTCAAACCTTGAGGGAGAGATTAAGAAGACAGGTAAATTGTGGGATTCTTCTGTTGTTGAGGGGTTATCCAGATCCTCATGGACCCCAGAAGGGCAGGGGAGTGGAGTCAAAATCAACACAGGGATACTGCTAGGAGACACGCTCAGGAGGGTACGGAAATGTACCATTTTATTACAAAGATTCGCACAAAAATGAAAATAGTATCTCAAGAAGGAAACTACCAATCTCCACCTGCAGAATTGTAGGGGGACAGAGGGCAGGCAGTGTGAGTTTCTGGGCTCACTTGGGACCAGTGGGAAGGTATAAGAACAGAACCAATCTAAAAATGTCTGATGTTACCTTAAGGAGCCTGAAAAGAACAGAGGGTCCCTGAAGACCCAGCCGCCCCTTCTAGAATGCTCAATGAGGGCACCTTTCCAAAGCTACTAAGCAGGCACTTGGCATTTCAGGATTTTGTCTTATGGCTGCTTAAGAGTATCCCTTCCACCCAGACCTGGCACCCTTTATGGTTCAAAATTAAAAACTGGGGAAGGATGGGTGGCAAGGCAGCTAGTAGAAAAGCTCACCCAGCACGTGTGCCCTGGGCTCAGGGCCCTGGTTCCTGTTTAGTCCCTGGGGATATTTATATTTAATATATTTTTATATAAATACACAGTGAAATAGAAAATATAAAATCTGAGGGGTTGTGGGAGAAAAGGGGGGAACTTGGCAAGAAGCCAGAACTGGAGAGGTCTGCTCAGGCCAACTTGACCTCCTCCTTGACCCTGTGGAGAGAGCAAAGATTCACATGAGATAACCCACCCCAGAGGCCTTGACGCAAAAGTGTGGGTACAATGACTTCCACAGGACCCCGGCTGCCCAGGTGACTGCTGAGGGTTGGGGCTTCCTAGCTCTGCCTAGAACTGCAGAGACAGACACACTGGTCCCTGAAAGAGGCCTTTGTAAGCTGGACCAGCTGTCCCTGTGCCTTCCCTCTCGGCATGGTGGGACAAAGGGGCTGGTGCTCCAATGCCAGGGAGATGACAGCTCCTTCCTCACCCTTTGGCTTCTTGCTTCTCCTCCTTGGTTTTCTCCTCTTCTGTGACTTCTAGAACATAAGAGTGCAGGGATGGCCAAGGGCAGCCCCTCTGGAAAGACCTCCAGGATCTTCACTTACCCTGAAACCCCTTCCCCAACACTATAGCTCACTGGACATACGAAAGAGAAAAGTCCATCCCAGATCCTCCCAGTGAGCCCTGTTGAGAACAAACAAGTCGGACCGGTTTCCCAGCCTGCTAGAGCCTGAACCCGGTGGGCGGAGGCAGCCCCCTGGGAAACTGGGGTGAAGAGCTCAGAAAAGGGCTTGGGTGGTACGTGAGAGCCATGCTCCTGACCGCGGGGAGCCCAGGCATGTCCCTGGCTCTGAGGCTGGCAGGGCTCAATTAGCCAGTGGAGATGACGAATCGAGTTTCACTCTTGTGGGCCCTGCCACTTCTGTGAGGCACTGAAAGGCCTAAGGAGCTGAGGAAGAGCCCCAAAGGAGCTGGCAGGGCCTGCGTAAGCTCCCTCCTCCCATTGCCCTACATAAATTCATCCTCCTCCAGGGGCTGGGGCTCAAGACCCAACCCAAACCCACCTTTCTTTTCTTCTGGCTCTTTCTCTTTTTCATCCTCTGTTTTGACTCTCTTGGCTTTTTTGAAGTTGGAAGAATTCTTGCGACCGCCTTCTCCCTCCTCATCAGAGTCAGAGAACTCTTCCTCACAGGCAATTCGTTTGTCAGAGGAACAGACTGGGAGGCAATGGAAAATATGGGTGAGAGAGCAGATGACTCTTTATCTCGGGGTCTGTGCCCAGTGATTCCCTGCATGTCCTCCAAGAGACACCAAGGGAAGGAAAAGGAACTCAGATTCCCTAAATTATTCCTTTAGGCATTGGAACCTGGGTTTCTTAACTAGTGGGTAGCTTGGGAAGAATATGGAACCAGGAATGATAGAGGGAAGTCAGAGCTGCCTACTCACTGGGAAGGTACAGGCCCCTGGGTCTGGGTCTTACTTGAGATGCGCTTGTCAGGGTCTTCTTCGTCCTCATCACCACTCTCCTCTGGAATGGCATCCTCAGGAATCGCCTGCATTTGGACCCCAGGTGCATGGGGCAGCATTCTCAGGTTCTCAAACAGTCGCTGTCTATGGCCAATGGTAGAGAGGGTGGCTAGGCTCTGGTTAGGGACAAACCAGAGCCTGGGATGTTCAATCACAGGGTGTCTGGGGATATACTCACTTGATCTTCTCCAGGTACTCATTAGTGTTCTGGTTAGTCATATTGGAAGGACTGATGTGAAGTTTGAAATCTGGTCCAAAGTATTCAAAGTAGTCGTTGTATGGAAGCTCTAATTGGGGCAGGGGATAAGAGAGTTAAGAGACCTGGCCACCATGGGACTCTGAGAAAAGCACTGGTTAGGTTTATCTGGACCTGTTAGCCCAACTATCAAACAGAGAGGAATGCCTCTGAGATAGGGTGAGACTTGGGTGCCTATAGGATTTCAATCTTTTTAAAGGCATTCTCCAATTCCACACCAGTGGCGGGGGGGGGGGGGGGGGGGGGGGGGGGGGTGGTGTGTGTGTGTGTGTGTATTTTACTATGAGGAGAAGGCCCAGGCCCCTGGTTTAGAAGAATTTAGGCAATGCTCATTGGGAGCACTCCCTCACTCACTTCCCTGGTTACCCTATAGAGTAAGAATTCCAAAGCTATAAATAACCACTGATAATTTTGTCCAGACCACAAGCAGGGAGAGACGAGAGAGGGTCAAAAAGGACTCAGGAAAAATTGATGCTATGGTCTGACAATCACAGAGGATAGGCAAGAGAATCAATGACTAGTACCAGAAGAAGAGAGGTCAAGGCCAGTGGGAAAGGGCTGTTAACTTGAGGATCCATGACCTCCAGCTCCGCCCAGCCCACTCTGACCCCGGAGCTATTACCATTAGGGATCTCTGTGTCCAGGGCCACAGACGTTTCATATGTCCAGCACCGGGCAACGTTACGAATGGTGTAGCCACCGCCTCCCAGCATCAGCATAGGCAGGTTGAAGCTCTTCACAAATTCCACACACTTGGCGTGCCCTTTGGTGGGAGGAGGGGTGCTGGGTTACAGGAGTGCCCAGCAGGACCCTGTCCCCGCACCGCTATGCTTCCTGGTCTCACCTTTGATGGTCAGATTGAAGCAACCTAACCGATCCCCGGACAGGGAGTCAGAGCCACACTGTAAGACGACTGCACTGGGCTGGAACATCTCCATTACCTTGGATATGACCTAAAAGGACACATCCTGGTCACTACCAGCCTCAAGTAAAGCTATGTGAGGTTTGGGGCTGAAAAGGGTGGTTGCAGCACTGTCTTCTGTTCCTTATCACCCACTCCCACCTTTCCCCTCTCCCTCATGTGGGTAGTAGAGAAAAGGGAGCATCAGCCTGGGGTTCTCATTTCCCCACTTGGTTCAATTTTCCAATTTGAAAGCATCTCCAAGAGGCTTCTAGCTCTGATAACACTGAACCTAGAACAGACAGCCTGTCGACTCCCTAAATCTTTCCCTCTTTCACTGCCCACGCTCCAGTGCCACTTCCTCTAAGAAGCCTTTCTGACCCTCAGTTGCATCTATTCTACCCATTTGGTCCTACAGACTTTGAGCTTTATACTGTGAGGAAGCACTTCACGCTTGTATATCGTGGGCTTCTCTGTTGCCCTTACTACAGGGACATAGTAGGCAGTTGGTGTTTGCTGAGTGACTACCTAACTTTATTAGATTAATACTCTAGTAATGGTTCCTCGTTGCTTACAGGCGAAGATTTAACCCCTCAGCATGGCATTCAAGGCTCCCTTTGAAATACTGACCTCAAGATACATTTTCTACCACATCCTTCAACACTTCTCCCACACATCACACCGGCTTACATATAGCTACATATTGGCACCTCTGTGGTTCTGCTGGTGCTGTTCCCTCTGAATGCCCCTCCTCCCCTCCAGCCCCCACCTGCTTCTTCACATGGCTAACTCCTCATTTTTCAAGGTCCAGCTCAAATGTCACCACCTCTATGAACTCAGCTCTGACTACTCCCTCCCCAGCCCAGGCAGCAGTGCGTCTCTCGCTCCTCTGTTCCTCCCTCAAAAACAGTCCTGACCACACGCTGTTGGGTCTGTGCCTGCCTCCCACACCACAGACTGCGAGGTCTTCAAGGGCATAGATCATGTCCTAGATAGTCTTACACCCAAGAGTGCCTGACCCCCAGAAGGCATCAATAAATATTAGGGTAAATTTTGTTCCCCTACCACACAGCATGCAATCCAGGGTTGAAACACATCTCATTTCCCAAGCAGCCTCTCAGCAGGGAGACATCCCTGAGGTGTGCTGGGGGTGCTTTGCCACCCCTCCCTTAGACCAATCCCATTTGTAGCCCAGGTGGTGGATAAGCCACTTACCGGCTTGAAAATGGCCTCATAGGACTCGTCATCAATCCCATCTCGGAGCGGGTAGTTAACAGCATAATACTTGCCTTTGCCAGCCCCAATATCCTAATTAAGAGGGACATTAAAGTAACACTGAAAAATGAAGCTAGGAGGTAGTTCAAGGATGGGGGCTGGAAGGCTAAGGAAAGAGGCAGTGGTTCTGAGAGACAAGCTGGGCCCAGGAGGTGGGCCAGGCACAGAGCAGGGGTACCTTGGTTTAGTACCATTCCCCTCACTGGTAAATCTAGCTCACATCTCTGAATACACCACTGAACCTGCACCCTGACTGAGAATCGTTTATGGAGTCAGAGATGGAATATTCTACCCCACAGCACAACACCTCCACCTTGGATTGGGTTGGAAAAAGCTGGCTGGTGGTGGGTCACAGAAATAACACCCATCCCGTGACAACCCTTTCCTCTCAAGAGAGCTTTACTGCTCACTCCTCTACCCAGCTCTCCTCTCTGGGGAGGTATGGACGAGAAGTAGAGAAGCAAGAAGAGTTCTTCAAAATGGTAAATGCTCAGTGATTCTAATGCTTGCCATAGTAAACAACTGAATTCGTCACTTTTTCACTCAAGGGCTACTGGCATGCCAAAGTGGCTGGTTTCACTGTATTCATGCTAATAGAAGCATGATAGAACAGTCTGATGAATTAGCTTCCAAGTATCCTTATCCTGAGGTCCACGGATGGGCTTCAGTAAGGGGAGGTGTCTATGGTATTCGATATCAGATGCAAAATTCATGTACTTTCTGAGGAAAGAGTCCGTAGCTTTCAGTCAGATGGTCAAAGGGAAGGAGACCTAAAAATGTGAAGAGCCCTTCAGATGATCCGTAAGGGTCCCAATTCATAGCCCATGCGAGAAAACCTGGACATTTCTAGCCTAAAATTCAAGCCGTATGATAGGACATCTGCATAGTGCAACGCAGCTCAACTGTGGCCAGGAAAGAAGGGCAATGAGTCAGGAAACCCCTATCCCTCTCAACCCTTTATGTCCCATCATTCCCTTCCTCCAGAATAAGGGAGGGAAGGAGATCATGGCAGGTGCCCCAGGCGGGGGTACTGTGTTCTGAATGGCAGAAGAGGCAGGAGTGGTTTTTGGTGACATGAGATAGGAGAGTTAGAGCTGGCAGCTGAGGGTGAGCTGGTTGGCCCCTGAAGGGAGTTCTCACCCGTAGGTCCCCAGTTCCTGGGAAGTACTCTCCGTATTTATGAAAGGACACAGTCATGACCCGGTCTGTGGTATAGAAGGCCTCTTCCACGCCATCGCCGTGGTGAATATCAATGTCAATATACAGCACCCTCTGGTGATACCTAGGATCAGAAGGGGGTCAGGGGTCTGGGGGCTCCTTGGGAGTGGGACGCGCCAAGGGCGCCAGGTCCCAGCTTACCGGGCTGGCTGCCTCCCTCAGGTATCTCTAAGCACCAGAGACGTGGAAACTGGCTGAAGGAAGGTGGAAGAGCGGCAGGGTGTCTCCAGAGGCCTGACCAAGCCGACCAAGTCCGATCTTCCTACTCTACAGCCAGGGTCAACTCCAGCCACACAAGGACACTCTGGAGGCAGGTTCTGAGCAGCGCCTGCCCCTGATCTTGCCGTGGGCTCAGATCAAACCAAGACCCCGTCAGGGAGAAGATGGCCAGAGACACTCACCGAACATATCCTAGCCAACACACCGCTAGGAAAAGCAAACTAGGGAGGCAAGCCCGGGGGAGAGGGAAGTGGGAACCTGGCCTAAGGTGCTCTTCCAAAAGACAAGGCCAGGCAGGCATACTTTAGCAGTTCCAGGATGGCCAAGACGATATCATTGACGTAACAGAAGCCAGATGCCTCGGACTTCTTTGCATGGTGCAGGCCCCCAGCCCAATTCACAGCGATGTCCGTCTGCTGCTTATTAAGTTTCACAGCACTTGCTGGGCATGAGAAGAGAGAACACAAGCCTGTTACCAAGCCACTCTCCCCCTTCCCTCAGGAAGCCAAGGGAACCCAGTGAGAGGTCGGACCTGCCTATTCAACAGCTGTACAGTACAGTTCACAGGTCAGTCCTCTGCTTCCCACCCTAGCTCAACAGGGAATAAAGACAACACTGGCTACTCTAGAACAACTGCTTTCCAAACTGAGGTTGGTAACCCATTATTAGGCCTTAAAATTGGTTCAGTGGCTCATGATTAGTATATATATATATTTGAATGATATAGACTAGATAAAAATATCAGAGTAACAGTAAAGATAGCTGCTCCTCTGTGAAAGGGGCTTCAGAGCTAGAGAGGGTGTGCCCATGTGCATGCATAACCTGGACTGCAAGTGTAAATGTATTTCTTACTGTGATTCAGTCAAAAAATGTTGAAGATATCAAAGGTAGTAGGTGCTCAAAGTACAAACAGGTCCAAGAAGAAGTAAAGGAGGAATACAGGCTCATGTGTGTAAGTACATTTGTGGCAGTGTAATTTTAATAGCAATAAAAACATAAACAACCCAAATGATCCAACAAAAGGGGACTGATTATATCGACTGAAATTGGTCCATAACATGGAATAATCATGTAGCCACTAGAAATCATGCTATAAACTACTACAGAGAAATTTTTAAAGATTTACTAAGTAAAAAATGCAGGCACAAAACTATATATATAATGCGACACATTTCTGTAAAATACAGACATATGTTAGTTACATCCAGATATATATAAACAGAAAAAAGAATGGGTGTGTAAACACCAAAATGGTAACAATGGTTATCTACGAAAAGTGTAATTGTGAGCAATATTTTTTGCTGTGCACTTCTTTGTTTTCTGAGATTATATTGGGAGGCATGAGGGAAGGGGGAAGACAGAAAACCATGATCATAGGAAAATAAATATTTGTTAAGAAAGGGTTTAGAGTAATCCTAGAGGTAATCAAAGTTACTAATGGAAGCGGGAGATATATGGGGAGTATTTCTGACCTCTAAAGATAATTACCATGCTCTTTTCTAAGACACAGATGATGATGTTTCCCATTTTTATAGCACTTTGCAGTTCACAAATTGTTTTTATGTTCAGCATCTCAACAATCCCATAAGGTCTGCAGGGAATTCCTGAATATAAGATCTCTTGGTAGCAGAGGACGGTCAAGGACACCTGTCAGTACCATGTCAGAGACTGAACCTGGGCTGGGACTGAACCAAGAGGACATTTTAAAGGCCTAAGGTAAAAAACCCACAGGACCATTTTACATGGTCACAGACCAGCCCTACTGGGACAGTGGCCTAAAAGGCAGACCTCACTAGTACAGCCCAGCATGGCCCTTGAGGAGGGATGTATATTTCTTACCCACAGAGCCACCAGTAGATAACTGACAGAACTCAAACAGGCCATCAAATACCGGACAGTCCTCACCAACGTTGACTTGAAAGACATAAATGAAAAGTTAGTTCCCACAATTTCCGTTAGTTTTTACTTACATATTTATAAGCTGATGGAAAAAAACACAGAATTTGGATTCAGCAGGCTGAGGCTCTAGTCTAGGCTCTACTACTCACTGGCTGTGTGACTGGGTCAAGTCATTTAACTTCTGTAAGCTTTGGCTCATTATCTAACAAGCAATGATGATACCCACCTCAATTGTTGAGAAGACTAAAAGAAATTTTATATGGGGAAGCATTTAGCAAGTAAGTATTCCAAAAATGTTGGTTCATTCCTTGAGGGAGAAAAGCCGAGCCTCATATTCCAGCCTGGGTTTATTCCTAGGCCTCACTCCAGCTGACCAACAAGGAAGTGAAGAACAGAGACCTATGTAACTAACTGTCCTCCACTGAACACTTAGCAACATGCCGGACACTATGCTAAATGCTTTAAACACCTGACATGATTTGCCCTCACACAACCTTCTAAGGGAGGATTTGGTCCTATTTTATAAATAAGGAAACAGCACAGAGAGGCGAGTAAATGCTGGTAAATAGCAGAGGCAATATTCAAGTATTGGTCTGTCTGTCCTAAAAGCCTATGAAGACATACTCTGGCCTTTTCCCCAGTAATTTCACATGCACGATCTCATCTGATCCTCAATACAACCCTATGAGCTAGACAAGACAGATATCAACCCCACCGTGCAGAGGAACAAACAGATACAGCGAAGTTAGGTGACTTGCCCAAGGTTACATAACCAGGCAGTGGCAGAACCAGAATCAGAGTCCAGGTGTCTTGATTCCCACAGTCCAGTGCTCTTTCTACTACACCCACAAGTGACAACGGGAATAAAGTTATTTCAGGCCTAAAGGCGTAAAAGTACAAACTAACACATAATGAGGAAACACATGCAAACAATAATGCAAATAAAATGAAAAAGACAGGAAAGGAAGCACACCTGAAGGTTGTAGAAGACTCACAGAGGTAGAGAGGAACCTTAAGGCTCCAAGTCTCCTCTCACAGAAAAGGAAACTGCTGAGACATCAATGATACACAGGAAGTTAGAGGCAGGGGTGGGGCCAGATCATTATTCTCTTGCCCCAGCCTTCCCAGTGCACCCACGGTTATCAACAGAGGTTCCCAAAGCAGAGCAAGGAGGAGGGTAGGAGAGCCCAGCTTGGATTGTGGTAATCTCTTGAAACACAGCTGCAGCTCAAGGTTTGCAACAACCACAAGAGTTAGCACCTGTGGCATTGCCCTAAACTTAGAGGGTGCCCTGATCTGGTACCCTGCAAAGACAAGTGCTCCAAGGAAGCATGACCTGCATAAGGGAGTAAGCAGTGGGTGGCTCTCTCCCCCACTTACCGGGTAAACACTGGGAGGCTGTGTCAACAAGAACTTTGGTCCCTGGGGCCAGGCTATTTATCCATTGGCAACCAATTTCTCCCTCCGGCTGCATCCTCCTTCAGTGGGTTTGGCCTGCCTTGGTTTCCAAAGTTTTGCTTATACTCCTATTTGGGATGTGGAGCCTCCATGGGAGGAAATGAGTGTTTCAGATGCAAGAAAAAGATATTTTCCTTCAGGCCCCAAACCAACATATGGTTCAAATGACCAGCCTATTATTCCCAGCTCAACACGCTGTGTGATTAGAGATGGAAAGAGAGGAAAATGAGAGAGCAGACCCTCACCTGGGCTAATCTATGAGGTTCTAGAGAGGACTTTGCTATGAATTTTCCCTCTTCCTACTATAAATACTTCTGTCATTCTTAGGCTGGCTTTAGACTGAAGGGGAGCGATACTGGGTGAGAGATGGGGGAACAGAGGTAGGTAGAGAAGGCAGTAAAAAACTGCAGAAAGAGATGTATGGGATTAAACATGGTCTTCAGGAAGTGCTTAGACCTTGCTGGTGGTGGCAATGGGGCAGCGGGGAGAAGGGTATGCAATCAAGGAGAGGCACCAGGGGGACTTCAATTGTATTGGTAATGTTTTCTTCCTTAGGCTGGTAGTGGGTATGTGGATGTTCATTATTTTGTTTTTTATACTTTTTTGTGTGTCTGAAATATTTTATATGCAACATATTTAAAAATACTCCAGAATCAAGAGACTAGAGTTCCATTCTCCATCCTACTATCCTACCACCTTGCTATGTGACCCTGGGAAAGTCATTTCACCTCCCCAGGTCTCAGTTTATACATCTACAAAATGGACACGAATGTATCCAAATTTTACCACAATCAATCCCTTTTATCATGTTTCCACCACAAGCCTTGCGTTCTGACAGACTATCTACCAAAAAAACTACATTTATTCATGTTTCCATTTAAATTAATTAAATATTAGGTCAGAACTTCTGATCAAGGTTCTCAAAGTTTCAAAGTGACCATAAAGTGTTTATTACATTCTAGCCGAGAGCAAGGAAACCTGACTTATTTGGTCTTTTATTACAGGTATAATTTCCTAGGTTAGGTGTTGGTAAATATTTAAAAAAGAGCTCAGCTCTTACACCCTGTTATTGTCTCTGTAGACCCCTTGGTTATGAAGCACTGCATTAAGTGACATCTCTCTATAACTCTATAATTCCAGTCAGTAAGGTGCCTTGAAGTCCTTAGAGAGCCTCATCCTTCCCACCCTCATCTTAAATGAGAGAAAATCCCAGACCTAATTTTTTTATTCTTTTTTTTGTGTGTGTAAGATTGTCACTGAGCTAACATCTGTGCCAATCTTCCTCTATTTTATGTGGGATGCCACCACAGCATGGCTTGATGAGCTGTGCTAGGTCCGTGCCCAGGATCCAAACCTGCAAATCACAGGCCACCGAAGCGGAGCATACAAACTTAACCCCTACGCCATCAGGCTGGCCCCTAGACTTAATTTTTTAATGCATAACTTTAGAATACTAGTTTCAGGAAAATTGGAGCAAACTGGGAGCCAGAGCCAAACCTGTACATTCCAGAGGGCACAGTATTTTGTCTGCCTTGATAGAAATTGAAAGTAACAAAAGTCATAAGTCATAATAGCAAAAGCTACCATTCATTGATGGTGCTTTGAATATGTCATCTCACTTCTTCCTGCCAAGCTCCACTAAGAAAGAGGTACTACGGTCTTCCTTTTAAAGAAGGGAAAACAAGGCTCAAAGAGGCTAGGAGACTTACCCAAGAACAAATAGCTAAGTGACAGAGCTAAGGGACTCAAACAAGACATCAAAGCTCATTTTCTTGCTTCAACACCAACCTGCTTTTATAATGAGAGCCCTCTCTGCTGAGAGGGGAGCCTGATCGCTGAGCTAAATAGGTTATGGAAACCCCCAAAGCCATCTACAGCAAAGGAATGAATCTGTCGCACCTTGGAAGGAAATAAGACCCTGAGATTCACAGAGTGAATACGTCACTTAGTGGGGGCAGCAGATCCTGGAGTTGTGGGTAGCAAAGAAGCTTAATGTCTCAAAGAAGGTCTCTGTGGTTCTGTAATCATTACCACTGCACAATTATTTAACAAATAGATAACTTTCTGCCTTGGGAATCAGACTACCTTGTGACCAGTAGCAAGAGACAAGTGCCACAGATTTCCTGATATTTCAAAATAAACAGTCATAAGCTAATCAAAACTTATGAATACTATTACACTGTTTTATTGTACAAAATCTCAGGTACTAATTGATAATTTCTAAAATAACACAAGGGAGAAGTCAGGTGTGATAGTTTCTTCCCAAATTTGAACATATTTTCCCCGCATAGCTAAAATAATCCCCATAATTCCTAGAAACTGAGTGTAGCTTCTGAGATAGGACCTGTTCTGAGTTTCGAGTCCCAGGGGGCAGGGCCAGAATCATCTTAACTCAAAGATTACATCATCTAGTATCTGTCCTAAACGGCCATTAAATTCTCAAGTAATATTCATGATAAAGGAAAGGATATTGTGCAAAAATCAAATAAAATAATATCAAAACTTTCAAAAAATAAATAAATAAATAAAATCAATTAATATTCACAAAGTGAGAGCACTTACAGTTGTATGGGATGACATGCAGTCCATTTTACAAAAGAAAAATCTGAGAGGAAGTGATTTGCCCAGTTAGGAGTCAGAGCTGTGACCTGTATCTCCTGTCTCCCCCTCCCAGGTCAGGGCTTTTTCCATTACAACAATGACAGTGTTCTGTATAGTTACGAACCTCATTCATAGTGTTATGAACATAACTAGACAAAATTCAATCTCTATTCCCTATAATCAAGAAATAGGAAAACCAGACTTGAGAAAAAGGCAGCACTTTGCCACCCTTGGGAAGCAGGGCGAAGCAGGAGTCGGCCGAATGGGAGGTAGAGGGGAGGCAGAGTGGGCCTCTCCAAGTCAAAGGGAGATCCAACTGGGGGCTTGAGAGCAGGAAGGGAACAGAATGGACTTACATCTCTGCATCTGCTTGCTGTACTCAGACATGTTATCTGGGCGGATGGAACGTAAGAATTTAATGTAGTCATCACTGTGGTACTTGGTCATCTCCTCAGCATTGGCTTTGTGAGGGCGCTAGAGGGCAGAGGGGAGAAAGGGAATGTTATTCTTGACCGCTGCCAGTCGTCTCTCAGTCTGGCTCGAACACTTAGATCTGCTCAGCACTGAGCCAGGTGCTGTAAAGGATACAAAGAAATTACTGATTAGAAATTTGAAATATAATTAAGCAAATAAGATTATCAAAGGAGATTCAGTATCAGAAGACCTAGATTGCAACTCAAGTTCTGTTGCTTAGGCATTTCATTTCTTGAGCCTCAATTTCCTCACTTACTAAAAAACAGGGAAAACAACATCTACCTCAGAGGGAAATTGTGAGAACTGGATAAGATTGCTAAATCTCTCTGTAAATTGTGAAGTGCTTTACAAATTATTACTTCTTTGTGTGTATGTGTGAGGAAAATTGTCCCTGAGCTAACATCTGTGCCAATCTTCCTGTTTTATATGGCTTAATGAGTGGTGTGTAGGTCCACGCCTGGGATCCAAACCCATGAACCCCAGTCCACCACTTCGCTACCGGGCCAGCCCCAATTATTACTTCTTTTTAATTTTTTTTTTAAGATTTTATTTTTCCTTTTTCTCCCCAAAGCCCCCCAAGTACATAGTTGTACATTTTTAGTTGTGGGTCCTTCTAGCTGAGGCATGTGGGACACTGCCTCCGCGTGGCTTGATGAGTGGTGCCACATCTGTGCCCAGGATCCGAACTGGTGAAACTCTGGGCCACTGAGGCAGAGCGCACAAACTTAACCACTTGCCCACGGGGTTGGCCACTACTTCTTTTTAATATTAAATGTAACAATATATAATTACAGGCCAAATGGCTCCAAGAGTTCAAGAAAAAGGGGTGACTAATAATTGAAATAGATGTGAAATCCTTTATAAATCATCATCACACCAACAATTCTGATCACATCCTCCCCATTAAAACTTCCTTGAGGGGCCAGCCCCGTGGCCAAGTGGTTAAGTTCACACACTCTGCTTCGGCAGCTCGGGGTTTCACTGGTTCAGATCCTGGACACAGACGTGGCACTGCTCATTAGGCCATGCAGAGGTGGCGTCCCACATGTCACAACTAGAAGGACCCACAACTAAAATATACAACTATGTACTGGTGGGATTTGGGGAGAAAAAGCAGAAAAAAAATTTTAAAAAAAGATGGGCAACAGTTGTTAGCTCAGGAGCCAATCTTTAAAAAACAAAAAACAAAAAAGAACCTCCTTGACACGGTCATTTCCTGGTTATCCCAACATTCTGATTCACCCTTCTCTTTTTAAAAATTCTCTTCTCTTCCTCTCATTCCTTAAAAGTAAGTCTTCTTCAAAGATGACCCTCTTCTAATTACCAATACTTTTTTAGTTTATAAAGCATCTTCAATACACAGCTAACATTAATTGAGTCTTTACTCTGTGCCAGCCTCTGTTTCAGGCACTCATATGCTATCTCATATGATCTTACAACCACCTTTTACAGGTCATACTATCATTATCCTCACTTTGCAGTAAGGAAACTACAGCAGAGAGAGATTAAGTAATTTGCCCAAGGTTACACAGCTAGCAAGCTGGAATAGGAACCCAGAGGTCTGGCTCCAGGTTCTATTTGACCCTCATTTAATCCTCACTTAATATAATGAAGAAGGGGCCGGCCCAGTGGAGCAGTGGTTAAGTGCACACATTCCACTTCGGTGGCCCAGGGTTCGCTGGTTCAGATCCCAGATGCGGACATGGCACCACGTGGGAAGCCATGCTATGGTAGGCGTCCCACATATAAAGTAGAGAAAGATGGGCATGGATGTTAGCTCAGGGCCAGTCTTCTTCAGCAAAAAGAGGAGGATTGGCAGCAGATGTTAGCTCAGTGCTAATCTTCCTCAAAAAAAAAAAAAAACATATAATGAAGAATATAAGACTGAAAGATGGATACTGTTCTATAAAAAACACCCATAGTGAAAGAAGCAAGACTTGGCTTCAAATACTAAATTGTTTTTACCATATTAAGCCCTTTACCCTCTTGGCAATGTCATCAAAGCTGCACTTTGACTATCCCTTCTAGATAGATGACTACCGAAACTCTCACTCCATATCTTGATTTCTGTTGAGCTCTAGATTCGCAGTTCCAATAACTTCCCAGCCAGCTCCACCAAGGAACCCTATAGGCACTTCAAATTCAACTGGGCCCAACAACTTTTTGTTGAGAGCCTAGAGGCATTCAAATTTAACTTAACTTCTAGTAACTACTCTTTTACAGTCATGCACCACATAAGGACATTTCAGACTAACCACATATAAGACGCTGGTCCCATAGATTAGTACCATGTAGCCCACATGTGTAGTAGGCTATACTATCTAGGTTTATGTAAGTACATTCTGTGATGTTCGCACAATGACAAAATCACTTAACGATACACTTCTCAGAACATATCCCTGTTATTAAGTGACACATGACTGCACAACTTTTGTTAATGATACCAACATCTACTTTGGTTAACAACCTAAGTGTCATCTTTAACTCCACCCTTTCTTGCCTTCCATTTCAACCCATTGCCAATCCTTTCCATTGTACCTCTATAATCTTGACTACATCCACCACCTTACTTCTCCTGTGCTCCTCTGTCTCAGGTTCCCTATTCTTACCACTATTCACCCAGTTGCTCAAGACAGAAGCCAGACTATCACCCTTGATTCCTCTTTCCTCAACTACTACATTCAACTTCTCGTGCAACTACCACCAACATATCTGTTAAATCTGTCCACTTCATCCCCAGGCTACCACATTTTGGGCCTGGATTGTAGCAACAATCTCCTAACTGGTATCCCAGCCTCAAGCTTAACAATTGTGAATTTATTCTCAATCCTACAGCCAGTGTAATCTGTTTAAAATTCAAACTGAATCATGTCACTCCTCTCTAAAAGCCCTTCAAAGGCCTCATTACTCACAAGATCAAGCTCAAACTCTTTAACCAGGCTTGGAAAACTAAAATAGTCTGGTTCCTGCTTACCTCTCTAGGATCCCTCTAAACACTTTATGCTCTGGCCTAGGGAACACCAAATTCAAAGCACTTTTAAGGGCCAGTTTAGCTAATGTGGTGCTTAAACAAATAAACAAAAAACTGGTGAGCAGAGTGTGAGCCTTTACACAGCTCTAGCTGATCACTGACATGAAGGAATTTGGGCCCAACTGCCAATCTTTTGGGTTAAATTTCATTTTTTCAAAGGTTAGCTACTAACCTAAGTTCTTTATTTTTTGAGGAAGATTAGCCCTGAGCTAACTGCTGCCAATCCTCCTCTTTTTGCTGAGGAAGACTGGCCCTGAGCTAACACCCGTGCCCATCTTCCCCGACTTTATATGTGGGACGCCTACCACAGCATGGCTTGCCAAGCGGTGCCAAGTACCCGGGATCCAAACCGGCAACCCCAGGCCACCACTGCGCCACCGGGCTGGCCCCTAACGTAAGTTCCTAAAAACACTTTGTGGGTTAAACAAAATGTCTGAAGGGCTGAATTTATCTCAGGCATTGATTGTACCAATCTGCCAAGCACAATTTTACTTGCAATTCTCCAAGGGAATTCTCTCTCATCTTTAGGACTTTGCAAATGCTATGGCCTAGAATACTATTCTCTTCCTCTATTCAACCTTTAGGTTGCAACTGAAAAGTTAATTTCCCCAGAAAGCTGTCCTGGACCCCCGGAGTCTCAGTTAAATAACTCTGAAGTGCTCCCCTGAGAAACCTATAGGGACTTCCCTTATCATCACATTCAAACTGCACAGAAATTACATTTGCTTGGTCTACTCTGGGAGGCAAGGAGCAGGTCTGTCTTTATTCTAAGCAACTAGCAGAGTGCAGGGCACATAGCAGGTGCTCGACAAATATCTGTTGCCATAATAAATTAACTCTTATTTGGATTCTTTTTGCCTTCCTAATTGGTCCCATTAATATCCAGTCTTTTCCTCTTCCAAACCATCTTCCATAATGGTGTCACAAAAATCTTAAAAACTCAATGCCCTGTTTGAAAACATTAAATGATTCCCTAGTTACAAAAGAAAAGATTCCAAACTCTGACATGGCAGAGTTTACAAGATTCCTTTTCCAATCTATTTCCCCCCTGCCCACTTTCATAAATATTATATTCCAGACAAACAACTCTTCCTCAACAAGACATACAGAGCTTCCTACCACAGTGTCTGTGATCATGCTCTTCCTACCTTCTGAAATTCATCCCTATCCCAAATCCCTGAAGGACAAAGCCCACCTCAAAAGCTGCCTCCTTCACAAAATAAGTGCAAATTTCACTCTAAGGACCCATCTTCATCCCAGGCCAGTGCAAAGTTCCAAGAAATATGACCTCACAGTCAAAAATCCCAAAACACACAAGGAAACAAAGCACCAGGGGTGAGAGCCCATGGAAACAACAAATCAGATCTACATTTGGAAATATATTTAAATAAAAAAGAACTGCACTGCCTCTCTATACACCAGTAAACAATTAAAAATGAAATTTAAAAAAGATACAATTTGGGGCCGGCCCCGTGGCCAAGTGGTTAAGTTCGCGCACTCTGCTGCAGCGGCCCAGGGTTTCGCTAGTTCGGATCCTGGGCACAGACATGGCACCACTTGTCAGGCCACGTTGAGGCGGCGTCCCACATGCCACAACTAGAAGGACCTGCAACTAAGATATACAACTATGTACCAGGGGGGATTTGGGGTGATAAAGCAGGGGAAAAAAAAAAAGATCGGCTACAGTTGTTAGCTCAGGCGCCAATCTTAAAAAAAAAATATACAATTTATGATAGCATTAAAAAATGAAGCACTTGGAAAAAAATCTAATAAAAGATGTACATGACCTTTATGGAGAAAATTACAAAACTTTATATTGACAGCCAAAATCTCAACTACCCATCAACAGTGGGGATAAATTGTGGTATATTCCTCAATGAAATACTGCACAGCAATTAATATGAACAAGCTACAGCTAGACACAAAAAATGTATATTGTATAATTCCATTTATTTCAAGTTTGGCAAAAGTAAACTATATTGTTTAGGATACATATTTAGGTAGTTAAATTATGATGAAGAGCAAGGAAGTACTTAACAGAAAAGTCAGGATTCTGGTTACCTCTGGGAAAACAGAAGCAGCTGTATCAGGAAGGGATATATGCCAGTTTCTGAGGGACTGGGAATGTTCCACTTCTTGAACTAGTTGGTGTTTACTTTCTGTCAATTTTTTAAACTGCGCTTTTGTTTCATGTACTTTTCTGTACATGTGTAACATTTCACAATACAGACTATAAAGGAAGCCTTTACAAAGACGTTTAAAAAGACTTAAATAAATGGAGATATACCATTTTCATGGATTCACAGGCTTAGTATTCTCAACATATCAACTCTTTTTTTCTTTTTTTTTCTGAGGAATATTTGCCCTGAGCTAACATCTGTGCCAATCTTCCTGTGTTTTGTATGTGGGTCACCACTTCAGCATGGCCACCAACAAGTGGTGCAGGTCTGGGTCGAGGAACCGAACCTGAGCCACTGAAGCAAAGTGCACTGAACCTAACCACTAGGTCACGGGGCCAGCCCTCAAGATAGCAATTCTAAGATGATGTATAAATTCGATGAAATTTCAACCAAAATTCCAGTAGATTTGTTGGTAGCACTTGATGAGTTAATTCTAAAATTTATACAGAAGTACAAAAGGCAAATAGCAAGTCATTTTTTTAAAAAAACAACAATGTAGGAAGACATGCTACTAGATATCAAGACTTAATAAAAAGCTATTACAGGGGCTGGCCTGGTGGCACAGCAGTTAAGTTAGCATGTTCTGCTTCTCAGTGGCCCAGGGTTCGCCGGTTCGGATCCCGGGTGCGGATATGGCACTGCTTGGCAAAAGCAATGCTGTGGCACATGTCCCACATATAAAGTAGAGGAAGAGGGGCAAGGATGTTAGCTGAGGGCCAGTCTTCCTCAGCAAAAAGAGGAGGATTGGCAGTAGTTAGCTCAGGGCTCATCTTCCTCAAAAAAAAAAAAAGCTATTATAATTAAGCGACTGTGGTACTGGCACATGGGTCAACAGACAGACCAAGTCAACAGAATACAGAGCCCAGAAACAGACCCATACATAGTGCCTGGCACAAAGGAGGTGCTTAATAAGTATTTGTGAAATGAATGAAGAAATACAGACATTTCATATATAAAAGAGGTGGCACTTAGATCAGCAAGGAAACAACACACTTTTCAATAAATCAGCTGGGACAATACAGGGAAAAAATTTCAGTGGATTTTACTTCAAACCTTATTAAAAAAACATTTCTAGGGGCTGGCCCCGTGGCTGAGTGGTTAAGTTCGCGCGCTCCGCTGCAGGCGGCCCAGTGTTTCGTTGGTTCGAATCCTGGGCGCGGACATGGCATTGCTCATCAGACCACGCTGAGGCAGCGTCCCACATGCCACAACTAGAAGGATCCACAACGAAGAATATACAACTATGTACTGGGGGGCTTTGGGGAGAAGGAAAAAAAAAAAAATAAAATCTTTAAAAAAAAAAAAACATTTCTAGATATAGAAAATACCTATATGTGAAAGGCAAACCTATAAAGCTTTTAAAAGATTAGCACAGGAGAATACCTTAAGGGTTAGGAAGGATTTCTTAAGATACAAAAAGCAGAGGCTGGGGTCAGCCCTGTGGCCAAGTGGTTGGGTTCGTGTGCTCAACTTTGGCAGCCAGGGGTTTCGTCAGTTCGGATCCTGGGCACAGACATGGCACCGTTCATCAAGCCATGCTGGGGCGGCATCCTACATGCCACAACTAGAAGGACTCACAACTAAAAATACACAACTATGTACCAGGGGGCTTTGGGGAGAAAAAGGAAAAATAAAATCTTAAAGCAAAAAAAAAGCAGGGGCTGCCTCGTGGCTGGGTGGTTAGGTTGGCGCACTCTCATTCAGTGACCCAGGGTTTGGTGGTTCAGATTCTGCACATGGACCTAGCACCGCTCATCAGGCCATGCTGAGGTGGCATCCCACAGAGCACAACCAGAAGCACCTACAACTAGAATATACAACCACGTACTGCAGGGGCTGGCTTTGGGAAAAGAAAAAAAAAGGAAGATAGGCAACAGATGTTAGCTCAGGGCCAATCTTTGAAAAAAAAAAAAGATACAAAAAACACTTATAAAGGAAGCAATGCCTAAATATGACTCTATTAAAATTAAGAATTTCTGTTGATTACAAATACATTAGAGGGCTGGCCCAGTGGTGCAGCAGTTAAGTTTGTGCACTCCACTTCAGCGGCCCCCGGTTCACCGGTTGGATCCTGGGCGCAGACCTACGCACCGCTTATCAAGCCATGCTGTGGCGGGCATCGCACATATAAAATAGAGGAAGATGGGCATGGATGTTAGCTCAGGGCTAATCTTCCTCAAAAAAAAAAACAAAAAAAAACAAAACAAAAAGAAAAACAAAACACATTAGAGTGAAAGGACAAAATCAGAATAGATGTTTATAGCAATATACTGACACTGGACTACATATATTAGAATATATAAAGAACTACTATAAATTGGTAAGAAAAAAAAGCCAAACAACCCAAGAGGAAAATGGGTAAAAGAAATGAAAAGACGTTTCACAGTAGAGGACATACAAATGGCTCATAAACATATGAAGAGATGCTCAGTTTCATTGGTCATTAATGAAATGTAAATCAAGACCACAATTCCATACTGTTTTACACTCTTATGATTGGCAAAATTTAAAGTCTAATTCCAAGTGTAGAAGAGGATGTGAACCAAGGTATCTCTTATACGTTGCCAATGTGAGTATAAATTCATTTAACCACACTGAAAAGCAACTTGGCATTTAATATTTACACACCCTACAGTCCAGCAATTCCACTCCTACACAAAAAGCCCAAAGAAATTTTTGTGTATATGCACTAAGAGACATGTACAAGAATATTCACAGTAGCACTGTTCCTAACATTAAAAAACTAGATACAAATTAAGATCATGAGAGAATGGATAAATTGCAGTACAATGACATGATAAAATACTATTCAGGGGCCGGCCTGGTGGCGCAGTAGTTAAGTGCGCACGTTCTACTTTGGTGGCCTGGGGTTCGCTGGTTCAAATCCTGGGTGCAGACATGGCACTGCTTGGCAAGCCATGCTGTGGCAGGCGCCCCACATATAAAATAGAGGAAGATGGGCATGGACGTTAGCTCAGGGCCAGTCTTCCTCAGCAAAAAGGGGAGAATCGGCAGATGTTAGCTAAGGGCTAGTCTTCCTCAAAAAAAAAAAAAATACTGTTCAGCAGAGAAAAATGAAAGAACCATAGCTATATGCAATAAAATGGATGGATTTTACTAATATAACATTGTGTGATAATAGCAAGTCCCAGAAGACTACACCCAGCATTATTTTTCTTAAAAAATCCAAAAACAAGTAAGTGAATACTATATATTGTTTAGGCACAAATACACACAATAAACATATTTTTTAAAAAGCAAGAGAATGATAAACATAAAATTTAGAAGAGTGTTTGGGTTATAGGAATATGGATGATCACAGCATTATTAAAATATTTAAGTAAATAAATGAATAGGGGCTGGCCCCGTGGCCAAGTGGTTAAGTTCGCGCGCTCCACTGCAGGCAGCCCAGTGTTTCGTTAGTTCGAATCCTAGGCGCGGACATGGCATTGCTCATCAAACTACGCTGAGGCAGCGTCCCACATGCCACAACTAGAAGGACCCACAACGAAGAATATACAACTATGTACCGGGGGGGCTTTGGGGAGAAAAAGGAAAAAAATAAAATCTTTAAAAAAATAAAAAAATAAATAAATGAATAAACAAAGAATAAATTTTTAAAAAAGAAGGCCAAGCAAAGACCTTATTTTTTTATTATTATTATTTCTTCTTCTTCTTCTTCTTCTTCTCCCCAAAGCCCCCCAGTACATAGTTGTATATTCTGGTTGTGGGTCCTTCTGGTTCTGCTATGTCGGACGCCACCTTGGCATGGTTTGATGAGCAGTGCTAGGTCTGCACCCAGGATCCAAAAGGGCGAAACCCTGGGCCGCCAAAGCAGAGCATGTGAACTTAACCACTTGGCCATGGGGCCGGTCCCTAAAGACCTTCTTTTCATGGTTATGAGCCAAGGATAATAACTAACCCAATTCTGTGTATCTGAGGTCCAATTAAAACAAAAACAAAAACCAGACAATCAAATAGGAAAATGGGCAAAACGCTTAAACAGGAACTTCAACAGGGAAAAGTGAATGGCCAATAAACATATAAAAAGATTCTCAACCTCACTAGTAACCAGGGAAATACAAATTAAAATAGTAAGATACCATTTCACGCCTACCTGAACTGGCAAAAAAAAATTAAATATGACAAAATGAAGTGTTGGCAAGGACTTAGAGCAACTACAATTCTTCTACATTGCTGACAAGTGGAAACCATTTCGGCACTGAGTGACTGTGCATGCATCCTGACCCAGCAATTCTACTGTTAGTATACTCCTACTGAAACTCTAGCATATGTGCACTAAGAAACACGTTCAAGAATGTTCACAGTAGCAGTGTTTGTAATAGCCCCAAACTAGAAACAAACAAAATGCCCACCAATAATAAAATAGACAAATTGTAGTATATTTCTTCAATGAAATACAGCGAAAATATATATAGCTACATGCATCAACATGTACGACTCTTGGGAACATGTTGAGCAAAAAAGGCAAGTCACATGATAAATACTGTATGGCTCCATTTATATAACATTAAAAAATGTAAAACTAAAATACATATTGTTTAAGAATACATACTGGTAAAATTATAACGAAATGCAAGGAAATAATAAACCCTAAATTCAAGGCATAGGTTAACTCTGGGGAAGAAGAAAGTTAGGATCAGGGAGGGGCATACACGGGCTTTTGGCAGTCATGGAAATGTCCCTTTTCTTAAGCTAGATGATATTAATTGTAATGTGATTCTTTATACCTTACATATATTTTATAAAAATTCTTTCCTATCTACTCAATATTTTATAAAAACAGTTTTTAAAAAAAGAACAAAAGAACAGAAGGCGATGAATAAGAAGCCTAAGAATATACAAAATTAGCATCCAAGGCAAGGAAGAGAGCAGGATTCTTGATTATGTAAATAGGAAGGTGCCTGGATGAAAAGTGACGATGTAGATTGTGAGAGACTAATTAGATGTGTGGAGACAGGATGGGGGAGAGAACAAAGAGGGAGAAATTCTGTGAAAAAGACCTCAGCATGTCTCCTTCAGGTATAGAGCCAGATGTAATACAGCAACTTCTATGAGAAGTCTAGGGAGCTTCTTTCAGCACTGACTCTCAAAAGTCATCAATTTCAGGACAGACACTAAGATGGCTATCTGTGCTTTGGGCAAGGAGTGCTAGATCACAGCCCAGAGAAAGGAGAGGATAGAAGGGATGAATGCAGAGAAACACTGTTGGGGGAATAGGAGCAAAGATTCACAGTCAAGGGAGAGGTAGGGCCAAAGAAGGAAAAAGATCACATTGACGAGTACAAGGTCTAGAGATTTCAGAAGGAGATTACACTGGGGTCTTGCTTTAGAAGTTTACAAAAAGAATACACACATATGAAGTCATTGCCAACAAGGTGTTAGTAATTTCCTATGACAGCCACTATTGGTAGCTTCCCAAAGAGCCATTCTCTCCCTTCTGTCTTGGCAATAGATCTCAATTTGGTTGGGTGTTAATATATCCAGCCCCAGGGATCAAATATGATTAGTCTAAGACAATTGTGGGTGAATGGTCTTGGGATGGCAAATGACCCAATGAGATTTAATGGGAAATCTCTTGGGAAGCTTCTGTGAAGGGTTTTCCTGTCTAATAAAAACAGGTGGGGACAGTGGAGAGTGATCCATTTTGCTCCTATTCCCTTCCTCTTCGGATTCTGTTGTATGAAGACATGATACTAGGAGCTGAGATAGTCATCATGTGACTTCAAGGCAAAAAACAAGGATGAAATCACATAAGCTAAGGATGGCTGAGCAGAAGGATAGAATAAGCCTGGGTCCCTGACGACATAGCCAAAAAAATCCTGAGACCATCTACCTCTAGACTTCTTGTTACGATATTGTTCAAGAAGGAAAAAAAGACAGATAGACAGATAGAGACTATGGAATCAGAGAGATCTGAGGTGGAGTCTTAGCTCATCTGTTAATAGCTACGTGACTTTGGGCATGTTAATTATCCTATCCGAGCTTGTTTTCTCATCTATAAGTTAGGGTTGTTATAAAGACTACATGAAGTAACAGGTAGCCCTGGCCTGGCACCTAGCAATCTTCAATAAATGTTAGTTTATTTTTCCTCTCACTTCAAGATAGAATCCATTTTTCAATATCTCAATATCTTTCATGGAAGTTAATATAGTCCCTGGGGTATTACAAGTAATCAACAAAAATCTGCTGAATGAAAAGAAAGAAGTAGGATTTGAGGTGACTCTTGAAGATGAGTAAGACATAACTGGGCAGAGTAAATAATCCTCCCAGTCAGGATGGGGTGGAAAGAGGCAGAATCTGATCTGGCCAACCTGGAGGTTGAGGCAGGGAGTGGCAGGAAAGGAGCCAAGTTGGGGCCAGATTAGCACAGCGTAGACGTGCAACTGGCAGCTCCGGAAGGTCTTGGTGCTTGCTACTCCACATTCACGCCTCCTCTTTCTCTAAATGCTAGGCTGCTCCCTAGAGTCCCGGGAAACCGCTGCCACCTTTTATTTTTCCTTCCAAGCTGCCCTTCACACATGAAAAAGATCTCTGGTCCCAAGGTCTGTCTGCTCCTCCATCTACCTTCCCTCCTGCTTCCCCAGCTGCCTCTGGTGGCTCTAGAGACATGACACGGCCATGTGGGACAGAAGACTCATCTCCTTCAATCTCTGGAATGTTCAGGAAGGATACCGTTGTTGCCAACGTTACTTAAGCTGTCGGCACCGACTTTAACAAGAGACTCTTATGCTCCAGCCCTAAGCCCCAGCCCCTCTTTATTTTCTCATTTGGACCTTTTCAGGAGCCTCCGTACCGGCTTCCCTGCTTCTAAAATGCACGCCGGTTCCTATCTCTTTCATTTAAAATCCTTCACTTGCTTTTCACCATCTCCAGAAGAGGTTCGAACAGGGAACCTTTGGACCAAATTTGGTCCACAGATGTACTGACATGTTTTTGTTTGTATATGTTTAAAAAAAATTTAGACCAACACTTTAAACCTGGGATATTTTTAACAATAATCTGGATTTCTAGCTTCTCCTTAAAAACTGGAAGATGGGGCAAAACTTAGCTGGAGCTGAGTCAAGAGGTTAGGCAATCTATACTCTCTAGTAACTAGAGACTTGGTGTCCAGTTCAGCACAGTCCTGATCACTCTTTTTTTTAGGCATTGGACTCTTTGACCCTGGCCCATCAGAGTTGCCTTAGTACAATAGATCCAACCTTTGCTGACCTCTCCAGCTCTAGCTCCCCTCACTCACACTTGCGAACTTTGCACTACAGCAATACCTGGACATTGAACTACTTATATTGTCCCCAAACACACCATATTGTCCATACCTCTCTGCCTTTTTGTGTATGTTCTCCCCTTGGCCTAGAATGCCAGTCCCCTCCTGAACGCCAGGCTAAATTCTATTTAATCTTTAAAACTCTGCTCAGATATCACTCTAGGAAACATTCCAAGGCTCCTCATTATCTCTCCATCTTATGTAGTTTTCAATTGTTGCACTTACACTTCGTAGTACATATTGTATTTATTTGTGTACATGTCAGCCTCCAGCACTAGAGTGAACTCCTTAAAAACAGAATCTCTATCATTTACACTGTCTGCCACATAACAGCCACTCAATACATGTTTGATGAATGAGTAGTTAAGAAAATGAGATAATGAATGACATATGGGAAACCAGAGCCAATGAGGTTAGGGAGGGGTGGAGGTCCCCGTGACTTACATAGATTTCCATTTTTCGGTAGAGACCATAGTTAAGTAGCAAATTGTGGGTCATACGGATTCGGTGAGGCTTCATTGGGTGGCCTTGTCCATAATAGTAATTTCCAACATCCCCTGAAGAAGAAAGTGACAGTTTCAGTGACACAGTTAGACACATACTCCCAGCAGAAGCAGAACCCAGGAATTTTACAACAAACGCCTTGGTAAAGTCTTTCTGGTTCATTCTAGTCTCTAAGATTCTCACCCACCTTGAGGAAGGGTAACTCCAAAAGAAAAAAAAAAAGCAGGAGACCCTGGGAAGGTCAACACTTAAGGATGTCAGTCTAGCCCAGTTTCTTCCCCTGGAATCCACAGGGACTAGACAGTATGAGAGGTTCACTCCAAAGCTATTGGGGAACAGTACCCAGTAAGGCTTCCTATATCTCCAAGGAAGTCACTCCCATAACAGAAAAATAACCATCACTCCTCAGAATTATCATGTCACAGTTCACCTCTTGTACACTGTGACACTTTATGGCGTCAGAGTACATTCGCATTTATTTTTTTACTGGATCCTCACAATAACCCTGCAAAATAATTAGGACAGGGAGTATTATTCCCATTTTATAGATAAGAAAACTAAACTCATCATCTCTTGTTTCAGTTATACCAACTGCCTTCTAATTGGTCCCTCTTCCTTTAATTCAAACTATCTGTCACACTGTCACCAGTTATTTTCCTAATACACAGCTTTGATAACATCAGTCCCCTGCTCAAAAATCCTGAATGGCTCCCCATCCCCTACAAGATTAAGAATAAAGAACAACTCAGTAGCCTGGCAGTCAAGAACTTTCTTAATCTTCCCAGCTTCATCTCCTGCTACCAACTACCACCACCCTCCCCTTAAAACACTCTCTCTCTCTCTCTCTCTCTCTGTGCTCTAGACTGGCATAGGCACACTATGCCCCTTGGGCCAAATACAATTGGCTGCCTGTTTTTCATAAATAAGATTTTACTGGAACACAGCCATGCCCATTAGTTTATATATTGTCTATGGCTGCTTTCACATTATAATGGCAGAGTGGAGTAGTTAAATAGTTGCCACACAGACCCACCCACATGGCACACAAAGCCTAAAATATTCCCTGTCTGGCCCTTAACAGAAAGTCTGCCAGCATCTGCTCTGAACACACTAGATTATCATCAGCATCCTGAACATGGCATTCACCTTCACACCAAAGTATCCTTTGATCAGACTACTCCCTTGACCTGGAAAGTCTCTTCTCTGGTGATCCTCATACTACAAAGCCCAGCTCAAGTTCTCAACATATTCCTGATCGGAATAAATGGTGTTTTCCTCTGCATGCAATTTGGACATAGAACTTAATTCATTTTGTTCTGTATCCAAATTATTTACTCATCTATATATCCACAAAAGCAGTGCTCCCTGAAGCCAAGGACCAATATGCCTTGTACATCACAGAAGCTCAATAAAGATTCAAGGAATTGAACTGAGACTCAGAGAAGTTAAACGCCTTCTCAAGATCACACAGCTAACAAGTGACCAGGGAGTCAAGTATTCTGACTCCAAACCAAGTATGCTAAAAGCTACATTGGGTTTCCCAGGAACCTACTTCAGTTGCACTTAATCTAAAGGGCTCTCTAAGTCTACTCGGTAGAAAGTTCCTGTAATAATATTCCAAAATTGAATGAACTGCACACTCAAAGATTTCTCCTTAGAATTCCATCAGGATGAAGCAGATCTTTCAGCACTAGTGAAAAAAGGTCCCAATCTCTTACGCATTGTGGTTTGGTGGCGCCAGAAATAGGCTTCATTCCAGGGAGCAATGCACTGTGGGGAATGCCACCAACAGCATCCAAGCCACACTCCAATTCTCTTTGTCATAGACATGGCCTGGGATAATGGAAAACTTCTAAACAGTTGGATGTTTAGGATCTCATCCTCTTCTCTCTCTCTTTTTAAACAGACTTTTTTTTTTTTTGCTGGGAAAGATTTACCCTAACCTAACATCTGTTGCCCATCTTCCTCTCTTTTTTTTTCCCCTCCCCAAAACCCCAGTACAAGGTCGTATATTCTAGTTCTAAGTCCTTCTAGTTCTTCTATGAGAGCTGCCGCCAGAGACGGCTCTTGACAGACAGAGTGGTATCGTTTCACGCACGAGAACCGAATCTGGCCCACTGGAGTGGAGTGCGCCGATCTTTAACCACTAGGGCATCAGGGCTGGCCCTAAATAGACTTTATTTTTTTAAAGTTTTAGATTTAGAGAAAAACTGCAAAGATAGGACAGAGGGTTCTCAGATACCCCACCACGAGTTTCCCCTATTATCAACATTTTACATTAGTAAAATAAGAAGTATCTGTTACAACTAATGAACCAATATTATCATTAACTAATAAAGTTATCATTAACTAAATGTCCATACTTTATTTAGATTTCCTTAGTTTTTACCTAATATCCTTTCATCCTCTATCTTAGTGAGGCCTCTGAGGGCAGGGACTATGCCCTCAGCCAGGGCCACAAGCCAGAGTACAGCATGTAGTAACATTCAATAGAGACCCTGTCCCATATAGACACAGACTTTCAAGATGCAGTCACAGGGAAGGCAGGCAGAAGAGTTTGTTGCCAGGATTCCTCAGACAAGGTAATCAGCCATGGGGATGGGCAGAATAGGTTCTCAAGGCATTGGCTGAGACATCCAGATTCAGACCCTACTGGAGGGCAGTTAGTAATCACATGGCCGTTACTACATTATATAATGGATTTCTGCTTACCCACGTCTCTGGCGTGGGCCTTGATCCCTAGCAACTCCCTTGCCTTATCAAGCCTGGATTCAGCCAAGGCTTAGACTTGGGGAACCTTATCTAAAAGGCTAAGGGAGTACCTGAGGGCCCAGAGACACCATCCGTTTCTTAAAAGAGTTTTTAATCAGGTTGCTGAGAGACTTCAAAAAATCCTTCTTATTTAGATACTACTCTTAAACTTTTAAAGAGCATTCCCACTGTTCTCATAATTTTTCAGTTTTATAGGAGAGCGACCTGAGGCCTGGAGGGTAAGGTGACTTGCCCAATACTGCAAAGCTTCTGAGTGGCAGAGCCAAATCTGAGTCCCAAGTCAGTGACCTCACTCTGCAAAACTCAGAAGCAGTTCCTCAAAAAGTAAGAATTCTCCTTCTCTAAAGACTGGGGTCTTTCCACTTTTTCTCCTGTTAAACTTAGAGTGGTGGAGATCACAACTGTGCAAACTAGCATGGCTACAAAGTCATAGGCTCCAGCCTCAAACGAGCCCTCACCCTTGCCCAGCAATCCTTTCAAATTTATTTTCCTAGCTCCCTCTTTCACAGCAGCTATTTAACAGCTATCTCTCTTCAAGATTCCTCCTCTACCAACCACCCTCCCCACTCTCAGGAAAAGGACTATTCTCTCACCTCATCTTGAACACTCCCTCAACTTCCTCCCTATCTTCTCCCCCTCAAACTTATCTACATTGAACTTTTCTTGACACTTACCCTCCCAGTCATGAAGGAACTTCCTCTTGAAGGCTAGTGTCCCCACCTGTGCTCTAGTTTCCATCTCACCTGGTCTCCTCAGGAATCTCCATAATCACTAGCTCCTCTCTCCTCTATCTTCAACCTCTCCCTCTCTCTGGCTATTTCCACAAGAATTTGAATAGGATCAGCTCTCAGCCACTGCATCTCCTCTTGATCAACAACGCTCTCTCTCTGCCCTGGGGAAGCTTCCTCTCAAAAGGGTCCATCCGGATGTCTCTTCACCCATCCATTCGTTCTTCAATCTACTGCAATCCAGCTTCAGTTCCAGACGCCACACAGGAAACAGTTCTTGCCAACACTTGGCCACTCCCTCCCTCTTTTGGCTACTGTAACCCAACACTTTCGGATTCACTTACATCTCTGGCCATTCCCTCTGTATCTTTGTTCATTTAATCAACAAGTATTCATTGAGAGCCTAGTATGAGCTAGGCACTGTTTTGAGGGCTGAGCACAGAGAGGTAGAGAAGATGTGGCCCCTTTCCCTAAGGAGTTTACTGTCTGTAAGAAGTATGAAGAACGAAACAGGCAATTTCAACACACAGCGACAAGCGCTATGACCGGGGAGTAGAGCACGAAGGGCGCTACGCTTCTGCTCAGTCCACTTCCTTAGGATTCCACCCTGGATCCCATTTTTTCACTCTACACAACTTCTTGGGTGATCACATCCTCTTCTATAACTAAAATTACCATCTACCAAAAATTTCCATCTTCTCATCTCTATCTTCTAAACTGCAGACCTGAATGGCCAACTGCCTCCTGAGCACCTCTCCTTGGCTATCCCCCAGACATCTCAACCAATATTTCTTTTAAAAAAAGAAAAATGTTGTCAACAGACATGGTCTTCAAACATTCAGTATCAAACTGCCCCAACCAGAAACTTGGGATTCTTGCCTTCTTCCTTACTTCTACATTCAGGAGTTTAATTTCATTTGTATCCTAAGGTCTAAATCTGATGATGTCACCAACCTGCATGTAACTTCCATGATTCACAAACACCCTCAGAATAAAGTCCAACTTCCTCTGGATGGGACGCCCAGCCCTTCAGGGTCTGGTCCATTTGCTTCTCCAGCCTCATCACTCCCGGCCTTCTACACTCTGCCCTCCCACCTAGGCCTCCGCCATTCTGCACGCGTAACTGCTGTCTTTCCAAGGTGCTGTCCTCTCTCTTACCCCTAAACCTGCTGTGACCGTCGACTGCCCTGTGCCAGGTTAATAACTCCGTTCTCAGGTCCTAACTGAGTTGGCCCTTCCGTCCCTGACTCCTCGGGCTGGGCTGAGCGCCTCCTCCGGCCGCCCTCTGTCCCACCACCACACTTGGAGGCCTTCGCGGTCAGTCTGTCTTCCTGTCCAGACCCAGACGAAGGGGGAAGCGACCTGAGCATCCCCAGCGCCCCAGCCCACCTAGTGCTGGGCAGGCTGCTCCATAGGTTTTTGTTAGATGAAAAAGTCTGTTCGAACAGGTCGCATCCTTCTCCCTCCAACCCCAGGGGCCCCATTTCCCAGCAGCAACTGCAGGCCCCGGGAGAGCGGGGAGAGCGGGGGAGGGGAGGCTGGCGAGCACGAGCTGGGGACTCCTGCAGGAGCCCACCGACACCCACGAGGACGGACAGGCACAGCCAAGGGCCTTTGTCTTCTCGGCAGGAAACACGGACCCGGGCAACCTCCTCCATCAAACCCTGCCTCCCCTCCAGGAGTCCCACGCGAAGTCTCCACGACAAGCTTCTTCAGGGTTCCCCCCACCAAGATGAGCTCCGGCTTGCCCAGACGACGCCCCCTCTGCCTCAGCCTCCTCCCTCAGCCCCGACCTCCTTCCTCTGAGCCTCCTCCCTCAGCCTCGACCTCCTTCCTCTGAGCCTCCTCCCTCAGCCTCGACCTCCTTCCTCTGAGCCTCCTCCCTCAGCCCCGACCTCCTTCCTCTCAGCCTCCTCGCCCAGCCTCCATCTCCTTTCCTCTCAGCCTCCTCTCTCAACCCCGACCTCCTTCCTCTGAGCCTCCTCCAGCAGCCTCGACCTCCTTTCCCCTCAGCCTCCTCTCTCGTCCTCCCCTCAACGCCCCCGCCTCGCCCAGCCTCCCCCCTCCGACCGCCTCAGCCTCCCTCTCCCGGATCCGGCCGGGCCAGGCCCCGCCCCCGCCGCGAGGCCGGGGCTCACCGTCGTAGTAGTAACAGACTTTCCTCCTGGTGCCCTGAGTCTGCGCCATCTTGCTCGCCTCCCGTCCCTCCCGTCGGTCGGTCCGTCCGTCCTCCCGCCGGCGGCTCCGCAGCGTCCAACCGGGGGGGGGGGGGGGGGGGGGGGGGGGGGGCGGGCCTCCCGCGCGCTCCGCCCGCCCTCCCGGGCTCACCTATAGCCGCGCAGCCCGGGCACCGCTCCAGCCAATCAGCTCGCGCAGGGACGGCCCGGAACTCGGCTGGGGGCAAGGGCAGCCCAGAGAGGCCGCCGAGGGCCCCCTGGGCCTGTACCAAGGTCGGCGACAGGGGGGTGGGGGAGCTGCCCGGGGACCGTACCATTAGTCCCGGGGGAGGAAAGCGGGTCTGTAAAGTTCGCGGTCCCGTGTCGGGGTTGGAGATCAGAGGACAATTTTGTAATTTTCCAGGGAATCAACTGAGGCCTGCGGGGGAAAAGTGACTTGCACAAGGTCACTCACCTCGCGAAAGGGCTGAACCTGGATTAGAACTTGAGTTTGGAGGAGGGAGAAATAAACTGACAAAGGAAAGAAAACTGCTGGAGGTCAAGTACTGTGCAGTAGTCTTCCTGACGTTATTTCGGTTATCTCAATTAGGGCTCGCAAGAGCTTTGGAGGAGGGCTTTTTATCACCATTTTACAGAGAAGGATATTGAAGTTCAGACCTTTGTGACTTGCTCAGAGTCACACTGTTAGTTATTAAATTCAGTTTTCAATTGTACAGATTTTTTGAATGCCTACTGTGCACCAGAAGCTGTAACAAAATGGCGGAACCCCGCCTTTCTTCCTCCCAAGCCTAGCTCCCTGATACTGTCACCCAGAAGGAGTGCCTTTAAAAAGGAGGAAACTGTCGTCTCTCTGATACTGGAGCAGGGTTTCTCGACCCTGAAGCTATTGACATTTGGGGCTGGATAATTCTTTGTTGTAGAGGGCTATCCTGTGCTCTGTAGGAAGCTTAGCAGCATCCTTGACCTCTACTCATTAGATGCCAGCTGCGCCCTCCCCTCCCCCAGTTGTGACAACCAAAATTGCCTCCAGACATTGCAAAAATGTCTCCAGGGCAAGGAGGGAGGCATTGGAGGGAGCGTAGAATTGCGCCCCCCACTCTCCCCTGGAGAACTATTGCGCTGATCAATCAGTCATCAACTTGTCATTATTGAAAGCTGCAAGACTGGAAAGCACCATGATGGGCTATGAAAATAACAACTACGACAACAGTGGTATTTAGCGAGTGCTTACTATGTGCCAAATAAGTTACCCGGGGTCCTATAGTCAATAAGATACATTTTTATTCCTCTTTAGTTTAAAGAGTGCTTGGGCACTTGTGTTCCTCACTTGGGAACTGCATTTGGGCCATTAATGATAAAGGTAACAGAAGATCTAAGACTGGTTAGTAGTATTATAGAAACGGCAAAGGGCTGGGGAGCAAACCCTATTCTCAGTTCTGTGTTGCTGCTTCCTAGCTAGGAGGCTTTCTGGGCCTCCTTTTCCCTCTTTGTAAAATGGAGAGGATAAGAATACAAAGTTCACCGGCTCTATGGCTACAGTGTCCATATGAGGAGGAGGGTGGGGATCAGATGAAGTCATGGGTGTGGCAGCATTTTGTAAAATGCAGAACAGGAATCACAAACTCATGCCTGCGGAGGTCAGGCAGGTAATGTAATTGAGCGAATTCAGATTATATTTATATTATTTACATTAGTTTGAGTCAGGTGCTTTGCATATTTTAAAAATTGGATTCTTTTTCACTTTCATAAAGAAAAATGCATTTCCCCCATCTTTCTTCAAGCACACTGCCATCTTCAGGTATCTTTAATTTTCTCACTTTTTAATGGAAATGTGGGTGCAAAAAAACCCATTTCATTTTCATCTTTATTATAAGAAAAACAGCACAAGCATAATGATAAATAGCCACTAACACTTAGTCTCATTGGGAGCAATAGGGAGTGGAGGGGACTTTGGCAAAGGGAGAGCTCATGCCCCATCTGAAGGGGGTGGCCACTACTCAGCTCCATGAGGACAGGTAAGACTGACGGAGCCACATCTTCCTGTTTTTTCAAGAGAAGGCAGAAATTTGGAGTTTTATGCAAAATCTCCCTAGCTTTACAAATTGACTGCTAACTCAGTCTATTTTCAAGACAGCAGTAAGAACCATCCTTTTAAAATATAAGTCAAGGGGCCAACCCTGTGGCCTGGTGGTTAAGTTCAGTGTGCTTCGCTTTGGTGGCCCAGGTTTGGGTCTCAGGCACAGACCTATACCACTCGTCGGCAGCCATGCTGTGGCAGCAACCCAGATACAAGATAGAGGAAGATTGGCAACAGATGTTAGCTCAGGGCAAATGTTCCTCAGCAAAAAATAAAATAAAATGTAAGTCAGTTTATGTCATGGCTCTGCATAAACTCCTACAAAGGCTCCTCAAAATGACTCCTTCAAAGGCTATGAGGCCCCAGGCCCCATAGGATCTCTCCCCCTCCCTCAGGCTGCCATTACCTCTCTGAGGTTGCCAGGCAAGCTTCTGCCTCAGGATGTTCCCTCTGCCTGACTGTCTCCCCCTTACCACATGCTCACTCCCTCACCTTCTTCAAATCTTTGCTCAGAAGTCACCTTCTCAATGAGGCCTTCCCAGACCACTCTCTTTAAAATTGCAAACCTCCCCCAAACATGACCGTCCTAATTCTCCTTACCCTGTTCTGTTCTGTTTTCCCCTTTGCACTCATCACCTATAGCGTACCATATCCTTTACTTCTCTGTGATGTTTATAGTCTGTCTTCCCTTACTAGAATGTAAACCCCACAAGGGCAGGGATTTTGCTTGTTATATCTACTATACATCCTAGGAGCCCAGAACCATGCCTGGCACACAGTAGATGCTCAATAAATATTTGTTAAGTAAATGAATTAATTCAATGTTTAAAAACATCTTGAGGGGCTGGCCTGATGGCGTAGTGGTTAAGTTTGGTGCGCTCCACTTTGGTGGCCAGGGTTCACAGGTTTGGATCCTGGGTGTGGACCTATACCACTCGTCAGTGGCCATGCTGTGGCTGCGACCCACATACAAAATAGAGGAAAGATTGGCACAGATCTTAGCTCAGCAACAATCTTCCTCAAGCAAAAAGAGGAAGACTGGCAACAGAGGTTAGCTCAGGGCCAGTCTTCCTCACCAAAAAAAAATCTTGAAAGTGAATCAAAACATATCTGAGGCCAAATATAGCCCTTGAATTGGTAGCTGTAAAAAATGCTAGTGCCCTTACATAATGGGGGGGGGGGGGGGAAGGGTCCTGAGACATGCCCACTCCCTAGGAGGTTCTGGGTAGGAGTTGCCCTTAATTCTTCAGGGTCAGGGTTTGAAGGGGTTCAGAGCCCATACAGCAAAGTGTAGGGACCTCCTCTTGGCCCCCAACACCAGCAGGGTGGAAAAAGTTCAGACATCCTTCATTCCATCTTTCACCTCAATTCAGGGTGACTCAGTTTGCATCTTCTAAACCCCCAACCCCCCCTCCCCAGGAAGAGGAGATAGAAGTGGAGCAGAGATGTACAATCTTTGTCAACAAACAAACATTTATTGAGCTCCTGATGTGTGCCAGGCACCAAGGAGGAGCACACAGAGGTATTAGATAAGGTCCCGGCCCTCAAGGAGCTTCCTGATGACCAGGGGAAAGGAAAGGGGGGTGAGCAGAAGCTGGTGTCAATCACAGGCCTCTCTCCTCTCTCTGGTGGTCTCCGGAAGTGGGAGGGCCCAGAAAGGGACAAGTGTCCAAGACATATATGCACAGGCCACACATGTACAAGACACATGTGCAGAGCCCACACAACTAAAGAACCCGTGTATAAGACACGAGAAGTGTGTCGTGCATGGGCGGGATTCACATGGTGCAGAGTCCATATGTTCATAGGCCACATGGGTATGACACAACTGTATCTCCCAGAGCCAGGTTGGCTAGATAGGGGGAGGGCTCCAGGCCCCAGCCAGCCAGGCCTCTCAGGGCTGGGGCTGGTACTGGCCCTCTGTGGCCGTGAAGAAGTCCTCCAGCACACTGCGCAGGTAGTCAAAGGTGGGCCGGTCCTCTGGGCGTTCCTTCCAGCACAGCATCATGAGTTGGTACAGCTCCTCTGGACAGTTGTCAGGTCGCACCATGCGGTAACCTCGCTCCAGGTTCTGAATCACCTCAGGATTGGTCATCCCTAGAGGTTAACGGGAGAAATGACATCAAGCCTCCAGGCTTTGGAAGCCCACAGACAGGGGAGACGTTCAGAATATTTAATTGGTGTGAGCACCAATCCAAAAGGATCTTGGTCTTCGTCAATGGTAAGACCATACCAGCAGTCCCTGCTAAATGTCAGCAGTACCACTTGGAGTGTCTGCTATGGCTTAAACACTCAACAACACACATATTTGGCCCGGAGAGCTTGGGTGAGCCACCTTACCTCTTTGAGCCTCGGTTTCCTCATCTGGAAAATGGAATCAATGGTAGCTTCTACCTTACGTAAAGTTGTTATGAGGATTGAATGAGATAGTACATATAAAACATCGAGTATAGTGCCTGGAGAAGAGATGCTGCACAAAGAGTATCTGTGATTATTATTATTTGGTGGGGAAGGATGGGGTGGTCAGGGCCCAGGACAGGATGGGAGCTCATAGCCAAGACAGTGGTAAGGCTTCTCCAGCTATGGGAAGAGGAACAGGAGATGCTGCATCAGGAAGCCAGATGGACCCTGGGCCCAAGAAAAGCAGACACAACGTGGGGCAAAGAAGGTTTACCGTCCCCCTCCATGACCCAGAGGAAATAATCCTTGGGCCAGTTACTTCCCTTTTTGCCAGCCCCCATGAGAGGCTCCTAGAATGTGGACCCCAAGAGGAGCTTCTCTGGAGAACTGCATGGTCACGGCAGAAACATAGCTTCCTGTTTCTAAATTACCCATGAGGCCTCTGGTTTCTCCTTTGGTCGCCTGAGAGGAGACTGTGACAGGCAGTCCTCAAAGACTAAACCCTAATAGAATCCTAACAAAATGGAAGTCCACAAAGCTTGGGACTGGACCCTGGTCAATGGAGACCCCACATCCCCAGGCCTCGCCCCTGGGAGGTTTCTATCTACAGGCCCCTCATATTTCAAAATCGGGACACTGGAGGACACAGGCTGGGGAACTAAACACACGTGGCTAGAGTCAAGGCTGCAAACCCATAGGCTACACCCAGCCTAAATATAACCCACAGACCTGCTCTGGTTTGGCCCCTATAGTATTTTTAAATAATTTGAATTAATCACCAATATTTAAAAATAGGCAAATTTTCCTAAAACTCCGAGCTTCGCCTTCTCTTGAAAAAAACAAAAATTCTGCTTTTTGAGTCCCCATGTCTTAATAGCAACCATCTGCTGGAGCAGATACAAGTTCACCCAGGTTCCCATTACTCCCCATTGTCTCCTGACCCTGAAGCCATGTGTCAGTTGCCACTTATCATCATGCTTTCACTGCCTTTTTTCTTCCAAAAGAGAAATTCTCTAAGGGAGCAGTGAGGGCGCTTGGCAGGATGACCAGAGTGTGGTTCTAGTCCCAGCACTGCCCCTGGATTTTGCGAGGGCGGATGTCCAGGGCAGAGAAGTCCTTCAGACTCCAGCCTGATTCTAAGGTACCTTTACCTTCCTGGGAGCAAAGTTCCGTGCACAGTGCTCTGGGGATGAGGAAAGCTTCTGCAAATCCAGCCACTGTGCTCCATGCCCTCCCTACCCTGGCTTTGTGTTCCATTTCCTTTTCCCAGAGTTTCCTAGCAAGTTCCTTTCAAAAAATTCCATGCCTGCCTTGGCTGTATTCAGGGATAAAGAACTTTGTCCAGGAGATGGAAGGAGGGGGTAGGAGACGGGGGAATTAGTTGTTTACATGTCTCTCTCACTCTTTAGATGGAAAGCTTCAGAGGGAAAGGAAGTCAGTGTTTAGTGAGCACCTACAATGAGTCAAGCTCTTTCGCAAATAGTCTCATTTTTTATATTATAAAACTGAGGCTCAGAGAGGTGAAGTCACCTGCCCAAAGTCACCTCCCCAAAGTGATGATTAATAAAAAACCTGACACTCTTGAGTGCTTAGTAAAGGCCAGATGCCATTCTAACCTCACATTTTACACATAGGAAAAGAAGGAATGATCTGATCAAAACCAAACAGAATGAGTGGCAGATCTGGTAATAAAAGGCATGCCTCTTGCCTCCTAGGCCAGATCTTCTTCTATCCAACACTAGGCTGCCTGTGTTAGAACTGAAGAAAAGAGCTGGGATTATTGAAGGGAGAGAGATCCAGAGACAGAAATGGAAGCCAGCCCTGGGAGATATGGAACCTGAGTGGGGATTCTGGAGTCCCACGCCCACAAGAATGGAGGAGAAGCAGCTAGAAAGTTTCAGATTCTGAGCCTGGGAAGAAGTGAGTGGAAAGAAATGAATTTGCTGCCCTTCCCCATGACCCTTTCAGTTCTAGCCCTTGGTCCTGACCTGGGTAAGGGATGCGGCCATGGGTGACAATCTCCGTCAGCAGGATCCCAAAAGACCACACATCCGACTTGATGGTGAATGTCCCATAGTTAATGGCTTCTGGTGCTGTCCACTTAATGGGAAACTTGGCCCCTGGAGGGAGGCAGGGTGAGGTCACCTGGGTCTGCTTGGCCCGACCCTGCAGGGTCCAGACTTCCCTTATATCCCACACCTACCCTCCCTGGCTGTGTACTCGTTGTCCTCAATGAGGCGTGCTAGGCCAAAGTCTGCGATCTTGCAGCTCAGGGTGTCAGACACCAGGATGTTGGCGGCCCTCAGGTCACGGTGGATATAATTCCGCTCTTCAATGAATGCCATGCCCTCTGCAATCTGCAGGCCAGGTATAGGTCAGCAGTCCTGGGCCAGACATCCTTACCCCACTGGCCTGTGCCCATGCCCAGCCCCTCCCCAGTCTCCTTACTTGGGCTGCCATGTCCAGGAGTTTGTTGATGGTCAGCTTGATGCCTGTGGAGGTCTTGAGAAAATCCACCAGGCTCCCTGTGGGCAGAAGCAATAGTTACTGACCCAAGTTGCCCCGGGGGAAGCTCCCAGACTTTTCTCCCCTAACTAGAGGTCTAGAAGCAGTGTCTGACATGTGGAAAGGAAGAGTAAGAGGTGAAAATGGAGGAATGTGTGTTCAGAGTGAAGATGCCCAGGATATGTGAAGGTGTTTTTGCAGGGAGTAGAATGGGGCATGCTTGGAGGCGTCTGTAAGCTTCTTGTCACCAATGGGTTGAGCTAAAGCTCCTCAGCCAGGCATCAAAAATCCTGCATGGTCCACATTTGTTCTTTCTTCTCTTCTGCCCACTCTTGCCTCTTGTCCTCCACCCTCCCTAGACAATTTTGAGATTTTTCACACAGATCGCTGGACTTTCACCCCAAAGTCTTCTTGTCCCATCTCTGCCTCCTAAAAACTCTACTTTTCCTTCATGGCTCAGTGAGACTATCCCTCCAGGAAGCTTCTCTAGAGCCTACCAGCATAATAAATTGTATCATCATCTACATTCCCTATGGTATGCTGGAACTTTCCTATGGTACGAACTCTGATTTTCCTAGTGAGCATAACTATAATGAGGTCTCCCGGAGCACACGAACCTTGTTTTGTCCATCCATGTTCCCAGTGCCCAGCACAAAATAAGCAGCAATAAACGTGTGCTGAATGTATTTAATGGAGTATGGAAAGAGATGTCTGAGGGCCTGAGGGACCACCTCTCTGGCAGCAGAGAGTGACTAGGGGACAACCAGGGATGAGAGTTGCTAGAATGGAGCTTGTGACCACTGGCACTTCCCAAGAGATTAAAACCCTGTGAGAAGATGACGGCAACCTGAGCATCCCCATATGAGTGCTGAATTTGTTACCAAAGATAAAGGCCTCACCCAGAGGCAGCAAATATGTGAACATCTGCCATTCCTCCACCACGTCCGTGGCAGATGTTGATAATCAATCCCAGTGCTCACTTCCAATGAGCCTCAGAATCCTCAACACAGAACTCCAAGCAACTACCAGTTGAAGTTGGCCCACATGATAAAACCTATTTGCCACTTCCAGAATCCATTCGCCAATTAACAGCTTTTTTTGCTTCCTGAAAGGAGGACAGATCTTATATTCCCAAAGAATCAGAGCTAGATATCAGCAGCAAACGGTGCCCACCGTTCTCCATGTATTCCGTGATGATGTAGATGGGCTCCTGGGTGACCACCGCGTAGAGCCGGACCAGCCGCTGGTGTTGCAGCTGCTTCATGAGGTTGGCCTCGGCCAGGAAGGCATCGGGGGACATGCTGCCCTGCTTCAGGCTCTTCACTGCCACCTTCGTGTGCCCGTTGTAGTATCCTGGGGCAGGAAGGGGTTGGGTGAGCCACTCAGAACTCACGCACCCAGAGCCAGGCAGCTGCCCTAGGACGGGGCACTGTTGCGAGGTTCTCACGACCTTAGCGGATGCCTCCCCCCACCTCCTACCCCCCCACCCCCGGCAGTCTTGGAGGGCCTCACTCACCCATCCACACCTCCCCGAACTGGCCAGCCCCCAGCCGCTCCACCAACTTCAGCGTCTCCCTGGGAACCTCCCACTCGTCCTCCCACCATGGCTTCTGGGGCTTCTGGGTCTGGCAGGGGCGGCTCAACCGCGTGCACAGCCCATCCGAAGCATCTGGAGGACAAGGGAGAGGGGTAGGGCTGTCAATATGGCGATACTCGGGTGCTCCTACCCAGTCCCCACCTCGCCGAGTCCCGATCTAGGGGAAATGGACTGGGCAGGGGAGGTGTTGGGCTGTCACCGGACACCTGGGGCTATAGGGTACCACACTTCACGCAGTGCGGGGAATGAAGGAGCATACTGAGAGAGGGGTGGGTGGTACCCCTGAGAGGGACTTGGGGGAGACAGGCTGATAGGGCACGGGTGAAGCAGCCTCAGGCGCACGTCCCAGGGGCTCCTGCCAGGCTCACTGGTGTAATGGCGGACCAGCTCATGCAGGCCGGGAAAGGTGATGCGGGGGGAGATGTAGAAGCCACCCTTGTCCAGGTTACGGATCTTGTAATGTTTCACCACCTCTCCCTGGTTCTGGTCGAAGTCCCGGACGGACAGTGAAAACGATCCTGAGTGAAGGAATGAGTGAACGAACGCAAAAGAGGGGGAGGGGAGGCCTCCCGGCCACCGCGCCCCTCGCGTTGGGCTCCCCCGGCCCGCACCTCGGGGCTGCGGCACCCGCCCACCGCCCGCCGGCCGGCGCAGCCCCTCACCCGCGGTACTCTCGCTCTCCCGGATCAGGAAGGAGCCGTGCGTGTTCCCGGGCGCCAGGAGCTGCCGTTCCGCGTCCTTGCGGCTCAGGTTCTTGAAGAACCAGCTGCGCAAGGCAGAAGCGAAGGCCGTCATCTCTTGGTCCCCTCTTTCTCCATCACCCTCAAGCATTCACCACCACCCCTAGCACCGCCTGGGTGCTCTGCTCCGGAGTCCCTAGATCTGCTCCCATCCATCCCCACGACGAGTCCCCACTCACGGTTCGGGCTCCAGGCTGTTCGCTTTGGCCACGAAGTTGAAGGGGATGAAACCTTCCTGGCCCGTGGTCAGGGACTGTGCCTTCCACCACTCGCCGCTCCTGTGCGACAGCGGCAGTCAGCGTGGTCTGCCCAGCCTTGGACTCAGCTGGAAACCCTCCTTCAGTGCTCCTAGTTACGCCGTGCCACCTCACCCTCCAGCTCAGCCCTGGAGCCTTCCATTTTGTCTCAAGGGCGCCCACTGCAAGCCAGTCAGGGGCCGCAGGAGAGCTGGGATACCCAGGAGCCCAGCGCCCTCACATACTCCCCC
The DNA here is from genome assembly GCF_041296235.1 of Equus asinus. NCBI lineage: Eukaryota > Metazoa > Chordata > Mammalia > Perissodactyla > Equidae > Equus > Equus asinus. Next base: position 89,667,636 of record NC_091794.1, read on the forward strand.
AGGGCAAGGATGGGTGGGGTGGAGGGGCCACTCACTGCTCCAGGATACGGAGCTGTTCGCCCTTCTCGAAGCCCAGGTCTCCATCGTGGGAGGGCTCGTATCTGTGCAGGGCGATAACCAGGTTGTCTGTGAAGACAGGGGAAGTCAGGGAGAAACACCTGGAGTCGGCTGGGAGCATCATGTTCAGAAGTTACAGGGCAGCAGACAAGACTGGGGGCAAGAGGCAGGACAGGGCAGAGGGGTAGAGATGGGGAGGAGAGGATCACCGAAAGCCACGGATCCGTAGGCCTTATTTTGTGGGCCCTGCTGGTTGAGGTTACCTTGCAGAGGGGAGGCTGGGGGGTTGGAGCCCTCATAGGTTACCAGTGGATCCCGCACCTCAGAGCCATTCCGCATAGGCAGCTGTGGGTTAGGAGAAGAGAGTGGGGTCAGAGAACAGCAGATTGGTCAGACCCTGGCTCCCCTCCCCATGGCCCTGCTCTCCTTCACTTCTCCATCCTGGCTAAGTCTTTTCCCTGAATTCACCAACTACTTGCTGTGTGACCTTAGGAGAGTCCCTTCCCGTCTCAGAGCCTCTTTTCCTTTCTGTATTCCAGGAATGAGGGCCACTCCGTTATTTCAAGGACCTGTAGTGGTGCTCCATTTATTCCTTCTGGGTTGTGCCCTCCACCCGACTCCCTCACCAAGCCCCTTGTCTTGCCTCTTACCGTGGCCTTGCCATCCAGTGGGACTATGGGGTAATGGCAGTTCTCACATACATCGATGTTTTCCATCCAGTCATCTTCAGGGTTTGAGCTGCAGCTACAGCCCATGGTCCCTGGGGAAATGGAGAGGCGGCTGAAGGGATACCCCCGGGATCTACTCCCCCAACATCAGACATGCTAGGGCCTAGCCCTGGGAATTTCCAGAAGTATCTGAGATTGTCAGTCGCCCACCCCCCATTCACCAGCCACAGAAAAGCTGAAATGGGGTCCTAACTCCTGACTGGTGCTCCCTCTGAGCCCCCAGGCCACAAAAGTCACACCAGGCCCTGGCTGAGCCCTAGGCTCCGCCCTCCCACCTGGGGTGGGCAAACCGCCACAAGCACCTTTGTTAGTCTAGTTGCCCACTTCCTGCCTCTCCCCTCTCCCTCTCTCTCTGCCCATCCCCCATGTTGGGGGACTACCTATGAGAGATCACACAAATTTCCCCAAGCCCTGGGGGAGACCTAAGTTTTGATCCTCCCCTACCAGAGAGATGCACCCCACCTCCTAATTAGAATTCCCCTCTTCCTTGTTCAGCCAAGGAAGCTGAATAAGAAACTCCTGCTCCCAAACATCAGCCATCAGGCCTCTGTACCCCCCACCTCACACCCCCCACCCGCAGGCCCTTACACAAAGTTTCCTTTGGAAGGTTCTTTCTGCTTCTCCCCAGCAGAAAACCCTTAAGCGGCCCTATTGGTCATACTTTTTTTATTTGTTTGCTCACTTTAGCAGTGGAAACTTCTTGTCAGATGAAATCAAGCAGAACCCCGTAGATAAAACAGGTAAAAGTGGAGCTGTTATGCCTAAAGCAGAGTCGGGGCCTCGAGCCCCTAGGAGTCCCTGAGGCACCTCCTGCCCCGGGTTGCTCCTCAGAACTGCTTGGAAAGCACAGGTCCTCAGATAAAACTTAACTTACCATTCAAGGTCCTTTACTATCAAGATCAAATCTACCTCCTCAACTATTCTGCTACACACACAAGCACCCCCACCTACACGCTCACACAGCCTTCGTTCTGAGCCACCCTTGCCTTCCCCAAACACCGCACACTATTTTCTTACTCCGTGCCTTTGCACGTGTTGTTCTCTTGCCTTGGAGTGCTCTCTTTTGTCCACCTCTGGAACTCCAACTCAGCCTTCAAGGCTCAGCTCAAATATCACCTACTCCGTGAAGCCTTCCCATTGCTCTTTGCTCCTCCAACATTCTACTCAGACCACAACCATCAACTTAGGCCCTGAGCGCCATGATTAGACTGATTTATATGTCAGTCCCACTGCTTCTCCCGCCCTCTCCATGAGATGAGGGATTCAGCAAGAACAGAAACTATTTTCAGCTTTACGTGCCTGAATGCCCCGGCACCCAGAACTAGTTGTCGCTAATGAGTGTTTACTGGCGTGTGGAGGGTTAAGGCACAGATTCTTCCATCAGCAAAGTCTTAGAAACCACCAAGTCTAACCTCTGGTTTTAGACGAGCAAACCAAACCGAGGCCCAGCGAGGCCTGCTGAAACTCTCACAGTCTCTATGGGCAGAGCAAAGCTAGAGCTGCTAGTCCATGGTGGGACCAAGCGGAAGTGGGGAGCAGTGGAGGTTTTTTGGTTAGCAAGACTTAAGGGTATATGTCACTTGTACCTCAGCTTAAAAAAAAAAGACTCAAGGACAGTCCCCAGAGTCAGAGAGACCTAAGTTCAAATCTTGGTTTTGACAATTATTGTATGACTTTGCTGAAATTATTCTTCCTAAGCCTCACTTTTCCTTTTCTTTCAAATGGGAATCATCATCCCTTCCCCATAAGCTTACATAAACATTAGCTTAGTTTAGAGCTTAGAAAGACTTCCACCAGTGTCCATTCTGCACGACCAATCGCTGCTCTAGAGGGTGGGAGAGTGAAACTGATAAGTAATTCTCTTTGCCTTAGTCGCCTGTTTCTTTTTTTTTTTTCTTCAAAGATTGGCACCTCAGCTAACATCTGTTGCCAATCTTTTCTTTTTCTTTTTCTTCTTCTCCCCAAAATTCCCCAGTACATAGTTGTAGATTCTAGTTGTAGGTCCTTCTGGTTGTGCTATATGGGACACCGCCTCAGCATGGCCTGACAAGCGGTGCCATGTCTGCACCCAGGATCCAAACTGGTGAAACCCTTGGCCGCCGAAGCAGAGCACATGAACTTAACCACTCGGCCATGGGGGCGGCCCCTAGGCTCATGTTCCTTAAACTGAGATGCTCATAAACTCTCATGGGTACCAGAAGTCAGAGGTGTACATCTTCCCAGAGCATGAGTGTTACATGACCTTATTCATACAAACAAACAAACAAAGATCTATTATGGAGGAAAATGTAAAATGTACATGGAATTTTAAGCCAAATCAAGAGACTTTCCAGGAAAAGGGCACAGATTCACTCTTCTCCCTACCTTTTTTTTTTTTTTTAAGATTTTATTTTTCCTTTTTCTCCCAAAGCCCCCTGGAACATAGTTGTGTATTTCTAGTTGTGGGTCCTTCTAGTTGTGGCATGTGGGATGCCACCTCAGAATGGCCTGATGAGCAGTGCCATGTCCACGCCCAGGATTCGAACTGGCGAAACCCTGGGCTGCTGAAGCAGAGTGCACGAACTTAACCACTCAGCCATGGGGCCGGCCCCTCCCTACCTTTTTTTTTTCCTGAGGAAGATTAGCCCTGAGCTAACATCTGCTGCCAATCCTCTTCCTTTTGCTGAGGAAGATTGGCCCTGAGCTAACATCCATGCCCGCTTTCCTCTACTTTATATGTAGGACACCTGCCACAACATGGCTTGATAAATGCTGCATAGGTCCATGGGATCTGAACCGGGGAACCCCAGGCAAGCAAACTTAACTGTTGTGCCACTGGGCCGGGCCCTCTTCTCTCTACTGTTAGGAGTCCTGGAGGGTGGGCAGGAGACATTTGAGAAATCCTGATTGGCCAGAGTCCACCCATCTGTGGTGGCAAATGGCTTTTTGACAGCTAATTTTATTATGGCTTGGACCTGATTAGCAGCAAAAGCCTCCAGGAAAGGACTGATAATAACCTGGAACGAGCTTAAGATGAGCTGGGCTATCTAGAAAGGTCATGAGCATCCTGTTGTTTGTGATATTCAAACAGGCCTTCAAAAACCACAAGTTGGTTATATTGTAGAAAGAACGCCAACATCAGATGGAGAGTGGACTTAGATCAGTAAGGTCCCTTCCAGGCTTGATATTCTTGGAGGCTTCAGAGAAGGGTAAGAGAAAGACGAGAAAAGTTTGGGCTTGAGAAAGGGGGATGAACGGGGGTGCAGCAGTGAGGCACTGAGGAGAAGCCAATAGAAAGGGCAGAAGGAATCTAGGCTGGAGATCACAGGGCTGGAAGCTGGTACCTGGTCCAGGCTGCTGTGGGGAGGGAAAAGGAGCCACAAGGCCTTGGGCTAGTGTCCAGGAGAGTGTAGGCAGGACCTATATCCTAAAGTGAATCTGGGCCTACCAGAGAGGGCCTGAGGTCCCTAAAGACTGGGGCCAGGAGTGAGAAAAAGTCAAGCTATGTTAATTAAGCCAAAAGGAACTCTGGAACTCTGCTGGGTATCTGACCCCTCGTGTTTTTTCTGTGGCTTGTTTTGTTCTCCTGGACTCCTCTGGCTGCAGGTAGCAGAGCCTGTTCTCTACAAAAGTGGACACTTTGGAGTGTAGGGCCTGGCAGCAATCACAGGACCCTGGGAGCCGGCAATGCCCAAGATTACTTTGGTGAGTGGCTCCCAGCCACTGGGAGCTATACGCTCCTAGGAGGCCCCAGGATAATGTTGGAGGCCTGCAGTTTATTTCAGTATTTCAGAAATCTGCAGGGAAATTGTACTATGATTTGTTTCTTAGTCTGACAAATTGTATTATTGTTTCTTTTTTTTTTTTTTAAAGATTTTATTTTTCCTTTTTCTCCCCAAAGCCCCCTGGTACATAGTTGTGTATTTTCAGTTGTGGGTCCTTGTAGTTGTGGCATGTGGGACGCCACCTCAGCATGGCATGATGAGCAGTGCCATGTCCGCTCCCAGGATTTGAACCAGTGAAACCCTGGGCCACCGAAGTAGAGCACGCGAACTTAACCACTGGGCCACAGGGCTGGCCCCTGTATTATTGTTTCTTCAGTGCATACTTAGTTAAGTCTTTGGTTAAAATTTGAACTTGAAAACAAGAAAATTAGTACCTAAACGAGGTAGTTTAGTAGGAAAAACTTTAAAATCATGAAATCCATGAGGGCATGGGGGGGAGTACAACAGGGAAGGGTGAAGGAGTCCTTGGTAGGGAAGGGTTTAGAAGCGCTAATGTAATTTACCAGCCTTGTTTTAAAAATGAAGGGGCCGGCCCAGTGGTGTAGTGGTTGGGTTCTCATGCTCTGCTTCGGGGGTTCTCAGGTTCAGATCCCGGGCGTGGACCTATATACCACTCATCAAGCCATGCTGTGGTAGGGTCCCACCTACAAAGTACAGGAAGATTGGCACAGATTTTAGCTCAGGGACAATCTTCCTCAAGCAAAAAGAGGAAGATTGGTTGGGCCGGCCCAGTGGCACAGCGGTTAAGTGCGCACGTTCCGCTTCTCGGCGGCCCAGTGTTTGCCGATTCAGATCCCGGGTGTGAACATGGCACCGCTTGGCACACCATGCTGTGGTAGGTGTCCCACAAATAAAGTAGAGGAAGATGGGCACGGATTTTAGCTCAGGGCCAGACTTCCTCAGCAAAAAGAGGAGGACTGGCAGTAGTTAGCTCAGGGCTAGTCTTCCTCAAAAAAAAAAAAAAGAGGAAGATTGGCAAGAGATGTTAGCTCAGGGCCAATCTTCCTCACCAACAAAAATAAAAATAAAAATGAAGAAGCTGGAGGATCAGAGAGGTTAAGTGATTTTCCCAATAGCAACATGAAGGCTCTTGGCAGAGGTAAAGCTCAGATCAGGCCCCTACCTTTTTTTTTTTTTGAGGAAGATTAGCCCTGAACTAACAACCGTGCCCATCTTCTTCTACTTTATATGTGGGACGCCTACCACAGCATGGCTTGCCAGGCGGTGACATGTCTGCTCCGGGGATCCAAACTGGCGAACCCTGGGCTGCAGAAGTGGAATATGTGCACTTAACTGCTGAGCCACCGGGCCGGCCCCAGGCCCCTACCTTTTTTATTAAGGTCCTCTCTTCTCCTCTTCACAACGTGGGAAGTCTAAAGGGAGGTGGGAGATCCTGAGAGGTCATGGAGAAAACAGGGCAGGAAGGGAGGTCTGGCAGGGTGGGGTCCACTCTCCATCCAAAATTTGATCATTGTGCTGTTAACAAAGGCCTTTCTCTCCAAGGCAATTCTCCCTCCACCTAGAATGCCTGTTTCTAAGGGTACATTTACCTGACTGGTGAATGCAAGTCCGTGCATATGGAGGCATATGATTCAGTGAGCATTGTGCTGATGTATGCATACCCGTGGGTGTTTATGAGTCCATGCGTGCAGATGGATGTATAATAGAATGGGGGCATGTATAGTTAGTGCCTGGCCCTATGTAATTGTGAGGTCATACATGCCTGTATCTATTTATACAAAATGTGGGTCCCATCCTTCTGGTCTTCGTTTGACAGGTTGCTGGATAGCCAAAATGATCTAATCAGGTTAACAAACGAGGTCAGTAAAAAGAAAATCAAAATTAAAGCTTAATATAAATTTCTCATTGTCTGAAAGAAAGAAGAAGAAGAAGAAACAGATCCAGAGAATCCCCAGGGCTCTCAGAACCAGCAACGAGGGCAGATTCTGGGATGAATGAAACAGGACATTCTCTTCTCCCAACTCAGGAATTCAGAGTCAATAGCAGGAATTTTGTAGATTCTAGACCTCCTTTGACCAGGGTCTATAATGTTCTCGGTCAAACTCAAAGCTGCCCATGATCCACAGAGCACTTTGTGCCAATTATAAAGGGTCACTTCTCGCTGGGGTTTCAAACTTGGGGAGTGGAATGAGGGCTGGATTTCAGTCCCCACCCCTTCCCTTCCCTCAGCACAGTGCCCAAAACACACAGTGGCCCTGCTCGCACAGTATACAATTGATCAAAAATCCCAGGGGCTGGCCCCATAGCCGAGTGGTTAAGTTCGTGTGCTCTGCTTCGGCAGCCCGGGGTTTTGGCGGTTCGAGTCCTGGGCTCCAACATGGCACCGCTCATTGGGCCATGCTGGGGTGGCGTCCCACATGCCACAACTAGAAGGACCCACAACTGAAAATACACAACTATGTACCAGGGGGCTTTGGGGAGAAAAAGGAAAAATAAAATCTTTAAAAAAAAATCCCAGGTCAGGGGCCGGCCCAGTGGCACAGCTGTTACGTTCACATGTTCCACTTCCTGGCGGCCCGGGTTTCACCGGTTCGGATCCCGGGTGTGGACATGGCACCGCTTGGCAAGCCATGCTGTGGTAGGCGTCCCACGTGTAAAGTAGAGGAAGATGGGCACAGATGTTAGCTCAGGGCCAGTCTTCCTCAGCAAAAAGAGGAGGATTGGCAGCAGTTAGCTCAGGACTAATCTTCCTCAAAAATCAATCAATCAATCAATCAATAACTAAATCCCAGGCTGCGTGAAGTTCCTGGACTAGATTTTCTAAACCCAGGGCTGTTTAGCAATCATATCGCCATGAATTTTGATTCTTGCCAACTTCACTTTTATCACCTCTACAGATACGATCTCGCCTGGCTAGGGCTAGAATGTGTTTTGTCTCCTTAAAAAAAAAAGAAAAGAAAAGAAAAGAAAAGAAAAGAAAAAGGAAACACTTTTCCTCCTCTTAACGGTAAATCTATTCATTTATTGAACATTCTGTCCAAAACGTGTGCTGGCTTCTTGCCTGCGTTTCTCAGGCTGCCGTCCTACAGCAAGAGGAGGCAGGCTGTTCCACGGCAGGTCATTGTACTCTGGGCCACCTTGTGGCAAAATCTGTCAGGAATAATTTAAAACATTTTCTTGGGCCAAGATTTGGTTATTGGCAAAGTAGCCTAAGTTCAATGGAGAGCTGTAGCCACAGATGGCCGCACAAAACCCTCATCATGGCGCTCAAGAACTCGAGGTGGCAGGCACGGTAAATAACTTCTAGTGGGTAAAACAGGGATGGGTCCTGAGTCCCCTCCTTTCTCATGTGTTCCTTTTTGATGCAATACCATTTTTGAATGAACTCTGTGAGTGAGTTCACAGAGGTTACAAAAACCGAGAACAAAAAGATAAACCTTCTCTTACATGCAAACGAGATGGATTTATTCTCACAAAGTGGGAGTGGCCTGAACATGGCACTGATTCTGCTAGATAATTATCGCCAGACATGAGGGCTATAGAGCAATTATTCTAAAGCTGGTATTTTGGGGAGTGGCCCTCCAACTAGTGACGTGTATGTATCTAGTAATCCCTTTTAATGGGTCCCCTCCCTCACGTACCTCCGTGTGCACTTTGTGCCGTGGGGATTTCAACCGGACGGAGCCTTACTCACAGCTTGGCACCTGTGCTGCTTTATTAAAGTTTCTGGGAGTCTGCAGGTCGTGGAGGCTCAGATTACTGTGTCTGTGTCATAGTGACCCAAGTTCAATCCCACGGCCTCCCGGTCACTCACTGGGCCTTTGGGCAGGTTACTAAACCTCTCTGAAACCTCCCTCAGTTCCCTCGTCTTCAAAATGGCAATAAAAATAGGACCTGGGCCGCCCAGTGGCACAGCGGTTAAGTTCACACATTCTGCTTCTGCAGTCCAGGGTTCGCCAGTTGGGATCCTGGGTGTGGACATGGCACCGATTGGCAAGCCATGCTGTGGCAGGCGTCCCACATATAAAGTAGAGGAAGATGGGCATGGATGTGAGCTCAGGGCCAGTCTTCCTCAGCAAAAAAAAAAAAAGAAGAAGAAGAAGAAGAAGAAGTGGACTGGCAGCAGATGTTAGCTCAGGACTAATCTTCCTCAAAAAATAATTAATTAATTAATTAATTAATTAAAAATATAGGACCTGCATCCAGGGCTGCTGTAAGCATTATATGTAATATATAGATGATCCCATATAACAAAGTGCTTAAAAAGGTGCTTGGTACTTAGTTAAAGGCTAAATAAATGAGAGTAATAGTCATTTGAGGCTAGCATGGGCATTTCATTACACCAGCCTTAAACATTTTCTAGACTAAAATGATCAATCATTTTCATTTTCCTTCATGATTTTTGGCATTTCCACTGTCCACTTTTTTTTTTTAAACACCCACATTTCCACCTACCTAGAAACTGTTACACTTTGGTATCTGTCCTTCCAGATCTTTTTTGTTTTTGTTTTTGTTTTTAAAGATTTTATTTTTTCCTTTTTCTCCCCAAAGCCCCTCCAGTACATAGTTGTATATTCTTCGTTGTGGGTCCTTCTAGTTGTGGCATGTGGGACGCTGCCTCAGCGTGGTTTGATGAGCTGTGCCATGTCCGCGCCCAGGATTCGAACCAACGAAACACAGGGCCGCCTGCAGCAGAGCGCGCGAACTTAACCGCTCGACCACGGGGCCAGCCCCAAGATCTTTTTTTTTTTAAGGTTTTATTTTTCCTTTTTCTCGCAAAGCCCCCCAGTACACAGTTGTGTACTTTTAGTTGTGGGTCCTTCTTGTTGTGGCATGTCGGATGCTGCCTCAGCATGGCTTGATGAGCAGTGCCGTGTCTGCGCCCAGGATTCTAACCGGTGAAACCCCGGGCCGCTGAAGCAGAGCGTACAAACGTAACTGCTCCGCCACGAGTCGGCCCCTGTCCACTTTTTTTTTTTTTTTTTTGAGGAAGATTAGCGCTGAGCTAACTACTGCCAATCCTCCTCTTTTTTACTGAGGAAGGCTGGCCCTGAGTGAAAATCTGTGCCCATCTTCCTCTACTTTCTATGTGGGACGCCTACCACAGCATGGCGTGCCAAGCGGTGCCAGGTCCACACCTGGGATCGGAACCGGCGAACCCCGGGCCACCAAGAAGTGGAACGTGCGAGCTTAACCTCTGTGCCACCAGGCCGGCCCCCACTTTTTTTTTAAAGTAACTTTTTATTGTGAGTCTGAACGAACCACCCTCTGCTTTTCTCATTGAAAAAAACTTTTTTTTTTTTTTTGTGAGGAAGACTGGCCCCGAACTAACATCTGTTGCCAATCTTCCTCTTTTTGCTTGAGGATGCCACTAGCATGGCTTAATGAGTGGTGCTAGGTCTGCACCTGGGATCCAAACCTGCAAACCCCAGGCCGCCAAAGCAGAAGGTACGAACTTAACTACTATGCCACTGGGCTTGCCCCAGAGCACCTTTTTACCTTTAATATATTTACCTAAAATGGAAATTTCACTACCATAAATGGAAAACTAGTATCACCAGTCATAAATAGAAATCAGTGTACGTTAGAATAAACATAATATAAAGCATAAATTCACATTTGTACAAGTTCATTCATGGGGCCAGCCCGGTGGCGCAGAGCTTAAGTTCCAACGTTCTGCCTCTTGGCGGCCCGGGGTTCGCCGGCCCGGATCCCGGGTGCGGACATGGCACTGCTTGGCAAGCCATGCTGTGGTAGGCATCCCACAAATAAAGTGGAGGAAGATGGGCACGGATGTTAGCTCAGGGCCAGTCTTCCTCAGCAAAAAGAGGAGGATTGGCAGCAGATATTAGCTCAGTGCTAATCTTCCTCAAAAAAAAAAAAAAAGTTCCATTCATTACCCCCTAAAATCACTCACCCTCATCAATGGTACACAGGCCATATTTTGGGAAATGCTGCACTTCGGGACAGAACTTGGAGCTTAGGCCTCTGTCGGTACGTTAGAGGAGGCGCAATTTTCTTAATTGCCCAGCCTATCGACAAAAACTTAATGGGTACCTCTTAGGTGCCAGGCTCTGATGGAGTTCTGGGGACACAGAGGTGAGCAGTCAGAGAGGTTCCCCATCCTCTTGGCCCTGCCCTCTGTGATAGAGGTGGGCACCCCTCTGGCGGGTCACTCCATTTTCACAGGAGGCCATCAGGCCTGTCTTCAGCTCACTGATCGGTAATGTCTGTGACTCCCAACAACACTGAGGACACAAAACAGCAATACTTGCCGAGAAGGTGCATCTCAAAATCACCGCTATCACCCATCTACCAAGTGAACGACAATTAGCCAAAACCGTTAAAAAGATGAGGTAGATCTCCATGCATTGACATGGAAAGATGTCCCAGATATAACACGGCCAGCAAGTTACAGAACAGAATGCAGAGAATAAGCCTATTTGTATTTAAATATGTATATATAAGGGGTTCTTTTAAGCCAGGCTCTGTGCTAAGCCTTTATTTGCATGATTTCATGTCATTCTCATAATAATCCTATGAAGTAAGTGCTATTATTATCCCCATTTTACAGATGCAAAAACTGAGGCCCAAAAGGGGTAAAGTGATTTGTCTGAGGCCTCATAACAAACAAATAAGTGGTAGAGTGGCAAGCCGAACCTTGGTCTACCTGCCTTCAGAGACTAGGCTATTACTTGCAATGCCTTTCCACAGCCATACATGCAACAATCTAGAAGGATGCACACCAAATTGTTCACAGTGAGCGTATCCCAGAAGTGAGATTGGAGGGAGCTGTATTTCTTTATAAACCTCTGTACTGTCTGAATTTTTTAAAACAGCCATGTGCTAATATCGTAATTGAAAAACAAAAAACAACAAAACCACCACCAACGCAAAAACTCTGCCAAGAGATGGGATCATTTGAGGAGGCTCAGCCGTGCAGCTCAGCCTTCCTCTCCTCTCCTTGTCTCAAGAGGTGAAGGCATATAGAATAGAGGATACAGGAAAAACGGCTCTGCAACCAAGGAAGTTGGTGAAACACTGGGTCAGACAAAATCCATCAGGCTCCTTCTCAGGGGGTCCCTTTCAGGGCTATGACAAGCTAACAGTGATTGTGAAGTGAATACGGAACACTTTGTAGCTGAGGCCATGTCGATCTCACTCCAGAACCCTGTTCTTTCCAGGTGCCTTGTGGACTTCCAACTAGTGTTCTTTAGAACAAGCATTGGAAATGCAGCTCCAGATACTTTAAAACCACCACCGAAGTTGGTTGTTAGAGGCCACATCCCTGGATGGTGTCTTGGTCCCACCCACCCTCATCCTACCCACACACCCAGCTCTCCTCAGCCTCGCTTTCACCAAATTGAACTTCAAAGCCGTCAGCTTGTGGGTGTGTGTATGGATTTGCAGGATCCAGAGTGTGCAGTATGTGTTGTTCCTGCCTCTGCCTCTGAGCCTACACGCACGTGTTCCTTTTCCAATGATGGTGTGAATGGTGTTTGGGCCAGGGAGGATGTGTGTGTGTGTGTGTGTGTGTGTGAAGCTGTGTGTGGGACCCTCCTCTAAGGCAGACACAGCCTAGAATTCTCACACCCACTATACACAGGAAACAAGCTCGCTTGCAAAGCCACACTACAAGTGTGAGGGAATGGGTGGTTCACTGTCCTGCCAAGGTGTTGAGTGGGAGTAATTCTGGGTGTGGACAGCCGTCCCTTTGGTGCATTGTTTGCAGGAGAAGGGAGAGCCTAACCTCTGTTAACTCCTACTATGTATCAGGTACTACCCAGGGCACAATACAGTCATTATTTCGTCTTTGATTCCCCACGAGCTCTCTGTAAGAGAGGGACTTATTCTTGCCTCTTTACAGATAAGCAAACTGGAGTTCGGAGAGGTGAAGCCACTCATTCAAGGAAATGGCAGAACCAGAATTGTGGCTGGGTCTGCCTGACTCTGAAATGCATGTTCTTGGCACTACACCATACTCATTGGCCCTATGGCATTTGGTCTTGCTCAGAGGTGTCTGCCCTCGTGGTACCCAAGGGACAGAACCCAGGGGCAGTGACCTTAGCTTCATGTCCTGGGTGCTCTCCAAAATGAGCCTTTGTCCTTCTCAAAACTGCCTTGACTCTTCCAGGAAGCCTTCCAGATCGCCTGAGGGAAAGCTTTCTCCAGTCCTCTGAGCCCTCAGCTGGTTCTCTTGCCCCACCACTCGGCCCTTCTTCCTTGGAGAAAAACCTCCATCCCTGTGCCCTGAGGGTGAGGGACCCTGTCTGAGTCATCTGTCAGCACAGGCTGGGTGGGGGAGACTGTCCCTGAGCATCCAGGGTGTGCATGAGGCCCCCTGAAGGGCAGGGAGAGCCAGCATGTTTTCCCAGCTCCCACAAAAGCCTGCAGGCCTTGGAGCTGGGGACAGGAGAAAGGCTGGGACATGCTGATTGGGTGGAAATTGTGTGTCAAGAAAAACTCCAAAGGCAGAGGATGAGACAGAGGAAACCTGCAAATTCTCACTCAGGTGGGGACTCCCCCTGTAAACTGAAGGCTCAGAGTTAGAAAATAAGGAGTGGGCAGGTAGCTTGACTATGCCTTCCTGGGTCTCCACCTTCCCAGAATTTGAAGTATGAATCAGCAGGACCAATTGGCCCCACACATGCCGAGGCAGTGTGCGTGGAGCTGAAGTGGGAGGGAGCAAGGGGAGAGGGGAGGACATCCTGCCACACTTGGCAGGGGCAGGAATGGCAACTTTCCAGATGGAAGTTCAGAAGTCCCTTGCCCAGGGCCAACTGCACCTCTGTCTGGGATAAAAATAGCCCTTCCTCTCCCCTTCTCCCATCACTCCCTCTCCCCCCAGCTTCCCAGCATCCGGTCAGATACTTCCGCCCAGGAGGCTCCATCCCAGATGATAAATATACCCTCACATATCCATCCGCTTCCAACAGGGGACTCCTCCCTCTCTCAAGCAGTGCTGGTCATTGAGGCTAAATCACTTCTCACGTGTCCATCTGGATGCTCTGGGTGACCTCTCTCTCTCTCAGGAGGTTCTTGTCACTGGGGTCTGCCCCAGCAACCAGAGGGATTCTTGGCTCCCCTGACTCAAGCCTGTCTTTCACCCTGCTCCATGGGTGGTCACGGCCTGGCACCATTCTGCCACTGCCTTGCTGAGGGACTGTGGGAAGGGAGTGCCTTGCCCTCTCTGGGCCTCAGGAGGCTCATCCATTGTGGGATGAAGGACTGGACTTGGGGATTTCTGAAGGCCTTATGAATTCCTGACAGTCTATGTGCCACATCTTCAAGAAAAATGCTCCCAGTGAGGTAGAGACTGATGGCAGGCAGTGTGGCAGAGGCAAGGGCCAACAACTATGAAGGAAAGAGGTGATCCAGCTGTCTGCATGCCTCCCCTGGACATCCAGCAAGGTTTTTCTGTCCCTCAGCCTGCAGGGCTGCTGCACACCCAAGGAGCCTGCCCCAGTGCCCAGAGGCAGCCCTCTGCCAACAGGCCCTCACCACAGCCCCTTGACCCCTATTCCCAGTACTCCTTACCTGCCCAGCCCGGGAGCCCTCTGGCCCCATTCACATGGTCCTCCTGGCCTTGCCTGGCTGCCCAGACACAGTTTCAGCTCCCCTCGCCGTCGTAGCCACCGCCTGTCTCCCCGCGCCTACGTCCCACCCTGACTTCCTGCCTCCTCCTGAGGGCTCCTCAGCCAACCGGGCCCCAGCAGCCCAACCACAAGCCTCCAGCACCCTGAGCTTCCTGCCACCATAGCCCCCCGCTCCTCAGCTCCTGGCAATCCCCTACATCCCCAGCCCAGGCCCTACTCACCCTGAGGGTGGCACTCGGAGGAAAAGAGAGGACATCTGATGGAACCTCCCTCCTGCTCCCCAGGGTGCACCTTGGCAAGAGATTCAAGGGCAGCCTTGAAACCCCACTGAGCAAGGGGCAGGCAGACACGCTCAGCTTTCAGTGAAAGGCAAGGAGCAGCGCCGTCACAGTCTGAGAGCTGAGTGACCTTTTCATTACAGTCTGAGGGCAAAGGTAACATCACTTCAGAGTCAGAGGAGAGGACACTATGCCCGTTACGTAGTTGGAGAGTAGAACACCCACGTTACAGTCAGATGTCAGGCTAACACAGCCGCTACAGTCGGCAGCAGGACAACAGCCATGTCATCTCAGGGCATGGGACAACAGCTTTTTTATTATAGCCAGAGGGTGGGCTAACACTCCTCTCACAGACAGAATGCTGGACAACAGGCTGTTTCAGGAATCAGGCAGGACAACCCCATGTCTTTAAGAGGGCAGAGTAACAGCCTCTGTTGTGAGCCGAGGGCACGACAACACCCATTAATTATGGTTGGAGAGTAGGGCAACACTTCTAACTCAGGTAGAGGCAAGGCCCCAGCCCCTGTTGGAGGCATAGGGCCTGACACCATCTCCTGCAACAGGTAGAAGACAGAACAGACACTCCTGCCCAGGCACCCAGGGGCAGGCAGCTGATTGGAAGGACTTTCCGTTATAGGCAGGAGGCAGGAAACTTGTCACAAGCAGCTAGCGGGCTAAGGCTAAGAATCTCCCTCTCCCCTGGGGCCAAGCCGAGGGTGCACCCATCATAGGCTGAGGGCCAGGTCGCCAGTGTTGTGAGGAACTCCAGGTGGCCTCTGTCAGGCCCAAGAGCTGGGCCTTGACCTCACCCAGAGGCAAGTATAAATGCGTCACCACCCCTGAGCCTACATGAGCGAGCTGGTTGGGGGAGGGGAGCCCACAGAGCATTGTTGGGGTTTGTGAGGTGGAAGCGATGTTGTGTGCACCTCAGCTGCGAAGGGAAGGGGGAGACAGGAAATGGGTGGGGGGAAGAGGAAGCTTGAGTTGGAAAGTCAGACAAAGAGGGTAACACAGAAACAAAGGCTGAGAGATGCAAAATAAAAAAAGCCTACAGAGTGACACAGAGCCAGGGTCCGGGCTGCAGGCCCCAGCTCCCCTTGCTGTGACCCTGAGCGCTTCAGAGTCCATCTCTGGACCTCAGCATGATAATAATAGTACCACTGGTGACAGGAACGATAAGCAATAAATAGTTCCCATTTACTGAGTGCTTATGGTACATTATCTCACTTAAGATGCACCCAACTTCTTGTGGAGTGAGAATTAGCGTTTCCATTTTAGAGGTAAAGAAACAGAGTCAGGGGGCTGGCCCCGTGGTGGCATAGTGGTTAAGTTCTCACACTCTGCTTCAGCGCCCCGGGGTTCGCAGGTCCGGATCCTAGGCACAGACCTAGCACCATTCCTCAAGCCATGCTGTGGAGGGGTCCCACATAAAGTAGAAGAAGATTGGCAAGATGTTAGCTCAGCAGCAATCTTCCTCAAGGAAAAAGAGGAGGATTGGCAACAGATGTTAGCTCAGGGACAATCTTCCTCACAAAAAAGAAAGAAAGAAACAGATTCAGAGGTTAAGGGACCTCTTCAAGGTCTGATAGAAATAAATGGTGGAGTTGGCTTTGAACCCATTCAGCTGCCCATTTACCTAAGTCACCTTCCATGAGAGTGATTTAGGATTTTAAGTTCTTCCCTAGTTCTGATCTTGATAAAAATAGAGAGAAAGAGGCTGGCCCCGTGGTGCAGTGGTTAAGTTCCCGTGCTCCGCTTTGGCCGCCCAGCAGTCACAGGTTGGGACCCTGGGGGAGGACCTGCACGCTGGTCAAGCCACACTGTGGCGGCATCGCACAGAAAATAGAGGAAGATTGGCACAGAGGTTAGCTCAGTGACAATCCTCCTCAAGCAAAGAGAGGAAGATTGGCACGAGATGGTAGCTCAGGGCCAATCTTCCTGACAAAAAAAAGAGAGAGAGAGAGAAAGAGCTGGAGCTGTGGAGGAGATGGGAATCCATCAGTCCATCTCCACTCCCACCCCGGGCTTTCTCTCCTGCAGTGGATCCCTGGTCCCAGCAACAGACGACATACAGCGACCTTGGCCCTGAATAAATGAGGGCAGAGACCTTGATGGGAAGCAGAAAGGGCGTTTATTGAGGAGCGTGGGCTCTATGAGCAACTCCCCTTCCTCCCACACACCCCCAGTTGGGCCAGCAGTGGGGACAGGATGCTAGCACTTTGTGCTCCCAGAGAGCTGAGTGCCGCCCCATCCCCCACCCCCGCCAGGTGCTGGCGCCTCTGGGGCACCCCTCCTTTCTCCCTTCCCCAAGTCGGGTAGGGAAGGGGTAGCGGGCCCCAGGAGGCATGCAGGTGCCCCTCAGCAGAGGGTGAAGCGCCGCGCGCTGATGTTCATGCGCGTGAGGCCCAGATGCCGCAGCGGCGGGGCCAGGGCCAGGCCAGCCCCCGGCTCCAGCTTCAGCTCCAGCTCCGCCTCGTCCAGCAGCTCCTGGTGCAGGTGACAGGCTTGGTCCACCTTCAGCCGATGCAGCTGGGCCCGCAGTCGCAACAGCTGCCCAGCCAGCTGCCGGTCCTGAGCCTGCATCTCCCGCTGCGGCCGAGAGGGGGCGTGAGCCGGCTGGATCGGCCCTCAGCGGCTAAGCGCCATTCTTCCCTTCCTGGCAACACCCTGGGTCTTTGCGCTGGCTGAGTCCTCCCCACCCCCTCTCATCTCAGCTTGCTCCCTCCCTATCTCTCAGATCTTGCTCCTCTGCACTGGTGGTTCTAAAACCGGGCTAAGGAGCCATTATTAAGCAAATACAGGTGCCTGGGGCCCCATCCCAGATCAACCAAGCAGAATCCCCCATTTGGAGCCTCCACATGTTTATGTTTGCACATGTTGGGTTAAGAGCCACTTATTCAACACTCGCCTCAGATTCTGCCTACAGCGTGGTTAATGCCTCCTTTTTCACTTCGTTGTACTTTTGAGGTATAGCAATTCCCAAAGTAGGGGAGGCCATGCCCTCTCCACCTATAACTGGTGGCCCCCAAGAGCAGGGCTCTGTCCCCTGAGCCACAGGAGCACAAGGTCAGTAGGTTGGATGGAATCCTTCTTCAGCATGGCTCCCTGAATAAAACACTGGACAAGTCTATCCCTGGCTCCTCAGCCCCAAGACAGAGCTCGAGGTGTGGGCAGTTGCTGGAGGTGGGGTCCATTCTCATCCCCTCCCCACACCCGTGGTCTTGGGTCCTAAGGAAGACTGGCCCCAAGGCCCTTTGTAAGGCTGCTTACCCCACCAGACTCACCAGCTCCCGTCGGAGCCACTCAAGGGCAGAATCCATTGAGTCAAAGCCGCAGATTGCCCCAGGTCCCCCGGGCTCAGGTCTGGCTTGGGCCCTGCGCCAGGCCTGGCTCTGGACCCGGGCTGTCCACTCCAGGTATGAGGGCCGCCGTGTCTGCAGCTGCAGCTTGGCTGTCAGAGCCTTCACAGAGTCCAGGCTCTCTTCTTCCTCATCCTCCTCATCTTCTTCACCCACTGCCTGGAATTTCAGTGGCCCCAGGGACATGGTGGATTCTGGGGTGAGTGACAGGGCAAGGCTACAGCTCTGGGATTAGGGAAAGGCTGGCAATATTGCCCAGGGAGAGGTGGCAGAAGCGGAGGGTGAAAGAAGTGTGCCAAGGAGTGTATGATGGTGAATGTTCAAGGTGGGTCCCGGAGGCTGAGTGTGTCAGGGTGGGTGAATAGATGAGTGTGGGAGGCTGAGTGTGCAAGGGCTGGGATTTTCCTGAACTGCTAACCCAGGAGCCACGTGATGCCCATCCGGGTGGGAGCAGGAGGAGCCCTGGTCCTCTGGCCCCTGGGATGAATTTCATTGTCTTTGCCCAGAAGGAGACACCCAGTTCCCAGAAAGGAAGTTGCTCCAGGATAAGGAAAGCATCATTCACACCAGAGTCTTGGCCTTCTTCCCAAGACCCAAGTTAAGAGAGTGAAGAGGGGATAGGAGGCTGACTAGCTGCCCCGTGTCCTCACTCATGATACCTGCCCTTCAGCAAAAGAATAGTGTCCAGACCCTGGCCTGGGAGTCAGGAGACCTGGGTTCTGGTGCTGGCTCTGTGGGGCCTTGGACAAGTCACTGCCTCTCTGTTGGGACAGATGGATGATTTCCAGCTAAATTCTAAGGAACTTTAGGTTCCTTTGGAAATCCCTTGAGGACTGCGAGTGGGGTAAGGACAGAGCTGTGGATGGGCTCCTGGACCTCCTTTCCCCGCCCCTCCCAGGGCTCCAACCAGAGCAGTTCCCTTTTTAAAGTTTTGTATTGAAATATAACACACACATAGAAAAATCCACATATCATAAATACACAGCTTGATGAATTCTCCCAAACAGAACACACTTATGTAACCAAGCAACAGAGAACTACCAGCATCTAGGAAGCTTGCTTTGTGCTCCTGGCCTGGCACTACTCTCCTAAGGGTAATACTATCCTAATTTCTGAGAGCACAGATGAGTTGTGCCTTTTTGTATACTTTCCAGTGGTTCTCAAACTTTAGCATGCATTGGAATCACCTGGAAAGCTTGTTAAAACAGATTGCTGGGCCCCACTCCTGGAGTTTCTGATTCAGTATTTGTGGGGTAAGACCCAATAATTTTCATTTCTAGTGAATTCCCATCCCAGCTGATGCTGCTGGTCTGGAATTTTACAATTTGTACGCTTTTATGTCTGGTTCCTTTCATAGAGCAGTTCCAATTTTATGTTTATATTATGAGAGTCCACCTATGATTTCATTTTTTTATTCGAAAGGGTTTTTTTTTTAGGAAGATTAGCTCTGAGCTAATATCTGCCAATCTTTCTCTTTTTGCTGAGGAAGCCTGGCCCTGGGCTAACATCCGTGCCCATCTTCCTCTACTTTATATGTGGGATGCCTGCCACAGCATGGCGTGCCAAGAGGTGCCATGTCCACACCTGGGATCCGAACCGACGACCTCCCACCCCCAGGGCCGCTGAAGCTGAACGTGTGCACTTAACCACTGAGCCACCGGGCTGCCCCCAAAGAAGGGTTTTGCATACACAGGCATGCTCACATGCGAGCACGCGCGGGGGCACACACACACACACACACACATACACACACACACACACACACACACACACACACACGAGCCTGGAACCTAGTGGACAAGAAGGCCCGAGGAAGGCAGGAGTTTGTCTTAGTCTTCTCAGTAATCAGGACTTAGGGAAGTGTAGGCACCAATGTTTAAGACGTGAAGGAATAATTGGATGGATGGAAGAGTCCTCCAGTAAATCTGTTTAAACCCTTGTAATTGGCCAGCTTGAGTGTGTCTCTTGCCAGACTGAAAACCCTATAAGCAAAACTTTCCTCAGTCATCCTTGGGTTCTAATACCAAATATAGGGCCCAGCTCAGTGTATGGGCAATCCATATTTGGTCAAAGGATGGAGTGAGAGGAGATGGGGCTCCCTAGGGCAGGACTAAGCCAGAAATGGCCCCCATAGAGGGCGCCCTCAGGCAGGGACTTCCAGCTGTGGTGGAGGAGGGGCACCAGCTACACAGCTGCTTGCATTTAAGGTGGACCAAGGGATTTTCCCCAGGCAGCCTCAGACATAGGGGAGGAAGTACAGTTCCCAGTTTCACACCCACGCTTTCCACCAGGGTACAGGAGAAGAGATGATGTTTTTCTTTCTTTTTTCAGTCAGCGGGAATGCCAGCACCCCAGAGTTTAAAAAAAAGAAAAATAGTGAGTGCCTCCTGCGACTCAGGCACGAGGTAAAGGGCTTTAAGTAAGATTATTCTCCCCATTTCACAGATGACGAAATTGAGGTTTCCTAACAGGTTCTGGCTTGGGTTCTCGCTACCTGGTGCTGGCAATAGAAGGGGGAAATTCCTGTGAAACTGTGCGATCTCTTCCACCAAAGGGCCTCCTTAACAGCTGTCCTGCCGGCGTCGCCAGCTGCCCAGCCAGTTCCTGTCCCTTTCGGAGCCCGCGCTCGCCCCGCCTGAAGCTCCTGGAGTCTGCCCTTCTCCTGGGCCCCAGGCCCACCGCAGGCGGAATGGAGTTCTCAGAGCTGATCCGTACTGGCCGGGCCCAAGCTGAGCTCCTGCGGGGCCCTGGGGCGCCCCCGCTGCGCGGCACGCTGTGCGTCACCGGCCACCACCTGCTGCTGTCGCCAGGGCCCCAGGCGACTTCAGACTTGTGGCTGCTGCTGTTGCGTAGTGTCGACTCCATCGAGAAGCGGTGAGACGTGGCGGGGGCGTCCCCGCAGTTGGGGAGCGCGTGGCTCTGTCCGGAGAGGGGGAAGGGCAAGCACAGTTGGAGCTGGTACCCCCCTGCATAACGTCCAATCCTAAGAAACTCGTTTCTCCTCCCCTGGTGTATGTGCCTGGGGGACACTAAGCTTAAACCCGTCCGTCCCTAGGGTCGCGGGTGACTCCGGCACCATCACGCTGCGCTGTAAAGACCTGCGAGTGCTCCAGCTGGACATTGAGGGCGTGGAAGCGACGCTGGACATTGCCCGCTCCATCGAGGTATGCCAGGGGTGCACCTCTTAAGTGACCCTTAAGCTACCGTTATCCCGTAACGAGGGGAGTAAACAGGGGCTATTGCACAAGGGGACTCAGCATCCAGTTATCCCAGGGCACAGCTAATGTCAAGGGGATGCAGGGTGGTCTGGAGTACGTGGAAAGGCGGGAGCTGCAGAGAGACTAGAAGGGCGCGGGTGAGATGATTCCGATCTTTTTCATATGCCTGACTTCCTTCCCCAGGCGCTGTCCTCCCTGGAATCGGTCATCACCTCCTTTCCATTCTTCTACCGTCCCAAGGGCTTGAGATTGGGCGACGCCTGGCACTTCCACCCGCCCGAACACCACTACAAGCGAGTAGCTCGCGAGGTGGGCGCGGTCGTGGGGGCCAGGGGATGCTAGAAGGGCCGGGCCTGGAGGGGGCGCGGGGACGGGGCACTCACTGGGTGTCCTAGACCTAGCCTTCGCCCCTCCCTGCGCTGCAGACCAACGCGTGGCGGCTGAGTGAGGTGAACGAGGACTTCAGCGTGTGCCCCAGTTACCCCCGCGCCGTGATCGTGCCTCGCGCGGTGGATGACGATGCCCTAGCGCGCAGCGCCCGCTTCCGCCAGGGAGGCCGCTTCCCTGTGCTCAGCTACCACCACGCTCCCAGCGGAACCGTGAGCCCCGCCCTCCCGACTCCGCTGCTCCGACCCACTGCCTCTCTCCTTGGCCCTCTTCTGCACTGGCCGGCCCAACTCGCGGCTCTGCTGCTGCCCGAGCTCGGGCCCCATCCTGGCCGGGCCTCATCCTGCCTCCAATCGGCCTGGCTCCCTCCGCTCAATCCAGCCTTCACAGTCTCTGACCCCGCCCCTCTCCTTGGTTTGGGAGTCTTGCCTTTCTCTGGCTCCGCCCCCGGCGGATCTGGGCCGCTGGAAGCCTAGTCCCTTCTTTGTCAACCCAGGACAGGCCCACGGTCTCCTCATCCGGTCCCTCCCCTCTCCGGCCACCACCCACACAGACCTGGGGCCTACGCCTTGCGGGTCCCGCCCATAAGGCTCCTGCGCTCCAGCCCGCCCCTGCCAGCTCAGACCCGCTCCAGTGTGTGGACCCGGCCTAGGGGCTCCCAGAGCGAAGTTCCTGAACCAGGGCTGGGTGGGTACGGCTTTCGAGCTGAGTCCCTGTCCGCAGGTGCTGCTACGTTCCAGCCAGCCCCTGACCGGGCCCCAGAAGCGGCGCTGCGCTGAGGACGAGGAGCTGCTGCGAGCTGTGCTGGCGGGGGCTCGCCCTGGGGCCCGGGGCTTCATCGTGGACACGCGTTCGGCCCAGGCCGCCAAGCAGGCCCGCATGACTGGCGGCGGCACCGAGGCCAAGGCCGCTTACCCTGGCTGGAAACGGCTGCACCGGCCCATGGAAAGGTAAGGAGCCTTCCCATCCTCTCCCAGGTTCTCTCCTGCAGGACTCTTCACGGATGTGGGGGGTGCGGGGTGGGAGGTGGGGTGGGGGACATGTCTTCCAGGAACCTTGAGGACTGTTAGGCCTTTCTTGGTAGCCATCCCACCAGGTGGGCACCCCACTTGCACACCCCCGCTGACAGGACTCTACTTGCTAGGCACCCCAACTCTGCCTGGAAAGAAAAAGCAGCTCTTTACATTAAACTGAAAATATCTTCCTGGAACAACCTCACCACACACACACACAAGCTCCTCCCCATTAGTCTCCTGTACCTGCACAGTTGTATCTGTTCCCTCTGTCTCCATGTGATGGTAGTACCAAAAGGAGGTTCTGAGGGAATTTTTGTGCTTTGAGGAAAGTGGACTGCTCCCCTATCCAGACTACAAAACTCTGTTTATTCATTTCTTCCACCGACACTGACTGAGCACAGGCGCTGAGATGGTGG
Organism: Equus asinus; assembly: GCF_041296235.1. NCBI lineage: Eukaryota > Metazoa > Chordata > Mammalia > Perissodactyla > Equidae > Equus > Equus asinus. The sequence continues at coordinate 89,690,416 of NC_091794.1, forward strand.
CCTGAACAGACACGGCTGAGATCAGCAGTAAGCAGGCAGTTAGAATTCAGTGTGCGAAGTAGCCTCACACAGGAGGTGCCCCTCTCTTAGGATAAGTGATCCAGAGAAAGTTTCCCTGAGAACAGGATGCTTCAGCTGAGACCCGAAAGAGAAGGAGGAGTTAGCCAGAGGGCTGGAGAAGGACATTCCAGGTGGTGGGAACTGCAGGTCTGTAGGAGCAGGGAGCCTGGTCATTTGTCCTGTTTGGGGAACAGCAAGTACTTCAGTACAGTGGGAGTGTAGAGAGTGGGGTGGAGGTGGAGATGGGGCTAAAGGGGTGACAGGGGCCAGAGCGAAAGTCTTGAATGCCGTGATTATGAGCTTAGACTTTATCCTACAGGCCGTGGGAAGCCACTGAAGGCTTTTAAACAGGGCTGGAAAAGTCTCCATTAGATTCTCTGGCTGGAGGTCACTAGTGATCTTGAGCAGAGCACTTCCTGGGAAGTAGGAGCAGATACCAGAATCCCAGGAGTGTTTCTCTGGTCAGACTGGGGCTTCCCAGGGAGTACCTCGACAGAGTGGGCGACTTCAAGGGTACTGTGACACTTCCATCAACTTGGGGTTTTCTCCGCGCATTCTGTTTCCCCAGAGGGCTATGTGACCCTTCCCCAGGTGATGCTCTTCCCCTCCAACAGACTAGGTCTTCCCAAAGGGTCTTGGGTGTCTTCCATCAGAGAGGGGAATCCTCAAGAATACTGAATCACTTCCATCAGATTAGGTGGGCTCCCCAAAGGGTCCTGTGTCCCCCTCACCAGATAGGTTCCTCTGAGGGTTCTGTGTCTCCCTCACTGCTCTGGAGCACTTGTCCCCAGGCTGTGCTCACCTAAGCTTGGGCTGGGGGAGGGATGACCAGACTCCCATTTGTGCAGGGGGCGGCCCCTCCAAGAGAGCTTTGTGCGCCTGGTGGAGGCCTGTGGGGACCTGGAGCAGAGCATGGACCGCTGGCTTAGTCGACTAGAGGGCTGCCGCTGGCTGGCACATGTGAAGGAGGCTCTGAGCACCGCCTGTCTGGCAGCACAGGGCATGGAGAGGTAAGGTCCCCCCACCCCCACCCTAAGACAGCGAACAAGACGGGATGGGCAGGACTCTCAACCCCTGGGCACAAAACCATGTCTCAGTAAGCAAATACAGCCTAGAACTGGGCCCATTCTATTCCTGGCCCGGCCACCCCAGGCAGGGAAGGTGTGGCTGCTGTTGATAAGCCCTGGGTCCACAGGGAAGGGGCCTGCATCCTGGTGCACGGGGCTGAAGGCACAGACAGCACCCTGCTCGTGACTTCACTGGCCCAACTCATCCTGGACCCCTTGAGTCGGACCATGACTGGATTCCAGGAACTGGTGGAGCGGGAGTGGATCCAGGTAACTGGCCACCTAGCCCCAGCCTTACCCCTCCATCCAGAAACCCCGCTTCCTTGTGCCCATCACTCTGACCCCTCCCCAGGCCGGCCACCCCTTCCAGCTGCGCTGTGCCCACTCGGCCTTCTCCCACGCCCGCCCCAAGCACGAGGCACCCACCTTTCTCCTCTTCCTGGACTGCGTGTGGCAGTTGGGTCGCCAGTTCCCGCTGTCGCTGGAGTTTGGGGAGGGGCTGCTGTTGGCGCTGTTTGAACACGCCTATGCCTCCCCTTTTGGCACCTTCCTCTGCAACAGCGAAAAGGAGAGGTGAGCTAAGGGGGTATCAAGGTGGGTCAGGGGGCAGGCACAGGACAGGTTGGATACCTGCTGCATCAGCCCCTTCCTCCCTTAGAAGGCATCTTCCTCTTCCAAACGGGCTTGTCTTTTAGGAAAACTCTGCCTCCTCTCCTGCCCTACCTTCAAATCTCACACTTCCCTCTAACTTCTACAAACCCAGAGATGGATGGGTCCAAGGCCAGTCCTTCAAACCTACCCACTCTGTCCAGAGCCAAGAGCAAGTGCACCCCTAGCTTACAAACCAAGACTGAAGGGGAAAGTTGTTGCAAAAATACATCATTTCTGGGGCTCTCTACCACCTTGCAGGGTTGATTCTAGCAAAGCGACCTTTAGAATAGAGGTTGAAAGCTGAGTCAAATTGTTTGGGCTCAAATTCTGGCTCTGTGACTCACCTGCTGGGTGATCAGAAGCAAACCTGAGGGGCCGGCCCTGTGGCTCAGTGGTTAAGTTCGAGTGCTCCACTTCGGGTGGCCCAGGGTTTCGCCGGTTTGGATCCTGGGTGCGGACATGGCGCCGCTCATCAGGCCACGCTGAGGCGGTGTCCCACATGCCACGACTAGAAGGACCCACAACTAAGATATATAACTATGTATTGAGGGGATTTGGGGAGAAAAAGCAGAAAAAAAAAAGATTGGCAACAGTTGTTAGCTCAGGTGCCAATCTTTAAAAAAAAAAAAAAAGAAGCAAACCTGAGTCTGTTTCCTCATCAGTAGCCAGGAGAGGATCATAACAGCCACTGGCACATAGTGGGCCACAAGTGGGAGTTATTTTTATTATTTGGTTGGCTTATTGCATATGCTCCCAGTAAGCCCCCATAAGCCATCTTTCATCAGAGTAAGATGTGGTCGGGAGGGTTCACTCCTCTCCAAAAAGGTGAAGATCGTGGTTAGTTATCTTTTGTTGCTTAGCACCCCGCCCCCCACCCCGTTGTTTTCACTAACTCCACTAATGGATCATCCAGGTTAGAAACTGTTATCTTTATATACCTCCCTCTCCCCATCCTTCATATTTAGCCTTTTTCCTAAGAATTTCTTACTTAGTCCTCACCTGTCAAAGCCCCTAATCCAAACTCTTTCCTTTCCGAGAGGACAATTGGATGATCACTGCTCTGTCTCCACTTTCATTAGCTTTTTAAAAACTCATCAGTTCACACCTATCATATTCACAGTGGGCCCTTTCCCACTTTCTTGCTTTTGCTCGTGCAGTTCCCCCTCCTGTGTTTCCATGTTTTTGCACATCTGGTGAACTTCTGCTGCTAGACCCAGCTCAAATGACACATTCTGAATTAGCCTTCCCTCACACTTTCAGGCAAAGCTAAGCAGAACTCCTTAAGAACTCAGATTTTGTCTTGTTCCTGCATTATTCTAGTGCCCAGTACAGGATCTGACTGGCAGTAACGTTTGCAGGAAAAAGGAGACGTTACCACTGCCCCGGGGTGGCTGTCACCCTACTAACCAGCCCTCTCACCCTGGCCCCCCGTCCCCCAATCCCAGAAAGCATAGCTGAGTCTGGAAACTCACTCCCTCCAGATGCCTGTGTGAAGTGAGGACTCGAACACACTCCTTGTGGTCTGGGCTCAACCAGCCAAAAGAGCAACGGAAACTCCGGAACCCGCTCTACGTCCTCAATCCCTTGGCCATCTGGCCCTCTGTGGAGCCCCAGAGTCTGCGACTGTGGCAAGGTGACCCCCCTACTCGTCCTTCTCCCCTGGGGAGTTATCGCCTCTGCTCAGCTTCCTTACCTGTCCTCCTCCTCCTCAGGCCTGTTTCTGCGCTGGACCCGCCCACCTGAGCCTTCAGAGGCAGCGTGGGAGAAGGTGTGGCAAATAGTGACAGATAAGGAGAAGACAGAAGGCTCTCAGCCAACAGTGTCAGCCTCTGAGCCCCAGCCCTGAGCGCTGGCTCCTTGGATAGTGGCTGAGATGTTCCTGAGACCTCTCCAGGCCCCTCAGCACCTCTGGACCTTGGATGAGGGTGCCTGCAACCCAGCCTAGCCCATAATACTGAAGTTCCAGGTGGGAAGTATTCAAAGTGAAGGGAGAAGGTCCAAATAATAAAGGCATCCATGATTGGCATCAGCTCGCTGGGGTGTCACTGAGAAGGGAAAATGATGAAACAGACCCCATAAAACATCTGACCAGAAACAATTTATTCCCAAACTGATTTACTTCTCATAGTCCAAAACTTTCCGGGAGCCTGGGCCCAGATGGAGATCCAGCTTCTTAAGCCTCAAACTCAAATTCAAAGTACTGTGGGTCGAAGTAGTGGATGCGGACATAACCATCTTCTCCGCCACTGCTGTAGCTGGAAAGAGAGAGCCAGGGACCAGTCAGATACCTGCTCTGGGGGAGGCAGGCCTGTGGGGCAGGGCATGGGAGAGGGGCGGAGACTGGACCTGGGCCGAGCTCAGCTCCCTTCCCTGGGGCCCTACCTCTTGCCATCAGGATGGAAGGCAACACTGTTTATAGGCCCGAAGTGGCCCTTGACTCTTCCAAACTCTTCTTCAAAGGCCAAGTGGAAGAACCTGGAGGAGAGAGAGTGGCGAGAAGGGACAGTTAATTCACTCCCCATGTCCTTCCAAAACACTCCTCCTACCACTTCCCAAATGCAAACTGTAAAGTGGGGAACCTGGGGTAGGGAGAAATGAAGGTGAACAAAATAAGATGAAGTTAGGGGAAGATTGGACCCAAATGTCTGCTTGACCTCCTTACTAGCTAACACCTCCTTACTATGTGCTGGACGGTGCTCTAAGAGCTTGACAAAAATGAACTCATTTATTTAATCTGTACAATCCTATGAGGTAAGTATATTTTTACTGTCCCCATCACACGGTCAAGGATAACTGGGCACAGAGAAATACAGTGATGTGTCTAGGGCCTCAGAGTGAGCCTGAGGGTTCATGCTCTTAACTGCCATATTGCACCCTTGTCACAGGAGGGCCACAAAGCTGGCTGCCGATGAAATAAGAGAAGTCTCCTCAGTTATGTGGTTTGTGTCCTTTATGAAGACACCCCATGAGGTCTGGGTTTAAGAGAGCTCCCTCTTCCTTTACCTGGCCTCAAACTTGCCAATCCTGGTGGAGGTTGTGGTTACATCCATGGCTTCCTGGCCACCACCCAGCACCACCTGAAAGGAAGAAGAAACTCTAGACAGGCCCAAAGGACACAGAAGTCCATTTTCTGTTTTTTCCCCCCACCCCATAAGCTTTTAAAATCTCCCATCCCAGACTGGGAGGCTACTGAGGGCAGGGGACAGATACTTCAGCTACCTCTTGCCCTGTCCCTTGGGACTTCCCAATCATCCAGCCTTGTCACTGTTCTGGGAATCTCCTCTCTGCCCGACACCATTCCCATCCCCGAGTTTGTATGTTAATTGCTAGACAAACATCTCGATCCTGAAAGCATTCGGAGGCTTCAGCAGGAAGCCCAGGTGGGCTTCCCTTACATGGTCATAGTTGGGAGAGAGAGCAGCTGAGTTGACAGGACGTTCTGTCCGGAAGGTCTTCTGGTGTTCAAGGGTTGTAGAGTCAAAGAGCTGGAGAGAGAAGGCAGGGGAAAAATCTGTAAAAGGAGCCTTGGTGGGGGAAGTCAAGGAAGATGAGAGCCATGCGGGGGGTGGGAGCAGCCCCGCCAGACCCCTTGTTTGGGCTCACCTTGGCTGTGTTGTCCTTGGAGGCAGTGACAAACATGGTCATGTCCCTGGATAACTGGATGTCATTGATCTGCCGGGAGTGCTCCTTAACGTTCACCAATACCTCTCCAGACTGGGGACGGAAGAGGGAGGCTCTGACCAGCCCGAACCCCCTGAGCCTCATTGCTTAGCCAGGTTTCTCGACTGCTTTTTGTCCCAGCACGGGGAGGGGAGGTCTGGGTTGGGACCGCGCAAGCCCAAGCATCCCCTGAATCAACATCTTCTCCCTCTCCCAAACCCAAGCCTACATCCTAACCTGGCCCATGCGTACAAATTTCATAAACACTGCTAGTCCACCTAGGAAAACACATGTTTATCATGATAAATCTATTCAACTACTAATTTGTCATCATATTATAAGGGGTTAGCAGTTTCCATTTATTCCTTGTTTCAGTGAATATTTATTGAATGGCTACTATTTGCCAAGCACTCAAACAACTTACTTCATTTAACCCTCACAACAATCCCATGTAGTGGGTATTTGAATGGAAATTTTAACAGGAAAAAACTAAGGTTCAGAGAGGTAGGGTGACTTCTGGGGATCACACGACTAGTAGGAGGCCGAGTGCCCGAGCCTGTCCCCCTTCCCTCCCAGGGTCTTGGTCACAGTCCACGAGGACTGCTGCGTGTCTGTCTTTCCTCAGGTCTCCTCAAAGGGCCATTTCGTCTCCTGATTTCCCTTCCCACTAAACAACCTGCTAGACTGTGCAGCACAGAGAGCAGAGTTTTAGAGTCTGCCCTTAAAAGTACTTCTCTGTGCTTCAGTTTATCTAGAAAACAAGATTACTAACAGCCCACGGCCCAGGCTCACGCTAAGGGTACTGAGACGGTGTCTTATTTGACTTTGTTGTGACAGCCATCTGGCCTATGCTCTGTAAACAGTTGTTACACGACTAAAAGGCCTTGAGCGCTGTGCCTCACATATAGTCGACCCTCAGAAAACTTTCATTTCCTTTCCTTAATTGTTTTTACCTATTCTGAGAGAAGGACGTATTTTTGTCTCCTCCATCAATTTGGACACATGGTAGGGATGTATCTGGCTTCTACATTTTGGGGAACAAGTACCAGCTTTGCAGTCAGGCCTGCCTGGGAGGCACAGATCAGCTCCATTATTTGCTGGCATCAAGCATTATTTATACCTTTGACCGTGGTTCCTGTTCCCTTCCTGTAGGTAGGCATGGTGACTAGTGAACCACGGTCAGTGCTTGCTGTGTGACTGGCTAACCTTTATGGTGTTCCATTCCAGCTTTCCCTAGAAACTCAGGCACCCAGCTCAGAAATCTGAGACAGCCTGGACTTGACCCCTTCCTTACCCCTCCATCTCATCAGTCACCCCTAGATATCTCTCGACTCTGTGAGGTACTCCACCATCCCCATGGCTACTTGCCTAGTTCAGGTCCATTTTCTAAATTATAGCTTGCAAAAGCTTTCTCAAGAGAAAATCTGATCATCAGTAAACATTTAAAGATTCTCTACTGTCTAAAGGAAAATCACAACTCCTTACCTCCTGACACTCAAAAAAATCTAGTCCCTGTCCACCTTCCCCAACACTGCATTCCAATACTAGACTCTTTCCTGAAGAATCCATATACTCTCTTAACTGAGTGCCTTTGCATGTGCTGTTCCTTTTGCCTGTGAAATGTCTTTTTCTTCCTGCTTGAAGCTCCATTTACTCTTCACGGCCTACTGTACATGCCAGCTCCTCTGTGACAAAGGGCACTTTCTGCACCTGGTTGAGACCTCTACGGTGGTCTCAATCTGACTCATGTGCTAGCCGTTTGTGAGTCTGTGTCCCCCGGGGCAGAGCCCACATCTGATTCACTACTTTGTAGTCAGAGCCCAGCACAGTGCCAGGTACTCAGTGGGGGCAGGAAAATGCTTAATTGTGATCATTATTAACATATCCTGAGTACTCTGTGACAAGTTTTTCAAACACCTGATGTCATTAGATCCTTGAAACATTTTATAGAAAACGGGCTCAGGGAAGTTATGTAACTTGCCCAAGATTACACAGCTAGGAAGTGGTGAAATCTGTATTTGAATCCAGCCCTTGCTCTTAACCACTGTGCCATCCTGCTTCTCGAAGGGAATCATTCTGGTCGGCTCAGGCCCCACCAAGCCCCTTACCTTGGCACTATACTGGTTGAGCTCTCCGCCCTCGTGGCCCGCGATGATACACTCCCCTAGGGGTCCCCAAACAGCACTGGTGATCTTGGAGTCGTTGCAGGGGATCTTCATGTAGGGCTCGTTGTTGTCTGTGTGGGGCAGCAGCTGTCAGGCCCTGGGCTCCGGAGTGGTACCCTTCAACTCAACCCCAGCCCTGGCCTCAGCCCTCACCGATCTGGCTCGGATCCCGCAGGTCAAAGAAGCTCACAAAGCACTGGTAGCCCATCTGCTTGTCCGTGGAGAACATGATGATGTTGCCCCCAAAGTCAAAACCACAGGTCCGGACAGCTGAATTGGTCTTGAGCAGGGCCAGCTGCTTCCCTGGGGGCAGGGAGAGTCTGGACTACCGCCTGCCCATTGCCATCACAGGGAGGACACTACCCCTGCCTATTGTCACATCTCACTGTTTCTCAGGCTCTAGTGACTCCAACCCACCACCTCCTCTTCCTCACTGCTAGGCTTTGGCTCGAGTCTCCCAGACCCTCCTCAGACCTCCTGCTCATGCGGCACTGCTCACAGTGGGCTGCAATATATCTGTTTCCCCCTCAGAATACGCTCCCCCACAGCAAAGGTCTTGCTCTAATTTCCCTGTGTCCCCAGTGCCCAGCATACACCCGGCATGGAATTGGGTGCTCAGTAAATATTTACTAAACAGAGCAGCTTAATAGGCTCCCCCGTCTTTAGTTTCAGTTCTTTCAATGCTCCCCACTGCTACCTGAGCTTGCTAAAACTAAACACAGACCACCATTCTTCCCTGCTCAGGGATCTCCACAGCATGCCAACTCCTACAGAACAAAGCTAAGCTCCTGAGTTTGGCACTCAAGGTCTGTTCTGGCCCTAGCCTGCCTCATCTTCTCCACTGACGAGCTATTTCATCCCTCAAGAAGCAGGAACTCCTGCCAGATCAGATGACCTGGACATGACACTTGCCATGCTTTCATTCCTGTATGTGCCAAAGTGATGACCTCTTTCTCATCCTTTAATCCCCAGCTCATATGACATTTACCTTGGGAAACCTTTCCGGGCTGCTTCCATCCCCCTGCCAGGCAGTCAGTTACTTGTCTCTGGCCTTCCACTGTGCTCTATGCTTCCTCTCCCATGGCTCATATCTCACTTGTAGTGCCTCTTTTCTCAACTGTCTTCCTTATTTTCTCATCTGTCTCTTGTTTCCTAGCTAGGAACCATCTCTGGCCTTATCTCTATTTCCCCAGAACCTGTTCACTTAGCACACTGTAAGTCCTCACTGTGTGCTGAAAAAGTGACTAACCCAGGCTTACCTGTTTCACAGTCCCAGAGACGACAGCTGTTGTCAGCCGAGCCAGTGAGGACATGCTTGGTGTCCCCTGAAGACGGTGTTAAGAAACATGACTAAGTTCTCCTGAAGCCTTATCCACCTGTCAGGTCAACTGAATCACTGCTCTGCTCAGCCCCAAAGAGCTTTTCTTCCTCTCTCTTATGTCAGAGGCTTCTAACCTCCTCATCCAGAACTGGAACTTGTCCTGAATGTTCCCCCAACCACTGAACAAAGGGAGTAGGAGGTTTCATTCTCTAGACCCACAATAGCACCCCAAACTCCCAACCTCCAATTCAGCAGCCTTTCCATTGCTGGCAGACCCTGGGAGCATAGACTCAGAGCAAACACAAGGATACAGTCAGCGTCCACACACCACACAGCTCCAGTATGGCCCATGTAGGTGCCCAGCCTCTCACCATTCACGGAGTACCATACGTTGACAATCTGGAGGAGTCAATGACAATGTGACAGGATGGGAACATCCCAGGCAGAGCAAGGGCCTCCTATTTCGCCCCAGGAACCCTCAGCAGCCTCTAGCTAGGCCAGATTCTGCTCTTTCCTGCTCATCTCTTGGGAAACGGCAGGTTGCTGGTAAAAAGACCAACTCCTGGATTCTTCTCCTTCCTGCAGGTAAGCAGCAGGGGAGTCAGGAGGCTTGCAAAAATGTCTCCATCTGCCACTGTCCCAGCCCTCCCCCAGACTCTTAAACCCTCGGAAGAATAAAAGGTCAAGTTGAGTGCCAGTCCAGAAAAACAGTAGTCTTGGTGTCCTGTCCAAGTGGGAGCAGGTGGTTGTAGGGAAGCCTGGATTCCAGTCCGTGCTCTGCCACTGTCTCACTGTATCATCTGAAATACAGTGCTTTCCCCCTCTGAACTTCAGTCTTCCCCTTTTACAGTCTTCTGCAAAATGGCCGTGACAATAATGCCACTTTCAAAGGGTAGCTGTGAGGCTCCAATAAAAGGATTAAGGAATTTGAAATATAAGTGACTAACATTAATTAGGCACTCATATGCACCAGGTACTGTGCTAAGCTCCTTACTCGAATGATCTCATTTAATCCTAAAGACAATCCCATGAGGGAGGTACTATCAGTACCCATATTTTACAAAAAGGGAAAGTTTAAGTTTAGAAAAGTTAAAGGACACGCTCAAAGTTGCATTGCTAGTGGATGCAGGGGTCAGGATTCAAATCAGGTATTTGGCCCCAGAGTGCCCACTTTTACCATTAGAGTTAACGTCATCCATATGAAGGTGCCTCAAAAGGCAGTACTGTGAGAGGCTGTTTACACTCAGTGAATGGCAGGATGGGGCCCAGAGGGACTGGCTGAAATGAGACCAAGGACACCTTTCTTAAGTCCTCTGTGTCCCTTGCCACCCAAGGATCAGCTTCCCCCTTCTAGAGGTGGTTTGTTCCCCTCTCCTGGTAGAATACTTTTGTTCTTCCCAGGAATGGTCTCCTCCTGGTTCCCTGAACGAGCTGACCCTAGTCCCCGTCCTCATTCCACAATGGTCTCAGTTTTCTTCTCCTCGGCTACTCCCTTCTTCTATCAACAACTGAGTTCTTTCTCACCTTTCCTGGTAGAATGCTCTGGCCCACCTACCCCCAGCATGGTCACTTCTCAGAATGGGGCGCTCTTTGGTTCCCCTCTCGCGGCAAAACTGGCTTGTCCACCCATCGCCCTGCCAGGATGAACTCGCCCCCTCCCGGGGCCCTCCGCGTGATCCCGCCAGCCCGCCCTCCGGCCGACGCTCACAGGGTCCTTGGCCACCGTGAAGAGGAGGTCTCCCTCGCGGTTGTACTTAATCTGCGTAATGGACCGCTCATGGCCCTGCAGCAAGATCGGCTTCTGTGGGGACAGGACGGGAGAGTCAGCGCCCAAAGTCGGCCCCTGCCCAGACCCGGACCCCTAGGGCAACACCCCCAAGTCAGTGGAACTTACCATCCCAGCGGTGACGCGAGGAGAGCGGCAACGTGAGTAGAACCGGAAGAAGCTTTGGGGCGGCTTCCGGATTCTGGGTCTCCGCCCCTTCGTTCCCGGAAGTGGAAGGGAGAGGCGTTGCCATGGCGGCGTCTCTCGGTGGGTAAGACGCCCAGCCCCTCCGTGGCTTCCCGCCCCTCTGTGGCCTTCCCGAGCCCCTCCTGGAGTTCATTTCCTGCTCCACTTCCACCCCCACCTATCCCCGGCCCTTGCTACAGCCCCTAACCCCGGGCTTCTGGATTCATCTCCCTGGCCCTCCGGGGTCTGTCCTACCCGCCAGTCGCACCCGGGGAGTCAGAGAGCGAAGGAGGGAGGCGGGGGCAGCTAGCTGGGGATGGGAGGCCTGGAGAGGGCCAGCAGGGATGGGCGGCCGGATGAGGGCTGGGCCCGGCGGGTGGCCATTTGGGGGTGGAGAGGGGTCACTCGCATCTCCATCCAGGGCAGGTGCTGGCCTTGGTGCTGGTGGCCGCTCTGTGGGGTGGCACCCAGCCGCTGCTGAAGCGGGCCTCCTCCGGCCTGCAGCAGGTCCACGAGCGGACCTGGGCCCGGCAGTTGCTGCAGGAGATGAAGACCCTCTTCTTGAATACTGAGGTGCGTCTGTGAAAGGCCCTTCTCTCGAGGGAGCCGCTAAGAATTGGGTCACTTGAGTCAAACAAGTCTGGGTCAGAATCTGCACCCCACCATTTACTCGCTAGAAGCTCATGGACAAGTCAGTTTCATCATCTGTAAAATGATAACCATTTTATAGGGCAGTTGTGAGGGCTAAGTGAAGTGAGTTACAGGGCCTAGTACATAATTAGTTCTCAATCTATGGCTGCTATTATTAATACTTTATTATTGTCATCCCCCCAATAGACCTTTCCAGAAGGAGGGTGTGGGGCTCAAATTGGCCCTGGGGAGGGAGGATAAGGGAGGATATGGAGAACTCCCTCTGATCCCAGTGCTGCCAGTCTGTGCTAGTGGGAAAGACAAGACACAGACACAACCACCTCTCAGGGCTAAGGGCTATGGAGAGGTGCAGATAGTTCAGAGGAGGGAGGCTGGAGCTAGGGGACTTGGGAAAAGCTTCTTGGAGGGAGCGACAGTTGGCACTCAGGGACTTGCAGGATGGGCGGCATGGGAACTAGGAGGGCTGAGGGAGAGGGCGTTCAGGACAAAGGCATGGAGTTCAGTCAGTAACTTTCCCTCTGCCCTGGGAGGGTCCTTTTCAGAAGGCTTAGCGCTCCCTGGGCCCTTGTAGCTACCCCGTCCTCCAAGGAAAGGCATATCTAGAAGCTCAGACAGTGCTGCTCAGTCAAGCAATCACACTGACTGCAGATTTCGTCTGTTTCCAGTACCTGATGCCCTTTTTCCTCAACCAGTGTGGTTCCCTTCTCTACTACCTCACCTTGGCCTCAACAGGTGGGTCTCTGGCTTAGAACTGCTATGCTTGGTGGTGGAGGCCACCTGGAAGAGTCACTTTGGGGAGGGAGCCTGAAACACCTCATTCCCAGGAGTGAGGGCGAGCCCACTGTCCCTGGTTCGCTCTGTGCCCTCTTCTCTGAGCAGTAGGGGCACAGTGGGCTGGCTATGAGTACGCTGTCAGGCACGAGGGTTGGTTTGAAGCCTGACAGTCGTGGGCAGCAGCAGCAGAAGAAGGAAGGTTCACCTTGCTGTGTCGAGGGCTGGCTTTGACGCTTTTGCTTCCACTGCGTGGTACCTGCTTGACCTTGAGCATGTCCCTTATTTGAACCTTATTTGGTTTTATACAATTGGCCTCCCAGCATTGAGAGGATTAAATTCAGTGTATGAGAAGCATCTAGCAGGGTAGCTGGTGCACACTATAGGAGCCCAATAAATATAAATTTCCTTTCCCCCATTGTTTGTTGACTGCCCTCTACTACATCAGATACTGTGCTAGTTTTACACATTGTATTGAATTCTCAACATGACCCTGTGAAGCAGACATGATTATCTCCATGTAGGAGATGAAGTTACAAAACTATGGGCAGCTTATTTCGTCTCTAAGTCCCACAGCATGTCAGTGCAGAAGGGTTTGAACTCATCTTACTTAAAGATTATGCTCTTGAACTTTGCTGTGAGAAGTCCCCCTGTGGTGGCTTCACCGCCCCTGGAGTCTCATCCACACCCCCCGGGGACTTGAAGAGAGTTTGGGCTCCAAATAGCTCTGGGGAGCCCCTCAGAGGCCATGGAAGGGCAAGGGGCTAGGCCAGCCTCCAGACCTACCACCTCAGCTTCAACTAGAGTCACTCCACTTTCATCTCTTTTATATTTTGGGCTTCTCGTGAGACTTCATTTAAAAGAAAGTTTGAAAGCCTTGGGCTCTCCCTGCTGTCCGAGAATGCTGAACCCTCTGGCCAGCTGACTGCAGTTAGCCATTTACCAAGTTTTGAGCCAGTGGCAATTTTAGGATCCTGTTATCTCATCACCTACTTTGCCTCTGTCTTTTACCATCCACCCATTCTAATAATCAGAACAGTGGTCACTATTTATTCAGCATCTACTTTAGCCAGAGACTAATACATGCATTATCGTTTTTCATCTCGCAACAACCCTGTTGGAAGGAGATGCTGTTATCTTGCTCTGGCTGTTTTACCTTTGGGGAGCAGGCTCGGAGTGTTTGAATGACCTAGCCGAGACTATATAGGGAAACCCAGCTCTGCGTCTCCAAGGCTCTTGCTCTTCCATTGCCCCATGCTGCTTCCCTCCCCCATCTGCTGTTGTAAACCAGTGGTTAGCAGCCACAGCATTCAACAGAAAGTGCGTAAGCTTAACAAAGCAGCTCTGAGTAGGTAGGAGTTGCGTCAGTTTCTTGGATGGGTAATGCCAGCCATGGGGGAGCCTCGCAGGGGAGGAGGAGCAAGACAGTTCTGTGAGGCAGGTGAGGCCTCGGAGTGCTGGGAAAGAATGTGTTGAGGAGCGAACAGGAGCATCCTGGTGTGCCTGGCAGTTAGGAGTCTTGTAAACAAGTAACTCAGCTCCTGACGTATCCATTAGTTTTTTTGTTTTTGTTTTTTCGGTATGTGTATGATAAGAACACTTAACATGAGATCTACCTTCTTAAATTTTAAGTGTACAGAAATTAAATGTAATACATCTTAAGTTCACAGAGTTCTTAGCTCTATTAGTCTTTTTCAAGTCTGCTTATTGCGAGTTAATCACTCCTAGGCTCTGGTGACCTCTACATAAGGCCCAGCCCTGTGGGGCCTGTCCTGCACAGGTACCCGGCCGCCTACTTCTGACATTTTTTTCTTGTCTTTTCACTCCGTAAGGCCCAAGCCTGAGCTGAAACAGAAACAAAATGCACTTCCCCTGCTCCTTTTTTTTTTTTTTGGAGGAAGATCAGCCCTGAGCTAACTACTGCCAATCCTCCTCTTTTTGCTGAGGAGGACTGGCCCTTAGCTAACATCCGTGCCCATCTTCCTCTACTTTATATGTGGGATGCCTACCACAGCATGGCTTGCCAAGCAGTGCCATGTCCACACCTGGGATCTGAACCAGCGAACCCTGGGCTGCCGAAGTAGAACATTTGCACTTAACCACTGCGCCACCAGGCCGGCCCCCCCACCTGCTCTTTTGGTTTGTCCATATCCATTTAGTTCAGTAAGGGCACAGCCTTGGGAGTCAGGCAGGCCTTGGTTTAAATCTTCAATTTGCCTTAATTTATGTGACTTCTTTGAGCCTTTGTTTTCTTTATCTATGCAAAATGATGCTAGTGCTCTTCTTGCAGTGTTGTTATGAAGATTAAATGAGATATGTACACAAAGCACCCAGCACATAAAATGAGCTTAATAAACAGGAGCTGTGCGTGGTATTACTGCAGTCATCCTGCTGCATCCTTTGGGCTTTGGGTGCCTGCCTGTCTGGATGTCCTTGAGATCTCAGGAACTCTCTTTTTTTTTTTGAGGAAGATTAGCCCTGAGCTAACATCCGTGCCCATCTCCCTCTACTTTATATGTGGGACGCCTGCCACAGCATGGCATGCCAAGCAGTGCCATGTCTGCAGCTGGGATCCGAACTGGCGAACCCCGGGCCTCTGAAGCAGAATGTGTGAACTTAATTACTGCACCACTGGCTGGCCCCAACAGGAGGTCTCTTTGAGTGCAAAGACCTCATCCTTACAGAAAACCAGGGTGGTTCCAGCCTTTGTAGTTCAGGTCTTCATGCTGTACTTCTGAGGGAGCATGGAATTTGGAGTCAGGAGACCTGGGTTTGAAAGCTGAGCTTTGCTGTCACCTCTTCTGGGAAATGGAGTCCTGAGATATTTTTTTAAAGGTTGCCTTGGGGCCGGCCTGGTGGCATAGTGGTTAAGTTCATGTACTCTACTTCGGTGGCCCAGGGTTTGTGGGGGTTCAGATCCCAGGTGTGGAGCTACACATCACTCATCAAGCCATGCTGTGGCAGCATCCCACATACAAAATAGAGGAAGACTGGCACAGACGTTAGCTCAGTGACAATCTTCCTCAAGCAAAAAGACGAAGAGTAGCAACAGATGTTAGCTCAGGGCCAATTTTCCTCACCAAAAAAATCAATAAAATAAATAAAAGGCTGCCTTGATAATGAAATGAAAGTGTTTTGTGCTTAGAAAGGCATTTTTGCATCTCAGAGATTCTTTTCACTCTGATCACTCAGATCTGACCCTAGCTGTGCCCATCAGTAACTCTCTGGCCATCGTCTTCACACTGATTGTTGGCAAGGTCCTTGGAGAAGATATTGGTGGTAAACGTAAGTCAGGCCACTGCAAGCGCGGAAAGCAGCTACTTGGGCCTTGCCACCCCTCCTTTAGTCCTTTCCCAAAGCCATCTCCCAAGGGCGGGGGAGGAGAGGACTTCCCCCATCCTGCCCCTTTCCTCTGCAGCTCTCCTGCTTCCTTGGGGCCATCAGAGTTCCCTTCCCTGGGGCCGTCTGGGGACAGACCCAATCCGAGCCCTTCCCTCAGCCCTGCACCAGCTCCTCCTGACACGGCTGGGCTCAGAGCCCCTCATTTCTGCCCATCCTCCCAGGAGCATTCGCAGGCATTGTGCTCACCATGGCAGGAATCACACTCTGCATCACAAGCTCGGTGAGCAAGACCCAGAGGCACCCATCTACCCTTTGAGTGGGCCGATACCTCCCTCCAGCTCTGCTGTCTCCAGGAAGCCCCTGGGCCATGAGGTGCAGGCAGTGAGCAGAGGGACCTAGCACTTCCCCCTGAGCCTCAGCTTCCTCGTCTCTTACGGGAATAACAGCTACCTCGTGGATCACAATAAGAGAACAAGAGTGAGAGGATTTTGGAACTTTCAAGTGCTGTTCAATGTCTAGGATTTAGCACAAGAGACTTCACACTTACCCTCAGCAACCTTTCTGCCTCAGCAGCTCTCTTCCTGCTGTCATGTCAGGCCACTAAGGCCCTAGCCCAGCCACTGTTACTATGGCCTGATCTGGACTATCACAGCAGCAGGGTTGATGGACTGCAGAATCCCTGCTGCATGGAGAGGGCCAGCTTGGTTCTTTGAGCCAGAAATGCAAACAGGAGGCCTCCAGGGCTCAGAGAGCATGCTGGCTGAAGGGAGAACTGAGGGGAAGAAGGCGCACTAGAATGGCAGATGTAAGGGAGAGAGCCGTCTGTCAGCCTTGCCTGTCCCACCCATGCGGTGGGTGGAAAGCCTCAACTGCCCGCCCCTCTCACACTCCTCTGAGTCCCAACACTGCCTAACTCCAGCATGTGGCGCGATGCCTAGCTAATAGTAGCCTGTAATAAATCTGTGGTAAACAGACAGAGGTTACTAAGTATTCTTTTATTGTCACAGACCCACTCCCAAGTTTGTGGTCTCTCCCTGTTGTTCAGTTGGTTACTCCTTTCTCTGGCCAGAGAACCCCATAAGGAAATGGCCTTGGTGGCTAGGGCTGCTCTGCTCAGAAGAAAGGAAGACGAGGCTGTGGATTTAGGAGCAGAAGAGTGGGAGGGGCTGAGGGGACTGCAGTGTACCCTGTGAGCCCAGGGGAGGTGCTGGTTCCTGGAGAACAGGCTGCTGGAGGCTGAGGATAAAAGGTGGCTGCAGAGTGGTGTCCCTAGTTCCTGGCTGAGCTGCTGGCTCTCAAGATGGCGGAGCAGGGGCTGAGGCTGAGATAGCTGCCCCAGCCCCAGGCAGGTTTTCCAGGGACAGGTCCTCTTCCACTATCTGTGCTGCCCTCTGGAGGAGGCGAAGGCCGTACAGAATGGAGCCATTAGCATCCCATGGCCAGCCTCCAGCCTCAGCAGCAGTTTTCCACCCCCAGGGAAGGAAGAGACTTGAGAAATTAGAGTCTGCCCTCTCATTTAACAAGGTAGGAAGTTGGGTTCTGAGATGTCAGGAGGGGGGCAGCTGAGATGGGCTCCGATCTGCTCATAGTCACAAGGAGGAAGAACTGCTCCTGGGACCCAGGGCCGCCAGTTTCCAGCTCAGAATTCTTCCTGTCCCAACATACTGCTTCCAGCCCCAGCCCACCTGATCCAAGGGTTCCTCTGTCCAGGTGTCTTCATCATCTGCTACTTCCTGGGCCCCTGCCGTCTCCTTCCTTGGGTGGGAAGCCCTGTACACTCCCTTGACTCCTGATGAGGGGGGCAACATCGGCTGATGCCCTGGCTGAGGAGCCCTCAGCATTCTTTCCTCTGACCTTCTTAGCAGCCCCCTCCCCTGCCCTGCCCTTGCTCCGCATTCCCCTTACCTCGGAGGAGGGCAGGATAGTTCAGAGGCAGGCCTTTGGCCCCATCCCATCCCTTCCAGATCCCACCCCTGAAGTTTTGTTGCTTTGAGTTGCCATGTGCTTCTTTCCAAAAGCCAAGTCCTTGTGAGGAGCAAGGGGCTGGGTATACACATGAAGGAGTAGGAGACGGTTGTGCTGAGGTCAGGCCAGCTCTGTACTGGGGCATTCTGTCCCCAGGGACCTCCCCCAAACAGCAGGGACCATTCTGTGTGTCTGTCAGAGGGTGGCTGAGAAGGACCTGAGTCCCAGGGTCTCCTCACCTGATGGAAATGAGAGAGTGGGGAGTATACTGCTTGGCTGAATAGCCTGCTGGGGTCTGGCATGGAAAGCAGATGGCTCAATTTGGCTTGATTCCTTTGGAGAGGGCTGGGTTGCCTGTGCCCTGTGACCATGGGCCTGTAGAGAGGACACCGGGCTTGGGCCATGAGTGCTGACGGTTCTTTTTTATTTTTATTTTTTTTTTGAGGAAGATTAGCCCTGAGCTAACTGCTACCAATCCTCCTCTTTTTGCTGAGGAAGACTGACCCTGAGCTAACATCCGTGCCCATCTTCCTCTGCTTTATATGTGGGACACCTACCACAGCATGGCTTGCCATGTGGTGCCATGTCGGCACTCGGGATCCAAACCAGCGAACCCCAGGCCGCCAAAGCAGAAGGTGAAAACTTAACTGCTGCACCACCAGGCCGGCCCCGAGTACTGGCTGTTCTTACCTTCTCTCCTCCAGTAGTCCAGGCTTGAACCGCCCCTGGTGCCTGTGGGAGCTTGGGAGAGAAGATGCCATCCATCTTCATAGCCTGCATCCTCCCTCCCTGCTCCCTTGTCCCATCAGGCTGCCTTATCCAGGGACAAGCAGCTGGTGCCTGGCACTCAGGATGCCCACTGAAACCAGGCCGTGTCCCCCAAACCCCCACCTGATGCTCACTGGCTCATCTCTTGGGAGGGCTCAGGCCTGTGATAAAATGGGGTACTGATAAGCTCCGCTGGACTCCGCTATGCCAAATATGCCAGTTCTCTCTCCCAGCATCCAACCTGCCAAGAAGGCATTAGGTCTACCAACTCAGAGTCCTGAAGATCTTCCTAGAGCCTGGATGAGCTGGCTTTCAAACGAGGCTCTGTTCTGGCCCCTGCCACTCAATAACTGTGTCACCTTGAACAAATTACTTCACTCCTTTGTACTTCATCTCTCCTCTAGAAAACAGGAATAATAATCTCTGTTTCATAAGAGTATTGAGAGGATGCAGTGAGGTAAGGTCAGAGCCTGAGCTGGAGGAGTCAGCCCGTCATTCCCCTTCCTTCCCACCACCCACGGCCCCCTGCATCACCTACCCGCTGCTTGTGGGCCCTAGACTTCGGGTCTGGGGGATGCCTGCAACGAAAAAAGAAAGGCTTGTAGTGGGCAGAGAAGGACATGGAGTCTGGGTGGCTTCCTCTGCTCTAACCCACTACCCCTCCACCTCACACATACATACCAGCAGCCCCTGGGCAGTGAGGGGCTGGGCACCAGCAGCTCCAGATAGGGGAGGGCCTTGAACTCATCCTCTCCGACAGCCACATAGTAATGGCCACTCACCAGAGCCTCCCCCGCTGACAGTGGGAGCCCCTCCAGGGTGTAAAGTCTGGGAGAGAGAGGTGAGCAGATAAGGGCCGGTGGACAAGATTGCCTCTTCATATTCGGCAGACTGTGAGGGGGTGGGTACCGCTCTTCCAAGGTACCCTGTGGCCGCTGACCCTCTGGGCACTAGACGAGTCACCTAGGCTCTGGGGGCTGGGCTGGCGGGGTCTCTCCCTGTGGCATAGAAGAAAGTCTCATTCGGAGAAACTTGCTTTCCTTTTGCCTTTTCATCCTCTGGGAGAGCTGAAACCAGGAGGAGGCTCCCTTTGGGGACTTGTGGGCCTCCCCAGTCCCCCTACTCACTTGCACACAGCACCGCTTTGCAACTTGACCTTCTCGGCCAGGAGCTTCAACACCGTTTCCCAGTCCTTGCTGGCAGCCCAGGACAGCTTCAGGCTAAATGGGGGACTTAACAGGTCCCCATTCCTGAACACACTGGGACAAAGAACAGCCTGGTAAGGAGATAGGTCCCCAGGACTCCCTACGTGTGAGAGGAAGAAGGGTGGCACAGGGCCAGAAGATGGTCCAAGAACCAGTGCGTTGGTCCATTTTTACCCATCAAGCATGTTGGACTTTTTATATTCCCACCAGTGACCAGAGGCTCCTGGAACAAACCCACCCATGTTTTCTGGGTCTCACTGAAACGAAAATCTATCCCCTTCTCCCTGATCCCCACACTCACTGGATACAGCAGGGAGAACCTGCAGGTAGCCGGCATCCAAGGGCCCCATCACAGGAGTGGTGAGTCACGGGAGGTCCCTGAAACCCAAGTCAGGGCCCCAAATCAGGAGAGAGTTGAGCCCTTTGGTTAAGGGTGGGTTAGTCCAAGGTAGGTGGGGTGAGGCAGAGGAACCAGACTGGGGCAGGAGAGGGGGCAAGAGGGATGAGACTGGTCATACCTTTCACCGAAGGGTGCTTCTCCCTCCTCTAAGTGACATTCTAACCACCCCCTGCCCCCATGTGTGTTTTACAGCTTCCTCTTTCCTTTGGGGACCAAAGCCTGGAGATAAAGCAAAAGGCTGGAAAAGGAGCAAGGGATAGTGTCTTGAAATCCTGCAACCCAGGAAGGATAGCAGCTGGCTCTAGGATGGGTGTGAATGCCCCCATAGAACTGGCAGACCATGCTGTTCCCAGGGCCCCTGACTTCCCAGATCAAATTGGGGGCAATCCCAGGACGGGTGGGAAGACAGGGCTGGGGGCTGGCCTCCCCCAGGCCCCAGGACTCACTGGTAGTCTGCTGCTCTTCCCACCTGGATCCTTCCCTCCAGGGGGTACATAGCTGAAAGGACAGATAGGTCACAAGTCATCTTGGGGAACCTGGGGCCTCAACAGCCCGGTAGCTGCCAGAGTGTGGGGCAGCAGCCCAGCTCACCAAGTATCCCTTCCCATTGCAATAGTCTCAGTCATCTCAGTCCAGAACCAGATGCTGGCACTTGAACCTACCTTAGGGCACTGGGTCAGGCTGAACATCCAGACTGTAGTCTCAGATACAAACCATAAGATTAAAGGTCGAGACACTAGTTCATTAAGCATCCTGCTGTATCCCAGGAATTTTCTCATTCATGAGGTAGGTGGTTTTATCTAATTTTGTGTGAGACTGAAAGTTAAGTGATTCACTTAAAGTAACACAGAGAAGTGGCAGAGCCCAGATTCTAAGTCTATCTCGCTCCCAACCCCTTGCACCTTGTTACGGTAAGCAACCTCAGCTGAGAGCAGAGTAGGACCTGGAGGCCAGATCTGAGCTGGAAGCTCAGGTACTCAAATTCTTCTTCTACCATTTCGGAAGGCACAGCCCCACCCTGAAAAGGGGATGACCCAGCCTAACGGAGAGCATGGGACGCCTAAACACAGCAGGGAGGAAGTGATGGGGGGAAGTAGTATATGGTGGCGGTGGTAGGGGATCCAATCAAGAAGAGCCTTTGGAAAAAGGGTCAAATCTGCCTCCTTCCCACAGCCTGGTCCTGGCTATGACGGACATCAACACCAGCATCAGACTTCAATAGTGGCTCATCTTTGTTACTTGGGTACTCTTACGTGGTTACTTAATGTCTTGATTTTCCCTTCTAAAGAATGAGGGTGAAACCACCCCTTCCATACGGTTGCTGTATCCCATGAGGTAATGTATAAAGTGCTCATATGAACGAGTAAGTTTAAACATGTGCCATTGCTATTGCTCTCCCCTCCCTCCCTCAGCTGTGACCAGCCCCAGCCCACTCACTGGAGCTTGCGGAATCGTTCGAAGCCAGCAGCCACATACTGCCCTCCGTTCTGCAGGTCTGCCAGGTCGGTGACGGGGTGGCCATGACAGGGTGTATAGAGGGCGCGCACAGCCAGTGGGGCCTGCACAACTGATGTCACCTCACAGAGGAAGGCATCCAAGGTGGGGAAGCGGCGTTGGGTCACCACCAGCCGGCGGCCTGGGGAGAAAGAGTCCCCATTCCGGTACACTACTACTCTCTTGGCCGCTGAACTCCCACTCGCCATACTATGTCCTCAGCTAGAGACGCAGAGCTGTTGCCAGGCAACTAAGGCAGGGCTGGGAGCAGTGCCAGTCAGAGGCGGAGTCCTGCTCTCTCACCCAGGAAGGCAGGGAGAGCCTCTGGCAGGAGCATCTGTCTGTCTCAGGGTCTCATCCAATCTGCTCCTGGTGGGGCCTCACAAGAGCACGGCGGTTGTGATCACTATATATGAAGGAAGACCCTGGGGCTCAGGGAGGGGGAGTGACAGAGATCACACCGAAACACGGATGTTCCAATGCTGGTGGAGGGAGGGATTCTCAGAGCCTCCCTGTCACTCCGCAGTCCAAGGGCTGAGATCAAAGGAGGACCAACTTTGGGGGTGATCCCCAAGGATGGCTAGTATACTCCTGGGCCGTGGCTCCCAGCCAGCTCTGGGGAAAATGCCCAGGCCAATAGGAGGCGAACAGGAAGGCCCAGAGTCTGTCCTGACCAGAGGCAGAGGATGAAAGCAACCAGGCTCCGAATCCAAGAAAAACCTTTATTCTCCATCAGGCCCCCCACTTTACTTACCCCAGGTAACTCCCTGTCCCCAAATTTGGATTGATCCACAGGCAGAGGATGAAAGAGCGTCCTTCTCCCTCTGCTGCCTATAGTGGTGCCAGCTCTTTGCTCCAGCTTGTCTTGGCCTCATTAGCTACCAGTGGCCAGGGACAGGGACAGGAGCTAGAGCTGGTACCAGGGAGCTAGGATGAGGTCCTGTGTCCCTCATCACCCTTTCATAGCATCCCCCTTTGGAACCTGGTCCACCCCTGGCTCCCCAGGGTCTAGCCTGCTGGTCCTGTTTTCCACGGTCTGCCCCTCCAGTGGTCCTCTCCTGTTTGGTCTGACCCTGTGGAAGACAGTTTCTCAGGTGGCTTTGGTCTCCATGGCACAGTCCTCTGGTTTTTCCATTCTTCATGGCTAGGCTCATTGGAGGTTCTATCTCTGCAGCTTTTGTCACTGGGTGTCTGGCCCTTGGGTGGTTTAGTCCTCCAGAGATCCAGGCCACCATGCTCTGGCCCTGTCAAGGCCCTATCCCAGATGACATGGTCCTCTGAGAGATCCAACTTTTGTGGCCTAGCTCTTTGGTAATCGAGCTCTTTGTGGTCTGGCCTTCTGGGAGACTTGGCCTCAATGTTTGGGTCCTCATGGAGTGTGGGTGGCTGTATCTTGGTCTTTCCAGAGCAGTGGCCCCTAGGTTTGAGGCCTTTGGGGGTCTGGTCCTCCAGGAGTTTCGTCAGCTGCACGCAGGCCCCTCCAAAGGTGTGCTTCCCACAGTCTGGCTCTTTGCCGAGCCTGTTCTCTCTGGCCTGGTTATCTGATGGTGTGGGCAGCTGTGGTCCAGCCTTCCTGTAGCATGGGTCCCTATACTTGGCCCCAGTAGTGGTTTTGTCTGTAGCAGCCAGTCTTTCTGGGGATTTGTGGGGTTGTGATCTGACCTTCCTCCAGGAGTCATCCACATGGTCTGGCTCTCCAGTGGCCCTGTCTCTGTAGGACTGGTCTTCCAGTGGTGGGCTTGGTTGTGACCTGTGGTCTGGGCACATGCTGGCATCGTCTCTGGTCTGGCCTGCCTCTGGGGATCTCAGTGTTTGTTTGAGAATTAGGTACTGTTGGGGAAGAGAACAGACACTGTACCAGGCAGGCCTGCTCGGGCATGGCAGGAAGCCTGTCCCTAACCCCCACCCTTGGCCCTAAAAGTGCATAAAATGTTCCAAGTTAGTGCCTACCTCCTTACGGCTGTTGATTGCCTGTTGCAGCCACAGCAGTTCCATGGCCAAGTGGCTGCGGTGGTACTGGAGCTCCTGGAGCTCAGTCTGGCTATGGGGCAGTCCTGGACCTGCAGCTTCTGTGAAGGAGGGAGGAAAGGGCACTGGCCTGGCATTAGACCCTGGCACCCTGCCGCTGTCCACCCATGTGTTGCCCCCAACCAGGCAGAAAGAAGAAGGAAAGGCATGCAGCTTATCTAGCACAAGCCTTTCACTTTTCAGATGGGAAAGCTGAGGTCCAGAGAGAGTCAGGGGCTTCCCTGACCTACGCAGAGAGATACCTGGGTTCTCCATCCTTGACATATCTCTGGTCTCCTTTTGGCTGGGTTTCCTGCTCTGCTCATCCTGGAGCCAGGAGCTGTCATCTCTGCAGGGAAGACTTCCTGAGTTTGCTGGGCTCTCTTCTGACTTCTTCAGCATCATCCCCTCCCAGATGGCCTCTCTCTCTGGCTCTTTACGTGGGGAGCAACTCCACTGTTCCGGCTCTGGATTTGGTACCCTCTTTCCAGCTTTCCAGATCCGATGGGATTTTGCTTTCTGAGAAATCAGTCAGAGAGGTATAAGAGCCCCAGGGCTAAACCCTCCAAGTATCTGGACGCCCTGATTTAGCAGACAAATTGGTGATTAAGGATTGGGGTGTGAGGAAGTGAGTCTGCTGCTGCTTCCATTGAGCAAAGCTTGTCAGAATCCCCTGCCCAGGTCCCTCCCTCTCCTCCATTCTCCCCCTGGTGTGTGTATTACCTCTGGGAGAAATCTGGGCCTGGGAATCCAGCCCTCAGTCCACTGAAGCGTGCCCAGATCACCCTCGATCTCTCGTACAATAGCCTCATACTCAGCTCGCAAACTCTGGAACTGGCGTCGGACCAAGAAGCCCCGGACGCAGGCCTGTTGTGGAGAACGAGCGGAAAGCAAACCCTTCTCACTGCAAAAGCGGGGGCATCTTAGGGGATTCTCATGGAGAGGTCAGCCCGGTGATTGCAAGAGGGGACCTGGCCCCAGGGAAAGGATAGGTGACGCTGTGCGTTGGGACTCCGGGGGTTCAAGGGAGCATGCTGGACGGCATCCCCCTCTTCGCTATAAGGCCCTTCCAGTCCTTTCCTGATCCCGCAAGAGTGCGTGGGGGGTGCGTGGGGAAGTCCGTGGGCCCTGGTATTCTTCAGGGCGGTGGGAGTGGGTAGGTATCTCCACAGGCGGGCACGCGATTAAACGTGACAGCCTTATCTCGCTCAGAGGTCCCAGTCCCAGATCCCACGGCGGGGATCCTTGCGCACCCCGGTCCGGCTCGCACCTGCATCACCGACACCTTCCGAACCAACCGCTCCCGCTCCATCCGGGCGCCAACTGCCGGGCGCCTGCGCAGTGCGTCACTAGTGGGTGCCGCCCTGGCCAGCGCAGGCCCCGCCCCCATCCTCGGGGCAACCTTCCTCTCCGACCGCGGCGGGACTCAGCCTGGCCCCCGCCGCCGCCGACTACGCTCGCTGAGCCCCCGCGTGGGGCCCTCGCCGGCCGGGCGCGCTCCCCGGATCCGGGTGTGCGGCGCGCGCGTCTCCGCGGAGGCCGGGGCTCGGCGCCCCTGCTGGGGAAAGAAGCGACGAGGGCAAGGAAGACATGGGGCCGCTTGCTTGCTTGCTGTTTAATTCCATCCAGTGCCCCCCCTCCCCATAGCACCTGGGGGGCCGCGGTATACCCAGTCGAGTCTGTAAAAAGTCACAGTTTGAAGGGAATGAAAGGGGGCAATCTGGGCCTGGGTCCGACATCTACGCAGCTGACTGCTCCTCAGGCTCGGCGTTCTCGGCCAGGTGCAACTTCTGTCTGCGCCAGTCAAGGATTGTCGTGCCACTGCCCCCATGTTTCCAGCCCTGTCTTCCCGTCCTGCACAGGCTGTTTCCCCAACTGCACAAAGCGGCGGGGTGAGGGTCTCTGGGGCGGTCCGTGCTCTGAGGTTGCAGTCCTCGCCTCCCCATCTTGCTAGGCGGCTTACCCCTCTCTTTTGATCTAGATCATGCAGGTGTGTGCACCCGCCCTATTTCTGACTAGGACTAGCTCAGGAGGTAGTGTAAATCAGTAAAAGTAATTCAATGCTGAAAGAGTAGGAAGACAGCCGACAAGCTTTGCCATGGATTGGTGTTAGCTAAAGTACTTGCAAAGACTTTGATAAGTAGGTGAAACATATTCCCTGCAACCACCTTTCTCCTAATATTGGGAAATTCTTTCTGCACTCCTCTACCTGGGTGGGGGCAGTTTGTGGCTAATTCTGACACAGTAGGACTGGAAGGGTTGGGGATGTTGGTTATAAGTGAATACTCCTGGAGGGTGGTGAGGAGGAGGAAACTGTTTTCATCTCTGGGAGCTGTGCACACACATACACACTGTCAGGTCTCCTGAAAAGGATACATGGAATTACTAAGATCTTCCAGCTGTCAACAGAGAGAGAAAGGGAGGGTTCTGTCATGAGGGGCACCAGGCCATACCCTAGATGCTCTGGTGGCCATCTTCAGGGTGGGGGGGTTGTTGAGTGGCCCAGAGCTCTTGGTTCCATGCACCTCAGCTTTTCACCCAGGGCCAGGAATGACCTTAGAAGCATGTCCCCCCACAACCCCCGAGGGTCCCCAGGAACCCAAGCATCCAGCCCTGACCCACATTGCTAAGCAGCTGGTCCAGGTTGCGGTCAGCCATCGTCTTCTTCTGCTCCTCAGGCAGCCCCTCAGTGACCCCATCCTCTTCCTCCTCCTCCTCCTCCTCCTCCTCCTCCCCACACACGTCCAGGCTGAAGTGCAGCCGGGCCAGCTTCTCCTGCATCTCCCGCACGTGCTCCAACTGCTCGAAGGAGCATTCCTTCCCTGGACAGCACATGTCTGAGCCCTGCGGGCGAGCTTGGGACCCTGGCCCCAGCCACACCCCAGAGACCAGGCCCTCCAGCCCCCCACCACACACCCCCCCTAAGCCTAGCCCCCAGGACTCACCGAAGGCCTGCAGCCGGCCTGAGTGGAAATCATTGAGCAGGTTCAGCAGTCCCCCCTCCATCTCATAGACATCGGTCACCTCGGTCAGGAAGGAGTGCTGCAGGGGGGTGCCTGCAGAGCCACCCCCACCTCCGGCCAGAACTGGGCGGCATTTCTCCTTGCCTACCCTGGGTGGGGTGGGCATGGCCATGGTCACAGGTTGGGGCAGCCAGTTGCCCCCAGGTCTTTTGTGCCATCTGTTTATGCACTAATTCATCTTCCTATCCACTCACCAACATAAACGGATGTTTGTTTTTCTGGCCCTACCTTGGGGCCAGGATTTTTACCAAGATTGGTAAAGGAAAGGAAGTAGATGAAAATAAAAGGTCAAAAGAAGTCTTTTTCTGCCAATGACACTCACAGCCAGAGCCATGCCTGGAAGGGGACTCCTGGGTTCTTGTCTGAGCCCCTCATTCTTTCTGTGACCCTGGGTGAATCATTTGTCCTCCCTGGTCCTCAGTGAATTTAGGGACAGTTACTCCCTTATTGCCACAAGAGCCATCTTACCCCTCTCCAAAATATCTTTCTGCCCCTTTTCTATTTAAAAATGGTTTTGAATCTTCCATTGCCCTCGGCGACACTGAATGCCCTTCCCACCTGGCCCCTTTGCCTCTCCAGTTGCATTTCCTATTCCTGCCCCAGCCCTGAGCTTCAGCTACACCCTGCTGTGGCTGACCCACACATGCCTCTCAGGCAGGCGTGTGCAAAGCCACAGGGAAACACAGTAATCAGAGAAAGAGCACGTATTTAGTGGGAACCACACGAACACATTATAGGGTAGGATGCAAATTCGCAATCATTAAAATAATTAAGCAGAGAGTTCAGATTGTATGCCTGAGTATCCCCTCACCCCTTCCTGCCCCGTGACACTCCAGGGCCACCAAACCACTGGTGGTTCTCAGAATCTTCCAGGCAGTATTTTTCTTTCATATTTATGCCAGGCAGGCCCCTCAACTTAGAACATTCTTCTCTCCAGGGTGCCAACAGCCTTCTCTGACTCACTCCCTGGCAGCGTTGCTCTCTCCCTGCTCTGAGGTTCATCATCACACAGTGTGATCCCAGCGACCCACCTGACCTTTCCCCCACACTTGAGGGTAGGGAAGGACAGGAGCTGAGGGTCTCTGAATTCTCAGGGGCCAGCTGGGGCAGTCCCAGGGAAGGCATCAGTTATTGCTAGGTAACTCAAGGCTAAAAGCCCCCTTTGCCTTCCTCCCCACAGGGCTCAGCCCAGAGTTGGGGTCCCTTCCTCCTTGCCCTGCTTTCCTTCTGTACCCACCTCTTGAACTTGGCCCGCTGCTTGGGGGATGGCAGATGAGGGAGTCCCAGGGCCAAGGAGCCACTGTGGCTGGTGGGCACAGGGACCCTGCGTAGTGAGCCTGGGGCCTGGGCTGGCTGGGTCAGGCAGGGCTTGGGACTCCTTTTCTTCTTCTTGTCCTCCATTGGGTGCTGGCTGAACCTCAGGCCCTGGGAGGGTAAGGCGACCCTATTGAGATAGTGAGGGGCCAAGTCATCCCTTCACCCAGCACCCCGAGATCTGTGAAGGAAGGGCCCTGGCACCTCCCAGCTGTCCCCTCACAACCGTCAGGGCCTCTGTCCCCTCATCTGTACACTATGGGCAGGGCCAGATGCCAGCGCCTACTACTGGGGTCAGGGACCTTCCACAGCCCACCGTACATACCCTCCCGCCCTCTGGCCTTGGCATGAAAACCCAGGCCCTGCCTGGAAAGGGCTGGACCAGACACTTTTCCTGCTGCTGCTGGGGTTTCCTGTCCCTGTGGCTGAGGGGGCGGAGCTGGCAGAGGAAATGCAGGGGGAGACAGGGTGGATGTGGGCTGGCAGGAGCCCAGCTAAGGATTAGGGGTGTCTTAACTAGGTCCCGTTCTATTTATCAACTACCCAGGCAGATGCTGACAAACTCTGTCAGCATGGGAGGTGACCAAGGTGTGAGTGGGGAGTCTGGGAAGACGCCAGTGTCAAGCAGTAATCACCAGAGGATGGGTAACAGCAGCAGAGGCCGTGACATGCAGCGGGGCGGGGCTCAGTGTGGGTTGTCCCCACTCAGACACTGGCATCCCTCCTCTTCCACCCCACCCCCAATGCAAACACCAGGCGACTCCCAGAAGTTCCCTGGGACATGCTTCTAGCCCCATCACCCTCCCCACTCAGAAAGTCCCTGCCTGGCTTCGGCTCAGCCAGGGTGGAGTGGGTGGTCGGGCGGCTGGCTGCCTTGGCCTCCAACAATGGCTGCGCCTGTGGCTGGCACTGCTCAGCCTCCCGTCCAGCCCCGCCCCCTAAGCCTCAGGTCTGCCGAGGTCCTCCCTGATGGAGGTCTGGGGGCCCTTTACAGGGGTTTTCCCCAAGCTGCTCACTCCAGGCTGCTGCCCCTAAGCCTGACTTTGCCCTTTGGGATGGTGGTGGCACTGGGGGCACAAGCATTTAAACTGGCACATGGCTGGCTGGCACCGAGGGGGTGTGGTGCATCTGCCTCGCCCTGCAGCGGCTTGGCCCAATTAGGGACTTGACAGAAGAATTGGAGCAGGAGCTCCTGCTCCCCAGGACTGCCTGGGACGACCGGGATCTATTTCCCATGCTCAAGCTCCAAAGTTGTGTGCCTGATGGATGGCTCAGCTCTGGAGCAGGATCCGAAATGGAGCATTGAACCCATGTCGTCCTGCCCCCACCCCCATCCCCAAAGAGGGCAACTGACCTGGAGGTTTGGGGTCTGGAGAGATGCTTCTGTGAGGGTTCCCTCCGCCCTCAGCACTCTCCTAGGGAACAGAACGGATGGAGGCTGAGCTGGCAGGAGGCAATTTGCATTTAAAGAGAAAGTGACCTTCTTTAGCGCTTGGGATGGAGTAAGACGGGAGGAGCATCCCTACGTTAATTAAGCTGTTCCTCTCACTGACTTTACCTCCCCACCTGAACTAAGGTGACCACCTTGGTTGTGTGATGGGCAATCTAAAAAACCCTTTTACTTTCCTATCCATCCATTTTGCTTCTCCCACGTTCAAGAGAATCTACAGTCCCTTACAAAATGGTGGTGGCTTTGTCAGAGTGGGGGGAGTGGGAGGGGAAAGGAGAGAGAGAGAAAGGGAATCTGAATATATATAAGCATATAAGAAGTACAAGCAGCAGCAACAGGAAGAAACTGTAAGAGAAGACAACCACCTATTGAGTCCAGCTCCTCTATTCAGCACTTTACGTACATTAATCCTCATGACAACCCTGAGGAAGATACTGTCATCGTCCCCTTTTTACTGAAAGTCAACAACAGGCTTTTGAGGGCAATACCACTCTCCCTGCAACACCCAGACACTCCACACTGGTAAGCGGTGAAGGCCTGTTCTGCACTGAAGAAATGACAGGACCAAGCCTGCCCTTTGTCCACCCCCAGGCCTAGGAGACACCTGTGAGGAGCATTAGGTCAGGAGGAAGCCGGGGCACGCTTGACTCCAGCCTCCAGGAGGGAAACCTGAGCACCTGACAGAGGCTGATCCAGGGCTGCT
Source organism: Equus asinus (assembly GCF_041296235.1). NCBI lineage: Eukaryota > Metazoa > Chordata > Mammalia > Perissodactyla > Equidae > Equus > Equus asinus. The sequence goes on from NC_091794.1 coordinate 89,720,384, forward strand.
GGTGCTGCCCGGGAGGCCAGATCAATGGAGCAGCTATTTAAAGACCTGGCAGAGGCTCCCGCTCAGGTCCCCAGAGACGCATCTGATGCAAGCGGAGACAGACTTATCCTTGGCCAGGCTGCTTTGCAGCCTCAAATAACTGTCCTGAGGACTGTGCAGAGCCACCTCACCCACCTTCTGCTCCCACTGGGCAGGAGCATCTTCCCTGGGCCTGGGCCTCTGGCTGAGTTAGGGAGGGACAGGCACTGTCTTTGTGGGCACCTGCGCAGGGCTTTTTCCCGGGTGTTTCCAACACGCAGACTGCTCCAGAAGAGGAGACGTTAATTCAGGACTTTTTCAATAACCAGGGGTCAAGGGAGGCGTCTGCACAGGCAGGACAACTGGGAATTCCCTGTCTTCCCCTACCAGAGCTGTAGAGAGTGGCACCAGGGCTCCTCTAGGAAGGTGGCAGGGGTCCAGGTGCACATTTAGGGTGGTTATTATCAGAGCTGCTTTGCTTGGGAGCTCCAAGAGTTGGGCGGCCTCCCCTGACTCCATCCAAAGGATCTTTGACTGGAACCATTGTGGCCAGCACAGAAAAATATCCATTAGGACCCTGACTAGAAGGGGCAGAGGCTCGGCGGGGACTGGCACAGCCAGTGTGGACACATCTGGAGGTCTGGAGGGAAGGGCACTTTAGTTTCTACTATTTGTTGGGCATTCACATAACATCCTTTGTGCCAGACCAACCCAGGCCCTAGAGAGAACATGGTGCTAGGTGAGGCCACCCAGTAGGGTGTCTCCCATAGAGCAGCCTCAACTTTTGCACCTAGGCTTGGGGTGGGTAAGCAGGAGAGTGTAAGAAACCAGCCCATTCTTAAAAACTGCATGCAGAATGTGGTCTTGTCAAGGAGTGCACAGGGACAGCACCCAGGAATATTCTCCTGGGTGAGCTGGTGCCAAAGGATGCTGTTCATGGCAATCAGCCTGATAGCAGTGATGAGGGTCCACTCATCTTTTTTTTTTTTTCTTTTTCAAAGATTGGCACCTAAGCTAACAATTGATGCCAACTTTTTCTTCTTCTCCCCAAAGCCCCCCCCAGTACATACTTGTATATTCTAGTTGTGGGTGCCTCTGGCTGTGCTATGTGAGACGCTGCCTCAGCATGGCCTGACGAGCATTGCCATGTCCACACCCAGGATCCGAACCAGTGAAACCCTCGAACTTAACCACTCGGCCACGGGGCTGGCCCCAGGGTCCACTTATCTTAACCTGGGCCTCAGTTGGCCTATGCCTGGCTCTCTGCTCTCCTTGCCTTTTGCCTTCTTCGTGAACCGTACCAATTTCCTGTTTAAACGCCTTCAGTGGTGCCCCCTCTTCCCTGATCTTGCCCAAATTCCTGAACCTGGCACACAGGCTCTTGGTGATTGGGGCCCAGCTTCACTGCCTCCCACCACCCTCCTGTGCACCTGCATTGCCAGGTGAACCACTTTGTTACTAAATGAAGTTGTTAAACTTCTGCCTGCCCTTTGGGTCATAAGGCCCTTCCAGATGTCCACCCCTATCCTCTTGAAGGGGACAGAGCCTCCTCTATGCTCCCACAGCACTGGCGACCTTTATCTAAAAACACCTTTCTCCCTCTCTAGCCCGTGAGCCCTCAGGGGCAGGGGCAACTTTTGTTGAGAGAAATCATCTCTGATGCTCCTATGTATATGAGCATCGTGACAACTTTGCCAAGGGGCCCACTCAGGAGGCTGAAGTGACTCTGCTAGCGTCCTGAGCCTGTGGGACTGCTGTAAATCAGGAGGGCACTCTGCAAGATGCAGGATACCAGTGCACGGCCACAGAGCTTTGCAGCATATCCGGCCAAACCAGTGACGCCAGAAGCACCAGATGACCACGAAGGTCAGGAGAGAAACAAGTAAGGCAATAGACTCTTTAATGTGGTTTAAAATACATCAGAATCAAGTCCCTGGCTGTTGTGATTACCAAAAGGAGACAAAAAAGCTGTCAGCACAGCTTCAAACAGTTCTGGGTGACCAGATGGGGCCATCAGGGAAGCAGTTACAGGAACAGAAGGCAGCACCCCTCCCCCAGGCAGGTGCCTGGCTGTCCCTGGGGTGACCACCTGTATTCTGTGCAAGGTGAGAGGGCTGGAGCAGCAGCTGGAGGATCAGCTCAGCAGGCCATGGCCCTCCCCCCTAGACACCAGGGCGGCTCCACTGGCCTCTTGGTCAGCTCTCAGCAGGGCCACCAAGATGTCAGTGGAGGAGGGTAAATAACCATCTTTGCAGACATAACATTCTCTTACAAAAAGTGCCTGAGCTCAGCCCATGGTCCAAAAACCTCATGGAAAACAAACCAAAACAGAAAGTGCTGCTGACACCTCTCAGAATCTGGTGTACACAAGGCTCTGAGCTGGACAAGGTCCTGAACACAGATTACTGTCAGCAGAGCCAAGGGCTCTGGGCTGTGAGCCTCACCTGTTGTGGTCCGCTGGAGGAAAGCTAGCAATCTAAGAAACCAACACAGCTCTTGGTCCTAAAACTGAGGTCATGTGCATGGGACCCACCCCAGTAAGGAAGGCACTGGCCTTCATTCAGACAGGCCGCCTCCTCTGCACCTGGCCCAGGCTCCTGGCTGGTGTGGGCAGCACCCAGGTACCTGGGTTGACTTTGGAAAGCAGAACAAGCAGACCAGCTGTAGTGACTGGTAAGATTTGGTCAATGGAGAGGAAGAGGAAGAATAGGATCCCCATCTACAGCCCAGCCCGGATGCCTAGAGATGGCTGGAGCTGAGGGCGAACATTCTACCCTGCCTAGGGCCAGTATTTCTGACCTGGGAAGCCCAGCTGGGGCCACCTTGCTCAGTGCAGCAACACAGTAGCTAGACTCGGCCTCAGAGGGCTGCTGTGCTGTGCAGCTGTGACTTCACCACCACACTGGGCTCCAGTAGCTCCCCACCCCCACTCCATGGGCTTTAAGAGGTAGCTGAAGCGAGGCAGGCAACTGGGGCCACTGCAGGCCTTCCCACTCTCTTTAAAGGGGGCAGACAGAAGCTTCTGCCTCTTCCCTGTGTTTCCATAGCCCAGCAAACCCCGTTTAGGGTTGGCAGCTCTTTTGTACCTCAGCTGGGCACCGGGGCTGGGGGAGGGAGAAGGCCTTGCTGGAGCCTGAAGAGGCACGGTCAGGGCCTATTCCAGACACAGGCATTTCAGGCGGGAAGACAAGACCTTAGGAAACACTTCTCCATGGGAGAGCAGTATCTCAGCCAGGGATGGCAAACGGGCCTCAACACTTCCACCAGCTGCTGGGGGCATCTTGAGAAACAAGGACATACCAGGATTAGCAGGAAACGCTCTGAAGCAGGTTAGTGCACTACGGTGAGGGCAGAGAGCTGACGGTGTGCCATTTGCCATCTGTGGTCTAAGTCATAACATGATTCAGGAGTACTTAACACTCTTCATGAACCTATTTACCTGAGGGACTAGGTTACGGGCTGAAAGAGCAGGCCGGTTGTGGAAGATGGAAGGGACTGTAGGAGAATGAACCAACTTCAAGGAAATACAGCAAGAAGCAAAAACTCAACCATCATCATCTTGGGCTGTGGCCCCCTCAGTGGCAATGAAGCTGAGGCCCGGCTGCAGATGGGGCACAGTACCCCAGGCTCAACAGAACCCTACTTCCTGACCCAAGACTCGAAAGTTGCTCTCTAAGAAGACTAGCTAATCCCCTGGCAAGTTTGCAACTAGAACTTTCAGAGTAGAGAGTAGCATGTATAAGGGGAGGGCAGAGGTGGGGTAGGAGTAGGTTGTTGGCGAAGAGACACAAATATCTGCAGCCACCTTGTGGATTTCTGGGGCTCAGTCAATTGTTGAATCTCATTCTTATCCCTTAGCTGTCAGGGGAGAGGTGGGGGCTCCCACACAGGAAGAAGGGGGATGTCACGGAGGACATACCGCGGTTCCGGGGCAACGGATCCAGGCAAATGTCAAGCATTGCACATTGGGGGTGGGAAGGGTGGGGGCCGGAAGCAGAAACAGACTCCTAACGCCAAGGGGGCAGTTGGGCGTGGGGCCCAGGAACTGCCACATGGAGACAGTGGTGAGGGGAATCAGCGGTGGCCTCCCAGGATTGGAATCCATAGGCAAGCTTGTGGCAAAGCCATCAGAAGCCTGTTCCTTTCTCTTACTACAAACAATCTGATTTTATCAAACAGGAAACCTCAGCACCAACATGGCAAAGGTGCCAGGTGGGATAGTGGGGCAGAGGAAACAGGCACCACTGCTACAGCACCCCAATCCTTCCTCAGAAGACCCTCAACACAAACACTGTCATGTGCAAAAAAAACAACCTTCAGAAAGAATCCTTTGGGTGATCTCTTGTCAATCATTTGTGCAGGCTAGAGAGGCACCTGTGAATGATAAGGCTACTGAGAAGCGTCACTGGCCTGGTCCTGGCATCACCAGAGGGCAGGGGAAGCGGTGCCCGAGGGGCTCCCTACCAGCACACCATCCCACATGGAAACATTCTCCACGGCCCTTGTCCTAGGCAGGACAGCAGCTCAACCACCAGCTCCGAGCGCCCCGCCGATGCTTCACCTGGGGACCCCTTCGCCAGGCCGAAAGCAGCAAAGGAGCTTCCAGGGGAGCGAGGAGAGACAGCGCTGCCCCAGTCCCCCAAACAAGAGAAACACAGTTGAGGCCTGGGGGTGTCACTTGTCATGAGTCCTGAAAGGCAGGGCGGGAGGGGTCTGAGCCTCAAATCAGGCAGGGAAATGCTCAAGTCACTTGTCCTGCCAGCTCACTGCGACAGCAGCTACAGATGACAGCTCCTCTTTAAAACTCTTCAGCTCACAGAAGAGCCACAGACTTCATCCATACACACCTCCACCTCCAGTGCAAGCCCATTTTACACTCAGAGATATAAATGTATGAGCCTTTGCACATATGCCATATGTATGTAAAACTGACCCACAAAATCCAAAACTGCGAAGTGTCAGATGCCAGCCAGGTCAGAGCACCTGGGCCTAAGCACTGGACTGCTTGGCGGTGGGAGGCTTGCATGGGTCAGGCCTGGCTGGGCTGCTTGCTCCCTTCCCAGCATGCCCCCAGCGCCAGGCTCCCTAGGCAGTGGCAGAGGTGGGCTCCTGGGGCCCTGTGTGGCCTGATACTTCTGTGCTCGGAGCTCCAGGGCAGCAAGGAGCTTCTGTGGCCCTTGGGGAGCTGGGTGCCTGGGCCCCAGGCCCCTCGCCACGCTGCTCCTTGGAGGCAGTGGCAGCCTCTGGCCTTCGCTCAGGGTCGCCATCAGTGAGGGGGCCTGGGCCACCAGCACTCAGGTCCTGTACCCTCTTGTTCAGGTCATTGCGCTCTGTCTGCAGCGCCCGGCACAGCTTCTCCAGCCGCTGGATTTTCACCTGCAGGCCCTCCAGCTCTTTGTCCCGGAGTGTTTTCTAGAGAAAGAAATGGGGCCTTCAGTGCCATGCTGTCAAGCCCCCAGCCAACAAGGCCAACTGGTAGAAAAGATTCACACTGAACAATACTGGGAGCAGACTAGAGTCAAAGGCTGGCCCCTTTCTAGTAAACAGCCCAGTTTACACCAAGACCTGGCTGTTACTCGGGGGCAGTGTGGTGCAGAGAAGGAGCACGGCTTGGAGAAAACGTATTCCTCCACGTATCTACCAGATGACCTTGGAGACGAACTTGGCTTTTAAGCCTAGCTCATCTGTTAAACTGGACTACTATCAACCTCACAGATCTCAAAAGGAGGTTCAATGAATTGGTTTATCTAAAACATTCAGCAGGGTCTGGCATGCAGCTGCTCCAGCAGACTGACTTTTTTCTCCTATATCTCAGGCCATGAAGTTACATTATCTGGGCTGCTCTGCATACAAACTACGTGTATTACTGGCACCCCTTGGTTTTCCTGCTCCTTTATGCCTTTCTTCCATTTCCTCTCCCTGCTTCCACTGCAGACCTATCACTGGGCTCCCCACCTCCCGTGGGGAGACAGCTGGCAGTGCCTTTGGACTCAGACAGATGTGCACGTGAATGCCAGCTCCCCTTCATGCTCGCCACATCACTTACTGGGAGAACATCTAGGAAAGGGCTCAATACTCATACCCGCACCCCTCCCCCGATCCTGGCCGCAGACCACACTCAGCCCACCTCCTCAGCCATCTCAAGCAGGGCCTTGTTGCTGCTCTCCCACCGGGACCGGTACATGGTGGTTTCTTTTTCCAGCTTCTTGATCTTCTTAGTCATCTGGGTTATGTGACAGACAGAATGAAGTGGTCAGGGGGCCAGGCTCTCTGTGCATCTGTGTCTCCAAGGTGGGGAAAGGTCCCAAGGGAGCAAGGTATTACAGGGCACAGTCAGGGCCTTCTGTACGACCTCAGGACGTCTCAAGTTAAATGCTCACCCCCAATAACAGGAAATGACAAGACTGCCCCTTCTCTAGGACAAGTGTGAGGGTGTACAATCCACTGACAGTTCCTTGAGAAGGGGGAAGGCTGTGATCCCTCCTACAGCCCCACCCTTGGTACCAACCACAGTGTTACTGTAAATGGCTCCCCAGGAGGCACCCCAGGGATGGCGGCTTCCTGAATGCAGGCCCAGTGTCGAAGTCTGAATGAAGCAGCTTGTGCCCCAGCAGCCTCACCCAGCCTGGATCAGTTACCTTTTCCATCTCCTGCTTGAATGTAGTGAACACCTCACTGCTTTTGGAAAGAGTGTTCTGGAACTCCTCAAACTTCTCCGTGTAGAGGGCAAGCTGAGGAAGAAAGAAGAGAACAGATAAGACTGGGTTTCTCTGGAGGGCACTTCTGGTCAACACACTCAGACACAGCTTTGACTCAAAAATTCTATTGAGATACCATTTAAAAAGAAAAAACGAAACAAAAACTACGTATTGGAAGGATATAACCCAAAATGTTAAGCATGGAGAGTAGCATTTGGGATGACTTATATTTTGCCTTTATGTTTGTTTTCAAACTTTTCTTCCAGAATTAAGTATAATTTATGTAGCTAACGACAACTGTTCTGTCCCCACCTCCTCAAAAGCAGCCCAACACTTCCGTCTAGGAATGAAGTCCTTCGAGCTCACCTAGCCACCTGGTCACCACCACACAGGTGCTGGGAGGGTCCAGAGAGAACAAAGGCTCAGCAAAGTCACACAGCAGTCAAGGTGGTCCTAGAATGAGGGTGCCATTTCCTCCCCCCAGGATGGGGCCCAGAGAGGGGACCTTGGAGGCACAGGGTCAGGATACACGTCTCACCTGCTGTTTCAGGTGGGTCTCCTGCTGCTTCATCAGCTCGCACATCCTCTGGGACTCCACTGCCTCTTTGAGGAGCTATTTCCAAGATAGGAGGCCAGACCCCGTCAGAAGCCCCTAGGGGCTGTGTGGCTTTTTTTTTGCACCAGAACCCACTGAGGCTTCCTGCTCTCACACTGCTGTCTGAGGAAGCACTGTCCTGGTCGGGCCAGGCAGCAACCTCTCCCAGGCAAACTTGGCTATGAGCTGAGCCAGAACCCCACCTACCTCCTCCCAGACCCTCTATCCCCGGGGCTTGAGCCTCACAAAATCCTTCTCCCGCTGGTGCCTCTCCTCTGCCTCTTTCAGCATCTCCTGGGCCTGCTGGAGCTTGGCATCCACCAGCTGCTGCTGCAGGTCCTTGTGTTTGAAGACTTTGTCGATATGCTGCGGGAAAGCACAGTGGGAGGGGGCCGCCTGTCAGGAGCTTCCTTTCTCAGGGAGGCCCAGTGGCTGCAGGGATGTCCTGTCTGCAGAGATCAGGCCTCCTGCCCAGCCTCCCATCTGAATTTGACAGGCGGGACTCCCACGTGAACCCTAAGTCCCTGGAAGGTCTATTTCCTGACCTCAGCTTGTTCCTCTCCCACTGAGTCAGTCTGGGGTGAGCACAGGGGTTTATGGATAAAATGAGCTCCCAGGAAGCCAGGTAACAAATACATTCAAACCTCCAGCCCCAAGAGAACACTCCACTGGGTTGACAACCCTCACTTCTGTAGCCCCCAACTCCCCTGTAAAAGGGAAGAAAGGGCAAAAATGACATGTCTACCAAGATGACAGCTTTGCTTGGTCGGCAGAGAGCTGCCCTAAGGCGAGGATGGGACGTGTGCATCTGGAGGAAAGGCTGTCCTAAGTGAGAGCAGGGATGGAGAGGGCGATGCACCCAAGCGCTACTTCCACGGGAACATCAACTGAAACAAGGAACGCGGCAGCTTTACGTGTTCTTTGGATATGGAAGGGAAGGTGGCTTGGGGACGGGTCCAGTGTGGGACATGATGAATTTTAGTCGCCTGAGATCTACGCTGCAGAGGCTCAGACGGGGCGGGACGGGAGTGCCTGAATCTGATTGGGGATGGGCGTCAGTGGGGAGCAGCAGGGGCTGGTGGACCCGCCCTCCCACCCCTAAAGGTCTTATCTGAGGGGGAAAGAGGGGGCAGCAAGAGGGGCCGCAGCACCCTGAAGTAGGTGCCGCGCTCTGCGGTGGCTCAGGAAGCTTGCATGTCTTGCAGTGCTGAGGGACAAGAACCAAACCAACTCCTCAAACCAAAGGAATCACACGCAGCCTTGCTCCCAGAAGATGAAATACAGGAAAAGGGGAGAGTCGGGGAGGCCCCTCTAGGCCATGCACACACATGATTGCCACAATGGACTGTGAGCCCAAAAGAACAGGGTCTCGCCCATCCCACCCACCACCACAAACCCAGGGGCTAGGAAGGGGCCTGGTCCAGCCCTGTCAGGTAGATGCCAGTCTACCTTTTCACGAGGAAAGAGGTCCAGAACAGACAAGTGACTGGCGTGGGGGGACCAAAAGACAGGGATTCAAGTGCTGGGTAGCAGCCAACACGAGCTAAGGCAGTGACATCCTGCCCTTTCAGGTGGCATGGGCAGCAGAGAAGCAAGGAATCAGAGGACACAGATCCTGGAGTCGATCACTGACTACAGGTCCAGCTCCTCCCCTGAGATGCCAAATCCTCAAAAACTGAAAACTCAAATTGTCATAAGCTGGAGACAAACCTGACGGGTACCACTATAAGGCTATTTATAATCCAGGTGAGCATTCACAAGTTTAACTGCATAAATACTGACGTGTCTGATTTGGAAGTGCTGCCATAGGGCCCTGCTGGGGCTTGCAATACACAGTATGTATACCTATCTCCATTCTCAAACTTGGATAGTTCTAAAGATATCTGGCCCTACCATCTGGGACAGGGCGCTGTGGACCTGTGGTTGTACAGCCATAGGCAAGTGTCTTTTCACCTCAGTGCCTCGTCTATATGAGGATGCATGACATTACTCCCCTCCTAAGGAAGGAGGAAGAATGGGAGAATGGGACGAAGCCTGAAAAGTGTTGTCCCGGCATCGAGCACACACCCAGAGCCCCGCAATTCCCCGGCTGGGACGGCTGTCGATGACACCCTACCTCCTCTCGCAGCTCATACTGCTCAATCAGCTTCTTGAGCCTCTCAGCCAGCTCCATGTTCTCCTGGCGCAGCTTGGAATTACGCTCATTGTGCTGTTCCATCTGCAGCTGAATGTCATTCAGCGTCACCTGGAAGTGCGAGGTCACCTCCTTGCGTTTCTCCTCCTCCTCGCGGGCCCGCTGCACGCCTTCTTCCTGGGCAGAGAAGTCGGCCCCAGCTCCATCATCCACTGCTCCCCGGCCAGCCTCACCAGGCTCCCCCAGCTAGTCCAGGCATGGTCTCTATCAACAGCCTTCCCTGCTCTCAACGGAGGAGCAGCCAGGCTCCACGATCCTGTGCATGGGGGCTCCTAATGGCCTCCTTGGTATCTCAGATGGCACCAGTAAGAGGTTCTCTCTCTAGAAAAATGCGGGCCTGCGTGGAAGTGCCATTCTAAAGCAACCTGGATCTCCTGAAGCCTTTTCTTCCAGATTTCAGATTAAGGAGTCTTGTTTTAATGTGCTTTCATCCCTGTGCTCTGCACCCTGCTCCCCAACCAAGCAGTTAAAATTCACTGATGCCCAGGGATGGCAAGGATGCACAGAAGCAGGCACTCAGCCACTGCTGATGGGAGGCCATGTAGCATCTCATTTTGCAATCTGGCAAAATCTATTAAATTTTAAAATCTGCTTACTTTTTGATTCATTCATTTCACTTCTGAGATTTATCCTGTGGATAAATTCTATATAATTAGCCAGGGATATATATAAAAAGAATTTTCACTGTAGCACTATATATGTAAAAGTGAAAAACTGGAAACAACCCAAAAATACCTTAACTAGGGCACTGACAAAATACAGCACATCCATATAACGATGCTGTTACAAAGAATGAGCTGGCCCTATAAACTGACAGGGAGGGAGAAGGCATTGTGTAAAATGAGAAAATGGGATGGGATATAAAACAAGACATGTATAATAATTTCATTTAAAAAGCTGTAGGTAAGATTTTATAAGCAGACAGGAAAGTTAGAAGGCTGTGCATAAATTACATGAGTGAGGTTACTCCTTGTGGGTGTGCCGGGCACTGGGGGTGAGGAGGGTGGGCACTAGCCCCTCTGCTTTGTCAGACCTTGTCACCTTTGAATCCCTTACATCTAACTGCATTAAGTTTCTGATGTTTTAAGAGACAAACTGAAAATAAGCAATACCATATATTCACTGATCTAAACTTTGTAAGAAACATATAAAGGGTACGCGTACAAAAACCATCTGGAGGTCACGGCAGTGACCGGGCTCTGAGCAGTCTGACCCCACCCTCAGAGAAGCAGAAGGCAGGGAAAGGACCCCGACTGACCGCTCTGGGAGGAGAGCTGCTTGTCAGCGCTGGGCCCTGGCTCCCCGAGGACTCCGCTGAGCTGAGCACTCCTGACGCCCTGCCTCTTGGGTTCTCTCCGCACCTGAGTCTTCACCTCACCTAATGTAAGCAGCACACGCCAACCGGCTGCCAGCAGCTCTGAGGTAGGGCGTTAACGGGGAAATCCGTTTCTACACTGAAAGCCTGTGCTACATTTTAGGGGAGAGCCCAGCGAAGGTAAGTGGCAGTCAAAGGGAACCAGTCGTCCCTCCCAGGGGCCCGGCCGGCCTACCTTGAGAGAGCGGTTGTGGCGCTGCAGCTCGCGGCACAGGCTCTCCAGCTTGCTGCGGGCCAGGACGGCCTTGCTGTGCTCACCGCGCAGGTGGTCCTTCTCCTGGACCAGCTGGCTCTGCTTCTTCTGCAGGAGCTTCATCTGCTTCTGCGAGTTCCGGTGCTCCTCCAGCTGGGGATGGCGAGGACGGGTAAGCACCCCGAGGGGCTCTCCCCATGGGGATCTAGGGTCTCCTGAGCTGATCTGACCCGGCCCTCTGTCCCGACTCAAGCCCTAACAGCAGAGGCCAGACACTGCAGGGGTGCTGCACACACTCCATCCTACTCCTCACAACAACCCCGTCTCCTCTCAAGGGCCTCATCTCAAGGCTATTGAAAGGGACACTCACACAGGACAAGCAGAGGTGCACAGCCAGCACACCCCAGTTTCTCTCCCAGCTCTCCGGACTCTCACACCATTACATTCCCCCAGCTCTCGGGACACGCACCCTCAGATTAGACCACCTGCAACCCCTCCTTGTACTCATCAACAGATCCCGTCACTCCCTCCCACTGCTCCAAGACTTGAGCACTGGCTCACCATTTTGCTCTTTAACATGACTCCTATTATCATCTGGGCATTTTTATCACCAACACTCTTCTGACTCCCTGGCTTCGCAGTCCTTAACCTCCTCAGACCCTGTCTTCTCCTCCCATGAGACTATACAACGCTGCACATTAGAATACGAGACAATTATGTAATGAAAAATTGTCTAGCGGCCAATTTAAAAAAGTAAAAAGAAACAGATGAAATTAGCTTTCATAGTATATTTAGGGCTAATCTTCTACAAAAACAAACGAACAAAAAAGTTTATTTAATCCAATACCCAAATATTATAAACTTTTTTTTTTGAGGGAGATTAGCCCTGAGCTAATATCTGCTACCAATCCTCCTCTTTTTGCTAAGGAAGATTGGCCCTGAGCTCACATCTGTGTCCCCCTTCCTCTATTTTATATGTGAGACGTCTGCCTCAGCATGGCTTGGTAAGTGGTGCATAGGTCCACGCCTAGGATCCGAACTGGTGCACCCTGGGCTGCTCAAGTGGAGCGTGTGAACTTAACTGCTACACCACTGGGCGGATCCCCCAAATATAATTTCAACTGGAGTCAATATAAAAAGTTGAGATATTTTACATTGTTCCTTTTTCCCTTAGGTCTTTGAAATCCGATGTGTATCTTACACGTAGGGCACATCCAAATTCAGACTAGCCACATTTCAATTGACTAGTGGCTACTGTCCTGGACAGTGCAGGCCTAGACTTCGTCATCACCTGGAACTGCACTGACCTCCTTTGTCTCATCCCAAGCCAGGACCACCGCCACCTACCATTCTGGTTCAGTGCCTCCAACAGATTTGTCTGAGTCTCTTACTCTACGGGAAGTCCAGTCCAGTGACCCAACCATCCTTTCACTTTCTTCCAACCCTCCTGTGAATAATCACTTAGCTTCTTACCTGGCTTAGATTTCTTACACCCTCAACTCTCTTGCCCCCTTTTCTCAGCAAAATCCCAACCCTGGGCATCAACCTCCTGCTCACTCTGCACTGGCACTGAAGCGGCCCCGCTTGAAGAATCTCACTTTAAATTCATGACCCCCCCCTTTCAGGAAGACCCTGGTCTGCCTACTGCTCCTCCTACATTTCTCATGTTATTCATGCTCCTCTTCTAGACAGCTCTTCCATCCTCCTTTTCAGATCTCCTCCGCCCCAGCTAAAACTATCATTCCCACTTCCCTGAGAACACAGAAGCAGCCAGAGGCGCAGGGGCACAAGCTCCAGACCTGCCAGTCCCCTGCACCTGTCATCTCCTCCAGCCACGAGGACCCCTCTCTTTGTGCCCTGGACCTCACCTCCTCTCATTTCCTCTCCAACATCACTCCACTCTAGCAACTCACTTCCTCCTCTGGCATCACCAATCTTTCCCCAGCTGGATCATTCTGAAAGGGAGGAATCCTTTTCATATCCTTTCCTTAATTTAATCATTATAATAACCCCCATTAGGCAGGTATGATTTCCCCCATTTTACAGATGAGAAAAGTTCCTTACAGGAGAACTCCAGCTAATAAGTGTGGATGGAATGAAAGAATTTAAAAATAAGTCCTTAGGCAATGATCTTCAGTGGATGAACCTGTTAGTTCACATTCTGATGGGGAACTTGACAAGGGAGAGCCCTGGATGGCCCACTGGGACCCACTGAACAATCTTTCATCACTAAGAGTAGGCCACCCACATGCTGTTTCTCCTGAGATGCCACAGGAAGTTCCGAGCACCACCTATGAAAAATTCCTGTCCAAGAAGTGGACCCTGAATTGGCTCAAACTCCTAGAGCTAAGTGCTACTTCACTGACAGGAACTAAGAAGATAAGGGAGCAACTGAAATGCCACCACAAAGCTAGAAAGTGGGGCACCTACAGGACAACTGATCAGTAAGTCAATGTCAAAGGAAAGAGAGGGGCCGTGAGAGGAAGACCGTTTTGAAGTAAAAGGAAAAAACAGGCCTAACTACGCAATGTAATAAAAGGACCTCATTTGGACTCTGATGTGACCAAACTGAAATTTTTAAACAACTGGGGAAATTTGACTGCGGACTGGGTATTACAGAACACCAAGTGGTTGGCGTTAATTTTGTTAAGTGGCCTGACGGCACTGTGCATTTTCATATTTTGGGAAGACGCATACTGAAGTGCACAGGGGTGAGGTGACATGCTACCCGGGACTTGGGCCAGGAGCTAGGGCTCTCCCACTGGAACGTGAAGTTTCCCCTCTTACTTTACCTCTCACCTCAAGAGGCTGGCTGGGACGTGACTCCCCCCCTTAACAGAAGGAGAAAAGGCTGAGAGAGCGGCTGAAAAGCAATGAAGCCAGCCACCTGCCCCTGTACCCGCAACCCCACACCAGGTGGCCTGCTGACTTTCCGAGGCAGGGACGGGGCGAGGAGAAGGGGGAGCACTGACCAGTTCAGCATACTTCTTGCACAGAGCTGCCAGCTTCTCCTCCGGGGTGCTCAGCGTGTTCAGCGTCTGCATCAGCAGCGTGATCTCCTTCCCTGCAAAGCACCAGGAGCAAAGGCGTGGACCTCCTTCTCGGGGGTCCTCCAGGCCTGGGCCCACACTCCTCCCCCCGAGGCAGCCCTCCCTTATCACACTTTCTATTTCTGCTTGTTGAACTGGCTGTCTTCCCTGCTAGACTGTGTGCTCCATGAGGGCTGGGACCAACTCATTTCTGCCTGTCACTGTAGCCCCAGCACTGCCCCTAGTGCCCACCACAGAGGACAGGCTCAGCAAACGCTTCTGAAATGAACGACTGAATCTCTGTGGGATCTCCTTGGTGAGCACCAGGGCTGGGAGGAAAAAAAAGTGCCTGCTCTACCAACAGGTGAAAGGAAGGTGTCCACCAATGAATGCACTGCTACTGTTTCAGTACAAAGAAGGCCCTTCTGAAAGAGGAAGGATGCAAAAAGGAAAAGGTCTCCTTAAGAACTACTAAACTCCTGTCAACGCACCTAGCCAAAGAGCGAGCTTTCAAATGAGTATACCTTCCAATATGTGATCCAAAGGTCAAAAAACAACAACAAAAACTACCCGCTTTAAATCCGAATGGAAGTAGGAGGTGGAGGAGTAGGGACTAAGACACGGGTATAACACCACCTAACTGATTCTTTCACACACATTCGCCCCCAGCCCCACTCCCGCCCCCGCCCAAGTGACCTTCCCCCACTGCCTGTGCCAGCGTCCCATTTTCCTGCTGTCACCCGGAAAGCTGCCGAACACAGCACAACACCAGGCTCCTGAAGTGTCAACCCTGGGAGACTCCGAGATCAGTGTGCAGACTGGAAATTGCTGGCACACAAGCCAAATCCAACCCACAGAGTGATTTTGTTTGATTCCCAGCATATTAGTTGCCAACTGTTAAAAATCTAGAGATTTCACGTAACTCTAGATTTCTGTCTTTTCTTAAAAAAACAAGGCTGGCTACACTTCGCCTGTGGTTTTACATGCTATCAACTTGCTGGGACTAGGTGGCAGCCAATCCTTTAGATGAAGCAGGTACTCTCTTGGTGGTCACGGGGCACCCCCGCTAACTTGGCTTCTTTGAGTTTCCAACCCTGGTCTAGTCTGGTTCTTACTGTAGGGAAATGAACACTAAGGACCAGAGAGGAGAAAGGTCTTGCCCAAGGTCACAGAGCAGGTTAAAAACAGTGCTGGCTGGTACAGGAGCCCCTCAGGTCTCCTGCTCTCCATTTCCTCCAAGAGTGCAGCTTGGATTTCGGTTTCCACTCGCTCCCGAGGCCAGAAGCCCTTGTGCAGTGAACAACGTGCGCACTTCTATGCAATGGTCCCAAAACCCTGGCTTTGATTAAACTAGTGTGACACGCTGCCCTGAGAAGCAGGGTTTCCTCTGAATCCTGGCAGAACAGGCTAGCCCAAGGAATGTCAGGTCCAAACTCCTCCCCATCACCAGCCTCACAAGTAGCTGTCCTCTGCTCACCCAGACCCTTGGCTTTCTTCTTCTCCTGTGGCCTTCGGTGATCTCGGTCTCCAACCTCGTCACTTGCCCGGATCTCGTCTGTGCCTGGTTCCCCCTTGGAGGTCTCCTTCTCACCATTGACTACTGGGGTCTCTGGCTCAGGCTCTCCATTCCTCGAAGCATAGGTACGGGACTTGTCTGCATCTTCAGGTTCAGCAGGCTCACCTTGTGCCCCGTCCTCACCTGGGCCCCCCTGACTGTTGTCCACACAGTATGTACTCAGGATGTCTTCCAACTGGCGGCTCAGCTCCTCAGAGACATCACGGAGGGCCCCAGACTGAGCAGTTTTGGCTTGTGCTCCTACAGTAGGAGAGGAGGAGCAGCAGAGTGAGAAATAGGATGGTTATACCAACGGTTGGGCTTTTTCAGGTCCAAACTTACTAGTTTGGGTTAGATATCACCTAACCTCTTTAAGCCTCAGTTTATTTACTTATAAAATGATATAATTATTTCTCACTGCTGCACAACCGTGTTTGCTTTTGGTATAAAAGAAACTGAGTAAGTAAAGCATCCGACATAGGCAAGGCGTGTAGGAGCTCAACGTCTAGCCCGTCCCCTTCTCCTCCCTGCAAAGTCACTTCTTGCTATTAAAAACGTTCCAGAAATGCCTCAAACATGAAGAGCAGTTACCCACTGGTGAGTGAGGTGTTTCTAACCCGGATTTGCTGCCTGAGCGTCTCATTTGACTGCTACCTGATTTAATCCTGTCGGAGCGTTCTCTCAAGAGAGTTCTGTTCCTCTGCTCAGGGTGGGGGGGCTCTAGCAACTCCCCAGGAAAGGGCGGGGATCGCACAGACTCGGCACTTTCCTCCTCCCATTCTGTATTTCCTCCTTCCTGGGTAAACAGTGGCCTTGGCCTCTAACTCCAGAAGCTAGGCTAGGGCATCACAAACTCCTCCCCCGGCCCGCTGGAAAAGCAGAGCTGGCACACACCCTCAGTCTTCCCCGGAGCCTGCCTTGTGGAACCTTCAGCTTCTGTCGCAGGAGCCGCCTGGCTGGGCCTCCCCTGGGCTCCCTCCGGTCCTGCTTCCGGTTGCCCTGGGTTGCTTTTTGGGTTGGAAGCGTTGCCAGATTGCTTGGCAGCCCCATTCTTTTTGTCTTGGTTCTTCATTGTGGTTTGCAATGCTAGGTTAGGTAGCAGATCCTATAGAAACAAGCACACTTGCTCTTTTCCAGACTAAGAAATTCTTCGCAGCCTGGATCAGAAATCTCAACACTGGGCGCACAAAGCTTCTTAAAACAAACTGGCCGGCCTTCCCCGGAGGGAGCCAACGGTTCCCCCTGTCTCTGGCCGGTCATGGGAACCTGGTGCGCCCAAGCAGATTTTCGGGGCGCTGCTCCGGGAACGGGGAAGGAGAGGCCTCCTTTATCCTGAAACCGCTTCCCGGCACAACACGGCCCCCCACGCAGGCCGAGCGCGGGATAGGCTCAGGGCGGGAGACTGACGTGGCGGGCCGCTCGATTCCGGGTCCCTCCCCGCCCCCCAGGCCCCACGTGGGCCCCCCCGCGCGCGTGCGCGCGCAGCCACCCACGCCCCGCGCACCCCCCCCAGCCGCGCGCCTAGCGCGCATGCGCAGAGGCCTCAGCCCTGCCCCCCGACCCGAGCCCTCGCGCAGAATCGGCATGATTCCCCGCACTGGCCGAAAGCGTTCAGGCCCACAGACCGTCTGATCATGTCGTCCCTCTAGCCGCCGTGGAACGCACCTCACCGCCGACGGCCCGACGGCTTCGCCCGCTCTGGCCTCGCAACGGAAACCTCGGGTAACCGCTGCCGGGCAGAGCCGCCTGCTCCCGCCGCAGCCAATCAATAACCGGCGCTCTCGCGAGGCTTGCTGGGAAAGATGAAACGAAGGCGGCCTCTGAGGCGGGTAAGTTGGGGAGGTGGGGGGAGGGAAAGGACTACAAGTCCCTCCATGCACCGGGGCTGACCCCAACTCCCAAGATGCAATAGGAAAGGCTTTAGTCTGGGAGCTGGATACTCATGAGGTCTGGAAGGAGCCAGTCATTCCGTACGAATGCACGTCAACCTCGTTTTTATCACGCAGAAGCTATAATTCAGCTCGCAAAGCCTTGCGCCTGGCTGTTCTTTCCTACACGCCTCCACCCCTCCCTCCCTTCTGTGAACATCTGTGACTATCTAGGAGCTCTGAGGAGGAGGGATAGAATACTGGGCTGGGAAGCAGGGGACCTGTGTTCCAGTCCTAACTTCATCACTGATTTGCTGTGTGACCAGTAATTTTTTTCTATCCCAGGGCCTCAATTTCCGTATTCAAATAGAAGCTTTTAATAACAATAGCAGTTCTTTGAGCGCTTACAGTGTGCTTTCTGGTATCTGCTAGCTTAATCCTCATAACTGTTTAAGTGCTATTTGTTATTCCCGTTTTACACTTGAGGACGGTAAGGCAAAGGTTAGATAGCTTGTCCAAGGTCACATCGCTATCGAGTGTTTAGAGCAGAGATTCAAAACTAGGAAGTCTGGCACCAGCACCCATCTCTAACTACTAGACTACCCTGCCTCTTACCCAGAAGAAATCACCACCGTGGCGTGCTCTCCCTGAGGATGAGTCAAGGTAACTTGTAAAAGTAGGTTATATGTTTTCCCCGTCCCATTACCAGCTCGAGTCCCTCTTTCGAAGGGGTAAGGGGACCTTGCAAGGGGAAGTTTGGCCTCGGCAGATTTCCTGAGCCTTTTCTCTGACTGGCCCACTCTCTACAAAGTCTCAGTTGCACTGGGACTAAAGGGGAAAAAAGCCCAACTTCTCTGCAGAAGTGGTATCACAGTTCTTTATCCAGTTACCTATAGGTAATGGAATAAAAACCGACGACTCGTGCACCTAGAATTTAATGCCTACTTGGTTTGGCTTCTGTTTCCAGCCAATCCTGCCTATCCCCTCTGCCTTTTTTGCTCCACTTATACCTCTGTTTCCAGGATTTCCTAGGTTTTTGCAGGTGCTATTCCACCTTCCAAAGTAGCCTTCTGGCAAAAACAAAATCTTTTGAGGCCCAGCTCAAAGCCTTGCCAGTGCTCTGCCGTCTGTCGTAGCTCCCTAGGTCTGGATAGAGTTCTTACTACAGCATTAGTAAGGAGGTGTTGAAATGACCTGCTTTACAAATCAATGACATGGCAAGAACTATTGGCTAAATTCTCTAGTCCTAAAGCCCAGCATCATCCTGGAGGCAGAGAAAGTTTTAAATTGTTGTGCCAATTGGGCTTTTAGGGCTGTTAACGTGTTAAGTATTTTCCCCAGTTAGAGACTTCAGGGCAGTTGTCTCCCCCTTAGGCAGCAGGAGTTTGCGTTTCCCAGGAAACACTGAGAGGCAATGCGGTATAACAGTATAATGGTGGCACTCAAGCTCTGAAGTTTGGAATCCAGGGCTCACAAAACCAAGGCCCTGCTTACTTCCAGAAAAGCCTATTGGAAATCTCTTGAAAAGGTAACATATAAATCAAACCTTGATGGATTTTCATAGGAAGAGTGTGTTCTGGGCAGAGATGAAGAACATAAGCAGCAAGAACAAGGTATGCATGGGGTGAGGGGTGGTGTATCAGGATCAACAGTGGCCTGCAAGGCCAGCTGGGTAATGAGTAGAGCAGGCAGACAAGGAATAAGGAAATCTGATGGAAAAAATAGCAACAATGTGAGCATCTGCCTGTCAGTCAAGGAGACCATTGAGAATGGCCGTGATTGTGGTAAAAGGGAGCTCTTGCAGATTGCTTTCAAGCAGAAACTCAGGCCCAACAGTGCCAGATATTTTTCAAGATAGATACATCTTTATTTTTTTAAATGTTGGCAACAAATTAAACCTTAAACACACTCTATCAGCCAACCAAAACCCTCCTTTTGGGTTGAACCAACTTTTTGGCTGCTTGTCTATAACCTATGCTTTAGGAATTGAAACTGAAGTGGGTAGTTGGTGAACTGTATGCCCTCAGTGGGCTCAAAGGGCGGTGGAATGGTGCTGATGAAATGTCAAAATCCTTCAGGGAAATCTTAGAAAATGCAAACTAAACTATATTGACAAAACGCAGATCAGTGGTTGCTGGGGGTTGGGCAGGAAGGAGGGATTCCAAAGGGGCATGAGGAAACTTCTGGAGGTGATGGATATGTTTACTGTCTTGATTGTAGTGATTAAACTTATCAAATTGTACATTTTAAATATGTGCCATTTACTGTATGTCAATTATATTTCAATAAAGCAGATTAAAAAACCATTCTTTATAGCAGGAGCAGGCTGTTGCAATTTTTTTTTGAGGAAGATTAGCTCTGAGCTAACTACTGCCAATCCTTTTTTTTTTTTTAAAGATTTTATTTTTTAGCTTTTTCTCCCCAAAGCCCCCCGGTACATAGTTGTATTTTCTTCGTTGTGGGTCCTTCTAGTTGTGGCATGTGGGACGCTGCCTCAGCGTGGTTCAATGAGCAGTGCCATGTCTGCGCCCAAGATTCGAACTGACGAAACACTGGGCCGCCTGCAGCGGAGTGCACGAACTTAACCACTCTGCCACAGGGCCAGCCCCCCAATCCTCTTCTTTTTGCTGAGGAAGACTGGCCCTGAGCTAACATCCATGCCCATCTTCCTCTACTTTATACGTGGGATGCCTACCACAGCATGGCTGTTTGCCAAGCAGTGCCATGTCTGCACCCAGGATCCGAACCAGCGAACCACAGGCCATCGAGAAGCAGAATGTGCAAACTTAACCACTGCACCACCAGGCCAGCCCAAGCTGTTGCAATTCTTAATTCCACTGTTGGGCCACAAGTTTAAACACCCTCTCCTCATTCACTTCCACAAAATCTAGGCTCATTCTGAAAGAAGACGATTTAGAACTTTGCAACAGGTTTTTATTTTCGCTTTACATCTATTACAGTGTTTGAAACCTAAAGAAATACATTTTCTCTTCAAATTTGGATGTGTATATAAATATCATTTGTCTGGACTCAGCACACTCAATGCCATGGTTTCTTGGCCTATGTCTGCTCTGAAATCATCAAGCTTTGTCTGTCTACCCAGGGGCCCTGAGAACATAGAAAATAGCCAGTTTACAGTTCTTGGAAAACTAAAAGCAAATGAATTTAGAAAGAAAAATCAGTGAGGAAAAGGGTTCGATTCACCTTCCTTAGGTTTCTAGCTGGGAACCCAAGCTGTTTCTGAGGGACATCCGGTTTGTCTTAGGTGGCTGGGACCTCATACGCCCCCTTCACTTCTTTAGTGGTTCAATCAAAGGCAGTTCCCACAAAAGCTGGCTGAAAGAGCCAATACCTAACCCCAGGGCCTGAGGGTTCTTGTAGAGGTGGACTCTTTTAAGGCTAACCTCTGAGTCAGAGGTTCCCAGCCCGTCTCAAGGTCTAAGCTTTGACTTCCTTCACTGCTCCCAGGGCATGGCAGAATTTTCTCTCCCCAAACCCAGGGGCTGAAAATCTGACCTACGCAGGGGAGCAGGGCTAGGGGTTAGCAGAGGGGTTCAGGTATGTGCTAATGCAGACATCAGCAGTCAGGCTGGCCCAGAAGTAGCAAGGGAAGCCCAAACCCACTGATGACCTTTATAACACACTACACAAACCTTTCTGCCAGGGTGTTCTGGGCCCAAAATTTAATGCTGCCTCTTCTCTCATACCCAGTTTTGGTTCTGCACATAGCCCAGGCCTGATGCAAAATGCCCTCGCAGAGGAAAAATAACAGCTTTAGTTCACAGACTTGCTTGGTATTGACCTCAAATTCTTCATTTGCCATGGTCTTAGTCTGGGGGTGGGGCTAGGGGATAGACAATGGGATGACTGAGTCATTTATGAAGGCCTTGGTCAAAGAGCAGCTGGTGCCTACCACATGGATCCCCGCAGGGCCCAATTCTCAGTTTGCTGGCTTAACAAAAGAATCCAAAAGTTAAGAGAAAAAATACTGGACTTGGTCTAGAATGTGCAATCCTAAAACGGCTGTGGAAGAAACCTACTATGGGCAATTTCTCACTCTCACACTCACTTCTAGGATAGTCCTACCTGGAAGATGTTGCTACTGGTTATGAGCATTTCCTACGCTTCAGTGCACTGAGCCTTGCACCCTTACCCAGCGTCCCAGAGAGGCAGACAGTCATATACATTCCTGAGGCCCCCAGCCAGCCTGTTTTCCCTCTGGGTCCCTGTGGTGTCTGCAGGGACTTGAACAATCTGACTGCCTTCAACTGAGAATCCAGAATCTTAGCCCACAAGATGAATCTACTGAGGAATAACCAAAATGACGGATACCAAGCTGAGTGAGCCTTGGGGAGAAGAGCTGTGGCCTGAACAATGAGCAGAGGCCCTTAAAGAGGGGCACGGGGGATGAGGATGGGACTATTACTAGGCACTCATTTCCTTCCCTTCTAGTTTGCTAGAAATGGGTAACTCTACAATGCAGGAAGAAGGCAGGGAGACATGAGAAAATGGAAATCCAGTTCATTCTGCTAGATGGTTTTCATTGTAAACTGGTTTGGCTTGAAGGAAACAGAAAGTCAGTGCCTGAGAGCCTTCTCTGCTCCTCCTTCACTAAGTACAGAAGCAGCTATAATCCATGCAGTTTAGCTCCACAAAACAGGGCTCCTGGAGAGAGGCTTCCACTGTAAAGAGAGGAGGAGTAGATCTAAGAAAAGCTGAGGTCATCAACACCTGCTTCTTAAAAGGGTCATTGGTGCTCATTACCCCAAGTGACCAGGCTGGCCAGATGAGGGTAGAACCCTATGGTTCTACCAGAAGGTTGCAGCCAACACCAAGAGTAGGCAGTCACTGGGGACAGCTCAGAATTGAAAGCAGACTTCTAAGACCAGAGACACTGTTAGTATTAGAGAAGATGATCTTGGGGTGGGACGCCCAGGGCGGCTGGCAATAAATAGCTGGCACTGTTCAAAACATTTTTTCAATACTCTAGTCAAGAAAAAGGCTCCTTGTTCCCTCAGTCCACACCTAGATGTGCGTCCACCCCGCCAGAGATCTGAAAGATCCCAAAACACGTCTCATCAGGCTGTTCCCTACAGCAGGCTGGGGGAGCCCTTCCACTCCTGCAGTGTCCCATCAGAAATCCACCAGAAAGCCTTTGACCTCACCTAGGCCAGGGTATGGAGTCCAGATGAGAGCTGCCCACAAAGAGTGGCTGTCAAGCCTGGGCTAAAGAAATAATATTTGCTTTCCAAGATGGCCAAAAGAGAGAACAAGACACAAAAGATGTTACTGCCTCTGTGGGCTGGAAGAACTTTGCCTATTGACTAAAAAGGGGTTAGAGGAAGATGATGGGAAAACATGGTCTAAGGAAGACACCAGCAAAGGAAAGCTCCTAGAGGCCACTTAATCTGATGAGAAATCTGTCAGGTTGTGCCCTGGGAGAAACTTCCGCCTTTGAAGTCCTTGGAGAAAACTGGCTTTAAACAGCAGCCAGATGATCAGAAGCATCTTCCATCTGGTACAGGACCCAGATCTGAAGTGAAAGTAGATTTTGGAGGAATAGTTGGGAAAAGCGGGATGTGTATGTCTCACAATAAGAATTTGGCCCCAATGTCAGGGACTCAACTATTCTTTGAGATGTACAAAGTAGATCCTACTAAAGTGCTCTGCCCTTTGGACAAGGGCAAGGGAGGGGGAGTAGCTTTTCTCTGAACCGTAGGAGAACGTTTTTATAATGAAGTCAGCAGACCAAGTGAAAAAGGTCCTGCCCCCTGCCTCCCTGGGAGATTGGGGGTTGGTAGTTACTAGCCCCATGCTGAAGAGCAGCCCGTAACTCACTAAGGTGGCACAGCACTGCTGTGACTTTTTAGTGATAACCACTTGCCCCAAACAACCTTTCTCAGAAAATGGCTCTGGAGTTGGATCTCAACACTAGAGAGGGCAAATTGAAGACCAATGGGCAACAATGAGCACCTGAACTTTAATCTGTAAGCAGAGGGGCATGGGTTTCACCTCAGCCAGAGGGGATGTGTAGGAATAGGAGCAGGAATGGCATTGTTTCTGGGGAAGGGAAGATACAGCCTGGAGCAAGGCACCTCTGACTGAGCAGTGGGGAAGCAGGGGCAGAGCGGACTGTGCCTTCAGCTCCACAGCTGGTCTAGACTTAGCCAACTGCTTCCTCCACCCTATCCCCAACAACTGGACTTTACTATCATATGTAACCCACTGAGGCAGAGGCAAGCCGCTGAGGCACTGTACTAGCTTTATTCAAAGAGAAAAGAAAAGGCATTAGGGTTATAACTGTCACAAGGAAGGGCAAAACCCCAACCAGGTACAAGGACAGCAAACAGGGAAGATACCAATAACTCTCACAAAAGTCCTGAGGCTGCCAGGTTTCTGTGATAATAGGAGAGGCAGCCGTAAGTGATACAGTATGTGGACAAGGACCTTCGAGACTGAATCTGAGAAGGCAGACTGCTTTTTGGGTTTCCTGATATATGCAAGATGCTCAGCAGTAAGGACTGGAGTGGTAGACTTCACCAAGCCCTGGGGCCATCCTTGCTTCCTCCAGGTACTGGGACAATCAGACCAGGCTGACTTGCTATATAAAGGTTCCAGAGCTAAGGGTTGGTCCCAGGTGGTGGCCCAGAACCCAAGCAGAGAGGAAAAGGTCCAATCTCAGGCTTCCTGAGCGAGGGAGCTTCCACATCTCTTTTTGGTCTTCCTCACAGTATCCTACTTACAGAAATTACAGACAGTTCTTCCTCTTGAGACCAATTAAGATTGACCTACCTAATATATAGAATATAAAAAAATACAGAACTTTTTGACATTCTCTCCTTTGGAAGTAAAATATACATGATCCAACTGTGGAAGAGGAAGAAGAAGAAATGCCAAAGGCAGGGATCCCTGGCTATCCCAATACATGACACTCTCACTCCAACCTCCTCTGCAACTTATGGGTCACCAGAGCAAGGACTTTCTCCTCAGGAGAAAGGAAGGACCACAGCCCCCTGTCTCATGCTTAGGAGAAAATACAGCTACCTCAGAGGTTCATTCAACTCCGAGGGGAAATTTCAAGTAAACAAATGAAGTTGGGTCGCACCATTGGAAGGTGGGTAGGAAACATGGGATCAGTAGCGACACATGGGAAGCCCCATCTGAAGGCCTGTGCTCCTCCCCTCCACTCCCACTGGTGTACCTGCCCCAGGAGAGTAAGGGGGATCTCCCAAACTAAAGAGGTCTGGGCAAGGGGTTAGAGGGAGGAAGGGGGTCTTTGTCTCATGGTGACCTCCCCCTCAGCCTCTAGTCCCAGACAATGCTGGCAGCTGGGATTCCTAAAACCAGGAACTCGTGGCTCTTGGAAAGAGCAATCTTAATACAAGAAAAATGTGCAAAAGAAAAAAAAATTAAATAACTCAATCCAAGCATACAAGATTAATATTCTGTCAGAGCAAGAACACTTTGTTTTGGATATCTCCCCTCCCCTCCCACCCCACTACCTCTGGAATATTCCCATCTGCTCAAGTACCCAAGATAAAGAGTTACACAGATCAGGGCAGAGGACTGGGAAGGATGAAGGAAGATAAAAGGGAAGGAAGTCACCACTAAAGAAAAAAATAAAAAATAAAAAAAGGTGCAAAATTGATTACCTCAGTCCTCCTTTGTCTACCCCTGGGCTCCTGGGTTAAAGACATATGTGCAGCCAAAATATAGCATAAGGAAGAAAAACCCAACACGTCCCCTTCTTGTCACAAAACCCAAATATGAGCCTCAGATGGTTTTGTCTGTCCAGAGGGTGCTCCCTCCAGGGAAGGGGGCAGAGCAGGTCAAGAGCACAGTTTCCAGGGCAGCAGAGGTGTGTGGTGGCTGATGGTGGGGGGGCTGGTTTCCCGCCCACCAGAGGGCTGCTTTTCCGCTGGTTGGTGGTGCTTCCCATTCCCTCCCCTCCCCGGAGGCAGACATTATAGCTGGAAGCCCTCCATGGGGGCCTCAGGCTGCTGGAAGATGAACTGCTGTTGCGTTTCATCCACTTGGGGAGCCAGGCTGCTATCATCATCTTCTACACCAAAGTAGTGCTCAATGAGGTCGAAGGCCTTCTGGTAGATCTCCTGGTTCTCATGGCTCTGGAGAAACTCAATTTTATCCAAGCCTATGGTGGCAAGGAAGGAAGGAGGAGAAGAGTAAACTTTGAGTGCTTTTCTATGAGTCCATGAAATAATCTATTTTTCTTTCCCTGAGGTATGTTAGTATTTATAAACATAAGTAATATGATCAGATCTCTTTTTGACGTGAGAGAGGAGAGCCAAGATCTCTCCCCGAAACTATATAACCCCCAAGGAAAAACGACCAAAATGTGATTTATAAATCAGAGGTTCTAGTCTCTATTCTGCTTTTTCTTTTAAAGATTTTTTTTTATTTTTTTCCTTTTTCTCCCCAAAGCCCCCCGGTACATAGTTGTATATTCTTTGTTGTGGGTCCTTCTAGTTGTGGCATGTGGGACGCTGCCTCAGCGTGGTTTGATGAGCAGTGCCATGTCCGCGCCCAGGATTTGAACCAACGAAACACTGGGCCGCCTGCAGCGGAGCTTGCGAACTTAACCACTCGGCCACGGGGCCAGCCCCATCTATTCTGCTTTTAACTACGTGTGTGACATGGGCAAATCATTAGTCTCTTTGAATCTCTGAGAGACAGTGAATCCAGCACTCTTACTGGAATTTGCTAGAAACTCAGATGAAAACATGCCTTCCAGTGCCTGATTCTATTATCAACGCTGGAGCTTTATTTTTTGCACCTGTGCCATACCTACTTATTGGGTAGAGCCTATAAGAAAGAGAACTGATCTACTGCTCCTCAGAGGGAGTACGAACTGGTGGGATAAAACACTGCATTCAATCATGACCCCCAAAACACACACCCTCACCATGCATACTGCTTTGGAGGCCTGCAGTCCCCAGGTCCTGACCTGGAACTGCTCTACTTAAGGCAAAGGGGAGGGTGGAGAGAGGGCACATACCATAGGCTTCCTCGATGAGGCCACAGTAGGGATTGACCCCTGAGCCACTGCGCTTGCCTTCTTGCTCTCCAAGTCGAAGGATGTTCTCCAGTCCATTGAGGGCCACTTGCACAATCTTTGAATCCATCACAGTCAGCAAGTCACACAGGGGTTTGATGCAGCCCAGTGAGACCAGGTACCTGGAGGCCGGAGACCAGGCACGCCGTAAATTAACGCAGGGCTGGGGACATGCTGGGTAGGTGCTGTGGGGCCTGTGGGCCTCCCTCATCCGTGTCAGCACTCTCAGCAATGCACTCTTACTGAGCCTTCATAACCACCCATCCTTTACCTCCCCAGCCTCCCAATGCCGTTGGTCTACTTCATTTCCATGTGGGAGGCTGCCACAGATTCCTCCTCCTAGTCTCCAATGTTTCCTTGCTGCAAAATTATCACCCTGAACACATCATTTCTCTGCTGAAAATTTTTCAGTCCAAGCTCTACAGGCATGCCAATAAAGACCTTCTACAATCTGGCTCTTACTCTCCTTTTCTAGCTTCGCCTCCCATCACTCCCTTCCAAGGACACTACATTCCAGTCAAACATGTAAAGGTCTCCAGGTTTCTAATTCTAGTACCTTTACCTATGCGTCTTCCTGTCCAAAAGGCCTTTTATAACCCCGTATTTTTCCTTCAAAGCTTAACTCAATAGCTATCCCTTTTCTCCTAAGGCTTTCTGTATACTGAATATATTCCCCTCCTAGGCTACAAGCTGAAGGCAAGCCACTTGTCTAGTTCCCACCACTTCTACTCATATTGAGAATGGAAACTAAAATCAAAGAGCGCGCGCGCACACACACACACACACAAAATACCTATTTGTTTATCCCAAGTATCACCCTCAAAAATGATTTTCCAAAGAAGCTGCTTTGAATGAGCCATAGCATGGTTCTCCTTCATTTGTAGGGATAATTGAGAATTACACAGATTTAAATTCTCGAGAGGGTAGGAAGAGGTAGAAGAGAGATGGATGTCTGTGTCATAGGTTTCTATTCTTAAGGAGAGAAAAGAGGTACCTGGTCTATAGGAACCTAATCCAGACTCCAGTGCCACTCTAGCAGCTTACCAGTTAAACTCTACTGCAGCTGGATGGGGAAAGGCCTATCCCAGAAAAAGCAGTTTAGAGGTCACATGTAAACCATGAGCCAAGAGGGAGAGGGCATACATATCACTCAAGACAATGGGAAAGGAATGTGATACCTGATCTGCTCAGGGGTTCCTCCTGATGTGGCATTGGTGATGGCCCAGGCTGCCTCTTTCCTTGTACGGAACTCTGCTTTCTGAAGGATTTCGATCAACACAGGGAAAATATTTGCATCTATGACAGCCTTAGAGAGGATTTGGTGGGGGAGATGGGGAGAGAAAAAAAGTCACTTCAAGAAGAGAAAGCAAATCCAGCCCAAAAATCAGCTAAGATTTAGACATCTTCCCCTTCCTGAGAGTCCTCTCTTGTTCTTCCCATGTAGATGAAAGGCTACAGAGGAACCTGGCTTGCACTACACAGAATCTTTGACCAACACACACACTGACCTCTATTTCTAAAGGGAAACAAATTCCTTCTTCTAGAAGCGAATATCCCACAACCTCACATGTTCCCATGTCTTCCCATCTGCCATCCCCTGGGCCCCTGCTCCCTGACTTCCCTCCTGCTTGTTCTACCTGTATTTGAGCCCTGTTGCCAGCAGTAATATTTGAAATGGTCCAGCAAGCTTCCTTCCGGATTGACTCCTTGGAGCTGCTCAGCAAGTGGAGGAGGCAAGGAAGGGCTGAACAGTTAAGAATGACCTAGAACACCAAAAGCATAGGCAACAAAAGAAAAATTAGGTAAATCGGACTTAATCAAAATTAACAACTTTGGTGCATCAAAAGATACTATCAACAGAGAGAACAGGCAAAGCACAAAATGGGAGAAAATATATGCAAATCATGTATCTGGTAAGGATTAATATCCAGAATGTATAAAAAACTCTTACAACTAAACGACAGAAAACTGAACACCTCAATTAAAAAAAAATGGGCAAAGGGCTTAATAGACATTTCTCCAAAGATAGACAGATGGCCAGAAAACATGTGAAAAGATGCCACACATCACTAAAAATTAGGGAAATGCAAATCAAAACTGCAATGAGATACCACTTCACACTTATTAAGCTGGCTATTATCAAAAAACCCCCAGAAAACAGAAGTGTTGGTAGGGATGTGGAGAAACTGGAACCTGGTACATTGCTGTTGGGAATGTAAAATAGTGCAGCTGCTGTGCAAAACAGTATGGTGGTTCCTCAAAATCTTAACCATAAAATTACCACATGATCCAGTAATTCCACTTCTGGCTATGTACCCAAAGAACTGAAAACAGGGACTCAAGATACTCGTACGTTAATGTTCAGTGCAGGGTTATTCACAGTAACCAAAGGTGAAAACCACCCATGCGTCTATCCACAGATGAATGTATATACAAAATATGGTATATGCATACAATGGACTATTATTCAGCCATAAAAAAGGAATAAAGGTCCGACACATGCTACAATATGAATAATCCCGAAGACATTATGCTAAGTAAAATAAGCTGACACAAAAGAACAAATATATATGGTTCCACTTCTATGAGGTACCTAGTGTGGTCAAACTCATAAAAGACAAAAAAGTGGTATGGTGGTTACCAGGGGCTGAAGGCAGAGGGAAGTGGGGAGTTATTTAATGGGTACAAAACAGTTTGAGATGATCAAAGAGTTGTCGAGATAGATGGTGGTGATGGCTGAATACAAATATGAATGTACTTAATGCCACTGAACTACACACTTAAAAATGGCTAAAACAGTACATTTTATGTTATGAATATTTGCACATGTATGCAGACACAAAGAATCACCTAGAAAATTAGAGTGTGGGTTTGAGTGAGATTACTCACTTGTAAGAAATCTGTCAAGAATGCCACATAATTATGCCAACTACTCAAGATCCAAATAATACCCAGATCTCTAGCCTTTGAACAGAGGAACCCTGTTTACTGTGCCCCCACTGGAGGTGTTATTAACATGAGATTAACATTAGATAGTGTCAACCAAGTTGCCTATGATCATAGAAAAAGTGGCTGAGTTGGAATTTTTCACTCAAGTCCATGCTTTCTCTCTCAGACCACACTGCCTCCCATCAGGACCAAAGTCCTTGGCAAGGAAGGGTTTTGTCCATAGACAGCTCTCTTCCTTACCTGGGTCTGGATATCATCCCCAGTGACGATGTTACCCACAGCTCTCAGGGCAGGAGAAGCCACTTTGTAATCGTTGTGCCTACAGAGAAGAGAGCTCTGATCAATAGAGGGCCAGCACACAGTATTCAGCCCTGCTGACCACCAAGGCTAGCAACACTTTCATGGCTCCAGACCTCTGGATTGGGCAGCAGATTGCTGACTGCAATTCTTTAGTCTAAGCTCAGAGAAGCTTAGGGAATCTGTTCCCTTTCTAACTGAGACCACTCACATTAGAAGTTCTACCAATCTCCGGCAGACTCCAGAGTCTATGACCGCCTGGATTTTCTCGTTGGGGCCATCAGACAGATAAGAAAGGGCCCAGCAGGCATCTGCCAGCAAGTCTGAGTCACTGCTGAAGAGGAGGCGAGACAGCACAGGCAAACAAGGGGAGACCTGTTGGAAGCAGAGTGAGAGGGACTCATGGTGGGGCACGGCCACATCAGCTTTACAACTAACCCTAACATTGCTCTCCCCTCCTTTACAAGTAATTCTAAGCCCTGGAGATCTCTACATTAAACCATCAGGACTACTTTTCACTTTACCATTCAGGCACATGAGATCACCTACTTCACTGACAATCACCTCTTTCAGTTTGCCATGGATTGAGATTCTAAGTGGTTCCCCAAAGATCTGAAAACTCCCATATCAAAATTTCTCCATATTAAGAAACCTGCTATCACTCAGGAACTAGTAAGAAGTTCTCTCACCTTTGCAAACTCTGGGGGTGGGTTCTTCCCTCGGCAGAGGTTTGACAGGGCCCAGACTGCATTCCGTGTCATTGTCAGTCGTGTGGACTTGGTAAGGAGTCTAAAGGAAACAACATAGCCAGAACCTGAGCAATGATGCCCTTGGCATAGGGCTGTTGCAGACGAACCCCAGGAGAAAATCCAATCAGACCTATAAGACCCCAGCAGCCTCACTGTTTCTTCCTATTTATAGATCTAAGTTAACTGAGCCTGTTTGGGCCAAGAGGACAACCTACAACTTCACAGAGAATTAGGATCTGCTGTGGCTAGTGAAAACCACAGCTAATAAGGACACAGGACTGGATCTTGAGTAAGCCTGGAAAGCTTTTAAGAGAGGACAAACTGTGGCCCTAAGTTCTAAATAAGGAGTGTTGTTACTGTTCTCCTTAGAAATAAAAGCTGAAGGTCTAGCGTGAGGGCTTTAGCCATGCAGTATGGAATGATTTTCTGTGAAGGGCTCAAGAAAAAGTTATAATGATAACCTATGAAACTGTGGTCTCTGAAGAAGAGTTCCCCCCTCCCTCCCCCCTCTATTTTGGTTTAGATGTAGCTTTACTTTAAGGGTATGGGAGGGTGGGATGGGAGAAGGATCCAGATAATCACTCATGGGGTCTTTGACCTATAGTTTACAAAAGAGCTCTCCAATGTAACTATGCATAAATCCATAGCAAATAATGCATTCTGTAGAGAAGGCTGGATTTTACAGATGGGCTAGTCCTGCCTCTCTCCTCTGGCTCAACAATGAGGCAGGTATGACCAACATGAGATTCTACAGTGCCAAGTGAGGAAGCACAAGATCATCTTTGGCACAATCTTCTTAGTCTCAAAAAATACCTATCTTTTACTTTGACAATCAGAATGCACTTTGAGCATTTTTGTAGTTACTTATCATCTTAAGTTAAGCTGCCCCCAGTAGACCTGCCACGTGGCTGCCCTATAGATGCCCCAGGTGGAGAGATGATCATAATTACTCACGTTAACAAAGGATTAAGGATGGAACAGTTCAAGACGTAATCTCGGCAAACGGAGCTATCTCCAGCTATGTTTCCCAGTGCCCAGACTGCCTGAAAAGGGGATGATGGAACTGTCACTCACAGAGCCTAGTGGCTTTTGTAAGTACTTTATATTCACAACTACAGAGTGAATACCCACCAGTACCCAGGACGAAAACCACATCAAAACCTGAGACACACCAAGCAAGCTCAGGTACCCACGCTGTTGACATGCTTATTGAGCACTTGCTCTGTGAGGAGGAAGTGATTGGAAAGTTGCATTTTTATAGCCTCACTGGACTGACCTTATAGGTTGTAACGGAGGAAAAAAATTCCAGTACCGCTCTCCACTCCTGTCCAACCAGCAAAAATTCAGTGGAAAAAAAATAGAAGTTGTGTCTTTATCTCTATGATCTGTAGGTACTGAGAAATGGGCATTGTGGTGTCTTTTTTCCAATATCACCTTTGATGCCAAATGTGTGGAGTTTTTTCCACACCAGCAACCGATTCTCTGCCACCAACTATGTGTCCAACAATTCAATTCTGACACTAACTCCTGGAGTTAGTGCAGACGCCAAAGGTTAACAGCTCAGCCTCACAAGGCTGCCCCCGCTTTAGAGACTAGTTGCAATTCCCAGGTACCACCTGTACTTTTGACTGACTGTCTATAAACTCTTAAGTTCCCACAATCCTCTCCTCAGGTTCAGTAATTCACTAGAATGATTCATGGAACCCAAGAAAACACTTTACATATGTTTCCCAGTTTATTACAATGGATGCAACTCAGGAAGAGCTAAGTAGAAGAGTGTACACAGGGCAAGGTATGGGGTGAGGAGTACAAGTGGCACAGAGCTTCCATGCCCTCTCCAGGCACACCACCTTCCCAGCACATTGATGTGTTCACCAACCTGGAAGCTCTCTGAATCTCACTGTTCAAGAGTTTTTATAACCCAATCTCCAGCCCTCTTAACCTCCCTGGGAAGGCTGGGGTGGAGGGGTGAGGAAGGGTTGGGAGGTTGGGGCTGCAAGTTCCCACCCTCTAATCCTGTGTTTGGTCTTTCTGATGACCAGTCACCCCCCACCCCCATCCTAAGGCTATGTAGGGGACCCATCCTGAGTCATCACATTAGTATAGACTCAGGTGTGCTCCAAAGGGGCTCATTATATAAATAACAAAATACATTCCTATCACTCAGAAAATTCCCAGGTTTTTAGGAGCTCTTTGCCAGGAACTGGGAAAAAAGACCAAATGTATTTTTTACTATACCATAGGTACCATCAAGAATTAAGCCACGGGGCTGGCCCCATGGCCGAGTGGTTAAGTTGGTGTGTTCTGCTTCAGCAGCCCAGGGTTTCACCGGTTCAGATCTGGGGCGCGGACATGGACCACTCATCAAGCCATGCTGAGGTGGTGTCCCACATGCCACAACTAGAAGGACCCACAACTAAAAACATATGCAACTATGTACTGGGGGGCTTTGGAGAGAAAAACGAAAAATAAAATCTTTAAAAAAAAAAGAATTAAGTCAAATTTGAGCATTACCTGTTCCTGTACATCCTCAAAGTCTGAGTTAAGCAGCTCTATAAAAATGGGGACGGCCCCTGCTTCAATGACAATTTTGGTCTGCTGAGAAGTTCCAGAGGCAATGTTCGTTAGAGCCCAGGCAGCTTCAAACTGAAAGCGAGATTAAGCCATGATCAGGAGGTCATTCCACACAGAGCAACCATGTCTATCAGCTGGCATGGTAGTAAGCAAGAGGTAGCAAGAGGAGTAAGCCCCTTGCTCCTGACTAAAAAAACCTAAAACACGTGCCTTTTCCTCTCCCCCTTTAAAAGGGAGAAGACGTATGGGCAGTGATGTACTGCAACAGAAAGATGGAATCGGGCTTCAGTGGTCCCAGGTGTAGTTTTGCACCACCAAAGCACCCATGAGTCCTTTAGCAAGTCACTTTTTAATTTCCTGAGCCTCATTTTCTTCATTTCTGAAGCTAGATATAGGGTGAGATGAGTCTCTCAAAGTCCCTTTCAGCTGAGTTTGTAGTAAGTTCCAATGGATTGACTCATCATCCATTTCTGAGAAGAGCGACCCAGACAGGATAAGTGATTTGCCTGAGGTCACACAGGTAATTAGACGTGGAATTGAACCTCTGATTTATAACTGAATGATCAGTTGTCATATTCTGTTATCTTTCCTTTGAGATTGTTTTGGGAAGAGATTTTGGCTCTCTTATTTGAGGCCAAGACCTCTGAGGCAACTGATAGCTTCTCGTAAATGTTTCCTTATATTACTTGTCCATTTCCTGAGAGACGTGTCTGCAGAAACATCTTACTGCAATTTCTTGGAAGAAGGGCTTTCATCTGGTACCCCTCCATCCCCGGCCTCACCTGTAATGTACAATTGTCATTCCTCTTCAGGAACTCCACAAACCGATCCACCACTCCTGGAGTGTTGATAACTTCATCTATTGGAGGACTAGGCTCTGGAGGAGGGAGAAAGGAAGGAGAGGGGAAGTCATGAAAGGCTTTGGCTGATGCATTCACTGGGGTCAGCCCACCATCCTTCCTAGAAACTCCTGACCATCCTTACAAACATTCCCAAACTCCCTTTTGGTGAGGTGGTTTTAACAATAGCTGGCCATCTTTGACCTGTATAATACAGTTCGGATGCTAAGGGGTAAAGCCAATCCTAATTTAAGTATGCTCACCTTTGGCTTACTGAACCTAAGCAAGTGAAGTAACCTTACTTACCCAAGCAAGTAAGAAAGGGAGAGAAGAAAGCCCAAGGGATGAGCAACCCTAGTCTAAACATTTCCCTTCTAAGACTAGCACTCTTTTCTTGGGAGGACTGCTTAATATACTGAGGCAAGAGAATTTTCCCTATCATACATCAAATTTTTATTGAGCATGAACTATGTGCCAGATATAGTTCTAGGTACTGAGGATACAGCAGTGAACAAAACCAAAAGTCTCTGTCCTCACGGAGTTTATATCCTAGTGTGGAGAGACATTCTATTGTGTTGAAGGCACTAAGTGTAGTGGGGAAAAAAGGACTAGGTAGAGCAGGGCAAGATTAAACCATTGAGGGTGGCGTGCAGCCTGCAGTTTTAGATAGGGTAGGGTAGGCTTCACTGAGAAGGCAGGATCTGATCATAGACGTGAGAGAGTTGTTACACAGATACCTGGCAAGTAGAGGATACCAGGCAGAGCGAATCGCCATGTAAAGCTAAGAGTGTACCTGGCTTGTCAAAGGAACACCAAAGCCAGTAGGGCTAGAGCAGAATGAGTGAAGGGAAGAAGCTGATGCGGTCAGTGAGAAGAAACAAGAGTCTACATCACGTAAGGCCCCTCTCTAGGGAGAACCAGGTTTTGTACCTTTGGAGAGCAGTTTCCGAAATTTCTGTGTGGTTGCTAACTGCAGGTCAGAATCATCAGAAAAGAGCATCTCCACCATCTCTCTTGTGATCACACTCTCCTAGAACATAAAACAAGTTCAAGACTGTGCAAACCCAAACTAGAGCCAAATATGAGCACATAATCCTGCTTGGCATCCTATTTTCTAAAGACTTGAGGGCAAGAGGATAGCATAACAGCAGGCTCAGAAGGTGTTTGTTTAATCCATGGCTGCTTCAAATTGGGACATTTGAAAGTAATTCCTAACCCCTGAGCCAACTAACCGATGGCTTTCCTTAAATCCTTCCTCAAGTGTCTCCATCAGAGATGAATCCTTACTGCCTCCTTAGGCTGACCAGCTACAAGGGCCCATGGAAGAGAGAGCTTAGTACGGTTGCTGGCAAAGCTACTAGATGACGTGAACTGCCCAGTTTCTGTTCTGTAGAAGCAGGTATTTCCCACGCCCACCTAAAGTGCATGTAAGGGCCTTACCCCAGTGGTAGAGCTCACATAGGAGTCCATGAGGAGACTATCGAACATGGCGGCTTCTTCATTAATCAGCTCCACATTTCTCCGTTTAAAAAGCTGAAAGTAAAGTAAAGAGAAGAGATGGTAGCAAGACTACTCACTGAAGCAAAGAATGACCCAATGTTAAATTATGGAGTAACTGTCAAGGAAATGCTAGTGTAGTTGAGAAAATGCCAAGCTTAATAAGCTGACATGCAAAGATATTCAAAGGCTTTATATGTTATATCTAATTGTTTGCATTTTTTAAGAGAACACTTTTTTTGAGGAAGATTAGCCCTGAGCTAACTGCTGCCAATCTTCCTCTTTTTGCTGAGGAAGACTGGCCCTGAACTCACATCTGTGCCCATCTTCTTCTACTTTATATGTGGGACGCCTACCACAGCATGGCTTGCCAAGCAATGCCATGTCCACACCCGGGATCCGAACCAGCGAACCCCAGGCCGCCAAAGTGGAACATGTGCACTTAACCGCTGAGCCACCAGGCTGGCCCCAAGAGAATACTTTTATAAGCAAAAATATCTTTAAAGATTTCTTTGCCCTTTGTATAAAAGGTGATGGGTATAAAAGGCTTTGAAGGAAAGAATAACGGTAAAGCAAGAGGGGGTGGACAAAAGCAGGTTAGGTGATTGCATCTAGACCTGGGCAGCGCACTAATTTGGTGGTGGTGTGTGGTGGAGTGTAGAGGATAATAAGGGAGGCATTAAAATAGTCTCACCCCAGGGAGACTTACAAAGAATGGACTCAAGAAACAGAAGTAAGCAGTCCAGAATGGCTGATGAACTTCTTAAAGGGCCAGACTTAGGGCTGGGGCTTGAAGGCCAGGTCTAACACTGACTATAGGGTGAAGAAGAGAGAAGGCAACAAGGGGTAGAACTAGAATGTTCTATTGAAGACATAAATGATGTCTTAAGTTGTTCTAAATTATGGAAAAGGGATAAGGGATTGATTCTCTCTTTCTCAAAGCTTCCAATATTTCTTTACAATGAAGGAGACTGGATGAGTGCCCCACAGAGCTAAGCTACTTGCCTCCTAAGAGGAAAGTGAGAGTGCAAGGTGGAGGCTAACCATGGCAGTTGGAGGCTTCCGCATCCAACCGTATGTCTGAGAATATTCCAGTTAACTCACTTGTTGCTCCCGCTTCTGCTTCCGGAGCTGAATGCCCTCTTCCTCTCTTCTTCGCCTCATCTCCTCAGGGTTTAGGGCATTGTTCTTATAACTCTTCATTCGATAATTATCTTTCCCTGGGCTCGCCATGGTCTCTAGAAGAAGGGAAGATACAAACACATTGGCAAAGGCTCTTAAGAAGGCAGCTTTTGGGCTTCTGTCCCTCCCCACCCTCCCCTACTTAGGGGGACCACAGCCTTGTCAAGGAGGCCTAATAACTTCAATAACTGCATCTGACATCTCTAGTACCACCCCACACCAACAAACACAGTCTCCTTTAATTATAATAAGCTTATTAAATAAATGCTATTATAGCAAGTGATATAGGCATAGTAGTTAAAAGTGTAGGCCCTGGAGCCAGACTGCATGTGTTCAAATTCTGGCTCTTCTACTTGTGAGCTGTGCACCCTTCAACAAGTTGCTTTAACCTCTATGCCTCAGGATCTCATCTTTAAAACAGAGACATAATAGTTCCTACTTCATAGAGTTGTTAGAAGGATTAAATAGGTTAATACATGTGAAGTACTAATTAGAAGAATGCTAGGCATGTGGTAAATGCTCACAAGCTATGATCACCTCCAAAACGAGAGAAAACAGTTACATGATTTTCCCAATAAACTCAAATATATTTAACCTAGCCAGGTAAAATACATTATAGTATATCCAATTCAGTGGAATACCATGTGGATAAATATATATGGGTTTTTTTTTTTGCTGAGGAAGATTTGCCCTGAACTAACATCTGTGCCAATCCTCCTCTATTTTGTACGTGAATCGCCACCATAGCATGGCCACTGACAAGTGGTGTGGGTCTGTGCCCAGGAAGTAAACCGGGTTGCTGAAGTAGAGTGTGCTGAACTTAACCACTAGGCCATGGGCCAGCCCCCATGTATCTTTATAAATGACCCATATGACCACCATCTACTTTTTAAATTAAAAAAATTTTAAATCTATACTGTAATATTTGATACATAGAAAAAGATGAAGCATAATGTTAAGTTACCAAGGAAAACAATACAATGAGCATCTGTAAACCCTCCACCAAATCTAAGAACTAGAATATTATCAATGTGCTTGAATCTAGTTGTGGGCTCTTCCCCTATCCCAGGCTCCCCAATCCCCACTCTAACTCCAGCCAAAAGAAAACTGCTATCCTGAACTGTCATTATTTTTGCTTTGTTTTTATTAGTCCCATATATGTATATCCCTAAATATTGTATCATATTGTGTTTAGTTTTCTGAGCATTGTCCCCCTCTCCATTCGGTTTCTAAGATTCACCCATGTTTTTGCATGGAGCTGTATTTCATTCACTTTTCCTATGTTCTATTGTTTCACTGTATAAATACATCATAATTTATCCATTTTTCTGTTGATCTCCCCCATCCCTAGCCAGTTCTTTTCTATTAGAAACCTATTGGAATGTTATTGAGAAGTGGTGGATAAAAGTTTCCTGAAATTCTAATTTTCGCTTGAAAGTGAAAATTTTATCACTGACAACAAATACTGACTCACTTCCCACATTTTGAGAAAACGGCGGCCCAATACTTAAGTCTGAAGAAGCAGTTTGTCTGTAAGTCATTCTTTCAAGTAAAAACAGTGCCAATTTAAAAAGTGTCTAGTTTAGCTTAAGCCCTCAGGTGATTTTCCTCCATACACTTTTTCAAAGTTTGGATTTGTACAATTTCATCAAGGACATTCTTAAGTGAAACTAGCAATTTTTTTTCCTAAGAGTGAGTGAGTGGTGGTGAAGAATACATGACTACTAGTATTGTTTCATGCCACTGTCTTGATTTGTGCGAAGGCACCAAAAGCTTTATCCACCATTGGTTTTGTTTTTTGTTTTTTGTTTTTTTGCTGAGGAAGATTCACCCTGAGCTAACCTCTGTTGCCAATCTTCCTCTTTTTGCTTGAGGAAGACAGGCCCTGAGCTGACATCTGTGCCAATCTTCCTCTACTTTGTATGTGGGTCGCCACCACAGCATGGCTGCTGACAAGTGGTATAGGTCTGCACCTAGGAACCATATCCAAGCTGCTAAATCAGAACACACCAAACTTAACCACTAGGCCACGGGACCAGCCCCTATCCACCACTGCTTTTGCAACATCAGTGCAAATGTCAACATAGTGAAAACGGCAAATAATATCTTAAAAATTTTTTTCCAGCTTCATTGAGATATAATTGACATGGGGCTGGCCTGGTGGCGCAGCAGTTAAGTTCACACCTTCCGCTTTGGTGGCCTGGGGTTTGTCAGTTCGCATCCCAGATGTGGACATGGCACCGCTTGGCAAGTCATGCTGTGGCAGGCATCCCACATATAAAGTAGAGGAAGATGGGCACAGATGTTAGCTCAGGGCCAGTCTTCCTCAGCAAAAAGAGGAGGATTGGCAGCAGATGTTAGCTCAGGCCTAATCTTCCTCAAAAAAGAAAAAAATCCTGTTGGGATTTTAATTGGAATTGAAATATTAAAACAATATTGAATTATTAAAGTTATCCAATACTGAATTGCCATATAAATGAAATAGTCATGTGTCTCTCATTTTTTTTGTTTTCTTTAATGCTTTCCAATAAAGATTTAGCATTTTCTCCATAAAGATCTTCTACAACTCTTAGATTTATTCCAGGTACTTTTCTGGGGAGCTGGGGTGGGGGGAGTGTGGGAGGTTACTCTTATATCCAGACCAGACACCTTGATAAATTCTTATTGATTCCAAAAACCTGATTTTCTTTGTAGACAAATTACATCATCTGCAAATAACAGGTTTTTTTCTTTCTTATTCTCATACTTAAAAAAGAAATCTCTACTGAGTACTAGGAAGTAAAGATTTACTTACTTTTATCTTTTGCACTGGCTAGGATTTCTAGTACAATGCTAAAAATAAGTAGTGATAGGGAGTATCCTCGCTATATTCCTAATTTTAAGGAAAGTTTCTAACTTATCATTAAGATAAGTTTGCTCTAAGTTTTTGGCATACATCTTTGATCAAGTTAAAAAAGACTCCTCTATTCCTAGTTTTATATGAGTTTGTAAACATGCATAACTGTTGAACACTACCCGATCCTTTTTCTGCATCTACTGAGATGTTATATGGTTTTTCTCCTTAAAATGCATAATGAATGAATTCGAGCTACAGATTTTCTAATAGAATGTCAGCCATAAATTCCTGGGATAAGCCCAACTTGGTCATAATGAATTATCTTTTTTTATACACTGCTGGGTATGTTTTAATATTACTCAGAATTTTTATATCCTTGTTTATAAGTGATATAGGAAAAGTAAAGGACCTTCTCATATCATCCTTCTTTGGAGTTGTTATCAGAAGAATGTTCCTTCTCTTCATGTTTTCCAGAAGTACATATAAAAGTAAAATAACTTATTTATTGAAAATTTGGTAGAGCTCATCTATAAAATCATTTAGGCTTGGCATTTTCTTTGTGGGAATATTCTTTACTGCTGATTCAATATATTTATAAGGTTCAACATATTTATATGGTTATAAGGCTTGTCAGACATCCTATTTGAGTCAGTTTTAGTAAGTTATGTTATTCTAGGAATTTGTCTTTTCAAAAGTGTTAACATAAAATTGTTCATGATCTCTCTCTTTTTTTTTTTTGGCTGAGGAAGACTGGCCCTGAGCTAACATCCATGCCCATCTTCCTCTATTTTACATGTGGGATGCCTGCCACAGCATGGCTTGCCAAGCAGTGCATGGGGCTGCACCCAGGATCCAAACTGGTGAACCCTGGGCCGCCCAAGCAGAATGTGTGAACTTAACTGCTATGCCACTGGGCCAGCCCCAATGATCTCTTTTTAATCTCTTTAGTTATCCGTAGATATGTGTTTTTCATTCCTAATGTTATTTGTGTCCTCTTTTGTTCTTGAGAAATCTCACCAGAGACTTGACTATTTTTAGTATTTTGAAAGACCCAAGTTTTGCCTTTGTTAATCCTTTCTATTGTATGATTTCTCTCTCCTTTCTAACCTGGGCACCAAAGTCATTAATGTTCAGACTTTGTATTTTTATATTATCTTCCTAAGGCTTATAAATTTCCTCCAAATTAATATTTTCATTGTAATTCAGTTCTGAATATCTAATTTCCATCAGTTTTATTTGAATAATGAGGTTTTTAAAAAAAATTAGTAATGTTTGGTGACTTTCTGGTTATTTATTTCTAACATAATTACACTGTAGTCAGAGTCTTGAGGATTCTTTAAATTTACCAAGATTTGCTTTTTTTGCTTAATATATATTCAATTTATACCAGTGTCTCATGTGTGCTTGAAAGAATCTATATTCTTTAATTATCATGCATGGCATTCACACACCATATGTCCATAAAATCAAGTTGTTCATCATGGTGTTCAACTCTTCTATTGCTTTACTAATTTTTTTTCTGGACTTATCAATACTGAATGTATCCATTCCACCCTGTAATTTTATTTTGCTTTATATATTTTAAGACTATTCTGTTAGGGGTATACAGATTTAGAATAGTTGTATCTTCCCAGTGTATTTAAGAGTTTTTATTATAAACAGCCTAGTTATTCCTTAACAATGCCTTTTGTCTTATTTTGTTAGACATTAATATAGCTATCACTTTCACTTCCAGCCATGGTGGAATAACAGTGATTGGATTTACCCTCCTGTTGTAAACTGTTTCAGATATTGGACAACAGGCAGTGAAAAAGTGACTCTCAAGAGAAGGAAATAAATGAAGTGAGACTGACTTATCTCCTTGGCTTTCTGCCTGGAGGCACCTTCTAGACCACTGAGCAGGGAGAGAGTTACCCAACAGCACAGCAATCTCACTAGTTGAGGAAAGAGACTGCAGAGTTCAAGGAGACTGAGACAGCTGGAAATTGTGAGGCAGAGTTCCAGAGAAGAGTGAGATATACAGAAAAAAACCTCAGGAAATCTGCTTGGGGTTCCCTTCCCTTAAGTCTTGCCTGAAGACTATGGATACACACATATAGGGTAAAGTTTCAGAAGTTAGGCAAAGAGCAACTGGGAAGCTATCAGCTCAACAGTTCCCAGAGCTCACACAGGGCCGAAAGGCATTTGATGAACCAGAATGAAGATTCCTCACAGATCACTCAGGGCATTCAGTGAAGACTCTAAAGGGCCATGCCTTAAGGTAGGGGGATTAAACTACCCCTAGAAAAGACTACTAACAAAGCTTTAAAAACAAGACAAACTGGTCAACTGAGCAGCATGTAACACTGCCTATAAAGCTCTACATCCTTTAAAAAAAGACAACAAAAAATACATCAAAAATCCAATGAAAAATTAGTAGATATGCCAAGAAGCATGAAAATGTGACCCACAGTCAGGAGAAAAATCAGTCAATATAGACAGACGTAAAAATGATGCTTCAGTGGCCTGTGGGATGATATCAAATGGTCTAGTATAGCTATAGCTGGATTCACAGGAGAAACAAAGGAGGGAGGGAACGCAGAAAAAAATTTATGAAGAAACAAAGACTGGAAATTATGCAAATTTGATCCTATAAACCCAAGAAACCATGACAAACTTAAGTGTGATTAAAACAAAGAAAGTCACACTAAGGTACATCACAGTCAAATTCTCAAAAACCAGTGATAGAGAAAAATCTTAAAAGCTAGAAAGACTCATTACATACAAAAGACCAAAGATAAGAATGACCTGACTTCTTGCCAGAAACTATACAAGTCAGAAGATAATAACATCTTTAATAAACTGAAAGAAAAAAACCTGTCCAACTAGAATTCTATACCCAGTGAAAATACTTTCAAAAATGAAAGTGAAATAGACTTTTTTCAGACAAACAAAAGTTGAGACACTTTGTCTCTAGCAGACCTCCACTAAAGAAATCCTAAAGTTCTTCAAATAGAAGGAAAATGATACCAGATGGTAACTCAGATCTTCACAAAAGGAAGAACACTAGAAATGGTAAACATGTAAGTACACATAAAATAACTTTTTCTCATTTAAAAAGATTCTTTAAAGCTAGTAAATCAATGGAGATAAAATGGATTATAGAAAATAATTCAAAAGGAAACAGTTAAAGAAGAAAAAGAACAAAGAACACAACAAATAGAAAACACACTGATTTCCAGTTACAACATTATAATGTTCAAATGTCCAGTTTTGAATTAAAAGAAAAAAACCCACTAAGCATACAAAGAAACAGGGAAGTGCGGCTCATTCAGAGGAACAAAATAAACTGACACAAACTGTCTCTGAGGAAGCCCAGAGACTGGACATACTAGACAAAGACTTTCAAACAACTGTCTACAATCCACTCAAAGAACAAAGGAAAAACATGGGCAAACAACTAAAGGAAATCAGGAATATAATGTATGAAAAAATGAGAATATCAACAAATACAAAAGGAACCAAACAGAAGTTCTGGAGTTGAAAAGTACAATAACTGAAATGAAAAATTCACTAGAGAGGTTCAGCAGCAGATCTGAGCAGGCAACAGACAGAAGCAGCAAACTTGATAGGAAAATTGAAATTATGCAGTCGGAGAAGCAGAAAGGAAAAAAGAATGAAGAAAAGTGAACAGAGCCTAGGGATCCATGAAACTCCAACAAGTAAATCAATACATGCATTATGGGAGTCAAAGAGACAGAAGAGAAAGAGGCAAAAGAAATTCTGAAGAAATAATGGCAGAAAACTTTCCAAATTTAATGTAAGACATAAATCTACACATAAAGATGCTCAGCAAATCCCAAGGAGGGTAACTCAGACCCATGTAGACACAATCAAACTGCTAAGAGCCAAAGGCAAAAAGAGAATCTTGAAAACAGCAAGAGAGAAGTGACTCATCACATACAAACCAATTTCTTATCAGAAACCATGAAGGCCAGAAGGTATCGGGAAAAACTGCCAAAGAATTTTATATTTGACAGAACTTCCCTTCAAACACGGGGAGAAATTAAGACATTCCCAGATAAACAAAAGCTGAGCAAGTTTGTTAC
Source organism: Equus asinus (assembly GCF_041296235.1). Lineage (NCBI taxonomy): Eukaryota > Metazoa > Chordata > Mammalia > Perissodactyla > Equidae > Equus > Equus asinus. The sequence goes on from NC_091794.1 coordinate 89,763,993, forward strand.
CACGATACCTGCTCTACAAGAAATGCTAAAGGGAGTCCTTCAAGCTGAAAATGAAGGGAAATGAAAGGATGCTACACAGAAGCCAGTAAAGGTAACTACACGGGGAAATATAAAAGCAAGCATTATTGTATTTTTGGTTTGTAATTCTACTTATTTCCTACATGATTTAAAAAACAAATGTATAAAAAAATTATAAATCTATGTTATTGGGCGTACAATGTATAAAAATGTAGTTTGTGATAGCAACAACATAAAAGGGGGACTAAAGCTGTGGGATCAGAGTTTTCGTATGCTACTGAGGTTAAGTTAGTATCAACTCAAACTAGATGGTTAAAAACTAAGGATGCTACGTGTTATCCCCATGGGAACCACAATATATAAAATACACAAAAAAACCCATACGTACACAAAATAAAAGTTAAAAATATACACAAACAAAAATGAGAAGAGAATCAAAAAAATTCTCTACAAAAAAAATCAACTAAACACAAAAGGCAGTAAAGGAAGGAGAGACAGAAAAGGCATAAGATGTATAGAAAACAAAGAGCAAAATGGGAGAAGTTCTTCCTCGTCAGTAATTACATTATATGTAAATGGATTAAACTCTCCAGTCAAAAGGTAGAGATTGCCATAATGGATTAAACAAAAACATGATCCAACCACAGTCATGCACTTCCACATAAAGACGTTTCGGTCAATGATGGACTGTATATACACATGACAGCGGTCCCACAAGATTAGTACTGTACAGCCTAGGTGTGTACCATCTAGGTTTATGTAAATAATACAGGGGAGGAAGAAATTTTCCTTGACCTTGCTAGGTTCTTCTGGCTGGCCTAAGAATTAAATCGACATGAGACAAATTAACAGGAGAAAAACAAACAAAAGTTTAATAACATGGGAGAAACCCAGGGAGACTAAGTCACCAAAATGGCTGACGCTCTCACCTTAAATACCATCCTCAGCTAAAAACAAAAGAAGATGTTGGGGGTGGGGAGAGTCAGGGACTTCAAAGGGAAAGAATGCAATTCACAGGTAGGTAAAAATGAGCAAATGTTCAGAAAATAAATGGCCACACGGAAACAGAAGAACACAGAAGGGAGCCCAACAAACAGGCTTTTCTAGGTTCCTCTCTGTCTACCACCAGGTTCATGTTATGCTAAGGTGATAGCTCTCTTCCTGAGACAGGTTTTTAACCTGAATTCTTTTAGACAGTTAAGGGGAAGGTAACAAGGAAAACTTTATGAGTATTTTCGTTCTTAAAAATAATCAGCCTAGGGCCGGCCCAGTGGCCAAGTGGTTAAGTTCACATGCTCTGCTTTGGTGGCCCAGGGTTTCACCTGGGCACGGACATGGCACTGCTCAACAAGCCAGGCTGAGGCGGCATCCCACATGCCACAACTAGAAGCACCCACAACTAAAAATACACAACTACGTATCGAGGGGCTTTGGGAGGAAAAAAAATAAAAAAATAAATCAGCCTAAAATAATCCTTATGTTAAAAGATACATTTTGGGGTGGCAAATTTTGTTATCCTTCAGTATACTCTATGATGCTTGCACAACGACGAAATCGCCTAATGATGCATTTCTTAGAACATTTTCCTGATGTTGAGCCATGCATGACTGTATATGCTGTCTGTAAAGACTTACTGTATATCCAAAGACAAAAACAGGTTAAAAGTAAATGAATGGAAACAGATTTCATGCAAATGGTAACCAAAAGAGAGCTGAGATGGCTATATTAATACCAGACAAAAAACTTTAAGTCAAAAACTGTTTCAAGAGATAATGGAGGACATTATATAATGATGAAAGGGTCAATTCATCCAGAAGATATATAAACAATTATAAAGCATATATACACCAAAATGGAGCCCCCACATATACGAAGCAAACACTGACAGAAGTGAATGGGAAAACAGTTCCACAATGGTATTTGGAGACTTCAACACATCACTTTCAATAATGAATAGAACACCTACACAGAAGATTAATAAGGAAATAGAGGACTTCAACAACATTATAAATCAGCTAGACCTAAAAGACATATAGAACACTACACCCAACAACAGCAAAATACACCTTCTCAGGTGTACATGGAGCATCCTCCAGGAAAGACTATGTTAAACCACAAAAAGAGTCTCAATAAATTCTAAAAGACTGAAATCAGACAGTGTATCTTCCTTGACCACATGGAATGATTCTAGAAACAAATAACAGAAAGAAAAGTGGAAAATGCACAAATACGTGGAAACTAACAACAGACTCTAAATGAGAAAGTTGGAGGATTCACACTTCCTGATTTCGTAACTTACTACAAAGTATTAAAAAAGTGTGGTACTGGCATAAGGATAAACCTAGGTCAATGACATAGAATCCAGAGTCCAGAAATAAACTCACACATCTCTGGCCAGCCAACTGACTTCTGACAGGGGCGTCAAGTCCATTCGATAGGGTAAGAATAGTCTCTTCAACAAGTGGCGCTGGGGTAACGAGATTTCCAGATCTAAAAGAATGAAGCTGGACCCCTAGCTTATACCATATACGAAAATTAACTCAAAATGAATCAACAACGTAAATACACAAGCTAAGACCATAAAAAAAGAGAGATGAAAAAATAAAATAAAAAAGAATAAAATATAGATGTAAATTTTTATTATCTTGAATTTGGCAATGGATTTTTAGCTACGACATCAAAAGTAGAAGCAACAAAAGACATTAACAAGAAAGTGAAAAGACAAAGAATGGGAGAAATTATTTCCAAATCATACCTCTGATAAGGGTTTCAGATCCAGAATACATAAAAGAATTTCTACAACTCAACAACAAAAAGACAAATAACTCAACTTAAAAACGGGCAAAGGATTTGAATAGACATTTCTCCAAAGACACACAAATGGCCAATATGGACATGAAAAGATGCTCAACATAACTAGTCTTAAGGGAAAACCAAATCAAAACCACAATGAAATACCACTTCATCAAGATACCTACTACAATGACTATAATAAAAACAAAATAGTAAGTGTTGGCAAGGATGTGGAGAAATTAGAACCTGGTGTATTGCTGGAGGGAATGTAAAATGAAATGGCTCAGCCTCAGTGGAAAACAGTATGGCAGCTCCTCAAAAAATTAAACATAGAATTACTATGTGACCTAGCAATTCTACTCTTTGGTATGTATCAAAAAGAACTGAAAACAGGGACTCGATCAGATACTATACGCCATGGTTCAATGCAGTATTATTCACAATAGCCAAAAGGTGAAAACAACTGAGTTCAACAATAGATGAACTGACAAACAAAATGTGGCATATACATACAATGTATATGTTTGTGGGTATATTCAGCCATAAAAATGAAATGAAGGTCTGACACATGCTACAACCTGGATGAACCCTGAAGACAGTATGCTCGGTGAAACAAGCCAGACACAAAAGGACAAATATTTTATGATTCCACTTATATGAGGTACCTAGAATAGTCAAACTCAGAAACAGAAAGTAGATTAGAGGTTATCAGACGCTAAGAGGAGGGGGAAATGGGGAATTATTGCTTAACGGGGACAGAGTTTCTGTTTGGGGTGATGAAAACTTTGGAAATGGAGAGTCATGATGGTTACACAACACTGTAGATGTAATTAATGCCACTTGTCTACTTAAAAATGGTTAGAATGGTGAATTTTGTTATATTTCACCACACACACACACAATTTTTTTATTGCAGCTTTTCTCCTCCAATTAAATTTGACATAAAATCCCTGTTCTAACTATGTTTTCTTAGATTCTGTATTTCTGTATTTCTCTATTTGCATTAATTCATCACAGGGCCAATTATATTAACTATATTTTCTTATTTTCAGCGTTCTTGATGTTCTGGCAAGTGGAGGCCTTGCAGACCCAAGGAGAGACTGCCCCTCACATGGCTAGCTAACTCCTAGATAACAACTTGCCTAAGAGCATGCCTTTGATATGGAAACTAATGAATCCAGAGCTCTATATCCTCTATCTTGCCTGTACACCCCAGGGGGCACTATTCCTCTGGTTTAATCATCCCACGGCCAGGTAGTGGTCAACTAGAGACTACTCCTATAGCCCAAAGCCCTCAGGAATTATTCCAACTAGCCAATTCTAAACTGTTTGCCCCGCCTTCACGTTCCGAAATCTCAATAAAGACTCGGAGCTAAACCTTTTGCCCCTTCTGCCTCCTGACTGCCCTGGTGTTTTCCTCTATGACTGTGTGGCACACAGTGACCCCCACTCTGAGACCTGTGAGTATAATAAACTTCTTCCTTCCAAGCCTTGTTCTTGTTTCCTCTTGTGGCCACAGGGACTTCATCATACCTTACTTGATGTTTACATTTTTAAAACAATTTCAGTATTTAAAAAAATTGATAAGTGTAAAACTGATTGTGTTTAAGTACGAGTAGAGTAAGCCATATCAACTTGGTTCTCCCTTTATAGGCATTTCCCATCCTCTAAATTTCTAATCTCAAAGTTACTAAAAATACTACAAAAGGGATGAAAAATAAGTTTTATAGGCACAGGGAAAGGGACAACTAACTCTAATATTGCCCTTTTTCTGGCATGGTTGGGGTGATTGTGATGAGAGCTTAAAAATAAATCTCCCAAAGATAAGATCTGGTTCTTCAAACAGGAAATCACCTGGGGGATGGATATGGAACAACAAATTATATAAACGTGAGGGCGAAAAAGCAGTCTATTAAGAGAATCTGAGTGAAAGACAAATGAAAATGGAAGTTGAGGAGAGAGCTGAATTCTGGAGCTAGGATACTGAAGAAATGAAACTAGAGAAGGTGCCTCTAGTCAATCTGGAAAGTAGCTTGGTGAACCAATAGCAGCAGCAGGGTCTTAGAATGTATAACTCTCCACTTGGTAAAGCCCAAGTAGATTTATTGTTAGAAAAAAAAAAAAGTTCTAGGGGATTGCAGTGGCCTCCCTTTGGGGTCCCTGATTATCCTTGTGCCTGAAAATTAACAGGCACAAGACAGATTCCTAAAGGCAGCACTGTGGGCTGCTGTCCCCCATTACCTGACATATGGTTTTTCATGCGTGAGCTAAGGCTCTCCCGGAGGGCTGTCCCCTCCTTCAAGCAGAGCTGACAGTGAAGCTGGAAGTAGAACCAGGCTGTGCTTCTTTAGTCACCATGGTGACAAGAAACTATCACAAATATTTGCTTATGACGTCACTGGAGAAGCAAGCAAGGCAGGAGAGGTTGGATTAGAAGGAGGAACATCTGTAGAAGCACATCTGGAATCAGCAACCAAAGGAATGCTGGACTCTTATTCAGGGACAAGGAGGCAAAGGGGCTTTTTTCATCATGCACTTCCCTTTACTTGCTGGGCTGGATCAAGAAATCCATGATACAAATATATCTTTTCTAGCACCTGACTGTCTTATACAGCCTTTGGGTTTTCTTAGTCAAGGAACTCTCAAAGTGAAAAGGTCCCTGAAGTTTTACCTCCCATTTCTAGGAAAGAAATGTCTAACATTGCCATGCATTTTTTAAGCCTTTAGAACCAAGAGACTAGCAATAATAACACAAAATAGATATGGACCCTGTTTCGGCCTGAGTTGTGCCCACCTCCAAATTCGTATGTTGAAGTCCTAACCCCCAGCACCTCAAAATGTGATTGTATCTGGGTCTTCAAAGAGGTGATTAAAGTTAAATGAGGATCCTGGGGTAAGGCGCTAATCCAATATGACCAGCGTCCTTATAAGAGAAGATTAAGATAACAGATGGACAAAGAGGGAGAACACCATGTGGAACCATGAAGACAGTCATCTGTAATCTAAGGAGAGAGGTCTCAGAAGCCAACCCTGCCAACACCTTGATCTTGGACTTCTAGCCTCCAGAACTGTGAGAAAATAAATTTCTGTTATTTACGCCACCCAGCCTGTGGTACTTTGTTAAGGCAGCCCTAGCAAACTAATACAGGCCCTAATTGATAGATGAAGAACCTCTCAGGTCACACACTTAGTGAGCAGCAAGATTACTGCACTACTCCATTTAATCACTGGTATGTTTAAAATTCTGAGATTCATAAAATTTTTAAATTATGCACATTTTCTCAGAAAAAGGCATACTACCTATAACCAGCTGTCCTGTGCGTGGCATGGGAACAATGATACTACACCTTCAAGTTCACATCCTGGACAGGCGCTGGCTCTAGGACTTTCCAAATCAGTCTTATATTCGTGGTCTGTACTTGAAAAAAGTTACTAAGCAAAAGAACTCGAAAGACCTATATTTAGGAGATAAGGGAACTAGCCTTATTTTCTAAGTAATAACATCATCTTCAAAGGAGATGGGTCCTGGAACACAATGAAGCAGTCAGTCTTTTCAAATTATTTCCCTTGTCCTGGTGCTAAACGGAGGGGGCACTCCTCTTGGCAGAGAAGGCTTTCTAATGAAATGTTATTGTAGCAGCCCAGGCACAGAGAAGGAGCTAAGGCTTTAAATCAGGCAGACTGACTGTTGAGCATATGCTACAGTTAGGAAGCTTTACAACTTATCATGATGCATTAAAGGTTACTTAATGGCACTGGAAAGAGAGATAAAAGAGATAAACCGTTATCTCCCAATTTAAGGCCTCTTCCTTCACAAATGTAAGAAATCTGATTCCTCCTAGGCTGAAATGGCTTTTTTCAGCTGGCCTGACTTTTCACTAGGAAGGCTCTAGCAAATATGCATCAATATAAGATTCCGGGTTTAAAACACTATAGCCGCTTGCCAGTCAATTACAAAGAAAGGAGTAAGAGTGTACTGGGATATAGAGCCCCATGGCCTTAGCAAGCTAATAAGGTTTGATAATGTGCCAAGCTCTTTGTAGATATAATCTCTAATCTTCACAACAATCCTGAGAATCTATTTTACAAATGAGAAAAATGAGACTCAGGGGTTAAGTGACAAGGCAGGAAGCTAAGTCAGTCCTCATCTGTTTGGTCCCAAACTCCAGGTTCTTTTCATTTCCTGAAAAGGGAAGCTATTGGTAACAGCAAATTCATCAGAATTCTGGGGTGGGGACTGACTGCTCCGTCACCGATAAAGAAACAAATCTGCTCATATCACAGAATTTCAGTTAACCACAAACTCAAATGCCTTAAAAGGTAAAGAGGTTAATGATTTTCAGTGGGACAGTTATAACAGTACAGCAGTGATTGCATCATACTCAATTTTTACAACACCGTGCCAGCCAAACAAAATTTGACAAGGGCTAGGGTGAAATCAGCTGTTTTAAGCCCTTGGTTTGAGGACAATAATTAAATAAACCCCAGCATCATGCTTCTGTTTTAAAAAAATGTTTTCATACACAGGATCTAATCAACTCCTATAACAATCAATGAGAAAGATTAGTCAATTAGTAGCATATCCACTTACCATCTAAGGAACCAGGTTCAGAAGCGCTGTAACTTGCACAAGATCATCCAGCTATTAAATTGTGAAGCTGGGGGGCCGGCCTGGTGGCCGAGTGGTTAAGTTCACGCTCTCTGCTTTGGCGGCCCAGGGGTTCGCCAGTTCGAATCCTGGGCACGGACACGTCATTGCTCATCAGGCCATGCTGAGGCAGCATCCCACATGCCACAACTAGAAGGACCCATAACTATGTACCAGGGGGCTTTGGGAGAAAAATAAAATCTTGAAAAAAAAAAAAATTGTGAAGCTGGGACTGGAATCTAGACTCTCTCATTCCATAGGCCTCCTCTTTTCATCCAACCTCTGAGAACTACTTCTTTCCATTCTCCCAACACATATCTAATTCTATTCAATTTGGCTCCTACCTTTAGACTAGGTTCTGTCTATCTTGATCTATTTACTCACAGTCATTTTAACTTGAGAATTACTGGCAAGCAATTCTCTAATTAGTGCACATGAACAGGAAGCAACTGAAAACTGTTACTAAAGATGTTTAAGAGTTCCTGTCTTCACCCACCATATCTGATTCTTAGGAATTCATCTTCACAGTACAGGTTTTTCTTTTGCAATGAGTTCTCTCCCTAGACCACAAATCCAACCAACCACAAAACTGAAGTACATCTGACCCTGACTGAACACCTGTACCACCAGAATTAAATAAATCAAAATTCCTCCAAAGCAGATAAAGCCAGCCATGATGCTGAGATTGGAAGAGTGGGAAGATAACACACAATATACAAGCGACAGATACAGAGACTAACAGTTGCAAACATTTTCAAAGATGCTCTTCTAAAACTTACCTGTCCCAGTGTCTTAGCAAAGATGCCATAAGAAAACAACACAGACTGGCTTAAATTTTGCCTATCTTCTTGCTGGTCTACTTAGTAGATAAATTACCATGAATGCATACAAAGCTGATGGCAAAATTTTGGTACTGTTGATTTATAACTTTGCTAGTTAAAATCAGCACCATATTGGGGCCAGCCTGGTGGCGCAGGTGGTTAAGTTCAAACGTTCCGATTCAGCGGCTGGGGGTTCGCCAGTTCCGATCCTGGGTGCAGACACGGCGCCGCTTGGCACACCATGCTGTGGTAGGCGTCCCACGTATAAAGTAGAGGAAGATGGGCACGGATGTTAGCTCAGGGCCATGCTTCCTCAGCAAAAAAGAGGAGGATTGGCAGCAGTTAGCTCAGGGCTAATCTTCCAAAAAAAAAAAAAAAATCAGCACCATAGGAATAGTTCCAGGAATCTCACCACCTGCAATTCTTCATAACAAGAATCAGCCAGACACTTGTGAGTACACCTTTTCATTCACCATCCTCCTCAAGCTACTTACTGCTCCATTTCTCTTTTCTCATGAATAGCTGTATGATTTATTTTTTTATTTTTTCTCCCAAAGCCCCCCAGTACACAGTTGTATATTCTTTGTTGTGGGTCCTTCTAGTTGTGGCATGTGGGACGCTGCCTCAGCATGGTTTGATGAGCAGTGCCATGTCCGTGCCCAGGACTCGAACCAACGAAACACTGGGCCACCTGCAGTGGAGCGCGCGAACTTAACCACTCAGCCATGGGGCCAGCCCCTGATTTTTTTTTTTTTTGAGGAAGATTAGCTCTGAGCTAACATCTGCTACCAATCCTCTCTTTTTTTTTTTTCTGAGGAAGACTGGCCCTTAGCTAATATCTGTGTCCATCTTCCTTTGTTTTATGTAGGACACCTGCCACAGCATGGCTTGACAAGCAGTGTGTAGGTCTGCACCCAGGACTGGAACCAGTGATCCCCGGGCCACCGAGCAGAACATGTGAACTTAACCACTGTGCCACTGGGTTGGCCTCCAGCCGTATGATTTTTTCTGCCACCTTTTTATCATGAATTATTTAAACACTGAAAGTTTGAAATAGGACAATAAACATCTATAAATTCTCTAAGATTCAACAATTTTTAACAATGCCATATTTGTTTTACTCTACCAGGTGTATATAGGATATTTATATATACTATTTAAACTGAACATTTGAAAGTTGCAAATGTCATGACCTGGCACTTTACCCTAATTACTTAAGCATGTGACTCGTAATAAGGAGCTTCTTACATAACCACAATACCATTTCAAACCTAAGAAAAGTAACAAAATACCTATTATCTAGTCCATACTCGACTTTCCTTACTGATCTCAAAGTAGTTTTTATAGTTGTTTCCCCCACCCAAACCAGAATCCAGTCAAGGTTCACTCATTGCATTTAGTCTTTTAACATTTTATTACAGAAAATTTCAAATATATACAAAAGTAGACAGAATAGTAAATAAAATGAATCTCAATGCAATCATCCTCCAGAATCAATAATCAACTATCACTCATTCATCTATGCTTCCATCTATTCCCAGACCCTGTATTATTTGAACAAATTCCTGACCCATCATTTCATCCACATATATTTCAATTTGTAACTCCAAATAATAAAAACGTTTTTTAAAATTACAATATCACTATTCCAACATTTGGTCACTTTTAATCTACAAAGTCCCTGTCCTCCTCTCCTCCAACTCCCATTTACTCGTGATACTGACTTTCTGAAGACACTAGGTCAGTTGTCTTAATGAATGCCCCCACGTTCTGGTTTTGTGTCCGTAACTTATACCCCTATCCTCTGTTTCTTGTGAAACCGATGTTAGGTCTAGAGGCTAGAATAGATTCAGGTTCACGATATTTTTGGGGCAAGAATACATATAGGTGATGCTATGTGCTTCCTACTGTGTCACATCAGGAGGCATTTAATGGCAGGTTGCCCAAATGATACTAAACTTGGTAAGATGGCAACCAGAGCTCTCTTCCTGAACGTCATCTACATACTCTGTCTCCACTCACTTAAATTTTATTGTAACATGTTTCTTGAATATTACATATTTTATGTGTAAGATACAAAGCATAATGAAATGACCAACTTTTAAAAAAACAGGCATCACCAATATTGTTGAAACTGTGTGGTCTGTTCACTCTTCTAACTCTTCAAATCTGACTTCTAATCTACTCCAATGAAACTGTTTTTATCAAGGTCACCAACAACCTCCATACTGCCCTATCTAAAGGACAGAAATTTCTGTCCTCTTAACCCCTCAAAAGCTGTCTAATGCCTTCTCTTGGAAACACCCAGTTTTCTTGGCACCACTCCCAGCCTCCTCCAGTCTTCTCAGTCTCTCCTGACGGCTCCTCCTCCCTACAGCTACATACCAGTTTCTATCTTCACATTCTCTCTCTAGGTGATTTCATGGTAACTCCCAAATTTATGTCCCCTGTCCAGCCCTTTCCCTTGAGCTCCAGACTCATATGCTCAACTACCTATCAAAATCTTCACTTTAATATCCAAAACTAACTCCACTCCACCCCTGCAAGAGTCATAGTATTGACAAGTTTCTCTATCCAAAACCTAGGTAAAAGCCATCCCCGATTCCTTCCCTTCTCTCACCTCTTTCACCTAACCTATTGCTACATCGTGTCCCGGTTTTATCTCCAAAACACATCTTGAATGTATTTACATCTCTCTCAATTCCTGACCCCCCACCCCATCCAAATCACTATCAACTCTTGCCTGGCTACTAAAACAATCTACGTCTCCCTTCAATCCATCACCACACAATAAAACCAGAGCACATCACTGCTCCTATGGAGAATAAAATCCCCTTCACAATTCAAGGCCCTGCCTGTATCTTCATCTCATTTCATTCAACACTTTACCTTCATTCATCATATGCTCCTGTCACAATGGCCCTCTCAGTATTTGCAACCCATCAAGCTGTTTCCGGCTGCAGTCTTCATACTTCCTGTTTTCTTTCTGCCCACAATGCTCTTCCCTAGCTCTGAGAATTGCTAGGTCCTTCCGTCATTACCCTAACCCAAAGTAAACGACTCTATTTTTGTCAGAACACCTGTTTTATTTCCTTCATTACAGTATTCACAATCTGTGTGTGTTCTCCTCCACAGGATGTGTAAATTCTACAAAGGCAGAGACCTTTGTTGTATCCCCAGCATCTATAATATCATAGGTACACAAATATTTGTTCAATGAACCACTGTTCAAATATTTATTCAATACTTATTGAACACCTACACTGTCCCAGACACAAGACAGAGCTATAACAGTTGCTTAATAAATGTTTGCCAGTAGGTGAAGCAGTCTACAGCAAAGAAACCTTCCTTGTGACTGGAATGGAGCAGAACTTACAAAGGCAGATTTTAGATGGGTTTCTTACTAGAAATTCAGAAAGCACAGGTTTTTTCCAGAATAGATATGCAACTGAATAAAAACGCTCTGCCGTAAGACGCCTCAGAAAAAGACATCTTAGACTGCTAAATCCAGTGACCTGGTCAGTAATCATTCTATTTGACTTTCTAATTTCTCACTGATGATCAATTTCGCTTTCCTGAAACTCTCTAACCATGATTCTGATAGCACCACCCTCTCCAGTTCTTCTCTTACCTTTCCAACCACATCTTCTCAGGTTTCATACTGTGTTCCTTTTCCAGTGTCAGTGACTCAAAATTCTACCTTTAGTCTCAGGAGCAGCCCCCTCTAAGTGATTTCCCTTAGCTTCAACCTCCACTTTTACACCAAGTACCAAATCCCTGTTGTCACAACCTCCTGCCTGAAAGTGTATTTCCAAATGCCTACTGGCTATCTCCACCTCACTTTCTTTCTCCTTAAACTAGTTTATTCTCCTATCTTCCTAGTTCAGAGTTAAATGCCATTACTATTCACCCGGTCTTAAAAGTCAGCCACGGAGGCCGGTCCAGTGACATAATGGTTAAGGTCACGTGCTCCACTTTGGTGGCCTGGGGTTCACTGGTTCAGATCCTGGGCATAGACCTACACACAGCTCATCAAGCCACACTGTGGTGGTGTCCCACATACCAGAGGAAGATTGGCACAGATGTTAGCTCAGGGCCAATCTTCCTCACCAAAAAAAAGAAAGAAAGCAAGCAAGAAAAAAAGGTCAGCCACAAACTTTCTCCTCCCCAAAGACAGGAGGTTGGCAAACTGATTTTTACCTGTGCCAAAGATTCTCTCCTTAACCAAACTCTATCCAGGCTCCTCTGAGCCCTTTCTCAACTAGGCCTCAACCTTGGTCTATAAAGAGTTGAACAAAACACTGACATAGTTTCTAAGAGCTCAAGGTCATATCATTACGATGACCCTAGTCCCCCTTAAAGTGCCTGCCTGAGAAAATCTCAAGACTACCAAAAGCATTTACTGTTTGTTACAGCTAACAAATAGGGTCTCTGTCTCCAAATTGGTTCCGACTGACAACCTCCAAAGACACTGTTTTAGTTCACAACTCATCACCTCTCATTTCTAGACCATTAAACCCTTAAGAGCAAGAATCTTGAGTCTACAGCACAAAGTACACACATGCTCTCAAATGTTCTGACATTTTTATTTATTTTTTTTGAGGAAGATTAGCCCTGAGCTAACTGCTGCTAATCCTCCTCTTTTTACTGAGGAAGACTGGCCCTGAGCTAACATCCGTGCCCATCTTCCTCTACTTTATATATGGGTTGCCTACCACAGCATGGCTTGCCCAAAAGTGCCATGTCCGCACTGGGGATCCGAACCAGCAAACCCCGGGCCGCCGAAGCAGAACATGCGCGCTTAACCATTGCGCCCCTGGGCTGGCCCCTGTTCCGACATTTTAAACTTCAGTTTTCCAAAGGATCTGAAGTGGTTTACAATAAATTCAACAAAATAAAAATACAAAAACAAAAATCGGTAATAGGAATATACAAATGTGTATAGAAAATGGGCAAAGGTGAACACAGACAAGCAGGACCTAAAGAATCATTTAATTATTAAAATGGAGTTGCATTTTGATATGTCAGCTTACCTGGCAGCCGAAATAAAGCAATATGAGCGAGCACTTACATAATTCTCATTATCCATGATGGCGTTCTTTGAAGCACAAAAGTTTTAAATTTTCACTAAGTCCAATTTATCTGTTTTTGGGGGGTTGCTTATGCTTTCAGTGTCATAGCTAAGAAACTGGTGACTTAATCCAAGGTCATGAAGATTTACTCCTATGTCTTCTTAAAAGAGTTTCATAGTTTTAGCTCTTTACATTGAAGTCTTTGATCCACTGAGTTAATTTTCGTATATGGTGTAAGGCAGGGGTCCACCTTCATTCTTTTGCATATGCACACCTATTCTTTTTAGGCATTATACATAGCAAGTAGCACATCAGGATCATCAAAATAAACCAGTGAGCCACACGAGTTCTTTCTTAATGAATTTATCTTTAATTGGCATGCCTTCAAAGTTAATGATTTTTATGGTTAAACCAAAAAACTATTCCATATACAAGAACTTCCTTTTCTGTGTCAAGTTACTTATTTCCATGTCTTGCTGGGAAACCTCTGTCAGGTACTAAGGCAGGCAAGGATTAGGATGCTCCTGCCAAGAAAATCAAACATCTGTGACCTCACTGCTAGATGTGACACAGTCTTCTCAAGTTCCATCCAGAATGCTTTCCAAAGTCTCCGACCATGGTGAAAAGGTTTTATATACTAAATCCAGACTAAAACCCAAGATATTCCTTTTGAAAGATCTGTCAAATATCACAAAGTCAATCTCTAACCTTTACAGAGGGGACATTCCTAGGGAAAATTCAAATTTGACTGGTAATGATTTACTAACAATTTGCTTAGCTTTTAAGTCGAAGCTCATACAGAACCCCCATTTTAGAGGTCGGGAAACTGAGGCATAACTTGCAGAAGGACCCAGCTAATAAGTGGGAAAGTCTAATACAAGTCTTTCTGACTAAAGCCAATGCTCTCTCCATTACGCATGCAGATCTTCCTTGACTTATGATGGGGTTAAGATCCTCAACATTCTAAGTTGAAAATATCATAAATCGAAAATGCATTTAATACACCTAAACTGCCCAACATCATAGCTTAGTCTAACCTTCTCTGCCCTCAGAAGACATGCTATGGACAGACATCCAATGTTGCCCCTCAAAGCCTACCAACTCCTTCCAATATGATGTAGTGGGAAAGAGCACTGATTTGGGAGTCAGGGGAGCTGAGTTCCAATCCCAACTGCATAACCATAGGCAAATTACCCACTATCTTTGATTCACTACTTCCATTATCTATAAAATGAGGACAATAAATCTTATAGCCCCATAGCATTGATGAGGTAATATGAAAATGTCTAGTGCCTAAACGCTGAATCAATAGTGTTTCCTTTTTCTTCTCAGCATCTACACTGAAAGGTCTCCATTCCCCATGAGGGCTATTTCCAGGAAGTTAGGGTCAAAGAAGACAGCAATATTTCCTTACTCTATATTAAAAGGTGGCTTTTCCTTTTCCTTTCTCCTAACACTGTCACTCCTTTCTCCTAATCTTTATCCTTCTATTCCATCTTCATTCCCTCCAGAGCTGGCTATAAGAACCAATAAGCCAGCATTTTAAAAAAGGACCTGTACTCTACCATTTACCTCATGCCAAGATGAACAATTCCAATAATGTCTCATTAGACAATTATTGCCTCTTTGGAAGATTCAAATGCTCATGACTTCCAAATCTATATCTCATCCCACATCTAATACGCAAGGGGTTCCTTCCACCCATGTCCCACAAGCATCTCAAATGGGTTTTTCTTTAAAATATAAAAGTCATCATCTTCTCCATGAAGCTACCCCTTATATATTTCTCTTAATTTCATGGTCTACAATCCCTTATTTGGAATTCTGAAATCAAAAGAGCTCTGAAAATATGACAGTTTTTAGTAAATATAGCCTCAAAACACATGTAGTAGCAAAACTTGAACAAAACTAACATGAGACTGTTCATAGCCTTTATTCATCCCTTAATTAATATTCAAATAGTTTGCTACAAAGTATTAATGATATTTGACTACACAGGGCTCTATCTCAGACCCTGCTGGAGGTGTTATCCAAGTTATATGCACTATAATGTCTTTCTAAACTCTTAACAAGTAGAATTCTGAAATATCTGGCATAAATGGTTTCTTTTAAGGCCTGCATTCTCAATGGGGGCAATATTGCACCCAAAAGGGTGAAACTGCTTCACAGGGAAGTGGGGGACACTTAGATATTACACTAGTATATGGCCCTCCAAAGCTCCACCTTATCAATGTCTTACCCCTTAGTATTTAACTTCTGTTTGGGTTTTCTTGAGTATTCCATGAGCACCACTGACAGTGACTTCATGAAAGGCAGACAAAAAGTATGCAAGATCTGTACTACAAAGCTATGGCGAATAGATGGCCACGACTGGGGGACTTTCTCCTGACTGATCGCTGGATCTTGAGGTCACAGAACAAGAGGTGGTCTGTGCATGCCTGTTATGACTTGGGATGTTTTTTTTTTTCCTTTTTGTTTCCGAGGAAGACTAGCCCTGAGCTAACATCTGCCAATCCTCCTCTTTTTGCTGAGGAAGACTGGCCCTGAGCTAACATCCATGCCCATCTTCCTCTACTTTATATGTGGGACGCCTGCCACAGCATGGCTTGCCACTCGTTACCATGTCTGCACCTGGGATCCGAACCGGTGAACCCCAGGCCACTGAAGCAGAACGTGCGCACTTAACCGCTGCACCACCGGGCTGGCCCCAACTTGGGATGCTATTCATGTCTGATCCTCACTGCTTTTGTGTATGACATGAGCTTTGGTAATTATTTAGTCCTACAAATTAGAATTCGTCATGACTAATTATGCCACGTGCTGAAAAGAAAAACGTCAACAATATCTGAATGAATATCTAGCAGCTAGTTAAGTTATACGTTATTTCTCATATCAAGCAAAAGTTAAAAAATTCAGCAAAAATAATTTTAAGAAACTGATCTATTGTTTTGCTTTTGCTGGAAAATGAACAGCTTTGAATGATCTGGAAAATTTTGATTACACGGTTTATATATTTATAAATGCTAATTTGCATATGCAATTTGATACAATTTACATAAATAAATTACATTAAAAGTTACTCAGCAAACACAGCTATAAAACTTATTTAAATGCAAATAGCTTTTTAATTTAACTTTTAACCTAAAAATTTTGTCTAGTCATTCTTTTTTTTTTTTTTTTCCTGAGGAAGATTAGCCCTAGCTAACTACTGCCAGTCCTCTTCTTATTGCTGAGGAAGCCTGGCCCTGAGCTAACACCCGTGACCATCTTCCTCAACTTTATTCTTGGGACGCCTACCATAGCATGGCTTGCCAAGCGGTGCCACGTCCACACCCGGGATCTGAACCAGCGAACCCTGGGGCCACTAAGAAGCGGAATGTTCAAACTTAACCGCTGCGCCACTGGGCCGGCCCCTGTCTTGTCATTCTTAACCTTGCACTGAATAAAAAGCAAGTTTTATGCTTACTCTTTTTATGTATAAAGCACAGACATACTTATGGTACAGAAAAAGACACAGAGTATATCTGTGTACTAAAATTTCATGGAAGGATGCACTAGGGAAAAAAAAGTATAAAAAGCCTCCTAAAGGGGGGCGATAATGAAAGAAAGTTGAGAAATACTGATAAAAGATTAGGAATCTGTACCAGTATCTTCTCGGCTTTTCAAGTGAGAAACTTGGGAGCCACCCTTGACAACTCCTTTTCCTTTATCCCCACATCCAATCACTAAGAATGGCCAGCTTTATTTCCTAATTATTTCTGCACTCTTTTTCTCCATTTCTACTGCCATTGCCCTAATTTGGGTCTTCGTGATCTTTTGCCTAGACTTTACAAGAGTCTCATTAAACTGTTCCTTCTCTTTACTCCAAACTTCTTCAGACAGTTTGCCTCTCCTCTCTCATTTCTTAGCCCACTCCAACTTCCTTCCATGCCATCAAAACTGTTTTTGTAAAAGCCATTGATCAAGTGCATGATGCTAAATTCAACATATCTTTTCAGTTCTTATTTTGCTGGTCCTCTTGGCAGCACTCAATCCTGACAATCATTTCCTTTTTGAAATACTCTCTTTTCCCTTGGTGTTTGAGACATCAATCACTCCTTCTTCCACGTCTGGATAATGATCCTTTTCTTCCTGCACATTAAAGCTGATGTACCTTGGGGTTCTCTTTTCAACCCATCTCTCATGATACACATTTTCTGTAGGTGCTATCAGTGATTCCTATGGTTTTAGTTACCATACATAGAGAAAAATAGATGCTCAAACTTCTATCTCCATCCCCAGATCTTACTCTTGAGCTCTAGACTTCTATATTCAATTGCTTTTTGGACATCTTCCTTTGAAAGTCAGAGACAACTCAAAATGTCCAAATTTAAACTCATCTCAGTTAACAGCATCACTACCTACTCAGTTGCTCAAGGCAAGAGGCCTAGGAGTCATGCTTAGTTCCACCCCTCCTTGTGCTTCATTCAGCCTCCAGATGAAATCAATAACCAAGTCCTGCTAATTCAAATTGCTAACTCTCTTATTCCCTGCTGTTACCACCTCAATCGCAATCATCATCTCTTTATAGGACTACCGCACTACTTAAGAAGCAACTACTTAAACAGCATCCTAGTTGGAATTTTATTGCAGTCTAATTCATTCTCCCCAGGACAGTCCAAATAATATAAACAAACAAATAAATCTGATGTCACTCTTGAGATTAAAACCCTTCAATGGCATTTCACTGTCATCAGAATAAAGTCCAAATAGTATTCCCTTCATGCTACCAACTCATCTAGTCTACTAATCTTTTGCTTCTGAAATAATCATTCCCCCCCTTCCACTGAGAACTCCTATCTATAGGTCAGGTCTCACTTAGCTTAAAAGCCTTCCCTGATTCCCCCAGGCTGGAGTGGACTCCCTTACTATATGCATCCACAGCACTCTGGACTGCCCCATCCAAAATATCTACCATTTTATACTGATCTCCAAAGTACGGGACACAAGATCAACTGGGATGTAGGAAGAAAAAAAATATATGCTTTACGTATATATATGCTAATATATTAATATATAATATATACATTAGTAAGGCTTACCTTTATTATAGGTGTGTGTATAGGGGTATATATATGCCTAATAATACTGACAACTTTTATATGTTGGCCAGATAGCCAAGTTTTCCTGAAGGAAGGCTGGGAGTTATACCAAGCAAGTGAGGATACTAGTTCATTCACATTTAACATATTGCATCATACTTTAGTTTGTGTGCCTAGTTAAATGGATTTATAAGTTATCTACTTTTAACTAAACTAACATCCATAAAATAGATCAATGGTTTAGGGTCCTATCAAGAAACTGAATGGAAGATAATGTTAACAACACAAGCACAAGAGGAACAAAAAAAACAGCAGAGCTGATGTCTCTGGAATTATGAGCTCCTCAGTACCTGCCACATCACAATAAAATAAAACAAAATAATATAATGACCAGCTAGTGAGATCTAAGACAGGGAAAAACTTAAAATGAGAATCTCCTGTGCACCTTACTCCAAATGCGTATTATGATTAAAAATAATACCTACTGAATACACATGCTATCATGATCAGCAAGACATTTAAAAATGCTTGTCTTCATTCTTTTAAAATGTTTTTTTAAATATACGGAATTTGGTGAAACAGACTAAGAAATATTTTACAAAGTACATAGAATATTAATTCAGGCAAAATTTATAAATGAGACAGGCAGTTCTTGGGCTATAGTTGGCCTCAAATATCTTATCTTTGGTTAGCTTAATGTTTCTAGATTTTACAAGTTAACTTGTAATATTTGCAAACGTTTAATCCATTAATATCATATGAAAATCTAGATTTCCAACTTCAAGAGGGAGAGGGATTGTGGAAAGGGATGGGAAATTATGCAATAAGACAACACTAGACCTACATTCTCCCATGGCAACAATTGGCCGCAGCTCAGTAGACAGCATGGGCTCTCTAGTTGGTTCGCCAATCTCCACTTGGTTGATTTCACTCAATTACCCACTAGAATTGAAACTCTGATATTTCACCAGAAAGATAGATTTCTGTCTGTTTTGTTCACTGCATTATTTCCAGGGCCTAAACAGTCCCTGGCATATAGTAGGTATTCAATAAACATTTGCTGAAATTTAATGAGTAACTGTTGCCTGCCCGGCCCCTACAAGTATGAGTTTCTGACAGTATTCATAATATGTTTCTGGGAACAACAAAAGATCCCGAATAGCCAAAGGAATCCTGAGAAAAAACAACAAAGCTAGAGGTATCAAACTCCCTGATTTCAAAATATACTACAAAGCTATAGTAATCAAAACAGCATCGTACTGGCACAAAAACAGACACACAGATTCATGGAACAGAATCGAGAGCCCAGAAATAAACTCATACATCTACAGACAACTAATTTTCGACAAGGGAGCCAAGAACATACAATGGAGAAAGGAAAATCTCTTCAATAAATGGTGTTGGGAAAACTGGACAGCCACATGCAAAAGAATGAAAGTAGACCGTTATCTTACACCAAACACAAAAATTAACTCACAATGGATTGAAGATTTGAATGTAAGACCTGAAAGCATTAAACTTCTAGAAGAAAATATAGGCAGTACACTCTTTGACATCAGTCTTAGCAGCAACTTTTCAAGTACCATGTCTGATCAGGCAAGGGAAACAACAGAAAAAATAAACAAATGAGACTACATCAAACTAAAAAGCTTCTGCACAGCAAAGGAAACCATCAACAAGACGAAAAGACAATCTAACAATTGGGAGAAGATATCTGCACACCACGTATCTGATAAGGGGTTAATATCCAAAATATACAAAGAACTCACATATCTCAGCAACAAAAAAACGAATAACCCAATTAAAAAATGGATGGAGCTGGCCTCATGGCCGAGTGGTTAAGTTCACGTACTCTGCTTCAGTGGCCCAGGGTTTCACCAGTTAGAATCCTGGGCACGGACATGGCACCTCCAGTCAAGCCATGCTGAGGTGGCATCCCATATAGCACAACTAGAAGGACCCACAACTAAAAATGCACAACTATGTACCAGGCGGCTTTGGGGAGAAAAAGGAAAAATAAAATCTTTTTGAAAAAAAAAAGGGCAAAAGATCTGAACAGACATTTCTCCAAAGAAGACATACAGATGGCCAAAAGGCACATGAAAAGATGTTCAACATCATTAACTATCAGGGAAATGCAAATCAAAACTACAATGAGATACCACTTAACTCCTGTCAGGATGGCTATAATTAACAAGACAGGAAACAGTAAGTGTTGGAGAGGATGTGGAGAGAAGGGAACCCTCATACACTGCTGGTGGGAGTGCAAACTGGTGCAGCCACTATGGAAAACAGTATGGAGATTCCTCAAAAAATTAAGAATAGAAATACCCTATGACCCAGCTATCCCACTACTGGGTATCTATCCTAAGAACCTGAAATCAGCAATCCCAAGAATCCCATGCACCCCTATGTTCATTGCAGCATTATTTACAATAGCCAAGACGTGGAACCAACCTAAATGCCCAGAAACTGATGACTGGATACAGAAGATATGGTATATATACACAATGGAATACTACTCAGCCATAAAAAAGGACCAAATTGTTCCATTCGCATCAACATGGATGGACCTTGAGGGTATTGTGTTAAGCGAAATAAGCCAGACAGAGAAAGACGAACTCTATATGACCCCACTTATAGGTGGAAGTTAACATACAGACATGAAGAACCCGATCGGTGGTTACCAGGGAAAAGGGGGGGTGAGGGGAGAGCACAAAGGGTGAAGTGGTGTAACCACAACATTACTAACAATAATGTACAAGTGAAATCTCACAAGGTTGTAATCTATCAATCTTAATAATAAAAAAAAATTAAGAATAGATCTACCATATGATCCAGCTATTCCACTGCTGGGTATTTACCCAAAGAACATGAAAACACGAATGCATAAAGATATATGCGCCCCTATGTTCATCACAGCACCATTCACAATAGCCAACACTTGGAAGCAACCTAGGTGCCCATCAAGGGATGAGTGGATAAAGAAGATGTGGTATATATACACCAGGGAATACTACTCAGCCATAAGAAATGATGAAATCCGGCCATTTGTGACAACATGGACAGACCTTGAGGGTATTATGCTAAGTGAAATAAGTCAGAGGGAGAAAGTCAAATACAGTATGATCTCACTCATAAGTAGATGATAAAAACAGACAAACAAACACATAGAAACAGAGATTGGATTGGTGGTTACCAGAGGGGAAGGCGGGAAGGAGGAGGAGGAAAGGGGTGGTTAGGCACATGTGTGTGGTGATGGACTGTAATTAGTCTTTGGGTGGTGAACATGATGTAATCTACACAGAAATGGAAATATATAATGATGTACACCTGAAATTTATATAATGTTATAACCCAATGTTACAATAAAAAAAATAAAAATAAAATAAAATGATGTAAGCAAATGAAAAAAAAAAAATTATGTTTCTGTCTCCCCCGAAAGACAAATTGATTGGGGCTGGCCCCGTAGCCAAGTGGTTAAGTTTATGTGCTCTGCTTCGGTGGCCCAGGGTCTCGCCAGTTCAGATCCCGGGCGCAGACATGGCACTGCTCACCAGGCCATGCTGAGGTGGCGCCCCACATAGCACAACCAGAGGCATTCACAACTAGAATACACAACTATGTACTAGGGGGCTTTGGGGAGAAGAATAAAAAAAAAAGAAGATTGGCAACAGCTGTTAGCTCAGGTGCCAATGTTTAAAAAAAAAAAGACAAATTGATTAATCTTTATATTTAGCATTGGGCCTGACACATAGTAAGCACTTTATCTGTCCACTAAGTGACCAACAAGTCATCACTTATTGAGTACTTACAGTACGCTAAACACCATACTAAAACGCTTTACATACATTAACTCATTTAATCTCCCCCACACTCCTATGAGGAAATACTATTATCCCTATTTTAGAGATGAGGAAAATGAGGCTCTGGAGATTAAGTAACTGGTTGAAGAACTAATTATATTATGGAACGAAATAATTGTAACATAAAAAAAGAATATGAAAAGGGCTATATGAAAGGTAAGAACAAAGTGCTATAGAATTCAGAAGGAGAATTCACCTCCAGTTTGGAAGGCATAAAGTATCTGGGAAATGTTCATGAAGGATTAACGTTTAAATTAGATTTCGGAAAAGAGGCAGGTATCCATAGGAAAAGATGGGTGGCGAAGGGAGTGCTTTTGTCACCTTCTCTGCCAGGAATACCAAAACACAAAGGAGGCAGTCTGAGTGGAATGCAGAATAGTGGATAAACATTAAATGGGACAAGATTAATAGAATCAATAGGAATGCCTTGAATAAATACCATACCCAATGGGTTATGATTTTAGCCTACAGACAATAAGGAGTCTATGAAGGTTCCTAATCTAAGGAGTAGAGTGACAAGATCAGATGGGCGTTTTAGCAACGATGCTGCAGCAGAATTAGTAGTGGTAGGGGAGGCTACCGAAGAGATCTGGGGGGCTGGCCGGGTGGCATAGTGGTTAAGTTCGCATGCTCTGCTTTGGCAGCCTGGGGTTCACAGGTTTGAATCCTGGGCGCAGACCGAGGGCATCACTCATCAAGCCAGGCTGTGGCAGTGTCGCACATACAAAACAGAGGAAGTTGGGCACAGATGTTAGCTCAGGGCCAGTCTTCCTCAGTAAAAAGGAAAAAGAAAATATTCGAGGGCTTCTGAATAACACCTTTATGATATTTTTTTACATCTAGTACTTCACTGAGTCTTCACTAACAACATTAATAAACAGTACTATCCATATTTTCACTTTGAAGAGCCTGAGACTCAGCAAGGTTAAAGACCACAGAATTAATACTCTTTGAGGGACTAAGCTGTGAGAGAAACCTACACAAAGCAAGTTAGGGAATACTTCAGTAACAGAATCACAGAGTATCCAACAAGTGCCAATACAGAAAGGGAAGAAGAAAGTAAGGAACCAAAGATGGATACAGTTTCTATCTCATGCCCAAGTGTCTGGGCCAACACCAGCAGGAATAGTAGGCCAGGAAAGGGGAGTGAGTTTGATGCTTGCGGGACATTTAGGTGGTGACTGATGGTTCAGTGCCTTCTCTGCAAGGAGCTGTTATGAACTGTGGGATGGGTGGGCAAGACTGGAGGGAAATTAAAAGAGATGGGCTAAGTTACTTCCTCACCCAGAAGGGGCATCAGTTAGAAAGGTTTTGTTACTTGCAGCCAAAAGCAAACGGGAAGTGGCCTTCAGTATCCTATTTAAGCCCAGAAATAGGACAGTTCCAAAGATGGCTAATTCAGTGGCTCAAAAACATCATGAAAAAATCAGATTTTCTTCCATCTTCTCCTACCCTCACCCTGAGAACTGCTTGCTCTTATTTATAAATTCTGCTGCAGGATCCAGCATTGCTAATGGCAATTTCAGAGCCAGAAAAGGGCTCTTTCCTTTCCAGAGGCAGAATATAGCCCTTACTAGTCCATATTTTGGTTAGAACCATACTACTTGAGTAAGTAGTTCCTCTACTTATTAGATGTGACCTTGCACAAGTTACTGAACCTCTCTGTGCTTCAGTTTCCTCAACCAAAACATGAGAACCTGAGAATTAAATGAGTTAATATTATAGTACTTAGTGCCTAGCACATAGTGAGTTCTATATAAGTGTTGGCTATTATCACAGCTTTTCCATTTCTCTGACTTTTTTTGAGGGTCTCACACTTTGGTGATACCTGGGTTAAAATAAAAGCTGGCAAAAAATAATAAAACCAGGCAAATCTCTTTGAAATAAGGAGGGCTTTTCCAGAAGTCCCCTAGGCTTTTCTTTACACCTAATTAGCCAGAACTGCATCACATGCCCATGCCTAAATCAATCACTGCCTGGGGAGATAGGATTACAACGATTGGTTTAGTGTTTATATCAAGACCTACCCCCTGGTGCTAGGGAGGGGCTGCCAGATTCCTGGTAAGCAAGATGGCAGAAATGGTGGTAAAACAACCAGCATCTGCCAACAGAGTCTTGAGAGGCTGTGGTCTCTGCTAGGGAGGGTCAGAATAAGTAACTTCCAGAGCTGCATCACCCCTACAGGGCTCCTAACGGCAGTGAACACACTCCAAAGGTCTGTTAAGGCTAGTGAGAAATAGTATAGGACACAGGCCAGACCTCGAGAGTACGGCTGAGAAGCAGTGAAATACAGCAGGTTCTAGATTCAGGGAAGTGTGGTACAGGCCCTGTTAGTGTCCCCAGCATCCAAACAGCCCAGATCACCAGCCTTGGACTAGTCACCTAGTCTTCTCAAAGCTTCAGTTTACTCACCTATAAATGAGGATAACCCAAACCACCTCAGATTTGATGTTAGGGGTAAATGTACCCTTATACTAGTTTCACTCTCACAGTATAAGAATCAGCAAAAACAAAATGAAAAAAATGCAAACACACACCAATAGCTGGAAGTTCAAAAAGACGAGGTGGGACAGGTGTAAGGTACCTGAAATGGAGCTGGAGAGAAAAGGGGAGGCTGTCTGACTCTAAACTAAAAATCTCTTCAGGCCCCGGGTCAGGTTTTGTTCCTCCACTGAAGAACTTTCATTTCAAAGTCTACCAGAAAAGGACTAACTTTACCTCACACCTTACGTTACGTCTTCTAAGAGGTTTATGTGCAGCAAAATGGGTAAGAATCTCACTTCTGGCTTTGCTGCTTACTAGCTGTGTTATCTTCTCTGAGGTGGTTTCCCAGTCTGTAAAAATTGAGTAAACTGCTACCAAATTTATTTCCCCGAGCTTAACAAATTAAGCATTAGCTCCTTCCCTTTGAGACACCAGTGTTCTTGAAATTGAATGCCAATACAAAAATATATAACGTAAAAGCCCCTGAAAGTTTTCAATGATACATAAAGCTGCAGTTATAAAGAGAGGCCTATTAGTCTTAACGGAGGATTCTGGAAACCAGAGCGCTTAAGGGAAAGGAACTAACATTGAGGGTGGAAAAGAATCTGTTCTGATATTTAAAGAGCCCTTACTAGACTCCAAACACTTGTGTTGTTATTCAGTCCTCAAACACCTGATAACACTGCTCCCTCCGCTCTTTCTAGAGATGAGGAAAGGAAGGCTCAGAAAGGAAGGAACAGAACATTTACTGTGGACTGTGCTAGATGCTTTCCTTATGCATTACTGCCTTTGACATTTAAGAGACTTCTCTGGATGAGAGCTAGGAGGTGGCAGGCAGGATTATAATACCAGATCTGATTCTAAAGTCATTGCCTTGCAGCTCAAGGGAATAATTTCTGTTTCCTCAGGATCAGGGATCTTAGAAAACTCAATCCTAGAATCTCACTTAGCTCCGCCCCCCTACACACACACACACACACACACACACACACACACACACAGTAGTTGGGGTTAGCAAGTAACTTTGAAATCTTTAGTCTGAAGGAAATTGAAAAACTCCAAAGTGGGCCCACTAACAAAAAAACAAAAACACCCACAAATACCTTTACAACTTTGCCTAGGGTTACAAGCTTTCTTTCCCCCTTTTCCACCCCAACCACTAGGGGGCCAGGCTGTAAAGAACAGCAGCTATAAAACTAGGGTTCTGGAGTGATCACCCTGGTTTAGCCATTGTGTGACCCTGGGTAAGTTACTTAACCTCTCTAAGCCTCAGTTTCCTTATCTGTAAGATGGGATAACAGTAGAATCTATCTCACTAGGTTGTGCACATTAAGTAAAACGTGACACATAAAGCAGTCAGAAAAATGCCTGCACAGAGGAGGAGCTTAGTAAATTTAATAGTTCTTATTACTGGAGAGGAAATGCCGCAGATAGTTCGGTCTCTAAATCCAAAGACTTCACCATCGTATTCTAAGGATAGGCCTTGCCAGCTGGGAGTCCCTTCACAAAGAGCAACAGGTCGCTCCTTTTCTCCTAACCAGGGCCGGGCGCAGAATCCTGAAATCCCGACCTATATATGGCCGCGAGGTCTTGGCCTTTGGTTTTCTACCACTACGAAGGCTGGCCCTCTGAGCCCAACAGAACCACCCCATTTCCGCCTGGGTTCGGGAAGTTCTCCGGGCCTTCAGGGGCCCAGGCTGCCTTTGGCATGGCTGCCCCTGGTTACGGGCCTGGAGATGGCTCGCCTGGCGTCTCCTCACCAGAGGACTCAACCCGCGACGCAGGGAGGATTTCCCTGAGTTCAGAGGAGTCACCGAATCCAGTCGGGATGCGCGTTGGTCAGACACACGCCTGGAGAGAGCTCCCTTAGCGCCGGCCGGGCCTGCCGTCCGGAGCCCGTCCCCCAGCCCCAGTCTCGGCGCAGGCCGCAGGGTCGGCAGCTTTCTAGTCCCTGGGATCGCGTAGGCTCCGGCCTAGAGCCACCACGTGGGGGCTCCAGGCTTGGCAAGGCGTCCCCGTGCACCAGCCCCCGAAGACTGATCCCCGCATGGGCCCCAGCCCGGCCCCAAACTGGCCTGAGCGGCACTCCTGGCCTGGCTTCTCCCCTCAAACCTACTTGGAAGGGCCTCAGATACCCTCTACAGACCGGAGACGGGCTCTCGCCAGACCCAAAGCCCCGAGACTGCCTCAGCTCAGATTCCCAACTGCCTGGTTTCCTTACTCACCCATCGCGGCTCCGCTCGCTCCTACTTGGCGGCGGCAGCGGCGGCGGCGGCGGCGAGCTTCAGCGGCAGCTTCAGCAGACAATATGGCGGACCTGCAGGACGGCAGCCCGAAACGGACAAACAACCTAACATTCGGTCCCGAGGAGAAACGCGCTCTCAGCCCCGCAGTCTAGTTTACACCGAGATGCGCACTTAAAGAGACCGCAGTTATTAAAGGCGGGGAATAGGGGCGGAATGCGAAAGGAGTGGGCGGAGAGAGACTGAGAGGGATACCTACCAGAGAAAATTAAGCGTGCCTGGGAGTTCCCAGCTTTTTCTGCTACTGTTTCCTTTTTATAGTGAGATTTCCTCTCCTAAAAACTTTTTCTCCCAGAAAGGTATTCCTTCCTTTCGTAGTTAAAGCCAATCATAGACCCTGAGCTGGATATGAAAAAGGAATCATCTGGAGAGGGGAAGCGACTTCCTCAAGGATATAGAGGTAAGGAAATGAAGAAGGCAAGAGTAAACCAGATTACAACCCTATTGGGAGATAAGAAGTAGAAAAAGAATGAGACAGATGCAGTGCTTTATAGTTGACAGAGCTATTTCATTTATCTCATAGCAAGCTCTCTGAGGGCAGGGGTGGGTTCTGCCTTGTTCAACACTGTATCTCCAGCACCTAGCCCAGTATCTGGCACATGGTATGTGCTCCATAAATAATGGTTGCATGAATAAACAAACGAACAGCGTGTGAGTTACAAAAAGCAACAGGTATGATCTCCTTTTTTAGAGATGAGGAAATTGCGGCTCTGAGTGTTCATGTGCCTTTTGAATCATGGAATTTATGGCTGGTACATATTAGGCCTCCCTTTTTGCATAATGACGTGCCAGTCCTCCTGTCCTCCACCTCAACACACAGAGGAAGGCTATGTCTTCAGGTCACTGGTCCCAGGAGGGAGCTGTCTTTTGGAGCGACCTGGGCTTCCAGGTCCTGTCACAACAAATTGCCAACTCTAGGTGTGTGCCTGGCTCATTCAGGGGAACAATGCAAAAACCCAACTCTAGAACTCACGGTCAGGAAAGGAAGCACTATCTTTCTCTCCCTACTGCCACTGCTCAAGGTCAGACCTCTTTATTCTCTCCTGGTCCACTTTGCCTGCCTCCTCACTGGTCTCCTGCCTCCAAGTTCTCCCATTTGCACCCACTATCTCCTTAAAAGCAGAGATCTTATCATATCACCCCTCTGCTCAGCAACTTCCTACTGTCTGCCCTTAGGTAATGCCCAAACATCTCAATCTGACACACAGGCTGGTCCTTACTGGCTTCTTAAGCTACTCCCCGCCAGGCAACCCAGGCTCCAACCATATTTGGGGAACCACTTTTTCCCAAATATGCTCCTATCTTCTTTTGTGCCTTTGCACGTGCTATTCCCTTTGCTTGATATGCAATGCCCTCTCTTCCCTCTTGACCATGGGGTGACCTACTCACTTTCAAGACCCAATTCAACTCTCACCTCCTCAAAAAAGTCTGTCTTTCCAGAGTCGGGGTATCTGTCTTCTCTGCTCCCCAGCGCCCTGGACATACCTTTTCCTCAGCATTTACCACCCTAATTTGCTTACAAGGTTTTCTCTCTCTCCTGGTTGTCTATGGAAGGGACAGTATCTTCTTCATTTTTGTCTCTGTCCCAACACCTGGCACAATGTCTGCCTCAAAAGGGGCACCAAAAACATGGGTTGCAGTGGGTCTGCATGTCCTGTGGCCAACAGGGTTCAGGGAACATGGGCAGACTAGACAAGTGGTTTGACTGTATGGCTTTTCTCCTCTTACTCCTGAGCCCTCTATCTTATGCCCCATAGGAGCCAGGTGGCCCTCCAAGCAGCTTTGTGTTTCCACTCTAGCACTTGGCCTTGCTCACTCACCCTCCCTAGCCTAGAGCCATTGGTCCTCCTTCACTCAGCCCCTGCAGCCCTTTCTAGCCACCCCCCATCCCCAACTTTCCTTATCCTTCCTGCTCTGGGAACCACATTCTGCTTACCCTCCCCCAATACACTATGATGTACCAAATCTCTGTGCTATTGCTCGCACCCTTTTCTCTGCTTAAAGTGCCTTTCCTCCCTCTTGTCCACTTAGGAAGTGGACAACTCAGACTATCCCCTCCTCCAGGAAGTCCACAGAGCATTAAATATTCCCTCCCCTGTAACTGTTACGCCCATCCCAGTGTAGTATGACTTGTTTGTTTCTGTGTCTTGGCATCTTCACCATCTACCATAGCACCTAGGAAAGAGCAGGGTCTCAGCGACTGTATGCTAAGAGAATCAAGACATCACATTCTGCTAGGATAATACTGTCATCTCTCAGAGGGTTTTTTGGCCCAGCTCCACTGCCTAGCTGTGTTATGTTGGGCAAGTCACTATAGCTCTCTGAGCTCCTTCTTCATCTATAGAAGAGAAGTGACAGCACCTACCTCCTAGGAGTATCGTGAAAGTTGGATAAAGACAAGGCCTGCAATACACACAGAGCAGCGTCTGGTACACAGCGAGCACTCAGCTAGCAGCAGCTGTCACTGCTACCATGACCTCAGGTGCCCACTCCTCTCCCCTCCACTGGAGAAGGCAGAGCCCACAGGAGCCCCAGGAGCCACACATGGGGCTTCCCAGTCCAGAATCCCACACATCTGCTCTCTGCCTGACAGGCAGGTTGAAGGGAAAGAAATACAGGACACAGGCTTATTGGGAGTATAAAAATAGGACTTTTTTCTTTTCCTCATAATCACATCAATTATCAAAGAAAGAAACAGTATGTAACAAAAATACAAAGCTCTGGTGGATTTTTTTGTCTTTTTTTGTTTTTGTTTTGCCCCTCACCCATCCCTCCCCAACAGCCCCTTCCCAGGGAGCCCCTGGCCGAAGCCTGGATGCTGTCCCTGGGGTTGCCCTGGGGCTCAGGAGAACCGGTGGTCCAGGTCCCTCTGGGGGCTGGCCGAGTACGAGTAGGCCTTGCCCAATACCAGGCGGTCCCGCAGCAGCTTGAAGAAGGCGTAGTAGTTGCTGAAGAGGATGAGCGCCAGTGAGATGGTCTGGTGCCACTTTTCAGAGGACACTAAGGAGTACAGCTGGTACACAATGACGGCACCCTCGAGCAGCAGCAGGATGTTGAGGATCCGCAAGGGTTTGCTGAAAAAGAACTGCCCAGGAAAGAGTAGGCATGGACTGGAAAGGATGCTCCAGAAACCCGCCTCCTGGATGGGAGCTCTGGGTGGGCCAGGGGAGGGGACAAACTCTTGGGGTCTCATGCAGACTTGGGTGGGGGGGAAGACTTGATAGGATTGGGCATGGACTTTACCACCTCTCTGCCTTTGCTTGTGGTGTTCCTTCTGTCGAGACTACTGCTTCCCACATAAATTGTTTAAGATCCTATTCAACTTCTACCTCCGCCAGGAAGATTTTCTTGAGAGGTCTTATTTGCGCTCTCAAACTTTTTCTGGTCTAAAATCCACATTGTTTTATATGTGGTCCTCCTGGGTACTCTCAGGCCTGAACAAATTAGAATCTTATGACATAGGCATGGAAACTTATTACAGACTCTACAGCCAGAGTCACCCACTACTTCATGTGTCACATCCCCAGCTAGGCCAGAAGCTTCCAGGGGACATAGCAATACCTCATTCTTACCTGGTGTTTACAGGGAAAGGTAGAGTGTAGGAACTCAAGAAGAATTTTCTGATCAGTTCAAAAGAGTAATCAATCTCTAGGGATCTTGATTCTGCAGAGGTCAAGGTACCTAAACCTCAAAAGCTGCTTACAGGATGGGAGGAGAGGTGGCAGGAAATGGGAGTCCAAGAGACCAGTATGCCAGGCTCGGCTCTGCACCTGACAGGCTGCAGGAGCTTGGGGAAGTCCCTTCCCTGTCTGGGCCTCAGGTTTCTCTACTGTGAAATGAAGAGATTAGTGCAGATCAATGATTTCTCAAACTGTGTTCCTTAGAGCCCCAGGTTCTGAGGAGGTCTTTTAGGGGCTATAGAAGTGGTGAGTGGGAAGTGAAGGGAGTTCCAACTCTTTCAAATAGAGCAGTGCCATGAGGTCCTATATATTTTAGTCTATGTCCTATATATTAAAGTCTATATACTTTAGTCTATGACTGTGTTGGAAAAAAGGATTTTGATAGTAAAATAAATAAAATAGAGATCACTAGCCTAGAGGATTTTGAGCAGCCCTTTCATAGTGCTGAGTCCATGAGTCATTGCCATCAGTTCCCAAGTCTCCCAGTAAGGTACCCTTGAACAAGTTAAACTGTGTAAGCCAATTTCAGTACCTGAAAGTAGGGATAGCCCTGGCATTTCTCTCATACACAAGGTTCCATGAAAACTGAATGGGAGGGTGCGTGGGAAGTGCTTACCACAGTGCCTGGCATACTAGAAAGAATGCTGATGGTTATTATTTTCACCACCCAGAACCCCTCCTTTTATTGTATGGTCTTTCCCAGCCAGTGTTTTCAAAGATCTGCTACCACGTGAGCTGCAGTTATGAAGTGATTATTTGTATGGCTGTCCTTGTGCTGCACGTGTGCATTGTCTTCCTTTGGATTTGGGAAATACTGAAAATAGCTTTTTCTTGCTGTGACATCACCTTCCTGCCTCACTGGGCCTCCTGCCCTCTAGATCAGGCCCCACCCATCCTTCCCAGGGGAGGAGACTCACGTGAAACCGGAAGTGGGAGACATCAGAGGGGACGGCCACGTTGTAGTGGCCCACTGCTTTGTAGACGTTCTTGCTGTGCTTCACCAGCACGCCCTGTGGCCACATGCATTCTTCGGTCCACCTGGAGGCACAGCCCAAGAGTGTCCCTTATGCCCAGCTCACCCACAAAAGGGGATACCAGAAGATTAGGCATGGGGTGACCACCAGGGCTCTACTCCCATTTCTCTCACTTAGACACAGTGACTTTCCTTTTCTGGGTCTCAGTTGCCTCCTCTGTAAAATGGGGTAAGAATCATGAGAAATTCACTGCACTGGGAGTCAGAAGGTGTAAGGCTGACATGAATGTCTGAGGGATTGTCAAGGAAACCCTTTTCCTTCTCTGGGGTCATTTTCTTCATCTAGCCTCCAAAAGGTCTCACCTCCAGCCTCCAATCGCCCACCACACAGCTGCCTGAGTGGTCTTTGTAAAATACCAAGCTGAGCCTGACTATTCTCCGACCAAAACCCTTTGAAGGTTTTCCAGCGTCCTTTGGGTCAAGTCCCCAAGGATTTGGCATGGGCTCTGAGGCCCTGTATGCCCTTCCATGACTGCCACCACAGACCTCATGCTGAAGCCATTCAGAACTGTTTCTAGTTCCTCCAGCACACCTTAGTGCCTCGTGTCTCTGCATAAGTTGCTCCCTCCAACTGGACTGCCCTTCCTGATGCCTTATCCTTCTGGCAAGCTCTCTGTCATCTTTCAAAATCCAGGATCCTCCAGAAAGCCTTTCTCCAACTCCCCACAGAGTTCAGCATCCATTAACTCCTCCCTAAATCTCTTGCTACTGGTCCACTTTCCCCAATGTTTTGTCACTTATTTATTTCCCTGTATCCCTCACTAGTCTAGGAGCCCTTGAGGGAAGGGACGGTATCCAATTATCTCTGTGTCCTCAGAGCACACCACAAAGCTTGGCACAGAGAGGCCCCAGCGAGCATGTGAACGAGGTGGTGGGACCAGTGAGCTTTCTTCCAATGTTCTGCAAGATCTCCCAGGAACTCCAAGGATCCTGGGCCAGAGGACTGAGAATCACTGTCTGCAAGAAGCTCAATCTCACACTCCTGCCCTATTGATTCATTCATTTAAAAACAGTTATTGTGTTATACACAACACCACGGGTGAACCTCACAGACAATATGCTGAAGGAAAGAAGCTGGACCCAAGACTATCTACTGTATGATTTCATTCATATAAGTTGTAGAATGGGCAAAACTAATCTATGATGAAACAAAGTGGAAAGGTGGTTGTGGGGGGGGTAGGCAGTGGGGTCATTGGGAAGGGCCATGAGGAAATTTGCAGAGGGGCTGGAAATGTTCTATATTTTGATAGGGGGGTGGGTTACATGGCTGTACACACCTTTAACAAAACGCAAAGAATTGTACATCTTAAGATTTGTGCATTTCACTATATGTAAATTCTACCTTAAAAAAAGACTATGCACAAAAAACAAAAAAAATTGCTGTGGCCCTATGAGAAGCCAGGCATTTTGCCAGGAGTGAGGAGATGACTGAGTGCCTGACAGGCAAGGACCCTGACCTCCAGAAGCCTGAGTCCTGGAATTACAGGCAAGTAACTAAGCAAACACAGCAGAAAGTGTCAGATGCAATGATCATGGGATTGTGGGAGCGTAGGGGAGGTGCACTGAACCCATCCTGGGTGGTCAGGGAAGCGCTCCCAGAGGAAGCAAAGCGCTAAAGGATGAATAGGAATTAATCAGAAAAGAAAGTTGGGAGGGCATTTCAGGCAAAACATGCATCACGTGCAAAAGCCTGGATACAAAAGTGCATTACAGAATTCAAGGATCCAAAGCGGTGTGGTCTGGCGAGAGCAGAGTGTGAGTTGGGGCATGGTAAGAGATGAGGCAGAAAAGGCTGGCAGCACCCAGTTCATCAGCTGGGAAGCCATGTGAAGGAGTCTGGATCTTATCTGTGGACCATGGTGAGCCATGGACAGGTGTATCCTCATATTCAGCTGTGTTCTATCTTTCTACTCTTCCCTCCTCTCAGAGCCTGAGGCTAGGCCAAGCCCCACTTTGGCCCATTGGGCAATACTCATCCCCTGTCCTGGACCACCTGGACAGAGCCTGAGAGGGATCCTGATTGGCATGGAGGGCCAACACCAGGAGGCTTGGCCTCTGTGGCCTCCCTTTGCATCTCTGGGGGCCTACCTCTACAAACCTGTCCTAGGGGCCTCTTCTCTGCCAGGCCTTGTGCTGGGCCCAAGACTCAGATGTGATTCAGAGGTGGTCCCAGCCTTGAGGAGCTTCCAGTCTAATGGGGGAATACAGGCAGGAATATTAGTATAACTGGGTGAAAAGTATGTGATGAAAGGCTGTAGAAAAGCTAGGCACCATGAAGAATGAGCTGGATGGAGGGAGGACAGCCCAGCACCTCAGGGCTCCTGAGCAGGGTGGCTTCTGCCTCTGCTCTGGGTGCAGTGCCATCCTGCAGCTGACCATCTTCGCCCCACTCACCCTAACTATTTGTGTACATGGCTATCACCCACACCAGACTGAACGCCTCAGTCATTTCCTCCCTGTGTTTCTTCTTCCCTGGCCAGGGTTCACCATCAGCTACAACAGTACCATATCCTGTTACCAGACCGATGTTTCTAAGGCACACCTTGGAATGAGTCCCTCCATTGTTCAAAACCCTTCATAGCTGCCCTCTGCCTATAGGTCAAAGTCCAAGCTCCTTGGTATGGATTAGGTAGAAGTAAATGTCTGCTGAAAGAGATGACCTAATGACTGGATGAGTGAGCAGGTGACAGAGGAATGAAGCAATGAATGAATGCATAAGGAAATCAGTCAATGAGTGAATAAATAATAGTCAGAGAATGAGAAAGTCAATGAGTCTATGAATTTACTGCCTGCTCCCCTCCCATCTCTAGAACACTGCAAGTTACTCAAGGACAGGGAATGTGTCCATCTTGGGCCCTGCCATACCCTACTCTGGCCACAAGGCCTATGATACAAGTCATGCTCGATAACTATTTGCTGACTGAATGAATGAGTTGATGAGTGAGGCGAATGATTCCAGACATGGACCAGGAGGGCTGGGGTTGGACAGAGAAGGGCAGGGCCACTTACGGGTGCTGCAGCACGTTGGAGCACAGCGCTGGGTCCACCTTCTGCCAGCAGCCCAGGTGGGCAGCGGCCTTGTGCAGCAGGTCGCAGTAGCTGGCGGGCAGCAGGTGCTGCATGAGGATCACTGAGGTGCTGATGGACACCAGCAGGAAGAGCTCACAGGACCAGCGCTTGTCATAGTAATGTGTGTTCTGGGGGCAGCAGGAGGTGGGTGAGGCCCGGGACGCCATAATGGCCTCACTCCCTCCCCCTTCCCTGATTCTATCTGCCTCGGAGATCAGGAAAGCCCTGAAGAGACTTCAGGGTGGCCTGAAACCAAGGACCAAACACCTAATAAAGAAGGCTTAATCATGGGCTTGGACCTTGTGTCAACTACTCAGTTTTCTTCAAAGAAAAAGTGGTCCCACTGCCCACCGCTTGGAGCCTGTGTGCAGGCTCTGGGGTCCAAGAGACATGAACTCAAATCTTGGCTCTCCTGCTTATTAACTATGAGATTCTGGGTGAGTCATTTCACTTGTCTGTGCTCTAGCTTCCTCATCTGTTAAATGAGGATAGGAGCGACCACCTCTGAGAAGCGTCAGGAGGCTTATAATACTCATGAAAGCTCCAGCACATTGGAGGTGCTCAACAGACATTAAGTCCTCTCAGCCTCCAATCATTTGGTGCGGTCCATCCTTGGAAAAACGTTTCAAGCCTACTGTCAGGTGGGGAGGTACCTTCCCAGAAGGCCATACAAGCTAGAGAGAGGGCACAGGCTTTTGGAGTCACTCAGATCCGGATGAATCCTGGCTTTCCTACTTAATGATAAAGCAGGACACTGTGACATGCCTGTGCCAAAACAGTCGCATTGAAATAATACAGTCACTGCTTTTTGTTATCAAGTATTACGAACAATGCCATGTCCCCGTCATTGGCTGGGTGGCCTTGTGCAGGCCACTTCCTTTCAGTGAGCCTTGTTCTCTCCACTCTAAAATGGAGGCAGTAGTCACTCTAACTCCCAAGAGAACATAAAGGAATCTCATCAAAAACAGTAGAATGGTTTATGTAAGGAGGAGGGCTCTGTGGGGCAGGCAGCAGGGAAGGCCCCAGGGCAGGTCCTTGCCCTCCCTGGGTTGAGCTACGCACCTTCACGAACCAGACAGGCACAAAGGCCACATAATAGGCACTCAGCATGGAGCTGACCAGCACTTCCTTCATGCGCCAGTTGAAGTCCATCTTGAGGAACTCCACCTCGCTGCGGATGAGGCTGGGTGACAGGCAGCAGGCATGGGTGGGCATGGCGTCCGGGCCATACAGCTGCCGCGTGTGCTGTTTCCATGTCTCCCGCAGCGTCAGCAGGTAGTCCCGGCTCCGTGCCAGGCCACTGACTGCCTCTCGGGGACCCACGGAGGCCATGTGGCTGAAAAGGTTTGTCTTGCGGAGGTCACAGTTCAGCTGCAGGAACGGAATGTACATCCCAAACCTGCTGGAGAAGACGGTGGTGAGGGCAGGCCTGCCCATGGGCCAGGATCCCAACCCTCAGCCACTCAGAGAATCTTTTTTCCTCCCTGGGCCTTAGCTCTCTTGGCTGCTCAGAGGGGAGAATTTACCCATCCTTCTATCCATCCATCCTCCCATCCAATGGTCAGTCATTCAACACATGTATTAGCATTGAAGGCATGCCAAGCACTGTGCCAAGCATTGAGATACAGTCAGAAGCAAGAGACAAGCCCCTGCCCTAAAAGTCTCTTGCTGACTAACCGTAATCATAACAGCCCATGTTCACTGGGCACAACTGATGTTCCAGACACTGGACTAAGTGCTCTACATACATTCTCTTCTTTTGTTGCTCCTAAGAACACCATGAGTTAGGTACTGCTACTTTGTGCCCTTTCCAGCTGAGGAAGCTGCGGCTCAGACAGGTCAAGCGGATTCCCAAAGGTTACACAATTAGTAAGGAAGTAAGAGAGCTGGGATTCAAACCCTGAACTGTCTGCTACCAAAGATCAAGATGGATACTCAACAAATACTATGAGTAATTAATTGATTAAAAATGTACACAGTACCACAAAAGAGAGGTGTAACTTGTCAAGGGTGCCGATGCTAGAGGCAGCTCTTTAGTTTGCAGAGGGCAGTGGAACAGTATTTGTGTACCTCGTGTGTGCCAGGCACTGAGATGGGCCCTTGAACAGTACGAGTTCCTTCCCCTGAGCAGCACCCTTAGGTCAGGCCTGGAGCTAATTACTCAAGGGGTGTTTTGAGGGTGTGGCTGGTATCATTTGAGGAGAAAACTAGATGGACTCATAGCTCAGAAGAGTAGGTAATTATAAAAAGCAGGGAAGTGGCAAGCACAGCTCATGGAACATCATAATGAGTGCTCGTTACAGGCATTCTTTGTTTTAGCTTGTGGCCTCTCAATTTCCCAGGTCTCCAACACACAAGTTCAGAAGGGTCCCTGGGCTGCCCCCTGCAGTTAGGGCCAATGAGAATGCTGTTTCTTCATCAACAGTAATTTTCTCTTTTCCTTTTTCCTCAGGTTCCACGAAGGGATATATGAGTGTCCTTGGGCAAGCAATGAACCTCTGTGGGTCTTTGCTTTCTGGTCTATAAAATGGGGATGCTACCATTCTCCTTGGGGTAAGGTTAAGTAAGATACCTTAGAGAACTGTGGTTGAGAGCATAACTTTTGGGGTGACGTAGGCTACGATTAAAATCCTAGCTCTGCCATTTACTAGTGCTGTGATTTAGGGCAAGTTAGCTAACCTCTATGAGCCTCAGTTTCCTTAAGTTATACAGCTTGTATTGATTCTCTAGGCTCTGCCAGGCATTCTGCTAGTGTTTTCATAAATACTCTCTTTTAATTCTTACAACAACCCCCAGCATGGTGTCTGGCCCAGAAGATCAATACAATTTTGTTTAGAAAAGAAAGAGGCCAGTGATTCTGTGGGACAGAAAAGAAGACTGAAATGAGATTCCCAAAACACTCTTCAAGATACCTTGTGGGAATGAGGGGGTGGGGCACCTACATGAACATATAAGGGATTCAGACTCAAACTTAAGGGCAAGTACTTAAGAATCTCCCTGGCTTTGCCTCTAAGGACTGTAGATACAATTAAATTATTTGCTTACAGCAAGTGACTGCTCTGACAGGTCACAAGTTAGAAGCAACTTCACATGCAAGATGGCAGATTCCCTCTCATCCTCTCCACCCAAGATATAACAGTGTAAAAGCAGAAAATAAATCCACATCAAAAAAATGAATGGGAGTCAGAATTATCAGCACACAAGCGATTTTGACAAATTTAGAAAGCAGACAAAAACGGTGACAGATAAGGAAGGAAGCCACCGTCTAGAGCAGCACTATCCAACAAAAATACAATGGGAGTCACATGTAATTTTAAATTTTCTAGTGGCTACCTAAAAAAAGAGATCAAATTAATTTTAATACTCTATTTTACTTAACCCATTATATGCAAAGTATCACCATTTCAACATGTAGTCATTATTTATGCATGAGATGTTTTACGTACTTTCTTTTCTTGTACTAAGTCTTCAGAATCGGGCGTATATTTTAAACTTATAGCACATCTCAATTCAAACCAGCCTATTTCAAATGTTCAATAACAAGAGGCAGCTGGAAGCTAATAAACCAGATGGTACAGGTCTAAAACATGCCATGAGAAGGCCGCGTTGGGGGTAGGAGCTAACCTGCCCAGAGTGACCCAAGAGAGACTCTGGTTTGAAGTAGGTGCATGTGATAGAGGGTAGAAGTGAGAAGCAGGCTGAACAACTGGGATTAAACAAAGGTCTGTATTTACTTATAAGAGTCAGTCCTTTTATTTTCCTACACACCTCTCACAACCCACCCTGAAGGATTCTTCTCTAAAGAAATTGAATAAACTATCTGAGGAGGATTGAAGTCTCTAATGGGGGCATCCTAGAGTAACACCCCTGACCCTTCTGGCCTATGGGGGCCCACAGCCTGACAATTAGCACCTCACTCACTCAGCCTAAAGCAAGCCTGCCAGTCAGTGCGCCCTGCCCATGAACTTAGAATTCCAGTTAAACCTCCCCCTCATGTACACAATGGCACAGGGAAAGAAAATGCACTCAAGCTACTCAGTTCTTCATTCTTCAATATAAATAGACAACCAAAGAAACCAAGTACATTTTAAGAACTAGCAGTATAAAACAGAAAAATTGATCCTAGTGGAAAGACAAAATTGAGGAAACATAAGAGATTTTTAAAACAAGAACAGAATGCTATGAGAAAAGAACAATCAGAAAACAAGAAAGAGGCCTTAGAGATGAAAAATATGATTGCTGAAAAAAATCTCAATAAAAAAGCTGGAAGGTAAAGTTGCGGAAATCTTCCTAAAGGCAAAGTAAGAGAGACAAAAGACAGAGAGAGAAAGAAAGATACAGAAACAGAAAAAGAAAGGGGGGGGGGGAAGGAGAGGGAGAAAGGGAGAGAGATGAAAAATATGAGGGAAAATATAAGAGAAACAGATGACCAATCTATGAAGTCTACCATCTGATGAAGAGAAGTCCCAGGGAGACTAGAAAAAAATCGAAGGGAAGATATCATCAAAGAAATAATAGAAGAAAATCTCCCTGACCTGAAGAAATACCCAAATCTCCAAGTTAAAAAAGTCCTAGAGTACTATAAGATGAATGACAAAAGTTCCACACCAGACACATCCTTGTGAAATTTCAGATAATCAAAAGATAAACAGAATATTCCTAAAAGCTTTCAGAAAGGAAAAAACAAGTCATCTATAAAGTACTTGGAATCAAACTGGTATCAAACTTCTCATTAGAAACACTGGATGCTGGAGACAATGGAGCAATATCTTCAAATTCTGAGAGAATATGAAATTGAACCTAGAAATCTATATTTAGTTGAACCATCAATCAAGTACAAGGGCAGAACAAAGACATTTTTAGACATGCAAGGACTCAGAATGTATATACCTCCCACATACCCATTGTTAAGGAAATTACCTGATAATGTACTCCAGCAAAATAAGGGAGAAAACCAAGAAAGAGGAAGACATGGGATCCAGGAAACAGTGGATCCAACCCAGGAGGGCAGCGAAGGGAAGTCCCAGGCTGAGAGCTGTATAGCAGGCCTAAAGAGCAACCACTCCAGACTGGAGCAGGAGGATGGAGGGCTCCAGGAGGGATGTCTTTGGGGGGGAAAATGGACTCCAGGCAACAGGTAGCATGATTGAGAGGCTGGATAAACTTGAGGATATGTTGAAGGCCCATCATTCTTTTGTCAACAAGAAAAAAGAAAGGCAATTAGAAACTCCAAGAAAAACAAAAAGCTGTATAAGAGCTACAATCTAAATATGAAGCAAACTAAAATGTGGCATGATTTTAAGCAACTGATGGAATGTAAGAAAAGAGAAACCATTTGACCTTGTCACTAGGAACATTCTTTTTTTAAGAGGCCCAAGGTTATTAGTTGGTAACTATAGAGAAGGAATGCACACTACTTGGCCCTGTAGTGAACGATATTTTCATACTCATAATAATATCAAGGCTACTTATTGGTTTTTAATTTTTAGAATTAGCCTTAGACAAAGAATGGAAGACTTAAATGTGGTTATATAGGAGAATGTTAATGTCAAGCTTGACAATATAAAAGTAAGAATACAGCTGCCAGGAAGTGAGGAGGAAGAGGGGAGGAAAAGAGGATGGGTAGGGTTCCTAATATTATCATCTTACATAAAAGGGATTAAGATACCGACTATTGTTGATGAAGTAAAAAATACAGGCATACTCATAGTACTGAAAAAGATAACCAATAAAAAACTAAAAATAACAATAGTTATCAAATACTGGAAACAGTATGGCTGAAAGGGTGAACTAAGTTTTCATCTGTCACTGCAGGGAATCCATGTATGTGTGCGTGTGTGCGTGCATGCCGTGTGTGTGCAGTATGCTTGTATATGCATAGACCATTTATTTCCAGGATATACAAGAAACCAGAAACGTTGGTGGTTACCTCTTAGAAGGGAAACTGGTAGCTGGGAGATAGGAGTCAAGAGGAGCCCTTTTCATTCTATATTCTTTTACACATTTTGAATTTTAACTATGTAAAGCTACTATCCAAGTATAAAATCAATCAATAAATTTTTAAAAAGAATAAACAAAGGTACAAGAATACTGGAATTATAGAGGTAACTGAAAAAACACTTAAAACTGGAAACAGTGAAAGAGATTGCTTTTGAGAAGTGGGACTAAAAATCTGGAGGGTAGGGTTGGAAGCTGTTTTTTATCCTAACCTTTTTAGCACTACTGGATTTGATTTTTTGTGATATACTTGTCTTATATTAATAAAAATTAGTAATAAAAAAGAAAGAAAATATGAACACTGGGTAATGCCTGTATTCAGGGAGAATGGACTCACCAGGAGTAAGCAGAGAGTGTCAAATTAAGATGACTGTTGACAGGTCTAACCAGTACAAACCTTGGAGGGCCATTTGTTAATATCTCTCAAAAATGTAAATGGACATACTTTTCGGTGCAGTAATTCTACTTCTGGGAATCTGACGTACAAAAGTACTGGACAAGTGTGCAAAGATGTATGCAAAAGAATGTTCCCTGCTTCACTGTTTCCAACAGGGAAAAGCTAGGAACAACTCAAAAGTCCACCAACAGAAGACAAAACAAATTGTAAAAAATCTATACAATGGAATATTATGAGGCCATTAAAAAAAACAAGGCAGATCCATATGTATTGCCATGGAAAAATATCCAAGTTATATGATTATGTGACAAATGTAGTAAATTGTATCATGCATAGATTAACCCCACTTTTGTTTTAAAAAAGGATGTGTGTATGTACTTGCACAGAAAAAATTTGGAAGGATATGCTGCAAATAATGGTTCTCTAGAGGACTGAGATTATGTGGGACTTTCATTTTCTATGTTAAAAGCTTCTTTAAAGTTTAATGTTTTTATGTGACACGTGTGTCACTCTTATAATTAAAAACTAGTTAGAACTGAAGCAAGTGTGATGGAGCTCCTCTCATGACTGTACCCTTTCGGTCACGCAAGGCAGAGAGGGAGGAGTGTCCGGCTCTGAAGTTTCCCAGGAAACAGCACTGGCCCAGGCTGAGGAAGTCCGTGAACTACAAAGTCCAGGGGTGGGGAAAGGCCTGTTAATGCCCAGGCAGCCA
The DNA here is from genome assembly GCF_041296235.1 of Equus asinus. NCBI lineage: Eukaryota > Metazoa > Chordata > Mammalia > Perissodactyla > Equidae > Equus > Equus asinus. The sequence continues at coordinate 89,805,967 of NC_091794.1, forward strand.
GGAGCCTGCCCCAGGAACAGCCAGAGTAGATATCTTGCCAAAGCCTTCCCCAATCCTAGGCCAGAAAGGGGCAGTCCTGGGCTCCGCCCAGATTATCTTTCCATCCTCAACAATCTGGGTTCTGGCAAGACGGAGGGAGTGAGCAAAACAGACACTAAGACAGACATATACACATGCACGTGCAGATACACACACAGAAACATGCACTCACGCAGGCGCTTGCATGCACACAGACCTGGGGGAGGCACCATGAGATTACATAAATACCCAGATACACAAAGAGACAGGGAAAGAACCAGAGAGAGAGAAAAGGAAGAGAGAGGGAAGACAAAGCCCGTGCATTGCCCCTCAGCATCGTTCCTTTGGGGTATACACTCAGATCTGAGTCCCATTCTGACTGCCCCCTTGGTGGCACCTTGGGTAAATTATGCCATCTCAGTTTCTGCTCCTGCAAAAGGCGGCTAATCATTCTGATCTCAGGGGGATGCTATCAGACAATTTGAGGCAATATTGTTGCTGCCCTGCCTGTGACTCTTCCAGGTATGGGGGCCTGATGACCCAGCCACACTCAGGGCAGAGGTCAGGAGCCGGGTGCTAGGCAGTGAGGGGTACTCACGGATAGCAGAGGAACAGGAGGTTCAGGAAGGAGTAGGTCCTGAAGAGGTGGATGAGGGAGCGGCACAGACTCCAGCCTGTTGCCGTGAGAACGGTGAAGCGGGTGAGGAACAGCAGGATGGAGCGAAAGAGGGTGACCTTCCCCCTCTGAGAAGCCTGGGTCAGGGCGAGATAGGACGGGATGGGGCCTTGGATGGAGGCCACAGGGGCTGTGCCCAAATCCCACCCAGCATGGCCTATTTCCCACCCAGGGAAATGTGGGGCAACAAGTTGGGCAGAACCTGTCAAGGCGAATCCTTTTCCTCAACACCCAGTAAACTCCAAGAGCTGATAGGATGTGAGTAATGCTCTTCAATCAAGTCCAAAGGGGGCCCCAAGGAAATGCCTCAGGGTTGAAGGGCTGGGTATGTCTCCTTGGCACTCCCAGGGGGAGAGGGGAGTCCCAAAGTTCCCAGTCAGCCTCTAGGACCCAATCACCTCCTTCACGATGGACCCAATGAAGCGGCGGCCCAGAACGATGGTGGTCACCATCAGCAAGTTGAAGTCGATCAGGTGGAAATTCTGTCAGGGGGCAGACGCTAGGGTTCACGTGGGCCCCCTGCCCATAAACAGGCTTTTCTCATACTCACCTCCCCCTGCCCAGTCCTTTCCATAGGGCTTGTCCCCACTGTCTGACCTTTATAGGCCTCTAGCTGAGTCAGGCCAGGAAACTACCTAGAGGAGTGGAACAGGACCCAGGAGGGAAGTGGGACAGTCCCTGGAGATGAGAGAGTGGTGTGTGAACCCTCTTGCTCTGATCACCTGTGTCTCTCTCCCTGAACCTCTCTTTCTGGATGGACATCTTTCCACTCCTTGAAACACTCACATATACCCGTGGTTCATCTCCCCCACAGGATTTAAGACTGCACTCCTTTGGGCAAAACGTGTGTCAGATTCATCTCTGCTACCGTTACAATGCCTAGTGTGGTACTGAGCACATTAGGGGTGAGTGTTCAGGAATCGTCAGTTTTCTGTTCCTTCTACACCTCCCATGGCTAGCAGGAGGCCAAGCATACAGGGCACTTAGTAATCGATGTTAAACTGAAACCAAACGTCATACACACACATACACACACACAAACACACACACGGCTGATCCTAGCTGAGCACCTACCAGGGAGGTGTGGGAGGGTGGGTGGGAGGGAGGATACCACCACACTGTCTTGTAGATGTTGATGTAGTGGACGAAGAGGGCTATGAGCTGGCAGAAGAAGAGCTGTAACTCAAACAGAATGCTGGCCTGGACGGGCAGCTCGGGGATCTTGCAGTGCTGTAGGGGCACGACCGTCTGGGTGGCCAATGGGGGGCTGGAGAGGCCCGTCCCAGAACTGCTCCTGGGGATGGGGAGGGAACAACATCAGGAGCTGACCTGAGAACTCTACCAAGAAGGGCTTCTGGGGCACAGGATTGCAGGGTAGGATCAGAAAAGCAGCTCACGGCAAGGATGGAGTCCTCCTAATCCTGCGGGTCAGACAAAGCAGCTGACACAGGCTTCTCCTATCCCTAACCTTATTCAGGCTTTCCAACATTCCCGAGGAAGGAGAGAATTATTAGGTCCACTTTACAGATGAGGAAAAGGAGGCCCAAAGATGGGAGACAATTTGTCAAAGTCACCAGCAAATTAGGAGCAGAATTGTAACTGGAATCCAAGCCTTTGGGCTTATGACACTATGTCCCACTGCATCTGTCCAAGTGACTACCCTCTGGGTCTTCTCTGCTGCTCAATGACCTCTAAGCCCCCACCCAGCACCTGGGGTATCACATCCTAGAGCCCAGTCAGGTAGAGCTTTGTCCATACTGCCTGTCAGCCCACAGTAAGGGGCAGGAGGGGAAGGTGGTTTACCTGGTGCGGGAACGGACACTGGTGACTGATGCGCTGGAAGTGTGGCTCCCACCAGAGCCTCCTGAGGATCCTGGCTCACAAAGCGGATTTCGACAGTAGGATGTCCTGTTGGGACCTCTTCGTCCTCCTGTGGGACTCGACATAAGGTAGATCCTCAAGCCAGAGGGCATGTATCAAGGATAACAGCAATGATCCTGGCTACCAGTTACCTAGTGTCTCATTTCATCATTTAATGCTCACAGAGACCTATGATCTGGTCCCAGCCTACCTCTTCAACTTCATCTACTGTTCTCTGCCTCACCCCCATGCTTTAGTCATCGTGGCGTTTCTCTCCTTAAACAAACCAAGCTTGCTGCTACCTCTTGCACTTGCTGCATCCTCCATGTGGAGAGCCCTTCCCTGACTGGCATTTTTGAAGTATCTGCACCCATCACTCTCTATCTTATTTTTTTCCCTTATTTCTCTTTTTTCCATAACAGTTCACCCTTGGAATTTACCTTATTCATTTGTTAACATGTTTATTGTCTGTCTTTCCCACTAGAACAGAAGGTCAGTGAGGTCAGTACTCTTATCTGTCTTTTTCACTGTTGTATCCCCTCCCCTGCCACAGTGTTGAGCACAAAGTGCGTGCCCAATAAGTATATGTTGATGAGTGAATGAACTCAGCAATGTAGGTTTTTCACAGATTAGGAAACTGAGTTTACATTGTGTCACAGGCAGTTCGGAAGTCTGGGCCCTGTGCTCTCAGCTCTGATGTGCATTGCCCCATTCCAATACTACAAGTTCCCACAGGCTTACAATTCTGGGCACCCTTGAGACAGCTTTTTCCTCTAGGGCCCTGAGATCCAACTCAATGGCATCCAGGTGTCTTGTGGTCAGGACCCAGGGCCTGAGCACAGGGTCAAGGATGTGGGCTCTGGGACAATGGCTGTGGTTGCGGACCTAAAACTTGGACCTCCAACCTATTTCCCTAGGCTCCCAGGCACCAACCTGCACATAGGTCCTGCACACAGCTCCCAAGTACCATCCTAATCAAAGTCATAGCCTTGTTCATACCTCCTTATGGCAACACCGCAGCCCACACATACACACCCCTTGCCCTAGCTCCTCAGGCTGGAAGCTTTTCACAGACGCCTCCAAAAAGTACTTGTTCAGGAACTGTGCCCCACCAGCTCGTAACCCAGAAGCTCTGTGCATACACTATTATACCTGGCTTAAAAAGCACCCCCCTGCCCACACAGAGACACATGCTTAGTCCAAAAGCTCTGCCCACACCTACTCTCCTCTCTTTAGAAGCTCTGCACCCACATAAAGCCCCTCAGCCCAGAAGCCCCGCCTACACACAACTGTCAGCCCAGAAAACCCGCCCACAAGCCAATAAAAGCTCTCTCTGCCCAGAAGCCCCGCTCCAGAATAGGCTCCCTTAATCTGGAAGATCTTCTTCCCTCCCCATCGCCCCTAGTACAAAGCCCCTACAGCCCAGAAACTTCGCGCCCGCAGAAGTGCCTACAGCCCAGGAGCTCCGCCCTTAGCACTAAGGCCCCGCCCACCGCTAAGCCCGGCCCCCACTTCCAGCCCTGGTCACCGGGTCCTCACCAAAGCCCAAGCCCCTACAAGCCCTCTTCATTTTGGAAGCCCCGCCCATCACACCAATGTCCCGCCCCGACAACAGAGGTCCCACCCCGCAAGACGACAGGAGGGGGCGGGGTCCCTCTGCGCCCCTCATCCCCTCCCCCTCCCCTCGCCGGATCCTGTCCGCGTGGGGGAGCAATTAGCAGCCTGGCCATCCTAACCCCCGCGCCCGCCCGTTCCCCGGCCGAGCCGGACCCGCTCCGCTCACCCATCTCCTCCCCCCGGCGCTCTCCGCTTCGCCGCCGCAGCTCCTGCGGGCAATATGTCGGAGGCGACGGCGGCCGGGAGAGGACTAACCGCCGCAGCCCAGTCCCCGGGTATCAGCTGCGCGCTCCCGCCTCGCCGCCAAATTTGCATACAAGGCGGGCTACAAGCTGGGGGCGCGCTTCTTAAAGGGGCCGCCCGGACCAAGGCGGTGCCGCACGCTCTTTGTCTGGCGGTCCCCTACGCCCTTCCTGCAGCTGCTGCTGAAGAAACCCAAGAGGCAAAGAAACCCACCTCCTGCTCTTCTCTTGCGTGCCTTCTCCCGGCATCTCTTCAGGTCCAAGGGAGGCGACCGGAACGGCCTCTTGTCTCGGTTCCTGCCCGAGATGGACTGTACCCATGAGTGGCCCACAGGTGTCACAAACTCAACGCGTCCCAAATTGGGCTTTCATCTGTCTTCAGTCTTCTTGCTCTTTAGTCCGTACCAGTGAAAACCTGAGAGTCATTTCCCCCTTTCCCTCGGCCCCCAAATCCAATCTTTAATCTAGCCTTGCTGACCCTAAATCCTAATAATTTCTCACATCTGACCCTACTCTCCTGCCACCGCCTCAACTCAAATCCTGACTCCATCGGTCCAGAACCTTGAAATCTTGTTTCTTGCTCTTTAAACGAGCCTGGTAATATTCACCTTATAGGTCTTGGTGATGGTTAAATGAGATAATGCGTGTAAAACAGAGTGTACTTTAATAAATGTTAGCCATTATTATTATTCTGATGAATGGCAAGCACTTAACACAGAAGAAGCACTCAATAAATGAGTTACTACTACTGTTACAGTTTCTTCCCTCACAAGACTTAATCACCTGTCTTAATCACCTGGTAGTCCCATCACTTAGCACCGTGTTTGGCACATAACAGACATCAACATTCAATTAGTTGAATGGATTAATAGATATTGAATTAATAGATATTCACAGAGCTAACAGTTAAGTGGGAGGAGATGGACATAAAGTTAGTAAATTCTGTAGTACGTCAGAAGGGAATGATTGCTATGGAGGAAAACAGGAAAGGGGGTTGGGAGGTTGCAATCTTAAACAAGGCAGTTTAGAGTAGGCTTTACTGAGAAGGTGACGTTTGGGCAAACTGCTGAAGGAAATGAGTGAATCAGTCGTGCAGATATCTGGAGAAAGGGGTAATTCAGGCAGAGGGAAAAGTCAGTGGAAGGGCCTTTAGGCAGGAGCATCTCTGGTGATTAAGAAACAGCAAGGAGGCCGGGGTGGCTTGGGTGGAATAGACATGAGAGAAGAACATGGGAAAGGATGGACCACACAGGGCTGTGTGGCTTTTACTCTGAATGAGATGTGGAGCTATTGTAGGGTTTGAACTTCCGTTTTTAAAGAATCTCTCTGGTTAATCTGAGAATAGACTGCAGGGGCACAAGGGTGGGAGCAGGGAGACCTGACACGAGGCTATGGCAATGATCTTCTCAAGAAGTGGTGGTGGTTTGTACCAGATTGGGTGAGGTGATGAGACATGGTGAATTCTGGATTTGAAGGTAAAGTCAACAGGATTTGTTGACAGATTGGATACGTGTGTGGAAGAAAGAGAAGATGAAGGACGACTCCAAAGTTTTTAACCTAGGCAAACGGAAATATGGAGCTTAATTCAACACATACACATCTATTAAATTATAGATTTTACGCCAAGTCAGGCCTTCCCTTCTGAGGGGAAAGAGGCCCAGGAAGGGAGAATGACTGGATCACAAAGCAGAGGAGAAATCAGGACTGAGATTTCTTTTTCCAGCGAAAGAAATTCTGGTAGAGGGGCTGGCCCAGTGGCACAGCTGTTAAGTGCGCACGTTCAGCTTTGGTGGCCCAGGGTTTGCTGGTTCGGATCCCGGGTGCGGACATGGCGCCACTTGGCACACCATGCTGTGGTAGGCGTTCCACATATAAAGTGGAGGAAGATGGGCATGGATATTAACTCAGGGCCAGTCTTCCTCAGAAAAAAGAAGAGGATTGGTAGCAGTTAGCTCAGGGCTAATCTTCCTCAAAAAAAAAAAAGAAAGAAATTCTGGTAGAAGAACCGGTTCTGGCCTCTTTAGAGTACTGAATTTGAAATATATCTTGTTAATTTCTGAACTTCCCAAGGCCTAACACTGCCTGGCACATGACGGGCATTCAATAAGTATTAGTTCAGTTGAATTGAGGTAGTGGGGAACTGGCTCTTGAAAGAAAGGCCAGTTGGGAAGGGAAGCTAAATGCTTACAGGAATATGCCGTAGAAGACAGGCCGGGCCATTCCTGGGAACTCATTTCAACTCAGCTCAACAAACATCTTTGAGCATCTATTATATTCTGGGCACTGAGAAAACAGAGGTGCCGCTCATCATTGGAGGAGGCAGAGAGGAGAATCAGTAAATTATGGCACAGTGTGATAACAACAGCAGGATGTAGCAAGTTCAGAGGTGGATGGAAGGTGACCAACTCTGAAGGGGGATGTAGTCATGAGAAGGCTTCATGGGAAATGACTTTAGAGCTAGTTTCTGAGCGATGACTAGGAGTTCGCTTGTTCTACTCCTTTGGGATGAAGCAGTAGCTTGAGTCTGGTAACTGCCTTACTGGGGTTGGTGGCAGGGGAATGTCTTGCTGTATATATACTGTATGGAAGGTGCTGGATCTTGGACATGACAAATACTCAGAAAATGTCCACTGAATTCATTTGAGGGCATTCACACAGCCCGGTGTAATGCATAAGGCCACTCAAATGGACTGCTATGCATGTGACCCATGATCTGTGGCTCCCGCCCATCTCGTACAGGTGGACTATTGATTTCACCTGCCCAGCATCCATTCCTCCTTCTGGTAGGAACACTCTGATTTTCCCTCGGGGAACTAACCTTCCTCCCACTCTCAGTCCATGTGGTTTGGTGGGGCTGCCTTACTCGGCAGTTCCGGTGTGGGCTGATGACCCTGGTCAGGCAAATCAATGCATTCCATCTCTGCCACTGCAGGCTACAATGACTGGTTAGGGGTGAAGGGACGTGTTGGTGACCCAAGTCAGGCCAAATGAGATGCAATCCTAGGATTTATGCTAGAACTATTGGGAAATAATTTTTTTTTCCCTATGGGATGGCTAAGCAAATAGGATATAAACATGGTGCTCTTAGTGGCTTTCTTGCCACCTTTTGAGAAGAGCTTAGCTGATAACGAAGGAAACACAGAGGAGTCAAGAAATCAGGAGACACTTTCTCAATGGCATCATTTGAACCCCTGGACCCAGCCATAGCTAAAGCCTTTCTGGACTTTCCTGTTAGAAAAAGTCAGTTTGGTGTCTGACAACTGCAACTGAAACAATCCAGAACAATATACACTTCTTTCTTTTTTTTTTGCTGAGAAAGATTGGCCCTGAGCTAACATCTGTGCCCATCTTCCTCTACTTTATATGTGGGATGCCTGCCACAGCATGGCTTGACAAGCAGTGCATAGGTCTGCACCCGGGATCCAAACGGGCAAACCCTGTGCCATCGAAGTGGAACGTGTGAACTTAACCGCTGCAACACTGGGCTGGCCCCAATGTACACTTCTACCCCAGAATCTACCAAAAGCATCTAGGGTCTTAGTCTTTTCACATCTGCCTCCCGCAGGCTCCCTGAGGAAAATAATCATAAGATGGCAGGATGTTGGTTAGGTTCTTATCCTCCAGATCTTTGGCCAGACCTCTCAGCTGTTTTGTGAACTTGAAGCCCTCACTTCCCTTCTCTGTGTCTTCATTTCCTGATTAACCTGCTCTCTTGGCTTTTCCAGGAGACTGAGTTTTTTGAGGAAATGCCACTAGCTCTAAGCCAGTCCTATGTCATTGGGTGTCAGGAGCTGGGATCTCTTTCTTGGTCATGTTATTCTGGGGCCAAGGCTGGCAAGTCTGTCCTCTAGATCAGTAGTGTTCAACCTGGATTATGCAGACCTCTAGTGGTATAGAGTCGGGGTGCTAGGATAAAGCACAATACTGCTTTCTGGAGTCAGTTTTATTCATGGAAATGTAAGGCAATATTTTCAATGTTAAAGTATAGTTATTCAGAGCACCTTCCTTGAGCCAATTTAGATGGAATAAAATCCTGGCTCCACCACTTACTAGCTGCATGACCTTAAGAAGTTACTTAACCTCTCTATGCCTCAGTTTCCTCAGTGTAAAGTGAGGGTAGTATTAGTACTTTTCTTGTGTGTGTGTGTGTGTGAGGAACATTGGCCCTGAGCTAACATCTGTTGCCAGTCTCCCTCTTTTTGCTTGAGGAAGATTGTCACTGAGCTAACATCTGTGCCAATTTCCCTCTATCTTATGTGGGATGCTGCCACAGTGTGGCTTGATGAGCAGTGCTAGGTTCGTGCCTGGGATCCAAACATGCAAACCCCGGGCCGCCAAAGTGGAACATGTGAACTTAACCACTATGCTACCAGGCCAGCTCCAAATGAGTATCTGTCTTATGAGATTATGGTGAAGATTTAGTCTGTGAAAAGTACTTAGGACAGTGCCTGGTGCATAGTGCTATTTAAGTTTTAGCTATTATTATTAAAACATGGATATATTATGAAGTACAAAGAAAACGAATGTGAATTTAAGACCAAAGACTTTGAAGAAATGTCATCTGCAGTTCTGTCCCGGCTTCCAAGAGATTTGCTCTCACTTTCTTCTGCCAGCAAAAATACTCACATGATTTTTACGACACAAGCCTACAAGAGAATCCAGGTGTCTTCATGTTCTTCTAATTTCCTGGGCCATTCTCTCCCCATCCAACCTTCCACATCTCAGGACCACTCACCCACCTGTTCTCATCCAGATATTTGTCTTCCTATGTCTTATAATATTTGCTTATTACAAAGATAATATATGCAAACTTTAGAAAATACCGTATTTATTCTTTAGTTTTTAAAAAAATGAATAGGAATTTGGTACGTAATATACTGGGGAGGAGGGAAGGCAATGAAGATAGAGGGAATAGCATGAACAAAGATCCAGAGGTAAGCTATGTTCCAGAAGAGCAAGTCTATTTTGGCTTGAGAGTAATTGAAGATGAGGCTGGAAAAACAGGCTCAGTTCATATCACTTGAGGATTTTAAATGGTACATACAGTGAAGAGTCTGGATTTGATTTCACCTCTCTAAATGTGTTTCATCTGTAAAATTAGGATACTTCCTATGTCATTGAATTGTTGTAAGGATTAATGATAGGAAGAAGCAAACAGATGGGAGATACCCTATATAAGAAATACAATGACTGTCATTAGGAGTTGGGGACAAGCTTCTTCTCCTTGGTATAGCCATCCCACCTCTGAGGCTCGCCTGCAATTCAGTTTCATTTTTGAGATCTTATTTTCCTGCAATGTGTATCTCAACCACCAGAGGGAGCTCGCTACAAAAGAATCAGAACTCCAAGCTCAACAGGAAAATTGTGGAGGGTATGGCTGAGCAAGGGGTGTGGAATCCTGGGCCAAATCCAGAGCTTCTCAACGATAGGGTTGGGGCATGATCCAGGTGCCCCCTCTGTGGCTCTCTTTTCTTTCTTAGACCACATCCCAAGGAGAGGGGTGGGGCATGCTGCCACAACCTAAAACTTAGCAGCTAGCCAGATGTAAACTCTCTAGGATGGGGGGTAGAAGATGAGGGCCAGATCTAGTTTGGGGGCCTGAGTTGTTTTGCATCTCAAGTAAAAAAAGCTTTCATCAATTCTGCTCACAAGCCACTGGGCCTAACTCCTTAGAATACCCTGTGCCAGGCTAGGTAGTCTAGCTAGACCTGGGAACCTTAGACAAGGAGCTGGGGCTGCAGTGTGAGGAAGGGGGAAGGAGGAGAAGCAGCGCTGTAGAGGATCCATCTTCAGCGTGGCACCCACATTGCCCTGGGACTCCTGCCTCTAGGTCTATCACAAAGAGCTATGGGACCTAGCTTCTCCAATCATGACTTACTAACCTAGTGTTTCACAGGATTTTTACAAAATCTCCTTTACCTTCGTTTTCTCCACTTACCTGCACTAAGCAGGGACTCTTCTGTTACAGATGTTAAAATGAAGACATTTATCAGAGACATTTAGCAATTACCCAAGTAGCACTCAAGGGCAGAGCTGGGCCTGGAAGCAGTAGGAGCAGCCCTGAGGGGCCTAGGAAAGGGAAGGAGGCAGACAGAGCAACAGCCTTCAGAACTGCTGCAGCAAGCACTGGCTCTTGGCCAGGCTTCATGCCCGCCCCTCCAGGGCCAGCTCTGCTGGTAGGCCCCAGGCTCCCAGCCCCGCCTCCACACTCCCACCCCATTCCCCTGAGAGCCCATCACCCTGGCAACAGGCAGAGAAAGGCCCAGCTAAAATATTTATGGCTCAAAACAGTCCAGAGGCTTGGATTGGGGGAGGAAGGAAGGCTGATGTCATCCCTTCTCTGCTTGCAGGGGAGGTGACTGACACGCAGGGCAGCTGGGCGGGTGGGCCAAGCCTACTAGGTCAGAGCTCTCAAAGGAAGATCCCTAGGGCTCCAAGTGGTAATGGGAGAAGGGAAGAAGGCTGTATATGACAGACATGACAGGTGACAAGACAGGATAAAAAAAACAAGCCGGAAAAAAAGGAGGAAGGAAACTAAAGTGTTGAGCAGTATTCTGTATGGACCCTGTGCTAGGTCTTTCACACACATTTCATTTGCTTCTCAGATCTCATTCAGTGGAAAGGGATTATCATCCTACTTTCACAGAGTAAACAGGCCCAGAAAAATACACAGCAAGTGATAAGCTAGAATTTAAACCCACACCTCTTTGGCTTTAGCCCCATGGGCCTTCCTATAAAAATCCATGGTTCCCAAGTAGATATCCTTGCATCTGGGGGTGGAGGGTCTGTCTGCCTAGGAACCTAGCACTGGCTTCTCAGACAGTGACCCAGGCTCTGGGCCTCCATTTATCTATGACCAGAATGCCATCTGCTTCCCACCCCAAACTCCTCTCCTGCCTGCTGAACTGAAGCAGGTCTTCAAATGCCACATAAAGGAACTCCAGCCACAGGGTGAGGCCTAGCAGCCCAAGTAGCCACGGAAAAGGCAGCCTCAGTGCTCAACCCTGGACTGAGAGTCTTGATGCAAACACAGTTTGACAAACTCATCTGTTTCCCTGGGACTTTCCTGGTTTTAGCACTGAAAATCCAACATCTCAGGAGCCCTCTGGAAGTCTTGGGTAAACCTGGATGGTTTGTCATCCTGAACAACTCTCTCACATAAACACACTTTACTGTTTCAATGTACTGGTGGCTGTAAGAGGTACAAAGAGGTCAAAAGTGAGGACTCTCAAGTCTCACAGCACCTTTTTTTAACCTTAGGCAAGTTATTTATCCTCCTTGAGCCTCTGTTTCCTCATCTTTAAAATGAATATAATAGATTGGAGGATTAAATGAAATAGTGCATATAAATGCTTGACATAGTGCCTGGTACATATTAAGCTTTCAAGAAATTATTAGCTATTATTTATAGTAATCAATAATGAAGATAGGGGCTGGCCCGGTGGTGCAGCGGTTAAGTGCGCACGTTCTGCTTCGGCGACCCGGGGTTCGCTGGTTTGGATCCTGGGTGCAGACATGGCACTGCTTGGCAGGCCATGCTATGGTAGGCGTCCCACATATAAAGGAGAGGAAGATGGGCACGGATGTTAGCTCAGAGCCAATCTTCCTCAGCAAAAAGAGGAGGACTGGCAGCAGATGTTAGCTCAGGGCTCATCTTCCTCAAAAAAAAAAAAAAAAAAAAGGAGCATAAAAATAAATAGCTGTGAACAGAATCAGCTACCATTTAAAAATAATAATAATGAAGATAAAAATGGGCTCAGAAGTTAAATAAATGGTCCAAAGTAAATTAACTGATTTCAATGTCCCCTTCCTGCCAAGAAGGAATTCAAGCTCCTTAAAATGCCCCAGGCAGTTAAAATGCAGACAGGCTCTTTCCCCAAACTCAGCCTGTCCCCCTGCTCCCTTGTTAGGATAAATAACCAGAAGACAATAAAGGAAGAATGCAATATTCGAGGTCCCTAACCTCTCAGAAAGCTTAGTGTAAAATCAGCCTAGGGCATAGGCCACAGGAAACCAGAAGTGTATCAAAGGCTGGCTTTCCCATTCTCCAAGAGAAGATGTTAGGATAAGTAGCTAGCCCAGTGCAGATGGAAGGAAAGTGAGAGCTGGACAGGGGGCCTTTGGCTCTCTCCCAAAGCTGATAGAAGCTACCGGAGCTGGACCATTCATCACTTGACAAAACCTTTATTGAGCTCCTCAGTGCCAGATATTTGTTGGGGAAGGGATACAGTAGAAGTGAAGGAAAAGCCCTACCCTTCAAGAGCTTTTTGGACAAGGTTAGTAATCAACAATGAAGAGAAAAACAGGCTCAGAGGTTAAATAACTTGCCCGAAGTAAATGAATCTTCTCACTTGGCTTTCCTCAGCCTATTACAGAGGTGGTGACCAGCCTCTCTGTGGGAGCCCTCTGGAAGTGTCCAAGGGCTCCCAGGTTGGCACTCACAACACAGGTGTGGCAAGGTGGGAAACAGGAGGTGGTGGTAGGGGTATTCCAGCTTGTTCTGCTCAAGGCTAAGGGGAAGCAGGCAAACTGGGAAAGAGACAGAAGGACTGCCAGTTTATTCAGATCTAGGAGGCCATGCTGGGGATAGCGTTAGTCCCCCGTCAATTCTTTGAAGTCCTAAGCAGGTTTAACTGTTAGCATCACAGTCCCCTGCAGCCCTGAGGACTCCATTCTGGGCCTAGTGACTCTCCTAGGGGATCCTGGCTGGCTTTCTGTGGGTAAATCAGACAGATCAAGAGGTGGGGTGGGAAAAGACTGTTGATCTCCGTTCCTGGGTTTCTCTTTGCTCAGCAAATGCCCTCAGGCCAGCCTTGACACAGCAGGCAGCTCTCCTGGTTTCCGGAGTCCTCTGATGGCTGCAAAGACACAGGTAGAAAATTAAGAAATGAAGCTGCCATATCATGGGGGCTTCCCAGCCTCCCATTTGGCTAGGCTTCCTCCCTTACAATCTCCCCAGCCCACAGCAGAACTCCAGTTGTTTCATTCAGTACGAGGTTTCTAGGGACACACATGGGTAGAAAATAGAAGTCCACAGCCTATGAGCTCCCTTTTTGCTGTCAGTCAGGTGGTGAAAATGGAGGCTCACACCTCCTACCTCCCATCCTCGGCTATGCCTGAGCTGAGTGATCTAGGGCAGAATCAATTAAACCTTTGGGGCCTCCAGCTATATAAAGGTAAAAATGTTTTCTACTCTCCCAGAGATGTCAAAAAGATAAACGAAGAGCTTTAAAGTCTTTGGAAGAAAGGGAATGAGGAAATAGGCATCTTCCCATAGCTATAAATCCTAGGCTCAGGGCTCCATCTCTTCCCTTCTCTTGAGGGGTCCATCCCAGCTCCCAGTACTCAGGGTCATCCATGGGAGAGACACATCCTAAGCCTGGGGCACAGGACAGGGCCCTGATCTCATGCCAAAGACTGTAGTAGTGTCTCCCCATCTTTAAAAAAAAAAGCACTACCATTCTCCAGAGTTCAAGCCAGTAACCTGGGAGCCCTCTCAATACCTCCCTTTTCTTCCACATCTAAACAATCACCAAGTTATGTTCACTCTAGCTCCTACAAGTTCTTGGATCCATTCACTTCTCTACATTTTCACTGATATCACCCTACTATAGGTTTTCCTCATTTCTTGTCTGGACTAACACAAAAAAGTTTCCTAACAGGTTCCCATAATCCACTCTTCACTCAGGAGCAAGTGAAGTTTAAAAAGCAGAAATCTAGTAATCATGTCATTCCCTACCCTTCACACCTGGATTCAATGGTCTTCAGTGATGACCTCAGAATAAGGTCTAGCTTCCTGCCTCACCTTGAAGTTGCCTCAGTCCTACCCTCTGCCTACAATAAGCTTCATGTCCTTTCCCCAAACCATCTCCTAAACCCTCTGCCTACTTAACTCTTTCTTTAGATGTCAGCTTAAGCACCATGTCCTCAAGGAAAATCCCAGAGCTAGGTTAGCTCCCTGTTGTGTGCCCTCATAGCGCCCCATTCTTTTCTTTCACAGCACTTATCACAACTGAAATGATTTGTGTTATTTATGAGATTAATATCTGTTTAGTGTCTGTCTCCCTAAATACACTATAAGCTCCATGTCAGGGACCATTTAATCTTGTTCAGTTGCCACTGAATCTTCAGTGTCTAGCACATAGTAGGTGTTCTAATTTATAATAATGTATTAAAAAAAACAAACGAAAGGGGCCATTTGTACTGATCTCTGGAGAGAAGCTTATGAGGAATCATATCAGAGCACAAGATATTTCTCTCTCAAAGACAGATGCAGAGCTTGTTTCCTACATTCCAACCCCAGAGAGCCCGAGAGATGGGGAGCACCCATTTCAGATGCGAGGCTGGGCCATGAATAGGAAGCATGAAGGCTGCAGGAGTCAGCGGACCTACAGAAGAATTAGCCCTGTATCCGAACCCAAACTCTTTTATCTCAAGTTCTCACACATGGTGCCTGGGGTGGAGGAGACTGGCTACCCTGAAGAGGGCCAAGGTGGGCCCCAGAGGCTGACAAGGGATCAGCTAACTCAGGCATCTTAATACAGTATTACAAACAGAAATAGTGCCCAAATTTCTGGCAATTACCAAGGTGATTAATTTGGGCTGACAGGCTGACTGTACCTCACACTCTGCCTGGAAACCTCTCAAATGAGCTTTCCTCAGGAGTCCCCACGACCTCCCCAGATCTGCCCTGGAAACGAGGCCTCCTTGAAGCAAAAAGCTCCCTAGGTCTAGGTGGGGGAAGCACAGGGATGGCTTGTGTCCTGTCTGAGAACTCCTACCTGCCCATTCCCTAAGACTAGCCAAAGACAATCCCCCCAGCTTAGGCTAGCAGTGAGATGTCCCCCTCCTGCTGAGAGGCCACTCCACCTGCAGTTAAGGAATGTCAAGAAGCTAAACCCCAGCAGCACGGTTATGAAACTCAAGCCCCTTCCAGATCCAAGTCTGTCTCCTTTCAGAAAAGAGAGCTGCAGTTGCAGAACACTGGATGAGAACATGTCCTCAGCCCCGAAGCCAGAACAGGTTATGGAGTAGAAGACCTCTAGCCCAGGGGTTGGAAAACTGATTCTAGCTATCAGGGAACATATCTGCTCCCCACCACCCCCCAAAATGGGTGTGGTCTGTTGCTTGAATGCAGCCTCCTTGGGAGCCAGGGCAGCAATTGGCCACAATAGGACTAGGGTATAGCGCCCACCATGGGCCTTTGCTCCTAAAGGGCCTACAAGGGGCTAGGCCAGGGAACAAAAGAACAGTAGTTAGCCAGTGCAGTGCACTTCCTCCCCTCCCCCCAACAGCTGCTGTCTCAGACAGCTGTATCCAGCCCGTCTGCTCAAGGCTATTAAATATTCATCAGATGCTTGCTAGCTTTAAACATGCCACGACTATTAATCTGGAGAGCAAGAGGTACATGAGAGTCTGGAGAGAGAGAGGGAGGGCTTAGAAGGATCCAATTCTTTTAACTTCAGGAATCTGGAAACCAAGCCAGGGGCACCCACTTTGTACGCCAAAGCCAAGAACTACTTTCAGTGTAAGGTGATCTCCTCTCGGTACAGAGGAGAGACCAGGAGGCAGCTAAGTGGGAGCAGAAAGATTTGTCTAAACTCCAGCTCTTGGACCCGGTGGTCATCCAAACCTGTACACCTCAGTTTCCCAGGATAATTCCTGCTTCACAGGGTTGTTTGTGAGAATTAAAGGGGATGCTGCATATGATACTCCCAGCAGAGTTAGCACAGAATTAAGAGCTTAAAATGGAAGCAGAGACTTCATTCAGGACTTACGGTGGTGAAGCAAAGCCTTGCTCAGCAATTCCTTAAGACTAAAATTTCTATCAGTAGAGACTCACAGTTTTGGTCTCTAACTCACAGGCTGGGTGAAAGGGATAGGATGCAGGAAGATTCCCTTAACACATGGCAAAGGCCTAAAACCCCACATTCAAATAGCCCAAATATCTGAGAGGAGAGATGATTAGTATCTCAAAAGGTAAGAACCAAAAGGCCTTCAGGCAAGAGGGAGAGCAAAGGCAGGCTGAGCGAGGAGGGAATAGCTTTTCACTCTCCCACAAAGGAGCGGGGGCCATTCTACGTAATGCTTTTCGCTTTTCTCTTCTGCTTCCCTATTCCCCCAGCTTGCCAGCACAATGGCGAACACGAGAGTGTTCAAGTCACTCTCGTGTTTAAGGCCTTAAATAGCTCTCTAAATTTGAGAATCAACTCCAAATTCCTTGCCTAACCTTTAGCTTTTCAAAATCAGCACTAACCTACTACTCTTCCAGCCTCAATTTATAGCTAACACTTATTGGGTGCTTACTACATGTCATGTTGAATGTTTTACACGTTAATTCATTCAATCTTCACAACAATGTTGTGAAGTAAATCATATTATCCCCTCATTTTACATATGATGAAGCTGAGACTTAGAGAAGATAACTCACCTAAAGTTCCAAAGCTAGTAGCTCTGCAGGAGGCAGAACTTAAAATTAGTCTGTTTAAAGCAATAATAGTGCTATGCTACCCTATCTGTCTGCCTGGCATATTCTTACTTATCCTTTAAGACTCAACTTAAATGTCACTCTCCTTTTCTGATGCTCCCTAAGCCTTTCTCAGACAGCTCCTCCAGGCTCCCTGGTATTCAGCTCACAAGAGAACACAATCACACACCACTGTAACTATTTAAGACTTATTTCCTCCCATGAGACTGAGTTTCTTAAGGCAGAGACTATGAACCGATGTAGACCTGTGATCCAGCATAGCCAGCATAAGGTCCTAAGCGGCCTCAGCACATGTTTGCTGCGTTAGTAATAATGTTCCTGCAGAAGCAGCTTTCTTCCAGGATAGAGAATGACTGCACAGGCTCCCTGAGATGATTCTGGCTGACACGTAAAACGCCTTCTAAATTCCAGTGTGATCTAGTAGTCGAGATTCATCATGGACTCTGAAATCAGACTTGCCTGAGCCTGAATCCCAGCTCAGCTATTCAACAGCTGCATGACCTTGATAAGTTATTTAATTTTCTGGGCCTCAGTTTCATCACTGTGTAAAAATGGGATAATAATAGCTACTTTATAGGTGGAGAAGACAGTGCACGGCGCATAGTAAAGAATGAATGTTAGAACTGACAAAATGCAATAGTAGCTAAAACATTTTTTTCAGATTTTAACATTTCTGAAATCAGTACGCATCTTACACTTGATAGGAAAATAAACCATTGTGCTGGCTTAATTAGCAGCATTTTTTCTGTTTGCAGTACTTAATGATACGTCTTATAATAAATGGCCTCAGTGTCAATGAAATATGGTGGTATCCTATAGAAGGAGCATGCTTTCAGCATAGAGAATGGACTTTGTGATTAAAAACGTTGATATGCACCCCCCACAACTTGCTGTCCAACTGCGGTAAATTACTTCACCTCTCCTAGTACCACGTGCCTCATTTACAAAAATAAGGACACACAGTAGGTATTCAAATTGAGTTCTCCTCTCCCTTAGTCAGGCAAAGCTGCCTATTTTCCCTATGTCATTTTCTCCTTCTTTTAGATTTTTTAAAAAAACTTTTTCCTTTTTCTCCCAAAGCTCCCCAGTACATAGTTGTGTATTTTCAGTTGTGGGTCCTTCTAGCTGTGGCATGTGGGATGCTGCCTCAGCGTGGCTCGATGAGCGGTGCCATGTCCTCGCCCAGGATTCGCACAGGCAAAGCCCTGGGCTGCCAAAGCAGAGTGAGCAGACTTAACCACTTGGCCACGAGGCCAGCCCCACTTTCTCCTTCTTTTAAAAAATTGGGTCAAGATCAATGAATGGGAGTAGACTGAGAAGTAATAAAATTAGAAAAAGATGAAAAGGACCACTTAATACTTACACTGCCAGCAACAGCAGCCTATATAGGCTCATATAAAGCACGAGAACACATCAAGAAAGAGGGAGCCCGTGTACTGCCTTCCGCATTCTAAACCAGAAATGATCTCGGGCAAAGCCTGGGTGACACAGAGCTTCAGGGTTTGAGGTCAGGGAGGGAGTTCTTAACTTTCAAAAACCCGAGTAAAACATCCACCACCATCACCTCTATCCCCCTTGTTCACTTGGTTCACAGGAGTGCTCTGCATATGTGTTCCTGAAACAAAACACAGTCTGAGTCTGCTTCATCCTTGGTGGCCAGAAAGCCCTAGCAGCTGCTGATGCATCTTTACCTTCATTCTTAGCTTGTGGCAGAGGATGGGAAGTGGTGGGAGAGAAAGCAAGAGGGCACAGATCCTAAGGCTATTTGAATAATTGCCATATCCCAAGGTAAGGAAGGGTGAAGAGTGTTCCTTTAGCAGCAACTGTCATGGCCAAGAGCGCCCTGGAAGCTCCATGGAAACCCTGGAGGGAGATGGGGAAAAGACAAAGGAGGTTTGATGGTGGGAGAAGGCCATGTTGGAGCTCGGCCTCTGAGCCTCTCGAGAACTATATATGGCCAACATGGCACCCAGAGAGCTTCATTTCCACTTTAGCAGCGCACAGTATAATGCACAGGATAAAGACATGATCTGGAGTCACTCAGACGTGGGATCAAATCCCAGCCCCACCACTTACTAACTCTTAATGACGCAAAAAAAATCCAATAGGCTATTATTTATTATTGAGTAGCTGCTATATGCCAGAAATTGTATTAATCACTTTAAATAATACCTACTTCAAAAGGCAGTAGATGAATACATCTATGATCAATTGATTTTTGACAAGGGTGCCAAGATCATTCAACGAGGAAAGAGAAGTCTTTTCAATAAATCGTGCTGGGACTTCTAGATATCCACATGCAAAAGAATGAGTATGAAACCCCCACCTCTCTCCATACACAGAAGTTAACACAAAATGGATCATAGACCTAAAAGTTTAAGAAGTAAAACTATAGGGCCAGCCTGGTGGCACAGCGGTTAAGTTCCCACGTCTGCTTCTCAGCGGCCTGGGGTTCGCCAGTTCGGATCCTGGGTGCAGACATGGCACCGCTTGGCCCACCATGCTGTGGTAGGCGTCCCACATATAAAGTAGAGGAAGATGGGCATGGATGTCAGCTCAGGGCCAGTCTCCTCAGCAAAAAGAGGAGGATTGGCAGTAGTTAGCTCAGGGCTAATCTTCCTCAAAAAAAAAAAAAAAAAAAGTAGTAGTAGTAAAACTTTTAGAAGGAAACAGGTATACATCTTCAGGACCTTGAACGAGACAATGGCTTCTTAGTCGTGACACCAAAAGCACATGCAAGAAAAGAAAACAAGAGATAAATCTGACTTCATCAAAACGAAAAACTTTAGTGTTTCAAAGAAAATAAAAACCCACAGAATGGGAGACAATACTTGCACAATCACATATCTGATAAGGGCCTAGCATCAGAACATATAAAGAACCTACAATTCAATAATAAAAAGACAATTCAATTTAAAAATTGGCAAAAGATTTAAATACATTTCTCCAAAGAAGATATTCAAATGGTGAATAAACACATGAAAAGATGTTCAACAATACTAGTCATTAGGGAAAAGCAAATCAAAACCACAATGAGATACCAATTCACACCTAGTAAGATGGCTATAAAAAACAAAACAGAAAATAACAAGTGTTGGTGAGGATATGGAGAAATTAGAAACCTCATAGTTTGCTAGTGGGAATGGTGCAGCCTCTGTGGAAAACAGTTTGGCAGTCCCTCAAAAAGTTAAACATAGTGTTACCATATGACACAGCGATTCCTCTCCTAGGTACACACCCCAGAAACTGAAAACACGCCCAAACTAAAACCTGTACACAAATGATCACAGCAGTACTATTCATAATAATCAAAAAGCAGAAACAACCTATATGTCCATCAATGGGTGAATGGATAAATAAAGCGTGTAATAAAATGAATGAAGTACTGATACATGCTATAACATGGATGAAACTTGAAAACACTATGCTAATTGAAAGAAGCCAGTCAAAAAAGATCATATGTTGTAGGATTCCATTTATATGAAATGTCCAGAATAGGTAAATTGATAGAGACAGAAAGCAGATTACTGGTTACTTAGGGCTGGAGAGGATAAGTAGATTGGGGGGAGATGGCTAAAGGGTATGTGATTTCTTTTTTGGGGTGACAAACATGTCCTAAAATTGGCTGTGATGATGACTGTATAATTCTGCATTTACTAAAAACCACTGAATTGTACACTTTAGATGGGTGACTAGTATAGGAATTGTATCTCAATAATCCTAAGACATCCTTTAATTTCTATTAACAGAAGCTAAACAGAGGCTGCCAGTGGTAGGCTACGGGCAGTTTACAGGGACTAATACAAATCTAAGCAAACGTTAAACAACTGTCAGCATATAAAATCCCAATTTCTAGTTTTTCTTGAAAATCAGATCTAGCAAGTTGAGCAAAAAAATTTTAGAGCTGGGAAAGAAATACAAATGACAATGATCTTCAAATGCTTGAAAGGACATTCCTTCAGGGGTCCAAAGTAGAACCAGTATAAGTTACTGGAGTGACTCACTCAAAATGCGGGAAACCTTCTAGTACTTGGAACTGTCTTAAATGAAACGGGCTGCTTTTGGGAAGTAACATGTTTCTCATCACTAGTATAAAGTACTGATACTTGCTATAACATAGATGATCCTTGAAAACATTATGCAAAGTGAAAGAAGCCAACAACAAAAGGTACGTATTACACGATTCCATTTGTATGAAATGTCCAGAATAGGCAAATCCATAGAAACAGAAAGCCGGTTAGTCATTGCCAGAGGCTAGGGAGAGAGGGGAATTGGGGGTAATTACTAACAGGCAGGAGATTTCTTTTTGGGGTAGCATAAATTTTCTGGAATTAAATAGTGATGACAGTTACACAGCATTGTGAAAATTCTGAAAACCATGAACTGTATACTTTAAAATGGTTAAAATGGTAAATTTTATATGAATTTTATCTCAATTAAAAAAGAAAAAGGTAGAGAGGACCAAATGAGATAATCCTCATTAACTGCTCAGGATATTATGATGCACATAGAGATAAATGTTAGTTATCATCAACTTCATTTGATGATAAAGAAATGAGGCACAGAGAGGGGTTAAGCGTTTTGTTTTTGTCAAAACAAAGACAAAGGCTATGATGAAACAGAGCCAGGACAGGTCCCCAGTCTTGCCTGTCTCTAAAGCTTATAGAACTGTAATAAAAGTTCACAGGCAGTGACAAAAAGCTATAGAAAACTCCGGGACCAAGTGACTACGCTAGACACCCAGAACAGGCAGACCACTGGCAGGCCTGGGTCTGCCAACAATGGAACCCGCCTTTCTGAACAAGCACAAATTAGAAGCCAAATGAAGAAAGAAGTTTCCCCAAAACTCTGCTCTAGGAAGAGTTGAAGCTAAATTGTCTGCATTCAGGGACTTTCCTTTCAAATTTCCTAGCCATTCACGTGACTAACATCAAACTTAGGATTTCCTGGGTGCTCAGAACCACGCTCAATACATGCGGCCGTCCTTAAAGTCGCCAGATCTCAGAGGCTCCTGGATGAGGCAGGTTTTGAAGAAATGACCTCCAAGAAGGCAAATTTCACTGGGAAGGGCTGTAGGGGCCTTGACTTACCTAGTTAGACTGTCTCCTCAGTGCCACCCTAACCCTAACAACTCACTCAGGGGCAGAGGGAAAAAACATCCAGTTAGCTCCTTGATGGCTTCACGCAACAGGAAGGCTCACTCAATTGTCAGAGCCCCCAACTACCCAAACCAGGGGTTTAAAATTTCTTAGGGAAAGAACACTAATATTTACTACGTATAGGGCACTGAATGGTTGGCCTTACTACATGTCAGAACTCCTTCAGTTCACCAACCACTGTAACGTGTACATTATTATCATCTTCCTCCCTAGATGTGGAAATTCATTAAGTGATTTGTTTTAGGTCAGTAAACAAAGCTCATGGATTGAACTCTAGGTTTGCCAGGTTCCATGTCCTTTGTACTACAAGACAATATCCAGGCATCTCCTAAGTATGAGGAATACTCCTTCCTTAAATTAAAGCAGGAGAGTAGAATTAAAATGTTAGGTTCCGGCGACACATGAACTCAGGCTTGATTACTAACCATACTAACTATGTGATGCTGGGAAGTCACTTAACCTTATTAAGTTTCAGTTACTACTTCTGTAAAATATGCTATTACTGGACAATTGTTTTCTGGATGCCCACTATCCACTTCCCTTTCCTAATAACACTGTGACTTCCTTTTGAGGAATTAGTTTTTTTGGGGGGGGGTGAGATTAGTCCTGAGCTAACATCTGCCACCAATCCTCCTTTTTTTGCTGAGGAAGACTGGCCCTGAGCTAACACCCGTGCCCATCTTCCCCTACTTTCTATGTGGGACACCTACCACAGCATGGCTTGCCAAGCTGTGCCACGTCCGCACCTGGGATCCGAACTGGCGAACCCCAGGCTGCTGAAGTGGAACGTGTGAATTTAACCGCTGTGCCACTGGGCCGGCCCTTATTTTATTTATTTATTTTTTTACTGCATACTGGTCAAGTATTGGGACATGTGACTCAGGCTGACATTACCTCCCTAGAATTCGAATCTTGAGTAGAGAGAGAAAGAAACCAACGTGGCTAGAGTTTACTTATTCCAGCAATAGTGCCTAAGCAGCTAGTCCTGGCTTCAGGACCATTCCTATGGTCTACCACTACCGTTTCCAGTTCTCTGCAGCCACCCTGGTTCCCAAGCCAGATTTTCTAGCCTTCACACTAAATCTCTGAGCTCCTGACATCCTTACAATCAATTCCTTTTTATCTACATTAGCCAGTCACTTGGTTGCTCACAACTAACGAACTCCAAATGAAATACTGCCTCACCAGGTTATTGACAGGAGAGAGTGGGATTCAAAAGCTATAAACAGACACTATCTGGTCATTACAAGTAAATTCACTATGGACTGTAAACCAATATATAAGCACGGTCATGTTGTAAATATGGTAGAAATGACATGAAAGAAAGATTTGCCCATTGATCACCTCCCAAGCCACCTCCTGGCAAAACTGTTTTATAGTTAAAGTCTCACATCCTTAATAAAAAGCCACCTTAACATACCTGACATGGGTCTTCACTACCCATTCTACTCCAGAAAATGTCTCAGGAGTTTTCAATTACCTGAAAATGGAGAAGCAAGAGATCAGTCGTTTGAAGAGGGAGTTTTAAAGACATACAAAATAAAAGATAGAGATCCTGCATGCAGTTTACACATTACAGGAGAGAGACATGCAACTTTAAAGAAATTTTAAGTAACATTTCATTGTGAATATCAATATGGGGGACCTAGAGGGGCTCATCTTTGTACATTTTAAAATAGCTGAGCAGAAAGCTTTACTTTGGGGAGCAGCAGGTCTAAACTACAGTCATTGAAATTTTACAATGTGTCATTTAAGATGTCAGACTTTGTGCCCAGGTTACATTACAGTTCACTTGTGATGGGCAGGATTATTAAGAGTTATGGCTAATTTATGCGGCAGCATATGGTTTTTCTTTTTACAGCTATTTTTATTAAACAAGTTTTGCAAAGTTTTAACATTAAAATTAACAGCTAAAGAATTGTTTATGCAAGTTGCTGTCACAGTTTATGTAAAAGAGAAATATGTGCTATTAAAATCAGACATTTAGGTTACCTTTGGTTTTTTGCGATGCATGTTAGCTTTACACATCCTGATTCTCTTGCGATAATTTTCCTTTAAAAAGGGGGGTATAGAGTGATCTCTTTTCATCAAAACAAGACATAATGCCCTGAAAGCTGACTTCAAACCATGGTTGAAAATTCAGTTATTTACACTTTATCACAATCTACAAATACATTTTTTTGTTGGTGTGTTTTAAAAAGAAAAAAAATGTCCATCATGCACTGCTGCAGGCAGCTTGGCACTTCATACAAGAGGATTTTTCACCCCCGAGCAGTTTAGGTGGCTCCCTTAGGGAAGGCATGAGAACCTGAGAATTAACACAGAGGAGTGGAAACAGGGTCAACCAATTCCATCATTTCCTCTCTTGGTCTCTCAAGAGGGAGTTCAGGGCCAGCCTAGCATGCCAGATCCTGCCCCCGCCCAGCTGACTGGTTAACAGCATTTCTGGGATTGGAAGGGAAACCCTTAAGGGAATCCAGGGTTTGCTAAATTGTTTTATCAAAGGCAGGTGGTGCTATCCCTTTCCAAGCTCACAGAGATTATTTCGTGTCACTCTTGGGGCCACCTAGGGCCTTTACAGAAGGTGCAAACTAGAGTAGCTGGCACTTTAAATACTGAGGCCTATGGATGGAAACCATTCCAAGTTTCGGCTTAGTGGGCTTTCTCTCTTCAGAAATTAGAGTTGTGATAGGATTGGATAAAACTGTTTTCAACAACTTCCAGGGGGTGAAAAAGCTTTTCAGGTTATTTTTAAACTAAAACTTAACAACTCCATAAACTTTTTTTTGGTAAACTTAAAATAAAATCCCCCCCACCACTTTTAAGAATGTCTCCAACTTTTAACAAGCCCATTAACTTTAGAGTTAATTTAAATTTATTTGAAAGAGAAAACTATTTTATTGTCCACCCAAAAAAATGACAATTCATCACATTTACTTTGATTAAAAAAGGACTAAACTTTATTGACAAACTGCTGCAGACATTTTGACATAAGTTTAAGCTACCTATTTAGGCAGACTTACACATGTAGCATTTAATCTTCCAAGAACAAAATGGGAGGACGGTACAAATCCAATTAGGACTTTAACTTATGTACAAAGTGGATTTTGATTCCTTTTTCGTCCAGCTGCAGTGTCCCTTTTTATATCATGCTAGTGTTGAGACATACTTGACTGACTACCTTTCAACAGTTCAGTATTGACAACCGTCAACTTAAGAAAATCATCAGCTTTTGGCCCCCGTGTCCAAGTGAGCTTTTCATGGAGTGCAGAATCTCAAATGGACAAAATACTTTGTCTTTTTAAATACTGAAAATTTTAATTATTAGTACTATTACTGAAAGATCATGGCTAAAAAGCTCTGCATCAAATTCAATTCAGGTGGCCAGCCCCTCTCCCCCAATCAGCCTCTTCAAAACCTACTCCCCACTAAGTATCTCTCAACACTGTATGTCTGGGGCTAGATTTCAAAACCCACATAATGAAAAAGTCAGTTTTACAAACCTAATTTTGTTGTTTTTTTAAGTCAATTAACGTTAAAAATTGCATCAACTATTTAATTCATGAGGATCTTTCATATTAAAATTTAACCTTAAGATTCAACCGCCATGTGCTTTTAAAGGAAACGTTTTTAGAGACGTCTGAGCTCACTTTTACATGGTGGCACCTACTGCCGTTAACGTTTGTGATTTTAAATCTTAAACAGCCCTGAATTTTGAAATGTAGCCTAGTTTGGGATTCTGCAACTACAACTTTACGGGATGCCTCAAATCAAAACTAAGATAAAGTTAACAAGCCTTAACTTCAGAACCTTTAAGCAAGCAATGTCACTTTTGAAACTAACAGGTTTGTGGTGTTTTTTTTTACTCAACTTCTTTTTTTTATTATAAAAGGTACATTTCTGTTTATATTTAAACAACAAAGAAAAAAGCATCTACACACTTAAAAAATTAATTCGATATTCCTAAATCTATTTTAACTCATTTTAAAATACTACATACAGAAGCCAGAATGCAGAGTTAAGAATGGAGTAAGGTGGGGAGAAGAAGGGGACCACGAAGAAAAACACTTAGACAATTACTTGTCTGTTGTGGGTAAAGCAACAGGAATCCTGGGAGATACAAGAAATCAGTAACAACTTTGCTCATAAATGATATTTTCCCCTCATGTTTGTTTTTAATAACGTCCATATGGGTGCTCTCTGTATGCTCCCTTCACTGGCCTAGCTGGAGGGGCCTTCAGCGACGGCCTGGTCCCATTCCAGTCGTCTTGGCCTGTAGAGAAAGCAACAACAGTTATAAACTATGTGCCAAAGGCATTTTGGGATGAGCAGGGGCAAGTCATCCAGTAAAGATCACCAAAAAACACTGCTTTGCTTCCCATGTCTTGCCACTTCCCAGGTGGTCTTTGTTTTTCACTCTGCTTGGCCCTCCTGAGCAGCTTAGGCAATTTCCCAACTGTAGGGCAGCTCTGAGTGGACGGACAAAAGGAAACATTTCAGAAAGGGCTTAAAGTAATCTCCAGCAAAGAGGCTCCCCACAGGCAACATGATCTATACTCCAGTCCCTAAACCTCGATAAACCCAACACTGCTTGAGACAGTGAGGAAATCCATCTTGGTGGGTCTGCAGTGCCCTTTCCTGTTCCCACAGTAATCTAGCAGACAGCTTCAGGTAAAGCGACAACATCTCGAAGTCTTTCAAATCAGAAGGAGGTAGCTCCCTTTCCATCCAACAGCAAGTCTGGCTTCCCTGTGGAGAAGTAAGCAAGGGGCACATTTCATGAGGCCCCCTACCACAGCAGAGCTGGTCTACCGCTCTGGTGGAAGGAAGTAAAACCAAATTTGTTTACAGCACTGATAAGGAGAATTTATTATCTCCTTTCTTATGCCACAAAGTCCAGAAACACCAGACAACATGGCTGAGATTCTCAAATGGTTTTCCTTTGTGACAGGAAAAAGCCTGAGGGAGACGATTACTTACTTCTAGAGCTGACCTCTTATGAAAATGAGTTTTATAAGCTTCATAAGTTTATTTGTTCCACTCACCCCCATACTTTGTCCATGCCAGTTCATTCCTTAAGTAGTTCTCCAGCTGCCTACATTCACAAACATCTGCCTCCATCACTATAGGTCTAAAGCCCATGAGTGGATCTAAACTCGCACAGAACCCTATCTAAGCCTGTTTATACCCTTAGTATAATAGATATGTCCATCACTGTCCAAGTCGCTTTTGGGTACCAACAAGACAGTTTATTTTTCTAATTCTGTTTATAAAGGCAGAAATCAGAACAGATGAACTGTGGCAACATCATACCAGGAGCACAAGGAGCAGCCTGCCTCTTTCAGTCCAGTCTTTTCTCCAGCAAAACAGAAATGCAATTTAGTCAAACACATACAGAGGCCTCATTGTGCTGCCTCACGGATGGAGGGAAATACCCGGGGGCAATCATACTGCCCTTCTAAATAGTGGCATATGAGCAGTGCAGTGTTACTGATGGCACCTGTCCAGTACCATTTAGCTGAAACTGGTAAAAACTGTCTCCCTGGACAAGCAGCTGATTGGCTACTACCTACTGTGCTGAGGAGTCGAGCTGTTTGTCTGTCAGGGGGAGGCCCTAAGAAGCTCTCCCTTTTCCAGCTAGGGCTAAGGTGAGACTGTCAACTAGTATCTCAAGATGAACTGTCAAGTGCCGAGCCTCTTGCCAAGGACTCTGGAATTCCTTTAGGTATGCTGAAAATACCTCACATTTAAAACACTGCTCTCTGCATCCACTGCCACGTGGCACTCCCTCTGGGGCCCATTAACACAGAGCCATAACTGGCTCTTGAGGACACTCTTGAGCAATATGTTTTCAACCAAACCTCAGTGAAGGCAGTTTGGTCCTGCTGCCATTCCAGCCTCTAGCTCTCTTGGGATCAAGTACTTAGTTGAGATGTCTCCAAGACAATAAGGAGTTTGGTGCCAGTACTGAGCTGAATTGGCCCCTACAGCCTCTAATCTGAACCTAACAGACACTCTTCTTGCCCTCAACTTGCTCTGGCTAGCTACCATCTAGGTATCTAGATCCCTTTCAACTACTATGTCCTCTACATTGAGATTCTCTCCAATGAGATCCAAAGTTATTTTTTAAAATGAGGTGGGGCAGAAGAGTAGAGTTGGATATGATTAAATTCTTATTATCCACCAATATGGCCTAGGTATCAGCAGCAAAGGGCCAGCAACATAACTCAGGCATAGCCATCTCCTGGCCTAAAGTAAGAAAAAACATCAGCTTAAAAGTCTTCTGCTGCAACCAGGCCAAGCTGGACCTGAGCCCTGGTTTAGGACATGTGCATAGCACCCCTGCCTCACTTTAGGAGTCCCTCTTTCTACTACACACCCCAAAATTTAAATAAGAGGAGGACTCCTATTGTCATATCTACCAACATCTTGGCCTTCTAAACGTTTCCCCTTAGGTATATGACTGTCTGACCCCCAATAACCCAGTCACCAGCATTCTCTCAGGCACTTACTTGCACATTCTGCCCCACCACAGAAATAAAGACATACCATATGCTTCATAAGAATCTTGAACCTCCCCATGTCCATAGTCATAATATTCTGAGTCCCTGAAAGCCAAAGACAGGGTGTTAGAGAGCTATATAGCAACTACGTTTCAGTTTCACCTTTCTCCCAAATACTTCCATATTTCAGTCATTTTACTGTGCATGTAACACAGGAAAATGCTCACTCTGCCCCATCTCCAAACCACAAAATATTTCCACACATGCATATACTACGTACTCATAAAAAAAACTGTGACAACTATACCAAAGAAAAATGGATACCACATAATTTAAAGTGAAAGGGCTCAATCCAAAATTTGCCATCTTAACCACAGTGTATATACACATATATTCATAGGGCTCACTGGAACAAATAAACAAACATAAAAAGAACTGTTTTGTCCCCACTATAGAATGAGGAGACTCCCTTTCAATGAATCACCGATAAGACACATACACACATACACAAAAAACATTTTTTAAGAAAAGTGCAGAAAAGAACCTAAGTTATGGTAGTGGGATTCTAGTTTCCTTTTAAACTTTTATGCAACTTTAATGTGGCTGTGGTATTTTTTAATAATAAATCCAAACAATTTAAAGGCATTTTCCCCTTTGTTTCTATGTAGTTACAGCTCAGGAATTTTTCATCTGCTAGTCCCAGATTCTGCACTATAATTTAAGGTTCACAGTTATACAAACTTGCAGACCCAGGTATGTGCCTTACAGATGTTAAAAGCAGAGATACCCTCAAAAGGTGAGCCTTATTCTTCCTTAGAGGTGTGCTTACCTAAACCTCTCAGTTCCTCCAACTCCCTCCGCCCACCCCTAGGACATGAAACAACACTTATTGCCTGACTCACCCTTGGCTCTGGCTGTAATAGCCTTCGTAGCCTTCGTAACTCTGTTCTGCATATGTGTCATCATATCCCTAGAATGAACAAAATGCAATACAAAGTCAGAATCACAGAGCGGACGGAAGACAACTATATCCCATGCGAGTGCAGCAGGCTCTGGATGAAAAGAACAGGAATTCCCCTCCAAAATGTTAACACCTGTTGTGGAATAGTCAAGACAGAAAGGATTATTTTTTAAAAACTGAAACAAAACAACCAATTAAATAAAAAAACCCCTTCAAGTGAGGGTGGGAAATAAGGTATAAAGTTGAACTTCAGTATTATCAGTAGAGTAGTGGAAGACCCTTAGTAAAACACTGTACATCAAGCCCAGCTTATTTCCTGTTTAATCTACCTACACATAGTAAACCATGGTTAAAATGGAAAAATCTTATCATAGTTTAACATTCACTGCAAGAGAAGAGGGAAGATTCTGTATCTTACAAGCAGTCCCTGCCACCTACATCAAGGCCAAGTTTGACACCTTCCTCTGGCAACCTTCTAGGTATTGGGAAATGGTACACTGTACAAACTTACATATTCTTCATATGTTTCTGGTGCAGGTGGTGGAGGCAAAGGTATTCTCTGGATGCCTGCTGTCCGTGCTCTTGGTGCTGGAGCACCCCTCACAGTAGGTGGGGGTGGCACTCCTCGAGTCACAGTGGCACCTCTGGTGATGGCTCCTCTCACTGGTGTACCACGCACCAAAGCCCCCCGAGGTGGTCCAACACCACGGCCCCTGCAAAAAGAAAGTTTATTTTAAATGGAGATTTTTATGAATAGGCTACTTTTGTGTTCACATTTGTTTGCAAACTCCGGAGCCAGACAGGTTTTATGATGTCTTAGATAGACCATTATTAAAACAAAGAGAAATGTAGAGGTGGGTAAAGGACCCACACTGGAAGACACTCCAGTTCCCACAGTGGACCTGTGAATGTCTCATCAGTGGACTGCCTTGCAGAGTCTCAACACTCCTTAGAAGTCAGTCAGAAAAGATAAAATTCTAAAGTGAGAGACCATTTAAAAATGCTAGAACTGTCCAAAATCAAAAGACAAAAGTTTTGGCAGGACTGCTGCACTTGACTATGGCCAAAATGCCCAAGATCTAGAATTCCACCCTTGATATAACATACAAATCCTGAGACCCCATTCAAGTTGGAGATAAGAGCATCACTAAGAGAGAGATGCTATTAGCAGTCAAATTTACATCCTATTTCTGATAGTCTCCATTATTTTTACCTGGGAACAGGTGGAGGAGGTGGTGCAGCTCCCCGGCCTCTCACTGGCACCCCACGTCCGCGAGAGGGCTCCGGTACTCCATTCAGGTAGGAGAGCTCTAGAAACTGCTCCTGGCAGATATCGTCCATCATATCCTGAGAATGAAAGATAATGAGGAGTGTTGTACAATATCTCCACCTTCTGCTGAGAAGTCATCTAGCCCACATGAGCCTTGGAAACTAAGAATAGCTTTGTTTTTTTGAGGAAGACCAGCCCTGAGCTAACATCTGTGCCCATCTTCCTCTACTTTATATATGGGACACCTGCCACAGCATGGCTTGCCAAGTGGTGCCATGTCCGCACCCGGGATCCGAACCAGCAAACTCCAGGCCGCCGAAGCAGAACGTGCGCACTTAACCGCTGCACCACCGGGCCGGCCCCTAAGAACAGCTTTGACAGTCCAGATGAAGACTCAGGTAATTCATTCTCTGAAGTCAAATGGCAGCCTACCTGTCCATCACTTTGAGGAAAGTCTTGCTGGCAGACGCATTATTCAGATGAAGCTCTTTACGATGTGGCCCCTGCCTAGCTCTCCAGGTATCACCTCCTTTCAAGCCATGCTGAACAACCTGTAGTTCAGAACCTGGCGTACTCTTACACAACCATTCCTGCAAATAGTTTCCTCTTCCCAGAATAGTAAAAGCCACTACCACTAATTAAGCTCTGTGCACTGGGCACTATATAACAAGCTTTATAGAGATTTTTCAGTTTAATCTTCAAAATAACCCTGAAGTAAGTAGGCAGATCTTCCCATTTTATAGTTGGGAAAACAGATTCAGGAAGTATTAAATAACCAGCCTAAGGACACAGAGCTACTAAGTGGCAGACTAGATGTGAATTCAGAATTACCAGTCTCCCTCAAACTTGTCTTGACGCCAGAGCCTCAGCACCACCCTTAGAAGCACACAACCGTCAATCACTGAGAATATAGTGAGGGCACTGTATTTTTGGGAAGAGGCATTAGTATAATCAGATCCAAAGACTGAAGATGAAAAGTCTAAATAAGAACTCTAACCCTTCAATGAAATACATCAATGAGTGTTTCAAGACGAGCAATTAGTTCTTGACAGCTAGATTATGAAACAGATGAGTGCCAAAATAGAAACTTAGAAAAAATACTTAACTTTATCATGAAATATGATATATTTCTCTTTTGCTTTCAACAGTTTCCTTTATACCCTAAGCCTGCTTATGTCTGCTGGTATGAAGTGTTAAAAACTTTAATAACTATATATAGTCTCTATTCTTGTTTTTCCTTAAGATTATTTTGTTTCTTATTTTCAGAACAGTGTTCCAAATTCTTTAATCCACCAGTACTCCTCTAAGTGAAAGTATGTTTTCACAAATTTACAAATCTAGGTATTCTGAAGTAACATTTTACTTTAAATACACTTTACTTTAAATATATTTTAATCATGTTCATCTGTAAACTTGAAAACATATCAATATTCAAAAGTTTTTTTTTTTTGAGGAAGATTAGCCCTGAGCTAACTACTGCCAATCCTCACCTTTTTGCTGAGGAAGACTGGCCCTGAGCTAACATCCATGCCCATCTTCCTCCACTTTATACGTGGGACACCTACCACAGCATGGCTTTTTGCCAAGCATTGCCGTCTCTGCACCCAGGATCTGAACCGGCGAACTGTGGGCTGCCGAGAAGCAGAATGTGCGCACTTAACTGCTGCACCACGGGGCCGGCCCAATATTTAATTTAACTATTATTATAACAAAGCCAGAGAATTTTATTAGAGGTCACAAACACTGTAACTTTTTCATTTCATATATACAGTTTTAATACAGGTGAACATTTTTTTTTGAAAGATTTTATTTTTCCTTTTTCTCCCAAAGCCCCCTGGTACACAGTTGTGTATTTTTAGTTGTGGGTCCTTCTAGTTGTGGCATATGGGATGCCACCTCAGCATGGCTTGAAAAGCAGTGTCATGTCCGCGCCCAAGATTCGAACTGGCGAAACCCTGGGCTACTGAAGCAGAGTGGGCGAACTTAACCACTCGGCCATGGGGCCAGCCCCCCGGTGAACTTATTAAAAGACTCACCTATTTACTAACAATTTAAGTTCTGTGAATTTACTGAACATTTATTACTGTATTCTTATGACATCTTTCCTAACAAGCCTGCAGGAAACAGATTAGATGCCCCTTGAGTCCAATTATTACCAAAGCAAATATCACCCCATTAGCTAAAATGCCACATGTTGAATAATTCCTGGTAAATTATATCTCACACATGACAGTCAAGACATGTTCTAACTTTCCCAAATTAAGGACTTTATTATGAATTGCATAAAGAATACTCTATTATCTATCATATTTACACATTTTTTATATCATCTATCATATTTACCCATTTTTCATGAAATGTTGCTATTTTGTTGGACATGGACTACAACTTGAAGAAGTACAATGAAACCTATGTTTCTACAGTTCTCTTCGTTATCATCTAAAATGTATTTTTAAAAATGTATCGAAAGGCATTAAAGTCTTCACTAACTTGGAAGGCCAAGAATACCTCCATCTTGATTCTATGTCTTAAATAATTTCTTTAGAACTCTGTTTAAATTTAAGCTACACAGTCCCATAGTTCTGCAAGGCATGATGAGTACTTTTTCAGTAATTTTTGCATTGTAGATTATTACTTGCTGACAGAATCAGACAGGTGCATTATAAAAAACATCCCATATAACATTTTTTAGGCTACCTTTAAAAATCACTTACTAAAGGAATATATAAAAGCTTTCATAAAGCAAAGAATCTTCAATCCTGGTAAGCTGAAATCACTGCATTAACTTTTTATATTTAAATTTCTATAAAACTTATTTTATGGAAACTACATTTTTAAAAAGCAAAACTTGTTAGTCCTGAGTTCAATTTCATTTTTAACTCATTACTGGAATGTAATTAGATAAATCAAGTTACAATGTGTAAGAAGCCTATTTTGGCATTATAGAAGAAAATCTTACTAAAATAAAATGAACTATTAGAAAAAAAAAATTACCTGTCTCCAAAATCTAGGCTTTAAATCATTAGACTATATTGCCTTTTTTGTCCAACTGAGGAACTCGCACTCACTCTCACAAGACAGTCTAAAATATTACCTCTTTTGAAAAACCTTCCCTTGATGCCACCACCCTTACTTCCTCCACTTTACCCAAAGCACCACGTAGTTTTCCCTACCCACTTACCACATCTTTCTAGAATTATCTGTCTTTCTCACTAGACTGTAAGCTCTTCAGGAACCATTCCTGTATCTTTAGACCCAAGGCACAGTATTAGGCATCTACCAGATAGGGAACAAACGTTTGGGAAGAACAAGGAAACTGAG
The DNA here is from genome assembly GCF_041296235.1 of Equus asinus. Classification (NCBI taxonomy): domain Eukaryota; kingdom Metazoa; phylum Chordata; class Mammalia; order Perissodactyla; family Equidae; genus Equus; species Equus asinus. Next base: position 89,840,081 of record NC_091794.1, read on the forward strand.
GCTCAGAAAGTGAAATAACAACTTGTCCAAGATGATGCAGATAAAGCTCCCAGTCCAGTGCTCTTCCTACCATCCCAGGAAGCCTCTCTGGTACAGTTAATGGTTCTAAGGGGAAAATGGAGGACTCTGGTAATGGATGCAAAAATAGGCTCACTTTTTTTCTTCACAAGAAGGAAGAACTGAGTCAAATACCATTTGCAAATCTTTTCACATATTTCCTGATGAGAGCCATTCAGTCTTACTACCTGAAGTATTTTTATATATCCCAGGTGACACAGCTTCAAGAACACAAGATTCTAGTCACCACAGAGAAATGCCCCACTCAACTCTTCACTCCCTCCTACCTTACACATTACTGCTCCTTGAGACTCACACTGGAGAATCAAGTGACCAGCGACAGTCCATTTGCTCAGATTCTTCCAACTGCCAAATCAACACTGAGGAAACCCAGATCTTCCAGGCAGGCATCTTTTTCGAAGATCCACTTACATGGGAGCCTTGAAAACCTATCCTTTTTGAGAAATATGCTGAGACTGATGACAAAGAGGAGATGACCATTCCCCTGTGGTCCTTCAGAAACTGAGTGGCTCAGGATGCTTCGATACAACACCTCAAAAAGAGTAAAAAGAATTTCCTCAAGGGAAAATTTGCCAGCTCTGAGTTTTTCTCTGGGATGTTTTAAACTGGCTGTTTCAGAGTGAACACTCTAATGATGAGTACTTGGAAGCGAAGCAGCTGCTGAGGCATCTGAGATAGTGCTGGCAGCCTTGGAGCTCAGCATTAGAGGCACACACTGCCTATAAATTTTTGCTCTACCGATTCTCACATCCTCTGACACATTTACTTCCAACTCCCTCATTTTACATAGACAAGAAAACCTAGAACTCTCTCTCACCTCCCCTTAGCTTTAGTGAAGAAATATGATGCTTACTCAATTCTAGTTGAATAGTATTCCAAATGCTTCCTAAGGTTCCAGATTCTCCTGTGGTTATTAAATATTCAACAGTCGTATGTTAACTCTGACAACCACCAGGGCTTGCTAAAAAGGCCAAAATTGCATCATTTTCCACTTATTCAAAGAACGAACCCTCTGAAACGTGACAGGTAACATGGTCTGTCTCAACTCTTTCTGGGCCTTAGTTATATTCTGAACGGAGCTGCACATCAGTTTGTTTCAACATCATCAACAGTCAAGCTTGTAACAATCAAGCCTCCTTCAAATCAAACTCTACTTGAGCAAACTCCTTCAGGAGAGAAAGCCCTACATGTACCCAGGTCAGAATTTAATCCAGTAACACTTTACATATATAAGCTTCTTGCTACTATCCTCTAGACTCTTTAGTGTCTAGAACACAAACCCTTGAATGCAGGGGGTTTATGACCCTCTTAGTCATTTTCCTATCATAACCTCTCGGTTACACACTAGTACCAAAATACTCAGCTCAGTGAAGACCCTGATAAATCTTTGTTAACCAGATGTTAGCATCCCAGACACATGTGGATTCAGGATACTGACAACAGATACTGGTATACAATTAAAACCACACTGGACAAGGAAGGGTAGAGTGGCCTTGGGGCACAGTGCTTTGAGAACTAGGTACAAGTAATGGATGACCTCAGAAATATAAACACAAATGCAGAATTTGGTATGCAATTTCGGGTTATCAGAGAACTTGGTTGATAACCCCTGCCTTGGCAACAGCACAAAATCCCAGATCTCTCTTGCTCAAAAGACACAGGATATGGATTTCCTTACTGGTACTAGAAACTTCTTGACTTCCTCCATAGCATGGGCCATAAGAGCATAAGCCTCACATGGCGGTCCAAAGACTTCAATGAAGACATGCAGATCCATATTCAAGTGGGCATATTTGGGGTCTCCACCTTTGCGCAGCTCTTCCTCCTATGGAAAACAGAGAAAAACATCACATCACACGGATTAGAAAATGATACCTTCACCTCAAGGCAAAAGGAACATCAAGAAATAACCTCAACATCTAAGAAAAGCAATAAAAGTGTAGGAAGAAAGTAAAAAAGCTCTGGAGAATAGTAATTTAGACAACCTGCTAAATCTGCAATTGGTCTGCTGCTGAAAGTTAACTGTTGTCTTGAATCCCCCATGTATTCACTGGAGCTCTTATTACAAGGTATAGAAGAGACAAACTTAATACTGGTCTCCATGCAGATAACTGCCCTTGTCAAGCATTCATTCATTCATTCATTCATTCATTGCCAAATTAATCACCAGCTCTTCTTATCTGCGTAAATAGTCTGGGAACTCAAGTTCTAGGGGAGGAAAGAAGTCAGGACAAAGAGAAGGAAATCTCATTAGCTAGAATAACACACCTCAGCCCTGACTGTATTCATCTAGTGAGAAATGTGACTGGACAAAAGAAGAGGGTCTGAGAAAACAATGTTCATCAATTAGGCTGCATAAAAGGAAACCTGAGTCAGTTTTTAGGCTGCAGCAGTATGTCTCATTTAAAAAGCTTATCCTAGAAGGCTAAGACTGTTCTGTTTTGGTGGGAAGTTTCTTGGCACTTACAAAGAGTATGGGGCTATGGCATGAAAAAAACAAAGATTAGGTTCTGCTGTCAGGATTGCTCAGAGTTCCTGTTGGAATACTTTCTTTTAGTGGGCCTCACATTCCAGCTGGCTGTAAAACAAACCAGCCAACTAATCCTCAGATTCACCTGCACTCACAACACTATTGTTCTCACTTTCCCATGTTACCAGAAAGGGAATATGCTGTTCACATTTTACTGTCTTTAGTCTGGCTAAGTTTTAGAACCTCCTTCCAAGCTTTCACAGATACGCTTACTAATGCCAAAGTCGCTACTGCTGTTTCCATTACTATGCAGTCAAAAGTCAGGAAGAAAACAATCACCAGGGCACACCTTGGTTCTTCCAGGGTTGCCAATCAAGTAAATTAATTTGGTCTATAATCTCTTAACATCCAATGCTAATTTAAAGGAGTCACACTCTGTACATATACAAGTGCTGGCTCCCATAAGGCAGCCATACTGGACTCTGGCTACTGAAAAGGTATGCAGGTATCCTCTTGCCTCACTAACGTGAGCTTACCTTGGCTTTGTCTCTCATCGAGCCCTTTCCCAAAACAGAAATCTTTGCACCAGTCTCTTCTTGCAGTCTTTTAATTGTATTCCCTTGTGGTCCAAGGATCTTTCCCACAAAATTGAACTGACAGAAAATAAAAACAGATTTCTAAATACATATGGTCCTATAAAACATTTCCGTGTGTATTTATCTCATTTGTCCTCAACAACCCTCTAAAATAGAGTATTACCATTTCCATTTTACTGAAGGATATTCTGATGAAGTAATTAGCCTAAGGTTATACTAAAAGCGGCAGTTCCTAGACTTGAATTCCGGTTTCCTGATGTAGTCTGGTGCTCCCTCCATAATATCACACTGTAACCCTTTTTACTTCCCTTTGTACTTTAACATACATAAACATTTTTAAGGCAGTTACCTCAGAACAGAAGAGACATATGGCACCTTTGGTAGCACTGGTTTAGTAAACTAAATATAACTGACTGCTTTCCCAAAAAAAGGAAAAAAGGAGGAGAAGGAAAAGGAGAAGGAGGAAAGGGAGGAGGCAGACGAGGGTGGAGAAGGGGGAGGAGAGAGGGAGGAGGGGAGGAGAAGAAGAAAGCATTTATTTAAAAGTAAAACTTTGAGTAAGAAATAAAATTAACTCATCCAGTCAAGGATTTGTGTTATATTTCCTTTATTTAGATTTCAGGTCAAACTTCTGACAGAGAGCAACTCCTCGGGGTTCACTTTTTTCCCTTTGAACTTGGAGCCTGAACAAACATTTGAGAAAGAAACACTTTCTTCTCTCTTTTTAAGGAAGATTAGCCCTGAGTTAACAGCTGCTGCAATCCTCCTCTTTTTGCTGAGGAAGACTGGCCCTGAGCTAACATCTGTGCCCATCTTCCTCTACTTTATACGTGGGACACCTGCCACAGCATGGCTTGCCAAGCGGTGCCATGTCTGCACCTGGGATCCGAGCCAGTGAACCCCGGGCTGCCGAAGCAAAACATGTGAACTTAACTGCTGCGCCACCCGGCCGGCCCCAAGAAACTCTTTTTGATAATAAAACGATGATTATATTTCCTTCCTGGATGTAGCTAAGCTATTAGTTATGGACTTAGATGTTTCAACTGCCAAAAACAGGTACTACAAGTATGAGAGAAGCTTCACAGGCTTAAGTTTCTGATACATCACAATCTCCAGAAGTCTTTATTACAGCCCATGACTCTTGCATCTACAAAGATAACTCAAAGAAGTGAGGCCCTTTTTGCCTTACCTTGGGATACTGCTTGACAGGTATCAGTACCCGCTCCTTCAACTTCATGTTCTTGTGAGAAAATAAATCCAAGTAATTCTCCTCATCATCCTTTTTTGAATCCCCTTTCTGAATCTTCTCAATTTCTGAATAGGACAAATAGAATTTAATTTACTTTTCTTCTGGTAAATAAAGGCAAATCTCCAAGTCTGCTTACAGCAATAACATGGAGTGCTGTATAATGAGACCAAATAGTTCAGAAGAATGTGCTAATTTTAGATACAGACTGGCTGAAAGCACCAAAGTTATACGAAGCTGACTAGAAAACCCAAAGCCTGCTTCTAACAATAGCAGTTTGCTCTTCCACCCCCACCTGAAGACTGTACATGGGACACATTCAAATGTTTCTTAAGAATAAATGGATTTTTACAAGACTAATGGGGTGAGGATGGGGAAAAGAAATGGACTAAAAAAATAAAAAATCTGCACCAAGAAAAAACACAAAGTCATATATTTATGAAGAAACAAAAGTCAGTAATTTAACTATATGATGGAGCGTCCAGTTAAAACCCTACTTTGACAGTGGTGCTTTGGATAGTAGTAGCCCTTAAGAGTTTGAAAGACCCGGCTCTTAACTCTGCCACTCACTAGTTGTGTGAACTCTGAAAAGTTATTTAATTGTTCTGAATTTTGGTTTCCTTATTTGTGAAATGGAGGCAATATCTACCTCATGAGGTTGCTATAAAGACAATAAAATAACATACATACACACGCTAATTAAAGCCCATTTCTTAGGAAGAGCTTAATATACAGTCAACATTATCTAGCCCAAATTCAGTTTATGTCCTAAAGTAAAAAAAAAAAATGCACCAAGATACTTTGAACTCGCAGGTAAAGACAGTTTCATCAGAAAGAACTTGAATATCCAAAACAATTTCCTATCATTGGGGAATTTCATTCATTCAGTGATTGCAAGTTTGAGAGCTTCCTGTGGAGAGGCAAATGAAGGGAGAGATACAGGTATGATCATTAACCTCTACGCAACATTTACTAAGAACCAGGCATCTATCCTGCAAAGCACAGGAGATACAAGAGAACAAGTCAGATATGGTCCCCATCTTCACTAGGTTTATACACTAGTTCCCAGTCTATGAAGCTGGCCATGAAGTACAGTTAAGTAAAGTGACAAGAGTACCAACAGAGACGGGGCAAAGTGTGCAGGCAATGAACAAAAACTAAAAGGTTATATAGTGCACTGCGAACAGTCAAAATAAGAAATTGATACTCCCTAAAATCACTGGAACATTCTAAATAACACAGAATTTTCTCCTCATAATATTCTCACATTGTGTTTCTATCTTCTACAACTTTAAGGCAAAGGTTCTCAAACTTGCCTGCATCAGAATCACCTGAAGGACTTGTTAAACTAGACTGCTGGGCCCCAACTCCAGCCTGGGATTTGTATTAGGGATTTACAGTTCTAACAAGTTACCAGGTGATGCTGGTATTGCTGGCCTAGGAACCACACTTTGAAAACCAGTGGTTTAAAGGTATCCAGATATACTACCTCAAACACATTCTGCAAATCTACACCTTTAACTGTTAGTTTAAAAATAACTGTTCAGACTAAGTTCAGCTGTGACATACACAGATGAAAGAAAGTTATTTTGACTCTGACAGACTTCATAAGAGTTCAGAATTTCAAACTGAAGAGTTCTGTTTATTAAACAACCTAATTTCAGATGTTATAGTATTTGGTGAGCTAACTGACCCACTTAGGCCCAAGAGCACATACTCCCTGTCTTTTTGACAATTAATACTGCTCATTATATTGATTATTTTTTTAAGGAAGAGCCCTGAGCTAACATCTGTGCCCATCTTCCTCTACTTTACACGTGGGAAGCCTGCCACAGCATGGCTTGAGAAGCGGTGCGTATGTCCGTGCCGGAGATCTGAACAGGCAAACCCCAGGCCACTTTCCACCAAAGCGGAGCACTCGAACTTAACTGCTATGCCACGGGGCCAGGCCCAGCATACTGTAAATATTCTTAACTAAACCTTTACTCCTATGAGAAGAACTGTAAATGACAGTGCTCTTCACACTCCTATGTTTCATTGCTTGGAATAGAAAACAAATTTGACCTTAAAATTAACAGACTAAATGCTTCATTCAACATCCTGTTTGTTTGCTGTTTTCCTGGTGGTATATCCTGACCTCCACCCCTTCCCACCTACTGCTAATAGTAACTTTTTCTAGCCACTAGTTTTGAGACTACCATCTCTGTATACATCTCCTCTTGAGCTTCCAGGCTGGAAAACTGGGTGCTTAACCATCAAAAGTCCTAAAGGAACAAGTCACATTTCTGATCTGAAAACATCACTGAAGAGATTCTAAAAATGTGGAACAGGGGCCAGCCCAGTGGCCCAGCGGTTAAGTTCACACATTCTGATTTGGCGGCCCAGGGTTTGCCAGTTCGGATCCCAGGTGCGGACATGGCACCGCATGGCAAGCCATGCTGTGGCAGGCATCCCACATATAAAGTAGAGGAAGATGGGCATGGATGTGAGCTCAGGGCCAGTCTTCCTCAGCAAAAAGAGGAGGATTGCAGCAGATGTTAGCTCAGGGCTAATCTTCCTTAAAAAAAAAGAAAAAGTAGAACAAATTACATACTTCATTTTATCTATGTCCCTGTGTATCCTAATTGCTATCATCTAGTTAGGCCCTTCAGCTGCATTTTATACCACTTTCCAGAAACTTTACTTGGTCAGTGCAGGAAGATAAGACTCAAAGTCTGTTAATCTGCTGTACTCCTACAGGAAGCAGGGCTGCAAAAATTGAACCCAGCAGAAAGGTTTGTTTATATGCATTGTAATGCACCCTGTAAATTTAAGGCTTTTCTATAACATGGATCCTTCTGCAATATTTTGAACTAGTCAGATCTTAAATAGAATCCCTTTCCAATTTATCTCACAATTTAAAAAACAATATTAAAGTATTTTTAGAGAATTCAAAGAATAACAATTTAAATAAAACAGAACTGAAAAGAGAGAATCAGGAGGAGTTTATCAGACAAAACAAAAGACTAAGAGGCAACCCGAGCCTTCAAGAGGGTCATCTTCCATGTCCGGAAGGGGAAGGACTGAACATTCATTCAGTGCCTACTATGTCTCAAATACTGTACAAATATTACCTCATATATCCTAAAAAATTACTCAGTGAGGTAGCTGGTACTATCCCCATCTTATAATTGAGGAAACAAACTCAGAGAAGCTAAATCTCTAAGCCACAAAGCTGTTACAGTACCAGAATAAGGATTAAACCTAGATTTTCTCTAACTTCAAACCTCATGCTTTTATTATTGCCTCTCAACGAGGGGATTGTAGGGGAAGGGGGCACTTTATTTAAATAAGAGTGAGCTGATTTTGTAAAATTCTAGGAAGTTTATACCCTTAGACACTGTCATGTGCTAAAAGCAATGAAAGGGCTCTGTGGGTGCCTCAGATGTTCAGTTGCCTGATCTCGCTTTTCTTTTTCTTTTCAATTCTATATTTCTCTCCTTGGCCTCACTTCTCTTGGAGAGCCAGGAGCAGGCTGTAATGGGAAGGAAAAAAAAAATCAAAGAGAAGCTTCACCAAAATGGCTTGCCCTCAGGCAAAAGTACTTCTAGACAACTTTGTTGAAACTGACTCCTTTGAATGATCTTTGCCTGGGCCTCGGGAGACCCTGGATGTCCTAAGAAAGAAAAGCTCAGGTGTAAACAACACATAGAGGGACCCACTTATTTCCTAGCCAGATGTCTACAATAATCCTATCTTATTTCCAGTGCCTTTTACATGTCTGGAATTTTGTATTTATAACCAGAAATATCCTCATTTAATAGGTAAAGAGCCCTGGGCTCAGAAAAGTTATATAACTTGTCCAAGATCACACAACTAAATAGCGACAGAGCAAGTATTTAAACTCAGGTTACTCTTTACATCAGTCAGCAAATTCAACTTATCTTGTGGCATTTCTTTTACTCTTTTACTGTAACTTAATTTTTCCGTTTTTGGTAGGTCCTATCACAACCAGACTGTAAGCTCCGAAGGATGAGGACTGCTTCTTAAATGCCTGTCTCAGAGCAAAAAGCACGGGTTTTGAAGCTAGACGGAACTGAGTTTAACTCCTAACTCTGTTACATGCTTTGTGTGTGACCTCAGGCCAAGTCATTGGACCTCTCTTAGTCTTCCCTTCTTACTTTTAAAAAGGAAGATAGAGGAGAGAGAGATTTAATGAACATGGAATGTTAATACTAGAGAAGTCTGTAAAAATTATATACAAATTTTATCAACTGGACTGGCTTAACTAAACAGATTACCACTACATTCATTAACTGAACATATGATAAAGGCTGCATAAAGAGGAAGACAATGGTCAAGCTTTCAGGTGTCCAGAGATAGTGTTTGTAGGAGGGCAAGAGTCACAGGATATGTGCTTCAAAAGGTCAGGGGTCACGCCCTCCTCTAGATTGTCAATGCACTTGGTTCATACTTCTAACCACAGTACTCCTTCCCCTGTTAATGATTTCTAGACCCCTTCCATCACTAAACTGAGTGTCTGCCATTCTTAGTACAATGCCTCAGTCACAACAGGCATCTAGAAACGTTTACTGAGTGAAAGAAATGGACTATTAACATCTCCAAATTTCCGCAATGATTCATGCGACTTTATCATCCTCAAATTTATAATTCTCTGTCCTATACCTTTTCTGTTGGCACCACCTTTTGGAATCACAAGTCCACTAAGCTTACTATCTTTGTATTTAAAAATTTCTATTCTTTTTACTTATCAAATTACTTACTGTTTTAAGAAAGAGCACAAAGCAATAGGTTTCTTAATTATTTTTGGGTCATGGTCCCCTTTGAGAATCTGAAAGCTACAGACTAGCTCCCCAGAAAAAACAGACTCTATCTTGCATACAATGTTGACTGATGGTGGGTATTGGTTCAAAAAAATCCCCCAAAGCCTGAGTTAGGAGCCCTCTAAAGAGCTCAACTCTAACATTTCAGGATAGTGGCAAACTCTCTTACGGCATATTGACCATGGTCTCCCAAATCTCTTCTTAGGGCACAACTTAAGAGTTTAGGGCTTTTTTAAAACAACTTTTTGAGATAGTTGTAGATTTATATGTTGTTTTAAAAAATAAGAGCTCTCATATACCCTTCACCCAGTGTTCTTCATAATATTTTGCATATCAATAATACAATATTGTAACCCCAAAATTAACATTAACACAATCTATTGACTTTACTCAGATTTCACCATTTTTCATGCACTTCTTTGTGCGTGTGTTTAGTTCTATGGAATTTAATCAAATTCATGTCACCACCACCACAGTCAAGTTACAGAACAGTTCCATCACAAGGAACCCTTGTGCTACGCTTCTATAGCCACAGTCACCTCCCTCCATCTCTCCCTCATCAACTAATCTGTTCTCCATCTCTATTATTTTGTCTTTTCAAGAATGTTAAATTAGTGGAATTATATAGTATGTGACCTTTTGAGATTGTCTTTTTTCACTCATCATAATTCTCTTGAGATTCATCTAAGTTGTTGCAGTTATCACTAATTCACTTTTTATTGCTGAATAGTATTCCATGGTATGGATGTACTACAGTTTAAGTATTCACCTATTTGAGACATATGGTTTGTTTCCAGTTTTTGGCTAAATGAATAAAGCTTCTATGAACATTCATGTAAAGGTGTTGTGTGAACCTAAGCTTTAATTTTTCTGGGATAAATGCCCAAGAGTGCAATTGCTGAGTAGTATGATAAACACAAGTTTAGTTTTGTTTAAAAAATGCTTTATCAGAGAAATATGTACACTAACAATATTTTAGTTAACCTTGCTAGTATTATGTTCTATAAAAATAGTATTGTACTGCACGTATGACGCCTTACGGGTCTTACTTTTTCACTTAACATTAAATTTCCAAGATTTTTCCCTATTGTTGCATGTCACTGTATTTTTCATTTTCACTGTTGTATACATATTTCATTTTGAAAACCTCACGGTATCCAGCCAATGATGAAACAAGTTGCACCATTCTGTGAACAAGGTGCACCACTTTATGAATGAGGCATTCACGTGCAAAAGTTTCTTTGGGCATATTCCTAGGAATAGTGTTGCTGAATTTTAAGGCATTTGAATGTTCAGCTTTCAGATGAAATGCCAAACTGTTACCCAAAGTGGCTGTACCAATTCACACTTCCACCAGCAATGTTTAAGAGTTCCTTCTAATTCACATCCTCTCAAGCCCTAAGTCTTATTTAACTTAATTGTTGTCAATGTAGCAGGTTTTCATTATTTTCCTGTCTCCAAAATTTTTTTTTCTCATTTATCTTCATTTACTCTTTCAGCTACTTTATAGTCAACACGTCAAGTTGGAAAAATAAATCCAACTGGAATTAGTTTGGAAAATGCAAAAAAATCAACATGTTAATTTAAAAGTTCTGTCATCTTTATAACACCAGTTCTTCCCTGACCTCCCTACTCCCGCCCAGGACATGGCATATTTTTCTTTTCAGATCTTCCTTTATCACCTTCAGTAAAAATTTATTTATCACATACTGATAATATGTGATCCCAATATTCCTCATCTATAATATTGAGATAAAAATTCTTCCTACCTCACAGAATGGTCAAGGAAGATGGAATTAATGAGTAGTATACCTTATGGCACATGTTAACATGCTCTACAAAGGTTAAATATTATTGTTATTGTTTGTTATAATTATTTATATACATTTTGAACTCATTTTTATTGCTTATCCCCAGGTATTTGATAGTATTCTAAAAATGAGATCATTTCGTCAATTCTTTCCTAATTGGCTACTGCTCATGTATCAGAAACCTACTGATCTGTACATCTTTATTTTGTAACTAGCCACATCACTGACCACGTTCCTGGGTAAATAACGACGAAGTTATTGCAAATAGTGATAACTTCTGCTTCTTTCTTTCCTAATATTTATACTTATACCTATACTTGATCTATATTCCTTTGCAATTCCACTTTCTGGTTTTAATAGGTTTTGCTAGCCCTGTAGAATGAAATGGGACCGTCTAGATATATTTCTGTAGTATACTGTAAATAAAATAAAGGAATTAACTATTCTGACGTTTCCATAGACTTTGTAAACATTCTCCACTGGGTGCTTTTGGAAGACAGATTTCTGAGTTTCCTTTCAAGATCTTCTGAGGATTGTTAATCTACTCAAAAATGCTTACTTATTCCTGAGTCATTTATACTAACATACATTTTCCTAACTTTAGGAAGCAGAAAAAGAACACTGATATACATAAAAGCACCTTACGTATATTACGTAAATATTTAACACAGATAATGTTATTTTTGTTTCAGAAAACAAGCATGGGTATCTTGAACCCTTGCATGTCTGCAACTGCTTTTAATCGTCATCATAGTTGAATATCAATTTGGCTAATACAGAAGTCTATATTTAAAATTGAAATCCCTCAGAATTGTGTTGATATTTTTTTATCATGCAATGAAGAGGAATATTAATTTGTCAAATATTTAGTAAGAGGCCACTCTGTGTGGCACTCTTCAAGGAACAGGAGAGACAGCAGTGAACAAAGCAGACAAAAGATCCCTGCCCTGGTGGAGGTGGCATTCTAGCCACGAAGGAGAAGGGGTGGTCAACAAACACACACATAACTACAATACATGGTGCATCAGATGCTGATAAGTGCAAAATAAAGTAAAGCTGGGAAAGGGACAGAGAGCTGTGTGGTGGTAAAGCAAGAGTGGTCTGGGTCTTGTGGCACCTCTTGGGAAATGGGTAGAGGTACCTGGAGGAGTCAGGGTCCCAAGTGCTAGGCTCTGCTCTCTGTTTCCTTCTTCTTCTGTATCTTGGCCTCGTCATCTTCACTGCTCTGTTAGCCAGCACTCTGATGCATTCAAATAGATTTCCTTTTAATATTTTGTCCAATTAATACAAAATATTTTAAGTTCAATTTGTTGCTGGTACTATAGTGGGGGTAGAGAGGATTAGGTGTGTGGATCCAGACTTGGACTGACTTCAAATCCTAGTTATGCCGTTTCCTAATTTTGTTACCTTAGCCACAGTATTTAATCTCTGTGTGCTTTGGTTCTTCATCTGTAAAAGTGAGGATAAGATAACTTCCTCGAAGTATTGTCATGAAGACTTTAATATTTGATGTAAAGTGCTCAACCAGTGCCTGGCACAAGAAACGTTAGCTCTATTTTTCTTACATGTATCCTTATCAGAGCTTAGATACTACCAGTCTGTCTTCTCAGAGTCTTACTTCCTCATAGTTGGTTGACTTCATTACAATCCCTTTTCCAGATCATTCAAAAATACCTTAAAAGCTGGGTCCAATATATATCAAGACTTATCCATGCTAAGAAGTATCCATATATTCCAAATCTGTTCTCTCAATAAGCCAGCATTACCACAATCCCATTTCTCCAATTAAAATTTCAGTTTGCTTAAAAAAAAAAAAAATCAAAAGAGCCCAAGTTAAAAAAGTTAAAAAGCACTCTCTTGTAACAGAAGTTACGCACTGAGAGAAGCGTGAAAATTATAAGTAACTTTTAAGGATCAATAGTTTTTTATGTTTATCCTAAGAAACTACCTTTTACTTAAAAGAGAAACACCACGCTGGGCACCTGATGTGGTCAGAAAGGCAAAAAAACACCTTGTGTTTTCATACCTTTTTCAGAATCATGGATTTACAACTACAAGGAAACTGTGGTGACGTGCTATCTATTGACAATAGGTCAAAATGTCAGAGAACTGAGCTAGTGCTTTTAGACATCATTTAATCCTCACAACTCACCATCCCACTTTACAGATGAGGTTACTGGGGTTCAGAGAATTTCCTAGGAGCAGGTAACTAGTTAATGGTCAGAATTTCAAACCCAAGCCAACAACTTCAAGTTTGAAGGTTTGTTACCCTATTTTCACGCTTTTAATCTGGACTGATTAAAGATTTGAGGAAATAAAAACTAGACTACCACATCAATCTTTACCATTTAGTCTGACATGCCTAAATCTGCATGTATTTGCTTTCAGATTCAAACACCTGGTGTTTGCTATATGCAAGACGTATGAAAAATATAAAGATAAAAGGCAATCTTTGCCCTCAAAGAGCTTGCCAGAAGGACACAATGAACGGGTAATGTTTCAAACAATCTGACTGTGTTACAGAACAGCAAAGCACTGAGCTGAAAATATAAGCAGTTTATAGAAATATTTTTATTCTTGAGCACTGCGCGCTTTGTTCATTGTGTTTAAAAGTAAAGACCCTTTACCAATGTTGGGAGATAGAGAACAAAGGGAGGGAAATGATATTTTCATAACCATCCGTTCATTCTATCGACCTTGCCAAAGAGTCCAACTACTCATTCAGCGTTGAAGGCTGTGAATTTTTACTCGCTTAATAGAATCTAGGTATCATAAGAAATACTTATTAAAACGTTTTAACTAGAAGTGAGAGCAAAACAGACGGCTTTAGGGAGAAATCAGAGCGACTAGGTGATTGGCCGGCGCCGAGCAGGAAAGGAGCGCTGGTCTACAGACAGAGAACAAAGACGACTCCTACTCTTCCTCCTCTGTTTCACTCCTGAAGCTCAAAGGAAAACACTAAAAAGACCAAGCCTTTCAGGTAGAAGCGTCGTGCAACTTCTCTCAATTTTTGTCCACCTCACTGGAAATGTCATGCACACCACCTTTTCCCTCCCTCTAATCATCTCATTTCACTGTCTCTAGGGCTATTTTTCCTCTCCTTGAAGGATGAGCCCACGGTATAAAATAAACGGATCCAACCTTCCGGCTCCGTAGCAATTATCATTTTATCGGCCGAAGTCGGAAATCGGAGTGGGGAAACATCAAGCTCCAATTCCCACAGGTTGCTCCTGCCTCGGAGCAACTTCAGCTTCAGGACCGCTAAGTCCCCCCCCACCCCGGCCCCTGCGACCGCGGCGCGCTGGACAGGGCACCTGAGCCTCACCCCGGCTCACCTGGGCTCTCCCTCCCCGCCCCCCACTCCGGCCCTCCCCGCTCGGGCTGTCTTCACCTCCTACACTCTCCCTTGAGGCGCCTGCCGCCACCCGAGATCAAAAGAGCTTTCCCTTTGTGGGGAAGAGGGAGATAAAGGTTCATTTCTGGAAGCATCGGAGCGCTAGCGGCGCCGGGCAGCTGCCAGGGGTGGGAGGGGAAAGGGTCGGCAAGGGGGCGGGGAGCTCGGCGCTATCCATCAAGATCTTTGCGCTAAGAGATCGCTAAGCCCCCTTCGGGCCTCCTCTGCAGCCTAGAAATCCCCCCCTCGCCCCTGCGCGGGGATGGGAAGGTGGGATCCAGGCTCCCGAGCATGAGGATGAAGAGGAGAGGCGAAGGGGAGTTCACGACTACCTTAGACCCGAGGGGGCGGGAAGCGAGCGGAACAAAGCCGCTGCCTCCCGTGCCCCCGGACGCCCCCGAGGGACCCCGGAGGCCGGCTCACCTGCGGTCAGCAACTGCATGGCGTGAGTGAAGGACGGATCCAGCGAGTCCTTCTCGGCCATAAGTTCGGGCAGGTACTTGTTCTCCGGCTCCATCTTGACGGAGGCAGTGGCTGAGGGGGGCAGCAGCGGGGTCGGCGCCGGACCGCCCACTGTCGCGTCGGGACCCGTGGCCGAGGGCGGCAGCAGCGGTGGCGGCTGCGTGGCGGGCGAGGCCCGGGCGCCCCCCCGGGAGCCCCCTCCGCCTCCCCGAGACCGGTGAGGCAGCGGCGGCTGCCGAGACGGCGCCTGACGCACTGAGGGGTGGGCACCTGAGGGGTCCATGGAGCCGCTGCGGCCCGAGGACCGGCTCATGCGGCCGGCGGGGTCGTCCCGGCGCTGCATTGGGGAGGATGTGCGATCGAGGGATCGAGGAAGCGACGCGGCAGCGGCGGAGGCCCCAGCGGCGGTTGGCGGGGGTGGGAGAGCCGGTGCGACGGCGACCGAAGCCGACCCGAGCGACCCAGCGAGAGAGAGCACCGGAAATGAGGCGGCGCGCGTGCGCAGCCAGCCACCGGCACCGCCCTTGGGTCTCTCCGCGGAGAACAAAGTCCCCGGTCGGGCCACGGCGCTTGCGCACCGCCTCGGAGCCCGAAGAAGTCGCCTCCCCGCTCCCTTTTTCCGTCCGAGCCCGCCAGGCCAGAGCTCTGTGCGCGTGCGCGGGTGGCCGCGGGCTCCGTTCGTTTTCTTTTCCACGTGACTCGGCGCTAGCGGGACACGTGTCTCCTCCCCCTCTGGCCGAGTGCGCGGAGGGGGCGGGGGCTGTGGAATGTCTTTGTCTGCACGCGGGCCCGCGGAGTGTGGGGCGGGAGACCTGTTACTCGCGGGGCCACGCCCCCTCCAACGGCTGAGCCGCTGCTGGGGGGGGGTGGGGGCTGTGCTTAATAGAGTGGATGGGGGCAAGGGGGAGAGGGGGCTTCTCTGAAGCATGGAGATAAAAGGAGACCCGCCTGGGAACCAGAGAGAATTGAGGCCGTCTAAACAGGAAGGGAGGAAGGAGAGAGGAAGAGACAGGGCACAGGGGAGACTAGGGGTGAAAAAGCAACCGCTGAGGGAGAGTCTGACGCAGGGGTGAGGGGTGGAGATGAGGAAAGAGAGCTTGGAAGAGAAATTGAGGAAGGATGGGTCAGTGGGAAGACTGAAGGCTATTGCAGGACTTGAACTAAGAGGTGAGGTTCAGATTAGAGACCTGAAATCTAGCAAAGGGCACCAGACCAAAGCAGGTTACCCAAGAAGTCGTATCCCACGGTTTCCTGTATAGTATGCTCTAAAACATTTGCCGTTGTTGATCAGAGAAGTCGTCTTAAAAGATGAAGCGTTTTAGCTCTTTACATATAGTACTGCTTTCTGCTGACTTAAGTGTTTCTTCGCAAAAAAAGTGGGGTAGAGGCCAGGTCCTTGATCCCTGATGGTTGCATCATTAGGGTGGTTCCTTATACGGATGTGAGTGCGAATCCTGCCTTTGTGGGCCCTTCACAATGGATCGTTTCAGACTTGCTCAAAGAAACAGACTCTTACTACTGCTCTCAAGGCCAAGGTATATAGTCGACAGTCTCCCACAGCATTCTTCTCATCCTGGAGGGCTATATGCAAAAGGAGCCTAGGTCTCTACTCTCCCATAAATTCTCAGAGACCTGGTGCCTTCTCTAACCCTTCCTTCCCTCCACAGATTTTGCTTCCCCCCATTCAAAGCGCTTACTCCCGTCCCTTTCCCTTCTGGATCAGTTCCCCTAAGAAGCCCACGCTTTTCAAAAGCATTTCTGGAAATTGTCCTCTGGGTGCCTGGAAACTGTTGATTTTTGGATCTGAAACTTAGAAGCCTTCAACTAGAGAACATTCAGGCCTGGTTACCTTCTTAGGGATGGGGGAGAGAAATCACCCATAGAAATGAGAACAAAACACAAATATCTCCATAAATTATCACATATGTATTATATGTGTGTATTTCCAGTGTCTGGTGCAGTATTTTAGTTTAAGGTCACATACGTAGTTTATAGTCAAGTAGGAGGAAGAAAAAGAATGCTTTTGAATAATTGGAATGGGAAATGTGATGTGACAAATGCCCAAAGATAAGTGAACATTAAGCGCAATTGCAGTTCAAAGCAGAAGATAGATTTCGGTCAGGGGAGAATGAGTTCCAGGCAAACGGAAGTGCGGATAGATGAGCAGAGATGAGATTGTCAGAGACGTGGCTGAAGAATCGGAGTAGCAATCTAGTTGCGGACTGTGAAGAAATAGGTGGATTGAGAGAGCACATGTATGGAGGAGGGGAAAGGGGGCAAGGAGAATTTATAGCTCCCTTGCAACTCATTTCTGCTGCCGTCCTTGAAAATCCTGCTTGAGTGGTGGTGTTACAAATGGCTGAAGTGTCCTTGCTCTGTAATGAGATGCCCAGATGGAGGCACCTTGAGTTGAGGGTAATAAAACTTTGATAAAGAAGCATCTGAGAAGGAGCTGGATAGTAGTATCTGTGGATTTCTAGACTAGAATCAACAGTCTTTCCAGATGCCTGTCAAACCTTAGTTTCTCTGAGGGTGGGGTTGAGGGGAGCTTTCAGCTCTTCTTGGTGAGACACACGAAAGGTAATCTCTGAGGCGATGGGTTGCTGAAGCTGCGATGTATTTACCAAGTAAGTAAGGCAGCAGCCTTCCATTGTGGGCGCCCTTCCCTGGGACAGGGAAGAGTAATTCCTGTCTTGAAAGCCTAGAGGTCTGGAGTTTATTTTGTGTTGACTATGGTATGCTGTTCCAAGTTCACCTGAAGGTGTTAACAGCACAGCCTTGTGAAATGACTCTGACTTTGGAATGAGACAGACAAGTTCAAGCCCATCAGTGCCTTGACCTTGCTTTCTGTCATGGGGAAAACCACAACCTGTCTGAACCTTAGTTTCCTCCTCTTTAGAATGGAGGTAATGACATCTACCTTGTGGAATTGTTGTGAACGTTAAATACCAATATAAACCTCCTGACAATAGAGCTTATAAGCAGAAGTAATAATTATTATTATGCCGTTTAGTTATGCCTAATGAAGATTTTTGGGTGCTTCCTGTTGGTTGTGGATCTGAAAGGCCTTCTCTCTAATCTGTCTCGTTTTCACTGACTATAGCTTGACTTTGTTTCAGAGAAGGGAGATGCCAAAAAGACTAAGCTTCTTCTACCTTATTTCCTCCCATCATTTAGTTACTATGGTGTAGGATGCAGGAGCAATTGAGAGCATAGTGATTCAGATGGAGTTAGGTCTGAAGCTGGCTCTTCCTCTTACCTGCTGAGTGATCAAGCACTTTACTTAACCCTGCTCAGCCTCTGCTTCCTCCTCGTGATAAAACAGGGGTCATAACAATACCTACCTCAGGGCTGTTGGGATTAAAAGAGAGTGTCTTTAAGCACTCAGCACAGCAGCTGGCAATTAGTGGGTACTTGATAAGTGATAGTGGCCATTGTTATTACTACTACAAACAGATTTATTGAGTACCTTATTGCAGACTTTCACTTTCATGTGAGTCCCTAACTGACCGGCTGAAAAGGATTGAAATTTGCCTGTAGCTGCCTGACCTGTGTGATCTCCACGATCGGGTGTCTGCAGGCCCCACCTACCTCTCCTGCTTTGCAGCCAGTTCCTGGCAGGAGGGCTCCCGCCCTGGGCAGCAGTTTTTCTTCCAAGAGTGTAGTTCATCTGTTCAACCTTAAACACCTACTTGGTGCCACATATGTGGAGGGTGGAGAAGAAGACAGGAAGACCAAGATTCAACATTTAACATTTTTTCCTAAGTTTTCTTTTTATAGCAAACATATATACTTCTAGTTTAAGAAAAATCCAGAAGCTAGGCATAAAGTGAGAAGTAAAATTCTCCTCAAAATCTTGTCCGTTCACCTGACTGCCCTTTTCCAAAGATACCCACTATTCAATGATTGCTTGTGTAGCCTTCCGGACATTTTAATACAGCTGTGTGCAAGTCTGTATTTTGTGCTTTAAACACAAACTGGAGTATTCTATATGAACAGTTTTTAAAGGAAATATTCTGGTTACCTTTCCCTGTCAGTATATAGAATTCTACTTCATTTTTAATGGTTGCATAATATTCCATTGAGTACTTATTAATCACTTCCCTTCTGAAAGAAATATAGGTTGATTCCAGCTTTTCAGTACTGCAAATCATACTGCAATGAGCATCACTGTACAGAACATCTTTGTGCACTAATATCAATATATCTATAGGATAATTCCTAGAAGTGGCACAAAAAGACTGTGCCAAGCAGCAGGGTAGGCAGCATCCTCTTCTCCCACCTCCTCAATAAATTTTGGAATTTCTGTCCAATTTCTATCTAGTAATCTATCTATTTCTAAATCCTATTCAAATCCAAATCCTATCCTCAATCAATTTACTGTCTTCCTATCTTTTTAGTCTTCACCAATGTGGTAGATGAAATGGCATGAGATTCAACATTGAATAAGAGAGTCTATGCCCTGAAGGAGCTCACTGTTTAGTGAAGGAGACAAATACGTAAACCAAGAGTTACCAGGTAGGGTGAACAGTGTTAGAATAGAGGACTACACAAAGAGCTGTGGGAATGCACAGGAAGGAGTGACAGACCAACTGCCGACATGAGTTAGGGAAGTTGGATCTTTGGGAAGTTGCAAGGTGGAGTGGGGGCAGGGCATTTAAACGTTGGGAGTTCAGCAGTGCTTGGTCCCATGCCTGTACTGCCTCCTCCATGTTCACGGCTCTGGAATTTAGATCTCTAGCCCAAACTTCTGAGTTCCCAATCCAAATAGCCCATTGCATCCCTGACATCTCCATTTGGATGCCTCAGAGGCCCCTCAAACTCAGCATGTCCCCAGCAGAACTCAAACTGCGGCCACTAGCAGTGCTGCTTCAGGGCCCAGATGACTTTAATGAAACTGAGGTCTTGGGAGAAGCTCCTCTTTCAGGACCCAGGCCTGTTCCAGCACCTCAGAACTTAAGGAGACATTCCCTTTCAGGACCATGCCCCTTGCTTGCTTCACTCTAGTCCCGGGGTGCTCTGAACATTCCCAGAGAAGGCACCTTTGGTGGGGGCAGTGGGCAGGGACAGAAGGGATCAGAGCAGGGCTGATGTGCTCAGTGACTTGGCCCCACTGCTTTGTCTGACAGCCGTATGTGAAAAGTCCCTAGAAGTGTCCCCAAAATACTTGAAGGGGACTTTGCAGGGACAACAACAGGAACTCAGGATTATTGGTCTTTGTGTGGCTTTGTTTGAATCCACATGCCACTGAGGCCTGTGTGATATTTGGATTATAGTAATCTTTTTTCTGCCTGTCCTTTCAACCAGAAGGTGAGCAGCTCATGGGCAGGAACCATTTCTGTCTTTGTATAGACAGAGGCTGGAACAGAACAGGCATTTGATAAGCGTCTGTTGACCGAGTAAATATCTGCAAAATAATTAAACTCTCGTTCTCCCCGTTGCCTCTACCACCGACCTGCTCTTCCTTCAGTGTTTTCTGTCTTAGGGAATGATATCCCCCACTCACCACGTAGCAGGAAATCTGGGAGTCATCCTTAACTTCTCTCCACTGCCTCACTGCTCTACCCCCGCCACACACAGTCCATGCCTAAACCCTGTTGTTGTTCACTTCATAAATGTTGCAAATCCCATCCGTGTTTCTCTATCTTCACTACCTCTGCGTCCATCTGAGGTGCCATAATGCCTCACTTGAACTTCTGCCGCCTCCGAACTGGTCCCCCACTTCTGCTCCTGTGCCTGCACCTTTCTCCATTCTCCGCCCGGAAGCCAGCGTGATATTTTCGAAACACACGTTTGGTCATGTCTGTCTGTCTGCTTGTCTGTCTCTATCTTATACACACACACACCCACCCACCTTGTTAAACCTTTTTAGTGGCTTCCTTTTGCCCTTAGGATAAAGATCAAAATCCTTACCACACCTGACCCAGCCCTGCCTGCATGGCTAGCCCGGCCTGGCTTTCTTGCCTTATCTCATGCCATTCTCCTCCTCAGTTCCTGTGTTCTGCAACCCTGGCTTTTTCAGTTCCTCAAACAAGCCAGACTCCTGCCTCCCCTGGACTGCACACTTTCTGGTTCCTTCGCCTAAAACTCCAATCACTGCTCCCCTCCCTCCAATCCAGTCCCTCCCTGCCCCACCACCTCTTTTCTTTAGATACTGTAATTCCTACACATCCTTCAGATATATGAAAATGTCACTTATTCAGGGAAGACTTCCCAGATCCCCAGGGTGGGCCAGCTTAGCTCTCATTGTTACATGTTCTCGTGGCTCATTCCTAATACCTATCACATTTAAAATTTACTTGTTTATGTGATTATTTGAGTAACATCTACCTCTGTCACTTGAATGTAAGGCCCACGAGGGCAGGAACTTTGCCTGTGGTGTTTAAGCTTATGTCCCCAGCACCCAGCACAGTGCAGGCTGAATTGACTGATGAATAAAGATTGGTTGGCTCAATGAAAAGAAACAGGAACAGCACATGCAGAGACATTAAAGCATTATAAAACTTGACATGGGTCCCTGAGATGGTAAGTCATGTAGTATGACCTGGATTGGGGATGCATAGAAAATGACAGGAGATAAGGTCCAAAAGGTAGACTATGTCTTGATGCTCAAGGAAGGAAGTAGAATGTCCATGGGGAGCATCAAGATAACATGGTCAGAGTTCTAGAGTAGAGAAGGAAACCGAATATAGAATGTAAATATGTTTTAATTTGCTTGCCTAATTTAAAAAAATTGAAATAGTTGCCAGTGCGTAAACGTTGGGAGATTTCACATTACAAAAAATTCTGGGTTTCTAGTTTTTCTTGAAACATCAGATCTTCTAGAAACCCTGGGTTTGTACTCCTCTAAGCAATGATTAGCTTCCACCTTTAGAGGGCACTGCCTCTAACTCCCCAGGCATTTTTGCTACCAGCCTGACTCTCTTAAGTATTTGCGTTAATGACCCAGTTTTAGAGGGATCATTCTGGTGGTGGAATGGGAGAAAGGATTGGAGCAGGGGGGGAAGGGCAATGGCAGCCAGAGGAACCCAGGGAGAGAAAGGAGTTCACATTGAAGTTGGAGACACTTAGACCCCAGGGACACTACATCTGGACTCAGTCATTCAGGCCTAGGCTTGTAGTGGAGGAGGGGGATAAGCTTCAGAGCCTAGGGTCCATCTTCCGCCATCAGAAGTTTTGTTTGGGCTACAGAGAAGATAAAAACCAAACAGGAAATCTGCTGTGATCCTGGCTCATCTGAGTGTAAATGAATGGAAACTTCGGAATTTTAGCAAGATAAATGCTACCTTCTTCTGAGCCTGCCCTTGCCCTCTCCATGTCCCGAATAGATAAAAGATGAATGAGACCATGGTCCTTACTATAGAGGAAATTGACAGTCTTTTCGGGGAGGAAGACATTTAAATAACTAAATAGTGCTAGATAATAGACTAGAGAAGCATTTATTCATTCAACAAATATATTTTGAGTGCTTACCATGTACAGACACTGTGCTAGGTGCTGAGGGTATAGTCACAAAGAAGAAAGATATGGCCTTTGCCCTTGTAGGGTTTATATCTAGGTGGTTTGGGAGTTCAGAATATGATGGAATTAATTCTTAAGGAGGTTTACATGGAATGGGAGTCCTGGAAGGCAAAGCATTTGAGCTGGGCATGGAAGGAAAAATAAAATTTTGCTAGGGCTTGGGTTAAAGCATAGAAGGTCCATTCTAGTCAGAAGAAAGAACAGGAAGAACTAGTGAGAATGTCTGAAATGTTTGAGGAATGGCGAAATATCGAGTTGGAGTGATTTTTGCAGAAAAGAAGGAAGCAAATTATTTAGACCCTAAGTTGCCTTTTAAACTAAATGCCATTGGATTTTTTTCTAGAAATTGAATTCTCTAAAATGGAACGATTTCAAAAATAACTAAAATGAGAACTGAATCCAGAGGTGGGAACACTGTTGTCCCAGTGTATAAGGTTTCACTGTAAAATAAGGTAATAATTTTAAATGAACATAACACTCCAGAGCTTACATGTTGAAATGAGAGGTTTTTGGATTGCTCTTTTCGAATTGTCTTCAGAGCCTAAAGTCCATTCTTTAGATTGTTATCAAAGGTGACAAATTTGTGTCCTTGAGGTTAATGTAATTTAGGGAAGCAAATAATTCAGAGCCAAAGTTAGTGAATAAGGTAAAAATCAAGTTGGGGGGAAAGATTTTGAGTAAAAAAGTAGGTGTGACCAAGGAGTAGTGAATTGAATTTTCTTGTGTAACTTTTAAAGTGATCTTGAAGTCAGTTCTAAAAGATGAGATCTCAAAATACTTTTGAGCAATGATGGCGCTGTTAGTACAAGGGTAGACACACTCGCCCAAAGTGACTACTTCAAGGACAGCACTTGTTTCATTCATGCATGCATGCGTACATGCATTCGTTCAATAGATATGTATTAAATACCTACCTAACAGATGCCAAGCATTGTTCTGGGTGTTGAGGTAGGTGGTGAACAAGATTGACAGGGTCCTGCTTTTGTGCTGCTTTCTAAATAGGGGAGATGGATAATCACCAAGTAAACAGGGTAGAAAGAAGTTTTAGAAAGACAAAACAAGATAATGTGATAGAGTGACTGAGGAGGGCTGGGGTTGGATACTGTAGGTAAGATAGTCCAGGAAGGTCTCTCTGAGGGGATCCTGATGAGGGGGAGGAAGCCAGCCATGGCAAGTGCTGGAGGAAGAACACTCTAGAAAAAAGGAGCAGCAAGTGCAGGGGCTCTGAGGCAGAAACTGGTTGAGGGAATTCTAGGAACAGAAGAAAGGCCATCTGGCTGGAGAATAAAGTGAGCACACGGGCTAGCTACAGAAGTGAGGTAGGTGAGTTAGGTAGGATCAGAATCCAGTGTGGCCATGTAGGCTGTGGGAAGGAGTTTTCTCTGCCTGTTATGTAGAAATTGGAAGAAGAGCAGAAGCACAAAGACCAATTAGGAGGCTATTACAGTAAATATTCAACAAATATATGTTTTTTTAAACATCGGCACCTGAGCTAACGTCTGTTGCCAATCTTCTTTTTCTTTCCTTCCTCTCCCCAAAGCCTGCCCCCCCACCCAGTACATAGTTGTATATTGTAGTTGTGAGTGCCTCTGGTTGTGCTATGTGGGACGCCGCCTCAGCATGGCCTGATGAGCAGTGCTATGTCTGCGCCCAGGACCCGAACCGGTGAAACCCTGGGCCACCGAAGCAGAGAGCGCTAACTTAACCACTCGGCCACGGGGCCGGCCCCTCAACAGATATTTCTTTAGTGTCTACTATGTGCCAGGAACTCTGCTAGATGCTAGGGATATAATAAGATGTGGGTTCCTGTCCTTAGGTGGCTGATGACAGTGATAGACACAGATAAATAAATTGGCGATTGTCTTTCAGTGTGGTAAATGCTGGGACAGAGGTAAGCACAAGTTGCTGTGAGAGTCCAGAGGAGGGTCATCAGTCTGGGGGGTTAAGGAATGCTTCCTGGAGGAGGTGTCATTTAAGCTGAACTTGAAGGACCTCACGAATTAGCCAGGTGAAGGGCTAGAGAAGGCCGTCCTAGGCATTGAGAGGTCTTAGAGGGGAACTAGGACTTGGTGAGTTTGAGGACCCGCAAGGAGTTTAGCATGGCTGGATCTTAAGCATATTTCCTGAAAAAAGAAATCAGTCTTAATTTTTTTTTTTAGTGTAAGCCTCTTGAGTTTGCATAGCAAAGGCATTCAAAGGTTTTTCAGCAGCAGAATGACATGCTTCAGGGGCCTGCCTGACTCTCAATTGCCTCTCTCCTTAATCTCCTCAAATCAGTCTTAATAAGAATCTATTGAGCTGTAACTTTGAACCTGATATTATACTCAATGTTGGAAACCACAAAGCATGCTGGTTGAACACCTCTGTACTTTCCTAACCAGCTGAAAAAGAACAGAGGAGGAAAAATCACTACTCTTTGAGTATTGGAAAAGATCTACCCGGGAAACTGCATAAGACTACTTGGATCCTACCATCCGTGAGGCTGCAACCCAGGGGTACAGTGGAATAAAGAGACGTGGGGCCCGCTTTAAGCTTTTTTATAGACTCTTGAAAAATCCACTTTATCCAAGGATGGGACCAATCAGTTGATTTTATGCTTCAATAAGCTGACTCATTGCGTTTGTGCCTAACTTCTAGGGTAGCTGTGCGTAAATGGATTCCTTCTTGGCACAGTTGGCCTGCGTTTCTTGGGATGGTGGTGCACTACATGTGCAGTGAGACTCTTTCCTGGGACAAGCTCACTAGGCACTTGTGACTTTCGGACACCTTATCTGATAGGACAGGCTGTTCCTTCTTCTCCCCCACAATACATTCCTTCCTAGGAACTTAGCACCACAGGAAAAAATTAGCCAACACCTGCGTGTATTCAGTTTATTTAAGTCTCACAACAGTTCTGTGAGGCTGGTGCTGTTATTCCTGTGTTATAGTTGAAAAAATAAAAGCACAGAGAGGTTAAGTCACTTGCTCAAGATTATCAAGGATTTGAACCCAGGTAGTCTGACCCAAGAGCCCCAATTTTTAAACACTACACCATAGGTGTGACCGATTTAGGAATTTAAAGACAAAGATACAACCACAAACCCCTAAAATTATATAAATTGGTAAATATTGTCCTCTAGTTCTATAAAATTGGACATAACTATGCCAAATTCAGTGATTATACAGTGGTATCAATACAATGGCTACAAAACACGTTTACAAGCCATAAAAACACAATGTCTTTGTACCATTAAGTTGACCTAAATGAATTAATTTGTTCTTAAACTATTATAATATTAAGTTGCTATGATAAAGCTCATGTTAAGCAATTGTGCTTGGTTTCTTAAAGTTTATCAAGTCTTTTTGGGGGAGGGTGGCGAGGGAAGAGAATGATCCAACCTCCTAAAAAACAGTCTAAAGGAAACTTAAGTTGAAGTCTTTTCCTCTTGGTAAATTTCCCTATTACAAACACAGACTTGAAATCTTTCATTTATTTTAGAGCCCAACACCTATAATGCCTACTACATAATAACTATTACAAACCACAATTACTAACATTTGTTAAAGGACTTAGTATATGCTAGGCTCTATGAGAGCCCTTAAGTCGAGGAGAGAGGACTATGGTTATGCCCACTTTACAAAGAGGAAGAAACTGAGGCTCAGAGAGTTTAAGTAATTTTCCCAGATCACACAAGTGGTGAATTAAGGTTCGGAACTCAGGATTGTCTGATTTCAAAATCCAAACTCTTAGCCTACAAATAGTTGTAGAGATTTTCTCTAAGAAATAGATACTTATTTAAATGCACGAGAGTGATTATTATATTGAGAGTGTTTCTCTTACAATTTTGAACAAGTCAGACTCTCCCTTTCATCCCAAGCTGCTCCTCAGTTTAATCTAAGTTATCAGATTAAAATATGAAATAAGATGCGTTAGGGCCAGTTATCTTTCTTTCTTGACTTCAACAAAGGGCCCACCTGACACTTTGTTGGTGTATTACAGAGCCTATCATAGTTTTTGAATGCTGCAGAATTACCAGGTTGTCATTAGCAATGGTTCTTAATAGGAGATACAAAACATCTCTGTGAAAATGGCTGATATAGGCATAGTGGACACATCCTCCACTAGATGGAGTAACGCAATGAGAGCTGAGAATGAGTGATAATTAGGCATCAAATAGCATAGCAAAAACCAAGTATCTTAGGTGGGGTCTGCCCATATAACCTAAAAAGATTGTTACAGAACAAGAATGTTTTATTTTCTTGGTTTTGTTTGTTTTGATGAAAATGCAAGGTGTTGTCAAAGAACCAAAATATGTTTTTCATGGAGAGATGGTAAAGCCACCAGCAAAAACTTCCAATTCGTATGTCACATCTTAAAACAAATTCTGGATGGCATAGAAATGGCTTAGAGAATCACAGCCAGGTAATTCCTGAGAATGCCATCTAGGAGACAGCAATCTGCAAAGTCAGGGTGATATCAAAGGATGTGGTGTATGCCTTAAACAAGGAACCAATATATGGTGCTATCTTATTCATCCCCAGAATGCAAGGGTCCAGGGGGGAAGTGGGAGTGATCGTTTGCACAATTGTACTTGACAACTCACCCATGGAATTTTTTCTTTTTGTCCCTGCAACTTTTGGTTCAGTGGGTTTGGAGGTCCTATTTCCCAAGGAATGCTTCCTCCGGGGAACACAGACATACATTGGTTCCATTATATTGGAAGAAGCTGAGACTTCCCCCTGGTCATTTTGGGCTCCTCATGCTATTGAGTCAGTGACAGAAAAGGGGTTTACAATATTGATTCTGATTATTAGGTGGAAATTAGGTTGCTGCTACCAACAGGGACAAGGAGAACTCTGTTTATTCCCAATGGATTCACCAGGATACCTCCTAGTACCCCTGTATCCAATAACCATCAGTATAAAACTGTAGCAAAGCAATAAAGACAGGACCACAAAGGGCATGAATCCTGTGGAAATGATGGTTTGGGTCATTCCACCAAGCAAATAATCCCATCCAGCCAACATGCTGGCAGAAGTAAGGGGAACTTGGAATAGATGGTGGAAGAAGACAACTATGAGAACCAGTTGAGCCTCATGACCACCTACTGAGGCAGGGTCTGTAGCTACTGTGTGTATCTTATATTGATTTTTTCCTCCTTCTTCCCCACTTCTTTACTATCTGGCATGAAAAACACTGGTGGTGGCTGACTTTACAGTTCAGGCTCCAGATGGAAGAATAACTGAGCTGACGTCACCTGGCTATGATGTAGTTGGTAACTGATGGACTTTGTGCCTCCGTATGTTGTCCATCCCCATCCATTCTCTGCCCTTGTTTGCTCTGTGCTCTGGGAAGCTAAGCTCCCTGGACTGTATCACCTGGGCTCCTTGCTCACTTGGGTTCCACCAATGGGAGACACTAACAAGAGATTGGACGCAGAAGGAGAGAGATTTTCGGGTTTCCTCCGGCCCTGTGCTGCATTTTCTTATTTTCTGGCAGTAGCTGTTTCCTTCCAAGACAACAGCTCCTGTCAAGAGTCCTTCTTCCATGGCTTGGGGTGTCAGGGGGTTCAGGAAACTCTCTTCCCTCCCCTTTGCCTCTTCAAGCAAGCATGGTAATAACTTTTGCTGTTGCTAGCCCCTGGCTACCTCGCCCTCCCTTTGGTTCCTTTAACCGCGCCTGCACTTCTTGAATAGTCCCTTCATTAAAGTTTCTTGAATCATCTGCGTTTAGTTCAGTTTCCTGCTGAGACTCTGACTGATGGATCAATCATTAAAGGTGAGATGCAAAATTCTCAAAGTAAATCCGTTTATTATTTAAAAATAAATCAAGCCCTAAAACATATTAAGAAGGATGAGAGATGAAAGTTAAGTCATTCTTTACTAAACATTTATGGAGTACTTCATTAGGTGCAAATTAGGTGTTGGGAATGTCGAAATTAATGTCAGTTGCTGCCCAGAGCACAAGCTGAGCGGGAGGCGGAGTTGTACGCAAACTGCGAGGTGCGATGAGTGTTCTGTAAGAGACTGTCAAAGTGCTGTGGAACAGATTTGAAGTTTACTTCCTTATTTCATTCCTTAGATTTGTTTTAATCTCCCTGCCCCTCGGCTCATAAAATGGCCACTTGGGGGGCATGTAAAATCTAAGAGAAACACAATTATTTAAAAAAGACTACTTTCATATTCTATCTTAGGATAGATTATTAACTCCCAATGTGACAGAAAAAGATCTGGAGGGGTACCCACCAAAGTGTTCCCAGTTGTTGCCTTTGAGAAGTGGGAATAAGAGAAAAATTTTGTCATTACTTTACACCTTTCTAGATCATTTTAATTTTTTTCAATTTTTAACTTGACATATAATTAAATATGTAGTATAAATGAAAGAAAGAAAGGAAATAATGCTTATGACAGACCTCAGAGAGGAGGATATTGATACTTAAAGATACTTAAAGAATGAGTAGGAGGAAGTCATGGAGTAGAGAAAGGGGAGAGGACAAAACATAGTCACAGACTATCTTATCCTTGTTTCAGTTTGTTGTAGTACTTCCTTCACATCTGCCCCTGTAAATTAATTTATTGATAGCATCTTGTCAGAGAATAAGTATGTGTTGAGTCTGTGCTGTATGCCAGTGTAACAGATACCAAGGCAGTATAAGTTAGAATCCTGCTCTCAAAGCATTTATAGTCCCAATGGGGAGTTAAGATACTCCCAGAACAGTTAGAGACAGCCCATGGTTAAGTGCCAATGGGTTTGGCCCATGAAAGAGCAGGAAAAGCTGAGTACCCTGCCAAGGTTTGAGCCTGGGAGCCTTGGAACAGTGATGCCATTTATAAAAATGGAAAGTTGGAAAAAGAGAGCTGCTTTGAAAGCAGATATACCTATAGTGAAATATCACAGCCTATGTAAATTAACCTTTGGCTATGCAAATGAGCAGGGCTGCATAAGTAATATTTGGACTGCAGGGTGCCAGGAACTATAATAATCTTTACCTTTTATTGAATGTAGACTGGGTGCCAGGCACTGTGCAAAGTCATTTGCATACATTATCATTTAATTTTCACAACAACTCTATGAGACCATTATGACCCCTATTTTTCAGATGAGAAAAGTGAGACTTAGAAAGATTGGGTCATTTGCTAAGGCCTTACAACCAATGGGAAAGTGACAAATTAGGATTTGAACGCAAGTCTGTACAACTCCAAATCACTATGATACTATGACACGATGTTGTGTCATCCAGGAGGATGTAGGAGATACCAACTCTGCCTTCAGGTATAAGTTGAAGGCATAGGCAGGTGTGCCAGCAGGCATTGACCAACTCCTCGGACAAGCAGCTCTCCATCACCACCACTATACCAACGTCATCGCAGAAAACTCGAAGAAAGTGATAACTGTGCACTGGAGTGGGCAGAGAAGGCTTCAAGAAGGAGTTGAGTTTTGAGCCAGCTGTTGAAGGATGGATCGAATTTGAATAGAAGAGGAAATGGCAGTCCAAGCAGAGGAGGCTACAGATGAAGGGAGAAGGGATGGACATGGATGAGGCATGCATGGAATGGAAACTCTGGATTGGGGCCTGATGGAAAGTCAAATCTAGAAAATCAGATGTGGAAGGACTTGAATGCCCTCAAATCTGGTGTAGGAAGGAAAAAGTCTTAATAAGATTTTGAATGGATATGGGAGGGTGGTGGAAGGAGAAAATCTGGCATACTTTTTTTTTTCTGCGTTTTGTCCCCAAATCCACCCAGTACATAGTTGTATATATTTTTTTAGTTGTGGGTCTTTCTAGTTGTGGCATGTGGGACGCCACCTCAGCATGGCCTGATGAGCGGTGCCATGTCTGTGCCCAGGATCCGAACCAGCGAAACCCTGGGCTGCCGAAGTGGAGTGCATGAACTTAACCACTCAGCCACGTGGCCGGCCCCTGGCATGCTTAACATGATCTTTTTAGGTAGGCTGCAATATTCAGGATGGATTGGAATTAGCCATTTAAACTAGATCAGACCTGGGATGATATTGGTCTAAAGTGGCGAGAGGGAAAATGGAAAAGAAGGAGGTGGATGTAAGAAATGTTTCGAAGGAAAAAATAGGGATGCTTGGCAACTGAGTGGATTCAGAAAGAGAAGAAAGGAAATAGACAAGAACCTGAGATTTAATGTATGGGTGGCCGGGGGAATAATGATACCTTTGAGATCAGGAGCAAGAACAAACTGAGCTTGCTTTTGGTGACTGTGTTGTGACCTTGCTCTGGGAGAGAGCAGATGGAATGCAGAGAGCGAAGGACAGAGGAGTAAGCCAAGGAGAACGAAGAGCCTGGGAATAAGGAGAGAGGGAGAGAGAGAGAAATATCAGAGGATCAAAGAGTCAAGAAAACCAAGGGGGAGAGGGGAGAGGTCTCAAAAACGTCAGAGGTGACCACTAGGGTCAAACAGAATAGAGATAACAAGAAGAATCACAACAGGAGAGAGACTGCTGGCTTTGAGAAAATCAATCTGCTGCTCCAAAGCAAAGCACTTTGAGCAGGCTTTCGTCTCGCAGTAAAAACTACCAAATAAAGTGAAGGATGCTGGAAAAGAGGTGATGATTCTGTACCAATGCAGCTAATATTTCCCGAGCACCTTCTGTGTGCTCAGGCTCAGCTGATGGCTGGACTCTACCCTGTTGATGAGGTTGGTATTATTAATGTCTTCTTAGAGAGGGAGACTGAAGCTCAAAGTTACTTAACTCTCCGAAAGCCACATAATGGAAGTAATGGAGCTGGAATTTCAAACCAGGTCTTCATGATCTTAAAGGCCCCACTGTTTTCCACCTCACCAGTGTCTGTGCTGGAGTGTGCACTGGTGGCTATGAATAATAGTATGAACATTTACTATTTAATGAGCACTTTCTGGGCACTAAGTACTGTGCTAAATAGTTTACGTATATGAATTTTATTTTATGACAGCCCTTTGAAGTAGGTATTGATAATCCCATTTTACAGATGAGGAAATTGAAGCTCAGAGAGGTTATATGACATGACCAAAGTCACACGGCTAGAAAGTGGTTGAAGTAGGCTGTGTATGAAGCTGCGGGCTTCTATTGCCTCCTGAGAATTTCTTAAAGGAAATTCGTACTTGGAACCTAACAGACGACTAGGTAGTGCTCTGAAGCTTTATGAGTCATTAATTGTATAAAGCCGGGATCACATGGTTCCTGGGTGATTTTCAGCGGCTCCAGTGCTGAGCTTCTGGTGGCAGACTCTGTACAGCATCAGCATCATTCAAGGCTGCTCGACTGAGTTACAGCACTTTCTCTTTATCTCATTCCTTGCTTCATCCCAGAGGTTGAGGACAGTGTGTGGCTTTTGAACTGGCTTTTCATCAGGATGGAGAAAACATGAGAGTTCATCTGCTGCCTTAATTGTTGGAAGTGTTCAGGCAGAATCAGGTACTTGAGGCTGGCTGGTGCCTCTTCCTGGCAGTTGCAGTGGCATCACTTTTCCTGTCTGAACTCGGTGGGGAGAGGCTGGCAGGGTTGACAGAGGCATCTGTCTGGCAATTGGTGGCCTGTGAGAGCTCTAATTGTCTCCCAGTAACCTTAGCTGTGGCCTGGGCAAGACCTAGAGAAGGCTCCATCTTAGTGACAGCAGCCTGGGTGGGAAGGGGACATGGAGATTTCCCTGCAGGGTTCTGGACAGAAGTAAGAGTGAGCTCAGCTGACACTGTGTGATTGGTAGGCCAGAGCAAGGAGGGGGCGTTAGGCCAAGCGTCTCTTCCCCTTGGTCGTTAGTCAGAGGGCCTCAGGGAGAATCTCAGCCTTCCTGATCTGATAGAATTCCGAGCCTCCTGCTGTATAACTGAGTGATTCTCTCCGCAC
This sequence comes from Equus asinus, assembly GCF_041296235.1. NCBI lineage: Eukaryota > Metazoa > Chordata > Mammalia > Perissodactyla > Equidae > Equus > Equus asinus. The sequence goes on from NC_091794.1 coordinate 89,872,314, forward strand.
ATGGTCAACAGCAGATTTTTCTCAAGGTGAAAGCAATTAGGCCTTCATCCCTTCCTCCCCCTACCACTAGAAAGAAAAGGAAGATGGAAGGGAAGCCGTCCTCGCTTCTGCCAAGGTCAGCCAGGGCACCCTGGCTTGTTCCAGTAATTGGCTCCCCGACCTGCTCCTGCCTCTCACAGGCTGTCACGGTCTCAGGCATTTTGGCGTCCCTCAGCGCTGAGGCAGTGAAGAGGGAAGGAGCTGCTGCTTTTACACTTCTCTCCAGAACAAGAGAGTGTGTCTCACCCTACCCTGAACAGGGAATCAGAGGGAGCACTGTGAGCCGGACCTGGGCAGCGCGTGTAAGTGGGGCTGAGCTGCCCCTGCCGCTCTCTGGAAGAGTCAAAGCCAGGCAAGAGAAAACTCTTCAGAAGGTGGAAGAATTCATTCGTTTGGTTAACAGCTATGCCAAGCACTTTGCTAGGAGTTCCTGGTCCCTGTTATCTTGGGGCTGAGGAGAGCAGGGTGAGTGCAGGAGGTGGAGGGGTGGGAGGGGTAGTGAGCGGCAAAGGAGGTCAGGATACTACCGCGACTCCATCAACAATAGAGTCCCATAAGGCTGCTTGGAGGAAGAGACTTTTGAAAAAGGGATAAAATCTCATGGTAAAATGTTTAAAGGTAAAAAGGGTAAAAATTGAAAATAGAAGCTTCTGATGATCTCCTAGCATCCTTCCTAGTGTTAACAGCTGTTAATACAGTGTTGTGCACTTTTCCAGGAATTTTCTGTATGTATCCAAGCATAAATACGTATATATGGCACTCCTTGTAAAAAGGGATTTCAGGGGCTGGCCCCGTGGCCAAGTGGTTAATTTCGTGCCCTCCGCTTTGGTGGTCCAGGGTTTCGCCAGTTCGGATCCTGGGCACGGACATGGCACCGCTCATCAGGCCATGTTGAGGCAGCATCCCACATGCCACTAGAAGGACCCACAACTAAAAATACACAACTATGTACTGGGGGGCTTTGGGAGAAAAAGGGAAAATAAAATCTTTAAAAAAGGGATTGTATTACACACCTATTCTGCTGGTTGCTTTTTTCCACTTTACAATATATCCAGTGCATTTCAGTAGAGAGAGCTTTGCCTCATTCTTTCTGAAGGCTGTGTGTGGTAGGAGGAAGTGATTTTTGAAAGGTAAAACCTGAAGAATGAGTGAGATTAGGAAGGCAAAGGGGTGGCTCCCTATGGAACAGAATCTGGGAAAGCAAAAACAACAGAGGTCTCCCTAACTACACCTCCTAACATCTCCCCTCCTCCTCTGTTCAGAACCCCCTCCCTCTCCACGATGCCACATTTTTCCCACTCTAATTTGCAAAGCAATTCAGCTCCCTTTGTCTTGCCCTAGCCCTGGGGAGCTTCATTCTTCATGTAGAAGCAACTTATTAAGTATTTTCCTAAACAAAGAGCCATCTACCCGGAGAAAAATTATGCCACTCCCCTACCAGACAAAAGTAACTGCAGGCAGTTGTGGTTTTAAATAGCAATTATGGGGGAAAAAAATCTGTTACACATATAAAGCACCTGGCAGTTCACAAATGGTGGTTATTTGTTACTATTATTATTTTACATTTGCTGATGGATGAGGTGGCTGCTGCAAGGACCCGTCCTTCATCCTGGAGCACCCCCCTCTTGCTTGGCAGCGTTTCAAGTGTTTTATTTGTCTTCGTGCCCCCAGCTCTCAGCACAGGGCCTGGCACAGAGCAGACAGGCAGAAAATGAGTGTTGGTTGGAAGACTCAAGGGCTGGAGTGTGCTGCTCTGAGCCGACACTGAGTCATGGATCCTGTGGGACGCTGTGATCTGAACCCCAATATGGATGCTTTAGAACAATAGAGATAAAAACTTTAAAAACGACCCTGGGTGACTTCACCATTAAGTGGGGCCTTACGCCTCTGAAACATCATATCATATCATATTACAAACCGTAAAATATCGATAGTCCTCGGATCAGTGCTGTCTTTGGTTCTTTTGTCTTTTAGGAGAGGGAATAAGCTTCCCCCCAATATTTGGTATAAAATAGAAACAGTAATGTACATAGATTTTAAATAAGCAACTGGGTGAATTTTTATACATGTGTATACCTTTATAACCACCACCCAGATCAAGATATAGAAATTTCCAGCACCCCAGCAAGTTCCCTTAGCTCTCTTTCAAAAATATCCCCTCCCACAATTGAAACCGCTATTTCTGACCTCTATCACCATTAACTAGTTATGCCTGTTTTTGAGAGTTTTTTTTTTTTTTTAAGATTTTATTTTTCCTTTTTCTCCCCAAAGTGCCCCTGGTACAGAGTTGTGTATTTTTAGTTGTGGGTCCCTCTAGCTGTGGTATGTGGGACACCGCCTCAGCATGGCTTGATGAGCAGTGCCATGTCCACGCCCAGGATTCAAATCAGCGAAACCCTGGGCCACCGAAGCAGAGCATGTGAACTCTAGCCACTCGGCCACGGGGCGGGCCCCATCAGGTTTTTTTTTTTTAAACATTGGCACCTGAGCTAACAACTGTTGCCAATCTTTTTTTTTTTCCCAACTTTTTCTCCCCCAATCCCCCCAGTACGTAGTTGTATATTTTTTTTAGTTGTGAGTCCTTCTTCTTGTGGCATGTGGGACACCACCTCAGCGTGGCCTGACGAGCGGTGCCATGTCTGCACCTAGGATCTGAACCAGTGAAACCCTGGGCCCTGAAGTAGAGCGTGTGAACTTAACCACTCGGCCACAGGGCCGGCCCCTGGATCTTCTGAATAATGCTGTTATAAACATTCTTTTACACATCTTTTGGTGGCCTTAAGCACATATTTCTCTTGGCTATATATATGCGAGTAGAACTGCTAGGTCATAGAGGATATGTATGTTTTGCTTTAATAAATACAGCCAATTTTCCAAAGTGGTTGTGCCAATTTACACTCCTATCAGTGTTGTATGGGAGTTCCCTTTGTTCTGCATCCTTGCTGACACCTGATATTGTCAATCCTTTTAATTTTAGCCATTCTGGTGGACTTGTAATGGTGTCTCATTGTTTTCATGTGTTTGCCCTAATAAGTGATGACATCGTTTTCATATGTTTATTTCACATGCTTATTGTCCTTTTCATATGCTTATTGGCCATTTGGATGTCCTTTTGAAGAGTCTGCTCAACCTTGATCCTCTCACCCAGAAATGTCTCACTCACCATCGCTGTGCTGCTCACATCCTTGTGCTGCCTCCAGGGATCCTGCTCCTAAACTCTGCACCCACATATCCAGCTGGCGCTTTGATATCTCCAACAGGATGACTCACATGCCCCTCGAGATCCACATCCCAGACTGAAATCTTCACCTCCTCTTCAGTCCCAAATCCATTTTCTTTCTTTCTGCTCAGGCCTGCTTCATAATCTGGCCATTATCTTCACTCTCACTGCCCTTGTTAATGTTCAGGCTGCAGTCTCACATATCTCAAGAAATGTGCACAGTCTGTTTCCTTTCCCATGCCCCTCCTTGCCCTGAGACCTTCTCAAGTCTCAGCTGACAGTTCACTTCCTCTGGGTTAGGTGTTTCCTAGGCACTCCTCCAGCACCGGTTCCTTCCCTTCATGGCATTTATCATGCTCTGTGGTAATTACCAGGAGCATTGCTTGAATCCCTGCATCAGACGTCTGTTGTTTTTGCCTTCTCGGCATTCATTCCCCGCTTCCTAGTACATACTCCAGTTTTCCCTGGGAACCATCCCTCCTTTCTCAATCCGTATGGTCTTGGTGGGGCTGTTCAGAAGGGTGTACATATCACCCAGGCCTTGGCTAGTCAGCATCTTCCATCCTTAAGCCCCATAACTGGGTCACTGTTAAGCATGGAATCAAGGTAGTTGATCAGAGCCAGTCTTAAGATTTTTACTGGGACAACTGGGAAAGAAACATTCTGTTTCTCGGGGGGTTACTGACAGGCTAAGATGAAAGTCTGGAGCCAATGGCAGCCATCATGCCACCACAAGGAGAAAGACTCCCTGAGAATGGAGGAAACCCAGAGGAGAGCAGGGTCCAGATATGAAGAGACTGACTTCCACTAACATTTTTGAGTCCCTGGACCAACCAGCCTGAAGCCCATCCTACCAGTTGACTTTTCCATTAAGTGAGCCAATAAATTCCCCTTTGCTTAAACCAGTTAGAATTGGCTTCAGTCACTTGCAACCAAAAATGTGCCGACTGGTACACTCCCCGCCTAGATGGGAGACTCCACGAAGGCAGCAGTGCCTGGAGTGGAATAGGAATTCCGCAAATAGGGGTTTAAGGAAGGAAAGAAGAAAGGACTCCTCCTCTTCACTTTGCTGGATCCTTGCTCCCGACTTCCCCTTGTCCTCAAGTTTACCCTTGCTGGGCCTAGAGTCACTCCCTTATTCTTGGCTGTGGATCTCTGCTCCCTGATTCCTCTTTCAGCTTACCTGCCTATCCCACTAGAGATGCTGATGGCTCTTCCTCAGCCGTGTTCTCTAGATTTTCTTTGCTGGTCAATCCTATCAGCCATACATTCTAGGTGGGAGATGTCTCCTCCACATTACTAGAGCACATAGATTCTTCAAAAAAGAACTCCTCACAGCCCTTTTACGTTTTTAGTGCTTTGAAGGATTTTTGAATTATATTCACTTAGCTTTATTGTTAAACTATAGAATAGCTGGGGCCAGCCTCGTGGCACAGTGGTTAAGTTCGCGCAGGCCTGGTGGCGTAGTGCTTAAGTTCGCACACTCCGCTTCAGTGGCCCAGGGTTTGTGGGTTCTGATTCCGGGTGCAGACCTACACTTGTGAAGCCATGCTGTGGCAGCATCCCACATACAAAATAGAGGAAGACTGGCACAGATGTTAGTTCAGGGACAATCTTCCTCAAGTAAAAAGAGGAAGATTGGCAATGGATGTCAGCTCAGGGCCAAACTTCCTCACCAAAAAAACCCAAAAAACAAAAAACCCACAAAACTACAGAGTAGCAGTTGTTAAAAGCGCAAGTTCAGGAGGCCAACTCAAGGGTTTGAATCTCAGCACTACCGCTTACTGGCTGTGTGACCTTGAGGCAGTTACTTAACCTCTCTGTGCCTCAGTTTCTTCAACTATAAAATGGAGAGGAGAAAATTATGGTATTATTGTGATAATTAAATGAGTTGATTAATGTAAAAAAACTTGTTTACACTGGGGAAAAAATGCCACATAGGACATTTCACAAAGGAAGTAAAAACAAGTCCAGGTTTCCAGGTGACTAAAGATGGCCTGTTGGCATTGGCAAATGCAGCAGGAGTGTCTTACCAGTAACTTCTAGTGAATTCCTTTGTTTTCTCTATTTCATCCATAATGTGTTCTTAATCTCACAATGACATCAATAATGAAATTATTTTCAAGTGTTTGGCATCTCATGGGGGTTTGAGAGCCAGAGCCGTGACCAAGTGACTTGAACTACAAAAGAACGACAATGGTGTTTGCTGCAAAAACTGGGGAGGTAGCATTCTTTACACTGTACAGAGGGTGTATTTCATTTGCATAATAAGTTAGGTTCACTGTGATTGCAGCACATGTATAAACATGTTACAGAGAAGATTCAGGAAGTCCTCCAGCCACTACCTAACTCTAGGTCTGCACATACCTGGGACGCAGTAAAACACTACAGTTTTAAGAGCATGGGCTCCGCAGTTGGTCATACCTGGGTTTAGGTCTCATCTCTGCTTTTTGCTTGCTTGTGTGAACTTCAACTAGTAATTTATCCTCTCTGAACCTCTGTTTTTTCCTCTGTAGAAATAAAGTATTTGTTCCCAAGGTTATCTCATGGCACAATCCAAGGGGTGCCAATCACAATGTATCCTATATGTTGATAGCACCTACTTTACAAAGTGGTTGTGAGGATTAAAAGAGACGGTTTTTGTAAGGCAGTTAGCTCAGCGATGTGCACATAGAAAGCACTCCGTAAATATGAGCGGCTATTATTAGATATTTTCCGTGCAGAAGTACTTCTGATAATAATCATCATTGTAGCAGGAGAGTGTAGAGTCTGGCGAGTTAATGAGAAAGGCTGTCTGAGGAAATTCTAAGGTTTACACTGGATTTGAAGGCGGGGAGGAACCCTATTTTGGCAAAGAAGATTAGGGTGAGTGTTCTGGGAAGGAAAAGAGGGAACAGGTGTCTGTGTGACCAAAATGAGATTCTTGGATACCGTTTAGCCCTGTCCTCAGGACACTGCTGGGCCCTTGCCAGTAGTGGGGAATCCCAGAAGCTTCTCTGGCTTGGCTGCAGAAGGAAACAGACATCTCCTATGGAGAGAAAGGGAAGCCATGGAGCTGCTGTCTGTGATGCCTGAGATGGGGGCCAAAGTGACCAGCGGACAGATCTCTGTGGGGACAAGGGAGCTGGGAGAGTGAGGGCCTGAGGGTCAGCCCAGGACCCTCTGGCTATGTAGCAGCTGGGCTGGAAGCTCCTTTCTCCCTGCAGAGTCAGCCTGGGCTGGTTCAGTGGCTTCTTCCCGGATGCTGAGAGTCCCTGTCTCCTCTGCGCCCTCCTTTGGGGGCTTCTCTAGAGAAGGAGAGAGAGTGCCGTACAGAAAAGACCAAAGGGAACCAGGAAAATCTTAAAACTCCAGTCTGAGTTTCCAAAAGGTCATCATGGGACCGTGGGAGAGACAGCCAGCCAGGCGGGGCTGCTTTCTTGCTGAGTCAGCTAGTTCCTGTGTGGCCATCCAGATCCACACTTCACCCTGTCCTGGGTCTGACTTGTTTCGACACTTCGGCAGTCTCCTTTGCCTTCTGGCTTTTGGCTCAGCCAAGGCAGAGTCTGTGGATCAGAGGCAAGAGGAGGGAGAGGTCAGGGTGTTTTCCCCCTGGCTCCCTCCACAGGCTGGCCATGTGCCTTGATTGACAGTCACTGTTCTTCTCGAGGGGGCTTCTTCTCCAAAACTCCATCCCTCTCCTCTGGGTTCAGATGACCCTGTCTCCTCTGTCCCTTCAGGCCTCGGGGTGGTGACAGCTCCTCTGTTGTTACTAGCCCTGGGTCACCATCCTATCCCGTGTGATTCTCCTCCACCGTCATAAATAAACCTCTTCAAATTATTCTAATTTGAATGTGCCATCTGTTTTCAGTTGAGATCCTGACTGATACATTTGCCAAATAAGGATTCTTTTGACGGTCTTAAGGTAGAGAGAGAGAGAATGTGAATTATTGCCTCATCATTGTCTCATGTGCCTCGACCTTGAAGGACAGACTTTAGACATATTTGTTGAAGTGTCTAGGCAATTTGCAGGCTTCAGTTTCTCACCATCCTTTGGCTCTATCTCCTTTGGGTTTTCTTTCCACTTAGGCACTCTCTCCACCTAGCAACCCCCAGCAGCTCCAAGCTTACATCCTTCCAGTGTCAACTCCAAAGACAGGTTCATCTGTTTCCCAATGGATTCCACAAAGTTCCGGAATTCTCATGGACTCAGCATGGGTCACAAGTCCACTCTCAAACCAATTGCTGTGACCAGAGGGATGGAATAAGCAATTGGCCAGACCAGGGTCACATACTCTCCCCTGGAGCTTGAAATAGAGGTGTCAACTCCACCCAAATCACATGGCCTGAGAGTGGGGGAGGGTGGTTCTTGAAAGAGAGTGAAAGTACTCTAACCAAAAGAGGATGCAAGGATGCTGAGTAGGGCAAAACCACGAGTCTATTCAACTTGGCTGTGTGAGTTTGGATAAGTGATCTAACTTCTGGAACTTTTGTTTCCTCTTCTGCAGCAGTGCTAAGAATGTCTGATGATTATTGAGCAGCTACTGTGTGCACTAAGGGTTTTAGATGAATCTTTGTTTGGCAGGTACCATTATTTTCCTCACTTTACAGATGAGCAAACCAAGACTTAGAAAAGCAAAGTAGTTTTCCCAGGGTCACAAAAGCCTAGATGTGGCAGAGATGGATTCTGAACCCAGATCTGTCTGACACAAGAGCATGCACCACTATGGCAAACTGCCTCTTAGTTTGCAGTCCAGCTTGCGGGGTTGTTGTGAGGATTAAAAGAGATATAATAAAAATAATATAGCCAACATTTATTGTGCTCTTATTATGGGCCAGGCCCTGGGCCAAATGCTCTACGTAAATTCATATTTAATACTTGCGACAACTCTCTCAGCCCTGGAAACGCCTAGCACAGCCCCAGTAGGAGCTCAGTGGTAGCTTCTCTCCCCCTGTGCTCCCTGACTTTTCTCTTCGTGTTGGTTCAAGCATCTCCCCAGGGTTCTGGGTTCTTCAGTGTTGCACAGGGTCTCTGAGCTATTTCCCCTGCTACCTAGAAGCTGAGAAGAGCCAGTCTCAGGGCCCAAAAGAGATTGGAGAAGTAGGGGTGGGGGGGACAGGCTCAACCAGGGGAGAGCAGGTGGAAAAATAGGCATGGGGAAGTGATGTGATTAGCATCATCAGATCAGTGTTTTTCCCCTGAGCAACTCTGGACACTTTTAAACATCTCCGGAGGATTAGGGTTTGCCCCAGTGGGGAAGTGAGAGGTAGTGGGTTGATGAGTCCGAGGCGTCTCAGCAAGCTGTCGCGAGGACCAGCTATGCATTCTGGTTTCCCCTCCAGTCCCCCGGGCTGCTTCCATCCTGAGGTTAGTAGCCCATTATCTTTGACTCTTCGTTTCTTCTCTTTGTCCCGTTAGGTGCCAGGACCCCATGATTCTCCCACAGGATTGTTATTACCTGAGAGGTTGTTTTTTGAAAGCTTTGGCCAAGTTTTTCCGTTGGGACTGAGAGTAGGGACTGTATCTTTCATTTTTTTGTGTCTCCAGCAACTGAATGCGTGTTTAATTGAACTTAATAATAGTGATAATTTATTCAGAGCCTCCTATAAACTGGTTGCTTTACTGATCATTACATTTAATCCTTGCAACAACCTTTGTTAAAGCCACTGTTTTTATCCCTATTTTACAGAAGAGGAAAGTGTAGCTATGAGAAGTCAGGTGACTTGTTTAAGGTTACAAGGCTAGCAAACGGCTAAATGGTAAGCTAGTAAGTAGCTTGGCCCTCTTGAACTCCGGACTTGCATGTCCAACTGCCTATTTGACTTATCCTCTTCAATGTCCGTGGGCATCTGAAAACTAATATGTCCGAGACTGAGCTCCTGGTGTCCACTGCCCCAGCCTGTTCAGTTGATTGAAGCTGTATCTTTCAGTTACGCACAAAAACCTTGTTATCCTTAATTTCCCTCTCTCATGCACCCTAGCTCCAGTCCATCAACACTCTCTGTCAGCTCTGCCTTCAAAATACCTCCAGGATTGACCACTTCTCACTCTCTTTACTGCTTTCTTTCTGGTCCAAGCCATCAGCATCATTCGCCTGGATTATTGCAACAGCCGCCCCCTCACTGGTTTCCCTGCTTCTGCCTTTGCCCTCTTTAATCTATTCTCAACAGATTCAGATGCCACGCCTCTGCCCGAAACCCTTCAATGGGTAAATTGATGAGTCAAAGCCAAAGTCCTTACACTGAGCTACAAGTCATTATCTGAGCTGGCTTCCTGAGACCTCTCTTACCTCATTTTCCAGTCTCCACTCACCCCTCCCCCACTGCCCCAATCACTCTGCTACACTCGCTTGTCCTCAGAGTCCTGCACTCTCACTTCAGAGCCTTTGCATACGCTCTTTATTCTGCCTGGAAATGTCATCTCCCAAATACCCACGTGACTTGCTTCCAGATCTGTTTCAGGTCTTTACTCCAATGCCATCTTCTTGGTGAGGTTTTTCCTGGACACAATATCCAAAATTATACACCCTACACTGATATTTCCTATTCTTTTTCCCTCTATTATATTTTTCTCCTTAGGACTTAGCACCATCTAAGAGAATACATATTCTGGTTTATTATTGGTCTTCCCACTAAAATATATGCTCCTTTTTTTTTTGAGGAAGATTAGCCCTGAGCTAACTACTGCCAATCTTCCTCTTTTCCCTGAGCTAACATCCGTGCCCATCTTCCTCTATTTTATACATGGGATGCCTACCACAGCATGGCTTTTACCAAGCGGTGCCATGTCCGCACCCGGGATCCAAACCAGCAAATCCCAGGCCACTGAGAAGTGGAACATGTGAACTTAACCACTGCGCCACCGGGCCGGCCCCTGTATGCTCCCTTATAGCAGGGTTTTGGTCAGTTTTGTTCACTGCTGAATCTCCAGCTCCTTTAACAATGCCCGGCACAAGGTGCTTGATAAATACTTGTTGAATAAATGTATGAATGAAACGAATTTAGATGGAGAAAGGAGCTCTGTTGACTCATTCCAGGGCACTATGCTACCTCTCTAAACTCCATGATCCAGAGGTAGCAATTTGATGGTACTCACACCAGGCCCCCAGTGCTGCTGGGGTTCTTGGGGATTAGTCAATAAATAGCACATTCCTTGCTTGAGAAGGTTCTGAACCATTTGCAAAATAAGATGAAGAAATAAGGCATATGGAGTCCGAAATAGCCCCCTTATTATGGATAAAACTTGGAGATAGTGGCCTATGTCTGTGGATAGGTGCACTTCCTAATATTGACCCCAGAATCAGACCAACTTAACCACGCATTCACTGACAGTGCCTGATGCTGTAGACCTTAAGGCAGAGAGAAACAGGCAGGATGCCTCCTCCAGGAGGAGAGGAGCGTGCAGAGCTGCACATGCCAATTCTTTATCTCAAATTCATAGATCGATTACGTCACTTCTCTCCTTTAGGGGAGGAGTGAGTTGGAGGCAGAGAGAAGCCAAGGGTATTACGTCAATGGATGCCTTTCCCATGGAAGAAAAACGTCAGGAGGAAATGATGACTGTTTCCCATCTAACAACCCCCAACCCTTTTTAAAAAAAATAACAGCTTTATTGATATATAATTCACATACCATAAAATTCGCTTTTTTATACAATTCAATGGGTTTTAAGTTGTATTCACAGTTGTGCAACCATCACCACACTCTAATTCCCGAATATTTTCATTGCCTTAGTGCTCTTTGAAACACAAAAGTTTTTAATGTTTACAAAGTGCAATTTATCTATTTTTTTCTCTTGTTGCTTTTTCGTTTGATGTCATATCTAAGGAACTATTGCCTAATCCAATGTCATGAAGATTTACTCATATGTTTTCTTCTAAGAGTCTTATGGTTTTAACTCTTACATTTAGGTCTATGATACATTTTGAATTAAATTGTTTATGTGGTGTGCGTAGGGGTCCAGCTTCATTCTTTTGCATGTGGATATCCATTTATTGTCTTCACACTCTTGTCTAAAATTAATTGACCGTAAATATAAGGGTTTATTTCTAGACTCTCGTTTCTATTCCATTAATTTATTTACTGCACATTGATTATTTTAGCTATGTAGCAAGCTTGAAATTTGTTTTGTTTTGTTTTCAAGATTGTTTCAGCTATTCTGTGGTCTTTGCATTTTCATATGAATTTCAGGATCAGCTTGTCAATTTCTGCAAAAGAGCCCGCTGAGATTTTGATAGGCATTGCATTGGAAGTGGAGAACAATGTGGGGACCATTGCCATCTTACTCCTCAGAATGCCATCTGTTCATTCCAATCCACGAAGATGAGATTTCTTTCCTTTTAGGTCTATGATCCATTTTAGGTCTTCTTTTATTTCTTTCAGTAGTGTTTTGTAACTTTCAGTGTACAAGTCTTATACTTTTGTTAAATTTATTCCTAAGTATATTATTCCTTTTGATGCTATTGTAAATGAAGTTATTTTCTCAACTTCATTTTCAGATTGTTCATTGTTAGTCATTATGGACTGAATGATTGTGTCTCCACAAAATTCACATGTTGAAATCCTAACCTCCACTGTGATAGTGTTAGGAGGTGGGGCCTTTGGGAGGTGATTTGGTCATGAGGGTGAGCCCTCATGAGTGGGATTAGAGACCTTATAAAAGGGACCCCAGAGAAAACAGAAGTCTGCAAACCAGAAGAGGGTCCTCGTTGGAACCCAACCAGGCTAACATCCTCAACTCAGACTTCAGCCTCCAGAGCCGTGAGAAATAAATTATTCTATTATAGCAGCCCAAATGGACTAAGACACTAGTCTGTAGAAATTCAACTGACTTTTGTGTAATGATCTTGTATCCTGTAATCTTGCTGAACGTATTTATTAGTTCTAATAGTTTTTCTTTTTTGTGGGGTCCTTAGGATGTCCTATATGCAAGATCATGTCATCTGCAGCTGGAGATCATTTCGCTTCTTACTTTCCAGTCTAGATGCCATGATCCCCGACTCTTCTCCTGTCTTTTATTCTTCTCACACATAGGCTTTAGGCTAATCTTCCTAGTGTTCTGCTTTCAACTTGGAGTAGAAGTTGGAGACCTATGTTCCAAGCCCAGTTTGGCTGCTGATCCATTCCTGTTTCTTCAGGTACAAAATTCTTTGAAGAGATGGCAAATTAAAATGAGATAATATATATGAGAATTCTAAGTGTTTTCCCTGCATCTACTATATACCAAGCCCTATATTCAACAGGGCAGTCACAATGTTCATCTCTAGAGGGCACCAATCACATAGAAGACAATGTGAATAATGCCCCCTGGAGGTGTGCAACAAGATTGTTCTGATACCAAATGCTTATCTTTAATCCTCACAAAAAATGTCATGAGATGGATGTGACTAATCCCATTTTAGATATGAGAAAACTGGGGTTCATGGTAGGAGTTAAGTGATTTACTTAAGGTCATACAATTGGTAAGTCTCTGAGTCTAGATTTGAACCCAAGTCTTTTTGATTCCATTATATCTAATTGTCTTTTGAGAAATATTATTTTGAAATTTTAAACAAATTTTACCTTGAAAAAGTAATACATGCTCATAGTAAAGAACTTAACAGGACAAATAGATATATAGTGAAAAAAGTTCCTTTTCTGTTGCCATATCGTCAGTCCTCTCCTCCCCAGAGGCAGCCGTTATTATTAGTTTCTGGTGTTTCCTTCCAATATATTCTACACATATCTAAATACATATGTCTGTAGTATACACATCCTTATTTAAGACACACACACTCACACTTATTGACTGTTACACATCTTTTTTTTTAACTTAAACAATGAATCTTGAAGATCATTTCACAACAGCCCATAAATATCTACCTTTATTCTTTTTTTTCTTTTTGAGGAAGATTAGGCCTGAGCTAACGTCTGCCGCCAATCTTCCTCTTTTTGCTGAGGAAGACTGGCCCTGAGCTAACATCTGTGCCCATCTTCCTCTACTTTATATATGGGACGGCTGCCACAGCATGGCTTGCCAAGCAGTGCCTTGTCCACACCTGGGATCTGAACCGGCGAACCCTGGGCTGCCAAGGTGGAATGTTTGAACTGAACCACTGTGCCACCAGGCCGGCCCCTACCTTATTCTTTGTAACAGCTGTATACTATTCCGTTTTTCCAAATGCCTCTGTACCGAGGGATATTTAGATTGTTTCCAGTTTTTTGCTATTACCAACAATTCTGCAGCAAACATCCTTGTACGGATTTATTTGTACATGTCAAGCTGCCTTGGGAACACTTTGAAAAGGAAAAAGAACCATACAAGGACAAGGGCTTTTATGAGTAGGATGATTGCAGTTGTCTTCCTGCAAGCCTGTCTCGAACCCCAAGTTCGGACCATTAGTGCTCTCAAGTGGACAAGAAAGCACTCCATCACTTGCTCTAGCAGTTGGAATACTGCGTCTCCCGCGAGCCTCTGGCTTATAGTAGACAGCACAGATCCAGATGGGTTTGCCGTCATTAGTCTCAGCCTAGCTAAGGCCGGGTCATGGCCTGTTTTGGGGTGGAGGGCTGAGCTACTGATGCTGGTGTGCAGCACACTGATGACTGCACGGCTGGCCAGAAGTCACCCCTCTGGGGATGACCTTGGCAATCAGGATTCACTGGGTGCGTAGTTTAGCTAGATCAGGCTCTGACCTGTTCTGACCAGGAGAGGGCAGTAGTGAGCTGCCTAGCAAGTCGGGCAGGCTCATGGAAGGCTTCTCCTCCCTGTACAAGAAGCTTCTGTCTGGAGCAGCTCCACAGAGGGCTGGACAGCCAGGTAAATCTCACTATTCTTGAAGCAGGAAGATGTGTTAGAGGAAATCTGGCAGAATGTGCGTGGAGGACAACATAGGAGAAATAAAATCAAGGTAACTGCCCCTCCTAGGAAAATAGCTTTATTTTTTCTCATAAATATAATGTAAACACATTATAAAAATTTCAAAGAATACATAAAAATACACAGAAGAAAAGAAAAGCTGCCTGAAATCTCATGGCCTGAGATAACCACTGTTTACGTTTTTGACAATATTCTTGTAAGCTACTTTTTTTTTTTTTCACTTGGAAAATGCTGTGAACATCTATCCTTGTCAATACCTTTAATGTTAGAGGCCTCAGGACTTGTGCTTACATAGAGGCTTCTTAAATTTTTCCACCCAAGTTACCCCAAAGGCGGAGAAGATGAATGCATTGCTGGGTGAGTGGTATGTGAGACAGTGCATGTGGTGTTGGAATAAAAGAGAAGGGGAGAAATGTCTGTGAAATATTGGGCTTTTACCTTAAAAATTCACACAGATTTTGCATTACACCTCCTAACATTTTGCATTCTCCTCCATGTTTATTTTTATTTAAAAATATTGTCTTTTCTCCTCCAATTCTTCATAATATTCTATTGTATGTATGTATTAAATACATCTATTTACAAAGTATTAAACAAAACAGTGTTGGACATTTAAGTCATTTCCAATTTTTCTCCAATACAAGCACTACTGCAATGAGCATCCTTATGCATATGTATTTTCTCTTGTCCGATTATATCATTAGAATAGAGTTCCAGAATGGGCACTTTGAAAAATTAAGATATTCCTTTCCTCCTCAGTGCATTTGAAAAATTGGTACAAATGAGATGAAAAAGGTGCTGATGGAGAGAGCTGCTGTCCAATTCAGCTCCCTTTTGTAGTCCTGGCTGGGACCTCCTGGTGGACTGGCTCTAGGCCTGGACCCAACCAACCCTCTTCTGCATTCAGCACGTACGGATCACATGGCTTCTTGGTGCCCAGCATTGTGCTAAGCCCTTCTTTCCACCTTATCTCATTCAGTCTTCACAACAACCTGGTAGGGTGGGCATTATTATGCCCATTTTACAGAAGAGGAAGGCAGTTCAGTGAATCCAGGTGTTTTGGTCAAGCTAGTAAATTGGATGTGTGGGTGTCTTGATTCAGGAAGCCAAGGTCTTTGTCAGCCTAGTGAACAGGACACCTTGGCTGTAGACTTGTTCCTAGGATGGTTGTCTAAACCTTTTATTTACAAATAAAAACAAAACAAAACCCCGAAAAACACTAGAGCTATTTTAAGTTGTTTGTTTTTTTTTTTTTTAAAAAGGGAGGGAAGTGGTGGTGGAGAGAATTATATGCATGTAGAGAAATCTCATGGAGCCCAAAAGGAGAGGTAATTAGTCTCATGAGGGATGAGGAAGCAGCTTGGTCTTTCTCTGGCTCTGTCTTCTGTCTTGTTTTTTCCCTCTCTCTGGGAAATCATGGCCTCCAGCCTCTGCTTCCATGTGTGTATCAACCTCATTCTTCTCCTTAAGCAGATCAGCTTCTCTGTCGCTCCATGAATGTGACCTTCTCCCAGCTCCCCATTTTATATCCCCTCAGTTTAAGCATGTAGCTC
This sequence comes from Equus asinus, assembly GCF_041296235.1. Lineage (NCBI taxonomy): Eukaryota > Metazoa > Chordata > Mammalia > Perissodactyla > Equidae > Equus > Equus asinus. The sequence continues at coordinate 89,887,963 of NC_091794.1, forward strand.
AGGCTAAACTAAGACCTCTCAGTCCTAAACCCAAATCCCTAGGAGAGAGAATGGGATCTGATTATGCTGCAATACATGTCTGCTTCTGGCTCAACCAGTTGTGGCCTTAGGGGTAGGGTTCAGTAGTGCCAACATGGCTGCTAGTCGAGTCTGTGGGTAGGGGGCAGTTCTTAGAGAAAGGGGACCATTATGGGCTGGGCAGATTCCTATAAAGGGGGATGTCTATGTCTACTATGATTCCCTATCTATGAAATCCAAATATTAATCTGCACCCTCGGATGTAAGTGATGGACACCCAACTCAAGAAGACTTAAACCAATAAAGGGAATTTACTGTCTCTAACACAATAGTCAAGGGCTTGGCTTCAGGCACAGCTAGATCCACTTGCTCAAAAATATTGTTAGGAACTCATCTCTTTCCATTTCTCAGACTTTTTTCTGTTTTTCTTCATTCCTGGGTAGGCTTTCTCCTCCTAGGTAATATGGCCACTAGCAGCTCTCGGCTTATATTCTCATGACTTAGCTTCCTCTGTGGAAAGCAAATTTCCCTTTTCCAATGGTTTTAGCTTTGATTGGCTTTGACGGAGTTATAAGCCCATCCTGAACCAATCACTGTGGCCAAGGGATAGTTGCCTCTGATTGGATAATGCTGGGTCACATGACCATTCCAGAGCTGAGGTGGGTCAGCCATATTGGGTGGGGGAAGGAGGGAGTGGGGGAAAAACCGGGTGCTGTTAACAGATTCCAGAACCTGCTGTTTTAGAACAGTGGGTTGAGGTTTGCACCAGTAACCTCCTAAGAAGAATCCTGGGCGAGGGCGAGGAGATGCCTTACATTCTTTTATTCGATACACGTCTATTGAGGGTTCTCTCTGTGCTCAGCACTGTAGTAGGCTCAGCAGATACGATAGTGAGAGACAACAAGGTCCTTGCTCACATGGAGCTTAAATTCCAGTAGAATACCAACAAATAAATGTTTCTTGAGCACTTGCTACGTACAAAACACTGTGTTCCAACTCCACTTCCTTTCCCCTTCCCTCCATAGAAAAAGAGAAAATGTGGCCTTTCCCTCTAGGAGTGTACAATATATCAAACAGATAAAATAGTGATAAATAATAAGAGCAAATGGTAAATGAGAGTTATACAAACAAGAGAGTGCTCTGAGAGAGAGGGCTGGGCTGAGGAGGAATACTACTACTGACGGCAATGGTAATAATAAAGGCTAACATTTCCCTCAGTGCTTACTGGGAGCCAGGCACTGTGCCAAGAGCTCTCTGAGCAATATCTCCTTTAATCCCAATGACACCTCTATGAAGAAAGTACCCCGTTTTACAGAGGAAGGAACTGAGGCTCAGAGAGGTGACGTGACCTGCTCAAGAGCACACAGCCAGGGAGTCACAAAGTTGACACTTGAGCCCACGTCTGTCTACTTCAGAGCTTATAACTTTATCACATAGTCCTGGGCCTGGAAAGAAGAGCAGGAGATGTTGGGCCTGGAAATGTGGGCATGTGGTATAGCTGGGGGGCAAGGAGCCAGCAGGAACAGACTTTGCTCTTTCCTCCAGGGGCCTTTCTCTGCTTCTCCGTACACATGGCAGAAAGTGGCTGTCCCCAGCTTTGGGTCCACTGCCTACACCTGACTCCCTGGTGCCGATTACAAATTGGCAGCCCCACAGGCCAAATATTATGCACAAGATGTGCTTAGCCTGTGGCATTTAAAAGAATGAATTAGTGCCCCATGTTCAAAAATTGAGAAATTTCACATAAAAATCTGGAAAATCAGAATATCTGAGAAGTCTGGGCCTATATTCCCATGGCAACTGTCTGTTAGAACAGAGGAGCAGCTGCTGCCTTAGATGAGGCAGGACTCTCCATTAGCCACAACTGCCCCTTCCCCATTGTCCCTCATTAGACTGTTTCATTCATTTTCATTACTGATGTGACCCTTGGGGGCATTTGGACTAGAGTCGCCATGTCCTAGTTTTAGAGTCCAGGAGATAGACTTCAGCCCAGCTTGGGTCAGATGTGCACCTCTGGTTCAAAACACTATGGTGATAGCAGGACAGGCTTCAGTGAGGTCAACGGGGGGTCTAGGACACCTCTTTAGCAAGGTCTATTGCAAATAGTGGGTCCTCAGGAAAAGGACTACAGTTGGGTAGACACTCCAAGATGACTCTAGTACAAAGTAGGAAGAAATTGAGGCCAAGAGCCCACTCATAAGACATGTAATAACCTAGGCTTTACATCATGATAACAGCTTGAACTGAAGCAGAAACAGTGGGGATGGAGGGAAAAGCGGGAGATTTATCGGAAGTAAAGAGCATGGTGATCTGTGGGCAGGGCAGGGATGGGGCAAGGGTGGCGTTTGAACCTCTGTCTTGGGTAACAGGGTGAAAGGTGGTATCATGCATCAAGATTGGGATCACAGGAAGAGGAGCAGGTTTGGGGGAAGAAAAAAGTTCAGCTTTGGGCATGTTGAGCTTGCTGTGTCTGGGGTCATGCGAGTAGAGCTGCTTGGTAGGCAGGTGGCATTTGGGGAAAGATCTGGGCTGCAGATATGGTCTGGGAAGTCACCAACAAAGAAGTGGAATTTAAAGACCTGGGCATAGATTAAATCGGGTGCGGGGGGGCAGTGGGTATGAAGAATAGGAAGGGAAGAGGGCTAAGAGCAGAACCACGAGGAGCAACATTTAAGGAATGGAGAGCAGCCCATTACCTGTACCAAAAAGTGCTGGTCACAGAGGGAGGAGGAGAAGCAGGGGGCTTCTCACAGAAGCCCAGGAAGGAGAGTTTAGAGAACAGAGTGGTGAACAATGCCAAGTGTGGAGAGAGGGCAAGAAGGAAAGGCCTGGAGACAGTCTTTTGGATTTGGCAATTAAGACATCATCCATGAGTGTGATGGCAGCGGAGTGGTTGGGCAGAAGTCACATTGCAGGGGCTGAGAAATGAGTGGGCAGGGAGGATGGGAGGCAGGGTGTCGACTCTCCCTAGGAGTGGGGAGTGGAGGGAATGAGAGAGTTTGCCCAAGGGCAAAGAGTTTGTGTCAAACAAGAATCCATGGGAAGGTCTGGCTGCGGGCTAGAGACCAAGCTGTAGCTAATGTCTTGTTCTGGGTAAGGGAGGGCCTGGGAAGGACTCAGGTGCCAGGTGCTGTCTTGTCTGTGGAACCGGAATGAAAGCTCATCCTAGGGGCCAGCAGAGGGAACTGCCCTAAGAGGAGGCCTCGGCTTTGTGGCTGGGTTTTCCCCACTCTGCATCTAGTTTCCTTGATCCGCTGATTATCTTGGGCCGGTTTTGCTGAATGACTCAGGAACTTGAGCAAGCTTTGCTGTACTCAGTTTCACAGCTCTGGGGGAGGGGAGGTCGGAGTCTTTCCTGATAACTAGGAAACAGTCATCAGATATTGAAAGAAGGACAATTAGGCCCCAGCTTCAGAAAAAAAAAAAGCTCTCTAAGCACTAGAGAATTCTAGTGCTTGGATCTGGGAGCAAACAGCTGATACTGGGATGCTTTTCCTCTCTGCCTCCCCCTAAGTCTTAAGAAAAATAACAATATCCACCAGTTATTGAGTTCTTTTACCACTGCCAGGCACTGTTCTCTGGGCCTACAGGCTTTATCTCTGAAGTCGGCTACTCTGATTAGCCCTTTTGACGTGAGGAAGTTGAGAAGTTAGAGACGTGAAGTGACTTGCCTGGGGCATCCAGCCAGTAACTGGAAGAGCTGAGAATTGACTCTCCCCCTATGCAACACTGTACTTCTTAGGATGTCTCTAGGTGACCCAGCAAGGCTGTGGGATTGGTGAGCGGCCTCCTAAATGAAGATCTTAGGCAAAAGTCTGGAAAACAAGTTTCCCTCCAGCTAGAATTTCTACGGGGAAGGAAAGGACAGGATCCTCTGAGCTCGTTCTGAGGCTCCTTGTCACCTGAGACCCCCTTCCCAAGCTCCCTCCCCTGAGCTTCAAAGCTCAGGGATAAAGGGCCTATTCATGGGGCCTCCCAGAGCTGGGGCTGGAAGCTGGCCCTGGCATCAGCCAGTGGTTAGTCCCTCCCTCCTGGAGACTGCCTCCCTGCCTCTCCCTCTGGACTGACACCTGGTATCTCTTTCCTGTGTCCCTGGGCCCAGGGTGAGTGAGGCCTAGGCAGTCACAGTATCACTTTCTCCCTAAAGTGTCCCTGAAGCAGGGACAATTTTGTGTGCTGCCTGCCCCTGCCGCCAGTGCACACTTTCAAGGGTTCCTGTGGAATCCAGGCTCCGGTAAACACTGGAAGAGGAGGAAGCCGGCCAAGCAATGAGCCTGTGATTGCATCAGGGCTGACGCACTCCCTGCCTTTTCCCCTACCTCAGTCTCAGAGGAGCCCTTTGGGGCCAGGCCCAGGCGCTCTCTCCTTCATTCAGCCCAGGAGAGAGGCTAAGGTCACAGTGAAAAAGGGGATGCTGGAGTGAGAATGCAAACCTCAAGCTGCACCCTCCTTGGACTGAGAAATAGCCAGGCCATTTGGAAGTTAGAGAAGGCACAAAGGTAGAGTAGCCAGAGGAAAGCCCAAAAAAGGTTGGGAAAGTAATGTTTACAGAGTGCCAACCGGGTGCCATGTGACAATACTATCAATAATATCTGAGTTAGAACACATCTGGCACTGGAGCTCTACCTCTGTCATCAGAAGTAACTGGCATTATTGTACGCTGGCACTGTGTGGTTTACCTGTGTTATCTAATTCTAGCAACACTCTTTTGAGTTAGTATGATTATGATTACCCTTTTACAGGTGAGGAAACTGAGGCTCAGAGGGGTTAAAGTTCAGAATTATCCAAGATCGCCCAGTTGGGCATTGGAGAGTCAGGGTTTGAATCCGGTCTGTCTCCTCTTTGCTTCATCATTATATATTAATTAACATAATTTTTCTCAACAAGAGTAAGATAGTTATTCTTAGCTTTGGTTTATAGATGGGGGAACTGAGGCTCAGGAAAGGGAATTGATTTGCTTGAGGTCATAGTGCAAGTCTCAACTCACCCTTAATGTGATGCCCTCATTGCTGAACTCTTGTGGACCCAAGAGGAAGGAAGCCTTGCTGGAGTGTTCCTAAGAGCCCTTCTCAATGCAGGGTGGGTTTCCTATCGTTTCTCTCCTCCCCACAAGGTCACTTCTCTGGGCAATGAAAGAACCGGCACCTGCCTCTGTGAAATCATCTACCATATTGGCTTGTGATCATGCTGACCCAGCTTTCCCTCTGGACTGCCAGCTTTCTGAGGGGCAACTCTGGCTATTCAGTCATCTCTCTGTACCTGCTAGTGCCTGGCCCGGAGGAGGGCTTGTTTGAATGAATAAATGGATTCACTGAGGAGCTGGGATTTGAACCTAGGTCAGTTGGGCTCTGCCACAGCCATTTCTACTTCCTCACCCTGCTGCAGGCCCCTTTCACCCAGAGAGGCCTAGTTACACAAGCTGAAAGCAAACAGCCAAAGCAGCAGGCAAGCCGACTTAGATCCTTCCCCTTTCCTCCCCTGTCCTTTCCCAGAAACCATGGAGAAACGTGAAAACTCAAATGTGCCCCGAACCAGTCTCAACCCCCAAGTCAAGGAATGCAAAAGGTGAGGAGTCGCCATGGTAACAGCAGTGCCAGGTGTGTTGGTGAATACTTAGTTCCTGCCACATCAGGAGGTCTGCCCAGGACCTGGCTGAGGGTTTGCGTTTTCTGGTAACGGGGGAGCTGCCTTTCATTTGTTCCTCTTAATGGGACGTTACAGGAGACTTCGGCTTTTCATTACTTCCATTTTCTTATAAGTGAAAGGGGAGGAAAAAAACCCATTTTCTTCCCCCTCCCATCCACTCAGAGAAATGCCAGAAAAACACCAGCATTCCTATCAGAGGCTCTGCTGCCTCTGGTCATGAAACCCCATCATCACTTAAATCGCTCTGTTTTAAAGATTTGTGAAAACTGCACCAAATTGATTTTCCCCATATTACTTCTATGTGTTATTTCTGTGGTTTCCCTTCTTCAGTGCTGCAGTCCCCAGGAGCAGGAGAACAAGTCTATATGGAAACTGGAGGTACTCTTATGTGGTTTGGGAACCAAAAAATAAAAGTGTTTGAGGGGGTACCCAAATCATTTTTCTATCTTTTACTTACTCATGTCCTCATGTGTTTATTTTTACCTTGGGTCTGTCGCAAAGGATTTGGTTCACAGATTCCAAAGTTAATTTAGCTTTAGGACTTAATCACTGTTCAGCAGAGATTTTTACAACCAGAGAGACAGAAAGAACCTTAGGAGTCACCTGGCTCAGAGGTCCCAGACTTTTAGATGTCATCAATAGTCAAAAGTTTAAAAAATGTGAAAGAGTACCCAGATAGTGTTGTCAGCTTTTAGTTTGACCAAACAAGAAGATTAAAGAAAACAACTGTCAAGTACCACAACCATCACATCATACAAGAAAGGACATTTTAATACCAGAAAAATGGAAGGGTATACTCTCAGAATGAAAGACTGTCCCTTAAAATGATTAAATTTAGCATCTGAAAATTCACCTCTTTATCCTTATTTTTCTTCTTTCCCCATGCACTAGCACCAGTCTGAGGGTAGACATTGGAGAACCACTGGTTTGGTTTACTATTCCTACCAGTATGTCTTGGAGATGGTGTCTTGGCCTCTGCTTGGATGCTTCTGGTGCCTGGGGCACTCACTGCCTTCTCTCTTTGGATAATTCAAGCCGTTCCTTCTTCATCATCACCCTTCTCTTGCCTGCCCTTCTTCAGGCTGGTTAATGTTCCTCCCACAAGCTCCTTTATCTCCCTGCAGCTAACCCTTCAGCAGCACTTACCGCACGGTGTTGTAGTTGCCGACTGGCACGTCCTCGCCGGGACAGAGTCTACAGGTGTTCACTGTCGGATCCTCAGGCCCATCGCGTGGCCGAGGTTCATCAAGAATTGTCGACTGAAGGAACGTCTACTCACCGCACTAATGATATCATGAAATAACAGTAATAATAATCACGAAAATAACTAACATTTCTTTAATGTGTACTATATCCTAAGTACTTCAAGTGATTTTGGTCAGGAACAGGCTTTTATGTCAAGGCATTTGGAATAAGTTGAAATGATAGTTTACGAAGCATGTTGTTTTAAAAGCAGCAGTTTCCCTGGGAATTGATCCTACAGAATTCCCCTAAAAAGGCTCCAAGATGTATGTGCAAAAGTGTCCATTGCAGTACTGCTTGTAATAACAAAAAATTGGAAACAATCCAACTATCTATCACCAGGGAACCTGTTAAGTAAATTATAGTTCAGCCATTGTATGTAGGCAGCCTTTAAAAGAATAAGGTAGATCTAAATGTACTGACATGGGAAACTGTCCAAGACATAGTGTTAAGAGAAACAATTCCATTTCTATTAAACACACACACACACACGTGCATGCATATATGACTACACAGAAAAAATATGAGTATACAGAGAAAAATCTGGAGGAACAATGTGATACAAATTGTTAATAGTGGTTCTTTTCCTGGGTATGTTTGTAGGGGACTTTTACTTTATTGAGCATTTATCTCTGTAATTAAAAATTTTTTTACAAGAAGCATCTCTTTTTTTTTCAAATTTAATTAATTAATTAATTTTTGAGGAAGACCAGTCCTGAGCTAACATCTGCTGCCAATCCTCCTCTTTTTGCTGAGGAAGACTGGCCCTGAGCTAACATCTGTGCCCATCTTCCTCTACTTTATATGTGGGATGCCTACCATAGCATGGCTTGCCAAGCGGTGCCATGTCCGCACCTGGGATCCGAACCAGGGAACCCTGGGCCGCTAATTGGAGCATGCACACTTAACCACTGCGCCACCGGGCCAGCCCCAAGAAGCATCTCTTATTTTTTAACAGCTTTATTAAAGTATAATTTACTTACTATAAAATGCACATATCATTTTTAAGGCTGGGGGCACAGATTTTCTAAAACAACTAGAAGGAAAGGCTTCTGACATTGGGGCTAATCTAATCTTTTGCCCTTTTGCCTGCCTTCTATTCCCTTCCCCACATGGGTCCTCCCACCTCCTCCCAGGCCCTCAATATCTCTGAATGGCCTGGGAAACTCCTTTTCTTTACCTGGGCCTATAAATGGAGAAGTTGCACTAGATGAGTTTTGAAGTTCTGTCAGACGTTAATTCGGTGAGCTCAAAGTCCTTCTGCTCTCTCTCCTACTGAAACTCATTTTTAGGGAGGATCTGATAATCTTGTTCTCATTACATGGAAATAGCTGGTGAGATCCAGTTTATTTTTCTCTCTTGTGATGTTCGCAGTTTCACAAAAGATGAACTGTCATTTTGGCTTTAAACCGAGAAAGAAACCTTCAACTGTGTACAAGCTGATGATGGGGTTGGGGATATGTTTTGGGGGGCAGGGCAACCTTTTAGGATCCTTGAAAAACATAACAGTAGTCAAGTTAGGATTGTTTGTGTGGACATGGGTACTCCAGGTGACCCCTAGGTAAAGTGGGACCCATTGTGGGGAGAAAGTCGAGATTCTGGCCATGGAGCCTGACAGAATTAAGACAACTCTGGACCATTGGGAAAGGAGTCCTCTCCATTTCACACTGTGACCTTGATTGCCCCATTTAACCTGGTGCTTTCATCTCTCAGTGTGTAGAAACATAATCACGGCCAGAGAGCATATATTAAATATCTATACACACACAGATAATCTAAGTCACTCTGAAAGAGGTTGCCATAATGAAAAGAGCCTACACTGTTAAACCAACATCCGGAATGTAGGTAGATTGTAACCACATTCTCATTAGGAGAGGCAGATGGCAGTGGTTGAGGGAGTGGGGCCTGGGTTCAAATCCTGACTCCATCATACACTAGCTGGGTGACCCTGGTCAAGTGGCTTCGCTGTTATTCATCTCAGTTTCCTCATATGTAAAATGGGGATAACAATAATTTCCTCCTCCTAGGATTGTTGTGAAAATTAAATTAGTTAATACATATACAGTAAAGTGCTTAGAACAACAGTGCATGGCAAATAGTAAGTGCTCAATAAACGTCAGCTGCAAACATCAGTACCTCCTAATCCCTTTGTTGTGTAGGGAGATTTGCTGCTTTTCTTCCAGCAGCTCTTGTTACAGTTATTAATAAATTCTTTGATATTTTCCAGCTGCCAAACGGGGAAACTAAGTCTCCAGGTATTAGAGAATGCTGTGAACTGAATCCAGCAGGCAGGGCAGCGCCCGAGGTTAAAGAGGGGGCCTGGCGTGTGTCCCTGATTTTCAGCACCGCCTTGAGCAGATCCCCGCCCTCTCGGGGCCTGAGTTGCCCCATCTTTAGTAAGATAAAATAAGGAGCCTGAGCTATGTTTGTAAACTTTCCCTTCTCCCTCGCTGCCAGGTCTTGAAGTCGTTTTCTTTCTGGATTTCTGGCTGCAATCCAGTGACACCTGACGGCGGTGGCGAGGGGGATCCTGATAGCTGATTGGCCGCGGCAAGGATCCTGAAGGAGGCCGCGGTCTGCCAGTGCACCCAGGCCCCAGCTGTGACTCAGCCGCCGCTCTCCAGCACGGGGAGAGGGAACTCTCCGCCCGCCCGCGGACCCACCCCCGGCGCGAGCCGTGACGTCTCCCGGAATTCACAGCTGCCCTCTCTCCCCGCTGGGCTCCCCCCATCGGCACGCAGGAGGCTCTTCTGTCGCAGGCGGGAGCTGAGAGCAAACTGCCGGGGTCGTGCACGACTCCCCGGGGCTTCCCGCAGAAACTGATTCGCAAGCGGGGGTGGGGTGGGGTTCCGGCAGCCGTTGGTAACCCGCGCCCTGTCCCCTCCGCCTCCGCCCCAGTAAGAGAGGGCTGTAAAATTCCGGAAGAGAGATTAGAGGCAGGGGATGGGTGGGGCAGTGAATCAGTACATTCCTTTCTCCCCCTGCCTGCTCCTCCCCTGTTATCACTTTGGGTGGGTTGGGTCCTCTTATGGCCTTCTCCTGACCGGTCCACTGGCAGGGTCCAGACAAGCTAAGCAGTGCTGGGCGGGAACCTCCCAAACTCAGCTGAACTTTGTAGAGCCTGGATCACTTACTTTGCAGTTCATGACCCCATTTGGTTTCGGGTTGGGGAATTTTGGTCCTTGCTGCCAACTGGGTCCCTTCCACAAGAGTAGTTCTTAGGCCTGTCTGTGCATTTGTTAGTAGCTCCCATTAATTGAGCAAGCTCTTGCTCCGAGGCAAGGTCTGTGCTAGGTCAATCAGTCTTATGTTCCTAAAACTTTGCAAGGTAGGCATACCTTCTCTCCTGTTAGGAGCCAGGACTCTGAAAGCTCAGAGAGGTTAGGTAACTTGCTCAAGGTCACACAGTGGCAAAGCCAGGAGTAGTCCCAGCTCTATTAGTTCCATAAATTTTCCACCACACTCCGTGGCTTCCTTTAGCACACTGAAGGCAACACTTATTAGGGGGTGGCGAAGTAACATCTATGGACCACTTCCCACTGTGCTAGGTACTTTAAATATATTGTCTTTAATCATTTACTTTTTTCACAACAACCCCCTGAGAGAGATACGATCACCATGCCCATATTACACAGGAGGAAACTTTCGTTAGGAATTTCAGGGGCAGAGCTGGGATTCCTGTACAGTCATAGTACAAAGCCACAGTTAATGTTTGTATAGTGCTTGACAGTTTCCAAAGCCCTTTCAAGATCTTCATTTCAGTCTATCCCATTTCACAGATGAGGATGAAGTTTCCTTCATGAAGTTAAGCCATCTGGCCAAGGTCACAAACCTAATAGTAAGTAGCAGAGCCTGCAATTTTGAAATAAACTCTATAAAGCCAGTAGTAGCAAAGCTCGTTCCATTTAGTCATTCCACAGTGCCAAGTACCATTCTAATAGTTGTAATAATAGCTAACACTTATTGAACACTTACTGTCTGTCCACTGTGGTGCTACCTGTTATATACACTAACTCCTGTAATGCTCAAAACTACCTTAGGAGGTGGATACTGTTAGCTTTTCCTTACAGATGGGGAAATTGAGACTAGATGAAGTAACTTCCCAGAGTTAACAGCAACTAAGTGGCCATGCAAGGATGCCACATGAAACAGTCTAGAGTCCCAGGGTAGGAAGAAGGCATCTGGGTTGTGTCCCTACCTTTGTCTAAAACCACTTCTCCAAGGGTTTTTGTTTCTTTGCCACACCCCCATTACTCCTTTCTAACCTGTGTGTGTGGCAGGCCCACATAGCTCCCGCTCTCAAGGAGCTAACGCTCTATGAAATCAGTCAAGAATACCACCAGCTTTGCCTCACAGGGGCGCTGGGCAGATTAATAAGCTAATGGCACTTGGAATGCTTCAGCAAAGGCACTGGATAAACTCAGGGCACTTATTATGTGTGAAACTCACTGCCAAGGGTGGTTCACGCTGTAATAAGGTGCCTGCAGCCCCTTTCCTGATCTTTTTGAGGTGTGCAGCCTTACTTGGGAAACTGTGTGGATGAGGTCACTCACGTCAGAGGTGAGAGCATTTCCCTGCTGTCCGCAGGGTGTGGGGAGTTGGTGGCATTGCCGTGGTCTCAGGCCTTTTGCTCTCAGTGGGGGGTGTTTCCAACATCTCGGAAGGGGTTCCAGCTTACGCTAAGGGACACCAGTTATTGACTGGAGTCAGACACTAACATCGCACTTACTTGGGCTTCGGAGGCAGACACTTGGGCTGAATCCTGCTTCTGTCATTTCATCTCTCTGAGCCTCTGATCCCTTTTAAAATGAGGATAATAATATCTTCCTCACAGGGTTATTCTGAAGCATAAACTTGATCATATATTTAAAGACACCTTCCCAGGGCTTGGAAATAGAGTAGATGCTTAATAGATGGTAGCTATTATCATAGCTGTTATCATTATCCTTATGTTATTATATTATTTACTGACATTTTAGGGCCAGGCTGAGAGCTAGATGGAGGGAAGAGCCATTCATTTGTTCAACAATGCGCTAGATTGCCCCAAGTAGGTAGGTCTAAGTAGGAGAGAATCATGAAAATAGGCATTTACAGTACAATGTGGTAAGTGCTATGATAGGGGATTGCATAAGGTGTTTTGAGACTTTAGCGGAACAATCAATAACCAGGAGACTCAGCGAAAGTTTTGCAGAGGAGGTAGTTCTCTGTATGAAGTCTGTGCTTCAAGGAAGTGGAAAATGCTGCCAGCTGGAGGCAGATAGAATGCAAGTGGCAGCTGAGCCTGTGTTCCTCACCGAGGGCCTTGACTCGGATCTGCAGCCCGTCTTGCTTCAAGGCCTCTCAACTCCCACACGGCCCTGCCAGCCAGCCTTGCCCTGGAATACCCTCTCCTGGGCCACCTGCTGGTGATGAACATCCTGGGTTCTGTGCTGTGGCTTGACGTGGCTGAGTCATAAGACCTTTCTTTTTTCTGCTAAGCTCTAATGGAAGCCTTCTGGTCGGGAGCAATGCCCCAGGTCTACCTTGTGGGAAGGCCGAATGATGACTACTGACGATTGCTTCTCCCCACAGAGCCAAATGAACACGTGGTGTAGTGGTTGGGGGCGGGGGTGGGGCGGAAAAGGCAGTCTAAGGGGCAGGAGTCCCTTCTAGATAGCTGCCAGTTCTGGGCAGGTGAGACTGCCTAGGGTGGATAGGGAGGACACAGCACACCCCCACCCCAACCCTCCTGGATAACCTTCCCCCCCAGTGCTGCCGGCTGCCATCGGGCAGTGGTCAGATCAGTCTCCCCACTCACCAGTGACCACATTTTTCAAACCAAAACTCAAAACGCGTGGCCTGACAAAGAATTAAAGAATTTCTGGTCACCTTCCAAATGCAAGAGAGAATGCTGGAATCTCTAGGATAATTCCCGTCGTTAAAAGGGACATTAGGTCGGAAACCTTGAAATTCAGGGTCTCCTCTTTATCAGGCATTTTTTCGTACATTATATCATTGATAGGTGAAAAGAACCCCACGAGGTAGCTGATAACTATTTCCATTGAATAGTTGAGAATACTGAGAGTTAATAACTTGCCCAAGATGCTACATCCCGGAAGTTTGAATTTTGGTCTGTCAGGGAAGGTTCGAAGGGGTGTGTGTGTGTGTGGCGGGCGGGGGGGGGGGGGGGGGTGGCGCAGAAACAGCCTTGCAATTGCAGACGCACACGCCATTTATTTGAGGCCTCGAAGAAGGGCAGCCAAGAAGTGAGCTGCCCTGGTTCTCACTTCTGACTTGGAAATCCCCGAGCAAAGGCCTCGGTCGCCGCCCAGTCTCATCAGGATCTGACCCCAGGCCTCACGGCCGGACATGGGGGAAAAAGCCCTTCGACCTTGCGGGTCACCCCGCGGCCTCGGGCCGTGGCCCTACCCCAGGTGCGGATGGGTGGGCCGCGGCGTGGGCGGAGGACTCCGCAGGCCGCCTTCTGCCCCCTCCCGGGTCACATGGACGCGCCTTCCGCAGTCAGGAGCGCGGAGCGGAACGAACCGCGGGGAGGAGCGGGGGCGGTGCCGAGGGCAGTGGGTCAGCGCCCTGCGGGGCAGGTAGGCGGGCCCAACCGCCCCGCGAGCTGGCCGGCCAGCCAATCAGCGGGCGCGGGGGGCGGGCCGGCGGGCGCGCGCGCCGCGCCCCGCAGCGCCCCCTGAGGGGCGGCGGCAGGAGCTGGTTCCGGCTGCGCGCGCAGCGGTGGTGGCGGCGGCGCTATCGGCCGGGCTGTAACCGTCGTCCGTCCGGTAGCGGCTGGAGCGGCAGCGGCGGCCGGGCACGGCGCGAGGCGACGCCACAGGGCAGCGGCGGCAGCGGGGGCAGCGGCGGCAGCAGGAGACGCAGCGGCGGCCGCAGCAGTTGCAGCAAGACGGACTCGTGGACACGCGCCGCCGTCGCCGCCGCCGGGCCGGGCCGGGTGTCGCGCGCCGAGGCTGGGGGGGAGTCGTCGCCGCCGCCGCCACCGCTACCGCCGCCGCCGCCGCCGCCGAGGTGACTGAGGAGAGAGGCGCCTCCTCGCTCCCGCCGCCGCCGGACTTCAATGCCCAGTCCTCAGCTCGCCAGCGTGAGTGCGCGCCTCCGGGCGGCCCCGCGCCGGCTCCCGGGGCCTCGGGGAAGCGGAGGGCGGGAGGCGCCGCAGCCATTAGTGCAGGCCCGAGACACGTCCCCGGAAGGAGGGCCGGGCCGGGGCCGGGCGGGGGGAGCGCGGCCGGGCTGCGTGGAGGACGAGGGTGGGTGCGGAACGGGGGATCGTGCGCGTGGACGCGGAGGGACGTGTGCTGTGTGGAAGAATGCTGGGTGCGGGGGGAAATGCGTGCGTGAAGGCGAGCGCGTGAGTTGGGGAGAGGGCTGGGTGTGCGTGTGGGGTGAGGGGCCAGGGTGGGAGTTGGGGACAGGATCTGGGGGAGTGTGGGTGAGTGTAGAGGAGAGTGAGTGTGGGTGTGAGTGAGGGGGGACGGAGCGTGTGTGGGTGAGTGCAGCGGAGAGTATGAGTGAGCGGATGAGAGTGAGTGTGGGGGGGCGTGTGGGAATGAGTGAGCGAGTGTGGGGAGCACGAGTGTAGGGGAGAGAGGGGTGAATGGCGGAGTGGGAGGGGGAGAGTGGGGCAGCGCGGGGGGAGAACAGGAGTGCCGTGTGCGAGCAAGGGGCCGGGGGGAAGGTGAACGGCGGGCGAGGGAGCGCGGAAGGGTGTTCCTGCGTTCGCCCCTGTGGGAGCGGGCATCCTGGAGGTCTTTCTCCTTGGTCACTGTGAATGGCGATAGTGATCCTGGTGCCCTGGGTTAGGGAGTTCTTTCCAGGAGCATCTTGTCCCGGGTCCTCGGGTTCAAGTATGAGGGAAGGGTTTAGGAATATATTCCACTGGTACTATCATTTTTCTAGCTCTGGGTCTTTTTAAAGAAAGGGTGTGCTTTTTTTTTTTTTGTAAATTTTTCCCCCATGTTTCATGATATCGACATAAATTTCCAAATTTGTCACAAATACGGTGGCCATCGCATCCTACTCTGGGGCTCTAGGAGCTAAGTAAAACAAGCTTGTCCATTGCCCAGGATCGTAGGCTCTTGCCGTTAGCGTGTTCAGAAGCGTAGACTCTTGTAAAGTACTGCTAGTTTTTCAGGTGAGAGGAGTTTTATTGATAGGTAAATTGAAGTAATATTTTGTAGGTTGTGGCTCTTTCTTACCTTCCTGGAGAAAAGCTCTTAAGAAATAATCATAATAATGTAACATATTGATGATGAAGAAGAACCATAGGCTAGTTTATTATTTCCTGGAATTTGTCAGGAAACATACAAAATGTCTGGCAGTTGTACCATCACTATAGGCATTCAGCAAATGCTTGTTTGTTTGGAGTCACCAAACTACAACTCCTCCTGGATTAGAATACCGTGCCTGCTGAGTTGCTGCCATGCTCGGTATTACAGAGTAGTTTCTGACAGGAAGTGAATGAAGTTGTGCTTTGTTCAATGTGCAAGAGGAAATTAAGGCTGGAGAATGACACTTTTTTAAGGCTTCAGAATTACTTGCCAGCACACCATTGTGTTGGTGAAGGTGGTGAGCAGCTGTTTGCCGGTATTCTGATCCTGACGTTTTTTAAGTTGTTTCATATTTGTATTCTGATCCTGACGTTTTTTAAGTTGTTTCATATTGGCTAGTGAGTGGACTAATGATTGTCACGGACTTTCCCCAGATTCTTGTGTTGTAGAATTAGGGGTTCTTGATGAAGAGTACTTTGATGGGTTTTACATGTTAATGATGGGAAGTTTCTTAGAACTTGGGAGTCTTTCAGTATGATAAGCGGAAGTAGGGTGGTCCTTTTGATAGTAGATGTCATAGATTTACAGGCAAAATCATTGACGTGTGATTAGAAGTCAGAAACTATATTTTTCTTAGAGTATCCTTTTTCTCAATAGCATGCTCTCCAATTTCAGAAATAGTGAACAGTATTGTTACTATTCAGTAGGGGACCAGATTAATTAGTATTAAGCGCCTACTATGCACCAAGTGCTTTTTATACTCATTTAATTCTCACAGCTACTGTAAGGTGGTAGGTGTCCTCATTTGCGTTCACTCGGCACATATTGGGTGGTTTCTATTTGCCAGGCACTAGGGATACAGTGATTCTAAGTATAAGCCGTTGACTTAACAGTGATGAGATGAAGAGATATAGAGACTCCCAAAGGGGGTAAGTAGCCTGTCCCAGGTTAAAGATAATAAGAATTGGAGCTGGATTAAACACCTAGGTCTGTCTGACTCCCAAGTCCTTGATTTTTCCACTATCCCCTTATTACCCTCACAGTAGCTTGTCTCACTTGGAGCTTTCTCATCCACACAGTGGCCTAGCAGCTTGTAGAAAGATGAGAGATGTTGAAGTTAATGCAGAAGACTGAATGGCTGGGGGCAAGGGGATCGTTTAGGAGATGCTGACTTGAGGCTCTTTGGGGCCTGAGCTAGGCTTTTATGTGGGTGGAGATTCTGCCTTGAAACTCTCTTGGGGCCTCAGGGTGTGTGCTTTAAGACAGAGTTTTCATGAGACACCTGGGATATGTCTGGGAGAGGAAAGTCTGATTAAAGAAACCCAGCAGCCTTTTATGTTTTTTATTTTGGGTGAAAGAGAAAGAGTGTTTATTGGGGCTGAGAGTCAACTAGAAGTTGTCACTTCTTTGTGGAAGTTTTTCTGTTCAGCTGTGTGGGATATTTACCTCAGGAGATTGCGAAGATCGAGTGAGAAAATATATATGAAAGCACTTTGTTAATTATAAATTGAACTACAGATTCAAAGTATTATTACCACTCAGACTTTCCTACTAAGGCAACAGTTTAATTGTTATATTTGGTAGCTGGAAAAGGCCAGCGTTTTGGACACCTATACAAGTGAGAAATTGTTTAGAACTGCTGAACCAGGTGTATTCTGACTCAGAACGGCAAGAGTCAAACCACTCCCTCTGTGAGTCAGTCAAGTAAAATTTAGTTTGAACGAACCAAATTTGTAGGCAGAAACCATTTACAACATCGTTGAACTCTGGTGGCAGTAGGGAAGAGTAAATGTTTGAATGCTTTTGCACATAACTTTCTTAAAAAGTCTGAAAGCCCCATGTTTATATTTTCCTTGAAAAGACATTTGTGTAAATGAGGTAAAACAGATTATTTTTCTTAAGATTTAACTTTTTATTTATTTTATCTTTTAAAGGTAGCATTGCTGTATGCAGTAGTTTACAATTTTGAAACGTAAAATTGAAATTCAGTAGAGATTTATTTTACAAGATTTGATTGTACTGTTCCTTTTTGTTGGACTGTGGGATTGGTAACCAGTGACGCATCTAGCAAAAGCATTTACAGTTAAGTTTTAGAGGAGCAGTACACACATTTTTAGCTGTTGCTCTTGGAAGAGTGCAACTTAAGTTAGAGTGAAACCTAAGTTAGGTTGATTTCTTCAGGTGCTATACCATCCACCTATTCTACTTGTAGAAGTTGAGGGTCTTGAAAAATTTTGAGCAACTGGAAATTAGGATACAGAGTTTTAACATGGTAGACGTAGTTATGTTATTGAGTGGCAGAGATCTTGAGGTCTTGAGATACTTGTGAAGTCCAACATGATGCTTTAGGTTTCAGCATTCCCTTCTTGGGAATCTTCTTTGTGGTAAATCACAAATCATTCTATTTAAAATTCATAGTCTTGTAAGTGGCATTGTTTCAATTTTACAGATAAGGAAATTGATTTATAGGTAAATTTTTGAATCCCAGCTTTTGGAATCCAAGTTAAAGAGTATCAATAAATATATGGTAGTGGACAAAAAACAATTTTTTCCCTTGGGGCTTAAAGTACTTAAATCTCTGGCTGAATTTTTTTTTTTTCCAGTTAACTCTAGTCGTTTTACAGAGAGCTATGTAGGAGTTAAGTACATGGTAAATAGATGTTAAGAAAACTGGCCTTTTTTGCTTGAAATTTAGTATTTTGTTTTTTTAAAAAAAGGATACTTCAGTTACTTGCGTACTTTTTTTACTCTTTGGGGATGTTGCATTGAGATTTTTCTCACGATACTAGTTGGGTTATATAGAAACTGATGATTATATAAGTTTATGAAGCAAGAGTCCTTGATGTTACAATTCAGATAATTTTGTGCTTTGGGTTTGTTAAATGAATAATGGATGCCACCAATTATAATTACTTTGAGAAATGGTGACTTGAGTCTGTTAATCTGGAGTATCAGAAGAGCCTTTTACCCATTTTCAACTTCAAAACTAGTATATGTGTAGAGGTGTCTGGAAGCTTTCTCCTGGTAGCCTTTGTTTTATTGACTGAACCACATTCTCTAGCTCCTTTGACTTGCTGCCCGCTTGCTTGGGACTCAAAGCCATACAGGTTTGCTTGGTGTAGAGCTCAAGTAGATATTGTATGTAAATCTTTTGCTCCTTGGAGTCATAGAGGTCTAGGCTGAACCAGAAACTGTCACTACTCTAGTAGCTCCACAAAACGAGCTGTACAGCACTGCAAACTTTGTCCACTTTCCAGAGATAGCTTGTGGAGTTACCAGGCCCCAGGTGAGAAAATGACCCTTCTTCTTACGTCTTATGGTGGTTTTCCCTGGCACTGTCTGTTCTATCTGTAGATTTACAGGGCACAAAATCTTTCCCAGAAAAATGACTATTAGGAGTTGACACATTATACCAGTAGTTTTTATGTGACTTGAATACAAGTGTTTTTTGTTTGTTTGCACTGATTTCTTGCCCATAGGTTCTGTAACACAGCATCCACTCCATTTTAAGTGGCCTAGAAAGTAAATTTCGTCACTGGAATATAAATTTACATTGCACAACATTGGCTTTAAACTGCAGGGAATTTTAAGATTAAGCTTTTCTATGACCCTTTCTTTGGTAGTTGAGCCTGTTTTGAAAAAATATGTTGACTTAGAATGGTCTTTACCTTTAGAGAACTGTTGTATTTAATTCCTTTAAGAGTATTTTGGGTTGAAATTTCATTCTCAGAAATGTTAATTCTTTTGGCATAAAATGCACGCATGATATATTTGCTTTAGCAGATCAGCTAAATTACTTTATATT
Organism: Equus asinus; assembly: GCF_041296235.1. Taxonomy (NCBI): domain Eukaryota; kingdom Metazoa; phylum Chordata; class Mammalia; order Perissodactyla; family Equidae; genus Equus; species Equus asinus. The sequence continues at coordinate 89,906,947 of NC_091794.1, forward strand.
TTTATTTCTGCAGTGGTCAGAAATGTTGGCTCTAAAAGTAATGTATCATTTGACAAGAATTCAAATTCACAATCAGATCTACTTTCTTCCAGTCCTTTAGTTTTAGTTGAGATTTGAGCATAACATTTTTTTTTGCACTGTTTTATAGGAAGCATTCACTAGGTTGTACCACCATAGTATTTGTAAATTGGATTTATATTCATAAGTTGATATTTACTGGTTTTAGTAGCAAGATAAATTGATGTGTTTTCTATTTTCCATTGTTGGTGAAAGCCTATCATGAGGGAACAGAGTGACTGGTTAGTGCAGAAGGATATGAGTCATCAGCAGGATTTGTCAGCAAATTGAGAAGGATATGATGGAGAAACAATAGACTCTAGTGACATTATTCTTCATTTCCACACGTGTGGTTACAAACAAGTTTCTTTTTGGTGACCGGTTTAAATTATTCAAATAATTTAGGTCTTTCTGGATGAAAGACCCTTCTAATGTAAGTCATAGACTACACTCTGAATTGTTTTTCTAGTGAGGTTAGATCTTCATTTGGGGAGGGAGCATCAACAAGTAGAATTTAGTTAAACTCATATGTATTTACTAGGGAAAATATTCAACTATCAGGTAGGGTTTAGTAAGTTGAGAAGCTATATTTGTGAAGCTTATTGGTAATTATGGAGCTGCGCAGCACATCAGAAGATGCCCACCAATATGGCAATATTTGTTCTCTCTCACCGAGCAAAGAGTTACTCCTTGACTCTACTACTCTACTTTTAAATTCCTAAGAGCTTTTATTGTATTTGAATGGGTCTTAAATTCTCAGCATGTTCAAGGCCTCCCCATAGTTGTCTAATCGAAGACTCAGCTCCTTTCTCCTCATGCCACCGTGGCCCTTCACTTTTTCTACGAGTCTACTATCGTAAAAGTTTTGCATTTTCTCAGAAGTCTCAATCCTGCTTTATTCTACTCACGCTTACTTTGTGTTTTTGAAGTATGTAGCATTAATATGAAATTTTAATGTCCATCATCAAATATTTTTATCCACATTGATATTTCTAGGATCTTGATCCTGGATAGTGTTTGTATGATGTGCACACAAGCTCTGCAAATGCTTGTTGTCAGATTGGATGTGCTGCATTTTAGTGTCCTTCAGAGGTGACATATTGTCCTTCATCTCAGTAAGTCTTGGAGGAAGAGCACAAGAAAGATGGAATTTTGCATTCTTTAAGTGGGAAGAGAAGGAAGGATGTTGAAGTAAGCTATTGAGCAAAGAATAATAACTCATTGACATGGCATCTTAGAGGTATTTCACCATTTTTACTTCACATTCATATGTAATGTGAAACAGTTGCTTTCACTGTATGGTTTTTAAAGATTGTGAATGTTATGTTTTATGAAAATAAACATCAAGCCATTATTGGGCAATTAGTGAGTAGACAGTATATTTTAAAAGGCCATCAGCAGCTCCAAATAGAATGATTTGGGTTCTGGTCGGTTTCTCTTGTACTATACTCAGTACACAGAGAGATGGCTGTGAATTATAGTGTGATTTATGAAAAGCAAATTTAGGAGAGGAAGTGAATTGTAACTTACCCAGTTTTAGGGGAAACTTGGACCAAAATGCCCTAACAGCAGAAAAATTTCTGGGGCTCAAACAAAAGAATTTATGCTGACAAGATGTAATTTGGAATGTTTTTATTCTGTATCCTGTACATAGAGAGCTTCCTTCCCCCCTTTCAGTGGTGAATTGAACAGGAGCTTTAAATATGCTCAATACATTTGACAAAATGGGGAAATGAAAGAGTTAAGCTGACCCATAAACTGCTAAGTTCTGAAACATATATTTTAAATAATGCTAACAATAGCCTAGAAGTTTTAGCTTTGCATGCTGCTCCTGTGCTGTAGGTTATTTTGAAAGGTGATTCAAATAACCTTTTCCCAAGTATGTATTTTGCAACCTCAGGGCACTTGCAGCTGTTACAGTCATTCTAACTGTCCTGATATAGCTCAGAAAACATTTCAGAGTGGTGTTGACAGGGTGAATCCAAGTGTCTTTTTACTACTGAATTTGCTTTATTAAGTTGAAGTGCAGAATCTCAGATACATTTCTTTATTAATGAAATAATCGATTCAGTAGTTCTTGGGTTAATGTATGTTTAGTGAGGATGTTGGAAACTAAATTAAAATGGTTAACACTTAAATTGTTCCCCAGGAAAATTACGTAGCCTTTTGAGATTAAAGAAGGAAGGTTGGAAGGAAAGAAGAAAACAAACATTAGGATTTAATTTTATGAGGATGCAGCTGAATTTGAGGTAGTTCTTATTGTATAAAGGAGGTTACCACAGTTGTTTAGGGGAAAGATGTGCTTAAACTTTATAACAAAGAGGCTTGGGAATCTTAAAATGCATGTAAATGAAAGTCTTTAAACATAAAGCCCATGGAGAGGATAGCCATGATAGCTTTTCCTGGAAATGAAAGTATGAATGAATAGAATTAAATAGAGCTATGTAACTTAATTTTTAAAAGATTCACTGAAAACAATAAGATTAATGCCCGGTATTAGAATTGTGCAGTTAGGATTTTTAACGTTATTACCACTATTCAAATAATTTTTTAGAAAAAGTCAAAATTGGCCATATTATCGTTACCGCCATTTAAATTTTACTTAGGAAAAATAACATTTTTGGACAAGAGATTCAGCTGGAGAATTGCTAATCATTAGAGGAATGATGGAGTACAAAACTGAAAACAAATATTTTTGAGTGTAGCATGAAAATATTTAATGCAGTTTTTGTCTTAGAGTTATTTGTAGAAGCAGGAGTTACTAGAAAAGGACAACTACTTCTAATCACCAGGGTACATACAAATTTGAAAACCACTCCCTTTCCATTTGAGTGGGAACAGGGCCCACAGGACTTCAGTAAATAACTGTCACTGTTCTCAGAAGTGTGATTGTCGGTTAACTGCTTGCTTGCTTTTCTGAGCGGCGGGCCATGTATCTCCTGCTAGTTCTGAAATGTTAAGATATTTTCCCACCATCAAGGTCATAATTTCTTTTTATAGAACTGATTATTGATTTCTGTACTGGAACTTGATTCTCAAGTTCCCTCCTTAAATGAGGAAGTGAAAAGTGGGAATAACCAGGGGAGCAACTATGAAACTTTTTTTGTAGCAGTAAAAAAGCATCTTGCTATTTTTAGCTTGTTTACAGATATTTTGGATCCAAATTTGTGTAGAATTTAATGGATACCTCTCTCCTTACCAACTCCCCAGGACTGTAGCCAGTAGGGGAGGGGGACTAACATTAATTGGAATCTAAGTCTAAGTTTTAAGGAGTCAAATGTATTCGATGTTAGTTTGATAAATGCGGCAGTAGAGGGATGAACAAAGAAAAGCAGCACTGAGTAGAGCTGTTGTTTCTACAGGGCTCTGATGAGTTGGGTGTAGGTCCTGAAAGATGAGCAAAATTTCAGTTTGAGACCACGTAACCAGAAGATGAGCGTTTAGTTAGCAAAATTGAATTCTCTTTAGTTTACACATCTCAAGATACTTTTTTCCTGAAATGATGAAAATGCAGTAAGGACAGTAGTACTTTACAGAGGAATTTCCCTACTTTCTTGATGATTGAGAAGATTTTGTGTTCTGCCTTCTGAATAGTCTCTGAATATTGTTAGGCTTCTCCAAGTTCTTGCAGTTACTCAGGGCCTTGCCTCTTTTTTCACAGTCCTCCTATCCAGGCTGTGGACAAATCCTTTTGAGTTCTACCTCAGAGTACATCTTGAAACTGATCCCTTCTTATCCTCTCCACTGCTGCTACCCTGGACAAGCAACCGGTACCTCTCTCCTGGATTATAGCAAGAGGCTCCTCCTCCGGAATCTCCCTGCTTCTACCCTTAGTGCTCATATAACCTGTCTCCACAAGCAGCTAGAGTGATCCTTTTCAACATATGTTGCTACTCTTGCTTGAAACCTCATTTTTCTCCAAATAAAAGCCAAATACTTAAGTGGCCCTTAAGACTCTCTTGTTTCTCTGACCCCGTTCGTTCCCTTGCCCTCTCTGCTCCAGTAGCTCTGTCCCCCTTGCTGTTCCTAGAACACTCCAAGCATGGCCCCACCTCATAACTTTTGCGATGGCTAATCCCTCTGCCTAGAATGCTCCCTCAAATATCTATTTGGCTCACACCCCCAGGTCTTGGATAAATGTCAGTTTTTTCAGTGAGGCCTTTCCTGATAGCCTCACTTAAAATTGGAATCCCCTTTCCCTCTGGCACTGCAGTTTCCCCTACTTTGCATTTTTCTCCGTAGCAGTGGCATATTTTATTTGCCTTTTTCTGCCTACTAAAATATAAAATCCATCCTGACAGGAATTTTTGTTTGTTTTGTTTACTTCTCTTGCGACATGTATAAGAGTATGTGACACGGTGTATGTCCAGTAAATATTTGAATTCATTAATAAATTCTTAACTAGCCAAATTGCAAGGAAAATGTCTTAACTCTTCGTGAGAATGAATTATTTACTGTTGACAGATTATCTATACTTACTTTAAGGGGAAGTGCAGGTGTTTTCATTGAAGTGAAATGAATTTGTTTTAGGAAAAAATTGTGGCAACGTTTTAGTCTTACATACAGTATTATGCTTTCATGTTGCCTGTTTGTAGAAACCAGGCTAACTCAAATTTGCATGACTTCCTGTAGAATTTCTGGTAAGAAAAGTAACACAGTAAATGTATGCTTGCTGGTTCTTCAGACTTTTGCTTTTAGATTTTATTTTCTTAGATCTAGAATTCTTGATTGTGCATTTCTATTGTCATCTACTGTTTTAATTTGGTGAATACTGGCATAAGCCATTAAATTAGAGGGCTTATGTATCATTTACTTTAATTTGGAAATAGAAAGAGGTGCTTTCTCAGTGGAAAGCTTGATGTGAGTGGCTTGACAGGAATTTTAAAAGGATGCCCAGTAAGTTTGATTACATTAAGTGGGGCTGATTTTGTAAAGTTCCCTCACACCCTTGAATTCTCTATGTTTATATTTGAACTTAGTATTATAGTTGCCAAAGCAGGACCTGAATTTTACTCAATAATTTTGTATTTTTAACAAAAAAGAAAACTGTCTTTCTGGAATTGTATAGATACAGGCCTGTGTGGGAGAGAGGACTTGTCTTTGGCTTGAGGGTTCTTGTAATCCCATGGTTATAGCATTGTTAAAAATGTAGTTATATTGTAAATCGTAGAATTTTTTATCACCCTAAATTTAAAAAAAAGTAAGGTAATATATGTACATGGAAAAAAATTAAAACAGTTCAAAAGGTCTGTATTATGATAAAGTAAACCATGGTCCTGGTCTCCAGCCTCCAGTCTCTTCCACCCCCAGGCAACCACTGTTCCCTCTTATCTTTGTAACCTTCCGGATAGTCCATGGGTATGAAAGCATGTAGAAGAGTACTCACAAATATTTCTCTATATATAGTTCATACTGTCATGTGCCTTGCTCTTTTCACTTAGTAGTTTCTCTTAGCCATCTTTCATATCAGTTCATAGAGATGTTTTATTCTTTTTAACCTCTGCATAGTTTTCCATTTTGAGAACATGCCATGATTAAATAATGGATATTGTATTACTTCATGCATTTTTGTTTTTGATTCTTATCTAGGTCGATGTTAGCAGTAGTGTTGACGGTGGACATTTAAACTCTAAACATATCCCTCTTCACAGTTTTAAGTAGTCTCTGTTATTGACTTAGTCTTACTGGCAGTGCACTATCTTAGCTTGGTAGGCCGCTGCTTACTTCCTCTCTTCTTTCAGCTCCCTCTTCATTCTTTCTCGTTCTCCCTTCCCTCCCTCCTTCCCCTTCTTAATTTAAAAGGATTTCTCTGTTGCAGAACATCCTTTCTAATCCTTCAGTGAAGTTATATTCTTTTGTTAAAAATGGAAATGTTGTCTAGGAAAAGGAAATATCCCAATTTTGACATTTTACAAGTTACAGTTCTGTAAAAGATAAAATTAAAGAGTGGAGAGAATATTTGGATGTATATTTGAATTTGACTGCTATTGTATGTTAAGTAAACGAGCTTCTTCCATCACCTAGTAAATAAAAAAAATAATAAATTTCTACTTAAGTAGGAAGAGCAGAATTAATGCTGGAGAGACACCTTTAGAAGAAAGTTTTCCTGTAAGGTGTACAGGTGCTGAGTTTATGCTAAAATGTAGGGTTCTGTAACTTTTGAGTACTTTTCAGCTGTGGCAGGTTGTTTATGATTTTTTTACAGACTCTTTGCTTTGCATTCTTAACATTAGTTTATCTGAATTGACGGGTGCAAGAATATTTTAGTGTTGCTGTGTAGTTGAACTCTTAGGGGAAGGGAAAGGAGCAGAAGCTTGCTTTTATCTCGTATCTGTTAACATTGGTAGAACATACTGTTTGATTTGGGAGAAGTTCCTTTGCTGGGGATCTCAGTATGGTGTTAAGAATTGAAAATCTATTAATGAATTGTCCTTATCCCTGGAAGTGGTCCTTCCAAAATCAGCTTGGAGGAATAGATGGAATAAAGCTTGTTCTGTTTGCTGAGCAGATGAACACTGGAGGCAAGGTAGAAATCTTAATGCTAGAACTGTAACCTTTTAAGCCTGGCCATCACTGCAGTGCAGGTCTTTCATGACTGCTCAGCTGACACACATATTAGCTGCGATAACGTCATTAAACCAAAGGGATTCAAATAGGTGAGAATGTCCTCGTATTGTGCTCTGCACTGCATGCAAACTGTTGTTCTTTGAGTATCCTACTTTAATAATCTTTTAATAATGTTGGTAGTACTTTAATAATCTTTTCTCCGCTTGTTATAAAGTCACAGAATTGCAGATAACTATCCCAGCAAATATTTGAAGAAAAGTTACACTTACGTGAAAAAGGTTATGACTTGGGCCGGCCCCATGGCCAAGTGGTTAAGTTCATACACTCTGCTTCGGCACCCCAGGGTTTTGTCAGTTTGGATCCTGTGTGTGGACCTAGCATCGCTCATCAGGCCATGCTGAGGTGGCGTCCCACATAGCAGAGCCAGAAGGATCTATAACTAGAATATACAACTAGGTACTGAGGGGCCTCAGGGAGAAGAAGAAAAAAAATTTTTTTAAATAAATGATCTGTCTTAAAAAAATTATGACTTAAAAAATATGTAGGTACCTCTGTTAGTCAAAATTGAAGGAAAAAGGGGCCGGCCCCGTGGCCGAGTGGTTAAGTTCTCGCACTCCACTTCGGCGGCCCTGGGTTTTACCAGGTTCGGATCCTGAGTGCAGACATGGCACTGCTCATGAAGCCATGCTGAGGTGGCATCCCACATGCCACAACTAGAAGGACCCATAACTAAAAATACACAACTATGTACCAGGGGCTTTGGGGAGAAAAAGAAAAAAAGGAAAAAAATCTTTAAAAAAAAAATTGAAGGCAAAATAAATAGGGAGTAGGAGACCTGGATTCTTGTCTTTGATCTGCTACCAAGCAGCAATGTGGTCTTAGTTAAGCCATTTTAACCTCTCTCGATCCCACACTTCATCTTTTTTTGAAATGGTCAGAATAGTTGATCTCTAAGTTTCTACTAGTTTTAAAATTCCTTGAGTGGACAAGGAGTACTCTATGAAATGTGTAATCTAAGGTGGCTATGTTCTGGAGTTACAGTTAGAATTATGAGTTAGAAAGAGTGGTGGTCTTTTTGTTTTTCTTAGTTTGAGTGTAGAAGTTTTATGTTTTTATGTAGTAGGTAACTCATTCTGTTGAAGTATTGAAGTTCTTAGAATGCCATTTTGAATTTCTTTTTTTTTTTTGAGGAAGATTAGCCCTGAGCTAACTACTGCCAATCTTCCTCTTTTTGCTGAGGAAGACTGGCCCTGAGCTAACATCCGTGCCCATCTTCCTCTACTTTTTATATGTGGGACGCCTGCCACAGCATGGCTTTTGCCAAGCAGTGCCATGTCCGCACCCGGGATCCGAACCGGTGAACCCTGGGCCGCCGAGAAGCGGACTGTGCGCACTTAACCACTGTGCCACCAGGCTGGCCCCCATTTTGAATTTCTTACGTATCTTTCGTATTTTAGGAATGTTTTAGTTTTGTGATTGTGTCCACGGTAATACAATCACAAGTATGTAACTCACAAAATAGAATGCTATAAGAATACCGTAAAAAGAAGACTTGAGGATAGAAGAATAGGCTTGAAAGTTTGCAGGCCTATGTTCTTTTTCATCTGTATTTCAGTTTCTTCCTGGAAATGGTTCTGTAGTCATATCTTTCATGACATTTTCTATCTGGTCACAGTCATCTTTTTTAGAGACTTCTAAATAAGCATTTATTGGTGGCTTAGGGAAGAGGCAAGTGAAAGAACTTAGACCTTGTCCGTGTTTCCGGAGGAATTTAGGATTATGTTGACACTCTGAGCTAGTTGTAAAAATTACTGTGTTTCAAAGCAGCAGGCTTAAAATCCTAATAAAAATTCTGCCGCGTCTCTTTCTTGCCTTTTTTTTGGTAGGGATTAATATTTGGGCAGGAGACTGCTGTGTGAATCAGTGACCTTTAGATGCTTTTGTACTCTTGAGGTAGTGATATGAGAAGTAGTAAAAAGGTAAACTGGACTAGAAAGGAGATGATGGGATTTATACATTAGTTGAGTGAGCAGGCATTATGGTACCTTGGAAAAAACCTGGGACTAACAGAAGACTTGGGTTTGAATTGGGGCTCAACTAATTTCATTCACCTTAGACAAGTCACCTCACTTTTCTGATCCTCTTTCCTCATTCCTCATAGGTAGTAACAACAACTGTGAGTTGTGAGGAAAAAGGACATAATTTTTTGAAAGTACTTTAAGGATGAATATTATAATTGGGGGCCAATGCATATACTTTGCATAGAGAGAATTAAATCCTCAAAGTGGAATTTTGGTAAATATCCTCCTTCCATTTACAGATATAGCTTATTTTAAGCAAAGTGTATATGTGAAAGACTTAACCGTCAAAGCAGAAAAATGAGATCATTGTGAACTTTATCAAGAGTCCATGCAGGGAAGGTTTCTTTAAGGATCTTTCAATCGCTTAAAAATGATTTAAAATGAATTTTAAAATTCAGTCATTTAAAAATGATGTGAGTTAGAAATAATCTTAACAGCACAGAAACTTTGTTGAACCCCATTTTGGAAAAAAAGACATACTTAATCTCTGACTTTTAAAACTCTTGGTATACATCTTTGTCTTCGTAGACGGCAGTAATTTAGAATGGGTGGCATTTCAGATGTCTTTGCACTCATAAAGTTGTGTTTACTGTGCTGTCAGCCTCCAGTTCATTTCACTTATGCTCTTCCCCTGCAGGTTTTTCGTTGGAATATACGTTGCACATTTATGGCGATTCTGAGCGTGAGGGCAGACTTCTGCCAGGCTCAGCACAGCGTTTTCGCTGACAAGTGAGCTTGGGGGTTCTATGTGCCATAATTAAAATTGCCTTGAAGACTCTGGACACCGAGACTGGCCTCAGAAATAGTTGGCTTTTTTTTTATTGCAAGCATATTTCTTTTAATGACTCCAGTAAAATTAAGCATCAAGTAAACAAAAGTGGAAGCTACCTACACTTTTAACTTGTCTCACTAGTGCCTAAATGTAGTAAAGGCTGCTTCAGTTTTGTATGTAGTTGGATTTTTTTGGAGTCCGAAGGTATCCATCTGCACACATTGAGGCCCAAGTTAAATTTGGATTCAAGTGGATTCTAATACGTCTGCTTATCTGGAAGAGAGAAGCTTCTTAAAGAATACACAAGTTGAAAATACAAAACACGGATCGATAATAGGCATTTTAGTGGTCTTTTTAATGTTTTCTGCTGTGAAACATTTCAAGATTTATTGATTTTTGTTTTCATTTTCCCCATCACACTCACACACGCACGCTCACACTTTTTATTTGCCATAATGAACCGTCCAGCCCCTGTGGAGATCTCCTATGAGAACATGCGTTTTCTGATAACTCACAACCCTACCAATGCTACCCTCAACAAGTTCACAGAGGTAAGATTGTAACATAGTCTACTTTTGGACTGATTTATACCTAAAAGCTCATTAAAAATTAACACCAGGGGCCAGCCCTGTGGCCGAGTGGTTAAGTTAGCGCGCTCCAGTTTGGCAGCTCAGAGTTTGACTGGTTTGGATCCTGGGCACGGACGTGGCACCACTGACGCAACGTCCCACATGCCACAACTAGAAGGACCCACAACTAAAATATACAGCTGTGTACTGGGGGGATTTAGGAGGAGGGAAGCAGGAAAAAAAAGAAGATTGGCAATAGTTGTTAGCTCAGGTGCCAATCTTTAATAAATAAATAAATTAAATAAAAATAAAAATTAACATCATTATAAAGAAATCTCTTGTTACAAAAGCATTTATTTCTGTGATTGGAGTATGGATGAGCATTCTACTGATCTTTCTTTGAATTGGTTCAATTAGTTAACATCAGATTTTTAAAAGAACATTCATGGAATTTGGGGAGACCTTAGAAATTATCTAGTACTATGTTTTTTCTTATAGCCTTTCTATATTATTAGCAATTCTTTTGTCATACTTTCAATAATAAAATAATATTTATCGAACACTTAGTCTTTAGCCAGCATTCAATAAGCACTTTTATGCATTATATCATTTACTCCTCACAATAACCCTATGAGGTATAGGTGCCATTTTTATTTCCCTCTTACAGATGAAGAAGCTGAGGTTCAGAGCAATTTAGTAATTTGCCTGAAGGCATGCAGTACGTGGTAGAGCTGTCTCTGACACTCAAACTCACGTCTACCTCAAATCTTCTGACCACTCTTGATGAAAAGCTATCCCAGAACTACTTAGCAATAGTAACCATCATATATGAGAGTCCAGAAACGTAGGGGAAGGAGAGGGATCATAGGTAACGTTTTATGTCGGATCCTTCCTTTTTTCTGTCGGTAGTAGTAGAGAAACTCTTTGTACTTCATTCACTGAACATTTGAATGTAAGCTTTTTAATCATTCCCTTGTGTTCACTCTGAATGTGGTTTCTGTTGATGTATTTATGGAGTGGACTTAGAGATCTGGATGAATTGTTAGGGATTCTAATCCACCCCTCTCATTTTACAGATGGCAAAACTGAGTTCAAAAGAAGTTTGACTTGGCTTATGGTCACAAATATTTACCATAAAAAACTCTGCCATAACCTTTCAGAAAATGCTTACTATGGAGTTTATTTTAATGGGATTTTATTTTTTTTTTTGAAACTTTGTAAAATTCTTGACTCACTAACAACTTTCCTGAGTCTCTTTTGAAAGAGGGCCTTTCTGTGAAAAATAAAGGCCTTTAGCAATAAAAATAACTTTACTCTTTAGATAACCAAATGATAGACACTTCTTGTAGGGTATCGCTGTTCTTGCTTGTTTATACGTTTAATTCCCTGAGCTTCTTAACTTTGTGTACACAGTGTACAAGTTGGCTCCAGGCCTGTGAGCCTGAGGTGGTTCAGTCACCTTTAAGCCTGGCTGAACTACATGATACTATTTTCAGCCTGTGGATTCCTTGGCCATAGACTCCAAAGTGGCAGAGGCCACTGTCGCCCTGCAACTATAAAAAGATGTTGGTTGCCCCTTGAAGATAGGTAGTCACTGGATTAGACATTACTGTAGGAAAATTTTTAAAGAAGCAAGGCTTCTGGCTGTAATTGTTTGTGTGTTTGTTGGCTTTGTAATCTTAAAGTTGGCTTTTTAAATCTTAATTTCAAACTACTTGTATTTGTTTAAATTTGAAAAAACAGTAAGTACTTACTACATAAAAATCAGAAGATACAGATAAACAAAAGACAGTTTAAAAATACTGAACTGTTAATACCTGGCTTTTAGATGTTTTTCTCTACATGTATGTATATATTTATAAATATACATATAGATAGGATCACACTGTATTTTTAAGAAAATCTTCCCCCGACCTTCTTAGTATTATTTTTATAGCCGTTGTAGTATTCTGTATGGATGTGCCATACTTTCTTTAACTATTCCCCTGTTTTTGGACCATTAATGTTGTTTCCAGCGTTTTACTATTTCGAATAGCCTGTGCTGAACATCCTAGTACCTAAATGTTTGTGTATATCTTTAATTATTTCATTAGTATAAATTCCCAGAAGTAGAATTTCTGGGTCAAAATGTATGTATGCTTTTCAAGTTTTTGTATTATGCTGCCAAATTGCCCTTTAAAAAGGTGAGTCTTATTGACACTTCCACTGAGAGTGCAAGAGTGTCCATTATATATGTTGCCACACTGAGAATGATTTTGATCTTTATCTAAGAAGGATGTCTGATTGTTTCAGTTTATCATGGTGCATTTTTAAAGGTTTGGTTGCATATTCTAAAAGCAAGTTCTCTTATATTGGTTGTTCTTTAAAGGAACTTAAGAAGTATGGAGTGACAACTTTGGTTCGAGTTTGTGACGCTACATATGATAAAGCTCCAGTTGAAAAAGAAGGAATCCACGTTCTAGTGAGTGTGTAGTGTTTTAATTTTTCACTGCAAACAACTTGTACCTTTTAAACGTAGATATTTTGCAAACTTGGCACTCAGTGGTTTACTTTTGAGCTTATAATAGGAGTGACAGTGTTCATAGCAGTCTATTTAAAGTCCTTTGGATTGGCAGTTTTGTTCATTTGTGACCTTAAAATCTACACATGCGGAGTATTTTCAGCAAATAAAAATCAAAATTTAGTGCACACTTATTTCAAGAAAATGGAAATTTGCATTTTGTTTTCTCTGGAAAATTAATGCAGTATTTACCTTTGTTTCTAGGCTGCTGGTTTGAATCTAACTGAAAGCAATTTCCATCAGATATTCTTAAGTCACATGGAAATATTCTCTCTCACTTTGCAAGTACAAATTAGTTACTTAATATTTTGTAGATAACTTTTAAGGGACAAAAAGATGGGAGAAGAGGATAAGAAGGGAGGGGGAGAAGGCGTCTTGCTTCAGAGTAATCAGCATCGTTTCTGAGACTTTTTGGTAGGTTTCTAAGAAGGTTTTGTATGGTTAGATTACTTTCATAGTTCAGTTTGAACATAAAGTAATTGGAATGATTTTGAATTAAATTCCTCCCTAGGGGCCACCCCCATGTCCGAGTGGTTAAGTTCGTGTGCTCTGCTTCAGCGGCTCAGGGTTTCGCCGGTTCGGATCCTGGGCGTGGACATGGCACCACTGATCAGGCCATGCTGAGGGGGCATCCCACATGCCACAACTAGAAGGACCTACAACTAAAAATATATAGCTGTGTACTGGGGGGCTTTGTGGAGAAAAAGGAAAAATAAAATCTTTATTAAAAAAAAAATCCTCCCTAGCTCCTAAATATGCTAGTTCATTATCAGAAACAGGAGCCGAAGATTAGGTGAAAGTTTTTTTTGAGTTCATAATAGTTTACATCAATGTGAGATTTCAGTTGTACGTTATTTCTTGACTATCACCACATAAATGCTTCCCTTAACCCCCTGTGCCCACTCCCTACCCCCCTTCCCTTGGTAACCACTGAACTGTTGTCTTTGTCCATGTGTTTGTTCATATTAGATTAGGTAAAATTTTATGCTTTCTTCCCTAAAAAGTTGTCTAAATTGCAGAAGCCTGTAGTGAAATGACCTCATAGTCTTAGAACTATTTTATTTGATTGTTGGGAAGGCAGTGCAGTAGGAAGAGAACTGGAAATTTTTGTAGTAGTTGGTTAGGAAGAAAGTAGTAAGGAAAATATTGGTACAAGGTTATGTTCCTACTTTTTATTGAGAGGTGGTTCTGTAGTCATTATTGCGCTGGTAGTAGTTGGGAAGGCAGTTGATGCAAGAAAATAGATGTCCTGTTGGTCAGGTGGTCATCTCATAGATATGGATCTCATAGATCCATAAAGTTTCCCCACCTGCATTTTGGTGAAAACAAAAATTAAGTAGCCAAGCATTGTTTTTTAAAAATGTATTTTAATAGTATAGCATGGTAATAATTTGCTTGCATTCCATTTCTAAATTGACTTTAAGGTCCCTTGGCTGAAAATCACTGATGATAAGTGTAGCCATGTGTAAAATGTCCTATGTTTAAAAAAATAAAAACACAATTTTAGGTTCTGAAACTAGGCTGAATGCAAGTTCTTTTTCCAGTATTGTGAATATGTTCTCCAGTGGGTAGAAGAGAAATCAGTTTGTTTTGACAGATAGCAGGCTGAGAAAATGAACTGTGGATTGACCGTAGTCTGTTTGAATCGGTAATGTTGGTAAACACCTTTATGAAATTGCAATGAACTAAAGAACTTGAACTAGTTTGTAGAAGATAATGGTAGGTCTGGGATTTACTCCAGGGCTTTAAATCCAGGCTTTTGTTTTGTTTTGTTTTAAATAGCTGTGATCAGATAAAATTAAAAGTCTAACTTAAGCTTGAAAAAACAAGGACATTTAGAATTAAGCTTGGGATTTCTTTCTTTTTCCAAGATAGAGATTTTAAGATGGATTGTTAATTTACTTTTGCTAGGTGAAGAGGGTTTGGAACACTTTATAAGAGGATATCCCCAAAATAAGACCTTTTAATCCTTTGACCACTGCCCTTGCAAATCAGAAGCACATTGGAAAAGACTGATGGTGGTTTCAGCTATGTCAGTTTGAAGTTCAGATGCTTCTAAATTATGACTTTAATGATTTTTTGATAGAAACTGCTTACATGAGAAAGGGAAGCATGTTTCATATTGTTGTTTCTCAACTAGGTGCATTGTAGGGAGTATTAGAGGAAGTAAGCTCTAAACTAAAGTACTTAGTGGTTTTACTGCTATTTACAGTTAAACTATGTAGTGGCATTTATAATGATAACACTGACAGCCCTTTAATTATGGGGCGTAGTTGACAAAGCAAACATAATGTGCTGTCATGGCTAATGGGCTACGTGAAGTGTTCTAGTGGTGCCAGTAATGAGTGCAGAGTCAATTTAGTGCTCTGTCACTTTTCTCTTTCTCCTGCTCTACTATCTTAAAGTGTCCTTATCCAATCTCATTAGAATAGTCTTAGGTTTAAAAAAAAATTCCCAGTGTTTTTGCATTTCTCTTTTTGAAGCTAGATGGGAGAGAAGGTATATGAAATATGAATCTCCCTTCTCCCCTTTCTTCAAAGCTGATTTATGTTGGTTTCTTAGGACCTCTTGCTAGGTAGCAAGGAAGATAAACCTCTGCCTGTATGTGAATGTACATGGGGTTGGTCTTAACTAAAAAACAACCCAAATCGATGAATATAAAAAGAGAAAGGGATACTTGGGGAAACGGTCTCCATTTGCTCAGGACCCTGTCATGTGGCACTGTGCTTGTTAAATGAGATATGTATAATTTAGGCAGAGCTTTAAAAATATTTGGTACTTGCCCTTTTTTTTTTAAGTATATAAGCACAAAGATAGTAGTATGTTTCTGTTATGATATGCTAAGCATTGGAGATTTCTTATCAGAGAGCCTTTCTCTAAAGAAAAGATGTCATGACTTAGAGCTATTGGGGTGATAATTCTCAAAAATATTTGTAGAGACCAATGAGACACCAGTTTCTATTCTTCTTTGTCAGAGTGGACCTTAAATCATATGGACAGATGTGTCCTCTCCTGCTTTGTCTTGGCTTTAATTACAGTTGTCTCTCATGTCTAATTATTGCTCTATTCAGATAAATATTTGAAGAATACTAGCCTCTTATCACTGTGATAAGAAATTTCCATAAGATAAAATCAGATGCCTATGATGCTTATTACACTTCATTGGGAAGGCTGAGTTATTTGGCATAGTTGAATTTCGATCTTGGATCATTTTTCAGCAGTGATCAGATTTGTGTTATTAAGAATAGGTATATATAGGGGCTGGCCCCGTGGCCGAGTGGTTAAGTTCGCGCGCTCCGCTGCAGGCGGCCCAGTGTTTCGTTGGTTCGAGTCCTGGGCGCGGACATGGCACTGCTCATCAGACCACACTGAGGCAGCGTCCCACATGCCACAACTAGAAGAACCCACAACGAAGAATACACAACTATGTACTGGGGGGCTTTGGGGAGAAAAAAGGAAAAAATAAAAATCTTTAAAAAAAAAAAAAAAAAGAATAGGTATATATAGTATAGTCGGTTCCCTTAGGCCTGCCCTGTGTTACAATGTAGCTATTCTGCATTAGGATGTTAATCCTGGAGAAAATATCAATTTAATGTAAAAGATCTTTTCTTTCCAGGATTGGCCATTTGATGATGGAGCACCACCCCCTAATCAGATAGTAGATGATTGGCTAAACCTACTAAAAACCAAATTTCGTGAAGAGCCAGGTTGCTGTGTTGCAGTGCATTGTGTTGCAGGATTGGGAAGGTAAGTTCTTATCCTTTTGTCGGTGAATTTACTATCAAAAATTTCGGTTTGGTGGAAATTTGCGTTTATTACACTAAATATTAAATTGCCTGAAAGTAAAGTTAAATGAGAGCTGGCGTAATGATGTCTCAAAATAGCTTGTTGTATTTCATTGGTTCTCTGATTCTGTTGCCATACTGGATTGAGTGGGTGATGGTTCGGAAGTTGTTCTGAAACTGATTTAATGTAATTATCTTTGAGTGAAAAACACAGTTTTAATTGTGTTTTCTTTTTCTCCCCATTTCAAGTAAGCAAAGGTTCAGGTCTTTGAGATGGGCAACAAAATTAAAATAATTTTAGATTTTGAAGAATTTATGTATGGTTAATTTTGGATTGAGATGACTGGGAAGTTATTAGGTAGAGAGCAAATGGCTACACTTTAAACTCTTGAAAGGAGATGTATGGAGAGTGAAGATTAACTTTGATTTTAAAACCTTTTTCCTTGAGCATTGCATGGAATGGTGTTGCAACACTTCCATCAGCAGCAGATTAAATGGCAATTTATAATGTGCACTTTGACTCAAAACATTAGTTCAGGCTGTTGTTGCCTTAAGGTGGTGGTGACTCAGGCTGTTACGTCTGCTCAGCCCTTTTATTTGCTATTTTCCTTTTTGGCAGTTTAGTGTGGTACAGTTTCTTCTTCAGGGTCAGAAGTTTCAGTCCTTATCCTGAAGGGTGAAGGATTTGACTTGGGGCAGTTTATAACTAGTAGCTATCCTTGTTAGGTACTCCAGAGTTGGTGCCCTGTAATGGACCTTTTTTAAATATCGCTTCCTTTGTTAGATTTTTTTTTTTTTTTGAGGAAGATTAGCCCTGAGCTAACTACTGCCAGTCCTCCTCTTTTTGCTGAGGAAGCATGGCCCTGAGCTAACATCCGTGCCCATCTTCCTCTACTTTATACGTGGGACGCCTACCACAGCATGGCTTGCCAAGCGGTGCTGTGTCTGCACCCGGGATCCGAACCAGCGAACCCCGGGCCACCGAAGCAGAACGTGCGCACTTAACCTCTGCGCCACTGGGCCGGCCGCCTTTGTTAGATTTTAAAAAAAATATCTAGAGAACTGTTTCTAATTACCAATTCTCTGACACTCTCCTAACTCATGAAAATGATTTTATTGAAGAAATCTAGCACCCTTTTAGTATTTGATGAGGAAAGGATATTAAAGTCAATTTGTAATGAAAATTCTGAGACACTCATGATAGAAAATACATTTGGTGATTTATTTTACTGTGATAATGGTTAAAGACCAATGAAGAATTTTTGATGACTTATAATGATGCAAAAACTTGAGATATAATGTGGTGATGTTTTAAAGAGTAAAGATACCTTTGCTGTATAGGGAAATATCAGATATTTTAGTATACAAGAGAAAGGAAGGCTCAAGCTTTGCATTGTTTTGGTAATATGTAATCCTGGGTTTTAAAAAATCCTTTAATTCCAAAGACCTGTGAATATTTACAAATGAGTTTCTCTCTGCAGGGCACCTGTGCTGGTTGCACTTGCTTTGATTGAATGTGGAATGAAGTACGAAGATGCAGTTCAGTTTATAAGACAGTGAGTATGAAGTTTTATATTCGGAAACACATAAATCATGATCATATAAGAGGAAGGAATTACGGAAAGTATCCATTTGTAGTATGGAATAATTTGCTCTCTTTGGCTTAAAATATTGTTTCATTGACTATATCAAAAACAGCAAGTGATAGAGAGACTCAATAATAATACTGGCTGCAGATTTAAAGGTTTTCTAATTTAGGTGGCAAATTTGGACGTTGTAGAATATGTCCAGCGTGTGACTTGAATAAGTAGGAGTCTGTAAAATGAGTAGCTAAGTGGTAGAGCCTCAGTGATCTAGTGTCTCTTTAATGGATGTCCAGAATACCTTCCAGACGCAACTCTGTGACCAAGAGGCAAGGAAAAATCTAGAGAGGAGCAGTTAATCACCTAGGACTCTTAAGTGACCTGTTCTGGCACAAAATCAGGATAGTGGTGCCCAGACAGAATCTTGGCATCAGTCTGGAATAATGGGCCATGCTGTTTTGTTGTCCAGAATTCTTTGGCAATTATTGTCTAGCCCTTTCCCTTTCAACTTTTTCTTTAAAAAAAAAAAAAAAAACAAAGACTGTGACACAGGGCATGGAATGTATGGTAGCAGCTCTTGGAAGGCAACATTTCAAGGAATGCCATCTGTGCTTGCTGCTTCATGTAAATACTTGCTACCAATTCTAATCTGAAGAATATATTAATCTAATTGGGAAGAGAGTAGTCAGATGTCTCTGGATAAACCATTCTGATGTTTATTAAATGATTAATAGACTCTAATAAGAGTCAGCAAAGAAAATTTGTCTCCTCTTCTAGGAAGGCACAGAAAGTTCATGTTGCAACTCAGCCCTTTCACTTAGAAGTGATGTTGTATAGGAAATGTGCTGATTTTCAGCTGTGTGGAGTTAGAAAGACCTTAGGCCGTAAATAATGCATTTCAGTGAACCAGGCAGCTCTTTTTTTCACATGACAAAGTTTGCCATTTTTGTATTTTCAGAAAAAGAAGGGGAGCATTCAATTCCAAACAGCTGCTTTACCTGGAGAAATACCGACCTAAGATGCGATTGCGCTTCAGAGATACCAATGGGCATTGCTGTGTTCAGTAGAAAGAAGTGTAAACGAAGGCTGATTTGTTGTGGCATTTAGAGGGAACTCTTGGTACCTGGAAATGTGAATCTGGAATCTTAACTGTGTCATCAAAGTAGTGATGGATTCAGTACTCCTCAACCATTCTCCTAATGATTGAAAAAAACAAACAAAAAAGAAATCCCTCTATAACGTGAATAAAATGTTTAAGAAAAGAAAAAGAGAAAGAGAAAAGGGATTAATTCAGTGAAGGATGATTTTCCTCCTAGTATTGGAGTTTGAATTTCTGCCAGGATTGAATTATTTCAAAATCTCCTGTCTTTTTTAACTTTTTCAAAATAGGTCTCTAAGGAAAACCAGCAGAACATTAGCCTGTGCAGAGCCATCGTTTGGGGAGCACACTCTTCCGTTACGCTTGGCACGCAGATCTCCCTGTGGTGGGATTTCTTTCTTTTTTTTTGTTTTTCCTTTTTGTTTCAGGGGGGGTATTTCCCCCCTATTTTCTCTTTTCCCTTGATACAAGTTGTAGATGAAATAGGAGAAAGCCCTTGTTGCTATAGATGAGTGTGCAGTCTGGCAGCCTTAAGCCCACCTGGGCACTTTTAGAAAAAAAACAAAAAACACCAAAAAAAACAGTGTCATATGTATTAATGATCCAGGTGGTTTTTAGTCTTTCCTGATGATGGGGTGTTCATGTTAGTTTCTTTTCTTGAAAACCCTATTCAACATTAGGCAAAGTAGCTAAGAGCCTTTTGTTTTGGTAAATTAGTGGGGAAATGGCATTTTAAGAGGACTCTCTTCTCAAAGAACTTAGCTGAGAGTCGAATTCTTCTCTTTTCCAGCTGATGAAGCTAAGTGGGTATCCCAGAAATGTTTGTTTTCTGAAGGGGAGTACTCCAGGCCGTCACTGAAGCTGTGTCCAGGCAGAGAGTTAGCACACTTTCTACACCTTGTAGAATTCTGGGCTGTAGCATTACTCTGATTTTCTGTCTAATGAAGGCAGAGAGTGCTGGTAGTTTAAAATTTTTATTTTAGGACTTATCTGTACTCTGAATTTTCAGGAATGGTCAAAGGAGTAGCAGCAAAGATACAATATTTTGGACTTGAGAAATGCCTGTGATGAGTATTTTCCAAACTTCCCCCTATTACAATTCAGTTTAACCACTGATTGCCTTGTTATTTTCTTACTAGGTTCTTTATGAGATTAAAAAAAAAAAAATCACTGGTTCAAAACCAACAATGCCTAGTGAGTATGTGTCCACAGGCCATAACAGGGTAGAAGAGAGACGTAGAGCAACCCAACGAGTAGCAAAGGGACTGTGTTGCTAGTGAAATGATGTAGTATCATTTTTGCAGATTATTTGCTGGGTTCAATGTGCTGATCTAGAAAAGCTGTTTTTTCGCTCCTTTGCAGAAAGTAGTTGTGACTGGGCTGCATTGACAAAGCAAATTGAAGGACACCATCAAAGGCTCTTGCACTCTTCATCTAAATATTACATCCTTAATAGTGTTCTGCTTCTGAGGATTTGAATAAAGGCTTAGGGTCATCTTGTCCTGCTGGAGTTTGCTGTGCAGAGCCATAAACTTCCCATTTTGTTAGGATCAGCTAGGCCAGTAGGAATGGACTGGGACCTTGTCTCACACTGATGATACCTCAGATGTTGGCTGGCTATGTGAACTGCCTATTTCCTCTGCCGGAGTTGTTTTGATTTTTAACTAAATGAAAATCTGTAGATTCTCTCCTCCCCTAATCCCAGAAAACAAAACAAAATAATGTTTTTTGAAATTGTTTCTAGGATTTCAAAGTGAAAAATGATGGTACTATCCAAAATTCTTTATTTCAGAATATGACAATAGATTCCTTTAATGTAGGCTCAAGATCAAAACAGCATGTCCTGTAAGCTCAGATAGACTCTGTTGACTCCAAGGGTTTTGATCAATATCATAACAAACTTTTCCCTTTGACATGCTCTGATTTTTGTTGTTTGGGGGGAGGGCGTGTGTGTGTGCGTGTGTGTGTGCGCGCGCGTGTGTGTGCGGTGTCCACCAGTATCAGTGCCTGCCTGCGTTAGGAGAATTACATTCCTGGTTCTGTATGAGGAGAAGGGTGTATAAAGCAACATGAAACATTACCCCTCATTTTGTTTTAAAGGACAAACTAATGTTAATTGTTCTCAGAACTGGATTTTCTTCCTCAAAATTAAACGTTTTCTTTTCTTTTGGATTTAATGAAGTATTGCTAGCTGAAGCCAGTTTGACATGGTGAGAGAGATGTCAGACTGATGAAAGGTGTGCAGCCTGATTTAAAACCAAACCCCAAACCCTTTTAAAGAACAATAAAACATATTTTACATG
This sequence comes from Equus asinus, assembly GCF_041296235.1. Lineage (NCBI taxonomy): Eukaryota > Metazoa > Chordata > Mammalia > Perissodactyla > Equidae > Equus > Equus asinus. Next base: position 89,928,323 of record NC_091794.1, read on the forward strand.
CTTTGTCTGTGCATTTGTTTTCCACCTCCAAGTTGAGTTTCATTTATGTCTCCTTAGAAGACTTGGTATTCTCAAGGCCTGTTTTGGGTCCTGCTAATTACTGCAAGGAGGTGAAATAATTAGAGGTTGGGAAGTTCAAAGATTTTATGCCACCCAGGTGTTCAGTAAGGGCCAACTTAACTTTAGTTGGGATATGTCTGGCACATTTTCTGGCTCAGTTCTTGGATACAACACTGTAGGAACTCAGCATCTGCTCTCATTCCCAAGGATTTGTTTATACCATAGGTTTTGATGAAGCATTGCAACTTTTTATTTGCACTCTAAAAGAACAGTGAGGAAGGAGGAACTTTATATATCACAGGATTGTAGGTGGGCAATTTCTCTTAAACCATGGGTTAGCATCCATCTATCCACTCAGATAAACTATGTGCTAAGATACTAAGAATGAAAAAATAAGACACTGATCCCACTTTGGAGGACCTCAGTCTAGAAGAAGAGTTCGATGCAGACATAAACAGAGTGAGTGTCACAGTACTATGTGACTTAGAATTTATTGATCCTCTCACTTAGCTTTAATTTTCCACCTCATGGTCTTCATTACCCAGTTTAGATCCGGTGGTCCATTCTTTTTTTTTTTTTAAAGATTTTATTTTTCCTTTTTCCCCCCAAAGCCTCCTAGTACATAGTTGTATATTTTCAGTTGTGGGCCCCTCCAGTTGTGGCATGTGGGACGCCACCCCAGCGTGGCTTGATGAGCGGTGCCATGTCCGTGCCTGGGATCTGAACCGGCAAAACCCTGGGCTGCTGAAGCGGAGCGTGCGAACCAGAACCATTCGGCCATGGGGCCGGCCCCGAGTGGTCCATTCTTACACTCACTCTTGGCTACACAGTAAACTGCTTTGCCCCATCTCTTGCTTCATTTTACTTGACTGACAACTCCATTTTTGGGTAAGTTCAGTACACCACCTTCTTTGCACTTAGGTATTTGTGCAACTGAAGTTGCTGATTCGGTCTCTGTGTCATGACTCTGAAGTCATGACTTCAGGTAGACCTCAGTACCATCTGACGATCCAACTACATTTCTCTATCCCATTTACTCTTTCACTTGAAAACTTAAATTTTAACATCTTTCCCATCCTCACTCTCAGCTTGACTTTTTTTTTAAACTTAGAAAATAGAAACAAGGAAATTTCCAGAGGCTCCTACCATCACATCTACTTACCTACCTGCATCTGTGCTTTTATGCTCTCACCTCCAGGTATTATAGACAGGTTGACCTTGCCCTACTTAAGGCAGGCTCTTCTACTCGTGTACTAGATTCCATGCCTTAGCTATTCAGAGGACCCAGATTTGGCCATTCTTTGTGTCCTGTTCATTAATTTTACCCTCTACTAGATCGTTCTATCAGCCTCCAAATGTGTATTATTTCTTCCCTTTAAAAAAACGTTCTTGTCTGACCCACACTCACCCCTTCAGCTATCATCCCCTTTCTCTGCTGTTTATAGCAAAACTCAAGCGTTACCTACCTATTAACTGTATTTTTCAAACCTAGTCCAGTGAGTATTTGGACTCCACTGGAACTGCCCGGTGTAAAGATCACCAGAACCTCTATGATACTTTCCTATTGGTCAGTGCTAAATCCTTAACTTTTTGACACGTCAGCATGTGACAGTTGATCACTCCTGTTTGAAATGCTTTGTTCATTTATGGTGTAGGCAGAATAATGCCCCCTTCCCCGCAGATGTTCAGGTTCTAAATCCCTGGAACCTGTAAGTATGTTACTTTACATAGCAAAAGGGACTTACTGGCTCATTAAGTTAACGATTTTGTGTGTGTGAGGAAGATTGGCCCTAAGCTAACATCTATTGCCAATCTTCCTCTTTTTTCTTTTTTTCCTCCCCCAAACCCCAGTACATAGTTGTATATCATAGCTGTAGGTCATTCTAGTTCTTCTGTGTGGGATGCCGCAACAGCATGGCCTGATGAGCAGTGTGTAGGTCCACGCCCAGGATCCAAAACGGCGAACCCTGGGCTGCCGAAGTGGAGCGCACCAACTTAACCACTTGGTCATGGGGCCGGCCCTTAAGGATCTTAAAATGGGGAGATTATCCTGGGTTATGTGAGTGGGCCTGATCTAATTGCATGGGTCCTTCAAAGCAGAGAATCTTTCCTGGCCGAGGTCAGAAAATGTGACTAGGGAAGAATGGTCAGAGAGAGGCAATGTTGCTGACTTTGGAAAACAGGAAGGAGGCTTCTGGAACCTAGGAAAATCAAGGAAACATTCTCCTAGAACCTCCAAAAAGGAACTCAGCCTGTCAACACCTTGATTTTAGTCCCATGTGGGACTTCTACAGAACTGTAGGATAATAAATTTGGGTTGTTTTAAGCCACTAAGTCTGTGTTGTTAAAGCAGCAATAGAAAACTAATACAGATTTTTGCTTTCTAGGACACCACGCTCAAGTTTTCTCCTAGTTTAGCAGCCACACCTCAGTTTGAGTTTCTGGTTCCTCAGTAGCTCCTCCACTTCTGCTCTCTCGACCTGGACTTTATTCTCTGGACTCCAGACCCACTATGTAATGCCCGATTGACATCTGTCATGGACGTCTCATAGTTCAATTCTTGCTGAAATGTAACTTCAGTGAGACTTTCCACAACCACTGTATTTAAAATTGCCACCACCATACCACTCGCATGTTCTATTGCCCTGCTATGCTTTAGTTTCCTCCACAGCACTTAACCCGCATCTCACAAACTTCTTACTGTTGTCTCTCCCCACCAGAGTATAAGCTCCATGAGTGCACAGGTTTGTGTGTGTGTGTGCGTGTGTGTGTCTATTTTGTTAATGTTCACCTAGAATGGTGCTTGGCAGGTAGTAGGCTCAGTAAATATTGAATAAATGGACGCTAACAGAGGCATAGGTAAGTGATGGTACTGTGGGAGAAGGGAGTAACTGAACTTGCTGTGGAGCATGTTTGAAAGTTCCACAGAGGTTATATTTGAGCTGGGCTTTGAAGTGTGAGGTGGAAAAAGTTGATGCATGAGATAGCACTTCACATCCACTAGGATGGCTGTACTCAAAAAGATGGACAATAACAAGTCTTGGCAAGAATGTGGAGAAATTGGTACCCTCGTACATTGCCGATGGGAATGTAGAGTGGTACAGCTGCTTTTGAAAAGTTTGGCAGTTTCTCAAAAAGTTAAACATAAAGTTGTCATATGACCCAGTAATTCTAGGTATATCCAATATCCAATTTTAGATATATACCTGAAAGAATTGAAAACAATAGTGGTTGCCTGGGGTGGGGGTGGGAGTGGGGATTGACTGCTAATGGATATGGGGTGATGAAAATGATCTGGAATTACATAGTGGTGCTGGTTGCACAACAGTGTGAATGGACGAGATGCCACTGTGTTGTACACTTACAAAAAAGGGTTGATGTGGGGGAAGTAAATTTCAGGCAGAAGAAATAATACAAGGAAGTGGAAGTATGAAAGAGCAAGGTGTTTGGGAGAAGTGGCATGATTTGGTCCCTCTGTAGGGTATGGATTTGTGCCAGGTGGTTTTGATCATCATCAGACTTGGAAATATGCTAGATACTCCTTCCTTGTGCCTCCCTCACCACCCCCAAGGTCACAACTAATTGGGTCAAAGATAGACAGTTGTCCCAAAGCTAACCAGTGGCCAGCAGATCCTCACTTTCAACCGAAGTAGGCTCTTGGATGTGAGGAGCTAGTAGGGCCAGTGTGTATGTTGGATCCTATGTGAGATGAGAAAACAAAGGACAGAGGGAGGAGGATGGAGTAGCAGCCTAGGGAAGCAAAATGGAGAGGCTATGGCCTGGGAGTAGGGGAGGAATGCCTTGGCTCCAGTCAAATTGCGAGTTCCACTTTCCCATGAGGTCCAGCTGTATGCCCTCCCCTGGAGTCCTTTCAGCGGTTTCTACCCCTTCCCTCACCCCTTTTTTGAAGTAGTTTGAGTCAGTTTCTTAATAACCAATAGAGCCTTGACCTCAAGGGATCATACAAATAGCATGTTAAGTGCTGTGACTGAAGTATCTATAGGAAGAGTGATGATCGATTTGGTAAGTATTTGGGCACCTGCCACATACTAAACACTCTTCTAGGCACGAGCATATAGTAGCAAACAAAATAAACTTGCTGCCCTTATAGGGCTTAAATTCTAGTGGAAAAATAGAGAAGAAACAGGTACACCAATAAGTAATATACTTTCCGAGAATAATTAGTACTATGAAGACAGGAAGAGTAAAGCGGGTAAAGGGCTGGTGACGCGTTATGTATGGAGTTAGGTGGAATGGTCAGGGAAGGTCTCTGAGGAAGGTAAAGGAGCCTGGTATGTGCAGATGCTATGTGAAGATGGTGGAAGCACTTTCCAAGCAGTATGTGTAACTATGTGTAAACTTGCAAGAATGAGCTTGGTCTGTTCAGGGAACAGCAGTGTGGGTAGTATGGCTGGAGTACAGTAAGGAGTGAAGGCGAAATTTAGGCAAAGGCCAAATTCTGCTAATTCGGTGAGACTGGGAAGGTTGAGGTCATATTGTAGAGGGTCTTATGGATCCTAGCAAGAAGTTTGAAAGTTTATCTTCTCTTCCTCAATCAGGAGGAAAGATCAGACACATGGTTTATTCAAAATGTCCATGTCCAGGCACCACGAAGGTCATTATGAATCAGAGTCTCAGGTTGGGAATCTCTGCTTTGGGCGATGGAGAGCCTTTGAAGGTTGGTAAACACAGTGGTCACATGGTCAGATGTGAACTCAAAAAGCTTATTCAAGAAACTCCTTAGAGACCATACGTGTTATCTAAACTCACTGCCTGATTCGTACTGTGCTTGCAACAAGTGTCAGTTGAATGAATGAGAAGGAATTGGAGAGAGAAGCCAAGAGACCATTATGGATGGTGGTTTGATGATCTCTTGCAGGAGGCCAGAACAGAGGTGTTGGGGCCTCAACTAAGGGAACAGCAGAGGAACAGAGTAGAACACTCTTTCCTTTCAGCCACCAGAACCCAGATTACGTGAAAAGGTGACCAGTATATCTGCATTCACATTTCAAGAGATTAATTTACATCAACTGGGATTTCTGGTCATGGGAAAGATTCGCAAAATCGCCCCCACCTCTGGTTTCTCTGCAAATCACACATGCAAATGGAAGCAATTAGAATACCTCGCTGTTTGCAACCTTGCCAACCACTCTGGAAGAGTTCACTGGCAAGTGGTACGACAATGTGACGCCTCTGTCTTCTTTGCTGTTTTGGGTTGGAGGAGTGAGGAAAATGGAGGAAGAAGGGGGTAACCCTAGCCAATATCTGCCAAGTATGGCTGCGTTCAGAATTTCACATGCATTATCTCCTTTAATCTTCATAGGCTTCCACTCATTCCTGACCCCATTTTATAGATGAGGAAACTGTGAAATAATAACAAGCTGGTGGCCAGGCCAGTATTTAAATCTGGGCCTGGCTGATTGTAAAATCGGTACTTGACAGCTTGGCTGTACTGCTGTAGTAGACTGGGAAGATGTTTATGTTCAGGGCACTGCTGTGGGTTTTTCATTCAGTAAGTCCCTGTTGACTGAGCTGCATCTTTATGTCAAGTTGGGGTTGGGGAGCGCATGTGCGTGTAGCAGTTCTGTCTAGTCAGTGGATTTAACTTGTGCAAACTGTGTGTAATGGGCCCTACCAGTAACAAACCAGAACATTTGAGCAGAGTGGTTTATAGTTTATAATTGGCTCCCTATTACTGTTGGCTGGTTCTCCCACACATAGAGTATTACTCCAGGATTGGTATTTGATTTAAGAAATTTTCAAATTGATTTTATCTTCAGTGCATTAATGCGTGGCCTAAATTCCTGCAGAGGCATTAGATAACCAGCTTGGACTTGCTTTAACAATCATAACTGGATCTCAGCTGCCAAAGCTACAGCTTTTATTCAGCATAGATAAATCACTTTTCTGAAAATACTTTTCTCTCTAAGCCCTGTGACTTATTTTTTAGGGCACCTCAAGTTTAGGCCCCTTGAAATTGGAATATATTTCCTGAATCATGCTAAAACACATAAATGGGAGTTTGTTAACACTAATAGATTTAATCTCTATCTTCCTGTCAAAACGGAACACATAAATATTCAAGGAACAGTGTGGAAATCAGCCTAATTTTCAAGGGTGCACAATTGTAATGCCTTTTAAAATCAGGAAATATGAAATGTGACCCCACATGAAAATGCTATAAATGTAACTGAATACATGGAAAACTCGAGAGTGTTCTGCAATTTCATGAGGATTAGCATAGGTGAATGTTTTTAGCAAAAAATGTTTTTCAGTTCTAGAAGTGCAGACACCTAGCTGCATGAAAATACCAATTAATCATCTTTTAATGATTTTATGCAAATAATTATATTTGACTTTCATTTAGAGTTTCCATTAACACCTGGAACCCTAAGGTTGATAACAAGTAAAATTTTAGTGAATACATAAATTAAAGATTTCAATCATGTTTAGATTCATTTATAGCACCTTTATTCATTACTTCAAGTCCTCTTGAAACGTAAAAATCACAGGATGAGACAGAAAATAGAGAAGAGGAGACAGCCTTTGAACTTATCCACTTTTTTAGTGGTGAAAAAGGATGACTTGGAAATGCTGAACTCTGAAGTGTTTTTCCTGCCCTTTGCAATAATTTGCCCGGGTGATAGGCCTGTGAGCGCTACGGAAGACCGTATTTGCTCGCACCCTGACACAACACTGATCTTTTTTTTAATAGAGATTTTTCTTCCTCTGCACTCTCCTCGCTTTAAAAAGTATTTTTTTCAGAATGAAAATAAAAATAGGCTTCTTGTAGAAGTTTTGGGAAATACAGAGGAACTAAAGGGAAAAAACCTCATTGTTCTGCCATCCACGGACAACTGTTCTTAACGTTATGATATATTCCTTTCACCCCTCCTCCTCACCCCCATGGAGAATTGTAATTATGTCATTATGTATCTTGCTTTTTCACGTACATAGCCACAATAATATTTACAATTTATTGCAAGTTTACTATGTGCCAGGCACTATGCTTAATGTTTTAAGTATATTAAATATAATGTATTATTATATAATATATAATAAGTAATAAACATTAAATATATGTTATCTTTTGAGCGGTAGGTTCTATTATCTGCATTTTACAGCTTAGGACATGAAAACTCAGAGAGGGTAAGTAGCTTGCCCAGTATCACACATCTAATAACTGCCAGTGCCAGAATTCAAACTTGAAATGTCTAACTCAGAAACCCTCATCATATCACTGCACTACACTCCCGTTGCATTCAGTAAGTGAAAACTATTATTATTAACTGAAACCAAGTTGTCCCCTGAGGACACTGCTTTCTCAGCGACCTCAAAAACGGAGGCTACTCATTCTCCCATGACCCATGTACTACAAAGGCCAGTGAGAGATGAGGATTCTGCTCTCCATGACCACATGCAAACTATTGCTCTTTTGCCCTTGGGTAATACCAGCTTGAGACAGTTATCATCAGGCTGTTACAACCACTCCCCTCATTGCTGCTGTCCTCTGCCACCCTCCCCATCACGCAATGCATGGAGTTCCTTGGGCCTTGAAAGCCCACCCCTAGTCATTCTCTCATCCTGGGTAAGTTCAGTGCCTCTTCCAGCCCCTCGGCAATGAAGGCCTTTACTACCTGAATGTGAATGGCCCATTCCCATGGGACTGAGGTTGCTGTGCCTCTGATGTGGTGGGGAGGTTGAACGATGTGTGTGGGGAACAATTGTGTGTGTAGGTGTGTATACACATATACATATATACATACACACATATTACTTTACTATAAATTTTACTGATATAAAGGATGAGTAATTTACAATTTAAAAATAATAAAATATGCATTAATCTTTATTGTAAATTCCATAGAGCCAATTGATTCTCACAGAATGCTTCTGTTGGTTTTTGCCAAACTCTTATATCCTAGCTAACCTATGGCTGCAATTGACAAATTCAACATAAAGGTTGGCTGATATTTTCTTTTATGTTAAAGATGCGAAAGTAAGGGGCTGGCCCCGTGGCCGAGTGGTTGAGTTCGCGCGCTCCGCTGCAGGCGGCCCAGTGTTTCGTTGGTTCGAATCCTGGGCGCGGACATGGCACTGCTCATCAAACCACGCTGAGGCGGCGTCCCACATGCCACAACTAGAAGGACTCACAACGAAGAATATACAACTATGTACCGGGGGGCTTCAGGGAGAAAAAGGAAAAAATAAAATCTTTGAAAAAAAATGCGAAAGTACTACAATGAAGACATGTTAGAACTTCACTCAGTTATCAATGATGTGAGTGACTTCTTTTCCGAATTGGATTATAGTTTTTGAATACTGGAAGACTATTTCCTTGATTTTTTTGGTGCCGTCTACAATGTAATGGCTACAGACACAATGCACTTTTAAGTTTAATATGAGTTACTCACATTTTCCCCATTACTTTCTTAAGTGTAGACAATCAATAGAACAATAAATCAAGCTCTGATTTGTAGCACTTGCCAATTTCCATGGTCTAAACACTCCCACCGTGGCCAATTTCAAGCAATCAACTGATGTCACTGAATACAGGGATGGGAAGGGACATGCAGTGGCACACTATTATAGTATTTCCACCACACAGATACAACAAATAATAGCATAAATAATAGTGAAACATAGTAAAATAATTAGGAAATGATGAGTTTTAAGAATTTATGAACTTTGTCTTTAATATGATTGATTTAATTATAAGTTTTTACAACTTAGTTTTTAATAATGCCTGTATTTAACAACCAGCTTCCAAAATTCCTAAAATTCAACCGTCACTTGGTTTGAGCTATCCCAGCACACCACTGTGTATAGTCGTCTCTGTACCTACACTCTGGCCACAGCCCGTCAATCCATCTCTCGCTTTCTCATCCGCAGCACATATACTTACCCTTTGATTTGTTTTCTCTTCTCTCCTGAACCCATCACAACCTGACTTTTGTCCTTTTCATGACAGACCCTGTGCTAGAAAGTCTCGTTTTCCTTCACTGGCACCCAGAATTCCAGTTGTCCCCAGGGCTCTGTCTTAAATGGTCTGCTTCTCTCTTCCTACGCATTTTGCTTTGATCATCTCATCCAAATCCCTGACATTAAGTAGGCTGGTGGCTCCAAAATCTGTAAGTCCAGCCCAGGCCCTCTCCTGAGCTCCATTTGTCCAACTGTCTGTTGGCATCTCTCTTGCTTGACTTACGGCAATTCCAACTCAGCATTTCAAGAATGTATTCACTGTTTCCCCAGACTGCAACCTCCATCCTCCAAATATGACTGTGCCCCTCTTTTTCCTGCCTCAATAAATGGAGATGCCTTATTGACTAAGTCTTCCAAATGGGATACCTGGGATCATCCTTGATTCCTCTTTTCATTGCCTCCACCTTTCACCCTGGTACCAAATCCAGATTTACTTGTTCATTCACTCATCCATCGAAACTTTCAGCAAATATTTATTACAATGGCTACATAGTGTATTGGGTAAGAACATCAGAGCTTGCAGTCAGCCTGCCAAACATCAAATCCTGGTTCTGCTATTTACCTAGCTTTGTAACCTTGGGAAATTTGCTTGACTACTCTGTGTTTCAGCTTTCTTAAATATAAAGTGGAAATAATAATAATACAATCTTCCTCACAAGGAATTGAGAGGATGAAATGGGTTGCTCTGAGTAAAGCACTTTAAACACAGCCTGACACAGAGTAAGCACTCAAGAAATGTTAGCTATTGGTATTTATTGAGCTTTGTAAGTATGCCAGGACAGCATCCTACGTAAGAGGCAGTATATTAGTTTCTTAGGGCTGCTCTAACAAAGTACTACATACTGGGTGGCGTATACAATAGAAATTTATCATCTCATCGTTTTGGAGATTAGAAGTCCAAAGTCCAAATCCAGGGCCACGCTCCCTCTGGAAGCTGTAGGAGACTCTTTCCTTGCCTCTCCTAGCTTCGGGTGGTTTGCTGGCAGTCTTTGGCATTCCTCAATTGCAGCTACGTCACTCCAACCTCTGCCTCCATCATCACATGGCCTTCTCCCTGTGTGTCTCCATCTTCACATGGCTGTCTTCTCACAAGGCTACCAGTCATATTGGATTAGGAGTCCATCCTACAACACTATGACCTCATCTTAACTAATTACGTCGGCAATGACCCCATTTCCAAATAAGGTCACATTCTGAGGTGCTGGGGTTTAGGACTTCAACATATCTGTTTTGGGGGGGACACAATCCAACCCATAGCAGTCAGGAACCATGATCTAGGGATCCCATCTGGTCCCTGACCTTCTTACCTCCTCTCTCCCCACAGCCAGTCTTCGCTCTCTCTGTCGTGCAACACCTCCTGACTAGACCGTAGTCTGGCCCCACCATCACCCATCCTCCACATGGCTGTCAGGATGCTCTTTACAAAACATAAAGTTGATCGGGTCATCTCCTTCCGAAGCACCTTGAGCTTTCAGGTAAAGGTTTAGCACCAAAGACCCTTCTTGCTCCAGCTCCTTCCTGCCTCTCTGCACTGAACCTTACACCACAGCCCCAAAGCTGTAGTTCCCCAACTGTATCCTCTTTCACAACTCTGGACAAGTGCCCTTCTTTCTGCCTTGCACACACTGAGCCTCGCATTTCTTCACCTGGCTGGGGAAGGCTCCCCTCGCACCTTTCCCACCTCTCTTCTGAGCTCCTCTGGCACCCTATGCACACCCTGAACATGGGACTTACCGAATTCATTGTTTTTCTTATGCTTCGTTGACAAGACAGAGTGTCCCTTGAGGACTGGACTGTCTTTGTATCCCCTGTTGTTAGATATTCATGTCATTTTCAATCTTTTCACTATTGTAAATAATACCATGATGAGTATCCTTATGTTTAAATACTGCTTCCAATTTAAAAAAATTTTTAGGCACGACTCAACAACAAAAAGACAAATGACTTAGTTTAAAGAATGGACAAAAGACTTGAATAGACATTTCTCCAAAGAAGATATACAAGTGGCCAATAAGCACCTGAAAAGATGCTTAGTATCATTAGTCATTAGGGAAATGCAAATCAAAACCACAATGACATACCACTTCAGACCACTAGGGCGGCCACAAGAAAAAAAAACAAAAATGAAAACAAAAAAACAGGTAGAAGATGTGGAAATTCCACTCTTAGGTATATACCCAAAAGAATTGGGGGCCGGCCTGGTGGCGCAGCGGTTAAGTTCATATGTTCTGCTTCTCAGCAGCCCGGGGTTCGCCAGTCCGGATCCCCCAGGTGCAGACATGGCACCACTTGGCACGCCATGCTGTGATAGACGTCCCACATATAGAGTAGAGGAAGATGGGCATGGATGTTAGCTCAGGGCCAGTCTTCCTCAGCAAAAAGGGGAGGACTGGCAGTAGTTAGCTCAGGGCTAATCTTCCTCAAAAAAAAAAAAAAAAAAGAATTGAAAACAAGTCTTTAAACAAAAATTTGTACATAAATGTCCATGGCAACACTATTCACAATAACCAAAAGATGGAAATGATCCAAATGTCCATCAGTGGAGGAATGGATAAACAAAATGTATATCCAAACAATGAAATATTACTCACCCGTAAAAAGGTACGAAGCACTGATACATACCACAATGTGGATGAACCTCGAAAACACCATGCTAAGTGAAAGAAGCCAGACACAAAGGTCACATAATATATAACTCCATTGATGTGAAATATTCAGAATACATAAATCCCTAGAGACAGAAAGTAGATCCATGGTTGCCAGGGGCTGGGGCAGGTGGGTCTGGGAGGGGGTCGGGGAGTGACTATTTAATGGCTATGAGGTTTCCTTTTGGGGTAATGAAATGTTCTGGAACTAGACAGTGGTGCTGGTTGCACAACATTATGAATGTATTAAATTGTACACTTTAAAATGATTAAAATGATAAATTTTACGTAATGTGCATTTTACTGCAATAAAAAAATATTTCCTTAGGAAAGATTTTTTTGAAGTGAAGTCAGAGTCAAAGCATGTGGTCTATTGCTGACTTTTGAGAAGGGGTCACTCATTGCCCTCCCACCGGCAGTGTTTGCGAGAGTCTTTCGTGTCCTCACTAGACTTGGGTATTGTGGTTAAAAAATACAAAACTTCCTTCGACAAAGGAGCCTACAATGGAGAAAAGAAAGTCTCTTCAACAAATGGTGCTGGGAAAACTGGAAAGCCAAATGTAAAAGGATGAAAATTGACCATTCTTTTTCACCATTCACCAAAATAAACTCAAAATGGATCAAAGATCTAAAGATTAGGCCTGAAACAATAAGTCTTCTAGAAGAGAATATAGGCAGTACACTCTTTGACATCAGTTTCAAAAGAATGTTTTCGGACACCATAACTCCTCAGACGAGGGAAACAATAGAAAGAATAAACAAATGGGACTTCATCAGACTAAAGAGCTTCTTCAAGGCAAGGGAAAACAGCATTGAAACAAAAAAACAGCCCACTAATTGGGAAAAAATATTTACAAGTTATTTATCCGACAAAGGGTTAATCTCCATAATATATAAAGAACTCACACAGCTCAACAACAAAAAATCAAACAACCCGATCAAAAAATGAGCAGGGGACATAAACAGACATTTCTCCAAAGAAGATATAAGGATGGCCAATAGACACATGAAAAGATGCTCATATCACTAATCATCAGGGAAATGCAAATCAAAACTACACTAAGATATCACCTTACACCTGTTAGAATGGCAAAAATATCCAAAACCAAGAGTGACAAATGTTGGAGAGGTTGTGGAGAAAAAGGAACCCTCATCCACTGTTGGTGGGAGTGCAAATTGGTGCAGCCACTATGGAAAACAGTATGGAGATTTCTCAAAAAGTTAAAAATAGAAATACCTTATGACCCAGCCATCCCACTACTGGGTATCTATCCTAAGAACCTGAAATCAGCAATTCCAAGAGTCCCATGCACCCCTGTGTTCATCGCAGCATTATTCACAATAGCCAAGACGTGGAACCAACCTAAGTGCCCAGCAACTGATGATTGGATAAAGAAGATATGGTATATATACACAATGGAATACTACTCAGTCATAAAAAAGGACAAAATTGTCCCATTCACAACAACATGGATGGACCTTGAGGGTATTATGTTAAGTGAAATAAGCCAGACAGAGAAAGACGAACTCTGTATGACTCCACTCATAGGTGGAAGTTAACATATAGACAAAGAGAACTGATTGGTGGTTACCAGGGGAAAGGGGGGTGGGGTGGGGGGAGGGCACAAGGGTGAAGTGGTACACCTACAACATGACCAACAATGATGTACAACTGTAATTTCACAAGGTTGTAAACTATCATAATCTTAATTGAAAAAAAAAACTCCATCAAGACTGAAAACACACACACACACACAAAATTCAAAACTTCACTAACTTGACATAACGTTGTTCCTCATCAAGAAGTTCCTCGTGCTTCTAAGCATAAGGTTAGATTGAATGAGAAGACTTGTTTAGGAACATAGCCAGAGTAAAGAGATTTTAGAGCTGGGAGGGACCTAGAGAGCATCTAGACCGTTGGATTCCATCCTTATCAGACCAATATTTAGCAACAACCTTACTATTCTGAAATAAAATGCATAGATAACTTACCTAAAGTCTATATGATGTGGTGCTTTAGACAATGTGAATTTTGGAGTAAACTTCCTGGGCTCAAATTCCTGCTCTGCTGCTTATTAGCTGTGTGAACTAGGGTACTATTCTGTGCCTCAGTTTCTTCATCTATAAAATGGGGCCAATGACAGTATCTTCCTCACAGGATTGTTTTGAGGATTAAATTAGTTTATATGTATACTATGTTTAGGATTATAATATCAACTGTAAAAAAAAGGAGAAATAAAAGGAAAGTAATTTATAATAAAATGCATTTTAGATTTGTGAATACCTAGGCATGATTTCCCTAGAAGAGACCGAAATAGTCAGATGTTTGCCCCTATACACAGACTCACTCTGGGTGTTCCGGCTATAAATGTGAACTGATACAGGTGTGCTGCCCCTCACAAACCATGAGCATTGTTATTGGTGACATGCTCTTCCAAAATCAATGCTTGGGCAAATTTCTAAACAGATCAAAGCTCTTGATTTTCACTTGAGTTGAATTCCTGGGAAGTATTATTATTATTATTTTTTTTTTTGAGGAAGATTAGCTCTGAGCTAACAGCTGCTGCCAATCCTCTTTTTGCTGAGGAAGACTGGCCCTGAGCTCACACCCATGCCCATCTTGGGACGCCTGCCACAGCATGGCTTGACAAGCAGTGCGTAGGTCCGCACCCAGGATTCAAACCAGTGAACCCTGGGCCGCTGAAGCAGAACGTTCGAACTTAACCACTGAGCCACCGGGCCAGCCTGTCCTGGGAAGTATTTTTAAAAACCATGCTTGTATGTAAAATGGAGTTAAATGCCGGGTCAGATACTTTTAAAGGTTTTTTTATCTTCCTAAATGTGCAGTGAGGCATTTGAAAGTGGGACATGGGACCATTCTTTATTGTGTGGGACGTCCCACATGTTTCAGGATGTCTAGAATCCCTGGTCCCCTCCTCTAAATGTCAGTATTCTGTAGTGGGTGTTTCCACTCCCACTGAGAACCAGTGAAGCTATTCCAACCATCTCCTTTTCCAGACCAGGTTACTGAGGCTCAGAGAGGGAATTTTAAACGGACGTGGGCACGCACTGCTTTGACTGCCTGTTCTCCCCACCCCCACCGTCAACCACTTGATGTCAATGGGAGATGCCTTGTTAGTAGCAAGGAGCTCTGCCCCTGCCGCATTTGCCCACCTTACTCCTTTCTTTGCCTACACACCATCCTTCTTCCCTCCCCCTTCTTCTTCCCCAGCGCCCAACCCATTAGCAAGTCCAGTTGGCTGTACCTTCAACATGTACCCTCCTGATTCTCCGCTCCCACACTTGCCCCACTGCAACCCCTTCTCAGAGCGTAGCAGCCAAAGGAGCTTTTGAGAAAAGTCACATCAAGCCAGTCCTCTGCTTCAGCTGTGCCAGAGGCTTTCCAAGACATGGGGAATAAAAGGAAAATTCCTCTCCCGGCCCTGCAAGACCCTCCATGGTCTGGCCTCATCCCCTTCCATTCTCCCGACCATGCTCCAGCCACACTGGCCTCACACACCTGCCTCAGGGTCTTCACACCTGCTGTTCCTTCTACCAGGACCTAACTTCTCTTCAGCCAGATCTTTGGAGAGCTGACCCCTTATCCTTCATGTCTATTAAATGTTACCTCCTCAGAGACCATCCCCGGCCACCTTATCGAAAGTCGCCTGTGCCCCATCACTGTCTCTGCCCTTACTCTCATTTTTGTTGTTTAAAGCACTTACCACAGTTTGAAGTGGGAGTGTTCATTTGTTTGCTTGTTTACTGTCTGTCTCCTCAGTAGACTATAGGCTACACTGGGGCGGAGATTTCATTCGTCTCAATCTCCTTGGGATCCCAGGGCCTAGCACCAAGCCTGCAACGGCTGCTCAATACTTTTTTAATAAGTGAACAAAGGCCCAACACACAACTCAAAATGGACCAGTCAGAACCTTTCCCCATGACTTCTGCAACTCGACTCAGAGAGAAGTCTCTTTCTTTTCTTTTTGAATGCCTGGGCCTTAGGATATAAAGGTCAGAAAGTATTGGCAGCTGAATGTTCTGCCTTTGGGCCAGAGAACTGGAAAGGAACCAGCCAGTGGGGAGGTTAGAGAAAGAGAGAGAAGAATGAGGTAGGTATATAGAGAACCAGAGACAAGAGAGAGACAAGCCGAGAGAAAGACAGAGAGAGCATCTTTGCAGCAGTGGCAGGTGGGCACCAGATGTTCCCGGGGCCCAGCTGCAAACCTGTTCTCTCTGTGTGTGTGTGTGCCCGGGTATAGGTCCTCTTTGTTAAAAATCAATTTCATTGAGGTATAATTTACATATAACAAAACCCACTGATGTTAAGCATGCAATTTGATGAGCTTTAACAACTGTATACAGTTGTGTAACTACCACCACAATTAACATACAGAACGTTTCCTTCAACCCAAAAAGCATAAACTGTTTCTCGAGTACCGCATGACACCCCACAATTCTTCTTGTAAAACACAGCTTTGTTGAGATATAATTGATATACAATAAACTGCATGTATTTAAAATGTGTAATTTGATAAGTTTTGACAAACGTGTACACCCATGAAACCATCACTATGATGAAGATAGTAAACATCTCCGTCACCCCCAAAAGTTCTCTCCTGCTCTTTGTCGTCCTTCCCTCCCAGTCCTCTTTGCCTCCCTCTCCGAACAACCACTAATGTGCTGTCTGTCGCGATTAGCCTACAATTTCTAGAGATTTATATAGATGGAATCATACAGTATGCACTCTTTTTTGCCTAGCTTGTTCTCATTCAATATAATTACTTTTAGATTCATCCATGTTGTTTCAAGCATCAGTACTTCATTCTTTTTTATTGCTGAATACTACTCCATAGGATGGATATGCCACAATTTGTTTATCTACTCATCTGTTGATGGACATCTGGGTTGTTTCCAGCTCAGGATTATTACAAATAAAGCTGCTGCGAACATTCCTGTACAAGTCTTTGTATGGACATAATATTTCTTTTTCTGTTGGGTAAATACCTAGGAATAGAATAGCTGGATCATATATTACCCTTACATTATTCTTAATAATATCTTTCTCTTTTTTGCTTAAGCCAGTCAATTTAGGCTTGGACAGGTCCCTCAGGAGAACTCAGTTCCCTCTCTCCCGACTCCCTCCAAGCCGCCTCTGGTCCTGTGCAAGTCACGCTGCTGCGGCAGGCGGAGGGGGCACCTTACCTTCCCGAGCACGTCGCATTTGCGCAGCAGTCTTGGCTTACATAAGCATACTGACCTCTCGCTTCTTGCCAGAGTCTAAAGGCGTGGAATCTTCTGCAAGTGTGCGCTGGCTGCCTCTGGACTGGAATGTTAAGTGCCGGTGGAGTTGTCTGGCTCAACAGTCTGATCAAAATATGTCTGTGGATAGACAAGGTCAGTGATTGACTCCACAGAAGGAGAGCCCTAGATGAAAAGACAGTCTGAGGAGCACAGAGCCATGGGGATGAGCTGTGAGCAAGGCTCATGCATTCAGAGCAGCTTAAAGACAGCCTCACCCGGGCAGCATGTTTTACATTTGAGTTTAATTTATTTCTGAAAAAGGAACACATTCAGATGGTTCAAAGTTCGAGAGCTAGGCTGGGTATACAGTCCTGGGAAAAGTCTTTCTCTTACCTGCGTCCCCAGCCGCCAAGTTCCTCTCCCCAGAGGCAACCACAACTCCTCCCCCCAGTTCCTTGTATATTCTTCCAGAGATTTGCATATACAAGTACACATGTGTCTATCTTGTGTGTGTGTGTGTGTAGCACTTTTTACACAAGTGCTAGCAGACTAAACACGTTGGACGCTTTGATTTTTTTCACTTTGTATATCTTAGAGCTTGGTCTAATGGAAAGACCCTGCTCATTCTTTTTTAATATTTACGTAGTATTCCATTATATTTATTTAACCAGTTGAGGCAGTATTTGACCTCTGGTCTTGGTAGGACAACACGATGACAGGGTGAATAATTTTAGTTTGCACAGTAAATAATGACAAAGCCACAGGTGGCTTCTCTTGGCCTGCTGAACTGCAATATAATCTCGGCGACAGTAGACTGAAGGGAAGGTAATATTTCTAAGCACTTGATATGCCAAATGGTTCATGGAGTAGTGGTTCTTCAACTTTGGTGTCTTTAAGAATTACCAGGGGAGCTAATTAAGAGGGAAGCCGAGCAGACGCTCCCTCTCCTCCACCGCCCCGGAAATTCTGATTCACTGGAGCTAGCGGTGGGGGGAGCACGGAATTCTAATAAAGGTAGTCCTCAGCCCAAACTTGGAGGAAAATAGTGCTCTGCAGAGGGAAAAGAGCTTTCCACTGAAGGAGTAACTGAGTCGTTCATTAATTCAAATTATTAAAAAAATTCCATTCCCATATTTTTAAACCCACAAAGAATTCACGAACATGTAAATGACTTTTTCGAACAGTTGGGAAGGCGATGCAGTCTCCCCATCCCGCCTCCTGGTTTTCTCTCTCTAGAGACAACAGATTCTTGGCAGTCATATTTTTAAAGAGACATAAGGTCCCCACTGCACTGCAGGGAGCACCATTGTCACTGAGGAAGTAGGCCTTGTCCCTACGGAGAGGCAGTGCGTTGGGCTGGGAAGAGCAACAAATTTGCATTTGAGAGTTGCCTTTTTTAAATATCAGCGATTCACTGTGTGCCTGGCACTGAGCTCACGATTTTACGTGCATTATCCTAGTTAATCTTACAACGACCCATTTTATAGAGAGCAAAATCAAGGCTGAGAGGTTTTGTTATTTGCCTGGGTACAGAGAGCTCACACAGCTAAGGAGAAGAACCAGGATTTCAAAGTCTAAGGCCATCGCTCTTCAACACTCTGTTTGAGGTACTAACCACTTCGTCACTGGGCCATTCAGGGAAAAGCTCTTCACCACTCTCAGCTTCTTGGGCCTCCCCAACGCTTTATGGAAACCACTGCATCCTTGTCCTTTTTCCCCACCTTGCGAGCTCTGCGAGGACGCGTCTGTATCTTGTTCTCCACCGTAGATGGAGCACGTTGCCATCTGGGCAGACGATGGGCACCCAGCAGACGACTCTTGCAATGGGGTTTGGGTGGAATATCGGGGAAAATTCACTTAATTCCCACAAGTGTTGCAACTCCTCAGCCCACTAAATTTTTTAAAGGTGGTTTTAATTTTTAATAAATGTTTCCTAATTATAGACTGCTCAGTGCAGACCAGAAAATCATTTTTAAAAAAAATCTAAATAGCCATAATTACATCACCAGGAAAAAACTTTCTTGACCTTCCTCTGATCTTACCTATCTACGTTTTACATATATGATATGTATATAGTATATGATATAGAATACATACATATGTATATGTTGTATATGTGTGTATATATATAAAATGTAGGCAGGCAAGATCATTATATATATATATATACACAATTTTTACATAATTCATATATATAAATATATTCAAATTTATATATAAATTTATATATAATATATGTATATAAAATGTGTGTGTGTGTAGATATCCCCATCCATCTCTCTCCCATTTCCCTTCCGTCAAACAGGCTGAATAATCTCTACGCTTAGGGCTCCAAAGATGCCCCTGAGGGGATTTTCACCAGCGCAGTGCCCGGCACACACTGGCTTGCTTTTCCTACATGAAAGGAAAAACATGGGTATTTCAGGGAATTAGGGGGGCCCAGGCCTGTCTCGTGTTCTACCAAACAGGAGCCTCGAGATTCACCTTCCACTCCACAGGGCTGACTGCAGGGTCACCGAGCGGCCTCCTGGTTACAGCAGGATTTCTCAGGAAGACTCTCTCCAGGAGAGACACTGTGTTCCCAAAGGACCCACGTGTCTGATACCCGTGGTCTTTCTAATTCTCGCTGTAAACAAACATCTTGACCTCCTGTTTATCAATTTGGCTCCTTTGAGTTTGGTTAATGTGGGTCAGTCCTCTGGAGACGGAACACTTCTGGAGCTCTCACAAACTGTGGTTTCTACTTTTGCAAAGTGGACCCAGCTTGAACACTTGCTAACTTCCCCAACAGATTTACTGTCATCTCTCTCAGCTCCAGGAGCATCCCCAGCTGAAGGGCTGTAGTAGATTACATTTCTGTTCAAATTATTCTCTGTCCATCCTAGGAGACGGTTATATACCTCTGCCCTGTTGAATTCAGGAGTGGCCATAGGACGTGATTTAGTCATTGGAATGTGGGTATAAATGGCCATGTCACTTCTGAGCAGATGTTTTAAGAGCTAGCTTGTGGTCTGCTATCTTTTTCTTTTGTCTCTACCACGAGTCCAGCAATGTCCCCGAGAGGGGCTGCTCCATCAGCTTGGAGTGAAGATAACACGGAGTAGAGACAAGCTGGCCTATGATGACGTGCAACATAAGAGAAAATAAATATTTGTCAGAGGAAAAAATGTTGTCTCTGAGATTATGCTACTACAGCATAACCTAGCCCACCCTTCCTCTCCATTGCAGTGGCCTTGGACATGTTAGCTGACCTCTCTGAGACTGAGTATCCTCATCTGTAAAGTGGGGATGATTGTGCTTACTTCGTTAACAGGATTGTTTTGAGGATTTTCATAAAACAATGGATTGAAGCCACTTAGTCTAGTTCCTGGAGCTCAGTAGCTGCTTGTTAAATGTTAGTTGAATTTCAAGCTAATCAGCAACTGGAGAGAGGCCAGACACAGGTTGATGCATGGCGACCTTCCATGGAAAAGCCAGATAGAAGATGGACGTCCATAGCAGCACTATTCACAAAAGTCAAAAGACGGAAACAACCCAGATAACCATCCATGGATGAACAGATAAGCAAAATGTGGTAGAGATATGAAATGGAATACTATTGTGCCTTAAAGAGGAAGGAAATTCTGACAGCTGCTACAACATGATGAATCTGGAAGACATTATACTAAGTGAAATAAGCCAGACACAAAAGGACAAATAATGTGTGATTCTACTTATATGAGGTGGGTAGATGGCCAAGGACTGGGAGCAGGAGGAATGGGGAGTTATTATTCAACGGGAATAGAATTTCAGTTTGGGAAGATGAAAAAGTTCTGGGGATGGATGTTGGCGATGGTTGCACAACAATGTGAAGGTACTTATGCCACTGAACTGTATACTTTAAAACGGTTCAGATGGTCAACTTTATGCTGTGTCTATTTTATCACAACAAAAAAAGCCGGCTAAAGCTTCTATTTCATTAAAAAAGCAAAAACAAAAACACCTCATTCCTTTTTTATTCTGCTTTGTGTTGGGCAGACCTCATTTGGAGCTCTTGCTTGTTCTGGACCACAGATTTTTATCTTTTCCCTTATTTTTATTATACACATCACACATGGTCATTACTTAACAAGTTAAAATACAGACAAGCAGAAAGAAAAGACGTGTACCCATGTACTCACCCTGCAGTAATAACCGCAGTTAATGGCTTGGTGTATCTCATGGCAAACCTTTTTCTAAGCTCGTATATGTATAATTACGCATACATCTATTTACACTACTACAAACTTGCATTTAAACGTAAAATCAGGTCACGGTATATATACCGATATATAACCTGCATTTTTTTCTACTAAATAATAAGTGCGTGAAAAGTTTTCCACGTTATCCAGTGTAGATCTGCACTGAAATTTTTAATGACTGCACGGAATTCCACTGCATAGATGAAGGCAGCATCTTTATTTGACCAATTCCCTATTGATAGACTTTTAGGTTGTTTCCAATTTTTTGTCATTATACACAAGCTTGTGGCAAATATAATAATAATTTATTGATTATTTCCTATGTATCAGATACTGTGCTAAGCCTCCAAACATTATTTAATTTAATCCTCACTAGAATCCTATAAGGTGATATAATTATAATCCCTCTTGTGTAGGAGAGGAAACGGCAATTCAGAGAGGTTAAGTCACTTTTCTACATCATTCAGCAACTGGATGACAATACTGGGATTTGAATGCAGCTCCGCCTGGTTCTACGGCCTGCTCTCTTTCCTCTAAATTGTGCTGTGTCTCCACTACTGAAATAGGGCTCCTTAAATTCCCTTTTCTACAGCCACAGAATGAGACAGAACTGTGGGCAAAGAGCCTGGAAGGTCCCCAACCTAACTCTTGAAACCTAAATGGAGTCAAAAAAGTTGTGGACCCGTTTCCCCTTAAGAAAGTTTATACACTTGCCAACAAAGATGCCACGGCTTCCCTGGGGACCATCTATAAGGTCTTAGATCTGCGTCACCCCTGTCAGGGAGCAGGCCCAGGAGTGCCTGAAGGCACA
Source organism: Equus asinus (assembly GCF_041296235.1). Lineage (NCBI taxonomy): Eukaryota > Metazoa > Chordata > Mammalia > Perissodactyla > Equidae > Equus > Equus asinus. The sequence goes on from NC_091794.1 coordinate 89,950,285, forward strand.
TGCTCTTGAGTTGCAGGTTTGACTGCTGTCCTCTCAGCCCCAGGAGAAGCATGCTGGGCCCTCCATGCTTACCTGTCAGGTGAGGCCTAGAGACTGGCCTGGAGCCTCAGGCTTCCCTGTCAGAGAAGGTGCTCCCATGGGTCAGGTCCATGGTTTCCTTGAGTACACACCCTTGGGAGCAACAGCCACTAAGGGATGGCTCTCATGTCCAGTAACCACTTGGGTAACTGCCTCTCTTAACACAGGACCTGGGGCTGGCCCTGTGGCTGAGTGGTTAAGTTTGCGCGCTCTGCTTCAGTGGCCCAGGGTTTCGCTGGTTCAGATCCTGAGCGTGGACGTGGCACAGCTCATCAAGCCACGCTGAGGCGGCGTCCCACGTACTACAACTAGAAGGACCCATAACTAAAGTATACAACTATGTACTGGGGGAGAAAACGCAGAAAAAAAAAAACGGATTGGCAACAGTTGTTAGCTCAAGTGCCAATCTTAAAAAAAAACCAAACAACAAAACACAGGACCTACTTCCTCCAGAAGCTGACCCTGAGACGTGAATGTAAGTGCACACAGTTCTTCAGAAGTGCAGGAAACACCAGCAGGGGAGTGGGGAAATGATACAGGGAAGGGAAGGCTGCCCAAAAAAGATGTGTTATCATGCGGGCTACCACTTTGCTCAACCAGAGCCAAAGTCCGTGGGGAAACTCTGGAGCCTGGCTCAGGGTGAGCTCACCAGATGGGCAAGGGTGCTGGGGTATTAATACCCTCCCCGTCAGGCACTCTCAGGGCGCAGAGCTCTTTCACAGCTTTGGAAAAAGCCTTCAGGTAACGAGATGCAGAAACTGGAGGACGGAAGTTGACTGGAGCAGACTGAAGTGATGTGATCTGAGGGCGATGGTGGGAGAACCAGCAGGATCCACCAGATCCAGGTACCAACACTCCTAGGGCCAGGATTCCGCTGGTGAACTAAATCTTCCCACACCCAGTCATCGCCCCACCCAGTCCCCAGCTAGAGCTGGAAGCAGTATTTTTACCATCCATGTGGAAGTCCACATGCATTCAAATCTTACATATCCTTGTTTGTAGTTTTGTCTGCTTCTTCTATCAATTATAAGTGAAGTTCGTTATTTTGTCTAGCTTCTTTTTCTGCCCCTCATCAGTTTGGAAGAAGGACTTTCTGTTTCTATTCTTTTTTTTTTCTTGAAGATTGGCACCTGAGCTAACATCTGTTGCCAATCTTTTTTTTCTTCTTCTTCTCCCCAAAGCCCCCCAGTACATAGTAGTATATTCTAGTTGTGAGCGCCTCTGGTTGTGGCATGCGGGACGCCGCCTCAGCATGGCCTGATGAGCGGTGCCGTGTCTGCGTCCAGGATCTGAACTGGCGAAACCCTGGGCCACCGAAGCGGAGCGTGTGAACTTAACCACTCGGCCACGGGGCTGGCCCCCTTTTTTGATTCTTAGGGTAGTTACCCTGGTAATTTCAACTTGCTACCTGACTATCAAAGTCTAAAATCAATCAACATCTTTTTTCCCCTGAACTATGCAACCACCTTAACACTTTAACTCCATCAACCAGCCTCCAACTTCTGTGCTGCTCTTCCTGTATATTTTAGCTTTATCTTATTTTTCTTTTTAACCCCCAGAAGGCATTATCATTATGGTTTTACGTGATCAGTGAATAACATGGATTATTCAGAAGCATAATTCTTAATTTCAAAATACATAGGGATTTTCTGATTATCTTTTCCTTATTAATTTATAAATGCACTGTGGTCTGAAAACACATTCTGTATGATTTTAGTACTGTGAAATTTGTTCAGACTTGCTTGATGGCCCAGGATATGGTTGATTTCTGTAAATGTTCCATGTGTGCTGAAAAAGAATGCGGATTCTGCGTTTGTAGGGTACTGTGTTCTATAGATGTCTACTAGGCCAGGCTTGCAAATCATTAAATCTTCTGTGTTCTTACTGACTGCTTTTTCTCCACTTGTTCTAGAAATTATTGAAAGAGATATGTTAAAATTCCCTGCTATGATTGTGGATTTTTCTATTTCTTCTTGTCATTCTACCATTTTTTTCTTTATATCTTTTTAAAAGCATGTTATTAGGTACATAGAAATTTAGAATAGTTATATCTTCCCGACAAATTGAATTTTTACCATTATGAAATGGCCTCTCCTCTTCCATTATGAAGTGTCCTGGTTTTAAAGTCTATTTTTTCTGTAACTCATCTAGTTCTGCCAGCTTTCTTTTGTTTAGTATTTGTGTAATATGCTTTTTCTACCTCTCCACCTTCAACCCTTTTTTGTATACTTATGCTTTAGATATATTTCTTATAGACAATGTATGGTTGGATTTTTATTTTCCAATCTTTGCCTTTTGATTGAAATATTTATTTTTTAAACCTCAAGATATTGTTGTTATGATTGACAGTCGATGTTCATTTAGACTTTCCAGTCTGTTTTTTGTCTGCCTGTAATAAAATATTCAGAATGGCTTTAGTGTATCTGATCTGCTGGCGGCAAACTGTCTCAGTTTTTGTTTGTCTGAAAATGTTGCCTTTATGGTTGTTTTTCTTCCGGATGTTAATATGCTGGAAGAAAACAAATGTCAGTTCAGAATTCTACACCCAGCAGAAATATCCTTCAAGAATGAAGACGACATAAAGACGTATCATTCCACTGAGCTCTTGGTTCTTCCCACCCCAAAGCTGCTCTTCTCTAGCAATTCCAAGAATTGGAGCGGGGAGCACAAAAATATTGAGGTTATCCGAGATTCATCTTCTTTTTTCTTTATCTCATATCCAGTTCTTTGTTACATCTTGTAAACTCTGTTTCAATCTAACCACTTCTTCCTTCCTCTATTTCTACTGCCTTAGCTCAAACCACCATCATCTCTCACCTAATCTGGAGCAACAGCCTCCCATTTGGTGTCTCTACTTCCCCTCTCACCACCCACATGATGTTGACATGGCATCCTTTTATAATGCAAAAGAGATATTGTTATTTCCCTGCTCTGAACCCTCCAATGTCTTCCCATCACATTTAGCATAAAATGCAAACTCTGTACATAGTATGCATGATGTGACTTCTGTCTACCTCCCTGACTTCATTTCATACCATGCTCTCCCTTGTTCCCTGAGCTCCAGTCACACAGGAATCTTCTGTTCCTCGCTCATGCCCCGTTTGTTTCCACCTCAGGGCCCTTCCGCATGCTCTTGCTTCTGCCTGGAGTGCTCCCCCTAGATCGAGCCTGACTCCCTCCCTCACTTCATTCTGTTTCTGCCCAAATTCATCAGTAAGAGTGTCCCTGAACTCTCCTTCTAAAATAAAGTCCTCTCACTCTTTCTTCCCTTCTCTGCTTTCATTTTCCTCTTAATTATTATAACTACCTGACATTATTTCATATGCACCAGCGTGTAAGCTCCATGAGGATAAGGACTTTATTTTATTCACTTTATTTATCTCTAGTGTCTCAAACAGTCCCTGGCACAGAGGAGGTTCTCAATAAACACCCATTGAATGAATAGATCTGCACTGTTGTTTATTTTACAGAGAGAAAGCATACTAAAAATTTTTAATGCAAATGTAGCCCAAGCATCTAACCTCCTCAGCTTGTCACTGCAAAGCTGGGTTTAATTGCTGAGTCACCTTTTCGCACTCAACTTATAATGACTTAACACCCCATTCATGTGATGACAAATCCTCAGTCTCTCCTCAAATGGCCCCCCAGTTATTCTGGAAGTCCCCACAGAAGGGCTCCCAGGAGTGGCATGGTAGCGTTAGCATGTGCAGGCTCCCGAGAGCTTATTGTTAAATATTCAGGAATTCTGTGAAGTGACTATTATTCTGTGGTAGCTTGAAATTGGCCACATTGGGAATTTTTACACCATGGAAATCATTGAATGCAACAAATCAGGGTGTTTTTTAAATTAAAAATATTTTTTTAGAACCGGTTTACCAGTGCAAGTAATTAGTAAGCTACTGTCCCCATTTGTTGCCAATCTTCCTCTTTTTTTTTCTCCCCAAAGCCCCAATACATAGTTGTATATCCGAGCTGTAGATCATTCTAGTTCTTCTATGTGGGATGCTGCCCCAGCATGGCTTGCTGAGCGGTATGTAGGTCTGCGCCCAGGATCGGAACCAGTGAACTCAGGCTGCCGAAGTGGAGCATGGGAACTTAACCACGCGGCCCTGGGGCCAGCCCCCAACTGCCCATCTTGAGAAGGCCCATGTCCCTGCCGAGGTTGGTCTATCATATACTCTCAAGCAGCCGATGGTGAAATTAAGGGCTGCCTCCTCAGTAGGTACAGAAACAGAATGGACCTTTGAAGATACAGGGTTTCTCCAAAACCTTCCTCAGCTTTTCCTCTCACCAGCTGACTTCTAAAGCTCTTAGACCTTTGGTGTTTTTTTTTTTTTTTTCAAATCAAGGCTTCATACTGGTGGTCCCAAAGTGTGGCTGGGGGACTTTCTCCCCACAAGGGAAGACTCTGCTAGTTGAGTTTTCCGTTTCCGTTCCTGCTTCTTCCTTATGGTGGCTGTGATGACAGAGCAGTGAATAGCAGAGCAGGAGATAGAAGAAGCCACCATAAGTTCCCTGGGGACAAAATAAAGTCCCTTTACTCACTTACGCCACTGCTGGCTGGCTTACCTGCTGCTTGAATCAATTCCCAGTTGAAACACTTCTCTATAATACCCATCAGCTCCCCCAAGCCACTTAAGTGAAAACACACATTTTCTATGCAAGTACAACAACAAAACAAGACCCCTAGGCATTCTCCGCACAACCAGATCCCTGCCTCCAGGCCCCTACATAGACTCTGGAGCTGCCTTTGTGATTCCACATACGTCCCCTTCCGGCGTATCCTGCGCTACCCCCTCCCCACTAACCCACCCAAGCAGGAGGTACTCAGAAGATCTTTCTCCCGAACCTGCTTCCTGCATAGGTCAAAGCCTTTATGTGGAGAGGACAGTAGACTGTGGGCTTTGAGGCTTGTAGTTTCAGTCCTGGCATTTGTAAGCATCCTGGGGAAGGTTATTTGTTTAATTCCCAGTTTTCTCATCTGTAAAATAGGGTCAATACTCTCAGCCTCATAGGGTTGACTACTGTGAGGATTAAATGAAAAAGTGCCCAGACTAACTGCTCAGTGGGTACTCGTTCTTACAGACTGTGTTGCAATGAACATCATGGTCCACACAATAAACCCGATCATTTCCTTGGGATAAATTCCTAAAAGAGGAATTTCTGGGTTACAGTTTCTGCTCATTCAGAATTTTGACAGATACTGAAAACTGCTCCCCAAAAGGGTTTAAACCAGTTTAAGACTATCCCATTTCTTCAGAACTTCATTAGTACTATGTATTGTCAATCTCTTTATCTTTGTGATCTTTTAGGCAAAAATAGTATCTCATTTTTTTCTCATTAATGTTCAAGTTGGATGTATCTTTAATTACCAACAGGGTTGATCACATTCTCATGTTTGTTAGTCGTTTGAATACCTTTTGCGAATCGCCTGTTCTCACCCTCTGCCCATTTTTCTCTTGGGTTGTCGGGGTGAGGGAGAGGGAGGAGTTGAGGTTGGTTTGGATGACGTGGTCCCTGGCGGTGGAAAAAACAATAAGTAGATGGATGTGAGAGAAGTTTAAAAGGCAGAATGGATGTTGGTTTCGGTGATGGTTTGGATGCAGGTGGAGAGGAGAGAAAGCAGTTCAGAAGGGCATGTGGGTTTCTGGTTTGAAGTTGGTCTCATCAGGTTTCAGTTGGTTAGATGATGGTGGCACTTTCTGAGATGGGGAAGATTGCGAGCGAAGATGATGTTTTTCCACGTGGTCATTTGAGTTTGGGATGCTCTGGGGAACATCAAGGTTCGCAAATAAACTGTTGGATTTGTCGATCTGGAGCTCTGAAGATCGAGGTGAGGGGCAGAGCCCTTGAACCGCCAGCGGAGACTCTGAGGGAGGAGGTTGTCTGTACTGGAGAAACAGGAGCAGCGCCAATGGTGAAGAGATGGGCAGAGGAAGAAAGGACAGCGGGAAGGCGTGATGGGAAAAATAAATGGGAAACTAGGGGTGTGAGGGTCATGGAAACTAAGAGAAGAAGGTGTTTCAAGAAGGAGGTGGTGAACAGTATCAGAGAAGGTGAACAGGACAAAGACGAAGAAATAGCCATTTGAGTTTAAACATGAGGCAAGAGCAGTTTAAGGACCCAGTGGTGGCGGAAGTCAGACTACAGTGGTTGAGGAGAGAATGGAGGGTGAGGAAGCAGATACCAAGGGTCCAGTCTCTACAGGTTTGGAACTGCTGAGGAAGCAAGAGTGTAGGTAGTGGGTAAGTGGCCATGCCTATTTCCCCACACCCTCACCAACTCCAGATCTGGCCCATTTTTAATCTTCACCTGTCTGATAGGTAAAGCGCCTTCTCACTATTTTTATTTTCACTTATTTGATTATCGCTGTGGTTGATTAGTTATTTGTTTTTTCTTAGAAAAGTCTACCCTCCCCAGAGTTGCTAGATTTAGCACATAAAAATACGGGATGCCCAGTTAAATTTGGATTCCAGATAAACAAGAAATCCTTTTTTTTGGTTTTGCTTTTTTACTCCCCAGATCCCCCCAGTATATAGTTGTGTATTTTTAGTTGTGGGTCCTTCTAGTTGTGGCATGTGGGATGCCGCCTCACTGTGGCCTGATGAGCGGTGCCATGTCTGCACCCAGGATCCGAACCGGTGAAACCCTGGGCTGCCGAAGCGGAGCGCGCAAACTTAACCACTCGGCCACAGGGCCAGCCCCAAGAAATCCTTTTGAAGTATAAGTATGTCCCAAATCTTGCATGGGGCATACTTATCCTGTATTTTATCTGGCAACTTTCCCTCCACCTCAAGCTTATAAAAAATATTCACCTGTACATCTTTCTAGCATATTATAGTTTCATTTAGATTTTTAAGCCATCTCAAATTTATTTTGTGAGATATGGTCCTAACTTAGCTTTTTCTTAAATGGTTGGTTGTCTCAGCACAATTTATTGAATAATCTAGCAATTTCTCACTGATTTGGAAAGACATCCTTATCATATATTGAATTCTTTTACGTACTTTTGGTCTCATCTTTCTGTTTCATTGATCACTTATCTGCTCTGTTGTACTAATCATTTAAAAAATTTTCTGTATTTTATGATGCTTTGATATTTTGGGGCCTTCCTAATCCTGGAGAGACTGCCCCTCCCAGGACTAGTTCATGCCTAGAGATAGTAAACAATTTGCCTACAAGTACGCCTTCCAAAACCCACACCCCCAATCTGCTTTATCTAACTCTTGCGCTAAGCCAATATTCTGCCTGCCCCAAATTACCCCAGGACCAGGGACCAGACAACTAGGGACCACTCCTAGTTGGTCCAAAATTATTCAAACTATCCAATTCTGAATGTTTGGCTGCTTACCCCGCCTCACCCATTCCTTCCTGTGAAAACCACAGTCAAGGCTGCGGCCCACGGTTTCCCCCTCACTCCTTCTGCCTCCTACCAACCCTTTTGATTCCTCACGTGGCCCTGCGCAGTGTGGCGTCCTCCATCCTCTTGGGAATTGTAAATAATAAGCTCCTCTTTCAAAGGCAGTTATCTTTGTGTCTGTCTCCTTACTATACCTGATTGAAACAAAATCCCAGGTACATTGTAAAACATCTGTGCCGGTGCCATATTGTTTTCACCTCCAAAACTTTATAATATTTTAATGGATAGGCAAGTCCTTTCTTACTCTTCATTTTTTCAGAATTTTCCTGAATATTCTTAGAGCATTATTCTTCAAGTTAACTTTAGAACTGCTTTGTTCAGTTCTAAGATAAGGCCTTTGGGATTTTGAGTTGAAATATGTAAGTTTTTATGGTAATTTGAATAAAATAGTGGATTTTTAACATTGAGTGTTTCTATTCGAGACATGGTGTGTGTCTCCAAGTCTTCTCCCACGTTCCTCAATAGACTTTTCTCCCCATAAAGGTCTTGCACGCTTTCTATAAGTTTATTTCTAGTTATTTTATATCTTTACGGATATTATAAATGGGACCTTTCCTCATTGTATTTTATGACTGCTTCTTATTGTTTGATGGGAATGCTATTGATTTTTGCATATTTATTTTGTAATTGGCCATATTCCTGGACTCATTGAATATTTTAATGGATTTTGAGGGAATTTCCAGATAAATAATCATATTAACTTTAAATAATGGATCATTTTGCCTACTTCTTTCTAATACTTACACCTTTTTTAATGTGTTTCCCTAATTAAATCAACTAGAACCTTCAGAACCATGTTAATTAACAGTTGTGGTAGGGATCCTCAATTGTTCTTTACCTAATGGAACTATTTCTAGAGTTTCATTGTGAAGCATGATGCTTAAAGTTGGTTTGAGACATTTAAAAAAGTAATCATAAGAAAGCATTTTCTTTCTGTTTTACTAAGATTTTAAAAACTTAGTTATGGAAATTAAATTTATCAAATGCATTTTCATTATCTTTTGGTAATATTATATGGTTTTATTTTTCTACTTATTAATAAGATAAATTTTATTAATAGATTTTCTAATATTCATCTATCTTTTTATTTCTGTAAAGGAATACCACTTGGTCACGGTATATTTTTCTTTTAAACTATTAATGTAGTCTCTTTTCTAGAATAAATTATATTAATAGATTTATTAATATTGAACTAACAACATTCCTATAATAAATACCACTTGATCCTGGCATATTTCTCTCTTAATACACTATTAGATTCTCTTTGCTAATATTTTTTAAAGAGTGTAACTCAGTTATAAACTCAGTTGCACAAGAAATATCACCTTTCTCATTCTGCCACAATCTTGTTCAGAAGTTTTGCATTAATATGAGTAAATGAGGTTGGTCTATTGTTTCCATTTTCTGCACTGTCCTTGAGTTTGGGGGACAAGGTCTTCCTAAAGAAAACCAGCAATATTTCCTTCTTTCTCTGTGCCCTGGTACAGTTGTCCCTGATGAGTGACATAACTGTCCAATACGTAGGCTGCATTCTTCCCATGTTTTCCTGGAGACCGGGGTTCAGACCGGCCTTCATGAAGCCTGGCATCCAGGCCTCGGGGAGGCCAGCCTCGTCAGTGGAAGGCAATGGAGCATGGCGGTTAAGAGTCTGGGATCTAGGGCTAAGCTAACCAGCCAGGTGACCTGGAGTTCTTATGAGACTTTAACAAGATGATTGTGTACAGAACTGAGAACAATACCTGGCACGTAGTAGATACGAAATAGACAGGAATTGAAAACAGAAGGGGAACAAAACCAAACCCAGGAGGCTATTGGATGAACCAGGAATCAGGCTAACGAAGGACAGTCCTGAGGATGGCTCCTTCTGAGCTGAGGAAAAGCCATAGAAACTCTCTCTGCCCATGGCAGCACCCCGACTCTAGAACCCGTATCGCATGTGCCTTCCAGATTCAGCACCCCTTGCCAGGACAGAATTGCAGGGGCCGCCCCGGTGGAGCAGCGGTTAATTCCCACATTCTGCTTTGGCAGCCCAGGGTTCGCCAGCCCAGATCCCTGGTGTGGACATGGCACTGCTTGGCATGCCATGCTGTGGTAGGCGTCCCACATACAAAGTAGAGGAAGATGCGCACGGATGTTAGCTCAGAGCCAGTCTTCCTCAGCAAAAAGAGGAGGATTGGCAGCAGTTAGCTCAGGGCTAATCTTCAAAAAAAAAAACAAAAAAAAAAAAACGAATTGCAGGGACCATCTCAACAGTCAGCTTTCTGCCTGGAGACCCCAGATTCTCCTAAACCAGGGCCCTACATGGTCCATCTGGGGCTTGGGATTGTATTTGGTTGCTGTATGTTCAGCAACCAAAGTAAAAACAATTCACACTTTTACTGGCGTGTCTTAAATAACGTAAAAGGGGATTCAATGAAGACTATTCATACCTAAAATTGCCTCCTTGCCTCTCAATTTGTCTCGCTTACACCTCCCAGTTGCCTTGAACACTCAGCCATTCACTCGCAGCTCCCCCTCCAGCCGGGTGATCATCTTCTCTCTCCTTCCTGTCCTCCCAGCCCCGTTCCCTTCCTTCTCCACGCTGTGCCCGCTCACGGCCCCCAGCCCCTCGGCACGACCCTCCCCTGGTAGCTTGTCTGGGCTCTGATTGCTTCTACCGCAGGAAGCGGCTGTCCCTGGGCTTTGTCGATGCGGTTCTTTGGTGCCCTTGAGGATGACTTTTGTCTACAGAGAAGACGATTTGAAGGTTTGTTTTTGGTTTTAAAAATGGAGTCAGTTTATTAAAATTACAAATTCAACAACCTTAGTTCTTCCTCAGGCTTTTATGTTCAGCTTACAAAACTTACTATTCTATTTATAAGCCTAATACATTTTAAGAATAATTTTAAAGGAGACTCTGAATCATGTTTGGTCCCATTTACGAACTCAGTTAATTGAACACCTTCACCGTTGTGAAACTGTGCTGATAAATTTAAATACATTCAATTTCTTTTTAAGTGTTTAAATTTCCTCAGTTCACAAACGAAACCTTCCTAAGTACAAAATAATTCTTAGCAGTCTAGAAAATTTAGCTAATAAATGCGGTGAGCCTAAAACTCACTTAGATGGTCTGATACTGTGCATTACTTGAGTAAGATTTCAACTTGTAATCGTAAGTCTTAGTGAATTACTCGATTACACGTTTAAATTGGAGTGACATGGTTGTCATTCTAATGGACCAAATACTCTTAAACATTACAAATACATAAAATACCAAACATGAGTAGATTTCTTCTTATCATAACGTTATTCGTGCTATGGTTTTGAGTCTCTTTTTCTACACTATTTTAAATAATAATCAGCTAACGCTTATGTCGTATTTTCTGTGTGCCAGCTTCTGCTCCAAGTGCTTCTCATATATTGTATATTAGCTGGTTTAATTCTCGCCATTCTTGACCACAGATGTCTTCAAGTGGGCCCTGAAGGCTGCCTGGCTGTCACACTATATACCAACAGACCCTTCACTCTCACCTGCTTTTAAGCGGCTATTTCATCCATTCTGCTCTCTTCTCAACCGCCAAACACCTTCTTCCCGCCTCAGTCTCAGCCAGTGACCTGTCTCACGATGATGCACTGGATTATTCCCATCAGCAAACAAATAGAGATGTTGTGATTTCTCCTAGCTGATAAAACAAAATAGACATTTCTTACCAGATTTTCCTTACCAGTTATCAGCCCGCTTTTAAAAATTCACCTTTGCAGCAAAACTCAAAAGCATCGTTGTCGTTGTTCTCCATTCCTCTCCCTCCATTCCCTTCTAAACCCACTCCAAGGAGCCCTTCTCTTCCGCTCTCCACCTAAATCGCCTTCCTTCACCTATCTGACCCGTCATTGGCGTTTGACCCTGCTCTTCACTCTCTTCATCCGTCTCCCTAGGTTTTCCTCCTAACTCACTGGTCATCCCAACTCTGTCTGCTTTGTCCTTCTTCCTCTTCTCTCTTCTCTCCTGATGTTGGATGCCTCGGTCTTGGTCCTTGCTGCTCTTCTCTTGCCTAAGTGCTCTCATCCAGTCCCATGGTTTTTAATACATGTATTTAATGACTCTCAAATTTTTATCATCGGCCCAGATCTCTCTTTTCAACTCCATACTCAAGTCTCCAACCACCTATTCAACACTTCTCCTTGGATACCTAATAGACATCTCAAACTAAACCTGTTCAAAACTGGATTCCTGATCTTTCCCCCACCCCAAAACCTGCTCCAGCTGAAGCTTCTCCCATCTCAGTTGATGAGTGTCCTTCTAGTTGCTCAGACCAAAATCTGTGGATTCCACTCTTTCTCTCACAACCCATATTCCAATTGGGAAATTACCTTGGTTTTGCCATCAAAATATATCCAGAATTCAACCACTGCTTACCGCCTCCACTGCTCTCACCCTTGTCTGAACCACCATCTCTCTTGGATTACCACAACAGCTTCCTAACTAGTCTCCCTGCTTCTACTCTGTCCACAGACATTCTATTCTTAACATCGTAGCCAGAGGGATCCTTTGAAAATGTAATTCAGATCATGTCACTCCTCTGCTCAAAACGTTCAGTGGCTCCCCATTTCACTCAGAGTAAAAGCCAAAGTCCTTGCAGTGGCCTCCAGGACCCTCCTCTGTCGGATTCCTTTTCCTCCTCGTTTTCCCCTACTCAGCTCCTGCCACATTGGCCTCCTTATTGTTTCTCCAGCATCACAAGCAAGCTCCTGCTGTGCGGCCCTTATACCAGCTGTTCCCTTGGCCTGGAAAGCTTTCCCCAGATACCTGCTTTTACTCACTCCACCTCCTTCACGTCCTCACTCAAATCTCACCATTTCAATGAGGCCAACTCTGTCCACCCTATTAATACAGCAACAGCCCTCCCGGCCCTCTCTCCATCTTACTCTGCTCTGCTTTTCCTTCCCACAGCACTTATCGTCTCCAAAAAGACAGGTAACTTACCTGAGTATTGTGCTTACTGTTTGTCTCCCCTGCTAGAGGCCAAAATCTTTGTTCCCTGATGGCTCCTAAATGCCTAGAATAATGCCTGACATTTGTAAGCACTCAGTCAAATACTTTTTACATGAACAATCCCATTAGAGAAGTACAATTTTTATTTCCATGTTACAGATGAGGAAGCTGAGGCACAGAGAAGATAAGGAACTTGTCCCAGGTCACCCAGCCAATAAGTGGTGCAGCTGGGAATAGAACTGAGAATCCACGTGCTTAATCACTTCTCTAAACTACTTTTTTGAAACTTAGAAAGTGGGAACCTCCTTGTAGGCTACTCCCTGGCTGCAAGTTACTCAAAGGAGGCTGTACTCCCACTCAGGTTGGGGCTGGATTTTGCATTTCTTTATCTCTTAACATATGTAAACATGGTTTTCCATTTTACAGGAAAGACCTTGGAACTGGATGGGGTCTTTCATTCCACCATGTTCTTATGGTCTCACAATTCTACAGACAAGCTCCATGAGGACACGTAGTCTTGAATACTCTCTTTTTTGTTCCTTATTGATTCCCCAGTGCCTAGAACAGTGTCTGGAGCAAAGGACATGCTCCACTAACGTTTGTTAAATGTTGAGTGGATGATATCTAGCTACATTTAACTATATCACATGGCTTTGTCTAACTCGCAGTCACAATTCATCATACCATTCTTCAATTTGTACACACTACTTGATCCTTTCCTGATTTCATTGTCTGAAGGTGCCGGAGTGCCTACCGTAGACTGTGCTCCTCCCCCAGTTCACGGGCCCTTGAGTAACTCCTCCCACCTCCACGTGATCTGGGTGGATCTATCGATCATGGTGCCCCAACCCCACAACCATGGAGTGGAGGAGCATGACCCAGCCCGGGCCAATCCTGGGATTGACTGACCGGCAACCCAAGCTAGGCAATCAGCCAGGAGTTTTTATTATTGTTGTAATTATTATTATTACTATTAACAGGACAGGCAGCATTCTTTCTTATATTTCACAAGGCAGAGAGGAGTAGGCTGTCAGTGAGGTCGCCTCTGAGGTTGCCAGTGGATCTCTTTTTGGTCACATAGAGACTGTGTAACATGAGGGCATGGAGCCAGCATAAAATAAAGGTAGAGAGGGGGAGAGAGAGGGAGAAAATGAGAGAAGGAGGGAGAGAGACCTATGCTGTGTTTTAATGGTAGTTCTTTAACAGTCTTTTAAATCTTTTCTTTGATTATTGATCTGTTCAGCTTTTCTACTTCTTCTTGAGAGAATTTGGATAATTTATGTTTTGATTGTCATTCTCCTGTGGACTTACACATTTGTTGCCATAATCTTATATTTTAAATTCCTGTAGCCACTTGTATATATAGTTATATCTCCTTTCTCAATATGTATATATATCTTTTTTACTTAATTAAACTTGCTAGTGGTTTTGTACTTTTAAAAAAATATTTTCAAAGAACCAGTTCTAATTTGTCCTTTTAACTGCTTTTGCTTTCTTTATTAATTTCTTGCTTTATTTTTGTTAATTTTCTTCTACTTTTCTTTATTTTGTACTTTTTCTAGGTCTTAAGTGCCTATTTGCTTTCAGCATTTTTTAACGATAAAATAATTTGAATAGTTTGAAAATAATTGAAAATCTTCTGAAGGAAGAGCACTGTACCCCATAGGTTTTAATATAAAGGACATCTCTTTTACTTAATTTGATTATTGTAATTTCTGTTTTTATTTCCTCTTTACCCAGGTATTTTCCTCCACCTGCTTTTTCTGGCTAATTCTCACTTGTTCTTTAGATTCCACTTAGACTTTATTCCTCAGGAAGTCTTTCTGACCCCCCAAATCAGCTTAGGGCTTCTTTTTTTTTTTTTGAGGAAGATTAGCCCTGAACTAACTACTGCCAGTCCTCCTCTTTTTGCTGAGGAAGCCTGGCCCTGAGCTAACATTGTACCCATCTTCCTCTACTTTATACGTGGGACGCCTACCACAGCATGGCTTGCCAAGCGTCGGCACCCGGGATCCGAACCGGCGAACCCCGGGCCAAGAAACGGAATGTACGAACTTAACCGCTGCCCACCGGGCCGGCCCTAGGTTAGCGCTTCTAATTGTAAACTCTTATAGAATTGATACTTCTGCAATTTATATAATGTTATAAACCAATGTGACCTCCATAAAAAATAAATAAATAAAAATAAAGGCAAAAAAATAGAATTGAGACTTCTGCCTCTTAATACACATCATGAACGATTATATGCGTGATTATCCACTCATTCTTACTTCCGTACCAGACTGTAAGCTCCTGAATGCAGGGACCATGTTTATCTTTTTCACTCTTTCAATATGTATTTTCAATTGAATGAATGAGTGAAAAATGGTTATTAGGGAGAATGTGAAATAGTACAATTCTTTGGGAGGCGAACTTGGCAATCCCTAAAAAACATACATGACGACTTATGCATTTGCCCTTTGGTGCAGCAATCCTACTTCCAGGATTCTAACCTAAAGATACATTGGAAAACAATGCTAAAATGATTTATGCACAAGGTTATTCATAGTGGCATTGTTTGAGACAACAAAAGATTGGAAACAATCCAGATGTCCATCACTAGGAGACTGGCAGAGTGAGCCGTGGGACATTCACAAAGTGGAATATCGTCCAGCTGTAAAAAGAACCGTGGACAATGCATAGCAGTGGTGTGATCTCCAGGATATACTGTTAAGGGAAAGACACAAAGTGTAGAACCACTATGTAGCATGCTACGCTGTCGTGTGTAACAATAGGGTGGGAAGGGGTATAAATATGTATGCAAATTGTTTAAATTTGCAAAAAGAAACACTGGAAGAATAAGCCAAAAAAAAAAAAAACCTAATAAAAATGATTACCTACGGGGGAAAGAACAGGGTGGAGGGACAGTGATGGAAGAGGATTTTTCTAAATACATATTGTTATGTATTTGACTTTGGAATCAGATAAATATTTTACTTAAAAATAATACTAAATCAAAAGGAAAGGAGAAAAAAGCAATCTCTAAAATTTGAAAACAATCTGAAATGAAAGACCTCAAATGTATATCAAGTTGGTAATAGAACCACTCAGTGAGAATAATTATTTCAAGTGACTATAACACAGCATATCAATTACAGCTTTAAAGAAATATTTCCTAACGACAAAAAAAAGCTGCAAAGAAATCTTAAAACTTCATTTGGCAGTCTTATTGTTAGTAAAAATATTGGTATTAGTTTTGAAATTATTTTATGTAAATCTGAGATAATGCAAATAGGTAATTATGTTAACGCTAGAATCCAAGATCTTTAGTGTATGAGAAAAGAGATAGGAGGATAGGACCAAAGAAGTAAAAACCCTGCAATGTTACATTTGAATTGGAAATATTAGCAGAAATTCATAGTCTTTTTGTTTTTCTGTTCAAAATTGTATTTTCTGGCTCTCTCCATTGAAAAATTTAAAAGCAATGATAACTCACCATCAGTGAGCACACCTAGTGCCCAGACGTGTTCTCCAACTACCAAGAACCAGGGCTCCTTGGAAGACTGGCTAATTCCAGGTCTGAACTAGGAAATAGACAACATGAGCCTGAGACATCTTGGGCCAGAAAGCAAGGACATCATCAAAGAGTAAGGAGCTCACCTCCAGAGGACATACATGAACCAACAAGAAGGGATGCCCACAGGTTAAAGATGGGGCGATTTGAACATCAGAAAGAATAATGACTGATAACGATTGAAACGTACGGGATATATAAATACTCATTTGTTGGGGCTGGCCCGGTGGCACAGCGGTTAAGTGCACACGTTCTGCTTCCATGGCCCGGAGTTCACTGGTTCGGATCCTGGGTGCGGACATGGCACCGCTTGACATACCGTGCTGTGGTAGGCGTCCCACATATAAAGTAGAGGAAGATGGGCACAGATGTTAGCTCAGGGCCAGTCTTCCTCAGCAAAAAGAGGAGGATTGGCAGCAGATGTTAGCTCAGGGCTAATCTTCCTCAAAAAAAAAAAACAACTCATTTGTTCATATTGATACTCAAAGAGAAAGAGAAAGCCTCAAATCGAACAAATATCATTGAATACCATTGGAGGTAACTAGCACACAGTTCCCCCTCCTGAGAATTAGCAACGGAAAAAAAGAATGAGGCCTTTATCCTGGCATTCCTCTACTATTTCATCTCGACCTAAGAGCCCCAGTTTATGAGGGAAAGTTCCTTATAAAAACAATCTCAACTAATGAATGTGGAAAGATTGATAGGATTAGAAAATCATCTTTTTTACAACCTCTAGTAAACTAATGGATTCAGGCAACAATCGCCAATGGATGAAATTATTATATGAAAGGTTGATGGGGTCTTTTATAATGGAGGGATCAGGCTGTCACCGCCTGAGCCCACTGGTCAATCTTAGCACCACTATGTGTGTCTCCTGATGTGATGTTACCTGACGTGCACAGCCCCATCTATGAAGTATCTGCCTTAGTTTGGATTCCCCCAAAAAGCAGACCCTAGGAGAAGGATTCGAGTGCAAGTAGTTTATTTGGAAGATGATCCCAGGAAGTACCTTTAAGGCAGCCAGGAAGTGAGGCAGGGAAGAAAGAAAGCCAGTGAAGAGTAAATTAATGAGTGGGACACTCAGAAGACTGGGACCTAGTTCTTCTGGGAACCCTCTGAAAGACTGTGCAGAACACATCAGAAACCTCCTCTGAGGGGCAAGGAAGCTGGAGTGCTGAACCACCAGCTCCCGCCCTGTGCTGGTCAAAGGTCGCTTCTGGGGTACTAACTCCCCCTGCTCCTCTCAGGACCAGAGAATGACCTCAGGTTATGAGGCTCAAAGGGCATTGGTGCAACACACCTGCAAGTGGGCTCCAAGATTGGCCAAGAGGTTTTGATGGAGCACCAACACCACCTGTTGTGGTGCCTGGCTAGAAGGGCTGGACTTAGGGTTGAATTCTATTCACAGGAATACAGGCATGGAGGAACAAGGTAAATGATACCACAAAGAAGCAAGTAGACAAATACACAATGCAGGACATCCTACAGGACAAATGATTTCTTTAACATAGGGTGAAGTTCTCTGAGCTGGTTACCACTGTGGGCTACTGTGCTCAATCCCACTGGGGGCCCTCTGAAGAATCATGAGGAATGGGCCTCAGAATTATTCCACTTCAGGCCAGAAAGCTGAGGCATTTATCCAGGACTCCAGTCCCCCATTATTGAGGGTTGCCCCAGGGCATCAGCTTCCTGCATTTCCAAATTGCACCCTCTTGCTTGAGGGCGGAGTGGCCTTCCCCAGCTAAAGAGAAAGCCCTGAGGCGGAAGGACCAGAGGAAGCCAGAGGGAACATTTGAAGTGGGGTTCAAAACTGGGCCCCCAGCTGCCACCCATCAGTGGGCCAACGGGATGTGGGGAGGGCACCACCAGTGTCTGTAAGATTCTCACTAGGGCTCAACAACAAGTTCCTGCTGCCAGGTGTTGTTATCGCCCTGCTGGGAACTTCCAGCAGACACCCCTGGCCCTCAGAAGGGTCCAGAATGTCTCTGTGCAAGCTGTAACAGATGTTCGGGGCCCCGCCATGGTGTGTGATGTGTGGGTGTGAGGGTATGTGTGGTGTGAAAGTGCTTTGTAGCCCCTGCCTTGCTCTCAGAAGTACCAGGTGCATCTCAGAGTGTTTGTGTTGGGCCCGGCCCATTTCCTCCTCTTAGACTTGAGCTCTGTGAACACTCGAGTTCAGTCATGTCACTTCCTTGCTTAAGATCATCCAGCCAGCCTCGGAGGGTCCCTGAGCTTCCAGACCCTGAGATGCTGGAATGGGGCTGGAGGATAGGCTGCTTGGGTCAGGCACCTGGGACCGTGGGGTCGACTGGGGTCTTGAGGCCTGTTGGGGTATAACGGAGGTGGACCCCTTCATAGGCCTACGCAGGTGCCTGGTCTCTGCCGTGGACCTCGTTAGGCCCCTGTTGCTGTCCTGGTCCCCGTCTCTCATCTCTCTGGCTCTCTCGACCTCACTTTCCCCTATCTCTCCATGTGCTTCCGTCTCTCCTTCTCCTTCCCGTCCCTCTCTCCTCCCACCTCAGCACCAGTTCCCCTCCTATGGACCCCGTTTCTGCTTCCCTCTTGGCCTCTGGCTGGCACCTCTCACTTCCCAGTGCTCTTCGTGTCCTTCCTCCTCCTTCAGAGAAATTCTCTGCCTTCCCGTCAGGAGACAGTTAAAAAATATTCTTATAAAAAGATTTTAATTACAAACATACTCTAAAGAGACATGAAAAGTTGGATAGAGGAAAAAATTAATCCCGTCATTCTAACTCAGCAGCTGTGGTCAATTTGGGTTATTTCCTTTCAGTCTTTTAAAAAGGGGTTTTTAAACATATCATCCTATACGTTGATTTTATATTCCGTTTTTTAGCTTAATAATAAATCCCTCCAGGGGTTTTCAATCTCAGGACAAAAATCAAAGTGCCTTTATGATGGCCTCTGAGGCCCCGCACCATCTGCCTACCCACCCCACCTCCCACCGGAGACCCTGTGGTGGGGTCCTTGTGGACCCCACCTTGCGGACCCCTCTCCTCTCCCTCTGTCACTCTGCTGCAACCACATTGGCCTCTTTGCTTTGCAGAGCATGCTAGGCATGCTCCAGCCTCAGGGCCTTCACACTGGCTGTTCGCGCTGCCTGGAATGTCTTGTTCCAAAAATTGGTGTGGATAACTTCTCACCATTTTTAAGAGTTTACTGAAGGATCACCTGTTCAGTCAATGGATCTACCTCAGTAGTGTCAATGCCTGGCAACTACACTCCCAATCTGTTACCCAAGTTTTCACTATTACAACAAGGTTGCAAAACAACTCTACCACACACGTGTTAGACAGAACTCCTTACTCATGATTTGCTCAACCATCCCCTGGTGGGACATTTTGACTGAAGTGGAATTGTTGGGTTTAAAGGTGCACACACTTCAAATTTCTCTGGAATTGTGAAATTTCTCTTTACTGAGCCTTCGCCAATGAATACTTCCACCAATGGCATGTGACAGTGTTTTCTCCCCTGATTTGTGTTTCTAATTTTTGCTAATTTGGTAAGCAACGTGTATCTTACTGTTTTAATTTGCATTTTCCTAATTAGAACTGACACTGAACATCTTTTCGTATACTTATTAGATGTTTGCATTTCTCCTGTGAATTTTATTTTTCATATCTTTGCCCATTTTTCTATTTGGTTATTGGTCTATTTTTTGTTGATTTATAGGAGTTCTTTATATCTTGAGGATGTATTTAGATAGGGTAGATTTAACCACTATCCAGTTTCAACCACCTTCAGATTGCACAGGGTCTTCATTTCCTCTGTAGGTGTTAAAGATCCCACCCCCTGGCTTGGGAGGCTGATGAATGGCCCGAGCCACTTGAAAAGAGGATGCATGAACAAGGATATGTGTGGATGGAGCTCCTTAGCAAAGTCTCGGGACATGGGTGGGCAACGCATCTGCTGAGCACTCCAGCCAGCTGTCAATGAAACCCCTGGCTGGACAGTGAAGAGCTGAATGGCTAATGCCGCTCTTCAGCCAAGGTGGCCTGTGGTGCCCACTTAAGCGGCCATATTGGATCTGGATGGCCTGGTCCCCGGGAAGCTCCCTGGTAGTGGTGGTGGAGGGGGCTCGGCAGTCTCCGGGCACCGACTCCGTTTTCCTCCTCTTGGTCCTGCAGGTCCAGTTCCCTCATCCCAGAGCCCCCTCGCCTCTTTCAAGGTCATGCCTTATCCCGCTCCCTTTCTCTCTCCCAGCCCAGTGACCCCATTTACTTCCCCAGGCGGCATGGCACGTGGTCTGGGTCTTCTCTGTTCTCTTTTCAATCTACAGTTAAGGCAAAAACTCTATCTCCAGCTTCCTTCAGGGCCTTCCCTTTTGATTTTCAAGAGTGTTTTCTTCTCTCAGCAAAAGCAGCCTCTTGCAGATCAAAGGCTCTGCCTTTCAAAAGCGTGGCTGCTGGTGTGGGCTTCAGCAGACTATCGGGGAAGTTAAAAAACAATCACATCTGAACGTTGGCTGTTTCTCTCTCTTTGTATTCTTGCTATAAAAGCATTAATTCTCCCGGAGGTAACATGGAACCTCTGATTGACATGAGGAAGTGGAAAAATAAAAGCAAAATTGTTATTTCGATATATATTCTTGTTGTTTTCCTGTCTGTCTGTGGGAGGTTTGCTGTCCCAGTCTGTCATTTGTCTTTTAACTCAGCTCATGCAGAAGTTAAATGTTTTTTTTTGTTGTCAAATCTATCCACCTTGCCTACTTTTCTTCTAATGCTTTTATAGGGTTTTGTTTTTTACATTTAGTTTTTTTAAATCAAAGTTACCTTGTATATGTGTCTGGTGTGAGATGGAGTTCAAATTTTATATTTTTCAAATTGGAGAGCCATTTTTTCTCGTGCCATTGATTAAATAGTCTATATTTTCCTTGTGGATTTGAAATGCTACACTTATAGTTATGTAGATAAATATATATCTATCTTGTTTTATAAGTATTTTTATTTCCAGCTTGATAGTTCCCCCTTAGCTGTAGTCACTAAATTTTTTTTTTTCTTGTGGGAAAAGGGATTGGAGAGTTATTGTTCAATGTGTACAGAATTTTAGTTTAGGATGGTGAAAGTGTTCTGGAGATGGATGGTGGTGATGGTTGCACGACAATATGAATGTACTTAATGCCACTGAACTGTACACTTAAAAATGATTAAAATGGTAAATTTTATGTTTTGTATATTTTACCACAATAAAAAAAATTCTAAAAAATGTTTTCCTTGGATATTTTATTCTTGTGTATTTTCTATGTATTTTTTCTTCTAGTTTAACTTGTGAATCAGCTTGTCAAATTCCATAAAACATACCTTTGATATTTTGATTGAAATTACATTAAATTTATAGATTACTTCAGGGAGAACTGACATCTCTATAACGCTGAGTCTTTCCATCCAGGAACGTGGTGTGTCTCTCCATTTATTCAGATCTCCTTTTATGACCTTCAGTAAAGTTTTATAATTTTATTCATATCAGCTTATTCTTAGATATATGATGGCTTTACTTGCTCCTGTGTGTGGAATCATGAGTCTAGCACAGGTGCTGCTCTTCAGGTCTGTCCCCAGCTGAGCCCCTGGAATGAACGACTGGGACCAAAAGACACGTGAGACAGGAAGTAAAAATCACATGAGTCATTTCACCAAAAGCCTCTGCAGTAGGCAGCAGTGGACCCAAGGGCGCTGAGCTGAAGGGGCTGGCAAGGTCAAGAGGAGGCACCTTCAGGATCAGACAAACCTGAGTTTGTCATCAGAGGGGTCATGAGGAGGGAGAAACTGTGATGCTGGAGGTCAGGACTAATACTTAACATTAATACTAATGTAGCTAAAATGCCTGTTTCGTTCTCTAGATTGTGGCTTTGGAGCCAGGAGACCTGTGTTTGAACCCTGACTCTGTCACTAGCTGTGTGGCCTTGGGCCAGTTACTTACTTTCTCAGAAACCCAGTGTCCTCACTCACCAGCAAAATAGGAGTGAATTCTAATTATATATATTCAGTCTTTTAATTCTTTGCCTGTCTCCCACTGGACTGTAACTCCACGTGGGGAGGGACCACATGAGTTTAATTCATTAACGTGCGGGGCTGCTGCCAGCCCCTATGGTGCTTTCGAGGGAATAAGAAAAGGGCATCCTTTTAAGCATACACAGCTTTGTGAGCCCACAGGTTTGGTGATTGGTCTGTGGGCTGGGTCTTGGCCTCGAGTTGTCCCTCAACTGGGTGTCCTTGTGCAGTGAGTGACCTGCCCTGGTGTGCATAGCCCACGCTTAGCACAGGCCTGGGACATGGAGGTGCTCAAGATGTTTATTCAATAAATAGGTTAGATGCAGGTGTTTAGAGAAAAGGAGATGAGAGAGCCCCTGAAGGGTCCTCACCTGTGCTCAAAAAGAAGCCTTCTGCTTCCGGGTGCAGAATAACATGGAACTTTCCAAGTGCGTTATTTCCTGTATTTCTGCAGGGGCTGGGGATGGTGTCCACTAGCACCCAGGCTGGGACCCCTACAGGGAAGGACCAATCTGATGACCTGGTGAGATGACCCCAGGGCTTATTTGCATGAGGCCTAGGGAGCCTCCAAAAAGCATTCTCCCTGGGGCCGGCCCCATGGCACAGAGGTTAAGTTCGCACGTTCTGCTTCGGTGGCCCAGGGTTCGCCGGTTCTGATCCCGGGTGTGGACTTGGCACACCATGCTGTGGCAGGTGTCCACATATAAAGCAGAGGAAGATGGGCACTGATGTTAGCTCAGGGCCAGTCTTCCTCAGCAAAAAGAGTAGGATTGGCGGCAGTTAGCTCTGGGCTAATCTTCCTCAAAAAAAAAAGCATCCTCCTTGTGGAGGAGGGAGCCTGTCCTGGTAAGAAAATCTTGAGCAATCCAGGGAAGTGGAGATAAAGAGTAATGGGGGAGCTGTCTGAGGAGGGGAAAGATGTGGTGACCTGAAGAGTGAGCAGGAGCCAGACACGTGAAGAGCACAGAAGAGCATTTGAGGCAAGGGGAAGGAATGTGCAAAAGTCCTGAGGCCAGAGAGAGGTTGCTTGACTCCTTTGGGGAGCTGAATATTGGGCAAAGTAGCTGGCTCTTCCATGTATCATTTCATAGAATCTTCACTAATCAGGTGCCCTTTGAGATTTCCTGTAACTGTCCTCCTCTTTGTGAACTTTGTAAAGTTCAAATAACTGAGTCATACCCTCAACTACACCACCATCTCTCAGTACAGTCAGCGTAGGGGTTGATAGAGTCATCCCACCAAGATAGATAAGAATCTCAGCTCCACTGTGTGTCGGCTGTGGACTTTGTCAACCTGTCACAGCCTCCTTCTCCATCTGTAAAATGGGTATAAGAATACTGACCTTGGGCCAGCCCTGTTGACCTAGTAGTTAAGTTGGATGTGCTCCAGTTTGGCGGCCCCAGTTTGGTTCCTGGGTGTGGACCTACACCACTTGTCTTTCAGTGGCCATGCTGTGGTGGTGGCTTGCATACAAAAAGAGGAAGATTGGCAGTGGTTGCTAGCTCAGGGCAAATCTTCCTCACCCCCCCCCCCCAAAAAAAAAACCCGACCTTACCAATTTATTGGGAAAATCCTGCCCTCAATAATAAAGACAAATAGTGCAAAAACAAAGAAAAGATAATGAAAAACTCCAGGAAAAACATAAAGATTCAGAAGGAAGGAAATAGACAAGCACACTCAATTCAACAATGAACTATATTTAGATGGTCCTAGTAATCCTTAAGCTTTTGATTTTTTTTTTCTTTCTGTGCTGGCTGGAATTTCCAGTGCAACGTTGAACAAAAGCAGTAATAGTGGGCAGCCTCGCCTTGTTCCTGACTTTAAAAGGAATAGTTTGAATGTGCACCATCACCTATGAATGCTAACTTAAGCAACAGCGGGAATGGTGAAATCTGAGTCCTCACAGAACCTCTGATCCTTTTCTTCTTGCAGCTAAACAGTAATTTTCATGCTTCAACCATTGCAGGACTCCACATTGCCTGTGGGATAAAGTTTAAGCCTTTTAAAAGCTTAACACTCAAGGCTTCTCGCCCTTTCCCAATCTTGAGTCTTCAGGGTTCACCCGCTCATCCCGTTCCAAATGTCTGGACGTTCCAGAGCACACCCTTGATGATATCTTGAATTCTATCTCAGAATATTTGTTCCATGCCTTCACGCCTGCCTGACTTTGCATACGCTCTGCTCTTTGCCTCGATACCCTTCCTCTCATGCACTTCCATTCAGCTTTCAAAGGCCAAGTCACCCCTTCAAGGAAGCTTTCGTCCCACTCTCTGGAGCACTTGGTATAAGACTCGTTTATAGACTGGGGCACAGGGCCTAACACATACTAGACTCTCTAAGGGTCTGTTGAATAGACACGTAAAAGGAACCCCTGACTAGGGCTCTAAGTCACCAAAACGAAAAAAGTCCTATTCTCCCAACAAATCGACACTGTGCAGTTGCTTCAGCCTCCAAACTCCCACACATGTTCAAAAATGTTGTCGTCTGCCTTTATACTTGATCAACAGTCTGGCTGAAAATAAAATTCTGGGACTTCCTTTCCTTGCTGGCTTTGTAGGTGGTGTTCTGTTGAATTCTAATGCTGGCTGCTGCCACAGAGAAGTCAGAGGCCAACCTGGTATTTTCCCTTTTGTCCAAAGGACTCTTTCTTAACTTTGAGATCTAATAACTTTTTTAGAATATATCTGGTATTGATCATTCTGAGTCAATTTCCCTGGGTCTCATGAACTTTTCAACCTCTCCTTTTTTCCTAAGACATTCTCTTGAATTATATCTGACAGTATGTGTTTGATGCCATCATTTTGGTTTACTTCTTCTGTTATGTGGATATGGTCTCTCTTGTAATTTTCTCTCATCATTTAAACTTAAAAACCAATCTTTTTGTTTCATTTCTCTCACTTTCCTCATTTCTATCCTCTCTGTCCTTATTGTGCTTCAGCAGAGTCTGTTTTCTTTATGCTACTTTCTCTTTGACTTTCATTTCTGCAACATTGTAACTTTTCTGAACCCTGACAGCTCATTTTATTTCCTTTTGTCATCTTGCTATTACTTCCATGAGCTCTTATATCTCTTCTCTGTACTCTTGTTTTATAGAAATAAATGCTTCATTGAGGATTTTTGTTTTGTTGTGTTTTTATTCTGGTCAGCGGTCTTTGAGTTTGTTGACTTGGTTCTTCTTTTTCATTTCTTTGCTTGTTCTTGTCCTCTGTCGGTTTCTTGTATTTGTGTACAGATCGTGAGATGGTCCGTTGTCGATTACTAATGTTTGAAGGATGCAAATTTTCCCTGGACCAGCTATTTGCAAGAGGTTCATGTTGGGGAGGGGCCAGAGCTATTTCCAGGACGGCAGGAATTATTCTTATGACTTGGGGGTGGATATGAGATCTTTGAGCCGCTACTTCTCCATCGCTAATGAAGACAGGGCTTTCACAGTTCAGAGTCCCTCTCCTCCCCAAAATCTCATTTGTCCGTGTGTGATTCTCAATTCAGCCTCAATTCCCGTGTTTCACGAAACCCACACAGGTCCAGGGAAGCTCCCGACACTGGCCTCTACCCACCCCATGCATTCTATTTCCCTTGCTGGGTGCCTCTTACCATCTCCCTCTGAGATACGAATTCTCTCCTTCCTCCTGAACTCCTTTCCAAGCCTCCCAGCTTTTGTCTGCCCTTCCACTTAATTGTGATTCCATTTCAGGTTCCTCCTGGTTTCCTCAAAGATGGGCTTTCTATGTTTTTTCCCCCTTCTTGTTGCTTTCTGAGTGGAGAAGTGGGAAAGTACTCACTGTAGCATTTGCAAACAAGACGTTCCAGCTATGTCTTCCATGCATCCACTTCTCTCCTCTTCAGTGGCTTCCATTGTGCCTAAATTAAAGACCAACTGCTCATCCGGCCTACAAGTTCTGTCAACCTCTCTGGCCTCATTTTGATTGTGCTCCACTCTGCCCACAGTGACCTCTTCCATTTCTTTTCCTTGAAAGCCCAAGATCTTCCCTGTCTTAGGGCTTTTACTCGCACTTCTCCCTCTTCCTTCTGTTCTTTGCTTGGCTGACTCCTACTCATCCTCTGGATCGCAGCTGAAAAAGTCACCTCCCCAGGGCCACCTCCTTGGCTCCCCAGCTGAGGTTCTGCAGCCCCGTCCAGTGCTCCAGGACTCTGCGCCTCTCCTTCTGGTGCACAGAGTCAGGACACATTGTAATCCTTCCTCGGCGTTGCTCTAATTCCATCCAAGGAGTGACACTGGGTACTGCATCCACCCCTGAGGTCTTGTTCAGGGTGAAAGCACAATTTCTGTCTGGCCGTTTGAAATACTGACAGTAGTACCCGGATCCCCACTGCAGAGGTACCCAGCGTTCCTGGGGTACCCTGGGGCGAGATGAGGGTCTTAGTGAGGAAATGCCAGCTGCCTCTCCAGGGATTTTTAATCCAATGAAGAGGGACGGAAGATTCAGCAGGGTTGTTTCCTGGTATTGTTTGGGCAAAACCACGAGTGTTGGCCAATGGCAGGGTGGGGCGCTGGTCCTTGGAGCTCTGTGGAGGGACAGGGGCTAAACTGCCTTCCGGAGGCAGCTTGGTTGTTCTTTTAATTGTGTTTTGATTGCACAAATGATATTTAAACAGCATTAAAGGCAATGTTTAAGAAGAAAGAAAAGTCACTGGACCCCATCCATCCGACACAGCTGATGTGTTGGAAAGAGGACTGGACTTGGAGTCCAATACACCAGGGTTGGCATCCCTCTCTGCCAGTTACTGGCTGCGCCACCTGGGCCAGAGATTGCCCTTCTATAAGCCTTAATTGCCTTCCCTTTAAAGGCAGCTCCTACCCCGTGGAGGTTTGGGGAGAACCGGGGGATCTAGCGAGGTCGTGTACATGGAAGGCCTCGGCGTAGCGTCTGACGTGTGGTGGGCGCTCTGTACCATTTCTCTTTTTTACCAATTGTTTTCATTTTCTTGTATTTTCTGCCAAGCTTTCCTCAAGTCCAGATGAGCATTTTGCACACTTATGATCGTGCTTTAAATTTAACTTTGCAGTCTGCTTGTAAACTTACTATACCATAAGCATTTGTTTCAACATTTTCCTAACTATTTAATGAGGGAACACCAGGCCACTGAATCAATGTATCATTATTTATGTGACTGTTCTTCTGTGATTGGACGTTTTTTAGTGTTATAAATAATTCTGTATTGAATTCTGTAGTCTGTATTATTGTTGCCTGCCTTTGTTTCTCATTTTTATTTCTCCGATTGAAGGTTGGATATTCTTCCATGTTTACTTACTACTTCTATTTCCTCACTTGAACTGCCTGCTTATGACCTTTGTCCAGATGTCTCTTAGCAACTGAGACATTTTTTATTGATGTGTAGGAAATCTTTACATAATGTAGACACTAACCATTTGCCATTTTCCCCATTCCCAGGTGACATTTTCACTTTAGCTCTTTTTCTAATGTATGAACGTTAAATGTTTTATCCATCAGTCTTTGCATTTATGACTTCTTTGACTGGGTTAGCTGTTTATCCAACAAACCCTGCGTGAGCACACGATTACTGTGACAGGTACATGTCACAGAGGTATGGGGCAGCGGGAGTAAAGGACACCCCAGGTCTTGATTTCCAGAAGGTCTCAGTTGAGCTTGGGATACAGAAATCAAAACGGTCACAATGTTGCCCCAATAAGTGCTAGAACAGTGGAATTGCAAACAGTAGCAGCAGTAGCAGTCAATGAGCTATCTCTCTGTGCCCGCCTTCATTCTAAGAACTTGCACATACTAACTCATTTAAATCTCACAACAATTCTGTGACTTAGATACTATATTATTCGCATTTTATAGACAAGGAGAATAGTCCTCAGAAGAATTGTATGAGTTACCCAAACCCCAACAGCTAGTAAGAGCTGAAGCCAGTATTTGAAATCAGCCAGTTACAGCAGAGCTTGCTTTCTTAATACTAAACCAGCTCCCCAGGGCAGGGGGGTGGTGGTGGTGATGAGGGCCATGGTAGGGATGCACTTGTATATCAAGGAACGCCTCCAGGAGGAGGTGAGTCAAAACTGAGAACTGAAAGATGAAGACACTTTCACCATGAGGCAAGGCATTGGGGAGGAATGGGCGTTCCATAAAGCAGCAGCTTTTCCAAAGGCATAGAGCTACGGCCCCCTGAGAGACTGTAAGTTGGCCAGTAGTGTCAAACTACAGGTGGTTCTTTTATTACCCACATTTGGTTTATCTGTTTATTCATCACAGGCTCTGTCTTAGGTGTTGGGGAAATAGAGTCATGTGAACAAGACATTCAGGATACCTACCCCATGGAGCTTTCTTTCGAGATGGGGGAAATAGACAGGAAAGAAGATGTACTGAATGTCTCTTATTCATCACAACCCAACAATTTTAAAAATTCCTTTCTACATTTTGATTATTCCTAGTATCTTGAGTTCCTCCTTCCCAAGGCAGAAGCCAGCCTCCCTTGGAGCTAGCATGCAGGTGTGTGACCTACTTTCTTCCAATCACACTCATGGAACTGAGATACCAACCAGCAAATGAGCTACATGGGGGAACAGCTGCACATGGGGCGTCCCTTTTGCCGGCCTGGGTAGTGGCCAAGGCAGTATGGTTCTGGGGTCAGTGACAGCAGCAGCAGCTCCCCCATTAGTCCCATTCTACAGCGCACTTCTTGGAGAGGCTCCTGGAAGCTGTATCTAGAGGCTGTTTCTCCACAATCCATGAGTTTAGCATCGCAAATAAATTCCCTGTCTACTTCAACTGGCCAGAGTGGACTCTGGTATCTGCAAGCAAGAGTACTGACAGACACGCAAACAAATAGATAAATATACACATTGAGGAAACTAAGGGACTGAGCGGGTAAGAGACTGGCCTGGGATCTCCCAGAGTCCAGCTGAGATCCAAACCCAGGAGAGCGAAAATCCAGACCCCAAACCCTCATCTTAGACGCTGCTGGATCGACACCTCAGCCAGGTGGGATCAGTCCTATAGGGCTTGCTGGCAAACTCAGATGATCGTCCAGACTTCCTCCTTTCACATTCAACCTGGACGGAAGAGCACAGATTTCACCTCCCCTCGTCAGGTGCACAGATAGCAGGGAGCTGAGAAGAGAACGTGCGCACCTGGTGCCCTGGCTCCAGGCTCCTGACCTCTTGCAGGAACTGCTGGACTATCCTCTTCCCTTGAGGACTGCAGTGTGATGGCCTTGTAGGTTTTTATTAATGTTATTGTCATGTAATTCTGTATCTATCTCCTGGTCAGAAATAAGCCAGCGGCTGGAGCCTGACTGGACCTGTCCCAGGAAGGGAAAATGGGGAGAAAAAATCCGGGGGCGTGTGGCCTTGCCATTGTGGGCCATCCAGGCCCTGCATGTCTACATGAAGGAGGCTGGCTTGGTGCCCTGGAAGCCAGGGTTATGCCCTTTGACATCGGAGTTAAGACTAGCCGCAGAGGGGAAAATGGGGGTTCCTGTCCAAAATTCAGGATCTGCTTTAATGAAATCAATGTCTTGTCCGGGAGACAAAACAGCTCCCCGAGCGCACTGAACTGACGTCAGGCGAAGTCGATCGCATAGAAGTGGCTTATCCACCGGCAGGGCCAGCCTCTAGCAGCTCCAAGATGAGAGGTGTTTTTCTGTTGGATGCTTTTCTTTGCATTTTCCAAGGCTGGTCGATCAATAGCTACAAACAGCTCAAATCAATTTCTGTCTCGGCTCCCCACGCCCTCAGACGGGGAGATGGGCCATCTGTTAATTCAGGTTCCCACCAGGGGTTACTGCTGTCTGTGGCCTCTCTAGATCCCCACAACAGCCCTGTAAGGACAGAGCTACTGTGCCCATTTCAGAGATATGGAAACTGAGGCTCAGAGAGGGACGTCATTACCCAGAGTCCCCAAGCTGGTCATTGGCCTCAAGGTCTCTGTGCACATAAGCTGTTTGTTATTACAAGCTGGTTATTACCGTTGTCAGTTTCCCAGGATAGAGAGTAATAATGACCCTCAGAGAGGGAAAGTTGCTTGCCCAAGGTCACACAGCCCGTGAATGGCAGGGTTGGAGTTAGCAGCCAGCTTGTTGGATTGCAGAGCCCTCTGCTAGGAAAGCTCTCGAGCCTGGGCTGGTCCAGCCTCTGCATGCCTACCCTGGGAACCAAGGGGAGAATGGCTGGAGGCACCAAGATCTGAGATTCTCTGAGAGGCCCCTGGAGGGAGAAGCAGGCTCCTTTCTCATCCACAGTACCAAGGGCATCAATTCCCGGCTCTAGAAGGAACTGCTCCCCAAGGCTGCAGCTCTATTTTTAGCCTTGAATCCATCAATAAATGGAGCCTGGCAGAGCAGGCAGCTCCTGGCCGCCTGATATTAATAAGAGAGAAAGGAACCATTTATTAAGCATTTTCCGCTGGGCATTATATGAAGCGCTTCACATGGATTATCTACTTAAATCTTTACGACATTCCTATGAAATGACTACTATTATTATCATCATTTTATAAACAGAGAAAAGGAGGCTCAAAGAGGTTAGGGAACCGGCTTGCGGCCACACAGGTGATGAGCTGCAGAGCCAGGGTTCAAATGCAGATCCCACCCAGGTGTGTGGGACCTTCGGCAAATAATCACAACACTGGGGAGGTTCTATAAGGCAGGAAGGAGCCACAAGCCTGGGCCCTCCGGTTGGTTGGTTTCTGTCACTGAGAACAGACACCTGGACCTGGGAGTCGCCAGATGGAGAAAGGATGGAAGAGCATTGTAGGCAGAGGGAACAGCACAGGCAAAGGCAAGGAGATGTGAAGTGCAAGGGCTGTTGAGGGAAAAGTGAACAGTCTGGTGGAATTTGGGTTGAGAAGGAAGATAAGGCCAGGGCGCAGAGCAGGGCAGGATTCTGTAGGATCTTGAATCCCACATGGTTTCTGGATTCTGGATTCTGGAAGGATTGTGAGTGGAAGAGCGACATTGTCACGGCTGAGCTTTAGAGGAGAGGACGGGTTTGAGGGAGAGGCTGAGAGACGGAGACAAACGACTGTTGCTGCTACCTACAGTGACAATAGCTTCTGTTTATTGAGCACCTACTCTGTGCGTTAGGCATCATCTGAGGTGCTTTTCAGAAGTTATCACGCAGTACATGGAGCAGGTGATAAGTCAATGGGAGCTATTTGAAGGCCATTATTGTCCCTGTTTTTCAGATAAGGAAACTGAGGTTTTGAGCAATCAAGTGACCGCCCAGGGCCACTAGAGTTGGAACCCAAGTCTGATTGATTCCAGAGACCTTGAGGCTACACTGGCCAGATGGGAGGGTGTGTATTGAAAATAGTCTCAGGCAAAAGGACATTTATCTCAAGTCCAGGAATGGAGAAGATAAGGTAGGTTTCAAAGATAACAGAGAGGCAGATGTTTTGTTTTGTTTTGTCCTTTCAATAAGTTTATTCACACACTGAAGATAGCAGTCACACCACTAAGGTGACAAAGCTCTCCTAGGCCAGAACCGGCTGACAGGCTCCGCCAGGGGAAAGCGCATTGTTTCTGCAGGGCAGTGGCTGGGGGAGCGGGAGAGGGCAGGGTCTAACGTTCAGTGCCTGGCAGCCCCGAGGTCCCCAAGATCAGAGGTGCAGCCAGGGCTCGGGGTTCGGAGGCCCAGCAGGATGTGGCAGGGGTGCATGAAGGAGGGGGGTCAGTGAGTCTCAACCACATCTGGTATCTGACATCGGGGGGTTAAAAGTCCCCAAGGAGGTAGGAAATATACCCCCCCACACACACAGAATGACAGTGGTATGTCACAATGTCAAAGAGACGCAGAGCCGATTCAAAGAGCTCCCAGCGACCAAGGCTGGAAAAGTTTGAACAACAGAATAAATACAGAATAAATACGGCAGCATTGCACGCCGACCCAGCGCATAAAATAAACATCCACGCGTCCATACTGATAAGAATATATGATAGAATAAACAATATAAATAAATGATCGAGAAGACACAAGTCTCCCGTGCGGAATTCCAAATAATTTACGTAGCTATTCCACCTCAAGGAGGGGCTCATGACGCCCCACTGCTTAAGTGTGGGCTGCGCATAACGACCTCCTTCCTAAGACAGCCCTGTGGAAGAGGAGGCAGAGAAAGCTTTTCGGTGGAGAAACGTACCAAACACGACCTCAGTCAGGAGATCAAGGTCAACATCGACATCGATACGTCACGTTGAGAAGATGGGGGCCCATCAGCAGCCTTGGTCAGGGCGCCAGCAGCCCCTGGCAGCCTTGGAAAAAGTCCATTTTTTGTAAGCACAGGGATATCCACCTGCAGCAGCCACAGCTCCAGTTTGCTCCTGGCAGTGTGTCCACGTCCCTGCGGGATGGGGATCAGCAGCCCTGGCGCATCTGGCTGTCGCCTCAGCTGCTAGGAGCTCAGAGGCACAGGAAATGCAGTCACTTCGGTTGCAGCCCAAGACTTAGAGGTGCGGCCACGTTCAGCGGCCCAGCAGTGCCCGCAAATTTGACCGGGACCTGCAGCGACAGGGTCTGCAGTGGCCGGTGGCAGCAGGCATGGCCTCGAATGCAGAGGAGTAACAGTGTCTAGAGGAGGTCTCAGGGGCTGGAGTCAGAGGGGTAGCGGCAACTGGCAGCCTTAGCAGGGTCCTGTCGGTGGCCCTCAGGTGCAGCCGTGTCCATCCTTAGGCAAAGACTGAGCCTCAGGATGTGGAGCTGCATGCCCTGTGTTCTGGAGCCTCTTGCCTGGGGCCCAGAGGGTTTCCCCCCGCTTCTGGTTTTCCAATTCATGAGGTCAACAACCTTGAACACGTCTTTCAGCAGATCAGAGAAATGGGGAGGCAGAGTGACGATGAGCCGGAGGCATGTCCCAGCCGGGCTCGGTCGAGCTGTGGACAGCGGTGGTGACCTCTGGCCGAGCAGCCCCACTGCCTTCTGCCAAGGGGCCCTGGGGCTTGGGGTGCCCAGTGCACAGCAACAGCGCCCACTGCTGGCTGGTAGGGGCTGAGCAGACACGGACGGCAGCGTCAGGGGGCGACTCTGGGGAAGTGCAGTTCCCAGCGACTTTCTGTTCTCTCTCCGGGAGGGTCACCTCCCAGCTGCTCACTGTGGCCCACATCAGCCCCCTCTTTCCCTCGCTTCCACAGCTTGTAAAACTGAGTTGAAGAATGTGCTCAAAGGCATTCAAGGAGAACAAAATTTTGTCCTCCCTACCTCTCCCCAGCAGCGGGAGAAGCCAATTTACAGAACTCAGTCCACCTCAGGAAGTAGGACTGAGAGCTTCCCCAGAGCTGAATCCAGTGTGGCAGCCAGAGGGAAAGAGCACGGGAAGGCCCACCCTCCTGTGTGGTCTGCTGATGAGAATCCCACCGGATGAGAGCTGCCTGGTGCCCCAGGAAGGGCCCCCAGCCCTGGGGGGAAAAAGCAGAGAGAGAGGTGGAGTCCACAGACTCGACGGCTGATGAGAGGGCCCAGACAAGGCTAACTGCCAGGCTTCTGGCTGGGGAGACTCGGTGGGTGGACCCCAGGACACTGGGATGGGGATGAAGGAGGCAGAAACCAACCGGGCAGGGGCCACGCAGGCTGGCTAGAGGCTGGGGCTGGCAGGCTAGAGGCTGAGCGTGGAGCTGCTCCTCTTGGGCCAGGCAGGACAGAGCCCTTTTCCGTCAGGACTCCATATCTACTCTCTTGGCTATGCCCAGCCAGTGAGGCCTAGCTCCAAGCCCCTAATCAACGGCAATTTCCCTGCCACACCTGCAGCTCCTCGGCCTCTGCCACTGGCACCCTCAGCCCTCCCTGATTCTCAGGAGCCCCTTTGAGTCTCCCCATCTGGGCCCCTTCCTCCCTCCCTCAGACTCATGGAATTCCCGGCCCCGCACCCCACTCAGCAAAGTGTCACTGGCACGAAACCTCCCGGCTTCTGAACCTAGACTGGGCCTCGGCCCACAGACTGGGGGAGGAAGGGAGGGAAAGAAGCACCGAGGGTTGAGTACCCACTGGTCTAGGTGCTCCTTGGCCCTCACAGCCACTCTGCGGGGCATGTTGTCACCCTCTCTTACACCTCATTAGTGGCAGCCCTGGGATCTGAACCCACATCTGTCTGGCTCCAAAGTCAGTGCCTTTGCATAAGAAGAGAGAACAGTGATGCCCACGTTGCTCTCAACGCTGAGCCAGCCCCTCGCTGCCACGTCTCCATCACCTTCTCCCTGGCTCCTTCTCATTTGGCTATAAACTCAATGCTCCCTTTCTGGGAATCCTCCCCACTTGACCTTGCAATCCTCTCCTTCCTTTTGGTATCAAACCTCTCGCTTGGTTCCAGTCAATCTGTCGTCTCCACCCCTCATCCCTCTGAGCTTTGATCAGCTCACCCCCAACCCAGCGACTCCCCCTGGAGTCACCAACAGCCTGGGGCCTCACCGTGTGCCTTTTCTTAGTCTTTAACCCAAGCCCCCTGTCGCAGCTGACACTCTCCACAGATAAACTACTCCTTGACAAAAATAAAAGATTTATTTCTGCTTCTGAATTTAAAAGAAATATAGGCAAAAAACAAGACAAAGAAAACCCCTACACAGACACACGTTTATTATAGAAAGAAAGAAAGAAAGAAGAGAGAGAGAGAAGCTACCAAGAGTCAGAAAGTGGTCACTAAGAAGCTTGCAAATACCATGTGTAAGATAGGACAAGAAATCCATCGGGTTCCTCGTCCACTGCTGATGGGCATGTAAGGCGGCACGACCACTTGCAAACACAGATGGGCATTAGTTTGTAAAGTCGAACATTCCTCTATGCTATCTGGTAGTTGCCTCTGGCGCCAGTGTCACAGCCCCTTAGCTCACCTTGAATTTAAGCCACGGCTGCAGTGCCCTCCCTGCTCCCCAGCTCAGGACTCACCCCGTGCTGACAGGTCCCACCTCAGCACAAGTCACACACCTTTCTGTTTCCTGCCCGGGGTTTTCTCCACTGGGTGTCTGGGGGTGGGAGGATTCAGCCCTTACACAAACACAGCCCGGAAGCGGGAGGAAATGAGCATCCCAGAGGCAGCCCTTGACCCACGGAGCTCAGGAGCCCGCAGATAAATGCCCCGCTGTCCATCCTTTAGGCCCACAATCCCAGGAATCGCACCCCCAGCAGTGACCTCAATGTTGCCCCCTTGTGCTAT
Source organism: Equus asinus (assembly GCF_041296235.1). NCBI lineage: Eukaryota > Metazoa > Chordata > Mammalia > Perissodactyla > Equidae > Equus > Equus asinus. The sequence goes on from NC_091794.1 coordinate 89,985,431, forward strand.
ATTTTCGTCCTTCCCCATCTCACTCGCGCTGCTCCCTCACTCCCACTTCCTGGCATCACTCCCCGAAGAAACTGTCTGCATCTTAGTCTTTGTCTCAGGCTCTGCTTTAGGGAGACCGGAATCAAGACGACTATGACCCAGCAATTCCAGTCCACATTCAAGAGAAACTCCTACTATGTCCATCAGGAGACACGTACAAGGATGTTCCTGTGAGCACAAAACCACTGGCAGGAGAACAAACATGTGAATTCTAGAATAACACACACTGGAATGTTATGCAGTAGTCACAATCAATGCAATAGGGTTAAGTGCAACAATATGGATGGAATTTAGCAATATGATTTTCAGTGATAAAAGTGTAGTCCCAAATATCACACTCAACACAGTATTCTTTTTTATATAAATTGAACGGTAGAAAAAATATATAATTTTGGGAAATAGATATAGATGTGATAAAACTACATAAAAAGGAAAGCAAGAGGACACTGAACACAGGATTCAAATTCACTTTGGGAGGATGAAAGGGAGGAGGACCATATTGGTAGATGCAAGTTCTCACCAGCGTTTTATTTTTCATATTGGGCACTGGTTCCATGGATCTTTTTATATTATTAAAATAAACCAGTACATATGTAAATTAAGGAAGGCTTTTCATGTACCAATGATGAGAATGTGTACTATATACCTAATGCTTATGATAAACTTAATTCAATGCGCTTGAGGTCCAACAAAAAAGTTGAACAAGATTATTGTAAATAAAATGGAAAAATACATAAAATCACAATGAAGAAATAAAAATTACCACCCAGTGATAACCCCAACTATCAACATTTAATGAAAGTCTTATAATTTTTCCTATGAATAAACGTATCTGTATGTATTGTTTGTAAAATGGAGGTGATCCTACAGTTTTTAAAAACTTTAAAAATGTTCAAATCATATACATTTGTTGTACAGCAGTGAAAAACGAAGAAAGGCAAAAGAGAAGAAAAGAAGCAACTTAGAAAGAGTCCGTCACCATTTTGACGCATTTCTTCCCACTCTCCGCCTATGCTTAACATCACAAGATGACTTTCTCCATGTTACTAAATATCCTTTGAAAATGTTACCTCTCTCCATCTTAGAACTCTTAAAACAGTAACTTTGCAGTGAAGAAGTCTGCAAAACACTATCTTACCACGTGATGAAGGTTAATACCACCTGTGACGTCATGTGGCTATCACGTGCTCCTGAGATGATGTGAGAAGGCACTTCCGCTCTGTGGCATTCTTTTGTGTGTGTGTGAGGAACATTGGCCCTGAGCTGACGTCTGTTGCCAATCTTCCATGTTTTGCTTGAGGCAGATGTCACTGAGCTAACATCTGTGCCAGTCTTTCTCTATTTTATGTGGCTTGACGAGCAGCGCTAGGTCTGTGCCTGGGCTCCAAACCAGTGAACCCCAGGCCACCAAAGCTGAGCGTCTGAACTTAACCACTCGCCACCAGGCTGGCCCCCTTCTGTGGCATTCTTGCCAGAAACCCTTATGACCAGTTTAATTGAGAGAAAAACAACAGAGAAACCCAAACTGAGGAACACTCCACAAAATACCTGACTTGTATTCCTCAAGACTGTCAAGGTCATGAAAAACAAGGAAAGAGAAACTGTCACAGACCAGAGGAGAATGGGGAGACACGAGAGCTAAATGCAACGTGGCAGCAGGTCTCACATGACAGGCGAGTGCGCACTGCCCCGGGTTGCTGCTCTGGACCCTGAAACAGGAAAAAAACCCACATTAATGCGAAAACTGGTGAAATCCAAAGAAAGTTTGTAGTTGAGTGAATAGTAACGTGCCAGTGTTGGTTTCTTAGTTGTGACAAATGTGGCACAACGATGTAAGATGCTAACAATGGAGGGCAATGGGCCAGGGGTGTACAGACTCCCTGTATTATATTAGCAAGTTTTCTGGGAGCCTAAAATTATTCCAAGAGAAATCATTTATTAGAAGGAAAAAACCCCACAAAAACCAAAACACTCTTTCCTTGGCTTCTATGATATTGTGAAACTCTTCTCTTCCTACCCCTGTGTGCGTGTGTTTTCTTAGTACGTGAACAGCCGCCACATCCGGTACTGTGATAACCTGGCCAACAAGGCAGACCCCTCTGTTTCCTGCTCTCGTGGGAGTGTAGCTTAGACCAGGGACTGTGGATAGAGGTGAACTTGAGGTTGAACCACAAGCTCTGCTTCCCCCCAGATCTTGCACGATCCCGGGCAAGTCATTGCACCTATTTGAACCTCAGATTTCCTCTTCTGTGAAAAGCAAATAATGGTGCTGACCCTACAGTGTTGATGCGAAGATTAAATGAGATAATATACAGAAAGCCCTTGCCCACAGCAAATATTCAGTGAACATTTACCAAAGAAACCATGGGGCGCCTGGATCATGTCTGCAGCCTCCACGTAGTTACTCCGTCTCTAGTTTCACTCCTTCTATGGAAGGAGTTTAATGCAAGAAGCAACCGACAGCAAAAAAATAGGTAAATCCTGGTGATAAACTGAAATAAGTATTGACTGTAAAAGAAAATCAAAGAATAGTTTTTATACCTCTTAAAAGTAAAGAAAAAAAGGCTGAAATTAAATGACAGAAATGGACATGTCCACCACTGGGGAGTAGTGACAGCGTGCTAAGGAAATCGTCTTGCTCGGGAAAAGGACAAAAATGTCAATTTAGACTTTCTTGGAGAAATACAAATTAAAGTACATATGTTATAAATTTAAGGATGACTGTTAAAGATTAGAAATAGGAAAACATAATTTCCAGCCTGTTTGAGGAAAATAAGGGGGTAAGCATAATTCGACAAATTCTGAAAAGGCAAAAAGGAATAAAAAGGAAGCAGAGAATTTGTGATAAGAAAGCATAAAAAGCAAAGGTAGAAATAGGACCAACTATGTCAGTAGTCCCAATCACACGGACAGGATAGACACACTGATGGAAGACAAAGATGCTCTGGTTGGGTTTCTAAAGTCTAGCTAGGGGGCTGGCCTGGTGGCGCAGCAGTTAAGTGCACACGTTCTGCTTTGGCGGCCCTGGGTTTGCCGATTCGGATCCTGGCTGCAGACATGGCACCGCTTGGCAAGCCATGCTGCGGCAGCGTCCCAAGTATAAAGTAGAGGAAGATGGGCATGGATGTTAGCTCAGGGCCAGTCTTCCTCAGCAAAAAGAGGAGGATTGGTGGCAGCAGTTAGCTCAGGGCTAATCTTCCTCAAAAAAAAAAAAAAAAACTCCCCCCAAAATAAAGTGCAGCTATAGCCATTTACGAGAGGAATGGTGAAAAACAAAACTACACATAAAGGTTAAAAGTAAAAGGATAGAACTAGTATATCAAGTAAATACTGACTGAAAAGAAGTATACTAATATTAATATAAAAAAATAGAATTAAAGCAAAAGAACATTAATAGGAAGAAAGAAGAACACCTGCACTGATAAAAGTTATAATCTACCAAAGCATGGAAAAATTTATGAATTTGTATGCACTTTAAAAAGTGTTTGAGAGAAATAAAACAGGGACTTACTGAAATAAAGGAAAAAACCGGGAAGTCCGCAATAATAGTGTGAGTTTTACAATACACCTCTCAGGAATTGATAGGTCAAGTACATGCAAAATAATTTTTAAAATATTGTAGACGATAAGGCGGACTGACTCACTCAGATCTGTCCTCATATCCTGGTGGGCCTTCTGACACCGCAGAGGACGGAGGGCTGAAAACCATTTCCCAGATTCTTTTACAACTCGTGTTCCAGATGTGGATTAGTTTCCACCACTCGGTGCCATTGTGTCAGAACTGCAATGTGGATGAGAGGTGGGGACCATCGTCCTTTTCCGTGAGCTGTTGCAGCTTACAAGCACAATCAGAGTTGTCGAGTTTTTCGGTGCCGGTGTCTGGCCTCCGGTTTGAGAAGGTTGGGAAGGAGTGGCAGCAATCGTGTCTGGATCTTTGGCCTTGTTACAGCAGTATATGTGTAAACATAATTCTAGTGGCGGCCTCCCAGAGACCCAGCCTGGAGTGTGCTCCTGTGGCCCTTCCAATGACTCTGCAGACACCCACTGCCCCATCCTGCTTCAAACACCTGGAGTGGTTTCTGTTTTCTGCACTGAACACTGGTATCTATAGAATGAAGTTACCATAGATAAATATGGATTTGAAAAATATGATTAAAAGGCTTGAGTTATTAAATAAAGAGGCAAGGAAAACTTATACTATTAAACTGAGAATTTACATTATATCAAGCTCACAACAAATATTAACAAGGACTCACAAAGCATCAGATCTCAAAGGAAACCTTAAACATTTCTCAAAAAATCAATACTATATAGACAATTTTATCTCATCATAATGCAATAAAATTACATTTATTTATTTACTTATTTTAAGATTTCATTTTTCCTTTTTCTCCCCAAAGCCTCCCAGTACATAGTTGTATATTTTTAGCTGTGGGTCCTTCTAGTTGCGGCATGTGGGATGCCACCTCAGTATGGCCCAATGAGCAGTGTCATGTTCATGCCCAGGATCCAAACCGGTGAAACCCTGGGCCGCCAAAGCGGAGCCCGCAAACTTAACCACTCGACCACGGGGCTGGCCCCACTTTATTTTATTTTATTTTTTAAAATTTTTTATTGCGTTAATGATTGGTTACAATCTTGTGAAATTTCAGTTGTACATTAATGTTTGTCATTTGTGTTGTAGGTGCACCACTTCACCCTTTGTGCCCACCCCCAACCCCACCTTTCCCCTGGTAGCCACTAATCTGTTCTCTTTGTCTACATTTTTAAATTCCTCACATGAGTGGAGTCATACAGAGATTGTCGTTCTCTATCTGGCTTATTTCACTTAATATAATTCCCTCAAGGCCCATCCATGTTGTTGCAAATGGGACGATTTTGTTCTTTTTTATGGCTGAGTAGTATTCCATTGTATATATATATATACCACAGCTTCTTTATCCAATCATCTGTTGACGGGCACTTAGGTTGCTTCCACGTCTTGGCTACTGTGAATAATGCTGCAATAAACATTGGTGTGAGGGGCCGGCTCTGTGGTCGAGTGGTTAAGTTCGGGCGCTCCGCTGTGGTGGCCCAGGGTTTGGATCCTGGGTGCGGACATGGCACCGCTCGTCAGGCCACGTTGAGGCAGTGTCCCACATCCCACAACTAGAAGGACCTGCAACTATGATATACAACTATGTACAGGGGAGGTTTGGGGAGATAAAGCAGAGAAAAAAAAAAAAAAAAGATTGGCAACAGTTGTTAGCCCAGGTGCCAATCTTTAAAAAAAAAAAAAAATTGGTGTGCATAGGACTTTTGGAATTGCTGACTTCAAGTTCTTTGGATAGATACCCAATAGTGGGATGGCTGGATCGTATGGTAGTTCTATTTTTAATTTTTTGAGGAATCTCCATACTGTTTTCCATAGTGGCTGCACCAGTTTGCATTCCCACCAGCAGCGTATGAGGGTTCCTTTTTCTCCACAACCTCTCCAACATTTGTTACTATTAGTTTTAGATATTTTTGTCATTCTAACAGGTGTAAGGTGATCTTAGTGTAGCTTTGATTTGCATTTCCCTGACGATCAGCGATGTTGAGCATCTTTTCATGTGCCTATTGGCCATCAGTATATCTTCTTGGGAGAAAGGTCTGTTCATGTCTTCTGGCTGGCCCCACTTTATTTTTAATAATAACATGTAGCTTTAAAATTTTTCATTTATTTGAAGGCTAAATATACACATAAATCTATAAATTATTCATAAGTTAGAGAGTAAATTATAATGGAAATTTTCAATATTTATAGCTGAATGACAATAAAAGCTTCATCATCACCTACTAGGGCTCGTAGGATGCAGCCAAAGAAGTGCTTAGAGAGGACGGTATAGCAGTGAATGAATTAACTACAAATGAAAAAGATTCTAAAAATGAGCTGCAGGTTCAGGTTAAGAAGGAATTCAAACAACAAGAGTAAACCAAAGAAGGCAGAAGAAGTTAAAGAATAAAAGAGCGGAGGATAATGAAATAGAAAATACAATGACAAAAAAAGAACAGAGATAATAAGCAAAACAAAAATCTAATTCTTTAGAAAAAAGCCCTAGAAAGACTGATTGAGAGAAAGAAAGAGAGCAAGCAGAAATATTAGGAATGAATAGGAAAATATAACTCTGATACAATAGAGATTTTTGGGGGTTTTTTTGTTTGGTTTTTTTTTTAAAGACTTTATTTTTTTCCTTTTTCTCCCCAAAGCCTCCCAGTACATAGTTGTATATTCTTCGTTGTGAGTCCTTCTAGTTGTGGCATGTGGGACGCTGCCTCAGCGTGGCTTGATGAGCGGTGCCATGTCCACGCCCAGGATTCGAACCGACGAAACACTGGGCTGCCTGCAGCGGAGCGCACGAACTTAACCACTCGGCCACGGGGCCAGCCCCGGTAGAGATTTTTTGAATCATGGGAATATCATGAACAATTTTATGCCATTACACTTGAAAACCTAGATGAAACGGACAAATTCTAGGAAAACACAAATTACTGAAATTGGTTCAAAAAGAAATAGAACTGAACAGACCAACAGTGATCTACTAAATTGAGGTAGTAGTAAAAAGTCTCACTCATCAAAAGGCACAAGATAATTTCCCAGCGAATTTCACCAAATGTTCAAGGAATAGGAAATCCATACACACTGTTCCAGAGGCCAGAAAAAGAAGAGATCTACCGAATTCAGTCTATAAGGATAGCACAAACTTGACATTAAAACTAGAAAAGGCACAATAGGAAAATAAAATCATCAGTCTATCTTTCTTATAAACATAGATGCAAAAACCTGATTAAAATGTATGAAGTCAAATGTAGTCATGTTTTAAAAAATAATACACCATATCTACGTAGGGGTTGTATTACAAATGCAGAGATGGTTCAACATTAGAAAATTCTATCAATGTATTTTATCACATCAACTCTTTTAAGCAGAAAAGATATCAAAAGATATGAAGGAAAACATACAAGAAAATTCAAAACCCCAAAATGGAAAAAGTATTTAGTAACTTAACAGAAGGGAACTTCCTTAACCTAATGTATATTATCTATCAAAGTCTATAGCAAAAATTGTGAAACTTTAGAAATTTTTCATTTAAGTAAAAAACAAAACAAAGATTCCTGTGCATCTACTCAATATTGCACTAGAAGTCCTAAACAATGCAATAAGATAAGAAAAAGAAATACGACATATAAGGAATGGTGCAATCTACCAAAAAGATGTAAATGAAAAGGGAAATATAACTCTGGTGCAATGCAAGATGGAATTGTCATTATTTTCAGCCATATGATCATATAGTGACGTACACTTACAAAAGAATCAATAGAAAAATTATTAGAATTAGTAAGAGAGTTCAGCAAAATTTCTGGATACATGGTCAACAAAATACAATTGACTTCCTTTACATTGCTAATAACCAAGTGGAAAGGTAATAAGAAAAAAAGCAACAAAAATTATAAAGTACAGAATAATTTAATAAAAATGTACAATATTTTGATGGAGAAAAATTACAAAAATGAATTGAAGACCTGAAAGAATAGAAAGAAATATATCTCATTTATGGGTGAGAAGACTTAGTATTATAAATATTCAATTATACCTCTCATGTGTAAATTCAATGAAATTTTAATATAAATCCCAACAGAACGCTTCAGGGTTGGGGCCAGCCCAGTGGTGCAGTGGTTAGGTTAGCTTGTTCTGCCGCAGCCTGGGGTTCACAGGTTTGGATCCCAGGCATGGACCTACGCACTGCTTGTGGGGCCACGCTGTGGCAGGCACCCCACATATAAAGTAGAGTAAGATGGGCACAGATGTTAGCTCAGGGCCAGTCTTCCTCAACACAAAGAGGAGGATTGGTGGCAGATGTTAGCTCAGGGCTAATCTTCCGAAAAAAAAAAAAAAGGCATTGGGTCAAAACCTGGCCCAATTTGATTATTTTTTATAGCAATGAGACATTTTAGAATCTCAGGAGATAGAGAGATGTCTGCGTTCCCAAATCAACTCTCTACCACTTACTAACCTTGGGCAAGTTACTTGATCTCTCTGTGCTTATTTCCTCATCTGTAAAGTAGGGTTCATAACAGTACTTACCTCATACACTTGGTGTAAGGATTAACAGAGGTAACGAAATACGTAAATATAGGGTTAATATAGGCAAAGCATTTAGGCCAGTCCCTGGCTCACAGCAGCACTATATCTCTTAGCTGTCAGGGTCCTTTTGTCCCCAGTACCACATGTGATCTAACACCTCCACTTTGCCTCCCTTTCTTCGCCTAGTGGTCAGAGACTTCCATTATCCAAATGCACCAGACTAACAGGTCACTTGGTCTTAGGAGACTTGGTCCAAGTCTCTGCCATCATGACCAGTATATTCCATAGTGAGAGGTCTTCTCACTTGAAAAAATTATTTATTTAGAGCAATAATTGGAGTCATCGGTGACATCCAATCTCAACTCTTCTTGTGACCCTGACAACCAGATCATGACAGCTTTCAATATAGATCACATACAGCTGCCTGGTTTGTTTTTTCTTTTTGCAGCAAACTTTATTTTTTAGAAGCATTTTAGATTTACAGAAAAAATTTGAAGATTAGTACAGTGAGTTCCCATATACTTTGGCACTCAGTTTCCCTTATTACGAACATTATCTTGCTTTTTTAAATTCAACATTATGTATTGGAGACACATCTATATTGATATATAGATCTAATTTAGTCATCCTAATAGCAGTGTAGTATTCCATTGACCCAGAAGCTTCTCAGGGTCTCACACAGCACAGGGTTAGTGCCAGGGAATTCCATCTCCCTCTCAGTAGGTCTATCAAATCTCTAGTTCGGCAGTGAAAGTATGTACATAGTCATAACGTTATAAATTTCATTTGGTTTTCAGTGTTAAGGATCAATCTAAGGCAAAGTATGGCAAACTGAATTATCATTACAGGATAGAATGTACCTGCTGCAAATCTTTTTTTTTTTTAAAGATTGGCATCTGAGCTAACATCTGTTGCCAATCTTTTTTTGTTTTCCTTCTTCTCCCCAAAGCCCTCCAGTACATAGTTGTATATTTTAGTTGTGGGTCCTTCTGGTTGTGGCATGTGGGACGCTGCCTCAACACGGCCTATTGAGCGGTGCCATGTCCACACCCAGGATCAGAACCCGAGAAACCCTGGGCCACTGAAGTGGAACGTGTGAACTTAACCACTCGGCCACCTGGCTGGCCCCAGTTTTTAACTTTTTATTTCAATCGTTTTATTGGGCTTGCATATGTATTTTCATCCATTGAATTATATATGAGATAACTAAAATAAATAATTATGCAAAACTCTAGATCTAATTCCGACATTCCCCTAGAGGTGCAGAAGCAGACACTTTCAGTAACTCCCCATCGCCCTAGGATCAAGATTAAAGCCTCAGGCAGGCTTTGTCACCTGAGACCCCTCCTCCCAGGAACCCACCTACTCCTGCTCAGGAGCCCGGATTGGCACCTCCTCCGGGAAGCCCTCAGGAGGGAGAGAGCGCCCTCTGCCGGGGCAGGGACGCCAGCACGCTTGGGGTACCGCCCTTTGCTCATCATCAGGGACTCCGCCCCCATCCCTCACCCGGGCTCCCGCATCACGTGATCCCAGCTCCTCAGTTCCCGGGGACCCCAGGTGAGAGCGTCTGGATTGGTGGCGGCCCGGTTCCCTGAGCGGCGTGGGACTGCCCTGGTCAGGCCTGGGACCTTGACTGGAGTGGCTATCAGAAGGGGACCGAGGTGAGGGAGGCAGGAGGGGTGAGGGCGTTAACCCCTGTCCCTGTCTGCCCCGTGCGGAGTGGTTCAGAGCTGGGCTTTCCGTTCGGGAGAGCAGCCCGGCTCTTCCAGATCCCATCTGCGTGGCCTTGGGCGAGTCACTCAGTGTTCTCACCTGTGGCTGCCTGAGTGAAATGACGTAATAACACGTACGTAAGTAATTAATAAGTGGTAACTAGTTACTGTAGCCCCTTTCAGCAAAAGTGTCAACTCTCAGAGATGGGAAGACCCTGTGTGGAGGCGGGCCTCCTCTCCTTCACCTGGGGCGCTTACACACTGGGTGCTGTCTCCTTGGGGGTACAACCTGGAAAGGAGGCTGCCTCCCAGGTGCCCGCTGGCCTGGCGCCTGAATGTGCTGGCGGGTGAAACACTCCGTGTTAAGGTCTCTTCTCTCTGTCTCCTCGCAGGGCCTGTTTTTTGCTTTTGGCCCCTGTAGGTGGACAGACATGCCTCAGGAGGGGGCTGCAGAGGGCTCCAGTACAGAGGACCCTGTTATCAGTCCGCAGCACAGCTGTGGGCTTTCCCAGAAGGACGTGCAAGAAACCAGTTCCATGTCAGGTCTGGCACCAGACATGCCAGGGGCAAGCTCCGGGGCCCAAGCCTGGGCTGGCCGCAGGAAGAGGGTCCTCAGGGAAGAGGCCTGTCGAGGTGCCAGGTCCCGGGATTTGGTGCACAGCCCTGGGTGCCACATCCAGCTGCCCACAGTGCCTGCTCAGAAGACGGCTCAGGCCTCCAGGAGGCTCCGGATTTCCCTGCACGACATGTTAGCTGAAAGCTGGCCCGGGAACCTGTGCGGTCTGTCTGTGGGTCTCCCAGAGAGAGCATTGGTCGGCAGGGAGAGGCCGGCAGGGGTGGAGAAGGGGACCTGCCCCAGGCCCAGGGAGGCTGGAAAAGGTGGGACTTCACCAGAGTGTGATGGAAGAAGCCCCACCCTCAGCAAAGAGGAGCCCCCCGAAGCGGACCTGCCATCCTCACCAGACCCAGCCCCAGTGGGGACAAGGAAGAAAAACAGGAAGTGTAAGGCCTACCCAGAGGATGGGGAGGGGGCTGGTGGCTTCTTGTGGCTTGGTCAGAGCCCTGGTGGGGACAAAGCCCCGTCTGTGGGAGGCTCCCCACAAGGTGCTGACCTGGAGTCCCTGGGGGGTCCTTGCAGTCCCCTCTCTCCTGGGTCTGCGCCTGGAGATCCAGGTGGAAGTTGGGTGGCATGTGCCTCAGGGACTGAGAAGTTCGAATATTTGCCTGCTGCCAGGGATGGGGCCCAGGCAGGTGTTGGGTTCCCACTGCCCGTTGGAGGAGGGTCCCTCAGGCCAGCTGCCCAGGATCCTCCTCAGAGTCCTGTGCGGTGCCTGGGAGTGTCTGGAAAGGCTTCCCCAGAGCGGCAGGAAGCTGAGCACATCGTAAGGGCTGGTGGTGGTGAGGGCCCTGCTGCATCACCCAACCAGGAGGAGCCGGAGGTCAAGGCTCGGCCGGAGTCCAGGGGAAGGCCAGGGCGTGGACTCACGGCTCCCTCCGACACCTCCGTCAGCTCCCGGGAGCCTGCAGCCGGCAAGGCTAGCTCAGGTTTCTCCATGGGGCAGAGAAGATCCAAGTGTGCCAAGAAGTCCAGGAGGGGCCCGGGGCCCCAGGCCCATAAGCAGGGCACAGGCAGAAGCTCAGACAACTCCAGCCAGTGCCAGCTGGAGGACTCCCGCCCAGGAGGCTGCTGCCAGCTGGTAAGTTGAGTCTGAGAGGTTGGGATAGGAAGGGCTGGGCGGGTCTCTCAACATCACGCTTGGTGGTGACATTTAATAGAACTCAACTAGATGGACTGTTCATGAGCATTATCCCTCACACCCACTTTATACATGAGTAAACTGAGGCCCAAAAGTCAGGAAAGAGAAAACAAACTACATTTACTGACATCTTGTGAGGGGTCAGTATCTTTTGGAGTTGGTGAGTCCTGGGTTCACATCTTCCCTCTGCCCACTTCCTAGCCAAGTGATCTTGGAATATCTTTTAACCTAAATTTCCTCATCTGTAAAAAGGACCTACAATTCCAATTTAATGGGGTTGTTTGAGGATTCAGTGAGATGATGGTGTAAAATAATGTGCCTAGCACAGCATAAGGCACAAGGTAAATTACTGAATTTATGTTGAATTTGCTTTCCCTTGAGTGTTACAATAGCCCCGTAAGATATGCCTTAGGCCCGTATTTCCAGATGGGGAAACTGAGGCTCAGGAAGTTAACAAACTTCTCCAAACTCACACAGCAAGGAAGTCAGTGCCTGGCCATGTTCCCTGTATCCACTGCTTCCCTTTCCATTGTTCGTTATAATCATAATTGTCATTTTATTAATAATCATAGCTAAAGTTTATATACCAAAGGCAGAAGATGGCACCACCTGTCTTTAGTGTATATATCTCACCTAGTTGAATTTTTATCATATTTATTGACTATGTATTATGTGCTAGGTGCTTTTGGTTTAATCTTCACATGAAGCCCAGAGAGGTACGGTTATACGCCCAAGGTCACACAGCCGGTAAATGACAGAGCCAGGATACAAACCCAGGCAGTCTGCCTGGAGAGCTTGCTGCACCGCCTGGTTGAACATATTCCCCATGAGCATCACGGTAGTAATAGCACCTGGCCTGCTTACCGTGGGCTGGGCCCTGTGCTGAGCACTTTATCTTCAGTCTTCCTAAGAACCCTATGAGGTAGGGGCTATTGATATGTACCCATTTTACTGAGGTGGACACTGAGGCTCAGAGAGCGAAAACGACTAGTTCAAGGCCAAACAGCAAATTAGTAGAACTGGGATAGGAACCAGTGAGCTGCCTGTGCAGTTCACCACTGTTTGGTAGGATAAAGACATTGGAATGCTAGTACATTGTCTTCGTAAACATCACTCAAAAACATTAATTTTTTAATAAAAAACCTAATATGTGCTTATCACAGAAAATAAAGAAATAAAAATCCCCATAAATGCCAGCATTCAGAGCTATCTCCTGTTGACATTTTGGTATATGTCTTCCATCTTTTTCCTGTGCATATGTATCTTTTCTTCACCGAGAAATGGGATCACGTGTGTCCAATATTTTAACTTTTTTTGGTATTTAAAAAAAATTTCACAATTGACTTGTTAACACAGAATGAGGAATTGCCTTTGAATGCCCCCGGCCCTTCGTCTGGAGATAACCACTGTTAATGGATAGCATCCTTCCAGTCTCCCTCTTTTGAACTTGTGCACATATACGGCCATCTGCTATGGCACCTTTTTGTATGTAAATAGGCGCATCCTACGCTTCATTGTTCTGGGACTTGCGCTTTGTTTGTTTTTCAAGTGCTATAGTATTTGAAGATCTTTCCAACTTGGTACATGTTGTTTTGGCAAATCCGTCCTTTCCCTGAACCTTGCATCATAGCAGCCCCCAGACCTATTTGTCAGAGCCGCAGCCCCTGCTGGGACTAGAGGATGGGCTGGGCCTTCCCCCTCTCATTTCCGACCGCTGTCCTGTAGTGAAGAGCACGAAGCCTGGTGGCCGACAGTCCAGCGTGCCGTCCAGGCTTTGCCACTACCTGAATGACCTAGGCAAGTGGCTTCACCTTTCCGAGCGTAATTTCCTCATTTGCAAAACAGGGGTGTTAGAAGGCCTTACCTCACAGGGTGGTGATGAGGAGCAAATGAGATGACGCGCGTTTGGCATTTAGCACGGTGACTGGTACAAGAAAAATACTCAAAAATGTTACCTGTTATCAGCAGACAGTTTTGTCCTGCTCTCAGTAATGCTGGGGTGAACGTCCCTGCGCGTCTGGCTTCTCCCCATTTCAGACTGTTTATTTGGGCCAGATGCCCAGAATTGGGATCCCTGGGTCTGCAGTGTTTTGAGGGGTTGCTTGAGCTTGCTGGTGGAGCCAGGTTCCCGCCTGCCTTGAGTGGAAGCAGCCCACAGCTGCTCTCTCCTCTGGGCCCCATCCTTGACTCTGCGGCATAGCCAGTCATCCCACAGCTTCCCAAACAACTGTCGCCATGGCAACTGGTGCCAGCTGCAGGAGAAGAATGCAGGCTTGGCTGTGACAGGGACAGGCAGGTGGTTGAGGGCGGGGCTGAGTGGGGCAGGGGCAGGCGTGGGTATAGTGCCCAGCTGGTCTGGAGCCCCTTTTGGGGCCCTATCACCTTCTTCTGGAGGCAGCCTGACTCGTGCTGGGGGCAGACAGATGGGTTCAGGGTCAGCCTCTGTTTCTTACTACAGGGCAACTTTAGACACAATGCCTCTTCTCTGAGTCGTAGTTGCTTCTTCTAGGGAATGGGGGCTTCACCTGGGCCTCAGATGGCTGGGAATCTGGTAGGAGAGGCAGGTTGTGGCGTTCTGGCCTGAAATAGAGCCCCTTGGACGGGTGTGAGGAGGTGGGTTGAAGCGCCATTTTCTTCTCTGTCCTGAGCGCCGCAGTGGCCCGTGCAGTCTGGAGCTGCTCTGTGGATGGGACAGCCAGGAACGTGGGGCGAGCAGCTCTGCCAGTGTCCCCTGCTCTACCCATCACAACCAGGGAGGCACACAGCTCCTCGGGCCCCACCTGGGCTCCCAGGCTCAGGTACCCCGTCTGCAGCTCCAGGATGTTAGGAGGTTGGGAGGGAGGAGTGTGTCTTTCCAGGCAGCCTGAGAGTAGCTCTCTTTACTGAGTGCTTGATGTATACCAGGGACTTCACGTGTCATCAGTTCATAGTTAATCCTCACGATAGTGTTAAAAGTCAGTATTAATACCCCTGTTTTGCTGATTGGGAAAACTGACATTCAGAGAAGTTAAGTGACTCATGCAGGGTCACACAGCAAATAAGTGGTAGAGCCACAGTTTGAATCCAGGCCTGTATGACTCCAGAGTTCATGCTCTGAGCCAGGCTGCCAAAGGCCTGGCTAAGGGGTTTGGATTTTTATGGAACTTTATTATAATTTGTTCAACAAGCATGGGAACTCCTCCAGGGATCTCATAGTCCGATGAAGGGAGTCAAACAAATAACCAGAGAATCGAGATAATAGGCCGAATCCTGGCGGACCCTGGATACCCAGATGGCAATTCAGTTTCCATGTATGTGGGATTGGTTTCTGGTCTCCCTATACTCATCTCGTTCAAATTTCTTTCCCTTTGCTAAAGTTATACAATGTTAATTATAATAGCTTATTAATAGTTCTTGATTATCTGGTGAGACAAGTCTCCCAACTTTTTTGTTTTCTGGAGGATCTCTGCTTTTATATTCTTTTGCTCTTTAATATAAATATTACACTCAGCTTGTCAGTTTACACACACACACAAAACCTGTTGGGATTTTGATTGGAAATATACCAAACCTATAAATCAGTTTAAGGAGAATTAACATCTTTACAATATTGAGTCTTTCAATCCATGAACATAGTATTTTCTTCCATTTATTTTGATCATTTTTAATGTCCTTCAGTGAAGTTTTATATTTTCTCATAAAAATTTTGTATATCTTTTTCACATTTAATCCTAAATACTATATCGATATCTATATCTATACATAACTTGTTCTGGAAAATTTCAAATATATGTAAAAGTAGACTGAATTGTAAGCAGGGATTGGCAAGTTATGGCCCGTGGGTTGGCCACCTCACCTGGTTTTGTGAATAAAGTTTTATTGGAACACAGACGTGATTGTTTGCCTACGTATTGTCTCTGGCTCACTTTATGCTACAATGGCAGAGTTGAGTGGTTGCAATAGAGACCATATATTTGGTTTAAAATATTTTCTCTCTGACTCTTTTCAGAAAAGAATACCTGGCCCCTGGCATGAAATCCCTTGTACTCATCACCCAACGCTACCAACCATGTGTTAACTTGCCTAAAAGTTGACAATAACTCCTTAATTTCATCAAACATTCACTCAGTATCCAAATTTCAATAGTCTCACAAAGATAACGTAGTTTATCTTTTTAAAGTAAGGATCTCAATGAAGTCCACATGTTGCAAGTGGTTGATATGCCTTTTAAGCCTCTTTTAACGTATAGGGTCTCTCTCCGTATCTTGTTTTTCCAGCAGTCTGTTTTTTTTTTTTTTTAAAGATTTTATTTTTTCCTTTTTCTCCCCAAAGCCCCCCAGTACATAGTTGTGTATTCTTCGCTGTGGGTTCTTCTAGTTGTGGCATGTGGGATGCCGCCTCAGCGTGGTTTGATGAGCAGTGCCATGTCCGCACCCAGGACTCGAACCAACGAAACACTGGGCCGCCTGCAGCGGAGCGCGCAAACTCAACCACTCGGCCACGGGGCCAGCCCCACCAGCAGTCTGTTTTTGAAGAAGCTAGATTGTCCTGTAGCTTCTTGTGTCCCCATGGTACAGTTAGACCTGTGCCTGTCTTCCGTATTTCCTGTGAACAGGTGATTGAATCTGGAGCTTTGATTAGATTCGGGTTCAAAGTTTAAGGCTTGACCGCTTTACAGGTGGTATTGTGGTCTTTCCATCTGAAGGCACATAGTGTCTTATTGTATTATGTTGTATTTTTTGATGCTATTATAAAATGATAACTTTTAAAAATTGCCGTTTCTAACGGTTGCTAGCAGCCCTGGGGGTCTAGTGGTTGAGATTTGGCGCTTTCATCACTGCGGCCCAGATTCGTTTTCGGTCAGGGAACCACACCACCCGTCTGACTGTTGTCATACTGTGGCGCCTGCATGTTCCTGTGATACTGGAAGTTTTTGCCACCAGTATTTCAAATACCAGCAGGGTCACCCATGGTGGACAGATTTCAGCACAGCTTCCCAACTAGGACGAGGAAGAAGGACCTGGCCACACACTTCTGAAAAATTGGCCATGAAAACCCTGTGAACAGCAGCAGAGCATTGTCTGATAGAGCGCTGGGAGGTGAGAGCATGGTGCAAAAACACTGGGCAGGGCTCCACTCTGCTGTCCACAGGGTCACTAGGAGTGGAATCCACTTGACGGCACTAACAACAAAAACCTGTTGCTAGTGTATAAAAATGCAACTGATTTTGCAGAAATCTTTCTGAACCTTTTAATTAATTCATATAATTTCTCTATTAGGATTTTGTTTTCTATGTAGACAATCATATCATCTGCAAATAATGACAGTTTTATTTCCTGTCCAATTCTTACATCTCCCCCGGCCCCTTTCCTTGTTGTGTGGCTAAGACCTTTAGTATAAGATTGAATAGAAGTGGTGATAGTGGGGACCCTGGTCTTCTTCTGAAGTTTAAAGGGAATGTGGTCATCATTTCACCATGAGAGTGATGTTTGCGATGTTTATACATAGATGCTCTTTATCAAGTGAAGGAAGCTTGCTCTATTCCTGGTTTGCTCATTATTCTGAATGGACAGTATAGTTTAACAAATACGTTTTCTGCATTTTTTAGATAATAATACGCTTTTTATTCTCTAATTTATTAATGTGGTAAATTTAATGAGTTGAGTTTTTAAAATGTCAGTCTTTCATTTCTGAAATAAACTCAACTTGATCATGTTATATCTTTTTTACACTTTCTGAATTCATTATGATAATATTTGGTTTGGAATTTTTGCATTTCTACTGATGAGTTAACTGTCCTGAAATGATTTGTTCTCTTACTATCCTTATGAGATTTTGGTATCAAGGCTTTGCCAGCTTCATAGAATGAATTGAAGAGTGTTTTCTCTTTTTCTGTTTGCCGCAATAATTTGTATGAAATTGGACTTATTTGTTCTTTGAAACTTTGGTAGAATCACTGGTTAAAAAAAATGTCTAGACTGATGTTTTCTTTTCTTCCCTTTTTTTTTTTTTTTTTTGCTGAGGAAGATTCACCCTGAGCTAACATCTATGCCAGTCCTCCTCTATTTTTTTTTCCTGTTGTCAGTTGTATCTTCCCTCTTTTCCTTAATCTTGCCAGAGAATTGTCTATTTTTTTTTAAAGATTTTATTTTTTTCCTTTTTGTCCCCAAAGCCCCCCGGTACATAGTTGTATATTCTTCATTGTGGGTCCTTCTAGTTGTGGCATGTGGGATGCTGCCTCAGCGTGGTTTGATGAGCAGTGCCATGTCCGCGCCCAGGATTTGAACCAACGAAACACTGGGCCGTCTGCAGTGGAGCACGGGAACTTAACCACTTGGCCACGGGGCCAGCCCCGAGAATTGTCTATTTTTTAATAGTCTTTTCAAAGAACTGATTTTTGGTTTTGTTGATCCTCTCCATTGTATGTTTGTTTTGAGTGTCATCTTTCTTTCCACTTCTTCTCGTATTTTATAATATCTTAAAAATTATGCTTAGGGGCCGGCCCCATGGCCAAGTGGTTAAGTTTGCGTGCTCTGCCTTGGGCAGCCCAGGGTTTCACAGGTTTGGATCCCGGGCATGGACATGGCACCGCTCATCAGGCCATGTTGAGGTGGTGTCCCACATGCCACAACTAGAAGGACCCACAACTAAAATATGCAGCTATGTCCTGGGGGGATTGGCAGAGAAAAAGCAGGGGAAAAAATTATGCTTAGTTTATTAATTTTCCCTCTCTTTTCCTTTCTAATAAAGTCATTTAAAGCTAAAAAGGAACCCCTTATCATCATGTTAGCTGCATCCACACACTCTAATATATAGTCTTTCTTATCATCAATTCTCAATATTTCATAATTTTTATTACAATTTATCTTTGACCTATGTGTTATTTAGAAGTGTATTTCTTTATTTCCATTCATATGGATTTCTTTCTTTCTCTCTCATTTTCTGTTGTTGCTTTTTTTAAATAATTTTTTAATTGGGGTCACCTTGGTTTATAACATTATATAAATTTCAGCTGTACATGATTATATTTCAACTTCTGTATAGACTGCTGTTATTGCTTTTTAACTTAATCATATTGTGGTCTGAAAATGTGATCTTTATCTGAGTTTCTGATATGGTAACCACTAGCCACTTGTGTCTATTGAGCACTTGAAATTTGGCTCGTCCGATGGAGACGTACTATAAATGTAAAATGCACGCTGGATTTCAATGACTTAGTACAGGAAAAAAGTTAAAATCTCATTAATAATTTTTTATATTGACTACATGTTGAAATAATATTTTGCATATGTTGCATTAAGTAAAATATTAATTTCACTTGTTTCTTTTTACCTTTTTTTAATGTTGCTACTAGAAAACTTTATGGCTCATGTTTATATTTCTATTGGGCAGTGCTGGTCTAAAAAATACTAATCTTTTGAAATTTGTTGAGATTTGCTTTATAGCCCAGGCTATTCTTAATTTTTATATATGTTCCATGTGTCATTGAAAAGAATATGCATTTTCTAGTTGTTAGAAACCGTGGTCTATATATGTACACAGATTAAGCTTAATTGTTTTCATTAAATCTTCTTTATCCTTACTGATTATTTTGTTAGCTTAGATTTATCAAATGTTAGAGAGACACATTAAAATTTCTTGCTATAATGGTAGATTTTGTCTTTTTTCTTGTAGCTTTGTCAATTCTGGCTTTATATTTTTTGAGATTATGTTATTAGATGCTTATAAATTTATAGAGTTTTTATAGCTTCCTGGTGAAACTGCTTATTATTATGTAGTGAGGTCTTTGCCTCTTAGTATTTTTTGCCTTAAAGTCTGTTTTATCTGATAGTAATGTAGCTACATATCTTTATTTTGGTTAGTATTTGCCCATTCACATATTACTCTATTTTTTTCTCTTAACCTCTTTGCATTGTATTTTATAAATAGGTCTTATAAATATCTTATAAATAATTGGATTTCCTTTTTTTAAAACTCTAATTTTTGTATTTATCTGAAATATTAGTCCATTTACGTTTGTTGTAGTTACCTATTTATTTGAATCTATTCCTACTGTCTTATTTGGTGCTTTGTGTATTTCCTGCATTTTCTATACTTATTCTCCTTTTATTGCCTCCTTTCAGATTGATTATTTTTTCTTATTCCTTTTTATCCCTCTAGTAGTTGGGAAGTTTTCTGTGCCCTCTTTACATTCTTCTGGTGCTATTTTAGAAATTTTAACACAAATACCTGGCTTATCAAACTATAAGGTAGTTACTACTGATACCGGACTGGGTGGAACCCTAGTCCCGAGTTAGACCCAGCCCCTGGTGCGGGTGCTTGACCCCACGCAGGAAAGAATTCAAGAGCATGTCAGGAGAGTTCACAAAGATTTGCTGAGAAAGGAAGATCAGGCTGATCGGGTGAAATACCAATGGGTCAGTCGCTGGGAAAGCAAGCCAAGCTGATGTGGTGGAAACTAGCCGACCAGCTCCCTCAGGCGTTTGGGGTACTGCTGTATAGCTGCTGGGATGGGTTGCTTTATGGGCTTGGAGCTGGTTGATTGGCAGTTGGTATTTGCCTGAGCCTCCCTAGGCACTTGTCTGGTGTTCCCGGAAAAGAGGAAGTGGCTTCACTTGCTGTTGCCAGGGACCCTCTTAGAGGAACTGTTTACTGCATCTTGTCTCACTACCTGTATCTTCCTCTAAATGATATGAGGAGCTTGGAATGCTTTAATTCCAGGCACTCCCTTCCTAATTTATGTGCTGCTGTTATCCAGGCAATTGATCCTATCTTATTTTTTAATCCTACAAATTACACACTGTTACTGTTTCCTATGATCAATGTTTGTTTAGATTTAACAACATATTTATCATTTTCTTTGCTCAGAATTCCTTTTTACATCTCAGCTTTTCTATCTGGCATCATTTTTCCTGCCTTCTGCCTCAGGTTCATCCTTGAATATTGTGTTTATTGAGAAAAATAAAATTATCAAGAAAAACAGTAACTCGTTTTTCTCTGTGATATCTTTATTTTATCCTCATTCTCAAAAAATATTTTGTCAGGGTCCGCATTTGATAGTTATTTTCTTTAAGCACATTGAAGATATTATTCTACTATGGTTTGCCTTCCGTTGCTACTGTTGAGATTAGCTGTTAGTCTAATTGCCATTCCTTTGTAGGTGTCTTGGTGAGAGGCATGATAGTGTGGTGGTTAAAGGTGTGGCCTCTGGAATCAGACTGCCTGGATTTAAGTCTCAGCTCTTTGGTTTACTAGCTGTGTGACACTGGGCAAGCTGACTAACTTCTCTGTGCCTCAGTTTCCTGTTCTGTAAAATGGAGGCACAAATAATGTCAGTACCTAGCTCACAGGGTTGTGGGAAGGATTCAAGGAACTAACATGGAAAGCATTCAGCACAGTGGTGGCACATTTTCAGTGCTATTAAAGCGTTAGCTGTTATTTTTTCTCTTGATGCTTTTGGGATCTCCTTATCATTGGTGTTGAGCCCTTTCACTGTGGTGTGTCTAGGTGTGGATGTACTTTTATTTATCCTGCTTGAAATTCACTGAGCTTTTTGAATCTGTGAATTGTTGCCTTTTATCAATTCCGGAAAATTCTTCGCCATATATCTTCAAATACTGCCTCTGCCCAATGCTCTCTCCTGTCTCCTTCTGGAACTTTAGTTAGATTAATTCGTCCCTTTCACTCTATCCTTTGTGTCTCATTGACTGTGTTTCACTGTCTCTGTGCTGTAAATATTCTAGATAATTTCTTTAAATCTATCTTCTAGTTCACTAACTTATTTCAGCTGTGTCTAATATACTGTTAAACCTGCACATTGTTTTTAATTATTATCATCATCATCATCATATTTTTCCTTTCCAGAAATTGTGTTTGGTTCCCAACCAAATGTGCTTGGTCTCTTCTTATATTTTTTTGCCCTTCACTCATATGTTCGACTTCTCCTTTTATTTCTTTAAACATATTATACATACATATTTGTTTTCTGGTCTTGTAAGTCCAGTACCTAAAGACTTTGCTGGTCTGATTCTGCTCGCCGTTGTTTTGAAGCCTCTTAATGATGGACGGACCCCTGAGACAGGGGCCAGCCAAAAGGTTTTAAACTGGACGGGCTGTTCTTAATCTCTTTCCTGCTTCTGTTCCAGATGTCCCCTGTTTTCTTTTGTCCTGCCTCTTTCTCTACTTTTTTGAAAGGCTGATTCATAGTTAAAAAAAGAAAAAGTGAAATCTCCTTCGCAGCTCCCTGTCCCTTTCCCACTAGGGGCCTCGATTATTAGGTTCTTGTGGATACTTCCAGAGATATTTTATGCAAATTCAAGCAAACACAAATTTAAAAATTCTTTCTCTCTCTTTTTACCACAAATAGCACGGTACACACATTGTTCTGAACTTGTTTTGTAATTTAAAAAATGTAATTCAAAAAATGCTCATCTTGAATAGCATAAATACCCAAGGTCTACAAGTAGAAAAGGAAAGTCCCCCTGGAATTTCATTTCCCAGAGACAACCTCTGTCATGCGTCTATAAATATATATTTACATAAATGGGCTTATGCAACAGATACTGTTCCATAACCTATTTTTTTTTCTTTTTTTTCCAAATAATATGCCTTGACATCTTTCCATGAATCTCTCCACATCTGTCCGTGCTCTCCACATAGCCCAGCAGTTAAGTGGCTGGGCTTTGGATTCAGACAGAACTAGGTTCTAATCCTAGCTCTGCCGCTGAGTAGCTATGGGACTTTTCAGATCCTCTCTGAGCCTCAGTTTCCTCATCTGTAAAATGGGGATAGAAATAGTGCATACCTCATGGTCGTGTTCTGAGACCTTAATAAGATCCCGGATGACGTGCTTCCTCCAGGGCCAGCTACTTGATAAGCCCCTGATGAATGGTAGTTTTGATTATGACTCACCCTTTGTGATGGCTGTTTAGAACCCATAGTGTGATGTGAGATTGTTTATTAACCATTCTCCCTTCCATGGGCATTGGATCGTACTAAAATTTAGTTGTAAATACCAACCCAGTGAACAGTGAACATGCGTCTTTCACCTTTGTGTGAGTATCTCGTGAATTCCCTGCAGTAGGGTCTCTGGGTCCTTTGAATTCTAATCTCTGCCTCCTCTTTCTCTCCGAGGAGGAAACGAGCATGCCCCATGGGGTGAAGCATGTGTGTTACGTACGTTTTCACTTTTTATTCCTGCTCTTCTTGCTCCCTCTCCTCACGTCCAGGGGGGTGGCAGGGGTCTTCTACAGTAGAGACCACCCAAGGCCCCCTGGCCTGTGCTCCTCCAGAGCATTCTAGTGCTCCCTGCTTCCTGTGATGCTAAATCTCAGACTTCTAGTTTCCCCCAAACCTTGGTACCTGGCCATTCATGATAATTCATTTAAGGATTAGTTTTCAGACCTATATGCTTTCAAAACAGTTCCCTGTGGTTTGCAATAAATGAGAAGGATCAAAACATACTTAAAATGGGATAAAAAGCTAAAGAAGCAAGAAAAGGGGGAAGAGAAGGGGAAATCTTGCTACAACAACCTCTCCCTCTCTACCAGTCCTGGAAAGGCACAATTGCTAGGTTCAAAGTTAACACTGAGCTTCCTGGTAGCCAAAGCGAAAAAGGGAGCAGGATAGATTCTATAGCTCATTAGAAGACCAAAAACCATTCTGCACCTTGAAATGGTCCTGAAGGACTTTCTCTCAGGGGCAATAGAGGGGTGATTGATTGGCAGTCTTTCAGAGGGGGTGATGGACCTGTTTGCCATGTGGCTTCTTCAGGGGAGGGGCAAAGAGCAAGTCAGTGACCCCTGAAAAGGAGAATGACAAGAGCTTTAAGGAGGAGAAGGTGCACTCAGAACAGGATCTGCCCACCCTGGTGAGATGCATCTCTAGTCAGGAGATTGAGAAGGGTGTCGGTACAGGGTCCAGTTACTCTGAACCTGGCTGGGAGTGAGAGGATGGGAACAAAGCCAGGCTCCTCTCCTGGGACCGAGGCCAGGCAGTCCACAGACATTTCTTGAACCCTACTTTGTGCCAGGCCTTTTCTAGGCATTGGGTATAGAGTGGGGCCCAAGACACATGTTCCCTGTCCGCATGGAGCTTACAGTCCAGCGGGGGAGAGTGACGTCAACAATCCCAGGTGAGGGGAGCTCTCCGAAGGGCTGCGCCACTGGGTTCTGAAGTGCTCTTCTCCCCCTGCAGCTTGGTTCCGGGGCTATGATCCACCTCCTGGGGGCCATCAGCCGTGGCCAGGCAGGGGGACCACAACCTCCAAAGCTGGAGGTTCTGGAGAACATGATGGAGGTCAGCTCAGCCTCACCCGCCCAGAGGCCCAGAAGGAAGGAAAGGCCCATGGCCCGGGGGCCCACTGGGTGCCAGGTACAGAGCAGGGTCTCTACACAGGTGATGTTGCTTAATCCTGCTGAGAGAGGCACCTTCATAGTGACTCTCAGAGGTGTCACTGCAGCCTAGAAATTTGGTGTGACTTGCTCATGGTCAAGCAGAACATAATAGCCAGACACGGGTTACACCCTACCTGGCTGGTAGCCCGGGGATCTGCAAGCTCTGTCCCCTGCACTACTGAATTCAGGGGCTGGATGGCGGCAAGGGAGGGGCTGGGCCTCCAGCGCATTTGGAGAGGGAGCCCTCACTGACCTTTGTTCTGGGTGGACCAGCGTGTCTTGCCATCCCAAGGCCCTCTAGCGTCTTCCCTCAGGAGGGACAGCCTGGGGCTCGGTGGCCTCTCTGACCCCGTCCGCCATCTGGGAAGTCATTCTCTTCCCTTCAGGGGACCCCCCACCCCCTGCCCCTGCTTCTTCTCCACATCCTCTTCCTCTTGCAGGAGTGTGTTCCTGTTCAGGCCGGTGCTGTGCGTCCAGGGGTGAGTGCTTCTGCCCTGCCGAGTGGCCTCTCTCACTGGAGTACAAGTCAGGGAGAATGGTGGAGTGAGGAGGGGACTGGGGGAAGCAGTGTCCCCCTGGAGCCAGGAGGCTGTCCCAGAGACAGGGCCTCAGTCCTCACCCCTCCCCCACAGTGCGGCCCAGTGGAGGCTGAAGACAGGGAGCCTGGTGAACGAGATGGAGGAGAGGACCCAGGTGAGGGCCAGAGAGGGGGACCCCCAGCCGCCGACTGTCTTCCAGGGACTCCTGGGACTGGAGGGGCACATGCCCTGCTCCTGGCCCCAGCCCCTGCTGAGGACTCTTCTCTGCCCCACAGTCAGTCTGAAGTCCTTCCACAAAGGGTTGAGGGCTGCTGGCTGCCTGGGCTCAGCTCCCAGACAGATATCCCAGACATCCTAGGTCCCTGAGGGCGGTACCCCTCCCTTGTCTGCCAAAGCCCCTCAGCACTGAGTCACCCCTCCCCTTCCCCTGAGCCTCCCATAGGAGCCTGTGATTCTCTTTCCCCACAGCTCAGCTTCAGCCCCAACAGGAGAAGAAACCCCTGGATATTGGGGTACGGGGCACTGTGGTCCGTGCCATGCAGGAGGTGCTGTGGAGTCGGTAAGGCTTGCTCCCTGCTTCCCTGACATCCAGGACATCCTGATGGGCTGCCCTCACATACCACCTCCTCCCAGGGCCCTGCCATGTTCTAAGGGCTTCTGTGTGTATGACTAACCCCATTTTGTAGCTGTGAGGTCACTCGCCCACATGGTGAGCCAGAGAAGAGCTGAAATTTGACATGAGTCTCTCTGACGTCAAGGTCATGCTTTTCCCATTAAGCTGCTGCAGCCCTCAGCGTCTGCTCAGGTCCTTGTGGATGTCACCCGCAGCAAATGCTTTCAGACACAATGAGACTCTGTGCTGGGGGCATCTCAGAGATCTGAGCCCAGAGCTCTTGTTTACTAGGTCCAAAGAGGGCAGGACTTTACAAAGGCCACACAGCAAGTCAGTGGCAGATTCAGGGTTACATCCGGGGCCAGGACTCTGTCCCCTGCTCTGACTGATGTCTTACCCTCCCCTCCACGCATTCCGCAGTTCCACTGGCCAGGGCTGGAGCATAGGGGAGCAGTCAGATCTTGCTTTGCCACTAATCGTGTGGCCTTGGGCAAGCCCCTTATCTATTCTCTGAGCCCGAGTCGCCCCGTCTGTAAATGGAGAATGATACTTCTTGGTCACAGAGTTGGGGTGAGAATAAATGGGTTCATGTGGGAAAATGCTCAGAATAGAAACCGGAGTTGGCCTAGACCGTGCTGCCCACCTGTATCTCCCTCTCGGGATCAGTGCCTGGGTGACCCCACGGGCTCGGTGCCATGGCCCTGCCCTTGACCCCACAGCCTTCAGGAGCTCCCAGACCTGGTGCTGAGTGAGGAGGCGGTGGAGGGCATCGCTGCTGGCATCGAGGCAGCCCTCTTTGACCTGACACAAGCCACCAACTGCCGCTACAAGACCAAGTACCGCAGCCTGCTGTTCAACCTGCGTGACCCCAGGAACCCTGTGAGCCGGGCTTTGGGCTTGGCCACGCCCCTCCTCAGCGGCCCTGGCAGGATGTTGGGGTGGGGGCTCTCGGAGCCGTGTGGTGCAGCCCCTGCCCTTGCCCCTGCAGGACCTGTTTCTCAAAGTGGTCCATGGAGACGTCACCCCCCAGGGCCTGGTGCAAATGAGCTCGATCCAGCTGGCCCCCCAGAGGCTGGCCCACTGGCGGGACCAGGAGGAGAAAAGGGTGAGCTGTTGGATCAACTCCGGATAGGCAACGGGACATGGGAGGGAGGCAGCTGGCCTGAGGATGGAGCAGGGAGAGACAGAGACAGAGCAGAGTGAGGAGGAAGGCGGTAAGACAGGGGAGCATAGACAGATAGAAACATAGAAGCAAGGGAATAGAAGGAAGGAGCAGGCAGACAGGGAGAGAGAGTAAGAGAGACTCTCCCCATAAAAAAAAAATAAAAAGAAGGAAAAGAGGCTGAGATGAAAGGGATTGGAGATGGAGAACTCGGTAGAGAGGTGACACCCTGAGAGGGGTTGTCTTCCACTTGCTTTTCTATGGAGCTGGGCTGGAGGGGGTGGGCTGGGATGATGGTCCGGAGTCTGGAGTCCAGGATTGTCATCTGCCATTGGGGGGGGGTAGACCCTGTGGGGTGCCCCTGTCCCCATCCCAGCCTCAGAAGCCCCAGAAAAGGCTAGAAGTCTTCCTGATCCCCCAGGCTGGGTGAGGGACCCCACGGCCCCTGGACTTCTCAGTTACACCCCCATATACCCCATGGGTCTCTCTCTGCCTGGGAATTGCTCAGGGGCAGGGAAGGTGGGCACTGAGCGAGCTTTGGGGATGCTTGTTTAATGGTTGTTGGTGGCCCAGTGAGAAACCAGTGACCTAGGGAGTAGGCCATGGGATGGGTGGGGTGCTAAGGCCCCTGTTCTGGGAGACACTGGGCTGATTGGAATAAATAACTAGAACCCATTAGGTGAAGCCGTCCACTGTAGGCTGAGCTTCTGTCCAGACATTGGACCAGGGAGCAGGACCAGCTACATAATTTGTGGGGCCAGCGCAGAATGAAAATGTGGGGCCCTTTGTTCAACAACCATTAAGAATTTCAAGGAGCCGGCTCCATGGCTGAGTGGTTAAGTTCGTGTGCTCCACTTCGGTGAGGGCTTTGCTGGGTGCGGATCCCGGGTGGAGACGTGGCCCCATTCATGAGGCCACGCTGCGGCGGCATCCCACACAGCACAACCAGAGGCCCTCACAACTAGAATCTACAACTATGTGCTGGGGGGCTTTAGGGAGAAGAAGAAAAAAACACCAAAAGATTGGTACAGATGTTAACTCAGGTGCCAATCTTAAAAAGAAAAAAGAATTTCAGGGTGATGACAGCATTAAGCACCAGGCCCCCGTCCATGAAGCCAGCCGTGCTGGGGGGAGAGGACCTCTGTCCTCCCGGGTTGTTAGAAAGGGAGAGACAGGCTTTCAGGAAACATTTCAGATGGGATGACATTGACTAATGGTAAGAATCACAAGTAGCATTTATTATGAGCCAGGCTCCGGGCGAAGCACTCTACATACACTGTTTAATATCAGGCTCTTAATTGAATTCCTAGAGAACAGATAAACTGAGGCTAAGAGCAGTGAAGTCCTTGCCCAAGCCCACACTACTTTGTGGGTCTTTATTAATGGCCCAGGTGGCGCTCCGGGGTCTGTACTCTGTTGACTGCACCATGCTCTTCCCAGGATAGAAGGTGAAGGGCAGGCGGAAGCAGAATTGACTTGCTGGTGAAGGCGAAGTTCAAGAAGGCTTCCTGGAGGAGGCAGGGCTTGAGGTGGAGGGTGAAGGA
This sequence comes from Equus asinus, assembly GCF_041296235.1. Taxonomy (NCBI): domain Eukaryota; kingdom Metazoa; phylum Chordata; class Mammalia; order Perissodactyla; family Equidae; genus Equus; species Equus asinus. The sequence goes on from NC_091794.1 coordinate 90,013,275, forward strand.
GTAGCATATGGAGAGGCAGGTCTGAGGGTGGAGGTGAGAATGAGCGAAGCTAAAGTGTGGAGGAGAGGAAGGCCTCATGGAAGGGGAACCAAAGGAGGGGACTTGTGGGAGGAAAGTGAGCACTTGGGCTCTTGGTGGCCAGAGACCCCCAAACCCCAGCTGAATTTGGGCTGCTCCGCCCCCTCAGGGCCTGGAGATCATTGAGCAGCAACAGAAGGAGCCGTGCCAGCTCCCGGCCTCCAAACTGACCCACAAGGGTGAAGTTGAGATCCTGCGGGACGCGGACCAGATGTTGACCCTGGAGGACCTGGTGGTAAGTGGGAGCCTGACCTGGTGCAGGGCAGAGCCAGCGCCCAGAGATCCCACTCCTCACCTCACCAGCTCTGTGGCCCTGGGCAAGTCACCTGCCTACTCTGAAGCCCACCGTCTTCATTGTAAAGCAGGGTAATGACCAGGTGAGCATGGTGCAAGCCAGCTTCCAGCACAGGGCCTGTCACTGCCTCTCAGTGCTGGGCCCCCCCTTTTGGCCTAACCCCAAGGCACCCTGTGTGAGTGGTAGTAAATGCCATCACTGCTGTTCCCCCCAACCTCAGACATGGCGACTGGATCTCTGTTGGGAAGTGGGAGGGCCACACTGTTTGAGGCAGTGACTTTTCTGGATGTAAAGAAGACAGACCTGCCCTATTCAGTGGAAGGTGGAAGGACTTAGGGGTGCTCCAGGTGGAGAGCCACCAGAGCCCAGGGCAGATGGTCCAGTCTTCTCTTGTTGCTGGGCATCTGCTCCATCCTCATGTCCATCTTTTTTTTTTTTTATCTTCCCAAAGCCCCAGTACATAGTTGTACATCCTAGTTGTAGGTTCTTCTAGTTTTTCTATCAGGGACACCTGCCACAGCATGGCTTGATGGGCAGTGTGTAGGTCCACACCCAGGATCCAAACCGGCAAACCCCGGGCCACCGAAGCAGAGCGTGCGAACTTAACCACTTGGCCACGAGGCCAGCCCCCTCATGTCCATCTTGCACATGACCTGGCATGGGGGCTCAGCAGCCCTCGTGCCAGTGAACCCATCAGCTCAACCTCCTGCAGCCAATGAGAACTCCCTCTTGGCTCACTTCAGTCACACTCGGAAGAAGGCCGCTCTGGTTTTGGTTGGGTGTTCCACAGGTCACACGTTCACCCCAGTCTAACCAGTGGTGCGTCGAGGATCGGGGAGTGTGGGGCTGGCCCCCTGAGCCATGCTCACTGGGAAAATGGCAGTGAACGTGACACAAAAATCCCTGCTCCCCTCACCCAACATCCAAGTCAACAACCAGGAGAACCACTGCCTGTGCAAAGAGGAGCCCTAAGGCGGGGTGGCTGCTCCCCACCCCAAACCAGGCTGTATTCCCTGAGGAAATTGAATGTAAGTGTAACGGGAGGAGCTAAGAAGATGGGGAGAGAAGCCCCTGCCCAAGAGAGAGAAAGAGAGAGTGTGGCAGAGTAGGAGAGGGCAACGTCGCACACAGGAGTAATCTTTATTTCTTATTGAACACCTACCGTGTGCCCCTTTTACAAACAGTGCCCCTTCCAGCCTCACGATGACCTATGAGGCAGGTGATGCCCATTTCCTAGGTGAGGAACCTGAAGCCATTCACCCAAGGTCACTTGGTTGGCAGTGGTGGATTTGAACCCAGGCTGTCTGACCTCAAAGCCAGGGCCTTGGCACTGCTCTGCAGGTGGTTTATCAGACCAGAGTAGAGTTTCAGCATCTTCTTAAATCTTCCTAAAGCAATGTTTGTTTTGGGTTTAAAGCTGTTTGTATTATGAAGAAAAAAGGTGATTTGGCAATGGGCATGAGTCTTAAAAATATTCTTTCTTTTTGATTTGGTCATCTGCTTCTAGAACTTGTCCTAAGGTGATAATTGGAAGTTTAGGAAAATGCTTTCTGTGCAAGGATGGCATCAGTACTGTCAGTAATAGTGAGAGCTCGGGAACAACCCAGTTGTCTAGCCGCAGAGGCCCCGCGAACGCCACAGTCCACCCCATCGGTGTGTGTCTACAGGGACTATATACCATGGCAAATGCCTCTGCTGTAACTCATGGACAGAATGAGAATACGAGGTTGAATATTTAATCCCAGTGATTTTAGTCAAAGGAGCCCCAAAACTCTGTGTATAGAAAAAATATTACAAAGGAATACCAGAATATCGACAGTTGTCTCTGAGTGGTCAGACAAGGGGGGATTTTTTTTTTTAATTTTCAAATTTTTGGTACTTTCCAAATTTTTTTAACAAGTTCGTAGTACTTTTGTAAGAAAAGAATAAATTATTTGGAAAAATAAAAACACATCCCTGAGGCTGCCTACTCATGGAGGGCTGCTGACTTCCCCACTCGCCTTCCCCATCCACCCCTCTCTCCTCCTGCGCCTCCCAGGGACCCGTGGTGTCCAAAGATTGCAGCCCACTGGCCCTGTCTGCCACGTCAAAGGACAACACGGAGCAGCATGAGGACCCCACGGAGCAGCATCCGGACACCACGGAGCAGCATGAGCACCACTTCCTAGACCCCAGCTGCCGCATCTGCATGGGTTGGGGGAGACACAAGAGTGGAGCAGGGTGGTGGGCAGGCCGGACCGTGGGGTTCAGCAGCAACAGGGATTTGTGGCCTGGGGAGAAGGTGGCAGGGTGGGGATGCCTGTGCCCCAGGTCCCCTCAAAAAGACCCTGGTCCAAACCCTGGTTCTGAAGCCCTGGGCTGGCTTCAGCCAAGCTGCCTCCCCCTGTTCAGCTCCTGTCGCTGCTGTTTGCAGACTGGGAGCCTTCGTGTGAGCTGCCAGGCTCCTTCAAAGCCACCAGCAGGTTGGGGGACAGTGTCTTCCAGAGAGCCCCAAGCCCAGCCCCTGTGTCCTCTCCAGAGGTGCCCCAAATTGAGGAGAAGCCTCCCACGGAGTCCCAGGACAGGTGGGCTGGAGGCAAGGAGGGGGTCAACCTGGCATGGTCAGTGGGGGAGGCCACCTGCTCGGGCAGCAGACAAAGCTCCAGCTTTTCTTTCCATATGCTGGGGCAAATCCTCCCTCTTTTGTGAGTCTCAGTTTCCCCATCTGTGCAATGGAACTAACCATCCCAGCCTAGTGGTTCCTCCCACTGCACGAGGCTATCCTTGGCCCAGTGTTCCAGCACCCACCACGGGGACACAGGACCTGCTCTGAAACGTAAGGAGGTGCCGGGAGAAGTGCTGATGACCTGCTCTGCCTGGCCCTGTCCCTCTGTCACTCCCTCTAGGCTCCAGGTGTCTACTGGTCCCACAAAGGCCCTGCCCAGCCAGCCGCCTTGGGAAGGGACTCTGGACATGTTCTCCATCAAGCGGTTCAGGGCCAAGGCCCAGCTGGTCTCAGGACACAGCTGTCAGCTCATCATGGTACTCCTGCCTTGCTCACCAGGGACTCCCTCACACACTGATCAGCCCAGTCAGCTACTTATACCCCTATTCACTCATTCATTCATTCATTCTTTTACTCGGTCATTCTAAAACAAGTCATTGGTCCCCTCTTCATGCCTGGCTCTGTGCTAGGCATGGGGCGAATGAGATGCCAGCCCCACTCCTGCAGAGACACACATGGGTAAAGGACTCCCTGTAACCCAAGGCACAAAGCAAGAAGGGGCCAGGAGAGGAGTCTGGTACCTCCCTGGCCCAGAGGAGGGTTTTAGGAGTGATTGTTGAATGACTGAATGATCAGCTAAAGTGTTGGATGAGGGTGGGAGGTTAGAGGAGGGAGTCACGGGCTTCTGAGAAGTTGTAGATTGGTCAGGACAGGCTGTAGGCTTCCAGGGGCAAGGGCTTCCTGGGCAACCACTGGGGTCCTGATATAGTGCCTGCCCATCCTCTTTGCCACAGTCTGTGGCTTCTGGGTGGCTGGTATTGAGTCTGCCCTAAGTGGGTGGGAAGCAGGGAGGCTGACTGGCCATCCTACCTGCCCCCAGGCCCTGCCCGAGGTGATCCGCTCAGCAGGCTGCATCCCCCCCAACACTGTCTGGGACCTTCTGGCCAGCATCTGCCCAGCCAAGGCCAAGGTAACCGCCCACCCCTGGGCACCACCTCCTCTCCTAGTGCCATATCCCCAGCCCTGTGCCCCCTCTCTACCTCTGGAGCAGAGGCCTGGGGTAGGATATCCAAGGCTAGTTCCCATTGTGACTGCAGACTCACTGTGCGACCCTGGGCAAGTCCCTCTGGAAAGTGGGGACATACTTCCTCACAGGGTTCTCAGAGGTTTAGACGAGACCAGGGGTGTTCACAGGAGCAAAGGGTGACCACTCCTAAAGGTGCTCTCTTCCTGCAACCGCAGGACGTCTGTGTGGTCAGACTGTGCCCACACGGAGCTCGGGACACCCAGAATTGCCGCCTGCTCTACTCCTACCTCAACAATAAGCAAAGCCACGGGCTGGCCGCTGTGGAGCACGTCGGGGTGGTCCTGCTGCCCCTGCCTGCCTTCCAGCCCTTGCCCACCAGACTTCGCCGTCTGGGAGGCCCAGGTGAGTGCCCTGATGCCCATACATGCCCCTCACTTGACAGGGCATGGTTGACACCGTCTCCGTGTCTCCATGGAGGCAGGCAGGCCTCAGAAGGGACTCCTGACACAGGTCAATGTGATAATAACGAGAACAGCTCATACTTGTATATGGCTTACTACCTACCAGACAGTGTTCTGAAAGCTGTACTTCTGTTAATTCATTTAGTCCTCAAAATAACTGCTCAGAATGGTACTATAAGTTTCTTCATTTCACCGATGAGGAACCTGAGGTGGGGAGAAAGCATGAGCCCAGAGTCACACAGCCAGTCCGTAGCAGAGCCGGGCTTCCCAGCCAGGCAGCATGGCTGTGGCAACTGGGCGCCCAGCCACACACTGTACTGCCTCTCCAGTTAGGCACCCTGAATAGAAACGCATGGGACGGCCGCATTTGACCCGGACACAGCAGCACAGAGGCAGGCCCCACAAACAGTTAACTGAAAGCCTCCCTAAGACAGGAAGGAGGGATGTTTTCACCGCAGCTGTCCTGGGCCAAGCTTGGCCTTTGTGTGTGGGTGCCCTCCAGGGTGTGGCTCTGGGAAAATGCCTGGTGGGGGTGGGCATCCAGGGGTGGCCTGTACCCATTCCTGAGCAGAGTGCTTGGCCTTTCTGGGCTGCCTCTCCTGGGGACAATGTGGTAGACTCTGAATCCATATGGTCTTGAGATCCAACTATCCATGCCCCACCCTCAGCCTTTCCTATGCTGAGAGCAAAATCTTCCGAGACAGGCTCCCCCTCCCACTTACTTGTCCCAGCATCTCAGGGGCCCCATCTCACTGCTGGAAAGCGCTTCTTGGGGTTTGACCTCCAGACCTCCGGCCGCAGCCAGAATGCAGCTTCTGGGGACTATGCGTTCTCTCCTGCCAGGCCTCTGGTCTCTCCCCTCCTCTTTCCCCAGGCCTGGAAGTCACTCACTCAAGCCTGTTGCTGGTTGTGCTGCTTCCCAAGGCAGGGCTTCCAGACACGGCAGAGTCCAGCCTCTTGTGGGGGAAGGTTCGCAAGGTGGTCTCCTTCAACAGAAAAGTGGAGACGAGATACTACCAGCCGGAGGATAGGAGGCCGCATGTGGCCCTGAAGCGCTCCCGTCCCCATGGGGGTGTCCTGCGCCAGAGCCAGGGCAAAGGCAGCCTGGCACCAAAGGGAATTTGTGCTTGGGAGAGGCCCCCCAGAGGCAGGGGGAGACTGTGGGGAGAGCCTGAGACCTGGGAGGGTTGTGGGCAAGGGCGGTGGCCCCCAGAACCAGGCTGGTGCCACTCTGGGCATCCCTATTCAACAGCACCAGCTGGCCATGGCCAGCATCTCCACAGGGCCTCTTGTCCCCACCAAGCCCTGCTTCAGCATCTCGAATCCTTGGTGACCATAAGCCACCAGCTCCAAGCCTCACTGAGGTCTTCAGGCCAGGCACTCCTTCTCCCACCCCCTGCCCAGCCCCCTGCAGCCCCTGGAATTCTTGGCCTCCTCTGCCAGCCCCCTGCAGCTCCAGAGCCCCCTGGCCCAGCCCCTGATTCCTCTTTGGACCCTACAGATGGAGCTGGCTCTGTGTGTCTCCTCCCTGGAGAGGCCTGACCCCAATTACCCACCAGGAGAGGGGCTCTGATTCCCTCACCAGTGCTGAACCGTGAGCTGTTCCAGAGAGAGAGACAGGGGCCAAGGAAGGGGAGGGTCAGCTGTGTGAGTTTCCTGTTCTGCAGTCTGCTTGGTGTTGATTTTTGGTTCAATAAAGAATTTGGCAAAGTTGAGACTGCATCTGCTGACTGGTCAGGAGAGACACTGGGCCGGCTAGGTGTGGGTTAGGATGGGTGTGTTTGTGAGTTTGTGTGCACAGATGTAGCAGAGCTAAAGTGCTGGGAATGGAGCAGGCAGCCTTTTACAATTGCTGGTCTGAGGTCCTGAACCATCACTGTGTCCTGCTGTGCCCCAGGGCACAGTGGTTGCGTTGGTGGGTTCTGGAAACATTTTGCAAGTATTCTGAACTAAAAGGAAGAAGAGGTAACGGGAGATAGGGCAGGACTAGGGTGGGGTAGAGAGAGAAATGAGGCTTTTGAAGGGGCATGGACACCTAGAGATTTTTAGGGAGAAAAAAGTGAGCAAGTTGCAATGGTTTTTAAATTTTTCAGTTACCAAGATTTTTGCCTTTGGATAGTTCGGGGGGCACCACCGTATTCCCTATGTGTCTCTGTGTCTGTGCATCTGTGAGGGTCTCTGTGTGTGCATGTGCCTGTGAGCATGTGTGTGTGTACATGTGTGTGTGTCTGATTGCATGTCCGTGTGTTGGGTCTCAGGAAGTTGGGAGATCCATATAGTATGACTCCTCTCTACGCCTTGCCAACTGCCGGAGACTGATACTGGAGAAAGCCCAGGCTGTGGGCCTGGGGCGTGGACATTCAGGGTGGGAATGGAGGCTGGTGTTAGGGCTGACTGTGCTGCTCTGCCTGGGGCCTGGAATGAGCTCTTAACAGCAGCCACAATTGTAAAGCACCTCAGTGTGGGGTGTACCTTGGGAGAGTTGAGTCTGGGGAGTGACCCCGGGAACTAGCTGCCCGCTGGCTGCCTAACCCAGCACGGAGAAGCAGGGCCTGGCTTGGAGAAGAGAACTTTTGACAGGACCCCTCCCTTCACCCCTTCCTCTCCCCTCCCCGGGTCTGAAGGGATGTACCCCTGCCCACTCCTTCTCAAAGTCTGCCGGTGTCCTAGCCTCTCCTTGCGCCGTGCTGGACTGGGAAGGATGGGCCGTTGGTTTTCGGGGCCGTCCCTCTTCTCTGCCCCTTGAGCTTTGCTGCTGCCCTACCCAAAGCCGACAGCAGAGGGGGCCCTCGGCCTTGGGATGGAGGTCGGGGCTGGCCCGACTGGAGGCCTAGCTGGGGGGCGCGGGGGGGTGTGGGATTTTAGCTGAAGCGATCAGAAGCGGGGGCAGGGGTGGGGTGCGGGGTGGGACAGGGAGAGGGGACTGGACAGGGAAGGGGGCGGAGCTCCTTCGGGAACTTTTCCTGCTCGGAAGGGCTTGTGAGCGCCACAGCCTCGGTGCTATATGTAAATAACACAAATTACTGTGCAACCTACAGCTGGATTCTGAGTCGGGGACTTGGGTCATTTTCCTAGGGTAGTTGGGGCAGGTTGGGGGAGACAGCTGTGTACCCCCTCCCTCCAGGCCCAGGGCTTCCACCCAGGGAGACGGGAGAGGGTTTGCTGCCTCCCCGGGGCACTCAGGGAAGAACAAGCTCTGTACTCTGTGCTGGGACTTCCCTTCGGAGCTTCAGTTTTCCTGTCTGTAAATGGGGATCATAGTGGGGCCCTCGAGCACCTCGCCCCGAGGAGAGGGCTATAGGTGGACCCCGAAATCCTGCTGCTTGTTTCGAGGCTGAGCGCAGGACAACATGACCTCCATCCACCTTTTGGCGTTAGTCCACAAGCCCCAAGCCTTTCTTTTGGCAGAGGAGGCTAGGAACGCGGATTAGGCGAACTGTTGCTAGGAGGCGTGGCCAGCGGTTGCTAGGTTCGAGGGGCGTTGCTAGGCAACGCTGGGCGGGGCTCACGTTGCTAGGCCTGAGTAGGAGTCTCCAGGGACCCTAAGGGCCACGTAGCTCGCCTCGGTTGTAGTAGAAGGCGCCCCACGACGCTGCTCTCCCTGCGGCTTTCTCCGGGCCTCAGCTTTCCCCGGGCTGGACACCGCCTCCGAGGGTCCTTCCGCTCCACACCCTCCGCAACTCCGTGATCCTCTGGGCTCGGAAGCGAGGAACCCTGGGTCTTTGTGCACGTGTCCATGCGCTTGCTTGTGCGGTGAGGGGAAGGAGAGGGTCGCTTTGGGGTTTCCATAGCAACCGCTCCTGTGTCACCCCTTTGCTCCCAAGGTTTGAGCCGATTCTTGTACAAATTTACATATATCTGCATGTCATTAACATAGAGGCGGGGCCGAACTTGTTTTGGCAAAGATCCCTGGACAATTCCCTTTGCTTCTGTCTCATCCCGCCTGATGGGCACGTGGGCTGTGCATGCGTGAGTGTTTTGCTTATTAATATTCCCAGATTTGGGGTGGGTGGGTAAACTGTAATAGTGACCACGGGTTCCAGGCACCCCGATCACCTTATTGAACCATTGGCATGAATCTGTCCAGGTACCCCTGACCAAAGACACACAGCCTCCGCAGGCAATGACAGACCTGATTGGAATCCCAATTCTGTCCTTTCTCTTCTGTCTTGCCTTAGGCAAGTTTAGTTCCCTCTCTATGGCTCAGTTTCTTTCTCTGTAAATGGGGATACTAATCTCTAACTCGTCAGATTATGTGAGGGTTCAATGAGATGCCACTTTTGCATACACTTATTGCTGTTTCTGGCACACAGTAGGCGCTCAGTGGTAGCTCCCTCCCTCCCTCCATGGAGACCAGCTCCTCTCAGGACCCAGCCAAAGCAGATCTGCTTCCTTATCAGCTCAAGACATGAGAAGTAAAGACCGAGAAGATCTTCTAGATGTCAGGGCAGACTGGATTTGAGGCACAGGACGAGGACTATGGGTTTGCCTGTTTATCATTCCTGGAGGCTGGAGACCAGGTTGGTGAAGCATGGCCACCCCGCCCCCCACTGCACCCCATCACCACCACCACACACATGTTCACACCCTTACACTCTTGTCTCTTTCAGGGGCCAACTGTGTCCAGAAACCTTGTTTTCTTGTCTCAGAGGCACTGGAGCCTGAGGTGGCTGCAGCAGTGGCAGCAGAGGTTGGGAAGTTTAAAGACCAGAGCTAAGAAGGTAGTGACCAAGAAAGTCCCCTCCAGGACTGAGATGTCTGGGGTGGAGCAGAGTCCAGTGGGAGTCTGAAGGCACAGACTGTGCTTGGAGAGCCACATATCTGAGCCTTTGCCAGAGAGGACTGGGGGACGCCGGGGCCACTCCATTGCCCTTTCTGGGCCTCAGTGTCCTCACTGTGGACAATTGGGACTCCTATGCTGTGACTTGGGGTAGGGGGAGGCAGAGGTCAGCTCAGCAGAGAGAACCCCATCACTGCTGCAGCTGTGTAGCAGTGCCTTGCAGGTGGTGAGTTCCCTGTCATTGGGGCTATGAAAGCAGAGGCTGAGGAGGACTCCTTGAGCATGGCTGGGATGGAGCAGCAGACCTCCTCCTGGAAGTTCTTGTTCTTATTTGAACTCTAATTGTTCCAGACAGCCTCTTCAAAAGCTGGGCAGTCCTTCCTGGGTCTAACTTCACCTTCCTGCTCTGGGAGAAGCTCCTTCTCCTTGCTCTTCTTTCTCCCAGTGCCTCTATAACCTTAACAGCCTTGGCTGCTAGGCGCAGAGGAGAGGCAGAGGAGGCGTTAAAGGAGGACCAGTTCCACTCTGTGTTGGTCCTTTAGTCCTCAATTAGGTTCCAATAATGAAAATAAATGAGGTTGGCTCCTATCCTGGGTAGACAAAAGTTGTTGGTGATGGAGAGGGAGTGTAGGAGCTGGATTTTGATTGCTTGATTGGCTTCCTGGAGGAGGTAGGATTCCGTGGGGGCAGTACCCTGCAGTGGTCACTCTGACCGCTGCATGCAGGATTGCTGTCTGCTGGCGGATGGCCATGGGCCAACTCCTTTCCCGGTAGCCACCTGTGCTCCACAGGTAAGGCTTCCAGGGACCGTCTGAGAGCCTGGCAGCGCTGGGCTGGCTCACTTGTGTCCCACTCTGGGGGCCAATTAAGTCTCCATCCCTAGCCGCGCCGATTAACAGTTAATAAGGCAGCAAACACCTGCAGCTATGGAGGCGAATTAAGAGCAACAGTCGGCGTAATACACAACCTGATAAGTGAGCAATTAACAACCGGAGAAAGATTAATAGAAGCAATTACGTCCTACTCGGAGCTCTGTAAATATGACTGTCAATGGCTGGAGGATTCAGTCCAGTCTCGCCCAGCCCCACCCCAGGCCATAGCCTTTGCCGGGAGGGGAGCCAGCCTAGCCAGTCTGTGGATTCCAGACCACAGAGCCGAAGACACATGAGAAATGCATGCAGATGCCAAAGTGCACTAGACGAACATATACAGACGTGTTAAGAGAGTCCACAAAATACAGTCACGCACATACACAAATCCCCCACTGTCACCCACACTCACAATCACACAAATGGGTACACACAGCAACACATAGGTCCTGCCAGAAATACACACAGACATACATGGAAAAATACCCAGCATCACAGAGACATCTCCCTGCTTTACACAGAGCCAGAGCCACACGGACTGCCAGACACACAGTGACACTCACGTACACAAATTTGGACATGTAGACACACACAGCTACCTACTCCTAGCTCCCCATATGCATATGGCACCTGCTCTCCTTTGATGCCCGGCTTGCAAAGGGTCGTCCATAGCAGGTAGGAGCTGCGGCAGGGCATTGGACTGAGGGAAACGCAGTGAGGGTGGGAAGGGACAGAATGTGGGTGAGCGCATATGCAAGTCTGTCTGCGTGCGTGGAACTCTAGACATGTGTGTCCTTGCAAGAGTGTGTTTTACCAAAGTATGGATGTGTTCCTGAGTGTACACATGCATGTGCCTGACATCTGTATGCCTACGTGTGTGAGGGTTTGTATGTCCTGCTGTATGCACGAGTATATGTACATAGGCATGAGTCCAGCAGATCTCTGACTACACATGCGGGTTTCTGGTTCGTGTGTGATGCTGGGCCAGTGCCCGCATCTGGGTAATTGTGTGACTGTACTTCATAGTGGCTTTATGTTGTCCTGTCTCAGTGCTGGGGCAGGTTAGGGGAGTCTCTATGGGATGCTTCCCGGGGGAAGCTGAGAGTTCTGATCATGCCTGAAACCAGGGTCCACTTCCAGGGAACGGGGCTCAAGGAGTCAGGGAGCCTCTAGGACTCCTTGGGCTGACTGGGTCTCCCTCGCAGGGATTTCCAGCCCCTTGAGCGGGACTCAGCCCCATTGGGCCTCCCCCAGGTAGGAGGAGAGAAATGAGAACAGTTTCTAAAGAAATGGACCTGGAGGTTAATTTCTCCTGATTGAAAGCTGATCCAGGAATTCGCTGAGAATGGGCACCTTCCTCTGAAGACCACAGCTCCCAGCCCCGTTGGGCCTGAGCCCTCCTCACTCCTGCCTCCATCTTGGAGCTTCCCATGGAAAACCCCCAGACCAAGACCCATGCACTTAGCTCACAGTCTGGGATGTACGCCGTCATACACAGAAACCTCACACCACAAGGATACAGTCACGCAGGCACACACATAGACAGTCGTGAATACAAACACATAAAATCCTACTCATAGTTGCACCCAGACTTAGCCACCTACACACAGTCTTAGCACACACTCGAAATCACACACACAGGGGCACATGTGCAGCAATGCTCGTGCACACCTGCACTCCCACATGCCCACACTTCCATCCCTCTCTGAGATGAGCCTAGTGCCAAGCCTGAGGGCCCAGAGGGGCGTCCTGTGACAGGTCCCCCCACCTCCTACAACACTAGCCTGGCCAGATGGCGGAGGCTGCCAGGCCCCAGGAGACCTCTCCATCACCGCTAACCTGCCAGCTGACAGGCGGGCGCACTGAGGCCTGGCTCTGCCCGAGGGGGCAGGAGTGTAAATAAGGAGGTAATGAGGCTCTCCAACCTCCCCCACCCGCTACCCCAGACCTGGATGCTGCCTGCCCCAGGGCCCCTCCTTGTTGAGCAGGGAGGAGCTTCAGAGCAGGGACACACAGAGACACACTCAGACTTCCACAGGACACAAAAGGACGCAGACACAGGCAGGCACTCCCTCTTCAAACCACAGGCAGAGGTGCCCCCTCCCCAGGCCTGAGCTGCTCACCACAGCCAGGGCTAACCTTGCAGAGAGCCTGGCCAGGCCCCTCACCCCCATCTCTGCCTCCCGCCATGTAGTGAAAGCAGACAGGAAATGATGATATAGTTCAGGGAAACAGATCTGAGGGCCCTCAAAGCCCAAACATCTGCCTGTCCGTCTGTCCTTCTGTCAGTCAATCCAACCTGTTATTTGACTTTCATTCATTCATTCATTCAATCTTTGTTTTTCATTTGTTCGTTTGTCCACTCATTCATTCAACCAATAAGGACATTAAACAAATCATCACACTCAGTCCGATGACCTGGCTGCCCTCCTGGCATCCTGGCCCAGGGGTATGCAGCTGGGGAGGGAGAAAAGGGGGGTCTGGGCTCTGAGGGAGGCGGGGAGGGAGTGGAAGGGATGTCCCCATCCCTACTTCTTCCTCAGTCTCTCAAAGTGGAAGAAAAGGTGCTTCTTTTGCAGCTGGTGGGAAAGAAGCCAAATTCCGGGATAATAGATAATAATAGCTAACACTTACACGCTCTCACTCTGTGCCAGGCACCGTTGTAAGTGCTTTACAGGAATTGACTCAGTTCATCCTCGTAACAACTCTATGAAGCAGGCACTGTTACTAAGCCCACTTGGGGGCACAGAGAGGTTAAGTAACTTGCCCAAGGTCAAATAGCTTGTCAGAGCCACCCCAAATGTTTAAAAAGCCTAGGGCAAGAATAAAAAAGGAGGCCCCTAGCCCTCCACCCATCCCGTGAGGGGCCCCGCATGCAGGCCTGTGGATGCCCCAACACTTGAGTCCCTGCTTGGTCCACGCTCCTGGCAAATAGCTGCCCTTGTGCCACCCTTCCGGCTTGAGGAGAAAGGACATGGGGAAGAGTCCACCAAGCTGGGCAGGCGACTTAGGGATGTTTGAACAGGGAGTTCTGGGGTCCTGGGTTGGGGTATGGTCTAGGAGGGGCTGGAGCCGCAGGTGGGCACAACCCTGTGGGCCTGCGGACCTTCGGATTCTCCATCCCATGAAGAAGAGTGGGGGCCCAAGTTGGGGGGTGGTGCTGGCACAGGGGCCTCTGTTGCCCGGGTCAGAGGATATCAGAGCTAGTAAGTAGGAGATCAGATCGAGGATATGATCCTAGGCACTCTGGCTAGAGTCAGCTCTTAACCAGACTGCTGGGGGCTGCGGGGGTCAGGGGCTGACGGGAGGGGTAGAGTTCTGCTTCCCCACCCCCACCCACCAGATTCAGCCCATTCCCAGCCAGGGGAACGCTCTGTGCCTAGCCCCTTCTGGGTGCTGGCGGCAGCTCTCAAGGATGACTTGATTCTCAGTTTTGTTGCCCCTCCCACCCCATTCCCACTGACATCCCCGCCCCTCCTGCACCAGGGATTAGCGAAGCAGTGGAGGCTCCTGGGACTGAACGGAGACTGCTAAGGTCAACACATCCAGCTCCCTGCCTCGGTTTCCCTGGCCCCAGGATTCCTGTTCTGTCTCCAGAGGGTTTTGCACAGACTTACCCGGGCTAGGAATTTCGATCTCTGGTGCCAGCCAGGCCCTTGTTATGCAAATATAGGCAAATGAGATGCAAACGAGCAGTCCCAGATTAACAGAGAAATCCCCAGCAGCTGGAGGAGTCACCGTAAAGTCAGCTCTCTCGAGCTTCCCCTCACCCCGCTCCTCCAGTCTCTGTCCACCTGGGTCTGTCTGGTCCCTCCGTGTCCTTGCCACCACTGCTCAGCCCCCCTCAGGAGCTATCTGCTCAGACAGAGGGAGGGTCTGGATAAGGGAGGACACCAAGGCTCAGGCCTTCCACCAGCCTTCCAGCTAGAGATCTCTGCCCTCCTCCCCCTTTTAAAGAGATCCAGGCAGGGGTGGGGGCTGGGATAGGGGTGGTGGGTGAGGCTGGTAGAGAGGGGGCGCTCTGTTTTAGCCCCAGAGAAGAGAGAATTCACACCCGCACGCAAAGTTGAGGGTGAGGGTTGCCCCTAAGATGCACACACATACACTCATTCAGACACAAGCCCCCCACACACCACCACAGAAATCTGGCCTCGCCACCCCCTCTCCCCCAACACACCACAATTTCAGCCACAGACATCAACAGGCTGCAGTGGGAGGGCAGGCTGTGTGTCCATTCCTGGGGCCTGGAGGGTGGAGGATAGTGCTGGTAGGACCTGGGTCTGCGTGAAGACAGAAGGGAGTAGAAAATCCTGCCTAGGGCATGACTCTGAGGAAGGCGGCTGGGGGTGTGTGGAAGAAGACTCAGGCTGGGCAGTGCCCACCAGAACCCCCTGGGGGGGTTGAGGCTGGCATCCATGCCCTCAGGCACTGCCTGGGGGAGCCCGGGGCTGCTGGCTGCCCCAACCAGCCCAGGCCCAACTTCTAAAAATAAGAGTCGAGAATCTAAGCCCCTGGTTGGTTCTGCAGGAGCCTGTTGCCTTGGCAACCCCTTCTCAGAGCCCTCCCTCCCGGCTGGGCTGCCCCGTTTGGCTGCTGGTCCCTCTGCCAGCCCTCTGTCCCATCCTCCTGGGGAGGGAGGAGGGGGTGTGGGGCTGGGTGTGGAGCAGCCTAGAGGACCCTGGGGGCTCCAGCTGAGCACAATGGCCTGAGTGTGAGACCCGTCAGGGGCTGACTGTTTCGGAGGCTGCCTGACTGTGGGTGTGTGACTGTGTGTGGGGAGGGCCTGTGTCTGACAGCCTACGTCAGGCTGTGTCTCTGTGTTCATCTCTGCTTGTGACTTGACTCTCAGAATCCCCGTGGATGGCTATGCTCTCTCTGTGGATCCAGGTCCATGTGTGTGACAGTGTGTATCGGTGTCCTGAGAGAAGACCCAGCTGTGGCCTTTCTGTGCCTGCTCCTGCCCACGTCCCCCAACCCATCCCTGTGAGCTTTCCCTTAACCCTGCCCACCCCCACTTTCCGGGGCTGTGGGCTGGGAGTACAGTGGCACGGGGTGCCCAGGGTGAGCCAGAGGGTGTGGTGACCGGGCCAAGGTCAGCTTCTTCCAGGGTCTGCAGCCAAATATCAAGTAAGCCCCAAATCTGCCCCTCTGGGGGAAATGGGGGAGAAAGCCATGCCTGCAACTGTGCAGTGGAAATCTCCAAGCGCGTGCCTGTGTGTGCGCGCACGACAGGCACTCTCAGAGGCAGAGCCCCCCCTCCCCCGCGCAGCCTCCCCACTCCAATTAATCACCGAGTCCCGTCAAGTCTCATAATCACTGCTCCGGTGGTCCCTCCACTCTTCTTCTCTGCCATCAGTACCCAGCCCGGGCCAGGCCCCTCGCCACCCCGACAGGGCAACAGTCTCCTAACAGCTCTGCCCCGTCTTCCAAGTTCCACATCTCGCCTCCCCCTATCTCCCACGCCCCATCCCCTCTCCATTCTGTGCCCAGGAAGATCTTTCTAAACACAGCTTGGATCCTGTTACATCCCCTGCTTAGGACCACCAAGACTCGGCTTTATTCTCAGGGCAAAGCACCAGCTCCTCAGCCTCATCTTCCAGTCTGCTCTGCTCACCGCCTGGGTTTACCTGTTGCCCCTTCATCCAGCCACACAAGCTACTAAGAGTTTCCAGAAGAGATCAAGTTCTGTCTCTTACCTCTGTGCCTTTTCACGTACTGTTTCCTAGTCTCGAACTAATCTTCCCTCCTCTGGATAAAGTTTACTCATTCTGAGACTCAGCATAGGCATCACCTCCACCAGGAAGCCTTCCCTGACTGCCCCCAGGCTGGGTTAGGAGCCTCTGTGTTCTCATGACATACACACACACATTCCATGTATTTCTAATGACTTTTTTTGCCCAAAATTTGTACAAGATTTAGAAGAAACACAAAAGTGTTAATTGAAACAAAAAATCACCCATAATCCTCTCAGATTAACTCTCCATTTATTTCCTTTTGGACTTTCTTTAAATGAATGGATTAAATGTTTTCCTTCTAAAATTAAGGACATCCTATATGTACAGTTTGTTTTTTGCTTTGTTTCATGTATCATTATATAGTGAGCATTTTCCCAGGTAATTAAAAACTCTTCAAGAACGTGACCTTTAGTGGTGGCATAATATTCTTATATACGGATATATGATAATTTATTTAGCCAACCCTCTATTGCTAGACATTTATGTTGGTTGTGGTTTTCCACAGTTATAAGTAACGGCAATAAGCATCCTTACACGTGGTTTTTTTCCAACATCTTTGGTCATTTCTTGGATTGATTTCCTAAAAGTAGGTTCACGGGACCAAGGGGTCTGTGTATTTTTAAAGCTCTTGACACCACGGCCGAGTGGGCTTCCAGAAGAGTTGTTCTCATTTACCCCTCCATCAACAGAGTCTGAGAGCGCCCCAGATTTCGCTTCTCACCAACACTCAGCGCTGTCTTCAAAAAACAAACTGTATTAATTTCAGTAGGTAAAACGGCATCGTATTGTTGTTTTAATTTGCATGTCTTTGATTGCCGGTGAGGATAAACCTTTTGTATCTCCTCTTTTGTGTCAGGCACAGATCACGCTGAGCTATAATTATGTTTTTACATTCTGCCTCTCCGTCACCAACCTCAGCTCTTGAGGGCAGAACCTGTTTGGGTCCAATTCTCTCTGTCAGGAGCAGGGACAGAGGACATGTTCTCAGAGTACTGGATGGGTTGATCTGAAGGTGTCTTCTGCCTGAGCTTGGACATTGGGCAGACCTGGGGTCAGGCTTAGCTCTGAGACTTGAACTTGGGCAAATCATTTGACCTGTGTGGGCCTCAGTTTCCTCATATGTTAAGTGGGTCTGAATGGATGTGCAGGCACACACCTTCACATGATGAACAGGGAGGAGGCACGGAAAGGGCTGTGAGCACTGGCTGCTGTTTGAGGTCTGCTCACCTTCCAGATACTGGCTTTCCTGAGGGAGGAGAGAAGGTACAGCAATAGGCAAGTCCCTCCTCCCAGAGATGGTGCCAGACCCCTCCTGGTCCAGAGGTGGGCAGGGAGCATAGAGCAGAGGGTCTGGGCAGGACTGGCATGGGCCATGGCAGCAGACAGGCCCAACTTCAAGGTCAGCTAAGACAAGGGGATTGCGCCCTTGTGTAAATCCGAGAGGGGAACTGCTGACTCTGTTCACATCTGGCAAGGTGGTGTGTTGTGGGCTCTTACCATGCCTGATATGGTTTAATCACCATTATTGGTGCCCACTGAACAGAGAGGGAGAGCACCGCTGTCCTGGTGGCACAGCATCTCTTCCCAAGATTGGCCCTCTACCACAGGGAGCATCTTGGAGATGCTCAGGACATGTTCCAAGACAGACACGCACAATTTCTCTGCACATTACCAGCCTAATGATACTGTCATTTGGAGTCTGGAAATGAGGAGAAATCGGCTTTTTCTCAGTAATTATCATGAGTGATGGGCCTTGAGATGGAGTGGCAGCCCCCCAAGTGAGAACCAGGCTCCCAGGAAAGTTAGCTAGGTCATCCCCCTGCCTCGGGAAGGTCTGCTTTCCAACCCTGGCCTCTGATTTGTCTCCCTGATATGGGCCAAGGCCCCCCCCTCCGCTTCCCCCTTGGTCTTCCCTTTAGGGATCATTTTAGGAGCTAAGCCCTGGTGGTCAGAAGGTTCCTCCTTGAGTCTGCCCACAGTCCTTCAGGCTGCAGTTCAGTTTGCTGTGCCGTTGTTCTCATGAAAACTGTCTTGTTTTGTTGTTTGGTATCCTTAGCTTAGTAAGCACTTTCTTTGTCTAATTTGTTGAAAGCAGAGACGAAAACACCTGGGTGAGAGTGGGTTGAAGTGAGGTGCTCTGAGATTTATGAGGGTGTTCAGGAATAAAACCTGGAGGGAGGGGGCGGGGCTTGGCTCCAAGGAGCAGAGGGCTGACAGCTGACCCAGCTTTCTTTTCTAAGTGCAGCATCCACCAGATTCATGAACACGTCTCTGGTTCCCTGCCTCAGTTTCTCCACTATCCTCAGGGGAAAGTGTTTTTATCCTATCCCTTTGTCTTCTCTGTTCACTTTTGGGACCGGATGAAGGTGACACAGTAAGTCTGCTGCAGACCATGCCCACGAGCAGCTCCGAGTCCAGTGGGACAGGCAGACGCTGAGACCAACAGCTCGGATGCCAAGTGCACAGTCCCACAGAAGAGGAGGTTACCAGGGGAGCCCAGAGGGGAGAAGAGTTGGTGCTCCCTGGAGGGACCTGGGAGGCAGAGGAGGGAGCCTGGAAGGATGCACTCACTTATAAGAAGAGCATTCCATGCAGAGGGAACAGCATGGTCAAAGGCTGGAAGGTGAGAAAGAGCCTGGCACCATCAAGAAATGGGGTCTGGTTCCTAGGACACAGGGTGGATGTGGAGGTGGGAAAGACAGGGAAAGCTGGGAGGTCTTCCGGGGCCAAATGGTGAAGGGCAATGTCTGCTGAGGTGGGACGTCTGAGCTTTATCCTGAGAGCACTGGGGAGCCATTGAGGGTTTAAAGGAGGAATATGGTTGGGTTTGTTCCTTTGGGTGACCACTTGGGGAAAATATGGATGGGGGTGGGGGACAGGACTGGCATCTGCTGCTATGGTCTCTGTGGTCCTGAATAAGGGCAGAGGGTTACAGAGATGTGAAGAGGGGAGACTAGATGGGATCCCATAGCAGCTGTAGGTAGGATGGGTGGTTGCTGGTGATCCAAGGTCAGGAGCCCAAGGTGAGTCTCAGCACGGTCTCCTCCTCCCACCCTGAGCCCCCACTGCCTCCCAAGGCCTCCAGGAGGATATTTAAATTCCCAGTCTGGCCCTACCTTCCTCTGAGACGTCAGCTCCCCCCACCATCCTGTGCTCTGAGCCAGTGGTTTCTCAGTTAGTCCTGAGCTCACATGACCCATTCCAGCATTCAAGCCTTAATTTACATTAATTACCGACACCCCACCACCCTGCCACCCCCCTGGCGGTGTCTTCCCTCCTCCCTGCCTCCCCTCCTCCTCAGGGAACCAACCCCGTCTGCCTCAGCTCCCCTCTGTCCTCACAGCCCACCTTCCTTGGCTTTCTTCAATACCCTTCTCTTAGCAAAGGCCTGGGCAGACCGTATCGTCTGCATAAACAGTAGCTTAAAGATCCTTAAAGGAGAACTGCAGACTTTGGCCCAAGTCGGGGTGGAAGCCGGCTCCCACCCTCCAGGGGCTCGGACAGGGCCAGGCCAGGTGAATGGTCTTGTCTGCAGCTATCTCGTCTTGGCCAATGGAGCTGTCATTACTGCTCCAAATTAGGCACCAATTTGCCCGTGTAATTGTTTGCTAATTGGTATGAAATCCTAATGTAATTAGTTGGGCCCCTTATCGGGGAGCCTGGGGAGGCAGGGGCGGTGGGGGGCCACTGGAGCAGGGGGGTCTAGGAGGCTAGGGAAATGTGTCTGAGAGAGGAGGCCCTGAGCTGCCATCAGGGCTGAGAAAGAACCATAGGAATGGCAGAATCTCACAGTTGAGAGGGCCTTTGGAGATGCCAGCAGTTGCTGCCTGTCTTACAGATGGGGAAACTGAGGACAGGCACGGGGAGGAACCTCCTGGGAGCTGGTGGCAGAGCTGGGCCAGACATCCAGGTTCCCCGTTCACAGTGACTACAGCTGTGGTCTGGTTGTGGGTAGGGTGGCAAGGCCCTGTTTCTAAATAAAGGAGACCCTCAGGGGGGAAGGCTGGGAAGGTGGGGGAGGCTGTGGGTACCAGCCGGCTTTTTGAGCAGGAAATGCAGTGAGCGGAAAGCCTAGGAAGGATGTCAAATGGTTAAAGTCAGAGGAGCAAAGAGGACAAACCAGAGGCTCTGAGCCTCTCTCTGGGGATCACTTGGGCATTGAGAGGGAGGATGGGAGGCCAGGAAGCCCGGCTTTCCTCCTTCTGCACCTCTGGGCACATCCCCCAACTTCCACCCCAGGCTTTTTGCCTCTTCCGTCTCTCTGGGAAGGCTCTGGCAAGGGTGTTGGAGCCAGCTCATAGCAGCCTGTGAGAGCCGATTGTTAAATGTTTAGGAATTTTGCCGGCCAGTTGACTTCACATTGGTAGCTTAAGCTGGTCATCACGGGAGGATTTACACCATGGAAATTGGCAAAGGTTACAAATCAAGGCTTCACATCCCCCCTCGCTACCCAGAGCCCGTTGTGGAACGGTTACCAGCACACCACTGAAACCATCTGAAATGTGACAAAAGAGCCTCAGAGATTGTGATCACATCAGGACTGGAAGGTCCTGCTAAGATGTTGTCTCTCCAAATCCCAACACAAGGGGAAACTGAGGCTCAGAGGCCACCTAGAAGGTCTTCGGCCCTCCAGACTCTTGGTCCAGGCTCTCCCACTCCCCAGGACAGATAACAGCTGAGGGGGGTACAGAGTTACTTGAGGATTCAGCCTCACGTGAGAGGAAGGAAGCACTAACGGTGCACAGGTTGGCTCTGATGGCCAGGATGGGGGCAGAGGGAGTCCAGGGACCACAGGAGGTCATTTTGAAAGGGGCTCCTTTCAACATCCCAGCCTGTTTCCCTTGCTTTCTCCCAGGCGGGAGGGTAGTTTGGCAAATGAGGAGATGCTACGGGCCCAGGAAGGAGTGAGAGGAGGGGCAGCCAGTACCAGGACCATCCTGGAGATGCCATTTTAGTCAAATGGTCCCCACCCCTAACTCCCCATCCCTAGCAGCCAGTCTCCCCAAAATTGACTCTCACTCCTCAGGCTGCTCCCCATCCTCTTCCCTGCAGTCTATCCTTAATCTCTCCTACTATATCCATTCCCAAGGTTCCATTCTCTCATCCCTATCTTTCCCCAAATCTCTCCTGTTTCCTGGTCACTGTCCCTGGATGTCCTGAAGGCACCTCAGTGCAGCATGTCCAAAATAGAAATCATCGACTTCCCACAAGTCTTTCCCCATCTGAGTAAATGGCACACTCCCCCTCAGGGCCTTTGCACTGGCAATTTCCCTTATTTGGACAGCTCTTCCTCCAAATATCCCTCACCTCCTTCAGGTCTCTGCCCAGATGTCACCTTCTCAGAGACACCTTCCCTGACCCCCTTACCTAAAGGACCCCACCCCGTGCTCCACTATCACTCCTGTCTCCCTACTCGACACTATTTTCCTTCTTTGTACTTATCAACACTAACATTCCATGAATTTTTATGCTTTTACGTCTGCCTCCCCTCCCCTACTAGAAGGTAAACTCTTCAGAAGTACAGGAGTTATGTAGTCAGGTTCTAGAAGTTCCCTGAGGTCCTTGGTGGTATCCTTTTCACTTACTCAGTGCCGGACACTTTTAGTAAGCTCTCGATAAATATCTATCGAATGAATGAATGAATGAATGAATGAACGAACAAATGAGCCTCTAACCAGTCCCCTTCTCAAATCCACCTTCCAGTTGCCCCAGTTGTCTTTCCTTAAACAAACTTCACTATGACTCTTTCTTGTGCGAAACCCTTCATAGAGCTGTTGCTTTCAGAGTAAAACCTACCTCTGGTTTCGCCTACAAGTCTCTTAATGATGTATTTCCAGCCTGACCTCCAGCCTCACATGTGTGCCCCCAGATGTAACCACACACGTGCACACACACTCACTCACACACACACACACACACACACACACACACAGGCAGAGAGCCATGCCCAGAGACTGGATACACTGTCTCTGCCTCTGTGCTACCCCCTCAGCCATTGGGTGATCCTCCGTGTTCCTGGACTCATTTCCTTCTCTCCTTCATTCAGTCCGCAGTGTTTCTGGAGCAGCCTCTTGGTACCAGGCCCCTTGCTGAGCCTTGCTGGGAGTCAGCCCCCACCCCTTCTCAAAATGCTCCCAATCTGGCTGGGGAGGAGGATCTGAAACCATCATCCCATCCCTACTTCCTTTTTTCTTGTCCTTTGAACATCTTGACATCACCTCTCTGTGCCCAGCCAGGCCCTGGGGAGCCCCGGTGAGGCGGTAGCCCCTGGCTCTTGCCTGCCTCTGGCTGTGGGATGACACACTATGAGAATGACTGGGAATAACTGGATTTGGGGTCTCTGCGCCCTCCACCCCCAGCTTCTGGGAGATAGGATGCAGGGTGAACCATCCCTTTCGGGGCCCAACCCAGGGCCTGCCAGAGCGCAGGGAACACAGAGTGACTCAGGCTGCCCCTTTTCTCTAGGACTTCTGAGCCTCAGCCCTCTTCGCCCCACAGGGTCCCAAACCCAGGGAGGAGTGAGGTTGTTCAAGTGAATGTAAGCTGTGAACTTGCCTGTGTCTCTGGATTGGTGTGTGTACAAGTGTGTGCATTCCTAGGTGTGCACCAGTGGGCCTGCCCCCTGAGCCCAGTGTCAAGGGTGTGTCCCACACTCCTGTGTGTGTTAGGTGTGCTTGGGCATTGCCCAGGTGTGTCTGAGTTGGGCCTCATGTGTGCATGTGCCTGTTAGGAGACGGCGCTCCCTGGGGACCCGGCAGGCCTTGCTGCTCTGGCTTGAGTCTCCAGAGCAGCCGCAGGACGGAGATCTCCCAGCCGCGCAGGCCCATTGCCCAAGACGCATGAGCTGCTCCCACGCCCTGAGAAGAGCGAGAGCGTGAAATGGGCGCCGCTCCCGCCCTCTGGCTAATGGCCCATCCTCTCCGGCCATTGCCTCCAAGAGCCCATTGAGCGCCGCAGGGGGAGGGGCGGAGGCGGGGGAGGGGGTGCCCTGGGCTGGCGGCGGGCCAGCTCGCCCTCCGCTTGGCCCCGTGTCTCTGTGAGGAGAGGGCCGGTTGCTCAGCCCCCTGCGGGCGCCCAGAGAAGACCAGCGGCGGCGCAGAGAAGCACAGCGCTGGGTGGCAGTAGGGGCGCAGGCCTGCTTCCCCGCCCCCACCCCGCGTTCCGGTGCGCCGTGCCCCGACCGCACGCTCACGTTCACCCATCCGGGCAGCCGCACACTCGCACAGACACACCTACACCCGCAGGCGCAGACACTTGCAGAAACACACCATGAGACAGACATCCAAGCACACAAACGCACACGGACACACTCGAGGACTCACGCAGGGGCTGGGAGGCAGACACGCAAAGACAGACACGCGCATCCAGACTCGTTCCTACAAATATACCGCACAGACTCCCAGATGCAAACGCTCGTCCACACGTGCGCACAGACACACTGACACACCCTCACAGCCCTGCAGACGTCCATTCAGGGACAGCGACAGCGAGCACCCAAATGCACTGACACACTCGCAGACACACGCGGGACCTGAACACGGACACTCACAGACACAGACACGCTTGTCCAGACTCGTCCTAAAAATACACACTCGCAGAGGCAAACGCCTGCCCACGAGCGCGCACAGAGGAACTGACACGCTCCCCGGGGACTTTCAAACAGTGACAGAGACCCCCGAACGCTCCGGCTCACTGACACTCACTCGCAGCCCACGCAAGGGCTCGCACACGGCCTCACAGAGGCACGGGCGCAAAACACGTTCACCCAGACACGCGACACACGCAGGCGCGCATTAGCAGACACACCAGCGCCGCGCGCACACACCATCGCACAACGCAGACGCACTTGGGCCCCAGCTGCCTTTGAAATTCAAATCGGCGCTCCCTTCCGCCGCCGCCCGCGGGCCCCGCACCTCAGCACCCCAGCACCCCCGCACCCCTGCACCCAGGCGCCGCGTCGCCGGCTGGGCCTCATTACCCGCCCGCCCCGAGCGGAAATTAAAATTCATTTCAGGGGAGACCGAGGCGGGGCGCGGGGCGCTCGGCGGCGGCCTCGGTGGTAGGGCCCTTTGTAAGAGGGGAGGGCTGCCGGGCACCGCAGGAGAAGGAGCCCCTGTGCCTCCCGCTATGTGACCTTGACCCGGTGGACCACAGTTTCCGGGTTCCCTCAGGAGCGCTCCCCTCTCCGAGGCAAGTGCACAGCTGGCCCAGCTGGTTGGGAGTGGACAGTATGGCTAAGGTCTCAGCCTGGGGAAGCTTCCTGGGAAGCCTTAGTTCAAAAAGTCTGGAAAGACAAGAATCACAATGTCACACATACAGATCTGCAGACATACACAACACACTAGTCCACACCTCTCATCTAGGCACATGTCTATAACACGGGGGCCCACAACCACCCAAAGACACACACCAAATAGGATCACACACGGCCTTCCCCTCCCAACTTGAAGGCCTACCGACACCCCCAAGCACATACAGGGACACACACCACAGGCTGGCACAGACATATACTGTCTGCTGACACACAGAGACATAGTCACACGCAGGCCTGCAAATGGCATACACCCTGACTCACACCCCACCCAAAGGCACGGACACTCACGCATACACACAGGGTCAAACACACACTGAACACAAACATGACACACTGGTTGCAGGCAAATTCCAACAACACACAAACACTGCCCTGTCAACACCCCACCTTCACCCAGACACTGGGGGGGTGCACAAACCCCGTCATCACACACACGTGTACACTGTACATACACACAAACAGAAAAAGAAATGCATGAAATACCACACACCCTGCTTACAAAGACACACACACACACAGCAGAGATCCCCGGAGCTAGGCCCAGGCTTCTGACGTACAAGGCCTAGGCAGACACACAGAAAACCTGCGCACAGGCATACCATAGACACACACAGACTCTCCCCCCACGCATTGACGCACACAACCACCCACATGTGTACCCGAGCTCAGCCCCACTCACTCCCACTCTGACATGCAGAACACTGGCTCGGGGAGGCACCCCGGGCCTCTCCCCTCCAACCACAACACTCAGGAGCCTTCCCCCGCGGCCCCCCATCCACAGGCCTCGCCCCCAAGTCCGGACCCCCAGAGATCAGAGTTGTGCCGGGGTTGGCAGTGAGACAGAAGGCCCGGCAGTGATTGCTTTACTGCCAGCATGAGGTGGTGTATGTTCAAGCAAGACGGATGTCCTCCTGGGGTGTGTCAGCCGGCGGTGGTGTCAGTGCAGTGTGGTTGTGCCTGCCAGGGAGGTGTGTAGGTGTCAGTGGTCCTGTGCAATGTCCTTCCCAATACCCTCAGCAACTCTCGCTGCCTCCCCCAAATCTGGGTGTCCAGCCCTCAGCCTCTCCTCACAGGGACCAAGCCTGGGAGTCAGAGGTCCTCAAATCTCTCACCCCGAAGGAGCTGGACTAGAAGATCAGCCCTAATCCTGAAATAAATTATTGTCCACAGCTGACGCTTGGTCTGTCCTTCAGAGGGTGGCAAGGAGGATGAGGATGAGGCAGGAGTAAGGCAAGGCCTTCGTGAATGGGGGTAGGTATGGGCCCTCTCTCTAAGCCACAGTTTCCTCAGCTGTGAAATCGGGGTGACCATACCAATTTACGGGGTTGTTCTGAGGGTTAATTGTGACAAGCTAAAAGCAGCTAGAACAATGTCTGGCCCACAGAGGGGCTCAAAACATGAGCAGGTCCCTCTAGACCTTTGGGTCACCCCTACCCCTGCTGGCTATGCTCATGGTGGCTGGCTTGGCACAAGCCCAGTGCAGCAGGATCCAGGTGGCACAAAGCCCAGGGGTGAGAACGTGGGATGTCCCAAAGGTGGGATGTCCCAAAGGTGGGATCACACTGGCCCCCCACTGCCAGTGTGCCCCATGCCTGCCCAGTGTCCCAGGCCCTCCCTAAGGATTCCCCTTCTCCCTCCACCGGGGGAAGGAAGCTGGGAACAGCTCTTCTCAGGCACCTCTGCCCCTTCTGCACCCCTGAATGTCCACCAGCCTGGGGGTATGCATACAGGGTGTGGGGCTGTCATTTCTAGGTGTCTGGAGTGGCTGCCAGGGCTCCTTGCCTTTAAGGCCCGCAGCAGGATCGTGTGGTTAGACCTCGGAGAGAATTTGCCATGGGGAGTGCTGGGCCGTCTCCTGTCATCCCGGAGGGATTGTGTCTGACCTCAGCCTTGAGCAGGAGGTAACAGGACTGATGGATAAGCCAGAGAGGTCCCCACTGGATCAGAAAAATGAAGGGGTTGGGTGTATGTGGTTATTTATATACCTGTGTAGCCCAGTCAAGTGTCTGTGTCTGTAGGCCAGCGACCGTGTAAACGTGTGGATAGGGGTTTGTCTGTACATGCATGTTTGTTGTGTGTGTGTGTGTTTACATAGGCAGGGGAGGCAGAAAAGGAAGAGGGGCTTCCAAATAAGGAGAGGAGGTGCTGCAGAGAAATGGATCCCGATTCAGTAGCTCTGCAGGGATCACACTGTCCTGGTCATACCGTGGCTCTGGCTGCCTCCTTCGCTGCAATGATCGCAGCAGATAAGAACTCCCATGGTATGCCTCTCTTCCTGGGGTTGGGGGTCGGGGGTGGCGGGCGGGCTGGGGACTGGGAAGACCTCAAGGTCAGGGCCCCATTCTTAGTCATTTCCATGTCCCCAGACCCTGGAACAGCCTGCAGCCCTGAGTAACTCTGAAAGGGGCCCACATTCATGCAGATGACACCTCCCAGGGCTTGGCACCGTGTGAGGCACTTCACTTTTATCATTTCATGTGACTCACGTCAACTCTGCTAGGTTGGGATCGTTATTTCCATTTTACAGAAGAGAAAACTGAGGCTTGGAGAACATAAGTGACCTGTCCAAGGTCACACAACCAGTGAAGGACAGAGGCAGAAGTCCAAATCTGTGTGATCTCAGGGCCTGAACTTTTTCGGGGTCATCCCATGGGAAACTGTAAAACATTGTTTTATTGGACAAACACTGATCAAGGATCACGACTGGAAGCTCCGTGAGGGCAGGCTCTTCACTTGCCCTTTCACCATTCATTCACTCAACAACTATTTATTGAGTATCTACCATGTACCTGGAATAGTGCTTCTTGCCAGGGGATCCAACTGTGAATGAATGGACAAGATCTCTGCCTTTACAGAATTCATAGTCCAGTGGGGGAAACAGATGACATGTGTGTAAATAGACAACTTATTTTCTGCATAATGAGTGCTATGAAAGAAATACACTAAGGCCATGGGATGGAGCTACTGCAGTGGGCAGGGCTGCTTTAGAAGTGTAATCAAGGGAGGCCTCCTAGAGGAGGTGAGGTTGGAACTGAGACCTTCCTAATGATAAGGAGTCAGCCATGGGAAATGTGGGAGGAAGAAAGGTTTGGAGTTTTCCAAGAACAGCCAGGAGATCTGTGTTACTCGAGCATAGTGTGTGTGGGGGGGAGTGGAGATGGCTCTGGAGAGGCTGGTGAGGGCCAGATCATGCAGGGCCTGGAAGGTCACAGTGCTAAGTGCAGTGGGAAGCCATTGGAGGGCTTAAGAAGAGGTGCTCTGATTTATGTGTTAAAAAGATGGCTTGGTGGGCTCCAGGGAATGGATTGGGTGGGAGGTAGAAGTCAGAGCCTGGAGACTAAATAAGGGAGAGTCCAGGCCCCAGATGATGGTGGCTTGGACTCTCGTGTTGGCAGTGGGGATGTGAAGAGTGAATATATTTGGAATATTTTGGGAGGTAGAAGCAACATCAGGCCTGGATCCCAGGGCCTAGAACACAGTAAACACTCAATAAATATTTTTTGAATGAGTAAGCGCAGACACCTTCTTGGTGCCAGGTTCTTGTGTGTACCCTTCAGTATAAGACATGTATGTGAAGATCACCCGAGACCCTCAAGGTCTTCTCCACCCTCTGTCCCAGGGGCCTGGGGCCAGAGAATGCAGGTACTGCCCAGAGGACTGCACACAAAGCAGGCACTGACCTGGGAAGATCCGGCTAGGGGGCAACAAATCCTCCCTTCTCTCCCTAATCTACAGCACCAAGAAAATGACAAATATCCTGACCCATCTGGCATCTGCAGCAGGAAGGATGGAAGCTAGACATGCAGGACTTCCCGCAGGCAGAGAGGGCCAGTCCACCTTTTTCAGGATACCCCTCTGCGATCTACGACATCTAGAGCAGTGAGGTATTTGTCATATGAGCTCTGGGACCGACCCTGGTAGAAGACTGTCACATGGATTTGGATGTCTTTGCAGACATGTTATGAACTCCTGATAGGTGTCTGGGGTACGGGTGGGGGACTAGGAGGAGACCTTGGTACCCAGAGCTGTGGGTTGCTGTGGGTGCCTGGCTGAGTGGCAATGGAGGGCAGGGGCAGAGGGAGGGGTGCTCCTAGATCCCACCGGCTAGGAGGAAACCTGCTCAGGCTCTGGGCCAAATAAATCATTGGGAAGGGAAGAAGAACATTTTCTCATCTGTTTAAAAGGCAACGAAGCATAGCCGTGGCCGGCCCAGCGGGAGGCAGGGCTGAGGCCAGGCGGTTGAGACCCAGGTTGCTACCCTCCTTGACCCACCATCCTCTCCTGAGCTGTCCCACTGAGGGCTGTGCTGCCTCCTGGCTGGGCCACTGGTGGTTGTTACTGTTAACAAAAATACGAGTTAATTGGTAATAAAATAATTATTTAAAAACGCCCCTTTCAGAGGCATAGCTCTTATTAATCCATGAATTTTATCTTACTGGAGCCCAGGTGAGGTCATTTATACCATTTCACAGATAAGGGAACAGAGGCCCAGAGAGCTGAAGGGACTTTCTCAAGCTCACCCAGCATGGCAGTGTGACAGCTGGGTAGAGAGGCTATCTGCTAGTTGCCCATGTGGGATTGGTCCCCTCCATCCCATCAGAGGTTCCAGAGGGAGCCCCAATGGGGCTAAAGGGCTGGGGTCATTGTCCTTTGCCCAGTCTGTGTGTGCTGGGGGGAGCTGGGGGGTGTTCCCTCATTCTGTCCTCTGTGCTCTGGCTGGTGCCCCTTTCCTGGTCCAGTCTCAGCCCCAGGCTCCCTGGAGGCCCCTCCTGGGGCTAAGACTTGTTCTTCCCACCCCCGCCTGGGCTGTCAGAGAAGTAATTTCTCTTCAACCAGCTGGATTTGAATATGGAAACGATTTGTAATTACTCCAAGTCCTCCCGGGCGGCATTATCACCAGAGTGAGTCTGGGAGGGCAGGGGCTCCTGGGAAAGGAGGTAGGGAAACCCTGATGCAGGCAGGCACCTCCGGGAGAGCCTTCCAGAGGTTTGCCCTAGTCTAGCCTGCTTTTGCATAACCGCTGGGAGGTCCTGCTCTCTCCACCCAGCTCCCACAGCCCTTCCTGCCTTGCTGACCTCCCCACCCTGCCCTAGTGAGCCCCTAGGGATGGGGTACCATCTCTGTCAGTCCCTCACTTTGTCTGTCTTTCCTAGGGCATACATTTTTGTGGCTGAATGAATGGGATCAAGAAGTCACAGGGCTACCAAGGAACAGAGAAACAGACAAAACGCTGCTGTCTATCTGGAGCCAGCCCCTTCGATTACCCTGCACCCAGCTGGATCCTGGGGGGAGGGGGAGGGCCTCAGGGATCCAGCTGCATCACATCTGCAAGAGACCTGAGGTTTCTCTGGGCTCTGGGTCTCTAGTATGCTAATATCATGAATATTCATAAAGAGGGAGGCAGGCTCCCTGTCGGAGTGGAAGGGGCTGGAGCTCTGGAAGACAGGGTCCTAGAGGCTTCTGAGGGCCTGTCCTTACATCCTTACAACCTCACGTCCCTACCACTTTCCCCACCTTGGCCCACCTTCTTAAGGCCTCAACTCAGCAACCCCATTGCCCCCTCACAGTGCCCAAGTAAGGAGGCCCAGGATCTCCCACTGCCTTGGGGTGGCTCTCAACACACCATGGAGATGGCAAGGCCTGCGTGGCTTGGCTTTCATAGCAGTGGCTGAGCTTCCAAACTCAGAGACCCAGAGTGTGTTTGAGGGTGCCCAGCAAGAACCCAGGAGCCCTGCCTGCCTGTGCTAGGCCCAAGGCACAGGCCTCCTTGGGCTCCTGCTGGGAAAGGAAAGGTGCCAGCCCTCCTCCCTGCTCATATAGCCTCATAAATTCCCTTAAGGTGACAGGTGAGAATCCTTCATCGCCCCTTATTACCTCCTTCCATTAAAGTCGATAATCTCTCACAATCACTCACAGCAAATGTCACAGCGACTGCTGGAGTGGGGAGGGTCGGGGGAGGGAGCAGGGGCTCTTCTCTCTTCCTTTTCCTGGTATCGCTCCTCCGGAGAGGTGAAGTCTCCCCATCCTGCCCTGGTCTCCGGGGTGACACAACTCAAGGTGCTTTCATGGAGAGGTGGGGTTGGGAATGCTGGACTGGGGACTTCCTTGCCCCCAGGTTCGGCCCCCTCCTGGCCAGAGAACCTTCAAAAAGTAGGGCTCCTGAAACCATCCCACCCTCACTCAAAGCTGCCACCTGCTGGCTCCTCCTGTGACCACAGCCATCTGATTAACCTACTTGTCTTTGGCCGAAGTGGTGTGTCCCTGGTCTGCCCACCTTCCTGGTGGCAACATGCCCAGGCCACAAAACCGGACCAGGGCCCGGAGCCATGGCATCTCCCTGGGTACTGCTTGAACCATGTGGGCTCTGGCCCCACCCCACTGTCCCTGGGCACAGTGCCAGGATGGGGAGGGGGCGGGTCTGTACATTTCTGCTGCTTCTACTCAAAGCAGATGCAACATGGGGGCGCCCCTGGCACAGGGAGAGGCACTTGTGGGAATAGACAGGCACTCAGGAAAACATGTAATACATTGCACACGTGTAGCATCCCCGTGCCTAGAGACATGCAACATTGCAGAGTTTACACCAGAATATGCACCAAACATACCACACTGCAGTGCACGGATGTGGCTCCTACGTACAAGTGACCCACAGCGCTGAGCACATATGTGGCATTTGCAAACATATAGCATTCCTACCCACAGGAACAAGCAACATGTATTCAGGACCTGAGCACATGTTAACACACCATGCATGTGTGTAGCAGTTGCATGCACAGAGCCAGGCAACATTGCAGCGCACACACAGGGCACCTGTATGCGTAAGCACATGCAAAGTTCGGCGCACCTCAGTGGCACCTGCATGCACAGGGATATACAATTTGCAATGCACAGCGGGGAGGGGGAGCAAATGCTTCAGCCCCCAGGGCTGGGGAGACCCTGGCTGTGCAAGATGCTTCCGGCCTCGGGTATCGCTGGAGGGGCATCGCGGATCGCCTCATCCTGCGGTCCAGGAGGCCGCGTGCAGGGCGGGGGCTTACCCGGGGCTTCTCCCGCGCCGGCGCCTGGGGCTCAGGGCGGGGAGGGGGAGGGCGCGCTTGGCTCGGCTGGCGCTGCTCCCCCTTTAACAGGAGGCGGCGCGCGTCGCCCCCGCCCCCCGCCCCTTCTCCCGCGGCTCCTCGCGCCCGGCCCGGCGCGCGCCCCCTCCCGGGCCCGGCCCGCGCAGGCGCCGCGTCCCGCCTCGGCCGTCACTTGGCCCGGCGCGCGCTGCGGGCAGCGGCCGGAGCGGCTGGTGGAGCCCGGTTTGGCGGCGGCGGCGGCGGCGCTCGGAGACCTAGGAGGATGCGGCGCCGGCTCCCAGAGCCCGGGGCTGCGGCCGCCGCCCGCGAATAGGAGGCAGCGCGCGGCGCGGGCGGTGCTCGGGGCGGGGGAGAGAGGCGCGGGGGGCGGCGCGGCGAGGAGGCGGCGGCAGGAGCCCGCGCCCGGCCCGGCGCCCGCCCCGCGCTGCTCCGCGGCGCCTTTTCTGCACCCGCCGCTCCGCGTAGCGGGAGCCTCGGCCCTGCGCGCGGCTGCCGCGAGCTGCCCCGCGCCCGGCCAGGCCCCCGCCTTAGGGATGGCAAACTTGCGCCCCGTGGCCGCCTCCGCCCGCGCCGGCCCCCGCTCCTGCTACTGACGGCGCCCAGGTGAGTGCTCGGCCCCAGACCCCAACCTGGTCCCGCACCGAATCCTCCCGGCGCGGTCCCGAGTTTCCGCACCGGCCCGGACGCGGGGCTCTCCCCTAGTCCATCTCTGCTGAATTCTCCCCCGCCCGAACTGAGTTCGTTCAGCACCTACCCACTCCCTTCTCTTTGGGAACTTCCAAGCCCGGGGTCGAGGCCCCCTTCATCTCCGGTGAGTCCCTTTTCCGCCCCCCTCCCCTTTACCCATCTCTGCTAAAGCCCCCCACCCCCACCCGCTCAGAATCCTGACCCAGACCTTACTCCCATCGCTGTCTCGAGTCTGTCTCAGTCTGGATCAGGGCAGTGGGTCCCCACCTTGGTTAGAGCTCCTCTCTCCAACCTGCAGCTCCACTGTGTCTCCCCTTTTTCAATACCCCCTCCTCGTCTGGATGCTGGACCCTGCGTCTCCCCTCCACTTCGTGGAGTCCTCCCTGTCCCCATCCATGTCTGCCCATAGTTACTGCCTTTCTGCGCTCCGGTACCCAACCATGCTTCCCCTCTTCTTTCTTTCCCGATTGCCCCCACCCCCATATCTGCCCAGAGTCCCGCTGTCCCTCACCGATCTCTGCTGCAAGTGTCCTCCCCCTCAGCCTGGACTTGGGGCCGTGTCCCCCATGTCTGCTCCAAGCCCCCTCCTCTCCAGCCGGGATCTCGGCTGGCCTCGCAGCCCTGACTCCCGTGTCCCTCTTTGGCCGGAGTCTATCTGTCCATCCCCCATTTCTCTCCTCCCACCCCCGGGGCATAGAGCCGGCACCAAGCGCACCCTCCCGCCGCCCCCGGGGCTGGCATGATGTGTGTGTCGGGGGGGTTGTAGGCTGTGAAGTTGGCGGCCACTCCCGCAGTCAGCTCGCTCCGAGGGAAGTCCTCCGCGCCGCGGCGGGTGCAGAGCGGGCGAAGGGTCTGGTGTCCGCGGGGGGAGGGGCCCCCGGGCCGAGAGAGACTGCCCGCCTCGCCAGCTGCCGGCCGGGCCCCTGGGCGTCCTCTGGCGCCCCCTGCCCGCAGCCCTGGACCCGCCGCCCCTTTTCCTCCCGCGGGCAACCCCAGGTTTCCGCAGCCCGAGCAGCGGTGGCTGCAGGACTGGCGCTGGGAAGTCCCTGGGGAGAGGAGGTCGGTGGGCGAGTCCGGGTGCCCCCTCGTGCTGGCCGCTATCCGTGCCAGAAGAGTCCTGGTTGTCAGGCCATAGGCTCTAGGAATGGAGTGGAGTGGGGTGGGGTGGCGTGCTCATCCCTAGCAGCAATTCAGGAGCCCTTTCAGCCATCAGGCACAGACCAGCAGGACTGGCCCCTGGATTTGAGATGGTCTGGATGGGCTTGTTCGGGCTTGGGCAGGTGTCCCCAGGGAGCCTCTATCTGTCTACCCCATGGCAGTCCCCACTAGGTGGGGGCTGGGGGCAAAGGTGGCCTCTGTCTGACTTGGGCATGAAGTAGGCAGTGTGGGAGTCCCTCTGGCCCTGGGACAGAGAAGGCACCTGGGGAGTGTCCCTCACTCTGACACAGGGCTGGGGGTCAGTGTGGACCCTGTACAGGTATGCCATGGTGGTGGTGGGGGTGTGTGTGAGGGAGGGTCTTCCCTGGACCAAGACTGACCGACAGATTTCCCCCTCTTCCTTCTCTGCCTTCTTTTCTCCTTCTCTTCCCCTCTTCTACCCCCTCCCCCATCACTCTTAAGAAAGGGATAGATCTAGCCTGGGGTGTGTGTGGTAGGCATTTCTGTAACCCACAGTGGGTTTCAGCTGGTCTCTGCCCTCTTCCTCCCGTCCCGGGTCTTAGGTAATGGAGCTGAGTAAGTAGTTAGGAACTCAGCTTTTGGTCAGATGACCTGGGTTCAAAAGCTGTGTGACCTGGGCAAGCTACCTAACCTCTCTGAGCCTCAGTTGGCCCTCTGTAAAATGGGTCAGTGATCACTGCCTCATATAGTTGCAGGGAGAATTAGATTGTGTAGAGCGTCTGGCACCTAGTAATGCTCAACAATGATAGGTGTGTTGGGCTGTTTCTCTTCAAGGCCAAGGTCAGGCCCCTATCCACTCCACTCCTAGTCCCAGAGGAGAACTGCAGAACACGTTCTAGTGCCTTCACTCCAACCCCCAGGATAATAAAGCCAGAAAATACCTTTAGCTCCCCAGAGTCTCCCCTCTCCCTCTCCCATCCTTCACTATCGCAGGGGACTGCTCTGGGGTCAGCTCTGGCCAGAGAGGCATCAGTGAAACCCAGGCCAAGGTCTCTGAGGTCCTGGTTCAAGTGCAGAGGCTGGGGAGTTGGGATAAGTACAGAGACGAAGCCCAAGTCCAGGTCCCCAAAGGCAGGCTGCCAGTTAGGGGGGCCCACGTGGGAAACCAGTTATAGAGGAGCACCTGGGGCACAGAGGAGCCTCTGCCTCCCTCCAGGAGGTCAGAGCCATCAGGAACTTTCCAGGGCAGTTAGTGCTTCAGGTCAGAGTTAGGGCCTGAGGGCCCCAAGAGTTTGAAGAAACCTGGCTTGGGCATGAGTGGCTTGGTGAAGGCAGGTAAGAGGGAGCGCGGGGGCTCCAGTCCATGACGTTCTGCTGGGCTAGAAGTCCTCTGGACAGTGTGGCTGGGCCTGGGTCCCACCGGGGGGTGGCAGCCCCTCAGCCCCCCGCCTGCTGGGGCAGCCCTGACATTGGGGAACAAAAGCTTTTGGTTCCTGTAGCAACGGAGGCTCCAGCTGCTGCAAAGTTCCGGGGAGGCGGGCGGAGGGCGGCTGAGTCACCGCCCCCTCCCCCGCCACCGCGCGGCACCGCCCTCAGGGGCTGGGGGCCGCCCCTCCTCCCCCTCCTATGGTGTGCGAGAGACGCCCCAAGCACCCCTCCGCGGCCGGAGGGACCCTCGAGAGAGAGGCGCAGCGACCTGTCTGCCAGTCCGAGAGGGAGAGGCCGCCCTGGGGGGGTCGCCCCCTCCCCTCGGTCCTGCCCATCAGCTGGAGGGGTGTGCGCCCTCCTCGGTGCCAGAGCTCCGGGAGAGGGGTCCTCGAGGACCCCGCCCCTCAGCCGGTGCATGGGCAGGGGACCCGGAGGCCCGGAGTGGGGGTCCCCGCCTGCGTCTTGGCCTGGGCTCGGCCCCGCAGCGAGCACCCGGGAGGCGGAGGGTGAGTGACGGGCGGGCGAATTGGAGCTGCCAGGTGGATAAACGCGACGGATGTGCGCGCCGCCGCGCCCCCTCCCCCGCCCGCCGCCCCTCCCCCGCCCGCGCCCGGCTACCGGCTCCCGCCGCCCGGCGCCGCTGCTCCCAGCGGGAGGGCGGGTAGGGGTCGATTCCGGGGATCCCGGAGCCCGAGCCCTTGCCCCGAGGTGCCCCTCCCCGCCCCAGTCTTGCCTTGGCCCTGCCAGCTGCTCCAAAAGCCTCGATTCCCTCATTGGTGCAGAAGGGAAGCCCGAGGCTGGGCAGGCCTGTGGGGTCTGCGAGGAAGGGGGCCTGAGTGTGCTTGCGCAGAGGGTGGGGTCTCAGGTTTGCTGGGGGGCGGCAGGCATGCGGTGAAGGGGGGCGCTGAGACGGAGATCACTCCACCCAGCGACTCATCCTTCTCCGTCCAGAGAGGTCCTGAGGAAGGAGACCTTTTGATCGTCCTCCAATTAACCTCCTGACCCAGGAAGTTCTTCCTCAGAGCTGACCTCCCTACCTCTCCTCTCTAGCACTTGTGCATGCAGGGGTTTGTGGTCTTACTGGGCTTGGAGGTGGCAAAGCCACTCTTGTGGTTCAACCCAAAGAGGCTTCCCAGAGGCAGGGTGAACCTGAGCAGGAGGCAGGGGAGAGTTTGAGAGGTTCTGAGAAGAGGGAGGGGCGGAGGGGAAGGGCTGTGTGAGTGCGCTCCCTGTGCCAGGCTCTGAGGAGGTGTCTGCAATCCCCAGGGCCGGGAGCATGGTCTCCATTCCACAGAGGAGGAAACTGAGGCTCAGGGAGCCCAGTGATGGCTAGTTACCACTTGGGCTGCCTGTGAGGCAAGGATCCTTCTGGGTGCTCTCCCGGGCTCTCTCTGACCCAGCCTGGAATTGGGCTCCTTGCCTTATTTTGTGGGTGGTGAGTGATATAAAAAAGGGGCTCCTAATGTCACAGGAACAATGAGGGTCATGCATACCCAGAGTAACACTCCAGAAGTGGTGTAAAGGGGGTGTCTGATGGAGACTGAGAAGAGGAGAGGCTTGGGCAGGGTTTAGACATGGCTCAGTTCTGGAGAAGCCAGGCTGTGCCTCTGGAGGATGTGGACCTAGTGCCTCTCGATGGGTTGGGGCTGTGGAGTAGGGAGCAGCAGAGGGCCAGAGGTGGGGGCGGGAGGTCTGAGCCCCCAGCTGCAGAACACAAAGGGAGGAGCAGCAGGTCAGATCCAGCCTGACACGTAGCTGTCATATGCTGAGCCTCAAAGAACCAAATACCTGTTTGCGCCCACGCCAGAGAGTGCGTTTGCATCTCTGTACATGTGTACAAGTGTCTGGCTCTTTACACCCTTGTAGATGTGAGTGTGTGCAACACTGTGTGCACGTGAGTTCACGCATCTGTAGTTTACACGGATCCATGTGCATGTCTGTGTGTGCCTGTGAATGCCTGTCTATACGTGCATCTGTGCATATGTGCTTTTGTGTGCATGTCCGCAGGCACAGGGATCTTCAAGCCCACGTGGGCTGGTGTGTGTTGGAGATTTCCCGCCTGCTCTAAGTGGGGGAGGCGAGGCCAGTTGTAATGAGCTCCCACCTCCCCTCCGCGGAGCCGCAGCCATGGCCTGGATTTTTGCAGCCTGCTTAAAAATAATTGGGGGCAGCGGGGGGATTGCATGTCACTCATCATCAGCTGCTGGCTTCGCTGGTGCCGCAGCAGACTGGGCAGACGCAACGGTTTGGGACAGGCATGTTGTGAGGCAGGTAAGGCTAGGGGTCTGGTCCCTTTTTCAGCTCTTGGGGGCAGTGAAGACACAGCCCGTTCTGGCTTCTGCTGAATAACTCCAGGTGGGTCTGTGGGGAAGGGTGGGATGGCTCCTCTGCAGTAAATGGGTCTGCCTTGAGCTTCCTCCCCACCCCCCATTACACCCCAACCCGCGTGTGCCTGGGGAGGGGCCAGTGCTGGTTTGTGGCTAGGGCTGGCACCTGGCTGAGAGTTGGAGCATGCGGGATCTGGGGCAGTGAGGAGCTCTGTAGATACCCAAGGATTGGAATTCTGGGGTTCTAATTCCTGCCCCCGCCCACTATTTAGACTCCTGAGCAGCCAAGGGAATAGCTGCCCCTGGGGAGCAGGTGTGTCTTGGGAAAATCTAGCCACACCTGTGAACTATCCTGTTTGTGATTTAGTTCCCAGAGCTAAAGGCTTGTCCATTGGACCTGAAGCCTGAGCAAGGAACAGGACGGAGCAGGAGGCTGTTGGTGGTAGAGAGAGAAACCTGGGCTGGGGCCTCAGCTCCTGGACTCCAGTCCCAGCTTGGTCACTCTTGTGTGATCTTGAGCAGGTTGCCTCCCCTCACGGAGCCTCATCCTTTCTCCTCTAATGTGGAACAACCAGGCTCTAGGGGCCCATCCAGCGCTGTGAGCAATGTGTGGGCATGGAGGAAGGAGGCAGTGTGGATCACTCTGGGCGCAGGGCTAGAAGTGGGGCTGAGCCAGCCCAGGCGCCAGGCTCTGGCTTCCGGACAGCTAGGGTGGAGGCTGGGCAGGCTGTGGGCTGTGGATCTGTCCTGGCCTGGGGGGTGGGAGGGCACCTTCTGGTGCTCCATCCCTCAGCCCTTCTTGTCCCCTCTGGCCTGACTGCCCTGTGTGCCTGTCAGGGAGGGCTTGGGGCCTGGTTGCCCTCCCACACCTGGAGGACATTCACACGTGCTGGGAGTCAGTTTAGTGCAGCGCTTTGCCGGGAGGTAGAAATCAGTGAACTCTGCTCTCCACTCTTAGGAGCTTGAAGATTCATGAGATGAGCGAGCCAGTCCTAGGGAGACAGCAAGGGATGGAGGTCATGACTGGGTGATGCAGACTTTCAGGCAAGGGCTGTGGGAGCTAGGAGCAGGGAGATGGCTTGCTGGGCTCCCTGTGGGTAGCAGGCCCTGAGCCAGGCCTTGGAGGATAACCCCATGGTGGGAGAGGAAGAGGGGTCCGAGGGGAATTACTGCACCCATTTCGCAGATGCCTCTCCCCCTTGTTTCCACTAGGAAATCCACAGCCGCGATGCTTAGGACCTTTCATACTTGCCATGCCCTCCCGTGGGCGTGGCCCAGGTTGTGCGCAGTCCCTGGCACCCTGGCAGGAACTCCTCCCCTTTCTCTCCCACTCAGTAAAGCAAGAGAGTGAGAGTGACATTGTTCTGGGAATAACTTTGAATTGCTCTGATTTATAAAAAAGCAAATCGTTGTCAAACATCGCTACTTTGACGATTACTGCTGGATTACATGTGACACGCCTCACAGCTGATCACGACACACTGTGGGTCGGAGCAGCAGTCCTAGGGAATACAAGTTGGGTGGTGGGGATGGGGCTGGATCTGCACGTCAGGCCCGGATGCCTGTGGTTGATGAGAGTGACCGAGGAACGAGAGGCTAACAGTAACAACGACAGCTGGTGTTACTTAAGGGCTTACAAGAGTCCAGGCGCTCTCCTGCGTGCCTCCATTTTACAGGTGAGGAAACTGAGGCTCAGAGAGGTCAAGTCCCTTGTCTAGGATCACACACGTGGACCAGGGCGACTTAAGAGAACAGGGTCTGAACCACGAAGCCCACTCTGCAGCTGGCTCCAGGAGACTCAGCACCTCTGCTGGCTGTGCCTGGGGCCACTGACTGCTGTCTCTCTCCACAGGGCGAGGGACATAGGATGACCCCAGCCTGTCCCCTCTTACTGTCTGTGATTCTGTCCCTGCGCCTGGCCGCCGCCTTCGACCCCGCCCCCAGCGCCTGCTCCGCCCTGGCCTCGGGCGTGCTCTACGGGGCCTTCTCGCTGCAGGACCTCTTTCCTACCATTGCCTCGGGCTGCTCCTGGACCCTGGAGAACCCTGACCCCACCAAGTACTCCCTCTACCTGCGCTTCAACCGCCAGGAGCAGGTGTGCGCCCACTTTGCCCCCCGCCTGCTGCCCCTGGACCACTACCTGGTCAACTTTACCTGCCTGCGGCCCAGCCCCGAGGAGGTGGTGGCCCAGGCGGAGTCGGAGGTGGGGCGGCCAGAGGTGGAGGAGGAGGCAGTGGGGTTGGAGCTGTGCGGTGGCTCGGGCCCCTTTACCTTCCTGCACTTCGACAAGAACTTCGTGCAGCTGTGCCTGTCGGCTGAGCCCTCGGAGGCGCCACGCCTGCTGGCGCCCGCTGCCCTGGCCTTCCGCTTTGTGGAGGTCTTGCTCATCAACAACAACAACTCCAGTCAGTTCACCTGCGGAGTGCTCTGCCGCTGGAGTGAGGAGTGTGGCCGCGCTGCCGGCAGGGCCTGTGGCTTTGCCCAGCCGGGCTGCAGCTGCCCTGGTGAGGCGGGGGCTGGCCTCGCCACCACCACACCTCCAAGTCCTCCTGCTGCTCACACCCTGTCCAATGCCCTGGTGCCCGGGGGCCCAGCCCCGCCTGCTGAGGCCGATTTGCACTCGGGGAGCAGCAATGACCTGTTCACAACCGAGATGAGATATGGTGAGTCTGAGCAGGGCCCGGTGGGGTGGGTGTGTCCAGGGGGCTGATGGTGCCCGTCAGGCAGACTCTGGGGCCATTCATGGAGTTGTTCACTCACGTCCCCTCTGTGTCCAGCCTTGTCGAGATGTTGGGGTCACCAAAATGGCTTGGGGTCAGATCTCACTCTCAGAGTCTGCAGTCTGGGTGAGATGAATGGGGAACATAAATCAGATAATGCAGCTTGATAAACCCAGGGAGGGGCACCCCCCCCCCCATTGGGCAGTCAGGGAAGGCTTCCTGAAGGAAGTGATACAAGAGCAGAGATCTGAAGGACAAGTGGA
Organism: Equus asinus; assembly: GCF_041296235.1. Lineage (NCBI taxonomy): Eukaryota > Metazoa > Chordata > Mammalia > Perissodactyla > Equidae > Equus > Equus asinus. Next base: position 90,053,158 of record NC_091794.1, read on the forward strand.
AGCCTGCCAAGCCGGAGGAGTGGTGAGGGCGTTCCAGGCAGAGGGAGCAGTGTGCACAAAGGCCCAAAGCTGGCACTGACCGTGGCAGACCCCTGGCACTGCAAGTTGACAAGTTTGCTTGGAGGCTGGAGTAGGCAGGGGGCAGGGATGTGCTCCTGCCCACATGGGTCAGTGATTCTGGCAGTGGCCCCAGGGTCAGGGCAGAGGGAGGCACAGAAGAATGTGCCTGGATGAAGAGGCCTGGGCTTCGAGGCTGCCGTGGAGGGCTGAGCTGGCTCAGCTTCCAGGGTCCCCTGTCTCCCCCCTCTGGGCCCATGTCTTCTGGGACCAAGGCCGCCAGCTGCTAAAGCTTCCTGCTGACTGGGCAAAAGCTCTCGAGCCCTTGAGTGCTGCCTGCTCCTGCTCCGCCCCCCCCAGCTCCCTCCATCACAGCCACCTTCTGCTGACCCTCCTTCCTGCAGCTTCAAGGCCCCAAGCCCCTCAGCTGGATCCTACATGCCTGCTGAACGGTGCTGGCCAGGTGGCCTGGCAGGCAATAGGGGGCCTAGGTCATGGGGGTGGAAGAGAGGCAGATGGGGGTCTGTTCTCTAGCTCTAGTACTAATAGGAACTTCCCTCCCTTCTCTGGGCCTCAGTTTCCCCATTTGGGATAACGGATGCTGGCCCACCCTTATGTTAAACAGGGATGTTAAACAAGGATGGAAGTCAGAAGGGGAGTCTGGATCTGACTGAGAGTATTTACAAGGAGGAGGGGGTCTCATGCGAGGGCTGCTAGGAGTACTGGAGGAGCGTGCTGGGTCCCCATCCCTGCTTCCGAGACCAGAGCCCTGGAGTCGGGAGCTGCCTTTGACTGTTATCTTGAGTGGATCCCATTTTTTTCCCCATCAGTTTCTTCATCTGTAAAATGGGGAGATATCCCTGAATTAATCAGAGGGCATCTTTATCGTGGCAATAGCCTCTCCCAATGCTTTGGGAGAGGTGATGCTTTGCCTCCCCACGAGACACCTGGCATCACGCCCATCTGTGGCATGTGCCCAGTGGCCTTGCTCTGGCCTCTCCACTAGGCCGGCTTGGCCTCTAACAGTGGTCGATGAAGCCGTCCGAGTGACAGCCAGGCCGTGGGCAGGTTACAGGCCCTGGAGGCTGGCCTGGGATTTAGTGCCTGCAGGAAGAAATTGAATTTCGCTTCTTTGTCGAACATCGGCGGAGAGCACCGGGCATATATCAGGAGGTTTATGGCTCTTCCTGCCTGGCCGCCACTGCCTGTCACTCTCTGGGGGCCTCCCTCATCGTGCTCAGCAGAGGGCAGGTTCTTTTGTCTGGCTCTCCCTGCGGTCCATCGGCCCAGTGGTCTGCAGTGGATGGAGCAAGGCTCTGCCCTCATGGGCGGGCACCATCTGGGCAGGCTGCCATGTGGAGCACAGAGCCAGGAGCAGCCAGCTGGGCTTGACTGAAGCCGGAAGCAGGAACTGGTTGGTAGCTGGGGTGTCTTTGGGGGTCAGAGAGGGCCGGTGACGGGAAGGGCACCACCGTCCCCACCAACATCAGAGCCTCAGCAGGCGCCTCTGGGACTGAGGACGAGTGGAGACTGGATGCTGGTTGCCTCTGGGCATGAGGCCTAGTGTGAACTCTGAGCAGGGAGCCCTGGGCTCCCAGCAGTTCCCAAGCCTGACCTCTGCTCATGCCCCTTGTCCTGCTTGGCATGTTTCCAGGCTGCTCCATGGGGTTGTCTGCAGGGAGGGCTCTCTTGGGGCATGCAGGGGGTGATATAGCATCAGCCATCATAAGTGAGCTCACTTGGCACACTGGCTTCCAGAGCTGGGCTGGCACCGCCCCTTCCTCTCTCCTGGCCGGCAAGAGGCTCTTCATCTCTGCCACCTCCTCCCTTCTGCCCACCCTCTCTGGGGCGAGAGGTGATAGGCACACGACTCAGTTTGTTCCATGTGGCAGGGGGCATCTGAGGGCCGTGGCATCATTAGGGCCCAGAGTACTCTGTGCCTGGTGGCAGTGCCACCTTTGCCAAGCCCTTGGCCTCAACTTCATGCCTCCCTCACCTCCTTCCCGCTGGGCCAGCTGGACACAGGTACCAGTTGCAGGAGAACCGGCTGGCACATGGAGCTGCCAGATTGTGGACGAGATTGGTGGAGATGGTGGTGAAGGGGGAGAGTGAGACCCTCGTTCCAGCCCCTCTGCCAGGCACTGGGGCAGGGGAGCTGTGCCCGCCTTCTCTGGGACACCCCGGGTAGGATCAACAGCAAGGCCATGTGGGGTGGGGCTGGATTGGTACTGGAAGAAAGATGAGGCTGGGAGCTGGTGGGCAGTGATGGAGCGGAGTGACTGGGTCTGCCTCAGAGCCGAGTGCGTTTGACAAGAGGGTACGGGCGCCTGTTAATTTCACGCAAACTGCCTTTGATAGATCTCTTGTTATTTTTGGTGAGTTGAGCCATAAATTTGTGCCATCTTGCTGCCGCAATCTGTTAAGTAAGGGGAGAGGAAGAAAGGGAAGAGAGGCAGGAAGGAGCTTGGCCGAGGATTGGCACAGAGGCTGGCTGAGGCCGGGGCAGGAAGGCAGGTCGTAGAGGTAGTGCCAGCTGCAGAGCCCAGCTCCTGGGGGCCGGCCACCAACCTGCAGTTCCTGCCCACTGACCCTCCCATCCGGAGGAGGCACCAGCCAATGAGGATGGCTGTTCAGAGTGACACCCGGGAGCAAGTGTCTCTCACTCTTGCAACCCCCCTCCCTCCTCTGCCACACTCTCTGCCTCCCCCCAGGGGCATTGTCCCACCCTTAGCTGTTTGCTGCTAGCCCACTCTCTCCATCATCCTAGCTCCATCGCTGAGGCGAGGCCACCGGGTGAGCCTGGGGTCTTCTGAGTGGCAGGCCTGGGAGGTAAGAGTGGGTTCAGATCCCCATTCTGCCACTGTTGCTGTGTGACTTGGACAAGGTATTGCCCCTCTGGGCCCCAGGATCCCTGGTTCTCTGTGTGTCATTTCTGTGATTCAGACTCCAGTGACTCCCCAATGTGGCCCAAACTCCTCAGCCTGGTGTTCCCTCCCCGCCCTGGACGCAGCGGCCACCTGCTTTCAGTGTTCCCTGTCATTCTCTCCTGCCCTTTCAACTGGGCTTCTCCCTGGGCCCGGAACCCCCTGCTTTCTGGCCTCCCTGCTTTTGCTTGGGCTGTTTCCCTCACCTGGGATGTCCTTTGCCCTTGATTATCCAGAACGTCCCCATCCTTCCAAGCACAATTCAAGCCCTCTCTCTTCTAGGAAGCTGCCTCTGACCTGTCCAGCCCCATCCTGCACTGGCCTTTCTCCTCTCAGCACTCAGGCCCTGCTCTCTTCCTTTGGCCAGCCTGTCTGGTGGCAGGAAGTGGGGCCCTACGTGCCTGTGTGGGGCTCCAACATCAGGGAGGCAGTGTCTCTCTCAGGGTGGGGTGGGGGGAGACCTAGCATATGGGATGCGTTTCCTGGAAAGTCCTTCCAGCCTAGATCTGTGCTGCTGGATCTCTGAGTGCTCCATCACGGACGGAGAGTGCGGCACAGACTCCCCAGCCATCTCAGCAGGGACTGAATCCCAGCCATCCATCACACACGTCTTCACATCTTTATCAGAGTAGAGTTTGTGCCAGGCCTTGGGCCGGCTCTGAGTGAATGAGATCCCAGCTGAACCAGACATGCCTTCTGCCCTCTGCGGGGGAGAGTGACCACCAGTGTACACTGGTGGTCAAGGTCACAGGCTGAGGTCACCTAGCCCTGGTTCAAGTCCTGATCCCACCACGGACTGGCTGTGTGACTGTGGGCATGTTTCTTCACCCCTGTTTCATCACCTGTGAAATGAGGGTGGTAGAGCTATCCCAGAGTAATGTGAGGATTAAGCAAGAGAATGTGGGTGAGTGGTTAGCGCAGTGCCTGAGACATGGTGAATCCCTAATAAATAGTTGCATGTGTTACAATTTAGCGTCATAGGGATGACGTACGTGTGTGCCTGATGTCAAGGGAGGAGCAAGAGTGAGGGATTAAACTCCAAAGGGATGGGAAGGCAGACTAAAGAAGGTGATTTTGAGTTGGGCTTTGAAGAGCGAATAGGAATTCACTAGCCCGTGAAATTTTTCCTTAAATCGAATCGCTTTTTAAATGTAGTATATTAAAAAGAAATTTCATACCATAAATGGAAGGAGAGGATCACTTATCTGAAATAGGAGATAACCAAAGAAACAACCACAGTGGAAACAAAGCGACATCATTAAATTCCAGCTCAATGCTTGTCCCTCCTCTCAATTTGTTAGAAAGAGAAATTAGCACGTGCTGGGCATGTGTTAAAGTCTCGGACTTTTATGAAAGATAAAGAGACTATCTTTTTTTTAATCTTTTTTTATGAAAGATAGACTTTATCTTTCATGCATTTGGAAGGATTAAAAGTAAGGTGACCATATAATTTACCATCTAAACCGGGACATTTTTGAGGTTGTAAGGGGGAGGGGTACTATTAATTACATGAGGGCGACAGGTGCAAACTGGATTGGCAGATTGGCAAAGAGTCACCCTAATTGAAAGAGACCTGGAAAGGGGGTCACTTCCCCAGTCCGTGATCCAGTGTTATTTAACGGCCTGTTTGTGAGCCAGCCCAAGTCATCCCCCACTGCACGTTTTGGGAAACCCCGCGGGAGGAAGGGCTTTCAAGGTAGCAGAGGAAGCAGCCTGTGCAAGGGCATGGAGGCGTGAACGGCCTGGGGCGGGGAGCTGGAAGTAGACTGGTGTTGCTGGACGGCAGCCCCAGAGGTGGGGGATAAGGCCAAGGCTCCACCTGCCGTCCCCAAACTCTGGGACCTCACCCTGCTGGCCGAGGGCTTCCAGGCAGCAAGAAGTTGGGTGCTGTGGGGGAGGCGGGGTGAGTCAGATATGGTTCCTGCTCTCCAGGAGCTCCTGGCCGTGTCGGGGAGGAGGCAGGGACCCAGCCAGCCCTGTTGGGAGGCTGGGCAGATAGGCGAGCAGCTCAGTGAGGAAGTCATCAGAGGGGCACTGGCGTTCTGGCTGGGCATCTGGTCCTCAGAGATATACAGTCGCGTTGGACTGTGGAGGTGGAGCCTGGAATTTTCAAAAGCCGCCTCCCTTTGCCTCTGCCCCCTGGGATTCCAAGGCACGGTGGGGTGCAAGGAACCCTGCTGGGCTGGGGAGCCATGAAGGGATATGACAGAGCCCTGTCTCAAGGGGGTCAGCTCGCGCCTCCTCAGGGCTCGGGGCCAGCCTCAGGGAGGGCTTTGTAAACCGCACCACTCTCTCGTGTGGAAGAGATGATTATCATGGTTATTTTTAACACGTTCATGACAAAGGAGGCTGAGGGGGCTGGTCTGTGTGGAGCCTGGGGGGGGGGCAGAGTCTGTGGATCACGGCGTAGCAGGTGCCCGCAGTCCTGCTCACTTGGAGGGAGCCTCTGCCCACCCTGCCTGCCCGTGCCAGGGTTAGACCAGAGTGGCCCCTGTGGGTCGGGGTGGAGCAACCCTCAGGGATATCTGGCCCATGTTTGCTGAATGTCTGTCTTGTGTCTGACTGCTCAGAGGTAGGCCCTCTGTGCAAGAGGGGTGAGAGAGATTGAGGCCTTTCCTCAGGGCCCATGAGAGGGATAAGCCCAGGATACTCACAGCTGCAGCCAGGAGGCAGCCTGGGGTCTATGCCACAGAAGAAAGGACGAGCATACCCAAACCCCTGTGTGGTCAGCCTAGGAAGGCTTCCTGGAGGAGGTGGCATTTGACAAGTAGATGATTTTGGCAGATTGAGGTGAAGGAGGGTCAGTCCAAGAGGAGGGAACACCATTAGCAGATGCATGGAAGGAGGAAAGTATTTGCAAGTTCAAGGGGTAACAAGAAGTGAGTGGCAGCTCCTTTTAGTTGAGAGCTTATGGTGTTCCAGGCGGTCCAAGTCTCTTATTTCCTTTGCTTCTCACGATAAACCTGTGGTAGGAAATCTCATTATTTTCAGTTGCTTTTTAAGCTCAGAGAGATGAAGTGACTTGCCCAAGGGCACACAGCAAGACTGTGGCAGAGTTGGGAATCAAACTTACCTATCTGTCTGGTTCCCAAATCTTTTGTCCTTCCCGCTGGCCAACATGACCTTGCAGTGTGCTTGGCTGCCTGGTGGGGAGGGGAAATCAGGCCTGGACAGGTCCATAGGGCCGGAGCATGCCAGGCTAGAGGTCTACACTGTGGCTGTGGCAGTGGGGAGCCGTGGAAGGTTCTTCCGTAGGGGAGTGTGTGTGGCTGGAGCTGGGCTCCCAGAGGATCACTCTGGAGGATACAGAAGTGAATCAGGCTCACCGTGGGGGAGGGGCAGGTAGATGTGCAAGGGAGCAATTAGAAAGTGGTAGAAAAACAGGATAATAGAGGCAAGTCTGAGGGGACTTGATGGGGCGAGGGGGTGACTCGGGGACCTGTGGGAATTTGGAAAGGCCTCTCTGAGGAGGTCTGAGTTGAGGTGCATTTTGTCAGAGCCAGTGCAGTCCAGTAGAAGGAGTGTGGCCCCCCGAGTCCAGGAGGCCTGGGGTCGATCCCACATCAGCCTATCTCCAGCTTGCGACCTCAGGGATCCCATCCTAATGAGCACTCAGCAAGTTGATGGCAAGTGCACGGTGCCCGGCACATGGGAGTCGTGCAGCAAACATTTCCTTATTCACAACAAAACAAACAGTGAAGGGGTCCTCAGGGCTGAGCCGGGAGGCGGGTCCTAGGCGGCGGGTCCGGCTGTGCCCGATGCAGGCAGCCAGGTGGGAAAGCTGATGGATCGCAGGATGGCGAGCATCGGAGCCCCTGGTCCAGCAGGCCTGCGGAGCTCACCAGGTGGGACGCCCAGGAGCTCTGGGGGTGTTCACACCCCTTCCTGGACCCCTCCTGGTCCTTGCAGTGCAGCGTTCTTTCAGACTTCCCCTGCCGTGGGCCCAGAGCCCTGGGGCCTGCATGCGGTACATGCTGAATGGACGTTTATTTCAGTAGATAACACTTCTGGTCTTATCTGTCCTCGTTCCCCTTCAGGGAGAACTGGCTTTCACGTGGGGGTTAGATAAATGCTGGCCTCTTCTCTGAAAGAGGTGGGGTGGTGGTGGAGGAGAGAGTGGTCACTGTAGGTCCTAGCTGTGTGACGTTGGGCTTGTTCCATCCCCTCTCTGGCCCAGCCCGGGAGGCTAGGAGAAGGACTCAGAGCTGGACCTGGGACACGTTCTGGTTTTCAGATAGGCTGGAATCTAGAAACCATCAACACCACCTCTAGTTATATCGTGGGGCTGGCCAGCAAACAGCTGGTGAGTGGTTAGTAGAGGACACGGGGACCGCAGGAAGCCAGCGTGGAGCCTGGCTTCACGCAGCACACACGGCAGTGTGAGTCCACGACAAGCAGGTCAGGCTGGTTTCTCACGTGTCTGGGTTTGATGGGCTTCCCGGGTGCCAGGCTGGTGGATGGGGGTTGCGACAGACACAGTGATGGTCAAGATGCCAATACAGGAGCTGGATGAGGGGACTCTCGGCTGGATTTGCAAAAGGTGGAAGAGCATCTCCACAGTGTTTGTTAATATATGGGTGTCAGGCTCGGGGGTGGTCTAGGTGGAGGACTGCTGGGCAGAGCTGATGCTCGAGATTACAAATGACCGTTTCCAGTGACCCCCGTGGGGTACAGGGGAAGCTAGGAGCAGTCGTGTTCATCGGTGTCTATTGATATTTCTCAGGGCCTGGTTCTGTGCCAGTGTTCACTGTGGTCAGGAAGATGGCTCACACACAGCCTTCTTTTAAAGGGCTCATGGGTCGGGGGAAAGTTCAGACAGTCAGAAGATGGAACCATCTGTGATGAGAGGGCACAAAGGAGAGGGGACAGCCAACCCTGCCTGGGGAGTGGGGGATAAGGAAGAGTTCACACACGAGAGGTCATTTGAGGTGGGTTTTGAAGGTCAAGTAGGAGTTTTCCAGGTAAAGAAGGTGGGGAACAAGCAGGTGGAGGTTTGAGAGGACATGCTGAGTTTGAGGGCCCCCTGTCAGAAGACCTGTTCAGGAGGCAGGAATCTATACAGGAATGGAGCATGGGTGGGTTGCGGGGGGGATAATGACTTGAGAGCAGCCATTCAGAGGGGTTATTTAAGCCTTGGGCTGAGGGAGTGTGCAGTGAAAACAGGACAAGCGTGGATGCTTGATGTGGGAAGCAACAGGAAGTCAGAACCAGTCTAGGAGCCTGAGACAGGAGCCAGAGAGGTGGGAGGAAACCAGGGGAGCAGGCGAGGGGAATGTTTCAAGGCGGGAAGAGTGAGCAGGGCCAAGTGCCCAGGGGTCAAGCGAGAGGAGGCTGCACAGCGTCCATAGGACTTAGCAACAAGGAGGGCGGTGATGACTTTGTCAGAAACAGTTTCAGCAGAAAGATGTGGTCAGAAGCCAGTCTGCAGAGAATTACCAGGCGAGGCGACATTTGAGCCAGGACATGAGTGGCAGGTGAGAAACTGGAGTGCCAGCTGTGGACCACTCGGTGGTGGTGAAGAGAAGCCGGAGGGCAGTGGCTGGAGGAGGAAGGAGAGTCAGAGGAGGGCTCCCTCCAGAATGGAGGCCGCCTCAGTCGGTGCACGGGCTGCGACGGAGAGAGAATGCTGACGAGGTGCTGGAGAGAGGGGATGATGGATGGGCCCTCCTGAGAAGGGGGAGGGGTAGGCTGCGGGACCAGGCCTGGGGGGCTGCAGGGAAGTTGGGAGTCACAGGCGTGGAGCAAGAAGTCGGGGGCTCCCGTGTCAGCTTCTGCTTTGCCTGTCAAGGAGCTTGTGGCAGAGAGAGTGGGCCGAGATGGCTTGAGGAGAGAGGTCAGGGTCTGGCCCGGCCAGCCGAGGTGAGGAATGGCAAAGGCGGGGAGCTGAGAAGCCCTGGGTGACCAGTGGACGTGCAGCCCTGAATCTGTTGTGGTGCCAGTTGGCACAGCCATAGATTTCCTCAGCAGCCTGGGGGTGGGCTTGGAGAAGGCGGTTTGTCACAAGGCTCTGGGGCTGGGGACTGGCTGAGCGGGTGAGGTGGAATGGTTGGGTGAGGGGATTCAGGAGCTGACAGGCGTGGCACCAACACCTTCTCAGTGGCCCTGATAGAGGCAGGGCCTGAAGCGAGCCCAGGAGGGATGGCAGATGCTGTTCAAAGGGCTGAGGCCCAGGGGGCTGAAGGAGGCATGTGAGGGAGCCGAAGGGGTGGAGATTGGGAGGGGAGGGGAGATGGTAAAATACACTAGATAGTTACTGCCCTCCGAGCATTTGCCATGTGCCCAGCAGGGTGCTGAGGGCTTCGTGGCCTCATGTCAGGGTGTCCTCAAGTCAGCCCGCGAGGTAGGGGGTATTCTGAGTGTTCTACAGAGGTGAAAACAGGGTCAGAGAGGTAAAGACACTTGCCCAAGGTCACACAGCTGGCCACTGTCCACACTTCAGTTGGGATCCAGGGTTGCCTGACTCCGAAGCTGTCCTGGGGACCAGGCTTCAGAGATGGTGGAGAAGTTTCGGGCGTGATAGAGATGAGGTCCTGAGACTGGTGTCTGAGGCGGAGGGGAGGGCTGTGGAGTGGATGAGACCAGAAGAAGCTGGGCTGAGTGGCAGTTCAGGGTCCCCTGCACAGCAACTTTGCTCAGGGTGGCCGCTCTGTGCCTGTCAGGAGGGCTGTCTCTCAGACACAGAGCCTGCGCTGGGCGGCAGGAGGCAGGGAGAGTACAGTCCCTGGGGTTCTTGCAGACGCAGAGTACCTGTTTGGTGCTGGCTTCCAGAAATAGGGGAGGGGCTAGGAGTCCAGGAAAGGAGTACCATCTAGTTTGGGGATAGCATGGGCTGAGCTCTGTCCCAAATGCTGTTCCAGTCTCATCTGCCCAGCATCCTCTACGTGAGCTGGGTCTTCCGCTCTGCACTTAACAGTGGCCTCCATCCTTGCTACCCAGCCTGTGGGAGAGGGCCTAGATGAGCTCATGTCTGAGCAGGAAGGCGGGCTTTGGAGAATGGGAGCTCCCAGCCCCTCCTCCAGGGCTGGCGGTCCTTCCAAGACCTAGACCAGACACGTAAATCAGGGCAGCCCAGAGTCCGGGGAGGCTGGGGCCAAGGCAGCAGTGGCCTCCTGGAGCACCTGCTGCTCTCCTGGCCCCAGGGGCAGTGGGGGAGGGTCTGCTGGATGTAGACACCTGCCCCAGGCCCTTGGGTCTCAGAGGAGCAGCATTCTGACCCGTGCCTCCAGGTCATAGTCCAGTGCTGCTTGGGGAGTGGAATCCGGGCCCAAGACCCAGCCCCTGGCTTGCCATGAATCTTGTCCCAGAGGCAGGCTTGGGCAGTGGTCACAGGTGTCCAAGTTGGCTGTTTGTCAGCCCTAGGAGTCAGCCCAGCGAGGGGAAAGAGCCTGTGCTTCAGGCTCACGAAGCTGTGTGGTCTTGGACAAGTCATTTCCCCTCTCTCTTCCTCAGTTTCCTCATCTTTAAACAGAGATGATGATCCCTACTTCCTAGAGGAGGATTAAAGGAGATACGTATGGACAGCACTTGGCTCGGAAGCTTCCCAGAGCTCATTAATATGAGCAGCCACTGCTCTCCAGTCTCCCCCAGTCTGGCTGAGGCAGGAGGAGGAAAACATGGTTGCGAGGCTCGGGGGAGTCCTGCGTGGCCTTCTGAGCCTCAGTTTCCTTATCTGTAAAATGGTGGCGGTGGGCCAGGGGGCAGAGTGTGATGCTCACTCAGCATCTCCTGCAGTTGGTTCCAGACCCTAAGGCTGGAGGGCCAGCAAGGCTGCCTTCTCTGTGCCGCTCTAGCAGGACAGACCAGCCTTTGCTGAGCCCCTGCCACCACCTCCGTGTTCCAGGTGAGGAGCCGGAAGAGGAACCGAAGGTGAAAACCCAGTGGCCAAGGTCGGCAGATGAGCCTGGGCTGTACATGGCGCAGACAGGTAACTCGGGCCCGCCTCCCTTCCTCTGTGGCGGGGGCCCGACTATGTGGCGTCTGCTAGTGTGCGTGCTTGGCATGTGCCCGTCTGTGTCTGTGTTCTGGAGCTCAGTCGCATCTCTCTGCCGTGTGAGGCCTGTGGGCAGGGCCGGGTTGCCTCCTGAAGAGCCTGTCACTTGGGGTCAGGGTAGGGGGATCCCTAGAGACTGAATGCTTGGGAGGTGCCCCTTGCCGCCGACGCTGTCCCTCTCTCGTAGGCGACCCGGCAGCTGAGGAGTGGTCCCCGTGGAGCGTGTGTTCCCTGACGTGTGGGCAGGGTCTGCAGGTGCGGACCCGCTCCTGTGTGTCCTCCCCTTATGGGACCCTGTGCAGCGGGCCCCTGCGGGAGACCCGGCCCTGCAACAATTCGGCCACCTGCCCAGGTATGCCCGTCATCCCCGCCCGCTCTGCCTGCAGCATTAGGTCCTGCCTGGGACTTGAGCAGGTTAATCTTCCAAAGATGGTTGGTGCCTTCTCCTTTCATTCAACAAATTTGACTGTTCCCCACACTGTGCCCAGCTCCACACAGAGAACTGGGGACACAGATGAATCAGACCAGAGCCCACACTAGTGGGCTCGGTTCTGGGCACATCACTCCCCTGATGCCTACGTCCCGGTAATCAAGGCTCATCTTTTTACCCTGGTCGCTCTCCTTGTTCCCTACGCTCTGGCCGTACCGGCACCTCTAGCACTTTCCTGCCTCCCTGCCTTTGGTTTTTCTTGTCCTATCCCTCCCACCCTACCTTGGCTGTTAAAATTCAGCCTGTCCTTCAAGATCTAAGACAAATGCCACCTTTTTTTTTTTTTTAATGAAACCTTCCCTGACCATCTCCTCCCTCCTCTGGCTCCCCATCCCACTCCCCAGGGAACCCCCCAGACTCCTAAGCCTTCCCGAGTTCAGCATGAAGTTCTGGAGAACGTGCATGTGCCTGCCTGGGACAGATGGTCCAGCACAGAGGGGTGGGGCTGAGCGGCTTCAGCTGGTCCTGCTCCTTGTGCCCTGCGGGAGTGAAGTGGTGCCTAGGCCTTGGCCAGCGCCTGGCTGTGGATTTGAAGTAGGGCCTACTTGGGAAGGAGTCTTGGTACACGAGGGTGTGGCAGGAGCTTGCAGAGGGCTGGGGCCAAGCTGTGTTCTAGAGTGTGAGCGCTTTGTATCAGTGTCCATGTAGAGGTTCGTGTCTATTGTGTGTCCATGCGCTTGGGGCTGGGAGGGGCACTTCTCTTGCCCCAGGGCTGCCGTGTTGAATTCATGCTCTGGGTCTGGGGATGGGGAGCCGTGGGGTGGGGTGGGGCGGATCTTGAGCCCTTCCCTGGGACCCCTGGCTCCCCTCCTGGGTTGATCCTAGTCTCCCTGCCGGGTGTCCACAGGAGGTGGCCTGTGTGAATTGGGACTAGAAGCCTGTATCTTCCACATCCCCTCAAAGGGCGGAGTCCTGGCGCCCTGAGAGATCTCCCTGGCAACAGAACCCAGGGAAGAGCCAATGAGGAGTGGTCGCAGAGCTGCCGAACTCCTGATTGGTGGGCGGATGGGCAGTGGGCGGGGCCAAGGTGCCGCCCAGCCACCGGCCACGTGCTTCCTTGCAGTGCACGGCGTGTGGGAGGAGTGGGGGTCCTGGAGCCTGTGCTCCCGCAGCTGCGGGCGGGGGTCCCGGAGCCGGATGCGGACCTGCGTGCCCCCCCAGCACGGCGGCAAGGCCTGCGAGGGTCCCGAGCTGCAGACTAAGCTCTGCAGTATGGCCGCCTGCCCGGGTCAGTAGCGCCCGTGGGCTTCCAGGCGGGCGCTGCCCAGCCGGGTGGGGGTCGGGAGACCCAGGGGAGGCAGTCAGGTCCCGTGCCCTGTCCCTGGGGGCCCCATGAACTTTGACTAAGCATGGGGAGACCCGCAAAGTATACCTGCCAGCGTGGGAGGTGACCTGGCCCAGCCTAGATTTGGAATTGGCACACTGTGACCCCATCAAAAGGGGGCTGCTTACCGGTGCCCCTTCCCCTAAGCCCTGGGCTACCCTTGCTGTTCATAGCACTTTGGTGCTTATGGCCAGCTGTGCTGGGAGGGGACACAGAACTGGGCTTAAGCATGGACAAAGATCAGAAAGTGCCCCTGGGGTCCCCTTTCCCTAGCCAAAAGAGCACGTGCATCCGTGCTGAGTGGGGAGGTAGGTTGTGTTCCAGGAGCTGGTGACAGGCAGGCAGGACCAGGCCCAGGCACCACCTGCTCACTCCAGCCCCCCTTCATTCACGCCTCTTTAGTGGGTCATACCTGGCTCAAATCTGAATGCCAGCAGGCTCTGCCATCTCCCTGTGGTGCTCTGCCCCCACCAGTCCTCACACCCTTTGCTCAACGGCCACCCCTGCTTGTGTCTCCCCATGCAGTGGAAGGCCAGTGGCTAGAATGGGGTCCCTGGGGCCCATGCTCCACGTCCTGTGCCAATGGGACCCAGCAGCGCAGCCGGAAGTGCAGTGTGGCTGGCCCAGCCTGGGCCACGTGTACGGGTGCCCTCACCGACACCCGCGAGTGTGGCAACCTTGAGTGCCCGGGTGAGTGCTTGGTGCAAGGGCGGCAAGTGGCGGCCCTGGCCCTGGGGGCACCTGGGGCCACTCATGCCCCCATCTCCTGCAGCCACAGATGGCAAGTGGGGGCCGTGGAATGCGTGGAGCCTATGCTCCAAGACGTGTGACACTGGCTGGCAGCGCCGCTTCCGCATGTGCCAGGCCACGGGCGCGCAGGGCTACCCCTGCGAGGGCACCGGAGAGGAGGTGAAGCCCTGCAGTGAGAAGAGGTGTCCAGGTACTGCCCGCATCACCCAGGGGGCTGGGGGACAAGCATGTGGGCCTGGCTGAGCGCCTCCGCTGTACCCACAGCCTTCCATGAGATGTGCAGGGACGAGTACGTGATGCTGATGACGTGGAAGAAGGCAGCTGCTGGCGAGATCATCTACAACAAGTGCCCCCCCAATGCCTCGGGTGAGGGGCGGGGTGGCTCTCCCTGCAGGCACCCACCCCCGCCATCCTTGCTGCCCCCTTCTGGGCCCCCAGCTTCATTGAGCTTCCATCCTGAGGTGCGGAGCGAAGTGGGTGAGAGCTTAGCCCCCACTCCCAACCCTCTGTCCTGTTCCCCTGCAGGGTCTGCCAGCCGCCGCTGCCTCCTCAGTGCCCAGGGCGTGGCATACTGGGGGCTGCCCAGCTTTGCCCGCTGCATCTCCCATGAGTACCGCTACCTGTATCTATCAGTGAGTGTGCCCTGCTGGGCTGGGGTGATGTAGGATCTGTTCCAGACACTGGTAGGGGGTGGGGGGAGCTTGGTTCTTGCTCATGCCCGTATGCCTTGGCATATATTCGCTGTGCCCACTTCTGCCTGGCTGTGCCTCTCCTTGCCTGGCAAACTCCTACTCATACCTCAGGGCCTAACTCTCAAGTGTCTTTCCCTTAGCCCTGATGCCCTTATGGCCCCCTGAGCTGCTTAGTCATTAGGTGTTAGGAGCGCTCCTTAAAATGTCTGTGTTCTGTTAGACTGGGAGCTCCTTGAAGGCAGGGGCAAAGTTGAATTTATTTATGTGTCCCCAGTGCCCAGCCGAGGGCCTGGCATGGGGTAAGAATGTTGTCAGTGAATGTGGCCTGTGTGTAGATGTTTGATTGTAATTGATATTTGCTGTGTATTTGCATTTGGGGCTTGTATTTGAAAGAGAGAGAGAGAGAGTGAGCATCACACCCCAGAGTGTGCATGACCCCTCTGGGATGGGAAGGTACCCTGTCCCTGTACTGTGCTTATCATCTTTTATACGTACATCTGAGCACCTTCTTGCTCTAGCTATTTCTGTTTCAGTCTTTTTAAAGTATCTTTGGAGATTCTCTCTTTATGGATCTCTTTCTCAGGCCCCTTCAAGCATCTCTATCTGACTTTTTCCCCCTCCCTCTACCCCGGATACAAGCAATAGGTGGACTGGAGTGGGACGGGCCAGGGGCTGGTCCCAGCTCCTGCATACCAGTGACAGCAGTCCACCTGTCACCTGCAGCTTCGGGAGCACCTGGCCAAGGGGCAGCGCATGCTGGCGGGTGAGGGCATGTCACAAGTGGTGCGCAGCCTGCAGGAGCTGCTGGCCCGGCGCACCTACTATAGCGGGGATCTGCTCTTCTCCGTGGACATTCTGAGGAACGTCACTGACACCTTCAAGAGGGCCACCTATGTGCCCTCGGCTGATGATGTGCAGGTACCGCCCTGACTCACCAAAAGGAAGCAGGGCTGAAGCCCCAGACTGAAGTGGGAGGCCGAGCCCCCGTGGCAGAGTCTGCTGGGGGTGACAAGTTGGCTGTAACGGGAGAGCTCCCATCTCTGGGCTGGCCCCTCCCGACACTTGCTGCTCTTTCCCCAGCGCTTCTTCCAGGTAGTGAGCTTCATGGTGGATGCAGAGAACAAGGACAAGTGGGATGATGCTCAGCAGGTAAGGGCCTGGGCTTCCAGGCTTCTTCCCCTATGACCCACCCCCGCCTTGGACCCTTACAAACTCTCTGCCCCCAGGTGTCCCCTGGCTCCGTGCACCTGCTCCGTGTTGTGGAGGACTTCATTCACCTGGTGGGCGATGCTCTCAAGGCCTTCCAGAGCTCTCTGATCGTCACAGACAACCTGGGTACTAGGAGGCAGGCAAGGGAGGGGGTGCAGGATGTGGTGGAACCCAGGCCACCCTTGGGAAGGGATGGTTCTGAGGGCTCTTCCTATTTCTCTCTGTCTCTGGCCCTGTCTTTCCCTCATTTAACCCCTTATTTGTATCTTTCTCTTTGTGTTTCTTCCCTTCCCCCATTTCTGTGTTTGTACTGACCTCCGTGTCTGCATCTGCCTTCCTGATGTCTGTCTCCCCCACGTCTGTCTTCTCTCCTGTGTCTGTCCCCTCTGTCTCTGTCTGTCTGTCTCCGGTGCGATCTGCCCCCTTTCCTCCCCTGCAGTGATCAGCATCCAGAGAGAGCCCGTCTCCGCTGTGTCCAGCGACATCACATTCCCCATGCGGGGCCGCCGGGGCATGAAGGACTGGGTGCGGCACTCTGAGGACCGCCTCTTCCTGCCCAAGGAGGTGCTCAGCCTCTCCTCCCCAGGGAAGCCAGCTGCATCTGGGGCAGCAGCAGGCAGCCCTGGCAGGGGGAGGGGCCCGGGAACGGTGCCCCCTGGTCCAGGCTACTCCCACCAGCGCCTCCTCCCGGCAGACCCCGAGGAGTCCTCCTCCTACTTTGTGATCGGTGCTGTGCTCTACCGCACCCTCGGCCTCATCCTGCCGCCCCCCAGGTGAGTCCCTGGGAGGGGTGGATCGGGCTGCTGAGGGTCCAGGAGGCCCAGGTGAGGGAAGGAGCTGAGCCTGTGTTGGCCACAGAGACAGCCATCTGTGGCCTCCTGCAGCCTTGGGGAGCCCTCGCCTGGTTCTGGACACTGGTCCTTCTCAAAGATGACCATGCAGCTCCCAGAGGCTTCAAGGGGGGTCCAGGGAGTGTTGAACTGAGCTCTAGACCCCACCGAGCTCTAGGCCTTGCTTTGGGCCTTGGCTCTCTGGTTGCCCGCTGCCCCCCATCCAAAGTACTTTCGGAAATCCTCCCTGGGTCTGGGCACCTGCAGGCAGGAGCCAACCTCAGTGCCTGTCCCTCAGGCCCCCGCTAGCCGTCACATCCAGGGTAATGACAGTGACTGTGCGGCCCCCCACCCAGCCACCAGCTGAGCCTCTCATCACAGTGGAGCTCTCCTACATCATCAACGTGAGTGGGGGCCCAGACAGGGACCCCAGGTATACCCTAACGTGAGTGGCCAAAGGCCTGTCTGATGGGGAGGTGGTCTGTCCCATAGCAGGCTGAACCTCTGACCTGTGTGGGGCCTGCCGTGGCAGGCTGGTGGTGATCAGGGCTGGTGAGCTCCCCAGCCCACACTGCGCTCATGTCTTCTGCTCCCCAGGGCACCACAGATCCCCACTGCGCCAGCTGGGACTACTCCAGAGCGTGAGTTGGGCCAGGGCTCTGTGTGGGGAGGGGGCTGCCCCAGGACTTCTCCTCAGGAGGGGACCTCCTGCCCGTGAGGTCAAAGGGTTCCTTGGTGCCATCCTGGGCCTAAGGGATCAACAGCACATCCTGGGTCTCCCAACTGCCTGCCTCTTAGACGTGGCCTTGCCCTGGATCTCACTTGTCCTTGGGCAGTGGCCAGTACAGCTGGCCTGGGGCTCAGTCCACTTCTCCCGTCACCCAAGAGATGCCAGCTCAGGGGACTGGGACACCGAGAGCTGCCAGACCCTGGAGACCCAGGCAGCCCACACCCGCTGCCAGTGCCAGCACCTGTCCACCTTTGCTGTGCTGGCCCAGCCGCCCAAGGACCTGGTGAGTGGGAGGAAAAGCCTGGGTCAGGCAGGGGAGGGGGCTCCTGGGTTGCTGGTGGCCATCTCTGACAGTCTTGGCAGGGACCTGGGTGATCCCGCTTCTGCACCTGAGCAGGTACACTTGTGGGATTGTGCATGAAAGGCTGTCCCCGGGATGGTGGTCACAGTGATGACATGTACCTGGGGTGTGTGGTGGTGGGCGTTTGCGTGCATGGACACACACATGTGTCAGCTTGTGTGTGGAAGAGGGGGTGACTGAGCATAAATATGCGTCCACGTGTGTGACTGGGTCTGCTCTGTGCACATGTGAACACAGCGGTGAGTCCCCTTCTGTGCATGGGTATGACAAAGGTGCAGATGCCAGTTTGTACTAGACAGGGAGCGGGGAGGATAAGGTCACCCCTGCAGCTGCCCTCTCCCTCTGCTCGTCTCCCCAAGACCCTGGAGCTGGCAGGCTCCCCCTCGGTCCCCCTCGTGATCGGCTGTGCCGTGTCCTGCATGGCGCTGCTCACCCTCCTTGCCATCTACGCCGCCTTCTGGAGGTAGGTGGGACACAGGCAGGGCGGGGCGGGAGGTGGCCGGCAACCCCAGGTTGGGTGGGGCAGCTGGCTCCTCTGTCTCTGCCCACCGTGCCCTCGCAGGTTCATAAAGTCTGAACGCTCCATCATCTTGCTGAACTTCTGCCTGTCCATCTTGGCCTCCAACATCCTGATCCTTGTGGGCCAGTCGCGGGTGCTGAGCAAGGCAGGTGCAGGCTCACGGGGGTGCAGGGTGTGAGCGAGGTGGGGGGGGCGGGGCGGAGAGTGTTTGCAGGTGGCGGTGTGTGTTTGTGTGTAGGTAACTTAGTGAGAGATGTTTGTATACAGTTGAGCCGTGTGTTGAGTGAGGGTGTGTGTGGGAAATAGTGTGTGTGAGCATCCGTGAGGGCGCTGGAGAAGGGGTGTGTGTGTATTCCAGTGACGAACGTCTGTGTACATCTGTGGACGTGTACACGAACCTGTGTGCACGTGTGTTGGGTGGGTGGCATTTGTGGAGCCTGGGCCGCCTCATGTCTGCGGGCACGTGGGAGCCTGAGCAAGGCCTCTTGTGTCACCTGCCTGTGAATGACCTATGCTGGCTGTCCCTCATGCCCCCTCGGCCTTGTGCGCCCAGTGCCAGCACCATGAGTGTCAGGCGTGGGGCCTGCGTGGCTGTGACGTGGTAGGTGCTCCTGTCTGCCCCCCTCCCTGCCAGCCCCATCTATGCGTGGGTGGCCTGCCCACCCGCCTCCCGGATGCCGAGTGCTGCTTGTGTGTCACCGGGCCTGTGTCGTGCTGTGTGTGGGTGCAGGAAGGCGGGGGTGCCTGGCAGGGCTCTGTGGTGGGTGGAGCTCGGGTGGGCGGCCATGGCAGCGCCCAGTGGCGGGCGTGGGACGCCTGGCACCTCCCGGCCTGGCGGCTGCTCAGGGCCACTCCCTCCCCTTCCCTCTCCCTGCAGGGTGTGTGCACCATGACAGCCGCCTTCCTGCACTTCTTCTTCCTCTCCTCCTTCTGCTGGGTGCTCACTGAGGCCTGGCAGTCCTACCTGGCTGTCATCGGGCGGATGCGCACCCGCCTCGTTCGCAAGCGCTTCCTCTGCCTGGGCTGGGGTGAGCAGGGCCCCTGCTGGCCTCTGTCCCTGGGCCTTGGGGGCAGGGTCAGCAGGAGAGGTTCAGCTCTGGCCCTGGCCTGGCTCTCTGGGCACAGGCGCATCCGGGCTGGGGGTCTGGGAGGAGAGGACCCTGAGGCCTGGCAACCGTCTCACTGTGGCTCCTCCCACTCTTCCAGGTCTGCCTGCCCTGGTGGTGGCCGTGTCTGTGGGCTTTACCCGCACCAAAGGATATGGTACATCCAGCTAGTACGTGGGCCTCCCGTGGTGGGCACTGGGAGTTAGTGGACCTGTTAGGTTACCAGACTGGGCATCAGGCCTTCTTAGGCTGCAATTCTAGCCCACATCTGCTTTGGGACTTTGGACAAATTCTTCTCCGTCTCTGAGCCTCGGTTTCCCTGACATAGAAGGATGTGTTGGGATCAGAGAATCTCTGAGAACCATTTAGCTCAGGGATCTATCAGCCTTGTATTCTCCTCATGGTAGCCTCAGGGCCTGGGCCTTTATTAGAGGGGAAGCTGAGGCTCAGCAAGACCCAGTGGCTCACTCTAACCCTGTCTGTTGATGTGGGCCTGGCAGCCCAGGGGGCACTGAGGGGTGGTGTTTGAGGGTGGGGAGCGAACCTGCTGGTATCTGACGCCCCCTCTTTGCCCCCTACCCCAGCTGCTGGCTCTCCCTGGAGGGTGGCCTGCTCTACGCCTTTGTAGGCCCTGCAGCCGTCATTGTCCTGGTATGTGCCCCTTCAGCGTCCGGGGAGGGGCGTGGCCCCAGGGGCTCTACCTCCTCCCTGTATCACAGCTCCTGCCTGGGGGTTTCCCTGCCAGGAGGGCAACTGGTGATCCTGTCTCCCCCACCCCGCTCCACCGGGCCCCCAGGTGAATATGCTCATCGGAATCATCGTCTTCAACAAGCTCATGGCGCGTGATGGCATCTCAGACAAGTCCAAGAAGCAGAGGGCCGGGTAAGGGGGTCTCTGCGACTTCGCCTTGAGGGAAATGGTGTAGGGAGGGCCGTGGCCACTCTCGGAGTCTCAGGGCTTGACGGCGTGACCGGGGCTCCCTGACCTTGGCGCATCAAGGGTGCAGGCAAGGTGGGCACCCGGAGTGCTCAGCTGCAGCCCCTCACCCGCCCTAACCCACCTCTCTCTCTCGTCTGCCCTCCCCCCCCATCCCACTCGGGGCTCACGTTGCCCCATCTCCTCCCACTTCCCATGTGTTTCCCCCCTTCTCCCGTGTCTGTGCCGCCCCCGAGGTCGGAGCGGTGCCCCTGGGCCAGCCTGCTCCTCCCCTGCTCAGCGTGTGGAGCGGTCCCCAGCCCCCTGCTCAGCTCAGCCTCGGCCAGGAACGCCATGTTAGTTGTGCCCCCGGGGAAGAGGGGGGGCGGGCGGGCGGGGGCAAAAGAATGGGGGGCAGTGCCCATGGTTGGGGGAGGAGGGACATCAGCCCAGTGCCCTGGAAAGCTTGCCCTGCCTTGCCAGCTGCCACACACTCTGAAGGGCTCAGCGTCGAGGTGGCAAAGGATGACAGGGAGTGAATGTCTGTGTCTCCCAGAAAATGCTGGGTTCCTGTGCCCGTCCCTTGCTCCCCACCCCTGCCCCCACTCCCGGCTTATGTTTTATCCAGGCACAGCCGCAGACCCCTCCTTACACCCCCACCCTACAAAGGCTCGTAGAATCTTAGGCTCTTAGAATTTTTGAGTCCATAGAACCTTAGAATTAGAAGGATAGAATCTTAGAATAAGATAATCAGAAGCTAAGAATGTTAGAATGAGTGAATCACAGAGTCTTATCATCTGTCATAGAATTCGAGACTTAAAAATTCAGAGGCAGCGAATCTCACAATCAATAGGGGGACAGACAATCTTGGAGGTAGAGACTTGGTTCACTGAGACCCTCCTGGCAGCTGAGAGTCTTAAAACCCCAGCCGTGCAAGAGTGGAATGAATGAATCCACAAGGGCCTCGGGCCCAACCTCCCGCCCAGGGCCAGAGATCCATCTGAGCCTCCTTGACCAGTGGGGTCCAGGTTTATCTTGCACACCTCCAAGATCCGAGAGCTCAGTGCCTCTGGAGGCAGCTGGCAGCATCTCTGGGAAGCTTGGCGTGGTGGAAGCTCCTCACTTGGGCTGCCATCTGCCTCTCTGACCCGGTCTCTCAGAACCAGCAGTTAAAAGGGTGGGCTTTGGAGGTGGCCAAGCTGGCTTAGCATCCCAGCTTTCTCTCTCCCTGCCCAGCTGGGCGCACTCCAGTTTCCTCATCTGTAAATTGGGATAATAATCCCCATGCCTGTTTATTGGAGTTGTTTTGATCACAGTGTGAACTAATGTACGTCAAGTGTTCAGTGTAGGGCCTGGCAGAGAATTGTGGTTAATCAATGGTCGCTCATATGACTGTGATTAGCCCTGTCTTTAGTCTTGGCTCTGCCCCCGGCGGCTGTGGAGAACAGTGGGCCCGCCCCTCGCCAGGCTGAACAGCCCTGAACTGCTCTTGCTAGAACAGGTCTTGGCCCCCTGCCCATGTCTCTGCCTTGTCCAGAGCTGTGCCCACGCTGCCTGGCTCTCCCACCAGGGGCGTTCATGAGGCAGAGTGGGCTGGGTGTGGCACCTGGCCCAGTAGGG
The DNA here is from genome assembly GCF_041296235.1 of Equus asinus. Lineage (NCBI taxonomy): Eukaryota > Metazoa > Chordata > Mammalia > Perissodactyla > Equidae > Equus > Equus asinus. Next base: position 90,074,676 of record NC_091794.1, read on the forward strand.
CAAGACTGCCCTGCCGTGCCCTGGTAGGCTGTAGCCAGTGGGGGCAGGCTGGCACTGGGGCCTGGATGCAGGGCCTATCTCCTTCTGTCCTCTGCTGTCACCTGTCAAGGTGGTGGTGGTGGTGTGGGGTGTGGCTTAGGCCCTGATCCCAGCTCTTACAGCCAGCCCCAGCTGTGATCTTTTTGTCCAGGGCTCTGAGCAGCCGCTGGGAGCCCGGTGCTCCCTCCTTGGGAAACTGAAGGGAGAGCCTGTGCTGCACCCCCTGGCCCCCATCTTCTCCCCAGAGTTGTGCTCTGCCTGTTTAATCTTTCTGGGTGACTCTGCCCATCTCAGGCTCTCTCTCACTATATCTGTCGTCTCTCTTCATCTTCTTCCTTTCCTCCTCTCCCACAGTCTCTGGGGATGAGGCCCAGGCCTGTGATTCTGTGCAAATTGAGGCTGAAACTCACAGCATCTGCCTCTGTCTCCCTCCTCCTCTCCTCTTCCATCTTCTCCGTCTCTGTCCCCTGATGCTGCCTCTGTCTCAGTCCTACTGTGTCAGTGCATCTGTCCCTCCCACCTCTCCTGGTCCCTGCTCTGGCCCCACAGTTCTCTGCTTTCTGTCTCTGTTCTGTTTCTCTGTCTCGGCTCCTCAGCCCCTCTCTGCTTGGGGACATTACTGAGGTCTTAGAGTTTGGGGCCCTGCCAGTCTTGGGGAGCTTAAGGGCCCAGGCTGAGTACAGGCCTGGGCTCAGCCCGCCCTGACCTCTGGAGTGTCACTCTGATGGACCCTCTGCTGCTGTCCTCAGGGCCTCGCTCTGGAGCTCCTGCGTGGTGCTGCCCCTGCTGGCGCTCACTTGGATGTCTGCCGTCCTGGCCATGACCGACCGCCGCTCCGTCCTCTTCCAGGCCCTCTTCGCTGTCTTCAACTCCGCACAGGGCTTTGTCATCACCGCTGTGCACTGCTTCCTGCGCCGAGAGGTGGGGCTGCGCCTCTCCCGCCGCTGCCTGCCCCTCACCATGCCAGTCCTCTCGCTTCTCCCCACCATGCAAATGGGAGGATGAGGCCCCGACCAGACCCCCAGCTGGGCAGCCCTTGATATGGAAGCTGTTGGCCTGGGGCAGCCTTGTCCTTGGCCTCGGCCTCCTGGCCTCTTGGGGCTCCTTCTCCCCTCTGACCTTCCCCTAGGCTGGATGCGCTTCTTTTCTTCCACTCCTGCCTGGGTGCCTGGGGTGGGGGGCACAGCCAGCTGTGGCCAGGGGCCCTGTGGTGGCCTCAGGCCCAGCAGGCCCCCGCTGCCCCCAGGTCCAGGACGTGGTTAAGTGCCAGATGGGTGTGTGCCGGGCCGATGAGAGTGAAGACTCGCCCGACTCGTGTAAGAACGGGCAGCTGCAGATCCTGGTGAGTGAGCAGGCCTAGGCAGGGCACAGGTGGGTTCTGGGCACCCCTGCCGTCCACCTGCCCCAGACCCCTCATCTACCCCATCCATGGCAGGGAGGGGACAGAGACTGGGTTTGATTCAGGCTCAGCCACTGACGGCTGGTGGCACTGGGCAAGTCCTTCCCCATGCAGTTTCTCCACCTATAGCTGGGGCTGGAGTAGACCTCGTCTGGGGCCTCTCTGCACCCCATTGGGCAGTGTGCTATGGGCAGCGCCTCTGGGTGGGTAGGGAGAGGCCTGAGCCCCCACCCTGATACATTGATCTCTCTCTGCCCGTCTGCTCTCTCCCTCTCTGCCTATAGTCAGACTTTGAAAAGGATGTGGATCTGGCTTGTCAGACAGGTGAGTGTGCTCGGGCAGAGCCAAGAAGGGCCCCGGAGATGGGCAAGAAGGGAGGGCACCCAGCCCCATCATGGGAGGCCCTGGGAGGGATCTGACCATAGGATTAGCTTCGAGCCAGACAGCCCTGAGTTGGATTCAAGGCTTTGAACGCCGTTTACTGTGTGACTTTGGGTGAACAGCTTACCTCTCTGAGCCTCAGTTAACACATGTGTAAAGGAGAGAAATCTGTCCTCCTAGGGTGGGTGGGAGCCTTGAGTGAATTAGGAGACATCAAGTGCTGACCAGGGTGCTTGGCACATAGCGGCTGTTACATTTCTGTGATTCTTACTAGAATCTCTTTCCAGGTCTGTCTCCTGGGGGGGAGCTGCCCAGGGAGGGGGGAGGAGCAAGGCCCTTTAGACAGCCTTGGGGCTCTGGGCTCAGAGGTTAGGACCTGCACCAGGGCACTGTGGGAGCTGGGCCTTCCCCTGCCTTACCGTGGCCTCTGGGTTAGTCGTTGTCTTAACCCCTGAAGTGTGAGAGAGTGCCAGCCACCCAGCTGTCTCTTCAGGACCCAGATTCCTCCTCTGTCCAAGCTCAGGGGCTTGGTACCTGCCCAGCCCGGGCAAGGGCATCTGGGGGCTCCTCCTCCCCAGGACTTACCTCCCTCCCACTCCTGCCCCCAGTTCTGTTCAAGGAGGTCAACACTTGCAACCCGTCCACCATCACGGGCACACTGTCCCGCCTGTCCCTGGACGAGGACGAGGAGCCCAAGTCCTGCCTCGTGGGTCCCGAGGGCGGCCTCAGCTTCTCACCACTGCCTGGGAATATCCTGGTGCCCATGGGAGCCTCACCAGGGCTGGGGGAGCCGCCGCCTCCCCAGGAGGCCAACCCCGTGTACATGTGTGGGGAGGGTGGCCTGCGGCAGCTGGACCTCACATGGCTGCGGCCAGCCGAGCCTGGCTCTGAGGGGGACTACATGGTGTTGCCCCGGCGGACTCTGAGCCTGCAGCCTGGCAGTGGAGGCGGAGGTGGCGAGGATCCCCAGAGGGCCCGGCCTGAGGGCACCCCGCGGCGGGCTGCCAAGACACTGACCCACACCGAAGGCTACCCCAGCTTCCTGTCTGTGGACCACTCGGGCCTGGGGCTGGGCCCTGCCTATGGGTCTCTACAGAACCCCTATGGGATGACCTTCCAACCACCGCCGCCGACGCCCAGCGCCCGCCAAGTACCCGAGCCAGGGGAGCGTAGCCGGACCATGCCCCGCACCGTGCCCGGCTCCACCATGAAGCTGGGCTCCCTGGAGGTGAGGGCCTGTAGGGCATGGGGTGGGGCTGGGAGGCCTGCCCCATGTGCCTGAGACTGAGTCGCAGGCAGCAGCCAGGAAGGGGCAGCTGGCAACCTCCCCAGAGCAGCAGCTTTGTACAAAGTTCCCGGGAGTGTGTGTGCTGTGCGTTTCTGCCTCTGTGTGTGCTCACAGCGGCTCCAAGGGAATCCGGGTTTCTCTGAACTCCTCAAGTGGGCTTGGCCTTTGTGCACTGAGGGTGGACTTCTCGAGGCATTCACACTTGCCTAGTGCCTGCTTTGGGGTGCCTGGTTAGCATGGGTCTTCCTTTAAGAGGCCTGTGGCTCAGGCCCAGTGCTGTGTTGTTAGAGAAGAGATGTAATCTGGGCTGAGAGCCAGTTCAGAGCTGAGTGCTGCTGATCAGCAGGGAGATCTTGAGGATAACCTCTCTGAGCCTCAGTTTCCTCATTTGCAAAGTGGGGATAAGATAGCAGCCTCTGTGTAGACTTGTCGTGAGGACTAATTGAGTGATAAAAAACATTTATCTCTGTATGGAACAGATGGAAAGTGCTAGATAACTGGGAATTGCTGCTATCATACCTGAAATCAGCCTCAGGCACTGCCCGTAGGCCTGTGGTAATGGACCCTCTCTTCCTGAGAAAATGGAAGCCCCTCTCTGTCCTTCTCTGTGGGTTTTCTGCAGATGCCCCACCTTCCCTCTGGCCTTCTCAGGCCTGCTCCCTGCAGGGAGTCACTGGCAACAAGCAGGTGGTAGTGGCCCACTGTGGAACTCTAGAACATTCTAGAATTCTAGTTGGAGGGATGAGGGGGATGTGGATAAGGAAAAGGGCAGGAGTCACAGCTGACACAGTTGGTTGCTCATGTTCTGCCTCAGAAACCTGCTCCCCATCCTCCACACAAAGGAAATTAAGTTAGCAGCTAGAGGGTTCGCAAGTTTAGTTTTTCTCCCAAAATGTTTCTTGAACAGTTGGTGCCTGCTTCTGCTGCAGATGGCAGAAACAGGAAGGCGTAACAAAGACAGAACACTCGACACCAGCAGTGGGGAGGGTGCGCACAGCGTCATGGCAGGTTTCGTTCTGTGGACACCTGCCCGTGGTTGGGCCACTGAGGAGGGGTCAGCATGGGCTCCCTGTGTGGGAGGTAGCCATAAATGTCACAGCATCTTGAGGGGTCAAGGATGACGTCCAGAATTCTGGTGTGGGCAACTGCGATGGGGCGGGGGCGGAGGCGGAGGAACGGGTTTGGGGCGGGGAACTCTGAGTTTTTTCCATTGGGCACAGCTGTGTGTCCACTGCCTGTGGGCAGCAGGGGACAGGGAGAGATGTCTTGCTCCCTCCAGAAGGCAAGATGTGGCTGAGAATGGAGACGACACACGTGCAGGGTCAAGGGCAGGAGAAGATCCAGGGCAGAGTGTGGAGGGCCTACTTGGGGAAGCCAGGGTGGGTGGCAGCAAAAGGGAGAGGTGGGGGACCGAGAGAATGGTGTCCTGAAGGCCAGTGGTGGTGAGCATGTCTGTGGGGCCTGGGACTTCGGAGATCTAGATAGTGTCTTAGTGCCATCCCTGAGGGCCTTGGGGCAAGTCCCTTCCCCTCTCTGGACCTCACTTTCCCCAGTGTAACCTGGGAAAGTTGGCCTTGGTCTCATGAGCACTCCCAGGCCTCCTCTTTGAGCCGCACTGGACGCTGCCGAGATTGGAGGCTGTTGGGACCTTGAAGGTGGTCTTGGGCAGTGAAGGCCTGGAGAGGTGTGAGGGGGCGAGGAGGTCAGGGAGGCAGGGCCTGGTTTGGCAGGGAAAGGAGGAAGGTGGGTCCAAGGAAGGACTGAAAACCTGAGTCCTCATGTTTGCAGGACAAGTGGAGGGTTCCAGGGAGAGGGGAGCCTGTGGTTGGTAGAGAGAAAGGGGCAAGACAGGGCAGGACAGAGGGGTGGAATCCCGGTACAGAGGAACGAGCGTCTGCTCTGTGATCCCATGTGGGAATCGTGTCCCTGCCACATTGGAAGTCTGCACTGTGACCCTTGGCCTGTTTGTGGTCGTGCATCTGCACGTGTGCCGTGTGTGTGTGTGTGCACGCACGCACATGCATGCTCCTGGTGAGCATCTCCCTGCAGGTTGGGGCATGTGTGTGCATCACAGGGGCAGCAGGGAGTGTGGGCCGGGGGCCGGAGCTGCAGCCCTGTGGCCGGGCGGTGCCTTGGCGCCTCAGCCCCCAGGCCTCAGTCCTGGTTCCCACAACCCCAAGGGCTACCCTTGAAGGATTCCTAACTCCTTGGCCTGGGCTGGGGGGATGGTGCAGCAGGCAGACTCTGGGGTACCAGATTTCTTGTCCCTAAAGCCCATGCATGTGGTAAAAAGCTTTCTCCTTCTCTGCCTCCTTGGTGCTCCTTCCCAGCGAAAGAAGTTACGGTATTCAGACCTGGACTTTGAGGTAAGTGCTGTGTGTGGGTGTGTGTGTTGAGGGGCGGGCATCTGTCTGTGGTGTCTGTCCCTGGAGGGCCTACTTCTAAAATTAGCCCACGCCCTATTGCAGAACCCGATCCCAAGACCCCAAGCCTGTGGTTTTGGTGGGGTCTCCCCAACAGCCCCTCTCTGCCCAAGCCCATAGCTCTAGGGTGGGAGAGAGCCAGGCCTTGTCCTAGGGGCCCAGCTGCAGGCAGGGATGTGGGGACCCGGGACGCTGAGTGCCCTGGGCGGGGCGGGGCGAGCACCACCTCTGACAGCCTGTGGCTCCCAGAAGGTGATGCACACCCGGAAACGGCACTCGGAACTCTACCACGAGCTCAACCAGAAATTTCACACTTTCGACCGCTACCGCAGCCAGTCCACGGCCAAGGTGAGGGCCCCTCTCGTGGCTGCCCGAAGCCGAGGACCCGACCTGGCATAGCAGCCCCTGGGATTGGACCCTGACCCATGGCCCCCATTGCAGAGAGAGAAGCGGTGGAGTGTGTCCTTAAGTGGGCAGCCAAATGCAGCGTGTCCGGCCTAAGTCCCCCTGGGCTGGGGGAGGGGTGAGGTGGACTCTGAGGGACTCATTTCCTGCCTCCCTGCCTGGTCAACCTCGGCTCGCCTCACCAAGGGCCTACCCATGGCATAAGCGACAGTTCTGGGGCTGTGTGGGGACAGGGAGCATTGACAGGGGCTTCCCTAGGATCTTGAGGAGGTGGGGCAGGCAGAAGACATGGTTCCAGGGGGCCACTCTGAGCACAGGGGTCAGGAACCCAGCTCTGGAGCCAGGTGGCTCTGGATTTGAACCCTGCTTTGACATCTGATTGCTCAGTAGCTTTGAGCATCACTGGTCCTCTCTGGGCCTCCTCACTTTGTCTCCATTGCAATGGGTGAGAATGTACTGGCCCATTTCCACGGACCCTTTCCACTCCCCCAACAGGAGAAGCCCAGCCCAGGGGAGCGTCCTGGCTTGTCCCAACCACGGCGACATCAGAGCTGGAGCACCTTCAAGTCTATGACGTTGGGCTCGCTGCCCCCCAAACCCCGAGAACGGCTGGCCCTGCACCGAGCAACAGCCTGGGAGCCCACGGAACCGCCTGATGGCGACTTCCAGACAGAGGTGTGAGTGCCATGCCGGACTGCCCACTGCGTATAAATATATATATCTCTCTATTTTCACACTCCACTTTGGAACTACCCAGGAGCCAGCGCCCCCCTCCCCTCTCCCGAGGGCTGGGCAGGGAGGCGCAGTGGACTCAGCTGGGCTGGGGGAGCCAGAAATGGTGTGGTCTAGGGGGCCAGGGCCCTTCCCTGTTTCTCACAGGTCCCTCAGCCACTGGAGCCCCATCTTTGCCCCAGACTGTCTGTCCCTGTCCCGGGCTGGGGAGGGGGGAGGGAAACTTTGTGGGAATAAACTTCACTCTGTGGATTTTGCTGCTGAGCTGTTTACTTCCCCTAGATGAGGGCCCAGCCCTGGGACCCCGACTTTGTTCCTCCATCTCCTTGGTTCACCTCACTTGGTCTCATCAAATTATGTGATGGGGTCAGGCCAGCCCTGACTGGGAGGGGGCACCTGGGCTCTGACCGCATCTTGCCCCTGACTCCCTGGGTGACCTTGGACACACCCCTTCCTCTGTAGGGCCTGGGTAAGCAGATCGGGAATGTGGGGTGGGACCTCTTGGAGGGGACCTTCCCCAGTGGCTATGATGGTCGTGGCAGCTATTCACTAGGGCCCAGAGGCTAGACTGCTTGGGCTGGAGCCAAGGCAGAGCCTAGTGACCTCAGTTTCTCCATCTGTGAAATGGGGATGGTAATTGGGTTATGAGGATGACACAAACTAATACGTGTAAAGCGCATAGCAAGTGCCTGGCACAGAAGAAGCTCCTTAAGTATTGACTGTTACCACTTGGCACTCAGTCTCATGCCATGCTCTGTGCTAGGAGCTTCACACACACGACCCCTGACCCCTCACACAACATTGCAGGAAGGTTTCAGGTTGCCTATTTTGTGGATAGGAAAATGAGGCCAGAGATGGGGAGTGACTTGCTCAAGGCCACAGTCAGAGGCAGGGCTGGGACTTCAAGCACAGGCTTGGTAGATGGTAGAGCCCCCCACCCTTCACCTTTATCACTCTCCCCCTGGTAGGACAGGAAGCTTGAGCTCAGCTTCCTGTGACCTGACCTTCATGGCGTCAGGGGAGCGGCGGGGAGCTGGGTTGTGGTGGAGCCTTGAGTGCCGGGGCTGAGGGTGGGTGTGGGGTGGAGAGGCCAGGCTGGCTTGGTGCCAGAGGGCAAGGGTGGGAGACTCATTGCTGGGGTGATTTCCTTACACACCTGAGTAGATGGCCTCTTGCTCAGTTCCTTGGCACCCAGGAAAAGGGGGCGTAGGATCAGCATGCAGAGACACCTTGTAGTGTGTGTCGTGGCTCTTCTGTGATCAGGCAGCATCGGGAGCAGGGGCCACAGGTGTGCAACTGCTGGCCTGGTCATTTAGTGGTCCGGGCACCTCTGGGCCCCTCCCCAGGAACTCAGACACAGATGCAGGCCCTTGGAGAGCTGTCAGTCACCAGGGGTGGCCAACACATCAGAGGGAGGGGTTAGGTGCTGTAGAAGTCGGGATCGGGGAGAAGGAAGAGGGACTGGCTTCTGGGGTGGGGTGGGGGGGTCACAGCTAATGGCCTCCTGGAGGGGCTGGAGGACTGATGGCCCTGGCAGTGCAGGCTCCCTCAGTCTCTGAATCCTGCCTGCTGTGGGCCTGGTCAGAGGAGGGGGCAGAATCCTCAGGCCTGTGGCCCCGGCCCTGGGCTTTTCCAGGCCCCTGCACTCCTGTGATTGCTCATCACCTCGGCCCTCCTCCCCTCGGGCAGCCCCAGCACTTGTGTACAAAGCACTCACTAAGGCACCACTTCATCTGAGGCTTCAAGGTAGGTATTGTGACTGCCCCATTTTACAGATGAGGAAATCAAGGCTCAGAGAGGGGACATGACTTTCCTAAACTCTCACAGCTTGTAAGTGATTATTTTGGGACTTTTGGCCAGGAGTAGCAGAATCCTGAACTTTGTCCATTCAGGAGTTTCCAGCTGCAGCAAGGACAGTGGTGGGCATGAGTGGCTGGCCTTGGGTGAAGGGACCCAGGGTCAGAGTGCTGTCAGATGTTCCATCCCTTCCTGCTGCTCTGTGTTAGCTTCATTCTTTTAGGCAAGCTTCCTCACCGCCCTGGGCCCACCAGGCTTCCTTCTCCCAGCTCCCATCACTCAACTTTGCCTCCAGAGGGAAAGAAACTTTCTCTTAAATTGCAATCAGAAAACCCCCAAGGAAGGGGGTAGGGCCCTGTGGTGGGCACAAACAAAGCCCCTGGCCCACCTTGTGCCAGCAGACCCCACCCACATCCTGAGCCAGGCCTTTCCCCGAGCCACCACCTAAAGCCTTCTTAGTCCTTTTCTGTGTCCCTGTCTCCTTCCTTCCCAGTTCTGGCTCCACTGGCCACCATAGAATCCCTCTGGGGCTGAGCTGCGATGTGCATGCCCCTCCCTTCTTGTTGTTTCCTGCTTTGCATCCGGTCTGAGGAGGAAATTTAGAATCACCCTGTTGATTCTGCTCAGACAGCAACCGTAGCTGCAGCAGAGGCTCCCAAGGGCTTTGAGACTCGTGGTCAGGGCAGAGCTTTCCTGGGTTGAGGGCTGTGCTCCCCTCTGCCACTCAGTCCCCACTCCCCAGGCACTGACTTGCCGTGTGACCCTGGACAGGCCACTGGACCTTGTCTGATGTGGGTTTCCTTCTCTGTAGGCCTGACAGCCCCTCCATTTGGGCTAATATCTACCAACCTGTCGTTTCTTTCCTGGACTTGAATTTCTCACCTCATTGTCCTCCTTATTCTCTCTGCCTCCAGTTTCTAGTCGTTTGTCCACCTGGCCCCCAGGTGTGATCTCCCCAAAATGCAGATCTGTCCAGGCCACTGCCCTGCTCAGAAGCCTGCCAAAGATGCTAGAATTAGCCTAGAATGCAAGGCCCTGATGCTGTGACTCTTGCCTACCTTTCCTGGCCCATCTAGCTCACCTCCCTGCCTATGCACATGCTGTCCCTTCTGCCTGGAAATCTTTCCTGTTTACACTGGCAAACTCCCCTTCAGACGCAGCTCAAGTAGTCCCTCTAGGAAGCTGTCCGTAAACTCCGTGCCTCAGCAGTCAGCACTCGGCTCCCACAGTGCTGGCCCACACTTTTGCTGTCTCACTGCTCACACAGAATTACTATCATCTACGTCGACCTGGTTCGGGTTTGTGTGCTCAGCCAAGGGCACCACGTGGAGCAGGCATCAGTGGGTCTTTACTGAGTGAACAGATGGAATGCACAATTCTCATTGGTTTCCTCATCTGCAAAATGGGGAGAATGATAATCCTTACCAAGCCTTCTTCACTCGGTACCCAGAACGTGACTTGAGGTTATCTGTGGGGAGCATTGTGCAGGTGGCATCTACCCCTCCCCCAGTTAATCCATCCTGAGCTCCAGCACTGTCCTAGGACCCCAAGTGGGAAGCCAGCCCTGGGTGCTGTCCAGGGTGCTGAAAGGACCTGCCACCTCCCAAGTGAGACAGAGGCTCACCCAAGCAGGGCTGCAGCCTTTCCTTGCCTTCCTGACCGCAGGGTCATGGGTGAGCAGACCAGCCCTACCTTCATAAGACAGACCCTGGGGAATATCCAATAAAAAAAGTAATGCAAACTACATATGTAACTTTAAATTTTCTAATAGCCATTTTTAAAAAGTAAAAAAAAAAGGTGAAATTTATTTTAATGATATATTTAACCCAATATATCAACATCATTTCAACACATAATTAATAAAGAAAATTACCAATGAGATACTTTATATTCTTTTTGCGTACTAAGTCTTTGAAATCTAGTGTGTGTTTTACATGCACAGCACATCTCAGTCCAGTCTGGCTACATTCTGAGCGCTCAGTAACCACGTGCGGCTAGTGGCTACCACTTTGGACAGCCCAGTTCTAAACAGAACAAAGGCAGTGGCCTTGGGCAAGTCAATTCAGTGTCCTCTGTGAAAAGGAGGTTTGAGTACTACCCGCCTCACTGGGTCGTGGTGAGGGTTCAAGGAGCTGATACAGGGAAGGTTCCCAGCACAGTGCCAGCACGCAGTAGGTCCTCAGTCAGTGTTCCTGGAATCTAGGTATTCAGGGGAAACAGGTGGACAGGGAGGGGGTGTTGGGGAAGTGGGAGACGGTCCCGAGGAGACCTGTGGACTGGTCTTAGGCCCTATCTCAGCAGGGCTGGGGGAAGGGCGCACCCTCTGCCCTCACCCCTACAACCACTGCACGACCTGTCTTCTTTCCTTCCACCTGCAGCCCCAGACCCTAGGAGAAGGGAGGCAGGTTGGGGCTGGCACTTGAACAGACACCATAAAACTCAATTGGGTTTAATTCACTTCCATTAGGCACTAATTAAAAGGAAATTAGGTGGCCTGAGGGAGAACCTGGGTGCGGGATGCTGCCAACTTCTGCCTCTTAGACTCATGTCCCTCAAGTGTTCCTTTTGTCCACCCTGGCAGCTCATGGGGTCCCCCTTGGGGCTTTTTAGGGCAAGTCCCTAGTATTCCCCACCTACTGTTGCTCCCTGCACTCCTCTAAGGTCTCCAACCCCAGGAAGACCCTTCCCCTCTCATGCCCCCAAAACGCCTGCTAAGTACCCAGGGCAGGGGAGACTCTGATAAAGGTTTTGGCATTTCAGACTAGTGGGAAGTCAAAGAAGGGTGTTGAGCAGGGGACTGGCATGATCAAAATTATATGTTAACAGGATTGCTCTGGGTGGATGGGAAATGGATGGGGGCAGGGCAGATGCAGAGAGACCAGTGAGGGGACCATTCATATGAAGGAAACTTTAGGGGATGCCATGGAGGGGGCATGGAATCTGTATGTGTGTAGTGGATGGAATTGTCAGCCCCTGGCGTGGATGGTATGGGAAGGAGCCAAGGATGATCTGTGGGCTTCTGTCTTACGCACGTGGATGGATGACCATGCTATTGGATTTGGGACATGGGAAGAGGATCAGCTTTGGGGGAGACAATCATGATTTTGGCCTTGGGCATGTTAACCTTGAAATACCTTGCAGATAGTCAAGGGGAAATTTCAAGTAGGAAGTAGGTGGTTAGACAGAACTGGAACTCAGGAGAAGGGCTAGCCTAGAGTCATTGGCATGGCAGGAAGCCATATTGGAGCAGGCTGTAGAGTGAGTGGGAGGTGAAGAAATGAAGATGGTATGGACAATTCTTAAAGTGGAGCTATGAAAAGAGGGAGAGAAAGCTCAGGGCCCGCTGTAGGCTCTGAAGGTGAATTAGCTGGAGAGGATGATGGAGTGTTTCCAGGAATGGAGAGGCTGTCCATACCCCCTCCCCAAGATCTTACATAATGACAGACCAAAAATAACCAACCCTACCATCCTGGGAGGCAGGGTCCTGAGACCTGGTAATGGCTATCATCACAGAGATTGATTCTGCTCATTTGTTGGGCGGCAGGCAAGTCACAGTTCCTGAAGGGGGGATGGGGATGGGGGGTACACTCAATGAAACCTCAGCTCTAAGACCTTGTGGGAGAAGGGAGCTCTGGACTCCCTAGGGAGCTCCCAGGGCACAAAATGGAGATATAGACTTGGGGCCCTGGGCTCTCTGCAGCCCTTGCTGCTGCTCCTCCTGACCAGGCAGGTGCAGGGGTGAGCCCTCCCTGTAAGCCTCAGGTCCCCACTGGGCCTGCTCCAGGCTGGTATGTCCCCATCCCCTGCGGTGGCACGGCACAGCCCCAGCCATCAATCCAACCAAGAGTCAACCAAGAAAGTCAATATTTAATTTGGGCACCATGTTAATGCCATCGATTGCCGACTGCCCCCTCCACTTCCTGAGACTCATTTGTCACTTCCCACCCACTGGGGAGGGAGTGGTGCTGGAACCCAGTGGAGGCAGAGCTCAGCCTGGGGTTGGCATAGGAAAACTGGCCTGCGTGTGGGGGTGTTGCCCTGAGCCGCTCAGTTTCCCCTTCTCCCTAAGAATCACTGATCTGCTTTGAGTTTCCCAAGCCCTGTCTCCAGGGAGGGTGGGGAGCTGGGGAGGAGAGGTCAGCTCTCCTCCCAGGCAGGGACTGAGTCTGATTCCCTGCAGGGCCCATACACAGAGCAGGTGCGGTGGGGGGTTGCATGAAGGAGGGAAGGACAGATCCTGTGAAGTGCACCACTGTGCGAGAGAAGCTAGAGCGAATCCTGAGACTCAGAACCTGAGAGCTGTGCCGGGTGGCCAGCTCTGGGCCTGTGTGATGCTGTGGAACCCACATGGGAACCTTGAGACAAGGGTCCATCTCTAGGCCCCAGAGAGGGTGTTGGGGGAGTGTTGAGCTTAGAGGCTTAGAGTCCAGCTGGGCAGTGAAAGAGGCTGGGGGGAGGGCAGGACCCACCTCCAGGCTAGGTCGGGTCCAACTCCACTGTTTGTTCTTGTCAGCTCTGTGGATCCAGATATGGGCAAGTGGGCTGTGCCCCAGCCCAGCCCAGCCACCCTCGGGAAAGGAATGGAGTCTGTTTTGGGGGCAAGGCTTGTGTTCAAATCGCAACTCCACCCCCAGCTTGCTGAGTGACCTTGGGCAAGTTAGTTAACCTCTCTGAGCCTTAGATTCCTCCTCTGAGAAGTCTCTTAGGGTCACTTTGATCACTTTGTACAGTTTTCAGATGGGTGGGAAGGGGCAAGCTTTGGTGGCCCACTGGGTGTTAGCAGAATTCTCACACTGAGCAGCTGCCAAATCTGACGCAGCTTTGAGAAGCTGCCAACAATGCTACTACGGGGCTGCTTACTATCAGCTACTCGCTATCAGCCAGACCTAGGCCACCATGGCACCCTTGGTGCTCCTCGTTAGCCTGAGTCCAAGAGCCAAGACCATGTCACTGAGGGGACAGTCAGGCCAGGCCATCTAGCACTGGGTGACCCAGTGGGCAGACAGTCCAGCTGGAGGCACCAGCAAGGTGGCAGCAACACACAGACACACACACAAGCGGGAAGAAATGCTGCTTCGGTGAGTTTATCTAGAATTTTGCAATTGAAAAATCTAAAAAGTTGTTTTCATTTTAGCATATGTGTAAGTATTATGCTTCATGGATTAGTATTATTTCTATTATGAATTATGTATGGGGATCAGCAGCCTCTTCTCAATGGGTAGGGCATCTAAGTGTCTTAATCTGGCCCAGATGACTCCCATCCTCTGCCACCTGGCTGACCCACCCGGAACCACTCAGTCAAGCCTTGGGCCAGGAGAGCCGGACTTGGTCATTCATTTATTCGGTAAACATTACTTGAAGCCAACTCGTGCCAGGCCCTGAGCTGGGCACTGACAATGTAAAGATGAGGAAGACATAGTCTTGAAGAAGGATGCCAGGGAGGAGGGAAGCCGGGGGAAGGGATGGATTTTGTTTCCTCTGACCGAAACCTTCCAGGGGCCTCTCACTGCCCTTAGAATAAAGCCAAGTCTCTTGCCCTCTCTCCTCACTGACCGAGCCCCAGCCACGTGGGCTCCTTTCTGCTCCTCGAACACATTTCATGGTTTCTCCCACCCCAGGGCATTTGCATGTGCTGAAACCTTCACTTGAGTGGCTTTTCCCCAGTTATCTGCTTTGCTAGCTCCTCATTTATTGATGGAAGCTCTAATGCCACCTCCTCAGAGAGGCCTTCCTTGCCGACCCCTTGCCCCTCTCTGTCATTTTGCAATTGAAAAATCTAAAGTACCACATCACCCTAATCCTGCCATAGTACCTCTTCTCCCGATCTGAAATTCTGTTTCTTCTTTATCATCTGTCTCCTTGACTAGACTGTGAGCCTCTGAGGGCGTACATACATACCATTGCCTGGCACATGATAGGAACTTAGATACAATAGAATGGATGAATGAATGAATGTGGAGTTTAAGGTTCCCATAGGACATCAAAAGGAGGGTATCCAGGAAGCAGTTAGAGCTACAGGTGTGGCCCTTGGTGCCCTGCCGTAGGCAGACTGTGTCGCGTCTAGGCCTGGGAAGGGGAGAGCGCCACAGGACACGCAGCTCCGGGCACGCGTATTGCAGGAGGCTCATTCCTTGCATATTAACTTGCTGCTGGACTGGCTGCTCCAGCTGCTGCTGAATTTTTCACTGTCAGGGCCAGTGGCTGATTGGGGATGGGGGTTGGGAGGACAGAGCACCCACATCCAGAACACCACGGATACTTTTGTGGGAGAGTGTCCTGGACAGCTCTTTAGGCAGGGGCTTTCTCTCGGCTGGCCATGCATGGGTGCTACACACGCTGCTGCATGTCTGAGCGTGCTCTGCCCTTAGCTGGCCTGCAGTGCATGCAGGTGAATTGTGTTTTATGTGCCAACTCTTCCAAGCCCAGCTGAGGGAAGGGCCCTTGGAGACCACTGAGCTCCACTACCCACACTGTGCAGAGAGGAAAACAGAGGCCCACGGACAGGGGAGGTTGCTGAGGTCACATCATGAGTCCATGGAGGGTCGGGCTAACGCATACTGGACAGTGAGCGTTTATGGAGAACCTAACGTGTACCTCGCACTGTGCTGGGCCCTGGGGAATCCCTAGAGAAGCCCACAGTCCAGGAAACAGGGCTTGGGGAAAAGGGAGACAGACATGGACATGAACAACAGGCTCCAGCAGGAGGGGTCTCCTCTGCCTTTGCTGGGAGGGTGGCAGCGAAGGCTTCTTAAAGACGGAAACACTTGAGCTGAGCTTTGAAGACTAATTGAAAGCTCAGCAGGCAGAGAAAGGGGAAAGGGCACTCCAGGCAGAGGGTGCCACGTAAGCAAAGGCACGGAGGCATGAAACAACCTGGCAAGTTTGGGGAATTGCAAATCGTGTGGTTGGGCTGGAGAGGAGAGTGCGGGGAGGATGGGCGGTAGAGATGAGGCTGCAGGGAGGGGGGTTCTGATCACAGTGGGCCTGTGAGCTATCATCGGGGTTTGGATCTTATTCTGAGGGCTGCTGGCGAATCACTGAAGTAGACTTGGGTTTTAGGAAGATTTCCATGGCTACCTAGGAAAAGTGAATTCAGCAAATACCTTCTGAGCACTCACTATGTGGCAGGCACCGCGTGGGTCCTGAGCATTCAGTTCTGAATGAGGCACACGCAATCTCAGCCCGCAGTAGGGAGACAACCGACAGGTGTAGCAGGTAGGAACCTTGGCACACAAACTCAAGAAATACCCCCATTGCTGTATTCTCATTAACTCAGCTCCAATCTGACTCACTCTAAGCCCCTTCCTACCAGTTGGCAGAAAATTCAATCTCAGCCGTCACTGGGGCCGCCTGTCACGTCCTCCAGAGGCCTGTGCAAGAACCTGCAGTCCCTCCTGAGCCTAAGCATGGAGCAGGTGCCTCCTGTCTTCGGTCTACATTGGTCACACAGAGATGTCTGTTGCCCTAGTCCCTTGAGGTTTGGCACTTCAGCTGCTCCTCTGCCACTTTGGGACACTGAGGTGGTACCCCAGTGCTTGGGCTCCAGCCTCCCCAGGTACACCACCACCCATCCTCCATAGCTCCCGTTATCTGTCTGAGGAGGGGCTGCTGGACACGGTCCCCACCACTTCCAGGACCCCCATGTCTGCCCCCTCTGCAGCTAGCGGCTCTCTCCTTCTTCTGCCCCCATCAGCTGCCATCTTCTCCCCATCCCTTGGGAACCTAGCACAGTCACTTCCAGAAGGTTAGCTTTTTCAAAAGTCAGGATGAGCCATCAGACTTCAAGCAGCTTTTGTGTTCAGCCCTGCACAGTTCCCCGAGGCTGGGAAAATCAAAAAGCTTGGTTACCAGCTTGGAACTGGAAGGGGAACAAAACAATTAACATCTCAATAGATTATCCTGCCACCAGAGTGGACAGACGATGAGAGACCCAGGCAGTGGCACTCTGAGAGGGGCAGGGATGCACTGGGATCTGTGGGAGCTCAGACAAGGGGCACCTAAACTCACACCTAGGGGTCAAGAAAGGCCTCTCAAGAAGGGTAATTTTTGCCAGACGGATCCCTGAAGACAGCAAGGAAAAGTGTTCCAGGAAAAGGGAACAGCAGGTGTGAAGGCCTCAGGATGAGAGCCAACAGGGGTGTGCGAGGAACTGACAACTGCCCTGTGAGAATAGCTGGGACTGAAGGAGGTGGGGCTGGGTGCTGGAGAGCCTCCTAGGTCCCTGCCAAGGTTTGGAGTTCATCTTGATGGTGAGAAACCACTGAAAGGTTTTAATCAAGGAAGTGACACCACCAGATTTCTGGTTTAGAAACACTAGTTGGCTAGTTGTAGGAGAGTGGAGGGGGAAAGGGTAAAATTGGAGGCCGGGGGAGCCTTTGGCAGAGCTGCAGGGATCCAGGCCAAGGATGGTGGCTACCTGGACCTGTGGTGGTGGCCGTGATGGAGAGACGAGGGCATTATCCATAGATAGTTATGAGGAAGAAGGGACAGGACTTGGAGCTGGGGCAAGAGAGGAGGACAGATCTTTGAATGACTATCTGGGCGAATCCCTGAGATGGAGCAGACTGAGGAGGATGGTGGTGTGTAGGTGCCAGCGGAACTTCAGGGAGAAGAAGGATTCGGGGTGCAATGGACGCCTCCCCCCACCCCACCTCTGCGTCCCGCGATTCCCAAACTTCCCACTAGATGGAGGGCTGGTGCTGGGAGACCGGCTCCGCCTCCCATCGTCCGCCCCTCACCCCCAGTGAGGTGGGCCTCCACTCATGACCCCACGTGTCTGAATTCGTCACGAGAACGCATCTGTTGGGACCATCAGCTGCCCCCACACCCCAGGACTGTGGCCTCAGCCTCTAGGGTCCAGTAGAAGAGGCATCAGCCCAGAGACCTCTGCCCCAGGTGCCACTGTGTGCCGCTCTGTGCCCATGTATGCAGGGGTGTTTCCGTGCTCGGGGCTGCCACAGCCACTTCAACCTGGAAGACGGCCGGCTCCCACAGATACATCCTCAGCCTAGAGGCCTCCTGGTCAGTGGCACCATTGTTGCCCCCCAATGCTCTCCTCCCCTACCCCACGCCAGGGGAGGAGGCCCTATTCCTCTCACTTCTGTCCCAATCCCCAGAGGCAGGCCCAGCTCCAGTCCCAGGCTGTCAGATGCTCAGCATCTAGGCATCTGTGGACCTTGGGAAAAGGGTACAGGGTTGGCCAGAGCTGGGCGGAGCCAGATAGGGGGCGGGGCCTAGGGTGGAGTCAGGGAAGGCCCCCGGGCCGTGGGCGTGGCCCAAAGAGAGGGTTGGGGACGTGGCCAGGGTGGGCTGGAGGCGTGGCCCACGGCGGGGTCGGGGCGGGATCCCCCAAACTTGGAAGCTTCCTCCCCACTCCCGCCTAGCCACCTCGGCCGCCCGGGAGTCCCGCCCGCCCTGGCATCGAGTCCAGTCGCCTGACAGACCGACCACTGGAGACTCTTGGCCCCACTTAACAGAGGTTGTTTCTCGGGAGGCCGCGCCCCGCTCCTTGGAACTGCCAGGCCTTGCGGGGAGGGTGGGGGAAAGGGGACGCAGTCTCTGGGCCTGCGCCTCACCCCGCGACTCCCCCTCACACCAAGTGGTTCCATTCTTTTCTAGATAGACAGCTGGAGGGCCTGGGGTCTGAGCCTGGTCAGGCGCCTGCGCCCTCACGAGGGCCCCCTTCCCTGCCCCTCTGCGCTCAGGCCTGGAGCCGGCTCTAAAAATAGACCAAGGCGCAGGAACGTGCCCACCCAGGAGGGGTCTGGGAGGCTGAGTCACCCAGCCGGGAGGGCCTCCCCGCATCTCCGGGAGCCGAGGCCGCCTTGACGGCTGCGTCACTCTGACTCTGCTGGCCCGAGTCTGCGCTCTTGGCCGTGCTGAGCGGGCCAGGCGATGGCGGCCCAGGCCGGGCAAGCGGTAGCAGCTACAGCCGGGAAGGATTAGGAGGGCCTGGTCCTGATTTATTTGGTTGTTTTTGTGTGTCTGGCGGCGCTGCCCCCCGCTCCCCCTCCCCCTGGCGGGACAGTCACGTCGACACCTGCCCTTCTCTCCCGCCCTGGCCCACGGGGCTGTTCTAGGCTTCTGGGTGGGGACCTGGGCTTGGAGCAGCAAAAAGTCCCAACTTGAATCTTAGAGGTTCTGGAGCTGACATCCCCATTCTACAGTTGAGGAAACTGAGTCCTAAAAAGAGGAAGGGGCATATCACACAGCAGAGTGTGCTGGAATAGCCCTGGATCAAATCCCACCTCTGCCTCATAGCAAACCATTTCTTAGGGCCTGTTTCCTTACTGTAAAGTCTCAAGTTGGGGATGACACCCATTCACCTGTAAAATGGGAATAATGATAGATACTCAGGATTGTCCTGATGATTAAAAGTATTTTCCAAAAAGCAGCAGTGGCATCTTGGGAGTTACACACACCTGGGTTCAGTCCCAGCTCAGCACGTTAGTTACCATCTCTGGCACCTGTTCTTCTCCCCTCCTGGATATGCAGAGAAGGATTAATGGGCGTGGTGTGGTGAGCTCCCCTCCCTGGAGCGGCTTCACTAAGGCGGCGTGGGGCATGGTCACGGGGTGCTTGGGTGGATGTGGAACACCAGGTAAACTGTAAGGTGTGTTCTGGGCCTGAGTAGGGGGACGAGGGTCAGCATCTTGGGCTTTGCACAGGGCTGGCTCCCCTCGCCTTGTTATCTGTTTTGAGGAGGGGGCATGTTTGGGTCATTACATTACAGACCCTCAGACTTGGGGAATGGAAGGGGCTCAAAAGTCCCCAGGTTCAGCGTTCCCCTGTTGCCGAAGGGCAGGGACCATCCTCAAGCCAAATAATGCATCAAGGCAGACCCCGCCCTTGAACCTGGTCCCCAGTCCCAGGCCCTTTTCCCCCACCATCCAGACTCCAGGATCAGGCCTTTTCTGGTCAAGGCTGACAGTACTCCAGTTGGTTTTATTTCTTTACATATTATTTATTTAGACCACTTCGCGGAAAAAGAAAACCTGTCGCATCTGTCAGAAATGTCATTGACCTCTCAGAGTTACATGAAATCAGCTATGTAAATAGTGAAGGGGGCAGGGGGGACTGTCAGGGATGAATATGGGTATGAGGTGTAGGACAAGAGTTCCTGGAAGATTACTAGCCCTCCCAAATAATAATAAATGTTAATAATGAACATTTTTGAGTGTTTCTCATGGGCTTGGCTTAGTTTCGCGCATTATCTCATTTAATTCTCCCTCAAATTTCATGTGGTTAGGTGTTATTATGATCACCCCATTTTACAGATATGAAACTAAAGGCTCAGAGAGGTGAGGGCATTAGCCTAAGAGAACAAAGCCAAGAAGGAGCAGAGCCAGGATGAAACCCTCTCTGATCTTTGATTTATTTTCTGCCTTGATAAAAAAGTTGGGTTTTCACCCTGAACTTTCCGTCTCCAGCCCTCTCCCTCAGCCTCCCTTTCTAGCCAGGTTGTCAGGCCTCCCCAGCCCAGCCCCAGGCACTACTGGGAGGAGGTGAAGCTGGCAGCAGCCAAGCCTTCTCTCCACCCAGAGATTCCAGGATTCAAATTTATGAGTCTAACCGTCTGAGGTTCTGGCATGCAAAGTAGCTGGGAGTTCCTGAATGCTCCCCCTCTCACCGGGCCTCGCCCAGGAGACTCCTTGGCTTGTCCTCGGAAGGGAGCTGGGTCCCCTCTTTCATTCATGCAGCAAATATTTATAAAGTGCCCAGTCTGTGTCATAGGCTCTGGGGATAAAGTGGTAGCAAAAGCAGCTCTTTCGGTGGCTTACAGTCCAGCAGGGCTCAGAGATGCTCAAACTGGTCAGTGGCGGATAACTGACTAACCCCCTCCCCTCCCAAGCTTCTGCTCAGATCTGCCCCTTCTAGGAGTCTGTTCCCAGTTGGCTTCCCTACCCCCTCGTGGGAAGGAAGGTGAAGACAGTCTCAAAGCAGAATCTTCCCCTTGGGGAAGAGCAGGGTTTCTCCAGCTGGACACTGTTGACATTTTGGGCTGGCTAATTCTGTATTGTGAGGGACTGTCCTGTGCATCATAGGATGTTTAGCAGCATCCCTGGCCTCCACTCACTAGATCCCAGTAGCCACGCACCACCCCGCCCCCCAAGGTGTGACAACCAAAATGTCTCCAGACATTGCCAGATGTCCCTGGGGAGCAAAATTGCCCCGGTTGAGAATTCCTGAGGTAGAGTAAGCAGGCAAGGTGCTATTAGGGTGGGTTAAAGTGGGATCCTACCGTTACCTCATGGTCCAGGGGGAGGCTGGGGCCCAGGGTCGCACAGCAGGTAGAGATAGGACTGGAATCCAGAGCTCTTGTGCCTGTCATATCTCCACGGCTCCCTCAGAACAGGTGGGCAGAGCCCAGGGAACAACCAAGCTGAGGCCCCCAGTGTCCACTTGCCCGGCCATTGCTATCTCCACAGCAGTGCCCATCAGAGTCCGGGCTTACTCTCCAGAAGCTCCAGGTGGTCAAGCGAAGTGGGCCTGGTGCCATGAGCTGCTGA
Organism: Equus asinus; assembly: GCF_041296235.1. Classification (NCBI taxonomy): domain Eukaryota; kingdom Metazoa; phylum Chordata; class Mammalia; order Perissodactyla; family Equidae; genus Equus; species Equus asinus. The sequence continues at coordinate 90,095,649 of NC_091794.1, forward strand.
GGTAAGATGCCCTGGTTGGGCATCTAAAAATGTTGCCAGGGCCAGGGGTGTTGGTGTGGAGCTCGCCATGGCCCTGCAGGGGAGGTGGGCATTGGCAGAGTGGAGCACCAGCCTACCTGTTGGGACAATAAAACTGCCACTAGAGGTGAAAGATGGGTCTCCCTGCCACAGGGACGCGGACAGCCATGGAGACATGGCAGCAGGGCTGATTTAGGGCAAAGAGAGGGAGGCATGGAGGATGAGAGACCCAGTCAGAGTCAGGGATACAGAGCCAGAAGCAGAGACAAAGAAGACAGAGACAGAGACAGGGTGAAAAGAAGCAGAGAACAGGGAGGCTCCGAGATAAGGAGAGACAGGAGACAGGGACATAAAGGCACAAAAAGTGTGAGAAAAAGACAGAGACCAGAGACACAGAGAGACAGAGATGCAGAGGGTAACAGGAGCGTTAGAGAGAGAAAGGGGAGAGAGAGCTGGAGAGGGGCCAGAGTCCCAGAGAGGGAGGAAAGAGAGCCTGAGAACCAGAGACTTGACACAGACACAGAGACAGTGGGGGAGACAGCTGGAATCCTAAGGAGACAGGCCAGAGACACCCAGAAAGAGGCAGAGAGAGACTTTGGTCCTTTGGTCTCAGTCTCTCCTCTCTGACCCAGAAGCTGCATCTGTGTGTGTCCCTGGGCACATGTACATTCATGTGTGTGCTTGCATGTCATACCTCCTGTGGGTGCACGTGTGTCTGGCGCTCAGACAGTGCTGTTTGCACTTATTCCCTAATTTACCAGGGGCGCCTGTGGGGTGCCGGGCTCAGCTGTAAGGCAGTGAATACCAGTGGACAGGCCCCTTGTGGAGCCACTTGCTTCTTCATAGAGAAAGACAATACACAAACAAACATATGCCAGAGCTATGCAGAGATTTCAAACAGTCATGTGCTAGGGAGTGACTCGGGCCACCTGTGCATCTGGTGGTCAGAGAAGGCCACTCTGAGGAGGTGACTTATGAGGTGAGACCTTGATGTCAAAGGGTCAGCCTAGCAGAGATCAGGGGCCAACCCTTCCAGAGAGAAGACTTGGTGCAAAAGCCCCGAGGGGAAAACCAACTTGGCGAATTCAGGACTGAGAAAGCAAGCCAGTGGGGCCACAGCTTCCGGGTGACGTGGCTGGACAAGAAGGCAGAGGCCAGATCGTGATGGACTTGGTAAGGCCCAGGGAAAGCTTTTGGGTTTTCTTCTAAGTGAAATGAAAACTGGAAGATTGAAACAGGAGAGTGGAACAACGATACAGGTTTGGAAAGGTCTTGCTGCCTGCTGGGTGGGACATAGCGGGTTGGGAGGCTCCTGCAATAGGCCGGGCTGAAGAGTTGTGGCTTGGGCGAGGGTTGGGAGAAGTGGGTGGATGCCAGCTGTGTTTTGAGGGTAGAATCAACAGGATAGTGGGGGAAAGGAAGCAGCCAAGGATGACTCCCAGGTTTTTGGCTTGAGCATCTGAACAAATTATGGTGGAGTTTACTAGGATGAGCAAGACAGGGAGAAGCAGACCTGTGGGGAATAGTCAAGAGGTCTCTTTTGGCCATGTGTGATATGCCTGTGTGCACACATGCCCAGGTGGGCACATGTGCATGAGGGTTTCAGACACCTCTGCTTGGTTGCATGGGGACTCCTGGGTCTGTCCTGGGACCAAGCCCTGTCTTGGCTCTTCACTTTCCCCCAGCCCCAGGGGCTGCTCCTGCCAGATAGGGATTCCCCAATGGCCAGCTGGGACGGTGGGGTGGGTGTGGCCTCGGGAATTGCCGACATCTGGGCATACTACCCCGGGCCCAGTAGGCCTTGGTAGCCCCATCCGGCAGCGGCAGGCAGGCTCCAGGGCAGCTGGTGGCGATTAGCAGCGTTGATTACCTCGTGGCGATGCCATCTGGGGTGAGGGCACTGAGCCCAGCCCCACGGGGTTCCCTGCTTGCTGGCATGCAGAGCTTTCTAGGGCTGAACGCATGTAAATGTGTCAGCATTGCTGCATGCGTGTATGTGTGTCAGTGTTTGCCTATCTGAGTGGGCTTTTCTGTGGGAGCCGAGTCTGTGGGGCCACCTGTGTCTGTGTGTACACATGTGTGTGCTGTAGGTCTGTCGGTTTCTCTGCTTGCATGTAAGAGTAAGTATTCCTGTGGGTACATGTGTGTGTTTCTGTGTGTTTGCGCACACACATGTCTGTGTGTGCATGCGTGTGTCCATGTGTGCATATCCAAGTACATGCATTCTGAGAATTATGCACCTGTGTTTGAATATGTCCAGGGATGTATTTCTGTGGGTTCACCTGTACTCACACACGTGTCTCCGTGTTTGTTTACATGGAGGAGTATCATGTGTGTCCATGTGTCTGTGTAAATATAAGTGCCTGCATACACATGTGGAGTCTACACACGTGTCGTGAGAGCGCATATCTGACTGTATGCTTCTGGATGTGTGCACATATGTGTCAGAGGGAGGAAGGGGCAGAGGTACATTTCTTGGCTGTGTCTATGACAGTGGATCCGGACCCAGGGGGCACCCCAGGCTTGGCTGTTCTTGTGAGAAGGTTCTTGTGGGTGTTGTGGGAAGGTATCTGGACGCCCCCTTCTCAGGTCCCTCCAGCTCTGGCTGCTCTGGGTCCAGCCATCCCCTCCTGCTTGGGAGAGTCTGGGGTACGAATGGGGTAAGGTAGGAGTCACCCAGGATGGCACAGTGGTTAAGACCTTGTGCCGTGAGCCCAGGCTAACTGGGCGTGCGTGGGTCCCTGCTCTACCACCGACTAACCACGTGCTCTTGGGCACATTGTATTGTTCCTCTGCTCCAGGTTTCCCCGTCTGTACGATGGGGACAAGAATAGAATTCTCCCTCCTGGGCCTGTTGTGAGGATTAAAGAAGTCAGCCTACGTGAAGTTCTTAGCAAAGCCTGACCTATTCATTTGGCCTATTCATTCCCAAGTGCCCACCACTGGGGCAGCAGCCTATGGGCAGGCCGGGCCAGTGCCTACACACATCCCGGGCCAGAGTGCCCAGAAAGCCCCACCCTTCCACTTCCCGCTTGCTGAGCTCAGCGCTTCCCAGGTCCCGCCACTGTCGTAGCCACATCTGGACCGGCTCCGGGCAGGGACCACAGTGGGGCGCCTCCGTGGCCATGGTTGGGGTTTCCACTGACTCAGCGCCTCTGGCTCTGAAGGCGGGAAATCTCAAGCCTGCTCCCCTGCCCCACGCCTCGGGGTTAGATGGGGCCATAGGGCGCTGGCTCCACCATGTTTTTTCTACAGGAAGTCCCCCTCAAATCAGGGCGCTCTAGTTGCTCCCCTGCCCCTCCCATCCATTCCTACCACTCGTGACCTCTTGAACTCACTTCTCTGGAGCCCTCAGCCTTGGTGTGCAGAAATTGGCTGCTTGAAGGGGGACACCGTAGGAGGGTCCCCTTGATCACCTCCCTGCCTCTGGACAGAGCTGGACACCTTATCTGCTCCTTTCTCCTCCAAGTCCAGTCTCTCATCCAGCATCGCTTCCTTGGATCCTGAATATAAAGTGACTCCTCTGCGTCCCGGGTATATAAGCCTGAATCCCAGCCTCACCCCCTCACACGACCTCCCACCAGCGTTCACACTAATAAAGGTAACAACAGTGACTATTATTGAGCTCCTCCCTTGTGCCAGACTTGTAGGAAGCACTTTCACAGACTTGAACTCGTTTTCTGCTCACAACAACCCTGTGAGGTCTATACGTCCCATCCCATATTACAGATGAGAAAATGGTCACAGTTAAACAGTAAGTTCGAGGCCACAAAGACACTGGGATTTGAGCCCTTCTAACCTGACGGGGTGAGGAGGACTAAGGGGACTCGCTTCTCTGGGAATGAGGCCAGGGCAGAAGGGGTTAACTTAGCGCCGCCGTGGGGGGCCCTGCCCCCCAGTTCAGACAGAAGAACAGACTAACTGGGAATGTTAGGCTGAGAAACTGGAAAAAGCGGACCAAGGAGGCTTGGGCAGCAGCCACGTCACGGGTGCCACGGACCCGGGGAGGAGGGTCTCCCCGGCCCGCCCCCCTAGCCTTCTGGAGGCCCAGCCAGGGAAGGGGAAGGGGGTGGCACAGGGGAGGCCCTTCGTGCTCCAGGCTTGGCTCTTAAAGGGCCGGACTCCCCTCCCCTCCCCCCTCCTCTCTCCCCCTCCACCCCCTGCCTGCCGCTGGAGCCCCCTGCAGGCAGCTCCGGGCACGCTGGGTCCCGCCTGGCTCCCGCTCGCTCACCTGGGGGGGAAACGGGAGGGGGCGGGCCCGGGAGCGCGGCCAGGCCAGGAGCGGGGCTGTGCAGCGGCCGCCTCTGCCGCCGCCGCTGGAGCCCCCTCCCGGCCCGCCCTCCCTCCTCCTGCTGGCGGGGCGGGTCCAGCTGTGTTCCATTAGCGGCCCTGGCAAGTCCCCAGCCCCCTGGAACCGCCCCCTCTTCCCCCACCCGGAGTGGCCGGCAGTCCCCGGCAGGCGCGCGCCGGCGGCATTCAGCCCCAAGAGCTCGGACCCGGGAAGCTGGGGACAGTCAGCCGGACAGAAGTAATCAAGAAGCCCCTGGAGGGCCTGAGGAACCAAGGCCTTGCTTCTCCTGTCTGGCTGCCCTGGGCCGCCTGGATTACTCAGGGAGGTGGGGGGCTCCCCAGCCACGGTAAGTGGGGGTGAGGTGGGCTGCCTCAGGGCTCTGGGCTGAAGGGCCCCTTCTGCCCCTGACTTGCTGTGTGACTTGGGGCAAGTGGCATCCCCTCTCTGGACCTCAGTTTCTGTGTCTATAACCGGATGAGCTCTAAACTCCAGCTCAGTTCTGACTCTCCCCGCCCCCAAATCTGTGCCTTTGTATTGGGGTGGGATCAGCTCCTCTCCTTCTGTCCCTGTGGCCCCACCACCCCTCGCTGGGGCCGGGGAAGTGGAGGCCAGAGATCCGGAGCAGGAAGGGAACACGAGCTCATGGATGTTCACGCCTCCACATGCATTCACATGCCTCCCACAGCTGGCAGCCCTTCCACTGACTGGCAGGACGGGGAGGCCGGGATAATGTCTGAGAGATAGGATGTGTGCCCCACTAGAATGGGGGACCAATAGGGTGAGGGAACAGTTCTACCCCAGGAAGAAGGGGATTGGGGTCCTATTTCCAAATGTATGGAGAGGCGGGGGTCTTTCCTGCTCTCATTCCCTATCCAGGACCGAGGGAGGGGAAATAGAAATCCATTACAGCTGGAGGGAATGAGGTTGGACTTGCATAAGAACTTCCCGACAAGAAGGCCTACTGGAGGGGTAGTCATAGGCTGGCTGTGTGCACATGTGTATGTGCAAGCTGGTGTGTCTGGGTATATCGGTGAATACGGGTCTCTGTGAGCATGCCTGTGTGCAGGTAGGTTTGTATGCACACACTGGCATGAATGTGTCTGTGTGCATATGCGCCTGTGTGTCTGTGTGTGTCATCCCAACACACGCGTGACTCTGTGTGTGCGCGCGCGAGCTGCCTGTCTCTAGGGAGGCCGGATGATGTATGGCTCTGCTGGCCGCTTCTGAGTCCGCATTGATTTATCTGGGCCCATCCATCAGGGTTTAATAAAACTAAAAGACGAGCATCCATCAGCAGGGGAGGTTGGCAACAGGGTCCTGAGCCTCGGTGACCTGCTTTCCCGCCCGCTGTACCCATGGGGGAACCTTCCTTGGCCCACACACAACAACGCTGTGATGCCTGCCAGGAGACTCAGCCCGGCCGTCAGCCCCTGACATTGTGGGTGCCTGGCAGGGCCACCTGGCTGAGCTGGGTGCAGCTGGCCATGTATATCAATACAGTGCGCGGGTTGATAAAATATTGAAATCCTTCTGTGTGTCTTGGTAAATAGCCCCTGTTGAGCCTATCCCTCGGGCCCCTCACTATCCCAGTTGACCTGGCCTTCTAGGGCACTGTAGCTCTCTCCTCAATGGAGCAACTATTCCCTGGCACAGCTGGATGCCGCCTGGACCCTATTTCAGTGCTCCAGCCAGCATTCTGCTCTGGCTGGTCAGTGTCCGTGCCATACCGGTGGTTAAATATTTTGAATATCACTCCGGCCCAAGTCCTAGCTCAGGGCCTGTGGTTGGGCCTCTGAGAAGGACTGACGCCTGGCCAGACCTCCTGCCTCCCCAGTACCAGCACCTGGGCCCCAGGGCTGGCTGCTCCTTGCCCACGTGTGTGCTTGTGCCGTGTGGGCACAGGAATCCACCTTCCTGGTCTCTGTGGTTTTCAGGTGCTGCAGCTGTGGCTAATCTCTCTGGACCAGGATGTGGGCATCTTGGGCTCCTGGCCTGTGGCTGCTTGGTCTCTGGGCCACCTGCAGCCATGGAACAGATACAGGTGAGATGACACAGGAGGATCAGGGTACCATAGGCCTATGACTGGCTCCCTGTCGTGCCGGGGTCCTCTGCACATATGTGACTGTGCTCCCGGGCCAGGTGTCCATTTATAGGAGAGCCTGGGAGCCGGGCTTAGGGTGGCCTGGGGTGTTTGCACATGCAGCCTGTGTGAGGTGAGCTAGAGTGTGTGTGTGTTTCTGTCTGCCTGTTTGTGTGTCTCTGGGCCTCTCTGTGTTTGTGTCTGAGTCACTCTGTGCATCTGTCCATATTCCTGTGTCTCTGTGTGTGAGAGAACTACCCCCCTCCCCAATCCGGAAACCCAGCCTGTGCACAAAGTGCTGGTAGGGCCGGTGGGGTGAGGAGGAGCAGATGGTGAACTCTCCCTGCAGAAGGAAGCCACATCCTGAAAGAGCCCAGGCCCCTCCAGTCCTTTCCATGGTGGAGAATCCATCCTCCAGCCCACGTGCTCCTCCTCCTCCGTGGCTGGCCCTGGAGCTCAGATAAAGGGCCCGCCTCGAGGCCCAGACGCTGGATGGGACAGAGGGTGCAGCTTTCCAGGGCCCAAAGCCAGAGGAAGTTGACTGGGCAGCTTGCCCTGCCCTGCTGGGTGCCCTCTGGGCTTGGTGGCTCAGCCGCCTGGCTGAGCAGAAATAGAACTCCTAGGACCCAAATCCAGCTGGAGGAGGCAGAAAAACTAAGGTGCAGATGTGAGAGGGGTATGCACCCGGGGTCATGTGACTGGCTGCAGGGTGTGTGTACATATGTGTTTCTGCATGTGTGCACGTGTGCCTGGCTCTCCTCTCCCTCACCGGGTCCCCTGGGGGATGGGGCAGAGAATTTCAACATCTGTAAGGAATCTGGGCCCGTTGCCAAGGGGTGAGTCACCCATTGCTGCTGCCGATGCTCAAGACAGTGATAGTCTTTCTGCCCAGACCTGGGGGAGGGAGACTCCAGTCGGTTCACCGGGCCGAGGGATCCAGGATTCCTTGTTCCGGTCAGGCAGCCAGGGAGTTCACTGCCCTCCTTCTAGGAGCCGTATTCACTGTCTTGTCCCAGCCACCCCATCTGCGTTGGTGGGAAGGCCTTCGGGATCCTAGGCTCTATCTCTCTCTCCTGGTGTAGCACCTCTCTCAACACTTCTGCTCAGTCAGCCCTAGGGAGGAGGCAGGTCCATGGCTGCCCATCTGTCCCTTCACGGTTTTAGAGACCTGAATTAAGCTATTCTCTTCTCCAGGAGCCTTTACCCCCTTAATATATCCTGTCTAGAGTTCCAAGGCCCTGGTAGTTCCCTTGAGCTTGTGGTCTCCTCAGGCCCCCAGTTTCTTCTCACTGTTTCACAAGTGGTTATCCAGGTGAAAAGTCAATGTGTTGACTCAGACTTGTGTCTGGCCTGCGTGTCTGCACACAGGAAGTGGAACCCTACCTGTTGTTGAGAACATTTGCACCAGCTGCACGTGGTGTCCCTGGTGGCACGAGCATCCACAACTCATGCATGTGCAGACACGCACACACACTTGTATATGACACCAGTGTGTGTGAACCTGACTTTCCTTACCCCTAAGGTGCTCCTCTGCCCTCCTTGGGTGTATGTCTATACATAGCTCCTCGCCCCATCTGAGTTCTAGGGCTGCCAGAGTTTCTTTCATTTCCTCTCTTGCTGGCCTCGCCCCTGACTTGGGGCCTTGGGGGTCTTAGGTTCTAGGAGTTCTGGTCCTGCTCTGCTGTGAACTCACTTAGTAGCCTTGGGCCAGGCCTCAGTCTCTGGCCTCAGTCTTCCCATCTGTGGACTAGGCGTCCTCCTGGCTGCCAGGGTAGCCAGGGTCAGAAGGCAAAAGGTGACAGCAGCTCCAAGGCAGGGCCTGACTGAAAGTCCAGAGTAGGGACTATAAAGTTGCTCCTTCCCAGGGCCCCCAAGAGCTTGGCTGCCTCAGCCTGAGCCCACCGAATGCCCCACTGCCAATTCTCTTCCAGGTGGGCAGTGCCCGCCTTCACAGCAAGAAGGGCTCAAGTTGGAATACAGAAGCGACTTATCGACCAACGTGACTGGTGAGTGCCAGTCTCATCCTGCTGTCCCCCTCCACCGTTTTTCTGGAGTGGCCTGTGTCACTCCTCAGCCGCCCAGCTGAGCTCTTCATCTGGTGTCTCCCCCGAAGGCTTCAACCTCATCCACCGACTCAACCTCCTGAAGATATCTGCCATCAAGAAGATCCGCAACCCCAAGGGGCCCCTCATCCTGCGACTGGGGGCGACTGCCCTCACCCAGCCCACACGGTAATGGCCCCAGGCTGACCGCTGGAAATCAGTCCTGACCTCGGCCACACCGTCCAGCAACTCTGGAAGTGGAGCCTAAGCCCATGGGCCCCTGTGGGTCATTTTATCCAGCCCCCTGCCGGGAGTCAACCTGGTCTCCACTCCTGGGGCTTGCAGAGTGGGCAGAGAGGAGGTGCCTGGCAGACCCTACCTCTGTCCCTCCCATCTGGCTGGCAGTGGGTGGCAACAGGTCTGCATCCTATGGGCACCATTGAGGACCCCAGGATTGGGATGGGAACCTGGCAAGAGTTGCATGTGTGCAGGCATGCACGTGCCAGCGTGTGAAATCCAAACTCCTGCAAGTCCTGGGTGGTCTTGCCCCGGCTTACCTCTCCAGCCTCACCTCCCACATGTTCCTCCTTCTTTTCTGCTACTCTGGTTGTGCTGACCCCTCTTCATCTTGTTTCAGTATCTCTGCTCCTAACCCAGGCCCGGTTATCTTCCCCAGGGCATCCTGGAGTCCTTGGAAGCACAGTTACCACAATTGTAATGAAATGGGGAAATAGTCATTCTGGGGCTTGCTTATGGTCTTATCTCCCCACACCGGGAGGGCTCCCCATCTCTGTTTTCACCTTGTTATCCCCAGCAGTCAGGCCCACACCGGCACCGAGTAGGCACTCAGTGGATGTCTGTAGAATGAATGGATATGTATGTGTGTGTTGGTTTGGAAGTGGGGGCCTGCATGTCTCGTGTAGGTTCAACAGTCCTGAGGGCCCAGGGTGGGCAGCTGGTGGGCTCCCACCTGAGCCCCAGGAGCCCTCCCTGCTCTATTCACAGACGAGTATTCCCTCGGGGCCTCCCCGATGAGTTTGCCCTGGTGCTGACGCTGTTGCTGAAGAAACACACTCACCAGAGCACATGGTATTTATTTCAAGTGACCGATGGAGATGGGTACGCACAGGTGAGCCCCCCCCACCCCTCTTGCTCTTGGTGATGGAGCAGTACCCATCCAGCCCAACTACTACCCCAGCCTGTGATGTCTGGGGCCTCCCAGCTCCATCCCATGCCCAGCCTCGGGGCCACCCCATCTCCACCAGCACCTATCCCATTCTTTCAGGATGTACTGGTTTGTGACCCCAGTCAGCTTTCTTCCCTTTCTGGGCCTCAGTTTCCCCTCCTGTAAAATGAACTTAGGGCCCTTAACTTTACCCCGCTTTGACTCTGGGGCTCTGATTCTCTGTCCCATTCCTTTCCCAATTCCACACAGATTTCCCTGGAAGTCAATAGCCGAGAGCGGAGCCTGGAGCTCCGGGCCCGGGGCCAAGATGGCGACTTTGTGTCCTGCGTCTTCCCAGTGCCCCAGCTCTTCGACCTGCATTGGCACAAGCTGGTGCTGAGTGTGGCGGAACGCGTGGCCTCTGTGCATATAGACTGCACCTCAGCCTCCTCCCAGCCCCTGGGGCTCCGGCGACCCGTGCAGCCCGTGGGCCATGTCTTTCTGGGCTTGGATTCTGAGCAGGGCAAACCTGTATTGGTGAGTGTGAGTTCGGGCTCTGGACTCAGCTCCCACCTTCTGGAAGCCTGAGTGAGCTCCCCGGAATCTGTATCTGACTGGGTCCTTCCCTTGTTCAGAGTCCTCTCATGGTTCCCCACTGCCCTCCATGATGGAGCCTAAACATATTACCCTGGCGGTCAGGGCCCTTCGTGATCTGATCCCTATAAATGTCTGTAGCGTGATCTTCCTTTCCATCTGTCCAGGCAGCTCTGCTCTGGTCGATTCCATCCCCGTCATCCATTTCACCTGGTCCTTTCACACCTCCATGCCTTTGCCTATGCTGTTACCTCCACCTGGAATGCTTTTCCTTGCAGCCCTCTCTGCTGAATATCTACTGGTCCTTCAAGGCCCAGCTTGAATGGAACCTCCTCCTCCCCGTTCCTCTTTCTCCCTCCTCTCCCTCTTTCCTGCACTTGCAGTTTTGTTTTGCCTTTGGTGACAGCTATATTCCTGATGGTCTCCCAGGCCAGACTGGAACCTTCCGAGGGCAAATCCTGGGGCGGAGCTGTCTCTGTGCCTCGTTAGGGGCCAGGACCTGGAGCTATTTGATAAAAGCAAGTGAAACTGACGTGCGTGTCCCCCGCAGTTTGACCTTCAGCAGGCGCACATCTACTGTGACCCAGAGCTCGTGCTGGAGGAGGGCTGCTGCGAGATCGTACCGGGCGGGGTGAGTGACCCAGCCCCTGCACAGCTGGGAGGGTTTGGGACACTGCCCAGGGACACAGTGTGCTGGACATGGGGGGTCAGGGAGGGGATGCCTAGAGATCCTAAGATGAGTGGGTGAGGAGGGGGTCTGCCTTCCCTACTGACCCCAGCCCTTCCCCCACACCGGGCAGTGTCCCCAGGAGACCTCCAAGGCCCGCAGGGACACCCAGAACAATGAGCTCATCGAGATCAATCCACAGACAGAGGGCAAGGTCTACACCCGCTGCTTCTGCCTGGAGGAGCCTCAAAGCAGCAAGGTGGGTGGGCAAGACAGGTGGACACGGACACGGGCAGGCGCAGGTGTCAGACTACCCCTCTCAGTCTGCCACCAGGGTCAGCTGTGCCCGGGATGGGCGGGGGCACTGGAAGCCCCACCTATTTGTGTGCCATTCCTAGAGGACTCAGGGAGGCAGACAGCCCATGGGTGACCCTGTGCCCATCTGCCTTTTGGCATGAGGGGTTGTGCCCATCCAGTTCTGCCACAACCCAGACCCTCATTAATACCGCCCCAGACCCTTCTGGTGAGGGCAGGACCAGGCGTGCACCCACAGGCAGTTTCTCCAGGGCAGGGATGCCTGGGGTCAGAGGCCAGGCCACACTGCCTGCCTCAGGGCTTGCTCACTCTCCTGGGCCCAGCCCTGGCCAATGCCAGTCTGGTTCTACACCCAGCACCATGGCCAGCTGCCCTGCTGGCTCTCAGGTTCTGTAAGGTGGCAGGAAGGCCCAGTTCCTCCCTTGGCCCCACCCCCTTTCTGGGCAGTCTCCCTGCCCACCCGGGCGTCACGCCCAGCCTTGGCTGCAGAAACACAGGATCCCATTGATTCATGGTCTTGTTTTCTCCGACATCACGTGGGTGGGGGGAAGAGGAGGGCGCCAGGAGGGGTGCCAGGGGCCTGAGCAGGCTCTTGATGCCCTGGGAAGTGCCAGATGTTAGACTCCCAGGTACCTGGGGTCCAAACCCCTGCCTGATGCCCTCTCCCACTGTGGGCTCTAGAACTGCCCCTTCCTCAAGAGTTCCCCTTTATTCTGTCTGCACAGGTGGATACCCATCTGACAGGAAGAATCAGCCAGAAGGCAGAAAGGGGAACCCAGGTAGAGGTGGTGGGTGGGTGGAGGAGTCCACAGTGCCCTCAGTCTGCCCTCCATGCCCTCTGTAAACCCCTTGAGTAAGAGACTCGACTGCCTCACTCTTCCCGTCTGCCCCACTCCTGGACAGAGTGTAGCGTATGTAGGCGCCAGTTCTGAGAAGGAAGGATGAGTTGGGGTGAGACAGACACACTGCCTGGCACTATCTGGGGCACCCGCTCCTGGTGGTTCTTGGGTAGGGGTGCGGAAGCAGGGCTCCACACCCTCTGTTCCCTGCCCGTCCCCATGCCCTCCCTCTTCGCAGGCCCATCGGGAGACAGAAGCCCATGAGGTAAGCCTCCCATCTAGACAGGCAAAGAGAGCTTGGTTGTGGAGGTGCCAGCATGAACCCTTTGACCAAGGCTTTGGGGTGCTGGAGCCTAGGCATGGGGGTGCAGGATGACACACAGCTCCCAGCATTCCTGGGTGGGGGCCCTGTCTTCCCCCACCTCTCCTTGGGAGAAAAGGTTTAGCTCAGGACACTCTTACTGAGTTGGCAGCAAATGGCCATGGGCATTATGGGGAGAGCCCAGACCTTGGCCACGGGATCCTGGATTCTGGGCCTTACTCTGCCCTGACATGCTGTGTGACCCAGAGCCCACTGCTGTTCCTCTCTGGGCTTCAGTTTCCTTGGCTGAGAAATGGTTTGGCTCTGGGTTGGTGGGACTTGAGGGGCAAGTCTTGTTTGATAGAATTCCTATCTTCATGCTCCCTCAGACTCCCCCCAGGACACATGTGATGTTCTGTGTGCTTGGTGTGTGTAGGGGGGGGAATGGGGTGGAGAGGGCTGGTCCCGGGCTCTCAGAACTGACCTCCCGGCCTGTTCTTCCCTTTCAGTGCCCACCTTGTGTCCCTGGTGCCCAGGAGAGCAATGTGAGTGAATAGAGGGTGTGCAGGGCGGGGTAGGCGGGTGCTGGGAGGGGTGTTGCTAGAGGTCAGCTTGGCAGCTTCCTGGTTGAGGACAAGGGGGTCTTTGTGCAGTTTCACACTCCCTCCCTGCTCCTCCCTGGAGCTGGGCTTGACTCCCACCCCCATCTTGGCCAAGCCAGGGCTGCGTGGAAGGAAGCTGCACACCCTGTGATCTGGGCAGTGTATTGGGATCCAGGGTGGAATGGGGACAGGGTGGGGGCCAGCGGGATCGGGACCTTGGTTGCTGATCCCAGCTTTGTGCACCCCACAGGGACTCAGGCCTGCTCTGTTTGAAGGCTTCCGATGTCATCTAGGAGGCCTAGAGAAGGGGAAGGGCTGGATCAGGGTGACTCAGCCCAGTGCTGGCCACCAAAACACATGTTGGCTCAGGGCCTCCCCTCCTATCCCTCTCTAGCTGGCCCTGGCCCAGCCTCCCTCTGGGGGTCCAGAAGGACAAGGGAGAGAGGCTCAGTGTGAGCCCAGCTGGTACCCAACTGTGCCTCTTCTGTGGGCAGCGAGTCACCGCTTTCCCATGGCCTGACATTCTGAGTTGACGTGCCCTATTGGTCCGCAAAGGACACAGCCCGGCTCCCCTCAGCCCCAAGCCTCTGACCTTGGGGGACATCAGGAAGTACCCCTTGTGCTGCTTGCCCGTCTTGCCGTCCAGACCCCCAACCAAGCTCGTAAGGCTGATAGTTCCCAGATGTGCATGGGGTTACCATGGCAACTGAGCAGCCATGTTATTCTGCAAGAGGCAGGTGGGGGTAGGGGGTGGGGGTAGGGGATAGCCAAAGCCAGGTAGGTTCGAGAGGGTAGGTTAGACCCCTCTGCAAGTTTAACAGCCTTAGGATATGAAGTCAGCCTGCTGGTTGGCCTAGGAGGCAGAGCGGGGCCTGGGATTCAGGCTGCTGGTCTTGCCACCATGCTGTGTGACCCTGGCTAAATTGCTTGCTCTCTCTGGGCCCTGGTTTCCTCTCCCTCCCTGAGGTATCATGCTCTCTCCTCTGTCCCCTCAGGTCACAATTGGTCCCTCTGGACCCAAGGTGAGTCCAGATGGAGAACAGGACACTCCTGCCCTCTTTGGTGGCCTCAGCCCACCCCATAGCATGTGAGCCCATGGCTGTGTGTTTATATCAGGGCTACTTAGCCTGTCTGTGTGTTTGTGGGGTGATTAGGTAGGTGTTGGAGACAGTAGCGGGTTGTGGGTATACAAGAATGTCCAGAACGGTCTTTCCTGAGGCCCTGCTGCACATCAGGACCTGGGCCCCGTGTGCACGTGTGTCACCTTCCTGAACCCTCTCAAACGTCTGTGGGGTGGGTACTCTCATTTTACTTCAGAGAAATCTGGGACCCAGCTGTGCCCATGTGTGTGACTGGGTATGTCAGAATGAGCGTGTGTGGGTGTGCCTCCCTGCGTCTCTGGGACACGTGTTTGCATGTGTGTGGCCCACTGTGGTGGGGGGTGAGCCCATATGCCTGTGAACCTGACAGGACGGCTGAGCTTGTGAGTGTCAGGGCAGACAGCACCCGTGCAAGTGTGACATTGTGTGCTTGTGTGTGCCCGTGAGCATATAATGTGATTCCTGGGGCCACTTTCATGTGAGTGCTGACTGCGTGCCCGGCTCCGTGCCGAGCACATCACATGTCTTCCTCACCATGACCCCTTGAGGTAGGTGCTAATGTGAATCCCATTTTACTGATGGGGAAACGGAGGCTCAGAGAGGGCGTGTGAGTTGCCCTGGGTCACACGCTAGTAAGGGGTGGAAGTGGGATTTGAATTCAGGCAGCTGACGCTCACCGTCGTGGGTTCCTGTCTCTCCGCATGTGTGTGTCCATGCACGTGTGTCCCTGCGCCCCTGGGTGTGCTGTGTGTGAGCTAGCGTGCTTGGGTAGGGGTGTAGGGGAAGAGACACCCTCTGCGTGAGACTATAGATTTGCCAAGTATAGCCTTTCAGGGTGGGAGGGACATGTGAAGGAATGCGTATGGAATCCATATGCTATGTGCGTGCGTCGGGGAGTGGGGCGGGGGGGGCGGCTGGGGCAGGGCTGTGCTCATTTACACCCATGTGTGGTGCATGGGTGGAGAAGACCGGAGTGAGGAGAGCTTCCTTGAGGTTCCCATGTGGCCCCTCTTGTCCCAGCCCTTGTTTTGGTCTCATCCACAGGGAGGGAAAGGTGAGCGGGGCCTGCCTGGTCCATCAGGATCCAAGGGAGAGAAGGGAGCCCGGGTAAGTGCCCCAGCCACGCCCACTGCAGGACCCCTCCCAGCTGTACCCTGGGGGTGGGCTGGGATGTGAGCCATCACCCCATCATCTCAGCTGGAAACCTGCAGCCTGGGGGCTGAGGGCCAGGGTCTTTCTAGGGGTTACTGTGTGGACACCTCTGTTTCCTAGGGGCCCATCCTCCTCAAAACAGGGCCCCACTTCTGACCCCTCGATCCCTCCCTGCAGGGCAATGACTGTGTCCGAATCTCCCCGGATGCCCCACTTCAGGTAAGACCTGGAGGCGAGGCCTGCTTCAGGGCCCATATGGGGGTCAGCCTCTGGGGAAGGGGCTGTGCCCTCGGCAGCCCATGGGGTGACCCTGGGCCCCTCTCAACACCTGTCTCCCTGCTCAGTGTGCAGAAGGCCCGAAGGGAGAGAAGGGGGAGGCAGGAGCCTTGGTGAGTGTGGGACCAGGGATAGGGCAGGGAGCGGGGTCCTGGCCTGGCCTCCCTCTCCTGTCCTCACCTTTTCTTTTGTGTCCCCTCCTCATCTTAGGGACCCTCAGGACACCCAGGCTCCACAGGCCAGAAGGTAATGGGCCTGGATTTCAAGGAGTGGGTGCCAGGGAGGTCTGTGGGTCCCACAGACCTGAGGAGGGAGGGGTCCAGAGTCTTCCTAGAGGATGGCGTTGTTGGACACAGAGCTGGCAGTACCCTCCCAGTTCTTCTGCCTTATCCAAATCCCCGTTAGACCTGGAAAGAAATGCCAGTGAAAGTGAGTGGCCTAGCTGGTTGGGAAGTTCTTCCTGTTGTCTACCCTCGCATGGGGACTGAACCCCTTCCATCTCAGGGGAGGCAGAGACCAGGGGTTGAGAAGGCAATGTCCCTCCCTAAGATGGAGCTGCCCTGGTTCTTTCAGCCCCTTCCCTCAATCCCAGTCACTTTGCCTCTTCCTTCTTCAGGGCCAGAAAGGCGAGAAGGGAGACGAAGGCATCAAGGGCTTGCCGGGGAAGCCAGGCCGAGATGTACGGCGCTTGGGACCCTTCCCCACGAGAACCCCACATCCCTCAGCATGGGATGGTGAACCCGCTACCCTTGCTCAGGAGAACAGAGACCCGAGAGGGGAGGGGCTGTGCAGGGGCTCCTTGCCAGGAGGCATAGAAAGGACCTGAACCCAGGCCTCCTGGCTCCCAGCCGAAGAGCCCTGACCTCTGTCACCCTGAGGTTGACATTTGATGACCTTGGGGCACTGGGTGGGGTCTGGCTTTGGAGAGGGGCAGTGAGGGTGGACAGGTGGGTATGTACCCCTCCCAGCGTGGGCTGCTGCCCCAGGGAGGTGCCAGGCCTGGGCCCTTCTTACCCTCTCCCCCTACCCGACAGGGCCGGCCAGGGGAGATCTGCGTCATGGGGCCCAAAGGGCAGAAGGTGAGTTGTGAGTGTCTGTGGGGTGGAGAGTGGGTGATAGGGCTGAGGCGGGGCTGCTGTCTCACACCCACCTCATGTCTTTGCCAGGGAGACCCTGGCTTTGTTGGGCCTGAGGGGCTGGCAGGGGAACCTGGACCCCCTGGCCTCCCTGGGCCCCCTGGGAGAGGACTTCCTGGGACCCCGGTGAGTACTCCTTGCCCCTCCTGTCATCCTTTCCACAGAGAGCCTTCCCCCACCTGACCAGGGATTGGGGAGATGAGGCTCCGTCCCAGGGGTCCTGGTTGGGGGAAGGGGCTCAAGTCCATCTCACTGTACTGCGGACCCCTGGGAAGCCTCCACTTGACCTGGTTTCTGCCCTCAGGGGGACCCAGGTGGCCCTGCAGGCCCTAAGGGAGACAAGGTAAGCACAGGCAGGAGTGTGGGCATGTGGGGATACCTCTGCTGGGTGGGAGGAGAGAGGAGAATGGGGGCGGGGGCAGCTGGGGTGGCGGGCCTGTGTGGGGAAGAGGCTAGGCCTGAGGAGGCTGGCCTTGGCCCAGCCAGGCCCCTTGGGGGGAGTGTCCCATCCCACTGCTAGCTGACATGGGAACCTTGGCCTGGGTTCCAGGAATGGGGACAGGCAAGCCTGTCTAGTAACAACCACAGTCGCTTTAACTGGAGGGCCCAAGCCCATTTTAGGGCCTTGTGCCTTGATGAGTGGAAAGCCCTGGCAATGTCTGTCTGTCTGCTGTGGCTCCTCTGGGGTCACCCAGATTCCTCCCAACCCACTACACTGGGGAAGGTGTATGCAGAGGCCTCATGTCCTCCCTTCCTTTGCAACCAGAAGCACTCAGCTTAGGCGTGGAGAAGGATAGGCTGCAAGAAGGGGCTATTTGTTGACCAGACAGACCAAGAGAAGATTGGAGCTTTGGCAGAGATTGTCCTGCCATCCAGAGAGGGGACTGGATGGGGAGGGGGTGGTGGGCTGAGGTCCCAGCCAGGAGCCTCCCCCTTAACCCTTCTTCTGACCGCAGGGCAGCTCCGGGGCACCAGGAAAGGAAGGTCCTGGTGGGAAACCTGTGAGTGACCCCAATCTCGTGGGGGTGGGGGGTTGCCACCCACCATGCCCAGGTCTGCTCTCTCAAGGCCTCCGGAGGGAGGGGGGCTGGGTCCTTGGGCCCTCTCTTGGCACGCCACTCTGTCTGCCTTGAACTAATACCATCGCTTCTTCTCCAACAGGGGAAGCCTGGGGTGCCAGGGCTGAAGGGAGAGAAGGTGAGGTCCAGGCCTGGTTGCCCCAGCTTGGGTTGGGGGTGGGAGCCCCTCTTTGAAGGTGATACTGAGCATCAGGGGCCCTGGGCACAGGCGGCTGGACCTTCCTCAGGAGACCCCCACCCCTTCTTTGTCCCTAGGATGTACATATGTGATTACTAAATAAAGAGCCTGGCTTGGCAGTGACACAGCTGGGTTCAAATTCCGCCTCGGCCACCCATGTGATTTATGAACGCGGCAGATCGATTAGCTTCTCTCTTTGCTGGAGTTTCCACATCTGTAGATGAGACACAATCATTTCTTACGGCTTGTTGTGAGGTCATTTTGCAATGTCCAGGAATCTCAATTTGAATGAATGAGTCCGTTGAACAGACAGCCCCTCCAGGGTTCCTACTGTCCACTTTGATGTTGGGGATAGGGCGCTGGCCCACCCAATGTCTAGAGGTCCTTGTCTTTGCGGGGTCTCAGCCCCACCTTGTCTACTCATGGTCTCTCCCTTCTGCTAGGGTGACCCCTGTGAAGTGTGCCCAACGCTGCCTGAAGGGTTCCAGAACTTCATGGGCCTCCCTGGAAAGCCAGGCCCCAAGGGGGAACCGGGTGATCCTGCACCAGCCAGGGTGAGTGCCCAGGGTGGCCATTAACCAACTGCACAAAAAAACTGGGGGCTTGATCATAGAGACGACTGGGCAGAGGGACTGTGTAATTCTCACAGCCATAGAGAGATTGTGGGCAGAGGGTCTAGGCTCTTAGCTCCTTGGGAGGGTAGGAACAGGTTGCTGAACCATAGAGTTTAAGGCTGGGCTAGAAGGCCACCCCAGGTCTCCATGGCAACCTCCCATGGTTCTTGAACAGAGGCTAAGATGCCTTTTGGGCAAGCTGGGGTAGAGCCAACCCTTATAGTGAGCGAGGCTGTATCCTCCAGGCACTGGGTGTTGGTTGGGGGTGGAGGAAAGGAGTGGGCAGGGCTAGGTTAGGGTCCATGCCTGGACTTCCCACCCTTCTCCCTCACAGACCCTTTCTTTTAGGAGGTCCTGGGAGCTGTTGGACAAAAAGGTGATCGGGTATGTATACGAACTTTCCTGTGGGGCAGCGTAGCCTGGCTTCACTGCCTCCATATGTTCCATGAATTGATAAGCCCTGGCACTGGGATGCTGACCTTGAACCTCCTGGGACCCCTGGGCGTTGGAAGGTTTTGTGATGTGTGATGTTGCTGTCCTCATATATGGCTAGGAAGTTTGGGGTACCTCAAAATGCCTAGCCTCAGCCCATAAACCTCTTCTCCCTGCAGGGAGACCCTGGCATCCAAGGCCTCAAAGGAGAGAAGGTGAGGGAGCCCCGGTCCCCTGGCTGTCCCCCTCCGACTACTGGGAGCCTTTCTGATCCCTTCTCTTCCTTCCCCAGGGGGAGTCCTGCCTGTCCTGCAGCTTAGCTGTAGGGGCCCAGCATCTTGAGCCCTCTACAGGGGCCAAAGGAGACGTGGCCTCCCCTGGCTTCGGTTTGCCAGGCCTTCCGGTGAGTGGCCGCTTCCTCCTAGCCCAGTCCAGTCCAGCCCATCCTTGCCACACTGGTGGCCTCCCTGGCTCCTTAGGCCTGACTCTCAAGGCAGAGACCAGGAGGGAGGCCCTGAGGCAGATGTCCCAGGCATGCAGCCTGGTCCTTCCCTCCAACCCTGCACTGCCCCAGGTTGCTTGCCCTGGGACTTCCTCTTAGAACCTCCAAGTGCCCAGCTGTGTAACAGAAGTAACTGTCCAGCCACTCACAGGTTGTGGGATTCGGAATCCCGAGCTTGCTTTTCTCTTTCTGGGTAGACAGTGGGACCCATGGGGTTTTGGAAGGGTGGGAATGGGGAGATGCTGTGACTGTGACTTGATTATTTTTCAGGGGAAAGTTGGGGCTCCGGGGCCAACAGGGCTAAAAGGAGAGAAGGTGAGATCTGGGTTACGTGTCAGGCACACTGGGGCTTCTTGGCAGGGAGGCAGGGAAAGGGGGGCCCTGGGCAGCGAATATAGATAAGAGATCAAACTGCACCTCCACAGGAAATACATTCATCAGTGTTCTACAGACTGGAGTCAAGGAATTTATTTCTGAGAGCCCTCATGTTCTCCAAGAGAATCCTTTAGTTTTATATTTTTAATTTATTGATAATCTAAAACAATTAAGCACATTTGAGACAACCTTATAATAAAATAATAATATTTAGCACTCTTTACCACTCATGTGCCTGGCACTGTTCCAAGTACACGTATTAACTTGTTTCATCCTCCCAAAGCCTTATGGGGTAGGTGCTCCATTATTCCCGTTTTTACGGATGAGGAAACAGAGGCACCAAAAGGCCAAGTAAATTGCCCAAAGTCACACAGGTGTTTGGGTGCTGAACTGGGATTTGAGCCCAGGAAGTCTAGCTCCAGAGTGCGTAATCAGTACTTGGCTGGGTCACTCGATTTCAGTGCCCTTGTTACCATTTGTATTGATGATTGCATTGGAGACAAATGACAGCATTGAACTTATAATGTAGTGTGACTCAGATGAGGGGTTCTGTGGGTACATGAACGTTCAGGTGTGAAAAACACTGAAATTAGTGTTCAGACCCAGCTCTGCCAGGTAAACCACACCTGTCATTTCTCAAATGGAGCTTTGCCACGCTGCCTCACACCTGCTCCCTCTTCCAGGCTTCTCTGTCTCCGTGAAGGGCATCTACCCAGCTCCTCAGACCCCAAACCCAGTGTCATCCTTGATCCCTCCCTTTCCCTCATCAGCTCCTCCATCTGACAGTTCTGCCAACAGCATCTTTCAACTCCCGCTGCTTCTTTCCACCTCCACAACTCACCTTAGTCTTGGTCCCCATCATCTCTCACCTGGACGGTGTTGGCAGCCCCTGTCTGGCCTGCCTGCAGCCGCTGCAGCTCTTCAGCAGTCCATTTGTCGTCCAGTGGCTAACGTGACTTTGTAAAGAGAACTCAGGGTACCATTATCTCCCTGCTTAAAATCCTTCCATGACTTGACTTTGTGCCAAAGTCTTGCTCTGCCTGACAAGACCCTGGATGACCAGCCCTGCTGCCTTGTCAGTTTCATCTGGTTCTTCTCTCTCCGTTTCCTGTACTGTGGTTGTACCGCCCTCCTTCCATTCTGGATCCTGCCAAGATTCTTCCCACCTCTTAGATTTGTGCTTGTGGCTCCCACTGTCTAGAACGTTTTCCTCTCTGCCCTCCCCCGTTCCTTCACTGCTGGCCTTAGAGTCATCTTTCTGATCATTGTCATTGATACTTCTCTGAGCACCCTGTCTCTGAAATGACCTCCCCTGCTTCCTTTGTCTCATCACCTTGTTTATTTCCTTCATAACACTCATCATAATTTACAGTTACTGTTATTTAAAAAGTTCCCGTTGGCCCCACAAGTGCGTAAGCTCCGCAGGGCTTGTCTGTGCTGTTCACTGTTACATACCAGCACCTCGCCCAGCACATAGCGCATATGGACAGCCAGGAATAGCTGCTGGATAAACAAATTAATGATCTCTGTGTGCTGGGTCAGGCCTGAGGGTGGGGCTGGGAGTCAGTGAAGGGAGGCTGGGGGCGGAAAGAGGCTGGCCGTAGACTTCTGTGGGGACCTTGGGGAAATCCCTTTCCCTCTCTGAGCCTCAGTTTCCCTAGCTAGGAAATGAGGGAGTAGCCTAGAGGTCCCAAGGGGCTACTTTTCTAGCTTGGGGTTTGGGATTGACCTAGCACTTCTCTGCCTCCCCTCTTGACCCTATTTTCTCTGCTCTGCTCTCAGGGTGATTTCGGGGAGGCAGGGCCAGCCGGCAGTGTGGTAAGTGTGCTTCAGATGGCGACAGCTCCCGGAGAAGGACAAGGTGGGAGGTGCTGCCTGCGCTGGGGAGATGATAGGCTTGGATTGTGCTCTGGCATGGCCCAGGCTGATGCCAGGCATCACACATGGCTTTTTATCATGTAGGGGCCCCCAGGGCCGGTGGGACCAGCAGGCATCAAAGGAGAGAAGGTGAGTCTGGGGACATTCTCCACTCTGCAGCTGGGGTGAACTTCCTGAATACACCCTCCTTTCGCTCCACTTCAAACCCTTGAGGCTCCCCACTGCCTGAGGGTAACATCTGACCCCTTAGCAAGGCAGTCAAGACCCCTGATGACTTGGCCCCCACCTTCATCTCTTACCTGACCTCTCACGATCTTCCTGAGATATCCTTTGCCCAGAGCTGTGTCAGGCCGGCTACATTCCCCAGCCCCAAACTCCAAACCTGGCCTGGGGCCCTCTAACCTGTGTCCTTTCTCAACAGGGGGAGCCTTGTGAGCTGTGCCCAGCCCTGTCCGAGCCTCAGGATGGAGCCGGCCACATGGTGGCCTTGCCTGGCCCTCCTGGAGAGAAAGGAGAGCCTGGGCTTCCAGGCTTCGGTCTACCAGGAAAACAGGTAAGTTCCGAGGCCTCTGGCGCCGGGATGCAGGCAGGGCTCACGAGACGGGAGGGACCCTGCCTGGGTGCCTTGGCTCCCTGGACAGTGGGGAGTAGGTGGGAGTGTGGAGGGGTCAGTGCCTCTGTCTCTGGCCTGACAGGCCTTTGCCTTTGTCCTGGGACACAGCCTGGCAGAGTGTGCAGAATGGGCATGACCGGCACAAGACGAACCTGGGTTCAAAGTCCAGCTCTGCCTTTTACTTGAGCAAGTTCCTTTTGCTCTCTGTGCCTCTGTTTCCTGTGCATGGTGTGTTGTAAAGCCCAGGAATGATGTGTGTGCAGCCCTTAGCAGCACACGCTAGGCATCCAGGAAATGACGGTCCCCACTGTGGTAATGATTATTATTACTGCTTCAGCAATAATAGCGAACACGAACAGAACGTGCACTGTGTGCCATGCAACACTTCGCTTCTATTAGCTAATCTGTTCTCACGAGAACCCTAGAGGGTAGAAGCCTGTGCTATTTTTGTCATCCTCATTTGACAGATAAGGAAACTGAGGCACAGATAAGTAACTTGCCCACAGTCACCCAGGCAGGACTCTGGCTCAAGTCTCTTCTCTTAATCTATACAATATTGCTTCACTAGAACGAGAGCAGATTCTGGTCTGTTTTGTATACTGTTGTATTCCTGGGTCTAAGACAGTGCCAGACACTAAGGGGCATCTAGGACGAATGAATGGGTGCTGGAAATGCTTTCTCCTCAGGGCAAGGCTGGAGAGCGTGGATTGAAGGGACAGAAGGTGAGAGAACCTCGGTGGGCATGGGTGGGCAGCACCTCCTCTCAGATGCCCTCCCCACCTCCTTTTCCTGATTCCTCTGTACCCACTCTCCACTCCCTGTCCAGCCTCCAGCCCCAGCGAAGGGCCATGAGTGCTTGCAGGTCCCAAGAGGGCAAGTTGTCCCTATCTGGGTCACCTCTGCCCTCCTTGAACCCTACTCCTTTTAGGGTGATGCTGGGAATCCAGGAGATCCTGGAACACCGGGCACCATGGGTCAGCCGGGACTGTCAGGAGAGCCTGGGATTCGGGGCCCCACAGGGCCAAAAGGCGAAAAGGTCAGTCCGGTGGGGGCAGTTTGTTGCATGAGCAAAAAGAAATCAGGCTGAGAGCTAATGAGGGAGAGGACTGCGGAGTCAGGCTGCAAGCCTTACAGGATGTCAGAAACGCTGGGTGGAGGGGCCTCAGCTCTTCTCCGAGGCAGGGAGAAGAGCTAGGAGTGTCAGGGGCCTATTTTGATTTCTCAGGCTGAGGTGGGGCCAGTGGAGGGGCAGAGCTCTCAGAGGGGCACAAAGACCCCCTTTCCGATTCCTCCTCCTGGCCTTTGCCAGCCCTGGCTCACGGGCTCCTGGCTGTGCCCATCTCTGACCAGGGCGATGGCTGCACTGCCTGCCCCAGCCTGCAGGGGGCGTTGACCAACATGGCGGGACTGCCCGGGAAGCCTGGCCCCAAAGGAGAGCCGGGCCCTGAAGGCGTGGGCCGGCCTGGTAAACCGGTGAGTTCTGGCTGCCTGTCCTCTAGTCCTTCCCGACCTGGGCTTCTCTTTGCTCCCTCCTGCCCCCTTTCCCCTGGGGGACACATGGGCCACCTGTGTCTTTTAGGGCAAGCCTGGTCTACCAGGAGTTCAAGGGCCCCCAGGACTGAAGGGCACACAGGTATGTGTGAGTAGGGGGCTCTGGGCTGCAGGTATGTGTGGGTGAGGTTGAGGGTGGGGAGATACATGGGGGCAGTGAGCCTGGAGTGGGGACTGGGGATCAGCTATAGAGGGGGGAGAAGGCGGAGGTGGCAGAGGTTTAGGAGGAAGGGGTGCAGAGTGAGTAGGAATCTCAAGCCAAGGATTGTCCTTCTGCCTCTTCAGGGAGAGCCTGGGCCTCCAGGAATGGGAGTCCAAGGGCCCGAGGTGAGTCTCCAGCCTTAACTTTGCCTACTTGCCCCCTAAAACTTCCATTAGCCGGCTACTTACTCCCATATGCCCCCCAAACCACAGAGCTCTGCCTGCCCCTAGATGCTGAAGGGCTCAGCTTTGGGATAAGGGATTGGGCAGCATCCCTGGCCTGCTGTTGTTCTGTTGGGGACCATATCTTTGAGCCCCACCTCTTTGACCCTCATGGTCCCTTGGGGAGCTCTCCTGAGTTTGGGCTGGCAGATACCCCACCCCAGAGCAGGTCTGCCAGTGGGGTAGGTTGGCCTAGACAGTTGTGGCCCAGTCTGCCTTTTCTGACTTGCAGGGGGAGCCTGGAGCCCAGGGTTTGCCTGGCGTTCAGGTACGTCTGCTCGAGGAAGCTGGCAGGGGAAGGGGCCACTCTAGAACAGAGATAACTAACTGTGCTTCCATCTGCAGGGGCTTCCAGGACCTCGGGGACCACCTGGCCCCACTGGACAGAAGGGAGCCAAGGTGAGCCCCTTCCTCCTTGGGCACTAGGTCTGCAGTGCTGTGGTGCCCTGGCAGGAGGTGCAGGGGACATGGGAGCTGCGTGGTAGCCATCAGAAGCTGCCCAAGACCTGGTCTGATGCATCCCACCTGCTGGATTGCCCCAGAACCTTTGTACCCTCTCTTCCACAGGGATCTCCAGGGGTGAAGGGAGCCATTGGACCTGTGGGACCTCCTGGTGCCAGTGTCTCTGGGCCTCCGGTAAGGGTCTTCTCTGTGCTCCATGGTGGAAGCATTGCTGGGACCAAGGACGTTGCTGCTGGGAAGAGATCACAGGGCTGACCCTGCCCATCCCAGCAGCAGGAGGGATGGGAGGAGAGAGGCCTCAGGCTGGTCCAGCCTTGAGAAGACTGCACTGTTTGGGGGGGAGCACTGAATCATGACAATACTGATCACTACCATCTTTTGAGCAGTGACTGCGCTGAGCCTCTGTGCTCAGCTCTAAACAGCGATTCCCTTAATCCTCAGAGCAGCCCTGTCAGAGCACGGCCTTTATTGCCTCCTTTTCATAGACAAGGAAATCGAAAGGCAGAGAGTGAGGAGGTAGAGCCAGAACTTGAACCCAGGTCTGTCTGCCTCAAAGCCCGCTGGTTAATGCCCCCCGACTGCTTCAAACCTCGGAGCCATTAGGGCTCATCTAAACTGTGCTGCCCCACAGAACTATCCAGGATGATGGAAATGTTGTATTCTGTATCGCCTGAGGGGGTAGCTACTAGCCACACGTGGCTATTGAGCACTCGAAATGTAGCTTGTGTGACAGAGGAACTAAATTTTAAATTTCACTTAATTTTGGTTTACATCACCACGCGTGGCTATTGCCTGCTATACTGGACAGCTCAGATCTATCTAGACCAGCAATACTTCCCATCTTTTTTCTTTTTTGGCTTGAGGAAGATTAGCTCTGAGCTAACATCTGTGCCAGTCTTCTTCTACTTTGAATTTGAGATGCCTCCACAGTGTGGCTGATGAGTGGAATAGGTCTGTACCTGGGATCAGAACCCGCGAACCTCGGGCCGCTGAAGTGGAGTGCGTGAAACTTTAACCACTTGGCCACGGGGCCGGCCTGGATATTTTCAATCTTATTACTCTCAAAGACCTCCCTTTATTACTGTCTAACCCGTGATTCCCATGTTTTAAAAGATGTGTCTGTTGAACAAATTGCATAGATTAAGTCATAATAAATACATTTCCTCATTTTCATTCATCAAAGATCTGTATAATAATCAGCTCCTACTCCACATGAGCCCACTCGAATTTTACAAGATGATATAGTTCTAGCCTAAATCAAAGAAAGGCTGCCTTTCAGCCAGCCTGTGCTGTGCCAGGTTGTGGGCAAATGTGTAATTTTTCTTGGGCTTTTGGTAATGTGGAAATAGCCCAGGGAACCACATCTTTTCTATCCTGATGGCTCCCTAGAGAAATTCCAGTTCTAGTTTGGGAATCATGGATGGCTTCCTCCTGAGGGTGCACCGAGCCCAGAGGGGCCATGGACTTGCCCAGGTCCACACCACCAGTTTGTATTGCCCAGCGGAGCTGGTCAGTCAGGGTCCCTGCCTGTCCCAGGGAACCCCAGGGTAAATCAGAGGTGGAGGTGAACGTGGGCCTGCTCCTTGGGGAAGCGTCGAGTCCCGTGTGCAAAGGTGGCACGTCCCACAGGAAGGCGTCTGTTGGAAAGCCCTTGTGTGGCCGGGCTAACCTCTCTAAACCTTCTCCCCTCAAGCTGAGTCCCATCTAGGAGGCTTCCCAGCCCAGGCCCCACACTCACAAGTTGTGTGACCTTAGGCAAGTGACAGCCTCTCGGAGTCTCCAATTCCTTGTTGGTAAATAGGGGCTGAATTTCCTCTCTCCTCACGAAGTCAACTGAGGTAACTTGTGAGAGAGAACGCGTGTCACACACAAAAGGGCGAGAGGAGAGCCGCACAGACCTGGGTGCAATTGTGCCGTCGGATCTGTTACAAAATTTCTTTAAGCCTCAGTTTCCTCACCTGTAGAACAGAGCAATACTGTCCTGCACGGCGGGCAGTGGGGACTTGGTTCTGTGCTCTCTGACGGGTGCGTTGCATGGTGTCTGACACCCGGGAGGAGCTCAGGAAGCGCCAGTCTTTATCCCCCTCCTCCTCTCCTGGTCTCCTGTGCCTAGTTTCCTCCTCTAGAACATGGTCTCTGGGACGCGGGCACCAGGAGAGCCTGGCGCTGCTTCTGTTTGTCCTGTCGTCCTCCCCTGCAGGCGGGCCAGCTGGCTGGCTGCCGTCCAGCCTCGATTACTGAGCCCAGGTTCTCTCCTTTCAGGGCGCTGAGGGGCAGCGAGGACAGACTGGCCTTCCAGGAGCCAGAGGGATGCCAGTGAGTACAGTGTCTCAGGGAAGCAGGAAGCCACATCTGTCCCTGTCTCCACAGCCCTGTCTACTCAGCTCCCTGTGTTTCTTCCCTGCAGGGTGAAAAGGGATCCCAGGGAGAGAAGGTAAGTCCCAAGGACCTGTGACCGATACTGTACGGAAATTAGCAGCCCCTACAGCCCTACCACCCAGGGTAATCTGTGCACGTGGTAGTCACTCTGGACTGGAGGATGGGAGCTGAGAAGTCATCCCGGGCTTCTTGCCACCCACCAGCTCCTGGATCCGGGGAGCCGGGGCCCCACGCATTCCCACTTCACCTGGTTGCAGGCTCAGGGCTCAACTAGGATCCCAGGAGACCCAGAGAGTGACAAGGCCTCCGTAGGGGGCAGCTGCATTTTCTAATGGGCCCTGAGTCAGCAGACAGGGACAGGAATTGAGCTGGGAAGGACTAGCGGTGAGAGGGCAGAGATGTGTGGGACCAGAAGAGAAGGGCATGGAAGCCAGGCTGGCCCAAGGAGAGTGGGGCTGCAGCCGGGGTGAGCTGTGACTGTAGGGGATGTGAGACTACCTGTCCAGCAGCAGGCTATGGTGGAACTAAAAACTCGGTAATTTCACGAGCCGTTGTTTGCCAAGCACTTGCCGTGTAGCAGAAACTCTATGTACGTTAATCCAGCCCATCCTCATGACAGTCTATGCATTCGGCATTATTATCCCCATTTTACAGATGAGGAGACTGAGGTTCGGAGAGGTTAAACAGATGGCCCAGAGGTACAATCACGAGAGGCAGACCCTGAATTTAAACCCTGGCCTCTCCATCTCTAGAGCCCACGTTGCCTTCCAGATAGCAGTTTCCAGAAGGTTCTCCATCCTTGGCCCCCTCTGACAAAGACTCTTGTCTTTTCAGGGCGAGGCGGGGGAGTGCTCCTGCCCCTCCAGAGACCTGGTCTTCTCTGGCATGCCGGTAAGTGGTGCCGAGAGTCCTCCCCCCAGGCTGGGGGAGAGGCCAGGCTTCCCGCCTCAGCCCAGCGTGCTAGGGCCCCGCGGGGCTTTGCGCCCCAGCCAGCTGCCTCCCCACGCAGCCCTGCGCTTGGTGTGGACGTTGCCTATAACCTCTCCCCTTCTTTTGCGACCCCCACTCCCACCCAGGGTGCTCCGGGACTTTGGATGGGCAGCTCCTGGCAGCCGGGCCCGCAGGTGTGTCGCTTGTCTCCTCTGTCACTCCTCTTGTTTGCCAGCACCCCACGGCTTGCCCAGCCTTACGCTGCTGCCCCCAGCCATGGGGCAGAGCTTGCTTCTGGGTCTGATTATTTCTTCTTCCCTCAGGGTCCTCCCGGTGTTCCTGGACCACCAGGCCCCCCTGGAGTGCCTGGGCTGCAGGTAAAGGGGGAGAAGAGTAAGAGAATTTGGGAGGCAGGGCTCGCGCTCCGTGCCCCTCCCCTGCCCCACGCACGCACCGGTCATTTCTCACTCCCCTGTGCTTCTGCTTGGCAGAGTGGCGTGGGGGACCCACTGACCCCTTAGGGCTGGCTGTGTGCACTCCCAGCCCTTTTTCGAGGAATGCCCTGTTGGGTGCTAGCCCAGGCACCCCCTGACAGCCATGCCAAGCTCATGCCCCGGTCAGCTGTCAGGGACCCAGAATCTGGGTCAGACAAAAATCCCCCGCACTGGAACAGAGCTCCACTGTTTTGGAGCAGCATTCCACATTATTCATGCAACAAATATTTTTGCACATCTGCTCTTTCCCAGGCACTGTTTTAGGTGCTGGCAAGACAGCAGTGGACACAAATAAAAATCCCCATCCTCTTGGAGCTTGCATTCTAGCAGGAGAGACAGACAATTGCAAGATAAATGGATAAAATATAATATGCTAGAAAGTGATGTGTGCTAAGGAGAAAGTTAAAGCAGGGCGTGGGGATGGAGAATTGGAGGAGGGCAGGGAAGATATTTGAGGAAAGGGTTGAAAAGAACGTGACAAAAGACTTTTAAGTCTTTTGAATCAAGACTTAAAGGAAATGAGGAGTGAGCCTGTGAGGGAGCGTATCCCTGAGGGAGAAAGCAGCAGGTGCAAATGGCCAGAGGTGGGAATGTGCATGAGATGTTTGGGGAATAGCAAGGAGGCCCGAGACAGTGAGGGGAGCGCAGGAGGAGATGAGATCCCCGTGGCATTGTGATTGAAGTGTGCATTCCAAAGCTACGCAGCCTGACTTTGAATCCCAGCTCTGTTATGTGCTGGCTGTGTGGTGCTAGGCAAGTTACTTACCCTCTCTGTGTCTCAGTTCCTTCATCTGTTAAGGGGAGATAATTACAGCACCTGTCTCGTGGGTCTTTTGTGAATATTAAACGAGTTAATACATGCAAATTGTATAGAACCCTGCCTAGCACATAGTAAATGCTTGGAAGGCATTAGCCGTCATTAGGATGCCGACTACTGTTATTGTTTTATATCCATTCTCTCATTCACTTGAGCCTTATGTCAACTCCAGTAGGAAGATGGTGTGATCCCTAAGTCACAGCTAGGCCAACTGAGGCTCTGAGAGGTGAAGCATCTTGTCTGAGGTCATCCGGCTGGGAACTGGCAGCATTGGACTGGGGTTTCCCCATCCAGAACGCCTTCTCGTCCCCTCCTCTGCCTTTCAGGACTGTTTTCCAATGATTTGCATTCCAGGCCCCATTTCCCAGAGGTCCTGGGAGGCACAGACAGTGGCTTCCACGTGTCTGGCTCCCAGTTCCTGGAAGAGTGATTCCATCTGAAGGAGCAGAGCAGAATCACATGGAAGCTTTTTACAAACTACTCCCCCTGGCCCAACGATTTTAAACACTCTTCCCGCACTGCCACCTGGGCTGAGAATCTACTCTGGGGAGCCCCCATTGCCAATGGGGCTCTCCGCCGGGATCTTAATTCTCTCTGTCTCCTCGAGAGCTCAGAGTAGAGCCAACTCTCGGTCCCCCACGGGCCAGCCACACGTTTTCCAAGTGTCCCAGCTTCCTGCGGCACTGCCAGGAGGCAGGACTCTGTCTGCAGGGGGCTTGCCGTTTGCTCGGGGAAGCATGAGAGTCATTTCAAAGTGACCTGTTAACAAGCACACGCTGATACAGTGTGAGCCCTGCCAAGACACGCTGGGGAATGAGGCAGAAAAGAGTGACTGCCGAGCCTGGTCCTGGGCACCAGAGTCCTCGTCTGGTGCCAGTGCCGGAGACCATGCCGAGACTGCCACTAACAGGCCGGCTCGTGCCAGGCAGGGTGCGTGTCCTCTGCGCCAGGTCACCTCCTGCGGTCCTTTCAAGGAAAGGAGGGCTCAGCAGCTACTCTCTCCAGGCGCAGAAACAGGTTCAGAGATAGACAGCTCTTATTTGCTGGAGTGATACAATCTCACATAATCCTCATCCATTTCCCAGAAGAGGAAACTGAGGCAGAGAGGTTAAGAAATGTGCCCGAGGCTAGATAGCTAGTAGATAGTGAGTTGGTAGCCCTTCAGTTCCTCAGAACAACAGATGGGATGTTTAGTTCTGGGAGGAAGATCAGGCCAAGAAAATCACCAAGTGTCAGGCTTGAGTTAACACACAGGCAATGATTGTGGAGCGGGGGGTGAGTAATAATTTAGGGGCATAATTATAAGGAACACATTCAAAATACTTTCGCTGGGCCAGGCCCTGTTCTAAGCACTTTACCGCATTTACTCATTTAAGGCACAGAATGATCCTGGCAGGGTGACAGTGTGTGGGGGTGCAGGAGGGGGTGGGGGAGGCGGACTCCAGGTGGGGGAAGGTGGTGTGTCCTGTTGCTGGGAGCTGGGACTTGAAGGGAGGCCAGCTCTCGGAGCGGGCCAAGGAAATCCCGTGCGAGGAGAGCAAGGTGAGCAGCTGTGCATTCACTCAGTGCGTGGTTAATGCGTGCCCCCTCCATGGCGGGCACCGGGGATTTAAAACGGAACATACTCCCTGCCTCCGTGGAGTATTTAATATGCAAATGTGCATTGTGAGTCTGCAAGGGGAACAGAGTCTGGGTGGCAAACATTTAACATGAGCATCCTGCGTGCCAGGCTCCGTACCAAGCTCCTTACAGCCATGATCTCCTTTAAGCCTCACCATAAACTATCCTTGTTTTACAGATAAGGAAACTGAGGCAGAGAGATTTCTTTCCCCAAGTAACCTGCCAAAAGTTATGCGGGTAGTCAGGATTTGCACCTAGATAGGTCTGACTCCCAAGCCTCCATCTTGCTGTGTACGTGAGTGTTCTGGAAGTGTCTTTTGAGGAATGATGCTGAAATAGTGGTTAAGGGAGGAGTTGGAAGCCAGTGGTCCTCACTCTGTATCTCACCTCTGTGCCTGGCTCATCCTGTGACCTTTGGCAAATTAGGTACCCTCTCTGCATTTTTTGTTCTGTTTTTAGGATGGAGATAACGCCTCACTCACCAAAATAACTGTGATGATTAAATGAGAAAATATAGAAAATGTACTTAGCACAGAAAGAAACAATAGTTACCTTCCAAATAGAAGACCCTTGGCCCAATTTCTGACCTTCCCCTAACACGTGAGGAAAAACTCCCTGTCTGACAGGTTTTGGGGGTCACCCCTCTGGGCCTCCTCAGCTTTCCCTACAAACAGTCTGGAGATTTTGAGCTAAGAATCGACGTCAGCCTCGTGCCAGCCAGGGCTCTCAGCTCTGTAGGATGAGGGGAGGAGGCAGTGGGGATGGTGGGTGACCCGCGAGCTGGAGAGGGGAGTCCACTCACTCGTGTCTCTCCTTGGCTGCAGGGAGTACCTGGAAACAACGGCTTGCCAGGACAGCCGGGGCTGACTGCGGAGCTGGTAGGTACCGCCAGCCCCCTCCCTCCTTCCCCACGGCTCAGCTTGCCATTTCAGCTTCCTTAGCTGGAGTGGGAGTCCCTCTTCTCTCCGTCTTCTGAGGCTGGGAGAAGCCTGGCTGGCACATGGCTTCCTAAGCTTCCACCTGATGTCATAAGCCTCCATCCCCTTTCCCCTCCTCTGTCTGAGCCCTCCTGTCATCTCTTGCAGGGGTCCTTACCCATTGAACAGCACCTCCTGAAGGTAAGGGGATAAAGGGAGGGAGTAGGAACGGGCGGGGGTGTCCCCTAAAGGGATTCTCGTAAGTGCTCAGCTGCGTGGCCCCGCAGAGAGAGAGCTGCAGATGGAGCTCTTCGTGGGGCATTCCAGGCGCCTGGTCTAAGAGGGCCCAGTGTGGTGCCAGCCCATAATGGACCCTCAGTGTTTGCTGAATGAGTGTTTGAAGGAATCCTGTGAAGGTACCCACATGATGGATGCTGTCGGCAGTTCCAACCCTGAAGCCTGCCCACAGCAGTTGCCAGGGAGGCCCAGCACCACCCTGCTCATGCCAGGGCAGGGCCCGGCAGCTTCCAAAGCAGAGTGGGGAGGGCAAAAGTGCATCAGAGGGCGGTCAGGCAGGGGGCTGTGGAGGTTATTTTCCCTGAGGAGACTGGGTGGGTGCCTGGAAGAAGGCGTCAGCCGTCTTCTGGTCAATCCAAAAAGAACCCAGGAAGGAGATGGGGTTTGCAAGAAAGGGGACTTGGGGCCTGGTAAGAGAGTTGGCCTGTGACAGGGCCTGCCGATAGTGTCAAGAGCACACCAAGGGCTGTGGCCTGGCCTGGCCCCCTAAGCTGGGCACCAAGGGTGACAAGTCCTTCCTTGCCCAGTCACCCCTAGAGATGAGGCCTGGACTCTTCTGTCCTCCAGCTCAGCTTCCTCTGGGGTCCCTCCCACGCCTTGGCCTCCAGAGCCCCCCTGTCCTGGTCACCCCTGTCTAGCGTTGGCTAGCCAGTGCCCTGGACCTCCCACTACCCTAGCAGGTGCTGGTCAGGACAGAGCATGGGAACTTCCTGCCCCACCCCTGTCTGGACAGCAGACGTCTCCAGAAGCAGCCTGGGGTCGAGTTAAACTGCTGGCAGCAGTTACAGGCTGAGTCACGGTGGAGTGTGGCAATGAAACCCCAGCTCTTCTCCCCTAGGCTTCCGGCAAGCCGAGGTTCCCCCAAGCCCCATCCCTGGGCAAGTGATGTGTGACTCCACATGCAGAATTTGACATTTCTCTGTGTAACATTTCATCTGACAACTTCTTAATCAAGTGTTTGGGGCCCCATGGAGGGCCCCAAACAGGAATAAATGTGGCCTGGAGAAGGGGTCAGATGGTGCCCCGCGGGGTTCTGACCAGGAACCCCAGCCACCATATACACCCACGGCCCAGAGGAAGCCTGGGCCTGTGGACAGACCAGGGTCCAGTCCGGGTTCCCCCTTACCTTAGACAAGTCATGCCGTCTCTTGGAGCGTCGGCTTTCTCATCTCCAGAATGCTAACAAGACGACCTGCCTCATTGTTCTGTCAGGATTGGATGTGATAATGTGCAAAGGCCTGTTACCATGGCTGGCATCATGGGCGAGGTGGAAAGGGCCGCCATTATCATGGGGCTTTGCGGTGAAGGGTGAAGATGGAGCAGGCACTCCTGCCTTGGGGGCCCTGGACACCGTGCCCTGGATAGACTCCAGGCTCCCGAGTCCTCTGAAATTGTAGTCTAGTTTTCATTAGTGGGTTTTATTTTTCTGGGAATGGGACTCATAGCTGCCGCTAAACTCTGAGAGGGGTCTGTGACCCAAAGAGGTTAAAACGTCCAGGTAAGAGGAGGACTTTCTCTTCGGGAAGACTGTTCAGACCCAGTGAACAGGGAGTCTGTGCCGGTGCGATCTGCTGGGGAACAGAGGGCAGGCCCCGTCCCCAAGGGTGTCTGCAAAGGGCCTGGCTCTTCTTGCAGCTGCTGCCTTTGCTCCCTTGGGCAGAGAAGCTGGTGTTTGGAGCCAGCCTTTTCAGCCCAGATCCTCATGGCGTGTCCTCGCAGTGGGTGCAGGTTGCAGGAACAGCCGGGACAGATGGTCCCTCCACGGGCCCCTCCGCCTCCTCCCACACGCCTGTCTGGAAAATGGCTTTGGCTTGGCCCTATCAGAGCTTCCTCCTGGAGAAAACTCAGAGCCACTATTGGGATTGGGTCCCCTGAGGATGGAGCGGAGCTGCTGCAGGGATGTGACTGCGGGGAGAGAGGGTGTGGGTGGAGGACTGCCATGCAGGGCACCCCGGGCTGAGTTCAGAGTGGGGTTCCCCCACCCAGCCCATGCTGGCCTTCTCAGACCCAAGCCGCACTGCCCTCCCATTTTTCTCATCAGAGCCTCTGCGGGGACTGTGTCCAGGGGCAGACGGCCCTCCCAGCGGCCCTTCTGGAAAAAGGAGAGAAGGGAGACCGGGGCATCCCCGGCGTGCCAGGCTTTGACAGCTGTGCCCGGGTAGGAGCCCGGGCTCAGGGGCGGCCTGGGTGCAGGGAGAGCTCCCGCCGCCTCCCCTGACAGCATTTTGTCGTCCTCCACAGTGCTTCGCAGAGCGGGAGCGCCCGAGAGCCGAGGAGGCCCGGGTGAGTGGGCCCTCGCCTCCTCCTCACCCCCTGCCCTGAGCCCTGTGAGAGGGGCCCTGGCCACTCACTCTCACCATCTCCATCCCACTCCAGGGAGACAACAATGAGGGAGATCCAGACTGTGTCGGGAGCCCTGGCCGGCCTGGTCCTCCGGGACTGCCTGGCCAGAGAGGAGAAGAGGTACAGCCAGGGCCCGGGCCCTCATCCAGGCAGGGCCCCGCGGGAGCTGGTGTCCCCACCTAAGTGGCTCTCAGTTCCTGAGGGCAGTTTCATTCCTGCCAAATGTCCTCTTGGGCTCTCTGGTGGCTCCCTGTTTCTTGAGAGTCCTTCAGAGGCCTCGGGGCCTCGGGTGCCCTGGCTTCTCTTACTGCTCTGACCTCATCTGCTCTCCTGGCACACTGGCCACCTGGCTGCTCTCTGTCCACGGGACACTCTCCCTTCTCTGGCCTCGCTGCTTCCTCTGCTTGCAGCTCTGCTCCAGGGCTCACTCCTTCACCCCTTCAGCCCTCTGCTCAAATATCACCTTCTCAGGGAGACATTCCCTGACCATCCTCTCTGAACTGAACCCCCACCCCATCCCTGGAACCCCCATCCCCCTCCCTGTGTCCACTCATCCCCTCTGAATACTGTGTATTTCCTTCAGTTAGGAGAATTCCACAGCTGTCTGTTGAGCACCGTGTGCCAGCCCCCGCTCTACCTGTGGCTGTCCACCTCTCCCCTAGACTGTAAGGGCCACGACGCGGGGATTTTCATGTTCTCTTTATTGCTGTGTCCCCAGCACCTGGGCTAGTGCCTGGGACATATTAGCTGCTCAATAAATGTTTGCTGGATGATCGAATGAACTGAATGAAAGGTTTAACATCAGCTTTCACATCCTGCTTTGATATCAGCTGCCCTCCATTGACTCTGGCTGTGGTGAGCCAGGAAGAAGGCTGCAGAGACCCCAGGGCTCTGTGGGGCCTGAGCCTCTTCATCTGTGTCTCTTGGCTTCCTTTGCAGGGTCCACCTGGCATGAGGGGCTCCCCGGGTCCTCCAGGCCCTATTGTAAGTATCTTTGGTCTCCTGGCCCACTTGAGAAGTTCGCAAAGGGGTGGTGATGCTCGGACACCATTCTGCTGCCGTGTCTCCAGGAAGCTGGGCAGAGTAGAAAGTGGGAACGTACACTGCCCTCTCTTTCCTCATCAGAGCATCTGTGGGGACTGTGGACTCCCACCACCGAATCCCCTGGAACTGGCCTGTTCCTCCCTGCTCTGCCTGTGGTCCTGCTTAGGGGAGGCCCTCAGGGGCCCATCCTTGTTTCCCCACCCCTATCCTTGCAGGGTTTTGCACAGCAGACCTGGCTGTCCTGGGCAGAGGAGCCCAGGCTTCTGGCTCCTGGTCTCGGCAGCCAGGGAAGCATGTGGCAGCCTGGCCATGTCTCTCCATGCCCCCGTGACACCAGTTCCTAGAGGGGCCAGGAGCTAAGATGGAGCTGCCCTCCATTGCTCTGTAGGACCATCTCTAGGCCAAGTCTGCAAAGGCCAGACCAGGGGCATCTACCCTGGAGTCCTCTGTGATGTTGACATGGTAGGAAAATAGAAGTGACTAGAAAAGACTGGAAGAACTGAAAATGCTTTCTATGGAGAAAAAAAGGCTGGTGGGAACCATCTTAGAACCAGGGAGCCACCCACCTGGGGGCACATGGAGGTCAGATAACAGGCATGAGGGGCATCCACTCCAGCAAGGGCATTCACTTGGACTGGGAAGACGCAGGAAAGGCTGTTTGACTCGGGGTGCTGTTTCGCGTCTCTGCTGATGGCGGAGCCTTTCTTCCTGGAGCCAAGGGGAGGAGCAGATGTCTTCTGGGCCAAGATTTGCAATGAGTCTCTTTTTCCAGCTGCCTTGAAAATATTCCCGTGACCTCCTCTCCCAGGACCCCCCAGCCCCAGACTGGGCCCCAGGGTGACTGTGCTTGTGAGATGTGACCTGCCTGTTTCTCCCACCAGGGCCCCCCAGGTTTTCCTGGTGCTGTTGGCTCCCCCGGATTGCCTGTAAGAACCTAGCACTGCTCAACCTCCCCTTCCCCCGCCAGCCAGGTCTCTGTGGCTTTCGCTTGTCTCCCTCCCTGTCGTGCCCTCCCTTCCTCCTCCGTGTTTGTCATTGTTCCCCTGCAGGCACGCTAGCTAACGACACAGGTTCCCTGAGGTCCCAGCAGCTTGGACATCCTCCCAATCTCTGACTTCTTTCCATTTTCCCGTCTCCCTCTTCTCCTGCTTTCTTTATCTCATCTCTCTTCTCCCCGCTTCCGTTTCCCTTTTCTCTCCCACAATCACACGTCACCCGCCTAAGCCCTCCAGAGCTATTTTACCTTCTTATTTTAAGCTGGTGCCTCTAGGGGTCTCTTTATCCCTCCCTTCTGCCTCCTGCTTCTCCCACCTTTGGTGTTGACTGAAGATTTGCTGAAAGTAGTTCTTGGGGCCCTGCCAGGCACCTGGCAGAGAGCCCGGCAGAGATGCCAAAGCTTTAGGGCTTCACATTGCAGGCTGGCACAGGTTTGCTGCCCTGCTGCTTGGCAGGGCTGTCCAGAGGCACCCCAGGAATTGAGAGGCGGCCATGCTCGCACCCTTCCCATCGTCCTAGAGGGAACTCTCAGCTTCTTGCTCTTTCTTTCCTCTTCCTTGGCTCCGGTCCCAATCTGCTCCAAGGCTGGGCATGTGATGCCAGCCAGTTGGGTTTCTGGGTGTTGTGGGGCCCTGCCCCTCTGTGCCCCGCGTCTTGGCCTGCTCCGTCTGCCAGGTGTCGTTAATTGCTCTGCCTTCATCATCATCATCGCGTGTTTGAGTCATCCCCATCCTCACTGTTGCTCCCTCCCGGGTCACGGAAACTAACCTCCTGTTTGTCAGATTTCGTGTTCCTGGGGCCTGCCTCCTCTCCTCCCAGGCCTGGTGATGGAGACTAGGGAGCAGGGCCCCTCCTTGTCGCAGCTCCATCTGTCCCCACGTCCTCATCCTGGCCGGACCTTGTCTGTTTCTGCTTGCTTGGGTGAAGGGGCCATCTGTCCGTCTAGCCATCTGTCTTGTGTTGTGGAAAGGTTTGGGCGTCATCTCTTGAGGGCACAAGGGAGAGGGGCTGACACAGCCCCTCAATGGTGTGATGAATCTACGAAGGCCAGGGTGAGGAGCGAGGGGTGGGGGCTCTGGCTATGATTGCCACTGATGTCCATTTCCACCCTAAAAAGTGACAGGGACCGCTCTGGAGGGAGCCTTCCCGTGTCTCTCCCCTGCATCTGTAAACAAAGGTGATTTTTGGCTGGGGGGGTGGGGATTGGACAGGTAAGTGTTGGGTTTCCAGTGATACATTCTGGCGAGATGCGTTACTCTCGGGACACCTCTCCTGACAGTTGTCCCTCAGAGGAGCACACGTGCCACCCTCCTAAAGGTGCATCCCAGTTACCACAGTCGGGCACACCAATGACAGTCACCCTCCTGAGGGGTACCCTCTGAGAGTCACCCACCTTGGGGGCGTTTCTCTGTAGTTACCTGCCTTGGGGGCTCTGCTCCTGAGAGGCACCCATAGGTGGGAGTGGAAACCTCTGACGGCTACTCTTCTGGGGACACCCCCTATGGTCACCTTGCCGGGGACACTAGGGGGGGCCACCAGCAACCCCCACCTTGGCCTGGAACGGCAACAGAGGACTGCTGGGCAGGAGGAGGAGTCAGGGGCTGGGTGAGGACTGCCCTCCCCGGCAGTTTCTCATGATTTTTCTCTCCAAGGGTCTTCAAGGAGAGCGAGGCCTCAGGGGCCCGACAGGGGAGAAAGGGGAACCGGTAAGAGGAGGCTGGCGGGGGATGGAGACAGATGAAGAGCCCTGGGGAGACAGAGGTTGGGCCCCCAGGGATGGCTGCTGACTGGGAGATGGGAGTGGACTCCTTCTTTTGAAACTCTCTACCCCTCAGCCCTTATTCCCTTGATATGGAGGTCTTCACACCCCCCTCAGGGTAGAAGGTGACCGATCTCCACGTGCCTGACTCCCTGTGAGGGGCAAATACCCCTGGCCCGTGGCTTCCGCCTGTGTCCCTGGGGGCTTTTCTCCCTCCTGCCCTCGTACCACAGGATTCAACAGGCCCCTTCCAGCCCCTCCCTGGTCCTCAACCTCCCCTGCTCTGGGCCTTCTCTGGCTCAGCTCCCAGGGTCCTGGTCAGGCTGGTGCTTGTCACTAGGCCTGCGGTGGTGGTCATGACCGAGGGAACCCGGATCTTGGAGGAAAAAGTGGTGACTGTACTTGGGGGCGGGCGAGTGGGCACCTGCTGAATGGCAGCTCCAGGCATTCTGGCTTTGACTGCCCTTTCACCCAGGGAGGGGGGAACAGAAATGTTGGGGGGATGGTCCATCATGTCTACCTTTCTTTGCAGGGTCCTCCAGGGCAACCTGGCTACCCAGGTGCCATGGGCCCCCCGGGACTGCCTGTGAGTAAGGGGACCCTGGCTCTGGAGGTACCAGAGTTGGGGGGGAGGGGGAGTAGTCGAGACAGGACCAGACTTGGGCGTCCCTCATCGGGCTCCCTTCTTTCCAAGCATTTCAGCCCATGGCTCCACCAGGCCATCTGTGCAGAACCCCCACTGGAAGCCCCATGGGTAGTGTGGCTTTGGGGGACCCACTGCCGTCACTGCATATCAAGGGCCAGACTCTCAGAGCACCCTGAAAGGCCCAGACCCAGCAAGGACTGAGATCTGCCTCCTGCGGGGCTTGGGAGAGCTGGGGGGACAGTGTTGGGGCACCGCCTCCTGCAGGAGCCTGCTGGGTGGGCGTGTCCCCGCTTTCCACTGAGGGCCACAGTGGCTGGTGGGGAACAGCCCACCTCTCTCCTCCCCAGCTCTCATCCTCGGCGCCATCTGCCTCTACGTGCCAGTCTGTGTGGCAGCTGCAGTCTCCACCCCTCGCATTAGCGCTGTAACAGGCGGGCCACGGGGCTAATTCCACTCTCTCTGCTCGCTTGTCAGGGCATCAAGGGAGAGCGTGGCTACGCTGGGGCCCCAGGAGAGAAGGGGGAATCGGTGAGTTGCATCAGCGTGGGGGCGGAAGGAAGGGCTTCAAACGCGGCGCCGCTCCCTGCCCCACCACCTGCACCACCGCAGGCGGGAGATTTTTCCAGCAGCCTGTGAGGGGGGCGACATGACCCCTGCTTGCCTGCCCCCAGAGCCGCTCCAGCTGCGTCTCAGGCAGTCAGCGCAGGCTGGTTGCTGCGGAGGTGGGACCTGTGGGGAGATTCCCAGTGGGGTTCGTGGAGCCCTGGCTGGCCGGGGCTGCCAAGGGGAGGGGGGCCGAGAGTCAGCTGTCAGCAGAACCTCTTCCTCCTCCCCCATGTAGGCGAGTGGGCCAGGGTGGGCCAGAGAGAGCCAGGCCTGGGACTCCAGACCCAGCTCACCCCTGGCCTGTCCCGGGCAAGGCCAGAGCTGCCCTTTGCAGCCAGGTGTGCCAGGCCCTGTGCTGAGCACAGGTGCTGGGCTGTTATCAGATGAGGACACTGAGGCTCACCCAGGGTCCCGCGGCTAGTTAGTGAGTTAGGGTGGAGCCTGCACTTGAACCCAAGTCCCTTTGGGACAAACCTCCCAAACCTTACCGTCTTACCTTCCCCCTCACGCATGTCAGTGAGGCCCTGGGGGCTGCAGCAAACCCCGCTGTGCGTTTATTCAGTAATGAATGTTTCCCATGGGCCTGCGGGTCCCAGGCTCCGTTCTGAGGATGCCATGATGAATAGAACATTCTCGTACCGCTCACCCTCATGGAGCTCACATTCCACTGGGGGAGGCAGATAACAGATAATAAGCAAATATATGTAAATGAGAGATAAAACCCATGGAGAAAATAGAGTGGGTTAAGGGGCTTGGGCAGTGTGCAGGACACTATTAGAGGGTGAGGGAGATCTCTCTGAGGAGGTGGCACTGAGCTGAGACCTGAATGGGGCTGGGGAGGCACATGGTTGTCTGTACTAGGGAATCATGGAGGGAGAAACCATGGGTGAGGGCACCTCAGGAACAGATTCAAGCCACCTAACAACTTGGTAAGGTTTCAAAAGACCTAGAAAGGGTTGGGGAATGGTGGACATTCTGGATAGAGGGAACAGCCATGCAAAGGCTCAGAGGTATGGATGTATAGAGTATGTTCCGGGAACAGCAGTCTGACCAAGCAAGGCAGAAGGTAAGAAAGGGAGAAGGAAGGGAAGTGGGAAGGGTGGTTGGTACCAGATTACAGGATGCCTCAAAACCCAGCATTGCTGGAAAGTGTGCAGGTCATTCAGTTGGCAGAAGGGAGCCATGGAAGGTTTTGGAGCAAGAGAGTGTTATCATCAGAGCTGTGTTGATGGAGAGAAGATGGCAGCCAGTTGCCAGCTGGATTGGAGTGAGCCAGGAGGTGGCAGGACTAGCTAAGAGGCTGGGGCAGTAGCTCAGGCAAGAGAAAGGAGGCCTGAACAGAGCAGGGGGAGGAGTCCTGCTGGTCTAGAGGGCCTCCCACTACGTCCCCTGCCTCTGCTCTGTGCCCTGTTCCCTGCCCCATCTCCTGATCTCCTGGCTCCCCCAGTCAGTGACTGATTTTGCCCCTTTGTGTCCCCAGGGGCCGCCAGGATCCGAAGGCCTCCCTGGTCCCGTAGGCCCAGCGGTGAGTGAGGGAGGGGCAGGGAGCTGTGGACATGGGGATGCCTGACCCTGGTCCTGCCCTGGGGTCTGAGGGCAGGAAGATTGGGTTCCAGCTGCATTGTTCTCTGTGGTGACAGGGTCCCCGAGGAGAGCGAGGACCCCAAGGGAACTCGGGTGAGAAGGGTGATCAGGTGAGTGGTGACAGAGACCTGCCTGGCTGTCCTGACCACAGTGGATGGCTGGGGGGAGGCAGGGAAGGGACTGGGTCCTTTTCTTGGGGGTCACCCTCCTGTGGGGAGGGGTGACCAGCTCTGGCCT
This sequence comes from Equus asinus, assembly GCF_041296235.1. Classification (NCBI taxonomy): domain Eukaryota; kingdom Metazoa; phylum Chordata; class Mammalia; order Perissodactyla; family Equidae; genus Equus; species Equus asinus. The sequence continues at coordinate 90,137,003 of NC_091794.1, forward strand.
CCCAGGCCCTACCCATCCTTGAGTCGTGACTTCCCACCTCATGGCCGGAGCCTCGCCTGCTGGCCATCTTGAGCAGAGGGGAGGGCAAGGCCACGTGGTTTGAGGCGGCCTCACTCTGTCACTCTTTCCACCTGGGCGGGAAAGCAGGAGAGAGGGGGCAGCACAGCAACTGTCCCTTGCTTCTCCCCTAGGGATTTCAAGGCCAGCCAGGCTTTCCAGGCCCTCCGGTGAGTGAACACAAAGCCAGTTCTGTCTGACGCCATCCTGTCTGGGAGGGGCAGACCTGACCAGGCCAGGCTGAACAAGGACAGGCCTGGGGAGGGGAGGGGAGGCAAGAAGCATGGGAGGAACGGCCTGGGTGGCCAGGCCTCATTCCAGGAGCTGGGACCTGGAGAGCAGGGCCTCTTGGGTGGGCCTCAGCCCCACAGGCCAGCCAGACTCAACGTTCCTGGTGGTGTTTCCAGGAAGTCAAAATGCATCACATTAACAACAGTGAAGCAGGAGGAAGAAGGAAGGCAGCTCCCCCTCTGGCCCCACTTTCATTCCCACCTTCTCCTTTATTGATATAGGGTCCCCCTGGATTCCCAGGCAAAGCTGGAGCACCTGGACCACCCGGCCCCCAAGCAGAGAAGGTGAGAAGAACCCCAAGCTGGCCACAGTCACAGATCTGAGCCATGCAGTTCCCGTGGCCCTGGGCCACCCCAGCATCAGGCCTTTGGAAATTCAGGAACTGACTCCGTTATATCAAGGGTGGGGAAGGAGACCTCCAGGAAGGGCCCAGCAACTGCTTTAGGGCAACAGGGCCGGGTGGACCCATGGGCCCCAGGGATGGCAGCTGGACCAGGATGCCCGCCAGCCTCTGTGCAGCTGAGGGCCCTGCCTGTTGGGAGAGGTGGGTGGGGAGGAGGCAGAGGGCTGTAAGGGGAGGTGGGTGACTAGAATGCGACCGGCCAGCCCAGGCCAGCTTCGTCTCTTTGAGGGGAGGGCGAGGAGTTGAGTGGGGGGAAGCCATACAGCAGGAGGTGCTCTGGGCCTTTGCCTTTGTGCCTGACAACATGGCAAGGGGGAATGGGCCTCTCGGGCAGCCGTGCTCAGGTGGTCCCCAAGGACCCAGGAGGGCAGGTGCAGCCTGTGACCTGGTGACAGGGTGGGAAGAGGCAGAGTCTGGGGGGCTCTCACCCTGGCTGCCCCTGGGCTTGGCTGAGTAAACTTTAGAGACTAGCTCTGCCTTCCTGTCTCAGCTCACCCTCTGGGCCCCCCAGATGTGACAAATAGGTGGTGTAAGAGGCCCCAAGATTGACTTCTGAGCTTGGGGTAGGCAGAGATCATGGTCCAGAGGGAAAGGCAGGAGGCCTGCAGCCTCGGGGCGCCTCTTTCCCCTGGATGCATGCGGCGCAGCCTCCAGAGCTGGAATGGGTTATAGAAGCACCATCTTGGTCTAACTTCTCACTGTTTAGGTGAGGAAACTGAGACCCAGAGAGGTCAGGGGCCTCCCAGGGGCGCACAGCAAGTTAGCAGTAGAACTGAGACTTCCCTCCCTGCCCAGGAGAGTCCCCAGGCCCCTGGCTGCCTCCCCAGAGCTGGTGCCTATCAGCTATGGTTGAGGCAGTGAGGGGTGCCACCTCCCTTCCCTTCTCGGTGGGGCACCTGAGGAACAGCCCCTGCCAGAGCCCCTGTGCTGGCTCTGTACCCCAGTGCTGCCTGCTCTCCTTGGGCTGGTCATTGCAGAGAATCCCAAACCTCTGGCCAGTGGTTCTCCATGCCAACTCCCTGTGGGGCTGACATTTCCTGGGGCTGTGCTGACCCCTCCTGGTAGCAGGTGGCATTGCAGTGCCATCCAGAGCTCTTTGTTTCCCCCTGTGGGGTCTCTAGCTGGATCCCTTCCCCTCTGCCACCCCCACAGCCACTGCGGCGGGGCAGCCACCCTCTCCCCACTGGGGAATGCAACAGCCCTCCTAACTAAGTTGCCTGCCTCCCCCTCCCTTCTCTAGTAGACGTTCTAATTCATACATCTGCTCTCATCACTCCCTTGCTTTGAACCATCAATGGCTCCCCAGTGCCTGTAGCGGTGGTTTTCAGATTTTATTTTGTAGTCCTTGAGCCTTTTCATCACACAAAAGCTCATGTGAATCCTTGATCTATAAAACAGATGCAAGTGGAGCTGCTCTGGCCAAGGCAAAGGTAGGGGTTCTGGAGTCCCACCCTCTGGGCCTCCTCTTGGTACTCCCATGTCCGAGGCTCCTCCAGGAACCCCCAGGGCTCTGAGAAGTACAGTCTGAAAACCCCTGGTCTGCTGGATAGAGTCTAGTGTGGTGTTCAGGGCCCTCCCCAACCAGGCTCTTGCTCCTCCTGCCTCCTCTCCCACCCCGCCCATCACAAGGCCCCTCAGACACCCCGGCTCAGCCAGGCAGGGGACCATTTCCAAATCTTCATCCTTCTCTGAAGTTCCCTCTGGCATGCCCTTCTCTCCTCCACTTGCCCTAATCCCGGACAGCCTTCAGAGTCTAGCATCTGGTGACTCTTCTGTGGCACTTTCCCTGACCCCAGCCAGAGCAAGCTGCTCCCTCTTCTGAGCTCCTACAGCTCCTTATTCACACAGAGCACATGGACTGTTGTATTTCCCTTGATTGTGGTGGGTCTGTGACCCTCACTAGACTGGGAGCTCCTTGAGGACAGGGGCCACCTTGTTTTCACCTTGGGGAATCAGAGCCGCAGAGTGCCGGGCGCCTTGTTGGGACCAATATGAACTGAATGTGTGCTGTCAGTTCAGCACATGTTCCTGAGCACCCACCATGCCAGTCCCTGGTCAACCCTGAAGAAGATGCTGGACTGAGTAGGCCCAGTCTCCTCCTCACGGAGCAGTGAAGAAAGGGGGATGCTTTGCAGATGAAAACAGGTCCTCTTGGGGGAGTGGTGTGTGGAATATATCCGGTTAGGCCAGAACAGAACCGGGGTTAGAAGCCAGCTGTCCTGACTTCCAGTAGGCACCAGAACCTGCGGCCCAGGGCCTCATCTCCCGGGGCGGGGTAAGGCCCTGCTGACTTTGTTGGGGGGCTTGCTTCCAGGGCAGTGAAGGAATGCGAGGCCCATCAGGCATGCCTGGTCCCCCTGGGCCACCAGGATCTCCTGGGATTCAGGTGCGTGTGTGCCCTCTTAGCCTGACAGGCGTGGGGGGGGGGGGGTGGGGCATATGTGTGTGTGGGGGGTGTGTGCATGTGTGTGTGTGCTCCTGGGTGTGTGTGGTAGGGGTGGGAGTTGGGTGTGGGGTAGAGAGGGTGGAGGGGCTGGGTCAGGTACCCCACCTCCCAGGGCTCCAGCTCAGGCCTGCACAAATGCCTTTTTCTGGTTTTCAGGGCCCTGCTGGCCTGGATGGTCTGGATGGAAAGGATGGCAAGCCTGGCTTGAGGGTGAGAAGACGGGCTCAGGAGGCCACCCCCTTCCTCCTCCAAAGTCAAGGGAACCGCCCCCCTCTGTCAGGGGGTGCCATGCCCTCTGCCTTTCAGCACACCCCACCTCCCAGATGGCCCCAGAGCCCCTTGGTTTCTCAGTTCTCCTGGCAGCCTTAGCCAGGTTGGATGACCTGGGCCTCACCAAGGCAGGACGGTGAAGGGAGTAAATTTATATCTAGAAACTCAGGCAACTAATGGAACTAGGCTGGTGTCAGGAAGAACAGGCTGCAGACATGGAAGGGCTTGAGTGGCCCTGGCTCCTTGTGTCTGGTTTTGCTGGAGAATCCAAGAGGGATGGAACATGGCAAAGAGCAGAGTACCAAGGTCAACCCCCTTCAGCCCCCCAGAAAAGGAAAACTGAGGTTCAGAGAGGGCCTGGGATTCACTCAGGGTCCACAGGCAGGCAGGCTGAGCCCAGCCTGGATTCGTCCCTCTGCCCCCACATGACATTCCCTCCATCCTAGGATAGCTGGGGGAGGAGCTGGAGAAAGGGGAAGACAGTGGTGAATGAGATGGGTACAAGCCAGACAAAGCTCCTGTCTCAGTGCCCCTGGTCTCTTTCCCTAGGGGGACCCTGGTCCTGCTGGCCCGCCTGGACTCATGGGACCCCCGGTAAGTGCCAGCTGCAGGAAGGAGCTGGGGGCTCGGGGGTCCCAAAGCTGAGCAGGTGCAGGTTCTGCCTTGGCGGGTGGGGCAGCTCGAATCCAGATCCTCCGTGGACCACGCTCTGACTTTCGATGGGTTTGATCTGTTTGAGGAAGGAGGAGTGGGACGTGGACTCTGCTTGAGCCCTGCTTTTTCTTCCAGGGCTTCAAGGGGAAAACAGGACATCCTGGCCTTCCAGGGCCCAAGGTAAGGCCCTGGTGCCATCTGCCAAGCAAGTGTTCTCAGCTCCCCTGGAGGCCTGACCCCAGGCAGACGTGGCAGCCTAGCCTGAGCAGATGTGCCACCTGACCCTTGGCTGAGATGCCCTCCCAGCCTCCAAGCCTCTGAGGCCACTGGCGCCTGGCAGACTGGCTCAGGCCTCCACCGTCTACCAACCTGAGGACATCAGAGGGCTGCTGGCCAGAGCCGGGGCAGGTGTCCGGACCCCGCTGATGTGGGGTCAACTTGGTGTGGGGGAAGTCAAGTGGAGGTCTGGTGAGCTCCAGTTGCCCCTCTCTCTTCCAGGGTGACTGTGGAAAACCAGGCCCCCCAGGCAGCAGTGGCCGGCCGGGAGCAGAGGTAAGGGCCTGGGGTCTGCACTGTTGCCTGTAGACAGCCCTTGGGCTCTGCTGAGTCTGGCATGCAGCCACTTCCTCCTGCTCACTGTCCGAGGGGCTGTGCTGTCATTGGCCTTCTGGGCCGGGGGTGGGGGGCGAGCTTTTGCCCAACACTGCACATCTTGACTGTCTCCCTCCTCTTAAGGGTTATAACTGACTCCCCTCACTCCGGGCTACTGGGTCACTGATGTAAAAGGCAGGGCCTGACCTTCTCAGCGGGGTCTCCTGCTTTCTCTCTCCAACAAGACCCCTGGGCATGGCTGGTCCCTCAGGCCCTGGAAGGCTTAAGCCTGGAGGCCAGGGCTCTGTTGCGCTCCTCTGACAACCGGCCTTCCGTCTGCCCTGCTCAGCCCTCTCCCACCGAACAGCCCATGTGTGTAAGGCTCTTCTGTGTCATTTCTTCCCTTTTCTGTCTCCTGCAGGGTGAGCCCGGTGCCATGGGACCCCAGGGAAGACCCGGCCCCCCCGGCCATGTTGTGAGTTAAACTGTTTCTATCTCTGCCTCTGTGAGAGTTAGGATTCCACTGGGGCTGGATGGTGGTGGGCAAGCTGGTGATGGTCTGAAAGATCTGGCCACTGGAGCAGCTGTAGCCACGTGGGGCAGTAAGGGGCTTTGGGATCACCCAGTCCAGTGGTTCCCAGGCTTTTTGCCATTTTGTTGTTTTCTGGGCATATTAGAGTTTACTTATCAAAGATCACTCACTTATTCAACAAATAATTCTTGAGCCCCTGTTCCATGCCAGGCACTGGGCTATGGCAGTGAGCGAGACGGACAAGCCCCTGATCCCAGGGCTTCCATGCAGGGACAACAAACAGAAACTAACACAGAAGCATCAGGCAGTGATGTGATGTCACAGGAGGGACTAGGAGGTGATGTTAGAGGAACCTTTACTGGAGAAGTGGCATTTGAGCTGAGGCCTGAATGTTAAAAAGGTGCCAGCTGGGGTGGGGGGGAGCTGATTCAAAGAGCCTGAGGCTGGGAGGGGCTTGGTGTGTTTGGGGAACTCCAAGGTCAGTGTGGGAACGGGAAAGCTGAACTTAGAGAGGACGTGATGCAGAGGGTGGAGGACCTCAGAGTCAGGGTCCTGAGAGAGGGGTGGGCGTGCACGTGGAAGCAGAGATACTGCCCGGGAGGCGTTGGCAGCAGTGGAGGATGGTGGTGGTGGAGCAGGGTAGCAGTGGACAGACCCCGCATGTGTCTGGAGGTGAGGACTTGCTCCTGGCCTGGATGGGGAGGGGGCGGGGGGTGGAAAGAGAGGAGTCAAGGGTGACTGCTGGATTTTGCTTGAGCAACTGGGTAAGTGGGTGGCATGTTTACTGAGGTAGGATGCCTTGGAGAGGATATTTATTCAGCACTAATGGATTTCCCATCTACTTTCCTCATCAGCAACGTAGACAACTGCCAATGGGCACCTTTGATCAGTGCGATGCGCTGAGCTGATGGGGTTCCAGAGAGAAGCAAGTGCACTGGCATTTTATTGCAGACATATTGCAGCTGGCTGTACAATTTCCAGGAGGCTTTTGGGAATGTTAAAAATAGTTCATGGCCAATAAAAGGAACTCTCAGGGCCTCTTCACTATTTTTATGGATCTCAAGGGGTCCAGAGGTGCTGGATTGGGGACCCCAGGTCTAGCCCAGTCCTGCCTCATGTTACAGATGAAAGAAGGAGTCACACACTCTAAATTGTGTCCCCACTGGAAACTCACTGAGGGCCTGGGGACGAGGGGAGCACAAGGTTCCTCTTCTCACCTCTGTCTGTCCAGCCCAGCCCCCTGCTGTGTGCCAGTCCCCAAGCAGGACATTCCTGCCCCAGGAGACTTGAGATGAGTAGCACAGAGTCTGTGCCTCTGGAACTTTCCATCTGGGAGTGTGGAGGGAAGTGCTCTGAGAGAGACCTGTGTGCCCTGGGGTTCAGAGAAGGTGTAGCTCTGACCAGGGAGGTGACGTCTGAGCGGTGCCTCAGAGGTGAGGATGTGAAGAAGGACGGGAGGGCATTCAGACACCGCGCAGCGCAGGCAGGCCGGAGCACTGCCGCCTCTTAGTCTCATCGCCCTCCAGTGCTGGGGAGCTGCAGGAGACCAGGGAGGCCTGGGTGCTGGCTGGGAGCTTATTCTGTGGCTGCTGGGGTTGGTGCTGAGCGCACCCCCCTCATCCCATGCTGCACGCAGAGCCCCAGCTCCCGGTCTTTGCTCCTCCCACAGAGCAGAAGGAAGTGAGGGGCCTCAGAAGACCCAGGCCCACGTAGTTAGCTCCCTCGGGCCTGTGCCCTCTGCACTTGGCTCTGGTTATGGCTCCCAGGCCGTCCCCTCAGCACAGCCCCAGGGGTACCACTCAGTGTGCGGCTGGCGTGAGGGCCCCGTGCGCTCAGGGACCCCAGGCCTCAGCTCTGGCCCAGATCTTCTGGCAGAAGCTCAAGTGCAAGACCAGAAGGGAAAGAGGATTTAGGGAAGAGAATGGAGCTGCCAAAGTTCAGGGCTCGTTCTTGCTGTCGGTCCCTCGCTGCCTCCCAGGGGCCTTATTACTGGAGCCTCTTTCCATCCCACTGACTTCGCCTCTCTTTAGGGGCCACCGGGGCCTCCCGGCCAGCCAGGCCCAGCTGGGATCTCTGTAGTGGTGAGTGACATACTCCCCTCATCCCTCCCTCCAAGGCGTTTGGCCCTGCTCTGCTGTGGGCTCCTTTCAGAGGGAGCTGGGGGATGGAGAACATCCCCCCACTTCCCTGTCATCAGCTTCTCCTGCTCCAGAGAGGTCCCCAACCGGCATGTGGTGAAGGCCTTCAGAGAGGACTCGAGGCCATCCTAGGGCCCTGCCCCAAGTTCAGGCAGTGCCACCTGCTCCTGTGGGGCCTGGGGGTGGGGGCCGTGGGCCCTGGTACATGATGGGATGTCTGCCTCTGCTGTGTGGGGTTCACTTTTCCCTCTCCCCATGCCCATTCCTTTTCTCTAGGGCCTGAAAGGAGACCGGGGACCCACTGGAGAAAGGGGCCTTTTAGGCCTTCCAGGCCAGCCGGGCCCACCTGGACACCCTGGGCCCCCGGTAAGACCCCACATCTTATGGCGCAGCCCCAGGGGGAGGGGCCAATTGGCTTGGAGCGCAGCACTGCACGTCTGGGTCTCCAGGGAAGGAGAGGCTGTTAGGGTGGAAGATGGTAGCATGGAGCTTGTGCCTGAGGATTGCATCATATTTAGAAGAAAAGACAAGCTCTGCAAGAGAGCTGTACACCAGGCCACTGCCTGACCATGCACCAGCACCACTGGTGCAGATCCCTCCACTAGGTGTCAGACAGGGGACGCCTGGCTCTGTTCTGCCTGCCTCCCTCTGCCCCCTCCCCAGGGGCACTTGTTGGTAACCACAGACAATCAGTAATGTCAGGAACCAGAACCGCAGTGCCTTTACTGTAGCTCTCTCAGCGGCTCAGAAACCACTCCTTGGTCTCAGCTACTGTTTAATGCTAAGAGCACTAATATATTGGTCACTGACCACATGCTGAACGGCCAACTAAGTGCTTGACGTTTTGTCGTTTAATCTATACCACAACCCTACTGAGTAGGTCAGATTGCCCCCATTTTACAGAAGAAACCAAAAGCTCAGCAAGGTTAAGTAGGCCGCCCCAAGTCACACAGCTAGTGAGTGGAGGAGTCTGCCTGATTCCAGAACTTGCATCCTTAGCAGTTCTGCACTACTCCCTCTTTCAAAGGTTCCAGACAGGTGAACCACACCAGGTGGAACTGACTGCCGGTCTCAGGGATGAAAAGTCTGCTGGGGAGCTGAGGCAGGAGCCCAGGTCTCCTAGCCCCCAGCTCAGGGTGCCTTCCATCAAAGCAGACTCTCTTCTGAAAGCAGTAGCAATGACCCTGGGGCTGGGGACCTGGAAGGGGTGGATGACTCCAGCCAGTGCAGGGGCGATCCGTGGGCCCATCTGCCAGAAGGGTTGAGTGTCGCCTCCTACTCACTCTGATTTCTGCCGTGGAATCTGGGCAGGCAGGTCTCTCCAACCCCACGCCATCACTGCTTACAGGCTCAGAAGCCTCCAGGGTCCCTGGAAGAAGCTGCCAGTTGCTTTGCAGTCACAGATTCCTCTTCCCCAGCACCCCACTGGAAGTGGGCTGGATGGGGGAGACAGCCTCCTATCCTGGGGAGGGAGCAGGCTCAGGCTCGCCCTGGCCAATCTGTGGGACCTCACTGAGGACAGAGGTTCACAGTTCACGCCTTCATTCAGCAAACATTTAACATATACTCAGAGCCAGGGAAGGTGCAAGATGCTGGGATCTCAAGCAAGGAGCAAGGCAGGCGCAGTCTACTCTTTCCTCATAGAGCTCAGTCAGGGAGGTGGCCGGGAGCTGTCAGTGTGGGGCCTCCGGGAGCTGACTGGAGTATCAGCATGGGGCTCCAGAACCAGGCTGGAGTGTGGGGTGGGGGCCTAAGTTTCCACAGCCTGTGCCCATAGTGTTGGGGGGGTGGGGGAGGATCATGGCTCCTTGGTGGAACGGGGGCTGGGCATGTCTGGTGGGCAAGGTGAGGCAAGCTGGGTTGGCACTCATCGTATTTCCATCGCTCTCTACTCCCCAGGGTGAACCTGGTGCCGATGGTGCAGCTGGCAAAGAGGTACCGATGTGCTGGCTTCTCCTTTTCTCTTGGGGCTGCTTCTTCTTGCTCTTCCCTTGCCCTGACCCTTCTTTGTTCATTCAGTAAATGTTCCCTGTATTTACAGATCAGCTCTGGACAGATGTGCAGGACATGGTAGCCCTTGTTGCTCTGGGGAGAGGAACTGGGGACTAGGGGACAAGGACGAGAGTGAGACTTGTTGTTCACTAATTTTGTTTACCATGTACCTGGTGAGAAAGAGCTAATAATAATAATAATAATAATAATAATAAATTCCAAACAAACATTTCCTGGGCACTAGCTCTTGCCAGGCCCTCCAATATGCCACAGACGGGCCCTTTCATTCTGACTTCTCGCTTCTTTTTGTTTGTGACAAGGGACCTAACCAATCTGATTACAAAGGCCATGCCCTAGGGACGTCATTCTCCCTTCCACCTGTCCACCCCTCTGTTGGCAGGGAGGCTGCCATCCTTTCTCACACAGCGCCCAGCTGGACACGGCCTAGGGGCCTGGGGCTGTGGAAGGTGGCCCTTTCACGGCACCTGCTTCCCCAGGACAGCTCAGAGATGTTGTTGCCTAGACTTGACCTCTGACTTTTGCTTTCCTCTTAGGGACCCCCTGGAAAACAGGGACTCTATGGACTTCCTGGTCCAAAGGTGAGTGGGCACTGGCTGGGTTTGAGAGAAGAAGCTCATGAGTTGGTTAAGCCTAGCACCAAACCATGACTTTCGCCGTGGAGAGGGGACGCAGGAAGGCCAGCGGGCAGGGAAAATAAGTGGGCAGAACTTGGAACAACCTCATCTCTGAAGACTTCTCACATGGAGCTATTTCGGGGTTCTTTGCTATGGTTGGGAGAATGGAAATCTCCAGTTCATTGATTGATTCATTCATTCATTTATTCATTCTGCAAGCATCTGCCTGATCTTCTTTCTGTTCCAGGCCCTCTGTCCTAGTCTTGGGTAAACAGAGGTCCCTGAACAATCGCTGCTCACTTAGTCCAGTCACATTTACCCTAGAGCATGGCAAGTCCAGAGGAAGGTTAGACGTAGCACTGTGGGGTCAGAGGGAGGGAGCCAGCATCTCGGCCTGGGGAACCAGGGAGGCTGTGCAAAGAACAGGAACATTTCAGCTGAGTAGGAGGAGTGCCCTAGGTAGAGAGGAGGGGAAGGGCGTTCCAGGCAGGGAGGACTAAGACAGCCTGGCCGAATCAGAGAGTTATACCCAGTGAGGTCTGGCTGGAGACTTCCTTGCAGTGACATGAGGCTGGAGAGGATGTGATCGGGACCATATCACCAATGGTCTTGAATGCCTGGCCAAGGAATTAGGGCTTTATCCTGAGGGCAGTTGGGAGCCATCAGAATTTCTAAGCAGGGAGTAACACCATGAGAGCTGTCTTCTAGAAGGACTGACCCAGGGGGCAGTGAAGCAGGGCAACCTGTCAGGATGCTGTGGCCAGAGCCCAGAGGGAGATGCTGGGGGCCCGCCAGGGGGATGGAGAGGAAGGGGCAGATTGCTGAGATGGCATGAGGTAGACTTGGCAGTCCTTGGCAATGCTAGACTGTGTCTTCCTGTCCTTGTAGGGTGATCCGGGACCTTCAGGACAGAAGGGCCAGGCAGGAGAGAAGGGAAGAGCTGGCATGCCTGGTGGGCCCGGCAAGAGTGGCTCCATGGGGCCTGTTGGGCCACCGGGTCCCGCAGGAGAGAGAGGCCACCCTGGATCTCCGGGGCCTGCAGGGAGCCCTGGATTGCCCGGGGTGCCTGGCTCCATGGTAAGGGGGAGGGGCTGGCAGCCATGGGCACTGTCTCACAGAACAGGCATGTGGGGTGGAGCATGGACTGTTTTAGACGCTCCTGCTGACATTCTCTGGGAAGGAGCATGACCCCCATATGGGTGGTTCTTAACTGTGTGGGGGAGGTTGGGGGGTTTGTGGATCCTTTCTCTAGAAAGATACCCTTATGCACAAAATATTTTGTGCCATTTCAGGGGGGTTAGGATTTTGGATTAAGTATCTGTGGAAGGCTTCTGGGACATTTGCCCCTCTCTCCATCCTTTATTTTCATAAAGTCTATTCCCAGGGGGAAGCACCAGGCTTGAAAGTATAATTGAGGTAGGTTTTATTCTCTTTCCTCAGGGAGACATGGTGAATTATGATGAAATCAAGAGGTTCATCAGACAAGAGATCATTAAAATGTTCGATGGTAATTGGCAGCTGGCTGGGTGGCAGTGGGGACCGCCTGCCCCTCCCAGCTGCTTCCCGCCCCGCCCTGGCCTCCTTTTCCTTAAAGCTCAGGATACTCCCCCGACTCGCCCGCCCCCTCACTTACAGGCATATGTTCAGTTTGACTGCAGACCTTCCTTGTCACCTGCTCTGTTCAGAGATAAAATGACTCCCTCCTGCCCTCCCCGAGCTCCCACTGGAGCAAAGGAGACAGACAAGAAAATTGACATCAAACGAGTCTGCATGAAGCGAGCTCTAAATAGAGGGGCGAGCAGCAGCCGTAAGATGGCTGGTGGGGTTTCAGTTTAGGTTTTCTTCCTGTCGTTGTCCATCCAGCTATGGCTGCTAGGGACTGGGGAAAGCATGGAGTGTATGCTGAAGGGGCTAGACATCTTGCTTGGGAAGCAGACGACCTTGAATGCTAGATAAGGAGTCTGGTCTTTATTTGAAGCCAGTGGTGAGCTAATGAAGGGTGCTGGAGGTGAGCGAGGCCGTAATCAGATCTGTGCTTCAGAAAGATCACCGTGGATGGCAGTGTGGAGGCGAGGGCACAGGAGACCCCTTAGGAGATGAACCCCCACGTTCCTTGCTTTAACGTCCCTCTGAAGAAAGGCTGTTTCAGACTCCATGCTGGCGGCCTGTCTGCAGCATCTACAGTCATTCTGAGTCCCTGGGGTGCTCTGTGACTTGTCCCTGTCCTTTCCTACAGAGAGGATGGCTTACTACACCTCCAGGATGCAGTTCCCCATGGAGATGGTGGCAGCCCCAGGACGACCGGGGCCCCCAGGGAAGGACGGTGCTCCAGGCCGGCCAGGCGCTCCAGGATCACCTGGGCTCCCTGGTCAGATTGGCAGAGAAGGACGGCAGGGCTTGCCAGGAGTGAGAGGTAGCTCTTTTGGGCAAATATGAGCATTTCAGGTCTGTTGTGAATATGATATTCGTGTGTACATGTGTGTTTCAAATAATCCGACTGGGCGTGTCATTTTCTGCTCTGGGATAGGACTTCTTATTTTATTTCTTTTGTCCCAGGATTGCCCGGTACCAAAGGTGAAAAGGGGGACATTGGTATTGGCATCGCAGGAGAAAATGGTCTCCCTGGTCCCCCAGGTAGGAGAAGCCAACATTTGAGACCATGAATCTAGAGCGGCAGAGATCTCCTTTCTTTCTGTTCCTCCAGTAACAGAGTTGTGTAGAACCTCAAATAACTACAGGCCTATCAACCGACATTTTATAGTAATGCCACTGTGTGCAAGACACTCTACTAGGCCATGTGGGGAGGAGGGGAGTGGAAGACTCCGGGCTTGCCCTCAAGTCCTAAACTGGGCTAGCATGGTGCAATGGAAGAGAGCGGACCATAGTGGGGCCAGGGAATGCGAGTTCAAGTCCTGCTCTGCATCTTACTGGCTGTATGACCTTGATAAGGTCAAATTAAGCCAGGCCGTATAACCTCAAAGAGAATGAACAAAGCCTGATGGCCTGGCTCTGAGACCCAGCTTCACTGCTCACCACATGTGCGACCTCTCTGAGCCTCTGTCCCCATCTCCAAAATGAGATTAGTTCCTTTCTCACAGAATTGTTGTAAAGATTTGATGAATAACACATTAAAAGCACTCACCTTGCACCTGGCCCAGGGATGCTCTCAATAGCACTAGCCAGTAGTATTGTTGTTCTTGTCAAATTAATGTAAGGATCCGGTCAGGTCTTCATGAAACGTGTCATAACCTGAGAAATAGTCATCAAATGTCAGGTATTATTTACTATGACCATTATTTTTCTTTTCTTATGATCTGGGTCTCCTGATTGTCCTTCTCTGACTCCTCCCTCCCTAGGTCCTCAAGGTCCTCCAGGGTATGGCAAGATGGGGGCAACTGGACCAATGGGCCAGCAAGGCATTCCTGGCATCCCTGGTCCCCCAGGCCCCATGGGCCAGCCAGGCAAGGCTGGCCACTGTAGCCCCGCTGACTGCTTTGGGGCCATGCCAATGGAGCAGCAGTACCCACCCATGAAAAACATGAAGGGGCCTTTTGGCTGAAATCCCCATCTCCGTCAGATGAAGGACTCCATTGGGCACAAATGGCTAAAACTTATAGGACTCTGTGATGGGTTGTGAATGTTTGGGGTTTTTTTAATTGCTATTAATATTTTTTTATCAATAAATAAAGAAACAAAACTATCTGCAGTCCTACTTCCAGGGGGTTTCTCTGGGGCTGCAGCTGTATCTCCCTGTCATCTTCCTTTTGTCATTTGGTCCCAGGGTCAAAAAAGGGCATTTCCCTCATTGTCTGTGGTCACCCAGTGGAGCTGTGGGATGCCGCTGTATAGGGTGTCCCCCAGCTCAGCTCTCCTCTCCAGGTGCTTCAGAATCATCCTTTGGTCCTCTGGACCTTGTGTCCTGTCCTTCATAGCACACTGTCAGAGAAGGGGAATCACTCAGCCCCGCCCCACAATGGGCCAAAAGCAGGTTTGAAGACCCCACTTCCAGCTCATAAAGGCCCCTCCGTAGTCGCTTCCCTAAAGAAATCAGTGTTTGGTACCACACTTCTCCTCTGCCTACCCTCTTCACTTCTTGAATGTGACCCAAAGCCAATCCAGGTGGCACCCTGGGAGCTGCGGCCCAGTGCTGAGGTGTGCTCACCTGCCTGGCAGCACCTCCAAGTGCACAGTCTCTTCTTGCTGCTCCAGTAATTCTGTGATTACACAGCCTGTGCAAACAGGAGGAAAGAGAGGCTCCAGCCCCTGGCCTAGGCAGCCAGGCAACGCTTCTCCGGGAAGTGAGATGGAACCTCCTGTTTGCATGGCCCTGTCACCAGCTCGCCTGGACTGCAAATGGCATCTTTTGTTATTCTTTGTTGATCTAACATGCGTGGTTTTCTGTCCATCTTAGCCTAGGCTTTCAGGGACAGGCTGCATCAGTGCCAAGGGGTCATGGCAAGCCAGGCTCCAAGCTAAGCTCATGGTCCTCAAAGTCCACTGGGAATTTGGTGATCTATCTGCTGTCTCCTCCATATGTAAAAAGGCTAAGAAAAAAAAAAAGACAGCAAGTTGAATATTATAGAAACATTCTGTTTCAAGCTTCTTCCTTCTCTACTTTTCAGATCTCTTGTCCTGATGGGCTGGCTGCCCCATGAGAAAGCAACAGGGCACATCCAGAGAGACTTCCAAAGAAAGCCTTTTTACTGGCCTGAGCTTTCTGGAAAGTTTATTCAAGTTGGATAAACTTCAAAGGGATCACAGAGCAGGCTGAGAAATGTACCAAGTCTAAATGCTTATCCAAAATGCCTGAAGCCTGCAAACGGCCTGTCAAATCCTTCCAGAGCTGGCATTTCCAGCACAGCTCAGAAAATTCCCTTTGGGGCGGTTAGGCCCCAAATACCAGGCGACCAGCCTACTGATCGCTTTTCAGAACCTTTGCCCTATTTTTTGCCTGCCAGGAGCAGAGGTGTGCCAGTGGCATGAAATCAGGCAGACTCCCAAACACGCCTGGGTGTCTCACATGATGTTTTTAGATAAAGGAGGAGGGAATTCTTATTTTCAGTCTCACCAGCGATTCTCAGTGAACCCTGGTTCTAACATAAAACATTAAAAAGCAAATGCATCATCTTTGCACTGAAGTAGCAGCCAGTTTTGGACAGTGGCTGAGGACAGATGTTAAAGTGCTCCCATTGGAAGGCCAGCTTTCTCTTTCAGCCCAGTCTGCGAAGTGCTAGCTGATGATCGGCCTCGTGGTAAGGAGTGGTTGGCACGAGTAGAAAGAAAGAGAAGCAAGGACCAGCTGTTGAATTGAGTAGGTTGGCTTTGAAGGCCAGAGGGGAAAATTGCTATGAGGAAGCATCAAACTCATCCTCTTTGAGGGCCCCCAGGGAAAAGAGCATTCCAGAGTAAATGATGCTTTCTTCACTTTCTTCCCGAGTCAAATTCCTACCACTCTTAGGGGATTCCACGACAGGCTGGGTTTAAGCTTTCATGATTTGAGCACTTGTCTCCCTGGAGTTTAAAATTGCTGTATCTTCTTGGACCATGAAGAACCAGATGGAAAGCTGAATTTTATAGTCTCTTTTCTTACTGCGGTCAGCAAAAAATCCATGGATTTTCCTCCTAAATTCAGGTACTGGGTGAGCTGGAGAGAAAGGAAGGAGGCTCTCAAGCCGTCCACTCCTTTTAGGCAGCTTTCTCAAATTCCCACCCTGTTATTCTTCTGTCTTCACTTCTTAGTGTATTCCAGGCTTTGAAAGCAACACGCAGATCATTCAGATTGGCAACGTCTCACCTGTTGAGTCCATTTCCTCCTTGTCCTTTGTGCCAGGAACTGTACTAGGCTCTGGAGATTCAGAAGCAAACTAGACAGATATGGTCCCTGCCCCCACAGTGTCTATGGGGAGACCCGAGAGTTACAAAGGCAGTTACAATAAAGCGGGATGATGGGGCAGTACAGGTGCCAGGGGAGCACAGAGCTGAGGGACCTGCCTTGTCTAGACAGAGATGGATGTAGGCAGAGGGAACAGCATGTGCCAAGGGCCAGAGGTGATTGGGCACAGGACACTGAGTGATGAGACAGTGCAGTGTGGTCGGGATGTGGAGCGTGAGCAGGGGAGACAAAGGGAAGCAGGGTTTTACCAGAGGGTGTGTTGGGGCAGGTTTGCCTCATGGAGAACTCACCGATGACAGCGGGAAGAGTGGATTGGAGGGTCCTTAATTTGAGAGACCCTCTGCACTGTAAGATGGAGAAACAGCTGCTGCATATTTATTCTGCAAAGAAAAATCCCAAAATTTGATGCCTTCTGGAATTTAAATCTTCCTTTTTGTCATATTTTCCCCTCTCACCAGAATTCAACAGAATCTATTTAGACTCTTCATTCACATGTGGTCTGTTAACCCCTTACAAGACTAGATCTTTTTGCTGTTGTCCTGAATAGTCCATGGGAATAGAATGTATCAATGTACTCTCCATATGATCCCATAATGGAAGGGGAGCGTGGCCAAATTGCCATGTCTGCTGTTCTCATTTTTCTGTTGGTTCTGTGGAAAACTGAAAATCACCCTCTGATCCACAGCATCCTAGTGGAGTTTGAATTTCAGAACTGGAGCTAGTCAGAATCAAAGAGAATTAATTCCACAATAATTAAGTGGGTGTTGGTATTCCTTCTCAGTAAGCAATACCGGAGCTTGGTGCGGAGCCAGGATGCCTGGGAGGAGTGCTGTGTCTCTAGGGGAGGCGATATTTTCCAGTGGATGGTCCTTCCATTACCAAGCTCTGCCTCACCTCTAATGGCTCAACCACAGGGCTTCTGTGAACTCAGGAAAGTGCTCTGTGCTCTAAAAAGGGCTGGAATCCCAGTTTTCCCCTTTGGCTAAAGCTGAAACAATAACAGGAACTTCCCCACCCACCTCTGTCTGCCTCAGGTAGTTGAGGCTTTGGAAATGAGTTGATTGTTTTTCAGTCTTTGGAAGATCCTCATCTCCCTCTTATCCAGCCCTCTCCAAAGTAAACACATCTGGGCCTGCTGCAGGTCCTCAGCAAGCCCTGGACGTTGGCTTTGGCTGGTCTCTGACTGCCTGAGAGATGACTTGGATGCCCTGCCCCCGGATAGCACACATATCCCACAGACCGTTCTCCTAAGAGCCCTTTGCTGAGCAGAGAGGGCTGGGGGCGTGAAATTCTCATAGGAATCCAATCCTCAGCACCTAGAACAGAGCCTGGCAAGTGATGGGAACTCAGTAAGTTAATATGTTTGTGGAATAAAATGAGCGTGCGTCATATTACCCCAGTTTGCAGGCCAGGGGTCACGCTTCTCTCTCCCAGCAAATATCCCCTGACCTTCAGCCCAGACTACAGGACTTCTTCCCTTCGGAGATTTTGCATTTTGATTCTACCTATTTTTTGGACTTGCGGGGGGAGTGGTTACAAAGGTAAAGAGGACAAGACCTACTAAGTACTGAGCAGTTAAAAGATTGTGGATCTGGGTTCGAATCCTGACTTCTCCACTTGTCTTTTTGATACTAGGGAAGTCACTTAATCTCTCTCAGTCTCAGCTCCTCCTTATAATGGGTAATAGGATCTATCTCAAAGCATTGTGGTGAAAATGAAGCAACACATTGTACTCAGCACAATGTCTGGCACCTAGTAAGCATTCAATACAGGGTAATAATAATAATAACTACTAACAATTATTGAATGCATGCCACGCATTATTTTAGGCACTGCAGATAGGGGCGTGAATAAGAAAAGGACAGTCCTACAATACACATGTAAACTTTAAAGAGGACAATTCAAGTGGTGATAATTATTATGAAAAAATATGATATGACTAGATTGATATGATGACTAGAATGCAGCGGTGGTGGGGGCAATGCTACTTTAGATGCAGTGTCAAGGAACCCCCCCCCCAAAGAAGGTAATAGTTCAACTGAGACCTGCATGGCCAGGAGGGGCCAGCCAGTAAAGAGCCAAGGGAAGAGCATTCCAGACGGAGGGAAGAGCTAATCCAAAAATCCGGAGGTGAGAATGAGCTTGGGCTGGAGACCAGGCCAGTGTGGCTGGAGTGAACTGAGAAGGACAGCAGTGGGAGGAAGTGAGACTGTAGTTGCAGGCAGGGTCTTGGTCATATAGGGCCATGAAGGTCATAAGGATTTTAGATTTTATTACAAGAGTTACGGGAAGCCTCTGGAGGGGCTTAAGCCCAGGCATGATATTATCTGATTTACATTTAAGACAATCACTCTGGCTGCCCTATGAAGAACAGAGTGTGGCAGGAAGTGAAAGCAGGGCCGTTGGTCAGGAGGCTACTGCAGGGATCCACACCAGAGATGATGGTGTCTTGGGCTAGGGTGATGGCGCAAACAGGGAGAAAAGAGCAGATGCGGCTTTGTTTCTGAACCAGAGCAAATGGAGGAGGGGGAGTGAGTGGAGAAACAGGGGCCACACAAGAATGATCCTAGTCTTTGGCCTGAGAGACGGGGTGGATTTTCTGAGATGAAAGAGAGGAATGGGTTTTAGGAAAAATATCAAAGAGAACTCTTACACAAGGCAGGCTGGAATATAGCACAGTGACAGTACCAAGTGCAAAGGGAGGCAGACAGGAGAGCAGCTAACTCTGGAGCTGGGGGGAATGTGGGAGGGGTAGCTGGGGGATGGGACCAGAACTGAGCTTTGAAGGCCTGGAGATGGGAAGGCTGCTGGTCTGGTGAAAGGAGTGGTTTGAGCAAAAGCCTGGCCATGAGCAGGTGCAATAAGCTCATTTTTTCAAATCTCCTTACACGTTTGTTCTGGCAGCCCAGGCCACTGAGACTCAGAAAGGTTAAATAACTTGCCCAAGGTCACACAGTTAGAAAGGGGTAAATCAAGATCCTCACTCCAAAGCAAGGGTGCTGACTGGTGGACCCGAACATAGGAGTACAGAGGGGAAGACAGACAGGGGCTGTAAGACATAAGTTTGGAAAGGTGAGGTCAGGCCAAAGGTGAAGGGCCTGGAGTGCCAGAATAAAGAGGCTGGGCCTTATTTTGTAGGTGTACATGAAGAGGAGCCATTGCAGGCTGACCTGTGGGCAAGCATCATGACCGGTAATGCGATTTTGGAAAGTGCCTGGCTAGATGGTTACAAAGATGGCTAACGGATAACACCTCATAACACTATTCACTTATTTCTTTTTAAAAAATACAGTGCCAGGCACTGTACTAGGTAACTGGGGATATAATGACAGGCAAAAACAGACACAATCTGTGCCCACACGAAAGAACTTAACAAATTAGTCAATAAGCATTCAAACAAGTGTAGAGCCTGAACTACCAAGAGGCAAGTAAACACCTGTCTAGAAGGTCACTTAGTAACCAGGATTTGACCTTCTTTGGGGACCAGCCAAGACTTCTCTGCTGAGAACCGGGCATCCACTGACTTCAGTCCTAGGTCACACTCTGCCCTAACCCACCGTGAACTAGGGCAAGTCCCTGCCTCTCTGCACCACAATTTCCCCATTTATGAAAGAGGCCCTAGATGATCTAATTTTCCTCCCACTCTGATGGTTTGGCACTTTCTTTTCCAAAGACCACAGATCCTACTCCAATGCTACTAACTGGCATGTGGTGTCTCGATATTAGAGTGTAAGTACAGACGGTCCCCGACTTATCACAGCTTGACTAATGATTTTTGAACTTTACGATGTTGCCAAAGTCATACGCATTCAGCAGAAACCCTACTTAAAAATTTGATCTTCTTCCAGACTAGCGATATGCGGTATGATACTCTCTCATGATGCTGGGGAGCAGCCGGTCAGCCACGCTATCACGAAGGTAAACAACCGACATACTTACAACCATTCTGTACCCATAAAACCATTCCATTCTTCACTTTCAGTACAGTAGTCAATAAATTACATGAGCTATTCAACACTTCATTATAAAATAGGTTTTGTGTTAGATGATTTTGCCGAACTGTAGGCTACTGTAAGTGTTCTGAGCACACTTAAGCGATGATGTTAGGTAGGTTAGGTGTATTAAATGCATTTTCAACTTAGGATGGGCTCCCCATCACCAGTCAGGAACATCTGTACTTCCGCTGTTGCCTCTAGCCTTTGCAGTAGGGCTCGGGCGGTTCCCGGTTGTCACGGCAACCGCTAGGGCCCTCCTGGGGCGGAAACTTTGAGTGATGATAGCAACTACGCCACTATCGTGCGTCCCATTTGCCAGGTTATAACATGGCCACTGCTGCAACACCCCACCCAACCTTCCCACTAAATACCCGGGCCTGACCAGCCTGGGCGCCTACTCTAGAGCAGTAGCAGCACGAAGATCCGCGCCATCACAACAAACTACATTTCAGAAGCTACCAACCAATCCAGCTCAGAAAAGCTCCTCGAGCTTCTCTGGAGTCACCTGACCGCCCCCGTACACCGTCACTTCCGTCCACACATGCGCCCAGGATTGACAGCCACGGACCTCCAATCAGAAGTGGTCCCGCCCCCAGGCCCAGACAAAGGGCGGGTTTGAGACCAGGAAGCCCCGCCCCTCGTCGACGTGTGACGTCAGAGTCGCCATGGCGAGCTATCCGTATGGGCAGGTGAGTGCGTGAGGGGCGGGCGAATCCAGGTAGGGGCCTCGCCAAGTTCAGGCTGGGGACCGGTGTTTGAGTTTGCCCTCGCTTTCTCCGCGCCTTTCCCACGCTGAGGCTGGCTTCCGCGAGGTGTCGCGCGGAGCAAAAGGGAAAAGGGATGGTCGGTCGCGCCTGTCTCACGTCACGCAGGACTGCACGTCTGGGAGGTCGTGTCGCGCCCCCTTTGACGTGGCGCACGCGAGGATTTGGGGGCCTTGGACCCCATATACCCTGGCTGGGCTCGGCCTGGCCCCACACCTTCCCAGGGCTCCCGCGGGGACCCTGAGCAGGGTCGTCAACGCGAATAGAGCGTTTAGGCCGCTAGTTCCGTCGGTATCATTTGGGGCGTCGGATAAAAATACACCCCAGACGTACTGCATCCCGATAATCAGGAGATAATCTGTGGCTTAGCAGGCTCCACAAGTGCGCTTGTTTGACTACTGGCTTAGTCCAACACCTTATTTCACACATAGGAAAAATGAAACCCAGAGAAGACACGGAACTTGGCTGAAGTTACCAGGCAGTTAGGCAGCAGATCCCGGAGCTGTCAGCCAATGCCTTTTCCCCGCTTGCCAACCCATCTTGATCCAGCCAAGAACACCGCAGCAAGGTGATTCTGTGGCCAGAAGCCTTTGTCGGATGACAGAATGATGGAGGGGTTAAGTGCAGTTTGGAGTCAGAGGAAGGTTCACACCTTGGCTCCATCACTGAAATAGTTTTGAGCCCTTGAGCAACGGATTTTGCCTTTCTGAGCTGAAGCTTTCTCTGTAAAATAGGGCCAAATAATAGGCTCTACCTTGAGGGCTGTTATGAAGAATAAGGAAGTGATGCTTGTAAAGCATTTGGTACTACTGAGAGTGTAACAGGTGTTCCCTCTTGGTATTTTGATTTTTACTAGATGCCTAGAAGATCATTGCTGGGAGGGCCCTCAGAATAGTGACTTCGTTGTAAAAGGAGGAGACTGAAGCCCAGAGAGGGCTCCTGAGTTGCCCAAGATCATGCTAATTTAGGAGATAAAACCCATGCAGGAAAAATTGGAAGACAACTTCATATGGGACATTACAAAGCACTCGATTGAGTACAGTCACATGCCAAAAGGTGTGGCAAGAGCCTTCTGAGGGAATGCAGCCCTGTACAGTTTTTGTACACGATATGGAATTCTGTTATCTCAATCACCAAGGCCCTGAGGCATGCTTCCTGGGATTATAACCCCCAATTTATAGCTGAGGAACGAGCCCAGAGAAGTTAAGTGGCTTGCCCAAGGTGGCATATAGCAAGTGAGCGGGTGAGGCCAGGGCTAGACTTAGAAATCCTTTCATTGCATGCTTAGCAGAGGTAGAGGAGAGAGAGGCCGGCCTAGGCTAGAGTTAGGAGGAAGTATAACCTAGCAGTATTTCCCAAGCTCCCTTCCATTTGCTGCGTCTTGTGAGCTGTTAATAGGTTATCACTAACAGAGGAAGATTTTGTGGTTAAGTAAATTTGGGAAATGCTCTGTTAGAAAAAGCTAAGTTTGTTCGCCATTGGCTGTCTCGGAATTCTTGCTTTGTAAATATACATTGTAAATCTGCCAAGGAGGGATTGAATATGCAGTATTTCTTAAACTTACTTAACCATGGAATTCCCCCCCCCCCCCTTTTTTTTAAGTGGTCATTTTTCAGTAACACTGGTATTCCTGAGGAACTCTGTTTGGGGAAATATTGCCCTAGTGCATTGTTTCTCAGTAGATGGTCTGCATCAGAATCACTTAGCAGCTTGTTAGAAAAGCATGCTTTTGGGTTCCACCTCAGATGTGTTCTGCACCAGGGAAGGGCCAGGCATCTATATTTTAATCAGCTTTTGGAGGTAATTTGTATGCATCCGAGAAGCAGTGACATAGAAATTAAGAGCCTGAACTCCCAGGTTAGACAGAACTGGGCTAGAATCTTAATTCTACGACTTAATAGTTACATGCCCTTGGATGCATCTAAAGGCTCTGAGCCTCAGTTTCCTCACTTGTAAAAAGGGAGGAATAGTACTTCATAGGACTGAAATGAGGATGAAATATGATAAATTCTATGGGGAGCTTGGCACATTACTAATACATAGTGTGTGCCAGTGCACAGTGCTGCTGCGATTACTGTTATCATGCCATGCTGCCTGGGCTTATGCTCAGTGAAATATTGAAAAGGAGCACGTGTCTGGAATAGAAGAAGAAATGCTTCTTTTTCCCCCTATTATGTCCTGTCTGCCTGTCCAGCTCCTGGTCTATGGTTTTCCAAGAAAGGAACTGATTTGTGTGTGTGTATGTGTGTGTGAGGCAGATTGGCCCTGAGCTAACATCTCTTGCCAATCTTTCTCTTTTTGCTTGAGGAAGATTGTTGCTGAGCTAATATCTGTGTCAGTCTTCCTCTATTTTTCACATGGGATGCTGCCAGAGCATGGCTTGGTGAGCGGTACGTAGGTCCACCACCAGGATCTGAACCGGTGAACCCTGGGACGCCAAAGCAGAGTGCGCGAACTTAATCACTATGCCACCGGGCCCACACAGGAGATGATTTTTTTCAAAGCATCCAAAGGCTTGTCAGTGCTGCCTCCCCTCCACTCGGTACATATCCATGGAGGATTCCAGCCTATTGCTGGGAGTCAAGATTCCTGTAATTTTCCACTGCCCCAGCCCCAGGGTCCTCAAGCATGGACTGGGAATTGGAGCAGTGAAACTTAAGTACCCTTTGGTCCTGTAGGGGAGCCAGCCTGATGGTTTCAGTGGTTAAGAGCATGGTCTTTGAGGCCAGAGAGATTTGGCTTTAAATCCCTGCTCTGCCATTTCCTTGCAGAAATTTCTTACAAAAGTCAGATGCTTGGTTTCCCCTTCTTTAAAATGGGTACTTACCTCGAGAGTTACTGTAAAGATTAAATGAGATAATCCATATGAAGTGCTTGATATGCTGTTTTGGCATATGGTAAATACTCCAAGTGGAAGAGTGATATATATGTATAAAATGTAGAATCAGTGTGATAAGTATTAAATGAGAGTAAGTGTAAGGTACTAGGACAGCACAAGAGGGATACCTGAGTCTCAGGGAGAAAGGATATTTTTTCTTTCCTGAGGAAGATTTGCCATGAGCTAAGATCTGCATCTCTCTATTTTGTATGTGCGTTGCCACCACAGCATGGCCCCCTGCCAAGTGGCGTAGGTCTGCACCTGGGAACCGAACTCTGGCCACCAAAGCAGAGTGCCCCAAACTTAACCACTAAGCCATGGGGTCAGCCCCAGGGCATTCTTTTTGTTTTTTAATTGTTATTTTTAATGATTTTTTTTTTAAAGATTGGCACCTGAGCTAACAATTGTTGCCAATCTGTTTTTTTTTCCTGCTTTATCTCCCCAAATCTACCCCCATACATAGTTGTATATCCTAGCTGCAGGTCCTACTAGTTGTGGCATGTGGGATGCCGCCTCAGCATGGCCTGATGAGCGGTGCCATGTCCGCGCCCAGGATCTGAACCGGCGAAACTGTAGGCTGCTGCAGTGGAGTGCGAACTTAACCACTTGGCCACAGGGTTGGCCCCAGCCCCAGGACATTCTTAAAGGAGGTGATAATTAAGCCA
This sequence comes from Equus asinus, assembly GCF_041296235.1. Classification (NCBI taxonomy): domain Eukaryota; kingdom Metazoa; phylum Chordata; class Mammalia; order Perissodactyla; family Equidae; genus Equus; species Equus asinus. The sequence goes on from NC_091794.1 coordinate 90,161,207, forward strand.
AAAACTGAATCTCTAATAGAAGTTAGCTGGGTGAAGAAAGGAATGGTATTCCAGTAGAGGGAATAGCATGTTCAAAGGCCAGGAAGCAAGAGAGCCCAGTATTTTGGAGGAATTTAAGGAGATCATTCTAGTTGTAGTGAAGAGGGGGAGAGGGTAAGAAATGAGACCAGAAAGGTAAGCAAGGAGCAGATAGGGCCTTATATGCCTTTTTGAGGAGTGTGGACTTCATCCTAAGAGTAATGAGGGCGCCGCTGAAGAGCTTTCTCCTGTTTGTGCTTTGGAGCCCTTACCGTGGGGCACTGTGGGAATGGGTGGAAGTGGGAGATCCTGGAGGCAGGGAGACCAGTCTCAAAGCTATTGAAGTAATGTCAGTTAGAGAGAACAGTGAGCTGGTGAAAATGGACTTGAGAAGCATTTGGGAAGTAGAATTGAGAAATCTTGGTGCCTAATTGAGGTGACAGAGGGGAGGAAAGAGGAGGTTCCCAGGAGGCCACTAGGGTTTCCCATTCACCGAGATAGGAACACAGAGGGAGGATATATTTGGAGGGAAGGTCAGGAAGTTGTTGGATATGTGGGTCTGCAGCTCAGGAGAGAGAAAGCTGGAGAGAGAGATTTTGGAGTGTCAGCACAGAGGTGGTAATTGAAGTCTTGGGACAGTTCTTGGCTCACTGTTTATTGGCTGCAGGTTTCCAGCCTTTAAATATTTTAGGAGCCTCTGCTGGTGAATGCCCAAGCCACTCCTCTGTCTTCTTGTGATGGTTTAAGCCCTTGGAATGGTCTCTAGCCTGCTGCAGCGGGCACTGGAGGGGTAGTTCTGGAGCACAAGCTTGTCTTTGCAATGCAGCCTGCTCTCTTCCCCATCAGGACTCAGCATGGACCAACTTTTGACACCTCTGAGCTTCACAAGGGTCTTAGCGGTGGAAGAATGAGCCCTCAGAGCCAAAAGAAAATATGGGACTTGCTGAGTGGGTTATTTGGGAGGGTGTGAGCTCCCCACCACTTGCAGGAATGCAAACAGATTCCAGATAGGGCTACAGAGATTCCATCATCGACTGAGCGGTTGCCCTAGAGGGTCTTTGGGGTCTCCTGCAATACTGCAGCTCTCAGTTGGGTCTAGGTGCTGGGGAAAAAAGAATAAGATTCTTCTGAGTCTTCCTGATTTCTGGGCGTGAAGCCTCTGAAAGATCATCCAATCCCAACCCTTCACCCTTCACCCCCATCCACCGTAGAAATCCATCATATTTGACGGATATACTTAGGACAGTCCCTGGCACCAGCACGTGGGAGGTGCTCACTCATTTACTGAGTGAACACACAGCAGAGGGGAGGGGAATGGAGTGGAGTCATGCAGACCGTGTTTTGAATCCGAACTCACCCATTCTAGCTGCATCATCACAGGCACATTATTAAATTCTCTGCACCTTAATTTTCTCCTCTGTACAGTGGGGATAATAACACTCACTTCACAGGACTGAGGATCGGTGAGAGTGAGCTGAACTGGAAGCATCTAGCAGAGCTTCAGTAAAGTGTTAATTGCTCCCTCCCCCAACCCAATATACCAAATGTAGTTTATTTGCAATCAGTAAAGACCTAGGGATAGTTTTCTGTGATGCTTTGGAAACCATGGTTACTTAACTCTTCCTGTCTTTTTTTCTTTCACAATCTTATGTTTGTCTGCATGAAATGCACTTGGGAAAACTCTCAAAAGAGTTGGCAGCGTGGAGTAGTATAAAAGAACATGGAGTCAGGGACTCTGGTTTTCTTTTCTGGTTCGGACCTTTACTAACAACTCGGTGACCCAGAGAACCATCTTCCGCAGCCTGGATTCTGCCTCAGTTGATGGCTCTGCTACCTTCCTCTCGTGCAAGCTAGAAACCTGAGTCATTCTAAACACTTGCCTTTCCTCACTCTCCCCTCCATCTCTTCCCTTACCTAATTAGTTGCCAAGTCATGTCTAGTCTCTCTCTGAAATAGTGTCAGAATTCATCCTGTTCTCTCCATCTCCGAGTCTGCTGTCTCCTTCAAGCCCTGCCTGCCCTGCACCTGGGCTGCCGCCCGCCTCGCTAGCTCATCCTCCACCCCACCGCTGGTTCATTCTCCAAATAAGGCCCTGATCACGTTCTTCCCCTATTGGAAACCCTTCTGTGGCGCTCTGTTTCCTCCAGCATAAAGCCCAGACGCTTTGGAGTGGCATTCATTTGTTCAAATATTTATGGCGGCACGCAGGTGCCAGGCACTGTGCTGGACCCTGGGGTACCGTGATGCAGGAGGCCCAGTGTCTGCCCTTGGGGAGCTCACTGTTCCGCAGAGAAGACCATAGACAGAAACTACTGTGAGACACTTGTACTCGCCGGCTAGCTGAAATGCATCAGGAGAGGCATGTGGACAGGGGATGTGTAAAGAGCCTGCCTTTCTGAGTTCACACTGTGTTCTTGCCTCCGCCCCCTGCTTTTTAGCCTGTTCCCTGACCATCCCGTGTTCACTCATAGATCTCCGCCTTTGTCTTTCTTCTCCCTCCTGTCTGGAATGTCCTTCTTTGCCTTCCTTTTGGAGAATGCCTGTGCATCCTTCAGTGCCAGCTCCAGTATTACTTCTGCCTCTTCCAGGAAGCCTTCCTTGACCCACTTCATGCCTTTGTTCATTTAATTGCTCATTTATCATTCAACAGCCAACAGATTCCTCTGCCTATGCCTCTTTGATAGCATTTAAGTAGATTTTTCTGATGGCACTGATCAGATTATCTGTGGGCTCCTCAAGGACAGGCCCTGTTTAGTTTTGTGCCCCCAGGCCTCACACTGAGCCCAGCACAATGTTTTCGCTCTGTAAACGCTTGCTAAATGGAGTCTTTTAACAGTTGTGCACCTCAGTGTCTTCATCTGAAAATAAGCCTACTAACGTCTTCCTTTTTTCTGTTAGAGGATTGTCAGCAGGACTCTGCCAGCAGTGTTTCTGTGCATGTGAAAGTGCTTTGTAAGCCGTACACGTGAGGGCTTTAATGCAGGGCGGAGAGGAAAGAGTTTAGTTGCTGCCAGGCTGCACCAGAGCCCTGGAATGAGATAGCACAGGTCGGAAGACCTGCCTGGCAGCACCTGCTTTGTTGGCTGAGGGCGTTCCCCGGAGGAAGGGCCTTGCCTCAGGTGCCATAGGCCAGGCTCAGTTTATGGCTCACAGGGCTTATTGTGGAGCGGCCACTTCCTGGCTCGGTGTCCACCCTGTTCGTGGGTGTGCCCAGCCTCTGCGGAGTCCCTACCCCTTTCCTGGCCTCCGCTGGGCTCCTGTGCCCTATTGCCTACAGAAAGAGCACTGGAGCAGGAGCTGTGGTGGTCACTGGGTTCAGGGGGCGGGGGGGGTCTAGGTCTGCCTCCGCCTCCAGCTCACAGTGTCATTGAGCAAGTCCCTTCCCTCTCCCGGCCTTGGTTTCCCCATTTGTAACCTTAAGGGTTAGGTTCGGTGACCGGCCTCCTGCACACCTCTGCCATCACGCCTCGCCAGCTCCCTTGGGAATCTTTTATTCTTTAAATTCCAGTGGAAATGCTGCTTTCTCGTGGAAACGCTCCCCGATTTCACGCTCTCTCCTTCATGGTCCCGTGATACATGTCCTTTTTAAATGCCTATTTCCTTATGCTGTTTTGTTAGATGTTACAGACAGTGTGTCTGTGCCTCTCCTATTGACTGTGAGCTCCTTCAGAAGGGTTTACTCTCCTTTATATGCCTGCCCCCAACCCTCCTGTTTACCTGGCCCGGGGCTTTGCTGATAATTAATATAACAATAGCAGCTATGATTTATTGATCGTTTGCTTTATGCCAGGCACTGTTGTAAGAACTTATTTTCTTATATTAATGATTCTCAAACTGTCTTTGAGTCACTATGAGAGTTCTGCAGAGCTCTCTCAGAATCTGGGGGGGGCGGGGGGGTGGGGGTGGGGAGTGGCACATGGTTGGGGCTCAGGAACCCCCACCTTCCCTCAGCTAGAGTGACTTTCTTTTATCAGGTTTTTTTTTTTTTGAGGAAGATTAGCCCTGAGCTAACGTCTGCTGCCAATCCTCCTCTTTTTGCTGAGGAAGACTGGTCCTGAGCTAACATTCATGCCCATCTGTCTCTACTTTATATGTGGGGCGGCTACCACAGCATGGCATGCCAAGCGATGCCATGTCTGCACCCGGGATCCGAACCAGCGAACCCCGGGCTGCCGAAGAGGAACGTGTGCACTTAACCATTGCACCGCTGGGCCGGCCCCTCTTTTATCAATGTTAAAAATTTTATCTTATCAAAAGATTCTTTAGCTAAAAATTAAACTAATGAAATTCTGCTGCATTTATTTCTTGTAATCTGCAAAACCATTCAGTGAAGAAGCGATTATTATATTCTATTTGTGAAGAAATATGCTTCGAGAGATTAAGCCCCTGGTCCCCGGTCATGAACTCAGCTGGTGAGAGCAGAGTTTTGCGGTGAGATTTGGCTGTGACTTCATTATCTGTGAAGGAGTCCTCCTGCTGGCTAGGCAGCTTCCAGGGCGGAGGAACTCCCCCGATGGTGAATGGGGAAGGTGAAGGGCCTGCTTCCTGCCCTCCCCCCAGAAGCCTCGCCTCCTGGAGCAAGCACACCCCCTTTAGATGAAGTGTGAATTTGGGAGAGCCTTGAGGGTAGCTGTTCCAGAAGCTATCAAACACGCTAAAAAGAGAAAGGCCAGGCTTTCGGTGCCTAGGCCTCGGGCTGCTGTGCCTCACGGGTTGATCCAAACATGTCTAGCTGGTCCCGTCCTCAGAGCTGGGCCCAGCGGCTCTCTGTGCCCTTACCTCAGCCTGTCTGCATATTGCTCGGGCTGCGCTCTGCCAGGCCTTTTGCTGGCCGCTTAGGGAGATGCAGCCGAGCACTCTGAGCCTTGGGGACGCCTGGCTCGTGGCGTGGGGACCTGGACAAGAAAGGCAATGCTCCTGTGTATGTCCTAGTGTACAAATTGGGCTTAGCAGCCGGGAGACCTGGATTCTGGGGCCAGCCCCTGCATGCAGCCTGTGTGTGATTTTTCTGGACTCGAGTTTCCTCCTCTGTAGAAGGTGCTGTTACTAATCATTTTAATGTGTAGTGAGTGCTTAACCTCTCTGTGCCAGGGCCTGTGTCAAAGCACTTCATGTGGCTGGTCTCATTTCCTTCACAAACCAACCTGGGATGTAGGCACTATTATTTTTCATTCCCATTTTAGAGCAAAGGATATTGAGGCTTAGAGAGCGTAAGTCATTAGTCAAGTTAGTAAGTGGCAGAACGTGAACTTGAACTGGTCTTTTTGACTTTAGCCATTGTACTATATTGCCTTAGGAGTTGATTCTCCCCTGCCCATCTCACAGAGCCATGAGTGAGGATGGGGAAAGTGTTTCTGTATCACGAGCTCGAGTGCGCTAAGAAAAGCATGCTCTGGATGACTCCATGCTCTGGAAGTATTGTTTGTGATTGAAGAGGGTCAGGGCTGTGTGGTGGAGGTCACGTTCGCACGTGAATTCCACAAATAGAGATGAGGTAGCACAGGGGGAGAATGTGGAATGGTTTGATTCATTTGCCTACTCATTTATACAGTAAATATTTACTGAGCATCCATTCCGCACTGGGGGCTGGGGATAAAGTGGCAAACCAAACATGATCCCAGACCTCGTGGAGCCCCTTGGTGTACAGGGAAGGTGAGCCAGGAGGGCAGGATTCCAGCCCTGACTCTGCAGGTTACTGGTGGTGCGATTTTGGGTAAGTTGTATCTTCTCTAGAAGCCTCAGGTTCCCCATCTGAGCAATGGGATCATAATTCCGGCTCTGCCTATAGGATCAGTTGGAAGAGTGGCAGTGGCAGTGTATTATAACTGTAAAGTGCCGTACTGTGGCTAGTTTCGGGCCTTATCATTCTGACTGATGTCTTGCTTTTCTTGCAGGGCTGCCCAGGAGCTGGAGGACAAGCGCCCGGAGCCCCTCCGGGGAGTTACTACCCTGGATCCCCCCATGGTGGAGGGCAGTATGGCAGTGGGGTACCCCCTGGTGGTGGTTATGGAGGAGGTCCTGCCCCTGGAGGGCCTTATGGACCACCAGCTGGTGGAGGGCCCTATGGACACCCCAACCCTGGGGGCCTCCCCCCTGGGACTCCAGGAGGACCATATGGTGGTGCAGCCCCAGGGGCTCCCTATGGTCAGCCACCTCCAAATTCCTATGGTGCCCAGCATCCCGGGCCTTATGGACAGGGCCCTCCTCCAGGTAAGCAGAGATCTTGGACTCCAGGTGCCTCTGACCTTGTTCTGAGTTACCCAGGGCCCATCCTGACCCTTCTGGTGGATGTTCAGGCAGCCTGGTCTTTGGTGCCTTAGCATCTTGCTTCCAGCTTCAGCTTGCATCAGCAGAATGAGAAGTCTGTTAGTTAGCTTTGCTGTGGTAACAACAACTCCAAAATCTCTTTGGCTTGCAGCAACAAACATTTATTTCTATTGCTTGCTCACACGTATTTCCTCTTGCTTATGTGATGGCAGCTGTGGCTTTGGTGACTGAGGTTCTGCTCCACGAGTCTTTTCTTTCCAGGATTCAGGCTGAAGGAGCAGCCTCTGTTAGGGATATGCTGTTCTTGTGGCAGAGAAAAAGGTCAGGAGAGCTAACAGGAATGCACAATGCTCTTAAAGCTTCTGCTTTGAAGTACTTTATCTGTCTTCCACTCACATTCTGTTGGCTAATCCTCATCTGGTCAAACCCGATATTTATAGGATAGGAATATTATAGGATAGGAATGATACTCGTCCCATGGAGGTGCTCTGCCAGCCACCAGGCAGTGGTGAGGATGTACAGCGCTCTAACAGGGAGGGGGGGCAGAATTAGCAAATAATTGGAGATAATAATACAGTCTGCCATGCGGAGAAACCCTATCCTGCAGAAGGGAGACTGACTGCTATATGTAGAAAGGCAAGATAGTGTAGTTGGTGAAAGCTTGGGCTTTTTGCGATCACTTACTGACCTTACCAGATTACTTCACCTCCTTAAGCCCCAGTGTCCACATCTGGCAGTGTCAAAATGAGGGCAGTGTCACTGCCTCACATGGTTGTTGATAAGGATTAAATGAGAAGGTGCAGGGGAACACTGGGCACAGTGTCTGGCACATGGGAAGGGATTAATAAACAATATTCTGTGAAAGGACTCGTTCTGGAGCATTCTCAGCAAAGAGGTATTCAGCATTTAATGTGATGACAGATGTGCCAAGGGCCTTACCACTGAAAGATGCTGAGGTGGACAGGAGAATGATGGGAATGGTCCGATAGGGGAAGGATAAAGAGCAGAGATGCTAAAGGTGAGGTACTGGACAAGATGGGGGAGGGACCCAGGGCTTGGAGACTCAGTGGAGGCAGAGAATCCTGGGTAGGGGCTTTGGCCTCAAGAAGATTGCTGAGCTGTCGTAGAGGGTCAGGGAAGGTGAGTGCCCAGCCCCCTACTTCCTCCCAAACTCATTCAGTTAGCCTCTGCTCAGAATGCTTGTTCCCAGAAGACCAAGCCAGCAGCAAGGCAGCCTGGAACCACTCCTGTGCGCCTGAAGCCCCTGCATAGAAGGGCACTGCTGGGAAGCTGCAGCATCTTAGCATACATGCCCAGGCAGGTGGCCCTGACAGAGATGCTCAAACCTTGGGGTTTCTAAACACTGTGAGCAGTGGCATTTATCTTGTCAGAGCCCAGAGCTGCCGGGTGTTTGCTTTCAGCTCAGCAGCCTCATGGTGAGTTTCCTCATATTTTAAAAATCTTGTCTCTGAGCCTGCATGAGGTCACTGCAGGGAAGGGAGCCGCTGGCTATGAGGCTTATCCCTCCAGGGCCTGGGGCCAGAGGTAATCTCTGGGGCTGGAGAGGAGAGGAGCGATGTGCCTCAGACTCTCAGCTGCTCACCCTCTGTAGCTTCCCCTCGTGTGGCCACCATTGCCTCCTCCAGTGCATCTGGTGACCCCCTGGAGCAGTGCTTCTTAAAGCATGAACCCCATGTCACCTGCATCGGAGTCCTCTGGAGGTGGCACCTCAGCCCCACTGAATCCAGGATCTAAACTTTGAGCACCAGCACTCTGCAAGGCAGGTTTGACCCTTAAAGGTGCCGTGCTGCTCAAGGAAAGATCCTAAAGGCGCTCGAGACCCAGAGGGCCTTTCCAGCCTCCTCAGCTGCCATCCCCCCGCCCCTGCCCCATCAACCCAAGACCCCTTGGAGTGCTCTGAACACACTCTGTGTCTTTGCCATGTGCTTTTTCTTCCCCCATCTCAACTCCTTATCATCCTTTCAGAGCCAGTTTAAATATCCCTTCCTCTGTGAAAATGTGACTGCACACATTCCAGGCCCTTGGCTAAAACATTTTGCTCTCATCTCACTTAATCATCACACAGCCCTGGGAAGTGGGTCCATTTTAGAAATGGGCAAATCAGGACTCAGAGAATTAATTTGCCTAAAGTCACACAAGCTAGTAAGGATCAGAGCCGAGATTTGTATCCGAATTCTGCTCTTTGATTCCAGAGCCTGAACTCTTCTATGCAAACTGCACAGACCACATGTATTAGAGAAACTGTGGCCTGCGCTCCCCCATGGCACAGCTGCTGTTTTAGGAAGGTAGGGGGGCCTGCCTCGATTTCGCATCTAAGGAGGTCAGACTAGCCCGTCAGTGCAGCAGACCTTTTTCCTGTGGCCTCAGCTTTGGGACAGGATGGTGGTTTCTATGCTCCACAGCTGCCCGTGGCTGTATGATACTGCCTTGTGTGAAGGGGCCCTTTTTGTGGCCAGTTAACTCAGTAGGTTTACAATACTGTGTAACTCTGGCTTTTCCTAAGACAGACAATCTTCTGTGCTTCTCCACTTTCATCTCCCACCCTTTACCTCTACCCCCCAGCTTACCCTGTGTGTCTTTCCACATGAATGATCCTGATTTACATACATACTTAAAGCTACTTACATACTCCACACAGACACACAGAGCTATTTGAAACACAACAACAATGCTAATAATCAGATAGTACGCAGATTGCGCAGGTGCTAATTTAAGGGTTTTCATATATTAATTGTATCCTTACAATAATGAAGTAGATACTATTATGTCCTCAATTTAAAGATAAGAAAACCAAATCAGAAAACTTCGGTAACTATGGCTGCAAAATGGGGGAGCTGGGACTTGAACCGTGAGCTCAACTCTAGCGTGAATTGAGCACCTTCCCTTTCTGTGTCCAGCTCTGTGCTAGGCTCTGGGTATTCAGAGGTGGGTTAGTCTGGGATCCTGCCTGCATGTTACTCCAAGTCTAACCTGGAAGGGGAGAAGGATCACAGCGGAGTGATCAGGAATGCGAGAGAGGAGTACGGAGGAGAGGGGAGGGAGGCCTGTCTTGGGGCGGAAGAACAGGGAAGGCTTTGGGGCAGGAACAGCATTTTATTCGGGTTTTGAAGGGTGGACAGGAAATGGATGCAAAGGGATGAGGGAGAAGGGGTCCGAAGCAGAGGGAAGGGGGTGAGTGGAGGCTCTGCGTGGGTGTGGGTGAGAGCAGGGCAATATTTCATCTGGGCGGGGACAGAGGTGTCGAGGTACAGCATGGAAGAGAGTGAGAGGGAGATGGGCGTACCACATCGTGGGGGGACCCGGAATGCTGTTTTAAGGATGCTGGACTTTATTTTGTGGTCAATGGGGAACCTTTGAAGAGTTTTGAGTTGAGGTGGGGGAAAATGGATGAGAACAGAGTTGAATTTTAGAAAGATTGCTCAGTAACAAGTGAAGAGTGGAGGAGAATAGCTGTGAGGATGATTTGGTTAGGCTTTTTGGTTTGTTACAACAATCCAGGTGAGAGGCGTCTGAGCCAGGACAGGTGCAGTAGGAATAGGGAGGAGGAGATGCCTGTGTGTGGAACTGCCAGAACTGGGCAGCTCTTTGGAGGTGTGGGATGAGGCGTCACAGATGTCTCCAGGGAGGTTTGGAGATGGGGAGGTGCATGGGAGGTGATGGGGAAGGAAGAGAGGTGGAGCTCCATGGCCACCCACACTCTGGCAGCTCCTGATAGAATATGTCAACTCTTCACTGGGCCAGGGAAATCAGAGATGGACCAGACCTAGTTCCCACCCCAGAGAGCTGCCTGCTCCTGTGACTCGGAATACTGGTCTCTGGGCTGTGGGTGTTAGGTGCTCAGCAAACATTTTTGGATCCCCAGTCTGTGGGGAAGAGATAATCTCCCTTTTCAGAGAATTCTTCATTAGCTAGACAAGTCCTTGTTCCTTAAAAACTTAAAGTCAAATAGAGACGTGACCAGAACGCTATAGCTGGACAGATTCACGGAGTAGACATCAAACGCAGATACTCGTGAGTTGACACCAAAGGTCCTCTTCCATCAGAGTAAGAATGTTGGCCTGATGGAAGATGGGGGTAGGTGGATTTGTGGGGTTTGGTGGGTAAGAAAAACCTGTAGCCAGGGTGGCACTGAGGCTGGCCCTTCCCAGCATTTCTGTGGATTGGCCTTGAGACCTGTGTCTGACTCCCCTGGTTTGTGCCCCTTCCTGCAGGTGGCGCCCCTCCCAACGTGGATCCCGAGGCTTACTCCTGGTTCCAGTCAGTGGACTCTGATCGCAGTGGCTACATCTCCATCAAGGAGCTGAAGCAGGCCCTGGTCAACTCCAACTGGTCCTCGTTCAATGATGAGACATGCCTCATGATGATCAGTGAGTCCCTGCCCTTCCCCCTGGGCTCGAGCTGGGCCAGTGCGACCTGATACCTGATAGTAGGTGGGTGGTCAACCCTTCTGAGGAGAGATCTTTTGGCCAGGAAACTGGGTTCAAGGTGAGATCCGCTAGACTGAGAGCTCTTTCCCTTAGATCTTTTCTCAAGTTCTAGACCCCACTGCGTCACAGGCTAACTCATTTCCTGTTCTGCAGAATGAGACTCCCTGCCCTGTAGGAGAGGGCAGGGAGGGTGTCAGCTGCCAAGCCTGCAGAGAAAATGCAGTTCTGGAAGGAAGGGGTGGGGCTTAGGGTGGCCAGGGTGGGGCTGGTGTAACACTTGATGAGGGTGCGTCTTCGGGACAGGCATCTAGGCCTCAGGCCTGTGGTTCTCTGGAGTCTCCTCCAGTAGGGGCTGCCTCAGTGGTACCCAAGGATCCTTGGCCCTCGGTCTTGAAACTTTCCTTCCCTCCTTTCCCTCCCCACCAAGACATGTTTGACAAGACCAAGTCAGGCCGCATCGATGTCTACGGGTTCTCGGCCCTGTGGAAGTTCATCCAGCAGTGGAAGAACCTCTTCCAGCAGTATGACCGGGACCGCTCGGGCTCCATCAGCTACACAGAGTTGCAGCAAGGTGAGGGCGGGGCTAGGGCCCGTGCACAGGCAGAGCTAGACTTTTCTCTTTACTCCCTGAGACAGAACAAGGGGCTTTCTCTAGTCTCTGACTACCAAACGTCCAGCTGCATTACAAAATGCTGTCCTCAGCACAGGCCCACTCCCCACCCCTTCCATGACCGGGCTAGGGCGTTGAGCCAAGATCTAGAGCAAGGAAACACCTGGGATCAGGCTCAGGGCTGGACTCCCTGCTGATGGGACTCCTGGCAGTTTCTGGTGAGACAGGCCCAGCTGGCAGGGATCCTTGGGGATGGAGACGCAGCAACCCAGTGCTCATCGAGACCAGTATGTGTGACTTTTGTGGCGCTTTTTTCTCTAGTTTCTAGCATGCCCCTGTGTAGGGGCTCAAAAAGATGATTTCTGTTGCTAGCTCTGTTAGAAGGCAGTTTTCTTCCCAACTCTGGGCTGCAGACCACTCTGAAAGTTGCAGTTGTGTGAGATGACCCGAAGCCACAGCTCCAGGTCTGCTTCCGATTCTGACTCTAGGGGATGGGTGGTTCGTGGGGTTATGAGATCCTGACAAGGAGCTTTGCCACTTAGAGGGGAGAAAGGGCTCCCCAGAGAACCCAGCCCCTTGCCCTGGCCATGGATTCCCATCAGACCGAGGGGCTCTGTGGGTGGGGGTGAGCTCATGGTATCTGTACCCTGGTAGACCAGAAAGGAGATGACCTGTACTGATCACCCTGCTTTCTTGTCGGGTGCTGTTGTGGAGATTGGGAAGGGTGATACAATCACAACAAAACGAATGTTTGTTGAATATGTTATTCGTTCATTCTCCCCGTGTGTAGGTACTGTTTATTCCTCACCCTTAAATGAAGAGTCTCTTATTATTGCCTTTTTACAGATGAGAAAACAGGCTAAGTATAGGTAGCTTGCCCAAGGGCCACATAGCAAAAGGGGAGCTGGGATTTTAGCCTGAGCTGGTAGATTATGCAGAGAGGAAGGGAGGAGGCATCCCAGCTAGAGGGACAGGCAGAGCAACATGTAGGCTGTGACTTTGGAGCTGCCTAGCAGCCTTGCCTGGGGAGATGATGATTTTATTATTTTTAATAAATGACACTTACTGAGTGCTTATGTGCTGGGCAGCGTCCCAGGTGCTTTACATGATCACTTCCTTTAATCCTTACTAGAAGCTCCAAGGTAGGTATTATCCCCATTTTAGAGGTGATGACAGAGGATTAGCAAGGGTAAGCAACTTGCTGAGGGGCTGTCTTGACTCCAGAGCAGGCCCTCGTAACCTCTATGCCGGGCCACCTCTGATGTGCGCCCTGGACAAGGTGGTCCTAGGGGTCTCAGACTTCCTTGTGTAGTGCACACAAGTCAGGGATGAGCACAGATAGACTGGTGTTCTGGGACCCCATGGGCCCCTGGTTGAACGGGGTGTAATGGAGATGTGGAGAAAGAGGGATGGGGCCCTACCAGCCGAGAGGAGCATCCAGACAGAGGCCCTGTTGTGCTCCTGCCATCTCGGACAGACCCTCAGGACTCCTTTCCTCTTTCTGCTTCCATGCTGATCCCATTCCCTCAAAGTCCCCTGAGCTGCAGTGCTCCATGGCGCTGGTCGATGGCGGTGCTCATGGCAGGTTTTTGTGTGTGCTCTGTGTGCCCCTCCTCTCCAGCTCTGACCCAAATGGGCTACAACCTGAGCCCCCAGTTCACCCAGCTCCTGGTCTCCCGCTACTGCTCGCGCTCCGCCAATCCCGCCATGCAGCTGGATCGCTTCATCCAGGTGTGCACCCAACTGCAGGTGCTGACTGAGGCCTTCCGGGAGAAGGACACAGCTGTGCAGGGCAACATTCGGCTCAGCTTTGAGGACTTCGTCACCATGACAGCTTCTCGGATGCTATGACCCAGCCCATCTGGCTCCTTAGAGTGGGAGAAGCATGTGGGCCTCTCTTCTTTTCCTGCCCCTCCTAGAAAAAGATTCTCCCTTGCCTGATGCAGCACTATTCCCAAAGAAGGCTGGGAGCCCTGCGTCATAGCTGCCACAGAGTGGGGACCTGAGTGAAGGCCACACAGGTAGGGCCTGACCTAGGAGAGGCCTGGAAGTTGAGTCTCCTTACAGTCCTGAGCATTTAAATGGCACAGCCTTGCACCAGGAGCAGGAGATGCCAGTCATTGCAATGGCATTCATGTCCAGCGTTAGGCTGGGCTCCAGCTTCTAGCTTTCCCTTCTGTGCCCTGAGGCCAGTGGTGAGTATTCATGGGCCTCTTACCATTCCCACCTGTGTTCCCTCACCCATGCTGTCTTGTCAGATGAACCCAGTTTCTCCAGAGGTAGAATCTGACCAAGCATGAGAGAGGTTTGCTCTCAGGACCAGTGGCTTGGATTCCGCCACCCCCATGCCCATAAATCCGTGTGTGTGTTCACTTCTAGCTGCCTGGGGGCTGTCCCTGCTTGGGGAGTTGGGACAGTCTGCTCTCTGGGTATCTTTGGCCAGGCTACTGCCCTCTGCAGCTTGGACCCCTCTCTTGCCTGCCATTTTCTGCTTGACTTCGTCCCCAGGGACAGTTGCCACCTCCCGCTGCCAATGCTTTTTTTTTTAATTTGTGGTTTTTCCATTTGGGGCCAAAAGTTCAGTGAAACTGTAAGCTTCAATAAAAATAATAAAAAATATAAAGTTCCGTGTTTTTCCACCACACCTTCCCAGCCACAGGTTCGGATGCTTATCCATTCAGTCACCATTCTTTCGTTCAACAAGTATTTAAGTACATACTGTATACCACGCCATGCAGAAAGCAGCAGCTCCGGGGGACATGGTCTACACGGGGCTGCTCTTATTTACCAGGGTGAAGTAGGAGTCTGCCAGGTTCAGTTCAGTACGGGCTGGGGGTCAGCACAAGAAGCTGATTGTGTGTTTTATAACAGTTTTCGGGCTGGCATTCTGGGCTGGAAGTAGCCACCCCACGCTTGTTACAGCATGGCCTTTTTATTCTCTCAAGCCCTAGTTTTATCTCCCAGACCAGCTGCATTTATTAAGTCATAACTTCTCCCCCATTTTTATTAAGCACAGACGTCTGTACTTGCCAGCTGGACTTTCAGATCGGCATGATAACCAGTCTACTCTGAATGTCTATGGTGGTCTGACAAATTTCAATCAGAAGTCAAGACACCAGACATGCCGGTTTGCCTGGGGGACCTTATATGGGTAATGGTGTGATGAGAATCCTTTTGCTTTGGGAGGTGAAGATAAGAACTCCGGGCCCTGATCACGGCACCGCTCCCTGCAGTGGGGGGTCCGGGGAAGTAGCTATGACTGTTGGCAGCTCAGTGACGCCCACCAGGTTTGTCAGGCTCAGCCACGTCAGCCCCATTCTCTAGTGCTAGGATCCTAGAATTAGATGGCATCCATTCCCAGAGGCCAGCCTCCATCCGGAGCCAGACTCTTCTCCATGGCCCCCCAGTGCATCTGGCCTCTGCTTGCCAGGCTCCAGTGACAACTCAGTGCATTTCCAGGCAGCCCACTTCCTCTTGACTGGTAGAAATTTCTTCCTGATGTGGATTCCAAATCCTGCCACCTTGAAAACACCACCCATTTGCTATGGTTTTCTCTCTTGGACTATCCAGAACATACATCACCTCTTTTTGCATGTCAACCCTCTAGATATCTAGAACCTGCCACCACATTTCCCCCCAAGTCCTCCCTTCCCTAGGCTGGACAGTCCCAGGCTCTTCAGCAACTCTTCACTGGGCATCACTCCCCTTGGCATCCTGATCACCTCCCCTGAATTTTCACCAGTCCCCCAAAATGGCAGCCTGAGGCCTACTGTGGTGCTGGGTTCAACCAGCAGAGCAGAGTAGCACTGTAACCTTAGGGGAATCTTCTGTTATTTCTTTGCTCCCACTGAGCCCAGTGTCTACTGAAATCTGTCTTTAAAACTGTGCCCATCATCGTCTCTCGCCCTTGTGCCCAGCAAGGCCTGAGGAGCCCAGTGCCTGGGTTGGTCCTTGTGGGCATGGTTGGTTCTGAGCTTGGGACCAGCCCTCACCTCATGTGGCACTCTGCACCTGCAAGCCTGGCTACAAAATTTCCCAACAGCTTTGGATCCTAAGGTCAGCAGGAGTGTGGCATGGGCAGGACAGCCCATCCTGCCTGGCACCAACTGCACATCTGTAGAAGTGTCCGTGAGAGCTGGGCTGGTGAGCCATGTGGAGAGTGGGATGACATACTTAGACCACGCCTTCCACTCGCTCTGGATAAAGTGTGGTGCCTAAGAAGAGGGGTGCTCATGCATTCCTGGGCTGGGCCCCTGCCAGGACCATGGTTTGCCCCACTTCCTGACGGGTGAGGTCAGAAGGAACCCACAGCCCCATTAATCAAGTTAAGCAGACCGGGTGGTGCGCATGGCCGAGCTGGCTCTGCCAGATGTCTCCCGCTTCTCTCAGAAGAGTAGTGCTTCATTGCACCTCCTGCTCTGGCACCAAGGATCAGGGCCTCTGGCAGTCCCTAATCCTCTTGGTGGCAGGCGGAGCATGTCTAGCCAAGTCTCTGGCTTTGTCTTTATATTGTGAGTTCGTAGAAAATAAATGCAAGCCCTGATTTCCAAGAAGGTGAAGGTGATAATCAGTCTTCTAATCCCACTGTGTGCCCACCCTACCCCCTTACCTTCCATAGGCTGCTGGGCCGTTGAGCAGACAGATGTGTCAAGGTCCAGGGCCTGGGATCAGAGGTTGGGCACTGCCTGAGGAGGGAGCCCCACGTACACTCTGAGGCCTGGCTAGCAGCCCATCGGCCTGGAGTGTTGGGGATGGGAGGCGGGAGTGGTCAGCAGAGAACAGCATCCCAGTGCTGCCATGTCTTCTCCCCTCCCCAGCATCCCTACCTTCTCACTCCTAACCTAAGCAGCACAGATTTTGTGCAATGACAAGGAAAGGGAACGTTCGGTGCCAGGCTTTTAATTACAGTTGCGTCAGGCTGCTGGCCTCCATGCCAAATGGCCACATGGAGAGTTTTATCACACCACAAAGCCAACAGGGTTCAGTCTATGGTGCGTGCACTTGGCACCTGGTGAGGGTGGGGCTGTGTTCCCCCTGGGGATGGGCCGAGCCTAGATTAGCTCACACAGACCTCAGAGTGGCTGGCAAGTGCAGCCCGAGCTTTAAGGAGCCACTGGGCCAGATGGAAATGCCTGCTGGGACCCTTACAGCAGACTCAGGGGAAGGCCTGTAATTGGGTAGGAGAGGGTCTTTGGGAGGAAGGCCAAGCTCTGGAAGGATGATGGGGATGGATAGTACTGTGAGGTATGGCCAAGTAAGACGACTACAGTGATAATCTTGTCCACAATACTCTACGGTTTACAAAGAGCTTTCCATTTTCTTGAGCACACTTAATCCTCACATCACTCCTGCTTAGGGGACACAGCTCGGAGAAGGGAAGTGACTTGCCCAGAGTCAAACAGGCAGTAAACCAGGACTGGAGCCCCAGCCTCGACTACATCCAGCAGTCTTTCCACAGGAGTAGAGATGGGTCCCCCAGGAGCCAGAGGAACAGCCCAGCTGGGAACAGTTTGTACTGCCTGGAGCCACCAGGGCAGTCCTCACTTAGGGCAGCACTGTGGTGACGCTGGTGAGCACCACATGCTCCGAGACCTTGGAGACGGAACATTGGCTCTGCAAGGACAGGGACTTGTGGCTAGCAGAGGAGCGGGGGCTGGGGGCCTTCAGAGAGCTGCAGGGACCCAGGCCAGGCAGGCAGCAGGAGAAGGCGGCCTTAAACTGCTCCCGGAATTTGCCTTGGTTGGGAGACAGAAGACAGCCATAAGGAGCTGGATGCAGCACGGAGGGCTGTCCCTTGGGCCCAGGGACACCCACGCAGCTCCACCCAAGCTGCCCGGGAGAACGAGGATAGAGGCCCCAGAGAAGGCTCCCAAGGAGAAACTCAATTTTCATCTGATTCTTTGCCTCAAAACGTGGTGTCTGGCTCTAGGGCCTCAGGTTGCCTCTGCCCTCCTTGCCGTGTACTTGGAGGGGCCCAGGGCTCACCATCTGTGGCTAGGCTTTCCCCGTCTCTGCCCCAGGGTGATGAAAATGACAGCAGCAGCAGCCTTCGCATAAGGCACTATGCCAGGTGCCTGAGCTTGTCTCCCAGCTCATCCCCACCCCTTGAGTGGCTGGAGTCCTTCATCCTCACTTCACAGATGAGACACACAGAGGTGCAGTGGCTTGCCCAGGCCAGAAGTTGGACCCGGTTCTAATTCCAAAGCCCTTTGCTTAAAGGGGAGGACAGTGGGGAAGGAGAGATGACCACAGCTGCCTGGTTCAGCCGAGGGACACCAGGGAGACAGAGATTTTGTCTGGAACTGAAACCTCCTCCATGTTTCATCATCCCGCCAGCCTCTCTGGAGAGCCAAGCATACAGTAGGTGCTCAGTAAATGTAGACCCAACAGAGGAGCGCACATCAGGAAGTCTGTCTGACGTTTCCTCCCCCAAAGCGCTCATCTCTTCTGTCCTCTCCTCTGAGCTGGAAACCATCTGGCTAGCCTTTGTTGAGTAATTTCTAGTCTCAGTGAGGGTTATAGTATTGACCCCTGGCCCCTTCTTTAACCTTTCAACCTTTGCTCAAAGATTGTGTCCAGGCTTGAACAGTCCTCTGGACCAGCTCTTTAGGCCTAGTCCTAAAGTCAGAGGTCTGGTGAGTCACACTTCTGCTGAGCCGAGCGGAGGGTGGGCATTACCACCCTGAGGCTGGGAGGTGGAGGGAGGGGATGGGAGCCGTGGCACAGCCGGGAGAGGAGGCCTGTGGTGGGGTGGGGGACCGGGGATGCCTGGACTTCCAGAGGAGAGAGTGTCAGGGCTGCTGCTGGAGGCAGGTGGAGTCAGGGATAGCCCCCAAAATTCTGGCCAGTCTGCCAGTGCATGTCTAGCTGGGCATGCACCATGCACCCCTTCCTGGTCCTGGCTGCCTGAGCTGGTGACCTCCCTTACCCCTGATGCCTCAATTATGCAGTCATCCCCTCAGGCAGGGGCTCCTGGCCCTGGCACCCTCTGAAGCCTGTGTTGACCAGACGGGCTGATTGGAGGTCCTGCTGTGCATGCACCAGGCAGGGGTGGGGATGAGCTGGCCGACTCCCTGCCCTTCCTACCCGCTTACTGGTCTGCATAATCTGCAACACTAGCTCCTAGGTGCCGGTCCGCTTTCTTTGGCCACTGTTGGGAATGTGGCCTGTCTCCCACTCAGACCAGACCTCTTGGGTGGGGCCGAGTCTTCTGCCTGAGTGGGAGTTCCCAGAGGAAGGTCATGATTCCCCATGGGGGAGCAGGTATATCCTTCCCCCCATCCTTTATTTAGCCTGGTTTGCGGATGGGAAGACCACTATCCCAGGGACTGTGGCCACCCTCCGTCACTCTGCCTGCCCAGCCCACTCACCACTGAGGAAGTTGTAGATGATGGGGTTGGCGGCGCTGTTGGCATACACCAGCCAGTGGGAGAAGGTAAAGCAAGCGTAGACGGCTTCTCGGTCGCTGGCTTGGCGGAACATCCCAAAGACCCTAGGACGAGGAGGCAGGACAGTGAGAAGTGCTGTCCATGTGTGTGTGTTTCTGTGGTGTTGCTCATAGAACTCAAGCTGCAGGGCTACAAAGTACAAGAGTTCCTACCGCCCACTTCCGTCCACCAGGAGGCCCTTTCCTAGGCCTCTGGGTCTGGGGTCTTGACCACAGTTGGGTTCTTGAGCACAGACAGTATGACTCAGTGGGCCCAGGGGTATCTAGCAGCAAGTACATCTGCTAGTCACTGCTGTCGGATCCCCTGGGGCTCCCCATCCACTTTCTCATCCATCCTCATAGCAACATGATGAGTCACAGACATCATCCATTTTTCAAATAGGGAAACAGAGGCTCAGAGAAGTAAAGTGACATGCCCAAGATCACACAGCCAGAAAGTAGCCAAGCACAAACTCACACTGACATCGTCTCATGTCAACTAGCCCACGTTCTTTCCTGGCACCTGGTAGCCTCTCACTTGCTAGGCCCTGTGTTCCCTCTGCTTAGAGGGCTGTTCCTCCAGACACTTGCAGGGCTTGGTCCCTCCCTTCCTTCACGTCTTAAATGTCACTTCCTCAGAGAGGCCTTTTTTAAAAAAAACATTATATTGAAAAAAAGATTTGTAAAAAACAATCCAATCTCTGTCACTGTCACTTTCTAACCTCTTTCCCCATTTTATTTTTCTTCAGAGCAATTATCACTGCCTGACATCACGATACGTGTATTTATTTCTCTCTCCTGCTAGGTGTAAGCTGCATGAAGGCAGGGACTTGACTTGTGCTCCTGTGCACTGTGTCCCCAGCCCCTGCCATCTGATGATTGAGTGAATGCATTTTCACAACAGCCCAAGGAGGCCAGGACTGTCATTATTTACATTTTACACATGAGGAGATTGAGGCTCAGAGAAGAGAAAGGACCTGTCCCAAGGTTACACAGTGGATGAGCGATAGAGCCTGGTCTTTTTCCAAAGCAGAGAGACCTCCTCCTTCTGACCCCACCCGCGAGCTCTCTGCATGCCCTCACCTCTTGAGGACATTGAGGACACTGATGGGCAGGTAGCAGAGGGCGAAGACCAGCAGCACCACCATCAGCATCTTGGCCGTCTTCCTCCGAGCTTGCATCTGCTTCACCTCGGCCAGGAAGGCGCGGGCCCGAGGCTGGGGCTTCGCACTCAGGCCCTGCCCCTGGTCCTCCGACTGGTCTGAGGGCTGCTTCCACTTCCTCACGAGGGCCGAGGTGGTGCCGGGGATCTGTCCAGCACACACAGAGACAGCAGCGGTGGGTGGAGTTTCCTGGGGGGATGGTTCTTTGCTGGGCCCTGCTCTGGGCTGGACCCTGGGGCAGAAGGTAGGTGAAGGGAACAAACCCTTGCAGTAGGAAGGAACCTAGTATTCACGATAAAGACCAAGACTCTGGACTGAGACTGAACAATGTTCTTTTACTTTCCCTTAGCTCACTCTCAGACCACCTCCAGTGGGCCTTCTGGGAAGCTGTTATTGGCCCTTAGTTATAGAGGAGGCACCTGCAACAGAGAGAGGCAGGGGACCCTTGACAAGGCCCCAGGCCACAGGGGGCCCTGAGCATCCTTCCTGCTCTCCGTCCATCCTCCTTTAATCACCACCTCCATGCTTGGGGGTGGGGCAGGGGGCCAGTTCTGTCACACCCTGGCCCGTGGCTGTCTGTGGGGAGGCCTCAGCAAGGGGTGAGCAGGTGGGCAGCAGAATGGCTTGGACCTCAGAGCACAGGGCACAGCCCAGATTGGTGCCCATAAGCCTACAATGGTTCCAGGCTCCTGGAACAGCCACAGATAGCCTGGAAGCCCCTCCCAGCACTGGACACCTGAATCACCCCACAGCAGAGGGGCACGGGGCTAGAATTCAGGAGATGGGGTCTAGGGCCAGCTCAGCCATTCATGAACTATGTGACTTTGGTCAACTCACTTTCCTTTTCTGAGACTTAGTTTCCTGTCTGTCAGATGAGGATAGCGACTCCTGCCATCTTGACTGGGGGTCTATGAGGAGCAGATGGCAAGTGTTAGTGGACTACAAGGCTGGTCATGTTCTGGCCTGCATCCTCTCGCTGCCCGGGCACTGACCCAGGACTCACTCCCGCTAGTGCCAAGGGCCCCTAAACCCCTCTCCCCCTGCAAATAAAAACAACACCAAAACCCACAAAACCTGCTGTGGGTCAGTGCGTAATGGAGGAAAGAAGGCAGACCCTGGAACCCAAAAGGCTCTGCCAGTCGTCAGCTTTGGCAAGTTGGCTGTCCTTACTCAGCATTTGTAAAGTGAGTAGTCTTGCTTCTTTGGTTAGACAGCTGTGAAGACGTTGCGTGCAAAGTGCCTAATTTGGCAAGCACATGGAGCTGCTATTTCTATTATTGCTGTGGCACTGAACTGAGCAGCGGAATCCCCCACAGCTGGGTTTCAGTCCCCGATCTTCCACTCGCTGGCTGAGGGCTTCAGGGGAAGTTGCTTTGCCTCTCTGGGTCTCAGTTTTCTCATATACTAAGTTGGGGGTAATTTATGGTAGTTAAGAGGATGCCAGACTAGCTGGGAGTGCATGGTACCCGAAACAGCAGTGACCCATATCAGAATGGCCTCAAGCACCATTAGGTTCCAGGCTCGGTGCTAGCACTTTCTGCCTCAGGTCTGACGTGTCCCTGAGCCTTGCCTCTCTCTGGTTGCAGCCAGGATGGCATGTTCTGAAGGCAGAAGACTGTCTACTCCCTTCGACCCCTATCCCCTCCCAGCCCAGACAGTGACACCAGAGTGGGCCTCACCTGGCGGCCCCAGAGCTTGCGGAAGATCTGGAAATAGGCCATGGCCATGAGGCCCAGCGGGGCCAGGTAGGTGACAATGAAGAAGCAACTGTGGTAGATCTTGGGATAGAGGTCGTCTGCAGGGGCCAAGAGATGAAAGGGTTGGGCCCAATCTGGGAGCCTGCAGCCTGCTCTGCTTAACAATGCCACCCTGCCCCAACTAGGGCCAAAGCAAGGCCTAGGGGCAGTTGGGCCTGTACAGGCCCCATGGCCTAGAGACCCGGGAGTTGCCCAACTTGGGGGTGTCCATCCTGGGGGGACTCCAGCAGATGTCTACACTAGAGGAGGTGCCCACCCAGAGGTTTCCCCAGAAGACACCTGCTCTATGGTGTCCATCAAGGGGTTACTTACCCTGGAGGTGCACCTGGTAGATGCCCACTCTAGGGTGTTCTTTTGGGAGATACCCACCCTGGGGGTGCCCACCCCAGAAGTACCCTGACAGATGCCTGCCCTGGGGTCTGTGCCCCAGAGGGGCCCCTTCAGCGATGCCAGCCCAAGCCTCCCGCCGTTACCTGCCCAGTGTTCATCACAGACAGAGAAGAGGCGGGTACGGTTGGCTAGCTCGGGCAGCACACTGCTATATTCCATGACAGCAGCCTGGGGCACCATGACAGCCAGTGACACAGCCCAGATGCCCAGGATGGAGCCACGGGCGCGCCGGGCGGTGCTCTTGAACAACAGCGGGTGACAGATGGCATACCAGCGGTCCAGGGCGATGAAGCTGAGAGTCAGCACTGCCACTGACACAGACACGGCCTGCCCCACAGGGACATAAGGTCAGTCCTCTTGGGGGCCACCCAGAGATGTGGGATGAGTGATGAGGCTCACAGCCCAGAAACAGCAGGGAGCCAGGTGCAGTGCAAATCCTGACTCCACCGGCTACTGGCTGTGTAGATTTGGGCAAATCACACCCCCTCTCTGAGCCTCATCTGCAGAATGGGAATATACCATCCACCTGACAGGATGCTTGTGAGAAGAAGTGAAATCACCGATGGCAAAGGTCCAGCTCGAGACCTGGCACATCTATGAATACTAACTTACATTTATGGAACCTACTATGTGCCAGACACTGTTCTCATTATCCTCACAATGACCCCATGAAGTGGGTACTCTTACCTTCATGTTACAGACGAGGAAACTGAGGCACAGAAAGGTTAAATAACTTGCCTAAGGTGAATTTCCTCACCTGCCTGTCTTTATTCTGAGGGGCCAGAGTTAATCAGTTGAGTGGAAATCCTCAAAACTGAGAGATCCAAGAGGCATTTCTCTCTGCCCTGGGTGCCAGCCCTTCCCCAGACTGTTAGCAAAAAGAGTCCTCATTCTGGGAGGCAGAGAGGAGTGTAGGCCAGAGGCATAGGTGGGCATTGCCTCCAGGAGTGCCCCCCTGCCCTCTGGGGTACAGGGAAAGGGTCGAGGGATGCAAGTGAGGGTCCCTTCGCCAGCTCTCCTGCCACCCTGCTAACCTGTCTGCACATCCTGATTCCACCACGGGGAGTGGCGGGGGGGAGGGACGGCCCCGGCCAGGGGTGGAAGGGGCGGGGAGGAGACTCTGCAGCAGGACCCCTCAAATCCGGCCCCCCTGGGGTCAGGAAGCAGGCCCAGTGTGTATTGTGTTTGTCACTGCAAGCTTGTGCCTCTCCACTCCGCTGTGTGTACATGCACCTGGAGGTGACTGTGCACGTGCCTACACGTGTCTGTGTGCATGTCTGTGGTCCAGGAGGGGATCTCTGTGTGAGTATGTTGGGCTGTGTCTGTGTCCTCGAGTGTCAGGCCTAGTGGCCTGCCCTTGCCGACAGTAAAGGATGACACTGCAGAGGTACTGAGCCACCAGGTCCTGTCTGAAAGGCAAGTCTGAGGGTCACTGAGACCTATGCAAGGCCATGGTTTTTACACTTGATGTGCCAGCGGGATGACGAGGGCCGCCTGGGCAGAGCTCACCTGTAGGTAGGGGATGACCTTGCAGAGGGCATGGCCAAAGAGCCAGGACTCAGTGATGTCCACCAGCAGGCTGGCTGGCAGGCAGATGGCCGTCACCAGCACGTCGGCCAGGGACAGGTTAACGATGAAGTAGTTGGTGACCGTCCTCATGTGGTGGTTCCGCCACACTGCCAGGCAGACTGCGGGGAGGGGCGACGATGAGGAGAAGCCAGGGCAGAGCCACGCCCACCGGCGAGCCCCCTCCCCCACACCGCCAGCGCAGGCCTGAGGTAGGGGCTGGGGGGAGGGGGAGAGAGGTGACGCCCGGGACCTCTGCCAGTCCCCAGGGGAAGCCCCCCCCCCCCCCCCCCGCACCACCGGGACCCAGACACCTACCCAGCGTGTTGCCCACCAGGGCCACGAGGAACACCGCCACATAGGCTGCAATGAGGACCCACTCGTACTGCTTCGGGTACAGATAATCGCGCCACAGGTAGCGGAGAAACTCGTCTTCGTAGTCGGGAGGGAGTGGGGACGGTTCCGCGCTACCACTGGGGACCCCCGTCTGGGCCCCTGGGGTGGCTGAGGGCTCCATGAGCTCAGGAGAGTCTGCGGACGAGGGGCATCCTGGGCTCCGCGGAGAGAGGGGAGCCCGGACCGGCCTCAGCCCGCTTCCCTCAGGGGACCCAGAGTCTTGCACCCAGGTCTTTGGGGTCCCAGCCCCAAACCTCCTGAAGCAAGGGAGGGAGGAAGGAAGACAGGTAACATCAGGGAGTGCACCAGGTATTTGCATATAAGCTCCCTCTTAATTCTCACAGTGGTGTGGGTTATCAGTGGACAAAGACAGACCTGGCTTGCATCCCAAGTCCACACAAGCTACTCCTGGGTAACTTACCGCGCCCCTTTCAGCCTCGGTTTCCTCATCTGTCCAATGGAGTCAGAACTGTACCTAGGGCCGCGGTGAGGAATAATGAGCTCTAAAGCACACCAAGTGCTTTGCCCAGAAACTAGCGCGGGACACCGGCTTCCTGGCCGTTGCCCGTTACCCTTATCAGGGAACTCTGCCTTCCGACGGGGAGATGGTAGCTCAGAGAGGTTGAGCCCCTTCCTCAAGGCCACAAAGCTGCCATACCAGGTCTGTCTGAATCCACCGAACACCACAGATTGGGAGGGGAAGCCATCCCGATTGCATATGTTCTCTCCCGAGTCAGTTCACAGGCCTGAAGTTTTGATTGAAAAAATGGTCGAAGGCCGTGTTGGAGACCCAGACCCCGCCCACCAGGTCGGCCAGACCCTCGCCGGTGAGACACACACACACGTGCGCGGTGAGGAGATGGGTGCAGGGAGGAACTGAAGACCTCCCTGGGAGCCAGGCGAGAGCCCCAGGCCCAGCAGCCAGGCCCCTCAGGCCAGGCTGGTCACCCCGTGAGTCCCCGGGGCCGCGGTGCGCCCCGGCGGCCGCCAGGGGTCGCTGGGCCGGCGCGCAGGCCTCTCTCTCCATTCATAAATCCGGCCTCACTCCCCGCCCCTCCTCGCTAGCTCCGACCCTCCCGCCCCCAGCTGGGCAGGGGCGACCCGGGACGTGTGTAGGCGGGTTGCCGGTGCCCTGGGGGAGGGGGAGGGGACTCCATATCCCCACCGAGCGCCGGCGGACCCACTCCCTAAGCAGGACCCCCCTGCACCTCGGGGGCTGCGGGGGACTGCAGGGGCTTGGGGGAGTGAGGGCGCTAGGGGTTCTGTAGGGAGGAGGGCAGAGCCTGCTGGGGACCCAGCCTCCCAGCACCCAGATTATCCCCCGAGACTCTTGTCTCCCGCTGTGGGTCCTTTGGAACCCCCGCCCAGGCCTGGGGGTCCCCCACTCCCCGCACCTGTTGGCTCCGGGACCCCGGCGTCCTCGGCTGCTGGTACCCGGACCTGGCGCCGGGGACTTCTCCCCCTGCCCCGAAGGCCGGGCTCCTGGGCTCTGGGGCTCGGGGAGGGGGCCGGGGCAGCCCCCTCCCAAGGCTGCGCTGCCTCGGCGCGTTCGGCTGGGCGCGAGCCCCGGCTCCACCGCGGGCTGTGGCTCGGCGCGGGCTCCGCCGGGCTGCGCGCCGTGGGGAGGGGGGGCCGGAGCGGGAGGGGCCGGGCGGGGAGGGGAGCCCCCAGCCGGTCTCGGCTTCATGTCTCCCAGCCCCGAGACCAGGAGGGCGGAGGGAGAGGATCGTTCCTCCCGGCCCCCAGCTTCACGCTTCCATCCCACCTCCATTCATGCGTCCATCCGTTCATTCACATCGTTCGCCTTCATTCAACATTTATGCCTCTGGCCGCTCCGCATTCAGAGCGCACCTACTGTGTGCCGGTGGGCCCTGGGCAGCTTCGGAGAGCCTCAGTGCAGAGGTGGATCCCAGCTCCACCTCTCCTCGCTGCCTCGCTAGCTGATGAGGATGATGGCACAGGTGGGTCATAGGGGTGAGAGATGCCCGCGCCGCCTCCAGCCAAGCGCCAGCTGCTGCTGGAGCAGCTAGTGCCCAGCAATGCCACAAGGCCCTGCTGGCCCATCTCCCAGCCGGCAAGTCTATCTGCTCCCAAATCCTTTTTGGTCATACCTACTTTCTCTCTCCCAAGACAGGGACGATAGGTGAAGGCAAGGAGGGAGCCAGAGGGCCTGATTAATTCAACAAACATTTGCTAAGCTGTGTGCCAGACAGTGAGCTATAATAATATAGCTGCCACTTGTATAGTCCCCGCCACGCATGATCTCATTTAATCTTCACATTAACTCCGTGAGGTGGTTGTTACCATTTCCATTTTACAGATAAGCATACTCAGCTCGCGTGGTTCAGTGACTTGCCCAAGGTCACACAGCAAAGGCAGAGCTGGGAGTGAAGCCTGTGCTCCTGTCCAGGTCGACCTGCCTCCCTTGTCAGACAGAGGGGCCTTGCCCTCCAGATGGGAGCAGGCTGGCTGGAGGCAGGTGGGCTAACAGCCAGGCAAATCCTCTGTGGTGTGAGGAGAGCCGTGAGGGGGCCCAGGGAGCTTTGGGGCCCAGAAGGACAGATCAGTTCAGCCAGGGCATCAGGACAGGCTTCCCAGAGCAGGAACCTGGAGACCTGAAGAATGTGGGGTAGGATGCAAGGGAGAGGAAGCAGCAGGTGCACAGGTGAAAAGGTTGGGCCCCTCAGGAAGCACAGGTAGGGAAGGGTGACCTCCTGGGCATCAGGCAGTGGCCTTAGCTGTCCCTTGCCTCAGGACAGGGTCTTTCTAACACATCAGACCCACCCTCCTCTCTTACCTCGGAGACTCCCTCCCTCCTGGGAGGTGATTCCTGAGACGTCTGTCTTCACTGTTGAAATCAAAGCCCTTCTTCAAAGGAGCTGGAGATGCGCTGTTAGGCCTACAGTGTGTGGGAGGGGAGCTGGGGCAGCACAGGGGACCGGTCAGCGACTCCTTCACCTCTTCGGAATGGGAGGGAGGACAGAAGCTGGCCCTAAGGCAGAGCTGTCCCTGGGCAGGTACAGCATCTGCACAGCGGACGATGGATCATAGCATCCCTGGGGGTCCAAAGCTCTGTGCTGCCTGCCGGAGAGCTGGCAGAGGGAGGGGGGATGAGGGGACTCAAGAGAGGAGAGGCTGGTTAGTGTGTGTGTGTCTGTATTCAAGTAAGGGCTCTGAGTGTGTGTCTGGGGAATACAACATTTGGCTGTGTGTGTGTTTGTGTCTCTGAGTGTGCATATCAGTAGGGGACAGGCTCTGGGTTGGTGACAGGTGGTCACCCTGGGTAGGATGTGTCTGTATGGGTCTTGATTTGTCTCTGTGTGTTGGTGTTTGTGTCTATGAGGAATGCATGTGTGTGTGTGTGTGTGTGTGTGTGTGTGTAGGATCTGTGTCTGTGTCTGAATGTGCAATTGTGACTCTGAGTAGCATTGGCTAGTGTGTTCCCCTGTGAGTGTGAGAATGGGAGTGTGGGCCTGCCTTTGTGTCCCTGGCTCTGTGAGTGTGTATGTGTGGGACTTGGAGCATCTGCCCCCACAGCGATGACTCATCTAATCCCTCCACATTAACCCCCCCATCTAGAGCTGTGACGGTTTGCAATGTTGGGGCTGGGGAGGGGGCTGCAGCACGTGGGGGATGGGAAGCAGAGCATGCGAGGATGCTGAGATGACAGCTGCAGCACGCAAGGTGCAGGCGGTGATTCGAAAGGTACAGAGCCATGTGTCTGCGTGGGCGGTGGGCAGCAGCTGAGCCCAGCACAGCCCAGACTTAGAACCCAGTCCCGAGCTCAGCATGGTGTCATTGAGGGCCCCCCAGACACTCTGGGCTGGAGGGAGCAAGGGGCTCCCCAGGTCCCCCCAAATCTTATGCATAGGGGTGAATGTGTCTGTGGGGAAGGAGTTGTAGCTGAGAATCCATACCCACATCCACAGTATGCAATTTCTTGGAGCCTGTCCTCTCTCCCAATTGTCACACCACCGCTTCCCCCTTTGGTCCCCTAGAGATGGCTGCTCCCCAGGACAGGGATTATGAGTGATTCTTTCCACCCCAAAGCAGCAAATCTTTCTTCCTCTCCTATCAGACCCTGGGCAGGCAGGAGGTCTGGGCCCCAGGTCTCTCTGGTCTCTCTCAGCGGTGGCCTGAGAATGGGAGAGGCTGGTTACTTGGCCTGGGTAAGCACAAGGGAGAGACCCCAGGGCGCATGCTCAGAGAAAACCCCGGGGTCCCTGGGGGCCACGGGTGCTCTGGAAGACCCAAAAGGAACTATGGTCATTTGCTCCTTGGCCCAACAGCAGTGCCTCTGGGAGCTCCCAGCAAAGCCCCCCGTCCAGGGGAGGGATCCAGGGACCTCGTGTCCTCCATCTCCAGGCTGGGCATTCAACCCTGGTGCCTCCTGCGCCCAGGGAGAGCCAGCCTGAAGCCTTTGCCTTGCCCAAGCTGTCAGTCAACTGGTGGCCGTAAGACCTCTTTCCTGGAACCAGCCAGCTCCAGGCTTGTTGATCTAATCCTGAGCCTCCGAGCCACAGGTCCCTGTCACATCTCTCTTCAAGTGTCAGCCTGGGCACTGGCCCCAGCTGCTACCTGCCCCTCCCTCCCAATTCCAGTGTGACTTACAGTAACCTCTGTCTGGCTAGGACTAGAGTAATTGAAATGTAATTGGGTTTTCAACTTGCTAATGCTGCCACAGGCCTGGGACGTGGATGGGAACACTGTGGGCAGTGCAGAGGTGCTTCTTAGAAGAACAGAGATCAGAAAACAAGCAGAGGGGCAGGGTGGGGTGAGGGGAGGGCCAGCAGTGGCTGAGCTATGGGCCCAGAAAGGGGGATTCTGAGGCCTGAGTCTTGGCAGGACACTGAGGCAGCAGGAGTGTTTTGGTCCTTGGGCCCAACAGCACTGACCTCTGGAGCTCCTAACAAAGTGCCATGCCCATGGGAGGGACCCCGGGACCTCATGACCTCCATCTCCAAGCCAGGCACTCAGCGTTTTTGCCTTTTCTCCTTGGGAAGGGCCAGCCCTCCTTCAGGATTTGGGTGGCTGGAAGGGGACTGATATCCACTGGGAGAACAGGGGGCCCAGGGCCCACAGGCAGCCATCCTTGGTGGCTTCACAGGCTACAGAGCATCTTAAGCCAGGGGCAGGAGCAAGAGGGGAGGAGCTGGAGACAGTAGTCTTCTGTCTTCACTTATTCATGTATTCACTCAACAAACACTGATGGCAGGTAGACTGTGGAGATGGGGGCCTCCTGGTTTGGCTGGGGAGACCCCCATGTAAACAAATGGATGGGGATGGGTATCAAGCACATTAGGGTGGGAGCCTGTGGAATAAGGGCAGGGTGTGGGATGGGACCAACCGTGGTAGCACATGTGAACCCAAAGAAAGAACGAACCCCTCAGTCCGTTCAGTCTCGTGTTGAAAGGAGGTTAGGAGTACAGGCTTTGGGGCCAAGGTGAGCCTCCTGGCTCTGCGCTTGCTACTGTGTGATCTTGGACTAGTCACTTTACTTCTGTAACAGGCTGAATAATGGCCCCCAAAGACGTCCAGGTCCTAGTCTCAAGAACCAGTGAACATGTTACTTGGCAAAAGGGCCTTTGCAGATGTGACTAAGTTAAGGGTCTCGAGATGGAGAGAGTATCCTGGATGATCCAGGTCGGACCCATGTAATCACAAGAGTCCTTTTAACAAGGAGGCAGGAGGGTCAGAAAGAGAAGATGTAATGGCAAAGCAGAGGTTGAAGAGATGCCAATGCTGGGAGAGACCACAGGCCAAGGAATGATGGCAGCCAGTAGAAGCTGGAATGGGTGAGGAACAGATTCTCCGCTGGAGCCTCCAGAAGGAACGCAGCCCTGCCCATTCCTTGATTTCGGCCCCGTGAGACTTATTCCGGACTTCTGGACACCAGCCGCCCTGGTGGTCTAGTGGTTAAAATTCGGTCCTCGCACCCCTGTGGCCCCAGTTTATTTCTCAATCAGGGAACCACACCACCCATCTGTCAGTTGTCCTACTGTGGTGGCTGTGTGTTGCTGTGATGCTGAAAGTTATGCCACTGATAATGCAAACACCAACAGGGTCAGCCATGGTGGACAGGGTTCCACGGAGCTTCCAGATCAGAGAGACTAGGAAGAAGGACCTGGCCACCCACTTCCGAAAAAAATGGCCACGAAAACCCTAGGAATAGCAGTGGAGCGTTGTTTGACACAGTGCCGGAAGGTCAGAGGATAGCGCAAAAAGACCGGGCGGGTTCCGCTCTGCTGTACACGGTGTGGCGAACAATCAGAATCGACTTGACAGCACTAACAACAAAACCTCTGCAAGCGGAAGAGAAGAAAATTTCTGTTGCTTTAAGCCACTGAGTCTGTGGTCATCTCTTACAGCGGCCATAGGAAATGCGTGCAACCTCTCTGTGCCTCGTTGCACAGAATGAGACCAACGGGAGCCTTTGCCGTGGAGGGCTGTGTAAGGACTCTGGGAACAGGCAGGTGTACAGAGCAGGAGGCGCTGAGCGCCAGCAAGACGGAGACTCCCTCATTCGTACACATGTATTATTAAAAATAATTTAATATTTAAAAAATCAGAATGGTCAGCATGGCAAGAACCAGGACTTTGACAGAACTCCTTGTGCTTGTCATTTGTATTGTTTTTATTTTGAGTCATACATTGGTGCTGGAGGCCATTAAGATCTAAATCCTAGGGGCTGGCCCCGTGGCCGAGTGGTTAAGTTCGCGCGCTCCGCTGCAGGCGGCCCAGTGTTTCGTTGGTTCGAATCCTGGGCGCGGACGTGGCACTGCTCGTCAGACCACGCTGAGGCAGCGTCCCACATGCCACAACTAGAAGAACCCACAACGAAGAATACACAACTATGTACCGGGGGGCTTTGGGGAGAAAAAGGTAAAAATAAAATCTTTAAAAAAAAAATCATTCTGCTTTAAAAAAAAAAAAAAAAAAGATCTAAATCCTAAAATAATAAGTAATGATAGTAACAAACAATGATCGTAGTAAATGTGTGCTGCTGTGGTTACTTCAACACAGGAACACGCAAGGGGAAAGAAAAGAAGGAGAGGCCTGATCTTCCTGGAGGGGTGTGTGTGTGTGTGTGTGTGTGTGTGTGTGTGTCTAGACTGGAGGATTTCTAACTATGACCTGGATCACCAAACATTTGAGGAAAATCTTTAACAGGACAGAGAAAGACCAGGATAAGCAGAAAAAAGTTCCAGAGGTAACTTGGGCTGGATTTTGAGGGATGAATAGGAGTTCACAGACAGGCTTTGAGTGAGATGCTGGGCAGGAGTGGCAGAGGAAGAAGGGGTGAGATTCTAGGTGTGGAATTCTGAGGGGAGAGCGTGAGCAGAGGCGAGGGGCGGGCGTGGCTGAAGGTCTGTTCTGGGGCCACAGTAACACTAGTGTGGCCTGAGGGTGCTCCCATGATCTTCATATAGTACCAATCTAAGGTAGGGAGAATAATGTTCCCCCAAAGATGTCTGTATCCTAAACCCTGGGAACTGTGAATGTTACCGTATATGGCAAAAGGGACTTGCAGACGTGATTAAATTAGGAATCTTGAGATGGAGAGATTATCCTGCATTGCCTAGGTGGGCCCAATATAATCACAAGCAACCTTCTAGGAGGGAGACAAGAAAGCAAAGTAGTAATAGGAGATGTCGTGGTGGAGGCAAGAGATCATGCTGATAAGAGGATGGAAATATGAGCCCAAGGAGGCAGGTGGCTGCTAGAAGCTGAAAAGGCAAGGAAGTGGGTTCTCCCTGGTTTCCAGAAAGCAGCAGCCACAGCTGACATGTTGATTTCAGACTTCTGACCTCCAGAACCGTGAGAGAATAGATTCGTGTTGTTTCAAGCCACTAAGTTCATGGCATTTTGTTACAGCAGCAACAGGAAACTAATACGTACACATCCTCATTAGGTCAAATGAGTTATTATGCGCAAAGCACTTAGAAAAGGGCCTGATGCATAGTTAGCATATATATCAATGCAGCTATTATTATTTATGGCAAAAACTCTTGGCCTGGGTCAGAGATGGCCGATCTCATCCATACTCCAGCTAATGGAGAGGCACATTGTTTCTATTTACATCCAGCTGGCCTGAATTTGGGCACCTGGTCACAGGTAGCTGGAAGGGAAGCTAGGGGATACAATTTTTCTGTGTGTAGCCGTGTGTTCAGTGAAATCCAAGGGTTCTATGACGTAAGGCAGAAGGGGAGGTGGTTACTAAAGAGCTAGCAGCGTCTGGTACATGGCCTACTATGAACGATGAGAAGTTTAGCAAAGGTAGCCCCCCGCCGGAGTTTGGTCAGCTACGCATTTTCCAGCTCTTCTTTTTCGTGCCGCTAACTTTGTGCGGCACGTCTTGGTTCCCCGCTGCGTAAGAGGAGACATCTGTTGTCACTCTCGCTCTCTCTCCTCCTCTCTTCCCCCTAGACCACTACATTTACGTCTACTTCTGTACCCATAATTCAAAGGTTCTGGTTTTGTGTGTTGTCTATCTGCAAATTTCAGAAATTGAAAATCAATAAAGTATTTTTTTAATATTATGATGTGTAAACATCATTCTCTGCGCAGATAACCAGCATCCCGTGACCCGTAAAGAAAGAACTATATAATCTTGTGGTTTAAATGCTGCTTCAAGGGAAAGGCTGCAGGCTTCAAGTCCAAATGTATTTTCCTTCTCTCCCTCAGACACTCAGTCATGGAATATTTTAATTCCCTTCATACTTGGACCATGACTTTCTTATACAACTTTTTGTTCTCCTGGAGTTCCTAATTGCTTTTCTCGTTTCTTTTCGAGAAAAGAAACATATGCCTTTTTAATCAGGTCATTAAAATCTTCCAGCTTCTTAATTACATTATTTGTTGAATGAAGCCCATTTTCTTCTTAAAAATGTTCTTCTCCAAATCCTCTGACTTCCTGTTCTAATTCTGACTGATGGCTTTATGGACCTCTGGAATTTCTATTCATTGCGCTCCTGGGTTAATGCCACTGTTTCGTGAATCTGTTCTCTCTCTTTCTTTCTTTGGTTTTGTCTCTGTTTTGCTGGACTATATCTTCATATAACATTTTAAAAAGAGGTGCCTGGAAAGAAAGCTTTCTGAATCTTTGTGCCTCTGAAAACGTCTTTAATTTGTCCTTACACTTACTGGGTGGGGAGATCAAGAAGCAGGCATGTGGAAGGGAGGCAGACAGACAAGCAGACACTCAGACTCCCACCCTGGACCACGATAAGGAGAGATTTACTCTTTTTTTTTTTTTGAGGCAGATTAGCCCTGAGCTTACATCTGCCAATCCTCCTCTTTTTGCTGAGGAAGACTGGCCCTGAGCTAACATCCACGCCCATGTTCCTCTACTTTATCTGTGGGACGCCTGCCACAGCATGGCTTTTGCCAAGTGGTGCCATGTCCGCACCCAGGATCCGAACCGGCGAACCATGGGCCACCGAGAAGCAGAATGTGCGCACTTAACAACTGCACCACCAGGCCAGCCCCGAGATTTACTCTTGACTCCAGCACCCCAGTAGGAACTCTAGTCCTTTTGAGAAAGATCACTCAATCTCTGTAGAAAGTAGTTCTCTCTCATTTTTAAATCTGTCCCCTCCCTGTGTCTTCCCAGTAGGTGTGTTTGCAAGGGGAGCTACTGGCTGATGCTGGCTAGTTATTCACTGAATAGGCCTTTTCTTGAATATTTTCCGAACTTTGGTTATTTTCATACCATCGTCTCAATTTTTGCCATGTCTTCTTACTACCTGTATTAATATTTACTTATGGTATTATTTTTCTCTAAATTGACTATCCCGGTCCAACACTACACTTGAAAAATTGCAAGTTGGACGTGATAGTTCCATCTCTTATTGTTTGTAATTGTATAGTTATATTTTCCAATCTATATTAAAATAGACATACAACTATTAAAATAACAAGTTTATTCATCCACCATTAAATATCATCGACAGCAGGAGTGCCTGTACCATACTTTGGAGACTAGTTCTCTAATTAATTACTGCAATGATTTCCCTCTAATCGACTGCCTGAGCTTTCTGTGTGTGCCTGCCAGGTTGGGCCTCCAAGGGGGTCTCCTTTAGATAGTCCCTCCCCTCCCAGGCCCGATTCTACACGCTGGGAAATGAAGCAAGAGTAATTGTGGAAGACAAAATGTCACTTTTGTTATTGGTGATGTGAAGTGGGAGGCCTCAGCTTAGGGGGAGAGCTCAGGGATCCTCTAACCTGACCGTCCTCGCGGCCATCACCGCCTGGGGAAGTAGACAGTTTGACCCCGTTTCACATGGCGTGGGCTCATGGTCTCAGTCCTGCCCCTCCTGTCCACTGTTGGCGGCATGTGGCTATGATGGTCAAGTGTGGGCTCAGGTACGTATTCAGAGAGCAGACAGTCCACCTCTTAGAGCAAATTGCTCCAAAAAAATAAAGAGGAAAAACTACCCATTGCATTTTACGCAGCTGGCATAATGCTGGTATCCAAACTAGACAAGGACAGTCGGAGACAGGAAGATTTTAGATCAATCTTAACTTGGCTATAGGTGCAGGTACCCTATGTACAATATTATCAAACTACATCAAACTGAATACAACAATGTATTTTAAAAACACGTAATGACCAAGTTGCATTTATTCCAGGGATGCAAGAGTATTTCAACATTAGAAAATTGTCATTTTAAGTCTCAACATGAACAGATTAAAAGCCCAGAATAAAACAGATGGAGAAAAAGCATTCCATAAAGTTAAACAATTTATAAAAATTCTTGGCCAACTAGGAATAGGAGGGAACTTCCTTAATGTGATACAGGATAAAGGATATCTTTCTAAAGCTCACAGTAAACATTCCACTTACAGTAAAAAGTTATAAGCATTCCATTTAAAGTCAGAAACCTAAAAAGGATGATCACTATTCCTGTTTCGAATCAAAGATGTACTGGATTTCCTAGCCTGTGTAATAAGAAAACGAAAAAGAAGTAAATGGTATAAAGCATTGGAAAGGAAGAAACAAAACGGCCAGTATACATTTGTAGGTCATGTGATTGTTTACCTGGAAAATCTAAGCGATTCTACAGACAAACTATTAAAACTCTTGAGAGGAGTCATGTTGAGAGACAATTTTCCATGAATCTGTTGCATTTCTGGATGCCTTGCACACAGAGGCACTAACTGCCCTTTCGTTCTGGACTATATATATGTACATATATATATATTTTTTGAGCAGTTGTTAAAAGGATGCTTGTATGTCAAGCATCTTCAGAATATAAAGTGACTCCCTCTAGAGCAGAAGGCAGATTTGCTTTCTGTCCAGTATAATGAAGATAATGTCTCCCTCTGCAGCAAAGATCAGGCATTGGGCCCCCTAAGCTCAGGGTTCCTCAGTGATTATGCAAAGCTCATTCATTGCATGTGCAGCATCCCTGTGGGACTTAGGGGACAAGTGGAACTGCTGACTCAAACATGAAGCTCACGCTGCTTGCTGAGCCGCGTGTAATAAAGTCCTTTGTCTCTGACCTGGGAGTCTCATGTCTCCTGCCAGCATCCATGACACTGTGATAGCTAAGAATCTGAGTACGGCAAACTCCCAGACTCTTTTTTTTTTTCTCCCCAAAGCCCCAGTACGTAGTTGTATATTATGGTTGTAAGTCTTTCTAGTTCTTCAATGTGGGATGCTGCCACAGCATGGCTTGATGAGCAGTGTGTAGGTCCGTGCCCAGGATCCAAACTGGTGAACCCTGGGCTGCCAAAGTGGAGTGCATGAACTTAACCACTCAGCTACTGGGCCAGCCCCTCCCCGACTCTTTACATTCTTGAGAGTTCAGCCATCTCATTTCTAAATACCAGCACCAAACAGAAAATGCTATTTATTAAAGGTACTCTTTATAAAGACACAAAAAACTATTCAGTGCCTAGGAGTAAATCTAAGAGATGTGAAATTTTTATGGAGATAATTTAAAAACTTGACTGATGGTCATTCAAGAGACACAGATAAATGGAGAGGTGTAACTTGCTGGTAGAAGGAAAGGCTTAATTGTAAAGATGTCAATTCTCCTCAAATCGATCTATAAACTTACTTCAATTTCAGGAAAGGGTTAAACGCGGGGTTTTTTAAATTAGTGTTTTGGGAAACATGTCAAGCTTATCCTTAAGTTATATGAAAGAACAAATAGCCAAGAGTAGCCAAGGCAACTTTGAAGAAAATGAACAAGTGAGGCGGATGACCCTCCAGACATAGAAGACAGGGACAATTGGCAGAGGGACACGCTAATAAATGGGCCAGATTGAGAGCTCAGAGACAGAGCTGTGCAGACTAAAAATTCAGTATCTGTCCCAGGTGGCATTTAAATCAGTTCCCTCCAACACGTGGTGGTGGGAAAATTGGTTTTCCATGTGGAAATAAGAGAATCACCCCCTATATCACTCTGATCACAAAAGTCAGTGCAGGGGATTCTAAATAAGGATACTAAATATGAAAAGTAACACTTTTCTAGACATTATGATGTAAAGATCTCTTAAACTAGCTATAAGAAGCATAAACAATTAAGAAGCTACTGACAGATTTGACGACATTAAAATTCCAAAGAATTCTATAGCAAAAATGTGATAAACAAAACTAAAAGC
Organism: Equus asinus; assembly: GCF_041296235.1. Classification (NCBI taxonomy): domain Eukaryota; kingdom Metazoa; phylum Chordata; class Mammalia; order Perissodactyla; family Equidae; genus Equus; species Equus asinus. The sequence continues at coordinate 90,197,860 of NC_091794.1, forward strand.
CAAGCCACAAGGCTGGGAGAAGATAGATATATCTCCCATATATATATATTATATATGTATGTAATGCACACAACAGACAAAGCATTGGTATCCAGACTACATAAGAACTGCAGATCAATACAAACATTACAAACACCCAACAGAAAAGCAAGTAAAAGATATAAATAGGCAAACCATACAAATATGTATGAAATGATGTTTAACTGTACTTGTAACTATTAGAATGCCAATTAAAACAACGAGATATAATTTTATACCTCAAATTGATAATGCAATGATTGGCAACATTTCCAATCTGACTATATCGTGGAGGTGAATATGTGGAGGTGGTCTAGCGGTTAATATTCGGCACTCTCACGGCCACAGCCCAGGTTCGTTTCCGGTCAGGGAACCACACCATCGTCTGTTGGTTGTCATACTGTGGTGGCTCCCTGTTGCTGTGATGCTAAAAGCTATGCCACTGGTATTTCAAATATCAGCAGGGTCACCCACCTGGTTTCAGCAGAGTTTCCAGACTTAGACGAGGAAGAAGGCCACTCATTTCGGCAAAAATTGGCCATGAAAACCCTGTAAAGAGCAGCAGAGCATTGCCTGAAGTAGTGCCGTCAGGTGAGAGGATGGAGTGAAAAGACTAGGCAGGGTTCCGCTCTGCTGTACACAGGGTCGCTATGAGTCAGAATCATTTTGACGGCACTAACAACAAAATATGTGGAACAGTGGGCACTCTTGTTAATGTGAGAGAGAGTTTAAATTATAACCACCTAGAAAAGCAATTTGCAAAATCTAGTAAAGTCCAGCACGTGCATACCTTCTAACCTAGCAACTCACTTCTGGAAAGAAATCCTAACTCTTGACAAATATAAGAAAGTTCATTACAGCACTGCGTATAGTGAAAAATTAGAAACAGTAGAGTAATACATAAATCAATCGTGTTGGAGCTATAAAGTAGATAATTAAGATGAATGCGCTGGAGACATATATATATTTTGACAGGCCTACCCCTAATATTTATGAGGCCCAAGGCAAGAGCAATCTGAAGGCTCAGAGCCCACTCCTATTCTCTTTCCACTCTGGCTCTATCCCACACAGTGAGGGACCTCAACTACATGCTTGTGGATACTTCAGCCCATTTGTCCAAGCTCTGTCCACTAACCCCGTCTCCTGCTGACAGGCACCTGGGGCCACGCCTTAGGATTAGGGTGTGTATGGCTGTGTGGTCACCCTCAGGAGGAACTCTAGGAAAATGCCTGCTCTGGCCTTGGAAACGGGCTCTGGGCCCTTGGGGCAGGGGATTTCCAGGATTCTGGGTACTCAGACTTTGGTTTAGGAGACGGAGGGAAGGGTTCTGGGTGGGTCCTGACTCCTTAACTTGTGGAGGAGGGCCAGGGTGGGGCCCTGGGCCCCCGTTGCCCAAGTCTAAGTGAGATACTGTGTGTTAACATGGACAAAGCTTACACACAATATTGAACAGAAAAGGCAGAAAGATATGTACCATATGATACATTACATGAAGTTTTACAAGAGGCACAATAATACTATCAACTGCTCAAGGGTACATACAAGAGGAGCAAAATTATAAAAACTTGCATGGAAACGACATCCACTTCTGGTAGCATAGTGGACTAGGTGACTCTGAAAGGCCTTCCCACTCCGAAAGAACCAGAGGCTGCAAAAAAGCCATCGTTTTGTATCTTATTGCTGGTCTTCCAGGACGTGAAATCTCTAAGGAGATGAAACAAAACAAAATTGTGAGCTGAGCCTGGAGCTACGAGAGGCACACGTTTAGAGAGGAATGTTGCCTAGAGGTAAATGCCTCCTCAGCCCCATAATCAGGAGCGCTGGTGGGGCCACAGCAGGTGGGACAGGGATCCTGGAAGTGTGCTAAAGCAGTCTCAGGTCCGAGGCTCTCCCCAGCCCCCAGACACAATTATCTCAAAATAAAGATGTTTAAATATCACCACCAACAGACCTACATTAAAAAAACTTCTACGTACTTTAGAAAGAAGAAAAATGATCAGAAGTCTGAGATGCAAGAAGGATTGTTGAGACCAGAAAATGATAAACATGTAGATAAATCTAAACAAACATTGCATGATAATGATTATGATGTCAAATCTGTGGGCTGAAAAAAAAGGACAGGCTACAATGAACTTGAGTGCAAGGTGGAAGGGGACAGCCGTTGAAGTTAGAGGGTCCCAAGGTCCTTATTGTTTGGAAGGAGGGTTGGGATATTAAGTTTAAGCTTTGGTAAGCGTGCAACGTAAAATTTTAAGGTTAACCACTCTAAAAACAGGAATAGTCAAGTCAGTGACTTCCAAACCAGTAGACAGAAAAGATGGAATCAGAAAACCAAAACGTAGTCTACTTTGAAAAAGGTAAGAAAGGAGAGCAAAAGCAGAGCAAACAGGAGACAAATAGAAAGCAAAAGGCAAAGTGGTAGAGACCAGCCAAATAATGAGTAATAATAATAAATTGGCAACACACAGTTTGAAGCAAGATAGTTCAAAACACCTCTCTTCATTACTGACTGGTGTTTCTAATCAGAAGAAAATTAGCAAAGGTATGGAAGATTTGAACACGCTTGATTTATTGACGTAAGGAGAAACCAACACCCAACACAAATTCTTCCCAAGCACTCGTGGAACATTTGCAAACATTGACCACATACCAGGCCAGAAGGCAAGCCATCGTCAAGAATCGGTCGTATATACCATATTCTCTGACCAAAATGCAATTAGGAAGTGGTAACAATAAACAATTCCCACATCTTTGGAAATTTAAAAACACACTTCTGGAAACAACCCAAGTGGTCGTCAACAGTCGAATGGGTCCCTAAGTTGGGTGTTCATAAATGGGGTGCTATACACCAAAATACCTCACACCCGAACAACTGTTGTCAGAGGCAACAAGATGGATGAACCTCACAGACCGAATGTTGAGTGAAAGAAGCCAGAAAGAGTAAATGCTCTATTATCCCATTTGCATAAAATTCAAAAGTAGGGGAAATTAATCAACGGTGATAAAAGTCAGAATAGTAGTTACCTCTGGGGCAATGGGGGTGATTATTGACTGGGCTGCTGAAAAATTCTATATCTCCCTCTAACTTAGAAAATAAAAAAGAACAATAGAATAAAAAGTAGAATGCGACAGGACAAAGAAATGATGAAGATAAGTGCAAAAATTTAAAAAAGCAAAAACAAAGATATAATTGAGAAGATTAATGTTGCCAAAAGTTGGTTCTTTGAAAAGATTAACAATCAACACTCTGAGACTGATTTATGAAAAGGGAAAGGCACAAACAAATAAACATGAAGAATGAAACGGATACAATAAACACAGATCTAGGAGCAATTCAGAAGATAAAAACAGAACAATCTGAATGACTATTTCTTTAATCTTATTATTTATTTCTCATTTCCATTTCTTGTCAATTTTGATAAGTTGTATGTCATAGACACCCATTACATTTACATTTTCACATTTATTTGCATAAAGTTGTTTGTCATGATTTTTAAAAATCTATAGTTAACTCCCCTTTTCATTCCTAGTATTATTTAGATGGGCCTTCTTGCCTTTCTCTTATCCATCTTGCTAGAAATATATCTAGTTTATTAGTAATTTGTTTTATTGACCATCTGTATTGTTTCTTTGTTTTCTGTTTTATTGATTTTTCTCTTACTTTTATTATTTCCTCTTCTTTGGGGAGAGTGTTATGATGTTGTCTTTTTCTGATTTCCCAAGCTGGATGCTCATTATTGTGCAATTTTTATTAATGTTTAACCTTTAATATGTGCATTTAAGAGTACTATACATATCCCCTCAAGGATTGTTTTAGCTGAATTCAAATTTCAAAATGCAATGCTTTCATTGTCAGTCAATTCCTAACATTTTGTATTTTTTTCTTTGTCCTATGAAATATTTGGAGATATGATTTTAGTTTTTAAACATAGGGTTGTCTTTTTGTTATGGTTTTCTCATTTTATTGTATTGTGGTCATAGAAGTTTACCTATACAATATCAAATTTTTTTCTTTTTGCAAGATTAGCCCTGAGCTAACATCTGCTGCCAGTCCTCCTCTTTTTGCTGAGGAAGACTGGCCCTGAGCTCACATCCGTGCCCATCTTCCTCTACTTTATATGTGGGATGCCTACCACAGCATGACTTGCCAAGCGGTGCCATGTCCACACCCGGGATCTAAACTGGCAAACCCTGGGCCACCAAAGTGGAACCTGTGCACTTAACCGCTGCACCACGGTGCTGGTCCCTACAATATCAATTCTGCACTCTGGGAGCAGCTTGCTTCATGACCTAATATGTGATCGATTTTTGCAACTTTTACCTTATTGCAGGAAAAGAATGTCAATTTTCTGATTAATCAAACTTCTTAATTGCCTTTTTAAAATATTCTATATATTTACCAATGTTATGGCTGCTTGATTTAGTAACTATCGGAGAGAAGAAAGATAAAATCCTTAGGAGGATTGTAGATCCATCCTTCTCTCTTTGAAATTGTCTCCAGTTTGCTTCACAGGAGGGATCATCCAGCTACGGTCCGTGGACCAAATGTGGCCCATTGCTTGTTTCTGTCTGTCTTGTTGGAACACAGCCGTGTTTTTTTGCTCATGTGTTATCTATGATTGCTTTCTCACTACAGTGGCAAAGTTGAGAAGTTGGGATAGAGACTGTATAGCTGGCAAAGTCTGAAATATTTACTATCTGTCCTTCTATAGGAGAAGTTTGCCAACTCTGCTTCATATAATCTGGGGGCTATGCTGTTAGGTTGGAAGAAGTTCAGAATTATATCTCCCTGGTAACGTTTTCCTTGTTAATCATTATGTAATAATCTTTTTATCCAAAATGATGTCTTTTGACCTAAAGTCCATTTTGTCTGATATTTATAAAGCTATGCCAGCTTCCTTTGGCTTATTATTTGCCTGATGTGCCAATTAGGAATGCGTTTAGCTGCAAGTGACAAAACCCAACTTCAGCGGCTGAAACAAATTGGGGTATGTTTTCTTTAAATAACAAAAATTCCAGAGTTAGACCGTTGTAGGCATTATCTTAGCTGCTCTGCGATGTCATCAGGTACCCAGGCTTGCTCTGTGCTTCCTCTTCATCAGCATTAGTTGGTGGGCCTTTGTGCTCACATGTGTCACGTCAAGCTGCAAAAAAGTTGCTGTCCTTTCAGGCATTGAGTCCACGTACCAGGCAGGAGAAAGGAAAACAGAAGGAAACATTTTTCAGAAGATTTCTCTTTACATCTCAGTTCCCAGAACTGGGTCACACGAGCACATGTTCCCTAATCATTGACCAAGAAAAATGAGATTCCGTGATAGGCTTAGACCAAATCATAATTCATCCCTTGGGGCTGGTACTTTTGTATTACGAGAAATAAATTAGGCCTGGGGTAAAGGCACTCCTCCTGGGACCAACAGATTTCAGCCTACTGCCTGAGAAAAAAATCAGAACTCTCTAGCAAAGTGCAAAAGGTTTGGGGCACGCTGTTGATCAGACGGTGGGCAGTGTCTGTTACACCTGGAGTATCTTCTTTCCTATCTTTGCTTTCAGTATCTCCATATTTTTGTTTTAGGTGTATCTCTCATGAACAGCATATAGCTGGACTGTGTATTTTCACTCACCCTGACAATCTAGTAACTGGTGAAATCAGTCTATTTACATTTTTTGTGATTACCAGCATTTAAAATTTTATTTCTAAATCTTATTTTGTGCATTCCATTTACCATGTGTAAAATCTGTAGTTATTGATTGCTATGTAACAAATTACCCCAAAACTGAGCAGCTCAAAACAACAAACCTTTACTCTTGCACACAATGTCTGAGGGTGAGGAGGCTGGGAGCCATGTAGCTAGGGGATGCTGGCTCGGATCTCCGGGAGGGTGCAGTCAAACCATCCGTGAGGGCTGCAGCCACCTGAAGGGTCTATGGAGGATCTGCTTCCAAGTTCACTCACTTGGCTGGGGGCAGGAAGCTTCAGTTCCTACCCCAAGGCTTCTCCATAGGGCTGTTCACGACGCGTATTCCCCAGAGTAAGTGACCCAAGAGAGACAGAGAGCTCAGGCAGAGAGCAACCAAAATGCAAGCCACAGTTCTTCTAATAGGGTTGCCAGATTTAGCCAATCAAAAATACAGGATGCCCAGTTAAATTTAAATTTCAAGTAATATTTCAATATTTGCATGGGATATACTTATATTAAAAAATCATTCATTCTTATGTGAAATTCAAATTTGACTGGGCTTCCTGAATTTTTTATCTGGCAACCCTATTTATAACCCGATCTTGGAAGCAAAACTGGCTACATAATTTGTACATAATTAAAAAATGGTTAGGAATTTCAAGTCGGAGAGAGCAGACCCTTAAATCAAGCACAACCCTTCTGAGGACGGGGCCCTCTGCCGGAGTGCAGGTCGCACTCCTAGAAAGCCAGCCCTGCTTGGGAGGGACCATCACTTCTACCCTATTCTATTGGACAGAAACAAGTCACTAAGTTCAGTCGGCCCATTATGGGATGGGACTACACAAAGGCATGGGTCCCTGGAGGCAACCATCACTGGGGCCATCTTGGAAACTGGCAACTGCACCAGGCTTTTCCTTTGCTTTTTTTAATCTGTCATTTCGGGCATCTGTCACTGGAGGTGGACTAATTGGACTGTCTTCATTCCCTTCGTTTCCTCTCTGCTGGTTTCGAACACATTCGTGTCTCCTTATCGGTTGACCGCATCAACGAACCACAGGCTGAAAGGCCTACCATGGTTGCCGCAATGAACGTGTACAGACTTTTTGTTTCTCCCTGTCATTATTCCCTAAACAATAGTTTACATAGCATTTACTTACATAAATTTACTTACATAGTATTTACATTGTGTTAGGTATTAGAAGTAATCTGGAGATGATTTAAGGTATGGGAGGCTGTGCGTAGGTCACCTGCAAATACTATGAAGTTCTATTCTTTCATTAGTCGTCTTTAAATTTTTAACATGCATACCTCAGTTAACAAAGTCTAAAGTTAATCAACGTCCTCTTCTAGAACAATCCAGGACCTTAGAATGCTTTCGAACTCTGATCATAGCTTCCTGCCTGTAACTTGATTGTTTCCCAGTTTTTAGTCTTACCTTGTTTATTTCATCACCCAAATTAGTCTTTAAAAATTTTTTTAATAAAGTCTATGCTTGTTTGAATTTCCCAAGCTTTATTATTATTATTAATTATTATTATTATTATTTGCTCGCCACTCTTCTTGCAAGCTACTTCTTCCTTCTGGGTTTATTTCCTGGGTTTTCCAGGTTGTTTTAATCTGGTATCTTGCCTGATCCCCATGGTGCCTTTAAATGGTTTTTTAAAACTGGTACTTTGGTTGCATCCGTAGTCATATTTTTCTTTTTGTTCTCAATAGTGTGTATTTTGTGCTAATGATTTGTTTATTTTATTAAGGCTTTTGAAAGAATTAGTTCAACTTTTCGTTGTTTTCCGCCTCACTGCTTTCTGTTTTATTTTTCTTACTGCCTTTCTTCTACTCTCTCTGGGTTTTCCGATGATCTCTTCCTAAAGTCTCTAAGTGGAGGCTTAACTCACTTCTCGCCAATCCGTTTTGTTTTCAATAAATGTATTTCAGGCTTTAATTTTCCTTCCAAGTTCCACTTTAGCTTATTGTTATTCAGTTTTAAATATCTTATCATTTCCATTATAGTGTTGTCTGTATCCTATGAATATTTAGAAATGAATTTTTTTTTTTTTTTGGTGAGGAAGATTGTCCCTGAGCTAACGTCTGCACCATTCTTCCTCTATTTTATGCGTGGGACACAGCCACAGCATGGCTGGACGAGCAGTGTGTAGGTCTGCTCCTGGGATCTGGGTCTGTGAACCCCCAGCCGCAGAAGCATAGCACACAGACTTAACCCCTGCACCACCAGGCTGGCCCCTAGAAATGAGTTTTTAAGTTAACAAACATATTAGATTTCCTTGGACAACTTTTTATGGTTGGTTCTTAATTTTATTATATTGGGATCAGAGAACATGATTGAATGATATTGATTCTTTGAAAAAATTTTAGACTTCTTTTATGACCACATATGTGGTATTTTAAAAAATGTTCCATGTGAGCTTGAAAACAATGGCTATTCTGTGTGTGGGAGTGTAAAGTTCATGTTTATCTGGTCGATGAAGCTCCTTATTTATATGGTTCAAACTTCCGTATCCTTAGTAACGACTTGCTACTTCATCCATTGGTTTTAAGAAAATTTACTTAAAATTTCCCATTTGTTTATAGATTCGTGACTTTCTCCTTACAATCCTGCCAGCTTTGCTCTCTCTGTTTCACTAAAACAATGGAAGTTCATGAAGCCTAGAAGTTCAAGACTGGTATATCTTGGCAGATGCTCCCTTTTACGAGAGTATTGACCAAGCTTAGACTGCTCTTACAAAAGACCCTAAAATAACAGTGGTTTAAATAAGATAGAAGTTTATTTCTTGTTCCTTTAAAAGTCCACAGCCACGGTTCCTGTGGGATTTGGTAAACCGGGAGCCAGGAGATGAGAGGGAGGGAAGAGAGTGAGGGTGAGGTATTCACCCTCCAGCTCCTCCACTAGGAGGTCACCTCTGCTCTAGGCGACTCTCTCCATCAGAGTGCTGGTCACCTCCCCACCCCTCGCCCTGCAGGCCTAGAGGAGTGAGAGCTATGTGGCTACGAGCCCAGAGTCCTGCACGCTCTCGTGCTCCTCTAGGCCCTGCTTGTCATTAGTTTTTTTTTTTAAATAAACTCTGCCCAGAGTCTCCTAATTAAAGCACACCATCCTGTTGGGACCCAAGTGATGCAGGCTGGCATCTCGTTTTTAAAAGTCATTGATTCCGAACGCCTTTAGGCAAGTGTGCGCCCTCCAATCCATGCTGGACACAGGCCCCACCCCTGCCTTTTCTGACACTCCTGGCTCACTCTTGTATCTGCCTCCCCGCAAAGACATTTGAGGCTGAGACCCTGGGTTAAAGGCCCCAGGCTAAGATGGCCACCACATCCAGGTCTCCAGAGCAGCATCCTGTCGTGGGGAAAGGAACTACTCACAGCCCATCAGTAACACCCACCTTGTCTGTCTCGACACAGGCTCAGCTTGCCCACTGGGTCCGTGGCCAGAACTGCCTCTCCCTGGACCAGCTCAGCATCTCAGGGCCACAGGGGCTCGGCTTTGTCTGAGGATGCTTTACTACTTTAGATGGGTCAATACTTTCACCTAGTGCCTGTCAGCTTCTGCAGGACCCAGAGTCAGGCTGGCCCTTTAAGGTGACTTTGCACACCTCTGCTGATTCGCTAGGTCCCAATTTCTTCATCTAACTCTCGGTGAGCCCAGCTTGTTTCCCTCATTTCCTCATTCTTAGGGAAATCCTCAGTCTAGAGACACAGAGATAGTGGAGGTCACTGTTCCCATGTTACAGACAGGGAAACTGAGCTTCAGAGTGGAAAGTGAGCTTCAGGGAGTCCAGCGGAGCTGGAATTTGAGCCTGGGTCTGTGTGGCTCTGAGTTAGGGGCGTTCCAAGGGAGGCCTGTGTGTGCTGCGGGGGACAGGGGAGCCAGAGTGGAGGCATGAGCGGAGGACAATGCCACAGGTGGGGAAGCCTCAAAGCCAAGCTCGGACCCTCTCCCCGCCGGGCTAGGGCACAATATCTGGCTGAGAGGTGTGGAGGGACCACCACAGCAATGAGTTGGCCTCTGAAGTCCGACATTCTGAGATCCTTTCCCAGTTCTGCCCCTGCCTGCTTTGTCCCCTTGGCCTGTCTCCAGGCCTCCCAGAGCAGTTAGAGGACTCAACCAGGGGGTGTGTGCAAAAGCGGCGTTCACCGCAGCCGATCTATTCAGGGAGTCTGCACAGGTCCCTTCTCTGCTGCCTCTCTCTGCTGTGGCAGGGCGGAGTGTGGATGCAGCCAGCAGGGGGCCCTGCTGCCGAGGCCGCCAGCGCCTCTGGGCCCTGCACCTGTGCATCCGTACATTCACTCGTTCCTCCATCCTCCCAGCAAACAGCTCTCGTGTCTTTTTGGTACCCAGGAGCATTTTGGGCAATTCCAAGAGCAGAGAGGGGAGGCTCAGCCCGTGCTGGAGAAGCCTACAGTCAGGAAGAGGCACTGTGATGGAGAAGGTGGGGTGGGAGCGGGAGCTCAGAGGACGGACGATGACGTGCAGAGGAGGCAGGAAGGCTTCTCGGAGGAGGAGGCTTTTGAAGGTGACTTTCCAGGAGGAGTGGCGGTTTGGCTCCCACTCTGCAGACCCTCACACCTCCCTGCAGCCCCAGGCAGAGTCTCCCTGAGTGTTCATCACCCCCATGCCTCCACCCAGGTCACCAGCTTCTGTGAGCCCTGAACTCCACGTCCCAGCCCTCCGTGCACAGAGTTGGAGGCCAAAGAGCCTGCTCGGGTGCGAGATGGAGAGGAGCCAAGTGTGCACCTGCACAGAGGGGAGAGAAAGCCCAGGCTCTGGAGCCTGACACGTGGGGTTCCTACACTCCCTAGCCACGTGTCCTCGGGCGAGTCACCTCCCTGTCCCTCGCCCCCCATGCCCAGCCTCCGTTTCCTCTGTAAATGGGGGTAACAACAGTCCTCACCTATACAGCACATGTCTCCAGTGTGGCGCTCTCGGCACCCATCTCTCTGATCTATAAACTGGCATGTTCTGTGAACCGTCGCATCGCATCCCCTGGTGGGGACCACACCGTGCCCCCTGCGGCGGGACGTTCCCCTGGAAGGGCTGCTCAGACTCAGCCTTGCTCTGCTTTGGGAAGAGACTGCCTTGGGTGTTTGTGTCAGAGCCACAGAATTTTCACGAAGTGGGTGGAATTCTAGAAAAGTTATCTCCCAGGGCTCAGGAATGAGTCATCGGGGGGGGGGGTGGGAGGAGAAATCCCTCACTGCTCAACCTGCAAAGGGGATCTCTCCGGCTTAATGCACACATTCGGTGGAAGCCCAGTCTGTATCCAGCTCCACCATTTACGAGCCGTGTGACTGACAAGTCACACCCCTCCCTGAGCCTCGGTCTCCTTGTCCGTCAAATGACAACAACAGGAGTCCCAGGCTGTTGTGGACATATTTCTGTCATTTGTTCAATTTCTCCAGACAGCCTTCTCCTTCTCTAGGGATCTCCTTCTCCTCCAAACTCTGGTTCAGCAAGGGCTGTCTGGCTTCCATGATCCTGTCCCTTGGCTACACATGACTGGCCCACAGGTGGACACCTGATTAGAGCCAGGCCAATCAGAAGCCTTCCCTGTTCTATTCAGTTTTATTTTGAATCAGAACTAAGAAAACAGCTGTGGGCTGAGAAGCTCAGGAGTTGTCATCGGCCACGTGTCCTTCCTCATGGCAGAGTTAGTCTGTGGAAAGAAAGGCAGGAGAGAGAGAGAGTCAGCAGTCCTGGCAGGATTTGGGTCCCTGGTTCCAGCTGTGCCTGGGCCCACTAGCCCTGCCCACAGTCTGGAAGTTCACCCCTCCCTTAGATTCTGAGAGTCACCTCGCTGGTTGGCATTGGTTTCTATAGATATACGGTCTCACAAGGATGTGCGTGGGATAAAATGAGCTAAAGTGTGTGAAGCGCTCAGCTTAAGGCCTGGCCCACTGCAGGCTCAGTGGGCATGAATTCCTTTCCCTTAATGGGCACCAGGGAAGGATGGGGGTTTGGCAAGACACCAGGAAGATGTGAGGCATTAGCCCTTGTGAAGTAATGTAACTCAGCAGCTCCTGGGAAACTGGAATCAGGTGCCTTGGGACCCCTGCAGAGCCCCACAGGAGACCAGAATGAAGGCCCAAGCAGAGTATTTGGTGGAGAGGAAAGGATAGGGCTAAGAAAAAAATTCCTGCCCTATCCATTTGTGGAAGGAAAAATTGTCAACAGGTACTCCCTCTGTGCCAGGGATGTATGCTGGGGTCCCTGGAGGCCCATCTTCTGGATGGGTGCCAGGAAAGGCTTTCCAGAGAAGGGACATCTGAGCTGGGTTTTGAGGGATGAGTAGGAGTTTGCTAAACAGGGAAGGGACATTGGACTATCACTATCAATCAACCACTACTATTAGTACAGAGCTGATGAGTACGGGGATTCTGACCACCTGGGTTTGAATTCTGCCTCAACCAATCTTCATACTCTTCTATGCTTCTGTTCCTTATTTGCAAAAGGGAATAGGGATTTGCTGTTAGTATTAAGTGAGATAATATATGTAAAGCACTCAGAAAAATGCTCTGGCAGAAAGCTGTGGTTAAGCACTCAGTGAATGTTTAGCTCAGCAAAGCCTTGACATCATCAAATGCAATCCACTTAAAATGATTATAGCTCTCCCCATTTACTGAGCCCTTAATAAGTTCTAAGCATGGTGCTAAATGCTTAGCATGCTTTGTCTCACTTAATCCTCCCAACAACTCCAGGAGGAGAGTACTATTATCCCCGTCAAAGATAGAAAAACAGAGGCTCTGAGAGGTCAGGATTCTCGAGTCTGTGTGGAACAAACACAGCAGGGGTTCAAACCCAGTATTATCTAAGGACCCTGGCCCTTGGCCCAGAGAGAGGGAGGGAATAGCCTCAGAACACACAGCAAGGGGCTGGGGTGCCAGACTCAAGGGCAGTAATCTGGTGGGGGGCCCTCGAGGTCTGCCTCCCTCTTTATAACAACACGTCTGTTACCAGCATCAGAGAACCAGGAGCAGTGATGGAGGTTACTGAGGGACCAGCTAAGCCCTTCCCAGCCCCACCCGCACCCTTTCCCACTCCAGGGCGGGCCCAGGCGGGCCTGGGGCTCCCTGGCCCGGGAACAGGGCTAAGGAAGGGCCTGGCGGCTGGCCGCACCCCTGTTCCCCTCCCTTCCCCACCCCCCATTGCTTCCGTCAAAGGTCCTTGTAGAAAATTCCAGCCGCGCCCGCCCAGCCCCTGGACTGGGTTTTTCCAGTGGGGTGGGAGCAGCAGGGCACGTCCCAGCGGCCGGCGAAGGCCCCGGAGGGGGTGGCGAGCGGGCAGCCCCCACGGCCCCTGCTCGGGGCTCCAGGCCCGTCGTTGTCCCCAGGGCCCCCCGCCAGCCTTGGCTCTTGGGGACGGGCGGGCCTTCCGAGGGAGCCGGCTCGGGACGTCCTGGCAAACAGGAAATGAGACAAAGGCGGTCGCTTATCGAGCCCCCGCATTCCTTTCAGGTGATGCCCCAGTGGCCCGGGGGACACGGCTGTCCTTGAGGGGCTGCCCGCCAGGGAGGAAGGACCTCTGAGCCGCTCCCCTCCGTGACTCAGGCTACCCCTGCCTTCCAGTCAGCCGGGGGTGGGGGTGAGGAGGATTCCTGCCATGGGAGCCCTCCCCACACACCCTCCCTGGGCTTTTGAAAGGAAGGGACACCATGGTGACATCTGTTCCTAGAGGGATGGGCTGGGGCCGAGTCTTAGGAGGGAAGGGGAAGAGGAAGACAGGTCACATTCACTCAACCATCCCACAACTGTAATGCCACCTTCTATCAGGGCACAGGTGTGGGTACTAGGACCCACTAATGAACCAGACCCAGAACTTGCCCTCAAGGGATGTCCTACAGAGGAGGTAGGTAGACGCCCAGATGAGTGAAACACTGGGTGGAAGGGCAGGGTGCAGATGAGCTCAGGGAGGGCCTGTCTGCGCCGTGCTGGGTGGGGCTGGGGTGCTTTGGAGAAGCACGGGTCCCTTGCCCAGCCCCTGGCGCATCAGCAGCCCTCCCCAGGTACTGTGTGAGTGAAGGAATCCTGGAGTTAGCTTTGAAATAGCAGTGGGACAAGGGGTGGGTGGAACGGAAGGACACAGGGACTAGGGTAACAGCATATGCAAATGTCCGATGGTCCGCATGAGTACTGGCATGGCGGAGCAGTGAGGACTCTGCAGTTGCCTGGGCACTGGGTGAAGAAGCTGGTGAGGAGGCTCACGGGGTAGGTTCTGATGGCCTTGAAAGCTAGACTGAGGCCTGGGGTTATTTTGCTGGCACTGAGAGGCTGGGGAGGCGGGGTAGAGAGAGGGCTCGGAGAGGCAGGCCCAGCCCAGCCCAGGGTCAGCGGAAGGAGAGGGGGGACCCCTTCGCCTGGGTGGCTTGGAGAGGCTGATCTGCGGAGACAGGGGCTCCAGCTTCTGTGGGGCTGTGCCCCCCTTGCCTGCTGGGCACTGGCGCCAGTTCTGCCGATTGGTGGGTTGGGCTACCCCCTCAGGCGGCGCTGACTCAGCGTCTGAAAGGTGGTTCCCACAGCCCACATCTCCCTGGGAGCCAAAGGCTATGCCATCCATGCCCCTCCTCCAAGTGGGTCAGTGCCCAGGGCCACTGACAGGCTGAATGGAGGCTAAGATTCCTAGTCCACCCACCCCTGCCAACCCGCAAGGCCTCAGGCAGTCCTTTCTGCTGTCTAACCACACACCACCCCAACTGGGATGGCTTTCCACTCCCAGAGGTCCCAAGGTGTGATAGTTATCAATACTTCGTTTTTATTTTAAAACAGTGAAAAGAAAAATAAATATCTTTGAAGAATAAGAGTACAGGGGTAGGGAGGTGGGGCTGGAGACTTGGGGGTGTCCTGGCTTCGGTGGTCTTGCGCGGGGGTGCCAGGGGCCTGGGATCTGCAGGCCGGCTCCTCCCAGCCAGGCCCTGCCCCGTCCCCGCTGGGAGGTCCGGGGGCTCCGCCACCCTCGCCTGCCCGGGGCTCCAGGCGGGGCGCTGCGTCAGCGGAACCCGCGGCGGATTAGACCCGTGGCGCCCGCTGCGCCCCCAGCTCCGGCGGGCGCGCGGGGCGGGGGGCGCCGCCCCACCGGGGCTCTTCTGTCTGCAGGCCCGGCGTGGTGACCGCGGCCTCAGTGGTGCCCCATGTCCTCCATGCCCACGCGGCCCCAGACGCCCAGCACGAAGCTCTCGATGTCGCACTCGTTGGCACCACGCACGATGCGGAAGTGGCCCCTCTCGCCCCAGGCTGGGCCCCAGGAGTTGGCGGCCGTCTGGGAATGAGGAGGGGTCGTGAGAAGGGGACTGGGAGTAAAGGGAGGAGGAGGGGAAGGTCGGGGCCGGCGACAGCGCGGCCGGGCACGCGGCGGAGGGACTCACCCAGTATTTGAGCGTCCTTCCATCTGGCAGCGTCTCCTCTCCCCACCTGCGGGGCGGAGTCGGGAGGGGAAGGACGCTGACTCCATCAGCTCTCAGGGGCTCAACCCCCCTGGGGCCTTCCCTATCCAGGCCCCTGTTGCCTTTGGCGACAGTGGGTACACCCTTAGGACTTGGATGGGTCTCCGTCCCTCTCTGCACCTCCCGCAGTCTGCATGTCTCTAAGTCTGTGTATGCGCCCAGGGTGGGGGAAGGCACCAAAGGGACAGCTGGAGGGGCCAGGCAGAAAAGGAGGGACCCTGGGACTCCACCCTCCAGGGACCCACACCCTGGGGATCAGTTCTGTGGGGACTCACACATTTGCCTGCCCTCCCTCCTCACTTGGGGTGCTAGGGACCAGAAGGAAGAGACTCAGAGAACGTGGGTATCTTAAAACCCCAAACTCCCACTGCAAAGTACCTTTCATTGGTTGGACAATTGGAATCGGTGACTCTAGCATCTCCCCTTATATCAGGTGGGGAAACAGGGCTGGGGGAGTGAGTCAGGCAGAGTCCCGACAGGTGCCGAGATGGGGGGAGGTCTTGCAGTTCTTGAATCCTTGTGTCTCTTTCACTGGGGCTCATTTTATCCCAGTGTGTAAGGAAAGAACACTTCCTAGAACACCTTAAAGGCCCCCAACTCTCGGTACGACCCAGGACGAGTCCGTCCTCTTTTTGAGTCTCGGGGTGGCTTCCTCCTCTTTGAAATGGGCCTTTGCGGAGAGATGGTGAGGACTCAAGGCAGGCTCAGAGCCCTCAGCCCCCTCTGCCCACCAAGCCCCTCACCCTGTGATCTTGACCGAGTGGGTCCCATGCCGGCGGTAGCGTTCCGGCCTCCCATGGCTCACTGGCGTGTGGCTGTAGACGCCGCCCTGGTACAGGAAGAAGTCCTCGTGCACCTCCATGAGGGCTGTGGGCAGAGGTCAGAGTGGGGCTGGCTCCGCCCGTTAGCACGGGCACCCATGCCCAGGCCCCAGGGCACTCATCCTCTCTCGGGAGCAAGACTCGAAGTGCCTCCTCCGGTGCTGCTCGAGAGAAGGGGACAAGATCCCCCACTCCCGGCCCCAGGGGACCTGCTGCTCAATGCCATACAGATTGCTTGTGCTGCTGTGCCCAGTCTCAAGCAGGCACGAGCTTCTGGAACCAGGGGGCAGGAGGAGGGGCATTTACCTTGGACAGGGCCGTTCTCCATCAGCTCCTTCATGATCTCCTTCTCCTGGAGGGAGGCGGTGGGGAGGAGAGGATTCATCATGGGGGAGGCTCCAGCCTGTGGCTAACCTCCCAGCTCTCCGCCCTCTGCCCCCCACCCAAGCGCAGACTTACACTGGAGCCGAGGCGGTAGGCAGGAGTGACCTGGTAGATGTCATTGGTGTGGACACGGCTATTGGGACAGTGGGCAGTGGCCTGGCGCTTGCCCCGACCCATGGCCCGACTGTGCATCATGCAGCGGGGGGCGGGGCCAGCCTCATCCCGCTCACGACCGGAGAAGGGGTAGCAGTGGTCAGACACAACCCTGGTGGGGCAGCAGGAGGGAGCGACAGCAGAGTGAGCACGGTGCGGCCCCGCCCGGGCCTGGCCTGCAGGATGCTTCCTAAGAGCCCCGCTTCGTGCCCTCGTACCCTGCCCACTGCCCCCTGCTGCTCACCCTCTACGTCGCAGGAACCACCAGGCGCCATCAAGATGCCCGCCGCGGCAGCCCTGCTGGTTGTGCGTGTCACAAGACAGCAGGTTCTGGGGTGACAGGACGGGTGTCATGTGCCCCAGAGAATGGATTGAGACGCGATCCGATGCCACGGCTGGTGGGGGAGGCAGAGGGGCCATCAGGGGGCTCAGGCCTTGGTGCCCCTTTCCCACCACGCCAGCCCCCGACCTTGGACAGACCTGCAGTGGAGAATGCCCAGGAGCCCGCACAGTTGCCCTGGTCGAGAGGCTCATGAATCAGGTTGGGCCACTTCTCAGAGGCCTCGAAGGCTGTGGGTAGCACCTCCCCTGGGCCCAGCACCGTCTGCAAAGCAAAGGTCATTCTGTCTGCCTCCTGCCTCTGACCCGACCTGACCCTCAGGAGCCTGGTGGCATGGGAGGGCTACCAAGAGTCCAGGGCCTCCTGCAGCCCTCCTGATCCTGAGCCCTCTTGCTGAGAGATTCCAGCAGCCTCCACGCTGACTCAAGTGGAAGATCCAGGCACCATTTAGTGCCTCTCTAGTGTCAGGTAGCGGGTGACTAGTTTTAAAGATGGGACAACGGAGGCCAGGAACAGGGAAGTGGCCAGGCCAAGGTCACCCCGCTTTCCAGCCTCAACTTGTGCCTCATTCCTGCTTTGCGGCTTCTGATCTGCCTCATCCTTCTTCCCACCAGGACCTTGGGCTTCAGGCCCCAAAGGGCAGGGGAGGGAAGAAGCAGAAAGGTCTCGTGACCAGGCAGGCTGCCAAGGTAAACAGCAGGAGGCAGAAAATAGCAGAGGCCCAGGGGAGTAAGGGCAGGGGCAGGGTCTGGTCACCCCAGCCTTCAGCTGAAGTCCCTCTGCAGGGAGGGCCACTCTGGCCAGCAGCTGCCTCCTCCTTGCCCACCACTGATGGATGGAGCCTCCAGCATGTGCCCCAGCCCTGTCCCACTGAAGCGTCCCTTCTTTACCCTTTGACTGTTCTGGGTCTGGTTTCATTTCTCCTCCTAGAGGGTCCCCCTGGTGGGAAGGAAGAAGCCCCCTCCTCCCTCAGTTCTACTGAGTCGGCGTTTGTTTCCGAGAATTGCTGCTCTCTGGCCAGAGCTGGAGGAGTATCTGTCCCTCCTTCTCAAAATACCAAAGTGACCTCCTGGCCCCTTGGGCCCTGACCCAGCCATACTGGGACCAACAGCATTTTTCCCAGGCTGGGGAGGCCAGGGAGGGACTGATGCTGGGACCACAAATCTCAGAAGCTGAGCATCAGTTCTTCCAATGCAGCACATTTTTTTATAGGCAGGAACTAAAGGCCCAGAGAAGGGGAGTGACTTGCTCAGCGGCACACAGCCTTTTGGTGGGAGATAGGCCTAGGCCCTTGGAGGAACAGGGCACAGAGTGCAGGGGCCCTGGGGTCCTAGGCCATGGGGAGATGGCAGGATTGTGGGCAAGGATGGACTTACGTGAATCTCATTCATGCTGGTGACGGAGGAAGAGGGGCGGATGGTGCCCAGGCGGTAGCGAATACCCTCATCCAGGGTCATGCCCCAGAAGGCACTGTGGTTCCCAGCCCTCCAACTGAAAGAGAGGGGATGGAAGTCACAGACCTGCCAAGGTTGGGGGTCCTGGAGGTACACGCATGTGGGTGGAAGAGACACATATTGGCTAAGTGTACAGATGAATAAGATGGGAGTGTGGGTGTGCCCGGCAGGGCATGCATCTCGGGCGGCACGTATGCGTGTGGTACATGCTCGTGCATGCGTGCCCACCGGGGCATCGCCAGGGCCTCTCACCCGTAGTTGCCCTGGTTGATGGCGTTGATCATGTCTTGGTCCACCAGGCATGGCTCCTGGTCACACTCCCACTGCCCTTTCTCCTGGCACGTGCTGGGACAACGGGAGAGAAGGAAGAGGTGAGTGCGGGCTGGCACCCTGCGAAGGGAGGAGGCCTCAGAGGCCAACAGGAGCCCCGGATTCTGCACCAGCGTCCATGGGAAGACCCCTAGCGGATCCCCTGTGGCCTGGTGGCTTTAAATGTCAACTTCACGTTCACGATTCTCAAGTTTGTATCTGCTGCCTGATCTCTCCCCAGACTCCAGATTCAAGAATGTTGCTGCCACTCGTCTTCACCACGGGGGTGTCTACCAACAGGTCAGACTGGACACATCCCAACCCGAATTCCTGACTCCCTCCTCCCATGCCTGATCCTCCCCGAGTCTTCAGAAAATGGCCACTCCATCCTTGCTGGAGCTCAGGCCAAAAACCTGGGAGTCACCCTGGACACTTTCTCCCACGTGCCGATCCAATTCATCGGCAGATCCTCTTGGCTCTCCCTTAAAAACACACCCAGAATCCAAACCACGTCTCATTCCTTCCTGCAGCCACCGTGGTCCACTCACCCTTCACCTGGGTTACGCTGCTGCCTCCTCACTGTTCCCCCCGCTTCTGCCCTGTACCCTCTGCCAGTACATTATTAACACCGCTGCCAGAGTGATCCTGTTAAACCCGAGTCATATCATGTCATTCCTCTGCCCAGAACCCTCCACTGGCCGCATGTCGCAGGATAAGAGCCAAGTCCTTTCCGTGCTGCCAAGGCCCTGCATGATCTGTCCTCTTGTTCCCTCTCTGACCCTCTCCTTGTCCTGGTTCCTGTGGCCCCAGCCAGGCTGGCCCCCTGACTGTTCACACCAGCCGTGCTCCTGCCTCAGGGCCTTTGAGCGGCTCCTCCTCCATCATCCCCACGGCTCACTCTCACATCTTGCAAGTCCTTATTCCAATGTTACCTTCTCAGGGAGGCCTGCCCTGGCCACCCCATCTTAAAGTTCAACATCTTCCACCCTTTCTAGCCTGCTTCCCTGTTTTATTTTTCTCCTTAGCATGTCATCGCTATCTGACATAGTATATATTTAGTTATTTATAGTGCTTATAACTGTTTCCTCATACACTCTGAGGTCCTTGAGGTCCAGTATTGTTTGGTATCTTTAGTGCCTAGAAAACAAAACCTAGGATATAGCAGTCACCCAATAAATGTTTGTTGAATGACTGAATGAATGGAGGCAATATACAGAAGTGACTAAAACCACGGGTTCTGAAATGCAAATCCTAGGTTCTGATCTTAGCTGACCGGTCATGTGTCCTCGGGTAAGTTATTTAAACTCTCTCTCCCTCGATGTTCTTGGCTGTAAAATGAGGACGATAATAGTACTACCTTCCAGGAATTAAATAGCAGGCTTGTAAAATATTTAGCACAGGGCCTGGCCCATCTTAAGTGCTCAAGAACTGTTATCTACTATTATTGTTCTCATGACAGGAACCCCGACCCCCCCTCTTGAGTTTCACTCATGTCCAACTGGCCTCCTGACACTCTCTGAGTGTGCAAAAGGCATCTGAAACTGAAAATAGCCAAAACTGCCCCCCCCAGGCCTGCTCCCCCTCCACCCTCCACTCAGAAAATGGCACCGCCCAGCTGTTCAAGCCAGAGCCTCACCCCCCGCCCCCAATGCCATCAGCAGGTCCTGGGACACACATCACAGAAGGCTCTGAATCCATCTTTCTCCCACCCCTGCACTGCCACCCCCTACTCCGGTCCCGTGTCACCTCTCGCCTCACCCTGGCGATGGCTTCCTAACCAGGCTCCCTGCCTCTTCGAGATCCCCACAGCACCCCCACAATCCATTCCCTACCTCCTCTGAAGCCAGAGACATCTCTGAAGAATGCGAGTCAGACTGTGTGCTCACTGAGTGGCTTCCCATGACACTCAGAACAGAATACAAAGTCCTCTGCACAGCTTTTGAGACCCATGGGATGGGCCCTGCGCCTCCTCGGGACCTCTCTCCCCATTTCGCAGCTCCAGCTGAAGTGAGCTGGGGCCCACTTCCCAGCCTGGGCCACTTGTCCCCTAGTCCATCCATCTCCCTGGTATCAGCATAAATGTCTCTTCCCGAGGGGCCTTCCCTCACCCTCACCCGCCTCTAAACTGGGACACCGTTCTTCTGTTTTCTCCCGTCACACGTCTAACAGGTGGTAATGACATGTTTATCTGCGTGCGTGGTCCTTCACCTTTAGACTGGAAGCCCCAGTGCAAGGAGGGGACTGTCTGGTGCATTCTGGCTGAATCTCCTTGACGCAGCACAGTGCCTGGCACATAGTAGGCCTTTAATAAGTAGGTGTCATCTCAACAGTTGAATTCTACGCTGCTTTTACAAGCTCATAACTCTGCTATTACAAGATGCTAAACTGTGTCGTTCCAAGCCTGCCCAAGGCTCCCGCCTCCCATGTTGCCTTTTAAGGAGGCTCAAGGGGAACCTTGTATGGCTGGGCTCTCCAGCCCCAGGAGACTATGGGGGAGGGGGGCTCCCCATGTCCTTCCCTTCCCCATCTGGCTCTCCAAACAACTTTGGAGGGCTCACACAGCCTGGAAGGTCCACAGACACTGCCCCCCACCCTCACTCAGGTGTGGGGCACTGCAGGGAACACAGTTGCCCAGAGCTGGCCTGGAGGGGGAGGTCAGTCCTTTCCTGCCACCTCCCCCTATGTCCCCAGGGCTGCCCAAGCAGGTCTGGACAGGGCTGGTGGCTGCAGGTCCCAGCATTCCAGAAGGGGCCTGGGTGGCTGGGCCCCAGGGACCGGAGGGGGAGGGAGTTAACCCCTCGGAGTCCAGAGGCATCCTGTCAGGGCCGGCAGAACCACATCCATCTTCCTGAACATACACGCACTCACGCCACACACCCGCACACACATTCCCTCACCAGACACACGCTGAAACGCATGAGTCCTCACTCTCCCTGTGACCCAGGCACCCCTCAGGCCAGCGAGGCAATGGAAACAGCTTGTGCGTAATGCATTCCAAAACAATCCGTCCTCCCCGGGGCCTCTCAGTCCCAGGCAAGGAGGGCACGGGGTGGAGTGGGTGCGGGGCTTCCTCCTCTGAGTCGTGGGGTCCCCATTCTCTCCATTCGGGCATTCAAGGCTTCTGACCCAACCCTTCTCCACTTCCCAGCTCAGGCCTCAGATCAGAGTAGGGGGCACTCCGACCCCTTCGGCTTCCTGGCAGGGAGGGGTGTGGGGGGCACATTCCAGGGAAGGTCCTACTACAGGCGGGCCAGCCTCCAGCTCGGCCATCCCTGACCCTCGTCCGGTCCAGGGCAGCGGATGCTGCAGTCAGAGGTTTCCTTCCTGGCGCCCCCTTCTCGGACTCTCCCATGACACAGAGAAAGGTGGGGAGGGGCAGCAGCCCAGCCCGAGTCAAGAAGGGCAGGAAAGGCTGCACCAGGTCAGGGCTGCACCTCGGGCCAGGTATCCATGGTTGACCGCTCCTGGGGAATGTCGTTATGTAAGTTTACACGGTCAGTGTGAAAATTCCCATTTTATAGATGAGGAAACTGAGGTTCATAGAAGGGAAAGGTCTTGCCTCCAGCAAGTAAGTGATAGGGATAGGATCTGAACCAAGTCTACTGGCTACAAGGCCCACAAGACAAGCCCCCTCCAAGCTCCAAACACTCACCAACGGTTACAGTTGTCCCAGTAGGTTCCCAAGACTGGATAGACACGACCCCTGTGCACACATCCTGGTGGGAGAGAAGAGCAGAAGAGAAGTGGAACCGAGACCGGAGATAATGGGCAGAGATGGCCAGGTCCTCAGAGGTCAGGTGCCCCAAATTCTCCCAAACACGCACGTATACACGCACACTGACCCCAGCCCTCACTGAAACCGAAGCCAAACTATAACTTGAGACATCTCCTGCAGGGTCACACCCCAACTGCTACTTGGGAAGTTCTTCAATGACTCTAACTTGGATCCCTCTTGCTTCACTTGGATGGCAGCCCACAACATTCCTTGGATTCTTTGCCATTTAAGTGAGTTGGGGCTTGGAGATGGGGAGTGGGTGGGGCATGGGGAAGCTGAGACCCAGAGAAGGTAAGTGACTCCCCAAAGATAACACAGCACTTTGGGATGACAACCCAGGTAGGCAGTCTCACGCCCATGGCCCCATGGAATTGTGGGAAGGA
Organism: Equus asinus; assembly: GCF_041296235.1. Lineage (NCBI taxonomy): Eukaryota > Metazoa > Chordata > Mammalia > Perissodactyla > Equidae > Equus > Equus asinus. The sequence goes on from NC_091794.1 coordinate 90,220,624, forward strand.
ATTCAAGTGATTCTCGGAATGAACAGGGGCAAGCGCAGAGGAAAGCATGGCGGTGAGGGCTGAACACATTTGACCCACCTCCCAGGTGTGACCAGCCATCTCAGGGATAGAGAATCCTGGGCAAAGGCAAAGGAATGGTTAAGAGGACCCTGACCAACCCCTGCGTGTTTTATCAGCCTGAGGGTGAGTCAGCAGGCGGGGCCAGCACCTTCCATATCCAGAATGGAGACGGGACTCGGAGAAAGGGCAGGAGGCTGCCCTTCTCCTGGGCCCGCTTAGAATCCCACTGACCAAGGATCTCCTCTCTTTCAGTCTTGCTGTAGAGATCCAAGGTAGACCAGAGCAGGGACTTTCCAGAGGTGCAGAGAGTGGGGCGGGGTCTCTCCCAGATTCTACAAAGCCTCCCCTGGAAATGTCACTGCATCGGCCTTGCTCCTGAGCCTTGCTGAGTTTGGGGCTGACAAAGTGACCCACCCTCCTGGCCGTGTGGTGCCCACCTTGGACGGGGGGAAAGGGGGGCGGCACCCCGAGGCAGAAGTCCCAGAAGTCAGGGCAGCAGTCGGAGACGGTGCGGTTGCAGAAGAGGTCACAGTAACAGGTAACACCCAGGTAGGGCAGGGCGCACTCGTCGGCACGGCCGCGGCAGCACAGGTCCTGCTCCTGGCAGTACCGGCCGCCTGCATCCCGGATGCCCCGCAGGTGCAGAGCCGGTGCTAGCTCCCGGCGCCCACGACCCCGCCGGGCACCCAGGGCCAACTCGCCAGCCAGCAGCAACAACAGCAGCAGCCCCAGTGGACATCGCCACATGGTGCCTGCTGGGCCCAGGGAGGGCAGAGGTCAGGGGTCAGAGGTGGTAGGCAGCAGAGAATCCCTGGCACCCCAGGGACTGATCTTGGCTTCGTGGGGCTGCGAGTCAAGAGGGTTCAGCAGGGTCAGAGACCCTGATTCCTGCGTCCCCAGGCAGAGGAGGCACAGTTTATGTGCCCTGGCTTACAGGGGGAAGGGGACTGGGCGAGAAATGACGCCCCTCCCTGACCTGCCTGGGGACCATCACAGACTGGGGACTGTGGCATTCTTGGTGCCCCCACTCCACACCCATACTTGGGACCTCAGGTCTCCTCTCCTGTCCTGGGTCCCTCTGCCCCACCCTCAGCCTCCACTCCTGACAAGGGTCCTTAACTCTGTGTGGAGGGCCGCCCTCTCTCCTGTTCCTCTCCGTGTCCTTCTGCCCCCCTCCACTCTCCCTCTCTGCCATCCGTTTTGGTCCCTCTGCTTGTCCCCCCTCCTCCTCTCTGTTCCTTCTTTCTACGCCTCTCCCCCCTGAGCAGGGGAGCGTCCCTACCTGGTGAGGGGAGTGGGCTGGGCCCGGGCTGCCCCGCGCGCCTGCGCCTCCTGGCTCCGGCGCCGCCGCCGGCCGGACACTCAAAGTCAAGTGAGGATCGCGGGGCGGGACCGCCTTTTGTACCGTCCCGCCCGCCGCACCGCCCCGGCCGGGCTGCGGGAGGGCCGGGCTCCGGCGCGTTAGCACCTGCGGTCGCGTAGCTCCGAAGCTGGGACTTGCGTGAGGGACTGGGAGCACCTGATTGTCCTCCTAGGTCTCCGAGGGCAGCTGTTCCCTTAGGCGGAATTCCAACCTAAGCAGAAAGGATTGTGGTCTGACACCGGTAAGGACTTCCCAGGGGGCCTCGCCGTGGGGCTGAGGGTCTCCCGCGGAGAAAGGGAGAGGGGAGACAGCCGAGTTCCGAGTTTCAGACTTAAGATTGGGAAATGATGGCGAGGGTGTGGGCAGCAAAAGTCCCTAAGCCCCGCCTCTGACCCCTCAGTAATAAAAACAGCCACGCACATCCCTCTTCACAATGCCCCCCAGGCTGGGAGGGCTTGGAGCCGCCCCCAGCCGCCCCCATTCCCAGGAATGATTGGAATCCGGAGAAGACAGTTTAGGACCCTGGAGACGCCTTATCCTCCCCGTCGTCGGCTCATCCTCCCGAGTGGGTGGGGTGGGTGTGGTGTGGGGGCCAGCCTCCCCGCACGGGGACCCCTCTTTGGGTCTGCCCTCCCCAGGCTACCTGGGCACCTTGCCAAGCACTGCCCCCTCTACCAACCCCGGGGGCATCCTGCTTGGCACCTGTCCCCTTCTAGGGCCCAATGGCAAGAGCCCTGCCAGCTGGCGCCCCCTGCAGAGCCCCCCTTTTCTGCTGGAGGCATCAACCCTTCCTTTGCCCAGGCTGGCCTGGGCCCCAAACAATGGGGCTTCTGTCCCGCCAGGCCTGCCGTCACCTTTTACCTCCCTATTGCGCAATGCCCTCTATTCCAACAGGTTGGGCCCAGGCCAGAGGATTCTCCCAGCCGCGAGGATGATAGAGACTACACCTGGACAGACGCCTCCCCTCCCCAGGCCTGAGCCTCACACAGCACCCCTGGGGAGGGGACACAGCAAGTGTGGGGATTCCCTTTGCCCTCTCTCTGACCTCCTGCACCCCTCCCCCAGCCGAGGGGGATCCTCAGCTGGCCAGCTCCTGGGGGAGGGGAGGGACCAGGACAACGGGCATCTGTGACTGGGTTACCCCCTGCCAGGGGGCACTGGGCAGTGAGTCACCAAGGGGATCCTGCCCTGGTGAGGGGGTGGAAGATGGGGGAGTAATGTCCTGGGGCCCCTGCATTGGCTCTGACACACCCAGGAGCTGGCCCACCTGCTCTCTTCAGGGACCTGGTAGGACAAAGCCTAGATGGGAAACTGAGGCTCAGAAGAACACACTGGAGGTCACACTCCTTTCCTCCCAGTCACCTTAGTCACCCACTACAGGTCTCAGCACCGTCCTGGTTGGGAAGGCCCTTTTCACACCCAGCGTGCAGTCATCTCACGGTGAGGCGGCCCCTCAGGATCGGGATGCATCGGACCCTCAGGTGGGCTACGGAGGCTGCCTTCAGAGGAGCTCGCACATGGAGTGCCCATTTCCACGCGTCCGTGGCAGAATGGCTCCGGGGCTGGGGGCTGGGGGCTGGGGCTGGCCCAGGGGCATCTGGCCTGTCCTTTGCCCCAAATCACCCCCTGTAGGCCATCCATGTGAGTCTGTGTTGTGTGTGCGTTTATGTGTGTGTGTGTATGTATCTGAGGAGCTGTGTTTGTGGGGTGTTTCTGGTTGAGCGTCTGTCTGTCTGTCTGAGTCCCTTGTCTCTCCGTTTACCTTTCTGTCTGCTCTGCGCCTGTGACTCTGTCTGGATATTGCCTCTGTGTGGGTCATGGTTCTCTCTGTCCATCAGAGTGTTGTTTGCCTGCATTTGTGTACTTGTTGGCTTGTGTGTCTGTGTGTATAGCTCTGTGACTGTCCCTGTCTGTGTCCGCCTATCTACTAGGTGTCTGTCTGTCTGCCTGGCTGGCTGGGTGTCTGTGTGTCTGTGTAGGTGTCTGTTTGGGGGTTTTGGCTGTCTGCCTGTCCTTGCTGGTCTGTCTGTGCATAGAAGGCAGGAACACAGAGCAGGGAAGAGAGCAGAGCCAAGAGCGTGGCCTGGGGGTCCCTCGTCATCACTGAGCTTGTGCTGAGTCTGCCCCAGTGGAATCTCGTGACTCACTGGGTGCCTTGGCCAAAGGAGAGGAAAAGGGCAGGGCTCTGGGGGGGGCTGGACACCTCACTTTCCTTTTCTATGGCCCCCTCCTTCCTGGTGACTCACTCTTTGCCTCATTCTTGTCCAAGGGCCTGGAGCAAAGCAACAGGTGAGGAGACACAGCAAGACTAACCCTCCAAGCCCTTCAGCCTCCTGGGAGGCAAGCGGCCTGGGTCTTGGCAGTGACTGTCCTTCCTCCCTTGTGACCCTGGGCAGCCACTGGCCCTCTCTGGGCCTTTCCCATCTGTACCTGGATGCTCCCTAGAGGCCTTTTGATGCTCTTTTGTTTCTACAAGGGGAGGTGAAACCAGAAAGGGGCAGTGACATGCCTAAAGTCACACAGCAGAGCAGAGGCCCGGACTTTCTCTTCTCCCCAGGGGTCCAGGCCTCCCACCCTCCAGCTGCTCCGAATGCTTAGAATGGGCCATTCTCCTCTGGAGGCTGAGCACGGCCCTCTGGGAAGACAAAGACCCATTGTGCTCGGCTTGACCCAGGTTCCTGGCCGAGGACCCACTACTTGAGGCTTGGGAGCTCAGATGTTTGGGTGCCAGGTGGCACTCCAGCTAAGGCTGGGGTCCCTTGTGGCCCACTGTGGTCAGCTGGACATGTCCAGAGCTTGGAGCCACAATACCTGGGACTGAGTCTGGGATCCAGGCCAGGCTGAATGTTGTGTATGTAGGGCCATGTCATGACATGCGGGGCTGCCTGGGGCCTGTTGGATTGTCACTGTCTGCAGGGCCATGTGACAGAGAGAATGTTGCACCACTGTAGCATGCTGGAGCTTGTGGTAGATCCGATTCGGGACCCCGTGGCAGAGTGTTGGACTGTGCCGTGGCACGCTGCACTGTCTGATTTTCTCATTCATTCACTGGGTATTTGTTGAGCATTTACTATGTGCCAGGCTCTGTGCTAGGTGCTGAGTGTTCAAGGTTGGGCTAGACAGACACAGATCCTGCTGTCATGAAGCCTTCAATCTAATGGGAAGACACACAAATAAATAAGCAAAGAAACATATCAATAAGTCATTCCACAATGTGCAGTGCTATGAAGATATGCACATGGCACAGGAACCTGAAGAAATGCAGTGGTCAAGGAGATCTCGGAGGGGAATGGCATTTGAACTGAAATCGGAAAGATAAGAAGGAGGCAGCCATTCCTAGAGCCCAGGGGAGGTGCTTCAGGAAGCCAGGTCAGCATAAACAAAGGCCCTGAGGCCTGGCACAGGCTGGTCTCTTTGAGGAACAGAAGAAAGCCCAGAGCGGCCACACTTCTGTGAATGAGGGGGACAGAGGAGCAAGACAAGGCTGGGAGGTGGGCTGGGGCCCATTGTGCAGGATCCTCCATCGTAAGGAGCTCAAACTGCCTTCTGAGCACTGAAGACGTTTAAGTGTGGGAGTGAAATGATCTGATCCACACGTGCAGTCGCCCACTCTGGCTGCTGCAGAGAACAGATGACTACAGGGTAGAGATGCTGAGGCTTGAACGAGGCTGGTGGCCGTGAGATCAAGAGAAGCGGACCTATTTGAGACCACCTCTGGAGTTGACAGCACTTGCTGAAGGATCCGATGTGGAGGATGGGAGAGAGGAGACATCCAGGAAGACTTCTGGGTTTCCAGTCTGGTGGGCTGCTCCTCCCACTGATGGGCAGACACCATCCTCTTCCCCAGGACCCAGGCGGTCTCTGGGTCTTCCTGGACTGGTAGAGTACCATGGGACCTATGCTGCTTTCCAGCTCAGACTGGAAAAGAGGGAGGAGGACGGAGCCCGGGCAGGCTCCTTGTGGAATTTTGGCAGTCAGCAGGGAATGGTACAGCAGACTGAGCAGGAGTGGCTGAGGAGGAAAGCCAGGCGAGAGAGGGGCCAGGAAGCCAGCAGAAGAGAGTGTCTCAAGGAGAAAGAGCTGGCCATTGTGGATGCTGCCGAAAGGTTGAGTAAGTGGGGGATGGAGAAGTGGCCACTAGATTTGGCAACAAGGACACTGGGGTGACCTTGATGAGAGCGGTCTTAATGGAAGAGTGAGGATGGAAGCTGGATTGGAATGGGCGGAACAGTTAACAGGAGCCAACGAACTGGAGAGAACATCACAGGCGACTTTTTAGAAAGTGTTGGTGCAAATGGAAGCAGAGAAATGGGGCAGTGGCTGGAAGGGAAGAGAGCGGCCAGGGAGGGTTTCGTCCAAATAGGGAAGCTACAGAACCGTGTCTCTGTGCTGATGGCAGTGACCCGTAGGAGGGGAGGAACTGATGACCCAGAGAGAGGGGATTACCCAGGCAAAAGTCCTTGAGAAAGTAAGAGGGGAGGGAATTCGGAGCACAGGAAGCCAGACCTGGCCTTTGACAGAAGCAGGGACAATCGTCTGCGAGACAGAGAGAAGAGACAGGTTTGTAGCGTCAGCCCTGAAAAGGCGAGGTTGCCTCCTCTGGCCGCTTCTATTTTCCCAGTGGGGTGGGAGCAAGTTACAGCCTACGTGAGAGGGGAAAAGAGGAAGGGAAGGAGGACCAAGGATTAGAGGTGACACAGTTATCACAAGCCAGCCCGATAGAGAAACAGTGGGATTTCCGGCAGTGCGGGTGCCCAGTTGAGGTTGCTGACCATAAATCTGTAATGACCCTGGCCTGCAAATCTGTCTGATAGTGTGTTCCCTGCCAGACACAGCATGTGCCAAACATGGGCTGTTTCCCCGGTAATCCAATTATCGCAATTTACAGATGGGAAAGTCAAGACTCTGAAAGACTTTCTGGCTTGCCTGAGGTCTCACAGCTGTTAGGGGCAGAGCAGGACCTGGAGCCCAAGCCCCTGCAGAGGCCACAACTGTCCAAGGACTGAGTTGTCTCTCACCCTTAGTCGTCGGTTGTCAGTTGTCGGTGCAAGTAGGGAGTGCAAAAAATGGAAACACAGCTTTCCCTTTTTGGTAATATTTCTGCATCATTGGCATTTGGGGGCCATTTGAGCACAAAGGACCTCTGAGTGCGGTTTCTTTGCGAAGTCTACTTGCTCAGTCTATTTCTCTATCTCTATCTCTATCTGAATTGCCAGCTTCTTTCAACCCCAGGCCCAGGGATACTTGGGGTGAACGGCTCCCCTTCATCTCTGAGTTATCTGCCCCTCTTCAATTCAGCATCACTTTCCCTAAAGAAAGCTCTCCCAGGCACAGTGAGCTTGGTGTTACCACCAGCAAACATCTTAGAAAGCTGGTACTATCTTCGAGTGCCTGTTTGCAGTAACATTCCACACCTCCCTTGACGTTTCCGGGAAGTCCTGATCTTCCCAGCCCGCAGTGTTAATAAATAGTCCTGAAAAGTACAAGAGGCTCTTCCAAGGCTGCAAGCGCGTTTTCTCCTTTCACCTTCCAATCCCTGAGCAGAAAGTGATCAGACCCCAAAAGTTGGGTGAATACCAACCCAGTAGGAAGAGGCACTTTTAAGAGCCGGGTCCTCAAGGGAACATCCTGTGATGTGACCTTCGTGGTTGTAATGGGTCACATGGAGGCTCCAAAAAAGATATATGTCCATGTCCTAACCCCAGGAACCTGGGAACGTTGCCTTATTTGGAAAAAACATCCTTGCAGAGATAATTAAGTTAAGGCTCTTGAGATGAGATCATCCTGGATATCTGGGTGGGCCCTAAATCCACTGGCAAGTGTCCTTATAAGAGACACACAGGGGACACAGACAGAGGAGGAGGAGGAATGTGACCGTGGATGCAGAGATTGGAGCAATGTGGCCACAAGCCCAGGAACACCTGGAGCCACCAGAAGCTGGAGGAGGCAAGACATGGATTCTCCCCACAGAGCACGGCCCTGCTGACGCCTTGCGTTCGAGCTTCCAGCTCCAGAACTGTGAGAATGTGTTAAGCAGCCAAGTTTGTGGCACTTTGTTAGCGCAGCCCTAGGAGACTGACACAGTGGTCTTCCATGTCAAGGATGGAAGTGGCCTGAGCTCTGTGTCCATTGGACTGTGCGGAATGCAAGGCTCTATGCAGATGGAGCCAGCACCAAGCAACTCGTGTTGGCAAGAGCAGAACAAACCGGCTCAGACAAAATCGCTTTATCTCGAAGTGGTTCAAACCCTTGTCTGCGGTGGTACGGCTTCATCTGGAGGTTCGGAGCACAGACTCAGGGGCCAGAAGGAGCAGGTTCAAATCCCGGCTCCCCCTCTCAGTAACCGCGAAATGTGGGGCAAGTTTCTTAAGCTCTCTGTGCCTCAGTTTCTCCATGTGTAACACGAGGACGCTCATAACAGTTCCTACCTGCAGGTTAGTTGTGAGGGTTCCTGACACTATTTAAAGCATCTGGACTCGGCAGTGCTGACATATCACAAGGACAAGATAAGTGTCTGCTATTATTAAACTACCCCAAATCAAAACAGAACAAATGAACTCGGAATAGTGAAGGACAGCAGTCCCCCCTCACCTGCGCGGGATATGTTCCAGGACCCCCAGGGGACACCTGAAACCGCGCTTGGTACCAAACCCTATATATGCTATGTTTCCTCCTATATATTCGTACCTGTGATAAAGTTTAATTTATAAAGTAGGCACAGTAAGGGATTAACAACAATAACTATAATAAAGTAGAACAATTATAACCATATACTGTAATAAAAGGTATATGAATGCCGTCTCTTTCTCTCTCAAAATACCTTATTGTACTGCACTCACCCTTCTTCTTGCGATGCTGCGAGATGATAAAGCGCCTCCGTGATGAGATGAAGGGAGGCGAATGACGTGGCTACTATTGACCTCTGACCTCGGTTGACTGTAGGCAACTAAAACATGGAAAACATCCGAGAAGGGGGGACTACCGTAGATGCAAATGTGCTTAAACTGACCTAAAGTGACTCAAATCAGTGAAACTAACGTAAAACTGCTCAGACCTCTGGGGTCAACCTGTCCTAAAACCAGATAAATCCATCACTCAGGAGCAGGGCGGGTCTGGAACTGTACACACATGCTTGCACGCTCAGGGGGTCTCTTTCCGGTCTCCGTGTGCATCAGCTTGGGCAGTAACAGGAGCCAGCAGTGATGAGCAGGCAGAGGGCCGTGGAAGTAAGTCCACACCTAACATAGACCAAGACATATTTCCCTATCAGAAACATAGTCAACGTCTAAATAAAACCGTCAACTTACTGTGTCAGGTCAGGGCTCAGATATCACGGACCAACTCACACTAGTTCGACAAGAGATGGGGTGTCTTGCCCGAGGACCCTGAGGAATCTCATGAACCCCAGGGGCAAGCAGTGCAGTTGGAGCCCATGGGGATCTGGAAGGTCGTCAGAATGCAAGGGAGCTCTCTCTGGCCCGGGGAGGGGAAGTGACTCCCTCAAGGCCAGCAGCTCAGGAGCGGCCTGAGGAGGTGAGGGAGACCCTGGGAGGTTGGCAGTTTCAGCTGAGAGACCAAAAGTTAGAGATTGTCATATCGGCCAGCTCACTCCAGCGTGGCAAGTGCCCCAACTCATAGGAAGTCTCCACCCTCTCGTGGCTCCACCCCGCCCCCAGGGGTGCTTTCTCCAAGGGACACCAGGAATGCATTGGCGTCACTCTATGTCTCCTGCTGGTGCGGGCAGACGCTGGTGAGGGGCTGGAGGAGACACCTGAGGGGGCTCAGGGCCTGCAAGGGTGCTGGACCCTCTAAGCTCAAGGCTGGGTGGGCGGCAGCCCTTCTGTGGTATCAATCAGAATCTGGGACAATAAGGGAAGAGTCTCCCCCGTGTCGCCACATGGCAGCTTGGACACAGATGTGCTGGGACAGAGAGAGGCGCACAGGTCAAGGGCCTGGGTGGGACTCAAAGGCCTTTACTCCCAGTCCTGGCTCTGTCTCTGACATGCCATGTGACCTTGGACGAGTTGCCACTCTGTCTGGGCCTCTTGAATCCATATCTGAAATGACAGGGAGACCTCCGTGGTCACCAAGGGCTGTAAACACAGATAAATCAGATAAAGCTCATTCAGTCCAACCCTCTCGTTTGCAACTGAATGAACAGAGACAGAGAGAGGGAAGAATTGGGCCACAGCTGCACAGCAAGTGAGTGGGAAATGAAAGGAACTCTCATTTCTTGTCTACCTACTATGTGCTTGATAAACTCCTTCTCCCTAGAATGGCCTTTCCTATGTCGCAGTCAGCACAAATGCCGTGAGCATCTGCCACAGGCTGGGCACCTCCTATGGGCTGGTCACTTGACATGGATTATCTCATTTAATCCCAACAGCCCTCCGTGGTATTATCATCCCTACTTCACAGATGGGAAAACTGAGTCCCCGAGACGTGACTCGCTCAGACACAGCTGCCTGAATCCTTGTCTCTAGTTCCCCTAGGGCAGAAGGGAGAATGAGAGGGAATGCCAAAGGTCAAGGTTCCGTGGAGGACACACCCCAGAATCAGCTTGTTGAGACAAGGCCAGGGAGCGGGCTGGGGCCCAGAAAGAAGCTGGGAGGACCGTGCCCCAGGGATTTATTTTAAAACAGTTAGTTTTATTTGATTTTTTCATTCATTAATAAACACATTCTCTTGGTTCAAAAATATATATAAAAAGCATAGACTCTGAGCTGTGGGCCTCATCTGTCCTGTTCTGACTCCTGTTCCCCATCCCTTACAGATCACCAGTTTTTGTTAGTATCTCAAGTATTCTTGCAGAGTTTCTTTATGCAAGCACAAAAAAGAACATATGTTCATAATGTCCTTTGTACATAAAAGGTCACTAACCACACACACGGTGCTCTACCTTTTTTCACTAGTCACACATAGAGCTCTTTATCAGGAAACAGAGCCTCCTCATTCTTTCATATCACTGCATAACATTCTGTTGTATAGACTGAGATCATTCATTTAACCAATGCCCCATCGATTGACATTTGAGTCATTTGTAGATTTTTGGAGGGGGCGTATCACGGCAATGCTGCAACAAATAATCATGTGTATACATTGTTTCATCCATATGCAAGGATACTTGCAGAATAAGTTCCCCAAAGTGTTGGCTGGGTTGAAGGTATTGTAATAGTTTTCTATTGCTGTCTAACAAGTTACCACGAACACAGCAGCTTAAACATCACCCATTTATCAGCTTACAGCCTATGGGTCAGAGGTCCGGCCTGGCGTGGGTGGGTTCTCTGCTCAGAGGCAAATCAAGGTGTTGTCAAGGCTTCCTTCTCATGGAGGCTCTATGAGAAAATCTATTTTCAAGCTCGCTTCTGTCCTTGGAAGAATCTGGTTCACTGTGGTTGGAGAACTGAGGTCTCTGGTTCTTGCTGGGGGCCTCCCTCGGCTCCTAGGCGCCTGCACACTTTGCCATGTGGCTTCCTCCAAATGGCACAGTGAATCCTTCTCATGCTTCAGATCTCGACGTCTCCTTCCGAGACCAGCCAGAGAAAATTCTCTTCTTTTAAAGGGCTCCCCTGATCAGCTCAGCCCACTCAGGGTAATCTCCCTACCTTAAAAATCAACTGATTTAGGACCTTACTTAGACTGCAAACTCTCTTTTGCTATCTCGTGGAACATAATCGTTGAGTTCAGATTTTCATCAGATTCACAGGTTCCACCCACACGCAAGGGATCGCACAAAGGTGAAAGTCAGTGAGGATCACCTTAGAATTCCGCCTAACAGGCGTATTTGTAATTTCAGTAGATATTGCCATCTTGTCCCCCACAACAGTCGTGCTGAAGGATTTCTCCTTCTCCAGGAATGATGAGCATGCCTGCTTTTCCACAGTGTCTAAAAGTTTGCTAAAGAATGTTAGATTTCTGCCAATTTGATAGGTGAAAAATAGAATCTCAATGTATTTTAAATTTGTGCTTATCCTCTAATGAATAAGGCTGAGATTTCTTCAAAAGCTTAAAAGCCATTTACATTTCTTTTTCGTTCCGGCTCCTGGTTTTGAGTCATAGAAAGGTCTTTCTAACTCCAAAGTTAATCAGAAACCCTCCCATGTTTTCTTCTGGTGCTTTTATAGTTTTGTTTTTTATGCACTGGTTCTTGGACTCGAAGCTTCTCTCGTCATTTTTCAGGAGCAAGTTCAAAGTTGGACCCCCAAAGGGTTGGGGTTTGGGGTGGAGAAAGGAGCTGCCATGGTGGAGCCCTCTACGTGCCGGGCCCCAGCCTCCGTCAGCTCTGTTGGCAGGTCTTCCCACTCCCCCTCGTCGGGCTCTCATTGTGTCCTGGGCGGGCGCAGCGAGCCCAGGGTTCAGGGCACCCTGCCCTGCCTGAGGAGCTTCCAGGCTGGAGCATGAGACGAGCAGGAGGCCAGACCAGAATTGGAGATAGAGAGCCAGGGCTGGGAGCACAGGAGAGAGAGGGGGATTCTGATGGGGTGTTCAGGAGGCTCCAGGAGGAGCTGGCATCTGAGCTGAGCCTTAAGGATAAGGGGAAATGCAACGGCAGTGATGGGGGAAGAGGAATAACAGGCGCAAATACAGCGAGGTGGAAAAATCAGCGGGAAGTCTAGCCCAGAGAGGAAGACTAGTGGACCATGAGGTCCTCACGGGTAGGGACAGAGTATGGCTTATCTCCGTGCATTAGCCAGAGTGTGGCAAACGAAGTGAAGCAGAAAGGACACGGGGCTATGATCCAAGGTTAAATCATTTTCCCTTTACCGTGACAGTGCGAAGCAAGACCTCCAAGAAAAAAGAAGCTGTCGGCTGCACTGGCATCTCAGAACCTGGGCGCTCTCTGCACACCACTGGCCCCTTGTGGCCGGTCTGGGAATTCTCCGTGACTAGCCTCAGGTGTCAGGTCTAAGAGCCAGTCCCAGAACTGAAGGCGGGGTGGGCACGGCGGGGGGGGGGGGCTGAGTGGCCCTCAGAGGACTGAAAAACCGAGAAATCCTAGTCTGAGAATGTCTGAGTCCAATGGGCCCTCAGAGATGATCTGGTCTGTCTTCTTCATTCCAAATGGAGAAAGCAAGTCTCAAAAGGGGTCCTGCCAGGGAGGGGAGATGAGAGCACTAGACTTGGTATAAGACAGCCCTCAGTTTGCAGCCTGGCTCTATTTCCAACCAGTTGTAAGACCCTGGAAAAGCCACACAGTTTCCAACTCTGTAAAATGGAGTCTGGGATTGGGCCGACTTCTCTTTTTTGGTACTGCCAGGCTAAGTTACTCGGATTAATTCTCCCACAGAAAACTAAAAACACTGGTGTATTTGTATAACCAAGAGGGTAAAGAGTTACCAGAACAAAACTGAAGAGAAAACAGAAACTTAGGCAGATAAACCAAGCATGAAAGTCACCTTTACTCTGAGGGCATTTCCTGATTCTGGCCAGTTGGAACTACTGTGTTGATGATGCCTCTGGGCAAGAGGCACAAATAAAAGTACAGAGCACATGGTGAAAGGTCATAAAGAAAACCCTCTCTACGATAAGCAGGATCCCAAAGAGTCGTACTCCCGTTAGTAAGCCAGCCCTAGGACAGACTTGCAGCCCGAGTTTGTATCCCCTAGATGGCCTGTAACCTCAAGCCTTGAACTTGGATTGAGGTCACCCCAGACTGTTTGTGCCTCCAGGCTCCTGGAAAAAGAAACGGAAATCTTCGGAGGGAGGTGCCTGCAGCTCAGACTCCAAATTAGTCACACAAATACATTTTCAAGTATGATGGCAAGCACATGGTAAAATATAATCAGGCATACAAGGAAATAAGACTCCACAGCAAGAACCAGAAGAAACAAGAGGCAACAAAAAAACACCCATAGAGAATTCAGACATTGGAATTATTTTACACAGAATATAAAACAACCGTGTTAAACAAAAGACCAGCTTGAAAATATTTGCATGGGACAGGGAAACTATAAAAAGTGACGGTAGATTTGACAAGAGCTAAATTGAACTTCTACAAACAAATAACACAATAAAGCAAATTAAGAAGTTAATGGCAAGTTGAAAGCAGATTGGACATAGCTGAAAAGAGAACTGATGAACTGGAAGAAAGATCAGAAGAAATAATCCACAATGAGCATGGGGAGACATAAAGATGAAAAAATAATACAGAATAAGGGGTAAAAGACATGGAGAATAGATGAGAAACATTTAATGTGTATTTAATTGGAGTCCCAGAAGGAGTAAAAGAGTGAGGTACAAGTAATGTTTGAAGGGTCAACAGCTGACAATTTCCCAGAACTGATGAAAGACATTAATCTACAGATTCAAAAAGCCCAACAAATCCTAAGGAAAATAAAGTTTTTAAAATTTACATCTAGAAAAGGCTATATACTGTATGATTCCAACTATAAGACATTCAGTAAAGGAAAAACCATAGAAACAATAAAGATCAGTAGTTGTCAGGGCTTTGGAGGGAGGGAAGATGACTGGGGGAGCATGGAGAATTTTTAGGGCAGTGAAATTATTTTGTATGATACTATAATGGTGTATACATCATTAAACATTTGTCAAAACCCATAGAACATACAACACAAAGAGTGAACTGTAATGTAATCTATGGATTTGGTTGACAATGATGTGTCAATGTAGGCTCATTGATTATAACATCTGCACTATTCCATGGGGGATGCTTATGGTGGGGGAGACTGTGTGTGAGGGTGGAAAAGGGGACATATTGGAACTTTCTGTACTTTTCACTTAATTTTGCTATGAACCCAAAACTGCTCTAAAAAAAATGAAGTCTAGGGGGCTGGCCCTGTGGCCGAGTGGTTAAGTTCACGCGCTCCGCTGCAGGCGGCCCAGTGTTTCGTCGGTTCGAATCCTGGGCGCGGACATGGCACTGCTCGTCAGACCACGCTGAGGCAGCGTCCCACATGCCACAACTAGGGGAACCCACAACGAAGAATACACAACTATGTACCGTGGGGCTTTGGGGAGAAAAAGGAAAAAATAAAATCTTTAAAAAAAAAAAATGAAGTCTATTAATTAAAAAAATGTTTCAGGGGCTGGCCTGGTGGTGCAGCAGTTAAGTGCGCATGTTCTGCTTCGGTGGCCTGGGATTTGCCAGTTCGAATCCCAGCTGTGGACATGGCATTGGTTGGCAAGCCATACTGTGGTAGGCATCCCACATATAAAGAAGAGGAAGATGGGCACGGATGTTAGCTCAGGGCCAGTCTTCCTCAGCAAAAAGAGGAGGATTGGCAGCTGATGTTAGCTCAGGGCTAATCTTCCTAAAAAAAAAAAACAATTTCACACCTAGACATTATGGTGAAACAGCAGAATACCAAAGACATAGAGAAAAATTTTAAATCTTCAGGAAAAAAGACAGATTGCCTTCAAAGGACTAAGAAAGACTGAGAACTGACTTCTCAAGAGCAACAGTGGAAGACAGAAGACAGCAGAAAGATTATCTTCAATAAGCTAAAAGAAAATAACCACCAGCCTAGACTTCTACTCAATGAAAAATCCTTTAAATATGAAGATGAAATAAATACATTTTCAGACAAAAAGTGAACGAGTGTGCCATCCGCAGACATCAGGTAGAAAGAAAAAAAGCTCAGACAGAAGGTCAGAAATGCTGGAAAGAATGAAGAGTAATGAAATGGCAAATATGTGGGCAAATCTAAATGAAGCATGACGATAGGAAAAAATAATAATGTCTTGTGGTGTTTAAAACAGAAAACAATATATAATTAAAATAGGTAACAAAAATGATGTCAGAAGGTGAGAAAATGGGATTAAATTATTGTAATGTTTTTGTATAGCCATCCTCAGAGATATTGTGGGTTCGAGTCCAGACCACTACAATAAAGTGGATATTGCAATAAAGCAAGTCACACAAATCTTTTGGTTTCCTAGTCCATATAAAAGTTATATTTACTCTATCTTGTAGTCTATTAGCTGTGCAATAGCATTATGTCTAAAAAAGCAATGTACATACTTTAATTAAAAAATAATTTATTGCTGGGGCTGGCCCCATGGCTGAGTGGTTAAGTTTGCGCGCTCCACTGCAGGCGGCCCAGTGTTTCGTTGGTTTGAATCCTGGGCGCGGACACGGCACTGCTCGTCAAGCTGAGGCAGCGTGCCACGTGCCACAACTAGAAGGACCCACAATGAAGAATATACAACTATGTACTGGGGGACATTAGGGAGAAAAAGGAAAAAATAAAATCTTAAATAATAATAATTTATTGCTAAAAAATGCTAACCATTATCCGAGCCTTCAGCAAGTCATAATCGTTTTGCTGGTGGAGGGTCTTGTAAAAAACACACTATCTGTGAAACCAATAAAGTGAATCACAATAAAATGACGAATTCTTGCATCTTGGAGTAGAGTAAATATGTTGATTAACTCTAGACTTGAACAAGTTAAGTGTGCAGATTATAATCTCTAGGATAACCAGTAAAACAATAAAAACAGAGAGAATAACTTCCAAATCAGTTAAGGGAAGTGGAATTCCTCTCTGCATGGGGTCTACTAACCATATATATATTTAATATCAGACAAAGCGGACTTTAAGGCAAGAAGCACTATTAGAAACAGAAAAGATAACTGTATAATGATAAATGGATTGAGTCATTGGGAAAATGTAGCAATTTATATACACCTAGAAATTAATAAGAAATAGACAATCTAATTAAATGATGGGGAAATACTTGAATAGGCAATTCACAAAAGAGGAAAACCGAATGACCAATAAACATATGAAAATGTGCTCAACCTCACTAGTAATTAGAGAAATGCAAATTAAGATCAGAATAAGATGCCACTACACACTCATCACATTGGGATAATTTACAATTTGAACAATATCAGGTATTGGAGAGGACTAGACATACAAAGAGGCAGGAAAACATGACTGATAATCAAGAGAAAAAATAGACAATAGTGTCAGAACCACAGCGATCTACATATTGGAGTTAGCAGACAAGAACTTTAAAATAATTTTGATAATATGTTAAAGAACACATAAGAAAAGACTGACAAAGTGGATAAAAAATAGATAATGTCAATAGAGAAGTAGAATATATTTTTTAAAATAATCAAATATTCTAGAATGGAGAAATACAACACCTGAAGTTAAGAACTTATTGGGCGTATTTAAGATGGCCAACAGGCACATGAAAACATGTTCAACACCACCAATTATTAGGGAAAGGCACATCAAAACTACAATGAGATATCACCTTACACCTGTCAGAATGGCTATATTTAACAGGACAAGAAATAACAAATGTTGGAGAGGATGTAGAAAAAAGGGAACCCTCACACACTGCTAGTGGGAATGCAAACTGATGCAGCCACTATGGAAAACAGTATGGAAAATTCTCAAAAAAATAAAAATAGAAATACCATACAATCCAGCTATCCCACTACTGGGTATTGAGTGGTATCCCAGCTACCCACTCAATTTGAAATCAGCAAGTCAAAGAGATGCACCCCTATGTTCATTGCAGCATTATTCACAATAGCCAAGATGTGGAAGCAACCCAAGTGCCCATCAACGGATGAATGGATAAAGAAGATGTGGTGTATAGATATACAATGGAATACTACTCAGCCATAAAAAGACAAAATTGTGACATTTGTGATAACATGCATGGATCTTGAGGGTATTATGCTAAGTGAAATAAGCCAGACAGAGAAAGATAAACACTGTATGATTTCACTCACATGTGGAAGATAAACAAACACACGGATAAGGAGAACAGATTGGTGGGTACCAGAGGGGAAGGGGTTAGAGGGAGGGCAAGAGGGACAAAGGGACACATACGTACTGTGACAGACAAAAGCAAGACTGTTGAACACGTGGTGAGCACAATACAGTCTATACAGAAACTGATATAGTGTACACCTGAAATTTGCACAGTCATAAATTGTGTATAAATTTACACAATGACTTCAATAAAATAATTTAAAAAAACTTATTGGGTGTGTTTAACAGAAAACAGGGCACAGCAGAAGGACAAAAGACAGGATTAGCACACTTGAAGACAGTTCAATAGAAAATATCCAAACTGAAACACAGAAAAAAATTAGCAGGAGCACAGCATAAGAGATATATGGGACATAGTCAGAAGGTTTAACATTTTGTAACTGGAATCCCAGAAGGGGAGGAAAGAGAATTGGGGCAGAAGCAATATTTGAAGTGATATGGCTTATAATTTTCCAAAACTGTTGAAAGACATCAACCCACAAATTCAAGAAGTTTTGTGAAACCCAAGTAGGATAAAGACCAAAAAAACCCCCCACATTTACATATATCATTGTCATCCACTGAAAACTGAAGCAGAAAGAAAACCTTAAAAGCAACTAGATAAAAGAAAACACATTACCTTTAAAGCAACAACAAGCCCGACACCTACATTTCAACAGAAACTAAGAATCCAGAAGACAATGTAACGACATTTGTAAAGTTCAGAAATGAAAAAAACAAAAACGAAAACCCCCTGCTAATCTAGAACTCTATACGGGGGAGGAAAAATCCTTTAAGGATCAAGGTGAAACAAAGACATTTTTGTACAAAGAAAAAGCTGAGAAAATGCATTGCTGGCAGGCCTGTACTATAAGAAATATTAAAGGAAATTCTTTAGGCTGGGGTTAAATGATCCCAGATGAAAGCACATACCTTCTGGAAGCAATAAAGGGCAGTAGAAAGGACAAATATGTGGGTAAACACAAAAGAATGGACTAATAAAACAGTAATAGAAATGTCTTGTAGGGTTTATAACACACGTAGACGTAAAACATACAAAAATAACACAAATGGGGGAAGGGAGTAAGTGGACTTGAACTGTTGTAATGTTCTTGCCTTGTTAAAACAATGGTAAACATCTTAATTTAATATTAACAAGTTTGTAACACTGCGATGTGGACTGAACGTTTGTATCCAACTCCCTCCCCCCAATTCATATACTGAAACTCTAATCTCCAGTGTGATGGTACTTAGAGATAGAGTCTTTGGGAAGTAATTAGGTTATGAGGGTAGAGTCCTCATAATGGGATTAAAAGAAGAGACACAAGACAGCTTGCTTCCTCTCTCTGCCATGTGAGGACACAGCAAGAGCACAGCTGTCTGCAAACCAGGAAGAGAGCTCTCACAGGACCCAATCATACGGGCATCCTGATCTCGGGCTTCCCAGCCCCTGAACTGTGAGAAATAAATTTCTGTTGTTGAAGCTACCCAATTCATGGTGTTTGGTTAGAGGAGCCTGAACTAAGACATGGTAATAAGTCAAAGATGCATACTAAAATCTCTAGAGTAACCCCTGAAAGAATTTTGCAAAAATGTATAACTAGAACCTAATAGAGGGGAAAAAATAGAATAATAAAAACAACTTGATTATCCAAAAGAAGAAAATAATGGAGGAATAAATGAACGAAGAAGAGATGAGACCAAAAAACCACAAATAGCAAGATGGTAGACCTAAATGCAACTATATCAGTAAGTACATTGAATGCACATGGCAAACAAGCTGACTAAAAGAGGGATACCATTAGAATGGATTTTTTTTTTTTAAAGATTGGCACCTGAGCTAACAACTGTTGCCAATCTTCTTTTTTTTCCCCTGCTTTTTCTCCCCAAATAGCCCCGGTACATAGTTGTATATTTTAGTTGTGGGTCCTTCTAGTTGTGGCATGTGGGATGCCGCCTCAGCGTGGCCTGATGAGCGGTGCCATGTCCGCGCCCAGGATCCGAACCTTCGAAACTCTGGGCCGAGGAAGCAGAGCTCGCGAACTTAATCACTCGGTCATGGGGCTGGCCCCATAGAATGGATCTTTTTTTTTTTGAGGAAGATTAGCCCTGAGCTAACATCAGCTGCCAATCCTCCTCTTTTTTTAAAGATGTCTCAAGAGCACAAATTTTTCATTTTGATGAAGTCCAATCTATAATTTTTTCTTTTATGGAGAGTGCTTTTGGGTTCTAAGGAACTTTCGCCACCCTCAAGGTCATATTCTCTGTATTTTCTTCTAGACTCTTCATGGTGCTAGCTTTTTCATTTGGGTTTATCATCCATGGCAAATTAATTTTAGTTTATGGAAAATGTTATGGATTGGGGTTCTTTTTTTTTCCATATGGATACCCAGTGGCTCCAGCGTCATGTTTTAAAGACTTTTCTTTCCCCATTGAATTAACTTGGCACCGTGGTAAAAAACCCATTGACTCTATATTTACTATTGTAAATAGTGTTTTTATTTCATTTTCCAATTGAATGTGGCTAGTATACTAAAAAAATGATTTTTACATATTAACTTTATATCCTGTGACCTTGCTAAATTCACTTTTAATTTTAGTAAGGTTTTTTGGAGGGAGAGGGAGGGAGTAGACCCCATAGGATTTACCATGTACGCAATCATGTGGTGTGGAACAAGGACAATTTCACTTTTTCTCCCCCAGTCTTATGCCTTGTATTTCTTTTTCTTGCCTTATTGAACTGAACAGAACTTTCAGTACAACGCTGAATAAAAGTGGTAAGAATAAAGTGTTTGCCTTAGGGAATCTTAGAGACAATCTATTCACTATTCCTCCATGAAGTATGATGTTAGCTTTTACAGCTTTTTGTAGATTTTTTTTATAAGTGCTTTTTATCAGAAATTATCTTCTGAGGCCAGGCCCCGTGGCCGAGTGGTTAAGTTCTCACACTCAGCTTTGGCGGCCCAGGGTTTTGCCGGTTCGGATCCTGGGCGTGGACATGGCACCGCTCATTAGGCCACGCTGAGGCAGCATCCCACATGCCACAACTAGAAGCACCTACAACTAAAATATACAACTATGTACTGGGGGGCTTTGGGGAGAAGAAGAAGAAAAAAAGAAGAAGATTGGCAACAGATGTTAGCTGAGGTGCCAATCTTTAAAAAAAAGTTATCTTCTTTTCCTAGTCTGCTGAGGTGTTCATTTTTGTAAAATGATTTTTCTGCATTTGAGATTATTTTGTGATTTTTATCACAAAATATTTATTTTTGTGATTTTTATCTTTTTGTACGTTAGTATAGTGAATTACAATTCTTGATTTTTAAATGATAAACCGATCTTATATTCCTGGAATTAATCCCACCTGGTCATGATGTTTTATTCATTTTATGTATAATTAATGCAATTTGCTAACATTTTGTGAAGGATTTCTGAGACTGTTCATGGATTTGGTGTGTAATTTTTCTTGTAATATCTTTATCTGATTTGGGGATTAGGTTTGTACCAGCCTTACAAAATAAATTGGGAGGTGGTCCTCTGCCTCCATTTTCTGACAGAGTTTGTGTAAGATTGGCATTGTTTTTCCTTACATAGAATGTCCCAGTAAAGCCATTTGAGCTGGCCTGGAGTAATCTTTGTTAGAGTGTTTTTTAAATTTCAAATTCAATTTCTTTAACTGACATAGGGCTAATTAGGTTTCCCATTTCTTTCTATCTTGGTTTTGCTAAATTGCGTATTTTAAGGAATTTGTCCATTTTTTGTCAGTTGTTGAATCTGTTGACTGAAGCAGTCGTAATATTTCCTTATTGTCCATTTCGTGTATAGGATCTAGAGCGATATCCCCTCTTGCATCCTGATATAGGTAATATTTGGTTATTTTCTTTTCATTCTTGCCAGTGGTTTATCCATTTTATAAATGTTTTCAAAGAACCAACTTTTGACTTGTTATTATTCTATATTATTTGTTTTCCATTTTTTATCATTTCCTTTTTTAGTTTATCCAGTTTTATTGAGATACAGTTGACATATAACATTGTATTAATTTTACATGTACAATGATTTATGTATATATTGTGAAATGATCACCACAATAAGTTTAGTCAACATCCATTACCTCACATAGTTACAAAGTTTTTTTCTTGTGATGAGAACTTTTAAGATCTACTCTCTCAGCAAATTTCAGATACACAGGACGGTATTGTTAATTAAGTCACCATGCTACACTACTTCCCCAGGAATTAGAACTTTATCCACCTTTATCCATTATTTATTTTTTCCTACATACTTTGCGTTTAATTTTCTCTTCTTTTTTAGCCTTTTAATTAATTCTTTTACCTTCCTTCTTTTCTAATCTAAACACTTAAACCTGTAAATTTCTTCATAAGCACTGCTTTAGCTGTAGCCTATGTTTTGACACATTTTGTCTTCATTATCATTTAAGTCAATATATTTTCTAATTTCTCTTCTGACTTCCTTAAATCACGGATTGTTTAGCAGTATATTGTTTAATATCCAAACATTGTGGTTTTTTAGTCTCTCTCTTTTATTGTTGTCTTTTTTAATGGAGTTGTGATCAGAAACATAGTCTGTATATTACAATCCGTTGAGACTTACTTTATAACCCAGAGTATGGTCAGTTTTGGTAAATCATTCATATGAACTTGAGAATCATGTGTATTCTGCCTATATATTCTATATATATCAGTTGAGTCAAACTGGTTACCCACTTTGTTCAAATCATCTATACCTTTACTAATTTTTCTGTTTGGTTGAGTTTCTGAGAAAAGTGTGTTAAAATCTCCAGTTGTAGTGATGCATTTGTCTATTTCTCCTTTTAGTCTCAACAGCTTTTGCTTTATGTATTTTTAGGCTGTGTTATTTGGTGCATACAAATTTAGGATTGTTACATCTTCCTGTTGAATTGAACTTTTATTGTTATAAAACGTCCCTCTTTCTCTCTAGTAACACTTTTTGTCTTAAGCCTATTTTATCTGATATTAATATAGTGACACTAGCTTCTTTAAACATAGTGTTTGAATAGTATATCTTTTTTCATTCTCTTGTTTCACCTTTCTGTGTTTTTATGTTTAAAGTGTGTTTCTTATAAATGAAATATAATTGGGCTTTTAAAAAAATCCATTCTGGGGCTGGCCCAGTGGCGCAGCAGTTAAGTTTGCGCGTTCTGCTTTGGTGGCCTGGGGTTCGCCAGTTTGAATCCTGGGTGCGGACATGGCACCATTTGGCAAGCCATGCTGTGGTAGGCGTCCCACATATAAAGTAGAAGAAGATGGGCACGGATGTTAGCTCAGGGCCAGTCTTCCTCAGCAAAAAGAAGAGGATTGGACTTGCACTCAGAACATATAAAAAGCCAATGCAAGATGAGAAAGACGATCCAATTAGGAAGGGACGAAAGACTTGTGGTAGACTTACATTGGGGCCCCCAAAGAACTCTGCCCCCCTGTATTCATGTCCTTGTACAGACCCTCCCACGCTGACTCTGGGCTTGGACATGTGACTTATCTTGGCCTTTGGGACATTAGCTACCATGATCCAGGAAGAGTAGCTCTCGCACACTGGGTTTGGTCCTCTTCAAATGTTCCATCTTGGAATTCTACTCCACCAGGTAAAGTGATCTTGCTACCCTGATGCGGACCCGGTGGCCAGAGATCCTTGGCCAGCCTCCTGCTGTTCCAGCCATCCCAGCTGAGGCACCAGACAAGTGTGTTGAGCCACTTTTTTTTTTTAGCTCTGGTTGAGCCTCATCAAAAGAACTGCCCATATGAACCCATTTCAGACTGCAGAAGAGTGAGCAAACAAACGGTTTTTTCGTAAGCTACTAATTTTTGTGGTGGTTTGTTACACAGTAAAGATAACTGAAACAAGACAAGGACAGATGTTTCACGGAAGAAGACATACAAATGGCCAATAAGCACATGAAAAGGTGTTTAACATTATTCGTTGTTAGAAAACTTCAAATTAAAACCCCAATGAGGGACCAGCCCGGTGGCTCAGTGGTTAAGTTCGTGCACTCCGATTTGGCGGCCCAGGGTTTCACTGGTTTGGATCCTGGGCACAGACATGGCGCCGCTCATCAGGCCACACTGAGGCGGGGTCCCAAATGCCACAACTTGAAGGACCCACAACTAAAATATACAACTATGTATTGGGAGGATTTGGGGAGAAAAAGCAGAAAGGAAAAAAAAAAGATTGGCAACCAATGTTAGCTCAGGTGCCAATCTTTAAAAAAAAATAAAAATAAAAAAATAAAACCCCAATGAAATAGGTTTTCATACCACTAGAATGGCTAAAATAAAACAAAATTTCCAATACTAAATATTGGTGAGGATTTGGAGCAAACAGAACCTTCATACATTGCTGGTGGGCGTGTAAATAAATATACACCTCAGAAAACTGCTTAACGGCTCTCAGAAAGTTAAACATTTACCTGCCTTATGAACCAGCAATTCTCCTCCTAGGTATTTACCCAAGCTATCTGGGCAGATTTCAGATCTAGGGCAGGAAATGGACCAGATAAGAAAGAGGAAGGGCAGGAATGACACACATCACCCATAAAAGTAGGCTTGTCAAAAAAAAAAATCTGATTAAGCCTCTAGATCCAACTACCAATTAACAGGAAATTCAGAGGATAAAGGATCATGCTGCCTACACCATGGGGATGCAATTAGCAATGACTATGGGGAGCTCTGTAAGACAAATGATCTGGTTTCATTAACAAATGAATTACAAGAAGAAAAAAAAACGGAAAGAGAACCGAAGATTAAACAAAATTTAGGGGCTGGCCCGGTGGCGCAGCAGTTAAGTTCGCCTGTTCTGCTTCGGCAGCCCAGGGTTTGCCGGCCCGGATTCCGGGTGCAGACATGGCACCGCTTGGCAAGCCATGCTGTGGTAGGTGTCCCACATAGAAAGTAGAGGAAGATGGGCATGGATGTTAGCTCAGGGCCAGTCTTCCCCAGCAAAAAGAGGAGGATTTGCAGATGTTGGCTCAGGGCTAATATTCCTCAAAAAAAAAAAAAAAATTGAATGATAATATTAAAAGTGTTTACTATTTAAAAGTTATCCTTAAAATGAAAATTTTAAATACATATTCATTGCCCTTGATCTTTGTTGTTTTTTTTTTTTTGAGAAATATTTCAGATGTAGAAAAACATTTCATTTTGCATTGATGCTGGTTGAATTAAGAGTGTGTCCCAAACACACCCTCAAGTTGGATATTACAGTACACGTTGCTTCATACAACTTTGCTTTTTTCTAATGGTGAAATATTTCGCTTTACAAAATAGTTGTAGCCTACAGCGAATCCTCAAACGCTGGAAAACACCAGCTGACATAACTGGGTGGTATTCGAGTAACACGTCAAAACTGACAATTGAGAGTTTTATTTTGCTTTCAAAGCTTACTGTTTCTTGGCACACCACTCAGGATTTGAGTAAAGCATATTCATACTATGGATATAAACTCATAAATATTCATTTTATTTGCAAGAATGGCTCCCCATTAGCAGCAGACCGGTCCACAAACACACACTTCCAACATGGCAACAGCGACAAGCAAGACCGATTATCTGAATCAGTTCTCTCCTACGTACTCTCGTCCTAGGTCCCAGAAGTGTCCACCTTGACCTGTGACTCCATGTGCCAGTATTTCCCGCCCAAGCTTTCAACACATCAGTGGGGTCCTTCAAACCAGTAACTTCTCTATATTGATTGTTAAGCTTTAATTTTCACAGGAGAATAATCCTAGTTTTGCCTACCACCGGAGGCTGGTGTCACGCATGCCAAGAGAGAAAAGAGCTTCAGGGAGGCAGCAGTCAGCTGTGTGAGTAAGACCGGGGCTGAGAGGCTGGGGGCGGGTGAGAGAAGGTCAACAGCATGACCCTCCTGAGGGAACATTCTACTCCGACCTCCACATGTTCCACACAGACAGCCCTGGCTAGGGTGTCAGTGGGCTCCACCTGTCCTGGAACCCACTCAAACTTCTCAGAGCCTCAGGGCCTTTGTGGTGGGGCTGCTCCCTCTTCCTGGAGGGTCTTTCCCCCACCCTCCCAGCCCTCAGGTCTGTCCTCAAATGCCGTCTCCCGACCACACTCTCCAGTCACTCTCTTTTAATTCCTTCTCAGCACCCATCACAAGCTATCATTATCTGGTTTATTTACTTGTTGAGTATCCGTCCCCTTCGCTTATTATTTCCAGCTGAATCCCAGTGCCTAGAACAGTACCTTGCACACAGTAGGTCTTCAATGAATATTTATTGGAAGACTGAACAACTGAATGGAGAGAGTAAGCAAGTGCAGACGGCTTTTCAAAGTCACCGCTGTGGACTTCCATCTCCTCATGTGTCAAAGAGGGATGAGAGCTCCTACGCAGCCCTTTTCAACAAGGCATTGTTGAACCCAGACTGTCAACCCTTGCTCAGTTTAGTGAATCCTTCCCTGGTTCCCTTTGGGTGCAACACTGATAAGGGCCAGTGGGTGGCAGCAAGTCACTACGGTTGACTGCGTGGAAGCCTGGGCACCCGGGGGGCAAAACACCTGAAGTTTAATCCCCCAACAGCCAGCCTTGTTTCTTTTCGCCCTCTGGGATGCAGGACTTTCTTAAACACAGTGCACATGCCCCTGCTGCCCTGAAGGGAGAATTAAACCGACCTTTGAATTCAAATCCCGGCTTGGCAGGCCGCTTACTGGCCTGGTGACCCGGGGTAACTCGCTTCTGTAAAGTGGGGTCATTATGAGTCTCCAGCAGATAAGGGCTGGAGGACAGCATCCGGGCTCAGGAAAAGGCTTTGACGACTGCAGGGGCTTTGGGGTAGCTGCCAGAAGTGGACCTGGACGTGCAGCGGCCCCCACGAGCATTTTATCCTCCAAGTCGTCTCCACCTCTCTTGGTTCCTCCACCCCACCCACCCCCACGCACCCCCACGCACCCCCACGCACCCCCAGCCCACGCCCGCCCACCCCCACGCACCCCCAGCCCACGCCCGCCCACCCCCGCCCACCCCCACCCCCAGCCACCCCCACATTCTGCCCCTGCACCCTCACAGCTGAACGTGGCTGAAGACAAAACATAGATGACCGGCCCCACTCTACATTGACCCCCACAAACCTTCAGTGGGCCCCTGTGCCGGCCATCTTACCCCTTTCACTGATCCCTTCACTCTCCCACTCTTGTTGTGACTTTCCCATCTCTGCCTCTCTCCTCAAAACGCGAAGACGCTTTCCTGCCTCCTCCCTCTCGGCCGTGACCTTTTTTCTTATTTCACTGAGAAGAGAGAAACCATGGGAAGAGAACCACGTTCTCCCACCACCTGGGACCGCGGAGCGCTCTGCCTTCCTCCGTTCCCGCGGATGCACAGCCCCAGCTCCCGTCTGGGGCACACCCTCCCTCGCGCATGGGACACTAACCCCTCCCACCCACCCAAGCATTTTGCTCTTGCGATGGTCTCCTCTCTCTTCTGCATCTTAATTATCTTCCCCTCTGTGAGTCATCCTCAAGAGCCTACAAACAACCCATAACGCCTCTCATCTTATAATAAACCCTCGACCCTACGTGCCCTTCTTCCAGCCACGCCCCCCCCATTTCCTACTTCCGGTTTCGTGCTCCCTGGAAGAGGTGCCCACA
The DNA here is from genome assembly GCF_041296235.1 of Equus asinus. Taxonomy (NCBI): domain Eukaryota; kingdom Metazoa; phylum Chordata; class Mammalia; order Perissodactyla; family Equidae; genus Equus; species Equus asinus. The sequence goes on from NC_091794.1 coordinate 90,247,415, forward strand.
TCCACCCTCTCCGCCCATCCTCTCTGGACCCCGCACACGTCCAGCAACCTTCCTTGGCATTGAAACCCGCTGGCTAAGATCGCCAATGACCTCCCTTTTCCCGTGCCCTCTCAGCCCTCGCCTCACCCACCTCTCGGCAGTATTTGCCACAACTGAGCGTTCCCTCCTCCCTGGAGCGTTTCTTCTCTTAGTTTCCGCGACTTGCGTCTTCTCTCTCTGGGCTCACTTCCTGGTTGGTCTGGGCGGCTCCAGAAGGTAAAGTCCATCCAGTGCCGGCAGCGCCCATGTTCATATCTCCCATCCGGACCTCTGCCCTGAAACCACATGCTTTATCTGACTCCATTTGGAGGTCGAAAGTCTTTTTTTAAAGATTGCCCCTGAGCTAACATCTATTGCCTGTCTTCTTCTTCTTCTTTTTTTCTTCTTCTCCCCAAAGCCCCCCAGTACATAGTTGTATATTCTAGTTGCAGGTCCTTCTGGCTGTGCTGTGTGGGACGCTGCCTCAGCATGGCTAGATGAGTGGTGCTAGGTCGGCAACCAGGATCTAAACCAGCGAAACCCTGGGCCACCGAAGCACAGCGCGTGGACTTAACCACTGGGTCACAGGCTGGCCCCTGAAAGTCTTCTCGGACCTGACTGGTCCGAAACTCAACTCTGAATGTTAGCTCCTCCTAACTTGCTTCTCTTCCCCAGCATGCCCATTTGTGTACCGGCTGCTCTGGCCAAAAGCCCTGGAGTCATCCTTGACTCCTCTCTGCCTCATACCCCACATCCAGCCCCACATCTAGCCCCCCGGAGAATTCTCTTGACTCGACCTTTACAACTTGTTCTGGACCTGGCCGCTCTCACCACTTGCACTGTGACCACCCGTCATTTCCTGGGACCAGTAGGAGCCTCCTCAAGTTCTCTCTTGCACTTGCTGCCCTCGCCTGCTCAAACCCTCCAGGGCCTTCCCTCCTCCTTGGAACAAAACCAAAGCCCTGACTTTCCCTAAAGCTTGACAAGATCGGCACCACCACCGCCCCCTGCCCCGACTCCCTGGTCTCATCTCCCATCCTCCCCTCACTCACTCTGCCCATCCACACAGGTCTCCCAGCCTTGTTTTCAACACTTCCCTGGCCTCTCTACCTAAAACAGCACCTTCCTCTATTCTTCATTATCCTTTTACCGTGTTTTATTGTTTTTCACAGCACTTGTTGCTTCCACTTCATTTTATCATTTATTTATGTGTTTGTTTATGCTCTATCTTTTCCCAACTGGAAGGTAAGCTCCATGAGCGTTGATTCTTGCCCATATTTTCATCGCGTGTCACCTGTCTAGAATAGTGGCAGGCCCAGACTAGGCCCTCACATTTTATTTTATGGATGGATAGATAGATGGATGAGTAGATGAATGGATCGACTGATGGATGAATGGACGGATCAATGAATGAATGGATGGATGGATGAATGGATCAATTGATGGATGAATGGACGGATCAATGAATGAATGGATAAGTGGATGGATGGATATTCATGATCCCACAGGACAGCACCCATAGGGCAAAACACAAAACGCACCAACATCTCTTCCATCTGAATAAAATGTTACATTTTCCTAAAATCCACTCATTTCCATCCCCAGTTTTCATGCTCTGGGAAGAGATGAATGAGTGGCACATGATCTGAAGGCTATCTGAACCCTCTGGCTTCCTTGGGTGGCATCTGCAGCCCATCCCTTCTCCTCGGGTGTCTGGGGGAAGAATTCTCTTTAGCCTAAGGATGCTAGAAGGTTCCTCTGGTCTTGGCTGAGCTGGGGAGGCAGCAGCCAGATTGGTGGGGCTGACTCGGATGGTTGGGGAGGATCGTTGACAGAGGCTGGAGATCAGAGAACATCTCGTCAGGTGAAGCTTCAAAAGGACAGAGGACACAGGAGGTGGGCAGCTTTGGCCTCTGGGGCCTGCTCCCTCTTCACTGACTGTAGGAATGTGGCTGGTCATCCTGATATATCTCTACTCCCACCTCTGCCATTATCCTTTCCTGTTGGACACATTCTGTTTTTGAGCTCAGAACGCCCCAAATATTGTTTTTAAGGTTTTTGCGTGCCTGGGGGACGTGCAGTAGCATCTGCCCTATTTCGGAGTTGGCTGTGTCCACACCTTGCTTATCCACCTCCAACCCGGGAGTTTCTTAAGGCCAAGGCCAGCTCCGAGGCACCCACATGCCTGCCCCTTAGCTGTGTGGCTAGAGGTTGTGTGTGCTGCCTGAGGGCGCCCAGACTGTGGGGGCAAGAAGTGGTCTCTGAGTGGTCTGGGCTGGCGATCAGGACCAGCCAGAGGCAGGGCCCTGGACATCAACTGACCCTGAACGAAGATTTGCATTAATTGACTTAATCCTCTCAGCAGACCTGCCAGGCAGATGCTAACATCCTCCTCTCTTCACAGAAGGGGAAACTGAGGCTCTGCCCACTCTGCTAGTGCGTGGTGGAGCCTGGATTTTCTCCAGGCCTGTCTGGCTCCAAAGCCAGTGCTCTCTCCACTGGAGTGGGTGCCTATAGTGTACGTAAATCTTTCTAGAACAATGCAGGGGTCATTAACTGAATGAAAGGAAGGACGAAAGAATCTCGAGGTCAACGCAGGTGGCCTCCCATTCCAGGACGTGGCCTTCCGGGGGCACGTGTTGTAACAGGGAAGTTTCCCAACCCTACTCCACCCAGGGTCTAGGGTGTAAGGAGCAATGATGGTGGAGTCACCTGCCTGGAGGAGGCAGCCTAGGCTGGAGCCCCTCCATCCCAGCTGCATCCCAGCCTGAGGTTGTGTCCAGCAGGCTTCTGTGGAAAGGTTGTGCCAGTAAAGGAGTGTTCCAGAGCACCCCCCACCACCTCGGGTGGCGAACCTCAGGATGGGTGGTGAGGGGACCTGGGGCAGGGGCTGCAAGGGAGCCTGAAGCTGGTAGGGAAGGGACATCTGAGGAGCGAACCCGGGAGCAGCCGCAAATGGTCAGAGCAGAGTGGGGGCTTGGCCGTGGGCTGAGGGTCAGCTGGGGCCACAGGGCTGCCTGCTTCTGCCCCAGCAAAGGCCTCCAAATGTGAGAGCTGTCAGAGCAGCCCAGGGGTGCTGTCTTGGACTTTCCTGGGGAGAGGCTGAAACGGGGTCAACCCCATAGTCAGAGGCCAGTGTCAGAGGTCAGTCAGACACTTCAGGTTTGCTGGGGCCAACGGGGAAGCAGGGTGTTTTCTGGGCCTGGGTCCCTAGAGCTCAGCCACAAGGTCCCATTGCCAAGTTCAGATCCTGGTGCGAGTCCTCCCCCTAGACACCTGAGCTCGGATCCCACGGTGCCGCAGACGGAGGCGGGTGGGAAGCTGTGGAAGGTGGAGCTCATGGAGGACATGCAGGCGTCCATGGAGGGGAAGATGGGTCAGGTGTCTGTGACCAGCTCAAGCAGCTGACCTCCTCCAAGGAGAGCTTCTTAGAGGCCTCACATGTGGGACCCTCTGCAAGGGGGCAGGGGAAGAGAGTTGGCTCCGAGCAGAGCTCCTGCAGGAACACGGGGGTGGGCACTCAGAAGGAAGAGCCCCCTCGGGCTCCCAGCCCACTCCCCAGGCCAGCGGGGCATGCCCAGGAGCACCAGTGGGGAAGCACGAGCAAGGACAGTCATTCACCCATAGTGACCAATTACTGGGCTGTCTCTATGTGTCAGGCACTGTTCTTGATCCTGCCCTCATGGAGCTTATGTCCTAGCGCAACATTCCAGCCCTGCCCATTCACATGCGTAGACATAGATGGAATCTCAGTTTCCTCATCTATAAAACGGGAAGAGTTTATTCAATAATCACTGAAAATACTGGGACTCAAACTCAGCAGTGTATTGGAACTGCCTGGGGAGTTTTAGCAAAGGACCGATGCCAGGGCCCCAACCCAGGAGAAATTCTGATTTTGATGATCTGGGGCATGGCCTGGGCATCCAGGTTTTTTTCTTTTTTTCTTTTGGTGAGGAAGATTGGTCCTGAGCTAATATCTGTTGCCAATCTTCTTCTATTTTGTATGTGGGATGCCACCGTGGCGTGGCTTGATGAGTGGTGTGTAGGTCTGCACTTGGGATCCGAATTTGTGAACCCCAGGCCACCTAAGCAGAGTGCATGGACTTAATGACTTTGACACTAGGCTGGTCCCAGCATCAGGGTCTTTTACAGCTTCCCAGATGATTCTAATGTGAAGCAAAGTTTGAGAATCTCTACTGCCTAAATTTCCCGCACCAATATTCAAGGATTCAGGGAATATACACACAGTGCATACAGAGAGATGCACATGGAAATATATATTGCCAAACAGATGCGCATGCACACCTACACTGACCCACATACCTGTATGCTCACCTTCCTGCACAGGTGCAAATCGACAGGCCCACACAGAGAAACCCACCCACACAGAGTGCACATGCAAATACACACAGGCATAACGCGCACGTCCTTGTACATGCACATGGTATGGCGGCCCTGCAGAGCCACTGATAGTCTGAGATCCTTCACTTCTCCACCTGGCAGCAGGAATCCCTGCCTCTCGGGGCGGGGGGCTGGACTCGGGGGCCTCAGGGTCTGGGAGGTGCCGGATCCGCATGAGTCCCCTGACCTTCACCACAATGGGCCTCCTGGGGACAGGCTGCCTGAGTAAGATGTGGAAGGTGCCATAGTGGCCCTTGTTGAGATAGTACACGAGCTTCTGGGGCCTCCTGGGGGCAGGCAGAGGGCAGGACTAAGGTGCCCTCAACCCAGTCTCACCACTGACCCCCGACACCTGAGCCCAGCACCATTGGGAGACGCCCAGGCCCTGTGCTCAGCGCTGAGGACTCCTGTTCCCTGCTCCGGGGGTCTTCCCTGATCCCAGGTGGGGTCGGGGCCTGTCCTCGGGCTCCCACAGCCCCTCTGCTCCCTCCGTCAGAGAACCACCCCCAGCACCCCTCCACCACCACCACTAGTACTAACATAACTAACTATACGATGAACTCCAGCTCAGGCACTGTTCTAAGCTCTCCACGTGTGTTAAGAGGTTTAATCCTCTTATCTACACTCTAAGTAGATACAATGAGCCCTACTTTACCGCTGAGAAAACTGTCTTGCCAGAAGTCCCAGAGGAGAATGTGGCAGGGCTGGGATTCCTCCTCAGATCTCAGGTCCCAGGTCCTCTGCCCCCACCCTCGACCAAATTCCTCGAGCACCTGCTCGTGAGGCAAAACTGGGCGCAAACGGCCTTTTTACAACGCGATTCCATTATGGTTGCTCCTTCTGCATGTGCTAATTTGCCAGTTTTCTTCCTCAAAAGGGTTCCTGTGTGGACCATATCTTCTTAGGTTCTGTATTCTTGATGCTCTGGCATCGGGGACCTTGCTGACTGGAGAGATGGCTCCTCCCAGAGCTGGCTAATTCCTAGAGACAGAAAAAGTCAGCGCTGCGAGCACGCCTTTCCTAGGCAGACCACCCATCCAGAGTCCACACCGCAACCCCCTCCTGTGTGGAGCTCTCAGAGGCTGAGACACTGTCTCCCTGCCCGAATCCCCCACCAGGCCCAGGCCCCAGGGGCAGTCCTAACAGCCAGAGCCCGCTGGCGTTATTCAAACTGGCCAACCCCAAATCTGCCTGCCCTGCTTACGCACCCCACCCCTTCCTTCCCTCAAAAACCACAGTCCAGGCTCTTGCCCACACCTTCCCCTCTCTCCCTCTGCCTCCCGACCACACGCTTCCCCGTGTGGCCCTGTGTGGCATGCCATGCCTCCGGTTTCTAGGGAACTGAGTAAAACCTTCTTCCCTGATGGCAGTTATTTCCCTGTCTGCACGTCTCACGTTACCTGATTAAAACAAGTCCCAGGTATATTTAGAAACAGTGCCCAACCCTGACACGCACAGAGTACAGCACGATTCTCACCTCCTTCCATCTAAATACTCTGCCTCTGTTGATGTTGCTGAAGGGAGCGTGTAGTGGCTTTCCCCCCAGCTCCATCATACTCCTGATGCATATTAAGCTGATGGGCACGTACAGCCCCCAGATCCTTTGGACATGACAGACTACCAAGCAAGTTTCTTCACAGCCACTCTTAGCCTGTCCTTAGAATACTGCTTTCTCGGGATTGCTGGGAAGATGGCTGCGTAGAATTCTGAACTCACCTCCTCCCACGGACACAACACTCTTAAAACTACCGTGGAACAGTGACCCCTGAGAGGGAACTGAAAGCTGGATAAAAAGATCCCCCACAACAATAGACAGTGCCGACTGTGGAAGAGGCAGGAATTCCTTTCTGGAGAGAAAAAAGCCACATTCCAGCTGTGGGGCTTCCCGGCAGGGAGGAACCTTAAGGACACTGCTGGTCAATCTTGTGCCTTAGGAGACAAAGTGAAGAACACAGTCAAGAGGAACTGAAGTTTAACATGTAACAAGATACATTTTATATCAAAATAAAAATACAATATTCACTAGAAGAATAAGGGAGCTATTAGTAATGTACAATGAAAGTTTTAAACTTGGGAAATAGAAGAGCGCTTACTGGTGTCACGGAACATTTTCAATTGTTCTGAAGACACAATAGTGTCTACACTTAAAATACCACAGATAATGGAGACAGAGATTTGACCTGAAATGCAACCTCTGCAATGATCAAAAAAAAAAAAAAAAGGAATATTGCTTTCTTGAATCTAAACTCAGGATTTTACGCTGATCTCTGTTAACATGTGAGGCATTTCATAACATTTGGGCGTTGAGATGCTAAGAGGTTTCTGAACGTTGGTTTTCTTCCCCGGGTCTACTTCTCACCGTCTTCTCTCTGGTGTAGGTGAGATCTCCCATCTCTGCCCCTCTCTCCCAGCTGCGAGCCCTGGTCCTGTCTCCAGGGACCATGGCCCCAGGGGTCTTAAGAGAGTTAGTCACACAGCCCCGAGGCTCGGCTCGGCATGTGGTCCAGGTAGAAGTACGCCAGCATTTGAGGCAGGCGGACCCGGGTCCAGCCATGCCGCGACTAGCTGTGCCGCCTGGGATGGGTCACTTCCTCTCTCTGAGCCTCAAAATCTCTACCAGTAAAATGAGAACGACTCAAAACTACCTCACAGGATTGTTGAGTGGAAGTGAGATAAAATATGTATTTCACACGTAATAGATGCCTAATAATGGACAGCTCTTGTTATGGTGGAAATAAAAAATAAGCCCCAAATACTTATAACTTAGACTTTTATTAAATGATGGCTGAAACCATCCACTTCATATCACAATATTCTTTTTTTTTTTTTTAAAGATTGGCACCTGAGCTAACAACTGTTGCCAATCTTTTTTTTTCTTTCTGCTTTTTCTCTCCAAATGCCCCTAGTACATAGTTGTATATTTTAGTTGTGGGTCCTTCCAGTTGTGGTACGTGGGACGCTGCCTCAGCATGGCCTGATGAGGGGTGCCATGTCCGCGCCCAGGATCCGAACCAGCGAAACCCTGGGCTGCCGAAGCGGAGCGCGCAAACTCAACCACTCGGCCTTGGGCCGGCCCCACAATATTCTTTAATGAGACACTTTCTGAGGAAAGAATACCAGTTGACACAAGTGCCTTTGGGATTACAAAGGTGTGGCAAGTCATTTGTCAAAACGATAAGGGAGGAGATAAAACAATTTATAAATATTTATGTATAAATTATCACAAAGCCACAAAGAATAGAGAGCACTAATCCAGCAGGTGAGATCTATTTCTATTCTCCATCTCATCAGGAAATTGAATTTCTGGTTAGCTCGCTCTGTGAGAACAACCACCCCATCCTACTCCTGCTGAAAACATAACAAACCATTGAAAAACTCTCCTGTGATGGTCGACCTCGACTGTCAAAAGGTTTACTGTCACCCTTTAGATGTCACCTTTAACCTTCAGGTCAGGATGACAACAATTGCCTTCATGTAATTGTTGTAAGAATTTGTATTTACTCGCTGCATTTTTAGTTATAAGAATCTGCACCTGTTAGAAAGCACGTGTTTGAAGACTGTAAGGCGCACGCCAGCACAACGGCGTCTGTGACCTCATGGGCCGTATTCTGTGACTCTCCCTCCATAAACGCAGTGGAAATGCATTGTCCACTCAGGAAGACTGAGGACCCTCATGCTCTATCTCCTGGTCTGCTGGAGAACAAGAAAACAGTGATACAGACGGGTTCGTTTCTATGCCCAATTTGAAGCTTATTTCCTGTTAACTAGGCACCCAGGGGTGGAGCCCAGACCTTCTGCCATCCTCTCCCCCATGGCCTAGGGTCACCTGAACAGTGCCCGCCCCACCCACGGGGCCCACCCACCGGGCTCCAGCACCGCCTTCTTGGCAATGATGTTGATAGCGGTGGTGCAGACAGACGCCATGTAGAAGCAGCCGTGATGTCCTCCATGCCGCTCTCCTTGGGGAAGTCCTTGGCCAGGACGACATTGATCACTCTCGCCATCTGCGGGCACAGAGCCAGCCCCTAATGTGGCCAGTCCCTACGGGTGAGCCTACCGCATCATCTTCCTTCATCCCGTGACAGGGCTGTGGGGAGGTGTTACCATCTCCGTTTTATTGGGGAGAAAACTGATAGAAACTGTGGCCCAGAGAGGAGAAGTAACTTGTCCAAGGGCACACAGCATGCGTATAGGCTATAGCACTCTGGATGTCTGAATTTGGAATCTTTTAAATCAACACATGGTCAGCAAAGATGGACTATGCCCCGGGTCTGGGGGATAGTAGACTTCTACCTGACTGTAGCTCAACCAGGGATAGCAGCTAACACGTCTAAAGAAAGACACGAGCCAGGCGCTCTTGTGCTCGTATACACACACAGGCACACACACGCACAAAAGCATGGTCAGACAAAGCCCTCTCGACAGAGCCAGACCCCAGCTACACGCATGCCCATGACTCAGTTACAAGAGCTCCCCGTGTACACACACACACACACTCTGGCCTCTAAACCCAGGCTGGGACACCCAGGCTCCCTCTCATCCTCCCCCCCCCACCTCCTCAGACTCAGGCTCTGGGCCCTCCACTCCAGGGAAGGCCCCTCCGCCATCCAGGAGGCTCAGGTCATGCCCGACCCCACGGTCCATCTCGATCACATGCCGGCAGTCGGCAACGGCCTTCGTGAAGTTGTGGGGTGTCTGGCAGCCAGAGCCCATATGGAAACTGAACACACGTGGAGTGACGTGTGCAGAAACACACATGCAAATGCAAGGGTGAGTAAGAAGAGAGACACATTCAGAAACACGGACACGGGGAGAACATGGAGACCAGCTCGGACACAGACACTGCAACGCATGTGACGACACTGGCCCACATGGGCACCCCCAGAACCACGTAGCCTCGGATCTACGCATGGGTGTCCTCAGAGCCACACACATCCCACAGGACAATCCTTGAGTTGAGGCTCTCACGGTTGTGTGGCGCTCACCTCTCTTAGCTGCCTCTCCCAGTGCCTCACTGCAGGGGCTCTCCTCCTTTTCCTCCTTGGAAGGCACGTGATCAGAACCCCAAATCTCAGCGCCCGCAAGCAGGGTGGGCTGAGGAACAAACCGGAGCCAGGTAGGGTGAGGAGAGTGAGGCATTCTCCTCAGGTGCAATGTTTAAGGGACACCAAAACACTAAGGAGTTAGGATAAATAACATTCAATGCGATATTTTTAAAAAGCAAAATTGATACAAAAACATCTAAGATGAATAAAATAGAAAAATTTTAAATAACGACAAGATCGGGAACAGTGATTTGACCCTGAAGCAAAAGGAAAAATCAGAAATGCCAATCTTACTTTATTTAAAATTTTGATGTTTTCCTATTCATGGATTTTTTTGCATTAATTTTGATTTTTTAAAATATCATATTAAAATCTTATTTATCTAGAGTACTGAGTTTTTCAGCATCCCGTTAAATTTTGCACCCAAGGCCAGTGCCTCGCTTGCCCCACCCCAGTCCTAGATAACGTCCAGCTCCTTCGCTGTGGACGAACGGAGCATCGTGAGGCCCAGAGGGGCCACGACTGATGGGAGGGCGGCCAGTGAGTCGAGGGCTGGAGACAGGCAGTGGAAACCCTGAGTCCTGCCTCCCGGGGAGGAAAAGCCACTGCTCTCACCTGGCTCCCATCACAGCCAACCCCACGTCTCTGGCGGACTTGAGCAAATGTTCATACACCTCCAGGCTGGCGCGTAGGGGGAAGATGCTCTTGCTGTCCTGCATCCACAGCTGAAGGACCAGCCTGTGAGAGGGATGCAAAGGATGCCAAGGGTTCTTAGGCATGTGAGCCCCGAGGCCTGGATGCTTTCATCCCCCATCCAATCTCCCCCCACATTCCACCCATCCCTACCTAGTTCCTCTGGACTGTCCAGCCACGGAATCCCAAGGAGCAAACACACCCACTACTTACAGACTTCTGCTGAGGCAAGAAAAAGCAGGAGAGGATAAAATTATAAAGACAGCTTCCGCAGGCCTCCATGTTACAGGAACATGTGACAACTGAGCCTGAAATGTGAGCCTTGGTCTCCCTGACTCCAATGTGAGTTGCCTGACACCACACCTCCTAATGCCGGGCTCTGCCCAGAGTCTCTGCAGACATAGGCAAAGTTTATTTGGCCCCATGTGCACCAGGAAGCTTTGGGCCCACTGACTCAAGTTCTTGTCCTTTGCTGCTTGGGACCGCCTTCATCTGGTTGCTGAGGTCCAACCCCATCTGCGAGCCTCAGGCTTGCTGTCCTGGCTCCACCTTCCTGCAACCCCCTGCTGGTCTCACCTGGCCCTGGGGTGGTGCTGGGCCACCTCGGTCAGCTCCTCCTTGCTGTCAAAGGTCGAGAGCTGCCCCCGTGGCGGGCAGCATACTGGCTGCGGGAGGCGGGCTTGCAGGGCCTGGTGTAGATGATGCGCGAGGGGACCACGCCCAGGCCCAGCACCTGCTCCAGGTCCACCTGGCGTGGGTGACAGCCAGAGTAGGAGTCTGCCTTGCTGCCCCCCTGCTCTTTGGGGACAGGAAGCCTGGGCATAAGCAAAAGGGGCTGCCCTTAACTGAACCCCTGCTATGCACCTGGCACTGTGCTGGGCACATATTGTGCTATTTAGGCTTCTAGACTACTCTAAGGAAAGTATAGTTGGCCCCATTTTAAAGAGGAAAAAACTGAGGCTCGGGTGAAATGGCTGTGCCGGGACAGTAACAGGGTCTGTGGACTGAATCCTGTGCTCAGGCTGTTGGACCTAGTCTCACAGACCAGTGGAAGGTTGGCCACCCACAGTTCATTCATTTATTCCTTCAACAACAATAGAGCACTATGTGTGTGTCAGTGCCACAGTCCCCACTCCAGGACCACTGGCAATCGGCCTTTTTTCCCCGGGAAGTGTCAGGCAAATGAATAAGGCAATTGGCAGTGGGCACAGGCTCTGCTGGGTGGCGCAGTCAAAGCTGGTGTCCAGGGCAGCCAGGACACGAAGCACCAGGGGCTGCTGTTGCCCTTCACTGCATAGAAGGGGAGACCCTGGGCGGGGCGTCAGAAGGCCCGATGGCGGCTGGCCAGCATGCCCAGGTCGGCCACCATGAAGGGGTCTCAGCTCTCCCGCCAGAGCAGTGAGGGGGGTAAGGCTGGGTAGTGGATTATGTCATTTAATCCTCACAACAGCTCTATGAGGTCAGTACAATTCTTATCCCCATTTTAGAGAGGGGAAACAAAGGCTCAGAAAGCTGAGTCATCGTCTCAAGGTCACAGAGCAAGAACATGGCCAAGACAAGATTTAAGCCCAAATCTTCTAACCCTTAAAACAACAAGGGGACAAGAGGGCAGCAATCTTTGTAGACCACGCTGGGTCCAAGACGGCTCCAACACCCAACCAGATAGCTTGGCATTGAGTAAAACCCCAAGTGGTGGGGGGCAGGGAGACTAGAAGGGGACAGAAGACCTATCCCATGACCCCCAGCAGGATGGAGCCTGGAATAAGACCTGGTAAACTGACTTATAAAACCACACAGCAGAAAGCCTTCTTTCTAGCCCACCAAAGCAGGGACTGAGACGCACCTCCCTGCTCCCCCTCCCACCTCCTCCCCTCTCTCCCCTCCCTCTCCCTCTAGACCAATCAGAGAGCTCCTGGACCGTCTTCAGGACCCCCTGCCAGGTGGATTCCCCGGCCCCAGGACAGTGAGCCCCTTTGGCCACGTGCTTCCAGGAGGCCCTAGACTCTCTTTCAGGTCCCCGGGGATGCTCATCCCCTACCCTCTAACCCAGCCCTCTGCCAGGCACAGTCCTGGCATCCTGGAAGGGGCTTGCTCTGAGGACCCGGCCTCCTCACTCCTCCCAGCTCCCCCTGGCCTCAGGAGCCAGAGTTCTCAGAACAAAAGTCCTGGGCCCGTCTATTCAGCCACACAGAGCTCCATGGAGCCCTCGTGAATTTTCCCATCTGTAGGATGGGCCACCGGCCCAGCCCAGCCTGCTTCAGAGAGCTGGTGAAGGACCAGGCAAGATGCATGGGCTGTGCACATGGAATAGGGGGTTGGCATCCTCTTCCAGGCTCCTTCACACGCATGTTCCCTTTCACAGATGAGAAAATTAGGCGCAGAAAGGATAAGTGGGAAGTCCAAGATCTTCAGATTATAGGACATCAGAGCTAGGACCTAGCAGATGATCTAGTCCCATATCCACATTTTACACACAGGGACAGGAGGCCTGGAGAGAGGAAGGGACTTGCCGAGGTCACCAACCGGTTGGTGGCAGAGTGGGCCTGGCATCTGGGCTCCCTAGCACAGCCACGGACCCGCTGTGGACCACACATCCCTGAGACTGAGGTGAGGGCAGCCTGCAGCCAGAGTGCTTCTGTTTCGATGGTTGGGACTGCACCCATGGCCCCCACTCCACACCCAGACTCACCTGGTGCCCACCGTGACCTGCTTCCTCAGGCAGAGCCTAGGGAACTGGGATCTATGGTGCCCTGAGCTTCAGGTAAATCACCATGGGAAGAGGGAACCCTGCCCAGATCTCAGGCTTTGGAGAAGTTCCTCCTCAGGCTGTCCCTCCAAACCTCAGCCATCCCTGCGCACTCAGTCCAAACCCCCTAGGCTGGGTCAACTAACATCCCAGGGCGCCCCCACAACAGGTGCACCAGGTGGAGTCAGACTCCTGTTACACGTGAAGGGCAGAGACGAGCAGAGCAAAGGGAACCTGGAACCCGGTCATCCACCCTTCTCACTTCACACATGGGAAGACCTTGGGGCCCAGACGTCTCCAGGCCACTCAGCAAACCTGGAGTGGAACTGAGAGCAGAACCAGGACCTCAGACTCCAATCATGGGCCTGTTCCACTGCCTTGGAGCACGAGCTGGTCTCCCCGGGTGCCGAGTCTCTTGTTCTCTACTGCAGAGTTAAATGTCTCACTGGAAGCTTCTCCAAAGGGAAAAGTGAGCCTGTCTGCATCACTCAGTGTCCAGTCACATCCCCCCTCTCTCCTCGCCCTCCCCCTCTATGCGGGCTGCTGAGGTCTCACTCTGTGACCTGCTGGCCATCCCAGGCTGAAGCCACCACCTTGAAGCCACCCCACCTCTAGGATGTCAGCTGTCACCTCCTGCAGGCTCACATCCCACCTCTGTGCCGTGACCCAGAGCTCCTCCGCCTGCTCCAGGAGGGAGACCCGCAGGGAGCCTGCTGCACCCCTGACTCTTCTCTTCGGCCAGCCCTGCCTGGCATTCTTCTCGCTTGAGGCTCCCAACCCTTTTCCCTCCCACCAGGGGCATTGCCCTCACCCCTGATGACGACACCATCATCAAGCTCTGGGGGCTTAAAAGTCTAGGAAAGGGCAACAGGAAGGGCCTGGACTGGAGGGAGAGACTCGTTGTTGACCTGGAGCCCATCCCTTAACCTCCAGGGGCCTCATTAATTCCATCTATAAAATAGTGAGTGAGGAGACGAATGAGATAAGGCCTTCTGATCTGGGATCCCAAACAAGGTAGTAAAGTCCATGGCTTTATAGAGACTCCCACTCACTCTCACCCCAGATTGGTTCAGTAGAACTGACTTCTAGCTCTGCATCTTACGTGCTATAAGAGCTTGGGTGATGGCCCCATCTCTGGGAGCCTCAGTTTCACCATCTGCAAGGTGGGATGATATCCACATCTACCTCACAGGGTGGTTGTAAGGGTGAAATGAGGTGAAACAAGATAACACCTGCAAAGAGCTTAGCAACGTGCCAGAGTATGATAGTGATCATGATAATAAAAACATCCATAATGGCCAACATTACTAAGCCCTAAATAAGTGTCAGGCACCGTGCTAAGTACTTTAGGTGGGTAACTCATTTAGTTTTCACAGCAACTCATGAGGTAGGTTCTACCGAGGGCCAGCCACATAATTTGTGGGACCCAGGACAAAATGAACCTACAAGAGATGGGCGATCCCCAAGGGATTGCAACGTCAGCACCAGGACAAACTCAGTAGTCCCTGGATTGAGGGCGGGCAAGAAGCTCCAGTGAGTCACCTGCCCAAGGCGCAGTGGCACTGCCAGCCTGGGGTGGGGACAGCTGCCACCTTGCCCTGCCCTGAGAAGCTGCGGGGCCATGTGCCTGACCCCAACTTCTTGGCTCCTGGCATATCCATATAGATCGAGCTGACCAGCCCAGATCACCATGAAGCGGGGGAACCCAACCAGGAAACCCCCTCACCGCACCCCACTCTGCCCTCCCATGCAAGCCAGGGTAACTCACCTGCCCCAGGTCTGCCCACAATGGCAGGCACATGGATGAAGCTGACTCCTGGTAACGAGAACCTAGAAACCGTCTCATCCTCCCCTCCCACTCTGTAGATGGGAAAGCTGAGAGACCCAGAGAGGAGAAGAGGCCGCAGGTGCCCGCAGCCAGTCGGTGGTGGGCCTGGTCTTCAGCCTACCACTGCACACTGCCAATCTGGGTCACTCCCGGTTCCGGTTCCACTGCCCTACGGGAGGGACTGGCCTCTCCCCATGTGCCGATGCTTGCCTTTCTCTGTGGGTTTAAATATTTCTTTGAAAGCCTCTCCAAGGGGCCCATGGGGCTGGGCCAGATCCCCCCATCCTACCTCCACACCCTCTCACACTGCCCTGGGCCTCTCCTCCCCTTGTCCCACTACCTCCCCATGCAGGCTGCCAAGGGCTCACTCTGCCACCTGCAGCCCCTCCCAGACGCTCCACCAGCCAGGGCAGCCCCCCTCCTTCAGGCTGGACCCACCTTGTGAGGTCCCCTGGGCCTCTCCTGACTCTTCCTGGGAGGGACATCTGCAGGCAGCAGGCTCAGTCTGTGGGCCCGCCCTGAGGCTTCCCCAGTGTCTGTCCAGCCCAGGATGGGCTGAGGGAGGTGCTAAGAATCTCAGCGACACAGGCATGGGTCCTCCATCCTTCCCCCCGGGGGCAGCTTGAGGAGGGAGGCGCTGTGTCCCCCGACTTCAACAAGGCATTCGGGGATACAGTTTAGCTTGGGCAGGATGTCGGTTAGGGTCTAACAAGGAAAATAAAAATCACTTCAACTACTTACAATAGAGACAGTTTAATGCAGAGAATTGTTTCCACAGGTGATGGAGGAGCTGAGGGCCGAACAAGGAAGAGTGAAGCACCCGGGATCCTGGCAGGAAGTTACTGCGATGCCCGGGCGGGAGGGGCAAAGGAAACAGTGAGGCTCCCCAAACCAGGCTCTGAGGTCTCTCCGTGGAAGCTGGAACCAGAGACAGAGCCACTGCCTAGGAAGCCACCTGGGACAGAGGGTAGGGGAGACCTAGTTTCCTGTGGCCTCCCAGCCTCCTGCCAGCGCCCCTTGTCCAAGATGCAAGTCTCTGTCTCTGTCTCTTCCCAGTTGGTGTAATTGACGATGTGTGATGGGGTGTGAGGGCTCCCCCTACAGGCCTTCCTCACTCCAATTCACTTAAGTTTTCTTTTATCAATTTCCACATAATCTTACCAGAGAATTTAGAGAAATAAACCGGCAGACTCAGCATCATAAGTTATTGGCATAAGACATGGGCAGAGAATGAGGAACTTTCTATGACTGAACTATAAAGAATCTCTCATTTTAGCTGAAGAGATGAAGGAGCCAATAATCCAAACCAGCATTTGAGAATACAAGCTGCCATATTACAATACCAGTTAAATTTACAGCCTTACTTCACATGCACGCACGCACCCACGCATGCACAAGATATCCAAATGGCCACAAGCACGTGAAAAAGTGCTCAACATCATTAGTCAGCAAAGAAATGCAAATTAAAACCACAATGAGATACAACTAATCTTCACTAGGATGCCTAAAATTAAAGAGGCTGGCAATGCCAAGTGTGTTTCAGAGTGTGGAGCAGCTAGAACGCCCATTCTTTCTGGTGGGAGTGTAATTGGTAAAACCACTTTGAAAAACTCTGTGGCTGTATTTACTAAAACTGAACATACACCTACCCTATGACTCAGCAATTCCACTTCCAAGTATATACCCAACAGAAATATGTCCACCCAAAGACATATACGAAATGTTCATAGCAAGTTTATCTATAATATCCCCAAACTGGAAACAATCCAAAAGGCCACCAACCATAGAACGGATAAATAAATTCATGTATGTTGCATGGAATACTACACAGCAATGAAAAAGAATGCTAAACGTAAAATGTCTAATGCTAAATGTAAAAACATGAATGAATCTCACACACATAATGTTTAACAAAAGAAGCCAGACCCAAAATAATAATACATACATACTTTATGATTCCATTTATGTGAAGTTCAAAAAAAAGCAAAATTAATCTGTGCTGACAGGGTCAAAAGAGTCATTGCCTCTGAGTAGAGGACTATTGACTGGGAGGGGGAGCAAGGGAGCCTCCAGGGAGCTGGAAGTGTTCTTTATTTTATATCTTGTCCTAGGTGGTACTAATATAGAAAATATGTATATATATTCATCTTTTTATATACACATATATTCATATATATACGTTCTGTGCATATATGTGTATAGTATATATATTTGCTCAGCTATACACTTAAGACAAAAAATTTTATAGCTTATCAGGCTTCTGGCTTCTTATACGAAAGTTGAAGGATTGACTTGGACAAAGCACATCCTGGGAATGGTAACAAGGACATACGGGAATATTTAAATGTCTCAGAGTACCTAAACCCACAGAATACATCAAGTCTCCCTTGTCAGCATAATTAATCCTTTTTCCTGGACTGATGAGGCTCTTTCTGACTCTACAAAGACCCTTTATGAACCTGTGGAGGGTTGTAAGAGGTAGCTGATCTTCACGCCCCACCCCACCCTCTCTCATTTCCTTAAGTCCTTTAACAGCACACCCCAAGGGGACCCCAATTATCAAGTCAAACCCTAGAGGAGAAAACTGATATACTAAAATAATCTAAGGTTTTTACAAATGTACATTAACAAAAACCTGTAGAATCTGTGTGAGAGTGGACTCTGAGGGTGTTAGGCCCAGAAGAGAGGAACATAATTTTAGATCCAACCAATTTATCTGCAGGGGCTCACTGACCCATAGTCTGCCATCCAGGTGCGAGCTCCAACATCTGGGAGCGGTTCTAAATGTTTGCTCAGTTGATTAGCTGAACTTGAACTCAGTGGTGGCATGGGGTAAATGAGCTTGAATGCCATAAATTCCCTGGTTTCATGTGAGGAAGGAATCCAGAGATTTAGGAGGAATATTCAAACAGCTCATCCGCCACCTACTCACGTTCCCTGTAGAGGTTAGAAGAACACATCTTCTCCAAGGACTGGAAAATGCATTGAGAATCACATCAGCACAGGGAGCACCAGCATCTTTGAAAAGCACTCTGTAAGCCAGAGATAAAGGAGGGAAATTCTGCCATTGAAATGGACTTTCTAATTTCAAGGAGAAAGATGAGATGAGATCTCAGATTATAGGAGAGGCCACGTAACAGCACTCGGCCCCAGAAGAAATACAGTTACCATAATGCACAGCAAGAAATGCTTGACAGAATTCACAGTGATGGACTCTGGAGCAAAACCAGTAGGAGGGGAGGCATGCTCAGGAGTCTATTTTCCGTAAAACTCAACTGTGCCAGGCATCAACTCAAAAGCAAACCTGGCCGTATTTTACACCCACAAGTTTATTTGAGAATAGCCACAAGAAGTGCAATTCAGAATATGCATGCTATGGTGAACCACAGGCAAATTCAGAGCGACAAAGGAAGAGCAAAACGGGGAGGAGGGAAGGGGTATTCTAGCAGAACAGGGTGGTGATGGCTTCTCATTGGCGGAGCTGTGGCGTTTCTCATTGGCTGAGCTGCAGTGTTTCTCATTGGCTGAGCTGTGGCATTTCTCATTGGCTGAGCTGCGGCATTTCTCATTGGCTGAGCTTCAGTGTTTCTCATTGGTTGGGCTGTTGCCAAGCAAGGAGAGAAATCTTCCTGCCGTTGTAAAGTAGCTGCACTCCCTGCTGGTGGTGCAAGTGTATGTTTCTTCCTGTTTGGAGTAATTGACCATGTATGATAGGGCTCCCCCTACAGGCCTTCCCAACTCCAATTTAGTTGAGGTTTCTCTTCCTCATTTCACACAGGTATCATTTAGATTTGAAATTTTTGAAAACATAAGGTTAAGAAAAATCATAAATGTCTTGCAAAGCTATGTTCTCCTCACAAATTCCCTTCCCCATGCAGCCCTTCAGCAATCTGCAGCCAAGGCTCACATCACCCAAGTTAGCTCTTCCCTAGACCAAAGGCCCCCAGTTCCCATTGGCCCGGCCACCTCCCTCCCATAAGAGATTATGTAACATGCCCCAGGTCACAAAGAGAGTAGGTGGCACAGTCCAGAGTCACCCTCAGGGCTCCTTTGACAGGCAGTGGAGCAGGGACCCCCTCAGGGCGGGGCCTGTTAGTCCCCTTGTGCTTTGACTCAGTTCCCTGGGGTGACTCAGCAGGGAGGCTGGAGAGAGAGTCATCTCAGAGGGTCCCACACTCGCTCCTGCCTGAGGACAGCCCCTGGGAGCAGAGTCAGCCTGCCCAGCCCCATCCCAAACAGGACTTGTGTCCTGGCCTTTCTGGGCCATGTTCCTATATATTTCAATATCAGCAAATAGGTACTTTCACGAACACAGCCAATGAGGAAGAGGAGCAGTTATTGTCCCCATTTTGTGGATGAGGAAATTAAAGTTGAAAGAGCATAAATGATGGGGCTGGCCTCGTGGCCAAGTGGTTAAGTTCCTGCGCTCTGCTTGGGTGGCCCAGGGTTTGACCAGTTTGGATCCTGGGTGCGGACCTAACCTGCTCATCAGGCCGTGCTGAAGTGGCATCCCACATAGCAGAACTAGACAGACCTGCAACTAGAATATACAACTATGTACTCGGGGGCTTTGGGGAGAAGAAGAAAAGGGAAAACACTCCCCCCTCGTAAACTTCTTAAAAAAAGAAAAAAAGGAGATAAATGACTTGCTCAAGACACACAGCTGATAAAATGCGGATGTGTGTACTCCTCATGGGGTAAAGCACACTCACCCTGATTTGAAAAATGGGGGCCGAATAGCAGCTGCTTCCTCGGGTTATGGTGAAGGTCAAATGCAATCTCATATACAGAACCCTTAGGACAGCTGTTGGTGCCTCATAAACGACTCGTACGTTTTAACTCATGATGGTGATGGTGATGTCAGAGCTGTGAGGTCTGGAAAGATGCTCCACACCAGGGCTGCAGGTCTGATGTGCTGAGGTTCCTTTGAGAACCTAACGAAGGCTAATGACATTCTTCTGAAGGAAGCCTCAAGACACAACAGTTTGTGCATTAAGAACCCCCAAGGTGCTCTAACACCTTCAGTTTTCGTAGAGGAGGAAACATGCCCACTCGCTGATGTTCCCCAGGCCTCTTCCCCAGCTTGGGAAGGTCTTCTGTAGATTCTGAAGCAGGTGTCTAGAGCTTGCAACTGATTGGCTGCCTCCCTAGGAAAGGGACAAGACCTCTGATTGGCTTCTGGAAACAAGAGAGAAGTTGCCTGTCTCCCCCATGGCCCAACTGTACATGGCAGGATAAAACCACCTCTGGAAGTTCCTGGGGAAGCACAGAATCAACCAGAGATCAATCTGTCCTCAGGCAGGAAGATACCTGCAGGAACGTCCCCTGGTCCAGAGTCAGGCTGGTCAGCTCCGCCCCACCTGGCCTCACAGTGGGCTGGAAGCCCGGGGCTCAGGAAGGAGGAGAGCTGGCTGCTTTCAACACTTTTATGGCGAAAACAAGAGAGCAAGACCATGGAGAGAAGCATGTGTTCTGTTAATCCATCTACAAGCATCATGAGAGCACCGACTGTGAGCCAGGCTCAGGGTGGGCCAGGCGGAGGGGCAAACAGAATCTCCTTGTGAGGTACTGAGTGATGCTCTTGCACTTCTCATAAAGCACTTGGGAAAGAAGACACACTCTACTTGGGGGAGCTGGGCAGAAGTTCCACTTGAACTAGACCTGGAAGGAAGACTTGGACTTGTTAAACAGACAATAATAGTAGTACCTACCACGTGCCAGGAATGATATCAGGCACTTACATTGACTTTATCAAAACATCCAAAAGTGAACTCATGACCTTGACCTCCAACCTGACCTCTAACAGCTTTCCCATTTCGGTGAAAGTGACTGCCATTCAATCCAGTTGCACAAGCTGAGGAATTGGGAGTCGTCCTTCTCACCTCCCAGGCTCTCATTCGACATCGACACATCCCAGTTCTCCCTTCTTTTTCCTCCTCTGTACCCCCAGTCATTCATTTCTCTCCATGTCTGCCATCCAGCTCAGCAGTTTTCCCTCTGCTCTGCCCTGCAATCCATTCTCCCCACTGCGGTCAGAGCGACCTCTTCTGGGAGCAGATACAGTTACGGTCCATCCCTTTGGAAAATCTTTCGATGACTGGGATTCTCCACATGGCTGACAAGGCCCTGCTCAGTCTTGTCCCTACCTTTCTTTTTTTTTTTTTTTTTTTGAGGAAGATTAGCCCTGAGCTAACTGATGCCAGTCGTCCTCTTTTTGCTGAGGAAGACTGTCCCTGAGCTAACATCCGTGCCCATCTTCCTCTACTCCATATGTGGGACACCTACCACAGCATGGCATGCCAAGCGGTGCCATGTCCGCACCCAGGATCTGAACCAGTGAACCCCGGGCCACCGAAGCAGAAGGTGCACACTTAACTGCTGCGCCACCTGGCTGGCCCCTGTCCCCACCTTTCTTGACTCAGTTTACATCTTGGTTCCTTTCACCATCTGCTCCTCAGCAATGCTGGTATTCTTTTAACAGGTCATATTCTCTATGCTCCCCCTCACCTCCCTCTCTTGGTATATGTTCTTTCCTCTCTCTCTCCAGGTCAGTTTCTCTTGCCCTCTTGCCTGGATGATGCTTCTCATTATTTGTCTCTGGGCACCATTTGTAAGAGGTGCTAAAACCTGAGAAAATAAGGAAAGTGTTGGAAGGAATATTTGAGAAACTGCTTACAATGTGAATGAGTTCTCCAAGAGACAGGCCTCAATGAGGATGGCTGGGGGAGGGGGAGACTTCCTTTCTAGAAGATTGAACGTGGGTGACTCTTGGGCTTTTACTCATTAATTAGGGTGTGCAAGTGTGGGCTGGAGCTGAACTGTTCACAGCAGGAAAGGAGAAGCCAAGGGCTATCCACAGGAGCCACCTTCTACTAAACTCTTCCATTCAATGCTCCACCAAATAAACATAAGTTAGAGTTTTAGTTGAAATTGAAAGCAAACCCAACAAACGATAAAAAGGAACTCAGGAGACACAGGAAAAAAATGCAACAAACAGAGGAACGCGTCATAAAAAGTTAAATATCATCAGACAAATTAGAGATATTGGATGCCTAAAACAAGAACACTGCTATGGAAAAAGAACAAGGAACAAGAAAGAGCTCTTAGAAATTAAAAAAGTAATAATAGAGGGATGGCCCCATGGCCTCGTGGTTAAGTTCAGCATGCTCTACTTCAGCGGCCTGCATTCAGTTCCTGGGCACAGACCTACATCACTCGTCGGTGGCCATGCTGTGGCAGAGACCCACATACAAAATAGAGCAAGACTGGCACAGATGTTAGCTCAGGGTGAATTTTCCTCAACAAAAAAATAAAGAAATAATAGCTGTATTAGTCAGAATAGATTCAATGTTGTAACAAACCATCACAATCTCAGCGGCTTATCAAATGAAAGTGTATTTCTTGTTCCCATAACAGCCCCATTCTTCCCTAAGTCCTAGGGACGAATCGGCTCCGTGCCATCATTCAGGGCCTCAGACAACTTCCTTAAAGAGGGCTCATCATCTCCTAGGGCGTTGAAGTCCTCCACTGGCTCTTCTGCATGCAGCCAACAGGTGAAAAAGAGGATGAAAAGGTATGGAAAGGAAATAAAATTGATTGGACACCACTGGAGAAATTAGGGCATCAACTCCTTCCCCTGGAAATTGATAATTAAAGGAAAAGAGTTCAGCATTTGTCATGCCTAACTGCATTTGATGGTAATTAAATAACCAAAATGAGTGAAGAAACACTCTTCTGTACGGAAGAATTCCAGCTACTAAATTCAGAAAGAAACAGAATTAAATCACCGTTTTTTCAACCCCTAATGAAATAACTGATGTAGGCAGTAGTATTCCGTGGATGATGAAACCACTAAGTGAAAAGTTGAAAGAGAACTCTTCAATGAAGAGGTGGGGTTGTCACTGCCTGAACCTAGAGATAGATTTTAGCATCATTAAAAGCAGGAGGACCAGACATTATGTGCTTCCTGGTGTGATGCAGTAGGGACTTACAAGTTACTACCCATGATGTATTCTTTAGCTCTAGCTTTCCATTTACAGGAAATAGGAAAAGTCAAAAAGCAAGTTGTACTACACTGTAATACAACATGGGGAAGCAATCAGCCGTATTCAGAACATAAAAACTCTTCAGGATAATTGACCCAGTTTCTTCAGCAAGTTAATAACATTGAGAAAATATACAGAAGGGGTCTACCTTCTGTTAAAAGAGAGCTAAAGAGAATTAGAACTCACAAAACTAAACACCATGAATGAACTGCATTTGGATACTAATTCTAACAAACCAACTGTAAAAAGACATTTTCTTAGACAAGGAAATTTTAATTGAGATTAGGGGTTAAATTATATGAAGCAATTTTCAATCTTGTTGCTTGTGATAATGGCATTGTGGTTATGCAAGAAAATATTCTCTGTTGAAATACACCTGAAAGTATTTAGGGTGAAGTGACACCTTTAATTTACTTTAAAATGCCCCAGTAAAAAATAAAACAAAGTGTATGTGGAGAGAATGGGTAGATGAAATAAGTTAGGAAATCTGTTGTGGTCTTCAAAGTGTCTGATGGGTTCATGAAGGTTTATGATACCTTCTACTTTTGTATATGCTTGAAAATCTTCATAATAAAGAGTTTAAAATCAAGATAAGATAAGATAAAGGTTAAATGAAGACATTTCAAACAAACAAAAGCTATGATAATTCATCACCAGCAAACCTCACACTAAAGGACAAAATAAAAGTGTTTTTCAGGCAGAAGGAAAATGATCCCAAATGGAAAGTCAAGACTGTAAAAAGGAACGAAGAGAAATGAAAGTGGCCAATGTGCATGTAAGTGTAAATGAATATTGACTTTTTAAAAACAATATTATCTGGTAGGATTTACAATACGTATATATTTAAATTTCATAACAACAACAGCATGTAATTTGAGGGAGAGGGTAGTTTAAGCAGTTAAACGTGCTCTAAAGGTCTTGTATGAGAAGAAAAAGGGTAAAATAACCACTTCATATTGGCCTTTGATGCATCAAGGATATAATATAATCTCCAGAGTAACCTCCAACAAAATAATAAAAGGCTGTAAAACTTCTGAACTTATGGAGGGGGAGGAGCGTTGGAATCGTAAAAGGTAATTAATCCAAAAAAGGGGAAAAAAAGAATAAGAAAGGAATATCAGGTAAGCAAGACAAGTATAGCACATTACATAAGATGGTAGGTTTAAACCACAATGTATCTGTCATTATATTAAATGTAAATGGACTAAAGTGACAAGTGAAAGACAAAGATTGTCAGATTGCATTAAAAAATAAAAGCAAACCCAACTATATGCTGTTTACAAGAAAAATTCAAAAACCCAGCTATAGAAGAGTTGAAAATAAAAATATGAGAACATGGATACCATGCAAACACCAACCAGAAGAAAAACAAAGTAACTAGACTATCAAAGTAGAGTTTAAAGTAATAAACATGACTAGAGATAAGGAGAGACGTTTCTATTTGTCAGGAAGCTATATCAGTTCTAAATTTGTGTGCATCTAAAAACATAGATTCAAAATGCAGAAAGCAAAAATTGAGAATTACGAGGAGAAGTAGACAAATGCACAATTTTAGTGGAAGATTTAACACACTTCTTTCATAATAAGAAAACATAGTAAATATTTAAGTAAACTATAGCTGTTGCTGCTGCTGCTACTGCTGTTATCAGAGCTAGAAAGACCTTTAAAGATGATGAGACATCTTGAAACTATTAAGGTCAGGGCTTTGATAATCCAACGAAATTACGAATCCTGACACCAGAAGAATGCATGTGTAGAGCCAGCCCTGATGGCGTAGGGGTTAAAGTTCTGTGCACTTTGCTTTGGTGGCCTGGGTTTGGTTCCTGGGCATGGCACCACACCACCTGTCTGTCAGTGGCCATGCTGTGGCAGCACCTCACATAAAAACAAAAAAAAAGAGAGGAAGATCAGTAACAGATGCTAGCTCAGGGTGAATCTTACCCAGCCAAAAAAAACAAAAGAATGCATATATAAATAATAATTCAAAGTTAAGAACCACTCCTTGGATCTAGCTCTCCAGTTTTATCAATGAAACTTGAATGAGAAGTAGACAAACGTCATAGGGAAAAACTGCCATTTGGTTAATTTGTTCATCAAATATGAGGGAGGCACCTGCCATCTTCCACGTACAGGACATTAAACAGGTAACTGCTCCTCCCCTGTGTCCCAGGCCCAGGGCTTCTAGAGCAGCTGGTGGAAGAACCAACAGACTCAGGACACGATGGGGTCAGTGAAGCACTCACACTTTCTACAAAGTGCTGGGAAGAGAGGGGCAGACTGCTGGGGCAGTGGGAAAAGGCTGGGAAATGAGAGAGCATTTAAGCCAGACCTGGAGGGACGGGTCAGCATAATCATTCAGATCCCAGCAGTCACGATTCACTGTGACCACGAGAGGACAAACACGGAGAGGACAAGGCCACACGCTGAGGAAGGGCAGTGGCAGGATGGAAAGACCCTCAATCTTCAATGACATCCTTGAATCAACCCTGGTTAGGTGCGCAATAATTAAATGTCTTTATTGTCTAAGTCCCTGTTGGTGGGGGTCGTGTTACCTGCAGCTGAAATCTTCATAACTAGTACACTCAGCCATCATAACAAGAAGTCATCTAATAACATAGAAGGTGGGGTGCCGGCCCAGTGGTGCAGCAGTTAAGTGAGCATGTTCTGCTTCGGCAGCCCAAGGTTCGTCGGTTCGGATCCCAGGTGTAGACAAGGCACCACCTGGCAGAAGCCATGCCGTGGTAGACATCCCACATATAAAGTAGAGGAGGATGGGCATGGGTGTTAGCTCAGGGCCAATCTTCCTTAGCAAAAAGAAGAGGATTGGCAGTAGTTAGCTCAAGGCTAATCTTCCTCAAAAAAAAAAAAAAAAGAAGGTGATTGATCAAGAAAGAATAGCACAAAAGTATACTTCATAAATATGGCAGAAAATAAAGACGTAACTTGCTCTGAAGAGAAAGAATGGGCAGTGGTTCTCAATCTTGGCTGCGCTGTCAAATCACCTGGGAGATATCAAAAATCCTGAGGACTAGGCCCCACTCCAACCCAAATATATCAGCACCTGTAGCAGAGGTATTTTTTCTATCTCCCCAAGTGTGCAGAGAAGTTAGAGAACCTTTACCCCAGAGAATGAAGGGTGTGAGCCAGTTGTCTGCTGATTTCATTATAAACCTTTCACTATTTTATTTTTAACTGTACACCTGCATTGTTTTTATTTAACATTTTGAAAAGGCAAAAATAAGTAAAAATGAAAAATGAAGGCACCGCAGAGGAAAAAATACTCCCCTCCCCCCTGCAGCCCTTCAGCAATCTGCACTCAGGCTCACGTCACCTGAGTTAGCTCTTCCCTCAGCCAAACACCCCCGGTCCCCATCACGCTGGCCTCCTTCATCCGAGGGAGGTTACGTAACATGCCCCAGGTCACAAAGAGAGTAGGTGGCACAGTCCAGAGTCACCCTCAGGGCTCCTTTGACAGACAAGGGAACAGAGACCCCCTCAGTCTGGGGCCGGTGACTTTCCTTGTGCTGTGACTCAGTTCCCTGAGGTGACTCAGCAGGGAGGCTGGAGAGACAGTCACCTCAGAGGGATGGTCCCACACTCACTCCTGCCTGAGGGTGCCCCGTGGGAGCAGAGGTGGCCTGCCCAGCCCCACCCCAAGCAGGACTTGTGTCCTGGCCTCTCTGGGCCATGTTTCTGCATGCTTCGATGTCAGCAAACAGGAGATATTCCAACTCTAAGCCAGGCCCTGGGGTGCAGGGTCAGGTGAGAGAAGTGAACCAGACTGAGTCAAGCAGACCCAAGTCTCTGTGCCAAGTCCGGGCAGTGGGGGCAGGGTTTGATTGTCTCTATTTTATGGACGAGGAAATTGAAGTTCAAAAATCTAGGTGACTTGCTCATGGCCCCACCGCTGCTGTAGAGTGGCAGTGAAGTTTATGGACTCTGCAGCCACACTGACACAGTTTGAGCCAGCTCTGTGGCTAACGTGGACAAGCACTTGACCGTTCTGTGCCTCCGTTCCTCCTCTGTCAAAGGGGGTGCTAACAGATGCTACTTCTCAGGGCTGTTGTGAGGACTGAATGAGACCATACACATGAAGGACGAAGGACAGGGCCTGGCTTCACTGCCATCTCCCTGTAACTCACTTCCAGCTCAGAAAGGTCAATGGATGCCTCTGAAATGGGAGTTCAGAGACAGCCAGAACTCCCCCAGAAATCGGGAAGCAGAAAGGGCCCCTGAACTTACACTGTTGGGAGGCAGAAGTCAGTGAGCGGGTATGGCCTGGACTTCAGTGTTGAACTCTGTATTGTATTTAAACAATATAGAAAATTAAAGCAAGTAAAAACCACCAAAAGCCCCTCTCCCCCGTGAAAATGCTTAATGTTTGGGGACCAGCCTTACATGTATCTGTTTATGCATCTAACAAACCCGGGGCCTTAATAGCCCATCCCTGGGGCCGTAACCATATGTACTCTGTGTTATCGTGAACACTCTTTTAAATGAGCCTTTTTCTTTTGCTTCTTCCTCCTTCTCTTTTTCCTCTCCCCATCCTCCCTTCTCCTACTCATTATCCCAGGCAATTTACTTTAACCAACTGGTATATATTGTCCCATAAGAACGGTCAGGCTCATATAATTATATTATATATATATAGTTTTTGCTCTTCTGTCTGATAAAAATAGGATCATATTAAAAATATACGTTATATACTCTGTGTCTTGCAATTTCCACAATATAGCATGAAAATCCCTCCAAATCAACATATCTAACTCTGACTCGACATTTTTAATGTCTGCATAATATTCCATTTAGCTATTAACTCTTTCTCTCTAGATGTGCATGCATTTCAAGTTTTATTATCACAAACAATACCACCAACAAAAAACCTCTATGTTTAAACTCTGCCATGTTTCTGTTTTTATTTCTGTGATACAGATTCCAGGAGCAGGGTTGCCAGCTCAAAGAACGTGTGGTTTTAATTTCCATAAATATTGCCAAATTGCTTTGGCGAACAGATATTGCCAAATTGTACCGACTCACAGTTCCACCAAATGCCACCAACAATGTGCACAGCTCCCTTCTTCCACTTCTCACCCTGAATAGCCCTCCTCAAGGGTTCTGACCTGAAACATCTTTTGTCGACATGTTGAACGAGCAGCCGGCTCAAACCAACCTAAGTCAGCTTAAATGGCAAAAATGGGTTCAAACCGCCAAGACCCGCCTCTATGTGCTGAGTCTACAGCGAATTGGGTCCGACCAGATAAAACCAACTCAAACTGGTTCAAACCGAATCAAAATGGAATAAGGCAGTCCAAGCTTGCAAATCCTTTCAGCCTCTCCAACTTTTTTCAGAGTCTCCTCTTGCTTTCCCAAGAGCCACCGCTTGAATAATCCGCACACGTTCCCAACGCCCGAGCGCCGAGCAGCCTAACCCGCGGGCTGCCATTCGACACAGTCTGCAGCATCGAAACTCTGCGAAAAGATACAGCAGCTCTTTTGTTCACTCTTAGTTCTTTGGGCTACAGGAAAACCGCCTTCACGCTAACTGACCGAAAGGGGATTTCTTGGCGAGAAGTGAGGCAACTCAGAGAACCCAGGAGAGACAGAACCAGGAACCGGAAAGCCGTCAGGGGCTGAGGAGACCACTTCTCTCATTCGGATCTTCATTCCGGCTGCACTGTGGAGTGGAAGCCGGGGCCCAGGTGGAAAGACGGCTCGTTCAAGGCCAAGGGCCCATTGGGAGCGCCACGTCAGGGATGTGTCGGGGCCCTACAGGTGGGAGGCTGAGGTGGGCTGGTGGGCTCGGCTGTGAGCAGGGCCCTGACTCACCAGGAAGCCCTCAGGCCCTCAGTGGCTCAACTGCAGGCCCACAGGGACCTTACTTTCCTCCCAAATCCTCTGGAGCCATGAGAGGTTTTGCGGGATGAACTATACAGCTTTCAGATGAAAGGGAAAAAAGCAAAACTATTAATACAAAATTTCTGTGAGCCCATCCCTAGGCCTCAAAAGGGGCTTGAGAGGCTGGCCCCATGGCCAAATGGTTAAGTTCACACGCTCCGCTGCAGGCGGCCCCGTGTTTCGTTGGTTCGAATCCTGGGCACGGACATGGCACTTCTCATCAAACCACGCTGAGGCAGCATCCCACATGCCACAACTAGAAGGACCCACAACAAAGAATATACAACGATGTACTGGGGGGCTTTGGGGAGAAAAAGGAAAAAAATAAAATCTTAAAAAAAAATGCCTGCTTTAGAAACCCTGACATCCTCTTTAAAAAAAAAAAGGGGGGGCGGGTGCTTAAGTTTCGCTTGCTCCATGGTAAATCAGCCTCTGGTCTGGAAGCAGCTGAAAGCAGAGCCCTTGAGGACGGCTTCGCCTGGAGGCTCTGGAAACCTCACACTCCAGAATTCTCTGCACACTGCTGCCCCCTTGAGGCCAGTCTCGGGGTTTAGGTGTGAGAGCCAGAGGGCCAGGCGCTGAGGTCTGAGGGAGGCTGGGGAATGTGGCAGCCATTGCCAGAGAGGCTTGGTTTCCCACAGGCCTCAACTAAGTTCACCTCTGTCACCAACTGAGTGACCACAGCTGGAGAGAAATTGGAGTCACCAGCAGAGAGGCGATTCCTGAAGAGGGGAGGTGGACGCCAGATAGCCCTGGTCTGGGAAGTGGGCTCCAGTCTCGCAGGCCTCCTTCCTATTTCTAGAATATTCTAAACCTCTCCACGCCTCAGGGCCTTTACAGTGGCTCTCCCCTCTGTCTCGAGTGCTTTCTCCAGCCCTCCCATGGATGGCTTTTCATCTTTTAGGTCTCTACTCAAATATCACCTTCCCAAGGAAGCCTTGGGCAGTGACATCAACTTCCTGAGCCTCAGTTTCTTCTTCCGTAAAATGGAGATAATACTTATAGGATCAGTGTGGTCTACCAGTGAGATGATGACTGTAAAGGCATGTTATAACTGAACAGTATGGGGGGAGGGAGGTGGCTTGGAGACATCAAAGGCCAAAGGACAACCTGGGGCAGAGGGTGGGGCTGGGGGTAGGAGCCTGAATCCGCAGGGCTCTCCCCACAGAATGCACAAGATCTCCTTCTGCTCTGCTCGCCACGCTATTCTCACACACATCCCATCCCCCCACCCCACCCCCGACCCAGGCGACCATCATCTCTCACCAGCACCAGGGCAATGCCTTCTCCCAGCACTGACTAAGCCAGCTTTTTACCTTCCCATCCCTCCCTGGACTCCTCCTTCCCACTCCTCCTTCAGCACAGTTGTAATGATTTCTTTCTACCAGTTCTGTTTTCCAAGGATTCGCGCAGGGTTGGTCCTTCAGTATCAGTATCTGTCGTCATTTGCTCACGGTGCATCGTTTCTTTGTGGGTTTTGTAATTTGGGATTGTGAGCTCATCTCTCTCTGGGTCGAGGGTGTGACTCTCCAGAGCAGGTTTGATTTGCTTCTGCCAGGCATCCCCGGGATATTACAGCCACAGACGACTTCGTAGATTGATTTCTCACCTTAGGGTTTTCTGGCTACAAAGAGAATGTAAGTTCAAATTCTAAATGCTTGGGAGGGTTGGCCTGTGGTTGTGAATTCTCAACGAAGAATTTTTTCTTCTCCAATCCAGAGCAAAAGTCAAGACGAACAAGCTTCCCCGTTATCTTTCTATGCCAGTGGGGGGTGGGGCTGGGTTTCTTTCTTGTCCACCCTCTCACCAAGGGTGTGGCTCTGCAAGGGTTTTGGATTCCTGTAGGAAGTGTCTTTCCTGTCTCTTTCTTGACAGGCATCTCTTATCTTGTCCCAGATGGCTGCTAAAAGCCAACCCACTTGGTTACCCATAGAACAGCCCCCAAATCAGCTCCACACTTAGTCTTCTGGGTATAGTTCCCTCTTTGTATTTTGGCCCCTGAGTATTTCTCTTTCTTATGAGCTCAGTTATGCATCTAAAAGGAAGCAGATTATATATTATCCAGAAAATCTACATGTTTTATGTGAGAGGGTTTTGAGGTTATCCTCTCTGTCATTGTACAGAAAACACAAATCCTAATGATTTTCTTTTTGTTTATCTTTCTGTACCACATACTGTCTATTGACACTCATCCTCCTATTTGCTCTTCTATGCCTTTTAGTATTCTCTGTGCCATCAGATTGGAAGCCTGCAAACTACATTTCCCTTTGCCAGGGTTCCTTTGCCAGCTGGGTTTTCAGTTGCATTCTGCCAACGGGAGGCACTCATGCCAGAGAAGAAGACAGGAAGAAGGTAGAAGCCATTTTGCTCATGGTAGTACTTCCTATAGTGGCAGTGAGGGGCTCCTGCTAACAAGCAGTGGGAGCTGTGGGTGGCTGTGGGGCAGTGAGGGGCTCCTGCTAACAAGCAGTGGGAGCTGTGGGTGGCTGTGGGCTCCTGCCTTGGAACCAGCAGCTCCTACAGAGGCAGCAGAGAGCAGTTCCAGGCTGCCAGCTCTTCTGACAGTGGAAGTGGCAGTGGCAGGGAAGTGCAGCTTCTCACTGAGTGGTAGCCTTAGGAACAGCTTCACAATACTGCAGGGCATAGGACTGCATAGGACTGTGGAAATTAATAAAAGAAACCTTCACTAAATTGGAGTCAGGAAGGCTTGTAGAAGGAGCTCTCACGCCCCATCACACATCATCAATTACACCAAACAGGAAGAGATGGATGCTTGCATCTTCAATAAGAAGCAAAACTACTCTACTGCTGAAGGAAGATTTTTCTCCCCACCTGGCAACAGCCGAGCCAATGAGAAATGCTGCAGCTCAGCCAATGAGAAACACCACAGCTCAGCCAATGAGAAATGCCACAGCTCAGCCAATGAGAAACGCTTCAGCTCAGCCAATGAGAAACGCCACAGCACAGCCAATGACAAGCCGTTGCTACCATGAATTGTTACTTTCCCCAATAGACTTTTGTTTAGAACAGCCCCTCCCTATTCCCCCTTTTCCTCTATAAAAGCAGCTCCCCTGTTTTGTTTTGTGGGTTTGCCTATGGCTTGCTGTAGCATGAACATCCTGAATGGCAATTGTTTTGGCTATTCACAAATAAACTCATTTCGGGAGTGAAATAACTGGCGGATTTGCCCTTAAAGTTGACAGGACTCAGATGAGCTATGATTCCTACACATATAGTAGGGGCTTTCGGTGGTTCCCACTCTCTGCAGAGCTCTCAGGGCTCCACCTTTAGCCCTCAGACTCTGCTATTTTAGAATACACCTGCCCACTTCCAGCTGCCAGTAACTGCATCTCCGTTCCTGGGAGCAGACACTTTCCCTGCACTCAAAGCAGGCCAGAAGTGCCAGGAGAATTAACTCCGTCCTTCAGGAGCCCTCAGCCAACGATTCATGGGAGTTAGTGTTAAATAGTCCAGCTCCCTTGCCCCTCAAGTGGGATGACTCTGAGGTACGGATTTTATAACCTAGAGTTGCCCGAGGGATTAAGTTCTAGTCGCCCATTGTAATAGCCATGTGTTTGCCACTTATTGGCTGCCTTCCTGTCCCTGTCTCACTTCTCCAGCCCCCTGCCAGTGTCCCCTGCAGCTCCCAAATTAACTGCATGCGCTCAAATTCTTGCCTCAGAGTTGGCTCCAGGCAAAATTAAGACACTGAGTAACACATCTTCCCCACTTTTTGCACTTCCAGGCTTCTCTAAACTAATTTCCTCTATTAAATCCCTCTGTTTGAAACACCTAGAGTCCTGTTTTCCTGATCATATCCCAACTGATGCACTTAAATGGACTGTAAACTCTAAAGGGGAACCTTAGGCACTGCTCTCTCTTAGCACCCAGCACAAAGTCTAGTACACAGTAGGTGCTTAATGAATACTTGTCAACTGAGAGGCATGTGTAAGGAGGTAACTTTCATTGCATGCTCACCACACTTTGCCTGCATGCTCTCCTTTGTTCCTCACATCCACCTGATGAGGAAGGCAATGTTGTCATCTTCATTTTACAGATGAGGAAACTAAGGCTCGGAAAAATCAAGTCCCTTGCCTCAAAACTTAATATAAGTTTTCTTCTCTGCCCTGTAATTCTGTTTATCACCAAACTTTCAGAAAAGGCTTGTAAAACACCAGGGTGTGATCTGAGCTACACTCTGGGATGATGGGGAGGCGCCGAGTGCCTGAATGCAGGAAGCCAGAACAGCCTGGAGCAGCCTGGAGGAGGGAGTTAGGCGAAATGGGCTGAGGCCATGCTCTTGCTGAGCCAGAGCTGCAGGGTCCAGCAGAAGAGGGCTGGCAGAGGGGAGAGGAAACAAAAACACACGGTTTTCCCCTCTGCATTCACAGAACACTTCTGTGACCAGATGTGTGGGGGTTTTGCCACACCAAGCAATTTTCCAATTCTCTGTGGACACCAACTGGGTGTCCTACAATTTAACTCACTTCTGACACTATCTACCTGGAGATAGCTTCAGATCCCATAGGTTAAGGGCTCAGTCCCACAAGACTCCCCCTACCCACTACTTCTGATGCCAATGGCAAGTCCAGGTTGTCAGCTTGTTACTGGCACATTGGGTTCTTGTTGTCCCCCAGGATGGAAATCAAGAGAGACAACAAATGGGAGTCAAAATGTAAAAGTTTATTAGCTTGTTCCCAGGAGAGGCACAAGGGAGCCAGTGCTGAAAGGAAAGGGGGAGGTGACCGGCTCATTAGGGAGTGAGATTGTGGGGCTTTTATTAGGCGAAGGTTGGGGAGGGGGCCTTGTCATGCATGTAGAGGTGGGGTTGTGCTTGCACTTGTGCTGTCACGTAGCATGCTACTACGTGCAACGCATGCATCGTTAGCATGCTCACTCTCCCCTGGGTGTGATTTTTACTATGCTAATGGGGCTAGGGTCACCTTCAGTGGACTCCTGCATGCTAAGCCTCATGCATAAGCCCGGGAAAGTCCAGAGGCTGTGGAATGTGGACCTTGGGGGCCTCTATCTGATTCTCCTAGCTTGCCAATTGGTTAGGGGCCTTATCTTGTTAGGCCAGGGCCTTGCAGATGGCCCTGTCTTGTTAGGCTGATTCCTGTCTCAACCTGTGCTTCTGACCTACTGGCTATGAATTGTTGGTTCCCATGACCCCCTCCTCAGGTTTCATAATTTGCTAGAACAGCTCATAGAACTCAGGAATACATTTTACTTATTAGACTGAAACCGGCAACAGGCATTGATGACTAAGTAACTAGGTACTGAAGGTATTTTTCCCTTTTTGCAATTACTGATTATAGCTTTTAGCTGTTTACCCACCCATTGTTAACTGTGCTGTTTAGGCAATATGCTCTCTGACTCCCACTAGGCTCCTATAGATAACATCTTCCTGGAGCCTGGGTCACCATGGTCATGGGTGTGTGAGCTGTTTTTCAGGAATTAGAACTCCTTGTCCACTTCAGGCTGGTTGAGACCACCAACTCATCAACTGGGCCCATGCAGGTGTTCGATAGGTGACCTTTTGACGTCAAGAGGCTAAAAACTCCACCCTCAGCTCATGCTAAAGCTGCCATTTTGTGAACACGGATCCTATGAAGAGGCATGAAGTCTGACTACGCTTGTGCAGATCATCAATTACCTCACCTCTCTTCACCTCCAATCACCTCTCTCCACGTTTCAGACCACCTTGCCCCCCATCCCATAAATATCCCTGAGTCCCCGTTTTTGGGGAAACGGATTTGAGAACCATGCTCTCACTTCCTCACATGGCTGCCTTGTGATTAAACCCTCTCTCTGCGCAATCTCATTGTCTTGGTGTTTGGCTTTCTGGGTGGTGGGCAAAAACAAACCTGATTCCATAACAAGACAAGTGATTTATTTTACAGGGATACAACTCACGAAGAGCCAGAGGGAAGAGGTGCATAGGACAAGGCATGGGGTAAGGGCGCAGAGCTCCCATGGCCTCTCCAGGCTCATCACCCTCCTGGCACCTCCAGGTGTTCTCCAATCTGGACGCTCTCCAAACTCCCTCAGTTAGGGTTTTTTATGGAGGCTTCCTTACATAATCATGGTTGATCAAATTGTTACCACCCAAGGGGGGTCACCTGCCCACCGCAAGACAAGCCAATAGTCAGGAAGCAAGGTGGTAGGAGAGAAAGGGTTTTTTATTACAGCTTGCTTGCAAGAGGGAAGATGGCCACTAATGTCTGAAAGAACCATCTTAGAGAATAAAGACTACAGGTGAATTATATAGGGGGCCGGTCTCCAGGTTGGGGAGGCAGCTGGTCTCCAGGTGACAGACATCTGGTCTTGGTTCCTGCTGGTCTTTTGTTTTACTGGATGCGCATCAGAGACTGGAGCTATACCCAAATCATTCAGCTGTCATTGATGATAGTTATCCCCATAGACTCTCTGCTCTGGCTGGTCATCACATTCCTAAGAAACTCAGAAGAACAAAGTTATCAACTTAAAAGCAGCTGGGAGGTGCCATAAAATCTACAGAGCATGTCTGGGTTAGTCAATCAGAGGTCATTCAAAGTTACAATATGATTTCTTTTCTACAATATGGGTTCCCTCATCTCAACCTTGTGTTGAGCTGCTATCAAAATCATTGGCCATTGGTGATTAACCCAACCTCCGGTCCCTCTCCCCTCTGGAAAAGTTGGGGAGTGGAGCTGGAAATTCCAACCCTCTACTCACATGGTCGGTTCCCTGGCACCAGCCCTCATCTCATTAGCAAACAAAAAGACACGTCACTTTGGAGATTCCAAGGGTTTTAGGAGCTGTGTCCTTAAAACCCATCATTCAAGTGATGGAAACATGTCATGGATAATAAAAAGCAAAGTCTTCTTGCTCCTGGTCTGTCACAGGCTGGTTAGGCCTGGAGACCATGAGTTACATATGCAGAACTGCCCATCCTCCTCAGGCAAAGAAAATTCACTGAAGTATCTTTCATCTGGATCTAGTTTACCTTTCCCCAAAGCCTGCTCATTCCCCTATCAGAGCATGGTCTGAACTCCTCGTACCCCTGAGTGTACGACTGGGCATAATCAAGACCATTTTGCAGATGACGAATTTGATGCTCTGAGGCGCACCCATGAGATGAACTTGTTCAGGAGGGGTCGTTGGACTCTGGGTGGCACCCGTTACCCCAGTCCGCCCTTCGCTCCTCAAGTCTTCAGGGGAAACTTCGCTTCAGCCCCAGGAAACCTGGGAACATCTGAGCAGCAGCAGGGAGAGGTGAAGAGTGGCACCAGCTCCGCCGGGAGGAGGGGCGGCGCCTTCCTTCCCTGAGCTGGCAGCTGTGGAAATCAGTGACCCCTTATTGCAGGAAATTTGCCTTAGGGTCTCCCTTGTGTCCCCTCATCTCCCTCCCTAACTGTCCAGGTGTGCCTGGGACTGAGGAGTTTCCTGGGACAAGGGACTTGCAGTGCTGATGCCAGGAAAGTGCCAGGTAAACCCAGACAAGTTGGTCACCCTGTGTCCCCAGGCTCTGCTCCTTCTGTTTCTCATCTCCAGTCCTGACCGCTCCCTCTGTTCTCTGAGCAGATGCTTACACCTGTTAACCTAAAAGTAAACAGGCAAAATGAGAGGCAGAGAGGTGCTTATTTTGGGATCAAAGAATTGCAGTTTAGAGCACACAGATTCAGATAGCAGCCCAAATAGTGCCCTGCGAGGAAGTAAGAGGCAGGGGCTTTTAAAGGCAAAAGAGGGAAGTTTGTGTTACAAAGAATGTTAATCGGGTTTGGCAGCAGAAAGCTAATCTTGGCTAAACATAACTGATTGCTAAGATTATAGCTAAAGGAATGTAAAAGTCTGTCAGGGTGATGAATGTCAGGTCTTGTTCTGCGGTCTCAGAATTTTT
Source organism: Equus asinus (assembly GCF_041296235.1). Classification (NCBI taxonomy): domain Eukaryota; kingdom Metazoa; phylum Chordata; class Mammalia; order Perissodactyla; family Equidae; genus Equus; species Equus asinus. The sequence continues at coordinate 90,283,968 of NC_091794.1, forward strand.
CCATCTTCACTCAGTTCAAAAGTTTAGGTTCTGCTCGATGAGGATGTGCATGGGACCCATTTCCTTAATGGCTTCCCAGCTTCAAAGCCCTTAGGCATAAGTGACTTCATTTTGTTTCACATTTCACATTCTCCCCTTTGGATTGAGATCTTTCTCTGAAAGAGTCGCTGATCAACCACAGATGGTTTAGTCCCATGTCGCTGGGATGGACCTGTCCCAGAAAGTCATGTCCCACTTTGGGGGAGAGGGGGAACTTTTTTTTTCAGATGCTTATTCCAAGGAGTCAGCGTCACAAGGCTGAAGCCACATTTGAGCAACAAAGAGGCATTCAGGAAATGACTCAGGCTGTTTCCTCACCCAGGAATTCCATCCCGTTACCTGAAGGCTCAGGTGAGTAAGCCTTATCTACCATTTCAGTATGTTGAGTGACCACAATCTTGGTCTTTGTGGAAGTTCTGGAGCAGATCTGAGTGAGTAGTAGCATAAGAGGTTTAAATAAATGTACTCATAGCAAAATTCCAATAATAATCATAAACAGTATTTGAAGTCCTGATCTTATCCAAGTCCCTACACTTGAAGGAAGCCAGCTGAAAACATCCATGGGGAACCAGAGGGTGTCATTAAAAGACATCGGAGCGGAGAGGTCCTGTGCAATTTTTCTAATTTTCCTGAGTTCTGACTCAACTTCGCCGGAGGATCCGGCTACAGTAGGAGGCGTTGGCTATGGCACAGGTGCCGCCCTGTTCTGCAGGGAGATAGTCGAGAGCCGTCTGGTTCTCTAATACAACCTTTGCTGGGGAACCAGGGATGGTGGTTGCTGATCTACCTCGAGTGGAGGAATTTGCCAGCGTAGCCATGGTTAGGGATAAATTTATCTTATCAATAGGTTATTATGGACTACACCAATCCAAGGGACAAAGCCTTTGGCAATGGTAGTCAATGGAGAGCAAACGGGGTGTAAAAAGGGGGTCCCAAGTCTCGCCTAGGCGTATGAGATTGCTGTTGGGTTTCATCTTAACGAGAATTTGAAATGGAATACTATGGTATCCTAAAAAGCTTTTGTCCTGCCATATGCCAGCTGTCTAGACCTTCGTAAGCCCATGGTAATCACACACAAAGCTGTGCCCAGAAGGAGCACATTGTATGCCATGCCTTCTAGTTCTGTAGCAGTGTCAGTGGTCAGGAGCACTTGGTAAGGTTCTTTCCAATGGGACTCAAGGGCTGTCTTCCTCTTGTAACCGCAGGCTCTCTAGAACCGGTTCAACTGACCTCATCTTATCAATAGAGCAATTAAGAGTGGTTTTTCAGGAACTGAGAAATGACTCTTTGTCTAGTTCAGGCTGGTTGAGACCATCAGCTCATCAACTGGCCAACTGATAAGTGCTCCTTTTGATGTCAGAGGGCTGAAAACTCCACCTTCGTATCATGGTAACACCACCATTTTGTGAACATGCGTACTGTGAAGAGCCATGAAGCTTGACTACGCTTGCGCAAATCATCAATAACCTCACTTCTCCTTACTTCCAATCACCTATCTTCATGCTTCAGACGGCCTTGCCTTTCATCCCATAAATTATGCCCTAAGCCCTGGATCTGGGAGACAGATCTGAGAGCATATGCCTCCTATCTCCTTGCAGATAGATCTGGTAAATAAAGCTACTTTTCTTTTCCCAAAGGCTGATGCCATAATAATTGGCTCTTTATGTGCATTGGGTAGCAAGCCCTTGCTCGATAACACTCTAATGATGCTTCCAGAATACCCAGTCACCAGTCTCTAGACTGTGACCAACAGTGATGCGGGGTTGGTGAGCCGAGGAGTCGAAAGAAGGATTTCTTAGACTCTTAAGATCTGGCAGTAGTGCTCTTTTATTTAGAGAATAGAATAGCATGGGGACAGGGCCCATGGGCAGGCAGAGCCGCTGCTGCTGACCCGAGTTGAGGGTTAGGGCTAATTTTATAAGGCATGGGTATGTGAGTCATCTCTTTACAAGACAAAGGAAAGAACATGGAAAAAAGTTAAAATGGTATCAGTGCAGGTGGGTCTGGTCATTGGGTGATCCCATGACTTTTAGACAAGAATCAAATCAGATTAAGTAAAGGTTAGAAAGGTTAGAAGCCACCACCCTAAATCAGTTACATGAGATTGCCAGACAGGAACCAACTTAAGTTCTTGCCTTCCCCATGAAGAATTTCTAGGGACAAGGTCATCTCTCTTCTTCTTCCTGGTACAGAGAGGAAGGCACCTTTACAGATAGAGATTTACCTTACAAACGTAAATGTGTCCCAACAAGGGCAAGTTCCATTCCCCAGAGCCTCCTTCCCTGTCCCAGTTTATCGAAAGCAATCAGCCCCAAGCAATCCCGATGCCAAAAAGACATATCCTGGGGTGGCCAATTTCAGGTCCCTACAAGGTCATCCCCCCTTCCTTCACAAATGCAAATGCCTCTCAAAAGGGCAAGCAAATTCCAGTCCTCGGAGCCTGCTTCTCATTTGCAGTTTTCCTCATCAACAGGATCCTTTAAATTGGAATCTGGGAAAGATTCTAATCTTTCCAATCTTTAACCTGTTGATGATAAGCTTGAGCCTAAGACATTAGAGAATTACAGTAGCTGGTGATACTAGCATAAGACAACATGGGGTCAGCAGAAGGTTGTGTACCAATAGACATTGGTCTGCTGCTGAGTATTCCATACGAGTGAGTTTATAGTTTCCAAAGAGGGTACTGCAAACAGTAGGTGAGACCAAGGCAATAACTTAGGCCAGGGGAGTCCAGTCCATAGGTATATAACAAAACCTCAAAGATGATTAACAGGACTAGAATCTAATATCTACAAAGATGCAAAACTTAGTTCTTCTCTCTATAAGTACTTCTCTCTCTCTCTCTCTCTCTCTATATATATATATATATATATTTTTTTTTACCAAAGATAGCCACAGTATAACTAATTTGTTTGTATTAAAACTTAGCCTGATTATTTATATAAGTGAGAGTTCCTGAATTTTGGAAGGATCAAGCAGAGAGAAGAAGTAAATGTTTCATCTTCGTTCACAAATGTATCTTACCAAGGAGAAAAGATTTGTTTAAATCTGGAAAAACAGAACATTATCACATCCTCCTCAGTTCACGCAGTCCCATGAAATTAATGCTTGCTCTGCTTGAATCCAGCTTTTCCATTAGTTTTCTCAGCTTTTCCTGATGATTGAGGGTGATAGAGACAGTAATAATTCCAGGAAGTTTGCAAGGTTTTCATTAAGGCTCATATGACTTGCCCAGTGCAGTGGGTGCCTCCATCACTGGAGATTGTGGAAAGTATGCTCCAAGTGGACAATACATTTTCTAACAGGATTTTTTTTTTTTTTTTTTGGCCACTGAGGGCACCAGCATTGTGGCAAGGGAGGGCGTTAATCCACCCAGAGAACAGACATAGAATAACAAGAGCACATTGATAATCCATACCCATTGCCCATCTTAATTTCTCTGATCAGGAGCAGACTGTTGCCATGTTACAAGGACATGAGGATGGCAAAAGTCTGGCAATGAGGGGCTCTTCGTTACAGAGGCAGAATGGACTTCATCCACACGTGCCAATCTTTATAGATTCTGTTGTTGCTGCCTTTACATGAAAATCAGCTAAGGTGCTTTTCTGATATTTAGGTTCAGTCCCTTTAGTATGAGCCTCCATTTTGATGACAGACAACATTTTATACCAGAACACATTAGACTTCCAGGAATTTCACGTACTCTCTAGAACTTTTATAACATATACAGATACAACGTAAAGAAGGCTTAATGTTATTTCTTATTTGACAATGCTTTCCATGTAATCTAACATATCAGATAAGCCTAATTAGTTTAATAGCCCTCTTTCTATAAGGAGAGAGTGCAAATCTTTTGAGATGTTTCAGGGGTCCTCTGAAAAACCCCACAGTTAGCTAGAGGTCAGAAAGCCTTCACTTAGAACCTGATTTGGGGAAGTTCATCAAAAGAAGTTTTAAAACACTCACCTAAATAGGATCACAGATAGTTATGAAAATTAATATTTAATTATCTATTTAACCAAAGTGAAAAAAACATTTCAAAGACAAATAGAGACAGTTATACAGCAGCAAAACCTTAGCTCTTTTTGATAGAAAAAACTCAGCTTTTAACATAAAGCACAGGAAGTAATTTTGATAAAACATAAAATCTCTGCCTTTGAGGAAGATTACTCAGAAATAAAGAAAAACCTTTCATAATCTCTTTATCAAGAGCAGACTAAAAGCCCAAGAAAACCTCATCTTTATAACAGAGACAAAGCCAAATTCTAATTTTTCACCAGCTTACTTTTGATATTAAAACTCATTTACTTAATTAAATTCATTCCAATCTTAGCCAGCTTGACCCTGCACAAAATGCTTTTCTCAGGGTTCCTCTTCCACAAACCTTCAACAACTTTCTTTTTTACATTCAGAATTTGTCCTTTCTTCTTTCTCATAACCAGTTTTACTTTAGGACAAATTTACTTCCTTAACAAAAACTATCTGGTTTGTAGCAAGTCTAGAATCAAAGAAAGATTAATCAGGCCCAACATTTCTATGATTCCCATGGTTGGGTTAATGAATATTTATGAAACTCCTACTATGCATTGCATAATTTCACTATTTCTTTTAATCCTTATAACAACCCCATGAAGCACTAATTATCGTCTTTATTTTATTGATGAGGAATCAGGCATTTAAGAAAAAAAATTTCCCAAAGTTCTTAGTAAGTGGCACAGCCAAGATCCAAACATGGGTCTGTCTGATTCCAGGCTTTTTCCACTGCTAGTTAACTCACCCAATGGTTGCAACAACATTGCAAAGTGAATATGATTACGTCTGCTTTACAGACGGAAACCTGAAGGTCAGGACCTCACCCAAATCAAATGGCTTCCAGAACTCACAGAAGTCATCTCAAAGAATGATTCAGATCCGGGTCTGATGGAGACCAGCCTGAACAGTCAATCTTGGGAGAAAAAAATGGCATTTTGTCCTTGCCCGTCTCCCCTTCCTACCACACACTCAACCCCAGAAGACTCTCCAGTCCAATCCAGCCCACTCATTACATCCCTCTCTATTCCAAGCCTTTGCAAACTCTTTCCTTCTTCCTGAAATCCTTTCCCCCCAGCCTCGCAAGCTGTTATTCATCTCCAATGTTCAACTCAAATAACTCTGTGTGGTAACCCTTAGTGCCATCGGTCAGCTATTTCTGATTCTCCCCTCGGGGACATGGTAAACTTACGCTTCCCCACTGCATCAATCTGTTAAGCTAAATTATGTTGCAATAGAAAACCATCCGCAAATCACAGAAGCTTACGACTACAAAGATTCGTTCTCGCTCATCTGATGGTCCCATGGTGGGTCTGCTTTGGCTCTGTCCTGTCATTCCAGGATGCAGGCTCAAGGAGCAGCCCCTTGTGGCAAATTTCTACAAAAGATCACTAGCCAAAACAAGTCCCATGGCTGAGCCCGATGTCAATGAGGAGAGGATTATAATCCTTCCACAGGGGGAGACAGCAAACATTTTGGCAATAATACAGTCTATCACAGCCCCCCTCCCTGAAATTGGGTATGGCCATGTGACTTGCTTTGACTAAAGAAATGTGAGCTAAAGTGATATGTTACTTCCAGTAGGGAGCTTTAAGAGCCAGTGTTAATCACCACATGCTGTCTTTTGCTCTGCATGAGCAATCAGCAGATGGTGGCTACTCCATCAGCCGAAGTCCCAGAGTAAGGACAGGGTAGGGCAGGGCCCCAGCCAACCCTTCCTGGACATGCAGTTTGAGAAGATAATGACCTTACTGTTTTAGGTACTGAGATTTGAGGGTTGTTTGTTACTGCAGCATAAACTAACCCATCCAGCTCAATACACATCTCCTTTGGGAGACTTCCCTGTGCTGACATGGGGCAGTGGGAGGTGCTCAGAACTGGACCCAGGGTTTGCCCAGTCAGGAATCTGCTGATTTTTAAGGGGGACTAAAACACCACAGGAAGTGGGACAGGGTTAAGAACACTGTATTTGCAGAACTTCTCTCTGGTTCATTCACTCATATATTCATTCATTCATTCAACAAATATTTACTGAGCACTTACTATGGGCGTGGTGTAGGCAGTGAGGATGCCAGCCCATCTCCCCCCTCAGGGAGCTCACATTCAAGTGGTTGGAAAAGACACATTGATAAGTCATTTGGGGGACGGGAGAGCCCTCAAGGGCATGCTCAAACATGGGTAATGGCAGGGCTTTTGCTCTGTCAAATGCAAGTGTGGGGAAGAGCTGAACTGTTCAGAACAGGAGAGGGAGAGTTGTGGGAGACCCCAGAGAAGATGGAGAACAAGACCATCCAGGGTCACAAACGGTCTCCAGGCACTAGGTAGGTAGAGAATAATAATAAAAGGGAAGAGATGGGCCCAGACCTGCTTCTGAAGTTTTATCTAAGACTTTCCTTCATTTGTTTTTCCTCTTCTTCCCAAAGCCCCCCAGTACATAGTTGTACATTCTAGTTATAGGTCCTTCTGGCTGTGCCATGTGGGACACCACCTCAGCATGGCCTGATGAGCAGTGCCATGTTGGCGCCCAGGATCTGATCCAGCGGAACCCCAGGCCACCAAAGCGGAGTACGTGAAATTTACCACTCCGCCACAGGGTGGCCCCTAGTTTCCTACTTTCAAGGGCTAAAAACACCAATCTAGCTTTTTTTATCTCAGTTCCACTATTTGAAATTATTTTTGTGTGTGTGTATGAGGAAGATTCATCCTGAGCTAACATCTGTGCCAATCTTCCTCTTTTTTCGCTTGAGGAAGATTGTCGCTGAGCTGACATCTGTGCCAGTCTTCCTCTGTTTTATGTGGGATGCCCCCACAGGGTGGCTTGACTAGAGGTGCCAGGTCCATGCCCAAGATCCGAACCTGAGAACCCTGGGCCGCTGAAGCAGAGTGCGCGAACTTAACTACTACACCACTGGGCTGGCCCTATTTGAAATTATTTCTTTTCATTTCCTTTTAATCTCCCCATCACTCATTCCTTTGTCATAGATCACTTTAGTGGTGAACTTCAGTTTTCTAGAGACTTCGGAAATACACAGTATTCATTATTTCAGTGTTTTAAAACCCTAATCCCTCTCAAACCACTCAAGAATGGCAGAAAAGATAGCAATACACCGAATTATAAGAAAAACAGACCATGTTGTAATATGTCGTTAAATTAAACATAGAACACATGGATAATTTGTATAATACAATATAAAATTCTACCTTAAAAGTTTACGTGAAACGTTCTCTGTAATTTGTATCATTTTCACGATACTATTTGGATTTTGTAAAAAGCAGTTTTAAGCCTTCTAAGACTCTCCTCTGTTTTCTTTTTCAAGACTTTAGCCTCTCAAACAACCACTGCCCTTAGCGCTTTCACTGAAGTGCCCTCCCACTTTGTGTTAGTTTTCGGTGGTGACCTGCCAGCTCTAGTCCTCTGAGTGAAAACATATTCTGAAGAAGAACTGGGTTACAATTTTCACAATACAAATTGTGTAATATGGAAACAATTTTATTCATAAGGACACTGGAATTATCTAGTCATTTTTCATTGATCGACTTGGGAACCACAGATCGCCTGGAGCACGCATGGTCCCCACATTCAACCTGGCCAAGAAATAGACATGTTTCGAGATGAAGTTCGTCACTACCCATGAATGGTTTGTTCTTGCCAAGGATGTTCAGCTTGAATCTAATCAAGCTTATGGACATAAATCCCAGTCTACGGGAAATATGGGAGATGGAGGAACAAATTAACCGACACCACAAGGAAACGGTCAGACCCATCCAGAATGTGGCGTGGTATGCGATCTGACTCTCCCAGCCGCATGGGAGGACACAGGAGGGGGAGCTATTAAAGAGAATTCAGACGCACAACAATTAACTGGAATTCCTGGTTGGTGATTAGAGCAGAATTTGAAAACATTAGCCACAGAAGACATTTTGGGTAAAACTGAGGAAATTTGAAATGAACTATGTTTTAGATGATACTAGGGAATTATTGTTACTTTTTTAGATGAGATAATAATATTGGGGTCATCTTGGAGACTGTCCTTTTTTTTTTCTTTTTTGGAGATGCCCTTGAAATAATTAGCGGTATGTGACAGGATGTTTTTACTTTGAAGAGTTCCAGGAAAACAATGTTAGACAGATGATAGATAGATAGATAGGTAAAATATGGCAAATTTTACACCAGTGGTGATATGGATGTTTATTACGCCATTCTTGTTGTTTTTCTATATGATTGGAATTTTTCATAATGAAAAGTTTTTTTAAAGTCTCATAATCCTAACAATGAAAATATTACTGGATCCAATTAAGTAGCCTTAATAATTTACTTATACGATGGCTTCCCGAGTAAATAAATATTTCTGACGCCTTGAAACATCTTCACCCAGCCAGCTCTCACCCTGTGGACATCAGTCACAGTGTTTCAACACCAGAGAACTTTACTCAGGAAACAGATTCCCTTGCCTGTGAGAGAGTGTACATTTTAAAATTCACATTTTTAAACCTCCACATGCAACCAGTTTGGCTCCTCTGAGTTATCCAAAATTAAAAAAATTTTTTTAAAAGCAACTTCTTCTTCCAGATGAAACATTCTCCAGCTTCTCTATAATTCTCCCCACCTCCAAGATCTTCAGGATTTTCCAAATTCCTCTTGATAAACCAAGACTTTTAAAAAACCACCTCATCTTAGATCCAGCCTCTTTTTGCACTGACATGGGGAGGACTCTGTGAATAGTTTGCCTGATCATTGGATTTCCAGGTGTGGAGATGGTTTTCCATCCCTCCACAATCAAGCACCCACTGGGGAGGTAGCCAGAGACCAGGACAGGGGTTTCACTATGCCAGGCTCCTTACTCACCATCCAGGTGCCCATGACAACTGTCCTCTGGCCACAGCCATGTTCACTGCGCCGTCAGGGAGAGCACCTGTTCATGGTTTAAAAACCCAGTCCACCCCATGAGATATACCTCACATCTATCAGGATGGCTATTATCCCAAAAGTAGGAAATAACAAGTGTTGGTGAGGACGTGGAGAAATTGGAACCCCTGTCTGTTGTCAATGGGGATGAAAAATGGTACAGCCACTGTGGAAAACATTATAGCAATTCCTCAAAAAATTGAACATAGAATTACCACATGATCTAGCAATGCCTACGTATATATCCAAAAAAATTGAAAACAGGGGCTCAAACAGATATTTTTACACCCTTGTTCATAGCAGCAATATTCCCAATAATCAAAAGTAGAAATAACCCAAATGTCCAGCAATGGATGAATGAATAAACAAAATGCAGTATATCCATACAATGGAATATTATTCAGCCATAAAAAGGAATGAAGCACTGACCTATGCTACAACATAGATAAACCTTGAAGACATTATTCTCAGTGAAATAAGCCAGACACAAAAGGACAAATACTGTATGGTTCCACTTACAGGAAGTACCTAGAGTAGTCAAATTCATACAGAGAGGAAGTAGAACAGTGGTTACCAGCCGGGGTGGGGTAGGGAGTTGAGAAGGGGGGAGTTATCGTTTATCTAGTTCACAGTTCCAGGTTGGGACGATAGAAAAGTTCCAGAGATGGATGGTGGGGATGGTTACACAACAATGCAAATGTACTTAATACCACTGAATTGTACACTCAAAAAAGGGTTAAAATGGTAAATTTTTATGTTATGTCTATTTTACCACAACTGAAAAAGCAAAAAGAAACAAAACCCTGGTCCACTTGGGGCCACCGGGCAGAGACAAGATCTTGAGGGCAGCCTCTCATGGCCGGGTGACTTGCTGCTTCTATCCTCCTGCCTCAGGCTGACTCCTGGGCTCTTATTTCCTGTCACCGGCTCCAGCTATTGGTGGCAGCAGAAAGGGGCAGAGGAGTCCCATTCCCCGCTGACCACGCCCAGCCTGCCATCAAGAATCTGAGCTTGCTGGTTTCCCTCCCCTTGCGTCAAGATCTGTTGGCATCTCAGATCCAGCAAATGCAATTCCCAATGTTTTAGGGTCAACCCAATAGGACCTAACTTCCTCTTGGTACCAGATCATATTTTGTTTTTGATTCCAATGAACCAAAAATCCTGTGCTACCAGGAGCCCTCTAGTCCCTCTTAATTACAGAGCAGACTTGCTCCCAGTCTGAAGGTGGAGGTCTTCAGTCACGTGACAGCATTCGATCACCAGAGCTGGTGTAGTCCACTTGGCAATGGAAGCCAACAGGGGGTCCTACCCACCACTCACAGCCAAACCCTCCTGGAGCTTCCAGGTCACTGGGAAGGTTGGGGACAGGGCCACCTCCCTTTCGTTGTGTCACTCAGGGTAGAAGTTCAGGGCCTCTAGTGACATCAGAGATTCCTTTTACCTGAGCTGGGACAGTGATGTGCAAAGTCTTGGAAGGCAAGGTGGACATTAACAGAGCGATTAGCAAGCAGGATGACTAAACCAAGGGATGTTGACGAGAGCGTTTAAACGCCACGCAATTATCCAGCAGAAAGACATTTTCAACAAGGGGCCTCCAGACCATGTAATTCTCCTTCACATCATAGATCCTCACCCAACTTCGCAGAATGGTGCTGCAGCCCTCGCATAAGTTGCGTAACAAGCCACTCACAATCTTTTCATTCCATCTGCTTCCCCTGGGAGGGAAAATTGTCACCTGACAGTGACCTGGGATCTTGGGCCACATGTAAGGGCCTTTCTGTAAGAGTTACTTGTTCTCTCACGGCTTCAGTTTCCTTATCTGCAGAAGAGAGTAAATAAAAGTTACCTGACAGGTAGGTAGGTGCATATAATTACAGAAACTTAGAATCACAGATACTTACAGCCAGACTTTCAGAGTCAGCAAGGACTTTGGAGGGTCCCTGGGACGTCAGTCACTCCTCCCAGAACAAGAATTCCCTCTCCAAGTTCTCTTCCACATGTTTATCTAGCTAACTCTATTTGCACACCCCCAAAGACAGAGAGCTCACCCCCTTTCAGTTCTTTAACGGCAGCTCTGATGGAGAGCAGTTTATTTTGAACTCCTACTTCTTGCTTCCAGCTCTGCTCTTTGAAGCCACACAGTGCGAATCAGCCAGTTCTCTGCCCCGTGACAAGCCTCTGGCCATGCAAAGGGCGAGACTGAGTCCACCTGGGTCTGCTGTTCTCTAGGGCAAACACCTTTAGTTCATTTCACAGCCGGGAAAGTTGAGGTCCAGAGAAATCCTGGGACTTGCCCAAGACCACAAGCCCCGATTCGCACCTGACAGACAGCAGAGCAAGTGTCCTCCTGGAGTCTGACTAATACCCAACAGAGATGAGGAGGAACCAACCCCCACTTGCTCAACACCCATCCTGGTTAGGGTTAGAGCTAGGGTTGGTAGTCTTGTGGCCAAGACCCCTTCCCTTCTCCTTCCTTCCCCAGAGAAATCTTTAAATTGCTGAGGATCATCACCAAGCACATTTTGTACTTCTACTGTGTATGTATCCACAGACAATATAGAGCATTATTTTGTGCATTTCAAAAAATTCAACATAAATGGTATCATTTGTTGTTAGTGCCGTCGAGTCAAATCTGACTCCTGGCGCCCCTGTGGACAGCAGAGTGGAAGCCTGCCGGGTCTTTCTGCACCACCCTCTCACCTTCTAGCGCTGTATCAGACAATGTTCCGCTGCTTTCATAGGGTTTTCATGGCCAGTTTTTTTGGAAGTGGGTGGCCAGGTCCTTCTTCCTAGTCTGTCTTAGTCTGGCAGCTCCACGGAAACCTGTCCACCATGGGTGACCCTGCTGGTATTTGAAATACTGGTGGCATAGCTTTCGGTGTCACAGCAACACACGGCTGCCACAGTGTGACAACCGACAGATGGGTGGTGTGGTTTCCTGACCGGGAAACGAACCCAGGCTGTGGCGGTGAGAGCACTGAATCTTAGCCACTGCGCTGATGAAGTTTTTCACACTTTCACTGTCATAAACAGAGCTGCAATGAACATCCGTGTGCGTGTCTCCCTGTGCATATGGGGGAGGTTTCTCTAGGGTAAACGTCTATTGATGGAATTGCCAGATCATAGACGTGCTCATCTTCAAGTTTACCCAATATTGCCACATTTCCCTCCAAACGGTGGCCCCAGGATGTACTCCCAACAGAAATATGTAAGTTCCTATTTCTCAACATCTTACCAGCACAAAATGTCATTAGCCTTAATGACTAATTTTTAAGGAATCTATTTCCCTACTCGGTATCTCCAGTAGTTGTTGAATATGTCATTCACATTTCTTTATTCTTACTGTTTTTATTCTCTGTTTGATATACCATTTACTGGAAGAGATACGTCTAAAAATCCCATTCTAATTGTAGATTTGTGGCTTTCTCCTTGTATGTCTGTCAATTTTTGCTTTATGTAATTTGAGACTACATTATTGGGTCCATAAATGTTTACGTTTATTATAACTTCCTAGTGAATTGTTTCTTTTATCATTAAATAATGACTCTCATACCTCCATAATAAAGACTTTGGCCTGAAAATCTATTTGTTTGTATCAATATTAATATACTAGCTTTCTTTAGGTTAGTATCCACCTATTAATGTCTTTTCCATCAATTTACTTTCCTCTTTTTTTTTTTTCTTGAGGGAGATTAGCCCTGAGCTAACATCTGCTGCCAATCTTCCTCTTTTTGCTGAGGAAGACTGGCCCTGAGCTAACATCCATGCCCATCGTCCTCTACTTTATATGTAGGATGCCCACCACAGCATGGCTTGATAAGCGGTGCATAGGTCTGCTCCCAGGATCTGAACTGGAGAATCCCAGGCTGCCAAAGCAGAAAGCAAACTTAACCGCTGCACCATGGGCCCACTTTCCTCTTTTGTATCACTGTGTTTTTGGTGTGACTCTTGCAAATAGTATGTAGATGTATCTTTTTTAAAAAAAATCCTATCTAAGAAATTCTGGTAAATTTAATCCATTCTCATTTATGGTGATTACTGACAAACCTGTATTTACTTCTACTATCTTATTTTTTGTTTTTCATATTAACTTTATTGAGATATAATTTCCATACAATAAAATGTACCATATTATTTTGTGTTTTCTGTTTTCCACTCTTTTTCTTTGATCTTTTTTGTTTATATGTAATGTAACAAACCAAACCCGAAATGAGTTAATACATATGAAGTGCTTAGAACAGAATCTGGCATAAAGTAAGTGCTCAAAAAAATTTATTAGCTGCTATTATAACAATTATTGTTATTTACAGATGTTTCTTCTACGTCAGTTTCTCGAGTGAGGTAAAAGGACAGAGAAAAATTAATAAAACAGACTGCTTTCTCTCAAGCACCCTGAAATCCAGTGTTAGAGACAGAGATGTACAACAAGGAGAGAGGGGGAGGTATTAGGAATGAAAAAAATAATAATGCTCAAAGAGGGTAAATAACTTGCCAAGCTTTGCAACTGGTAAGTGACAGACCCAAGAGTTGAACACAGTCAATTCCTAAGCATGAGTTCTTAAGAACTAGTCCTTACCTTACTGCCTTGTAACGAAGTTATGAGATAACGCATGTAAAACATTTAGCACACAGTAAGAGTCCAATAAATTATAGATGAAAATGACTGATGATGATGAAAACGACAGTGGTGATAAGGATGACGGTGGTGGTAACGGTGGTGATGGTACTCACGGCGGTGGTTATGATGGTGAAGGCTATGATGATGCTGGAGATGGAGTGCTGCTGCTGATGGTAACGATGGTAGTAACGGTGCTTAGGTTGACTAACCATCCCCCAGTTTGCCTGGCACTATCCTGATTTTATCACCAAAAGTCCTGAATCCCAGGAAATCCCTCAGTCCTGGGCAAATCAGGACAGCTTGTCACCCTATGATGTCACCACTTGCTGGTGATGATGGAATGTCTAGGACAGCTTTTAGAAACCATCTAATCCTGGGGATCTGAACCGTTCCTTGATCATAGACCATTTTGAGAATCAAGTGAAAGTTATTGTTTCCTTCTTTCTCTCATCAAGCAATTTTGCAGGCTCAGACTATCTGATCTCCTCCAATCATTACATTTCTCAGATAAGGAAACTGAGGCCTTTGGTTCAAAGATTTGCTCCCAGCGCAGAAAATCCCTGTGCTAATGCTGAAGTGGGCAGGGAAGTGTCAGCACCTGCTCTCTGACAGCTCAGAGCTGCCCCTGGCTTCACATTCTAAAAGGAAGAGAGGACCCTCTTACTCCTTCATGACCCGCCTGCGAGTTCCATGTGGTAAGATAAAATGATTTCACAAGTCCCGGAGAGTAAGACTCAGATGGATGAACCTGAGCATGAAGCCGGTTTTCTGGATTCTAACCCGCTCTCCCGTTTGATACGGCCTACTGGGTTAAGCGGAAGTTCAGGCGGATGAGGCTGAATTCATAAACTCATGGAAGCCCGGAGATTACAGAGAAGGCTGGATAACTAGGGAGACTAACCATCCTGGTTTGCCCAGAACTGAGGGGCAGGACTGTCAGTGCTAAAACCAGGGAAGTATTTAGGACTGATCGTGACACATGCATGAAAGATCCACAGAAATCGGATGTAGTGGACATTCTTTTGTGGTCTTCCTGGCACCCATCCCCCACCTTCCTTTTATCATACTGGAATTTTCCAGCCCTCAGAAGTTGGGTAACATTGATCTCACCTCTGGGTGGGGTGGGAACAGATGACTTACATCCTTGACTTGGGGGCCACAGATAGAATTCAGGGGGTCTGTGAACTCATAGGAAAGTAATTACATCTTTATTTTCACCAGCCTCCAACTGAAACTGATCATTTTCTTCAGTTATGAATACAAGTAGCAAATCACAGCCACAGAAGCAGTACCTGTGTCTTTGTCACCAGTGGAAATCACGGATATTCACATCACACTGCAGTTGTTACAGACATCTCAAAATATCATCTATATTCATTCATCACTTCTCAGTTAAGATAATTATTAAATTTCCTGCTGAATACATGTGATGGAAATCTTCTCATCTGGTGCTCTTGCAACCTGGCTAGCCAGTCTCAGGCAACTCCGTACCCAGCAGACGTTCAGCCACCAAACAGTGATGACTCATGTTCTCACATTGGTGACCCAGGCATATTAATCGCTCTCCAGGATCCCCTACCCACATAGTTTGTCCATCAATAAATGGAAGGAGGTGGGTCAAAGGTCACCTGACAGTTTAACGCTCTTATTAAAGCTAAGCAACAACAGCCTGCACATCGATGTGTCATTTTAAAATAAAATTAGGGGCCGGCCCGGTGGTGCAGCGGTTAAGTGCACATGTTCTGCTTGGGCGGCCTGGAGTTCGCAGGTTCGGATCCCAGGTGCGGACATGGCACCGCTTGGCACGCCATGCTGTGGTAGGCATCTCACATATAAAGTAGAGGAAGACGGGCACAGATGTTAGCTCAGGGCCAGCCTTCCTCAGCAAAAAGAGGAGAATAGGCAGCAGATGTTAGCTCAGGGTTAATCTTCCTCAAAAATAAATAAATACATACATACATACATAAATTACAATTTTGTTAATTATACCTTAATAAAACTAGAGGATAAAGTTAAAGAGGCGCTTCACACAAACACATGCACACAAAAGGGTATTCAATTGTCCAATAAGCATATGAAACAGCGCCCAACTGGTCATCAGGGAAATGTCAATTAAGATCCCAAGATACCTCTACACCCCTGCTTCAGACCTCAGCTCAAGGATCACTTCTTGGGAGAAGCCCTCCATTCCCCTCCAGGCACTTGGGATCTTCCTGCTCCAGAGGCTCAGGCACTGGCAGCTTGTGCATCACAGCCCTTGACATTTACAACTTCCTATGTGTTTGTGTGGCTCTCAGGTTACTGCCCATCTCCTCCACTGGACTGTGAGCCCCATAACGGCACGCACGACACCAGCTGCTGACCAATGTGTCCTCAGGGCCTAGAACAAGGCCCGGCACAGGACAGATGCACAATACGTGGTTGGTGAATGAATGAATGAATGAATGAATGAAGGTATTACCATTGCCATTTTACAGGTGTGAAAATGAATAAGAGGAAACCATTTAAAATAGAGTTAGGAGGCCACAAAGGGGAGCTCCCATGCAGTCCCACTCTAGGTCAGTCACAGGATAGTCAATTACAGACCCCAACAGAGGTCTTCAACCCGAAAGAATTGTCAGTTACGGGGAGAAATGTACATGCATAGCAAACAGACATGACAACCCCAGCAACTAAGCCAATGAGAAGCCATCCCCACCCTAAGCTCTCCTTTCCTCCAGTGGACTTTCATTCCAAACAACCCCTCCCGGCCTCCTCCTTTTTCTCTGTAAAGTAACGCTCCTCTCCTTGTTTGTTGGACGTGTCTGTGATCCCACACAGCATGCACATCCTGAGTGGCAGTTCTTTGGCTATTGCCAAATAAACTTGTTCTGTTGGTAAAATACTTAGCTACTTTTTTGTTTTTTGGGTTTTTTTTTTAAAGATTGGCACCTGAGCTAACAACTGCTGCCAATCTTTTCTTTTTTATTCTTCTTCTCCCCAAAGCCCCCCGGTACATAGTTGTATATTTTTAGTTGTGGGTCCTTCTAGTTGTGGCATGTGGGACGCCACCTCAGCATGGACTGATGAGCGGTGCCATGTCTGTGCCCAGGATCCGAACCCGTGAAACCCTGAGCCACTGAAGCGGAACACGCGAACTTAACCACTCAGCCACTGGACCAGCCCCTACTTAGCTGTTTTATTTTTAAGGTTGACACAGGTGAGGAGACTGAGACCCCATTTGTTCAGGAAATGCTTTCAAAGTCATCTTACTCACCTGAGTCATCAACTCAAGGTTCATGTCCTGCCAGGGGGTGGATTGGCTGTCCTGCTCTGGTTACCGAATGTTCTAAAGACGCCCAGCTGGGCGAGGCACCTTAGCCTGTGATGGGAGATCTGAATAGAAAAACCTAGACAATACAGTAAGATGAGGTCATGGCTCAGGCTGGCCTGGCTCCAGGCACGGGTTAAGTCGTCGCTGTGGTTCAATTCAGAGAAGAGACCACAGTTTCACACCCAGAGGAGAGGCAGGGTGCAGGAGGTCGTGATGTCCTGCCTTGTCCCTCTCTGGGCAGCCAGCCGCATGGTGTAGCCTCCTATCAGTGTAGAACATTCACAAACACACAATTTCAGCTCCCACTCCTAGGTATGTATATGCCCAGGAGATAGGAAAACAGGGGTTCAAACAAAAACACGTACGTGAATGTTCATAGCTGCATTACTCATAATAGTTAAAAGTGGAAACAACCCAAATATTCATCCACTGATGAATGGATGAACAAAATATGGTGTACCCATACAGTGGAATATTATCCAGTCGTAAAAAGAAATGAAGTTCTGACACCTGCTACAGTATGGATGAACCTCAAAAACGTTACATTAAGTGAAAGAAGCCAGTCACAGAAGGTCACATATTGCATGATTTCATTTATGTGCAATATCCAGAATAGGTAAATCCACCGAGACAGAGAGCAGATTAGTGGCTGCCAAGGGCAGAGGGGAAGGGTGAATGGGGAGTGACTGCTCATCATGGGTATGGGTTTCCTTTTGGGTAATGAAAATATTTTGGAATTGATAGAGATGATAGTTGCACAAAATCATGAATGGACTAAATGCCACTGAATTGTACACCTTAAAAATGTTGATTTTTACATTACATGCATTTTACCTCAATTTTAAAAAGTTGTTTTAGGGGCCGGCCCTGTGGCCGAGTGCTTAAGTTCGCACACTCCGCTTCGGCAGCCCAGGGTTTCGCCGGTTCGAATCCTGGGTGCGGACATGGCACTGCTCGTCAGGCCATGCTGAGGCGGCATCCCACATGCCACAACTAGAAGGACCCACAACTAAAAATATACAACTGTGTACTGGGGGGCTTTGGGGAGAAAAAAGAGAAAAGAAAATCTTAAAAAAAAAAAAAAAAGTTGTTTGAAATACCTAAAATTTGACCATGGGATTGTTATGGAAGATTCAATGAATTAATATATCCAAAGCATTTAGAAAAGTGCTTATTTCATATTATATACTCAACAGGTGATGATGATGACGATGATGACACACTATTTAATTCTATACCCATTTTAGAGATGGAGAAACTGAGGCAAAGAAAGCTGAGGTGACTTGCCCAAGCTTACACAGCTAAAAAGATTTTCATCTAGGCTTGCCTGGCTCCAGAGCCCCTGCTTTTTCTGCGACACAAGCCTGTCACTCTCTTGAGAGTTGCTGTATCAACCAGAGTTCCATCAGGAAAAAAGCCAGGCCAGGAATCTCAAGCAGGAAAGAATTTAATACAGGGAATTAAGTGTTTGCCAAGAGGAAATCAGGAGTAAAGTCAGGAGATGCTGCCAGCTTTTAGGATCAAAGGTCATAATATAGCTGGATATGAAGATTCAGAATGTTGTTGCTGCCACCTGGAGTCAAGAAACTACAGGAAATCATGGCCCATGCTGCAGCCAGCGCTGTCCTGTAGTCCCGAGGCAGGCGACTGGCAGAGACAACGAGTCATCCAGTCGCTGCCAAAATTCACATCTGCTGAAGCCCACACATCTGTCATTGCTGCCAAAGTGGGAAGAATGGCTTCTACGGTCCCTCCAACCTCCAAACAGCACGTGAGCGCATTTCTTTAGGACACTGAACTGTATCCATAATATTGCCAGTAAGAGTCAGGAAAAGCTATTTCCCGAGCTTCCAGCCCAGGAACACGGTGAGAACACAAAAGGGGGCGGTGTGGCTGCCAGGGGCCAACAGTCAAGTTCATCCACAGGTTCCCAGGCCAGGCCTGCTTTGTGGCCACCTCTGAGCTAGGCACACAGGGAGAAACTCCTTCATCCTTTCAACTAATGTGGTGTTTATTGAGGGCCTACGATGTGCCAGGGCCTGTGCTGAGCCCTGGGAACACAGCACTACATGAGCCAAAGCCCCTGCACCGTCTGTGAGCCACGTCCTAGGGAGACGGAGGTCAGACGTGGTCAGTCTGGCCACTAGAGAAGAGTCTTCTGCAGAGGGAAATTCATCTGCTCAACACACATTCATTGAGCGCCTACTATGTGCAGTTTGTGTGAGGTACTGGGGGTACAGTGGTGAACACAACAACGCGCATGCCCCTATGCCTCTCTATGTTGTCTCCCAGGAAGAATCATCCAGTCTGGTCATTGCACATGCATCTTTTCTAAGTCAGTGGCTCCAGCCCTGGCCTCTCTCCTAACCTCTAGACTCACATAGCCACCTGCCTGCTTGGCATCATCATCATCATCATAACAACAACATGTATAATACATATTTGTACCAAGCACCATTTTGAGCACTGTGCATAAATTAACTCATTTCATCCTCACTAATCGTATGAAAGGAGTATGATTATTATCCCATTTTACAGATGGTAAAACTAAGGCATAGTTTAAAGTAGATTAGATTACAGTAACTTGCGCATAGAGTTATTAGATGGCCAGATGCAACCCAGCCTGGCTCCAGGGCCCTGGCTCTCACCCCCTGAGCTATGCGGCCTCTCATAGCTCCCCTCGGATGTTCTAATGGGCATCCCACACAGAAAGTGCGATCACTTCTCCTCTGAAACCAGCTCCAGTCTTCTGCACTGTGATAAATGACACCACCGTTCACCCGGTTGCTCAGGTCAACAGCCAGGATTATCGTTGAACCTCTCTTTTATCCACACCCCCATGTCTAACCCATCAGCAATTTGCATTGTTTTACCTCCACAATATTTCCCAGCTCTGCTCATGTCGCACCATCTCTGCTGCCATCACACTGGTCAGTGATCGCCTTCCTGGTCTACGATCACTTCCCAAATGTTCACTCTGATCCTACTCTGACCTTCCTCCACCCCCAACATTATGGTGGTCTCTTAAAACACAAATTGATCACATCATGCCCCTGCTTAAAGGCCTCTCTATGTACCTAGAATAAAGTCTGGCTCCTTAGCACAGCCTCCAAGGCCCTACGTGATGGGACCCAGCCTGCATCTCCCCCTCCCTCTTACTCCCTCTGCTCCAGTCACACTGTCTGTCCGCTGTTCCTCACGCACTCCAAGCTCCTTCCGGCCTCAGGGCCTCTGCGCTCGCCTGGAATCCTCTCCCCCACACCCCCCGTGGCTGGCTCCTCTCCTTCAGGTCTCAGCTCGAATGTCACCCCTCAAAGAGGCTTTCCCTAACCACCCTGGCTCAGGTAGAAATCTTTGCAACTCTCTACTCCTTTATTCCATTTTCCTATTACTTTTCTTATCTGAAATTACCTTATTTATTAATTTGTTGACCTGTTTAGCATGTGTTTCCTTAATATTTACTGAGCCCCAACTGTGCACCACCAGATAAACGGCCATTATCTCTAGTACCGAGAATGGAGCCTACACAGGCCGCGCTAAATATTTGTTGAGAGGATGTGAATACAGCCCAGGCTCTGAGAGAACGGACGTTGGTCAGATGTCAGAGGTCGGGTGTAAGTGGAGAATGGGACGCACACAATGGAGGACTCAGTCTAGCGCGGGGCCAGGACGTCTGGGCTAAAACCTGAAGGATTTAGCTGCAGAGAACAGCAAGACTCTAGCTAGTTTAAACAGGTAGGAAGTTACTGCAGAGTGTTACATGTCAGAAGGAATCAACAGACTTGAAAGAAACAAATTTAAGACGAGCTTTCAGGAGCGACTCCCAAAATCAGACCCCAAAGTGGACCATCAGGGGAGCTGGCCCTGGCTCCAGCCCTTACCACCCCTGCTGGAGCCACCAGGATCAGGGCGCCCCTGCTGCCACCACTGTAGAACCGCCCAGCACCTGCCTCCATCCATCAAAGGGCGCCACCCGCAGCTGAACCGCCAGCAGACACGCCCCCTGCCCCGCCTCTCACCCGTCTGAACCCGGTGCCCACACGCTGGAAATGGCCACGGAAAAAACAAACGTCTGCAAACAACGCTTGTCGCTTCCACCTTCCAAAGGTCGCGTAGGCGTCTCCAATTGGCTGAACCCAAGTCACACCCAGAACTTTAGCTCTCTCTGAAAAGGAGCCTGGGAAATGTGTTCTCAGCTTTCTAGCTCCTGCAGCAGGGCAGGCCCAGAGGGGAGGGGCTAATGGACACTGAGTGACAGTCCATCGTTTGCATCGCTGCGCGCATACTTGTGTGCACGTACACACGCTATGTACCTATTTGCGTGTGCGTGCATTTGAGCTTGTGTCACGTGCACATGTGTATATGCATGTGTTTGTGCTGGGGGACAGCCGGGGGAGTAACAGGCCATGAAGACCAGAGAGGAGACATTATCAAAAGGACTGTCACAGACACTTCCTCTGTGAGGACCTGGAGCAGGTCCAGAGGGCCATTCAGCCAAGGGGGTAAAACAGGCTTTCAGGTGCAGCGGTCTAGTCCCACCCCCGTATTCTGCTCGGTGCCCGGAGGTGCAGTAGCGGGAGGCTGCGGCGGATGAATACCTGGATTCTGATTTCTACCCTCCAGCCATCCCTGGGCTTGTGAGGGAGTTGAGTAAATAGTCTCAACACAGTCAGGAGGCCAACAGGAGAGAGGGGGCACCGAGGGGACGTCCTGACTGTTGTCAGGAAGGAAACCGAGACTCGGAGAGGATGCCTGACCTGGCCACGGTCACACTAGTAAGTGGCTGAGCCCAGAGTCTGAACCCAATATTTTTGAATCCAAACCTGTGCTTTTAGAATATAGGAGGCAGCCAAGCAGAGAGTGTGGACTTAGATGTCCCCCGACCTGTGTCCAAGTCCTGGGTTCAGGCCCTTGCTGGCTGTGTGCCTCGGGTGAGCTGTAAATCTCTCCTTGCCTTGGTTTTCTCCTGAGTAAAATGAAGCCATGCATGCTTCTTCCTCGTGGAGCAGATGGGAGGGTTGGGTGAGATAATGCATGGAAGAGGTTGACCTAGTGCTGGCACGGAAGAAATCCTCAATGAGTGTCAGCTCTGTTTACTGGAAGTCCTAACCCAAGCAGCCCCAGAGTGCTCAGGCTCTCAGCATAGAGGCAGGCAGCTTGTCTGGGATCTCAGGGAGCAGAAGTCTCTTTTCTTGGCTGACCTTGCATAGTAAAGAATTTAACCTTGTCAAACAGAGCTCTGACCTTCGCCCTCAGCTCCTGGCAGGTAATCTCTGTTTGCCTAGGGGTCTTGGACTAGCCAGATAGTAACAACATGATTTAGGGGGAGGGCTGGCCACACCGGAAACACCAACCACGTGATTTAGGGTGGGGGCTTTGGGTTACACATATCAGCTGACCTGGAGGCTGAGATCAACCACGTGGGCAATCAATCAATCAATCGGGCCTCTGTAATGGGGGCCCCATCAAAACTCAACACAGGCTCAGGCTGGCTGCTGGGAAATTGACACATCCTCACTTCCCGGGCGAGGACAGCGGAAGCTCAGCGTCTGATGCTTTCCCAGACCCCACTGTGTGCAGTCTTCCCTTGGCTGGTTGAACCTTTGCCCTTCCCCCGGAATAAACTGTCACTGTGAGTCCAGTCACATTCAGTGAGTTCAGCGAGTTCCTTTGGTGCACAATCAAGCTTAAGGGTGGTTTTGGAAACGCCTGAACTTCCAGCTGGTGTCAGAAGTGAGGGTGGTCTGTGGACTGCGTTCCCTCTGAACTGTACAGTTGGCTAAACACTTGCAGCCTGGCACAGTGAACAAATGAGCGAGCAAGTGCTTTGTCCAGAAGGGCTCTTTACGCGCACTGTGTCACTAAACGCCTCAACAACCCTGTGGGGCGGGGACTCATGCCCCGTTTCACAGGCAAGGAAGCCCGGGCTCAGGGAGGTGAGGCAAGTGGAGGGGCCGGCATGGGAACCAGGCCTGCCAGACTCCAAATGTGGGATCTGACCACCACAGGGTTCTGCTGCTCCCAAGGGCCCTTCCACCCTCCCAAGTTAGGCCGTCACCAGCCTGGGACCTCCTGGGAAACAGAACAGAGAAAGGCTGAGGCAGACCAAGCCTGCAGCCTGGGGGCTTTTCAGAGGAGGCGGCAGGTAGCAGGCCTGCCCCGTGCCCAGTGCGCTGACCACAGCCTATCCGGCCCTGCTCTGGGGCTGCAAACTCCGATGTCTTTGTGGGCCAGGTGGGTCACTTAAATGATGAAAGAGCAGGTGGATGCTGAGGAGGAGCACGGGAACTGAGGTGGATAAAGATGTGCTCCACAGCAAGGCACCATAATCTTGGTGGAGATTCTTGTCGTCTTAAATACAGCGAGAGCCAAACCAGACATGCCTTTAGGTCTCCAGTCTGCGACCTCTGAACCCTACAGCCTGGGCCTTCCCACCTCGGCCGCTTCGCCCCTCACCATGACGCTCCAGCTTCTCAGCTCCTGAATAGTCCTGTCCTCTCATCGCAGAGCCTCCGCCATGTGGTTCTCTGCCTCAATCACTCTCCACTTGCTCTCTGCCCTGCCTGGCTGTTACCTATTCTGCAGGTCTCGGCTTCAAAGCCATTCTTTGGGATTTTCCTCTGATCCTGCACATTCAGTAACAGAACTCAGGCCTCTTGACTACAGCCCAGGGCTTCTCTTCTTCCTACTCTGCTATAAACTCTCCATCCCCCAGGCTTTCCTATGGCCACTCCAAAATCAACTAACATTCATTCAGATGGTCAGTCAGTCAGTCAACTAACCTGACTCTTATTGAGTGCCTTCTCTTTTGCAGGCTCTGTTCTAGGCACAGGGAAACTATCAACAATGAGGGTAGGATCTTGCTCTCATTGACCTTAGGGAGAGTCAGACAATACACTGATAATCACACACAGTAATAAAGGCTGTGCAGGGCAATACAGAGTACACTAAGTACTAAGCACAGTAAGAGACACGGGGAGGCTAAGTTAGACTAGGGGTCGGGGAAGACTGGGGGCTCAGGGTCTCCATCTTCCTGTTCTCTTACACATTCTTTCTCTGTGCTCTGACAGGCTTGCTATGGGGATTAAGGCTCCATGATCCAGGCTGGGTACACAGGAACCATTTGATAAACGTGGCTCCTCCTATCGCTTTTCTCCCCACCTCCTGCTACCCGTCATTCACATCCGCCTCCAGAGGGGCAAAGGGCAGGTGTCCCTGGAGGTGGAGGGAAGGCTAAGGTGACCTCCTCTGTCGGCCTTGCCTCTGCCTCGGTCCCTGAGGGCTGAGAGCTGGAGAAAGGAAGGAGCCACCCTTTCTTTGGCTCCCACCCTGGCCCCAGCGTGGTGCCAGGAGCTTTACAGACGTGCTTACTCTGACCTCGGTGACACGGCACAGCACGGGTGCTACTACAATCCCCACTCTGCAGATGGGGAAACTGAGGCCCAGAGAGGCCACAGCACTAGGGGGCAAACCCGAGACAAGAACCTAGAGGTCTTGGCTCTGGAGTCCATGTTCTTCCTGCAATGCAGCAAACTGCCAGGATAAACAGCAGCCAGGGGGAGCAAAGACAAAATAAGACAAAAAAACAAAAGCCACTGAAAACAACGCAGACACCAATCCATTGAGGATTCGTTAAACAAATCAGAGAACGTTCCCGCAACAGAATCCTCTGCTGCTGCTCGAGAAAATGAAGTAGATAAATGCTTTTCACACTCCTATCCTGTTGTGGGTTTTTGTGGGGGTTTTTGCCATAAACATGCCTTATATCTAAAATTATTTTAAAGTGGGTATGAAGCTCAAGCCACAGGTGTGCAAGAAAAAGAGCATCTGTTCATTTGTTTCATATCTACTTTCTGTCCAAAGCCTTCTCCCACCAGGCTGGTGGGAAATTCAGCCTCAGCCGTTCTTCATTGTTCCCCAACCCTGTGCAAAAGTCCTGGGGTCACACGTAGCAGCAAGGAAGTGGGCAGAGCGGAAAGGACCTGGTGTCAGGGGGCGTGGGCACCGCAGGCAGGGCTGGACTGTGCTTGCTCCCCTCTGAGGTCTCACCGGCTCCCCCTGGCTCTGCCTGGCGCCCCCAGCTCAGCAGGAACGGGTGCCCCCACCCCTGCTCACAGACCCACAGCCCTCTGCCTCCTCCTCCAGTCACGGAGGACTTCTTTGGGTCCTGGGAGGAACTGCCCCTCCCCCCCACCTCTAATCAAGTTCCCTCAGGGGCTCTCGCCCTCTCCTCTCCCAGGAGGCACCTCGGCTGCCCCCATCACTGCCCCTCCTCCACTGCCCAGAAGCTCGATGTCTTTGGGGTTTTGGAAGCCAACGGTGAGAGGGGGAGTCTGTTTTGCAGGAAACCTCTCTCCCGCTTCCCACTCTTCCTCTAACCCTCCCCCAAGGCAAGGAGGCCCAGAACCTTCTTCTCCTGTGGGTTTGGCAGAGAAAAATTAATACGTCAAAAAACTATCTTGTCACAACTTATCCTGCTGCTAAACATACATGTATATTATATAAACACAGTATACATTTATTGATAAATATGCACATATATGGGGTGTGTGCGCTACACTATGGCTACCCAATAGTCCTGATAATAGAGAGGTTTCTGCTGTTTGTTAATTTTACTATCACTAAAATTAATGACCATCGCACATTACATCAGTTAGAAATACATTCAGCTGCAAGAAACTTAATACTCAACAAATAGGGCTTAAAAATATTGGCGTTTGTTTTCCTCACATAACAGAAGTCTGGAGTCAGGCACAGTAAGGTTGATGCAGCAGCTCGAAAGTGCATCAAGGACCCAGACTCCTCCCATTTTTCTGTACCACAGTCCTCACCATGTTGGTTTCTCATTCTCAGGCTTGTTGCCTCATTGTCCCAAGATAGCTGCTACAGCTCCAGGCATCATACTTGTGTTAAAATAGGAAAAGGGGGACTGAGCAATGCCTTGTAAAAGAAAAGTAGAAACTTTGCTAGCATTGCTCCTTAGCATTCCCACTTGGATCTAATTAGCCGGAATGGTGTCAGTTGTCCACTTCTAACTCTCAGAGAAGCTGCGAAGGGACCAGTTGGCTTTTCCAGCCTTTCTGACGGAGGCAGGAAAGGAAGAAGAGGATTGGGATTGTCTGCTGGTTAACCAGACTCTCCCTCATGAAAGCACCACGCTTTCTAGTTTACAAAACAGCAACTGTTGCCATTCTACGGAAGCTGCTGTTGAGGCCCAGAGTAAGCAGCTGAGTCACCTAAAGTCACACAGTGAGACAGCGATGCGGACAGAACCGGAGCCGAGCCCAGAGCTCTTTCCAGTACCCGCACCAACCGTTTCCCCTCGCGGGCTGCAGGCTTTGCACTCGCTCTGCATGGATATTTGTTCCACAGCCAGGTCCACAGTTGCTCCCAGGCAGGCTGGGCCGAGATGGCTGCTAGTATCTGCAGTGACGACAGCCTAGGCCTGGGGACGGGGCAGCAAGGGTCCAGGGACAGAGCACAGGCCCTCGGGGATGAGGGCAGCCTCTTCCCCATCACAGGAAGCCCAGCCTGTCAGGGGCTGGGGGACAAAGAGAGCTGGGGTCCTATATGCCTGTCTGACAGACCGACAAAGGAGGGGAGGTGACAAGGGAGAGTGAGAGGGGAGAGAGGTGACAGAGAAGAGGGTATGAAGGAAAAGAGAAGGGAACTGAGAAAGAGCAGGTGATCCAGAAGAGGAGGTAGAGGAAAGATGGGGTGAGGGTGGGGGCAGGGAGGGAGGAGGGAGAGAAGAAGGGAGGGAGGGACGACCTGTGGAGCCATGATGCTGGGCAGCAGGAGACGAGGGGGCACCCAGCAAACAGGCCGAGGGGGCTTCCCGGCCTCTGGGTGGGCAGCTGGTAAGGCCTGACACCTGCCCTCACCTCCACCTCGACCACCAGGTACGCGAGTGCAGGGAAGAACAGGGGCCGAGGAAACAGGCAGAGAAAGCCCTTCCGTGCCTGGGGCATCAGAGGTGGTGACCTCCAGACTGGGACCTGACATCCTTCCCAGGCATTCTGACACTTCAGCCTGGCCCCTGCCTCCTTCCCCCCAGGCCTGCCCCAGCCCACACCCGGGCACAACTCATGCTCAGGACATGTTTGTTGAATGAATAACTGCAAAACTAGAGAAGAACAATAATACAAAAGCAGGACACAATCACCCACTTCTACAAATGCGTAAACAAGGTTCTCGGGAGCACAACGTGGACTTTCTCTCCCAAAGGGACAGGAGGAGAGACATGAAATCTCGTGTTGGAGGAGAATGCTGAGGCTGCACAGAGAGAGGTCTCCTTCGGCTGAAAGGCACCGGGGGCAGAAGCATCCGCAAGATCTTTCCCAAGGGGGACAGACGCCTTCCTCAGCCACTGCCCCACCCCAGGCTCCACCCCATCTGCCCCGGGCCCTGGCACCTGCCCCAGCCACTGCACCCTCCATTTCATCCAGGGAAACCTTTCTAAGAGAACAATTTGACCACGTGACTGCTCGGCTCTAAACTCTCCAGGGCCTCCCCGTGATCAGCTCACAGCTTCACTGCTTCTCCCCTGCTCAAAAACCCTCTGTGGCTCCCCTCTACCCTGAGGATATCTGGTCTCCCAGCTCATCCACCTCCTGAGCCCACAAGCTCTCTGCACCCCAGACGCCCTGCACTTCTCATCGGTCCTCGAGCGCCCCACTCTCTCTTGCTCACACGCTATTCCTCTGCCTGGAGCATTTTCGCTCCTCCTGACCTGGCTGACCCTCACATTCTCCAGGATGTCTGCCTGACCCCCGGCCTGTCAGCTGCCTCCCTGGTGCACCTGTTCACCTGTGCTGCCTCCCTCACTGCACCCCTTCCTGGCCCAAGAGCTCCTTGGAAGCAGGTCCCCAGCCACCACATCCCAGCACCCAACAAACCCAGTCACGTCAGTACCTATTTGTTATACCCGCAAAGGGAAGGGGTGAATGGCCAATAGTCGGCCATCACGACGTCAAGACCAGGCTCTGGGGCCCCCGTCTGTCCCCCCCGCATCACTGTGTGCATTCAGAGATGGGTAGCCTGCTTCCTCTGAGCCCCACAACAGCCTGGAGTGGGCGGCGTTTTTCTACCCGACAAACAAGGAGCCAGGGCCCAGAGGGGGCACAGACTTGCCCAGAGCCCCATGGGAGTCCCACAGCTTCGCAGTTCAGCCGGATCGAGCCCAGCCTGGCCGATTCCAGAGTGCACGTTCTCCCCACTGCACCCTGAGGCCCAAGGGTTGGTAAGATTCTCTGCATTCTTGGCGGCCACTGGCCCACAGCAGGTGCCAAGGACGATGGCAGGCAGAAAGGGAGGGTGGTGACGAGTTCCCCAGCAGGACCCTGGAGGCGGGTCAGGGGTGGGCAGGGCCTCAGGGGGGCACGGGTAAGACAGCGCCTTCAGCCACCACGCGTGCCCCCTCCACCCTGACGCCAGGCCCCCAACCCAGCTCATGGACACTGCTCAGCTCGCTGCTCCCACAGGTTCTGACCCGCAGACTCCCTTTTTCAAAGCCCCTCCTTCTGCTGTCCCTGCCCCCAGGCTCTCCATGATGTTGAGGACAGAGCCCAGGCCCCTCTGCCTGGCCTTCGAGGCCCCCCGTGGTCTGGTCCCAATGCGTCAGCCTCCTCTGCCCTGACGTGCTGTTCCCAGCCCCGACACTGGCCCAGATGGCGGGGGGCGCGCCGAGGGTGAGGAGCACAGGACAAGGGAGGCAGGCACACTGGCTTGTTTATTGGGCAGAGTCTCAGAGACCAGCAAGGCACGGTGTTGGGGAGGGGGCGGGGCGCCCTGGGGGACGTGGTCCAGAACACCAGGCTCAGTGCTGGCACCCATGGTGGGGAGCACTCCTGCTCTCCGAGTGGCTCTGGGCGTTTCTCTCCTCAGGACCCTCTCCCGGAGCCTGAGAACAAGGGGCCCTTTTTCCCCAAGAGAGTGAGAGCGGGCGACTGGGGGCGAGGGTAGGGAAGAGGCAGCTCCTTGGTCTGGGGCTCAGGCGAGGGCCCGACGCTCCTCCTCCCTGAAGGCACTAGGAACAGAGAGCCCAGCTCCGGGCAAGTCCTGGGGGGCTCAGGCCGCTGACCGTCACTGAGCCCCGAGGCACGGGGTGGGCGGCTGTAGGGCTGCCTCAGCTGAAGTCCCGGTTGGGCAGGAGGAGGGGAGCTACCAGCGTCCACAGGTAAAGGAGCAGCCCCGCCCAGCTGGCACCGATCTTCACCCACACGGCGGTCCACGTGCTGACCATCTTCCGGGTCTCGCCAGGCCTGGAACACAACATCATCCCAGTGAGCCTGGCCACCAACATTGTGGCCTCAGTCTTGACCCTGACCTTATGACCCAGTGGTGACCCCTGACTTCAACTCTGGCTCTTACACTGTGACTCTAGCCCCCATCTCTGATATTTTTGACACTTGGTTTTAAGACCCTAGATATAGCTCTTGACCTTGTACCATAGACCTGACCCTGACCTTAATTCAAACCTTGACCCCAGTCCTAGACTGTAATATTGTGACCTGATTCCTGGTCCCTAACCTTGAGATCCTAATTCTGTGACCTCACTCTTGGTCCCTGACTTTGGGACCCTGGAACTCCTGACCTCTAATCTTGACTCTGACCTTAAATCCTGTAACCCCACCTATGACCACTGACTTTATGACCACAGTTCTGATATCTCTGACCTCACTTCTGACCCTTGACCCCATGACCCTAGTCCTGACCCCTGACCTTGTTACTGTGATCTTAGCTCCTTGACGTTACCACTTCAATCCTGGCTTCATGGCCTCCTAACCCCAATTTTAACCAAATGACCAAATTTGTGGCTTTATATGGCCCCAATCCCAACTCCTGACCTCATGACTCCTGTTCTTGACCCTGTGACTGTGATTCTGACCCCACACCCAATCCTAACCCTCCAACCATGAAGCCCGAATCTGACCCCATACTCCAATCACCAGCCCTGATCTGTAAACCAGGTCTGCCCTGCACAGGCCCCGCCCCACCTCCTGTGTCCCCACTTTTCAAGCACTTAGTGGAGGCGCCAGGAGCTGAGCGGACCAAAATACTGGCAAAGAAACTGAGGCACGGAGGGGGCGGGCTCTACGGAGGGTGCTAGATGGACACTCCACACCCCAGCCGTGAGCAGGCAGCAGGAATAACTGAGTGAGGCGCTGGAGGAGAGGGGAGGTGTGCACCCAGGATGCGGGCCCCCTCCACGCCCAGCAGGCTGCACGTACTTGTACCAGTTGGTGAGTGTCATCATGATGTGCAGGGAGGCGAGCACCAGGCAGAAGTGGAAGAAGGAGTAGCTGTAGGTGACGCCATCCTGCTCGTTGTCGAAGGCCCGGCCCTCGCAGGCCACCTGCTGCTGCTGCGTGGCCTCCAGCATGGGCGGGCTGTCCTCTGTCTGCATCAGGCTGTTCACCTGCCGGTGGTCTGAGGAGCGCACGCTGCGGGGGAGGGAGCAGATGGTCAGCGCCCTCACTGCCAAGGCGGGCAGGTTGGCAGCACCAAGGGGCCTCATGGTCATAACAACAACAGGCATTATGGTCCCAGAGGCTCGGGGGCCGGCGGCCTGGTTAGCCCGGGACCCAGGAATTTGTTCTGCTTTGACTCCCAACTCTACCCCCACTCCCCATGTGACCTTGGGCAAGACACTGAGCCTCTCTAAGCCTCTGTATCCTGTCTGTAAGGTCAGGGATAACAGGACCCCCTCACAGGGCTGTTGGGAGGAGTAAACGGAAAACGCTATAAAGCCCGTGCCACAGAGGATAAACCGAATAAACGGACCCTATTACTCTGGGGGTCCACCTGCCCTTTCCAGAAACATGCACTGAGCACCTGGCACTGCCAAGCACCACACTGGGCACTGCATTCATTAACGCTGTTAATAATTACTAATGCCCACTCGCTATTAAGTTTGCTTTCGTTTCATTAGTTTTAGGTAAGTAGTTTTACTAATTACCTCCCTTTCTTCATGTTTACAGTAAAAAAATAATAACAGTAATGATTTTTTTGTAATTGCTTTTCTATAATGAGGTCGTCATGTTTTTAACAGTACTTAATAGCTTGAGACAAATATACAATTTTGACAAACCAACTTGTACTTCGAAAAGAAGTGGAACGAACGAGACCTGGATTCCAGCCCCGCCCTTCGCACTGAGAGTCACCCCTTGCTGACCTTCAACTGACCCCAGTTGCCAACTCCTGCGCGGACATTTAGGGCACGGGAGCCCAGGGCCGGGCCATCTGCTGGGGCAAGAGTGGTCAGCAGTGGTCCCCGCCCTCCGGCTGCTTATTCGCTTCCTGGGCTTGGAGAACGGTACTAAGAACAGAGAGGCCCTCCGGGGCCCTCAGAGGCGCAGCCCAGTGACCGCAGCCAAGCAGGTGCGAGTGTGAGAAGCACCAGGAAGCGCAGGTTGGGCCGGGTCGGGATGGGGACGGGGAGAGAAGCAGGGGCGGGGACAGCGTACTCGTGGCCTCAGACAAGCGGCTGCCCAGCTTCCTCACCCATGAAACGGAGGTGATATGGGCCTTTCCAGGTTAAAAAAGGAATCGAGTGAGGTGACTAAGACGAGAGATGTTTGTGAAGTGCCCAGACTTGAGTGGAAGAAAACATTTCAGAAAAGACCAAACCAAAACGTGAAACAGCCTCAAAATGTTCTAGCCGGGGGGGGGGCCGGGGGCAGGGGTGCTGCCTGTAGGAAAACAGGCACTGCCGGATGGACAGGGCAGGGATGGAGGAGCAAGGCAAAGGAGGAGCAGGGCAAAGGTTCCCTCCAGGGAGTCAAGGGCGGACAGAGAAAGCGCTGCTTGGATAAATGCCGCGGCGAGGCAATCAACAAGTCTGCTAGCTTCAGTGTAAACAATAATTATGCTTAATATCATCATCTAGTGACGCTGACAAAACAGCCACTCACAGCCAGCCAGCTGTGCAAACATTCACAGTTACTCGTAATAACAGCAAACACTTATTTGGCGCCTACTACTTGCCAAGTTCTTTTCTCGGTGCCTTATCCATATTAACTCATCTACACCCCTTCAACAATCCCGTGAGGCAGGTACCATTTTTATCCCTGATTTGCAAATTAGGAAACTGAGGCACAGAAAGGTTAAGTGACTTGCCAGAGATCACACTGCTAGTAAGGGCAGTGCTAGGTTCAAATACAGGCAGTGTGGCTCAAGTCCACACTGATAAGCACCTGCTAAGATGCCCTTTAAAAAAGTTGCCATGGGGCCGGCCTGGTGGCACAGTGGTTAAGTGCGCACATTCCGCTTCCATGGCCCGGGGTTCGCCGGTTCGGATCCCGGGTGTGGACATGGCACCGCTTGGCAAGCCATGCTGTGGTAGGCATCCCACATGTAAAGTAGAGGAAGATGGGCATGGATGTTAGCTCAGGGCCAGTCTTCCTCAGCAAAAAGAGGAGAATCGGCAGCAGATGTTAGCTCAGGGCTAATCTTCCTCAAAAAAATAAATAAATAATAAAAATAAATAAGTAAATAAAGTTGCCATGTGACTTAAGTGTGAGCTGCTCTCCCTCAGGGGAGATTGTGGGGTCACAGCCACCTGGGCATGGAGGCTACCACCTGCCTTTTACTGAGGAGGAAACTGAAGCTCAGAGAGGTGAAGCCACTTATCCCAAGGCCACACACAGCAGGTGAGTGACAGTGCGTGGGCCTGCTGGCCCCAGTCCAGACTCCTCCCCTGACCCCACAGCTGTCTGCACCCGCCTGAGCTGGGCATGTGCACCCCAGGTTCAGCCCCACCTCTGCCGCCCAGTCACGAGGTACCCTCTGAAGGACTCAGTTTCCCCACTAGCACAATGCAGGGGCTGGACACGCTGCTGGCCGAGGGCGCCTTCCAGCTTGGCGTCTCGGCTCCCACATCCTCCCCTCACTTCCGGCTCCGGGCCCGCAATCATGACCCCTCCCCAGAAACCAGACCCGCACCATACCTGATGAAGAAGGTGCACAGGATGAAGACGACGAGACCCACGATGCTCGGCGCATCCCACCAGTGGGTCTCATAGCCCTCGGGGCCTGCCAGGAACGTCCCGTTGCTCAAGTGGGTCAGCAGGTGGGGGTTGCATTTCTGGTCTGGGGATGGGAGCACGGTCACTCTCAGCCCACACAGACCAGGTTTGAGCAGCCAGGTAGCCCTGAGGGCAGAGAGCCACCCCAAATGGACAGACAGACAGACAACCCACCACCCAAGTCCCAGCAACAGCGCCTAGCAGACAAAATGACAGAGACAGTTCCAGGACCAGATGGGGTGCCCTCCACCTCCCAGAAGGACTGAGTCTCAGAACGAGCTGGGGCCGGGATGTCCCTGTCACTTGTGAGCATCCCAGCCCCCCCAGAGGGCCACTGCCGGGCCAGGAATGAGGCCAGCCTCCTCGAACGCAGGTCTGTACTCACCGGGGACATTGGACAGGGCCAGCCAGGTGACAAATATGGTGTAGAGTGTGACGACCGAGGCCTGCAGCAGACCCGAGTTGGGCTGGGCCTCCTGGCAAGAGCAGTCCATCAGTATGGCCCCTGCAAACCCAGGGCACCCCGCCCCACCCCCACCCAGCCACTCACACCCAAGTGGGGGACCCCAAACACCCCCACCACCCCAGGGCCATCCTACCCCAGCCCTGTGGGGAAAGCACACCACCCAGGCCACCCTTCGCCCACCCAAGGGGGAGTCCTCGCTCTTTCTCTTAACACACGAGCCCACTTGTTCCCCTGTTGGGCACCCTTCAAGGGCAGGGTCTCTTCACCTCCCTGGTGTGCCCTGCCTTTGCTCCCCCTAGACCGCCTGCCACACTCCTCCTTGCTGACGACACCCCAGCCACCATGGCCAACTCACTGTCCAGGGAACCTGCAAACCCTTTCCCCCCTCAGGGCCTTTGCACCTGCCACGCCCTCTCCCTGACACGTTCCTCCCCACATCTCCACACGGGCAGCCTCTCTCTAGTTCTCAGGCCTCAGCTCAATCAGGACCCCAGAAGGCCCTGAGAACCCTGGCTACAGCTGCCCGTGGCCCCGCCAGCCCCCCTGCCTCTTTGCCGACACCCTCTTATTTTCCATGTGGCACGTACCAGCAAAATCACCTGGCTTGGCCTAGTCTCCTCCTGGCTGTTCTTCCCCACCCACCCCGCCCCAACACACGCACACTTGAAAATACGAATCTAAGCTCTGTGATTAGGAGCACGGGCTCCAGGCCAGCTGCCAGGGGTTCAAATCCCAGCTCCACCCCCTACTACTCTTTACTCCTGTTTCCTCATCTGTAAAGTGGGGACGATGATGGTACAAGGACTAAATGACATGATAGATGCCATTAACTGCTAGCTATTTTTCCTCCTCTTCCTCCTCTTCCTCACAGCTGTATCCCCAACATCGAGAAGAGGGCCTGGGACACAGTAAGTGCTCAAGAGGTATTTGTTGAGTAAACGCTGATTGCTGTGTGACCTGGGACAGAGGCATTACCCTCTCTGGGCTTCAATTTTCTCACTGGGAAATGGAGGCCCTGACTAGAAGGGAAGTTCCCCACCTCTCTGCTGAAGACCCTCCAAGACCACCTAAGCTACCTCTGAAACCCCTGGTGGGCTGAGATCCGAAAGGGTGAAGGACCACTGAACTCCTTTTCTGAATCACAATTGATTACCTTAGGATTACCATTATCCCACACGGGCTGGGATTAGACACTGTGCAACTGCACCTTCCAACACGCCTTCCTGAGGTGTCTAGGAATCGTTCCTCAGTGTCCCTCCCTAATGTTCTCCCAATTTGCATAAAAACAATGACAATAACAATAATGATAACAATAGCCAATGTCTGATGGACACCCATATGCCAGGCACTGTTCTAAGTGTTCACAAATATGATCTGGAGAATAACTCCAAAGAGTAGGTATTATTATCCCCACTTTACATTTGAGAAGAGAGGTGCACAGAGAGGCTGAGGCACTTTCCCAAAGACACCCAGCATGTAGATGTGAGAGCCAAGACCCTAACCTAGGGAGGCTGACTTGGGTGCCCATCCTCTTGGTCCAAACTTCTGTGACTGCCA
This sequence comes from Equus asinus, assembly GCF_041296235.1. Classification (NCBI taxonomy): domain Eukaryota; kingdom Metazoa; phylum Chordata; class Mammalia; order Perissodactyla; family Equidae; genus Equus; species Equus asinus. The sequence goes on from NC_091794.1 coordinate 90,318,924, forward strand.
GCCTCTGCCCCAGGACCCCAAGGTTCCTACAAGAAGTCCCACACCCAGGGGCCGGGTGTCAGGCCGGGAAGAGACAGGCAGGCTCACCTGGACCTTGGGCAGGACGGCGATGATGGAGACGCAGACGCAGAAGGTGAGGTTGAGGCTGATGAAGACCTTGCCCTCGTGGCAGGCGCCGGGCCGGGCGTAGAAGACAAACAGCAGCGTCACCCCCGCGATGGACAGCGCATAGAAGAGGAGCGTGAAGAAGAAGAGGCCTGAGCGGAGGGGCAGCACGGGTGGGTCAGGAGGCCAGGTCCCCGCTCCCGGGAGGGGCCTGTGGGGCAGGCCTCCCTGTCTCGGCCTCAGCGTCCTCACCCCGGGAACGTTAGCATCTCCCAAACCTCCGTCACTCACCAACACCTGGTGAGTTTCTGCCCCATATCCTGAACTCAAATGACTCAGTGCCCACAAGTAGGGTGACCATAAAAATAAACACAAGGAATCCAAAGCGGTCTTTTAAAAAGTGCCCTAGATGCTGCGGTCTGCTGCAGCCGGGCTCCGGCTGCCAGAGAGACCAGCGGGGAGGAGGCGGGAAGCACGCCGGCACCAAGCGAGCCTTTCTCCTTGACTGAGTCAGAAGAATCGAGCGAGAACCCAACGGGACTCCCTCTGCCCCTGGGGTTTCAAGGACCGGGTGTCACCTGAAGTCTGGTCTGGCCGCGCAGCCCCGTCTGCAGGAGTAGCTGCACTAGACTCGTCCAGGGCTCCCCAGTCCAGCTCGGCCCATCCCCCTGAAGTGCCCCAGGGTGGCGGCTCCACCCACACACCCCCTGCCCTCCGTCTGCCCTGGACATTCAATGCCTGCCCTAAGGCGGGGGCTGGTCGGATGCCCTCCAGGCCCTCATCCAGTTTCAGGGACCCGTCGATGCCCCGGGGCACCCAGCCCCACACGGAGGCCAGCCGGTCGGGCGGCACTGACCTGCGTACCAGGCGCGTGAGTCGCGTTCCTCGGCCTTGCCCAGCCACCGCTGGTTCCAGGAGTGTGCGAAGTCGATGAACAGCACCAACTGGATGAGGATGAAGAGGAAGGAGCCCACCACGCCAAAGTAGAACCAGACTGGGTGGCAGGAAGGCAGCAAGGAGGTCAGCAGGGTAGCCGCCTGAGCGACAGAGCTGTGACCCCCACCTGGCTCCCCCAGGACTCCCGGGGCAGACACACTCCCAGGGTCTCCCTTTCACACACACATTTATTCATTCAACAATCATTTGTGCCACATCCTGCACTGGGGACACTCAGAGGAGGCACAACCCTTTCCTCAGGGAGCTGCCAGCCATGCACCAAGATGCGATGTGGCAGGGCAGGGGTCAGGGGCGAGGGAGGTTCCCCCAACCCAAGTCCCCAAAGGCCATGTGGCCAAGCACCAGAGGGCTGTCTCCCGGGTGGCGGGGGAGGACCCAGCCAGCAGCCTGGGTCCATGTGCCAGGGCAAAGAGACGCCCCACCAGGGCTCTCCACTCTGGGGACCCCACCTCCCTCTTGGTGGCCCCCAGCCCTCCCCACCAAGGCCACCTACTGTTGGAGAAAGAGCCATCAGGGATGTAGAAGGCGCCCACAGTGATGCCCACCAGGACCAGGAACTTAAAGAACCAAAACCTGTGGGGGCGGTGAGCAGCACAGACAAGAGAGCTGAGTGGGGGAAGGGAACAGGCCTGACCCCCAGAACCACACCCCCAAAGAACAGGCACTGAGAGAGGTGAAGAGGGACTTTCTGATGGTCTGATGGACACAGAAAGTCTGTCCTGGCCCTAGAAAAAGCCCTGAGGGGCAGAGGGAAGGACCAATTAGGGGCGAGGATCCTCACTGGGGTTTAGCCCCAGCCATGTCACTAAAGTGCTGTGTGGCCTTAGGCATGTTGTTGCTCTTTCTGAGCACTATTTCCTCATCTGAGAAACGGGAATAACTAAACGAGCTGATCTCTGTGTTGTGCCCTCTGGCTTCAGGGGCTCCTGAGTCGGAGGGTAGGGTCTGGAGACAGCAGAGAAGGGGGAAAACCACTGCGGGAGGGTCCCGCGGGGCAGGGGAGGCCCCCCTCACCCGTTCTGGATGGCTGCCCTGGGGTCCCGGCTGCTGCGCACGCAGATCATGAGCAGGGTGAAAAGGAAGAAAAAGGCGGCCGTGGCGAAGGACATGCGGTAGACGGCGCGGTAGCCGAGCAGGGAGCCACAGTCGATGTGGCCCTGCAGGCCGACGGGGGTCCCGACCCCGTCCTCACACACCCAGGGCAGCTGCGGAGACAGACAGAGCAGCTCAGAGGCCCCGCCCACCCGGGACCCAGGAGGGAGGCCCCGCCCACCCAGAACCCAGGAGAGAGGCAGGCCCCGCCCACCCGGGACCCAGGAGGGAGGCAGGCCCCGCCCACCCAGAACTCAGGAGGGAGGGAGGGAGGCCCCGCCCACCCGGCTCCAGGAGGGAGGTCCCGCCCACCCGGGATCCAGGAGGGAGGCCCCAGACCACCGGGTACCCAGGAGGGATGGATGGAGGGAGGGAGGGAGGCAGGCAGGCCCCGCCCACCCAGAACCCAGGAGGTAGGCCCCGCCCACCCGGAACCCAGGAGGCAGGCCCCGCCCACCCAGAACCCAGGAGGGAGGCCCCAGACCACCCGGTACCCAGGAGGGATAGAAGGAGGGAGGGAGGGAGGCAGGCAGGCCCCGCCCACCCAGAACCCAGGAGGGAGGCAGGCCCCGCCCACCCGGCCTCCAGGAGGGAGGTCCCGCCCACCCGGGATCCAGCAGGGAGGCCCCAGACCACCCGGAACCCAGGAGGGAGGCCCCAAGCGGCTGAGCCCGGACAAAGCCCCAGCCTCCCGCGCCACGTCCACTCGCGGCCACCTCTGCGGCTGAAGTCCTGTGAGGGAGCCCCCAGCGACAGCCGTCCAGTTCCACCTCGCTACCATCTGCTTATCTCCCTGTCGGCCGCCCACAGCCTCTGGAACGCCCCCCACCGTCTAAAGCAGGGCTCCCCAAAGTTCTCCGCCCACCCCCATCCCGCAGAGGCCTGGGGAAAGCTGAGAGGCCGGGGCCACTCTCCCACAGACTCAGTCTCCCAGGGGGTCTGAGAATCTGCACGTCTAGCCAACTCCCCAGGGGATTCACACCTCTATGCACTAAAATGTGGAGCCACTGGCCTGAATGTCCCCCTGGTCTGTGCCAGGCTATGAAACACTGATGAAGGGACTTTAGGGGGTCCCAAACTGGGCATGCTCATCAAAGCGGGGAGAGCACGCCCTGGGCCAGTGTCCGGGGGGCAATAATGATTAATAAGATTTCCCAAGGGGAGCTTGGCTTACGAGACACCGAATCCCCGTGTGCGGCCACATCCTCCTCCCCACACGAAGAAACAACCCCCATCGCCAACCTTGGGCCACTCTCCTGCCCACCTCCTCCTGATTAGCTGGGACCCCAAGCCTGGGCCCCCCCAGCCTGGAGCGGCTGAGCCTTCCCCAGAGGCCGGGCACCGCGCCTCCGCCAGGGCCGCTCACCTTGTAGAGCTGACTCTCCACGCCGGGACTCAGCATGATGATGGACACCAGCACCCCCAGGAAGAGGAAGACGGTGAAGATCAGGCGGCTCACGGTGGAGTTGCGGCTGGCGGGGCAGCAGGCGCACAGGATGCAGGGGGCAGAGCCGCAGAGGCAGGACGCCTGCGGGGGGCGGGGGGCAGGGGACGGCACTCACTCTGCCTCCTCTCCCGGGCCCACGTCCCGCCCGAGCCCGCAGCACCCACCCCGGCCCCTGCCATGTCTCCAAATCTGCACGGAGCCCGCCTGTACCACCCGCCCCGCGCCGGGCCGGGGCACACCTCGTCCCCAGGCGTCACCCCATCGAACTTTCAAGCCCGAAAGGGAGGCTGAGGGAACCAAGCCTCAAAGAGGCTGGGTCACACAGGGTCACAGAGCCAGTAAGAACGGAACCCCGATTCAAAGCTGGATCTATCACAGGTATTAGGGAGAGAGAGGAACTTCAGAGAGAGCGAGCTGGAGTGACACTTACTTAGAGGGGGGCAGGGTGGTAAAAAACTTCTTAAAAAATTCAGCTCTGTCACTGATTATCTGTGTGACCTTACACAACTCACTCAACCTCTCTGAACCTCAATATCCTCTTCCATAAAATGGGAATCATAACAGCTCCTACTTCTCACGTGGCAGTTGTAGGGATGAAACAGGAATTTTAACCTGTAACCCCTCAGGCTCGCTCCTCCCTTCCTTGCTTAGTTTTTCTCCACAGGAGCTCCTATCATCTGATTGGCTTTACATTTTATTTCTAGCATGTAAGCTCCAGCAGGACCAGCATTGGAGCTCTAGAAACAGCAGGTGCATGTAGACATCTGCTGAGTCAATGGAATGAAGGACTGTGAGCGGCTGTGATCTCCCACTCCGGGGCTTTCGATGGCAGCGGTGGGCTCACCCTTCCCCTCTGGGCTCCTCTGCCCCAGCTGGCGTCAGCCCCTCCCCTCCCTGGGGCTGGCTGACATCACTTAGGGGCTGGTGATGCCACACCATTCATGGGTGGCATCCCGAAAGGAGACACCTTCTGGGAGCCGGGTCCACGGCCCAGCCTTTGAGAAAACAGGCTCACATCCGGGTCCATCTGGTCAACTGTTTACCGGCCCCCAAAGAGCCCAACTCCTCCCCCAGGTATTGAAGAGTCTGGGGAGCAAGAAGGACACGGGCCCCGCCCTCCCAGCGCCTCCAGGGGCAGGAAAGACACTCAACATCACCCCTCATGGTGAGGACATGCCAAGACATATATGCTGGCATGAGAGTAACTGACGGGGCCACATTAGACTTGGGGGTGGCAGGTCACCTCTCTGAAGAAGTGACATTTAAGCCGAGAGCTGGAGAATGAGGAAGCACTTGCCAGACCCATGGGAGGAAAGAGCGTCCGAGGCAGAGGGCACAGTGCCCAAGGCGGCTCTGCACAAGCCGGGCGCTGGAGAAACAGCGAGAAGGCCCCTGCAGCCAGGCTGGCAGGGCCGGTGGCCACGTGCAGGAGTGGCGAAGAGCAGTGGGCGTCCACTCGAGGGCCTGAAGCAGGACGGATGGGGACAGCCTCACCCTCAATGACCAGCTGGGGGACGGCAGGCCAAAGGGGCCCCTGCTCCTCGGGAACCCTGCGCCCTGCTTCCTGGACTGCTCACACGGCATCCAGCGCCCTCTGCTTGAGGTGTGGCTGTCTCCTGTCTCACCACCACTTCTCCCCAGACGGGAAAGGATCCTGGAAATGCTCCTGTTCACCCATCTCTCTCACCCACAAAGCCAAGTACAACATGGAGGCTAAAAGAAATGCTTGCAGAATGAAATTCTCCCTCGTGGTCCAAATCCTAATAGTCCACCCAGCCAGCAACAACTGGCTACATCTCTCAGCCCCCACCCCCAGCCCTACTCCTCTCCATGGCCGCTTTCTGGGGATGAGGAGATAAGCAAATGCCAGAAGTGTTCTGTAAACCATAAAGAGCATTCTGGTTATCAGACAGAGCAGGCTCTTAGCCCCATTCTACAGAGGAGCAAACTGAGATCAGAGGGGTTAAGAAACTTGCCAGAAGTCACACAGCAAGTGAACGGCAGTGCTGAGATTCAAGTAATGACAGACAACTTCTCTTCATAAAGAGTCACCTAGTCCCACGCACTGTAGTAAGCACCTTATCGACATTAAGCTTCACTGACACTATAAAGTAAGTGTGTTATAACCTCCCATTTACAAATGGGGAAACTGAGACTCAGAGAGGTGACACGACCAACGTCACACCGCAAGTAAGCTAACTCATCGATGGCAGTCTTATTTAATTTCCAAACACCCCACTGATGAAAACAATCCCTCTAGTGCTGGAGAAAACCGAGGGAGGCCCACAGGCACTGATCCCGGGAACCAGGGGCCCAAGTGCCCGGGTCTGGCTTGTTACCACTTGCATTTGAGACACAAGAAAAGCTGCCTCACTGCAGTCAGCGAGCCTGGCCTTTCAATTCACTCTGGCTCCTGGAGATCAAAATCCAGGTATTCCCGAGACCTGAGGCCTCAGGATTTCCAAGGGCCTGGTTGACACCAGAGAGGCCAGGTCAGGGAGAGGAAAACACACAGCAGCCCCCAGCTGCTTCCAGAGCATCCTTGGAATTGTCCATACGTTCTGACCCAGGCCCTCCACCTCTGGGGATCGCTCCTGCAAGAACCTCTTCCTACAGAAGCACCAGCCTGCGGGAGTAAGTGCATTCACGCGCACACGCACGCACCCACGAAGTTCACTGTGGCACTGTTCACGCCAGGGCAACGACGGTGAAAGCGGAAGATAACTAAACGGCCATCAATACCTCCTGGAACTCCCCTGGGAGGGGTCTCTGCTGAATGGAGCAGTGTACACGTCACACTTAAATGAGCACGTGTACAAATACAATCAAATATAAATTATAGCCCAATCAAGTTGCTCTTGCTATTAAAACATAAAAGTTTTGAATTAAGAAAAAAACTAAAATAGGCATAAAGCTTTAGGCTTTATGAGCTTATTAGAATATGAAGAAACTGCAAATGACCCAAAGGCCCAACCCCAGGGCACGCGGTGGCCCATTTACTCCTGGGAATGTTAGAGGCAGGAAGATGAAAGTCACTCGGCTGCAGAGCAATAGGGACTGACGCCTATGATGCAACAGGAAAGCCCAGGCAGGCACGAAACCGTGCCTGCACGAACATGACAAGCACCACCCCACCCCCAAAGGCACTCGGGGAAAGGCAGCAACGGAAAAGCACCAGAACACTGAGAGTGGCCGAATCTGAGCGCCAGCCAGGATCTTGGAAGGGAGAACTCCGAACTTAGGAAGCCCTGGGTCTCAGAGTCTTAAAGCTGCAAGATTCCTCCACATTCAACTGGTCCAGCCTCTCTCTGATGAAGAAGCACCCAGAAGGCAGCTGGCCACCTGCTGCTTGCACACGGCCAACGACAAGGAGCTCACTACCTCCCAAGGAGAGCTGGACAGGTCTGGAGCTGTGCATGGTTTGGCGTGGTGGGAACAAACTGTCACTGAGTCACTCACACTCTCTCCCGGTTATCCCTAGAGCCAGGACCCAGGTTCTTAGAACCACTCCCCGGGCACTGGGCGGGGGGGTGGGGGGTGGGGTGGCTAAGGCCTAGGGCCACAGTTTAAAGTTGCTTTGTTTAAAACACACTGGCCCTCCACTTCTGGGTATTACTCAAAAGAACTGAATGCAAGGACCCAAACAGATATTTGTGCACCCACAGTCAGTGCAGCATTATTCACAACAGCCAAAAGGCGGAAGCAACCCAAGCGTCCATGGACCGATGAATGGATAAACAAAATGTGGTCTATATGTCCACTGGAATATTATTCAGCCTTAAAAAGGAAGGAAATTCTCATACACACTGCAACATGGATGAACCTTGAGGACACTGTGCCAAGTCAAATAAGCCAGGCACAGAAAGATAAATACCATCTGATTCCACTTATCTCGGGTACCTAGAGAGGTCAAATTCACAGAGACAGGAAGTAGAATGGTGGTTCCCAGGGGCTAGGGGGAGGGGAGGGGACTTATAGTTTAACCTGGAGGAGCTTCAGTTGGGGAAGATAGAAAAGTTCTAGAGACGGATGGTGGCGATGGTTGCACAACACTGTGAATGTGCTTAATACCACTGAACTGTAGTTAAAAATGCTTAAAATGTTACATTTTATGTTATGTATATTTTATAACTAAAAAGGGAGGGGGCAAGGAGTTTTCCGGGAAGAGTAGGAAGTTAGCTAAGTAAGGAAGGGAAGGGTATTCCTACAGAGGAAATAAGACCTGCCAAGCTGTAAGGAATTCTGCATTTTCAGGGTAGCTGGGCAAGAAAGGAAGCTGGAGTGGTGATGGAGAGATGGCCAAGGTCCCCGCCGGCCACGCCAAGGAGTCTGGACTTTATCCTGATTGCTAAAGGGGAGGCATGACATAGATTTGCAGTTTAGAAATATCACTGGGCCACAGAAAGGAAGACAGACCAAGGGAGTGGCATGCGGGAGCTTCAGGAACAGGGAGAGAGAGTCAGGGGCCGTTTCCAGTGACCCAGAGAACTGATACCAAGGAAGAGACCGATTCTAGAGTTCTCCTGGGGCGCTTCACCCAACATTTATGCCTTTTCTGACAATACCACTCATTGGGATCGATCTCACTAGGGCTGTATTTGTTAGACATCCATTTTTAATATATATATGTATCATGTCTCCTAAAATAAACTACAAGCTCCTGGAAAACAAAACAAAGACTTAAAATAGTCCATTTTATGCAATGCACATTTTGCCTCCGTTAAACAGAAAACAGGTGCCAGCAAGGATGGGATGGTGCTTGCAGACTTCATGAACACCTCCCCGACTGGCTGAGCCAGCCCAGGACAGCGCACACTGCCTGCCTCCCCGCTCGCAGCGCTAAGAACAGAGCGCCTGGTCTTGGCTCTGCCACCAAATGCCATCAGACCTCAGACAAGTCTCCTTTCCCCTACGTGGGACTCAGTTTCCTCATCCAGAAATGGGCTCCTGGGCAGGACAGTAAAGCGGCTGGAGCCCAGGCTCTAGAAGGGGACAGCCCTGGGTTTCATCGGCTGCACCACGCCCTTGAAAGAGTTGAGAGCAACTGAGAACTCTGTTTGCGGAGGGCCACGGCTTGGCAGCTTCGCAGTAAGGGTGCGGGCATGCTCATCTCAGCCCCAGCCACTCCTCACGACGTGCTGAGAGACAGGGGCCACTTACAAATGGGGAAACTGAGACTCAGAGAGGTGACACGACCAACGTCACACCGCAAGTAAGCTGAGGAGGTGGGATTTGAGCTCAAGTCTGTCTGCACCAAGGGCCCGCTAACTCATCGATGGCAGTCTTATTTAATTTCCAAACACCCCACTGATGAAAACAATCCCTCTAGTGCTGGAGAAAACCGAGGGAGGCCGACAGGCACTGATCCACTTTCCCTGTGCCCCCTTCACAGACAAGGAGAGAGGCGATGGGACGGCCCCCAGTCACGCAGCCGAGAGGGGGCCCAGCCAGGATGCGAGTCCATTTCAGGCTGACCCAAAGGCCCTTCTCACTCCCTCGCACGTAGAAGGCCCTCCCTAAGTATTTACTGACCGTCCAACTCATGTGCTGGCCTGCCCGGTGCCTCCCATCCCACCGGGGGCCCATCTTATCTCCTCCCAGCCAGGACTCACCTTCAGCCCAGTACAAACGCTGACTCAGAGCACTACGACAGGCAGATACAAATACGTCACAGCTGGGAGGGTATAAAAGTTTTCCCCACCGACGTATGTCCCCCCAAACTTTCCCCCTAAAAATGCCTGGGAACCCCCTTTAGAACATCACTTCTATAGGGCAAGTCTTTATGGAAACAGGTTGTTATTGGTGTCCAGTAGCGCCCAACTACACTACTTAATACTGTGTGGCTGTGAGGAAATCACTTTCCCTCTCTGATCCAGTTTCCTCATCTGTGAAGTGGGAATATTAACTGGCTCACTGCAGTTGCTGTGAGGATTAAATGGAAGGACGCATATAAAGTGCTCACTGCAGTGCTGGGCCTGTGCCACCACTGGGTGTGTGGTAAGGATGCAGTAAAAGTGGCTATTGTTAGTATCATTATCTGCAAAGTAGGATAAGTATGTCACAAGGCTGGGGGGAGAACCAATGAGATGGCAGGGGTGAGGGGCTGGCCACAGTGCCTGGCAGGCAGTAGGTGCTCAGTAAATGTCAGAGGTCAGAGCCCCAAGGGGAGGCCACTGAAAGGAGGGGCAGGTCCCTTGCAGACACTAGCCTCCCACTAAGTGAACCTCCCAATTCTACCTTGGGCCAGCCCTGTCCCCAGGCACCCAAGATGTGGAGGGAGGGCAGGTGTGGGCAAGAAACCTGGACCAGGAATCAGATTTTAATCCTGACTGTACGGTTCCCCATGCTTTCACTGTGCAACCTTAGGCAAGTCAGCTAACCTCTCTGGGCTACAGGTTCCTCATCTCACGAGGGTTTGAGAAGACCTGTCAGGTGCCTTCCGGTCTCAGCACTGTAGGATTCTATGACTCAGAAACCAGCACTTGGCTCCAGAGGGAACTCTCCACCCACCTTTCAAAGATGATAACAATAGCTCCCATTTGGAGCACTCGCTATATGCCAGGAACCGGGCAGGGCACTTTCCAGTCTTCCCAACAGCATTACAAGGGAGGCAGAGGGAGAGACAGAGGCCCAGGGGACTGGCAGGTCTTCTCTCAACACCCACCACGCCCAGGCCAGCCCAGTCAGATGGACATCTGGTCAACAACCAGAAAGCTCTCCCTCCTCACCAGGAAGCAAACCCTTCCTGGGCAGACGCAGCCCAAACCTTGGTTTCGGGGTGGGATCTCAGGGACCAGCTCTTGATTCCTACACAGACACACGGACACACGGACACACACACACACACGCACTTCACAGATGGGGAAATGGAGGCCCAGAGAGGACAAGAGTTCCGTCCAGGGACCCTCTGTACAGCCTCTGGGCAGACAACGAAGCATTCTCAGAAAATGGCTGTAAAGTCAATCTCTAGATGCCCCAGCTCGCGCCTCGACACCAGCCTCCTAACACACACACACACACAACTCAGAGACAAAGGAAAGTAAGTCCTGGGATTCGGCAGCCGGCAGCCACCAGACGCCCCTCTTCCTCTCTTCTCCTCTTTGTTCGGGGCAAAGGGGGAGGGGGCTGCCTGAACGAAGCTCGGGTTTAATGAGGGGAAGAGGGAAGGAGAAGGGGCCTCCGCCAGGGTCTGGCCGAAGCTCCTCCCCGGTGCTGGCTGCCCCCCAGGTCCCCGAGCCCAGGCGACCAGGTACTCCCTCACCCCACGGACCCCAGCCTCCCTCAATTCCTGGGTTTTTCAAGCCAGAGCTGGGCCCGGGCGGCACCCGCACCCACCGCACGGAGGGCGGCTTAGAAAGGCGCAAGGGGCTTCCTCCACACCCCGCACTGTGGCTCCGGGGCCCAGAGGGGAAGTGTCTGGGGCTCGCTGGGGAAGTGGCCAGGAGTTAGCCTGAGCCAGACTGAATGAGGCAGACACACGGACGCAGAGAGACAGACAGACTGGACGGGCGGACAGACGGACAGACACCGAACCATAGACAGACAACGACAGATGGAGAAGCGATGGATGAACAAAGACAGTCGGACAAACGAACAGACAGGGACAGCCATCAGACAAATACAAATGGACAAACGGAGGCAGACGAACAGGAACAGACAGACTGACGGACAGACTGCCAGAGGGACAAAGAAGGACACACGGTGGAGAGAGACGGGGAGCAGGCAGCCCACAAAGAGTCAGAGCGTCCGGGAGAGAGATGGGAGGCGCACGGCGAGGGTGTCCCCAAGTTGGACGAAGTGAAGCCACAGCGCCCACTCCCAACCCGGGCTCGGAGCCTCAGTCTCCCCAGCTCCCCGCAGGGGCGCCGGCCGAGGGCACTCCCCTCCCCCGCCCGGGCGCGCCCCAACCCCTCCCCCGCGGTAACCCGAGCCCGGGACACCAGCTGTCGCCGGCGCCCGCAGGCCTGGGACGGGGACGGGGACGGGGCCCGAGGGAGGGGGGACCCGAGGGGCGAGGAGGCGGGCTGCGGGTTCAGAAAGACAAGTTTGGAGGAAGGAAAAAGAAGAAACTATTTGGAGGAAGAAGACGGGACACAAGCGCAGGAAGGAAGAAGGCGGCGGCGGCGCGGGGCGGACGCGGGGCTGGACTCACGCAGCTGAGCAGGGAGCAGGCGCCCAGGCAGGCCCCCATGGCGGCGGCGGCGCGGGGCGCGGGGCGCGGGGCGCGCGGTCTGCTCGGGATCCTGCCGCCCCGCCGGGCCCCGCCCCCAGCCCCGCCCCGCCTGGCCCCGCCCCCGCCCCGCCCCGCCCCACCTGCCGAAGCCGCTGGTCACTTTCCGGCGACTTTCTGGGCCTCCCGGGACTCACCTGGAGCAGGTGCATGGGCGGGACCCGTCGGGGAAGTCGGGGTGCCTGGGATCCCCGCGGCCACGAGACCCGCGCAAGTGGTCCCAACTCTGGCCCAGGCTCGTGTCCTGGTCCAAAGTGAGGGTTTGGAAATGGTGACCCCTGGGTTCGCAAGGCCACAGCTTGAGCTCGTAACGCTGTTACCCCACTTCAGGGGGCAGAATCCAAGAGATAGTCACCCCTGACTCGGCGCTTGACGTAGAGTCTCTGCCCAAGGCGCAGGTGTTGAATAATGAATAATTGGAGAAAGAAACGGACAAGCCACTTCGCCTCTCTGAGCCTCAGTTTCCCCATCTCTAAAGTGAGGATGCCTACATTATAGGGCTGTTACAACACGTGGTAGATGCTTGACGAATGTGAGCTCCCTGTCGTCCCTGTTTCTCCTGAGACTCCTCAGCACTCTTTTCCTGTTCTCCCCTCCATCCACCTGCTCCTCAAGCCCTACTGACTCCTGTCTTGGGCCACATGCTCCCCCGAGCCACCCTACTTGGTGGCTCATTGCTCCCCATGGATGCCCTAACTCTGGGCCCCAGCTAAGGGGATCAGAAGGGGTGGGTGTGTCACATTCCTGGCAGCCCATCCCACAGGGGTAGGTGGGAGAGACCCAGGGGCGGGCTCTGTAATTAGTCTCTGTCCCCCTCTAGCCCTCTCCTCGCTCAGCCCTCGACAGGATAATGTTAGGGAAGGAAGTCTGGGTGCCTCGCAGCTGACCCCGGGGCCAAAGATCCAGCCTGACTGCATTCTTGGGTGATTCATAATTAATGGGGCCAGGCTTAGCCATTAATTGTGCCAGGACTGTTCTAGAAACATACCCTACAGTTTCCTCCCTCCACACTTTGGCCCACAGGATACCTCTCCCTGGAAAGCCCTTCTTCTCCTTGTTCCCTTTCCTAGCCATCGAAGCCTTGCTCACATGCCATGTCTTCTTGGTGAAGAGAACCACCACCCCAAACCACTGCTTGGCCCCCTTAGGAATGAGTATCCTCCAGTTTCTCTGTGTTTCAACATGGGCCTCCGTTATGGCCTCACAAATAAGTAAAGTTACCACAAAGCTTGAGCACGAACCAAACCCTGTCACCTGCATGGTCCCATCCAAGCCCCCACAATAACCCTGAGAAGTAGGTTAATTCCCTACCCCGCCCCAATTTGCAGATGAGGACACTGAGGCTCAGAGAAGCACAGTGACGTGCTAGTCATAAACTGAGCTGTGACTATTGTCGTTGCTGTTATTGTTGCTCAAGGACACACGGCTCAGAAGGCAGAGCTAGAGGACCACCGATCTGGCCTTGATCTCAGAATGCAAGGCCCGTCCCTGACATTCCACTGCCTCTCCTGGAAAGTGGAGGTGGCAATACCCAGTCCCCCTCTTTTGCTGTCCAATAATGTGTTCAGTCCTTCCCAAGTCTGAGACCCTTAGGAGGCTGTGAGCCGCCCAAGGACTGTCTGATTCACCTCTGGCTGCTCCCTCCCCTGCCCTGGGTATAGCACGGGGCCTGGCGTAAACGTTTGATGAATGAATGTCTGAACTTTTACCACAAGCCCAGGTTCCTCGTTCTGCTGTGACTGACAGTCTGATCTAAAACCTGCCCCTACATGTCACCTTCTACCCAGCAACCCTCCGTGCCTGGAATGCCACCCAGCAGTTGCGGTGAGCCTGTCTCACAGCCCCCCACCCCAGGGGTCAGCTCCTTTTGACACTTCTGCCCCAAGGGCTGAATTTTCCATCCGTCAACACCTCCCTTTCCCATGACCTGGTCCAGAGAAAGTGCCCAAGACGAGATGAGCAACGCCTGAGACTCTTGCTCTGTCCCAGCCTCTCACACCCTCTGCCGTCCTAGGGGGGGCCACTTCCCCTCTCTGTCCCTCCATCCCCCCCCCAGAGATGGGGGTGGTTATCCTGCTTAACCTCCCAGAGCAGTTGGGAGCCTCGAGAAAGCGTTCCAAGAAATAGGCAGTGATCTGAACGGAGCAAGGGGTTAACATAACTCCGAGTGTAAAAGACGGCCTCCTGGTTTTAGATTGAAATTTTCCAGAGCAGAGTGACATGCTGCCATTGTCCTGGCCTCCCCCACCCAAGACCGAGGCAAGCTGGGCTCTCTGGTCCCCATGTCACCACACACAGGGGGGCAGACTCTGCAGATGACTCACGGTGTGCCCTTGTCCTGGTGACTGTTGCTCTTTCAGCCTCACACTTCTCATCTGTGAAATGGAGATAGTCATTTTTGCCCCAGCTATCTCAGGGGATTATTGGGGAGATGAAATGAGGAGGTGATAAAGAGGCTTCATTGCTCAGTGTCCAGACCAGACCACCCGCCTTTCTCCCAGTCTTGAACCTCAAGCATGGAGCCAGAATCACTCTCTCTCACACCTCCAAAGGCAAGGTCACAGTCAGCCCCTCCCCAGCCCCCGGATCTTGGCAAGTCACCCAACCTCTCTGAGCCTCGCTGGAGGGTTGGGATTCAGGGTCACCACAGCCCTTCCAACTATGTCACGTCATGTAAACTATGTCCACGGAGAGAATCATGCAGGGGTCCTTTGGTCCAGCCCCCTGTGCCTGTCACCCAGCCCAGACAGATGCTCAACTCCCCAGGTCCCAGAGGAAGTAGGCTCTGGCTTCTTGGGCCACTCACTCCAAGGGTTCTCTAATCTGATCTCATTGGGCCTCAGCTTTCAAATCTGCAATATGGGAACGATTCCCTGCTCAAGCCCCCAGGGCCCGCCAACACCCCCAGTTCATTCTTGCCCTATCCCTTACCATCCTGCCGTCCATGGGGACTCAGATGCACTCTGGCTTTCAGCCTCCCGTTCCCTGGGCCTTGCTGTTGGCACTGGCCTCCACTTCCTGCTTCTGACCCATTTACAGAGAGGGCTGAGGCTGTCCCTTATGAATATGCATGTGGGATAATGAGGGTTTGGGATTGGGGGAGCATCTGGAGAGAGGCATCCACGTAGGCCCCATCCACCCGCTCTCCCCATACACAGACCCCCGGCGAGGGCACCCTCCTCCCAAAGTGTGCATGCGAATTTGGGGCAAAGGCTGAAGAAACAACAATAATAATATCCACAGTAACTATTTTTAAGTGCTTACAACTTGCCAGGCACCCTGCTAAGAGCATCTCCCTTAAGATGCTTTTAAGGTGAAAACTATTTTCCCCATTTAACACATAAGGAAATTGATGCTCTGAGAAGTTGGGTGACGTGCACGTAGACTGGATGTGGAACGTGCACGTGGTTATGTGCAGGGCGAGGATGGAACCCAGGTTGTGCCGGACTCCACAGCTGGCACTCTTAACCTCTGCCACCCAGGTGTACAGGGCCAAGCCAGGAGCCCTGAGCGCGTGGTCCTGGGGCCACATCTAGAGCTCACACTCCAGCAGACGAGCTCACAGTGGCCTTAGGCAACCCAGACTTTAGGAAAGAACCCCAGGTCCCGCAACTGACTCCATCTGTGCAGTATGGAGATGGGCATACAGGTGTGTGCATGCAGGGCATGTTCACATGTGTGTAGACACACGTACCCACGGTGTGTTGTGCATGTTCGGATGTAAACATGTGTGACAGGGGTGTCCCCGAGGCTGCCAGGTGTATGCACTCCTATGCCACTTTTGTTCCTTCTTCAGCCAACACTTAGAGAGGAACCGCTGCGTGCCAGGTGCTGGGGATGTGGTGTGAACAAGGCCAACGGGGTCTCTGCCCTCCTGAAGCGACAGCCCGGTGGGCTTTGTACCCATATGTAGTAACACTCCAGAGGGAATCTTTGTGGGAGGTTTTCTTTGTGGGAGGTGGCTAGGAAGTGAGAGAAGACAGTGGTGAAGGTGGAAAAGGTGGGACACGCGGGGTGGGGAACTCCAGGGGAGCCCCTGACATTTGCCAGAAATGAGTGGTGGGGGGGAGTAAGCCAGGACCTGGCATGGACTTCACAAGGGTCACAGGTCTGAGGATCCTAAAAGGTCTCTGGATGCTTCCTTCACAGACATCAAGGATCTGCCGTGAATGCACATGTGGGCACCGTGTGTGTGTGTGTGTAGCTTTATATGTGTGTGCACAGGTGATTGTGCGTGGTGTCTGCATATGTGGATACATGTGGATATGCGTATGGAGTGGACATGTGTGAATTGGGGGACATGGGTAAATCACATGTGGTGTGTGCACATGGGGGTTTTACATGAGGGGTGTGCGTGTGAACATGTGTGCAGCAGGGCCTGTTACTGTGAGGGAGAAGGAGAGAAGAGAGTGCCATTTGGCCCAGGCCCCACATTCACAAGCCTCAAAAATGCATTGAAGAATGAGATGGATAGATGGCGAGATAGAGAGACAAACAGATGGAAGAATGGATATGGATGGAGGGATGGATGGATGGAAAGAGGGATGGGTATGTGGCAAAGCAAATATGCACAATGTTCATTGTAGATTCCAGGCGGTGAGGATTGGGGTGTTCACTGTACAATTCTTTCAACCTTTCTGGGTGCTGGAAATTTTTCATAATAAAATGTTAGAAAACAAGGTACACACTCAAAGGGGGCTGGATGTCTAGTCCCAGAGAATCACGCACAAGATGGAAAGAGCAGCATGCTCATCATACGATTTGACACTTAGATCCCACCTCCAGACCACACAGCACTGTGAACGCATATCTTTTATAATTCCTGCAATTAGCTTATGAATCTCTCAATTGCATTGCATTGTGTTTGTGAGTACGTGTGTGTGTTAAAGATACTAATTTATTAAATAAAAACAATGAAACAAAGCGCAATTGTGACCAGCCTTTCTTCATTTCTTCATTTTTAACTTATGAAGAGCCTCAAAAATCAGAATTGCTTGGGCCCCTCTTGGCCTATGAGGGCCCCCGCTGTGGGAGGAGTGCGTATGCGTTTGCACGTGAGGATGTGAGAGCACGTGGGTGGGGGAGGCCGACTCCCGTGAGAGAGCCCACCGCAAGTCAGCCTCCTCCAAGCCCCCATGAGGCCAGCACCCTTCCTGGGGGGGAAGGGATGTCTTGGAACTGAGGAAGGGCAGCCACCAGCCCCAGGGAAGCCTTGGGGACCAAGAAAAATGTCATCTGAGGCTTGGACACGCTCAGGCCAAGCGGCGTCCCCTGGCAGCAGTGGGCGTGTGGGCGGCTGAAAGTGGGGTGTTTCCGGGAGGAGCATGGGGCCAAGGCCCCGCGGCTCCTCCTTTCCTCCCCATCCATGTGTTACCTCCTGTCTAAAGCCACTCCTCCTCCCCGCCCAGTGCCTATACGCCCCAACTCTCAGCACCCCCTCATTGTACAGATGGGGAAACTGAGGCCTGGAGAGAATAGAGCTGCCCAGGCCACACGGCAAGTCAGCAGCAGAGTCAGAACTGAGGGCCAGGCTAAGTCTTGTTCTCTGTACCCACTGTCTGCCACCTCTGCGTCTCCTGCCTTCAGTCACTGTAGGAGGGGGCCAGGCCCAGGGTACCCAGCAGATGAGGCCCCAGAGTTTCCTCCTGTCTGGGTGGGTCACATACAGGATGCAGGAGGCCCTGTGGGCACCAGAAACAGTGCATGGCTGGGAGGCAGGACCATGGACCCTGTCCGAGGGACCCTGGACAGCTCCCTGCCCCTCTCAGGGCCTCAATTTCTCCATCTGTAAAATAAACAAGGTGAACCACAGCAGTAGCTTCCACGTAATGTTTCGAGGCAGAACCCCCAGCAGCTACAAGAGCTGCCGCCCTGGTCGATGTAGGGGAGGCAGGTAGATGTCCGCGCCCTCGGCCTCCTCATCTGCCCTCCACCAAGAAGCTCACCAGAGGAGGTCCCATCCAGTCGCAGAACCAGTGGATAAGAGATCAGGCTTCAGGACAGAGGGGCCCAATTCCAGCCGGGCCACTTCCCAGCTGCGTGGTCCCAGCCAAGGCTCTCCAAGCCTCAGCTTGCTCCTCTGGAAAATGGGGTAACAATACCAACCTCCTAGGACCGTGTGAGATGAAATGAGATCATTCGTGTCCAGTACTTGGCACGTGAATAACGTATTAAAACTTGAAGCCACAGTGGCCGTTATTACTAGTTATCACCAGATGAGAACCATGTGTGAGCCCATTGGCTTCACAGCCAGTGGTGTCTGCTGTTCCAGACCCTAAAGCCAATGCATTTTGGCAACTGCTACCCCAAATTCCTCAGCCCACCTCTCTCTGCAGCTGCTCCAGGACAGCTGGGCCTGCAGAGGCTGCTTCGAGGCCAGGCCCGGGCCCCAGGGAGAGGAAGCACAGGGCTCCCTATAATCAGGACAGGCCTCAGGGAGACTGAGGCCCCAGAAGGCCATCATTAGCTCCCCCACCCCTGCCCTGCCCCAGGCCCTGACCTGGCTGCTGAAGCCCCAGAGAGAGGGCAGTGAGTATTTAGCCAAAGCCTTTCATTTCCAAGGGCCTCCCCAGGCCGCAGGGTTCAGAGAAGGGTGCCTGGTGACACAGGCAGGAGGGAGAGCCTGTCTGGATCCAGGGTCCCCATCCCCCCAGGCAGCTGTCGGCCCCATGGGAGGACAGAGTCGGCACTGAGAATCCTGCAATGCTGGAGCTAAAGGAAGCTCAAACCACCTAATGTCTATATGTACCGTGGAATATTATTCAGTCTTAAAAAAGGAAGACAGTTCCCATACAGGCTACACCATGGACGAACCTTAAGGACATTGCGCTGAGGGAAATAAGCTAGACACAAAAGGACAAATACTGTATGATCCACTTCCGTGAGGTGCCCGGAGAAGTCACATTCAGAGAGACAGAAGTCGAAGGGCGGCTGCCAGGAGCTGGGAGAGAGGGAAACGGGGACTTATTGAAGACAAACACACAAAAAACCACGTCGAGCGTCTCCTCTCACTTAACAGATGGGGAAACTGAGGCCAGAACAGGGGAAGGGACTCCCCAAGTGCACACATGGGTATGGAGAGGTGTTCCCTGGCTTTCTGCTCCCCCTCAAGTGAGCCCTGTCCCACACCCTAGTCTGCCCAGCTGCTGCGACAGCCTGCTCCCTGGACCCCAAGCTTCCAGCTGGTTCCTTGGCGCACCTACCAGAGCAATTTTATTCGTCTTTTTAAAAAATACTTCACAGGGCCTGCCTGGTGGCGGAATGGTTAAGTTCGCACACTCTGCTTTCATGGCCTGGGGTTTGCAGGTCAGATCCCGGGCGTGGACCTACACACTGCTCATCAAGCCATGCTGTGCTGGTGTCCCACATACAAAACAGAGGAAGATTGGCACAGATGTTAGCTTAGCAACAATCTTCCTTAAGCAAAAAGAGGAAGATTGGCAACAGGTATTAGGTCAGGGCCAATCTTCCTCAACAACAAAAAAATCTTTTTACTCCTTTACTCTGGGTTTCATTTCTCCCACTTACAAAATCATACCTGTTCCAGGAAAGCAGGGGCCTCATCTGTCTGGGTCACCACAGGACCCCACCTCCCAGATTGGCCTCTGACAGGATATTGCACAGGTTGAGCATGTGAATTTCAGGAAATTGGGAAAATAGAGGAATGCTTGAAAAAAGTAAAAAATCACCTGTGGATTCCCACCCTCAACATGTTTTAATGTAGCTTATTCTAATCTATTTTAACACTTAAACGCTTTTTAAAAAACAATCCGGACTCACACTACATAAATCGTTTTGTTCCCGACTTTTCCGTGTAACATCTACCATGAGCATTTTTCCTTGCCACTAAAATGCTTTCTTAACAGCGTTGAGAGTGGCTTTGTCCGTGGATGTCGCCCCTCGGAAGTCACCTTCTCAGCAAGGCTCCTGGACCACTCAGGCTAAATTAGCCCTCCACTCGCATCACTGTGCGTTCTTTGTGACATTTGTCACTATCGGAAATTACCTGATTCTGTTCACTAGTGTGTTGTCTGTCTGCTTATTAAACTGTCCGTGGGCCGGCCCGGTGGCGCAGCAGTTAAGTTCGCACGTTCCGCTTCTCGCTGGCCCAGGGTCCACGGGTTTGGATCCTGGGTGTGGACATGGCACCACTTGGCAAAAAGCCATGCTGTGCAGGCGTCCCACGTATAAAATAGAGGAAGATGGGCATGGATGTTAGCTCAGGGCCAGTCTTCCTCAGCAAAAAGAGGAAGATTGGCAGTAGTTAGCTCAGGGCTAAACTTCCTCAAAAAAAAAAAAAAGTCACTCATCATCAAATAAAATCAACTCCTTTTGAACGTGCCCCCTGTCGACCATGTGGCTCAGAGGACCCCAACACACCCCCCCAAGTACCTGGGAGGACAAGGGCACAAGCCTGATGTGTGTGGATTAGTCATTTCCAAAGTTTTGATATTGCAAACCACACTTTTTGATAATAACCAAAAAATTACTTTTGTTTTAATTTGTTTGATTACTAGTGAAGTTGAACTTTTTTCACACGTATTTTTATTTTTGTAATATATATATATGTATTATTATTTATATTTTTCATATGTTTATTATTTGTATTTCTTCTTAGGTGCCAGAATGATCTTTTTAAAAGAAAATCTGATCACACCCTTGTTTAGGACTTTTGGTGGTTCCACACTGCCCAGGGAATAAAGACCCAACTCCCCAACACGGTCCACAAGGCCCTGCGCCATCTGACCTCTGCCCCTCCTCTCACCATTGTCTGGACAACTGGCAGTTTCCAGAAAGAGTCCTTCAATCTCTCTCCTCCTGCCTTTGGCAATTCGTGAACATCACCTCCTCCTGGATGACTCCCAGGTTTACCTGCCACCACACGCATCCTGGTTCTCACACAGGATAATACACTCCTTGACCTCAGCGTCTGTCCTACCCCCTCTGTGCCCCCAGTGCTTGGCAGATGCCAAATGATGAATGCCCAAAGCGTATGAATGAGATGAATGAATGGATGAGAAGGGAGGGAGGGAGGGAGGGAGGAAGAAGACTGGAAGAAATTAATCTGTTGCATATTCCAAGGAGGCCCTGGGAAATGGGGAAATTTGGTTGCTCCGGCCCCAGCGGAAGCCCCAGGACCTGGGGAGGCGGGAGGTGTAGGAGATGTGCCTGGTCTCTGGAAGGAGCTGCTTCCCTGACGGGGGCAGAAGAGGAGGGCTAATTAGTGGCCTCGGAGGGGAGTGGGAGGTCAGGCCAGGAAGTGGAGGGGAGCCAGTGGGACAGCTTGGCTAAGGTCCAGGCCATCAAGGTTGGGCGATCTTAATGACTCCAATCAAAATGGCTTTGCCACCACTGGGCCAGTCCCCAGGGCCTCTCACTCAAAGGTTAGCACCTCCCACCTGGAACCCCATCAGCAAAAAGACTTCTCTGGGCCCAGGCCCTTCACCCCAGCCCACCCTTGGCCCCTTTACCCCAGAAGCTGGATGGTCTTCAGGGTCCCAGGACCAATAAGAGGTTAGAAGAGGCCGCAGCAGCGGGTGACCCAGCTGCCGTGGGGTGAAGAGATAATGACCTCTTGGGGTTTATGGGCATAGGGCTTGGCCCTGCCTGGCTCAAGGGAAGAGGCCTAGATGGTTGCACACCCATTACAGAGTTTTATCTTGCCAATATGGGCCCCTCCACCCCACCTTTCGGTCCCTCTGCCTCTCTCTCCTTCATTCCCACCCTCCTCGCCACAGTGGCTTTCTTTCCAGCCCTTCACAAGTCAAGCTCTTTCCCATCTCAGGGCCTTTGCACTTGCTGTTCTCTCTGCCTGCAGTGCTCACCCCCAGATCTCGGCACAGCTGCTTCTTATCATCAGGCAGGTCTCGGCTCAGAGGCACCTCCTCATCGAGGAAACACTGTAAGCATCCTCCCCAGCTGGATGCATAGCCGTCCCTTCTCTACTCCATGACCTTGTTTAGTTTTCAGTCTGCCCAGGTCAGAATCTCGCCCCAATTATCTACCAGCTTGGGTAAGTTACTGACCCTCTCTGTGCCTCTATTTCCTCACCTCTGAAATAGGTGTAATAGCAGCACTTATGTCGTTATGTTGTTGGAAGGAGTGAATGAGCTGACACAGGGCCTGGCACATAGTAGGGCTCCATAAACGGCAGTCTGTATGACCATCACTGTCTGCCCCCTCCAGCTCCCTGGAGAGGAGGCCTCTGTCCACTTGCTCATAGCTGCCACCCCCGGGCCTAGAGCAGTGCTTGGTCCACAAGAGATACTCCTGAAATAGGTATTGAGGTCATCGATGTGCTTGTTTCTCTCCTGGTGTTTTGCCCTTTTCCTACTTGTGCCCCACCCGGTACAAGCAGGTGGGCTGTTCAGCAGACCAGAGGCCTCCCCAGGCGGGAAGGAACAGAAGGATGGAGCGAGTGGTGAGGGCAGAGACATCACAGGCCCTGAGAGGGCCCCGCAGATGGCAGCCAGAGCCCAGAGGGGGACTGACCAGAATGACCCCAAACCACAGTGTGACCCCCAACCCAGCAGAACGACTCTAGTGCCCTCCTCCAGTGTAACCCACACATGGAGAGCCATGTGGGCCCCAGAAGGGCCATTCAAAGCAAAAAGGACAACGGTGTCACTGAGGTGACCCAGGAGGACCCCTGGCTGGGAAACACACAGGCCTCCCACGCCTTAGCTCTGCACAAATTCATCTCCCACCCCAGCTTAGATAAAAGCCAGCACTGAAGGAAAAGAAAGTTCCGCTTCGCACACCCTGAGTCATGGCCCAGCAGTCATAGCTGGCGCTCAGCTAGAAAGTTTCCTTGTTGTTGCTCACGGCCTGGCCTCTCGGAGCCTCAGTTCTGTTGCCTGTAAGCAGCAGGGCGTTTCATGGCCCCCAGGACGCTGGCACAGGTTTCAGTCCTGACAGACAGCTCCCCAGGGCGTGCTGTGCCATCTCATTTAATCCTCTCAACAGCCCTGTGAGAAAACTCCTCTAATGTCTGCTTTACAGATAAGGAAACTGAGGCACAAACAGAGGTCCGAGGCTGAGTGGCTGGTCTGGCTGGAGCGGGACTGTCTAACCCCAGGCCCGCCCTCTCCACGCAGACGAAGCAGGTCACAGAGAGTGTGACGGTGTTTCCCAAACCACAAAGACCCGTGCGGATGACAGGAGGGCGGCGGGGAGGGTGGGGCCCCGGACGGAGCAGCGGGGACCGGCAGGGCGTGGCTCAGCACTGGTCAGTGTCCAGGGGCAGGTGCAACGCTTTGCCGGCTGGGAAGGGATGGAGCAGCCCCGCCCCGCCCCCTTCAGCCGCGCAGCGAACGCTCCTGATTGGCGTCCAGGGGCGCAGGTCAAGTGTCGGCCTTGGCTCTGGCTCTCACGGTGACCTCGGCAAGTCCCTGTCCTTTCCCGAGGCCTCGGTTTCCCCGTCTGGCCCGAGAGCGGATGAACAGTCCCGGGACGGAGACAGCGGGAGGCCAGCTCTCCCAGCTCTGTGCTGCCCTCTGGTGGACAGACGGGCGCACGCCTCCATCGGCTCCAAGACCGGGACCCGCCGAACCAGCCCACTGTCTTGACCCCTGGCCCTGAGCGCTCGGAGGAGGCGCCCACAAGACTCATTTCCAGGCCCCAGACGAAGGGGAAGGTCCCGAGGAGATCTGCGCGGGCCAGGAGAATTCCCTGGTTCCCAGGACTCTGGTTCTGCCCCTCACCTGCTATGTGAGTCTGTGCTCACCTTCCTCTCTCTAGGCCTGTTTCCCTGTCTCTAAGAAGGGAGTTAATAGGATGAACCCTGGGGTCGGACAGCTGGCGTAGTGGTTAAGGTCATGTGCTCTGCTTACCCTGCTGGGGTTCACCGGTTTGGATCCCGGAGGAGACCTATACACTGCTCATCAAGCCATGCTGTGGTGGCATCCTGCATACAAAAGAGAGGAAGACTGGCACAGATGTTAGCTCAGGGCCAATCTTCCTCAGGAAAAAAAAAAAAAAACAGCAAAAGGATGAATCCTAATCTGGGAGGCATAAGGCTTGGTTTCCATCCTATTTATGAGTCGTGTGAGCTTAAACAAGTCCCTGCCCTTCCTTGGGCCTCAGTTTCCCCATCTGCACAAGTTGATGTGACCAAATGACCTCAGGACCCCTCTGGCTCTGACATTCAGGGGTCCAAGTGGGAACTATGTGTTTAGGGAAATAAAGAGGAAGTGCAAGGGGCCCCAAGGAGAGCTTTCTTGAGGGAGGGACTGGGTCAAAATCATCTCCGAGGACAGGAGGCCACATGGCATTAAATATATATTCAGGTTTTTAAATTTGACATATTTATGGAGAATACATGGGGTGCCAGACCCTGCACTGGCCACTGGCCACACGATAGCATACAAGACAGACACAGTCCTTGTCCTTGAAGGAAAATTTACAGCCTAGTCAAGGGCACTGATTAGTAAACAAACATTCACACTCTTGTTTGAACAAGTAATGACAGGAATATGGACAAGTCATACAATAGCACTGTTGGAAGGGGAGAAATCAGAAGGGAGGGGTCGTGTGAGTAGGGTTTTAAAGGATGAAGAGGAGTATAACAGGCATTGCACTCTTTTAAATTTAAACCGTTTTTCCTGTGACATTGGCTTGTGCAAGGATATCAATGACCTTAGTGAAAGTTCTGTCTTTCCCTGGGAAAGAGGACAAGCAAGTTGTCACGGGGATGGAAAAATCTAACAAGAAAGTCTGCTCCTCTGGGGTGAAAACAGGGAACTACTCACCGTGATGAGTAGGGGGAGTCTCAGACACAGAGTGGGGTGCAGAAGGGGCTGGGGCCAAGGGCCAGGGAAGTCTGTTGTGCACTTATTAATAAAAACAACAATCTCCCATTTTAATGTGGAGGAACCAAAATGGCCATGTCAAACTGGCCATGTTGATGTGTGCTGCCCTTGAATTTGACAGTCATTGCTTCAAGTTTCTTCCTCTGCTCCAAGGCATAAACCAGCTCAAATCTTCCAGGGGCAAAAGGCTTCACCACAGTCTCTCCAGGCCTGGGGACTCCTCTGTTGACGATGTCCCCGGGATGCCTTTGGGTGGAGACAAGCCCAGCAGTGCGCCAGAGCTGGGCTCACCCCAGCTGGCAAGAGCCTGTGGCTAATGTTTCAGGAATTTTGCAAACCAGTTGTGGAACAGTCATTATTAAAAATTAAATTGTATAAATTTGCAATTAAATAAAATATATGAAAATAAAGATAATACTCAAAACTCATCACTTCCTGGTGATTTTACTACATTTCACTATTATCTATTCTCTTGAGGTTGTCTACAACTATCGTGTCTGGATAGTGGAACGCTGACATCACGTGGGCTTCTGACAGCTCCTCCCCACTCTGTGTTCGGTGATAATTACATTGGTGACTTGAAATCAGCCAGGGTGGGAGTATTTACAACACAGGAACGGGCAAACACCACAAACCAAGACTTGATTTATTGTTTTGTTGACTTTCTTTGTTTTTTTTTTTTAAAGATTGGCACCTGAGCTAACATCTGTTGCCTGTCTTCTTTTCTTTCTTCTTCTTCTTCTCCCCAAAGCCCCCCAGGACATAGTTGTATATTCTAGTTGTAGGACCTTCTGGCTCTGCTCTGTGGGACGCCGCCTCAGCATGGCCTGATGAGCGGTGCCATGTCCGCGCCCAGGATCGGAACCTGCAAAACTCTGGGCCACCGAAGTAGAGCGCGTGAACTTAATCGTTTGGCCACAGGGCCGGCCCCTTTATGACTTTCCAGACTAAGAAAAGTGATGGACAAAATGCTAACAGTGCAGACTAGACTGAAGTGCTGAAGCTGGGAAAGGCCTCAGTTTAACAAATATATTTATAGCAGAGTGAGAAAGAGTGTAACGGTAGATGATATATCAGATTTAATGACAATAAATTTATTGGGAAAAGAGTTAATAGACTGGAATGCAACTCCATTTCAAATTTTGGTTGAATTGCAACCATAGGTTAACTACAGTTACAAGAGTTTATCAAAAATTAACAGAAGCATTCTGTGAGAATCAATTGACCGCCTGGGACTTACCATCAAGAGTTCATACATTGTGTTGTTATCAGTAAAATTTGGGCTACACATCCTTTATATCAGTAAAATTTATAATAAACATATGTACATATATCACGTATTCCTTGGGATTTCTGAAGAGCCAGCAGTCAGACCTTTGCCAGCACACCACTGCACAGATCCAAGTTTAATAAAGTCCTTTTCCAAGCTATTTTCTTGGGGGGGAGGCCATCTCCACTATGGGAAATATCTTCAGGACAGAGAGACAGGTGACCTCATGCTTCCACTGAGGACACTCCCGGGACACAAGTAGCTTTGTGGCTTTGGGGTCTGTCATTTTCAACAAGGACAATGAAACCAACACCTTCAAGAGTTTTGTGGTACTCCATTTTCTTTGACATCTTCCAGTTTAAGTGCCTTAAATAAGGCTATGGGACTACAAGTGACAGCAGCTTCTCAGGGTAACTGAAAGGAAAGCGGGAGTGCTAAGGATGGGTGTGGGGGAGGAGCAGCCACGGTGGCCATCAGCGGGAGCGCCCGCAGCTCCCTCCTGCTCCCTGTGTCTTCATCTCCACTTCATTCTTCTCTTCCCCTGTCCACAGCTTCCTTCTTTCCTTTTGTGCAAACAGCAGCTGCTTTGCAGTCAACAAGTTTACCTGTCCCCAGGACAGGGACCAGCTGGAGCCAGCTGACATGCCATCCACATTCTGCAGACAAAGGATTGGATTGGCCCTTTTGGATCAGGTAGAATTCCTGGACCAATGAGTCATGGCCAGCAGGTTGGAGGGGCAGGGTCACAAGACAGAGACAGGGCCTCAGGGGCCACAGCGAGTGGGACAGGCTCCCGAAAGTCTATGATATTGAAGGAGGTCACACGTGAGGCCAGAGGGATGCCCAGGACTCACTAGGTAGGGTGGGTTTTCTTTCATTCCTGCTAGGGAGAAACTCCTCTAGATAACAGGCCACCATGTGGACTGCCCATTACGCAGCCATGCTCCTTGTTATCAGTGAAAACGCCTCAGTGATATAGTTGACATTTTTGTTTGTAAAAAGTTTAAAAGGAATACGTCTCTCGCTCAGACATCTTCCAAATATTGAGATTGTAATATAAGAAAGTCATCTGTTTCTGCAGTCTAGTGGCTACGCTGGGGCTCCCGGGGTCGTCCATGATCCCAGTCAAGGTGATGCTGAGTCAAAATCATCTTTCTCTTCATTTCACAAGAGGTCCTGAGCTCTCAGGCGCAGGCTCGGGAACCACTGGGTCCACTGTGCCTGACACGCTCCTGGTACCGAATGATCGCAACAACTGACAGAGCAGGCTCTGTGGAGCAGATGGCCTGGGTTCAAATCCCGCTCCCTTACTAGCTGTGTGATCTCAGACAAGTGAATCAGCCTTCCTGTGTCTCAGTTTCCTTATCTGTAAAATGGGGACAAGTAACAGTCCCTACTTCATAGGGTTGTGAGGATGAAATACGTCAGTATCTATAAAGTGCCAGAACAGCACCTGGCACATGGTAAGTGTTCGACAAGTGTTAGGTATGATTATCATTATGATTGGCATCTCACTCTCAGCACCGCCCCTGCAGGCTGGCACAAGGAGTGGGCAGAGGGGCTGGCATTGCCCTCTCCTCTATCATCCACCCCCAAACCAGCAGGCAGGCTGGTATGTGTGGGGAGGAGCTGTGTGGAGCAGGAGAGTAGAAGAGAGCATGGCAGCCCAGACGAGGGGTGAGTGCAAGGGCACTGTGGCCACCCTGGTGGGGGCGGCTAGACCCACCCCGCTGGGAGGGGCTCTGGCTCACGTGAGGCTCCAGCAGCACAGGGGCTGGTATGGCTGTGTGCTCCTCAGGGGAGGGCAGTGTGTGCTCTCAGTGGGGGTGGGTCTAGGGGTGTGAGTGCCTGTCTCTGGGTAAGCATGTGGCTCTAGCAGGATGGTGTGTGGGACTGTGGGTCCCCAAGGGAATGGTTTGAATGTACTGGGGATGCGACCAGCTTCGTTGGTATGAGACACATGCAGCTGAACAGGGCCCTACGCTCAGAAGGGCCTCGCTCTTGGTTAATGCTCAGCTGTCACCATCTTGAACTTCTTCAGAATTTTTGAACAGGGGGCCTACATTTTCACTTCGCACTGGGCCCCACCAGTTATGTAACCAGTCAAGAGTGGAGGATACATGTGTATGTGTGTGGTGTGTGTGTGAGGTCGTGTGGCTTCTATGTGTGTGCGTGCATGTGCGTGTCTGGGATGTCTCTTCCTCTGGGCTTGGGGACCAGAATGCTGGTCTCTGTAGGAATTCCATAAATTACAAAGCAAACCTACCCCATCCCTACCCCAGACCCAGGGAGAAACCTCAGTCTTCGGTTCCTCCCTGTGTCACCCAGCCCAGGACCCCTCTGTCTCTGCAAAGTCCCAGTGCCCACTGCACCCTGATCCCACCCCGTGGGACGATGGGAAGGGCAATTGGAGACCTCCGAGATCACCAACCCCGGGGAGAGCGCAGGACAGGCAGAGGGAGGAGAGGAAGGGTAAGTGACGCTGGCCAGGCACACACTGGCACCACACCCTCCACAGGGGTCATCTCCATCCTCCCCCGCCCGCACCCAAAGGTCAGGGAGGGGTCAGTCTCCCCACTTCCCAGACAAGGCCACTCCCTGCACTTCCCAGTCAGGGCTCCCTGTGAGGAGAAGCTGAAATGGTGGTCAGGAGGCCTAGTTCTGATCCTGACTCCGCCCACAAGCTCTTCTGGGACCCTGGACAACTGGGCACCCCTCTTGCCTCTGTTTCCCCATCTGTAAACCCAAACTGTTGAATGTAATGGTCCCTAATTTCCCTTCAGCGCTCACATCCTACAACTCTCAGGTTTCCCCCGGCCGTGAGAGCCAGTGACTCTGCACAATGGGACCCAGGCCCAGGGCCAGCACCAGACCCCTGCCCCAGACACAGTCACTGACTCCTAGACTGAGAGCATCTGGTCCCCTTAGACAAATGAGGAAAGTGTGGCCCTGAGAGGAGACAACACACACCAACTTAGCCTCAGAGCCCAGGCTCAAAAGAAGTCTTCCTGCCAGTTCCGCCCCACCTGCCCCGACGCCCTCCATGCCTCTGATGCTGTGCCCACCATCACTGCCTCTGAACTTCCAGCAGGATTCCATCTCTCTCAAGAAACTCAGCACCTACAACACAATCTCCACCCCCTCTCCACCCCGTCTTTCCTCCAGCCACAGATGAGAAAGGGTTTGAGGACATCATCACATCCATCCCTTATTGTGCAGATGGGGAAGCCGAGCAGATCACTTAGCCCAGTGGCATCAAGTGCCTCTTGACTCCCAATCTCGTGTTCCCCCTCATTTCTCCTTTCCTCATCCTCCTACTCAGGACTCCAAACCCTGCTAACCCAGAGGCCCTGGCTCCTGAGGGACCCAGGGGCTTGGGGTGAGACCACCATATTTTCTTGGGTAGGGCCGGCTCCCAGGGATGGGAGGGTAACCTGGGGAGGGCGCTGCCTGCTCTTTGCCACAGCTGCTTGGGCACCCACACCCCCCACCACTCCTGCCCAGGCAGGGGTGTGCCAGCCAGGCCTGCTGAGGCCCAGAGATCCATTTCGGCCCTCTTTACAAGTGCCTCGCCCCACATAGGTAGGTCCCGGCTTCCACCGGTACAGCTCCCTTTTGTTTGTTTCATCTCCTGGATTTCCACCCAAGAATTTGTTGGAAGACAGATCTCTGGTGTAAAACAGCTCTCAAACCAGGGCCCCCGGCTCCCGTTACTCAGATGGGGAAACCACGTCAGGAGACAAGTGGTTTGTCCCCGATCACAGAGCAAGGCAACACGGGAGGCTCGCCTGGGACCCAGTCTCCTGCCGCCCAGCTGGGCCTCCCCGCCCAAGGCTGCCTTTCAGATCTCCCCGGAAGCAGGGCCTGGTGGGGGGCTTCGTGACTGCCGCGGCAGGAGGCTGAGCCTGGAGTTCAACCAACGACCTCTGACAGCCCAACTGTTTTGTGGGGGCCCAGGTGGCGCCCTGGGAAGGCGGCAGAGGGAGGAAGAGGGCACCGCGCCTGCCCTCGGCAAGCTCTGCATCTGGGCCTGAAGATGGGCAGAAGGGGTCCCCCCAAAGCTGACTCTAGACCCCTCCCCGCTCACTTTAAGCTCCTCGTTTTCCCTGCCCACGAGCCCTCAATCTTACCACTCTGCCTTTTCCCTGACGTTGCTGTGTCTCCCCCGCTCCTCCCTCCCGCCCCAATCCTCCTGGGCTCACTTCCTCTCCTTCCCACATCAGCTCTCCTATCTCACCCTGTTTTACAGCCAGTCGCCTGGGAAACGGAGCGCAGGCCAGAGGAGGGAGAAGGTAGGAGGGGCAAGCGGCTCAGCAGGACGAGCTGCGATGCTCCCCCTTCCCAGGAGGGGGCGCCCTGTCGTGGGCGTGACCCATCCCTCCCAGGGCTCCGCCCCGCAGGTGCAACCCACCTCCAGAGCCAGGACCGACCTCTTCACAGTCACGGGGCAGGAGGGCAGGGATAATGAGCCCCAGCTTCCAGATGGGGATCCCCAGGTCCAGAGAGGGGCCAGTGGTGGTTGGGGGTCTGGGGTCACCAGCAGCTATGAGTCTGAGCCCTGCTTCCGGGGCCCTTGACTCAAAACTAACCACCTCCTGCTGGTCCTGGGAGAGCTGCTATCCTGCAAGAGGGCGGGGCTCCGGCTGGGCTTCCTCTGAAACTCCTGGGCCCACGCCTATCTTTTCTTGGGCCATCTAGTCTTCTTTTTTTTCTTTTCTTTCTTTTTTTTTTTTTTTGAGGAAGATTAGCCCTGAGCTAACATATACTGTCAATCCTCCTCTTTTTGCTGAGGAAGACTGGCCCTGAGCTAACATCTGTGCCCATCTTCCTCTACTTTATAGGTGGGACGCCTGCCACAACATGGCTTGCCAAGCGGTTCCATGTCCACACCCAGGATCCGAACCGGCAAACCCTGGGCCGCCAAAGTGGAACATGCGAACTTAACTGCTGTGCCACCGGGCTGGCCCGCTGGGCCATCTATTCTTGAATTCCCTCCAAAATGGACCTTTCTTTTCCCAGGATTCCCATGACCTGCTCCCAGCACCCTCTGCCTCAGCCAACCACTGGTTTGAGGGATGGGGGCGGAACGGTCCCGGCTGCCCCAGCCATGCGTCAGCCCCTGTGGGTGCCTCAGCTCTGCCAGGGGACTCAGGCTGCACCTGCCCCCGAGCACCCCCATCTCTCAGAAACGAAAGCCAGCTCTGGGCCCCGCGATGTGCCAGGCTCTGCTCTGAGACCCGGTGTGTTGGCTCACTGTACCCTCAGAGGAGGCAGCTGAGGCCCAGAGAGGGTAAGTGACCTGCCCACATGGCTGGTAAGCCATAAGGTGGCGCTTAAACTCAGGAGATCTGATTTCAGAGAGAGACTTTAACCACCCTGTCAGAGACCTCCAGTCCCCTGATAACCATTCTCTCCTTTTTCTAGACCAACAGGCAGTCCAGAATAACGTCCGTGTTTCCCAGTCTCGCTTACAGCTAGACATGGTCAGGAGCCTAATTTCTGGCCAAGAAAGAGATGTGCACAGTTGCCAGGTCATGCCTTTAATTGGGAGAGGTGTGTCCCCCGCCTTTTCCCTTCCGGCTGGCTGCAGCAGGGGTGAGAAGCCCGGGACAGCAGCCGCAGCCTCCTAACCGGTCTCCAGTCCAGCGTCCACACAACAGCCGGAGAACTCTTCCCATGATGCGGGTGAGATCAGGGCGCTCCCCTGCCCCAAGCCCTCAGTGACTCTCTGTTGTCTTCAGAACAAAGGGCAGCCTCCTCGATGATGGGCAAGGTCTTTTCGTCTCTGGCCCTAAACCGTCTTCCCAGTTTCATCACTT
The DNA here is from genome assembly GCF_041296235.1 of Equus asinus. Lineage (NCBI taxonomy): Eukaryota > Metazoa > Chordata > Mammalia > Perissodactyla > Equidae > Equus > Equus asinus. The sequence goes on from NC_091794.1 coordinate 90,350,653, forward strand.
GCCACTTTTGTCCTCTGCCCTCATCCCAGATCAATCATCAGGAAAATCTCATCCTTCCTTACCTACCTCTTCTTCCCCTGCCTTCCCAGTTCCTCTCCCCACATCTGGCACTCTCCTACGTATCCTTCAAGACCCAGCCCAAAGGGCACCTCCTGTGTGAAGCCTTTCCTGACCCTCCTGGCAGAGTGAGCAGCTCCCTCCCTGGTCTGCCGTGGTCGTTGACAGCCCTCTGAGATAGTGATAGCCTTTCTGTATTGTCACAGTCCACAGACACATTCACCTCTCTATAAGAGCAGGGACCAAGTCTGGTCATCTGTTGGTAGTCAGCACCCAGCATGGGGTCAGGCACCAAGCCAGTGGCAGTCAAGTTCAGTGAGTAATAAAGGAGAGAGAGGGAATGTGTGTGTGTCTGTCCCCTAAGCTGGCTGGAGGCCCAGGCCAAGGAGAGAGGGAGGACATCTAGAAATAGCCACATCCCCAGGCCCCAGATCAGGCCTAGTGCCCAGATAAACTGACTCTGAGTCAGGGGATGGTGGCCCAAAATGGGCGGGCGGAAACTAAGAGGTGTGGCTCAGGCAGCCCATGGCCCTGCAGCCCTCTGGGGTCTGCTAGCCAAGGCAGATGGGCCCTGCCTGCCTGTTGGCATGCAGTCCTGGCACTCAGACCTCAGTGACCCTCAGTGACAGTGAGTATTTCAGGCTGGGGCTGAGCATCACCTGTTCCCTTGGCCCCACAGCTTGTAGGGCAAAGGGTAGCCTGCCAGCCCCCCACTGTGGAGGGGGCAGTGTTGGGGCAGGGACACTGGAAACATTTGTCCTCTCCCTATTCTGGCCCACCTCACCCTCTTCCCCACTTGGAAGTTCCTTTCCTGAACTACCAGTTGCCAATGCTTAAAGGATTAGTGGGATCATCTGGTGAACCCGCTACCATGGAGCTGGGGACACCGAAGGGAAGAGACTGGCCCAAGGTCACGGAGCAAGGCAGGGCGAAGACTACGACAGGGAAAGGCAATGTGGAACAGCAGTATGCCGCAGAAGATCTAGAGCCGGTCTCCCTGGGTCCAAATCCTGGCTCTCCTCTGTAAATTGGGGATGGGAGCATCACCGAGTTATGGTCAGATAACTAGAGTTGAAAGAAAGCTGCTACGTCCAGTGCCTGCACTCGATGAGTGCTCATCGATCATTAGCGATCATTTTCCGCACCACACTTTACAGCATACAATGCTTCTCTACACCCACTATCTCCCTTGTTCCTCCCAACAGCCCTGAAAGGTAGACAGTACAATCCCATCACACAGCGGAGGAAACAGGCAGAGGGACTGGCTGGCCAAGTTCACACGGCTGGTGTCATGTCCCCCAACTGCCCTGCCCGCGGTCTCTCCACCTGCTCCCCCTTGCTGCCCGCAGCTCATACGCTGCTTCACCCAGCGGAGAGGGTGACTGGGCAGGAGCCAGCCCTTGGCTCCAGATGCCACCCTGGGCTCCTCTTACCCTTGCACTGGACAACCCCATTACTCATCTGCCATCATCCTCCCCTGACCCTGATCCCATCCTTCAAATCTCCTGGTCTTCCCACTTCCCACCTGTTGAAGGGGAAATCTCTCGCCATAGGCTCCGGTCCTGGTCACCCCTCAGCCCACCCAGACCCTCCGCAAATGGCTCCTTCCTTTTCCTATCTAGCGTCTCTGTTTACTACAGAGCCCAGAGAGGCTGCCCCCCACCAACTCCCAGCCAGCCCCAAGATCCCAGGTCCCCAAAAAAGCCCATGCCAGGCTGACAGCCTTGGCTCTGCACCTGCTTCCTGGAACACACCTGGCCCCAGACTCCTGAGGCCAAGGTCTACTTCCTGCCAGCCCTCCTGCCATGGCTTGCCAACTCTCCTCACCTAAGGACACACAGTGGTCACCTGTCCACACCAGCCTGGCTCATCAGGCTCCCAGAGCTGCCCGAATCTTTCCAGAATCTTGAACAGGCTGCTCCTGAATGAAGCACACTCTGGGAAACGACCATTGAACCATCGTTTGGTGGCAGGTCACATGACACGTGAACACGCCACAGACCTCAGGTGAGGTGCTGTTTTATAAGCATTAAGTTTACTTTTCTAATTCAACTTTACCTAATCCAGTATTGTTTGTATTTTTGCAGAGGCAAACTTTTCATTTGAGAGAGGAGTAGTTTGGGGAAGGCGCCAGGGGCAGCCCTGAGTCTGGGATCCAGTCTGATTACCTCCTGGGAACGGCCCTGTCCCCAAGAAAGCTACTGTTGAGACTCGGGCCTCACTGATGCACCCAGGGCAGTGCTCACCTGGGAGGACGTGGGCCCCAGGGCGCAGCAGAAATGGCCCAGTCTCATGGCCCTCGAGATGGAGTGAAAAAGAGACAGGATACTTGGCAGGAGGACAGTTGAGGTGGGGGGCGGGCAGAATTTTCAAACAGAGAAAACACTGAAGAGAAGTGACTTTCTTTGCTCCAGAGACTGTCCATCCCACAAATCCGTGCCAGGCCCTCTACCAGGCTCTGTGGACACGGCAGAGAGCTCTCGCAGGACTTCCGGTGTAACAGGAAGGACAGACTCCGAAACAAATGGACCACGTGAAAGCAGGACAAAGTGCTAAGATAGGAAGATGGGGCTTCCTGGAGGAAGGGACGGAAAGCTAAAAAGTGAATAGGAGTTAACTAAAAGAGGAGGGGCAAGGGAGGAAGAGTATTCTAGGCAAACGGCCAGAGAGAAACACGGCCCCTCTTCAAGGTACAGAAAGGGCAGAGTGGCCACAGGGTGGAGAGCTTGGAGAGGCAGGCAGGGGCAGAGCCCGGGAGCCCTGGGGCTGGGGCAAGAGATGTGGGTCTGGTGTGGAGGGCCATGGACAGCCAGGAAAGGAAGAGAAACAATTAACCTCTGTACTGCATTCCCAAGCTTATCCCACCTTATCTTCCCAGAGTCTTGGGAGGCTGGCTGGGTGGGAAGCGTAATGTGCTTTTTGCAGAGGAAGAAAACGAGACCCAGAGAGATGGTGACTTGCTCGAGATCACACAGCTGGTATGTAAGTCACCGGGCAGGACTGGAACCCAAGTAAGTCTAACTCTGAACCCCTAAAGCTAGAAAGGTAGATAGAGTCACTCACTCACTCATTCATTCAATACACTCATTCATTCAATGTCCAATATTCATTCCTGCCTACTACCTGCCAGGCACTCTTCCTGGAACAGGATTTCAGCGATGCATGAGACCAATGAAACAGACGGGACAAGGCTAGAGTTTGGACTTTATTCTGTCGGTAGCAGGAGTGAGGGCGCTGGTTTCTGGGAAGGCAGAGGTGACTGCCCCTCCACTCTGAGCTGCCCACGCCTCTCCTCCCTGCGCAGGGAGAGCCACTGTTCTTCCAGAGAGCATCCTGCCCCAGGCAGCAGTTTCTCAGAAGCAACGGGTGTGGAGTAAACCTCTGTCTTTGCCAACATTTGTTCTCTCAGCCCTACAGTACCTAGAACTCCTGGGGAATAAGGAAGCGATTTCCTGGTGGCAGAAAGAACGCTCCATTCCACCCGCTGTGACTGCACTCCCCCCACAGGTCCAGGGAAGGCAGGCCCTCCCGTTCACCCTGGCTCCCCACTGAGCCCGCACAGCGCCTGGGCGCCTGGGCGTAGGAGGTGCTCAGTGAAGATTGATAGAAGGGATGGATTATACAAAGAGAGAGAAAGGGAGAGCTGAGGAAACTTCTCTGCAGTGTCTGCAGGCACGTGATGACCTCAGTGAGGAGGAGATGGAGATATACGTGGGCCGTTTCCTATTGATTCAAGAGAGAAGGCTCATTCTTGTGTGCCTCTGGGACAACCGCCCTGGGGAGGACACCCAGAAGGGAGAAGGGAGTCACTGTTCATTGAGTATTAGTGTGTGTTAGGCTTTCTGTAAGTTCTCTCTTTTAATCCTCGTGACAACCCTGAGAAGTACACGGCCTTCATCCATTTGGGCGAAAGGAGACTCAGAAGGCAGAAGGGACTTGCTCTGCGTCTCTAGCTAGTAAATGGCAGGCTTGGGATTCAGAACCAGGACTCTTTCCAAAGATACTCCTTCTGAACATACATGAACCAAGGAAGGGTATGGAGGGTGTGGAGAGAGGGTTGTCTAAGACTTGATTCCACGGCAGAGACAGACAGCCCACCAGCACTGTCAGCCAAAGAGAAGAATTCCCAGTTGTAGGTACTGGGGGTGGGGTGGGGTGGGGATGGTCAGCATTAGGTCACAGACTTAGGCCCTGAAGGGGGAAAGGGGGTCTCCATATTCCTGGGTCACTGGAGCCTCCAGCTCAGTTTCTTTGGCCTCTGTCTCTTGCATCTCTCCCCGTGCCAGCAGCACATCCCCTAGTGGAGGCGTCCAGATGGCAGGGAGGGTCCAGGGAACAGCTGAAGATGCTGAGTAGGCCTCCCGCTCCCCTCCTGCTCATGGCCCCATGGATCATCCGGTGCTGCCGGCCCATCTCATTGGCTCTCTCCTGGTTACTCATCTCTCCTCTTCTCCATCGTCCCAGCCTGTGGTTGCCGTGGAAACATAGAACAGTGACATCACCATAGGGCGAGGGCTGGGGAGATGCCGCTCTTGGCAGCGACTGGTCCTGCTGCCTGCCAGATGTTATTATCAATATCTGGATCTGCCAAGGGCAGGACAAGGGACAGGGCTCACCTTCCCTCCCCTTTCCCCCTTTTTCCCCAGATAGTGAACATAACAGGGCAAGGAGGATGCGGGTAATCAGAGGGATGAGAAGCTGTACACACTTAGAAGGGAGAAGGAGGAAAACCAGGTGTAAAGGAGATAGGGTGCAGCTTAGGAGTCAACTTTGGTGACCAGGTCCGAGGGGTGGGGAGATGAGGGTGGGGCAGCAAGAATAGTGGGTCTGGGGTTTGTCTCAAGTTCCTCAAAGCACCCTGCCGCTCACCTTAGGCAGGGCCCAAGAGAGGGAGCAAAAGGACTTTGTGGCAGTGTCCCTGCCAACCCGTCCTGAAGACCTCTACAGCCCCTTCCTCACAGCTGCAGCCATTTCTAATCCTGTCTCAGGAATAAGAAAACAGGATTAGAGAAGCAAGGCAACCTGCCTCGGTGGCCCGGCAGGTGAGGGCAGAGCTGCGAGCAGGTCTGGGATCCTGCACGGCCCTCGGAGACAATGACGAAAACAGCAGCAGTGGAAGCAGCAGGGAACATGCAAGTCTGTCACGCTCGGCATTTGAAACATCTTATCTCATTGGATCCCCGATCGCCTCTGTCAGGGTAAACATCGTCATTATCTCCATTTTCAAGATGAAACTGAGGCTGACAGTGGCTTAAGTGAATTGCCCACAGCCACCCAGCTAGCACCCGATGGAATGAGAACTGGGACACAGATCCACCTGCCGGCAGCTGTCAGCCCAGCCCCAGCTCTCCCCCACGGCGATAAAGGGAGCACGCGGAGGCAGCTTTGGTCCCTGGGGCTCCAGCACCCAGTCCTTGGGAGAGGAGGCCCTGTGTCCAGTGGCTGTGACCTTCAGTCACAAACCATTCCACACCCCTCCTCCGCCTGCACCTGCTCCGGCAGTGAGGTCACCAGGGCTCCATGCCCAGCCCCAAGGCCTGTCCCTGCAGCTTTGGCAGAAATAGGCCCCTCGGCATTCTGGCAGGTGGACCTGTCCAAAAGAACCGAGACATTGGGGGAGAGAGGGCTCTTCCTCCCTGGCCTCCTTTCCAGAGAGTCAGGGGAAAGTGAGCTAGGGGCAGACGTCCTCCACTTCCACACGGAGAAACAGAGGCCCAGGGAGGAGGGAGGAGGGGGGAGGGGGGATGGAGGGCCCGCCCCACTGTAGGTGTGCGGCAGAGCTGGCGGGGCCCCATGGCTCCCGTGCTGTGGCTCCTGCCTGCCCCCTGGATGCACCTCTGTCGGCTGAAGTTCAGTTGGGTGTGACTCCTTATGTTGGGCCTCCTTCTATCCGTCAGGACTTCGCTGGCACCACACTTCCCCTGGGAAGTCTCCCTGAACCCTCAGATCAGGACAGGTCTCCCCCTAGTCACCACACTAGTTTTGGGTCTCCCCACCCAAAGGGGAGCTGTCTGCGTCTTATTCATGGTGGTCTCCCCAGAGCCCAGCCAGGGCCTGGCACAAAGTAGGTACTTTAATAACTGCTGGATTCAGAAATGAATGGACTCCTCCAAGCTTTGGTTTGCTCATCTGTAAAACAGGGAGAATAACAGCAGCTGCTTCATGGACTTTGTTTTACAGGTTCAACAAGACAACATATTTAAAGCCCTCAGCATGCAATAAACATCAATACAAGGTGGATCTTATTATATTAAAGGTGCTTTGTAAGCTCTAAAGTGTCAAACGCCTTTGGCAGGCTCTTTAAAGCAGGTGACTGACGGTCTATGGAAGCGCAGGAGGCTTGCCAGGGGCGCAGAGGTCAGAGAAAGGGCGGCAGGTGGGGGCTGCGGCAGCCAGGTAGGTGGGGAGCTGCCCTTGGGCCTTGAAGAGCTGGCTGGTGGGACAGAATTTCCGAAGGAGGGTGACCTGACCAAATGCTGAGAGCTGTGCACAGAGCTCAGAAAAGCCTCGAGCACTGGCAGGTGGATGGGGAGCTGGACTGCAGGGCGGAAAGGCGCGCGCAGGAGACATTCCGAAGGGAGGGGCGAGCACGCGTGGGGTGGCGCGGCGCGGCGGGAAGGGTCACGCTGCCGCCGGAGCAGACAGAGGGCGCAAGGGCAGCTCAGCCGCCCACGGTGCCCCTGGTGACTCTCCCCGCCAGCGGGCAGTGGGGAGTGGCAGGAGAGCGCGAATTCTGGCGCAGGCTGGCCCAGGTTTGCAATCTGGGCTCCAATCCACTCTCTCCTTATTTCCTGCGACCTTGTTAGTTCCCCTTTGAGCCTTGGACTCCTCACCTGTAAAATGAGGACCAAGATGCCTGCCCCGCGAGAGTCAGCCAGAGCCTTTCCGGCGTGGGCATCCGCTCGGTGCGAGTTTCCTTTCTCCTCTAGTCTCTCATCTCTGCTCTAACGCCAGCCTCGGTGACTGACGATGTCCGTGGCGTGCGCCCCAGTCTGCCGGCACCGTGCCCCCAGCTGCTTCCTTCTCAGATTCAAGAGCTCCTTGAGGCCGGGAAAGAGAGCAGGTCCGGCCACCCCAGGGCAGCGCCTTGGAGGCCGGGTAACCGCGCCGACGCAGGCGAGCCGGGCGTTAGTGACTGCCCCCTCCCCTGCTCGGCCGGTTGGGGGATGGGCGGCCAGCCCCGGGCGAGTGAGCTGCAGCCTGCGGCTTCCTATTTCGGGAGCCCGGGTGTGGGCCACGCCTCATCACGTGATACAAGGGCTATTTAAAGCGGCAGCGCGGGCCGAGAGCTTCGGGTCCCGGAGTCCTTACACGCCTGCTCTCTTGGCTCTTCTTTGTTGACCTAGGACAGCCTCACCATGGTGGACGCCTTCGTCGGCACCTGGAAGCTAGTGGACAGCAAGAATTTCGATGACTACATGAAGTCAATCGGTGAGCGCAGCTTGGGATGCTGGGCTGGGGAGGGGCTGGCTGCGTGCCCAGCCCAGCGCAGCCCTCCCGCCCTGACTAGTACCCTGCTCGCCGGCTGCATCCCTCCCGGTCAGGGCTGGGGAGTAGGGAGACGCGGAGAAGGTGGCAGCCTGGGCCAGGGCATACGAGGCCTGTTGAGAGGGGGCTTTCACAGTCTGAACCTGGCGTGAGGGATTCCCAGGTAAGGAGGAGCGAGGAGGAGGCAGATGTGCCGGGCGATGTGGGGGCAGGGAGGCGCTTTCGAGGAAGAGGGGTATATGATCTGGAGGAAGCGGGTGGGTCTGGATAAAAAGAGCATTGATCGCAGAAGGTGGAAAGCTGGCTAGGGGAGGAAAAGAAGAGGTGCATGGGTGGTTTAGGAATTGGAGATGGAACACAGAAAGGGAATGGGGCTGATAGGGAGTGTGCTGTGGCTCAGAGAAGTCGGGAATCCCCAAGAGGAGGGGGAGGAAGAGTGGGGAAGCACGGGGAGTGGGATGTGAGGAGGGGGTGAGATGGGGCCTGCACAGTTAGCAACAACCCCTGCCCCTCCATGTTGGGTTAGGGAGAAGGATTGTCGCTGGAGGATGCCCTCTTTCTCACCAGCCGGCCTCTGACCTGGCCCTGCAGTGGTGTGTAACCAGGCTTTGATCGCTGTCAGTGAGCCTAGTGGTAGGATGGGGCTAAGGGCCCATGACCAGCTACAACCCAAGGCTCGGGCTGCTCGTGGGGACGGACTTCTGGGGTGCAGCACAGAGCCGCAGAGCAAGGCCAAGACCTGTTAAAGGCAAGGAGGGTCTTTGGTGTAGGAGAGTGTGGCATTGGGATGGGGAAGAATAAAGTTTCAAAGAACCTTACAGGTGAGGTCCTTGGAGATTCCCATACCTTGCCTAGTTCAACAGATGGGGAAACAGACCCAGAGAGAGGTGAACCTTGTCATATCAATTCTGCAGCAGAGCTGATATGAAAACCCAGATTTCTAGATCTACAAGGCAGAACAGGTCCCACTATGGGCCCTGGGGCTGGGAGTGGTAGGGACTGCTTAGCTAATGATTGACCTCAGCCCTTCCCCTCCTGGAATGGGCTTAGATGGAGCAGGTGATACTCTCTGAAATCCTCAGCTATGAGATTATCCTAGTCCCCCAGGCTGGGACAGGGAAAACCAAAATGTTGTGTATGGTGGAGCTAGGTTCCATACCTTCCTCCCAGGGAAGGGGGCCTGGATTGTGACAGATACCCAAAGAAGGGGGGGGGGGGTCCACTCCAGACACCTCTCACCTCTGTTCCTAACCCTTTTCTGAAATAGGGACCAAAGCCCTCCACTGCCCCTACCCTATGCTGGGCACTCTGCCCAGTGACTCCAGGAGCGGAGCCATTCTTTAGAAGCAGGGGGCCCCAGGCAGCTGTTGGGCAAGTTGGGATGCCCGGGGTTAGTTCCTCCTCCCCAAACAGACATTCTAACTGAAGACCTGAGCCCCTGAAGTGGCTGCAACATCCTTGTCACCCTTGTTCCATTATTTTGCCCCAACTTGGGCTAGGGGGCTGAGAATCCATCCAGCCTGCTTTTCATGTGTACAGATGGAAAGGATGAGGCCATGGGGGAGAAAAAGACTCCCCTCGGCTCTCTCAGTAAATAGCTTCAGCTTCATTTTTGAGTAGAACCCAGCTCTTCCCGAGTCTCCTAAATTCTGTAGCTCAGTTTTCGGTCATAGTTTCTCTTAGCTTAGTCCCTCACTCACCCCCAGTGGCTTCCTTCCTCAAACACTCCATACCTCTGGGTAGGTCCTAAGCAAACAGAGCTCCTTGTGCGTTGCAAGGCCCTGCTCTGTGCCGGGGAGGGGACGGGCCTGACTCACTGTGATAGCAGGGGCAAGGCTAAGTCCCTCACTGCCAGGCAGGGCAATAGCACACTGCAGAGCTGCCCGTGCTCCTCTCGTTTTAGACCAAGGGTTCTGAGGGGCAGAGGCCCAGCCTGGTTGGTACCAGTGACCACAGGCACACCCGGTGGCCTCAGTGCCCGGATGAAGTATGTGCTGGCAGGCAGAATGGTCCAGGATGAACAATGAAGTTTTGGAGCCTAGACTCAAACTGAGATCACTCTTTGACTTTGGGCAAATCACTTCACTCTCCAAGTCCCATTTGTAAATAGGAGAAAATAAAACCTGCCGTTGAGGGCCGTTAGGAGCAGTAAGTAAAACCACCTGTGTACCGCACAGGCCAAGTACCTAGCTTCCAGCAAGCACTAGGTAGCCAGGCATGTGCGGGGACTTCACACACACCACATCGCCACACTGGGCTGCTCCAGCCTCACCTCTGCCCTGGGGGACAGCTCAGCATAGGCGGCTGGGGGCAGAGGCGTGGGGCAGTCCTGATGGGAGGTTAGAGGCAAAAGGACAGATCTCAGGGAAGCCACAACCTGAAGGGCTGAAGGCTTTCCTAAGAGCTCTGTTCCACACACTGGCAGGACACTGAGGGCCTCGCCCAGCACCCAGGGAAGCCGAGCTTGGGTTGGGAGGGGAGTCCCCGCAGGGCCTTAGAATAAGAGCCAGGAGACCTGGATTTGAGTCCTGACCACGCACCACTTTAGGCCTCTCCTACATCTGTACACTGAGACAAACACTCCCGTCTGCCTCCCTCCTAGATCATGGATAAGAGGCTTTGAAAACATCTTGTTGCCATATATGGGGGACAAGGGCACCAGTATGTCTCAGGGCAAAAAATTCCAAAGGTGGAAAATTCTTATCCCTAAGGCTTTTGGAAGCCAAAGTCCACATTTCTCTTCTTTCCTCAGCCTGTGGCTTGGAAGCTGCTCAGGTGCCCTGGAAGGGAGCCCTGTGCTCCAGCCTTGGGACGCTGGACAGCTGAGCAGTTAAGTGAGCTCTGCCGTCAAACAGTTCTGGGTTTGAATTCCAGACACGTGATCCTGGGCTTCACCTCTCAGTGTCTGCATCTGTAAAGTGGAGATCAACCCTTCAGGGAGACTAGGATTGAGTGAGAAAACACAGTGCTCACCACACAGAAAGCACTTTAGCAGCTTATTCTAATCTCAGCTCTGCCAAGACCTGCTGTGGCATGCCTGTCCCTTAAGTTTCTCATCTGTCTAATGGGCTCAATAGTGTCTCTTCATTGCATAAAGCTAACAGGAAGACTGAATTTAAAAATGGCCCGGTGGCGTAGTGGTTAAGTTCATAGGCTCTGCTTTGGTGGGGTTTGCAGGTTCAGATCCTGGGCGTGGACCTACACACTGCTCATCAAGCCATGCTGTGGCGGCATCCCACATACAAAATAGAGAAAGATGGGCACAGATGTTAGCTCAGCAACACTCTTCCTCACCAAAAAAAAAAAAGCCACGCAAAGTCTTTGAAAGTTCTCATCCTCCTTTTCCCTCTGCCCCACACCCAGGCCTAAGAGTTGTTCACTGAGCTCCCTGTACCCTGCCTCTCCACTCCAGCTCATACACTCATAACCTTCCCTCTGCCCTCAGGTGTGGGTTTTGCTACCAGGCAGGTAGCCAACATGACCAAGCCTACCACAATCATCGAAGTAAATGGGGACACTATCACCATAAAAACACACAGCACCTTCAAGAACACGGAGATCAGCTTCAAGCTGGGGGTGGAGTTTGACGAGACAACAGCAGATGACAGGAAGGTCAAGGTGAGTCAAGGAAGCAGGCCTGGGGAATGGAGGGTGTTGAGACTCTGAAGGCGAATAGGATGGTAGTCTTGGCGCCCTATTTTTGCAACCTGAGGGGTAGGCTATTATGCAGGATTAAAACAAACAAGGTCCATAAAGCCTGTGCAGTGCTGCAATGTCCTCAGCACTAAACGCTGAGTCCTGTCCTCTTGTTTTGCACCCTCCATTCTTGGGAAGCATCTGCTAGCTGCTTCAGAGAATGGGCAGCACAGGGCCAGCATGTTCTTCTGACCTCAGTGTCTGCTCCAGCTCCAGCCGGGTGACCTTGTGCATGGCACGCAATAGCTCTGGGTTTCTTTCCCCTTCCATAGATGGGGGAGTTATGTTGCCATGGCTGTGACCTCAAGTGCTTTAGGAATGACACCCAGGGGAATTCAGAGCTCTACACTGAGTGAGCAGGTCATCCTGACTTCCAGAAGCAAAGGAGGCACCTGGGGACAAGAGGTTGAGACCTACTCAGATGCTTCCTCTTCTCCAACCTCCACCTCCCAGGCTTGGCCAGTGACGCTGAGGAACTATTTCTGATGCTGCTAGCCCACAGGCAGGAAAAGCTACCTTCTGGACGGGGCATTGTCTCTGGTGTGTTTGTAGTGTCTTCCCGCTGAGTCTTGGTGCCCCTCCTCCCAGGGAGGGAGGGGATAGCCACCCCCAGTCTCAGGGCTTGTCAGGCTGCAATGGCTATCTTGACAGCTTGCCTCAGGCCTCCCAGCCCCTGGGCCAGGCATGGGAGAGAGAGAACTAAGGGCTTTGACCTCTACAGGGTGTCCCTACAGCAGTGTCCTCCCACCAGACCCTGTCACTCAGCACTTCAGCTGTTTCCTCTTCCTCACGGCTGCCCCCCAGGAAGGACAGGGGAGGGTCTGGTCTCCTCCTTGTGGAGGAAGCTCATTCCAGGATCACATAGGATCACATAAGGAGGCGGGCAGCAGAGCTGGGATGGTGCCCAAAGATGGCAGCCTACCTTGGAGAGGTAGCTGCCCTACCACATGCCTCTACCTCCTTGGAAAAGCCCACCTTCTTGAGGGACAAGAACCCCAATTAAACACAACAGTAGTTCCCTGGGATGCCTAGGCTAAAGTAATCTGCTCTGAGTGGGCAAAAAACTAGAGGCATGGGAAGGAGGAGTAAGGTGGTGGTGAGGATGCACACCCAGCCTCCACCCAGCCCCAAACACACACACAGCCTTCTCAAGATTCTCCTACTGAATCCTGCTCAGTTAGGGTCCCCTAGCCCGGCCTAGAGCCCCCAAATTCCTCGAGGAGAGGGACCTGGGAGAGCTACCAAATGAGAACCAGCTGATGTAGGCTGGCAGCACCCAAAGACTGAGTGGGCATTTGACCTGGGCTGTGGAACACACCAAGGGCACCCAGTCCCAGGACCTGGCAGTCGCTGCCCACTTGTCAGCTGAAGGGTCACGTGATGTGGACAGAGAAGAGGGGTAGGAATACAGGGCAGGAAGTCTAACTTTCCAATACCTCCCATCCCCAAGCCTACTTGAGACATTATGTGTGGTCACCACTAGGCTGGAGAGTCTCAGGACTCCTCCTCACCAGTCTTTCTTGGGGATCTAGGCTAGTACATGCCCCCTCCGTTTGGGGGTGTGGGGCTGTGGGCATCACCTAGAGTACAGGCCAAGTGCCCATCTTGAAGGTTGGTGGTGCCTTTCAGAGCGAGGCTGTCTGGCTCCACAATACTGCCTGCCTCTGCCTACTTGTCCAACACCTGAAGGCCCCTCCCCCGACCCGGTAGTAGTGGAGCAGAGGCTGGTGGGGAACTGAACATCCTGCAGGGTTGGGTTGGAGGTGGGCTGCCTGAGTTCTGTCCTAGCACCATCATTAGTTTGGGTCAGAGGCTGAGTCCTCTGTGGCCCCAGTGGCTGAACCTCATGCTGTCCCTCAATTCTGGCTTGGATCACAGCTCAGGCTCTACCCTTTTTCCACAGTCCCTTGTGACACTGGATGGAGGCAAACTTGTCCATGTGCAGAAGTGGAATGGGCAAGAGACAACACTCGTGCGGGAGCTAATTGATGGAAAACTCATCCTGGTAAGATGGACAACTGTGGAGCCTCACCCAACTGGTTACTACTACTGCCCTTTCAGCCAAGCCTGCTGTAGAAAGCCAAGGCCTCTCCCTGAGAGCAGTGGAGGCTGGGACGATGGAGGGGGAGGCAGGGTCGGGTGGTATAGGTGGGAATTTTCTATGTAGTGGCTTTGGACTCAACCAGGCCTCGGTTCAGATCTCAGCTTATAGGCTGTGTGACTCTGGACAAGTCACCCTCTCCAAGCCCAACTGTAAGGAATGGGTATTACTAACATCAGCCTTGCCGGGCTGCTGGGAAGTCGAGGAGACAGCGGAGGCACAGCACAAGGCATCCCTGAGTGGGAGGATCCAGCAGGTGCTCCAGAGCCTTAGCTTCCTCCTCTGTGTTGCCGCCCTGCGTCACCCCAGGGAGTAGAAAGCAGGGCTGACTGGGATCCCAGGCCCCGAGGAGAGGCTCCCATCTCTATCCCAGCCTTCCCTTCCCTCCTCTCCCTAGGACTGCACTCCCCAGGCAGAGCCTTTGGGTAGGGACAGGCTGGTGACGGGGGGCACTGACTGCCAGCACAGTCCTTCCACTTCACTCCAGCCCCCCCTCCTCTCAGTGCTTCCTATGCCTGGCCTACTGCAAGTACCTGACTGCAGCCTGGAAGGAAGTAACAACCAGGCTAGCAGATCTCTCTCTTTAGGGACAAACTTGGGGACTTCACTCAGAGAATGTAGCCTTGACTGAACACCCCCAGACCCAGGGGCAGAGACAGCAGCCACCTGCAGTCTGCCTCCTAAATCTGTAAGGCCTCAGAATCTTCACTGCAGACCTCCTTGGGGCAGTGTAACCTGCTCACTGCATTCTTGCGTTCACAGGGGGCAGGGGCCCGGCAGAGTGAAGACTGAGGTGCCTGGCTTTGGTGGGAATATGATATGCAGGACCAAACACTCACTGGACAACTGGGCTATGGGTGGCCGTGGGCCTGGCTCTGCAATGCCAGGCTGGATGGTGGGGTTCAGGCCTCTGGCCCTGGCACTACCCTAAGTAAGGGAAGGAATGGAGAGTTGGTGCCCTAGCACAGTCCCTCCCCAAGAGTGTCTGGACACTTTTATTGACCTATTGTCTACTACGTGCCAGGCCTCACCTTGAGCACTGGGGATGAAGGGAGAGGAGTAGTGCAAGGGAAAAAGAAACGCTGCAGTCTTGACCAAGTGATTTCCTCTCTCAAAGCTCATTTTCCAAAATCTCTGAAAGAGGAACTATAATGCCTAACTTAAAGACCTGGGGTAAGTATTAGAAAAAATACATGCAAAGTATCTGGCATAGCAGGTAGTAAATGAAGACTTAGGATAAAGGTAGGGGACTCTCCCCACGAGAACGGAGAGTGCTCCCAGTACCTCCGGTGCCCTCACCCTGCCCTAACCTGTCTGTCTTTCCTTCCAGACACTCACCCATGGCAGCGCAGTGAGCACTCGTACTTACGAGAAAGAGGCCTGACCTGCCGGCTCCTTCACTGACTGCGCCTCTGCCAAGTGGCTGCCTGTGGACTCAGCACCAGATTGCCTCATTTTTTCCTCTGGCATTTTGTATAAACCCAGCTTGGTTGGGGAAGTTCTTCTGGGCTCAGGGGGCACCAGCCTGGATCTAGTTCCAGTTCCCATTGTGTATGTGTGTTTTTTAACTGCATGCAGAGTGTGCTCTGAAGTCAATAAAGCAGAGCTAAGACCACCCGGTTGCCTTTTTGCCTTTGGTGACATGACTCTGGGAGTCTCAGTTTCCCTGTGTGTCAGAGAGTGGGCAGAAATGACTGCCTGAAGGCCAGTCAGGAAGAGCACTGGAGACTGAGATGGATAGTCTCAGGGACAGTGGTAGCTGACCACCTTACACATGATGATAAAACCGCTGGACCTACACCTCGCCTTTACACTGTCCCCTCCCCGTGGCCAAATGAGCTGGTCCAACCTGGGGTAATCAACCAGTGATGGGGCTTCCCCTGGCTTGGCTACCGACCTGTCCCCGCAGGCCCATCCCGCACTGAATGCCCCTGGGTCTGGACAGTTGCTCCCTCTGTGGAATGCTGTGGTCTCTCTCCAGAAGGCAGGCTCAGGACACAGGATCCAGGCTTGTACCATGGTGGTGGGAGAAAATGCCCACTGGCCAAGACGACTGCTGAGCTCCCACCCATGCCCCAGGCCACTGCTCATGGTTACAAATGCTTACTGGTTCTCTAAGAGCTCTGAGGGCAGAGATCATCTGATCATTGCAGAAGGGAGGGGCTTATAAGTGATCTCCTGAGAAGACTGTGACCTGCGGGTGCCTCTGGCCCTGTGCCTTAGCTGGGCTTCCGTCCAAGGTCTAAGGTAACATATTAAATGCTTTTCTGTCAACTAATGCAGACTCAGTGACTTTTAAGTCTGTAAGTTACCCGGGAAGAGGGATTATATCAATAAGAACTTGCAGTAAATTTAAATCCAAACACACGTCCATTTAGTGCCAGGGATTGAAGCAGAGGCCTGACGTGGAACCAAGTGACTCACAGCAGTAAATACAAAGGGAAGCAATGATCTTGGCTTGAGCTGCCTGGTTCAGTGGTCTGGCAGAACGTCACACACAAGCGCAGTCACTGCAAACAATAGTCCTCTGGCTGTGACCACTGGCTGTCACTTCTAGCACAGAGGAATCATGTTAGGGGGAATGGAAAAAGTGAGCACCACTTCTTCCCATGTTCTCCCTCATACTGGCAGTCTCCCTCTGCCCCGACGCTGGATGCAGCAGCGATCAGCCACCCATCAGCCCACGGCAGACCAACAGGGAGGGCCAATCACTCTGCTCTCCACCCACAGCCAGACGCACCTCCACAGCAGACCCTGTGGCTCCCGCCTGGACTCCTGTGCAGGAATCTGGCTTTGGCAGTGGCAGCTGGAGAGGGTAATAGGACCGCCTGCTGAATGAAGGAAACTGGGTGAATGAATGGGTGAGCTGCAGGGGTCACTTGCAAAGGGACCAGGGGTGATAAGGAAACAATTCATTCGGGCAGATGCTTTTGACATCTAACTCCCAAACCTGCCTGCTGCATGAGGGGAAGCCACCTCCCATGGGAGAAAAGTCAGTGGGGTGGGAGGCCATATTCTCACTATCGAGTCTTTCCAGGAGCCAGGGCTTCAAGGCACAAGGCTCCTGATCCCTCTTCTCTCAGCCACCCCTCCACTCTTTCCACTCTCATTCCTTGTGCTTCTTCTTATGCTTCTTCTTCTTTTTCTTCTTCTTTGCTGCCTTGCTGTCTTTTGATGTGTGTCTTGCCTTCTTGCCTGTATCACTCTCAGAGTCTGAGCTGTCAGAATCAGATGATTTCCTGTCTCTATGTTTCTTTTTCTTCTTTTCCTGAAAAGAATTTAAAAAACCAACATTGTTATGTGTACATTTGCTTTAAAAAATCATGGCATGTAATCAGTAGGGGACCACTTAATAAATTAGAAAATGTTAATTTGAAACAATAAATTAAATTTTCAAGTAATGCCCAAAACAAGTTAAGTGGAAGGATAAGTCATAATACAGTATGTATTTTAGATTGCATTGTTTAACATATATATGTGTGTGTGTGTGTATATAAATACACACATAGATACATGCATACCATATAATGTGTGTGTCTGTGCACACGCGTACACATATATATCTACCCATTGTTCTTGTTAGTGCCGTTGAGTCGATTCTGACTCCTAGTGGCCCTGTGGACTACAGGGCGGAGCCCCGCTCAGGCTTTGTGCACCATCCTCTCCTCTCCCAGCGCTCTATCAGACAGTGCTCCGCTGCTATGCAGAGGGTTTTCATGGTCAATGTTTTTGGAAGTGGGTGGCCAGGTCCTTCTCCCAATCTGTCTCAGACGGGAAGCTCTGCTGAAACCTGTCCACCATGGGTGACCCTGCTGGTATGTGAAATACCAGTGGCATAGCTTTCAGCATCACAGCAACACAAGCCGTCACAGCATAGCAACCCACATACAGGTGGTGTGGTTCCTGAATGGGAAATGAACCCAAGCCACAGTGGTGAGAGCCCCGAACTTTAACCACTAGATGACCAGGGCTGGCTATCTTTACACACGGCTGTATATATTTAAAATACACAGAAAACAATGGAAAGGACACAAATTGGCAACAAGCGTTACCGTGGGAATTAACTGAATAGGGGGAAGGATAGAGGTCTTTCACTTTTTACTTCATAAAATTCTGTTCAGTTTGATTAAAAATCAAACAAACACATTTATTACTTTCATTTTTTAAAAGCACAGGATATTAAAGCTGAAAGGAGTCCTTATAGATCACGTAGTCTATCTACAGATAGGGCCTCACCTGCCCAAGGTCACAGGATAAGAGTAATAGATTTAGGACTCCTGACTCACAGTCTGGTTTCTATTAGACTCTGCTGCCGGGGAAAATAACTGCCATCAATTAATAAGGCTCTACCTGCTCCCCTTGAATATTTATCATCTCTAACCTTCACAACAACCTTATAAGATTATACTGATAAAGAAAAAAGGTCAGAAAGAACTTTCTCAAAACTATACCCTCCACACCATGCTGTCAAAGTAACAGCACAAACTCATACAAAGGATGGGAGGCAGATTCCCAGGCTTCTCTGGGGTGCTCTGTTTTTTAAGCACTGCACAAGTCTTTTCCTTGAACTGCAAATGTTTATATTGCCTGAGTAAGGTTTCTAAGAAGGAGGAGAGATTACAGGAGGAGAAAGAGACAGAGCAGAAGAGGGCAAGGCTCCCGCTCCCCCTATAGGCTTCCAACCAGCAGCCTAAGAGCTGTAAGTTTGCCTGACTGATACAGCAGGTCTTAGGAGCTGGCTGTGAGAAATGGTGGACAGAACACTGAATCAGACCTGAGTTCTCACACTGTCACTTACTATCACTATTCTGTAACCATGGGCATGTCATTCCACCTCACCTCAAATGTCAAATGGAGATAGGAATAGCACCTATGTCATATGGCTGTGGTGAAGATTTAATGAGATAGTATCCGGCTGGAGAAGTTGAAAGCCACTTGCCCCAGAGATCACACAGGCAGGGTTGGGATCTGCATGTCGATTATACGACTGGAGATGTGAGTTTTCCTCTGCAGCCCAGGGCCCCTCTTCCTGTAGAGAGATGGGAAGCCTCATGCTATGGTAGTCAGAACAATTTTGGGATAAGAGAGAATTAAGTTCAAATTCCACCTCGGCCACTTACTAACTATGTAACTTGGAACAAGAGACTTTAACTTTTTTGAGCCTCAGTTTTCTTTTCAGTAAATTGCAAATAATAAACACCCATTTCAAAGAATGCTATGAGGATTAAAGAAGAGAAGTACTTACTATAGTGCCTGATACATGGTAAGCACTCTGTGATAGCCAGAAGTACTGTATTATTCTCTCATTTCAGAGAACTCCCAGAATGTTCTGACAGTCTGGCCAAGTATCTACAGCAAATGACTCAAAGTTTTGAGAGGACATTAAACCAAAATTGTTCCTTGGAGTCTCCAATGGAGTAGAGGGGGGAAGCTCCCCAGACTCACATTACTAAGCTGTAGGAACCATGGCTGGGAGGAGCTGAGAGCTGGCAAATCAATGGTTTGGCTTATGATGTTGCACCCTCCCAGATAGCAAGACCATGGAGCCCACCAAAGGCTACATAGGCGTGGGAGCCTTACCAGGTCCAGCCCCGTAGGTAGGCCAGGGTCCTAGGAAAGCAGATAAGCAAATGCAGAGTCTGGCACCAGTTCCCCCCAAGCCTGTCCCAGCTAGGATAAATAAATGAGGAAGGAGAGTAATAATACTTCCTCGCATCCAAATAGCACTTTAGTTTATCAAGATTTCTGTGTCCCTTATCTTATAATAATAATCTGGTACGGTAAAAATTCAGGAATTATTATTTCCATTTCACAGATGAGAAAACTGCAACTCAGAGAAGTAAAGCAAACTGACCACACTAAAGCGACCTGAATGTGCACATTCTAACTCAGAGTCTGGCGTTATTTCTGTTCTGCTCTCTCTCAAAGACAAGGGCTTAGGAGGAGAAAGGAGAAAAACAAAACACTAGAGAAGCCTGGCATACTGGAACGTGGACTCTGGCTAGCAAGGGGGACTGGGACAGGTGGTCTTCTAGACCTCAAGCCAGATGCAAAGGCTCTTTTGTAACCCGAACAAAGAAAATCCAGTTCTCCAGCAGATGGCGTGCTTTTCATCGTATATTTAACCTTGAGCTGGAGAACAAAGAACAGTGACTTCCGAAGTTGCAGACCAACAGGAAAGCCGAGAGTCAGGGTGAGGGGAGAAGATGGAAAGCCAGAGGTGAAACTAGCTTTTGGTGCCTCGACTGCATTCAAGGGAGAAGTGGAGCAGAAGATACAGGGTAAAAAAAAATGACCCAGGGGTGTAAGCCACGGAAGACAGGCCAGGAGGGGCATGGGAAGCAAGTCTTTACTCAAAACTGCTCTCTGGGAAAAGCACACGCCCTGCACTGCAGCAGCTAGCCCACTGAGTTCCTCTACGTTCCGAAACAGGAGAGCAGCAGCCCTGCTGGAGAGGAAAACAGAAGCAAACCTGAGACAGAGGAGTAACAGCAGCTAGGATTTACTGAGACCTTAGTTTTCTAAACGCTGGGCTGGGCACTTCACAGCCATACCTCATCTACCTCCACAACAAACCTGTTAAGCGGGCATAATTATGCCTATATTTTCAGGAAAGAAAATTATAACTTCAGAGCAGTTGACTGAAATAAAATGACTTTACCACTTACTTGCCCAAGTGGTAGAACCTGGATTTGACTCAGGCCGGGTCCCAAAGTAGGTGTTCCTTTTAGCCCTGCCAGTATTAAAGGCAGCACCTAACTTAGCACCTCCCAACTAAAATACACTGATTTGGCCAGAAACCAATCAAGCAAACATTTTTTTTTTAATTTATTCTTAAGAATTATTCTTGAGAAATGACTATTCTTTTATTCCTGAGAAATGACTGATTGTCAAAAGATGATTTGATTCTCAAACTGACTCTCTGGGGTGAACTTTTGGGAAGTAGGACAGAGGGCAATTCCTGGCTAGAAATTTACCTATAAGGCACCAGTTCATCATAGCTTGGAGAGGGGAAGACCAGAAGAAAAAGGTATATTAATCAACTCACAAATATTTACTGAACTTTAGTTCATACAAAGCACTTTAGAGAGCCCTAGTTACATACAATGTTGCTTAGGAGACAAGGAGAACACACAGATTTTTAATAGAATTCAGACAAACAGAGAGTACCCACCAGTGAAAAGCAGTAGTAGGCGATGCAAAGTAAACACACTCCACAGTAGAGCCTGGCGCCATTCCTCCAAACACGAGCCAAGTTCATCACACAAGGGAAAGAGCAACTCCTTATAACCACACAGTATACTCATTCAACAAATACGTACTGAGTACCTTCTAGGAGCCAGGAATTATCTATTAATTAATTTGTCTCTTATAATGGTTGAGTGAGGTAAAAAATCAGGGATCATGAGCCTTCAAGGAACAAATTATCTAATTAAGAAGAAAGACTAATTAAAAAAGTACAAAAAACATGCCATGGACACACAAGGGAAAGAAATCGATTATGTCCGAGGAATTGGAGGATGGCTGCATGAAGGACACGTCACGTGTTGTACTTCTGAAGGATGAATATGGTTTTGGCAGGTGGAGTGGTGGTGATAGTGCTGATGCAGAAGGAAAGTGAGGGCCTTCCAGCCAGAAGGAAGACAGGATGAGGCAGAGGCTTGAAAGACCTTTCAAGGAGTGACCAATTATCCTGTGTGGCCTACTGACTAGGCACTGGATCCCACCCCCTCTCTACTCAAAGACATTGGTCCAGGAATTGTCCCCTTTCTCCTGCATCACTTTTTCCCTTTTTACTGGCTCATTCCCAACAATAAAAAAATATACTATAATAGTTCCCATTTTTAAAAAAACTCTCCTGAACAATTTTAACCAGGTTGTCACCCTACCACTCTAGTGAAACAGCTCTTGTCAAAGTTACCAATGACCTCCACATGGCCAAATCCACGGTCAATTCTTGGGTCTCATTTACTTGATTGATTAGTTGAATTTGACACAGTCCGACTTCCTTGCAACACATTCCTCACTTAACTTCCAATACATTCTCTTATTTTTCTGCTGACATCCCTGACTGTTCCTTTTCAGTCTCCTTTGCTGGTTCATTCTCATCTCCATAACCTCTAAAATTTGGAATACTCTGGGGCTCAAGTCCTCGAATCCCTTCTCTTCCCTATTTTTACTCTCCAGGTGATCTCATATATGAACTTAAATACCACCTATGTGTAGATGACTCCCAAATTTATATCTCTTCCCTGGGCTTCTCCTCTGAACTCCAAACTACACATCTAACTGCCTCCTCTACATGGCCACGTGGATATCGGATAGGCATCTCAAGTCTTATGGCCGTCCCCTCCCAAACTATTCCCCTGCAGCTTACTCTCCCATCTTCACAGACAGCAACTCAAACTAAACCCCTGGCTGCTCCCCACTCATGCTTACTCCTGCAATCCTTCTCCTTCTAACTCAAATCTTCCAGTCAGTCCCAAAACCTTACAGTCATCTCCAACTCTTCTCTTTCCTACCTCACAGCCAATCACTCAACAAATTCTGTCAAGTCTACCTTCAAAATAAATCCACACTTCAACTCTCTTCTCACCACCTCCACTGCTATCATTCCAGTCCAAGCCACCATCATCTCTCACCTGGATTATCAATAGTCTGCTAACTAGCTTGCTGCTTCCAACCTTGCCTTCTGACCACCTAGTTTCCACAGAGCAGCAAGAAAAATTCTCTTAAAAGGTAAGTCAGATCATGTCATCCCTCTAGTCAAAACCTCTAATGACATCCATCTCACTCTAAGTGAAAGCTCGAGTCCTCATATTCTCCTGTAAGACCTTCCATGATCTGGTTTCCTTGAACTTCCTCTCTTATTCACTTCACTCTGGCCACAATGGCCTCCTTACTGTTCCTTAAACATGCCAAGCTCATTCTCAACATCCGGCTACTGCACTTGCTGAAATGCTCTCTCTCCACTTATCTGAGTAGCTTGTTTACTGTCTTCCTTCAAATATCCACTCATATGATGCTTTATGAGAAAGGCCTGCGCTTACCACCCTATCTAAAATGGAAGTCACCTATGCCCCCAACCACCAGTCCAGTCCTCCCTATCTCTCATAACCAAATTAATTTTTCTCCACAGCACTTATCACTATTTGACATATTAGTATTATTTGATATTTGTTTACCAGTTCATTGTCTGTGACCCCCATTAGAATATAAGTACCATTAAGATAGGGATTTTACCTGTTTCATTCACTATTTTGCCTGCAGCAACCACAACAGAGCCTAGCACATAGTAGAAGCTCTTTTAATGAATGAGGTTGGAGGACAGTGTGTGTGGGAAGGGACTGGTGAGAGATGATGCTGGGAAGTCGACAGATTGTGAAGTCTTAAAGGAACTCAGTCTTTATTCCATAGAAGAAAGGGAATCACTGAAGGTTTTTGAGCAGACTACACTGGACAACTCTGTGCTCTATCAGAACAGGCCCAGGACTAGCAGCCTCTCTCTCTCAGATAGGTACCAGAAGAAGTTCTCTGGATAACAGGACAGAGCCAGCGCTGTAGCCAAGGAATGGCATTCCTATTTCTGTTCTATATACAGTACAGCAAAGAGTAATTATCGTAGCCACATCAAAAGAAGAAAATCATGTTCTGGATCAAATATAGCTAAACTTCACTATAATCAGTGGGCAGCCTGATTCCCGAGGCAAATGCTTTTCATAAGATAGCACTGATTCAGAAAGACCCATAACGGCATATGATAGGCGAAAGAAGTTAGCAAAGCACAGACCACAGGTTCATGGAAAGATTACCCAGGGCTTCACTACAAAAACGTCTATTCCTATTTTACCAACCACTTCATATCCCATTTCCATTTTCATTTGCACAATCCTGCCCAACAAATATGACTTTCACTTTTCAGACACAGGGACAAAAACTATCATGGTACTGAATAGGTATATAGAACTAGACCAATGCATACTCGATTTGTGGACAAGGGTATGCCTTCAATGCATGCATCTTTGATAAAGAGGTGAGGGGCTCAAGGCTAGGAAGATCTCTTACTCCTGCCCCTCCTCCTTCACTATTACCTACCGGCAGCAGCAGGAGCCAGTCCCTATTACTCTCCAAACTGAGGGCAAATCTCACGGAGTGAAAGAAGCTGAGGAGCTACAGATAGCAGAGATTATGGAGTCTATCTATTCAAAGGTAGCTAGCACATGCCTATTATGTGCCAGGAATTATTTGGAACAAGTGACATCCCTTCTCTATCCTGGTTCCCCAATATGCCTAGCACCTACTCCCGTCTTAGAGTTTTTACATTAGTCATTCTTTTCCAGGAGACTCCAGAAGCAAGTGAGACAATGAAGAAACCTTGTGAAGCAGCAGAGATGAGAACCCAAGAGCCTGTTTCCAACTTTCCAGTTCCAGTTCTGGGTGGCCCAACCATACTTTATTTCCTGTCATTGGACTTCTATGAGATACAATATCCCCCTTGGAGTGAGTGTCTATCCTTTGCCACCAGATATACCTTGAGTGCTTATCTTTCTCCTTATGCTATTAGCTGCTTGAGTGTAGGTGCTATGTATAACCTTTATTTCATGTGACTTGCCTGCCACACCCTAGGAGTTCCTGCTACCAACTGACCTATTCAGCAACATGGACTGCTGAAGGCATTTCCCTCCAGATGAACCTATTCGGTTCCACATTTGGCGCCCAGAGGCAACTAGTGCTGGGACAGGTGTCAGAATCTGCCACTCTCATACACTCCAGAACATATATCTGGGGTAGAAGATTTTACTGGTAAGGAAAGCCAACCTTCTGCTGGAATCAAAGATTTAGAGGGTGAAAGGAAATAGACAGGAGGCCTGAAATCTTGACTTATGGTTGTGAACAGAAATAGATCAACAGCTAACATCAGATGGTTGCCAGGGGTAGCTGGTGACAGAGCAAGAACTGGCAAAAAAGTGACCTTATGAGCCCTGTTAAGTCAAGCACCTAACACAACGCACAACAGACATATATGAGACACTCAATACACATTATTTGTTGAGTAAATAAATAATTGAAGAGCTAAATGAATTAATGGTTGAAGTGTGGTATATAGAAAAGAATACTGAAGACCTGGGTTCTCGTTTCAGTACTATTTCTTATAGTTGTATGACTTCAAGTGAGATCATTTCTCTTAATCTCCATTTTCTTAATGCGTAAAATGGGAGAATAATAATATTTACTCTGGCTACTTCACAGAATTGTATAGGATAAAACAAAATAAAAAATATAAAGATATTTTATAAACTATAAGTACTCAGCAAATATAAGGCATAAAAGACAACGAAGAGATTAACAACGAGGTGAAAAGACAACGATGCTAGATGCTATCTTGGTAGAAACAGTGGGCATCAAAGGGGAAGTTTTAACGGTGTCAACTCCCTAGAGCACTTTTTAATCAAAGAGAACTCATGAGTTAGAAGTTCATACACACAAAGGTACTTTAAAAAATAATAGGGCATGGTGATTATTACTGCCATTGTTCATCAGACCATTCCTCTCCTAAGTGAAGACTGATGGAGGCTAGGACAAAGGGTTGACTAAGCAGGTCTACAGAGCCTCATACCTAGCAGATGCTTAATAACTGCACTGGTGAAGTGAAAGACGTATCTCAAAGCAGCTTTAGAAATAAAGCAATAACTACTTTCACCAGATGTATTAAACAATACAAAAACAACTTAACCAAAGACCCACAGAAGTGAGATATCCACAGAAACGCTTTAGAAATCTGACAAATATAATTTACCCTCTAAAAGGTTAAAAGAGAAAGAAAAATGCTTGGAACATATAAACAGAATCATGGTAAAAAATCTAGCTCTACTAAAGAAGTAAATTTACCTGTTTGCAGACAGAATCTTATGTGTAGAAAATCCTAAAGATTCCACCAAAAAAACTGTTAGAACTAGTAAATGAATTCAGCAAAGCTGCAGGATACAAAATCAACACACAAAAATAAGTTGCATTTCTATACACTAAGAATGAGCAATCTGAAAAGAAAATTAAGAAAACAATTCCACTTACATGAGTATCAAAAAGAATGAAATACTTAGGAATAAAACTTACACTGAAAACTACAAAACACTGCTGAAAGAAATTAAAAACAACACAAATAAATCTCAATGACATTTTTTGCAGAAATAGAAAAATCCATCCTAAAATTCGCATAGAATTTCAAGGGACCCCAATAGGCAAAATAATCTTGACAAAGAACAAAGTTGGAGGACTCACATTTCCTGATTTCAAAACTTAACACAAAGTTAGTGTAATCAAAACTTCAAGTGTGGCACTGGCATAAAGACAGATACAGCCCAATGGAACAGAATAGAGAGCCAGAAACAAACCTCACGGACACGGTCAACTTTTAACAAGGATGCCAAGACCATTCAAGGGGAAAGGACAGTCTTTTCAACAAATGGTGCTGGGAAAACTGGATATCCACATGTAAAAAAATGAAGTCGGAACCTTATTTTACACCATATGCAAAAAAACCTCAAAATGGACCAAAGATCCAAATGTAGGAGTTAAAACTGTAAAACTCTTCGAAGAGAAGGAAAAGCTTCATGACATTGGATTTGGATTTAGCAGTGATTTCTTGAATATGACACCAAAAGTACAAGAAACAAAAGAAAAAATTAATAAGTTGGACTTCAAGATTAAAAATTTCTGTGCATCCAAAGACACAATCATGTGAATAAACTTAACACTACTACTGAACCGTACGCTGAAAAATGGTTACGATGCTAAGTTTTATGTGTATTTTCACCACAATTTTTTTTAAATGTAAATCTGGAAAAAAAAATAGGCAACTATCAACAGAGTGAAAAGGCAATCCATAGAATGGGAGAAAATATTTACAACAAGTCTCATACCTGATAAGGGATTGATATCCAGAACATATAATGAACTCCTTGAACCCAGCATCTGTACTTGAGCGCAGTCTCTGACTCCAAAGCATCTGTTTTTAAGCAACACCTACTAGCAGCGGACACACACTGGGCTTTGCTTATGCACGGCACTGTGCTCAGAGGTTTACAGGCATCATCTCATCTTAACAACCTTAAGAAGTAGATGCTTATTATTCCCATTTTATAAATAGGGAAACAGATTCAGAGAAATCTAGTAATTAACTTAAAAAGTTCCACAGTGAGGAGGTGACCAAGCAGAGATTAGAACCCCGGCAGTCTGTCTCCACAGCTCAGGTTCTTAATTACCATCCTCTACTGCCTCCAAAAATGCAATTCCTCAGCATCCATCTGATGTAATATTTTTAGACATCACAAATGACTATTACAAGACTGAATGGCAAAAATGGAAAGATGCCTATAACAAAGGAAAACAGTAGGCAACAAAACTGTCCATACATTTTGATTACATCTAGTAAAACATGCATTTGAAAACAGCTGGTAGAAAACATGTGCCATCATAACATAGGTTCTGGTAAAGTAGTGAGATTATGGGCTGCCTTTCTTTTGTTTTATATTTAAATGAGGTTACATAGCAGAAACTTCCCTTTTTCCTCCTTAAATCAAGTCCTCAGACCTCTATGAGGAAGGCTCTAGAATCACTAGCATCAAGAATAAAGGTATGTAAGGCCAAGCCGTGTACTCAGAAATAAGTGACACGGCAGGCAGGGTGGGCCTGGGGCTGCCTCTGAGAGGACGCTGGGCTGCATCCAGCAACGCCGAAGGTCTGCAGAAGGCTTCCAGAGGGCAGCACTTCGAGCAGGGGCTTTCATCAATTTCTATTTCTTTGGTCCACAGGAGAATAGTACCAAACTAAAATAATACCTCTACTGCTCTAAATCAGCGTTTTCCAAGTGCCACTCATTCCTATAAATTGCCACAATTTCTACTCCATGTGTTTACAACCTACTTTCTTAACTTAAATTTTTTCTTAAAATTTGATTGTTTCTCTTTTTACTTTAAACAGTTTTACTTAAAAGGGAAACTGTATAACACAATTGTAAATAGAAAGCTTGCACCCCTTGCCTTAAGTAGAAGGTAACTGTAAAAATAAATACTGTATATGAAAAAGACAAAACAAGGTTTTAGCTTACATAACTTACCGCCTGCTAAAGGCAGCGGCTGAAGAGGTAGGGTTAGACAGTTTGTTTTCACAGGAGGCAGTTCGGATTTTAAGTACAATGGGGAATCACTGAAGGATTTTAAACAGGAAGAGACATG
Organism: Equus asinus; assembly: GCF_041296235.1. Lineage (NCBI taxonomy): Eukaryota > Metazoa > Chordata > Mammalia > Perissodactyla > Equidae > Equus > Equus asinus. The sequence continues at coordinate 90,378,229 of NC_091794.1, forward strand.
GTCTGACAATATTTTAACAACCCTCTCCCAGGAATTAAAAAAAGAATAAGAAAAGACACAGAACAACTGAACAACACCGTCATCTACTTTTACCTGTTTATAATTGTAAACACCACACCCTACAAGAACCCTTGTGCACTCTTGGTGGGAATGTGAAAATAGTGCAGTCACTGTGAAAAACAGTATGGTGGTTCCTCAAAAGATCAAAATAGAATGACCACATGAGCTAGCAACTCTACTTCTGGGTATACACGCAAAGGAATTAAAAGCAGAGTCTCAAAGAAATATTTGTACAACTACGCTCATAGCAGCATTATCCACAATAGCCAAAAGGTGGAAACAACCCAAGTGTCAACGACAAATGAATGGATAAACAAAATATGGTATATACGTACAATGGAATATTCTTCAGTCTTAAAAAGGAAGGAAATTCTGACACATGCTAGTACATGGACGAACCTTGAGCACATTACATTAAGTAAAATAAGCCAGTCACAAAAAGACAAGTACTGTATGACCCACTTACATGAGGTTCCTAGAGTGGTCGAAATCACAGAGACGAAAGGAGAGTGGTAGCTACCAGGTTCTGGGGGTTGGGGGTGAGGGTGGTAGACGAGGAGTTACTGTTTAATGGGTATAGAGTTTCAGTTTTGCAAGATAACAAGAGTTCTGGGGATGGATGGTGATGACGATTGCACAACTATATGAATGTACTCAATGCCAAAGAAATGCACACTTAAAAACAGTTAAGATGGGGGCTGGCCCCATGGCCTAGTGGTTAAGTCTGATGTACTCCACTTCAGCGGCCAGTTCTGTTCCCAGGTGTGGACCTACACCACCTGTTAGCAGCCATGCTGTGGCAGTGACCCACATACAAAATAGAGGAAGACTGGCATAGATGTTAGCTCAGGAGCACATCTTCCTCAGCAAAAAAGAAAAAATAAGGGGGTTAAGATGGTAAAATTTATGTCACTTATATTTTACAATCAAAAAACCCCACTGGGGCCGGCCCAGTGGCACAGTGGTTAATTGCACACATTCTGCTTTGGCAGCCCAGGGTTCGCCAGTTCAGATCCCGGGTGTGGACATGGCACTGCTAGGTGGGCCATGCTGTGGTGGGTGTCCCACATAGAAAGTGGAGGAAGATGGGCACGGCTGTTAGCTCAGGGCCAGTCTTCCTCAGGAAAAGGAGGAGGATTGGCAGCAGTTAGCTGAGGGCTAATCTTCCTCAAAAAAAAGAACCTCACAATTTAGGGGCTGGCCCAGTGGCACAGCAGTTAAGTTCGCACGTTCTGCTTCGGCAGCCCGGGGTTTGCTGGTTCAGATCCCGGTTGCACACATGGCACCGCATGGCAAGCCATGCTGTGGTAGGCGTCCCACATATAAAGTAGAGGAAGATGGGCACGGATGTGAGCTCAGGGCCAGTCATCCTCAGCAAAAAGAGGAGGATTGGCAGCAGATGTTAGCTCAGGGCTAATCTTCCTCCAAAACAAAAAAAAAAAGCCCCACTGGGGGCTGGCCCCATGGCTGAGTGTTTGAGCTCTCACGCTGTGCTTTGGTGGGCCAGGGTTTCACTGGTTCGAATCCTGGGTGCGGACATGGCACCGCTCATCAAGCCATGCTGAGGCGGTGTCCCACGTGCCACAACTAGAGGGACCCACAACTAAAAAAAAAAAAATACACAACTATGTTCACGGGGGCTTTGGGGAGAAAAAGGAAAAATAAAATCTTAAAAAAAAAAAACCCAAGGGCTGCCAATTTGGGCTTCAGCATCTTGGTGAATGGTGATCTATTCACTAAGATAGGGCAGACTGTGGAAGGCACAGCTTTGGGAAAATTAAAGAGTTTTGAGATGTGTTAAGCTTGATGCAAACTCAACAATGAGATGCAGATTTCAAGAAGGCAGCTGGGTATCTAAATTTGAAGTTCCAGAGAAAAAGTCAGGGACAGTATTACAGATTTGGATAAAAATAAGAATACAAGTACTTAATTTGGGGATTATTAGCATATAAATGGTACTCAAAACCAAAGGACAGGATGATATTACTTAGGGAGAAGTTAGAGAAGAGAAGGGAGTGACAAGACAGCCTCGGACACTCCAACATTCAGAGTCAAAGCAGAGGGTGAAAAATCATAATAATGAAGAGAATCCAGCAGTAAGATAAAGACAGTGCTTTTAAAAAAAGAATCAGATGCCAGACTCAGGCCCTGTGAACTTGGCAATAAGAGGTGGAGGGCAAACAGGTATGTTTAAAGTCTCCCTAGGCTAGTTCAACAGTCCAAATGTGAGGGAGAGGCACAAGGGATGAAATGCACAGTAGCAGTGGGAGTGGAAGGAAGAAACAGAAGCGAGATACTTAAAAGATCCCACCGACAGGACTCGATGACTAACCAGACGTGGGATGGAAAGGGGAGGAAAATAAAGGACATACTGGTTTCTTTCTTGGGAGACTGGCAGGTTATTGCTGTCATTAAAATAAGTAATACAAGACAGAAGGCTAGAAACCAGAGTTTTGGTTGTTTTCATAGTGGCAGGGGTGGGGGTGTGCAGGGAGAAAGGCTGAAGAAGAGATAATGATAGTCATGACAGATAGCATTAATTAAGCACTTACTCATTAGCGCTTTCTATCTGTTTTTGGGACTTGGGCATCCCTCTGCAAGGAACACTGTCATCAGAGATCACAGCACCCTCACTTTGAAAATTAAGGGACTGAAGTTAGAGAGCCCAAAGTTACACGGCTGGTCAGTAGCACAGAAGGGCCTCAAACCTAGGTCTGATGGACTCCAAGCCAAAGTGTGAGGTACCTGTGGGATACCAGTTAGGAATGGGGAAGTCATCAAGGCAGCTGAAGTCTTAGGACAGGTGTGATCACCCAGGAAGAGAATACACAGATCAACAAATTATTATTCATATACTTGGCTAATTCTTACAATGGCACAGCGGGCTTTTTTCCTCACCTATAAAATGAGGAATACTTAATTTGTAGATAACACCCACTGAGGGCAAGGACCTTATCAGTTTTTGTATTCCAACGTTTGCAATGCCTGGAACAAAATGATGGCTAACAAAAGTTTGCTGAAGCTTTAAAAAAACACAGCAAAACAAAACTCCAAAACTTAGTAACTGGCCACAATTAGAAAAATACTACACAACATAAGAACTACTTCCTGATCAACTGTAGCATGGTTTTTTCATTTCATCTCTGTAGCAGGCTACAAATGCACTGTTTTTTTCCATACCACAATAACGTCTGTTTTACAAATTGTTCTGCTGTAAGTAGTCGACAGGAGACAGAACCCAGTGAGACAGGCTCTCTCAGCCACTGCTCAGTGCAGATGCGTACTTTCTGGAAAGACAATTTGATAAAATGCATCAAGAGCCTTAAAGCCCTAACTCTTATTTAGGAATCTAGCCAAAGAAAACAATCACAGATGTGGCCAAAGATTTAGGTTGAAAGTAATCAAAAATATCCAATAGTAGAAAAATTATTAAATAAAACATCATACAGCCATTGGCTACAATATCATATGTTGCTCTTGAATCAAGTTTTTGAAGAACATTTAAGGATACCAGAAAATGCTTTTGATAAGAATAATGAAAAAAGCAGGATATAAACTACACCTAGTAAGACTGTAATTTTGTGTTTATATGTATATATAGTCAAATATACATACACAAAATTATTATTACCTAGAAAAAAGGTTGGAATATACCAAAAAATACTATAAGAGTCCCTCTCGGTTGGAAAGATTACAGAAGATCTCAATATTCTTTATGTTTTTCAGTATTTCTAAAATTTCTGCAAAAAGTACCTCTTCGTTTTAAAACTCAAAAAAATGTGATAAAATAAAGGCAAGCCAGCACTCACCTTCTTTCTTTTTCTGGAAGAGTTCCTTGTGGGGTCAGGCTTCTCCAGCTCCGCCGACTCTGCCTCTTCCTCCGCCTCTTCCTCATCAGGTATCAGAGAGTATTTGGTCCCACCTGGCTGCATGAAACAATCCTTCGCAAAGTGGCCTGCAAGAGAAGCAGACGAGGTGGGGAGGGGAGAAGCAGTCTCTCCTCTCAGCAGGTGCGCCTTCCCCAGTGGCTCCCGAAAGGGGCTGGCGGGCTCAGGAGATGTCACTGCTCACTCAGAGCAGCTGCTGGGTTCAGGGCAGATTTCCTGTCACTTCAAGATGGCACTGCTCACTCAACCAGAGCCAGATCAGCAGCTGGTCCTAGAGCTGTGGGCGCCACTGGCACTGATTTGGAAATGGCAGAGGATATGAGGATGCAGGCTTGCGTTGCCCTCCATTAGCAAAGGGGCTTAGTATTTTTTAAAGGTCTATAGTAATTTATAAAGGTCTGAAACGCTGCTCCAGAGAGCAGAATGCTTAGCAGAGGGAGCTGAGTGGCAGGCCAAGCCCTAAAGGAAGATAGCTCTTAGGCAGCTGGCAGGAAGGCAGCACTCACAGCCAAGCTAACACACAGAGAGACGGGCACAGTCACCCGGGGACACTCAACATTCACAGACTGTCAGGTCTGGCAAGGGCCTTAGTGATCATCAAATCCAACAGTGTATTTGCAGAGGATATGAAGGCCCAGAGCAGAGAAGTAGCTCAAGGTCACACAGATAGCAGCAGAGCTAAAACTTACCCGGGGTCTTGTGCCTCCCTGCCCTGTGCTCTTTCTGCTGCACCAAAACCAACCACCTTTGGCCTGACCTTTGCTGACTGGGCCAAATTCCATCTCTCATTATTCTTCTCTGCCTCATGTAACACCTGGTGGACACAAGTTGAAGGTAAGAGGACCCCACCCTCCCTGAGCCTATAGTACTATCAAGGGGCCCTTTAACAGATGCTACAGAGCTGTTTTCGTCTGAACTTCTTGTAGATCTGGTCACAGGGACACAGAGCATTTGATGAGATCATCAACAAGCTATGTGTAAATTACTTTGCAACTCTGAGTCCAGAAGCTGGACAGTGCTTGGAAGGGAAATACAGCATAAAGTTCTCCAAAAATCTGGAATGTTTCCACAACTCCCCCGAGGAAGTATTCTTCTCTCAATCTCATTTTTCCATTCCTCCCTCTACATTAACAATAAATAGGGGCTTAAACCCCACAATCTCAACCAGGACACAAACCTGCTACCAGTCATTGCAGAACAATCAAGACAGCAGGGTAAATGGAAGGCTAGGGAGAAGGGGTGACAAATTGAGGTCACTTTGAAAATGAGAAGCCTGGCAGTCCCTCTCATTATAGCTCCAACAAGGGAAGGGAGGCTGAAAGAGCTCTTTAATATTTGAGTAAGACTAGAAGAAACCTGAGGAACAGAGCTAAAAGGAAGTGACTAGCTTGTATTCTTTATTACTAAAAGGATATTGTGTTCAGAACTCCGAAGTTAAAGAGAAAAAGATGAGCAAGAAAGAGTTGGACATGGATCCTTAAGGATTATATTTCCATTTAATTTTTGTAGCAGAACAATAATGGTCCTTAGAGATAAAAATTTAGAGTGTTAATCCTAATCAACCCTCTTCCCCCGCCTGGCCTAGTACGTGGGGACCTTGCCGAGGCAGGGCATCCGTGCAGAGGCAGGAGTGGTGGTGGTGGGGGCGGGGTGCTATAGTATCCAGAGGGCCAGCATTCAGAAAATGAACCAGAAAAAGCGTCAAGCCACAAACTCGGATTTGAGTCTAGTAGGAATAACAGCATGAGCAGGTGAGGCCGTCACTTGACTAAAAAACAGGGTGGGCAAAACTCACACTAGCTGCCTCCTTCATCCAGTAAGGGGTCTGTCCACAAGGAGAGAGACGGAAGTGACAGAGGCGTCACCTTACCTTTGCAGCCACACTTCTTGCAGGTAGTGTTCAGGACAGCCTCAAGGGTGATCTTCTGCCCGGTGTAATCCTGGAAAGACCGCCTCCGCCTCTCTTCCTGCCTGTAACGAGAAAGATTCTGAGTGTTGGCCCTCTTAAGAGATGTGGCTGGAGATACTACAAGGTAATGCTGCCTGTTGGTTTTTTGTTTTGTTCTGGCAGGCAGAAGAGAGAAAGAAGGAAAAGCACTGGGCACAAGGAGACAGGCAGTGAAAGCAATGACGTGAAATAGACAATTTTTTCATTCAGGTCAAGGCTGTGAATTAATCACTGAGACTAGACCTCATGTCACAGAAGCACAAAGGATGAAGATACACTCACCTCACTAAGCCCACTACAGCCCCTACAAGGTCACTCCTGGGTTAAAAGACTTCCAAAGATTTCCTTGAAAATCAAGTCCCAATTCCTTACCTTGGTGTTTGAGGCCTTTCCCAGTCTCTCTCTAACCTATTTTCCAGCCTCATCTTTACCTGTACAACGTGCTCCAGCCAAGCAGACTATTTTACCTCTCGAGATGGCTCACTGCTTTTGCTCAGGCAGCTCCTCTCTCTCAAATGCTCTGCTTCCCCTCTTTACTTGACACCTTGCCACTTCGCTACACTCAAACATTTCAAGGCTCAGCTCAGTCACCACCCCTCCTCCTATCAAGTCTTCTTCCCTGAGCCCCTCAGCCAGAATTCATCTCTTTTTTCACATTCCCACAGCACTTTTTTATCATTCTAAACTGCTGACCAAAGTATTACATACAGAAAAGTGCTCATAAGTACACAGCTTGACTGATTTTCACCATCTGAACACGTCCACCAGTACTGAGATCAAGAAACAGAACATATCAGCACCTCACAAGCCCCTCCAGTAACGCTGCCTCTCCCAAGGGTAACCACTATTCTAATTTCTAACAGCATAGATTCACTATACCTATTTTCGTAAATTATATAAATGGAGTCATAGAGTAGGCACCCTCTGTGTCTGGCCTCTTCTGCCTGTTTGTGAGATCCAACCATACTGTTGTGTGTAGTTGTGGATCACTCATTTTCATGCTGTAAAGTACTCTGCTGTTGATGGATATCAGAGTAATTTCTCTTATAAACACGGCTTCTATGAACTGTCTAGCACATGTCTTTTGGTGAACATATATAGATGCATTTCTTTTGGGAGATGCCTCCTTCCCAGTGGGGAACCCAGAGCGGACCACTGGGCTGTAGGACATCAGCTTTAGCAGACACTGCCAGATAGTTTCCACAGCGTGTTTACCAATTACACTCCTACCAGTAGGGCCTAAGCGCCCCAGCTGTCATAGCTCTTATTTTTACCTTTACTATAACACACAGTCCCTGCACACAGTAGGTACTCAGAAAATGTTAAATTGAGGAGTATCACCCTCCATCACTCTCTTTCAAACTAACTGTATCCTAAACACCCTTCGATCCTAGCACATATCCCACTTTATTGCACCATATATTTCTGTTTCTTCTCTAGCTCAGGAGCCCTTTTTATAATATCTGACTCGTATTTGTCTCCCTCACACCTCAGCCCAAGGCTTGGCAAGCATTAACAAATGTTTGTTGAAATTTCTTTGCTCTTCACTCAAAATATTTTTTCTTTACCCGAACCTCTTTAACCTTGAACTCTGAATTTGCCTAAGATTTTTCAATCATTCACCAGGTCTCTATATATATAGAGTCCAGCAAAAACAGAGAAATGTTCTGCCAAAAGAACCACATTACCCAGAGAAATGCAGGATAACAACGTCAAAGCAGAACAAAGCTACCCACTTCACATATCTTAGCCAATAGTTTCATAGGATATGCGGGCTCAAGAGAGGAAATGCAGAGGACAAAGTTACTCCATGTTCTGTCCCATTCATTCTTCAAAGTTCAACTCAAATATCGCATCTTCTATAAAAATCCCTGCTGCCACAGGCAGAGTTAACTACTCATTTTATTTTGCCAGATTTGTCTACATTTCGCCTCACTCTCTGTCCCATGAGCAGGACTTCAAAGGCAAAGTCTATGTCTTATTCTTCTCTCTACCTGAGCAGGGAGCACACCATCTAACACACCATTGTACAACAGAATGCAATGATGGATATATTCTATAAACATGTCTGTTCTACTGAACATTTATGTCTGATTATTTATGTCTGTGGCTATTGAGCACTTAAAATGTGGTTAGTGTGATTGAGGAATTAGATATTACATTTTAATGTTTAATGTTTGGATATTAATTGGATATTAAATTTATTTAATTTTAATTAATTTACACTTAAATAGCCATATGTGACTAATGGCTACCCAATTGGACAGTGCTGGCAAGCATATGATTTAAGTTCTGAAAATGTCTGCTCAAATTTCTAGTTTTTGCTCTAGAAGAATCTTACTCAAAGAATAGGGGGTCATCTGTCTGGTACGGGTCATAGGAGAGGGTTGTTCCAAAGAGTGAAGCTTGAGTAACAAAAACCAAGGTGCAGGGTGAGGAGGTGGAGAGAAATGGGGAATTACTTATCAACTGGCATAAAGTTTCAGTTAAGCAAGACGAATAAATTGTAGAGATCTGCTGTACAACATTGTACCTATAGTCAACTATACTGTATTGCACCCTTAAAAATGTAAGAGCGTAGATCTCATGTTAAGTGTTCTCACCACAATAAAATTTTTTTAAAAAACGAGGCAGGATCTTTGGGACATAATTTGAACAAGTCACCAACTCCATGGCTTTCAGGCATCCTTATTTGTAGAGGTGAATTTCAAGTAGCTGTGAGTCGCATAATAAAACCCTCATTATAATCAATTCCAATATTCTGTGGATTCTAACATACTACAAGCCAAATCATACCTCTCACCTAACACTCAATTCCTCACGTCACTCGCCACATCTCCCTTTCTGTCCTCAGTGCCACCATGCTAGTCTAGGTTTCATGACATTTCACCTAAACAGTAACAATCCCCTCATTGGTCTTCCTGCCTCCAACTTTCCTCCTCCAATCCATCCAGCACACAGAGTTGGACTAATCTTTCTTTTTTTCAGTTCAACGAATAAGTGGCCAGCGCCAGTGCTAGTACCAGTGATATGAGTAAGTAGATTCGAATGATAGGACGTGGTCCTTTTCCTCAAGAAGCTTATAGTCTAGCAGCAGAGGCAGACATATAAATGGGTAATGATAGTGTGGTGAATCACAAATGTTCTTTCTAAAGAATATGTTATGCTGGCTAAAACCAACTGGAAACTGCCTTTAGCCCCTTTCCATTTGCAGACTTACTTTTTCAATTACCTTGTTAACACTTCGGGGCCTGAGGGAATGAAATATATGAAGGCCAGATTTTGATGGAAAATGAAAGGTAGCTGACAAACTGTGGGTGGCTAGAGACAGCCTAAGGATATTGATCATAACACGGTGAGGCCAGAGAACGGGGTACTCGGAGAGATTAATCTGATCAGGAGCCCCTCCCACTCAAAGGCTTAAGAAAAATTCATATTCTTTGAACTTCTTCTTCCTTTAAACAAGACTCCCAAATGTGCCGTGTGCTTCCCTGACTCAAGGCTTTCCTCAAGCCCTTTCTTCTGCCTGGAATACCACTGAACCAGGGAGCCCTTTCCCTTCCCTACACTTGTTCTGAGAAAGAGAGGCAGCTCTTTTATCTTACTTGTTTTATGTTTTACCTTTGTGAAGGTGGCTTTGGGAAATGTTACTGCTTTTTAATGAGTCTGTATAGCAGAGGATTCTTTAGAGCAGGAGCAATTTATTACAATGCAATCAGTAAGTGCCAGACTTAAGTAACATTTCTGAGCTCTGAGTTATAAAAGATTTCTACTGTAACTGGAAAGTATTTTGTCAATAATCAGCTCTATAAACATGTCAATATTTAAAGGCTAAACTACAGAAGCACGAAAAACTCTCTAAGTCACATGCAACATCTAGAAGCATCACGTGGTGAAAATTCCACTAGCTTTACTGGCAGGGAGACCTAGATTCAAGTCCTGACCCACTATAATTTACTGTATAACCACAGGCAAGTTATTTATCACCAAGCATCACGCGAGAAACTAGGACTATAAAGCAAAATGGAGATAAGATCCATTTTGCAAGTTGTTACGAGAATTAGATGCACTAAAGTATATAAACTGCCTTCCGTGACGCCTGGCACTTGGTATGTATTCAATAAATATCACTTCTCTTCCTTTTAGGTAAAATTCCTTCACATCCAAAGTGATTTTGCTCAGAACTATAAACATAAGGGTTTCCAAACTTTTCACCACCAAGATCCCACTCAAACAACATTTATTATTTTTAATTTGTTTTTTAAAATTAATCAATAACATAGCCACTGAGGGCACCTGATTAGCATGATAAACAATGACATTTTATCATTAAAAGCCACAAAATAATGTCATAGTTAACCTGAGGATAAATGTATGATTTGGGTTGGCTTTCTATAACACTGGAAACAGTTCATAAGCCCCCAAGACTCCTTCAAGGGATCTAGGGATCTAGGAACCCCTGGTTAGAAATCACTGGAATATATTCAAGAAAGACTTTGAGACGGACAGCAATTTCCCTCTATCACGAGACACTATCCTACATAGACAGAAAATCTTCCATTTCTAAATGAAAGGTCAGAAGAGCCAATGAAAGTAAGGTGTTGTGTTCAGAACACAGTGTATCCCAAGACGCAGGAGTCTAAACCCCACTGGACTTGCTCCTAGATTACCCTACCCTCCCACGTGGTCTCTGCCTCTCTTCAACCCCAGTTTTGAGAAGCAGGTAACAGGTACTTCATGAATGCTTGCTGGCTAACTGGCTAAAGGTCAGAAGCATAAAGAGAGTAAGGGGAAGGAAACAAAACTGCTGATGGAGCATGTCTATGCTGGGAGGGTTATATGGTAGCATTTCATCTTAGAACTCTACGTGGCAAAGTGTTATCTACAATACTCTATACCTCTAAAAACCAAAGATCACAAAGGTTACACACTCATCAGTGTCAAAGTCTATAAATGGTAGAGCTCCCAGGTCAGCCTGATTCTCTGGAGCATTCTGTGGTGTGAGAGGAAGTAGGATTTTAGCCTTTCCAAACCTTTTACCTACTCAATGATAACGTTGTTGGGGTCGAGGTCTTTCCCAGTCCCTTGGTTCACAACTTTCATAGAGAGGGATACTTTTATCCTATCATTTTTCATCTGAAAAAGACAAAGCAAGGTCACCAAAAGCTCAAAGTACATCATTTAGACTGTTGATCTAAAATTATCTAAGAATCGAAGCTTTTATTATCATAACAAACAGTGAGCTCCTCTCACAGCGGCGGTCCTGGGTTAGGAACCTTGGGGGTGTTAACAGGCATAACAGGCAGATCCTGTGGCAGAAGCATTTTAGTTAGGAAATGGTTTTCATCTCACTCTTGTCCCCCTGGAGGGGAAAGACAGAGTGGTTGCTCAGAAATCCAAGGTCTGTGGAGATAACTAGGCAGAAAACAAAAGCTGTTTCTTCCAGTAAGTTCAGCATAATGATCGGTTCAGAGATCCAGGAACCCAGAATGGGTTTCAGAACATTCCAGTAGACTAGATCTCCTTTTGGATTTTGCTCTAGAGCTTCTTTAAACATGAAGACAATTTTTAGCCACCTTGGTCTTCTTTCGCTTCCTCTAACACTTGAAGCCCATCTTCACTTCGGGGTCTTTGCATGAGCTGTTCTCTTTGCATGGAATATTCTTTTTTAATCTTTTTTCTTTTTTTAAACATTTTATTTTTTATTTTCCCTTCTTCTCCCCAAAGCCCCCCCAGTACATAGTTGTCTATTTTAGTTGTGGGTCCTTCTAGTTGTGGCATGTGGGACGCCGCCTCAGCATGGCCCAACCAGCGGTGCCACGTCCGTGCCCAGGATCCGAACTGGCGAAACCCCAGGCCACCGAAGGGGAGCGCACGAACTTAACCACTCGGCCATGGGGCCGGCCCTGCATGGAATATTCTTATCCCAAATTTTCATGATTCATTCCCTTTCCTTCAGGTCTCAGCTCATACACCATCCCCTCAGAAAACCTGTTCCTGACCACTTTATTTAAATCTACCTCCAATATTGTTTGAACCCATTATAGCACTTACTATAATCTGCAATTATTTTTTTTTCTTAAGATTGGCACTTGAGCTAACATCTGTTGCCAATCTTTTTTCTTTTCTTCTTCTTCTCCACAAAGCCCCCAGTACATAGTTGTATATTCTAGTTGTAGGACCTGGCTCTGCTATGTGGGATGCCACCTCAGCATGGCTTGATGAGAGGTCCTAGATCCGCACCCAGGATCTGAACCGGTGAAACTCTGGGCCCCCAAAGCGGGAGTGTGCGAACTTAACCCCTTGGCCATGGGGCCAGCCCCTGCAATTATTTTTTAATTATTTTAGTTTGTTTACTTTTTATTTGTCTCTTCCAGTTATATTCTATATAAGCTCCACAACAGCTGGGATCATTTACGCCTGGTTCACTCTCGTATCCCTCAGACCTTTGAGGACACATTAAGCACTCAAATATTGTTGAGTAATGTCTCTCTCAGATCTGTCTCCCCGGCCACTCTCTGGTACAAGAGCAGGCCTTGGCTACGTGCACATTCTTCTGTGGTCTGTCCACACACGGCCCGCATGCCCTCAAGTGAGTTGTAGTTAACAGCGTCCTTCAGTGCTTTCTCACTTCCCTCATGCTGCACGGTGCCAGGTGTTAGGAACAACGACTGTAAACTCTATGTCCTTTTTCAGTTGGTCCAAATTGAAGTGTCCCTGGTAGGTATTCCTTGAAGTTTGTAATAAAGCCTGGTCCCAAGATTAAGTTTCCCTTCTCTCTTTTTGGTTCTTTACTTTTTTGGTTTTTCCTCCCATCCACCACTCGGGTCAACTTCAGGGAGGGAAGTTTTATAAACATGCACCTGTGCACCACATTTACTGTAGTTCACAGCGTTCCTTCGGAGTCTGCAGGACAGACAGCCAGAAGGCTGAAATTCAGGTCCGATTATAGTGGTAGGATTCAAAATAATGTTATGAGCCACACTTAACAACATATACACACTTACCATTATAAAATACCAAGAAAATCTCAGCTTTTCCCCATCTTTTCTAACCACACGAAAGTTGCCCAGAACTTTACCTCTCGGCCAATAAGCTTCACCCACACCTTGTCTCCGACATCGACAATCTCAGAGGGCTTATCCACACGACAGGACGACATGTGAGTTCGATGGACCAGACCTGGGCACAAGAAGAAGAAATAAAATAAAGCACAGGCTGCGTCTGGTATTTATACTCTAAATAACAATGTAAGAAGAAGGTGGGAGTTGGGGATTCACTGAATCGTTAATTTAAACCCAGTCATTAATTTAAAACTGAAAATTAAAACAATTTGAGACTGCTTTTCATACCTAATCAACTAACAAATATTCTTTAAAATAATGGCCAATGTTTGTAAAAATGTGATAGAGTAACTACACTTATGTAATACTGATAAAAATACAAGTTGGTAAAATTCTTTGAAAGCAGAGGGCATAAGAATATTTATACTATCTTTGATGCAACAATATCACCATTGGAATTTCTCCAAAAGAAAAAATTCAATAGAGGCAACAACCTATAGGCATACAAAAATACTTGCAGTATTGTTACCTACAAAGGTTAAAAATAAAAATTACAAAACAAACTAAATGACCAATAATTGGAAAATAGCTTGGTAAACTATGATATATCTATCATAAGGAAGAATAAGCAGCCATTTAAATTACAGTCAAAGAAAATAATTACCATAGATGCTAAGTTAAAAAGTAAATATAAACAAGATGCCATTTTTAATCTATTAAATTAGCAAGATATTTAGAAAATAGTAATAAGCAATGTTGATGTGAGTAAAGTAAAATAAGAAATACTGCTAGGGCTAGTATAAATTTTTAGAAACCATTTAGCAACAGCTATCAAGAGTGACAAAAATATTTAATAAAATTAATTTACAATGAAATAGTTAAAATATAAACTAATTATTAAATAACTTCCTGCCTGTCCAAGGTCCCTTCCCGGGAGAACCACCTTCCTCATACTCTAAAATAATCTGGTCAGTCCGTGTGATTGGTTGGAGCTGGCCTAACCCCCAACCGTGGACGCATGACAGTCTTGGTCAATCAAGGTACTTCATCCCCTGGCCACAGTAAGCAGTTGGTTCAGGGATAGAAACTAGCTAATCATACCATCGTTCTCAAGACTTTTGTCAGGATTATAAACTGCAGACGCCAATGCCCATCTTTACCACCAGATGGCAAGAGTCAGCCAGAGGGAAGCGAGAAAGAGCATCAGCAAACAAGAGCCCTGGGGGTGTGAGCTGAGCACCTGATACAGCCCTGGCAGAAGCAAGGTTTATCCTGCACTGCCCAGCAAAATTAGCCAAAACATAGCTCAGCTGTTTCTCTCCCTTGCAACCAAAGAGTTCTGACTAGTAATTAATTTGACAGTAATCACTTCTGGAACTCTGTCCTAAGAAAATAATCTTTTACATGGAAAAAGCTGTATGTACCTGGAAAAGCAACCTACGTCAAAACATTCGTTGTATTTTTGAGACAGAAAAATTAGAAACAACCTAATATCCGACAACAAGGTAACAGTTCAGTGAACTATGGTATAGCCACTTGGTTCATTAAAAACGATGTTCAAAAGATTATGTAAAACACATCAATAATTCATTCTTTAGTAAATATTTATTGATGGCCCACTATGTGCCAAGCACTGTAGGCAACTAGCATTTTCCCCTATAAATAACAAAAATACAATGAAACATTATATAGTATGATTATGAATGCTTAAAATGGATCTTAAAAATTAGAAAGAATGATCCAAAATGCTATAACAATGGTTATACTAGGGTATAAGATTACAGGTTAATTTTTTTCTTTTGTTTATTTTCAAATATTTTAATAGAGAAAACCCGTCTATTCTGGGGGAAATTAACATAATAAACAATTATTTTGAATGAACATAAACCAGGAATCTAAAGCAAAACCTGATATGACAAAGACTTATGACTACAATAATCGCCCTCCTTGAAGTTACTTAGTAGAATTACTAACCTTAATTCTTTCTCTCAATTTCTCTCACACTCATGCATCCACAAGGATATTGGCACATGCCCATAACTCAAAGTATCTGCCCTCTCTGCTTACCAGAAGCCACTGCCTTCTATGACTACGGTCACTTAGTCTCACAGACCTCCTTCAGCTGATCTGGAGGTCGATAGCCCATCTATCTGAATAACTCTGGGGCCTCTAAAATACTTTATATTATTATACTATCTATGTTTTTAATTTTAGACCATCACATAATCTCCAAATTGGGTAAAATTCATGAAGCTGGGTTTTTTTGTTCCCCATGATAGTGTAATGAGCAGACCAGCCTAATTGGAAAGTCTGGAGAGGAAATTTAGATGCCCTAAAGGAAAATCTTTCATTTTGACATTTTTTGGCTGTAACTGTCCTCTGATTCTAAAATTCACTTCTTTTCTCTATTGCTAATGGAAGTTGTGAAATTACTGTTGAACCTAATATACTTGAAACAAGTCTATTTATTGGAATACCACAAAGAAAGAAATAAAGGCATTAACCATTTGTCCTTCTCCAACCTGATCCCAAAGTAGGATTTTTTGGTCCAGGCATTTCTCCTGGTTAAATATGGCATTTCTCAAAGTAGTCATAGCAAAAAATTGGAAACAAAAGGGAATACAAAGTTATGCTAGGGTGCAGGATTTTTATAGTTGAGACAGTAATGGCTTACTAACAAAAGGCCTTGGCTTATAGGGTAAATTAAACAAGGGGAATGGTCTAGCCCTCAGTCTTGAATGCAGATGTCAGATAGGCAGTTGGATATGCAAGTCTGTAGCTCAGAGTTGGGGTATGACTGAAGATGCCAACGTAGGCATCTTGGGCATGCAGATGTTTGTATACCAATATATTAATCAGACTGTCGATTTACTGATTGTTTTAGGGAAAGACACAATTCACAAATTTATTAATTTACAATAGAGGATACACTTTCCTTACACCTGGAAAGTTCCCAGTCCTTATCTAGTTAAACTACCCATGGCCCCCAGTATCAAACACTTGCAAAGTTAGTGATCAGAAATTGCCTCAACATGGAATCAGAAAAAAAGGGAGACAAATGTTGTGAGACACATTGCCAGTCCGTGAAGGTTTAATGGACTATCACTTCCTCATAAAAGAATCCATCTTTCTAGTCTTATCATCAGATTCATTTCTGCCCTAGATAAGGCAAGAAAAACAGTGCCAACTTCAGACTCTCAGCCTTTCTTATACTCTGTTCCAGGCTGACAACTCCCCACCTGTTCATATAATCTCTCTCTAGACAGAACGATGTAATCAACTGGATTTCAGTCTCCTAAATTCCAATTTCATTCCCATCCCTTTCCATGGAATCAGAGCCAGATTATCTTATCCAGGTGTTGAGTGCTCCCATCTCTTCAGTCACACATTTACAGATAATTACCTGGTATATTTCTACCAACGGCTGATCCTACAGTCTGTACGGGGGGTTCCTCACCACTTTCACTCTCAGAAGACAGTCTGAATTCTTGGGAAGTACTTCATTTCTCCCACATACACCACCAACAGTTGGATCGAGTGAAGGGCAGAGAGAACCAAATAAAATATTGGAGGGCCCCCTCACTGTGCTGGGTACCTTACTAAATACAGTACACCAACCCATTCACTTAATCCTTACATCAACCCTGTGACATAGGTTCCCATAAGGAAATAGCGTAGAAGTTAAGTAAATTGTCCAAGGTCACAAAGCTGATAAAGAAAGAGCTGCAATTCAAACATCAGTCTGTCAGGTCTTCTACGACACACTGATATTTCTCCATTTTTTTTCTTTATTATTGATCTGTGTTATCTTTTCATTAAAAAAGAGAAAGATGAGCTCATCTACAAATAGTAGAAACACACCTGATTCTGTTTTAGCATGTGCTCCAAAACGAAACAAAAACAAACAAACAAAATGTTTTGCTCATCATGCCACATGGAAGGGAGTTCTGAATTCAGAGCTGTTTGTGCCTGGATTTCTGACATCAAGCCAGAAACACCCGAAGGCCTATCAAGTCTGTCATCATGTTCAACAAACCCAACGTGACAATGAAACAGAATGAGTCTCATCTGAATGTCTGCTAGTAAAAGAAGAAAAAAAAATCTGACAACTTGGAAAGAGTTAGTATTTCAATCACCATATGAGAAAAAGAGAGTCTATTATGGTTCCTTTAAACATATTCTCCCAACTGCGTTGTTCTTTCACAACTTCCACTGACAATAAAGGAAAGAGGTAAAATTACAAATCATTAGAGGACAGCTGCAGCCAAAAAACGTCAAAATAAAAGGTCTCCTTTACGGGGTCGGCCCCGTGGCCAAGTGGTTGAGTTCATGCGCTCTGCTTCAGCGGCCCAGGGTTTCGCTGGTTCAGATCCTGGGCGCAGACACGGCACTGCTCATCAAGCCATGATGAGGCGCCATGCCACATGCCACAACTAGAAGGACCCACAACTAAAAATATACAATGATGCACCAGGGGGCTTTGGGGAGAAGAAGGGGGGGAAAAAAAGGTCTCCTTTATCTTTGGGGATGTGAATTCCCCCTTTAGACTTTTCAAATAAGGTATCTCTAAGCAACAGTATATGACAATAATGTAAGCACATAAGTTAAAGTGCTTTCACATCCTTTATCTTGTTAGGATTATGGTTTCATTCAAACATTTACTATCACACACTATATTGTAAGCAAAAATGGATCCAAGGATGAATAAGACATGATCCTGCCAGTCAAGAAACTCTAAAAATGCACATCATTCCCATTTCACAGCTAAGGAAACTAAGGTTCAAGGACTGAGCACTTGCTGAAGTCAAGAAGCTGGTAAAGGATGGAGCTGAGACTAGAATTCACGTATTCATTTAATAAAATTTACTGAACACCCACTATGCCTCAGGCACTGTCTAGGCCCTGGCATCCCAAGCCCTGACTACTCCACAGCTCAGCAGATAAGTGCAGCCTCACTCATTCATTACACTGCACTGTCACTGATTTACATCTCTAGACTGTGAACAATCTGAGAGCAGCAGGGACCATGTTATCTTATCTCTGTGTTCTACTTAACACAGTGACCGGAAAACAGAACTCAGTAATTATTTGCTAAACGGAATTCATTACTAAAAATATTTGAGCTTCTATCATAAGCAAGGCACTTTAAAAAGCCTAACATTGAACAAATAAGCTCTGTTCTCAAAATTTCCTGGTTTAGTGCTGGTGGGCAGAGGATAGTGGAGACAAAAAGAACTTCATAAGCTATTTTAAGTTTAAATTTAAATTAATTAAAATAAAATTAAAAAGTCAGGGGCTACAATATTGGACAGCACAGATGTGGTATAATACAAAAATATATTTGGTCTTTGTCCCTGATTCCTACACAGAACTCCTAAAACTCTTGGAATTTCCCTAGTAATAGGAGAGTTTTTTGTTATTCATAATAAGCCCCTTGTGATCACACCAGAGTTAATGCTAACGAGGTGATTTAGGGTGGGACCCCGAGATAGTCTCTGGATGGGGCTGGTGACCAGCAAAACCAAATAATTAAGAGGACTGAACCTTTCAGCCCCACCAACCTCCAGGAAAGAGGGTGAGGGACTGGAGACTGAGCTCTATAAAAACTCTCAAACAATGAGATTCCGAGAGCTTCCAGGTCAGTGAATTCACCAGCTTACTGGGAGGGTGTGTGCCAGAGAGGAAATGGAAGCTCAGAGCACCCCCCTCCCATACCCTGCCCTATGCATCTCTTCCATTTGGCTGTTCCTGATTGTATCCTTTATAATAAACCAGCAAACACAAGCAAAGTGGTTTCCTGAGTGCTGAGAGCCGTTCTAGCAAATTATCAAACTTGAGGAGGGGATCATGGGAAACCTTGCTTCATAGCCTGTCAGTTAAGAAGTACAGGTATAGGGGCTGGCCCTGTGGCCAAGTGGTTAAGTTTGCATGCTCTGCTTCAGTGGCCAATGGTTTCACCAGTTCGAATCCTGGGCATGGACAGGGCACTGCTCATCAAGCCATGCTGAGGCGGCACCCCACATGACACAGCTAGTTAAGGACCCACAACTAAAAATACACAAATATGTACCGGGGGGCTTTGGGAGAAAAAGGAAAAATAAAATCTTTTAAAAAAAAAAAGTAGTACAGGTAGCTCGGACTTGAAACTGGCATCTGAAGTGGGGGCAGTCTTACGAGTCTGAGCCCCTTTAACTTGTGGGATCTGACAGTAACTCCAGGTAGATAGCGTCAGAATGGAATTGAATTGTTAAGCACCTAGTTGGTGTCCAGAGAAGTGGAGAACTGGTTGGTGTCAGAAAATACATCAGAACAGATAAAGAGGGGCCAGCCCAGTGGCATAGTGGTTAAGTTCATGCTCTCCGCTTCAGTCACCTGGGGTTTGCAGGTTTGGATCTTGGGCGTGGACCTAGCACTGCTTGTCAAGCCACGCTGTGGAAGCATACCACATAAAATAGAGGAAGACTGACACAGATGTTAGCTCAGTGACAATCTGCCTCAAGCGAAAAGAGGAAGGCTGGCAACAGATGTTAGCTCAGGGCCAATCTTCCTCACACACACACAAAACAACAAAAACAACAAAAAAAGAACAGATATAGAACATTTCCATCATCACACAAAGTTCTATCAGACACCATGAGAGGGGAAAGAAAATCTAGTTTAAATCTGAATACTTAGAAGAAGTCTTCAACTCAGTAGTGGTTAAAGAATTCTGAGAACAGAAATCTGAGAAAAATAACTCAAATTAGAGTCTACCTTCCTGAATCAAAGATGTTAAAATCTGGAGACCAGTTATTTCCTAAGTCAGTCCTTTCAGGATGGGACTTAATAATCTTCCCCCTTTAAGGACAGAGAAGCTAAAATACAGTGTAGGAAAGTTAACTGCTTAAGTTATCCAATAAACCTACGGAAGAGCCCAGGATTAGAACTCAGTTTCCTCCGAATTGTTTGGCTCCCTGAGCTCCCCCTCTGAGGTTCGTCTCAGCACAGCTGTCAGACAGATTCTCTGGAAGCTGCCAGCCACAGTCAGAGGCATCACCTGACAGGGTACGGACATGAGTGAGTTGAAGACTGACTGCTGGAAGGTGGCAGGCCTTTAATCCCCAGTGTCACACAAATGCTCAAGTGAGGATGGGATCTTCAGGTACTGGCAGCTATGGCAAGTACACTAACAAGACTATCTGTCTGAGGGGCACGCCTATAGGGATGGGGAGGAGTTCCACCTCATTAAACCCTAGCCAACAAAAAATGAGAAACTTTATTATTGCTGACTGCTGGCTGGAAACTACCGGTAAGCCATTTCTAATGCCAAGATGCGATTTGCAGCACAGTAGTCTCCAATGCTAGAGATATGGCTTTATTAGCCAAAGGTTAGCTGTTGTTTTTTTTGAGGAAGATTTGCTCTGAGCTAACATCTGCTGCCAATCATCCTTTTTGCTGAGGAAGACTGGCCCTGAGCTAACATCTGTACCCATCTTCCTCTACTTCATATGTGGGACGCCTGCCACAGCATGGCTGCTTGATAAGTGGCGGGTAGGTCCCAACCCAGGCTCTGAACTGGTGAACCCCAAGCCACCAAGGCAAAGTGTGCAAACTTAACTGCTATGCCACCAGGCCGGCCCCTGAATTTTTTTTTTGGAGGAAGATTAGCCCAGAGCTAACATCTGCTGCCAATCCTCCTCTTTTTTTGCTGAGGAAGACTGGCCCTGAGCTAACATCCATGCCCATCTTCCTCTACTTTATATGTGGGACACCTACCACAGCATGGCTTGCCAAGCAGTGCCGGGATCCGAACTGGTGAACCCTGGGATGCCAAAGCAGGATGTCCGAACTTAACTGCTGTGCACCAGGCCAGCCCTCCATTACCATCTTTAATAAATCTTTATTTTAGCACAAGGACTTAGCAAGTTGAGTCTCTGGATCTACTAGCAGTGTGATATAGCAGAAAGCCCACTTGGCTAGGCATTAGGAGGCTTGGGTTCTAGTCCTGGCTGTGCCATTACCTAGCTAAATCACTCTGAGTGAGCCATCAGTCTGTGGAACTTGCCTTTTCTACTTAGCACCATTGTTTAAGAAACAAATAAGATCATAGATGTGAAAGAGATTCTCCAAAAATGTTCTACAAATGCCGATCCAATTACAAAGAAAATTTAAAGCATTATATATACAACATATATTTGTAGTGGCTACAATACTATTTCCATTCCATGTGCTATATACTAGAAAACTCACAATGTCAACCTCAGAGTAAGTAGTTGTCCTCCCCCAAAATCCTAAGATTTGGGACTTGCCTAGGGTGGAATTTAGGTAAGAGCTGATTCCAGAAGTGAGCCTAAGTGGCTATACCCCAGGCCTCCCCCCAAGTCAGAGAGCACCATTCTTCTGAGTTAAGATCTGCTAAAAATGAACTGTTATCATTTGCCTGTATTTATATCTCCACACTAAAAACAAAAACAAGAACAAACTACTGTCTGAAAAATGTAGAGCTTATAATTGGGATGTGGTGGGAGTAACAGCAGAGAGCGGAATGGCAGGGCTGAATTTCAAGTTATAGGCTCCCACCTTGCTTCCGACAGCCTGGGATTTTGATAAAGGCTCCATAGTCTGTCACCATAGCAACCTATAAAAACAAACAAAAAAAGAATCAACGTCACACAAATGAGAATCTCTCCTGTGTAGCATTTAACCTAGTCTCCCTGAATTTCTACTTGGTACTGACTGCCTCTGTCTACTGCAAAACTGACTAAAAGTGATGTTCTGTCAAACATTCTTTCTGTTCTTTTTGAAATTTAGACTGACAGGTATGTGTGAACACATTAAAAACACTGGTGAGATAGCACTGTCGTCAGATGCTATGACAGTACCTAGGAATGCCCAAATCCCACACCTTGGGGATTTCCAAAGGAGGTATATGAAGAAAAGAAATAAACAGCAGAAAATCAGGAAATAAAATTACACTTTATATTAGCTGGGACTGCGGCCTCCAATCCCAATACAGAGAACTTTAATACTGTGCAATGGATCATGTAGGACATCCCTTTTTCCTAAACTTCAAATCAAACCAAACCATACAGCCTGCTCTATTTCACTCCAAACCTGTCTTGGGTTTTATCAAGACAATTAGAGAAAAAGCCCACACACAGACATCTGACAGAACCTGAAAAGATATGATTAGAGAGAAAAAGGGTTGCCCCCAGGTCTTTTGCAGAGCTGACCTCAGATGGAGAAGTGAGAGGCTTGATGCATCTATGAAATATCTAATAGCAATGAAAGGCCCAGAACCCTCAAGATAAATCACTATCCCAGACCACCTCTCCCTCTCATCCATCCTCTAGCCCACCCCCAACCCATGGATCGGGATCAAAGTTGCCACTGCATTCTATATTTATCACTCAATTCATTATTACTTATAAAATATTCATTACAGTCTTAAACATATAAACGTTATTTTCTTCAGTAACTTGAATTAGTTGTTTCATCTAATCTAACAGAGGCAATCACTGTTTCAGCTTCACCATAACGAAAACAAGGGGACTGAATAAGACAATCCCTACCACACTGCTATTCATTAACATATACTGAACACTCACGACACGCAAAACCCTCTTCAAGAGCTTTACATAATCTCCTGACACCATATGATGTTGGCACTATTCTTATACTCATTCGATAGATGACAAAACTGATGACTAAATAACTCACCCAATGTTCAAAGCTAGTAAGTAGCAGAGCTGGGATTTGAAAGCAGTGAGTCTTAGCTACACTAGAGCTGCTCATGGGTTCCCTTTAACTATACAATCCTAACAGCCAAAAGCAACGTGACAGAGGCTGGCCCCATGGCTGAGTGGTTAAGTTCACACACTCCACTTTGGTGGCCCGGGGTTCCCCGGTTCGGATCCTGGGTGCGGACACGGCATCGTTCATCAGGCCATGCTGAGGCAGAGTCCCATATAGCACAACTAGAGGGACCTACAGCTAGAATATACAACTATGTACTGGGGGGGTTTGGGGAGAAGAAGAAGAAAAACAAAAAAGAAGACAGGCAACAGATGTTAGCTCAGGAGCCAATCTTTAAAAAAAAAATTGTAAAAAAATGCAATGTGTGGGGCCAGCCCACTGGCACAGGGGTTAAGTGCACATGTTCAGCTTCGGCGGCCCAGGGTTCGCCAGTTCAGATCCCGGGTGTGGGCATGGCACCGCTTGGCAAGCCATGCTGTGGTAGGCATCCCACATATAAAGTAGAGGAAGATGGACACGGATGTTAGCTCAAGGCCAGTCTTCCTCAGCAAAAAGAGGAGGATTGGCAGCAGATGATAGCTCAGGACTAACCTTCCTCAAAAAAAAACCCAATGTGACATTTGACATCTTATCTGCTCCTGGCAACAACCTTCGGAAGTACATATGGGTATATACTTATGTATATATATGGATATATGATAAGTATATACGGAAGTATATACAGTAGGTCCCCATGTTGCAGATAAGGTGGAATAGTATAGGTACAGAAAGAGCACAGGATTTGGAGGGAAAACTGTGGCTTCTACTCCCAGCTCCGACACTTCTTATCTGTGGAATCTTGAACACAACTTGCCTTTCAGGGCCTAAGTTCCCATTTGTGTTCACTTTGCTGCTACAGATAATAAATGATGTGCATATAGTACCTCGCACTGGTATCTGGCACCTAATGTGCATTCAGAAAATTGCAGCTTTTTAATAATTTACAGTCCAAGATACTGAAGCAGAAAAAGGTTAGTAACTAGTGGAAAGGCACGCAACTAACTTAGATACAAGCTAGGCAAAGAACCTCGATCCCATCAGTCCTAGTCCAATGCCTCCTACTTCACTAAGTATCATCATTACTCACTTCAATGTTAGGATGGGAATAGATAAAAACTTCCATTCTTCTCATTTTTTTAATGGCACTTGAACTAACTCTCCAAGATACAGCATTAACAATGGGTTAAGACCCAAAAGTTCAAAAATCCTGTTTTACACTGATGAATATGCTATGCTGGGGTATAGACCAGGCAGTCCTAAAGAAACAGTACAATCAGGCAGATACTAGTACTTAAAATCAAGGCAAGGGGGAACTGGAGGAAGGACTTTAGAGAGTAACCAGTCCAATCCTGCCATTTTTCAAATGAGGAGAGTGAAGACCAGAGACACGAAGTGCTTACCCAAGTTCACAAAGCAAGTTGTTCTCTGTAAAACAGGGCCACACGGATAAAGAAGAAAAGACTTTAAACTTCTAATTACAATAAAAGCAAATCCTTTCTTTCTGGACAAACTAAAGACACTTTGGCTTTTGCTCCAGGGTTCTAGAGAGAGGGTTGAGATGTCTCATATTGTATAATAACATTATTAAAGGGCACAATTATCTACCAAAGTTAAAAGTAGCATCTGGAAGTTGGAGCCCAAATCACCTTGCTGGTGTAAATTAAGACAATCTCACTTCTCAATCCTGATGCTCCACTGTCACATTAGAATCTTTTGAGGAAATATCATAACAGATCTTAATTTGGCCTCTCCCAAAAGGAAAGGTTAATGTGCTCCAGAATGGATGCATGCAACTGTTCAGTTAGGAAAAGGCATTCGTGCCTATTTCCAGCACCAGGTGTTTCCATCGCTGTGTCTCCTAGGGTGCAGTCAGAGTTGAAATTAACAGAATGGCACCTGCTGCAGATGATCACACAGTCTGCCTGGTGTCCCAAGAATAATTAGTCAAATAGCTCAGGGGAAAAAATTCAGTAATTATCTCAACTGAACTCAGGGTTTGGGCAAAATGAATTTACCATCTTCAGATTAGAGGTTGCAGCGGCCTTGAAACCAGGTACCCACATAACGTAAGTGAGAAACTGGAGGCTCAAAGACCTAAGTCACCTGTCCCAAATCACAAAGTTAGAAAGTAGCATGGCTAGAATGGAAGTTTTTGACTTCTATTCCAAGGCCATTTCCACCTTAGCAACACCAATCTCCCCTCAGCATTTCTTCGGCTAAGGCTGGGCTGAGCGAAATCCCAACTCGCAGTGCTGTGCTTGTACCACTACCATGCTTAACCGACTCCAGCACCTAAACGCCTCTCAGAGGATGAGAGAAGGATGAATACTGGCTTCTCAGCTATTCGGTCACTGGGCCCCTCAGTCCTGCCAAGCCTGCTAAGAGAAGAAGTGCTAGGTATGGGCTGTGCCACCAGTTTCTGGAAGGACAATTCGTCCTAAGAGGCTTGGGTTCAACTTCATTCAAACATTTACTGAGCACCTATTTGCAAGATACCAAGTCAGGTACTGTGAAATAAAAACAACTTAAAAAAAGAGATGCCCAGCCTATTTTTAAATGAATTTCAAGTAGTTACCAAGATACTTGAGACAAAGCATGGCTTCTGCCCTCCTTAGTAACTCACTATCTAGTGGAGGAGACAGGCACTTATACAAATAACAAGAGTACACAACAGACTGTGATAAATGCCATAATTGAAGAACAATGACTGGGGAACAACCAGATCTACCTTCCTCCTATACCTCAATTCAGTCAAAAGAGTTCTTACAGGTCTTTTGGTTCCTCCATGCGTTTACATACAGCTGGACAATCCCAGGTACAGTTTAGAAGAAAGTAGACTTGGAGAGAGGACTTGATTTAAAATCCCTGTTTTGCCATTTATTAACCACTGGGCAATTACCTATCTTTTCAGAAGAGTTTCCTTATCCATAAAATGAGAGTAACAGTTTCTTTGAAGAGAGTCAATGACACAGAATGCATGACAATGCTGACATACAATTAGGCTTACAAAATTATTTTTGAATTTTAATGTAACTGAGTCTTACTTGTAAATATTAGGCACTCATTAAATGTTTGTTAGATGAATATTTTGAAAAAATTTCTTCTTTGCAATTTATCAGGAAATTTCTATTTCCCTAATTCTAGTCACCAGTTTTTTTTTTTTAAAAGATTGGCACCTGAGCTAACAACTGTTGCCAATCTTTTTTTTTTTTTCTGCTTTTTCTCCCCAGATCCCCCCAGTATACAGTTGTACATATTTTAGTTGTGGGTCCTTCTAGTTGTGGCATGTGGGATGCCGCCTCAACATGGCCTAATGAGCCGTGCCATGTCCACGCCCAGGATCCGAACCAGTGAAACCCTGGGCAGCCAAAGCGGAGCACGCGAACTCAACCACTCAGCCACGGGGCCACTCACTTCTAAATGATGTTTCAAAATGTGCTCCTGAATACTACGCTAGAACTATAAAGTTCTCTCTGAACACTCCCCTAGCCCAGCCATCTTCGACAGCAAAATATAAAACCTACACTAACTTAAGCTCCCCCTTATTTAAGAAGAAGCTGTAGGTCAGGAGTCACTTTAGAACTCTGAGTGAGTCTGTGGAGGGCAGAGCATGCTTGTCTTTCCTTCGTGCGACACCTGACAGGTGAAGGCTTCACGATCAGAAAGATCAACTTCATCTTCAGCACTGCTACTTCTTTCTGAGCCCTGGTACTTCACTGACCTGTGGGGATTCCACGGGCCTTGAAAAAAGAAGACAGAGGCTTCAAGAGCAGAACTGTTTGTTATTTGTTAGAAAGTTACCCTTTGTATCTTAACTGTTATGTTACCAGTTGGGATCGACTTAACAGAAGTCGAGTCACGATTATCTATAACCGACTGACAGTTACAAAGTCTGTCCTCAAAAGCCTCAAATGATTAGAAGATGAAACTTTTGTCAACTGTAAAGCAAGTACGAATGCCATAAGAAAGATAGAGCTAAAATACTACCTGCACTCCTAAAGATGCTGAAAACAATTTTTTGGCTTTAGTTTTGCTTCAAGAAGAGGGAGATAATATTAAGGAATTCCTACCATGTCTCGGGCATTGTCTTTTTATAGATGATAGCTTATTTAACTATCATGGCAATCCCATGGAAGCAGTTAGTATCTCCACCTAACAAATGAGAAAACTGAGGCTCAAAGAGATTAAGTGACGGTCTCAAGAATCACACAGTCAGTAAGCAAAAGAGCTAGGACTGGAATCCAGGTTTTGTCCGGTCCCAAAGCCTCTGCTCTCTAAACAAATACAATCCTTCTCCTTCAAAGGTTGATCATTCACACAGTCATCAAAGATGGAATGAGTACCTATTATTTTCTACCCTCCTCCCCGGGATTGAGACATACACCAGTGAATAAAACACACAGGGTTCTGTCCTCATGGAGCTTAGAGTCTTGTGAAGAAGACAGATATTAAACAAGTTCACAAATAAATACAGGGTGAGCCTATTTACTTATGGTGGGAAGAAGATCACAGAGGAGATGACATTAGGGCTGAGACACAAAAGATAAAGAGAAGTGGTGGGAGAGTGGGGTAGTTAGCAGCAACTCTGCATGTGTGAAAGTCCTGAGAAGGAAGCAAGCTTAGAATGTTCAGAGCTGTAAGGAGACCGATGTGGCTGGAGTATGAGTAGAGTAGAACAAAACATCATTGTCAGGGTAAGCAGAGGCCAAGCCATGTAAGGGTCATGAAAATGAGTTTGGATGCATTCAAATACAGTGAAAAGCCTAGAGGAGCTGTGAGAAAGCAGCACAGTCCAACCTGTTTTCAAATGGCATTCTGGCTACAATGTGAAGAACAGAGTGGAAAGGGGCTACAACAGAAGTAGAAAGCCCAGTCAGGGCCAGGCAAGAGATGAAGAGCTTAAACTAACGGGGATAAAGAAGTATAAAGAAGTATTCAGACTAGTGATATACTTAAAAGGTAGAAACGGACCAAAGTGGGAGGGAAAATCAAGATCAAATCAAGAGGACAGATCAAGGATGATGCCCAGTTCTAGCATGGGTACTTGAATGGATAGTGGTTCCATTTGCTAAGATGGAAAAGACCAGAAGAAGAAGAGAATTGGTGAGAAAACCAAAAATTTAGTTTAAAACATAAATTAGAGGGGCTGGCCCCATGGCCGAGTGGTTAAGTTCGTGCGCTCAGGCTGCAGGCGGCCCAGTGTTTCGTTGGTTCAAATCGTGGGCGCGGACATGGCACTGCTCATCAAACCACGCTGTGGCAGCGTCCCACATGCCACAACTAGAAGGACCCACAACAAAGAATATACAACTATGTACCGAGGGGCTTTGAGGAGAAAAAGGAAAAAATAAATAAATAATAAATAAATAAATAAATAAATAAATTAGAGATGCTGTAAGGTATCCAAATGAAGATGCCAAGGATGCAATTAGAAGTCTGGAGCTTAGAGGAGGCACATGTGGTAGCCAGACACTCCACGAGCCCTTCCCATTTAAACTGTAATGCCCAAGATATTCTCAAGCAGACAGGAGCTCAAACCCAACTGCTTTTCACCCCTAATCTATGCTTAACATAAATGGCAGATTTTCAAAGCTGAAAGAATATACCTCTCCTTGGAAAATAGTGTAGAGAGCAGGCAGGTTCTCCATGGTCTCGGGTCTTCCTGAATTCATCCTTAATGTTCTATGGCTCCTCCATTTCTCTTCTGCTAAAGCTAATTCAAGTGTCCTGTCACAAAGAAATAAGACAGACAACAATTTGAGAGACATCTGCATTAAAGAAGAAATGTGCAGACAATCCGCAGCTAGTCTCTGCAGAATAATACCATTAGATTTAATGCCATGTACTCTTATCCAAGTGTCTCTTGTCCACTCTAATTGTGGAAGTTTTGGAAGCCTTGATCTTATTTCTTTTCACTTTGATACTTACCCATTAGTCTACTGTTTTGTTTGTTTGTTTTTAATTGCTATTATTGCTATTCTTTTGCCAAGGGAAGGCTTTGGGGCGTGTATGTGTGTATGTGAATGGATTCTAAAAAGGGGAATAATAATAGTAATAAGAGTTAACCTTAATCAAGCACATACTATGTCCAGGCACTGGACATTCAATATCTCATTTATTCCTCAAAACTCTCAAGATGTAGGTTCTATTATTATCGTACTTTATAGATGAGAAAACCAAGGCTTCCAGAGGTCAAATTACTACGCCTATTTCAAAAAGCCAGCAAATGGTAAAGGCAAACTCTGGTTAACACCAGAGTCCACACTTTTAACCACTATGCTAGGCGTTAAACCTGAAAAGATTTCAAAAAGAAAGAAAATAGCTTACTTTTTTTTCCTGGTAAAATTAAAAACGCACATGCTCATTTTAAAAGTTCAGACAATACATTAACGATGAAAAGAAAATCATCCACAATTCAATGTTATTTATGTGCTCTGACTTTTTTATATGTTGAAGTGTTTTTTTTAGTGGAATCATAAAATCACTAATTAATCATTAATAAGTCATTTTCTTACTTAATATGTTTTAGCAATTCATACACACACACACCCCTTTAACGCCTACAAAACAATCCATTGTTGGATGCATCAAGTTTATTTAACTATTTATGAATCATGTTAAAATGCAGATTGCAGTTCAGCAGGTCTGAGGTGGTACCTGAGATTGTACATTTTTAACAAGCTCCCAGGTGATGCTGTTGCTGTCCGAGTAGCAAGTCTTAGAGCGCTGGATCCAGTCAGAAGGGACCTTGGAGATACTCTCACTCAGCCTTCTGGTTTTATCCAGAGAGGAAACTACCAATCTAGTAGCTCTTAATCATGCTCGTTTACTCTGCTGGATAAATCACTGCTACATAAAGATAAATCGAATGGTGCTGCTCTCAGTGCTCTTTTTCCTCCCAATTATACCTGACAGCTATACGACTTGAAACTCTATTGTCCTTGGGTTATCATAAGCAAATACTTTCTTCTCTCCTCAGCCCCCAGCACACTCCCTCACTTTCAGATGATGACTACAGGTCCTACTTGTGGAAAGTCTTCCTGACTTACAATGAGCATCCATGAACCGAACCGCCTCACTTGAAACAGAAATGAATGAAAAGTCTGTCAGCCTTCTGGAGCTTAGTTCTAGTACCATCCCAAGGCCCAGGAACATCCCCATCCTTGAGTTCCACAGGACAACTTTGTACTGTATGATAAACTTGCCCTTTTCTGCTTAGGTCAGCCAGAGGTGGTTTTATTACTTTACTAATAGCACATAGAGAGAGTGGATGCATGTTTGTCAGTTCTTGAGAAATGGCTGATAAACAGCTTAAATCCAAGTATCACAGCCTGGTTGGATCCTGCCTCTTCCATGTCCCAGCTACACAGTCTCATCTCTAGTCCTTCCCTTCCTGCTGCCCAGCACCCTTCACCTCAAAAAACCATCCCAGAACAGAGGTTATTAATCTGAGGCCAATGGCTCTATCAAGACACCTTAATTATCCCACCAACTCTTGGAGCACTAGTGAGGTACAGCATCCACAGAGGCATCAGCGGCTAGGACATCTAAATTGGGCTCAAACATCTTAGTCTGCCACTTGTTCCTCTCTACACAAAGGTCATGGAAAGAGCAATAAAAGCGGAAACAATCTTAAGTTGTTTCTTACAGATTTCTGCTGTGATAAGAGTACGAACAGCTATGTTTAGGGCTCTCCTGTGCTCCTTCTGTAGAACAGCAGCCTGAGAAGCCCTATGCAATTCTTCAAGAAGGAAACTGATATGCATTTTTGAGGGAAAGCCTGAAATACCACAGTAACAGGTTTACAATTTCAGGAAAGTAAAGGGTTGCCACTTTCTAAAAAGGGATTTAAAATTTTTTTTCAAATGTTGTTCCACAGAAACCTAGGGTTCTATGGTGGGTTCTAGGGTTCTATTAGAGGCAGGGATGCACTGTTAACTTCCTGACTTCAGTAGTCATATTGTGCTTATACAGAATGTCCTCGTTTGTAGGAAAACTATTCAGGGGTGATGGGCATCAGGTCAGCAACTGGACTCTCAAATGATTCATAAAAAAATATTATTTGTACTATACCGCCATAATTTTGCGGTTGCTTCAAAGTTTTTTTTTTAAAAAGTGCATACAATTAGGAAAAAACATAACCACACCATGTCCTCCCTCCTCTCGAGCAATGAGAAGTTCAGAGAACAAGATTAAATTGGTAAGATACTTTATAGCCTCTTTGGAGTTTCATTTCATGTGTCACCTTACTGATCTGGCCAAGATTTTCTTTGCTTTTATTGCTGCTTTTGTTTGTTTGGATTTAGACCTGTTGTTATTACTTCATAGTACTAATTGGATAGAACTCTGAGAGTAAAGGGATTTTAATTTATCTTTAACCCAGGTATAAGAATTGAGGGGAGAGGGCCAGCCCGGTGGCACAGTGGTTAAGTGCGCACGTTCTGCTTCTCAGCAGCACGAAGTTTGCCGGTTTGGATCCCAGGTGCGGACATGGCACCGCTTGGCAAAAGCCATGCTGTGATAGGCTTCCCACGTATAAAGTGGGCACGGAAGATGGGCACGGATGTTAGCTCAGGGCTAGTCTTCCTCAGCAAAAAGAGGAGGATTGGCAGTAGTTAGCTCAGGGTTAATCTTCCTAAAAAAAAAAAAAAGAATTGAGGGGAGAATCAGTTGATAGGTGAAAATACTGGGGTATGAGCAAAGGCAGAATAATGACTCCAGGGCCTGTATTCTCAACCACTATTCTACACTGCCTCAAAAAGAAGTCGCAATCCACACCCAAATTTTGCAGAGTACAGCTCTAACACTAACTGGGTCCCAATATTAGAGATTCCAATGAGGAGTAATCAGAAGGGCATCAACATGGAGGTGGCTGCGATGAGCAGGGTCTGGATTCATTCATTCACACACATAACCAAGGACCATTTCTTATTTGGTTTTGTGTTTCCAGTGCCTAGTATACAGCAGGTACCCAAAGTTTTCTCAAATGAGTGAACAGAGCCTTACTATGTGCCAAACACAGAGAAAGAAGGAAGAAAGCATTCTGATCTAAAGAATGTAGGAGAAGGAACTGAGTTCCACACAATATGCTGGACAGGTCAGAAGACAGGAGACTCAAATGCCAAATTAGTGGCCCAGTCTTCCTCACAACGTTCCTCCGGGGGGCCTCTCTAGCTCTTTCTTCTGTTTCTCTTGTAGGCTCATCCTCCTGTTCTTGGGCATTAAACGTTGGAACTACTCAAGGTTCCAACTTACGTGCTCTTACCCACACTTATGGCTCAGTTATCACCTATATGCAAATTACTCTCAAATTTCTACTTCCAACAAAAATCTCTGCGTTCCAAAGCCATAATTCAAATTGCCTCCTGGATGTCACGAATGACCTCTCCCTTCCCCTGCCAAAAAAAGAACTACTCGGTTGCATAAGCCAGAAACCTAGGAGTTACCTTTGATTCCTCTCTTTTCACGCCCTGCATCCAACCCATCACCAAGTCCTACCGATTTTACCTCCTACATATCTCTAGAATCTGGTCATTTCCCTGCAGTTTGTTCCACCCATACCTCAGTCCACGGCGACAACAACAACGCTCACCTAAGTGTCCTATCTACATCTAACTCTCTTCAGATCAGTTCACACTACTGAGCCTGAGGGATCAAGCCACCTCCTCCATCACACACTCCTTCCCCGTCAAACAGAAAAAAGGAAAAAACCCTCAGTGGTTTCCCATCAGTCTTAAAGTAAAAGCTACAAAGTCCTGCAGGGTCTGACCTCCACCCGCCTCCACCTTCATGGTGTACCACACTCCCCTTCATCCTCTTTGTACTGGTCACAATGGCCTCTTTGAGCTTTTCAGTCTTTTTCCTCCCATTTGCCACAGGGCCTCTGCACAGGCTATTCTATGTGGAATATTCTGCCTTCCTCTCTTCACTCAACTAATTAGAATTCTCCCTTCAGGTACCAGTTCAGGCGTCTTTTCCTCAGAGCTGCCTTCCGTCTTCTTTCAGGCACTCATAGCCTCAGGTACCTCTCCTGGATAGCACTTATTTTACGTTTCTTAGTGGGATCATGGTTTAACATGTCTTCTCCCCGCCACACTCGAGCCCCTGAGGTCAGGGCCCATGTTTGGTTCATAATGCATCCTCAACGCTTTGCACGGTAAACAGCAACAGGACGATTAAAGAGAAGGCCTCGTTCACAGGTAGAAGTGCAAATTTCTCAATAAGACCGTGCTCTGGAGAAGCCAGAGTCGGACGTTTCCTTCGTCCCTGTCTCTCTCGGGGACATAGAGCAGGCCCTAGTAAAAGGCTGCAGAATCAGCGGCAGAAACAAGCCGGTCTCCTCACTCAGAGAGGATCCAGGCCTTGTCTCCCCGGGAGCGTCCGGCACCGGGCTGGACACAGCAGGTGCCCGCTTAAGAAGTCAGCCGTCGCGGGCCCCAGCAGCCGCGGAGACCCCCAGGCTCTGCTCTCGCCTGGAGAGGGGACCCAGGCCACTGCACGCCAGACCCAGGACCTCGGGGCCCGCCTCTGCCCTCTGCCAACAAAACTTCAGCTGAGAAGGGCCAGGCTCACACCACACCGCTGAGGCGCCGCCTCCACATTCCGCAGCCACCCATCCCGACCTTCCTAATACTCACTCTCCGTCAGCTCCAGACCCCTCGGCCGCAGCATTGCGCGAAACGCCACAACCCAGTCAGCGCGCTGCCACCCACAAGACACAGCGCGCCTAGGCGGGACGCCACCTCCATCCACCAATCCTGAAATCCTATTCCAGTGACGTCAGAGAGAGCGGACCAATAACAGAAGACTGTCCAGGGGGCGGAGCATAGGGGGTATTGGAAGCCGATTGGTTTCTCCAAGCCGGAAGTGCCGGGGGAAGGAGTAACTCGGAACCAATCGTGTGGTGGCTGAGGGTGTCGGCGCGGTCTGTGGCGGCGTTAAGGAGAGCGGCCGCCGCCATGATAGAACAGCAGAAGCGCAAGGGTCCGGAGTTGCCGCTGGTTCCGGTCAAGCGGCAGCGGCATGAGTTGCTGTTGGGAGCCACGGGGTCGGGCCCCGGAGCAGGGCAGCAGCAGGCGGCTCCTGGAGCTTTGCTGCAGGCGGTGAGTGAAGTAGAAGCGGCCTTCCGTCCTCGGCTCATCTTCCTCTCGGAGCGCTGCGCCGGGCGATGCCGCGCCGGCCCTTTCTCCGCTCTGTGGGGGCGGAACGAGGATTTCTATTTGGAGTTAAGGCCGAAAAATGCTGTCCAAGCGGCCCACAGCCCTCAGAGGCTGCACCCGTTTCCCGGGTTGACGCCGGTTTCGCCGTCTCCACCGCCCGGGATGCGGCGTTAGAATTAGAGTTAAAGATCTTGAACTCAAAACCGGGACCGGGGCTTTCGAATCCTAAATCTTTCAGGATCCAGCATAGGGTAGACATCCAGAAAAGTTTGTAGAGTGGTTGGAGGAAGGAAGGAAGGAAATGAGTGATACTGGTTCGCTTTGGGACTTTGGACGAGTTGCTTTTCCCTTTATTTCTCTGCACTAGCGCTGTTAACAATTGAATAATCGCTCGCGGTCATTGAGCCCGTGTGCCAAGTGCTTTGTCTGTGAAAACTCCGTTAATCTTGGTAACAGCTTAAGAGTAAGGAACTGTTATTATTGTGGAAAACCAAACTCTTTTTCTAGTAAGTGATAGGAACAGATTTTAAACCCAGAGTCCATGGTCTTAATTACGTTTCTTGTAAGATGGAGGTAGTGATCACACCTCTCCTTCTGTGCTGTTAGGGTCAGATGAGGAAATGTGTGTGTCCACTCAAGCAGGGGTCAGTAAATCCTATTTGGCACCGTCCTCAAAATATATGCAAAATTGCTACCACTTCTCTCACCTCTATCTTAGCTTTGAATCTATTACCTCATTATTATATTATTATTATATTATTGTTTCATTATGGCAGTAGAGTCCTAACTGGTATTCCTGTTTCTGCTCTTAAATGTCAATCTATTCTCAATCCAGCAGCTGGAGGAAGCCTTCTAAACATCAGATCGTGTTACCCTCTGCTGAAAACTGTCAGTGGCTTTCCACTTCACTAAGAGTGAAACCAGAATCCTTACATTCTTTTGCACGCTTTTTTTTTTCCCCTTTACCTCTCTGATCTACCAGTTTTCTATGGCTCGCCCTGCTCCAGTCACACTGGCTTCCATGCTCCTGTCTCAAAGCCTTTGCATTCGCTGCTCCCTCTGCTCTAGTGCTCTTCTTCCAGATGTCTGCACGGTTTACACACTCAGCTCCTCCAGGTTTTTGCTCACATCTCACTTTTTCAGTGAGGACTTTCCTGACTACCCTATTTTAAATTGCAGTACCTCGTACTCACTAACTCACATTGCTGCTTTGTTTGTCTCCATAGCACATACCACCATCTGTAGGTTTTACTTCTCTCCCTCCATCCCACTAGAACATGAACTCCATTGTTTATTTTGTTCACTGCTGTTTTCCCAGGGCTGAGAACAGTCCCTGGCATGTGGTATTTTTTCTGATAAATGAGTAAGCCGGAAACTACTGAAGAAATTTGAGGATTATTGATATGGCGTATTTATTCTTCCACTAAGAAGTAAGGGTATCAGCTGAGATTTCAGTGAATTGCCCAAGCCTAGGCTTAGTGTCAAGACCATAATCAAAACTACTTTCCCCAGAGGGCCACCCTGGTGGTGTAGTGGTTAAGTTCACATGCTCCGGTTCGCAGGCCCAGATCTGAGGTGTGGACCTACACACCTCTCATCAAGCCACGCTGTGGCAGGCGTCGCACATATAAAATAGAGGAAGATGGGCACAGGTGTTAGCTCAGGGCCAGTCTTCCTCACCAACCAAAAAAAAACTACTTTCCCCAATAATCTGTGTCTTGCAGGTTTGTTGGAAAGCTCAGTTCAATCATTCATTCTTTAATTGAGCTAGAGACAGAAAACAATGTTGAATGACATAGGCAGGGGCCCTGCACTCAGAGAGCTTCTTTTCTAGTAGGGAATAAAGACAAAATGTGTAAACATACATAAGGAGGGTGATTTCCAGTAACAGTAAGTGCTGTGAGGGAATACAGTAGGGTTCATGGAGTAGAGGGGCAGTGGGGTGCCACTTGAGTTTGAATGATCCAGGAAACACTTTCTGGAGAGGAAACATTTGAAAGGAGCCAAACACAGGAAGCTTCAAGGGAAGATCTTAGAACCAGTGCAAAGATCCTGAGGCAGAAATGAGTTTAACTTGTTTGAGCAATTAAAAGTTGGCTATGGGACAGGAGCCGAGTGAGGAAGGAGGAGGTACACGCTGGAAACTTTAGTAGGAGAGTGTCGAATTGGAGGCGTAAGTTATGTGAGAAGAGTTGTCTTTCTCTAAATTGAAAGAAAGCCGTTCAATCATTGTTTTCCTTGTCTTCTTCCTCCACCCCCCACTCCCCTGTTTTGCAGCCACCTTTGTCTGTATGCAGTGACTACCCTGTACTTCTCTCTCTTTTGTTTAGGGCCCTCCCAGGTGTTCCTCCCTTCAAGCCCCAATCATGCTTCTCTCGGGACATGAAGGGGAAGTGTACTGCTGCAAGTTTCACCCCAATGGATCCACCTTAGCGTCTGCAGGATTTGACCGACTAATACGTAAGGCTTTTTGGTTTTTTTGGTGTTTTTGTTTTGAGGAAGATTAGTCCTGAGCTAACATCTGCCAATCCTCCTCTTTTTGCTGGGGAAGACTGGCCCTGAGCTAACATCCATGCCCATCTTCCTCTACTTTCTATGTGGGACGCCTACCACAGCATGGCTTGCCAAGCGGTGCCATGTCCGCACCTGGGATCCAAACTAGCGAACCCCAGGCCGCCGAAGCAGAACATGTGCACTTAACCGCTGCGCCACCAGGCCAGCCCCATAGTTTTTGAATTTGAAGTAACTGCCCTCTGCCCAATAGTGATTATTTTTTAAAACCTTCACTGCCACAGAAGGTATCGGTCTGAGTTGGTCACATCATAAACTACGTGGCTAACATGCTAAAATAGGGTCATGAAAATGCTGAATGGTATTGGGTATAAAACTTGGGGTCCATCTGGTAAATACAGAAGGAATTATGGTAGTAGTTGGAAAGCGAGTTGCTCTAGTTTGGGAATATCTTCCTCATGGAGGCAAATCATGAGCTAATGTAGCAAGACAAAGAGATCCAGATTTAGTGGGTTAGCGGGACTGATAAAGAGAGAACTTTTTCCCAAAGGTGTGAGGCTCTCTCTTGATCAGAACCTTAGCATATAGGAAGGAAGGAGGGGGGTTGCTAGAGTGACGACTCACTTGGATAATCTACCTGTACATCATTAGGATCTGCTACCAGATTCCCAGCTACTAGTCAGGAATACCCATTTTTGAGAAATAGGTGGAAAAAATCAGTTTGGGGTCATTAGAAAAAGCAAGAGAGGGGCTGGCCTAGTGGCACAGTGGTTAAGTTCGCACATTCTGCTACTCAAGCGGCTTGGGGTTCGCCGGTTCGGATCCTGGGTGCGCACACGGCACCACTTGGCAAACACCATGCTGTGGTAGGCGTCCCACGAATAAAATAGAGGAAGATGTGCACGGATGTTAGCTCGGGGCTGATCTTCCTCAAAAAAAAAGAAAACAAGGGCCGGCCCGGTGGCGCAGCGGTTAAGTTCACACGTTCCGCTTCTCGGCGGCCCGGGGTTCGCTGGTTCGGATCCTGGGTGCGGACATGGCACTGCTTGGCAGCCATGCTGTGGTAGGCGTCCCACGTATAAACTAGAGGAAGATGGGCACGATGTTAGCTCAGAGCCAGGCTTCCTCAGCAAAAAGAGGAGGACTGGCAGTAGTTAGCTCAGGGCTAATCTTCCTCAAAAAAAAAAAGAAAACAAAAAAAAGCAAGAGAAAAGATAACGAAAACATCTGACTTTTTTTCTTCTGGCATCATTTGCCACATTGTGAGATGAAATGAGTCCTTTGGCTCTGTGCTTATAACCCTCTACCTCAGGGTGGATGATATCTGTCTTCACTGTCTGTTTTGATTTAGATGTTTTAGTTCTGTGATCCTTAAATTTACTGGTTGGCCAAGTATCTGGAAGGCTTAGGGACCTTTGCAGAACATCCTTGAGTTGCTGATATGCTTAATTTCATCGAACAAACCAGGAACAGTTTTATCAGCAGAAAAATAACTATCTGTGTGTGCTCCTTAATAGTGCTCACCAAACTTCTGTCCTTGCTAGACCAAGCTCCCTCAGTATAGGAACTGTCTATTCAGTTACCCCCTTTTACCCCAGCGCCTGGCATGTAACAGGTGCTTAGTACATGTGGAACAAGTAAATGTGGTATAAAATCATTGCTGTGTGACTTTCAAGTCAGTTGCAGCTCCCTAGGTTTTCCATAAGTGCCATCATTTTGCAATC
This sequence comes from Equus asinus, assembly GCF_041296235.1. Taxonomy (NCBI): domain Eukaryota; kingdom Metazoa; phylum Chordata; class Mammalia; order Perissodactyla; family Equidae; genus Equus; species Equus asinus. Next base: position 90,416,356 of record NC_091794.1, read on the forward strand.
TGCTTATACTCATAGCAGACAAGTAGTAGTGAGTGTCAACTTTTTTTAAATTACAGGAAAAAAACTTAAGATTTAAAAAATTATATCCATTAACTCAATTTTTTTAACATGAAAAGTGAAAATATTGTGTTATTTTTGTTTTAGTATCAGGAGAATTGGTCCAGCTGGTAGAACTAATAGTGTTCCAGTATAATTTCAGAACTGTTGTGGTACATTCCTAAGTCCCCATTCCGTGGCAGATAATGAGTTTCCTTTTGCCTAGTAACGTTCACAGAACCCCTGTCTCCCTCCAGTGCTGTGGAATGTCTATGGTGACTGTGATAACTATGCTACGTTGAAGGGACACAGCGGAGCAGTGATGGAACTGCATTATAACACAGATGGCAGGTGAGGATTCTGCATCATCGAATGACGGCTGCTTCTCATACTAATTCTTGGCATCCTTGAGCTTTCTCTCAGGGGCCATGCCGTCAGAAACTACTCCATTTTGGGCAACTGCTTTGTTACCCTAGCATCGTCACACCAAGTGGGCTGTTTATTGTTCCATGTGCGCATTTATGCATACATCATCTCTGCCATCTAAAATCTCAAGAGCCCAGACAAATTTGTTTCTAAGATGCAAAACAAAGTATAATTTTTATATGTAGAAATTAGCTTTTTCTATTATAAAAGTAATGATATTTATTGTGGGAAACTCAAAAAAAACCCCAAAGAAATAGCCCATATTCCTACCACTGCAAAGATAATCATTGTTAATATTGTGATACGTTTTTCTCGAGCCTTTTTCCTACTCAAAATTGTTTGGTTTTTACGTATATGTTGAGCTACATGTATGATCTTGTCTGCTGTTTTTTTTCCCCTTAACCATATTCACCTATGTATCTGTTTATCATAAGCATTTCAATGATTGCATAATTTTAGAATAACTAGATAATATAGAAATGTGGTTGTACAAAGTTAATGAATCCCACTAGGTATTTCAGTAAACATTCATTGTTTTACACCTCTGATCTCTAAAATCTTAGGGTTCTCTGAATCAACTGGTACGTAGCCTTGTATACATTGTCCCTATTAATATTGGAGTATAGAAAGCATTCTAAAATCAGTTATAACTTAGAAATCATCCTCAGAGACAACATGAAAGCTTTGATTTTTAAAGGAAGGGTTGGAATTATGGAGCCATTGGGTCTGGAGTTGCCACAGTCTGTCTTCCCTCCACAGCAGGGAGGGGTTAAACCTTTTCAGGTGGGAGGACGTCTTATGCATAAAGTGTTGTCTGTCACAAAGGAGAGAAGGATTGAGAAAACTGCTTATTCAGTGTACAATATGTCATGGGGACTGTCAGAAGGAAATTTCTTTCACAGTTCATAGGGTGGACCTCGTAACTGGGTCTAGGGGACCAGTAGGATTTTAGTAGGTAGGGTGAGGCGTTCCAGCATCACATGCCAAACTGTCAGAGCACGAGACATCCATGATCTTGAAGAGTTTGGCACATGTTGGCAAGGGGGAAAGATAGATTGCTATTGTCTGTCGTCACTGATTTCTTTTTTGTTCTTCCTCTTACTTTCTAGTATGCTCTTCTCAGCATCCACAGATAAAACTGTGGCCGTGTGGGATAGTGAAACAGGCGAGAGGGTTAAAAGGCTGAAGGGACATACTTCCTTTGTGAACTCGTGTTATCCGGCCAGGAGGGGCCCCCAGCTTGTCTGCACTGGCAGTGACGATGGCACAGTGAAGGTAAGTGTTGGCTGTCTGTGTGTGGCAGCTTCTGAGGTGACGTAATGTGAACCTGATCGTGCCTTCCCACCTGTGCTGTACCCTCCTCTCCAGAACTTTGCCCTAGCACTCGTTTCCCAAAACAGACACTTTTTTTTTTATTGAGTTATTGATAGGTTACAATCTTGTGAAATTTCAGTTGTACGTTAATGTTTGTCAGTCATGTTGTAGGTGCACCACTTCACCCTTTGTGCCCACCCCCCACCCCACCTTTCCCCTGGTATCCACTAAACTGTTCTTGGTCCATAGTTTTAAATTCCTCATATGAGTGGAGTCATACACAGATTATCTTTCTCTCGCTGGCTTATTTCACTTAACATAATTCTCTCAAGGTCCATCCACGTTATTGCAAATGGAATGATTTTGTTCTGTTTTGCAGCTGAGTAGTATTCCATTGTATATATGTACCACATCTTCTTTATCCATTCGTCTCAAAACACTTTTTAAGTAAGGTTAAAATAATTAGCAGTTTTTTAGGTATCCTATAGAATAATACTAGAACCATATGGAACCATTGTGACTTGGAATAGAATGGACCGCCTGAATTGGATTCTTGACTCAGCTGTTTACTTAGTTGTGTGATCTTGGGCAGGTCACTTTTCTGATCCTCAGTTTCTCAATCTTTAGAACAGTGACAGTAATATACATGTCTTACAAAGCTGTTGTGAAATTACAGTCAGTGTGTAAAAAGGTCAGTACATGGTTTAGTAACACAGAATGGGATCTTAAAGGTTATTTAGTCCAAAGATTTCCAACCTGTCTGCATATCAGAATCACCTGAAGAGCTTGTTAAAAATACCCAGATTCTGGTTCAGTAGGTCTGCAATTGGGAATTTTTTTAAAATTAAGACTTTATTATTTTAGAGCCATTTTAGGTTCATAGCAAAATTGAGGGGAAAATACAGAGATTTCCCATATACCCACTGCACTCAAGCATGCCTGGCCGCCTCCGTTATCAACATCCCCCACCAGAATGGTACATTTCTTACAATTGGTGAACCTACATTGACACATCATCATCGCCCGAAGTCCATACTTTACATTAGGGTTCACTTTTAGTGTTGGACAAACCTGTGGGTTTGGACAAATGGATAATGACATGTATCTATCACTATGTTGTTATACAGAGTATATTCACTGCTCTAAAAATCCTGTGTTCCAGCTATTTATCTTCCCAACCCCTGGCAACCACTGATCTTTTTACTGTCTCCGTAGTTTAGCCTTTTCCAGAATGTCATATGGTTAGAATCATACGGTATGTAGCCTTTTCAGATTGGCTTCTTTTCGCTTATTAATATGCATTTAAGATTCCTCCGTGTCTTTTCATATCTTGATCATTCATTTCTTTTCAGTGCTGACTATTTCATTGTCTGGATATACCACAGTTCATGTATCCGTTCACCTACTGAAGGACATCTTGGTTGTTTCCAAGAGTTGGCATTTATGAATAAAGCTGCTATAAACATTCATGTGCAGGTTTTTGTGTGGAACTAAGTTTTCAACTCCTTTGGGTAAATACCAAGAAGCACAATTGCTGGGTCATATGGTAAGAGTATGTTTAGTTTTGTAGGAAACTGCTGATCAGTCTTCCAAAGTGCCTGGACCATTTTGCATTCCCACCAACAGTGAATGACAGTCCCTATTGCTCCACATCCTCGTCAGTGTTTGGTGGTGTCAATGTTTCGGATATTGGCCTTCCTAGTAGGTGTGTGGTGGTATCTCATTGTTGGTTTAATTTGCATTCCCTGGTGACAAATGATGTGGAGCATCTTTTCATATACGTATTTGTCATCTGAATGTCTTCTTTGGTGAAGTGTCTGTTAAGGTCTTTAGCTAATTTCTTAATCAGCTTGTTTGTTTTTTTATTGTTGAGTTTTAAGAGTTCTTTGTATATTTTGGATAACAGTCCTTTATCAGATGTGTCTTTTGCAAATATTTTCTCTCAGTCTGTAGCTTGTCTTCTCATTCTCTTGACGTTGTCTTTCGCAGAGCAGAAGTTTTTAATTTTAATGAAGTCCAGCTTATCAGTTATTTGTTTCGTGGATTGTGCCTTTGGTGTTGTATCTAAGAAGTCATTGCCATAACCAGGCTCATCTGGGTTTTCTTCTATGTTAGCTTCTAGGAGTTTTATATTTTACGCTTTACATTTGTGATCCATTTTGAGTTAATTTTTGTGAGAGGTGCAAGGTCTGTGTTTAGATTCATTTTTTTGCATGTGGACTTCCGTTTGTTCTAGCACTGTCTGTTGAAAAGACCACCTTTGCTCTATTGCATTGCCTTTGCTCTTTTGTCAAAGATCAGTTGACTGTATTTATGGGGATCTATTTCTGGGCTCTCCGTTCGTTTTTTTTTTTTTTTAACGATTTTATTTTTTTCCTTTTTTCTCCCCAAAGCCCCCCAGTACATAGTTGTATATTCTTCGTTGTGGGTCCTTCTAGTTGTGGCATGTGGGACGCTGCCTCAGCGTGGTTTGATGAGCCGTGCCATGTCTGCGCCCAGGATTCGAACCAACGAAACACTGGGCCGCCTGCAGCAGAGCGCGCGAACTTAACCGCTCAGCCACAGGGCCAGCCCCTCATTCTTTTCCATTGATCAGTTGGTCTGTTCTTTGGCCAGTACCACAGTGTCTTGATTACTGGAGCTTTAGAGTGAGGCTTGAAGTCAGGAAGCGTCAGTCCTCCAGCTTTGTTGTTCTCCTTCAATATTGTGTTCGCAATTTTGGGTCTTTTGCTTTTCCATATAAACTTCAGAATCAGTTTGTTGATCTCCACGAAATAATTTTCTCGAGTTTTGTTTGGGATTGCATTGAATCTATAGATCAAGTTGGGAAGAACTGGCATCTTGACAATATTGAGTCTTTCTATTCACAAACGTGGAATCTCTCTCCATTCATTTAGTTCATCTTTGATTTTGTTCATCAGAGTTTTGAAGTTTTCCTCATATGGATCTTGTACATATTTTGTTAAATTTATACCTATTTCTCTTTTTTTGAATGCTAGTATAAATGATATGGTGTTTTTAAAAATCAGAATTTTAAACGTGTTCCTCAAGTGATTTGATGTAGCAAGAATGACATTTTAGGAACTGTTGATCTCATCCAGCATCTTCATCTTACAGATGAGGCAAATGAGACCTAGACATGGTACCTTATTTCAAGAACACACTGCTTTGTAGTACCAACCATTTTATTCTTTCTTTGACACTAATTTTGGACTCTGGGTGGTGTTTTCACGATTAAACACGGGGGCCTTCAAAGTAGTACATCTGAGAAACCACACTAAACTTGTGATTGTTGCTTTTTAAATGAATTTGATTTTTTCCATAATTAGAGGTGGTGACACCGACATACTGGATTATCTGCTTTGAAAAGTTTTTCTACTAACTGGTTTTTTTAATAAACCTAATCTCTTGGGGCCCCCTTGGTGCTTGGCTAGGAGGAGAGTCTGTGGCTTCAGAATGGTTCCACAGCCCAGAGCTCTTAACCTATTTGTCCTACAGTTGGAGAGGCTTAACAGTAGCTGGTTCGATAATTGGCATTTCAGAGGGAAGTCAGAGATGAGAGTGCCCTGATGAATTTTGTTAACAGACCCTTATTGAGGGCCTGCTGTAATAAACATCTAGGAACTTAATGTTAATTTTTGCCTTTCCTTCCTTTACCTTTTCTCTCACTAGCATTTTGTCTTTTGTTCTTTATATCTGTCCTCCTGTTTCTCTTTCTGTCTCTCCTTAGCTTTTTCTTTTTCTACTACACTCTCTTGTGAATATGTCTGTCTTTTTTGTCCTTTGCTTCCTTCAGTTTCTTCTCCCTTAATTAAACTTGATTTGAAATGATTATTTTAACTTTATTACTCAAGGTAATATTTTTTTAAATGTGCAGTATGTCACATCACCTAAAGGTGACTGCTTTTTGACCAGTTCCTTATTTTTAATTTCAACATATTATTTCTAATTAATGCTTCATTGAACAGCCTTTTACATATGCTTTTAGGTACTTGTCAAGTTGGAATGCTTTGTTATTTTCTGTTACTTGGTTTGTAAGTACAGGAATTTAGTAACAGCTGCTTATCTAAGGGGGAAAATGTCATGTTGCTTTTTACTTGTCAGGGTTCTCAACAGAAAGCAAAGGCTTCAATAACTCTTGCATTCTCAGTCTAAACGTGATATCCTGGGCATTATCCATACTGATAGTTTGCAGACTTTTTAGCAGTTCATTATTTTTTCTAATAAAGCAATTAAGTGAAATCATAATATGTGTAAATTGTTCCCTTTCTCCAACAATTCAGTCCTAGTGCCTTTACATAAACCAAAGAAGGGAAGGCTATTCGAGTTAGGTGAGGTGGGCCAGAGTGGCCCAGAGTGGGGTGTCAGAGCCCAAGTGAGGTGAGGAGAGCATCCATACAGGATGGGGCAGTCAAGTATAGGGAGATGGGGACTGAGGAGGGTAAGGAGGGCATCCACACAACACAGGGTAGGTATTGCGGTGTGGAGAATTAGAGGGGGAGCAAGAGGGAGCAGCCCAGCATGGAGAGTCAGTGCTCTAGCGGAGTAAAAGGGTCATCTGCATGTTGGTGGGGGAGACAGTCTGGGTGTCAGAGCCTGAGCTGAGGGTGTGCCCACACAGGGTGGGAGCAGTTCAGGTAGGGAGGGTGACGCTGAGCAGGATGAGGATGGCATCCCTGGGGAAGGGCAGCCTGGAGATGGTTATTAGAGCCAGACAGAGTAAACAGGGCATTCACACAAAGAGATGATCCAAATAGGATAGGGAGGGGGTCCACATAGGGTCAGCCCCGAATGGGAATCGCAGTTCAAACCAAGGAAGGGGGACATCCATGCAGGAGAAGGATGGAAGAGGATATGGGAGATTGGTTACGTACAGGAACCTTGATCAAGTAAGTAAATGTAATAAGTATAATGGGAGGCAGATTTCTCAATACCGAAAAAGAGAAAACTAAAGTGCGTATTCTATTGTTGGTGTTGAATTGGAAGTCTCAGTGTGAACTTAGAAAAAATAGATGTAGACGTGAGTTTACAGATCTGTGTGTGCCTCTGTGTACACGTATTGCCTAACTGTCCACTGAGAGTTTAGGAACAACAACACCCCAATAGCAATGAGTGCATCTGCTGCACAGGTCTTGGCCTATACCATTTTCTGCTAAAAGGAACCAGGGCTCCTTAATTTAGGACTGGGCAGAAAAAGTACATGATGAGCCTGGAACATCTTGTGCAAGAAAGCTTGTCAAAAGAACATCTTATTCAGATGATCAAATTGAACATTACCAGTAATGGGACAAATCAAAATCGTGAGCCACTCGATAGAATGTGGTGAAAATGCAGCATCACTTCAGTGATATTCTGCAAAGATTTGTAACTTGACTGTAATCATGAGGAAACATCAGACAACCCAAAATGAGGGACATTCTACAAAATAACTGTCCTATAATTTTGAGAAGTGTCAAGGTAGTGAAACTCAAGGAAAGTCTGAGACTCTTCAGGCTGAAGGAGACTACCTGATAGCTAAAGTCAACATGTGATTCCGAACTAAATCTTTCTGCAATAAAAGACATTACTGGGACAAGTGCTAAAACCAGAAGGAGATCTGAGGATCAGATGGTAGTAATGTGTCAGTGTTAATTTCTTGATTCTGATGGTTGTGTTGACATTATGTAGGAGAATATCTTTGTAGGATAGACACACTAAAGTATCTAGGAACGATAGGCAGTTAGGTCAGCAACTCTCAAATGATTTAGGCAAAACAAATGTTCTCTTCCAACTTTTTTTTTGTCAATTTGTGAATATTTCAAAGTAAAATAGTCTTTTAAAAACGATGGTTGTCTAGAACTAAAATTCTGAAATATTTGAATCAGATTTTAAGTGGCTGCCATAGCTTTTAGAATAAAGACGAAGATTGATTTGACCTGAGTAGAGAATATCTGTTAAAACAAAGATTGTAGTAACTCTGTTAAGATATGTGGAGCTAGATTATCAGGGCCTTGAATTCCAAGCTAGGAGGTCTGGGCTTGATTCTGTAGCCAGAAGGATTGAGGTGCAGGGGTTGGGTCTCTAGAAGAGGAGAGAAGCACTCTTTTTGGACCATTGATCTGAGTAACTAAACCTAAGCCTTTCTAGCTCATGTTTCCATGAATGAAGTAGAAACTACGTTTCATCCTAAACTATGAGAATTGGGAGGAAGAGGCATCTTGGCACAGAGACAACGCAGTCTCTACTTGTTTACCACAGGATTGAATTTAATCCCGTGGCCTTTACTGAGATTCCATGGCTGGTCCCTTCCTTTTTTATGACAACCTTTTAAAACACAGTCACCCCAAAGTCTTTCTCTTCTGAATGAAATGACCTATACTCTTAAAACATTTCCGCGTGGCTCATCTTCTCAAGTCTGTAGTCATTTATTGAAACATCTCTAGGCCCTCTCTATTATCCTCACTTTAACAATGTAGACCCTTGTCGTATTATAAGCTTATTTTTTAAAAAAGAGAACCAAATTGTTTAAAGTATGGTTTTCTAGAGTGGTTATACCTAATCATCTTCCTTCCTCTCCTTTTATTAATAAATCAAGCAGCCATTAAAAATAATGCTAATTTTCTAAAATAAGCATATATTACTTCTGTAATTATAAGAAATTAGCGCACATTTTAATACTTTTTAAGTTAATACAACTTTAATGTAATAGAATCTAAATAGAATTTAGAATGGACTAAATTCTAGTCCTCGTTTTGCTGTTGAGTTGCCGGGTGTTCTTCAAGTCAGTTCTTTCTTTGAGCTTTAGTTCCTCATCTATAAAAGTTGGGGTTAAACTATATCGTCTAAGCACAGTAACTTTTAAATGTTTTTTATCACAGCCCACATTAAGGAATGCATTTTATACTGTGACCCAGTATATACTCCCCTCAGTACATCTATATGCTTTATGAACCAACCCTTTCTATATGTGACATTTGCTATCTTCCTTTCTGTAATTTTTTTGAGATAAAATTCACCATTTCAACCACTTTAAAAAGTACACAATTCAGTGGCTTTTAGTACATTCACAATGTTATGTGACCATCACCACATTCCAATACCAGAACATTTTCATCACCCCCAAAAAGAAACTGCATACTCATTAAGTGGCCACCGCTTTTCCCCTACCTTCCAGCCCCTGGCAGCCACTAATCTGTTTTCTGTCTCTACAGACTTGCCTGTTGTGACTATTTCATATAAATAGAGTCATACAATATGTGGTCTTTTGTGTCTGGTTTCTTTCACTTAGCATAATGTTTTCAGAGTTAATCATATTGTAGCATGTATCAATACTTCATTGCTTTTTGTAGCTAAACAATATTCCATTGTCTGACTACACATCTTTTGTTTATCCCTTCATCAGTTGGTGGATATTGGATTATCTCTACTTTTTAAAACTATTGTGAAGAATGCTGCTACACACATTCATGTACAAATTTTTGTTTAGTCATCTCTTTTTGTTTCACTTGGGTATACATCTAAGAATGGGATTGCTGGGTCATATGGTTATCTGTGTTTAACTTTTTGGGAAATGTCCAAACTTATAACCAGCCATATCGTTTTATATTCCCACCAGCACTGTATGAGGATTCCAATTTCTCCACATCCTCACCAACACTTATTTTCTTCTTTCTTTCTCTTTTTTTTTTCCTGCTTATCTCCCCAAACCCCCCTGCACATAGTTGTATATCTTAGTTGCAGGTCCTTCTAGTTGTGGGATGCCACCTCAACGTGGCCTGACAAGCGGTGCCATGTCCGCAGCCCAGGATCCGAACCCTGGGCCGCCACAGTGGAGCATGCGAACTCAACCACTCAGCCACGGAGCCAGCCCCATTTCTCTCTCTCTCTCTCTCTCTTTTTTTGTTTTTTTGGTGAAGAAGATTGGCCCTGAGCTAACATCTGTTGCCAATTTTCCTCTTTTTGCTTGAGGAAAATTATTCCTGAGTTAACGTCTGTGCCAGTCTTCCTCTATTTTCTATGTGGGATACCGCCACAGCATGGCTTGATGAGCAGTGTGTAGGTCTGCGCCTGGGATCTAAACCCACGAATCCCAGGCCTGCAAAGTGGAGAACATGAACTTAGCCACTCCACCACTGGGCTGGCCCCAGCACTTGTTATTTTCTGTGTGTGGTTTTTGTCTTCTGTAATAACCATTCTAGCGAATGTGAAGTGATATCTAATTTTTGGTTTGATTTGTATTTCCCAAATGATTTATAATGTTGAACATCTTTTCATGTGCTTTTTGGCCATTTTTATATATCTTCTGAAGAGAAATGGTTATTCAAGTCTTTTACCCATTTGTTAATTGGGCTTTTTGTATTTTTCTTGTTGGGTGTAAGAGTTCTTTATTCTGGGGCCAGCCCCATGGCCTAGTGGTTAAGTTCGCACATTCCACTTTGGCAGCCCAGGGTTTCACCGGTTCAGATTCTGGGTGCAGACATGGCACTGCTCACAAGGCCATGTTGAGGTGGCACGTCACAACTAGAAGGACCCACAACTAAAATATACAACTAGGTGCTGGGAGGATTTTAGGAGAAAAAGCAGGGCAAAAGAAAAAAGAAGACTGGCAACAGTTGTTAGCTCAGGTGCCAATCTTTAAACAAAAACGAGTTCTTTATTCTGGTTACTAGACCTTTATCAGATATATGATTTGCGAATATTTTCTCCCACTTCCAGTTGTCCTCTCATTTTCTTGCTACTATTCTTTGATGTACAAAAGTTTTTTATTTTTATGAAGTCTAGTTTACCTGTTTTTTCTTTTGTCGTTTGTGCTTCTGCTGTCATATCTAATAATTCATTGCCAAATCGAAGGTCATGAAGATTTACCCCTATGTTTCATTCTAAGATTTTTATAGTTTTAGCTTTTACATTTAGGTCTTTGATCCATGTTGAGTTAATTTTTACATATGGTCTGAGGTAAGGGTCTAGCTTCACTGTCTTGCGTGTGGTTATCCAGTTGTCCAAGCACCATTTGTTGAAAAGACTGTTAATTTCTGTTTTTCTTCTGTTTGAGCCATACTTCTTTGCTCCTTTACATGCCTCAAAGTTTTTTGTTGAAAACTGGATGTTTGAGTAGTATTATGTGGCAACTCTGGAAATTAGATTCTCCCCAGGGTTTGTTGTTGCTTCTTGTTGTAGCTGTGTTTGTTTCATTAATTCTCTGAAGTACTTTTGTGAAGTCTGTATTCTTTGTCGTGTGTAGCCATTGATGTCTCTGTTTGTTTAGCTTAGTCATTTGCTAATGGTTCGGCAGAGATTTTCTTAATGAGGAGGAGGTGCTCTCCTGGTCTTTGCAGATTGGCTCTGTGTGTGTGTGTTGGGGCCGTTTACTATGCTGCATTAGCCTTCACTTCCTGTTGTGCAGAGCCTGTGGGCCAGCGAGAGGTGAGAGCGTGGGGCCTTCTCAGCTCGTTTCTGAGCATTTGCACAGCCATGGGCATGCGAGTGGCCTTCTAGAGTCCCAGGAATATGTCAGAGCTTTTCATGGCCCTTATTCTCCGAATTGTCCCAGTCCCCAGCCTTTCCTTCCTAGCTTTTTGGTTTGTCTTTTGTTTGCCCCAGCTGTTACCACTCTGCCCTGGGAGAGTTCCAAGTTAGGCAGAATAAAAGCAGACCCTGAGCTCATCCTTCAGGGAGCCGCTAGACAGGTAAAAACAACTACAGTGCTTTCAGAATAAGGAATAAGGTCCATTCTTCTCCCTCCGGTACTGGGAACCTATATGGAGAATGTGGGCTCTTGTCTTCAAAGCTGTGGCTGAGTAGGGGGTGGAGCCAGGGTAAGTTAGAACACTACGGAACTCTTTCACCACGACTCGGGATTTTTTCCTCATCAGGCGTTTGCCTGGTTGCTATAAACTCTTGATCAGTTTCTAGAGGCCTGATAAAGTTGATTCCGCCAGGTTTTTTGCCAGGTAATTTTATGCTTTTGTAGAGGGACAATCTTTGGGCATTCCCTACTCTGCCATTTTTGCTGATATAACCTCCTGTCTCCCTGTGTATTTGTTAATGTAAATGAGTTAGGATCTACAGTTTGAAAACACTGGTCTAGTATCCTTGCTGTGCTAAAAATATGTGAACTAAGCAAGTAAAGGATTTCCACTCTAAGAGAATGTTGATTAAGTGTGTTTATTCAAGCTTTAACAAAGGAGCCTGAAAATATAACCCAAGTGATTTGTTCCACCAACCTTTAGATATCTTGGCAAAATTGTGGTCATTTCCCACCATCCTGCTAGGATCTCCAGGCAAAATTTCTGAACGGTGCCCCTATTAAAGATGTGCTCACTTCCACAAAGTCCTTGAACTTAGGGGTGTACTGTGCAATTACTTTTTAGAGTAATGTTGCTATAGACTCTGCTGTTCCTCTATTTCAGCTTTGGGACATCCGAAAGAAAGCAGCCATCCAGACATTTCAGAACACCTACCAGGTGTTAGCTGTGACCTTCAACGACACAAGTGATCAGATTATTTCTGGTGGTATAGACAACGATATCAAGGTATGTTTGGTATTTATGTTATGTTTCTCTTTCATCTGTCTTCACTCTCAGAGGTGAATCTTCTCAAACTTCTGAGATTGTAGTAGCTTTACACTTAATAGCAAACTAAGAGGAAGATAGTAACTTAGATCTTGTTTTCTTTCTGTCCTGTCCTTGATGACTTCCTAAGTCAAGGCTTGCATTATAGCACATACAAATGCCATCAGGGACCAGGCAGTTAATGTGAAGTGTGAAGCCCCTGTGAGGGGACTCTGTGAAAATGAAGAGTGCATTCCATGTCTAAAGACATTTGAAACCTTTCTTTTTAACTACGTTAGCCTAGTGAGATAGCAGTGAACCAGTTTGGGATTCTCTACCCTAAGCTCTCAGTGTGTCTTTCCCTCTGAGACTATGAAAGGAACGTTGTAGGAATCTGTAGCTAAGAATGAGAGAAGGTAATGATGCTGGAGAAAGAGGCAATGGGGCAATAGGGTGTAGCTTAAGCTTTCAAGTAGTTGACGTGGATTCTAATCCCAGTTCTACCGTTTTCTAGTTGTTTGCAACTTCAAGCAAGTTCTTTGCCTTCTTTAAGCCTCTGTGTGCAGCGGGGGTAATAATAACAATAACATCTACCTCATAGGGTTGTTGTGGGGATCTTCCTTCAACTCTACATCCTCTTGTTACTGCCCTGTCAGTCCTCCCCTCATAGCCAAACTTGCTTGAAAGATGGTGATGGTGGTGATGATAATGGTATTATCATTGTCATCTAACACTTACATAATTCTTACTTTGTGACAGGCATTGTTAAAGCTTGACATTATTAATTCATTCAAGCTTCACAGTAACCCTGTGACATAAGTGCTGTTAATGCCATTTGACAGATGAGGAAACTGAGCTAAGAGAGGTTCAACAACTTGACCCAAGGTTATAAAGCTAATAGGTGATGGAATCTCAGTTCAAAACCTAGAGTTTGGTTCCAGAGTCGTGCTCTTAATACCTATGAGAAATCCCCTGAAGATTTTTCTACACTCACTGTCTTAATTCCCTGTCTCCCTTTTATTCCTCAGTTCTGTGTCTCTCGATCACTCCTCAACAGCCTGACTTTCACCTCCATTGTTTCATTAACCGTGTTCTCTTCAAGGTCACCAATAATCTCTCTGTTACTAAATCCAGTAGATCTTTGTATTCCTTTTTTTTGTTCTTTTTAAGTGGCTGTGACAGCATACTCTCCTGCCTTCTGACATACACTTTTCAGATACCTCTGCAAGCTTTCTCTCTGTGCATTCTTTAAATGTCATTATTCTCCGGAGTCCTTTCCTAGGTGCCCTTCCCTCCATATACCTTTTCCCTGTACAGTTCTCATCTACTTCCATGACTGTAATTGTCCTCTCTGTGCTGATGACTCTATAGTCCCAGCCCAGATCTTCAGCTGCAGAGCCCTGTATACAACCAGCTGCTCGGCATCCCTCACTTAGATGCCACATAAATACTTCAGAATTCCCCATTTCCAGAATTCAACTTCCCATCCCTTTTCCACAATACAGAGAATGTGGAATCAGAGCATGGGAACCTACTTAGATCATCTTAAGAACTAATGTCTTATTTCCCATGGTGAAGTTCGGCATTAGCTTTAGAATCACTAGAGGGCTTCCTGTACACGGGAGAGTAGGTTGGTGACATTAAGCTATGACAAGGTATTTTCATACTTCTAAGGATAGTGGTGGTAGTAGTAGTAGTATTTAAATTTGCATAAAGTGAAGTACAGTTCTATGAATTTTAATGCTTGCATGGATTCATGTGACTACCACAAACGGTCCAAAACAATTTCTATCACCTCACAAAATTTCATAGTGTTCCGCTATGTCAGACCCTCTCCCCATCCCTAACCCCTGCCAATTATTGACCTGTTTTTTCCTCCTATAATGTATCATCTAAATGGAATCATACAGTAAGTAACCCATCAAGACTGGCTTCTTTTAAGCTAGGAGAATCTGATGCCCTCACCTCCACTGTGGGAATAGACTAGCCTAAGAATAATACTCTTGTGCTGGTAAGGTCTTCTTGCCACAGATAGTATGGCTTACTCCAGGCTCTTTCTCTAGACTGTTCTGAGCCTTCTGAAAAACAGATATATTCAATTGTGCTGTACTCCTGAAGGGAAACCCAGTCCCTTTTTAGAATTTGAAGGTTTTCCATGTCTTTTGAGACACATCCTGGATGTTATACCTTCTCTTAGTGTAGGTCATTTCTGCAGATAGCTTATCCCAGTTGTTGTCTGTGATATATACCAATTCTGTTCTGAAATCCAAACTAATCTCAAATATTGGGAGTGTATAAAGATAGTACCATGAGTACAGCAATTATGTGCAGCATTAGCTTGTTTCTAAAATGTTGCCTTTCATATTTCCTTGAGAAGTCCTCTGGTTCTAGTTTTGTATAATTTGGTGAATTAGTTCCCAGTCACTCTATATATTTTATAACTTTACATCATAGCGTTGTAGTCTTTATCCTTCTAAACCTAAAAAGTCTGTATTCTGTCCAAAAGCATTCAAATTTTTCTGCCAATGCTTTGTTTTCAAGGATTTTTTTTTTGTTAGAAGTGAACACAGTATCCCCAAAACTGGGCCATCCTTATTGTGTACCTGATCAAGATGCCTGCCTTCTCTTGTCAGCATTGAGAGCTCCCTATTTGTGCACTGTGTATAGTATATCTTATTTTCAAAACCAAACCTCAGGATAGACTTTCCTGATTTGTCTACTTATTGACCTTAGAAGTTTTGCACAGATGTAAAAATTGCATTCAAATGAATATTTACTAAATCAGCTTTATTGGGAATAAAATTATAAAAATTAAGATAAAATTATTTGTTACAATTTAAATGTTTTTAGTAATAGAAATGACAGTTTTTTCAGTCACTCTTGATGTTTCAGTATACTTCTTCCCAGTGTTTTCCTGTGCCATAGTGTTTTGTATGTAAACATCTTAATATTCACACTTTAGATAAAATCTTCTATGAAGCTCTTTTCACTTAATAACAGTCCCTTGTCTGGAACAGCCCTGCCCTAGATATTACCCTGGCTAACTCACTCTTGCCTTCAATCTCAGCTCAGGTATCTTCTCTTCAGAGAGGATTCTTAGACAAAACTAGACCTTCCTGGTTCGTCTCTATCACATCACTCTTACCTTATTTGCATTGTAGTTAAAGTCACGTAGCATTATAGTTAGGATCTTTTTTCTCTTTTTTTCCTCTAGTTTTATTGAGACATAATTGACATATAGCATTGTATTCATTTTAGGTGTACAACATGATGATTTCATATGTGTATGTATTGCAAAATGATTACCACAATAAATTTAGTTAACATCCATCACCATCTTTTTTCTTATGGCGAGAACTTTTAAGGTCTACTCTCTTAGCAACTTTCAGATATATATACAGTATTGTTAACTTTAGTCACCATGCTGTACATAACATCCCCAGAACTTAGGATCATTTTCTTGACTCTGCCACTTAATTGCCAGCTATGTAATCTTAAGAAAGTCATTTAAGAGGCCGGCCCCATAGTGTAGTGGTTAAGTTTGGTGCACTCAGCTTCAGTGGCCCAGGTTTGTGGGTTCAGAGCCTGAGTGGTGGTACTCAGGTGTAGGCATGGACCTACACAACTTGTCAGCCATGCTGAGGGAGTGACCCACATACAAAATAGAGGAAGATTGGCAACAAATGTTAGCTTAGGGCAAATCTTCCTCACTGAAAAAAAAAAAGAAAGTTATTTAACCTCTTTGAGTTTCCGTTTCTTATCTCTAAATGGGAATAATCAGCCTACCTCATGCAGTTTTTATATGGATTAAATGAGTAAAGAATGTACTACTCCCAGCAACATGGCAGTTACATAGTAACTGTTCAGTATGTCAGCTGCCATTATCATCATCATTTTTCTTTTCTTATTAGAATATCCAGTAATGTAGTAAACTAATAACCATGTCACTGGACATTGAGACTGTTTCATATGTATCATTATCACAAATTATACTGCTGTGGATATATTTGTACATGGAACTTTTTCCGTATCTAATTATTTCCTTAGAATAGATTTCTAGATAAAAATTCATGTGTTAACAGGTATAAGGATGTTTCCTATTTTGGATACAGGTCACCAGATTGTTTTCTGGCAATAGCAGTTAATAGAGACAGTATTTGAAATAAGGTTGCTATAGTTGTTTGACTTCATTTTGCCCCTGCATAACTAAGGGGAGTGCTGGAGAGATGTGACACCGTTAGAATTTCAGTCTTCTCCCTATCTAACAACACCAGTTCTTACATGCTTACGGAAGAGTAATGGCCCCTGGACCCAGAAAGACTCTTTATTGTCCTCTGGCCCTCATAAATTTCCTTAAAAATGCAAAAGAGAGGCTCCTCTTCAATCAAAAATAGACTCAGAGAATATCAAACCTGAAAAGGACCCTAGGCATGTAGTCATCCGTCTTATATTACAGATGACTAAAGCGAAGCCCTAGGAGGGTAAGTGATTTGCCAAGATCACAGAGTCTATCACTCCGTCAGTGGTAGAGCCAGACCAGAACCCTGTCTCCAGGGGCGAGGAATCTCTCCACTCTGTCAGATTGCCTCCAGTCCCTTAACAAGGGCCTCTGAAGCACTTCAGTGCTTACCAGTCTCGAGCACGTGTTCGACAAGCCCCTGCGCTCCCTCACCACACTGGGGTGCTCCTGGAAGAGCATGGTGTGTTTGCTTCTCAGTCTGTCACAGAGCACTGCCTGTTCTCAGAAAGGGGTGCAGGGAATGGGAGCCCCTGGTAAAATCTGAGGGGAACAAGTTCCATGTGTGTTTGTGAGCAAATATGCTCTTCCTGCCAACCTCACAACTTTCTTCTGGGGACAGGATCAGGGAGTCAGAGGAAAATGAACAAAAGAAGGAAATGTGCCTCTGCTTGATGGCTTGAAGGTCCGACTGGTACTTCTTTGGCATTTCTTAAAATCCTGAGCTCTAGTCAGAGTGGGAGTTCAGTCAGTGGAGTTTTTTTGTTCTTTGTTTTGTTTTGGTTTTTTTAACGTAATGGATAAGGGGGTAGAATAGATCCTCATTGGTTTTCCAGGCTTTTCTCTCATCCCTTCAGTTATCTGGGCCAGAAGGATCTTTCTAGAATGCAGATCTGGCCAACTCATTCCACTACTCTGAACCCTTCTGTGGTGGCTCCCCAGTGAGGGAGATAAAGTCCAAGCCAGGCATTCAGAACCTTTCATGAGCTGACTTCTGCCTGCTTACCTCTCAAGCATCGTCTGCTACCTCTCTTTGCCTAATGCCCTACAATCCAACGATTTTTTAGTGCCTCTCTGCTTTTACATATTATTTCTGCCTGGGAATAATCTTCCCCTTCATCTAAGGAAAAAATACCTCTTTCTTCTTCCATAGCCTGCCGACGTGCTTCATTCTCTGTGGAGCCTTCCCTTTCTCACTCCCATCCCTGTACCACTGGAGAGTTAACCCCTCTGCCCTCGGTGCTGTTGCCCCTCGTACAGGCCTCTCATCACGTGTTTCCATGTCTGTTTTCCCTACTAGACTGGAAGCTCCTTGAGACCAGAGACTGTGTCATTTTTTTTTTAATCTCCAGCAGTGCCTGTCATTAATCAGATGCCCAAATGTCCACTGAACAGCTGATTAGGACATTTGCAAAGTGTTTTGCTTAAATTAGTGCCCTGCTCACTCTCTTTGTGGCAAATCCCAGATACGTTTTGGCTCTGCACGAACAGTGTATGCAGGCCTCAAGGAAGAAAGTCTGGAAATAGCACCCACGTGCTGTGAGGGACGGCAAATTTCATTCTCTCCTAGTTGTTACGAAGCTAAAGATTTTGCCAATGCCTTCTCTGAAGAGGAGGAACACAGCTTGAACAAAAAATGTCGGCCATTTCAAGCTTTCCTGATTATTGAGGCAGCAAACATCCTGACACGAAAATGATTGTGTATCAAGTATGTTGGGTTCCACACATGAGTGAGTTATTGATGGAGAAAGTGGAGTTGTCTGTCTTATGTGTTGCTTTGACATAAAATGCTGATCTCATTTCTGGATGAGGAAAGTGCCTTGATTAAAGGGACAGCAAAAATAATTTTTCAGTTAGAAAATCTGCATGGCAATATTACATCAAATTTGGAGGAAATTTTGTGGAATACCAATGACCTTTACAAAATTGCTGTTCTTTTTCTATGTGACATTCCAGACCATTTCTATTGTCTTTAATCTATTTTTTACATAATTGCAGTCTATGTAAATATAAATACTGTTTTGTATTTTCCTTATTTACTTAATAGCTTATTATATAAACATTTTTACATTTAGTCTTCAGTTATTTTTAGGAGTCACTTAATAATAGCTACCAATTATTGAGGGCCTGCTGTGTACCAGGCATACGGGCATATATGTGCTAAGCATTCTATTTGTAATCCTCACAACAGCCATAAGAAGTAAATGTTGTTATCCCCGTCTTACAGACCAGAAACAGGTTCAGAGGGGGTCAGTGGCCCAATAACCATAATTGTTAAGTGGCAAAGACTGGTTCAGTCTGGCCCTAAATCTCCGTCTTTCCATTCTTCTGTATTACCTCTAGCATGGGAACTCATAGTGTTGCAGTGTGCCAAAATGAGCCATAACTTAATAAACCGTTTGTGTTCCCTGTCTGACATTGGGTTATTTTCAGCTGAACTGTTTCTCTTACCTTTCCTACCCAGGCAACAGTGAATCTGCAGTTTATTTTTGTTTAAATAATTATGCTTTTCCATGGTGTGTATATATGTATATGTGTGTGTGCAAAAACATATTATGACATTAAATGAACATTTTTAAGCCTCTGTATTTTTGCATATTACCTTGTTGTATACGTTTTACCTGAAATCATGCCCTTTTCAAATGACATGTTTACTTGTTTTATATAGTTCGAATAATTTATTTTTAATTGCTAAGAATCATAGTTAAAGCATTTTAAATGCTACTTAGTTTTTAATTCCTAATACATTTTGTTATGATTTGAAAATAACCTCTATAAATTCTATTATTTTTTGTTGAACTTTACCTTAATACTTGACATTCATTAGTTTGTCTCTATCTAGTCAAACATAGTAACTTTGATTCTCTTTTTAGAAAGATAAGGATTTTTTCCTTTGATAGAAATCATCTATTTTGCGGAAACCTAGTACTTGGCCCAGAGCCAGATTAAGAAGGGATAGCAATTTCTCCAGGCAGTTGACTCTGGTAACTTTATTTCTTTGCTGTTCACGATTTGATTTCTGGGAGCACCTTTTTGTTTTGCAGGTCTGGGACCTGCGCCAAAACAAGCTGACCTATACCATGAGAGGCCATGCAGATTCAGTGACTGGCCTGAGTTTAAGCTCTGAAGGCTCTTACCTCTTGTCCAATGCAATGGACAATACAGGTAACTTTGGAGAGGAAAGCTCTCCAATGCCCAGTCTTTGTGGACCCTAAATAAAGTGGGCGTGGGGTGCTAGAAATGTGTGTTGGGATAAATGAGGGTCCACAGAAAGAGACAAGGATGGCTTGCAGGTTTGTTTCCACCAGGGCAATTAGGAGAACATATTGTAATAGAAAAACTTTGGAAGAGATAGTCAAGAAGCCAAGATTGTAGTCCCAGATCTGCCGTCTAATCCATGAGCAACTTTGCGCATAGCACTTCTCTCTGGGCATCAGTTTCTGCACTGATACTATAAAAGGACTGGACTTTACTTTTAAGGCCCATTTCAGCTCTGGCGTGCTATGAATCCAAGGCTGTGGATTCAAGCAGGGTGCAAGAAACTCTTGGTGATTCGTGTATTAAAAAAGGCAAGAGTCTGGTGGTGGATTCAAGGTGGTTCTCAAGCATTTTCAGAGAGCGTCAAGCCTGGGTGATCAGTAGACCTCTTGATATCTCAGTGGTGCTCTTTCTGCTGGTGTGTCTTCCCTGCCTGCTCCAAAACATTGATGTGATAAGAGGGCCTCATTAAAACACTTCAACAGTCTGGATTTACACAAACACACACTCTTGTCCTTTCTTTACTTGTTTTTGAGTTGTTGGGTGGGAGAATGGGTCTACATAGCAAAAAAGGAGGATGACTTGTTGGGTTATATGCTTAATTGGGAGAGTTTGGAAATGCCCCTCTGGCATAAAAATTTATAGGTTTGTCAGGAACTAAAATATTTTCACTGATATTTTGTAACAAAAATAGTGCCTAGCACTCAAAGGGTGCTCAATACATATTTGTTGAATGAATGAACATCCTTACCTTCTAACTGTGTTCTCAGCTCAACAGCACACTGACATGCATAGCTTCACCTTTTTATGCCTGACTTCAAAGATTGTTGTCATTTTGTTCACACTCAAATAAAACATCTCTCAAATTCCACTATAGGTATAGCTTTAGTTAACAATGGCTATAGCCACTACTTACCATGGGTGTTTATAAACTATCTTGGTTTCAATGGATTTCCCATTGATTCATTCTAGCGTTGTTCACAGTAAGGAAAGGTCAAATTCCCTAAGTGGTTATTAAAATAATAATAAAGTTTTCTTTTTTATGGCTATATAGTAAAATTACAAATTCTTTATTTTTGTTTATTGCCTCCAATCTTTTAGAGCCCTTTCACATATATCATCTTATTTGATCCTTAAAATACCCTTTAAAAAAAAAAATCAAGTGGTTTTCTCATTTTACGTAGGAAACCAAAATACAAAGAACCTCACTATTTACCTGATGTCACTTGTATATACCAGGGCTAAAATCAGACTCAAAGTTTACTCTTTCTGCTTCTTGGTACATTTGACAATTTTAGACTGTCAGGTGCCCCTATGAGCAAAATTAGAAAAGGTGAGTCCTGAGTTTGGCTTTTATAAAAGATTGATTGTCATAATAGTGGTCTTTAGGTTGTCAGATCAAAGCTTTGCTAGATGTGGCTCCTTGGGTTGGCAGAGGAATAATTTGCAAAATGTTTTGTTGAAATTAGTATTACACCCAACTACTTTCTTTGCAAATCCCCAGGAGTGTGTTTGACATTTTCCCTTCCTATCCCCTCAGCCTTCTTCTTTGCCCTTAGTTCCTGTTAATGGAACTTGAACGCATTTCATTCCTGTTAGAAAAAGAAAAGAACCTTTCCAGGTAGCAGGGTACCATGTTGGACCTCCCCTACCCAGGAAACAGCATCTGTCATTGATATCATTGATAGGATACTGATTTTAGCTGGATTCTCAGGAGGCCTCTGGCTGAATGCTGTTTTGCTTTATTTGTGTGAATTTGTAGTCCGGGTCTGGGATGTCCGGCCATTTGCTCCCAAAGAGAGATGTGTGAAGATATTTCAAGGAAATGTGCACAACTTCGAAAAGGTGAGTCCTGCATGGCAATGGAGTTTCACCATCCATTTGATTCAAGAAACATTTAAAATGATGCTAAGGCACAGTGTTTACATATATCAAGTCATTATGTTGTGCATCTAAAATGAATACAATGTTGTGTCAATTAAATCTCACTTTAAGCAAAACAAATAAAAAAAAGATGGTGCTAAGGATAGAGAGCAGTAACTACTAAGGGGCTCCATTCCAGTAACACTGTTCCCCATCAAAACTGTTCTTGCCAGGAATAAAACTCACAGAGGCATAGGGGGGAAGGCAGTCACAGAGATGGAGAGTGGTGGGGCCAACCCGCAAATACAGGACTTCTGACTAAAACCAGACAGTCTTATGCTTTTAATTCCTTGGAAACCATGACCCTCTTAGGTCAGTGTTAGGTTAGGCGTCCAAGGCTATTACCCAGATGGCCTTCCTCACCCTCCCAGTGACCAGCTATTAAGACCCCTGAGAATGCATCCCTCCCTTCAGTAAGCACCATGGCCCAAGTTCTGAGAGAGAGAGATTTTTTCTAAACCCTCAAATCCCTGGTCAGCTCTTGAAAGCAGATTTTCCTCCAGATAATTTGTTAATAGAGAATAATGTCTTTCTTTTGAGAGTCCATTGAGATTCAGTTTCACTTTATAAATCAAATCCTACTTTTTATTGGACTTGGTTTTATTTCTATTTTCCTTCAAGATAAATACACGTTTTTTTCTTTTTCTTTTTTGCTGAGGAAGATTTGCTCTGAGCTAACATCTGTTCCAGTCGTCCTCTGTTTTGTATGTGAGCTGCTGCCACAGCATGGCCACCACCGAGTGGTATAGGTCCACACCCGGGAACCAAACCTGGGTTACCAAAGTGCAGCACACCAAACTTAACCACTAGGCCATGGGGCAGGCCTCCCAGAAAAAATTTTTAGTGAGGATCAAGATAAACAGGGCAAAGGAGGCCTCCATTTGTAGGCAGAACAAAATTTTGTTGCCTGGTTCACTCTAATTTACCATAAATTAAGCATTTTCTACAGTTGGTTTTTATATGGTATGAAATAACAAAGTATGCTGTCTTGGGCCACAGAATACAAGATAATTGCCAGTCATCTTTCTGGGGAGAATAATTAAAACTCGACTTAAAAAATTTAAAGTCTCTCATTGATTCTCTAGTCTAATAAAGAGGGATTTGGTATGTTACTATATTTGTTGCACTCCTGCTTATTTGTCATTACAGAATCTTCTGAGATGTTCTTGGTCACCTGATGGAAGCAAGATAGCAGCTGGCTCAGCCGACAGGTAAGGGTCACTGGGTGTGAGGTGAGGAACGCTGTAGCTCTGCAGGTGTCTTATGTTTGGTACTTGAAGTGCCGGTACCGAGCTAGAGCAGATGTGGAGTTAGAGCTGTCCTTAGAGGTGAAACTGTGTGCGGTAGGAAGGGTTTAAAGATCATGTCAGCCAAACATGTCATTTCCACCCTCTTTGGACACATTTTAGACCTGGAGGGTAAACAGTTTCTTTGATTCTGTTGAATTCCTTTTGCCGTGATCATAAAATTCAGCAGGCGCCAGTTTTCCTCGTCAGGTTCCTCTGCGATGCTGCAGTTCATTCCGGAACATGCTGTGTCCTCACCTCCCCCATCCCGGCAGTGCTGCGCTCACGCTCGCGTGGAAGTTTCCCTCTTCTTTGATCCCGGTGCCTCCAGGCTTCTCTCTCACTTCCCCTCTTCTCCGTTGTCCAAACTCTGTATCTCTCCAGTAATCACCTCTGTTGCGTGTATCAACTTTCCCTGGCTGTCTCTCCCTTACCTCTTGGGCATAACTGATTGCTCTGTGCTGTCATCACGTTTTATACATCTAACCTTTATTAGCATTTATTACCTCTTACAGTCAGACATAGTGGGACACGCCCACTAAATTATCTGCTCCAAGAGGTCAGGGAATGAGTCTTAGTCATCTCTGAGCCCAGGGCAGTGCTTGACATAAGCACTTAGTGAATATTACATGAATGGATTCCTAGCTCAAGGATGGCAGTCGTGTTTTACCCTACCTCTCAGTTCGGCTCTGGGTCATGGCTGCCTCGTTGGGGACGGTTCAAAGCTGGGTCTGGTTCACTGGGGGAAGTGCCCTGATTGCTGGGTGGTGGGCGTGGCCACATGTGGGCCAGGTCCTTTCCTACCGTGAGCTGAATTAAGAGACTGAGGCTTTCTTAGCTGTCAGTTTAAACTGTCTAAGGCATTATGTGATGAATTAGAACCAGAAGGGAGAGAATTCTTCTGTCAGATGCTGCTGTATTTGGTATGTCTATGGCAACCTGTACTTGGGAGGAAGTCAGAGGTTGAAGAGTTGAACACTGTTGAATGGTGAGGAATGATGAGGCCCTCTAATGGCAAACTGTTGGTTTAACTTCCCATTGGGAGAGGTCTTAACCCTGTTCAGCCTAACCCTTCATTCTCCCCATTACAGACTTTCCTGCCTCTCTGCTGAACAGGCACCGTCCTGTAAACAGGACGCCTTGCCTGGGCGAGCTCGGGCTTCCAGCACATCCCAGGGTCTTCTGTTGGGGCCCTAGCACAGCCACAGGGAAGCCTCACAGGGAAGCCTTTCCGTTTGTGAACAGTGCTGAATGTAACTGAAGGTTCCAGAGTCCACCTTTTTTTCCTGGCAAGTTTAATATCTGGAAAAATCTGTAGAAAAAAGGGTCCAAGTGAAACAGTGCCGCATGGATGGTTTGAGTCCTGGCAGTTTAGAGAGCTGCCTTGAAGAGGGAGTCTAAGGGATGTTCAGTTGTCGGGTTACTAAAGAAGACCTTAAGAAACGGGTCTCCACAGCCTAAGGTGTCTTGCATTCTGATAGAGTATTCTAAGTGTTTTTATACAGTTTTCAGCAGAGATATTGTATCTTTCCTATGTAATTAGGCGTTTCAGTGATATTTGCATAAGCTTTTCCTCTGAGCAGTTTATTTGTGACATTGGCCCTTTCTGACTTTCTGTGTCCTCTCCTCCCTCCCCACTGTCCTTTAAACCTTACGTGTGGACGCATGGCTCTGGTCTGGGGAAAGCCTGTGTGGCTGCCTGCTGGGGCTTGGCCAGATTTCACAGCCACCTCGCCAGCTAGCCCCAAGTCAGCGGGCAGCTGTGTTACATAAAGAGCCTGGTTCCTGCTGAATGTTGCCATGCCAAAGTGAGGGGCGGACAGGGAACCCCTCTAAATTTAGCATCTAATTGGCGGCCATGCAGAGGGAGGCCTTGAAGTAAACCCTTGGACATCTGGGGTTCTGCTGGCTTTTATGTGCCTGGGAAATGTACCCTCCTTCTCCGAAAACTGCTTTTCAGCTTGGCCTGGATTTGGCAAACTGCCCCTCTCTACTTGCAAATCACCTGGCTCCTCCTGTTCAGACTTGAAACCCTTTAGCAGTCCTATCAAGGACTGCGGGGAGCCTGGCCAGTCTCTCTGCCATGAGTCATTTGGTCAGCCTGTTGACTTCACGCGATTCTCTTTTGAGAGGACATTCATCATAACAGGAGCTTCATTAATTCTGTGTGCAGCACTTGGCCTACATTATCTTCTTATTTCTCTCCACCAAGCTGTGAGATCAGTATTATCTCCGTCATTACAACTAAAGAAAGGGAAGCTCAAAGAAGCTTAGTAATAAGTAATTGTCTGAGGTTACTTAGCTGTTACATAGTTGCATTGAGACTTGAACCCAGGTCTTTCTGACTCCAAGCTCATACACTTTTTCACTATGCCACACTGCCCTTAGCTGGATTAGTGAGGACCGTTACTTGTGCGTGGCAGGAAAGAAGACAGTGGGGAGAGCATGAGCATCACAGGAGTCTGTAGACAAATTGGGTTCCCGCTCCTCTTCCATCCTCTTGGAACTTTGATTTAGTTCCTGTGGAGCCTCCCCCTGAGAGCTAAACGGTGTAATTGAGACCAGAAGTGTAATTTCGCATCAGAACTAGGCATCAAGGACTCGTGACTATACCATTTAAGGTGGTTGACTGAATAAAATAAATATGTAAATAATTTTTGTAACCTGCTTGAAAACCACCAGCCCTTTAAATTTACCAACAGATTATTTTTGCATGGTTATATGAAGATAATCTCTCTTTATTTTACCCTTCAACTTGAAATGACCCAAGTACGGTTGAGGGCCACAGGAACTTCTTTTGGTGGGAGGAGCAAGGTGTTTGAGGGTGGTAAGAGAAAGAATACTGGACTATATTAAGAGTACTAATTTTAGTTTGGCCACTGATGGACTGCGTCACCTTGGAAGAGTCACTGTACTTTAGTTTCCTTGTCTATAAAATGACTTTAGCTGGTTTCCACTGACCACTTCCCCTGCTAGAATTCAGCATTCTTTCTGGCCATGAGTTCAGTGCAAGCTTTGGATTGTGTGTATATTTGGGCCATGTTTGTATAGCAGAAATGTCCCTTCCCTTCTCTGAGCTCTGTGCTTTGAATACAATACCAAGAAGTTCAGGTGGATCTGCAACCTAGGCTCCCACCCTGCCATGAATTGGGTGACCTTTAAGATGTGCCTGGATGCACATGAGGTTAACTACAGCCTAATTATATCGGATGTTCTTTGAAGAAGATTTCTGTGTGAAGTCCGTAGGGAAAACTGTTTGTCTTTCTTCTCCATTTTCTTTCCCAGTTCAGAAGCTAGTGTTTGAAAATACCAGTAATGCTTATATTTTTAGCTATTCCTATTTCTCCACCCAGTTACTCAAGGGCAGGGTCCATGCCTCATTCAAAATCTGTATTCTTAGGGCCGGCCTGGTGGCGCAGCGGTTAAGTGCACACGTTCTGCTTCAGCGGCCCAGGGTTCGCCGGTTCAGATCCCGGCTGTGGACATGGCACCGCTTGGCAAGCCGTGCTGTGGTAGGCATCCCACATATAAAGTAGAGGAAGATGGGCATGGATGTTAGCTCAGGGCCAGTCTTTCTCAGCAAAAAGAGGAGGATTGGCAGCAGATGTTAGCTCAGGCCTAGTCTTCCTCAAAAAAAAAAAAAATTTGTATTCTTAGTTTCTAAAATCTAGAACACAGTTCAATAAATATAGAGGCAATAAACAAATCATTGCTTCCATTTCCCTTAAAAAGCCATGCCTCTGCCCTACCCTCAGTTCTGGGAGGCCTTACCCTTGCTCTTCATGATGCTTGCAGGTTTGTGTACGTGTGGGATACCACAAGCAGGAGGATTTTATATAAGCTGCCCGGCCATGCTGGCTCCATCAATGAAGTGGCTTTCCACCCCGACGAGCCCATCAGTAAGTCTAGGGAGGGGGGAACTGTGGGAATCTCCCTAAAGGGGCCTTGAGAATGCAGGGACAGAGGTGGACGTCTGTTTTATGTGAATTTCCATCCAGTCTTGATGGGTGTCATTGACAGTCCCACCTTTGTTCTAAGTGGTGAGGGTAAGAACAACGTTCCATTTTCTTCTCACTCTCAAAGGGAGGTTGGTTATTCTTCCTATTTCTAGTTCTTTTGAGTTTACTTCAAGTCTGTGTTTCAATGATGTATTTGGATAAAAAGAATGATATTTCTTACTATTCAGATATAGATTGCAACTTAACATAGATTTTATTGTCCAGCTTAACTAAATAATGGGCCTTGAGTTTGAGGAGGAAGTGCAACTTTCCCCAGGGCTAAGTGTAGCAAGCAGAAGCGCATTTACAAAATGACTGCCACAGGCGTTGTTTCTCCTCTTCCAGGATGACTGAGGTCTTTTTCTGAGGGCCTGACTGACAAGGGACATGCGGATTTAGAGCCTGATGATGTATTCCCCTGAGTCCCGTCCACCCTTGTGGTTTGGAGAGGGCTTGGATTGAAAAGCCAGACTCCGGGTCCCTGTGAATGGTGTTTAGGAGGAGGGGAATTTCAGCCAAATCGAATTGCTCTTTTATACCAAAATTGGCTCTTTACACAAGAGCCCTCGAGCACAACGTCTCCTTGAACCTTCGTTATTCCCAGTTGTCTTCTCTGTTCTTTTCACCTCAGTTCTCTCAGCATCCAGTGACAAGAGACTGTATATGGGGGAGATTCAGTGAAGATACGGAGTGGAAGACTCCAAGGCTGCTTGACCTGGAGGCCTCAGACTGCGTAAGTGGCATCAGATGGTGCCCGGGCCAGCATCTTCCCTTCTGATGAAGCCTGTTACTAGCCAACACTGAGGAGGTGGCCGTGTTCCAACCACCACATGTCTCCCGTTTCACCAGGGTGACTAAGGCAAGCTTCCAGTGGCCTCTCAACACCACCTGCCAGATTTCAGGGACTGTTTGGTTTTTTCCTTTTTTTTTTTTAAATGAGTTTTCTTCAAAAGGACAGACATTGGTTGGTTCGTAATTTCCTGTTTTCTAATCCAGGCCAAAGACAGGGAATGTGACTGAAATTTGTTTGATGGGGATTTTTTATTTTTAATTCAATAACTGGCTTGTATGATATTTTCTTTCTGTATTTCTCTGAGTTATTTTGTATTAAAAGCCAGATAGATGCCTTTTGACAAGACTCGAGTGGACTGGATTTCTTGCCATCTTGTCTGGGAGGCTTGACCACCGTGAATCTGAGCGGGGCATGATGTGGCTGGGGTACGGTCCGTCTAAACTTCCAAGAAGCTATTTACTGGGATGTTTGAGGGGTTTCTTCCCTTCTCTGTGTTTTTAGATTTACTCACTCCTGTGAAAATGACAGAGAGATAATAATTATTTTTCAGTAACAAATCCCTTCCGCTTCCTAGAAGCATAGCAGTCAAGAGGGGATAAAGAAGGTCTGAAAGAACCCGGTTCTCACGCACAGTCTTTAATGAGCAGGGTCTTTGTCCTCTCTGCCTCCTGCCAAAGGCACTTTCCTGAGCAGCAGTCCCTACACTCAGGGTGTCTAGGGTGGGCAGACTGGATGTGGTCTCAGCTGGTGGAAGTGACATGGCTGGAATGCTGCACGGAACTTGGCTCAAGAGGAGTGTGATAAGGTTTTGGTGGAGCTGGGCCATGACATTGTCTGAGACTTTTTTATGATTCTCCTTGCTTGTCTATCTTTTCCTAAACCAACAGGCACATTGAGAAATGCTCTTAGTTGCCTTCTATCCCCGAGGTACAGGTTCCCGTCTCCCCAGATCACTGGCTGACTGTACCAGCTACAAACCAGTGGTAATGAATTCCATGTGGCAGTAGGGAGGGGAACGTGTCGTTTCCAGGTCTCCTGTCTCAACACGGAGGTCTTCACACCTCTAGCCTGGGCTGAAGATGGTTGATTTTATACTTTAGCTCACAAACCTGGATATTCATCTTAAGTTATTAGAGAGAGGATAGTTTTAAGTGAGCATATGTTCAAGTTCATTTAACTCATTAATGAAGGAACCAGTGTAATAATAAAGCCGTCAAACCAATTACTTTTAATAGAGTGAATGAAGTTTGAATAAAGTGCACTGGAAACAGAAAGCAATTTATTGTGCCTAGGAGATTTAAGGAAGTTTCACAGATTATGTGAGTATGCTTAGGTTGAGACTTAGAGTCTAGAGCTTTCTAGGTGGACAAAGAAGTGTGCATTCCAAGAACCAGCAGGCACATGCCTGAAAGCCTGGCAGGTTCATGAACCAGAAGAACTTAAGCATGGTTAGAGGTGGGGGCAGTAAAGTTGCAGAATTAAGTAGGAGCCAAATCCTGGAGAGCTTATACTTCGTGTACTTGATCCTATAGGTTGTGGTATCCTAAAGTGTATTCCACAGAACACTGTTTCCCAGGAATGTCAGATACATGGGGCATAAAGATCCCGTGCTCAGATACGTTTGGGAAAGACTGGGGTAAATAAAGCGAAACTGGTTTCTTCACTGCAGAACTGCTTGGAGCCTTTAATATACAAAGTATAGTGGGATCGTCAAAGGATGACTCAGATTTCTGGTCTAAGCAATAAGTGTATTTACAGTTATGTCTTTAACCAGGAGAGATTTGGCCAAAGATGGCATGCAAGCTGCTCTTCACGCCTCCAGCACTGTCCCAGGTTAATCCCCAATCCCTTTTAAACACCAGGTCCCCGGACCTCAGAATTGGTGCAGTCCCTTCCACCCACCTTCGTCTTCCTTGGCCTGGGGTGAAACAAGGCTTGAGCGTTGACACTGCACTTTTAAAAGCCTTGCGGTCCCTGGAGAAGTTGGCGATGATTGGGAAGCACCAAGCTCCTGGCGACTACCAGGGCTTCCCTGTAACGCAGCCTCTTCATCCTCCCAAGTGCCTGCTTCAAAAATTAGAAGCCCTTAGCAGGAAATGGCAGCACCACTCAGAACTTGAAGGGCCTAGAGGCCGTAGCCTGGGGAATAGAGCTTTGAGTATAAAATATCCCCAGAGGGTACAAATTGTATTCTCGCTTTGGGAGAGAGATCGCTCCCGAATGAGTAATGACATCTCTGGTTTTCAGTTAATTTCCGTTTATGACTTCCACGGTCTCTAGCCCTTAAAACTGTTGGCTCTTCAAGAGCCAAACCTCTAAGTGCCGAATCTTTTTCCCTGGGTGGTCGAGTTTTGTGGGTTGAATTGTCAAGGAAGTGGATTTGGACCAGTCAGGGCTCTTGTGGGAGTTGCTTCCTCACAGAAAACTGTGGTTATTTGTTCTCCCTCGTAGACCCAGAGTCTGCTGCTTGTTAATATCTCACAGGGTGTGGATGGAAAACTGAGGTAAGAGAGAAGAGCTCTGAAGAATTTGGGGCTGCAGGCAGTTGAGCCTGAGGGACAGGCTGTCAGGCCCTTTGGATTAGGACCGGATTGCTCCCTCCTAGAGCCTTTACGGCTTGACAGCTGCTACCCCAAGACAAAGGGAAGGGCCAGGCTTAAAAGACAACCCCTGTTCCCGTGGGACCAGAGGAAGCCAAGTCTGAGCTCTGAGCCAGCCCTCTGGTCACTTGTCT
The DNA here is from genome assembly GCF_041296235.1 of Equus asinus. NCBI lineage: Eukaryota > Metazoa > Chordata > Mammalia > Perissodactyla > Equidae > Equus > Equus asinus. The sequence goes on from NC_091794.1 coordinate 90,446,890, forward strand.
CTGCAGCCCAGACCCGTGTGATCCTTCTCTGAAAAAGCCCTGGGAGGGCACCCAGCCCCTCTGCATCAAGCCCTGAGCTACCCCGAATTCTCCTTTCTTCTAGGCCGCAACTTCTTTTCCTCGCTTGCTTCTGCAACCCACCTACACTCTTAGATTCTTCTTTAACTTACATTCTCTATAGCAGTAGTTCTCAACTTTGGGCAATTTTGCCCCCGGGAACATTTGGCAATGTCTGGAGACAATTTTTGATTGTCACAACTCGGGGGATGTGATGCACATCTAGTGAGCCGAGGCCAGAGATGCCCAAAGAATTAGGTCCTCCAAAACGTCATTAGTGATGCTCCTGAGAAACCCTGCTCCAGGGCAGCGATTCTCCAAGTGTGGTCGCTGCAGCAGCAGCAGTAGCATCGCTTGAGAACCTGTTAGAAATGCAGATTCCAGAGTCCCCCTGAGACCTACTGAATCAAACTTTGGGGAAAGGAGGTGTTCGGGAGTCTTTTAACAAGTCCTCCAGGTGATTCTGAAGCAAGTTTGAGAACCACTGCTCTAAAGGCTGGCAAAGTTTTCCTCTTTCCTAGGAGAACCACACAGGCTGTTTACTCATTAATAGTTGTTTGTTTGGTTGTTTTGAGGAAGACTAGCCCTGAGCTAACATCTGCCAATCCTCCTCTTTTTGCTGAGGAAGACTGGTCCTGAGCTAACATCTGTGCCCATCTTCCTCTACTTTATACGTGGGACGCCTGCCACAGCATGGCGTGCCAAGTGGCGCCATGTCCACACCTGGGATCAGAACCAGCGAACCCCGGGCCGCCGAAGCGGGAACGTGTGCACTTAACTGCTGTGCCATGTGGCTGGCCCCTAATAGTTGTTCTTAACTCTTTAGCTGTTCCTTGTGGCTTAGTGTTACACGTGCATTATCTCACTTGATCGTCACATACATGGCAACAGGTTCAAAGAGGAGAAGTAACACCCAAGATCAACCAGCTAGTAAATGGCAAAGGCAGGATGTGAACCCCATCACCACACCGGAGGCCTTCGTGGCTTTTAACCTTGAGTGCACGTTAGAATCACTTGGGGAGCTTTTAAAACTCCAGATGCTTACATCATACCCCAGACCAATTAAATCAGAGTCTCTGGGGTGATCAGTATTTTTTACAGCTTCCTTAGGTGATTGCAATGTGCAGTCAAGATTGAGGACACTAGTGTTAGCCGTGGCTATAACTGTAGCCAGAAGGGCAGCATAGAGCCAAGTTGATCTCTCCTGCCACCCTTTGGCTCTCAAGGAAACCGATGCTCTGACATGTGGTCTGTGTGAGCTTAAGAACATCTCCCAAAGCCCATGGCTGAGCTAAAATTTAGGAGCTTGACCAGAGAGCAGAGGTTGGTCCACTCTGCTCATCTCTGCCTGCTGAATATGGGCCTTTGTGTAGAAAAAAGACCACTTTCCTTCCTTGCAAGCGCTGAGTATAGCATCCACAGGTGCCAGAGCTGGAAAAAGGCCTTACAGATACTTAGGTCATCTAGTCCAGCCTCATTTTACAAAATGGGAAACAGAGGAGCAGTAGTTTTCCCAAGGTCACAAGCATATTAAGTCAGTGGTTTTGCTCATTCAGGAAGCATTTCTTCAACACCCCTCTGTGGCAGGCCTGTGCTGGGCTCCGAGAACACAAAGATGACTGAGTCATCACCACTTCTTTGGAGCCTCATGGGGCAGAACAGCAGAGACAGAAACAAAAATCAGGGCTTCTCAAACTTTTCCCCGTAAGCATCCTTAATGGCAGAGGAGAATAAACTGGGGCAGAAGGAGGCACTCCTGAAATTAATAGCTTTATTTTATTTATTTATTTTTGGTGAGGAGGATTGGCCCTGAGATGCCCATCTTCCTCTATTTTGTATGTGGGACCGCTGCCACAGCATGGCTTGATGAGCGGTGTGTGGGTCCGCGCCCAAGATCCGAACCCATGAATGCTGGGCCACCGAAGCAGAGCACGCAAACTTAATCACTATGCCACCAGGCCGGCCCCTGAAATTAATAACTTGAAAAGCTTACCTTAAATCTGTAAAGTGCATGATTCCCCTCCTCAAACTTTTCATTTTTAACAGTTTCAGACATAAAAATTGAAAGGTTAATATAGTGAATACCTATATATGCTCCACCTAGATTAAATTATTCAATAATCTCTACCTCTCTGTCACACACACACAGCTTCCAAGGACTATTGAAAGTAAGATGCAGACATAATTCTTCACTCCCAAATACTCCAGCAAGTAACTCCTAGGAATTTTCTCTTTCATAACCACAATACCGTTACCATACCTAAGAAAATTAACAGCAATTCCATAATACCATTAATGATCGTATTAAAATTTCCCCAGTATCAAAAATGTCTTTCATGGCTATATTTTCAATCTGGAATCAATCAAGTTTCATGCACTGCTACTCTGTCTCTAGTGTCTCTCGATCTAGAACCGTCTGCCCACCTCTTTTCCCAGTGAAATTGGCCATTTAAACGTATGTGCTTTGTGTGCTGCTTTATGGTACAGCTGTGCTTGTTTCCCATTAATAAATGTTTTAAATGACTGAGCATCAAGTAAAATTGACACTCCAGGAAGACATACCACATTTATGTGTGTTTTGTGTCTTCTCATGTACTTGTTTTAGAAACAGAGGTAAATAAGCAATTCAATACAATCTAATACATACTGTGAGAGGCATACCTACAAACTAGGAGGCAGTGCCTAAGGAGGAGTTAAAGTTTTACTGAGGCAATGACACTTCAAGGAGAATTGGAAATTGGGGAGAAGAGAGGGAGCTGGGATGGGGCAGGGGGCAGGTAAGTACAATCTAGGTCGTGGAAATAAACATGGACAAACAGCACAGATCACCAAATCTGCTGATGTGTTCAGAAATGACACAGCACGCGGTGGTAACAGCCTGTTTGGGGAGTGACAGATGAGTGGGAACCTTGGAAGCTGTTGGAGCCGGATTGCAAAGTGTCTCGAAAGCCTGGTCGGCAGTTCTAGGTTTTGTCCTCTGGAAAGGGAGCCCGCAGAGTTTCTCAGAGCTCTGCACGGGAGGTCAACCGTACCCGAGGATGCTTTTGGGCCTGGGTACCCTCTCAGAAGACCACTGTGGGGAGCAGTGGGAGGAACCAGGGAAGATAGATGAGCTCACTGTCTTCAAACGTCAAAAGGCTGCCTTGGAAAAGAGAAAACCCCTTACTCTGGGAGGCCTCGAAGCGCACAGTCAAGACAAAGAAGATGGTGTGAAGGCAGATCTACGCTCAACAAAGAAACCAGGGAATCAGAGCTGTCCATACATAGCACGGTAGAGAGTTCCTCCTCGCTGGAGGTATGCAAGCAGAGGCTGGGTGACCACTTGACTGGAACGCCTGTGTTGCATTGATTTAGAGGGATAGAGCTGCTCCTCAGAATCCCCAGGGAGTATGTTAAAAAATACCCGTAACCAGGTCCCGCCTCCAGAGATTGTGTTTGAGTTGGGCTGGCGTGGGGCCATGATTCAGGTGCAGGCGGTGTGCACGGTAACATCGGGAGCCACTGGATTAGAAGACCTCTGCGGTCTTTTCCAGCTCCACTGGTCTATGATTGAGATGCTATTTTCCTCAGATTCTAAGAGGGCAATTTCAGGATTCAGTGAATTATTTGCTGTGAAAGGGCACCTGGGTGAGGGCTTATGGCAAGCGATAAGGGGTGGGGAGCCAGCAGGGGATTGAGAATCCTATCAGGGCATTTGGGACCTGCTGGATGAGCCAGGCCTGAGCTGGCCCCATCTGTCTTCCTATCCCCAGTTGGCCCTTGGACAAGCCCAGTGCAGCATAGTACAGGCCAGCGAAGTATGGGGCCAATTGGAGAGGGCCTCTTGGTCTCTCAGTGTCCCCAGCTCAGCTGGCCTGAGGGCAGACTTTAACTGAGAGTCCGTGTGGCTGCCAAGGCCCAGTGGAAAGGGAGATTTGTCTTGGCTGTCAGCAGATTCTGCACTAGGGATTCTGGACCCCACAGCCCCAGACAAGGAGCGTCAACTTTCTACAAGCCACGGCGCCATCAAAGCTCTTCCGGGTTCCTGACCTAGACCCTGCCCGTTCACATGCCGCATTCTATCCTCTCCCTTTTTTCTCAACCATTCCTTCTTATCAGAGATTTTTTTTTCCTTTTAAGATTGGCTCTAAAACAGAAGATTTGAAGGAAGTTGGTTGGAGAGGGGTGGTGGCGGTAAGGAGGGAATAGAAAGTAAAAAGTACGTGCAAAAGTTAAAGAAGAGGGGCCAGCCCGGTGGCACAGCAGTTAAGTGCGCACATTCCGCTTCGGTGGCCCGGGGTTCACCAGTTTGGATCCCAGGTGCAGACATGACACCGCTTGCCAAGCCGTGCTTTGGTAGGCGTCCCACATATAAAGTAGAGGAAGATGGGCACGGATGTTAGCTCAGGGCCAGTCTTCCTCAGCAAAAAGAGGAGGATTTGGCAGCAGATGTTAGCTCAGAGCTAATCTTCCTCAAAAAATAAAAAATAAATTTAGAAAAAAAGTTTAAATTAAAAAAAAAAGTTAAGGGGCTGGCCCCGTGGCCGAGTGGTTAAGTTCGCGCGCTCCGCTGCAAGCGGCCCAGTGTTTCGTTGGTTCGAATCCTGGGCGCGGACATGGCGCTGCTCGTCAGACCACGCTGAGGCAGCGTCCCACATGCCACAACTAGAAGGACCTACAACGAAGAATATACAACTATGTACTGGGGGGCTTTGGGGAGAAAAAGGAAAAAATAAAATCTTAAAAAAAAAAAAAAAAGTTAAAGAAGAGAAGGGGTCATAGTTCCCAAAATGTACCTTGTTGTTCAACACTTCTGTGTCTGCATTTCTTTTTCTGTCGGCAAGCTTTATTTCAATCAGCCACCATCTTCTCTCTGAAGTTTTCCATCACTACCTGATCCCAGGCAGTCAGCCATTCTTTCGGCCCCTCCGTTTCTGTACTTCATAGACGCTATGCCATTCTATGTATCGCTTGTAAGTACCTGTTTCTATGTTCTGCCTCTCCCACAGGCCAAGAGTCACACACTCACATGCAATGAGGGGCCAGCGAGGAAAGGCAAGTGGGTGAGGCTGCTGGGTTTAAGGAAGTCAGTGGTGGACGACATCACACTGTTGACCAGAATGCTCATTCCCTGGGCCTTCATCCCAAGGATTCACAGGGGCAACTACCCTGTTCATCTCTGATTCCAGAGCTCCTCAGTCAGTGCCTAGCACAGTAGCAGAACTGACCTGGAGGTCCTGAGACCCAGCTCTGCCATAACGTGCTGTGTGACTTTATAGAACTCACTCCCCCCTCTGCCCTTTACATTCTCCCATTCTTTATCTCTACCATCTTCAAAAGAGGCATCTTGAGGGGCCGGCCCTGTGGCCTAGTGGTTAAGTTCGGCGTGCTCCACTTTGGCTATCTGGGTTCAGTTCCCGGTGCACACCTACACCACTCGGTGGCCATGCTGTGGCAGTGACCCACATACAAAATAGAGGAAGATGGGCACAGATGGTAGCTCAGGGTGAATCTTCCTCAGCAAATAAATAAATAAATAAATAAATAAATAAATAAATAAATAAATAAACCCTTGAAGACCCTCTAGGCCAGTGGTTTTTCCACTTTGCTCTTGAGAGACCTTGGATTGAGGGGCTGGTTGGGGCCCTTCACAGGAGGTGAGGGCAGGCTGAGAAGGCAGGTGCCAGTCTTCTTTCCCCACCAACCAGAGCAGTTCCACTTTTCTCTGTTTTAGAAATGTATCACTTGGGGTCAACCCCGTGGCTGAGTGGTTTTAAGTTCTCTCCCTCCACTTCGGTGGCCCAGGGTTTCGCTGGTTCGGACCCTGGACACAGACATGGCACCAATCATCAGGCCATGCTGAGGTGGCGTCCCACATGCCACAACTAGAAGGACCTGCAACTAGAATATACAACTATGTACTGGGGGGCTTTGAGGAGAAGAAGAAGAAGAAAGGGGGCTGGCCTGGTGGTGCAGCAGTTAAGTTTGCACATTCTGCTTCAGCAGCCCAGGGTTCACCGGTTCAGATCCCGGGTGTGGACCTATGCACCGCTTGTCAAACCACGCTGTGGCAGACGTCCCACATATAGAGTAGAGGAAGATGGGCACGGATGTTAGCTCAAGGCCAGTCTTCCTTAGCAAAAAGAGGAGGATGGGTGGCAGATGTTGGCTCAGGGCTAATCTTCTTCTTCAAAAAAAAAGATTGGCAACAGATGTTAGCTCAGGTGCCAATCTTTAAAAAAAAACCTCTTGAACAGTGAGATCCAGAGCAGCTTCAGGGTTGGCGAACCTGCTGGGAGAGTGGCGCTCCTCAACTCCACGGGGACAGAAGCGCCCAGGACCCTTCCAGACCTTGCCGCATGTACCTCTTCACCCGGCTGGTCGTTTGTATCCTTTATAATAAACCAGTAAAGTTAAGTGAAGTACCTTCCTGCGTTCTGTGAGCTGTTCACAAGCAAATTATCGAACCTGAGGAGGAGGTCGTGGGAACCCCCGAGTTACAGCGGGTCGGTGAGAAGTAAAGGGGACTGCAGACTTGCAACTGGTGTCTGAAGTGGAGGCAGCCTTGTGGGACGGAACCCTTAGGCTGGGGGTGTGCGCCCACTCCAGGGAGTTAGTGTCAGAATCGAATTGAATTGTTGGACAACCAGGTGGTGCTGGAGAATTGGTTGGTGTCAGAAAACACCCCAGAAACTAATCAGTGAGCACGTGCGGTCCTCGAACGTGGAAGGAGGAGAAATAATAGCTTTAATGTGTCAGCTCTCCTATGAGTGGACTTTCTCAGATGGCTTCAGTGTTTTCACCCACAGAGGGACTGTGATGGAAGATTCAGGCTCTCTGACTAGCTTGGTTTAGCGCAAGGGAAGAACTTCTTAACACCCCATGAATCTCATCAGTGCAGCAGCCCCTGCGGTGCCTCTCTTGAGGGCTGACCATGCTTCTGCCTTGTGCTCAGGAAGCGTGGGTATGTTCTGAATCATCTGTGTCCTTTATGTTTGAAGCCTACTTCAGTTTCCCCACAATCTTTCCCTGGTCCAAGGGTTCATCATTCTTCACGTTGACTACTACAAGCCCCTCCCGATGTCATCCCCAGCTCCTGACCCCACCCCCAGCTGCTTGCCAAAGATGTTTCTATCTGTTCCTACAATGAGACTGCCTTCCTCCTTAGAATCCTGGACTTCCAGGAGGTAAAGAGGGCACAAGGGATGCTGGGGCCCAAGGCCAGGAAGATCATTCACTCACCACTTATTTGCTGCCTCCTGACATGACCCAAGCCCTGTGGAATATAAAGATAATTGATGACACAGTCGCTGTCCTCACAGAGTTCACAGTCTATTGGAGGAAACCAACAAAATCAGACAAGTACAGCAAATCCCAGCAAAAGCTATCCTGGAGGTGGCACAGGCGACACGTGAGCCCAAAGGAGGGGCACCTCCCTCAGGTGGCAAGTGTTAAGGAAGGCCTCCAGGAGGAAGCGACAGCTGAACTGAGATTTGAACTTTGAATAGGAGTTCTCCAGGCTAAGAATTTGGATGGGAGATGCCTCCTAGACAGAAAAAACGACGTGTCAAAGCATGGAAGTGAGATGGCATGGTGCATGCGTGGATCCATCAGGGCAAGACTCGGACCAAATGAAACGCTCAGGGCCGGGAGCTAGTTCTGCTGAGACAGACGGACAGGCCGTCCCTGGTCCCATGGGACAGACTCAAGAGTGAGTCAGCCAGGCCTTGGGACAGGGAGCCGTAGGCATGATGTGATACAGCCAAGAACCTGGCAAGGGCTGGTCACCGCCCCAGTGGAATCCACGGTTACTATAATAAGGATTAAATGAAATGTATGTCAAGTGCCTGGCTCAGAGTGAGCACTCAATAAATGGTAGCTATCATTGTCATTATTACTGAATTGTATGGTTAGCGTCACAGAGGGCAGTGGCAGAGGCGCTGTCTGCGAGAGGCCCCAGAGAGGACCTATTACAGAGCTGTTCCATCTGGCCTGAGCCTTTGTGATGCTGGTTCTTGTTCTCTGGTGGGAGATGGACTCTTTGGAGAATCGGATGAAAGCGATGGACCCTCTCCCGAGAAGAAGGCCCATCTGCTCACATGAAGCTTCCCGTATTATTTCAGGGACTTCACAGACTCCTGAAGGCCTGTCTAGTCATGGACGCTTGTTGGACACAGCTGTCACTCACCGAGCATGGCTGAGAAAATGTCCCCCTGTTATCTCAGCTTATTATTCCAAGCGGAAACCTCAGCACATGTAGTGTCAGCTCTGTGAAATCAGCGAGGAACATCCTGTGTGTTTTTAGAGCCCCAGGTGGCGTGCTGAGGAAGGGGTGGAGCAGGGAGACTAGTGAAGAGAGCACTTCAGCAGTGCGGGGAGAAGACACGGCCGGCTTCAGGGGCACGCAGCCTCCGCAGTCAGTCACACGGGGCCCTCCCTGTGCCTGGTTTAGTGCTCTGCTGTGTCAGCAGCATGAAATTCTTGATTTTTTAGCAAGGAGCCTCGCACTTTCACTTTGCGCTGGACCTCACAAATGAGGTGACCACTCCTCAGAGGAGATGATAACGTACTTGAGTGCTTATTATGGAAGCAGCGCACGAGCGACGGTGCTGGGACAGGAACAGTTTGGGTCCAAACCATGGGTCTTAATCTATATCATACTGCCTTCTGAGTCAAGAGGTTGGTGAGAGTGGGAGGGAGGGAAAGAATAAGAAACATTCTGTTTCTGGGGCCGGCCCAGTGGCACAGCGGTTAAGTGCACGTGTTCTGCTTCGGCAACCCGGGGTTCACTGGTTCAGATCCCCGGTGGGGACATGGCACCGCTTGGCAAGCCATGGTGTGGCAGGCGTCCCACATATAAAATAGAGGAAAATGGGCACGGATGTTAGCTCAGGGCCAGTCTTCCTCAGCAAAAAGAAGAGGATTGGTGGGAGATGTTAGCTCAGGTCTACTCTTCCTCAAAAAAAAAAAAAAAAGGAAGAAGAAGAAGAAGAAACATTCTGTTTCTTCTGCCCGAACACTTCCCCACTCCTCTGCCTCTCCTTCCCTCCTGTTATCCTCTTGGTATCAATGTCATTTCCTCAAGCAGGCCTTTCCTAGTCTCCAAATCTAAATTGTGTATCCTTATCCTCTCTTTTACTCTATTATTCTTTAAGGCCCTCATCAGAATATATCATTGTGTATTTATTTGTATGTTTTAAAGACAGTTCCTCACGAGACTGTTCTCTGAGTGAAGGCAGATTGTTTCGAGTTCATCCTCTTGTTCCCAATGGCAAGCCCGGCACATAGTAGGTATTTCATAGGTACCAAATGAAAGGTAGTTTACAACATGTAATGACAGGTCAGAGTGGGGAGGGAAGCCGGGAGAATGACCCAGGGATTCCCACCTGAGTGAAGGGGATCAAAATGCATATAGGAAGCAGGGGTGGCGCAGGGATGACTGAGCGGAGTTGGGGTGTGTTTGGGAGTTTGATGCTTTGGGGAGGCAGCCCTTTCTTCTTTGTTTTTTTGTTTTGTTTTGAGGAAGATTAGCCCTGAGTTAACTGCTGCCAACCCTCCTCTTTTTGCTGAGGAAGACCGGCCCTGAGCTAACATCCATGCCCATCTTCCTCTACTTGATGTGTGGGACGCCTGCCACAGCATGGTGTGCCAAGCGGTGCCATGTCCACACCCAGGATCTGAACCAGTGAACCCCGGGCCGCTGAGAAGCAGAACTTAACAGCTGAGCCACTGGGCCGGCCCCTGAGGCAGCCCTCTCTGACTCCCTCCCATGGCAGCCCCTGGGCAGACCTCTGCCATCACTCTTCTCACCTCGCGGCCCTGGGAGCCTGTCTGTTCCCTGGACTGGGAAGCCCCATGGGTTCTGGCACAAACCTGCAGGGTTCATTTCTGGATCCCAGGGCCCCCAGGGTGCGTAAGCAGTTGAGGCTCAATAAATGCCAGCAAAAGAAAAGAGGGAAGAAAATGTGGCCAGGCACTCAGGAGGGAGGCTGGGATGAGGAGCAGATCTGGGAGTGGATAATAGAGGGCCAAGGTTGGAACCCGGAGGCCCTAGAGACAGGGTGGACAGAGGAGCGCTCCACCACCCTTAGGAGGCCAGGCCCAGGCCTAAGTGCTTCAGTCACAGAACAGTGACAACTCTGAAGCAGACAGTATGATCCCTACTTTAAGAAAACTGAGGCCCAGAGAGGGACGGCATTTGCCCAAGGTCACACAGCTTGTGGGCAGTGAAGCCCAGGTGTCACCCAGGGTTGTCAGCCCCCAAGCCTGCACTCTTCCCGCTTCACTCCCTGCCTCTCCCCCACTCCCCCCTTACCTTCCCCTCCCCTCCCCTCCGCTCCGCTCCCGCGGCCGCCCCGCCCACCCCGCCCCTCCCCTGCTTCCCTCCCTCTCGGTGGCGGCGGCGGCGGCGGAGCCACGTGGTGGGGCCGGGAAGCCGTGGCCGCCGAGCGCCCGGGCGGCCGCCCCAGCTGGGCAGTGCTGCTCTGCGCCGCGCCGCGCCCGGTGCTGCGCTCCCCGCCGCGCGCTCCCCGCCCGCCGCCCCGGGGCAGGAGGCGCGCCCGGCGGCCGGCCGGCCAGACAAAGGAGGCGCGGGCCGGTGCACCATGGACTCGGAGCGCGGGCGGCCGGCCCCGGCCCTGAGGCCCCGGCGCTCCCGGGCCCGGCCCTAGGCGCGCGGCCCCGCCGCCCGGGCGCCCCCCGGGGAGGACGCGGCGCCCCCGGGGCGCGGAGGAGCGGCGGCCGCCGAGCTCGAGGGGCCCCGCGGCAGACGGCCCGCGCAGCCCCGGAGCCATGGGCAAGTGCAGCGGGCGCTGCACGCTTGTCGCCTTCTGCTGCCTGCAGCTGGTGAGCGCCGGACCGGGGTGGGGCGCGTCCCGGGGCTTGCGGGTGGGGTTGTGTCGCTGTGTGTGTGTGTGTGTCTGGTGCGAGTGCTCGGGCTGGGGTGGTCTGGAGTCGCGGAGCGGACGGGCGGAGCCTGCTCCTGCTGGCCCGGCTGGCTCTTTGTGTGCGCTTGTCGCCCGGCGCGCCCCGGTCCCCGAGTGCGTCCTGTGCGCGAGTCCCCTCGCCGCCCCGCGCTTCGGGCTCCACGCGTCTGGCCCGCACCCTACGAGTGGCCTCCTGTTGGAGGGTGCGCTGCGGGACCGAGGCTGGCCGGGGCTGGGGGTGTGTCTGAGGCTGGTCTGTGGGTCCGTTGAGGTCCCTGCGTGTGTTTCCCTCCAGATCGCTCGTCTGCATGGGTCTCGCTTCCTCCGGGGTTCTGCCTCTGGTCTCCGCCCCTGCGAGTCTTTCTCACAAAGTCCCAGCTCCCGTGTGTGTCTCTCCTGGGTTTCTCCTTGGTACATCTCTAGATCTCTGGCCATTTCTGGTCCATGTTCATCTGTGTGTGTTGGGATCTTAGACTCCAACAGCCGTTCACTCTTCCTTTGTGCGGTTTCTGCCTCCTTTCCCCCTCCTGACTGGGAGGGCCCAAGAATGGAGAGCCACCTCCGTGGAGAGGGTCACAAGGACCACCCTCTGTGCTTTGGGGCTGGCCATCATCAGTTCCACCAGAGCATCAGGGGTGGGGACAGGCAGACCAGCTCCTCTGCCTGGGCTGGTACCGATGGGGGCCGGGGTACCTGGGTGCCCTGAGGAGGATGGGAGCATCTGGGGGCACCCAGACTATGCCCAGCTTAGGGAACTCAGGTTCTTGTCTCAGGGAGACCCATGGATTGAATGTGGGGGCTGAAGGGGCCAACTCTGTCCTTCAAGTCAAGCCCTGGCAGGTGCACTTGGGAGGGCGGTTAAGGAGAGGCCAGGGTCTCCTGCTCCCCCTAGAGCTGAGGCCCAACAACGAGGGGGGTTTGAACCTGTGCTTCTGCCCCCGGCAGAGGGGCATGGGCAGAACTCAGCTCTGAGCGTGAGCTGGGGGGAGCCTGAGCCTCACGGGATCTGGGTCTCTGCTCTCGCCTGCGTCCGTCGCCCCTCCTCCACCACAGGTGTGTAGATCATGCAGGGTGAAGCTCTGAGTCTGGACTGCAGACTTCCTCATCCATCTCCGCTCCTCTTGGGGACACCAGCCCCCAACTTACCATCCACACACCTGCCCTCAGGCAGTGGTAGAAACAGCCCGGGCTTGAAGACGGTAGTCCTGTGCCCAGCTGTAGGACGCAGGGCAGGTGACTTGCCCTCGCTGGGCCTCCTTGGTCTGCCTATCTGAATTGCTCATCCTTGATGGCTGCAGAAGGGACTAACTAAGATCAGGTAGGATGGCAACTCCAGAAGGGTAGAGATTATCTGTTTTGCTCCCTGCTAAACCCCCAGCAGCTGGAACAGTGCCTGGCTCTCCATTAATATTTATAAAATAAATGAGTGAATCACTTACTTGGCAACTCCTGGCTCGCAGTGGAAACACCCTTCTTTATCTACTTTGAGGAACAGAAAATGCCAAGAAATGCTGAAACTTTCAGAGGATTTTTTTCTGTTGATTTTTAAATTTTAAACCAAGACATTTTTGTTAGAAAAGTGATATACAGGTATTGTAAAAGTGAATACATCAATAAATAATCAAACAGAGCAGAAGATAAAGGTAAGTTTCCATTTCTCTATGCCCAGTCCCAAGCCCACAGGGAAGGACTGCTAACCATTTGTCCCCTGCTCCTTCTCTGTGGATGATAATAACAGTGCTCAGCTTTAGAGAGCACTACTAGGTGCTAGGTACCCTTGTAAACACTTTTTTGGGCGGTTGGAGGGTGAGGAAGATTGGCCCTGAGCCAACTTCTGTGCTAATCTTCCCCTATTTTGTATGTGGGAGGCCACCGTAGCATGGCTTGATGAGCACTCTATGGGTCCACGCCTGGGATCTGAATCTGCGAAACCCGGGCCGCCAAGGTGGAGCCTGTGTACTTAACTGCTACGCCACCTGCCAGCCTCAAAAGCACTTTTCCGTGTATTAACTCATTTTCCTCATAACGATCCTAGAAAGTAACTTGCTCAGAGTTCTACAGGTAGGAGCCAGTCTTTGAAGCTAGACAGCTGACTAGCATCCTCTGTTGCCTTCTTAATGATAAAATAAGTATTTCCGGCCCTGATAATTCGAGGGTCCCTTGGGAGGTGCTTCCTGCTCCACAGAGAGACAAAGGGGGTGGAGGAGGTCCCCACCTCCCGCTTGCCGGCCTCCATAGCTCTCCCCAGCTAAACCCACCCTTCCACTTAGCGGGCTTCGCCAGCTGGGGGCTCTGCAGTTAGACACCACCTGGCGGCATTCTGATTCTCCTGCGTCCAGGCTGGGTGGCTTTGGGCCGCTTGTGAGGGTCACATGAGATCACTGGGGAGGTGCTTGGAGAAGGGACTTGAAAATTAGTCTCTTGGCTCTGTCTGGGCTGATTGCAGACTGGGTCCCTTCAGCTGTGGCTAGCCCCCAGGAGCCCCTGCTGCCTGTAATGTGCCCCCTGATGCTGGAATCCACCAGCCTGACATTGTCACAGTTCGAAGGGAGCCTCCGTTTTCTCATCCAGTGGAAAGAGGCAGAGAAGGAAGAGCATGTTAAATGTTTCTCAGCTGAAAACTTTAGCAGAGGAACTGCGTCACTTTTCCTTTTTGAATGGGGTTTGATCATGACAGTAAAACAAGCCAGTTCTAACCGCTCTTCTGTGGCTGGGGTAGACTTGCTTTGGGTGAGGGAGTAGGGTGTGAGGGTGTCCTGGAGGGTGGGAGGCGCGGGTGGGGGCTGTACCATGCAGGTGGACAAGTGGAGGGGAGAAGTTAAAGCTCTGGAGTTCGACAGGGTAGACCTGGGTTCGAGTCCTGGCTCTCCCTTCCTAGCTGTGTGGTCTTAGGTGAGTTGCTTACCCTCTCTGAGCCACAGTCTTGTCATCTGCTAAATAGAGGTAATATAAACAGTTCCCAATTCTTAGGGTTGTCGTGAGGATTAAATGCATACAATGAACTTAGCCCTGTGCCGGGCAGTGTGAGTATTCAACAAACTATAGCTTTTTATTGTTATTATCTTCATAATGTATACCATGGCACTCTTCCTGGAATTGTGGCCCACACATATCCAGGTGCCCCCCCTGCACTCTTCCCTTGTGGGAAGCAGCAGGTAGTTGGGCACTGAGCTGAAAGACAGGAGGCCTGGACAAGTCCAGCTCTGCCCTGATGTCCTCTGAACTTGGGCAAGTCTTTTTCCCCCTGCAAGCCTTGGCTTTTCCATCTGTAAAATGGGAAAACCGTTGGCCAGCATCTCTCAGGTCCTGCCATTTCTGCCCTTGTGGGACTCTGGGATGGTGTCTGGGCTGTCCTGGAGGTTTCGGTGTGTCTCGGTCTGGTTCCATTCCATAGAACCTCTTGGGTCCCGTCCTTGCCCGGGTCCTAGTTGGTGTATCATCTTGATGTTACTAATGCTGTTCACTCCCTAATTTTTATGTTTGTTTCCCTTTTCCTTCCCCTGCCCAAAGCCTGCCCGTCTTTCTTGGTCTGCCTCCTTCCTGAAACCTTACAGGCAGCTCTGTTCTTTGTGTAAGAGGATGAACCAGGGAGCTCTACCCAAGGGAATCATCAGTTTCCTCATCATTGTCATTATCCCTCTTGTTTCCAGAGTCCTGTGCTGAGCACTTTATGTGCGTTACTTCGTTTAATCAAATGAGCTTGCATATGTAAAGTGCTTGGCAAAGTGCCCAGGATGTGTTAAATGATCAATAAACGTTAGCTGTTTTAGCCTTCTTATTGTTACTTCACACCACGGGATAGAGGTTTTTGTTATCCCCTTTTCCAGATGAGGAAATTGAGGCTCGGAGAGGCAATGAGGTTTGCCCGTGATCACTAAGCTGATCAGTGACAGAACCTGGACAGAGAGCCACCCTCTCTGCCCTGTGCCACTCTGCTGCTCGAGTGTAAGCAATGGATGGCCTCGGACAGGTCTGTTCATTGCTCTGAGCCTCAGTTTCCTCATCTGAAAAGGAAAACGATCCTATTTCAATAGGATCACACATGGTGTCTGGTGGTTGAGCCAGGGAGCGCTCAGTAAAACATCACTGTGGTGGTTGTTCTTGTCCCAGCTCTGTGTGACCTTGGACACATGCATTCTCTCCTTTGAGCCCCAGTTTCTTGCTTCGTCAAAGAGAAAGAGTCAGGCCACCTTGCAGAGTTGTAAAAAGGGCTTAGCCAGGTGCTGCGCATATCGTAGGTACTCAGAAAAACATTGGTTTCGTTCTTATCCCTTCTGGAAAGCTCTTTGTTTTCTGGAAGGTGGTGGGTGAGGGGGAATATGTAGCTTCCTGCTGAGCTCCGAGTAATGGTGTGAAACCTGGTCAACCTGATTGATGTCGTTATTAGTGGTAGCGACGGTGAGGGCCCGAGGGGGTGGCTCCTGCAGGCCCGCACGCTGAAGCAGCTGTGGCTGCCAGCTCCTGGCTTCCTGGGGAGGGGCTGACTCTGCTCTGGGTGCTTCAGGTCCTTGGGCCAGGCTGCAGAGCCAGGAGCACGAACTTGTCCTGGCCCCTGCCCCTTTTTCTTCCTCGCGCCCCTTCAGACAGGGCTGGCCAACTCCCTGTTACAGATGGACAGATTGAGGCCAAACAGCCCTCAAGACCCTTATGAGGTGAGCAGAGCAAGATGGAATGGAGGTGGGGGCCCCAGGGGGGCCAGGGGATGACCCTGGTTCTGCTCTTTTGCAAGAGTGGGTGGGTGGGTGATTTTGAGATGAGCACCCCGTAAATGGTGGCAGCTCTGAGATCCGTCACAGGGGTTAGGAGCAGTACCTCTGGGGTCAGACAGATATTGCTGCCTTGCTTTGTGACTTCCAGAAAGTCCCTTACCCTCTCTGAGCCTCTTCCTCTTTCCTATAAAGTAGTTGGAACAACAGCTCCTACCCTATGGCAGTTTGGGGGTTCCGAGAGCCAGTGCCTGGCCCAGGGAAGTGTTCCCTGTGGCTAGCTGTTGTTTGCCTTGAGGTTTGGACAAGTCGCTTCAGCCCCCATCTCCACCTGGATTAGAGATTTTAGTGATCAGAGTCATTCCCATAAACTCTTCAAGTGTTAGTTTCTTTATGTGGAAAATGTATGGTTGGGTGGGAAATAATAATACCAACTTCCTTTTGTTCGGTGTCTGCTGTGAGCCAGGCACTGTGCTGAGCACGGTATATACTTGTCCCTTGTCCATGACCGCACAAATAGTAGGGACAGAATGAGGATTCAAACCCAGATCGAGGACTCCACAGTTCTACACTGCCTGCCTCATTGCTCCCTGTGTAGGCTTGTGGGGATGCTGGATATGGAAGCAGATGGAGAAATGTAAATCTCCCTCAGCCCTCAGGGGTTGCTACGAGATGCCAGATCTTCTGAGCTGCTTATTCAAATGCTCCCACCCCCCACCCCCACCCCCCATGGCCATTTCTACTCACCCCGAAGCCTGTGTGGGGTTTAAGGGAACCGAATTGTGGGTTGAGAAGAACTTACCCAGGAAAGAAAGTAACCTGCACTGAAGACTTATCGGCCCTCACAACAACTCTATGGGGTAGGTATGGTTTTTATCTCCCTTACTGATGGGCATACTGAGGCTCAGAAGAATGAAGTGACTTGTTACCAAGGAAACAGAAGATACAGTCTAGGCCTCAGATGAGTGATCAAGGGAAAAAGATTGGAGAACAATTGTCAAATGTGGACCAAGCGGAGACGGTCAGCTCTGATCCCTGAAATCTCTTCCCTCCTCCAGTTTCAGGGACGAGTGGGTGATGGGAGAGCAGCCTGAGCCCAGGGATGTGTTTTTGAAAGCTAGTTCCAGGCCTCGGCGGGTGGAGCTGGCTTTGGTCCGGGGCAGCCCGGTCCCAGTGCCCTCGGTCTCCCCCCTTGACCTGGAGGGAGAACGGGATGGGGATTCAGAGACTGAGGGCGAGCCTCGGGCAGCTGAGCACGCCTCCCAGGGACACCCGCTCTGCCAGTGAGCAGCAAGGTTTCAGAAGAGCTGCTCCTGTGGGTGTCCATTTCAGTGGGTGGCCCTGGTCTCCCGGCTCCTGCCCCTCCAGGCAGCTGGTGAATCCAGAGGCAGGGAAGTCAGCGGGGAGGAGCTTGGGCTTTGGGGTCAGGCTTGCGTTCTAGTTCCACCTCTGCCTCTTTGTAGCTGGATGACCTTGGGCAAGACAGTTAACCTCTCTGAGCGTGCACCTACATTTCCCTAAATCAGGATAACAATAATCTACCGCAGAGAGTCGTCGGAGGCTCCTTTGAGATAAAATATGCAGAGCAGGAGCTCGCAAAGGGTTCACACTCTTGAATGTCCTGGAATGAGAACACAGGTTCTATGAATCTGAATACTGTGGGGTAGGACATGGGACGTGTCCTCTTTTCAAACAGTAGAAGGCCCGCGTTGGAGCAGAGGTTCTGCTAAATCTCTGTGGCCTCGGCCTTGCTGTTCCTTGGTCTTCTCTTCCGTAAAGTGAGAATAATAATAGCACACCCTCCTGGGACTCTCGTGAGGGTGCCTGAGATCCTGCAGGGAGAGCTCTGGGCGCAGAGCCTGGTGCTCACGCAGAGGGAATTGGGGAGGGAGGCTTGGCCCTCTGTGTCCCCCACTGTAAAGGGAGAAGGTCGGCCTCATCTCATGGCGCCCCACTCTGAGTCCTCGGGATGCTCCGTCCTTTCCCTGTGGGGATCAGAGCTGCTGCCTCACCAGCCCGCCCTGCCGCAGGCGGCGCTCACTGATGGGAGTGTCAGGCTCTGGGGAGAGGAGACTGCTGCCTCCAACAGCCTGCCCAAGGCTTTGCCCCTGGGTGCCAGGCTGTCAGGGACTCAGGTGACCTCTTCTTCCCTCTGTCTGTCTGTCTGAACGAGTGTCCATACCGTCCCCATCCCAAACGCCCACAGGGCATATTTGGTTGTAAAATCAAGTTTCAGACCCCGGAGGTTCAGAGCAGGAGGTTCTGACCCATCCCTGACCCCCGGCAGCCCCAGGTGAGCTTCCTGAACTCCAGAAAGATTAGATACTGTTAGGTCAGAGAGTAAGAAGTGCCACCAGCTAACCATATCTGGAGTTGCGTTCAGCATATATTTATGAAGCCCCCACAAAGTGCCAGGCACGATTCTAGGTGCTGAGTCACCTTAGGGTACAAAATATGCCCTCCGCTGCAAGTCAGAATCCCAGGGTTCTGGTACTCACTTGCTGTGCAACTTTGAGCTGACCCTGCCCCTCTCTAGACCTCGTTTTCTTCAGTCTGTGAAATTGGGGGATGGAGGGGGAGAGAGTGTTGAACTCCATCAGTGTTTTTCAAGCTGTCTACAGAGGCTCTGCAGCAGTGGGCTGACAGTCAGGTGATGAGTTCTCTGTCCCTGGCAGTGATTAAGAATTTCTGTGTAGGTTGGATGACCCCTTGGATGTGTAGTGGATCTGATGATGATCCAGGTCCCTTGGGACCACCAGATGCTGAGGGTAGGTCCTGAGAGGACAGTGACAGTAGTACAAAATCGTATCTGTCATTAATAATGAAAACTGTGAGTGTTTTTCTGCTCTTACCATGTCGCTTTGCCTTAAGCATGCTCCTGCTCCCCACACCCCGCCCAAATCACAGCCTGGCTGAGCTACCGGCACGGGAAGTTGGGGAAATGGGAGTCTGTGGGCACTTTACGCCCTTGCCTGCTCCAGCTACTCCTTGCCTTAGAAGGGGAGGCAACCCTGGGATTTTCAGGGTAGGGATGGTTCCTAAGCCTCATTTTTTTTGGAGGGGGGTAGGTTTTGCAGCCCCAGCCTGAACCAGAGATGTGGGTTTTCAATTACACAATTAAATGCACAATTAGGCATAATTACCAGTGCTCAGAGCCCGAGACTGCTCATAATAGGCGTGTAATCTACTGCAGCCTCTGTTTATACTACTCAGCGCGCTCCCTAATGATGCCAGGATGCCTTCACACTGCACTGTTGCCATGGAGACGAGCCTGCCGCCACCACGCAGGGCTGACAAATGGGGTTCCGGTCCTGGGCCCATGGATTGTTTCTGAGGCCTCTGCAGTGAGCCCTGGAGTGGAGGGGCTGGCCGGGGTGGTGAGGCAGCCCTCCTTGCCCTCTGACACACCCCACTGGTTCGAGCCAGCCTTGGAGCCACCAGGAGGACAGGAGAGGGGAGCTTCGGCCCCCTAGAGCCCTCGAGCACTCAAGCCTTGAGCAGGATGTGCCAGGTCCTGTGAAAGGTCTGGTAAATATGCATTCAAGCCGAGGTCTGGACGCAGGGCCCTGCATACAGCTGGCTCCCACATAGGCCTGGCTCTGCCGTGACCTGGCTCTGTGACCTTGGACAAGTCCTTGCCCCTCTCTGGGGCTCTGTTTCCCCATATGTGAAATGGGCTGCAGGGTCTCTGCGTGTGGCATAGCCTAGAGAAGATTGACTGAGCACTTACGACACACCGCCACCTACAGTTGGAGCTGCTCACCTGCAGTAGCTCATCCACCCTCGCTCCACCCCTGTGTGGTAGACACAGCGATCCCCCTTTTACAGAAGCAGGATCCGAGGCTCCAAGCGGTCACATCAGGCAGTTTCAGACCTGGGACACAAACCCAGGCAGTTAACCTCTGCCCTATGGCTCAAGTCACCCTCGCAGCAGCCCCAGAGGTGGACCATTGTGACCCCATGCCTCAGACAAGGGCTCTGAGGCTCAGAGAGCCGAAGTCACCTGCCCAAAGTCACACAGCAAGGCAGTGACAGAGCAGGTATGCCAAAAGCCAGGATTCTTGTCATTCAGCATGTTTTTATGGACACCTGCTACGCCCCAGCTCGTGGGGACTGGATGAATCAGACACAGTGGAGAAGCAAGACTGGAGCACAGAGGCTTCAGGGTCATTGGGCCTGGGTTCAAATCCTACCACTGAATGCGTGATTTGGGGCAAGTTGCTTGACCTCTCTGTGCTTTAGTTTCTTCATCTGTAATGAAGGTGCCATCTAAACCTTGTGGAGTTGTTGACAATATTAGTAATAATAACTTACCAAATGCTTATTTTATGCCAGGCATGTGGCTAAGGCCATTAGGTGCCCTGGATGAACCTTCATAGCATAATCTGTCATTCCCATTTAACAGATGAAGCAACTGAGGCTCAGGACGCTCAAGTGCCTTGCCCAGGGCTTCACAGCCGGTGAGTGGCAGAGCAGGCCTCTGAACCTGCTCTTCCGTACCAGGTGTCCCACCAGAGGGAGGGGTGGCTGTTCCTCCTGCCATGTCCCTGCAGCCCCCGGCTGCCTGGCCAGTTCTTAGGCTCTGGATAGAAGGGCAATCTGAGGGCGACAGGGCCCCGGCACAGCCAGGGTTCTGTCTAGCTGGCTGCCTCCCCCATTGACATCCTAAAATCTGGGTTTTCGGAGAGGAGGCTGTCAGACATTCCCTTCACCCCTATTCTATACAGCCAGGAAAACCAGGGTTTGCCCAAGACCACGGCCAAAGCCAGTTTAGGACACTTCTTGTGGCCTTCCTTTTGCCTTTGGAGAGGTTTTGGGGCTGCGGTGTGCGTGTTTGTGTGTTTGCATGTATGTATGTGAAACCACGCACAGCTGCATGCCCAGGCATTTGTGGGGCAGACACTGGCACGGCGAGATTTGTGGATCAATAAACATCCTTCCTGCTTCCTCCCTCTTCATTTATTCATGAACTCTGAACTCCTTGGCTCCAGAGAAACTGCCTGGAAGAAAGCAATTAACGCATAATTAGAACCACTTCTATTATCAACTCTCAACGGGAGGGGAAGGGGCTGCTAGGGCGAGGGGGTGGCCCCGGGAGTTCCCTGTGGCCCCAACTCCTGCAGCTGCCCGTTCAGCTCCCGCTCACCCCATGGAGCTCAGCCTCCCTGGAGTCCTGGGCACCGGTCCACCTTCAGCGGGGAGTGAGGACCTCATCCCTGGAGGCATTCAAGTGCTTGCTAAGGCTGGGGAGCAGAGCTTTCTGTCTTGCATACTAAGTTAGAGTGGATGACTTCCAAGTCCTGCCATGCTGAGCTTCTTGGGGGCTCTCTGCCAGGGTCTGGGCCAGGCACTGCAGAAAAACTTAAGAAGCACAACATGGCTCCTGCTTTCTAGAAAACATCCCTGGCCTCAGATCGCAGTGAATGAAGACTGCAATGACAATAGGAAATGTAAATTACCTGGAGGAAGCAATTCACCAGGCAGGACTCCATTCATTGGCAGATGATTAATTGTAATGATAACAGTACCAGCAGTCAACGTTTATGGAGTGTTTCTGACCCCACAGCCACTGCTGTTGCTCACCTGGTGTCCCACCAGCAGAGAGGTCACCCGGGAGCGGGCGTTCCTGTTTCCTCCCTGAGGAAGAGGAGGACAGGACGCAGGGAAGTGCCAGGCTCTGCGCTCGCTGCCACTGCCTTGCCTCACTGAATCTTGCAGGGACCCCAGGAGGTCGATACTAATGTTATCTCCGATATACAGGTGAGGAAACTGAGGCTCGGGAGGTGACACAGTGCTGGTGCAGAACTCAAACCCAGGCCTTTCAGACTCTAGAACACTCGTGCTTTGTGCTCTGCCAGGTTTGAGGGTGTGGCTTGCCCTCTCCCGAGCCTCAAGTTGGGCTTGAAAAGCTGTTTCATAGGTGCTTCTGCATCCGTCTCCTGGTGGATGAGAACACCTTGAACCCTCTTGTGCCTCTTGTTCTCACCAAAGGACAGTGAGGAGAGAGTGGCAGAGGACAGTGAAGGCCTGGCAAACGAGGGTCTCCGGCCTCTTGAAACAGGGTCACCATGGATACGGGAGCCCAGGCTGTAACCAAGGAGACAGCCCAACAGCCCTTAGGCTGTGACAGGAGGGTGTGGCTTCATGATGGGGAGGGGAGGGAACTGCCACCTGGAGCCCAAATGGACAGAGGAGGAAGGGAGGGCTGTGGGGTCAGTGGGGCTCCCTCCTGGGAGTGGGGTGGGGTGCCTGGGACAGTCAGGCTTCCTTCCTCCCTTACCCTGTGCCACCTGAGGGGAGGTTGCCATGATAACCAGCTCCTCTGCCTTGACCCTCTGTAGGGCGCTGCCCACTTCCTCCGAGGGACAGGTGGTCACCATGGCAACAGCCTCTGTGCCCAGCAGGTCTCTGACTTCCCTGTGGCCCCTTCCCTCACATGTGAAGATAGATTGTCCTTCTGCCACACAGCAGCTCTGTCTAGCTGGAGGTGACAGTCCACATGGGACCAACTTTCTGATATGGACCCTTTACCAGACCAGCGCTCGTAACAAAGTGCCGTCTGAGCCTGCCGCCCTCATGTACACCCTGCCCGTGGCTCCTCACTGCCTTCCGGAGGAAGTCAGACTTCAGCGCGCATCAGAATCGCCTAGAGGGTTTGTTACTAATGCGGATTTCTGGACCTTGCCGAGTTTCCGATTTAATGAGTCTGAGGTGGAGCCTGAGAATTTGCCTTTCAAAGTGGAACCACGCACTGGGAATCACTAGTCGAGCCAGTGGGACACTGGGCTGCCTGCCAGCCCTGACGCTCGCCGCTTCTGTGTCCCTGAAATCAGGCTACACTGAAGCAAGCATGCCAGCTGCACCTTACACCTCAGTGCCTTTGCACTTGCTGCTCCTGCCTCTGGAAGTCCCTGCCCCTCTTTATCTCCTTCAGGCAGCTGACCCATCGTTTCCTCTTTGGAGCATCTCTGCTCTCCTGCATGTCTTCCTCTGGGCTCTGGCAACACCTTGCCTCCACCACCTCCATTATGGCAGGCATCACACCGTTAGAATCTGTTCCTATTTCCACATTGAATCTCTCCCTAGACTGTGAGCTCTGAGAGACCCAGAGAGGTGCCTGAGCTGGCCGGATCTCAGAGCCTGGCCCTCAGTGATGTGTGATGCTTGCATGAACCCCATGAGCAGACGGACAGCCCAGGTGAATAATCACAGAGCTTAGTTTACTCAGCCAATCAAATATTCGTCAGTGCTTACTCTGGGTCAGATGCTGTCCTGGGTGCTGGGGATTCAGTGATGTGGGAGGCAAAGTGCCTGCCTGGGTGGACTCAGATGCTATCAACGATCGTGCTGGGATGTGGCCAGTGCTATATAGGAGGAGAAGAGGGTGAAGGATGTGGGTGTTACATAGAGAACTTCCCAGAGACAGCGGTCAGTGTGGAGGTGAGCAGTCTGCAAGCTAGGCACGAACCTTTCCACAGACCTCATTGCGTTCATTCCCCACTACACCGCTCCAGGCAGAAACTCGTCCCTGTTTCCCAGATGAGCAAAGGGGCCCCAGGAAGGGACTTCACTGGGCTACAGTCACAGTGTGCACATGGCACAGCTGAGGTCTGCCTGGATTTTCTGATGCTGAACCCCAAGCTCTCTCCCTCCCGCCTGGCCGCCCCCAGAGTCCAGGCACCTGCGTGGCCGGAGCCTCTCCCTTGGGAAAGTGTCTCCAGGGAGGCCTTATCAGTGTGCTCACGACAGACCCGAGTACCCTGTCCACTCAGCCCCAAGCCCACTTTAAGAACCTGCCGGGACTTCTCCAGAGGAAGCCTGTGCAGCTGGCGTGTGCACCCAGGTCCCAGGGACAGACCGAGGCCAGCTGCGGGGGAGGGGAGGGGCAGGAGTGGATGTCACCTACACGCGTGTCCCAGGGTGTCCAGGCTTGTGTATGAGGCCCCTGCACAGAAGGGAGCCAGAAGTGGGAATGCTAGCTGGGGCTGGAACATGCTTCTGTCTTCTAACACAGACTCTAAGGAATCAGAGAATTCAAATTTACAGCCGGGTCTTCCAGAGTATTATGTCTAGGTAGGAAGATAGAACATGTTTTATTTAAGAGTCTGTTAGCTTGGTTTGTAACTTAAATACTTAGACACACGATGCCTTCTCGGTACTCTTGCTTTGGTGCTGAAGGCCCCCAAATGTCAGAGAAGGGTCTAGACTTGGAGGTAGGGGGCGAGCGAGGTTCCCGGGCACCCCTTCTGCCTCGGGCAATGCCAGCTGCTCCAGCCTGTCACGGCCTGTCTGCTGGTCAGCAGCCCCATGAGCCATCTGAGCAGGCTGTTGTCCCCAAGCTGCCACTAGCTGTCATTCCCAAGACGGGCCACCAGGGACACAGGAATCCTCCGCTGAAGTGAGGCTGTCTGGGGCCCAGGCTGGGAATCGCACCGCGGTCGTGGTTGTTGGCTGCGACAGGCTGGCTAGTTGGCACCCCGGCCCTGATGGGACAGGACAGGTGGGGGTGGGGGCGCCATTTATCAAGGCCTGCTGCAGCCGGATGCTGGATGGACGTGATCGGCTCTCACGCTCCCAGCTGCACAGGCGATGGTGACATCCTCTCCCGCTGCTCCCTGGGAGTGTGAGCGCGGGCAAGTTGCTCAGCCTCTCTGAGCCGAGGTCCTTCATCTGTAAAAGGGAGACAGCGGTACGAGCCTGCTAGGGCTGCCGA
This sequence comes from Equus asinus, assembly GCF_041296235.1. Lineage (NCBI taxonomy): Eukaryota > Metazoa > Chordata > Mammalia > Perissodactyla > Equidae > Equus > Equus asinus. The sequence continues at coordinate 90,471,270 of NC_091794.1, forward strand.
GGAGACTCCGGGAGAGAACCCGTGCAAAGCACTCAGCCCGGCTCCTGGCGCTTAGTCAGTGGGTCGGGAGTGGTAGCCGTGTCCTTCCGGCTCATGGGAACTGCGATCAGGCTCTTGGAGGGCGGCGTGTCTGTGAGGCACACGGTCATGACTGTTTGCTGGATGCAAAGCTCCCGGGCAGAGAATCCTGGGATGCAGGAGCCAGGAGGGTCCCCAGAGAACGTCCCTCTCACCCTTTGGACAGATGAGGACACGGGCCAGGGAGGCAGTGGGGTCCGTTGGGTCAAGTCCCTGTCCCCGTTCCTCACTGCCCCAGGGCTGTTCCAGGAAGCGGGCTGATGCCATTTCTGGGAAGGATGGCAGTTGGGGGTGTGACTGCAGACAGAAATACCCTGAACAAAAATAAGGTCCCCAAGTGGGTGGCGGTGGTCGGCTCCTCTGCTCCGTTCTGGGCAGCTGAGGGCAACCGTCCACAGCTGGACTCTTCCCCGTGGGCTCGACATGACGTTTCTGGGCAGGAGTTGGTGGGGAGCAGCAAAGGGGCCCGTCAGTCCAGGGTGTGCCACTCCATCAGTCATGATGCCATAGATGGCCCCCAGATGGGGCTTGGACCCCATGCTGACGCCTGCTGACTCCAGAAAGGCCTCATTCTCCCCCTCGGGAAAACGGGGGTGCCACTCCCCAGCAGGACAGTAAGTCTGGGCTCATGGCCTCCACGGCCTGGTTCAAATCTTTTTCAGCTGTTGACCTTAGGAAGTTCCTTCTCGTCTTTATGCATCCCTTTTCCCATTCGAGGGAGGAGCAAGGATGATCTCAGTCTCTCCCCAGTGTTTCTGTGAGGGGTGAATGAACCAAAGCTCGCTGAACAGTCGGGAGATGCTCGCACACAGTGGGGGTTAGCTCTTAGCTCTTAGCTCTTAGCTCGTTCTGGAGATAAAGTGAAATGCTACCTGTCAAGTGCTATGCTCAGCATATGCACACAGTAGGCACTTAAGAACCCTGCCTTCCCTTCTCTTCCTCCTGTGAACCAGGCCTGAGGTCAGGCCTGGGCCCTCGCTCTGCCCTTGCTTCCTCATGCAGACAGTGCACCTCTTCCAGCAGCTTCTGCCACAGCTTTCTGGCCCAGGGCCAGGGCAGGACTGCAGGAGGCAGCTACACCCCCACCCCCGTCTCGGCCCTCCTTTCAATCCTCCCCGCCAGCCTGGGGGATAGGGGATGGGCAGGTGAGGAGGAACAAGTCTCCCAGGGCTGCAGGTAAATGGCTAAGAGCTGGGCTCTGGGGTCCGACCCGCCTGGGTTGCCACAGTTCTGCCGCACCCCCAGCTCTGAGATCTCAGGCCACACTCCCCTCCGTAGAACATGTTGACGACCCATCCCTCCCTCGTGGTTGTGAGGGCTAAATGACACGGTGCATGCAAAGTGCTTGGCACAAAGCCTCACACAGAGTAAGTGTGCACAGAATATTAGCCATCCGCAACGGTTAAATTTGTGTGCTCTGCTCCGGCAGACCAGGGATTGTGAGTTCAGATCCCAGGTGTGGACCTATGCAGTATCAAGCCATGCTGTGGCAGATGCCCCACATATAAAGGAGAGGAAGATGGGCACAGATGTTAGCTCAGGGCTAATCTTCCTCAAAAAAAAACATTAGCCATCATTTTTAATACTAGGGTTAAAGTTCAGAGACAGGCATTTTGAAGAGACATGCTTCAGCCCAGTAAGCAGGGGGCACCCTCGCAGGGGCCTGCCCTGGGCCCTGCACAGGGCCTCTCCTGTAGTCCCTTCTCACTGTCCCGGCTCTCACAGGCCCAAATGACCTCTCCCTTGCCTTCTCTTGGGTCAGACCAGAACAGAGCACTGGGGGGGGGGGGTCCCCCAGAAGTGGTAGATTACCAAGAAAGGAAGAGGGAGACAGGATGGGGGGGGGGGTGACACGCCTTCCATTCATCTGTTCCTCCGTGGCACAGGTGAGTCAGAGCCGGAGACCTGCACAGACAACAGACCTTTAGCACCTGGGACAGTCGGGGCAGGGCAGAGGGAAGCCCCTGCGCTGACAGGCCCCCCTCACCCCTCTGAGCTCGCTGTCCTCGTCTGTCCAATGGGACCAATAACGCCACATCTCAGGGTGGTGGTGTAAATCACAATCTGAGCTGGGAAGAGCTGTCCAGATGTTGGTGGCTGCTGTGATTCTGCACTGAAGGAGAAGCGGGGAAGCTGGGAGCCGCGCCACAGCCGGGGCAAAGTGGACGGGGCTCCCGAGGCCCCCACGGTTGCTAGGCAGACTTCTCCACCGGACCTTTTGTCGGGAGGGGAAGTCAGAAGTGGTTGCTGTTGCCATAGCAGGGAGGCTGGTCTTCATCAGTATTTCCTTCCTGGGAGCGTGAGGAGGTACCGCTAAATACATCAGAGAATTGGATTTTTTTCCTCTGTCCATCAGGTCTCATGAAGAGTGGCTCAGCTGGGAGAAAGGAACTCCCAACTCCTTCCAGATGTTGACTGGGAGCACTTGACCCCCGCAGTAGGTGCCCAATACCTCCAGTATGATGCTTGACCCAACCGGATACTCAGAAGGCTTGGTGCCCCCTCTCCAGCCCAAAGCTGCTTTCCTGATCAGCCACGTTGGCATCGGGCCACAGGACATAATAGCCTTTCCAGCCCTTCTCCATGGTGTCCTGCTTTCTCTCATTCCCCTCGCTGTAGCCACAGGAGCCTTTTCTGGACCCTTCTATTGCCAAGCTCCCTCCTACCACAGGACGTTTGCATATGCTCTTCCCTCTGCCTGAACTTCCTTCCCTCTCCTCCTTACTTTGCTAACTTCTCTTCCTTCAGATCCCTTCCTCTGGGAAGTCTTCCTTGACCACCTCTATCAGAGCTCTGGTTCTTGGCACCCCTCCTTCTGAGAACTTAGCACAACGGTAATTTTGCTGTGTGTGCATATATGTGGCATCCTCTCCTCCCACTGAATGTAAGCTCCACAGGGGGAATAGCTGTGTCTGGCCCTTTTTCTTCTTTTTATTTTTAATTGAGATATAATTCACATACTATAAAATTCACCTTTTTTTTTTTGGTGAGGAAGATTGTCCCTGAGCTAACATCTGTGCCCGTCTTCCTCTATTTTGTATGTAGGATGCCACCACAGCATGGCTTGACGAGCAGTGTGTAGGTCTGTGCCCAGGATCTGAACCCGCGAACCCCGGGCCACCGAAGCAGAGCACACAAATTTAACCACTATGCCACCAGGCCGGCCCCTCATTGTGGTTTTGATTTGCATCTCCCTGGTGACTAATGATGCTGAGCATCTTTTCTTGTGCTCACTGGCCACTTGTGTATCTTCTTTGGAGAAATTTCTATTCAAATCCTTTGTCCACTTTTTAATTGAGTTATTTATCATTTTATTGTTGAGGGGTAAGTGATCTTTACATAATCTGGATTCTAGACCCTTGTCACGTCTCTAACTTGCAAATATTTCCTCCTATTCTGTGGCTTGACTTTTCACTTTGTTGATAGTATCCTTTGATGTTGAAAAGTTTTTGATGATGTCCAGTTTATCTAGTTTTTCTTTGGCTGCACAAGCAGCCAAAAGAAAAGAATGTCATATCTAAGAACTGTTGCCTATTCCAAGGTCACTCTGATTTACACCTATGGTTCCTTCTAAGAGTTACATAATTTTAGGGGCCGGCCTGGTGGCACAGCAGTTAAGTGCACACATTCCACTTCGGCAGCCTGGGGTTTGCTGGTTCGGATCCCGGGTACGGACATGGCACTGCTTGGCAAGCCATGCTGTGGCAGGCATCCCACATATAAAGTAGAGGAAGATGGGGACGGATGTTAGCTCAAGGCCAGTCTTCCTCAGCAAAAAGAGGAGGATTGCAACAGATGTTAGCTCAGGGCTAACCTTCCTCAAAGAAAAAAAAAGTTAAAAGAAAAAGAGTTACATAATTTTAGCTCTTACAGTTAGGTCTGTGGTCCATTTTGAGTTAGTTTTTTATATGGTGTGAGGTAGGGGTCTGACCTCATTCTTTTGCAGATGGATATCTAATTGTCCCAGCACCATCTGTTGAAAAGGCTATACTTTCTCCATTGAATGGTCTTGGCGCCCTTGTTGAAAATCAATTGACCGTCACTGTATGGGTTTATTTGGGGACTCCCAATTCTATCCCATTGGTCTACATGTCTGACCTTATCTCAGTACCACACAGTCCTGATTACCGTAGTGTGTTGGTAAGTTTTGAAATCAAGAAGTAGGAGTCCTCCAACTCTTCTCTTTTTCAAGATTATTTTGGTTCTTCTGGGTCCCTTGCATTTCCATATGAATTTTAGGACCAGCTTATCCATTTCTGCAGAAAAGGTAGTTGGGATTTTTAGAGAGATTCCCTTGAATCTGTAGATCGGTTTGGAAATACTACAGTCTTAACAGTACTGAGTCATCCAATCCAGGAACGCTGAGCGTCTTTCCATTTATTTAAGTCTTCTTTAATTTCCTTCAACCATATTCCGTAGTTTTCAATGTATCCGTCTTGCACCTCCTTGGTTAAATTGATCCTGAGTACTTTATTCTTTTTGATACTATTGTAAATGGAATTGTTTTCTTAATTCAAACTTGGATTGTTGATTGCGAGGGAATAGACATTCAACTGATTTTTGCATATTGGTCTTGGGTCTTGCCCCCTTGCTGATCTTACTTCGTAGCTCTGAATTTTTGGTGGATTCTTTAGGGCTTTCTATATATAAGATCCCGTCATCTGCGAGTAGAGTTTTACTTCTTCCTTTCCAATTCAGATGCCTCTGACTTCTTTTTCTTGTCTAATTGTCTTGGCTAGAACCTCCCATACGATGTTGAACAGAAGCGAGGAGAGCCAGTATCCTTGTCTTGTTCCTGATCTTGGGGAACCACTTTCCGCCTCCCCCCGTTAAGTGTGATGTTAGCGGTGGGGTTTTCATGGATGCCTTTTACCAGGTTGAGGGAGTTCCCTTCTGTTCCCATAGTGTTAGGTAAGGGGCTGTGTCTGTTTCTGCTTGTGCTCGCCACTGCATCTCCAGTGTCTGTCATTGCGGCTGACATTCAGTGAAGATTTATTGGTCGAACAGATGAGCTGAGAATGCAGAGGTCTCATCATGGCCTGTGGAGCCCAGTCTTAAGACCCTTCGTGCCGTGACTCCCGCTTCCCTGTCCCTGACCTCAGGCTTGGACCCTGACTTCTCACTCACTCCTCTCAGCCTCACCCTGGCCTGACCCACAGACGTGGGTTCCAGTATAAATTAGCCCCATTTCCGGTGAGGAGACGGCCGCAGCCATGCCGAGTGGCTTCCCAGCGGTGTGGCGGGTGGGGAAGGGTGGAGGCGGGATTTGCACCCAGTCTGGCTGGCTTCTCAGACTGCAGTTCCCGCCCGCACCTGCCAGGTTCGGGGCGGGGTAGGCGGGGATAAAGATATTATGCATCTCTGCAGAGCGTCAATTCTGTCCTGATTTGGGGGGAAATGAATTAAGGCGGAGGCTCTATTTCAGATAGAATGTTGATGCTTATTCTTCTAAGGTAAAACCGATTTCCAGGAGATTCTGCTTTTGCGGCAGAATCCCAGGAGGTCGACTCTGCTGTCGGGCATGCTCGGGTGTGAAGGAGGCGGGGGCTGGATGGACTTCGCGGAGCTGCTTCTCTTGACCCAAATGGAACAAGAAGTGCGAGGCCTGGGCCTCTGCCCCGAGGGGAGGGCGTGGTGGTTCCCAGATGTCAGTTATCCGGTCGGCTCCGCCCCCCAACCTGGGAGGTAGGGATTACAGCTCCCATTTTACAGATGAGGAAACGGAGGCCCTAAAAGGACAAATGATTTGCCCAAGTTCTCAGCCTCATAATATTCTGAGTCAGACAGGATGTCCCAGACCCACAGCAGAGTCCAGCACGGAAAAGCCGGAGTCGAGAGGAGGCGCTGAAAGTGGGGCGGTTTTTGTACGGAGGCGTCTGGTCCGGTGGTTGATGGAGCATCCCCGCCGGCCACTCGCAGGCCGGCTCGGCCAGGCTGGCGCGGACGAGCGCGGGGTCAGCCTCGAGGGAGCTTTCGGAGGGAGCCCTGCGGCCCAGCCAGCAGCGCACTCACGCTGGCGGTTTCCGGGGATGCTGCGAGGCACCCCCCGCCTGAGGACATAGCAGAGGGGCCGCGGGAGGACTGCCTCTGTGTTGTCTCATTAGCAGGGAATAAGGCCTCCAGAAAGAATGAAGGAAGCCTCACCGAAGGAGGCCGGGACGAGAAGGCCTCAGTGGAGGCAAAGCTACATGGGAACACAGGTCTCCAAAAGCCGGGGCGGAGAGTGGGGTCCGGGTGGAAGGCTGGGACTCAGAGGAGACGAAAGAATGGCATTTATCGGTTTGTGTCCTTTGATGTCAACTCCCAAAGGTGGGTTTTATTCTCTTCCTGTTTATAGATGGGGAAACTGAGGCTCCGGGAGGTCACAGAGCTAGTGAGTGATGGATGTGAACAGACGACATCTCTGTGTCGTCGGAGGCTCCAGTGGACCCGCCCGGAGGGTTTCGGGGTTTCAGCGGTGAGGGGGTCTGGCCGCGGTGGTGATGCTGTGTGCCCAGCAGCTGTCCGTGGACCAGAAGAGCTCATGAAGCAACATGGGGAGGGGGGCAGGCTTAGGAGCCCACAGGCTGTGTGCGAATCCTATTCTGTGACCTGGCGTCTGTTACTTTGCTCCATGGGCCTCAGTTTCCATGTATGGAATATGACACCTTCTCGAGTTGAGAGGAGTAAATGAAAAGGATGTAAGCAGCGTGTCCAGGGTGGGCTCAAGTCCCTGGAGGGAAGTCCTTGCCCTCTTCTCTGGGCTCGCCCAGCACTCACACTCGAAGTCAGTCATCTGTGCACCCAGGGCAGGCCTGGCTTAGAGTTAGGGGCCCTGCTTGGTGGGCGAATGAGAAGAACAAGGGTGGAGCAAGGGGAAAGTGCTGCCTGGCCTCAAAGGGGCCAGGACAGTGGTGGTCTCTTCTCCTTCAGAGCGTGAGTCCTCTGAGCCTGTGGGGGATGCAGGCCCAGAGTCTTACTCTGAGTAGCAGTCATCACAGCTGACATGGCTTTACCCATGGCTACAGGCCAGGCAATGTTCTGAACTTTTTACACATGTTCCTTCATTTACGCCTTTCCACCATTCCATGAGAGGGGTGCTATTATCCTTATCCCCATCTTACAGATGGAGCCATGAAAGCACAGAGAGGTTAAGTGACTTGCTGATGGTCACACAGCTGATAAATGTGAAAAGTGTGGCTCTTAGGCCACAGTTTTAGGCACTAAGCTGTATAGCTTCTCTGGGAACAAGCAGCAAGAATCTGAACTTGATATGAAACCAAGGACTTACAATTATCCTAATATTGACAGATGTGGGTAAGGCACTTTACAGTTTAAAAAGCACATCATAGTATATAAATTGCTTTCATGGTTATGATCTTATTAGATCCTCCAATTTCTCTGTGAAGAAGACAGGACATTATTCTCCCTTTTTGCCAGTGAGAAATGAAGAGCCAGAGGGAAAGTGACTTGTCCAACCAGTGATAATTTACCGAGCAGGTACTGTATGCACAGTCCTTTGCTCACACAACCCCGGGAGGTGGGTGTTACTATTAGTATTCCCATTTTACAGGTGAGGAAACTGAGGCTCCAGGAAATGATTTTCCCAGACCCCACAGCTTGTGAGTGAGAGCTGGGACCCCATCCCAGGTCTGCCAGACTCCAGAGCCTGGATAGTAACTACTGGGTGCTGGCCTCAGTCCCAAGCTGGCCACATGTTAACTCCCAATTATTTTTGTCAACCTTCTGGTCTTCCGCACGCCCCCTGCATCCTCGTAGCCACTCCTGGAATTCTCAGTGCCTCCTTAATTAATTCTCCCTGCCAAAGTGCCTGCTCCGTCCAGGTGCTTTCTGCCGTGCGTTTTTGCCTTAATTATATGGTGTCGTTCATTGTACTTAGTGGGGGGATCTGATTAATCACCGTGACATGTATTCAAATGTCCGTTTGTCTGCAGCCAGCGTCTCCTGGGAGAGCCTGGGTTTTTGCTAGGTTTTCTCTGCCTGGGTTGTCTTCCCCTCCATCCCTGTGTTCCTCTTTGGAGGCTGCCCTGTTCCCAGGCCTGTGCTGCCCACTCCACAGCCTCCTGGGGGTCTCGGCATCTGGGGCACGGGACTGGGATGCCGAAGCAATTTGGACATGGGGACATGGGCAGAGGTAGAGTAGGCGTCACCAAGAAGGGGGCCGTCCTGGGAGAGTGGGACCCCGAGCATGGAGAGGGATCCTGGGCCCTGCTCTTAACCCTCCAAGAAAGGCCTCAGCATCTGCCCCTGATCACCCACCTCCCGCCTGTCCTCCTCGTCAGTCAGAGAGCACTGTCCCAAAGCGCGCAGCATCCACATCCCTCCGCTCAACCTCCCCGGGCCCCTAGAAACCAACAGGGTGAAGCTCTGGGTCTGAGCCCCTGCCACCCACGCCGCCACCCCGCACTTCATCCACCCCACACTTCATCCCCCCAAGTCTTCCAGACCCTCCCTCATCTGGGGTGACTGACTTGTCCCTATTTGCCTGGGACTTTTGGGTTTTATCTTTTAAAGTGCTGCACCCCAAGAAACTCCACAGTCCCAGGCAAACCAGGACACTTGGTCACCCTGCCCACCACTCAGCCTTTGCCCAGACTCATCTGTCCCCATCAATTTCTTCTTTATTTTGTTTTGTTTTCTTTTTTTTTTAAAGATTGGCACCTGAGCTAACAACTGTTGCCAATCTTCTTTTTTTTTCTTCTGCTTTTTCTCCCCAAAGCCCCCAGTACATAGTTGTATATTTTTTTTAGTTGTGGGTCCTTTCAGTTGTGGCATGTGGGATGCCACCTCAGCATGGCCTGATGAGCGGTGCCATGTCCGCGCCCAGGATCCAAACCGGCAAAACCTGGGCTGCCGGAGAGGAGCGCGTGAACTTAACCACTCGGCCACGGGGCCGGCCCCAAATATCACCTCTTCTGTAAACCCCTCCTTGAGCCTCCAGGTGGTCTCAGGTTTTTTTTCTCATTACCGTCATTGTTTTAATAATAATAGTTAACATTTATGGAGCACTTACTGTGTGAGGCACTTGACATACGTTATCTCATTTAATTTTCACAACAACTCCAGGAGGTGGGGAGACGGTTGTTATCCCCATTTTACAGGTGGGGAGACTGAGGCTCATGCGGAAGCTAAACCGAGCAGTCTGACTCCAGAGCGTGCCCTCTGCCCCACTACTCTAGGCTGCCTCTCATGGTTTTCCAGACAGTGCACTGGGGTGGGCGGTGCTGGGGACCAGAGCCAGGTCAGATGCCCTCTGCTCCCTGCACAAGGGCAAGGCCCAGAGGAGGTGGTATTGATGAAAGGCCAAAGCTGGTAGCCGTCAGCTCCTAATCCACTTCCTGCCAGACCCAGAAACTAGAGGGGAGGCAGGTGGCACGGTAGTCCCAGATCCAAGGGATGGACTCTCCTGGGCTCCTGCAGGCAAGAAGGGCCTGCCCCATAGGCAGAATGCAAGGAGCTCCATCCCGGAGTGGAGGTTGGGGGTTGGAGAGGACGGGGAAGTCCCCTCAGTCCTGTCAACACTACTGTGATGTAGGCATCCTCGTCCCCATTCCACAGAAGGGGAGACTGAGTCACAGAGCCACTACCTGAAGCCCCTTCTCTGCACTGCACACCGCACCCCCCCACCCCCCCACCGTGGCACCTGTGGGTTTGGACCAGATGGTGGATGAGGAGTCGCCCGGTGAGATGGAGGGACCCTTTGATTTTTCCGACTGACCTTGGTATCACCCTGGGCTGCTAGCCCTAGCGTTTATGCAAATTAATGTAGATGTATGCTAATTAGACCACTGCCAAGCCCTTCTCTTCTAATGGAGCTGCCAGCTCAGAGGTGGCGGCATAGATCTGCCCAGAAGGGGCCGAGGAGCCCCCCAGCTGGGGAGGGTCAGCAGTCACTGGGATGTGGGGTGGGGTTGTCATGGAGACAGAGGCCAAGCCCCAGCGGCTGCCTCCTGACAGGACCAGGGCCAGGCAGATCAGCCCTCTGAGACGGTCCTGGGCCTCCCTAACAGCTCCTTGCTGGTCTCCGAGGGCTAATTACGCGCAAGGTAATGACCAGCTGCTCCCTGGCTTCCCTGGCCCTGCGGAGGTAGAGAGCTGGGCCACAGCAGGAGGGTTCGAGGACAGACAGATGGCAATCTGGGGGCTTGGGGGCTTGAGGGCTTGAGGGCATGAGGGCATGAGGGCATGGGGAGCTGTCCTAAGGAGGAGGGAGCAGCGCTGAGGGGAAGGAGATTCCCCTAGAGAGCAGAAGGCGCCCTCGAGCTTAGGAGATGAGAGTCCCAAATGACGGGGCATGCAAACAGGCTCAGGAGCAAGCCTCGGAGAGAAGGGAAGAGCGAGGGCTCGGCCCCCCAGTAAACTGGTTGGATCTTAGCTCTTCCCTGTGCCCCTGGGTGAGCCCCTCTTCTTCTCTGGGCCTCAGTTTCCTCACCCATCAATGGGGCTAGGATTAAGAGATGGGATGTGAGTATGAGGGGTAATATACAACAGGTGCTCAATAAATGGGTCTCCACTTCTGAGGCCCATTGAGAGAGGTTATTAATCTCCTTCTGGGGGATTTTTGTTTGTTTTGTTTCTGATGGGAAAGAACCTCCTCTCTTCTTACCCCTTCTCCACGTCCCCTCCGCCCTCGGCTGGGGTGGATGTTCTGGCCTCTGCACTGAGGAGGGAACCAGAGGACCGTCATCCCATCAGGACAGGAACTGAGGCCTCCCTGTTCAGCACTGAGTTCTCGGCACTTGAGAACTGTTTGTAGAATGAATGAATGAACAGATGGGAGGCGCTCAGAACAGTGCCTGGTGCTGACAGGACATTAATCAGCGTTAGCTGCTCCATCACTGCCCATGGGAGGCTGCACTGGCTGACTCTCGAGAGTCAGTCCTCGCCCCCTCCATCCCTCCTCCACTCTGTCCCTGCCTACGTCCCTAGTGCTCTGGAGAGATGTCTAGTGAGTGGGTGTAGAGACAAGGACCCTTTCCTGTTGGAGTGACTTCAGGAGACATGAGTGACTGCTCTCAGCCTTCTCTGTAAAAGGGGGACCTTCACATCAAGGCGGCACATTAAGGCTGTGGGAGAGGGCACTTGGCTGGCAGGACCCGGAGGAGAGGTGGCGACAGGTCTGTGTGTGCTCAGGCGGGGGTAGCAGGGCTGTGATGACCCAGGCAGAACCTAGGGACAGGCCATACCGGGGATCCGCAGAACCAGCCTCTGGGGGAAAAGGGCCATTAGGCTGTCAGGCAGGCCGTGCCGGCTCCAGGCCTGGAGAGCGATTTGGAGCCACAGAGGCCCCCACTGTACAGATGGGAACACTGAGGCCCAGGGGAGGAGACAGGCCCGGGGTCCCACAGCATGTGCGCGTCTGAGAAGGAGGCGGCCTCGGATCCTCTGAGCCGTCTAGCATTCTTTTATGTAGTCTAAGCGATGAATCTACAGCATTTTACATTTTTTCTTAACTTTTTCAGAAATATCACTTTGTTGTAAAAAATTTCAGAAACACAGAAGTTTGTGTATTTTAAAGTGTCCCTGTCACCCCATTGCCACTCCCTGGAGAGAGCTTCTCATAACCATTTGTTGTGGGTTTCCCTGCTCTTGATTCTGCATTTACAGTCACACACGTTCTGTGTCAGTCTTTTTTTACATAAATGGAATCGTATTGCTCTGAAGCTTGTTTTTTTCACTTAACAGTGACAGCCTTGGCCATTTTCCAGCAGGATCCAGGCTGGGACAGAGAGAGGCAGAAGTGTTGTGGGGGCCCTGGAAAAGAAAGGGAGTGTGAGTGTGTGTGTGTGTGTGTGCGCGTTTATGTGTTGGGGGGAGTCCCCACAGATCACTGCACACAGTGGTTGGGCAGGCTGGCAGAAAAGCCCCCTCATCAGCTCCCAGAGGACTGTGGTGTCTGTCTCTAGACTTCAGCTCTCTGAGGCAGGAGCCACGCCAGCTGCTTCAGTGCCCTTGCACAGGGCCTGGCACACAGTAGGTGCTCAAGAAATATTTGGTCAATGAATTGACTCCCTACTGGGCCCATCCTCCTGACCCTGCCGAAGACGACCTGCTCTCCGTGATGTGCTCATTTTAATCTCTCGGCAGGCGTCTGTTTCAACTCATGCTCAAATGGCATTGACCCCAGATGGGCCCGGAGTTGGAGGCAGAGCTCCGGGAGAGAGAGAAGACCCTCGGCTCAGAAGTCCCTGCTCCTCTCTGCTGTGGATTTGCTCACCTCCCTAATGAGGGGGTTGGATGGGGAGGGGGAGGGCTGCAATCTCCAGGGGTCCTTCCAGCTCTGCTGTTTGTGGCTTCAGTCCCACTCCCTCATTTCACGGATGAGGGGCTGAGTCGAGTTTAATTTTGTCAGCTGCCTCAGAAATCCATTGGGAAAAGGGGGGCTTGAGTTTGGGGATGCGGCAGAGGCTGTTGCCAGACCCTGCGCACCGCTGTGTGCCACGCGCCAGGCTGAGCTTTACATGCCCTGTCTGAATCCTCAGGACATTTTCCTAGTGAGGAAACAGGCTCAGAGAGGGGGAGTAACTTGCCCAAGGTAACACAGTGAGTCAGGGACTGAGCTGGGGGTGGAACTCAGGTCTGCCTGACCCCAGATGGGGAGCTCTTCCCACCTCAGCCCTTGATGAACTAAATTCGATAAAAGAGACAGTACCAGGCTGGACCAAACCATTCTCCAGAATCTTCCACGGCCCCTCCCTTGTCATTCCTTGGGCAGCCTGACTTCTGTGTCTAAGGCCCATGGCGACATGGCTGGACTTTTGGCCAGGAAAGTCGTTGACTTGCAGGATTGGCTGCCAAGGGCTGGGGCACAAGAGCCTTCTGATGGGTTCCGTGGCCCGGAGCCCGGCCCCCTTCTGCCCTCTCCCCTAGCCAGCTTCCTGGGGCCAGGGTGGGTCCATCTGTATTATCCATTCTTCGCCCCTCACCCCCCACCTGGTGTTGAGCTCCTGGGGTTGGCGTCTAGACAGACAAGAGCATCCTACTGAGAACAGAGGCAGCCCTGACTCGGGGCTGAAGGTTCCCATGGCAACTGCATCCCCCTCAGCTGGCAGCTACCCGATAAATAAATAATCAGAGGTGGGGGTGGGGAGCTAAGGGCAGGGGGAGGGGCAGCAGGGGAGGTTCGAGGAGGCTTCCCTCTGAAAGGAGACTGGGCGTGTCAGGCTTGAAGGAGGCTGGGGGGTGGGAGGGCCGATATTGCAACAGCCAGGTGAGAGAAGACAGTGGAGGGAGAAAAGTGACCAGATGTGAGAGACTGGCAGATCAGAGAGCGGGACCTGATGAGAGGCTGGGCGTGGAGGTGCGGGAGCGGAAGGGAGACCAGGACCCAAAGTTTACCTTTCTGGCTCATGCAGCTGGACATGTCATGGGGCCCAAACACTGGAAATGGACCAGGTTTGGGGCATATTAGGTTCGTAATGAGCCATCCAATGGGTACTTGGTTATAAAAGGGCTGGAGGCGGAAACGTGAGCAGGTCGTCACTGAAGCTGGGCTGGGTATGCGTTTGCTGGGACAAGTGGAGCAGGAAGAGGGGCCAGGATATGGCCCTGGGGTGTTCGGATATTTAGGGGCCTGACCTGCTGGGGGGATGGGCTGTACCGGAATCAAGGGAGTGGCCAGGGGGGGTGGAGAAGGAGTTGACTTCAGCACCTGCAGTGCGCCAGGCACGGCTCTCACCACTGGCAACATCTCAGGCAGAAATCCCTGCTCTCATGAAGTTTGCCTTCTGATGCAGGAGACAGACAGCGAATAAGGAGTGGGGGGCTGGCCCGGTGGCGCAGCAGTTAAGTGCCCACATTCTGCTTTGGTGGCCCAGGTTTCGCTGGTTCGGATCCCGGGTGTGGACATCAAGCCATGCTGTGGCAGGTGTCCCACATATAAAGTAGAGAAAGATGGGCACAGATGTTGGCTCAGGGCCAGTCTTCCTCAGCAAAAAGAGAAGGATTGACAGCAGATGTTAGCTCAGGTCTAATCTTCCTCAAAAAAAAAAAAAGAGGAGAGGGGAGTATGTTAGTTGATGATAAGTGACATGGAAAAAATAAAGCCAGGGAGGAGGCAGGGAGGAGGCAGCAAAATGTAATTTTGAATAATACTGACTCTCCTCTCAGCCATGAGAGGGAGGTACTATGAGTCATACCCATTCTTGTTGGTGAGAAAACTGAGGTACAGGGAGGTGAAGTGACTTGTCCAGAGTTGTATAAAAACCAGTGGCACCAGGGGCCAGCTGGTGGCATAGTGGTTAAGGTCACACATTCTGCTTCGGCAGCCTGGGATTCTCGGGTTTGGATCCTGAGTGTGGACCTACACACCGCTCATCAGCCATGCTGTGCTGGCATGCCGTATACAAAGTGGAGGAGCATTGGCAACAGATGGTAGCTCAGGGCCAATCTTCCTCACACACAAAAAACAACAGTGGCACCTGGATTCTAACCCAGGCTCTGCTCCTAACCACTGGACCAAACTGTAGGAGGTAAGTGGCAGAGGTGTGTGGGGCAGGGAGGGCCTGGGGACCTTCAAACAGTTTGGGGTCTGAGAGCATTGAGACAGACGGGGCAGTAGCTGGAGGGGATCAGGGGCCCCTTTTTTTTAATGGGAGAGGCTTGAGTGTGTTTAGGACCCAGTGGGAAGGATCCTGGCAGAGGGAAAGGTCAAGTTTACACAAGAGAAGGGACCGTGGATGGTGTGGGCTCCTGAGAAGACAGGGGAAGATGGAGTGCAGAGTGCAGGGGGGAGGGGGCAGTGCCTCAAACACAGCGGGCAGTGAGGGGGGACCAGGTCCTCACTGAGAGGGTGCAAGGGCCCCAGGAGGGTGGAGGACAGTGAGAAGATCTGACGTAGTCATCAGGGAGCGGGAGTTCCCAGAGAAGCCTAGGCGGGCTGTGGGACGGCATCAGGAGCCTCTTGAAGGCTCCGATTACGGATCCACAGTGGACCAGTCTGCCCCGTCGGGGGACTTGCCCAGCAGTGCATGGCTGCTTTGTGAGCACTGAGAACACTGTTCACTGGGTTTATGCAGGTGTGGGCTTTTCCTGACAGGTGTAAAGAAAAGGCAGAGGAATACGAGAGTCGGGGTTGCCGACTATGCTGATATTGAGGAAGGGCTGGTGCGACCCCAGCAGGCCAAGTTGGGATGTGAAGAGCAGGGGAACGGGAGGGCCTCGAGGGGCAGGGGCTGAGGACCTGACGCCCTGGACTGGGCTTGTCATTGCGAAGGGTGCGGGGAAGCAAGCTGGGGTGGTCCAAGAGGGGCTGTCAAATTGAGGACACTGGATGTGATGACACGGTCCAAGGCGTGGCTGTGGATGAGGAGGAATGGAAGGAAAGGTCACCGGAGAGGAGTTTTAGAGACTGAGAGGTTGGGGTGCTGGATGGAGTGGCCCCCAGGTGTCAGA
Organism: Equus asinus; assembly: GCF_041296235.1. Lineage (NCBI taxonomy): Eukaryota > Metazoa > Chordata > Mammalia > Perissodactyla > Equidae > Equus > Equus asinus. Next base: position 90,486,741 of record NC_091794.1, read on the forward strand.
GTGGACCAGGATGACACAGGGATCCAGCTTGTTTCAAAGAAGGGGAAGCCCCGAAGGCTGGTAGGTGAGGAGGCCGGCAGTGGAAGCGGCTGGGATAGCCACAGGGCCCGAGCCTGGGGGCGCAGGGTCTACAGTGCTGCAAGCAGCTTAGAGGCCTCGGAGGGTACCAACCCCACCTTTGGGCCTGAGGAACAGACGATGAGAGAAGAGAAACAGTCACTCGAGAAGACTACAGAGAAAGCAGCATCCTTGGGTGCAACATGTAAGGGGGCGGCCCTCGGGGAAGGAGTGAGGCTAAAAAGGCCCTTGCTGGTTTGGGAGGGCTCCTGAAAGGGGGTGGGGGAAGACTGGGTCAGCGGAAGCGGCAGAGCCCGGTGGAGATCCGGGTAGAGAGGCCTGATGGCAGGCACGTGGGACTTGCTCTGTGGGCGTTGACAGATCCAGACAGGATCGGTGTGACTTCTTCTGAGCTGTCACTCTGGGACTATATTCAGGGGACTCGTCCTGCTTGTCTGGGATCCTACGTGGCAGGGGAGTTGACAGGCCCAGAGGCTGTAGGAATTACCCCAGGCTGTCTGGGCTGCACTGATGACAGTGATCTGACCAGACTCGTATTTTAGAAAAAGCACTCAACTGGGGGGCTGGATGGCCAGCCTCCTTCTGCCAGGAGGTCAGGGAGGGGCTGCATCAGTCGCCCACAGGAGCTTCCGTTACTGGCCCACTTCGGAGACAGACTCAAGAAGCTGGCTTGACCTGGCTCGCAGGCTGGCCAGGTGGAAATAGCCCCAAAGTCACTCTTTCCCCTCAGTGCACATGCTCTTGAAATTTTTGCAAAGGTGTAGGTTGCTCTTGTCTCTATATAATTCCTCCCATCAAGGTAAGAAAGACACGCCAAGGCCAGGTATGATTTACAATCACTGCAGCCCTCAGGTTATTGCTTCTAAGTGGTGTAACCGGATGGGGAAGATATTCCTCTGATTTTTTTGTTCTGATCTTTGTTAATTAGCTGCATATCAAGCAGAAGTTCTGGAATGTTTGACTTAGTTTTCTAATAAAAAATAATAATTTTAGGCGCCGGCCCAGTGGCGCAGCGGTTAAGTGTGCACGTTCCGCCTCTCGGCGGCCCAGGGTTCGCCGGTTCGGATCCTGGATGCAGACATGGCACTGCTTGGCAAAAGCCATGCTGTGGTAGGCATCTCACATATAAAGTAGAGGAAGATGGGCATGGATGTTAGGTCAGGGCCAGTCTTCCTCAGCAAAAAGAGGAGGATTGGCAGCAGATGTTAGCTCAGGGCTAATCCTCCTCAAAAAGAAAAATAATAATAATAATAATTTTAGAATTAAGATTATTTATAAAACACAGAATCTCAATTAAAAATATATATGTATATTTATTTATTTTTAAAAATTGGCACCTGAGCTAACAACTGTTGCCATCTTCTTTTTTCTTTTTCTTTCTGCTTTTTTCTCCCCAAAGCCCCCCGGTACATAGTTGTATATTCTAGGTATGGGTCCTTCTAGTTGTGGCATGTGGAACGCCACCTCAGCGTGGCCTGACGAGCGAACCAGCAAAACCCTGGGCCGCCACAGTGGAGCGCGTGAACTTAACCACTTGGCCACGGGGCCGGCCCCCCCAAAAATATCTGTGTATATTGAAATCCATCTCTGCGCTCAGCATTGGAGGGAGAGACAGCATCAATCAGGTCTGGGTTAGAGCGCTGACGCCGCTGCTTTGTGACTATCCGTCTCCTCTACCAGCCTCTGAGTTCCCGAAGGGCAGGGACCACAGCTCACTCACTTCTGCATCCCAGCGCATAAATGTTCTGTGAATAAATAAGCGATGGACCCTAGATGGATGAGGGCGTGTCACCTGTCGGAGCGATGGATAAATGGATGTGGGTGGGGTGGAGATGAAGGAGCAGGTGTTGCATGTGAGGATGCAGGGACGCTGGAGCGATGGCTGAGAAGGACAAGACCAGCCAGGGCTCCATGTGCAGTGGAAGGAGAGGTCCTCTGGGGCTGGTCAGGGAGGTCTTCCTAGAAAAGACAGGAATTATGCTGTCCTTTGAAGACCAAGGAGGACTTGGATGAAGGAAAAGGGAAATGAAGGTGGGACTTCAACTATTATTTCAGCCGCTTGGGGGCAGGAGCTGACCAGGAGCTAAGGATTGAGCCCAATCCCATCAATGCCAAACTAAGAAGCTTCAACTATTAGGTCTTCCACTAATTAGCCACCATTTATTAAGTCTAATTTTCTGTTAGTTTACGTGCTGTCTCCATGTCCTCACAACAACTTCTCAAGGGAGGGATTAGCTTCCCTATTTATAGTTGAAGAAATAGGCTCAGAGAGGGAAAGTAACTTGCCCTAAGTCACAGAGCAGAGCTGCAACTTGAACCTGAGTTTTAAGGACTCCAAAGCTTCTCTTTTTGACAACTGTCCAACAGTCTGTCAATGAGGTCCCTGAAAACACAGAGGGGTTTTGAACAAGGGCCAGGGTGGGGGTGGGGTGCTGTCGTGTTTTAGGTAGGCATATCCAGGCAGGCTGTCTCCACGACCACAGTGTGAGCCTGGGCAACTCTGTCACAGCCGCTGCCTCTATCCTCTGATGGCAGCCCCTGGCCAGGACCAGGTGCCAGCTGAGTTGAGAGCATTAAGCTGGACCCCAAACCACCAGGGCTCCCTAAGGCCTGGCAGAGTCAGGGTGGAAATGAGAAGGACAGAAATAGGGCAGGAGCTTTTGGGATGGGGGGTGGCTTGGGGAGTTTCTCCCTCAAGGTCAGCAGGCCAGTAGAGTCAAAACTGGCAGAGTCCTTGAAGGTCATCCAGTCTAGTGGCCTCTATGTCTGGAAGAGGAGCCCGAGACCCAGCTGGGCAGGTGGACTGCCTAAGGTCACCCAGGAGTCAGGGTCAGACTCTCAACCAGAAACCACACCTCTTAACTCCCAGGCCAGTGCCAACTGGGAAAGGTGGTGAGTTGGTGCCAAGATGGAACAGGTGGCAGAGAAAGGCAGAATGGCTGCCTGACTCTGCAACCTGCTAGGCGACCTTGGGCAAGTCACTTCCCCTCTCTGAGCTTCCTGGTCTCTTTCTTCAAAATGAGATAATGATCTCAGCTCTGTTTTTCTGCCAGGGACTGTCCAGTGAGAGATGAGCTTGGAGAGCTCTTTCCATCTGCAGGGCCCTGGGAGGGGGGTCGCCAACAAGAGCAGGCTGGTGCCAGGTGGGTGGGTGCCAGGTTTGGGCCTGCAGCTTCCTGGGTCTCTGCCCAAGCTTTGCCATCTGTGTGGTAGCATCAGCTCCACCTCCTCCTGCCTCCCTGCCGGGAATAAGGCTTCTGGGGTCTTCGCACTTTATCCAAATCTTCCGTCTCCCTCCCCGGCCAGACCCTCTTCTCTCTTCTTCGGACTCTTGGTTGCAAGTGACAGGAATCACATGCACAAGGAGAGAGAGTGCGTTTCAGGTTTAGCTAGATTCTTGGACCTAAAACAACGTCCCCAGGATACGCTGGTCGATGTCCCTCTCCTTGCTCGTTCACCCTTCCTCCCTCCCTCTCTCTCTGTCTCAGTTTTGGCTTCCTCCTCAGCAGGCTGTCCCCGTGAGGTGACAAAGACAGTCACCAGCAGCTCCAAGCTAACACAACACCCGTTTGGCTATCCTGGCAGCTGGAGAGCATCTGTGTCCCGATGCTCCGGCAACTATCCGGGGAGACTCAGGAGCCGGGCAAGGGGTGGACGCGCACCGCTGCCCAGATCCCCGCTGTGGATCATTCGGTCAGACCTGGGGAATTACTGGTGGGCTCAGCCCCACCCAAGCTGCGTGGACTGAGGGGCTGGGAGGTAGTTTCCCAAGAAAGAGGTGGGTTCTGTCGCCAGAGGAAGGGATGTCAGACAGTCAATAACAGCAGGTGTCCTTGGCACCTTCGTTCCTGAGGGTATCGGCTGAAAGATGGAACCAGGGGCTGCTGGGAAGGGTGTGTTGACTGAGTCCTCTGTCAGTTAGCTTTGGCTGCGTCACAGCTCGCTCCAAGACCTGGTGGTTCTAAAGAACCATCTTATTGAGCTCACGATTCTGTCGGTCAGCTGGGAGATTCTTCTGGACTGGGCTGCGTGTCTGTGGTCACCTGGTGGGTTGGCTGGCATCCGAAGGATGTAGGTGGGCTGACTCGTGTGTCTGCTGGCTCACCGGCTGTCAGCGGGGTGCCTCAGTTCTCGGCGTTGCTCTCTTCCTCCAGTGGGCGAGCTTGGGCTCCTTTACGAGGTGTCCTCTATGTCACAATGCAGCAGGTAGGCAGGCTCAGCGGAACCGGCTGTTTTCAAGCCCTTACTGGCATTAGGTTTGCTCAAGTGCCCTTGGGCAGAGCAAGTCACATAACCAAGCACAGAGCATGGAAAAGGGGAGAGGAAGAATTTGAGGCCAATTCTGCAATCTACTACAGCTCCCTGGGGAAGGGGTGTGAAAAAAATCCATTTCTCTGTGGCCCATGGATTCTCTGGGCCAGGACAACCTCCAGATGGGGTCTTTGGAAGAGGTGACTCAGGCCCGGGTCCTTCCCTGGGCCCTCCAGGGCCCGGCTCAGCCCATGGCCAGGGCTGGACCCTGCCTCCACCAGCTGAGAGTCCCATGTGGGGCAGGTGCAGGAGCTGCTGGTGGAGAGGGTCTCCTGGCAGGGAGGACGGTGTTCTGAACTCTGACTCCCCTCTCCCCGCAGCCCACCCAAGAGGGATGCTCGGGCTCAGTCCCGCTCTCGCTCCTGCAGCCTTGTCCCACCTCCAGCATCCGTTCGGAACTGCGGGGCTGGGACGGCTCTGAGGCTTGCGTACAATCAGGCCATGGTGCCTCATCACCATGGTAACTGGGGTCACCTGCTTCACAAGGTCAAGGAGGAGTCCCCGTCCTGCCCTTTTAAGGGGTGACTGTGCCCTCAGCCCGCTCTTCCCCACAGGTGGCCGCGCTGCAGCGGCAGATCTTCGACTTCCTGGGCTACCAATGGGCTCCCATCCTCGCCAACTTCCTGCACATCATGGCCGTCATCCTGGGCATCTTCGGCACAGTGCAGTACCGCTCCCGGTACCTCATTCTGGTACGACTCACCTGGGCCCTCCCCAAGAAGCCCGCTCCCCTCCCCTCCAGCCATCGCCCCTGCTCCTCCAGCCAGAGCTGCCCCTGACCCCATGTACCCAGCCCCCTGCTCCGTCTGGGCTCTAGCCCGGCTGGGGTCATGGGTGCCCGAATCCCAATGCTTCTTTGCTCGGCAGAGACAAGACTGGTATTTTTCCTAAAGAATTTTCTAGGGAAAAATCCAAATGTTAACAAGATAGATCATCTAGTGAATGCCTACCACGTACCAGGCACACTGCTAACAGTTTTTCCTGCTTTACTTATCTTTGCAATAGCCCTGCAGGGTCTGTCTTACCATCTCCATTTTCCAGATGAGGAAAGGAGGCTCAGAAAGGTTATGAGGCTTCCTAAGGTCACACAGCTAACAAGTAGCAATGTTAGAGCATCAGATCCAGAGTGAAGGTTCCTGCCATGTCACCACGCTACCTCAGAAAGCCCTTGGGAGGAAGGGGCCTTGTCTTGTCTAGTTTCTCAAGCTGCTTCTGGAAGCCTTGACCTTTGTTCCTTGATATTCATCAAGAATGTGGCCGAGAGTGGCGAAGGTGGCTTTGAGGTCAGTGCCTCCTGTGCTCCAGCCCCAGGAGTGGATTGTGTCCCTGGCTCCCTCTTCCTGCTTCCTCTTTCCAAGCCCTGGTCCTCAACAGTCTCTGTCAAACTCCTGTTTCCACTAGGCTCACCCTGGCCCCCCGCTCTTCCTCAGTGACCCATTCATATGCCTCTCTTGAGGGAAAAGGCTTTTTGGTAGATTTGCTACATAAAGGCCTGACACCTACAGTAACGATGACACACAATGGCATGCTACAGCAGAGCCACCTCCCACTCGTTCTAGGGCTTCTCCCCACCTAGCATGGGCTCAGCTCCCAGAGCCAGGTGAACAGGGCCCTTCGCAAGTGCTCTCTCACCTGACATGAGAGAACCCTTCTCTCCAGGTCTCAGGAAAGGCCCAGGCACCATCTGCCGTGACAGCCACTGGAATTGCAGGCCCAGGACTGGAGTGGAAATATCTAGCTCTTTGCCATGGATGCTGTCTGGTGTCTGTCATCTCTGCAGAGAGGGTAGGATTAGCTACCAGAGGGCGTGAGGGCCAGCCCTACCTCTTCCTAGCTGTGTGATCTTGGAAAACTGAAACCTCCTCTCTGGGCTTAATTAAAGAGAGGGCAGTGCCTTCCCTGCAGGGCTGCTGTAAGGACGGGGTGGATGGAAAAATGATTTGTAAACTATAAAGTGCTCTCTGAGTGAGCTATTGTCATTGTTTCCCCTGCAGAGGTCTCCTCAGTCTGTGAGCTCTGTCCCCATTGACATGCCCCACCCCCACTGGTCCAGTCCCCGCCCTCACCCCACCCCTGTTTTCCCAGTACGCAGCCTGGCTGGTGCTCTGGGTTGGCTGGAATGCATTTATCATCTGCTTCTACCTGGAGGTCGGCCAGCTGTCCCAGGTAAGCCTCAGGCCTGGCAGCGCCAGGCCTCAGAGCCTGCCCTTCCCCATCCTCAGACCCCGAGGGCTCCTGGGGTGGTGTGGGTCTGGGGCATCATCTCTTGTAGAGACCTCCTTCTACTCGCCCAGACAATCTGTGCTCCCATCCTCCACGGCCACATTTGTGTTTCTGGCCTCCTCTGCACTTCTCTGGAGCAGACAAGACTGAAGGGCAGTCTGTGTGGGGATGGGCTGGGGTCCCAGGTGACCACAAGCTCAGTAGAAACACAGTATGTGGTGGCCCGGAAAGCAGCTCTTAGACTGCATGTGTGGTCAGTGCAAGGGAGGTGAAGATGCCACGCACTGTGTACTGCTTAGACCGCAAAGATTTGAGTCCAGTTCTGATAGATATTTTTCAGAAGAGAAAGAGACTAGTTAGAGTTTGTTTGGGGAAAATTGAGTGGACCAGGTTACATGAAGAACTATTGAAGAAAGTGGAAGTTTTTAGCTTGGAGCCCAGCAAGCTCAGAGGGCACAACTTCTGTTCTTAGATATAAAGGAGGCAAAATATATAAATGAGAGCATTGGCTTTGTAGCTCTACTAGATTCAAATCCCAGCTCGAACATTTCCTAGCTGTGTCACCCTGGGCAAGTGGCCTACCCTCTCTGAACTTCAGTGTCCTCCTCTAGTAAGTGCAGACTGCGTGTGGTGGCTGAGGGGATGAAACTTGATCACACATCTTGGTTCTTGGCACCTGGTCAGCAGCGGGTAAGAACTCGTGAGCTGGGCCTGCCCCTTCTCCTTTTCAAATAGAGACCAAGGACCAAAGAGAGGAGAGGTCTGCCCAGGGTCACACACAGGGAGAGCAGTGGAGAGGCTGAATGGACTGTGAAGGGGCCTGTATTGAGGATTTCACCAAAGGTTGGGAAATTGGACCCGGTCACTGTTCATGTCCCTTCCAGCCCTAAAATTCTGGGGCGCCTGTGGGTGGGCACCAGCCCCTTCCATTGCCGATGGAAGAGTGAGGCCTGCGTGGTCATCGAGCGCCCCCTCCTGGCCAAATGTAGACTCGCGGATACAGGCTCCCTCCGTGCCCTTCACGCATCAAGCCAGGAGAGGAGGCTGCTCCGACAGGCCCAGTTGCCTGGGGCCTGGGAGGATCCCTCCGCCCAGCTCAGTGTCCCAGGCCCCTCTGCCCCCAGGACCGGGACTTCATCATGACCTTCAACACGTCCCTGCACCGCTCTTGGTGGATGGAGAATGGGCCGGGCTGCCTGGTGACGCCCGTCCTGAACTCCCGCCTGGCCCTGGAGGACCACCATGTCATCTCGGTCACCGGCTGCCTGCTCGACTACCCCTACATCGAAGCACTCAGCAGCGCCCTGCAGATCTTCCTGGCTGTGAGTCTCCTGCCCTCCTGCCCTTCCCACCCCCGCCCTGCAGTCCACAAACCCCTTGGGTTAGCCCCGGTTAAGAAGGGACGAGCCCAGGTCTTGCAGCCTGTGCTTCTGCCTGGCTGTTTCAGACCTCGGGCCGCCTCCCTTCACCGCTGCCCCAGCCCCTGTTCAGCGAGTGAGCAGGTTTAAGGACTAGGATGAGGCATCAGACCATGAGTCAGTCCTGGGTTTAACTCTGCAATATACCTGCTGTACTCTGCAATATACCTTGCAATATACCTTGGACAAGTCATTTGTCCTCTCCAGGCTTGTTTCCTTATTCACAAAAAGGAATGACAATATCAGCCTCACGGAGTTGTGAAACTAAAATAAGAATGGCTCCAAGATAGTCATAGTTCCCATTTCTAGAAGGGCCAGCCCTGCCCTAGGCACTTTACACACACAAAGTCACATAATCCTCTTTCATCTTAACGAGTCAGGAAGGTACTGCCCAGGTCCAACTGAGGAAACTGAGGCTCAAAGAAGTAAGACAGGGTCAGCCCTTTGGCGTAGTGGTTGAGTCTGGTGTGCTCCCCTTTGGTGGCTCGGGTTCGAAGGTTCAGATCCTGGGTGTGGACCTACACCACTCATCAGCCATGCTGTGGCAGCAACCCACATACAAAATAGAGGAAGACTGGCACAGAAGTTAGCTCAGGGTGAATCTTCAGCAAAAAAAAAAGAAAAAGAAAAAGAAAAGAAAAAAGACATAAGATAATTACTTGTCCAAAGTCACACTCCCAGAACGGCGAACGGAACCAGGTATATCTGAGGTTAAGGCTCAGATATTTAACTTCAGGTTGTTCTGGTTTTGCCTTCATCTCAGTGCACCCGCCCCTCCACCCCTCTAGTCCAGGTGGGCAGGGCCAGGCGGGGTGGAGAAAGAGCGTCTTCTCCTTCCTTCCCCCAGCTGTTCGGCTTCGTGTTCGCCTGCTACGTGAGCAAAGTGTTCCTGGAGGAGGAGGACAGCTGTGAGTGCGCGCCCCTAGGGCAGGGGGAAGCCTGGCCCACGCCCAGCCCCCACCCCACCCCCACCCCACCCCCGCCCCCGCGCCTTCAGCACCCTGGACAGGGCCGGAGCCACCTCTGCGGGAGGGAGCCCTGCGTCGCCCAAGGGGCCCCTCTTGGGTGGGGGAGAGGCATCAGGTGTGGATGGGGGTCTGCATAGCTAGCCCATTCTGGGCTGAGCCCCAGACATCCAGGTGCCCAGTCCACGGCCCCGGCACCTCCCCCCTACTGCCCCTCTTAAGCCCTGTCCCTCCGAGGGCCTTGAGAAGCCCCCACCCTTGTCAAGCATCCCCACCCCCATCCCGTTCCCAGTCTCGTGTCCTCCCCTCCCCCTCCAGAGGTCTTGCCCCCTTAAGTGTCTCGGGTCCCACCCCCAAGAGCCTTCCCTCTTTTAAGGACTGCCCCACCCCCACCCCCCACCCTCATCCCATAAGCTCTCTCTGTCCTTAGGACCTTGGCCCAGCCCTGGCGGAGCTCCTCCAAGTCCCGGCCGCCATAGGCCCATCCCTCAAGATCCGGCAGCAAAGCGTCCCCACTAAGGCCCTGTACCAGTCTGGCCCTCAGATTCCTCCCTTTCAGGACCCAGCCTCCCGTAACTCGCCCCCCACAGCCTCATCCCTAACCGTGCGCCACTTCCCCTTCCACAGTTGACTTCATCGGTGGCTTTGACTCGTACGGATACCAGGCGCCCCAGAAGACGTCGCATTTACAACTGCAGCCTCTGTACACGTGGGTCGTGGCGCGCAGCGGGGTGGGAATGGGGTGGAGGGCCCGGGGCGTGAGTGGAGGAGAAAGGAGGAGAGGAGGAGCGGGCAGGGCAGCCCGATCTCTCCGCCCCCATGCCTCGGGGTCCTCCCCGCTAACCTGCCTTTGTTTCCTCCAGGTCGGGGTAGCTTCTGCCCCACGCCCACCCACGTGAGGAGCTTCGCCACTAGACGGACAGCCACCGCCCGGGACTCGGGCCAGGACGGCGGGCGCGCCCCCTGGCGGCCGCGGACCGACCGCAGCCCGCGCCGCCCGCTCTGCCGCAGACGTGGACTCGGCCCCTCGCAGCCAGCCGGGACTTGAGGGGCGGGGCGGGCCGGGGGATCACGGGGTTTGTATTTTTTTTATCTTAGCCTCGGCGTGCGCTGGGGCCTCCCTCCCTTCTCCAGCCTCTCTCTTTCACCCTTCACCCAACACCCTGTCCCCTGTCCAGAGAGAAATGGCAGGACGGACAGACTCACCCCATCTCACCGCGCTCGTTCACCAGCTCTGGGGCAAGGTACCGGGAACTAGGAGCAGGAGTCCTGGGTTCTAATCGCAGCTCCATGGCTGACCCTCTGTGTGACATCTGGCAAAGCTCTTGTGCTCTCTGGACCTCCGTTGCCCCACCTCAGATAATTAAAGTAATTCTGTAGTAGTTGGAGCTCTTTCCAGCCTTCTCATTGGACACTCAATTCCGTGGGCTAGGCTGGGATTATAATTCCCACTTTGCAGATATTGGAAACTGAGGCCCAGAGATGTGAAGCGATTTGCTTGAGGCCACACAGCTAGGCTTTTGGTGGAGGCAGGTTCTGAACACAGTGTACTTTCTGTAGTTTCAGACACCAAAACCCAGTGTCTGATCTCTAAGTTCCATTTCCAAGCCCCTTTCCACCTTGGACACTCTAGAACCCCTGTGGTGTACGCTACACTCACGCATCCCTGCTACCACTCGCCAACGCACCTCTGAAAGCAATATACCGTTCTCTTGTCGGGAACCGGATGGACGGAGCCCAGAGCCCTGAATTCAGCCTGACCCACAGGGAAGCCTGCCTCTGTCCACCCTTGGCAAACCTGTCAGACTCTCTCCAGAAAACGGAGGCCGCAATTCAGTCATCCCACCCACTTTCAGGTCCCTGAGGCTGGGTCTGCCACACCCAGGATTCCTTACGCCTTCAGCGACTCCACCAACCCCTGATGGCTCCATCCACCTCACCTTGGAAGGCCTGTGCCTCCAGAGTGGAAGAAGGCTAGTCAGCACTGCCCAGTCACCCGTGTTCACAGGTCACCAGTGTCTATGACCACTCCAGTTCCCAGAAGCAACCTCTACAAAGCCCCAAAGGAGTTCTGAAGAGGCAGAATGGGGGTATGGGTCATGACGGGGGTCTGGAGGGCCAGCACCCTCCTTGAGAGCAAGCAGAGATGGGAGCTCATTCTCCCCACCTCCCTACAGACACCCCTGTGGACCCTGCGTCCTGTGGCCTGGCTCGTGAGTCCCAGGGCAGAGGATCAGGCCTCAGCTTCCTGGTTTGTGAAATGGGAGTGGCCCTGGGTTAGGAAGTGAGATGGTTTGCACACCTGAGCCCATCCGTGGTGACCACTCTGGGAGATTCCTTACCCTCTGCCCTCCGGTCTAGCATTCCCTACTGTCAAGGCCAACAGAGCCTGAGCTTGGACCCCACCCCCCCTCATCCACCTGCAGGGCTGTGCAAGCAGCCAGCCCAGGAGTTCCGCTGGTCACCACAGGCACCAAGGTCCCAGACGGTCAGCCCAGTTAGCTGATGGCTACAGCTCAAGAGGGGACAGCTCCCTTCAGGTCTGGCTGCTATGTGGCCCCTGGGCCACCTCTTTCCTCCAGCCCTCTCTTCTCCCAGCCCAGCCAGCTGTCATCTCGCCCCCACTCTTTCAGCCCCCTTTCTACTCAATAGGTTCAGCCACTGGTGCTTCAAAGCCTCTGTTTTTATAAGACGGTTTTTGCAAGATGACCAAGTTCTCTTCTCACTGGGGCCTTGCAAGGCAGGGACTGTCCCCTGGTTTCTGTGCAGGTGGGTTGATTAAAGATGGTGTTTTCTTCTCTATCTTCCTGTCCTCCTGCCCTGTGAGTCAGCAGGCTCCCTGCATGACGGTGGGAGTCAATGTCATTGTCATTATCACACATTCCTGGGACACTGACTGTGTAGCTTTGGGCAAGTCACTCTCTGTCTCTTTCCTCGTCTACAAAATGCAGAGGTGGGACGATGTCAGTGGGTTCCCCGACCTGGCTTCACGGTTCCTCGGAGAACTTTCTATTTCTTTTCCCGATTAAGTGCATGTTAAGTTTATGCTTCAAAATATCCTCTGCGTCTTGGCCCTGCCCGCTTCCTGACAGCTCAGCTCCTGACTCAGAGTGAGCTGCGGATGGTGCGCCCCACATGGCACGTCCTGGATCCCGTCCGGCGATGCAGCCAGAATCAGTATTTTGAATTTTTACAATTTTACCTACTTTTGTGAATAGGTAACATGTATATATGGTACAGGATTCAGAAAGTTCCAGGGGGTTATGTCCTCTTACCTATTTTCATATCTTTCTAAAGATAGTCGATTCTTTCTAAAATTATGTAAATATTTTTCCCCTTTTTTACACAAGTGGCAACATAGTCTCACCCTTCAACTCCCTGCTTTTTCCACTTAACTCTGAATCTTCCAACTTTCCCCCCAATAACACGTGTGGAGCTGCCTCCCATTATCTGGCGGTGAATTGACAGAGTGGGGGTTTTTGTCAAGATTCCCCAGGCCTTCCTGATGCCGCTGGGGGCTAAGAAGCAGAGGTTCTTACATAAGGATGCCCCAGGCCCATTATGCAAACCTCTGTGGACCACTGCTGGTCATGGCCCAGAGGAGAATAAGTCACAGAGGCTGCCTTCAGGGAGCTTAGGGCGCAGGGGTGAGAGCACAGGGCAAGCAGGCAGAAGGTGCATGCTGACAGCAGGTGGTCGGTGAAAGGCACTTGTCCACAGGAGCTCAGGAGAGGGAGGCGATCTGAGTACCCTGGACGGGGGCAACGGGAGGAAAACACGTGGTGTCTGGGCTAAGAAGAGCTGGAGAATAACTGGTTGGAGGAAACTTCAATGGGGAATGTGTTAGTTTTCTATTGCTGTCAAATTACAACTTTAGTGTCTTAATACAAAGTTATCATCTGACGGTTCTGTGGAAGTCGGACGTGCGTCTCACCGGGGTAAAATCAAGATGTCTGGAGTGTCAAGTTTCTTTCTGGAGGCTCTAGGGGGAAAATCCACTTCCTGGCCTTTTCCAGCTTCCAGAGGCTGCCCACATTCCTTGGCTCGCGGCCCCCTTCCTCCATCTCAAAACCAGCAGCGTCATATCTCTGACCATTCTTCCTCCATCATCTCATCTCTAACCACAAACAGGAAAGGTTCCCCGCTTTTAAGGACTCCTGCCATCAGATCGGGGGCCCCTGGATAACCCAGCACAGTCTCCCCATTGCAGAGATCCCCCCTGCCGTGTGCCACGCTCCCAGGTCCCAAGGGTTAGAATGTGGACATCTTTGGGGGCCGCTAGGCTGCTTTGCACCAGGAAGCAGTTGTATCCAGGTTACAGCAGCCGTGAAGGTCGAACCAAAGTGCATCCCTCTGATGGGACGGCAGTGGGAAGGAACTATGGGGAGATTTGAGCAGGAGCTTCTCAGGAGCTGTGCTTTAGAGAGACCGGGCCGGGCTGGGAGGGTGAGTTGAGGAGGACAGTGTTCTGTCCAGTGGGGGCCTAGGCTCTCTCGCTTCCCTGGGTAAATGTGTGTTTGGGGGGTATATGTGTGACTGTGAGCCCTGTGTGTGTAAACCTGGGAGCACTGGGACAGCAGAGTCACGATCCACGTGAGCTGCAGGAGTCAGGCCTAGCTGGGTCCAAATTCATCACTCTGGAGCCAGTCAAGGCGCTCTTCCCACGGAGCCCAGTGATGCTCCCCCAGCTCCTGCCATCTCCTGCCATCCCGGGGCCATCTCCTAGCAACCTCTGCCCACTGGAATAATCCGGGCAGGACAGACCATCTTCAGTAACTGCTGAGTCCCAAGGTGCCCAGGGCATTCTTTGGAGCAATAGATGCATCTGACAAGTGCGATGGTCCACTGGGGTTTACAGACATCCTAGTTTTTTCTTTAATGCACTGAAATTGTGTCTTGCAGCTTCTAAACAGAGTAGGAATGAGGGAGGAGGCCTCATTAGTCTACAAGATCCAGTACTCCACCGGCTCCTGGCCCAGGGCAGTGTTTCTCAGCCTTGCAAGCATAAGAAATCCTTAAGACCCAAATTCCTGAGCCTGATCCAAGACGCACGGAACCCAACATCTGGGCAATGATGGAATCTGCGTTTTTTCAAGGGCTCCAGGTTTGGGAAATCCTAGATCCAGGTACAGAGGCATTCAAACATTTTTGAAACTTCCCTCACTCCAATGTCACAGAGGCCCCACCAAATTCTGCCTGCCAGCTAGATTTTAACATCTCCTTAAAGCTCAATTTCAATTGTCACTGACTAGTCTTACCATTTTTTTTAATGATTAGTCATTCCAAAGGCTGTGATCAACTCTTGAAGTTAAACATTGACATAACTTCGCCACTAGGTTAGTTCGGGCGGAGGAAAGGCTCCTGGAAGGGAGGCTGCCTCAGGGTCGGAGGCCAGAATGAGCTCTGCCTTTCCTTCTCAGCCTCAGTCACCCAGAGGAGGTGAGGGCAGCTCCGTGCCGCCCCACTGCACCCTGCGCTGGGGGCGCCCCCAGCCCTGAGCCTCTGTTCCAGTGACTCAGCGGTTCCCCTCACAGCCTGCCCTGGAATCAGACTGGGCGGGCCCAGGCAGGCCGGGGCTGCAGAGAGAGCCCTGTGCTGGGCGCCCGCATCTAAATTCTAGTTCTTCCTCTGCCCCGACCCTCCCTGCAACCTGGGGCAACTGCTCCCTGCTCGGGCCTCCCCGATCATCATCGGTGAAATGAGAGGGCTGGACTGGGCGTGATATTTGTGGGCCTCTCTACTGCTGCCATTCCGACGTAGGGCTTCTCCACCCCAACTACGAGGGGTGCCTTTTCAAAATACAGATTTCTGGGCTCTACCTACACACACCAGGTTCTAATTCATGGGGCCCAAGCATCTGAATTCATCCTTCAAATGTTTATTCAGGGGGCCGGCCCGGTGGCACAGTGGTTAAGTTCACATGTTCCACTTCAGTGGCCCAAGGTTTGCCGGTCCAGATCCCAGGCATGGACCTACGCACTGCTTGGCAAGCCATGCTGCGGCAGGCATCTCACGTATAAAGTAGAGGAAGATGGGCAGGGATGTTAGCTCAGGGCCAGTCTTCCTCAGCAAAAAGAGGAGGATTGGCAGTAGATGTTAGCTCAAGGCTAATCTTCCTTTAAAAAAAAATTTACTGAGCACCTACTATGTGCCAGGAACTGGGGAGACAGCAGTGAACAAAACAGACAGTAATCCCTGCTCTCCTGAGGATGTCTATTGGGAGGAGACACACATGAGTAAACCAGTAAAATATATGGTGTATCAGACAAATGTCATGGAGTGAAACAGGACAAGGAAAGGAGTGCAAGATGCTGATCGATTCCACTTTGAAATTGGATGTCAGGTCAGTTAGGGAAGGTCTCACTGAGAAAGATTTTTGATGAAAGACCTGAAGAAGGTCAGGTAGAAAGCAAAGGGAACAGAAAGTGCAAAGGCCCTGAGGTGGGAGCATGCCTGAATATTGGAGGGAACAAGGAGGCCAAGGAAATGGGGAGAGTAGTAGGAGATGCAATCGGAGAAATGGGCATGTCAGGCACTATATCGACCTTGAAGGACATCACAAGGGCTTCAACTTTTTTTTTTCTTTTTTAAAGATTGGCACCTGAGCGAATAACTGCTGCCAATCTTTTTTTTTTTTTTTTCTGCTTTATCTCCCCACATCCCCCCGGCACATAGTTGTATATCTTAGTTGCAGGTCCTTCTAGTTGTGGCATTTGGGATGCTGCCTCAACATGTCTTGACGAGCAGTGCCATGTCCGCGCCCAGGATCTGAACTGGTGAAATCCTGGGCCACTGCAGCGGAGCGCGTGAACTTAACCACTCGGCCACGGGGCCAGCCCCAGGGCTTCAGCTTTTAATCTGAGTAGGAGGAGAAGCCATTGGAATAATAGAGCACGGAGCTGGGAGGAATCCTTTTGGATACTGTGTGGACAATACACTGTAGGAGGCCAAGGGCTGAGACAGGGAGACCAGGTCGGGTGCCATCAAGATAATCCAGGTGAGGGGCCGGCCCGGTGGCACAGCGGTAGGTTCGCACGTTCTGCTTCTCGGTGGCCCGGGGTTCGCCAGTTCAGATCCTGGGTGTGGACATGGCACCACTTGGCAAGCCATGCTGTGGTAGGCGTCTCACATATAAAGTAGAGGAAGATGGGCATGGATGTTAGCTCAGGGCCAGTCTTCCTCAGCAAAAAGAGGAGGATTGGCAGTAGTTAGCTCAGGGCTAATCTTCCTCAAAAAAAAAAAAAAAAGATAATCAAGGTGAGAGATGCTGGCAGCTCAGTCACAGTGGTGGCCCAGGAGCAGCTAAGAAGCGGCACGATTCCAGTGTATTCTGAGGAAAGGACCAGTAGGATTTGCTGGTGAATTGGATGTGGGATGTGAGTGAAGGAGACGAGTCGAAGAGGACTCCAAGATTTTTGGCCTCAGTAAGTAGAAGGATGGAGCTGCCCCTGAGATGGATGACAGCAGGAGGAGGAGGTTTGGGGGAAGAGTCCAGCATTTTGGTGTTGGACACGTTGAGTGTGAGAAGCCCGTTAGGCGTTCAAGGAGATGTCAAGGAAGCAGTTGGGTACAAGAGAGGAGAGCTCCGGGCTGAAGATGGAAAGGGCGGAATCACCGGGTTGAGGTGGTGTTTCAAGCCAGAAAATGGATAAAGTCAGCGGAGAAAACGGATAAAGACAGGGAAGAGGGTTGAACACTGAGAGCCGAGTCCCGCAGTTGCAGCTGGAGAACGTTAGCAGGGCCCAGTAGAGAAGGCGGAGGTTGGAAAGCCAGGGGGCTGACAGGAGCTGGCATTTCTGAGTTCTCTCAGTTTACTGACTTCATTCTGTAGCAAGAAATATTTCCTGAGCCCTTCCTGTGTTCCAGGCCTGTTCTAGACACTGGGCTGCAGCAATCAACAGGACAGACCGTAGCTTTCTCTCTTGCAGCTTACCTCCGAGGCAGAACTGACATGTATTTTCTTGTTTGGTCTTCCTAACAGTCCTAAGGAGGTAAGTTCTGTTAACACCGCCTTACGGGGGAGTCACTAAAGCTGGGAGAGGGTAAGTCACTTACCCAAAGGCACACAATTGGCAAGTGGCACAATCAGAGTTTACACCCAGCCACTCTGACCACTGGGCTCATTCTCTAGCCACTGAACACACACTGCCTTGTGGGGAATACCGGTGCCCAGCCAGGGTTGAGAACCACTGCTCTAGGACTGGGGGACTCTGACTGGGGGACTCTTAGTTTTCTACTGCTGCGTAGTAAATTACCCCAAACCTCAGCGGCTTAAATCAACAAACACCATCCCCCACAGTTTCTGTGGGGCAGAAATTCCAGAGCAGCTTAGCTGGGTGGTGCTGGCCGCGGTGTCTCACGAGCTTGCGGTTAAGACTTCGGCCAGGGCCGCAGGTGTGTGGAGGCTTGGCCAGCTGGAGGATCCACTTTCAAGATGGCTTCATCACCCGGCTGTTGGCAGAGGCCTCGGTGCCTTTTGACCTGGAGCTCCCCATTGGGCTGCTTAGGTGTGCTCACAGCATGGGAGCCAGCGTGCCTCAGAGCAAGTGACCCAAGAAAGAGAGAGGAGACTGGGAAGACCTGGGCTCAGAAGTCACACACCATCACTTCCACCACACTCTGTTGATTAGAAGTGAGTTGCTGGGGCCAGCCCGGTGGCGCAGCGGTTAAGTGCACACATTCCGCTTCGGCGGCCCGGGGTTCACCGCTTCGGATCCCGGGTGCGGACATGGTACCGCTTGACAGGCCATGCTGTGGTAGGTGTCCCACATATAAAGTAGAGGAGGACGTTAGCTCAGGGCCAGTCTTCCTCAGCAAAAAGAGGACGATTGGCAGCAGTTAGCTCAGGGCTAATCTTCCTCAAAAGAAAAAAAAAATAAGTGAGTTGCTGAGTCCAGTCCACACTGAAGGGATAAGCAATTAGTCTCCACTTTTTGAGGGAAAGATTGTCAAAGAATTTGTAGACATACTTCAAAACCACTACAGGGACTCTGATTATTGTTATAATACTCTTATGTTATTTTTGAGAAACAAAACAGGTCCTTAGAAGAAATGGACTGTCACTCTCCTGCCCTCCACTCTTCCCTGTGACCTTGTAGATTCAAAAGCTGAAAACTGGGCCGGCCTGATGGCATCGTGGTTAAGTTCACACACTCCACTTTGGCAGCCCGGGGCTCATGGGTTCGGATCCCGGGTGCAGACCTACACACCGCTTGTCAAGCCATGCTGTGGTACGTGTCCCACATACAAAATAGAGGAAGATGGGCACGGATGTTAGCTCAGGGCCAGTCTTCCTCACCAAAACAAAGAAAGAAAGACAGAAAAAAAACTTGGCGCCCTGGGAAAAAGATGATCTGATCTGTTCATCAATGGAGAATGCGTGGTTTCGGGGACATGGGGGAGACAATTGATAAATATTTATGGAAGAAGCCTGCTGGAGGACCACCTATAATCAGACCCAATGGGTTCCTTCCATGGATGTTTATCGCCACCTCCACATGTCTGTGTTCTGGTGCTGGGCTGCAAAGACGGATCTGACCTAGTCCCTGTCCCTATGTGTGTCTGTGGGGGGGGGGGGGGGGGAGCCTTCAGACTGGATGGGGGGGAAATTTAGTACAAAAAAAATTTAATACAAAAAAACAGAATAGATGCTGTAGTGGCGGTCTGATGCCAGCATGTGGTGGAGAGTCACAGTGATGCACAGGAGAAGGGGCAATCGAGGGGGGCTTCATAGAAGAGGCGGCACTTGGACTGAGACTTGAAGAATGAAGAGGAGGGTGTTTAGAAGACGTGTGTGGAGAGAACAGCACGCCAGGCCAAAAGAGCAGCGGGTTCAAAGGCAGAGAGGTGTGAGAGAGCCTGGCACGTTTGCAGATCTCAGAGGTAGAAGGACCCTTGATATTATTTAGTGCAAACTCCATTGCTGCTTCTGTCTCCTAATAATAGTAATAGGCAACGTTTCAGAGCACCTGCCATCTGCCAGGCGCCATGCAAAGCACTGTGGAGGGGCGGTCTGACTTGATCCTCACAACAACCCTACAAAGTGGTTCCTATTGTGATCTCCAGTTCATAAATGAGGAAAGCAAAACTCAGAGAGGTTAAGTACCATGCCCAAGGTTGCACAGCATGTAAATTGCTACATCTGCACTGGTAGGTGGTCCTGCAGCCTCGACTTGCACGTTTGGAGTGACAGGAAGCCTGCTACCTCTGTGGCAAGGACAAAGAGGCTGTGGGTCTTTCACACACTCCAGTCCTGGAGGAGCCACCAGCCTCATGGAAGCAAGGGGTCAACAGAAAGACAGGCGCCACCTTGTGTCTCAAGCCAACAAGCATTTATTGAACATCAGTCCAGTCCCGTTTGCCCAGAGAGCTCTGCTTAGAGGCAGCACGACCAGCCCCCCGTTAGGACAGATGGTGGCTGCAGGGTCTACATGGATGAGCCGCCTCTCCCAGGTGGGGACTCAGGGCGGGCCTCCTGGGGTGACCCAGAGGGAAGGGCATGGAGCGCTCCAGACCAGAGTTTCCCAAACAGCATTATCCCCATTCGGATTAGATCATTCCTGGTTGTGGGGGGCGTCCTGTGCGCTCTACGACGTTCAGCACATCCCTGGGCCCTACTTGCAGGATGCGCCCCCAGCCCCAGGAGTGACAACCAAAACTGTCTCCAGACGTTGCCACGTGTCCCTGAGGAGCAACCTTGCCCCCACTTGAGAACCACTGCTCTCGACAGAGGAAATAAAGAGGGTAAAGTCATCGAGGGGGACGAGTGAGACTTTGGGTAAAGTGTCCTGCCATCTTTAGGCTCCAAACCAGGGCCTCAGTGTCTCTGCCTGTAAGATGGTGTTGGGGTGAAGGGAGGGACATAAACAAGGTCAGTGTCTCCCAACTTGTTAAATTACCACCCCCATCCAGGTTCCATTTTATTTATTTTAAATTTCTTTCTTTCTTTTTGAGGAAGATTAGCCCTGAGCTAACTGCTGCCAATCCTCCTCTTTTTGCTGAGGAAGACTGGCCCTGAGCTAACATCCGTGCCATCTTCCTCTACTTTATACCTGGGACGCCTAGCACAGCATGGCTTGACAAGCTGTGCCATGTCTGCACCCAGGATCCGAACCTGCGAACACCGGGCCGCCCAACCGGAACATGCGCACTTAACCGCTGCACCACCAAGCCGGCCCCCAGGTCCAATTTTAAAAAGCAGAGCAGTGATTAATAATTAATTTGTTTCCCGTTGCCAAAGACAGCTGTGCCAGCTCTGGGGGGCCCGTCTCGCCTCCTGACCTCCTGGAGAGTCGATGATTCCAGCCCAGAACAGAGACTCTTCTGTCGGCTGGAGCAACCTCTTCCCACTGAAATACAGGGTGGCTCTCTGGCTTTCAGAAATACTGCAGGAGCACCAGGGCCCCTTCTGCCATCAGAGGCCCCCAAACATCAGATTCAGAATCACAAACTGGCTGGTGAGGTGTGAGGGAGCAGGGCTCCCAACCCCCCAATGCCAGCACCGAAATTCCTGCAGCTACCGTCCCGGGCTCTGGGCTGGGGGTTCACATACGCTGCTGGCTCCTTCACTGCCCTTGTCACCTATTTCACAGACAAGGAAACAGGTTCAAGCAGTGATGTCACCTGCCAAGGATGCTGACTTCCAAACCCAGTCACCGTCCAGACGAACACTCCCTGCGTACGTCTCTGTCCACCTTCTGGGCATCCTGCCCTGTGTCCAGGGAGGGGCCTTGGTGCCACCGGGGGATTTGTGAGGGTGTGGGAAATACAGCCCCGGGACGCCAGCGGGGCAGGCTGCTGCTGACTGGGGGGAAATAGTCAACATTAAACGCTCACCTGAGTCCTTACGACGTGCCAGATTTACGTAAGTCTTAATCCTCACAACGACCCTGTGAAGCAGATGCTGTATTCCCACTTTTAGATGGGGAAACTGAGGCGTAGAGAAATTCAGGAAGATTTCACAGGTGGGAAAGTGGGAAGACGACTCCTGGGTGCCGAGCGCCCGGCGGGGCACTTGTCGTAAGTGACCCCCTTCGTCCCGCCCGCCATCTCCGGCCCAGGTGCAGCCCCCGGGCTTCCGCTACTGTCTCTCCCTCGTTTTCACAATCGTCCCGCTACCTCCTTCGGTCCGAACCCTGTGCGGGGCTGACACAGCGGCACCTGCTGGCAGGCGCTGCCCCTGCGCCGCCTCCGGACGCCCAGACCGGGGGAGACCACCCCCTGCCAGTCAGCCGGCCCCGCCCACCGGGCGCCCCCGGGCCCACGTCCTCCCGGACGCCTGGACGTCCTGACATCCTGCTGCCCGGCCAGAGCTCTCCTTCCCGCTCTCCTTTCTTGGAATCGACCTCGGAAAGGTCACGGACTCTGCAGTCAGACAGACCAGGGTTTGTGTCCCGGCTCTGCCACTTACGAACTGGGTAATCTCGGCCAAGTATAATAATTTCTCAGAAGCTCGGTTGCCTCCCCTGGGGGAGGGGATGTCAAATATGAAACGCCTCCAGACGTTTGTGTGTGAGGAGGTGGAGGGGCTGCGGGAGAAGGGGGGATGTTTGGGCACAGGAAGGGGTCACCTCTGCCTGCCTGGAGCCAGAGTTATACAGGAGGATTCCCCTGGAGTCTGCGCACCTCGGAACCCCAGCCCTTCCCTGGCACCTCACCCCTCCTGATAGGTGCCGGCTCCCACATCACCGTGGATGGGCGTGGGGAGGCTTCAGGGCCCCAGGAAGAGGGTAAATGGGACGCTGGGAGTGGGAGGAGGTGGCGGGGGGGGGGGGGGGGGGGGGGGGGGGGAGATGGGAGGGGTGGGATGAGACAGAGCATGGGGAGTGACCAGGAAGGCGATTTCTTGTCTAGGTTTAAAAGGTCACTTCAGGCAGGTTAGCCTGCTGCTCCAAGCCGCAGTATTCCCATCTGTACACTGACCCTAATACTGTGTGCCTCAGGGCCATAGAGGGTGGGAGCAGGGCTCTGGAAAGTGTCAAAGCTGTACAGAGAGGAAGAACTCTTACTCTGTTTGGGTGGCCTGAGGCCTCCCCGCCAGACCACATCCTGGAGCAGTCTGGAGGGCCTTGAGTCTCAGCTCCAACCCGCATGGGTTCACAGAGGCAACCCTGGGCTGGGCGAGCTCTGGCGGCTGCTGAGACTTTCCTGCCAGCCCCACACTCCTTCCCTCGGCCTCTGCAGCGCCAGCCTGCCCCCTGGGGATGGCAGGGGCAAAGGGCCCCTCTCACTATCACAGAGCTCGGCCCAGAGAGCCAGCCCATCGCCTTCTCTCCACCCCAGCATCTGCTCGCCTCCCTGCAGCCTTTGCCCTGGGGCCCAGGAATTCTCTCGAAGCCTCCCCTGTGATAAGCACTCCTGTTGCCTAGAAGTGAAAGCAGAGTCCCTGAAAGGGAAAGGAACTGTTCCGGGTCTGAGGACGATCATCCTTCCATCCCCTGTGGCCTGCAAGTCCTGGCTAGGGGTCCGGACTCCATGCGCACGCTACTGCTGGGCTGGCACCTTAGGGATCCTGCCTGGTCCTGTTGGTGCTTAACAGATGTTGGTTGAATACGTAAGCAAATGAATGAATGAATGAATGAGTGAGTGAGTGAACAGCAGGGTAGGTGTTGTGCTTATTCCCTTCTTACTAAGGGGGAAATTAAGGCATGGTGAGGCAAAGCGCCCTTTCCCACCAGGTCATACAGCAGGGCCTGGACTCCCAGTCTCTGACTCTAAAGCCCTCGGCCCCACCTGCTAAGATTCTGCTTCTCTGCTGCATCCTGCAGCATCCATGCTCTCCACGGGCACAGTAAGAACCATTGGCCTGGGCCAGCCCTGTGGCACAGCGGTTAAGTGCGCACGTTCCACTTTGGTGGCCCGGGGTTTGCCGGTTCGGATCCCGGGTGAGGACATGGCACTGCTTGGCAAAAGCCATGCTGTGGTAGGCGTCCCACATATAAAGTATGGGAAGATGGGCACAGATGTTAGCTCAGGGCCAGCCTTCCTCAGCAAAAAGAGGAGGATTGGCAGCAGGTGTTAGCTCAGAGCTAATCTTCCTCAAAAAAAAGACCCATTGGCCTAATTTCCTGGGTTTTAGGGTACCTGGGCTCCCCACATCCCCCACCCTCTTCTCCCTGGGAAAGGCATACGAGACCTCATCCTGGCAGGGGGACCAGCTCCAGGGTTAATGCACACATGCTGGTGACCACCCACTCAGCCCCACTGGGTGCTGTGGTCGCTGCCACCATGAGGTCTTCAAGGCCCTCTAACCCCTCTGACATGGCCAGGCCAAGCTTCCACACCGGGTGCTTTGGAGCCAGGCTGCCTAGCCTTCAGTCCCAGCTCTGTCCCAAGGGCACATCACTTTCACTCTCTGAGCCTCAGTTCTCCATCTCTCTCTCTGGGTTGCTCTGGGTTTATAAAGATGTGCATCGCTGTGCCTGCATACGGTAGGAACTCAAATATGTGTCTCTTCTGTCCCGTGTCGTCAGTGTGAGATAAATCAACACCCCTGTTGTGAGGTCAATGCCATGGACCACCGAGGACTGCTTAGCTTGGGCCAGCCAAGGAGAGGTGAGGTGGCCAGTGACTGTTTGTCCCTCCAGCCACAGCCCTGCTAGGGTGCAAATGAGGCTCTCACTGCTTTCCTTTTCCCACCAGAGCATCACCTGCCTTGCCCTTCTGAGTCCTAGTGGTTGTCCAGCCAGCATCCTTGGTCCGGCTGCCCAGGGGGCTTGTTCCCTCTGTTCCGATGATCTATCTTAGTGGCTTAAAACATTTTAATATATCTCACAACTTTGTGGGTCAAGACTTTGGGCAGGGCTCAGTTGGGTTATTCTGTTCTATATGGTGTCAACTGGGGTCCCTTGGCAATATTTAGTGGTTGGCTTGTCTGGTCCAGAGAGGTCAAAACACCCATGAAGCTTCACTCACATGCCTGGTGCCTTGGTGGCATCAGCAGTTAGACTGAGCTCAGCTGGACCCCTCTCCAAGTAGTGTCAGAGTCTTCCTGCATGGTCTCTTCAGCAGGATCATTGGGGTTTTATGTGGTGACTCAGAGCTCCAAGAGACCAAGGTGGAAACTGCCAGTCCTCTTAAAAGCTATGTTTGGAACTGGTGCTGTAGTCCATTTGTCAAAGCAGCCACCAGCCAGCTCAGATTCAAGAGGAAGAAATACTGACCCTATCTTTTTATTTATTTATTTACTTCTTTTTTAGAAGATTAGCCCTGAGCCAACATCTGCCACCAATCCTCCCCCCCCTTTTTTTTTTTTTGCTGAGGAAGATTGGTCCTGAGCTCACATCCATGCCCATCTTCCTCTACTTTATGTGTGGTACGCCTGCCACAGCATGGCTTGACAAGCAGTGCATAAGTCCACACCCGGGACCCAAACCAGCAAACCCTGGGCCACCGAAGCAGAACATGTGAACTTAACTGCTGCGCCACTAGACCAGCACCTGACCCTACTACAGAGGCCTCTTGTGTCTTCTGAATTCCTTGAGGGGGTTGGGTTTGCAGACGGGTTTGGAAGTCGGGGCGGGAAAGAATGAGAAATGTTCTGCACAATGGGGTGTGAAGAATTTTGGAGTTCCCATGGGACAAACTGGTAAAAAAAAAAAAAAAAAAAGGTGAGAAAAGGGACAGGGACAAGGCCTGGGAAACTTCAAGGGGGTGAGCAGGATGAAAATGTCCCAGGCAAAGAGGAGCTTTCAAGATGGATGTCCCATATTCACATTCATTCATTCAACGGTTCCCTGCGTAGCACCTACCAGTGCAGAGCATTGCTAATGATGGCGTGTAAGATCCATCCCGACTTACAATCTAGTGGAGGAAAGCAAAAAAAGTTGAAAGACAGATAAATAAAATAATTACAAATAGTCATAAGTCCTATGAAGGAAACTCACAAATTGCTGAGAAAGAGAATAAAACAGAGACCAACTTTAGATGTTAAAACCCTCTCCCCATCACCACCAAATCTTCAACAAAGTCTGCTACCTGTGCGAGGAGGATTTGTGGAAGTCAGAAGAAGAGGCTGCGTTCTAAATCTGGTTTAACAAAATGTGTTCCAGAGACGGGAGAACAGGACGGAGAGGCTCCCATGAACAGAAGTAACTCAACATGAACAGGCTCTGATCCCTAGCTGACCCTAGGAATCGAAGACCCACCCCCCACTGCACCCCCCAGATTTTGCAGACATGCAAGACGGACCTCCAGAGAGTATGAACAGAGGAATCAAACGATCCATCACAACCTGGGGTCACAATCCCCGCCCTTGAGGGGGTCACAATCCAATGGGGGAGGCACCCTCCACACAACTGGAGCACATTAGAATCATATGTGGCCTGTAACAGAGGCCTGTAGGAGGGGCTTGGGCATACAACCTTGAAACACATAGTGAGGAGAACTGATCGTTCTTCTGGGTGAGTTCAGAGAGGACTTCATGGAGGAGGTGACATTTGAGCTGAGCCTCAAAGGATGGGAAGGAGCTCACTAGACATCAGGGAGAATGAACTAGTTGGTGGAAGGCCAGATCGCTCTTACATAGAGGCCCAACAATGCAGTGGCTTAAAGAACAGGGAAGTATATGTCTATTCACGTGGCAGTCTCCTTGTGAATAGTCCAGGTGGGTGGGCAGCTCTGCTCCTTGTAGTTATTCAGGGACCCAGGCCATTCTCCACAAAATTGTCCCCATCAAGGTCTCTTCAATTGTCTCAGCCCTTACCCTTCCACCGCCTGCTCCTCTCGTGCTGGTCCCTCTGCACTGTGTGCCCTTGTCTCCCCCTCCACATGCCTGTGCCTGTGTTGTGGGTCAAAAAAAGACATAGCATGAGGCTGACTCATCTCCTCTATCGAAAAACAGGATGGACCAACATCCAGGCCCCTCCCAGACTGCTCTCACCAATTTTCCAACCCCAGTAGCCAAGTGACAGAAAGCCTAATGCCCACCAGTGGAAGCACAGTGACTGGCCCCATAGCTGAACAGCCCAAGAACAGCCCAGGCTGCAGGTGCTCAAGAGATGTCACCAGGGACTGGTTTCTTGCTTATCATCTCTCAGCAACAAGGCCTCTGGATTGGCTCAGCTCTCAGACAGCACTCATGTCTGTGGGATGCTACAGCCCCATCCTCATCAGGCTGGCCTAACTCCCGAAACCCATTCTGATTGGACCAGTGTAGATCACGTGCCCAGGTGTGAGCCAATCACCACAGCCAAGAGAATGTTATATAAAGATTGGCCAAGCCAGGTCATGTGCTCACTTCATCCTTGATGCTGAGGATGTCATCATCCTCATCACACTGTCTAAGTGGGAGAGGAACCACTGAATCTCTGAATAAAAATCAGGCCAGGGATGGATGCTGGGGAGGCAACCAATGACCATGATGGTGCAAACCCACTGGGCTTTCCACCAGCCTCGAGGTCTCTTGCCCCTCCCCCAAATCAGTGAACTGCATTCCTGCCTCCTGGCCCTGGCCTGTACCCTCCTACACAGAAGTGCTCTTTTTTTCCCCCTCCTTTTCTGGGACACAGATTGAAGGCCAGCCTTTCCAGCTTGGGTCACAAACATTTGCAGGGTCCTCTGCCTCCATAGATGGCCTATGGACACAGGGAAGAAATCCCTGGCCTCTAGGAATTTCACAGTTCAGTGAATAATATTAGAAGCTACCATTTATTGAGTGTGTGCTGTGTGCCAGGCACCGTTATGCCCTTTCACACATCGCCTCATTTAATTATGCAAAAAATGATAGCCATTGTCCTTATTAGCCTGTGTGCACACCTCCTGTCTCCTCAGACTGTAAGCTTTGGGAAAATCCACCAGCTTATGACCACCTCTTCAGCCTCATCTCATGTCAGTCCTCATTCTTGTTTGCACTCACCATGCTGACCTTTTTCCAAGTCCTTGAATATACCATGCTCTATTCCACCCCAGGACCTTTGCACATGCAAATTCCTCTGTCTAAAATGCTCTTTCTCCTATTTTGCCTAATTAACCTATTCATCCTTCATATCTTACATCAAACATTCCACTGAGGGGGTCTTCACTGACCTTCCAGACAAGGACAGAGCCTCTGCTTAGAAGCCTCAGGAGCACCCTACCCTTCTTTACAGGACTACTCCCAAGTATAATTATACACTCATTTATGTTTAGTGCCTGTTATCAGCCTCCCCACCAGATGGTAAGTTTCCATGAGGGCAAGACTGGAATCTGTTCTGCTCACCAGATAGTTTTACCTAGCGCATAACAAAAACTCAGCAAATATTTGTTGAATGAATAAGTTGTATATCCATGCGCCTACCCCCAGCCCAAGATAGGGAGGAGCTGGGTCAATCCCTGTCAGTGTCGTCATAACCTAGAACATGACAAACAATGCTTTATTTGGAGCCAAATGGTACAGGCATTAAGTTCAACGGCTGTTATAAAAGAAAAGTAGTTACTGCTGTAGGCTTAGTTAATCCCTGGCTTTAGGATTCAGCTTTTGCAAGAGTTTAGGACAACTGAGAGTTTAGGGGAAACAGTCCCAAGATGGTTTTCTAAGGCTGAAGCCATTGGGAAAGATGCTCTCCCTTCTTCTGGGACCGAGAGCTGTAAAGTCAACGAAAGCCTAGGCCTGTCTGTAGCTCTCTTGCTGGGCCACATGGAAAAGAGGACTGAGGGATGCTGAGAGACGGACCCCTGGAAACTCCTCTCGAGCCCTTACAACACGATGTTCAAATAAGTCTGCTCTAGGAGACCCAGGTCAGATCAGAAAGGGTTTAGCATAGAACCTGACACGTTACAGGCCCTCATCGCCCAGAAAACACTATTCTTACAGTTCCCCGTACTTTTCCACCAAAGTGCACATCACAGTTTTAACTGAGTAACTATTCTGGTCATTAATTGTTCACTATCTTCCACTTAGACTGCAGCTTCATTTCTGTGGGAGCTGTGACCTACACTGTATTCCTTACACCCACGTCCTTCCGGCACAGGACCTACCCCAGAGAAGGTGATCAATACACATCCTTTGAACGAATGACTGAATAAATAATTAGGCAGTAATCACCCAGTGGTTCAGAGCGTGTGCATTAGGGTGAGAAAGATTCCGAAAATGCTGTCAGACCCCAGGTGTAAGTCCTGCTTCTGCCACTTACCGGCTGTGTTCATATGGGCATGCCGCGCGCGCTCTTCTGAGCCTCAGTTTTCTCAGCTGTGAAATGGGGATGATCACGGTACCTATTTTACGGGACCGTTGTGTGAAGTAAACGAAAATCCGTGCGCGAAGCATTAGTACAGCTCTGAGCACAGTTTTTCGAGCAAGTGCAAACTCTGTGTTCGTTAAGACGATGACGAGCAAGCCTTCCTCTTCCCCTTCGTTCTCCCAACCCACTCTCCGAGGACCCTGCGAAACGAGACCGATCGCCGTCGTTTCACGGAAGAAACAGGATCCACGCCGGGGAATGACTCGCTCCAGGGCTCGGGGGTGGGCGGCAGAGCCTCGGACCCGCCGGGAGCCAGCCGGGCCTGGGACTCAGCATCCGGCCCCCCGCCCCGCCCCGCGGGCCCCCTCCCACCGCCTGGCGTCGCCGACCAGGTCCCTCCCGGACCCGCCGCTCCCCGCCCCTCGTCCCCAGAGTGGAGCCCCGTCCCCACTCCCCGAGCCCCATCGGGCCCCGCCCCGCAGCCCCGCGGACTCTCTTTGTTCTCGAGCCGACCCGCCCGGGGCTTGGGAGCCGCTGACTCAGCCGAGCGGAGCCAGGCCTCGGCGCCCCCACCCCCGCCCCGCTGTCCCTGGGGACCCGGAGCCCGGCGCCCAGGGTGGTGGGAGGTGCGCGCGCGCCGGCCCAGCCCTTCTTTTGTTCCTAGAACATTCCTTCGCTCCAGCCCTCCCAACCTGGAGAGGCTGCGGTTTCTGCTCCAGGTTATATTTCGGGAAACTGACACCAAAGATGCCTCCTGAAACCTGGCTCCCTCTGCGTCCTCGTCGTTGGCCTTGAGCAATTCCTTTGACCTCCCTGGACCGCCGTTTCCTTACTTGTAAAATGGGAGCCAAAACGCTGATATGGAAGAGTCGCTGTGAGATGAAATTAAATGCGAAAACACAAAGATGAAAGCTGCAGGCACAAAGGGAACGTCCGATACTTAGCGTCGGAAAGTCTCCACCATAAAAAGCTAACATTTGCGCATTGGGTTCTCCCCCCACCCCATCCCACATTGCACTGTTTGTCGTCTTCCTAAGGACTTTGAAATCTCACTTTCTCCCTGTTCTTGCACATCACAGCTTCATGGAAGTTACCCGGCCTGTCTCCGTATGCAGTAAATTCCCCTATTCAGATAATTGCAATTACCTTTTTTTTCGGAGGTATAATTTACGTTCAATGAAATTCACAGACAGAATTTAAACACGCAATCTCATGAGTTTTGACAAATGAAAACACTCCTGTAACTCACACCCCTGCCAAGAAGGAGAATATTTCCAGCCGGTCAGAAAAGTCCCTTCCCAATGAATCCCACCTCCCCCCCAGGCCACCACTGTCCCCATTTCCATCCCCCAAGATAAGTTTTGCCCGTACTAGAGCTTAATATAAATTAAAGCATACAGTATGTACTTTTTTGAGTCTGGCTTCTTTCATTTAACGTATTCTTCTTGAAATTCAACCATGTTGTCTGTATTAGTAATTTGTTTCCTTACTTTTCTTTTTTTTAAAGATTGGCGCCTAAGCTAACAACTCTTGCCAATCTTTTTTTTTTCTTTCTGCTTTTTCTCCCCAAATCGCCCCAGTACATAGTTGTATATTTTAGTTGTGGGTCCTTCTAGTTGTGGCATGTGGGATGCTGCCTCAGCGTGGCCTGATGTCTGCGCCCAGGATCCCAACTGTTGCAACCCTGAGCCACTGAAGTGGAGCGTGCGAACTTAACCACTCAGCCATGGGGCCGGCCCCCAGTTTCTTTTCACTGATGAGTAGTCTTGCATTATATAACCACACCGTAATTTGTTTCTTCATTTTCCTGTTGATGGACATTTGGGTTGTCTTCAGTTTGGGTCTAGTATTAAGCTATGAACATTCTCATGCAAATCTTTTTGTGGACCTGAGTTTCTATTTCTCTTGGGTAAAGGAGTGGAATTGTTGAGTCAAAGGGTATGTAGATGTTTAATTTTTTTCTTTCTGCTTTTTCTCCCCAAATCCCCTTAGTACATAGTCCTATGTTTTAGCTGTGAGTCCTTCTAGTTGTGGCATGTGGGACACCACCTCAGCGTGGCTTGATGAGCGGTGCCATGTCCGCGCCCAGGATCCGAACCAGTGAAACCCTGGGCCACCAAAGTGAAGCGTGCAAACTTAACCACTTGGCCACGGGGCCCGCCCCTGTGGATGTTTAGTTTTTTATGCAACTGCCCAGCAGTTTTCTAAAGAGGATGTCCCATTTTACATTCTCCCCAACAACGTGTTACTGAACCAGGTTCATTTTTGCCTGCCACCCGGAAAGCCAAACACCAAGATGGCAAGATTGCAACAGAGCGTGAGTTTAGTTACAAGGCAGCCATGTGAGGAAGCGGGAGCATGAGTCTCAAATCCACTTCCCCGAAAATAGGGACTCAGGGATATTTATGGGATGCGGGGTAAGGTGGTCTGAAATGTGGAGAGAGGGGATTGGAGGTGAGGAAAGGTGAGGTAATTGATGATCTGCTCAAGTGTAATCAGACTCCATGCCTCTTCATAGGACCCATGTTCACAAAATGGCAGTGTGAGCATCATCTGAGGGTGGAGTTTTTAGCCTCTTGACGTCGAATGGTTGCTTATCAGACACCTGCATGGGCCCTGTTGATGAGCTCGTGATCTCAACCAGCCTGGAGTGGACAAAGGGGATCTAATTCCTGAAAAACAGCTCACACATCCATTACGATGGTGACCCAGGCTCCATGGAGATGTTATCTATAGGAGCCTAGTGGGAGTCAGAGAGCATATTGCCTAAACAGAGTAGTTAACCATGGGTGGTTAAACAGCTAAAAGCTGTAATCAGTAATTGCAAAAAGGAAAAAAAGTTTTAGTTCCCAGCTACTTAATCATCAATGCCTAACTGTTTGCCAGTTTCAATTCCCCTATTCCTTGGTCGTTCCTTATTCTTGAGGGATTTGGGGCAACAACCGATCTAGCTACTTCGTGCTGAATTGGGGCATAGATCTGGGTTGGAGGAATGAAACTGTTCAGCACTCATTTGGAAATATTCTCTTGCTCCTGGCTTCAGGTTGACATTTTGCATTATTAGAATTTTGTACCCTGCTCAACAGCTTTGGAACAACATCTAAAGGCACATTTTGTAATCAACTATTGGACCAGAAGGATAAGAAGTATAGACGACCCAAATTTAACAGTCGCTGAAAAATAGATCTAATCCAGTGGGGCCTCCGTCTGGCCTCCAGGTGGGGCAGACATCTGGTCTCAGTTCCTGATAGTCCTTTGTTTCACTGGATATGCATCAGAAACTGGAGCAATACCCTATCCCCTGAGCTTTCAGTTGCCATTGATGACAGCCAACAGCACAGACTCTCTGCCTGGGGGTCATCACATTCCTAAGGAACTCACAAGAGCAAAGTTATCAACTTATAGCAGCTGGGGAGGCCATAAAATCTATAGAGCATGTCTGGGTTAGTTGAGCAAAGTTCATTCAAAGTTACAATATGGCTTCTTTTCTACAATATGACTTCCCCCACGTCAACCTTGTGTTGAGCCGGTGTCAAGTGCATGAGTTTCAGTTGCTCCACATCCTCCTGGGCGCTCGGCATTGCCAATCTTTTCACTTTAGCCATTCTCAGAGGAGTTGCGTACCTCCTTATGGCATCACTTTTTAAAATAATGAATCAATATTTTAAAAAATGATTAATACAAATACACAATTCCAAGGGTACAAAAGGCTCTTCAGTAAAGAAGAGTCCCAGACCACACAATTTTTCTCCCTGGAAGGTGTCATCCTTATGCGTGGCCTGTGTCTCCATTCATACTGACCTGTCTTTTCCTCCTCTAGAATATAGGCCCCAGGAGGAGACAGAGCAGTGATGGCGTTCACAGCTGTGATCTGAGCTCCTCTCCAGTGCTAATAAAAGCCCAATAAATACTGTTGAATGAATGCCAGGCCCTGTTCTCGACAAGTCATATAACTGATATGTCATCACACCCTGATTCAACAGACAAACAGAGTCCATGTGGACGGAGCCTGGAATGGAGTGATATCAACAAAAATTTGTTCAATGAATGAATGTTCATGAAGGAGATCCCGGGGATTCTTGCAAGCAGTGCAAGCTGGCTTTTTTCTTTTTTTTTTCCCCCAAACACTGATGTGTCAGGCCCTGTGCAAACACAGAAAATAGACATTTGTTATTTTTGCTGCCCAGCATTGCTTCACGCTTCTGGTAACAGGACTTCAATTTTTCTCTGGGGAATTACCTTCCTCCGCTCAGCCTGCATTTCCATTAGCTCCAAGTGG
This sequence comes from Equus asinus, assembly GCF_041296235.1. Taxonomy (NCBI): domain Eukaryota; kingdom Metazoa; phylum Chordata; class Mammalia; order Perissodactyla; family Equidae; genus Equus; species Equus asinus. The sequence goes on from NC_091794.1 coordinate 90,519,172, forward strand.
GCGTGTGACTCAAGCCTAACTCATCAGATCCTCTCAGCCCCTTGGCAACAGCGATGTGCCCAGAGTGCAGGCTGGGCCAGCAGAGACAGCCCTGGACTTGTGTTCAAACTGTTGGGCTAGAGAGCTCTCTTTTTCCTACTGGACTTGAAATTGTGAGGATAGAAGCCTGGGAAAGATGAGATCAAGAGAATTAAGTTATGGATGAAGTTAGGGAGCCAGCCAAAGGGGTGAGTTCCTGGCAGAGGAAACACCCCCAGCGTGAGGAAAGGTGGCAAGAAGGCCAGTGCAGCAGAGAGAAAGAGGAGGGAAGCAAGAGATGAGTTCATGGGGTCAGGCAGAGGCCACTCCTGAGGGGCCTTGTCGGAAATAGGAGTTTGGGTTGTACTCTGAGAAACTACTGGAAGGTTTTCAGCAGAGGATTCATATGCTCCAATTCTTTTTTTTTTTTTTTTTTTGAGGAAGATTAGCCCTGAGCTAACATCTGCCGCCAATCCTCCTCTTTTTCCTGAGGAAGACTGGCCCTGAGCTAACATCCGTGCCCATCTTCCTCTACTTTATACGTGAGATGCCTACCACAGCATGGCTTGCCAAGCAGTGCCATGTCTGCACTTGGGATCCGAACTGGCAAACTCCGGGCTGCCAAAGCAGAACGCTCGCACTTAACCACTGTGCCACCAGGCTGGCCCCTGATTCATATTTTTTAAAGACTATTCTATGACGATGAGACTGGGAGTGACGGGTAGGGGTGCAGGAAGAGGGGAGACCAGTTAGGAGGCTGTTACCGTCTTCGAGGTGAAGACGATGGTGTTTTGGACCCAGGCCGTAGCTGTGGTGAGGAAGAGTGATTGGGCATGGCTTGTTTGAGAAAGGAGTCGGAGCAAAAGAAAGCAGAGCCTAGGAACTTGTTTTTGATCCCCTGGAAATGAAATGAGTCTTGGCTTATGTGCATTATTTCATTAATCCTCAAAACAAATCTTTGAGATTGCCACTATTAGTAGCCCAATTTCGTAGTTGAGAAAACTGAAGCGTAGAGGGGGGAAATGGATTGTTTAGGGCCATACAGAGATTAAGTGGCAGAGATGGGATTCAGACCAAGTCACTAACCCTGAAGCCTGTGCAATTGGCCCCACAGGACGCTGCTTGTAAACTATGCCCCTCCCCCATCCTTTCTGTATAATATCACCTTACTGGCTGGCACTCAGTTCCTTTTGCTCCCACCCTAAAGGAGGACCCAAGGCCTTTTAGTTCCATGATTTACCATGAGCCCTTGTGCTCCAAAGGAACCCTCAGGTGTCAGAATCCTGCCCACCTCCTACGTAACTCCCAAATGGTACCTATGCAAAATGAATGACATCTCAAAGTTCTCAAGCACATTCTTAGCATTGGCCCTGAGTTACACACAGAGCATCTTCATGTATGTGAGAGACTCAAAGAGCACATGTGTCAGTACTGGAGGCTGTGGTATATGATAGGACTGATTTTCTCATAAGTGGCAGAAACTCAGATCAAATAAGCTAAAGAAAAATGAGCTTAGGAAACTTGAAATATAAAACTTATTGGCTTCAGGTATGGCTGAATCCAGGAGCTCAAATGACATATTCCATTTCTCTTGCTTTGCAGGCTTTCTATGTGGGAAGTATGATGGCCTCCCGCAATCTTAGATTTAGCTTAGCAACCTCAAGAGAAAGAGAAATTTTCTCCAATAGTTCTGGGAGGAAATATCTCAGGAGGACTCTATTTGACTCAATTAGAAGCAAGAGTCCATTCTTTCCCTGATCCAATCGCTGAAGTTAGGCAAATAGGGTGGATAGATATGCTGTTGGGCAGGACATGGCCATGTGCCCACCCCTGTCACCCGGCAATAGGTCGCCTGGAATCAGTATCAGTCAAATCACATAGAATGGTTTCTTATAAAAATAGCCTTATTCCCAAAAGGATTGGAAAGCAGTGCTGAGCAGGCTGATGCAAGAAAAGTCTTCTTCAGAAAACGCTGGCCGTTCCGTTGTGACTTTATATCGTTGAACCTGGCAAGTTGTGCCCACGGTTTTTGTACAGGTAGATTTTGGAGGCAAACAGGCCTGAGTTCAAGTCTGAGGTCTGCCACTGGGCTCTTTGAACCTCCTCCTAACTCACAGCATTGTTACACAGTAGCGGTTCATTCTTGACCTTTTTGTGTTTGCTTCACATTTTAGTTTTAAAGAATTTTTGATAGCAACCTTGAAGGGATTAAAAGACTGATAATCACACTGAACAAATGAGAAGTAATCACTGTGCAATGTGACCACAGGACCTTGGCATTGCCTGATGTCTGCAAAATGCACACAGGCAGCGTGCTGCGTCAGGTGCCTCCAGTGCTGTTTTACTGTTAGAATAATTCCCTGCCTTCACCCTATTCTCTCACACTCAGAAGCCGAGGTCTTGCATGTTACAGTCAAGACACAGCCTCTACTGTGCATCAGCCGAACTTGTCACACCTCTCAGCCATCCGTCTGCCAAACGTCATCGTAACAGAATGTATCCTCAGCTAAATCTTGGTAAAAGATTCAGATCCCGGGTACAGACCTGTACATCGCTCATCCAGCCGTGCTGTGGCAGCATCCCACATACAAAATAGTGGAAGACTGGCACAGATGTTAGCTCAGCGACAATCTTCCTCAAGCAAAAAGAGGAAGAGTGGCAACAGATGTTAACTCAGGGCCAACTTCTTCTGCTTCAAAAAAGTTACTTCAGGTGAATCATCTTATGCCTAAAATTCTATTTTTTTTCCTTTTCATAAACTATAATCTGCCTTTTGCTTCAATGCCCAGGAAGACAGAAGCATCAATCACAGAGAGCGAAAAGACCTCTATGGAAGATACCCTTATCCGAGTTGAATAGCCTGTCAGAATTTTCATAATTTTCGGTGGGAGTGTAATTCAGTACCAAGCCTACGGAAGGCAATTTGCTAATATCTATTTAGAATTTTTAACTGTATATGACCTTGGATCAAACTGTTCTACTTCTACAGATCTGACTTATAGATACGCTTGTGCATGTGTGCAAAGATATACACAAAGAATACTCCTTGCCATTTTGTTTGTTGGAATGAAGACTAGATATAATCTCAACGTCCTGCAATAGAGGAATCTTCAGGTAAGCTCTCTCCATATAATCTAATACTCTGCAGTCACTGAAAAGAGTGAGGTGGAGCTCACTGTACCACCCTGGTGCCAGCTCCAAGATGTGGAATAAGGAAAATGAGAAATGATATGCAGAGTATGCTATTTTTTGTTAAAGAGGGTAAGAAATATGCGCATGCGTGCACAGAATGCCTCTGGTCTCATAGTTCTGAGGCAAAGCAAAAATGGCTAGGGGCAGAGGACACATTTTTGTACTGAGTTTTTTGTTTAACCATGTGCATTTATTAGCTACTAAAATTTTTTTTGAATGTTGCAGTGGACACTGTTGATGCAAAGTCCAGATTTCCTTGGATCTCTTTCATCGGTCCCGTGCACGCCTCCCTGGTTTTGGTGCTGGTGAGTCCATTTCTGATGGCCCAAACCCCCAGAGCCTTCTGGAGAAGCCTGGCCTCAGCTGCTGGAGCCACTTGGCCCTCTGAGAGCTGGAAGTACCTGGGAGTGTAAGTTCCTGCCCCCGCCCCATATCCCACACCCCTACAACCGCGGGCATGACTGATCAGAATGGAAACAGAAGCCCAGCTCCTTTGCCTTGGGGCAAGACACCTTAGAGGCTGTGCATCTACTCCGGAATTCCCAGTTTCCTCTAGGATCAAGCAGATCCTACTCGCCTTGCAGGATTTTGTCTGAAATCACAGCCCTGTTTACCCCTTCCCTTCCCTGTCCTGCTTCTCCCACTCCCTTACCGGTTTCCCCTGGGAGCCCTGCCTTAATAAATCGCCTGTACAAGAATCTTCATCTCGGGGTCTGCTTCTGGAAAAACCCAACCTATTTGTTTATGCACTTTTATTAAAACAGGACCTAGTTATTTATTTATTTGCTCATTTATTTAATTAAACAAGTAAGACAGGTCTTTGCTTCACTATCACCATAAGATTGAAACAAAACCAAGCACAAATCAATGATTAATTTCACAAGTCGCAAGTCCACTGCTCCCTGAGAGAGCAGACTGTGCCGTGAGCTATGTGCGTGTCCTTTCAGACCTTCAACCGTCTGTTTTCACTCAGACTTGTATTTTGTTTGCTTGTTTTTTCATAACTGGGATGGCTCTGTATGTTTCATCTGGCAACCTGCCTCTTTTAGACTCTGTCCTGACTGTTTTTCCATGTCAGCCTATCTAGACTTGTCTCCAGGGTGAACTTCCTCAACCGCCTGTGACATCAGGCTGCTCTCCTGCTTAGAGCTCTTGAAGCAATGCTTCCCACTCCTCTTGGAATAAAATCCAAACGCCTTACCATGGCTCCAGGTGTGCCCTGATTTGGCCCCGCCCACCTCTTCTGTCTCATCTCACTCTTCTCACCTCTCCCACTATACTACAGCCACGTTGGCCTCTCCTCAGGTACTCCAATGTGCCATACTCTTTGTTGCCTCAGGGCCTTTGCACAGCCCCTTTCTTCTTTCTAGAATACTCTTCACCCTCCCTCTTGGCCTGGCTAACTCCTACTTATCTTTGAGGTCCTAGCAGAAAAGCCTTCCCTGAGGCCCCAGGCTGGGTGACATCTCGTGTCATATGTCTTTATAGCACACTGTGTCTTTCAGGTTTTTTTTTTTTTCATTTTTCTTCTCCCCAAAGCCCCCCAGTACATAGCTGTGTATTTTTTAGTTGTGGGTCCTTCCAGCTGTGGCATGTGGGACGCTGCCTCAGCATGGCCTGATGCACAATGCCATGTCCCCGCCCAGGATTCGAACAAACGAAACCCTGGGCCACAGAAGCGGAGCATGCCAACTTAACCACTCAACCATGGGGCCGGCCTACACACTGTGTTTTAAATTGGAGCACTTGTAAATAATTAATTAGCCTTGTCATTAATTCACATAGGTAATTATGCTTCTAATTAATGAATTAATTATCCATATGACTGTCTGTTTCACAGTTTTCTCCCCCTCTGGAGTGCAAGCTCCACCAGGAAGGCTCCCTTCGTCACGATCGTCTGTATCCCTGCTGACTGGCACAGCTCCAAGCACAGAAGAGGCTCGGCAAATGGCGGCTAACTCAACGAGAGGAAGACCTGGAAAGCCGTCAGACTGCGTCTCTCTCCAGTTCCTTCCTTCTGAGGCAATGCTTTCTCTTGTCTCTGCTTGGCTCGTGGGCTCCCGGCTTCTTCTCTCTGTGGAACAATGTCTACCACTCGCAGTTGCTGCCCTGCCATCACTTAGGCGTCCTCACAGCTCGGGCTTGCCCCTGGGCCAACCACAGGCCTGACTCTACAGCAGGACCCTGCTGCCCTGGATCCCACCGCCCGTGCCCATGGTCTTGGGTCTCTTTGCTCAAGCTCTTGGGGAAGAGTCTCCCTTGGCTTAACCCAACAGAAGGGTTGGTTTCCCTCGGGCTGGGGTCCAGCCCAGTCATTCCTCATGGGATCTGTCGTAGAAATGACTGTGGGAGCTGAGGTGGCTTATGTCCGAATGGGAAGTTGAATGTGGTAAGAAACTGGACTGGCATTTTTGCCACAAATGTAAAAGGAACCAAAAATACAAAGCGTTTTTTTTTTTCTTGTTAAAAAAAAAGTGACGATGGCAACTACTGCTTTCTAGACAAATTTTAGGTTGCTTCTTCACGTTCATAGAGCCATTTGGAGCTGTCTGCCCAGCCCTGATTCTCTGGGAATGGACCCCAACCACAGAGAAGGGTGTGAATACGACCCCACTTCAGTGACCCTAGCCGGTTGGTCCAGGAGTAAACACCTGACTCAAACTGAGCCAATCAGAGTCCGCGTGCTGAGAATTTGGAATTTCAGCTGCAGAACTGACATGGCAGTTTACCACCAGATGCTCAGGAAACGAAGAAGGAGGAGGAGGAGGTGGAGGAAGACGAAGGGAAGGAGGAGAAGACAGGCTACAGAGAGAAAAGGGGGACGCAGACTTCCCTTCATCCCGCGAAGATTTACTGAACAGCAACAATGCATCAGACACTATTCTGTGTCCTGGGAATACATCCGTGAGCCATGAAAGCGAACATCCCTGCTCTCTTGGAGGGTATATATTAGTAGAGGAGAGACAATAAGCAAGACAAATAAGAAAAATAAAGTCAGATGGTGATAAGAGCCAAGGAGAAAAAAAATAAAGATCAGAAGCGTAGGGGCGGAAGGGGACACGTGTTGGCATGTTAGTTAAGGTGCCCAGGGAAGTCTGCACTGAGCAGATGCTGTTCCAGGGAAGATCGAAAGGAAGAGATCAACATCAGCGCCAGCGGTACCCAGAGTTATACAGTGCTCCAAACAACCCACACGGCCCCTGGGCAAGTTACAATGCAGGAGAGGGCACAGTCAGAGCAGAGGCCCTGAGTGGGAGGGTGCCCGGTGCCCATGGTGGCAGGAGCAGAGTGGGCGAAGGGGAGGCAGTAGGAGACCAAGTCAGAGAGGCCGCAGGGGCTGGATCCGCAGGGCCTGGGAATGAGGACAGCCGTGGGCAGTGCAAGCAGAGGAGCGACATGGCCTGATCGACCCTTTAAAGCATGATCCTCAGGCCAGCCAGGCTGCACAGTGGTTAAGTGTGTACGTTCCGCTTCGGTGGCCCTGGGTTCATGGGTTTGGATCCCGGGTGTGGACCTGGCACCACTTGGCAAGCCATGCTGTGGTAGGCGTCCCACGTATAAAATAGAGGAAGATGGGCATGGATGTGAGCTCAAGGCCAGTCTTCCTCAGCAAAAAGAGGAGGATTGGCAACAGATGTTAGCTCTCAGCTAATCTTCCTCAAAAAAAGAAAAAAAAAAGCATGATCCTTACAGTGACGGCAGGGGCAGAAGCAGGCAGACCTGGTAGGAAGCTACAGAAGAGCCCAGACACGAGGTGATGGTGGCTTGGCCCAGAGGGGTAGTGGTGGAGTTGGTGAGAAGGGGAGGATTTGGCTATATTTTGAAGGTAAAGCCAACAGAACTTGCCGATGGAGTGAAAAGAGCTGTAGAGAATGATTCAAGAATGACTCCAAGGGTGACTCTCAGGGAAACCAGAGAGGGCCCACATGACTGCCAGGTGACAGCTGTAAACACAGAAGCAGTCTTGCCAGTTCTAGGTGCTGGGCCTCGTAGCTGCATGTCTTGCCCTGGGAACCCATAACATGCACTTGTGTCAATCTAATAAGCTGTCCCATTCCCAGCCTTTCTGCTTAAGCTGGCTGAACGGGTTTCCATCCGGAGCAATGGGAAGACAGTCCCCTACGGATGCCCCCTCCCTTTCTCATTTCAGGGGCCTGAAACCTTGTGGCTCTTTATAAGCATGCCTTCCCTCCCATTGGACCATGAGGCCCCTGAAGGCAGGGACTTTCTCCATCTCTTCATCCTCAGAAACTAACACAGAGCCTGGCTTAGAAAAATCACAGTATTGCTGCCAATTAATTGAGACAAATCGAGTGAAATGAAACCTTGGTCTAGAGATTAATGGACTCAGAAATAAAACACATCCCACGTGGAGACCACCTCCTTCCTACCCCAACCAAAGCAACTCCACTTTTCCTCCTTAATGCATTGGACTTCCAAGCAGTGTCTCTCTGAAGAAAAGGTTCTCTGGTTTTAGAGTTTGAAAAATCACTGTCTATTTCCGCACATGTTAATATCTGTTCCTTCTCACTAAAATGAGAAGAAAGGTGATTGGGCTGGATCTGAAACCAGCCAGGGCACTGCTGACAAGCCACTTGTTTCTCTGCAGTGCACCCCCTAAGCTCGGGGGATGGCGAACCAGGGGGCTCTGGCCCAGGGTGGGGCCAGGAGCTGGAGACAGTTTGAGATTGTCTTGGAAGAGTCAGAGGTTAGAGCCTTCTCCTGTTTCATATACCACCAACACGTCACTTTCGATTTCAGTTTCCCCAGCTTGCATTTTGCCTTGAATTTATGAACCCTTTCATTCCTGGTTAATTATTCTCATGCCATCTTTGTAATTGTTGATTAAGTTTAACGAGGTTCTCAAAAAATGTCAAATGAGGGGTGGCCCAGGGTTCACTGGTTGGGATCCCAGGTACTCACATGGCACTGCTTGGCAAAAGCCATGCTGTGGCAGGCGTCCCATGTATAAAGTAGAGGGAGATAGACATGGATGTTAGCTCAGGGCCAGTCTTCCTCAGCAAAAAGAGGGGGACTGGCAGCAGATGTTAGCTCAGGGCTAATCTTCCTCAAAGAAAAAAAAAATTCAAATGAATAAAATCTTTTGAAAAGATAAGAATAACCTGCAAGAAGTCTAAAAAGTGAGAATTATTTATAAAAAATATTTATTTGAGCTATAAACTTGTCTCCTGGAAGCCCATGTACTTTGACATGAAATATCAGAAGGGGTATTCTGACCCTAGACAGAAGGAATTGGAGCAGCTTGTATTACACAGATTCATCATTTTTGATAACGTCACTTAATGCAGAATTCAGATCTAGAGGCAACTGCTACATGCTTACCTGGGAAAGCTTTTTTTTTTTTTTTTACAAATAAGACAAGTACTACCTGACTCAGGTTTCCCGGCAGGAATTCTTGATGTTCAGCTGCGGATCTTCCTGTCTATACCATCAGTACTCAGACTTGCACAATCGTCCCCAAATATCTTAGGTGTTTCGAAGTGTTTATTACCACTTCGAATATTTCATCCCCAGCAGGTTGTTTTGTAACTTCGAATGTTCTTCCAGACATTTCTTCTTGGGGATTCTAACCAGTACCACATATATATAACAATCACTCGGGTTCGTAGGGCCATCACTCTACAAGGAAAGATTTATTGGATTTCACAGTTTTCTGGATTAATGCTAAGTCATCTGACATGCTGTCAGTGTGCCTACTAGTGACACCTTCCCCATTTCCACTGCTTCCAAACGTGATGTGTCCTTTGGTCCAAAATGCAGTGTTGACCAGTTCCGTGCAGGCCAGTAAAATCAGCGCTTTGGCAATCGCCCGAAGGCACCTTGGTTTCAGCTGTTAATTCTGTGAAGTTGAAACTACCTTCTTGAGCTGGACCTGATACTGTGAAAATTCATTTCATGAAAAGAACTTTGTTCTTTATTTTGCATGTGGAGACGCTTCAAAAACTTCAAACTTGGGGCCGGCCCCATGGTCTGGTGGTTAAGTCCACACGCTCCGCTTCGGCGGCCCAGGGTTTCTCTGGTTCGGATCGTGGACGCGGCCATAGCACCACCAGTCAGGCCACATTGAGGTGGTGTCCCACATGCCAAAACTAGAGGGACCCACAACTAGAATATACAACTATGTACTGGGGGGATTTGGGGAGAAAAAGCAGAAAAAATAAGAAGATTGGCATGAGTTGTTAACTCAGGTGCCAATCTTTAAAAAATAAATACATAAATAAATAAATGAAAATGAAAACTTCAGACTTTCTTCTGTGTCAACGTTTTACACACATATAAAATAGTTCTTGGAATTAAAATTATGCTAATCGCGATGAAAATTAGAACAGAAGAGTTGGAGATCAAGTTATGGGAATGTCACAGAAAGTGGAGCAAACAACAGAGAGATGGAAAACAGCAGAGAAATTAGCAGAAAACTAGAGAGCTGGTCTAGGAGGTTTAGTATGTGAGTTTCAGGAGTTCCAGAAAGAATGGAGGAAACAAAGTGGAGGAAATCCTCAAAGAAACAATTCAAGAACTCTAGAGAACATTGGCTACTGCAGTGAGGCCCCCTAAATCCCCAGAAAACTAGAGGAAAATCGGTCCATGCCAAGTCACATCGACAGGAAATTTCAGAACAATAGGGACAAAAAGAAGATATGACAAGATTCTGAAGAGAAAAACAAGTCTTCCACAGATGTTAAATCTTGGTAAACAAAGACATGATTCTGTTACTATGCAAAAATCGTTTTGTGCAAGGATGTACTTTTCTGGGAAGTGAGTAAAGTCTGGGTGAACGTTGTTGCTTTGTCTGCTCAGAACTACACCTCAGTCTTCTGGGAAATGGTCCTGGGCCCTCTCTCTCCCACAGACACCGTTTCAAATGGTGCTTCCGGTTGTGCAGGCCTCTGTCCCACTGGCCATGTTATATCGCAGCCTCCCTAAGATTCTTCAGACCGGAAGCCAGAGAGAATGACTCTGATTTCCTGCCGGGTGATAAGGATGAGAGATTCTACAGCTGTTGGCCACCGTGACCCCAATACATGTTTGAAACACTCGAGTTTCAGGCGGAGAGAAGCAGAGAGGAAAGACTCACGGCGTCTGAGCCCCTGGATCCAGCTGTCCCTGAAACTGGTGCAAGCTGGCACCTTGCATTTTCCATGGCAATGTGAGTCTTCCGTAATAAAACAAAACAAAAACATTTGTCTGATCTGGGTCTCCATCACTTGAAACAAAGATTTGTACCTAATACAGAAATGCAAGAGGGCAACTATACTTACTTTGGTAATAATAATTATAACGGATATGCACTGAGGTTTATGATGTGAAATGTTTTCAGTGTATTATCTCATTTAATCCTCCCCATAGACCCTTGAAGTAGGTCCTGTTATCTCCTCCATTAAACAGACAAAGAAAGTGAGGACAGAGCGGGTGGGTTTCTTTTTCATGGTCTGAGACCATCAGAGACCCTCCCCTCCAATGGGACACTCCTCTCCTGCAAACACGTCCCCTCCTCCCACTGCCCCCAGGCCACATGCAGTCCTGCCACCTTCCTCTTGCTTTGTGTTCCGCTGGAATGCTCTTTCTCCCTAGCTCTGCTGGGCAAAATCCTCCTCACCCTTCAAGACCCACTTGAAGGTGTCCTGCCCGGCTCCGTCCTCAGATATGGATTATTTCCTAGCTTCTGCCAGGTCCTCACCGCAGGTGAGAAATATCCTGAAATTAACGGCACAGATTCTGTTCGGATGAAGTTCAGATCCCAGCTCCGCCTCTTACTTGCTTGGACAGGGGTCTTCACACATCTGGGCTTCACTTCCATCTGTAAAACGGGATGAGCTACAACAGTGTTATCAGACGGTTGTGAGCATTAAATGAGTTGATACACGCACGTAACAGGTTCATAGAACAGTGCCTGCTTTGTAGGGAGCCTTAGACAAATGTTAGCGGTTGTGATCACCAACATATGACCTTGTCCTCAAGCAAGTACCTCAGTCTGTCTAAGCCTGAGCTTCTTCACTTATAACATGGAAGTAACAATAACCCAGCCTTGCAGGACTGTCATGAGATTTAGATCAGCTCCTGCTCATTAAGCTCCTGGTATTACCATCAGCACACCGTGAGCAGAAGCTGCTGCTGCCAGCAGTTGATGTCTCCATCTGTTCTGAGAGTTTCCGCGGCGCACTTTCGGTGGCTCCGTCTCCTCCCCCAGGCATTGGCATCTCCAGGGCAGGTGCCCCATGGGGTGATCCAAGCATTTGCTCACTCGAGACTTCTCTCCCTGGCTTCCAGCTGACTGGCTTCCTGGTTAGAAACTCCACATTTAAGTCTGGTCAGGTTCTTTTAAAAATAGCTCCTGGCCGCATATGAAATACACAGATCCAGTCTCCTTATAAAAAATGTATGCTTCGTAGCTAAGGCTAAAACCTGCCTTGTGCATCATCATCCCAACCCTTTTAGAGGTTGCCACTGCTATTAGTTTGATGCATTTGATGACTTATTTTTATTGAAGCTGCTCAGGACTTCCCATCTGAAGACTCCCATCCTTCTTCTAATCTGGAAAAATCCTCTGCCCTTATTTCTTCAAGTATTTGCTCCATTCTCCACTCCTGGAATGCACATCAGATGCTCTCAGTCTGGCCTCCACATCTCTTAGTTTCTCCCTCTTTTCCTTCTGGGTCAATTTCTAGCATTATCTTTATTTTTACCTCTGAAATTTTATTGTATTATAATAAAGTAATAAAGAATGCTTTGGAGAGCAGTGACAGTTCGTACATTCCCATATTTCACAACAATTTTGGAAAGCACATGATATTAACATTAAAATGTGGCAATATAGAAAGTTTTGTAAAGAAACAAATGTTAAAAGTAAACTGCAGTTGTAATCCTTTTAAAAGTTTTGTCCATTTTGAAAGACCTACAATGAATTAAAATTTCTCAAGTATGGAAAAAAATGTTTTACACTAAAAAATTACAAGAACGATTTGCTAGAATTTGTGTTTTAAATGCCTCGAGGAAAAGAGTAGGAGGTGGAACAATATTTCAAAGGCAGGTAACAACATTCAGCCTGCAAATGTTAATTTGATTTAGACCAAAACAAAGTAAGGGTGAAATGTCCCATTTTATTTATTTATTTATTCTTTTTCTGAAGATTGGCCCTGAGCTGACATCTGTTGCCAATCTTCCTCTTTTTCTCTCTCTCCCCAAAGCCCCAGTGCATAGTGGTATATCCTAGTTGTAGGTCATTCTAGTTCTTCTGTGTGCGATGCCACCACAGCGTGGCTTGATAAGCGGTGTGCAGGTCCTCGCCCAGGATCCGAACCAGCAAACCCCAGGCGGTTAAAGCAGAGTGTGTGAAGTTAACCACTTGGCCATGGGGCAGTCCTGAAATGTCCCATTTTGTACATAACCAAGGGCCCCCTGGGTCTCTAGTGCGCTGCTTCCTGCCCCGCCCTGCCCCACGTCTGGCCAAGTGCATACACACCATCCCCTTTGCCTCACTTAGGACTCCAGCCCCATAACGATTACAAAATGGCCGCTCAGATTACACCCAATAGCCAGGAGTTCACAGCTCCCTGAAAGATAGCCAGTACCACTGCTTTCCCCAGGGACAAAGATCCTTCCGGAGCAAACGAAATTACTTTCCAAGACCTCCTTAACTTGTGACCCTAAGCATGTAAAGTCTTTCTATCGCTATTCCTCTTTACCAATTATGACTGTAATTTGTGTCAAGAGATTTTTTTCCGGCTATGCTCAATGTATTTCCATGTCCTAATGACAGAGAACGCTGGCTGGCCACAGTGCCGTGGGTCACCATTTGCTCTTTTTATTGTACTTTGGTTTGTTACCCTTCAAGGCAGATTGAAGCAGAATTAAAAACAGGGAAGTGCACTGTGACACACACATTTCTCAAACCGAGTAACCTCTGATAATGCATCATCTAATTTAGCCTGTCCCTGGAGAAAATTCCAGCAACTTTGGTGCTTATTCAAGCGCTCAGATCATGGTGTCAATTTCTAGCATAAATCGTGACTCAACACACAGTACTTGGAAAGTAAAAATAAAAGCAAGTCATTTAAAAATAATATTTTCTTAAATGTCAGGATAGATTTTTGTAACAGATTCTATCTGGGTTATTTTTGAATCAGATAAGCTGAAAGTGTGTTCATCAACAAAATAAATGCAGTGTGTGTGGCCAATGTGTTTATAAGTTTCTTATTTTAAAGGCAGTAGTGAATTTATATTCTGCGACATCCAATCTGTATTTTATAAATATAGAGCAACACAAGCTGCATCCTAGAGGAAGAAATATGGATTTTGGGGGCATCATTCCACACAAAAAAACCCTTTTGAGGTACTTTCCCCAAATTAAAATTATGTAATTTTTTATTACTTTCCCAGAAAAATAGGGAAACCCCAAAAACACATTACTCTTATGGATAAAAAGAGATAACAACCAATTGCTCTTTTAATCTTTACTGTAAAATTGTTTTAAAGTTCAGTATAATTAGATGTTTAGACATTTCCACATTAATTGCTCACTCATGGGACATAACTAAATAATCCACATAAGACTCTTTTAAAAGCTCTATCTTAATATTGAGCTCTTTTGCCCATCGTTTCGTATCCAGGTTAAAATCAGTGGAAATGGGGACACTAGGAAAGAAATTGTATCTGCTGGGGTCTCAGGTCAAGTACCTTCTGAATGGCAGAAAAAGGAAGTTCTGCTCATCTTACTAATTAATTACTCATTTTTCATCTTGAAGTAACTACTGCTTTCTGGCTTATTTGTGGCACTTTTCTTTTGGTAAGAAGGGGTATAAAAGAGGTCAGATGTTATTGGTTTCTGTTTGGGGGAACGTTTCAGCATTTTTTTTTTTCTGTTAATATAGCAGGACAGGTTTCCTCAGGGCTTCTTAAACCTTTGGTCTCTTGGCAACAGTCTCTGGTCAGATCCAGATGCCAGCGGCCTTGGGGAGGGTGGAATTCTGCACAACAGACGAGGCACTGGCTGTAGGAATCTAAGAAGCAGGAAGGCACTGCCTCAGCCTTCAGAGGAATGCTCGGGTCAGTTACTGTGTCTGTCAGATAAATTTGGTCCAGCAGCCAGCTCTCCTGGGTGAGGTTTTTCAGCTGAGTCACGTTGCCTGGGTTGAGCATCCCTTGGGCCGTGAAAGCCTTGACTACACACTGACTTCTGGTTCCCTCAGCATGTGGTCTTGGAGCAGTGGCCTGCCAGAGAGGTATTAGGTGATGTGTGATGATGCCCGACAGCATAGTACCCTCGCCTAAGCCAGGACCCCCACGGTCACTGTGATCTGCAGCTGCGTGGACGCCTCCATGCGGGAGGGAGGGATTCGGGCCACCTCCAGGCAGGGCCAAGAGGAGGGTTTTGGCCCAGCCTGGTGAGCCTGCTCACCCCGCTCTTCCTCAGGCCCACTAGTTAATTTGTATGGTCTTTAAAGTCACTTGTAATCTATAATTACGGCCCTTTCCTCATTTTTTTTAATAGAGGTAAAATTTCCATAGGAAGAAATCTTCAGATTGTGATATACAGGTAGACGAGTTTTGACAAAGACCTACACCCCTGACCCCTGTAGCCCACAGCCTTCTCGAGATAAAGAATATTTTCCTCCCCCTGGAAAGGCCCCCCATGCCCTTCTCCATGAATCTCCTCCACCCCCATGCCAGGCTGCCAGTGCCTCCCTGATAAAAAAGCACAGGAAGGCTCTTGTGTTCTGATTTTTGCAGGTAGCGTCATATCATAAGCAATTGATCGTGGTTATGCAGAGAAGGAAGTCGTATTGACTGACTGGTAAATACTTCATGAATATTATCTCATTTATTTCTCAGAACAACCCCGTCAGGATCAATATCTCAATTTTGCAGGTGAGGCAACGGGACCCAGATGTGAAGCCTGGGTGGCATAGGCCATATCTGGTGGGACTGTTAGTAGGATCCAGGGCCATCGGACTCCCAAATTTCTGTCCTATTCTGCTTAAGTTGCCTCAGTAGAAATCCTTATGAGTGACTGTTTTTTTTTTTTTTTAAATAGCAAGGCCCTGCTGAGGTGGGACAGAGGTGAGACTTGACCTAGAAGGTGTCAGAACCCTGGGTCTGTATGTCCTTGGGAAGGACCTTGAGTTTGCCATGGCGTGCTGGAGTCTGCTCGGCTCGGCTCAGCTCCTGAAAGCAGTCGGTTTAGTTTTCAGTGTGATGTCGAGTTGGAAACAAGCTTGAAATTAGCCACAGTGAGGGTATGCACACCAGGGAAACCGGCAAATGTTACAAACCAGGGCTGTCTTTTCACTCCTGAGAGCCGGTTATTGGGCAATTACCAGCACACCACCCGTGACATCCATCACGCTGGCTACCTTTTTCTGATCAGCCTTCCTAAATAGTCAAGTGACAAAGGCCCAGGAGACCAGGATCAGATGTGAGTTTGGTATCCCACTAGATGAGTGACCTTGAGCTTCTTGCTCACATTTGAGCTTCAGGTTAATCCTTGGGAAATGAGGGGAGGGGCAAGCCAAGGCCTATGGGGTCAGGGTCCTGATAGCACATCTAGCTCCGCCTTTCTGATTCTTCCAGGCCACGGGGCGGGGTCAGAGAGCAGCAGGACCAGACAGGTTTTAATGGCCTCTTAGCTGTGAATAATGTAGAAGGCTGCCTGGGGAGGCAGACCTTAATTTTTGGTTTGGCAAGAGAAGCTGCTATTTTAAAGTCGCTGCTTGCTTCTCAGCCTAGAAGAGCAGAGTCACCTAGGGGCCGAGCTGTCCAGGGAAGGATTCCTGGAGAGACCCCTAGAAGCTATGTAAATATAAGGCTGGTTTGCTCCCTATCTGGTTGGGGGTGTGTGTGTGAAGGTCCCCTTTATGACCTGACAGAAGCTGCCTCTCCAAATCGGTGTCTGGACGGAGAGCAGGAGGGAAGGAAATTTGCATTCTGGGAGTGACCAGATGGAGACCCCCACTCCGCACCTCTTCCCTTTGAGGGCTCGTGTTGTTAGACCCTCTCTCAAAGACTAACATGTGTTCTCTCTTTTTATTCTCTTTCTGGAATTCCTAGCAGTTAGATGTTCTTCCTTCTGAACTCAGCTGTTTTTTTCCCCCCTCTCAGATTTGAGGTTAATTTAGAAAGATTAGAAAACACGTACAGGCAAACAAGATTAATGTGGGCGTGGGGAGGGGGCCGACGCCCCTGAATCCAAGGTACTGCCATGAATGCAAGGCAAAGGTACTGCCATGAACTTTCTTGCCCATATCCATTCAGACCCCCTTTCATCTGCGTGCAAATATATAAACAGAAGAGATCTTACTTCGTATGGCTGTATGCAACCTATTACTCTCACTTGACACGGTTGGCAGATAAATGCACACGCACAGCACTGTTTTCTAATGGCTGGCATTTATTCTGTGGGAGGTATTTTCCTTCCATTATTAGTTTAACCAAATCTCTGAAGCAAACAATTAGATTGTTCCCTCATTTTTGCTATGAATGAATTTCTCATACTTCTTCAAGAAGAATTACATTATTGTCCTTGTTTCACTAATTAAAAACTTTTGGGCGGGCTGGCCCTGTGGCATAGTGGTTAAGTTCTTTGTGCTCCACTTCAGGGCCCTGGGGTTCAGATCCCAGGCTCAGACCTACACCATTCATCAGCCATGCTGTGGTGGTGTCCCACATATAAAGTGGAGGAAGATTGGCAGATGTTAGCTTAAGACTAATCTTCCTCAGCAAAAAAACCCAAACCTTTTTTTTTTTTGAGGACCATTAGCCCTGAGCTCACATTTGCTGCCAATCCTCCTCTTTTTGCTGAGGAAGACTGGCCCTGAGCTAACATCCGTGCCCATCTTCCTCCACTTTATATGTGGGATTCCTATCACAGCATGGCTTGCCAAGCGGTGCCATGTCCACACACGGGATCCGAACCAGCGAAGCCTGGGCCACCAAATCAGAACACGTGCACTTAACCGCTGCACCACCAGGCCAGCCCCAAAACTTTTTTTTTAAAGATTGGCACCTGAGCTAACATCTGTTGCCTATCTTCCTTTTGTTTTTCTTCTTCTTCTCCCCAGAGCCCCCCAGTACATAGCTGTCTATTCTACTTGTGAGTGTCTCTGGTTGTGCTATGTGGGACACCGCCTCAGCATGGCCTGATGAGCAGTGCCATGTCCGTACCCAGGATCCAAACTGGCGAAACCCTGGGCCACTGAATCGAAGTGTGAAAACTTAAAACCGCTCGGCCACGGGGCCGGCCCCAACAAAACTTTTTTAACCTCTTCTCTCCTCTTTTTCCAACTGCCCCACCCAAAGATAATCAATTTTAACATTCTGAACATTATAATGTATATCCTTCCATGTCTTTCCTCCTTCTCATATAATTATTTTACATTTTTTGTCATGCTTTTTTATCAACAAGATCATATCATGTGCATTTCTATGCAATTTCTTTTTCTTACCTGACAATTCAACATGGAGAGCTTACTTGTCAATGAATGGCATTAACTCATTTTTTCTTTTAATAGCTGCAAAATATTGCATCCTGGTGATATGCCCCACTTATCCAACCATTCTCCTAAGAGTGGGCATTCAGGTTGTTTTCAGGTTTGGTTTTGTTTTTGACTTTACAACCAACACAGTCATTAGCATTCTTGTGTGTCTGTCCTTTTATTGTGCCTTTATTTCTATTGGATGGATTTCCAGATGGACAAAAGGCTTTGTGTATTCTAACTTGTAAATTTAAATTAGTAATTAATAAATCAACTAATTAAATTTAAATGTAAAATTAAGTTGTAAATTTAAATTTAAAATTCACTCTCATAGCTTTACTAAGAACCAAGGTTATCACTCTTCTTAATTTTTACCAAACCAAAAAATATAGTATCTTATTGTTATTTAAATTTTCATGTGTTTGATTGCTAAGAAGAATGGATATCTCTTCCTATGTTTATTGGCCATTTGGAGTTCTTCTTTTGTAAATTGACTGTTCACATTCTCTGCCAATTTTTTTTTAGAGGGTTTGCCTTTTTCTTTTCAATTTATAAGAGCTCTTTCTATACTCAAGTTATAGGAGCTCTTTTATCTGCCATTTGTGATACAGGTAATTTTATTGGTCAAACATCTGTCCTATGACTTTGTTTTTGCTTTCTTTTAATATTTGTATAGGACAAATATGTCTATCTTTTATTTAAATCTTCTTTATTTCCTATCTTACATAAAAGAATTTCCTTGAATTCTAGGTTATACACATAGTATTCTAATTTTTCTTCTAAAATTTTTGTTTTATTTTTCACATTTAAATCCTTAATTCATCTGTTCTTCACTTTTTTTTTCCTCCCCAAAGTCCCCAAAGCCCCAGTACATAATTGTATATCATAGTTGCAGGTCATTGTAGTTCTAATGTGTGGGACGCTGCCACAGCATGGCTTGATGAGCTGTGTGTACGTCCACGCCCGGGATCCGAACCAGCAAACCCCAGGCCACCCAAGTGGAGCATGCGAAATTAACCACTTGGCCCACTGCCAACCGCTGTAGTTCACTTTTGATATGAGAGGGAAAATCAACTTTATTAACTTCTAGAGTAGACCAATACCAGTTGTGCCAGCATCATTTCTCCAATGACCATCCTTTTGATCTGAAATGAAACGCCACCTTTGCCACATATTATACATGCATATGTGTGTGTGTTTATGTATATATAGGTATATACATATGAATCCATTTCTGGATTCCATTTGGTTCTTTTAATTTTATAATATATATATAATATTATAATATTTGTCTACTTCTTTATTGTAAGTTTTATTAGCTGGTGTGACAAAACCTTATCCCTCCTTTTTACAATTTTCTGGGCTAGTCCAAAACATTATTCTTCTGCATGAAGTCTGAAATAATTATATACTTTTTTTCCATTTGTTTAGCTCCTGTTTTATATTATTCTATAAGATTTTATACTTTTCTGTAATTAGGTACAGTAACTTCTTTTAATTGTACATCTCTCCTAAATTATTTTTGCTACTTGCTTGTTAGCAGTACCAGGAAAGACTGTTAGTTCTGTCATATTTGTCTTGTGGTCATCCTCTGCCAAATGCCCAGTTAGTGGTAGTGGATGGTTTCCCAGGGCTGCCACAACAAATTGTGACAAACTTTGTGGCTTGGAACAACAGAAACTTTCTTTCTCATGGTTCTGGAGGCCAGACGTCCACACTCAGGTGGCAGGGCCGCGCTCTGTGGGGAGAAGCCTTCCTGGCCTCCTCTGGCTCCGGTGTCTCCCCGCGTGCCTGGGCCCAGGGCCGCGTGGCTCCAGTCTCTACCTTTGTCTTCACATGGGCTTCTCTTCTCTGTCCTTCTCTGCTCCGTGTGTCTCTCGTAAGGACACTTGTCATTGGATTCAGGGCCCACCTAGGTCATCCAGGATGATCGTGTCTCGACAGCCTTAAGTTCATTACATCCACAAAGACTCCTTTCCAAACACGGTCAC
Source organism: Equus asinus (assembly GCF_041296235.1). Lineage (NCBI taxonomy): Eukaryota > Metazoa > Chordata > Mammalia > Perissodactyla > Equidae > Equus > Equus asinus. Next base: position 90,538,862 of record NC_091794.1, read on the forward strand.
TTTCGTGAGTCTCAGGAGGTGGACACGCCTCTTTGGGGAGCCACCTACTGCACACAGGTAGTTTGGTGTGGGTTTCTTTTTCTTTCTTCTATTTTTTTTTTATGACAGTCTACTAGGTTTTCCTACATAAATAAAAATATCATTTAGCATTCATTAATTCAACAAATATTTTTTGAACACCTACTCTGGGCCAAGGACCGCTGTGGGTCAAGGGTCTAGGTGCTGGGAGACCATTAATAAACAAAACATATGCAAGTCCTTGTCCTTAGAGAGCTTACATTCTGGCAGGGAGAGACGGATAATCACCATGAAGAAATATGAAACACATCAGGCGATGAAGACTGCTATAAGAAAAATAAAGCAGGCTTAGGGAGCAAGAGTGACTAGAGGGCCATTTCAGATGCATTCATTAGGGAAGGCCACTCTGATCAGGTGACAGCTAAGCGTTGAGCAGCGACTTGAATCATGGGAATCGCTGGGAGAATATTCTTGGCAGGGGTAAAGGTCCTGAGGTGAGCACGTGCTTGACGTGTTGGGGGATAAAGGGTTAAGTAGAGAAGCGACAAGTTGTAAGAGGATCATTCTGGCTGCTGAGTATAGAACGAACTCCAGGGAGGCCAATACGGAAGCAGTTAGGAGCCAAACTCAATAACCCAGGAGAGAGCATGGCGGCTTGAACTAGTGTGATGACTGCGGTGGAGGGGGAAGCGTCCCAGTCGGGGATATAGTTCCAAGACAGAGCTGACAGCGTTGTTGATGGATTGGAGAGGAGAGACATAAGAGAGGGAAAAGAATCAAGAAGGACACGATACTTTTGGCCTAAACTGCTAGGTAAGTGGAGCTGTCGCTAATGAGATCGGGGAAGATCGGGGAAGATCGGGAGAGAAGCAGGCTTCGCAGGGACAATCAAGATCACATTTGGGGGGCTGGCCCGGTGGTGCAGCGGTTAAGTTCGCCCCTTCCACTTCGAACCTGGTTTGGATCCCAGGTGTGGACATGGCACCGCTTGGCATGCCATGCTGTGGTAAGCGTCCCACATATAAAGTAGAGGAAGGTGGGCACAGATGTTAGCTCAGGGCCAGTCTTCCTCAGCAAAAAGAGGAGGATTGGCAGTAGTTAGCTCAGGGCTAATCTTCCTCAAAAAAAAAAAAAAGAATAAATAAAATAAAATAGAATGATGCTTGATGATGGTCATTTAGAATGATCATTTAGAATCATTTAGAATGATGCTGGAATGATGAATTTTGGTAAATAAATTGTTGGGCTTTTAAAAAATAATATTTAAGTAGTTTTCATGTATCCATATTTAGAGGAATTAGTGAAGTATAAACATAAATACAATACAGTGTGCAAATCTTAAATGTTTATCTCATTAAAGTTTAGAAATGAATATACCCATGGAATCATCTCCCAGATCAAGATAGGGTACATTTCCAGCACCCTCGAAGCTTCCTTCTTGCCCCTCCCAGCAACACCCTTCCAAAACCAAGCACTGCTATCATGCTAGAGCAATTTTGGCTATTTTTAAATTTCATAGATATGTAAGCGTACAGTGTGTCCTCTTTGATATCCGGCTCTTTCTCTCAATGTTCTATCCAGGAGACTCGCTCCCATTACCGTGTAGGGCAGGGCTTGGTTCTTTTTCATCACTCCATGCTGTTCTATTATATAAATAGAAAACATTGATTTGTCAGTTCCCCTGTTGAGGGATATTTCGGTAGTTTCCATTTTCTGGCTACTAGTAAAACTGCTACAAACATGTCATTTAATTTATCCATATTTTACTTAAGAGTTTTTATTAGGAACTACTGACATTTCAGCCTCAATTCACATAATCTTACAGATTTTCTTCTTTTTTTTTTTTTTTTTAAAGATTTTATTTTTTCCTTTTTCTCCCCAAAGCCCCCAGGTACATAGTTGTATATTCTTCGTTGTGGGTCCTTCTAGTTGTGGCATGTGGGACGCTGCCTCAGCGTGGTTTGATGAGCAGTGTCATGTCCGCTCCCAGGATTCGAACCAACGAAACACTGGGCCGCCTGCAGCGGAGCGCGCGAACTTAACCGCTCGGCCACGGGGCCAGCCCCCTTTTTTTTTTTTTTTTTTTAAAGATTTTATGTTTCCTTTTTCTCCCCAACCCCCCCCCCCCCCCCCCCCCCCCCGGTACATAGTTGTGTATTTTTAGTTGTGGTTCCTTCCAGTTGTGGTCATGGTCTGACGAGCGGTGCCATGTCTGCACCCAGGATCCAAACTGGCAAAACCCTGGGCTGCCGAAGGGGAGCGCGCGAACTCAAGCACTCAGCCACAGGGCTGGCCCCTGGATTTTCTTCTTTAATTTATATCAGTGTCTATCAGTCATAGTCAATGCATTCACACACCCAGAATTAAACCTATGTGGTCATAGTACATTATTTTCTTAATATGTTGCTGGATTTGAATTGCCAAGGTTTTCTTTAGAACTTTAATATGTATATAATGTGAACTCGGTGGGTAGTTTTGTGTGCTTTTTAATCAAGTTTACATATTAAGGTTATGCTAATTTCATACAAATAAATTGTGACGCGTTCAATTTTGTGATCTAAAATAACATTAGATAGACTTGGAATTTTTTTGTTTTTGTTTTTGTTTTGCTAAGGAAGATTAGTTCTGAGCTAACATCTGTGCCAATCTTCCTCCACTTTATATGTGGGTCGCCGTAACAGCACAGCTGATCAGTGATGTAAGTCCATGCCTGGGATCCAAACCTGTGAACCTGGGCTGCCAAAGCAGAGCATGCCGAACCCAATCAATATGGCATGGGGCCAGCCCCAGATATACTTGATTTTTTTTTTTTAGGTGGAGAAGATTGGCCCTGAGCTAACATCTGTGCCAATCTTCCTCTATTTTGCATTTGGGACACCACCACACCATGGCCTGATGAGTGGTATGCAGTTCTGCACCCAGGATCTGAACTCACAAACCCCAGGCTGCCAAAGCAGAGCCCACCAAACTTAACCACTACACTACCAGGCCAGCTCGCAGATATATTTGATTCTTAATGATTAGAGAGAAGTCAGCTGTAAAATCATTTGATCTGGTATCTTTTTAAAAATGATCTTTAAAATTTATTTTGATATAATCTTAGACTCACAGAAAAGTCATAAGAACATACAGTAGATTTCAGATTCAATAATTGTTTACATCGTGTCCTATATAATTCTCTCATGCCTTCTCTCTCTCTCTCCTTCTGCAAACAAGGACATTCTCTTATATAACCACATTAACCACAGTACAATTATAAAAACCAGGAAATTTCCTAACAGTTCATTACTATTACCTAATATACAATCCATATTCAAATTTCATCAATTGTTGCAATCATTCCACTTGGAGCTATTTTTTTCCCAGGTCCAGGATCGAATCCAAGATCATGAATTGCACTTACTTTTCCTGCCTTTAATCTCCTTCCATCTGGAATAGTTCTTCAGCCTTTGTTTTTCTGACGTTGGCATTTTGGAAGAGTCCAGGCCAGTTATCTTGCAGATGTCCTTCAGATGGGTTTTATGATGTCTCCTCATGATTAGATTCAGGTTACGTATTTTTAGCAGAAATGTTACAGAAGCGAGCTGTGTCCTTCTCAATGCCTAATACCCTATAAACTGTCAGCTCATGGCGATCATGGTGATGGTGGATCTGACCATTTCATTAAGTTGGTGTCCTCCAAGTTTCCTCAAGGCGAAGTTACCATTTTTCTCTTTATAGTTAGTGAATATTTGTGGGACATTACTTTGGGGCCACTTAGACAGCCTTCTCCTCTTCAGATATCTGGCCTCATTCCTCCTTAAAAAGAAAGGAGCTTTAATCCCTTCCCAATCTCTTCTGGATGATCAGTGACTCAAGTTTTCTCTTTATTCTCAGGTGAACTCTCAAATTTTCTGCCTGTCTTCTCAGTTCTATATTCTGGGAAATTTTATCACTTTGTCTTTAAAATCCTTCAGCTGCACTCTTTTAAACTTAAGCAATCATATTATTAATTCCAAAAAGCCCTTCTTGTTCTCTGTTCTTTCTTTCTTTCTTTTTTTTTTTAGGAAGATTAGCCCTGAGCTAACATCTGCTGCCAATCCTCCTCTGTTTTGCTGAGGAAGACTGGTCCTGAGCTCACATCTGTGCCCATCTTCCTCCACTTTATACGTGGGACACCTGCCACAGCATGGCTTGCCAAGTGGTGCATAGGTCCACACCTGGGATCCGAACCAGTGAACCCCGGGCCACTGACGTGGAGCGAGGGAACTTAACTGCTGCGCCACCGGGCCGGCCACTCTGTTAGTTTTTAAAACCATGCAGTTGCTGTTGAATGGCTTACAACTTCAGATTTCTCTAAGGATGCTAACTATTCAGTAGAGGGTCCTCCAGATTCTCTTAGCTGCCTCTGAGGTCTTTCTTTCTGACTTGTTTATCTTGGTCTTTCTCTTTTAGTCTTTCACATTGTAGGCTTTCCTCAAATGCCTGGCAAGCCTGTTCGGTGTGCGCTTCTAAGAAGGAGGCAACAGAAAGGCTCTCTGGGATTTGTGAACTTGCTAGAGGCTGTCTGACCGAAGGCTTGACTTTTGGAGGAGTGGGAGGGGCCGTCACCCTGCCGGAGGAGCTCTAAGGGAGAGATATATTCCAGACAGTGGCTCCCACTCCAGCTGTCTGCATTGTCTCCAGAGACCTTGTTCAATTGCTGAGAGAAGAGCCCTCACTGTCACCTCATATTGCGGTTCTGTGTGGTGGAAGGGCGTTTGGGTGGGCTGTTCCGTTAGTACCTGCATTGACAGCCCATTTCTGACTCCAACCTTCTCTCCTAGTTCTCACTTCTCAGTCAGCAACCTCTCCAGAATTCTGCCAGAAAAACAGATTCTCTCTCTTTCTGCAGCCCTCTCTCCACGTTTCCTAACTCGCTGCTTTCTCCAATAGGCTTCATCAGTCAACTCTTTGCCATTTATTTTCCATCATCCTGAAATTTGCTGAAACCTCTGTTAACTGATGAATGAATTCCCCCTCCATTTTTTTTTAGGTGCGGATAGACAATTTAAAAATATTTTGCTGGGGCTGGCCCGGTGGCACAGCAGTTAAGTTCGCACGTCCCGCTTCTCGGCGGCCCGGGGTTCGCCAGTTTGGATCCTGGGTGCGGACATGACACCACTTGGCACGCCATGCTGTGGTAGGCATCCCACATGTAAAGTGGAGGAAGATAGGCACGGATGTTAGCTCAGGGCCAGTCTCCCCCAGCAAAAAGAGGAGGATTGGCAGCAGATGTTAGCTCAGGGCTAATCTTCCTTAAAAAAAGAAAGAAAAAAATATTTTGCTATCATTTACTTGAGTCTGCAGAGAACATAATGCTGGAGTCCGGTTGCCATCTTGAACCACAGCCTCTCCAGTTACCTTTTAATAAATTCCCTTCCCTGCTTAAGCTAACTGAAATTTGCATCTGTTACTTGTAACCACAATGTTTCTAAGATAGAGGGGTATTGTCAATTTGTATCTCTCTACTCTAGGCTTAGGACCCCACCCATTGCTTCAGCCTTTTTGCAAACAGACTGCAATGCAATTGATTAGGGTCCTGGCTTGTTGCATGAGATCAAGCCAGATCACCTCAGATCAGAGTTTAGGTCGCTCCCTAAATCCTCAGTCACACAGTTAATTTACTTCCTGATTCTCAAATTCAAATGCCTGGACAAGTCAGGCAGATGTCATCAAAGAAGGACATGGCCAGGTGGGGACTGGGGCAAACTGGGGATGCCTGCCTCTTAGAAGGCCAGTGGCTACCCGACAGCTCTTAAGATCTCTGCCATGATTTGTGAGCCACGTTGCCAGGTCTTCTGATTTTTAAGAGAAGCTGAGAATCTAAAATTTATGTAAAAATTCCAGACTTTTGAATATTGGCAACTCATGTCTAAAAATTCAAAACACTGTTCTGGCCAATGAAAACACACTTTAAGGCCACATTGTGACATCCGATCTACTCCCTTAGGTGTCTAATCACATCTGATTCACGGGTCGCTTTTATTATTCCTACAACTGATGACAATCTTGCTGTATGTTTCCTGTTAGGCATTGTGCTAAGTGGTTGATGAATATAGTAGTATTTCACTGCCCCACCATACGAGGAAGTAGATAGTGCTTTTCCGTTGTATAGGTGAGCAGGTCCTTGCAGCCAGATCGATCCTTCAGAAATGCAGCTCTTAAATCATTACATCTTCCACGGCACTTTGATGCCCAGCCCCGAAACCCTCTCACCTCACCTTGCACACTCGGCTCCAGCAACATGGAAGATGCTCTCATTTCCATCAACATACTAATCCCGTTCTTGCTACTGGGTCTTCTGCTCCTGGACACTCTTCCTCTCCTGTTCCTGCAACCACCTCCCCCTCACTCTTTAGGCTTCAGCCTCCACGTCGCTCCCCTCCCCTCAACCCGCACTTTTCTGTCCTCACTGTGGATTAGATTAGGCACTCATACAACGAGTTTCCATAGCACTCAGACCTTTTCGCTGTTATTGCTGGTGTAACAAACTTGGTAATTAAATATTTCTTCCATCTCCACACCCAGCTGAGTAACAGAGCCCTTAAGGATATGACGTCTAGGTCAGATTCCATAACTTCCAGTCACTTTCAGATGTTAAATGTGTGTCCAGCCGGATCTAAAGCAGGGATCAGCAAACTAAGGCCTGTGGGCCCAATCCTCCTTGCCCTGTTTTTGTTAATAAAGTTTTATTGGAAACGGTCACACTCATTCATTTGTGTTGTCTGTGGCTGCTCTTACACCACGTGGTCAGAACTGAATAACTGCCTGGTCCTCTATAGAAAGAGGTAGCCAACCCCACTAAGACGGCTCTAATCCAAAACAGAAACAATAACAAGGGGTGGCTGACATATGGAGAAACTGGGACTCATGCATTTCTGGTGGGAATGTAAAATGGTACAGCTGCTTTGGGAGAGAATTCGGCAGGTCCTCAAAATGTTACTAAAGTCACTGCATGATCCAGCAATTCCACTCCTAGGTACATACTCGAGAAAACTGAAACACATATGTTCACACAAAAAGTTGTGTGCAAATGTTTATAAATGTAGCATTATGTATAATATCCAAAAAGTGGAAACAACCCAAATGTCCATCGACTGATGAATGTATAAATACAATGTAGTATAGGGGCTGGCCCGGCGGCATAGTGGTTAAGTTTGCATGCTCTGTTTCAGTGGCCTGGGGTCTGCTGGTTCCGATCCCGGGTGCAGACCTACACACTGCTCATCAAGCCGTGCCGTGGCAGCATCCCACGTGGAATAACTAGAAGTACTTACAACTAGGATATACAACTACGTACTGGGGCTTTGGGGGGGAAAAGAAAAAGAGGGAGACTGGCAACAGATGTTAGCTCAGGGCAAATCTTCCTCAGCAAAAAAAATGAGAGACACAATGAAGAGAACTCCCCTTTCCGCCTGTGCACACTGATGCAGTTACCTTTCAACTGCAGAAGGGAGCTAGCCTTCTTGCTACGGGAGGCAGAGCGAAAATAGGAGAAGAACCTGGACCCTTGATGACATCAATGAGCTGCTGAATTAACTAGCCCTGTCACCGGATTTTTTAATATCCGATAATAAATTCATTATATATATATATTTTTTAAGATCAGCCCTGAGTTAACATTTGTTGCCAATCTCTTTTTTCCTTTTTATCCCCACATCACCCTGGCACATAGTTGTATATTTTTAATTGTGGGTCCTTCTAGTTGTGGCACGTGGGATGCTGCTTCAGCACGGCTTGATGAGCGGTGCTAGGTCCACACTCAGGATCCAAACCCCCGAAACCCTGGGCCGCTGAAGCGAAGCATGCGAACGTAACCACTCAGCCACCAGGTCGGCTCTCATTATAATTTTTTTAATTTAAAAAGTTTCCCTTTCTGCTCTCCCTCACCAGCCAAGCTGGAGAGAGCAGAAGTGGGCAGGAGGCACAATCCCCACTTTTGCTCCTCTTCCATCTCCCTTTTCAAGACTTACTTCCTCTAGAGCTGGGGCCGGGAGGGGAAGTGAGGATGAGGGCGTATGTCTTCTCCCATGACCACCTGCAGTTGTGGTCCTCTCTTTGCTGATCATTGCAGCGTCTTGGCTGCTAATGCCCTCTCTGGGCAGTATCCAAAGATGGCTTTCTCCTGGGGGGCAGCTGTGAGAGATTCGGCAGAGCTGTGCAGAGGCCTTCCACCGCCCAGAGCCCTGCTGTGGGAGAGAAAGCTCCAGCTTGACCTCTTCAGTGCACCCTTCCCTGTCCCTCTGAATTTCTCTCTCTCCTCCAGGTGAGACATGCCAGCCTCTTGCTGCTGGGACATCCTTGTCTGGCACCCAGCTCCTTGCAGAGGGGCACAGGCAGGATGGCCAAGCCCAGTTTCCTTCTGCAGGGTCCACTGGACTACAAGAAATTCGCTAATTCTTGCCACAACACACAGTGTGGTGCGGTTGGATCCAGGTTGCCCCTCCCTGGACCCCCATCCTGCTCAAATAGATGCAGGGCCACCGGGAGACCTCCCGCCTCCAGCTTTCTCTTTCTGCCAGGACTGAAATGCTAGGGATTCCTTCCTATGCCCTCTCCCCTTCTCCTCTGTTTTTGCCTCTTTGGCGGTGGAGGGAGATTGTAATACGGCTGTTTCTGCAAGCCCTGGAGTCACGGTGGGCTACATGATTTGTGGGCCCCAGTGTAAAATGAAAATATGGGGCCCCTTGTTCAAAAAGCAAAGGAAAAATGCCATTAAAGTTAAAACATAAAGCTTTTTCCTTTCTTCTGTGGTCTCTCTCTTGACTTGTCATGGCGTTTTTTTGTTTGCTATTTAATGTCATTTAAATAAAAAAATTAGGGGCCAACTCGGTGGCATAGTGGTTAAGTTCATGTGCTCCACTTCAGCGACCCAGTATTCTTGGGTCCAGATCCCAGGTGGGGACCTACACACCACTCATCAAGCCATGCTGTGGCGGCATCTCACACACAACATAGAGGAAGATTGGCACAGATGTTAGCTCAGGGCCAATCTTCCTCACCAAAATAAATAAATAAAAATAAAATTATAAAGCAGTAGCATGAATTTGCCATTCATCTTTATATTTTATATGTTTATGGTTTTGGGATTGTTTTCTAAGATTGGCACCTGAGCTAACATCTGTTGCCAATCTTCTTTTTTCCTTCTTCTTCTCCCCAAGGCCCCCAGTACATAGTTGTATATTCTAGTTGCAAGTCCTTCTAGTTCTGCTGTGTGGGACGCCACCTCAGCGTGGCTTGATTAGCAGTGCTAGGTCTGCGCCCGTGATCCGAACCAGTAAAACCCTGGGCCGCAGAAGCAGAGTGCATGAACTTAACCACTCAGCCATGGGACTGGCCCCTGTTTACATACTTTTATAATTTATATTTTATGTAAAATTCTAGTTTTAAATACAAATATAAGAGCATTTAACTCTTATGCAGAATCACCAAATTTACACAATTTGTATTTCGTATCTTGTACATACGTACGCATTTTGATTTTACCAGAACAAGGAAATAGTGTACCAAACTAATTCAACTGCCTTTATTACTTCTTCTTTTTCTTTCTTTCTTTTTTTTTTTGGTGAGGAAGATTGGCCCTGAGCTACCATCTTTTGGCAATCTTCATCTGTTTTGTGTGGGTTGCCTCCACAGCATGGCTTGAGGAGTGGTGCTAGGTCCACGCCCAGGATCTGAACTTGCAAACCCCAGGGCACAGAAGCAGAGCTCAGGAGCTCAACTGCTATGCCAACAGTTCAGTCCCTATTTCACTTATGGATATACACACATTCTATCAACACTGTCTATGTTTGGCTTACTAATGAATAAGGAGGGAAATGAAATAATAGTTACTACTATTCCTAAGAATAATAATCTTAATTAATAATAATTACTACTAATGATAATTAATTGTATGAAATAATTATCTATGAATAAGGAACAAAATAAGCTATTGGTTGCCCTATCCTTCCCTTTTCTTCTATGTCATCATTTTCAGGGTAAGTGGTTGGCTAACACAGGGAAGAAATGTGAGTAAGAAAGGGCGTGATAGGGGCCCTGGTCATGTGTGTTTCTTAGAATGTCATTGCTAGGGGTTAGGAGAGGGCAGAGGGGGTGAAGGGCAGTCACGTACAGTGATGGATGGAAACTAGACCGCCGGTGGTGAACACGATGCAGTCTATACAGAAGCCAAAATACAATGATGCACACCTGAAATTACATAATGTTATAAACCAGTGTGACCTCAATTTAAAAAAAAAGAATGCCATTGCCTTCTTTCTTTCTTTTTTTGTCTTTTCCTCCCCAAAGCCCAAGTACACAGCTGTATATCCTGGTTGTAAGTCCTTCTAGTTCTTCCACGCAGGATGCTGACTCAGCACGGCTGGATGAGGGCTGTGTGGGTCTGTGCCCAGGATCCGAACAGGTGTAGCCCTGGCCACTGAAGTGGAGCACATGACCTTAACCACTACACCATCGGGTCGCCTCCCCTTTATTTGTTTATTTGTTGGCCTTGTTTCTTCATTCCAAGCAAGTTCTGGTTTGAACAGGAACCACGACCTCTCGGGACGATGGGAGCTTCTGCTTTCTCACTCGTTGATGTGACCCACTTACTGGCTGTGGGCCCCACTGAACTCCCACACATCGTGAGTCCTCCAGAATTCTGTGCTCCCGGGGCCTCCTGAACACTGTATGCAAACAGGGGCGGCAAGGAAGGGCAGACGCACATATCGTGCTTATGCGCTCTTGCTCATGCTCCATCTTCCCCTCAGATCGCTCATGCAAAACACAGGTTCAACGACGAAATTATTAACAATGTCAAGATGGCAGCAGCAGAGCGTTGAACCAAGCCTGGGGCCCTTCCGAGGAACAGGGACCCACGACACGGCGGAGTTCACAAGCTGCCGTAGTTGGCCCTGTCTGGAGGTTCCCCAAGTGTTGTGGTTCTTTTTAGAAGTTGACGCACTTCACATCTCTTTGTCCCACTTTGGGGCCAAATCCTAAAATCTGGTACAACAGAAAGTTTTCCACGCAGTTTCCTGTTAACGCTTGCCTGGCAGAGCCTGCTTCTTGTCTCCAACACTCGTTCTTCTCTTCCTCTCGGATAGTAGAGTTCCTAGTATTCATCTGGACACAGAGCCATCTGGAATAGACTACACTTCCCAGACTTCCTTGCATCCAGGGTGGCCTCGTGACAATACTCTGGCCAACAGGATAGCTGTGGAAGTCTCCTATTCTTAAGAGACTTCTAATGAGTTTTAAGAGACTCTGTGTGATCATTCATGCTTCTTTCACCTCTTCTGCATTCCTTCCTAGAGTGTGAATCTGGCTTCTTGCATCTTGAGGTTAAGACCAAGTACGGTGGAGCCACAAAAGTAGAGGAAACCTGTGTCCTGACAAAAGAATTATGTAGAAACCTTGGACCACCACCCAGACACACTTGGTTTGGACTTAATTGCATTTGCAGCTAACCCTAATCCTAATAAACATAATTTATTTTATAGACTGTCTTTCCCAATAGACTTAAGCTCCATGAGGGCAAGAATGCATCAGCCCTGACTGCCCTGTTCACCATTGTGTCATGAACACTCAACACAGTGCCCAGTACAGATTAGGTGTTTAATAGTTGGGTGAATGAATAAATGAAGAAATTGAGTGCCAGAGCAGTTTATTAACCTGCCCGAGGTCACACTGGATACCTGGTAGAAGGCAATTTGATTCCAGGTCTACTTGCCTCAAGAGTCTATGTCCCTAACGCTCCACTCAACCAACCAAGCCACCTCTCAGGGGCAGCCTTATCTCCCATCTTTCTACTCTCTTGGGGGACTGACACCATTGAACGACCTGCAGTTCCCCAAGCACATCTTGCTGTTCCATGTCTTTGGGTTTTTGCTCAAGCTGTTCCTTCTGCCTAGAATACCTCACCCACCCTCCCTGCCTTGCCTTCTCAGCCTGGTGGACACCAACCCATCTTTCCAACCCAGCTCGTGTGTCACCCAGTACCTCTGAGGAAGGATGGACTTTCCTTCCTCCTTGCTCTCACTGTACTCTGTACAGATCCCCATCGACCTACCGACAATCTTTTACTGCTCTATGAATCACAACTAATTCACGCTGCTCTGCCCCCATTTGGTGGGTTTTTTGTTTTCGTTTTGGTTTTTGGTTTTATATGTGGGACGCTGCCACAGCATGGCTTGATGAGCAGTGAGTAGGTCTGTCCCTGGGATCTGAACCCACGAACCCTGGGCTGCCAAAGCGGAGTGCGCAAACTTAACCACCATACCACCAGGCAGACCCCAACTTATATTTATTTACATACGATTGCTTCCCTTTCTCCTCCAAGGGGTGCCAGACTAAAAAGATATTTCCAATACAGAACAAGGACAAAGAGAGAGGGAAGTACAAGGGATTTTAGGAGAAAGAGGTTCCCAAAACTTTCAGTTTCATATCCATCACCTGTAACCTTGTGATTCAGTCAAGGCAGGTTTTATTATCTCCATTTTACAAACACAAAGCAGACACTCAGAGAGGTAAAGCAACTTGCCCAAGGTCACACAGCAAGTGTGTGGCCGAGCCAGGTCTAGGGCTCCAGTCTCCTGAAGTTTGTCCAGGGTGCTTCCCCCCCAGGCCAGGTCTACGACCTCCTCTAGGTTCTCCAGGACCTGGCTCTTGCAGAGAACACCATGTGTGGGCCTGGGTTATGCAGCACATCCCGGCAGCATGTCAGAATCCCTGGAAGACCAAAGGTGGTAAGTCCACAGGAGACCATGAGGGAACCCTCGACTTCCAGTGGTCCTCCGTGTACCAGGCATTGCTGGCTGCTTGGCACCCATTATGCCATTAATCCACAAAAATCTCCAGGATCGTTCATTTGCTGATCTATAGAAGCAGGAATAGGTCTCAGTGAATGGGGGAGGCCCTGCCAAGCCTGACCCAATCACTTACCAGCTCTGTGACCCCAGGCAAGTTGCTTCACCTCTCTGGGTCTCAGTTTCCTCAACTGGAAAGTGGGATAATGAAACCTATCTTGTAAGAATTCAAAATAATATTTGTATGTCAAATTTTTCTCAGTGGTTATCACTAAGGGGGAGGATTATGGGGGACACGTTTCATAGACTTCTATAATTGCAAATATTTTACATTAATTGTGTATTATTTTGTAAGAAGAACACTATGTTTGGATGAATATGTCATATATATATGTATAAGCTAAGGGTATATAGTAAGCATGCAGTTCATTTGTTTGTGTATGTATGTATTCACTCAACAAACGTTTAGGGAGCACACGCTGTCTACCAGGCCCTGGCTACAGGAACTAGTGCGTGGGATCCAAGCCCTGAAGAGGTTCCCAGTGTGATTCACTGGGTGAATGGGAGCATCTGCTGGGGTGGGAACAGAGCGCTGTGTGCAGGTGACAAGGCCAGGCAGGAGTGTAAAGCTCTAATTGCCAGTTAAGGGTGATGGAGACGCTGGGAGAAGCGGGCACCCAGAACAAAGGGGAGGTTTGTGCACTAGCAGGGCCTGCTGGAGGGCAGCTGGGAAGGTGCTTTCCTGCAGCCCATGGTGAGTTTTTGCAGGATTATAGGGAAAAGAGTTCTTTGTTTGAAGATGGCTCAATGTGTGTCAACCTGGGTGGCAAGGAAGTCAGGGCCGTAGGATTGAAGGTCCCACCAGTTTGCTCACGGTTGAGAGGGACAATTCTCCGAGAGAGCTGAATTCTCCCCCAGATGGACTCCAGCTCCCTTACGGACTTAAATGCCAAACGTAAACCCTCAAAGTTCAGGAAGAAAATATGTGAATAAGTCCACAAAGTGGGGTTGAGGAAGGTGCTCCTAATGGATGCCAAACCAGAAGCCACGATGTAAAAGATTGATGAATTTGACAAGAAAAACAATCTAAACTTACCTACTGCCAAAGAGCCAACACTGAGTTAAAAGACAAATGACAGATTGCAAATAAATATTTATAACATATAAACCTGATACACATAGTGTAAGCACAGAGCACCTATACAGAAACAGCTTAATAGGAAAATAAAGAACACAAACAAGCGATTCAGAGAAGAAATGGCTGGGGAACATAAAAGATGTTCAAAATCGCGACTACACAAAGTGAACCAAAATCCAACAAAGCATGCAATTTTTTCATCTATCAGATCAACATTTAAAAAGATTAGTAATAGCTCGTGTGGTTAGTGGGGTGTTTGTATCGGGGTATCCTTATATTTTACCAATGGACTTGAAATTAGGCAATTCTTTTGGAGAGCAATTTGACAGTTTTATTAACACTTGAACTGTTTGCCTTCTTCCTCTCCCCTCACTCCCCTAGAATGTAAGATCCGCGAGGGCAAGGACCTCATTTACCATGTGACTGTTGAATTCCCAGCCTTTGGAAGAGCGCAAGGCAAAACAGACCTTTGATAAATGTTTAACTCACTCAATGAAAGCACGAATTTCATATTCACATTTCTTTAGGTGCAGAAATTCTATTCTGGGGAATCTATCATTAAAAAATACTTTCATGAGGGCCGACCCTCTGGCCGAGTGGTTAAGTTTGTGTGCTCAGCTTCAGCAGCCCAGGTTTTCGCTAGTTCGGATCCTGGGCACGGATCTAGCACCGCTCATCAGGCCACGCTGAGGCGGCGTCCCACATGCCACAACTAGAAGGACCTACAACTAGAATATACAACTATGTACTAGGGGGCTTTGGAGAGAAGAAGAATAAAAAGCCAAAAGATTGGCAAAAGATGTTAGCTCAGGGCCAATCTTAAAAAAAAAACTTTCAGAAGGGAACAAAGATATTCCTATAAAAATATTTATTGAAGCATTTTATGAAACTCTGAAAAGAAAATTACAAACAAATAAATGTTCCCCAATAAAGGGGATGCATGAAAAAAAATTATAGTATGGAATATTATGCAGCTGTTAAAAGGAATGCAGTAGAGCTGGACATACAGTCTGTGACATGTCATTGAGAGAAAAAAATGATTTATGCTACACAGATGTGGGATGAGAGGGGACTTTCATGTTTGACATTTTTGGTTTTCTTTTTCATTTATTTATGTGTTTTTAAATAAAAATTATATATATTTAAGGTGTGTGCAATATGGTGATTTGATATACATAGTGAAATGATTACTATAGTCGAGCTAATTAACAGATCATCTCCTCCCAAAGTTACCATTCTGAGTGTTTGATGAGTGCACCTGAAATCTCTTAGCATATTTCCAGTGCTCAATATGGTATTATTATTATTGTTATTTTTTTTTAAGATTTTATTTTTCCTTTTTCTCCCCAAAGCCCCGTGGTACATAGTATATATTGTATATATTTATACATTGTATATATTTTTTTAGATGTGGGTCCTTCTGGTTGTGGCACGTGGGATGCCACCTCAGCATGGCTTGATGAGCAGTGCCATGTCCGCGCCCAGGATTTGAACCAGCAAAACCCTGGGCTGCCGAAACGGAGCACGTGAACTTAACCACTCGGCCACAGGGCCGGCCCCTCAATACAGTGTTATTAAGTATAGTCATTACGCCTGTACATTACATCTCTGGACTTATTCATCCTGCGTAACTACATCTTTGCTCCCTTTGACCAACATCTTCCCATTTCCCCATCACTACTCCAGCCCCTGGTAACCACCATTCTATGTTCTGCTTCTGTGAGTGCCACTTTTTTTCTTTTCTTTTCTTTTCTTATTTTTTTAGGGTTTTTTTTTTTTTTTGACGAGGAAGATTGGCACTGAGCTAATGTCTGTTGCCAATCTTCCTCTTTTTTTTTTTCTCCCCAAAGTCCCCGTACGTAGTTGTATATCCTAGGTGTACATCCTTCTAGTTCTTCCACGTGGGATGCCGACAGTGGTGCATCCATGCGGTGCTGGGTCTGCGCCCAGGATCCAAACCTGTGAACCTGGGCTGCTGAAGTGGAGCACGCAATCTCAACCACTATGCCACCAGGCCAGCCCCTTTGTTTTCTTTTCTTATCATTTATTTATTTTTTTTAGGAAGATTAGCCCTGAGCTAACTACTGCCAATCCTCCTCTTTTTGCTGAGGAAGACCGGCCCTGAGCTAACATCCATGCCCATCTTCCTCTACTTTATATGTGGGACGCCTGCCACAGCATGGCTTTTGCCAAGCGGTGCCATGTCCGCACCCGGGATCCTAACCGGCGAACCCTGGGCGCTGAGAAGCAGAAAGTGCGAACTTAACTGCTGTGCCACTGGGCCAGCCCCATTTTCTTTTCTTTTAGATTCCACATATAAGTGAGATCATACAGTATTTTGTCTTTCTCTGGCTTATTTCACTTAGCATAATGTCCTCTGGGTTCATCCATGCGGTCACAAATGGTGGGATTTCCGTCTTTCTCAAGGCCAAATAATATTCCATTTTGTATATACCGCATCTTCTTTACCTGTTCATCTGTCAATGCACACCTGGGTTGTTTCCATACCTTGGCTGCTGTGAATAAAGCTGCAATGAACATGGGGTGCAGAGATTTTTTTGAGATCCTGATTTCATTTCCTTTGGATAAATACCCAGAAGTGAGATTGCTGGATTATATGGTAGTTCTATTTTTAATTTTTTGACGACTCTTCACATTATCCTCCATAATGGCTGTGACTTAGCATATATTAGAATTGTAACTTTAAAAAGAGTAAACAAAAATTAATGAAACATAAATGTTATTTTAAAACAAAAGCACTGGGGCTGGCCCCGTGGCCGAGTGGTTAAGTTCTTGCGCTCCACTTCGGTAGCCCAGGCTTTCACCGGTTCGAATCCTGGGCACGGACGTGGCACCGCTCATCAAGCCGTGCTGAGGCGGCCTCCCACATAGCTGAACCAGAGGCACTCACAACTAGAATCTACAACTATGTACTGGGGGGCTTTAGGGAGAAGAAGGAAAAAAAAAGAAGATTGGCAACAGATGTTAGCTCAGGTGCCAATCTTTAAAAAAAAAAAAACGAAAAGCATTGAAGAGAAAAATTCAGCAGTCTGCCTAGATGACCAGAGTGTGGGTTTTCCCCCTCTTCTCCCCTTTCTCCTTCTTTCCTAGTTTTTCTCCCCCTCCTCCCACTTCTCCTCCCCCTCCTCCTCCTTCTTTTAGCACATGAAAACTTGACAAATAAAAATGGCAAGCAATAGGATATATTGGAGAATATGAGGAAGCCATTTGGTATAAACCTAATTCGGCCTGACCTTGTCTTTCCAAAAGGGCCTGACCGTGGCATTGTATATCTGCTTTAGATATTCCCTATGGCATGAACAAAGGGCCTTGAGATAAAGGTGCAACTTCCCTCCCCTCCCAACGTTGGCATCTCCTTAAGGATTAAGCATCTTTCCTTAGGCTAGAAACTGATTCCTGCGCTCACCTGTGACCGCCCAGCTCGAGACAATAGACTTGCCTCCTGCTACATCCTCGAGAGAGCAGACCACTACCTGCTGTGTCCATCAAGCACTGTGCTGACAGGGCAATCTTGTGACTATTGTGGGAGGGACATTTCAATCATATGTGAAACGTCCTGCTTGGGGGTATACAACCACTCTGTGCACCTCACTTCTTTGGTGCCCTTTCTTCCTTCGGGAGGAAAGGCCCCAGGCCATGGTCCTCAGATTTCAGCTCAGAATAAACTCACCCAAATTTTCATTTATAGATTGGTTATGGATTATTTTCGTCGACAGACTCTATCATGTCCATCCAGCCAGGGCTGAGGCTGTGGCTGAGTCAGAACACTGACTGGATATGAAGATTGATGATGATGACGATGGACTCCTGCTTACCAAGTCCCAGGCTACGGGAAGCACTTGCCATTCTCTATCTCCTTCAACTCTAACAGATTCTCTGAGGCGGTGCTGATCAATGTGCCTTCCTGCTGGAGGGGCCCGTAGGACCGAGTGATGCCGAACCGCTTGGGTTCAAATCTCAGCTATGCCGTTCACTAGCTGTGTGACCTTAGTAACCTTCTCAACCCTAAGTTTCTGGATGGAATGAAGATAATGATAGCACCTCCCTCATAGGGCTGTGGTCAGGATGGAATGAATCCGTACATATCAGGCCTTGAGGGCAGTGCCTGGCACAAGTCTACACTTGAGGAAATCGAGGCAAGCCAGCAGGGGTTCCAGCCCACAGACCCCGGCCCAGCCAGAGTCTGACGCCTCCACGCCTGCTCAGTCCTTCCAGTCAGCCCTTCCAGTCTGGCCAACCTTTCCCTTGGACCCTGAGGCAGAAAGGGGAGGTGGAGTGGGGAGAAGTTCCCTTCTGGAACCTTCCTGTGTTTCTTCAGCTGTTGAGCACAGCGGTGGTTCCCTTAATTAAGAAGGAGCCAGCCTTAGGAAAATCAGAAGCAAGTCCGACGCACTCTAAAATCCTCAGAATTTTTACACTGGGTGCAAAGAAAATCTGTGCGAGTCCCCAGGAGGGTCTCAGGGTCCTGCGCTTGGTGGAGAATCATTTCCTTCTTGGCCTGAGGGAATGGCTGCTCCTTTCCTCTGAGATGCCAGCCAGGGGAGGCAGGCCCTGACCCCCTCCCCGCCCCCAGGGACCTGTAGTCAGGGTGGGGCAGTGAAAGAAGGGACAGAGCTCCATTCGAAAAGTTGCTTTGAAAATCATATTTTAAAAATATTTTGTTTTGCCTCAAAAATTTTTAGATGTTTCTAGAAAATGAGTAGATGTGAAATCATTTCCTTTTTAAGAAAAGTGAGGTCCCAGAGGGAATGTGGCAAATCCGAAGCTGCTTCTGGGCTGTCCCCCTCGCTGCTCCCTTCCCCCTCTTCCTTCCCCCTCCCCCTTCTCTCCTCCCTCTCCCTTCCTTCCTCCCATTCCCTTCCCTCCCCACCCCCCACCAGGTGTGGCCAAGCTCCCAGGCCTGAGGATAGAGCCTGCAGTGGGGTGACAGTCCAGAGGGCACCTGGTGAGCCTTTTCACACCCTGACCTTTCCAGAGCCTGGACGCCTCCCCCGCTCCCTTCTTCTTACTTATCGCTTTGTATAATGATTTAATTCCTGAGATTTGTATGTGCTGCTGAGTCTGTGTGTGCGTTGGGGAAAGGAGCCTGGCATTGACCCAACTGAAAATAAAGAATAATAAACCACACGATCAAAACACACACGTAAAAAGACAACTTTGAAAGCAATATTTATTCTGGGTTTGCTTTTGCTTTGAAAGGTATGGCGTGTGCTAGACAGCACAAAAAAAAAGGCAAAACGAAAATACAGCGACTCCCAGCACCAGGAGCCAGCCAGCCTTTGTGTCAACAGTTTGTTTCTTCTCTTTGGGTTACAGGACACTTGTGCTATTTCTTTTTACCACTTGGGCTGGGGAAGAGAGCCGCTGTCACTGCACACCTGGGTCTAGAGGTGCCCCCCCCCCCCACCGCCCGCCTCCAGTGGGGAGCGGGTGGAGTCAGTGGCGCAGCTCTGGGAGAGGTTCCCCTGGAGGGACGGCTAGAGTGGAGCACTGGGCAGGGACAGTGACAGTTTGTGCCTCTGCTGCTGTGGGAAAGGGTTTGTGAACAGTAAACTGACCAGAGCTTCCATCTGGGCTGCTGGACTCAGCAAAAAGGTCCCCAGAGGGCAGAGGTAGGCCCCTCTCTCCCACACCTCCCTTTGAAACTGCACTCTTTCCCTCACTCATTAAACATTAACTGACCCCCACCCCCACCCCCGCCAGGCCCTGGGGCCTCCCAGGTGGGGACGCTCCAAGAGCTCTCAGCCAGATGCTAGGATTGACCTTCCCATCCTATGCACACAGAAAGAGCCCAGAGGAAGGATGGGGCCGTGCCTGGAAGAGATCATGGATAGACCAATGGTCTGGTTCTCTACGATGGAAGGGATAGAAAGTGGGAAATGATAAGATCAGATTCATATTCTGGGAAGGCTGCCCTGGCCACCTGGTGGAGGATGGATTAGAGGGTCGAAGAGTAGGCGGCAGGATCCCCACTGAGGACACTGGTCCGGTCACCCTGCAGGAAATGCTGATGACTTCAGCCAGGGTGGTGGCAGGAGGTGTGTGGAGAATGAAGATACAAAAGAGATGATTAATGGGATAGGGGAGCCGGCAGAGGATTCAAGAATAACTCCAAAACTCTGGCTTGAGCAAGATGGGGGTTGACGGGGATACCCGGAAAGAGCAAGCGTGGGAAGGTACGGGCCGCGCTGAGTTCCAGGTGTCTGTGGGCCAACTTGAGATGCTCAGACGGCTGCTAGGTGTTTGGGAGATCCCAAAGGAGCTTTGCCAGGATTCGAGTCTCTGCAGGGCTGTCCCTGGCTTGTAGGGTACCGTTCAGAGCAGGGGTTGGCAAATTTTTTCTGTAATGGGCCAGATAGTACATATTTTAGTCTTTGCCAGTCATATGGTCTCTGTCAAAACTACTCAGCTGCACTGTTGGAGTAGGAAGGCAGCCACAGACGATACTTAAACAAGTAGGCGTGACTGTGGGCCAGCAAAACTTTATTTATGGACACTGAAATTTGAATTTCATATCATTTTTACGTGTCAAGAAATAGTATTCTTCTTTTGATTTTTTTTTTCAACCATTTAAAAATGTTAAAACCATCCTTAGCTTGCAGGGGTTATATAAAAACAGGGAGCAGGTGGGTAATTTGGCCCCCTGGCCAGATGTGGTACTTTGCTGATCCCTGTTTTGGAGAATTAGAAAAAGTCATAGCATCCTCCACTAATACATTTCATAAGTTAGTCTATTATTTCTCAATAGTAACAATTATGACAAACGTAAATTATTCTGTATAAATTACACAAATATTGAACATAATAGAAAATCATCATTGTTGTAAATATATTGCAATCCTTCCATGATAGTCATCCTAGATTTTAGAAAATCACTTAAGATTTTTGATTCTTGAGACATTAATGTCTCATCAGAATCACTTCCTTCTGTGTATGCAGTTGTTTTTTTTTTTTTAAAGATTGGCACCTCAGCTAACATCTGTTGCCAATCTTTTATTTTTTTAATTTTAAAAAATTTTTCTTCTTCTCCCCAAAGCCCCCCAGTACATAGTTGTCTATTCTAGTTGTGGGTCCTTCTAGTTGTGGCATGTGGGACACTGCCTCAGTATGGCTTGATGAGCAGTGCCATGTCTGCACCCAGGATATGAACCGGGGAAATGCCGGGCCACCGAAGCGGAGTGCGCAAACTTAACCACTTGGCCACGGGGCTGGCCCCCTGTATATCCAGTTGATTTCAATTGTAAATTTTTACAGAGTTCCAGTTGTCCATATTTATCATAATTCCTCAAATTATGTATATTGTCTGGAGAAGAACACTTTAAAAAAGTCATGGTATTCTTTTCAGTATTATAAATCTTTCTTTTAAGGATGTTATTAATGAATCTAGTATAGCAAAATAAAATGAAATAACTTTGAATTTTAGTTTTGGGTCTTGGAAATCATAATAAAACGAGTCTTGCTTTTTCTTAGGATTTTCTACGTAAGTAATGGCATTAATGTTGAAATTCTGCAATTTGGCATCAATAACTATTTTTCATAAATCTTGCTTCTTTTTTAAACAAAGAACACCGTAATTTTTTCAATGCTTTCAAGGGCATTATGTATACTAACTTTTATTCCTTCATGATTTATTTATGAGATTTTAACTAAAGACCATTTCATATTAGCCCTGAGCAAACACATTTAAAAGTTCAAATTTGCTAGAATATGCTTTGCACTCTAGAATCTCTGTCTTTTTTAGTACAATTAACAGTTCCTAGAAAGGGCTTTGCATCCTGCCTTTTGAGTTTTTGGTGACACGGTGGCATCCTCTTGACTCTCTCATTGTGGGTTCGACACTGACATTCAGCATTTGAAAATTCGTCTTTGAAAATACATGAAACATTTCATCAAAACTGAAATTTTGCTGGATGCTTCCCAGGCAATAGTTAAAAATTCAGTGATGTCAAAAGAATTTTTGACCACATCACTCACTATCTCGTTTAAAGAATATGCAAAACAAAGAAAGCAGACTTCCCTAGAATAATTTTTCAAGGATCTTCCGTTACAATCCGTTCTGGTTTTCCATGCATTTTTGTCGCATTGTCGTATTTCTGGCCCCTTGGGTTATTTTTGTCTAGATTTAGTTCTTGTAAGCAGTCTACTGAGAGCGTAAAATCCTGCCCTAGTTGAGTCATCTGCTGTGCAGAAGCCTCCAAGGTGTTCACATATAGATATATTTGCATTTTGGAAATGAACAAACCTAAAATAATTGTTGCGGGGCCGGCCCGGTGGTGCAGCGGTTAAGTGCGCACGTTCTGCTTCTCTGTGGCTAGGGGTTCACCGGTTCGGACATGGCACCGCTTGGCAAAAGCCATGTTGTGGAAGGCGTCCCACATAGAAAGTAGAGGAAGATGGACATGGATGTTAGCTCAGGGCCAGTCTTCCTCAGCAAAAACAGGAGGATTGGCAGCAGTTAGCTCAGGGCTGATCTTCCTCAAAATAAAAATAAATAAATAGAATAAAATAAAATAAAATAGAATAATTGTTGCATATTCTACATAGCTTGTTCCTGGAGTTGTATTTCAAATAATTGAGGAGTGTCTAACCTTTCTTACTTTATTCAACACGATCGTATTCATTGTATCTATAATTTTAACGATTTCGTTTTGTCCTTGAGTCTCTAAACAATGTGTAATGTTATTTCGTGTCATTGTTTACATTTTGCATAAATGTCCTGACATAACTATATCAAATTTTGCTGTGACTCCTGCCAAATAAAGAGCATTTTCCATTATCACGCTCGTTCACTTTCTTGGATGAGCTTAGCTATTCGCTCACCAAAGAGTGAATCAGAAGTCTCATATGTTCAAAAACAGCACCCAATTTTTTCTCATGTTCACACGGATATAATATATTTTCAGAATCACATTGCGATTTGGTTGATGCACATTTCACTTTCTTCGTGTTTTCAGGAATATGCGGTAAATGCTGCCAATCTTTGCTTTCGTTTGCATTCTCATCTAGTTTCATTGAATTTTTTCTATCGCAAAGACTTTACAATGTAGACGAAATATAGAATCCTTTGAGGTAGAATAAAGTAACCAGGATTTAGTGGGTTTTTTTCCAGAAGGATCGTGGGTATTAAGTTTCCGAAACTGTCTACCTGCGTTGCTATCTGGAAACAACGTTTCTTACCTGAGATGGATCATTTCAACCAGATCTGCTGTTTCATGTGCAAAGTCATGTGGTCAGGGACCTGATGGGCAGGAAGTGCATTTGGTCTAATGGATTCTTTGTCTTTGTTTTTTCTTCTCTTCTCGTTTTTCTTGAATTCCATCGATTATGGAGCGTGGAAGTCCGAGGTAAATGCTCGCCCTGCCCCATCGACGATGTGTTAGTGCCATCTTTTGCTAAAACTAGTACCTCTGAAGCGTCTCCTTTACTCTGGCAGTCCATCTAATTTTTCCAGAAATCCAGCCATCCAGAGGAGTTGCTAAGCACGGCCAGTAGAACCAAGTGCTTACGATAGTGCAACTACATGTGTATTTTTTAAATAAGCCAGATTTCTTTAATAGCTTTCCGATTTCTTTTTCTAGATCTCATGATGTTTTAAAAAATGTTTTTCCTACTATCTGGAGAGAAATAATTTCATGATAAAGTCTGGTAAAGATTAAGTATTTTATCTTATTATTTATAATGCTTTTTTTTTTTTGACCAAGATTAGCCCTGAGCTGACTGCTGCCAATCCTCCTGTTTTTGCTGAGGAAGACTGGCCCTGAGCTAACATCCATGCCCATCTTCCTCTACTTTCTATGTGGGACGCCTACCACAGCATGGCTTGCCAAGTGGTGCCATGTCTGCACCTGGGATCCGAACCAGCAAACCTGGGCTGCCGAAGCGGAATGTGTGCACTTAACTGCTGCACCATCAGGCTGGCCCTTATTTACAACACTTTAATGGGGCTGGCCCCGTGGCCGAGTGGTTAAGTTCGTGCGCTCCGCTGCAGGCGGCCCAGTGTTTTGTTGGTTCGTAATCCTGGGCGCGGACATGGCACTGCTCGTCAGGCCACGCTGAGGCAGCATCCCACATGCCACAACTAGAAGGACCTACCACTATGTACTGGGGGGCTTTGGGGAGAAAAAGGAAAAAAATAAAATCTTTAAAAAAAAACTTTAAAACATTATCAGTGTTACATGCTAATAAACTTTAACAGTATTTAATATTTGTAGTAATAAAATTTCCATAACACAAATAAAAGATTGATTTACAATTAGTGGATCATTATAAAATAATCTTTAAGTTATATCTGTGCAATTCTTACTTTTCGGTTTTTAATGGTAGATTCATACTAGTTGTCACGTAGTAATTTGTGTCATAATGAAAGTACTAGTAAACTTCTTAGAAACTCAACAATTACCTCATGGTACAGAAACACAGCAGCAGATGGTACGAACTATAAGATAAAATTTATCACATTTGGCCAGGCACTGATACCAACTGGATCCTTTTTGTTTTTTTAAGATGATCTCTGATCAATACCATAGTCAAAAAACAGCTCTTGTTTAAGTTATTTGAGATGATATTAGAGCAACAAGATTTTTTATTATTGTCAAAATGGTATGATATATGATAATTTTGTTAGAAAAAGACTTAACATATGCTTGAACATTGTTATCATAATTATACAAATCATTAATTTTTGGAGTCAGCAAAATTATAAAAAACATTTTTAAAATTCTAAATAGCAAAGATCTCTACCATTTGAATGGCACCCCTTAGATGCGGTTGTGCTGTGCAGCGTACAACCTTAACAACAGTACCCAAAGGCTCTGTTATAAGAGTGATCCGATGGAGGTTGGTGATTAATACTGTGGGAGCAACACCAATCCCAAGTGAGGAGGATTATTTTATTCTAATGGATGACAACCACTGCCAGGAGAAGGTGGAAGGGGAGATGAGAGGAGGATTACAGATAGAGTCTGAAACGACTCCCCACAAACATTACCTACCCCCAATCATCCTACAGAGTGGCCTCTCTATTCTCACTTTCTCTGACTTGAAAAACTGGGCCCTATCGGCAACCTGGTCCTTACCAAGCTCACTCCTGCCTTGGCTTTCTGAAATGCAGCATCGTCTTGGTTCACCTATTCCCTCTCAAAGCTTTTTATTTATTTATTTTTTTGCTGAGGAAGATTAGCCCAGAGCTAACATCTCTTGCCAATCTTCCTCTACTTTACATGTGAGTTGCTGCCACAACATGGCTGACAAGTGGTATAGGTCCATGTCTGGGATCCAAACCTGTGAACCAGGGTGGCCGAGGCAGAATGTGCTGGACTTAATCACTGTGCCAGGTGGCCAGCCCCTCAAAGGTTTTTAATTGGCTCTTCTTCCTACTTTCCTCAAGACCACAATGATGTACCCTTAGATTGCTTCTCTAGTCTTTCTCCCTATACTGTCTTGTCAATCATTCATTTCATTCATTCATTCAATAAGCATCTCAGGGCCCATACTAGGCTCTGGAGGTTTGAAGATGGGCCAGTCGTAGTCCCTGGCCTCTGGGCTGACGGAAGACATAGGCAGGTAGACTTACCATGTTTCAGACTGTTCTAGATACTTTACACGGGTTATCTCATTTAACCCTTGCCACACACTTATTGGTGGGTTGGAGGAAAGAATGTGGGTAAAGGAGATGTAATGTCCTGAGGTTTCTGGGCTGACTGGATGAAACAGAGAGAAGTCTAATATAACTTTTCTTGGCAACTGGGTGCATAGTGGTGCCGCTTACAGATGTGGGGATGAGGAGCAGACTGGGGAGGAGGCGCAAGGATGAGGGAGGGTCCAGACAAACTGGGTTGTCAATATCTGTGGGCTCTCCACGTGGAAAAGTCTAACAAACCCTCGGTGGCTATGAGAGAAGTTTGTACTAAACACTTCAATTTGAGCATAATTAATATATAAATTGTAGCTGCACGGATAGAATCACCCAAGGCAAGACTGATAAAGAAAAAATCCAGGATTAAAAACATGGATAACAGCAACATAGAACATACAGGCTATGTCTTCCAAAATTCTTTCAGTTGTAAATAATAGAAACCCAAATGAAACTGACTTGAACAAAAACAAAACAAACAAAAAAGAAGTTGACTCAGAAGAGAGGACTAGCTTTGGGGTCTGGCTAGATCCGTGGCCTCAGTGTTGGCAGGTCATCATGTCTTGGCTTCATTTTCCTCTGGGTTAGCTTTCTTCTCAGGCGGGCTCTTCTTGCAAGGTGGCAAAGATGGCAACTGGCAGATTCAGGCTTATAACCTACCAGTTTAGCAAAGTCCATGGGAAGAACACAGTTTGTTCTTAACAGTCCCGGCAAAAGTCCTGGGGATGAATCTCAATGGTCCTGAGTCATTAGACATTTCCTGAGCTGTGACGAACTGGCCAGGCCTGGGCCATAAGCTTACTCCCGTGTTGGGGTAAGAGCGACGGCCCTGAACCAAGGTGGGTGGAAGGATGGTTCCCCACAGCAAAATGGAGCCACTCTGCACAGTCGAAGGGGGAGTGGAGCCTGGATATGCAAAAGCCACCCATGGTCATTACATAGACAATGGCTATAAGCCCGGGATGGAGATGAAAAAGGAGTGGGTCGAGGAGTAGAAGGTGCACCCCACGAGGGGACAGTATTACTGACAGCAAGGGAAGAGAAAGTTTCCAGGAGGGCACAGTATCAGGGTCGAATGAGAGATTAGGGAGAATAAGGACTGAGCCACGTTTACCGGATTCAGCACTGGGACGTCCTAGTCGGAGTGGTGAGCGCGAAGCAAGATTTCAGCGGTTGAAGAGTGAATGAAAGGCGGAGAAGTAGAATCTTTACGTAGACGATCGCTTCCAGTGCCTCGGCTGTGCAGGGGGAGAGAGTTAGATTGTAGCCAATGGGGAGAGGCTGGAGCCTGTTGAAAATAAAGAGCTAAGAATAGTAATATCAGTATATCTATCATTTATTGAGCACTAAGTGCCCGACATTTTGCTGTGTTGGATCGTAAAACTTTGGCCCATGTGTTTTGTCTCGGAGTGGAAATTTGATTAAAGATACGGTCTAGAAACAATGGCAATCTCAAAATCTGCACCCACATGCCTGCCTCCCGTTAGCTCCAACGGATGGACTTTCTTTGTTCCTTTCTAAAGCCAGTCTCTCCTCTGAGCCACCAGACTCAGGACACGGCTCTGCGATCTTCCTCTCTCTCCCACATCATCAATGTTTGCTCTTTACTGGGCCACTCCCATCAGTTTACAAACATTCTGTTGTTTCCGCCATCTTAAAAGAAACTTCTGTTTGCTCTACCCTCCCAGCAGTTAACAGCTTCTTTGAAGAAAATCTCCTCCAAAGAGTTGTGTCTATTCACTATCTCTCATTCCTCTCCTCTCTGTTCTCTTTTAATCCTACTCCAATGTGGTTTTCGCCCCCAGTATTTCACTAAAGCTGTTCTGGCTAAGGTCAGCAATGACCTTCACTTTGTTAAATGCGGTATGGCTCCTCCTTGCTGTGCTTATTTCTCTTGGTTTCCAGGACACTGCATCATCTACCTCCCATTCCTTCTGTCTCTTTATGGATTCCTTCCCTTCTCCCACACTTTTTTTTTTTTTGGAGGAAGATTAACCCTGAGCTAACATCCGCCGCCAATCCTCTTCTTTTTGCTGAGGAAGATTGGCTCTGAGCTAATATCCGTGCTCATCTTCCTCTACTATATATATGGGATGCCTCCACAGCATGGCTTGCTGAGTGGTACATAGGTCTGTGCTTGGGATCCGAACGTGCGAACCCCAGGCTGCCGAAGCAAAGCGCAGGAACTTAACTGCTAAGCCACTAGGCCGGCCCCCTCCCACACTTCTTAATGTAGGAATGCTCTGGGGCTCCAAATTTGACCCCCTTCTCTTCTTCATCTACTTTCGCTCTCTTACTAATCTCATCCAATCTCATGTTTAAATACCATTGTACGCCAGCAACTTCCAGATTTATATTTCTGGCCCAGACCTCTTCCCTGAACTCAAAAGTCACTCGTCTGTATAGTCAACAATACTGCTTGAATCTGTTTGGATGCTGATAGATACCTCAAATTTCAAACGTTCAAAACTGAACTCCTAGTCATTTCCTCTCTCAGGTTCCTCGTTCCGTAGCCTTCCACAACAAAATGGAGGACAGCTTGCCAGTACTCAGGCCTCCAAATCCTCAAGTCACCTTAGAGGCACCTGGGGGCAGGGGTGGAGGGTAGGAGAGATGCTGGCGGCAGTGGTCTGCCACGCTGGGGCGGGCGGGAGCATTTTGTAACTTTTTAGACAGCGTTTAAAACTGCAGGTGCATGATGATGGTGAACAGTGGGCCAACATCTAGTCCATTTTATTATGATTTAAAAATTCTCTACAGACAAGACACAGCCTTGTTCCTTATTGCCTAAACACAGAGAGGAGTGTCTCGTCACCACAGCCACCTCCTTGGTACGTTGTATCTTGACCCCTCTCTTTTCTTTCACCCTCCTCTGCCCCATTCCTTCACTTAGGAAATCCTATGAACTTCACCTCCAAGAAATATCAGAATCCAGCCTCTTCTTACCACCTCCACTGATGCCACTTTTTTTTCATTCTTTTTACTTTTTTTTTTTTTGAGGAAGATTAGCCCTGAGCTAATATCTGCCACCAATCTTCCTCTTTTTTTTTTTTTTTTTTTTTGCTGAGGAAGACTGGCCCTGAGCTAAAATCATGCCCATCTTCCTCTACTTTATACGTGGGATACCTGCCACAGCATGGCTTGATAATTGGTGTGTAGGTCCACATCCGGGATCTGAACCAGCAAACCCTGGGCCGCTGAGGCAGAATATGCAAATTTAACCGCTACGTCGCTGGGCCAGCCCCAGCTGACGCCACTCTTGTCTGAGCTGCCTTCAACTCTGTTTTAGGTTTGTCATGAAGAGCCTCCAGGTAGGTCTGTGCTTCCACCTTACCCCCCTCAGTCTATTCCTGACACAACAGCCGCAGTGATTTTTCTAGAAACATAAGTCACATTGTGTCTAGGCCTTGCTCAATAGCTACCATGGCTTCTCATCTCAGTCTTCATAATGGCTTCTGAGGCCCCACACAGTCAGCTCAGCCCCTTAGGTCTGACCTCCTCTCCTTCTCTCTCCCTTGCTCTTTTTGCTCCCACCCCAGGACCTTTGCAAGAGCTGTCCCCATTGCTGAGACTGCTCTTGCCCCGGATGTCAGCTTGGCCAACTCCCTCATCTCCCTCAAGCGTTTGTTCAGAGGTCGCCTTCTCAGTGAGGCCCACCTGCCCTGACCACCCTCTTAAACCCGGCCACCTGTGTTGCCCTCCCCACCCTGGCATGCTGGAGTCCTCTCATCTGAATCTTCTGTTTTCCTTTTTCTTTAGCACATTCACTCTCTAGTGTACTACATAATTTACTTATTCCGTTTATTGTTTATTATTCGTCTTTTCAGACTAGGATGTAAGCTGCCTGAAGGCAAAAATCTGTGTTTATTCACTGCTATATCCCACAGGTACGGTGACCGTACATTTATCACCCCAACCAGGAGAGGAAGGAGCTGCCATTTTCTGGGACATCTTGGGTCTAACCAAGACTTTTTCCCAGCAAACTGGCATATGGTCATCCTACCCAAAGGCCCAGTCAGAGTCAAATTTTTCTGTTAGCTACCTGGGAAACTTTGAAGGGATCCAAGCACGCAGTCGACAGCACACTCTCCCCATCCAGAGCTTTCCATCTCACTTCTCACCTCTTTGTTTTCATTCTGGAGCCTATTTGTGATACAGTCTCCCCACTGCTGCCGGAGTAACATCTTTCTCTTCCCCATTTCCATCCCCTTCCCCTCTTCTCCCCTCAAGGACAATCATTTAGTGCATATCCTCAGAATTATAATTATCATTGTAAATTACAATAATATTTTATAATAGTATTTTTG
Source organism: Equus asinus (assembly GCF_041296235.1). Classification (NCBI taxonomy): domain Eukaryota; kingdom Metazoa; phylum Chordata; class Mammalia; order Perissodactyla; family Equidae; genus Equus; species Equus asinus. Next base: position 90,568,787 of record NC_091794.1, read on the forward strand.
TGTATTTGAATTTTGTTTATGAGAATGGGACTGTGTTTCTTTTCTTCTTTTCTTCTTCTTCTTCTCCCCAAAGTCCCCCAGTACATAGTTAGGTCCTCCAAGTTGTACTATGCAGGATGCCGCGTTAGCATGGCTTGATGAGCCGTGCCACGTCCGCGCCCAAGATCCGAACCAGCGAAACTCTGGGCCGCTGAAGCAGAGCGAGTGAACTTAACCACTCAGCCACAGGGCCGGCCCCAGGATTGTGTTTCTTACTTAAAATCTTTTTTTCCATAGTGCACCCACCCCATTCCATCGTTCCATTCCCCAGTGATGGACACCTGGTGCCTCGTGGTCTCTGCAGCCACAAACCAGGCCATGAGCAACATCCTTGTACAGTTGCTGGGAGCACCCTTGTAAACATTTCTTTGGAATATAAAATAGGAGGTGAACTGCTGAATCATAGGATGTGCTTATCCTTAATCTGATTAAGTTTGGCTATATTGATCCCAAAATGGCTGCGGGGCCTGAGGGATCCTATTGACTCTCTCCTTGACCACATTCAGGTTATCTGGCTTTTTACTTTTTGCTGGCCTCCAAGTATGAAGTGGTGTCTCACTACAGGTCTAATTTGCATTTTTCTGATGACTAATAAGCCTGAGCATCCCTTCATGTGTCTGTTACCCTGTTCCTTTTCCTTTTCTGTAAATTATCTGCTCATATATGCTTTGCCAGTATTGATTTGCAGGAATTCCTAGTTATTTTAGTCATTGTCAGTTTTAATTATTGCAAATATCTTCTTCCACTCAGTCTTCTTTTAACTTTGCTCGTGGTATGATGCTTTGGATAGAAATCCTCAATTTTAATCTGATGGAAATGGTTTGTGCTTTTTTTTTCGGGGAGGAACATTAGCCCTGAGCTAACACCTGCTGCCAATCCTCCTCTTTTTTTTTTTTGCTGACGAAGACTGGCCCCGAGCTAACATCCGTGCCCATCTTCCTCTACTTTATATGTGGGACGCCTACCACAGCATGGCATGCCAAGCGGTGCCATGTCTGCACCCGGGATCGGAACTGGTGAACCCTGGGCCACCAAATGTGTGAACTTAACCGCTGTGCCACTGGGCCAGCCACCCATGTTTATATGAGCCAGTTTCCCCAGCTCCACCTACTAAATAAACCCTCCCTTCCACAGGATCTCGGGGTCACCTTTTCTGTATGTTAAATTCTTGTATCTACATGGGTTTGTCTCTAAGTTTTCTACTTTATTCCATTGGTTTGTTTCTTTGTTCTTGAACAAAAACGTGTACTCAAACAAAATGTGTTCTTGAACAATGCCGCAATGTTCTGTGGTCCTGTGGTCCTATGGTTCTGTGGTCCGTCTTAATATCTGGTCCAGCTAGCCCCCCTTCCTTACTCAGCCTTTTCAAGGTGGACTTTTATTTGTGGACTTTTAATCTGGAATTACTGTTGAGATTGCAATTAATTTATAGAGTGCTGAGGAGAGTTGACCCCTACATAGTTCTGAGTTATTTCATCGAAGACACGCCTCTTCATTTAGAGACATTATCACCTATGTCCATTACTATGGTCTTGAAGCTTTCTCTGTAGATATTTGCATATTTTTTGTTAGTTCTTAAGTATATTCAGGTTTTTGTTGCTATTGTGACATGTTTCTTATTATTTTAAAGATTTTATTTTTCTTTTTCCTCCTCAAAGCCCCCTGGTACACAGTTGTCTATTTTTAGTTGTGGGTCCTTCTTGTGTGGCATGTGGGATGCCGCCTCAGCATGGCCTGATGAGTGGTGCCGTGTCTGCGCCCAGGATCTGAACCTGGTGAAACCCAGGGCCGCCGCAGTGGAGCGCGTGAACTTAACCACTCAGCCACAGGGCCAGCCCCTCTTATGTTTTTTAAACTATATTTTCTGGGTGGTTATTACTGGGAGAGGGCGATTCCATTGACTTGGGTAGATTGATATTCAGCAACCTTGCTGAGCTTTCTTATCAATTCTAATAGTTTTTCTGATGATTCTGTTGACTTTTCTAGATAGATGATTTTGTTTTACACACAGAGTGATAATTTCCTCTCTTTGCTTCGAGTCCTCCCCCTCTTAAGCCTTTTTCCTTTCTTTACAGCACTGGCCAGACCTCCAGTAATATGGTAAACAATAGTGGTGCAGGGGCATCCTGATCTTGCCCCAATCTAAAAGGAATACACTAAAATGTCTCAATTATACACAGAAAGTGAAATATATAACAATGTACACCTGGAATTTATATAATGTTATAAACCAATGTTGCTACAATAAAAAAAAGGAAAAATAAAACAATAAAAATTGAAAAATTGAAAAAAATGAAAAACTAAAAAATAGTGTGTCAATTAAGTGTAACATTTGCTGTGGATTTTTGGTATAAAATCTTTGCCAACCTGAGGATATTCTATTCTTATTTTGCACAATTAAGAAAGTGTTATAGTAGTAGGGTAAACTTTATAAACAGCCATTTTTCCAAGGTCAGTTGAGATAACCTTACAGTATTTCATCATTAGTCTATTAAAATACCCTGCATTGATAGATTTTTAAAATATTAAGTCAGGCTTTTTTGTGTGGGGCTAGTCCTACTTGATCAAGATGTATTTTTTTTTATTTTAAATATACTTGACGTATAACCATGTAAATGTATGGTGTGCAACATGTTAATTTGATGCATTTATATATTATAATATGATTGCTATTGTAGAGATAATTAGCAACTCTATCATGTTACATAATTATCATTATTTTTAGTGGTTGGAATAATTACGTTCTAGTCTCTTAGCAAGTTTGATGGTTATAACACAGTATTGTTGTCTAAGATATATTATTATTATTATTACTTTATTTTTGAGGAAGATTAGTCCTGAGCTAACATCTGCCAATCCTCCTCTTTTTGCTGAGGAAGACTGGCCCTGAGCTAACATCCATGTCCATCTTCCTCTACTTTATATGTGGGACGCCTACCACAGCATGGCATGCCAAGCGGTGCCGTGTCCGCACCCGGGATCCAAACCAGTGAACCCCGGGCCGCCAAAGTGGAACATGTGCACTTAACCCTTGCACCACCAGGCCAGCCCCTAAGGTATATTATTTTTTATTATAATTACAGACAACACTTACTGAACACTTACTATGCGCCAAGCACAGTTCTAACTACCTTATTATATTATTACATTTACCCTTGCCACAGCCTATGAAGTAGCTACTGTTATTATACCCATTTTTCAGATGGGGAAACTGAGGCACAGGTTAGCTTATTTGCTCAAGGTCAATTAGGAAGTGATGAAACAGGGGTGTCTCAGGCATCCTGGCTCCAGAGTCCACATTCTTAGCAGCTACACTATAGTGTCTGAATTTAATTTGGTTAGCTAATATTTTATTTAGGTGTTTGTGTTTCCATTTATAAGTGAAAATAGTTTATAATTTTTCTTTATTAGATTATCTCTGGCCAGCCTGGTATATATAAAGTAGAGGAAGATGGGCACGGATGTTAGCTCAGGGCCAGTCTTCCTCGGCAGAAAAAAAAGAGAATGATTGACGGCAGATGTTAGCTCAGGGCTAATCTTCCTGAAAAAAAAAAAAAAGATTATCTCAAACTTTTAAAAAAATTGACACATAAGTTACACACTGTAAAATTCACTCTTTTATTTATTTATTTATTTAAAAATTTTTTTTTAAAGGCTGGCACCTGAGCTAACATCTGTTGCCAATCTTCTTCTTTTTTCTTTTTTTTTCCTTCTTCTTCTCCCCAAAGCCCCCCAGTACATAGCTGTGTATTCTAGTTATGGAGCCTGCTAGTTGTGGCATGTGGGATGCCGCTTCAGCGTGGCCTGATGAGCAGTGCTATGTCCGCGCCCAGGATCCAAACCAGCGAAACGCTGGCCCCCCCCAAGTGGAGTGTTCGAACTTAACCTCTCGGCTACAGGGCCAGCCCCAAATTCACCCTTTTAAAATGTACGTTTCAGTGGATTGTGCAACCATCACCACTATGTAATTCCAGATTTTTATAACACAAAAAAGAAAATCTCTGAACCCATGAATACAGTTACCCACTGCTCTCCTCTTTCTCCAGTCTCTGACAACTGCTAATGTACTTTCTGTCTCTATGGATTTGCCTATTCAACATTTCATATAAATGGAATCATACAATATATGACCTTTTATGGCTTCTTTTATTTAGTATAATATTTTCAAGGTCATCCACATTATCAGTACTTATTCATTTTTATGGTTGTATCATATTCCGTTGTATAGACATACCACATTTTAAAAATTCATTCATTACTTGATGAACACTTGGGTTATTTCCACTTTGTGGCTTTTAATAATATCGCCATGAACATTTGTATACAAGTTTTTTTGTGGACATACGTTTTCAAGCCTTTTTTTTTTTTTTTTTTTTTGCTGAGGAAGATTTGCCCTGAGCTAACATCAGTGCTAATCTTCCTCTATTTTGTATGCGGGTTGCTGCCATAGCATGGCTGCTGATGAGTGGTGTATATCTGTACCTGGGAACCAAACTTGAGCCAGAGACATGGAGCATGCTGAACTTAACCACTAGGCCACTGGGGCTGGCCCTTCAATTCTTTTGGGTATATACCTAGGCATGGAACTAATGGTCATATGGAATACTATGCTTAATTTTTTGAGGAATTTACCTTTATTTGAGTTTGGACTCCAGATTAAACACGTGCTTCCACTTCCAACTAAAATGGCAACATGGCACCAGCTGCTGCCTCCTCCCCCAAGGCCTGAAGAAACTCCAGCTGAAACACATCCAGAAGATAAGGAGCCAAAATCAAAGGAAGAAACCCCCGGGAAGACTATTTTTAATCTATGTGTGTACACATGCGCACACACGCACGCATACGTACATACGCAGGCTGAAATAGACGGTGGCCCGCAGGGCTATGAACGGATAAATTAGTAAGAACAGTTTAAACTCTGCTTTTGTTTCCCTTTGGTTCAGTTCTTCCCCGCCCACTTGCTTCAGAAATCTGGGGTCGTGGCCCAGACCTGGGGGTCCACAGTGGTCAAATCAGGGTAATGGGGAACAGATGGGGCCTGAGCGGCCTTGGGCATTGAATCCTCAGCGTCTACTCGTCCCAGCCCCCAAGGGGGGTTTCCGTTTGTTTCTCAGAGATTTGACGGCAAAGCCAAAGAGGCTTTGTGATGTTCACTGGGGCGGGCTGAGACTGGGGCCAACCTTTCTCCTCTCCCCCTTCCCCAAGAAGCATTTCCTGGCAGTGCAGTCAATAACCCCAGGAGAATATGAGCTGACAGGCGGAATTAAGAAGATATCACATGAGTGTAACTATTTCAAAGGAAAACCAACATACCGGATCACCCGTATTATCAGAAAAAGAGATCTTCAAAACAAAGGGCCCAGAGATGGAACATAAGAAAAATAAATATACTAAAGAAATGAGAAAAGTATTAGCAATATGAAAAATAAGCAAGAAATCATAAAAAAAAGTCCAAGTGAAAATATTGGCCTTGAAAAATATAATAGATAAAATAAAGAACATCATGGATGTGATAAATAGTTGATACACATAGCTGAAGGATGAATTATTGAGATTTAAGATGAGATGGAGGAAGCTACCAAGAAGGAAGAAAGGAAGGATAAAGTAATAGAAAATAGGAAAAAAGGTATTATGAAACATGGAGGAAAGAAGCAGAAGTGCCAATACTCATATTTTGGGAATATTAGAGTAAAAAACATATTTTAAACGAAAGGACTTTTTCAGCATTAAAGGAAAATGAAAGACCTCAGGTTGAAAGGGCTCATGAAGTGCCAAAAAGGAAGGATAAGAAAAAGTCTAAATACATTTTAGTAAAATTTAAGACAGTTGAAATGAGAAAATTTTAAAAGCTTCTAATCAGAAAGAACAGAGAATTTACAAAAGGATAAAAAACATTGGATTGAGGGGCCGGCCTGGTGGCACAGCTGTTAATTTCGAATATTCTACTTTGGTGGCCCAGGGTTTGCCGGTTCGGATCCTGGGTGTGGACATGGCACTGCCTGGCAAGCCGTGCTGTGGCAGGCGTCCCATGTATAAAGTAGAGGAAGATGGGCATGGATGTTAGCTCAGGGCCAGTCTTCCTCAGCAAAAAAGAGGAGGACTGGCAGTAGCTAGCTCAGGGCTAATCTTCCTCAAAAAAAAAAAAAATCAGATTGAAATTAGACTTCTCAACGGCAACATTACAATAGATAGTTGTGCCGTAGTAGAAGTATGGTGGATACAATGGATACAATGTGACAATGGAATCAATCTTTTCTTAAGGGATTGAAGGAAAATAATTCTGAACTATCCAAATTATTATTCAAATAGGAAGCTGTAATAATAATAGTCTCAGGCATGCAAAGCCTCAGAAGAATTGCCACACAAAACTCACATAGAAAATGTACTTGGAGAGAATTCAAGAAGAGAAACAAACCCAGGAGACGCTGTAAGAGATAAGAAGTTTGGGCCGGCCTGTGGCTGAGTTTGTGCGCTCTGCTTCCGCAGCCCAGAGTTTCGCAGGTTTGAATCCTGGGCGTGCACCTAGCCGCTCATCAGGCCATGCTGAAGCAGCGTCACGTAGCACAGCCAGAAGGACCTACAACCAGAATATACAACTATGTACTGGGGGGCTTTGGGAAGAAGAAGAAAAAAATAATAATAATAAGATTGGCAACAGATAATAGCTCAGGTGTCAATCTTTAAAAAAAAAAAGAGATCGAAGAAAGTTAATCAGTCTTTGGAAGGCTTGCTGTAGTCTTAAAACAAGAAAACAAAAAATGGATACCTCTCTCCCCTCAAAAAAGGAAAAATTATTTTGATAACAAGCCAGAAATAAAAATTCAGATAATATCATCATAGTGGGTAAGGAGACACCAAAGGACATGAATGTAAACTAAAGTTCTCACCTTATTAGAAAAACAATATAGATATCAAGTTTAAAAAGGAAGAAGGGAGAACGAAAAGCAGGCTGAATTAAATAAAAGAGAAGCTGTAAATGTGTCAATATATTAATAATTGCAATAAGCATAAAGGGACAAAACTCACCAGTTAAAATCAGGGTTTAAAAAAAATTCATGAGGACATGGAAGAGGAAAGAAGACCTTTCAGGTAAATTTTAACCAAAAGTAATCTTGTACTGATATATTTATATCAGAAGAAAAATAGACTTTAAGGCAAAAAAACATCATTGGGGATAAAGAAGATCCCCATTTATAATGATAAATGATTCAGTTCACCAAGAAGATATAAAAATTCTAAACAGGGGCCGGCCCGGTGGCGCAGCGGTTAAGTGCGCATGTTCCGCTTCTCAGCGGCCTGGGGTTCGCCGGTTCGGATCCCGGGTGTGGACATGGCACTGCTTGGAAAGCCATGCTGTGGTAGGCATCCCACCTATAAATTAGAGGAAGATGGGCACGGATGATAGCTCAGGGCCAGGCTTCCTCGGCAAAAAAGAGGAGGACTGGCAGTAGTTAGCTCAGGGCTAGTCTTCCTCAAAAAAAAAAAAAAAAAATCTAAACATATGTACTCCTAAGAAAATAGCATAAACATACACAAACTGACCTTAATCAAATTAAGTGGAGAAATTGCTAAATTCACCTTCATATAGGAGAATTTTCATATATCTTTCCCAATTGACGATAGGTCTGGCAGCCCCATAAAATCAGCAAAGTTCAAGATTTGAACAATATGATTAAACAGCTCTTCCTAATGGACATGTGTAGAAGAATGCATTCAACAATTGGAGAATTTATGCATTCTTCTCAAGTTCTTCAAAAATTAAAAAAAATTATATCACAAGTGTTGGTGAGGATGTGGAGAAATATGAACTCTCATACGCTGCTAGTTGGAAGGTAAAATGGTTCAACCACTTTGGAAAACAGTCTGACAGTTCCTCAGACAAGGACCATAAACAGAGTTACCATGTGACTAAGTAATTCCACTCCTAGGTATATACACCAAAAAAGTAAAACATATGTTCACACAGAAACTTGTACATGAATGTTTACAGCAGCATGATTTGTAATAGTCAAAAGATGAAAACAACCCAAATATCTATCAACAGATGAATGGGTAAACAAAATGTGGTATATCCACACAACAGAAGAATATTATTTGGCCATAAAAAAGGAATGGCCTGAAAAAGGAATAACATGCTGATACATACTACAGTTTGGAAGAACCTTAAGAATATTATGTGAAATGAAAGAAGCCAGTCACAAAAGGCCACATACTATATAATTCCAATCATAAAACTCCTGCATAGGGTAATCTATAAAGAAGAAACTAGATTATTGGTTGCTTAGACCTATGGGTGAGGGAAATGGGGGATTAGGAGAATGATAGCTAAAGGGTACAGGGTTTCTTTTTGAGGTGATGAAAATGCTCTAAAGTTGACTGCAATGGTGGCTGCAGATATCTGTAGATATATTCAAAAGCACTGAATTGTACACTTTAAGTGGGTGAATTGTACGGTATGTGAATTGTATTTCAGTAGAACTGTTAAAAAATTAATTAACTAGCTATAAGGCAAATCTCAACAGATTTAAAAGAATAAGTATCATAACATATCACACCACTATTGTTTGATGTTATTAGTTAAAAGATACAGTTATTTGTATATTTAGAAATTTAAAAGGGAACCTCTAAATAAGTCATGAGCCAAAGAAGAAATCACATTGGAAATTGAAAAACACATAGAACTAAATTAGTATAAAGATGCAACATTTAATATTTGTAGGATGCACAGAAAACAGAATCTCAAGGGAAATGCATGGCTTTAAATATTTATACCGGAAAAGAAGAAAAACTGAAAGTTAGTGAGCTAAATGTAAAAGAAAAAAACAACAGAATAAACCTAGAAACATAGACCTAAGGATATAATCACCAAAATAATTAAAGGTAGAAATCAATGAAATAGAATCAACGTCAAAAATTATTTTTTTTTCAATTTGAAATCAGTCATTGTTTATTAACTGACCAAATTACAAAAACAATCATGGTAGACACCTTAATTCATCCTTCTAATAAGCCTGTAGATCTGGTCTTCCCTGTTGCCAGCATCTCCACCTTCTACAGAATGGGTGGTGCTTTTCTTCATTCCGCCCGTCAGAGAAGATAGTTTGAAGGAGGTTGTCTGCTTCTTTGAAGCTTTTTCCAACAGTATAGATCTTATGAATCAGATCCTGCATGCAGATGAGGCCATATTTACCAAGAGACTGATCAATCAGTGTGCTATCTGTCAGGGCAATTCACTTCTTACTGATTTTGCCGTCACCATGCATATAAATCAATTCCTTTACTGGCTTCACATTATGGTACCTTCATGCAAGATGTGGTTCATAACGCTCAGCATGTTAACTGAAGCCTTGGTGAGCTCAACAAAGGTGGCATTGAAGATCTGGTGAAGGCAAAGAACCTGCAACACCTTTCAGACGTTTGAGCTCACACCATCGGTATCCCTAATCTTGATGACAAATGCCAATTTGGGTTCCACAGGTACCTAGAAGTTGCCAGCTTTTCTTGCCATCCTAGCCATTCGAATCTCGGTCTGTACATCTGCCTATGCTCCTTGTGATAGTGCTTAGCTTTTTCATAGATAAGCTTCCTCCTTGCCATTTGAAGCATCTTTTGACCAAACTTCTTTCTCAGACATTTGATCTTTGGCTTTGCAAAATTCCTTCACTCTTTCTTAAGGCTTTCTCACATAGCAGGAACCTTGTTTTATTTCTCTTCTGTACCCTCCATGGTTCCAGCTGGAAAAGAGGAAGAAAAAAGTATTTTTTAAAAAAAGTTAACAGAATACACGTGTCTCTGGTAAGATTTAATGAGACTAAAAGAGAAGCATAGATGAATAATATAAATAAAAAGAGAATATGACTATAGAAAACATAAATTTAAAAGAGAAATTATTATAGACTATGCCAATAAATGTCCAAATTGTATGAAATGGACAATCTCCTGGAAAATAGAACGACTAAAATTGACTTGAGAAAAAACAAAAAGGCACGTAATCTTGTCATGATTAAAATTGTACTCTTGAGCATTTATCCCAGAGCAATGAAAACTACGTTCACAAAATAAAACACTTGCACATGATTGTTCCCAGCAGCTTTACTTGTAATAGCCTCAAACTGGAAACAACCAAAATGTCCCTCAGTGGTTGAGTCTGTGCTACATTCGTACCCCTGCACTGTTTATGCAGCAACGAAACAGGACAAACTATTGATATGTTGTGCAACAACTTGGATAGAACTCAGGGGAGTCATGCTTAGTGAAAAAAGCCAATCTGGAAAAGGTTCCATACTGTATGATTCCACTTATACAACACTCTTGAAATAACAAAATTATAGAGATGAAGTGCGATTAGTAGCTGCTGGAAGTCAGAAATGAGGGGAGAGGTGGTTACAGCTATAAAGGGTAGTAAGAGGGATATCTTGATTGGGGTGGTGATGGTTACACAAATCTACACATGAGATAAGACTGCATACAGGTCTACACACCCCCACATAGGAGTGCATAGAAAACTGATGAAATCTGAATAAGCTGTGAGGCCACACCAAAGCCAGTCTTCTGGTTTTGACATTGTACTATGGTTACACAAGATATGACCATTGGGGAAAACTGGGTGAAGGGTACACAAGATTTTACAGTACTTTTTTTTGCAACTTCCTGTGAGTCTATGATTATTTCACAATGAAAAATTTTTAAACATCGAAGCAGTAAAAACCTCCCACAAAGAAAACGCCAGGCCCTGATGGTTGCACAAGCAAATTCTGTCAACTTTCAGGGCACAGGTCATTCTAATCTTATAGGACATCTTCCAGAGCATAGAAAAAGGGGGAATGCTGACCTCTTGCCAATTCCGTGAGGCCAATATAACCTTGATACTGAGTCCAGAGATAAGAAGAACAGAGAAAGGATATTACAGACCCATTTCACTTGTGAACATAGGTGCAAAGATCCTAAACAAAATATTAGTGATGGGGCTGGCCCCGTGGCTGAGTGTTTAAGTTCACACACCCTGCTTGATGGCCCGGGGTTTCGCTGGTTCAGATCCTGGGCGCGGATATAGCACCGCTCATCAAGCTATGCTGAGGCAACATCCCACATGCCACAACTAGAAGGACCCAGAACTAGAATACACAGCTATATACTAGGGGGCTTTGGGGAGAAGAAGAAGGAAAAACAAAAAAGGAAGATTGGCAACAGATGTTAGCTCAGCTGTCAATCTTTTAAAAAAACAAAAATTAGTGAATAATATCCAATAATGAATAAAAGAAACAATGTACTATGATCAGGTTGGGATTATCTGAGGAATCATTTATCTACATGTTAGATTATCTATAGATATCATTCACTATAATAGCAGATTAAGGAGAAAAAAATCACATGAACATTTTAATAAATGTAGGAAAATTATTTGACAAAATTTAACATAAATTAGAAATAGAATGGTAAACCAAAGAAAGTACCTACAAAAAACTTACAACAGGTTACATCTTAAGTGTGGAAACTTTAAAAGCATTCCCTTGGGGCCGGCCCGGTGGCTGAGTGGTTAAATTCACGAGCTCTGCTTCACGGCCCAGGGTTTCACCGGTTCTGATCCTAGGCACGGACATGGTACTGCTCATCAGGCCACGTTGAAGTGGCGTCCCACATGCCACAACTAGAAGGACCTGCAACTAAGATATACAACTATGTACAGGAGGGGGTTTTGGGAGATAAAGCAGAAAAAAAAAAAAGAAGATTGGCAACAATTGTTAGCTCAGGTGCCAATCTCTAAAAAAAAAAGCATTCCTTTTAAAATCATAAATCTGATATGCATGCCAACCATCACTATTTCTATTCAACAATGTGATGGAGGTCCCAGCCACTGCAATAAGACAATAATAAAATCATGGCGGGGCTAGCCCCGTGGCCGAGTGGTTAAGTTCATGTGCTCCACTGCAGGCGGCCTAGTGTTTCGTTGGTTCGAATCCTGGGCAGTCATGGCACTGCTCATCAAGCCACACTGAGGCAGCATCCCACATGCCACAACTAGAAGGACCCACAACGAAGAGTATACAACTATGTACCGGGGGGCTTTGGGGAGAAAAAGGAAAAAAATAAAATCTTAAAACAAAAAAAACAGCAAAAGAAATTCATGGCATAAGTATTGAAAGAGAGGAAACGAAATTGTTGTTATACTCAGATGATATGATTATTTTCATTAAAAAACACAAGATAATCCATAGACGAGTTATTAAAGTAATAGATGAGTATAGCAAGGTAGCTGATTACAAGGCCTGCGTACAAAAGCCAATTGCAATTCTACACACCAACAACAATCATATGATATAATTATATAAGGAAATCATTAAAATAGCAACATAACTATGACATACTCAGGAATAAATCTAAAAAAATAGGTATAGGATCTGTACATAGAAAATTATAAAACCGTACTAAAAGACCTTAAAGAAGACCTGAAAAAAAACAACTATCCCATATTTGTAGTAGAAAGAGCTAATATCAGAAAAGACAATTCTTTACAAGCTGATCTATAGATTCAATAGATTTTTAATCAAAACCAGTGTTAGATTGGCAAGTTAATTCTGAAATGTATACGTAAAAACGGAAGACCAGGGGCAGGCCTGGTGGCGCAGTGGTTAAGTTTGCACATTCTGCCTTGGTGGCCTGGGGTTCGCCGGTTTGGATCCTGGTTGCCGAGCTATGCACTGCTTGTCAAGCCATGCTGTGGCAGGCATCCCATGTGTAAAATAGAGGAAGATGGGCACAGATGTTAGCTCAGGGCCAGTCTTCCTCAGCAAAAAAGAGGAGGATTGGCGGCAGATGTTAGCTCAGGGCTAATCTTCCTCAAAATAAATAAATAAAATAAAAAATTAAAATAAAAAAAGAGTAGAAGACCAAGAACAGCCAAGACTAAATTTTATTTTATTTATTTATTTTTTGAGGAAGATTAGCCCTGAGCCAACATCTGCTGCCAATCCTCCTCTTTTTCCTGAGGAAGACTGGCCCTGAGCTAACATCCATGCCCATCTTCCTCTACTTTATATGTAGGACGCCTACCACAGTATGGCCTGCCAAGCGGTGCCATGTCCGCACCGGGATCCGAACCGAAGCGGAATGTGTGCACTTAACTGCTGTGTCATCGGGCTGGCTCCCCCAAAAAAGATCTTAAAACTCGTGTCTGTTCTTGGTCTTTTATTCATGCTATAGTATAATAAAACCCCCATAAAGTTATCTTTCAACTTCAACAATTGTCAATTGCTGTACCATCTTGTTTCATTTATACCTTCTTCTGCTTCCCCCACTCCAGATAATTTTGAATCAGATCCCAGACATTACATCATTTCATCCTAAATAGGGAACTCACTTTAAATGTTTTGACAACATAGCTGCAAGAGGCTCTTTTTGCTCTCTAGTTAAGTTACTCATACATTGCAATAGAATAAAGCGGAAGCAGAAGTTGGATTTTGTTTCCCTTAAATATAGTTTCAAATTTCTTTTCTTTCTTTTTTTTTTTTTTTAAAGATTTTATTTCTCCTTTTTCTCCCCAAAGCCCCTTGGTACATAGTTGTGTATTTTTGGTTGTAGGTCCTTCTAGTTGTGCTATGTGGGACGCCGCCTCAGCATGGCCTGATGAATGGTGCCATGTCTGCGCCCAGGATTCCAACCGGCGAAACCCTGGACCGCCCAAGCAGAGCACGAGAACCACCACTCGGCCACTGGGCTGGCCCCCTCAAATTTCTTTTCTTTTTTTTTTGAGGGAGGGAAGATTAGCCCTGAGCTAACATCTGCCGCCAATCCTCCTCTTTTTTGCTGAGGAAGACTGTCCCTGAGCTCACATCCATGCCCATCTTCCTCTACTTCATATGTGGGATGCCTGCCACAGCATGGGGTGCCAAGCAGTGCCATGTCCGCACCCGGGATCTGAACTGGCGAACCCTGGGCCACCGAGAAGCAGAATGTATGCACTTAACCACTGCGCCACTGGCCGGCCCCCTCAAATTTCTTTTTAATCTTGCTAGTTTGATAATATGACTAAAATTTATAAATAAATGCAAAAAGAAGACAGAGTTAGTTAAATACATCAGGCAAGTGGACTGTGGAATTGATTCATCTCACACACGATGTGTGAATTTAAGCCTCACATTTTGCTAAATGCTTATCATGATTATAGAATGTTTTGATCCATGATGAACTTTTAATTCCCTGACATGTTCATTTTTGTCATAATACATGTAGATTATTATTCTTGGAAAAACATGATAGATACACACACGCTCCAGCTATAACTTGGAGTACAAAGTGAGATTTTCCCAGGAGCTATCTATAGGAAGTAAAGTAGTTTCCTCTTTCCTGCAAAGAATATGTTCCAAGACCCCCAGTGGATGCCTGGAACCATAGACAGTACTGAACCCTGTATATATTATGTTCTTCTCTATATAGTACACACGCACATGATAAAGTTTAATATACTAATTAGGCACAGTAAGAGATTAACAACAGTAACTAATGATAAAGTGGGCTGTGCGCCATTATTAAGGAAAATCAGGTTCACTTGAACACAAGCACTGCAATATCGGGACAGTCGACCTGATAACCCAGATGGCTACTAAGTGACTAATGAGAGGGTAGCATACACAGCGTATATATGCTGGACAAAGGGATGATTCACGTCTAGGGCAGGACGGAGCAGGACAGTGCAAGATTTCATCATGTTACTCAGAACGGTGCGCAATTGAAAACTTATGAACTGTTTATTTCTGGAAAATTCCATTTAATATTTTTGGACTGTGGTTGACCCTGGGTAACTGAAACCATGGAAAACAGGGGACTACATAGTCAGGGATGTGCCGGGTGAAATGATGCTGAGGGCTGGGTCAAATTAAAGAGAGATTTGAAAGTTTCATCCACTTCCGTGATAGCAACTTTCTTCCTGCAATGACTACAAGGATAGCAGCAACTGGATGCTCTGAGAATAGCCCATTTTGATGGTGACGCCAGTTATATTTTCTCAAGTTGAAGACCACAAGAAAGCAGTGTGAGATCACTGACAAAAACTAAATGTTTCAGAAATGTCTTATCCAAATGTGTGATCACATGACAAAATAATTCACTTTTTTTAAAAGAAAGATTAGCCCTGAGCTAACATCTGCTGCCAATCCTCCTCTTTTTTTTTTTTTTTTTTTTTTTTGCTGAGGAAGACTGGTCCTGAACTAACATCTGTGCCCATCTTCATCTACTTTATATGTGGGACAGCTGCCACAACATGGCTTGCCAAGTGGTGCCATGTCTGGATTCGGGCTCTGAACTGGCGAACCCTGGGCCGCCAAAGCGGAATGTGTGAAATTAACTGCTGCACCACCAGGCTGGCCCCCTACTTTTTTTTGAAAGATGATGAAAGCCTACGTACTAGCAAATAAATCCCTAAAGCGTTTCTAAACACTGGCATTCCCATACACCACTACATTCGTTTTAAAATACAAACACTTGGGTAATTTTTCAATTTTCATCATTTCCTCACAATATTGTAATGCATTCCAGACAATATACCTTCAGGGTCACAAGCAGAGTTACAGTATTTATCTACCTATTTACCCATGAATAGATAAGTTTTCTCTGGTGATTTTGCATAATTTTTTTAAAAGTTCTGCAAGATGGTATAATTGACCATGGGTGTCTCCACAGGGTGTAAGAGCCAACAAATCTTTTGTAGTTTTGACTCTTGTGTTAGTATTTCTTAGCTTTTTCTCACAGGATCCACATGGTTCTCCTTTATTTCCCCTTTGGGCTTGCTCTGTAACTTTTTCTAACTTCTTGTGCTGGGGTGCTTGGCCCGTTCATTTTGGACAATTTTATCTCCTAAAAAATATATTATATATAAAGTATATTTAAAATAATGTACTTCCCTCCAAATACTGTTTTTGCTCTGTCCCACAAAATTTTTTTAAAAAGATCCTATTTTTCATTTTTCCCCCCAAAGCCCCCTGGTACACAGTTGTATGTATTTTCAGTTGTGGATCCTTCTAGTTGTGGCATGTGGGATGCTGCCTCAGCGTGGCCTGACGAGTGGCGCTACCTCCGCGCCCAGGATCCGAACTGGCGAAACCCTGGGCCGCCAAAGCAGAGCGCGTGAACTCAACCACTCGGCCATGGGGCTGGCCCTTGTCCCACAAATTTTGACATGTAGTGTTTTTGTTATTATTCATTTCTAAGTAATTTCCTTCACTCTTTTTTAAATGTAATGGTTACTGGGGCTAGCCCGGTGGCGGAGCAGTTAAGTTCACACGTTCCGCTTCTCGGCGGCCCGGGGTTCGCCGGTTCGGATCCCGGGTGCGAAGATGGCACCACTTGGCAAAAGCCATGCTGTGGTAGGCATCCCATATATAAAGTAAAGGAAGATGGGCACGGATCTTAGCTCAGGGCCAGTCTTCCTCAGCAAAAAGAGGAGGATTGGCAGTAGTTAGCTCAGGGCTAATCTTCCTCAAATAAAATAAAATAAAATAAATGTAATGGTTATTTAATAATGTAATTTAGTTTCTAAGTATTCAGGATGTGTTGTTTTCAACAAAAAACAAAGTTTTCAATTTCGCATCTTATGGTGGGAAAACATGGTCTATATGATACTGAATTTTTGGAATTTGTTGAGACTTTTTTTAGAGTATTATGCATTCTCTATTTTTGAACATGTACTGTATATGTTTAAAAAGTCTGTAATTTTCTGTTGGTTGGGAATAGAATTCTACATATAGCCAGTAGGTTGAGCTTATTAATTGTATTGTCCAGATTTTTTTTTTTTTTTTTTAAAGATTTTATTTTTTCCTTTTTCTCCCCAAAGCCCCCCGGTACATAGTTGTGTATTCTTAGTTGTGGGTTCCTCTAGTTGTGGCATGTGGGACGCTGCCTCAGCGTGGTCTGACGAGCAGTGCCATGCCCGCGCCCAGGATTCGAACCGACGAAACACTGGGCCGCCTGCAGCGGAGCGCGCGAACGTAACCACTCGGCCACGGGGCCAGCCCCTGTATTGTCCAGATTTTTGATATTTCTACTTATTTTTTGTTTAGTAGATCTATGTATTTTGAAAGAAGTTATGTTAAAAGCAAATATATATTTCTTCCTGCAGTTCTGTCAGTTACATTATAGTATTTGGAGGCTGTGATGTTGATGTATAAAGCTTTATTATATCTATAATTCATGTTCTATTGACTTTTTTAAACCAATATGTAACATAGTTCTTTACCATTGTGATATATATAAATATATATATAGCTTTCTTTAGGTTCATATTTAGCTGGTATTTATTTTTAAGCATGTTTCATAATTTCATCCAATCACAGAGTTCTTGTCTTTTATTGGTAAGTTTAACCATTTTATATTTATTGGAATTACTCTTTTTTTTTTCTTGAGGAAGATTAGCCCTGAGCTAACTGCTGCCAATCCTCCTCTCTTTGCTGAGGAAGACTGGCCCTGAGCTAACATCCATGCCTATCTTCCTCTACTTTATATGTGGGATGCCTACCATAGCATGGCATGTCAAGCTGTGCCATGTCCCTAGCAGGGATCTGAACCAGTGAACCTGGGGCCGTCAAAGCAGAACGTGCACACCCAACTGATGCGCCACCAGACTGGCCCCTGTCATTTTCTTTTTTAAAAAATTTTTTTAAATTATTTTTTTATTGCAGTAACAGTGGTTTACAACATGGTATAAATTTCAGGTGAACATCATCCCCCCTTCCCCTCTAGTAACCACCAATCCAATCTCTGTTTCTATGTATTTGTTTGTCATTGTTTTTATCTTCTATTTATGAGTGAGATCATATGGTATTTGACTTACTCCCTCTGATTGTTTTTTTTCGAAGAAGATTGGCCCTGAGCTAACATCTGCTGCCAATCCCCCTCTTTTTGTGGAGGAAGTCTGGCCCCGAGCTAACATCCGTCCCCATCTTCCTCTGCTTTATATGTGGGACGCCTGCCACAGCATGGCTTGCCAAGCAGTGCCATGTCCACACCCGGGATCCGAACCACCGAACCCTAGGCCACTGAATTGGAACATACAAACTTAACTGCTGTGCCACTGGGCCAGCCCCCCTCTGATTTTTGTGTGTGTGTGTGTGAGGAAGATTGGCCCTGAGCTAACATCTGTTGCCAATCTTCCACTTTTTGCTTGAGGAAGATTGTTGCTGAGTTAACATCTGTACCAATCTTCCTTTATTTCATGTGGGATGCTGCCACAGTGCAGCTTGACGAATGGTGCTAGGTCTGTGCCTGGGATCTGAACCCCAGGCCACCAAAGCAGAGTGCACAAACTTAACCACTACACCACTGGGCAGCCCCAGACTTAATTCTCATCATTTTCTAAATTCTGTCCATATCCTATATCTTCCCCAACAAGCCAGTACTTTTGCATCTTTCTCACGTGCCATCGGATTCCTCTGTGAGATCATTTATGGTCATACTGTCTAGAATTTTAGTTTAGGGATTTTATTAACAAACCTTCTGTCTTCCTTTGGTGTTAACTTTTCTCTTTCTCTCTTTCTTCCTTTCTTTTGACAACACTGTACTTCGCTTCCTCCGTTTCTTACAGGGACTGAATTGGCTTCAGTTTTGTTTCTTTGAGGCTTTCGTACTGCCCTGATTTGACCCCATGTCACTTGAGGATAGCTGAAAGGGCAGTCAGCACCCCCTCAACCCTCACCTACATACCAGCCTTAATTTTCCTGAGGTTTCCTGTTTACAATTCAAAGTGTTTCCTGAATCTGTGCCTTTTTTTCCCCCATTCCTTTTGGTAAATTAGCCCTGTCATGTCAAATATTTCTTCTGCCCTCCTCTTTCCCTCCTGTTTTCCAATTACCTGTACATTAAACTATCTCATTCTCTCTTCTATAACTCTTCTCCTTTTTCACTTTTCTATCATTTTGCCTCTTTGTGTTTCATTCTGGATATTTTCTTCTGACCTCTAAGTTTACTAATTCTCTCTTCTGCAGCTTTTGTCTATTTATTTATTTATTTATTTTCAGCGAGGAAGATTGGCCCTGAACTACCATCTCTTGCCAATCTTCCTATTTTTGCTTGAGGAAGACTGTCCCTGAGCTAACACCTGTGCCAATCTTCCTCTATTTTGTATGCAGGATGCTGCCACAGCATGGCTTGATGAGCAGCATGTAAGTCCGTGCCCAGGATCTGAACCTGTGAACTCGGGGCTGCCTAAGCCGAGTGTGCAAGCTTAACCACCAGGCCACCAGTCCGCCCCCACCGTCTGCAGCTTTTAATCTGTTGTTAAACCTAATCCATTGGGTTATTAATTTTTATTATTATATTTTTCAGCTATAGAATTTTCAGTTTGTAGTTTTGTATACTTTCCCTTTTTTGCCAAAATTATCAATCTTCTGTTTATCTTCTTGAACATAATAAATAATTTGATGACTATGGCATCTGAGGTTCTTTTGGGTCCCTTTCAATTGTCTTTTGTTGCTGCTGGGTTTTGTTCATATTATCTTGTCTTCTACTATGTGTGACTATTTCTGTCTGTGGACTGAATATGGTATTTGCATAATCATTCATAGAAACAATTTGAGACCTAGACTGGTGATATCTTTACCAAAGAGAGCATTCACTTTGCTTCCTGCCGGGTACCTGGAGGCACTGGCACCTGGGGTCGCCTTAATACAATTTCAGGGTTTGAGCTGGTCTGAAGCTGAGTTTCCACCTCTGTAAAAGCTTGTCTACTCTAGTCACCTTTGCTTTTGGGTGCAGTCCTTTGGGATCCGAATCCAAAGTGAGAGTTGTTTACTGGGGTGAGGTGCTCTCTCTCCTAGCAGGTTCTCGACTGCCATCTCCCTTCCCCTAATTACCCAAGGCTGCTGAAATCACCGCTCAGCCTCTTAGCTCCCTCTCAGGAAGTGCCCCACCAGAAAAGTAGTCCTACATGTGGGGCTTACATTCCTTAACTCCTCTCCTTTCCCAGACCCTGGCTCAGTAATTCTTCACTAACTTGTTAACTTTCCAATGATTTCAAGAAGACATTTTTAGATTTTTCCAGTTCTGCTAGTTTTCCTCAGTGGGAGAGTTGGTCAGAATTTCCTAGTCGCCAGTACTGGAAGCCCAACCCTCCTACCTTCCTAGGGGAAAAGCACTCTTATAACCAAGATTTGCTAAGAGACAAAATGACAGCGGAAATGCTAACCGTGTAACAATTACCCAAGCACTGAAACAATGAACAGAAGTGCCACCCAAAGGAGATTCCACAAATATAAAAAACACAAGTGTAAGATAGTTGAAAAAGCAACTTAAACTGACCCTGATAACAAATTTTCTTCCGGAAAAGCAGGAGAAGTCCGACTTTGCTTGAAAATGCTTTGCCTTCAGTTTACAAATACCATATTATGGTAGCCTTTAGTAGCCAATAACGGTTGACTAGAAAAAAGAATGAAAGTCTGTGGAATTGAACAGCACCTGTCCATTCTGGGATTGGTTCTCAGCTGCCAGCATGGCCAGGTTGGCTGACTCACCAGGAGGCCTCAGACCCTACTTTGAGAACCACAGCCAAACGAAGGAAGAGGGAACGCTTGAAATTCTTGCACCAAAGCTTTCTTGTGCAGCCTTCACTAAAAGTTTCTGTTCTGAGATCTCTGTCTTTCTCTGATTAGGTGACAATGGAATGGATTAGGTTTCTCCTGATGAGATTAAAACATCCTTCTCCTATCCACCCTAATCCTCACCCCAGGTCAGCTTGATCAGATGTTTGGTTTTTGAAACCTCCCGAAGACTGACTATATTATCTGTTATGTGTGCGTTTAACCAGAGGAATCGTGAAGATTCCCTAGTTTGAGGGATGATTTTGACATCCTCCTGACCAGCCAACTCTTAGCAAATAGGCTTAGACAACGTAGTTGGATAAATGCTAATCAGATTCCTTAACCTCACCAAACCTCAGCTGGCTCATTTTTAAATGGGAATAATAATGTCATCCATCTCACAGGAATTTGAGGAGTTTTAGATGAAACAATTAATCTAAAGTCTTAGCACAGCGCACGGCACACAGATAAACGTATGATAACAGGACAGTCTCATGAGTTTGT
The DNA here is from genome assembly GCF_041296235.1 of Equus asinus. Classification (NCBI taxonomy): domain Eukaryota; kingdom Metazoa; phylum Chordata; class Mammalia; order Perissodactyla; family Equidae; genus Equus; species Equus asinus. The sequence goes on from NC_091794.1 coordinate 90,589,891, forward strand.
TGGAGGCCACACTCTGATGGGGTTATTTTGGGGCTGAGCAGGGGCCTCTGGTCCTTTGAGAGCAATTCCTAAGGGAAAGCAGGGATGGGTGACAAGTATTCTGTGGAGATCGCAGCATTTGACCGGTGAGAGGCCTGAATGGGGCATGGTACCACATGGCTTTGGCTAAACTGATATTAGAATTACAATCTCTACACCTGGGTAACAAAAGCTAAAGCTTAAAACAAAGGAGTTAGTCATGGATCTCAGAATGAAATCAGGGAGCACAGAGCCCAGTGAGTTTCTGGAAATTTTGTGACTTTCTCATGTTTGCTGTATTTCCTCTTCTTGCATATTTTCGTATTATGGCTACTCAGCACTTGCCAGCATCCTGGCTCCCTGGGGCTAAGTGCTTCATCTGCTTTATTTCATTTAATGCTACCCTCGGTTCCATGGGAGAAAATGGAGGCTCAGGGACGGTGAGTAATTTCTGACTTGGCTTAAGAGCTGGATCTCTGAATACAATGTATTCCTTTTAGGGTTGTTGAATTTGAGTTGATACTCTAAACGGCTGTTGAATTTGTTCATTTAACAAACATTTAACGAGTAATTACTGTATGCCCTACATTATGTTGGTTTTTGGTGATTCAGAAATGAATACAAGACCACAACAGCAACAAGACAGCTACATTTATTGCGTGCTAATTCTGTGTCAGGCACTTTATATACATTAGCTCATTTAACCATTGTAACCACCCTGTGAGAAGAGTACTGATATCCTTACTTTATGGATGAAGGAGCTGAGACTTGAGCAGAGCTCAGGAGCTTAAACAAGGATATCATTCTTTAAAAAAAATGAAAGTACTACATACTCAGACCATTGAAACCATGTGAGTGCTGATTTTCTCACAAATCTTGCCAAAACAAGGTGTTAACAATCATTTAAATCTTTGCCAGTATATTTAATAGATGAAAATATTACATTTCCAAGTTGCATTTCTTTTACTATTTTTTCTCATTTTTACAGCTTTATTGAGATATATTTCATATACCATAAACTTCGCCCATTTAAAGTGCACAGTTCTGCGGTTTTTAGTACATTCTCAGAGTTGTGCAACCATCATTACAATCTAATTTTAAAACTTTTCAACACCCCGGAAAAGAAACCCATACCCATTAGCAGTCCCTCTGCATTCCCTGCTCCTCTCCTCCTGAGCCTCCTAAAACTCATCTTTTACGTGTTTATTGACCATTAGTGATTTTACATCTGTCTCTTTTGGTTTGCTTGTTTTCAACTGATTAGAGAAATTCCATATTTATCATGAAGATTAACCCTTTGTCTACCATGCATATTGCAATATATTTTAGCTATTTTCTCATTTGTTCTATTTTGTCGATGGCCTCTTTTACTGTACAGATGTTTAAATTTTTTCAATTTTTAAAAGTGATTTAGATTCATTATAAACACTTTCCCTCCTCCAATTATAAAGCTTTTCCCCTCTTTTATCCTCTTCTGGTCTTTTATAAGTATCGTGATTTGCCTACCTTTTCAATCCATCTTGGGTTTACTTTAAGACAGAACAACTGTGTCTTACCAAACACTACTGATTCGAAAAGTCACTTTCATCATCAAATGGCCAAATTTCTATTCATCTTCGAAACTGGGCAGAAGGACAACAGCTAACCGTGATGGCGTGCTTACAAATAGGTTCGGCCTTACGTTTTTCGTTTAATGTTCTGCTATCGCTGTCTTGAAATTCCTAATAATTTTGGACAAGGGGCCCCACACTTTCATTTTCTGCTAGACCCCGCAAATCAAGCAGTGGTCCTGCTTCCCCGTCCCAGGCCCTGGACCAAGTACTTTACATGTATTCTTCCGCTTAATCCTCACGGTGATTCTGTTGAGTAGCCGTTCTCATTTTCCTCTTCATTTTACAAACGGGGCAATGGAGGCAGGAAGACGAAATAAGGCCACGGAGCCAGAAAGCTGCAGCCAAGAGGTTTGAAGGCAGCACCTGTTACGCCAGGGCCCCGCGAGCAGGCGTGCGTGAACACTACAGGCTGTTGCAATCTGGGGCTAAAACCGGGAGGGCGCGCGGCCGGGAGGCGCCCATCTAAGGTCCCCGGTCGACTCGCTGGCGCGTCGCCGCCCGGCCCCCGCGCGCCCGGCCCCGCGGGCCCCCGCCTTCTGCCCGCGGCGGCGCGCGCTCGCCTAGCGGGCGGGCCCTCGCGCGCGCAGCGGTTGTGTTGCCTGCGAGTTTCCCAAGTTCACACAGGCCCCGGGTTGGCATGGCAACCGGGCAACCTGTTCCAGAGCCGCCTGCCTTCTCCGCACATGCCGCTGCCACCGCCGGAGCCGGGGCCAGCGCCTATCCCATGATGCACCGCGCCAGCCCAGTCCCCAGTGGGCCGCCATGTTGTCAGAGTGAAAGGTAAGGGGGAGCGAGAGCGCCGGAGAGAGAAGATCGGGGGGCTGAAATCCATCTTCATCCTACCGCTCCGCCCGTGAGTATCCGCACCCCGCCGGCCCCAAAGGCTGCTCCGGACCCCCGGCGAGCAGATTGTCCCTTTGTATTGGTGTTTGAGAGCGGTTGGGGGGGCGAGAAGGGCTTTGGAAAAGCCGCCGGGGCCCTGGCGGAGGCTTCTCACTCGCTGTTCCTCGTACATGTTTTGGAGTCAGCAGCAAGGCCCCTATTGTTATCAAAGGAGGGAGGGGGTGGGAAGCGGGGTGGAAGCGAGGAGAAGGCCGGGGCTGTAGGCCTGGGCCCGGGGCGCAGCCGTGCCTCTCCATTTCTGCTCGGCCCGCTGGAGCCCCCGAAGATTGATGCTGCCATTCGGGTTGCTTTTTGGATGGGTTTGCGAAGCTCCGATCCCTGTGTGTGGCCATGGAGTGGAGAGCTCTGCCGCCCGGGGTTTCTTCGACTTCTTGAGCTTCCGTGGCAGCGCCGGAGCGGGAGGAACAATAAATCGCCCCAGGAGCAGCCGTGGCCCTGGGCTGGGGACCTCCGGCGGGGGAGCTGGGCGAGCCTGAAACGTGGAGAAGGGACGATCAGGAAGTTTCAGATCGCTTTTCAGGCTCCTGGGTGCTTGTGGCCTTTTGTTTCCGTGAGAGCTGGTGTTTTTTTTTGGTGGCTGCTTCCTCTTCGAGCCTCCATGTGTCGGTGCGTGTGTGTCTGAACTCGAAGAGGGGTTCACCCCTCGGTAGGAGGGAGACATACACGACACGAGGTAGTTTTCGTCCTTACAGCGTTCTTGGTAAACATAGATCATTTATTATACTTGTCAGTACCACTCCCACGTCGAGGGAGGAGGACGCTCCTGTAACTTTTTTCCACCAGTTAAGGCCCCCCCAGCCCCACGCACACGCACGCACACTCACACACTCACAATCAGGGAAGGTTTTCTCCTCCCCGTCACTTGAAAGATTGTTACTCCTTATTGTCCAATTAAGAAAACAGTGTTCTTCCTTGTAGATTTCAATGCGTTCACTTCCTACTTTGAGATGAAGGAGGAGAGTTTGCGAGGCTTTCTGGGGTTTCTGTTTTGAAGTGATTTGCTTCTGAAACAATAGGCTTGCAGCTTTAGCTTTTTGGTTTGTTGTATGAAAACACGTAAAAACTCCCCGAGACTAGCCTCCTCCGAGAGATGTGGCTCCCCGGGCCGTGTTAGTAAGCAAAAGAAACATTGTGACCCGTTGCTAAGTTTAACTTTATAAGACACGCTTGGGGCCTGTTGATTGTTTATCTGGATCTTTGGGAAATACTGGATTCTGAACTTTGAGTTAGTTTTGCCTTAGCCACAGTTGAATTCATTCTATCCAAGGCCACAGCTTTTTTTGAAGTTGGGTTTGAAGTTTAGTTTGGGTTTGAGATGAACTGCTTTAAAATAAATTTATGACCACAGAATGTTTTTTTCGGGGTGGTGAAAATAAAGACCTTTTAAACATTTTAGTGGAAAGAAAGGGGAGCCGTGGAGCTAGATTAAACTGTGTTCCTTTGTTTGAAATAAAATCTTTATTAGTGATATTAAAATTAACACTTTGATGTACAGTTTGATAACTGTGGGAGAGTAACTAGAATCAGTGCTTATTTCCAGTTGCCTAAAATAGTTATTTTTATAATATACCGTTTGAAAAACAAATTCATATTTAAAATGCTACACGTAACTTTTTAGTGGGCTTTGAGAGTTCTCTAAAAGTCTTCGGTAATTTAAATGTTTCCTGATATTTAAGTGACTGATTTCTTAATTTTTGTCCTGTAGTTGCCAAGATATTACAAAACTACGCGAGGCACATGTAAATTGCTTAGGTATTTGCTCACTTTCAAACTGTTCTGCCAGGTTTTCTCTTGTTTGAGAAACTGCCTTGCCTCATTAGGTAAAGCAGGAAGTCTCAGGGCATGTAGATAGCTTTACAAAAGCCAATTGTTTTGTTTGAACATTTTTATAGGGTCTCCCCTCTAACCCCCCCCGCCCCGCCCCATTCCTTGTTCGAAGTTGTATTCAGTGTGTTTCATTGGGAAACACCTTTTTTCACATGGAAATTCTTAGATAAGTATTACGGCAAATCTTTTATTTTAGAAAAGATTGCATTTGCTATTTTTGGAATCCTTTTAGGGACTGGAGCTCCATTGCCTTAACTGGTGGTAACTGAATTCCTGGAATCTCAGCAGGGTGACATTAAATGTACCCAACATTTTTATATCTATTATTTCATTTTGATTAAAAAAAAAAAACCTTGTGAGGCATAGAGGAAGGATTTCTTCCATTTTCTAGGTGAGGAAACAGGCTCAGAGAGGTTGCTAGTTTAGTGGTAAACTTGCGTTTTGGGATTGTCTTGCTTGCTCCAGAACAGATTCAGATCCAACTCCCTCATAGAAGAAAAATGAGGCTGGCTGCTATTGGTAATAAGAGGGCAGTGAGTTCTTTTGAAAATCAAACAGAAAGGCTTTAGCTGGTTAGCACTTTGCAAAGACCTATGGTAAAGACGGCTATGACTTTCTGGTTTTGATACTTAAGTGTGAACAGGATTCTATTCATGCCAGCAGAAACTGAAGTCCGGAAAGCTAGACTACCCCAGTACCTGTAGTGAGGTGCTGATGGCTTGGAATTGTTCATTGAGACTAGGCGTTTGCCAATTAGGCTTTGAGCAAATTACAGATTCTGTTGTGTCTTAGTTCTGGCTTCAAAACATAAATTAGTTGTGAGAAGCAGATGTTTCTTTATCAGGAGGTTTAATTATTCTATAAATAGAAATAATTTAATAGATTATTCATAAATCTTGTGAGTCTGTTTTTGAAATGTCACTGGGGTTAAGGAGAGAGAAAGCGTCTGTAGCAGTTGACTCTCATGTTGATAGCCTTGCAGTTAGACTTTAGGGTCTATGGACAGGCGTCTTCTGGTTGGTAACTGATTAATTACTTTGTAACAATTTTTTTAAAGTATCCACAGGCTGAGAAGTGTTCTCTCTTATGTACAAATACAGTTTTTGATTTTAGGAAAGGGAAGTAGTAAGGTTTCATAGTAACATTTGGAGGTTCTTTGTTGATCTTTCCAGAGAAGAGTAGCAGATGCAAGTGATAGAAATCGTTCCTGTGTTGATTTCCTGGGGAGTAGCAAGGGGTTGATAGAAGGAACTAGGGTGCACAACAGGTTTAGGTTTGAATCCCTTCCCGGCAAGTCACCAGCTGAATGGCACTGGGCACATCCTGTGGCTTTTCTGTACCTTGGTGTTTTCATCTGTAAAATAGGGTGATGAGATAATGTCTACAATATATTTGCCACACAGTTGTTGCTGTGTTGAGGCGTCTGTTTTTTTCTGCAGTGACACTTTATACTAGGAAAGTGTTTGAGTTTGGTTTGGTTTCATCCTGTTTCTAGGAGTCAAAGTACTCATGGAGTAAAGATGTGATTACACGTACAGTAATTGTGAATTACTGGTAAAAAATTTTGAATTTTTTCCCATCAGGAGGCCTTATTGTTTCTTCAAGGAGCAGACTATGAATATGTTGGACATTTTAAAGGGTCCTTTCAAGTTTTAGACAATCTGAGTCATTGCTAATTATATATGGGGTTTGGATTTTTGTTTGGTTTATTGGCGTATGTCTGCTCCAGCTGTAAAGCGATATTTTACGAAGTTCTTGTTCATTTAAAAAGTATCTAAAGTTTCCCTGTGGCTGCTGTCTTGAGTGCTTCCTGATCCCAATCCCTTGTCAGAGTGCCTGCCACCACCTACGTTTATTTCCATATGCACGCAAACTCAGGAACGTAAAAATGAGGTTTCAGTTTAGAAAATTGCGTATATAATAAAACATTTGGCTGCTTGGTAGAAACTGGTTGTAAATGATGTATTGCAAAAGACCTGGGGCTCATATTTTTATCTTGGTGTATATCGAGTTGTGTTTTTAAAAATGCAAATTTTAAATGTTTATAACCTGTTTGTCCTTAGGTGTTGGTGGAATGAGCGTTGCATGTGTCTTGAAGAGAAAAGCAGTGCTTTGGCAGGACTCTTTCAGCCCCCACCTGAAACATCACCCTCAAGAACCAGCTAATCCCAACATGCCTGTTGTTTTGACATCTGGAACAGGGTCGCAAGCGCAGCCACAACCAGCTGCAAATCAGGCTCTTGCAGCTGGGACACACTCCAGCCCTGTCCCAGGATCTATAGGAGTTGCAGGCCGTTCCCAGGACGACGCTATGGTGGACTACTTCTTTCAGAGGCAGCATGGTGAGCAGCTTGGGGGAGGAGGAAGTGGTGGAGGCGGCTATAATAATAGCAAACATCGATGGCCTACTGGGGATAACATTCATGCAGAACATCAGGTAAAGAAAGTTCCCTCTTCCAGCTTTGAAACTCTTTGATAATCTGTCCACTTTGGATATCTGCTTTCGGTGAATGTCTTTAAAAGCCTAAATTGCTAATTTCATTTGGTCTCAACTAAACAGTCACTTGTTTTAAAGGATGATTGTTGTAATATTGTTACTGGATCACTTATTCTGGTGCTAAATAGTAAATGACCGGTTCACTGAAAAAAAGACACATTACGTTAACGTGCACATTATATTTTTGGGTATACTTTTTTTAACAGTACTTTTTTTCCTATGACATATATTCTTTTAAGAACTGTTTGGGCTGTTTATAGGCCGAATACATATTCTAGAGCCTTTCCTGTTGGTCGTGGGTGACTTTTGTTTTTAAGATGTTATACTTGAAAGTAGCGGAAGTTGATAACAAATCAGCTGCTCAAGAGAAATTTATTTGAAATGGAACTGATACATCTAATGTTTTGTGTCAGAGAGGAGTGAGTGTAGCTTCTAGGTTTTAACCATCCTTTTGTTGTAAGCACTTGTTTCATTTGGTTGATTTTAACATGCTTATTTTTAGTAATCCAAAACCACAGCTGGAATCACAGCGTATTTTACGGAGAAGAGAGTTTAGCCTGGTTGGTGTTTCCTAACTACCTGATAGTGATGAAAAGATGAGAACGCTTTACTCAGGCTGTTCTTTTAAATTGGGTATAGGTTGAATTTGCAAAGGTTCACTTGATATTGTCCCCATCTGAGTACTGACTTGCCAAAAGAACTGATCTTTCACTAGGCCTTTGGTGCGTCTGTTCTGCTTCAGAAAGGAGTCGGCCACAAGCACGCCTGCAAGTCTGAATTCTCGGTTGTGCTTCCCCTGACCCTTCCAAAGAAGGCTGCCCATGTCCCATAGTTCTTTACCACAGTAGAAACGAAGAGGTGGAATGCATCCTCTTGTTCCGCAGGGATTTATGGAGCACATTGGTCTTAGGTCTTTGGTTTATGGGAACAGTCATCAGTATCTGTGCTGCTTCATGAGCACCTACTATGTGTAGGCAGGGGCACTAAGACGGATGAGACAGAAGGGGCTGCTGCTTGTGCGCTTAGGGCACTTTTTAGCTTTATGATGTACCTATTACTTAAGACGCTGTATTTTCATTTTCTATTTGCTGGGAGTCTTGGAGGTGGGGATCAAATTTTATTCATCTCGCTATCCCAGTGCCTAGAATTTGACATATAATAGAGCTTCAGAAAGAATTTATTGAATGCATGAGTCCTTAATCCTTTGGCCTTAAAATTAAGTTGGGGAAAAAGGACATTGATGCAAAGACAGGGGTGTTGAATGCCAGCCTAAGATTTAATTCAGTCGGAAGCAGGGTTTTTGAGTGTCTGTGTATGGAGTGGCTTTTGTTCAGTGGTGTTTTGGGGAGATTGAGTTGGCACTAAGAGATTGGAGTGGGTAAGGCCTGGGACTAATTGGGTAACTACTCTAACAGCCCTGGTGTGAGCAGTGGAAAAGAAGGTATGGGACTGAGAAATGTGCAGAATTTAGTGGTTGAGTTAGAAATCGTGGGTCCCTGGGGAAATGAAGTAATAGAGATGAAAACAGAGGGGGCTCTGGTTTGGGGACAGGTAGTTAAGTTTGGTGGCACACGTGTGGAGTCTGAGATGTAGGCAGCTGTGCGTGCAGAGGAAGAGCAAGGTAGAAGGGATTTGGTTTGGGTGGTAGCTGTGTAGGGGGCAAAAGTGGAAGGCCTGTAATTTTTGCCTTTTTTGGCTAAATATTGTTTAAAAATCATAAACGTTGATTTTTAAAATCTATATCCTAGGAGCTGGCCAGGTGGCATATGGTTAAGTTCTCACACTCCACTGTCACGGCCTGGGGTTTGCAGGTTTGGGTCTCCGGCGTGGACCTAGTGCTGCTCATCAAGCGAGGCTGCGCTAGCATCCCACATAAAATAGAGCAAGATTAGCACAGATGTTAGCTCAGGGCCAATCTTTCTCAAAAAACAAAAACAAAGAAATAAATAATCTATCTTATAGATTTATGAAATCTCATGTTGGCTTTCCTAGTGATAGGCTGATGGGTGAAAGCTGACAGGAGAATCAAGGTGCTTGGCTGAGTGGGCAAATCAAACTCTGGATCAGGCCTCGGCAGGGCTCTAAGATCTAAAATCTGGCTGTGCTGTGCAAGTCAACAAGTGTTTATTGAAAGCTTACTCTGAACTCTGTCTTATGCTGAGCCCTATCATAAGGAATCATATATGATTTTTTTTAAAATTTTTTTTGAGGAAGATTAGCCCTGAGCTAATATCTGCCACCAATCCTCCTCCTCTTTTTGTTGTGGAAGACTGGCTGTGAGCTCACATCTATGTCCATCTTCCTGTGTTTTATATGTGGGACGCCTGCCACAGCATGGCTTGATAAGCGTGTGTAGGTCTGTGCCTGGGATCTGAACCTGTGAACCCTGCACCGCCGAACCCTGCACTGCCGAAACGGAGTGTGAACTTAACCGCTACGCCACCAGGCTGGCCCCATATATGACTTAGCAGTTTTATCTAGGTTAGTTAGCAAACCAGACTTAATGTTGTTAAGTGGCAAAACCTGTTTCATACCCGGGGGCCTAAACGAATGACCCAACTTGGAATTGGCACTCATCACAACACTATTCTGTTGGGCTGGACACATGCTAGAACGAGCAACGTTAGGGAACTCAAGGTAGTTGCTGTGTTGCAGCCGTGGACCAGCCACCAGTCACCTGTCCTGCAGTCCTTACAGCATATAGTAGTTTTCTGGTTTTGGTGTTGATCTCCCCTCTTGGACTGGACCATTCTAGGGCAGAGACTATTGTGTTTTTCATGCCCCTTTCCCAAGAGGTGTCTGAAACTTTTGTGTTGATTGAATTTGTGAAGACCCCAAGTTCTTCAGCTTTGCACTCAGGTAAAGCAGTGGATCTTAGAGCTCAGCTGTCCTGCTGGGAAACACTGGCCACAGGTGGGGGCCACTAGGACGAGCAGCAGTGGTGAGTAGTGTAATTGAAGAGTGCAGGGGCGGCTCTCTAGGCGGAGAATCACTGCCCTCAGCAGCCTCTGTTTCGGGTTGGAGGAGTAGGAGGGTGTCCCATGTGTCGGGTGGGAATGCAGAAGAGGTTGCGAATCACTGACAGTGACAGAAACATTTCCTGAGCCCTGTGTTCCAGGCGCTGGGCTGTGTATTCCCTGTATTTTGTCCTCAGAACAATCCCCCAGCGGAGGTAATGCTCTTGAGAGTTGAGAAACTGAAGCTTAGTTACTGCGTAGACCCTGGTTTTGAAGCCAGGTCTTTGGGCTTTCACTGCTCTCTCTATATTTCTGCCTCCCTAGGAATATTTGTAGCCTTAAAACTAAACCAAACCGAAGCCCACTATTGCAGCAAAGTAGCACATGCCAAGGTCAAATAAGTATTTGCCATAATTTTGCTTGAATTTTAGAGATGATAAACTTGCTGATACAGGGAGATGAATACAAATGTTTACTTTTCTCCTATAATTACAGGAGTCCTTGTTTTCCCCTCGAGAGCAGTAATGCTAAAGTCCGGCTTTTTTTCAGTTTTGTTTTTATTGCATGTGTATTCTAAGTAGTAATTGTGGGAAACTTATCTCTGCAGAGACAGTGACTCAATATAAGGTAATCCTGCTGCCAGTATTTTCTGCCATCCACAGGGCTGGTATTCCTGTTTGGTGGGCCTATTTCCTTACCCTTTTTTTTTTTTTAAGTCCTTTTGGCATAATGGAACGAAATTTAAAAAGATTAAATTGGCAGAATGCTCTCACCAGTGAGCTGGTAAAGGAAACAATATCACAGGCTGTGGTGTCAGCCAGCAGTGTTGGAGGGAAGGGAGCTGTTTGTCATGCCAGGTACTTTATATCCATTCTCATTGTTACTCCCTTTTCCGAGCAATTAATTTTTTACACTTAAAATTTTTTTTTTTTTCCCTTTTGAAGTTAGGATTTTCCTGCCTGATGTAGGAATTCTCTTAGTGTCTACGTTTTCCCCTCCCCAGAGCCCCAGCACATAGTCGTATATCCTAGCTGTAAGTTGGTCTAGTCCTTCTATGTGAGCCGCTGCCACAGCACGGCAACTGACAGAGGGTGGTGTGGTTCCGCGACCCAACGGAGAGACGAACCTGGGCCGCTGAAGCCGTGAGAGCACCAAACTTGAACCACTGGGCCATCAGCCTGGCTCTTCTCCCTTCTTTATAGTGAGTTCTTTAAGCTGTGTCTAATATATAAATGACTGCTTTTCTTAATGTTTAAGTTTTATTTTCTGAGTATGAAACTTGACAAATAATTAGCATACAGCTCTTGAAATAAAAGTTTAAAACATTAACAGCTTGAGAAGACGTGTTGAGGTAATATGCAGTACTTTAAAAATCTTGCAAACTGAGATATTTAAAATTAGGTAAAACTAAAATTTAGAAACCGTAAAATAATATTGTGAGGTGAGGAAGAGTATTTAGATTTGTTTGTATGGTTATTCAAAAAGTTATAATGTACCACAAACTCTTTATGGTCTTTCTGTATTTGTCTTTTTTTACCTTAAGAATATAAACATGGGGGGCCGGGCCCGGTGGCGCAGCGGTTAAGTGCGCATCTTCCGCTTCTCGGCAGCCCGGGGTCCACTGGTTTGATCCCGGGTGCGGACATGGCACCGCTTAGCACGCCATGCTGTGGTAGGCATCCCACAAATAAAGTAGAGGAAGATGGGCACAGATGTTAGCTCAGGGCCAGTCTTCCTCAGCAAAAAGAGGAGGATTGGCAGATGTTAGCTCAGGGCTAGTCTTCCTCAAGAAAAAAACAGAATATAAACATGTATCACTTGTTTTAATTCATAAAATTATTGTATGTCGTATAGTTAGAAACTGTAAAGCCCTAATGTTTGGCCAAATTGAGGTCTTTGGAGGAGAGTGAGTGAAAGCAGTCCCATGAATTTTTTTTTTTTCCTGTAAAATTTACCCATAGTAAACAGGACACTGGATGTGGATCAAGATGTTATAAAACTCTAGAAAACACATCTTCCTATGTAAGTGAATAATACTGTGTAAAATTTTGCCTACAAAAAAAGTTTTCTGTATTTATTTTAACAGTAATTTTGATAACTTAAGATTTTTTTTTCTGAGTAGTATTAAAGGTTTTGTCCTGCAAAGCCCGAGGTCTGACTTGCTGTGATTGTTTTATTATCTTATTGTGAAATCTGTTTTCTCTGTAAACTGCTGTGAGATAAAGTGGATGATGAAATAGGGAAAACATTTTAAAGTTGATCAGTTGAACTGTGGCCTCTGTACTGGATTTAAGAGGCAGAGTTAGGTAGAGGCTCTGCTTTGGGAGAAAGGAAATTTAGAGGACAACACAGTTTTCTCACTTTTGCTGGTAGTTTCTTGGCACTAGGACGCATCAGTATCCACCATCCGTTGGCGGCTGGGGAGATAGTTCTAGATAGCCGGGCAAGGTTCAGTGGATGAGTCTTTTCTTGGTACAAATAGTACCCCTTTCTGTTTCACTTGGTGTTGCTGTCTTCTGGTGGTCTCCTGACACCGACCCCTGACATGTCCGTCCTTCTTACTGTCCAATGGCTGAGAGTTAATCCTTACACTTGTAATTAATAAATACTATGATCAACTGGGAGGGAGTGCAAGTATTCCCCATACTGGGAGTCTTGTCATTCCCTAAGATCCTTTTTTTTTTTTTGAGGAAGATTAGCCCTGAGCTAACATCTGCTGCCAATCCTCCTCTTTTTGCTGAGGAAGACTGACCCTGAGCTAACATCCGCGCCTATCTTCCTCTACTTTATATGTGGGATGCCTACCACAGCATGGCTTGCCAAGTGGTGCCATGTCTGCACCCAGGATCTGAACCGGTGGACTCTGGGCCCCTTTAGCGGAACATGCACACTTAACCATCTCGCCACCGGGCCAGCCCCCCTAAGATCCTTTTTTATTGTCCCTGCTGAATGACTCTTAGACCGGGAGTCTCTTGTCTTTCTGCATAGATGCTTATTAGGTGCCTCAGCATTTAGGCCAGTGGCGTTTAGTAAACATCATGCATTAAAGCAGAGTAATTCATGCCTTCATGTTTTGTTTTTGCTTACAGCTGTATTCTTAGAGCTTTTTTCATTATATTTGGGGTTCTCAAAGACTTAACGTTATGTACTTGGTCAAAGGATCCTCGGTAGGCCTTCTTTGATTATAACTTTAAGGATTATTTTCCAATTTTAAGAATTGGTTTCCAGTTTGAAAAAAAAGTATTCAGTCAGATACCTTTTCTAATGCTGTGGTATTTGTGCGTGGTTCCTAAGTGAACAACTTGCAGAGGTTTCTGGTACATCTTTGTTTTGTTTCAGAAGGTTTTTGGTGTGGCATTAGAAAAAAAATGAGAGGATTGGTGGTAATGAGCTGTAACAATGGGAAAGTAAGGGTATGTCAGGAAAACGAAGGGGGTAGATTTAAGATTTAGAAGTACGTACCAGAGTATGGTGGGCTATAGAATTTGCTCTGGGTGTCCCTGTAGCCAAAGAGAAGAGGGAAATAGGGCGAATCACGAGATTGTTAGTAAGAGAAAGCACCGTGGTTCCTCAGGAAGGGCTGGGTTTCAGACTTGAGTGTGGATGGGGTTGAAGTGCCTCATAACTGTGAAGTCATATGATACTGTTTTTCATTAAACCCCTCTCTTCTTGCAGAAGAGACGCACATCTTTTGTGGGTGTGTCCATTTTCTCCCAGGCAATGATATTCGCTGATTACTTTCTATAGGCTGAGCCTGAGTACAGAATCATGCTTCCGGGTATTGTGGAAAGAATACTTAAAAGAGTTCTGGCTCTTGCTTAGAATCCATCTATTCACTGTTGGGAAATGGCTTAACACTCACAGAGGAATGGAGGGTTGATGATGAACACGATGCCAAGAGCAGTAAGTGCTGAGGGTAGGGTAGGAGTTTGTTGTTGTTGTTGAGGGACCTCTGACCCTTCTTCTGTACTCTTTACGCTCCGTTTCTTCCTCTTCTGGATGTCGTAGGAGCCATAATGGGAGTGTGGCTTCAGCTCAGTGCACTGCTCTGGCGTTTTGCTCCCTGCTGTGAATACTGTTGAGAAGTGCAGTCAGCGATTGGCAGTGGGTTGGATGAGTTGAATATTTGGGATTTTGATTAAAGAGCTTGGGCCTGAAGGACGTACATGGCATTGGTGATAAGACCTGCAGTTGGAGAGTTACTGGACCTTTGCCAAAGAAATGTTGTTCATGTTTTTTTCATGTAATATTTTTTGAGAACTGTTGGTTTTTGAAGTGCCATATTAATGGTTTCTGAAGATCCTGCAGACGTGGATTTGTCTGTTTATCGCCTTTAGTAAGTGCTCTTTTATGGCTAAAGTACCTTTCTTAGTGTTTTTATGAATCTCATCAGGAAAACTTTGAGGTTTGTAGAAATTGGGGCCCTAAAGATTTTTTTGTAATTGCTCTATTGATGCATAATTCATCCATTAAAGTACAGTTCATTGGTTTTTAGCAGATTCACAGAGTTGTGCAGCCATCACCACAGTCAATTGTAGAACATTTTCATCATCTCAAAAAACCTGTCCCCAGTAGCAGTCACCCCCCCAGCCATCAGCAACCATCAGTCTCTGTGTCTGTGGATTTGCCTACTTTCAACATGTATAAAAGGAATCATACAATATGTGGTCCTTTTTGACTGACTTCTTTGACTTAGCGTAATGTTTTCAAGGCCCATCCGTGGTGTAGCATGTGTCACTGCTTCATTCCCTTTTGTTGCTCAATAATAGGCCATTATAAGATATCTACCACACTTTGGTTATCCCTTTATCAGTTGATGGACCTTTGGGTTGTTTCCATTTTTTGAGTATTACAAACAATACTGCTATGAAATTCATTTACAAGGTTTTGTCTGGACATATATTTTCCTTTCTTTTGGGTACCTAAAGATTTTGAAAGGTGCATAAGTCTCTCATGTACAGATAGAAAAACTATGGGGATTTCTTCCCTGCACAGTGCCTTTTAGAAATAGAGGTTGAGAGGGCAAGTCTATCTACAGCTGTACACTGTGGGTTTGGAGTTTTTCCAAGCAACAAGTTTTACTGGGGCTACTGGCAACTTTCTTCTCTATCTATAAAGAAAATGTTTTCAAGTTAGCAGCGTAAATTAACTTGTTTATAACCCTGGGAAGAGGAATGCTTACCTTATAGAGAACAGGTGTTTTCAGGGAGCTACACTCTTTAGAGGTCATGAGTATTCAGTCAGTTGATCTGCTGGTGACAGATAGTTTTTGGCTATTAAAGAAAGTTCCCTAAGGATTTTAGCCAGGGAACAGTTCATTAACCTAATTCTGGTTATTGTATGTATTTAAAAGCACCATACCTGCTGTTAATTAAAAAAAAGTTCTTTAATTTGCTAAGAATTTACTTATTCAGATTGTTCTTTTTTCCCTCCAATTGGCCAAATTAGAGAGATACTACTTCTGTGGATCAGAAGCCTAGTAAAATGCAGAAGAATGTGATTAGTATATCGCTGTTTCTCTGAAGAAACATCCACAGTTTCAGGGAGGGAGGAAGGAGTTCTAAAGAAGGTTGTTTCGGAGTGAGGATTGCTGGGAGTCTCCACTGAGCCGAGCGCTGAGACGCTGCAGTGTGTCTGCGTGACACAAACACGTCGGATGAGAGTAATTGTATATTAGATACAATTTCATTAATTTATTATCTAGAAAATGGGCTTTAAGCTCTATGTTCTCATTAAGAGTGATGTATGGAAAAAGGACTGGGAGGATAAATGGCAAAATACTGCTTTTATTTGTGTAGGTGAAGAAAGTGGCACAGACGCTAATTTGGTTTTTTACACATTTTATATTTTCCAGCTTTCAGACCCTAAAATTTTTGTAGGTTTAAAAAGAAAAAAAAAAGACGAACCGTATGCCTTCGAATGAAAGTGAATCGGCTGATACATTTCCAGTGGAATTTGGCCGTTGGAAAAGATCTTGGAAATTACTTAAGTTTTTTTCCCCCCAATGCAGTGATCTCCTTTACGTTAATTATCTCTGTTTTAATAAAAGTCTGTGTGTTGGGCGGAGATAGGTGAGCGTATCTAGTGAGATATTGAGTACTTCCTTTCTGGATCTAGAAGTCATAATGATACTTACTTCATAAGCTGTGTGCTGGAACTGTTCTAGGCTTTTTACATAGGATTTAAACCCCCAGAAACTGTATGTTGTTGTTGTGTTTTTTATTTTTTATTTTTTTGCTGGGGAAGATTTGCCCTGAGCTAACATCTGTTGCCAATTTTCCTCTTTTTGCTTGAGGAAGATTTGCCCTAAGCTAGCATCTGTACCACTTTTCCTCTATTTTGTATGTGTGTCACTGCCACAGCACGGCTGCCGATGACTGGTGTAGGTCTGCGCCCAGGAACCAAACCCAGGCTGCTGAAGTGGAGTGTGCTGAACTTAACCACTAGGCCATGGAGCCGGCCCCCGTATCTTGTTTTTTATCGTTTCCATTTTATGGGTGAGGAAATGCAGGGTCAGAAAAGTGAGGTGCCATGTTTTGGGGTCTCATGGATCATCTATGTTGGAGGCACTTAGCTCATGCTCTTTCCACCAGACCCGTCTGTTTTGAGATCTGCTGCACCTCATGGAGTGTCACCTTGTCCCTAGGACACACACAGGCCCATTTTACATGTCACACTGCCTTTTCAGCCCTACTTGCTGCTCACGTGTTTCTAATGTAGAGGCACCAGTAAGAGTTTACTTTGCTTATCTAATTCTAGAAGCCCAGGACTGGACGTGTAGTAGGTGCTCAGCGAATGGCATGATGCTGTTCCGAACTGAACGTGCTAGCTTCCTTCGTTCCCTGTCTTCTGTTTCTGTGGACGGCGTCTCCATTACAGGCAGTCCAGGAATCTCAGGTTCTTGCCTCCCCCCTCCAACAGTTCCAGCGTTATATCCACATTGCCGTATTCGATGGGCTTGTATTTCTTGCCTGGACATTTACGGTAGTCTTTGGACTGGTTTTCTGCACTGCCCCCTCCCCCCTTCTTCCCTCTGGCTATTTTCTGTGCTGCTGCCAAATTGATATTTCTGAAGACACAAATAATGCTTATGTCTCTCCCTTGCCTATACTTCGTTTTTTGCTTTTCTTTTTCTCTTTTTTGGTGAGGAATAGTGACTCTGAGCTAAGATCTGTTGCCAATCTTCCTCCTTTTTTTTTTTTTTTTTGCTTGAGGAAGATTGTTGCTGAGCTAACATCTCTGTGCATTTTATGTGGGATGCCACCACAGTGGCTTGATGAGTGATGCTAGGTCTGCACGCAGGATCCAACCCCCTGAACCCCGGGCTGCCAAAGCGGAGTGCGTGAGCTTAACCACCATGCCACTAGACCAGCCCCTGTTTTTTGCTTTTCAGTTGCTTTTGTGATAATTTCCAAGCTCTTCCATATAGCATCACATAGGCCCTTTGTGTTTTGAACCAGTTTACCTCTGCAGTCTTTATTGGCACTCCACTTCAGCTATACTGAAGTTTTTGTTAACTCTGAACACAAAGAGGTGGTACGCGTCTTGTTGAAGTATTGAGCTCCCTGAGTTGGGGTTGAATATTTACTCTGTCCTTCACCACGAGTGCTAGGAAGCTGTTCAGTAAACAGATTCTTGGGCTAGAGTTCAGACCTCCTGAATCAGAATCTCCAGTGGTGAGGTGCGTTCGTGTGCTCTTTAAAAAGCGCTCCCTCGCGACCCTCATGCGCGTCTTGGTTAAGAGTTGCTGGATGGTTCTTGGGGAGAATCTTTCAGCCTTGTCTCTTCAGCACCTGGCGAATAGTATGTGCCTCATAAATGATGAATGGATGCCTTCTGTCATCAGGGCATGTGGAACAGACTTCTGGAGTGGAGTGTTTTATTTTGAAGAGCATTGAGACGTCATTTTGAATGAATAAGGTGTAAGGTGTAACACTGTGTATGGTCTTGAATTCTTACTGAGAGGCTTTGGGACTGGAGATAAGGAGCCATTAAGGCTCCTTTATTTATTTATTGAAGGGTTGCATTAAAGAACTTTTAAAGTAATTTCTCTCAGCTCTGGTTTTATGCTTTTTTGTTTTGTCTTTTTTTTGGGGATTTCTTGAAACAGTGTCAGAGATAGACATACAGAAGGGGCTGTAGGAGCAAGGTTACTTCCCTTAATTTGTAAAACGTTAAAGCTTTGTTTCTGTTCCCAGTCACATCACATGTTGGGAAACAGTGCCCTACTGTTTCAACCTAATACATTGTCAAGTTCATTCCTGTTCTCAGATAGGAGTATTATCTGCTAGTGTAGTTCAAGGAGATAGTATCTTTATGAAGATAGATACTATTCGGGTTTAAGGTTTCTATTGGGACATAGTATACAGTGTGAATATTAAAATGGAAAATTTTTTTCTCTATTATGGTTATGGATGTTGTTCTAAAGTGGAGTTTTTAAAACAGCTTTATTGAGAGATAATTCACATACCATACATTTCACTCCTTTATTTTTTTATTTTTTTATTTTTTGAGTTTTACTTTTTATTTTTTTGAGGAAGATTAGCCCTGAGCTAACTGCTGCTAATCCTCCTCTTTTTGCTGAGGAAGACTGGCCCTGAGCTAACATCTGTGCCCATCTTCCTCTACTTTATTTGTGGGACGCCTACCACAGCATGGCTTGCCAAGTGGTGCCATGTCCACACCTGGGATCTGAACTAGCAAACCCCGGGCCGCCAAAGCCGAACATGCGCACTTAATTGCTGCGCCACCAGGCCGGCCCCATTTCACTCCTTTAAAATGTACTATTCATTGGTGTTTACTGTAGTCATAGAGTTGTGCAATCATCACCACAATCAAATTTTAAAACATTTTCATCACCCCAAAAGAGACCCAGTACCCGTTACTAGTCACTCTCCACTTCCTCCATTCCCCTAGCCCTAGGCAACCACTAATCTTTCTGTCTAAAATGGAATTTGGGTGGCCGGCCCTGTGGCTGAGTGGTTAAGTTCCTGCGCTCCGCTTCGGCGGCCCAGGGTTTCGCAGGTTCGGATCCTGGGCGCGGACGTGGCACCGCTCATTGTCAGGCCATGCTGAGTTGGTGTCCCACGTGCCACAACTAGAGTACACAACTATGTACTGGGGTGGGGGGGCGCTTTGGGGAGAACAAGAAGAAAAAGAATTTGTTTTGATAGTACATGATTATTCTAAAAAATTTCATAATCTGTTTTTCAGAGTTAATTACTTTTAACAGTTTGGTTCATTTCCTTCCAGACTTTTTCTACACATATATAAACACAGATTCGTGAATGTGTTGTAGTTTTAAACCAAATGGAATCATTCTCTCCCTCTAAATATATATTACACAAGTAGGCGTCTGTGTACACACTGTAGTCTTTTCGCCCTTAATACATTGTGGCTGTACTTTCAGGTTCATAAATACGTCTATATCCTTTTTAAGGGCCATAGTGCATGGAAGTAGAATAATTTATTTCGACTGTATTATCCTAGATTGGTGGACTTTTAGGCTGTTTTCAGCTTTTGATATTCTAAACAATGCTATAGTAAATAATACTATAGTTGTATTTTTGTATCCTGGAGTCATTTCTTTAGGATATATTCATAAAAGTGAAATTGACAGATTAAACAAATAATGCATTACATGTTTCCACACTGTTCTCCACATAGATTGCGTCAATTTAAAGTTCCATCAATACTATATGAGTGTTCTTTGTCCATTTTTTTCTGTGAGTGTATTTGTTATTTTCCTAGATTTATAAGACTGCTTTTATATGTCTTTTAACTTTGTTTATTGTGTCTGTTGCAATTCAGAATTCTAAATTGTATGTAATCAAAAGTGTTGGTCTTTTGCCTTTGAATTCTTTAACTTTATGCTTTTAGGCCATTCCTCACCCCGTCTCCATTGGAGTTTATTTCTGTGTATTGTACAGGGAGGAAGTAATGATGTAATTTTACTTTTCTCAAATGGGTAACAAGTGATCCTAGCACCATTAATTGATTTGAAAGATCTCCTTTATAATAAATTGTCTCCCTATATACTGGATCTATTTTGACTCGTTTATTGATGTGCTTATTCTTACTCTAGGGCTAGAATTTTTTCTTTTTTAAAAAAAATAATCTTGGGGCCGGCCCTGTGGCCGAGTGGTTAAGTTCGCATGCTTGGCTGCGGCGGCCCATGTTTTCGCAGGTTCGGATCCCGGGCGTGGACATGGCACTGCTCATCAGGCCATGCTGAGGCAGCGTCGCACATGCCACAAGTAAAGGGACCCACAACTAAAATATACAGCTGTGTACTGGGGGGATTTGGGGAGAAAAAGCAGAAAAGAAAAAAAAAAAGATTGGCAACAGTTGTTAGCTCAGGTGCCAATCTTTAAAAAAAAAAAAAAAAAAATCTTGAGCTGGTCCGGGTGGCTGAGTGGTTTAAGTTTGGCATGCTCTGCTTCAGCGGCCTGAGTTCAGTTCTGGATGTGACCTACAGCGCTCTGTCAGTGGCCATGCTGTGCTGCTGGCCCACATCCTGAAAAGCAGAGGAAGATTGGCACAGATGTTAGCTCAGGGTGAATCTTCTTCAGCAAAAAAAGAAAAGAAAAGAAAAGAAAAAAGGTCTTTATTGAGGCATAATCAACATAAAATGCACGCATTTTAAATGTACGGTTTGATAACTTTTGACATATCAAACTTTTCACCCGTGAAACCATCACTGTAATTAAGATAATGACAATTCCCATCTTCTCCAAAAGTTTCCTTGGCTCTTTTTAATTCTCCCCAGCAGCAGTCACTGATATGCTTTCTGCCTAGGTCTAGACTTTTAATTATTGTATTTTAATGGTATTTGGAATGACATTAAAACATTCTTATTATTTCTAGAATCACAGGCATGCCCCATCACCCAAGGTTTTCTAGTGGCTGCTTCATTTGCTTGACTGCTCCTCTCTCAGATATCTATAAAAGTTGCTCTCTCACCACCTTCAAGTCCTTTCCTTAAATGCTTCCTTGTCAGTGAGGCCTTCCATGAACATTACTTAAATTGCAACTCTGTCCCCCTTTCCTGCTTTAATTTCCTCAATAGGCTTTGTCACCACTTTGTAAATTTTTCTGCTTTCTGAAATGTTTATAGTGAGGGTTTATTGTTTTTAGAATTCAAAATTACCTAAAACCCATATTTTTAACGGGAGGAAAAAAACCATGTGTTTTGATTTTTACATCCCATTTCAAACATTGTTCATGGCACTCGTAGCCTCCAAGTTTAAAACCTCATAAATGTGCTATACCTTACATCCCTGTCAGCTTCAGGAGGGACCACTTTCATGCTTTGTGACCTCATTGTAATACCGACTAAGGGTAAGAAACTAAAGGTAGTAGCTGTTCTCAAAAAGGAGCAACTGAAGGTTCACCGTTTGCATAACATCAGGTGGAATTCCGTCAGGAAACAAACCAAATTAATACTTCCCAGTACTTCAAAGATTCTTCAGCTCGGCTTCTGCTCTTGTATTCTATCTCCTGGTTAAGAATCGCTGATTTTTCTTTCTTTTAATTCAGAGGAGATGGAACTCTTTTTAAAATATTTTCTCCTGCAGATACAATTTGGGTTTCTGTGTTATGCTCTCTCTTAGGAGGATAAAGTCCAGAAGGAGCTCTTTGATGTGCCCCATAGCTGCCCTCTGAGTTATGTTGCTGTGATTTATTTGGAGAGACAGACTCACGGAGAATTCCTTATTCCTTTACAAACTACGAACAGCACAGCGTTGAAACAAAGGAGCGGGAAGGCTTAGTCTCAAGGCTGCTGGATGGAGGGGAACGTTTTCTGGGCCTCCTGGCTGAAGACCTGTCAGGACGCTCTTATCTCCTCTGCCACCGTTTGTATTGTAACGGTAAAATGAACTGTCAACTGAGAAACTTTCTCAGAGAAGAGTTAGATTAATAATGTAGATTGTCTCTGGTGTCACGCCATAGTTTATTCCCTGTACATCTAAAAACATATCAGCCAGCTTTGTAAATATGTTGAAACAGAACGAGGGTCATTTTTGTTGGCACTGAACATAGTTTTGTTTTTCACTATTACGGGTGAAGTAAGGACCCTTTCCGTGGCCTAATTCCATTCTGTGTATCCTCATAAACAGTAATTTAAAAGTCAAATAAAACATTTTTCCCCTCCCATTAAAAATAATGACTTATAGGTTATTTTTGAATTCTAAAATTAGTAAATCTTCGTTGTAAATATTTTGGAAAGTATAGACAATTGCAAAATTATAAAAACACCCAAGAAACAAAGCAAAAAAACCCAACCACCAACTGTAATTCAACCTTCTACGAGACTCTACTGTTTGTTTTTTTGTAGTATGTCCATCTTAGTGTTTCTATTTAGAACTTTAAAGAAGGTAACTGAATGATTTTATTGCATTTATAGACAGGAAAATCTTCTCTTTGCTCCTAATAAAAAGGATGCTTACTTCTTTAGCTTTACCTTTTTTTTTTTTTCATTTGATGGGTGGTGTGAATTTTTACTGATTATTTCTCTGTTTGGTTAACCATTGGAGAGGTTAGAGCTAGATTTATGGCTCGTTTTTAGCAAGTGTGTAGGACTTAATTGTATACATTTTTATAAAGTAGGCTCTTCTCATTTTCCCTCTGCCGTAATTTTCTCACTAGTTGAAACTATTTGATCTTTTTGTAAATCACTCTAAATCCTTTGTGGGACAAGTTGAGATAAAATAAAAACATTTCCGTGATTATAGTTTTCTATCTTTTTTTGGTCTAATATATCAAAATATTTTCTTATGACAGAATATTTCCATAGATAATTTTAAGATTGTATAATATTCCTTTCTATTTAATGGGCTCATTCTTTTCTATAGTATTTCTTAATATTGATCACTTAGGTTTCTAAACTTTTACTGTTGTAGGTGGTGCTATAATCAATATTTTTGTTTGTCAATACTTGCAGTTTGAATTATTTTCCTAGGTTCTTGGAATGGAGGAAACACTGTTAGTCCTTTACAGTGGTATTCTCCCTCTTGCGTAATTATTTTTTTCCCATTTTTAAGATATAAATCATACAGTAAAATTCACCATTATTTTAGTATACACTTTTGTAGGTTTTGACAAATACACATATTCATGTAACCACCACAATCAAGATGTAAAACAGTGTTGACACCTTCCCAGATTCCCTGGTGCGTCTTCATAGTCAGCTCCCACTAATCTATTTTCTCTCCTTAGAGTTCTGCCTTTTCCAAAAGGTCATATACTGTAAATGTCTGTGGCTTTTGAATCCGGTTTCTTTCACTTAGTATAATGCTTTGAGAATATGTGGTGTTGTGTGTAACAAGAGATTGGTCCTTTTTATTGCCGAGTGGTATTTCATTAAATAGTTGTGTGACAGTTTGTGAGTTAATTTTCACTCTCCTGGTTGGCTAGGGCACTTGGTGCAGTCATTACCGGAAAAGTGGCACGTGGGTGGCGTGTTTATTACTTCTTTCTTTATGTTGTGTTTCTAAAGCCTTTATACATGAGAGGCAGTTGTGTGAGGATATAAAGTCTTTGGGCCGTAGATAGTGGACCTTACTTCGTAGTCTTCAGCTGGAGTGTTCTAGAGCACTGAGGGTAAGTGCGGGTTTTTTTCTGTGCTGGGTTGCTGAGGGAGTTCTCCCGCTTGGGACAGTTTGATCAGGATGTGATTTTCGCATACTATGTCGTGAGACCTTTTGATCTGTATGGTTTTGCGGCTTGAGAAATGTTCCTTCACTTGTATATTTGATTATTTTAGTTTTTTTCCTCAGGAACTATCATTTTTAAGTTGTATCTTTATTATTTATAGCAGTGGTCTTTTTTAAAATTAAAATTTGATTTAGTTACTTGTCGAGTTACATGCAGTTGTAAGAAATAGCACAGAGATCCTCTGTACACTTTGCCCCTGTTTCCCCCAGTGGCAGCATTTTACAGGTAACCTTGTGTAGTAGAAACAGCAGTCGCAGCTAGGATATTGACATTGACACAGCCCAGCCAGTCTTACTCACATTTCTCATTTTATTCCTACTCATTTGTGTGTGTGTGTATTAATAAGTTCAATATAATTTTTTCACCTGTGTCTATTCATGTATCTACCACCCCAATCAAAATACTGAAGACTTCCAAACCCACAAGGGAGCCATGAGTAGTCCTTTTTATAACCACCCCCACCTCTTTGTGAGGCTGGAGTGGCTTCTCTCTGCCCCCCCCCCCCCGCCCCAATCTATCCTGTCTGTTCTCCATTTCTGTAATTTTGTCATTTCAAAAATGTTATATAAACGGAATCATTCAGTGTGTAGCCTGTGGGGCGGGGCCCCTTTTCTCTGTCGTTTCTTGGAGACATAGCCAAGTTGCTGCGTGTAGTAGTTCATTCCTTTTTCTTGGTGCGTCCTGTGCCATGGAGGTGCCACACTTTGCTGAACCTGTTGAAGGACATCTGGGCTGATTCTGGTTTTTAGTTATTACAAATAAAACTGCTATGAATGTTCATGTGTTTTTGTGTTCACTTAAGTTTTCAGTTCTCTGAGATAAATGCCCAGGAGTGCAATTGCTAGGTCATGGTAGTTACATGTTTAATTTTTTAAGAAACTGCCAAATTGTTTTCCAGAGTGGCTGTACCTTCTTACGTTCTTACCAGCAGTGTTTGAATGATCCAGTTTTTTTGTACCCTCATCAGCATTTGATGTTGTGACTATTTTTGTGTTTTTTTTTGGTTGAGGAAGATTCCCTCTGAGCCTTGCCACTCTTGCTCTTTCTTTGCTTGAGGAAGATTAGCCGTGAGCTAATATCTGTGCCAGTCTTCCTCTATTTTGTATGTGGGTTGTTGCCACAACATGGCCGCCGACAAGTGGTCTAGGTCTGTGCCTGGCAGCTGAACCCATGAACCTGGGCTGCTGAAGTGGAGTACCCCGAACTTAACCACTGCTGAAGTGGAATACCCCGAACTTAACCACTATGCCATGGGGCAGCTCCCAGCACAGTGTTTTTAAGGTTCATGCATATGGTAGCGTGTATCAGTGCTTCCTTTGCTTTTTGTGGCCTAATAGTAGTCCTTTGTGTGATATACTGTATTTTGTTTATACATTCATCAGTTGGTGGACATTTCTGTTTCCATTTTTTTCAATTATCTTTTGTTTCAATGGATATCTCTTCCTCTGGATTGAGTTCTCAGTTTGTTTGCATTATTATTTATTTGGCTTACTACTCTTTACTGCATTATAGATTTTAATTTTGCTAGCAAATTTTGTCTTTATATGTATGTTTATTCTCTCCTCCAATCGGTAAGTCATTTTCCGAAGTCTTCTGTTTTATGTCTTCAGGATGAGATTTCCTTTCCCTGGTTAAGTAGTTTTCTCCCTGTAGTCTCATGGTAACTTATTTCCTTTTGTTGCTGAAGTAACAGAGAAGAATCCTGCCGTTTTGGCCACAGATGGGCAGTGTGGGTTGTTAGATCTTCAGATGGACAGCTGGGTGGCAGGCCAACATGCACAGCTCCTTCTCTGTTTTTGGGTTTCTAGCAGGCTTTCATCTAGTGAAGCTTTGTTGGATCTGGATGGTTCTTTTTGTCTTTATTGCATAAACATTTGGAGCACCCCAGACACATTTTAATCCTCAATATAGAACACTGCTCAAGAGTCAGATTCTGGAGTCAGCCTGGTTGTGCAACTTCGGACAAGTTATCAAACCTTTCTCTGCCTAAGGTTCCTCTTTTGTTAAAGAAGCGGGGAAAGGAGGATAATTAAGAATTATTTCACAGTTTGAGAATTAAATAGTGCACATTGCTAAATAGGGCATAGTAGGTACTAGCTGTTATAGTAATTATTATGTATGGTATAGAAAGCTCATCCTGTTTTTGTTCTTAGTGCTGTCCCTGTGGAACCTTCTGGATATACCAGTATAACCAACTTTTTTGTTTACTGTTGGATAAAATAACTACGCAATGAGCACCTTTGTGTAGAAAAGCTTATTCTTTATTTTGGTTATTTAATATGTTTCTAGAACAGGATTACTGGTTTGAAAGGTATTAATATTTTAAAGACTTCATAAATGTTAAATTTATTTTCAGAAGCTTCCTTCTGATCTTTTCATAGGCATTATAGAAAATGTAGGAACTACTGAAGAAGTTTTAGGTTAACATTTGAATATATTGCTTTTCAGTCTTTTGTATGTGTCTCTATATAGAAATATATACATTTTTCTGTGTTTTTTGTATATAAAAATATATTCATATTCATATAAAATATATATGAATATATAAAAATATATATAAATTCATATGAATATATTTTTATATATACAGATTTGTAGCCTACTTTAGAATTCTTACACATACACATATCTCCCTCTGTTTAAGAATTTTAAAAATGTTATAAAAAGCTGCATAAAATTCTATAAATGATTGTATGCTATATTTAATAATTCTTACTTTGTTTAAATTTTTTACCACTTTTCCCGTCACAGTGCCAGGTTGGAGATCGTTGTTAACAAATCTTAGACCATGTTTCTGATTATTTGCTTGGGCTAATTTCCTAGCAGTGGAATTACTGGATCAGAGGGCATGAACATTTATAAAACTTGATGCATACTGTCAAATTTCTTTCTTGAAAAGCTTGGAAAAACATGACCAAGTGTTCTTTTAACCAAGATAAGAGCCATTTAAAAAAGCTGGCTCTAGAAGTCCCATTTCTGCTCTTTTATCCCTCCTAAGACTAAGGGTAATTTCTCACATTACAAATATTTGTATGCCTGCCTGTCGTGTTTGGTGCTGTGGGGATGCCCAGGGCGACCAGACAAGCTGCCGCGGCCCGGCTGATGGAGGGCGGTTTTGCTTCCCTGGCTGTGACTTCAGGGCGTGAGGAGACAGCAGGGAGGCGCGTGCCACGGTCTTTGAGCCCTAGTCTGCACTTGTCCACCTCGTCTGGCGGGAGGGGAGAGCACATGAGCCAGAGCAGGCTGTGCGCGCTCCCTCGTCCACAGGGACAGACGCTGTACGCGTGCCTTCTAGTTAATAGTTTGTACTCTGAACTTATTTTTCAAAATCAGTGCTTTTCACTGGTGGTCTAAGTTGTACAACTGTTAAAAAATATTCACTGTCTCAGAAGTTGTAGAAAATTTATGTCAGTGGCTGTGAAGGCCCATAATTTGTTTTCTTTCATAAACTATTCTTACGGTGGAAATTTTTATAAACCTTTTATGCCTACTATTACTTGTCCATTAGTGAGCTCAAAGGATGACAAAAGAATCTCAAAAAATTTAATATTAGCAAAACTTTGGAAAAGCAATTCTGTGCCCTTTTTTTTGTGGACAAATATTTGTTGCTGTCAGACTAGTTACATAGATTCTTATACTCTGCTAGTGAGATTGTTCCTGATTCCAATGATGGCAGATATGTTAAATTTAATTCCATTTGTTGCAAAGAGCCTGATACTTAACAGATTTCCCACAACCTAGTGTAGGAACTTTTGGGTGAACATTCTTGATTTATGTTTCTTTGCTTTTTCCCATTTGTCATCTCTTGAGATTGGTATTTCAGAACGAAACTTTTTACTGCTAATGAAGACCCTTTGATATGTTCTGCATTTGCAAATAACTATTTTTTTGATGTAAATATGATCTATCTAGCTGTTTGGGAGTCTGTTTCACGTTTTTGGAATTTGTTCTTTTGGGAGTCAGGAATATTCCATTCAGAACTATGACTATAGATGGTAGTTTCCGGACAGACAGAGGTAAGATTTATCATTATCTTAAGTTTTACACTTTTTATTAGTTTCTTCTGTATCAAACAGTTTCTCTCCATTGAAAATGGTTTTGCCCTCATTATTCATTTCAGCTTGATCATGATTGGTAAAATTAAGAAAAAGACTGACAGAACCAGCAGTTGTGAGGTTTTTGTATTTAAAGGTTAAAGGTCACTAGTAAATAGACTACGTTATCTGATTTTGAAAATATATTTGTTCTTTTTACTTTCTAAATTATTTTGTGTCTAGGAAATGCTGACATTTACGTGAGGTGTATATATTCTGGTAGTCTGGTAGCAAAAGAATTTTGATAACTTAGAGTTTATCATTTGGGTCTGTTAACCATCCCAGCAGAATGCCATGAACACATTAGATAATATGTGACTTTAATAGTATTTACTTTAATTGCTAAAGGTAGTAGCAATTTTTAACGATAAATTTAAAAAGTAGAAATTCAGCCTAATCCTGGCTTCTGTAGTGACTTCATTTCCTCCCTCTGTATCATGGAAGAGAGTATAAAAATAGCACAGTCATCAGTTGCTGGAACAACTGTTTTTAACCCAGGTGTGCTGGAGCTTTTGTGCTTGCCTTTGATGAGAGAGAGAGAAATAGTAAAGGATATAGAGACCTGAATTTGAACTCCACTTCTTATCTTTATCAGTTATGTGACTTTGGACAAATTACATCTCTGAACCTTGGTTTCTTCATATAAAACGGAATAATGTCTATTTAGCAGTGCCAGTGCCTTGAGACTCAGCAAATGCTGATATTTAGTGTTGTTACTGACAATGAATAAATAAGAATAGGAACATTCATAAATAAGATAGTGTAGTGTAGGATTTGTAGCCACTTAAGCCAAAAGAGTAGTTTTCTGTTTTTTTCCCCTCCAGTAATCAAGAAGAATGTCGATTTATTTATATTTTATTTGAGGAATGTAATAACTTTTTGCTTTTCTTACAAAATGGAGGTGAGTACCTGCATTTTAGATTGTTATGACTGTTAAAGAGATCGTAAAGCCTATAAAGAATTTATAGGACAGGGCCTGGCACAGTTAGTCTCAGTAAATATTAGTTGTTATTGTTTATAATACAGATGTGTCGTGGAGCAGAAGATGCTGTAGAACAGACTTACTGGTTTTTTTCCCCTTAATGATTAAACCCAAATTAGTTTAATTCTCATATTCCATTTCCTCTTCTCATTGCTCGTTTCTCCTGCTTTTGCCCGGCTTTTTCTTCCTGGTGTCTCCTTCCCGTAATGGTTCTTGGCATCAGCTCTTCTGCTTATGTTGTTCTGGATCTATGTTAGTGAAATGGAACCATCGTGAGGTAGGCTTGCCTGTGCAAAAAACCCTCCAGGAGAGCAAAGGGAGGCATGGAGGACAAAAGCACCTGGCCCCTTAGATTCAGGCGTTGAGGAAATAAATACTGGAGTATAGGCAGTTTTAGTCTGAAGGTACAGAAATTTCTTGTAGTTCCCATAAGTTCAGCGTGTTAGATGAAAAAACACCAGGCGTTCTCTCTGAATCCCCAACAGGAGCTGCAGACGTGGCCGCCTGGGCGCTGGGAGGCTTCCGTTCCCAGAGGGCTTCTGTCGTCTCTTGACTGCTTTTTTCAGCACTTTCTTTCTCTACTCTTTGGTGGCTGTGCTCTTCTGCTTATTCACCAGGTTATACTTGACCCAAAATGACAGCCACAGCTGCCGAGTCTTTGGGAATTTGTTTCTCTCTGCGAAGCTCTCTGGCCCCAGTGCTGAGAGGAATCCAGTTAGGTCAGTTTGTAATTGCTCACTAGGGGTTAGGAGTCGGCCATGGAGGGGAACACTTTTGGTATAGTTGTTTGTGGCCAGAGGCAGTGGGGATCACAAAGTTTCCCTTTTCTAGGCAGCTTTATTGAAACATGTCTGTTTACAGAAAAGATTAAAAAAGCGTTGATTTGTTGAATTTTATTTTTTTAAGTGCAGTATATAACTCTGAGTTACTCCATTTTAGAATATAAACTTCTAGTGTGATTTAATAAATATCAACTCAGTGAAACCCTCGTGTCTGAGTTTGGTTCTTTTAAAGATTTTATTTTTTCCCTTTTTCTTCCAAAGCCCTCTGGTACGTAGTTGTGTATTTTTAGTTGTGGGTCCTTCTAGTTGTGGCATGTGGGACGCCGGCCTCAGTGTGGCTTGACGAGCGGTGCCATGTCCGTGCCCAGGATCTGAACCGGCGAACCCTGGGCGCGGGAACTTAGCCACTCGACCCCGGGGCCGGCCTCTGAGTTTGATTCTTTTGTGCAAGCCACAGCGAACTCGTCAAACTGGCTTGAGTAAAGGGACGCTCATTGTAAAGACACTGGGCAGTTAAAGGACAGTAATCCAAGGACAGGAGTGCCAGCTGTGCCAGCTAAGTAAGGCCAAGAACTGAACCAGAATGCTATTAAAACTTGCTTTTTTGAGTCATTATTCTGGACTGCATGGTCTACCATGATATGTTCTTTGAGGTTTAATGTTCAAGAATATCTGCTTGAAAAACTGATACATTATAATTCACAAAACACTTGGATCATTAACTTCTTATGTTCGAATTCCTTCGTGTCTAAGTTTCAGGGGTTTTTTCCTTTGCAATGTTGGCTGGCAAAAGGAGACGAAAATTTAGATGGAGACCCAGGAGGAGACTCAGGAGACCACAGTGGCGGGGGCCAAGGAATGAGGGAACTGTAGAGGGGGACTTGACTGGGATTTAAAACCTTTTTAAAATTTTTATGAGAACTGAAAGAACATGGATTTGAGCAGTGATGATTTTGGCGGCGGTGGGGTCAGGGGGGCAACTTCTGAATGGATGAGAATGGAGAATGGAAGTTCCTCTGAATTGATGATTTAGCTGGAAATTGAGAAGAGAGAAAAATGGATGTACTTTGAACCACTAAGTTTTGGAAAGTAAGTTAGGCATTCGCATGATCTAGGTACTTCTAATATGTTGATTATGGAAATACTGAGCTAGAGAGAGCCTCTTGTCCCCCACGTCACTCGTCCTCCAAACAGGAGTGACCCAGAGTTGCCGTCTACTAGCTGAGGGCAGGGAGAAGGGGTGGATGTGTGAAGGAGACATTTCAGTAACTTAGAATAACCTGTGGGGTGGACACGGTTGAATAAGTACACATTCAGCGCTGGACATTTTGTCTCCTTCAGTCATTGTAACAGACTTGCATAATGGCTGATGTTATCACTCAGTTTTACAGATGAGGAAACAGTGAAGTGTGTAGCATTCATTCTGAAAAGCGTGTGGGATGTTGGGATGATAAGTAGGACTTCTCAAGGGGTGATGGATAGGGCAGGCACTTTAAAATATGATTCTTTTTTTTCTCCTGAGAAACTGTATTAAGGCCTAAGATGACATTTCTCTGGGATTATTGTGGCTTTGCTGTATTTGCTTCTTCACCAGAAGGTTTTTTTTTCCTTTTCTTGGGGGGGGGGGGATCAGGAAGATTGGCCCTGAGCTAACATCTGTTGCCAGTCTTCCTCTTTTTGCCTGAGGAAGCTTGTTGCTGAGCTAACGCCTGTGGCAGTCTTCCTCTATTTTGTATGTGGGACACCACCACAGCATGGCTTGATGAGTGGTGTGTAGGTCTGCACCCGAGATCCAAACCCTTGAACCCCAGGCCACCAAAGCGGAGTGTGTGAACTTAACCACTGTACCACCGGGCCAGTCCTTAAAATAGGATTCTTAAAGATTTGTAAAGTGGTGCTTTTGCTTCATTTTTTTGTTTTCCAAATGTGATCTATAGTTCTGGGTTTATCTGTTTCACTTTTATGACTTCCTCTGTGGTAAAACAACAGAATTTGCTAAATCATGGTTCTGGTTAGGGCAGGATCCCTTTTAGAAGAAGGCAGGGCTTGAGGCTTACAGAAGAAAGTTCTGGGATCTGGGAGGTGGCAGAGAAACTCAGAAGCATAGGTCATGTGTGTGAATGAGAACCTTGGGTGGGATGAAGAGAGGAATATAGAGGTAGGTCAGGCTCTAACGTCGTCATCTTGCGTTGCCTCTTTAGTAAAGGGTGTGGGAGATGTTTTTATGGGGAGCGGCAGCAGTAGAGAAAGTCGTGGATGGGCATGAGAAAGTTACATATTACTGGCAAGTAGCCCAAAGAAAAAAATAGGAAATAGTTTTGTGAAACCAAAGGAGATAGATAAGAACAGTTAGTCGAAGGAAGGGAGTCTTATAGACATTTAGCAAAAGTGAAGAAGGAATTCGTAATAGTACTAGAAATTAACATTAACCCATTACTCAAATTGAAGTCTAGAGAAAGCGGGGGTAGAGTACAGGAACTTGAAAAGATTCTTCTGTCTCGATGGGAGCATTTACTCTGATTATAATTTACAACCAACTTTTCTCCTTTATGATAGAAAAGGCTTCTTTGTTACCTGCGTAAGATATTTCTTAAAACCGTCTGTATTCTCATTCTTTGAATTCTCTTGATTCCTGAGCATCTTCTGATCATTAGTTTTGTTTCCTAGGAAGAATTTTGTCTGGAGAGTCTGCCTGGTGTCGATGACCATACCAGGTATAGCTCCCATTATAAACAATAAGTTCGTGACTAGTTAAAAAACATTTTTCTGAGAATGATTTAGTCAACTGTGGGCAAATGATTTAAAAAGGAGTTTCTAGACTAGCAAAGAAAACTTGAGAAAATGAGGCTCCTTTCTCAACAGTGGTCTACAGGAGGTGGGACAGTAGTACACAGAGGTAGGAGGAAGAGTGCTTCATCCTGTAGGTGCGTGG
This sequence comes from Equus asinus, assembly GCF_041296235.1. Classification (NCBI taxonomy): domain Eukaryota; kingdom Metazoa; phylum Chordata; class Mammalia; order Perissodactyla; family Equidae; genus Equus; species Equus asinus. Next base: position 90,622,212 of record NC_091794.1, read on the forward strand.
AGGGAGACACCGGAATAGGGAGGGCTGGAGGAGGTGAGAGAGCGAGCTACAGTTAGGGAGAGGGCCAGCCAGCAAGTGAGTGCTGAGAGAGAGAACGATGAGTGGGAAGATAGCGTGGAAAGGAATGGAAATCGCTGCAAGGGTAGGACAGGCAAATTTTGAAGATGGGGAGGAGAGTGGAAAGCAAAGGCAAGAAGCCCAAGAGAGCACGCTGCAAAGCCCACAGCAGAAGCAGCAGTGGAAACTCTCTGGCTGCCTGAAGTCTGCTTGGTGACATGGAGAGGACATTGCACTGTAAATTGGAAGACCTGGACTTAGATCCTGGCAATGCCATTTAAATGCTCTTCCCTACTTAACAGTGGTTGGGAAAGGCATTTCTCTGAGGCTTAGTTTTCTCATCTCTTAAATGGGAATAATTGCTGTAAGATTGTTGTGATGATTACATAAATATGCGTATTGCGTGTTCTCTGCCTTCCCTTACTACTGCTTTTTCCTTGGGAAGTATAAATAGAGTTCCCAGCGTTCTTGGTTAAAACTATATGTAGATTTTCGGATTTTCAAGAAATGCTTAACTCTAGTTAAATGTATGATTAGATTCCACAGAAAGAGCTAGATATAGAGCTTTATGCATTTGATTTGCATGCTTTGTAATTGTTAACTCTGGCCTGAAGGTGCAGAATGATTCATCTGACATTCGTAGAGTTTCTAGTTGACATCTGTCCTCAACCCCCCTCCTTTATTTTACTACCTGTAGTTGAAGAGCTTATTCAGTGTGCTTACCTAAATAACGTAAAACACCTTGTAATGTGCACGTGGCTTCTGTTCCACGGGCTTTGGAAACTGTTTTCCCACGGTAGCAAGCCTTGTCTCTAAGTCTCTTTATTCTCATATGGCTGCATTTTAGCTTCGTTTTGAATTTTATAAATTTACATTTTTAGCAAGCATCCCAAAGCTGTTACATCTTTGTAGCATGGTATCAGCTCTGGGTTTTGAAAATATGCCATTTAAAACAGTAATGCAACGGTATTTTTATGTGGTGTCAGTGCAGTCAAGTTAAGATTGTGGGGTGGTATACCGGCAGCATGTTAATAAAATCCTTAAATCGGCTCCCTAACTGTGTTCTGGTTCAGGCTCCCTGTGCTCTTCCCTCTCCCTGCCTGGCCCTAGCTTGACCTGCTTTGCATTTACCCGCTGCTAGAAATTGTACACCTGCGTTGGGAGGTAGTGATGATGGGATGAGGGGGTTTGAGAGGCTCCTGCCTCGGGCAGTCCGCAGTCTCTCAGGTCGGCAGAATAGCCGCCTTCTTGAGTAAACAAGGGACTGCTGCAGCCGCAGGCAGCAGGAATGGCTTGCTGCTCGTAACTGAGAGGACCTCTAGACTGTTGGACAGCAGAGGGTTTCTGACTTATGGCTGTTTCACACTTCATCCTCGATCTTAATATTACCTTGTAATAATGACCTTGGATATAAGTTAATTGAAGCCTTTAGAAAGATTGTTATGATGTGGGTAGTACATTTAATGATAGGTAAAGTTTGACGGGATTCTTGTGATAGATGCTATTTTTTTTCTCCTAGTTTGGAGATTCTGGGAGTCCCCAGAGATGTTTAATATGGAGAAATGTTGGAGTGCTCTGTTGTATAGTTCGTAGCACCTTTCCTAGAGGTTTACCAAAGAAATACTGGGTTGGATCAAATGAGTCCCCTAATTTACACTTAATCTTCACAGTTGGGGACAAGTACTGTGGTCTTTGACTCAATAGCCACATTTAGGTTCCGTAATCCTCTTCATATGTCATCGCCCTTCAGCATGTTGCTCTTTACGTATTAAATTAAAATGTATGAAAAAGAGCTAACAATTCTCATGTGATGAAATTCTCATGTGATGGAATTTGCTTTTTCTTTTTGTGGATTGTGTGTTTTTCATGTTTTGAAAACAAAAGGGAATGGGAGGGGAGAGAGCAGGGGTCATTGCTGAACCCTGATGGTTAAAGGTAAGTGAATGTTTAACCTCAGTCACTTGATTATTGTTGTTGTCTGTCAATATCTGAAAGTAAACATAGAAGAGCTTGTCAGTTGTGTTTAATGTGTGTGTAAAATTCAAGATGCTGACTTGAAACTTTCCCCTCTTCTATTCTGAACAATAGGTACGTTCTATGGATGAACTGAATCATGATTTTCAAGCACTTGCTCTGGAGGGAAGAGCGATGGGAGAGGTAAGTAAACTGGTGTGTCAGAAAAATGGGCCTGTTTTTAAGGGAAGGTTGGAGTTGTCTTTCATCAAATGTGTCTGAATCTAGTCTCCAGAAGTATGTGCTTGCTTTTCCTTGTTGCCATCTTCATGATAGGAATGGGATATTGCAGAATTTTGCTAAAACAATCTCATTAGCAGAAGAATATTAACTTTAGTCTGATGTCTTGAAAACAGCACAAAGCAATAAAAACATGAGCACAAATTGATGACTCTTAACCAGTCAGTTGTAAATTGAGGCGTTAAAATTTTACAAAATAATTTTGTATGCATCAAATGTCCTCCTCACCTTTGCCTCCTTTTCCAGTACTTGCTAGGTTCTTTTTCAGTGGAAGGGAGTCTTAGACTGGCTGCTAATCAGAATATGTCAATAACCTGTTTTTAGAGCAGTGCCATTTTTGAGGAAGTTATTTAGAGCTCCATTTTGAAGAGGAAGTGGTTAGGTTTCTGGTGAAATAATTCCAGATGGTAGATGCATGAGCTTGTCATTCCTTACATACATGGAATTCAGAAACAAGAATTTTGTTTTTGTTTGTAATGTTTAAAATTTGTAAAAACAAAATTTACTACCATCCGTTATATTGACAGGGAAGACTGCCATAATTCTAAAAGAAAGGGGAGTATAGATAAAGTTCCTCTGACTTCTGGTGATTCTAGTTGTTGGCGGTAAGACTGTGTTGGCCGTAAGGTAGAACATAACAGTTTGAATTAATTGCTAAAGATGTCACAGGTTCGCAGATGGAGGCATTTGCTTGTGATTGTCTTGTTTTGGGAAGTAACCGTAGGTTTTTTCTTCTGTTTTATTTTTTGTATATCTGATATTTAAAAGTTCCTGTATCTATTTTAATGATTGAGGAGAAAGAATAGCTATATTCTGGATTCTCATTTATGCCATTCATTAAATGTATTTGTTCTTTGATTTAGCCCCTATTCTCTGATCTAGGCACTGTGTTAGATTTTGAGGATTCAAAATTAAGATAATTTCTCTCTTGATTTATAAAACATATTCATTGACTGCCTTTGTGGGTAGGCATTAAATAGTTAAACTCTTGGTTTTGGTCCTGAGAGTCTTGGTTTTTTTGTTTGAAGATTTTGTGTCTAACTTTCTGAATCGTCTTGTGGGCAGAGTCCAGTGTCCTCTCATCCAGGGTTTGTGAATTTTTGGCCTGTTCTTGTATTTCCCTTAGAGCTTGAAGAACAGATTGGTAGGTGTCATGGTGTTTCCTGTGCCTGCCTAATATCATTGAAACAGTGCATGTCAAGAAGCCCTATATGGTTATTGGGTGAAAAATTTTCTCAGTTAACTTCTGGAGCACAGTTTGGACAGACAGTTGACAGATGTGTCTGATATTAAGTATAGGTGGGGAAACCACATTTATCTTCTTCCCCACTCGTGTGATTCTAGCCTGGTCCACTCCACCAAAAATCTCATCCCAGGTTTTAAAAAAATTAATTATACAAAATAAAAGTAATGCCTTGTTGCTGTTTTGTAAACAACACTTCATAATCGATGAAGGCTTAATTCTAATTGGGGAATAGTGAACAGAATTGAGAGTAAAAAGTGAATTTTATTTAAATGACAACTTAAAAATATTTTTTAAATCCTTTTTTCTTCCAGAAATGCCTTTTTTTAAAAGGTCTCCAAACCTTATCCTCTTTATTTTTGTTAGAAATACCATTTTTGATATATGTATATAATTCCTCAGACATGGATTAGGCATATATAAATAACTAAACAAAGTTCATTTCAACAGTAATGCACTCTCCCTTCTTCTTTCCTCATTATTTATTCACAAAGGAATATTAACAACTACCATTTGTTGACCATCTATTAGGCAGATGCTCACCGGGCTGCATGCGTTATCTCATCAATAACTCTATCAGGACAGTTCTATTATCCAGATAAGAAAAAAGGCTGAGAGAGATGAATGAGTTTTCCCAGGGTCAAACATCTAGTAAGTCGTGGAGCTGGGATTCTGACCTGGCTTCCTCTCCAAAGCATTAATGTTTTTTAAAAAAATGCTGACTACATTCCTCCCTCCAATACAGATACTCACTAAAGCTATTTTTTGAAAGCATGGCACAATCTCTAGGCATAAGGGGGACGCACTAAGTAAGTATGGAGTGAGGTTTCTGTACTCAAGGAGCTTTGTTTAGCTAATAATTGAGGAAGCAGTGAATGCACATGATAACAAAAAGTGAACAGATTTCTCTGTGTGTAGTTGGAGTTTAGAGAAGGGAGGGGTCGGTATTGGCAGGACTCGTTTGAGATTACTTGATTGGAGGCGGTATAAGACTTGAGAAGTGTCTTGTGATTTAGTTAGGATTTAGAGGTGCAGGTTGGGAGAATGTTCTTTACAGTGATACAAAGGAGATAGGCACAAAAGAAATGAAAATAAACTTCTGTAATATAAGCATGGCTTCTAATTAGTTTAACTTTGTTAAATCTCCTTCCCTTTAAGTAATAAAACATCTCTGGGAGGGGATGCGTATAAATATAGTGTTTACCCGTATAAACACTGAAATTCGAAGTAAATTGCATGGACTTTTAAGCTGAGTAAGTATATTTCTACTGCAATTACTTTGTGTGTATTTGTGTGTGTGTGTGTGTATGTGTGAGTCCTCATTAGGGTAAAGAATATGTTCAAGAAGGTGTGAATCTTTAGAATTCAAAGAGAATTGGCTCCATTCAAAGTGATTGATCTGTAGTAAAGTTAGTGCGGCTTGACTGTTAGATAGTTTTCATCAAAGCCACTGCTAGGCTCTGGCTGTCACTTGGGAAGATTTAGAGCATTTCTGAGTAGAAATCTTGCTAAGAAGTGGCTACTTAGAATATCTCCTTGAAACCTTGCTGGCTGTCTGAAGGGCAGCTGTTCTTGGTTGAAGGACTCACATACAAGGGCTGTATTTGCCCCTGATTTTAGAAAGTCACCATAAAGAAGAAGATAGGAAAATGTTCTAGGATTGGGTCCACAAATTATTTTCAAGTATTTCATCTGCTCTCCTTGTTAGCGCCTTTCATTCAACTTAAAGCTGTAGTCCTGAAAAGTTCAAAGGCACGTATTCGACTTGCTTCTTTTATTTATGTATGAAAAGGTTTGTCTGTTAGTTGGGCATTTGAGTGTATATTTGTAGCACTGAGGAAAGCTCACTGACCTTGGGTTCTGGGCTCTGTTTTTCCGTTGCTTTATGAGCTTGCGTGACTTATTTGCTCCACCTGTAGGAGGGCAGCATTATTACTGTTCATGTGCCCAAAAGAACTGATTTGCAAAGAGGAGAGCAGTTCTAATTGGAAAGTACTTTGAGAACCTTTGACAGAAAAGGCACCTTTATTCTGTGTAATTGGTTTTCTAACTTGTAAAAATCAGGGACTTTTTTTCTCTTTAAGGGTCCTTATTTTTTTTTTTAAAGATTGGCACCTGAGCTAACATCTGTTGCCAGTCTTTTTTCTTTTCTTCTTCTCCCCTAAACGCCCCAGTACATAGTTGTATATTCTAGTTGTAGCACCTTCTGGCTCTGCTCTGTGGGACGCTGCCTCAGCATGGCTTGATGAGCAGTGCCGGTCTGTGCCCAGGATCCAAAGTAGAGCGCACAAACTTAACCACTTGGCCACGGGGCCAGCCCCCTTCATGTTTTTCATGTAGTAAACTTGATAACTTGCAGGGACATTAGATACTAGTGATTATTTCTGGAATAAGTGGAATGAATTTAGATATGTGGCTTTTTTCATCTTTGTCTTAGAAAACTGAAGCATAGAAAAACTTACCCTTGGTAATAGACAAGTTTGTAAACCTGAGTAGGAAATCTGGAAAGTGCTCCTATATGTGGGGTAATAATGAATCCTACCACGTTCCCTGAAAGTAGAGTAAAGTGAATTTTATTTAAAATGTAGTTGCAGATTCTCATTACCTGTTAGAGAGAAATTCTGTCCATAGTGTGAGATAGCAGAATGGCTGGTAGAGGGATGAATTTGATAGTGATTTCAAGAGCTGTTAACCCAAAGAAAGGTAAAATTTGGTGGGATAGAGATCACACTGGACCCGAGCCCTGAGGCTGCAGCTCCAGCCTTGGCTCAGACGTTCATCTTCTTTAGACTTTTGATTTTTTCCATCTATAAGGCAAGAAGATTGGATTAGATAGTTTCCCAGGTCCAAAAATCTTGGAGTTTGTCCTTATTTCTATCTTTAAAAAGATAGAAAAGAAGAATAGTTCTTCCTTTAAGGACATGCCAGAGGGCATCTAAAAGATTCCCTTTTAGAGTAACTTCCTCCTTGTGATGTACAAGTGCTAGAACTTTTCACTGTGTTCTCTAAGTGACTCATTCACTGGTCCGCAGCTGCCTGAGGCCTCGAAGTGTCTGTCAGGGCTCATGGCATGGTAATTCTGAAATTAGGGCAAGTCGGGGGCCTAGTGTGGATACCAAGCCTGTGAAATTCTTTTCCACATCTCCCCATCATGGCACATAGCATTTCTCATAGAGTTGGAGGCTTTCTGGCAGCTAAAAATACTAATAGGATTCGCAGCCCTGGAAGGGCTGCCTCACACTGGCGATTCCTTGCGATTAGGGTCCCATAAGAGTAACTCGGCTGACTCTGAAATGGATTGAATTTTGGAAAGGAGATATATTGTCTGCCAGCAAGATCATGCAACCTTTCTTGCAGAAGGGAGGAAAAATTAATAAAGCCTTGTGGTGTAGTAATAGAAAAATATCTGACCAAGCAGTGTAATAAATCCCTTTTTTCCAGGGCTTTTGAGTACAGACTTTTGAGTACAGACAGGAATGGTAAAAGCTGCCTATTTCTGTTAACCTTGTATTAATGCCATTTGGTTGTTGGGCATTTTTGACATCTTGCTATTAAAGAGAAATGTTTATTTTAGAGAAAACATAGCTAGCCAGGCCAAGTGACCTGGAGGAACGAGATCTTAGTTAATGGCTTTCCTCTATTAGGTTAATGACTATGTGTTAGAAGTGAGGTGACCTCTTCATGAATCTTGTTTGGGGAAGTTCCTAGGATGTCATAAGAATTTTGGGAGTGAGATTGGACATTTTTGAGAAAGAAGATAAGAAGATGTCATTTAACCCTGAGAATGTGGATGCATCTGACATTTTGAACCTGGTTCCCAATTCTGTCCTTTGGCTTTGAGATTTGTGCCGCTCGTTCCAATATCTGCCTTCCGTCCTGCTCTGGGAAGCGCAGGCTGCCTTCCCTGTGTGTGGTGAGCTGTCTTGGAATGTTTGAATGCAGTAGAACACGCTCCTTTGCTTCGGGATGTAGCTGATCCACATGTTGCTTAACCCGTCTTCATTAAACTTCTCTCCTTTGGCTAATATGTTTTCATTCTTTTCATCCACATCACTATGCCATATTTGAGGGTGAGAGGTTTTGGCATTGATTTCGTTACCTATGTGAATGTCCCAACAGTTTTTTGAAAGATATCAATACCATTTTTTTTTAATGACGAAAATGAATCCTAAGGTCAGGTGACGCCAGCTAAGGTCATAAGTGTCAAGATGTGGATGAACTTCAAGTTCTGTTTCACTAGGCTCAGAAATAAGAATAGGTGTAATAAATTGAGCGTATTTGATTTTTTCAGGTACTGCGCTAATCACTTCGCATACATTACAGTCTTCACAGGGGTCCTGCAATATTATGATGCCCTTTTATAGATCAGGCAAAGGGGATTAAAGAGGCTAACATGATCATGAGCCAGCTGTTTGAATGAGCCTGGGTCTCTCTCACTCCAAATCCTGCGTTTCTGCTGTCTTACCTGCATGTACAGAGTCTACCCATCATTCATAACCTAGCTTCAGTTGTAGCTCCTCCTTAAAGGCTCTCTTGCTCTCACCACCCGGTAGCTACGGGGAGTAATTTAAGTAGCAAGTTATTTGTATTCTTATGGCCCTACTTTAGTCTATATATAGTAATTTGTGTAAATGTTTTCCATTTCTTTGCACGCAACTTTGTTGAGGACAGGGGCTTCAGCTAATACTGTACTTTGTAAACTCTGGATGCCTAATATATTGTGTTAAATGAATCTTATACTAATAAATATTTTTGTCTAAGTAGGGATGCCTTTTTGTTTTCTCTTTTACTTCAGAAGTTGGTATCACCCTCCCCACAGGGGACCTCAATTCAATATTTATTGCCCGTATTCTCTATTCAGGTTAGTTTTCCACCCTTAGGCATGTCGGGATGTGAAGGGGAGGATGAGGGAAGGACAGAACTGAAAAGCATTTATTCAGCCTTCTATGCAGAATTTTATACTTTTGAACTGTTCGGTAATTTTGCAAAGAGTACACAAGATGAATAGTAACTCAGCAGTGCTGTTAGCATCCAAGTTAAATCTGATATAAAGGCATTTATGATTAAGCGTCTTTGTTTAATATAGTTGTCAGCAGATCAGTAGAACACACTCGGGGACGTCTGCCGGGACGTGGAGACGCCTTCGTTAAACATAACACGAGAAGATGGAGTGGAGCGTGCAAAGCTGGAGTCACTTCGGTTAAACTTCTGGTTCAAGTTTATATTCAACTATGTTGTGTGAGATTCTTTGTTTACTGTTGTTTTGCTATGAGGAGCCAGAACACCAAAATTAATCCGTTGTCTCTTGATTACTCCTGTGGTGCTCGTTATAGCAAAGCATGTAGATGAAGTAGTTTATTTTCTGTATCGGTCTTCCCTGTATGCGTAGTAGCCATATCTATGAAGTTTTCATCTCCTGGAATTCATGAAAAAGGGAACTTGTCTATATCTGGCTGAGATTCTTGTCTTGTTAATTTAATAATTAGAAATAAGCTAAGGCTGACTGGGTGTGTGGGTGGGTTTGAGTATTTGGTCCCATCTTGAGGCGGAGGACTCCTTCTCCTCTCTTAATTGAGCTGTTTGCTTCCTGCTTTGGGGATGTGAGGGAGGCAGGTGATGAAGCAATGTTTTCATGGTTTTGTTCGTGAACTTTACAGGTTTGTTAAGTGAGCTGGAGGCTTATCCTTTGCACACGGGGCCCTCAGGTGCTATTGCCAGAATTATTCATGTAATTATTGAAGTCCAGACCTAGTACACTGTGAATGTGGTTATGTCATAGATCAAACCGTATAGTTGACACATGCATAAAAACAAATGTCCTTATTTATAGGTAGCTGAGGTAACATGCCGTTCTCATATCCTGCAGAAAAGCCTGGTTCACCCTGGGCATTTCTTCATGTTCTGAATGTAGTTTACTGTCAGTTTATCAAGTTTTAAAAAGATAGCAGAGAAAAGAAGTTTCTTCTGGCTCTATCCGGTATCTTGAAGTGGGAAGGTGTAAGGGAAACCTTCCTTGCAGTGGATTCAGGAGAGAGTGCAATGAAGAAAGGATGAGTGTGCAGCTTGCCCCTGGTTACTTTATCACAAAATAATGTGGAGAGTGAGATGCTGAATGTTTTTGGAAGGGCATGCTTTATAAAAGTACAGCCAATATCTTTTGTGTGTTTCCTTTCAAGGATGAAGTTGTTGAGTGATTGTGTTCTTTGTATGGTAATAAGCACTGGAAAACCCCTGTGCTCCTTGAGGAGAGTGCGTTTTGGAGTTTAACAGTGGTCTGGGGCCGGCCCGGTGGCACAGTGGTTAAGTTCACACGTTCTGCTTCAGCGGCCTGAGGTTCACCAGTTCGGATCCTGGGTGTGGACATGGCTCTGCTTGGCAAGCCATGCTGTGGCAGGCGTCCCACATATAAAGTACAGGAAGATGGGCACGGATGTTATCTCAGGGCCAGTCTTCCTCAGCGAAAAGAGGAGGATTGGCAGTAGATGTTAGCTCAGGGCTAATCTTCCTCAAAAAAAAAAAAGTTGGAGTTTAACAGTAGATGTCAGTTGAAGAACTGACTGCAGTTCTCTCTAATTTGTGGTTGTCCTGAAATCTAAGAGCTACCAAATTCGTATCTCTACTTGATTGCTCTTTTTGCTGTTACTGTTCCCCAGCAACCTGCAGTGGATCTTCAGGACAACCTTAAAATTTTATCCATTAGACTTGTGAACTTAAACTTGCAAATGCCATCTTCGTGCGTGCTTGGATCCTGTTTTCATGTGGACGTTGCACTCAGTTGACTGCAGAGTGATTCCTGATTGAGGGAAATTCAGTGGGGGACTGGTTTGTGTACTTGGTCACTTCGTTCTTGTCTATCATAATGGGCTATGAGTCTTCACTTTGGAAATTATATGGATTATTTTTAATCCTTTGAGAACTGGGAGAGGCATCTAAGCTGAAGTTTGTCCATTCTTTACCCCATTTCCACAGCTTCCTTCTCTTACCATTTCATGCCTGGATTACTGCACTGACTTCTGCTTAGCCTCTCAGCATCCATTAGCTTTTCTCACCCATCTATGGGAGAGAGTCAGACTAATCTTTTAAAGATAATTTTTATGATATTTCTCTGTGTTGTTGCCTACTGGATTAGAGCCTGACTCCTCGGTGCTCCTTAAGCCTCACTGGTACCTGGACTGGTTGTGCCGTTTCACCCTCTCCTTGCCTGCTCTGCTTTGTGAATGGCCAGGCTCCTTTTTTATTCGTGGGCACCTGCCCTTCTTGCTTTAATTTCTCCCTGTGCTCTTTGTGGACAGTCCTTTCCACTGTCTTCTCACTCTGAACTCTCCCCTCCTTCCAGGCATTCCGTGCCAGTCCTGTTCCAGCTTACTGTCCTTTCTGTATCTGTGTGTGGTGGGTCTTGAGGTCCAGCAGTCTTTCTACACTATTAGCCTGCTTCCCTTAAAATGCCTTGTAACCGGGTCAGTTTGATTCCTGATAGGTTTTTCTTTTTAATCTTTTCTTTCAGGGCAAAGAATGTCTTCTACTTTTGTTATTTCCAGTAGTGGCTAATGCAGGCTGTGCATTTCAGAGTATGGTCAAGTAATACTTAGCTTTTTAATATCAGTAAATACTTCAGATGCTGAAAATTTGTTTTTTCAATAGGCAGAAAAGCAATATTGGTTTTCCAGATGTGGGAGAGAAGATCAAATTACCTCCTATTGGCCAGGCCTAAGTGATTTGTGTGATTTCATCCTTAGTGGTGGAAGTGTTATTAAAGGATATTACATACAAATATTAACAGTGTTTATGAAAAGTGCTTAATAACCCGGGAAAAATTATTTTGTAAAACTGTTAATTTTATATACTGCATAATTATAATTATGCAAAAAATTAAACTTTTATTTTTTTAAAAGGAGTATATTATATTTCAACCAAAAGAGAGATTTAGTTAAGACATCATTATTGTGGAAATTTATTTTCAGTAGTAATTGTCTTGCCACATAGGCTAAAGATTTTAAGCAGTAATTACTAGTTGCCAGATTGTGATGCTGCCTAGTAGAGAAATGTGAAAAAATTATAGCAAATGTTGTTAGACAGTTTTTTGTGATTTGAATAAAATGAAACAGAACGAAAATGTTTTAACATTTAAAAATAATCTTTACGCATAAATATTGAGTAACTGATTAAAAAGGATGCAAGACACTTCCTTAATTAGTAGATATATAAAGGAGAAGTGAGAATTTAGAAGATCATATTCCTTAAACTGAAAGAGAATGTGAACATGAAAACACCGTCATCTTTATTTATTTATATACTTAGTTTTTTGTTTGTTTTTTATTTGAGGTATAATTGGCATGCAACATTATATTAGTTTCATGTGTATTTCATAATGATTCAATATTTGTGTATATTGCAAAATGATCAGAATAAGTCTAGTTAACATCCATCACCATAGTTACAGATTTTTTTGTGTGATGAACACTTTTAAGATTTACTCCCTTAGCAGCTTTCAGATATGCAAAAGAGTATTATTAACTATAGTCGTCATGCTGTACGTTACATCCCCATGGCTGACCTTATAACTGGAAGTTTGTACCTTTTGACTCTTCACCCGTTTTGCCCAACCCCCATCCCTCACCTCTGGCAACCAGCAATTTGTTCTCTGTATCTATCTGCTTGATTTTTTTTTTTTTAGATTCCACGTATAAGTGAGGTCATATGGTATTTGTCTTTCTCTGTCTGACTTATTTCACTTAGCATAATGCCCTCAAGGTCTCTCCTACTTAGTTATTTTTAGTTTAAAAAATAAGTGGCTTGTGATTAGACGATTGAACATTTTCATCATTCCTTATTTAAGCTACCATTTTCAAAGTGGATTGGCAGTTATTATCTGCATTTGAAACATATGGTATGAGCTCTCTCCTTATAATTGCACTTTGGGTTTGGCCCAGTGGTACAGTGGTTAGGGTCGTGTGCTCAGCTTTGGTGGCCCAGGGTTCGCTGGTTCAGATCCTGGGTGTGGACCTAGCACCACTCATCAAGCCATGCTGTGGCGGCATCCCACATACAAAAAAAGAGAGGAGGATTGGCACAGATGTTAGCTCAGCAACCATCTTCCTCAAGCAAAAAGAGGAGGACTGGCAACAGATGTTAGCTCAGGACCAGTCTTCCTCACCAAGAAAAAAAAAGTACTTTGAAGTTATGTTGAAGTGAAATGTATCTGCTTAAGAGAAAATGCCTTATTTGTTGACAGTGAATTCCATACTGCCATAAGTTCAATTTTTATTTGTTAGAAAATCAGTTCTAAATCATAATAAAAGTATATTTTGTAACAAGTCATCTGTAATCCCACCATACCAACAAGCACCTGTTTTAATTTTAATTATTCTTTCCAGTCTTGATCCAAAAGGGAAGGGTGTGTGAGGAGAAGCAGTCCTTACTTGTACAATTTTTTATTTTACTTTTAAAATTTACTGTTGTTTTGTCAGTATTACAGTCACGATGGCTGTTCGGGCGAGTGTACATTGTTGCACTACCGTGGGCTTCTTGCACAGTTAGTTTGCTCCCAGCTTGTTTGCTCTTACACTTTGACTGTAGAGGTTTTTTTTCTTTTGAATTTTTTTGTTGAGGTAATTCTCAGGAATGAATTTGACTCTTTTTTTTTTTTTTCAATTCTTCTCCCCAAAGCCCCCTGGTACGTAGTTGTATATTGTAGTTGTGAGTGCCTCTGGTTGTGCTGTGTGGGACACTGCCTCAGCGTGGCCTGATGAGTGGTACCATGTCTGCACCTGGGATCTGAACCGGCGAACCCCGGGCCGCTGAAGCGGAACGTGCGCACTGAACCACTGTGCCACTGGGCCAACCGCCCCCGCCCCCATGTGACTCTTGATGTGTCTCTTTTCTGAACCCTTTCCAAAAGAATTGTCCTAACAGTGAACAGTTGCACCTTTTTTTAAAGACTTGTAAAGGATATTGATTTATACTTTTATGTTTAGACCATTTCTTGTTAAAGCTTTAGTAATAATCATATGAGTAGAGTTTACAGTATTTACGAAAGCACTTTATATCGTGTCTCACTTCATTTCACAACAACCCTCTGTGATATAGAGGGCTAGGTAAATCCCCTAAGGCATTAAGATTTTGGGAAGGGATTTCTGAAAATCATGATTTTCACACGTCAGAGCTCTGAGTAGAACAAGCGCCTGTCAGTGATTACCTATAGTACTTTATTTCAGTCAGTTTGGAGCAGTCCTCTCTCTGAGTTGATGTCAGATTCTTTTAATGTGATGAAATTATTTACTAAGAGATTAAAAAAAAATTTCTTTTTGGCCGTGTCTTACCAGCCAATTAAAATACCAGGTGTTTGACTCCTGCGTTGGCTACATTCCCGTGCCTCTAAGCTTGTGATGGAAGTCTGCATTACCAGATAATGGAGCAGGCCTGATCGGGCCTGCAGTGCTCTCGTAGCCTGTGAGGGGCGCTCCCTGGAGAGCTGCGGCTGTGCTCGAGACAGCTCTGTGCAGCCCGCGTTGCAGCTGGGAGCGGTTCCCTAATGCTGCGTGCCCCTTGAGTGCAGAGTCCTTGCTGGTGTGTGCATTCGGTGTTGAGACCATCGGTAACCCTCCTTCTGCTTCCCTAGGCACATATTAGTGGTGGGGTGGCCAAGCAGGTCCAGTCCTTAATCATCACTTGCCTCTTCTCACTTTCTGGAAAGCTGTAATCATGGTTCTTGCAGTGTCTTGTTAGAGCTCTTAATTTTGTGGGATTTACGCTGAGGTGGACTGGGCGGTGCTGTGTCCTCTGCTCACTGAGTGCTAGGAGCATTTCTTTGGCTAGCCATTAGTAGCGTGAAGCCTGTTGGTTACTACTTGGTTCTTAAATGACAGCAGCAGCTAATTCTTTGAGTGGCTACTGAGTTCAGCCTTGTACTACTCCTTTACACGATTTCATTTAATGCTCTTGGGAGTTCATTTTATGGATGAGAAAACTGAGCCATACACGGGTTAAATTTACAATTGGGATTTAAAATCAGTTTTTTAAAAATGGTTTCAAAGCACTCGTCTGCTTTACCAGTGTATTAATTCTTAGTACGAGAAGCTTAGAGGTTGGCATTCTCAGCCCTTCACCACCTCCTCCTCTGTTTCAAGGGCTGTTTGTAGGCGTTCATGTGATGATTGTGCAAGTGTAGCTTGGTGTATTGCTTTTTTTGTTGTTAGATGATAAAACAAAAAAGATGTTTCCAAACAAAATTTCGCCATCCCAAGTGGCTAACGTTGCTTTTAAACCAGTGCTTGATTCTATTTTGTTCTCCAGAAGCCTCAGGAATAAGCTTACTGATTCCTTTACTCTCCTTAAATCATTTCTTTTACAAACCTGTGGTTCAAGCTGGGATAAGTAGTGTGTGTGTTTTCCTCCCAAAGATTTGAAAACAGACACAGTTGGAGGGCCAATTAGGAATCCCACTTGATGGGACAATACAAGGAAGAGTACATCTTTTGTATTGCTGGGGAGGGTGGCGGGACCCCCCAGCACTGCTTCTGAGTTTGTAGGTCTTGAAAGAGACCAGTTATTAATTCAGAGATGATTGAATTATAGGATTGACCTACACTAACCTGAATAACAGACTAATGTATAAATCCAAAAATGCAGTTCACTGGTTTGTAAGGAGAAGCAGTAACTCAAGTGGACAGGATGGTTGTGTTCAGTGGTCAGTGTGCCTGGCTCTAGGCGGAGGCCAAGTTCTCGTAAGGAGTTTGCTTGGTAAGCGGAGTCTGAGCCGGGAAGTGACTTGGTGTTTTTAGTGGCTACTGTGATCGAGCTGTTATCTAGCCTGACGTGTTAGTTGCTTTCGTAAGGACAGACTTGTTTGTCATGCACCCTCTCCCTAAATATGCCAGCTGGATAATACTGCCTACATCTGAATCCCTGGGTCTCCTTTGCTTTGGTTGAACCAATTCCTAATTCCCATTATCTTCCTTTAGAATTGTCAGATCTTTTAATCCTCTTATTGCCTAACCTGTCTTTAAAGTGAATTTTGTAAACCTCTGCTGTCATCTGTTCTTTTTTGTCCTGTCAAAGAACAGTCTTTGTTTCCGAATTCTTGATGGGATAAACAGTAACTATCTTTTCATATACTATTTGCTTTTAAATTTTTGCTGATTGAGTTTAGGTGTTGCTTAAGTGAAGGTTTGGCACCTCCTGGCATTTGTACCAGTGGATTGGCATGCCAGTGGGTTGACGAACCAGGATGTTTTAGGCCAATGCTGTGGATGATGTTACCTCTAGAAGGTTACTGTTGAATTTGGAATAATAATTAGATACTCATCATCACTTTGTTTTATAATTCAATAGATTATAGCTCCTATTTTTTTTTGGTGAGGAAGATTGGCCCTGAGCTAACATCTGTGCCAGTCTTCCTCTATCTTGTATGTGGGACACTGCCACAGCATGGTTTGATGAGTGATTTAGGTCTCCACCTGGGATCTGAACCCGTGAACCCCAGGCTGCTGAAGTGGAGTGTGCTGAATTTAATCACTAGGCTACGGGGCCTGCCCCTATAGCTCCTTTTAACGTGCTTAGATTTGAACAGTTAATGTCTTTATTTTAGTTCACTTTTTTTTTTTTGAGGAAGATTAGCCCTGAGCTAACATCTGCCAATCCTCCTCTTTTTGCTGAGGAAGACTGGCCCTGAGCTAACATCTGTGCCCACCTTCCTCTACTTTATATGTGGGACGCCTGCCACAGCATGGCTTGCCAAGCCGTTCCATGTCCGCACCCGGGATCCAAACTGGTGAACCCTGGGCTGCTGAAGTGGAACGTACGAACTTAATCTCTGCGCCACCGGGCCAGCCCTTTAGTTGACTTTTGAGTATGTGATTGCTGCTAATTCTCAGCAAGCTTAACATGTCTAAGTCAGTTTCTTTTTGCAGGATTAAAAAAGGCGTCATTTTTTAATACAGAAGGGTTATGAGACAAAGTAGCGGAGAACATGAAATGGAGCAGACAAAATTCTTTCCCAATTCAAAAACACTTGGATTTTAGATATTAGAAATGGAACAAGAAGTGCTTCTTGAAAACAAACTCTTAAAGAAGTGTTTGAATATAAGAAAACTTCATCTGTTCGCTACTGCATCAGTTACCAATTGCTATGTAACAAATTACTCCCAAATTTAGTGGCTTAAAACAATGCAGTTGTTTAAGCCTCACAGTTTCTTAGGTCAAGAACCCCAGTCAAGGCTTTGCAAGATCCTCTGTTTCCAGGTCCCTCACAAACTGAATCAGAATTTTAGCTAGGGCTGTGGTCATCTCAGAGTGCAATTGGAGAAGGGTCTGCTTCAAAGCTTACTCACATGGTTGATATCAGGGTGAAGTTCCTTCCTCACAGGTTATTGGCTTGGGGGCCTCAACTCCCAATGAATTGATGTCCAGTGACCTCTCTTGGTTCCCTGCTATGTGGGCCTCTCTATAGGGCAGCTCGCAACATAGCAGCAAGCTTCATCGGAGTGAGCAAGCAGGAGGGCAAGAGAGACCCGTGAGAGGCCAGGGGAGGAGTAGAAACAAGACCGAGGTTAGTTTTTGGTTACAATCTTCAAAGTGACACCCCATCACTTTTGCCTTGTGTTATTCTTTAGAAGGAAGTTGCTGGGTCCAGCCCACAGTCAAGGGCAGGGGATTACACAAGGGTATGAGGACCAGGAGGCAGAGGTCATTAGGAGTCATTTCAGACCCCGCTGACCACACAGCCGGGGAGTGGAGATGGGCATGTTTTAGAGGAAAGAGAGAAATGCTAGATTCTGTGGAATATCCAGAGACCGAAGAGCTTTGCTAAGTTCGCTTCTGTCTTTGCCCAGGTACCTTAGTTCAGTATTTACTTTCCTTCCCATTTGCAGAGCACCTTTGCAAACCCGGAAGATTCACTTTCTCTTCCTTTCAGAATCGGCATACTGCCGCCCTCTTCTCCCGCATCCTTGTTCTTTATCTCTTACAAACCTGCCTTTTCAGTCCCTGCTGTTTTCATTGATAATAGTTAATTGACCTTCTTGCTGCTCATTTGCCAAAGCATATGGAATTCTAGTACTTTCTGGGCTGCTCCTGGCATCTATTTAGAATTTATACTGATTGTTAATAATGGGGATACGGTTGCCTTGTTACTGACTAGGGTCTTGAGTTTTTTGGTGTGTGGTTAAGACTTTGCATCTGTTACTACTTTGAAGTAGAATCTCCACTTTTTAGCACCTTTTCTACATGTTTGTTGTATTGTTGTTTCCTTTTGAGAGAATTTGGCCTGAAAACAGCCTTGCTTATATGTTTGCCTGCTTTTACTGGCTGTGCATGTTATAACAGTCTGGCAAGCTACAATGAAAGATGACAGGATCCCAGAAGTCTCTTTTTTTTTTTTTTTTTAAAGATTTTATTTCTCCTTTTTCTCCCAAAGCCCCCCAGTACATAGTTGTGTATTTTTTAGTTGTGGGTCCTTCTTGTTGTGGCACGTGGGATGCCGCCTCAGCATGGCTTGATGAGCAGTGCCGTGTCTGCTCCCAGGATCCGAACCCGTGAAATCCTGGGCTTCCCCAGCAGAGCATGTGAACCTAACCACTCGGCTGCGGGGCCGGCCCCCCAGAAGTCATTTTTGAAGCCTTGAGTTCAAGGGCTGCTGCTTTCAGTAAGCAGTTTGACAAATTATTGACAGACTGTATTTGCATATGGAGGCTGGTACTTATAGAAGCTTTTCCTTGAGTTTTGAATAAAGATTTCCAAATTTGTGTGGAGAGGGCTAAGCACCATAATGAGTATTTTTGATCACCTTTGCGCTCTTTCCACTGTTATGTGGAGAACAAAATTAACCCACAAGTGGGGTGTCCCTTGTGCTGACATTCTTCTGTACACAAAGGAGAAGTTGATGTGGACTCCTCTTTGCTCACACGCCCTACAAAACACGGGAGAAAAACCAGAATGTTAGTTGGAAAGGGTACAACCAATAGGGAAAGAAATTCTCTTTGTAATCTTGTGAGAGGACATTTTTGAGGCTAAAAAGAGAACATGAAGTTTACCAACAGGAACTTCTGAGTTGGGCTTGAGTAGCCCACATTAATTCTCAGCGCCCCTCCTGTCATTTACAGCTGTTCGCCTTGGTTTGAGGCCGGTGAATACGTTTAGTGAGGACCTGATATGCGGTGGGCATTGTGCTAGGTACTCAGCAACCACATCTCCAATTTTCACGACAGTCTGGAAGACATTCCTTCAACAGGACAAAGAGAGTGAGGCCCAGGGCACGTCAGCAGTTTGTCCTAGGACACATCGAGGTTGTCTAGTCCAGGGCTTCCTCACTCCACTGCTTAGCTGTGGTCTGGGCTGTCCCCCCATTCAACCCCTCTCATCCCCTCCAGTGACCAGACCAGCTATGTCCTCCTTGCTGTCAGAGAACGCACCTGAGAAGCGCACTAGGAGTTGACTGCTTATGACTCTGTAACTGAAAGTAAACCTATGCGTCTGTGCAATTACATGTCAGACCAGAGTGTCTTTCGTCATGATCTTGTTGGATTAGAAAGTAAATTGGGGCCTAAAGAGAAAGTATGTGGGAAGCTGCTTTGGTCCAGGTAGTAACCCGTGTCTGCCAGATAGATTTATAGAGCTCGATTAAAGTTATGCTGAGAAACCAGAATTTAGGTGTGGAAAGCTGAGATTGATTTTAGTAAGGGCAAAGTTGAGTTATTCCTCCACTGTCATTGGGTTATAAATATCACTTAGGTTATCATTTAGGTTATATATTAGAAAGGTCAACCTTCAAGGAGGAGAACAAATGTTTTGTGCTTTATGGTTTTTTATTCAGTTCCTCTGAGAAATTTGACTCTCCAAGTATGCTCTTTTCTGCTCAAAAATAGTGGTTAGGTAATGTTTCAAACTTCTGAGTTTCTTGTCTGACTAGTAGCAGCTGAAATGGAAACATAATAAGAGGAAGTAAAGAACATTTTAGTGAGTAAAGCTGATGAACGGCATGAAGGATAATGGGATTCTAGTGGAATTTTACTTTGTAACCCTAGTCATTGATGCTTTTGATCTTGTGCAGCTGTATTTGGCTTGAAGGCTACTAGGCATTTCTTTGGTTGAAGCTAGTTTAAACTTCTCACTGGTTTAAGGCCAGTGATGCCTGCATTTCTGTGAAGCGTGGAATGTGTTGTGAAGTCACTTTAATGGCATTACTAATTAGCTGAGGTCAGGAGATTTTATTTCCCTTCTAGTAACAGAGGAATAGCTGTTTTATCTTTCAAAGATCTTGGAATAGGTTAATGTTGTGGTTGGGAGTTTTTTTTGTTTTTATTTTTTCTTTCTGGTGATAAAAGTGTTTTGGTTAACAGAATCTCTTTGTATGAAGGAGGTAAAGTTTGCCCTAGCATTCCGTCGCTGAGGTCTGAGTTCATGCCCCGGCCTGAGTCACTCTGTATGGTCAGTTAGTACACATGTAGGCAAAAGAAGTGCTTTAGTGGTTCTAGGCACCTTCTTTGTCAGTAAGAGTAAGAGTCTTATTAGCAAGCAGTTAGCTAATAGACCTAATATTAGTCCCCTTGCCCCACTCCCTTAAAAAATCTTGGCATAGGTTAAGTGAATAATTGTAGATATTTAAGCTGAGCCTCTATTGTGATGGGTTGATCTGGGCCCCCTACCATCCCCGCCTTGCCTTAGGCCTCTCTGTGACTTTTACCAGATATGCGTTAGTGCCCTGATCACAATCTGCGTAGTCAGAACACTGTGATTAAAGACCTGCAGGGCACATGAGCATCTTCAGTACCCTTGTCTAAAAGAAAGTGTTGACTGCTGTACTTTCATCCTTTATGAATTCTTTAAAAGCATCTATTATTTTTAATTTGCAGCAGCTCTTGCCAGGTAAAAAGTTTTGGGAAACAGATGAATCCAGCAAAGATGGACCAAAAGGAATATTCCTGGGTGATCAATGGCGAGACAGTGCCTGGGGAACATCAGGTAATCTAGATCTAGCATCTGTACTGTGATTTATGCCTGTCTTAGAGCTCCTTTCCTCAGCAGTTGGCAAGTCGTGAATTTTACATCAGTGACATAAGCATGTCAAGCAGTGTCCTGTCCTGTAGTATAATTGCCATGAAGGAGCTTATATGATGTAATTTATTAAAACATAATTAACACAAAATCAAATCTTCAATATTTTATTCAAGTGCTAGCCACAGGGCAATGGTCTTATTTAAAATGACCAGAATTCCAGCTATAACTTTTTGTTCTGTATTGCTGTCAGCATACTTGGAATTAGAAAATCCGTGCCTGCCATTTGAAGTTCATGTTTCTTTTTTCTCACCTTGCCCTTGTGTACCGTGTATGGGATAATCTATCTATAAATGTGGTTGGGGTCAGATCAAGTCAGTGGGCACTGGTGCTCTTCTGACAGACTGCCCCAAGAGGGATGGGGAGGACGTGTAGAGGCAGGCACGCTGACAGCAGAAAGAAGTGACGGGTGATGGGAGGGACGAGACAGCGCCCAGAGCCGGCGTGCCGTGCTGCAGCACAGTGTAAGAAGGGACCTCCGACGACAGCAAGTCCCCAGAAAAGATCAAATTATGTTGTTTTTAAAAAGGGCAGTAAAATCACATTTTCTTTTAGTAATATTATCAATAAAATATATTAAAAAGAAATTCTGTTACTTGAGAGAGGGGTAAACGTTAATTTATCCACTTAGCTGGATAAACCATATACGTGAACTGCTGTATTGTTCTGCTGTCCTGGATATATGAGGGTTGTGTTCTGTTCATTAGCTTTTGTAGAATGTTATACTTAGGGGAAGACATAATAGGACATTTGGCTCCACTGACCATGGAGGTCTCCCGATCCCCAGTCGTTGGTTTATCCCTGAGACGTCACTCGTAATTTGTCTGAGCCTCTGGCTGCACTGTATCATGCTTGTGTATCTTTTTTGTAGATCATTCAGTTTCCCAGCCAATCATGGTGCAGAGAAGACCTGGTCAGAGTTTCCATGTGAACAGTGAGGTCAATTCTGTACTGTCCCCGCGGTCGGAGAGTGGGGGACTAGGCGTTAGCATGGTGGAGTATGTGTTGAGCTCATCCCCGGGCGATTCCTGTCTAAGAAAAGGAGGATTTGTAAGTTGGCTTGAGGAACTTGTTCCTATCTCTCTCTCTTTTTTTTCCCTAAAGCAAAACATGCCTGTTTAGTTTCTTAGATATTCACAGCACTAATTACAGAGTATTTTAAAACACTTTTATTGCAATTAGCAGACATAGTAGGAGATGCAAACTAAACTTTTTTAAAAATAGACAAATGATGGGTTTTTTGGACATATTGATAGTAATGTGAGATAACTGAAATCTAGATCTCAGTTCATTGGTCTACCAGAAAACACCATTTTTAGTTTAGAAGAAAAAAAGTCAAAAGAGAAGGAATTAAGAAAAGAAAGCTGAAGCTGGAGCGTCAGTAGGAAATAGATCTGAGAGCAGCGATTTGCCAGTCCCCAAGAATCCTCACAATGGGGTAGCTCTGTCGGACCGTTCTTGTTCTGCTAGCTGGGCATTGATTGTGGATGATCTTTGAACAGCGTAGCGTCTCATACCCAGCCTGGCGGGAAATTAGAAGTTCTGTTAATTCTGTCTACGTTTTTTTTTCAGATTCATTACCATTGACCACTCTGATGCTAAATTGTAGCCCAAGCAGCTTCTCTGTCTACAGCTTCTTCCCTTTTAAGTCTTAAGCAGTCTTCCTCAAGCATCTTTGATAGCCTTTCTCAAAACTGGTTCTTTCTTATATCATCGACTTTCCAGATCTAGAAGTCTTAAGATGCATTTCCATTTGATCTTCCTCATTTTGTGTCCTGTGACTGGTTTTATAGTCCACCTCACAGCTAGGAAGGCCATGAAGACACCCTGAATCTGTCTTCCCTCCTTTTCTCCCACCTCAACTTGTTTTGTACTTTTTTCAAAGCATTTTCTCACTGTAGTCCTTGCGGGCTTATAGTACCTATTGGCAATTATTTAAAGGACCTTCTTTCCCCTAAATCATATGAATAATTTTGCTTCTGTGATGATCTGTCTTTATCGTACAGCATTTGTCATCAGTGTTGTATTGTCATACATCTGTTGCTGGGTGTCAGAGACTCAGCCTGTTTTCCGCATTCCACTCGAAACTCCTTTCGAGTAAGAGCAGTTCATTTTTGGTGCGGCTTCCTCAAGTGTCAAATATAATTCTTTAAGATGTTAGTGGACAGTAAACGAATGGTTGTCAACTTGTTTGCATGAAGAGAACAGATAGGATCTAAGGTAACTGAAATCCACATGGAGTTCGCTTTATTCTAGGCATGTCAAAGATGGTGCTGCAACCCACAGTGGACACTTGGCATGTGGCTGGAGCTTTTAATTCCACAGGAAAGCCAGAAGAAGTAAGGTGAAATGAGCTTCTTTAATGTAAGAGGTTGATGAGGATTCCTCCTAGCTCCACGTGTAGAAGTTTGGTGTGAGGAATTTAGCCAGAAGAGAATCTTCTGTTTTTATAGTAACCCTCAGGTAGATCAACGGACTAAACTCGGGCTTTTTGTCTTAAGTCTGGAGTACTAGCCATTCCAAAACTGACCGGATTGCTTCTGGATCTTTTGACCCTGGGTCAGGTTTGGTAGCTTATGGATCAGATAGGAAAAGGCTTCTTTTATTTGAACCAACCCGAGAGGCTCCTTGGGAAGAACAAGATCTACCCTTTGGATGTGAGGAATGGGCTCAGGCAAATGATCGTCTGCCTGCTGCCCCGTGGGGAGAATGGTGTTGCTTCTCTTCTTTCACCTCATCCCCAGCTCGCCTCTTTTTCTGTCTCTCACTTTCCTCATCTCATGAGCGCAGATTCCTCAGAGGAAGTGCTGCCATCTAGTTTTGGCCAGTAACTTTTCACTATTTACTACAGGAGAAAAGTTAGTATTGTGCATAGGTAAGTTGTTAATTTGGTGAATGGACCCTCTGTGACTCTTGCTGTGAGTTCTCTGAAGTGTGTGTGACCAGTTTCTAATTCTTGGGCATTAGCCAGGAGGTGTGTGCCTGGGTTACAATCAAGTTTGTAGGAGGCAGAAGAATAATTGGAATTAGAGAAAGATAAAAGACTGGGACTAAATTACTACTGTTTTTCTCTTTTTAAATAGTTATTTCATTAGTTAATCTTATGCAAAAGCTGTGTCTTTGGCATTCAGAATCTTGTATTCCTTTTTGTAAAGGTGGCCTCCACCTGTAGTTGTCTTGGGAGACTGGTGATTTTTACCTCTTTTCCAGTATTATCACCAGAAGAAGTTAAGACCTCAGGATAGAAATCAGAAAATTGAACTTGCTAAGAGATAATTTACCGAGCTTCTGAGGGTTACGTAAAAATAAATGAAAATTCTCCAAATCTGTTCCAGTTTCTTCTCAGAATGAAGGTTGTGGGTAATGAAATATTATCCCATATTTTGGCTTGAGTTGCCTCTAAAAGGTGCTACGGGAGGACTGATCAGTGACACCAAGCTACCACATTAGCATATCCAGTCTTTTGGTGGATGGAGGTCTGAGGGTCAGTTTTTATCAGCTTTGTGGTTGTATCCTGCTGATCTTACACCTAACCTGGCTTTGCTCTGCCTGGTAGTTCTGATTACATTTGACCAAAGCTCTGCTCCTGGAAACCTGAGTCACTTTCTGTTGTCATGGTGTACACGCATCTTCTTGGAAAAGGTGAGGCCCACCCCCCTTTTTAAAAAAATCTAGCCTGTCATTCAAAGTGTTATTCAGAGGCCAAGGAAGGTAGAATATCTGCTTCTTGTAGATAATTGTTCTAAAGAGTGGTAATTGGTGGTTTACGGGTCAAAGCGCTCAGATGTTTTTACGTTTTGAGGGGCTGTACCAACACTGCCTCCAGTAGGCCTTGGAGAAGCCCCATTTTAATGCCGTGAGAGCTGAAGACATAATGAACATAGACCTCAAAGCAAGTACTAAGGGGCCATTCTTAGCTACTGACAACAGATAATTCAGACTCTGATCAACTTTTCAATTAAAGGTGATTTAGAACTAATCTACTCATTCTACAGTGGTTTTCCATTTTTAATAAGGTGGTTTCCTGGTTTCAGCTGGAATGAAGGTATTTTAACTCTTTGTCTAGCTTTCCTGAGCTTTCTTAAGTTCATTTTGATTGTACAAATGGAGTCAGTAGTGTTGGCTTCTGTGATAAGAGTGCTTTCAGGCTGACGGTGAGAATCCAACAGCAGTGTTTTGTTGCCGGCGCCCACATAAACTTTTGGTGGTGTCCACGTGAGTCAGATGGTTCGGGGGGCAGCTGTCAGAGTCACGGGAAAACTCAGAAAACCGCTCAAGTCAGTTAAGTCTTTTACTGTATTTTCTTTTTGTATCCTTTATTTTATTTATTCCTTGAATAAGATATCCCCTCCCCCCCAAAAACCTTAACTACTGTATTTTGAGGTTACTGGGTGTAACTGCCCATCTGTGTCTTTTGGAATGCCAGCTGCTCTTCAAATAAATGGAAGCCTAGCCAATCAGAAAAGTAGATCATAAGCTCACTCTTCCCAGTTTATGGTGCCTAGGGAAATGAGAAGACCACCATGAACTTCGATTAGGGTGAAGATCACCCTAACCTTGTAAAAGAAAGATTTAAAAAAAACCCCAAAAAACCTTGGGACTGCCTTTCTACTTGTCTGTAGGAACAGGCCACTTTCTGTCGTGGAGCATGCATACTCATAGCAATTCAGTTGGGTCACAGAACTTGATGACTTTCCTTTCTGATTGTCACTGCATTCTTTTAGGTAACCAGTGCTACTTTAATTAATTGTTTTTAAAAAACTTTGTGCAGTGTAATACAGTTAGAAGTCAGGGCTTTGAGTCTCAGCTGGATCTTAATTTCCTCATCTGCAACATGGGGATGATTAAAAATCCACAGTGTAATTCATACGGCTGTGTAATATATGTGAAATTGCTTTGTAAACCTTATAAAATTTTGCTCCAGAGTCCATGGGCCAATAGGATTATCAACAGCTGGGAGCTGATTAGAAATGCAGAATCTCAGACCCTACCCCAGGCTTGTTGAATCAGAATCTGCATTTTGACGAGACTCATAGGTGATTTGTATGCACATTAAAGTTGATAAATACTGCTGTAAGACATAATTTTCATGGAAGATTCAGTCGCCAGCAGGCTATGGATCAAATTCAGAAACGTCTCTCTACAGGGTGGGGGTCCCTTCAGATTTGAGCTTCCCTTGAACAAAAAATCTGCAGTGTCAAGCTTTTAGACACTGAAGAGATTAAAAGTTAAAAAACAAAAACAAAAACAAGCCCAACTTTTAGAAAACCCTTTTTTTGGTTTTCCTTTCTGTAATAACAAAAAATACCATTCTACGTGTTTAAGATCTGTTTTCTTTTTCCTCCTGGATCTGGTGGTTACCACAGCAGAGGGAACACTCCTCTTACCTTTCTGCACACCAGGAATTGGGTGATCATATACACAGTGCCTGGTATGTTCTGTGTTCCACTGTTTCTAAAGTGCATACCTCCCCACTTCGTCCATTTTGAAGTTGGGATGCATCTTTCAAATGATAGTGTGTTATAGCTTAATTGCCAGTGTTTCCTTCTTAGTGGCACATAAAATGATGGTATGTCTTATAAATTGATGGTGTCTCAGATTTGATGAAATGTGGTAGTTGGAGGTGGCTTGATTCTGTACATATATCTCAGAAAAAGTCATTGGGACAAAAGGTCTAATGATGAGAGCCAGAACAGTTTGTTTACAGAGGGAAAAACGTAAGATGTCTAGCAATTTTGAAGCTTTCAGGCTGTGGAGGTGAGGATGAGCATGTCTGAAAAAGACAGTGGGGAAAAAAATGTGAAAATTGGATAAAGTACTTCTAAGAAGTTTTCTTCTTGTTGTTTTTAAAAGATTTGCACTTTCATGAATTGCCTTATTTAATCCTTGAAACAGCCTTTTGAGCTAGATACTGTTGTCCCTATGAATTTATAGATGAGAAGAATGAGGCTTAGAAGGGAAGTGGTGGGGTCTGGATTCACACTTTGTTCTAATTTCAATTCTTAGCTGTATTGCTTTCTGCTGTGCTATACTGGCTTGTTCATTAGTTGAGTTCCTCACAATAGGATCATGTTATGTTAATTTAAAAGTAATTCACATGGCTAGTAACTTCAAACTTTATTAATTTTTTTTAATATTTGAAATTTTTTATTACCAGTAGGACTACAAACTACATAACTTCAAAGGAAATTGACATTTCAGCTTTTGGGCCTTTTGTGAAAAACACATGAGTGTACTCAGGAGAAACCACTATTTTAGTTAACATTGTTATGGTTTCTGGACTCAGTGTGTCAAGCAGATATGCAGAATATTCCTTTTTAGAAAGAAGGGAGGAAAATTACTAATCTCATTGAATGTGACTTCTGCCATGTGGAGCTTTGTGCTAAGATCATGCAATAAGAGGAGAAATTAAATTCTCATTTCTCTGACTTCATTCAGAATTAATAGATATTTTCTGAACTGTTCCTCCTGTTATGTGAGGCTTTGGGGAAGCTGAGCCATAAATGGGTTGACGCTGATCTGCACAGTGTGCGGTTCCTCAGGATCTGCCTGCTCTTCCCTCCATTCTTCCGTATCTAGCAGTGTAACATATTCCTCGCCCTCTTTGTAGATTTGGGGTCTCCCAGAACCTTTCTTGTCCCGCTCTTGATGTTTTAATTGAGCGTGGCAACTTGCATTTTCAGCACACACTGCCTGTATTTCAGTTCTACAGGTTTGGGTTAACATTCATCTAAAGGAAGACCAAGACCACAATAAAAAGATGCTATTAATCCTTCTTTGTTTTTTCTTTCATTTAGCTAATAAACTTTTTCAGTACTATTATGTACTAGGTGCTGTGTGACTAAAGCAAAACCTAAACCCTGCCTTTATGATGCTTCCATTGGACTTAATTACAGTGGTTCTCACTTGTGAGTGCTTATTGGAGTTACCGGAGGAGAAGCTTTTTATAACATTTGTGGGAGCCTCTACAGACAATCAAATCAGAACCTCTGGGAGCAAGCCCAGACACTTGTAAATTTTAAAAAGATTGTGATACTTGACACTGATCGTAGAGCCACTGCATTGTGAAAATGACGGTGTCTCTGGAAGGGCCAGATTGGCTGTACAGTTACATTAGAGTTAAACCATTTAATTGAGGCTTTTAAGATTTTCAAACTTGATAGTACAGATCATGTTACCATTATCCATCTCAGTGCATAGCTTTTACTAATATATTTGTATAAAATGATTTATACTTTAGCATATGCATCATTTCATTGATATTCATAACTGCTCTGTTTTAAACAAAATTATCCCTGTTTTATAGAGGAGAAAAGTAAGACTCAGGTTTAATGACCTGTCTAAAGTCCTGTGACCAGTAAGTGTTAGCAGTTGAGAAAGTAGGTTCTGTGCAATCTGAGTTAGTACTTTCTTAAAGACCACATAGATACAAATAACTTACCTTATATTAAAAAGGTTTTAGGGGGCCGGCCCGGTGGGATAGTGGTTAAGTTTGCACGCTCCACTTCGGCATCCCAGGGTTTGCAGGTTTGGATCCTGAACGTGCACCTATATACTGCTCATCAAGCCATGCTGTGGTGGCATCCCACATACAAAATAGAGGAAGATTGGCACAGATATTAGCTCAGGGCAAATCTTCCTCACTAAAAAGTAAATAAATTAAAAAAATTAAAATCCCATAAAATGTACCAACCATTTATTCTCCTATTCTTCTCTCTTTAGGGTCTTCACATTTCTAAGAGACCATTTTTATGATCCTGAACCCTGTATTGTCTTTTAATAACAGACTTTTGACAGAGTGGTTTCCCGCTTGTACTCTTGGTGTCATTCAGAAATCAGATTTCATGTCACCTGTTTTTATTTAGGGCTGTTGTTGATTTGCTGAAGTTTTTTCTCTTAAGTAAACTTTTAATTAAAATATGACATATACAGAAAATTGTTCGTCATAAATGTTGATCTTCATGAATTTCTACAAAATGAATACACCCTTGTAACTATCCAGATCAAGAAATGGAAGCCTCCTTTGGTCTCCCACCTTTGAATAGAAGAAACCTACTATTCTGCTGAGGCATTAATAACCTATTCAGAGTAGAAAATTGGTAGCTTTATTTTGCATGAATGTTCTGTACAATATTAGTGACAAACAGCCCATTTCAGGGATATTTTTGAAAATCTAGCCCTTGGCAGTATAATTGAGAAGGTAAGTATCAGTGGCCAAGTTTTCAGGCCAGAGTAATCGGCTTACAGACAGGCTGAGCATCTTCTCAGCAAGCCCTTGTAAAGGGTCACTGAGAAAGGATAATGCAGAGAGTTGATTTGGAAAGTGAGTCTCCCCTGTCACCAGATTTCTTGCTTGTTGGTGAAACTTCCTACTACTACTTTATCCCATATCCTTCCCGTTTTTGCCTGCAGACCTTTTGAACTCCTTGTGAAAAATTGGGGCTGATCTGCTCCTCCTAGCCAGTGACTTGATTTGTAGATTTGTGGAAGATTACTTAGGTGTATTCGTGGATGGTCCTTTTAATACTCTTTTATTGACGTTAATGGTATCTAATTCAGGTAGCGTTGTTTGTTGTCTAGACCACATCACCACCTCCTGGTTGATAAAGACAGTGGGAGGATCTTTCTTATTTTAGCAGTTCAGTTTTGCAGGATTTTTGTTTGGCATTTCAATTTTCTTCATCATATTTTTTGAACTTCTGCCAGGGATAGGAAAATGAATATACAGCTTCTGTCAGTTTTACTTTTGCGGTAGGAGGAAGCTATTGTCTCTGGACATTTTGAAAGCCCTTTCTGTCTTTAGAATCCTGTCCTATTCCCATCTCTGCTTTGGGGTCTCAGTGTGATGCTTAATTGGCTATCATTCACTTCTTTTGAACCAAAAACAATCTTATGCTTTCAAGATTCTACTCTGAAAGTCACGTCTCATGGCTGCCAGCCCTGTAGTTTACCATCTAGATGCCACATGAAACTGAGTTGTATATCCTTTCTGAGTTCCTTCTCGTATGTGTTTCTTTGTTCATATTAGCCATGAGGTAGTTCTTTTTCTGTGTTACATTTGAATGGGGAATGATTTTGAAAGTAAAATGGACTCTGGAGTGGTAATTGAAAGGTCTAAGAATGTGAAGGTCCACGAGTCACCCTTTCTTGGCCAGAGATCTCTAAAAACTACTGTGAGAGCATCTATTGTGCATTTGCCGGCCTGCACACTCACAGCTGAGCGTCTGCTGCTCCACTGTCCATTATTGATTCCCCCCAATGAAATTTGGTTGTGGTGACTGGAGATGCTGTGCAGCAGTTCTCGCCTTCTTCTGATTGGATCTTGCCCTTTTCCAGGAGCTTTAATTTGGTCCAACGTATTTGTTTCTTTCTTAAACCAGAAACCAGTTGTGGGGACAAGTAAGGTTGCCTCTCTTTAGTTTTACAAAACCAAAGGTTACTTGCCCTTTGATCGGATTCTCCAAAGCTCTCTGTGCGATGTCAAGTCGCTATACCAAATCTTTTCCTTTTGGAAATCAAGGCACATTTGCTTTATGTGTTGTGGGTAAGAGGAGACAGACTTAATTTCCTTAGAAGACAGGACATCAACATACTTGGCACCACATCAGTTCTTTTAGGTCCAGTCTTTCAATCTTTGTAGTTTGAAACACTTCAGAGATGAATTCTGTTGCATCACTGATTTGACTTAACATGCTCCCATGTAGTCTCAAGATAATCTGGTATGTGACGAGCAGGTAGTGGAAGGCAACAGGTAAACATTTAGAATACTCTTGGTGAATTTCAGTTAGATTTAACATGTTTTGAAGGATTAAAAAAGTTAAAGTTAAGGATGATTGTGAATTATTGATGCAATAAGCTCTGAGACATAGGGTGGAACTGGGGTGGTGGGTGGTGCAAATTGGCAAGATATATATATCTCAAGATAAAGTATAGATAATCTAATTAGAATGATGTCAGACCACACTTAGCTCAATATTCGCAAGCAAGGGAAGCGCTCATATAGGCAGTGGTGAAGTAGGAAATTTCTTTCTGTAGGCTTAACACTTTCCAACTATACTGTTAGCTTCCATACCTGGGGCTTATTAAGAGTCATTGTATTGTATATAGTTAGATTTGAGAGTAGAGAAGTAGGAGCAAGAGAGAAAGTTGTGGCTGGGCCTTGGATAGAAAGGAAAAAAATTGGGTGGTGGGACATTGGGCTTGGTAAGACTGTCCTCAACTCTGTAACATAAATGTATGTCTGTCTCCCCCATTTGGCAAGACTTTCTGCAGTGTTCCTGCCTCTGTGTTGTCTGTTAATTAGATTGTAATGTCTTGAAAGGGCATGAACACTAGCCTGTTCTAATTAGCATCTAGTGTAGTCTGCTGTCCACAGTGGTTGCCCACTATTATTAGTTGATGATGATTAGTGAAGCTGAAGCTATTTTTCAAACAGGGCCCAAGGGATGCAGACAGTGATGAAAACGACAAAGGTGAAAAGAAGAACAAGGGTGCCTTTGATGGAGATAAGCTAGGAGATTTGAAGGAGGAGGGTGATGTGGTGGACAAGACCAATGGTTTACCAGTGCAGAATGGCATTGACGCAGACGTCAAAGATTTTAGGTTTGTATGTTTTACGCTTCTGATTTTTGAATGGGGGCTCTGGGTTTTTGTTTTGATTTAGTTTTGTTTTGATTTTAGTTTTCCTTTTCCCTCCTTATGTGTCCTTTTTGAGAATTGGGTCTAGTGTAGGCCATACCACAAAGACTGTAAATTAACTGGCAAGGTGAAATTTTCTAAGAGCTGTGAATGCTTTGCCAAATCAGTAGGGTTTGCATTTGAGTAGGGCTATGTAATTTCCAGAATGATGCCATAAAGATCATTTCAGTGATTCTCCAATATCAAAATCACCTGGGCTGGGAGCCTTGGGACTTTCGCCAAGTTTCTCCCATGTCACTATCTTGGGAGAAACCATGGTTACTAATGGAAGTGTGTCATCTCTCTCTGGCATGTTAGAGTAGAGGGAAAAACACTTGAGGACTTCTGAATTATTTTGTTTGGGACTCATAAGCTCCCTTTGAGCTAGGTGGGTCAGGTATCATTTTTTCTCGTTTTGAAGAACCAGAGATGCAGCTTAGACGACTTGTCCTGTTGATGCCTCTCATTTCGTCTCTGGTCATGAGTGATTTGCAGGCTTTACCCTATACTTTAATACACGCGCTGTTAAAATGATATTTGTCTTCCACATTTGACAAGTATTCTTCATTTATGTAGGCAGCCTTTAGTGATGGTTATATAATTTGAGCAATCTAAAAATCCTTGGTCAGTGATGTACAGGTAGAGAATTTAATCTTTTAGTGTTAGTCTAAAGCTAATATGTGTGTCTAAACACACACACGCACACACACACATCTTATTTTAATATATACCAAAGCCAAAATTAAAATAGACTTTGGATCATCGTTTGTAGAACAATGTTCACTTGTTTGGTATTCCTAATCTAGTTTTTGTATCTTGTGAGTGCAAAGAATTACAGTCTTGGGAAGAAACATGAGGCACAGAGTAATAAATACTCATTTACCTGAAGTCTTTCGGATGAGTTTGGGTAGCCTCTCAAGCAGCCTGTTGCTGTGTTTTGTGGTATTTAACTTTGGGGCAGGTGGTGGTGTTAGGGCATGTGTGTGTGTGTCAAGGAACACAATAATAGTTTTAATTTGTACCAGTTACAGGATTTGTTTTAGGAGTGAAAGGCATGGAATGTAGTCACAGGCTACACTGCCCTGACTGGAATGTAATTTTATATCATATTAGTCTGATTTGGATCCTGTAGTCCTTCACTGCTTTTACGTAGGGTGGCCATGTGGCCCAGGTTACGTAGGGCAGTGCTCATTTATACCTGTGTCTCAGGATATTTTATTAATAGTACCCTTTCCTCTCTTAGGAGTGTCCTGGTTTAGATGATAAATTATATCCTCACATTACTTTTCATTTTTAGAGTTGTCTCCTTAGCAGGGGCATATCCTAGATAATTTATTCTGTACTATTTCGTAATGGTCTACGTCTTCTGATTTCTTAGAAGGGGAAAAGGGGAGACAGTTTTAGCATTGGCCGGTAGTACCCAGTAATACATAAAATTCTTTTTATCCTATATAAAAATTCTTTTAAAAATCCAAGATCATTCTCAGATGTAGAATTTCCCTTTAGAAACTACTTTTTCCATTGGCTCTATGTCTAAAAAGTAGATGTTGCTTTTGGGGGCTTATTTTACTACCAGCATTTTGGGATCTCTGGTTCATAGATGCCACAGGCAGTGATTTTTCCAGTTCATTCAGTGTTCCTCAAATCTGGGCCCCATTTGTGAAAGAAATTGTAAATTAATAGCAGGTAATGTAAATGTAAGGGGAGGGTTGTGGTGGGAAGACAGCCATAGAAGAGTCGTTTCATAGGATATAAGATGTAAGCACCATAAGGGGTCTCTGGTTGTTTTGTAGAAAAAGTTTTAAGTACTGTTGATAATAAGCTATGTCAAGGACATTGTCCTTAAACTTGGGTTGCTGTAGTGTCCCTCCCCGCTCAAAATAAGATTTAATGCCCTTTACTTTCTCTGTTTAGCCGTACCCCTGGTAATTGCCAGAACTCTGCTAATGAAGTGGATCTTCTGGGTCCAAACCAGAATGGTTCTGAGGGCTTAGCCCAGCTGACCAGCACCAATGGTGCCAAGCCTGTGGAGGATTTCTCCAACATGGAGTCCCAGAGTGTCCCCTTGGACCCCATGGAACATGTGGGCATGGAGCCTCTTCAGTTTGATTATTCAGGCACGCAGGTACCTGTGGACTCAGCAGCAGCAACTGTGGGACTTTTTGACTACAATTCTCAACAACAGGTACTGTGTGTGTCTCTGTCACTCTCTCTACTCTCCCTCCAGCCAGCACATTATTCAAGTAACTAAGAACGGGGGATGGGAGGAGGGTGGCATTATTTTAAGCTGTTGATAGCCAGCCCTTCTTAACCCAGCAGTGATGGGGGTTTACACAGCTTCTGTATCATCCCCTCAAGAAGCTCATTCCCAAGCTGAGGTGTCATTAGCGAGAGACCACCCTGCTCTCTGTGAAATTCCTTTGGCTCCTCTCTCTCCCCAGGGCCTGGGGAGTGGACGAGGTGGTGTTACCTCTTGTAACAATCCTCTTGGATGCCAGATTCATCTCTTTGAAGGTTAATGTGATTGTGATGCTACCGGTTTTTGTTTTGTTTTTAAAATAGTAAACTCTCTGTTACCACTGTCAGGGACCCAGTGCTAGGTTGCCTTATTGGTCATGTCTTTTAATTAAGTGAGTTACTGCAGATAACAAACATACCTGGTACCGTTTGAAAGAGTTAGACTGATTAGAGGACACACACACACACAAATCACTCAACGTAAAATCTACAGTGAAATTGCTTGGCTCTTTGTTTTATTCATAAATCCCTGGAAAATACTGTAAATGTGCCTTCTGGGTTTGAAGGCATGGTATGACTAACTCTAGGGTTTACTGATCATTCTGTTTAATTTTTTTTTTAAAAGGAAAATCATCTGTCTGAATTATAAAAGGAGGCAGGTAGCTTTCTAAACTTGTTAAGTTCCACTAATTCTCCCTTGTTGGAATTAGTTTGATGGGCCATGAATTTCTGATACTCTTTAACTTTGGACTAGAACATAAATATAAAACTTGTAGATTTGAAAGGTTAAAATCTCGTTTTGAAGTTGAGAAATTCTCTATCTATGGGAGGAAATTGACTTGTGGTCTTTGGAGATCAGTTGTAGCATACTGTCCCTTTAGTTGTCATAAATAGCTGATTTTAAATGCATTTTCATTGATAGACAACTGGGTAATAAAGTTAACCAGGTGACGTTTACCAAAGGCAATCCCTTTAAGGGATGATGCGATGTGCACGCCCTGCGCTCAGTGTCAGATGGATGTGTTAGGTTTTGTTGAGAGTAAACTAAAAGTGCACACTGTTCTTCTGTAGTTCCCAGGGGGTGTGCCCACCTCTCGTAAGACTGGACTTTCTGTGAAACAGTCTTCTTACACTGTTTTGCCTCTTTGCACATAATCCTCAAAACAGCAGTTTTGAGTGAAGCCAGAAATCGCTTCAGGTGCTGAAGATATATTAGACTGCAAAATATTTTGTGCCACATCAGCAAATATAGGGACACAGTATTCCTGTGTAGATTTCAACTTGTCCAGCTTGGAATGTTAATGTGGTAGTTTCTCTCTCTCGATTGAGGTTGTCAGTGTAGGCTATTCCTAATTAGTGTCCTCTAACCTACTTACATTAAGAAGTTTTATCCGATTCTTTCTTTACCTGAGTTTCTTTCTGCTCTGTCTTTGTCTGAACTTTCCCAGCAGCTCTTAGAACTCTGGCCATTTTTGGTTCTTCTGTACTCAGTCTCACCCTTTTTAATCCTCTGCTTATTATTTAAGAAGTGTTTGTCTTCAACCTCTTATGGATGAAAATCTGATTCTCTTTCATTTAGTTGTTCTTTAGTTCATAGCCAGAGTTGGGATTCTCATTTGATTTACTGGTCTCTGGTTTCAGAATAATTTTACCAGTTTTTTGGGAGATTGGACAATTATTAGATTCTCAGACAGAAATATACTTTTGCATACCCCCAAGTAGTTAACACAATTACATTAAAAACAGCACCCACTCAGATTTATAAAACCTGGGGTGCTTCCACCACGTCTCTCATTTCAGCAGTTTTTGAAAGTGAATGTTATTATTTTGAAAGTTAAACTCTTGTTGGGTTCTGGCTTTTCCTATACGCGTTTGTTGCTGCTACATAGGGGCATTGTTAGAAAGATGTACCACCATCATATGATGTGGTCACTGTTGTTTTAGTCCATGGGCCCCTGATTCTTACTTTGCTGAGTAGATTGTTTGACACATTCTAGTACTCGGCACCCTGATAGCCTGCCTGGGACCCAGTGCCTCAAGACTCCAAGTATCTTCAAGACCCTTAACCTCTCAAAGGCTCTTGCCAGTAGTTGTTAAGAAGGAAAGGTCCTTTTTCTACTGGAGATTGGTGTTCTTACGTTTTTATCCCTCCAGTCTTTCTTACCCTTTTGTTTTTCATCACACTTTATACCCCTTCCCATTTCTACTAATTTAAATTGTTCTCATTCTTCAAGGTCCAATGCTGTTACCTTTCTTGATCTCCAAATCAAAAAGTTGTCATGTCTGTCTCCTTAGAGCTCTGTAGTGCATTGTGCTTCCTTAAGAAAGGGAGTCACCATATTCTGCCTTGTGTTATGATTATTTGCTAATAGTCCTTGTTAAACTGTAAACTCCTTGAGTAAGGTCTGGGTCTTGTCTCCTCTATGTCCTCTACTTCGCTTTAGCAGACCAAGTTTTCAGGGAACTTTTTCCATATCCCTGTTATAATATCTCGAACATCTCCTGTATTTAATATGCTTCTCAAAACTAAAATTTGAAACCAGCCTCCTAAGAGGTCTGGAGGCTGCTCCTGGAGGCCTAGCATGCATTCTAACATGCGAGTCCTATGGACCTAGTCCGCCACCTCGTGCCCCACGTACAAACGACTAGACCTGTATCAGATCGAGGAAATCTGCCTCCTGGATCTCTATTTAACCATTTAGGGCCACGGCCCTCTGTTGCCACCTAATCATAAGCCATGATCCTCTTATCAGAAAAATGTACGTAATTCTTTTGGCACCCACCGAATGTTGTGGATAACTTCAGGGAGATCACAGATCTGTGGACTGCAGGTTATAACCTCTGTTTGCATTTTTTGTTCTCACCTGTAGCCAAGAATATCTTCTTGATTGAAATGGGCTACCCCCGACCCCCATGGCTCTCAGTTTAGTTATTCTGACTTATTTGGTTATTTAAATAGTGTAAGGAAGTACTCAGTGACAAGTGATGCGACCATTCATGCCCGTGTCCTAGGAACCTTAGACCCGAGTGTACTCTGTTCTCTCAGGAAGGACGGACTTACGGAAGAGGCGATCTTGAGTGGTGTCTTGAGAGACTTGTTTATACCAGGAAGAGAATGGAAATTCCAGTGGAGGAAATAGTAAACCTGAAGGATTAAAGTTAGAAATTAACAGGTGCATATTCAGTAGATAGTACAGAAGCAGTCATCCCAGGCGTAGTTGAGGTTGAAGAAGGGTGACTTGTGAGGTTCGCAGATAGTGTTGTGTGTCTTACTGACTTTGCTGCCTTATGGAGAGCGACATATTTTTAAGACGGAATGACTTAATTATCATGGTTTAATATTTGTGCTGAGTGTTGGTTTATCGGCAGCTTTAGACATTTCTCTATCCATGTTAATCAGTTAACTGTTGACTGTTGTGTCCTTCCAGGAACCTTCGGTTCTGCCCACAGTGAACAGAGCTAGTGTTCATAGTAAAGCTGTCATACATGAAACAATTGTGGAACAGTTGAGGACCCGAGTGCTAAGTTTGTTGGTCAGAAATGCTACCAGAACAGGGGAGAGCTTGATGAAGACCAAGGTTGCATGGACCTGATTTGAAAGACAAGTGGAGTCTGTATTGCTGCAGTTAAGAGAGCAGAGCTATGGAGATGGACATGACTGTGGTCTGGTCTTAGGCTGGCAAGAGTGGAAGATGCATGGAGAAGGGGAAAAGGAAATAGAGGTGCGTTTGGTTATCGAGTCCAGGTCACAGAGGCCTTGAGAGCCAGACCTGAGTCCCAGTCAATATTAATGATTGTGAGGCTAGAGCCGGAGATCTAGTGTGGCACATAATTTTTCTGTACATTCTGCTGTTTTGTCTTGGTTTTCTTAAATGGGTGTCAAAGACTATCGTTTTTTTCTAGTTTTGAGTTATTTGCTACAATTGATAGGGCAGCTTTATTTGTGGTTTTATGAGGGGATCTTGTTTGGAAATTGACAAAATAAGTAGTTCCTTCTTGTGTTCTGTTTCTTTTTAATAAGG
Source organism: Equus asinus (assembly GCF_041296235.1). Taxonomy (NCBI): domain Eukaryota; kingdom Metazoa; phylum Chordata; class Mammalia; order Perissodactyla; family Equidae; genus Equus; species Equus asinus. The sequence goes on from NC_091794.1 coordinate 90,659,751, forward strand.
GCTTTGATTTGGTGCAGTAAGTTGGTTTCATAAAACTTCATATGGGCTTATATTGAGATGCATAATGTAGAGCAGCCTGGAAATATAGAAAAGGTAATTTTCATTTAGTCGATTACAAACTTAATGGTAGCTAGGGTTACTTTCGGTTTTGGGTAGTGAGGTTACTCGTAAACTTCACCTTTCTAAGATTTATTTAGGGCAGCGATTCCCTCTGTTGTGCCGTGAACCCCTTGGCAGTTAGGTGAAATCTCTGGATTGAATTCTCAGAATAATGTTTTAAAATGTGTAGTGTAAGTAGGATTACAGAGGATGCCAGTTAAATAAAAATAGCTATAAAATATTTAACAGCACATTTATAATGATGTATTTGCTTCTTTATCATATGATGCATGAAATAGAACTAGGTGTACTAACTATCATAATGAGGATAACCAGGATTTTGAGATGTCTAACAACTGTAAAGTAACGGGAAAATATGTGATGTCTGTTGGCACTTGGGTCACAGATGTATTGCTAATGTTAATCTGATTTGTTCACTACAATCACAATTGAAGGACATGCTACATTTTATGAGAGTAAAGATAATTTTGCCTATCCCAAGTACAAAGATCCAGAGTTAAGAACCCCTAATTTAGGGTAATTTGAAATGCGCATTGATATCTGTGGAGTATTCTCCCCTTTTCCTCACTTTCCTCTCCTTGTCTTCACCTTGATCCTGAAAAATACAGTGAACAGTTCATATATAATTTGTTCATACCATTTTGTGTTATGATCCTTGAGTAATATTCTTTATTTTAATTCTTCTAATATTCTATATAAGTATATTTTAGAAAATTATTACTAGGTTTCATTATATTACAAATCCAGAATATTTGTATAAATTAATCAGACTAATTGTTGATGTTTATTTAGAATCAGTTCATCTAAAAATAGCCTAATGTAGCATGTTTTTACAACATTGTATACTGGTGTACGAAAACTCTCACCTGCTGGGCATGAATTTTAACAAAGAAAAAACACTCTGGAAATCATAATTGAAGTACTATATTCACTTCTTCACAGCCCTTCTCAGATGGGAAAGGAACTTGGCGTGCGTTGCTTTTAAAAGTGTGTTAGTGATTAAATGCCACTCTTAGGAGGCCAAGTGCGTGCATGGTTTTAAAATAAGTATTTAATGTTTTTGTTTTCAGTTTACAGATGAGAGGAAGATTATTCTCTTAGTGTCATGTGTAGAGTCACCGTTTGAGTTCTGACCTTAGTTAGCAGTTTGGTCAGTTGAAGCTTATCTTTATTGTTCCTTGACTTTGCCAAAATGTTATGATATGCTTTTCCTCAAAAGATAGTAATTTACTTGGCGGAAGGATATATTTTGTTTTTCTCACCTTATTTAGAAATCATTTATTTTGGAGTCAGATTCTTCATCTGCTAAAGAAATGTGAAGAATTTTTTCTTTTTTTCAAATTTGACAGCATGCTCTGTATGTACCTGTCAAACCAAAAGTGATTGTAATCATTAGTTGACCATTGCACTTGTTTAAATAACCTGGTGAAAAATGGACTTTGATCTGGAAGCTTGAAACAGTGGCAAACTTTCACAAATTTCATGTACTGAGGACTGGCTCCAAGGTACACTTTTTTCTTAATAATTTATAGTCCCATCATTGATGTAATATTTTTAGTGTTTTTCTGTATAAATCCTGACAACAGCCCCATGAGGTAAGGCAAGTGTTATATTTTTACAGATCAGAAAATGAAGACACGGAGCCTTAAGAGACTTCCTGGAGGTCGTAGGCTAAGAAGCCGTGAACATTTGTTTGGGTTTCTGGCTCCAGGTTGTTTCCCATGGACCTAGGACTAGAAACACAAAGCCTTTTGCCGTATGGAATTGTCTGACCTTCAAATTCAACTGCATTCATAGTTTTTCTGCATGGAGTGTATTGTAAAAAGTACTCAACAACAAAAACCAAAAGGTTTTTCTTTTCTCCCTGTTATCTCTGCACTGCTGACAGCAGTTGGTGCTCATGAACTCTCTGGGATTTGATGTTAACACTGTCTCAGGAGAGTCTTGCTTTCTGCTTGCCACATCAGGGGCTGCCTTGTTGGAGGAGGAGCCGTAAGAGGTGACTCACGCAAGAGCTGTGTGTCTGTGGCGGCGCTCTCCCCATTCATCAGCAAGAACATCACACATAAGGGACTGTTTTAAGTGCTTTATGTGCATTAATTTTAATACCTACAGCAGCCTTCTGAGTTAGACGTATCTTTATTGTCCCCATTAGAGAGAGAAGGAGAATGAGGCATGGAGAGATTCTCTTGTCCAATGTCACATAGGAAGTCAGCACTGGAGCTGAGATAACGAATCCAGCCTTTCTGGCCCCAAAGTCTATGCTCTTATCCTCTATCCACTATGTGTATTGCTTTAAGTTGGTAAAAGCCCGGGGCTGGCAGTACATTTTCTTGGGAGGGAGTAGGCTTTCACTTTTGCTAACCCCATACTTATATATTACGCCTCCAGATTCCGAAAACTCAACCACAGTGTTTTTATGCCAACAATTATTATTGATAACAATAGTAATATTTTATAAGATGCCAGCTATATGTCAGTCAGTATGTTGAGTGGTTTTGACTGCCCAGATTTCCTTCTGGAATAAAAGTCCTGCAGAGTATATTTTGTAAGGTTATATAGTGACAGAGAAGGGAGTCAAACCAGCTTGCTTATGTCGTTCCCAAATTAATGCCTTCAGTATTGCTTATTAGGAACCTTGATTAGCTTGAAATAGTTGGTATATTTTCCCCTGCATTCAGTCTCCTGAACAACTTAGGAATTTTACTCAAGTAAGTTGTAATCAGTAGTGGCACATTTGTCATTATACTGACCTTAAAATAAGCATTTTTATCCAAATCTCACAGTATTATGTCTCCATTACTATTGGCTTGCTTTGTGAAAATCATGAAAATATTAACAGACCTCAGTGCTTTGCCCAGCAGATGGCATTAATATGAGTTTTTCAGGATCCTTTGGAATCCATTACTTGCCAATTATCCAATTTTGTTTTGAATACCCTGTATTTCCAGTTACTGTTGAACCATTTACATAAAGAGAATGTGCCAGAATTGCTGTAATCTATGCTGTAATCAAATCTGCCTGCTGTAGATACATAATTTACTTTTGTTAATTGTTTACTGGAAAATGCACTCAAGGAAATAATTCTTTCTCTGTTCACCATAATCACTGAGATATTAATCAACTCTCAAATGTAAGATGTATGGGAGCTCTTGTAGGGCCTGGATGTTTTAGTTAAAAGTAACAGTCCCTACTCTCAAAGTGTGGTAACATGGTGGTGACAGCCACAAACTAATGTGATGCAGAATGATTACTTTTTTTTTTGGTGCTGAGGAAGATTTGCCCTTGAGCTAACATCCATTGCCAATTTTCCTCTTTCTTTCCTTGAGGAGAATTAGCCCTGAGCTAACATCTGTGCCAGTCTTCCTCTATTTTGTATGTGAGTCACTGCCACGGCATGGCTTGATGAGTGGTGTAGGTCTGCACCTGGGATCTGAACCTGTGAACCCAGGCTACCAAAGTGGAGTGCATGAAACTTTAAACATTCGGCCATAGGGCCAACCCCCCAGAATGATTACTTTTATGGTATTCACATACAGTACGTGTTTGTATATTTACAGATGCAATACACATACACACGAGTTACATGTAATGTTAAAGACGTACAAAGCAAGGGGCTGGGCCCGTGGCCTAGTGGTTAAGTTTGGTGCACTCCACTTCAGCTGCCCAGGTTTGGTTCCCAGGTTCAGACCTACACCACTTGTCAGCAGCCATGCTGTGGCGGTGACCCACATACAAAATAGAGGAAGACTGGTATCAGATGTTAGCTCAGGGTGAATCTTCCTCAAGCAAGTGGAGGAAGATTGGCAACAGATGTTAGCTCAGGGCAAATCTTGCTCAGCAAGAAAACAAAACAAAACAAAACAAAAAAAACAAAGCGAGGATAAGTTAAGTGGAATGGCTTTGGAATACTGCTTTTGGTTAATAAATCAAGATAACATTAAGAGTTGTGTTCTGACTACACCATCTTTGTTTCCCTATCTCCACCTCACAGCACCTAGCTAATAATAGGTGTTCAAAAAAATGTCTGTTAAATGAAATGAGTTATTTTATTTGCAGCAGAGCAAAGAAGGATAGAGGAAAGAGGCTAGCATGAGCAATGTCTGACATGTTAAATATTTCAAAAGGATTTAGGCTAGGAAAATTCCAGAGACCCGTTGAAGAGATAGTAGATATTTAGTGGAACTATGAGGTATTTTTACAACCTGGGAAAATTTTATAAACAGCTTTCCACTGTTTTACTTGTTTTCTCTCTCCTGGCTGCCCCTCTCGGGTGTTCTGCCATCTGTTGGTAGGAATACAACAAGACACTGTCCTTTAGGCAAAACAGAAATTTGAAACCAAGTTGGCAGAAATCACAAGATCACAGTTACCAAATAATACCTATTGGCCACCTTCCTGGAGTGAGCAATTGTTTTGATTTTTTTTTTTTTTTTTACTGAGGAAGATTTGCCCTGAGCTAACGCCTGTTGCCTGTCTTCCTCTTTTTTTTTTTTTTTTTTCCTTTGCTTAAGGAAGATTAACCCTGAGCTAAGATCTGTGCCAATCTTCCTCCACTTTATATGTGGGTCACTGCCACAGCATGGCCGCCAGTGAGTGATGTAGGTCCACATCTGGGGTTCCAAAATCCTGAACCCAGGCCGCTGAAGCGGAGCACATTGAACTGAACCACGGCGCAGTGGGGCCGGCCCCTTGATATATTGTCTGTAGATTCCAGTATTTCTTTGGAAGACTTGATATTTAATCAGTGCCTAAAAAGTAGTGTTATCTTTTCTTTTTTTAAAGATTTTATTTTTTCCTTTTTCTCCCCAGAGCCCCTCAGTACATAGCTGTATATTCTTTGTTGTGGGTCCTTCTAGTTGTGGCATGTGGGACGCTGCCTCAGCGTGGTTTGATGAGCAGTGCCATGTCCGCGCCCAGGATTCGAACCAATGAAACACTGGGCCGCCTACAGCGGAGCGCATGAACTTAACCACTCAGCCACGGGGCCAGCCCCAGTGTTATCTTTTTATCAGCATCATAATGGAGTTTTTCTTTTCTTTAACCTTTGAAAATAAAAAACTCGAAAGTATTTTTAAAATCTGTACATGCTAACTTTTGACATTCATACTGTAAAAGTAAAGCCTAATTTTACTTTCACTTTTAGGAAAATGAATGTATAGAAAGAGAAGTAAAAGGTGAAGTTGGCAAGTATGTTCAAAATATTCACCTTTTGTTATTTAAAATCAGTCTACTCATCAAGTAGCCAAATCCTGGGATAAAGTCTTTCCACTGCCTAGGATAACATTGAAAGTCCAGTTGTGACGATAATTAAGTTGAGTTGATGGAATGACTTTATCTCCTAATGTCTGAAGCAATCAGGTCTCTTTATGAGGGCATTTGTAATTCAAGATCCATGGTGTCTGTTATATATCATCTAGTGACGTCAGCGGAGCTGTTGAAAAGTTCTCTAGAAAGAGCAGGTAGGTTGAAGGTCCTTTCTGGGGCGGTCCCTTCAGTAAGTGCTCTCAGTCCGATTTCAGCAAATAAAGAAATCTTCAGTATGACTCCTTGGAAGGAGGCACGTCAAGGTAATCCACAGTCAGGTCACCGGCATTCCCTTTCTTTGTACCAATACTATTCGTACTAAAATGTATGAACGTTTTATTCTGTTGTATCCCCCGTTCCTTCCACAGTGCCTAGCAGGTATTGTTTGTTTCATAAATATTTGTAGAATGAATGAGAGAATGATTGACTTTGTATTCAGATAGAATCTTGGGATATTCTTAGTGTCAGGACCTTTGAACGCCTTTCCGTTTCTTGGGAACTAAGAAGTGTGCTAGGTCTGAACTCATAATCCAAATTTTGTTAATAGCAGCTGTATTTCTGTTGTTTTATTTCCTACATATGAAGATAGGTATCCTAGGAAACTCGGGAGCTCCCGAAAGTTGGGCAGTTGTTGAGTTTACTCATTATAATAAGCTACTAGTTGAGGAAGGTATTCAATATCATCTTCCCAAGAAGAGGCAGCCAGAGGATGAAATGAGTACTTTCCATTTTCCTTTCCAAAATGTGAGCAGGTGAGGATTAATTCAAAGTGTTTGTGGGGGTCTTGAAAGAACTGAGGGGAGATAATGGCCGTAGGGGCAACATGGTAAGTCATCTTGTAGTACTTTTCACTGTGCCTCAGGACAGGCAGAACTTTCTGGTTTGTTGAGAGCCGTTAGGCATTTATATGTATGTTTGGTTCCGAGGATGTGTAACCTATGAAGTAGTCAGCACTTGGGAACGGGGTGTACCGAATTGAAGTAGGGAGAGAGGGGAAAGCAGAACTGTGAAGCTTCTCAATACCACGGTAAGGGAGTAGAGCATGAGAACATTTTTGTTTAAAGTATCGTGCCTAAACGAGCGGTTAGAGAAGTTTTTATTCAGAGAGGTTTTAAAATTATTTCGTGAGACAGTTTCTCTAACCTCACCATGGCTTTCTCTTACCGCAGCTGTTCCAGAGGCCCAACGCGCTTGCCGTCCAGCAGCTGACAGCGGCTCAGCAGCAGCAGTATGCTCTGGCAGCTGCTCATCAACCTCACATCGGTAAGTCTGTGGCTCCCTTGTTATAGGGGCGGCCACCGTGTTAGGGTAGCTGGCTGCTCTGAAACCCCGTAGCGTGGACTGATGATAGAAAGCCACACAAATCCCTCAGAGTACATGGCCTCTTTCTCTTGTTCACTTGTTTTGAGCCATGTTCTTTATTTTTGGCACACCTTCTAGACCTCAAATCATAAGATTTCTTAGTGTCCAGCTATTGTTCTGTCTCACTGTTTCTGGGTTTAGAGTATTTATACAGTAGTGACTAGCATCCACTCTGTTGGTAAGATTAGATGAAATCTATTAAATAACAATAATTTTGTCCTTCTTGGGGTTGTATAGGCTGTGGATGTATCAACTTCTCATCTTATTAAGCAGCAAATGGAACCTATAAATCCATTTTCCAAGCAGCATGTATTAAAAATTTTAAAAAGTGTTCTCTTGTAATTGCTGGTTTTTAAAATAGCTTTACTCTTTTCGTACAGTGATTGTTAATATTTTGATGTACATATATTTGTTTTATTGCTTACACCTCCCCCTCCATCCCCTGACCTTTTTAAAGTCTCTGAAACAAAGTGCTATAAGTATCAATAAGTTGAAGTAGAATTTTTTTTCTTTTGATGTGTCAACATGACATGGTTGAATAGAAAGGAGATTGCCAGTCATGGATTGTGGTATGCTGTGCAAGGAAAGATGTGCTTCCAACCTAGACACAGTAAGGCCAGGCGTGAAGGCCTTTGCCTGGGTCTGGTTTAATTTATGGTTGTAATTATAGATGGTAGTCTTTACAAATACTCATACATTTTCTTTGAGGAAAACTGCGTGGAATATTGTTTTAAATGGAAATAAATTCTTACCTCCATCCCATTACAAAGTCTTTTAAATTGCTTTATTTTAGCCTGTTATAATTTTAATGGTCTTTTAAAAATTGTGCTGAATTTAAAACTGCAGAACAGTTTTAATTGTAATTCTTTAGCAAAGGTAAAAACAAAGAGATGATAGATAAAGTCACCATAATTTTTAGCATAGGGATTATTTTATCTTTTACAGTTTCTCTTTACTCTCAACCTGTCCTATGTTCTCTTTTTTCTTTTTTCCTCACCTATAGCCTGGAATGAAAGCCAAACTCTGTAGGTGTTCTGTAGGGCTGCAGTTGTAGTCAAGTGTGTTTTTACTGACAGGTGTGTTTTCAGCAGGTTTAGCTCCCGCTGCGTTTGTCCCCAATCCGTACATCATCAGCGCTGCTCCCCCGGGGACGGACCCCTACACAGCTGGATTGGCTGCAGCAGCAACGCTAGGTGAGACCTTCTGCTGCGGAGGGGTTTGCTCAGCCTGCTAAGATGTCGTTCTAATGGGCATGCGTTCTTTATACTCTCACACGTCTGTGTCACCCGTGGAGATTTCTCTCCTGATTTCCAGTGACATCTGCCTGCCAGCTGGATATCTCTGCTTAGCTGTAACCTCAGACTTGAATGTATTCAAAGGCAAATTAATCAGCTACCTTCTGTATAGGTATTTTTGATCCACGGAACCACCAGTTGCCCATATGTATTTCGGGAATTTCTCCCCTTGCCCAGGTCTTCCTCCTACCTCTAGTCAGCCGTGGTCTGGGTCCTTATACTCTTTACTTAGGCTTTTGCAGCTGTTCTCTTACGTGTTCCTAATTTCCTTGCTTCTCCCCACTCCTTCACCCCCGCTAAGTTATTCAAGAAAACTGTCTCGAACACAAATCTTAACCCTTTCACCCTTCTGCTTAAACCCGTCGTTGATTTCTGTCTTATCCATCCTAATATAACATACTGCAGTTATTATCAAACGTGGCTGGTCATTCCAACCTACCTGGATGGTGGTGGTCTGTTGTTCTTTGAGATCAGTACTTTTAAGAAGCTGCCGTGACATTCTGAGAATTTGCGAGGATGGAGACCCGTGATGTATAGGAATCTCTCCGTGACTTGTACATGCTGTCTGTACACGTCCACCACTTTCTCCCCCTCCAAACTGGCTCACATCGTACTACGTTCTAACAATACTAAACTGATTTTAGCTTGCTGCGGATGCCACACTGGCGTAGGTCTCCGTGTCTTTGGACCCTATGGTCTCCTTAGTCCTTTGTAGTAAACTCTTTTCCCGTTCTTTTTTTTTGTGTGAGGAAGAATGTCCGTGAGCTAACATCTGTTGCCAATCTTCCTCTTTTTGCTTGAGGCAGATTGTCACTGAGCTAACGTCTGTGCCAGTCTTCCTCTATTTTATATATGGGATGCCGCTACAGCATGGCTTGATGGTCTTTGTGTAGGTCTCTGTGTGGGCTATGGACTCGTAAACCCTGGACCGCCAAAATGGAACGTACAAATTTAACTGCTATGCCGCTGGGCCGGCCCCTCGTTTCCCATTCTTTGCCTAGGAAACTTCTTAGCTGGCGTTGTCACTTCTAGAAAGCCTTGTTTTACTCACCCTTCCCTGTTCTTTCTCTGTTACTTATTAGCGCTTTGTGTTTATTTGCTTCTGTATGTATACGTGAGCGTATTTCCCCTGAGACTGAACTCTTTCAAGGGTAGGCATTTTTGTTCTTTGACTCTGTGTGACACAGTTGCTGTCACCATAGTGGGGTTATAAATATGTGGTAGATTGAATTCAATGTTAGGAGAAACTGAATGTCTTCCAAAGTAAATATTCTGTGGGGCCAGAGCCCTCCAAGTCATGTTAATCATGACCAAGTGTTATTGTAAGATTTCACTTATTATATAACATGCGATTTGTAATTATGAACTCAAATGCAGTATAGAATTTCTCATTTTCTTTAGAATTGTTCACATTTTGGCGTGGGTTGTAATGGGAATATATGTAGTATAGTTTCTCTGTGCCCCTTGCCTTTGGCGGATATAGAATGCTCTTCCTACCAGAATGATCCTTGCTAACTGCCATTAATATTTATTGAACTCTTATTAACTCTCTGCCAGACATTGTGCTGAGTGCTTTTTCTCTCGTAGAAGTTACTGGATGATTTTGCAGGTTAGGAATTTGGGGCTCAGAGAGCTGTTAGGTTTGTGGCCACACGATTTAAACATTGTAGCGTCGGGATTTGACTTAGGTCATGCACGTCACCAAAGGATACGTTGTCCATGTTACCTTGAATTGTCTTCTCAGTACTTTCTTCCTCTACTAACTTACTACATGTTATTTGAAACAGTTCACCAGTCTTAGGGATGACACACTTGTTCTTGCTGAGATCACAGTTTGGCGATGAAAATCTTGCTTTTTGTAGTCATCATGTCAGCCAGCCTGAAAATAACTTGAGGGCTTTCACCTAGAACTGGAAATGTTAACTACCCAGACTGTGAAACTGCGTATTCTCATGGGGTGTTAATCACGTAGGAATTGAAGCAGGCATCCTCATGAACCAAGCTCAGTTCATGAGGCGCCCTTGGGTATTTTCCTAAACTCAGCCATAGGCCGCCTGACCAGGGAACAGAGTAGCAAGGCAAGTTGAGAAGATGTCAAAGCTGGTGTGAATGTGTATGGGAACCGTAGCCCGTGTACAGTGGAGGTTGGCTTTGCTGGCTTTTGAGGGAGGCTTGGGACTGTCATTGCAGGTTGCACACCAATCCTTCACGATAGATGTGGCAACCCTCCTACACCTATTGCACCCATTTTACAGGTGAGAAAACTGAGGCTCAGGTGGGCCCTGCACTGTGTTGTTTTTCTCTTTCGTTCTTTTCTTTAACTGACCCAAACCCACCCTGCTTTATAAACACTAGTCAGATGAGTTTGGGGGCTCACCACTCATTTTAACTTGCAGGTGTGGTTTTTGGACTCTTCAGCTTCTGATAAGTTCAGAATTTTTAACGCATTTGCTTGTTAAAAGAATTAGTTCATATTGCAGCATAGCTTTTCTAAGCAGTGCCTTCATTTTGCACCCAGATGTGGTGTCTCCCAGTGGGCACCCTAATAAACAGAGCTGCTTGATCTTGGCTCAGCCCACAGGTACAGAAAATACCAAATGAGAATGTCAGAGCAATTTTGGACAGTGATATTATTTGACTTATTTGTGTTTTAGAAGCTTAAAATGGGAAAACAAAAAACGTGCAGTTTCTTTTGCTTTGGAGTGTGTGTTTCTGTAGGATTAGCTCCTGTGTGAGATAGATGGGTTTGAAACACTCTTTGGAAGTCCGTTGGAAGGCATGGTTGTTACTCAGTCACGGTGCACATGTTTTAAACTCTCCCTTAACTAAGAAAGTTCTCAGTGGAGATGGGTTTCAGCAGATATGAGGAGCTGGCTTTGAGCACATGTCTTGGCTCGCAAATATGCAGCCTTGGTGTTTCTTGCCACCAGCTTCAGAGAATTCTATGGTTTAGATTTCTGCCACACCCAGGTTGCTGCATAGCTCTGTGACTTCTCTGTTGCCTCCTCTGAGTGGCAGAGTCTGCAGCTGCAGCTTGCTGCTCAAGAAGGTGAACAGAGGGGCCGGCCCCGTGGCTGAGTGGTTAAGTTCGCACGCTCTGCTTCAGCGGCACAGGGTTTCACTGGTTCAAATCCTGGGTGTGGACATGGCACGGCTCATCAGGCTATGCTGAGGCGGCATCCCACATACCACAGCTGGAAGGGCCCCAAGCTAAAAATACACAACTATGTACCAGGGGGCTTTGGGAAAAAAAGGAAAAATAAAAAAAAATTCTTAAAAAAAAGGTGAACAGATAATTTAGGTTAGAGCGAAATGCTTAGTTTTGTTTAGGGTACTCAGCAGGTCTGTAAGAAGCCAAGATGTTATATATTTTTTGTTTCTATTTGTTTTCAACTTTGGCTTAAATGTAAAATTTCATTTATTGATATCTAACGGTAGTTGTGTTGAATACCTTTTGTGACTTTAAAAGTAGAAATAGGAAAACCAAGCCTCTTAGAATTGAGCAGTGGAGGTTCAGTGGAGTGTTGAGGTTTTGTTGTCAGAAGACTGATGGATCTTCTTATTTCTGGAGGTAATGAAGCACCAGGACCCCTGTCCCTATCAGTCACCTCAGGTGCCATCTTCACCAGTGAAAGCAGGGTACCACGTCATCTTTTGTTGTGTTCCATCACTTCCAGCACATAAACTCTCCATTTATTTCCCTTCTAACAACAGACTTCGTCTGTATCTATCCTGTCTCCTTTCTTTCTCAGAGGAAAAACATGCCTTTGCCTTCCTCCTGACCAAGGGCAAGTCCTCCATCTGTCCTTAAGCCCACCCCCTTGAGCTTCTATCACTTATTCTCCCTTTCAGTATCTGCGGTGTTTTGTCCTTCGCTAGCTTCTTTCTCTAGTCCTGGAGTATATTACTGACTTTAGAAGACTTTGGTGTGGGGATCATGTATAATATTTTCTGTATTTAAGAAACAGAATTCATGATTAGCTAGAGGGAATCAGTATATACTTAAGTTAATATTTTGTAGTAGGATGTGCTGAGTCAGATGTAGTGTTTGGAAACCCTGAGATGATTCGACTAGCCTAACCTTCCTTACCTTACTCTTGCTGTTTTTAGGCCCAGCTGTGGTCCCTCACCAGTATTACGGAGTTACGCCCTGGGGAGTCTACCCTGCCAGTCTTTTCCAGCAGCAAGCCGCTGCTGCCGCTGCAGCAACTAATTCTGCTAATCAGCAAACCACCCCACAGGCTCAGCAAGGGCAGCAGCAGGTAAATGTAAACAAAATGTACTCCAGCGTCGTGTGAATTTTAGTTATCGCATATGATTGAAAGGTAATGTTGCTCCTGATAGAGAAATGCTGTGCATGGGCGAGTTCCCTCTTATGCGTTCTCTGAGTTCAGGCTCAGAGTTCACTGTGCTTGTGGAATGCCTTTTATGTGTTAGGTCCTTGGGCATGTAACTAGGTGAGATCATGGTATTACATATGAGAAAACTGCTTAGAGGATTGTCCAGTTAAGGGTACTTAGTTGGCAAGTGGCAAAGTGTGTATTCATACTGACAGTAAAATTTTCTTTCTACCATACTATAGTTAACCTGCTAAGCACCGTTCTCAGATCACTTCTGGCTCTCTTACCAGTTAAGTTGCCATCAAAGGGGAGGTACTAGTTCTTCAGACTGCTTATTTATAACATCTGTTGAATTGGTTATAAATCTTAAACCTGTTATATCTGTTTTAACTTATAGGAATAAGAGCTTTTTAATTGAGTTGGGAAAGGATAATAACTGCAAAACTAAATATAGTCATGTGCCCCATGAGACGACATTTTGGTCAGTAGCGGAGCAGATAGACAATGGTGGTCCCCTGAGATTAGTACCATAGAGCCTGGGTGTGTAGCATGCTGTGCCATCTAGGCTTATGTAAGCGCACTCGGATGTGTGCACAGTGATGCAGTTGCCTAATGATGCATTTCTCAGAAGGCATCTCCGTTGTTAAGGGACACATGACTGTGTGTCTTTTTATTTTTAATAGGCCATTTTCTCCTGCTTATTAGAATAACACCTATTTATTCCTGAAAATTGTGGTGAATTGGAAAACTCAAAGAAAAAAAAAATCACCCTAAGTCTTCATGTCAGAAAAAAACAATATTAATGTTTAGTATCTGTCATTCTAGCCTCATTATTTAATTTCTGCCTTCTAAAATTGGGATTATGCTTTCCACATGGTTTTGCCTCCTGTTTTTACACTTTTCCATGTTACCTAATGTTTGCTGGCTGTATTAAATCCATCAAAGACTATTCCATACTTTATTTTCACCAGTCCACTATTATTTGGTATTTAACTTAGCAGTATTTTGTGTTATAAATAGACTGATCAATATCCTTTTGCATAAGTCTGGGATTATTTCCGTGGAATACATTCCTAGAAATGGAATTTTTTTCAAGCAAATAAAATGAGCACTTAGATTTAGGCTTTTGATATGCGTCGCAAATTAAATGTGTTTTTTGAGACAAAACACCATGCTCGTATATGCACATATGATAGGATCCAGACAAGAGTTCTTTGCTTTTTATCAATCTCAGTAAAAGAGTATATGTTTAATTTTTTAGATTCCACAAAATTATAGGACAAACACAGGTCTTGAAATTCTAGCTAGTTTGTCCTAGGTCAGTATTTTTATAGTAAGATATTGGAAGCTGCTGTGTGATTTTCCTTGCAATAGTGTGAGGTATCTAAGGGAATTCAGCAGATAATTTCTTGAGAGAATCAGTGGTGTGTATCAATAATAACTACAATAGCTACTCTTTGTGGACAGTCGGTATTTATTTGTGTGATCATCTTTGTGTTTAAATGGCTGCCGAGTTATTGTGGATTTGGAGGACAGAAGTAATTACCATGTTTTAAAATTAGGTCTAATAGAGTAAACAAGAAAAATAGCAATAGTACAGTACTTCTTATTGAAGACTTTCTGTTTAAAGCTAAGTGTTCCACATATAATTTCCTTTACTTATTATTATTTTTTTTCTTGGTGAGGAAGATTGGCCCTGAGCTAACATCTGTTGCCGATCTTCCTCTGTTTTCTATGTGGGATGCTGCCACAGTGTGACTTGATGAGCAGTATGTAGGTCTATGCCTGGGATCTGAACCTGTGACCTGGGTCACCAAAGTGGAGAGTGCAAACTTAACTACTATGCCACTGAGCCAGCCCCTCTTTTACTTATTCTGATTCTGATAAATATATGACTTCCCATCCTAAGATTGAGGAAATGGCATTTGTCTACTCAGGGTCACACAAATATTAAGTTGTTAAGATTTGAACACAAATCTATAATTTCCCAACCTGTGCTGTTTTCTGACCATATTGTGATGTCTGCAGTTATAGAAAACCTCAGATCTGGGTTTGTTCTGTCTCTTACCAGGTCGCAGCTAGGGCAAGTTGCATGACTTCTTCAAATGTAGATTCCTTAGCTAGAAAATAATCATGATAATTTGCATTTCAGAGTTTTCTGTCACCCATAGTTACAAACCCTACTATGAAAATGTTATTAGCATTACTTTTTAATAGGGTGGCAAATTTTAGTTTGTGTTATTTTTGCCGATTTCTCTCAAGTTATTTTAGGAGAATAGAATTTTCTTGGTGAACTGCTTTGTCATAGTCATTGAAAGGGGAGACCCTTTTAAACTTTGCTTTTTGCCTTTTTGGCCTTTACATTTTATCAGAAAGCATTTGTTATGTTCTAGGCACGCCAAGTATTCCAAATCTAATTGCTGGAACTTTCAGCAGACTCAGTGACATTCCAGCCATTCCATCTTACTTCTGATTCCTTTTTCATCCTTTTTGAAGGTTCCTTTGACACTTGATAAAATTGAATTCTCTTCTATTTCAAAATGTTTGTTAAAGAAAAAATCCTAGGTGTTGGGTTGAACCCAAGCACAGGTGGTAAACTTGGTGGTGAGTTGGTGTTGGAGATTGCGTTGTGAGAGAGCAGAGTTTAGAATGGCTTCTGCACTGTCTTGACTGGGGGAGACTGTAGATGATCATCTAGTGAGCATGGTGAACAGAAGGATGAATGGTTATTAATTAAAATATCCCCATGGAGCATCTGCTTGCCTGTTAAGTACAGGTAGATTTTACTGAGTTTAACTCAGCACCTTTGGCGAGAAGTTTGAATTTAACAGCTTTTGCATTGTGAAGATAGGTAGTAAACCTACTCCTAGGATAGTGCTTTACAAATAGATATTGAGTCATTTTTCTTGATTTTGTTAGATGTTAAAATGTTGCTTGTGAAATTTTATGTATTTGTTTCCATAAAATCCAGACCCAGTGGCTCTTGGTGAAATTGAAATATATGAACTTTGGCAGCTGACTTAAGAACTGTGATGTTTCATCAAGGTAGCACACAGATTTCTGGAGAGTGGGCAAAAAGGAAACATGTCACTGTCTTCATTACAACAACACTCAATAGTCTGGACCACCCCTTTATTCTGGCACCTTGTCCCTTCCCCTATCCCCTGACCTTTCCACACAATTTCTAATCACACACAAGCCTAGTTGATTATGTCCTGTGAAAACGAACCTTTCACTGAGTTTTTTTTTTGGGTGGGGGGGTGAGGAAGATAGGCCCTTAACTAACATCTTTGCCAGTCTTCCTCTGTTTTGTATGTGGGATGGAGCCACAGCATGGCTTGATGAGCAGTGTGCAGGTGCACACCTTGGATCTGAACCTGTGAACTGTAGGCCTCCGAAGCAGAGCGTGTGAACTTAAGCACTGTGCCACTGGGCTGGCCCCTCATTGATGTTTTATTAGTTCTTGAGCTGTTAGTATTTGCCATATCTCTGTACATGCTGTTTACTTTTCTTAGAGTGAGAGGTCTTCTGGGTTATTGGTTAGGCATCTGCTAAGTCTTGGCCCAAACACTCCCCTAGGCAGCCTCCCTTCACTCTTCTATCGTTGTAGATTGAAGCACTCCTTCTCTTGTAAAGTCTGTTAGATTCTTTAGGTCATAAACAGAAATAAATTGCCTAATATGTTGATGGCAGTTAGCTGTTGGTTATCGATTGTCTCTGGGGTACCAGGCATTGTGCCTTGCAGACGTTAGTTCTAATACTCCCAACACGTCTGCAAGATGAGCTGTTACTCTCAGTAGTTTTACAGATAAGGAAATAAGAGTCTTTGGGTAAATTAAGTGTCTAGCATCTCTTCTTGCCAATAAGGACAGTGTTGTCCACTTTATGCTCATGTAATAAATATTTGATTGTTGGTGTGTTTGTCTTTTACATTTTTTACCAAATGTTTTTACCAAGAATAATCTGTACCCACGTTCTGACCACGTGTCTTTTATAAATAGCAAAGCGATAGTGAAAACGATCTAAGAACTCTGTCTTTGAAGACATTGCACAATGCGTCGTCCATAAACTTTGGTAATTTTTAGCCTTGGTCTTTGGGTTTTGCGTTTTTACTTCCTGGAGTATATAGATCTTCTGGAGTAGATTCTTCGAGAATTCGGAGTGTTTACCAGCATCTTGATACCTGTTTAATAAAACGTAGATCCTTTATCACAGTCGCAGAACTAGTTTTCTGCGCTCACGTGTCAGTGTTCTTGACAAATACTCGTCTCCATTTAGACTGCTGTGTGTTTGTGGAATGTTATGGCAGGAGAAATAGAAACAGGTCAGAAGCCTCCTACATCAAATCTGGAGCTCATTTGGGGCCATTTGGGCCTTGATGAATGGGAATAGTATCATAGGGTAGAGAAAATGCTCTCATATTCCGTAAAGAAAATACAACTTCTTTTGTGTGTGTGTGTGTGTTTTTTAAAGACACAGGTATTTTATCTTAATTATGTGGGTAAATTATCCTTGTTCGTCCTGTCTAGACCCCCTCCCCCACTCCATCGTACTCTTCCTTCGTCACCCTCTGTTTGTCAGAGCACTGACGTCTGTTATAGTTACTGTTGGTTGTCTGTCTCATTCACTAGATCAGAAGCTCCAAGAGGGCAAGGGCTTTGTCTTGTTCATTGCTTTATCCCTAGTACCTGCCAGATGGTAGGCATTAAGTATGTGATTAATGAATGAATCAACACTTTTATATGCTTTTGACTGCTTATAAAGATAATATGTTTAAGAATTGTAGAAGGAAATTTCATTATATGAGATGTTAATTGAATTTTCATCCTAATAGCCATGCCATATAAAACCACTATGAGAAAAATGGTTTACAACTATTAATTTTTAAAAGTCGACCAGACGTAGAGCACATGGTAGGACTTAGGTATTGCCAGTGAGAAAAAAGTAATTGATTTATTTCTGTCTCCCAGGTTCTCCGTGGAGGAGCCAGCCAGCGTCCTTTGACCCCGAATCAGAACCAGCAGGGACAGCAAACAGATCCACTAGTGGCAGCTGCAGCAGTGAATTCTGCTCTTGCTTTTGGACAAGGACTGGCTGCGGGCATGCCAGGTGAGGCTGCGTTGTTTGTCCTAATACCTTAAGAAGAAACTCTGTCATTGGGGGAGATTGAGAGGAGAATCGGCAGTACTTTCGGCTTGCTTAGGCTTGTTGTGATTTGGAGACTGGCAAGGATGACACACTTGCCCTCACTTAGACCCTAGTTCATTGATGAGAGCACCTAGTTGTTCTGAGCCAGTCTTAACCTTGTATGTTGGAGATCTGTGATCTCCACACACAGCTTGGAATATGCTGTTTTCCTTGAGTGACGATCAGGGATAAAAGCAGTGGCCAGGCTACTTTAGCATCACTCCAGAGCTTTAGTTTTTATGCTGATGTCTTTGAACAGCATTTTTAGGAAGAAATTCTTAGCATTCCTTCATAGGGTCATCCCTGACGTTTCTTGGTTTTCTCCCAAACCAACAGTAGAGGTGCTTTGTAGCTGCCTGCCTACAATTGAGATATGTATATATCTTGAATATATGTTATTCTGGGCTCAATGTCACCTGGTCCTGTTCTTTTCATGGATTGGATGTAGCCTGAGGTGCTTCCTTTGAAACAGGTCCTTGTGAGACCTCAGCCTGAGTTTATGGATTCTTAGTGACCATGGAGCATAGCCTAATTAACTGATCTGTTTATGAATTCAGTGAGTAACTTTAACTTGCCTACTGTGTTTTGTTAATTACTGAACACTTCTGTTTTATTGGGAAGTCACCTGTGGTTTCTTCTATGGCTCAATGGGATTTGGAGATTCCATCTCATAGGGTATTGAAAGATCCTGTTGGGAAGCTTGTTTAGGTTTTTCCTGCTAACTTGCAGGATATTTGTACTGAGATTATTATGTGGCATGAAAGTACTATGATTGTAATCATTTGTACCCTCTGTTATTTGTGTAGTCAAGGAAAAAAAAAACAATTGCCAGTGTATGATTGCTGGTGATAACTTTGGTTAGCACTTTGAAGAGCCACAGGTATTCCCTGTTCCGCCAAGTTCCTTTTCTAACAGGTAGTGGGTGGTAAATAACACTACCTCTTATTGTGTTGGATATCATGCTAGGTCTTTCACATTCGCCCTTTCATCTACACAAGAACTTTATGAGGCAGGTATTATCTTCATTTCACAGATGGGGAAATGGATACCCAGTGATTGAGGGTCATACAGCTGTCTAAGTGGTGAAGCCAGGATATAAATCTAGGTCTGTCTGTCCCCAAAGCTGAGTTTGTGACTATTTACAATATGCTGGTGCTCAGGAGGCATTTGTTAGTTTCATATATACTTATATGTTGGCTTGATATTCCCAGGTTATCCGGTCTTGGCTCCTGCTGCCTACTATGACCAAACTGGTGCCCTTGTGGTGAACGCAGGAGCGAGAAATGGTCTCGGCGCTCCTGTTCGACTTGTAGCTCCCGCCCCAGTCATTATTAGTTCTTCAGCTGCACAAGCAGGTGAGCTTAGATCCTAGTGGACTCATGTCAGAGATCTAAAGGGGGTGACAGATGATATCCTTTTTTGAGGAAGGTTAGCTCTGAGTGCCGCCAGTCCTCCTTTTGCTAAGGAAGAATGGCCCTGAGTTACCATCCGTGCCCATCTTCCTTTGCTTTTTATACGTGGGGCACCTGCCACAACATGGCTTGACAAGCAATGTGTAGGTCCACACCTGGGATCCGAACTGGTGAACCCAGGGCCGCTGAAGCGGAACATGCAAAGTTAACTGCTGTACCACTGGGCTGGCCCCAGATGATACTTTTAAAATACGTTGAAAATAAAATACTTTGACAATTCTCAGTGTAGCAATTCTACACAGTAATATTTCAGACAGAGAGTCCAAAGCAGCAAGTGACCTCAATTCTGGTTCTGTTGACAGCAAGTACCAGCTGGTTAGCAGCAAGGACTTGCTCCAGTGCGGGCGTCAGAAGTTGGATTACTCATTGAAGATGGCACCCTTGGCAGAAGTCCAAGGCTAATTTTACAGTAATCCATGTCATCGTTTTAAGATAATGTGTGTTTTTCTTGTTGGTTTTTTTTTTTTTTTTGGTGGTTTTCTTTTGCGCTGGGGCAGGGATGGAGAAAGTGGGAGGGAGGAGTAGTAAGGAGTGGCAGAGCATAAATTTTGGTTGAGGGGTAATAGGCTTTATTTTAAGCTTTATGTGTATTTGAAAATGAGGAACCAGTGCGGGAACATCTTGAAGAGAGCAACGTGCTCAAGTGTCTTAGGAGTTGGAGGGACTCTAGTATTTGGTCGCCAGTGGTTCTTGAAAAATGTCCTTAACATAGGTATTTGTGGAACTTGAGATTTTAGGAAGTGGTTGTATTTAAAATGAGTACATTTGATCTCTGTACCTGTTTTAAACTCAGACCCTTTAAAGCTACCACCGTCGTGAACTTGGCTCCAGTGGTATTTTGACTTCAAATTGACAGTTGAAATAGAAAATAGAAGCTTCAGATGAAGGGATCAAAGACAGATTTGTATAGTTCTTTACAAGGTTTCCGTCTGCTTTGAAAAGATCTGGCAGCATTAAAAGGTTTTCTAAAGGATAACAGTGTAGTTTGGAAATATGGCCGGCTCCTTTAACAGCCAGATGATTTGCTTTCTTCTTCATAGCTGTTGCAGCGGCCGCAGCTTCAGCAAATGGAGCAGCCGGTGGTCTTGCTGGAACAACAAATGGACCATTTCGCCCTTTAGGAACCCAGCAGCCTCAGCCCCAGCCCCAGCAGCAGCCCAGTAACAACCTGGCATCCAGCTCTTTCTATGGCAACAACTCTCTGAGCAGCAGTTCGCAGAGCAGCTCCCTCTTCTCCCAGGGCTCGGCCCAGCCCGCCAGCACGTCCTTGGGATTTGGAAGCAGCAGTTCTCTCGGCGCCACCCTGGGATCGGCCCTGGGAGGGTTTGGAACAGCAGGTAGAAATCAGACTGATGTGCTGTTAAAACTGAGTTTTAATTATGTTTATAATCTTTACAAAACACTGACAATGCATGGAACCCTGGACAGATACCACAGGCAGATCTGGACCGAGCCCCGTGGGAATCCAGCCGTCTCACGTATCTTTGAGATGATGGACTGTTAAAATCATGTGATACAGTTGGGGCCTGTTCTAGGTTTATGCTCATGTTGCTACTTATTTATATTCTCATAGTCAATTTGTTTCAGGGAGTAGAAAAGCAGGGGAGATTTTTATAGGCATTGGGAAGAATGTGGAGGGAAGTATAAAAACGTAGATGTCAAAAAGTGAAGGAGGAGGACTTAGCAAAGATCACGGGTTAGCGAACTCCACAGTCTGCAGGCCTTAGAGAGTCTTGGGGTTTCTCTAGTCTTGCGAGAAGTATTAAGGTGGATATTATGGAAAAGTGGGAGGAAGGAAATTAGACCAAGATATCTTTAATGTTTTGATGGGAGAAAAAAGCAGGAAGTAGTAAGGTAAATAATGGTATATTGTGGTGTTTGTAAAATAGTGTAGTCTCAAAAGAGAAGGGCATGTTTGGGAGAAAGTATCTTAAATTGGAATTGGGGCCTAGTAATAACTCTTGATTGAACCCATTGAGAAAACAGGCTTTCATATATAATTCTTATGTAGTGGGGCAATACCCCATTGACATATCTTTTTTCTCTACTCCATTTTTCTACTAGAACCTTTGGGTTGATGAAAGGCATTCTTTCCAGCCCATTTTCTTTCACCTTTTCCATAGCTTATGTGGCCGTCAGAGCTTTTAAACCCACGCCCACCCCATAATATGTGACACAAAAGGAAGGTCAATTTAGCATACGTGTGATGGTTTGAACAGAAGTTTCTTGTTAACTTAAGCCATGTCCTCTTTATTACTTTACCTGCCCCTAGAACTGCCACCTGAACGGTTAGGCCGTCTCTGCTGACAAATTTGCGGTGGTAAGGAGTCTGTATCAGAGCGTTAGGAACAGATCACTGGGCTTGTTCTTCGAAGAACAGGCCTGTTCTTATCTGCATTGTTTTAATTCCATTTTAGTTGCAAACTCCAACACTGGCAGTGGCTCCCGCCGTGACTCCCTGACTGGCAGCAGTGACCTTTATAAGAGGACATCGAGCAGCTTGACCCCCATTGGACACAGTTTTTATAACGGCCTTAGCTTTTCCTCCTCTCCTGGACCCGTGGGCATGCCTCTCCCTAGTCAGGGACCAGGACATTCACAGACACCACCTCCTTCCCTCTCTTCACACGGATCCTCTTCAAGCTTAAACCTGGGTAAGAACCATTACTCTAACCCCACCTTGAACTCGAGAAATCTCTTGCCACTGATGACATTAGAAGTACTTTGCATAAGCAAAGGACAATCCCTTTATCCCAGAAGTGTCCTGGGTGTTGCCTTCCTTAAGTACCTCATGTTGTTTAGGCTGTACCTAGATAGCGTAGCCGTTCTGGATTTATTAAAGTTGGGTTTACCCCCTGGATATTCACTTCAGCTTTAGTGTGAACGTCTTGTTCTTTGGCTACATGTGAGAAACTTCCATTGTAAGCACAGTACAGACTCATTTTAAGTAAAGCTGGAAAACACAGAGACATAGAGAAAAAGAATGTATCACCACTGAAATATCACCATAATTAATATTTTGCCTTATTTTTCAGACTCTCCCTCCATGTATACATTTAATATCTTTTTCACATAAAACATTTTATTTGAATCATTTTCCTAGATTGTTAAAAAAAATTGTATATACTTTTTAAACTGAATCGTATGCTAATGAGTATAGAAATGTGTTTCCCGATTACATGGTTAGGTTGTTATGTCTATGGGATTTTAAAAATGTTATCATCTAGATCCTGGAAAACGAGGAGGGAAAAGAGGATCCTAAACAGTAGGCTGTAAGACCGAAAACTTGTACTAACACTGTGGATGGCATATTTCTAAACCTTTGCAGAGATGGGAGATGGTGCATTCTCCCTTCCTCCAGTTATTTATCAAGTTTGGATTGTGAAGTACTGATTTATTTTTTGGATGGAGAAAGTTGAGGCATAGAAGTAGAGTGACCATATAATTTATCATGCAACCCAGGCCACTTCTGAGAGTGAATGGGGGTGCTATTAATAATTACTCTGTGGTGACAGACCTAAATCAGGACTGTCCTGGTAAAAATCATCATGAATGGCCACTTTGCCTAAGAAGAGTCTGGGTTTTTTAAATCCTCTATTTATTATTATTATTATTATTTTTTTAAGTAAGGCTTTATTTTTTTAGAGTAGTTTTAGGTTTATAGCAAAATGGAAGCGAAAGTACAGAGATTTCCCATATACCCACTGCCCCACACATGCATAGCCTCCCACATTATCAGTATCCCTCACCAGAGTGGTACCTTTGTTACAATTGATGAACCTATACTGACACATCATTATCATCCAAAGTCCATAGTTTACATGGACGTTTCCCAGTTTTTAACCAGCAAGATTAAAAATGGCTTTATGGGCTCAAAAATGAGGACTGACTAAAAATGAATAGGATGCTTTCGTTGGGAAAGACAAAGGCTGGGAAATGATTATAAAAATCAAAAGAAGTCTTGAAGGGGGTAGGATAATAAAGTTATTATTCTAGAACTAAGAATGCTATCTCTGAGTTTCAGAGATTAGTTTTAAGGCAAAACTATGTATCTGTATATTTACGTATACATTTGTGTGTGTATCTTAAAATTTCACGCAGTGAAATCTATAGTGGTGGAATTCATTGTCTCAGGTTATCTATGGACATTACTTTAGAAAAGTTGTAGAGACATTCCAGGTTGGTAAATCAGTCCATATTGAATAGATAAGGGAATGGGTGCACATTGCACAACGTTGTTTCCTAGTGACAGAATGCCTGGCTTTGAAGACTGAGGGTTGCTGCAGAATTATAAGGGATGGGTGAAAGTGCTAGTTTACTGTGTAGATGGAAGGACCTAATGTTTATTGAATTGTTATTATGTGCTACTCTTAATTGTTTTGGGTGCTGTACATATAACTCTGGAAGGTATAGGTGTTGTGCCCTGATCCAGAAGCGAGGTATTACTGACTTAAATATCTTGCCCAAGTCTTCTCATATATGAACAGATGTACAGTCAAACCTTTTTGACTCCAAAGCATGCAGTGTCAGTGTGCATCCTGTCACATGATGTGCCCAGCGTATCTTTTAAACCCGTGCATTATCAAATCCAGAAATCTTACCTTGTAATTCCTTGGTCTAAACATTTGAACTGTGTCAGCTCATACTGAGTACTGAACAAACTAAATCTGCAAAATGTTTTTTGTAAAGAGCCGGATAGTAAATTTTTTAGGTTTGCAGGTCAGATGGTCTCTGTAGTGAATATTCAACTCTGCTCTTGAAGTGGGACAGCAGCCACAGACAAATGTGAATGAATGCGTAGCTATCTTCCACCAAAACTTGATTTACAAAAGTAGTTGGCAGGCCAGATTTGTCCTGTGGGCTGTAGCTTGTCAACCCCTGAACTAAATGCTGTGGTTTTTGGTGTTTGAAAATGGAGCTGGAAACGTTGCTTGCATGCATAGTGCCTTTCCTCTTTCCAATAAGTATGTCAGCAATTTAATGAAATACTTCCTCCTTCCTCAATTCATGCTTCCCTGTAAAGTAGGAAATAACTATCCGTGCGAGTTATTTCGTGTTTTAATTACTCTTGCTGTTTGCCTAGTTTTAACGTATCTTCCCTTTTAAAAAAACATCAACCTTGTTTAAGCGATTTAGTTTTAAGTGTTTACATTGGACTTGCCTTGTTGCATGTAGTGCGTAACTCATGCACGTCATTTCTGAGGAACCTTGTGTCTTGATCGGTAGAGCTTTGCCTCAGCTCAGTCTGTTTCCTTGAGAAAAGGGTTCTTGTATGCTTTAGTTTTAACCTAGAGAAAATAGAGGTTTGGTACTTCGTTTCTGAGAGTGTCTACGAAAACCCGAAAGACGTTTTGGTGCAAGAAATTTATTCCTTTCCCAAATATGTATTGGCCACCCCTAACATAGCTTCTATCATTAATGCTACTTCACTGCTGCCACCAGCCATGGGTTCCGTTCTTGGATCACTAACAACCCTCTTAAGCCTTCGTTCATTGTGTTCGTTCATGTGTTAAATAATGAAATAACTGTTTCACACAGGGACGCTTAAACTCAGCATGGTTTAATGACATTCGTAATACTACACAGTAGTAAGTATTTGAATGCACATTCCAGCATATGTCTCTGATATCCCAGTGTGGATCTTTTCTCCATGATATAATTTTCACGCTTCCTCCCAGTAATCAGATGTGTTATGATACTCTAAAAAAAATCAGTTTAGTTATTTTTCTCATTATTTGTTCAGCAGTCACTTCTTGGATGCCTGCTTAAGACTCTTCAATGCTTGTCCTGTTACCTCTTGTTTAAAGACCAAACTTCTTTTTTTTTTAAACAACTTTATTGATTTATATGTTCCATATCATGAAATTCACCCATTTCAGGTGTACAATTCAGTGATTCTTAGTAACTTTCTGAGTTGTGCCACCATCCTGATGAGTTGGTTTTAGAATATTTTCATCCCCTCAGTAAGATTCCTCATGACCATTTACAGTTAATCCCCATTCACACCCTAGGCCCCAGTCAACCACTGACTGACTTTCTGTTTTTAAATTTGCCTTTTCTGGACATTTCATATAAATGGAACCATACAGTATGTGATCTCTTTGGTTTGGCATCTTTCCATCTCATGTTTTGGCAATTTCATCCGTAGTGTAATGTGTGTCAGTAGTTTGTTCCCTTTGGTTGCTGAGCTGTCTTCCATTTGGTGGGTATACCACATTTTGTCAACTACTTACAGTTGAAGATGTCTCTTGATTACTGTTTTTGGCTATTAGAAATAACGCTGCTATGAACATTTGCATGTAAGTCTTTCTGTGGACACGTTTCCATTTCTCTAGGGGTAGAATTGCTGAATTTTATGTTAGTTTTGTTACGTTTTGAGAAACTGCCAAACTGTTTTCCAAGTTCGTGTGCCATTTTCCACTCCCTTCAGCAATGTATGAGGGTTCCAATTCTCTACATCCTCACCAACATTTCTTTTTATTTGTCTTATTTAATACAGCTATTCTGGTGGGCGTGAAATGGTATGTCTTTGTGGTTTTAATAGTTTTTTCCTTAATGACTGATGGTGTTGAACATCTTTTCATGTGCTCATTAACCGTTCATATGTCTTTGATGAAATGTCTGCTCACTTTTTTTGTGCATTTTTTGATTTAGATTGTCTTATTGAATTGTAAGAGTTCTTTGTAGATTCTGGATACAAGTCTTTAATCAGATATGGCTTTGGATATACAGTCCTGGGCCACATAATGACGTTTTGGTCCATGAAGGGTTGTGTGTGAGACAGTGGTTCCATAAGATTAGTACGGTATAGCTGAAGCGTGTGGTAGGCTGTACCATCTGTGTTTCTGTAAGAACACTGTATGATGTTTGCACAGTGACAAAATTGCCTAACAACACATTTCTCAGAACGTATCCCTGTTGTTAGGTGACATATGACTGTATTTTCTTCTGGTCTTTTCGTTTTTTCAGTGGTATCTTTTGAAATGCAATAGCTTTTAGTTTTGATGAAGTCCAATTTATCATGCTTTCTGGTATAGATATCTTTGCCCAGCTCAGGCTCTTAAGGATTTTCTACCATGCTTTATTCTAAAAGGTTGATTGTTTTAGCTCTTATATTTAAGCCTGTGATCCATTTTGAGTTAATTTTATGTATTGTGTGAGGTGATAGTTCATCTTCATGCATGCCTCATTTTCCCCAGCAAAGTTTTGAAATTTTCAGCGTACAGGTCTTACACGTCTTCTGTTAAATTTTGTTCCTACGTATTTATTTTTCTTTATGCTTTTGTGAATGGAATTCCGGTTTTATTTTTGGATTGTCTGTTGGTTGAACATAGAACTATAATTGATTTTTGTATGTTGATCTTGTATTCTACAAATTTGCTGTACTTATTACTTCTAATTAATTAGTTCCTATTACTTAATTCTGATAATTTTGGGTGGATTCCTTAAGATCATGTTACCTGCAGTAAAGCCAGCTCTCCTATCTGGATGCCTTTTCTTTCTTTTTCTTACCCGATTGCACAGGCCAGAGCTTGTAGCACTGTGTTAAGGAATAGATGAGAGCAGACATCCTGGCTTTATTCTTGATCTTGGGGATAAAATGTTCCTCTTTTACCTTGAAGTATGATCATTGTAGGTTTTCCATAGATGCAGTTGATCAGGTTAAGTTCCCCTTATATTCCAAGTTTAAGAGTTTTGTCATGAATGGGTTTTGGATTTTGTTAAATGCTTTTTCTGCATTTGTTGATGATTATATGGTGTTTATCCTTTGAATATGTTATGTTACATTAATTGCTTTTTGGATGTTAATCTAACCTTGCATTCCAGGGATAAATCCCATTTGGTCATGTTGGATTTGGTTTGTTAATAGGCGTGTCGAGGGTTTTTGCATCTATGTTCATGAAGGATATTTATCATTTTCTTGTCTTGTGATGTCTTTCTTTGATTCATTATCATGGTGATACTGATCTTATAAAATAGGTTGGAAATGGACCATCCCCCTCTATTTATTGGAAGAGTTTGTGAAGTATTGGTATTATTTTAAACATTTGATAAAATTCAACGGTGAAGCCATCCTGGCTTGGTGTTATTTGTGGAAAGATTTTTAATTACTAGTTCAGTTTCTTTACGTCTTACAGGTTTAGAGTTTCCATTTCTTCTTGAGTCAGTTTTGGTAATTTGTGACTTTCCAGGAATTTCTCCATTTTATATAAGGTGTCAAATTTGTTGGCGTAGGGTAGTAAATTTTTATTTTTATTTTTTTATTTTTTCTTTTTCTCCCCAAAGCCCCTGGTACACAGTTGTGTATTTTCAGTTGTGGGTCCTCCTAGTTGTGGCATGTGGGACGCCGCCTCAGCATGGCTTGACAAGCAGTGCCATGTCCGCGCCCAGGATTCCACCTAGCGAAACCCTGGGCCAGCAAAGCGGAGCGCATGAACTTAACCACTCAGCCACGGGACCGGCCCTTTGGGTGGTAAATGTTTACAAAGTGAAATCTTCCTCCCGTTTTCCCTCTCTCAATCCCCCTCCCATCTCTCGCATACATAAATATACACACATGCATATGCATATTTAGAATAGTTTTTTATGACCCCAAGCAAGGCAGGTTTTGCAAGTATTTATTTTGTTTGGCCTAAGTATGTGTTATATTTCTCAATTTAAAAGTATTGTTTTTGTAATTAGTAATATTACTATTTAATTAATATTACTAACAACTAGGTCTGTAATCCTCATTTGTGGTTTATATGTGGGTTCCTGAGGCCTTGAGGCTCTCACCTGTACCTAAAGCATCCATCTCTAATAAATTCCACCTTTTACCTCAACAAGGGAAAGTAAAGGATGTGGATATGAGTAACCCAAAAGTCTAGTTCTTACTTTACGTTTTCATGCCCTGCCTACCCATGGATCTCTCCATCCTCTACCCACCCCCTCCCCACTTCCTGAAATGCTTCTCCAGCTTATGATTTTCTCCACAATCCCCAGATTGTGCCGTTTTTAAACGCTAAACATCAAGAAGCAGCAGGTGTAATTTATTATCAGGTACATGGTTGAGAACTTCCCAGGCTTTTTATGTTCCCTGGGAGAAAAGTATTGTGCCTGTTGATTCCCACAGTGTTGAAATACAGTAGAAGTGAGCTCTAATGTTCATCATCTTTTCAGGGCGAAAGAATGCAAGCGTTTAGTTTTATTGTCATGATAGAATTCCTTTCTTCTTAAAATTGATTCTTCCTGTCCCTTAAATTCAAGGTTGTATGTGTTCTTAGTTTTTTAAGAAAAACAAAATTCAAACACAAATAGGTTTTCTCTGTCCCTGCCTGAGCAGCGGTAGGTGATTCTAATTTATCGTTCAGTAAGCGGTACTGATTTCAGGCTAACTAGTCACGTATGCCTTTAGGTGCTTGTCCTTTCTGAAGGGAGACGCAGTATTTGTGGTTGCTCACCTGGTTCTCTGAAAGTGACCTGTCGTCTGTAAAACTAACCACGTGAAAGTTAACTTAGTTTGGACTCAGTATTACATACTAAAGACAATTTATCTCTTAGCTTATTTCAATTTAGACCTACCTGGCTATGGTATTAGGGGGTAGATTGGGGAGAACTTACTTTATAAACATTTCCGTGAGCAGTATTGCCTCTGCCTGTGTTAATACAGAGACAGATGTTGGGGAATTTATCTTTAAAGGCAAATACGGCAGGGCTTTGCCCATTAGGCAAAGATCTATGAGTACAAAAAGCAAAGGAACCAAAACATTCCATGTAGCAAGAGGTTGGAATACTAGATGGCTACTGGCAGAAAAGCCTTTCATAGACTGATGTAAAACAGCTGAAGGCCGTGTTAATTTAGCACCGTATATTTTTTGTTCATCCACTTACGTGTGTGTGTTTGTGGAATATTGGCCCTGAGCTAACGTCTGTGCCGGTCTTCCTCTATTTTGTGTGTGCGGTGCCTCCACAGTGCAGCTGATGAGTGGAGCGGGTCCGCACCTGGATCCAGATCCGCCAAGCCGAGCACGTGGAACTTTCCGGGCAGCCCCTCACCCTTTTACTTTTAACCTATGTTTGTCTTTGTTTTTAAAGTGGGTTTCTTGTAGACAAGATATAGTTGGGTCAGATTTTTTGACCTACTCTGACAGTGTCTTTTAATCGATACATTTACACCATTGACATTCAAAGTGATTATTGATGTAGTTGGACTAGTATCTATCGTGTTTGTTACTTACTGTTTTCTATTTGTAGCCTTTGTTCTTGTCTTTTTCTTCTACTGTTTTCCTTCCTTTTGTGGTTTTAATTGAACATTTATGATTCTATATTTTCTCCTTTCTTAACATATGTTACTTTTTTTTTTTTTTTTTTACTTTTTGGTCGTTGTCCTAGTTTGCATCATACATTACAGCTAATCCAGATTCACTTTTCAAATTAGATGATACCACTTCACGAGTAGTGTGAGTACTTTATAATAAATAATTCTAATTCTTTCCTCCTGTCCCTTGTATCATTGCTGTCATTGATTTCACTTACCTGTAAGCATACATAAGGGTATATAAAATGATACAAGCATAAACATTGTGTAATTGAATACGTTGTTGCTATTATTATTTTGAACAAACTGTTTGTCTTTGAGATCAATTAAGAGTAAGAGAAATAGGGGCCAGCCCTGTGGTGTAGCAGTTAAGTTTGTGTACTCCACTTTGGCAGCCTGGGGTTCGCTCGTTTGGATCCCAGGCACAGACCCACACGCACTTATCAAGCCGTGCTGTGGCAGGCGTCCGACATATAAAGTAGAGGAAGATGGGCACGGATGTTAGCTCAGGGCCACTCTTCCTCAGCAAAAAGAAAAAAAAGAATAAGAAATAAAATTTTTTATTTTACCCTCACTTATTCCTTTTTTGAAGCTCTTTTCTTTATATAGATCACAGTTTTCGACCTGTATTGTTTTTGCTTCTCTCTGAAGCACTTTTAACATTTCTTGCAAGACAGGTCTACTGGCAACAAATTACCTCAATTTTCGTTTGCCAGAGAAAATCTTTATTTCTCCTTCACTTGTGAGGATAATTCACAGGATACAGAATTCTAGGTTGGTGTTTTTTTTTTCTCTCAAAATGTTTAATACACTCCACTCTCTTCTTGGCTTGCATGCTTTTTGAGGAGAAGTCAGATGCAGTTCTTATCTTTGTTCCTCCATAGGTAAGATTTTTTCCTCCCCTGGCTTCTTTATTTTTTCTTTATGTTTAATTTCCTGTAATTTGAAATGATGTGTGGAGGTGTATTTTTTTGGCATTTATCCTGCTTGCTGTTCCCAGAGCTTCCTGGATCTGTGGTTTGGTGTCTGACATTAATTGGGAGAAATTCTCAGCCATTATTTTTTCAGATACTTCTGTTCCTTTTTCTCTTCTCTGGTATTCCCATCATGTGGGTGTGATATCTTTTGTAGTTGTCGCACGGTCCTTGGATGTTCTGTCTGAGTCTTTGTTCTCCATTTTGGGGATTTGAGGATTCTGCTGACAGATCCTCTAGCTCAGAGATTCTTTCTTCATCTGTGTCCAGTCTGCCAATAAGTCTGTCAAAGGCATTCTTCATTTCGGTTACAGTGTTTTTAATCTCTAGCTTTTCTTTTTGGTTCTTTCTTAGGATTTCCTTCTATCTGCTTACGTTGCCCGTCTATTCTTGCAAGCTGTCTACTTTATCCATTAGAGCCCTTAGCATATTAGTCACAGTCATTTTAAATTCCTGGTCTGATGATTCCAACATCCCTGCCATGTATGTTTTTGATACTTGGTTTTTCTCTTCAAATTGTGGTTTTTGCCTTTGAGTATGCCTTGCAGTTTACTGATGACAGCCATGCCTGATATCCTGGGTAAAAGGAACTGTTGTAAGTAGGCTTTTAGTGATAGGGTAGGGTGTGGGGGAGGGGGGGTGTTCTATAGTCCTGGGATTAGGTCTTAGTTTTTTAGTGAGCCTTTGCCTCTGGACTGTCCCCTACACAAGTGTTTTTTAGGTTTTTTCTTTATCCTCCTTTTGGTAGGACAGGATGGTTTGAGTAGGCTGGAGTTGTGTATTTCCCCAGGTCAGTGTCAGCGCAGTCTCTGGTAATAACCCGGCCGATTAGGTTCTCGTTAACTAGTTTCCCTTGAGGGGGGCAGACTTTGTTAATAAGTGCTCTGGCCTATTTCAGAATTGTTCCTTTTCTCTTCACCATGCTGGAAGCCTGAAGAAATTTTTTTCTGATATTTATTGAGGGACCTGGTTTGGCTCCTGGAGGTAAATCTTACAATATTGTGGGGGCTTCCTATGACTGGGTCCCCCTGGAGTTTCAACTCTCAGAGTTGTCCACACTGAGCCTCTAGCAATTTGTCAATTACAGTTCAGGTTTTCCTATTCTGGTCCTTACTGGTTCTGGCCGTAGTTTCCACCGGTCCCTGCTCTGGCAGCTGTGCTGGTCTTTATTCGCCTGTCCAGTCTTGGGGCAGTGGTTTGCTGTGTGTCCTCCCCTCTCTATGGATCCAAGAAGAACTGTTGATTTTTCAATCTCTTCAGCTTTTTACTTGTTGTTAGGATGGAATGGTGACTTGCAAGCCCCTTACGTGTGGAACTGGAAACATGAAAATACTAGTGTAAAGAAAACATTTAAGCCCATAATTTCTGTGGAATGTTGTCGTAAGACACAGCTCTGTGATGTCAAAATACTGTAGAAAACTGTGAAATCACTAAGGGACTCCCTTTGAGCCCCTATATGAAATGTTCCTTTTCAAACAAGGGTTGTGAATTCAGACGCTTTCAGGGGCCGCCTCCAGGGGCACGGGTGTTTGGACACAAGTGCATGTAGGTGTGTAAACTGTAATTAACTGGAAAATACCGTTTCTGCATATTCCCCATCTAAAGGAGTTTCACTCAACAAATACTTACTGATGGCCTGCTATTTGCCAGGTGCCTTTTCAAAAACAACCAGAAAACTACAATTTTAAGCAAAAATTTCTACTTTAAACACTGGTGTAATGTTTAAAGAAAAATTACTTGGCCTAGGCAAAATACTCCTGTTAACTTTCAGTTTGCCATTTACAATATAGTACCTGGGGAAATTTCTTTTCTTTTTTTCTGATTTGTATACTTCCTTTGTCAGTAATAAAAGCTGTGTGCCTATGTGTGTGTATGTGTGTGCTTTGTGTGTGTATGCTGTCTGGTACCCAAGGAGACTAGAGCCAAAAATCAAAACTGCAAGGCACATGTATGAAGCTTTATTGGAGGTTTTCCCTGTTACTCACTCCTGCCCTTTGTGGTATGCATCAGTCAGTATGCTTTTGGCCACAGTAACAGAATCCAACTAATAGTGGCTTAAATGATAAGTGCGTGTATTTGCCCACATAACTGGAAGTATAGAGGTAGGACAGTGTTCAGAGTGGTCCTGTCATTCAGTTTTGTCACCAAGGACCTGGCTGCCCTCTGTATTGATATGGATGTTTGGTTAGGAATTTGGTTTCTGATTCTCTCTTGATTTGTTACCTTTCCCTAAATGCCTTTCTTAGTGAGCAGGTTCTTAAAAACCTTTAGATTGTTCTCAAAACTTTGTGCATTCGTGCTCTTCTTTCTCCTTAAGCATGTTCCTTGCTATCACACTCTCCCAGTACCTGCTGACCTGCTAGATTACCGCCTCTGCACACTTCTCCACAATCTTGGGTCAGGGAAGAAAGAATTGTTTCTGAAGTGGGATATAGGAGCAGCCATATGGCTACTGTTCTCTTTTCTTGTAAACCTCCTCTCTTCTTTAAAGAAATGTTTTCTGTTTGGATTAAGAAATATTGTGGAATTTTACAGCAATAACAGTGTTCTTTAGAACAAGAAAATTTGATATAACTAAGTCTGAAAATGAGTCTCGTGTAGTTGCGAGGGCACTAACTCTGGAGTCAAGAGTCCTGTGACAAATTCTGGCCATAATTTTGGGTTTTGTATCTTTGGACAGCTTTTCACCTCTTTGGGTCTTAATTTTGTGTTACATAAATGGGAATTAGAAATTCCTTTTCCAAAATGCCAGTGAGGATTCAGTAGAAAGTTTATATGTAATACTTCTAGCATAGAGCCTGGCTGGCATAGGACAAAGGCTTGGTAAATGTACGGATTTTAACACTGAGCCATTTCCTTTTGGATCTGTCACTTTCATTGAGACCCAGACCTTTGAAGCTGGGCCTTAGAATTCTGTGGAGAAGTCCAAGCTGGGTATCATTTTATAGCTGCCATTAAACTCATTCATTGGAACTCAGGAATAAGTTGCTGGGCAGTTCATGCTGGGTGGCTTTCCTCGCGGGTCCTGCATTGTTATTCATCTACACTGTGTGGCTCGTGTGGTACTTACCTGCTTTGCTTTTTTGTTTAAAAGTGGGGGAAAAAAAGAAAAAAGGCTTCACATCCTTTTCATAGTATAATCTAAAGTTAAAAAAAACCATTGTAACAAAATAAGAATCTTGAAAATACATACTCATTGTAATTACTACTCTACTCTATGTTTTGCTGAGCCTTTTGGTCCTATCTCTATTTTATCTGTCTAGGGATTCACAGTTACTATTCCCTTGTCATCATTCAAAACAGCAATGTCAGTAGCACAAAAGTTGTTGCTATTGCAATCATTTCAGCTCTGTCCCAATAGAAGGTGTTACCAGCTGCCTGTTCTTGATGAAGAACTTGAAAACCTTCCGTTTCCAAGCTTCGGTCCTTCTTTTTCTATCCCTGTGTCTGTCTTTGGCCTGGGGTGCCTTAGTGTTTTTCAAACTTCTATTTAGTGGCACAACCATCTCTTCAAAGTTCTTTTGGCGGCTCCCTGTATAAAACAGACCAATCTGGGTACCCTGAATTTTTTTCAAGGAAGGGTTTCAAACGGGAGTGGGAATGACTCACCAATGGCAGGAATCTCCACAGAGCTCAGAGTGGAAAACCGGTGAAGTCTCCATGGATTGTTGTGTTTTCTGGTGCTCAGGAGCTGGTTCACATGGCAGCCACTGCCCCCGACGTTTTACTTACTAAGAGCTACACTAACTATTGCTCTATTATTGCCTGCAGTCTCTTATCACTGGTTAAAGCATTCCCCTCTCAGTCTTTGTGCAAGAGTTTCCTTCCAGCTGGGTGAGTTGGCCTTGTGAAAGTCTTGGCACCAATAGAATTGAATCTTAACACAAAAGCACCAACTAAAAAGAAATCAGAGATGATGCAGGCTTTCATGTGTGGGATGCTTTTTCCTCTCTTGAACAAGGTTCCTTAAGAATGAGTCTTGAGTTCTCCTGTTCTGTAACCAACAGGAGGACTCACAAATGGCAGTGGAAGATACATCTCTGCTGCTCCAGGCGCTGAAGCCAAGTACCGCAGCGCGAGCAGTGCCTCCAGCCTCTTCAGCCCCAGCAGCACCCTTTTTTCTTCCTCCCGTTTGCGGTATGGAATGTCTGATGTCATGCCCTCTGGCAGGAGCAGGCTTTTGGAAGATTTTCGAAATAACCGGTACCCCAATTTACAACTGCGGGAGATTGCTGGGCATATAATGGAATTTTCCCAAGACCAGCATGGGTCCAGGTGAGGACTTGGCTTTGGCATTGAAGGTAACTGAAATTTTAATGCCTTAAATTCCGTGCTTCAGATAAAGTATACACTAAGTAAATTGCCGTAAAATAATTGAAACAGAGTTTGCCTCCCGATATGTTTCCCATTCTTTACTTCAGAGGGACATGGATATGGGTGTCACCAGATATGCAAGTGATTGAACAGAGCCAGTTAGTAGTCTGGATCGCATGCTTACAACAAACCATTTTGCCTTTCTGCGTGATTAGCCGGGTGTGGCTTCTTCATGAGAACCTCACAGAATGTCTGCAGTTTAAGAAACAGAAGCACTAACACAGAGACGTGCACACTTTGCTCCTTCAGTCACTGCTAAGAATCTTGCTCTCAGAGACGCTATTCAGATACAGGTGTGGATCTCTGGTGCTCAGGAGTCAGACAGCTCGACCACTTCTCTTTGTTGTTTTGCTCCGCAGACGTGAGAGAGAAGAAGCTTTTAAGAAACACAGAATTGAGCTTGAGTTACCCCTCTCTGTCTGGCTGTTCCAGTGGGTTTCACAGAAAGGGACTGTGGTCCTGGAGAAAAAGCATAATTATGGTGACATTACCCATCCTTCTTTCCTGTTTGTCCCTGTTTCTCTTTGACCGTGCCTACTGAAACAGCTTCTAAAGAACCTACCTCCTTTTTAAGTTCTGCCAGCTTGCTACTGGTTTTTCTGGTTTAGTCACCTGCATTAAAAAAGACAAAATGAGTAGCAGCTACTTCAGAAGACACTGCAGACATTTGTAACGACTGTTCCACACCATTAATGAATACCACTTCCTATGAGTACGAGTGAAAGCATGCAGGAAGAGCCATGGGCTTTGAGTTTATTGACGTGGGTCTGGTTTCTAAGGGAAGAAGTCAGGTAGAGTTTTCCCTGTGTTATGCCTGCCTTCACCCCCTCCTCTCTTTTCTTGCCCCCCTTCCCGTCTCCCCCTCAACTCCATACATAAATAAAATTTTGTACATATGTCCTGCTGTAAGGAAAGACATTGAAATTTAAGGATACTTCTAAAAGCTCAGGTAAGTTAGGGGGTACTTCACACTATAAAATTTTTTTCTTTGTAAGTTCTTCAATTAAGTGAGCTCAAGTGCTTTATTTAAATAACACCATTGTGCGTGTGTGCACACATACACACATACATATAGTTTCAAAACTGATACATTATATAAATTGAGCTAATTCTTATTTATTTCCAAGTCTTCCTGAAATGCTGTAATTGCCCTTTTAACTCTGTGCTTCAGATTCATTCAGCTGAAACTCGAGCGTGCCACACCGACTGAGCGCCAGCTTGTCTTCAACGAGATCCTGCAGGCCGCCTACCAGCTGATGGTGGATGTGTTTGGAAACTACGTCATTCAGAAGTTCTTTGAAGTAAGCCTTTGTTCTCTCTAGCCTGTGGCTTTAGAGAATCTCCAGAGCATTTTGATTTTTATTAGCTGTTTTTAGAACTGCATTCCTATTCCAGTCCTCACAATGAAGTGTGTGGTCATTTTGAAGAGCTTTTCAGTGGTCTCTGATTCAGCCGCAGCAGGATGTCATTTAAATACCCAGGCAGATGATGCCAGTCTGTTTTGGAAAACCATTGTCCGCATTTAGGATCCAGCACATTATTTCTGATTGTTTCAATAGTTTCACTCAACATGTCAGTTTTGGAGGAAATAATCCTTGTAAGATAATTTTAGCTGATCACAAATAAAATGTTCTGAGAAAGGAATTACTTTTTTTAGGATTCCTAGAGAATTATCTTTGGATACCAACTGTAGTGTTTTTCATCATAAACTACAGTCGTGAGAATTGATCAATGCTTCTTCTTGGGTTCTCCTTTGGCCTTGGTTCCTTGTTTTTCCTCCATTAATGTGAATAATGTCCACCCTTGTTACCGTTGTCTTTAGAAAGGATTAATGAGATTGTTGGATTAATGTCTGTTTCCCCCCTAAACTAAAATGTCAGAACGACAGGGAGTTTTTGCTTACCGTTGTAGCCCTGTTGCTCTGGTGTCAACAACCTCAAGTTATCACTCCAGAAGGGAATGAAACCTTGAGATGAAGAATCTGGTTCAGGGGGAAAATACTGGAACACTGCTCATTACCTACCCCCAACCAAAGGAATTGGAAAACTTCTTACATCTTAGTTTGTTTGATGTGTGTGTAGATTAAAGAATGACTCACAGCCCCTTCCGTCCCAGCTTCTCTCATAGACTCAAGTTCTTTGACACTGAATTCTCCAGCTATGGGCTGAGAAGCCAGCCTAAACATGACTCTTAGATTTTTGAGTTTAGAATGTCTTTTCACGGCTATTTTGTCACAGATATAAAAATACAGAGATCTCTAGCTCCAGAGGTTAGTGCAGCTAGAGGTGGCAGAGTGAACAGTGGATGATAGCCACATGATTTGGAGCAAGCTAGAGAACTTTCCTGGACCATAGTTCCCTTGTATGGAAAATGAGTGGATTGGGCAAGCTAATTATTCTAAAGTTTCCTCCAGTCTCACGATCATGCTCTTCAAAAGCAAATAAAAAACCAGGGATGGAAAGTCATTCTGGGAAGAATTTAACCTGGTGAGGCCTTACGTCTCGATTCTACTCACTTTTTCCTCTGACTCAGTTGCCTTGTGTAAGTGACGACATCTACTCTTGGAGTGATTTAGAGCGCTAATCCCAAACAGTGTCCCCCTGAGCGTCGGCTCAGACTCCGCGTAGATGAGAGAGGAGCTTTCCAGTCCGTGGGCCGCAGGCACCTGGTGGGCCATAGGTTTGCTGCAACAAGTCTGAATCTTCCCCAGACAGCGTCTGAAGCCCTGATAAACCATGTTTCCCACATGTATTGTTATTTTAGAATAAATATAAATGCTCCTGTAATTACTAGAGTATGGATTCACTTAATAATATTAATGGATTAATGGCAGCTTTGAGGAATTACATATTTGTTTAGCACATATTAGTGAAACTACTACTATTGGATATCTGAGAAATTTCTTAACATTTAAAAGGCTTTTTCATAATCAGAGGCTGAGAACTACTGACTTGAAGAAACAAAGACTTTCTAAACAGAAGGTATAGTTAATCATAGGTGACAGGGCTGGAAGAGGCATGCCAGCGGCAGATGGAGAATAGTGATGCTGTGCTTTCTCTGGTTTCTTTCCTTCTACCTAAGTCGTGGTATTCACTCACACGTTGTGTCTAGTTTGGCAGCCTTGAGCAGAAGCTGGCTTTGGCAGAACGGATTCGAGGCCACGTCCTGTCATTGGCATTGCAGATGTATGGCTGCCGTGTTATCCAGAAAGCTCTCGAATTTATTCCTGCAGACCAGCAGGTAATTGTAAGTTTCCCCTTTAACTTTTTTCTTGGTGTTTAATGTTTCTCCATGGTACATATAGTAAACCCTGTAAAGTTGTCAGTCTTTAGTTTTAGTTTCAGTTTTGTTTTTCTTTGGTGCTTTTGGCTGCCTTTCTGTGCATGGCCAGCATGAACTGTGCAATTCATTTTGTAAATTTATAATGGATCAAGTGTCTTGTGTTAAAACTAGTGGTTTCAAACACTCTTCTCTTTGATTACAACTTAGTGCTTAGTGGGTGCAATTTTATAGGTGGGTTTTTGTTTGGTGAGAACTGAAGCAGATAAAACACTAGTAAGTTGTCCTTTTCTGCAACCTGAATTGACCGCTCCAATAAACCAGACTTTTATCCAACCCACCTTCCATTTTCCTTCACTTCCTCCCTCTTATTCCTTCCTTCCACCGCCATTTACTGAGTGCCTGCCTGCCCAGTGCAGGGCCTGCTCTGGCACATTGACCTGAGGCCCGCTCTCTGCCAGACACCAGCACAGAGACGACGGAGACTGATTCCTGTCCACAGAGCATGGTGTGGGAGAGCAGGGGGAGCACGTGCCCCGAGTCTTTGAAGGGAGGTTTGCGGGAGAAGTCCAGGCTGAAGAGGAGTTAGGAGAAGAGGGGCAGAAATCTGAACTGTCCCCAGGCGCTGTGAGTGGGAGCTGACACAGCACCTGGAGAAGCCCACGGCTTCAGGGACAGTCACAGAGCAGGTCCAGCCGGCCCCACCCAGGCCGCAGGGGCCAGGAGCAGAACCAAGCCGCGGGTGGGTGTGCTGCAGCCATGCTTGTGCCAGGCAGTGCTGCGAGCCTCGGGCTGCTGACCTGAGCCCTCGGCCTGGGGACTCTGAACTCCCTCAGCTCTCCTCACTGGAGGCATGGCCGTGGTCTGGCAATGATGAGCCACTTGCCCTCACTGAGAACAAGGTTCGGTAATGAGAATCTGTGTTATGGACTCAAGTTCTGAGCCAGACGAGGCACCCGGCACCTCCAGTTCGAAACAAGACACGAGACAACACCGCATGGGCGACGGTGATGGCAGTTGAAGGCTGGGAGAGTCCAGAGTCCTTAGGTTGTGAGACGCACAGATGTGCGTGTCGAGACACCAGTGCCGGCAGAGGGAGCGTTGGCCACGCGGCAGGTTTGCGGTTTGCTCTGCAGTGTTCAGTGCTGGAGAGGCGGCAGTGGAAGGGGTTTGTGTGTGAGTGGTTAGAAGCAGGGGGGAGGCTGCTGCTGGCAGTTTCCTCGGCTGTTCGAATCATTATCAGTTTTAAGTTTCCCTGAGATTCTTACTTATATAAAAAGTTTCTTATTTCTTTTGAACATGGAAGTTTCTTCCTCTTTTTTTTTTGACCGTAATGCCCACTTGCTGAAAGAAAGCAGGAATATTTCAGGTTCCCAGGTATTTTTCTCATCTTTGACCTCTCTCTTGATTGTGGTAAATTGTTGATTTTGTCTCCAGCTTTTCAGATTTTACCGTTTTCTGTTTTCTGACTGGATGACTACATCGTAGTAGCTTTTCACCTCCCTTCCCTTCCCCTCAGGCTCTTGTTCTTTCTGCGCTATATTTCTGTGTATCTGTTTCTGGTCTGGTTTCTTTTGTCTTGTTCTGGGCCTCAACTACTCTTCCTGCTATGGATAATTTACTGTTTTCCTGATGCAACTTTATTATTTTAAGGTGAGAGTAACTCATCTCTGGGGGAGTTTTTACCTCTTTTGGGTTCAAGAAAGTTTTCCAGGGATCCGCTTGTGCTTCATTTTGATTTCAGGTCTTCCTTGCCTTTACATATGCATCATTCTCTACTTATTCCCATAATTATATTTCTAGAATAAATCATTCTTTTCTGACATTTGATGAACTGCTTTAGGAAACTTTCCTGAGTGTTGCCTTTTACTTGTTTTACTTCCTGGCATTGTAATCTTGAACTTCTTCAATTAGAAAATCTCTTAGTTGTTTTGACATATTCAACATCTCAGGGATTTAAGACATTGCATTCAGAAGTGTCACCATCTTAAACTGGCCTACGGTCTTCCACCATAAATGTAGAGTCAACGCAGTGGAACTAATAAACAGAGAGTGGGTACAGCCAGGAAACGGGGCAGCGGGTACCAGGGCCCAGGCTCGATGCGGGTGCTCAGCTTCCAGACAGCCAGCGCTGGCGCGGCAGAGCTTTGGGGAGCGAGGCCAGTCAAAATCCCAGCATCTCTCTGCCTGCACCCTTGTCCCCTCCACCCGTTCCCTACACACACACTCTCTCTCTCTCAATATCTGACCTTCCTCTAGATTCCCTGAGTATGGACACTTGTCATTACTTAACTGAGTATTGTTCCTGCTGACATGGCAGTCACTGTGGACTGGCAGAAAGATCACGTCGGAGTCACAGACATGGGCTAAAGTTCTGATTCAGTCACTTTCTATCTATAGTCTGAAGTACATTGGTTAGCTCCTCTCAGACTTAGTTTCCTCATATATATGGGTGGAGGGGGCATGCAGGATAATAGATAACTGACAGGTGGTTTGCTGACACTGTCTTAAAACAACACCACAGTAGCCAGATTGCTTAGATTTGAATCTTTGCAGTGTAGGTGTGTGATTTTAATAAGTCATTTAGTTTGTCTGTGCCTCGATTTCCTCATCTATAATAGTGTCCATTGCCTGAGATTCTTGTAAGAATTCGTTGAGTCGAGAGATGTGAGGCACTTTGAGCTCTGCCTCGACTGGAGTACGCTGTAGAGGAACCGCTGTCCTTGTTGATAAGACGACCTCATAGTGTCGTCCTGATAGAAACATGATGACTTGGATGTGAAATTCTCGAATACACTGTACTTTTATAGGGTCCTTTCTATTTGAAGATGTCTACATTTTTTAAAACTCCCAGAGGTCTTTTGCAAGTTAGAGACCTTTTTTAGACTGGTAACTATTAGAGGAAATTTGCTAACATGGGAAACACTCTAGTCCTCATTTGTTGCCAGTTTGTCATAGTGCCACAGCTGAGTTGTTTGACTTTGATTATCATGAATTCACTGCGGTTGTGTCTGGGAATGAGCGTTGTTTGTCCAGGTGTTTGCTTGCTGTGATTCTGGTGGTGCTTTCTTTTCTTGTCTCCAATAGAATGAGATGGTTCGGGAACTAGATGGCCACGTCCTGAAGTGTGTGAAGGACCAGAACGGCAACCACGTGGTTCAGAAATGCATTGAGTGTGTGCAGCCCCAGTCTTTGCAGTTTATCATCGATGCATTTAAGGGGCAGGTAAGTGACTTAGGAAAGAAATACGGGAAACAGTGGATGGGTATTTCCATTGTGTGCAGAGAGCGGGGTAGGAATTGTGGGGTGTTCTCTGGTGCTTACTGTCTTAGACCGCAGGAAATAGCAGTCCTGTTCAGTGGTGTCAGATACCCAGCTCTGTGTACCCACGTCTCTGCCTTAACTGTCCATGGGGCTTCTATCCATCGTTAATACACGTTCTGTTCGTGTGGGATGACATACTGTCACTAGAATTGTTAGGATTAAATCCCATGTTTGAAGAATAATTTTTTTCCTTTGGTTAAGTGCTATTCATCTTGATGTTCAAAAGTTTAATCGCATTTTAAAATTCAAATCACTTACAGCACTAATCTTGCAGGTCATGTGTGAATATATTTTTTAAATAACAAGATGCTTCTTGCTGAATTTTGGGGGGTGGGGCGGGGCAGTGATCAGATTGGTTTGAACTCTGTTAAGTGGCCACACAACCAGAGAAAGCATCTAAAGCTTCTAATTTCTCCCGTTTACCTGTGCGTTGCAAGAGCCCGTGTGCTGTTAGGACCGGCTTCCAAACAGAGTTGATGTCTTCTTATGCCTTGGTTTTTCCAGAATTGCCACTTAATTGGCTATTGTTATCAATGTCTTTTGCCAAAAAAAACAACATCCTCACATCTTCCTAAGCTAAGGTGGGACAAGAGAGTAAAGCACATCTCCTTCTTGGGTGTGTGAATTGTCTTCTGGTTTTTTTTTTAGGAAAGGGAAAAAAGAATGGAAATACCAAGTAGATTTTCAAGTGTAGTCATGTATCCTGTGAAGCCTATATGGAAATAGAATTTTAGAGTTGTTTAGGTTTTGGTGTTTGTTTAATTCTGGCATTGGTTAAGTACATTACAGACATTAACCCAGGGTGTTATTGGGGTTTTCTGAGTTAATGAAAAAAAGTAGACCTGTTTACTTTAAAATTAAGATCTTATGTTTATCGAAATATACAACAAGAAAGTAAAAAGATTAAGCCACCAAGTGGGAGAGAATATTTTCAAGATGAACTGCCAAACAATTGATAACCAGAATATGTAAAGAACTCTGTATTCAAAGAGAACAATACCAGCTAATACAAAAATGGGCCAGAAGCGTGAATAGACAGAAGAAACACAAATTGCCAGTAGTCATATGAAAAAATAATTCCATTAGTAGTCAAGAAAATGCAAAATAAGGTCCCGGATGATAGACCATTTTCTCCCTATTGGTTACTGCGTACTGGCGGGAATGTGGAATCTGCTATGCTGCTGGTGGGAAGAGATACTAGCACAACCTTCTTGGAAAATCATTTAGTGTCCTCTTTGAAAGTTCAACATTTATGTTTCCCGTGATCCAGCGCTCCTGGCCTAGGTGTGTAACGAGTCAGTTATTCCAGACTGAGTGTTTAGCATTTTTATAAAGCTAAAGTCAAGGAGAATCGTGCACTACACTGCTTGGGTATGCAGGTGTCCACAGACAGCCGCGTATCTAAAGCTGTGTATGAAGTGCTTGTGCAGTGACTGTCGCTTGGTAAACGTCCGATAAGTGTTAGCTGTTGCTGCTGTTCTTACTGTTACTGTCATTGCTCTTGATAACAGATCTGAGGTGCAGGTTGCCCCATGTCACTCAACTAGGAAGGGCAGACTTGAGATTGAGTGGTTTGGGTCTGAAGCCCATGTGCTTGTCTTGCTCCAGACCCAACAAAAGAGGAAGCTCTTGTTTATGCTGGAACACACCCTGGTTCAATTCACAGCGTTGCAGTGCGGTTCTGTGAAGCCTTCAGGATTTGATCCCAGCCTTTGTCTTCTTGTTTTTAGCTCTCACTTTTGACTCTGTGGACTCTTGTGTTTTTCTTGACCTTGACTAATTCTCCCTTCCTTTCTAGGCTTCTTGGGAAAGTCATTTTCAGCTCTGAATTTATGTACATCTATGATTTCCTAGAATAGTTAAGAAATGGCGCCCCCCCCCACCCCCTTATTGTTTGTAGAGAGAACGTAAATGCCATATTTAAAATTGGGCTTTTGAGTCGGCCTAGGAAACGATCCTGGCTCTGTCATTTACTCCTGTATGACTGGGCACATTATGCAGACTTCTAGGAGCTGCAGTTTTCTCATCTGGATGCTGAGAATACTCCTGACTCTGTCTCAGGGTTGGTGTGAAGATTAACGGGATAATGTATATAAACAATGCTGAAGTGCTGAAAGTGGCGGCTGTCATTTTTGGCTTTCTTATGTGTGTGTGTCTGCCCTAGGTATTTGCTTTGTCCACACATCCTTATGGCTGCCGAGTGATTCAGAGGATCCTGGAGCACTGCCTCCCTGACCAGACACTCCCCATCTTAGAGGAGCTTCACCAGCATACAGAGCAGCTTGTACAGGTAGTGGAGTTGCCAGTAGAGCAACTGCAGACACCTGTGGGCTCGTGCGGCCCACGTCTGCTCAGCGCGGGGATCCGTTCTGGAAGGGGTCATGTTGATGTG
The DNA here is from genome assembly GCF_041296235.1 of Equus asinus. Taxonomy (NCBI): domain Eukaryota; kingdom Metazoa; phylum Chordata; class Mammalia; order Perissodactyla; family Equidae; genus Equus; species Equus asinus. The sequence continues at coordinate 90,703,474 of NC_091794.1, forward strand.
TTTAACATGCCGCTGAAGTTCTGGGCAAGTTTTCATTTACACCAGCCCATTCGTGTTTTCTCCATGTGGGTGATGACTGGAACCTGGGCCTGGGCCTGGGCGCGGAGACCTCCGCCTACCTGAGCTCTGTGCTGGCCTAGCTCGCTGTGTCACCACAGGCCGCTTCATCTCCTGGGTCTCAGTGTCATCATTTCAAATGAACTAAAGGGATTAGTTGATTTCTTCTTTCTGGCTTTGAAACTTTGTCTTGCTTCTACCACTAAAAATTTCGCCCACACTGACCATTTGAACACTTTCTATATGTAGTGTTGTACTGAAGGAAGTTTTTTTGTTAACATTTCTTGTTTGTTTTGGTAGGAGTTGTGAGATCATCAATGTGTTAAATATTCATTGTAGACAAATTTGCAAGTGCAGAAAGTAGAAGCAGAACAAAAGAAACAAACCATAATCTTACCGTCCAGAAGCACACGTTTGGCATTGGCACTGAAAAAAAGCTATTTGTACACTCTTCTTTACATCTTACAAATGAATATTTTTGCCTCTGGAATTCCTTATTTGCACACGTTTATCCTCTCAAAGTATCTTACACTTTAGACGGCCGAGCACAGCCATTATATGCTTGTGATCTTATTTAATTAGCTGTTGCCTGTTTTGTTGTACATAAACATTGTTTCCAGTTTTCCTTTTTTTAGATAGGTTCAGTGAACCATTTGTACATTTCTGTTTGGAGGAAAAATAGCTCTTTATTCCCACCTCCCCTCCCTTAAAATTCTTTTTTAATGAGAGGATGTCTGTGTTTTGTGTAGGGTCTAGGTGTAGTGTGTAGGGTGTAGGCTGCTTTATGAAGGGCCCAGCTGGGACCTGTGGGCGTAAGCGTGTGGAGAAACATTCCATCGTTTGGTGGTAGCGTGTTCCTGTGTTGTACTGATAGGGAAGGAGTGTCACTGCCTGTCCGTTTGTAAAGTTGTGTGTTGGTCTGGGTGCAGGTGAGCCGTCGTGGCGCTGCGGGAAGATGGGTGTGGAGTAGATGGACGTGGGCAGCCCACGGAGCTTGTTTGTACACAAATTTCATTTCTCTTGTTGTTTCTCAAACAGGATCAATACGGAAATTATGTAATCCAGCATGTACTGGAGCACGGTCGTCCTGAAGATAAAAGTAAAATCGTGGCAGAAATCCGAGGCAATGTGCTTGTACTGAGTCAGCACAAATTTGCGAGGTATGTGCTTTGAATCACACACACTCTGCTTTCCGTAAGAGAGGATCAAAAAGTATTTTCAGGTCTAGAGAGCAAAAATGAAATATCTTCTTTTTTTAAAAAATGTTTGTTTTTCTTTAAGTATACATATCTTAAGAAGTCAAATAGTTCTTCTACAAATATAAAACCTGAAAAGTCCCTTCGTGGGCTCACTTCCCTAGTCAGCCACTGTGAAATCTGGGGGATATGTTTCTAAAGAATATGTTTTATACTTTGATAAACTGAACATTTCGTTAACTTTTTTGTTTGGAATTGTGAAGTGTTCTTTCCTCCGTTTCCTCTTCTGGCCTTTACTCCTCTGTCTCTTCAACTGAGAGGCAGTATACCTTATCTCTGTGCGGGTCTTATTCTTAGAATTTCCTTTCCAGTCTTCATATGGTCCCAGCTCAAGAATAAAACACACTAGTTCTTCCCAGGTTGTGAAAGATGTTTTAGGTAGCTTATAAGTGGCAGAGGTTGGAGAAGACACTGATGGCCCTCCAGTGGCTCAGTGGTATGGTCTTCTAATGTACACAGTACATTTGTATTTTTGGACTGTTTTTCTTATCTGGTGTGTAGGATAAATTGCAAGGCAGGTGGGACTCATACAAACTTGATGTTTTTAACTTGTTTAGTTTTAATTTGTGAAATCTTATTACAGCATGGAAAATAGAGCAAAGAAAGAAAAGTACTTGTAGAGCCAGTGCTGCAGTAGTCTAACCGTGTCAGGCTCATCTCCTGGACCTTGTGTTGCTTTTTTTTGGGACATTTGCCAGCACCAGGGAGGAAGGGTCAGAGTCTGTGAGGTTTCTTCTTGGGTCACTGGCCTGTTTACTTTTTTGTCCAGTGTGTTTAATATCTCACCCTTGGATATAGAGTAAGTATTAATATTACAGTAGACTTGTGGTTTGGTAATGACCAAATAACCACTGTGGGCCCAACCCTCCCACAGAGAAGTAGTATAAATTGTGGGGGCCAACCTGGTGGCGCAGTGGTTAAGTTCGCACGTTCCGATTTGGTGGCCCAGGGTTCGCTGGTTCGGATCCTGGGTGGAGATATGGCACCACTTGGCAAGCCATGCTGTGGCTGGTGTTCCACATATAAAGTAGAGGAAGATGGGCATAGATGTTAGCTCAGGGCCAGTCTTCCTCAGCAAAAAGAGAAGGATTGGCAGCAGTTAGCTCAGGGCTAATTTTGCTCAAAAGAAAAAAAAAAAAGACTTGTGGACAAAATGGCAAAAAAACTACCTGAAGATATTAGAGAGTGACCAAGAGCAGGTAGGTAAGGGGGGAGAGGGGAGTTGGGTGGCTGTTGATACTTGGAAGAAGGTAATTGCACTGGGGAAAATTCCTTGGCCCCTTAAAAAAATTTTTTTTTCTTTTTGTGCTATTCTTGACATAGAGCGTTGTGTAAGTTTGAGGTGGACAGTATGTTGCTGTGATATGTTTATATGTTGCCGCATGATTACTACAGTAGCCTTAGTTAACACCTTTGCCATGTCACATGATTAACATTTTTGTGTGTGTGTGTTGAGAACTGTTAAGATCTAGTCTCTTAGCAACTTTGAAGCGTATAATATACAGTATTGTCGACTCTAATCAGGAAATTTCCCATTTTTAATAACTTTTATTCTGTAGGTACTTCCCAGTCTGCTCCAGGCTGGGCTCCTAAAGTGGAATAGAAAATCTCCAGGGTTCCCACAAGGCATAGTTTGGGGCACCCATGACAATAGGAAGGACAAAGTAACGGGAGAAGTCCTGGAAATGAAGAGAACCAGAGGAGGGGAGGCCCAAATTTAAACTTCCCAAGTATCTGGTTGACTCCTGAACCACGCTTGCATGGGACAGACTTGAGGCAGCCCAAGTAATTGAACTGAGATTTCTGCTGCTGCCTGCTGAATGGGAGATGTTTGCAGTTTGAGTTCAGTCAAGTTAACTGCACTAGAAGAAGGGGATGTGGGAGTAACACTCTTTGGAGGAACATAATGGAACTCAATTTCAGCAGTGTATCACTCGCTTGTGTCTAGGTAACAGGAAAATGTGACCTATACTCAAGAAAAAAGAAAAAAAAACAACGAATGCATAGTTCCAGACCACCATCCAGATGTCCACAGAGAAGGATGATAAGGCAGCTATTTTAGTTAAACTCAAGGATGTAAAGGAGAATATACTTGTAATGAGTGAAAAGATAAGAAATGTTAGTAGAAAATTAGAAACTTAGAAAAAGAACAAAATGGAAGTTCTAGAATAGAAAAAAATATATCACCTGAAATAAAATCATCTGTATGGCCTGAATAGTAAATAATGGAAAAGGAGCCAGTAAACTTGAAAATAAATCAAAAGAAATAGACCAATAAAACAGATTAGTTACTTTCTGACATTTTTGACGGTGACCCAGAACAGAGAGTAAGTTGTCATCGACTTTGCGTGCAAAGGCACTTGCACACACGCGACTGAAACTGTGCTGCCCGTGACTCATTCCTGTGCTTACTGTTCTGTTTCATTAAAGAAAAAAGCCGGTCACAAATCACTAAGTGGATTTCACTGCCCACAAATGAGGTCGTCACCACAGTTTCTGAAACACTAGAATAAACTTTAAAGACTGAGACGACGTCGATGGTGTGTTGGGGGGGGGAGGCGTCAGTCAAGTCGGATGCTGTGCCGGTAGCTGCTCTCCCTGCTTGCTTTCCTGGAAGCCGGGTCAGTGCTGAGTGTCCTGTCCTCAGCCCAGTTTAGCAGAAAGTCCTGCTCTAATCCCGACCACTTTGTGGGGGATGCTGGCCTGGACTGGCTGAAGGGGCAACCCAGCCAAGCAGGGCTGAGAAGACTTGAATTCTTTGTGTGGACATTGGGAGGTCATGACTGGCTTTGTGCTCTCTGACCCAGATCAGTAATATCTTAACTCTTTTCTGCTAAGGGAGAAGCCAGTGGGTATTAGGAGAGTCACGTCCACAGGGCCACACCTTCAGCTCATGCTAGAATTGCATGGTACTCTGAAAGGAAGGTGGGGAAAAAAAGTTTTCTCATATCTCCGCCCCGGAGGGGAGAGCCTGTTGTCTTAATTAGATTTGATGGATTAGCTCAGTAGATTTGATATACACTGTATATCTTAGGAAGAAAGATTGAAGAAATGTCTGGTAGGATGGTAGTTCTGGAACATTTCAGCTTGAGAATTTTGTTTTCTAAGTAAAAGCACATGCATAAGCTCAATGTGCAAAACCAGCTAACAGCGGGAAGATGCTTCCAGAGCTCCGTGAAACAACAGACACCTTCTTATGGTTTGAAAACCTCTGGAATAGGGAATTATTTTGCTGACGGTTATTTGTGATGAGTGTTCAAATAGCCAGAGAGCTGGCTTTTGGAAGAAGAAATAAGATGCCGTCCCTGCCTTCAGGTGCTCCTGGAGTAGGCACACGTGTCCTTTCCAGCCCCTGAAGGTAAAATAGGCAAACAGTGCAATTTCAGGGAAGGCTGCTAGGGTGTGTGTGTAAGGGGCCATCCACCTGGATGGCAGGGTGCGTGTAAGGAGCCATCCACCTGGACGGCAGGGTGCGTGTAAGGGGCCATCCACCTGGACGGCAGGGTGCGTGTGTAAGGAGCCATCCACCTGGATGGCAGGGTGCGTGTGTAAGGAGCCATCCACCTGGATGGCAGGGTGCGTGTGTAAGGAGCCATCCACCTGGATGGCAGGGTGCGTGTGTAAGGAGCCATTCACCTGGATGGCAGGGTGCGTGTGTAAGGAGCCATTCACCTGGATGGCAGGGTGTGTGTGTAAGGAGCCATCCACCTGGATGGCAGGGTGCGTGTGTAAGGAGCCATTCACCTGGATGGTAGGGTGCCCTAGGAAGTACTTGCTTCCACGTCATTGGGAATTCCCAAGCAGGCTAAACGGCCATCCTTCAGGATTGTCAGAAAAGAGCTTTCTGCGTTAGCCAGGTCTGAACTCTTTTCCTTTTCTACTTGAGTGCTCTGTGGTCCAGAGCACCTCCCGCAGTTGTGAACTCTGCACAGCCAGCCACTGCCCGCTCACCACAGGTTCTCTCTGCCAGGTGTCGGCTCCAGCAATACAAATGCAGATCATATGCATTGCTCGTCCACCCCACACGACTTCCCCATACTCCCCGAACCTCAGATTCAAAGTAGTATTGACTTATAAACCAAACGTTAATGAGCAGTCAGTCCCCCTGGATGGAAACAGCCATGGGCATGGCTTGGTGTGTAATTTCATCAGCCTCTACAGTCCCTCTGGCCTGTAGAAAAACTGATTTAATGTAACCACATTCCTTTTTCCTTTCGCAAGATGATCTATTTGCGAAGCGTTTAGCAGTGTGGACAGACCTGTAAGGTTCTTCTTGCTTTTAGACGCTTTAGGAGGCAGCATGAGGTAGCTGATCGAGTGGTGTGCTTCCTGCTCGTCTGTTTCTTCACTCAGTAAGCCCCTGGAGCCTCTCCAGGCCGCGCTCTGTGCCCGGCACCAGCGGTACAGACATAAGGCAGGCTTGCGCTTGGCCTCAGCGAGCTCACAGAGTGAGGAAAGGATTCGTCGATTTTGCTTGTGTTGAAATTATGCTCGTTAACCAGTTCAGCTAGTAACCAGTCTTGTGAGCCTTGCGTTTAAGTCCCTTCACTTACCTGGGCTTGTTACCCTCACCTGTCAGAGGGTTGGGTGTGGTACCCTCCAAGACCTGGTCTCACCCTGGTTCACATGGGAAGCCACAGATGGGAAAGGCGCAGAGTTTCATAGAGCCGAACGCTTGATGAATTAATCTTCCAGAAATGTTCAGATCTCTTTTGCTACTGGTCCTGTGTTCAGGGCGGAGGCCAGGCAAGCTCATCCTAACAGGTTCCGTCTTCTCAGAGTTGTCCCTGGGTTTGTCTCATTACAGCAATGTTGTGGAGAAGTGTGTCACTCATGCCTCCCGTACAGAGCGCGCTGTGCTTATCGATGAGGTGTGCACCATGAACGATGGTCCCCACAGTGCCTTATACACCATGATGAAGGACCAGTATGCTAACTACGTGGTCCAGAAGATGATTGATGTGGCGGAGCCCGCCCAGCGCAAGATCGTCATGCACAAGGTAGGCGTGTTGGTAGATGTCACTCAGGGAGTGAGTGAGCAAGGCCTTGGGTTCTTCACGTGAATGCGAAGGAGGGGAACATCTTGCTGCGGCTTGCAGAGTTTGTCACTAAGAGCAGGGGGAGCACGTGCCCCGAGTCTTTGAAGGGAGGTTTGCGGGAGAAGTCCAGGCTGAAGAGGAGTTAGGAGAAGAGGGGCAGAAATCTGAACTGTCCCCAGGCGCTGTGAGTGGGAGCTGACGCAGCACCTGGAGAAGCCCACGGCTTCAGGGACAGTCACAGAGCAGGTCCAGCCGGCCCCACCCAGGCCGCAGGGCCCAGGAGCAAAACCAAGCCGCGGGCGGGTGTGCTGCAGCCGTGCTTGTGCCAGGCAGTGCTGCGAGCCTCGGGCTGCTGACCTGAGCCCTCGGCCTGGGGACTCTGAACTCCCTCAGCTCTCCTCACTGGAGGCATGGCCGTGGTCTGGCAATGATGAGCCACTTGCCCTCACTGAGAACAAGGTTCGGTAATGAGAATCTGTGTTATGGACTCAAGTTCTGAGCCAGACGAGGCACCTGGCACCTCCAGTTTGAAACAAGACACGAGACAACACCGCATGGGCGACGGTGATGGCAGTTGAAGGCTGGGAGAGTCCAGAGTCCTTAGGTTGTGAGACACACAGATGTGCGTGTCGAGACACCAGTGCTGGCAGAGGGAGTGTTGGAGATATGCAGAAGTTGAAAGCATGGCCTTTCATTCATTCATTCACAAATCCTTATTAATAAGTGTGCATACTCCATGGCAGGCCCTCCTTTCACATGGGCTGCTGTGTCGGTGCACGTGATGGTGTGTGCACAGACAGTTCGGTGATGCTGGGTGAGCAGTGGGGAGGGCTGTGTAAGAGTGTGGCAGGGTGCCTCTTCTAATATGGGGGTACAGAGAAGGCTCCCAGGAGAGTGACGTTTGAATAAAGCCCTGAGCCATTCTGGGCAGGGGGAAGCTGGTGAGTGAAGGCTCGGAAGCAGGACAAGACGGTGTGTTTGAAGGAGTGGAGCACGTCCAGGAGGACAGGGCTGTGGCGCCACAGTCGCGTTTGCCTGTCGGACAGTTGTGCTGGCTGATGAGTAACTTGGAGGAAGGGGGGCAGCAGGAGAGGAGGCCCGGAGATGCTGGTGGCTTTGCGGTTGCAGAGAAGTGGACAGAATGGGGCTTAGCAGTTGGTTTAGTGAGGGAGTTGAGAGGAGGAGTTGTCCCAAGAATCTAAGAAAGTAAGAGTTTTTCAGCTCTTTCACATCCAGGCAGCGTCCTTTTTAGCCAGAGGAAACATTGAGAGTGGAGCAAGTTGATTACTTTCATCTCCCGTTCAATCAAGGAATAAATGGAGTTCAGCCACAGTGCACACGCACGCGTGTGGGTGGTTAGAGTTTTGTCTGGAGGAGGAGAGATGTGAAGTGGCTGGACTCATGTGAGCCAGGCCCAGGGATGGAGAGGAGAATGACTGAATCTCAGTTTCTAGAAGGAGGGCTCCTGAATTCTCATGACAAACACACCAGCCACATCCATAGTCCTCACTGCAACCCAAGCCGAGGTGTAGCCTAATCGCATCCTTTTTACAGATGCGTTTAGAGAAGTTAGGCAAGGGTCACACAGCTCAGAATTTGAGCCAAGGACTATTAATAGTTTACCATGTAGGCTCTTCCATGAGAATGTGATAGCTGATGTGGGTTTGTTTCCTGTGTGGGGTGCAGAAGTGGTGTCTAGAACTACTTGTCTCTTCCTTGCTTTGAGGACACAGCTAAACAGACGAAACTTGTTGCCCGCATGGAGCTTTCAGTCTGGAGAGCGTCCATCTGCCCCGGCCCGTTGTCCAGTGTGTTTGAGTGTGCACTGTGAGTCTGGATGGGGAAGCAGGTTGATAAGCCGTGTTCCTTCACTGTCTGTGGAATGATGGATAGACAAGCAGATGATTGTTACACGCAGTGTGTTGCATGCTGTAGCTGAGGTGTGCAGAAAGCCCCATGAACTCATGGAACAGGAAGGTGGTTCCAGAGAGCAGACGCCTCTCCTCGTCGAGGATGCACCGGACTGCTCAACGTGGATCCACCCAGGGAGGGGAGAGCGGAAGAGAAGGCTGCTGGAGCTGAGCCGAGCCTGGGTGGGAGAGGGTGGGGGTGGCGCAGTAGGCAGTGCCGTGAGAGCGCGGTGGGGAGAACAGGAATTTCTGGAGGAGCCAGACAGTCGGGCTCAAGTACTGTGCTATTCCTTATTAGCCATTTGACTTAACCCCTGTGCCTTCATTTTCTCATCAGTAAAGTGGGCACAGCCTTCCATATGAGGCTTAAACGAGCAGTGCCTGGCTCACGTTGGTCGTTTTTCTTGTCATTAGTAGCTTCTGTGAACTGGAGGACAGGGTCTGGGGGTGAGCTCAGGATTCATGGTGCCCGGAAAGGAAGCCTCCACTCCTCAGGGAGCTGAGGTGCCTTGTGGGCCCAGAGAGGCTAAGCGCATGCCCCTGGAAGACGCTGTGAGGTGGTGGTGGGAACCGTGCGATCTTCGGTCAGGATGCAGTGTCTCTACATTCTGTCCTGGACGTGCTCTGTAGCCGTCCGGCCCCTGGAGCCCTCCCGTCCTGCGTCAGCACTCCGGGCAGGACTGCCCTGCTCGTCTGCTGGGTCCTGCAGCTCCAGAGGAAGGGTCGCTGTGGGATGTGCGTGCTGGTGCGCTGGAGGTGGCGTCTGGGAGCACACCGGGAGCCTGCCCAGGTCTGTTTTCAGGCCGGAGTAACACAGCTGTGCTTCCTCCCCAGATCCGGCCCCACATCGCAACTCTTCGCAAGTACACCTATGGCAAGCACATTCTGGCCAAGTTGGAGAAGTACTACATGAAGAATGGCGTTGACTTAGGGCCCATCTGCGGCCCCCCTAATGGTATCATCTGAGTCAGTGTTGCCCTGCCCCCTCATTCCCACTGACCTCACTGGCCCACTGGCGGATCCAACCAGCAACCAGAGATGTTCTAGTGCAGAATCTGAAATGGGTCATGGTTGCTCCAGGGTTATCCTCTCCTCCGAAAAAGGAATCAAATCCACAAGTGGAAAAGCCTTTGTAAATTTGTTTAATTTTATTACGCATAACATGTACTAATTATTTTTTTTAATTGACTGATTGCCCTGCAGTTTTACCGGTGTATAGGAGACTTGTACATAGGTAACCAGTGTACATGGAGGCCGCATATTTTGTTCAATGCTGTATCTATATTCCACGTGCGGAAACTTTCAGGGTGGTTGGTTAAAAAAAGTTTAAAAAAAAAAAGAAAAAAGGTTTTTAACTCATTTGCCTCACTGGCAAGTTTTGCAAATAGCTCTTTCCCACCTCCTCATTTTAGTAAAAAACAAAAACAAATAAAAAAACCTGAGAAGTTTGAATTTCAGTTAAATGACCCCAAACTGGCATTTAACGCTGTTTATAAAAAATATATATATAAATATATATATAATGAAAATTGTTTCAGAGTTGCTAGAGCTTCAGTTGATGACCTGAAGTTTATGGCGCTTGTCAGCTTGCCTTTTTGGAGACTGACGCTGAGGGCATGGTGCGGCCTGCGTCGTGAGGAGGGGGCGCAAGCACCCAGGCGTCTCTGAAGGCCGGGCAGGTGGAATTGTTTACTGCCTACTGGAGTTTTTTCTGTTCACATTGAAAGGCAAAATCTGATTATTTAGCATGAGAAAAAAAAATCCCACTCTGCTTTTGGTCTTGCTTCTATAAATATATAGTGTATAATGGTGCAGACTTTGCATATATACAAATTTGTAGCATTTCCTCGTTTTGACGTCTGATCTGTATCTATAATGTACCCAGTAGTCGAACATACTTCTGATTGTACACTTGTACATTTGTATACCTGTAATGTAAATGTGGAGAAGTTTGAATCAACATAAACACGTTTTTTGGTAAGAAAAGAGAATTAGCCAGCCCTGTGCATTCAGTGTATATTCACACCTTTTATGGTCGTAGCCTATAGTGTTGTATATTGTAAATTGTAATTTCAACCAGAGGTAAATTTTTTTTTCTTTTGAAGGAATAAATGTTCTTTATACAGCCTAGTTAATGTTTAAAAAGAAAAAATAGCTTGGTTTTATTTGTCATCTAGTCAGACAGTAGCGAAATCCTTTCTAAATGTTATTCAAGATGATTCAGTTCACAGTAGTGTTTCTTTTACCCTAAAAAGTAACGTTTTGCTTATTTTGTGACAGTCAAAAGGACGTGCAAAGTCCAGCCCCGCCCCAGCTTCCCTTACGGTCCGAGCCCTGTCCCCTTGTAAAGTGTGAATTGCCCTCCTTTTTGTACAGAAGATGAACTGTATTTTGCATTTTGTCTACTTGTAAGTGAATGTAACATACTGTCAATTTTCCTTGTTTGAATATAGAATTGTAACACTACACGGTGTACATTTCCAGAGCCTTGTGTATATTTCCAATGAACTTTTTTGCAAGCACACTTGTAACCATATGTGTATAATTAACAAACCTGTGTATGCTTATGCCTGGGCAACTATTTTTTGTAACTCTTGTGTAGATTGTCTCTAAACAATGTGTGATCTTTATTTTGAAAAATACAGAACTTTGGAATCTGAGTTTGCGCTTTATTTTAGCTTTTTTACCCCCTATTATAGTGCCCCAGGACAGCCCTTTCCTTGTTTGTGCCTCTTTCTTTCTGCTTGCTTTGTTTCTGTTTGTGAGGAGGGTGGGCGAGGGGACAGAATTGGAATAGGGCTGGGGTGTCAAACTGATGGCTCTTGAGCCCAATTTGACCCTAAGATGTTGGGTTTAGCATGCCCAGTGCTTTCAAATCCAAGACATTCCACATTAATCCACATTTCCAGCTTCTATTGAAGGCTCAGTATCTTCGCCGCCCTGGCCCCGAGTCTGCGCCCTCGTGGCGGGGCACATCCGCAGAGGGCCTGTTCTCGTCTCTGCTCTTCGTTGGCGCTCTGGCCCTGCGGCGTTTGTGGGCCCGAGGTCCAGATTAGAACCCAGTCAGTTACAAACGTCTCCCAGCTGAGTGTTGGGGCGCCTCGTTCTCTGAGGCATCTGGATTGCTGCCCGCTCTGTCGGGGCCCCCTTCCCTTTCCTCTGATTGGGCTGCTCCTGTCTTCGCCCCACCCACCCGTGCCCACAGCCGGAGGCTGGCCCAGGCTGGCCCTGTTTCCCAGTTTGCTCATGTTATCCTCAGATTGGGGACCTCCTCCAGCTTTTAGTACAAGGGGTCTGGCTCTGTCACCTGTGCCTGAGCATGCCCACCTTCTCTTCTTCACCACCTCTGCTCCAGAAGCGGCTTCTGCAAAAACCGCCACTGAAACTCAGCTCAGTGTTGGCGACTGCAGGATGGGCCCAGCCGGGGAGCCAGGGTGAGCCCCACAGGTTCCTGTCTGGAGGTGGAGCCTCGGTGGCTGCCGCAGACGCTTTGTGTGGTCCCCTCCCAGGGCTAAAGGACGGTTACTGCAGGCCCTGTGGGCCCGGGAATAAAGGGAGGGAAAGGAAGCCGAGGTCATGCAGGGCTGCAGTCCAGCCCGATTTTGCTTCCGTGGCTGTTGTCAGTCCCTGCTCAGCGATCCCCCACTGCAGCGTCACTCCAGGCCTGCCAGGGAGGGTGTGCTGTGAGCGGTTGCTGCGTGTGCGACCGAACATCATGGCTCTCGAGTCGGACAGACCCGCCTCCAAATGTGGGTCCCACCCTCGCTGTGTGCACTTGAGGGTCCCATCACCTCATCTTTAACCAAAGTTCTCACTGGGAGTGGATTGAAGGTGATAACCCGGATCTGTGAAGTGGTCCCCACAGCTCGCTCATATGGAGAGGTACAGCTCTTGGACGGCTGTGGTTTCACTAGACCTCGCGGAGGCCGCGGGCAAGGGAGGAGCTTGTGTCCCTCTCTTCGTTTGCCTGCTGTCTGTGAGCTGGGGAAGGAGTCGAGCCTGGTTGAGCCCAGTGTCCTCTTCTGTGGGCCTGGGAGGAAGACGGAATAGCTGACGACACCCGTCTGCCTGGCGCAGGCTGGGCCCTCACGTGTTCATTTCCTTCTTTTCCACCTGAACTATTTATATTTAGGCTCATACTTTGGGGTCTTTTCTCTCCCTCCCTCTTAGCGTTGAGTGAAATGTCTTGTGTTTGCGTTTTTAGTGGTAACACAGCAAAGATCCAGGTTAGAACTGTGCTTACCTCTCATTTCGAGCCTGTGTCTTTGAGGCCTGGGGACGCTTTTCAGTCACACGAATCCAGAGTTTCGTCCCTTCTGTGACCCGGGTCATCTCTGAGGCCATTTCCTCCTCTGTGAAATGCGGGAGATAAGAGGACCCAAGGCAGAGGTTGGTTGTGAAGGAGTGAGTGAGATGACGTAGTCCGGCACGGCCTGGCACGCTGGATAAGAGACGGATGGTCTCATTTTTTCCTGTAAGATCACTCATCCAACAGCTGTCACAGGTTTTGGTGAACAAAACAGTCCTTGTCCATCACGTAAGACGTTTACATAAAGTCGTTTGTTGTGGCCCACCGTGTGCGGGCGCCTGAGAGCCGGTCACCAGCTCGCTCCACACCAGCCCTGCGAGGACTGTTACCCCCTCCCCGAGGCACAGAAACGGGGTCTGCGTTCTGATGCGAGTCTGGGTCAGACCAGCTCCGGGCCTGAGGCTTTCCTCTTGGGGTGGTCTGGGGCGGACCCCGACCTCTGCAGGACTGAGTTTCAGTCCTGGGCTCAGCGGCCACCTCCTCATTTGCCTGGCCACCACTGCCCACTGCTACAAGGCTGCCCAAGGATGTCACGTCCCGGGCTGCCACCAACTAGACACCTGCATTCTTGGCCTCCCTTCCAGAGTCCCTCCAGTGCGGATTCCTCACGCAGTTTCCATCACGATCCTTCACCTGGTCACGGTGCTTCCAGTTTACAGAGCCCGTGCATATTTGTGATGCGTTTGATCCTCACGCAGGTCTTAGGGAGGAAGGTGGGGTAGGATTTGAGACCCAAGCCACACATTGAGTCAAAACCAAGTCAGGATTTTATCTGGTTTCCCGACTCCAAGTCCGGTGCCCTGTCCTTGCCGTCCTGCTCCTGCCGCCTTCCGTCAGCCCCGGGAACGGCTGGCTGCTCTCTTTCCGAGGCTCTGAGTTGGGTTTCAGGACAAGGGGGAGGCCCTGGAGCGGAAACCTGCGACTTCGTGTAGTTACCAGCTGTAGCCACACGAGGGCGCTGCTGCCACAAGAAAGCGTTAGAGACCCACGGGCTCAAGGCTCTAAGTTCGAGGCTGGGATGGCTTCCCCCTGCCTTAGGGACTCGGGAGTGGAGTCCCACTCAGAGACCAGAGGGCTGGCATCTACCCTAAGACTAAGCTTCCCCCCTCTTCCCTCCCTCCCAAGCTTCTCCTGGGCATAAGGCTGGTCCCTTACTCTGGCTTGGGATGGCTGGGTATGGTCACTGATCTGGCTCACAGGTCCCCTGCTTTGCCTTCGACTTGCTGTGTTACCTCTGGCAAATCACTGACTTCTCTGGGCCTCGGTTTCTCTGACTGTCACCTGGAGTGATAGCCCAGCCCTGCCGCCCCATCAGGGCTGGTATGAGGTCAGATGGTCGGGGCCAAGGGGACAGCCCTATGCCTATCAGTGGGGCCTGAGGCCCTGGTGCCTCTTTCTGGGGCCACATCCTGGGCTTATGCACCAAGCTTTCAGACAACTAAAACCTCCAGGTCTTTTATGACCAATCCTGCTGACTTCAAATCCCAGCTCCTCCCGCCCCAAGTGACCTTCGTAAGTCATTGGCCATCTCATTCCTGCCTTTCCTCATCTGGAAAACGGGGGCAGTAGTAGTCCTACTTCTCAGGGTGCCCTGGAAGCACTTGGCACAGGGCTGGGCACACAGCAAGCCATAAGGAGGAGTTGCGCTTACCGTTATTACTATTGCCTCCGGCTTTTCCCTGCTACGTTGGGGCCCTTGGAATTTTCACTGGGGTGGGACTAATTTACCCTCCAGATGGGGACTCTCAAGCAGGAAAGCGGCTGCGCTGAATTATTCCCGCATGTGGAGCCGGCCTCCCAGCGGCCTCCTTCCTGGTGTTCTCTCCCTTGGGTCGTCCCCTCCCCCAGGGAACAGGGCTAACCCGTGGAGACAATAGGATATTGTGAAAAGCGTGGAGGTGGGGCTTCCGAGGCTGGGCCTCCGGCTGGCCCTGCGAGGATCCTTGATGACCCTCTGGGACCCGCTAGGACCAGGTCCCCGCGGCGAGGAATGAGGTCTCCTGCCGTTGGCCAGAATTAACTTGCTCGTCCTCCTCGGCAGGTTGCAAGCAGAGTCCCCAGGCGCCGTCAAGCCGTTGGTGGCTGCACCCTGGCTCACGTCTGACCGCCACCTCCTGAGAACCAGCAGGTCGGCTCTCCCGGCTCCTCCCACAGAAACCAGCGGACGTCACCGAGTTTACTGTTGTTTGAAGCCGCTGTGTTTGGGGGTAACCTGTTATGTTCAACAGATAACTAACGCGCAGCACAGAACTGGGGTAGCCCAGGACGGCCCCGGGAAAGCGGGGGGCCTGTTTCTCATTTCTCCTGGGGGCGCGTGTGGCCCCAGCCGGTGCTGGCCTGGGGGAGCCTGTTTCTGCCCCTGCGCCCCCAGCCCCCAAGCCACGGCCCCCCCAGGGCTCCAGAAGACTTTGGGTGCTCCTCAGAGCCCAGGTGGAGATGTGGGGCTGGGTGGGGCTGGACCAGGGACACCCAGGAGGCCGCAGCTGTCCTGTTCCAGAGGTGGCTCAGCCTCTGACTGTCAGTCCCAGCGGAGGGTCCCCTGGCCGCTCACCTCAGGCCTGGAGCCTACAGAGCAGGGAACGACTGTGGTGGCCACTTGCCTTGTGACCGTGGGTCCCGCTCTGAGCTGGGTGCGCCCCGGTTGTTCACCTCCCTTGACCCCGGGAGGGGGAGCGGCCACTCACTCTAACTTCCATGGGAGGAAAGTGGCCCCAGGTCCCCGACCAGGGAGTGGCAGACTCAGGCGGCCAGACTCTCTGCTGGCTCCTGCCCCGTCCCAGGGCTGCCTGCCCAGTGCAGGGAGGGAAGCTGGGCCTCCCAGATCTGCTCCACTTACAGACGAGGAGGCTGAGGCCAGGGTGAGGGAAGGTACCTGCTCAGGGCCACACGGACAGGGAGGGACAGAGCAGGCGCCCACCCCACGTGAATGCAGTTACTTGCTCAAGGCCACCTCCTGCAGTGGGGTGCCAGGTCCCGAGGAGCCTGGGTCTGTGTGGCCTGACCATCGCTGGGCCTCGGAGCTAGAGGGAGGGGGTAGACTGCTGGTCACTGTGCTGCGGGACACGTGAAATATCTAAGTGACAGCCATGCTGCTCAGATTCTGAGGTCTCGGGGCAAAGGGACCTCCCCGCCCCCTCAGTCCTTTTGCTCACCCCCACCTCCAGGTCACTCTCCTGTGCTCCGCTCCCTTCCGTGGTTGTCACCCAGCTGGGCTGCTCCAGTCCCAGGATGAGGTGAGAAAGAAAGAATATTTTTAGAGAGGCTTTTTTTTCTTCCGGGAAAATGACTCCAAACGTGCAATTTGTTCCCAGGCACGGGGCTGTATCGGTGGAGGGGCTCCTGGACCGGCAGCGCCCTCCGCGTCCTCCTCTCTCCATCCTCCCCCTGCCCTCTCCTCCTTCACATCCCTGCGGCCCCTCCCTGTCCCCCTTCCCTCCTGCTGCCACAGGGAAGAGGCACGTGTGCAAACTCCGCTCCTGGGCCGGGACGCCCCCCAATTCCCCGCCACGGCCATTTCTTAGCCCGTGACCTTGGACTGGCCAGAGTGGGCCGCACGGTTGGGTCTTGGACTCGAGTGAGGTCTTGGTTGTGGGGCAGGCCCTCCCCCTAGAGCTTCTGCAAACAATAGGGCAATGGGTCTGGGAGAAGGGGGTGGGCAGGAAAGAGCCCCCAGGGCGGCGAGGACGCAGCCTGGCTCCTAGTTTCCAGTCTGCTTCTAGACTGACTGTGCGACCTCGGGCCAGTCTCTTCCCCTTCTTGGGCCTCCCTTGGGAAATGGGCAGATGAAGTGGGAGCAGTGGGGAGAGCAGCACAAGGCCTCGCATGCTCTGTCCATTCTAGGTCATAGTGAACAAGCCCCCAGAATGTTCTTGGCCTCATCCAAGCCTCTGCTGGAGCTTGAGACCTCAGAGACCCTCTTCCTGGGCGGGGCGCAGCCTCAGGGTGACCACTGAAGTCAGAGCACCCACTCTCCAATGCCTGCCTGCCATGGCTCCGTGGAGATGTCACCACCACCAGGAAGCCTTTCTAGGTTCCCTCCAGGACACCCAACCCCTCAGAGTGGTGTTAACCCCTCCCTGTCCAGTCCCTGGGCTGACTTTGCCGGACTCAGTCGTTGGTAGGTGGCTGGGCTGTGGGCTTCCACTCAGAGGCAAATTTACTGTAAAATTAATGAAACTTAAGCTTCAGGGCCCCTCCCCTCCACAACCCCCTTCCCAGGCTTTGTTGCTAATCTTGTATTTGTGATTCCCCTCAAATTGTGTCAGCTTCAGGCCCCAAAGAGCCGGGACCTACCCCTGTTTTCATGCCCACCCAGCTGGAGATCCCAGAGCCCTCGTCTCCCCTCCAGTGGTGCCCACCCCTCGTCCCCCTCCCCCTGCAGCATTTCTGCACCCAGGGGCCCTGCTTGGGGTCTCCGGGGCCTCCGCTCTCCCTCCTGCAAGGCCAGCCCGAGGGACCGCAGCTCAGACAAAATGGGACATCCTCCCTCCCCTCACTCACGCCGGCCCTGAGGGCCCCGGGGAGCCCTGCGGCTGCGCACTTGGCAAACTCCCAGCTCACAGACGAGGAGAAGCCTGGTTTCGAATCCCAGCCTGGTGCCTGGCAGCTGCATGCCCAGGGGCATGACCCGCGCTTCCTCTCCAAAGGACCTGCCCAGCACACAGGGGGGCTCACGATAAGCTCGTGGCACAGTCCTTGGTCCTTTGAGACCCTCACATGGCTGCACCCCTTGGATGGGCAAGGGGCTCCCCGCAGATGGAGGCCCAGCGCCCCCGCCGCCAGCCCCGCCCTCCGCATCTCCCTAAGTCCCCTCTGTGGGCTCTCAACCAGGAGCCCTCTGGCCAGAATCCTGTCTCTGTCCCTGAGTCTGTCCCTGACCTCCAGGACTGCAGTCACTCGGATTTCTCACGAGCGAGGCTGGGCTCCGGCCTTCATCGCGAATCCTGAGCAAGACTGGAGGTCGTGATGGGAGCAGGTGTGTGAGGAGGGGCAGGGTGGAGGCTGGGTCGGGGAGACAGGACTTGTTTTCCAAGCCCTCTGCCAGCCTTGAGCTGGAGGTCCAGCTAGGATCCCAAGGGCCCCCTGCGGATGTCCACAGAGGACGGCCCACCTGGCCCGGGCTGCATCTTGGCTCAACCACTTCCTGGCTGTGTGACCCCGGGCAAGTCACCCACTTCTCAGAGCCCAAGCCCCCGACTGTGAAATGGGGACGAATGAGGAGCAAACACACGCGTGGTGCCCCTCGTGTGCCAGGCTCCTCCTGGAGGGCTTCCCAGTGTCAGCGCATTTGGCCCTCACAGCAACAACCCTGGGAGTGAGCGGGTTTGCTGTCTCCAGGTCACGGGATTGTGGGGAGAGTAGAAGAGAGCGGTTCCAGCAAGTACTCAGAATCGTGCCTGGCAAAGGTAAGCCCTCCGTGGACCCTGGCTGTCCTTGTTACGTGGCAACGTTGTGTTCTAAAGAGCCAGTCTGGTCAGTCCAAACTCTCAGGGCGGGTGGAGTCGGGGAGTGATTACTAGACCCTACTGTGTGACGGGTCCTGAGCTGCACCTCTGAATAGGGCGGCTCCAGCGTGGAGCTCAGAGATGCTGGCCGCTTGGCTGACTTATTGGACCAGGAGAACAGCCAAGGGCAGAGAAAGGCCTGATGGGGCAGGGCGGTCGGTGGGGTGGTGAGGCATGCCTTCTGGGCCGGGTTGGCTCCAGGCTCATCTGTGTCCCCGGATTGGTCATGTCCACTTGACAGTATGTATGCCCTTTCTGACTCTTTAATTCATTCATCAACCGCTTCCCGACACACCTCTGCACCTCGCATGACACTGAACTCTTAAGAGCCTGTGTCAGGATCTGAGGTCTCACTTACAAAGCTGTGTGACCTCGGGCACGCTCCTCACTCCTCTTGTGCCTTGGTTTGTCCTTGGTGAAATGGGGATAATGTCAGTGCGCGCTTCGTAGAGCAGAGCCCAGCACAGAGTCAGCTCTGCTGGGGTGTCATTATTGTCGCCTGGGGATACTGAGGGGCCCCACTTCTGGGGGACAGACAGTGGAGACCGAAAGCAGGGCGGGGGCGCAAGGATGGGGCTTTTCCAGGGGGCTGGGCAGGGGTGGGGTCAGCCCCGCCCGAGGGAGTCAGGAAGGCTCCCCAGAGGGGCCAAGTGGGCCATGGGGATTGTGCTCCGAGGGGAGTGTGACGGCAGGTGTGGGGAGACCCTGAGAGGCCAGGATGTGGCACAGGTGGGCAGGGGAGGTGCTGGGGAGCGCAGGCCTCTGTGACCCGCGGGGCCCAGACCAGGCTCCGTTCCAGCTGTGATCAGTATCTTCCAGGAGCAGCAGGTGGCGCTCCCAGCCTGCCCAGCCCACAGATCCTGCCCGCGCCCCCCCCCCCCCCCCACCCAGTCTCCTCAGATGTCAGGGAAGAGGGGCTGTTGCTTCCAGAAGGCTCAGAACTGGCCGGAACTGCTGAAGATGGGCCCTGCTCACTGTCCCCCTGCTGCACAGAGACTGTCCTAACGGCCTTGCTGAGAGCTAGTTTTCTGAGCCTTGCATGCTTCCTAAGACAGAGTACTCACTACCTATCAGAGTAGCCACTGCCATCTGTGGTCAAAAGTTCAAAAGTCCTTCCTCACACTGAGCTGACATCTGGCTTCTTGTAACCCCCACCCTAACCCTGTTGGCCCTAACTCTGCCTTTGGGAGCTCCAAACAACCATCTGTTCCCTGGGTCTACGGCAGCCCCTCTGGGAGGCAGCCGTCCCTACATACGGGTCCCTTACCTTGCAAGCATCACCCCAGCCACCTTTACTGAACCCCCGGTACAGTGGCAAGGAAGAGCTCATTTAGTCTTCTCAACCGGGCACCTGGCACTGGGCCTGGCACACACGGGTACTCAATTTATATCTGGAGAATGACTGAATGAATGAACGAATGAATGACCCTGTGTGGTCATTATTTCCATATTACAGTTGGGAAACTGAGACTCAGAGAGGTAAAGTTACTCATCCAATGTCACACAGCTCCTAACTGGCAGAACCCAGATTTGAACCCAGGTATTTGCCCAACCCAGAGCCGGAGCTCTCCAACTCCAAGCTGTGCTTCCTCAGCTAGAACCAACTCCCCATCTCCCAGGCCCCGTCGGCCCCCTCCACCCATCTCTCCATGGTACCCAAGGGTTGGAATTCCTAAAGATTTGGGAATGGGATTTCCAGAGGCTGGGACCTCAGAATTCCTAGAGATTTTTGAATATCAGAGTTGGAAATCTTCTGTCCCTTCCTCTCCAGGAGCTCTGCCAAAGGGCAGCTGGCCTGGCTTTACATACCCTTTAGGGACGGGGCCCTCACTCCCTCTCAGGAAACACCTTCTAATTCAGCTCCATCTTATGCTGAGCTGACGTTTGTCCTCTGGGCCTCTTCTCAAGGGCCCGGAAGGACAAGTCTGGGCCCCCCTCACCCCCAAACCATGGCTGGTGCTCCAGAGTCTGTTCCTCGGGGCCCACCCCAGCACTCTCCCCTGTTGGCGCCATTCGTCCTGGTTTCGGTTCCCTTTCCCTTGGGGATTTGTTCCAGCTTCAGCTCATTTCAGTTCCCATTTGCTGACGGCAGGCCCTGCGCTGGGTGCGGGACACAGGGGCTGAGGGCACAGACTTCCAGCCTGCCGTCATCCGCAAATAACCTCCCCTCTCGGGGCCTCAGTTTCCCACCTAGGAAGTGGAGATATTGACAGAACCTGCTTCCTGGGGTCGCTGAGAGGCTGGAATGACAGAATCAGCCAGCACTTGGCGCCATGCCCCAAATATTCACCACTTCTCCCCTCAAAACACCTGGGAGGGGGCTGAGCTCAGGTGACTGGGAGACACATTCACTGATTCAACAAGTCTGTCTCAAGCACCCACTCTGCGCCAAGCCCTGTGCTAGCGCTGGGGACACAGCCCTGAACAATTTGACCCAAACTCCGGCCCTCCTGGAGGTCAGGCGCTGGTGGCGGGAGACTCGGAACAAGTCAAGTCACGGCAATAGAGGCAAAGGCACGATGACCACGAGGTGAAGCCGGCCAGGGCAGGACACCGCCACTTGGGGACACACCTCTGCACCTGCCTGCACTGGATGCTGGGGGCTCCATCCTACCGTGAGGAGTCTGGGTCTCAGAGAGCTGGGCACCTTGCCTGACGTCACACAGCTGGTGGGTATGCAGCACCACTCCAGGTCTGCCCAGCTTTTCCTCGGCAGACCCAGTGACAGGGCCCAGAAGTCGACACTCCCGGTGTGCAGAGGGGAGACGGAGGCCCAGAGAGGTCTGCGCCTGGTCTGAGGTCACACAGCCCCTCCGTGTCCTGGAGACATCAAGGCCTGTGGACTTGGGTGACCTGTGGCCCCCTCCGTAGCCTGGCTGGGGAGCTGCGGGGTGACAGTCCCGGAAGCGCCAGGAGAACAGGGCCCTTCGCGGGGGGGCTACTAACGATCACACGAATGGGACCCACCTGCTCAGACCCTCAAAGAGCCCGTGTCCCCCCGCGCCCCCCTCCGCGGATTCCCCCGCGACTGGCGACTGCCCGAGGAGGCACGTGCGGCGGGATCCCTGTCTCCGGACGGAGGCTCCGCGAGGCAGGCCACTTGTCCCGGGTCGCCCGGCGGCGGGCTGGGCGCGCTGTGCCGGCTGCCCCCACTGCGGCGGGGCTGCGTCGGGGGGCAGCGCTGGGGAGGGGAGGTCAGTGTCCAGGGGGCGCGCGGGGGGCTCCGGGCTGGGCGGGGCGGGGCCGGGGGGGGGGGGGGTCGCGGGACGCGGGGGCGGGGGTCGGTGTCCGGGGGTGGGAGGGCGCGCGGGGGTGGGGAGGGGTCGGTGTCGGGGGGAGGGGGGCGGAGGTGGGGAGGGCTTGGTGTCGGGGGGGGCGCGGGGGCGGTGTCGGGGGCGGGCCCGCACTCGCCCCGCCCATCCTCCCGCCCCGCCCCGCCCCCCGCGCCGGGGGCGGCCGCTCGGCGGCGGGGGCGCACGCTTCCTGCGGGCGCGGCCGCTGTGGGCGCGGAGCTGCGAGGCGGAGCCGGCCGCCGTGCCGGGAGCCCCGAGCCGAGCGCGCTCCAGCCGCCGGGCCCGCCGCCGCCGAGCAGCCCCCTCGCCGCCCTCGGAACAAAGGCGCCCGCCGCCGCCGCCGCCGCCATGAAGCCGGGGCCACCGCGCCGCGCCCGGGCCGCCCCTGGAGCCTCCGCCGGGGCCGGGAGGGCGGCCGGGCCCGGGGCCCGCGGGCTGCTCCTGCCTCCGCTGCTGCTGCTGCTGCTGCTGGCGGGGCGCGCCGCGGGGGTGAGTGTCGCCGCCGGGACCCCGCTCCCTCCCGGCACGGGGTGCCTTCCCCGGCCCCGGGACCCCCGCTCCATCCCGGGGCCCCTCCTCCACTGCCTCCCCGGCCCTCCCCGGGCGCCCCTCCTCCGTGCCCTGCCCTCTGGGGCGCCCCCCCTTGCTGGCATCTGTGGGGAAGGCCGCCCCCGCCGCTGTCGCCTTCTGGGGGTTCATTTCCCCTTCCTTTTGGGACCCCTCCCCGGAGGGAGGCCCGGGCGGTCGTCAGCACGGCGCTCCCCTCCCCCGTGGCTCCGGGAATCCGTGTCCCCGGGCCGAGCGGGGTCCGCTGCCCTGGCTGAGAGGCGCGGGGAGGCCCTGCCGGCCGGCTGGGGTCGCCGGCGCGGGGCCCGGGCTGGGTGTGTCTTGGGTCCGGAGTGAACGTGGCTTTGGCTTCGTGGGTGTGCCCAGCCCGTGGCCACTTCTAGGGAATTGGGTCGGTTCCTTCTGCTGGGGGAGGGTGTGCGTTTGGTTCCTCCGAGGGTCGCTGTGGGGAGGGCAGCATGGGGGCCCGGAGCGGGGGAGGGGTGAGGTTGACTTGTGTGAAGGTGACCTGAGGGGGTGAGTGAGGGTGACCCTGTGTGTGTGTGTCTCCACCTCAGCGAAGGCTGTGGGGTCCTGTGGGGTATGTACCTGTGAAGGATGAGGGATGAGGTCAGTCCACCACATGGGTGGGTACCACCATCCCTACCTGTGTGGAGAGTGACCCATTGTGCATGGTGGGTACCAGCAATGGGGCTGGGTGACTGCTGGCCATGGCTGTGTGTGCCTGCAGGGGTGAGTGTGTGTGTGGGAGAGACCTCTGTGGTGGGCGTGTGCTGGGACCCATGGGAGAGTGTGTGTGTGTGTGTGTGTGTGCAGGCGTGGGCATGCATGTGCATGCAGCCACATGGGGAATCCTGTGCAGGGGCATGTACCCCCGAGGGGGCCGAGTGTGTGCAGACAGAGGTGAGTGTGTGTGTGTGAAGTGACCCCTGAGTGTCCCTTTGAGTGACCGAAGCAGCCATGGGGTTGAGCTGAGTCCCAGCTCCATCAGGGCAGCAGGAGGAGGAGGGTACAGGGAGGCAGGGCCACCTCCCACCTTTGAGGGACCCAGGGCCCAAGGGAGTTCCCTAGTGGGCACGTGCCCGGAGCCTGCACTGGGGCTGAGCTGCGGGTTTCTAGGCCCAATCTCCCTGGTTGGTTCTAGGAGCTATGCCTGTCCCCCATTCCCCAGGCTGGAAAGGACCAGGTGCCCACCTTGCAGGCCTCCTTGGGCCTCAGCCGGCCAGTCTGTACAATGGGAGGCGGACAGGCGCCTCCGAGGTTGCCTCTCGACATCAGCCTTCTCCACCTGGAGGCTGTGAGCCGGGGGACGGGGGAGTGCCGGGCCTGGTGGGCTGGATGCCTTGTCCCTGGTTCTCGCCCCGGTGGAGTGAGGAGAGGAGGTCCCTGGGAGGGACAGGGACCCAGCTCATCCTAGCAGCTCGGTCACTTTCTCAGCCACATTTCTGCAAGACCATCTTTGAAATCAAAGGCTCAGAAATCACACAGCCTTGGGTTCAAATGCTGCGACTGCCACTAATTTGTGATGTGACCGTGGGCAGGTCGTGGCACCCTGCTGAGCCTGCAGAATGGGGCTCATGACACCCTCCTCAGGGATGGAACGAGGCCATGTGGGCGCCCATACACAGAAGGAACTCAGTAACCGGTGTGCAGATGAGTGAAAGGGGCTGGGGATACGATGCTTTCCACTTGGCAGCCAGACAGGGGTCTTGAGCTGTGTGACCCTGGGCAAGTCACGTCCCTCACTGAACTGCATAAAACAAGGCTCAGAATTTCTGCTCCTGAGGGGGTGGGAGGAATTAAATGAGAGCATGAGACGTGCTGCCCAGGTGCACCGTGGGGCCTCAGGGAGGCAGCGTGCCCCCCATCTCAGGGCGAGGGAGCGTGGGTGTGGCTCACCCCTAGTCCTGGGTGGCAGATAAACCCCTGGGATCTGAGCTTGGAGGCTGAGATGGCCGGCTGACGTGGCAGAGAGGAGAGGTGGGGCTCAGGGGAGGCGGGGGAGTCCGTCTCCAGGCCTCACACCTTCCCAGGGGCAGGCTGTCCAGGAGGGGCATCACCTCGTCTGGCCTGGGGTGTGGAGGGTTAATGCCAGCGGTGCCACAACAGAGCAAGGAGGACAGAGGTTAGACCAGAAGAGCCCCAGCCAGGATGGCTCCAGGAATGGCCTCTGTGCAGGGGTCCTGTAAGGACATCACTGGGATGGGCAGTGGCTGGCTCAGGGTGGGGGAGGGACAGGCTGACCCGTAGGTCTGCCCACCCGCTGGAAAGGCAGTGCGTGTGTGGGAGTGGCCTCAGTGGTGGTGGCAGGTCTCATTCGTGCTGTGGCTGGTAAGTTGGGGGGGGGGGGGTGTGTCTGGCGTCTGCTCTGGGGAGTCCTCCCTCCTGAGACAGTATGGGACTACAACTCTGAGGGACACCTGCCCTTGGGGCCACCTCAGCTGCTGTACTTATGTCACCGCCCAGAAAGGCTTGGAGTGTGGGGCTCCTGGAAATTTTAGCTCTGGCACATATTCTTTGAAAGCTCAGGGCTGGGAGAGATTTTAGGTGTCACTTAGTTTTGTTTGCATTCTCCCAATGATGGGAGTTCGCTGCTTTGTCACTATGTGACCTTGTGAAAGTGGCTTAACCTCTCTGTGCCTTCATTCTTATCTCTGTAAAATGGGAAGAATAGGAGAGCAAAAGGGGTTAATATGGAAAGCTTTTAGCACGATGCCTGGCACATAGTCAGCACTCAAGAAAGGCTGATTTCTTGTTCCTTTACAGGGTTGCCATTCTGTGGTTGGGAACGTAGGGCTGGGGAGTGGAAGGGTGAGGGACCCCCAGGCCTGCTGGTTCCTGCTCTCTCCCCACCCCCACGATTTCCAGCATCCAGGAACTCCCTCCTCCTCTGCCCTCCAGCCATTCCAGTTGACTGGGAACGTTGGGTTCCCAGGGCACGATTATCTTCACTGTAGAAATGAAAAGTTGGGGACCCCTAGGCGGTTCCAGGCCAGGCCCTGACACAGGGACACCATGGGGCTCTGCTGCCTGTTAGCCCCCAGGGTGGGCTCCGGGGACCAACACCTGCTGTGTGCCTTTGGGTAAGGAACTTCTCTGTTTCAACTTCCTCCCCTGTCACATGGGAGCAGTGACGGGGCCAGCCTCACAGGGATGTTGTGATGAGAAAATGAGCTCCCTGGTAGACCGAGCCCGCCTTGGAGTGAGCCCCCGGGAGATAGGGCCTTTCCAGAAGGGAGCCTGGAGGGCTCAGGGAAGGCTGCCTGGAGGAGGAGGTTTTGAGCTAAGCTATAACAGTGGTCACCGTGTGACACTGAGCAAGCTGTAGCCTGCCCCGTCCCTCAGCTTTCTTACCTGTCCACTGGGGACAAATACTTGACTTCCAGGACTGTAATTGGGGGTGACAGCACCCTCATGGCAGGGTTGGGGTTGAACCTGGTGCCCTCTGCTCCCTGGGGAGCAGCACAGTGCCTCCAGCTGCAAATTCAGTGCTTCTTGCCCCACCCCTGCCCCGTTGGGCTTGGTGTGGAGGTGGGCTCTGCTGGAGAAAGCAGGTGTTCATCCAGCCTTTTGAAAACAAATGGCTCCTCCCACTTCGTGGGTTTGGGGTCTGGGGTCCCTGGGATGGGGAGCCATGGGCCTGGGCTCTGGAAGATGCTGAGGTGGCAGCGAGGTGGGTGGAGGGGGCCTCCGGAAGGGAAGGGGGTCTCGACAGAGCTCCCCCCCAGAAGCCGGGCTGTCCCACCTGCCCCTCCCAGTGGAGCTGGGACCTTCCCCCAGGGCTGCTGTGGGCGAGGGATGGGTCGTTCTAGAAGGGGCTGCACCAGGAGTCCGAGAGGCTGGCGCAGGCCGAGGCCGAGGCCCTGGGGCGGCGAGCGCTGGAGTCTTGCCCCGCCAGCCTGCAGGGGTGCGGCTGTCCTTTGGAAGCAGGCGCCGCCCCTCCGAGAGCCGGGTGATGGAAGCCGCAGGCCAGCCGAGAGCCAGGCCCGAGGTGCTTGATCCGCGTTGGCTCATTGAATCCTCGTGATAATCCTTGGAGGTAGGATGATTGGAACCCCCATTTTACAGGTGAGGAAACTGAGGCACAGAGAGGCTGACTGACTTGTGCAAGGTCACACAGCTGGAAGTGACAGAGCTGGGTTGAGCCAGGGCCTGGCAGCTAATGGAACTGGGCTGCAGCCCTGACTTCACTCCCTCTTGCTGTGTGATCTCGGGCAAATTACTTCACCTCTCGGGGCCTCCCAATTTCGCCTCTTATGCCCCCATCACCTGCTGTTTCGTAAGCGCCTGCTCTGTGCCAGGCTCTGGGGTGGGCGTGTCCCTTATCTTTTATTTAATTCCAAGGTAGCCTTGGAGGTGGGTGGCCACCACATGTTGCAGGTCTGGGAAGGGGCCTGGCCCTGGAGCCCTTGCTCCCATGCTGCCTCAGCGCCTGTCGTCTGTCCGGCGGCCTGTTCTGGGGGCCCCTGGGATGGATGGCAGGAGAGCCTTGTGAACTGCAGGGCTGTCAGCAGGATTGGGGGGCAGCAGGAGCTTGTGTCTGGGTCACGTGATCATGGCGCAGGAGAAGGGAAAGATTTAGAAGCCCAGGATGAGAGGGGTATAAACAGCCGCCATTCCCCCTGGACACGTGCGGGAGGCCCCCAGTGTTGGGGCTCACTCTCTGTGTAGGTGACTGGGCCTGCCTTTAATCCCCCCTGAAGTTGTCGTGTGGAGCCCACATCTACATCTCGCCCCATTCCTGAGTCCTGGCCCCTTTGCACCTCAAGTTCTCTCTGGTCTCAGTGACTGAGGCTCAGAGAGGGGGAGTGACTTGGTGGAGGTCACACAGCAGTCAGCAGAAGTGTCCAAATGCATTCTTGATAGGCCATGAGGCCCCAGGGCAGGCTCTGTGGATGCCTTGTTCTTTGCTGAACCCCCAAGGCTGCCTTTGTGCCTGGCTCAGAACAGAATGGTGTGAATGAATGATGTGAGTGAATGAAGGGTGAAGGAATGGAGGAAGGAGGGAAGCCAGGACTGTGAGCTTTGGAGCCCAGGCTGGGGCTTTGTGTTCTCTGCTGTGGAGGTGGGCTGAGGGGACAGTGAGGCTGGCAGAGTCCTGCCAGGTCCCAGGCGTGTGCCCGTGGGCGGGAGGCGCCAGGGGGCCGCGTGGGGCGGGCCTGCGGTCTGAGTGCCGAGGCGCGGCCACCACGTCTGGGTGGGAAGGAGGCCCTGTGGCCTGGGCTCCGGCCCAGCTGCTTGGAGCCCTGTGATTTTGTGTCTGGGGCGTGGGGGGGCAGGGTGGCCAGAGCCTGGAGCTGTCCCGGGGCCCTGCCCCTTGCTACACCCCCCCATGCCCACCCCAGCGGGGAGCAGGGTCTGGGCGGGTCCTGGACCACCTGGCTTGGCTTGCTGTTCCCTAACGTTCCCCCACATCCCGGGGACACGAGGCCAGCGCCTGGTAAATATTTGTTGACTGCCCTCCCTTGCTTTGGCTCCCAGCCTCCCAGGATCCCAGGAGGCCGGGTGGCCTTCACTTCCGGCCCCCCTCCTTCCAGAGCAGGCCCTGGCCAGAGGGGCGGCCGCTCCCCTCCCCCACTGACCAGGCCCAGTCTCAGCGCCAAACAGGAAGCCGTGATTGCAGGGGGAGTCTGAGCGCCAGTGGCTGAGGGCCCAGCTGGGGGATGGGGGCGGGGTGGCCCCTGACAAATGGTCTGGCCCCTTTGCTACCTGGCTGGTGAGGGTAGGGGGCAGGGACCGCCTCCGCTGGCCTTTTATACCAGGTGGGGAGGGTCATGCAGCCTCCACGCCCCAGCCCTCTTTCTTCCCACCCTGGGTCCCCACCCAGGCCTTGGTACTATGTCTGTTTTGGGGTTTCCAAACCTGAGGGTGCAACTTGAGGTCGCAGAAGGAGCAGGGGCCTTGGAGCCAACTGGACCAGGGTTGAAATCCTGGTTCCGCCAGTTTCTTGCTGTGTGATCTTGGCAAGTTCGCTTCACCTCTCTGAGCCTCTGTCTCCTCTCCTTTCACATGAGCTGAGAATCCCTCTGCCTCAGAGTTGTTTGGGATCTAACAAGATGAGATAACGGAGCGGCTGGGAGGGAGTGGCTGCTCCTGCAAACGTCAATGTCTCTGTTCACCTGCTTCGGTTTCACTCTTTTCCTGCCCCTCGCTCCGTCTCACTGAGGAATGGCTTTTTGGGAATGGGGATAGGGCTTTCCCTCGGAGAGTGTGGGAATCAAGTTTGAAAGATCGTGAATGACCCAGAGCAGATTCTGGGTGGGGGGTTCCCTACAAGGGAGAACTCCGGCCAAGAGTCCCAGCTGGAGCAGGCAGGATTGGGGCCAGATCACCGGAAGCACCTCCCGGGGCCTCGTGTGCAGAGGTTGTGGGGAATTTGGTGGTCTGGAGCCCTGGGCAGCCTGCAGGTCAGTCTGGAGGCAGAGGGTTGGACCCGATGACCCTTAGGCCCTTCCAGTCCTGGGACCCTGAAGAGACCTCGCTGTTCACAGCCTCAGCCCAGGACATGGTGACACCAGGTTCTTTCCATTTTCTTCCCAGCGGGGCAGCCCCCGGCTGTGTTCTGTTCCTCACATGGGTCATGGCCTTGAGCAGGTTGATGTTTGCACAGGACCTCCAGGGTGGGAGAGCCAAGGAGAGGATCAGCCACACTGTCTGCCGTCTCCCAGATGGGAACCCTGAAGCCCAGAGGCGGCCCGGGGCCATGCCTGAGGATTGGGGCTGGTTCTCCTGCCTTAGGCGTCTCATTGTGCCTTCCGACCCCTGTTGGAGGCTGTGGCATTCCCCTCATTTAGAAGAAGGCTCAGAGATGTTAGGCCACCTGCCAGAGCTCACACAGCCGGGTGCTGGTGGAGCTGCGTGTTCACTTGCCCGTTTGTCCGCTTTGGAGTTCTGTGTGCCCCATTGCTGACCTCATCATCCCACCCCTTCAGGGCCAAGGTGTTTTTTTGGGGGGGGAGGGGGATCATGCTGATTAGGGCCTGCATCCTGCTTCTGGACTGGGTATGGGCTTGCTTCCCCCTGGGCCTCCGCCCAGGCCCTCCTAGAGCTCTCTGCACCCCTGCACTGCCAGCCAGGTCCACCACTTATCCTCCCTACTCCCCTCCACCCCCCAGCCCTGCTTGCCAGCCCAGACTTTAATAAGGGTAATTTAGAATCAATCACTAGCGAGATCTGGGAAATTAATTGCAGCAAACTGATTGCCAATTTGACTGCGGGCACCAGGGGGCTGCGGTGGCTCATTAGGCCTGTCTCCCCGCCCCCCAGGCTGGGGTTTGGGGGGCCATGTGGGGCTGCAGGGACTCAGCGGGCAAGGCTTCCAGGGAGCTGGGGGCTGCTATGCTGGGAGTAAAGGATAGTCTTGCTTCTCGGGGCGCCTGGTGGAACCCATAGCCTGCCACCCTCTCCAGGGCCCACGGCTGGGGCGTGGTGGCCCACGTCTGTCCCAGGCCTTCACTGCCCCACCATGTGTTTACTGCCACCCTCTAGGGCCAGGCTCCTGTTGAGGGGGTGGTGGGGGAGTCTGCAGCTGAATTCCACCTGGCTCCTGCCCTCAAGAGGCTCCCTGGGCTGGGGAGCCAGGCACAGACGATGACAGTGACGATGATGGTGACGACCAGTACTTCCAGAGCATGTGCTGTGGATCAGGCACACTTCTAGCTGCTTAACATGCTTGGTTCCAGTTGCTCCTCCCATGGCCCCATGAGGCAGGTGTTGTTACCCCATTTTACAGATGGGGACGCAGAGGCCCAGGTGATGAGGTTGCGTGCCCCGGGTGGGGCGGTGCGCAGCAGCTGGAGCCTGTGCTTCTTGAGATGCCGTGTTGTCGGGGGCTTTTGGCAGAGGAATGTGGCTCTGTCTGCTCGTGCACGGAGGTCTGTCTTTCGCTTGACTCATTCATTCTGCAAACATTTATTGAGCACCAGCAGTATGCAGGGCCCCGTGCTGGGGGCTGTGGGTGTGCAGGTGCATCTTGCGTGTGTCCTGCGTCTTGTCAGTGAGCCTCGCTTGGGTGGGGGGGGGTGTTCATGGTGGGTGTGTTGTGCCTGTGTGACGTTTCTGGGGGGGCACTGAAGAGAAGCAGGAAGGGAAGCCCTGCTGGCCGCTCCGGGGTGGGTTCGAATCCCAGGTCTCCCACAGACGCGGGGTGAGCCTGGGCCAGTGCCTCCTTGACTCGGCCTCACTCCTCCTCTGTCCACTGGCCAGTGACGCCTCACTTACTAGCTGGGGTGAGGAGTAGTGGGGGGAGGAGCAGCTGGTTCCAAGGACGCTGCTGCTGGGTGGCTGCCTTTATTTTGCTTGTTTGAGTTCTTAGACTTTCCGTAGGATCGTCATGTCTCAGAGGTGAGTCTGCTGTTGGCTTGTCGAGTGACCGTGGGCAGCTTTTCTCCCTCTGGGCCTCCACTTGCACATCTGTAAAATGGGGAGGTTGGGCCCGGTGACCCAGAGGCCCCCACGGTTTTCATATTTGAGGAACTCTCAGAAAGACCTGAGGCCAGAGAGACAGGGCCTGAGCTGGGGTGGCCCCACTGGGAGGGGGCAGGCCTGCGGGGCTGGGGAAGTTGGGGGGCCTGTGACCTTCACGTGGCCTGTCTTTGGTTCCTCTCGGGCCAGGGTGGGGGTATCCCTTTCCTTGCCCATCACGCTGAGCACCACTTCTCTTCCCAGAGGCAGGGACGTGATCAGTCAAATCCGGGCCGCCGGGGGCGGGACCCGGAGTCTGGTGTCGTGGGTGGAGGAAGCATTGGGCAGGCAGCACAGAACCCTGTCCTTGTCCCTCCTGTGCTACTGACGGGCTGCCAGTCACTTCAGCCACTGTGGACTGATGCCCCCTCTGTGTCTGGCCTTTCCTAGGTACTCGGGACCCCTGAGGGGCCTCAACCCCATCTCTGACCTCAGGCAGCTCCCGGTTGGGTGAGAGAGCCAGCACAGGAGAAGGGCCAAGGGAGTGAGTCGGGGGAGTGAGAGGTTGGTTTTGGCTCTGGAGAATTAGGGAGGGCTCCGTGGAGGAGGAGGCTTTTGTACCAGGCCTTAAAGGATGACAGCACATTGATAGGCAGAGGGACCAGCGTGGACAGAGGCTCAGAGGTGAAAGGTCATGGTATGTTGGAAGTCACGTGTGGTCCAAAGCAGCATTCCCAACCAGGGGAGGGAGCCGTGTGTGGAGGGGGAACATGCCTCTCTTTGGGCTGGAAGAGCCATCGCTGTAGGGGTCACTGTTTCTAATGGGAATGTATTGTTTCTTGCATTTAACAGACTTTCATGGGCACCTCCTGGGTGCCTGGCCTGTGCCATGGGGTGCCCTGGGGCTGAACATGAACGCCACAAAGCCTCGGCGTGGAAGAGCCCAGTGGCTCACAAGGTGGGCTTTGAGTCCAGACCAAGGCATTTGGGTTCCACTCTGCAGGAAGAGGATGTTGGTCTGTAAAGTGAGTGCGGCCCCGCTGCCCTGAGGGGCTGGCATGGGATGCTAACGAGAGCATGAACGCATTGACGTTAATGTTGAATTCTGCCTGCCTTGTGCACGATACTCTGCCAGATGCCTTATATATAAAAACTCAGGTAATCCTCACAACAGCTTTATGAAGGAGACATCATTATTACCTTGATTTCACAAAAGAGAAGATTGAGGCACAGAGCAGTTAAATAGCTTGTCCAAGGTCACAGAGCTAGTAAGTGGTACACTAGGATTTGAACCCCTGCAGCCTGGCCTCAGAGTCCTGTCTGGTACACGAGACTGCTCCGTGCTGCCTCGTGCATTGCAAACTGTAAAGTGTGGTGCCCTGAGAGGATGCCTTTAAGGCCAGTCAGGTCTTGCTAGGTGCCTGGACCTTTGTGGCTGCCGTCGGGGAGGCCCTGGCCCAGGCTTGGCGGCTCTCGGCCTCCACGAGCAGCTGTTCTCTGCAGCATGTTTTCTGTCCAGGTTGGGCCGTGGGCTGCGGCCAGCCCAGGCTGGGGAAGATCAGAGGGCGGAAGATGATTTCAGCTAGAAGGACCCTCGGAAGCACTCTTATCCAAATTGTTCATTGTCCTGAAGGGGAAACTGAGGCCAAAGGAGTGATTTCTAGTCATAACGAGGATCTTCTGAGATCTGGTAGTTCAGCCTTCTTATTTTGTATATGAGGAAATGGACGCTCAGAGAGGTACAGTGCTTGCCCAAAGTAAAACAGCAGGTTGGTGGCTGAGCTGGGACTAAGAACTCTGTCTCCTGACTCCTAGGCAGGGCACCATCCCGTGTACCGTGTTTCTTCTCTTTTCCTGTCTCTCTTCTGCCCAGACTGCAGGCCCAGCTCCCACCCACCTCCCCCAGGAAGCCTTCCCTGACCCAGCCCCAGCTGGCCTCATGCACAAGACTCTATGCCAAATTGATTCCCATCAGTGCATTCAAGGTACTTCTTCAGCCTCATCCCTTCACCCTGTACCCACCCCCCCCCCCCCCACTGTTACCACCCAAGATTTCTGGCTATTCCCTGGGTGCAGAGCACACCATTGTCTCACCTGCCTTCATGTCTACCCACGTGCTGTTCGCTCTCCATGGGCTGGTCCATTCGCCGTGAACTCCTACTCATCCTCCAAAACCCAGCACAGATGTCCCCTCCTCTGGGAACCCTTTACCTACCGACCTCTCCTCCCAGCTCCCAACTTCTCTCCTGCCTACCTCTTCTAGATTCTCAGGCACTTGTCTTCTTCTACATGTTAGGATTCTTTACTAAACCCCTTGCAGGACAGTGCTTCCTGGTATCTGGTTGCCCACGGGATCATTGTTACCTCCTCCTGGGAGCCCTCACTTGGATACATTGTTGCAGCCGCTAGGCCCACATTACATCATCTCCCTGTTTAGCCCTCACATGTTACTTTGTTTCATTTTCCCAATTCTGATGCTGCTGCATTGTTTCCTTTCTGTGCTTTTGCACATCCTCAATCTCTTTTACTTCCAGTTCTCCCTTGTTGTCACACCTTGTCCTTTCTCCCCAGCCCCCGGCTCCTGTGATCCCCAAGCTCGGAGAAAAGGAGAGTGGAGGCTGGCGCTGGGGAGCAATGGGTGTGAGGGACACAGCCTGCCTGCCTCGTTTAGCCGAGGCATGTACTGGGTCCTTTTGGACTCCACCTTTCTGGAAGGTGGACTGTGGGCTTTCCGAGGCTCAGGCTTGGTGATGAGAGAGCCTCCCCTCTGCCATCCACCTCCCACCCCGGCAGCCCTCCTCCCCACCTCCTCCTCCTGCTCCTCCTCCTGCTCCTCCTCCTCCTGCTCCTCCTCCTCCTCCTGCTCCTCCTCCTCCTCCTCCTCCTCCTCCTCCTCCTCCTCTCCTGTCTGCTTGCTGCCCCCCTCCTCTCCCTCTCCCTCCCGCTCGGGTTCCCCAGAGGCCTGTGCTTCACTCACTGCCTGTCTGGTTGGAACATCTCGTCTTCCTGGCTGCCACTTAGTGAGGCCAGGACCCAAGGAGTTCCCTGGGGGACAGGGTCTCAAGGGCCCAGGGGCTGCTTAGGGCCGCGGCTAGAGGGACTCTTCCTTACTCCTCACCCTCTGGGCCCAGAACTGCCATTCCCTTCACCTGCTCCTCCTGAAGCGTGGTTTCGAGGGCGGTAGAGCCACTGGAAGTCAGCCCGTCACTCTGGTGTTCAGATGAGGACCCTGAGCGCAAAGAGCGTGGCTGTGCAGGGTCCCCCAGCAGTGAGAGGCAGAACAGCTCCGCGGGCTGTGGCCCTGGGCGGCTTCCGGAAGCTGAGCCCTGCCTTGGCGGAATCCTGTTCTCCTGTGAGGCGGGGGGCTGGGAGGCTTGTTGGGGGCCATCTCCTATCCGGAAGGGCTCCAGCTCTGTGTTCGCCGATGGTCTGCGAGGCTGTCGCTGAGCCAGGGGACAGCTGTGGCCGTGTTTCTGTGGAGGACTGTGGTTTGTGCGAGGGGCTGGGTTGTGTGTGCACGTGGGTGTGATGGTGTGTCGCTGGGTCTGTGCCGCTGCGTGGGGGCTGGGGTGTCTGTGTAGGGAAGGACGTTTGTGCCTGTTCCTCTCTCTCCAGCTGTTTTAGTGGCTCAGGTGTGAGGCTAGGCCAGGAGGAATCAGGAGTCCCCGAATTGCTGTCTGTCCCCTTTCTCAGCTGTAGGGGGCTTGCTCCCAACACCTTGGGTGGCCGTGGATGTTAGCAGCCCCTGGAAGGAGAGTGGAAGAAGCTGGGAGACACTCTCCCTACCTCAGGAGGGTCGATGCACATGGAGAAATGTGCACATGTACAGACCCATTTGTGTCCGTGAAGGAGCACGCAGACCTGGGCTCACACCCTTGTCCTGTGCACACATGTGGAGACACAGACCGATGTTCACACCTGAACACACACGGGCCCACAGGGACAGGGACACATATCCCTCCCCCCCCATGCACATGGACCATTCACAGAGACCTAGCCCGTGTCCTCATGCAGACATGCCCAGACCCACACAGGCAACTGAGACGACCTGCAGATGTACTCACACGAGTGTACCTGCACGCACACCCAGGAATGCCCCTGAAAGCCCTTGCCTGTGTACACTTGTGTGTCTAGGGGCACACACACAAGCACACACACACGCACACACACACACACACGTGTTGCTGGGGCTCTAAGATACCAGGAATGTGTCTGTCCTTAATCCCAGCTCTTAATCTCAGCATCTAGGGAGCCCAGGCCAGAGGGGCAGCTGGTCATCTGACCTCCTTAGTGATGATTAAGGCGAGGGCGGGGCGGGGGGTGGGGGCTGTGCGGAGGGACTCAGAGCTCTGTCTCCTGCCTGACCTCCAGGGACACCACAAACTCAAAATGTGGCTTCCTTCAGACACTCCATTCTATGTAATCTACCCAATCCTGGGTGCGGACATGCTGGGGAGTGGGGGACGGGGATGACTGTGTGTCCCTGAAGAAGGTGACGGCCAGGGTCAGAGAGGCCAGGGGAGGCCATCCCTTCTTTTTTTTTGAGGAAGATTAGCCCTGAGCTAACTGCTGCCAATCCTCCTCTTTTTGCCGAGAAGAACTGGCCCTGAGCTAACATCTGTGCCCATCTTCCTCTACTTTATATGTGGGATGCCTACCACAGCATGGCTTTTGCCAAGCGGTGCCATGTCTGTACCCGGGATCCAAACCGGTGAACCCTGGGCAGCTGAAGAAGAATGTGCAAACTTAACCGCTGCGCCACTGGGCTCACCCCGGCCATCCCTTTTTTAACCACCTGGCTGCTGCGGACCCTGACTCCGAATCTTCAGTGTGAGGCGCCGTCCCGGTGATTCTGATCTCTGGGAACCCTGTTTCCGGGCAGAGCATTTCTGCACCAAGTGGGAAGATGAGGCTTACCCAGGAGATGCTGAATTTGGGGCCCTGAGCAGGGAGGGGGGTGGTCTCTGCGACAAGAGGGGGATGGGGAAGCTTCCAGAAGGAAGTGAGGCCTGAGCTGGGCACTGAAGGTGTCTGCACCTGGGGCATTTGGAAATGCACGGGGACATTTTTGGTTGTCACAGTAACAGGATGCTGCTGGCATTTATGGGGTGTGGGGGCAGTGATTGGGGCTGTGAAGTGGCTGCCGTACCTGAGAACTGCCCGGCCCGATGGCAGCAGTCCTCCTGGTAAGAAATAAGGTGTGGCGAGGGTGCTCCCGCTGGGAGGGGTCAGTGTGAACCGTGGCTCAGAGGTGAGACTGTCCCCAGCACACCATGGGAGGGAGGCACATGCCATACTACCCAGGGCACTGTGGGGTGCCCCGAGATTGTGCGGGCCGAGTCCCCCAGCCCCGTGTCAGAATGGATGTGTGTGTCTCTAAGGCATGGCTGTGATGAATGGTGGGAAGGGGGTGGTTTGGGCAGCAGCCCCACTTGAGCTCTGACTGTGACCTCCTTGTGTCAGCTGGGTGACCTCGGGCAGCTCACTGTGCCCATGTGCCCCTCTGTAAAGCCGGATGGTGACCACCACCCTGCAGGGTAGTTGTGAGGATTAGGGTCCAGCATGGTGCAGGGCCCAGAGCTGGTGACCAGGACTGATAACAAAGGGGCAGGGGTAATGACAGGCCTCTGTCACCACAGGGGTGACAGTCACCACCCCTGTCCTTGTCCTGGGGTTTGGGGAACAGACTGGCTCCCAGTAACAGCCCTTATTGGCTGTCCACTTGGATCTCTGCGTTTCCAGTCCAGGTTCTCCTGCCCACACTGCTGTCTGCTCCTGCTCCTGGGCTGGACACTTGGGGCTCGCTTATCTGGATGTCCCTGGGGCCCTGCTCTGGCCTGGGGCTGTGGCTAGCCCGGGTGGAGCTCCCTATGCAGAGGGGGCCACACTGGTGTGACTGGGGCTCTGATGGCAGGAGCCCAGGGCTGGGGCCCCTGAGGCTACCTGCGGAGGGTCTGGTCATGGGTCAGCTGAGATGTGAAGGAAGTTTTGGACCGGAAAGCCGTGCTCAAGTGACATGGAGTCAAGGAGGGTACACTTCATCCTTGGGCTGTGCGGGCGTCGGGGCAGGGCACTCAGGGTCCCTGAGTCCCTTGCAGGTGGTTGGCCTCTGGGCTCAGTGGCGAGGGCTCAACTTTTTGCCAGAGCGCATGGCACTGGGCAGAGGGGCGGCTGCTGGACACAAGGATGTGCTGGACCCACGGGGGGCTGGTGGCTGATGTTGGGGAGAGGACACGGGGCCCTGGGGTTTTCTCTGGCTCCCTCCACCTCCGGGCTGGGACTGAGGGCCAGTGGGTCCTCGTGGAGTTCTTGGCTTCCCCTCCTCGAGATCCTTGGTGGCCCTGCCCTGCAGTCTGCACTGTAAGGCTCTCAGAGGCCACCTCTTCCCCTCCTAGTGACCAGGTGGGGCCCAGAGCCAGGGCCGGGAAGCTCGCCGAGGTGGTGGGCTGGAGGCAGGGGGCTCAGGGGTGCAGGCTTCATCCCTGGGCGCAGCCTGGCAGGGGCGTGTGGGGTGCTGGGCACCTGTCAGACTGGCCTGGCAGCTCATGCTCCGGCACAGCACTCGGGACAGACGGGCCTCTCGCAGAGAATAGAGAACGGAAACCAGCCGGAGGCTCTGCGGCTGCCAGCTGGGCTGGGCAGAGGCTGGTGCCCAGGAGCCAAGTGGAGGCGGTGAGGGGTGGGTCCCGGGGACCTGTCTGTCCTGAAGTCTGCCCTAGACAGCCACAGGGGCGGGGAACAGACGGACTGGTCTTCAGATTCAGATGTGCTTCTCTGCTGGGCCTGCCACCCTCCCACCTCCTTCCCTGGTGGGGACATGTCCTCGTGCCTCCTCCTGAGGGCATCCAGGGGCCAACCACACAGACAGAGGGCTCGGGTGGGGGCGTCTCAGAACCACCGAGGGCTGGAGCTGGGACACTGGGGTGTAGCAATGGAGGTGGCAACCGGCTTGAATCTGGGGTTACCTCCCTTCTCTTTGGTCCCTCTGGGCCAAGCCTACCCCCTTCCAGTGGTCCCACTTGACAAAGTGGCGTTTGACAAGCACACAGGAGGCAGTCACTGTGTGAGGCGTCGCCTGCTGTGGCCTGCGGAGTCTGTGTTTGTCCTTCGGGGGTTGGGGCTGGGGACGCCTCCACTGGGGTTTGGTGAGGAGGTGAGCAGGGATAAGGCTGAGGATTTGAGTCCAGGCTCTGCTGTGTGACCCTGGGCAAGTTTCTCCCCCTCTCCCAGCCTCAATTACACATTCTTTCTTCTTTTTTTTCCCCCTAAACAATGGCTTTATTGAGATTTAACTCACATGCCATACAATTCACCCATCTAAAGTATCTCATTCAATAGTTTTTAGTATATTTAGAATTGTGCAGCCATCACCAGTTTTATACGTTTTCATCACCCCAGAAAGATGCCCTGTATCTATTAGCAGCCACTCCTCGTTTCTTCCCGATGAAACCATCACTAACCCACTTTCTGTCTGTGTGGATTTGCTGATTGTGGACATTTCACGTAAGTGGAGTCACACAGTGTGTGGTCTTTTGTGTCTGGCTTTTTCCCCTGAGCAGGATGTTTTCAAGCTTCATCCATGTGGTAGCAGGTGTCCGTACCTCATTTCCTTTTTTTGTTGAATAATATTCCATTGTATGGGCATACCACCTTCTATTTATCCATCTATCAGTTGATGGACATTTGGGTTATTTCCACTTTTTTGGCTATTAGGAATACTACTGTTTTTTGAAAAAGTGTGGACTCACGTGTTCACTTCTCTTGGGTCATACCCTAGGAGTAGAGTGACTGGGTCACATAATCAGTCTGTTTTCAGCCTTTTGAGCAGCTGCCAGACTGTGGGCGGCCCCTTTTCCATTCCCACCGCTGGTGCACAAGGGTTCCGATTTCCCCACATCCTCACCAACACTTGTTATTTTCCAACTTTCTGATCACATTTGTTCTTGCATCCATTCATCCCTCACATGTTTATAGAACATCTATATTTGACAAGGCAAGGTGCTCACCACAAAACTGGGAGCAGAATTTACACCTTGAGGAGTGGTTTAGAAGATTCAGTGGCACAATGTCTGAAAACCTCCAAGTGCTTAGTGATGGGGGTTAAAGAGGATCCAGGGGGTAATCTGGGGGTGGTCCGGAGTCATGGGGCCCCCTGTGAACAGAGGAAAAGAGAGAGGAGTCTGTGTGTGCTGAGGCTTGTGGTCCCATTTGCAGATGGGAGAACTGAGGCCGAGGCCAGGCAGCTTACTCCAAGGTCACCCAGCCGAGAGGTAACCAGGCTCTGGGCTAACAGCCCGCTTGTATCATCTCATTTAATTCTCCCAACGCTTTGAGGTCAGTACTATTATTCTGCCCATTTTTTTGGAGAACAAACTGAGGCTCAGAGAGGTGGACTTACCTGCCCAGGGTCACACAGCTGCTGAGGGCCAGTGCTGGGGTTTGGACTAAGCAGTCTAGCTTCAGAGCCCCTGCTCCTGGCGAGGCCCCACTTGCCTGCCAGGACTCGGGAGATGAGGGTCAGCGCTTCGGCGTTGCTCTGCCCCTTCCCCACCTCGCCTGTGTCTCACAGACTGTCATCTTGGGCTGGAGGCAGCCCTGGAGGCAAGTGTGGCCCTAGGCAGGCCTCTGGGGTCTCTGCCAGCCCCTCCTCCAGGTTTTTTGTCTGACTTGTTGCTCTGTGCCTCAGTTTCCCACCTGGGTGATGGTGGTGGTGGCCCTGGAGGCCCCTGTCTCATACTACCTGAGTCTGACTCGTTCCATCGCTTCGAAGTGGGACAGCTCAGAAGCCCGTGGGATGGTCCCGGGGGGATGGGGAGTCGAGTCTCTGCCATGTGTGAGTTTGTGCTGGTTATAAATAACCCAGCCAACGGGAGGGCGAGGGGACCACAGCCTGACTCCTCAGGAGGCTGGGCCTGGACACACACAGTCGCACGCACACAGTTGGGGACGTTTGAGGTATGTGTGTTGTGTGTCCTCGGGGTGTGTGCTGGCATGTGCCTGGGGAGGCTTTGGGGAGGATGTGCCAGCACAGCTGGCAGAGTGGGGCTGTCTCACCTTTGTTCAGTTTCTGGGGTCCCAGCCGAGGCTCAGGGCTGGTGAGGGCCCTGGAACCCTCTCACCTGGCTTCAAGTGGCCCCTGCGATCAGGCCAAAGATGGCTGTGCCCTTGGAGCTTGCCTTTCCTCAGGTCCGTGGGGGTGAGAACCAGCCACGCTGCCCTGGAGCCTCTATCTGCTCTCCCGGCCCTGCCCCCCCAGGCCCTACTCCCAGCTGCCTTGGCCCCCTCCACTCCGTCCTGACTCTCTAGCTGGGTTCTCTGTGACTTCTAGCAAGTCGCTTGGCCTCTCTGGGTCAGTGGAATAAGGAGGCACATTTCACCTGGCTCCATCAGCGAGGGGCCTGGCGCTCAGTAGGTGCTCAGGACATGCTACTTTCCTCCCAACCCCGGCCTGGTGGTAAAGGGCCAGAATCATAGGCTCCACTGGGAGCCCGCGAATCTGCATGTTTTTGCATATAATTTGCATAGTCTTTATGATGGAGTATGCTGAGATCAGTCTCAGTTTCTCTTCCCTCCTCCCAGCTCCGTCAGAGTCCTCTCTGGATTTTGGAGGGACCAGAGGGAATGGTTGTCCAACCGCCTGGTGTTACACACGGGGAGACTGAGGCAGAGGACGGGGCCCTGCCCAGGATCACGTGGTGATGGGGGTGGGAGGTGGGTGCTGTGAGTCTGTAGGGGGGTTCCCATTCTCAGTAGTCACTGAGTGGATATTGATGGCGACCCCCAGGACATGTGCGGGGGACAGACAGACAGTAGATGAGGAAGTAAGTAAACAAGCCCCTCCCAGGCTGTGGGGGCTGTGAGACACCACCCTAGTGTGTCAGAGGGGTGGGGGTTGGGGAGGTCGCTTGGGTGCAGTTGGTGGTCAGGGAGGGCCTCTTGGAGGAGGTGAGCTTTGAGTAGGGACACCGTGTCACATCCCAGCATCTACTGGCTGCCTAGTAACTGCACAGCGCCATCACAGCTGGTCTCTGTGTTGGGGATCGCTATCCCCATTCTCTAGGAGGCGCACTGAGGCCTGCTGGGTAGAGGGCTTGAGCAGGGCTCTCTGGAAGCCAGCACTGGAACACCTAACCCCCACCCAGGTCGTCCTTGGAGACTCACAGCCCCAGGAGTGGGCGGGCCCTTGCTACAGGGACCCTCGCAGAGCCTGGAGGCTCAGTCCCAGTGGCACCTGCTAGTGAGGGACAGGGTGGCGGGTGGGGCTGCTCATGTGAGCTGGGCCACCTGTCATGGGAGCAGGAGCTGTCCTCCATTTCTACTCGCTCCCAGACATTCAGTCCATTTGTCTGTCTGGCTCTGTGCAGGGTATTGAGGGGGACAGGGGTGGTGTGTGGACTCCGACACTTGCCGCACCTTTGAGGGGCTTCTGGTGGGGGAGACTGGTGGGGCCTGGGAGTAGGTACTACAGTACAAAGAGCATGGTCCTGGGGTTCAGCTAATCCTGGGTTCAAATCTGGCCCATTGCTGTGTGACTTTGGGCCAGTTGCTTCCCCTCTCTGAACTTTGGTTTGCCCATCTGTAAAATGGAGGTGATAATCCCTCACCGGGAAGATGTCTGT
Source organism: Equus asinus (assembly GCF_041296235.1). Classification (NCBI taxonomy): domain Eukaryota; kingdom Metazoa; phylum Chordata; class Mammalia; order Perissodactyla; family Equidae; genus Equus; species Equus asinus. Next base: position 90,744,431 of record NC_091794.1, read on the forward strand.
GAGGAGAAATGAGGCAGTGTGCTTATAAAGGGCCTGGCACATGGTGAGTGCTCCCTCCGTGGTAACTCCCGCTGTTGCTCATGGTAAGGGACAGAAAGGCCCCAGGCCTCCTCTGGAAATGCGCCGGTGAAATGAATGTCGTGTCACAAACTAGGGTCCCCGCATGCGTTCTTGGGGGTTCAAGAGTTCGCCGAGCACGGGGTCTGGGGTCAGTGAGGCCAGGATTGAAATCCTGCTGCACCCCCAACCGGTGGCTTAACAGCCTCAGTCTCCTCATGGGCAGATGGGGACACGAGCACCTGCTTCCCAGGTGGCCCACTGGATCCATGGACCTGGTAGGAGGGGCCCGTTGGAGTGACAGGAGCATGGTTGGGGGCCTCTCCTCCCCCATAAAACAGCACGGTGGAGGTGGAGTCCCCAGAAGGGACCTCCTGATTCAGACCGGGCAGGTGGTTGGCCTCGCAGAGGAGGTGTGGTTGGAGCTGACCGAGCTTCATGAGGACATCTCTGTCCCGCTGATCGTGGGACCCCGAGTGCCTGGAACAGCACCTAGCACACAGTAGGTACTTGACAAATACTGCTTGTCCTGACCGATCAAGTAGGTGCTGGCCAGGCAGAGATAGGAAGGGTATTCAGAAGGCAGGAACAGCAAGGGGAAGGCCCAAACGAGCCCCGCCGGTTCCAGAACCAGAAAGGGTTTGGTGTGGGAGGAGTGTGGGGGGAGGGCAGCTGGGAGAGTAGGTCGCTGAGTCTGGAAACAGGGCCTCCGTGGGTGGTCCTGCTCTCAGGCAGGAGCGTGGGGACAGGAATAAATGAGCAGTGTGAGGGTGGCCAAGAGGGTGACGCTAGAGGGCAGGTGGCTGGAAGTGATGGAGGGGTGACAGCGGTGTCCCCACCCTGGGTTGAGGAGGCTGGTGACAGGTGGGCAGCTGTAGGGCGGCCAGCTCGCACCCCAATTGGGACCAGCAGGGATGGTGGTGCTAGGACCCGGGCGGGTGGGAGAAGCACGTGGGCGGGTGAGGCATCTGGGTGCCGTGGGCCACTGTGGCCGCCAGCCCGGTTGATGGCCAGGGAGGGAGCGGGCCTGCTGAGCCAGCCCGTCTGCGGTGAGGTGCAGCTGTGTGCAGCTCTGGCTCCCTCGGAGACTCCTGTCTGTTGGTCGCCGTGTGCTCCTCTGGTTCCTCAGGAACAGTCCCACTGGGGTCTCGGCAGAACGGGGGGCTACGGAGCTTCACAGGCCGGAGAACAGCAGGGGTGGGGACTCAGCAAGCATGTGCTGTTTCTGATATTAAAGTTTCCTGAGTTTATGGTAGAAAGTTGGGAAAATACAGACAGGTCCTGAGAGAAAGATGAAAACCCTGTGGCCCCACGGCCCAGAGAGAGCCTCTGGAACGTTTCGTGGAATTCAGTGTTTCGAACTCACTTTGGAAGTGAGTTTGTTAAAACAGGAGCAAGTTCAACATAGTTTTTTTGGTAACCTATTTTTTAAACTTAGTGATGATAATAGTATAAACAGCCAACATTTATCGAGCAGTTTGTCAGTGGGTGGGCGCTCGGGGTCTCCTCCGTGAACCCCACGACGTGGGCACTGTTGTCTTGGTATATGAGGAAAGCTGGGCCCAGAGGGTGGAGTACCTGCCCGGGGTCCCCCCGGTGCTGAGACAGAACCGTTGAGATGGTCCGATTGGCAGCCGGGCCCTATTGCCTCCTGACAGCCGTGTGCTCATTTTTCCATGTCCTTAAACAGTCTTTGAAACAAAAAAAGCAAAGCCTTGGGTTGGGCATTTCTGCCTTTCAACAACCTGAGTAGACACTGCGGACTCGTGAGCACAGTGATTGACAGCTGTGTAATATTCCGTGCGACGGTGTGACCTCACTTATTTCACTAGTGCCCGGGGGTTGGGACTGTAGGTTATTTCCACTTCTTCTCTCTCAGAAGTAACACGGCCCAGCCCTCTCTGACCTGAGGGCTGAATTCTTGGACGCCCAGTGTCAGAATCAGAAAGACGCTTACAGCACCCAGCTCGACAGTTCACTTACAAATGGGACAGCGAAGTGTGGAGAAGGGAGGGGACCTGTCTGGGTGTCAGGCTGTGGCCTCATGAGCTGGGACGCTGCCTGCTCTCACCCTGGGGCAGGCGTGGATGGGGCAGTGCCGCCATGGGGATGGGGATTCTGGGCAGGACGATGGGAGCACGGGGCTGGGGGTGGAGAAGGTGCTGGAGGGGCCGGGCTGGGGCTGGGGGTGGAGTGTGGCGTGGGGCCGGGATGTCCTTGGCAGAGCAGTTGGCTGAGATGGGATGGCCCCGGGTGTTCCTGCCCTCCCGGCTGCCCTTGTGGAAGATCTGGGGGCGGGCGGAGTAAGGCTGGTGGGAGGGCACGTCAGCCAGTGTCGCGTCTGGGCCTCGCTGATATATTTCTGGCGGGGAGGTCTGTCGAGTTCAGCCTGGCCTACTCTGCCTCTGCTCGCCCCCTCCTCCCCCAGGCCCTCTGCTCTCTGGGCCCCGGGCCCCGCCGCCCCCTCCCCAGCAGATGCAGCCTTCGTGCCCCCCACCCCGCCAGCAGCCAGTGAATGTGGCGGGTCCTGGGTTCCCAGCCAGGGCAGCTGTGGACGGGCGGGGGGCGGAGACCGAGGCGGCCCCCTTCCTGGTCCAGGCTCCCATTGTGTGTCCCCCTCGGCTGTCCCGCTGCCCAGGGCCTGGCCCCGGCCCACATTCCTGTGCTGACGCTCTGGGTCTCCGGGCTGGAGCTGGTGAGCGTGAGGGGCACTGAGTTCTCACAGGCCTGAGGGCCTTTTGGAGATGGGGCCTGTAGGGATCCAGAGGGCTCTGCTGAGACCACCCTGCTTCCAGGAGCTAGTCGTTAAGAGGCTGTGTGTCTTTGGGTAAATCACTTTACCTCTCTGAGTGTTCCTTGGAAGACTAATTCCCTGGCACTGCCCACTCTTATTGGGGGGTGGGATGGTGCAAGTCTTCCCCTCCCTGGGCCTCAGTTTCCACATCTGTAAGAAGGGACAGTTGAACTCAGTGGTCACTCAGGCCTAGTTTTGCCTTAAGGTGGGACCTGAGGTGGGAAACATGCCACAGTAATACCAGTGAATGCCTGTGGAGTGCCACCTGTGTGCTGGGCAGCTGCCTACTTCTGGTGCATTATCTCACTTTATTCTCACAACGGCTCTATAAAGTGTGTATTATTATTGTCTGCATTTATCCAAACAGAGGCTCAGAGAGGTTAAGTAACTTGCCCAGAGTCACGCAGCAAGTAAGCGGAGCTGGACTCGAACCCAAGACTGTCTGAACCTAAAGCTGGGCTCCCAGCCTCTGCTTACCTTGCCTCTGGTGACCAGGAGAGTGGAGCCCTAGTCTGGTTAATGGGCGAAGGAAGCTCGGGCAGCATTAATTGTACTTGATTTTATTCTTAGCTTTTGCGGCACGATTAGCGCCGCACAGGGGTGCTGGGCTCCTGGCCCCCTGCCAGCTGACCTAATTTGTGTGTCTGTGTCTGTTTCTGTAACTCGCCCTTTCTCCCCACTCACCCAGCCTCTCTCTTTTTCTCTCTCTGCCCTCTCCCCTGCTGTGTGGCCTTGGCAATGCCACTTGGCCTCTCTGGGCATGAATAGCTTCATCTGCAGCGTGAGTGTGATCATCCTGATTCTGCCTCCCTCATGGGGGTGGCGAAGCTTAAATGAGATGGAGCCTTCAGGAATAGTGATAGGAGTACTAACATGGAACTCCCAATCATTGTGGCTGCATATAGTTATTCAGCTCTAAGGCCTGGGACCTGCGCTCAGCCAGTTACCTGCGTGATCTTATTTGATTCTCGTGGCGGCTCTAGGAGCTACGTGCTATTGTCATCACCCCCATTTTACAGATGAGAAGACTGAGGTGCCCAGAAACTCAGTGGCCTGGCTGATGTCTGACGGGAGGAGCCGATTCATTCTGGCTTAACCTCTGTGCTGTCCTGTTTCTCCTGATGGGGGAGAGCAGGTGGTGGGGGCTGGGCTTTCTACCTCAACAGGCCCCCCCGCACTCCGAGTGGGGGCTGTGGGAGCGAGGACACTTCCCTGACGTCCTGCTGATTTGGGTCCCTTACTCGTCCCAGCTGCTTGAAAACGCTACGGAGAGGATCAGCTGGGGGTGGTGCTGGGCGAGGGGGGCTCTCTGACCCCTGTGGGAGCCTGGGGTGCCTCTTTGGGGTGGGGCTGTGGGTCAGCTCAAGCTGGGGTGGTGGTGAGGGGTGGTGAGGAACAGTGGTAGGGGCGTGCCGGCCCGCTGGGAAGGATGCCGCGTCTCACTCCGGTGTTGTGTGTGTGCTTGTATGTACCTGGGAGGGAGTGTGCGTGGTGTGCGTGAGGGAGGGGCCTGGGGGATGCAGGTGTCAGAGGCCCATTGTTGGGCTTCCGAGAGTGGGAGGGTGGTACTACGCGGTGGGTGCCCATGCAGGGGCACGGGGTGGAGTGGCTGTTTGGAAGCACCCGGTGTGTTCGCCATGTGCTAGAGTGTATGGCATGCGTGCAGCCTGGGCGTGTGTGGAGGGCTGTGGCTAGATCTGAGCTGAGGTCATGCAGGGAGTGAGGGGGCCCGTGGTCACAGGTGTAGGAGGCCTGGGCGAGCCATGGGTCGGGTGCGGCCTTGGAGTGCTCAGGGTGAGGATTCGGGAGACTGAGGACCCGTGCTCCTGTCTCAGTGTCTGTCTCTGTGAGATGCGGCAATAAAACCCTGGGAGGCTGTGATGGCTAAAGTGGGGGGCTGGAACCTGGGCAGCCCCTCAGCCTGGTGGGCAGAGGTCCCCGAGGACCCTCGGTGGCTCCCCTGGGGAGCTCAGCTCTTCAGCAGCTGCTCGGGGAGCCTCCAGCTGGGGGTCTGCTCCCAGGCCTGGGGTGCGGCAGGGAGCGGAAGGTTCCGGGGCTTCGGCGGTCGGTGCGCTCTCTGGCCTGCGCCCCGAGGCTGCGTGCGGTGGGTATCGGGGGTGCAGGCGGGAGCAGAGCGTGTCTACAAGTTGTGAGGTTTGCATCCAGGTCCGGGGGTGGCCCTGCCGTGGGGAATGTGTAGGTGAGGTATGATTTAGGGAACACGCTTGGACACGGGGATGGGTCGGGGTGTGCCACCCATGTGGTTATGAGATTTTGCCGACATTGGCCTGGGGCGCAGAAGGGTGCAGCTGTGGGTCTGTGCATACCCTAGGTGTGTGTGTGCAGCCAGGAGTGTAGTAGACCGGTGAGCACGTGCCAGTTTGTGCCAGGCTGTATTGTCTGTGAGCTGAGGTGGGTGCACAGGTTGGGGTTGGCAAATGTTACTCGTGATGGTGTGTGTGTGTGTGCTGGGTGTGTGTGTTTTTGTAGGGCGTGGCTGTATGTATGCTGGGATGTGTAGTGTGTGCATGAGGGTGTCAGGCTGGATTGTCTGTTAGTTGCAGTGTGTGTGTGTGTGTGTGTGTGTTGGGTGTGTGGGTGTGTTGATCATGCGTAGGAAGGTGTGAGTTTACCTGGAGGGGACGCAGTGAGGGTCAGAGGGAGGCTGCAGGGTCCTGGGGCACTTGGATTCAGTTCTCCTTTAAGGGAATGGTATGGATAATTATGCTCATTATGCATGGAATTATGCAAATGGAGAGGTCGTTTGGGGGTCAAAGGCTGTTTGTCACCATCCTCCTCTGGCACTTTGTGACTTCTGAGTTCCCTGCCCCCATCTCCCTCTGCTCTCCTCTCTGTCCCCCTGGGAGCTGCACTGCCTCTGTTGTGTTCCTGGGAGGGGGCCACTGAGCCCTGGCCCCCCAGCTGGCCCAGGGAGGGGTAGCGCTGACACTCAGCCGGCTTTGGGGGGTGCTGGGCATGATGGCATTCTACACCCCGTCCCTCACCCCCACAGGTCGCAGGTGTCCCCAGCATTAAGCTTCTCAGGGTGAGTTGAGGGGTGACTGGGTTATTGGCTCGCCCCCGCCCCAACCCCGTCTGGGGTCTGCTTGTTACTTGGAAAGAATGTTCTCTTGGATGCAGGTTTGGAAAATCACTGCGGTGGCCCCTTCCCCAGCTTTGTTTGATGAGCGGTAGGCTAAATTAAGATGTGAGAGAATTCTCTCCCTTTGCCTCCTACTCTCACATTCTCTCCTTTCTCCCGCACCAAGTCCTCCCTCCACCCACCCCCTCCAACCCCATGCCCCTCTGACCCTGACTTCCCTGTGTCCCTGCCTCTTCATCCTGTGTCTCTGCCCTCCCCCCTCCTGCTCATCCTCTCTGTTCCTCCACCATCTCTCTCTCTCCTGCCCCCCCATCTCTGTGGGGAGCTGGAGCTCCTGGTCCTTAGCATGGAGGAGATGGTCGTCATGGTAACGGTTGTCATGTCGATGGCTACTGAGCTGGGGATGAATAGTATCTAGGTGAGAGCTACCTGAGTGGAGGCTGATGGGTTCACAGGAGGCTCCACGCTCGTCTCTGAGCCTCAGAGCTGCACAGCGTGCGCCCCCACCCAGGGCCCGCCCCAATGCACGTGCTTATTTGCACCCAAAGGCATGCCAACCCAGGGGGCCTCTTGGTGGCTGCCTTTAGGTGAGTGTGTGTCAGAGTGTGTGTGTGTGTGTGTGTTCTCTCTGAGTCTCTGTTACATCATTTCAAGGCTCTTTGTGGCTTGGGGGGTTGTGGATTTGTACAGGCCTTTCTGGGAGCAGGGTGTTAGGGGCTGGGGTGTGGCGCTGGTCACTGACGAATCATGAGGACTCCCTATTTTGGCCCCCAGGTCCATTCCACTTTGGGGGTCCCCGGGGACCACAGACTTCTTAGAACTCCTCCTCCCAGATAAAGGTCTCCCAGTCACTCTCTGGCCTGCCCAGAAGGATGGCGAGACCGTGAAGACGGTCCCGTCCAGGAGCAGGAGCCTGAGTCTCCGTCCTGCTGTGTGGCTCTGAGCAGGAGCTGCACATCTCTGGCTTCAGGCTGCTTGTCTCAGAACTAAGCAGAAAGTCTCCCATGGCCGCCAGCGGGCCCAGGCTCTGGAGGCTGGCAGGATGAGGAGCCTTCGAGCTCCCTCGCCAAGGGCTTGGGATTCAGTTTTCTTGGTAGTAGGGGCAGAGCTGGGAGCTGGGGAAAGTCGGATGATGGCTGCTCTGAGCTCCTGGAATGTCTAAAAGGGAGGAAGACCCAGCAATTAGTCACGGGAGCAATTACACTAATTGTTCCACTCCATGACTCACTGGTAGCAAGTAAATACTGATTAATTCATTACTTTGAGACCGTGTGTGTGTGTGTGTGTGTGTGTGTGTGTGTGTGTGTGTGTCTGTGTATGTGGTAACGGGGGTGGGGGGGGGGGTGAGTCTCCTGGCTCCCTGCCCTGGCCTCCTGCCCTGGCGGGGCTGGGTGGGGCTTTGGAGCAGGTGGTCGAGGCTGGGGCAGGAAGCCAGGATTGGGATCCTCTCTCTAGCGCTGACTCCAAAAGGCGGCCCATCAGGGGCCGGGGTGTGAGAAGCTGAGCACAGAGCGCAATGCCGATCTGGTCCCTCTCCTGCTCACATACCTTCCATGGCTCCCCGCGTCGGTCAGACAGCGCAGATGCTCGGAGTCCGCCTCAGACCTGCTGAACCGCTGAGCTCAGTTTTTACAATATTCTGATGTGCACTCAGGATGAAAAATGACCAATTTCCAAGATAAAGTGGCAGTGGGACCCGGCAAGCCCTCTGTAGTGGGGCTTCTGTAGCCTCAGCACCAGCCTGCCCCTGCCCAGAATTACTCACATCTTCCAACCCCAACTCCATTCCCTGACAGATATTTCCTGAATACCTACCATGTGCAGACACGGCCCTGCCTCCGTGGTGGTGGAGCTTAGTGGGGGTGGGCGGTCACTGACCAAGTACACGCCTAAGCACACACAGATCACGGGTAGTGATCGATGTGAATTCAGACTCACAAGATGCTCTGAAAGATCAAAGTAGGAGAGCTTCTCGAAAGAAGTGAGAGAGGAATAGGAGTAGCTGGCAAAAAGTTGGAGGATGAAGGATGGGAGGGGAGAGTGTTCTCGGCAGAGAGAAGAGCCTGAGTGGACGAGGCAGGAGAGACCCAGGCGGAACAGAAAGGGGCCTGAGTGGGCTAGAATCCAGTAATTGAAGGGGTGCAGAGGGACCCTGGGTGAGGCTGGAGGGCGGGCAGGACCAGCTCTGAGAGCACAGGCTGCACTTCCCTACCTCGGAGCCTTTGCATATTCTGTTCCCTCTCTTTGAGATGCCTTTCATTATTTCAATTAAGACCCAAGTGCTAGTCCTTCAGATCTGAGCACCAGGAGTGAATATCACCTTCCTCCAGAAAGCTCTCAGGGGGCAGTGACCGTGGCTGGGCTCAGTCTGGAGCCAGGGTCAAAGGTGTGGCTGGGGGCCCAGCCGTGCCTGTCCCTCCCAGGGGCTTGCACTCCTATCTTGGATGTCCTTAGTGCTGGCTCTCTGCCCAGGCTTGCAGTGGGGAGGGACAGTCTGGACCCAGGAGCCCCAGCTCCCTGCCCTCCTAGGTTCTGACTCTGGACCCTGGGAGAAGCCCCTTTCACCCCTGCGGACCCCCCCTGGAGACCCTCATGGCCTAAGCGGAAGTGCCATCTGGGCCCTCAGCTGACTCAGCAATGAGATACTTTGGGGGGGGGGGCGGTGCTGACTTTTGTTTTGGGGAGGACCCAGGGCTGGGCCTGGAGCCTGCTCCCCTCACCCCCTCCTCCAAGGAGCTTCCCTGCCAGAGCCTCCCTCACCCCTGACTCCTGTCTGTGTGGTGGGATGAGTTGCCCTGCCTTTGGGTTTTGAGATGTGACACTTCGGGTCCCTGGCCGAGTCTGACTCTTAAAGCATCACATGCTCTCTGGTGACCTGGGGCAACTGGGCCCCAGTTCTCCCTGTGGAATAGAGCTGATGACGCTGGCCACAGGGAGAGGAATGCTGACCTGTGCTGAGCACCTGCTGCCTGCCGGGTTTGCTCAGCACTGTACACGTATGAACACACCGTGTGCTCACAACAACCCGGTGAGGCCGGTACTATCTGCTTAGGAGTAATGAGTCAACTGAGGCACGGAGGGACTGAGTAACTTGCCCCAGGTCACACATTTAGTAAAGATGGGGCCAGGACTCAAACCCAGCATTCTGGCTCTAAACCCTGTTCTGCCTCCCAGCGGTTCTGATCAGGGGATGGGGGAAGTGACCAGGGGTCCGCGGTGGTGGCTGTCAGCAGGAACCTGGGGCCGCTACCCTGGCCCCTGGGTGGGTGGGAGGTGGTAATCAGGCCCCCCTGGCTCTTTACCCACTTGGAGGCCACACCTAATGCCGTCCCTCTGTTGTCACTCGGCCGGTGAGCGTGTCTGTCTTCCCTCCGGGCCTGTCCAGGCTGCAGGCCTCAGGCGCTGAGCCCAGTGCCCGACTCTGCCCTCCCCAGGCTCAGCGCTGGCGCAGCGAGAACTTCGAGAGGCCCGTGGACCTTGAGGGCTCCGGGGACGACGACCCCTTCCCGGATGATGAGCTGGACGACCTCTACTCGGGGTCAGGCTCGGGCTGTAAGTACCTCCCCTTCCCTCTCCCTGCGTGTCGGTCGTGTGGGCACTACCAGTCCGCCCGAGGGCCCCACCCGGGGCTGCGATCGCAGGGAGCAGGAGCCGGCATCTTCCTGGGGCTGGAACCCCGGCCTTGAGGCCTCAGAACCCAGGACGCCCAGCACCCCACGGTTTCTGTCTCTGCGTCTCTGTGCGCACCGCTTGGGTCTCCCTGCAGACCGCTGGCCTGTTCGGGTAACCCAGTTTAACCCAGTTTTCAGTACTGTTCTGACCACTTGGACGAACTTAGCAGCCATTTCTCGGCATAGCGGCTGATCCTTAGCAGAGACAATTTGATTGGTCCAGCTTGGGTCAGGTGCCCCCCTTTGGTCCAATCAGCTGTGGCCAAGGGCGGGTTTAGGGCAGTGATGGACAAGGGCAGGTGCCTCCAGTTGTGCCTGGGACCTTGGGTCTGCCCGGTCCTGGGAGAGGCCAGCCGAGTAGTGAGACAAGGGAGGTGCACCAGTTCGAATCTCAGCCTCTCCACTTAACAGCTGTGCCACCTTTAGCCACTTTCCTTCTCTGAGTGTCTTTTTTCTTATCTGTGAATGGTGATAAATGTGCCTTCTTCTCAGAGCCTCTGAACGGCCTCAGCATAAGATACCAGGGTCTGGCACAGAGAGGGAGCTCTAAAAAGGGGGTGTGTGCTGAGGTTGAGCCCAGTGAGGGGACAGGACAGGTCTGATGAGGTGGGAGGAGGTCTACGTGTCGTGGAACTGGCCACTTGCCTCCTCCTGCCCCTGCCTCTACTCTCCCTCTTTTAGCCACTCCTTTAAACCTCTTGTGGGTTAATCTTCACAAAATCCATCTCTAATGGGTCATGTCTCTGCTCTCAGACCTCCCTGGCTCCCGCACCCCTCCTCTGCCTGTCTCAGGCCCCGGGGCTGGCTCTGGCTTCTCTCTCTCTCTCTCTTCTCTCTTCCTCCCCAGTCCCTGTACTGTCCTGCTTTGACTCCTCCAGATTGCTCAAGCATTCCCCTGGAGGAAGGGCTCCTTCTCCCTCTGGACCTCTCCCTGTGCCTCCGGGGGAACCTTAATGTACCCAACCCTTGTGCTCATGGGAGGGTGCACCCAGGTCTGACTCTTCCCTGGATGCCACTTTCCTGCTCCTCTCAACCTCCAGCGAGATTTGTAGCCACCAGGCCTTCAGTTACCACTGCCTAGATTCAGCCTGCTAGAAGCTCCAGCCTAAGTGGGCTGGAATAGTCAGGGCAGACTTCCTGGAAGAGGTGGCCGCCCTGAAGCATTTTTGGCTAGGCAGTGAGGAGCTGGGGAACATCCATCAGCCATCAGCTACCTGGTGACCTTTGGCCAGACTATGCCTTCCTCCTTTCCCTCATCCTGTCCTGGGAAAATTGTGCAGAGAGAGGGTTGGGAGTCCCCAGTCTTGATGGCTGTTGCTTACCTGGGGTCCTCATGCCCTCCACAATCACCCAGCTCCCCAGCTCTCTCCTCTCCCCCACCCCCTCAGACTTCGAGCAGGAGTCGGGCATAGAGACAGCCATGCGGTTCAGCCCAGATGCGGCCCTGGCAGTGTCTACCACGCCCACCGTGCTGCCCACCATGGACATCCAGCCTGTGGGCACCCCCTTTGAAGAGCTCACCTCTGAGCGCCCCACCCCAGAGCCCGCCACCAGCCCTCCAGTGGTAACAGAGGTCCCAGAAGAGCCCAGCCAGAGAGCCACCACCATCTCCACTCCCACGGCTACCACTGCTGCCACCACCACAGGGGCCCCGACAGCAGCCACAGTGCCCGCCACAGTGGCCACCGTTGCCCCCAGCATCCCCGCAGCTCCCCCTTCCACGGCCACCACCTCTGTTGTAAGGACCACCGGCATTCGGAGGCTTCTGCCTCTTCCACTGACCACGGCAGCCACGGCCCGGGCCACCACCCCAGCGGTGCCCTCGCCTCCCACCACGGTGGCCGTCTTGGACACAGAGGCACCAACACCCAGGCTGGTCAGCACGGCTACCTCCAGGCCAAGGGCCCTTCCCAGGCCGTCTACGACCCAGGAGCCTGACATTCCTGAGAGGAGCACCCTGCCCCTGGGGACCACTGCCCCTGGACCCACGGAGGTGGCTCAGGTGAGTGAGTGGGGTGGGAGAGGATGGGGAGTGGGCGCAGAGGAGGCTGGGTTAGGGAGGATGGAGCTGGGCAGGCGTGAGGACCGGGCTCTTCTGCAGGTGAGCCAGACAGGGCTGGGGAGGGTGAGAGAGGCATGTGGCCGGAGGGCCAAGGCAGGGGGCGAGTCACAGGACGAGTTCAGAGGTCGAGATGGATGGGATGGAAGAGGGACCAGGCCTGGGCCTTGGGATGTTGGGACAAGACGCTGATGGAGAAAGAATTGGGTGAGTGTGTGTGTTGGTAGGGGGAGGGCCAGGGCTTGGGTGTTCCGGTTCAGACTCAGGAGCCAGGCAGACTTCTTCCACTGCTGCTTTTTAGCCATGTGACTTCAGGAAGTCACCGATCCTTTCCATACCTCCATTTCCTTACCTGTGAAAAGGAGAAAACAATAGGATACAAATCATAGTGAGATTTCAGTTTCCTGACACATCCCAAGCACTTAGAGCAGTGCCTGGCGAGAGTCAAAGTTTCACTCTCGTTGCTGTCATCGTCATCATCATCGTGGTTGTCGTTGTTGTTATTATTAGTCTGAGGGTGACTCAGAGCGGGCTGTAGGAGAAGAATTCTGGGAGCTCGAGTTTGCAGATGCTGCCCGGGTGGCAGGTCAGTGCCGAGCGCTTTCCTGTGCCATCTCCTCTCTCCCTCAGGCCCCCCCAGGGGGGCACCACCGCTGTCATCTTTCTACAGGTGAGGCCACTTTCCGAGGCTTCACAGCCGCAATGGCAGATTCAGGATTTGAACCCGGCAGTCGACTCCAGAGCCGGGGCGTGTGTGTCTTTGGGGTATTCTGGGTGGGGGTTGGGGGAAGGAAGAGAAGAGGATGGAGATGTCAGGCATCTGGGGATGGATGGGATCAAGGAGATGGGAGGAGCAGCCTGGTCCCCTGGAGACAGTGATGGGGCATGAAAGCGCTCGCTGGTGGCCTCGCAGGGGGCCCTCAGGCTGTGGAGCCGCCTTCAGGTGGGCGTCGCCTCCTCTGACTCCGCAGCAGTCCCAGCAGGCCGCAGGCCCAGCCCTCAGCTCCTCTGAGCAGCTGGGGCAGCCTGGCGTTGCACAGCCTTAGCCAAGCAGGAAGGGGAGACAAGGCTGGGGCGTGGAGACCAGGTCGCTGGTGCCGTCTCTGCGCGTGGCCTCTCCTCGGCCCGGACACTGGGCCCACCTGCTCCGTGCCTACCCGTGAAGTGGCTGCATCCCTGCTCCGAGCCTAGCTCTGGTCCTGCCTCCGTTTGGTGGGAGTCATTGAGATTCGTGGTCACGGGGCTGGTTCCTTGGGCACCTGCCCCCAGGGGACATCACACTCTTCAGGTTGTGCTCCTGGACTGACCTCCAGGCTTAGGAACTCACCTCTACCCCAGGCCCAAGTACATAACAGCTGCATCTGGCAGTCCCTCAACAGCAGCTGGAGGGGGAAATGATGGAGATGGGATGGGGAGAGGACATAGCCATGTGACAATAGAGGCAGTGTGGTGTAGTGGTTAGAAACACAGACACTGGAGTTAGATAGATCTGGATTTTTGTTCTGCTTCTACCACTTACTAGGTGTGTGTCCTTGGGCAAGTCACATAACCCCTCTGAGCCTATTTCCTGCTCTGTAAATTGGGGGTAATAATACTCCCTTCATGGGGATACGGTGAGGGGAAAATGCCCCTAATGTGCTTAGCACAGTGCCTCGCACACAGTAAGTGCTTAGTAAGTGTTAGCCCCCCGGGGAAGTGGAGTGGTGGTAGGGGCCGTGTGTGTGTGTGTGTGTGTGTGTGTGTGTGTGTGTGTGTGGCTGCCCTGTGGCAGGAGATGTTGGGGCCTGGCTCCTGGGCTCATGCTACCCTCCCTACAGACCCCAACTCCAGAGTCCTTCCTGACCATCCGGGATGAGACAGAGGTGCCAGTGAGTGGGGGGCCCAGCGGGGACTTTGAGTTACCAGAGGAAGAGACGACGCAACCAGACACAGCCAATGAGGTGGTGGCTGTGGGCGGGGCTGCAGCCAAGCCATCACCTCCACCTGGGACACTGCCCAAGGGTGCCCGCCCGGGCCCTGGCCTCCTGGACAATGCCATCGACTCGGGCAGCTCGGCTGCTCAGCTGCCTCAGAAGAGCATCCTGGAGCGGAAGGAGGTGCTCGTAGGTAAGCCTGGGAGGAGCCCAGAGTGGGGCAGCTGGTTGGGCCTCAGTTTGTCCTCTAGGAACCCAGGAGGGGGGTCAGGGGGGACGTTCCTAGGAGCCTAGTTTCCTAGGAAAGGAAAGTAGGGGACGTGACCCCAGGACCCACCCTTTGGTTCCTCCCTACCCTTCCCCCATCCCAGGGCCTGACCTTGACCTCATCCTACATCCAGTACTTTCCTCAGAGCCCTCTGACCCCTCCTCAGACTCTGACTTTGACGCTTGCTTCTCTGGGCCGTGCTGGCTGACTCCTCCTGGACCTTACCCCGTGGATCCTAGTCTCTGACCCCATCCTTTGGTTTGACCTGCCCCCACCCGTGATGCCAGCCTGAGGACCTGCCCTGGCCGCATCTCCTGAGGGGTCTCTGGACTCGTGGTCCAAACCCTACTCACCCCTCAGGAGCAGTGTGCCCTTGGGCAGGGCTTTGCCTTCTTCAGGCTCCCTTTTCCTCCTCTGGGGGGATAATCATTTTGCGCTTAATTCTCAGTGCACATCTGTTTGTATGTTAACTCTTCTGTAGTTGGGATGTGTCATAGTTTAGTTGTTAGAGTTTTTTCTTTCCTGACATGTATAAAATACTGGGGCATCTTCTGACTGATGGCATCTGGCATTTGGTGAGGACCACGGCACCTCCTTTATTAGCACTGTTTGAGAATTTGATGAGTTAGCGTGCGTTACGCAACTAGAACGGAGCCAGGCCGCAGTGCAACTATAAATGACAGCCAGTACCCGTAGTACTGAATCAACTCCAACTCCAGACTCAGATTCGGGACCCCCAGCCCTCTCCCCCTTCTTGCCCCCACCCCCAGGACCCTCCACCCTCTCCCCAGGCTCTGAGCTCATCTCACCCTGCCTCTGGCCCTTGACCTCTGCCTTCTTCCTCTGCAGCTGTGATTGTGGGTGGGGTGGTGGGCGCCCTCTTCGCTGCCTTCCTGGTCACGCTGCTCATCTACCGCATGAAGAAGAAGGATGAAGGCAGCTATACGTTGGAGGAGCCCAAGCAGGCGAGCGTCACGTACCAGAAGCCTGACAAGCAGGAGGAGTTCTACGCCTAGTGGAGCCACTGTGCCTCCCCGTAGCCTCAGCGCCACCCCTCTGCCCTGTCCCCAGCCCGGTCCCACCAGCCCTGGCCTGGGATGGGGCCAGGGATGGAGTCTGGCCCTGGTTCATCTCTGCCTGCCTGCCCAGTTCTGCCCAGACTGCCAGCCTCACACAGATCTTCCCCAGGGGACAGAGGGCGCTGCCATCTGCCCCAGACTGTGCCCTTACGAGCTCATCTCTTGTCCCCCCCCACCAGCCTGGGGCTTCAGGACCTCATGTCAGATGGACAGGAGGAAGGAAGCTCCTGATTGGCTGGTGGAAGAAGGGGTGGGGCTTGAGCCCCAAGCTGGCCTGGGCCACAGGGCTGGCCGAGGTCTCCTTTTGGGGCTAGAGAGGGCCTCAGGCTGGTTTCCAGGACAAGCATTTGGCAAGCTCAGCCCGTGAAATCGAGACCCTGCAGCCTCTTGCTCCTGTCCCAGGGCCCCTCTCTGCCTGGGTGAGAGGGTAGCCCTTGTTTGCCAGCCTGTTTTGTTCTGGCCTCTCTGGGGTTGTGGGGTCATTCTCCCCTCACCCCCCTGATACACATGCACCCACAGGCTTCACTTCCTTCCCAGTCTGCCCCTGAGGCATCTGCTTCCCAGAGGTGCCCTGGCAGCCCCCGGTGAGGAGGAGCTGGGCTGCTTGGACCTGCCTCCCGCAAGCGGACTCTGCACAGACACCATCTCCCACACGGTCACACACTTGGTCACACACACAGACAGCAGCGTGCAGTGACAAAATCATGCTCAATCCTGGCCACCCAGCCAATCAAGACGTGTTACAGACACACACACGTTCTTCCAAAGATGTTTATTCTCATGTGTTTCTCACGCACCCCAAATGCTCATGACAGTGCAAGTCACTAGTGATTGTTGCCCAGCGGTGACAGTGTGGCCTGCTTCCCTCTCTGTCCCCCCAGCCTGCCACACGTCATCGGGCACCCGACACGTCTCCAGCTTTCAGGCTTCCTGGGGAGGGTGGAGTCAGGCCGGAACAATCAGCCCATATTGGGTCCCTGAGCTGCCCTGTCACACTCAGTCCTCACCATGACGCCCACACCAACTGCACTGTCACCAACCCCAGCGTGTCAGACACAATCCCGTGTGGATGCACACTCTCACCTCGTGCAACCCGCTCTTACACTGGAGGATGATGGGGGCACTTACCCTTTCCGGAGGAAAGTGTGGGTGGGGAGATGTTGCCACAAGCCCCCTCAGGGCACTGCCCTCCGGTCGTCCTGGCGTCACTCCTGCCTGCTTGCCTCCCCTCTGTAGCCTGCGGAGGGGTGGTTGGGGGCCAGTCCCCACTAGCTGGGAGCCCTGTAGGCTGATGCCTGGAGTTTGGCCTTGGGCTGGGCAGGGGCTTGGGCCTCCCAGGACCAAAGGCCGTGGGTGGGGAGGGCGGATGTGGTCTGGCTCCTGGTTCCCCTGCATCCCCCTCCGGCTCTGAGCTCGGGGCTGACTGCCTCCCAGGACACAAGTCTCCAAAGTGCCTGTGAGGGGGGCCCGCCGCCGGGCCCTCTGCACCCTCTCCCCTTGGCCCCAGGCCCACCTCAGCCCACCCTGGGGTCACCCCGGGCCCCACCCGAGGACACCTGCCCGCTCGTTTGGCCTAACCACCTGCTGGTTCTCCTGGCTGCAGCCCGTCCAGCCGCACTGCCCCAGGCCGAGGGCTGACAGCAGGCAGGGGTTGGGGGTCACAGGCCCCGGCCCACCTCCCCCTTCCTTGTTACCCTTGCAAGTGGGGCCACTTCCGTAGATATTTTAAATGTGGGGTCACAAATCTTCTTTTGTGGGGGTGTGCTTAGCAGGGGCCCTTGGAGCCCAGGGCTGTGGTCTGAGTTGTGGTTGGCTGGGGCTCACCCTGACCCCTCACCCGCAACCCACATGAAAGTCAGGAACCCAGGTTTTATTTCTGTTCCCTTTTTAAGAGTCCCTGGCAACAGACTTGTGCAGGGGAAGGGGCGGGGGTGCCTGAGATAGTGAGGGGGAGGTTCCAGGGAGCTTCCACGGCCTGCCTCTTCCACCTGTCCTGCTTCTAGGCTGGACTCCATCTTTCAGGCCCAGCGCCCTTCCTGGCAGGGCCTGGATGCTGTTGAGACTAGCCGGTCCCAGCCTTTGGGAGGGAGGGAGTGGGAGGAGGCCTCCTGGGCCCAGGATCTGTTGGCGTGGCCTGGCCTCAGTCATTCCTGGAGCAGAAGGGCTGGGCATGGGGGAGACCAAAGTCCCAGCCTCCCTCTCTCCTGCCCCCTGGTGGGCTACTGTCGTGGGGACAGCAGCTAAGGTGAGAAGGCCTGGGCAGGCCGAGGCTGAGAAACCAGGGAGCATAGAGGAGAGAGGACCCGGACAGTCCAGGGATGCTGGGACAGGGTAGGAGACCCAGCAGTGGGTGCGGCTTCTGCCTGGGGCTGAAGCCTGTGGTGGGGGCGGGTCCAGCACAGGATGGATGAGCTGGGTTTAGGCTGGCTGGAGTGGGCTTGGAGGGGCCTGCCTGGGTCCAGCCTGGCCCCAGCAGGCCTGGCTCCTTGCATCCTGAGGGCTGGTTTCTAACCTGGGGCCTGGGGCTTCGCCTCCTGGCACTGGCCTCTTGTCTGTGTCCTTAGCATTTGAGAGATGAGGCCGAGGTCGAGGGCCTTGTTCATAGAGCTTTGGACCCAAGACAAATGTCCAGGCTTTATCCTCATGAAGTTTAACACAGTCCGGCCAGCCCAGCTCAGGCAAGGCGATGCAAGAGAGTGAGGTCGGTTACAAGGGCGAGCTGGCGCTCTCGTAGGTGCAGTGTGGGTGCGGAGCCTCACCCTGCCTGACACGTTGTGTGATGTGTGCAAGGCTGCCCATGCAGGTCCCCAGACTCCGTAGGGCTCCTGGGGAGGGGGTCCTCCGGGGCCCTGGCACTTCCTGGAAGCACGGCTGATTCCAAAGGAGGAGCTTGTATAGCTTGTGAATCTCTGGGGCCTCGGCTGTGGGAGAGCATGAGGTGGGCTGGGGCCACCCCCAGCTGTGACTTCTGGAACCCGGGCTGTCTCCCCAGGGGCCCGGAGGGGATACGGATCCTGAAAGTCTGGTCCCCTTGTTCGCTGGAGGTGGGTGGATGGTAGCCAGGGCTGGGCCGGGCAGGTCTGCGGGCAGTGGCTTGGGGTGCCCAGGCTGGAGCCCCCTGGGGTTGGCAAAGCCATCTGTCCAGTCCTCCAGGCTGGGGCCCTGGGCACAGGGGGCAGACTCATCTCTGCTTCTCGGGGCAGGAGTGGCCGCCACCTCGGCTCTCCTGCGTTTCTTCTGACAGCCACCACCCTGGACCTGCTTCCTAGGCCTCCAGCCTGTAAATAGAAGCCCACAGACTGTACAGATTTACAGAGACGCCGAGACTGGGCCCCGGAGTTGCCGTCTGAGGACTGACAGCCCTGGTATCTCCCAGGTGCCCACCTGGCAGCTCAGTGCCCCCCGGTCCCAGCGTGGCAAATGCATGTAAATATTTTTCGTAGGCAGCGTGGCTCCAGAGAGCCCCCTGAAGACAGTGTCCCTCCTGTGCATCCTTTCTCCTGTACAGAGCCCTCCAAGAACCCGCCCTGGGGTGGGTGGCAGCTTGTCCTTCCCTCCCCAAGGCCTTCCCTGCCCTCTCTCTCCCCATAACCCGTTTATTAACCATACCTGTCCTGAGTTCATGGCCAAAACCTTAAGTAAGGAAAAGCAGAGGAAAAAGACTGAGAAAGAGACCCAGGCGTCTGTCCCACGGGGCCACCTGTCCCCACCTTGTGAAGGAACTGTTTGTTTTTGTTTTTTGTTCGTTTTTTTCTTTTTTAACACTTCCCGTGCTGTGCCCATTTATAAGAGGAAATAAAATTAAACTGAAACGACGTCCTGTGGCCAGAGTGTGAGATAAACATGGAGGTCATTTGGGGAGGGGCAGCCCACGGCCCCCCTTAGGCCTCAGCCACCTTCCTTTTTAGAAGAAATTGAGAAGCAAGCAAGGAGAACTGACCAACAGCCCCTCGTGGGAATCATTGTGGTGAGAGCTGCTGTTGATTGAGTGTGTTCCGGGAAACCACGGAGCTGACTGTGGGAAGGCTAGGGTGGGGGCTGCGGTTGGGTGGGGCCAAGGCTGTGGGGGCCCTGTGGTCCACTCCTGGGGGAAGAACTGTGGTTTCAGGCCACAAAGAGAATCTCGGGACCACAGGATATTGGAGCCTGACCAGCCGAGGGGGCTGGCCCTGCGGTCTCACAGGCCTGCTTTCAAGGCCAGATCACGTGTCCCAGCTCTGACTCTGGAGAAGCGTCTTGGCCTCTCTGAGCCTCAATTTCCTCACCTGTAAAGTGGGATAACAATGAACAACAGCCCCCAGATGGACTGTGGCCAGGATTCCATGAGAAAGAGCATCTAGCAATGTGCCTGGCACGGTCTGCCTCAGCTCACGGGGTCTTGGATGGTGGTGTCGGGACAGAACAGAACCTGGGGATGGGAGGAGCTCCAGGGCCTGGAACCACAGACTCTCTCCAGGGTCCCAGGGTCACAGAGCTGGGAGGGCCTTAGAGCCATCCCTGGGCCCTGGGTGTAAAATCCCTTCTTTGGGGCCTCAGCAGGGGACGTCCCTGCCCACGCAGCACACCTCTTGTGGCGGTCTTGGTGCACCTTGGGGCAGTGGGCCACTGCCTGATGAGAAGTCCTTTATTTTCAACCCAAGCTGCCTCTCTGGTGTTTCCCTCCTCCGGTCATCATCCTTGTGCAGGGGCACGCTGGGTTCTGCCCCCTTGCTGTGGGATGGCCCCTAGGCATGAGTGTCGCGGTCATGAACATCCCTCCTCAAGGGAAACCTCTCCGTGTCCCACCAGTATTTCTTCTAGAAATTTCTTCCTCTTAAAATATGCCACTCAGACAGGGTCCTGATGGTTCTGGGGTGGGCTGGAGTCAAGGCCCCTGGATTTGGCATAAAATCCTATGCATCCTTCTCTCTCCCCCTCCCTCCCTCCCGGCCCTAAACTTTCATGAGTGTCTGCCCTGGAACTGGTAGATGGAAGGTTGCCGAGACAGACCAGCCCTGTTCTCAGAGCTCTTACAGTCTCCTGGGGAGACAGACGATGACCAGAGTCTCAGACTATGTAATGACGCTGATCTGGGGAGTGCGTGTCTTTCCTCCTCAGCCACCCCTTCCAAGCCGCCCCCTCATGCCCCTCATTTCCAGACAGTTCAGGGACGGTGCCCCGAGGCCCGGCACCTCACTGCGGTACCTCGGACAACTTATGCCCGAGAGCCGCAGGCTGCACAACTATAAAATGGGGTGGAGGGGCCAGCCTCACTGCCTCAAGCTTCCAGCAGAGGACCGGGCCCCACTCGAAGCCTGCTGTGATGGAGGCATCCGTTCAAGGCCCAGCTCACGACATGGCCCCCACCCCGTCCAGGAAGCTTTCAGAAGAGAAATCATCCTCCTCTGGTTCCTACAGCCTGTGGTCATCTCTCCCTCCTCATCTGAATTCTAGTGATGTGCATCCATATTTTATTCTCAGCTTGGAAGAGTGGGAAGGGTATGAGCGTGGAGTCAAGTGGACCCACTGTGTGCACTTGGGCACATGGCTCTACCTCTCTGAGCCTGTTTCCTCGCATGCAAGTGTGGACAATAAGGTCGATATTTGGAAGCTGTTGTGAGGATTAAATGAGATAATATATTGAAAGCAACTAGCATGAAGCTGGGCATATGTGGCAGCCAACAGCTGGACTTAATCCCTTTCTTTGTCGTGTCCGTCGTTCAGCAGGCAAACCTTTATTCAAACCCCAGCTCTGCTGCCGCCGAGCTGCGTGACCCTGGGCAAGATATTCAGACTCAGTGCTCAGTGTCGTCACCTGTAAATGGGGCCAATAGTAGTGCCTGCCTCTTCTGCATGGTGCTTAGAAGCCGGCCTGGCATACAGTGGGTGCTCTCTAAGTGTGAGCTATTGTTATCACTGTTGCCATTATTGTTACTGTTACTGTTTACAGAGCCCAGCATGCTGCCTATGGGAGGGGTGAATCCTCTGAGCCTGGGGCGAAGTCACAGTATTGGTGTCAGCTCTGGTGTGCATGATGACTTAGGCCTGTTAGAGCCCAGGCCGATGCCTGGAGATCGTGTCTGTGGGCTGCACAGAGGGCTGGGCACTGCTGGGGGTGGAGCGTTCCCCTCTGGGCCCTTTGGCCCAAAGGATGAGCAACAGAACAGAGGGGAAGGAGGCAGAATAGCTGATTGTTTCCCACAGCCCAAGAGGTCACAGCCGCCTGCCCAAGCTGCCCCAAGAACAGAGCGTGCTCAGCTTCTGAGGGCCGCCCACCCTGTCTCCTCCAGCCTGAGGGTGGGCCCGGGCGGACCGAGGGTCCAGCTTCACCACCGCCAGAGCTGCGAGCCCTGTCCACACTCAGGGAGGAAGCAGGCTGGGCCTGACATGGGAGTGGAGGAGCGAGGGCTGCAGAGCAGACGGTGAAAGAGATGGGGGAGGCCCTGACGGTACCAGACCCACCAACAGCGGCTCCTCTCATGTGACTCACTCCAGCCTCACGCAGGTCTGGCCTCCTGGCCAGGCTTTTCAAATGAAGAAACGGAGGCTCAGAGAGCAGAAACCGAGGCTGCAAAGCTATTGAAGGAAGTGGCAGCATTCAAGGCTGGATCTCTGCCAGAAGTCCAAGTTCTTTCAGTTCCACGCTGCTGTTTCCGTCTGCCGTTAGCCCGCTGTGTGAGCATGGGCAGGTTCCTAAGCTTCTCTGAACCTCAATGATATCATCAGAAAAACAGAAGCAAAAGAGTATTGAAAGGCTCAAAATGTATATTAACACATGACATTTTGGGGGGGCCTTTCACTTGTCAGTTTCCACTCACAGACATTATCTCACTTAAACCTTGGAGGGAGTGAGTCCCCCACCTCACAGAGGAAGACAGTGGCTCTCTGAGCAAGATCCACACTAGCGGACACTTCTCTAGGACGAATGACCCAGTTTCTTCAACTGAGAAATTGTCAAGAAGGAAAAAAAAGAGAGATGGAGAGGGAATTTATAGCTAAACTTAAAAGGCATGTTTAATTGAGGTGGGAACTTGGTTTGGTTCCTGATTCAAACAAATTCTAAAAAAAAAAAAAAAGCTAATTATGAGACAAGCGGAAATTTGAACATTGAGTGAATATTTGTTATAAAAGAGTCATCGTCAGGGCTGGCCCCTTGGCCGAGTGGTTAAGTTCGTGCGCTCCGCTGCAGGTGGCCCGGTGTTTCATTGGTTTGAATCCTGGGCGCGGACATGGCACTGCTCATCAAACCACGCTGAGGCAGCGTCCCACATGCCACAACTAGAAGGACCCACAACGAAGAATATACAACTATGTACGGGGGGGCTTTGGGGAGAAAAAGGAAACAAATAAAATCTCAAAAAAAAAAAAAAGAATCCAGCCTCCTGGTAAAGATGGAAAAAAAATAAAATAAAAAAAGAAAGAGTCATCATCAATGTTCTTAGATGTGATAAAGGCCCTGTAGCTATGTTTTTTAAAAAAGTGTCCTTATCTTTACACAGACTGGAATACTTGCAGATGAAGTGATGAGAGGTCTGCGATTGGCTTAAAAATAATTTGGGGACGAGTGGATGGAGAACAGAGGAAATAAGATGGGGCTTGAGTTGGTAATTGTAGAAGCTGAGTAATGGGCATATAGGGGTGCATTTATTATTCTGTCTACTCTAAGTTTAAATTTTAAATACTTCTTCATAATAAAATCTTAAAAAAAAAAAAATTTATTCCCAGAGAGCATGAGGACTTGCCAGGGGCTGCACCCCCACTAAATGCAGAGCTGGGTCTTCTGACTCCAAGCCCAGGCCCCCTGCCCCCACCCCGTTCCTGCCGTGGACTCCTACAGTGTCGTATTTTCCCGGATTTATGTTGTCCACTTCCGGCTGGCCAGCACCTTCGCGGGCTCCGCCCCTTCCCTTTTATGAGAACTGACTCTCTGAATGGCTCTGATGAAAGAATTTACATGAAACTGTGATGACTGCCGTGGCTTTAGCTGCTGCCCTCCTCCAGAGGTGTCTGCCTTTAGACAGAGAGAGTAACAGAAACGGCCTTTCCCACATGGGCGGTCTGTCGTGGCTCACAGAGCGCTTTCCAGGGAATCCTAGACCTTGCTGTTCACATCAGTCCTGGGAGGTGGGCTGGTTGGGGATTATGCCTCCCACTTTGAAAGACATTGGATTTGGTCATTTTCCCCCCATTTTAAAGGCTCCGGCCAAGTCTAGACTTCTATCATGTCTTGCTGGAAATACTGGAATAGACTCTCATCAGCCATGGGAGGCTCAGAGGAAAGGACCCCGGCTTTGGCATGGACACACTGGGTTTCTCCACCAGCCTCAGTGAGCTGTCCCTGGCTGTCCTGGGGAAGGCTTTTTGCCCTCCTGGGCCTTGGCTTCCTCCTCTGTATAGTGGGCACAATGAGAGCGGCTCAGAGGTTTGGGGGGATCCCAAGATCAGGCAGATCTAAGTGTCCACCATGACAACTGGCACACAGCAGGTGCACAACAGTAACAGTGATGGTCTTCCCAGTAGTAACAACCACAAAAACATGTGGATTGCCCTGACCATGTGTCAGGCGTGTCCTAAGCACTTTTTAATACACATAGCATTTAGAACAGTGCCTGGCACATGGTAAGTAGGGTACAAGTATTTATTAAATAAAATAATTTTGCATATATTAGCTTACTTAATGCTATGGACCGAATTGTTTCCCCTGCCCCAAGGTTCGTATGTGGAAGCTAACCCCCAAGGTGACTGGATTTGGGGATGGGGCCTCTAAAGAAGTAATTAGGGTAATTGAGGTCATAAAGGCAGGGCCCTGATCCGGTAGGATTGGTGTCCTTACCTTATAAGATGAGACACCAGGGAGCTTTCGTGCTCTTTCTCTGCATGAACACAGAGGGAAGGCGTGTGAGGACCTGTGGGAAGGCAGCCGTCTGCAAGCCAGGAGCGGAGCCCTCGCCAGAAGCCAACCATGTTGGCAGCTTGATCTCGGACTTCCAGTGTCCAGGACTGTGAGAAAACAAATGTCTCCTGTTTAAGCCCCCCAATCTATGGTATTTGGGTACGGCAGCCCTAGCAGACTGATGCATTTAATCTTTACAAAAACCCTGAGACGCAGTAGGTACTCTTATTACTCTCATGTTTACAGATAGGGAAACTGAGGCATAGAGACTCCAAGAAGGCTGAGGGCGTACATAAGACAATGGTATAGTCAACCTTGACAACCTCTCCCCTGTTCTCCAGGCAAACTCCTATGGGTCCTTCACAGCCCTACTCCACCGTCGCCCGCTCTGGGAACCCCCAGGCAGCATTAGTCATAGGGGTGGATAAGGAAGAAAGGGAGGCCAGGAGGAAACATTTAGATCTTAGAGGCACCATCAGTGCCTCTGTCTTCTGGCTTGTCCTTAAAGGCCCTGCTTAGCCTCCAGCTTTCTCGAGGTTAGCTGTGTGGCCTACAAGTTAAGAAATAGACTGGGGTCACACTATCCTGGTTTGAATCCTGGCTCCTCTACTTATTGGCTAATTAATCTCAAATAAGTTATGTAGCCTCTCATGCCTCAGTTTCCTTAGAGGGATAAAATGAGGACAATCATAGTACCCATCCCACAGAATGGTCTTGAGGTTAAATTAATACATGGTACATAGGAAATGCATAATAAATGTTAGCTCATAAAGTCATCTTGGATTATTCTTCTTCATGGTGCTCTCTTTTTTTCTCTGAATTCCAACGAGTTTAAGTATAAACCACGCAATTCAACCCAACAGAGATGATAATGACAATGAACTTTATTGGGCACTTACTCTTGGCCAGGCCGTACGCCTGGTCCTTTATACACAGTGTTCCATTTGGATGTGGTCACAACCCCATGACATAGAGAATATCCATATGCCCATTTTTTTTTTTAAAGATTTTATTATTTCCTTTTTCTCCCCAAAGCCCCCCAGTACATAGTTGTATATTCTTCGTTGTGGGTTCTTCTAGTTGTGGCATATGGGACGCTGCCTCAGCGTGGTCTGATGAGCAGTGCCATGTCCGCGCCCAGGATTCGAACCAACGAAACACTGGGATGCCTGCAGCGGAGCGCGCGAACTTAACCACTCAGCCACGGGGCCAGCCCCTCCATATGCCCATTTTATAGACAAGAAATCTGAGAGCTCTTTGAAATGTTAAAAATGTGTCTAAAATCACACAGCCAGCACATGGCAGAATGAGGATTTGGACCCAGGCAGCCTGATGTGGAGGCCGTGTGACCCACTCCAGTTTATCATTCACCCAGTGTTGATGGGAGCCTGCTGTGTGCCAGCACTATGCTAGGGACCAGGGCTATGGAAATAAAGGACACACAGTGCTGGCCCTCGGAGGACTCACAGGCTGGGGTGGGGCAGACAGGCCTGGAGTCAGACACCTGAGAACAGTCACGATGTGGAAGGAACGGGGCTGAGCCTCACGCCTGCATGCGATCCAGGAGAGGCTGTGTTTTATTTAATCGTGTTCGAACAATTACTGGGCATATGGTCTCTATAATAAATAATGTTCTCTCTTCCCGAAGACAAGGCAGACAGTTTTCTGGAGTGAAAAAGTGACATAAAAAGCACAGCTTTGACATTATTTTTAGGCTCCCAAGTAAATCTGAAATTGTCAAATATGAGTATTCCTGGCATTGTGGTTTATCAACAAGAGTTCTTAGAAAGCCCCTGACTTGGTAACCGCCGCTGCTTTCCTATCTGGCCCAGACGCACTCAGCTGACTTCTGTCTGACGAGGGGGATGCGCGATGAGTCAGAGTTCAGTGGTGCCGGTTACAGAGCCGTGTATACAGCCTCTGGGAGTACAGAGGAAGGAGCAATTAACTGAGGAGGGGGAGGAAATGTTTGATTTGAGTTTTGAAGGCTCTGTAGGAGTTCTCCGTGAAAAGAAGAAGGGAAATGCTCCCTAAATGAGGGTGAAAGAATGACAAAAGCACCCCAGGATGTTTGGAGATGGATAGAAATCAAGTGAGGCTGGAGTGTTGGGTTCGTGGGGGTGACGAGGGCAGGAAGGTCGCTGGGCCTGGGTCAGAGAAAGGTTTGGATGTCGTGCTCAATGGCTTGGAGTTTATTTTATAAGCATTGGAGGGGTGCCACGGAGCCTTTTAGGGAGCGATATGGTCAGATTTGTGGTTTGTAAACATGGCTCTGGCAGCCCGCAGGGAGGTAGGTGGAAAGTTGGTGGCAGGGCAGTCACTTCCCCAACCAGACTGTAAGTTCTGTGTGGGCAGTGACAGTCCATGTCTTTCCCTCTAGTATTTTCCGTAACGCCTAGCAGGGGTGGGACATGGAACTGGTGCTCAACAGATGGCTGCTGTATGAAATCCATGCATGCTCCAGGACCTGCGTGCATGCAGGTGAATTTTAGCAACACCTGGAGCTGCCCCCTCTGGCGCTGTCCATGGTACCAACGCGCTAAGGCTGCAAACCCGGTGGACTCCCTGATGGCAGCTTGGGGGATGTGTGTGTGTGTGTTTGTGTGTATAGAAGGAGGTGGGGGAGGGGACCCTCCACATCCGTCTCTTGGGATCGAGCCAGGGTCCCAGCTGCTCCAGTCTCAGAAAGGCTGCCCCGGTGCCCACATATTCTGTGAGACAGATCCCCACTTCATCTCGTCGAGCCTTAGAGCATGGAACTGAGGCAGGAAATGAAGTCAGACAGGATGGCATCAGAGTTGGGGATGGTTTTGAATGCCATGCTTGAGAGTCAAGATCTATAGAAAGAGAGTGACAAGGTCACATCTGTGTTCTAGAAAGAGCACGCTGGCAGTAGCAGCAGCGAGGGGAGCCTGGAGAGGAAAGGGACACTCTGGGATCTCTGAGTCACACGCTGGCACCCAGTGGCATGCCATGGGACTTTGGAGAGAGAGCGAATCAGTGAGGGTCAGAGTTATCAGGCGCATCTTCCTGGAGGAGGTGGGACTTGAGCTGGCCCTTGAAGGATTCAGAGGGAGGGGGAGAGAAGTGTGGCAGGCAGGGGACTGCCATGAGCAAAGGCAGGGAGGTCAGGATGGCTGAGAGAGTGAAGAGATGCTGGCCTGTGTGTTCTCTCCTCCCCATCTCCTTGCTGGGGCCCTTCTGAGCAGGGAGGGCGCCTGCTCTGTGACTGAACTCGGCTGCATTTCTGAGTGTCTCTGGCTGAGGGAGGGGGCGGGCGGGGTGCAGCCTCGAAAGGTCCTTCCATTGTGTGTGAGGCCGGGCCAGGGCAGCAGAGGCGGGTCCATGAGCCCTTTGTCTGCGAGTCACCCACCAAGCGCTCGGCTGCCTCCACGGTCCTTGCTGGCCTTAGATTCAAGGCCATGTCATAGAGACAGGTTGTTCCGCCTTGGCTGGCACTGATGTCATAGCTGAGGAAGGGGGCAAGGGCAGGAGGTGGACACTGGTGGCCTTCAAGGCTGGCTGAGGGCTGATGAATTGCCTCTTGCCCTTGAGGCTCAAGGAATCACCAATTCATGAAATCCTTTAGTGCGGTGACCCGCAGACTGATGGATGGAACCTTCCAGCACCTGAGAATCCTGGGATACGGGGTCTTTTTAGGATTGTAGAATCTTCCATAACAGACCACGTGGGAATCATAGAATCCTGTAGAATAATAGAAACTTAAAAACCACAGACTTTTAAAATATCTTCCTTTTAGGGTTGTGGTGAGGATAAACTGAAATAGAACGGTCCTGGAACACTGTGAATGCTCCCTTAGTGTCAGTTGTTGTCTCCATTTTGAGGACCCTCAGGCCCAGAGAGGTGATGTGTCTTGCCGAGAGACACACAGCTAGGAAGTGGCGGCACGGAATTGCACTGAGTGGCTGAGGTCCCCGGATGCCCTGTGATAGCCCCTTGTGGCTGAGCTGGCTGCTTCTGCGTCTGGATTAGATCTCTGAGCAAGAGGCTCCTTGGCGGGGGTGAGGGTGGGACCCAGGGAAGAGGGTGCCCAGACCCCAGGCCCTTGAGCTAGCCCTGGCTCTCTTCACCAGTTCCCGGGGGATCCTGAGCAAGTCTTCTCATCTCTTTGGGCCCCAGTTTCTTCATCTCTAAAAGAAGAACAGCATCCCCTTCCTGCTTCTATCTTGGGAAGGTGGTAGCACGGGCTCTGAGGTCACACAGCCCGGGGGTCTCGGGACCTAGCTGTGTGTTCCTAGGCAAGTGATATCAGCTCTCTGAGTCCATTTCCTCGTTAGTGCGCTGGGGAGAATAAGGACCCAGAATTGCCGTGAGGATTAAATGAGCTGGTGCTCTCGGAGGAAGAATTACGTGGAGGCCCCTGCCTCCAGGTCCCAGCTCTGCCGCTCAATGGGCCAGTGATTTGGACAAGTCTTGTAACTGGCAGTTGCCTCAGTTTCCTCAACTGCAGAATGGACACAAGAGGAGCACTCATTTCAATTAAACGGGTTAATACAAGTGGAGCGCTTAGGCCAGTGCCTGGCAAGTGGGACGTGCTTAATAAGCATCCTCGATCACTGTTAGGATGTGAGGCTCAGTCATCGTGAGCACTTATCATTAGTGGTCAACGAGGAGCTTGGAAAGAGCCGCACAATTGTGTGTGTGAGGATGTATGTGTGTGCCTGTGTGTGATGATGCTTATTAAAAGCAGAGCCTACGGCCCAGAGTTGAGCTGCGTGCCCTGAATAGCTGCTACTCCTGGCAGCCTCCCCAGGGACGGGAGCGTAATGAGTGTTTACGGAGCCCCCCGCCAGGCAGAGCCGAGAGGCGCAGAGGAGCGAGCTTCGAGCCAGGCGGCGGCTGGGAGCCCAGTGTTATCATATTAACGAGCATCAGAGTGATGATTACCATTAACGAGATTATTCACCAGGCGGCCTCCCTCCCCCGCACCCGGCCCCGAGCCTACGGCAGGCCAGCCAGCAGTGTTCTCTGCCCCGCACCTGTCATCTCTGCCCTGGGGGACGGGAGAGGATTCCCTGGTGCCAGGCCCGGCGCCGAGCCTGTTGCATCCTTGTCTCCCTGCATCTCTCCAGGCCCCTGAGGTTAGGTATTGGCACCCACTTTACAGATGAGAAAACTGAGGCTCAGGGAGCGTGGATGGGATTCCCTCAGGCCTGGCTTAGCCCAGAGCACACGTATCTTCGTATCTTCGTTGCCCATTTGTAGTATCTGCAAACGTTTACAACGGAGGAAGCCGTGGCTTGGCGCTGTGCGTGGATTAACCCTTTCATCTTCACAACAACCCCATGAGGAAGGTACCGGTGTTATCCTCTTCCACAGTAGGGAAATCGAGGCACAGAGCAGTTGGGTAACTTCCTATCCATGTCCCAATGTCTCCTGCCTCCAGTGGCCCTCTCTCCTCCCAGCAGTCGAGATGAAGGTGCGGTTCCCAAACCCTTTGTTACTGTCTAGGCAGCAGGCTGAGCCAAGGGCTCTGCGATGGGGGCTTGTGAGCAGTTTTCTCCTCGGCCCTCCTCTCCTTGGTCAGGCCTGCCTCTTGGGCACAGACTCTTGGTGCCACCTGCCCGCTTATGCCACAATCGTTATCCTGACCCTCCTTGGGACAAAAACATCAACCCCTTTAGCTCCTAGAGGTCAGGTTCCTTCTTTAACTTTCACTGGCCAGTGACTGTGGGCCACGCACTGTGCCAGGCCCTGGGGACACAGTGATGAGAGAGAGAGACTCGTCTCCTGGAGTTTTCAGTCTCACGGACGAATCAGTGCAGAGCATATTATCTAATTACAGTTGGGCTGGGGGCTCCAAAGGGCAGGATGGGGGCCCGTGGAATGTGAGTGGGCCTGCCGCCGGAGGGGCTGCCCTTGACCGGGGGTGACGGTGCTGTTGGTGTCGAGGGCGAGTCAGGGAGGACCTCTCTCAGGAAGCGGCATTCAAGAAGAGACATAAATGCAGAGCAGAAGTTGGACGGTCACAGAGGGGACAGGAGAGTTTCAGGCAGGGGGAGTGGCTGATGTGGAGGTGAGACCCCCAGGGACTCCTCCCCTGCCTCATCAGGCCGGCATCAACGCATAGGCGCCTGCGGGGTCCATCCATTCATTCAATCAATAATCATTTACCGAATGAAAATCTCTAATTTAGACACTTCCCTTTCTCATTCATTCCTTCATTCTATATTCCCTGATGCCCACCCCCTTCCAGGCTTGGTGTTGGTCAGGGGGACACAGAGTTGAATCAGTGGTGGTCCCTGCCCTGGAGTTGCTTCCAATCTAGGGTGGGGGATGGACCCTTACACCACACCATGTGATCAATAGATATGAGACCCTTAATGCAGACCGGGGCAGTGGTGGTCAGCGAAGGCTTCCCAGAATTGGAGGTAGTAAAGAGGAGGTGGGTGAAGGTGCAGAGCATCTGCACAGGTGCAGGGCCCAGAGCAAGGCTGGCTGTGAAGGGCCCTGAATGCCAGGCTGTGGCAGAGACTGTTGCTGTCCCTAATATCTATTCTTCCTCCCTTCCACGCTAAGGAGCCATGGCTGCTTGGAAGAAAGACTACATTTCCCAGCCTCCCTTGCATCTAGGGGGCCATGTGACTAATGTGGCCAATAGGATATGAGCAGAAGTACTGTAGGCAGTTTCAGGGTTGTTCCCTTAAAGACTAATGGTGTGTCCTCTCCTCTACCTTTTCCTCTTTCCATTGGCTGGAAGGTGAACGTTGTCCTGTTTTGGAGCACATGAATGAAGGCAACAGTCCAGGAATGATGGAGCAACAAGATGGAAGGAACCTGGGTCCCTGATGCCACAGTTTATGTGTGAATTATTATAGGAGGGACAGATGAACTTCGTTCTTACTTAAGTTGGTGTTATTTGGGGTCTCTGCCTTAGGAGCCAGACCTATATCCCAGCTGTAGCCAGGCTAAAGGCTATTCTCCCCTGGGGCACAGAGAGCTGTCAGAGTTCTGTGGGGAGGGGAGTGACATGGTCAGATTTGCATTTTTGGAAGATCTGTCCGGCTGCAGAGTGCAGGATGGGTCAGAGGGGAGAGAGACAGGAGGCAGGAAGACCAGAGAGGGGGTTAATGTCTTAGAGTGGGGCAGAGGTGCTAACAGAGGGAGGGCCAGTTTCCCCACCCGGGCCTGGAAGTCAATCCTCTGAATCTGGCCTTCAGCTGCCACAGGGCCTAGGACAGCTCCTTCCGGGGAGGGTCGGGAATGCAGGGCTGAGCAGGGAGGGCGGCTCAGGAGGATGGATTTGGGGAAGAGGGAGGGGCAGGTGGGGAAGTGCCTATGGTGGGAAGGGGGCCTGGGTGGGAGATGGTGAGGGGACAAGGACAGATGGCAGGAAGAATGAGCAGGGGTACTGGGCGCATCAGGTCTCCTCTAGTGGCAGGTGGCAGAAACCCAACCAGGACCTGCGAAAAGGGGACTTTGGTGGCTCTTGTGCCTGGGAAGGACACACCTGCATCAGAGGCTGGAACAAAGGTGCCGGAGCTGCCTTCCTCGCCACTCTGCCTCTCTCTGTTGGGCTCATCCTCTTCCGTGCCAGACAGCCTTTGTCCTTTGAGGGGGTAGGAGGTGGACACGGCCACAGGCAGCTTGGGGGTCACGTCGTTTCAGCTCGTGAGGCAGGAGATGAGAGCCTCTCTCTTCCAGTGGCCGTAGGTAAATCCCAGAGAAGGAGATCGACTGGCCAGGCTGGGGCCACCTGTCCATCCAGGGCCAATCACTGCGGTCAGGGGCATGGGGTGCCATGGCGGCCAGGCAGAGTGTCCTGTCCAGCCTGAGGCCAGGGGCTGGGGTCCTGGGATTGCGCCGACCACATGGAGTAGGGGAGAGGAAATGCTCCTAAGGAGGGGAGCGTCTTACTGTTACCTGGAGACTAGGGACAGGATTTCTGGCTGGACAACAGCGATCTGTAGTGGCTGCAGACATGGAGCCAGTGATGGGACTTACAGGAGGATGTAGGACAATGGCTGCGGATGGGGAGCGGTGGGGGGAGGAGCCCTAGTGGGGAAGCTTGATGGATGTTGGAGGTATGATCTTTCGGCGCCTCTCCCCCGGCAGTGAGCAGACTCCAAAATGCCCCCAACCCCGTCTTCCTGTCTCTGGACTCCTGACGTCTTATCTAATTGTTAGAAAAGAACACATCAGAGCAATTCCTATGAGAGAGAGGGACTGGGAAATGCCAGGCTCCTTTCCCTAAAGCACACTCTGTCACTTCCTCCAGGTAGGCCTCCTTGAGCTCGCCCCAAGCTGGCAGAGCCTGTGGCTCCCTCCTCTGGGCCCTGTGCTCCTGCCATTGCCCTCTATCCGCACAGCTCTCCCTGGGCTCCAGTGAGGACCCACATATCTGTGTCCCCCAAGGCTGTGAGCCTTTTGAAGGCCCATCTCTGTCCTCTCTTGGGTAGGACTCCGCTCCCAGGGGTTGGTCCTGCCAGCTCTTGGGTGT
The DNA here is from genome assembly GCF_041296235.1 of Equus asinus. NCBI lineage: Eukaryota > Metazoa > Chordata > Mammalia > Perissodactyla > Equidae > Equus > Equus asinus. Next base: position 90,776,708 of record NC_091794.1, read on the forward strand.
CTGCCTGTGTCTCTGTGTATGTCCCCGTGTGAAGGGACGTTTGTGTGTGTCTGTGTGTGGTTGTGGGCGCCTACTTATCTATGTCTGTACCCCACGTGTGTACTGTAAGGCTGTGGATGCGCAGTGTGTCTGCGAGGATTTTTACCTGGGATGGTGCGTGTCTGCCTCAGCGTGACCGTGTGGGAGGGTGGTCTGGGGCACTCCTCTGCTGTGGGGCTTGGCAGCCTTGAGATGTGCACATGCAAGTACACACGGACCCGCACAGGGGGCCAGAGGCACACAAACACAGACACACACACAGTCATACATACACCCCCCCCCCCCCCAGGCCTGCACAGGGCTGGCTCTGCACCGGGCCACCCTCTGAAAGGAAGACAAGGAGTCCTCGTCCCAGGCAGGCTGGCTGGCATGGATTCCGGGTCTTCCCCTCCCCAGACGGGGAGCTTTTCCTGTGCCCAAGCAGAGGCCGGGAGCCAGCCCCGCCCTGAGACTTCCATTTCCACCCACGTGGCCACACCTCCGACAGCAGGACAGCAGGCTGGCCCTGCGGATCGATGGTTCTGGAAAATACAGAGGCAATGGGGCCGCGGAAGAGAAATTCTCGCCCCACTGTCTTTCCTCTCAGACAATATACCTCGAGCACCGCAGTCTCCAGCTACAGCATCTTAGAGCCACCATGGCAGGTATTTCTATCACTGTCCCTGCAGGTGAGGGCCCTAGTCAGGTGCTGCGGGCACACCCACAGGGCGGGGGGAGGAAGAGGGAATGGTTCATCACTGATTGGGTGGGTTCTGATAAACCCTAAAAGGTTTATTCACTGCTGTATCCCCAGTTCTTACACAGTACCTGGTACACAGTAGATGCTTAATAAATGCACGTGGAATGAATTAATGAAGGAGGCTAGTGTTAGCTCTATCTTATAGGTGTGGAAATGGAGGCTCAGAGAGGCTCCAGATCGCACAGCAGCCCAGTGGCAGAGACAGGGGCTGTTAGAGTGTTAAGCCCCAGTTTGGCCCGTTGTCCCTCCGGGTTTACTCAAACTGACCTGAGTAAACTGTGAGCCCGCGGCCTGGGGCCCTGAGGCCATCCATGCACATCTTCACTACTGATTGCAAGCCTCAATTTCCTCATCTGTACAATGGGTTTGATGAGAGGGTTTCAGGTATCAAGTCACAAAATTAGTTTGTAAGGAACGCAGCTTCCTCTTTTCTCACTGGCCTGGATTTGTGTCTTGAGCCCCTGTTTTACTGAGTATGGTAGAAACGTAATCTTGGTCCTTCGGGGACCCCCTTCCTGGGAGTGTGTCTGGTTGGGGAGAGAGGGCAGAGGAGTTGTTGTAGCAGCCGGTGCTGGGGCTGGGGGTGCCCTCTGGGTTGTCGTTGCCCCCCCGCCCCGGTCCCCATGGAGATACCCCCCTCCCTGCCTGGCCTTTGAGGTCAGCCCTCAGGTGTCACAGCTGCACTGCCTGCCCCTTGTCCCCATGCCCAGGCCGTCCAGCTCCTGCTCTCTCAGCCCCTCCTGGGTGCCCAGGGATTTTCTGGACCTGGGCGTCTCCTCCAAGTCCAGCCCCAACACTTACTTAGCAGGTCTCTTAACCTCAGTTTCTTGTCTATAAAATGGGGATGATGATAACACCGGCTTCAGAGGGTTGCCTGTCAGAGGACACACATTAATCTCCGGAGGATGCTTGACACGGCCCCTGGTGCATCGTCCCGGCTCAATTATGTTCTTTTAGCTATTACTGCTCCTTGGCCTGTCCCGGGGGCCTTGGCTCAGGACAGGGGTGGGGGCAGGGCCCCCTCATCTCAGGTCAAGCCTACACCTTCCTTCTGATTAATGAGGACAGACAGGGTCACCCGGGCTGGAGACCGTCCTGGTGATGAGGCAGCACGTGAGGAGCCTGCGCACATGCAGAGGTGGGGGGACGTGTGCCCGAAACATCGCCCCATGTGCCCTTCCTCTGCAGCCTGTTGGTGACGGCCTCGTGGCCCCCTCCACCCCACCCAGCCTGCATGGCTTGAGGGAGGGTTTCTGAGCCTGTCCCTGCCCTCCTCCCACACCCTCCGGGGCGCCCCGTCACCCACTGGATCCCAGCCAGATGCCTCAGTTTGGCCTTCAAGACCCGCCTCCCCCGCCCCCCCACCCCCAACTCCTGTCACCACAACCAGGCCCTGACCAGACCTCCTCCCTGCCCTCCTGCTGGTCTTCACTCAGTGTCCATCCCTGTGGCTCGACTTGCTCCCTCCTTCCAGACTCCACATCTCTGCTCACGCTGTTCCCCACCAGGACTGTCCTCTGCTCCAGCCGCACCACTTAGAATGCAGCCTCTCCTTCGAGAGCCAGCTGCGCAGCTGAGCCCTGGGCCGGAGGTGACGTGTGCAGCCGGGACCAGGCTGGCTCAGCAGCGGGAGGGACAGGGACAGGGGTCCGGGCAGACCCCCTGCCCCTGGGAAGAGGCTCTTGGAAGGTTGCAGTGAGACTGAGAGGAGGCCCAGGCAGGCAGGTGGGCTAGTCGGCTGCTGGGGCTTGGGCACGGGGACTGCTGATCGGGAGGCAGGAAAGCTGTGTGGTTAAGTGAGTTGGACTCACTTGGTTTGCGTCCAATTTCTTTCTTGCTGGTGACCTCAGGCAAGTTACTTAACTTCTCTGAACCTCTGTCTCTGCCTTTGTCAAAAGGAGGCAACAGTAGCTGCTCCTCACAGGAGTGTCACGAGGAGTGATATGGTATTCGTTTCGTGCATAGACTGCCTGGCATACAGTAGGAGCTTAATAGATGTTGGCTGTTACTGTTCATGCAGCCTTTAGGACTTGACTGGGAACAAGCCAGGATTTCCGGCCCACAGTTGCCCGGCGGGCAGAATCAGACTGGGGGATGGGAGAACAAAGTAAGAAGAGCATCCACTGTTTGAGGACTTTCCACGAGTTCGACTCGCCGCTGGGCATCGCGTAGGAATGACATCATCTGTACTCGAGCCAGCAGCACAGAGTAACTCAGGGCCCTGCTGGGGCTTGAATTGTGTCCCCCAAAGGGATGTTCAAGTCCCAGCCCCGCTACCTGTGACTGCGACCTTATCTGGAAATAGCATCTTTACCGATGTATCACGTTAAAACGAGGTCGCGCTGGGTTAGGGTTGGCCCTCCTCCAGGGACCGGGGTCCTCATAGGAAGAGGGCCATCTGGACGTAGAGACACAGAGGGAAGATGCCGGGAGAAGATGGAGGAGCAGCTGGAGCAATGCTGCCACCGCCAAGGAGTTCCAAGGACTGCTGGCCACCATGAGAAGCTTGGAGAAGGCATGGAACGGACTCTGCCTCAGAGGCCCCTGAAAGGAACCAGCTGGCTCCAGACATTGGGCCTCCCAGAACTGTGAGAGAATAAATATTATTGTTTTAATCCACCCAGTTTGTGGTAATTTGTTTACAGCATCTCTAGGAAACTAATATTGCCCCATCTCACAGAGGAGGAAACTAAAGCTCAGAGAGGTTAAGTCACCAGCCCAAGGTAAACAGCTGGCAAGTTCCAAGGTCAGAGTTTGAACCCGGGGCTGCCTTGTTCCAAAGCCCCTGCTCCCCGCCGGTGGCATGTCAGCCTGGCCACCTTGCTTTGTGGCTATTTGCGCCCATGTTCTATGGCATGGGTCTCTGCGTGTGAAGGGACAGGTCAAGGAGCTGCGCAGTCTGTGCACGCTGAAGGCAGACAAGGGGATTCGGCAGGAGACCCTGAGCCTGTCCAGGGAGGTGGCAGTAGCCTGAGAGTCACATTGTAGGACGTCAGGCCACTGGAAGGTCAGGCTCCAGGCTCTTTCCGTGTCCAGGGGGCCCCGGAGACCCTGTTGGGGCTGAGGGCCCAGTGCGGCCAGCCCATGTTTTCAGCAGACTCAGCTTCAAATCCCATCCTGAATGCTCACCAGCCTTGTGACCTTGGGCAAGTGACCTCACCTCCCTGTGCCACAGTTTCCTCATCTGGAAAATGGGCCTGAGCCTCGCTGGGCTGGAGGCAGCAGAGTGGGAGACAAAGCGCCGTTGTTGCTGGTGCCACCCTCACCCACCCACCGGCCGGCCCGGGGGATGACGCAGGGAAGGTTGCCCCAGCGACGGTTTTGGACACAGTGGCCCTGGATTCCCTCTGGGAAACAGGATGTCCATGCTGCCCAGATCACCACCCGGCCACAGGAAACCAGCTGACTTTGTCCTCTCATGTCCCCCGTCCCAGCCCAGGAAGGGACTTGCTGTCCCGTCAACAGCCCAGCCCAGCTTCTGAGAGCGACTCTCAGAGCTGCTGGGGCCCAAGACAGCATCCAGCCCTGCATTTTATGGGATGGGCTACTGGGGCCCAGAGAAGGTAAGGGACCTGCCCCAGGGCACACAGCACCCAGGAGCAGGCAGAAGTAGAACTCAGGATTGTGACTCTCAGAAGCTGTGCAGCAGCAGCGTCAGTAATGGATTTTGGTCTCCGACTTTCTGTCAGATTCGTCTGCGTGCCTTACACGTAACAGCTCATTGAATCCTCACAGCCCCTTGGGGGTAGACATCACGATTGCCCCTGTTTTCAGGTTAAGAAACCGGGGCTGGGGGCTGGGGATGGATTGGTGAGCTGCACAGACACAGTCCCTGCTTCAGAGAGTGGCTGAAAAGTCCTCAGACGCAGGATGCCCGAGAGACGAACCTCCCCGGCGTTCCTTCCCTCACGGAGACGGGCGGTGGGAAGAGCCGCTGACTGAGTGTTGGGCATGGTTTCCGATTCCTGCCCCCCGCGGCCTTGCTGTGTGGCCACAAGCAAGTGTTTGTCCCCTCTGGGTCTCTAGAGCGGGTGGGGGCGCTCTCTCCGAGGGCTCCTTTCGCTCTCACATCCAGCGAGTCTGGGATAGCAGGAATGATACGCTTTTCAATGTACCTGTCTGCTTCTTAACTGCTTTTATGTGACTCTCTTCCTTTTCAGCCAGAGGCATCCAGGGTCTCAGAGAGGAATAGGATTGAGGACCAGGAGTACAAAAGGAAAGAATTGATGTTCAGCTTTTGACTGAATAGGATCCTGCAGTCCTTAGCCAGATAATGGTCTTGAAAGCCAGGCTTTGTCGAGAGACGGGAGAGGCTTTCTAAGTCCCTGAAGTCCTCTTTGCATATCAAGAGCGCAGCCTGGCTGCCTCGAGATCACAGGAGGAGTGTGGAGAGGAGGAAGGGCAGGACGAGAGGGAAACTCCCAGACCAGGAGAAGGAGGTGGGCGTCTGCCATCAGAGGAGGGTGAGGACACGATTCTGGTGAGGAGGGACGTGGGTGAGGACGTGGCCTGGGTCCCAGGGAGAGACCCAGAGGCCTGTCCTCCTGGGCATCAGTTTCTGGTGGGGGTGGGACCGCAGATACTAGAAGCCATATACCGGGTTCTAGGATGTCAGTGCTGATGGTCCACTTTGCCGCTTATCCAATGTCGGGACGTGGTGGGATTATGGGCGATGGAGAGGGGGTGTCTGGTTAGGTGTGGCTGACCTAGTGTTGCTGGGACCCCATGACCTGTGTGGGGTGACCAGGAAGTCCAGAATTCCAGCATGTCCCGAGGATAAAGACACTAGCAGAGAGGGGCACCTTGTGACAGTGGGGCCATGGGGGGCTCTGCGGGGCTCCCTGGGCCACTGTAGTGGAGGCTGGCTCAACACCAGGTCTGCAGGACCAGTTCCTTCACCAGCGGTGCCAGTGAGACTGCGGCCAGTGCTGGGAGAAGCAGGAAGAGGTGCCTTGAATGGGTGCTCATGAGGACCAGGTGGCACATAGGTGGGGAAGATGCTCTCGGGAAGCTGGATCGGCTCTGCCTGCCTGCCTCTGCCCTGGCCGCCGTATCTGGCCGGAAGAAGCAGGAAGGGTGCAAACCCTGAAATGCTGAGCACTCACCCCAAGGCAACCAAGCCAACCCCAGGAAGACCACATGAAACTGGGGGGCGACAGACATTTAATTGGCAATGAACTTGCCGATGAGGAGTCGCTGTCCTCCCCCTAACCCCCACCATCAAGGGAGCGGCATTCAAGCATGAGACGAGATCCTTTGTGAGTATGTAAGAAAGCTCTGGTCCTTTTCCTCAGTGCCCCTGCATGAGAATGTGCAGTTTTGCACTGCCCATACTAAGAGAAGGGCCTGACCGTCTTTAACTTGTCCTTCTCTCTCTTTGGTCAGGTTTTGCTTTGCCAGCTCTGTGGATGGAGGCTGGCAGTGGGGGCAGAGGGCGCATAGGTGACGGCTGCCCCATAGGAGGGTTGTCACACATGGTGTCTTAGTTGATAGTATTAAGGGTGATCACCCCTATTTGGGGCCTTATTCGGCACCTCTCTGTGATCACCTCTCTAAAGCTCAGAGAAGGTAATCAATTTTTCCAAGGTCACATGGCAAACTGGAAACAGAGCTGGAATTTGAACTTGGATCCTCAGATTCCTGATGTCATGTGCTTCTGATCGCACAGGGGCAGTAGGGACCACCGTGACCGTGTGATGGATGACGATGCTTACAAGGCTATGGTCTACTTGGGAACCCTCCCAGCATGTGACAGGAGACATCCGTGGTGATTAGTCAGGGGCTGCATGGGAACAGCCTGCTGACTCCCGGGCGTGTCACGGCAGTGGCTTCCAAGCCATCACTCCCTCCAGCGCAGGAGGAGGCCCAGATGAAAAGCCTCAAAGATGCCTGGCAAATGATGTGCAGGAAAGAATTATGCATCTTGTTCCAATTAAGATGTTGGAAGAGAAGAGCATCTAATTGTCCCACAATTACCTTTATTTATCAAACTCAGAATGAAGTGTGGTTGTGAAGCATCTCAGGAGAGCTGTGTGGAGCTGGGGACGGTCCAGGCTCTGACGGGCATCCTAGCCAAGGCAGAAGGGAAGGCCAGCCTGTGTGGGCATCTGGAGGGGGGCCTCCCGGGCCCCGGGGATGAGCAGGGTGAGGTCTGGTTCCTGCCCTGCTGCTGGCTTCAGGGGGCTTTGAGTCTGTCACTCCTCCCTATGGGGTCTCTGCTTATTCCTATAGAAAATGGGGACATCTCTCTGCCCTGCCCATCTCACAGGGAAGCCGAGACTTAGCAGGCACCACCCTGTCCTTGATGCTGTGCCCAGCCTTTCCCACATGCCATTTAATCCTGCAAACATAGACTGACCGAAGCTTCACCTCCCCCGGGAAGCCTTCCTGGAAGCTCAGGTTGGGTCACATGACTCTGTATCTCCACTCCTGGACCTTGGTGGGGTCTTTACTGTCCAGGGGGTTGAACTGTCCATCTCTTTGTCCGGACTGCGAGGCCAGCAAAGGCCAAGATAATTTTTGACTTATGTTGGTATTCCCAGCACCTGGGACAGACTTCTAGTAGATTCTCCATAAATGTTTGTTGAATCAGTGACTGATAGATAAGGAAGCTATGTCTCAGCAGGTTGAGTAACTTGCCCAAGGACACACAGTTAATAATTCTCAGAGCCGGGAATCAATGTGCTCGACTGAGAGCTTCACATTAATGAGGGGAGAGCCTCCAGGTGCTTTGAAAGGTCCACGGGACCGAGGATGAGCTGAAGCATCGGTATTCTCCTTGCGCGGTCACGTGCCCACAGCAGGGAGAGGAGCCCTCGGATGCATCAGAATAAACACTCAGAGACGAGAGGAGGAACGAGCCGATGACGTGCTGGGCACCGATTTACACTCCAGTGAGGCAGATATTCATGAGATGTCGTCTCTAATTTCGAGGAACACTCAGTCTAGTGGGAAGACAGATTGAGAAAGGCAGTGCGACATGCGCACTAAGCACAGACTTTCAGGTCCTGTGGGTGGTTTGCCCGCGGCAGTGGGGGAGGGGCCACCAGGAAGGGTTTGCTGGAATATTTGACATTTAGGGTGAGTCTAAAGGATGAGGGTTGGGGAGCGGGGAGAGGTAAGCCGGGGAGAACAGCCTGTGCAAAGGCACGGGGGGGAGGGGGAGGGCAAGGTCGGCTCTGCTGGGATGACTCGTCTTTGTCCAGGAGGGCACCAGAAGCTGCAGGACAGGAGGTTGTGACCCAGCCTGCTGAGCCAGCTGTTCCCTCTGTCAGCTCTGACCCGGCAAGCTCCTGAGGCTCTGGGCCACTGACACGCTCTGCCAGACCCCGTGGCACGAGAAAGGAGGAAGCAATCTGGGCTTGCTCAGTTTCCTCTGGTCCTTCCGTAATCCCTGTGCTGGCTCCAAGGAGCAAAGCCTCGAGGCAGCTTTGCACAGCAGGATGCACGGAGGGGCCCTGGCTGCTCTTCTGGCCTGGGGCTCCTTCGCATCCATGTGTTGACTGCTGCCTGGCCCCAGTCCTTGCACGCCCAGTGTGGCTGAGCTGGCTAGAAGAACCCAGGAGGGCTCAGCGTTTGTTGAGGGCTTACTGGGGGCTACAGAGGGTGCTGGGGGCATTCATACATGATCTCAGCTGCTCATCACAGCCCTGAGGTTGCACTGTTATCTCCATTTTGCAGATAAGAAAGCTGATGCTCAGGTGGGTTAGGAGGCTGGCCCCTGGACATATGTCTCATAAGGGGCAGGGCCCGGATTTGGACCCCAGCCTGTCTGAGTCCACCGTGCCAGGCTGCCTTCCAAGCTCTTAACAGACCAAACGTCTCTCTGGCAGGGTAAGGCCCTGCACAAAAGGGCCAGGTGGGCACCAGTCCTTCCCTCCAGGTGGCAGATATAGAAGGCAAGTGTTGGCCCTGACAAGTGGGCCCAGGGCACGTGAAGTCGGCAGCAGGCGTGAAGGCCTGGAGGAAAATGTTGGAAAAGTCCAATTCTCCTCGGTCAATTCTGACCTTGTGTGCCTTGGAGTAAGTGCTCTTCAGAGAGAGAAAATAATACTACTGATGGTCCTTTGTATTTTTCTATACATACACATCCATACATTCATCTACCCATCCATCCTCCCAACCCTCCTTCCCTCCATACATCATTATTTGTCCCTCCATCCATCCATCCATCCCCCATCCATGTCTCCATCATCCATCCATCCCCCATCCGTCTCTCTATCATCCGTCCATCCATCCATACCCACATCTCTCCCTCCCCCCATACATCATTATTTGTCCTGCTATCCATCCACCCATCCATTCATCCATCCTTCCATCATCCCTCCATCCATCCATCCCCCATCCATCTCTCCATCGTCCGTCCATCCATCCATCCATCTATCCATTCCTCCCCCATCCCTCCCTCCATCTATCCGTTCCTCCCCCATCCCTCCCTCCATCTATCCGTTCCTCCCCCATCCCTCCCTCCATCTATCCGTTCCTCCCCCATCCCTCCCTCCATCTATCCGTTCCTCCCCATCCCTCCCTCCATCTATCCGTTCCTCCCCCATCCCTCCCTCCATCTATCCGTTCCTCCCCCATCCCTCCCTCCATCTATCCGTTCCTCCCCCATCCCTCCCTCCATCTATCCGTTCCTCCCCCATCCCTCCCTCCATCTATCCGTTCCTCCCCCATCCCTCCCTCCATCTATCCGTTCCTCCCCCATCCCTCCCTCCATCTATCCGTTCCTCCCCCATCCCTCCCTCCATCTATCCGTTCCTCCCCCATCCCTCCCTCCCTCCCTCTAGCCATCCATCCATCCATCCATCCATCTGTCGTTCCCATGAACAGTTCCCCTTCACCTACTGGTTCACCAACCAACCCATCTATTTCTCCATCCAGCTTCCTGTCCATCCACCCTCAGTCCATCCACCTATCCATCCATACATCCACCCTCACACGTTGTTAATTCAGTGGTTTAATGAGAAGCTTCGTGGACCCAGGCTCTTTCTATAGTTTTGCTCTGTGATATTCAGAACGTCAGGCTTTTGTTCTGCATCTTCTCTCCTCATGGTGGCATGATCTCCTCATGGCTGTCGCGTCTCTAAGCATCTCGTCCTCACACAACGGAGGCCAGAAGAGAGAACATCTCCTTCTTGTGTTCCTTTAATGAGGAAGACTTTCCCGGAGGATTCCCGGTAGACTTTCCCCCATGTCTCCTGGGTCACAATTGCATCACACGGCTATTAGACAACTCTCTGGCAAGGAAAAAGCTATCACCACGATGCCCTCAAACTAAGCAAGATGTGTTTCCTGGGGCCCCAGTCTCCTCCTAAGCTGCTGGAGACTTGAATAAAATTGGGATTCATTTAGCAAAGAGGAAGGCAGGGGAAGAGGGAGGTGGCTGTCGAGTAGGCAGATGTGTCCGCCGCTCCATCCGTCTTCCATTCACTCATCATTCACACAGCGATTCATCCACCCATATATCCCTCATTTAGCCATCCATGCGTCCGTTCACCTATCAAACCTTTATTGATGCCCACTGTGAGCCAGGCCCTATGCTCCCCGTCTGGTGGGAACTCACAAGAAAAAGATCTCGTTAGGGAGAAATATGGAGTTTCCCATAATACCTCCGATAACGGCTTCATTTAGTCACAGTAAGAATAATATCTGAAGATCATGCAGTGCCTTGCAGTTTGCAAGGATCTCCCAGGACCACTCCTTCATTCCACACACGTTTATTGAGCAGCTGCCGCATGCCAGGCGCCGCTTTTTAGTTTCACAAAGTACTTTTTCCTACATTTGTCAGAAAGAGCCCTCCCAAGTCAGAGACCAAATATTTTCCGGAGGCAGGAACAAAGCCTCCTTCAGGCTTCCTCGGAGCCAAGGGTGGGGAGGGTCTTCTGGGGTCAGAGATGTTGGGGGGAAGGAGAAAGTGTTTTTCAGAGACAAGGCAGGGCCTTTCTAGAACCACGGAGCATTTTCTGGAGCTGGAGGTGGGCGTTGTTCAGACCAGGGTGAGGTTTCACGGTCCACAGGCAGGTGTCCTCCAGCCCAGCTCTGCACGCAATGGGCATCTCCAGGAGACTCACGGCTGCAGGTCTCTGCTCCGCCAAACTGGGCAGCGTCTGGGCCAGTCCTCCAGGGACAGTGAGGTTGGTAGATGTAAATTCGTCTTTGACACGCATGCCTCCATTTTACTCAGATGCCTCCATTTTACTCCTCCCCCCTCCGTTAACCCCCCACAAAACACAGAGGCTGTTACTGCTCTGTGCAGCATCTCAGGACTTCCAAATTCACCTGCTGTCTCATCAAAACTCATCATCTTGTGTTCCATCTCCTGGGGCCCTCTCTGCTCGGATTGGGCGGGGCGGGCGGTGTGCCTGTAATAACAACCATTTCCATTCATGTGTCAGCTAGAAAATGGGCCCCATCTCCCAGGCAATCAAATTCTAGGCCTCCCGTATGGCCAGAAATACCTTAAATATGCATGTATTATTGAGGTCATTGGGATAATGTCAGGACACATTAGGACATTAGGAATGTCAGTTTTTCAGAACATTCATGCCTTTCATGTCCCCTTAAAGCTTTGGGTTGAAGTTATTGGTTTAGAGAGGGATGGCATGAGTCAAGTGACAAGGGGTTAGCATGGCTTGGAGTCCTCCATACCAGAGCCTGGGAGTCCTTCCGACCCCTGAGCTGTGGTCCTCCAGACCTAGGGTCTTCCATGCTCAGGGACTCAGAATCCTCCACACTCGAGGGTTATCATCTTCCACTCTCAGTGGCTTAAATGGCAGGGTAACAGAGCTGGCTCATCCTGGGGTGAGGTGGCTGTGTACATCTCCTCCCAAATCTACTTTCAGTGATGTCACAGTGATAACTTGAAATCAGCTGTGTTGGGAGTATTTACACTGTGGGAATTGGCAGATGCTACCAATCGCAGCCCCCTCCCCCACCAAGAGCCTGTTGTTAAGCATTAGCAGCACACCCCTGGGGGCAGGGAGCTCCAGACTTGGAGGGGAGAATTCTCCACAGCTAAGGGCAGGGGTTTTCCAGATTTGTGTTGGAAAGATACTGTGTTTTCTAGAGCCCTGGGCCGAGTATTTTTCGTAGTCGCGAAGGGAGTGTTTCCTACAACTTAGCAGGGAGTGTTTTCCAGAGCCAGCGATTTCTAGGGTCAGGAGAATGTTTTCCAGAGCCTGCACTGAGGTGTTTTTCTGTGCTCACACAGGATTGTTTTCCAGATCCAAGGATGGAGCATTTTCCAGATCCAAGAATGGAGAGTTTTCTAGAGCCCTGGACAGTGTTTTCCCAGACCTAGGAATGAAACTTTCCAGAGCTGGGGATTGAGAATTCTCTTGAGCCAGAAATAACATGCCTCAACTCATTGTCATAGGCTTTTGCAGAGGGAGGCAGGGAAAAATGTGAAGATGGAGGGGCCAGGTCTCGGTCAGAGTGGAGAAGAGCCTCTCCTCCAGAGGCAAAGGGTGCTGGCATCTGGGCTGCTCGATCTCTTGGGGTATCCACAGTCACGCCGAGACCCCATCAGACTCCACCCTTCGTGATTATAACTCCCAGACAGAAGGAGGCAAAGCTCATCAGCGTCTCAGAGACACAAACCTGCTTGAAAATGGTTCCTACTCCCAGATGATCCAGAGCTACGCCCCAAGGTCAGTGTGAAAGCTCATTGAGTCGTTTTACTGCAGTGGAGAAAAAAGTCTAAAAGCAAGTTCCCTGCCTCAACCCTATGGACAGAAAGGACCTCAGGGCCTCTTTTGTCAACTGGGGTGTTGAGCTCGCCTCCTTTCATCATTACGTTGGTAATTTGTGCACTCGCCCTAAATAAATAGTAGTGAATAGATCTAGGTATTGGAACAGATAGGAATTTGGCATCATCAGAACCAGCTTAGGATCCATGGGCAAGCTTCTGTTCAGTCCAGGCTTCAGTTTTCCCATTTGACAAATGGCAACACCGTGGCTCATCCTGTGTGTGAAGCGCCCCAGCATGGCGACCAGGGGGTGGCGGCCTTCTAAGAAATGTAAGACGCAGGCAGTGAGGAGAAACAAGCACCGGCCTGTCTGGGGGCCGACTCTCCTTAATGGGGTGTCCTGGGAGACCTCACTTCTTGCCCCAACCCTCAAGTTCCCACTCTGTGGGCATCAAGACTTAAGAGAGATGACAACAGCTACTACCCACGGCAGCTCTGACGTGTATTAACAGTCTGGGAGCTGCACTTTGGCCCTCGGAAAGGCGCCCCAAAGCCCGCCCGTCCTTTGGGCAGGAGGCGCTGAATCATTTCTCAGCGTCTGTAACGACATCCATCAACATCTTGTTGGAGGGTCAGGTGAGGTTCTCGTGGTGTAAATATGGTGACTCGGCCAAGGACCCAGGAACGGTGGACACCTCCTGGCCGATCAATCCTCCTCCCTCGAGATTTCCCGGGCAGCTATGCGTGCAAGGATGAAAAACAAATGGGAAATTAAAGTGCTCCAGTGACAAGAGAGGAGTGAGGGCCGCCTTCGCTCTCTGAGGCGGGCTCTCTGCCCAGAAGGGAGGGACAGCATTTCTCATCACACGAACCAAATCTGTTTCTGAAGACGTGTTGGGAAGCGACACTATAGAGACGATACGGTTTCTCTTGCCCACCCGAACTCCCAACCAATTAACCCAAATATCTCAAAAACACCGTTAAACACCTATACAACAGCCTCGCAAGGATTTCTGCCTAAAACAGAGCATTGTAAACTGAAATCAATAAAAAGTTATTTACTATTTTTTATTATTTTTGAATTACCCGATTATTTAACCCTGCGTGGACAATCAGTGAGGCGGTCTGTGTTCGTTGATATATACAGTGTAGGACGTGAAGGCGGTTTTCCTTCTGTACCACAGTGAACTCAGGGAGGGGGGTAGGTTAAAGATGCCAGGGTCCCTCGGCATTGGACCTGGGCTGGGAGTGGCCCCAGGTGTCTGGCAGAAGCAAGGAAAATGTATGGAAAATAATCAGGAAAAAACTGATCCATATGGGAGAACAGCTGCGATTCTCCGGCTGCATTCTCCCACCTGGACTGGTGTGCGTGTAAATGCTTCCAGCAGTGAGGGACACGCGCGGATTAATTACCGCATATTTTTATTTGTTTAGTATGTTTGGGGCACCATTTTTTTTTGTAGGCCATTCAGATGTGAGAATTCAGCTAGTGAGGGATAATTACGACTACTTACGTTTCAATCAATATTTAATTTATTAAAGTTATAGATCTTGGAACCTGGCTCTTTCTTTAGCTTTGCTCCAACTTACGGATCCTGATATTTTATTTATGAACTTAGTCATTTTTTTTTATAAAAGCAAGATCACATTTACTGGTTCATTGATTCATATTCAGTCAACTCATAAATGTGATAGATTAAATTCCCCTAAACTTTTAACACCATTTACACATTTAATTAAGCAAATTCCTTTAGATCTTTCAAACTACAATCACAAATTCAATTTATCTGATTCAAACACTTCAAACACCTGACAAGGGAGACTTACAAATATGACGAGCAAATTATTCCTAAGCGCTTAAACAGCTTCTGTAAATCTAATCAGACACAAAGTTAGTTGCTTAGATTTTGTTTCAAACATTGTTAAGAAAAGAACATACATAAAACAAAACGATGATTAAAATTTCTTACTACAACTATAAACACAACTTATACAAAAGTATTACTATTATGATTGCTTTATTGTCTTGTTATGTTGAAAGAAACATGTGTGAGTCAACGTATAAATTTCTCACCCCAGTCAAAATGAACCATGTTACTATCTTGCCTTAAAACTAAGGTTACTTGGTAGAAGATTCAGGTCCAAGACATGGGTGGGGTGACTTTATTTGGTTGAATCCTGAAGACCAGTCAAAGGGACACCAGTCAAAGATGCTCAAGACCAACAGAAGCCCAATTACAGGTGACTTTGCAGACATCTGATGGGTTGGCCTCCATCTTGAGGTAACATACTGTTGGCCATGCCATCAGCACTTTCTACACTTTCTATGCTTGTACCTTTTGGCTAGAACTGAACCAATAATATATGTTTCAATTTCTTGCATCTCAGGTCCTTTTCTGGAAATGACTAGTCTCTTAAATCAATGAGGGGGAGTCCATGCCACTGGTTTTCACTTTGTACTCATAAAATGACCCAACTGTGTAATTTCTTACATTAAAACCTTGTGTGCTCAAGTCTCTTGCCCATTTTTCTACAAGGTTGTCTGGTTTTTTCTTATTCATTTGTAGGAGCACTTTATATATTCAGGCTGTGAGGTCTTTGCCACACATGTCTGTTGTAAATATCTCCTCCCACTCAGGAGTCTGGGTCTTTTCTCTGCAATTCTCTACGTGATCGCATACTTGAGACATCCTCCTGAGTGTCCAATGGATAGGTCAGACTTTATAGGGCAAAATGGATCTCTCGTCTCTGGATTCTCCATCTTCCCACTTTATCCCCTTTCCTGAAACTACCTCCGCATCAGAAGTTGGTGCCATTGTTCATCCAGCTGTGTAGCCCCATTCTTTTGAACCCTTTTATATCATGAAAGAGAAATTACATTCAGAAAGCAGGTAAAAATAAATGCATGATTTGAAAAATAAACACCCACGTAACCACCATCCAGGCCAAGAAATAATGTTGCTAGAACTCAAAAGTTTCTTGTCAATCCTTTAAAAAAATGTATATATTTATATTTTAGTTTTTCCTATATTTGAACTTTATATTAATGGAGCCTTCGTTCTTCAACATTGTGCTTATAATACTCATCCTGTTCCGCGTGACTGTAGTTCACGGATGTCATTGTTGCATATTATTCCACTCTACTATGTACCTCACATTCCACCCTCGGATATTTGGGTTGTTTCCAATTTTCAGCTGTTACAAACAGTGTTTCTGTGCTTCTAAAAATATCCCTGTAGGCTTTTACGATACACAAATGCATGAATTTGTTTATGGTTTATTCCTAGAACTATTACTGCTGGTCACAGAGTATATCCATTTTCAACTTTCCCAGAAAAAGCCAAATTCTTTTCCAAAGTGGCTGCAACCCGTTTTTTCCTTGAGTCAGTATTGGTAAACTGTATTTTTCTAGGGATTTGTCCATTTCATCTAAAATTTCAAATTTATCAGGCATGATGTTTTTCATCCTGTTCTCTTCTTTTTGATGTCTCTAGCGTCCCCAGTGCTGGCCTTCCCCTCCTTTTAATTTCAATATTGCTCATTTGTGTCCGCTCTATATTATTCTCCGTCAATATCCTCAGGGCACAAGTGGCTTCCATGATCACTTTCCTTTCTGGGGTCTTATATTTCCTTCCAGCTTGCCCTGGTTGTATCTTATTATCTTGTCAAGTCCTCATTGCTCTGAAGAAGAAGCTTTTAAGATTTTATCAAGCGTCTTTGTTTCCCTGGGAGGGCTGGTCTTGAAAACCAAGCCCTCTCTTTCTGGAAATGCATGGTCGTTCAAGATTCCTCTCCTTCCCGCACATCCAGCATACAGCACATCCCTTGATAAATGCCACCAGCTCTGCTCCTAAAACAGACCCCGGCCCCACCCACTGCTCTCTAGCTGTCATCCTGTAATAAAACATTTCACAAGTGCTGTCTTGACCCAGTTTTGAGAGCCTGGCTAGACACTCTCAACTCCCTTTTGTGGGCACTTTGCTGAACCCGCATCCCAACCTTTTCCCTGATCGGACTCCAACGCTCCCGAGTTACAACAACACACCGACTACCAGAGACCCCAAAGCCAAACATCCAGGGATGACACTTCTGCCTTGGGCCCTGGGGGTCATTCAAAATGTCCAATCCACAGGCAGCCCAGAACCTACTAACCCCCGTTGCTCGCCATCCAGAAGCTGCCACCTGCATTCCAGCTTGCGCTTGCCTTACTCCCCGGTGCCTGTGTGGCCCTGCGTGGCAGCCTTCCCTGGTTTGGAGCTGTAAGTGATCAAGTGTTCTGCTTTCAACTATCCGGGAGTCATCGTATGGTGTCCTGCCGCCATCAAGACCTAATAAAGGTTAAAACAACGACTTCGCCCCCTCACCTGCTTCAAGTCTCTGTCACCTCCAGCCTGGACCCCACAAATAGCCCCTGACTCTCTCCCTGCTCTGCTTTCCATCCTGCCAGAGTCCAGCTGTCAGAACGACCTTTCCAAGCCATAAAGCAGGTCCCTTCCTTCCCCTGCCTTGTCATTGAAGTTAGACTGAAAGCTGGACTCCCTCCTCTGGCTTCAAAGGCCCTGTATGGCTTCGCCCCTGCTGACCTTTCTGACCTCCTCCCCCTCTCCCCCCTGTTTACCTTGCTTTGGCCACCTTCTCTTCCTTGACTGGGCACGCTCTCTCCTCTCTTAGTCTTTATATTTACAGAAGCGTTTGGAATACTCTCTTCAAACCTTCACATGGCTTCTTCCTTCTCCTCGTTTGGGTCCCAACTTCAATGACCCCTAAGGAGGCCTCCCTGACCTTCCTTGCTAAAGCTGTGGGCTCTATTCCCAGGCCCTGGCCCTCTCTACCACATCACAATATGTGTTTATTTTCAAAGCATGTGTATGTTCCTGAAATAATCTTATTCATTGACGTGTTTGTTGTCTTGTTCCCTCCACTAGGATCAGTTGGTCTTGTTCAGGCTCATATTCCTAGTTCCCAGAACACCATCTGGCACATAGTAGGCACTCATGAATCCTTGGCAGGTGGATTCCTCAGTATCTAGGTAGGAAAACAGAAGCCACTCTAGGTACTTCAGACAGAGTGATTTAATACAGGGAATTGGTTACAAATATGCTGGAAGGACCAGGAGAGTAAAAAAGGGATGTGGGGCCACTTTGAGCCCATGAACCTGTGCTGACCATCGATGCTGCTGGACTGTTGTTGTTGCCATTGATCAGGAGATAGGAGCTGGCACTCCCACTGATGCTACTTTCAGGAGAGCAATGGCTTTTACCTTCTTCCTGCCACATAATCTCACAAGGATCCTCCCACTGGCAGAACTCAACTGGAACTCAACTCTAAGAGTGTCCGGGAAATGTAACTTTTAAACTTCTAGTTGTGGTTATTCCAGGAAGAATATAGAAGGGAAGGGGTGAGTTAGAGGGGTGTGGCACGATAAGGAGAGCCTTTAAATGGCCAACCGCAAACTCCACGGCACTCTGTCATGTCCCTCCTCTTCTGCCCCGGTTCCACTTGTCCTGACCTGCTGTCCGTGAAGAGGCTTGGCGAGGGCTCATTACTGCTTCGGCCCATTTGGAAACTCCAGTGTGCTCCCCACAGCTGCTGTAGGTGTTCCCAGGGAACTTCGCCTTCAGATTCCCCGAGCCTTTCTGGGGTCAACAGCCACAGGGAGAAGAGCCCCCTTCTCTCCCACACTGGGCCTCATGCATTGCAGGACCCCAAAGCAGTTCTGCTTGTTGCGCCCAGACCTCACCAAGCTGCTCATGTAAGTGAAATCTGGACAATTGTGGGCCTCTAAACTTTGACCATGGGAGCTCAAACCCAGCCCAGGTTGCTGATCAGAACAGACACCACAGCCACCACTCCATGCCTCCTCTTATCTTCCCACCCCCTAACTCACCCAAACGCCCTCCTCCTACTCCAGAGGCAAGAAATGAAGACTGTTTTAAAGAGTCATTCAAGTCTGGGGGCACAGACACCTCCAGATTTAGAGTTGCTGGGCTCTCCAGATCCCCAGATGGTCAACTCAGTGAGCCAGGGAGGTTGAGTGTAGATCCTGGATGGAGAGAGGAGACAGTCAGTCTTCCAGTCTAGTCACGGTGGTCTCCAGACCCATGGAGGGTCAGCCCTCCAGAGCCGGGGATGGAGGGCTCTTTGGCTTCACAGTTGGACTGTGTTCCAGAATTGAAACTGGATAATCTGCTGGAACCAGGTAACGCAGTGCAAAATCAGGGAGGAAGCGTCCACCAGAAACACGCTGGAGAATTCCAGAACCAGGAGCAGAAAGTCTTCTGGAGCCATGGAGTTTTCCCTAGAGTCAACCATGTTTTGGGGCTATAAATACCCCTGGAATATTTTCCAGAGGCAGGGAGAGAGATATTTCCAGAGCTGGATACAGCATTTCCCACCCCGATCCACAGTCCAGGTGTTTTCTAGAGCTAGAAATAGAATCTCTTGAAGCTGGAGAACCATCCATTTCTTGTGAGTACAGGACAACATCTCCAGAGCCTAGGGACGGTGCCCTTCGGCTGCCACCGTGGGAGAGGCTGCAGGGTGCTGTGCTGGGGGAGTCTCCGAAGGCAGGAGGTTAACACAGTCCAACTCGCCCCCAGCACTGTTCTGTAAGTCTCGCCCTCCTGGCCCTTCCCCCAAGATACCCTGAACCTGTTACCACTTCAAGACCCACGAACTCAGGCAGAGACCTCATTAAAACGGACTCTCCTGTGCTTTGCTCCGAGGGCCCTCCACCCAGAGCGTGGGGGGTGGTGTCTCAGTCTGAAAATGTGTCCCAGTCTCTGAATCAGCCTCCCAGGTGGTCTCCTTCTAGACCCTGAGGCTGGGGCGTGACTCGAGTCTTATCACTTTAAGGAGTGCTTCCACAAAACCGGGTGGGCGTGTAAATCACAAACGTGCAAGAGAGCCTAGGACCTCTTTTGTTTTCCTAAAATAGAGAATTCACTCCTTATCCTTCCAGTGATTATGTTGGCAGCTCTCCCTGATGCCCATAAGCCCCAAGTAAACCATCCTGGTGGTCCTGGAGTCAACATCCTGTTGTGCCAAGAACCTGGTCTTTGGAATCTGACAGACCTGGGTTCCATCCAGTAACGCTGTGTGGTCTTGGGTGAGTCACTTTATCTCTCTGAACCTTTCAAATGGGAATAATAATACCCACCTCGCAGGGTTGTCATGAATGTCTAAAGCAAGAATGTGTGTGAAGACCCCAAGCATGCCCCGGGCTGGAGGGAGTTCTCCTCACTGTTCAATTGCAAGACAGGCCAGAGTTGGAAAAGTGGGGTGAACTGGAAGTTGGGGCACCTAAAAAATCCCCTGGTTCTGCCAAGAAACTCAGCTGTGTGAGTCTGGGCAATCACCTCCCTTCTCTGGCCCTCAGTTTCCTCATCTGTGAAACCAAAGGTTGAATAAGAGGATTCCACGGGCACTGCCAGCTCTGACATTCTGAAGATTACCCGAGTGTAAGATCTGAATTGATTCTCTTGACATTTAAGAAGCCATTCTTTGGGCAAGGACATCTGTAACCTTCGTATCAGGGATTTCGATGCGGTTTTGATGGTATTAATGTGGCATTGTGACAAAAACCCAAGCTTCTTGTCTCACCATCATATTTCGTCTTGTGTTTTCCCCAAGAGAGTGTATAACAAGTGCGGGTGACAAATGAGGAGTCAAAACACCACTGTGTGATGAGCTAAGCCCACGCCCCGCATCCCAGTGCAGAGCGGAGCCCTGTGAGGGTCCTGCTGGCCCCTCCCTCCTCCTTGAACACGCGGTAATAATAATGTCATGACTACAGCTGATTGATTCGATAGTTACTAGTGCCAGGCAACAAATCTTATTTAATCCTCAATAACAACCCTATGATTGTACTATAATGACCTGGCTAGCCAGAAAACAGACCCCATCAGTCTTCAGAAACCTGACCCGACAGATACGCAACTCTTCCCCCTGGGAGGTGAGAGAAGGGAAGACATGCTGGGGGAGGGGACCACTCCACAGGAGGCAGCGGCACTGACATGACTTATGGGAGGAGAGAGGTGCATGGAGGGTGGGAAGGATGGACGGGGGCTGGGGCCAGGGGCAGGTCATGGGACAGAGGATGATGAAGGTTCGGGCCAGCTTTGCGGACTTGGACTTGCAAGAGGCTGGGTGCCCAGTGCTAGGAATACAGAGACGAACACCAGGCTGGGTGTGCGTGTGTGATGGAGGAAGACATGGAAACCGATAGGGTGACTCTCGAAACAAAAGTTGCATACACAGGTCATCAACGTTGGATGGAGGGAGAGTGATGATCCTGTCTGGTAGCCAGGAAAGCCCTTGCAGCTGCCCAGGTCGGGTGGTGACATCTACTCAGTCACTGGGCCTGTGGCTCCACCTCCTCCACACCCTGTCCTGAATTTGGTTCTCCCCATCTCCACTTTAGGGGTCTCAGTCCCCTCATCTCTCACCAGTCCCTGCAGGGATGGCTCTCCCAGCCCCCGCCAATCCATCCTCCACAAAGCGGCGAGTGGAGATCTTCCTAAAATGCAAAGCTAATCACAGCCCCCTCGCCTTACATCCCTCCAGTTGCCTGGGAATAGGGTCCAAGACCCCTTGGTACAACTTTCAAGCCCTTTGGGATCTTGTTCCTGCTTCCCCTTTCCGCTTTACCCCAACTCCTCCTCCTCTTCAATCCTACACCCTCCCCCCCCATCTAATCTCCTGTCATAGTGCCCCACGTGCTCCTTGCTTTCTCTTACCTCCCTGTCTTTGCACAGGATGTTCTCTGCACCTAGAATTTCCTTCCCCACCCTTCCTCGTCCCTGACTCCTTCAGGTCCCAGCTCGGCATCCCTTCCTCCCAGGAGCCTTACTGACCTGGCGGGTTGGGTAGGGACCCCTCCTCTGTGTTCCCAGGGGCCCTGTGCTCACCTTTCTTTTAGCCCTTAACCCACTGCTCTGTGATTTTCTGCCGGACCGTTTGCTTGCTCAGACGGGGGGCTCCGTGAGGGAGGGGCGGGGGTACTCCTTTCTGTATCTGCAGAACCCGAGGAGCACCTGTACGTGCTCATTACTGTTTGCAGGATGAACGGATGGGTGTTGGGTTCCGGGGCTGGAGGGCGGGGTGGGGTTGGCACCCGGCTGGGGGTAAGGCTGTGGCAGGGGGTGAGTGGGTGGCTTTAGAGGAGCTTGGGTGCTGGGGGCTGATAGGGGTCTCTGGGGCTGAGTGTGGGTGGGTGACTGGGGGGGTCCCTGCGCCCCGCCACAGGCTGGAAAGAGGTAGGGACAGGGCTCTCCTGCCCGGAGCCTCCTCTCATTCCTGCCCGGAGCCAGCCTGCGCTGTCACAGCAACAGCCCGCCCTGGCTGCTGGGCCAACCAATGGCAGCCGCCTCTGGTGAGGTAATGCCCAGGTCTTGCAGCTCATTGGCTCCGCTTTTGCCCACGTCCGGGCTTGGGCTGCGGGTGGGAGACGCGATGAGGAGGAACGAGCCGGGGAGCTCAGGGACCATTTCTGCTTCAGTCGGTTCGATGGGGCCCTCCGCTCCGTGCGCCTCGCTCGGCCTCGGCCCCCTTTCCTCCTGCTCTGCGTCTTTCTCATCGCTTCCTCTGCGCATCCTTCCTGTCTCCGGTCGTCTTGGTCCTTTGTGTCTGTCTCCCTTAGGGTCTGGGTGTTTCCTTCCTCTCGACCCTCTGTCTCTGCCCTGGGGTCTCTCTGTCTCTGAGCGCGTCTCCCTGTCTCTTTGCATCTCTCTTCCCTGTTCGTCTCTCACTCCAGTCGTGCTGGCGGGTGCCTTCTCCAAACAAGGGCGCAGTGAGAGCTCCTTGACTTGCAGCCAGAAGGTGACTCACTGCTTCAAACCGCAAGGCCTGCCACGCCAGTCTCAGAGGCACCTTCTTCCCGAGTTGGTTGGAAAGTGCTGGCACCCGGGCCCAGGTCTTGAGACCTTGCTAGTCCATTCTCTGCTGTGCCAAACCAGACATTTCTTCTTGTTGACTTGTCACCCAGCCAGATGTTCTGTGCTTTGGGGCAAGGAAGGGCATAGAGGGCAGATTCACAGAAGGAACAGGCACAAACTTCAGTAATTACAGCAGACGGCTTTAGGTTAGACAACTGGAGGAACTTCCAGAAGACTACAAATGTGTAGGCACTGGAATGAGTGAATCAAAAAGATAGTTGGATTTCTGCTCCACCCTTGCATCTCTTGGTCCATCACCAACACAACATATTGGTGCCTCTTACTACCAGGCTCCGTGCTTGGCGTCGGCTTAGCCCCCTGGGCTCCAGGAGGCACAGCCCAGTCAGAGAGGCAGATTCACAAATCCTGGGTTTTGGTGGGATTCCAGAGGAGGGCAAAACTGACTTTGCCAGGTGCGAGGGGCTCAGGTAGGGCAGCTTCACGGAGGAGGTGACCTGTGAGCTGGTGTGTTTGGGAGAATGGCCAATAGCTTGTTGGGATCAGTCTGAGTGGAGCAGAATGGCAGGAGAGCAGTCTGGGTGAATCCACGGCTGGTAGAGGGTCCAGGAATTTGAATACCTGGATGGGGAGCTTACACTGGACCCCAGGGGCTGTGGGGAGCCGTGCAAGGGATCTGAGTAGGGGAGAGACATGGTTAGATGTGGGTTTCAGGAATCACACTGGCAGCTGGGCTCCACTCTGTCTTGCTCAATTCTGAGTCCCAGCACACAGCACAGTGCCAGCCCACAGTGGGCGCTCTGGCATTTGGTGAAAGAAAACATCAACCGGAGCGGGAGAGGTTGTTCTCATGGACGAAGGGTGAGATGATGAGACTGGCACTGGTGTGGCGGTGGAGGGAGTGGGAAAAGTGGACGGGTTCAAGAGATGAAAAGACGGCAGAATGGATGGGCCTTGTTCCTTCCCTCGAGGCTGCGGGGGTGATGGAGAGGGAGGTGCCCCAGGCAATGCCCATGTTTCTGGCTTGAGCAGCTGAGGATGCGTGGGGGCGAGAGGGAACACAGGTGGAAACAGATTTCGAGGGAAAGGTGGTTAATTTACAGCTGGACCTGCAGAGCCTGAGGCGCTTGTGGGACGTCCCGTGCGCCTGTCTGTGGGAGGGTCTGGGCTGGGGTGACCAGCATGAAGGTAGCTCCTGAGGCCACTTAGGGACTGGGACATTTTTTTTTTTTTTTTTTTAAAGATTTTATTTTTTCCTTTTTCTCCCCAAAGCCCCCCGGTACATAGTTGTGTATTCTTCGTTGTGGGTTCCTCTAGTTGTGGCATGTGGGACGCTGCCTCAGCGTGGTCTGACGAGCAGTGCCATGTCCGAGCCCAGGATTCGAACCGTCGAAACACTGGGCCGCCTGCAGCGGAGCGCGCGAACTTAACCACTCGGCCACGGGGCCAGCCCCGGGACTGGGACATTTAAGGGTAGGTTTGTCAGGTGAGCATGTCCTTGACAACTCCAGGGGTTCCTGGGTTCTGAGCTACACTCTGACACTGGCTTGCTGTGTGACCTTGGGCAAGTCGCTTTTCCCCTCTGGGCAGCTGCCCCCTGATCTGCCAGCAGAGCCTCTCAGAGGTAGAGAGAGGTTTGGGCTACTTCTCTTTTTAAGGCTTCTGGATGTGGTTATATATATATATATATATATATGTATACATAAAGATGTGCCTAAAATGGGGTAACAAAGATTGTGGTTATTTACCATGTTGATATTTACAAATTAACATTATAAACAGACAAAGATACAGGGATTGTGTGTATGACCTCATTTGGAGATAAAAGTCCAGATGAGAGTCAGGTTGTGAAGGTAGGCCCCTGGTTCCTGCCTTCCGGGGAGCTGGAGTAATTGCCCCTTTTGGCAGGAAAGGTGCCTGGCTCCGGGCGGGGATAGGCTGAGCCAGTGGCTGCTTCTTGCCCTAAGCCTGGACACTCACGCCCCTCCCCCAGTTCCTGCCAGCCCCCAGCTCTGGGTCTTTTCTCCAGGAGCCACCAGAGGCTGTGCAGACCCCTGGCCTGTGGGTTTCCACAGGAGGAGAGCCCAGCATGGCAGTTCCTGCACGGCCACCTTCCTCCCCTCGTCATCCCTCAGGCGTCAAAGACAGAACCTTAGATGGAGTTGCTGGCCTTGCCTTTAGCTCGCCCTTGGGCAGGTCGCTGCCTCTCAGGGTCTCAGCTCTCAGCATCTCTGGGACCTCAGGCTGTAGCCTGACAACTGGCACAAGGGAGGCACTTAATAAACGTTGCTTTAATTGAATTAAATTGCAAAGTAGTTCATTTGGCTGGAGTGGGGGTTGGGAGAAGGATAGTAGAGCTTGGGCCATTGTGGCCGTAAAGTAAGAGAATGCCTGCAAACGTGCTCTGGAAAAGGTTAAACTGACAAATATTTACCAGTCTTCGTCATATTGCATTTGGCCCCATGCCCCTGAACAGCTTCCGGAGCAAAAAGTAGACTCAAAGTGGGGTTCCTCCTCGCCCCCCCACTAAGAGGTCTTTATTTCACAAGAATTAACCATAAATACATTCTCCTTAACCCGGTGGTCGAGAGCAGGGACCCCGAGGAGGGCAGCCTGTTTCAAATGCTGTTCCATCACTTTCTGGCTGTTTGCCCTGCGTTTGTTAAACGCAAACGTAAATCTCAAATGTTAACCCCCTCATGGGGCCGTTATGAAGATTTAATGAATTATTAGATCTCAAGTATGTAGGACAGTGTTTGGCATGTGTGAGTCTAATACAGAAATATCACTTTTATTTTATTTGATGACAGTGATCTGGGTCTCTGGCCCCCTCCCCAGAGCTGCCTGCTCTTAGCAGTTGGCGGGTGTGGCAGGTGGGCTCACTCACGTCTGTTGGGCTGCACATTAGAGTCACCTGCCGGGCCTTTGGAACACCCAGTGCTGGGCTGTACCCTCAAGCCATGACATCAGGATCTCTGAGGGTGCATCCTAGGCCTCAGTGCCTTCCCGGGTCAATGCCAACGTGCAGCCGAGGCTGAGAGCTGGAGCTGAGGTCCTCAAAGTCGGGGCCCCGGACCAACAGCACCAGCATCACCGGGAACGTGTTCGAATGAAAATTCTCAGGCCCTGCCCCAGCTCTGCTGAAGAATCGGAAACTCTGGGCGCGGGGCCGAGCAGTCTGGGTTTTAACAAGCCCTGCAGGGGATTCAGAGGCAGCTCGAGGTGGAGCATCACCCACCTAGAGGCTGAAAAGTGTAAGAAGTGGTTTTGAAAGTCTCTGCTGTAAGCTGCATTCTGTTCTGCCCAGTCTCTGACAGGGACAGGGACCAATTCCTGCCTAGTTACCACCGCACCCTTCCTACGGCCCCTCAGCTGCTTTATGCGGGTTCTCGTATTTAGACCTTAGAGCAAAGTGATACCAATAACCTCACCCCCATTTTCTGGATGAGGAACATGAGGCTCCAGGAACTCATGTGACCTTCTCAGGGCCTCACAGCCAGTTAAGGGGCTGTGTGAGGACCCCCAGGGCCGGCCGGGTTCCTCGAGCTTCGGCCTCACAGGGAAAGGGGCTGGGGGGCCCGTTCAAGACCCCGAGTCCTGGCTCGCTCCCGGCTGCTCCTCCATCATCCTCATGTTGTCGGGCATGGAGAAGGCAAAGCTCTTTGGATCACTAGTCCTCAAAATCATCCTGAGAAATATCTGAGAGCTGCAGATTCAGAGGTTCGGATACGAGGGCGACCGTGTCCCAGGAGATGGAGCCGGTACAGCGCCTGGCTCGGTCCTGGCACGGAGTCAGCCCCCCAAAACACCAGCCAGCATCACCATGAATGTCATGTGCTCGCTGATAACTATAGAGAGTAGGGCACTGGTTCATATTTACTATTCTTCATTGTTACCTTATCTATATTTTTATTGTGGTAAAATACACATGCCTATTATTTTTAATACGAAAGGTGTTCCGTCTTGTAAGTTTTCCCACACAACTTCCAAATATGGACGGAGCTGCAGGCCCAGCTGAAATGCTAACCCTCCACGCGCCCCCATCTGGGGCATCTGGAAGAGTCTGAGTGCGGAGCGAGGCAGCCCTGGGTTCAAATCTCACCTCTGTCACTTACCTCTGAGGCGGTGGGCAAGCCCTTCCTCTCCCTGGGTGTCAGTTTCCCCCTCCTTAAAATGGGAGGCGCATTACAGAATGTACACTTCTCCATAGGCCTGAGGGGTGATTATTCCTGTTGAAGGGAGTTGGGGCTCTGCTGACATTAATAAGCAAAGCTTCACATGCCCAGCCCGGGCCAGGCTCCCTACCGCGGGACGCCCGGGCCAGACTCATCTCCTGCCCTTTTCTAAGCAAACTGCTTGCCGTGGGGAGGAGAGGTGCAGAGGGCGTCCACCAGTGTAACACTCCCCGTCTCTCTGCCCGTCCCTGCCTCCTTCCCGAGCTGATGGGCCGGCTTGGGGAAGGGACTGAGCATGCTTAGCTGGGCTTCCTCTGGGCCTCACTATGTCAACCTGCAGAGGGGCTGCGCTCTCATGGTCTTGGTGGGCTGGCCCTGACCCTCTGAGGAGGCCTGTCACTGTCAACTCAGGGGTGGGGTATTCGCAAGCCCACTTGGCTGTAGGTCTAAAGCCACCTCCTCCAGGCAGCCTTCTCTGCTAGTCACATCACTTCACTGCTTCCCCATCTCGCCTGAGCATAAGCCAGATTCCTTGTGATAACCCACAGAAGTCTCGCCATTCAAGCCCCTGTCCCTTCTGGCCTCATCCAACCTTATACCAACTTTTTCCCCTCCTCTCATTTGACTCCAATTACCCTGGCCATGCTGATTCTGGACTACCCAGCCATGCTTCTGCCTCAGGGCCCTTGCACATGCTGTCCCGATCCCCTGAAATGTTCTGCCCCAGATGAACGCATGGCCTTACTTACTTGCTTCAGGTCTTAACTCAAGCATCACCTTCTTTGCTTTTTAAAATCAGAACGCCTCCCACAACCCTCAGTACTTCATAATTCCCTTTCCCGGCTGAATTTTTCTCCTTAGCGTTTAGTGCTAACACACTATTTATTTACTTACCTTGTTCATTGTGTCTCCCTCGCTAGAATGACCGCTCCGGGCGACCCCGGCTATGCTCGGTTCCAAGGGGGCACAGTGTAGCGAGTACTCAAGAGTTTGGGTTCTGCACCCAGGACGCCTGAGCTTAAATTCTGATTGGGGCACCCTCTTAGCTGTATCTCTTCACCTCTCTGTGCCTCAGTGTCCTCATCTATAAGGTGAGGAGATTGAGCTCGCCTGCCTTTTAGAGTTATCGTGGGGACGGGGGGATCATGTGGGTACAGGGCGCAGCGCAGTTCTGGCATCAAGTAGGTGCCATCAGGGTCAGCCGACGTTTATCAGCTTTGTGGCTTGGGGAGGTGACCACCTGCCCTGCCCGCTCCTCAGGGTGGTTGTGCAGGGACCCTAGGGAGGCAGGGGAGGTGGCCCTGCTTGTGGACTCGATGCCCAGGATGGATCAGAGGAGCTGGGGGCCGCAGGCCTGAGCCTCCTTCAGGGACCTCAAAGGGAGGTGGCAGGGGGCTGGGGGCAGTGTGACAGTCTATCAGGGCGCACTTCAGCAGCAGCGGAAACAGGGCTGCTGTTACGTGACCCCAGGCACCCGGGGGCTTCTGAAGGTAGGGACCCGTGCTCAGTTAGACCCACCGTCCGGCTGGTGACCTGGCCTCTTCCCTCCCCACAGCCCGAGTCACAGATGCACAAGATGGGGAAGTGGCCGCGTCACCCTCACCTGCCCCGTAGACAAAGGAGAACTGTGGGCTTGGGCTCCAGAGGGAGTAGTCTGGGGAGAAGTGGGGTCAGGGGGTGGTCTCTGGGACACCGACCAGAGTGACAAGGATGTGCTTGTGCCTTCCTCTGTCAGGTTTGTGTGAGAGAATTTGTGAGAACATGGGTACACATGCGTGTCTGTGTGCGCGTGCAAGTGTTAGAACGTCTGCTGCCAACCATTCATACACGCATGCGCGCGCACACACACACCACCCAGAGGCTGGCTGCCAGCACGCGCTAGGGCATCTATTCCCTTCACATGCTTGCTCTCAGGCTCGGGCTGGAAATGTCAGCGCTGTGCTGGGTGCCCGCCCCACGCTGGGCAGGGAAAACTTCGTTGCCTCAAAGATCTTGCTCTGAAAGGCATGGACGATGCAGGCCAGGAGTCCTGGCAGAAGGTGAGGGGGGCTCAGTCCAGGGGCAGGGGGTCCAGGCCTGGCCGGGGCTGCAAGTCCACTCCCTAGGGTGCAGAGGGGCAGCACTCACACAAATGAGAAAGATTGCTGATTGCTGACATTGTTTACATGTGCTGGTGCCCCAGACACCTCATGGGCATCACTTCATTTTTCAGATGAAGACAGTGAGCCTCAGAGAGGTTCAGAAAGTTGCCTGAGATTGCACAGCAGGAAAATGGCAGAGGAGGCAGCTGAGGCTCAGCGATAATAAGTGGCTTTCCGTGAGTCACCCAACATGTTAAGGGCAGAGCTGAGATTTGATCTTGGTCCCTCTGATTCCAAAGCCTGTCCCCTAACCCCCGCCACACTCCCCAAGCTCTCAGGTGAGCCAGACATACGGGAGATGTGCAGAGAGGGGGACTTTGGGTGGCCAGAAGAGGGAGGGGCTGATTCTGCTTGGAAGGGTCAGCAGGTAAAAAGTGAGGCACAAGTGACAGCTGGGAGCTCTCCAGGGAGACAGGGTCGGGGAGGGCATTCCACGAGAGAGACTAGCAAGAGCAAAGGCACGGAGGCGTGAAATAGGGTGCCACGTTCCTGTAGTTTATGGTTGCCCCATTGAGCAGCAAGACAACCTCCCCTTCTCCCTCCCCCACCCCTATCCTCACTCAGAAAGCCCGATTGTCCCCTCTTCCCTCCGCCCCCCCTCCCGTTAGGCTCCTGGGATCTGGACAAGAAAGGAGCTTGTCTTTCCTGGCTCTGCTGGAGTCCTGCCGCTGAGGTTTGGTTACCATGGTGACGGGCTCCATGGAAACGCGCAGCTGGCCTTTTCCAGGATGGGCCTGGACCCCAGACCACCTGCTGCTTTGTTGCTTCCCCTGGTCTCAGCACCCCGAGAAGATGCCTGGGTGGTCACTCTGCCGCCTGGTCCTCACCCCTCCACCTTGGCAGGGACAGGAGAGTCCCCAAGGTCGGTGAGGTGGTACTTCCAACATGAAGTGTCCATTGGGAGGCTCCAGGATCCCACATTAAACTCAGAATATGAAGACCCCAATTCTCTTATATTTAGGCAGATTGGGGGTAAGTCTTTATGCGGGCACTGCTTGGTGTCTCGTCATTCTGTCCCTGCGTCCTGGTCTGCCCCCTCCCAGGGCTGCCTTCTCTTCATTCAGTTTCTCCCCTGGTCCTGCTGGCCTCTGAGTTCTGCTCTATTCAGCCAACCATCTATACACTGTGGCGCCCATGTACACCTGTTTTGGAGAATTGACAGACTATGAGACCTGCCATTGGGCCAACCTGGGAGGGGACCCTAACACTACACTCATTAGCCATGCGACCTTGAACAATTCACTCCTTCTTTCTGAGCCTTGGACTCCCCATCTCTGAATACGTGCATTATAGGGCTGCTTATTCAGCCAACAAACGTGTTGGAAAATATCTGCATTTATTGAGCACTTATTTATTGCACTCTAATGCATTTATTGTGCTAAGAACTACACTTGCATCATCTTATTTGCTCCTCACGACAACTCTGTGAGACCAGAGTCTTATTCCCAATTTATAGCTGAAGACACTGAGGCCAGGAAGGTGCAGGACCCTGTCCACGGTTATGCGGCAAGCAGGTGGCAGAGCAGGAAGAACGCAGATTCACCTGACGCTGAACGACGTAACCACTTTATGATTTGGTCAGTTAAAATTTTTTTTTTTTTTGGGCAGGGAAAGATTCACCCTGAGCTAACTGTTGCCAATCTTCCTCTTTTTTTTTTTTCTCCCCGAAGCCCCAGGGCCTGGTTGTCCATCCTAGTCGTCAGTCATTCTACTTCTTCTACGTGAGCTGCTGGCACAGCATGGCTACTGACAGATGGGCAGTGTGGTTCCTCGACTGGGAAGTGAACCTGGGCCGCCATGGTGGAGTGTGCAGAACTTTAACTGCTGGGCCATCAGGGCTGGCTCCATTGCTTAATTTTTATTGAGCATCTGCCATGTGATTTTTCTGCCCTATGGAGCATCTACTGGGGGAGATGGAAAAAATGGGGAAATCATAGCATACAAACTGTTCTAAGTAGTACATTGAGATAGAGGATAACAAGGGGATGCTCTTTAGAGGGGGTGAATGGTCAGGCAAGATTTCTCGGAGTAAGTGACACACAAGGATGAGAGATCTGAATGGTGAGAAGAGTCAGCTGTGAGAGGGAAGAGAGACCCAGGCAGGGGGAATAGCAGGGACGAAGGCCTGGAGGTGGGAATGGGTTTGGTGTGTCCTTGGGGCTGGAAAGGGTCAGAGGAGCTTGGAGGTGGTGAGCAAGGAGGAGGAAGGCGCAGGATGAACTGGAGAAGCAGGCGGGGGCTGGATCACGCAGAGCCTCATGGGCTGGGATGCACAGAGTGGTTTATTCTAAGAACAGTGGAAACCACCAGAAGGTTCCAAGCAGGAGAGTGAGTTGACCTGATTTATGTAAGGAGCAGCTCCCCCTGGCTGCTGTGTGGGGGTGGGTAGGAGAGGGGCAAGCAAGGAGGCCAGGAGGATGTTGTAGTCATCCAGGTGGGAGATGGTGGTACCTGGGCTGCACGATGGAGAGGGAGGGCGCTGCTGGGTCTGACATAGTCTGGATGTGGACCAGACAGAACTTGCTGATGGACTGTAAGCAGGGGATGAGGAAGAGGAAAGGATAAAGGATAGCTCCCTAATGTCTGCCTCGAGTGTCAGTGGATGACGATGTTGCTTACTGAGATGATGAAGACCCAGAGTGGTGCTGGGGGGTGATGCTGGACAACCGGCTTTTGCAGGGAGAAAACCCAGAGCTTATTCTGGAATGTGCTCCGTTAGAGACACCTGGGAGCCACGCGAGTGGAGATCCTCAGATCTGGAGTTCAGGGGAGAAGTCTGGGTTGCAGATATAAATTTGGGAGTTGATAGTGTAGACATGGTATTTAAAGCCATGGGGCTTGATGAGATCAAGGAAAGAGAAAGTGTAGACAGAGATGGGAGGGCAAGACAAGAGGGGAGAAGAGAAAGAGGAGTAGAGAAGAGGGGGGAGAGATGACGAGAAAGGAGAAGAGAGGAAAAGAGGGAAAGAGCGGGCAGGGAGGAGGGCTGCCAGAGGCCGGAGTGCACCTGTGCGTTTCTGCAGCAAAGCTTCACCGGTGCATCGGTGTCAGCCACTGAGGGCAGGTGGTGGCCCCACACACCCTGAGTCCAGGGGCACTCAGCCTCGGGGGTGGGGTAACAGCAGGGAAACTGGCCACCGGAACTCATGTGATCGTCTGGCCAGGGGTGAGAAGAGGTGCTGTGAGGGGCCCTGGGAGGGACTCAGGGTGCGGGAGGGAACATGGAGGCTGTCCTTCGGGAAGAGGGAGGGAGGAGAGGGCAGAAGCAGCTGGTACTCCCTGCAGCTTCTTCCCTGTTCCCAGTCCCCGTCCTGGGGGCGGCCCTTGGCTTCCTGGAGACAGCTGGGGGCCACGGGAAGTTTTAGTTTGGCTGCCTGACCTTGCAGCCACACAGCACATGTGTGTGCATGGGATGCATGTTGGTGGGCACATGTGTGGCTTCAGAAAACGGCTGGGACAGCATGCAGCCTTGAAGGCCTGACATGGAAACACTATGACCTGTGGGCCTGGGTGGGAATGACCAGCGCCTCTAAGCCTCAGGGTCTCACCTGGAAAAGGTGACAATAAAGTGTGGAAATGCTTTGCCGGCTCCCAGGCTCTGCCCAAAGGTGAGGAATTCTTAGTGCTGTCCAGGCTACAAAACTCTGTGGGAGGCGTGCCCCCTGTTTTGTTGAGGGAGAGACACACACAGAATGAGACAGAAAGAGACAAGAAAAGAGAGAAAGACTGTAAACAAGACAGAGTAGGGAGACAGAGAGACGCAGGAGACAGAGAGACGCAGGAGACAGAGAGACGCAGGAGACAGAGTGAGACAGAGGGCGGGAGAGAGAGAGAGACAGAGAGACGCAAAAGAGAGAGAGCAAGAGAGAGAGATTTGGGAGGGAGAGAGAGAAAGAGAGAGAGGCAGAGACCAAGATAGAGATACAGGAGAGATAGAGAGACAGACAGACGGAGAGACGTGCTGGATTCCACAGTAAGAGGCAGTACATCTGGGCGGTAAAACTAGGAGCGATTTTGATTTTCATCCTTCCGCTCATATTCTTTTCTGATTTCGCTCCATGTTTACTTAAATAATTACCTTTTTAAAGACATGGTTTCTGGATGTAAATTGGATTTTAAAAAGTATCTGCAATTTGGAAATAAATTATGAAAATCTTTACAATTTGCATAAAAATTGACCCAGAAATTTCACTCCTTAGAATTCAGTCAAAGGAAATAATCATGGTTGGGCCAGTGATTTAATTATGAGGATGATTTTGAAGGATTGTTCATAACAGCCAAACTTCCCGCCAAAACTCCAAAACAAAACCCACACCACAAACAAAACCCCTCTACCTTCAATGTACAAAAATAGGTGAATAATTAAAGGTGCTCCATTCATAGGCTGGATTTCCATGTAGCGTTTAAATGATGTTGCAGAAGGCAACTCATTGGTGTGGATCTTCAGGACGTATATTATGTAAATGAAAAAACGAGTTTCCAAGAGGTATAATATAACTCAATCTTGTTAGGAAAAAATACGTCTGTACGTATGCATAGAGAAATATCTGGAATGTTTATCACCCAGGTGATAACGGTGATGTGTGACAATACAAAAGGATTAAAGTTATTTAAAAGCTTGTCTGTCCATTAGGGGTTCTTCCACATAGGAGGTGGCCCTCCTGTCTGGCTCTGTCCTCACAGGAGATGGTGAGCAGCTGCTCAGTCTACCGTGTGACAACCCAGTAGGATTTTGATGGTTATAATTAAATCACACGTCATCCATGTCAGTTCACACGGACTCATCGCAGTTTTTTTTTTTTTAACTTTGCCACAAAGGCTATATGGCACCCATTCAAAAAATAATAATTTGTTGCATTTTTTACAGACCGTGACAGTTTCTTTCCCTTGATAGTTGCAAATCAAGGTCTACATAGCTTTTTAGATCTTAACTCTGGGGTTCTGTTCATTGGAACCCGGTGAACGCTCTAACAGGTGTATCGAGCCAGCCTTCTCCAGGTGGGGTAACTAAGAGGGGGTATACACCTTGAGATCTGGTCCCTTTGTTTTTTACAGGTTATCATTGTAACACCTTACAGAAATTATAGATTTTATTGATTTTTTATACTCATCTCATTCCAGGAAGAATTTGGGGTGGCTTACCAAATTATATGCGAATATAACAGAGGAAAAATAATTGAGGGGATCAGGCTGAGGGGAAACTAGAGATATGAAAATAAGACGAAAAGAGTAAAATCAGTAAATAAAACACATGCCTGGAGGTTTTGAATATTTGCTGGATGGGGTTGTCAGACTTGCTCTGAGCTTTCTAGAGGCTTATTTCCAGCATTTAACATGATCTAATATAGAACAAAATGTAAAGAAATATAAACCTTAGGCATAAATGCTCACCTTTCTCTCCAGCTCAACCGTTATTAACTTCTATGCAAATAAGCCTGGGCTTTTCTCAGAAAAATAGTTCCTTTCTCTCACTTCTACTATGTCCAGTGGAAAGTCGATGACCTGCCCACTTGCCACAGAGAGGCGCCCCCAGTTTCTCTCCTGTGTCTTGTGTACGACGAGATCCAGCGAAGAGAGAGGCGTCAGTCCTCAGGCTCAGGTGCACGTCTTCTTGGTAGAAAGGAATTAGCCTCGGTTAAAGGGAAGACATTCGGCTTCCCTTCGCCAGTACTTTCCGATGTGTTAATGGCTCATTTTCTTGGTCCCCAAACAGGAAATATTCTGCCGCACCTCTGGTCCTTGTCCAGATCCAGTCTGCACTCTCTGTGGTGATGACTTTATTCTGAGTGAGATGTCACCTCAGCAACCAACTTACCAACTCACTCAATTAACCCACTTCTTCTCCGTAATCGATACTCATTAGCGCCGAGTCGCTCCTCTCCTTTGCCTGGCATTTCAGCCACTCATTCAGGTCAACCCGTTTCTTAAAGGTAACGGTCTTTTCTCCCTCTGAACATGGAAACTCATTTGAACCCAACCGGAAGCCTCTCCCTGGGGCCTCTGAGGCTGTCATCCTAACTCGGCTCAGCCAAGAAGAACTGGCTGGTGATGTCGGTGGAGATGGCAGCAGAGTCTTCACGGTGGCTTCTGGTGTCCCAGTGGGTCACCAGGGCCTTGCCCACAGGGGAACTGGCAAGAAGGAAGATGGCACCTGACACTTGGAACCAGAGAGATGGCTCCTGCACACACATGAGGCTCCTGGGAGGCTGTCAGGGAGAAATACTATGATTATATGATGATGACTGTGGACTGACATGGTTTGAGAACAGAGAGAAAAAAATCATTATTGAAACCCAAACAGTCTGTCCTTCTTCCTGCTCCGGTTCTGAGGCAGGACAGGGGCTGGTTGCTGCCTAATTCGTATGATGGGAGAGAAAACTCTAGACAACTTCCTTTGCTGCACAGAGCCCAGTGGGGGAGGGAGAAGGGGCAATGGACGTTCCAAAGCGTCTGCCAGTTTTCCGACCTGCTGCTCCACAGGGGGCCTGGAGGGGACAGCCCTTCTGGGAGCAGGGATGCTAGGGGGTCTCTGGACGCCAGTCAGAGAGGAGAATGAACTTGTTCTGTCTGACATAGTGAGGGGAATGGAGTTCTGAGTCGCAGCCCTAAGGCAGGGGAGCCCTGGCGCCTGGGAAGCAGACAGTCTGACGGGGAGAGAGGCTGAGGAGCACGGTGGTGTGAAGACAGGAGGAAAGGCTGCTATGCACCCGATGTGTCTCGAGTAGGAGGTGCTGGGGGCAGAGGTGGGGGATGCAAGAAAAGGGGCCACTTCCACCTCTGGGCATCTGGGCAGTGTGACGCCGACAGGAACAGCACCGCTGGATAGCAAGATGACCCACAATGGAAACATTCAATTAACTCATTCAAGGCACTGGATATACGTTAGAGGATGGAGAAGCAAGAGCCTCTGTCTCAAGGGGCTCGCAGTCTAGAGGCAGAGGAGGATAACAGGCTGAGAAGTAAACGGCTAAGCACTTCAGGTATGCCGAGGACTGTGAAGAAAGTAAATGAGAGAGACAGCGGGAGGCTGGCACCTGGAGATGGTGGGGGTTGGGGGGACCTCCCTGAGGAGCCAACGTTGGAGCTGAGCCGAAGGATGAGGGGCCAGCAGGCAAAGAGCCAGGAAAGAGCGCTCCGGAAAGAGGCAAGAACAAGTGCCAAAGTCCTTCCCCGTCTCCAGAAGCCCCAGCCCGCCCGCCCCTGGCCGTGCAGTCCTTTCTCAGCCATCCAACCAGAAACGAGCATTCTCCGCTCTGGGTGCCTGCACACCTGACTCCAGTCCCTCCCCAGGGCCCGCGACTTCTGGCACAGATCGTGTTAGGGTTCCAGCCCTTAGAGCCACTCAACCTCATCGGTAACAACAATTTAAAAAATGCCAACACAGCTATGCGATACCACTTTTCATCTTGGACATTTGGGACATTAAAACAAAATCTGGTGTTAATCCAGTGATAATGTGTCTCTTATATGTTGCAAGTGGGACTACAAAGTGGTAACTTTTGAAAGCAACGTGAAAATATTTATCAAAAGCTTTAATAATGTTTGTATCTCTGGAACCAATGATCTTACTTGAGGATCAGTCTTGGGAAATAATATAAACTATGGCAAAGGTTTGTGAGCAAAGATGTTCACTGGAACGTTATTTATAAGAATGCACGACCGAAAACCGCTTCAGCGGGTAAAGACAGGAGAAAGGTTTACGTGATGGATCCGGCCATGGGATATGGGGCAGCCGTTAGAACTGATACAGGGAAGCAGTGATGGTCTTTGCAGTCGGGTGAACCTTGGTTCAAATCCTGAAGCTTCCAGTTACTGCTGTGTGATCTTGGGCAAGTTCTTCAACTCGACTGGGCCTCAGTTTCCTCATTGGTAGGACAAGGGTATCATTTATCTTTTTTTTTTTTTTTAGGAAGATTAGCCCTGAGCTAACTACTGCCAATCGCCCTCTTTTTGCTGAGGAAGACTGGCCCTGAGCTAACATCTATGCCCATCTTCCTCTATTTTATATGTGGGACGCCTACCACAGCATGGCTTTTGCCAAGCAGTGCCATGTCCACACCTGGGATCCGAACCGGCGAACCCCGGGCTGCCAAAGCAGAACATGTGAACTTAACCGCTGTGCCACCAGGTCGGCCCCTGTCTCCTTTTTTCACGAGCAGAGACGAGTTATTTCCATGAGGAGCTGATAAGCGCCCCCGGGCAGCATATACTGCCCCAGGAGGTGGTCAGCACTCAGAGCACCTTCCCACTCCCCTCGTGACAGTTGACCAAGCACTTACTTCCCTGAGCTCACTCAGTCCTGACAACCTCAGGACTATTATTCCACATTTTGTGGGTGAAGAAACAGAGCCTCAGAGAGGTGAACAGACTTTGCAAAAGTCACCCAGCAATTAAGAGGGCCACTCAGAACCTGTCCTTAGGAATTCTGACCTTTGCACATGCTGTTGTCTCTCTCCCTTCTCCCCTGTGAACTCCTACTCATCCTTCAAGACCCAGTCCAAATATTACCTCTTCCAGGGAGCCTCTCCTGATGCCTCAGCCCAGGGAGGCCTGTGGTCTGGAGGCAAGAATGGGGCTTTGGTATCAAGTTTAGCTCCAGTTCAAAGCCCAGCTTTCCTCCGCCCCCACCGTTCCTGAGAAGATCAGGTGGCAATATTCTTGTTGTCTCTACCTTGCTGATCGAATAGGCAGAAACAGGGTAGCTCATTAACTTTCTCTGATAGGCAGTGAGGGTGATGAGGTTTAAAATGAAGTCGCTATGCAATAATGGCAGCTGCTCTCCTTCAGCGTGGAGAAAACTTCCCTAATAGCGCATGACCTTGGGCCTCAGTGTCCTCGACTGTCAAATGGAGCTCGTGGTGGCACTTCTGAGTGTTGTGGGGGAGGGTGGCGTGAGTTAACACCGTGAAGCATTCCCAGCAGTGACGATCTGAGCGTGGCACGATGGAGCTCGCGTTTCCTCTAATCTGGTTCCCGAAGGGCGTCCTCCGCCGAGGGCACTGTCTGCGCGCCGAGCCGGGGGCAGGGCTGCGTCGTCGGCCGAGGGCGGGAGCGGATGGGGGCGCGTCCCGGGGAGCCGGAATTTGAGCGGGGAGGAGCCGGGGCTCCGGGGTCCCCCACCCCGCGCCCCGCGCTGCGGGCCGGACCGACGGCCAAGGCACTGATGACACTCGCGGCTGCGGGGCGCTCCCGGGGGACCCACCAGGTGGCAGGTCACCCTCCGCGGGGGGCCTCCCCTAGGGCGGGAGCCCGGTGGGCAACACGTCCCCTGCCCCGCCCACTGCCGACGCCCCGGATCTACAGGCACACAGCGGGTGGGGTTCCCCCCGGGGACCCCCAGGTTGGATTCCGGGTCATCTGGGTTCTGGGTTATTTATCTGCGGCTGGTTCTGGGGTCCGCCTGCCCGCGCTCTAATCCCGGCCCAGTCTCTTACTGGCTACGTGACCTTGGGGAGGTCGCTTAAGCTACCTGTGCCTCAGTTTCCCCTGTAAACTGGGGATAATCATAGCACCTACATTAGGGTTGTTGTGAATTAAATGTGTTAATACAAGTAAAGGGTTTAGAATCGGCACAGAGTAAGTGCTCAGTAGCTGTTGGCTCTTGTTACTTGGACTGGCACCTGGACACATTTATGTTCCCTTAGGGGTGAGAACTGTTTTGGGAGTGATTTTGGGGAAGGGACTAGGTCTGGTGCCAAAAACAGTGTTTGGAGCCCCTGCTCTGTTCTTACTACCTATGTGAGCCTGGGCAAGTCAGTCCAGATTTTGGAGCCTCAGCTTCCTCATCTGTAAAATGGGATGGGAACCTCCATCTTAGCCGCTTATTGTGCAGGTCAGTAACAAAGCATCGGCTCCCGCCTGGGTAGCCAGGCCTGGTGCTCTGCAGGTGGACCAGCTCTCACAATAACCCGGGAAGCAGCGCCCTTGCCTCTGGCTCCTCTGCCCATAACTTGCTGGAGGCCCCATCGCCAGGAGACCCAGCAGCCAGGCTTGGAAGCGAAGTCTCTCTGCTTCCTTGTGGCTGCTCCCAGCAAAGGAGGGGATGCCCGTCAGTGTGTTTTGTTGCTGCAGAGCTGGGCAGGATTTTGGGGAGACATCGGCGGGCCCGAGGCCCCCTCTGTAGTGAGGCAGGGAGGGGCAGTGGTTATGAGCTTGGTGAGGGCAGGCAGACCTGAGTTCTCCTCTCTGCTGTGTCCGTTCTTGCCTGGGTGGCCTTGGACAATCCCTCACCTCGAACCTCGGTTTCCTCACGTCTAAGGGGGTCGGAGAGCCCCCCGCTTCACGAGGCAGTGGCGCGGCTGGATGAGGTGCCTGGTGCAGAGCCCCGCTCATAGGACGTGCGCGCCGAGTGGGAGCTTGTGTCCGGGCCTGCTAGTGCTCTACGGTCATTTAGTGACCCACCATTAACCAATGCCCACGGATGTGTCGGGAATTTGGGCACAATCCCCACCCTCAGGCGTCCCCACTCTCGTAAGAGAGCAAACACGTAAACCGTAAATGGCAAGCATTCGTCACCTGCTCAGAGTGGGAGTCGGAGGAGGGGTCATTCCTGATGGTGGCGGGTGGAGGGGGCAGGAGAGGGAGCCCGAGGCAGAGGACGGGGTATCTTAGCCAAGGCCACTGTGGCAACCAGGAGTTGATCAGAGAGACGAGGGGACTGGGTGAGGGCAGCCCCGAGGGTCCCGGCAGCAGGACCAGGGGGCCGAGGTGTGGACGTGTGAGCCGTCCCCACGGGTTACGAAGCGTCGCTAGGAGGCTCAGCGTGGCAGGACAGGGTTGGGCTGGTGAGGGGGCAGGGCACATTGTGAGCAGCCTGGATGGCAGGCGAGGAGCTTGGCTTCTGTCTAGGGGAAGCTTGGAAGGCTGAGGGCCGAGACAGTGTCGGGGGCGTCAGGTAAGTCCATTCAGCACGAACAGGAGCTCCCAGCCCTCACCCACAGACAGCAGCGAGCCCAGCACTGGATGGGTTTGATTTCATAATCCTCAGAACGACGCTCTGTCTCACGTAGGCCCTATGATGATCCCCATTTGAGGCACAGACAGGTTAAGCAAGTGGCCCCAGGTCACACAGCCGTTAAAGACCCAGCTGGGATTTGGAGCAGGCTGGCCGGTTTCAGTGTCCAGGCACCTGACCACTTCCCCTCCTGCCTCCCCGTGACCAGCCCTGAGCACCAGCCCTTCCAGGGCCGATTCGGAGAATTCCCGGGGGCATGTGTCTCTCCCCAGAGCGCTGGTCATTCCGGCTCTGTCTCTGGGTTCTTTCTCCTGGGCTGACTGACGGTGTGGCTTTAATGGAGGGGCCATGGCTGTGCGGTGTGGGGGAGGGGAGCCATTTCTCAGAAATCCAATAAGGCGAGTGAGTGAGTGAGTGACTCAGGGTGCCGGCACCCCTCCCAACCCCCAGCCTCAGCCCTGGGGTCATGGTCACCCGGCCCCACCTCACCCTGCCTCAGCCCCTCCTTCCCTGCAGGGGTCTTGGGGGCTTAGAGTCTGTACCCTGTGCCCCCAACCCCTAACGCCTCTCCCCTCCCCTTCATTCCCCCAGTCCTGCCTCAGGGGCAGCCCCCTCTCCTCCACCTCCTGTCCTGCCCCTGCGCCATCCTCCTAGACGCTGCCACCTGGATCATTTTTCTCAAAGACAAGTTGGATCTTGTCTCCCTCCTGCTCCCTGTTGCCACAGGAGGGGGCCCCAATCCCCCAGACAGGCCAACAAGGTGGTTCACCATCACCTCCCACCCACCTTTCCAGCTCCGCATCCCCAAACTTGCACAGATGTGACCAACTCTTCATTGAGCATCTCCCTGTGCCTTCAAGAGCTTCTGAGCCTCTGTAACTGCTATTCCCCGTGCCCGGAGTGCCCTTCTTCTCTCATCCTCATTGTGAAGTTCCACTTATCCTTCAAATGGCACCTCCTCTGGGCAGCCTTCCCTGATTTCTCCAGGCAGGGCTAGTTGTTCCTTCCTCATGTCCCCTCGGCACCTTGTTTGGCCTGGTATTAGCAGTGATCCCACTGTATGACAGTTACTTGATTAGCTGTCCCCTCCTCCCATCAGACTCTGAAAACTCCTCAATAATATCCAAATAGCTGCCACCACTGAGCTCTCACCACGTGCCGGGTACCATGCTAAGACTTTACCCACGTGATTTCCAGTTCTCCCAGTGGCCCTGGCAGCAGGTGCCACATCCATCTCCATTTTATAGAAGACAAATGGAAGCACAGACAGGTCAAGTGACTTGCCCAAGGCCACACAGCACTGAAGTGGCACAGCCAGCCTCTCTGCAGAGTTAGGATCTTAACCAGCCCCACTGCTGCCTCCTTCTTCCCAACACAGAGCCCGGCATGAGTCCGCTGTGCCCAGAGGTTTGCTGAATGAACGAATGAATGAATGGGAGGTCCCCCA
The DNA here is from genome assembly GCF_041296235.1 of Equus asinus. Lineage (NCBI taxonomy): Eukaryota > Metazoa > Chordata > Mammalia > Perissodactyla > Equidae > Equus > Equus asinus. The sequence goes on from NC_091794.1 coordinate 90,817,786, forward strand.
TGGCTGGGTGTCTAGGTCAGCCTTTGGAGGTTCAAGGGGAGGGAACAGACACGGACTGAGCCCGTGAATGCACCAGGAGTACCCCCAGCAGCTGGGACCCTGATACTATAGCTCATTTCACACATGACAAACTGAGGCGTAGAGCTCTTAAAGGACCCTCCCCCGCCCCAGGAAGGTGGTGGCGGAGCCAGGATCTGTGTGATTCAGAGTCCAGTTTAGGATGAGGGCCTGGGGACCCCTATGCTTCTGGAGAGGGGAGGGGGCTCCTTTGAGTTTCATCAAAGCTCCCCCTTCTTGGATGAGAACCCCGGAAAACCACCGTGAAGCCAGGGCTTGGGGTCGTGGCCCTGACTGATGGCCAGGTGGCTGAGCGGGGGCGCACACTTTCAGGCCGACAGTCCAGCTGTGGCTTGGCCAGGGGAGGCTGGTTGGAGGATGCGAGAAGGTGAGTTTGAGTAGCGTTAAGAGCCTGAGCGGTGGGACTGGACAGCCCCGGGCGTGCCTCCTGCCTCTGCTGCCTGTTAGCTGTGTGACCTTGGGTAATCGTCTAACCTCTCAGAATCTCACTTTCCTTGTCTGTAAAATGGGGATAATAATATGCCTTATACAGGGTTTTGGTGAAGAGCACAAATGTTGCATCCAGAGTGCTCGGCAGGGAGCTGGCCCCGTGGCCAAGTGGTTAAGTTGGCACGCTCCGTTGCAGTGGCCCAGGGTTTCACCAGTTCGGATCCTGGGTGCCGACATGGCACGTCAAGCCACGCTGAGGCAGCGTCCCACATGCAACAACTAGAAGGACCCACAAGTAAAAATATACAACTATGTACCGGGGGGCTTTGGGGGAGAAAAAGCAGAAAAAAAAAAGAAGATTGGTGACAGATGTTAGCTCAGGTGCCAATCTTTAAAAAAAAAAGTACTTGACAGTTAGCACTTTGTGAATGTTAGCTTGTATTAGTGGGGTTGGAATCAGGCTCTCTAGAATTTGCGTTAGGTTGAGAGTCAGGACAGAATCAGTGAAAAACTAGGTTCAGGGCTGCCAGGCCTCTTGGGGTCTGTCTGCCTCTTGGGATTCCCCAGAGGACCCGGCTGGGGTGTCAGGAGGGGGTGAGCTCAGAGCCGGCGTTGGGCGATCACAGAACGAAGAGTGAAACAGATTTGAGTTCAAATCCTGCTTCTCCCACCTATTTGCTGGGTGACCTTGGGCCATTTACTTGCCTCTTTACGCCTCAGTTTTGCCCTCTGTAAAATGGGGGTATTATTACCTGCCCCGAAGGAGTCTGGTAAGGATTTACCAAGATGGTTATACCAGGTAGATGTGTCTGCCCAAGTGTCAGTCCTTTAGACCTCAATAAGTGTTTTAGTTTTTAAAATGATCTTCTCCTAAAGGGTTTTCCACGTCCTGTTCTTGCAGAACTACGTGGGCTGCTTGCAGCTGGCTTTCTTCCATCCATCCTTCCATCCCTCTGTGCGTTGGTCCCTGTTCAGGGCCAGACCTGCAGTGGGCGCTGAGGATGCAGATAAAGCAGCTTCAGGGGAGGGGGTGCCCGGAGGAGGGGGGGCAGGCTTCCAGGGGACTGCGTGTGCACAGGCACAGAGGTCTGGTCCTGTAACTGTGTGGAGCTCCACAGAAACCAGAGAGGGGAGGGGTACAGTAAGGACTCAGCGTTTCCAGGTCCTTCTAAGCCCGGCTCCTGCGTCTCAGGGGCGGACCTCCCGTGAACGAGGCGCGCGCGCCCCCTGCTGGCCGTCCTTCGGACTGCACCTTGGGCTCTGGGGACTCCCCGGCCGCTGGGTCTGGGAACCAAATGTCCATAAAAGGTGGAGTGTCTAAGCTGGGAGGCCCCTCAGAGATCGTCCACCCGCCTTACCATGGAGACAGGAGGCCCGTGTGCGGCAGGGAGCTGGCACAGAGCAGGAATTCGGGCTTTGAATCCAAGACTGGGCTCTGGCAATTTCTGGGGTGGGGAGGTGAGCTCCTCCCCCGGGGTGGGGGGGGGGGTCCTCGCGGCTGAGATCTGGCTTGCGGGAGGTGGGGATGGGGTGATCGTGGAGAGCAGGGGGTGGGGTTCCGATTCTCGGCCCCTCGCCCCATCTGGCTGGCTCAGTCGTGGGATTTCCTGTTTGGTCTTGGAGCAATGTCACTGCAACCTGATAGCTATGAAATAGGAGCCCAAGGTGTGTGTGTGTGTGTGTGTGTGTGTGTGTGTGTGTGAGAGAGAGAGAGAGAGAGAGAGAGAGAGAGAGAGAGAGAGAGAAAGGGGGACGTTGGTGCCCATCAGCAGGTGCCCTGGGCTGGTGACATCACTGTATGGGTCTTCCTTTAAACCTTGCCCACTCCCACATCCCCAGGAGCTGCCCCCATTGTCTTGCCGTGGTCCTCCAATATGGGGGGGGGCATGAACACAGGAAAGATTCTTGCCCTCAGAGCCAGGGTAGAAGGTAGGGATGGATGTGGGAGCTGGGATGGGCTCTGTAGCTGATCAGAAGTGGAGAGTGGAGGAGAGATGAGAGCCGAGGATGCTGCCCAGGCTTCTGGCCTGGGGGAGGGGTTGCACCCTCAATAAAATGAGGGGGGACCTGCCCACAGCCACCTGGTGCCTGGAAGCTCATTACATGTGGAGAACACTGTTTCCTCCTGACCATGTCTTGCCCCCTCCCAGCCCTTCTTCCTGGCTGGGCTGCTGAAGTGGAGCGCACGAACTTAACTACTTGGCCATCGGGCTGGCCCCTGGTCTCTGTTCTGATCACACCGAGGTGGGGGTCTGAAGTCTGTCCCCTGACAGAGGATGCGTAGAGACAGCCTGGCTTAGAGTTCAGATGGGAGCTCCAGGCCTGCACCCATGGCCCCCAGCAGGTGGTCTTGGGCAAGCCCCTGCCGCTCTCAGAGCCTCAGTGTCCTCAGCTGACAAATGGGGACAAGGAGCTGTAGCTCACAGGTGCCCAGGGAGGACGAAATGGGGTGCTGCAGCTGGAGGTCTCCGTGCGGTGCTTGGCACATGCCTGCCGTGGATGAAGGGGGGGGTACCATTATTTTTAGACCGTGTGCTCTCTTGCTCAGTAACAGGGCCCCGCCCCGCTTCTGCCTCCATCTCCTCCCTGCCGTCCCCCTCACTCGGCTCCTGCCCCGCTGGCCTTCCTCTGCGTCTGGAAGACACCAGCCTTGGGCCCACCGGCGGCCTTGGCCGTGGCTCTGCCTCCTGCCCACAGTTGCGTGGCTGATTCCTTCTCAGCTTCAGGTCCTTGTTGAGTATCACCTCCCTGGGGCAGCCTGCTCTGATGGCTCTGGCTGAGACATCTGCTGGGCCCTCCAGGCTCTCTCTACGTCTCTGTTTTTTCCTCCCAGCAGCCACCACCACCAGAGCTGGAGTGATTGTGGGGCCGTTGTCGCCCCTGCCCTGCCTCTCAGCTGAGCTCCTTCAGGCTGGGGACCCCGTCTGCCGTGTTCCCCCATCTGCCTGGTGTCTGCAACAGTGCTGGCATGTAGTAGGCCCTCAGTAATTATATGTGGACTCTGCAGAGGCCTCTGGTGCGTGGGGAGCCCTGGTATTTTGGAGCCAGACAGTCCTGGCTCGACCTTGGGCTGGAATCTCAAAGCCTGGCTCCATCGCTCACTGGCCCTGTGAGCCCCCCGCCACCCCCGGGGCCTCGGTTTGCTCATCTGTCAGATGGGGCTGAGTGCCATCACAGCTGGTTTGGGGCATCAATGGCTGCACCGGGCATGCCAGGAGTTATTGATAACAATAATGATGGCTGCTACTTACCGACCGCAGCTGTGTGCCGGCCGCTGCTTTAAGATCTCTGCTTCCTTTAATTCATTTCGTCTTCTCAATCACCTTGAGGAAGGGACTATTGTTATCTCAGTTTACAGAGGAAGAAGCTGAGGCTCAGAGAAGCCGGTCACATGCCCAGGGATGACCTTGTCTCTCCAGGAAGGCTGTAGACACAGGTGTTCTGGGGCATTGCCAGTGTCTCTCCGAGGCGTCTCACACGTGCTCAGGGAGGCCTGGGAATCTGGCCATCTGAGTCCCAGTTCCGGCTCTGCCACTGACTTGCTGTGTGACCCTAGTGGGTCCCAGCCCCTCTGGAGGCCCGTTGCCCCGTGTGCACCGTGAAGGCCCAGGACCAGGCCAGGGAGTGCGATCTCCCGGGGCCCTCGTGGCAGGCGGGGCACAGGGAGGCAGCTGGAACCCGGCCCTGCTGGGGTGAGCCGGGTGGCGGCTGTCACCAGGCGGGGAGGCCGGCCCAGGATTGCTAGGTGTTCAAACTTTTCAAGAGAAGCAGCCCATTTGGATTTTGATGTGAAATCTGATTTTTAAATGTTGGCAACAATTTGAAAAGAAAGAAAAAAGAAAGAGATTGTGTGGGCTGTTTGGGCTCGCGGGCTGTCACTTTGTAATCTGTGGAATATCCGATATCTGGAGGCCCCTTACTGCCCTGGGGCCCTTGATAAAAATGACTTACACTATTGAGTACTTACTATGTCCAGGGACATGTGTGACATCATTTAACTCCTCCCCTCCTCCCCGAGCATGACAGGTATTCCTCCCATGTAATATTACCATCTCCCTTTGATAGGTGGGCAAACTGAGGTCCAGAGAGGTTAAGTTCCTTCTCCAGGGTCACACAGCTAATAAATGGCAGAGCAGGGGGACAAAGCAGGCTCTCCTGCTCCAAAGCTTACTTGTGTCACCACCACATCATCCTGCCACAGTGACCCCAGTGCCCTCTGTCCAGCCTCCTGCCTGGCAGGGCTCCCTGTCCTGTCCTCCAGGGACTCACGCACTCACTGGCTGCCCCCAAGGCTGGTCTGGCGCAGTCTTGGCTCAGAAGGAGGGTGAGCTGGGCAGGAGGCTCCTCCCCACCAGGGACCCCTCTCCTCGGGCCCCCTGGTGCCACAGGCTGTGCTCGGGACATGCTGGCTTGAGGAGAAAGCCGTGAGGGCCATGGCCTCCTCCACCGGCCCAGCCACAGATGCCAGGAAATGGCTCCTCCCTTCCGAGGTCCTGGCGGGGAGCTGGCTAGTCCCCGGTCGGCAGAGCTGCTGTTGACTTTCCAGATTTCTCCAGCAGCCCCTGTGCAAATCGCCGATGCACGGAGGCCGCGTGTGCTCGTGTTTGGGGTGTCTGCTCAGGTCCCTGTGTGATGGGGAGTTTGCACACGCATCTCTGTGTGAGCCGTGGGAGGCACATCCACAGCGGGCTGCAGTGTCCATCGTGGGGATGCCTGGCTGCGGGCACTGTGGTCTGGGCCGGTGCTACCTGAGGGTGCACGCATGTGCCCACGCGTGTGCCTGGGCATGTGGGGAAACTCAAGATTTTTCTTAATTGAAGTGTCATTTACACGCAGTAAGGTGCACAAATCTTAGACGTATGGTTGGATGGATTTTTACGTATACAACCGTGTGACCACCACCTGGACCAGCGGCTCCTGGACCCCCTCCCAGTTGATGTCCCCCCGGTGACCGCTATTCCAGCCTCTATCACGTGGCTCAGGACCCGAGTTCTCCTTGAGGTTTGATCTCGTTCTGGTTCTAGGAGCTTATTGGGTCTGTGAATTCAAGCAGCAGCAGCAGCGAGGACTGTGGTCTGATATTTGGAAGCACTTCCAGGTGGACTTCCCTGGAATGTGGGGACTCAGACCCTTGGGAGGCTGCGTGAATGCCACTTCCGATGGCAAGGGTGGGGAACAGTGACTAAAGCAGCCACCGCTTATTCATTATTTACAGGTGCTTTAGATAAATGATTTTATGTAAGTGCTGCACGACCCTATGAAGCTGGTGTGATTATCCCCATTTTGTGGGTGAAGACACTGAGGCTCAGAGACGGGCAGTGCAATGTCCAGGCTTGCAGAGCTAACGAATAGCTGAGTGGAATTTGAATCCAGGTCCGCTGTATCGAAAGCCATTGTTCTTTTCCTCCCCCCGGCTGCCTGTTTGGGTCATCAATGACCCCTTGTGGGGGCTGGGACCCCACTGTAGTGGGCTCTGGATGCGACACCCACTCTGTGCCTTCAAAGGCCCCATCCCACCTAGTGTTGGGTGTCACCTGCACCCCAGGCCTTCCTGTCACTTTGGAAATGAAGACAGTCTGAGCTGGACAGGCCTTTGTAAGTCATCTCGTCCAGCGCCCTTAGCTTGGGGCTGGGCGTAGGGCTCTCAGTTGGTGGGGACCTGCCCAGGGTCACACACTGACCTGACTGCAGATTTGAGTGCAGACTCTAATGACTTTGTTGGTTGGACACTGGTGGAAAGAGCGGGCCTGGTCACTGTCAGGGATGAGCTGGGGTCGAGGAGCTTGCCTGTCCTCTTGGTGTCCATTCTCTGAGCCGTCCTGGTTTTCAGAGTGGTAGAGCCCCGGGTCCTGCTGATCTGACCTCAACCACACGGGCCTGGCCAGACCTCGGCTTCCTTCAGCTCTACCTGTGCCTGGTGGGCTCTGAGGGAACCTTGACCAGACATTCCCATCGTAGTGTCCCTGCTGCACCTGCCACCACCCGAGCAGGTGGCCATCGGGGCCACGGAGCCAGAGTTGGCTCTGGAGCCATAGAGGGGACCTCAGGTCAAATTCTGACTCTGCCACTTATTTGCTAAGTCATTGTGGGCAAATCACTTTGCCTCTCTGAGGCTCAGTTTCTTTATCTGTAAAATGGGCATAACAATGAGACCTACTTCCTAAGAGTACTGTGGGGATTAATGGTATAGATTTATGATTTATTTATTAATAGTAATAGATTCAGAGTATTGTGAGGATTAACGGTATAACGCTAGCCACTGGACTTTGCGCGTTTACCACGTGCTGGATGCCGTTATCCCGTTCAGTGTTCCCGGCAGCATTATGAGGCAGCTACTGCTATCATCCCATTTTACAGAGGAGGAAACTGAGGCTCAGAGGGGTTGAATGGTTTGCTGAAGGTCTTCCACTAGTCAGCGGTAGTGCCTGGGTTCCAGCCCAGGTCTGTCTGACTCCAAAGCCCAGAATGCTTAGCCCAGGAGGGTTATTCAAGATATGTAACAGGCAGCCTGGGCCCGGAGCCATCGGAATAGACGCCGGCCGTAAATAAACAAGCTGTATATTCTCCCAGCCCCGTCTTATCCGTTACACACTCAACTGTGTTAAATGGGATTAATCCAGGAAATGAGATTACAGATGTCAAGCAGCTTGGAGCACCACGAGGCCTCCGCCGCGTGGGTTTCTATTTCTCCCTGCTGTGGGGCAGGGGGGCTGGCCTGTGGATCGGAGGCCCGGGCTGAACTCTGACTCTCCCGTTAACTTGCTTCCTGGCCTCTGGTGAGTGTTGGAAGAGAGTTTCCAGAATCATGGATCCACAAGGTCTACACCTGCTGAGGGCATGGGGCTCAGTTAGCCTCGATCAGGCCCGTCCACGAGCTGGTTACAAAAGGCTCCTCCAAGCAGACCCCAGGCCTTCAGCTCGGCCGCGGTTTATCTCACTCAATTAAGGGATCGCACGTTAGAGATTTTAAGAAACAACTTAAAAAACATATTTAATGTGCACAACTTGATCACATTTCAGGTATTTGATCTGGAGAGTTCTGACAGATGCGTGCACTGGCGAGAGCGCCTCCACAATCCGTACACCTAACATTTCCAGCGCTTCCCGAAGCTTCCTCGGTCTCCTTAGCCGCACGTCCCTCCCTCCACTCCCATCCTCAGGCAGACATGGTCTGTTTTCTGTCACTATAGATCAGCTTGCCTTTTCTAGAAGTTTATATAAATGAAATCATAGACTATGCAGACTTGTGTGTCTAGCTTCCTTCATTCAGTGTCCTTTTTGCAAGATTCATGCACACTGTCATGAGTTCCTTCTTTTTTTTTAAATTTAATTTTACCTTTATTCATTCTCTTATGTTCTTTCGTTCTTTTTTTTTTTTGCTGGGAAAGATTCACCCTGATTAACTCTGCTGTCAATCTTCCTCTTTTTTTTCTTCCCCCAAAGCCCCAGTACGTGGTCATATATCCTAGCTGTAAGTCCTTCTAGTTCCTCTACGTGAGCCGCCACCACAGCACGGCTACTGACGGACAAATGGTGTGGTTCTGCACCCGGGAGCCAAATCCAGCCTGCTGAAGGGGAGCATGCTGAACTTTAACCACTAGGCCGTCAGGGCTGGCTCATGAGTTCCTTTTTCTTGCTGAGGAAGATTCCATTGCGTGGATAGACCACAATCTGTTTTCCATCCCCCTTTGGAGGGACACTGGGTTGTGTCCAGTTTTGGACTATTATAAATAAAGCTGCTAGGAGCATTCCTGGATGAGTCTTTGTGTGGATATGTGTTTCCGTTTCTCTTGGGTAAATACCTAACAGTCGAAGAGCTGGGTCATGCAGACTGTTTTCCCAGGGGGTTGTGCCATCTTCCATTCCCGCAAGCTGCATATGAGAGTTCCAGTTGCTCTGCAGCCTCACCATCACTTGGCCTCGTGGGTCTTTTTGGTTTTATCCGTTCTGATGGGTGAGCAGTGGTCCTCAGTGTGGCTCATGCTGCAGGGTTCAAGAACAAATCATTTCTTCCCACCTCCGATGTGCTGGGAAGAGCTGACCATGAACCATGGAGAGGATGACCAGTGGGCCTTCAGGGCGAGTGGGTGTTGATTTGATTTATGAGACGCCAGAGGGCAGAACGAGGGTTCAGAATCAGAGGGACCCAGAGGGAGAAAGTTTTTGTCTCAAATTTCAGAAAGAACTTTCTGTGTGTCAGAGTTATCCAGCTAGGGGATGAATTTCCTTATGGAGTAGTGAGCCCACCATGGCTGGGAGGGGTCAAGCCTTTGTGTGCTTGGTCAAGATGTGTGGATGAGAGATTCCAGCCTCAGGTGGGGTTTGGACTACATTTATTTTCTTTCTTTCTTTCTTTTCTTTTTTTCTTTTTTGGTGAGGGAGATTGGCCCTGAGCTAACTCCTGCCAACCTTCCTCTTTTTGCTTGAGGAAGATTGTCACTGAGCTAACATCTGTGCCAGGCTTCCTCTATTTTGTGTGGGACGCTGCCACAGCGTGGCTTGATGAGCAGTGCTAGGTCTGTGCCCAGGATCCGAACCTATGAACCCCAGGCTGCTGAAGCAGAGTGCGCGAACTTAACCACTATGCCACCAGGCTGGCCCCATGACCAGATTTCTAATAAGCTTCCCCCGGCCCATGGTTCTAAGAATCATCAGTGATGAAAAGCTCGCTGGTAGCATTTGCATGAGTATCCGCATCTTGCTGGCTCCACCCAACCTTCTGCAGGAACCCCACGTCCTGGCTGAGTTCCTCTCCCCTCTCAAGTGTGTGGATGAGTCCTCTGTGCTCATGAATTGGAGCGGGCAGCCACCTGCGTTGTCCTCTGTCCCCATCGATCGCCACTGCCACTGCTGCCTTCAACTTCTCCGTCAGGTCCCCGTCCCGCCAGGTCCCACTCCCTGGCCTTCAGGTCCCCAGTCCTCCGGTCAGTGCAGGAGCTTGCTGTTTGTGGTCAACGTAAGGAAGAGGGCTTCTCAGGGGTGGGCCCCCGCAGGGCTGCCTGGGCCGTCCTACACCCAAGCTCCCTCTGCTCACGCTCAGCCTCCTCCTCCTGGGGTGCTGACCGGGCTGCAGCAGCGCCAGGAACCAGCTGGCAGGACGTGTCCAGACCGACTCCCTCCACCCCAGGCCCCTGCTGAGCCTGGCTTGCCCCCTCATCCTCTGCTTTCTCTCCCGAAGAGTTTCTCCTCGGCTCCTGACCGTCCTTCCTGGCCTCCCACAGGCGCCCGCCTCTTGTCTACCGTTCGTGTCTCCCGTGTGTCTGAACCCCAGCTCTTGGTGCCCCTGCCTCCTTGTGACCCAGTGGCTGCTCAAAGACAACTGGACGCTGAGCATCACTCTCCCCCACGCCCTAGACATGTCCAGTCTCAGCTCTGGCCCCGCTGGCCCTCGATCACCCAGTAGAAGGGATCAAAAGACACTCGTTTTACAAAGAAGGCATTCTTTCGGGCTGTGTCCACCCCACTTGACTCATGTGTTGGAATCGGACAGTGCATACACATCTGAACTGCTGTTAGAGAATGAGCTTTTCTGTGTGTGCCAGCCGGGCTCGAAGGCGGCCCCAGTGATCCGCCCTCCTGGCGTCCGTGCCCCTGTGGGGTGCCCCAACCTCCCCAGTTTGTACCAGCGTTGGTCTGTGTGACCAATAAGGTATGGAAGAGCTGATGGGGTGTCACTTCTGAGATTGGCTTAGATTATTTCCCTGGGGAAGGCCAGCTGTCCTGTCGCGGACAGCCCGACGCAGCGGCCCGTGTGGTCAGCTGCAACCTCCAGCCAATGGCCAACAAGAGCCCGAACCTGCTGCCAGCAGCCATGTGGGTGAGCCTGAGTGTGGGCCCTCCAGCCCCATCAAGCATCTAGACGACTGGAGCTGGCTTGACCTCTTGCCTTCAGCCTCATGAGAGACCCGGAGTCAGAACCACTCAGCCAAGCTACCCTCACTTTCTGCCCCTGAAAAAGCGGGTGAGGTAATCAAGGCTGCTTTCAACCTCCACCTGTGGGAAGGCTCATTTGTTACGCAGCAATAGCAACTCAGACACAGGGATCAGGTACTGGTATTTGAGAGAGAACCATGTCCCCCTGCCTGACCCACCCTGACAACGGGCACAGAAGCCTGAGGTAGCCTGATGCTCACCCTCCTGATCCAGCACAGCCAGGGGAGTCACCTGACCCTGGCTCGCCCCTTCTAGAAATTTCTTTTCTCTGTCTTTTCTCATTTACTTCTTCCTCCCTTCCTCCCTCCCTCCCTCCTTTCCTTCCTCCTTTCCTGCCTTCCCTCCTTCTTCTCTTCCTTCCCTTTCTTTTTCTTTCAGCAGGGGGAGAGGATTGAATCAAATAGCTGGGAGACTGAGCTGGAATAGTGGGTAAGTTCTGGGGGTGGACCTGCCAAGCTGATGTGCAGAGAGAGAAAACTGAAGTCAGAGAGAAGCAGGGATGAGAGACCCGGAGGGAGGGAGCTGCTGCCTGAGGACCTGGCAGGTTTTGTGTCTCTCTGTCGTGATGCTGCTGGTGGAATTCTGGGAAATTCCTCCTGTGCTTAAAATAATCTTCCTTTTGAATGGAGTGTCCTCACTTCTGCTTTTACCAATCAAATCATCTTAGGTCAGTAACCTTCGTAAGCGACATTTTTGAACAGATGGAGAACGTTCCATCGAGTGGGCCTGTCTTGGTTCGCATGACTATTCTCCTCTGGTTGGACATTTAGGTTATTTCCAATTTCTGTCTTGTATAAACAATGCCACGGTGAACATCTTCACCACTCAAAGCTTTTTTCTCACCCCCAATGATATCTTCAAGACGTTTTCCTAGAAGTGGGATGGGTGGGCCAAAGGGTAAAGACCTCTTTAAGTAATAAAAATGTCCTGCTAAGTGACTTTCCAGAAGAATGGCACTGACCCTCTGCCTGCAGTGGAGGAAATTATTCATCTCGCCCACCCTCCCCAGCGTTAGGTTTCTCTCATTTGGGGTTTTATTCTCCTGCCATTTGTTCGGCTGCTGTGGGCCCGGCTCTGTGCGTCACCTGGGGGCAATGCTCACATGTCACTAATTTAGGCAGCAGCCATGTTGTGCCAGCACCTCTAGAGTCTAGACAAGTCAGCAAAGACCTGTGTCATTTTTCTTTTATTTAAAATGAAGTGGATTCTGAACACCACTTAAAAATACATTAATAATGGTGTTGGTGTGCTATCCGTCTTGCAGAAGTGACAGATGTTTCCCTCAGCGAAGTGCTGAAGTGGGAAAGTGGGTGAGAGAGTCAGGAGATCGATCGCTCCTGTCAAGGGACACGTTACCTCTCGCTCAGATGTGCTCCTTACTGGCCCCTGCCTCTGGCTCCTGCACCCCCGATCCTGGCCTGATCTGCCCCGACGCCGACGTCTAGTTAATCTTGCTGCTGTGGTTCCGGGAAGTGGGATGGGGGGCGCTTGGAGACAGGTGGCTGGGGTTCGGTCTGGGTTCCATCACTGAGTCGTGGGTGTGGTGGACATCTGCTTTCATTTCCCCCTTTTCTCAGATTAGCACTCTGATTTTCCTTCAGGGTCCCACCCTGCCTCTTTCTCAGTCCTGGGGTGTCATGTGGGGCTGACATGGCCCTCCCCTGCACCTCGCCCTCACTCCAGGAGGAAGCGTATTATACCCAGGCTTGCCCACGGCAGACCTCTGACCCAGTGACTGGTTCAAGGGTTGGCGTGTGTCCCAAGCTGAGCCAGCCATTGTTTTAGGCCTGGATCCAACTGTACCTGAAGTTCATCCTTTAACATCCTAGTTATGAGCCAAATACCTCTTTCTTTCTTCTTCTTCTTTTTAAAATTCAGTCTGAATTGGGTGCCTGTTACTTGTAAACAAAGGAGTTGTGACTGATACAGTACGATCTTGAATAAGTCCTTTCTCTTTGGTGGCCTCAGTCGCCCCATCTGGAAAGTGAAAGATTTGGATTCTCTGAGCCTGGGAGGTTCAAGTCCCTCATCTGAGTTGTGGCGCCCCACACGTTGGGAGGGTCACAGATGGGCGGGCTTGCTCATTGGGAATCCGTCGAGGCTCAGCCTCTCCAGGAGAAAGCCCAGTGGGCATGCTCTCCCCAGCCCTCCCTCCAAAGGGCTGCCCTGGAGTGAAGGCAGTGGCAGAGCAGGGCCCTGAGGGGAGAGCCGGGGCATCCTGAGGTTCCTCAGTATGGAGCACTGTGACCAGCAATGAGATGTGCTGCCCCTGCTCTGTGTCTCTCAATGGCCCCCAAGTACCTTCAGGATTAAGTGCCATCGCTTTGGATGAGCAGAAGGCCAGGCTCTACATAGGGCTTAATAAATATTGAATGAATGAATGACTGCCCTTCATGACCAGGCTCTCGCCTGGCTCCCCAGCCCTAAACGTAGACCCCTACCTTCTACTCTTTCCTACTCCCCACTTCCTTGAACACACTGTGTCCCTTTGTGCCTCAGTCTCATACATGCTGTTCCCTCTGCCTGGATCTCTTCCTGCCGCCCACCTGGCAAACTACAGCTCACTCACTGAGTCAGCAAGTACTTCGGGAGCCCTACTATGTGCCAGGCTCTCTTCTAGGTGCCAGCATCCGCCCAAACATTCATTCATCGACCCTCTTCTCATGGAAGAGGGGGAAGGTGGGGGAAGGGGGGGACAAATACAGAGGCATCAGAAGGTGGTAAACGCTGTGGAGATGGTCCCGCAGGCAGTGGAGATGGGGAGCGTTGGTGGGGGCACGGGGGTATTTGTTTCTCATGGAGGGTGGCCCGGGAAGACTTCTTTGATCCAGTGGCGTTAGACCTGAGTCCCGAAGGAGGGGAGGGGGTGAGCCGTGCAGATCATCAGAGGGGTGGTCCAGGGGGAGGGAATAGCAAAGGCAAGGCCTTGTGAGCAGGGAGTGAGCTTGGAATGTCCTAGAAATGGCCAGGAGAATCCCGTGCTGGAGTGAGAGGCAAGAGGCAGGGGTCATAGGATAACAGCAGGGGGCAGGGAGGGCAGCTGTGCAGGGCCACGCTGACCACCCACTGGCCTCGTATCCTGAGCAAGAGGGGAGCCACAGGAGGGTTTTGAAGGAGACGAGGTGGACAGAGGGAGACCAGGTGGAAGGTTCTGGCAAAAATCGTGGGTGGTGGCGATGGGAACAGTAGAAGCCATCAGATTCTGCATCCATTTTGTGGGTGAAAGGGGCGGGATCTGCCCATGCGGGTGCCGCAGACGGGGGGAGTGAGGACGAACAAGGGGACAGCGGGTGTCGTGCACGCGCTGGAGGCTGCGGAGGGCCGGCTGGGGTCCGGGTGCCTGGGATTGGGCACGTTGACTTCGAGATGCCCGTTACTCAGCCACGTGGACTCCTGGAAACGAGGGTGGACACAGGCATCCAGAGTGCTGGGGCAAGGTCAGGGTTGAAGGAAGGCGGTAAACCCAGAGACCATAGGGGGTTACTTGGGTAGGGGGTGAGGGCGGAGGAGAGGCCTGGGAACAGGAGGAAGGCCAGAGAGAGGCCACCTGGGAGTCAAGAGGACACGGGAACGTGCTGCTGCCCGGTCACTGGTGACCTTGACAGGAGCAGTGGGGAAGAAAGCCAGTCGGAGCCTGCTCCAGAGGGAAAGGGACAGGATAGACAGGAGACGGGGCCAGAGACAGGTCGGGGGTCAGGGATCAGGGGCCAAGCCTGAAGGAAAGCAGGGGGCAGGGCACAGGACGTGGTGGAGGAAAGTGCTGCGGGCAGAGCTGGGAGGAGGGAGGTCGCCAGGCTGGCCAGCAGGCAGGTGCGTCGTCTGGAGGGTGATGGGAAACCGGGGGAGGACTTCGAGCCCTCCAGTTATTTATTTAAAAAATGCTCTCTGGCTCCCACGTGGGGACTCGAGGAACCTTTGATTCCAGCACCCCCTGCCGAGTCCTTCCTGCTGCCCCTTCTCTGGGACCCTCGCCTGCCCCCCTCGCCTGCCCCCCTCGCCTGCCCTCCCGGTGTCCCGGCCTCTGTCTCTGTGGCCTCTGATCTCGCCAGGCTGCGTGCGTGGCCGCCTCGGCCACCCGGGCCTGCGGAAGTGGGGACAGCGGGCGTGTCCTGGGCAGATCCAGGGCCTCTCCGGCCCATGTGAGGGCCGTTTGTCCCTGCCGGCACTGTGTTTGATCAGGCCCTCGTGGGGCCGGAACTGGCCTCCGATACCCGCAGACAAAGGGCCTCTGTGAGAGGCCAGGAAGCGAGGAGCTGGGAGTTCTCCGCCCGGGACCGTCTCAGAGCCCAGCGCTCTCCAGACCTTTGTTACTGTTACGTCACTGATGGTGTTGTGCTTGGTTGGACGGTGCTGTCCGCCTCCGTCTCATTGCCCGGCTCTGAGCCACCCCACCCTGCTTCCTGCCTCGCCCCTCCAAGGGCCCTGTCTGGGGTCCCGGGGTCTCACCACCCAAGAGTGACGGAGTCGCGAGTCAGGGTAGCACCAGGACTCACTGGCTGCCAGCTTCAACCCGTCCGACTCCTTTCTGAGTCTCGGCCGGTGAATCCTCACGACGACCCGTGAAGGCAAGACTGGGATCGTCCCCATTTTACAGATGACCAGACGAGGGCGCGGCCGGCTGAGGTCACTGCCCGAGTTCCCTCGGAGGAGCGGGGCTGGGCTGGCCACAGGCAGCGGCTGACTTGCTGGGTCGTGCAAGATCATGACTCTTGACCTCCGCATTTTGTAGAAGGCCCCAAGGGGAGGGACTGTCTGAGTCACACAGGCAGTTAGGAGGGAGCCGAACGAGAGCCCCGGGCCAGGCCCGTGGAGCACGGAGGGCTGGGTTTGAACACCGGCTCGGGGATGTTCCCTGTGGGACCTTGACTGGGCAAGTCCCCCACCTCTTCTGAGGCCTTTTTCTCACCTTGGGGACAATGACCCCCTTTCGCAGGATCACTGTGCTGACTGAATGAGGTGAGGGAATGTCTGGTGCAGAGCACGGCCTCCAGGTGTGAGTTCCTTTCCTCTCCCTTCCCGGCTCCCAGGTATCATTGCTGACCACAGCACAAGGGGTGACATGTTCCAAGGCACTTATGCCTCAGTGGTGGCCTCTGGAACGTCCCCTAAAGCCATGGCTTTTCATCAGGGGGCCAGCCCACATCACCCTGGAACTGCACAAAAGCCCATGCCCTGAGTCCCACCCTGGAGATTCTAAACCAGGCTCCTTCAAGCCTTTAGATCCAAAGGAGCGAATCCCTAATAGTGGAATGTTCGACAGTGACGGGTGGTGGAGGAGAGACTTGGAAGGCTGGAGTTGGGTGTGTGTGTGTGGGGGGGGTCCTTCCCACATCCCCAGTGCGTTCGGTCAGCCCTGGCTGAGAAGCAGCCCCCTTGCCTGGTGGGACAGCTAATGGAGTCTGCTGAGCTTTGCACTTAATTAAAAGGGATGGGGGATCAATGGTCTGGCGGCTCAGGGAGCTGCTGATCGGCCAGGAGTCGCTGTTCAATCTTCCTGATCAAACCTCGTTTCCAACCGTCATTTCCCGAGGTGGGGGATCCAGGCTCTGTTTCTCTCCTCACTGCCCTCTTGTCCTTTCCTAACAACAGCCGACCTTCACGTGCGTGGCAGTCCTGGCTGAGGGCCCTCGGTGTCCCCTTGAATCCTCCCAACACCCCTGCGCGGCAGGTACACTCATCATGCCCACTTAACAGATGAGGAAATAGAGGCCCTTAGACCACGAGACCGCTCGCTCAAGGTCATACAGCGGCCAATCTGTAGGCTAAGATTTTAAGACTGCACTCTTCATCAGCACTCAGTGCTGCTCGGTACCAGATGGGAACACAAACCCAAGTAGGCTGTGACCAACAGGAAACTTAGTTAGCAGTGTTGAAAGAGCTAGAGGTTTATCATTCTCATATAACGAGAAAGCCTGGGCTGGTGCAGTAGCTCAGCAACACTGTCAGAGAACAAGTTCTCTCCACTCCGCTATCCCTAACTTGTGGTTTTTGCCCTCATAGTTCCAAAGCAGCTGCTGCACTTCCAGCACTCACGTTTGCGTTCCAGGCAGAAAGGCAGCGGAAGGGCCAAAGGTCTCCTCCTTGGGAGGCTTTGTGTTTTTGTTTGGAAAGTGAAGGCCTTCCTAGCAGACTCCCACCTAGATCTCCTTGGCCAGAACGCGCCCCTGGCGACCCTTGGCTGGAAGGTAGTTAGGAAACTATCTTAGCCTTCTAGCCTCTGGAGTTTCAGCAGGCAATGGAGGGGGTGCTGGGAAGGGTGTTGGGGGGGCCACCCTGTGTTCCTGCCTGGCCTTCTGTTGTGGTCTCTCACCTGTTTAATGTCCCCGGCGAGGCTCATTTCCAGCCTGGGGAGAGGAGGGGCGTTAGGCGTGGGCAGTGATGGGAGGCCTCTGGAGCTTGAAGGTCAGGACGGTTTGTTTCTGGGGCTCATTTTTCTCCTCCGTAAAACGTGGCCTCGACCCTTCCTGCCTGGCAGGGTGGCCAGGAGGACTGAAGGGGACCACGTGCACCGAGGGCCGGGCCCTGGCGGCTGAGTCGTGGAAGGTGGCCCGTGGCGTTCTGGGAGCGCGGCTGCTGAGCAACTCGCGGTCCCCCTGCAGACGTCGGTTCCTCGGCTGGAAGCGGAGTGAACTCATCACGTCTGCGCCTCAGGCTGGCTCTGCGCACTCAGAGGGACAGGCACCCGGTGCGTCCGCGGCCGTCTCGCCCGTTTCCGGGGGTTTCCCTGGGGCTGATTCCTACAGCGCGAGGCCCTTGTGGAGGTTCCCGTTCCACTGGGAGGAGGTGCTGCAGGGACCTGAGGAGGGAGGCGGGGCCGGAGCTGGAGGAGTGCAGGGAGGCGCTGCAGAGGCCCGCGGAGCTCCCCGACCCCTGCTCCCCGGGGACCCATCGGATGGTCCGTCCTCCACGGCCTGTAATGCTGACCCCACTGCCCTCCCCACCGCAGCCCCGATCAATGGCTCTCCGCTGGGCTTTGAGCCAGCCACCACAGTGGCCTGGCCTGCCAGGCCGGCCACAGCACTGTCCCCAGGTATGCCTCCTGGAGGAGCAGAGGGGACATCTTGGGGTCCTGACCTGCTCAGGAGGGATGCAGACAGTCTCTGCCTCTCTGTGCCTCAGTTTTCCTGTGACTCGGCATCCTGGGGGAACAGGGGATGGTGGGAATGCTGTATCCCCTGCCCACAAGTCCGTTTTGTCTTGGTCCCTGGTCTGTCTGGGCCCAGCTCTCCCGGCGCCTGGAGACAAGGAGCAGGTGTGAATGTGCTGGGCGATGCGGCTCTCAGGCTTCCACTCCGATCTGCCGTGTGGCCGTGGGGGGGTGACTTCTACTTTGGGCTCATCACCTATGTAAAAAGGTCCCCATTCTAAGCCCCTTCCAACTCGGACATCTCCACAGCTGTGAGTCCATGACTCGGGGTGTCCCCTGCCCAGGAGCAGCTTTCAACACGACCTCGGGGCCCCCTGCCCGGGAAGGTGCCCAGGACAGTGGTCCTCCCTCCCTCTGTCCGGAGCCGGAGACGCTTGGTTCGCGGGTGCGGCGCGCCCCCTGGTGGCTGCTCTTTAACACTGCGCCGTCCAGGCCCGGGCCCCGGTTCTCCCTGCTCTGCGGCGCCTGGCAGGTCGGGGTTGGGGGAAGCAGCTTTCTTTCCTTTTCTGGAGGATGAACGGAGGGATGGGGTTGCTATAGTTCCTGGGAAACTTTTTGTCCCCAAAATGTAATCCTGCCACAAACATCCCAACCTCAGAGAAACCAAGGTGCTGGCTGGGATTTTTATTGTTTCTGAGGAGCTGATGTGGGTACCTTGTCTCTGTAGGGTGAGTGGGTCGTCCCCACGTTTGGGATGAGGAGACTGCATCTCAGCGGCCTCGGTGATCAGGTCCCTGCTGTCCCACCCCATCCTGGGACAAGGCGGGGACTCTGGCCTCCCAGGCTGGCCTCCCAGTGTTCCCTCTGCTGGGATCCTCTCCCCTTCTTTGCAGGAATGCCCATCCTTCGGGTCTCAGCTCGACTGCCCTTTTATTTATTTACTTTTACGTAACATACAGTTTACCGTTTTAACCATTTGAAGTGCACGGTTCAGCGGCATTAAGTACTTTCACACTGTCGTGCAGCCACAGCCACCATCCGTCTCCAGAACTGCTCCATCTTCCCAAACTTGAACTCTGTGCCCCTAAGACAGTAATACCCCGTGCCCTCCTCCTCCCAGCCCCTGGCAACCACTGTTTTACTTTCTGTCTCTGTGAATTTGCCTATTCTGGGTGCCTCGGATAAGCTGAATCCTACAGTATTTGTCCGTTTGTAACTAGCTTGTTTCACTTAGCATGATGTCTTTGAGGTTTGTCCATGGTGTAGCATGTGTCAGGATTTCCTGCCTTTTTAAGGCTGAATAATATTCCGTTGTGTGTCTATACTGCATTTGTTTTTTTTAAAGATTGGCACCTAGGCTAACAACTGTTGCCAATCTTCTTTTTTTTTTTTTTCTGCTTTATCTCCCCAAACGCCCCCTGTACACAGTTGTATATCTTAGTTGCAGGTCCTTCTAGTTGTGGGATGTGGGACGCTGCCTTAACGTGGCCTGACGACTGGTGCCATGTTCGCGCCCAGGATCCGAACCCTGGGCCGCCGCAGCGGAGCGCGCGAACTTAACCACTCGGCCACGGAGCCGGCTCCTATACTGCATTTTGTTTGTCCATTCATCCGTTGATGGACACTTGCGTTGCCTACACCTGTTGGCTGTTGTGAGTAATACTGCTGTGAACCTGGGTGCACAGATGTCTGTTTGAGTGCGAGCTTTTGGTTCTTTAGGGCATATACTCAGAAGCGGAATTGCTGGATCACATGGTGATTCTAAGTTTGACTTTCTGAGGAATCGCCATGCCATTTTCTGCAGTGGCCGCACTGTTTTACCTTTCCATCAGCAATGTCCGAGAGTTCTAATTTCTCCATATCCTTGTCAGCACTTGTTATTTTCTTTTTTTTTTTTTTTGACAGTAGCTATCCTAATGGGTGGGAAGTGGAATCTTGGTGTGGTTTTGATTTGCATTTCTCTAATGATTAGTGATGCTGAGCATTTTTTCACGTACTTATTGGTCTTTTATTTTTAAACGCTTATTTTCCCCGACCAGCAGCTGGAGCATCATCTGAGAACTTGTTAGAAATGCAAAGTTTTAGATCCCATCAGGGTCGACTGAATTGGAAACTCAGGGCCTGAGGCTTGGCAATCTGGGTAGCCAATACTCTGGGTAATTCTGATACAAACTCAAGTTTGGGAACCACCGGTCTCTGTGTTGTGCTGGGCACTTTGCAGAATTATTTTATTTATGGCACTATTCTTATCTGCACTTGGCAGATGAGAAAACCAGGGCTCAGAGAGGTGGAGTCCCTAGCCTAAGTCACAAAGAGTGTGAGCTCCTAACCTGCCCATGTGGTCCCTTCTCCGGGATTTACCGGGAGCCTGGGACCGGGTTCTCTGTATGACCAGCAGGGGGGGCCCTTGACCTAGGATCCAGAGTGTAGGCTTGGGGGAGTGGGGAGGGCAGAGCTGGGGAGCCCCTGGAAGCTGGGCGGGACTCTCAGGGCTCACCCCGCAATCAGTCTCACACCACTTACCCGCCCCTAGCTCTCAGCTCCTGCCTGCAAACAACCCTGGGGCAGGGACTCGGGGCAGCCTGGCTGAAGTTTGAGAGGTCCCATTAACAAGCTGTGTGATCTGGGGAGTGTTGCTCAACCACTTTGAGCCTCAGTTTCCCCATCTCTAAAACGGGCTTACCACCCCGCTTTGAGGATCCCTTGAGAACATGGAAGTCCCTTCATGTCCGAGGCATTTTGGCTTCTTGGAAGGTTAAGATGAACCGTGCTCTATTTGGGGGAATGGAAAAGTGAGCATTTACTAAGGTGCTAAGTATGTGCTGGTGCTCTCGATGTGACACTTTATTTTCTGCCAACATAGTGAAATCAGGAATGTTATCCCCATTTTACAGATGAGGCAACTGGACTCAGAGAAGAGAAGTGAGTTGCTCAGAGCTCCCACGGCCAGGAAGTGGCAGAGCTGGAGCTCACATGCTGGTTCTCTCTTCTTCCAGGCAGCCGTCCCAACACAGGGCGAACGTGCCGTCCAGGAGGGACAGGCCAGGCGGGGAGGCCTCCATCCGTCCTCCCTCCCTCCTGCACTCTGCGGCCAGGCTGCTGCCTGCGGCTCCCCACCATGAGCTCTGCCCCTGTGGGCAGATCCCTCCATGCTCCAGGCTAGACTTGTGTCCCCTCAAAATCCCTATGTTGAGACCTAACCTCCAAGTATTGGTGTGAGAAGCTGGGGCCTTTGGAATGGGTTTAGTGTCCTTATAAAAGGGACCCCAGAGAGCTCCCTCGCCATCCTGCCTTGTGATGATGTGCGAGAAGTCGGCTGTCTGTGGACCGGGAAGTGGACCCTCACAGACGCTGAGCCTGCCGATGCCGTGGTCTCGGACTTCTAGCCGCCAGAGCTGTGAGAATTAAATTTCCGTTGCTTTGTGAGCCTCGGTTTTCTCGTTGTGTGATAGAGACAAGCCATGGATGGTTCGGGATTTTCAGCTGCTCCCAGGATGGGAGGTGCAGGGATGCAGCTGGTCATGGGGATGGTCTCAGGGTCTCTTGGTTTCCAGGCTGCCCCTCTGTCTCGTGTGGCTCTGCCTGTCCCTAGGTGGGTGGTGGCCTCACTTTCTCTTCTGCAGACAGACTTCCTCCATGTGGCCATGAGGACAGTAGGGCGGGGCCACAGGCAGCCTGGGTTATGTCTTCACAGCCTAGCCACCCCAGGTAGAGTGTCTCTACCGGCATCTCAGTATAAAACCCCAGGGCGAGAGTCTGATTGGCTGGTCTATTCCTGGGCCAATCACTGTGGCCAACTGGAGGTGAGACATTCCAATTGGCCAGATCTGGGTCACATATCCACCCTTGTGGTTGGGGAGAGGGTCCTGCCCCCTTGGGGTGGGGTCAAGGCAATCAGAAACAGCTAACACACCACACTTAGCATGTGCCAGCGCTGCTCTAAGCCCCTTTAATGCACAGATTCATTTAACTCTCACCGCATGACCCCATTTTACAGGCAAAGGAACCGAGGCAGCGAGGCACACGGCTGGTGCACGGTGGAGCTGGGGTTTGAACTTAGTCTGGTTCCTGAGCTCATGCGGAAGGGTGACTGTAAAGGCCGTAGAGATGTCAGAGGCAGAGGGAAGGGCCGTTTGACAGACAAAAGCTGTCTGTGTCCCTTCTGCCACCTTTGACGCACAGAAGGCACCCAGACCTGGGCTTGGCACACAGTGGGCCTTTTGGGATGGCAGTGCCCCTTCCATTTCCTTGGAAAATCAGGGCAGATCAGCTTCGTTGCCAAGGAACCAGGTTGGTGAGCCCACTTGAAAGGTCCCTGGCTGTAGCCCCAGCCTGAGCAGCTCGGAGGACCACTGCTCCCCTGCTGGGAAAACTGGAGGAGGCCATTCGGTCCCTCCCCCTGCATCCCCTGTCCCCCTGGACAGAGGTCTCTCTCTCTCTCAGTGCAGAGGGAGCCCGGGGAGAGGGCCTGGGGTCGGGGGAGAGTCTGGAGTCTGAGGGCACCATGCTCCTCGGGCATCGCTCCCCTCCTGGGCATCGCCCTCCTTCCCTCTGTTATCCTTGGAGCCTGTGGGTCACTGGCCCACGAGGGCCAGGGGTGGGTCAGTGCTGAGCACACAAACACCAGCCCGCCATCCAGTGGCCGATGAACAAGGGGAGCCCTCAGCAGAGCTCGATAAGCTTTCCAAAAACAAGACTGGGCCCCTGGGATGCTGCGTGCCTCCCTCCTGCTGGAAGCTGCTAATTTATGCTAATGAGATGCATGAAAACCCCAAGTCCCCAGCCGGTCCAGGGCAACAGGGAGGATCCAGCTGACCAAGCAGAGGATGAAGGGGACCTGTGTTCCCCAGGCTCCCAGGTCTGGGTCCTGGCCCTTACCTGGGCCCCTGGAGCGGCCCCAGTTCTCCTGACCCCTGCCCTGCTGGACCAGAGAGGCCAGGCCTTATCCTGGTGCCAGAGGCCCTGGGGAAGGTAAGGGGATGGGAGCTCTGGGGCACGTAGGCTGCCTGGCTGGGAAAGGGCCAGGTCCCTGACAGGCATTATCTCATTGACTACCCTCCCACCTCCCGACATACACATAGGAGTCACTATGGCCCTGAGGATGTGGAAGCCTGGAGGGGTTTAGTGGCTAGTCCAGAAATGTAAGCAGTTGGTGACAACTCTGGTGTCAGGCAACCTGGGACAGGGTTCCTGGATTGGGCAGCGAATATGGTGTGGCCTGGAGCAAGCTGCTTTCCCTCTGCACCTCAGGCCCCTCATCTGTCAAATGTCAAATGGGGAGGATGCTGCTGTGTGGGTGGGAGCTCAGCAGAGTCAGCTGTGACCATCAGCAAATCCTGCAGCTGAGTGGGAGCTGCTCCACCTGTCTGACTCAGAAGCCAAGCTCGTCCAGAGGGCCCAGGCTCTTTCCCCCCTGAGGAGTCTGGGGACAAGAAAAATCCCAAGGCCCACACCATTTCCATCGGAGGCCCCACCTCGTGTTATATGCCAAGTGCAGGGGCAGCTGGGGGCCCTGGGACCAGATCTCGGCTCCTCTGGCCCCTGGGCAGCAGCCTTGGGTCGTGCAAGGGGCACGCAGTTCAGGATCAGGGATGTGGGCTCAAGTCCTGGTCTTGACTTCCTGGAGGTCACAGCTAGGCTGTGAAGACATAACCCAGGCTGCCTGTGGCCCTGCCCTCCTGGTCTCATGGCCACATGGAGGAAGTCTGTCTGCAGAAGAGAAAGTGAGGCCACCACCCACCTAGGGACAGGCAGAGCCACAGGAGATGGAGGGGCAGCCTGGAAACCAAGAGACCCTGAGACCATCCCCATGACCAGCTGCATCCCTGCACCTCCCATCCTGGGAGCAAGTGGAAATCATGAACCATCCATGGCTTCTCTCTATAGCACAACGAGAAAACTGAGGCTTATAAAGCAACTGGTCTGCCACGGTGTGACCCGAGGGTGGCCTTCTTGCTGTGAAATGAGGTCTGCAGTCGAGCGCCCCAGGGTCTGTGCTGTTTCTGCTGCCGGAAGTGTTCTGCTCCCTCCTCACCTTTCAGGGCACACGCTGCGTCCACGAGGCCCTGGCTGCTCCCACCAGGCTGAGATGCCATCTCTTGGACCTTAGCTGCTGCCCTCCTCCTGCTCACTTAGCCACCCTCTCCCGCCCCAATGCTCACCCACTCGCTCCGGTGCCCTCCTCAGTGTTGTCTGCACTGAGCACCGTGCCCAACACCCGCAAGGTCAGGACAAACCTCACTTCTGCCCTTATGGTTTTCTCTGGTCTCAGTTTCCCCATCTGTACAATGCTGGGAGGGGTCATCTGAGGGTCTGAGGAGCTGTCAGCTGGGTCTTACTTTTCTGGGCATACCATGACCTCTGGCTGGTGAGGGACCCCAGAGGCAGGGGGACGGCTTCCTTGGCCTTCCAGTGATCAGGTGATATTCTGAGTGGCCCATCTGGAGGCCTGGACCTTGCAGCTGTGAAGAATTAATTTAACTTTTCCATGGAGGCCTTGGCTCCCAGCCCCGGCCATGTGAGTTATTTTGGGACACCCTGGTCGGTGCTCTCTGCCCTCGTCCAAATAAACTGGTCCCAACCAGCGAAGCCTGGAAATCCCCACCCACCCTCATTTCTGGCCCTGCTGGGCTGTGTGGCCAGTCAGTGGCCGAAATCTGGCATATTCTCTGGATTCCCTAAGCCTGGGCTTGGTGGAATATGCACAGATCTGAAAACGTCCTGACCTATTCACAGCATTGTGGTCTCTGCACTGGGCAAGGGCATCCTGCAGTGAAGAAAAATAAAAGTAAAAATAAAATAAACATAAACAATCCCAGTGGCAGCCCACAGAGTGTGGCGGGGCGTGCAACACAGCCCGAGACCAGGAAGAGAACCATTTTCCTGTCAGCTGATCACAAACACACAGGCGGCCCATGGGACGGGGCAAAACAACTCTGTAATTTTTCCA
Source organism: Equus asinus (assembly GCF_041296235.1). NCBI lineage: Eukaryota > Metazoa > Chordata > Mammalia > Perissodactyla > Equidae > Equus > Equus asinus. Next base: position 90,842,262 of record NC_091794.1, read on the forward strand.
CTGAGCGCGTCAGCCCTGACAAAGTTGGCTACGGTTCAGAGTCCAGGTGTCCTGGGGTCCCTCTCCCTGTTTCCCATCCCTTTATCTCCCCAACCAGGGCCTCATGCTCTGCTGCTGGCTCCCTGTGGGGTCCTGCCCAGAGACAGGTGTTCCCAGCTCCCCTGGGAGGGCCAGAGAAAGCCCCACTGTCCTCCTCGGGGCAGCCAGGGGTCCTTACAAATCTTCTATCTCAGCATCCACAAGACAGGGCTTTTTCAAGGCTTGGGGGGGGTCTCTCACATCAGACAGCTTGGATGCTTCCCAGGGCTAAAAGATGCCCCCAGCCCGGCCCCAGCAGTGAAATGGGGAAGGAACAGGGCTCATGGGGGCCGGACCTCTGCTTTCTTCTGTTAGGGCAGCAGCAGCCTGCACTTATGGAGCAGTTCTGGTGTGCCTGGCATGGTGCCAAGGAGTCTACATTCTGCTTTAATGCCCATGACAACCCTGCGGGGAGATTCTATTCCGGGGTGTGCTGGTAAGCAGGCTCTCTGAAAAAGCAAAACAAAACAAACCACAACAATTCTTGCTGACTAGCAGTATTTGCCAATTACTGTGTGTAAATACTTCCACGTGGCCCACAGGTTGCTGGACAGAGAGTCAGGAATGCGTGTGCGCAGGCGGCCTCGGGCCCACAGGAGCGGCTCCGAGTGTGCGGCTGGTTCTCTGTGTCCCGTTCACTGCGGGCGGGTACCATCCCCACCGGCAAATGGGTGCTTGAGGCGAGCAGCTTTCTCTCTCTGTTCTGCACTGACCTTCATTTCTACTCTATGCTTTCACCCTGTTAGTGGTGGAATTAGCATCATCTCATCATTCTTGGTCCCTCAGTCCCTGCCCCTGGGTTGTCTAATGTCTGAGGATTTAGGCAGCACTGGGACGCTGGTGGGGAGGGGCACATTAGACCCCAATATTGTCATCTCCCAGCTTCCCCCACCTTGTCCCTGTTCTTGTCTCATCCTTGCAGGGCGCTGCCGAGTCCTTCCTCACTCCTGATTACAACGTCCCTTCAGAGCACCAGCACCCTGGGGCCACGTTGGTGCCATGCCTGTGCCACCGTGGGAGCAGGGGAGACATTGCATTCTACCTGCCCCTCTGAGGGGGGAGCTCTCGGGTTGCCCGCCACAGGGCAGGGCTCTGGCCGCTGCATCTGCCCACAGAAGGGCCATGTCCCCGGCTGCTGTGCCGGGTGGGAACTCTGCTCTCACCGCATCCCGGGGCCCTCCCTCTGTCTTGGGTCTCCAGAGCCATCTGGAGAAGTGTCACTCCAGTGGGGGCTCAGGGACGCCCAGCCTCCCAGCTCTCTCCACGGCTCTTGCATGCCCCCTCCTGCGGCTCTGGAATCTTCCTGGTCTCGAGGGCAGCGAGGACTTCTCTGGTTCGTCACGCGGGCTTCCACATATTCATTCTCTGGCAGAGTCTGGACTTCTGAGACTCAAAAGCCAGTGGATTTGACTCCTCTGATGTCCGCATTCTTCTCTGTCGTTCCTTAGAGAGCAGCATGCCCCGCTGCCCTGAGCCGGGGGCAGGGAGGCGGGAGGGGGAAAGGACATGGGAAATTCTGGGAACGGAGGTATTGGCGAATCTTTCAACCTGTGATCCTACCATGTGCTAAGAAGGAAACAAGTGTGGAGGGGTCAAGTGACCTGACCCCTGGTCGTCTAGCAGGTCAGAGCCCGAACTGGATGAACCCAAGTCCCCAGCCCCATAGAAAGCCACTATCCAGAGGATGGGAGGGTTGTCCCCTTGGGCCAGATGGGGGATGGAGGCCTAGAGAGGAGAAAAACTTATCTAAGTGGATGCACAAATCGAGGCAGAGGGAAGACTGGAACTCAGGGCTCCAGTCTCTGTCTGGTGTTGGCCCCACGGGACCAGGTGCCGCCCAGATTCCCTGGGAGGCCTCAGAAAGCCTGAGGAGGAAGCAGAGAAACAAGAAGGGAGCTGCTAGTGCCTGGCTGCCCCCCTCGCCATGAGACCTCAGGCTGGGCCGTGCCCTCTCTGAAGGTCCATTGCTCATCTCATTTGCTGGAGATGCTGTGAAAGGAGAAGGAGATGAGGAGGCGGAGGAGCGGGCCCCCTTCAAGGCAGGCTGTTTCTCCTCCAGGCCTCTTCTGGGCACCGTGGCTCAGAACTTAGGTTCCTGAAGCCCTCTCACCCCCTCTGTTATTTTCTAACAGTCTCAGACGTACACAGCAAAGTCGCAAGAACAGTATGGAAAACTGTTTTGCCCTTGACCATCGGAGAGTAAGTTGCTGCCAGGGTGACCCAGTTTCCTGGATATTTTAGTGTCTGTTTCCTACCACGAGGGACATTCTCTCCCACAAACACAATCCCTGACGTTGACACATCTCTAGGGCAATCCTCAAGCTCCATCGAGGGCCGAGCGTTGGCCCGGGAACGGCCTTGCACTGAGCTGTCCCGTCCCTCTAGTCGCCTTCAGCCTGGAACGGTGAGTTCCTCACTTCCTCCTCCCTTCTCAACTTTCACACGCTTGACACTGTTGAAGATTGCAGGCCGGCTGCTTCGTAGCGTGTTCCTCATTTTGGCTTTGTTTCCTCTTGATTAGGTTCAAGTTGGGCATCTTTAGCCGAGCTCTCACAGAAGTGACGCTGGGTTCTAGCTGCATCCCATGGGTGTCCCTCGCTCTGGATTTGCTGCAGGGCTGATGAAGTCTCCCGGATCCCTGACGGGGGTCCCCCTGCAGCCTCAAGTGACTCCTCTCCTCTTTGTAATGAAAAAGCATTTTGCCAGGAGATACCCTGAGACGATGGGAATAGCTCGTTCCTCATCAAAGTTTTAATTCATTTGTTCACGCCAGTATGGACTTATGGTTTTCTGTTTTATTTAGTGGGTGATGACATGTTACTATCATCCTTAACCTGATGCTCAAAACGGGCTGGAGGGAGCCCCTCACGCTGGGCCTTGTGTCCCCGAGGATGCCTCATGATTCTTTGAGAACTTCCTTACTTTCTGGCGCAAAAAGACGTTCTGGGCTTATCTTATTCTGTCCCTGGTCCCAAGCGTGGAATCAGCCATTTCTTCAAGAAAGGACCTAATTTTAAGTTTTTCATGTGATTCCCAAAGGAGATAGAGCATACAGTCATTGTCTCGTGTGTGTTAGACGTGTGTTAAAAGAGTTTATTTATGAAACACAACATTAAAAAAAAACCAACCCAGACGTCTTGGAACCGTGTTTGGGAAGTTCTTATTTTTGAAAAGTGCACTAGAAGCTTTAAAAGCCGGGGGTTCATGGGATTGTGCTTGAGCGTCTTGTGGTTTCTGCCTCGCCTCCCCAGCCTGGGGGTGCATGTCCTCCGTCTGGCCCCCCCACCGCTGCCTTGGCCAGCACAGCTGAAGCCCAGAGGGGCGCAGGCGGGGCTGGGGTCCCGCCAGAGCAAACACAGCCCCTGCGCATGCAGGGCCAAAGGAAACAGCCCTGGGTCAATATTAGCCCGCGCCGAGGAGGCCCCTGGAATGTGCAGTTTGTCCCCTGTGGCCTGTGGGAGGGAGAGTGGACTCGGAGCTCACAGGATCCCTCCATGACGTTGGTCCAACCTCCTTCTGTGGGATGGGGAAACTGAGGCCCGGAGGGGGTAGGGACTAGTCTTGGGCCACAGTGTGAGTGGCGGGCTGGCCATCAGGACGCTCATTGGCGTTCTCCATTCTTTCCTCGGGGTGTTTCCACTTTTCCCCCTCTGGCTTCTGGTTAGGTCAGCGAGCACTGGACTGGGAGTCAGGAATCCTGGATTCCTGCCGGTTCTGCTGTGACACTCCGGGGATGTTACTGCCTGGCTCTGGCCTCATTCTCCTTTATCTCTAAGATCCCATCTCCCTGCCAGCCATGTGCACTGACCTCCAGGGGTTCTGCCCCGGAACTCGGATCCTCAAACTCAAAAGCTGTTTGGGGCCGGGGAGGAGAAGGTAAATGTGCGATGCAAGCTGTTGAGAGGTGACAGGGAGAGGGGAGGACCCCTGAGAGCAGGAAAGCTCGTGCCCTAGGGAAGGCGTTCAAAGCAAAACAACAACAAGATCAACCTACCGTGTGGCCACAGGAAGTCCCGGCGAGCGCGTTTGCAGGCTCTGCTGACTGTTTTCACGGTAGCTAGCAGGAGGCAGAAAGAGAGGCCACCTGCTCGCTCCTGATCGAGCTGTCTCTCACACGTGACCCTGTGGAGAGGAGGCCGGGCTGGGGCTGCAGCATCCAGGCCCAGGGGTTGCCCTGTGGGCTGTAGGCTCAGTGTGCACTGAGATGCGGCCCTGAGAAGCAGGGAGTGGACCCAGCCAGGCCTGGGGCTCATGTGGTCCCTCTTCTGCCTTTGTGCTGGGCGGGGGGAGGGTTGATCTCAGCTCCAGCTGCCACGATGTGCATGCTACCCACCCACCTGCCGCCTTATCTGTGGGCCTTCGGCCTCCTATCTCCCAGCTCCACCTGCTTCCCGCACCCACCCTCCTACCATGGAGGAGAGTCACTGACTGCCAACCCCTGTCCACACCCTGACCCAGGCTCCCCAACCCCCTTCAGCCCTCAAGGAAGCCGAGAACCAGCTTCTGCTCATCCCAGGCCAGCATTTGAGTCCCAGCTCTGCCACGTCCTGGCTGTAGGATTCTGGGCAACTTACTCAGCCCCTCAAAGCCTCTGTTTTCTCGTCTGTGAAATGGTAACCTGGTCCCACCGGATCACGGGGCTGTCATGGGGATTGAACCAGGTAAGGAAAGAGAGTGTGGAATAAAGCAGGGGCTCAGGACACACCCCTCCTCTCATCCTCAGCTCCCAGACTGCATCAGAGATTCCCGTCTCAGCACATCAGAGCCTGGCTGGAGGCCCGCCTTCTTCTGGAAGTCTTCCCTGATTGCCACAGCCCAGGCTGAACTCCGACCTCCAGACTCAAAGAGTAAATAGCTCAGCAGCTTTGCGCTGGGCTGCGGTGGGCTAGAAAGGGCCTCGGAGGGCATCTGGGCGGCTTCTCATTCAGAAGCTTAGGAAAGAGAAGGGACGGGGCCAAGCCCACAGAGTGACCGAGGGACAGAGCCGGATCTCGAAGCCCATACTGGTCCTCCTTCTGCAGTCTCCCTGCTCCTCTTGCTTAACATCCTTCCAAGCTATAGAATCACTGAGTATCCATGAGGGAAGGTGCTCTTATTTGATGAATGGGTAAACTGAGGCACAGGAGAGTAAGTCGGGACACCAAACAAATTATACAGAAGCAGCTTCCAGTTCTGTGCTCTTTCTAGCACGACCCCTGGCCTTCTGTGGACTGCACTCTTCCTTTCCCAGGAACCCAGGTGGCCAGTGGCAGACATTTACAGACACCGACTCTGTGCCCAGCCCCACCCTGGCCTGATTGAGCCTTCACTCCAGATTAACACACCGACAGGGTGAAGAGACAGCATAGTCAGGGCCTGGAAAATGGTAGAACTCAGGATACACAAGTAACTCAGAAGAAGGAATGATATAGAAACAACAGCATAAAAGTGCTGGAAGAAAACATGATGGATTATTTTTATAATCAGACATTTTAACAGATACTATCACTTAAAATATCAAGAAATTCAAGTATCCTCTAAAAATGATGAAAAGAACCCATAAGGAAATAAAAGATAAACTGTGCAAAAATATTTATAACTTACATCACTGGCAAAAGCTTCCTTTATATATAAAGAGCATCTTCAAATCAATAAGATATAGATCACCAAGCAACGGAAAAAATGGGCAGAAGCTCTGGACAGTTTATAGGAAAGGAAACACAAATGGTTTTTAAACACATGAGAATATTCTTAACCTAACTTACAAAATGGATTGAACTGCATGCAATGCAAGCCATTTTTCATCTTTCATATTGGTAAAGATCACAAAGTTTGATAACTCACTGTGTTGGTGAGGATGTGGGAAACAGGCAGTGTTTTACGTTGCAGGTGGGAGTGTATGTTCGTAAAACCTCTGTGAAAGGCAAGTTGTCAATATTGATCAAAATTGGCATGCTTGTACCCTTTAATCTGGTGATCCCACTGTCGGGAATTTATCTTACACATGTACTCAAACACCTGAAAATGATGCATATACCAGGATCTCTATTGCTGTAGTGTTTGTAATTACAAAAGATTGGAGACTGTCTAATCCATTGGTTGGAGTTGATTTTGTTATGAGGTAGCCACTCAAGGAGTACTATGCAGCCATGATAAACAGTGGGAATGCTCTTTATGTACATAAATGGAGCGAGTTCCAAATGGATCGTTCATGGGGGAACACATGGCACAGGATGTGTGTAACGTATGTTACCATTTTTTAATAAGGATACGAATATGGACGTGCTTGTGTACATGTAGAAACCTCTGGAAGGAAACACCAGAAAACAGGTACTCGTGTTTCCCCTGGGGAGGGTGATGGGGTAGCTGTTGGACAGGCGTGGGATGGATACTTACTTTTCACTTTGTATCCTTTTGTATATTTGTGCTTCGTCATCTATTCAAAAATCAGCTTTAGGGGCCGGTCCCGTGGCCGAGAGGTTAAGTCCTCGTGCTCCGCTTCCGTGGCCCAGGGTTTCGCCAGTTCGGATCCTGGGTGCGGACGTGGCACTGCTCATCAGGCCATGCTGAGGCGGCGTCCTGCATGCCACAACCAGAGGTGCTCACAGCTAGAATAGACAACTATGTACTGGGGGGCTTTGGGGAGAAGAAGAAGAGAAAAAAAAAAGATTGGCAACAGATGTTAGCTCAGGTGCTGATCTTGAAAAGAAAACAGTCAGCTTTAGAATGTGGATGGCGAGGGCGCTTACCCAGAAGGAGAGGAGCTGTGGGGTCGTCTCAGACGTCGCTAAGGGGGAAGTGAGGAGGTGGAGGAGGCAGCAAGATCTGCCCCCTGGACTCCGTCCTGAGCAGCATCGGGAGGTCCCATGCCGTGGTGGAAAGTCAAGAGGATCTCAAGCCTGAACCCCGGTTCTAAGCGGACTCCCAGCAAACCAATTCACTGCTGGGATCCTCAGCTTCTTAGTCTGTGAAATGGGGACAAGAACAGGCTCCTTCAGAGTTAAAATGAGACGACACATGTGAAAGGCCAACCCTGTCTGTGCTCTATAATGCTGCCCCTTCAGCATCACCATCCCCTCTGGTCCCTGGGAACCCCCTGGGGGCAGGGCCCAGCCCCCTCCCTGCCCTCCCCTCCCCAGGCAGGAGCTCACGGCTGGTGGCTTAGCAAAGCAGCGAGGGGTGGGGTGGAAAATGTCAACATCAGATTAGCCCCAGTGGGAAGTCGCACACTTCTCCAACCACAAACGCCCCCACATTTCCCTCCAGTATAGGGGGGTTTTGGGGACATGGGGGGTGCTGAGGCTGGTGACACCAGGCACAGCTTCGGGCCTTACACTCCCAAGGCCTCTTGGCCAAGGTGTTCTTGGGGGGGTGGAGAGTACCCCTGCAGGGGCTCTGGGCCTCCTGGCTGTCCCCCTGGGCGGGACCCAGAAGGGCTCTGCCTCCGGGAAGGTCTTGGCTTCAGCGGGGCGCCGCGGACCTAGTGGCAGCCCCAGCTTAGCGGCTGCCGAGGAGTGGGTCCTGCAGGCCATAGGGAGCCACCGAAAGTTCTGGAGCCAGACAGGGCTTGTTCGGAATCAGCCGTTAGGAGTATGATTGGCAGGGAGAAAGGTGACGGATGGAGGCCTCAGAGGCCACCTGTCCGGTCCAACATTCTCGTCTCTATCTCAATCCTCACGGTAATTCTGCAAGAAAGGCCAACCTATTGTTATCCCCATTTTACAGATGAGAAAACCGAGAGAGTCGGTGACACTGGCCCTGGGTCACACAGCCGAGCAGGGGCAAAGGGGGGGTGGGAACCCAGGTTTGTCCCCTCCGGGGTCTGCGGACTTCCCCTGCGCCTGATACCTCTCTAGCGAGGGGCCAGCTATTTTTAGATCACCGGCGTCATCTCGATTATGCCTTTTACTAAGAGGTGGTATTGTCACCCGTCCCTGTGACACTCTTACTAATGTCGTGACTATTATTGGCCTCTGCCCTTCCCAGCTGGGTTTTGGCTGGAATCATCAGGCTGTGCCCTGTGCCCCCAGTCTTGCTCCACCTCGAGGCGGCCCTGACCTGCCGGGGCCTTGGTGTCGTTCACTGCTCCATCCCCAGGCCTAGCACAGGCCGCAGCACGTGGTAGGTATACAATAAATGCTGTTCAATGAACAAACGAACCATAGAGTCACCTGTCAGATGAGCACATCCACAATGTCCCCCTGGGGGCGGACATGGGAACAGACCCAGGTTCCCCTGAATGTGAGGCCGGCGTGGCGGGGCCGCAGGGTCTGAGCGTGTGCGTCTTGTTAGGGGCATCCTCGCAAGCACAGCGCTGGACCCGAGGACCCCTGGGCAGAGTCTGTGGGGGGCAGATGGCTTTCGAGTCACACGGGTCCTAGATAATTTCCTTGTTTGTCCAGTGTTTTTAATTGTTGAAGTACATACATATTCATCTCGATTCTGCCTTTTGCTAAAAGGTGGTGATGTTATTTGTGCCTGTGATGTTATTACTATATATATATATATGTCCTTATTGATTCTGAATTGGCGCCCAGACCCCCTGCCATTCAGACACTTGTAGGAGGACAGAGGGCCCTGAGGCTCAGTTCTGACAGCAGATCCAGCCCTTCCAGCCTCTGGGCCAAAGAAACACCTTCCCTGCTTGGAGGGCATGTGGGCTGGGCCCGGGCGGCCCTCGGAGGCTGCTCAGCCAGGGCTTCCTTCTTCTGCCCCCAGCCTCTCTGCGCAGCGAATCCAGCTGCAGGCGGGGGTGGCTGGGCCCCGGCGGCGGGCATGAGAAAGGCAGAAGGATTTGGGAGGTGAGGGGGACACTGAATCCACAGGGCTTGGTGACCAGGAGGAGAGAGGGATCCTGGGCCATGGGGAGGCTGGGGGGGAGTGGTGGTCCACACCCAGATGGCTCGGTGTGAGGTGCACTGGTCCAAGGTGGATGCAGGCGGGGTGCCTGTGTGTCAGGGGGGTGCTGAGTCTCAGCGGCTGACCTGGGCAGGGGCTGGCAGCAGCTGGGCTACCCAGAGCAGGGACAGTGGCCCCGGGACGTGGCAGAGGTGGCTGCAGACTACAGCCTGGCCGCCTCATGGCCCGGCTTCCCAACCTGTCCAGGGCCACGCCCGGTGCTGGCAAAGGGGAGGCCTCGGCCACAATTGGGCTTCTCAGCCCACGGCCGGCCCCAGACAGATCTTTCGGCAGTGGCTGGAGATTTACTGGCGCCGCTGAAAGGGTTGCAGTCAGCAGCCCTGGGCTGGCTGATTGGGGCCCCTCGGCTGTTTACCCCTCGCCAAGGAATTCGAGGGAAACGGCCCAGGCGGGCTGGAGGGTGTCCGGGCGCTGTTGCTGTTGCTAAGAACCTGCCTAGTACAACCTGCCTGGCTGGTCCCAGGGCCATGGTGGGCCAGGCCTCAGAGAGTATGGCTTTTGACCCCTCCCCGGTGTCACAGACAGGGAAACAGAGGTTAGAGGGGGGAAGTGATCATCCCAAAGTCCCACAGCAAGTCTGTTCTCCAGTTAGGACGAGAAACCAGGCTCGTGGACACAGTCCAAATCTACTGAGAATTATCACTTGCCGAAATGACCTTGTTGATGTGTGTCCTTTTTTTACTGTCTCCCCACTAGAATGTTCACCCCATGAGAGCAGGGACCCTGTCTGTTTTGCTCACTGCTGCAGCCCAAGCACCTAACACAAGCCTCCTGTTGAATGGATGAATGAAGTCAGAAGACGTGCATAGAGTTTCTTTTTCTCACATTACAAGACATCTAGAGGAAGGGGGTTCAGAGCTGGTACAGAGGCTTCATGGTGCCATCAGGGCCCCAGGCTCTTTCTCTCTCTCCCCTCCAGTATTCTTAGGGTATGGTTTTTGTCCTCGTGCTTCCAAAACGGCTGCTGTTCTTCCGGGCATTGTGTCTGCATTCCTGGCAGGAATAGTGGGGTTAGGATAAGGGGGCGAAGGCCTGTGCTTATGTAGTCTGGCCCTTTTTAATCAGGATAGCCATCAGTTTCCTAGAAGTCCCTTCATAGTGCACTGGCCGGAACCATAAAGGGCAGTTCTCCACCTTTCCTTTTTTTGAACCTCTTCCAGGGACTTGGCCCTTAGGAGGGTTTCTCGCTTTCGTTGTTTGCTTGTTGTTGTTTTTATTTGATTAAGTAAAAATCCCCTATCTGGGGAAATGCCCCAGTGAGATCATTCTGACTGCGGCGTGAACAGCAGGTGCACTGCCTAGCCGCCAGCTTTCCAGGGACCTGGATCGGCGAGGTTCTTTCCAAGGGCGGCGTGAAGAGCTGGGAGGAGGGAGGTGCAGCGGGAGACCGCGACTTCCCAGGGATGACCCTCTAGTCCTTGCAGCAGCCCTGAACGCAGCGTGGCAATGCCCACTCTCTAGCTGCCGAGTGAGGCAGATGCTGGGTGGAGACCAGAGCTGGGAGGGGAGTGGGGTTCCCAGCTCCGGGTCAGTGCTCTGCTCCCCACAGATGGCACCAGCTGCATCTGCAGTCCGAGACGCTGAACTTTGGGGAACACCCAGAGCTGATATGCAGTCAGAGGGCACTGGCACAACTCTTCCTGCCCACGGGACTGACCGACTGGTCCCTGGAGGGCCTGCTGTCCCCAAGCCCGGGCCTGTGGGCTGTCTTTGCCAGGCTGACCCTCTGAGCTCAAGGCCTGGCTCCCCTCTGCAGGACAGGGGAGTATGGGGGGTCCCTGAGGTGGCACGTGCAGGTCCCCGTCCCAGGCAAGCACGCTGGGCTGGGGGCAGGAGGAGGAAAGAAGCGCTGTGCTGTCTCCTATATTCCAGACCACTGGCCTTGGCCCTGCAGGTCCCAGCTCCAAATCCCCGAAGTGGGAGGGAGGTGGTGAGGGCACCCAGGGGGAACTGCAGACCAGTGGTCTGGCAGGAAGCTTGACCCTTGGCCTGGGCGAGCTGCAGAGGGCACTCAGGGGCCCTCCCAGGGAGGAGAGACCCAGAGCCACCCTTGGCTGCCACAACTCTCATGCTTCCCAAGCGGCTGTCCTTACGCAGGACCTGCATTCTGATTCTGCTGCAGACCTACTGTGTGTCCTGCGGCAGGCTGCTGCCCCCTCGGGCCTGCCAGGCGCGGATCAGCTCCTCTTTGCTGCCTTCCTCTCCGGACTGGGCCTGGGGAGTCTCAGACGAGCTAGGAGCCGGGAAAGGGCCTAGCTAAGGACAGAGATAATCATAGCAACAATCACAATCAAAGTACCTCCCACGATTGAGTTGCTACTCGGAGCCAGACACTCCTAAGAGCTTTTCCCGGGTTAATTGAAAGGACACCGGACTCTCCAACTCTTTGTTTGAATACGAAACCTGGCAGAGTCGCGGGTTTTATTTTTACCTCCAGGCACGTGGGTGAAGAGGGAAGTTCCAATTGTGTCCTCCCAGCTTAACAAAGAAAACTCAGAGAGACTCTGCCTTTGAGGAAACAGAGAGGTCTGTCTAAATGTTAATACAACGCAGCAGCGAATTATTAAGTAAGACGAACAGCCAGAATTACAGATTCAAGATGACTTTCCAGGCTGTGGGAATCGCCCCTGAAGTCAGGGAGCAGGGAAGATGACTTTGTCGAAGGAACACTGAGGGGGACAGGTTCATAAGCAGGTGGTCTCCATCTTGCTGTGACCGTGGACGTGTGGACCATTTCCTCCTCTTTGTCTTAAGGAATTCAGAAGATCTGAAGTTTTCAAGGGTTCCACTATGTGACAAAGTGAGTTTAAAATGTGTTCTGCTCAAAGCTTGTCATTTGTAACAGAGAGGGGCAGAAGAGGAGAAGGGGCATTAGCATGTGCGTTTTCTTATTTAATCCTCACAAACAATGAGATGGGTGTTGTCAGTATCCTGACCCTAAGCAGGAGGAACCTGAAGCTCAGAGAGGTCCACGACTTGCCCAAGACCGCACAGCAAGGAAGTCCAGGGTAGCTTCTGTGAAGTGTGCTTGGGCTCCAGTGTCAGAGAGACCCAGGTTCCACTGTGGCCTGTGCTGAGGAGCTGGATGAGTTTCCTGTCGCTGCTGTGACAAATGACCATCAACTCAGTAACATACAATGACACAAATTTATGATCTTATAGTGCTGGAGGTCAGAAGTCCAAAATGGGTTTCTCTGGGCTAAAATCAAGGTGTCAGCAGGGCTGCATTCCTTTTGCACGGGGGAAATCTGTCCCCTGCCCCTTCTGGCTTCTAGAAGCCGCCTGCAGTCCTTGGCTTGTGGCCCCTTCCTCCATCCTCAGAGCCAGCAGGTTAGCATCTTCCAGTCTTTGTCTGACTCTGATATTCCTGCCTCCCTCTTTCACGTATGGGGACCCTTTTGATTACATTGGGCCCAGGCGGATAATCCAAATTAATCTCAAGATCCTTAACTTAATCATACCTGCAGAGTCCCTTTGCCATTTTTGGTAACATATATTCTCGGGTTCCAGGGATCAGGATGGGGGTATCTTTGCGGGGGGAACCTTTAGTCTGCCTACCCCAGTGGCTTTGGCCAAGGAGCCTGGCATTTGGGATAACAGCCACCCCTTCCTCAGGAGGTTTGGAGGGGATGAACATAAAGAGGATCAAGCTTCCAGCCCAGAGGGAGTGACGGAGGCCTCAGCAAGGGACCAGCATGTGCTGGAGACTGGCGGCCCAGCGAGGAACACATGATCCATCGTAACGCCCGTGCTTCCCACTGGGAGACAGTACCTGGGAGATGCCACTTGCCCAGGAGGGGGCTGCCCCCGGAGGTCACTGGTCCCTCCTGGGGATGTGGCCCAGGACTCAGCATCAGGCAGACCAGGGTTCACATCCCAGCTCTGCCTCCTCCCAGCAGCCTGAGGGGGACCAAGAAGGGAGGAAACCAACAGACACGTTGACACGTGACCTCGTTTCATGTTTACCAAGGTGGAGCCTCTGCCTCTGTCTTGCAGATGTGGAAACAATAGCTCAGAGACATCAAGTGCCTTCTCTGAAATCACACAGCTACTGTGGGATTTCCCACTCACCAGGATTCTCAAACTGGTGGTGCCCACACCACTCTGGCCGTTTGCCACATCTGTCTGGCTCCTGGCCTGTGGCTGCCTTGATATTTTTCTTTAAATCTACTTATTGCTTTTTTATTTAAATGTTTTTAAATGAGACTTTATATAATTCCCACAAATGGAAAATCACAGAATTCATGGGCTAGTTATGTATGTTTTTATAATGCACATTAAAACGAATTTATCATCATGAAAATGAAAAGTGTTCACCCGTGCACCATGGAAAACGATTTCACATGCCAGTGGTGGGTTTCAGCCTCCTCTTTGGAAGCTGTCTCCACTCCGGCTTTGGTTTCACCCATCAGAATGTTATTAATGGCTGTCATTTACTGTGGGATTACATTTCCAAATGGCTTCCTAGCACAGTTAAATCCAGACTCCCCAGCGTGGCCTCAGAGCCCTCCTGGCCCCTGCTTTCCTCATCATCAGCCACTCTGGTCCTGCTGCTCTGGGGCAAAGTGGGACTTTTCTTGCTGTGGGGTGACCCAGCCAGAAGGTGCCAGGATTTGAACCCAGGCCGTGAGCCTTGGAGCCCAAACACTGAACTACCACACTATACCACCTTTTCATGACGTCTGGTCTCAGCAAGGCCTGTGATCAAAAATAAACAGGCCTGGAAGTGAAGGAGGAAAGAGATTGGCTGGGTTGCTCAGGAGCCCCAAGCTTGCAGAACCCCCTTGGTTCATTGGCAAACAGAGAAAGTTCTGATTAAGTCCACCAGTCTAGTTTTGTGGGTCCAAGAGAGCAACTCCTGCCACGGGGGAGGAGCGTAGAGCCCTTTTATAACCTTGCCTGGGGCAGAAATGATGGGCAGCTGTAGTGGCCAATCCTAACTCCAAGATCTCACGTGAGGGCAGGACTTCAGCTGTGTTCTCCATTGCAAGTGAGCTCAGCATCTGTACAGAGCAGACTTCCTATGGGGATTTTGCAGGTGTCTCCTGTTCTCTTCTTTGATTACCATATGGATGATTTATCATCTGAGAAGGGAGCATAGATCCCAGTGCACCTTGCTTAATAGTCACGGTTTATTAATTCCAACTTTCCCCAAGAGTGAAAAAAATCAGGGGAAAAAATCCCTGATTGCATGTGAGCATCAGGGGGCCTTGAGGCCCACAAAGGTTGACTGAGAGTTTCCCAGCATGCTGTGAGGCATTAATGACCCGGCCATGGGACGAGCCAAGCCCAGGGCCTGACACATGGTTGATGGATTTGCTTAGTAATTATTCTTCTGTCCTGCTTTGGACAGAGCTCAGGAAGAGCATGCCTCTCTGAGGCTGGCAGTAGAGGGAAGAGAACACTGGCTCTGGGGGGGTGGCTTCTAGAACCAGTCAGCCTCGGTTCAAGTCCTCATTCCTCCACGGGCTAGCTGTGGGACCTTGAACAAATCACTTCCCCTCTCTGTGCCCCAGTTTCTTCAGCTGTAAAATGGGGATAATAACAGTATCTTCTTCAAAGGGTTGAGGTGAGGATTAAAGGATTAATCCAGCAGCATGCTTAGAACATGCAAGAAATATGAGACAAAGCTATTCTTGCAGGGGCAGACCTGAGTTTGAATCCTGCCACCAGCACTAACTGCTGTGTGATCTTGGGCGAATGCCTTGATCTCTCTGGACCTCTGTTTCTCTAACTGGAAATGGGTCTGGTAACAGTTGCTGCTTCCAAGGGTGGCGGCAAGCATCCAGGAAGGACAGCGAATGGCCAGTGCTGACGGCGCGAGGGTCTGCACTCCCCAGGGAAGCCCCTCCTGGGCGTGTGCTCGGAGGCAGGCCAGTGGCCCTTCCCAGCTGCCCCGCCCCAGTTGTGACAATCTTGCCTCTGCCTGTGTGAAGGGGCAGGAAGGAAGTGAGGAGAGCAGCCGGCAGCTTCCCCTTTTCTGTCCTGCTCCGGGCGCTGGCTCCTTCCCCCTCAGTGCCTCGGAGGAGGGGACGGCAACACCATGGCCCCCAGCAGCGTCCGCCAGACCTGCTGCTGCTTCAACGTCCGCATCGCCACCACCGCCCTGGCCATCTACCATGTGGTGAGTGCAGGCAGGCGCAGGGAGACGGGGGTGTGTGTGTGTGAGGGGGTGGAAGAGGGTCCCTGATCCGCTGAGCCCCCTCCAACGGGAGCACGCTGCTCACCGCCTCTCCGTGGGACCCTGGACAAATCCTTTCCCTGCTCTGGGCCTCAGTGGCCAATCTATCAAACGGGGGAAGGGGCCTGCAGCGGCCTGGAGCAGAGCAGCGGCGGGAGCGGGGTCTTCGTCCCGAGTGGATGGGACTCGCGTTCACTCTGAGGCTCAGTTTCTGCCTCCGGGAAATGGACAGAATAGCAGCCACAAGGGCACCGGGTGCGAATGGAACAGAGCTGGGAAAGCGCCTCGGGAGCCGGGATCTCAGGAGAAAGGTGGGCTGCGATCTTGCCAGGATATGGGGTCAGGCCTCAGGCGCAGCTTTCACTCCTCCCGTGGGGCTCGGGCTGCTGCAGGGGACAGAGGCGGGACTGTCCCTTCTGTGCCTCCAGAGGGGAGGGAGAGGGCTGAGTCCTCTGAGCTTCCACTTGGGCCAACCACTGCCTTCTCCCCACCAAAGCAAACTGGAGGCCTTGTGCTCAGAAGTGGGGGGACTCGCCCGCCCAAGCTCCCATGGGGCGGCCTGCGGAGGAGGGAGCCTGCAGCTCCCCTTCGGAGGGTGGTGTGGGTGCACAGCCTTCGTCTCCTGTTACTCACAGGCAACTGTGGGCAAGTCACAGCCCCCAGGGCCAGAGGCTGCTCCCGTCTCAGTGGCTGAGGGCTGGGACCTCTGCTCTGTCCTGTCCAGATCCATCCCCCCGCCCCACATCCCCGAGCCACACCCAGCTCCCCTTGACCCAGGCGCCTTCCTCCTCGGTGACTCAGGGCCTGTGGTTAGCAGTTCTCTTATGAGCCTGGAAGGGCTTCCTCAAATTCAGCCTAAACGCGGCCTGCTGCGGTGGGCTACTGTCAACTGCTCAGACCTGGCTGCATCTGTTTCCTGCCACAGGCAGAGCGGGCAGGGCTGCGGCAAGAGTCCAGCTTTCCCTTCGGAGCGGTGGCGCTCTTCAGTGGCCAGTGCATAGCCTCTGGATCCAGACTCCTGTGTGCAAATTCTGGCCTTGCCACTTCCTAGCTGTGCAGCCTCGGGCCACTTACTTAGCCTCTCTGAACCTCAGTTTCCTCATCTGAAAAATGGGCTTGAGAATCATAATACTTCTCTGATGGGGCTGTTGTGAGGACCAAGGGGGTTGATCCCTACGAGGCCGTGCCTGACACGTGGTTGAGGGCTTTGTTATCGGTAGCGCCTCAGACCTGGAGCCTGCTGCCAGCACACCTGGAGTCAAGCTGTCAGACCCCAGGACGCTGATTTGGGGGGTGCGCTCAGAGGCTGCACCTGCCAATGCAAGATGGATCCTGAGACGAGCAAATGGCAGCTTGGCTGCCCCACACAAGTCCTCAGGGCGTCTCCAGGCTCTGAGATTGTGCTGTGTTCTCCGAAGGACAGTGTGGTCCCTGTGGGAAGCCGGGGCCCAGCTCTGCCACTAACTGGCTGTGTGGCCTTAGACAAGCTTCTCTCTTGGGCCTCAGTTTCCCCTTTATAAAATGAGGGGTGAGGGGGATACGGACTGGCTCAGAGGCCTCAAACTGCCACGCCTCCAGGGGCCACACAGGTCATGTGAGTGAGTGCGGGGGCCGGTGGACCTGCAGGCACCTGGGGAGCCTGCGCTGGGTCCCCTCTGGCAACTGCTCTTTCTGCTGACTGTTGTCACGAAGGAAGGTGGCTGTGGGCGCTGCTCCACTGTTCAGAGAAGCAGGAAACTCAGGTTTTCACGCCACATCTTCTGATATCTTCATGTTGGTGACGGATTCACGGTAGAGAAGAAAGCCCTGTGCAGGCGTGGCCGAGTCGGTCTGCAGGCTGTCTGGGCCCGGGTCTGCCCTGCAAACCTCAGACTTGGTGACTCTTGAGGTTTCTTCTTGATCGCGCCATCTGAGGCCCTCTCTCGTACGTGGTTAAGTGACGTCAGTGCCCGCCCACAGAGCTGGAGAATGTGCGAGCAAGACCAGGGAAGTCTTCTTGGAGGTGGTGCCCCTGGTAGCGTTTGGGCGTGGGGTGTACGGATGGGGAGGAAGAGATGTGCAATGGTGTGGAGGCTGAAGGACAGTGGCTTGTGCAGGGGGCACTACAGGGACCAGCCTGGCGCCTGCAGGTTGGGGAGCAGGGGGTGGTGGGGCTCGGAGAGGTAACCTCAAGAGTCTGGACCCCCACCATACTGCACTAGTGGCACTTCGGGCTGGAGAATTCTTTGCTGTGGGGACCGAACTGCACATTGTAGGATGTGTAGCCACATCCCTGGCCACTGCCTACAAGGTGCCAGTAGCACCCAGCCGTTGGGACAAGCAAAAATACCTCCAAACATTGCCAAATGTCCCCTGGGGAGCAAAATCGCTCCTAGTTGAGAACCACTGCCTATAATGGGAGCCATGGCATGTCCTAGAGCAGGAGAAGGTGTGAGAACAGAGGAGAAGCCTGGAAGCTGGAGGCCTGGCCCAGGCAGTCATCTCTGGGCTGGCGTCCTCGCCTGATTCCCGGGGTGGACCATTCTCCTGCCCCCTCTGGGAGAAACCTCTGCTCTTTCCCAGAAAGGGCAGGGGCTGGGGGCTTTCCTGGGGCCCAGCAATCGGGTGGCAGGTGTGCTGTCAGGGCCTCCAACATCTGGATGAAAAAGAGAAGCTGCTGTCCAGATGTGTTGATCACTCAAATTGGCCGTCATCTGGAGCCAGTCATGGGTGACAGCCCTGCACACTGAGAGCTATTTGTGGACTTGGCTCCTCTAGGGGGGGTTAAATCGGGCCCTTGATGTCCCGAGACAGTGCCTACTGAGCCACCAGGGGCGTTATTACGGGAGGAGCCTCCTGCGTCCAATGGGGGAAGCTGGGTTCTCGGCTTCTGGCTGGAGAGCCTGCCTCAGGATGTCACTGGGTTTGGGTAGAAGATTTTCTGGGTTGAGGGTGCTTTCTTACCCAAACTTGCACCCAGACGGGAGTCAGAGAACTTTCTCAAAGTGGCCTCTTTGGTCCTGGCCTGTCTGGCAATGCAAAGCCCATCCTAAGTCAACGGCAGTGGGTGGGGACCCCTAGAAGACCCTTTGGCCCAGAAACCTCTCTGGCCCTGACATCTCCACTCCAAAGTGCCTGGAACCCTATAGAAACGCCTCGTCTGATGACAAGCTTACAATTCTGTGATTTCAGCTACGAGCAACAGTATGCAGCGAAACAAGGCCAGGAGGAAGTGAGGCCGATGCCAGCCTTGGCTGTCTCTGGGTTACAGGATTGTGAAAGCTCTGACTTGTCCGACTTTTCTGGATTCTCCATATTTGGTACAGGGAGCACGTAGTACTTTTTAAAGTAAACTTTTTATTTTAGGACGGTTTTGGATTTACAGAAAAATGGCGAACATAGTCCAGAGTTCCTGTCTCCCCCACACCTGGTGTCCCTGTTGTTAACATCTTACGTTAGTGTGACACAGTTGTCACAACGCATGAGTCGATGATGATACATGATTATTAACCGCGGTCCGTACTTTATTTGGATTTCCTCAGCTTTCCCTAATGCCCTTTTTCTGTTCCAGGATCCCACGTTACATTTGGTTGTCCTGCCTCCCGTTCCTCATGGCTGGGACGGTAGCTCAGATTTTCCGTGTTTTGGATGACCTTGGTAGTTTTGAGAGTACTGGCGATGCGTTTTGTGGCACATTCTTTAGACAGGGCTCGTCTGCTGGTTTTCTCGTGGTTGGACTCGGGGAACGTGTTTGGGAGGGAGAGTGCAGGGGTGAAGTGCCCCACTCAGGGCATCGTATCAGGCGTACGCACAGCCCACACGTCCTGTCCCTCTTGATGTTGACCTGGAGCCCCCGGCTGAGGTTGTGTGTGCCAGGTTTCTCCTGAAACGTCCCTCTCTTCATCACGGTCCTTTTGACAGGAAGTCACTCTGCACAGCCCACCCCTGAGCGGCGGGGAGCTGTGCTCGCCTCCACAGAGGAGCGATGTAAGCAACGTGGGATCCCTCACGGGAGGCTTGTCTGCTCTCCTCCTTTATTACACACAGAAGGGACTGACTGATTGGCAGGGACTCACGGATGTTTATTTCGTACTCTGCCTTCTAAGCCAAAGCTCCTTGATTGGGTTGCTCCAATGCACTACTTTTTAAACTGGAAACAGAAAAGCAGTAAAGCGGCCTCTGTTACGTCAAGGTGTCTCTCGAGAATGCAGATACGTCCTCAGCCTGTCTTTATTTCACACGCCCAGCCCCAGGCTGGGACGCAGGCCCACGCCTTCCTGGCCTCTGCCCTCCCGGGGTTCCAGTCTGCCGAGGAAAAGCTGTGATGACGTCTTTGATGGATGACGGGCTTCATAGCTGAAAGGACGGATCTCTGCTCGGCTCAATCCTCTTATTAATGATGAGAAAAAAGAGGTTCAAGAGGGTCCTCGACTTACTCCACGCCACATAGGGAGGTGGGGCGGGGGCTTGCTCCAGGCCTCCGGTACTGGCACACAGGTGTATAGACTGAGCCAGTGAGTGAATAAGTGAATTCCTTACCTGGCCCAAGTCTGTCTGGGAGGCCCTTCCTTCACTCAGTCTTCATTTCTTCTTTATCATCCAGCACATAGGAAGCTTCCTCCTCCAGGAAGCCCTCCTGATTTGTCCTCCTCAGATTCCAGGGACTCCCCTCACTGCTCCGCTTTGGGATGGAAAAGATCCCAGGCCTGTCTCCTTCACTCACTGGTGACGTGACCTTGAGCAGGCAGGTACCTTTCCTGTCTGGACCTCAGTTTCCCCATCTGTTGAATGGCGCCAGTGGTCCCTGTCTCAAGGATGATTGTTTCAAGGTATTGAGGTGACATGGCCGCATTGGAGTGGGGGGTGGCAGGCGAGTGCCTAGAGGGGGAGCAGACCGCAGAGACCACTCCCCGTTTGAAAGCTCATATCTTTGGGGTCTAAAAATAGGCCCCATCTGCCAGGTGGGAAAGCCCCGGAGGCGAGTCTGTTAGAGCCTCCACCGTCACGCCTGGTGCCCCCGTGTGGCGCAGAGAGGCCTGCCTGGTGCTCTTCCTGGAGGGGCAGGGAGGCTGGTAGGTAGGGTGGGGGCTGTTGTTGGAACAGAGTTGGGCTCCTCATCTCTGGGGTGTGTGCCCCACTCACCAGCTGATAAAACGTTGAGGCCCACACAGCCTCACCGGGCTGATGGGGGTGGCATGAGAGCCTTCTAGGGGCAAGGTTGGGCTCTGCTGTCCCAGGCCTGGTGGGCCGAGCGACGGTGGTCAGTCGTCCATGTCAGGTGTGCCAGGACAAGCCGGACCGCAGGCTGGACCTCATCCCCTCCCTGCATCTTTGTTCTCAGGCCCAAGAGAAAGGAAGGAAGGGGCTTCTGGCACTGGGAGGTGGGTGGTGGTCCCCGTTGTTGGGGGCCACCTTGATTGGAGGGGCTGGGGCCCCGCTCAGATGGGGCCTCGTGGCTGGAGGGCAGAGGCGGGGTGGGCCTGAGCCCCCCAGGAAGTGAGGTTTTTATTTTGAGCCCAGGGCAGCGGCCTGGAACCAGGACTTTACTCTGAGCTCACTGTGAGGCCTGCATTGTTCTCCCAGGGGACCCCACCCTGCTGCGGGAACGGGGAGGGGATGGCACAGAACCCCCGATGGGGCAGGAAGCTGAGCAAAGAGCTGTGCAGGGCAAGGGCGCTGGCTCCCTGCCCTTCGAGTCCTCGGCCCTGCTCCGGGGCCCAGGGCCCCAGGCCAAGGTACCTCCCCTTCTCCCCCAGCCTCAGTTTCCTCCTCTGTCAAATGGGAGTCAATGAGCCTGACCTGCAGGAGACTTGAAGGAAACCAGGTGGGAGATGCACCTGGCAGCTAGTGAGCACCCCACAAATGGCAGCCTCCACTGGAGCCCCCGCTTGACAGAAGAGGAAACTGAGGCTCAGCGAGCCTGAGCAACCTTGCCGCCTGTGCTAGATAAAGAACAATAGCCCAGGTGGCCTGCTGGCCCGGGGCCCCGCAGCTGCAGACCGTGACGGGGGAAGGGCCACGCTGGGGGGGGGTCAGCTGTAATATCCGGGGAGCCCTGTTCTTAGAAACACGGAGCCCGCATGTACAGACGCAGTCTCGATTTCACCTGAGAAATGGGGAGAAAATGAGAATGTTAACAGCCTGCCTCACGAGGCGGGGGTGCGGGTGAAGGGATGGGCGTGTTGGCTGGGGGCCCGGCCTCTCCTGAAGCCTCAGGAGGAACAGTGCTGCTTACTCTCACGTGGGGGCCTCTGCTCCAAAGGTTAATAGGGAAGTGATGGTTGATGGGGGCAGTTTGCGGGGTGCACAGTGCTTCCCCAGATACTCAGGAAGTGGAGGATGGTGGGGGGGCTTGGGCCGAGCCCAGAGGCTGACTCTGAGACCCCAGATTTGGCCCCTAAAGGGAGACTTGATGACCCCCCCACCCCGCAAGAATGGCAGAGGCCGCTGGGATTTGCTGGGCCAGAAATTTCCCCTTTGGCGCCTGCCCCCGCGGGGGAAGCCTCGCCATTCTGCCTTCTTCCATAGGGGCTGGTCTGGAAGGTCAGAGGGCAGAGGGTGGCAGGGAGGGCCTGGCCAGGCTGCCACATGCAGGCAAAGGCAGAGGAGGCCCGAGCTGGCTGCTCCCCACGCAGTGCTCCCCTTCCTACGCTGCAGGGTGGTAACTTTGAGGAGCTCTCTGCGCTCTCTGTGGGCTCCTGGCCTGTACGCCATCTGTCCCTTCTGCCTGGAGCATTCCTTGTCCCGTCTCTGCCAGCCCCCCAGGCACCACCCCTGTAAAACCATGTCTTTCCTGATTTCTCCTCCATCCCTCCACCAGCCCAGCTGCATGGCGGCTACCATTTCCTCGGGGCTCATTGTGTGCCCAGCACAGATGACCCGAGGTCACAATTCACAAGAGAAACCTCTTGCAGTTCCCTGAATGCGTCTCCTCCACTTTTGCTTTTTCTCATGCTGTTCCCTCGTCCTGGAACACCTTTCCCACTGCCCTTTGGGAGAAATCTTCTTTAAGACTTCCCGCCTCTCAGAAGACTTTCTGGAGCCCCGTGCTCCTGGACCCTGAGTTCCCAGTGGCCCCGTTCCAGGACGGTTCCCCACCCCAACTGCTGGGACCCTGTGGATTGTGTCCTCTGGCCCGGACACTCACCCAGGGCTTGGCCCGGCCTCACTCATCTTTGTAGTCCCCAGGGTCTGACACATAGCGGGTGCCAGCCAATCTCTTTTATCTGAGTTTTGTGAACGTTTATTGCTGTATAACTCACATATCATAAGTGCACATCTTGAATGGTTATGGAGTGAACACAGCCGTGTAATCTCCACGCAGATTAAGACATAGGGCAGGACCAGCACCCGAGGCCCCTGGATCCTGCCCCACTGGCCTTGTCCAGCACAGGTGGTTCTGGAACAACAGAGGGGTGAGGTCACGCCCAGCATGCCCTTTCGCATCTGGCTTCTTTCTCTCAACGTTACGTTTGTGAGCTTCATCCGTGTTGCTCTGTGTGGCCAGCTCACTGTCCCCTTGCTGCGTCGTGTTTGGCTGCATGTCACACCGTATTTGCCTGTCCTGCTGCGAGAGGACATTAGGGTTGTTTCGGCTTGGAGGCTGTCACAAATCGAGGGGCCGTGGCCAGGGGACCTGCAGTTTGGGGTCCCCACACAAGCACTTCTGGTTGGTTCATCTTTCTGCATCTTCATCTTCAGGAGCTACCACGTCCCTTCAGCTCCTCCTCGAAGCTGCCCTCCTGGTGGGTGGGTCCTTCTCTCTGTTCTACGGACAAGGAAACTGAGGCACAGAGGAGTAAAGTGGCAGGCGGAGGGGACAGTTAGGAGCTCGAGGGCATGGGGAAGGGAGAGGGGACAGCAGAGCAGCAGCCTGGGGAGAAGCAGGCTCTCGGGGAGGGGAGGGAGCGTGGCTGGGGCTCGGGGACGGGGCCTCGCAGTGGGATCGGGGCTGGCTGGGGAGGTGGTTGGGCAGATAGCTCTGTGGGGATAAGGGCCCCCACCCGGTGGCCCCCTGATAAGTCAGACAGGAAGCAGGAGGTGGGGGTGGGGGAGGGCGCTTCCTCTTGATGCTGACGCATCTGGTTCTCCGGCCCGTCCTCATCCCAGACAGCCGCAGGGGCCCAAGGAGCACAGGCGGGCCGGAGGGGTTTCCGGGACTGAGCTCCAGGGAGACAGTGATAATAATAACAATAATAATAATGGCCTAAGTGTGCAGGAGCCCCTGGGTGGCAGGACACGGGGTGAGGGCGGAGCAGCCCTGAGAGGGGAGGGGGACAGGAAGGCTGTGCACTTGGGACCCATTCTGCAAACTGCGTTATCTGTTAGGGACAAGCCCGGGCCTGGCTCCTTGTGCAACCTCAGCCAAGTCACGCCCAGGCCCCTGCTCTCCTCATATCTAAGTGGGGGAACAGTCCTGACCTCGCCAACCTGTCAGGAGGAGCAGACGAAGTTAACGGGTGGGAAAGTGCGCGCCAGTCAGCTGGTGCAGTGCAGGTGCTTGCTGAGGGTTGGGTCTCTTCGCAGATTTTACCCCCTGAAGTCTTGGTGGGGGGGGATCTCTGCCTGCCTGCTTCTGAGAGGGTGGGTCTTGAGCTCCTAGGAGCCCCCAGGAGTTCTGAGAGAGTGGTCCCAGCTTCCTGGGTGGGGAACTGGTGTTTGAACCCCAGAATGGGGGGGTCTGGTGTCACCATCAGCATCTCCCCGATCTTCATCACCACCTTCATATGGTGATGTCATCACCATCACCAACATCAGCAGCAGCATCGTGGCCATATGATCATTGCAGTTAATTACCACTTCCCAGCATGCCTGCTGGTGTCACCTCCCTCACCACCCGCCTGCCACATCCACATCCTCTGTTATCACTGCACGCATGATCGTAACTGTCACCACCACGCCAGACCCAGTGATGTGAAAGCCAGTCCCGCTTCCCACCACAGTCACCACTGTCAGCACATGTCCTCCACTCCAGCCAGCTGTGGCATCACCGCCGTGCTGGCCTGGGCCGTATGCAGTGGTGCCCCCAGGACCCCCGTCCTCCCAGGTTTTCCCTCTCCAGGACAGCCGCTGCCCCCTGTATTTCAGCTTGAGCCACTGGCTGCTCCTCGGAGCCAGCAGGAAAACAGGTAGAAACTCCCCTGGCCTCCTGGCCACTTTCCCGTCTGCTCAGCTTAGGGAAGTCGTATTCGTTATTGTGAAAGAAGGGGCAGGATGGGGATGGGAATGGGAACTGAGACCAGGGGGGAGCGGAGAGAAGAGGCACAAAAGGAGAATGGAAAGCTGGGGAGGCAGTGGGCAGGCTGACCATGGCCAGGACTGATGGGGTCACATGGCCTGAGACCTTGGTGTCAGGAGGACTGAGGCTGATTCTGGCTCTGCAGCAGCCTTGCTGTGTGACCTTGAGCTGGTCCCTGCCTCTCTCTGAGCCTCAGTTCCCCATTGGTAACATGCCCTCTCTCAGAGAAGAGGTATTCCTGTCCCCGAGTTTCCCTGGATCTGCACTGCCAGCCTCCGGGCCTTTGCACGTGACGTCCCCTCTTCCTGGAAGAGTTTTCTCTTTTCTCTGTTGGAAAACTCCTGCTTATCCTTCAAAGCTGCACGCAAGCATTTCCCACTTGTGAAACCCTCCCTGAGTCTCCGAGACATTGGGGATTCCTCTAAGCTCCCTGCGTGTCCCCCATCACGGCACTGAACACATTGTCACCCGTTGGGTTCCCTGGGGGACTGTGACACCTGCAGGCCAGGGGCCTATCCAGACAGGGCATGGGGGCGGTTTGTGCTTAGAGAGTGTTTGCCGGATGAACAATCCAGGCAGCGAATGAATCTCCACACAGATTCACGAACGCTGCCACAGCGCTATTTATGGAGCGCTTGCTGTTAGCCTGGCTCCCTGCTCTCGTGCCACTTGACCTCACAGCAGCCCACGAGGCGGGTCTGGTTATTATCCTCATTTCCCGCACGAGGAGACTGAGGCTCAGAGAGATGACTGCCTGGCTCGAGGGCACAGAGCTCTGTGGGGCCAGGACCATCTGACCCTAGCTCCCTGGCTCTTAACCGCCTGGTCTCCCCAGCGCGGGATTAAGGACAGAACGTGCGAAGATGCTCTGTGGGAGGAGCAGGTGGTGAGTGAACGCCGTCCAGCCGGGCGTCTGGGGGGAGCGGCCCCGTTCCTGTCCAGCCCTGCCAGGCCCCCAGATCGTGGGGAGGGGTCGCGCCGTGTCTAGGTGGATACCAGGGGCACGAGGGGGAGGTGAGGGCCAGGCGTCCTGGGTATCTGGACTCTGGGGTTTCTGGGTCTCCCTGGCATACATTGTAGGTAAGAGGGACTTTCCAGGAGCTACAGAGGGCTCTTGGCTGAGGACAGGGAGGGCCTCCGGATGAGCAGCATGGACTCTGGGGTAAGAGACGCGGGCAGCCCGGGTGACACGCCACAGTTTGCAGGAGTCCTGTTCCCTGCTTCTCCCGTGTCTAATCATCCCCGTGGGACTGGGTATAGATGGGGTGACTCTGTGCATTGACTGGAGGGGGAAACTGAGGCCAGGGAGGAGCCAGGACCGGGCCAGGGTCAGCCAGCGGCGAGGCAGTGGGGGAGGCCCCCCAGGCCCCAGCTGCCGTCCCCAGAGCTCCTGGTGTCCAGGGCTGGGGGAGGGTGGGCTGAGGATTGGAGAGACCGGGGCTGGGCCCCAGGGCAACCCCTCAGCCCTGGAGTCCGGGAGAACAGGCCTCAGGGTTCGGATCCAGCCAGGCCACGTGCCGCAGGGCACAGGAGTTCTCTCTGAGCCTCGGCTTCCTCTCCTGTCACGTGGAGTGAAGGTCGCCTCTCTTGGGGTTTTTGGGAAGCTGTGGTGCGGGCCTGTCTGTGCAGATCTGAGTGCACAGCAGGCGCTCGGTAACGGTCAGTTCCTCTCCATCTCATCTCTAGGGAGCCCAGCCGCCTCTCCTTCTCCTGGATCGGGGACGGGGGTCTTCTGTGGAAGGTTAGGGTCCAGCGGAGGGTCCGAGTCAGGCTCTGAGGTTGCCTCAGACTGTGACCTGGGGCTGCTCCCTGCCTTCTCTGAGCCTCCGGGTTCTCATCCGGCAAATGGGGCAGAATCATCTCCTGCCCCCCTGCAGGACCGTGGAGAAGGCGAAATGGGGTGAAGGCGGGGGGCCTGTTCTTAAACACAGGTGGTTTTTACAAAAGTTGAGCTGCTTCTGGTGTCGCTGCTGCTGCCGGCACAGGGGAGGGAGAGGGAGGCTGCAGAGCGAAGAGGAGACAGCGCCCACGTGCGTGTGAGTGGGGAAGGAGAGTGGGCCTCAGGCCAAGCCAGGAGGCTGGGAGACCCTGGGAGGACAGTGTCGGGGAAGAGAATCAGATCGAGGGCCCATTGGCCTGGGTTTGAATCCCAGGCCTACAAATGACCAGCTGGGAGGCCTTGGGCCTCTCTGTGCCTCGCTTTCCTCATCTGTGAGATGAGGGAGGGGGTAGTGAGAGCAGGCCCTTAGCTGGGTTGCAGGAGGATCATTGGGACGGTGCGGGGGCGCCCCTGGCATGGACTCGGGCTGTACGGACGTCCCTTCCCTTCCTTCTCCTTCCTGGGGCCACAGCACGTTTAGGAGCGGTTCCTGGAGAGCTGTGGTTGGGATGCTAATGGTGAGATTGCAGGCGTGATGGCAGGGCCGTGAGAGACAGTTAGGGCCAGAATGGAGGAGCTGGGGGCTGTGGGTGACAGTGGTCTCTACAGTGGGGTGATGCCCAAGGGACTGCTGGGGGCTCAGGATGGCAATAAATATTAGAATTTCTAAACTTTTCGATCATATTCTTGATTAATGTCCGGATGTGTGTGTGTATGTTTCGTGGGATGTTCATGGTAAACCAAGACTGTAGCACATGCATGTGATTTGGAAATAAAGAAATACGGAAGAGAGTATTCAGAAGGTTTCACTGACACAGGGGCGTGACCAAGACATCCGAGCCCCCTGGGGTTGGGGCCTGCAGGGGCTCTGAGTTGTCTCGGGGGCGGGGTGCATGGGAAGGAATCAGGACAGCACCGGGAGGCATAGACTCCAATCTCCACTCTGTCCCCGACTTTCTGTGTGTCCCTGGGCAAGCCACCTAACCTCTCTGAGCTCATAAAACAAGCAGAAGGAGCTTGCAAAATAAGTAGATGGAGGCTCTTTCTAGCAATCGGAGGTTGGGATTGTCTGATTCTGAGCTTTGTTCCAGATCTCAGACAATCCTGGATTCTTAGGACTTTAAAAGTCTTCTTGTGCCACCCTGGCAGGTGCTCGTGTGCCTTTCTAAGCTCAGCTGCGACCCATCTGTGGTGTGCTCGCACACCCCCAGGGACGGGGAGCTCACCATCTCACAGGGTGTCCTGTTCTGGCCTGGATTGAATGTCACCTGCATCCTTTCTCTTTCGCTCATTCGGGGTGAAGCTGGGAGGGGAAGGGCCCGGCAAAGCAGCTTCTCTCCCTCAGGGCTGCTTCCTGTGGGCGCCAGCCGCAGCGCCAGCCCCCCACCCGCCTTCCGCTCTCGCCTCCTCTTGATCTTTCTGGAGAAGTGAAGCCCTTTGTGTTCACCCTGCACCTGGGGCGGGGGCAGCTAGAGCAAGCTCTCAGTCAGCCCCTGGCCTCTGCTCCTAGTCCTGCTTGGCCCCCTTGTGAGCTCACACCAGCCAACAGCAGACTGTGTCTGTGAGCACCCACTGCCGGGCCCACGCTTGGCGCTCTGCAAATACCATGCAGTGTCTTCCTTACGAAATCCAGCGAGTGCCATTTTCCAGATGAGTCTATTGAGAAGTGAAGTGACTTGTCCAAGGTCACATAGTGACCTGGATTCAAGTCCCTCTCTGTCTGGTTCTGGAGCCCGGCTCCTCATCACTCTTCCGTACTGTCCCTTTCTGCACGCCCTGCACAGGATATAACATGGCAGGAAGACAGATTGAGACCTGAGTCTAAGTTAAAAAAACCCACGCAGTCAGCAAGGGGGAAACAGATGGTGGATGTCTGGTTGCCTGTCACCTGGGCATGAGTTACCAGAGCAGGGCTGCCTAGAAAGCCAATGTAAACTTAGGCCATATTAATAGAGGTAGGGCGCATGCTATGAGGAAGGAGATAGTCTGGTTGTTCTCAGTGTGGGCGAATGGTACCTGGAGAATTGTGTGTGTGTGGTGGGTGAAGAGAAGAAGGTGTGTCGCAAGGACATGGACACATGAAGACTGTGAGTTCCCCATGGCTGGGAGCATTTAGGTGGAGGTTGCATAGCACAGAATTCCTGCATTGGAAGGTGGAGGGCATGGGCAAGGGGACCTCCAAGGTCCTTTCAAACTGCAGATTTGTGGCCGGCCTTCAGCTGTTGCCAAGGCCACCCCAATACTCAGGCCTGTCAGATTTTCCCTTCTCCATCATTCCTAGCAAGGGTCCCCTGAGGGAATGGGGTTCATTCATCCATCCATCCATCCACCTATCCATCATCCATCCATCCATCTATCCATCCATCATCTATCCATACATCTGTCTATCCATCCATCCATCCATCTGCCCATCCATCTGTCTATCCATCCATCCATCCATCCATCATCCATCCATCCATCCACCAAATACAATAGCTAGGGCAGTGAACAAGAGACACACAGGCCTTTCCTGCCTGGACCCTACAGTCCAGTGGGGTAACAGTGATAATAACAGTGAGCATGGATTGAGTGCTTACTATCTGCCAGGTGCTTTAGGTGGATTATATCCCATCTGCCCCTCTACGACCCTATGAGGCAGGTGTTATTACCATCCTTGCTTTGCAGATGGGGAAATTGAGGGGGCTGGAGGATGGGGTTGACAGGGCACCCCAGGGAGTCCTGGGTCAGATGCTCCCAGGCCTGTGCTGATGATTCCAAGAACTTGAAGCCCTATGATGCTCAGATGCTGCAACTGAGGTCCCACAATGCCCCGAGCCTGTCGTTATGAAAGGGGGTGCAGTCCCGCCCCGTCTTCTCCTCGAGCCTGATCTCGGTAGTCACATTTACTGCTTTACTGAGATGTGGACATAGTCCTAATGCCCTCCCGGGAAGTTGTCCTTTACTCTTTATGATAGCCTCCTAAAGTAGCTTCTAGATTATCTTCACTTTACAGAGGGGGAAACTGAGGCACCGAGAGGTCAAGTAACTTGCCCAAGCTCACACAGCTGGGAAGAGGAAGAACCAGGCTGAGCTGTCTATCCGTACAGGCCACACTTATCCAGCATGCTCCACTCCTGCATCTCCTCCAGGACCGCCCCCCCCACCCCGTGCCCAAACAGGCCCCTGATGCATACCAGCGGGGTGGGAGGGCCGGTGGTGGAGCTGTGCAGGCCCTGGCTGACGGACGCTCCGTTCTGCCCCCAGATCATGAGCGTGTTGCTGTTCATCGAGCACTCGGTGGAGGTGGCCCACGGCAAGGCCTCCTGCAAGCTCTCGCAGACAGGCTACCTCAGGATCGGTGGGTGAGGGGGTGCCTCGGCAGGGCTGGCGGGGGGGGGGATGGATTAGACGCCTCAGATCCTTCAGCTGCAAATGGGACCTTCCACTTGGCCCCACGTGGGGCTCTAGGAGAGAGAGCAGGTAGGATGAGGAGCTTTGCCAACCTCACCAGGTTAGAAAGGTGAGAGCGGACCCCCGCCCACCCCGGTCCCAGCTTCCGCCCACGCCAGGATGAGATGGAAACTCCTCACGGCGGGATCAGCCACATTCGGCTCTCTCTCCAGGCCCCCCGTCCCCCACGATCTGGCTGCGCTGACCGCACCACGATCGGCCCTGGCTCGGGTCCCCTGCTTGGCCTCCTGGTCACTCAGCTCACAGGCCACTCCTCAGAGGCCTTCCTGGACCTCAGCCTGGCTAACGCAGACCCCAGCCCGCCTACCCCCTGGTACCCTCTGTTGCACAATCCTGTGTTACCCAAGATCTTGTCTGCTGCCTTTGTGGCCCATCAAGGCTGAGAACTGCAGGGAGCGGGGCCCAGGCCTTCTTCTTTGCTGTCCTAGCCCCCACACGGGTGGTTCCCAAAGTGTGGTCCCCGGAGCCCGGGTGGGGGTACCGGGGCACCTCTGGTCCTCACTGCTCTCCTTTGCCTTTCAGCCGACCTAACCTCCAGCTTCCTGCTCATCATCATGCTCTTTGTCATCAGCTTGAGCCTGCTGATCGGTGTGGTCAAGGTAAGGGCCTGGCTGGGGGAGGGAGAAGGGGGCCAGGACGTGGGTGGGGGGGGGGGTGGAAGGCGGCCCAGCTGCCCTCATGCCCCAAATTCCCTCCTGCTCGGTGGGCAGCGCTGGCTGCTGAGGGGGCGGGAGGCGGGTATTTTGGGAAGCCTCACCTGCACCCTAGAGATCTCCAAGCTCACCTTTTGCAGTGCCTCGTGGCCACACCTGACTCCTTGGGCCAGAGGCCTGGGTTCCCTGTTAAAATGTCCCTCCCAGGGGTGGGGAGAGGGGGCTGCACGGTGGGCCGCCGCGGATCATGGACACTTTAGAGAGAACTAGCTGGGGACCCACATCCTTTGAAACTGCAAATGGAGGCAGGGGATTTTGCTAGAAGAAAGAGGAAGAATCGTTTTGTGGTACGGGGAGAGGGAGAAAGCAGTGGGTTTGACCATCCGTGGGAGGAGCCGCAGCAGAGGGAGCGTGGATGGTGCAGCTCAGTCCACTGGGGAGCGGCTGAGCAGCTCGAGACAGTCTGTGCTTGGCCTCCTGCGGAAGAGGAGCCTGCCCATCCCTCGGCCCCCTGGGAAGTCAGGGCCTTTGCCACACGGCCTCGGGAGCAGGACCCACAAAGAGGGCCGCCTGGGCAGACAGGGGCCTGGTCCTCACAGGATGTCTCCAGGCAGGGATGTCTCCACCTTGCCTGAAATGCCACCAGCACCCCAGCTAACGCCGCCCTCTGGGAAGCCCTGCACCCCAGGGAATGACTTCACCTTGTGTGGGTGGCTCCCGGGTCCTTGTGCAGAAACACAAATGGTCCAGCAAGGAAAGGGGACACGGGCGTCCCTGCCGGCTCTGAGAGTCAGGCTGGGCTGTTTTGGCCGCCTCCTGAGTGATTTTAGACAACCACATGAGAAACCACAAAACCACTCCTGTGACTGGGCCCCTCTGTGGGTTCATACGCATCGATACCGGTCACAGTGGTCACTCGTTCTCCGTTGAAGGAGGGGCACTACGGCCTTGGCCTCGCGGGGCCTCTTACTGCAACTGACCACCCCCGGGGATGCCCGCATGGAGGAAGGTCCGGCTGTTCAAGCGGCGCAGGCTTTTTCCCGCCTCCAGGCCTTTGCTCAGGCTGCCCTCTGCCTCCATTCCCCTCCCCCTTTCCCTCCTGCTTCTTTCCAGATCTGCCCCGGTGTCCCCGCCTCCAGGAAGTCCTCTCTGATCCGTTCTCATCTGTAAAATGGCCCTTCCTAGTTGGGTTCTTGAAAGCGAATCAAGTCACACCCTGCTCCTGGAGCCCTTGGAGCACTTGTCTCTATAAATGGGGACCGTCCCTGTGTCTCCTGCGACAGCAGGACTCCTCGCGCTCAGGGCCTGGGTCTTACCTTCTCCCCATCCTCAGAGGCTCCCTCGGAGGAAGGCGTGTGGATCCGCAAGGGGTGACCTCAGCGGAGCCCAGCGGGGATGACTTGGGAGGGAAGGGGGCTGCCAGCGAGGGGGCGCACAGGGAGATCAGGCTGCGTGGGGGGTTGTTGTGCAAGGGACCCCCTAACGGGGCCGGGCCTGCCTTTCAGAACCGGGAGAAGTACCTGCTGCCCTTCCTGTCCCTCCAAATCATGGACTTCCTCCTGTGCCTGCTCACCCTGCTGGGCTCCTACATTGAGCTGCCCGCCTACCTCAAGTTCGCCTCCCGCAGCAGCCGGGCCGTGAGTACCCAGCCTGGGGAGGCGGGAGGGGCTCAGGCCAGCGGAGAGGGGGCCTCCCAAGGCCCACCCTACTTGGTGACCTTCAGCAAGTCCCTGAGTCCCTCCACATCACGCCACGTTTCTTCCTCTGTGAGACGTGTCTATGATTGCATCTCAGGAGCATTAAAGATGAGATGCACGTAGGGTGCCCAGCTCGTGGGACACCCTCGTCAGATGCCAGCCCCGTGTGAATTTACCCCAGAGGAAAGGACACAGGCCTTGGTCAGTCCCCAGCCCCTGCTTTGTCCCTCCTTTGTAACCAAGCTGAGGGAAGGGAGATAAAGATGATTAAAGCAGTGACGAGCGTCTGCAGTGGGAATGTGGGTGATGGCTGGCGCCCATCACTG
Organism: Equus asinus; assembly: GCF_041296235.1. Classification (NCBI taxonomy): domain Eukaryota; kingdom Metazoa; phylum Chordata; class Mammalia; order Perissodactyla; family Equidae; genus Equus; species Equus asinus. The sequence continues at coordinate 90,874,641 of NC_091794.1, forward strand.
ATGCAGCTCCCCAAAAGTTACTGTTCACACTTCCCCTGACAATGGTCCTCCAAGAGGCTGAGGTGCTGTGTTGCAGAAGGATCCAGGGCTGGGAGCCAGGGAACCCTGGTTCTAGTCCTTGGTCTGCCACCAGCCCTCGGTGTGAACGTCCAGGAGTCTGTTTCTCTCTGGATACGGTGGGCTAGAGAGTTGCCGACGTCTCTGGCTGAGACAGTCTCTCAAGTTGAGAGCCCACCGTGTGCCCCAGGTACCAGGGCCTCTGGGTTGGGGCTTCATTGCTGATCTGTCTCCTTCATCCTCGTTTCTGCCCTCTAAAGGGCCCCTCCAAGGTCCCACTGATGACCCTGAAGCTGCTGGATTTCTGCCTGAGCATCCTGACCCTCTGCAGCTCCTACATGGAAGTGCCCACCTATCTCAACTTCAAGTCCATGAACCACATGGTGAGTCTGGGCCGGCGGTCCGCTCCCATCCCTGGCTGTGTGGCCTTGAGCAAGTTGCTTCCGCTCTCTGTGCCTCCGTGCCTAGGCTGGGTTCCCTAGAAGTGGAGCCTGGGAGGAGGATTCTTGTGTGAGTTGTTTATGGAGAGACGGCTCTCAGGAAGAAACTTGAGAGGAGGGAGGGAGGCAGGTTAGACAAAGGGTAGAAGCCAGGTGGACATGTGGCTTCAGGAGCAGCCCCGCCTGAGCACAGAGAGAGCCCTGCAGTGTGAATTGCACCGCGGAAATAGTGTTCGTTGTTTATTTCAGTCTAATGAATAAATGATTGTCCTCTCGCACAGTTTTTGAGGATTGGGCGTTTGACAGGGGCTTAGCTGGCTTGTTCAGACTCAGGGTCTCTCCCGAGATCTGGATGGAGCTGCGGACGCCGAGGGCTTGGCTAGGTCTGCGGGATCCACTCCCAAGGGAGCTCGCTGGCATGGTGCTGCCTCAGTTCCTCACCACGCGGACCTTTAAAAAGGCTGCTTGAGCATCCTCGTGTCGCGGCTGCTGGCTTCCCTGAGGGAGTAGCCGAGAGAGCACGGAGCAAACGGCCGGTCTTTCCAGGCTCATCTGGGAGGTCGCACTCACCTCTGCCATGTTCTGTCATTTGGGAGAAGTGAGGCGTTGAGTCTGCTCACGCTCAAGAGTGGGAAATGAGCTCTACTCTCTGAAGGGAGGAGGGTCGAAGGATGTGTGCACAGATTTGCAGACACCGCCGAGGTCGACCCCCAGGGCAGCAGCCTGCATCCCTCAGTCTCTGTGGCGAGCTCCCCCCAGGGGAGGGGCGCAGCCTCCCAGGTGCTTCAGGACTAGGTGGTTCTAGCCCCCAAGAGGAGCCTCTCTGGAAGGGTGCAGGCATGCCCACCGCCAACTGGGGGATGGGTGCACCAGCCAGGTGAGGCCGTCTGGGTGGGCTTCCACTGCATCTGCTTCCCTGATTTGCTCACCTGTCAGATGGGGCTGATGGTAGGTGGCACCTGCCTCCCGGGGCTGTTGCAGGGGTTCAGGTGCGATTACGGCCATGCCACCCACGTTCCCGCGTACGTGGTGGGCGGCTTGTTATTCCTCAACGTGAGGGCGCTGTTCAAGCTCCTCGTGGCCAGAGGCACTGACGTGGCCCCCAAATCTGTTGCAGAATTACCTCCCCAGCCAGGAGGGCATGGCTCATAGCCAGTTTGTCAAGATGATGGTCATCTTCTCCGTCGCCTTCATCACCGTCCTCATTCTGAAGGTGAGTGGTCCCCGCCCCACGGCTCCGGGAGGGGCGGAGAGGCTGTGCTGCCGCAGGCCCACCCATGCCAGATGGTGAGGAGGCAGAGAAGTGTTATCTTCTGCTGCTCCCCTCCCTGCTCTTGGCTCCTTACTCCACCCTCCCCACGTGGGGCCCTCAGGGACACCCCATTTAGAGGAAGTGGCTCTGTGAAGACCAGCTGTGTTCCGGTGTCAGGGACTTAGTGTGTAACCCAGAGAGGGCCTGATCCAGGGGAAGGAGGAGCTGTTCTGTCTGGAATCAGATTCAGAAAGACCCAGGTTTGAATCCTAGCTCTCCCCTCACTAGCTGTGTGGTTGGTTTTCAAGTCACTTCTCCCTGGGCCTCGGGTCTCCTCTGCGAAAGGGATGTAGTAAGTCTTGCTTTGTTCATGTCACAATTTTATGTGATTCAGGCACCAAAATGTAGATGGGTCCTGAGGTCATATTACTAGAGGTTGGGTGATAAGAAGGAGGGAGGAGAATGGTTTTTTCTCTGGGGTGGTAGGCCCAGAGGGTAGCGTTCAGTTTCAGGTCCCAGTTCCTAGAGAGATGGTGACACACTGGAGTGTGTTAATAGCAGCACAGCACAACCTGGAGGATGAAGAGGCCAGAAAACTCGGCCGTCTGAGGGAGTTAAGGAAACCAGAACAATTCAGCTTGGAAAAGAGATGACTCGGGGGGACAGGATCGCCGACTCCAGATACCCACCCGAAGGGCTCTCATGGGGACTCTAGACGCCACAGCCGTGACCTGCAGCCTGAAGCCACGGGGAGGCTGATGTCGCCTCAACAGAATGAAGGGCTTTTAAAAAGTGTTCTTTTCTGACTGTGAAATTGACAAACGACCCTGTAGAAATTTGGAAACTACCCACGGGCAGAAAGAAGACAAGAAGCCCACCGTCCCCTCACTCTAAGCCCAGCTCCGTGACCTCCGTGTGCGCGTCCTCTGCCTTTCTGCATGGGCGGCTGCCACCAGGCATCACCCGCTTCTTTCTGGGAGCGGTCGCGGCCCTCGCCTGACGCCAGCCTGGAAACAGCTTGACGCCTCTCACGCTGCCCTCCAAGAACCGACCCGGCCCAAGTGCGTGGTGTGCCATCAGAACCTTCCTGAAGGCCGGCGGGGGCAACGTGGGGAACCTGGGGAAAACCAGGGATTTTCCAGACGACAGGACCTGCTCTCCTTCCTCAGGAGGCAGTTCGGGGGCAGAGCAAGAACTGTTGGCTGCTGCGCCCCTGGGGACTTCACTCCCACCTTGGGAGTCCTCGCCCAGCTCCTACACCACCTGCTAGGAGAGAGCAGCTGCCTCCGCCATCTGACACGCACAGACATCTGTACGTGCAGTTTTTCTGTGTTTCTCAAGATGGGACACTGCTGCATGCACTGCATACGTGATCTGCTTTAAGAAACAACATTTCCTGAGCAATTTTGAAGAAAGCCTCTCCCGCCGTCAGCTCTGTCTCAGGATGGGTGGGGCCATTTCGGCGGGTAGTGAGCTTCCAGTCCCCGGGGGGTGAGAGGCAGAATCTGCAGGACTATTGCCAGAGGGGGCTGCAGGGTGGCCCAGAAGCCTCCAGAAAGTCCCTCCCTGCAGTGTGTGGGGCAGTGAGAAGGGAGACACTGGCTGGACCTGGGACCGGCAGGTGGGGCGCCCCCCAACCAGAATAGGGGGCTGAGTAGCAGCAGCTGGCCGCTGCCTTCTTGGGTGAGCTGGGGCCCCCAGGAGGCGCCTGGCATTGGTCCCAGGCCCCCTGGGGCGGTGAGGACGGGGGGCACAGAGCACAGCCTGAGCCGGGCCTCCTTCCAGGTGTACATGTTCAAGTGTGTGTGGCGATGCTACAGATTCATCAAGTGCACGAATTCGACCGAGGAGAGGAGCAGCTCCAAGACGCCCCAGAAGGTGAGCCTGGCTGGGGGGCGGGTCCCACTCACTGTGTCCTTTGGGGCAAGTCTCTTTCTCTTGCTGGGCCTCAGTTTCCCCACTTGTGAGAGGAGGGGTGGATCGGAAGAAATGAGAAGATCTCTTCCAGCTCGGATAGTCTAGGATTCTAGTCACACATTCAACATTTTCTGCCTCTCTCTTGGTTGGCCTCATACCCACCCCTGGGGGTGCAGAGAAAACTGAGATGCTGCCCGTCCTACAGGAGCGTATAGTCCAGAGGGAATCCAGACACAGAGCCCCACTTACAACTCAGGGTGAAGCACGGGGACCATGGAAGCACAGGGAGGCACCTGGCCTCATCTGGGGTGTCAGGGAAGGCTTCCTGGAGGAGGTGACACTTGAGCAAGTCTTAGACTTTCAATTGGTACAGGTTATCTGGGAAAGGGGAAGGGGCCTTCCAGACAGGGATGAGGGGCTCCGAGGAGCAGCTGATTGGAGAAGTGAGAGGAAAGTGCAGCCTGTTTAAATGACTATTGGCTCACTTTCCTCATCTGTAAAATGGGGATTGTATTAGTCAAGACCTTTTTGGTTGCAAGTAGCAGAAACCCAACTCAATCTGACGTAAGTAAAAAAAGGGAACTTATGAGCTCACAGAACTTGAAAGTCCGAGTGGGTCTGGCTTGGGCCTGGCTGAGTCCTGACATCTGGACGTGATCTCATCCTCTCCATCTCTTGACTCTGCTTTCCTCAGTGTTGGCTCTATTTTCAGGTATCCCTTTCCTCATGGTGGCAAAATGGCTGCCAAAATCCCTAGGCTGACGTCCCACCCTCTCAGCAACTCCAGTAGAAAGAAAGTTCCAGGAGTATGTCTCATTGGACCAGCTTGGGTCACAAGCTTATCCCCAAACCAATGATGATAGCCAGGGGGATGAAATTCTACTTTGAGTGGCCACGCCCAGGGTTGCCTGTACACTCCCTGCATGTGATGGATGGGACCGATTCTCCTGAAGCACATGAACTAAGAATGTTGTTATCAAAATAAGGGGTTTGATGCTGAACAGGCAGAGGCAAGTCCGTCTGCTCCAGGAAGAGAAACTGCACCTGCCTCATGTGTGTGTTATGCGTGCTGGTCGTCCTCGTTGTCATCATTGTGGCAGATGTGGGGGTTGGAGCCCCTTGGCTCCAGGATGGGACCATGGTTCCTTCTGGCCAATCCTCATCCCTCATCTCTCTGTCCCTCCCAGGTGGTCCTGCCATCTTACGAGGAAGCTGTGGCCCTGCCATGCAAGACTCCGGAAGGGGACCCAGCGCCACCGCCATACTCAGAAGTGTGACGCCCGCCAGGCCCCAGCCCTGGCGCTGTGAGGGGCGGAGCTGCCTTGCAATCCGCTTCTTTGCTTTGGGGCCCCTGCGGCCTGGGTGCACCGCCCGGCTGACTTCAGGACCATCTGCTTGTGTCCCCCTCGCTGGCCTGCTTTTCCTGCGGGACCTGGGAGATGCTCGCCATTGGGTCAACCCTTTCGGCTGAATGACTCCTTGGGTCTCAAAAATTCAGTCCCACACTCAGCTTATTTTGAGCAGCTCTGACATTTGTTTAAAGGATTGGTCATCCTAAACTCAGGGAATTTGGTTAAACAACCCCCACTTGACCAGTTTAACCAAGTGGCTGACAAACCAGACACACTTGTCAGTTCAGTAAAGTAATCCGGTCCAACAGCAACAGTCTGTTGCGCTGGTTTATAAATAGTTGCCTGTTCACAGAGCAGTTTAGCCAAGTAATCAGCAGTGAGTTCTCCTACCGGAAACGTATATCCGATTTCTTGAAATGGCTTGCTTTAAACACTGATCGAGTCAGCACCCATCAGTCAATATAGAATAGTGATAAAGTTCAATAATAAAAAAAAAATCAAATTAATCCCCAAACCATACAATTCAATCTAATCCGAAAACCAGCTGCCCACTCTGGTCAATCCATCCCTTCTAAGGGGCCGAATCACTGTTAATTCAAATGAGGATTCAGTCACACTGTTGCCAAACTGGCATTCAATGTCTAGTTCCGGGAAATAATAATTGTTTCAATCATCAAACAGTCCCTTCGAATACACAACTGCTTTGCTAACGAGTGGTCATGATCAACCATCACTCGCACGTGGTCAGTGTGAGCACACGGCAGTGGGCTCTCCTCGCCACGCTCACCCCTGGTAAGGAGCAGTCAGGCCATCCCTCAGGCCAGCCGGTTTGCCGCCGACTCGGTGGAGGGGCCTCAGTTCTGCCCGATGCCTGTGGTCAAGCAGAAATTCAGCCCTGAAATCAGGCAAATTCATTTGTTGGACTAAATCCACAGGTCAGTTCAGTCAAAACAGGCAAACCCTGAGTGGGCGCAGATGCCGCCCAGGGGCCGTGCTGGTGGTGGGGGAGGGGAAGCTTTGAGCCCCAACACCCGCTGCTCTGCCTGCTCCCTGTGGCCAGGGTTCCCCAGGGGGCTGACCCACAGGCGGAGACGGGGCCACGGAGGCAGGTTCTCCGGGGTCTGTGGGGGGTACGGAGGGAGAGGGCTGTGCTAGGGGCTCCCCACCGGCACCCCCTTGTGTAATTGCTTTGTGTGCGACGGGGAAGAATTTTCAATAAAGCAGCAACACGCTTCTCTCTGGCTGATGTGGTCCCTACAAGATGGTGCAGGCGGGGCTGGGGCCCCAACCATCACCCCGACACACACAAACACACACACATACACACACCCCTGTCCATCCAGTCCAGAAACTCAAAGGGGGCCATGTCTGGCTAGAGAGTGTCATGACCTGGCACTATTTCTGACCACGAATCACGGGCCACGTAAGCACCCCTATGTCTCCCAGGGCACAGGGGACAGGTGAACTCCGCTCACTTGGTCCCACACTGGGCACTGGGGGGGATGGCAATGGGCCAGACTTGCCTCCAGTTACCCACCAGTCTGGGGGAGGGGAAGACAGATCTGTGAATGACGACAACAGCCCATGGCCAACACCACGACGGGGAAAGTCTGAGGGACCTCAGACAACCAGAGGAGGCTTCCTGGAGGAGGTCACACCCAGTTGAACCTGAAAGATGAGTGGGCAGCAGTCAGCAAGTGGGGAAGGGTGTTCTGGGTGAAAGTAGCAGGATGTGGAAGGTGGGGGAGAGCAGCTGGGACAGGCGGCTCCAGCGGCTGGCGCTGGGGAGGGGCGGAGGCCGGCAGGGCCTTGGGGCCTGGATCGAGAAAGGCCTTCGCAGCGTTAGGTTCTTTGCTGCAAGCCCACGCTGGTACTTCAGCCAAGAAGGGCATTTCCAGGAGGGCGACGGTGGCAAGCAACAGAAACCTTAGTGGACCAAGTTTATTTAAAGAAAAAAATGGGGTTGTGATGTTTCTTGGCTGACGTTAAGTGAAAAGTCCAGGGGTTTCTGGCTTCTTGGTTGGACCTGGGAATCAAATTTTTCAGTGATCTCTTTCTCTCTTTCTCCACCTTTCTCTCGCCTTCCCCCTCCCTGGTTAGGTCAGCAGTGAGCCGGAGGCCGGTGGAGCTGGGCCTGTGGCCAGCACCAAAAGAGGCCTAACGGAGCTAGATGGCGCACCCCACAGCACGGACTTATCCTGGCACAGGGGCGTCTTTGAGGGGCTTTGGGCACGGGAGTTAGAGGGCCGGGTTTGGCTTTTGGGAAGGAAGAGACCAAACCCTGGGACCCCTAGGAAGGCTGGTGAGGTCGTCCCGGAGAAGCGGACAAGCGGATTCCAGAGGTGGTGTTGACCTTCAGGGCTGGTCGGCTTTTCTCCGGGATCCAGATTTCTCCATGGATTTTGTCTGCTCTTTGTCACATCCCCAAGCCACTGGAAAAGTGAGGAGCGGACAGGCATGGACAGCGAGCTCCCATCCACACCTGGGGAAACTGAAGCCCAGAGATATCAAATGACCTTCCTGAGGCCACAGAGTGGTCAGGGATTAGACCAAGTGCCATTTTTTTTCCTACTCTAAGTGGAGGCTGTTGAGAGGGGCTTGGGCCCCAGTGTGGGTGAGCTGTTGCTTCTCGTGAAGATCCATGTGACGAGGTCCCCAGGAAACAGCAGCGAATGGGGATTGGGGCAGAAGTCACGAGAGGAGGGGGTTGGCCATGTCTCCAGTCTTGAATCCTCGTCAAGAGGACACCAAGGGGCCACGGCTGTGTGTCCTGAGGACCAGCCAGGGGGACACTGCCACCCTCCCCTGCCCCCAGCCCTGGCACCGAGCCAAGGAGCGGGCTTCGATGTATGGCAGGTTTGTGCTCTGTGGCTGGGCGCCCGGAGGGGCTGGCCCGAGGAACAGGAAATAGCTGGGTTTGGGGAAGTCGCGTGGCTTGGCCAAGCCAAGCCAGCCCGCAATGTGCTGGGCAGCCCTTGCTGCGGCCCTATCAATGCCCCATTTGAGGCTCACACAGGAGTCCTTTGACAGGGCTGGCTTTGCACCCACTGAGAGGGCCTATTTGAGCTGGATGCTCGGAAAGGGTTGGGCTGGGCAGGTGAGGGCCGCCGGGACCGTCTCGCCCTTCGAGGGAAGGAGAGTTGGCCAAATCGAGCCCAGGTCACCAAGCCAGAGCACCTCAGTTCCCCAGGACTGTGATGGTAGCAGGAACGGTCCCCCATAATTGAGTGGACCCTGCATGCATCCTCTCTGTGCCCCATGCTGCAGGCGCTGTGTGATGATTATTCCTGAGGCTCAGTGTGGGCAAGCCTCTTGCCTATAGTCATGATCCATTGAGGGGCAGAGCTGGGGTTGACTCTAACAGGCCTGACTGGAGCCTGAGCTTGTCCCTCTGGTCCTCTCTGGCCCACCTTGTGCACCTCACAAGGCGAACAGAGTGAGGGCATCATTCGAGAACCTTGGAAAGCCCTTAAGATAAGGCCTGAGTTGTAACCGTTGCTGTGTGCCTGGTGGGAGGACAGGCCCGGCTCAGAGCCTGGCACTGCTTGTGATGGAGGACGGCATCCACTGTGGGTCCTAGACCAAGGCTGATGGGGAAGTGGTGCAGGCGAGGCATGCTGGGGGCGTGAACTCAGCAGTGGCCATGCGGCAGGGACTCAGGAGGCATTTGGGAAGAAGGACCTGCAGGGCCTGGACATCAAAGTGAGGGAAAGGGAGGGTCCAGGCTGGCGCCCAGGTTTGGAGAGCATTTGGGATGGTGGTGCCCAGGTTTGGAGAGCATTTGGGATGGTGGTGCCCAGGTTTGGAGAGCATTTGGGATGGTGGTGCCCAGGTTTGGAGAGCATTTGGGATGGTGGTGCCCAGCTCTGAGCTGAGGACACAGGACGCGGGATGGAAGAGGGTGTGCTGAGTTTTGGGGGTGTTGCATTTGAGCTAGCTCGGGGGGACACAGGATGGGAAGAGCTGTGGAACTCAGGACGCAGCTGTGTCTATAGGTCTGGAGGTCAGGAGAGAGAGGAGGAAGGTGGTTGGGATATGAGTGTCATCTGTGGATGTGTGGGTGAGATGTCCTGTGGGTGGGACGTCAGCCAGGTTCCTGGAGGTGCTAACCCGTCCGCTGGTCACGAGGCTGGCCCGTGGCCTCCTGTACACGGCCCCAGATGAAGACGCCTCCTCGCCCTGTCCAGCCTCTGGCTTCCAGCCTGCTTGACCCCTTGTAGGGCCTGAGAGCAAGACAGCACGGTGAGGCGTGCCAGCCCCAAGAGACACCTCATACACAGAGGCTGCGGCCGGAAGGGGCCAAGGACAGGATGGGCGACCCAGTCATACAGCAACATCTGGGGGCGGGCGGGTGAGTCCACCCACTGTGCAGGTGAGGAAAAGTTGCCCCGAGCTGGTGGGCATGCTGTCCCACTTTGCAGAACCTCTGCCTGACTTCTGGGGAGACCAGAGATTCATGTCCAATCAAGCATCCTGGGAACGCCTCCAATTTGCCATGAAATAGTTGTAAGTGTCAAGAAAAGCAGTTTCCAGGTTAAGGGAAGTCGAGGGGAAGACCCATCCTTGGGTTTCTGGGTGGCATCAGGCTATAAGAAGCAGCTACCGTGGGTCTCTGCAGCCACAGGCCCCTGCCCGCTACCCGCCCGGACGGGCTCCCCTGGGGCCAGTGCTCAGTGCCAGCCTCTCTCCTGGGCCTCCAGAAGGACGCCTCCCTAATCAGCTGCCAAGAGTGTTGCGATGGGCAGCAGGCTGGCAGGGCCGGCCGGCCGGCCACAGGGAGCCACAGCCCGAAATAAACAGTCTCTCTGGGAAAGTTCTGCTGCCACCTCAGAGGCCCAGGTGGTTCAGGAGGACCCTGGCCTTGCAGCTTCCTCTGCTCCATACGCCGGGGAACCGTCCAGGCCGGGGGACAGCACAGGCAAAGGTCTGGAGACGCGACCACACGGCAGAGGGAGACTCCAGCCTGGGTGCCGCCGTCTCACCTCTGACAGCTCACAACGTGCAACGCTGTGAGTACGTCCAGCCTTGACCTTGACAGGGCCATGCTGCTGAACCTTTGTATGTCGGTGGAGCTGGAATCCTTTCAGAGGGCTGGGGAAGAGCGGCGGTGTTCTAATGCACTTCAGCTGGGGCGATGGAGGAACGAGGGACACGCCAGGGACATCCCTGGGCACCTGCCCAGCTCCTCTGCCCTGGGGAGATGATGTCAGGGACCTCAGGGCTCGTGTGGGAAGGGAGGTGTAAACGTCTCTGCGGTTGGCCATCCTTCTGAAGGCTGTGGGTAGAAGGGCCTGGACACTGACGGTCCTTGGTTGCCCGTAGTCACTCCGTGAGTCAGACGGGGCCAGGCCTTGCTTCCAGGTCGCCGACTTCCACAGGGTGCTTTCCCACCAGCCTTCATCGCTGACGGCACCACAAAGGGAGGGGCCTGGAGACTAAATTAGGAGAGTGACCACCGGGCTGTAGTTTTGATATGTTAATTAGCACCTGGTCCTTCTCTTACGGACCCTGAAGCCACTTTCTTCAAATTGAGAAATGCTGTGTTTCCTTGTCAATCCCCTCCCCTCCCCCACCCTCCCTGGTTCTACCCCATGTATACCACCTGCGGGGGCAGAATTCCAGATGGCCCTCAGTGACCCGTGACCCTGATCAGTCTCTCCCCTTGAATATGGGCAGAGCCTGTGAATCTGATGGGACAGTCATTCCTGTGATTAGGTTATGTCACAGGGTACCGTTGGCTTTAAGCAAGGGAAATCATCCTGGGTGAGCCTGACCTGATCAGGTGACCCCTTACAGGGGCTGGGCTCTTCCTGAAGAGAGGGACTCGGTATGGCAGCGATTTGAAGCCTGAGAGGGCCTTGGAGGGGGCAGATGACAAGGAACTGTGGTGGCGTCTAGGAGCTGAGAGTGGCCCTGGTCAATCAAAGGGACTGGGGCAAGGGGGAGCCTCAGTGTGACAGCCTCTGGGCACTGAATTCTGCCAACCATCACGTGAGCCTGAAAGAGGATCCGGGCTCCAGAAAGGGATGCAGCCCGGCTGAAGTGGTGGTTGCAGCCTTGTGAGGCCCTGAGCAGAGAGCCCAGCTTAGTTGTGCTCAGACTTCTGATCGACAGAAACTGAGGTCAGACGTCTATGCTGTTTTAGGTCACTAAATTTGTGGTCATTTGTTACACAGCAATCAGAAACAAATACACCACTCCTTCCCAATTTGGCGGAATTTTATTTTTCTCTCCTAAGCTTCTAAGCGGCAGCAGCAGCAAGAATCCTGAAAATCTGCAGACCTGGTCTGTGTGGCTCCAGAGTTTTGAAGCTGAAGGATGAAACGGGTGAGCTGACCACTGTTGACACATCTTCATCTGCTCTTCTCAGCTCTCCAGAGGCTCAGTTCGGAGGCTGGCTGGGGGATTATATTAAATTCAGGGCTCAGATCTTTGAGAGGGAAGGAGACAAATTGAAATGCCACTGGGGGCTGGAACCGGGCTGGTAAGGGGCTGAAACCCGTGTGTCATAAAGGATGGTTGTAGGAAGCGAGGATGTTTTCATAAGGGAAGAGTGGACTCAGTGGGGGCATGACCATGATCTTCCGGTCGCTGAGCATGGATCACCAGGAGACCTGCTCGCTCTCAGAGCCAGATGGAACCCTCGGGGGGTCAGAGGGCTCCCCGTCCGAGAGGCGCTCTGACATAGGCTGGACAGCAGCTTTCCCGAGACAGGAGAGAACTTGTGCTGCTTCTGGAAGGTTGGATGTGACCGGTGGTTGAGTTACATCAGAGCCACCTAGAGAGCTTAGAAATACGGATCCGCCAGCTCTGGGGTGGAGCCTAGGAATCTGCATTTTTCTTTGGAAAAACCTAAAACCAAACTTTGTCGACAATTTAGAGATAACTGAAGGAAGTACAAAATAAGGAATAACTTGCAAACACATCAAGGTGAGGCGTCTGCTCAGAGCCCGCAGCTCCCAGCTGGCTCCGGGGTCCTGTTCGGACCCTCCCTTCCTTGCCCTCACCTGCCCCGCCTGTCAGGGGCCTGCTCTCCCTGACCCCCGGGAGGGCCCCAAACACGTCCTGGTCTTGGACCCCCACCCTTGCGAAAGCTTTGCCTTAGCTTCTCCTAAGTTGCCCCCAAAATAGACCCTGAGACAGAGACTTGCACAGGAAGTTTCTTTGGGGAGGTGGTCTCAGGAAAGACAGAGGTCCCGGGAAAGAGGGGAAGTGAGACAGAGGAGGGATAAAAGCCAGTAAAAAATGCATAAATAAAAGGGTCACCTCTGTGGGGCTCACTGCTGCTTGATCCCCCGCTGCCCTCCTCACTGTCAGTGTGCAGCTGTAGGGAAAGCCACAGGTGGGCTGCAGGGCCATGGGGCGGGCATCCGCCAGGTCCACTAGGGTTCCCAGCGCTAAACCCAGGCCTGCCCCCTGCCGCCCCCCAGTGCCCACTCCCTCTTCCAGCATGATTGACACTGGGAGCCACTCCCCAGGGAAAGCTCCACCAGCTGCCCCTGGGGGCGTGGGCTCACCCTCTGGCCCCAAGGACGCATCCAACGCGGTGGCCTCTGTATTTTTAACACCCTCTCCAGGTGAGCACAAGGGGTGGCCACGCTGGATTTCCTGTTTTAGATGACCTTTGAGTTTCCTGCAGAGCCTGACATTCAAGGTTTCATGTTTCCCCTAAAACAAGGTGAGTCACTGTTTATCGAGCACAAACTCAGATAAGGTGCCTGCGCCAAGGGCAGCATCGGAGGCGCTCATGGTCTCGTAGGGGAGAGTCACCCAAACCAGTAAGGAAAATCTGAAACAGAATCTGCTGCAATTAAGGGGAAAAATGTGCTATGAGGAGGGAGTGACTCATTCTGTGGCAGAGAAGAGAGAGGGATGGGGGGGTAGAGGGGGAGGCAGAGAGACAGGCAATGGCCTGGGGAAGGTGGCGAGAAAGAGCCTGAGGAGTCTGAAATGCCCAGCTGAGTTTGACTTTTCATCTAGAGGTGATGTAGGGCCAATGGGAGCTTTCTTTTTCTCTTGGGAAGAGTGACAGAGAGTGTCACTGCTCCTGAATACCCACCTCCTCCCCCTGGGCTGCTAGGCAGAGTCGGCCGTGTGCTCCTCGTCTGAGGCTGTTCGGAGAGACACATGCTGTCTCTCTCTTGACCGTGTGGCTGACCCAGGACTTGGAAATGGCAGGACAGCAGCGTGCAGGCAGCCTTGGGGAGGGCCTGTGCAGGGAGGCACCTGTCTAGCCCGGGTCTGCATCACCAGAGAGAAACAATCCCCGTGTTAAGCCATTGTGATCTGAGGGCTTGTTTGTTACTGCAACTCACCTATCCTGTCCTGACCGATACAAGAAGGTGCTGGAGAAACAATAAACACGGATGCAGCATTCAATACACCTCATCCTCCTCCATCCTGTGATATTGGTGTTGAGATCCCGACTTTACAGACATGGGACAGGACAGCAGCCAAGTGAAGGATTCACCTGAAGTCAGCTGGCAGGTGACAGAAGAGGGACTCAAACTCCGCTCTGTCTGGTTGCGGGGGTTTTTCATTTCACGAGTTTCCTCCCTGTCTGCATGCAAGCCCCTGGCGGAATGTGAGCTAATTTGGGGGGGAAGGGGTATGTGGATGAAAAAGTTAAATTTAATTAACTTTGAATTTATTTGAAGGCACATTGTAATAAATATATAAACTGTACATCAAACCAGTGATTTCACGGCTATTATTTCGTAGGAGGAGGAGAAATTTTTTCAAAAAGTGCGTTGATTTAGAGTGAATTGAAGAGAAGGATTAAATTGATAACAGTAAAGCTGTAGGTGGATCCAGCAAAACCGTGATGACGGTGGGCGAAGGATGAAGGGGGCACCCGGCCCTAGACCAGGTGGCACCTCTCGTCCCAGGAGCGCGAGCTCACCAGGTCTGCTCTTGAGGAAAAGACTGGGCGGGGGGCACAGGGGCGGGCGCTGTGTGCCTTCCGCTGAACCACGCTCTGCTCACGGCCGCTCACTTTATCACAAACGCTCTCTCTTGGATAAAACACTAAAGGCTTTAAGTTTCTGGAAACCTGAGGTGTGTGAAAACAAGGCCAGGGAACAGCGGGAACCCTTCATGGCGGCCGGTCCCAATCGAAGAAGGCCCCTCCACGCATTTTTTTCTCGGACCCATACCGGACGCACTGTTCCCGATTTTGATTCCCTGGGAAAAATGTTTCACATCTTACAAACACAAATATTTATTTTCTTTCCTCAAGGTATAGGCTGAACCTCCAGCTCCGCTCCCCCCGCAGCCCGCGCTCCCGCTGTGGAATGTTCTTTAACCCCCTTTTTGGGTCCCCATCTCTGTTCCTGAAAGCTTACCTGTGGCATATTTCTGGAGCTCCGCTGGTGAGGGGGAAGTGACACAGAAAAGGCGCCTGTGTTCCTCCAACGAGGCCACAGAACCGCCATTCAGAGCCGGAGCTGAAAGGGCTGTTTCACGGGCCCAGCTGCAGCCCCTGCCAAGAGGGCTTTGTCCCTGAGCTCCGGACGCAGCCCTGTCCATCGGGGAGAGAGCGGTGGGGGGCGGGGAGGGGACTCCAGCTCACGTCCTCCTCGTCCACCACCAGCGGGACCCCAGGCTGACCCCTGTCGGTTAACATGGAAATGGAAGCGGATCATCATTAGTTCCTTCTTTTAATTCATTTCTTCATTTGCTCACCAGATGCCGTGTGCCAGGAAGCATGTGTGGTCCTAGGGATACAGTGATGATTGAGATGGGCAATGCCCCCGCTTGGAGGGAGCTGGCATCCTCTGGGGGGTCGGTGGGGGGGGGGTAACACTTTTTTTTTTTTTTTGAGGAAGATTAGCCCTGAGCTAACATCTGCCACCAATCCTCCTCTTTTTGGTGAGGAAGACTGGCCCTGAGCTAATATCCGTGCCCATCTTCCTCTACTTTATATGTGGGACGCCTACCACAGCATGGCTTGCCAAGCAGTGCCATGTCCGCACCCGGGATTGAAACCTGTGAACTCTGGCCACCGAAGCGGAACGTGCGAACTTAACCGCTGCGCCACTGGGCCAGCCCCCGGGGTAGCACATTTATAACACAATTTTGGGAAATGGTAAGCACCACGGTGCCCATGCCATACAGCAGCTCTGGAGAAGAAACTTTGACTTACAGGTCATAGAGAGAAAAGAAAGCAGCAGCTTCAGCTGGTTTGGGAATTATACACATAAATGAAACTGAAATGGGAGAAGTCAGAGAGAAAGGCTTTTTGCCTCCTTGTTCTCTAAAACTGGGGCAAAGGGGAAGAGGCCTGAGTTCCAGGCTTGGCTCTGCCCCTAAACCGGCTGGACAGCTTTAGGCAAGTCATGTACCTCTCTGGGCCTCAGTGTCCTCTCTGACAAATGGGCTAAGGTCCTTGGATCTGCTGGCCTCACCGGTTTGTTGGGAGAAGGAAGGTGACACGGTGATGGAGTGAGGGACTGCCACGTCACGTGTGGAGGGACTGTTACCTTTATTGTTGAAGATTGTGAGAATGCTGGTTGGGTCTGCTGTGTCCAGCAATCACTTTTTAAAAACTGTCCATGTGACGGGCCTGGTGGTGTAGTGGTTAAGTTTGCGTGCTCTGCTTTGGCAGCCCAGAGTTGGCGGACCTACACGCTGCTCATCAAACTACATTGTGGAGGCGTCCCACACACAAAATAGAGGAAGATGGGCACAGACATTAGCTCAGGGCCAATCTTCCTCACCACAAAAGAAAAACAAAAAATGCTGCATGTACATTTCTCTTTATTGAGGAATAATCTACACAGAGAGAAGTGTTAGTGATTACACCCCCTGGAAGGATGATTGTCCTTCAACCCCTACAGCTACCTCTGTCCTCTCGTAGCCTCCTCCCAGTGAGGCAGGCAAGCTGAGAGCCACCATTTCCTTGTCATTCTGCGTGATGTCAAGCTGAGGCTCAGAGATGTTAAGTCAGCGGCTCCAGGTCACACAGCCAGTGAGCAGCAGAAGTACATTTGAACCTGGGTCTTTCAGGCGGCCAAGCCCATGCTCTTTCTGCTCCCATCAACGACTAGACCTGGATGCAGTGGCAGGGACCAGTCCTGGTGATGGTCCTTTATTCACAAGCCTTTATTGTTGCCTTCTCTGTGCAGAGCCTGGGCTGGCCTGGGTACAGAGATGAATCAATCAGAGCTCCCCGCTTGTGGGTGAGACAGACAATGCCCAGAAGCACAGGGAGGGGGCCTATCCCAGGGGGCTGGGGGAGAGGTGGGCATGCAGAAGGTGCCTCCACCATGGCCACATCCAAGCAAGCAGGGTGGCTGAGAGCACTGGCCTGGGGCCCTGTCCTGGCAATGACACTTCTCAGCTGTGTGATGTTAGACAAGTTACTTCACAGCTCTGTTTTCAGTTCCTCATCTGGGAAATGAGGGTAATAATAGTAGCTGCCTTGCAGGGTTGTCAAGAAAATTAAATGAGACAGTTCATAGAAGTCTGCTCCTGCAGTCAACCCTGGGAGGTAGGCACTGTCAGCGTCCCCAGTTTCCAGATGAGGAATCCAAGGCACAGAGAGGGGAAGTAGCTTACCCATGGTCACACAGGCAGTATACAGCATACCCAGGTCATTTGCCTCCCGAGTCTGCGCTCTCAACCATCTTCTCCACTGCCTTGTGCATACTAACTGCTAACATACACGATTCTGATTCCGATCTTGAAAGATTCTGTCAGGCAGAGAGCTAGCGGGAGGAAAGGGCATTCTGGGCAGATGGCTCTGCCTGTGCAAAGGCCTGGAGGAGAACTCGAGAATCCAGGAGCAGCTGGAGAGCGGGCTGTGTGTGCAGAGGCAGGGGACAGCCAGGGCTGGAGAAGGGGAAGTGTGTTCAGGGAGGAAACTGGGGTTGAACTGCAGGTGGAGGAGGATCTGGGTGTGGGACGAGGGTGCCGGGCTGGGGCACGAGGCCACCAGACTCTGGTTTCCCGGGCTTGGCGTGGCGGCTTCGCGACGGCGCAGGCTCCAAGCCTGGAGGAGCCGCCCTCCGCCCACCTGAGATTTCCTGAATTCCAGCGCAGCTCTGGTTGCTTCTGCAGGCAAAGGAGCCCTTGTGGTTGCAGGGGCCTCTCGGACCCAGGCCAGGCTGCTCCCTTCCTCTCCAGGCACACACACCTCCATTCAGCGGGGGCCCCGCCCCTCCAGGGGGCTGGGGGCCAGGGCAGCCACCCCCACGTCAGTGGGGGGCCGCCTGGCTGGGAGGCTGGGCAGCGAGGTTGATAAGACCCGGCCCCCACGGGCCCCCGCAACTGTGCCGGCTGCTGTCCACGCTGCCAGAAACATGAAGGTCATCTCTGGCACCAGCCTCGTGCTGTGTGGCCTGCTGCTGCTCCATGCCCCATGCACACTTGGCCTCGCACCCCCGTCCAGAGGTGAGGGGGCCTGTGGGAGGTGGGGGACACTGGGCGAGCGGCCCCTGACCAGTAGTCTGGGGGGGTCGGTCACTGAGATGGGCAGAGGCTAAATGGGATGCAGGATGGGGAGAGGGGCAGGGAGGCAGGGGTGCCAGCAGGCTGGTACAGGAGCAGGCAGAGATGGTGACATCCCTAAGGCCCAGGGCAGGGGTGACCCTCGGTCTGTTCTGCTGAGGGACATGAGGGGTCGCTCGAGGCCTTTCTCTGGAGACCCTGAGCCTTCCCTGGGGCTTCTGAGCCCCCAGGCTGCCCTTAGGGACCATGTACACTGCAGGGCCCGTGGTCCTCTGGATCATGGAGGGCAGAAGCTGCCCAGAGCGTCTGCTGACGTCTGCAGCTGCACCGAGCCCAGGGCCAAGCTCACGGCTCTTTCAGGAGGGCAGCTGGGGGGGGCCAGGACTCCATCCCCTCTTTGAGTAGCCCTCCAAGCACATCCTGGACTGGGCTCCCTACGAGGCTGCAGCACTCTCAAAGTTTCAGCCTTGAGCACAGAATCCTAGAACGCCCAACTCTTCCTGTACAGATGGGGAAACTGAGGCTGGAGAGGGGCAGACCTGTCTAAGACGACACAGTGAGATAGCCCCAGAGCCTCCTGCTTCTTGACCCACTGCTCTGTGTGTGGCCAATTCCCTCTCTCTCTTTGGGCCTCAGTTTACTCATTTGTAGCCTCAGCTAGTGGGAACCTGGGAAGGGCTGCGAGGTCATTTCTAAGGTCCCATGAGGAACTCTGATACCCAGGTCGAGGGCACAGTGGCTGGGGGCTGGGACAGCCAGCACACCTTCTCTTTTTGGATTCTTCCTGAATCCCCACTCAGGAGTGGCTGGGATCCAGTGTGGGGTGGAGAGGGGACTACATCCCACCCGCTGCGGGCCCAGGCCAGTGAAAGCCTCAAGCAGGCAGCTCCGTTCTCCCCCCCCCCCGATGGATGAGAAAACTGAGGCTCCCCCAGGGCCACAGCGGGGCTGAGCCGGGATTCGAACCCTGTCTGCCTCCTTCCGCTCCATGCACTTCGAGCACCCGGTGCCGCCTCCCAGGGCGTCTGGAAAGACATGCTCCCCGGGCTGTGTCCGGGGCCACCTGGTCAGGCTGCCACGGTGGCCACTAGGAACTCCTGCCCCTTGCCCTGCCCTTGGACACCAGCCGGCCAGCTCCGCCGGGCGGAGGGAGACTCGGTCCACTTTGGTGATTCGCTCTGATGCTCAGATGAAAGAGGCCGTGTTGACGGGCACTGCTGTGGCTCTCAAGGCTGTGCCCACCCCGGACGGCCCACCCTCAGTGCCTTCCTGCCCGGCTAGGAGAAAGAGCCGCCCTTGGTTTGTGGCAGCCCTTCTGGGCTGAAACCTGAAAAGTGGGTTTTAAAGGCTGTCTCCCTGAATGCCCACTGTGTGCCCAGCCCTGTGCCGGCACATCTGTGCCCTTGGCTCATCCTCAAAGGATCCTGTAAGGATGGGGTCATCAGCTCATGGTACAGACGAGGAAACGGAGGCTCAGAGAGGTGAAGTGAGTTACCAAGGGCCAAGGCTCCAGCCTCGTCCTTCCCTCGCGGCTGAGCTGTGTGGCCTTTGGCAAGTCGCTCGTCTGTGTGTCTGCTCGCACGCTGACGAAAGGACCCAGCCAGCCGGGCCCAAGTCGTCTGCTCTGCCTGAGGCCTCGAGTCCAGATCGCAGCAGCCCCTGATGCTCGGCTCCTTTGCCTCCGAGCGTCTTCGGTCCAGCCTCCTGACCTCTGCCCCCTGCTCATTGCCCTCTCCCTCCTGCCCCCTCCCAGGGCACCTCTGTCGGACGCGGCCCACGGACCTGGTGTTTGTTGTGGACAGCTCGCGCAGCGTGCGGCCAGTGGAGTTTGAGAAGGTGAAGGTGTTCCTGTCCCAGGTCATCGAGTCCCTGGACGTGGGGCCCAATGCCACCCGCGTGGGCCTGGTCAACTACGCCAGCGCCGTGAAGCAGGAGTTCCCGCTGCGGGCCCACGGCTCCAAGGCCGCGCTGCTGCAGGCCGTGCGCCGCATCCAGCCACTGTCCACGGGGACCATGACGGGCCTGGCCATCCAGTTCGCCATTACCAGGGCCTTCAGCGAAGCCGAGGGCGGTCGCGCCAGGTCCCCCGACATCAGCAAGGTGCGTGCCTGCCCTGCTGGGTTCCCGCTGTTTGTAGGCTCCCACTTGTGCTAAGAACTTTGCCGGCACGCTCTTTGGTTCTCCCGACACCCCCGTGATCGCCGTTTTATTGGGGAGCAGACCCAACTAAGAGAAGAGGCTGAGCTGGGATCGAACCCCTCTTTACCCACCTTCCGACCCCAGGAGTCACAATGGGGTGACGATGATTTCAGGGTGGTTGACGTTGGCTCCCCAGCCCGTCTGAGCTCCTCGAAGGCACAGCGAGAGGGTGCAGATGCTTATGTGATGGTCAGGGGCGTGGACACTGCCGCCGGCCTGTCCACGTTCAAGCCCCGGCTCCACCACACCAGCTGTGCCTCCCTGAGCAGGAGTTTCAGCCCGTGCGCCTCATTTTCCTCACCTACAAAATGGGAGCAACACAGCGCCTTCTCAGAGGGCCAAGGCAGGACTAAACGAGTTTATCTGCTGAAGGCGCTCAGCGCAGCGCCTCGGACCCAACAGGCCCCATAGAGGCGTTAGCTGAGTTTGTATTTAGTACGCCTTTGAGGGGAGGGGCTCAGAAACGCAAAGCAATGCCCCCAAGTCACACTGGCCAGGGCTCCAGGCCGAGCGTGAGCGTTTGCACAGAACTTGCACCCATGGGGCAACGTTTCAGGACTCAGCCCGGGGCCTGCGAGGCCGGTCAGTGTCCTCTCCCCACAGGGCCTCCCACCGGCCTGCGCCTCCCTCTCGCAGCCCTCGTGGGCCTGAGGAGTCGTTATTCATCTGCCCAGCGCCCCAGCCCAGGGGAGGTATTCTTTCTTATCGCCCTCCGTGCCCCACCCTCTGGCAGGCAGACGTGCCTAACGTGACTGCCACACGGATAAAACCCTGCTCAGAGGTGGTATCCCCATTTTACAGATGAGGAAACTGAGGCACAGGGAGCTTAAGCAAGTTGCCCAGCTAATAAGTGGTAGAAGTGTTCCCACAGACGCTGGCGTATAATCCCAGGCATTACAGCCCTCCAAGAAACGACCTGTTGGGTAGCCTGCTGGTCTTATTCTGTGGGGACCGTTCACAGGTTCTGATGTGAGGGTGATGGTTGTGGCGGGCGAGAGAGGAGAGACCCTCCAGCGGGTGACACTGAGGGTCTGGGGGCGCTGGCTCAGGACATCAGGCGTTTAACCTGGAATTCAGCTGTGGGGGCTCCTACCAGGTGGAGTGAAAGTCCCAAAGCTGGATTGAAGGGGGACAGCAGGGACACATGGGGACTGTGGCAGCATCTGGCAGTGACGGTCACAGCCAGGTTTTTAGTGCCAGGAGCCCAGGCCTTTGGAGGTGTCCAGGGCAATGATTCTAAACTAGTAGCTGCCCTTCCAGGCTCCTGACCCTGAGTCCTCTTAGGAGGACCTGGCCACCCGCCATGATCCAGAGGAGGGAACGGAGGCTCAGGAAGGGGGTTGTCACCAGGGAGCTGCATTGCTAACCCAGGCCCGTCTCAACTGCAGTCACCAAGACAAGGGCGGGGACCCAGGAGTCCAAGCTGACCCAGGTCAGACGCAGAGAGGCAACCAAGGGGGCTGATCCGAGCCCCAGATTGGGGCCGAGCTGTGGGGACCCCAACTTCAGGGCACTCCCAGGAGAGGGAGGAGGGCCAGGCTCGGCCCCCGCGGTCTTCTTTCTAGGGTTCAGAACAGAGGAGCCCGTGGGAGGGAGAAGACAGTCTTTCCTCTACGGAAAGGGCATGTAGCATCCCGCGGAGGGAGGGGGGAAGGCGGCCTCTTCCCCCCAGTGCTTGGGCATCTATGTGGGAACCGCCCCCTTCCCAGGCCGAGACGGAAGGACGTCCAGACTGGAGGCCCAGCCGCTGTTCCTTAGCCTCCGCCGCCCTCTGGTGGCCACAGGCAGAACTGCACGGCGCTGGGGACACGGGCTCGGCTCCGTCCTCGGTGGCCGCGGTCTAAGCGGAGAGACATCCAGAGGCCCCGGTCGGGTGTGTCTTTCTGCCACAGGAAACCTGTCTCCGCTTCCGCTGGCCAGGTTCTCCTCCCCGGGGCCGAACACCTGCCACCGACTAGCCGCGTGACTGGGCAAGCTGCTCTGCCCTTCGGGGGCCTCAGTGTCCCCTTCTGTCCAGGGCCCCGGGCAGGGGCTCCCCGGAGGGCCAAGCGTCCCAGCCCATTCGGGCAGGATGGCCGGGCCTCACACGCTCCCCGCGTGTCGCAGGTGGTCATCGTGGTGACAGACGGGAGGCCCCAGGACAGCGTGCGCGACGTGTCTGCGCGGGCCCGGGCCAGCGGCATCGAGCTGTTCGCCATCGGCGTGGGCCGCGTGGACAAGGCCACGTTGCGGGAGATCGCCAGCGAGCCGCAGGACGAGCACGTCGACTACGTGGAGAGCTACAGCGTCATCGAGAAGCTGTCCAAGAAGTTCCAGGAGGCCTTCTGCGGTGCTCGGGGAGGCGGGACGGACAGGGCAGGGACGGGGGCGGGGCTTAGAGAATGGGGCGGGGCCAGGAAGGGGGCGGGACCACGGTGTGGGGCGGGGCCAGTACGTGGGCGGGGCCGAGAGAGTCGGTGTCGGGGCGGGGCCACGGCGTGGGGCGGGGCTGAGTCAGTGTCGGGGCGGGGCCAGTACGTGGGCGGGGCCGAGAGTCTCGGTGTCGGGGCGGGGCCACGGCATGGGGCGGGGCTGAGTCAGTGTCGGGGCGGGGCCAGGGCTGAGAGACTAAAGGTAAGGGCGGGGCTAGAGCTAGTGGGAGGGGACAGCGCTGAAGCCCGGACGGAGTCAATGTTTGGGGCGGGTCCAGGGCCGGGGCGAGGCCTGGGAGGGGCAGTGGCCTATATAGGGCGGGAACTGGGAGAGAGCCAACATCAGGGGCCCGTCTAGGGCTGGGGACAGGGCCTAAGTGGGTTTGGGCAAATGAAATTTGGGTCGGATTGGGGTAAGACTAGCGCCGAGGTCGGGGCCTGATCCAGGGGCGGGTCCCCAGCCTGGAGGCTTAAAGAAGTTGGGGAGGGACCAGCCAAGAGCCGTTTCTATGTGGTAGGGTCCTGGCAGGGACGAAGGAGGGTCCCGAACCCGGTAAGAGGAGGCGTTTGGTCAGGCGTTTGGGCGCCAGGCTTCTGTGATGAGGGAGAGGCCGAGAGGCCTGGGCACTGGGCAGGAGCAGTTTCAGAGTCCAGCGCAGAGGGGAGGTGGGCCTGTGAGGGGTCTTTGGGGTGGGACCAGTCAGATGGGGCGGGGTCCCGAGTAGAGTGGGAGGGGGGACAGGGCCAGAACTTTTCCCCATTTGTAAAACGGATCTAAGAAGAGCATGCCTTTTATTGTGAGGGTTCGATGAAATAATGCGCGGTACAACACTCAACGTGTGGATTGAACAAATCCTTGCTGAGCATCTTTTGCGTGCTGTTCATTGCAGCGTGTGCTGCTCTAGCCTCTTGGGGTCCAACAGGGAACAAGACAGATTAAAGGTCCTGCTCCTGTGGGCTGTACCTTTGTAGCGGGAAGTTTCAATTTATCATCAGCATTGTCACCTTCTTCAGGGACATAAGATCTGGTGCAGTGATTTTGGCCTGGGCTGAGGGTCTGGGCCACCTGGCTGAGACCTCCAAGGCCCTGTGACTGTGAGATTCTGAGTCTCCTGTCCCTGCAGTGGTGTCAGACCTGTGTGCCACGGGAGACCACGACTGTGAGCAAGTGTGCATCAGCTCCCCCGCCTCCTACACCTGTGCCTGCCACGAGGGCTTCACCTTGAACAGTGATGGCAAGACCTGCAATGGTCAGTGGGCTGGACACAGGCAAGCCCGGGGTAGGGTGGAGGGGCCGGGTTGGGGCCTCGGTCACACCCCTGGAAGCCCATGGGAGCCTCCTTACACTTTGCCTCTGGACCAATCGGCAAAAACGATAGACGCCTTGTGGAGTTTGGGGTCTGCAGAAAGTTCTCTTGCAACTTCTGTGCCTCTTTTTGTCACAATGGGTGGTAGGTTTAGTGTGGTGGAAGGAGTCACACAGTCTTGAGTTCAAATCTTGATGCCGCCACTTCTGGGCTGCGTGACTTAGCCTTTAGGGCTTCAGTTTCCGATGCTGTAAAATGGGGCCAGGAACTTTGGCTTTATAGGGGGAGTTTTGAGGACAAAATGGGATGATCCCCGGCACAGAGCTTCGTGTGTGGGGGGTCCCCAGCCTGTGATCTGGACGGATGGCTCTGTCCTTAAGCTTCATCCTCTCACCTCCCCACCCTCCCTAGTCTGCAGCGGTGGTGGTGGCAGTTCAGCCACTGATCTGGTCTTCCTTATCGATGGATCCAAGAGTGTGCGGCCGGAGAACTTTGAGCTGGTGAAGAAGTTCATCAACCAGATCGTGGATACGCTGGATGTGTCGGACAAGCTGGCCCAGGTGGGGCTGGTGCAGTACTCGAGCTCCGTGCGCCAGGAGTTCCCGCTGGGCCGCTTCCACACCAAGAAGGACATCAAGGCAGCTGTGCGGAACATGTCCTACATGGAGAAGGGCACCATGACTGGGGCTGCCCTTAAGTACCTCATTGACAATTCCTTCACTGTGTCCAGTGGGGCTCGGCCCGGGGCCCAGAAGGTGGGCATCGTCTTCACGGATGGCCGGAGCCAGGACTACATTAATGATGCTGCTAAGAAAGCCAAGGACCTTGGTAGGTGCTGCCTGCCTGGACCCCGGACACCACTGATGGCCAGGGGTACACAGGGTACAGCCCAACTATAGCTTGTCTTAGTGTCTTTTCTAATTGGCGCCCTAAACCCAGGTTCAATGTGAAGCAGACAGGACGGGTTCATGCATCTCTTTCTTATACTGATGACAAAACCAGGCCCCAGAAGAGTAAGTGGCTTGTTTTGATGGTCCTTTTAGGTGGGGCTTGGAACTTTTCCGGTTGAATGTTCCCAAGAACACACCAACTATTGGAAGGCAACCCCAATTTGGGACAAGCCCGAGCCTCAGTTTTATCACCTATCAAGTGGGAATAATAATAACCACCAGATGGACAGTTAGGAGAGTTGAATGACATGACGAAGCTTCCAGTACAGGAAGTTAGCACAGGTCTGACGTACAGTAGAATCTCAGTAAATGTTGATTTCCTCAATGTCTTTCTCCCAGGCACTGTGCCTGCAATTCCAGCAACTGCCACCGGGAGGCATGCCTGGGCATTCTCCTGGAGGCTCCCCTGGGGCTGCTGGTCCCCATGGCTACCCTTGTGCATCTTGTTCCTCTTGGCAGGCTTTAAGATGTTTGCCGTGGGCGTGGGCAATGCGGTGGAGGACGAGCTGAGGGAAATTGCCTCCGAGCCTGTGGCCGAGCACTACTTCTACACTGCTGACTTCAAGACCATCAACCAGATTGGCAAGAAGTTGCAGAAGAAGATCTGCGTGGGTGAGTGAGGGCAGAGCTGGCACGATGGAGCAGCAGGTGGGGCTCTGTGTGTGTGTGGGGGTGGAGCCATCCTGGAACTGGGCGTGGGTGGGGAAAAGCAGGAGCTGGGGTGGCACCAAGAGCTGGCAGCACCAGGAGGCGGGCTGACCGGTGCAACTCTCACTGCCAGCGGGCATATGTTGATTGCTCGTTGCACGAATGGCACTGTTCTCAGTGCTCTCCTAATATTCAATTCCTACCAAATCTTAACCCTGCTACCTCCCCTGATCCTCCCTGGGGACCTTGCCAGCTGGTTCCCGGTGGTAAAGGGTGTGAACTCCAGGGCCAGGCGGTCCTGGCTTACATTTGCTCTGACACTAACTAGCTGTTGGTCATGAACCAGTTCCACTTCTCGAGTTCTTTGTTTATAAAATGGGATTAATGACTTCAAACCCAAAGAGTTGGGGTGAGGCGTCACCAGATGACACAGAGGCCCCTGCCATCGTAGTCCTGCACACAGTAGGTGCTCAGCGTGGAGATGCTGTCCCTGGAGCTCTTTTTGGGGCTCGGAGGGAGCAGACGACATTCAGGGGTCGCCCCCTCCATCACTCCTGGGAGCACTGTCTCAAGAACTCTACATGTCTCTGCCTTCTCAGATCTCCTGGGCCCCAGACTCCCCTGAGACCCCCTAGTCTTGGCCCTGGGCAGTGACCACCCTGGCCCCCGCTGGGCAACCACTCACCATCCCCTGTTCTTTCCTTACTTCCTGCCCACTCCAGAGGAAGACCCGTGTGCCTGCGAATCCATTGTGAAATTCCAGGCCAAAGTGGAGGGGCTGCTGCAGGCCCTGACCAGGAAGCATATCCTTTCGTCAGGCCACTGGGGGACAAGGGGTGGGCAGGGGGCAGGGCCTTGGGGGGAGAGGGGAGGGAGCCACGCCCCCTCTGCGGTGGGTCAGGGCAGGCTCCTCCTTGCCTGCTTCCTCCTGAATTCTGGCTGGATTCTGGCCAGATAGGTTGGCTCCAGTTTTGGTACTGACTCTGTCAAAAGCAGAGGCTCCCAGAGGGTAAACAGAGAAACTGAGGCAGGAGCCAAGATCTAGAGACTGGACACACACAGAGTCCTGGACACGCTCAGGTGCCCCGTGGACTCCCCATTTCTCAGGCTCTCGGCGACATGACTAACACCAGTCCCCACTGAAATGGGGCTGGGCCTCGATCGGGTCCCCTGGCTCAGGCAGGACTAGGTGGGGGACCAGCAGCCTGAACCTGCAGCTGGGCGGGGCTGGCATTCAGGGCTCACTGTGACCGGCTCAGTGTTTTGGAACGCACCATTCTGAGGACAGGGGACGGGCGAGTTTTGACATTGGGAAGAACGCATGCTGGGGGGTGGGGATGAGAGAAAGCCCTGGAAGAGGGGCACTCTGAAGAAACAGGAAGTGGGGGTCCCCAGTGCAGGGGCCACCCACATCACTGCCCTGCTATGGGCAGCCTGCACCTCTCCTTAACTCGGGGTCCACTGGAAGCCGTGAGTAAGCGGCTGGCCATCCTGGAGAACAGAATCGTCTAAGGCCACCTGTCCGGCTATGGCCTCTCCATCTCCCGGCCCCAAGAGCAGCTCAGAGTCCCGCGTGTGTCCCCTAGAGCCCCAGTTTAGTCAAGCTTTGCCATTTCAGTGAGGGGGCTGGGGAGGGGCAGGGCCCCCGGAAGGCATGAGGCCCCCCCACCCCTGCCATCCTGCGAGCCCTGGCGGGGAGTGTGTGTCTGAGCGTGTGCTGGGAGCATGTGTGCGTTTGGGAGCACGTGTGTGCCTGAGGGCAGGCGTGTGTCTGGAGCAGGGGCGCGTGTGCATGAGTGAGAACACGGGCGAGTGTAAGAGTGAGTGCGTTTGCATTTTTTTCAATCAAAAGCTTAATATATTCCTATTTTTTTAGTTCACCCTTTCTTGACTGCGAGACGCTGTGAATCTCTTTTCTGATTTCTCTATTCCCTTTTAAAAAACAATTAAATGTGATTTAACTTAAGCACTGAAAGGGGCCAGAGGCGGTGTGGTTATTTGCAGAGCAGGAGGAAGGACTGATGAGGGTGGCGGGTGATGGGGGCTATTGCAGGATGGTGGCGGTGGTGGTAACAGCGATGACAGCAATGACTCCAAAACCAGTTCGCGTTTGTCCTGCCTTTTCCATTACAAATGCATTTATGGGATCTCACTTCATCCCCCCAGTAACCCTGCCCAGAAGAGACTTGCGTCGTCCCCATTTTACAGATGGGAAAGCTGAGCCTCCGAGGGATGGGGTGACTTGCTCAGCAGTGGGCCAGTTGGAGAGAGGGAACTTGAATCCAGGACTGCAAGACAGTGAAAGAAAAAGGCATCGGAGAAAGACGGCCGAGGCACCAGAGGGACTCATTCATTCATTCACGCATGCACGCGTGCAGACAACACTTACAGAGTGCACAGCTGCTGTCGGGCAGTGGGGAGATGGTGGCCTCTGGGACAGACTCAGGCCCTGACCTTGAGGGACTTAGAGTTGAGCAGGGTGCCCTGTCACCCACACCCCAGCTGAGGAAAAGACAGTGGGTTTAGGTTGTACCTGGAGCCCCCGGGGTGAGTGTGTGTTGGTGGGTGTGAGTGTGCGTGCGAGGGAGGTGATGGGAAGGGTCCCAGGCTGAGCCCTAGGTGCCCCTCTGCCATCTCCCCAGGCCCCTCTCAGAGTCCTCTCTGTGGCTTCCTTGGGCTTCAGCAGCTCCACCCCCACCCCCAACACGGACAGCTGCAGCCCTCACCTCAGGGACCGCACAACGGGAGACTCCTGACCCCCTGTGCCCTCAGCCCTGCGCGGGGTCTGCCAGCCTCTCCCTGGCCCCCTGGAGCAGTGCGCCTCCAGAATCTCAGTCCCTCACCTCTCAGAGGGCGAGCTTGGGCGATTTTCTGAACCCATTCTTGTTTAATGGAGCATTTTTAATGTTGCTACTAGATTCACACTTGAGAGCGTGTAAAAGGCTTTTTACAAGGAGCTCAGATCATCCTGAAGGATCTTCCTGTGAGGTAGTTGAGGGAGGGAGAATAACACCACCAACAACACGCTGGAGCCACACCAGCACAACAGCACAACCTCACAAGAGTAACCTAGCACTCACACAACCGCCGGGACAGGGACCTGGGCACCAGCACACACACCTTTCACCGAGCCCTTTCTCTGTGCCAGGCCCTGTGCTGGGAGTTTTTCTGCCGTCCCAGGAGGCTCCTTGTCACAGCACTCCACCTGTGGCGATTGCTGAGCCCACACTGCCTTTCTTCTAGATTGTCTCACTCCCCACACACAGAGGGAGGGCAGGACAGCAGCACCGATGCCCTGTGACTGCTGCACTCAGCTGATTGGTCAATGGGAGGACACCTGACCCCCACTGAGCCAATCAGCATCTCTCTTCTGGGAATTTGGATGGGAGGACCAGAGTGACCTGGCTGCTGGTGCCGGAGCTGGGAGGTCTCTATCTTCTTCCAGGTGTGCCGAAAGGCAGAGATTGGAGGCTGCATTTGCTGGGTCTCTGATGGCTTTCCAGCCCAAGGGTGTTTCAGTTATTTATTGCTGTGTAACAAACTACCCCGGAACTTAAAACCACCACCTCTTATTGTCGTGATTCTGTGAGCTGACTGGGCTCATTTGGGTGGTTCTTCTGCTCCCTGTGGTGCTGGCTGGGGCTGCGGGTCTCAGCCAGGCTGGACCATCCAGCGTGGCCCATGCACGTTTCTGCTCCCATGGTAGACAGGGCTGCCAGGCTGGACATCTCTCTCTCTCTCCTTCTCTCTCTGTGTGGTCTCAGGGCCCGACCTTCTCCACGTGGCCTTTCCGGGGGAGGAAACTGGACTTCTTACATGGCAGCTCAGGGCTTCCAAAAGCTTCTTAAGTCTGAGGCCCAAAATTGGCCCTGAATTAATTTCACTGCATTTTGTTGGCCAAAGCAGTCCTAGGCCAGTCCATATTCAAGGGGTGGGGAGACAAATTCCACTTTTCCAGGAGGGTGCGTGTCAAAGAATTGTGGCCATTTTTAATCCACCATGTGGGGTTATTCACTGGTCCCCCTCAGTGGGCCTGGCTACGCTCCCTGCCTTGGCCATTCATAAGACACTAGGAAACCTTAGCAAAGTTTAACACGGTGGAGTCATGCAATGTGAGAGCCCTGACTTAGCTGTCCTCTCACCTCCATTTCCTTCCACCCTCGTGGTGGCCTTGGAGTCTGGGTTCTCATCCTTCAATTCCGGGAGGTGACTGATCATCCCAGGTTCCAGCACCTCTCCTCAGTTGCATGGTGATTCAGTGGGGTCTTTCTCCTCTCTGAGTCCCCCAGTCTGTATCCGTGGAAAAGAGATACTGGCATGGCCTCACAGGGGGTTGCAGGGTGCAAGCGAGATGCGTGGGGAGCCATCAGCCCAGTGCCACCCACATGTCACATCCAAAGTGGAGTTGGCATCGTCGTCACCATCTGGGGGGTGGTTTCCTGGCCTCAGGGACAGGCCACACCTGTCAGTTCCTCAACACCTCCCTTGCTCCCATCTGGTGCCGGTGTCCCTCGAGCTGCTGTGGCCACCTGACCTCCAGTGGCCATGCCACCTGGGCCACCTGTAACCCACTGGGAGACCACCCCAGAGTACGCACCGTGGCTCTCTGCAGTTTCTGTTCCTCAGTGGGGAGCTTGGCTCACCTGCATCGTGTTAGTGGATCCTGAGCCCCCAGCTCCACCAGGAGAAAAAGACGAGGACAGCCTTGCCTCTGCTTTGAGCAGCACCGCCTGAGTGCGCCAGGGCTCTGGGAGGCGAGGTGTAGAGGGTGGTACAAGCCTGCAAGCTTCCGGGGACAGCAGCTTCCTCTGTCACTCAGTCACGCAGCAAACGACTACTGCATCCCGGCCAGGCCCTCTTCTAGGCCCCAGGGGGAGAATGGAGAACAGAAACAGACAGAAGTCCCTGTGTTCGTGGGCTGACGTTCCCGCCTCACTTTACTTCTTGCTGTGTGAGCCTGGACCTGTCATCCCCTCTCCCTGTGGGCCTCAGTTCCTCATCTGTTAAATGGAGAGATGATCCAGAAAGGGAGGAAAAGAGAAAAATCCCCAAAGGGATGTATGGTGTGTCCTCAAAATCCGAAAGCTGCCAGTGCTGCTTCTGTGAAGTCAAACAGGATGGAGATGTGCCGGGGCCACCCTTCCGGCCTGGCAGAGACCAAGCCCAAGGCTGAGTTTCCAGGAAGCATCTCGTCGGGAGGTGATGGTAGTGGAGGGGTTCGCAGCCCCTTCTGTGGAGTCATATGGCCCTGAGTGTGGCTCCGCACGGCCCCCTCACCTTGGACAAACTCCTTCACCCTCTGGCCTCAGCTTTCTCAACAGTAAACTGAGCAACAGCATTCTCCTCACAGAGTGGTCGCGCTGAGGGCACCCAGACAGACAGAGGACTTGGTGTGTGGGCAGTCAGCCCCGGAGGGCTCCCTGGAGGAGGTGACAGAGGTGGATTTGCAGGGAACGTGAGGGCTGGAGGGGGCCCAGTGGTTGAGCAAAGACCTGCAGGGGAAACCTGGAAAGTGAGGTGTGTGGGGAGGGAGAGGGGAGCCGAAAAGGGGCAGAGAGGGAGCGGGAAGGAAGCAGTGCAATTAGGCTGTGGGCTCTAGGGCCAGTCCCAGTCTGATTTCCGTCTTCTCCCCTTCCACAGTTATTAAGCGTTGCAAAAAGCCACAGCGTACACCAGGCACTGGGAATAGAATAGAAAATGCCCAGATGGTCTCTGGCCCCATGGCACTCACAGCCTGGTGGGGAAGACAGCATTAGACGGGAAGTTGCACGGGAATCTGGCTGTGACAGCAGGATGGAGGGATCAGGGTGTGTTGCAGGGGCATGTAACAGAGGGTCCAATCAAGCCCTGGGGAGGTGGGGAGACGTCCTGGAAGAGGCGGACCTAAGTGTGGATCTAAAGGCTCTTCAGGAGTTAGGAAGGTAAAGGCGGTGGTGGGGAAGAGCATGTCAAGTGGAGGGAGCAGCATGTGCGATGGCCCTGAGGCAGGAAGGCTCCATGTGGCAGGAGAGCAGCCATGAGCAGGGAGGAGGCCCAAGATCAGCCTGGGCAGGGGCTCCATCGGGAGGGTGGTGTGCAGCCATTGAAGCGTTTTAAGTAAGATGATGGGACCAGATTCTCCAATGACAAATGGGACTTGTGCTTCTCCCACAAACACCTGGATGGGGTGTGAGGTTGGCTGTGAAGAGGCCTCAGCTGGGACGGGCAGGGGCCAGAACTCCCTAACACACGCCGGGGGAGGTGCAGGGACCCCGAGGCTGGCTCTGCTGGGTCACAGGCAGGGCGCCTGACCCACCTGTTGGGACGAGGCAGTGAGAGCTCGGGCTGGGTTCAAATCCTTACTTGTGGGAGACTGGGGAAACTGCTCATGATGGTGGCTCTGAGGGCCCCAATGAATCCTTCCAGGGACACTGTGTGGCAGCATTAGCGTCACCCAGGTTACAAGCAATGGGACTTGTCCGAGTATGTGGAGGAGCCAGATTCCTCGGTTTGCCTGACGCAGAGGCCTTTCCTAATTACACGGCTTAGCTTTGCTGCGTGTGGTCGTGAACATCAAGCCCCAGGTGCATGGCAGGTGCTCCGCAGCTCCCATGGTCCTCTCTCTCCCGCATCGTCCTTCCAGGCAGTCAGCAGGCTCACAGCTCGGCAGAGGGTGAACCTGCTCCCAGAGGAGCTGAGCCCAGGGGGCTGAGGGCAGAGTGGGCAGGGTTGGACCCAAGAGGAGGGGGCTGGTGGGGCCAGGCAGGGAGCGAGCGCCCCGCCAAGCAGACTGGGAGTTGGAGAAGGTGCTGGACGGAGAGACTGATCCGAGTCCAGAGCCAGGGAGGAGCCCACAGAGTGAGGCTGGGGGAGGCCGCAGCTCAGAGGCTGAGAACTGGCGGGCCTGAGGCTGCGCTCGGGCCTCCTGCCGGCTCAGGCCCCAGTGCAGGCTGAGCCGAGGTGGGTTGGGGATCTGGGGCCTGTGGGCTGAGCCTCAGGATTTTTCATGAAAGTCACAAATGGAGGGGGGCGTTGCCTAGGACACAGCCATTGGGGGGTGGGCTGTTTCCTGTTTCCAGCATTCCTGCTGGAGGAATTCCATGGCAGGAAGGAGTGTGCAAGACGCAGCTGGCGGGAGAAATGGTAAGTCAATCACCCGGACACTGGACCGCAGGAGCCGTGGGTCAGAATGGGTGAGCCGGGGCTCTTGGCTGCAAGGGAGAGGAACTCCACACCGCCCAGCTTCAGCGCAGGAAGGGGCTTGATGGGATCCCGTGGCTGAAGGTGCTGGGGGAGGTGCTGTGCTCAGCCTCGTCTTCAGGCCTCTGGCTCTCTCCCTGCTTGACTCTGGTCTCCACCACAACAGCCTCACACCCAGGCAGGCCCTCTCCTGGAGACCACCCCACAGCCTTCTACTCGCACCTTCCCGGCTCCAGGTTTGCAGAATTCAGCCTCACTGGCTCATATTGGGTTCTGTGCCCACCCTTGAGCCAGGGGGTTTTCCTATCCCTCGGTGATGGGTGGATCAGCCGCACGGGACCCCCGAGGCTTGAGAAGGCTGAGCAGTGGTTCCTCAAGGAGGAGGGCTGGTCATCTGATACCAGGTGTGGGGTGGGCAGAACTGACAGGTGTCCCCAGTGGTGGGGTCAGAGATGGGTGGAAGCCCTGTCTGGAATAGATCCTGTGGATCATTCTTCTCTGCAGGGGGCTGGGGCTGGGGGACCGAGCTCTTAAAGGGCCATGTTGCCAGGCTCCGAGGAAGGCGGGCCCGGCATCTTGGGGTCTGTCAAACCCAAACTCCCGCTGCTAACGCATCCCAATTCTGCCCACGTTTGCCACGGGTCCTGTGAAATCCACCCTCTCCGTGTAATTGCCTCGTCTCTCTGCTCTCCCTTTGATTAACAGACGGTTATAAACAAGTCCCAGAAAGAAGGAAAACTGGCATCTCCCCCGGGCAGCCATGGTCTATGGACAGAGGCGAGTTACTTTGTAATGGATATTTTTTTTTGATTTTTGTCTAGATAAACAGGACTAAACTAATTAGGATTTTTTTTCTCCTTTCTTTCCTCAGGTCTTGGACTACAATGGGAGTCTCTTGGCCCCACAGTGAATTGCTTACCAGGTTTCAATAAGGGGTTTGTCTTCGCAATTACGGTTCATTACTGGATTTACAAGGGAGGGAGGATGGCAAAGTCTGCTAAGGGGATTGTTCTGCATCTCTCCTTTTTAATTACATGATTTTCTCCTAGACCAATACGCTGTGAAAAATGCGGGGGTGGGGAGTTCCCAAGACCCCATCTGTTCCAGATGCGAATGCAATTAATACGGGAGGAGGGGGGAGCTGCTCCCCGGCTTCCTGCCGCCTGAGGATGGGCCGGGCCTCCTCTCCGAGCTGCCGCGGGGCTGGGAGGCTTGGGCATGGAGCTCGGTTGGCATCAGGGTATGATGACATGGGGAGGGGACAGCTCTGCTCATGGGGGCACGGCAACCTTTGAGCGTTTGGGGTCAGAATCAGATTTAGGCCACCCGCTGAGTTACCATGTTTTTATCCTCCACTAGATGCTGGGTGACAGGTGAACAATCTTTCATTCAAATGTCTCAGGGATACTTTTCATAAATTTGTTTCTCAAATGGGGAAACCAAGGCTGCCAGTTGTAAAGTGTCACACAGCCGGCAAGTGAGACAGCTGGGATTTGAACCCTGGAATCTCTGGCTCGAAAGTCAGGGCTCTGTCCAGACCATTGCCTCTCTGAGGTTCAGACTCACTGTAATTTGGAAGGGGGTTCTAGTCCTTTCTCTGCAGGTTGGGACCATAGCAGGTTGACTCCCCTTCCTGTCTGCTTCTTTAGTTCATTCTATACACTGATACCAGAGTGATGATCCTACCGTACATATCTGATCAGGTCACATCCCTGCTCAAGAACTTTCTCTGGCTCCCTATTGTCTGCAATATAAAATTCAAACTTGGCTGGACACCATGGGCAGTGTATGATCTGGCTGATGCCCAGGCCTGTTGGACTCCAAATTTCCCACTATCCCCACTTGCCCTTTGCTGCTACCTGGTGGCCCAGTTCCCCATCTGTGAAATGGACCCCTGACACCGGGCAAGACGATCTCTAGGACTGCCTTGGACCTTGGATGTAGCAATCTTAGTGGGGCTGGAATCGCAGGCCTGAGGCTGCCATGGAGGAATCTGGCCACGGGATGGCACCATTGGCCCAGGAATGGGGTGGCCAGGCCCTGCTGGGGGACCGGGATCAGCCACTATCTCTACAAGCTGGGCTAGTTTCCCTCACTTGTGGCTCTCGGTGCACCTAATCGAATCCCCATAAACTGCCCCCTCTCTCTTGCACACACAGGCTCCCAAGGGGGCAGTGGCCTCTCTCCTGGGGCAGACCATGGATATGGGTCTCCTTGGGGATGGTCGTTATCTCCCCTCCCCAGCCGGGCCGCCCTCTCCTATTCCTTGCTCTGAGATGCTCTGGGAGGGGCCTGGGCTGGATGCATCTATTGCCTCCCAGGGCCTGTGCAGGGGCTTTGCTGGACCAGGGTGGCAGCTCTGACCCAAATGTTGGGGCTGGCTGGGGAGCTGGGTAGGAGCACCCCAATGAAATATTT
This sequence comes from Equus asinus, assembly GCF_041296235.1. Lineage (NCBI taxonomy): Eukaryota > Metazoa > Chordata > Mammalia > Perissodactyla > Equidae > Equus > Equus asinus. The sequence continues at coordinate 90,909,221 of NC_091794.1, forward strand.
TACTGTCCCCTGCCTTCGCTTGTTTTTATGGGGAAACGGCTCAGGCCCATGTCCCCAAATTCAGACATAAGTGTTTCTGAGCCAAGATAACTGCAGCCTGGAGGCGGGAGGGGGATATCAGAGACCCCGAAGTAGAGATGACTGAGGGTCCCCAAGAAGCCCACTCCAGCATCCTGGAGAGAACAGGGACTCTGCAAGGCAAACAGCTGCGGCGAGTCCGGGCGCTGACCCTGACGTGCTGCGTGGCTTCGGGCACATGCCCGCCCCTCTGGGTCTCAGTCTGCTCACCTGGCAAATGGGAAGAACAGTCCCCACCTTGCTGGGGCAAGGGGCTATGACATGAGACAGTGTGTCAGTGCCGGGCGCGGGGGGGAGCCCACGATGCTCAGGACGGGAGCCGCGTCCTCGCTGGGTCTGGGTCCAGGCGCCACCTCAGGTCACAGGCCTCCCAGCAGGGCTTCCGGGAGGAGACGGCACCCCCGCCCGATCAAGCCCTGTCCTTTCCTCTCTCCTCGAAGACCTGCTGACAGGCCAGGGCTGTCCCTCCGTTGCCCCTCAGTTCACAGTCCCCGAAGGGGGTCCTTCTGTCTGTCCCCCTCCTCGTGAAGTGCGAGTGGCTGCCCTACTCGGTGGTGGGGACAGGAATCTGGGGTCTGAAGGGTGATGGTCTAGAGAGCAGCCTCTCTGCCCGCGCCCAGGCCTGGGAGCCAGGCGTGGCCGCACCCTCGGCCCTCTGTGACCCCGGCGACTCCTTCACCTTTCTGAGCCCCATTTCACTGACGGTGCCTTGGTCTGTGCCGGGCACGCAGTGGGCGCCTCATCCGTATGAGCCGACCCTGAAGCGCCAGCACCCGGACAGGCACGGCCACTCCGTCCTTTCTACGGTCTCCGCCCGAGGGGCCCGGCCTGCACTCAGTTACGCCCCAGAAGGAGCTCAGCTCTGCCTCTAGGGCCTGGATCAATAGGTGCATTGAAGGAACGTGTGAAAGGATGAAGGACATCCCACACACAATGTATCTGCTCCCTCTGCTTTCTGTGGCCCTTCAGCAGCCATAATAATAAATAATTGATAAACAGTGATTTATAGTATATGACAGTATAGATAGCATATTCTATATACTTATATATTACATAACATATATAAATAAAAATATATTCATAATATAACCATACAACTAATCAATGTAAATAGAAAATATTAATAAATACATTATTATATAATATACCTACAGCATATTACATAACTATAAGTAGTAACTTGTGAATGTAAATCTCTGAGTTGCTAACATTTCAGTGCCTACCACAAGCTCGGCGTTGTCCCGACAGCGGTGACCTCCTTTGGGAGATGGGGCTCTCCCCATTTTACTGGTGGGGTAGAGTGAGGCTCAGAGAGCAGAAGGGACTTGCAGAGGCAAGTGGAGGCTCTGGGACTTGACCGCTGTCTGCCCCGCACAGCCCCTGAGCCTTCCTTCCTCCAGGGGGAAACCCCTTTGTTGCCCCAAGTGCTCTTTGGGGTTCATAGGTTGGGGTCCAGGCCCCGCTGGCCCTGCCCCTGGACCCCTCCAGCTTGCCCACATCCTTTCTGCAGAGCTGGCTGGTAGAGACTCCTTGCCCGGCCCCTGCAGCCTCTGCTGGCCCATGAAGGGCTCTCTGCTGGCCGCCCCCGTCCTCGCCGGCTTGGCCACACTGTTGCTTGGGCATGTGGCCACCACATGGGAAGGATTTTTCCCTTTTCTTGGTGTCAGATTTTCCCTCGCCGCTTCCTGCCTTTATTCCTGGAGGAGCCCTTGGCCTGTGGACGGCACGCGCCTCCAGCCTCTCTCCTGTGGGTGGTGCAGAGCTGGGAATCCGGTCCCGAGCCTGGGGCCTCCTCCAGGAGCCAGGACGGGCGGGGAGTCCATGTGGTGAGCACCCCCACCATGCACCCCGTTCTCAGGGGCTCCGGGGCCCGCCACAGCCTTTTGATCCCCTCCCCTTGGGGCCTTCCCTCACGGGGCCTGGGGTCAGCCGGGCCCCCTCCAGCTGCCGAGGTGTTTCCATGGCTGAGGCCCAGCCTGGGGGCAGCAGGCAAGGGTGGGGCCTCCCCGGGAGAAAGAGAAACCGCTGCTGCCTGGGGCTGGGCCAGGCTGGGAGAGGCCAGGCCATGGCCACCTGCCCAGATGCCACCTCCTCCCGCCTCCTCCCGGCCTCTCCAGCAGCCAGGAACCTCCCAGGGCGTGGGACGTGCTCGCTGGGGGTCTGAGAGGTGACTGTGAGCGGTGCATGGACAAACATTAATATTTTATATTTTACCAGTCATGTATTTATTTTAGCGAGTATCAGAAAAAACCCACAAGAAATTACTGCTTTGAACCCTTGATTTCATGGATATTATTGCTCAGAGTGAGGCAAGTGGAAAAATGGAGCCTGTTTGGAGTCAATTTAAAGGGAACGACTAAGTCAATGTCGTGTGGGTGGAGGCTGCAGACGGCACAAAGCAGGAAGGGCCAGAGAAACTACCGGAACTTGGGAGCTGCTGACGAGGCCCATGAGCCCGGAGTGAGACCCCTGGGCGTCCAGCCTGGCTCTGCCTGTGGCTGAGGGGCCTCGGGCAGTTCCCGCACCTCCGTGAGCCTCAGTTTCCTCATCTGTAACGTAGGGGGAGCAGGAGCAGCTCGCAGGGCTGTGGTGAGGGTGAGATGAGACGAGGAGGGCGGAGGGCGGCGCCCAGGGTGGCAGCAGTGGTCGGGGGTTTATTATTATTAGCAGTAGTGCCACTGTTGTCATCAGAAGCTTACTCTGCGTGAGGGTACCAATGGCTTTCATCGGGGGAGAGAGCTGGTCACCCCGATCCTCAGCACAGCCCCACGTGAGCAGCCCCCAGCAGGGCTTCTTGCTCCTACCTCACAGCCCTGGGCCACGCAGGCCTGGGTGGGTGTCCAGCTGGGCCACCCACTAGGTGGTGACAGCTTCTTGGAGCCACCACATCTTTGATTGTAGACTGAGACCAAGAGACCCACCTTGTGGGGGAGTGGCTGTGAGGAGCAACAAGAAAAGGCAGGTCAGGTCCCCAGAATAGTAGGGCTTCATCCTGTGTGAGGTTTTGTCTTTCTGTGGGGTAAAGCTCTGCTGGTCAGGCAGGGACTGTTTGGTGCAATCTGTGGGGGTGGAGGCGTCTCTGGACCACTTCTGAGTGTTAGGTGTGTTGTCCCTGACAACATCATCTATCCTTCCATCCATCCTCCATCCATCCATCCTCCATCCACCCATCCATTCATCATCCATCCTCCATCCATCCATCCATCCATCCATCCTCCATCCATCCATCCTCCATCCATCCATCCCCCATCCATCCATCCATCCTCCATCCATCCATCCCCCATCCATCCATCCATCCATCATCCATCCTCCATCCATCCATCCATCATCCATCCTCCATCTATCCATCCATCCATCCAACATCCATCCATCCATCCATCCATCCATCTGTCCACCATTCATCCATCCATCCATCCATCCCCCATCCATCCATCCATCTGTCCACCATTCATCCATCCATCCATCCATCCATCCATCTACCATCCATCCATCCATCCTCCATCTATCCATCCATCCATCCGTCTAACATCCATCCATCCATCCATCTGTCCACCATCCATCCATCCATCCATCCATCTAACATCCATTCATCCATCCATCCATCCATCCATCCATCTGTCCACCATCCATCCATCCATCCATCCATCCCCCATCCATCCATCCATCCATCCTCCATCTATCCATCCATCCATCCGTCTAACATCCATCCATCCATCCATCTGTCCATCATTCATCCATCCATCCATCCATCCATCCATCTGCCATCCATCCATCCATCCATCCATCATCCATCCATCCATCATCCATCATCCATCCTCCATCCATCTACCATCCATCCATCATTCATCATCCGTCCATCTATCCATCCATCCATCCATCCAATAAATGGTGTTTGAGTGCCTGCTGAGTGCCAGGTGCCATGGAGCAGACAGCACTGAATAGACAGCTGAGGTCCTGCCTTCACATTGCTTCAGTTCAGCAGAGAAACCATCATGAAGCACTGATAACCCAAAGTGTGAGGATGGCTGTGGAGGGGGAGACAAGCTGCTGTGGGTGCCCCTTGCAATAGTCAGGGAAGCCTGCCTGGAGGAAGGGGCATCTGGGCAGAGACCTGCAGGATCAGGAGGAGTTCGCCAGTGAAGGGGGGGTGGGTGGGTAGGGACTGTCCTGGTGGAGGCTCAGCCTCCCATGGGAGGTGCAGATGGGGTGGTGGGGCAGGTCCAAGAAGAGAATTGTGGCTGCTGTGGTTGGGGTGAGGGCAGTGGCCGTGGGAGCCCTGTGGGGGGTTGGGATGTTATCCTGAGGACAGAGGGTGAGCAGGGGAGGGACCCGAGCAGACTTGGGTCTGAAGGTTCCTCTGGGCACTGCTCGGGTGTGGACAGGGCCGAGGGGGAAGAAGCCAGTCAGGAGGGGGGGCACTGCACTGCCGGCTGGAGGAGCTGGGGGCTTCAGTCTTGGTCTGTTATGAAGGGAGTGAGCTCAGCAAGGGACACAAAGGTCAGGCGAGGGGGGCCCAGGTTTCTGGCCCAAGTGACTGATGGGGTGACCTTCACGGAGGTCCCTGGGAAGAGAGGCAGGTTTGGGTGGGGGGAGATGCTGGGTGTGGCTGTGTCGAGGGACTTGAGGCAGCTGTGGGTGTCCAGGGGGCAGGTGGGAGGAAGGTCCTGAGCTTCCGGTAGAGGTTTGGGGTCATCGGTAAATATGCAGGTGACTGAGGCCTCAGGGGGCGATGGAAGGGAAGCAGGAGGGAAGGGTAGGGAGGCAGCGTGGGACAGAGCCCCAGGACCCTGCGCTTAGGGGACGGGAATAAGGACCAGCAAGGGAGGCTGAGGAGGGGCCAGAGGGGCCAGAGGGAAATGAGGAGGGTCCCAGGGCCGAGAGGAGAAGGAGGGAAGGAGCACAGCCTGGGTGTCGCCCAGAGGCCACATCTGGGCTGCAGGACGGTCCACTGCTGAACCAGCGGAGGGCGGAGTGGCCTGGACAGGGACAGTGTCACGAGGACTGCAGTGGGCACAAGAGTGTGTGTGGAGGAGGCAGCCAGTGTGGACGACTGGTTTAGGAATTCAGCTGCGAGGGGAAGGGGAGGGTGACGGCCGGCGGGGGCATCAGGTTCAGGTCTGTTTGTTGTAAAGTGAGAGAGACTTGAATACCATCGTAGGTTCATCAGGTGCTGAAGCATGGGGGGATGGAGCTAGAGATAAATAAACGTAGGTAGACAGAGAGATCCAGCCCGGCCCCTGCCCGCCCCCTGGACAGGTTGTGGTGGTGGCCGGGAGGGGCAGGTCTCCAGGCCCCAGGCAGCAGGAGGGGAGGAAGCAGAGTGCCCTGTGTGAGCTGGGAGGTTTGGACATTTGGTGCCAGGGCGTCTGGGGGTTCCTCTTAGGAGGTTTGGATTCTCTCTGGGTAGAGGAAGTGATGTCAACCACTGAGAAGGACAGGAGGGGGCAGGGGAGCAGAGGCTGAAACGTCCCCTTGGGATGAGGCCCTTGGGGCAGGCGGGGTCCGGGCACTGACCCCAGGAACTCTTTGGGCTTTCTGGGGGTGTGTGGGTTGTGTATCTGTGCGTTGGGTCGCAAGCTGGGCTCTGGGTTAGACTGACCCAAGCCTGTCCCCCACCCAATACTTGAACCCATGTTACCAACTTGGGGTGTCCCGTGTGCCAGGGAACTTGCTGGGAGAGGAGGGCCCTCAAGCCCTGGGCCTAGGAGATACCCCAACCTGCCAGCTGGTCCCCTCGACTCTTCCTGCTCGCTGATGCCAGGGCGTTCTCTAACATGTGAGCTTTATCCTGCCATGCCCCAGCTCAAGAGGCTTCACTGTCTCCCAGCTGCCTGTGGGATCATGTTCCCCCTTCTCAGTCTGGGATGCAGGGCTTCTCAGAGTCTGGCCCTGCCTCCTTTCAGGCTGTGTCTTCTCCCCGCTCCCTCTCTCCCTCCTGACACTCCCACCTGTGTGCCGTACCTGGGGTCCAGCCACGCTGAGCTCTTTCTCCAGTAAGCCAGGCTCTTCTGCTCCTCCTTTCTTTTGCACATGCTGTGCCCCTGCCTGGAATGCTCTTCCCCCTCTGCTGAGGCTGGTGACAACCTCGCCCCTCCTTCCTGCTGTCTTCCCTGATTTCCCCAGGAGAGTCTGCTCCCTCCCCAGTGCTCCCTCAGGACTCCACCAGATCTCCATCCTGGCCCCAGTCACCAGTCATTCCTCTGCCTGCGACCACTCTCACTGGACTGCAAGGGCCTTAGGATGCCAGTGATGGTGTCTTGTTCTTCACAGTGTTACCCTCTGGTGCCGGCACAGAGCATCTAAGTTCATGTCTGATCCATCAGCTAGAGAGTGAGTGGAAGCATGGGTGGACGGAGAGATGGAGGGACAGATGGACGCATGGATGGACGGATGGACAGATGGACGGATAGACAGATGGATGGATGGATGGATGGATGGATGGAGAGATGGATGGTTGGGTGGACAGATGGATGGACGGATGGACGGATGGATGGATGGACAGTGTCAGGAGCCAGGAGATCTCCAGGAAAAGCAGGAGCACGCAGAGAGCTCAGAGGCCACCTTAGATCCTGCCTCAGCTCAAGTTCACAGATGGCCCCCGGGCTGCCAGGTCCACAGGTGGGGGCATTGCTCCTATTTTACAAACGAGGAAACTGCGGCTGAGAGAGGCCCACAGTCGTGCATCTAGAAGTGAGAGCACCACGGTTTGAGCCTCAGTTTCCCCACCCGCAGTCCAGGGCTCTTCCCTGGGCTGACGCCTGTGGGCCTGCATCCTGCGCCCCGTGCCTGGTGGAGCCCATCCTCTTGCTTATTCCGCGTCTCTGTCGATCGGGGCACAAGGGAAATCATATGCATTGGAGCTGGACAGGTCTGGGTGGGAATGCTGTCACTGAGCAGCGGGGGACTTGGGTGTGCTATGCCACCTCAGACACGCAGGTTTCTCATCTGAAAAATGGGGACATTAACAGAGGTTCTCAGGGTTGTTGTGAGGATGACATGAGGCAAAGCCTGTGAGCACCCATCGTGGGCCTGGGGAGGGGTGGGGCCTCCACACACAAGCTCCCTCGTCTCCTCCGACCCCACGGCCCAGGCCAGCCCCTCCCTTAGGCCACTGAGGCCCTGGTTCCCCCTCTCGGTCACGTGGGTCATGTCCTGGAACTGCCTGTGTCACCTCGTTGGGCTGTGCGGTTACTATAGCTGCCACCACTGCCCGGGCTCCAAGTGGGAACAAGCTGGAGCAGCCACAAGGCTGCAGGTTCTGCTCTGTCCCCCGATGGCAGCTCCAGCTTCGCGAGGCATCTTCCCACCTCGAGGCGGCCCTGCGTCTGGGCCTTGAGCCAAAGGCCCGTCCTGCCTCGGCCGGGGTGGGTGCGGGGCTCCCCTCTGTTCATATCTGGCCAGAGTGGTGGGGCAGCAACTGCCAGATGCTCCTGCTGACCAAGCTGAGGCCACAGGGAGCAGGCTGGTGGGTGCCCTGGGCTGCCCGGCCCGAGCGACTCCCCTCCCCTCACATGCAGGATTTTGCACTGGCTGTGAAATGTTTCACCTCTTTACCCCTGTTCCTCTCCTCCATGGCCAAATCTGCAGGCTCTGGGCTTGGGGTCCCTCTCTGCTGCAGGTGTCCAGGACCCCCACCGTCCTGCCGCAGTTGGGCGGGTGGGGAGGGCCGCCCTGGGATGTCCTGGGGGACCGACTGCAGATCTGGCCTCCTCCAGAATTCCAGCCCCTCCTGCCTGGTATCCATTTCTCTCCTCCCAGGGGTCCAGTTTCTTTCCAGAGAAACCAGCCTGAGCCCACCCGGAGCCCCCCAGGTTAAACAGCAACTGTAGAGAAGACCTCCATGGCGGCGGGGCGCGTAGATCGGGAGAAACAGACAACTGAGATGGAAGTGGGCTCCTGGCTTCTTGCTCCCTAAGCTGCTTATTTTGAGTGAAACACACCAGAAGGATCCCCTTGGCCTCCGATGGCTGCATCTGCTGTTGTCATAATTAACCCTAAAGGAACAATTCCCAAAGTGACCCGCTGCCACCATGGCTGCCCAGGGCTGTTTCTAATGGTTTTTAACCTGGGGCTTCAAGACCCGTTTAGCCCACTCTAGACCTGGGAGCCGGTGCAGGGTCCCTGTGGTGACCTTACCTGGGTTATAACGGGTGACAGCTCCCACAGTGAGGGTCCCAAGGGCAGGACAGCAGCCCACACTCGCCACCCTGGGGCTGGGGGCTGGGGAGGGCAGGAGGAGAGAATCCGGGGTGTGTGTGCGTGCATGTGTGTGTGTGTCCAGCCCTGTATCTCCAAGCTTGGGGGGTGGTCCCCAGGGGAAGCGTGTGTGGGAGAACCCAAAAAGCAGACTGTAGACTAATATCAGGTTCTAAGCGCGGGGTCCATCTGTGGGCAGGTTAGCCAAGCCCAGGTGGAGGTGGGGAGGGGGCTGAGGGGGTGCTTCTGGAATATTTCATTCAACTCTGAGGCTCTGGGTCCTTGAAGGGAGAGACGGGGGTGAGCCAGCAGAGGATGAGAGGGAGGGGAGGATGGAGTGGGAACTCCCAGGGGCTCCGCTTTTTAAAGCTGGGAGGTCCCTGGAGATAAACCGCTGAAGCGCCTCCTTGTGAGGACACTGAAATGTAAGAGGGCCAGGCTCTTGGAACCTTCCCTTCCCTTCCTTCAACAGCAGGGGCCCTTTGGAATATGCCAGTACCAGTCATAGCATCTGAGATGCACAGAATCTTGGAATCAGAACATCTTTCACAGACTCACAGATGCGTTTTCTAGAGTCTTTGAATTGCAGGATCTGAGCATCTTGCCTTCAGCCAGGTTCCTGGAATTATGGGATCACAGATGCATCCTGGACTCGTGGGCCCACAGAATCCTAGGATTTAAGAATCTCTATAAAAGACTTGGAACAACATCGAAGCATTCCGAGAAACTGAGAGTTGAAGTAGAAATCTTGGAATCAGGAGGTTAGCACAGGAAATGGCCTTAGTCCAATGCCTTCCTGTAATACAGGAAGCCCTCCCTTCATTGCCCTGTAGTGACTTGATCACTTTTAGGGACGGGGAGCTCATCACCCAAAAGGGCAGCTTGTCTCACTGTTGAGCAGATTTGGCTGCTCATGCTGAGCCTGAATCTGTCCCCGTGTGAGTCATCCACCTCTCTTTCCCTGGCCCGACTCCCTGCCTTCCCCTGTCCACCTCGGAGAGCTGAACGGGCAGAACAAGTGACACAGACACAAGACGGAAACCATCTCCTGGCTAAAAACAATGCCTTTCCAGGGCAATGGGGCTGTGGAAGGCGGAGGCCACGACAGCTCCTGGCAATGACACTCACCCCTTCCTTTGGTGCCCTGCCTGGGTGAGAACAGGCCATCTGCAGCCTGCCGGCCCTCATGGTGCCCCTGAAGCTCTGTAGAGGCAAAAGTTGAGCAAGCGAAAACCACTGGAAACGATCATGGAAAAGGCAAGATCTGCTCCCAGCCAATCCCAGCCATCAAGAAGCAGCACGATTTGATGGTGACGCCGAACACCCTTCCGACTGTGGAGCTGGATTTCATTAGGTTGTTTTGAATGTCAACTAGGGGTGAGGTGGCACGAGATACGATGGGAAGGCCCAGTTCTTCTGACTAGCCTAGGCCATGATACAGAGCTGAAGTGTCGGCTCTATGGCCAGACTACCTGGTTGGAGTCTCAGCTCTGCCTCACACTAGCTGTGTGACCTTAGGCAAGTTGCTAACCTCTCTGTGCCTCAGTTTTCCCTCCTCTGAGGAAAGGATCTGAGAATACATCCAGGATGCTCTCTGGTTCACTCAGGCAGCCTTGCTTCCTTCCATCCGGTAATCCACACGGTCATCGGCTCAGTGCATTCACTTATTCTTGATCTCACCCATCCTCCTCATTCATTCATTCATTCATTCAGGCAACAAGTTCACTGGTTCCTCCACTCCTGAGTGCGTTAATTCATTTGTGCATCCTGGAATACCCAAGCGGGCTGTCCAGCCTTTCTCCAGCTTGTGGGCAGACAGCCTGGGGTGTGGAAATGACTCTGGCCTTGGGGCTGGTAGAAAACCTGTGATTGCTTCTAGGTCACTTAAAGGTGCTGGGAATTGTCAGGGTCTGGGGTGTAACTTCATCTGGGTCTCATGGCCCCAGATCCCCGGCTCGTCTCCTCCACCCTGGTCATTCAGGGACAGAGTGACCCGTGAATGGGTGGACCTGGAGGTCTGGTCAGAACAGCCTCTCTGCAGGGGAACGTGCTGCCTCTGAGTGGTTTCTGTGTGACCTGGGCCAGACCACCTGCCCTTGCTCTGCCCGGGAAGTCCCTTCACCCCCGGGGAGGGTGTCTGAGCACCAAGATGCCTGGGCTGGGAGAAGGTTCTGTGTTGTGCAGAGAACCGAGGCCCCTCATCCACCCTGTCACAGCCCGCGTTTTATTGATATGTATTATAGCGTAAGAACACAAAATGGCAGATTCTTTCTTTATTCCAGAAAATTAAAGGGTCATTTTCCCTTGAGTGTCTCACTTCTGACCAGGAGGGGCTGATGATGGGGCCTGGGCCCAGTTCAGAGTCACCTCGGCTGACCCAGGAGGTCAGCAGATGGATCATGTTCAAAATGCATTCTGTGTGATACAGAGGACTAAGGGCATTCTGCTGCTAAGTGCCCACTGGTGGTTGCGCTAATTAATTGATTGTCGCTTATACTTGCGGCCCCTGGAGGGATGCATGCAAATATATGCAAATTAAAGAGGAGTGGGTTGAAGCCAAAGCCTGGCGGGCATCCGCCTGGATCGGGCTGATTTCTCTGCCCACCTTTCCCTCTTTCCTCCCAAGTTCCCAGGGAGCAGGGGGTGGGGAGGGGGCAGGGGCCTGAGAGCCACAGACCCAGGTTCGAACCCCTGCCCTCCCCACGGCTGTGCCATCAGCGCGCTTGGCCACCACCGCACAGCAGGCAGGTGAGGATGCTCTCGACGTCAGGGCCCCCGCGGCCCAAGGAAGCGGGCGCTCGAGCTCCCGAATCCCGCGTTTCCGAGGCTGCGGGGAGAAAGGCGTCCGCCCCGCCTGGAGAGGCGCGGGCTCCCGGAAGGGGGAGCAATGCCATTGCCCCTGAAGAGCGGCACCTGCTCCCCAGCCGCGTCCCCGCCTCCTCTTCCTGTCCCGGGTGCGTGACTTTTGCTGAACAGCTATCCCGGGGCGGGGGGTGGGGGATTAAAAAAAGACAGGAATTTAAACATCCTGGAAGATTAATTCTATGAAATGGGTGGAGCCTCCCCACAAACCCACACAAATGACGTGAGGAGCAGTGGGTGGGGCTGGGGTTTGGAGGGGTGGGGCCGGGGCCTGGAGGATTCGTTCAAAACGTTCTCTGCCTCCTTAGCTCCGAATTGGACGCAGCTCACAGTCCGCAGCCTTTGCAGGAGAGTCGTGGTGGTGATGGGGGGTTGACGTTTACTGAGTGCCTGCTGTGTGCAGGGCCGGGTACCTGCGGGACCCCAGCAACCCTGCTCTGCCCCCCGCAGGGCACTGCTGCCCCCACTTTCCTGGAGGGGAGTTGGGGCTCTCAGGGGTGACTTGATGTGTCCCAGGTCACTCAGCTCGTCAGGGGCAGGAGGGGACTGAGCCCCGGCCTGGCTGACCCCGGCGTCCCTGCTCTCTCCCTGGCCCCTGCAGAGGCACACGGGGATCTGCAGTCAGGGGAGCTGGCCCTCCGGACAGCAGTGGTGGGACCTGTCACTGACCCAGAGGGCGCTGAGTCCACGTCCGACTCAGCTGACAGTGAGCATTTTCCTGTGAAGTGCGGGCTGGGCTCCTGCAGGAGGGTCCTGGGCCCCTGGGAATGTGCGCGTGATGGGGGCCCTAACTCCGAATGAGCAGGTGGGGAAAAGAGGCCCAAAGGCGTTCTGGGGAAGCCCAAGGCCGCCCTGAAGAGACGGGCTGTGGAGACTGCAGAGGACCCTGCTGGCAGATGGACCAGGAAGGGCATCCAGGCGGGGGACCCGCTGGGGCAAAGGCTGGGAGGGGAGGGTTGACTGGCAGATGCATTCTCTGAGCACACCTTCCATGCCACTGCTAGGCCTGCCTTTGTAGGTTCTGGGGGTGAAGGGGAGACTCAGGAGTGACTCCTGCTTGAGTTGTTCACCATGTAGTTGGGGAGACAACCTGGGACCCAGAGAATCGCAAAAACTGAAGAGGTGGGGGCTTCACTGCTTCTTGGCTGTGTGGCCTCAGGCAAGTTACATCACCTCTCTGAGCCTAGTTTCCTCACTGGTGCAGCAGAGATAATAATGATCTGTGCCTCACAGGGTGGTGGTGAGGATTATGTGAGATGAGGCATCTAACGGGTGAGGACAAGAGCCTGGCACATGTTACGGGCTCAGAATATGTTCTGTACCAGCTGCTCTGGGGCAGAGTAGAAGGAGCGATTAGTTCTGCCTGGAAAGGGCTTCACCAAGGAGATGAATTCTGGGCTTTGAAGGATGCATAGGAGCTCCTCAGAGGGAGGAGGGTCAGGAGGGTCAGGTGGAGTTAAGGTGTTGGGAGCACAGTGAAGACCCCTCTGCCTGGAGTTTCCTGGAGGAGGGATGGGAGAGGAGGTCGGTGGTAAAGCTGCCAAGCAGGGAGGCACAATGGCTTGAGGCAGCCGACAGAGGGAGCCACAGCAGGTCCTAGAGCAGTGATGCATGTGATGTGGAGGATGGCTGTTCTGCCCAGTGACCGCCAATGTCATGCAAGGGAAAGGGAGGAGCAGGAGGCTGTGCTTCAGGCCTCATGAGGGAGCACCTAGCTCTGGGAGGGTGAGAGGTCAGGGCCCAGCACACAGTAGGGCTCATGGAGTATGAGCTCTCATCCTTTGTCCAAGCCCCTCACTTCACAGATGGGGAAATTGAGGCTCAGAGAGGGCAAGTGACTTTCCCAGGGACACACAGCAGGCCTTCCTCTGGGACCCCAGAGGCTGCCTTTGCCTTGGGGAGGGGGAGGGGCAGTCTAGGGAGGGGAGACATGGATCTGGAGGCCTTTGGGGCATCGGTGTCAGTGTGACAATCAGTTAAAGGCCCTTCCTCCCCAGGGAGGGAATGAAAGTGGCTCAGTGAGGGAAGGAGAGGGGAGTCACCCTGAATCCTAACCCCGGGTAGGGGTAAGGAGGGAGCGGGGAGGGGGCTGTGTCACCCTCTGTGAGCCCAGGCCTCTGTCTCTGGGAGAGGCGGTGGGGGGCTGCTGGGGTCTGTTCTCCTGAGGGTGAGTCCAGCACGGGCCAGAGTCAGCCGCGAAGGCTCACGCTCAGACGGCCCTGCTGGGCCCCCACTGTCCTCAGCTCCTTTGTCCTCAAACTGTGCTCGGAGGACGTGGGCTGATATCACGTCCCCACTCACTGACAGAACAGCCCAGAGAGGGACAGTGACTTGTCCAGGGCCTCCAAGCTGGGGAGCACCGGGGCCCAGGCTGGCTCCAGAGTCCGGGCTCTCAGCCCCCAGCTCTGCTCCTCCTGAGGGGCCATGGTCTCCTCGCCTGCCCCCTCTGACCACCCCCCACCTCCCACCCACGAGGAGGTGCTGTCCCCTAGCTGGAGCGGCCTGGCTGCAGTTCCCTGACCAGCCGTCGCCCTCCTGCCCTGGCAGGGCTGTTGAGCTGATTGTTCCCTCACCAGAACTGGCTCCTCCCCACCCCCCCACTCTTCCTCCTGCCCCCACCCCTCCTTTCCCCACTCCTGCCCCTCCTTCTCCCAGGCAGGATTTACCATGCTCGGCCTCAGACCCCAGAGCAGACAGCCCCTCCTTGGGGAGCCCCCTGACACCCCAGGCTGGGTTAGGGTCCCCCTCTGGCTCCCACACAGCCTGCACTTCCCCATCAGATCCCACTGCATCCCCGTCATCTGTCCCCCTTGGGGCTGGGGGCCTGGAGGGCAGCAAATGTGTCTCTGTCCCTGTGGTCAGGCTCTTGTGGAGAGAGGGCTCTGTGCCCGGCTCTGCCCTCACCAGCTGTGGGGCCTCGGATAAGGCTCCTGACCACTCCGAGCCTCAGTGTGGCCCTCTGTATAGGGGATGTCAGTCCATCTCTCAGGCTCGCTGTGCTGCGAGGTGAGACATGTGGAAAGGGCCAGGCACAGTGACGGCCACACAAGTCAGGGGCTCCTCGACACCAGCCCTCCCCTTCTTTCCATCCTCCCCTCCCTCTGAGGGGCCCAGGGCTCCCCTCTCCTCAGGGCTCGCCGCCACCCACCTCCTGCCTCCCTTCAGAGGAAATTTAATGAAAACTTCCTCGAGGACACACAGTTCCCGAAGTCTGCTTCGTCAGCGGCCCTGTGTGGGGAGGAGTTAGGGAGGCCGGCTTTCCTCCCGGCAGAGGGTGGCGCGCTGCCACACCAGGCCTCTCTCTGATGGTGTTTCCCTCTTTCTGCCCTCCTTGCTCTTTGTCTCCCTGCCTCTGAGCCGGCTACACCGGAACTCAGGGAGTGAGTGGCTCTGCTTTATAGACAGTCACAGACCAGGGGAGCGGGGCGTGAGGGCGGCCCCCGGCGGGAGGTCCCATGGCTAAGGACGGTCAGAGCCCAGATTCAACCCCTTTAATCAACTAATTCGTGTAACAAACATTTATCCAAGTCCAACTATGTCCCACGACTTGAAACGCCCCTAATTTAATAAAATCCAGTGTGAGCTAAGGGCGTCAAATGACGGACACCTGTGTGTGGGGCCACCCCTCCCGGGCTCTGGGCGGCTTCCTTCGTGCATTGATTACGTTCATTCTCACAGCAGCCTGGGCGAGGACATCCTGCCCTCCCCACGTTACTGAGGACCCTGAGCTCTGAGAGGCGAAGGAAATTAAGGCGACCCGGAAAGTGTGGCGGTGGGCCCGACCCGGGGCCCTGGACTCCAAGTCCAGTGCGCTTCCCGAGGCTGGAGACAGGGTCGGCTGCTGGGAGCGGGGTGAGCCCCTTGGCCGTGAGGATGGGTTTGGATAAGGAGGCCCCAAGGCTGGCTTTACAGGTGATGGCAGGGACATCTCCGCTTCCTGCTTTCACCTCACTCCTGGACGGTCCCCGGAGTCTGGGGATTCTGCCTCAGAAACGTCCCTTGAACCATTTTGGATTTGGACGTGGGCCCTGCTGCTGAGGATGCTGACGGTGGATCCATCCTCAAGCTCACTCAGCCCCAGATCCTTACTGGAGATGCCCAATCTTACCCCACGGGGCTGGCACGTTCCCATGAGAAGCGTGTGGTGCCCAGCACAGAGTCTGGCACACGGTGGGGGCTCAGCGACAGCTAAGCCATGAGTCAACTCTCTCATCCACCGGGGAGGCCTCTGGGGCTGCCTCAAGGCGCCCCTGTTGTCATGCTCCAGTGGGGATAGGGCTGCCAGTGTCTGAGCCAAGAGGGCTGGGTCCTCAAGATCCCAGAGTTGCCCCTAGGCAGCCAGTGGGGCTCGGAGATGAACAAGACGTGGTTTTAGTCCCTGCATCTCCAAGGCCTGGCTGATCCCTGGCCCCTCAACTTCCCAGGAGCAGAAAGTGCTGTGTCCCAGTGTGTGCTGGTGATTCGACCCCTGAGAGACACCTGTTGGCCTCCCACGGATGTTTAAGTCCTGCCATCCCATTAGATGGGGGAAACACATAAAGACATAAATAAATCACAATGTAGTTGAAAAGGTCCTGTGTGGAGGAAGCTACAACCTTCAGAAGCAGAAGAGAGAAGATGATTTACCCTTCAGGGATAGGGAGAAACCAGGGAGCCTTTCCAGAAGAGGAGAGCTCTAACCTGGGTTTTTCTGGATCAATAGGAGTTTGCCAGGTGGACAAGGAGGAATAAGGTATCTTGAGAAGAACGGAATGCACAGTGGAAACAGGAACTGAGTGTGCTTCAGGGTAGTAGGCTTATCAGGGGAGAGGGTGGGCCAGGTCAAGGAGGGCCTTGAATGCCAGGCTAAGGGGTCTCTGGGCACCCCTGTGCTTGGGCCTATGTGTCTGCTGCAGACGGATGCCAGCAGTGGGCTTTCTGCCTGGCTAGAGCCAACCCCATCTCCATGGATACTCTTTTCCAGATCTCCTAGCCACAAGCTCTGTTGCCTGCAGGTCAGTCCTGACCCAGCTACACGGCAGAGGGTCCCGGCTGTGGAGGGCTGAGGGGGGGCAGGCAGGCAGTGTCAACAGCCTGGGCTCTGGAGTCACAAAGACCTTGGTTCCAGTCGCAGTTCCATCACTAACTCACTTCTCTGAGTCTCTCCTGTGACTTGGGGGTCACAGGGCTGCTCGCAGGAGGTTGTCAAGAGGAGGAAAAGATGATCAGATTATAACAATGGCTACCTTTCCCCAAGCATTGCTAGGTACCAACAGCCCCGTACCCACTTCACACACTTTCCTCACCTAGCGCTCTTCACACCCCACGGAGCCACGCTTAGCACTGGCACAGTGACTGGCACGTACCTGTTTCTGCAGCTGTGATTTGGCAGCTCTGAAATCCCTCCCTTCTGCCTCACCTGCCCCCTCCATGCTGTCTGAATGGCCACTCCCACCTGGTCGGCCAGAGCTGCCTGTTCCCTGTGAACTTGCAAAGGGCACCGTCCTCAGGAACCTGGGGTGCACAGGTCCCCGAGGACCAGGGTCAGGCCATGGAGCCATCAGGTGGTGGCTGGCTGGCTGAGAGCGAGCTCCCTATGTGTGACAAAGACACCCCCCCCCCCCCCCGCCCCGTAGATCGGCAGGTGGGTTGGTTCGGTGAGATGGACCTCTCGCCTCCTCACTCCCTCAGGTGTAGACACACGTGTTCCCACGCAGACGTCCCCACACCTGCACAAATGTCCCCGTGCAGGCACACACTGTCCCCTTGTCTACTCAGGTGGCTCAGTCAGACTCCTGCTCTCTTCCTCTCTCTCTGCCTCGTAGTCACTCAGTTCTGCCTCCAGCGCCCCAGATGGAGGGGAGGGGGGCAAGAGGGGGATGGGGCACTGAGGACCTCCTCATGTGAGGACTCTCGAGCTGACCCTGAGTGCACTGGTGGGTTTGAGCAGAGGAGTGACAGGCTCTGATGTTCCAGCGTGACTGGCTGCTGGGCTGGGGTTGAGCAGGGTCCCTGGTGGGGCGGGGCGGGAGGAGCAGGGAGAGCCTGTGGGCAGCTGAGAGAGCTGTGGGTGGCTGGACTGGGGTAGTAGTGGGGTAGAAGTGGTCCGTTTGGAAATGCTGCAGGTCAAGCCGTTGGGACTGGCTGGAGGATTGGGGGTGGGGCGGGAGAGAAACTGAGGAGTCAGGATGCTCCAGGCTTTAGCTCCAGGAGGGGAAGGATGAAGTTTCTCTTCGCAGAGATGGGAGGCTGTGGAGGAGGAGGCCGGGGCCTTCTGGGCACAGGAGCAGGCGGGGGTTCAGTTTTGGATGATAAGTTAGATGGCCAGGAGGAGATGTCAAGAAGGCGGTTGGATAAAACAAGCCAGGATTCCAGGCTAGAGAAACGCACTGGTGTTGCCAAGGACGGGACCTTATTCCAGCCTGGAAAGTGTCTGGAGCCATCTAGCGAAGGAGAGTAAACAGAGGGGAGAGGCCTGAGGACCCAGCCGGGGCATTTCCACACGTGGAGGGCGGGGTGATGAGCAGGAACAGGCGAAGGAGGCCTCCCCCTACCCCGGAAGCCCCAGACCCAGCCTGTGGGCCTGCCCAGGAGCCAGTCGGGGCCTGCAAGCCAGGCCCTTAGATCAGAGGCCAGGGGACAGGTACACGATGTGGGGGTTGAATCTACATACTGGACAAGGCCAGGTTTAGACACATAGGATTTTAAAAAATTATAGTAAAAAAATCTCCTCTCAAGGTGAACTGCTGGAAATTTTGAAAAATCCCCACAAAATTAAAGGGCTGTGCTCCCTCTCTGCATCTAGAAAGCCCTGATCGTCTGTCTCGGCCCTACTTTCCAACTCCACCTCTCCTCTTCCAGCGCCTCCTCTCTCTCCGATTCCCTTTTTCTCCTCCCCCCACCCCAGAGCCAACGTGGTTCCAGTGCAGGCGCAGAGCTGGGGGGCCCCTGTCCTGGTGGGTGTGAGCCCCTCCTCCAGGGCCTCACTCTCCCCACCTGTCAAGGGGCCACTGGCTGAGCTGACCTCTCAGGGCCTCCTGAGGGGGATGCTGACAGATGCCCCCTCCCCCTCCTCTGCCACCTGACGTGGAGCGCGGGCAGGCGCCGGGCTGGGACGCCCCTCCTACCCTGAGTAACTGGCCCACATTAATGGCCAGCCAAGATTCTCTTCACGTGTGCGCCTCTTACTGGCCCCTTGCCTCCTCCCTGGGCAGTAAGGAGAGGAGATGAGGAGGATTCTGAGGCATTGGCTGGATTCTCAGGAGGGGAGGGCCAGACATACCCTGGAGAATATTTAAATAAACAACTAGGCACCGCCTACACGGATGGGGGTCGGGGCATGAGAACCCAGAGGAGGGAGCCCATCGGAGCCCCAGTCCTCTCTCATCCCTGCTCCGTCCCCACCTCCCCCTGCAGTCCAGCCTTTTCCTTCCCCGGCCACCCAGCCAACCGGCCCCAAGATCCCAGTCTGATTTTCTGGCTTGGGTCAAGTGTCCAGTCCCGGTCCGACCAACTCCGGTCAGAGGGTGTGGTCACGTGTTACAAACTTGGTGGAACCCAGAGGACGGGATCGTGCCCCTGAGAGGAGGGCGTTGTCGTGAGCTGCGCGGGCATCTGGGAAGGGTCACGACCGCCCCGAGGTGGCGCCGCGAGCTGGGAGTGGGGACATCAGCGGGAGCTTGTTCGGGGGGCGGGGCGCGGGGCGGAGGGGCGGCCGCGGCCCCCGGAAGGAGAGCGAAGGCGGCCCGCCCGAGCTGTGGGTGTTCCGTTTTGTTTCCTTCTCAGACGAAGAAGAAAGATCGTTTTCAGAAAAATCGTTTCATAACGTACAGTCATTCAGTTTATTTGTTTATTTGATGATCCCTGCTCCTCCCCACAGAACGTCAGTCCCAGGAGGGTAGGGCCCGTCTGTCCGCTTTAGCGCTGTAGTCCCGGGAGAGCGCTACTGGGACGTGGAAGACGCCCAATTCATGGATGTGGAATGAATGAATGAATGAATGAACGAATGAGTGCTCGCAAGAAGCAGAAGTCTCAAAAGAGAAGAAAGTAACTCCCCCGGTTTTATATTTTATTTAAGCGGCTGTTATAAGCATCATCGTCATTAATAACAACGAGTATCCTGCGCATGAGGACGTTCCGGGCTCTGCGCTGAGCGCTTTGCACCTCTTTTCTTATTCGAGCTCCAAGCGCAGCCTTCCAGGAGGTGAAGGTGCTCTCGCGCCTCCCAGAGGAGGAAGGGGACTCTCAGAGGCTGAGTGCCAGGGGCGTGGCTGGTAAAGGGCACAGCCGGGCCCGTCTGTCCCACTCCAGTTGGTGCTCAGAAGCACACGCAGTCTGCCCTACTGTGTGCAGGCCCTGCGCTGGGCCTGGAGATGAAGGACACAGCGTTCCACTCCGGGAGGATCCCACTGTGCGTGAGGGAGAGGAGAGCCACAGGAGTAATGAAGAGTGTGTGTGCGGGGCTGGTTCTCCTTTCTGGACCTTACTCCACAGATAGGGAAACTGAGGCCCAGATTGGAGCAGGGCCTTGCCTGTTGTGACAGAGGCTTGGAGTCCTCCAGGAGGAAGGAGGGAGGTGAAGGGGAAAGGGGAAGCTCAGCAGCTCTGGGATGGTCGTGTTTGTTCACCGAGGATGCTGTGGAGATGGGCTTGGACCCCAGAGCCCAGCGTGGGCTGGGACAGGCGGCCAGGTCGTCTGTGAGGCTCCAGGGGCATTACCGGGGCAGCCAGGTGGGGCAGATGGAGGGGAGAGATGGCAGGGAGAGAGCTCCCCCCTTGAGTTTAGGTGGTGTTGACCTGATGTGGAGGCAGGTGGTAGAAAAGAAGAGAAATCACAGAGAACCACAGAAAATCAGCCCCAACTTGGCACAGTATCAGTCAACGTGATATTTGGTCTGTCTGGGAGCTCTAGAACTTTCCAAAGGGGAAGCGTTGTCAAGTTGTCCCTTTGTAGGGACAGAAGGTGGGGGGTCCAGTGCTGGGCAAACAGTCACTGGCAGGGATGGAGGCAGCTCTGTCCCTGGTCTCCCTGGGAATCGTCCCCCCCACCCCAAGGATGCTGACAAAGGTCTCTGCAGCCGGTCACCCGCCCCGGCTCCAAGGGGCTGGACGGCCACATTGGCCTCTTGGGGTTGTCTGGTTGTCTGGGGGTAATGGCCTGATTGCTCAAAAGTCCCTGCATCCTCCAGAACGTGACCCCTGAGAGCAGGGCCTCTGCTCCCTGCTCCCCCCAGACTCTGCACGGTGCCAGGCTCGTGGTAGAGGAACGAGAAAATGTAAGACCTTAACCCTTCCCCCTGCTCACTCAAGTGTGGACCCAGGCAGGCGTGACCCAGCAATTGTACGGGGTTTCACGACACACCAGGGCCACACGGTGCTCCACCGGGACTGGCACTCAGGTCCCCGGGCTCCCAGAGCAGTTCCAGAGAATGAGAGATGCCGCACCCCGCAGTGCGTTGGGGCGCAGGTTCTGGAGACAGAGGAGGTCTGGGTTCAGACCCTAAACCTGCCTTTTCACAGCATGTCATAGCGGGCGATGTCTTAACTTCTCTGAGCCTCGGTTTCCTTTTCTGTAAAATCTTACTTCCGAGGGTGTTTGCGAGGATGAAATGAAAACAATGCATGTGGAGCTCTTAGCGCAGAGCTGGGCATGCAGTAGGCAGCCAAGGAAGGAGGACATTATTATTAGTTTAGTAGTAGTTATTGTTTATTGTAATGGTTGTCTGTGGGACAGAGGCCTCTCCTGTCCTGATGCTGCTGCGTCCTGGGGGCCTGTGCTGCCCTGGCGCACAGCAGGTGCTCAGAGTCCACTGTCAGTGGCCGGGGGTCTCCTCTGCGCAGCTGGATGGGACCTCCCTGATGCCCCTTCTGCCAAAGAGACGGCGGCAGCACCACGTGACTCTCAGAGAGGAGCAATTTCACGGACTCTCCATCTCCCTTTTCCCTTCAGCCCCATCCGTCTCTGCATTGACTTCAGTGGCTTCTCGTGCCAGCTTCTCTCCGGCAGAATGACAAGCAGCCAAGGTCTCATAGCCTTTGCTCCGGCTTTTATCTGCCTGACTTCATGAAGCTGGAGCCCCGACCGCCGATCAGCTGGAGAAATGTCGAAACTATATTAAATCACAGGACGCAGGCGGGTGACAAGACAGCACTTGTCACCCCCCTCTTGCCCCTGCTCCTGGCCCTGAGTTGGCGGCAGGGAGGCATCCTCATGCTCTGAGACCTGGCTTATTTTACCTGCACTTCTTCGTAATCACAGTCTTGGAATTGGAAGCAATTTTCTCAAGGTGAGAGCTGGCGGCGGGCAGGTGCACGCACTCGCAGGCTGTGGCCAGCGGTGGCTGACACGCCGGGCCCGGGACCTTCATGACAGGCAAGCACCTGGTTTAACAGTCCAATACATCACAGGAACTGCCGGGCTGGGTTGTTTTCTCCTTTTACTTTTTACTAGTTTTTTAAAATAGGAAAGTCATGCAAGCTCACTGAAAATCCAAGCAATGTAGAAGTGTGTAAGTTAGGCTTTCGGTGTCCTGTTGCCCCACCTGAAACCCGCTTCCCTGATGAAACACCACAGATATTGATCACAAAGAGCCCTTTGGATTCACGCCTCCTGCAATCCAGTCATCAACCCCACAGGGTAGACTTTGCCATTCGCTCTTTTGAAGGACAAGTAAAGGTGTCAGAGCAGCAGAGGGACCCCAAGGCCACGCAGCTGGTTTCTGAGTGGGGATTGAACCCACACCTGTGCGAAGCCTAGGGCACACCCTTCCCACTTGCCCTTCACTGCTTGTATATATATATATATATAGTTTTTTCTCTAAGTGTGTAAAACTTGTCTTTCTTTTACAAACATGGGATCATACTATAAGCATCATTCTGCAGCTTGCTTCTTCCTTTGAGGATACTTTCCTAGGCGGCTCTGTCTCATTTTTGGCAGCAGCTGCCCATGTCCTTCTGTCAGAGGCACACACATTGGTTTAGCTGGTTCTTTTCAAGTGAATGTTTAGGTTGTTTTTGGGGTTTCTGCTGTCATTGGCAGTGCTGCAAGGCACATAAGTCCCTGACTTTTCCCCAGATATTTTGATTATACAGTGCTATATGCATAAATTTTCTTCTTTAGATATTTGAATAATTTAGATAAAAAACACTTCCTTGGGCTACCCTCCCCCACTGCTCACCTCCACATGTCAATCCCCTCTCCATAGTAACGGCTCCTATCAGGGTGGCACATAATCCTTATAGATCTATTTCTATGCATTTCTATACATACATATGCATGTGTTTTTGCTATGGGTGTTTTAAAAAACCTAAAAGGTATCATGCAATATGCATCTTTGTGCATCTGGCTTTTTTTTCCCGTTAGTAACGTCCCAGACATCTTTCTATGTCGGTACATAGACAGCTACCTCTTTTTTTAACGAGGCCATGTGTCATGTTCCATGGCACAATGCGTCAGCTTTTTAAAAAACCATTTCCCTACGGATAGATATTTAGGTTTCTTCCCCTTTTTTTCTCTCTATAAAAAGTACTGCAATAAACATCCTTGCGCGTGCGTCACTGTGTGCACGCAGGAGCGTTTTTCTGGTATCTCTACGCAGAAGTGGATTTGCCGGCTTCCTGACTTCAGCACTTCTTCCTATGCTCCGTCCACTCTGTCTTCTAAAACCCACATCAAACATGACGTTCTCTTTCTTAAAACTCTTCAATGGCTCCCCATTTCCCTTAGGATCAAGCCCAAACGCCTTAGCCTGCGGTGCTGGGCCCTGCGTGGATTGGCCCTTGTCTGTCACTCCTTGCTCACCACAAGGTAGTTTCCAGCCATACCAGACTTCTTTCTGCTCCACGCACAGGCCATTCTCTCTCTCCTCCAAGCCTTTGCACATGCTGTTCCCTCATCCTGGAATACCTTTCCTTCCTTTTTCTACCTTACCCTCTCTCCTGTTCTTTACCAGGATGACTAATACTCATCTTCTGGTTTGAAAGGAACTACCCCTTCCTCCAGGAAGCCCTCCTGCTCTCGTGCTCTGAGCCTCCACAGCACAGCATTATCCAGCTCTGCGGTAATTGTTAATGATCTGTGAATGCAAGATCTATGTGAATGATCTGTGAAAGCAAGTTCATGTCCATCTTGTTCATTACAGCATTCACTAACGCCACCTTCCAGCACACTGTTAGTAAATATGTGGGGAATTAGTTAACAAATGAGTTCAAGAGGCACAGGGTGGAAACAGCTCGACTTTGGAACAAGACAGACCTGGGTCCTGAGACCGCTAGCACACTTTACTGCCCCTTGGCAAATAGCATCCCCTTTCTGAGCCTCAGTTTCCTAAATGCAGATGGCAATATTATTATGCACCTGCTGGCTGATGTGAGAAAGATAGTGAAGGCAATCGTGTTTGGAGAACTCAAAAGTGTTATGCAAATGGTAAGCTTGATTTTTACAGCAACAGGTCAATGAGAATCAATAGACAGACATTGTTCTGATAAAGTTGTTGGGTTTTTTTCCCTCTCAGGTTGAAAATAACAAATACCTGAACTAGAAGGTGGGGGAGGAAGAAAGGCTTACAGGCCACGGGCCACAGCATGCCAAGCTCTGTATTAAACAGGTTGAGTATATTAATTTTCTCCAGAAAGGGCTTGGACGACGTTCATTAGATTTATTGTTTGGTATTTTGTACTTTTTTTTCTGTTGTAAATAGTATCTTTTTTCTTTTTTTTTTGCTGCTGCATTGAAGTGTAACTCAGCATCATATATTGATTTTGTATCCAGTAAACGTCTTTATTTTTATTTTTTATTGAGGAATAATTGACAAATAAAGTGGGAAGATATTTAAAGTGATCTAAGATATTTAAAATATATTAAAATAAAATGAGATATTTAAAGTACAACGTGAGGATTTGATATATGTATAAACTTCTTTAAAATTCTGTTTATTTATCTGTAGATTCTTTTAGATTTTCCACATGGACAATCACATCGTCTGCAAATAATGTCAGTTTTGTTTCTTTATTTCAGCCTTCATTTCTTTTCTTTCTAATCTTCCTAGAAGTGGTGGTGGCAGGTACTCTTGTGTTGGTCCTGATTTCAAAGGGAAGGCTTTTTCTACTGCACCATGATGTCTGACGTTAGTGCTAGATTTTTCACAGATGCTCTTTATCCTGCTAAGAAAGGATAGTCTTAGTTTGCTAGAAGTTTACTCTTGAAAGGATGCTGAATTTTATTTGCATATATTGAGTTATTCATATGGTTTTTCTCTTTTAACCTTTTAAGGTGATGATTTACATTAGTTAATTTTCTAACATTAAACCAACCTTGCGTTCCTGGAATAACCTTAACTTGGTCGCGATATGTTTATTATTTATACTTTGCTGGATTTCATATGCTAATAATGTGTTTAAGAATTTTGCATTTTCGTTCTTGAGCGAATTTGGTCTGTCATTTTCCATTCTCATGTTGTTCTTGTCTGGTTTTAGAGTTGAGGATTGACTAGCTTCATAAGCTGGAAGTATATATGTATACATTTTTTATTGAATTAATGATAGGTTACGATCTTGTGTGATTTCAGTTGTACATTAATGTTTGTCAGTCATGTTGTAGGTGCACCACTTCACCCTTTGTGCCCACCCCCCACCCCACCTTTCCTCTGGTAGCCACTAATCTGTTCTGTTTGTCCACATTTCTAAATTCCTCATATGAGTGGAGTCATACAGAGATTATCCTTCTCTGACTGGCTTATTTCACTTAACATAATTCCCTCAAGGTCCATCCATGTTGTTGCAAATGGGATGATTTTGTTCTGTTTTGCAGCTGAGTAGTATTCCATTGTATATATGTACCACATCTTCTTTATCCATTCGTCTATTGATGGGCACTTAGGTTGCTTCCACGTCTTGGCTATTGTAAATAATGCTGCAATGAACATTGGGGTGCATAGGACTTTTGGAATTGCTGACTTCAAGCTCTTTGGATAGATACCCAGTAGTGGGATGGCTGGATCATATGGTAGTTCTATTTTTAATTTTTTGAGGAATCTCCATACTGTTTTCCATAGTGGCTGCACTAGTTTGCATTCCCACCAGCAGTGTATGAGGGTTCCATTCTCTCCACAACCTCTCCAACATTTGTTACTATTAGATTTAGATATTTTTGTCATTCTAATGGGTGTAAGGTGATATCTTAGTGTAGTTTTGATTTGCATTTCCCTGATGATCAGCGATGATGAGCATCTTTTCATGTGCCTATTGGCCATCCATGTATCTTCTTTGGAGAAATGTCTGTTCATGTCTCCAGCCCATTTTTTGATCGGGTTGTTTGATTTTTTGTTGTTGAGTTGTGAGAGTTCTTTATATATTATGGATATTAAGCCTTTGTCAGATATATGACTTGCAAATATTTTTTCCCAGTTAGTGGGTTGTTTTTTTGTTTCAATCCTGTTTTCATTTGCCTTGAAGAAGCTCTTTAGTCTGATGAAGTCCCATTTGTTTATTCTTTCTATTGTTTCCCTTCTCTGAGAAGACATGGTGTCCGAAAAGGTCCTTTTAATACTGATGTCAAAGAGTGTACTGCCTACGTTTTCTTCCTGAAGCCTTATGGTTTCAGGTCTCACCTTTAGGTCTTTGATCCATTTTGAGTTTATTTTGGTGAATGGTGAAAAAGAATGGTCAATTTTCGTTCTTTTACATACGGCTTTCCAGTTTTCCCAGCATCATTTGTTAAAAAGACTTTCTTTTCTCCATTGTAGGCCCTCTGCTCCTTTGTCGAAGATAAGCTGTCCATAGATGTGTGGTTTTATTTCTGGGCTTTCAATCATAAGCTGGAAGTATATTTGAAAGATTAGATTGATCTCTAGCTGGAATGTTTGAGAAAACATATTACAAAACCATGTGATTTTTGTTTCTTTGTGGGGAGGTTTCTACTTCGAATCTACCTTCTTTAATTCTTCCATATATAAGATTATGTAGTTTTTAAAATGTCTTTTGGAGTCAGTTCTCGTAAGTCATAGTTTTACAGGAAAGCGTCAGTGTCATCTGTTTTCAAATTTATTGTCATCAAGCTGTTCCTGATATCCTGTTTCATCTGTTTAATCCCTGTAGCTTCTATGGGATGTTCTCTTTCTCATTGTTAATGCTGTTTATTTGTATCTTTGTTTACTTTTTTCTTTTCTTGTTTCAATCATTCCAGGGGCTGCTCTTTTCTTAGTCTTTTCAAAGAACCAACTTTTGGCATTTTCAGTCCTCTCTATATTATGTTGGCTTTACTTGTTCTGTGCCTCAGTTTCCCATCTATAAAAACAGGGACAGTAACAGTGTGCATCTCATATGCTTGTTGTGAAGATTAATTGAGCTAATACATGTTAGAATTGTGCTTGACACATAACAGGTGTTCAATAAATAGTTGCTCTTGTTTCTGTTTTTGTTAATAATTTTTGCTCTCTCCTATTTCCTTCCTTACATGTCTTTAGGTTTATTCTGCTGTTCTTTTTCTAACTTCTTAGTTTGAAAACATATCTTGTTAATTTTGGGCTCTTTTCTATTCTAATGTAAGCATTTAAGGCTGTGATCCTCTAAATGTCCCTTTTACTGCACCCAACAAATTTTAATGTATTGTAGTGTCATTATTATTTTTCTGTGTATTTAAACATTTCCATTATTATCTCTATTTTAGTTTTGAATTTTTTAGAAATATGTTTTAATTTCTAAAAGCAAGGATATTTTTTCCTGTTATCACTTTTATTATTTGTTTCTAACCTAATTGCTTTGTGCCCTGGGGCTGTGCACCAATCCTGTGAGATTCCTGGAGCCTCCGTTAGGTCCTGGCACACGGTCCAGACTTGGTTCTCTTTGGTGTATTCTCCTAGCAGTTACTCTAGCAGCTGTCTTAAGATGCCTGCTTCATTTAACCAGGCTTAAAGTTAGTCCGTAGTTTCACTCTGCTCCCGAACAATACAGG
The DNA here is from genome assembly GCF_041296235.1 of Equus asinus. NCBI lineage: Eukaryota > Metazoa > Chordata > Mammalia > Perissodactyla > Equidae > Equus > Equus asinus. Next base: position 90,936,285 of record NC_091794.1, read on the forward strand.
AATGCCAGAATGCTCTGATCACCTTCTCCCAGCTTACCTGGGGCTCCTGTCTGGTGTTTTCGTTCTCTCTTGTTTCTATGTAACCTCTGACATGAGATCTTATTGTTAATGTTGTTATACTCTTGTCATTGAACTTAGATATTATTGTTATGCTTTCATGCATTTACTGTTAGCTCAGGGTTCTCATGTGATAATCAGCACATCACATTCCATTTTGTCCTCAGTCATTATGTTGGGATTCATTTCCTTCTGCCTAAATCACATCCTCTAGAGCGGAATAATTTCCCTCTTGCCTGAAAAAGGCATGCTTTAGAATTTACCTTCTGCTGGTGGTAGCCTCTTTGTTTTCATTTGTCTGAATATGTCTTTTTTTGGTCCTCCTTAAAAGATAGCTTTGCTAACCTTCTATGCTGACAGTTAATCTTTCTCAACACAAGGAAAATAGTATTTCACTGTCTTCTTCTAGCTTCTAGCATTGCTGTTGAGAAGTCAGCCATCCTTAGTTTGTAAGTATCTGTCTTTTTTTCCTCTGGCTGTTTATTTTTTTAAATTTTAGTTTTTGTAATACAGTGTTACTGTCTGTAATCACTGTACTGTGAATTAGATCTCCAGGACCTATTTATCTACTAGCTGCAAGGATGTCCCCTTAAATGACGTCTCTCCCTAGGGGGTGGGGGAACGGGAGAGATGCTGTCTCTGGCTGTTTTTAGTGTTCTCTTTCTCTTTTGGTGTTCTGCAGTTTTATTATATGCATTTCAGTGTGGCTATCTTTTTTTTCTTTTTTCTCCTCAAAGCCCCAGTGCATGGTTGTACATCTTAGCTGTAAGTCCTTCTGGTTCTTCTGTGAAAGCCACCACCACAGCATGGCAACTGACAGACGAGTGGTGTGGTTCCATGATTGGGAAGCACCAGGGCTGCTAAAGTGGAGCACCTGGAACTTTAACCACAGGCCATCAGGGCTGGCTCACAGTGTGTCTGTCTTTCTATTTACCTCATTTAATATTTTTGGGATGAAAATTGTTGTCTTCCAATAATTATGGATATTATCTTCAAATAGTATTTCATTCCCCTTGCCTCCTAACTTCGCTTTCGTATTTTCCACCTTGTCTTCTTTCTGTGCTGCATTCCTCAGCATTATCTTTCAGATCACTAATATTCTCTTCAGCTGTTTCCGAACTGCTCTTTTCTGTAGTTCATTCTAAAATCTGCTTTGTCAGTTTTTTATAGTGTCTTGTTCTTTGCTCATATTTTCAAGCTTCTCTTTGACTGCATCACACATATTAGACTTCATTCTTTTCTAGCTTGTGGTGAATAGCACCAATATCTGGAGTCCCTGTAGGTCTGATTCTGTGGGCTGTAGTTTCTGTAGGCTCTTGCTCACCGTGCTTGGTCTTCTTGTGTGTTCTGTGAACTCATCTTCCTTACAGGTTGTGTTCTTTCAATTTGCATTTGCTGCTGCCCATCAACCTGGCACAGCTACCAACCCAGAACCACTTTTTTTTTTTTTGGTGAGGAAGATTGGCCCTGAGCTAACATCTGTGCCCATCTTCCTCCGTTTTGCATGTGGGATGTCACCACAGCATGGCTTGATGAGCGGTGCTAGGTCCATGCCGGGGATACGAACCTGCGAACCCCAGGCTGCCAAAGGGGAGCATGCTAACTTAACCACCATGCCACGGGGCCAGCCCCCGGAACCACTTCTTATTAAATGTTCTGTTTGAACGATACATATCATAAATTTGACTCCAAATCCACATGAGAATGGGCTGGCATTTACTATCCTTTACTCAGCGTTTCCCCCTTTCTCTGGCACTGACTTTGAGTCAGCTCTGCTTTCTTGCTGCTCTTCTCTTTGCAGTGTGTTTGCTAATGATTCAGCCATTTGCTAAGGGTGTAGCTCTTTGGGGAGGAGTCTCATCTTTATGCAGGAATTTCCCGTTAGCCCCACCACCTTGGATGGCTCTGGATCTGTCTCCTTCCAGGTCTCCAGAGTTTTGTAAAATCTTTGGGGAAGAAGCTGGTTTGGGTGCTCTTGCCTGCTAGGCACCCTGCTATCTCTTTGTTTTTAGCCTCTTGGGATTTCATGCTTTTGTGCCAGTTCATTGATGCCTTTAAGATGAAAAAGAATCCAGGTCATCTGCAGGGGGAGAGTTGTTTATGGAATCTGGTTGACCACACTGCCCAGAACAGAATTTCAGGTGGGACATCTGGGCTGGGCTTTGAGGGACGGACAGGAGTTTAACAAATGAAGGAGTGGAGGAGAGAGTGGACTCCGGGAGAAGGAACAACATGGGGAAGAGGGTGTGCGGGGGCTAGAAACTATGTAACATCTTCTGGAAAAGGCAAATGGGTCAGGACCCAGCACATAGTAGGCACTCAATAAGCATCTGCTGATTATCTGCTGAGCGAGTGGGCGTATTTGGCTTCTGGTTAAGTGCTTAGGGGAATGCTGAGTGGTGAGACTGGAGAAGTGTATGAAGACGGGATCACAATGAGCCTTGAACGCCTGACAAATGGACTCAAAGTTGATGGATACAATTTTGAGAAGCTCAAATCTTAAAGGCTGGGCAGAGAAAGAAGGTCCTGCTGAGAAGACAGAGGAGGACTGCCCTGAGAGGCAGGAGAAGAATGTGGAAGAGCTTGAGGAGGGCCGGGGTAAGGGAGGCTGTGCTGGATGGTTGCAGAGAGGACCTTGTCCCAAATTAGCCTTTTCCTGGATTGGGGAAATTGGGGGGACGAGTTAAGTAATTTATATATATACAAGTCTAAAGTCTGCAGGGTAGGATGGCAGGCTGGAGACTCAGGGACGAGCTGCAGTGCGAGGCCAAGGGCCATCTGCTGGCAGAATTGTTTCTTGCTTGAGGGAAGTCAGTCCGTTTTATTAAGGCCTTCAACTGATTGGATGAGGTCCACCCACATTATGAAGGGCATTCTGCTTTCCTCAGAGTCCACTGATTTCAATGTTCATCTCATTCAAAAAAACAGCATCACAGAAGCATCCAGAATAATGTTTGGCCAAATATGTGGGCACCGTGGCCTAGACAAGTGGACATAAAATTAACTGTCACATGCGTCAGCTTTGGATTATACCCCCTGAGCCCTGTGTGCTCTCTCTCTCTTTTTCCTTTAAGGTCCTTGGGAGGAAAAGTGTGAAAGGCATTGCTCACGCCCCTGAGAAGGGACCCCGAGGCCTGCCCCCTGTACTGAGGTTGCGCCCTGGAGGGGATGGGAGAAGTCCATATGGAGCAGCTCACAAATTCAGAAGGACAAGGGCTATGAGCCATTTTTTCCCCCACAACTCATCCCCATTCTGCAGGGTGGCGGAGATATGATCTCAGTCAGTTCTAGGTTGCCTCCTGCCTTTCCCCAGGGTGTGTCTCATTCCAGGTTCTCCACTTTGGTATCTGTGGACACATCTCCCGCCCTCCCGTCTGCCGTGGAGACATGCGGGGAGCTGAGCCTCGTCTACCTGCAGGGCTGCTCTGAGTCAGCCCTCTTCCGGCCTCTCCTGGCCTGGGTGGGAAGCAGGGAGTCCTGTGAGGCCATCTGCGGCCCTGGCCCTGGGATACTCCCATCATCCCTTTCTTCTGGGGTCTTCCCTCCCTTCCTGGGCTCTGTAGGGAAGGATGCTCAGGACCCCTCTGCTTTCAGCTCCTGCGCACTGTCTTGGGGGGAGTGCTCCTGCACACTATCTGGGGGGGGTGTGCTCTCCTTCCTGGGGTACAACTCCAGGGGGTGGATAGGAAGGGGCCTTCTGCTTAGGAATCCAGTCTGTATTCAGCAAGTGCTTACTGAGCACCTATCTCATGGAAAATAAAGCAGAACAAAAATTCCCTACCCCCACACAGTTCACAGACTACTTAGAGGGGAGACAGACAGACATATAATAAAAGGTGGAAATGCACAGTATCTTGGAAGACAATGAGTGCATGAAACTTTAGTGTGGGATAAAGAGGGCAGGAATTACTGGATTGCAGGGGACAGAAGTGTAATTTTAAAGGAGCTTGGCTGGGGAAGGCCTCATTGGGAAGGGGACATTTGAGCAAAGGCTGGAAGTAGGTAGAGGAGTGAGCCACGCAGAAGTCCAGGAAAAGAGTGTTTCAGGAAGCGGGAGGAGACAGTGCGAAGGGCCTGGGGTGGGAGCACATCTAAGGTGTCCAAGGCAGGGTGAAGGGCTGTGAGGCTCGAGGGTAATGAGAGGCGGCTGCTGGAATGGGGGGCTGAGAGGTACAGGTGGCCAGGGTGGGACAGGGCTCCTAGGCCCCTGGAAGGACTCAGCTTGGAGTGTGAGTGACGGATGAGTCTCTGGAGGGTTGAGTAGGGCTGACATGGTCTGACTCAGGTTTTCAGGGTCACTCAGGCTGCTGTGTCTACCGGAGATTGAGGGCGGCAGGGGTGGGAGCAGGGGGACCAGTGAGGGGGCTACAGCAGTAACCTAGGGGAGAGATGACAGAGGCTTAGCGGACCAGGGTAGCAGCAGTAGGGCTGGCATCTGATGAGGATTTTAGGCTGGTTAATTTTAAAACTGCAGATGAGAAGCAGGCTCCGAGGAGTGGAATTTGCTTGCCCTTGATCAGAGACAGTTGCATTTGTGAAGGAAATCTCCATGCCTCCCTCTCTGCGCCAGGAGGAAGGGGGGATGGCCTTATCTCTGGAAACTCTTAATGGGGAAGGCAAGAACTTAAGTTTTTTACTGTCTGGCAACCTCGTGTAACTGACCACTCCTCCTCAACATCCTCCTTTGTCTTTAGCTGAGGATAATATTTAAGAGGTGACTTCCGCCATTTACTCAATCTGGTTTGATTCTTATCTAAAAGTTGTGGGACCGCCCAATGGCCGGACCCTACTGGCACTGGTACCATTTTAGCTTTTTTTTTTTTGTCTTGTAAAGAGATAACTCACATACCTATGCCTTAAATTTAACCTTACTCTCCACCCAACTTTGCAGCAGAAGCGGCAGCAGCAACATGCCGGCAGCAGCTCTGCCTGCCCATGGGTTCTGTCCCCATGCCAGCGGTGGCAGCAGCAGCTCCCCATGCCAGCAGCATCTCTGACTGCCCATGGGTCCTGTCCCCATGCTATTCTATTCTCTAAATAAAAGAGCACTACTGCCAGATCTTAAGAGTCTAAGAAATCTTTCTTTCGACTCCTCGGCTCACTGACCCTGCATCAATCTGAGCTCTCGTCAGGGCTCCTGCCACCTCCTCACTCCCCTGACCAACCCAGCGTGTCTTTCCCTTGTCCCCATGGAGAGCCCCGCTCAGAATCCCTGTGTGTCTTTTCACATGTGTGGTTGACACCCTGGGGGCCTAGGTCTTGCTACTCAAAAGTCAGAAGAGGTGCAACTGATACTCAGTTTTCTGGTGAAAGTCCTTTCTTTGAGTCAACGAGGCCAGAAGGACCTCACCATGGCTGAAGCAGGGTCAAGTGGGGACCAGAAATAAAGGAAAAATGTTGATTATATGCCAAAGGTATTGTTCCTGCACAAATAAAGGCTCGTGATAAAGATTTCAGCGGGCAGAGAAATAGCGTCTGAGACTGATTCTTAGACTTCTCCAGGGCAATTTTCAGAGGCTCGGGTCTGTAGCCAGCGTGCAGCAGCAGGCGGAGCCTGCCCTGTAAAGGCGGAAAGCATGACAGCGGTGTCCAAGGGTTACCTCTTTCCAGCCGTGAGTGGCGATGAGGGTCTCTCCAACCTCTGTCCCTCCCCACCTTGTACCCTGCCATCCAGTGACGCGCGGTGGCCGTGAACACGGACTCTGAAACCTGACAGCCTGCAGTCATGTCCTGGGCTGCACGATCCTGGAGGGGCTGGAAGCAGAGAGGGCAGGAGGGAAGAAGAGGGCGTGAGCAGATCTCGTGGTCCCCTTGCTGCCCTCTTCCCAGCTGGGGTCCCTGAATGCTGGTCAGGCCTGAGCGGGAGCAGGAGCAGGTCTGTGGCTAGACCAGACTGGACCTTTCCCTGCTGGCCAGTGGACAGGACTAAGCTGTGGCATCCGCCTGGGATGTCCTGGAGGGGTGAGGGGGGCCTTAGAGCACGTTTGAAGGCAGAGTTGGGGGAGAATTAGACCTTTTCTGTTTGTGCCTCCATCAAGTTCAGCCCATTCAGTAGACTGGTTACTATATATTTTATGTTTCTTAATGAGGCAGAGGGACTCCCATACTGCCTCTCCCCAATTTTGGGCATCAATATGTTTACCACAGGGCTACTTATAACAGCAAAAAAAAAAAAAAAAAAAAAAAGAATAACCTAAACAACTCAACAAGAGGAGTTTGGTTAACTAACTGTGGACCATCCAGAATATTCCACAGGCGATGAAAACATTGTTTATGCTCATACTGGATGGGAAGTGCTTCATACTATACTATTAAGTTTTTATTATTTTTTATTTTTATTATTATTATTATTATTTTAAAGATTGGCACCTGAGCTAACAACCATTGCCAATCTTTTTTTTTTCCTGCTTTTTTTCTCCCTGAACCCCCCCAGTATATAGTTGTATATTTTGGTTGTGGGTCCTTCTAGTTGTGGCATGTGGGACGCTGTCTCAACGTGGCCTGACGAGCGGTGGCATGTCCGCGCCCAGGATTCGAACCAGTGAAACCCTGGGCCACTGAAGCGGAGTGTGCGAACTTAACCACTAGGCCACAGGGCCAGCCCCCAATTATTTTTACTTTTTTGAGGAAGATTAGCCCTGAGCTAACTACTGCCAGTCCTCCTCTTTTTGCTGAGGAAGACTGGCCCTGAGCTAACATCAGTGCCCATCTTCCTCTACTTTATATGTGGGACGCCTACCACAGCATGGCTTGCCAAGCGGTGCCACGTCCGCACCCGGGATCCAAACTGGCGAACCCTGGGCCACTGAGAAGTGGAACGTGCGAACTTAACTGCTGCGCCACCGGGCCGGCCCCTATACTACTAAGTTTTTAAAGAACCCTAGGATGCTAAGTTATACATACAGATCAATAATAACTGTGCCTGAAAAACTAATTTAAAAAGTGCTGAAAGAAATAGAACCAAACGTAAAAATAGACCTTTGGGTGTTGAGAATATACATTAAAAAGAAAAACCAAAATACCTATTTTTTTATGACCAGTGTACACTGATTTAATTTAATTTGAAAATGAGTATTGTTATTGTTATTGTTTTTCTGACTCCATAGTTCGTAAAGCTTTCAAACATTTCCTTCCACCCAGTGTAGGTCGTGAAATCCCGTTCCTCCTCCCCCCTCCCCCACTTCAAGAGTTGGCCCCCCTCTGGAGTCCTTTCCTTTTTATTACACACTGTTTCTCAACTTTCTTTTCCCCCCTCTGATTTGTCTTGGAAATGTCTCTCTTGATGGCATTACAGATGGACCTCATTTAAAAAAAAAAATCTGCATTTCCTTCCATGGTGTGGACCACCCGTGCTGTATGAGCCACTCCCCCCGGAGGGACATTTGGGGGTTTCCAGTTTCTCCCTGTACAAACAGTGCTGCTGGGAACACCCTGGCAGGTACATTTTCCGGTATTTTTGGGTAGATTTCTGTAGGATACATTCCTGGATGTGGGTTTGGGGGTCAAAGGGTACAAGCATTTAAATTTTGATCAGCCTTGCCCAGTCGCCTTCCAAAATACTGTACTTATTTACACTCCCGCCAGCTCTGTCTGATGGGTCCCAGGCATTGTTTTTACCGTGGAGACAAGAATAACAAAATAAACTTTAGTATTATTTTTGGTGAGGAAGATTGGCCCTGAGCTAACATCTGATGCCAATCTTCCTTTTTTTTTCCTCCCCAAAGTCCCAGTACATAGTTGTATATCCTAGTTGTAGGTCATTCCAGTTCTTCTATGTGGGATGTTGCCACGGCATGGCCTGATGAGCAGTGTGTAGGTCCACGCCCAGGATCCAAACCTATGAACCCCGGGCTGCCGAAGCAGAGCACATGAACTTAACCACTCAGCCCCGGGGCGGCCCCTAAGCCTCCCCACTCCCATTTTGCTGGGCTCTGCATCCCTGAGCTGCAGGGACGCCCCAGGCCATCAGATCTCAGGTCTGATGCTGAGCGGAGGGCTCAATCATCCACCCTAAGACATCTTCTTGCAAGGAGGTGGGGCACACTTTAATGCGTCTTTTTAACATGGGCCAAAACAACTGAATCGATCATTTCCTTTTTGGTTATCATGTGCCCACATGTTCTGAAAAAGTCTCCTTTTTTCTTTTTTTAAAATAACTTTTGGCCTTTCACAGATTTATACTATGAACATCACGGTAATAAATTTTATTTTTTTGTTGCTATATGACAGCTAAGTGGCAAATGAGTCAAGTATATTTTAAATTGGGACCCCCCCCCCGCCCCCGCCCCATTCCTCAAGGTTCTGCTTAGAATAAGTGACTGGACGTGGGTCAGGAGGCTAAGGTTCTAGGTCAGCCTCTGTCACTTTCTCATTGTGTGACCCATGGCCAGCATGCCTCAGTTTTCCCATCTGTGCAATGGCTGCTCAGGGCCTGGCTTCTTGCTCATCCCCTTTGCTGGCTCAGCCTCCCTGCCCTGGGGCTTGTATCCAGGGTCTGAAGGTCCGGACGGTTCCAGAAGACGCCTTCCTCCTCACCCTCCGGAGGACAGCAGTGCTGATGGGGTCCTGGGGTTCTGGCCTCCTGTCAGGGCTCTGGCTGCTGTCTCTGCACTTGTCAGTTCTGGAGGACATATGTGTCCCTGTCTCCTGTGCTGAAGGACAGGCTGGGGGAGGCAGCATGAGTCTCTTTGTCATCTTTAGGGGCCCTGGGGTGGAGCTGGAAGTATCCCTCACTGTCTGGCCTGGTCTGTGGGGAACGTGCAGTACCTACGGTGGCTCAAATCCTCCTGCTCGTGTCTGCTGCTTGAAGGATCGTGATGGTCAGAGCTTAGAGACCATCTCCTCCAACTTCCCTGTGGATGGGAGGTTCGAGGCTCAGAGAGATCAATGACTTGCCTAGGGTGAGTGGCAGGGCTGAGATTTGAAGCCAGCCCCATGAGACCCCCAGGGCCTGCCCTGCTCTGCTGCCTGTCTGCGGATCCTCCTCATTCCACCTAGGCTCCTGCCCTGCCTCCCGCCCATCTGCCGTGATTCATTTGGTTCCATCTGGGGCTGAAGCTCCCTGTGGCCCCATCCTTGTGGCTGGGACTGCAGACGTGGGGGCTGCTGGGCCCCGGCTCCGCGCTGTTTATCCATCAGCTTGGTCTGGGCAGGCCCGGGACCACACGAGGCCGGATGCCGCCTCTGCACTTCTGACCCCTTTCCCAGGTCATAGGGAAGGAGGAGAGGGTGCTCATGTGTGCCTTTCTCCCAGAACCCCACTTCCTCCCTGTTCCTGGGCCTCCCCTGGTCCTAGGACCCCGTCAGGGCTCAGCTGGAACACAGCAACAGCCTCCTGACTTCCCATCCCGTTTGCCTAACCCCTTGGCTCCCCAGTTTTCAAGCCTCCATATTGGCCCAGAGAGAACATCCTGAAACTCAGCTCTGGTCCTGTGCTGCTTCTGCCACACCACCCTCTGCTGCCAAGGGGCAAATGTCCTGCCCCCAGCTCTGTGGGTTTAGGGTCTGGTACTCCGGTCTCCCTCTGGAGAACTCCCCCCGTGCCTATTCTGGCTGTTGGTTTGTGCAGGGTGGGTCCCTCCCCGCTCCCTGGCCTTGCCCGCTGCTCTTTGGGCCCCCAGGGCAGATGATAAACGTGAAGCAGGACTGGTGTCTGCCTTTGGGTTCTGTGTCCCTGGGATGTCAGCTCCACAAGGACGGGGACTTATGCCTGTCTTGTTGACTGTCCTATGCCCGGAGCCCAGAACGGGGCCGGAGTAGGGCAGGCACTCAATAAATAGCCAATGAATGAATGAATGACTGTCTGCCCTGAGTGTCACCCATTGTTGTGCCCTCCTCTCTCCAGATGGCCTTGACCTGTCCCTAACCAGGTGCGCCAGGAACCAGCCTGACCTGCATCCCAGGAGACCTGGGCTCCAGGTGCATCTCTCCCTCTAGGCTGCTATGTGTCCTTGGGAATTTCCTCCACCCTCCCTGTGCCTCAGTTTCCCCATCTGTACACTGAGGTTTCCAAGGTCACTCTCCCTCCCTCCCAGTCTCTTCGCTGATTCTCCAGCTTTCAGCCGTTCCACCCCACAACACAGCCCCGCAGCCTCATGTCACCCCGCGGCGGGGAGGGTGCTGTAGAGGTGGCTTGGCGGTGTTGAGAAGCCTGGCACATCCGCCGTTCATGTCTAATTACTCTGGTAACCATTTGCTGCCTCTTTAATTCCCTCGGCAAACATCCCATTACTGGGAGTAATTGCCAGCCCGGCTCGGGCTGTGAGGCGTGGAGGATTCGTGATGGCTCTGCCTCGGCCCCCACACCCTGGACGTGCTCACACAGCCCGGCCTCGGAGAGGGGCTGAGGGGGCCGAGGATGGACCTGGGTTCAGGCCCCAGCGCTGCCACTTGCTCGGACAGAGTGACCTCAGGGAGGTTCCCCTGCTCTGGGAGCCTCAGTGTCCTCATCTGTAAGATGGGCATGGCTGTCTGCCCAGTTGCCCTCCATCTTCCTGGCATCTGTCCCCTTCCTTCTCCCCGTGACAACAGCAGGGGCTCCCATGGTCCTACTTGATCCTGTGGCCACCCCTGGCCGTGACTCATTGGTCGACGGCAATAGGCACCCAGCCAGAGCTGGGCCAGTCTGGGCCCCTGTGCCCTTGGCCGCGGGGATGGGCGTCTGAACCATCCCTGCAGCTGCACTGAGAAGGGGTCCCTCTCTGGTGGCTGAAGGTGTGACTTCCGACCACTGCTGGGCCCGAGTTTTCAGCCTGTGGAAGGAGCCAACGCAGAGGTGAACGGCAGGGCCCTGGGGGCCTCTGACCCCTGCTCCAGCTCCTCATGGGCCCCGCGGCATCTCGATGTTCCAGTCTCCCTGCAAATGCCCACTTTGGTCTCAGCCGGGGCCAACTGGGTTTCTGTCACTTCACCCAAATCAATCCTAAAAATCCAGGTCTCATAGCTGCCCCCTACTGGCTGTGTGAGGAGATGAGATAACATGGTGCCGGCCGTGGGACCCTACTCTGGGCTGGGGAGGGTGGGGCGGGCTCCCGTTAGCCCACAGTGTAATCCTTGTTACATGACCCCGTTAGTCTGGGTCCCTCTTAAGCCCAGAGCAAACAGCATCCCCTGGATCTGATCAGGAGCTTCACCTCCTTCAATCCGGATGCTAAAGCTTTATTAATAAAGTCCTCCAGAGAGTAAGGCTCAGAGGGAACGGCCTCAATTTCCAGGGAGTGGGAGGTGCTAACTCCAGCTGGGGACCTGGGGAGGCAGGAGCCACGGAAAGGGCAAGGATTCAGATGAGCAGAGGTGGGTTTGAGATCTGGTCCTGAGATGCTACGTTGACTCAGTCCTCCTCGGCCTCTGTATTCCCATCTCCCAAATGGGCCTGACAGCAGCACTGACGTTGCCGTGTTGTGCAGATCAAATGAGGAAAGGAGGGGAAATTTCCTTAACTCTGGTCTGGGCACTCGGGGCTGTGCGGGGCACTGTTGTTGGCATCATGAGGGCAGTGGCTGGGGGCCAAGTTTCTTCACAGGAAGTGCCCTGGGGCAGGTGACCTCTGCACTCACTTGATCGTTGGATCCCTCCCTCCTTCACCTGCTCAGAAATGTGCCTTGAGCACCTGCCAGGCGGGCATAGCACTGGCTCTGGGCAAACCTGGTGGCAGGTTCCCGCTGTCCCAGAGCTCAGGGATGGGCGGGACGAGGGAGCGGAGGGACGTGCTCCAGGACCAGCTGCAGTTTCCTGAGGTTGGAGCAGACCTCCTGGGAGGGTCCGTAGGAGGACGGGCCGCAACTGGGGAAGGAAGTAGAAGCAAGTTGGATGGATGAGTGGGTGTGTCAGGCGAGAACCTGCTGCTCCTGTAGGGGCCCTCGTGATAGGGGCTTGGACGTGCCCCCCACACACAGAGCCCCTCATCCTCAGCCCTGACCGCCCACAGCTCTCCAGACGCTGCAGGAACTGGAGCTGGAAATGAGCTCCACTTCCGGCCTCCCCGCCTGGAGGAGGGGCTGCCTTGGGCCTTCCGGCTTCGTGAGGCGATGGGACTTGGAGGCAAATTCCTGGGCAATTTCAGGGCTGGGTGTTCTTTGGAGCAGGCGCTTGAGCAGGGCTTGTTTCTGAACAAAGAGACTCGCCTGAGGGTGAAGCTCTGGGACTGGGGCGGCTTCTCTCCCTCCCGCAGCCTCATCTGGAATTTTCCTCCGCAGGCTGGGACGGCAACTACTCACCTGGTTTGGATTTTCCCCCTGCCATCCCTCTCTGGGCCTGGCCCCCGTGGGTCCCGCTGCTCCTGGACCCAGATAGAACCCGGGTCTGGGGAGACGGAGCCTCGGGCAGCCCAGCACGAGCCCGGAAGAGGCCTCTGATCCATGAGCTGCTGGATTTAGGCGGATTTAGCAACTGGGTTTCCAATCGATTTCCAGGGGGAGGGAGGATGGAGCAGAAGCTCCTGAAACAGATTCGCAGCCTTGCTCGGATCTGCACAGGCAGTGGGCAGGGAGTTATCGATGTGACCTGGGGAGAGGGAAACTAATGAGGTTAAGAGAAACTCATCTGTGTGAGGTTCCTCTGGGGGCCCTTGAAGATGTAAACGTCTACTTCCCACGCCCAGCTCTGCAGACACCAGGGGAGAGGATGCGAGACCCCGGGGGCTCCTCCTCCCTCCCGGCCCTGGAGGAGCCTCTGGCTCTGCAAAGGATTGAGGTCTGCAGAGTTCCCGCAACTTCAGAGCTCAGATGTCTCTGGAGACCCGGGCTGGCTGCCCCGCCTGCCCTCCTGACAGGCCCCAGCTCGGCCCTGTCCCTGCAGCCCCCTCCCCTCAGCTGCAGCCTGTGGGTCCCCCCGCAGCCTCAGGACAGGGAAGGGAGGAGGACACCGCCTTCGCGGGGCTGGGGAACAGACAGGCCTGGGTTGGAATTCTGTGGGATTCTTCCACCTGCTGCTGTGGGACCTCGGGCCAGTTCCACACGCACTCTGGGCCTCAGTTTCCTCGCCTGTGAAATGGGAGACAAGACTTCCCTCTGAGGAGGCTGTGGGAGGAGAGGCGGAGTAAAGCGAGCAGCACATCCCCTGGCATGTGGTGGGGGGGACGCGGGCTGGATGTGATGGGTCCCAGTTAAGGAGCTGACCCGGACAGCCGTTGTCTGTGTGATCCTGGACACGTGCCTTGGCCTCTCTGAGCCTCATTTGGCCCCTCTGTGAAGTGGGAATAGAGCGGTGGGCGTGATTAAAAGGGACAATGCCAGTCACTGCTCAGCACGGTGTGGGGCCTGTGGTCAGTCGTCCTGGATGCCTTCACTGGCCCCCTCCTCGTGGGTGGCTGGTGTTGCCCGGGCGGAAGCTGTGGCCGTGGCCCTGGACCGGCTCAGACAGGAGCAAGGGGCTCCAGACCCCTCCCCTCGCGTCCACCCTGACGAGGCCGGGAGCTGCAGCAGCAGCTGTGCCTGGAGACGAGTCACAGCATGGGGTTTGAGCCCTGCCAGGCCGTCCCCGCCGCGAGGACACAGGAGGCCACGCCCCTCTCCGTGCCTCGGTTTCCCCATCTGCAGAGCGGGGAGGATGATAAAGATCGCAGGTGTTGCTGAATAACTATTCCGCGCCAGGCACGTTGTACGTGCTTTCCGTGCAGCAAGTCATTTAACCCTCACAGCCGTCCTATGAGGTCTGTATTATTACCATCTTCCCATTTTACAGGTGAGGAAACTGAGGCTCAGATGGGCAGAGCGGCTTGGCCAAGGTCACACACAGTGGGGATTTGAACCCGGGGCTCCGACTCCGAGGTCCAGGCTGTAAGCTGCGGCACTTGCTGCTCACGTTGTTAATAAACCTGCCACGGTCAGGACCTGATGTCTGGTTTCCCGGGACGGACGGGCTGAGCTCGGAGCTGGGGTGATGGCGGGGACCTGGGGGCTCCAGGGGCTCCTCAAGGTGGTGCACTATGCTCGGGGCTAAAAACACTGCTGGGTTTGGGGCGCAGGTGGCAGAGACAGTGCTGGGGACACAGAGCTCCGTGCTGCTGTGCAGAGGCTGGGAGGGGCTGGACCATGAGTCCAGGCGCAGGTTTGACTCCCGGGGACACTGGCAGGGCCCTTGGGAGTCACTTACGTGGCTAGAAAATGCTCAGACCCTCGCAGGCTCGGCTGTTTCCGGGATGTCCTTCGTTGTCACATTGGCTGGTTTCCATGGCTTTTGTTAGGAAGTTGCCTGTTGCCTCGTATCTCAACATTATTGTTTGTCATTTGATGTCCCAGACACTGTAACCTGGGAAAAGTTGAGACTTTTCTCCTCTGCCATCGCTCAGTTCTGTGGATTGTCCTACCTCGTCATTTAGCAGTCATCTTTTTTCATGAACTTTCACTGATTTCCTGGTAGAAATATTTCTTGATGCTAAGAATCCTGTTTCAGATGTCCTAACATTAGGTTAGAACATGTGCACCTGTTTTTTCTTTTCTTTCTTTCTTTTTTTTTTTTTTGTGTGAGGAAGATTGGCCCTCAGCTAACATCTGTGCCAATCTTCCTCTATTTCGTATGTGGGATAGAGTCACAGAGGGCTTGACGAGCCGTGTGTAGGTCTGCCCCTGGGATTTGAACCCATGAACCCATGGCTGCCCAAGCAGAAAGCGTGAACTTACCACTAGGCAACTGGGCTGGCCATGGCACCTGTTTTATTGTAAAACAAAATCAACACCTCACTGGGGACGCCTGTGTCCCTCCTGGGTCCTCACTGGGGACACGTGAGGTGACATGTGAGATGATACCCAGAAGCCCGGGGCTCCAGCCTGTGGCAGCTGCTCTGCAAACACCAGCCCCTCCTTGTCCTCGAGTGGACGCCCCTCGCTGGGTGTAGAGAGCACGCAGACCACCCAGGCGAGTCAATATTACCCTAAAGAGGGTCTCTCCACTTCCCTATGACGCCATTGTCAGCAAGCCTTCATTGAGCACCAGTATGCCAGACCCAGTGCTAAGCCCGGGGCCCAGAGAAAGTTCTTCTTAATGTGTACTGGTCACATCCCTCCCCTTCTGACCCCTCAGTGGCTGCTCCTGGACCCCAGGATGAAAGGCAGGCTCCTCCCACGGCCAGTGGCCCCTGCCCCATCTCCCTCCTCTGCTCTGGCTGTGTCTCCCCAAGCCCTTTCCTCCGAAGGGCCTTTGCACATGCACCTCCCTCCACCTGGGAGGCCTCTTCCTGTCCTCCCTTCACTTGGCAGGTCCCTCTGACCTTTGGGTCCCACCCACCTGCAGACTGTTCCCCTCCCCCGGCGTCCTCTGCTGACCCCCTGCTTGTCCCTTGGTCCCACCAGCATCATCTGTAATCCTTCTCCTGGGTGCTCACTGGTACCAACTGTGGCCCACACTGGTCTGTGAGCTCCGGGAGGGCAGGGGCTGCATGGGCCCCGCTGCCGGGGGTGTTCCCAGCGCCCGGCTGAGCCCGCACAGACTCCGTGTCCAGGGGCTCTTTGTTGACGGGCGAGTCAGCAGAGAGGACTGGGGGCCCAGAGGCTCTGGGGCGTCGGCACGTTGTTACGGAATGTGCCAGGTCTGCATAAGTCAGAGCCAAGGGGGTGGAATCCCAGGTACTGGCAGGACCCTCCCAGACCTGTGACTGGGGTGGCGTTGGGTGACCCGCACCCCAGAGACCAGCATCCGTGTGGCCTGGGGCTGGTGAGCTCCGGCCTCGCCTCCCTCCTCAGTCGTGCGCACCGTCTCCACCTGCTCAGGGACCTGGTCCAGCGGTGGCGTCAGTCGGAGGCCTGGGCTGGGCTGCAGTGACCGGTGGCCGCAGCTTCCCTGACACGAGTGAAGGCGCCTCTCTCTGTGCTGATGTGCTGGGGGCAGGTCATCAGGCTCTGATCGCCGAGGTCGCGCTGGGCTGGTGTGGCTTCCGTGGTCACAGCAGCAAACCATGGGCCGGCCTTCAATGCTCCCTCCTGCAACTGACAGACACGGCGGCCTCTCACGTCTCCTTGGCCAGAGCAGGTCACAGGCTATGTCTGCCTTCAAAGGGGCAGGAAGGGCAGCCCCATGGCGAGTCAGGAACGAGGCGGGGCCTGTGTTACCCCCTCTGTGGCCCCACGGCGCCTGCCCAGGGCCGAGTGTGGAGCCGGTGAAAGCAGGTGCCCTTCGGTTCAGTTCAGTCCTGCAAATGCCGTGTACCTGCCCTGGGGGAGCCCAAAGATGACAATGACACGGCCCAGGGGGTGGGTCAGACGTGCAGAAGCGTCACCAATCCAGCGATCTGTGGGCTAACCTTTGTGCCTTGTCCTCCCGCCCAGGGCAGTGACTCTGGGGGTCCACACGCCCTGACTCCACAGCTGGCCCTCCACGAGCCAGCCCTCCGTCCTCACCTCCTCTCTCACCCCTGCTCCCCACGCTGGCCTTCCAGGCAGGACTCAGCTGCTTCCGGGCCCTGAGTCCTCCACGCCCCTCACTCTGGCCTCTGAGCCTTTGCAACTGCTGTTCCCTCTGCCTGGACGCAGCTTTAAGAGGGAGGCCTTGGGGGCCAGGCCTGAAACCCGGCCCTGCCAGTGACCAGATGGTGAACCCGTTCCTATACCTCTCCTGCCTCGGTTTCCTCATCTGTAAGATGGTATAGTGGCGGCATCTACGTCACACTCACGGGGGGGCTGAGAGGATGTGATGAGTTAATATGAGCAGAGCCCTCAGGACAGGCCCAGCACGTGGTCCATGGACAGTCGGCTCTGCTGCTCAGCAGCCCCTCTCCATCTGGTGAAGACCTTACTCACCTCCGGTCTCAGTGGAGATGCCCGCCCCCCCAGGATGGCGTCTGGCATCTCTGTGCCCTCAGTGCGCATCACAGGGCCCAGCACAGAGACCCAGCTGCCCCCTAGGCTGCCTGAGCCCGAAGCCCCTTCCCGGGGCGTTTGCCTCCCAGCAGCATCAAGAAGAACCAGCATCCGACAGAACAAGACGCCTGAGGTGAGCGGGTGCCCAGCCCGAGCCCTGCACAACCCGGGGGCCGAGGACCAAGCCTCTCCTGCCCCCAGAGCAGCTGAGGAAGCCTCGCCTGGTGCCGGGGTTTAAAAGGTGTGGCCGAGCCGCCTCCTGCTGTACGTGGTTACTGGAGCCCTGGCCCCTCTCCGTCTCTCTCTCTCTCTTTCTGTCTCTCTCACACACACATGCACAGAGCAGTGGCTCCTCCCCAGCTTCTCTGCGTGGCGCGCCCTCTCCAGGTTTTCCGAACTCTAAGGTGGGCGGGATCCGGGGCCAGGCATCTGGACGATCCCCTAGGCCCTTCCCCTACGTCTTCTCTCTGAGGATGGAGGGTGCTGCCCTGGGGACCAGGCTGCCAGTCATGCTGCTGCAATGGGAGGGATTTCCAGGGTCTTCTCTGAGAGGGGGTGGGTGGTGGAGGGGCAGAGAGCACAGGGCCGGGCTCCCAGGGCCGAGGGAAGGTGCTGGAAGGGAGAGGGGGGGTGCTACGATGTGCTTGTGCCCCCTTGTGGCTGCCCTGATTTATTAGGTGCCTGTGGTGTAGATTTGTCACCCAGCTCGTTGGGGTCATGAACCCCCAGGGACCGGCTCTGGGGTCTCCTTGGCCCTGGGCTGGGTCCAGTGTGACCCTTCTTGCCCGCCCTCTCCCACAGGAACTCAGAAGGCATCTGGTTCAGGTTTCTCAGCCAGGGGCGATTTTGCTCCCCGGGGGACATTTGGCAAAGTCTGGAGACATTTTTGACGGTCACAACTGGAGTGGTGGTGGTGGGTACCCCTCTAATGGGTAGAGGCTGGGGATGCTGCTGAGCGCAAAGGACAGTCCCCACCACAAAGAAGTATCTAGCCTCCAACGTCGATAGTGCTGCTGTTGAGAAGCCCCACAGGATTTATGGAGAATGAGGCTCAGAGAGGGGCAGTGACCTGCCCAAAGTCACACAGCACATCAGTGGCAGGTCCAAGATGACAGTCTGGATCTCCTGACTCTGGCTGATCTGGCCGGGGGACCAGGCACCAGTGCCAACAACCTTGGTGCCAAGCGGCCTCTTTTGCCTCAAGGCCAGCTTTTATTTCTCTCTAAATAATTCCAATTTCAGGAACATTTTTTGTCAGTAATTTTATGCTTCCTTGTCTTCAATTGTGCTTTCTCTCTGGGTAATCTGAGGCTCACAGGCAGCTGAGTATGACATGTATATTCCAATGAAATGCAATGCACAAAATAATTGAGCATATTTCTCTCCTGTCTGAGCGGCGGATTCATCTCCCTGACACATCTCTGTCTCCTCTTCCCACCCGCCATTTTTTGTCTGAGTTTTTCTTCCCTTAGAGTCTCCGGGATTCTAATGGCTTCGTGGCACCTGCTCATGAGAGATACACAAAAGATCCTGCCTTTATAGCTGTGTCCCTGGGACTGATAAGCAATGTTCCTGAGGAGGCGGGACTGCCGGCCTCTGCATGGGCCCGGAGGGGTCTCCACTGATGCCAGGGAAGGGTAGGGATCTGTGAGCGGGACGGGAAGGGTTTCCTGTGGGTGCAGGGACCCTCCTGGGCAGACACCGTCTGGGTGCAGGGTGAGCATGGGTGTCCTGGGCATGACAGTGAACCGTGGGCTCAGCTCCAGAGGCAGCGAGAGGCCTCAGGTGGAGCTGGGTCCTGCGCCTGGGGGGAGAGGGGAGGGGGATGGCTGAGCCCCGCGAGGCAGGGGATGTGCCAGGTCTGGTCCTGCAGGTTCTTGTCTGCTGTGGGGAGCGGTTTTGTCTCCAGCCTGAGACACGGGGAGCCCTGAGTGGTCTAAGTGAAGGAGGCACAAGAAGATTTCTACGGGGAACTGTTCTCTCCGGTGCTAGTCAGGAAAGGATGGTGGGATGGGAGCCTCAGTAGGAGGCTGGGAGGAGGCTGCGGAAAGATCCAGAAGGGAGCTGATGGGGTGTGAAGAGGCCGTCGAGTGGGAGAGAGAGAGCAATCATGTTGCCTCCATGGACACTTATTTTGTTCATCTCTGTATGTCCCACAATAATTGCTGAGTGAAAAAATGCACGGTCACTCTTTAGTCCTTGTGTAGGGTGGTAGGTGGGGGGTAGGGCAGTAGGAGAGGTGAGGGTGGTAGGAGGGGGTGAGGGCGGTAGGAGGGGGTCACAGTGGTAGGAGGGGGTGAGGGCGGTAGTGGGGGTGAGGGCGCTAGGAGGGGGTCAGGGCAGTAGGAGGGGTGAGGGCGCTAGGAGGAGGGCAGGGCAGTAGGAGGGGTCAGGGTGGTAGGAGGGGGTCAGGGTGGTAGGAGGGGGTGAGGGCAGTAGGAGGGGTGAGGGCGGTAGGAGGAGGGCAGGGTGGTAGGAGGGGGTCAGGGTGGTAGGAGGGGGTGAGGGCAGTAGGAGGGGTGAGGGCGGTAGGAGGGGGGCAGGGCAGTAGGAGGGGTCAGGGTGGTAGGAGGGGGTCAGGGTGGTAGGAGGGGGTCAGGGTGGTAGGAGGGGGTCAGGGTGGTAGGAGGGGTGAGGGCGGTAGGAGGGGGTCACAGTGGTAGGAGGGGGTGAGGGCGGTAGTGGGGGTGAGGGCGCTAGGAGGGGGTCAGGGCAGTAGGAGGGGTGAGGGAGCTAGGAGGAGGGCAGGGCAGTAGGAGGAGGGCAGGGCAGTAGGAGGAGGGCAGGGCAGTAGGAGGGGGTCAGGGTGGTAGGAGGGGGTCAGGGTGGTAGGAGGGGGTGAGGGCAGTAGGAGGGGTGAGGGTGGTAGGAGGGGTGAGGGTGGTAGGAGGGGGTGAGGGTTGTATGAGGGGGATCAGTAGGAGGGGGTCAGGGCAGTAGGAGGGGTGAGGGCGGTAGGAGGAGGGCAGGGTGGTAGGAGGGGTGAGGGTGGTAGGAGGGGGTGAGGGTGGTAGGAGGGGGATAAGTAGGAGGGGGTCAGGGTGGTGGGAGTGGGCCGGCTGTCCAGAGGGTCCTGGCCCTCGTGGCCACCCAAGGATTTGCACCTCAGGGGGTTGGCTTGGGCTCGCCCAAGGGGTGAGCCGCCTCAGGCCACTGGGGGGACTGGGGAGTGCCTGTGTGTTCTGGGAGCGGCCGTGTCTGTTCAGCCCCATCTCAGGCTCCTTGTCGCTCCATGGGGAGCAGCCGTGTGACATTGGGGTGCTGCTGGGCTTGGCCCCAGGTGTTTTCTCCGCTGCAGTGTCGTGTGTCTGACGCCAGGAAGGAGACCCGGGGACCCGTCAGTGCCGTGGGCTCCAGGAGGGGGTGGCGGCGGATGCTTGGGTTGGCATGGGCAGAAGCGTGGCTTCATGGTGCTCACGTTCCTGTGGTGGCTGCATCTTTGTAGCCCTGGCACCCAGCCTCGTGCCGCACACATAAAAGTCATCCACAACCCGTCGAAGGTGCAGCAGGAAGATTTTAGAATTTGAGTCAGGAGGACCAGGGCTGTTGAGTCCTGGCTTGGTGGCTCAGCTTGTGACCTTGGATGAGCACTTTACTTCCTGGAGCCTCTGTTCTCACAACTGGGAAATGGGCACCAGCGCCCCCCTTCCCAGAGCTGCCCTGCTTGGTCGCCTGGGGTGTTGTGGGTGATGGTGACGGCCACGTCCTCGCCCCGAGAGTGCCGTGATGAGAGCTCTTGGCATCAGAAACGTCAGTTCGTCTCTGCCCAGGAGGGACGATGAGAAAGCCCCTCACTCTGAGTGCAGGTCCCTTCTGTCCTCGAAGGCCGCTCAGGTTTCCAGAGGCCCCTGAGAAGTGCTGCCATGCTGGGGCCTCGCCCAAGGCCTCTGCGAGCCCCGCCCCAGGGGGACTGCGGCAGGCATCCAGGAGAGGGAGTGAGGTGTGGGGCCCGAGGTGGGGTGCGGGGAGGGCAGGGGAGCGGGTGGGGGAGGAGGGAAGAGGCGTTGCTAACAACAACAATAGCTACACACTTCCATTTTCAGATGAGGAGAGTGCGCACAGAGGGGTTGAGCACTTTGCCCGCGGTCACACAGCTGGGGTTTGGACCCAGGAGTTCTGGCTCCACAGTCTGGCTCTCACCTGTGAAGCTGAGGAAGGAGAAGGTGGGCGAGGGGCATCAAGGGAGCCCTCGGCCGGCCTGGCACAGCCCGCAGTCCTGCTTCCCCCAGGCCCCAGGAAGGAGGTGACAGGCAGCCTGGGGCACTGGCTGACATGGCCTCTGGGTCCTTTGGGTGGGCTGCCTGGGTCTGGGTCTGCCCAGATGGTTCCGGGTTCCTCCTGGGACCTGCTGAATCTTCCTCAGCGCCCCTGAGAGTGTTTCCCCAGGCCCATCATTAGCGATGTGATGGTTTATGCAACAGCTAATGAGTCCTAATGAGGAGGATCGGTAATTGATCAGGAGCAGAGTCTGTCAACCCAGGTCGCTTCCTTCCTCTCGGCTCTCCCCTGGGGCCAGCAGTGCCTGGAGCAGAAGGGACCAGGGCTCCCAGCCCCTCCTCCACCCCTCCAGACCCCTCCCCAAAGCCTGTTCTGTCCTCCGCTCTGCTCCTGTTGAGTCCCCTGGGCCCTCAGCCTGATGACCCCCTCCACGCCCCACCTCTTCCCCTCCGTCCCCCAGCCCCACCCGGTTGGCTCTTGCTCACGTCTCTTGGACACCTAGCAGCCCCTGGGGACGCCCTGTCTCCAGGCTCACCCCTTCTGGTCCCCTCCCTCACATGGTCACCTCGGGGAGCAGGGGCCTTGGGGACAGGAGCCCAGGTGCCTTTCCTGAGCTCGCCTCTCGCCAGTGTAAGAAGGAAAGAAAGGGAAGAAGGAGACCAAAACTTTTGGCTCTGGATGAGACACGGTTGCGTCAAACGGCTAACGGAGCTCATGGTGGAGTGTTTTGTTTAATGCCTTGATCTCTTGTCCACTGAGAAATGAATTCTGTCAAACCCCTGAAGCCAACTGTCAAAGGAAAGCTCTCTGGGGAGACGAATCTCTTACTCTGATGGCAAAAGTCATTCGAAGTGATCCTTTAATCCATCCCCTTTGGAACCTGGAGCTGGGTTTTGAAGCCTGTTCTCCCTGAATGTTTTCCCGCCTGAGCCCGGCCTCCATCTCATGAAACACCGCAGTGAAGATGGGCCGTGGGCATCAGGAGAACCATTTGGTTTCTCAGGGCAAATTTTAGGGGGAAATGGCCGAGGAAAAAGCCTTGTCTTTGTGTCTGCTTTGGGGGAGAGGTGCCCGCTGTCAGGGCTCCGGCAGCCTGGGGGGGGGGACAACTGTGGGAGCAGGAGAGGGAGCCCGCGGGAGGCGCATTTACAGAGCTGAGGCTGTGCGAGCACGACGAGGGGGGCGTCCAGGAGTGGGGCAGGGCCTCCTCGTTCCTGCTGGGGTGAGGGCGGCCGCTTCTCTGCTCCCTGCCCTCCACCCTGCACCATCGCCTGCCTGTGCCTTCTTACCAGAAGTCAACCTGCATTTGGGGTCAGCACTTTCTGGTTTACAAAGTACTTCATTTGTTCATGCATTCATTCATTCACATTATTCACACCCTGCTGATTGGGGCTCACGGTGAGTCATGATCTGTATGAAGCCCTGGGGTTACAGAGACCCACAAGATCCAACCTCCACATCCCAGATTCCAAGGTTTGATGGTGGAGATGGGGAGTACTCAAATGCCTGGCACATAGTAGGCGCTTTCATCAGTTAGAATGTGTTGGGCAGCATGTAACAGAAAACTCGACAACAGTGGCTCTCACAGTTAAGACGTGAAACGCCCTCGTATAACCAGATGTTTTGAGCAGAGCTTGGTGAACTGTGGCCCTGGGCCAGTTTGGCCTGTTGTCTGCTTTTGTATGGCCCGTAAGCGAATGGTGGTTTCTACAAGTGAACATTTGCAATCAATCTGATCACAAGGAAAACTAACTTTGAACCCCAAGTAAGTAAGATGTTATCTCCCCACTCAGTAAAAAAGAATGCCATTATTCTCATTAGATCTGTGTTACAAAAATTATACTTGATTATTATATTTTGAATTTCATCAACCATAGATTTGTGGAAATCTATTTTCTCTCTTGTTAAATAAATACATAAGATTCTTGATTTTGCCTCTTGGTTCACAAAGCCTAAAATATTTACTATCTTTCCCTCTACAGAAAATATTTGCTGACTCCTGTTCTCAAGGGAGGTGGTCTCAGCTTGGTGAGATGCTCAGGGATGTTAACAAAGATGTTTTTCCTCTTTACCATCCTTGGCTGTGTTGGTTTTCTGTCCTTAGCTTTTCACTTCGTGGTTACAAGATGGCTGCCACAGCTCCAGACAGCATTCAAATCAGGAAGAAGGGGGTGAAGCGGGAGCACAAAAGAGTACTTCTTGGAAGCAGCTCTCTTCCACGAGCAGATTTTCCCTCACATCTCAACGGCCAGATCCAGGTCACATGCCCACCCCTGAAACAATCTCTGGAGAAGGGGACGGGGTGCCAGGCTTGGCTTCCCCAGGGCTGGGGAGGCCACGAGACCTGAGCCTGTTGCTGCAGAACAAGCCCAGGGTCCTGCGAGTGAATGGAGGAGGGGTGGCTGCTGGGTGGGCACCTTCTCGTCAGTGCTTGTGACTGAGAATCCGGTCATGAGGGGTCTGGGGTGGTGGCCGAGCCCGGGCCCTGGGGAGGAAGCTCTGCCCTGAGCCTCTGCTGCACAGGCCGTGTGATCTGGGAGGTGCTTGACCGCCCGCAGCACAGCCTCCTCCCCGTGGGGTGGGGACCGTCACAGCACCTGCCGTGAAGGTGATATGGGGTCGAGCGTGTGGGCATGGGGTGTGAGGGCGCGTGGACAGCTGCTGGCTGTTGCAGCGATGAGCCCGTGTGTCAAGGGCCCATGGCGTCTGCTCTGAGCAGTTCTGGTGTGACAGCTGCAGGAAGACCAGCTCCCACGTGGGCACAATCCCTGCATGTGGGTGCCTTCCTTGCGCTCGCTCACTGCACCCACAACCACCCGGGATGGGGGGCTGTGTTCACCCCATTTACAGCTGAGGACACCGAGGCTCAGGGAGGCAACCCCGAGTCGGTGAGGGCGGACAGGACTCCAGGACGTCAGGTTCCGGCCACTGTCCTCTGACCCACCGCAGGGCTGGGTGCAGCCAGCATGGGCAGGTGCTCAGGTGACCCCTCCCCTCTGCTGACTGTCAGCCGGGTTCATGCTGGCGGCTGAGGCTGACCCTTCTCCTGACCCTGCTCTCTGTCCCTCCCAGGGCTCCAGGGTCCCGGAACCTGCCTGTGACATGTGGAGATTTGCCATCCTCTGGGCTGCCCCTCCTCCCCAGGGCGATGCATGGACACAATGTGTCATCAGGGGTGGGGACACACGATCGTCAGACTGGTGTCACTGAGTCTTGGCTGTGAACTGGCAACTTGCATTCTTGGGGAAACAACATACATTTATGCAGGACATATGCCTATGCTAATGATGGGTAATTACACTCCATATTTATAGATTTATCAAATATGCAAACCCACTTCTGACAGTTACACACCTCCAGGCACGTCACATTAATAACTGGCCAGCACTGCAGTGTAGCTGGGCGCCAAATGTGAGACAAAACTTGCAGCCCAGCCCTGCTGGGGGGGCCTCGGCTGTCACCCTGCTGGCCCCCACCAGACCTGTGCCCATCGCTGCTCTTCCAGCCTTCCTGGTCCTCCTGGCTTCCCAGAGAGACCACCTGCTTTGTGGGGGGTGTCTGGAGGGAGGGAGCAGCACTCCTGAGGGCCGTGAGGCAGGAGGGACTCAGTGACTTGGAAGACTCGAGACAAGCTGTGAGTGAGCCGTGGGAGGGGCTCAGGGAAGGGAGGCTAGAGGGGGCTGCGGCAGGGAGTAGACTGCCGGGCCTCAGGGACAAGGCCGGGAGGGATGAGCTGCATTAGGGAGGAAGGAGGAGCAGCCTCTCTCTGTCCCCACTCCCGTCCCCCAGTGCAGCTGAGGAAACACAGCCCCGACTCCCAGGCTCTGGGCAGGGACGGAGACCCGGGCGCTGGGGACAAGGAGGAGGGAGGCAAGGATTGGGGGTGCAGGCGCCACAGGATCGGGCCTTTTAGGAGATTTCCTGTCATCAGATGGGGCTCCCTCAGGACTCATTTCCTGGGGCCCGGCTACTTCTGATTTCCTCAGTCAATGCAAATTTAATAGCAGCAGGAATGGACACATTTGGTTGAACCACCACGTGCAATTGCTGGCAGTTAACGATTCTGACATGAAGAACAGCAGTTTCAATCCATCCAAAGTGTATTACATTTTTTGCCACCAGCAGAGACCACATTGCTTTTCCTTTATGAGGCCCCCACCCCCAGGGAGCCGGCCGCCCCGTCCTCCCCGCCAGCCCTGCCCTCTACCCCACCCTCCTGAGATGAGAGAATCCCCAACAGAACTTAGAAAAGGCCTCCAGAGCAACGTTTCCCAAATCTTGACCTGAGATTTGGCTTCATTGACATCCTCCTGGGAGCTTGAAAAGATCTCGACTTCCAGATTCTGCCCCCTGAGACCTTAAACCAGCGGGTGCGGGGTGGGCCGCTGGCTGCCTCTCTAACAAGCACCCATCAGAGGTTCTGCTGCTGCGGAGCCCCTGGGAAGCTCGGGTTTTCTGGACCTGCCCGGCTCAGAGACACTCAACAGCTCACCAGCTGCTA
Organism: Equus asinus; assembly: GCF_041296235.1. Taxonomy (NCBI): domain Eukaryota; kingdom Metazoa; phylum Chordata; class Mammalia; order Perissodactyla; family Equidae; genus Equus; species Equus asinus. The sequence goes on from NC_091794.1 coordinate 90,961,851, forward strand.
TTACCTGCTGGGAAAATCTAGAGTTCTTATCCTGGCACGGAGGGCCCAGAATGGGGGCTCGCCTCACTCCACCCCCACCAGCTCCACTTCCCTGTGGGCGCTCCCGGCAGGGGGGCTGCTGGAAGATGATTTGATTAAATAGGACGTTTGCCTGCAGAGCTGCTGTGTGTAAGTTGCTGCAACTCTGAGGCCGGTGCTGCTGCCCCATTTCACAGCTGGTGACACAGGGGTGCAGGGATCACAGGGCAAGGAGTTCAAGTCCATCTCGTCATCTGAGGCCACAGTGGCCACTGCTTCTGCCTCTTAAGCTTTATTCCTTCATTCGTTTGTTCATCTACCCAACAAATATTTATGAAGCACTTACTGCATGCTCAGCCCTGTTCCGGTGCTAAAGATACAACAGGGGACAGAACAGGTACAGCCTGTCAAGGAAGGTTGATAGATTCGGTTGATAAAGAAATGACAACTGAGTTGCCTATTTTTTTTTTTTTTTGAGGAAGATTAGCTCTGAGCTAACATCTGCTGCCAATCCTCCCCTTGTTGCTGAGGAAGACTGGCCCTGAGCTAACATCTGTGCCCATCTTCCTCTACTTTATATGTGGGACGCCTACCACAGCATGGCGTGCCAAGAGGTGCCATGTCCACACCCAGGATCTGAACTGGCGAACCCCAGGCTGCCGAAGCGGAACATGCGCACTTAATCGCTGCGCCACTGGGCCGGCCCCTGAGCTCTCTTTAGATTCAGGTGACTTATTACTTAGATAGGCAACAAAAGCAAGATTAACCAAAATGCCAGATCCCCATGGCCTGTGGCCCATAGGATGACACCAAAACAAAAGGGCCAGTGGGGCGATCTGGTGATGGAGCCACCCCAGTCTAAGGCTGTGCAATTTTATCGCCTACAACTGTACCCTAAGGAAGACGGTCTCATGTTCCAAGTGGACCACAGTGCACTCTGCCAAGACTACCTGTGGTTAAGTCTTATCTTCATGGTCTATGTGGAGAGTACAAGTTGGCTGGGCACCAAGGCAGAGGCATCCTCCTACGCAGCCCTGCTCCCTGGGGGTCTGGGCATCAGGGTTGTTTGAAAGCTCCCAGGCAATTGCAGTGGGCAGCTCGAGGTGAGAACTCTGGTCTAGGTTTTGTATGCTCTCTGAGGATTCCTTCCAGCCCTGCCTGATACACACACATCCATCATAGACTATGTGTGAAATATAGCGTATACAGGTACATATCTCTCTATCTCCATCTCTGTCTCTATCATCGCTCTTTCCATCTCCATCCCATCATCTGTCACCTCTAAGCACCATTCACCCGCCAAGCCATGCCATTTGGGACTCACCTCCTCCATGGGAGGCCTTTAGTTCCTCCACTTCCTACACAGGGTAAGTGAGTAGTCCCAGAGCTGATAAGTGGCAGAACCAAGACCTGAGTCCAGGCTCCCCCCCGGCCCCCGCATGGCTCCTCACGGCTCTCGGGGCTCTCTGGAGCCAACATGCTGGATCTTTGTTTCAAGGTTCTGTGATGGTCTAAGCATCTAATAATGTCCCATTCTAATACCCACTATTTCACTGTCTCATGACCCTTGCTTCATGATTTTGATAATTCTACTATTTTAATATTATGCATTTTTATGTCCAACGACTATAACATTATTATTTCACTTTAATAACCTTGGTTCTCCTCTATCGCATTCTAATATTTGGTGAGTGTAGCTTCTGGGACTGTGAAGTGCCCTCCCTCCCTGAACGGGCAGCCAGTGCCCCAACCGGAGCCTCCCCGAGGCTTTGAGCTACCCCCTTCTGCCCTTTTAAATCCCGTCCGAACCACCCAAGGCCTCTCCCTTCTCTGGGGCCCACTTCAGACTTGTGAAGTTTATGGTCATCACAAAATGTTATTAGCCATGACAATGACAGTGAGAACAATTATGGTGGCTGAGAGACTCCCACTAGATGTAGGACCCACAGTGAATCACGTTTCTGGAGCTGAGGCGGCCACCATGGCTGTGCCTGACAGGCCTCTGCCTGGTGGACAGCGTTGGCCACAGTCACAAAGTGAGGCTGCCCGCTGTGGCAGTGCTCCCCTGTGTCACCCAGGCCCCTGCAGGGAGCCTACCCAGGCCCAGGGCTCCTTTGCTGTTTGGGTTCCAGGCTCCTCCCTCCTCTCCCGGCTCAGAGCCTCCTGCTCCCTCCCCTCCCTGCTCTCAGGGCAGCACGTGAATGCAGATCCCTGGGGGCCTCTCCCAGAGGGTGGTGTTATATTCTGATTCCAAACCCTGATGGAGGAGGCTCAGTCCTGAGCCCCAGGCTTGGTGGAGGGAGGCAGTGTGGTCCCGTGGTTAGACCACAGGCTTTGGCCAACCCTGGTTTCCAGGCTGGATTCTGCCATCTCCTTACTGTGAGACTTTGGGAAAGTTACTTAACCATTCTGAGCTAGGTGTCCTCACGTGTGAGTTAATGGCATCTGTCTTATGGGGTGGGGGCCAGACTTACACTTGATAATATAGTCACATGCTCTGCAATCACCAGTAAACACTCCATGGATGAGGGCTGTTATTATTATTACTATTGCTATTGTTGTTTCGGGCCTGGTGGTCTCTTTGGCCCCAAGCCCACCCAGGTGGCTCATCGTCCTGTGCCTGGAGGGCGCAGGGCCGCCTGGGCCTCTCCCACGGGCGAGGTGAGCAGAGAACGGCCTCGGATCCCACAGACCGGGTTTGGACTCAGCCTCCAGCGCTCACTCGCTCACTCGCTGTGCACCTTGGCGAGCGGCCTGCCCTCCACGCGCTCTCGGTTCTCCGCTCTGTGCAATGGGCACAGCCGCGGTGCTGGCACCGGGCTGGGCCAGGATGCGATGCGGAGGGTGTGTCTGCTGGAGGCAGTTTCCTGGACTCACATCGTTGAGGTTACGACTTTGGGCAAATTTCTCCACCTCTCAGTGCCGCGGACCCTCGTCTGTAAAGCAGCACCTGCTCCCAGGATGCTCTTCTTGCTCCAGGCCCCGAGGGGGTGCTGGCGCTGAGGGGCCTCAAAAAATCTCCCTTTCTGCCTCCGCCGCACTTAGAGATGAAGAAACCGAGTCCAAGGGACTCAATTAAACGTTGAGAACAAGACGTTGTATGATGTGCTAAATTCTGCAGGGCGCACAATTAGGGGAAAAAACGATCCGTAATACAGGGCTAATGGAGCAGGACAGACGCCGAGTGCCCCGGGGAGCTGGAGCCGAGGGAGGAGCCTCCAGGGCCGGGTTCCTGTTAAGGACGCAGCTCTTTCCCCTGAACGTAAGTAACGCGTCCCTCCTGTGCAGCGTTTGGAAAGCGCGAGGACGTGAATAGGAGCAAACGTGAGTCCTCTGACGCCCGCCTCCCAGAGAGCGTGGTATTTACGTGTTCACATCCTTCTTCGTTCCTTTCTCTATTCACCCACGAGCACGTATTTTCAGGATTGATCTCACGTGATGTGACTGTCAGATGGGCTGGGGTACGATGCAGTAACAAACAGTCCCCAAAGCAGCGAAGGTCATTCTCGCCCGTGTGAGTGTCCCCGGTGTTCAGCAGGATGGCTTTGCTTGTCACTGACCCAGGGACTCAGGCTGGGGAGGCGCCACCGTCTTAGGGCGTCAGCATCTCACCGAGCTTCTCAGTCACTGTGACGGGAGACCCGCCGGCAGGGTTGAACTCTGACCCTTCAGTGCTCCACCCAGAAGGGACACTCGCACCTCGACTCACGCTCCCTCGGCCAGAGCAGGTCTCACGGCCACCCCGTCGTCAAGGTGATGGGGACGTGGGGTTCGCCTGGGGGCACCCAGAGGGGAGCTGGATCCAGGTGACCGTGGTCGTGTCCTCTGCGGGCTGCACGAGCAGACTGGGGTCTTCCTACCCGGAACTCCAGTATGACCAGTTTTCTGTCTCATTATATATTCTTGGAAATAGTCCACTAGATTAATGTTTCATAATTTAACTAATCTGATTATGTAATTTGGATGGTTTCATTTTGTACTATTATGAATAACACTGCAGTGAATATCTTCACTCTTTAATCTTCCTCTAAATTCCTACTTTGTTAGAATAGCCTCCTGTAATGAGGTGTTGGGTGAAATAGTATGAAGTTTTAAGAACTGATATTGCCTAATATTTAGGGAGTGAACACTTCCTGTTTGCTGCCCTTCATGTAACCCCAGATCTGGGATCTTCTCCTGCTCTCCAGGCTCCCACCCTGGTCCCACCACCGTCATGCCTGGACAGGTGCAGTGGCCGTCTGCCTGGACTCTGCCTCTGCCCTGGCCCTGCTCCTGTCACTCTCCCCACAGCAGCCAGGTGACCCTGTGACACTCAGGGTGGGGCCGTCCCTGCTCTGACCACGCCCTGTGGCTGCTTCCTCATGTGGGCACAGTCCATGCTGATAGACAGTGGCCCCAGGGGCCCTGCAGTCTCGCCCCGCATCCCCCATCCCCCCTCCCTCACTCCCCTCCAGCCCCAGGGCTCCTTCCTGGACCTGGAGCCCTGGACACGTTCCTGCCTCAAGGCCTCGCCCTTGCCCTTCCCTCTGATGGAGCCCCCTCCGCGTGTCTGCTCTGCTCCCTCCCTCCCCTCCTTCAGGTCTTTGCCCCAGTGTCTCTTGCTGGCCTTGAAGCCCAGGGCAGTCAGGCTCCATTCACCTCTGCAGCCTCAGCACCTGCCGCGTCCCCCATTCAAGATGGTCCAGTCACACAGGCCTTTCTTCAGCCACTTGGACCTCTGAGCCTTTGCGCATGTTTCCTCTGCCTGGAGCATCTCCCCTGGCCCCCTGGCTGCCTCGTATTCATCCATCGGGTCTCCACGTAGAAGTGTCACTTCCTCTGGGAAGCCCACCTGATCTCCCCCCACAGGGTGGGTCCCCTCTGACCCTCATCATGTTATAGCTGATTCTTTATGTAGTTATTGCTTTCATGTCAGCCCGTGCTCTATGGCTGGACACCCCGAGGGGCACAGACTGTGTCTGTCTTAGTCACCCCACGGCCTTGCTCCTAGCTCTGTACTTGGTACACAGCAGGTGCTTAAATATATTGGGGACCCTGACTGTCCAGGGGCCTGTCCAGAGTACTGGGAGGCAAGAGGCCCATGTTGGGCAAGGGAGAGAGTGAGGGGAACAGGGGATGTGGGCCAGCATGGGACAAACTCAGCCTTTGCTGAAGGATGTGAGCGGGTTTACTTGCTCTGAACCATCAGGAAGGACCCAGAAGCCACAGCCCTCTGCAGATGGGGCCCAACATGTGCTGGTTAGCGGGTGGGGGTGAGCAATCAGGTCGTGTGCCCTCCTTACCAGGCACGTATCACAGGAGGTGGCGAGGCTGGGGCATTAGGAAGTGAACGCCATTCATCCTTAGTTAGAATGTAATTTGGCTAAATGACTTCTCACGTCATTTCCCCGTAATCACCCTCCGGCCCGTGGCTGCCTTTCCTCCCTCTGTCTTTCCTCCCCTCCTTGAGGCTGTATCACTTTTCTTCTTCTTCTCTTTGCTGAGCTACAAGACAACAGAATAAGAAAGAGGAGCAGATCCGACTATACAAACCCTTTCTGCGAGAACCAAAGAAACCATTTTGCAAATTGCAGGAAATAATTAGAAATTAGAACAGCATTTACGTCAATTACGGCTGGAGATGGAGAGGAAGGTGGTGGAGCGGCGTGGGGCCGGGCAGGGCCCCTCCTCCGTAGTGGGAGCAGCGGGGCCGGGGAGAGAGCACTGGATGGGGGCCCCTCTGGGCCTGGGCCTTAGTGAGCCCCTGCGACCTCCACCTGGAACCTCTGTGTGCAGACAGCTGCGCAGACATGCGCGTGCACACACAGCCACACAAACACGCAGACACACACACATATACCCGCCCCGTGCACACACATGCACACAGGTACACACTCATCTCACGTGCACACACAGCCACACAAACACGCAGACACACACACACACCCCCCCCGTGCACACACAGGTACACACTCATCTCACGTGCACACACAGCCACACAAACACGCAGACACACACACATATACCCCCCGTGCACACACATGCACACAGGTACACACTCATCTCACGTGCACACACAGCCACACAAACACGCAGACACACACACACACCCCCCCCGTGCACACACATGCACACAGGTACACGCTCATCTCACATGCACACACACAGCCACACAAACACGCAGACACACACACACACCCCCCCCGTGCACACACATGCACACAGGTACACACTCATCTCACATGCACACACACAGCCACACAAACACGCAGACACACACACATATACCCGCCCCGTGCACACACATGCACACAGGTACACACTCATCTCACATGCACACACACAGCCACACAAACACGCAGACACACACACACACCCCCCCCGTGCACACACATGCACACAGGTACACGCTCATCTCACATGCACACACACAGCCACACAAACACGCAGACACACACACACACCCCCCCCGTGCACACACATGCACACAGGTACACGCTCATCTCACGTGCAGACACACAGCCACACAAACACGCAGACACACACACACACCCCCCCCGTGCACACACATGCACACAGGTACACGCTCATCTCACGTGCAGACACACAGCCACACAAACACGCAGACACACACACACACCCCCCCCGTGCACACACATGCACACAGGTACACACTCATCTCATGTGCACACAAACATGCACACCCCCTGACTCAATCCAGTTCATTCCTCCCCTGAGATTCCTCTCAACTCACGTGCTTTGTGTGTGCCCACTGCCCTGACCTTGTGTGATGTCCATCAGCTCCCACGGGGACCCCTGCCACACCCTCCTTGTCCTCCCCATCGCCCTCCCCCGATCCATCATTCATCAAGTGTCTGTCGAGCCTCTCCTATGCACCAGGTGTCGTCTGCACTTGGGAGACGGCCGCACCTCACGGCTCATGTTCCAGGTACGTCTCTCACACTGTGCTCCAGGCACCTTCGTGAGTGCCAGTCCTATCCTGCCCCTCCCTGCTCCAGATCCTTCTCTGGCCCCTGCTGCCCTCAGGAGGACACTCTCACCCCACCACAGCCTGCTGCCCTCGAGCACCTCGTCACTCCACAGCCCGCACCTGGCATGCAGGCCCGTCTCCTACCACCTCCCTTCCACCATCGGGGCACTGAGCCACCACACTGTGCGCTCGCATTCCTCTGGGCCTTTGCACATGCTGTTCTTCCTGCTTGGAACACTCTATGTTCCCGCTCTACGTCAGCTTGCCTGCCTGCTCTGGTGTCCCTGCCTTGGGAGAGCGTCTCTGACTTCCCCTCTTCCTCAGGCTGGTCACGTCCTCTCCTCTGTGCCCTTCCATTGTTCAACTCTTATGCCATCAGAGCACCTGGGCCCCTGTTCTCAGGGTCTGAACACACAGCTGCCTCCCCACCGCAGACTGTGAGCTCTGGGAGGCAGGGCTGGGTCTCGCTCATCTTCACGGCTTAAGTCAGAAAGAAGATGGTTGCCAAATGTGTCCCCTCCCCTGCCTGTCCCTTGGCTCCTGCTTCACTCTCCCCTCCTGGGAGCTTTCACCCAGAGACGTGCCCCCAGGCCCCTGCGCAGCTTCCCCGACCCCACCTGGAAGCTCTGCATGCAGAAGGCAGCTTGCTGGGCTGCTCAGAGTGTCCCAGCGCTCAGAGATCCAGCTCAGAAACGTCACTTGGACCCAAAGAAAGGAAATGGAGGCTGGAATTTCAGGAACAACAGGCGATCAGAAGAACATGTCCCTCCTGGGCGTTGGGAAGGCAGGTCTGCTCAGTTCCTCTCCGATGACTGCCTCGCTGCACACCCGCCTTGCTTTCCCGCCAGCTTGTTGGGTGCCATGGGAGCCCCTCCTGTGCCAGTCCCCTGCCCGCACCCAGTGCCTTCTGCTGCGTTTGGTGGGGGTCTTGGGGGTGAAGCCTGTGAAGGTTTGGGCCCCTAAGACTGGGGGGTCCAAGGCGTTCCTCACCCCATACCAGTCCACCCCGAGCCTCCAGCCATTTGTCAAAATTGCCTCTAAGTGTCCTGCCAGAGTGTGGGGACAAAGCTCTGCTCAGGCCCCTCTGAAGCTCTCCTCGAGCGGGCCCTGACTTCAGCCTTCCACTTTCGTCTCTGTCTTGTCCAGGGTTAGCAAGAACCCTGCTTAGTCAGTTTAGCCCAAATCCTCCACTCTCAGCAGGACACTGACCTCCCTCCACGTGGGGTTAGCTTCCTCAGCCTCCACCGCCCCCGTGGGATGTCTCATCACCCTGCCTGCCTTCAGCAAGAGTCCAGCTGGGCCCCGTTAGCCAGAACCCCTCACTGCTGATGTTTCCTCTCGGTAATTTTCCATCCTCTGGCCCCGACCCTGCTCCTTGACCATGAATTCCCACTTTTTCTTGTTGGATTCAGAGTTGAGCCTAACATCTCTCCCCTACTATAAAACCCCATTGTAGTGCCCCCAAGGAATAAAGTCTGCCTTACTGGGTTTTTTCTTCTTTTTTTTTTTGCTGAGGAAGATTTGCCCTGAGCTAACATCTGTGCCAGTCTTCCTCTGTTTTGTATGTGGGTCACCACAGCATGGCCGCCAACAAGTGGTGTAGGTCTGTACCTGGGATCTGAACCCGTGAACCTGGGCCTCCGAAGTGGAGCACGCGGGACTTAACCGCTAGGCCACTGGGCCGGCCCTGCCTTACTGTTTTTAACAAGTGTCACCGATGATTCTTTTCTCTAACAACGGCTCTAGTGCCTCTGCTCCAGGCAGGCAGGTCTCGGCTGTGACTCTGTATGCCCCCGTCTCTCCAGATTTTGGGATGGCAGTTTGCTCTGCAACCTCAGCTCTCTGATGAGTCTGAGAAAAGTTGCTGGTTTTCCGTTTGTTCGGCTTTTTCTGGCTGTAGGGACAGGAGCGGCGGCTTTCAGGCTGAAACCGGAAGTCTGTCCAGTTGCACTTGGAATAAAATTCAGCCTCTTTCCTGAGACCTGACCTAGCCCCCGTGAGGATGAGTTGTTAGCACTCCACTGAATTGAACGTGTTCTCCCCAAACCTCAGACTTCCCCCCAGGGCTGGGCTGCATGCTAAGCTGACCACGTGGCTGAAGTGGGGTGGGAGGGCCTGTCTGAGTGAGGAGCTAAGGGAGGCCACAGTGAGTTCCCAGGAAGCCATGGGAAAGCCTGTTCCCATCCTTCCCTAGTCGGGTGGTATAGGGCAGTGGTTAAGGACGTGGGCTCTGGCATCGAAAACCTTAGTTCAAATCCAGCCTCTGACACTTACTAGCTCTTTGGTCTTAAATTCATTAATAAACCTGCCTAGGCCTCAGAATCAACATCTGTAAAATGGGGATTACGATACAAATCCCATGGGCTTGTTCAGAAGATTGCCAGTTAACATAAGCAAAGTGCTTAGAATGGTGACTGGCCCTGAGCAAGCAGCCCCCAAATTTTGCTGAGTCTGACCTGAGTCAGTCCCCCGTCTCATGTTTTCCTGAATGTAAGCAACTTGTTCCCACCTCAGGGCCTTTGCACTTACTGTTCTTATTTTCAGGATTGCTCTGTCCCAGTTCTCAGCATGGCTGCTCCTCCTCCTCCTCATTCAGATCTTGGCCCAAATGCCACCTGCCCCCAGAGGCCCTCCCTGGCCACCCAAGACAAAGCAGCATTAGTCCCCAAGTCCCTGAGTCACTCTCTGTCACATCGCCCTCTTTTATTTTCTTCAAGCACTCAGCCCCTCTGAAATTGTCTTGTTTATCTGCTGATTTCTTTCTTTCTTATTTCTTTTCCTTTTCTCCATCTCATTTCCTGGAGGTTAACCCTGCATGGTGCCCGGGGCCTGGGACGTAGCGGGTGGACCTGTTCTGGTTGAATGACTGAACAGATGAATGGATTCTCCACTGATTCTGGATGCTACTCACTGAGCTTCATTTTTGAAGGTTTCTTGTCCAGGGGCATTTACTGACTCCTGGGATCCCGATGTCATTTCATCCCCATGGAGCCAGCGAACATTTGAGCCTTCAGGGAATAGCTTCTTCCAGTTACAGAAGGATGAGCTGAGGCCCAGTGCAGGTCACAGAAAACCCCACGCACACTGCCTTAAACTATAAAGCTAGTGGTGCATTGGATATCAGGCAAGGATTGATCCAGCATCTCACTTGTGTGACCAAGGCCCCAGTGTTTCTCTATCTCTCTGCTCTGCCTCCCAGAGAGTCAACCCCATCTTCAGTCTGGCTCCTCATGTGCTTGCAGTATCAATGTGGCCACGTATTTCCTTTCCCATTTCCTGGAGGATGTTGCCTCCCCCAGGTGGAGCACAGAAGTCCTGGCTTCTCTCTGACTGGCTCATGTTAGGTAACATATCTGCCCCTGAACTGGTCCTGTGCTGACTGGCCCTTCTGGGATATGGCTTAGCTGAATCAAGGACCACCCCTGGAGGAGGGGGTGGGGTTAAGGCTGCCACCTGCAGGGAGAGGCCTGGAGTGGATGCTGGAGGGACGAGCCTGGTGTCCCCTCTTCCCAGGGAGCAGAAGCCACCTGGCCAGGGTGAGAGGCAGAGGCAGGACCCAGTCTGAGGGGGAGGATGGGCCCGTGAGCCCACGTGAGGTGGAAGGGAGTGGGGGCCATGCGAGTCGGTCCCTGGGATGCCCCTGCCTCAACCAACGCTCCTTCTTCCGAGGGAGATGGTCACAGCGGAGCTGACCAGACTGAAGATGGTGAGACATGCTAATCCGGGCTGGTGCTGCCGCCCTCCCCCTTCAGGAGCTGAGAATGGATCCTGCTCCCAGCGGATGAACCCCCGTCCTGAGCCCCTGCCCCTCCCATCCCTGATGGCCCTTGTGTCACATCCTCTTGGCCGAGATGCGTTGCTCCAGGGCCCCGCAGCTCCGTGCTCTGGCTGGAAACGCACTCGGGCTGCTGCACTCATTGGAGACTCAGGGGGCGCCAGAGCTGAGGGGCTGCAGAAACTGTGCACTCGGGGAAACCGAGGCCTGAGCACAGCTTCCTAGTTTCTCCTCACAGAGCTGGGCTCCGGATCCTTGTTCTCAGCTCTGGTCCTTCAGTCGCACCACACAGAGTTGTTCCCTCCTCTCGACTCCCCGAAAGTGGAGCCCCCCCCCCCACCCCGTGTTCCCCAAGCCTCCTGGTGTCCCTTACCCCCAGTCAGGGCGGCCGGCCAACCTCTCCAGCCTCGTCCCCATCCTTGGCCCCCTCCCCTCTCCCCCACCTCAGGCTTCAGCCACAATGAACTTCAGAAAGTCAACAGTCCTAAGGCATGATGTTTACTGAGAACATGGAATGTTCCAGAAGCCAAGCGGAGTGCTTTACACGCATTGTCTCTGTCATCCGGGCAGCGTCCTTGTGATGTTCTCTCTGTGCCACACACTGGGCCAGAGGCTTGGGGTAGAGTCAGGAGCTGAAAGGCACTGCTGGCCTCCTGCAGCTTCCAGTTTAGCTGGAGAAAACCGACATCAGCCAAAGAACAAAGAAATAAAATCATAGAAGATTCCAGCTCCTGGGGCCGGGCCTTCAGAGAGGATTCTAAGCCGAGCTGTGCTGCGATCTGCTATCCCATTAAAGACATCATTGATTTATTCTCCGTCCTTCTTCTGTTCGTTGGGCACTCACTGTTCCCTCCTGTGGTCGAGGGTCTGGGCCAGAAAGCGAGGAGGGTTAATGGAGCAACTGCCGCCCGCCAGACACAGTTAACTCATCCTGTCCCCACAACCGTGCCACCAGGTAGACATAACTGTCCCCACTTTGCAGGCAAGGAGGCCGGGGCTCAAGGCCGTCCAGTGAGGCTCTGACAGACAGCGACACCTTTTTTCCATCTCTGTCTCCCCAGGACAGGGCTCCCACTCGGCCCAGGAGACTCTGTTGCTGTCATTACGATGACAATAATGACCATGGCGGCAGCAGAAGCAGCCACAGCTCCCCTTCCCTGCAGAATCCACCATGTGGCTGTCAACGTGCAAGCTCTTTGCTTATACGAGGATGCTTAATCCAGACGACAAACGGGCAGGGCAGGTACTGGCCCCATTCCACCCGCAAAGTAACAGCCATGTGGGGATAAGACACTGGCCCAAAGGCAGGGGCAGGACTCGAACCCAGGTCTGCCAGGTCCTTGACCAAAAGGAGTGTGTCATTCATTCAAAGAGAGGAGGGACAGCCATTCCTGCAACAGGAAGAGAGAAACCGAGAAGCAGCAGGGAGAAAGAAACAGATACACAAAGAGAAAGCGGATGAGAGACTCCGAGAGAAGGCAGGCAGGGCGGTTGCCTGGGGTCCCACTGAGGCGGTCCAGCTCCTACTTCCAGGCCTGCGTCAGGCCCAGGTGCCCCTAAGTTCCAGAGTCACCTTTGGAGGCCCATTTCTCTTAGCTTAAATTACACTGTTGTTTGCAAAGAGCCCTGACTCAGATGCGAGGAAACCTGCTTATTAAAAAAAACAACAGCTGCTTAAAAAAAAGCAACAATTACAACAACGAGTGTCTCTTGCTCAGAGAGGCCTCATCAAATAAGAGGAACGAGGCTTTTGCAAACCTATATGGAAATTAAACGCGCAATCTGGGCACACACTTGTTTGACAAGTGATAATTAACCGCTGACAATATAATTTCAGTTTGGATGCAAACGTGTTTTTCATTAGAAAGTAATCAAAGACGTGCTTGCATCTGGGAGACCAGCCTCCCGCCGCGGGAGCTCCGCTCCTCTGCTCAAAGGTTTTTAGGGCTGGCATTGAGGGCCCACTGTCCCTGGCCCGGTGGGCTTGGACCCCAGAAGTGACACTGGGAACAGGTCTCCAGGGCAGCTTCCGCAAGGCAGCTCAATCAGCCCCTCTCACTAAGGGTCCAACATCCTCCTCCAGGCATCTTTGACCCCAAATGTGCCTGGAGCTGGCTGACAGGGGCTTGGCACTAACCCCAGCTGCATGGAGGGAGCGGGTACTCTCGTCTTTTCAGCCCCTACTGTGTCCTCAGTCCTGCAGGGGTCATATTCCGTCCCCCACTACAGAGGTGGAAAGCCAGGCTCAGAAATGTGGGCGTCACCTGTTCAAGGCCACCCAGCTGGTGAGAGGCCAGATAGAGATCCGAACTCTGACCTGCCTGACTCCCAAGTCTGTGCCATACACCTCACCCCCTTTCCTCTGATCAGCTCAACTCCTCTGTGCCTCAGTTTGCTCATCTGTAAAATGGGGTTAATAATACCTCGTGAGCTTATCGCGAGGATCAAATAAGTTAGTACACAGAACGGTGACTGTTACATAGAAATCCCTTAATAGACGTTAGCTATGAGACTTACTATTTAATTCAGATAATAAATAATATCATCATGCCACCTTCATCCCTCCTTCCTTGGAGATCAGCTGGCTCTACCCGTGCAATCATCTGAGTCGCACTCTGGACTCCATCCTGCGTCCATTTGAAAGGAAGAGCCACATGGGACCCTCGCTCTCATGAGCATGAGGAACACCAGGCACCCAGTGGGGCTTTCCTTCCTGGCTTCTGAGGTCTAACCCCTCTGAGCACAGACATCTCAGTTCCCTGGTCGCTGTTGTCACAAAGGCTCCACTTGTCTTACCTAGACTCAGCTTGTGGCCCACTGTGACCGGTGGGATCATTTTTGTCCACATTATTGTCCCTTAAGATTTCCGAGATGCCCATGGAATTTGCACCCCCTCTCACCTTGATCCTGCTGGCTACACAGAACCACTCACTGCCCCTGGAACAGTCTACGCTCTTTAACACATCCAGCCTTTGCACATGTGTTGCTCCCTGCCTGGAAAGCCTTTCCCTTCGCTTCCCACCTGGTGAAATTTGAAACCCAATTCAAACATCATCTTTCTGCTAAAAATTTTTTTATTGGAGTTCATAATAGTTTACATCAATGTGAGATTTCAGTTGTACATTATTTCTTGACTATCACCACATAAGTGCTCCCTTTCACCCCCTGTGCCCACTCCCCAGCCCCCTTCCCCTGGTAACCACCAAACTGTTTTCTTTGTCCATGTGTTTGTTTATATTTTACATATGAGTGAAATCATCTGGTGTTTGTCTTTCTCAGTGTGGCTTATTTTGCTAAGCATAATTCCCTCCAGATCCTTCCATGTTGTTGCAAATGGGATGAATTTGTCTTTTTTCTGGCTGAGTAGTATTCCATTGTGTATATATATACCACATCTTCTTTATCCAATCATCGGTCAATGGGCACTTGGGTTGCTTCCACGTCTTGGCTGTTGTGAATAGTGCTGCAGTGAACATAGGCATGCGTATGTTACTTTGGATTGTTGATTTCAAGTTGTTTGGGTAGATACCCAGTAGTGGTATGGCTGGGTCGTATGGTATTTCTATTTTTAGTTTTTTGAGGAATCTCCTTACTGTTTTCCATAGTGGCTGCACCAGTTTGCATTCCCACCAGCAGTGTATGAGGGTTCCCTTCTCTCCACACCCTCTCCAACAGTTGTTACTTTTAGTCTTAGTGATTATAGCCATTTTAACAGGCATAAGGTGGTATCTTGGTGTAGTTTTGATTTGCATTTCCTTGATGATTAGTGATGTCAAACATCTTTTCAGGTGTTTATTGGCCATCTGTATATCTTCTTTGGAAAAATGTCTGTTCATCTCCTCTACCCATTTTTTGTCAAACATCATCTTTTTGATCACACCTTGAGCCCAGATCTATTTGACTTGATTCTGAACACAGAGGAGGGGCTCCTCATGCACTTATTAGGCCCCTACTGTGAGGTTGACTTGGTACATCTGGATGCGTGTCATCCCCGTTAATCCTCTAAGCAACCCTGTAAGGCGATCTGTATTATCCCCATTTTATAGATGAGGAAACTGAGGCTCAGAGGAAGAAATGACTTGCTAAAAGTCACATATCTAATAAATGCCAAAACCTGGGCTATCGACATAGCCCCAAGCTGCGTCTTTTTCATCTTAGCTCAAATAAATCCATTTAGTTCCTCCTTTAAAGGCAGTAGGATGTGGTGCCCATAAATTTGCACTCATATTTGTCACGAATCCAGGCCTCAGACTCAAAAGTATGTGCTCTCCCGCACACAAGCCCAGGCATGCCCCGGCAAAGGAACAAACTCAAACACATCCATATGGATATTTGCATTTTCCCAAAGATGTAAGTGAGCACGCCCACTCTATTCCAAATCTGTCCACACCCCAGCCCCGTGTGCTGAGCCCTGACCCATATATGCAGCTGCCTCCTGGACCCGCCACTTGAGGACCCGTGGGATCCTCAGACCCAGTGAACCCAGATAGGATTTGAGTGGATGGGGCAGGGGACAGGCTCAACGCACAGACTGGGTTCTGACCTCCTCCTGAAAATGTTCCCTCTACAAGCTCTAGAAACATTTGATAAAATGTAGCAAAAGGGAAGGGGACATCGCCAGGACATGGGAAGGAACGGACAACCAGGTGGCAAGTGTGTGAACTGGTGCAGCGGCTGCTGTGGTGCAGGGGGAGGGACGGTCACCGGCTCAGAGCTCGGGTTCTATGCTCTCCAGGAACAGGAGACGATGTTTTGGGTGCACTGTGGGAAGCTGCATAAAGCTGAGATCTTTGAAGGGCTGAATCTCAGAGATAGAGTGTACAGGAAAATAGTCCACTGCCAAGGACAGCAGGGGAGCTGGGCAGCTTCTGCTGGGCCTCTGAGAGGAGAGAGAGCCTTGTTGGGTGATCCTTCACTACAGGCTTGTGCTTCACTTGGGTTTGTGGTTTTAATTTATATTGTGGGCGTTGCTTGTAAAGCCTCAAATGAAACAATTAACGTGTAATTGGTCTCAGGCTGGTAATACTTCTAGGGCATCTGACGGAAGCGAATGCAGAATAGTTCAGGCAGGGCACAGCTTCCACCAAGCTGCTCAGATCCCCACGGATAAAGCCTCGCTGCACACGAACTCAAAACTCTCAAGTGACAAACAAATGAGAAGATAAATTTACCATCAGTGAGAGTCAGTCGCCAAGTAAGCCAGGACAAAAACAACCAACCAACCAAACACAGAAAACCCAAAGAATTTCAACTAACAGAGCAATTCTGCTAGAAACTATACTATACATATATTTGAAATGATTAAAAAGATAAAAAAAATACCAAAACACGAGAATAGAATAAGACACTATAAAAAAGAACAGAGTGATTAAAAAATAGAAAATCTAAAAATGACACGGATAATCATTGCAATTAAAAAAATCCTCGAAGGACAGACTGGACAGTAGATTAGGGGTAACTGGGGAAATAGTCAGTTACCCGGAATACAGACAGGGGGAAATCACCCTGAACGCACCACAGAAAGGAGTGGAGAAGTAGAATATGAAGCAAAGGGTCAGAGACGTGAAGGAGAGAATGAGAAGGCCCGACAACCCTTTACTAGGAGTTCCGGAACATGAGGCTGGCGAGAGCTAGGAAAAGTAATACTCAAATCAATAAGGACCGTGACTTTTACAGAGGATATGAAAGACTTGAATTCTTAGTTTCAAGAAGAAACTGAACAGGTACAATAAATAAATCCACAGAACTTCCTGTTTCAGCTCTGACATGTAAGAGCTTGGAAGTTGTCACGTCTGTTCTTACAAGGGGAAGAATATGGACATATAGATAATAAATTTTCCTGGCTCCATCAGAGAACTGAGGTTGCAGAGCAAACTGCCGCCCCCAAATCTGGAGAGAGAGGTGAACCCAGAGAGTCACAGCTGACACCTGCCCGCCTGGAGCAGCAGCTGCTGGGGCCAGAAACCGGTAGGAACACTTAAATGATAGTTTTGATGAATTTCTGGAGGCTTAGTGTGGATTAGTGTGAAGGTGAGAAACTCCTTGGGTGCCGCAGTCTTGGAGGTCCCCAAACTTTCATGGGCTTTACCTCCAGAAACTCCACCAGATTTTCACGAAGCTCCAAGAAGATTCTCTCTTGCTTCTGGCAGGGGGAAGGGAAAATCAATCTTTGTGGAATACACCCGGAGTCTTCTCTGTAACAAAGGCTTACTGTTCACGGAGGCGGGGGGGGGGGGGGGGGGGGGCGGCGCTAACCAGAGCCTTGTCTCAGCACCATGAAAGGAGGGTGTTCTTCGCATCCCAGCCTCCACTAGCCTTCCGTTTCACCCTGTCGGAGCTGGGGGAAGCTATATAAGAGTGTCACAGACCAGAGACATGGGCCCACTAAAAGACTGAGGTTTAATTGGAAGATTATAGACCGCCCCACCTCGCCACAGGGCTTCAGTATAAGAATAGTGGCTTAGAACTGAAAGAGCTGCAAGGCACAGACTCTCTCTGAGGAGGAGGACTTAGGGAAACTCAAAGTCAGGAGGGGAGATAAAAATAAGGACAGTAGAGGAATTTGAGGGCTTTGACACCTATAGCTACAGAAAGCACTAAACACAACCCAGGTCCTTGCCGGACGAACATAACCCTCACACTACAGGCCCATTTGTCTCAGTTCCTATTACTCAATACAACATGTCCAGCTTTCAGCAAAAAACCACAGGGCATGACAAAAGGCAGGAAAAACCATGATCTGAAGAGATAAAGCAAACATCAGAACCTGACTCAGATACGATACAGATGTTGGAATTATCAGAATAAAAAGAACTGTGATTAATATTCTAAGAGCTCTAGTGGATAAAGTAGACCACATGTAAAACAGACAGTAATGTAGGCAGAGAGATGGAAATCTTATTAGAGAACTAAAAGGAAATGTCAGAAATAAAAAACACTCTGACAAAAATGAAGAAAGTTTTTCTTTAAAGGTATGCTTTTTCTTCTTCTTTTTTTTTGGTGAGGAAGAGTGGCCCTGAGCTAACATCTGTTGTCAATCTTCATCTTTTTTTTCTCTCCAAAGCCCCAGTACATAGTTGTACATCCTAGTTGTAGGTCAGTCTAGTTCTGTGTGGGACGCCGCCACAGCATGGCTTCATGAGTAGTATGTATGTCTACACCCAGGATCACCCACTGAACCCTGGGCCACTGAAGTGGAATGTGTGAACTTAACCACTCGGCCACAGGGCTGGACCTGAGGGAAGTTTTTGATAGGTTCATCCATAGACCAGAGACAGCTGAGGAAAGAATCAGCTGAAGAAAGGTCAACAGAAACTTCCCAAATGGAAATTGAAAGAGAAAACAGAATGAAAAAAGAAAGGAAAACAGAACAGTCAAGAACTATGGGACATTTTCAAAAGATGTAACGTATGCATGGTTGGAATATAAGAAGGAAAGGAAAAAATGGAGCAAAAGAGATATTTCAAGTAGAAATGGCTAAGAACAGTACAAAATTAATGATAGACCCCAAACCACAGATCAAGGAAGCTCAGTGAACGCCAAGCATGAAAAATATCAAAAAACCTACACCTGGGTATATAATATTAAAACTGCAGAAAACCAAAGACAGAGAGGAAATCTTGAAAGAAGCAAGAGGGAAAAAAATCTCACCTTACCTATAGAGGAACAAGGAGGAGAGTTACAGCAGACTTCTCACCAGAAACTGTGCAAGCAAGACGAGAGTGGAGTGAACAATTCAAAGTGTTGAAAGAAAAACCGCCAACCTAGAATTCTATATGGAGAAAAATTTTCCTTCAGAAGTGAAGGACAAATAAAGACTGTCTCAGACAAACAAAAACGGAAGGAGTTTGTCATCAGCAGACCTGCCCTGCAAGAACTGTTGAAATATTTTCTTAAGGCAGAAGGAAGATGATCCGGTCAAAAGCCTGCATCTGCATAAAGGAAAGAAGAGTGTTGGGGAAGGAATAAAGGAATGTAAAAGTAAATATTTTATTTTTCTTATTCTTAATCTAAAACGATTTGCTTAAACAGTTTAAAATAATAAAAGTGACTTTATGTGGGGTGATTATAACATATGGGTAAGTGAAGTGGATGACCACATTGTCACGAGGGATGGGAGGGAGGAATCGGGAATGCTCTCAGCTACCTGCACCACATGGCAAGTGAGACAGTGTTATTTTGAGGTGGGCTTAAATTAGTTAAAAGCATGTATTATAAACTTTAGGAAAGCCACTAAAATTTATTTTAAAAATAAGTTTAATTGACACATTAAGAAAGAAAATCAAATGGAATAATGTAAAATACTCAGTTAAAACTAGATAAGGCAGAAAAGGAAGCCTCTGGCAGTGATTATAAAACATTACAAACATGGTTGACATTAAGTCAAATATATCAAGAACCACTTTAAATGTGAATGGTCTAAATACATCACTTAAAAGACAGAGATCTTCAGAGTGGATTAAAAAAAACCAAGACTAAACTATACGTTTTCTATAAGAGATCCACTTTAAATACAAAGACTCTGATAGTTAAAAGGAAAAGGATGGATAGAGATATATGATGTTAGCACTACTCAGAAGAAAGCGGGAGTAGCTATGTTGATTTCAGACAAAGCAAACTTTAAAACAAGGAAAATTGTCAGGGGTAAAAATGGGCATTGCGTTATGATAACAGTTATCAATTCTCCAAGAAGACGTAACAATCCTAACCAGGTATGGGACCAACCACAGAGCACCAAAGTCCAAGAGGTCAAGACTGACAGAACTGGAAGGAGATAGGCAGGTCCACTGTAATAGTTCAACACACTCTGTCGGCAGTTGATAGATAAAGCAGCCAGGAAATCAATAAGGATATGTATTCATTTGCTAGGGCTGCCATAAAAAAATACCGCAGACTTTGTGTCTTAAACGACAGAAATTTATTTCCTTACAGTTCTGGAGTCTGGAGGTCCAAGATCAAGGCGTTGAAGGGTTTGGTTGCCTCTGAGGCCTCTCTCCTTGTCTGATAGAGCGCTGTCCCCTTGCTGCCTCTTTGCCTCTGGTGTCACTTGTGTGCCCTCATCTATTGTTATCAGGACACCATTCCTTATGTAGTGGATTAGGGCCCACCCATGTGACCTCATTTAGTCTTAATTACCTCTTTAAAGGCTCTATCTCTAAATACAGTCATATTCTGAGGTATGGAGGCGGGTAGGATCTCAATAGATGAATTTTGGGGGAACACAATTCAGCTTATACCAGAAGGTATTTGACCTGACCAACACTATCGATCAACTTGATCTGGTCAACATTTATAGAACACTCCATCTAAAACAGCAGAATACGCATTCTTCTCAAACTCAGGTGGACTATTCACTGAGTTAGACCACATTCTAGGCCATAAAACACATTTTAACAAATTAAAAAGGGAAATAATACAAGGTATGTTCTTGGATCACAATGAAATTAAACTGGAAATTAATAACAAAAAGCTGAAAAATCCCCCAGTATTTGGAAACTAAACAATACACTTCTAGATAACACATGGGCCCAAGAAGAAGTCTCAAGAGAAATTTAAGAATACCTTTAATCAAATGAAAATGAAAATACAACTTTTCAAATTTTGTGGGATGTAAGGAAAGCAGTGCTTAGAGAAAATTTATAACATTACAGCCATATATTAGAAAAGAAGGAAGATCTAAAATCAATAGTCTGTTTCCATTTTAGGAAACTAGAGAAAGAAGAGCAATAGGCCTAAAGCAAGTGGAAGAAAAGAGATAATACAAATTAGAGCGGAAATCAACAAAATTGAAAACAGGAAAACAAGAGAGAAAATCAATGAAAACAAAGGCTGGTTCTTTGAAAAGATCAATAAAATTGATAAACCTCTAGCCAGACTAATCAATCAAAAAGGAGAGAAGATGTAACTTTCCAATATCAGAAATGAAACGGGAGTCATTCCTACTGATCCCGTGGATGTTAATGGGGTAACAGAGAAGCACCATCAACAACTCTGTGGCCACGAATCCAAAACTCGAGTAAGGAGGAACAGGTAATCTGAATAGCCCTATCTCTATTAAAGAAACTGAACCAATCATTAGCAGCCATCCAGAAAACAGAAGCAGAGGGAACACTGCCTAACTCATTCTACGAGGCCGACATTACTCAAATACCCAAACCAGAGAAAAACATTACAAGAAAGGAAAACTAAAGAACAATCTCTCTCATGAACATAGCTGCAAAAATCCTCAAGAAAATATTAGTCAATCGAATCCAACAATATACAAAACAAATAACATAGCATAATCAAGTGGAATTTATTCCGGGTATGCACATGCAAGGCTGGTTCAACTTGCAACAATCAACATAACCAGTAATATACTACATCAAAAGACTGAAAAAAGGAAAATCACATAATCGTATCAATTGATATAATAAAAGTATTTGACAAAACCCAACTCTTAGCTGCGGGTTGCTCATAGTGACTTCCTTGTAAAGAGCACAGTATGGATGGGGTGGGGGGCCAAGAGTAACTTTACAGTGGAGAAACCTGACAAACGCCACCTCAGCCAGGTGAGCAAGGTTAAGACTGACCTTGATGTATCATGTTGATGGCATCACCTTTAATAGGATACGTTGAGAATGGCATTTTACCCCTGTGGACTTCTTTTCCAAACCCGCAACCCCTGTCTAATCTTGAGAGAAGCATCAGACAAATTCCAGTTCAAGGACTTGACCCATAATCTTCAAAACTGTAGAAGCCATTGAAACAAGGAAAGTATGAGAAATTGTCACAACCAAGAAAGGCCTAAGGACACATGATGACCAAATGGCCCGTGGTGTCCTCGGCGGGGTCCTGGAACGGAAAAAGAACATTAAGTAAAAACTAAGAAAATTTGATTAAAGTACGGAGTTTGGTTAATAATAATGTATGGATATTGTTTCATTAATTGTGACAAATGTGCCATACTGATGTAAATGTTAATAACAGGGCAAACTCGGTGTGGTGTATATGGGAACTCTTGTACTAGCTTTGCAAGAATTCTGTAAATTTAAAACTGTCCTAAAAGGAAAGTCTTATTAAAAAATAAATTCACTTGTAGGCACATTGTAACAAAACTGCAATAAATCAAAGACCAAGAGAAATTCTAAAAATCTAATTAGAGTACTCTGATTTATGACAAAAGTGACGTTGAAGTACAGTGTAGAGATAGTCTGTTCAATAAATGCAACCAGGTCAATAGCATATTCAAATAGTGAAAACAAAAAGGAACTTGACCTCTACCTCACGCCGCATACAATGTCAACTGAGATGATTCACTGATTTAAATATGAAAGGTGAAACGATAAAGCTTTTAGATGACCATGCAGGAGATTATCTCCAGAAACTCGGGGTAGGCGAAGATGTATTAAACAAGTGACAAAAAGTTCTAACTACAAAGGAAAAAATGATAAATCGGACCTCATTAAAAATTAAGAACAAGGAAAAACCGCAAAGTGGGCAAATATATTTGCAATACATATATCCATCCAGTAGTGTGATAGAACAGGTCTCGTGAGAACTCACTGTTGAACATTCAATAATTTTGTGACCTGGTTGTTAAACTGTTAGTAGCTTGCAATCGGCTGTGGTGGGAGTTTTAACAACCACGAAAATAGGCAAATGCTACAATGCTATCTCCCTCTCCCCCAAGAGAGCTGGTTTCCTTCACTCCACTGCATATGTTTGACAATGGGTTCATCCCCAGAATAAATAAGAGTTCTTATAAAACAACAACAAAGAGATATACTACCAATAGAAAATTGGACAAAGGGGTTGAACAGATACTTTACGAAAGAGGATCTACAAATGACCTATAGGCATACGAAAAAGTTCCCAATCATTAGTTCTTAGGAAAACGTAAATTAAAACTACAGTGTGATACCACAATATACTGACCAGAATGGCTGAAATGAGAAAGACAGATAATATCAAGCATTGGTGAAGATTGGAGCAACCAGGATCCGCATACACTGCTGGTGGGAGAATCAAGTGGTACCTCCTTGTTGGGAGCGTGTTTGGTAGCCTCTGTCAAAGTGGAAATTCACCTATCCTATGACCTAGCAAATTCTACTCTCATCCATGTACTGTATGTTTACTGACAGAAATGTACAGGAATGGTCGTGGCAGCACTATTCACAATAGCGTCAAACTGGAAACCAACCAAATGTCTGCTAACAGCAGAATGGATAAATAGCACAATACTAAACAGCATGAGTATAAACAAGCCAAAGCTATATGTACCATGGGTGAATATCACAAATATAACGTTGAGAGAAAGAAACCAGACGTAAAAGAGTACACAGTACATTGTTCCTTTATACAAAGTTTGAAAATAGGCTAAACTGTGCTTTGCTGTTAGAAGTCAAGATGGTGGTTATGCCTGGTGGGCATGTAGTGACTGGAACGGGTTACACAGGGGCTTTTTGGTTTGTTAGTAATGTTTTGTGCTTACTTTGTGAAGATAAAGTAACGCTTTATTTTATAATTTGGACACTTTTCTGTAGATATGTTATGCACCAAAAACAAGTTTGCATTAAAACAAACAGAGAAAGACTTGATTATCTACTAAATAAAGACGATTAGATTGACAACAGACTTCCCAGCAGCAACAGAGACCAGAAAACAGTGGAATAATATTTTCAGCACCGGATACTGGTCAAAATGGGAAGCAATAATATTCTTCTGTCCAGTTTTCTCTGGGAGCCATTTCCGTGTTGATGATGAGACTCAATTATATTTTCTATTTCAGTCATGCCTGATAAATAACAAATTTGAAGAAATAAAAAATAGCTGAAAAACAAAAAAAATTAAGAGAGAAAGAAAGATATTTTCAAAGTCTGAGATATCACTCACAGGGTCTTGTTGAGAGAACAGATCAATGACATACTTCCAGGAGGACACGGCCACACGCCCTGAACAGAGAAACCAGTGACCTTGCATCGATTGTACAACACAGGAGCAATAGCAGCAATGATAGTGATGTAGCTAATTTGGGGTACAAAGGAGGGTGTAACCCTAACCCTGAGATGGCAGGGGTGATGAGAATTGATCCACCCTATGATCTGCCTTGTTCAGAGGGAGGGGAAGATATCGATTTACTTTACACTGTAAGTCAAGTTTGCTTATTAAAATGTAAAGATGAGCCAGTAAAGAAGAGAAATCGAATGGACAATTTGCAAACCAGTAGAGGAAAAAAAAGGAGTAAAAACTTGATCGATATGATGTATGACGGGAAATGAGCCAAAATGGAAAAAAAGCAGCAGAGGAAATCCTAAGTCGAAAGCACAAGGAAGAAGGGAGAAGCCAGGCTCTGCCATTCACATCTGTGTGTGGCTCTGGGCAGAAGATTTAATGACTTCACCCTCTCTCTGCCTCAGTCTCCCCGTCTGCAAAATGGGAGGATGATGTGCCCTTGCAGCTGTGGTGGGGATGCAAGGAGACTCTGCTTGGCCCGTCCTCACTGCTGGGCGACACCGGCAGGGATGAGTGAGGGGCTGCCCTTTGCCTCTCTCCTCCCAGGGACGTTGTGTCAGAGATGGATTTATGGACATTGCGGTGTGAGGTCTTTTTTCTTTCCTTCTGTCATGATGCAAATTTCTGCAGTCAAACTTTGCTTTCTCAGAGCAACAAGACATGATCAAACTGGCTCAAGTGGTCCATCCAGGAAATTTCCAAAGGGACAAGGAGGCAGCAGGCATTTCTCCCAAGACACCCTCTGCTCTGTCATTATTCCTCATCTAGTCGATACAGTGGCAACCTTATTTTGGATTCTCAGTGTCCCAGGGGCTGCGCTGTTTTACCCCTGTTCTTTCGTTTAAATTTACCCGGCAATCCTGTGATAGAGGTGTAATCATCCACCTTAGAAATGAGGAGACGGAGGTTTGGAAGGCAAGGTGAAATTTGCCCACGGATGTGGCTGAGCTGAGACCATCCAGGCTGTCTGACTCTGAGGCCACCAGTTCTCTCTCTCTCTCTCTCTCTCTCATACACACACACACACACACACACACACACACACACACACAGACGTTCTAATCTAAACTGGCTGTCAGTTTCACTCCAAAAGAAATCCATGCGCTCTCTCACCCACGTGAACATAGCATGGCTATTGATGTGATCACATCCAATTAAAATCCCGGCGACAGAATATATTACAGGAGGGAAGGGTTTTGTCCGGGAAAATTCAAGTCACCGCAAACACGTATCTATTTTACGTCTCAAACTTTTTTAAACCAAGAAAGAGCAAATCGTTTTTAAAGGTTACCTTACTCTCAAAAATATTCTGGATGCGCATCACTCAGGCGCATGTCGAATGTGTGAAGGTTAGTGTTTCATCAGTTATTTAATCTGGCCCTCTCATCTTTTTCTACATCTCTCATCTTTGGCAAGTGACTTACTCCCTCGTGTCATCAGCAATTTCTCTTTGCAGCCTGAGGATTTGTCTTTTTTAATCCCCCCTGAAAGACTGAAAACATAGTTACTGGGCCACAGAGAGTGAGGGCAAGCAGCCCAGGAGACTCCATTTCAGATTCCCCAGCACCTGCCAGGTACTGATCGCTGTCATCTCCTGAGGGCCTACTGTGTGCAGGGGCTGTGTTGATGTCTATAAAATTACTCATCTGATTCCCTCGTGTTCTTACTCTGCATCCATCCGCCACGACCCACCGCCTGGATTATTCTGCCCAACCGTCCCCGATTCCACTTTGTCCCCATGGTCTCTCCTCCACAGAGCAGCGGGAGAGAGCCGTTAACAACCCCAGGGCAGCTATTTCTCTCCTCCATGGCTCCCATCTTCCTCAGGTTAGAGCCAGAGTCCTTCACCGGCCCCCAAGATCTGCACGACCGTCCCTGCCCTCCTACCCTTCACTCCATCCCAGCCACACGGGCCTGCTTGCTGACCTTCGGGTGCACCGGGCCCTCTCCCGCCTCCCGCCCCTGCACCTGTGGTTCCCACGCCCTGGGGCGCTCTCCCAGGTGCACGCATGGCTCACAGCCTCACAGCCTTCCGGTCTGTGCTCCAATGAGTCCTTCCCATGAGGCCCTGCCTGACCACCCACATACAATTGCACCCCGACTCCCCGACACTTCTCACCCTCCTCTCCGCCTAATTTACTCCTTATCCCTTGCCGCTGTGTGACATCTTCCATGCATCTTATTGAGTCACCTTGCTTACCAACAGTCTCTCTACTACAGCGCAGGCTCTGTGAAGGAAGGGGTGTCAGGTAGTTTGCTGGCCACTGGATCTCCAGCTCCTAGACCACTGCCTGGCATGGACACACTTATGTGTGAATGGATGGAAGAATCTCATTTGCTGTGTGTGGCTCAGGGACATTCAAACAATAAACAGGTAACAAAGAAAAATGTAATTTCAGGACCGTGTGAAAGAGAGTGACTGGGGGTTACTTAGGTTGGGTCCAGGAAAGCCTCCTGGAGGAGGTGGCTTTGAGCTGGGACGTGGATTCGACAGACGAGACCGCAGGCCTGGGAGGGGACGACTTGCCCAAGGCCGTTTGGGGGTGAGCTGTGGCATGGTATGGAGTCCCCAGGGAAGGTGTGCACAGGCCCCGGGGGAGCTCTCCTGAACCCCCAAAGTGGACAGAGTCCAGGTCCTGTGGTGCCCTGTGCTGGCCTTGCCCCGGCCTTTTGCTCACTGTGTTGCAGCCATTACTCCACGTGATTCCCCTCCTCACGGGCCGAGAGATCAAACAGGGCCTGGTGCACCCTGTTTCCCGGGGGCCAGCCACAGGCCAGCGCACAGCGGGGCCTCTGCAGGTGGGCTGTGAATGAGTCTCGGGTGAGGGCGGCGAGGGTCTGTCTCAGAACGTAATCTTCGTGGCCC
Source organism: Equus asinus (assembly GCF_041296235.1). Lineage (NCBI taxonomy): Eukaryota > Metazoa > Chordata > Mammalia > Perissodactyla > Equidae > Equus > Equus asinus. The sequence goes on from NC_091794.1 coordinate 90,988,473, forward strand.
ACGGAGCTGTGAGAGTCCTGGAGAAAACAAGCTCATTTTATTTAAACGGAGGCGTTGAGACCCAGGGTCGGGCATGGATGTGCCCGAGGCCACTCTGTGGTGGTGTCAGCATCAGACTTGAACTCTGGTCTCCTGCTTCTGCTCCTCCCCGTAGCACTGTCCTGAGAAAGGGGGGCTCAGGAGGCCCGCCCTCAGGGCTGAGAATCCCGGTGACTTGGAGAGTTAGGGCTCCTGCTTTTCTCAGGATCTTGTGAGGAAGCACTGGCTGCAAATGAAATAAAAATGAAGAAGAAATCCCCAAAGGCCTACAAATGGGGGCCGGCCCTGTGGCCTAATGGTTGTTTGGTGTGCTCTGCCTTGGCAACCTGGGTTCGGTTCCCAGGTGTGGACCTATGTCACTCATCGGTGGCCATGCTGTGGTGGTGACACACATACAAAATAGAGGAAGATTGGCATAGATGTTAGCTCAGGGCCAATCTTCCTCAGCAAAAAAAGTAAAAAAATAAATAAATAAATAGAAAGATCTACAAATGGAAAAGATCCAGGCCCTGGAGTCAGTGCTAGCTAGAGTCTTCTGAAGGTCAAAGCTGGAAGAGCCTTGGAGAGACTCAGGACCAGGCAATTTATTATAGAGGCAGGGACCCCAAGGCCAGAAAGGGTGATGGGCCTGGGGCTACATGGACAGTCAGGGACAGAGCTGGGGTGCAGGCGGGGCTTGCAGTCCCCCCGAGAGTGTCAAGGTGAGAAACTTTGAAGGGTCGGAACAGCCACACATCCTCCTGCTGCCCCTCTGTGCTCCTGGCCTCAGTCCTCCAGTCACCTTGCAGATGCTTGCTCTTTTGGGCATTTGTTTTTTTCTGGAAAGATTCTTAACAAGACATAGTGTGAGTGGCGCAGAGAGAGGATGTGTCTTGACTCAGAGTGGGGTGCTGGTCCCCCTGAGTGATAAATCTGGAGGCTACAAGTGTCAGGTCTGGATTTGTCACCATCACGGTGAACACTGGGGACAGGCTGGGGAAGAGCTGGCTCAAGTCTGAAGTGAAGGTTAATTACCATCGAGAATTCTTTGACCCGTCGCCGTGTGCCAGGTCCCTAACGCTCTGTGTGAATGATCTCATTTGATGTCTCCTTGCAATGATGTAACGTATTCCTATGAGGTAGGTCATCATCCGCATTTGAAAGATGAGAAAATAGAGACTTAGTCAGGTGACATCACTAGTGGTCAGCAAAGCTGGTCCTCAAATCCAGCTATGTCTAGCATGAAAGTCCATTTCTTAAGACCAGGAGTCCAAAGATGGAGTTTGGTTGAGACAGATTAGGACCAGCTCAAGGGTAAAGTCAGGATCAGCATTGTGGACAGGGAAGGGACTGAACTCAGGTTCAGTAGTCTAAGCTGGGGTTAGTGTGGAACAGAGGCAAGGGCTGAGTCAGTGGAAAGACCAAGCCTGAGGTCAGGATCAAGTTGACCTCTCGTGTAAGGATGCTTCTCAGGACCGTGTGAATGCCTTTCTAGGCACTCTAGGGGCAAAGACAGAAATGATTCTCCCCACGAATAAACATGCTAAAGACTGATGGCTCATCTTAAAAAACTCTGTGAATTTTGCAGTCTACTACATAGCATAGTTGTATTTACTTAAGTTAAAACATTGCCCTCCAAATCTTTGAGTAATAGTCGTACCCCGGGGAGAGGTCCCAGGCCTGGCACTCTGCCAGTTGGAACAGCAGCGTTGTGGGAAAGGGTGCTGGCTGTGGTGCAGTCTGGAGTTATAGTGGAGTGACCAACTGTCCTGGTTTGCCTGGGACTGGGGTTTCCTGGGATGTGGGATCTGCTGTGCTACAACCGAGAAGTTCTCAGGCAAAGCAGGCTGAGTTAGAGACGGCGGTTAGAGAAAGGGTAGAAGCAGAGCTGGCAAAACAGGGCCCTGAGAAGACATAGAACATCGTGGTTGAGAACATGAGATCTGCTGTAAGCCAGACCCAGGTATTTTGTTCATTTTTCCCACCAATTATCCACAAGTCTCTTTGAGGCTTTGGTTCTTCATCTTTATAGTGGAGCCAACAATTGTGCCTCCTTTCTGTGCTTACTGTGAGGATTACATGGCAAACAGTCAATAAATGGCAGCATAATTGTATTTTGTATCTGTCTTCCTGGGGGACTGAGGTTCAGGTTTCTCAGCCCAGTGGCATGACCAAATGTTTTGGATCAATTTCCCTACCCTCCCCAGTGGGAAGTGGACATGGCTATTGGCTGGAGGCCAAGAGTCAGTTCTGCTTCAGGTCCCAGGTCTGCCACTAAATCAAGTCATTTCCTCTCCCTGGGCTTCTGTTTCTCCATCAGGAAAATGGAGGAGGTGGATGGAACAATGGCTGAGCCCTTCTGGTTGGAATATTCTCTGAATCTGGAAGCTGCTTTCATGACTGGGAGGTCTTCTCAATGTTTCATGAGGTCCCTTATGAAGAAGATTTTTAGGAAATCTCTAATTAGCTTGGTGTTGATGAACATAGCTACATTGATTAGCCATCCATCAAACTGCTGCTGTGCAGAACAGAAGGGGTAAAATGCTTGTAAGGCAAAAACACAGTAGGTCATCAGTAGATCCACCAGGCTGCTGGGGCACTTTTTCCCATACAGGGACAGGATTAGAGCTGTGAACTATTACCTCCCTCTTGTGCCCCAACGCAGGCATCTTATAACCATAGGATTTAGGGGTGCTGGGGTTCATAAGGGGGAAGTATTTTGCTGAAGGTCACACAGTAGACACAAGACTTGAGCCTTCTGTCCAGCCACCTTTTTATCAAATCACGTCACTACCTAATTCAACACTTCTGGGACTTGTTCACTTTCCAAATGTAGAAACAAAACGTACTGCTGAACTGAGATGGTCCCTGAGGTTCCCTTCCATCGCGTTAGTCTCTGGAGTTGGGTAAGAGCGTAGGGCTTCATGGCTGCTGTCCATGGTCCTGAAGGAGACAAAGGGTCAGGGCTGCTGCTGGGCATCTACGGCCAAGGGGAGGAGGAGGTACTCCTGTACTCTAAAATCACTCCCTCTCCTGACCCACTCTACCAGACCACTGTATCCCCCTTCCTAGAGCCTTAGGACTGCACACCTCAGGTGCCTTTAGAACAGGACAGAAGCGCCACAGAGTTCCCAAACGGTGGATGGGAGGCCTCCTGGACTGTGTTTTCCTGGCTGTATCTGTCCTAGGTTGGTGGTAGTCTAGCATCAGGGCCACCAGAGCCCAGCTGTCTCCCACCTGCCTCGAGGCCTGCATGTGAAGTCTGGTTGGGGAGGGGTATTGGCCTCCCGAGGGCATGGAGGGAACGGAACGTGACATTAACTCAACAGGTGCTGGATAAATTGGGAAGAAATAACATCCAAGAGTCAACATTAGGTTATCATCTAAGATCCCAGATGGGCTGTCAGGGCTGTGATGGACAGTCTGGAAGATGGGGAATCTGGGTCAGGAAGGGCAGGCAGAAGCCGGTGGATCTGACTCACGGTTTAGAACCAGAACAAGTCAGAGAACAGACAGCAGCAAGGAGGCTGGATCTGACGAGGCTGACGGTAAAACGCCAGCTGTGCTCGACACTATCAAATCCTCCTCTTTTCAGTTCCATTCTCCATAGTCGCTGAGCACATACTGAGTTAGCCAGATTACATGTGTGATTTCATGTAATCGTTTTAGCAATCTAAGGAGGAAAATGTCACCACCATTTAAATTTAGGGTACAGAATCTCAGAGGTGAACAGACTTGTCAAAGCCTCTCAGTTGGCAGGGGGCAGACTCGGGGTTGGAAGTCAGCTGTCTCTGCCTGCGAAGCTCACACCCCTCCCCACCTACCGACACAATAACACAGGGCTGGCCTTGTCACCAGCATGCACTTTGGTCATCGAGCAAGCAGGGCAGGGCACAGAAGGGCACAGAGCCCCTCTGTGCTGTCGGATTTTTGGGCAGGGGCAGGCATTCAATTGGCACGGCCTGGCAGCCCTTTCCTGGGAGGAAGGGTGTACAAGTTGGCTGGCGTCTCACGGCCGGCAGCGGCTCTCAGAGGCTGCAGGGAGACAGATGTGCTGTAGCCGCTGGTCAAGTCAGCAAAGAAACTTGGCCTTTAGATCATCCTTGGTTTTGGGCCAGAGGTCACGAACACTGGCTCACCCACCAATGTGCCTGGGACATTGGGCATCTTCTCCCTCTTAAGATCAAGTGATTCCTTGCGTAACAGTAAGAGCCATTTGTTGAGTATCTATTTCATTCATTCAACTAATGTCTGTTGAGTGCCCACCGGGTGCCGGGCCCTGGGGCCATGACAGTGAATGTCACAAAGCTGGCAATGACAGAGATGGCCAGCCAGACTCCCTTTCTGTCCACTGTGGCTGCTGTCTCTGTCACCAGGCGAGAGCTCCCCTTTCACACTCTGGCTTCTCCTCCTGCTCAGCTTCAGGCACTTTCCCCACCTCATCATACACCGGTATTGTTCTTTGTTTCCTAATAGCTGGTAGAAAGGGAACAACCCCAAACTCTGAGAATTGGGGTTGCTCACCTGCAGGTGCCCAGGGAGGAACAGAGGCTCAGAGGCCTCCAGTAGCTGGACTAGGATCACACTGCTCACTCATAGGTGGCAAGAGGAGGGCAAATCACAGAGCTAAGCAGGGGACCTCTTGTTTCGTCCCAGAAGAAATAACCAGCGTAACTCAAATTAATTCAAGGCCAGCCATAAGTGAAGAATAAAAACGAGCCAGTTAGATTCATTTTCCTAGTCTAGGATGAATCTACTCATCAGCTTAGTTCATTAGGAGAAAATACGCTTCTTCAGGAGTTTTCTAACTGAAAACAAATGCCTCATTAAGTTAAACATATTAACCCGAGAGCAGTATTGACGTCAGACAGAATAATGAGCGTCATTACGGGGAACGTGCAGTGGTCCTCAGGGACCCAACCCAGCATCAGGCCCTTCCTGCAAATTGCTCAGCTGTTGTACAAGGGGTGGAATCATGGAGCGAGGGAGGGAGACAGGGAAAGAGAGAACAGAGGGAGACCGAAGGAGCAGGGGACGCTCCTGGAGCCTTGGCTGTCCCTGTGAATGGTGTCACCCGATTACTTCAATTGAGAAAAGGCATCTGAGTAAGGGAGGACCCTCCTGGGATGTCATCCTCTGTTGTTTCCAGGATGAGAGAAGCTGGTTTTAGTCTCTAGAACAGAAGGGAGGGCTGCAAGGTTTGGGGCTCGGGCATCCAGTCCCGGGTCCAGCCAGCCTTTGCTGAGTCAAACGACATGCTTTTACACATGTCATCTCGTAGAAGCCTCATGGCCACACAGTGAGGTATTGTTGCCCATGATCGAATACAAGGAAATGGAGGGGCATTGAGCGACACACTCATGGTCACCCAGTTGTAAGTGTGACAAATGGGATTTGAACTCAGGTCGGTGTGACTCAGGGTGGAGAGCCCCTCTCACGGCTCCCCCTCTCCTGGGAGGGCTGTCTTTAAAGTCCCTCTCAACTCTCATCCTCTTTGAGTCTGTAGACCCACATTCATAACCAGGTGGTGAGGACTCCATGTGCCTGCACACCAAGAAACAGGTGAGGAAGAGGTTACGTGCACCTGGGAGCCAGCCTGACGGTACCGCCCCCGGCTCAGAGACTCACAGCCACCAGCCCTTGGCCACGTTACTCTCTGAATCAGTTTCCTTATCAATAAAACTGGAATGGGTAATTCCCAGGCCCCAGGCTTGTTGTAGGGCCTGGGTGAGCTAGTAAAGACAGCTCCCGACACATGGTGGTGCTCAGGAAGCCCTGGGGCCTCCTCCTCTAGCGGGGCTCCTGGTCCACCCAGTGGGGATCTGGTCCTTGGTGAGGGACGCCCGTGGGGGATCTGTGGAGGAGCAGAGCTGCCCTTCCAGGTCTATCCCCAAGCCCCACAGTTCACACACATCCCCCGAGGGCCCCGCTGTGATCCAGCTGCCACGGGGAACACAGAGACGAACATAACGTGCTCTCTGATCCCTGAGTGTTCACAACCTAGTGGGGAAGACACAAAAATGGAACCAGAGAGAATTCAGCCCTGAGGGTGGGGGGGGGGGGAAGCGGGGGAAGCATCCTCGAAATGGCACAGGAGAATCTGGGAGGCAGCCTGGGGAGGCGGCTCTACGTGCACCCGGGGTGAGTGAGCCTTCCCTTGGGGACAGGAGAGCACTCTGGACGAAGGGGACTGGCCTGGCCCGAGGCTGAGGTCAGAGAATAGTGGACATGCAGATTTACTGTCTCCAATATCCCAGCCTCTCTTGGTGTCTACATGCTCTGCCTTCTAGGAATTTATTAATGAGGAATGGACATTTGTTAAACAAATATCAGGGCCTGCAGATGCTCCTTTACTTTCATGATCTCATTTGATTCCTGTATGGAAAACCCCAAACCCTGAGAATTGGGGATGCTCATCTGCAGGTGTCCGGGGGGAACAGAGGTGTGCAGGTCTTGAGTACCTGGACCAGGGTCACACTGCTCACTCACAGGCGGCAGAACCTCGGCTCACTCCCCCATGTGTCTGGCTCTAACCGCCATGATTTCCCCACTCTTCCTGGTCCCCCTCACATCAACGGGTCCTGCTGGACGGCATTTGTTCTCCCAAAGGACCTCTGGCTGCCGCCTCCTCCTCCTCCCTGGATTGGCTCCCAGTCAGGATGCGTCCTGCCGGGAGACATGAGGACCCACCGAACTCTTCCCTGCCTTGCCGGCAGAGGGCCCACAGTGTGTCAGCGCCTTCCAGAGGACCTCGGCCAGACCCCTGAGCTCCTCTTGCAATTCGGAGCTGATGTTTCCACCATGCAGGGCAAGCCAGGTGTTCCCTGCTGGTGTGAGGTCCCCGCCCTATGAGCACCTGCTCTTTCATGAAGCTGCTCTGAGCATTGAGGTTGCAACTTAATTTCAGGCTGGGGAACCTCATGCAGACTCAGCGAAATGCTGTTTCTTTCCAGTGTTGTTATTTCTGCAATTGTTTCTTGAGTGCTGGTAGCCCCCATATGTTCAGTGATGGCAGGGACTGTGTACCTTGCACATATAGTCAGCATGTGATAAATATTTATTGAATGACTGATTGAAGGAATGACTGAGGGAGACATGGGTTCTAGCAACTGAGTGTCTATTTATGGTCTCTCTAGACATGGGAGAAATTCCTCTGGTTTTTCAGGAGGAAGGGTGGTGGTTAAGGGAGAATTTGGAAGAGGCAAGGTACTAGATGCAGTGTTGAAAGATGGCTGAGTGTGACTACTTTTGAATCAGAGAGCTATGGTGTATTTGTTAGCTACTGCTGTGTAACAAGCTATCTCAAAAGTCAGTGGCTTAAAGTAACAAGCATATATGTAGCTTATGAGTCTGTAGGTCTGTCGGGCGGTTCTGCTGCTGTGAGCCAGGCTTAGCTGGTCTTGGATGGGGTTATGAGCACCTCAGGACAGCTGGTGTGTTGGCTGGAGCTGGGGTCGTCTAGGCTGGCCTCAACCGGGATGGCTTGTCTCTGCACCTTATGCTCTCTCACCCCCTGGCTGGTCCAGAGTTGTTCTCACAGTGAAGGCAGGTTACAAAAAAGACATACACAAGGTTTCTTGAGGCGTTGGCTCAGAAACAGCACAATGCCCCTTCTGCAGCATCGTATTGGCCAAAGGAAGTTCTAAGGCCAGCTCAGATTAAGAAGTGGGGAAATAGATTCTGCCTCTTGATGGCAAGAATTGCAAAGTCGTGTTGCCAGGGGCATGGATATGGGAAGAGTGGGGAGCTGTGGCCGATTTTGCAATCAATTTGCCGTGAATGGTTTCCAATCTCATCATTCAGACCTCTGGCTTCTGCTGGGAGGGGACATTCCTAACAAGAATCGGGGCGTCAGGTTGGGGGAATGAGGAGAGTTCACCCAGCTACCTATGACCAGCCCCATGAGCCCTCATTCAGGCAGGGCCAGCAGGGAGGGAAATGCCGAGGAGCGGGATTGTAAGACCCTGGGATAGAACATCTCTGAGAATTGGAGCGTTGTCTTCAAATATGAAAGAACAGCAGTGTGGAAAGGAAGCAGATGCTCTCAGTGTGGGTGGAAGGAAGGACTTTCCAACATTCAAAGCTGTCCAGAGACAGAATACGCTACCCTGAGAGGTGGTGAGCTCCCCGTCCTTGGGAGTATGCAAACAGGACTTAGAGGGAGGCATAATAGTAAAGTGAAGTGTTTCAGCTTTGGCATCAGACAGACCTGGCCTTGATTTGCCACTTGGATGTTTTAGGGCAGATGACTAACTCTGTGAGCCATAGATTTCCTCATCAATGAAATGGGGATAATAATCTTATTTACTGCATTGGATTATTGTAAGGTTCAATGAGGTAATATATGCACAGCAATAACACAGGACTGGGCTAGTATAAGCTCCCAGGGGCTGAGAGTTGATGGCAATGCTACAGTCCATGCAGTATTTTTTATCGAGGGCATTCTGGCGTCCGATGAGGCCCCGGGCCCTTGTGCACTCCCAGAAATCAGTCTTTGGAAACGGTATCTCTATTAACGTATTAGAATTAGGAGACTGTCCCCCGTGGGCCCCACCAGTCCTCTCTCGGCCTCTAGAGAGGGTCTCTGCTGGTTCAGGACCACTGCCTGGTCTCCCTCTCCCGAGGGACTGTGGCGTTGGGGTGGCATCTTGGGTCTCCCCGCCCTGCTGGCCCTGCACCTCTCAGGATGCCCAATGCCCAGCTTGTGGGGGCTGTGGGAGCCAGTGGCTGCTCCCCATGTATTCACCAGGTTTGAGGAGCAGAGACCCCTGTCGTGGGGGGTGACCTGAGAGGGGCCCCTCCAGCCATCACATAGGGCTGATTTACCTTCTGGTGCGTCTTCGTTAATCAACTCTCTGGACTTGGAAATGAAGTTTAATTTCAGCTGGAGGAGAAATAATGAAGACTTGTAAAGCATCGCTGTAAATGGTGCTCCGGGGCTCCCGGCAGAGCTGCCCAGTTAGAGTCTGTATCATTTCTTGGTCTTGGTTAAACGCCCCTCGGTGAGGGACTGGCCACTTAGCACTTGTGAAACTTCCACGGGCGGTGAGCGTTTTCTTGGAACTGATCTTCCTGTGAAAAGTATGCTTTGGAGACACGAAATAACCATCAGAGAGCCTTAAATGAATTACACTTTATCAAACGGAGAAAAACAAGGCTCTTGAAACACGAGCTACAAGGGAAATGAAGGGCTGTGTGCTTCCCAGCTGGGAGGGCGAGGAGGGGCCCTGCGGCTGGGCTCGCTTCTTTCCGCAGCGCCTGTTCCCTGCTACAGGGAATATACGTCATGGCTCATTTCTTAGCCGTGGGAGGTGATGTGACATTTCCTGCTCCATCCCATGCCAGCTCTGCCGCCACCCGGAGAGGGGGTGTCGGAGTCACTGTCCTCCCTCTGGGGGTGATGGCTTTGCCTGGAGAAGGGATGTGGGGAGGGGCCCTGCTCTCCCCTCAACCCTCCCCCATCCTCTGCCTCCTCCCTCCTGGGCCCCATCTGCTGAGAAATGAGCTCTGGAGACCCCGGGCAAAAGAGGGTGCAGGGGCCTCAGTTCTCCAGGGCTGTGGCCGTGTGGAGATCTCTCACTAGAGGCAGGAGAATGAAGATCCACCCCTTCCCCGACAAGGGCCCGAGGAGCCGGCTCCATTCTCTTAGATGCTCAGTTAGCAAAGTCTGCCAAGGGCCAGCCTGTGCCCAGCTCTGTTCCCGGGCTGGAGATTCAGGCAGGATGAGCCCTGGTCCCTGTCCTCACTCTGTGCACAGTGAGGGCATGTTAGCCTCTAACCATCCCGCTGTCCCCTCTGTCCCCTCACTCTGCTTCGTGTCCCCTCCCTTAGCACGTGTCATCACCTGACAAGACACAGCTGTGTCTGTTAACGTCTGTCTCTCCACTGAACATCAGCTTCACGAGGATGGGGCTTTTTCTGTCCTGCTCAGAGCTGTGTCCCTGAGCCTGGAACAGCTCCTGGTGCATAGTGGACGCTCTGTTTTGTGACTGGCTGTCGCTGGACATGCTCTAGTGGACGGGACAGGAGGCACAGAGTCGCAGGTGTCCTTGGTGTGTGAGGGCGAGTGCCCAGGGGACATGGGCATGTCTGCTACAGTCACTGAGAGCATCCCGTGCATGGCGCACCGGGGCTCAGAACCAGCAAACTCCACCCTCCCTTGACCGATGCCAACCCAGCCCCCACCAGGGACAAATGTGTCCTCGAACTGCTGCCACACAGATCTGCGCGGCCACCACCGGCCTGAGCCCAGCCCGCCCCGCCGGTGGAGAGCGCTCGGCTGCGGCTTCTGTGCTGCGTCTTGGTCGTTGACCTCCTGCTCTCTGCTCAGCGTGGGCCTCAGCCTGCTGGGCCAGCTGCCCCTGTTGGTGGGGTTGGGCACTCTGTGTCCTTTGAAGAGGCAGCCAGGCAGGGGCTGGGAGGCAGACCTGGCCATTCCCGAGCTCTCAGAGAGGCTGTTCCTTTCTGCAACCTGCAGTGCGTCCCGTGGAAAGGTCGCTCTTCCCCGTGGGGAGCTCAGATGAGCCGCCGGCTTTGAACTGCGTTGCCGACAACGGCTGGAGCAAGCGAGACATCTGCTAAAGAGACTTCACAAGAGCAGCAAGAATCCCACTGCGGGGCCCAGCGGGCGCCTAGTGGAACAGACGTGCCACTGGCCGGGTCAGCCGCAGCTGCAGGGATTTGCTGTGACCGGAGCAGACAGGCCGGGGCAGGCGCCAGGCCTGCGGGTGAGGGTGGGGCTCACAGCCACAGAGACAGAGGATTCAAGAGACTGAGGGGGAGTCGCTTCCATGTCTGGGCCCAGTATGGGGTGGGAGAGCAGCCTGGGCACAGCCAGCGTGGGTGACGGCAGCAAAGTCCTAGCCAGGGTCTGGGCTTAGCCATCAAGGCTTGGGCTCTGGACCACACAGACCTGGGTTCAAATCCCAGTTCTGCCACCTTTGAGCCTCAAAGCACTGAGCCTCGTTTTCTTCATCTGCAAAATAGAGATAATCAACCTTTAAAATGAAACAGCAGTAGGGGCCGACAGGGTGGCGCAGCGGTTAAGTTCCTGCACTCTGCTTTGGCGGCCTGGGGTTTGCAGGTTTGGATCCTGGGTGCTGGAACTACCACTCACTACTCATCAGGCTTGCTGTGGCGGCATCCCACATATCAAGTAGAGGAGGACTGGCACAGATGTTAGCTCAGGGCCAATCTTCCTCACCAAAAAAAAAAAAAGAAAGAAAAAAGAGGCAGCAATAAAGAACCAGGGGCTCTAGAGCCAGATTATCTGGGTTCAAGTCCAAGTTCTGCCACTCACTAGCCAAAACAGTGCCTACCTCATAGAGTTGTGGTGAGGATTAAAGGAATACGTATTTAATGAGTTTAGAAGTGGGGCCTGGCCTGCAATAAGCTATAGAGGTGACTGATGTTATTATGATGGTGATTCATAACTGTTCCTGTTCACCCTCTGCAGAGACCTCACTGGGTTCCCATCTTGCTTACTGTAAAACTTACTGTAAAAACTCATTCCACGGCCCTGGATGACCTCGTGCTGCCCACTCCTCTGAGCTCCCCTCCCCCTCCCTCCCTCCCCTCCAGTCACATTGGATACTTGGGCCTCAGGGTCTTTGCATGCAGGTTCCTTCTGCCTGGAAAGCTCTCCCGCCTTGGCTCATTCCTTTGCTTTCCTCAGGCCTCTATCCACTGCTTTCTCACTCACTGCCCTGGCCGCAGGCCCCGCCCCCATGGTCCTCAGTCTCCTACCCTGCTTTCTTTCTCTTCCTAATGCTAATCTGACATTAAGCTATATATTCATTTGTTCATCGTTGGGTTTTCACCAGAATAGGAGCTCCGCGGGGCCAGAGGAATGCAGAGTTTTGATTGATCAGGTCTGGGTCATACGGTCCAGCCCTGGAGCCGAGGCAGAGCCCATCCGGGCCACAGGGAAGGAGAAAGGAGAGCGGTAGATGCTGCCCCTCTCCTCGTCAGAAAATCCCAAACCAGGGGTCCATGCATCGCAGAAGGGGACAGAGGAGGGCGGGAGGGAGAGGAAGCCCCAGGTGCCCACTATGGAGGAGACCAAGATTGGGGTCAGGAGGGAGGGCGCAGCTCCAGGGTGTCCCAGTGGGGCTGGGAAAGTCTGGGGCTTTGGGGCAGCGTCGATTCCGAGCTCTGTGAAGACCTCTGAGTCTTGGCTTCTGCGTTAGCAAAATGCAGGTGACAGTACCACCTCGCAGGGCTGCTGTGTACATGACACCCAGCCCGTCGGGGTCGACATCATCTGGAGGACGGGGCTCCGAGCACTGTAGTGGGAGTCAGGGGGCCTTGGTTCAGGCACCGGCCCTGCCCCATGTTGGCTGCGTGGCCTTGGGCCTGTGACAAGGTGTCCCCTCCCTCTGCTGTCCCATGGATAATGAAGGGAAAGGGCCCTGGCTGGAGGAATGAGGATCGTGGCTTCCTGGAGCTGGGAGAGACTTTGAGGTGACCCAGACCCGCCCCCCGATTTCACAGGAGAGGGAGCCCGCACCGTTCTCCCCATCCTCGGGTCGTCCTCAGCCCCAGGGGTGACCAAGGAGCTGAGCGGTGGTCTTGTTTGTTTCCATGGGCCTTCAGACCCTCCGCTGTGTGACACCCTCGGCTCAGCCTCTTTGCCCGCGGAGGCCGCCTGCTGCTCTGCCAGGAAGACCTTCTCCAGCACCAGAGAACCGGGAAGTGAGACTGCTCCGGACGTGCCACCTCCATACACACAGGAGCCACACGCCCACTTCAAGGTGTGCGGAGCCCACCCCTCCTCTCCCACCCTTGCCAGCCTCCACCTCAATTAGGTGACTTTCCCGCGCTGCTCCTCCTCCTCCCGGGATCACTGGAATCAAGCTGGCTGTGCGGACACAGGAGGGGCCCTGCCAGGCTCCTCTAGCTGCACCCAACGTCCCAGCTCCTGGGACCTCAGAGCTGGGTGGGCCTTCCTGGCACAGCTCAGCGGGCAGCTCGATGGGGGCCCACAGGGGAGACCTGGGCCCTGCTGGACATCTGACCAGTGAGGGAGTACTGGGGGGGAGGAGAGGGCGGGATAGCAGGAGCACAGGTGGCAGCTGTGACAGAGTCGGTGGGCCAGCTTAGCAGTGACAAGGGAGGAGATGCTCCCCATGGAAGGGGGCGGCCAGGGGGAGGCGTGCAAGGTCCCCGGGGAGCAGGCAGGGGCTCTGGAAAGGGCCGCAGTGAGGGCAGGAAAGAAGTGCTCAACCACCGTAGAGTGAGGACTGGGTCCCCCATCCTGCCAGAGATGGGCGATAGTTTCAGCTGGTGACCAGGGCCAGGGCTCCCTCTGACAGGTGTGGCCCCAGCCCGGGCTGCACGGTGATTCCAGAGCCTGCCAGTGGCAGGACACAGGCTGCTCATAAACTTCTCGTGGTGCCCTGCGCCTGGACCCGAGGGAGGAGGAGGCGGGGCCCCATTTAGGGAACGTCTCGAGGAGCTCGTGCGTTGGATCCAGGATCCGCTTAGTCCTCCTGACGGTCCTCAGGGAAAACGGGGCTGACTGTCAGCTCGGAGGGGAAGGTGGAGGCTCTGGGGGCGGCCTGACAAATGAGCTTTGGGAGGGGTCCTGGGGAGAGGAGGCCAAGAGTCCAGGGCTTCTGGGACTCAGCTGTGCCTGCCCCGGGGCTGTGCCGTGTGGGTCTGATCCAGTTCTGACCCAGGAGGGCTGCTGGGACCTGAGATGCTGCGCTTCTCGCAGGCTCCGGGCGCTGCTGCTGCTGCTGCCGCCGGTCCACGGATCACCCGCTGAGTGACAAGGCTGTCGGACGGTGCTCAGGCGTTAAGGTGGCATGTGTGACGGAGGGCCTACTGTGCGCTGGGCGTGGGGACAGGGCAGGGAGCAGGACTGGGTCTCGGCCCACGGAGCTCACGTGCTGGCCGAGAACACAGACAGGGAGGAGCCCGTGGACACAGAGAGGAAACCGAGGTCCGGGGAGGGAAAAGGAGGTGTTTGCCCCATTTTGCAGCTGAGGAAGCTGGGATTCAGGAGGTTGGCAACTCACCTGAATGGCGCAGACAGTAAGCGGCAGAGCAGGATGCAGACCCAGCAGCTCCGTCCCTGAGCTGCGCACTCGCCCCACTGTCCACTGGCCCTGCCCGGAGGGAGCCCGCAGGTGTCCTTGCTGTCTACTCCTGCAGGCTGAGGGCGGGGAGGGGGGAGTCCTCACTGGGCCCAGCTCTGTGGTCTGTCTTAGAGGTGGGTTGCACAGGACTGGGGCCTGAGGACAGTTCCCAGTGGGGATGGCATGGGGCTGAGGCTGGCAGGTTGCACAGCAGGGAAGTGGGAGATCCCTGTGTGCCTGACTCCTCCTCTAGGGCTCCCTCCCTGGCTCCCCTCTCTGGGCCTCAGTTTCCTCATCTGTGGATAGGGGACAGTGATCTGCTCAGCCCCTCCCTCACAGGGTGGGAGGGACAGAAGCCCTAAAAGCTGCACAAATGAACCCAGGAGAGGAAGGGCAGTGAGTGCTGTGGTCCGGGGCAGCAGGCTGGAGTCAGTCACTCAGACCTGTGGGATTGGGCAAATTGATGACCTTTGCAGGGTCTCAGTTCCCGCAGCAGTAAAATGGGGATAGTACTGGTCCCTTCCTTAGAAGGTGGTTGTGAGAACTAACGAGATGATGCACGCAGAGCCTGGCACACGGTGAGCCTCCGTCCAACGGTTGTGCTGTCATTATTGTTGTCATTACAATGGTCGTGAGTAAAAGAGTCTGAGGCATGGCCACGCCCCTGGTGTCCATCAGCCCTTGGCCCCTGTGTCTGTAGAGCCTTGTCCGGCTCTGCTTCAGCCTCTGCTGTGGGTACCACCCCGATACATTTTCTCTCTTGGGAGTGGCGGAGGGAAGGGAGGATGCATTGCTCGTGTCTGGAGTTTGGGCTACATTTTCCCAAAGAAGCATTGTTGTCATGGTTTTTCGGTAGTGCAAGCTGTGAGGGCTTTTGTTTTGACTGACCTTGGGCCCATAGGTGATAGCAAATTTTGAAACACATTTCTAAATTGTTGGAGAAGAAACTAATATCCATCATGTGCCTATTGTGTGCTAGGCATTGTGCTAAAAGTCTTATATATGTTAATTTACTTAATTTTTTTTTTGTATTTTTATTTTACATTTTATTTTTCTAAGTTATTTTCAATTTTTATCATTTAATTTAGTTTTTTTTAATTAATGTTATGATAGATTACAACCTTGTGAGATTTCAGTTGTACATTTTTGTTAGTCATGTTGTGGGTACACCACTTCCCCCTCTGTGCCCTCCCCCCACCCCCCCTTTTCCCTGGTAACCACCGATCAGATCTCCTTATCAATATACTAATTTCCACCTATGAGTGGAGTCATATAGAGTTCGTCTTTCTCTGACTGGCTTATTTCGCGTAACATAATACCCTCGAGGTCCATCCACGTTGTTGTGAATGGGCCAATTTTGTCTTTTTTTATGGCTGAGTAGTATTCCATTGTGTATATATACCACATCTTCTTTATCCAATCATCAGTTTCTGGGCATGTAGGCTGGTTCCACGTCTTGGCTATTGTATAATTTACTTAATTTTTGCAGCAACCCAATGATATTGATGGCGTTAACCCTGGTTTAGAGAAGAGGAAGCGATGCTCAGAGAGGCAGACCTTTGTCCAAATTTCCTGACTATTTAATGTTGGAGACAGAATCAGAACCCAGATCCTTCTGATATACTGTGCATATGACATCATCACTGTCTAATATAGTTTTACTGCCAATACGGCTTAAAATAAGAAAGAAGTGAAAACACCAGACTTTCACCAGCATCTGAGACTGTTGACATACACCACCTCCTGGTGGCAGTTATTAGAATTGCAAGCAAAGTGCTCTGTAAAAATATCTCCTTCTTTCAAGAGATTGCAGCTTCACATAATAAATTAGTGTCCACCAGAAGATTCTGCAAAGGCTTCAGGGAGGAGATGAGACTTGAATTCGGCCTTGAGTTCAAGCATTGAACAGACAACGGTAGGAAAAGGGTGTTCCGGACCAGAGAACGTCACGTGTGAAGTCTGTGCAAAAGGCAGAGAGATTGTCCTGCAGGTTGTTGAAAGGACAAACTATTGGATGAGGAGGGGAGTGGCATGGATTTCCAGCCTAACTGAGTTGGACAGAAAACCTACCAACTTGAGGGCAAGGAAGAGGAGAAATCAGCATTTGTTAAGCACCAGCCTTGTTAGAGGTACATTTCACCCTCACCACCGCCGGTGAGGTTGGGTCTTTATCAGGCTTGCTTGCTTGCGTTCCTTATCCATTTATTAGCAGTGCTAACTTTTATTCAGGTCATCCCCTCTTCTACCTTCTGTCCACGGGTGAGGCAGTGCTCACCGCTCAGAAGTGGACCAAATGACCCGGGTTTAAACCAGTCCATTCAGACCATTCCTCTGGCCATAGCAGTTGGCCCAGGGACGGGCATGTAACCCACTGATTTACAATGAGCCTTTAACTGGGGCTCCTGAGAAGTAGAGTCTTGCCACTGAACCTGAACTAGATTCTTCCCATTGAACTTGAACCTGAAATTTCCTTGTCTAGAGCTGTTGCTACCATCTTCGGTGTAGCCTGAGAATGAAGACAACAACTGGAGGAGAAATCGAGAGAATTATGGTCTCAGTGACATCACTGGAGGCCCCATCACGTCCTTCCTGACTTCATACTAACCCTGCAAGTTCCCATTACTCTGGCCACTGAATTAATTCTCTTTTTCCTTGAGCCAGAAATGAGTCCTAACTGGTCCACAAACCCACGTTTCAAATAGAAACAGGGTTTAGGATAAAACTACTGGAGATGCCTCAGATTCTGACAGGAGAAGCCTACCAGGCATCCGAGGGCCTGGGAGTCACCTGGCAGAGGCCCCCTCTGACTCTCCCTGTGCCCATCCCTGGCTCTGCAGGACAATTCATCTCTGCTTCCCTCTGCCCACCTTCTTCATTTTCCCTGCAGACTGCCTCCTCTGCTCATGACCCGGCCTGGCCATTCCTGAATGATAGCCTCCACCCCTGGGCTGGTGTGATCGGTTCTCCATGTTCCAAACTGAGGTTCCCAGGAGAGAGGATCTGACTTTTCTGGTCTGGACAGTGTCCGCTCCAGGCCTGTTAAACTGCGGGGTTCGGAGGAGACCCTTATCAGACTCATGGGCTGACGAGGAGAGCTGTGCAAGGAAAAAAGAACTTTGGCATTTCTACACAGACGGGAGTTACGGTCCCTGTCTTACAGATGGGGAAAGGGAGACTCAAAGAGGTAAAGTGGCCTGCCGAGATCTGGCAGCTGGTGAGTTGCAGACTCAGGATTCCTGCCTTGTTCTGCTGGGCCCTGAACTTCACGGTCTTTCCACAAAGGCCCAGATTCATCCACGCAGCTCCTGTGCCGTCTGCAGCCTCCCACGGAGCAGGGAGGTCCCGGCTGCCCTTCCAGAGACAGGCCTGGGCAGTCAGTGTTTGATTGTTTAACACAAATAAGAGTTTCATGACAATTTCACGGACGTCATTGCATTTTACCCAAACAGCTGGTGGCCTTGCGTTTTTGCCTCGAAGCTGCCGGCCCCACAGCTGAGACCTTCCCCCTAAGCCCTTCGCCCCCTGTGGTCAGCTTCAATGACAGCCCTCTTGGGATGGCCGCCAAGTCTGAAGTGGGGCAGGTGTCCTGCAGACGCAGCGCACCCGGACCCTGGTTAAACAGGGCCCTCTTGGGAGCGGGGTGGGCGTCTGCCGGCCATGTGGGCCCGGCCTGTGGTTCCAGGAGAAGATCTCTAACATCTGCTTGGCGGGACCCACGGGATGATTCCAGGTAAACAGCAGCCAGGACGGACTTGGGAGCGGCTGCAGCGCGGGCTGTCCCTGCAGGGTCCTGGAAGCCATGTCTCTGCAGATGAGGCAGAGTGGGGAGGGGATGTGCGTCCCCTTCAGGGCTCCTCAGGGTCAGGTGGGCGACCTTGGGGCGCTGACTTAACCTCCTGGATCCTCAATTTTCCCATCTGGAAGGCAGAGCTGATGAGCCTCCTTCACAGGCGGTTGTGAGGGTACAGGGAGGGGCCGCGGAAGATCTGGCCCGGTGCCCGGCACACAGTAGGTGCGCAGATCACTTGAGTTGGGTGCCCAGACGACAAGCTGAGCCGGGTCGGGGGTGGCAATGGGGGCCCTGGCTTCCAGCCCTCACCTGTCCCACTGCTGATGTCTGAGGTGGCTCCGGGCACCACCGGCAGCAGGAGGGTGGGTCCACATCCAGGCGACCAGACGTGGAAGAACAAGGGTCTGAACAAAATGCTCTCTCACCGAGGTAGGCAGGAAGGTTTTGGGGGAGGCTGCAGGTGTAGGAAATGAGAAACTGAACCTGACATTTGCAGAATCTGGTGACAAGCGAGAGATGGCTGGATGGGCCAGGCCTGGTGTCCCAGCAACGGGCAGCAGCAGGCGTGCCTGGCAGACAGGAGCAGCTCCATCCATCATGGGGCCTGGGAACATGGGAGAGTGATGCCCAGGACCAGCCCTCAGCCAGTGAAGTTTGGGGCTGGAGGTGGATCCTCTGGATTCCTTGCCCCCAGGTGGGGCAGCTCTGGGCCTGTCCTGTATCGCCTCCAGGATTGCTGCTGCTGTGGGGGGTGGGGGTGGGGGGGCAACTGAGGCCCTGCTGCCCGCGGCACCCACCTGCCTTACATGCACCTTTTATCAGCTTCAGGCGCTGTTCATATGTAAATGAACTCATTTCATCGTCACAACAATCCTGTGGTGTAGGCTCTATTATTGTTCCATTTTACAGAGGAGGAAACTGAGGCCCACAGAGGTTAAGTAACTTGCTGAAGAGGGGAGCAGGGCCAGCAGCCCAGCAGACTCAGGGCTTCATGTCCTCATTTACCGGCAACATTAAAGGCTCTGAGAACCTGGTGGTTTGCAGCTTTCCCCAAACACGTGTGACAAGGGATCCTCTGCTCAGAGCATCTCTGCCGCGGGAAGCCGCTCTGGGACACCCTGTATAGAGTTGCAAACTCCAGCTCTCCCCCGTTCGCCCCAGGCTCTCCCTACAGGTGCAGGGAGTAAGCCACCTTCCCCCAGGGCTGGGAGGGGCCGTGGGGCTGGGAGGCCAGGAGGACGCGGGTGATGGTCCAGTGAGGGCTGTAACTGGGACGGTGACACAGGGCCGGGGCCCAGGAACGGGTGCTGGAGAAAGAACCGGAGGGCTCAGTGGATCCCTGGGGGTGGCCAGTGCGGCGTGGACTCAGCCCTTTCAAAGCACACTGGGCTGGGACCTACTCTAGAGAGAATCGGGAATCCAAAGGGAAGGAGGAAGGCTGGGCACGTGGGCAGGGAGCAGATCTAATGTTCGAGGAAGAACAGCTGGATTCAGAGCTGGGAGACTGGGTTCGGGGCAGACTCCGCCGCTAGGTCACCGTGTGACTGCCCGTTGGACTTCACGTCAGCAGAATGAAAAGCTTTGCCTGGATGGTCTTCCAGTCCTCCCCGAGCTCAGATCTCAGCTCTGCATGGCTCTGCGTGATCGATGGTGTCTGGCCCCCAAACCGGCCAGGGGGCTCCCAGCCAAAATCAGCCTCCCGTCAAAGGAAGATGTGCTCCTGTGTTGGGAGACCCTGGGGAAAATCTGCCGCGGGTCTGACACTCTCTGGAAGGAGCCCCATCAAGGCCACTTGTGCACAAGGTTCCAGCCCTTCCGCTTGTCAAGGACGTTGCTCCAGCCACACTTCCCGTCCTGAGCAGTCCAGGTCCCTTTCTCTGTGGGATCATCCCATCAGTGAACAAGCATGCCGTTATTTGTCCAATCACAAAAAAATTCAGTCCTGCTACAACCCCACCGCCCTCTTCATTTCACAGTCAACATTCCTTGAAAGACTTTTCTACACTTCTTCCCAACTCTCTCTCTCCGAAGGCACCGTACTCGCTGAGCTGGACCTGAGGCCAGCACCTGACGGCCTCCTCTGCACCTGGACCCGGTGAGAGGACAAGACCCTGGGCCCTGAGCCCAATCACATCCTCAACGAGCCTTTTGGGGGGGGGTTCCAGGGATGAGCATGTTCTCTCTGTGTCTACTGTTTGACTAGTAGCCAAAGCTCAGCCCATTTCCAGGGGAAGGGACAGAGGACCGAACTGTCAAAGGGACGAGTGTCAGGAAATTTGCAGACATGTTTTAAAACTGCCACAGACCACATGTGTCCTTCTCATGCAAATTTCAGCAGAGTTCTGTCTTCCTGCTGCTTAGCATTTCTACCAAGGATAGAAAACAAAATAACTTGCTTCTCGGTGTCCTGAATGAGGCAAGAGAGCTGTGGACCCCATTTCTACCCCGAGGTCAGACCCCCACTTTTGGGGACAGCTGTCCAGACTTCTGGCAGAGGCTCAGCTGAAGATCGATGCCCATGCAGTTACCAGCCCCCCGCCCCCAAACCTGGGGATTCTGGGCTTCAGACACATCAGATGGATGGCAAACCCCCTGCAGACTGAGGGTGGGGACAGGGGGGCCGAGCCACGTGTTTCGGGCACTGCTTTTCCTAGGGAATAATGGGACTTTCTCTGGATTTAGGCTGAATTCTGTCTCTTGGTTTCTTGAATTTTCTGTCTCATGATAAAACATTATCAAATTCTATGGGATCCTGAGAGGGTGAAATGTTTCTAATCTGAGCAATTCCGGAATAAAACCCCAAATGTAATAGTGGGTGCCCTGGAGGGGCGGGACTGGAGACACGATCAGGAGAGGCTTCATATGTCACTGTGTACTTTGTATAATATCTAAGCATTTAACATTAATATTTATACATTAATCTTATATATTCGATATTAATATTAATATCACACACGTACATACATATGCCTACATCCATAAATTCAGTGTCACGAGCGAGGCGTATATCCTATACAAAGGAATTCCACACTTCTGCACTTTACAAAAGGATTTGCCAAAAGCTTCCTTGAAGATCTGTGCTCTCCAGGGAGCGACAGAAAAGGATTTTGATTTTCAAACATTTTCTTTTCATGCTCTGATGCGACCTTAAAAACCTGTTCAATTTCTGTTTCAAGTTCTGTTTGATCCCACCAGCATCTTCCCAAGTTCCTGGGTGCTGAGCTTGGCACTGTGGGGGAACAAAGATGAGTAAGATCCACGTGCGAAGGGAGATGGACTCTGTAAGTGCTCTCACAGAAGAGTGTGCCTGGGAAGCTGTCGTCAGGGGCGAGTCTGCAAAACCCTCAGCGTTGCTGCAAATCCAACCAGCAGTTGAGCCTGGAGAGGTGCCCTGGTGTCCCAGGCTGTGGGGAGGTCAGAAGGGTCTGCCACGGGAGGGGAGGAGCAAGAGCTCCTCTGCTCTCTTCACCCGTCATTGGGCATATTCCAAAAAAGTGCCATTTTGGGAAAAACACGCAACAGGGCAATATGTTCACATGACGGCTTTTGAAGCGACCACAAAGAGCCAGTAGAGAAAGCCTGACACAGCAAGTCCCAGGTACACCCTGAGAAGACAGGTGCAGAGCGATGGCATCTTTAGAGATTTGCGGTCCCTCGGCTAGCAGGCACGGTCCCTGTAATGAACCCATCTCCGGGATCACCCACTCCATTTTCAAACCTGCTTATGCCTCTGATCTTGGGGGTCGTGACTCCCTGAGGCAAGTCACAAGGAAGTGATGTCCTTCCTTTAATCGATTTTCTTTCCCCCCTTTTGGAGAGCAGGTTTGGGTCCACGAGCCTTGAGTGCAGCCGAGATGGTGGAGGTAAGGATGTCAGGAGCAGCCCCACGTAGAGCCAACATGCCTTATTCCTGATTTTAAGGGAAAACATCCTTAAGTATCATCTTAGTTGTGAGCTTTTTGTAGATGCCACTTATCAGTTCCTGAAAGTTGCCTTCCCTTCTCTAGTTCGCAGAGAGTTTTCGTCTTGCGTGGATGTTGAATGCTGTCAAATCCTTTTTTTCTGCATCTATTGAGTTGATCATATCATTTTTCTCTAGTTTGTTAATATGGTGTATTACACGGATTGAGGTTTTGTTTTTTTTTTTTTTTAAAGATTTTATTTTTTTCCTTTTTCTCCCCAAAGCCCCCCGGTACATAGTTGTGTATTCTTCGTTGTGGGTTCTTCTAGTTGTGGCATGTGGGACGCTGCCTCAGCATGGTCTGATGAGCAGTGCCATGTCCGCGCCCAGGATTCGAACCAATGAAACACTGGGCCACCTGCAGCGGAGCGCGCGAACTTAACCACTCTGCCACGGGGCCAGCCCCCCGGATTGAGGTTTTTTTAAAAAATTTTTTTATTTTGATAAAATATACCTAACATAAAATGTCAGTGGCATGAAGTTCATCCACTCTGTTGCGTGACCTTCACCACTATCCATTCTCCAGAACATTTTCATCCTCGTGAACTGAAACTCTGTACCCGTTAAATAATTCTCCATTCTCTCCTCCCTCCAGGCCCTGATGACCACTATTCGACTTTCCGTCTCTAGGAGTTTGACTACTCCAGGTACCTCATGTAAGTGGAATCATATATTTGTCCTTTCACTTAGCATGATGTCTTCATCCATGTTGTAGCATGTGTCAGAATTTCCTTCCTTTTTAAGGCTGAATAATATTCCATTATATGTACACAACACATTTTCTTCACCTATTCATCTGTCGATGAACATATGTCTTGATTCCACCATTTGGCTATTGTGAATAATGCCGCTATGAATATCGATGTACAAATATCTGTTCAAGACCCCACTTTAGCTCTTTTGGGTACCTAACCAGAAGTGGAATTGCTGGATCACATGGTAAGTTTATGTTTAATATTTTCAGGAACCTCCATACTGTTTTCCGCAGCAGGTGCCTCTTTTGACGTCCCCATCAGCAATGCACAAGAGTTCCAATTTCTTCGTTCTCGTCAACATTTGTTATTTTCTATTTTTTAAAATTTAAATAGTAGCCATCCTAATGAGTGAAGTGGTATCTCACTGTGGTCTTGATTTGCATTTCCCCAGTTATTAGTGATTTTGAGCATCTGTTCACGTGTTCTTGGCCATTTGTATATATTCTTTAAGGAAATATTTATGCAAGTCCCTTGGCTGTTTTTTAATTGGGTTGTTTGTTTTTTTGTTGTTGAGTTGTAAAAGTTCTTTTTATAAATTCTGGACATTAATTCCTTATCAGATATATGATTTTCAGATATTTTCTACCATTGTATGGCTTGCTTTTTCACTTTGTTGATAGAGTCCTTTGATGCACAAAAGTTTTAAATTTTGATGGAGTCTAATGTATTCATTTTTTCCTTTCTTGCCTGTGCTTTCAGAGTCATATCCAATTGATTGACTTTTGAGCCTTGAAACAACATTGCATTTTGGGGATAAAACTCACTTGGTCAGGTTGTGTAATTCTCTTTAAACATTCCTATATTCAATTTGTTAATATTTCGTTGAAGACTTTCACATCTCCATTTATGAAGGATATTGGTTTTCCAGTTTGGTTTTCCTGTAATGTCTTTGTCTGGTTTTAATATTAGGTAATGCTGGCCTTATAAAACGAGTTGAGAAGTGTTAGCCCCTCTTCCATTTTCTGGAAGAAATTGGGTAGAATTGGTATTGTTTTTTATTAAATGTTTGGTAAAATCCACGAGTGAAACCATCTGGGCCTGGAATTTTCTCTCCTGGGAGATATTTAACTCTGAATTCAATTTCTGTGGTAAATGCAGACTGATGCAGGTTATCCATTTCTTCTTCAGTGAGTTTTCGTGGTTTGAGTCTTTCAAGGAGTCTGTCCATTTTATCTAAGTTGTCAAATTTATAAGCATAGAGTTGTTCGCAGTATTTCCTCATTGTCCCTTTAATGCCATGGGCTCTGTGGTCATAGTTCCCCTTTTGTTCTGAGATTGGTAATTTGTGTCTTTTCTCTGCTTTTCTTGGTCAGTCTGGCTAGACGTTTATGCATTTCATTGATTTTCATTCAGCTTAAAATATTTTATAATTTCCTTTCAGAAACTTCCTTTTTGACCCATGGGTCATCTAGAAGTGTGTGGTTTAATTTCTAAATATTTGGGGAATTTTCCAGATATATTTCTGTTATTCATTTCTAGTTTAATTCCATAATGACTTGAGAATATATTTTGTATGCTTTCTACTCTTAAGTTTGATTTAGATGGCAGGATATGGTCTATCTTGGTGAAAAACACGTGCATTCTGCTGCTGTTGGGTGAAATATTCTAAAAATGTCAAGTGAGTCTAGCTATTTGAAAGAATTGTTCAGGTTTTCTATACTCTTATTGGTTTTATGTTACTTGTTCTACCAATTCCTGAAAGAGCAGAGTTGATGATCCCAACTATAACTGTGGATATTTCAATTCCTTCTTTCTTTTCTATCAGTTTTTGCCTTTTGTGTTTTGAAGCTCTGTTTTCAGGTGCATACGTGTTTAGGATTGTTATGCATTCTTGGAGGACTGACTCCTTTAGCATAATGTAATATCTCTTTTTATTTCTGATCATATTCTTTATTCTGAAGTTTAATTTGTCTAGTATTAAGATAGCTACTCCAACTTTCTTGGCTGTTGTTTGCATCGTATATCTTTTTCACCCTTTCACTTTTAACTCAATTATATTTTTATATTTAAAGTGAATTTCTCTTAGATAGCATATAATGAGGGCTTAATATTTTTTAACCCAAGCCGACAATTTCTGTCTTTTGTGTGTTTAGACCATTCAGACTTAACATATATATTGATTTTGGTTGGATTAAAACCTATCATTTATTAGCTGTTTTCTACTTGTTTCATCTGTTCTTTGTTCTTTTCCTCCTCTTTTTTCTGCCTTCTCTTGTGATAATTGATCATTTTTTAAATGATTCTATTTTGTCCTCTCTATTGGCTTATTGTTTACACCTATTTTAAACATATATTTGAGGGTTTCCCTTGGGTTTCCAATATATATATATATCTAATTAAAGTCCACCTTCAAAAACCATTATACTTCTTTACATGTAGTGGAAGGTTTTATAATAACATATCCCCTATTTCTCCCTCCCATTCTTTGTTATTGTTGTCATTCATTTTACTTCTGTGTACATGATAACATACAATACATGGCTACTATTTTTATTGAAGATAGTTATCTTTAGAGAAATAAAAAATACAAAAAATTTTGTTTTACCTTTATTCCACTTCTAGCACTCTTCTCTTCTTTGTGTAGATCCTGGTGTCTGCCTGATATTATATTCTTTCTGCCTGAGCAATTTCCTTTGATATTTCTCATAGAGTAAGTCTGCTAGTCATGATTTCCCTCCATTTTTGTTTGTCTGAGAGAGTCTTTATTTCTCCTTCCTTTTATTTATTTAATTTTTAAGTCGTGATAAAAAAACATAACATACAATTTACTTTTTTAGCCATTTTTAGATTTACAGTTCAGTAGTGTTAAGTATATTTCACAGTATCATTCAGAAGATCTCCAGAACTTTTTTATCTTGCAAAACTGTGACTCTACACCCATTGAACAAAGACTCCCCATTTCCCCTCCTCCAGACCCCTGCTGACCAGCATTCTGCTTTCCGTTCCTGTGAATTTCCCTACTTTGGATGATGCCTGTTTTAAATAGAATCATTCAGTATTTGACTTTTTGTGGCTGGCTTATTTCACCTAACATAATGTCCTCAAGGTCCGTCCATGATGCAGCATGTGACAGGGTGGAATGTTCTGTGTGTGTCTGTTAGATCCAATTGGTCTATACTGTTGTTCGAGTCCTGTGTTTTCTTATTGATCTTCTGTTTGCTCATTCTGTCCATTATTGATAGTGAGGTATTGTCTCCTACTCTTATTGTGATGCTGTCTCTCCCTCCCTTCAGCTCTGTCGAAGTTTGCTTCATATTTTAGGAGCTCTGCTGTGAAGTGCATGCATATTCATAATTGTTACACAGTCCTGATGAATTGACCCTTTTATCATTACATAACGTCCTTGTCTCTTGTGATAGTTTTTTGACTTAAAGTCAATTTTGTCTGATATTAGAATGGCTACCTCTGCCCTCTTTGTGTTACCATTTGCATGAAACATATTTTTCTGTCCTTTTACTTTCAGCCAGTGTGTGTCCTTAGACCTAAAGTGAGTCTCTTGTGGACAGCATGTAATTTTTATCTGCTCAGCTAATCTGTATCTTTTGATTGAGGAGATTAACCCATGTACCTCTAAAGTAATTACTGATAGAGAAGGACTTACTATTGCCATTTTGTTAATTATTTTTGTATGTCTTGTAGCTATTTTGTCCCTCTATTCCTCTCTTACTGCCTTCCTTTGTGTTTCATTGATCTTTTTTTGCAGTGACATGCAAAATTTCTAATTCCTTTCTAATTTCCTTTAGTATATCTTCTATAGATATTTTCTTTGTGGTTACCATGGGGGTTACATAAACATCTTAAAATTGTAACAATCTATTTTAGACTAACTACTTAACTTCTATCACATACTAAAACTCTGTTCCCTCACATCTCTGCCATCCTGACTTTGTTATTGATGTCACAAGTTACATCTTTTTATAGTGTGTGTCTTTTAGCATAGATTTATAGTTATTTTTTATTCTTTTATTTTTAAATTCTATAGAAGAACATTACAATACTACAGGATTCTATATTCATCTATATATTTACCTTTATTTGCTTTTATCAGAGAGTTTTATATTTTTATATGGTTTTGTGTTCCCATCTGGCATCTTTTCATTTCAGCTTGAAGGACTCCGTTTAGCATTTCCTAGAGGGCAGTTCTCGTGGTGATGAACTCCCTTAGCTTTTGTTTATCTGGGAAAGTCTTAATTTCACCTTCATTTTTGAAGGATAGTTTTGCCAGATATAGTATTCTTGGTTGGCAGTTTTTTCTTTAGCACTTTGAATATATTGCCCCAATCCCTCTGGCCTGCCGGGTTTCTGCTGAGAAATCTGCTGATAATCTTATGGAAGCTCCCCTGTACATGACAGTTTGCTTTTCTCTTCCTGCTTTCAAGATTTGATTTTTGTGACTTTTGACAATTTGATTATCATGTGTACCTTTGGGTTTATCCTAGTTGGAGTTTGTTGAGATTCTTGAATTTGCATGTTTGTTTCTTTTTCAGATTGGGGAAATTGTTGGCCATTATTTCTTCAAATAAATCCTCTGCCCCCTTTTCTCTCTTTTCCTTTGGGAACCCCTTGATGATGTCTTATGAATCCCTTTGGCTCTCTTCAATTATCTCCTTTCTTTTTTCTTTTTGCTCTTTTGACTCAACAATTTCAAATGATCTGTCTTCAAATTTCCTGGTTCTTTATTCTGCTTATTCAAATCTGGTGCTAAACACCTCTAGTGAAATTTTAATTCAGTTGTATTCTTTAGCTCCAGAATTTGTTTGGTTCTGTTTGATCATTTGTATCTCATTGTTGATAATTTTATTTTGTTCATGCGTCATTTTCCTGATTTTGTTTAGTTGTCTATTTGCATTTTTATTTAGCTCATTGAGCATCCCTAAAATGGTATTTTGATTCTTTGTCAGATATTCTATAGACCTCCATTTCTTCAGAGTCGGTTTTTGGACATTTATTTTGTTCCTTTGATTGGACCGTGTTTCTCTATTTCTTGTATGCCTTGTGACCTTTTGCTGAGATTTGGGCATTTGAAGAAACAGCCACCACTCTCAGTCCTTAGGGACTGGCTTTATATGTGGAAGACCTGCACCTATCAACTCAGCTTGAGATTGGGGTTACTTCTCTAACCTTCTCTGGGGAGCATCTTCTCTGGGCTTCTGTGTGTAATTCCCCAATTAAAAAGACTCGTCCTTGTTTCTTATCAGGAAATGGTAACGTTTGTCTCTCCCTGGTATCTGTCTCTGCTACTGCAGTCTCCCTGGGGCTGTAATGTGCTGTGGCACTCACCTTTGTCCTCAGCAAACCCTAACCTGGTGTCAAAACTATACCACCACTCCTGTTATTATTCCAAATCAGGCAAGACATAAGCCAGTCCCTTGTGCAGCCTCCCCAAAAGCCAGGATGCTGAATGCACGTTCCACTCTTTTCTTTCCCTCTTGAGGGAGAAGTTGGGAGTTGAGACATTTTCTCCTGATTGCACTGTGCTGCTCTGGGGAGGAGCAGGGCCTAGGGCACACAAATGCAACAAAGTTTCAACGAAGTTTCAAATCAACAAACTTTGATGTGGCTCTTCTTTGCTTTGTGCTCACCTGGGTACTGCAATCTCTTACCTGGGTTCTGGACTTCTCACAAAGGTAATTTGGCCTGTATATTGTTGTTACGTTGGTGTCTCTGTGGGGGAATGAGAGCCTGGGCCTCCTATACCACTATCTTGCTCACGTCACTCTTTCCTCTTTGTTTTTGGAAGATATTGTCACTGCGTATAGAATTCTGGTTTGACATTGATTTTCCATCAGCAATTTATGGATGTTACTCCATTTTCACCTGGTCTGCATACTTTCTAACAGAAGTCTGCTACAATTCTTATCTTTGTTCTTCTGTGTCATGGTTTCTTTCCCTTCTATCTACCTTCAAGATTTTCTCTTTCTTTTGTTTTCAGCAGTTTGCATAGGATATACCCAGGTTTGTTTTTGTTTTTGTTTTTTTCCTTGCTCGATGCTCTCTAGCCTTATTGGATCTGTGATTTGGTTTCTTTCATTAGCTTTGGAAAATTCTAAGCCGTTATTTCTTTCAATGTTTCTTCTGCCATATTCTTTCCTTCTTTTCCTCTGGAATTCCAATTATGCATATACCAGATTACTTGATATTTTCCCACAGCTCTTGGATGTTCTGTTCTGCTTTTTTCCCCCCTGACTGTTTTTTTTCTTTTTGAGTTTCGTTTGGGCAGTTGCTGTTGACCCACCTTCACCTTTACTGTGCTGACTCTTTCTTTGTCTGTGTCAATTCTGATGAGTCCATTGATGTCATTCTTTATCTCTGATCTCATGTTTCTCATTCCTAGCACTTCCATTTGTTTTTTTTTCTTATACATTCTATATCTCAGCTGAAATTATTCATCTGATCTTGCATATTGTCCATCTTTTCCATTAAAAGTGTTTAACATATTAATAATCATGGTTATTTTAAATTTCATGTCAGATACTTCCAACACCTATCCTATCTGAGTCTGGTTCTGACAAGTGCTTTGTTTCTTCAGACTGTGTTTTTTCTTGCCTTTTTGTGTGCTTCACATTTTTTTTGGTGAAAGCCAGACATCTTGGTAAGACCATAGAGTCTGAGGTAAATACTCTTTATGGCTGGAAATGGACACATCTTACCTTCCGTTAGGCCTTTAGTGAGAGGGTTGGGTTATTCTAGTTAGGAGTGGGGATGTAGTGTTGCTATGGTTACCTCAGTGCATCTTAGACTTTAAAATCTTGTAGCGATACCTCGTGTGGGGTTGGTTTGCCAGCACAAAGTCTGTCCAGCCCTCAGCATCGGGTTTTCCTTTGCACTGTGCTTCAGAGTTGATCTTTCTGCCTGCTCTTTTTCCTCTGCTGTCCTTTTCTCAACAGTATTATGCCGTACTTCTTACTGAAAGCTTACTAGCTTGGCGGTGGGGGGCGGTGGCAGGGGGAAAGTTTGCCTCAGTCTCAGGCAGATGCCATGTCTTTGGTCTTGGGGTGTAGTCTTCTCATTTCTTCTGCCCCTTCCCTACCTGCAGCATGTATTCCTACCTCTACCTCAGGACAGGTTTATGGCAGAGGGAGCAGCACATGTAAAGGCCCTGAGGTAGGAGGGAGCATGGCCAGCATGAGGTGCTGACAGAAGGTCAATGCACCTGGGGTGGAAAGAAGTCAGAAGTGGTGAGAGTAAAGCCCAGAGATGGCTGAGGCCAGGCTGGGCTGGAAGTCACCTTTCATCCTCTGAGTGGGGAGGAGTCCTGATGGTCTCTGACTTCAGTCCTTTTTCTTAGAAAAAGCAAAACCTGCTGGAGCTGATAAGAAGAGGACAGAGAATGCTGCTCATGAGTTATTGTCGTCTTCTCCACTGACCCAACTGGGGTAGAGCACACTGACATGGTTAGTTTTATTCAATATTTTCAAAGTTTGGGTCTTTCACTCATGACTGTTGCCTCCTTTGCTCGGTTTCTCTTTTCCCCTGGAGACACATTTGTTCTAAGACAGAAGGGCCTCATGTTGGCACATTTTGTCCCCTATACCTGCCTTTTTCCTACATCATCCACCTTTTTTCCCAGCAGGATGGGCAGGCCCGCACTCTGACCCTCGGGGCACTGAGGATGGGCGTGGGGAGGAGATGCCCAGGCCCAGGCAGAGGCCACACACTAGCTGCTTTGAGCTGCAAGCTCATTTAGCCCCAGAGGCTCCAGATGGAACAGCCGGATTAGTGAGGGCTCAGAGTCAATGCACCAGTGACAGGCTCGGGGTCACTGTCACTGTCCTTGGCTTTAGGGCACATGTGCTCTGTCTGGCTCTGTCCATGCCTCACGCCCTGGCCACCCGCCCACCTCCCTGAGTTCAGCTCCTGGTCTCTCCCCCTCTCTCACCTGCTCTGACCACTGTAGCCCAATCCATGTTCCTAAACACACCTCAATCAGTCTCCCCCAGGCCCTCCCACACACGGGGCCCTCCATCTGGATGTCCCATCTTTGGCCGTCGGTCTGGCTTCAACCTATGCCACATGTCACTTCCTCAGAGCAGCTTTCCCTGAGCGCCCTAACCCAAATCAGAGCCCCTTGTTCCAACTGCTCACCCCATTAGTTAGTTTCCTTTCATTATCTCCCTCAAGTTCCATCATCACGCATTCATTCGTGAGTGTGTAACACTGGGGTCCCCTACGAGACCTGGTTACACGAGGAGAGGGCAGCTGTAGTTTGCTCTCTGCTGGGTCCCTGTGTCTAGCACAGCGCTGGGCAGTGAGCAGCCACTCAGGACACTCTTGCTCAATGGATGGATGGACGGATGGATAAATAAATGAGATCTTTAATCTCTTACAAGTGTTAAGTGTTATCCCTGTTTTAGTGATGAAGATATTGAGGCTCAACGAGGTGACACAACTTGCCGTGGGTCGCACAGTGGGTCAACAGCAGAACTGGGAGGTAAACTCAGTTATGCCTGACTCCCAAACCAGTGCTCACGACCGGTGTGCTCCACCCTTCCCTCCACAGGCTTGTAGTGAAACCTGACCATGCACCTGACAAGCGTCAGGACATCAGTGATGTGCCAGGCCCTGAGGCCTGGGATACTCACCCCCTTTAGGAGATAATACACTGGGCTACGTGTTGAAGCCACAATCTGTACCCATGCACATGGCAGCCCTGAGCGGGGAGCGCCTCACCTTTCCTGGATGGATGGGAGGACGAGGGGTCGGGGACGGTGACATAAGAATGATCAGTGGGCGTCTCCCCAGTGGAGGAGGCACCTGTGCCCCCGGCAGTCAGAATCCTATGGACAAAGGCGGAGTTGAGTGAGCACATGTTGTACGTCCCATGTGGAGAGAAATCCTGTGGGCATCGTTTGTGGGAGAACAGGGAGAAGGAGCCCGGGTACCAGCCTCTCCAGGCTCACCTCTCATCTCTTGCTCTACCCAGTAAACACACACCCCGTTCTCCAGCCATCCCAAGCCCAGGGCTCTTCCTTGAACAGGCCCTGTGCTTCTGAGCCTCTTAGCCCCCACACGTGCTGTTCCGCTGTCTGGAGTGTCTTTCCCACCAAGACCTCCCGACAGACTCCCCCTCCCCTTTCTCAGTTCAGTGTCACCTCTTCTGTGAAGCTTGCCTGACCTCCCCAGGCAGATTCCAGCAAGCCCTGCGCAGGGCCCCCCCAGCCCTGACACATCCCCGCAGCTGGCACCTCCCACTGCCCCAGATTCGCCTGCTCCTGTGTGCTCCTCGTCCACCAGGATTAGAGCTCCTGGAGGACTGGGCCACGGCTTGTAAAGTGCTAAATAAATGCCCCTGGGTGCCTGAATGAATGAATGTGTGAGCGAGGGAATGAATGAATGAGTGAGTGAGGGAGTGACTGAGCAAAGGTATTGGACCACAGAGAGTGGAGGGGCCATGTAGCCATCTCCTGTCCTCCTGAAGCGTTAATACCAAAGGTCACCGACCCCACGGTTACTCACAAATGGGGATTTCGGGGACTGGAAATGGCATGAAAACATCTTCCCGTCCATCCCCTGCCTCTGGGCTGGAAGACAGTGTCATTCCGATTTCATAGGTGCATCAGAGAGGTCATCCTCCCTGTTCAACGTCACACAGTCAACATCCTGCCGAGAACCCTGATTTCCAACAGCCGCGGCCGTCACCAGCACAGTCCCTGTGTGCGCTTGGCCCCTGCCGGCTCCGTGCTGAGGGCCTTGTGCCACCCTCTTTGACCCTCACTGCGGCTCCATCAGTTCTCTTACCTTCATTTTATCTGTTTATATTTTCATGGTGCTTTATTTCATCAGTATAAGCACAACAACAACATATGCTCATTTAAAAAGATTTCATGCCTTCGTTCTCATTTTACAGATGAGGAAACTGAGGCGTTTTCTCCATGACACAGCCTTATTCCCTGTGAACATGTAACTGGGCTCTCACTTTCCTGATGTGACACTAGCAGTTCAGCGATGCCCGACTCCCAGGGGAAACCAAGGCCCTGGGGAGGTCTGGGGCGGTTGGAAACCACTGGCTCACTGAATGGAGTGTCTTTCTCTGGGTCACTGTTGGCCCGTCAACATCCCATTGTGCCACCCGGCATGGTGGCTCACCTCCCTGCTTGGAGATGGCGGAGAAAATTGTCTTGATGGGGTCCAAAGAGAGGCGTCCTGGGAACCCTGGACGGAGACGTGCGCAGCGGCTCCCGAGGCCATAAATCCGAGGCTGATGACCCACCTGGGCAGGTGCCCCTGCCAGCAGCATCTTTGCTCAGGACGGGAGCGCTGTAATTCCTTCTCTGGCGCTGGTCATCTGGACTGAGCCGGCCCATTTTTCTCTTTTATCACCACTGAATTTCGGGAAAGTGTCTGCTGAAGTCCCTCATTCTCTCCTCTCTTTTCTAAATGTTGGGTGTATTTGATGGCTCCCCGAGGCTGGTGGTGAAGGCCAGAGCATGCCAGGGGGTAAGGAGGACTCAGTCCCCGAGCCCGCCCGCCTGGAGGGTTCTCTTGGGGGTGTGATTGGTGGGTGGCTGGACAGCCAGCTGTTCATAACCGTCATCCCCATCACTGGGGCCGTAAGTTTCCCTTCCTTCCCTTCCCCTGCCCTGTGGATGGACGTGCCCAAGCCTAAGGCAGCTGTGAATGGGCTGAGGTGGAGAATTCATTGGGTTGTTGTCCAGGAGGGGCATCTCCAAAGAGGACCCCAAAACCCCCTAAAGAGTGACTATTTCAACTCCACCCAGTGAGACTCCTGACTGGAGGAGGACATGCTGGGGCTCTGAGTCCTTCTTAACACTCGTGATAACTAATGTGGACGGTGCTTCTCTTGTCCCAGGATGGTGCCATGTGCTTCACTGCGAGTTACCGGCCCCACTCCTCTTGACAGCTGCCATTTCGTAGATGAGGAACTGAGGCACAGAGAGGGGGTACCCTTCGCCCAAGGGCACAGAGATGGGAAGTGGGCTCCCTGGCTCTGCGGCTCAGGCAGAGGACCCCACACCTTTGCAGGGGAGTGGAAGAGCAAACGTGGGAAGGGGGGCTCCTGAGCACCCGTTGCAACGCCCACTGCCTGTGTGCACAGTCGGGGAGGGTGGCCCGGCAGCAGCCCCTGTTCCTTCCATTCATTCCTTTGTTCATTCATTCACTCACAAGCCTGGATCGAGAGCCTGTTGCGAGCCCGGTTCTGAGTGAGGCGCTGGTGGGACTGCGTGAAGAAAACAAGAATTCTGTCTTCACGGAGCTCAGAGTCAAGCAAGAAGGACAGAAGACTGGAGGAGCGATGATAGTAAACTGAAAAGTTTCACAAGAGGGGCTGTGCAGGAGCTGAGAACGCACGGCAGGGGGACTGGAGTAGATCTCGGAAGCCTGCCCTGAGGAGGCGTGAACCCAAGCCTGCTAGCCTGCTGGAGGATGCGAGACTGTGGCCCCCAGCCTGCGGCCAGCCACCCCCAGCCCACCTGCAGGAGGAGGGAAGAGCTGCCCTGCTGAGCCCCGTCTAAACTGCTAACTCTGGGACATGTAAACTGAATAAAAGATTGTTGTTTAAACCACAGCCTTTTGAGGTGGTTTATCATGCAGTAAGAGGTGACTGGCACCCAGGACCTTGGCACAGGTTGTCCTGAGAGAGCCCGGCCACTGTGCAAAGCTGCCGAGGGCTTGGATCAGTCTGTTACTGAGATGCGGTTAGTAAGACTCAATGCCTCAGTGGCTTCAACAAGACAGACTGATAGCTTTCCTAGGTGAGTCCCCAGTGGCAGCCATCACGGGCTCACATGATGGCTTCGCTGTGTCAGGCACCAGGCTCCTCCCACTTTGGTGCTTTGCCTCCCGAAGGTATTGATCCCATCTGCTTGGTTGCATACATTTCACCTTGAAACCCACATTTCCGCCTGAAGGAGGGGGAATGAGAGGACATGGAGAGCCCTTCCCTGCAAGGACACAACTTGCAAGTTTTATGTGCGCGCGCACACACACACACACACACACACACACACACGTGCACACATACCATGTGACTTCCGCTCACATGCCATTGGCAGAACTTAGTCACATGACCTAATCTTGCTCCAGGGGAAGCTGGGAAATGTAGTCTTGTGCTACTTGGAGCCGTGTAACCAGCTGACATTTGAGGTCCTGTTATTAAAGGGAGATGAGCATAGACTGAGGTGGGCTCTGGCACAATGCTTCTGGGAACTGAGGTGGGGGTTGGTGGTGGGAGGGGGAAGGAGGTGGACCCATTTTGTCCAATTTTTCTTGCCTCCTTCCCCAGGGCTTCTTTTCTGCTCCTGTGAACTTTCTCGACCTTGATACCGGTGTGATTCTTTTCTTGCCTTCATTCGGCTCTCTGCTTATATGTGTTTAGCTCTGGGATGCTCCAAGCTAGTGAAACCCACCTGCAGGTTGAGAGAGTTTGGTTCCTGAGGGTGCCTGATGGGGTCTTCTCTATCTCTGATAACAAGTCCTGAAATTTCTTGAGCCAGTAGAATCACCAACAGCCTTCAGACATCGACCGTGTCAACAGCACCAACAGTAATAAGAGCTGAAACTGAGCACTCACTGCCTACCAGGCGCCATGCAGAGGGATCCCCCGGATCTTCTCATAGAGCCTCTTAACAACCTGGCAGGTAGGGGCTGTTACTGTCCAGTTGTGCACAAGAGCAAAGCGAGGCTCACAGAGGCAGAGGAGTTTACCCAAGGTCATGCAGCATCTGAGTGCGTGCCCCACAGCCAGCAGTGGGAGTGGCCGTCTTCTCCCTCGCCCTCCCCTGGATCGACAGACCGCTTTATGGTCTCTGTTCTAGTGCTCCTGCGGTCCCAGCCTCATTCTGCTGGGTCAACCAGCCAGTCTGCAATGGCCCATGAGGTGGAGAGGGCAACTGATTGTTGGGTCAACACGCTCCCTGCCCAAGGGCCTGGCTCCCTCAGGAAACCGCAGCGCAGATCCCAGGATTCGAGCGAAGGGATAGAATGTTCCGTAGCAGCGTTTCTATCCCGTGAGGCTGTCTGACGAGTCCCCTTTGCCCTCCTGGGAGATTTCTGCCCAGGGGACCAGACTTGCCACCCCAACAGAACTCCCCCGCTCCCCACACCCATGCAGTGCTGGGGGCGAACTGACAGTCCACGCCTGACACAGACTCATTTTTTGTCATCTCCACGGAGACCCTGGGACTCAGCACTCGGATCATTTCACTGCCATCTATGACAGCTCCTGAGTTATCATTTGCTCTTGTCGATCACATTTGAACCAGATTGTTTCCTGACGCCCAAGGGAGGCCCCTTAATCTCAGGACTGAGCTCCCTCCTTGTAACCAGTGGGGGGCAGTGTAGGGGATCCAGTGGGATCCTGAGGACACATTCAGGGTTCAGGACTTCAGCTATTTCTGGAATAAGTGCTAGCACATCCAGACAGCGTGCCTTCTTCAGCCCAGCCTCTTCCAGCCGCAGCCCTCCCCCGACGTGGAGGGAGTTCTGGGAGCCATGCCTGAACATAGGGCCAAACTCCCCTGCCTGAATGCCTTGGAAGGCTTTCTGTGGCTGGTCCTACAAAGAAGAAATTTCTCAATGTGGCTGAGCCCAGCTTCTCTTCCGGCTTTGTCTCACTCCCACTCCTCCTTTGTTTTATCTACTCCAGCAGCACTTACCTTCTTTTAGTCTCACCTTATCACTCTGCTGATCTCCCATCACAGGGCCTTGGCACATGCTACAGCCTTTAAAGAATGTTCTTTCCTCCCTTCTTGACCTGGAAAACCCCTACTCATTACTTAGTACTCAGCTAAATTACCCATTCCCTGACTTTCCCACACAGCACCCTGCACCCCTATTTGGTAACACTTGCCACAGCTGGAATTTTCCATAGATATGCATACTGTTGATGTTACCATTGTTATTATGTTCCCATTTTACAGACAAGGAAATTGATGCCCAGGTTGGTTAAATAATTTGCCCAGTGTCACCCAGTCAATGAGCTGGGGTTCCAACACAGGCCATCTGACTCCAGAGTCCCTGCCTCTAACCTGCAGATGTGGGGCCTGCACCCCAGAGATGCTGACACAGGAGCTGTGGGTGAGGCCCAGGAACCTGCATCTTCGAGGAGCTTTCCAGGGGAGGCTGATGCAGGGGTTCTCTAGTCTGAGGTTTGGGAACCAGCACAACAGGGACGCAGATGTGAGTGAAGCCGAGCTGCTGCCCTGGAGGAGCGTGCAGGCTGGAGGGGAGACACCCGCCCGTAAGGACCTCCAGGGTGAGGCTGCACGAGGCACCAGCTTTGGAGCCGGGAGGTCTGGGTTCGAACCTCGGCTCTGCCTTTCTCCCGCTGTGTGACTTGGGCACATCCCTTGACCTCACAGCCTCAGTTTCCTCATCTGCAAAATGGGGACAGTGTGGGTTTGCTGTGAGGGACGGATGGGCTACCCCACGTGAAGAAATGGCTCAGGGGGATCCTGCAGAACCGCGAGTCTCCCGCCCACTGAACGGCCCCACAGACTCGACGTTTCTCCTATAAGTGGATGGTCAGCTTCCGAGAGGCGGGAAGGGGATGCCCTTGTCCCCGGACCCTGAATCACAGCCTGGAGGAAAGCTGCCTGCTGGGGGGCCATGTCAGAGGAGTGCTGGGTCCCGGGGCCTCCGTGGGGCCCGGCTCCTGGCAGGGACGCAGTGAGCCTGGAACTGATGCCTGTGGAAGTGAAACCCCAACACCTCCCAGGGTCTCGCAGTGCCGCTAAGCCCTGGTGCCTCTTCTTCCCCTGCGGTCACGTGGCCTGCTCCCTGCCCTTTTACCTCTGACCCAGGAGGGAGGTTGGGGTGACTGTGGCTGCTGGAGGCAGGTGAGGAAAGGAAGATTCGGAGTCCTTAAGTGACCTCCCAGGGTCACTCAGCAAGTCGGTGCCAGGAGACTCCTGGCTCCTTCTGGGCTCCCCACCATCACCGGGAGACCCTCATCTCTGAGCTGTGTCCCTGAGTGGCCAACACTTGCAGTGACTGGCCGCAATTCCCGTCGGCATCTGCCCCCGGGAGCTCAGGGCTCTCCCATCTCCACTGTCTCACTTAGCATCGGGGCCGCCTTGATGAGGAGATTTCCTTTTGGGAGAGATACAGACCCTGTCTAGAGAGAAGGCACAGTTTCCGTCCTCTCCCTGTGTCACCTGTCACAGTGGATTCCCCTTTCAATGGGGTCTTTCTTCTCATTTTTGAATAAAATCTCAGAACCTGCAACATGAGAGGCCAGCTGGAAAGACCGTATTTTGAGCTGACGCCCTTCCTCAGCGCCCTCCTGTCCCCCTGACCCCAGTGGGTCCATTTCCCTCACGACAGCCGCTCCCACCAAGGGAAGGGTCACCAAGGGCCAGGCCCGTGCTGGCCACTGTCCAGGAGGTGCCACGTCACAGCCTCATGGCAGCCCTGTGAGGGGCATCGGGCCCACTTACAGACGCAGACCCCGAGGCTCACAGTCCAGACTGCCGCCATGGGGCAGAGCCCAGATTTGAACTCCCATCTGCCTGACTCTAACCTCCCTCCAACCTCCTCCAGGAGCCTACAAGTAAGTGACGAGGTGAGGATGGGGGCAAATACGGCCGTGGAGTCTCTGGGGATGTGGGGATAGTGATGATGATGATGATGAGGTGGTGAGGAAGGTGAGGGGGCTGTGCAGGGAGGTTCTGGGAAGGGGCCGCCCAGTGGGACTACATTCCCAGCCCCCTTGCATCTGGGTGGGGCCATGTGACTGGATCTCACGAGAGCGCTGGGAGAAGTGATGTGAGCATCCCTTCCAGTGAGGTGACTGACAAGCAGCTGTGCCTTCTCCACGCTCTCTGCCCCGCCAGCTGGAAGCAGGGCGATCTGAGGGCTTCAGGGGAGGCAGAGCCACAAGACGGAAGGATCCTGGGCCCAAATCATGATGTGGAGGAAAGCCGCCCACTGGCATCTCAGAGGGACTGATGCCTGAGCTGAATCTGGAAGGAGACATTAGGAGGTGACCAGGAAGAAGACGGGAAAATACGCTAGGCAGACAGCATGATGCGTCGTGGAACCTCAAAGGGCTCAGTGGCGGTGCAGTGATCCCTGTCTCAGGAGAGAGACAAGAGCTGAGTGTGGGGAGGGGAGTGGACGCTGAATCTGAAGTGGTCCTTGAGCCTGGTCTCGGAGTTTGTGAATTACCCTTAGAGCACTGGTGGCTATTAAAGGGTTTTAACCATACAGTCAGATTTCGTATTAAAACGAGCCCTCTGGCCCTGGAGAGGGAGAGGCTGGAGTCAGGGGAGCGGCTGGCCCTGCTCACCAGAAGCGAGGGCGGCAATGGGACCAGAGCAGAGGGGAGGGGCGAGTTTTAGGGGGATTCAGGGAGAATAGGCCTTCACGATGGATGTCAAAGCAGAGGGAGGAGGGGAGGCGAACCCCGGGTTTCAGGCATGGGGGTCTGGGCAGTGGTGAGTGGCGGGCCACCACTGAGATGGGGACACAACCTGGGGATGCAGGTCCAGAAGGGAAGGGGAGGCACCCCTGTGGGGCACACGAGTCCTTTATGAGCCCCACGACGGCAGGCCTGGGTCTGTCTTGTTCACCGTGCTCCTGAGGGTGCAGCAGAGCGCAGGGCTCACTCGGTGTTTGCTGGAGGAAAGAAGGGAGGGCGGGTTGCAGCCTCAGGGAGCAGCCCCCAGGCCATTCTCACTGAGGGCAGCTGCTGAGGGGCCGTCTCGTTGGGAGGGGGCAGTGGCGTTTGGGCACCTGGGCAGCGCTGTGGGGTGGGGCGGTTCAGGAGCGTCTGCCTCCTGCCATCCTCCCTCCCCCCGGGTTCATGGCGCAGGTCAGTGCTAGAGCTGAGCGTGTGCGGAAGCTGCGAATCTGGCTCTGATCACCAGCCAGCCCCTAGATGGTGAGGGCGGAGATGATGGGATGGGAGCCATTGGCGACTTTTGATCTGAGGGGATGGGATAGAGACAGCTGAGCCCAGCAATGAGGGCAGTTGTGCGTCTCCCTGAAGACGGAGGAAACAGATGTTATTGGCCAACGGCCCTTATGGCTGCCCGAGGGTCTGGGCTGCCAGGAGTTCCTGGGACAGAATTCCTGGTGGACAGTCAGGAGGAAGGATGACAGCCCGCTGCTCTCCACACCTGCCCCCCTGCAACCAGGCCCTGTTCCCCTCCCCACTTCCCTCCAGGAAGCAGGAGATGGATGACTTACATGTTAGTTTCCATCTGCCAGAAGTGAGCGGGATGAGCCGGAAACAAATGCAAACCCAGAGGCACCCGCAGAGCCAAGTCATCAGTCATCCGTGAACCCCGCCCCGTATCCACCACCTGGTTGGCCAGCACAGGCCAGGTGGCCGAGGGAATTTTACTGAGCATTTTGCATGGGTTTCACCTGTCCCCCCAACCCCCGACCCACCCTGCACAGTTAGGCCCTCCCTGGCTCCTGCCTGGACACTGCCCCTAGACCTGCCCCAACACAGCCTCTGAGCCTGTTTCTAAAGCGCAGCTCTGATGCTGTCACTCCCTGCTACCTTTGACAGCTCCTCGCTTCCTACTGGAGGAAGCCACTCAGCTCCGCAGCCCAGGACCAGGCCTCGGCCAGCAGGAGGGTGGGGCGGTGCGGTGGTTAAGACTCAAATTCTGGAACGAGAGTCCAAATCAGGTCTCTGTCACCTACAACTACTTGTGTGACCCTGGGCATGTTACTTAACCTCTCTGAGCCCGCCTCCCATCCCTGCCTGCCCCCGCCTTGGATGGACCCTTCAGATGAGCCCGTTTGTTTCCTTTAAGCTCAACCAGAATGAGCTTTTCTGTCCCTTGAAACCACACAGGCCGAGTCTCCTGTGCAGCGTCCTCGTCCCTGACCTGCACCCCTACCCCAGCACCATTCCTATCTCCATGCCGTGTTCTTGTTGTTATCTCTGCCTGGAATGCCCCTCTCCCAAATTCGTGTTCTGTCCCAATGCTGCTCGTCCTTCAGCGCCCCAGTGAGCTCGTGGACCTTAAGTCTTAGATCAGGGTTTCTCAAGTTCAGCACTATTAACAGTTTGAGTCAGATAATTCTGTTTTGGGGGACGGGCTGTCCCATGTATTGTGGGACATTTTGCAGCATCCCTGATGTCTATTTCCTAGATTCAAATAGCACCCCTGAGTCGTGACAGCTGGAAATATCTGCAGAAATTGCCAAATGTCCCCTGCAGGGCAAAACCGCCCCCTGGTTGAGAACCACTGACAAAAGGGCAAAAAGGGGCTTTGGGTCAGAGATACGAGTTTTGTTCCTGCTCCACCCCTTCCTTGCTTGTGACCACAGTCTCGTTTCTGGACTGCTTGCAAGCCTCGGTTTGTTCCCGAGGCGTGTGTGGGTGGTAACATGGCCTCAGGGGCTCTTCAGCGGGTGACACTGATCACTCACGACAAGAGGTCTGGTGCGCGGTAGGTACTGAGTGCTGCCCGGGCCCTTTGCCTCCACGAGGGCAGGCAGGAAGCCCAGGGAGCTGTCAGCAGCCTGGCTCTGGGAAAGAGAAATAGAAAAGATATGAATTCCAAAGCGTAAATGTCAGGGGTCTGGGAAGACTTGTGAAAATAAACATTGCAAGGAGGGGAAGAAAGGAAGGTGGAGAGAAAGGAGGGGTGGAGGCGGAGGTCTAATGTTGAAAAAGTGGGATATTGCACATAAAAGTCTGATTTTCTTTCCTCTTAGAAAATCGGGAGGTCTGACCACACTGGGTGTGGCCTGGACAGTCTCTGGGGCTGGGCAGCTTCTGCCCCCAGGCAGGCCTCATGTAAGCTCTCTGCTTGGACTCCGTCCCCACCGCTCCTGACCCCTCAGCTCTGAGGCTGAGGGCCAGCACCGTGTTCGCCCTGCTGTGTTCTTGTCACCTGAACACGTCACTCCCTGACCTTGTGAGGATTGCAGGTGGCCTCTCTGGGCCAGAGGATCAGCCCTGAGATTCTCTGACTGTCTCAGCTCAAATGTCGCCTCCTCTGAGAAGCCTTCCTTGACCACCTGAGACTGCACACACCCTCCACTCTTCCACCCATTGCTCCACCAGTGGATGGGCTGGCTGCCCCTGGGCCAGGCTTTGCAGGAGCACAGTGGCTGGTGGAGGACTGTCCCCACACTCGTGTTGGAGAGGGATTCATTCCCAGTCAAAGACCAGACACACGGCACGGGACACAGGCTGCTGCTCCCTGCCTCACTGCAGGCTGGCCTCGCAAGAAAGCCGACACTGATACGCGGTCACTGAGCCCACACTGCGCTCTCCTTTGGCCCAAGAATGCCCCCCGGTCACCTTCACGTGTCCTTTAAACACACCCTAGGACAGGTCCAGCACACAGTATTTCCTTTCCCATCACTTGATCATCATGGCAGCTGAGGAAGTGGGGTCAGGAGGCCTGGCTCTGGCTCTGGCTCTGTTCTGATGGTCAGTCTGTCTGTCTGTCTGTCTGTCTGTCTCTCCCCTTCCCCATCCCTCTCCACACAGGCACAGCAGCCTTTTCTACGCGCTCCGTCATTAATCCTCCCCAAGGTCCTACCAAGCTGGCTCCTGGATTAGCCCCACTTCCCGGGGAGGGACCGAGGTTCCAGGAAGCTCAGAGCCTCCTGTCAGACACTGTGGCTGGGAGGTGGTGGGGCTGGGATTGGACCCCAGGCCTGCCCGACTCCCAAGGCCTTGTGGTCTCACACAACACAACCCCCATGTGACCTGGGGCAAGACGCAGACACAAGACCGCAAGAAAAAAAAGGGAGGGAGGAGGAAAAGGTTGGAAGAGAAGTGAGAGGAGGAGAGAGACTTGTCTCCAAATTGCGGTGGGACCTTGAGAAAACCATTCTCCTTTTTGGGCCTCAGTTTCCCCTCTGAAAAATGGGGGGAAGGTGGGGTGGACTGGACAGTTCTAAGCAGCGCCACTCTAGACCCCTCCCATCCCAGAAAACCGCACCCTCCCCACTGTCTGCCTGCAGCTCAGACGGAGGTCAACTGCCTCCCATCCAGAACAGAGCAGCAGAGTTCTCGCAGTACCGCGCTCAGGGCGCTGTGCGATAAGCGAGGCGGGTGTCTTCCGAGCATTCTTGGGGGTACCTGCTCTGTGTCGGGACTTCCGGCCAGCGGAACAGAGTGTAGACAGCGGAGACTTCTTGAAAGCTCCAGGGACCCTTAACGCTGTGAACACGCCAGGCTGGAGGACACTGGCCCTGAGTCATCTGCACCACTGCGGTCTCTCTGAGCCCCCCACGCAGTCTGGGCCGGTCCCTGGGGCCCATCCACAGCAGCTCCTTGAAGTCCTTCCTCAGCACCCCTCCTGCCCACAGTCTCCCCAACCTGGCCCTATGTGACCTGGCTCCCAGGGCCCTTGTCACCCCTGTTCCCTCCTCTGGATTCCCCGATGACAGTGGAATTCTCAGGTCCCTGTCACCCTGCAAGCAGAAAGCCGTTCTTGCTCCCAGCCAGGCCCCCCACTTGCCTGCAACTGAGGCCCACACTTGCTCTTCCTGAGATCTGGGTCCCTGGGGGGATGCAGGTCCCAGCCCCGGCTTCTGCCCTTAGAGCCCTCGGGAGACATCTGGGCATTGGGAGCCTGTGGAGGATGGCCCGGGTGTGGATCAGCGAGAGGCTGCGGGCAGACAGTGGGCTCCAGGGAGACGGGGGCCACACGGAACTGGGAGGGCTGACTACCTGTCGTCCTCCATCCACCTTCCAATTACGTCCTCACATGCTCGAAGGATGCTCACCAGCCAGAACTGGGACATTAGCCTTGGAGGGGCCATGGAAACGAGGGAACCCCCTGTTTATTGAACCTCGGGTCTGAGCCGGGCACCACACCAGGGCTTTGCATGAGATACTCCATTTCATTGTTTCATTAGCTCACTTTGAGCAAGGCACTGCCCTTCTCTGGGCCTCAGTTTCCCCCTCTGCACAGTGGGTGGTGACGCCACTGCCTCCCCGGGGGGTTTTAAGGATGCAGCGAGGACACGGGTGTGAGGGTGGGTGCAGCCCCACCCTCGGGGGGGCTCTGCGCTGACGGGCAGCAGTCCGTCCAGAGCTGCTGGTCGGTTCTCCCTCCACCCTCCACCACCGCAGTGACACTTGCAGCCATTTCCCAGGACGCTGCTGAGCCGTCGCCCGTTTAAGCCGTTTTTTTGACATTAACAAATCTCCAGGGCCTTTA
Source organism: Equus asinus (assembly GCF_041296235.1). Taxonomy (NCBI): domain Eukaryota; kingdom Metazoa; phylum Chordata; class Mammalia; order Perissodactyla; family Equidae; genus Equus; species Equus asinus. The sequence goes on from NC_091794.1 coordinate 91,032,185, forward strand.
TTTTATGCCATAAAGAACGTCACCAACTGATGAGGACATTTAAACTTAGCGACAAAATTTAGAATAAATGAATGTTGACAATCGTGTGTCAGTCTTTGTACAAGAACATCGCAATGTCTCTTTACTTTATCGAGGTCACACTGGTTATAACATTGCGTACATTTCACATGTACTTCGTTGTATTTTGGCTTCTGTGTAGACTGCATCGTGTTCACACCAATAGCCAGGTTTCCATCCATCACCCTACACATGAGCCCCTTTACCCCTTTCGCCCTCCCGGCCCTTCCCCTCTGGTCCCCACCAATCTGTTCTCCTTGGCTGTGTGTGTGTTTGTCTTCCACACATGAGTGGAGTCACATGGTATTTGTCTTTCTCTGCCTAAGCCTGTTGGCAGCATTTTACCATTTTGCCCTCACAGCCCACAGGCCGAGATCGAGGTCCTGAGCGCCCGTCTGAAACGCAGACCCTCCTGTCCCCACTGAGTGAGGCGCATCGGCTGCCCCTCTGCTCCGACGGCAAAGCCCCAACCCTGAGCGCGGCGCTCAAGGCCCTGCGAGGCCGGCCCCACCCGCCCCTCCGGCTGCACCCGCCCCCGCCCAGGGTGGACACTCAGGTCAGTGTCGCCAAGGCCACCCCGTCTGCAGATACAGAGCCGGATTCAACCAGGCGGGCTTGGCCGGCCCCACGGGCTATCCAGAGACTCCGCCTCTGGGCGGTCCTTGCCCGCCGTGGGTCTTGTCACCACGGGAAAGGCCGCTCGGCCCCTGTGTCTCTGTCTGGCGGGCTCGTGGTGACAGCCGCTCCGTCCGCCCCGCAGGCTCTGCTGGGCCGTCTGTTCCCCCCGACCTCCCCCGGCTTCCGACGTCCACCCACGTGGGAAGGAGTGCGGGCGGGGTGCTGGGCTGTGGTGGCCGCGCGGGAGCCTCGGAAGGGGACGAGGGACTCGTGACGCCGGGGTTTGGGTCCAGCCTGAGGCCCGTGGACACCCCCGGGCCCTCATTAAAGAGCTCATGGGGCTGGTTTTGGAGGAGCAGGACAGACCAGCTTACGACCCTCGTCTGACTTTAGGGGAGTCTTTAGAAGCGTCTAGACTGGCACACAGAGATCAATGAGAGGCCTCCGCCATGGTTCAGGGGCAGACGAGAGCAGGGCAGCCTCGGTGGTGATGGCAGGAAGTGGCCTCAGGGGGACTGAGAGGACTTGGTGCCGTGAAGGGCCGGGCGTTGGTTATGGTCAGAGGGCACGGGCACTGTGGGAAGGCTGGAAATGCTGTCTGAGTGCTCTGCGGGCCACCAGCGGGGACGACAGACATATCCCTGAAGGCCACTCTGCAGGGGAGGAGTCACAGGATGTGGGGAGCACTTCATGGGTCTGGGGACCACAGGTGACAATGGTGGTGATGTGAGTGGAAGTGATGCAAAATACAAACACCTGTGAGGTGTTCATGACGAGCCAGGCATTGTCCTCAGTGTTTCACACGGATGTGTGTAATACTCCTCACAACGGCCCTGTGAGGGACATGCTGTTGTCACCCCATTTCACTGATGAGACACAGAGAGGTTTAGTAACTTGCCCAACATCACACAGCTAGTTAGTGGCAAAACTGGGGCTTGAACTCAGGGAGTAGTTCCTGAAGCTATGCTCTTAATTGTTATTCTAGGAAGCAACTATGATGTTACTGCCCTCAAGGACCTGCAAGGCCATAAAATACAGTAAAACCCATGGGCAAATTGGATGACGGGAGATAATCATTTTTGGCTGTAGGAATCAGAGAAGGCTTTTTTGTGTAGGAAGCATTTTCACTTAGTCCTAAAATGTGGGGAATTCTTGAGGAGGCAAAACTGTAACCCATCAGTCAAGGTTGTCATTTCACATCACACAAACTCACTCTGGTCAGTTTAGCAGAAAAGCTCTCAGGAACTTTCCTTCCAAAGTGTGGGCGGGCGTGCCTCTGATTAGAGGAACCGCGCATTACATGATGACATCCAAGCTGCAAAGGAGATTGGGAAGGAAAGCCTCTGGGGTGTTTAGGTTCTGTCTCTTAAAACAGGGACTTCCATAAGTACAGTAAGGGGTTTCTCTTGTTGGGCGACCACCAACAATGGTAGCCGCTGTCTCCATGTTGTAAGGGAGGACATTTGAGCAAAAGGTCACAAATACACCGCTGCAGGAGGAGAAGCTCCAGGCTCATTGGAGGAGCCCCTCTGTGTGACTGGAGCAGAAAGACAAGAACACAAGGTTCTCTCTTAACCAAAATACGCCTCATAGCTCCCTTGGGGTTATTAGAAAAGAGAAGGAGGCTGGGGCTAGGCGGGTGGATTCAATGTGTTCATTAAAAAATAGTCAAAAAAAGTTGGGAGCAAAGATATATCTATGAGGTTCCTTGTCCTTGAAACACCCTAAGTCAGTTTCTTGCCCTCATCTCCTCCTGCTGAACCATGGTGTGGACTAAAGTGGACCTAGGACCTGCTGAAATGCAGTGGCCTCTCCAGCCCCCAGGAAGGGTCCTGCCTTCTCCGCGTCTGCCACCACTTGGAAATTGCTTTCTGCAAAACTAAGCAAGAGGGAGTCCAGTCTGTGTGGCTCCACTCCCAGATGGCCAAAAAGGAATGTGAGAATTCTCCAGGCTGTCCTCGAAAGGTTCAGAAAAAGAGAATCCGATTCCTGAAGAGGCAGGAAGCAGTGGCTTAGGAAAAGCAAAGAGAAAGTAGGTTTTAGCTTTCTGGAATGTAAAAAAAAATATTTACATTCTTAAAAACAAAGGACAAACAGGATATTGAGTCACCTTAAAGTTTCTCTTCAAGCTAAGAGAAGCCAAGCCAAAGTTTTTTTTTTTAAAACTTCTAGTAAATTTCTTATTACAAGCTATACCCCAAATTTCAAAGATCAGTGAACATCTTATTTTTACCCATTTCAGTCCTTCAAAAGGATCAGTTCCCATTCAGAATGTAGGGGCTCCCTTATTAACCATGAACTTCCTGTCATTCTTATTTCACTTTCACTGTCAACCTTCTATAGTCTTTTTTTCTTTTATAAAGCAGTTTCCACTTTTGTTTATTCTAGCTTAAATTCACCAACCCCCTTCCTCAAAAAAAAAAAAAAAAAAAACCCAAAAACAAAACCAAAAGCACAACAACAACCCTCCAACCCCCAACCCCAAGCTAACAACTACTAGGTTAACCTCCATGGATATAACCAATGTAGAAAAGTGGGAAAATACAAAAAGCTTATCCCTTAGAAACAACCAAAACTAACACTCCAGTGGATTTTCTTTCTTCTCTATAAATCTCAAAGAATAAAAACAAAAGATGAGGATCAAACTCTACACACAGAGTTCAGTGTGCAGTCTTTTAAAGAAACTACTTAAATCGTGTTTGAAAAAAAGATTTTAATGCCAGGAAATCGCTCATGCTAAACGTTAAGCAAAAAGTCTGTGTACAAAACCTCTACTGTGTGCCGGACACGTCACGCATTGCGTAAAAACATACCAAATGTCAGTAGCGATTTTCTCTGGGTATAAACCTCTTGTCATACCTTGTACTCCCAAACTTTTGACAACAAACACGCATCACTTTTCAGGATCAGGAGAAAAATAATGGCACTTGGAAGAGAGACAATGGGAACCTTAGATTTCTCAGTAATGGAGTGCGGGCGCCCTAAACAACTTATGAATGTTTTGTTTCAAACGCAAAGTATTGGGCGAGTGCGCGCGGGCGGGCGCGTCCCTGCGGGCGGGCGGTTGGGCGCGGGTTGAGCGCCACGTCACGGCATTGTGACGCTCGCTGCTTTATAAGGCCTTGCAGGCGATCCCAGTTGTTACTTCGCCTGCCGCCAGCTGGAGCTCACGGTCCTCCAGCTTTGTCCAGCATAGACAAAGCGGACATGGGAAGAGGGATGCTGATCAGGCTCCAGCTGGGGCTGCTGCTTCTGGCGGTGTTCCTGCTCCAGGACGTTTATTCGCAGGCAACCTCCACCCCCGCCGCCACCCCCAGCGCCTCACAGGATGCGCTGCAGTCTTCCGTGTGTGTTCTCGTGGTGTTGCTCTCCCTGCTTTTCCATCTCTACTGTTGAGGGACTCAGGCCGAGAAACGTTTTCACTTTCCCAACTCATCTTTTAAAACCCCAACCAAATGGCTTCTGGATGTCCAGCGTGGTAAGGAAAACAACAGATCCTCATCGAATCTAGTAATCCCGCTCCATATTTTATCGACACAGACGATATTGAGAACATCACATTTGACTGGTTTGAAGAGCATCTGAAGAATTTGACTCCATGTTAAATCTGCCGGCGTTTTATGGACCAGGCCGAAGGGCCAGCTAACAGCCAAAACGAGTGAACGATCTGAGGTCATGAATCGGGGGCTTAAGGAATATGGACTCTTAAAACTCTACCTTGAAAATAAGAATCAGTTTCACCTTGATCTAGAGAGAAAGGATGAGATGTGGAATGGAGATGTTTCATTTTGATTCACCAAGTCTAAGGCCATTAAAAAATTTGGTAATACCAAAAGCTTCTGTGACTCTCTGTGTGTCCGTTGGAAGGGGCCCCCAGGTCTAACTGTTAGTTAGTTAGTACTAATTTAATGCTGGTATACACTAAAGTTTTACATTGTTAAGCTTCTGCTGTTTTCTTGGGAACTGATCTCTTTCCTCTGTGGTTTTGGATTTAATTGCGCTTGACTTTGGGTGTAGTAAGAGAACACATGTTGGAGCGATGATGGATTGGAATCTACTCCAGATCCAAGAATGATGAGTACATCTTGCTTATTACGTTCTTATGAAGGCAGATGGTAGGTGCTTTCCCATCGTGCATTGCAATCCAACAAGAGTGCCAGACTCATTTAGCTACCATGCTTAACCCAGTTCCAAAGACTGGAAGTGCATTGACCTCAACTCATCTTAAAATGCTGCTCTTTCTGGACAGATAGACGGGGCCCTGCTTTCTCTGAGCCATGCCCATGAACCTTGTCCCCTGTGGACATAGGTTGTGGTCTTTTCCTTTCTCAAGAGAGATGAGACTTACTCCAAACACCATCTCTAGTCACAGGGTTTGACCTGCAGTGTTTGTTCAGCTGAGCAAAGGCCTGGCTGGGAGTCCAGAGGGGCTCCGGAGCAGGCACTGGGCTGTAATTCCTTTGGCCAGGTGGGCTTCCCCGGTCTCAGTTACAGGGGCAGCCAAGCAGCCCAGAGTTCCCCCTAAACCCCAAAACAAAATTGTGGGCTTTTTCTGCCAGTTCAAGAAGCTGTAAAAAATGCCGCTCGCAGCCTTCAGTGTCCATAGCATCAAACCCACCGTCTTTCAATAAGGCTTTTGTGGGGGCTCTGCTAAGTCCAGGCATTGGGGAGCACCTTCACATTTCTTATCTCACTTCTTCTCAGAGGAATGAGTGGTGGAATTTCAGGCCCTGGGCTCAGGCTGATGGAGATTGGCGAGTGGCGTGGTGAAGACCATAGGCTTAGGAGCTCTGCAGACCTGGGTTCAAGTTCTGCCTCCACTAAGTATCAGGAGATGACCTCGGGACATCCTCTTCCCACCTGGTTGGACTGTTGTGAAGATTAAATGAGATTCTACGTGTTAAGTGCTTATCACATCCGACACAAAGTGAGGCCCAGATAAGTCAGTGAGTTTGAATTGTTCCTTAGCTTCTCTCATACTTCTCTCTGAAGTTATCAGCCCCATAAAAAGACCGCTGAGGCTCCGTGCCAGCCTTATACACCCCAGGGACCACCATGCCACCTGGGGACAGTGGAGTCTGGGCCAGGGAAGGCAGGAAGGAGCACTTACGGAGAGTTGACCACCTGTGTGACGTTGGGTGAAGCGTTTCCAAGCAAGTTCTCTCCTAGTCATCACAGTGCAGGGGGCTGCCCTTACCCCAGTTTGCAGATAAGGAAGCGGAGGCTTAGGTCAAGGGACCTCGTCAAGCTCACGAAACTGATAAGAGCCAGTGTCAAGACTGGAGTCCAGGTCTCTCTGGCACCAAAGGGCATAAGCACCTGACGTTTCCATGGGAGCTTGGAAACAACTGGAAGAATTAGCCAGGAACAGGGCCTGTGTGCTAGGGTCGGGCACTTGCTGGAAGCCAAGGCAGGTGGGAAGCAGGTGGGGGAGAATAAACCGTCAGCAGCCGGCCAGGCAGCCTGGGCTCCAGCACCCGGGACTCTCGGGCTGTGTGTGTAATTTGTGCCGGCCACGGGGCGCGTATCTCAGCTCTGCTGCCGTGGAAACTTGACCAGGTTACCTAGCTCCGCTGTGCCTGTTTCCTCATCTGTAAGGTGGAGAGAGTGATAATCTCTCTGTCTTATTGTTGACATGCACATTAAGTTAGAGCCGTAGGCACTGTGCCTGGCACAAGGCAAGTGCAGAATTGGCGTCATGGATACAGCGGAGGGCAGCAGTTGGTGGGCCGAGCGTGGCTTTGCCCTGCAGTGGGAGCCCCGAGACAGAGGCAGCTGCCCTGTGGCGACACAGCGCATCGCACAGAAGCCCAGACTCTTGCCTTTCATGTTTTACTCTTTACGGAGAAAGCTGTTAGTCAAATGTTCTGGTCACACTCCCATCTGAATAATGACCACACTTCTCTCCCTGTGGAAGTTTCAGCAAGATAGTAACCGCGTGGGTTCTGCTGTAGCGTTACAGGCATTTGAGCAGAGGGAAGAGCCTAGCTCTGTCTAGACGGACCTAGGTTCAAGTTCAGGCTCCATATGGGACTAAGAATTTCCCCACCACCCTCTGAGCCCCTTCTTTGTACCAGGCCTGGCATTGGCAGGTGCTGTTGTCCTTGTGTATGGATGGGGAAACTGAGGCACAGAGCAATGAGCCAACCTTCCCGTTGACATCCTGCAGTGAAGTGGTGGAGCAGGGCTCAGGCTTTAGCTGGGTGACCCAGAAGTCTCAGACGCTTCCACAGCAGGCTTTGGCTGAACCACCTGATTGCTCTAAACCTCACTTTCCTCGTCTGTAAAATGGGGGTTCGCTCTGGAGCAGATTTTTGGGGAGCAGGCACAGAGCCGGGCTTTGGGAATTATAATCCCTGCTCCACATGGTTTGTGGGGGGGTTTTAAGAATGTGAATCGTAAGAACTTAAGTTCCCGGCTCGGAGACAAAAATACAGGAGATCCTCAAAAAATGGTGTCCTCTTCCCTTTCTGGTTCTATAACTTTTAATTTTTTTCCTGTTAGGACCTGTTATCGCCTATGGTTTCCCCCCTTAGAGGAAAAGTAGTTTAAGATTCTCTGTGAAAGATGCTAGTTTTTAAAGATAATTTAGATTTTATCTTCCGCTCTTCCTGCTGGAAAGTTGAAATATGCAAGATGTCTGAGACTCATTTTTCTTTTATCTGTCCTTTGTGCACGCGATTCCCTCTAGGTGGTCAACAGGCGTGTGATGGCTCCCATCTCAGTCACATGTCACATCTTAAGAATTAGCCACGTCCCTGCCTGGCAGTCTGGCCCTATCTCCCTGTTTATGCTTCTTTGCTTTATGTGCTGATAATACACTTTAAATTTTTTTTTTATTTTTCAGTACACTGATCATAAAATTTACCATCTTGACCATTTTTACATGCACAGTTTGACAGTATTAAATACATGCACGTTGTTGTGCAGCCATCACCACCATCCACCCCCATAACTCTTTTCATCTTGTAAAATTGAAACTCTACACCCATTAAATAGTAATGCCCCATTGTCCCCTCCCCCGCAGCTCTTGGCAACCGCCATTCTATTTTCTGTCTCTGTGATTGTGATCATATAAGTGGAATCATACAGTATTTGTCTTTTTGTGACTGGCTTATTGTACTTAGCATAACATCCTCCAGATTCATCCATGTTCTATGGTACTGTAGAACTTCTTTTCTTTTTCAGGCTGAATAATATTCCACTGGACGTATAGCCCACATTCTGCTTATCCGTTCACCTGTCGATGGACACTTGGGTTGCCTCCACCCTTTGGTTATTGTGAATAATGCTGCTGCGGACATGGGTGTACAAATAACTCTTCACGACCCTGCGTTCAGTTCTTTTGAATATATATACCAAGAAGTAGAATTGCTGGACCATGTGGTAATTCTATGTTTAATTTTTTGAGGAATTGCCATACTGTTTTCCGTAGCAGCTGCACCATTTTACATTCCCACCAAGAGTGCACGAGGGTTCCAGCTTCTCCACATGCTCACCAGCGCTTGTTCTGTGTTTCTTTTTTTGATAGTAGCTATCCTAATGCGTGTGCGGTGATGCTCACTGTAGTTTTGATTTGCTTTTCCCTAATGATTAGTGATATTGAGCATCTTTTCATGTGCTTATTGGCTATTCCTATATCTTCTTTGGAGAAAAGTCCATTCAAGTCCTCTTCCCATTTTGGAGTTGGGTTGTTTTGTTGTTGTTGTTGTTGCATTTTAGGAGTTCTCTACACAATCTGGATATTGATCCCTTATCAGATATATGATTTGCAAATACTTCCTCCCATTCTGTAGGTTGTCTTTTTCCTCTGTGCATGGTGGTTTTTGATACACAAAATTTTTAAATTTTCATGAAATACAATCTATGTATTTTTTCTTTTGTTGTCTGTACCTTTGGTATCGCATCCAAGAAATCGTTGCTAAGTCTGATCTTGTGATGCTTTTGTCCTATGTTGTCTTCAAGAGTCTTATTGTTTTAGGTCTTACATTTAGGTCTTTGATCCATTTTGAGCTAATTTTTGTGTAGGGTGTTAGGTAGGGTCCAACTTCATTCTTTCACATGTGGATATCCAGTTTTCCCAGCACCATTTGTTGAAAAGACTGTCCTTTCCCCATCGAGTGGTCTTGACACCCTTGTCAAAAATCATTTGACCATATATGCAAGGGTTTATTCTGGGCTCTCTATTACATTTCATTGATGTCTATCTGTCTTTATGCCAGTACCACACTGTTTTGATTACTGTAGGTTTTGAAATCAGGAAGTATTGAGAGCCCCAGTTTTGCCCTTTTTTTCAAGATTGTTTTGGCTATTTGAGGTCTCTTGAGAGTCCATGTGAAGTTTAGGATGGATTTTTCTATTTTTACAAAAAATATCATTGGGATTTTGATAGGGATTGCATTGAATCTGTAGATTGCTTTGGGTGGTATGGACATTCTAACAATATTGTCTTCCAATCCATAAACATGGGATGTCTTTCTATGTATTTGTATCTTTAATTTATTTCAGCAATGTTTTGTAGTTTCTGGTGTATAAATCTTTTGCCTCCTCGGGTACACTTATTCCTAAGTATCTTGTTCTTTTTGATGCAAGTGTAAATGTGATTGTTTTCTTAATTTCCCTTTCAGATTGTTCACTGTTAGTGTACAGAAACACAAGTGATTTTTTTGCCTGTTGATTCTGTATCCTGCAACTCTGCTGAATACATTTGTTAGTTCTAACAGATTTTTTTGTAAAATCTTTAGGGTTTTCTACATATAAGATCATATCATCTGCAGAGATAATTATATTTCTTCTTTTCCAATTTGGATGCCTTTTATTTCTCTTTCTTGCCTAAATGTTCTGGCTATGACTTCCAGTAATATGTTAAATAGGTGTGGTGAAATGGGCATTCTTGCTTTGTTCCTGGTCTTAGAGGAAACACTTTTAGTCTTTCACCATTGAATATGATGTTTGCTGTGGATTTTTTCATATAAGGCTTTTATTATGTTGAGATAGTTTCCTTCTATTCCTAGTTTGCTGAGTGTTTTTATCATGAAAGCTTGTTGAATTTTGTCAAATGCTTTTTCTGCATCAACTGAAATGATCATGTGTTTTTTTCCTTCATTTTGTTGATGTGGCATATTACATTGATTGATTTTTGTATGTTGAACTATTCTTGCATTCTGGAACAAATCTCACTTGGTCATGGTGTATAATCCTTTTAAAATGCTGTTACATTTGGTTTGGCAGTATTTTGTTGAGGATTTTTGCATCAGTGTTCATAAGGGGTATTGGTCTGTAGTTTTCTCTTGTGCTGTCTTTGTCTTGCTTTGATATCAGGGTAAAGCTGGCCTCATAGAGTGAGTTTAGAAACGCTCCCTCCTCTTCAATTTTTTGGAAAAGTTTGAGAAAGATTGGTATTAGTTCTTTAAATATTTGGTAGAATTCACCAGTAAAGCAGGTCCAAGGCTTTTCTTTCTTGGGAGATTTTTGATTAGTGATTCAACCTTCTTACTAATTGTATGTATATTCAGATATATTTCTTTGTGATTTAGTCTTAGTAAGTTTGGTGTTCCTAAGAATTTGTCCATTTCATTTGGATTATGAGTTTGTTGGTATACAGTTGTTGATAGTACTCTCATAATCTTTATAAAAAAGATTATATTCCTGTAGAATTGGTGGTAATGTCCTCATTTTCATTTCTGATTTTAGTAATCGAGTCTTCTCTCTTTTTTTCTTAGCCCATCTAGCTAAAGGTTTTCAATTTTTTCTAAGAATTAACTTTTTGTTTCATCAATTTTCTCTGTTGTTTTTCTATTCTCTATTTTATCTCTAATATTTGTTATTTCCTTCCTTCTGCTGGCTTTGGATTTAGTTTGTTCTTCTTTTTCTAGTTCCTTACGTTATAAAGTTAGGTTGTTGATTTGAGATCTTTCTTATTTTTTAATGTAAGCATTTATAGCTATAAATTTTCCCCTTAGCACTGCTTTTGCTGCATCCCATAAGTTTTGGTATGTTGTGTTTTCTTTTCTTTTCTTTTTTTGCAGGGTAAGGTCTGCCCTAAGGTAACATCTGTTGCCAATTTTCCTCCTTTTATCTTCTCTCTCCCCACCACCAAGCCCCAGTCCATAGTTTTATATAGTTGTGGGTCCTTCTGGTTCTTCCATGTGAGCCGCCACCACAGCATGGATACTGACAGACGAGTGGTGTGGTTCTGCACCTGGGAACCAAACCCGGGCTGCTGAAGAGGAGTGCGCAGAACTTTAACCACTAGGCCATCAGGGTAGGCTCTTGTGTTTTCATTTTTATTAGTCTCTAAATATTTTCTAATTTCCCTTGTGATTTCATCTTTAATCCATTGATTGTTTAAGAATATGTTGTTTAATTTCCACAATTCTGTGAATTTTCCAGTTTTCCTTTTGTTATTGATTTCTAACATCCCATTGTGGTCAGAAAAGATACTTTGTATGATATCTCTCTTTTAAAATCTATTAAGACTTAATTTGTGCCCTAACTTACGGCCTATCCTGGAAAATGTCCCATGTGCACTTGAGAAGATGGTATATTCTGCTGTTGCTGGTAGAGTGTTGTGTGTGTGTCTATTAGATCTAGTTGGTTTATTGTGTAGTTTAAGTCCTCTTTTTCTTTATTTATATTTTGTCTGGTTCTATCCATTATCGTGAGTGGAGTATTGAAGTCTCCAACTGTTATTACTATACAACTGTCTCCTTTAAATTCTGTCAGTTTTTGCTTCCTATTTTTGATGGTCTATTGTTAGGTGCATAATTGTTTGTATTTGTTGTATCTTCTTGCTGTATTGAACTTTTATTGACATATAATGTCCTTCTTTGTCTCTTATAAACTTATTTGATTAAAAGTGTATTTTGTCTGATATTATTTTGGCCACCTCTGCTCTCTTTTGGTTATTATTTTCATGGAATATCTTTTTCTATCCTTTCACTTTCAATCTGTTGTGTCTTTGAATCTCAAGTGAGTCTCTTATAGACGGCATGTAGTTTGATCATACGTTTTTATCCATTCTATCTCTGTCTTTTGATCAGAGAGTTTAATCTATTCACATTTAAAGTAATTACTGGTAAGGAAGGACTTACTTCTGTCATTGTGCTATTTGTTTTCTACATGCCCTATAGCTTTTTTTGTCCATTATTTTTTGAATTCCTATCTTCATTTGTGTTTAGTTTTTTTTTTTTTCAGTGAAATATTTAAATTCCTTTTTTGTTTCCATTTGCGTATATTCTATACTATTTTCTTTGTGGTTATAATGGGGATTACATTTAACATCCTACAGTTATAACACTCTAATTGGAATTTATATAAAGTTAATTAAAAAATATACAAAAACTCTGCTCTTTTTTCTCTTACCCCATCCCTTTGGGTTGTTGATGTCACAAAATCACGTCTTTATACATTGTGTACCCAAAACCATAAACTAAGAATTTTAAAAAATGCATTGGTCTCTTAAATCGTGTAGAAAACAACAAGTGCAATTCTAAACCATTGTTACAATAATACTAGCTTTTATCGTCAACCATGTGGGTACCTTTGTTGAGATCTCTATTTCTCCATATGGCTTTGAGTTACTGTACAGTGTTCTCACATGTCACCTTATATGACTCCCCTGAGCAGTTTGTGCAGAGCAGGTCTAGTGGTCATGAACTCCTTCAGCTTTTGTTTATCTGGGAATGTCTTAATTTCTCCTCACTCTTGAAGGACAGTTTTGCAGGATACAGGATTCTTGGTTGAAAGTTTTTCTTTTAGCACTTTGAATATATCAGCCCACTGTCCTCTGACCTTCAGGTCTCTGATGAGAAATCTGCTGATGATCTTATTGGGGGTCCCCTGCATGTGACAATTCATGTCTCTTGTGCAGCTTTCAGGATTCTCCATCTTCATCTTGTGAAAATTTGATTATAGTGTGAGTCAGGCTGGGTTATTTGAGTTCACCTTACTCGGAGTGTATTGAGCTTCTTGAATGTTTATATGAATATCTTTAATCAGATTTGGGAAGTTTTCAGTCATTATTCTTCAAATATTCTCTACTCTTGTCTCACTTCTCCTTCTGGGACTCACAATGCCCGTGTTGGTCCGCTTGATGATGTCTCCCAGGTCCCTTAATCTCGTTCACTTTTCATCAATCTTTTTCTCCCTGTTGCTCAGACTCAGTAGTTTCCCTCATCCTGTCTCCAAGTTCACTGATTCTCTCTTCTATCTGCTCCAATCTGCCTTTGAACCTCACTAGTGAATTTTTCATTTTGATTATTGGACTTTTCAGCTCCAGAATTTCTTTTTGGTTTCTTCTTTAGGTTTTCTATCTCTTTATTGATATTTCCATTTTGTGAACACATCATTTTCTTGATTTTCTCCACATCTTCTTTTAGTTCTTTGGGAATCTTTAAGACAGCTATTTTATTTTATTTATTTTTTTTTTGTGAGGAAGATTCGCCCTGTGATAACATCTGTTGCCCGTCTTCCTCTTTTTGCTGAGGAAGATTGTCGCCGAGCTACCATCTGTGCCCATCTTCCTCTACTTTACGTAGGATGCTGCCACAGCATGGCTTGACAAGTGGTGCCAGGTCTGACCCCAGATCCGAACCTGCAAACTCTGGGCCGCCGAAGCGGAGCATGTGAACTTAACCACTATGCAATCAGGCTGGCCCAAGACAGTTATTTTAAAGCCTTTGTCTAGTAGATCTGCCATCATCTTTCTCAGGGACAGTTTCTATCCATTCATCTTTTTCCTTTGAGTGGCCCATACTTTCCTGTTTTCCATTGTGCCTTGTGATTGTTTGTTGAATAATGGACATTTGAATCTAATGATGTGGTAACTCTGGAGGTCAGATTCCCCTCCTTCCCCAGAGTTTGCCTTCTTTTGTTGTTGTTTTCTTAATTGTTGTAGTCTGTCTCTGTGCAGAGGATCAGCCCGCCATATAAACTTAAGGCCTTTTTTGGACACTCACAGTCACTTTCTAATTTTTCCCATATGTGTAGTTGTTTTTGAATGTCCTAGCCTTTGATGACTGGCTCCTGAAAAGGGAAAGAGCAAACGGTGAAAGGGGAAAGAGGCACAGGCCCTTTAAGTCCCCTGGGTTTCACTCCGGCCAGGAGGGGAGGAACTTGTAACAACGGAGAGGGAGGTGCCAAGCGATGGCTGCTCCCCTCTTTGTCTGCAGCTCTGGGATGAGAAGCAGCAATAAGCAATCAGAGCAGAGATCCTCCTATTTGGAGGATGGGATCCTCTTTGCCCACCCTGGCTCTCACAAGCTGTGTGCAGGCTGCGCCAGGAATAATTTCACAGCTGGCTGCCAATGGCTGGGTGTGGGGGGTGGGGAGCTGCCACTGTGCCAGGAGCTGAAACTGACCAAAGTTAACCGCAATTTACCCTCCAACTCCTCCCCTGGAAGTCGCAAGCCTTCAGCAGACTTCAGAGTTCCAAAGGGGTTACATCAGACAGATTCCTGATGCCACCTGCTCCACGATCTTCCCAGAATCCTCTGACAAGGTGTTTTCAACACAAAGATAGACTAGTGGTTTACACTCTTCAGTCCCTGTATTTTCTGGGAAAATGAATCTTCCCGAGAGGCAACTCCGGCTTCATCATGGGCAGGTGGGGGTGGAGTCACTGGGTAGAGGCAGTGTGGGGTGGCCTTGCTGCTTCACAGGCAGCTGCAGCTCGGGGTTTAGAAGAGCCTAGATTCTGGATCCGGAATGCCTGAGTTTGAAATCCCCTTGCTCCCTGTGAGACTGAGGGTAATTTAACCCCTCTGTACCTTGTTTCATCATCTGTAAAGTGGAGATAACCATCATAGACCCACCTCATTTGGTTATGAGGAAAATGCTAAGTGCTCCATAAATATCTGCTGTTACTGTGTGTTACTGTGCATTTTTGGGTACTTCACTTAACCTCTCTGAACCTCAGTGCACATGATGAAATAGAGGATAAGGACACCCCCTTCCCCCGACCTCACGGGGCTGCTGTGTTGGGAGGGGACGTGAAATCCTGCATGTGAAGCACCCCACCCAAGGCTCAGTCCAGGTATACAGCTGGCAAAAAAGAAACCAAAGATGACCCCTGAGAGGAGAGCCCGTCAGCCTTCCAGGGCCCAAGGAACTGGCTGGAGGAGAGGTATTTATTTGTAAGAGAGGTACTTGGTTATTCCAGACAGGCTGTGAGGGGGGAAGAGAGAAACCACAGACCTCCCCATCCCCCCAACTCACACACACTACATTGATTCCAGGGGCCACTGGCACTGCAGGCATATGGACTAATTGGCGCTGAGGGGACCTTCAGGGTGATCTGTGGTGCATGTGCAGTTGGTTCTGAACCTACTCTGCTGGCACATTGATCATAGGGATTAATGGCGCCCATAAAGCGGCAACTGGCATGGTTGGCCTCCAGCTGGGGCAGGGAGAAGCTGTCCATGCAGGAGCACCAATGCCACTTGAAGGGAAGACGGTGATCAGCTTGATGTGATCCATGCCTGCATTTCCAGTAAGGGAGGCAGGTCACCCTTTGTTCCCAAGTGGGAGTCACAGCCAGAAGAGAGGGCAGAGGTACTGTGTGGGGTTTCTGAGTCCCCAGCCAGACGGGTTATGTGTTGAGGCATGAAACAGAGGAGTCACAGCTGATTCACTGTCAGGGTTCAAATCTCGGTTCCACCACCTATGAGCTATGTAACCTCATATTCCCACATTCCCACTCCCTGTGCCTCAGTTTCCTCCTCTGTAAAATGGGGTTATGGAGAGTTCCTGCCTCATGAGATGGTGGTGAGGATTAAATGGGTTATGCGAGAAGAGTTTAGAACTGGGCCTACCTGTGGCCGGCACCACGTGGGTATTTGATATTGTCGCTAATGTCACTACCAGGGAAGATGGAAGAAACAGCAGGACAGCAGGAGGCAAGAGTCCTGAGTCGGAGTTCTGGCCACCACTTTCTCTACGCGAGAGCGGACTCTCTCTGAGGCAGAGCATTCGGAGACAGCTCCCAACCCTCTCCCAGGGACACTAGCATTTCGAAAGGGCTCAGTGCTGAATTTCACAGTGAAATTTCAGGTGTCACAGCAGAGGGAGTGAGAGTCACTTTGGAGGGTGTGAATCTTCACTTTCCTCAAATTCTATGAGCTGGGAAGGGCACGCGGACACAGGGATTCTGGAGCTCCCATCCTGCGGTTCCTTCCGTCTCGGTCTCAGCGATTCCCTTACCTTTCCAGGAGGCACGAGGTGGCAGGCGCTGCCCTGGAAACTGGAGTCATGTGCTCTGGTCTGCGCTCCTCCGCCAGCCCCTGGGTGACCTGGAGCAAGCTAGGCAGCCTTTCTGGGCTTCAGTTCCCCCATCTGTAAAGTGGGAGATGCCTCCCAGCTACATCGGCATATTATCAAAATTCTGCCAGATGAAAAATTACGTGGCAGGCACAGCTAAACAGGAGTGCCTATCTTGGTTTGGCTTCCCCAGAAGATGATCTTGAGGTGAAAACCTGAGTGCAAGTACTTTATTTGGGAAGTGACCCAGGAAGTACTTGTAGGAGAGTGAGGAGGTGAGAGACGGAAGGACGAAAGGTCAGTATAGGATGCATTACTGAGCAGGTTAGTGTTGTGGACCATTGGAGCTAAATCCAGCATGGCCGTCACTGAGACTGTGTACACACGCTTTGGGATTGCCCCGCTGAAGGTCAAGTTCACTGAGAGATTTACCCCCGACTTCTGCCCTCACTCATTGGTGGAGCAATGCCTGTGGAGCCACTGAGTCCTGATGCTGCGGCATGCCCTGCCCATAGGCTGAGTCAGTTCCGCAGCCATAGAAAGCCTTTAAGAAGACAGATGCAGGAATGTGTGGCAGGGAGCTGCCCGCACGATCAGTGAAGGTAACCTCTGGGGTCCCCCTGGAGGTGTGAGTGGAGGTCTGACAGTGTCTGCTGCAGTGGACTTGACCTCTGAATTCAATTCCTTTGAAATAGTCTGGACCTTGGATCTGGTGTGTATTGTAAGACCCCAAAATTCAAGGGCTGCCTAGATGTCTTGGAGCTGCACAGGGCCCCGTGAGTTCCCCGGCTCTCCTCACCCATTTAACTCCCCTATCAGCCAGACTGGCCATGTTCCACTTGGTCCTCAGCCTAGTGGGCTTCAGCGCCCTGCCAGCACAGAATTATTCAGATAAACCAATTACGTCCTCCCACCACAGCAAGGGGAGGACACCTCACCCTCTTGTTATTACACAGCCTTCCTCCCACAGCCCCTGCTGTTTCGCTCTGCTCCCAAGTGCAAACCCCATGTGGCCCTGCGTGCAGGCAGCGTTCTCCTCCCCTGCGCTCTGAGTATGTGCGACAAACAAACGGCTGCTGACATCCTCTGTCCAGTGTCGTGTGTTCAGACACCTCGTTCTGTTCAGGGCGGGGGATCCCACCTCATCAACAGGATAATTAGAAAGTGGTCAGAACACTGACTACAATATTTTGAATAAGCAAAAAATGGCAGCGGAGTCCCCACTGGAAACTAGCCCCTTTAAAATGATGTTTACAGCATGAATGTTCCAGCAGTGCAGGGTTCCTGGGGCAGAGTCAGGCAAATGGTTCAGAGATCTAGAGAG
Source organism: Equus asinus (assembly GCF_041296235.1). Taxonomy (NCBI): domain Eukaryota; kingdom Metazoa; phylum Chordata; class Mammalia; order Perissodactyla; family Equidae; genus Equus; species Equus asinus. The sequence continues at coordinate 91,049,442 of NC_091794.1, forward strand.
CTGCAGACCACGCTGGTTCATGAGCAACCCCAACTCTGTGCCGGGCATGCTTCCGCGGCACAGGAAGCAGACACTCCCTCAGCTCGAGAGCCCCACTGTGGGGTCACAGGGCGAGGACGGAGCAGGAGATGAGAATGGAAAGTCTCTGGCCAAGGGTTCTTGTTCGTTTTGTTCAGGGCTGTAACCCCAGCTCCTGGAACAGTGGTGCCGGGTGCACAGAAGCGGCTCATTGCTTGTGTGGCTGTTTTGGTAGTTTCCGTTGCTGGTGCTGTGACAGGTGGAGTCCTGGGTGTTTGCTCTGGGAGCGCAGAGGAACTGGCCAGGCCTTGGGGGGTTTGGGACAACTTCCCAGTAGAGATGGTGTCCACGCTAAGGGCTGAAGGAAGAGTGACAGTGAGCCAGGGGGAGGGAGGGGGCCCTGCTCCGGGTGGTGGAAACAGCACATGCATCGGAGGCGGGGAGGTGAGACAGAGCTTGGTGCCTTCCAGGAGCTACAGATGGCTCCGTGTGACTGTGGAGAGGTCAAGGGGGTACCCAGGTCTCCGCTGTTCACGTGCACTCCTGGGACCGTCGTTTTAAGCTGTTGAGTTTTTGGGCAACATTTTTACAAAGCCTCTTTATGGCAACAGCCAACCGATGCATCCTTGTTGGTGACATGATTTTGAATCACTTCACCAGCCCTGTAATCTTCTTATAAGTTTTCTCCAAGCGAATTATAAAAATATAAAGTAGTAATATTTACAATTCCAATAAATGATATTTTTGAGGTCTTGCTGGGTAACCGGCCCTCTTCTATAAGCTCTGCCTGTATTTTCATAATATACTGATGAAGCAGGTCTGTTATTATCCCCATTTTACAGATGAGAAAATTGAGGCACAGAAGGGTTAAGTAATTTGCTCCAGGTCACACCGCTAGTAAGCGGCAGAGCCGTGGTTTAAATACGGGCCGTCCACAGCCCACCGCTAACCCTGCGTTATATGGTCTCTCCCGATGGCTCTGTAACACTGGCTGTTTACGACGTGCTTTTCACACACATGTTTGTCTTGGATTTCCCGCAGCTTGTTTTCCCACTAGGCTATGAGCCTCTCAAAGGCAAGATCTGTCTCAGGCCCAGCACAGGGCCTGGCACATAGTAGGCTCGTGGCGCCGGAACTGACAGGCTCATGGACCTATCGCCACCCCAGGCCCGTCCCTGGCCCACTGCGCATCGTCAGGGCACCTGACGCACTGAGTTCCATCAGCACAGAAGAGGACCCCTGCTCCGCAGCCTGCCCAGCGCTGGGCATGGCCTCTGTCGGTTGGGCAAGTCTCTGCTCTGGGAACAGTGGCTTAACAACAGAGGGCAACGTCTCGCTCATGCCACATGCTCCTTGTAAGTTGATCGGGGAGGCTCTGCTCCTTATGGTCACCCAGGGACCGCAGGTGACAGAGCGGCCACCAGCTCACATGTTTGCCAGAGGGAAATGTGAGTTCTGGAGGGTCTCACCCCAGCAATTGAATGCTGGCTCTGGGAACCAGTAACGCTCCTGCTCACAATTCACTGGGCAACACCAGTCACGGCACTTACCCAGCCAAAGAGGGCTGGGATGCAATTGTGCCACGTGCCCGGAAGGGGGTCAAGTTGGAAATATTTTGGGAACAGCACCAGCGATGACCCGCGGCACGAGGAGATATAAAAGAAGGCAGCTCAGCTGCAGCCGTCCCTCTGTGCCCACCTCCCCCATCCTGGCCTGCTTTCAGCTGCTCACTATTTCAGTGAGGGGAACGAATTTATCCCCCGGCTGCCCATCCCCCTCTAATCCCAGAGGGCTGACAAGGTGCAGTGATCCTAAGAGATGGAGGCTCAGAGCCACTGGACGACCTGCCCAAGATCTCAGAGCCTGGAGGTGTCGCAATTGAAACACAGATCTGTCTGGCTCTAAAGCTGGTCCTCCTTTTCCTTGACTGTGGTACCCCTCAAAACTACGAGAAAACCCACCAGAATGGTGGAGGGGTGGGGTGAGAGCCTGGGGGCAGACAGGCAGTGCCACAGACCAGTGTGAGCCCGAGGGGTCTCAACAGGGACTGTGTCCTGACAGGTGGACAGATGCTGAGAGGCCAGAGGGAGGGGCCCATAGGTACCCAGGCAGAGTGAGAAGGCTCCTGGGATGGAGCAGCTGGAGAAGATGGCCTGGCAGGGTGGATGTGGCAGGAAGAGGAGAGCAGGAGGAGGAGGAGGAGGACGTGCTGTGGGAGAGAGAGGGGACTCAGCCCGATGGAGACGGGGCTGATGCTCTGAGGGTCAGAGTGGGCTGCTCAGAAGCAAAGGAACGTAGGAACCCCAGGGCTGAGTGGGTTTGTGAAACTACAGCTTCTGATCCTGTAGGTCTGGGGTGGGACCCGAGTCCACAGTTCGAGCAAGTTCCCAGGTGATGCCCATGATGCTGGTCCAGGGACCACACTTTGAGGAGCAAGAAGGGAGATTCGAGACATCAGATAGACCTGGACTTGAAACCCAGTTCTGCCGCCTCTTACCCGTTTGGCAATTTGCTTAGCTCACTGGACCTGCGTCCCCACATCTGGGGGACGGGAATCACCCTGAGAGGCGGTTCTGAGGACAGAATGAGATGAAATGTGGGATGCACAAGGTTCGTGTGGGGTATGCAGTGGGTGACCAGCATAAATCGTGTCTAACGGTGACAATAACGGTCTCCAGACGGGGAGCCGCTCCTCTGTGCCAGGCCCCGTGAAAGTCACTTTGCATGAATTCAATCAGCAAACCTCAGAGCAATCCTCCGATGAGGATCCGTTGTTCTGTCGTTTTACAGATGAGGAAAGTGGAGCCAGATAGCTTGACACCAGAGGCCACTCAGCCGCTCAGTAGCTGGGCGGATACGTCTTGCTTCTCCTTAGGGGATGGAGACCTGGAGGCTCCCTTGCGGGTCACTGAGGAGTGTTCAGGCCACAGGGCCTTCCAGCACCCCCGTCCCACCCTGCACGCTGGCAGATCTGCAGCCTGCCTTCAGACAGCTCCACTTCCCTGAGAGGGAACCACTTCATTACAAAAGGCTCCTCTTCACACACACACACACACACGCACGCACACAAACCCAGGGAGGCCAGTGAAACTCACTCGGTTTCAGCATCACTTTGGAAATCGATGCACTGTGATTGCGAATCCAGCGCCCGTCGGCAGCTGCCTACCTTTGGCTGGATCTTTGCAGGTTTCTCCCCAGGCTCCTCCGCCCCGGGGGACCGGCAGAGCGATTCCAGAGCATCATTGATCTTTAACTAACATGTCCCCATGACGTACAAATCTGCTGTTACTCAGAGAGCCATCTGCCGTGGCGGCACAGAAAACGTGCTACCAGGAGAGCAAGAGCCGTCCGTCATTTCCTTAAAAAGTCCGCCCTCGTGCACCATGCCCACCCCCACCCCACGCACACCTTGATCCTGGGCTCACAGCACAGTTCTGGAAAGCTGGTGCTCTCTTCTGTCTCAACTGTGCACAGAGCGGTGGGGGACAGCTGTCAATAGGGTGTCAGAGATACTTCCAGTTACGTGCATGCACCCCGTTCCCAGGGCCCCGGGCCTCTCCCAGGGAGTCAGCGCCTGTTTCCTGCAGGAGGGGAGTTGATGGGAGGTGACGCCGTGCCTCCATTCTGGGCGCTCCATCTAGTGCCCAGTGTAAGTGGCTGAGGCGGCAGCAGGGGAGGGCCTGGGCCCCCCCGAGAGTGGAAACACTGTTCTTGGATAGCAGTGTTGATACTGGGACCCCCACAGGAGCTGAGCCTCCAGTCAGTGGTGGCCAAACCCCACCCAAAGCCTCATCCAGGTGGGTCAGGTGGTGTCCCTATTGGACCTACTCTGTCCCAGAGGGTGCTGGGTTCTGAAAGGGACAGCACCCTCCCTCAGGCCAGTATAATCCAGTAGGATGTCTTTAGTGCCCCTGGACAGGGAGGGTGGTGACATTCTAATCAGCAGTCAGCCAGTCCCCGGTACCCTGCCCCTGACCCAGGGCTCTCCGCACAGGGGGACGTCTCTGTGCACAGGGGGTTGTGTAAAGCACGTTGGTGTCCTCCAGCCTGCTTCTTGTGTGCCAATGCTCTAGACTCTTGCCAGAAGGGACCTTAGATATAACTTGTTGGTTTGTATATACACACGATACAAGATTTTAAATACGGTTTAATATTATTGTTAAGGAGCACCTCCCTTTTTCTCAAATGGGATCTGACATGGATCCCCAGATCCAAAACTAACAGCCACACAGCTTCTCAGGTTGAACTGGGAGGACCCAACCTGGCCCGTTCCCCTCTTCCCGTTGCTGTGGCTCCTTGAGCATCTCAAGGCCAAAGCTGGTGCCTCAGTGAAAAGCTCTGGCCTCTGGAATGTGTTTTAAACTCTTTACCCTGGAGTTTAAAGTCTGCTCTTTGCCAGCCTCCCATCTCCCACCCCTCCTCTGTCCCCCAGGTGAAGGACTTCCTCCTCAGCACTTTGTTCTCACTTCTTTCATCTTTCATGCACTTTCTTACATCCTTACCATGAGTCTACACTGCATGATGAGGTACTCAAGGAGAGTCATAGTATTTTATTCATTTCTTTTTTTTTTCTGGTGAGGAAGATTGTTACTGAGCTAACATCTGTGCCAACTGTCCTCTATTCTGTATGTAGGATGCTGCCACAGCGTGGCTTGATGAGCGGTGTGTAGGTCTACCCCCGGGATCCGAACCCGCAAACCCTAGGCCGCCAAAGTAGAGTCCGTGAACATAAGCACTACGCCATCAGGCCGGCCCATATTCATTTCTTATATCCGCTGCCTAATATGTACCTGGCCCACTGGAGGCACTCTGCAGATATCTGGAGAATGAATGACGGGAAGGGGAGGGAGGAGCTCATTGCTTCTCATGAGCAATGGGGTGGATGTGACAATGAGCACAGCCAGCTGAGGGCAGTGCTCAAATGAGGAGGCAACCTTGCATTTCTGAGATAAACACACCAGGATATGATGTCTTTTTTACATATTTCTGAATTTGATTTGCTAATTTTTTTAAAAGGATTTTTGCATCAACATTTATGAGAACTATTAGTCTGCAGTTTACTTTTCTTAAAATGTCTTTGGTTTTGTTATCAAGGTAACACTGCCTTCAAGGAAGGAGTTCCTGAAAGAATCTGTGTAAGATTCCTATTGTTTCTTATCTAAATGGTGGTGAGAATTCACCAGTGAGTCAATCTGGGCCTGGAGTTTCCTTTGTGAGAAGGTTTTTAATTAGAAATTCAGTTTGTCTACTAGATACAGGATTATTAAGATTTTCCATTTCTTCTTGTGTTAGTTTTTGTGTTTGTGTCTTAAAAAGAACTTGACCATTTCGTCTAAATTGTTAAACGTGTTGGCATATCATTATTGACAATATTCTTATCACCCTTTTAATTGTGATAAATGTCTAGTAATGCCCCTTATTTCATTCTTGAAACTTATGAGACTTCTTTCCTTTTTTCTTGATCAGTCTAGCTAAAAGTTTATCAATTTTATTAGTCTTCTCAAAGAACCAGTTTTTGGTTTCATTAATGTTTCTCCATTATTGTCTGTTATCAAAAAAGGATTTCCACTCTATTTATTATTTCTGTCCTTCTCCTCATTTTGGATTTAATGTACTCTTTTCTTTTTCTTTTTCTTTTAGCTTTTATAGTGAAAATGTAGGTCCTTAATTTTATTCCTTTCTTCTTTTCTAAGTAGTTAAAGGTATAAATTTCCCTCTGAGTAGTGTTTGATTACTTACAAAATTTACAAGTTTTGATATGTTGTGTTTTTATTGTCATTCACTTCAAAATATTAAAAAAATTTTACTCGTAATTTCTTCTTTGACCCATGGATTTTTTAAGTGTGGGTTGTTCCATTTCCAAATATTTAGGAATTATACAGATATCTGTTTTGATTTCTTGTTAATTAATTTGTGGTCAAAGTTCATACACTGTAGAATTTTAATCCTTTTAAAAAACGTTTTGAGATTTGTTTTGCAGCTCAGCGTCCGGGTCGTCTGGGTGTATGTTCCACGTGCGCTTGAAAGAATGTGCATTCTCTGGTCGATGGGCAGTGTTCTGTAAATATCAATTAGGTCAAGATGGTGCTGTTTGAGTCGTCACTATTCTTACTGATTTGATTGTGGACTTCTCTATTCTTCTTCTGGTTTTCTCAGTTCTTGCTCCACGTATTTTGAAGCTCTGCTATTTGGTGATTTGACGCTTACACGTTTAGACACGTTACATAGTGTTGATGAATTGGCCCTTTTATCACGAATCCTGATCTCTTTTAATATCCTGGCCTGAAGTCCACTTTGCTGACATTGATGGAACCGCTCCAGCTTTCTTATGGTTGGTGTTTACACAGTATATCTTTTCCCATTCTTTTCTTTGAACTAATCTGTGTCTTTAGCACTTAAAGTGAGCGTTTCTTATAGACAACAGAGTTAAGTCTCTATTTTTCATCCAGTCTGACAAGCTCTGCTTTGCAATTGGAGTGTTTGAACTATTTGCGTTTGATAGAATCAATAATACGGTTAGATTGAAGTCTAACGAGTACATCTATCAAGTGCTATTTATTTCATTAGTTTTTGTTCCATTTTTCCCCTTTACCTGCCACTTTTTGAACAGAGTGTGCATGTTTTTACTATTCTATCTTCTCTGCTATCTTATTAGTTATACTCCTGCTTTGATTTATCTTTTAGAGCTGCCTCCACGGTTTATGATATGCAACTTTGACATAGCACGGTCCATCTTCAGATAGTATTATACCACATCTCTTGTAGTGTAAGAACCTTACAACAGTATGCAGTCATGCGCTGCATAACGATGTTTCAGTCAATGATGGACCGTGGGTACAAGGGTGGTCCCCTAAGATTACTACCATAGAGCCCAGGTATGTAGTAGGCTATACCACCCAGGTTTGTGTAAGTACACTCTGTGATGTTCACACAATGGCAAAATCACCGAACCATGCATTTGTCAGAACATATCCCATCGTTACGTGACGCGTGATTTTTTTCCCCCATCTCATCCTTCGTGCTGTTGCTTTCATACCTTTTACTTCCACGTGTTATAGATCCTGCAATGTATTGTCATTACTTTGGCTTTAAAGGGTTACCTTTTAAAGAAATTTTAAAAACAACAGGTATCTTGTATATTTATTCATATATTTACCATTTCCAGTGTTCTTCATTCATTTAATGATCTAGTGAGGTAAATCTTAGTTTTAGGATCTTAGATCTAGGTAAATCTTAGTTTTCACTTGTTACCATTTTCCTTCCTCAGCCATGTCCAGTCACTAATGAGCCCATCAAAAGCATCCTTCATTTTGTTTCAGTGTTTTTGATCTCTAATACTTCTTTTTGGTCCTTTCTTAGGATTTCCATCTCTCTGCTTACATTGCCCTTCTGTTCTTGCAAGCTGTCTTCTTTACCCATTAGAGCCCTTGGCATATAAGTCATAGTTGTTTTAAATTCCTGGTCTGATGATTCCAACATCCCTGCCGTGTCTGGTTCTGATGCTTGTTCTGTCTCTTCACATTGTGCTCTTGCCTTTTAGTATGCCTTGTAGTTTTTCCTTGATAGTCTGACGGGATGCACTGGTAAAAGGAACTGCTGTAAATAGGGCTTTAGTGATGTGGTGGGGAGTTGTAGGGAGGGGAAGGGTTCTACGTCTCGGTCTTTTAGGAGCCTGTGCTTCTGGACTGTGAATTTCACAGGAGTTTCTCAGTTTTTTTCTCCCCACTCAGGTGGGACAGGATGGCTAGAGGGGGCTGGAGTTGGGTATTTCCCTTCCCCCAGGTCGGTTAGGCTCTGATCACACCCCAGCAGGTTAGGCTCTGGTTAACTAGTTTCTCCAGAGGGCAGGCCCTGTTAGGAACAGGGCGCTCTGCCATATTTCAGAATGGTTCATTTTCTGCTCCCCCTGCCAGAGGCTAAGGGGATTTTTCTCCAATATTCACTGTGAGAACCTAGTGGAGCTCCTGGAGGGAAAACTCACAAAGTGTGGGAGGTCGCCTGTGACGGGGCTCCCCTGGAGATTTTAATTCTCTGCGTCATCCACATGGAGCATCCAGTAATTCATCAACTGCAGCCCAGGGTCTCCTATCCTGAAGGTTTCCACTCGTGAGCCTGCTCCCGTAGCTGTGACGACCTGTACTCGCCCGTCTGTCTCTCCAGTCTTGGGGCCATCGTTTGCCCTGTGTTCTCACCTCTGTTACGGATCCAAGAAGAGTTGTTGATTTTTCAGTCTGTTCAGCTCTTTACCTGTAGATAGGATGGAGTGGGGACTTGCATGCTCCTTACATGCAGAACCCGAAGTCCCACCGTTTTCTTTCAACCTGAAGCACTTTTGTTAATATTTCCTGTACCGCAGGTCTGATAGTAAAAACTTCTTAAGCTTTTGTTTGTCTGAACAACTTTTTTATTTTGCCTTCATGTTTGAAGGATATTTTCCCTGGAGATAGAATTCTAATTTGACGTTTTATTTTCTTTTGATGTTGCAAAGATGTCACGCTAAGTTTGCTTGTTTATTTATTTATTTTTGGCAAGCATAGTTTCTGACACAAAGTCTGTAGTCATTCTTCTCTTAGTTACCTGTATATAATGTATCTTACTGCTCTGCTTAAAATTTTTCTCTATCACTGTTTCTTCAGCAATTTATTTGTAGTGGATTTTAGTATAGTTTCTTTTATCCTGTTTGGGGCTTGTAAAGATTCTTGGATCTGTGCATTTATAATTTTCATAAAATTTGGACAAAATTCAGCCATTCAAAGTTTTTTTCTACACTCCTTTCCCCTTTTTAGAGCTCCAGTTTCGCATATGGTAGACCTCTCGATATTGTCCCACAGGTTATTGATGCTCTGTTCCTTTTTCTTCCTAAGTCTTCTTCCCTGGGTGCTTCAGATTGGATGGTTTTTATTGCTATGTTTCATGTATACTCAACTTTTCTTCTGTAGTGTCTATTCTGTTGCTATTCCCATCTAGTGAATTGTTCATTTTGCTTCCATTTGGTTCTTTTCAATATGTTTCATTTTTCTCTACATTATATACATGTTTCACTTAAAGGTTATGAGTAATATATATAAGTATATATATTATTAATATATATTAATATATAAGTATATATATTATTCATAACCTGTAAGTATATATATATATAATTTTAATTTTTTATTTTTCCCCTCTTAGTTTTTTCAGTGTTTTTCTTTCCCTTAGCTGGGAGAACCAACTCTCTCTTTATGTAGTTATTATATCAATATTGTATAGCTATTTTAAATCCTAGTTATTTAAAAAACAGTTCTTTTAAAATCCTAGCCTGCTCATTCCATTGTGTCTAATATTCCTTGGTTGGTTTCTATTCTACTTTTTCTTCCGGTTTTGGGTCACATTTTTGTGTTTCTTGGTGTGTCTAGTAACTTAGGATTGTATGCTAGGCATTTCGAATGATTCATTTTTGAGTTTCTGGATTTTGTTGTGTAACTGCAAGGAGTATTGAAGTTGTTTTGGCAAGTAGTTACCTGAAAATCAGCTGGATCCACTTGGGCTCATTTTGTAGCTTTGTCATGATGGGGGCGGAGCAGCCTTTACTCCAGGGCTCATTCAGCCTCGTTTCTAAGGCATTATCCTTAAAAGGCTTTACCTATTACCCCAGATGTTCCTTGAGGTCCCTCCATCCCAGACGGTCAGATTCAAGTTGCACAGCCCTCTGAGCTCTGAGATTTGTGCTCTTTGGTTATTCCCTGCCTGGCCATGTGGACTTTCACCCTATACTTGCACAGCTTAGTATTCAGCCACAGACCCAAGGGGTCCTCTGTGCAGGCTTCTGGAGTCCTTTCTCCATGTAGCTCCCTCTTTTCTGTGGCTCTCCCTGAAGATTCTAGTCAGCTCTGTCTCCCCAAACTCAACTCAGTGAAACTGCCCCTTTCTACTTCTGTTACCCTTCCCTAGTGTGCTTATAGGGCTCACCTCCTTTGTTTCCCTTCTCTCAGCGATCACAGTTCTTCAATGTCTGCCGTCCAGTGTTTGGAATAACTGTTTCATGTATATTTTCTATTTTTAAATTTCTTTATAGAGGTAATGGTGGGGCATGTACAATAACTATTACTCCATCAGGACTGAAGCAAAAGTCAAAAGTGTGGGTTTTAGCACCTAACACACTTGAGTTTATATTCTGACTATCTGCCAGTTACTTGCTCTGTGACCTTGAGCATGTGACTCAGCCTCCCTGAACCTGTATTTTCTCATATACGAAATGGTTAACATAGTCTTTGCCTCTCAGACTTATTGTAGAGATGAAATGACATCACGTATGTAAAGTTCATCACACAGTGCCTGGCACATAGTAGGTGTTCAGTAAATGAAAAGTATTATTATGAATAATACCCAGCGCAACATGCTACCTTAGCTAAAATCCCCATAACGAAGATCCTGGAAGATTGGCATCTCTCTGCAGCCCTAATTGGCCTTTCAAGTGATGAGTTGTACTTTTAAATATTTAAGCAGCCTTGGCTGCTCTGCATTAAAAGTTAATAGGTTTCTATTGAGCTCCTGTCAGCTGACATCCTGCTGCTGACACATTCAAACGTGGCGTCTTCTCAGGGGGTTCCCAGGGTCCTGTGGGGGATTTCCAAGGTGTTGCCACAGAGGAGCTGTCACTGGAACCTCATTCCCAGGCATGAAGGGTCTCCCCATTCTGCCCATCAGGCCCCTCCCTTTAATTTTCCAGGAAATCAGAGCCTTTCACTGGTCACTCACTTCAGATCAGGGTTAACGTGGGAACTGGATATCTGGGAGGCAGGCCCTGGAGGGTGCACAATCCCAGAGTCAGGAGCTCCCAGGGTGCCTTTGAGGAGTGGGAAGTGGGAGCAGGAGGGCAGGAATCACGAGGGAGAAGTGAAGTGAGGTGAAAGCTCCAGCAGGTCTGTTTACTCCCATTTGCTCCACGTTATCTTTAAATGGGATAAAAATATCCCCCTAATCCTCTTTATCTCAGTTCAGTGCTTCTAGAGGAGAGATGCTTGACATTTAAGGTGGTAGGAAAAAGAAAAAACCATAAATATGAGAAATATCTGACATTCAGTGGAAGCCACAGAATGGAGAAATTTCAGGGAATTCACATTAGGAGCCTCCTTAATGTCTCAAAAAATGAAACCAGATGAAGAGGGAAGGTGAGACCAACCCCCCGCCCTCCTGCTGGGAAGTGTTTTCAAGATCCCTGACACGCATCCCCGTTCAGATAAGAAGGAGCAGGCAGGAGTTTTGCCTTTGTGTCCTCACGCCTGGCGTCCCCTGTTAAGCACAAGGACCGCCACATCCCCTTATAAGCTATTTTGCTATTTCAGCCCTGCTGGCTCGTCCCTTTGTCATCCATTGCCTGCTTGCAAAACAGATCCTTTTAGGCTGAAGGAATGTGCCTCCTCCCAGCCCCCTGCCTTCTCTATCTGCATGTCAATTTTCTATAAATAGTGAGAGGCTGTTCTGAATGAGCGATGCAGGGTGGTGCAAGGCTGGAGTTGAACAGGTGCTCAGGGCATCACGTCAGCCTGATGCTGAACACGGGACGGGGTGGGGCGGGGTGGGGGTGGGGGGGTGCTGACTGCGTTGGGATCTGGGAGCAAGGTCTTTGGTCCCGCCCCCCAGAGAGACAAGATTCTCGGTGCTTTGAAATGCTGTCTCAGAGCAAGAGGCAAGCCATGCCTGCAACGTCTGCATCAGTGAACCGGGGGCAGGCATCAATTGGTTGGTGGAGAAATACCACGCCTTGTTTGTGTCAAAAGAATAGGTCTGTGGAAATTAAGAAAAGAAACCTTAACCGGATTGCAATTGGGAAGCCTGTAGGGGGAGCTCTCGCAATCTATCACACATCGTCAATTACACCAAACAGGAAGAGCCACACCTTACATCTTGGACAGGAAGTAAAACTCCTTTACTATCGAAGGAAGATTTCTTTCCCCACCTGGCAGCAGCTCAGCCAATGAGAAATGCCACAGCCCAGCCAATGAGAAATGCCACAGCCCAGCCAATGAGAAACACTGCAGCTCAGCCAATGAGAAACACTGCAGCTCAGCCAATGAGAAACGCCACAGCCCAGCCAATGAGAAACACTGCAGCTCAGCCAATGAGAAACACTGCAGCTCAGCCAATGAGAAACGCCACAGCCCAGCCAATGAGAAACACTGCAGCTCAGCCAATGAGAAACGCCACAGCCCAGTCAATGAGAAACACTGCAGCTCAGCCAATGAGAAACGCCACAGCCCGGCCAATGAGAAACACCACAGCTCACCCAATGAGAAGCCGTTTGCTGCCCTGCGCTGTTACTTTCCCCCAATCACTTTCCTTTGGAACAGACCATGCCCTCTCGCCGCTTTTTCTCTGTAAAAGCACTTCCTCTATTTTGTTTTCTGGATTTGCCTATGGTTTGCCATAAAATTGTAATTCTTTTGGCTATCCCCAAATAAACTCGCTTTGAGGCTTTTTAAGTCAGCAAGTCTGTGTTCTTAGAAACACAGTGTCATTCGTTTTAAACGTGTTGTCCCTGGCATCATAATCCTTTTCTTGGGAGACTTTCTTAGAAGCGGATGTATCAAATCAGATGCTTCTGATGCCCAATTCCAGACTGCTTGAGTTCAAAGCTTGGCTCCGCCGTCTGTAAGCTATTTCACTCTAGGCAAAATACTTGACCTCCCTGGGCCTCAGTTTCTTCATCTGTAAAATGGGGGTTATAATAGTACCTACCTCCTAAGTTTGTCATGAGGATTTAAAGTGTATAGCATTATTGGTTTTTCTATTGTTATTATTGTAATTAGATGCCTTCAAGGAAAGTTGTGCTGATTTACGTGCCACAAGCAGATAATCAGAGCACTCCCTGAGCGCTTCAGAAATAACTGTGAACCCAGGAGAGCTGCGTTCCTGTCCTGAGTCTGTTTGTGACGCAGCGTATGATCTAGCATGAGTCTTTCTCCCTCAGTCCGAGTCTCAGTTTTCTCATCTGTTAAAGGAGACCATGGCCCTGTGTGACCACTGAAGCCCTTCCAGGCCAATGAATTTATGAATAGAAATGGCCAGAGAATAACGTGCTCCTTTAAACAGGACAGACATCTCCTTAACCATCTTACTCTTTCAAATAGTCCAGCAAAACTTGTCTCATGACCAAATTAAAGATTAACTTCATACCTGATTTATGATAACTTCTGAGGGAGTTGTATGTTCAGCATCTATTTGTTTATTTAATTAGCATATGTTGGAAACCATCATGTGCTGGGCAGTATCCTAGGATTGGGGATATAGAAATTCATCCATTTATTCTTTCATTCACTTATTCATCCAACCAAGAGATATCTTGCACCTGCTCTGTGTTAAGCAGTGTTTTAGGGACTAAGAATACAACCATGAAAAACATACAGGCAAGGTTCTTGTGCTGCTGGGACGTTCCAGAGGGCGAGGCAGCTAATAAGTGAGTCAACAATAGCAGGTTGATTTCAGACAGTGATGGTGTGCCTGAAGGAAATAAATGGGGACCATGTGCAAGAAGAGGGTCTGGGGGTGTGGGGTGGGGGGATACACAAGTTCAACAGGATGAAGTGACATTTGAGCAGAGGTCTGGATGGTGGGAAGGAGCTTGCCACGTGGGGCCTGGGGCAGAGAACACCAGGCAGGGGTCAGTAAATGCTTAAGCCAGGAGGTGGGTTTTTAAAGATTTTTGTGCAGGAGAATGAATTGGCTAGCTCTGTAATAGGAGGTGACACAGGAGAGTAAACAAAAGAGTGTGCTGTGGAGCACAGCCTACTGGGGTTAAACAGGTTTTTATCAACTTTGGAAAAGTTTTGATGAATATTTATGCAAGTAATTTTTCTTGGCAATCCTTCTTTTTGGGGACCTCTACTGAGGCTGCTTAAGCTGTCTCAGAAAACACTGATGTACTTCCCTTCTAGTCTTTGTTCTCTGTGTTTCATTTTGAATAACTTCTACTGCCACGTCTTCAAGTTCACTAGCCTTTTCCTCTGCAGTCGATCCCTTCTAACATACAGTTCATGTTAGACAATGTGTTTCTCTTTTCTAGTAATTTTTTTTGGCATTTAAAAATATCTTCTATGGCATATGTTTTCGTCTGCCTTCTTGAACATATAGAATATAATGAGACTATTGTCTTTAATATCCTTCTCTACTATTTCTATCAAGTGTGTCATTTCTGGGTCTGTTTCTAATGGTTGGTTTTTCTCCTCATTGTGGTTTATACGATTCTGCTTCTTTGCACACTTAGTAATTTTTGATTGGACACTGGACATTGTAAATTTTGCCTTGCTGAGTGCTAGATAGTTTCCTATTCCTTTAAATATTCTTGATCTTTATTCTGGATTGTGGTTAAATTACTTGAAAACAGTTTGATTCTTTGATTTGCTTTTAAGCTTTTTTTTTTTTTGCCAGGACCAGAGCAACCTTCAATTTACAGCCAATTTCCCTGCACTGGGAGGTAATGTCCTTCTGAGTACTCAGCCTGATGCCCCACGTGTTATGAGGCTGTGCCAGGCTGGTTGGTTGGACAATGAGCTGTTCCAGGCATGGCATTACACCTGCTCCTTTATATCATTCTCCTCTATCCTCATCCCGTGTCATTTACTCACACTCACGTGATGACTAGCTAAAACCTCAAGGAGAATCCTCTGCCGTTCTGGGGCTCTCTCTCTGTGTAGCTCTCCTCCCTGAGCAGCTTGCTCCTCTCTAGTACTCTTCCCTGTAAATTCGAGCCACCTCGACCTCCCAGAATTCTCAATTGTCTCCTTTACTCAGGGAGACTTCCGGGCTGTGCCTGGGTTTCCTTCCTGTGCTGAGCCTGGACACTCTCTCCAGGCAACAAGCCAGGGACACTAGTCATTATATCCTTTGTTTTCCTTCTTCAAGGACTGGATTCCTGGGCCACCTGTAGTCCAATATCTGAAAACTGTTATATCCTTGTTTTGTCTATTTGTCAGTTTATTTAAGACAGGAGGGTAAATCCAGGCCCTGTTACTCCATTGTGGCTGAAAGTGGAAGTCTGCTGGCTTTATCTCGAAAGTGACGATGGTGATGGGGAGAGTTAGCATTGACTGAGTGCTTCCCCAGGGATTAAAGTGTTTCACAGGCAGAGTCTCCTTCAATTCTCACCACAATTCCTGGAGGCAGCCGGGGGACCGCTGCTGTGTATTTCTCCTAGGACCATCCTGTTCTTCTTCCGCTATTCAGCATCAGCCTCATTCCTCTTATTGGCCCCTTCCCCACTTTCTGTGTTTTTGGAAGGGCTCATCCCCCAGCCACAGGGTAAGCATGTGACCCACAAGTGACTGCCATCCCAATGACCATAGTGATTGCTGCAGTGGGCGGCACATGGCTCAAGTCCAGCCAATAGGAATTTGTCCCTGGGGTTTGGTAAATGGGTGCTGGGCAGGGAAGGCCTCCCCTTCCCCTGGGATTGCTGGCTGGGACCACGTAAGCCTGGAGCTGTCTTTGCCATGCTTGCTGCCCCACTCCCCATAGAGAACTTGGCAGTGGCCCATCTGCAGTGGGTGAGGATGAGCTGGGCTTCTGTCCCTCATAACTGCAGAATTCCTGGCCCAAAGGGATAGCTACGTAATATGCCCATTTTATGGCTAGAGAAACTAATGCCTAGAGTACTTAAGTAAGTTGCCCAGTGTCACCTGGGAAATGGCCAAGCTGGGATTCTAACGTAGGTCGGTGTGACTTAAGAGCCCTGTTCTTAACCACTCATTTTCCTGCTTCTCAGCATGTGTGTGTGTGCGCACACGCATGCACGTGCACACATGACTGAAAATGACAGGATCAACTGTTACCTGCAGAGTAGAGGGCAAATAGGAAGGAAATGGCCCAGAACAGGAGACCAGGGAGGGGGCTGGCCTGTCCTCATGTGAGATGACGAGGCTGGAGGAGCAGTGAGGAGCCCTGAGCACTCTCTGTCCCCGGCCCGGAGCCTACCTTCCTGAATTGTTGGAACTGATGGAGAGAAAAGTGGGGAGAAACCCAGGGAGCTGGTTAGGGTCAGCCCAGGGTCCAAGCTGACGAACAGCGGAAGCCGCATCTTTCCCGGGCCTCAGTGCCCTGGGCTGCCTGGCTGTCGGCGGCTCTGCCGTGTTTCCCATGGTTTGTCTCATTTTTAGCCTAGCTGCCTATGCAACAGGATTACTTATATTAAGCATCTTTGCTATTTGATGCCCTCAATCTCTGCAACTGCCGTTTCCTAAGCTGAAGACATGCTATTAACACAGTGGCGACAACCTCTCGTCACTCCCACCACCCTAGGCGACTGCTTCTCTGTTTCCGCATCCATAGAACGGGCCTTGTAGTCCTTGTCCTCTTCCTTAATGTTTCAGAGCCTTCCTTGTTCTATGTGCATCTCCGCCTCTCCTGCTCTCTCCCTGCGTTGAGATTTACTGAGGGCATCTGAGTTGCTGTGTGCTGTCCTGTTCCCAGTGAGTCTCTGAACATGTTCCCCTTCCTGCCTGGCCTGCAGGGGAGTTTAATGGAGGAACTTGAGCCCAGGGCATATGGCTAACTTGCTGAGTGACCTTCGGTCAGTTATTTCCTCTCTCTGTGCCTCCGTGTTCTCATCTGTGAAATGGTCACAGCTGGAAGTTGGTTATTCTTTAAGGGACCGACATGGTCATTGGTTCTCATCCCAGAGTTGAAGGCGGCTGAACCCCGAACAGTCCAGAGTCCTGTCTCTGCCTGTGGGACACATTCATGAGTGTGGCCTCTGCTGCCGTCCCCAACTTTGCCTACACTTTCAGTCTCTGCCTGGGCCAGTGGGCTCCTCAGGGCAGGACTCACACCTGCCGTTGTTGCTCCACTCACTGTGCACATGGCTTCCTTTGACACACACAGGCTCCAAATGGGACAGTCCCCCAGTCCCACCTGATGGTGCCTGTCAGGACACATTGAGTTCCCAACAGGGGGACCCAGTGTTTCTTCCCAGTCCCTTCCCGACACGCTCACCGTACTCAGTGTTTTTAGCTGCTTGACTTGCCTCAGTAGCAAGCCTGTGTTTCTTCCTCCCTCTCCTGATGGAGGCCTCGTTTCCGGGGACCAAGTGCCTTTCCCACCACTGAGCCTCAGTCAGAGTGCCCTGGGACTTCCTCATGTGTTTTAAGATCGTTGAGTCTCGGAGAACGGGAATCCATCTGCTTGTTCTTCCCTCCCAGAGGGCCCTGGGCTGCTTAGGAAAATCACCCACTCTGAACCCTGCCATCCCTCACCTTCATGGTTCAATGGTTTCTCCCACAGACAAAAAAGGACCCAGCAAAAACCAAGTCAAGTCTTAACCTGCTGGGTACACTGCAACATGAATAAATAGGTTTTCTAGTTCAAGATAAGAATTGCAAACATTTGCTGAGTGATTGCCATGAGCCTATTGCTGTATACAAATGACATCATTCTTTCCTCCCTATAGCACTGTGAGCGAGGTGCCGTGTCAGTCTGCGTCCAGTCAGGAGAGAACCACACAGTAATTTAGATGGGAAGTTTAATATACAAGTCATTACTCCATCAGGAGAGTAATTATAGCGTAGAAAAGAGGACTCTAAAGGATACACTAGGGCTGAAGGGGGGTATCCGGGGAAGGAGATCCTTGGGAAGAGGGCCCCCATTGTAGGGTTGGGCTTCAGACCTCATTGGAGAACGTGTGCTTGCAGCCGCTGGAGGGCAGGTCCGTTCACTGGGTTGCCTTCTGCAGCTGCCAGGCAAGCAGGAAAAACCCTGTGGGGCTCAGTAAGCCGAGGTCGGTGGGCAGGCACACAGAGGGCGTCGTACGCTGCTGTGAGCATGTGGACTGGACCACATGGTGCCTGTGTCCGAGCGGATGGGGACCCATCCTCATCGGAACACACATTCTGGGTACGGACTATCGATAATTCCGCTTCCGGCATCATCATCGGTGAACTCCCAGCATGCCTATGCACCATCATGGCGTTCCTCGCAGCACTGCTTCTCATCAAGGAACTCATGTCGCAGCAAGGGAAGTGCAGCCATTGGCTCGCGTCCACGGAATTAGCTGGTCTGACCACATGCCTGAAGCGGCCAGCCCAAGTGAAAGGGGGAATGGCTACCGAGGACTCAGTCGTGGAGCCAGCTGGGAGACCACACCCTGAAAACACGGGGTTCTCTCTTACAGGGTGCAGAATGTGTTTTGAATCTGAGACGGTTATCTGGCGCTGTCTCCCCCAGAGCCAGGATGCGGGGGTTCAGGAGACAAGGGGTGGGAGTGGGGCAGCTCCACCGCTGCAATCCCTAAGAACCCACTCAGAGAGCTTTTGCATCACATCCTGGCAACTTTGGAGTCTTCTGGCTTGAAGAGCTTGGTCCTCAAGTGAGGGAAAACAAACGGAACAAGGAGCCGAAGTTCTGCTGAATTAGACGATGAGGCCATTTTGGGCTCCTTGTGGCACTGAACCAACAGGCCGAGAGAAGCTTACTCTATCGGGACGATTTGCTTATCCTAATTACTAAGGGGGCTTGGGGCTGCTGCCACACAGTGGAGGCGAGGAGGACTATGTCTGGAGCCCAGGCGATTCTCTGGTTTGCCTCTTAGGGCTTTCATGCCCCATAGTAAAGGTTAATGGAAAACTACAGCAACCAAAAGGGCGGAACAAATGAAGACTCAGACCTTTCAGAAATTAAGGTTTGGGACGCACTACTAGATAAAGATCCCCGACCACCTGAGATCCTGAACTGAGGGCAATGGACATACAGAATGGGCAGTTGAGGAAGGAAGCCGTGGTTGTCAACTGTGGCCCAGGACCAATGATGGAACTGAGGACCAAGAAAGCGTTGCATATTTCCTTCTTGTTTCCTTTATGCATGTGTTTATTTGAATATACTAAACATCTTTTCTTTCCTTCTTCCCATTTTTACTTTATATACAAGTTGTTCAAGGTTAACTTTACAACTTAGTCTTTAGGTCACAGAATATTCAGTGGAATCATCACTCAATTTCAGCAGCAGTTAAAATAGTCACCGATGATTACAGTGACTGTTGAGGCCACACACCTTCCCAGTATGGGGAAGGGTGGTCATTTCTTCCCTTTCAGAAGGGATGGCTGTAACGTGTCATGTAGCGACACAGAGTAGCTGGTTGTGGTATGACATTCACATGTGTGTAGAAGCAAACAGAAGCTGAGGAGCCAAAGGGGTGGACTGTGCTGTTGTCACTTGTTACTTCTCATTTCAAAGCTCACCCTTCAGTAACCGGCTTGCAGTGCTTGACTGGACCCTTTAAGCATTTATTCTGTACAGTGAGCACGCTGTTAGGCTTTGGCATCAGAGGACACTGGAAGGACGTTGCAGGAGAAAGGGGGCTTCTCGTCCTGGTCCTGGTTGCTGTGTTCTTGCTCCTGCTGTGTCTGCCAACACGGGTGCTTCCATGTTCTCACAGCCACAGCCCTTGGGGAAGAGGTCCAGGGTGATCAACCTGCCACCAGGTGGCTGGCAGGTCCCTGCAGGGACAGTTTGATATCAGGACTCAACGTTTGTCTCTGCTCTTGGCACACTGGGCTCTCAGCAATAGCTTTGGAAAGACCAGCCTTGATACAGGGAGGCCCATGTTGTTGACCCTGCATATAACCTCCATCCCCACGACCGTGGCCACTTAGCTCATGAGTTCCTTGCTGCTTTAAGCCAATTTATTACGGGGAAGTTTGTTATGCGGCAAAAACTAACTGATACATGTTGGAAGGAGCCGTGTTACGGAATGCCTTCTGTACCGGGCTGGGAATTCTGGACTTTATAGCAGTGCTTTAGCGCAGGTCTGAAGCCAGGTGCCCAGGGTTCAGATCTCAGCTCTGTCACTCACCAACCACAGGACATTGAACACGTCACTTAGTGTTTTTTTTTTTTTACCCAGTTTCCTCTTCTGTTAATTGTGGACAATAATATAATCTACGCTTCAAGGGATGTAGACAGGATTAGATGAATAAATAAATATGAAAACCTTAGAATCGTGCCTGGCCCATCGTAGGTGCTCCGGAAATACTGGCCCCCCATTGTTAGCCTTATGTTGTGGGTTCCCACTGGCCATCCCTGCAGACCCTGGGGCCCTGGCCCACGTCGGCTGACTCAGACCCTAGGCTGGCTGAGGAGTTTGTCTGTGATCCTAACCCTGTGATGTAGGCCCCTGCCAGACCGTGCTCTGGCCTTACATGGACCCCTGGCCCTGGCCGCCCAGGCCCATCCAGCTATCCCACTGCGGCACAGTATCCTCTCCTTATACAGCTGAGACTTCCTTGGTTTTAAGATGAGCATCTGCAGCAGGCACAGGCTCCAGGGAGAGCATGATTCCGCATGCACAGAGGCAGGTCATTTCTCTAAACACCTGGAACCTTTGGCTAATGACTGCATTTAAAATAGCGTCAAAGGAGTTGGAGATGACACCAACATTTCTACAACAGGCTGATCAGTTTAGTAAAGCATCGAGCCGACTCCAGTAACAGGGGCCGCCCAGTCTGCTCTGACACAGGGGTGTGGGGACACCTCGTCTTTGCCTCACCTCCACCCCCAGCCACAGAGCATGGGGCTCCCAGGGATGGTGGGCCAGAGGGTGGCCTCCTTGGGGACCTAAGAAGGGGGGACGTGGGTGAGTCAGTGTCCCTGGGAGGGGCCCAGGGGAGCGACGCAGGAGTCAGGGCTCTGTGATGCCTCTTTGCATCCTTACGGTGAAACTATGAGGAAAACTGTCTTCTCCTCATTTTACAGATGGGGAAACTGAGGCTCAGAGAAGTGAGACAACCTGCCAACGGTCCCGGGGCCAGGAGCCGGTCCTTGCAGCAGCTCTGACCAGGGTGGCCTCTGCTCCAGGCCCCTTCCCTGTGGTCTCACGTAACTCTCCTCCAACCCTGTAGCATCACTGTTGCCGCTCCTGCTTCACGGAGGGGGAAACTGAGGCTCAGGGAGGATCTGGAAATTTAGCGTGTGCCTGTCTAAGCCCAGGACCCCTATAACTGAGGCCCTCTTCCCTCCTGCATTTGTAGTGACCTCATGGGGCCCATGGCCAGACTTGTCGTGACAACAAAAAGGAAGTCTCAGCGCCTGAGGGCCCAGGGCCGCCTTGGGCGCCACGCAGGCTACAAGACCCCGCTCCGGTCTGGAGTGAAGGGTCAGGGCCCAGGAGGCTCAGCTGGGACCCAACACAGGTCGTCAGGGAGGGGCTCAGAGGGGCTTAAAGGGGGGATCTTGACTCTCTTCCATGGGGGCAGCTCCCCGGGGCTCCCTTGGTGTGCAGTGCCCTGAGGGACCAAGTCTAGTCTGCTTCCGAGGATGGCCGCCCCCGACACCACCACGGTGATCGCCGTCTCAGTCGGTGCTCACAGGAGAGGACTCAGCACGAGCAGAGCAGCTCCTCCTCAGCTTTTTCCGTCTTCAGGGCCCACCTGGAAATGGCAGCGTCTGTGCTGCTGCCTGCGTGAGGACTTCCAGCCAGGGACCCTGGCTCCCGGCCCACGGGGCAGCTCCAAGGGCCCAGCCGCATGCGACCAGCCCGACAGCACGGGCTGGAGGCACCGGGCAGAGGGCAGGCTGTGGGGCAGTGTGGCTGGCCCTGGACCCTCAGCTGCCCCCGGGGCCTGGGCTGTGTTCGCACTCCGGAGGGTGGTCATCCGGGGGGGGGAGGCACTCGGGAGCCCAGACCTGGCCAGGAGGGGCAGACAGCTCCTGGGGGCAAGGCCATTTGGGCAGAGGATTCCGGGGTCCCAGGGTGAGGTCTAAAGGGGCCATGGTCCCCTTCCCTTGGCCTGCAGAGTCCTCCCCCATGGGTAGGGGGCGGGGCGTCCTCTGAATCAAAGGGGCCTCTGTGACCTGGTTTAAAGGCAGTTCTGCCTGAGTGGCGGCCACCTCTCTTCCCCCGCCCCTGCTCGCTCCTGCCAGAGCTGCCGGTCCTCCAGCCCCCTCCTTCAGCTCAGCCCCGAGGTGCCTGCCCTGCCCCCCGCCTGCTCCCCGTCCTGCCCCCAGCAGCTCGCTCTGCTTGGCTGGAACTGGATCAAAACCTCCAAAAATGAGTTTCCCCAAGTGTCAGCCCTTCGTCTCTCCTGGCGCTGCTCCCTGAGCATCGGACAGCAGAGAAAAGGGGAGAGAAAGAAGCCCAGAGTCACATTTATGGAGATCAATATTGAGGGTCAGAGAGGCCAAGATGCTAAACACGTATCTCTGCCGTGATGGAGACCGAGAACGTGCCCGGCCGGTGGGGCTTCCATCGTCTCCAGGAACGGTCTCCGCGCGGAGAGGGCCCGTCCCGCCTCCTCCCGCTCCTGGCCTTCAGGCTGCAGGACGGCCTCCAACCCTCGTCCACCCTGAGCTCACAGTGACCCCCCACAAGCCAGCTGGTACCCCCATTAGTGTCTGCGCTCGGTGTCCCTCAGAGGAGGCAGGGTCCACCCATCTTCACCGTCCTCTGGGCTGGGGGAGCCCGGGGCGGGGGGACAGTGCTGACAGCCTGCTGGGGTCGCGGCTTGATCCTGGAATCGCCCTCGGTGTCATCACAGCTACCCCGAGAGGGAGAGGGCTCCCGGCCCTGCATCCGTCCACCATCTGCTGGGCTGCTCCATGCCCTGGACACTGTCCTGGGCTCGGGGGAGGTGACAGTGACCCAGACGCAGTCAGTCCCGGCACTTAGAAGCTGAAAGGGGGAGCACGTGATGACAGCAGAGAACACGGGCTGGGGGTTTCCGGGGGGCCTTCTGGGAGGCCTTTCGGGCGGGGGGGGGTTGGTTTCTGGGGGGGGGGGCTTCTGGGAAAGTGCCGAACTGAGACTGAGGATGAGGAACAGTCACCCAAGTGAGGAAAGGGGGGGAAGAGTGTTTCAGGCAGAGGGAACAGCACTGCAAAGGCCTGAGGCCAGAGAGGATTGGAAACGCTCAGGGTGCCCGCAACGGGCGAGAGGGGAGCTTCCCCAGGTCACAGGGCTAGACAGGCAAAGCAGGGGTCCACCCCCAGGCGGAGCTCCCCACCACCCACTGCAGCAAATGGGTCAGGCTTTGCAGCAAACTCAGAGAGGAGAGGGGCTCCCTCAAGCTCCGGGGTGAAGCTCTGGGGCCCTGGGGAGGGCCAGAAGGCCAGTCAGAGGGATGCGGCCCAGAGCAGGGTAGGCTGGCGGCAGCCTCAGATTCTCGTTAAGCGCCAGCCCCAGCCCTGGAACTTCTGTGCAGTGGCTGGGAGGGAGTGGGCACTGGGCTGGGCCGTAGAGTTCCCCGTCCCCAGGCAGGGGGGCAGCCCCTCTCGGACCCCTGACATCAGGATCAGAACGTCAGAATGCCTCTGGCTGTGAGCAGAGTTTGTGGCCATCACATCTGCCAAAACGGGGGCCTGCCGGTCGCACTCCAGTCCGCAGGGCAGGGCTGGTGTGGAGAAGGGGCCGCCCAGCCCGGGACAAGGTTTCCCAGCCCCCTGGCACCTGGACGGCACCATGTGGCGCTTCTGCCCAATGGGATGTGGTGAAATGATGGGGCTCAGTTGGGGAAACAGCCAGACCAAAGGAAATGAGTGAATGAACATCAACCAGAAAAATTTCACATGGTATGGAAACTGCCATGCAGGGAAAGAAAGGATGATGAGAAACAAATGCCAGATCCGCGGAGGCCGAGGGGGCCCTTGGGAGGGAGACTGGGAAGGGCCCAAGGGAGGAAGGGGCAGGGCAGGAGGGGCTTCCCGCAGAGAGAACAGCAGGGGCAGCCCCCCATGTGGCCACATGCCCCCAGCTTTATGCAAATTACCCCCTCCAACCTCACAACAACTCTGCTGCTGGAGGCTGCTATGGTCCCATTTACAGGGAAGGGGACTGGAGCCCAGGGAGGTGGAGCGAAGGGGCCAAGTCACACAGCCAGGAAGGGGCAGGGGTCAATCTGCCCTCAGGGAGCAGGGATGGGTCAGGGCCAGGGAGGAAGAAGAGCCTGGGGCCTTGGCTGGCCCGAATGCCAAGGTCCTGTGGAATGTCCTGGAAGTCCCCTCTGATGCCCGGGGATATGACCTCAAGGGCCACAGATGGTGACTTTGGTGGCAGAAACGCAGCCGGGGGTTGTGGGAAGAGCACAGGTGGGGATCTGACCTGGGCCCTTCGGGGCTAGCTGTGTGTCCTTTGGCCATGTGCTTGACCTCTCTGAGCCTCGGTTTCCTCACATCTGTGGGGAGCAGCACTAACCCTCAGGGCTGTGGTGAGGGGTGAGGGAGTGGCCCAGGGCCTGTCTCTCGGCTGTTGTCCTTCATCCCACAGAGGTTTCCTGAGCTCTGACAATGCACAGCCTGGGTCCCGGGCCCTACATCCGTCACCCTGATCCCCCGAGCCTGGGGCGCAGGAGGACGGCCCCTTCGACTGGAACTGGCTGCACCCACGTGCTAGTGAGGAGAGGGCGGCACCCCTCCCTTTCCCAGGCTGGATGCCGGGCTTTCTCTCTGCCTCCTGGAATCTGGGATGTGCCCAGCTCAGCACAAGACCTAAGAAACATAAGAAATGTTCTGTCCCGGAAGCTCTCAGATCTGCCCGGGGTGCAGAGTAATTTGTTCCTGAGGAAGAAAAATGTCATAGTTCACCGTGGGACCACTTTTAATGTGGAGTCTTTCCTGATTTCCTCCCTCGCACAGCCCACTCATTTCCAGTTTTCCTCTTTCCTCTGGTTCTGCTGGCGCCTCTGAGGCGGCCCTCTGCTCTCCCCGCCCCCTCTCTCCTCTCCAGGACTCCTGAGCCTCTGCTCTGAGTTCCACAAGGGGCCGGGCCCAGGGAAGCATCCCGGAGCTGTTTGTGTTGAGGGAAGACCACAGAAGGAGATCAAGAAGTGACCTGCGGCCCTCCAGATTCTGGGGGCCCTGGGGACCCTGGGCTGGGGGTGGGGGCAGCACAGAATGGGCATTGATGATGCAATGACTCCCCTCCCACTGCGGGTCTCCCTCTATTAGCCGACTTGTCTCCCCCGACAGGCCGACCCCAGGGGCAGGAATCTGTGTCCCCATAGCCAGCTGTCCCCTCGGAGTCCTCACCTAAGTGGCATCACCAACTGCTTGTCAAAGAGAGGCAGGCAGGAGGCCAAGGGACTGGAGATGCAAGGGCACCGCTGACCCAGCTTCCGGGCCATCTGGGAGCCGCTCGCGCAGAGAAGGGTGCGTCTCCCCGGCACGCGGGCATCTGGCTTCGGGACAGTTCCGGCTGTGCCCCCCGCCCTGGAGAATGCCCCCCACAGCTGAGCAGAGGGTGTGTCCATGCCCCGTGGGGCTGTTTCGCCTCCACAAGCTCATTACGGGGACACGGGCTTCAGGGGCAGAGCAGGGGGGAAGGGGACGAACTCCCCACTCGTGGACACGAGGGGTCTGGCCTGCGCGGGCGCGGTCCCCGGGGGTCGGCAGGGACCACAGGGCTGGGCGCGCAGTTCTCGGCTGACGGGACGCCTCGCGGGACTGTGTCTGGGGGCCGATTGGCTGAGCCTGTGAGACCGCGGTCCCCTCCCAGCAGCCGGGCAGGGACGCTGCTGTCCGGCTCCATCGGGAGACCCGGACGGAAACAGAGTGAGCGGAACCCTGGCTCCTGCTCCGCCCTGCCCCACCCCACGCGGGAGCCCCTCCGGCTGGAGGGCGCAGCTGCACCTGCTCCGGGAGAGCTTCCAGGCACCTGCTCCAGGGGGACCTCGACCCTCTGATGGAGAGTCCCAGACCCAGAGCCCTAAGACCTGGGGGCTGAGAGCCGAAGGCTGCCCCTCCCTCCCGGCATGCTCTTCTCCTCCAGTCTGCCCTTCGGCCCAGCTTGGGCTCCTCCTCCTCCAGGAAGCCCTCCTTGATGCCTCCAGCCCACACTGGCCTCTTCCTTTCCTAACTCCTCTCCCAGGCATTGTGGTATGGGGTGGGGTGGGGGAAGGAGCACGGGCCTTGCAGTAACAACAGGGACAGCCGCGGTGCTGTTTCCTCTGCTCCCAGGCCAGCCTCCCCCATGGGATGATGATGTCTCCAGGGCGGGACTGAGTCTGACCTTCTGCTGAATTCCCTGGGTCAACAGATGAGTGTATGGATAGAAATGGGATTGTCAATGCACAGTACCCAGTGGGAATGTGAGGGGTGACATTCTGGCCACTGCACCTCCAGCTCCCCTCCCGGGACCTGCCCTCAGTGTTCTCTGCAGAGCGCCCAGCCCTTCTGGGCATTCTGGGTGACACATCCCACCAGAGTGACCCATGTTCAGGCAGCCACTCCTCCGCAGAACGTGGGGGACCCTGGGCCTCTGCTCCTCTGGGAGATGCCGAGGAGACCCCTGTCACCCTCCTCCTGAGAGCCCAGGACTCAGTGTGGAGTGTTGGCCTGGGAGTCAGAGAGCCCTGGCACCAGACCCCTCTCTTCCTAGCCGGCCACAGCCCTCTGGGCAGGTCACACCTGCTGTGGCATCCTCTGCTTCCTCGGTAACATGGGGCTGGTAGTCTAGCACGTGTCCAAGGTCACATGACTGGTCAGCAGCAGATTTCAGACTGAGATTTCGGGGCAGGTCTGGCGAGCTCCCAAGCCCAGTCCTCTCCATGGGGCACACCGTACACTGTGAAGTGTTGGGGGCCTGCACAAGTTAATCTTATGAACCCTTTACTCCAGCATCCTCTGGCTCAGAGAGTTGAGTCTAGTCCCAGACAGCAGCCCTGAGCCCATTTCCCCCCTCTTCTTGGGGTGCTGCTCCCACAGAAAAGCAGCCACTTCCTTGACCCAGCCGTCCCCCTTCAGATGTCAAATGAGCAGCGGTGGTGCCGTTTCGAGGAGTAGATAGCTGTTCATCAAACCTTCTGTGTGAGTCTCTGATTCATGGTCCTGGTTAGGATATTTACAGCTCAGGGCCCCTGCAAAAGGGGAGAGAGCTGAGGGGCCCAGAGGGATAGCAGAAGTTTCTGCATCCATTTATTGTATTTATCACAAATATTTACCTGGCTCCTGTATGTACCAGGCACTGTGTTTCCCCCAGTGGTGTCTGGAGAGCAGGATTAGGACTCACTGGGTTGTGGGCGATAGAAACACAACTTGAACTGGCTGAGACAGAGAGGGAAATGCATTGGCTCCTGGAACTGGGAAGTCTAGGTGGGCTACTGGCTTCAGGTCTGGCTTGATCCAGGGGCACAAGCAGTTGCATCTGGTTTGTGCATGCAGCATTCTAATGCTGGGGATACAGCAGGGAGCCAAACAGATAAGCCTCTCTACCTTTGAGGGGCTCATGTTCAATGTGCTTAGGGCACATATATGCTCTCTGTCTCTCTCTGTTTCTCTCTTTCTCCACCTTTTCTTACTATATTTGTCTGTGTTGGCTTCATCCTCAGAGGAGCTCTCTCCAAGATGGCCACCAGCAACTCATTCTCATCCTCAACAGTTTAGCGACCCCGAAGAAAAGCAATGGCCTCTTACCCACTATTACCAAAAATCCAAGGGCCAACTCTGAGCACCAACCTGGGTCATGTGCCATCTCTGAGCCCAACATTGTGGCCAGGGAAATGAAAGTCATGAATAGGCTGGGTCTGGTTCATTTGCTCACCCCAGAGCCAGGTGTGCTAACCCCTGGCCTGACAACCTTGAAGAAGAGAGGGAGGTGGGAGACACCTACAGGAAAACCAGATGGAGGAGGCCGGAGGGCGGGCAGGCAGAAACGACAGCCATTCAAGACCAGTGTGTGTTAAATATGAAGACACGATAGGTTAACATTAAAAATCAATTAGATAATAAAACAGAGAAGTAATGGAGAAAATCAGTGAAACCAAGAGCTGGTTCTTTGAGATAATGAAGTGGACAAACCCCTTGTCAGACTGGTTAACAACAAAAGAGAAGACAAATGACCAACATCAGGATAAGCAGTGGTGTCACCACAGATTCACAGTGTTAAACGCATAAAGGAATATTATGAGCAACTCTCTGCTGTTAAATTCGATAACTTAGACGAAATGGATGAATTCCTTGAAAGACACAAACTACTAAAGCTTATTCAAGAAGAAAAAGAGAAAGTGGAGCTAGCCTTTATCTATTAAAAAATGAAATTGTAGCTGAAAACCTTCTCACGAGGAAAATTCCAGGCCTAGATGGCTTCATGGGTGAATTCTCTCCAACAGTTAAGAAAGAAATGATATCGATTTAAAAGAAACTCTTCCAGTAGATTGAAAGGAAGGGACTACTTCCTAACTCATTCTATGAGGCCAGCATTACTCTGATCCCAAAATCAGAAAAAGATTTTACAGATAAAGAAAGCTCCAGGCCCATATCTATCATGGACAAAAATGCAAAATTTTAAAATGAAATTTTAGCAAATTGAATTCAAAAATGTCTAAAAATGATGCATTATCATCATGACCAAGTATGGTTTGTACAAGGAATGCATGGTTGGTTTAACATTTGAAAGTTAGCTTGTTTTCAATGTAATTCACATATTAATAAACTGAAAAAAAACCCCCAAATAATCATCTCAATAGATGCAGAAAAAGCATTTGACAAAATCCAACATCCATTTCTGACAAAATCTCTCAGCCAAGTAGAGATTGAAAATAGAATAGAAATGGAATAGAAACATGTTTTCTCACCTGATGAAGGATGTTTACAAGTAACTTACAAGTAACAGCATATTTATGGTGGTTGGTTGAATGGCGTCCACCTAAGATCAGGCATGTGAAACAATATCTCCCACACCCTCTATCCAGCATCATAGCGGTGATTCCAGCCAGTGCAACGAGACAAGAAAAGAAAACGGTGTTTAGATTAGAAAAGAAGGGATCAAAATTTTTTTATTCACAGACAAAATGACTGTGCAGAAAATCTGGTGGAATCTGCAAAAAAGTTGTGATAACTAATTAGTGAGTTTAGCAAGGTTGCAGGAGATAAGAGCTATATACAAAAAACACCCCAAAGGTATTTCCATATACTGGCAGTGAATAATTGAAAATTGAAATAAAAAAATACTATTTTCAGTAGCGTAAATATATGAAATACTTAGGTATAAATCTGACAAAAGATGGGAAAGGCTTGTACACTTAAAACTGTAAAATGTTACTGAGGGAAATTGAAAAAGAACAAAATAAAAGGAGAAAAATACTGTGTGCCTGGGTCAGAGCTCCATATTGTTAAGATGTCGGCTCTCCCTAAATTCATCTGTAGATTCAATAGAATCCTCTGTTATTTAGGCCAGTAGCATTCCATGCTGGATGCTGAATTTATGAATTTTTGAATGCTGGGGCACATGACACATGGGCACTAATGGACGTGAAATAAAGTTTATTACTCACATAGTAAGCAGCAAAAGGGTCCCCAAGGATCAGGGCTTGGTTAGGAGTGAAATAAGATCAAGGGGGTGATGGTGGTGGCTTTGAGTTTTTACCTAGAGGACGGAGCTGGAGGGGCAGGGCCCGTGCACGGCCTGGGGCTTGAGTGATTTGAAATTCCTCCTGGTGCCAAGGGACAGAGGGTAACTGCTGGTTTTCTTATCAGGTCACCCAGATGCGGGGCAAAGGGGAAAGGGGAGGAGTGGGGACTGGAAAGCCGTCAAAATCAAGTATGGAGTCTTTCTCTTTATTACAAATCCCAATCAAAATCCCAGGAGGCTTGTTTGTTTTTGTAGCAATTGACAAACGGATTCTAAATTCATATGGAAATGCAAAGGACCTAGAAAATCGAAAACAACCCTGAAGAAGAAGTACAGATTCAGAGGACTGACTACCTGATTTTGACTTATAATAAAGTTACAGTAATCGAGACCGTGTGGGTTTGGCATTAGAGAGACAACAGATCAATGGAACAGAGCAGAGGCTCCCGAAATAGACCCACACGAGCACGGACATCTGATTTTCGACAATGGCGTGAAGGCAGTGCGGTGGAGTAAGGGCAGTCTTCCCAACAAATGAAAAGTGGAATAGTTAAATAGCTGTAAAACAAAACAAAAAACACAAAAAGAAATTTGGTCCACACCTTCCACCATATACAAAAATGAACTCAAATGGATCACGGATGCAAATGTAAAACCAAGAACTATAAAACATCTCGAAGCAAACATAGGAAAAAACCTTTGCAACCTCAGTTTAGGTAAAGATTTCTGAACAGTTTAGGTGAAGATGTTATGAACAAAATAATGCATGGGACTGCATCAAAATTAAAAACGTCTGCTCTTTGAAACACTCTGTTAGGAGAATGAAAACATATGCCACAGACCAGGGGAAAATATTTGTAAAGCATACACCAAATAAGGACTTTTTGTTTTTTTGAGGAAGATTAGCCCTGAGCTAACATCTGCTGCCAATCCTCCTCTTTTTGCTGAGGAAGACTGGCCCTGAGCTAACATCCGTGCCCGTCTTCCTCTACTTTATATGTGGGACGCCTACCACAACATGGGGTGCCAAGCAGTGCCATGTCCACACCCAGGATCTGAACCTGGGAACCCCGGGCCGCCAAAGTGGAACGTGCGAACTTAACCGCTGCGCCACCGGGCCGGCCCCTGAATAAGGACTTTTATCCAGAATATGCAAAGAATTCTTAAAAATCAATAAGAAAACAAATAACCCGATAAAAAAATGGCAAAAGACTTGAACAGACACTTTATCCAAGAAGATATACAGATGGCAAATGAGCGAAAGAAAACATGCTCAACCTCCTTAGTCATCAGGGAAATATAAATGAAAACCACAGTGACATGGCGCCACAGCCCTGGGAGAACGGCTAAAAGGGTCCAGGCTGCACATACCACGTGGCGGCTGTGATGTGGAGGAAATGGAGCTCTCTGGGACCACCGGCAAGAGTGTAAAATGGTAGAACCATTCTGGACAACAGTTTGGCAGTTTCTTAAAAAGTTAAAAACACACCTGTCTTATGGTGTGGCAATTCCACTCCTGAGAATTTACCCGAGACAAATGGAACCATCTGTCTAGACAAAGACCTGTCTGTGAATATCCATAGCAGCTTTATTTGCAATAGTCCCAAATAGAAAACAATTCAGAAGTCCAACAACAGGTGAATGGATAAAAAAAATGGTGGTATATCCATATAATATTACTCAGCAATAAAAAGTAATGGACTACTGATCTGCACGATATCATGGATGAATCTCAAAAGAACCATGCTGAGTGAAAGAAGCCGGGTATAGCGAGATTCCATTTATATAAAACTCTAGAAAATACGAACTCATTTATGGTGACAGGAGATCAGTGATGGCAGACGGGAACCACGAGCAGCAGAGGGGGTTACAGAGCGGCCTGGGGAAACTTGTAGAGGTGATGAATATGTCCACCATCTCGAGTGTGGTGATAGTTTTATGCTGTATACATATTTCAAAGGTATGCAATTTTACCCTTTGAATATGTATAATTTAGTGTATGTAAATTATACATCAATAGAGCTGTTAAAAATGAATTACCTTCCAACAAGGTAAGGTTGTGAGGGTTGGTGACAACATCTGTGAATCACCCAGTCCAGCACCCAGTAGGCAGTAAAGGGGCAGAGCTGTACACAGGAGGTGCTCATGGAATGGCAGCCATCGCTTGGACCTCTGGTCTGGTGCTTTGCGCCGGGGTGCTGTGTGTTCCTGGTGGCTCTACCTCCCCCCTGTGACCGTGGCCTCCTGGAGCGCAGGAACATGACCGATCCTTCTCTCGGCCCCAGAGACCCGCACAGGGCCTGCTGCTCCCTGGTGACATCTGCTGAGTCCTTGGAAACCGACATCCCAGAGGATGGAAGGACGGGAGGGCGCTCCATGCTCATCATCTGGCAGCTGATGGCCCGGAATCTCCTTGAATGTCTGTTTACAGCCACACGTGTCCCCGCAGGACATAAATTTTTGGCAGCAGAGGGGTTATTTGAAGTCCCCCTCAAAACACCTGGGCCTTGATGGGAGCAGAGCAGTGGTCACCACTGGCCCCCGAGAGGTGTCTGAGATGGGCAGGGGTGTGTGGGCAGGATTCTTCTGGGCCTTTCAGAGACCGCTGTGTTGTCGCCACGTTCAGGACGTGGAGACGCTGGCCGACCTTGGTGGTCAGCGGGGGGGGGGGGGCCTCAATGGGCAGGTGTCTGTGAAGGCTGCTGTGTCTGGGGAACTGGGGAGCCTCGTCCACTTTCTCTTCTAATCTCATCATTCTAGAAGTTCGCTGAGGGCTGGGCTGCACACGGCCGAGGCAACAGGAGGCGTCCTTTCAGCAGCATCAAAACTAGACTGCGCTGGGGCCCCTGGGTTACTGGGTCTGTCCAGCACTGAGCACCTGTTCTGTGTACTTTGAAAGCTCAGAGTGCTGGTTCCTCCTCCTCCTGATGACAGGTTAATGTATTAGTGTTTTCCCCGGGGCGACCTTTCTGGGCAGCTTCAACATCCCTCCGCTTAGGTGGTACCCACAGTCCCGGTGCCTCTCAGCCTGCTAACCCCGGGCCGGGGGGTCTCGGGCAGAGCAGACTTTGCACCCAGCTGACTCCTGACCCAGTCGGGGAGTCCCTCCTCTGGCACTTTTGCCCGGCATCCACTCCATGTTCTTTTCTTGATAGTGTCCTGGTTTTCCACTGGGGGAATCAGCTGACTCCCGTGGCGGGACCTCTTGCAGGGGCTGACATGGGAGGTGGCCCCACCCGTCCACAGCCAGAGATCGGCCCCCGATCTTGGCCAGATGCTCTCCCCTGCCCTGGAGGGAATGGAGGGCAGCTCCGGCTCATCCCAGCCCGGACCCTGTGAACACCGGGCATGGATTCCTCCTTCTAGATCCAGGAGCCCTCGGCCACCGCTGTTCCTTCTAGGTCCGAATTGTTCCTCTTTGCTTCAATTCTGGGGCCTAAGTCATCCAATGCCGTCCCTTTCTGTCTCTTTCTCTTACATTCGCTAGAGTCCAACTGCTGCAGCCAGGCCCAGGGCAAGGTAAAGCAGCTCATCCCCAGGCATCCCGGCCCACCCACGGGGCCGAGCAAATCCACCCAGGTGGGCATCAGGCTCGTCAAAAAGGGGAAAGAGGTATGTGAGGGAGCTCGTGGCAACCTGCCTGGCGACGAGGAAAGTGACGAACCAGCATTGCCTCCCCCACCCCCACCTCTCGTCCCGAAGCATGGGCCTCCCGATCTGGGCCAGGTGCCAGGCTGTGCCAGTGCCCCAGGTGTGCCAAGTGACAGGTGTGAGGCCAGTGACCCCCTCCTGGACTCTGACTCTACAGGCTGCTGGGCCTTTGTCCTCGGCTATTTGATCAAAAGGGGCCACGCAGGAGTCAGCGCATCGTCAGAACAAGCAGAATGAGCTCACGCCTGGGGCTCAGTCCTGCCATAGTCTTTTCAGAGTCACAAGTGTGGTGACTTTGGGCAAGTGGCATAACCTGCTGACGTCCTGTTGTCCTCACCCGGAAATTGGAGATGGTGATGACACTGCCTTCCTCCTAGGGCCGTTGTCTCTCCAGAGAGCGCCCAGGACAGAGGTAAGCTGCTGTTTACATCAGCTGCCATGACGACAATGACAACAATGATAAAGAAGGGGATGATGACGATGGTGAGCCCACTCTCCATTCCCACTCCCCCTCTCCTGTCATCAGGGGTCCTGGCCCCGAGGCTCTGTCATCAAGGAGGCGCTTCCTTCCTTCCCACTGGCTTAGTTAATCCTGAAACCCACATCTTGGAGGAGGGCCCAGGTTCTCACCGCCTCTGAGCTTCCTCCTGCCCAGCATGGCGGTTTAGTCCTGCTGGGAACTGAAGCATCCCTCTAGTCAGGCCAGCGGTGACCAGCAGGAGATGTGTCTTTTGCTTTCTGATCATAGTCATTATGTATCATAGTCAGGCTGACATTTTTTTCTCCTTTCTCACTTCCCAGAGAGAGATGACCATCAACAGGAACTGCGCCGCTGGGCCAGACCCCCCACCAGAGCAGGGAGGGTACTAGGAGAGCTCATGGTCTGACCAGCTCATGGGGAAGGAAATCCCAGGTAGAAGGAACAGAAGGAGCTGTTGGGGAAACTGAGGCCAAGAGTGGGCAGGCAACCTCCCCAAGGCCACGCAGTGAGTTGGTGATGGAACAGAGACCAGGACTCACTCTCCTGGCCCGTGGTTGATACTCTCTCAGCTCTGCCCTAGCCTCATGGATCCAGGCCTGGGGCTGGCGGGGCCAGAATCCCCAGCCTGGAACAGACGAGGGAGGGGCAGGAGGGCAGGAGGCGGGGACTCAGGTGGAGGATGGGAGATTAAGCCGTGGGGTGAATGCCTCCCACTGGGGCCCTGGACCCTGGAGGGCACAGCGCATGAGGGTCTCCCCAGTCCCCACTGAGCCAGTGGACAGAGCTGAGCCTGCCGTCCTGGCGGCCTGGGGTGGAACTGTCACAGGCTCACGGTGAAATGAGGAAAATCAGGGCGATGCCAGCCGTCAGTATAAGGTTATGCCTACACCTGTTAACACCTCCCAAGTGAATGCCACCTGATCCCCACTTGGGAAATGCTGTGTGAAGGCATTTAAAAGTCAGGGTGTTTTAAGAAGGAACTTTCACAGGACTGGCTGGGTCTTCTTGCAAGTCTGAACACAGTGTAAGGAGGTGTGAGCTCGTGTCCACTCTATTCCTCTGACGTGTGCTGTCATAAATCCGCATCTCAGATGGAGCTGCTGTTCTGGTGGGGGGCACAGACAATGAACAGGTGATAATCTGGGGCAGTGGGAAGTTCTGTGGAGAAATTGGACAGGGTGGTGAGATGGCAGCAAGGAGGGAGGGTGGCGTACCAGCTGGGGGTCCAGCAGGAGACAGATGAAAGGACGGTCAAAGCAGGGATGGGAGGAGAGTTTGAAAAGCAGACTGTTTGGGAAGGTGAGGCAAGGTGTAAGGAACCCCAGGAGAGGGGCTGCATTACCCTCCTTGGGCGCGACAGGGACAGAGCTGGGTGGAGGGGCCGTGTGGGGAGGGGTCACCTGACAGGAGCCGAAACCCCCCATTTGGGGCCAGAATCAGAGACAACCCCCCCACCTTCCTCCCTTCCTTCTCTGACCTCCTGCTGCTCCCCGTGACCAAACCAGAGGGGTGCAGG
Organism: Equus asinus; assembly: GCF_041296235.1. Classification (NCBI taxonomy): domain Eukaryota; kingdom Metazoa; phylum Chordata; class Mammalia; order Perissodactyla; family Equidae; genus Equus; species Equus asinus. The sequence continues at coordinate 91,084,407 of NC_091794.1, forward strand.
GGCCCCTTGATGGGGCCTGTAGGATCAGCCCCCAGCAGCACAGAACCGAGGGACAGGGTGGAGCGGGGACTGGAGGGGCACCCCAGGGACCCCCAGCACAGGGGAGAAGTGCCTTTAGTGTGGTGCTTGGGGAAAGTAAGTGGGTGGAGACGGCATGGGAGCTGACCTCTGAGAATGGAAGGATGGGTCAAAGAAAGGGAGCTCCTGGTGGCAGGGACAGGGACGGCAGGGGCAAAGGAGTGGAGGCAGGCCGGCCACACCACGCAGGCCCTGTGGTGAGCAGCTGGAGTTTTATTTTAAGTTCAGTGGGAGGTGATGGGGGAGTTTTAAGCAGAGGAGTGGCATGATGGGCAGCTTCTGGCGGGGGATGGTTTAGATCCCGGCTGGGACGGAGGCAGGGGGCCGGGCTGGCAGGGGGCTATCGCAGATGAGAGGCCTGGACCAGGGCAGCGGGGAGAAGGTGGCCGGAGTGCGATGTATTTTGGAGGGAGAAGTTCAGAACTGCCTGATGGGCCGGATGTGGGGACAAAAGACGGGAGCAAACAAGGGGAGCCTGGGCTTGGGGCCTGAGCCACGGGGGGTGGTGGGCCATGTACCGAGCAGGGTAAGCCGGGGGCAGCGAGTTAAAGGGAGAAAAGAAGAGTCATGTGTTGGACATTAAAGTTGAACATGGCTCTGAGTCCTCCAACGGAAGATGCCGGAGTGGACAGTTGAACCTGGAGTTGTCTGTTTAGAGGACGGGACCTTGTCTTTGAAAGGTTTCCTTTCTTGCTCTTACTATTGACTTCATTTTAATACAAGGACTTGTGCATTCTTAATTATTCTTAAAAATGTATGTATTTACTAAGCAACCTGCTGTGCTTGGCCCTGTCCTGGAGCAGAGGCTGTGCTGGCCGCCAGTCAGAGGAGGGCCGGGGCTCAGGCAGGGAGAGGATGGCGGTGATCAGACCCCCTCCCCGGGCACCCAGGGTCCCTCTAAGGGGACCGGGGTGGCCATGGAGTTGGGGGAGCTGGTTCCTGGAGCCAGGTCTGCGGCTGTGTGCTGAGTGACCAGGGCTGGTGTTGGGACTCCTCCGGCCTCAGCCTGAAGCGAGGGCCACCCAGGCCTCTCCTGCCCTCAGCACCTCTGAGCTGGGGGTCCCCAGGGAGCCACTTCTTGGCCTCCCCAGCTCTCCCTCAACCTCACAGGAGCTCAGGCCCCACTGCAGCCTTGCCACCCCAAGGCTGCACTGCGGTTATGAGGAGGGTGCCCAGAGCCCCCGGGATCCCCGAGTTACCTGTCTGGGTCCACAGTTTGGATGCTTAACGAAACATGATGAATCTGGCCAATGGGCATGGATGTAACTTCAAAGGCGTTTGAGGCCCAGAGAAGGCTGGGCCCTGAGAAGCCAGCAGGGCAAACTGCAGAGCAGAAGATCAGTTTCCAGAAAGGCAACAACGAGCCTTTTGTTCTCTGCTCGACTATAAGCAGGGGAAGTGGGCTCAGCGGCTGTGGTCTCTGAACGTGCCAGGACAATCTCAGCTGGGGACAGGCGAGGCACGGGGCCTCAGGAGCTCTGCCGCCTTGGTGGTCAGAACTGTGCAACCTTCCAGGACACTTGACCTCTCTGTGCCTCAGTTTCCTCACCTGGAGATGGAACTAAGAACGCTTCTCTTGCACAGGTGGTTGTGTGGTGAGAGAGGATGTGTGAGGGGCACCCAGCGAGAGCCAGCAGGCTGTGTGCTCCGCCAGCACTCTGCGTCATCACCGTCACCTTCATCATCATCATCATCATAGCAGTATTAGTAACAACAACATTACTGTCATCTATCGACTGTCTCAGAGACTCGCAGAATCTCAAGGTCTGGAGACATCATCTGGTGAAACGCCTTTCATTCAGCTGTGACAAAGCTGAGGCCCAGAGGGAGGAGGGGCTTGCCTGAGGTCCGTGGTGGAGCCGGGACTGACTCCAAGCGCCCGACTCCCTTGCCAGAGCCCTTTCTGGCGCCTCTGCCTGTGGGGTCCAGGCCTGCCCTCACCTGACATCGCGGGGTTTGCAGGTGATACACAGACTGTGTTGATGTGGGCCATGGTGGGTCATATGGGGGACAGAGAAGGGAAAGGAGCGATTTTTAGGCCCAAGAGGTCCACACTGGCTCCCCAGGCTGGCCCCAGTCTCTGAATAATTTGTGATGTCTGTGAGACAGGCCTGTGTCTCCAAGGTCCCAAATGTACCTGGTGTGGGAAGTGGGACATCCTTGGAACCAGGAGACAGACACTGTCTAGGCTCCGCTCACCCTGAGGTGGAGGGACCGGCACAGGGCACAAAGCCAAGAGGCTACCCTGACTCGAGAGCCGTGAGACCATAGCAACTGCCTCCACTAATGTGGAGGCTCCGGGCCCCAGGGCTCCTCTGCCCAGGCCAGGTGGGGCGTTCCGGGGATGGCAGCTCTGCAAACAGGCTGGGGATTTGCTCCAGGTGTGCCTGACCCAGGCCAGGCTGGGCCAGTGTGGGGGCCGGGCTAAGGCCACCTGGGGAGACAGGGAGCCACAGCAGGTTTCCAGCCAGGTTTGCCACTGTGGGAGGAGGGTGGGTTGTAGTCATCCAGATGGGAGGCTGGGCCACAGTGCAGGTGAGTGGGGATGGCGGCCTGAACCCTGGCTGGGCGGGATAGGCCCTGTGAGGGCATTTGAGGGACGATGACCCCAGGTGTCCCTGTTGCTGGGGCTTCCTTTACAGACTTTGCCCCATTCCGATCTCGCTCGGCCAGGTCTGGACCCGGAACCTCGGCCTGGGTCAGACTCAGCCCTCACTGCTGCCAGTCAATTTCAACTTGTCGCAAATGTTCCCGGCCTGCTCACGGATGGGGACTGGGCAGCCGGCGCTGGGTCTCAGGGGGATGGGAGCGAAGGACTGAGACGAGGCCGGCCATGCACGTGTTAACACGGCCACACCCACCGCCTGTTGTCGGAGTTAATTACCTGGTGGCTGCGTGAACCTCTTGTGACTATCAAGCGATCCTCTCGCCGTCCCTCATGTCTGTCCCCGGTGCCATGGCAGGGTGGGTGTGCAGAAGGGGGGCCACACCCGGGGCTGCAGGAAGGAGTCACTGACATCGATGAAGAGAGGGGGTTCCTTCCAGCCCCTGGCAGGAGCAGCCCCTCCCCTAACCCCACAGGGCGACCCTGGCTGCCTGGAACGTGTCAGAGGCCCAGATGGCGGCTGCTGCTGGGGCCGTGGCCTCAGGAAATGACAAAACCGTTGTGGGCGGGAGTTTTTCTAAAATGGGGTGATAACAGCCACCTCGTGGGGCTGCTCCCTCCTGGAATGTGAGTCTCAGGATGGGGCTGAACTCAGTGGATGCTGCTGGAAGGAAGGGATGGGTGAACGGAGGGGGTGGCATGTTCTGCGGACGGAATGCTGCACCCCAGCCCGCTATGTGTGATACAGCAGGATGCAGAGGGCGCAGTGGGGGGCGCGGGGAGCTGCCCACAGGGGACACAATGCGCGGCCCGGGCCTTGAGGCGTGAGTAGGAGTTCCCCGGATAGACAAGGCAGGGAAGGGGGTCCCAGGGAGAGGGCACAGTGTGACAAAGGCCTGGAGGCATCACCTGCATTTCACTGTGGCCTGGCTATACCCCGAGCGTCTGTCACAGCAGAGGAGCGAGGGTCAGGTCCCGGGGTGTTGGGGTGTCAGTGCTGAAATGTGGCCGGAGCCTGGGCACCCAGGTGGGAGGGGTGTGGGAAGAAAGTAAATATTTTTAAAGCTGTTCACAGGTTTTTGGAGCCAACTGTCTGATGTTGGGCAAGTTACTTAACCTCCCTGTGCCTCAGTTTCCCCATCTGTGGAGTGGGGATAATGACAGCGCCCCCTCGCTGCGCTGGGGTGAGGACTGAACCTGTGCGAAGCCTCAGGTGGTGCCTGGGGCCCAGCATGCACCACGAGAGCCTTTGCTGGACTGATGCTCATCACGTGACCCCCTCGTGGTTCCCTCTGATCCTCGGACCCACGGGGGGTTGAGGGGTAGGACCATCCATCCTGGTGAAGAAACTGAGTCCCAGGGAGGGGAAGTGGCTCTTCCAGGTCGCAGGGCTGAGCTGGTGAGGGGGGAGCTGAGATCTGCACCGCCTGCCGGACTTCAGAGCCACCCAGTGCCCAGCGCAGTGTGTGTCTGACCCCTGGTGGGGCTGCCCTGCCCCCCCACCCCTCGGGGGCGGCTCCTACGGCCCCAGCCCCGTGCGGGCCCAGACGCAGGGGTTCATGCAGAGGCCCACGGGCGCGGCGGGGAAGGGACGCATCCGCCCCACGGCCCAGACCGCTGGGGGACGCTCTCCTCCTGCCTTGTCCCCTCGGTCTCCGCACACAAAGGCCCCTCCCAGCCCGTCTAGGGAGCCGGGGGCCCCTCCCTCTGCTGGCTCCCTGTGGCCGGTCCGAGCCCCGCCCTGCAGCGGGTGCGGGAATGGCGCCCTGGATTAAAGTCGTGTCTGGATGAGCCCCTGGCTGGAGGGTTTAACTCGTGTGCACAGACAGTCTCCACCGACTTATCTCCTGATATTTATTCTAGAAACTGGAACATGAGACAGGGCGACGGCCTGGATGCAGAGCACATTTGCATTCTCCACTCCACAAAGAGCCGCATTCACAGCGCCCTGGGGAGGTGGGGAAGAGGGAAAGCCTGCTCTCAGAGACTGAAGGTTCTGAGGCTCCTCCCCAGCAGCAAAGCCTCGCACCGGAGAATCCCAGCACCTCAGAACTCAACAGCCTAAAATCCTAGAGTCCCAGACCCCCCAATCTTAGAATCGTTACTGAATAGAATCTTAAAATCATAAGATTTCAAGTGAGAACCATAGGATTTTAAGATTTAATCACTACGTTGGCCTGGCCCTCTACCAGCACCGGAGTCTCCTCCACCATGTTCCAACAAATGGACTCCAGGCTTCATCCACTGTGTGGCCACCTCCTCAGGGCAGCCCTCCTTGACTGCCATCATCCTAAGGAGAAGACAGCAGGACCTGAGTGAGAAAAGGAGCAAACCATTAAAAAAAAAAAGGTTTCCAGACAGCAGGAACAGCAAGTGCAAAGGCCCTGAGGTAGGAATGCCCATGGTGTGTTTGAACGACAGCAAGACCTGGCTTCTAAATGTGCAGCGGGACAGGAAGGGCAGTGAGGCAAGAAGCTGGAGGACCCCATGACTAGATCCTCTCCTGCCCCACCTTGCTGTGCACCTTGGGGGAGTCACTGCACCTTTCTGACCCTCTATGGGCCCTTTAGGACAGAAGAAGTTACACCTCAGTGCCTAGACCCAGGGGCTGGGGCCTGATGAAGCCTGGAGGTCCTTCCCAGACCAGGTGAGTGTGAAATGGCCCAGGCCCCCTGGAAAGGAAGGCAGGCCGAGGAGGAAGCGTGGGTCTCTGTCGAGCTGTGTGGGGCAGCACCGCAGCCCAGGTTGATGCGCCGAGAAGGCACCCCCTGTGGCAGTAACCCCTGCTCCGTTTAAGGGTGCACGGGGGCTGGAGCCCTTCATTCCTGAACACTCTTGTGTAAAAGTAATTGCATCGTCTGCTTGCTGCATCTGTTAATTACAAAACCAAAGAATTTTAAGATGCTCAGCTCGTGGCCCAGGTTGGCTCTGCAGATTCTGCCCTTTGTGGTGGGTGGTCACGGTGGGGAGACTGCTCTTCCCCATGCTGCTGTGTGAATTGGGTGAGTTGCTGGCCCTCTCTGGGCGTTTCCTCAGTGGCCCAAGGATGGGGTTGGACTTAGATGGCCTCTGTTTCAGTTGGGCTTCCCCAAAAGTCCCTGAAGCAAGGTTTCGCGTTGCTGGTGGTTAATTTGGGAGGGGACCTCAGGATGCATCAGTGAGGGGTGGAGAGAATGAGAGTGACGGAGGGAGGAAGGTCAGACAGAGGTGCAGCTAGGGTGGATACTGCTGTGGGCAAGGGGGCCACTCTCCCGGGACCCTCAGAGGGACTGTGTGTACCTGCAACCGCCTGCCCCTGATGGGTTAAGCCCACCTCTGCAGCATGAGATCACCCTGCTCTCCCGCGGGCCCTGCTTCGGGGCTGAGCAAGCTCAGTGGGGCTGGAGGAAGCCAGAGCAGCAGAGAGAAATGCGGTCCTCGCAGTGGGAAGCTGGGCGGGTTCTCGGGAACTGTCCATTGCGGCTGCAGGCAAGCTCCACCATGGCCGAGGGGATGGGATGGTCCTCAAGAGCCTGCTGCACCCCCCAACACCCTGCCGCTCTAGTGCTCTGGGGTTCTCCTGTCTGTCCAGGCAGCTCAGCTCCAGTTCCAGCCCCGGGGCTGTCTGGATCCTCCAGGGCAAGGATTTGTGCCGGTCTTGTTTATCGCTGCATTTTCAGCATCCTGAGCAGTGCCTGTCAATACGTATTTTGTAGGATAGAAGGGCTGCAGGGTGAGCACCCTTGAGCACTCACCATATGCTGAGCGAGGCTCTGGGGACACGGCACTGAGTGGTGTGGTCCCTGCCTTTTGGAGCTCACTGCACGGGAGGGAGACGGATGCAGCAGCATCATCGTCACTTCGACAGCAATGTGATCACCACCGTGGACTGAGCCTCAGCTGTGCACACAGGGATTGGCATTGGTCACCTCCTTTCATCCTCCATCGGCCGAGTAGGGTCCCTGCGGTCATGCCTGTTTCACAGGTGAGAAACAGAGCTCAGAGAGGTGGAAGGCCTTGTTCAAGCTCACACAGCTGGTGCAGAGTGGAAGCGGGATTGGAACCCAGGACTTTCTGCCCCCGTACACCACGCTCTGCCCCACCTCAACAGCTACTCAAACATGAGAGGCCAAACGGCTCTAGCTGGGAGATGCCCCCATCCACATCCGAAGCTCTGAGTTCAGAGCACGTGTGCCTGGGAAGGTGTCTATGCATTAAACCGGGGCGGGTGGGGGTGGCTGGAGAGATGAGGGACCTCCCTCCCTGCAGAGGCCGGGCCAGCAAGGTCAGTGCCCCAAGTCCATTAGGCCTGAACCTAAACAGCTCTTCCGGTCCTGGAGGCCCCCACAGTCGCAGGCTTTCTTACCATTTCAAGTTCATAAGAAAGAGTTTCGCTCTTCTCAGCATTTCTACAAATTCCTGGAATTGGATCTCATGGGACAAACTTGAGTCCAGGAGAAACTTCTGAACCCAGCAGTTCCCGTCTTGGGAAGGGCTCCTGAGAGGCCCTGTCCTCTCCACGCCCCACCCCGCACCCTCTAAGCCGGGCAGCCCTGCTGTGCCTGGGCTGATGGATTCTCCCTTCACTGCCTGTCCTTGTAGCAATTTCCTCAGTGCATCCAGAGCTGGGGTGCAGCCGGGCCACATCTGTTCCCTAATGGGCTCCTCCGACAAGTCTGGCCTTGGAGGACACGATACTCCATCCTCGCTGACACCCGCCTCCGCAGACCTTCTCTAAAAGGAACACTCGCCATTTCTGTGCCACCCCCAGAACAAGGCAGCTTTTACATCTTACAGCTGAGGTGCTGTCAACAGGGAAATTGGGAGACTTCAGGCAACACCAGAGCCAAGAGGGACCCAAACCGGGGACAGGCAAGTGACAGCTCCTCTCTGATTCTCATCTCCTCATCTACAAGGGGACCCTTCCTCCTGGGCTGTTGTGAGGATTCTGGGAGGTGGAGAAGGTGGAGTTGGCACAGTGCCTGGCACACTGGTTATCATCATCGCCCTTGTCACATCAGCAGCACCGTCATCAGACGCCCACGGGGCTGCTGGATTCCCGTCCATCCCTCATCCTCAGAGGTCTTCCCAGAGGTAGCGGCCTGTCCACCCCCAGGACCAGAGGCAGAATCAGGACTAACATCAGAGAGACAATGGATTTGACTGAAGCCCACGGTCCCTCACTGTGTCTGCCCCACTCCTGGCATTTTGGGGACTACCAGGGGTTCCAGAATATGCCCCTGTGCTCCGACCACAGTCCAGTCACAAGTCCCGGCCCAGGGAGCCCCCGTTCGGGATCAGAGGATTGGGCCGCGATCCTCTCACAGGATGAGACACTGCTCCTCAGGGTCCTGGTCCGAGTCCCGCGGGTTCAGGAGGTAAAACCCCTTTGTTGGCTGGGCCTCCCGGGCAGGGCGCAGGGTCAGGGGCTCTCACACCCCGGTCTCTGGGCGGCCCGGTGGGGGTGACGATGCCCGATTACAGACGAGGACACAGCCCCCAAAGGGGTCTGGGAGGTGCCAGCGGCCCCTCGGACACGGCCCCAAATACAAGCCGGTCCCCACGGAGCCCAAGACCTTCAACGTCCAAAGGAGTGGAGAGGCCCTCAGGGGCATTTCAGGCCGCAGGGGAGGCTGGGAAACGGGAGGAGAAGGTCAGAGGGAGGTGGTCAGCGGGAGGAAGCACAGACGCCTTAGGGGCAGCCCAGCGTGTGGGCGGGACCATCACTGTGTGTGGGCGGAGCCAGCGGGCTGTGGGTGGGATCAGCAGGCTGTGGGCGGGGTCATCACTGTGTGTGGGCGGAGCCAGCGGGCTGTGGGCGGGGCCATCCTGGTGCACGGGCAGAAGCAGGCCCCTCTGGTGAATTAGTTTGTTTTAGTGCCAGGAAATGGGGTCGCAGCGTCCAGTCCGCTCAGAGCCGCGGAGGACCCAGGCTGGCTGGAAGCAGGTGGGGCTCAGAAGGGGCCCGGGGCCTCTGTCCGCAGATCCACCGCCAGCTCCCCAGCCTCGGGGCCTCTGCGCCCGTGTCCCCTCCGCCCGGCTGTGTCCCTGGTGCAGGGCGGGCCCACAGTGGGCGCCTGGGACGTTTGGAGAAGGAGGGGGGCAGGAATGACCAGTTCAGCTTTGGGGGCATGATGAAGGAGGGGGTGTTTCTCAGGGCTTCCTAGCGCTTTTCTGGAACAGGAAACCCCAGGAGGAGCGGGCTCGGGGGTCGACAATGAGCGCTGGGGCCCTGGGCCGGGTCAGCAGGAGCTGGCTTCTCCCTCCATCTTGTTGGCTCCAGCCATTTCTCCGGAGGCAGAGCCCGCTTGCGGTGTGAGAAGCCGATCTCCACCCTTCCTGTCTTTCCCCCTTTATCTGCGGGTTGCTGAGGAACCTGACAAATCCACCTTGTCTTTAGGGGAGAAAAGGCAACAAAGACGTGTGTGTGTTTCATTTGATAACTGGAAAAACCTAGTGCCAGGCCTGCAAAGGGCCTCAAGAGGAAGCTGGTTTTGCATTTCTGTTTCGACCTCCCTGTCTCAGAGCCCGCGTCCCAGGCACTTCCTGCTTCTCCCCACTCGTGAGCCTTAGCTGAGCTGCTGCTGTAGACACCAGCTGGGGCGGACGGGCCATCTGCAGCCAGGAACAGCGGTGACCCATCAGGGCTCCCGGACGCCTGCGGGGGAGGGTGCTGCACTGAGGAAGGGGGAGGAGGCAAAAGAGGCTAGAGCTGCCAAGGTGGACACGGACTCCATCACTGGCCCTCTTTCTGGGCGGCTGCGCGTGTGCGGTAACAGCCAGGTCTGTTTCCTCTTCCCTCCCCAGTGATGGGCTCCGTAAACGCTCACCTTGAGAACTCACTGGAGAGCGGGTGCAAGATCTGGACCCTCCGACCTGCAGTGTGACCCTATGCAAGTGAGTTCAGAGTTAGAATGTCCTGGGGTAGGCTGAGGCTTTAAAGAAATCTAGATAGTGAGGTGGGCCCGGGCCTCAGTCTTGCTGAAAAGCCCTGGGAGATTCTGATGTGGAGTCAGGCTTGAGAACCACGCAGCTACACCAACCATCTCACTGTGCAGATGGAGAAACTGAGGCCCTGGGGGCCTGAGTGCTGCTGTGGGGCTGACCTCTAAGGCCCTTCCAGCTGACAGTCTGGGAGGGCCTGTGTGATGTCCTGGTTAAGACTGGGGCTCTGGAATCCCACAGTCCCGGGCTCAAATCTCGAGTCTGCCTCTCACCAGCTGTGTGATCTTGGGTAAGTGCCTGTACCTCTCTGAGCTCCTTCTCTGTGGAATGAGGATGGCCACAGAACCTGCTGCACAGCTTGTGTGAGGACGTATCGGACCAATGAGTCCAAAGTGCTCACCCCAGAGCTGGGCTCACGGTGGGGCCAGGCATTGTGAGCGACTGTCACCAGGACTCAGGTCATGTGGACTCGGCTGGGCCTAAGGTCCCATCCTGGGAGGCAGTGCTCTTTATCTTTCCTGGACCACAGGGCTCTCCCTGTGCAGCTGCCCACTCGCTCTTCCTGCTGCATCTCCTCCCTGGGGTGCAGCGGCTCCACCCACTCCCCCCTCTCCCTTTTCTTCTCCCACTTGACAAACAGCTTCACTTAAAAAGCCATCTGGGAGGATGGATGGCACAGGCACATTTTGTGGAAGAAGTTTTTGGGGAGAAGGGCCAAGAAATTAAAGGCACAGCACTTAGGATCTAATTTTCTGAGGCCCTACGCCTCTGACTGTTAGAGAATGTGTTTCTGTTATAAACTCATCCCTCAGCCCACGCCCAGCGTTCTGGGCTTTGTTCTCATTCCTCTCTGAGCGGACCTGCTCCCAACGTCTCCGCTCACTCCCTCCCTCAGAATGAACTCCCCTCTCCTTCATCAGGGGGCGGCTGCAGCTGGGCCTTTCCTAATCTGAGACCCTCCTCTCCTGTGCCATCACCATCCTGCCTCAGGTAGCTGCCCCCCTCCCTGTGGGAGTCCTGGGTGGAGGCTTGTCTTCTGTGGGTCTCCCACGGCAGCTGTGGGGCCAACAGGTGGATGCCCTGAGAAGGAGAGATGTGTCCACAGTTGTGATGGATGGATGGCCCTGGGGAGGGATAATGAGCTCCCCAGCACTGGAGGTGTGCACAGAGGACAGGTGAGCACTCAGTGGAGAGGCCTCAGAGGAGACAAACTAGCCAAGAGGCCGAGAGCATGGGCTTCAGAGGCCCAGAGATCTGGGCTCCATCCTGGTCACGCTGCCTACAAAGTATCTGACCTTCAGCAATGACTTACTCACTAAGCCTTGGTTTCTTCATCTGGAAAGTCAGGCAAAGTAATAGTCCCACTTCCCATGGTTGTCATGGAGACCACAGGACATAATGTGTGCAAAGCACCGAGCACAGTGCCGGGTACAATTTGTTTTTGATGAATATTGGAAATTACCGTTATCGGAAAGTATCCACTCCTTTGAGCAAGCTGAGATTCCAAATTGCTGTAGTTTTAAAAAACTAAGACTGAGATTCTGGTTCAATTTTCTGAAGATTGTCAGACTCCTTTCGATTCTAAACTTTAAGATATTAGGATTTTGGGACTTGTGCCCATGTCCAAGATGCACTAACAGGGAGTGAATTTATCTTCCTGCTGAAACAACCAAAAAAAAAAAAAAAGAACAGAAACGTATCTGGAACGCTGGTTTTTAAGACCCTGGACATCATGGAACGAAGGCCCATGGTCCCTGAAGAAGGGAAACCTGCAAGGCGAGCCCGTGATTGCTCTGCTGACGCCTAGAGGAGTGCTCAGCCGGGGGCTGGGGGGGCCGAGGAGCCCAGGGGAGGACGGAGGAGAGCAGCAGAGTCAGGGAAGGCTAAGGCACTGGAGTTGCCAGGATGGAGTACTGGAGAGGAGAGCTGTACCAAGAGAGAGAGCACCAGAGCTGTGCAGAGGGTCCCTGTCGAGTGTCTGACATGCCCGGATCCGGGCATGTGTCCCAGGGACAGAGCCATTTGAGAGCTTTCGGGTGAACAGGGCACTAGCTCGGGGCTGGGAATGATGCCTGTGCCCACCAGCTTAGACAGAAAACCTTAGGACACGGGGCAGAGTGCTCGAGAGTCCTGCCTCAGTGGTGGGGATAATGAGTCCTGGACTAATGGCGCCCTGGTTTTGCCCAGCACGTGTGTATTAGTTTCCTAACATTTCCGTAACAAATGACCATCAATGAGGTGGTTTAAAACCACAGAGATTTGTTCCCTTGCGGTTCAGGAGGCCAGAGATCTGAAATCAAGGTGTCTGGCAGGGTTGGTTTCTCGTGGAGGCTGTGAGGGAGAGTGTATTCCATGCTTCTCTCCTGGTTTCTGGTGCTTGCTGGCAATCCTGGGGTTCCTTGGCTTGTAGATGCGTCACTCAGTCTCTGCCTCCATCTTCACATGACATTCTTCAGTGTGTCTTCATAGAGCCGTGGGACACCAGTCATTGGATTTAGGGCCCGCCATAATCCAGCATAACCCCATCTTAACTAATTACATCTGCAAACACTCTATTTCCAAATAAGGTTCGCAAGTTTCAGGCGAAAGACGTGAATTTTGCAAGACACTGTTCCACCCATTTCAACAAGTCAAAAGCAAGTCTCCAAAGGATCAAACTACTCCCGAGTAATTTCACTCCATCTCAGAGCAAAGCTCCAGATTTACAGGAACACAAAAATAGCCAATATGCATGGGGGTAAAAGTCACAATGTCTGGCGCCCAGACAGAGCTTATCAGGCATAAAATGAGGCAGGAAGACACAACCCATAATGAGGAGAATAATCAATCAATTGAAACTAATCCAGAACTGACAGCAATATTAGAATTAGAAGACAAGGACATTAAAGTAGTTATTAAACTGTACTTCACATGTTCCAAAAGTAAAGTAGAGACACAGAATGCATAATAAAAGTCCCAGATTGAATTCTAGAGATGAGAACCACAATGTCTGAGATGTAAAATCCGCTGGATAAGATGACAGCAGGCTAGACGTTACAGAGGCCAACCTTAGGGTCCAGCGGATAAGATTCGGCACTCTCACCACCGTAGCTGTGGTCACCTCCCAATCAGGGAACCACACCACCCCTCTGTCGGTTGTCGTACTGTGGTGGCTGCATGTTGCTGTGATGCTGAAAGCTATGCCACTGGTATTTCACATACCAGCAGGGTCATCTGTGGTGGACAGCTTTCAGAGGAGCTTCCGGACTAAGACAGACGAGGAGAAGGACCTGGACACTCACTTCTGAGAAAATAGACTATGAAAAACTCTATGAATAGCAGCGGAGCATTGTCTGATACAGTGCTGGGAGGTGAGAAGATGGCACAAAAAATTGGGAGGGGTTCCACTCTGCTGTCCACAGCGTCATTAGGGGTCAGAATTGACTTGATGGCACTAACATCAACAAAGACATTACAGAAGAAAAAAAGTCCTGAATATGAAGACATAGGAATAAAACTACCCAAAATGAAGTACATGGAGAAAAGAGAACTGAAAAAGAATGGAGATTACTAATGATTTGAAGCAACTTCAATAGACCTATTATATGTATAGTTGGAGTTCCCAAAGGAGGGGAAAGGGTACAGAAAAATTGTTTGAAGGAATAATGACTAAAAATTTTCTAAATTTCATGAAAACCATAAACCCACAGATCCAGGCACAAGAAATATGAAAGACACTACACCAAGACGTGGCATAATCAAGTTTCTCAAATCTGGTGAGAATGAGAATATCATAAAAGCCAGAGAATAAAGACATAATACAGATGAAAAAAAAGGTGTGGTGATGGCAGATTTCTCCTCATAAACTATGCAAATTTAAAGATAGTAGAGTGACATCTTTAACATATTAAAAGAAAAAACTGTCAGTGTAGGTTTCTTTACCCAGCAAAAATGTCTTCCTAAAAATGAAGGCAGGAGGGCCAGCCCTGTCGCCGAATGGGTAAGTTCACACACTCTGCTTCAGTGGCCCAGGGTTTTGCCAGTTCGGATCCCCAGCATGGACCTAGCACTGCTCGTCAGGCCGTGCTGAGGAGGCGTCCCACACGCCACAACCAGAAAGACCTACAACTAGAATATACAACTATGTTCTAGGGGGCTTCAGGGAGAAGAAGAAGAAGAAAAAAAGATTCGCAACAGATGTGAGCTCAGATGCCAATCTAAAAAAAAATGAAGGCAAGTTAAAAATGTTTTCAGACATATAAAAGCTGACAGGATTAATTACATCATTCTGCAAAAAATGATATAGGAAGTGCTCAGGAAGAAGAAAATGATGCTATATGTGTACATATGTAGCTACACAAAGGAATAAAGAGAACCAAAAATGATAACTACGTTGGTAAATATAAGATATATTTTCTTATTATTTAAATCTTATAAAAAGAAAATTGTTTAAATAACAATTATAACAATATATATTGTTACAATGTATTTAGGTTTATCACCTGTATAAATAAAATATATGACAATAGGATAAAGCCAATGAGAGGAGAAATGGAAGTATATTATTGTAAGTTTCTTATATTATATGTGAAATGGATAATTTCACTTAAAATTAGACCACTATATGCTAACAATATGTCGTATAAATCTTAAAGCAACCAAAAAATAACAAAATGGAAAGTTATAGACCATAAGCTCACAGAGGAGATAAAATGGTATAATGAAAACTATTCAAGAGAAGACGGAAAAAGAGGAAAAGAGAACAAAGACAAGATGGAACAAATAGAAAATGAATAAAAAGTGATAAGCTTAAACACAACTACATAATAATCATATTAAATGTAGGTGGTCTGAACCCTACCAAGTAAAAGCAGAGATTATCAGGCTGGGTTTTAAAAAATCTCAAAACAGTTATCAATATATGAACATCAATTTAATTTCTATGTACTAAAAAGCGAACAATTGGAAATTGAAATAAAAAAATACCATTTACAATGGCACTAAAAATGAAGAAATTGTTAGAGATAAATTTGACAAAACACGTGCAAGTCCTGTAGCCTGAAAAATATAAAAGGTTGCTGAGAAAAATTAAAGATGACCTAAATAAATGTGATTGCGGGTTGGAAGACGCAATACTGTTAAGACGTCAGTTCTCCCCAAACTGACCTAAGGATCTGACGCAATCTCAACGGAAATACCAAGAGGATTTTCAGCAGAAATTGACAAACTTATGCCAAAATTCGTATGGAAATGCAAAAGACCTCGAATAGCAAACACAAATTTGAAAAAAGAGAACAAAGTTGGAGGATGAACACTACCTAAATTCATTACTTATTATAAAGCTATAGCAATAAAAAAGTGTGGTGTTGGCATCAAAGTGGATGTATGGAACAATGGAACAAAATAAGAGATTCTAGAAATAGACCCACATATACGTGGACAACTGATTTTGGACCAAGATTCCAAGGTAATTCAGTGGAGAAAGGATAGTTTTCAACAAATGGCACTGGGACACTTGGATCTCCGTATGCAACAAATAAAAAACAACAGATTCAATCCACACTTTTTACTCTATGCAAAAATTAACTCATATGGATCATAGACCTAAATGTAAACAAAACTATAAACCTTCTAGAAGAAAATATTTTCAGAGAAAAAATTTTGTGGCCTTTATCAGGTAAAGATTTCTTAGCTATGATGCCAAAAGCATAAGAAAAAGATTAGTATACTGGATTACATCAAAATTACGACTTCTCTTCTTTGAAACACACTTTTAGATGAATGAAAATACAAACCACAGATTGCAAGAGAATATTTGCGAAGTATATAAGTTATAAAGGACTTTTACCTAGACTGTAAAAAGAACTACCAATACTCAACCATAAAGAAATGAATTACCCAATTACAAAATGGGCAAAATATTTGAATGGACGTTTTACTAAGTGAGATATATGGGTGGCAAATAAGCACGTGAAAAGATGCTTAACATCATTGGCCAACAGGAAAATGCAAATTGAAACCACAATGAGCTACCATTCCGTACACATTAGAATGATCAAAATTAAAAAGACTGACCACACCAAGTGTTGATGAAGATGAGGAGTGACTGGAACTCGCATACACTGCTGTTAGGAATGTTACACGGCACCACTCCTTTGGGAGAGTTTGGCAGTATATTAAAGAGTTGAGCGCACACACACACACCTGCTGTAAGATCCATCCATTCCAGTACTGAGTATTTACCCAAGAGAAAAGAAAATCATTGCACACAAATATTCATAACAGCTTCAGTTTAATAGTTCAAACAACCAGAAACAACTCAAATATCCATACATTTGGAGGATAGATAAACAAAATGCGGTCTATCTATACAATTGAACACTACCTTGCAATAAAAAGGAGTGAACTATTATGTGCAACACCATGGATTCATCGCAACTAATTCTGCTGAGTGAAAAATGCCAGACAAAAAGGGCAAATACTCTGTCATTCCATCTGCATAAAACTCTAGAAAATAAAAGCTAATCTACAGTGACAGAGAGCAGATCCATGACTGGCTGGGAAGAGGGTGAGGCTGGCGGATGGGAGGAAGGGGTACAAGGAGTCTTTGGAGGTGATGGACATTATCTTGAGTGTGGTGACAGTTTCCAGGGTATAGCTATGTGTCAAAACTTACCAAATTGTACACTTTATATATGGGCAGTTGATTGTTCCAATTATACCTCAATAAAGCCATTAAAAAATATACGATTTTGATTGAACAGCCACATGCAAAAGTATGAAACTGGACCACTATCTTACACCATACAGAGAAGTTAACTCACAGTGGATTAGAGACATGGATGGAAAACCTGAAACTGTAAAACTCCTAGAAGAAAATATGGGTGGTAAGCTCCGTGACATTGGTTTTGGTGACGATTTTTTGAATCTGACACCAAAAGCAAAGGCAACAAAAGCAAAAATAAACACGTGGGACTATATCAAACTAAAACCTTTCTACACGGCAAAGGAAACCATCAACAAAATGAAAAAATAATGTACCGAATGGGAAAAAATATTTGCAAATCATGTATCTGATGAGGAGTTAATATCCAGTTTATATAAAGAACTTATCCAACTCAATGGCAAAAAAACCAATCTGATTGAAAAATGGGCAGAAGATCTGAATAGAAGTTTTTCCAAAGAAGATACACAGATGGCCAACAGGCACATGAAAAGATGCTCAACATCATTAATCATCAGGGAAATGTAAGTCAAAACCACAATGAGGAATCACCTCGCGCCTGTTAGAATGGCTGTTATCAAAAAGACAAGAGATAACCAGTGTTGGCGAGGATGTGGAGAAAAGGAACAATTGTGCACTGCTGGTGGGAATACAGCGGTGCAGCCGCTGTGGAAAATAGTATGGAGGTTCCTCAAAAAATTAAAAATGGAACTACCATATGATCCAGTAATTCCACTTCTGGGTATTTATCCAAAGAAAATGAAAGCACTCACTTGAAAAGATAAGCACCCCTATGTTCATTGCAGCGTTATTTACAACAGCCAAGAAAATGGAAACAATCTAAGTGCCCATCGATGGATGAATGGATAAAGAAAATGTGATTATATATATATATATATATGTATATATAAATACACACACACACACAATAGAATATTATTCACCCATAAAAAGAAGGAAGTCTTGCCATCTGTGACAACATGAATGAAACTTGAGGGCGTTATGCTAAGTGAAATAGACAGAGAAAGACAAATACTGTGTGATCTCGTTTATATGTGGAATCTAAAATAAAAACAAAAAAAAAAACAAACTCATAGATACAGAGAACAGATCGGTGGTTGTCAGAGGTGAGGTTAGGGGTGGGAGAAATGGGTGAAGGGAGTCAAAAGGTACAGACTTCCAGTTATAAAGTAAATGAGTCCTGGGGTCAATGTGGCGTCTGTAGGTAAGAATACTGTGCTGTATATTTGAAAGTGGCTAACAGGCTAGCTCTTAAGAGTTCTCATCATGAGAAAAAAAATTGTGTTAACTGTCTATGGTGACAGCTCTTTCTAGACGTATTGTGGTGATCATTTGCAGTATATACAAATATCAAATTAATTTTGTATACTTGAAACGAATATAATGTTATACATCAATTATACCTCAATTAAAAAAGATATGTTTGTTATTCTACTCATCTGATGCTTATTAGTAATGTGAGGCTGTGTGCTTCAAATAATGCGCTCTGGACCCCACCCTCACCCGCTCTCGCAGACGTGAGTGCTTGTCCCAGCCCAGGGCTGTTGGATGGACCGGGAGCATTTATTTCTGTGCCTCTCCCCCATTCCAATGTGCCATCTTTGCTCCCCCCAGTACTTGCTGTTCCACTGTGGTCCCATTTTCCTAAATCCAGCCTCATCTGTTGCACTCTCTCCCCTAAACATGTCAGGCTCCTCACGCCTCCTGAACTGTGCCCTGTCCCACCTGCCTCGGCATCCTGACTTCTGCTCGTCCTGTCTCCGCAGGGAGCCTCATCTCTGCCTATGGAATCCTACCCTGTGATTAAGGCCAGGTCAAAGGTAGGCCTTCCAGCAAACTTCCTTCCGCTCCTGAATGAAATGAGCATGCTTCACCTCTGTGTTCCCATATGCATCCCTGATAGTCTGACATTACTATAGTTGGGGAGAAACGTCTGTCCTTCACCCTGCGGCAGACCCACCTCTGGCGTCCTTCCAAGACCCCTCCATGCTCCCCCAGGAAGGAAGCTGTGGGGATCTGACTGGTCAGAGGCAGGACACTGACGGGGCCATGCTCACTAGTGGGCAGGGTCAGTGCACGGAAGGCGAGGGCGCTGGACCAGTTCTCCCTTCATCCCGCCTCTCCCTGCCCGCAGCCAGGAGGCCACTCAGCTCTGCAGACCCAGCCGCCGTGACACCAGGACGGGAGGAAGCGGCAGGTTTCCCTCAAGCCTCCCGCTGACCTCCAGGCCTCTGCCAGGCATGGTGCAGTCAGCCAGAGAGAATCCACTCTGGAGATGCACACGAAGGCTTCAAAGCCTGGTGACACGGGCGGTGGAAGAGCTGAGGAGCTGAGCAGCCCCTGGCTGTTCAAGGCGTGGTCAGCTGACCAGCAGCATGGACATCACCTGGGAGCTTGTTAGAAATGCAGAATCTCAGACTCCTGCCAGATCACCTGGGTCAGAATCTGTGCATTAACGAGATCCTCAAGCGCTTCAGCTGCCTGTCCAGGCTGGAGGAGGACTGAGGGACAGCAGTGGCTCCCCCCTGTGGCTGACATCAGAATCCCCAGA
This sequence comes from Equus asinus, assembly GCF_041296235.1. Lineage (NCBI taxonomy): Eukaryota > Metazoa > Chordata > Mammalia > Perissodactyla > Equidae > Equus > Equus asinus. The sequence continues at coordinate 91,103,289 of NC_091794.1, forward strand.
GAGTGGCCCGCACCATCCTAGACCAATTAAAGCAGGGTCTGGGGGTGGGGCGGGCACTGGCAGTTTTCAAATCTCTCCGGTTGACTCCAGTGTGCCTGCGGGGGGAGAACCGTGGTCTGATGGTGCCCAGACCCCCCCAGGGCCCCCGACGGCATGCGTTTATGGGGGCCTGCGATTATCTCACGCTGGGCAGGGAGGGAGCATCAAGCGTGGGTACGTTTATAGACAACAATGCTGTTCTAAGGAGGCAAAAGTAAATGTAAGCTTCATCTCCAGCGCTGCTGCATGGGTTTTGCTGTTATGAGGAAGATGGAACAATGGGAAGTGAGACCCACCTGCGCTGTGACAGCCTCAGGGGCTGTGGTCCAGCCCTGGGACAGGACGGGGAGGAAGCACCCTGGGAAGCCTGTGGTGCTGGGGAGAGGCCGGGGTGCAGCAGGGGCAGCCTGTGGGGTCACGGAGGCTTAGAGATCCCATGGCGCCCCTCAGTGTCCTCTAAACAGAGCCCTAAAGGGGCCCGGGGCAGACAGGTGTGCATGACCCATCATAGCTGGTCGCCAGGTGGGCACCTGGCCTGTCCCATCTCGGGGAGCTGAGGCTGGCAGAGCAGGAGGTGAGGCATGGGGTCCACTGCATGGGCCCGGCCTCCAGTGTGTGATTGGTGCGGCACCCATGGTCCTGGAATGTGGAATTGGGTTGAGTTTCTAGTTGCTGGAAGGCATTGAGGATGCATTCAACAGAGGCTGGGTCTCGGGAAGGATGCTGAGGGCATTCTGTGAAGTCTTCATTCCAGAGGCAAGGTCCAAGCAGCCAGGGGCATTGTCAGACATCCAACATCCTGGCTGCAACTGGAATATTTTCAAGGCTGAGAAATCCCTTTGGTGGACAGCCCCTGCTCCAGGCAGAAAATAGTGCAGCCCGTGACCTCACCTTCCCTACCCTCAACCCTGAAGCCCAGCCCTGGTTCTGGGCACTTAGAGGGCAGGGCCAGGCAGTCTGTAGGCTTGTAAGGGACTTCTTCAGTCTCACTTTGTTCTTTATTGTGTGGTTGTTTGTGTTTGTGTGTGTGTGTCTGTTCTGAATGGCACAATGCCACCAGGCGGTGGTTAGACTCTGTGCCCATTTTGCAGATGCAGAAACTGAGGCTCAGAGGAGGGGAGAGCTTTGTCCATGTTTGTGCCGTGGGGACACAGTTCTGGGAGCCTGCCCGGGCCTGCTGCTCTCCCCTCTGCTATCACGCCCTCCCTGCGCCGGCTCCATCTGGGGGAGCGGTCTGCTCTCCCCGGGCTCCTCAGGAACAGACAGGTTTGCTCAGGGATAAGACACACCCTTCACAGAGCACAAGCACAGAGGTCAAGCACAGAGGTCAGGTCGTCAGCATGCATGGCCCGCGTGGTGTGCTGGAACCTGGCCCAGCAGAGGCAATGGGGGCTCTGTGGAGTGAGGGGGGCTTGTCCGAGACATCTGCGGGGCTCTTATGACCTCAATACTCTTGAGGGGAGCCCAGGGAAGTCAACCCTGCCACGATCTCCGTGGATCCCTGCAAACTCTAGGTCCATCTGTCTCCGCCCCACGTCACATCAGCCCAAAGGTGACACTTCTTCTAGATGGCTGTTCTGCACTAGTGCCCACGAGGCCTGCAGACCTTCCTCATGATGAGGTTGCGAGAAGGCCATCAGGTCAGTGTCAGTCAGTTAGCAGTAGCCCAAAACTGCTCAGGCCACCCCTTCACTTAAAACCCTTCCATGCTGCCCAAGGAAACTTGAATAAACTCAACCCTGCTGGCCACGGCCAGGAGGCCCTGGGGGGTCTGGCTGCTGCCTCCCCTACTTCCTCATGCTTCCCTACTCACATCCTCTGCCCCAGTGCCCTTCTTTAGTCCCTCTGATACACTGTTTCCTACCCCAGGGCCTTTGCACATGCTGTTCCTGCTCCCTAGATCATTCTCCCCTTCACTCTTCAGGTAACCAGTGCCTTCAGGTCTCATCTTAAATATCAGCTCCTAAGACCCCTATCTGAGTTCGTCCCTCTCATTATCCTCCCACCTAGCCTCCTGTACGTGGCATGCATGGCCCCATCCCGAGGTGTAATTACACACTGTGTAATTTTTGCCATGTCCTTCGAGGACTGTGAGACCCAAGAGGGTAGGCACCTCGTCTGACTTGTTATTTCTCATCCCTGCACCCAGCGTGTGCCTGGCACAGCAGGTGATCAGCAAATTACCTTAATGAATAAGTGGAACCATAAGAATATGACAGGAATAAAGAATGCCTGTGTTCCTTCAAATAGAGCAGAAATAAGGAAATAATTCAGTGTTGTCAATTATTCTTATTTGTTGGTGGGGTGATTTTTATTTGAATTTTTATTAACTACGCTGAGTAATCAGAACTGGGCCAGCTCTCGTGTCTAGTTTTTGCATCCTTGAGTTTGGCCTTGAGGAGCGGAATCATCTTGTATTTAGGCAGCATTAGAGCTGAAATGCTCTCAGGGGAGTGGGCTCCTCTAGGGGTATAGAATTAAATTATCCACGCTACCAATTAGATCAGGGAAAAACCCAGATCTTCTGGCAGGGCTGCAGTCTCCCACTAACAAACCGGGGAGACTGAGCCCTTCCTACCACACCCTTGCCCTCATTGGTCGCTCCCTGCCTGCCTGCATCTCCCCGGTCTCTGCCTCCAGAATTTCCCTGGGAGGAAGAATGGTGGCTGATACTCAGAGATGGAATTAGCCAACTTTACCCACAAGCCCTTCTCAAGGGAATTCAGAAAGCCAGGGGTTTCCTGGGTCATCTCCGACATAGCAGGCGATGTGGGGCGGCAAGTTGACTGTGAAGGGCAGGTTACAGCATCTCTAGATTGTCAGTCCCATCTGCTTTCCTAGTGGGAACAAGATATGTCCCCAACCAACCTTCTCCCTGTTACATCTGTTCATTTCAACCAGGCTCATTACCATCCTCATCACCATCCCCGTCATCATCACCATTACCATTATCACCATCACCATCATTATCATTATCGTCATCCCCAACACCGTGATCAGCACCATCACGGTAACCATTATGATCACTATCACCATCATCAACACCATCATCCTCATCACCATCACCATTACGAATCACCACTGTCATCCGTATCATCATCATCATCACCATCACCATGATCAGCATCATCCTCATCACTACTACCATCATCGCCAACTTAGCTAGTTCCATGTGCAGGTCACTTTAAACATATAATTGCACACCCTGATGTAAAACCTGCCAGACAGCTTGAAGGGCTGATAAGGACATGAAAGCCCATGATCTGGCCCCATAGTCCCTGCAATTTATGTCCACATCATTCCTTGGGACAGAAACCATTAGAATGAGCTGGGAGGATGTGACCATTTTCTTAACATCAACTTCAAAGGGTGGAGGACCTCCTTCCACACTCCTGCCCCCTCAGTGACCCTGTACAGTCTGGGGTTTATCTCCCCCATCCTGGAGGCCTTTCCGGCACCCACACCGACTCTCAGGACCCGTAAGGTCTCTCCTCTCAGGGCAAGGAGGTCTATGGTGCCTTGTTCTCAACCTCTCCTGGGCTTCCTCCTACCTCCACATTTTGGGATTTTAGAAACAAATCTGTTTCCCTCCTCACAGTTCATGATTTTTCGACATTTGTATCCACCATCACTCTCGGCCTAGAGTTTTCACTAAATAAATATCGACGATAGAGCGAAGGAGAGTAAAGTTCATCCCACAACCCTGGGGCAGGGCCACAGTCATCATCATCATAACCATCACCGCCATCACCGCCTCCATCATCTAACTCTTTAAATACTTGCTTAACAATGAGCACAGAGCTTTACACGATCATCTCTCGTTTCACCCTCTTGACAATTGGTGAGGCAGGCACAGCTGTTGTCTTCATTTTACATCTGTGGAAACTGAGGCACAGAGAGGGCAAGTCACCTACCCCGGGTCGTGTGGAGAGTAAGAAGGGGAGCTGGGTTTCACATCCCCTCTCTTATCTACTATGCTCTCTGTCTCCTTCATGATGAGGAAGTTCTTCTCCATGTCTAACTGCTCGCTCTCCCACTGCAGCCATCGTCCATTTCCTCTTTCTGACTTCAGAGGGGTCCACGGCAGAATCCAGCCAGGGATCCCAGGACCTCCCTTGGCGCTGCCTCCCTTCATCTCCTCTCCTCCCACACTCTCTCCTGGGGGCCTCCTTCACTCCTGAGATTTCGATTATCTCCTCCCTGGTGATAATTCCCAAACCCCTCACAACCCAAGGGCTCTGCCTGCAGCCGGGCCCTCAAACAGCAGACACATGGACACCTGCCTGTGGACTCTGCTCTGAGCTTTGGAGCTTTGCTGCTTTGTCATTGATACGCCCAGCAGCCCTGAGAGGTGGACCTTACCCCACCTACAGGTCGGAAACTGGGGCCCAGAGAGGGCGACAGAGCCAGGGTCGAGGCCACTTCCATCTGGGCTCAGAGCCTGTGCCCTCCCTGCACCTGCTGTCAGCCCACCCGCTGCCCCTGGGCTCTGTCCCACATGGGTCACTAATGTCACTGAGCGCTGGCTCCAGGCGTCCCTCCAAGTGGGACTGAACTCCTTCACTTCCCACTGCACCCTCTGTGGAACGGCCATCAGGATCCACGGGCAAGGTGTCACCCAGCCCTGGCCACCGGGTGCCACCTCGGCTGTCTCACCCTGACGCCTGTGCCCCTTGCCCTGAGCGTTGGCAAGGCCCTGGCTGTGCCCCCCGCCCTGAGCATCGGTGAGGCCCCGGCTGCACTCCCGGCCCGGGGCGGCCTCCACCACCCTCACCAGTTCCACTAGGAAAAGTACACTCTCAGCTCAAGGACCAAGTCCCGTGCCACCTGCTCTGGGAAGCCCTCCCTGGTCTCCCCTCCAGGAGCACCCGTTCCGGGCGGAGTCCGTCTGTGAGAGCATCAGTCTCCACATCCTTAGGACGCATCCATGTGTCCTTCTTCTCTACACAGCAGGTCCCCGAGTAGCCTACGATGGCATCAATCTGCCCTGACAGGGACCTTGTTATTTAATAAAAACTGTACTGCCTTGGGGCCCCAGGGCCTGGCTGAGGGGCCTATGAAAGTGGGGAGAGTAGACCCCGTGCTGCCTCCAGGCTGGGTCAACGGCAGGCTTGGGGGCTGCCAGTGCTCTCCTGAGATCTCTGCCACTGCGGGACTACAAGTCTATTAATTCTGCAGGGACGCTGCGGTGCCCACGTGGCAAGAGATGCGGGGTGGGGGACAGGGGGCGGGCTGAATGCCGGACGAGGGTGAGGGTGGCGGAGCTGTAACGGGGGGTGAGGAAATAAAGGTCGGGCAGTGGCAGCCCTGACGGGGGCCCGGGGCCTTCAGCCGCCTGGACTGTCGGAGCAGCGCCGGCCGGAGCGGGTGCTCAGCCAATCCTCACAGACACGTTGTTGGACGAGCAAACCAGTGCACGGCCAGGGAACCTGAAGATTAACGATGATGGTATCTTTGGTATGCACAATCGACATCTTCTAAACCTGTATGCGGACAATAAATAAAAGCATCTTCAGAAAATGTTGCTGTTCTCATTCATCTGTAAGATACAACCTAGGTGTGTGAGTTGCCAGGCTGCCATAGCAAAGTGTCACCGACGAGGTGGCTTAAAAAACAGAAATCCATGGTGTCCCAATTCTGGCGGCTGGAAGGCTGCAGTCGAGGTGTTGATGGGGTGTTTCTTTCTGAGGCTCTGGGGAGAACCCGTTCTGTGTCTCTTCCTGCCTTGTAGGTGGCCGCTTTCTCCCTGTGTTCCTTCACATCGCCCTCTATCTACGTGTGTCTCTTTCTCTTCACGTGGTGCCCTTTCTCTAAGGATATCAGTCACACTGGTAGGGCCAAAGGGAGCCCCGGGTAGCTGTGGAGGGCGCCATGAAGACGGGCAGTGCCCAGAGCAGGCGGCCAACCGCCCGGGGCCCCTGGGCCCCCTCCCTCCTCCCACCACACCCTGCAGGGGAGTACAGGCTTGGAAATGGAGGTCGGCTCCAAGTAAACAGATTAGCAGTGGTTATTGGGTCAGTTTATTAATGAAGTGTCCTAAATACATATAAGTCTGGGTACTTCATTTAGATTTACAGGGATAATTCAGATTTATAGGACTAGTTATTACGCGTTAACTACAGAAAATGCAGTTGGTTCTCAGAGACGACATTTCCTGAGTGTGAAGGACGCTGTCGAGTTCCTGGTGTTGAGGTTGAGCTGACGGGGATGGAGGGGGCGGCCGCTCCTCGTCCTACAGGCGCAGGGTCCCTGGGGATCGCCGCGTTGTGCCCCCAGGTGTTTATTCAATCAGACGCAGACGTGGCCCCCGGAGGAGGCGCACACAGCCATGGAGACACGCGGGGCTGTGTCCAGAGCAGCTGGAGAGATGAGGGTGCCTAGGGTGGGGACAGGGGTGTGGTGGAAGCAGCCAGGGTGGGGTCTGGAGCCCTGGGTTCTCGCCTCCTGGGCGCTGCCTGGCCCATGACCTTGAGGAACTCACCTCACCTCTGCTCTTTCGTCTCCAGAGCTCGGAATCAGGAGGGGTGGGGAGGGAGGGTTGCCTGGACACCCTGCCGGCTCTCAGGTTTGGTGGCTCTGGCCCCATGCATGTGTGGGGGTGACCGCTTGGTTTCCATCAGCTGATGGATGCTGTGGCCATGACTTCCCAATCCATCTGGCACTGTCACACACACACCCTGCAGTCCTGGGAGCCCTGCTGTCATGATTCTGAGGGGACACAGGCCCTGGAGGCGCTGTGGGCTCTGTGCCAGGCAGGCCTCACTCCAAGGGGGCGGGTCAGTCCCAGCTGCAGAACAGTTTGGACAGAAGAGAAATGAGAACGGTAAGACACAGGCATGCCCTGGAGGAGCCGTGATCTGGGGGACACAAGACACCGGCTCCCAGGAGAGGCCACAGTGGATGCTGGGAACCAGGGAGAAGAAGCCTTATGGGTCCTCTACTCAAATGCCATTGATTTCCAGGGGCACCCTGCACAAGGTCACACAGCCTCCTGGTGACAGGTGGGGAGAGCCAGGAGTTGTCACCAACAGCCAGAGGACTGACCTCAGAACTGCTTGAGGGGTAGGTTTGGCCCCTGCCAGTGTCTCCCTCTCCAAGTCCTCGGACCCCTGGGACCTCACGCCCAGCTCCCAGGTGCTCCCTGTGTCTTCATCACATTGCACCTGATTGTGCCCAAGAATCCCGAGAAAGGCTGGTGCAGGACAGCCCACTCCTGCAGCCCAAGAAGGAGGTCTCCTCTCGGAACCTTGGACGGCCACTTTGCCCGAGTGGTTGGCAGGCCAGACGTGCCAGGGAATTGACGCCCTTGGGAGCAGCTCTCGGCCAGTGACTCCCAGGGATGGAAATGCCCCAGCTCCCTGCCCTTCACAGGGGTAGTTCTCAGGCTGGTGTTGGACTCTCTGCTAGGGTCCCCCATGGAACAACTCCAGGCGCCCACTGTGGCAGCTGGTTTAACTGGGTTTGACTAGGTACCCTTCTCTCCCCTTGTGTCCCTACTAGAGCTGCCTGTACCTCCGAAATAAATACTTGCCCCTGTGTCCTTCCCTCAAGTTCTGCTTCTGGGGGAACCCAACCTAAGACGGTGAAAGCCAGACAGTGATCACATAAACGCATGATGATAAGGGTTGCAGAGGGCACCAAAGCTGGGCGAGGGCTCAGATAGGATGGTAGGCTGGGGACGTGTTCTTGGTAGAGCATCCAGGGCAGGGCTCTCAGGGATGTCGTATTTGAGCAGAGACTTGAATAAAGTGAGAAGCTGAGACACGTGGAGATGTTGGGGTGCAGCGGGGAGCATTCCAGGCTGAAGGGAGAGAGAGGGATGGGTAGAGAGTATCTGAGAAGTAGCAAGGAGCCCAGAGACCGGGGCAGGAGGCAGGGACAAGGATGACAGGCCAGGAGGCAGGAGCGTGGTGCTATAGGGCTCACAGGCAGTGGCTGGGACCCGAGATTCTAGTCCGGGTTTGTGGCGTGTAAGGGACTCAGTGGCGTCCTTGTCCAGAGGGTGATGTGGCGTGGAGGGGAGGAGCCCAGTCCTTGCAGTTCTGTCCCTGTCTCTGCCCCTTGGCTGCTGTCTAGCAGTGGGCATCCTTGGAGCCTCGGTATTTCCTGATGGAAAGTGGCGATGATCCTCACTGGCAGGGCTGTCCTGAGAGTGCACGAGGAGGGCGTCGGGAAGCCCTGGCTCCAGGCAGTGCTCAGAAGAGCCGACTCCCTCCTCCCACTGCCTATGAGCAAGAGGGAACAGAAAGGTCAAGTTCACTAGGCATTTGGGTGAGAGTTATTCCCACAGCCCTGGGAAACACGCACTTGGCCTCATTTCCCACATGCCATAGCAGCTTAGAACATAGGATCTGGAGGCAGACGGGAACGAGTGCAAATCCCTCACCGTGGGCAGCCCACTTAGCCTCCTTGGGCCTCAGTTTCTCATCTGTAACATGGCATCTTCTGGTTCCTCCATGGAGGTATCATGTATGAGGATTAAACGAGAAAGTGTGGGCACAGCTGCCACATGACACACTGTATGCAGCTCCCAGAGGGCGGGGACTGGATCAGCTGAGTTCACTGACCCACCACCCCTCCTAGTGCATCGCCTGGCCAAGTCAACGTGTCCAGTGTTCTCAGCTGAACCCGTGGCCCCCTCAGGACAGCGGCTGAGCTGTATTGAGTCCATCTGTCCTTCCACCAATTTCCAATCCCGTCCTTCCCGTGTTCTCAATCCTCTCCTCCATCTGCTAGCTGCTGCCCGTGAGCCAGTGCAGATCTTTACCTGCGGCCATCCGTCTGCCCAGGCAGAGTGGACAAACATGTGTGCCGCTCCAGACTCTGACCACTGGGGGCGGTTTCCTTCCTGGTCGTTTTCCAGGGATGCTCCTGAGGGGGGCCGAAATGCTGCAGACCTCCACTTCCAGATGGTGCCAGAAGGTCAGGTAGAGTCATCTGGCACTCATCTGGGACTCAGTTTCTCTCCCTCATTTCCTGGTCATGGGGAGCCTCACGTGAGGCCATTGGTGTGAGTGAGGGGAACCTGGGTGCTGAAGGAGGTGCCTGGAGGTCACGAGCCACCTGCACAGGCAGCTTGCTTGTGCCGTCAGGGTCAACTGGAGCATGAATTGTATCCACCTTTCCATTCGGTGACAAATTTCTGTAGAGCATGTCCAACCTCGTGGCTCAGTGGATCAGATAATGCCTGCCTAGGATGGATCACAAATTCTCTCACGGTCACCTGATGCCTGTGGAGAATATCTTTGGAAGGGTGCAAAGATTTACTCTGGAGATTTAGCCTGGAGGGCCTGGGCTGTTGGCACTTAGCTACCCCATCTGTCACAGATGCTTTGGGGATCATTAGAGGTTCGATCAGGAGGCCCCAGTGGCACAGCAGCCTAGGCTTTCTGCAGAGCCTCTCCTGCTTCGGGCCCTAGTCAAAGTCAGTAAAGATGTTTGCAGCAGCACACACTCAAGGTGGGGGGATGTGGCTTCCAAAACACAGAGAAATCCACCAAATGTTGTTCCTCTTTCTTAGGAAGGCAGTGCAAGGAGGAGCGACTTGTCTGTCACTCTGGGGACAATATCCAAACATGCCCCATAATATTGGACCCCAGGAACTTCCCCTGGGGTCAGACTGTGAGCTTGATGGAGTTACTCCTGGGACTGAACACAAACACAGATTTATTTACCCACCACACAGGAGGGCAGAAAACTGGAAACGCTAGGCTTGTGGCATGGGAAGAGGTTTATTATCGAAAGGCAGCCAGACAAGGAGATGGGAGTTAAAACTCAGAGCCACCTCCTTGAAGGGAAAAAGGTAGGGGTTTTAGGTAGGGGAGGGGGAACACGTGGCCTTGCTGGCTGGCACCTTCCACCAGCCCGTGTTTGGCCTTGAAGACCAAATTTCTTTTCCCTGACTATCTGGACTTTTCTGGTTAGTTTTCATCTGCAGCCTGCGTTTGGCCTTGTGAGGCTGAATCTTGATGTCTGGACCTTGACTCCCTGGGAAAGACAGCTCCCTCCTAGACTGAGGAGGGACAGAAAGACCCGGTTAGTTTTAAACAACGGGTGATTATACTGAATACGCACAGCTGCAGTTAGCAAAGCTTCTCTCAAAGTTTTCGCCCCAGGGAAGATTTTTAGCTTTTTCATTCTCGGATTCACTCCCACCATCTGGGACGCGTCTGTCTCATTAAAGCTTCCAGGGTCTACTCCTCCCTAATCTGCATGACGTCATCAGCCTGGTGTCGTGTGAAATGCTGAGCCATTGAGGCCCTCTGGTCCAGATTGTGTCCTGGCAGGAGGGTTGACACAGCCCTGAGGCCAGACAGGGCATCCTGCAGTCCCAGCTGAGACAAAGTTGCCGGAGCAACAGCGGCATCCAGAGCCAGGAGCTGTGTCGATCTTCTCCCCCAGGAGAGATACCACATCTGGAATGGCAGGTGCATCTGGAGCCACCTCCCGAGTAAGTTGATAAGAATTCATGGCCCTTCTCTAGGATCTGTCTGCTTCCTACACAGGACTCGCAGACAAGTCAGATGGAAAATGTGGAGCGTGTGACAGGAATGGCCACCTCAACACCTTTTAGCGTTTCTGGGCCTTCAAGTGTGGGAAGGTTCTTTCCTCAAACAGGGGAGCAGAGTCTGCCGTCGGCGGTGAAGGAGGCTCGGGGACACTTGGCAGTTCGAGGTCCTCAGATTTTTCCTGCTTCTCTTTCCAGGTCTCAGGATCCCTCTCTTTTTCAATCCATGCCTCATCGATTTCACGTACGGGATTTGCAAGGCTGGGAGTCGAGTTCAACTTACATGGTAATTCTGCCATCCACAGGACTGGATTGCAACGTGCTGTGGGTTCCATCTTGGGCCTGATTTCCCTGTGGCTACAAAGGTGACATGTTTCTTGAGGGCCTTCCTAAGCCTCTGGTTTTCTGAAGATGCCTTGATCTGAGAGTTTTAAAGTCCTGAGCTTGTCATTCTCTTTCCATACTCTCCCCAGAGCAGTCAGGGGTGGCCATCACACCCCACACTTCTTGTCATCGGCACCAATACTAACGGTCAAGTGCTGTGGCCACTTGGTCTACTAAAGGCGAACTTTCAAGTGACATTCCATCTCGGGCAAACCCAAGGTTCCTTAGCAAGACTGACTCTCCAGTAGTAATCACACAGAGAGGAGGGTTCATATAGATGCTGGTCCTGGAAGGGTTGACAGGGCTGAACTTGACTTTGTACCAGACACATCAGTTCAAAACCAGCTCCAGCACCTCCCAGCTCTGTGATACTCAGAGAGGCAGGTAACCTCTCTGTGACTCAGTTTCCCCATGAATAAAATGGGGTTCATCCCTGATTAAGGACTGCACTAAGTAAAGTATGTGAAAGTGCCCATCACAGAGCCTGGCACTCATGTGCCCTCCCTCGGCGGTGCTGGCTTCACCCCGACTCCCTCTCTGACCTTGAATGAGTGCCTGGGCCTCTCGGGGCTCTGTTTTCTCATCCGTAAAATGAAGGGGCTGGGGCTGAGGTTCAGCTGGGATGTGCCGTGAAACATCCCTTAAAAGAAACGGGCAGGTCGGGACTGGAAGGAGGGGTTGGGGAGGCCAGGCTGCTTTGGAATCTTCTGAGCTGTGCGCTTCACCGAGAACGTGCCCAAATGTCAGACAGCTCACACTGCAGCCACCTTAACCTTCTCTGTCCTCCCCACTAATGTAGCCCCCGGAGCACAGCCTGGTCTCTGTTCTCTTTGATGCGCTGACTCTCAGCACTGCTCAGTCACAAGAAATTGCCGCGGGCAGCGTGCTCTGTGCACTGAGATTTGGGCGAAAAAGGAAACTTCAAATTAAGTCCATCACGACGATTAGATTTATAAGCTCTGGGCCTTCCAGGGGCCTGAGTGCCTGAGATTCTAGAATCTTCCTGTTCTGGCTGGAGTTACGTGTTTAAACCTGTAGGAGCCCAGGTTTGGGGCGCTGGAGATGCTGCAGAGGCCGGATTCCGTGGGGCGTGCTGCAGTGCAATGGTCAGCAGAGCAAGGGCTTTTCGAGTTCCTGTTCTGCCAACTACAACCCCCCTGGGGTTACTTAGATTCTTTGAGACTCAGTTTCCTCCTTTGTAATATTACTATCGACTGTAATCGACACCAGCTGTTTTTGTCCCCTTGTCATCCACTCCCCGCTCCGTGTATAGCAACTTCGTTTAGGACACTAAGCGTCCAGCACTCCCCAGGCCAAGAGATTCAGACAGGGTTACTAATCACAATCCCTGCCCCACCTCCTCTCCTTAAAGACAGCCAAAGGCCCAGCCAGACCAATCACAGTGCCCTGACCTCTGGAAACAGCGACTGGTCCAAGGAATGGGCCTGCCACCCGAGTCAGGCCAATCAGAATCCCTGGGATTTGATATCTGGCTATTGGGAGAGAGCAGCTCTTTCCTATGGAGTCCCAGATGGGGTGATGCAGGCTTGTAGCTGCCAACAGTTATGACGTTTCCGTCCCCTCCCTTGCTTGCCCCATGAAGAATTCCAGCAGCAAAGGAAGAGAAAGAGCCACTCCAACTTCCATCACAGACAGAGGGAAGCACCAGAAAGAGATGTTAAGAAAAAAAGAGACCCAGTGCTCTAATTTGAGCCCCTGGATCCAGCCATGCCTGAGGCAGGCCTGTCTCTGCTCATCCCAGTTCGATAAGAAACTGAACCCCCTCTTAAGTTTGACCACTTTGGATTTGGTCTCTGAGAATAGTCCTAATCAGCACCCCTACTTCTCCAGGGGTTGTTGGGATCAAATGAGATAATTAAAGGAAAGGACTTAGACTGCTCAGTAATGAGGGCGTTTGTAACTGCCCTTGTCACAGGCCTTTGTGTGTTTGTCTGGAGCACAGGATTGGGTTCCACTCCCTTCTGTGGTCCCGGTTCCTCACACCCATCACCTAGGAAGAAAACATGGGCATTCCAGGAGAGGGGGCCCACGTGAGCAAAGGTGAGGCTGTGGGCAAGCAGGGCCAGACTCACAGGCACTCGGAGCCGCTGTCCCTCTGCATCCCGCGCAAGGGACCTGACAGGTCCCCACGTCCTGACCCAGCCTGGCTTCTGGAGGAGACAAGAATGACCTCTTTGTCCCAGCTCGTGCACAGGGGATCATAACCGCACTGGCCCTTCGTCCGCCTGGCCTCCCCAGGGTGTCCTGTGGCTCACATCGTGCATCCTTGTCCGAGCTCTCACACCTGTTCCACCCCTGGGGGCAGGCACCTGTCCCCGCTCAAATCCTGGGGGGTGCCCAGGCTGATGGGGCCGTCAGTGCTGGGCCCAGCTGGGGTCTCTCGGCTCCTCCTTGTTCCTCAAATGGAAGAGGCTCAGAAGGGGTGAGTGCCACGGTCCTTCAGGACCAACTCACTTGTTCTACAGAGGGAGAAACTGAGGCCCAGAGAGGGTAAGGGGCTTGTCCAAGGTCACACAGTGAGGCAGGAGCACTGTTATTAAGGTTCTTAGCTTTCTTGTGGTCTCTTCCCTGGCCCAAGTCAGAATTTATCATTCTCTCCATTCATCCATTTGTTCATTCATTCATTCACTTACGACTGAGCTTTGACTGAAGTGGTAGAGACAGAAAGGGCCCCACCTTCCTGGGCCCCAGGCGGGTCCTCTGTGCCCCGCTGTCTCACTGTCTGCTCTGGGCTGTGTTGAGGAAAGCCTGGGCCCAGAAACTGGTCTCCTCTTCTGTCTCTTTTTACTTCTCCCCCATGTTGCTTCCAAGGATGTGACCTCCGACCTCTCAAATATTCCACTCTTTCCACAAAGCGTAACGGACATGGCGTGCCCTGCACTGGGCTGAGCACCTTGGGGAGGGAGCAAGGAGGGGCCAGACTTTTCCCAAGGACGTCACTGTCCAGAGGTGACCACACTCAAGGTGAGTTAATCCTGGCTCCAGACTCATGTGGGTTTTCATGGAGAAATGTCCAGCAACTGGTGGGGGGTCAGGAAGCCATGGGGGGGTGCATCATACTCAGGGGTCCAGGCCTGAGAGTCAGAGCCTGGTCAGTAGCAGATGGCAGAGCAGAGGCACGGCCACCCCTGAACCCGAAACAGCCTCAGGACTGATAGACTCAGGGAACCCCAGACCAGGAAGCCTCACCTTTGGAGGTCAACACACGACGTGAGACCCCGTAGGTCAGTTCATCCAGGGGTTCATGGAGGCTCCAGGGTCAGGCTGCACTCACCCGAGTTCCCCCTGGGAGTTGGGAGCAGCTCTAGGACCTGGAGCCCAGCCGCCTGCCAGCTCACGAGGGCCAGACTCTGCCCCTCGGATGGGCAGCTGCCCTTGGCCGTGGTCTGCAGCCTCTGCTGGGCTCGGGCAGAGAAGAGCAGCCGAGTGCACATCACGGCGGCCCAGGAACCCCCAGCAGCTGGCTAGCCTGGAGGCCAGGTGTCCTTCCAAGGATGCACCTAGGCCATTCAGTCGGGCTTTGGGGGAAAACACCCCGTGTTGAAATCGTGGCACCTCCTGTCCCTAAGAAGAGTGCCCCGGGCCCCTCAGCTAATCTTGCTGACCCTCAGGTCCCTGTTTGCCAAACCGGAGTTCAGGACACCTGCGCTGAGGACAAAACAAGAAGACGCCATCGTCTCCATCCCGAACCATCGTTTCTGAGCATGGCGCTGACAACCCCGTACCTGTCTCTGAATCCTCCCGACAAGGAAGGTACGTCATTGGCCCCCTTGGCTCACGAGGAAACTGAGGTTCTGCCAGGTGAGGGGTGCACCTTGAGTCCATGGCTATGAGCGGCGAGGCCAGGACACACAGCCAAGCTCCCCTCAGCCCTGCCTGGGTCCCCTACCCTCAGCCTCATCCTTCTGCAAAGATGAAATGCGTGTCATTAAGGGACCTCGTTTTCAGCAGAGCTGACGCAGAGCTTTTGGACAAGCTTTGAACCAGTCAGGGCTCGGTCACATGCAGCCTTTGTGATGGCCCTTGCTCAGCACGGGGACCACAGGGCCGGGCAAGCTGGTTACATGTGTTGAAATATTGCTTGATGTCGCTTGATGGGCTCTCTGTGAGGGGACAGATTGTCCTGACATATTGTCGGTGGAGGGAAGGGAGGGAGAGAGAGGGAGGGAGGGAGAGAGAGAGAGAAAGAGAGAGACAGGATATGCAGAGACTTTTATGGCAGGACATGGTGAATACTGAAATGAATGCTTTTTGTGAGACTATTGTCTAAGGGATTTTGAAAAGACAAGATCTCTCAGACCCCTCCCCCCAGCAGAAACAGGAAGGCAAATGCAGGGGTGGGGCCTGCAGGCCACTGGGGCTCCTGCAGAGCATGTGAGCAGGGGACCCCAGGGGGCCAGGTCTACACAGACCGCTGATCCAGGAAAGTCGGCCACGTACAGAGGCAGGAGCTGGGCAGAGGATGAGAGGATGGCTCCGCTCTCCCCTCCCGCGTGAGGGGCTTCTCGATTGTCCTCCACCTACAAGGGGGCAAGTTCTGTTAGCTGGCCGATGGGTGTGTGGCCCCTACCTCCCTTGGGGGTGTGAGGGATGGGATGGGGGCTGAGGGCACTCTCTGCCCATCCTCTGCCCTCAGAGACAATCTCTGGGTCTCTGACCACAGCCTCCATTATCATCTGGGAAACACTCTGATGTTTCCTTCCTTATCTATTATCTTATCCTAAGGAAGTGGCTTCCTTCCTTATCTATTGCTGCATAACAAACCACTCCAAAAGGCAGCCTAAAAGACAAAGAGCGGCCACGTGTCAGGGCCTGGTGGGGACGGCTGGTCTGTGCTCCCTGCCATATCAGTGGGGGTGGCTCACCTGGGACTGCAGATCATTTTCGGTGGCTCAGTCACATGGCTGGCAAGTGGGTGCTGCTGTCAGCTATGAGTTCCTGGCCTTGGACGGGCCTCAGTCCTCTCTGGGGCATTTCTATGGGATCCTCCGGCTTCCTTGCAGCATGGAGGGGCCTTCCAGACGTGAGCAACCCAAGACAGCGAGGTGAAGAATGTACTGCCCTGTATGACGTAGTGTCAGGAGTCACACAGCATCGCTTCCACTGTAGGCACGAGCCCACCCAGATTCAAGGGGAGGGGATGAAGACCCTACAACTCCGTGGCAGGACAGTCTCGTCACATTGCCAGCAGAGCACGTGGACGGGAGTTATCGTCAGTGCTGTCTGCGAAAGATACGATGTGCCCCAGAGGCACAGCTGGGTCTTGAACCCAGATCTGCGTGACCCCAGGCTGGCCCGCTGTGGGAAGGTCCTTGCCTGTGCAGAGTGAGGCGGCTGTGGACAAGCCTGTCTGGCCTTTCCAAGAACAAACAAAAGAACCAGATTTCTCTGCCCTGAGGCCTCCTCCTCACACTGGGTGTACAGACTGAGCACCACGACTCCAGGACAAATGCTTCCATCAGCCCCCCAGGGCCTGAGCTCCCCAAGGAGGCTGGAGCCAGCTCCTGGCACCACGCACCACTCTCAGGGGCTGGGCTGCTGGAGGACTCTCTGGTCCTTTCCTCAGCTAGGTCCCCTTGACTCTGGGCCACCCTGGAATGGTGCTCTTCTAGAAGTCAGCTCTGGCACATCAGTCTTCCCCATCTCAGTAAAGGGTGCCGTAACCACCCAGAGTCTAGGAGGCCTTCTGAACCCCCCCATTCCATCCTTGGACGTGTGCTGGGGATTGTCCCTGACCGTGGCCCCTGAGTCACCCACCCCTCTCACCCCGGCAGCCTCCTATTCTCAGTCAACCCCCGCTCTCCCCTCACGGCTGCCTAACCGCACCCCTCCATCCACTCCGGGAATCGGCCTGAGAGCTGCTCTGAAGAAGTCAGTTAGATCCTACTCCTCCACATCTTAAAATCTCTGACGTCCCACTCTTCTAGCACAATCTCACATCCCCTGAGGCCTTGATTAATTTGCCTTCTCACCTTATCCCCTTCCCCGTGTCCCCATTCTACCCTCCAGCCTTGGTGGCCCTTGTCCTGGTCCTCACACGCACCCAGCTCTTTCCTACCTCAGGACCTTTGTTTCGGAGCTCTTTGCATGGCTAGTTACTTCTTATGCTTCAGATTTTAGCTTAAATGCCACCTGCTGACATCTCTCAGCGTCCTATCCAAGTAGATCCTGGCAGACACGCTAGATGCCCCATTATTCATTTTCCCTTTTTCCCTAGAAATGCAAACTGTGGTTTACGGCAAGCAGGTAGCCTTGTAAACAGAGCATTCTCCAGCCTTCTCTATTTCAGCGGGGGGTGGTCACAGAGGCTCCGCTGAGCTGTCCTGGGGACGCTGGGGAGAAGCGCTCAGGTTCCAGATGTCTTTTGAAGGTAGATGATTTGCTAGAAGACTGGGCATGGGGTGTCCTACACGGGGTGTGAGAGAAGGAGGGAGATAAAAGTGACGCCAAGGTTTTGGCCCAAACGTCTGAAAAGAGTGGGCTCACTGAGCCGGGGGCGCCTCGGGACAGCAGGTTTGGGGAGGAAGCTGCGGAGTTACTTTGGGCCGTGGTGGGTCTGGGGTGCGCGTTAGACAGCCAGGCACAGGGGGGCCAGGAAGCCAGGCGTCGGCACCTGGAGCTGGGGGGTCTGGACTGAAGGCGCACATTTGTGAGATGTCAGTTCATAGATGGCACTTAAAACCCAAGACTGGACGAAATCACTGAGGGCTCAAGGGTAGAGAGAGCAGATGAGCAAAGACCGACCCTCAACACTGAGAAGTTAGAGACGGAGAAGGGAAGACCGCGAGGGTTCCGAGAAGCCAAGTGGAGGAAACGCTTCAGGAAGGAGACGGCCGACTGTTTCCGAAGAAACTGATCTCCAGGTCTGATGAGGACTGAGGATTGAAACAGGATTTAGTAACGTGAGGTCAGAGGTGACCGTGAGGCCGTTGCTGGCAGCGGGGTGAGAGGTGACGGGGAGGCTGTCGTTGGCAGGGAGGTTGTCAGTGGAGCAGCAGGAGTGAGATCCTGAGGGGAGTGGGTTTGAGAGAGGTTGGGAGGAGAGGAGTTGGGACCAGTGAGAACAGACAACACGTGGGAGACATCTTCTTGCAGGAAGCATTCAGACTATGCAAGAGGCACGTGTGGTGTTAAGACGAGGGTCAGCCCGTGATCTGGGCAGTGTGGATGCAGCTTTCCTCTGCCCCATCAGGTGTTGAGCTCCAGGGCAGGAAGTGTCTCTGTGGTCACCTTATTGTATCCACTGCCCAGCAAAGGGCTTGTCTTGGAGCTGGTGCTTGAGAAATGTGGGCGTGAGGGAGGGAGGGCAGCAGAGAGTGTGGCTGTGCCTGTCCTGACCAGTGGCCTGACACGGCCTTCCAGAGGAGCCGGGAATGTCGGCTGCGTGTTGGGAGGAGGGCCAGCTCCGGAATCAACAGGCCCGGGTCCCACCCCCCGCCCCACATCCCACCAGCTGGTGACCTTGCTCAAGACCTGGGGCCGCCTGTTTCCCAGTCTAGAGAATCGACGTAACAAGACCCACATGCAGGGTTGGTTGTGGCGTCTACAGAGAGAGGTTTAAAAACCAGCATCATCCCTGGTGACGTAACTGCCCTCAGTGAACGCCACCACACGTCGCGCTGAAGTCCCTGGATCACAAGATGGTCAGCACTGCCCTTCCTTCTGCACCCACGCCCTCCGTCTCTTGCTTATCCCCACACGGCTCCTCAGGGTGGGACGAGGAGACGGGGCCTCAGGGAGGCTGTTCACCCACCTGAAGTCACAGCCGTCACATGGCAGAGCGAGAACTTGAACCACGTGTGGGCCGACTCCAAAGCCTGGCCTTTACCCTCCCTGCTCCATGGCGGGTCGGGGCGATGCTGAAAGCCAGAGGCCCCCTCGATGCGACACCAAACAGGTCACCTGTGGTCTGGGTGCTGGTGTTCAAGTGCCGTTAAATGTGTCAGAGGTGGTGGCCTTGGAGCAGGCGGCCTGAGCACAAGATGAGTGGACCAGCCTGTCTCTGCCCAGGGCTGCAGGCGGCAGGTGTGGGGTAGAAGTGCCTGCCCACCGGATCCAGGAAATAGGATTTCTAACCATATCCGGCCTGCTGCCTACTACTGCCAGGAGCTGAACGTGCTTCTTTACGTCATAATAAACCCGGGCGTAGGAGCTGGCCAAGGCGATTACTACTTCTCATGCCTGCCCTGCTGGCCCCTCCCTGGGACGTGTTATAATCCTGGGCACCCAGGAGATGGAGCCAGACTCTGATGGATGCTAAGGCCTTTTGCAAAGCCCTAATTGAGAGTGGGGCCTGGCTGCTCCCTGTCACTGGGCCCCGCTGACCTCCCCCAGCTGACCTCTGATGGATGGGAGCTTAATAGACATGGCTGAGGGCAGTGCAGAATAATGGTGTCGTTGGGCAGGCAGGACCTGCCGTGTGATGTGGTGAGAGCGGGGACTCTGGCGTCCGAGGCCCTGGGTCTGAGTGCCCCCCTTGCAGGGGCGCTGTGGCCAGTCCTGATCTTCAGGGAACCTCAGGTGCCTCATCCGAGAAGTGGAGAAAAAAAGCCACAGCCGTGGTGCTCCCGGGGCAGTGGGGGGCTGGGTCGTGCTGACGGGACTGGAAGGACCTATGGTTCACCAGGTTCAGGCCACGCCGTGTCCCGTGGGTGGAAGACGAGGCTTTGGACGAGGCGTGAAAGCAAAGCTTTGTTCGGCACTGATGATGCTGAGTGCTCTGTGTGGGTCGTCACGTGTCAGCCTCCCCTGCAGCCTGTGAGGCAGGTCCTGTTACCGTCCCCTGTGAAAGATGAGGAGGTCGAGGCTCAGGGAGCCTGAGTGACTTGCCCCAGGTCCCAGAGCCACCAAGTGTCACAAACAGCAGCAGCCAGAGCGATCGTTTGAAAGAAAGAAGCCAGATCATGTTGCCCACCTGCTCAGACCCTCCAGGGACCTCCCACTGCTCTGTGAGTAAAAGCGGAGCTCCTGGCCGGGACCTCCGTGGCGCCCCCTGCCGTGCCCTGTGCCCTCTCTGCCAGGGTCCCTCCTGCTGGCTCCTTCACCCGCTCTGGCCTCATTTCTTCTCTTCATCCCTCCGAGCTCTTTGCTTGGACGTCCTTTGCCTGTCTTTGCACGGCTGGTCCTTCTTGGTGTCCAGGTCCAGCTCAGATGGCCACTCCTTGAAGAGCCCTCCCTAATGCCCTGAGATGGCCCCTGCCCCACTGTCCCTGTCACTCTCAGGGCCCGGCCCCATATGTCCCTCGTTGCTTTCCTAGGGGCACTGGCTTCTTTATTCATTGGTTCACTGAACACCAGACTGTGAGAGAGGGGGGACCATGTGGGTCTGGTCCCCAGTGTCCCCTGCACTGAGCACGGCGCCTGGCACTCAGGGGATGTTTGTTGAATGAATGAAAGGTGCAGAGCTAGGATGCAAACTGTCTGTCTGCCTCCAAAGCCCATACTCATAAAAAATTTTTTTTCTAGCTTTATTGATTTGTAATTGACATCTAACATTGCGCAAGTTTAAGGTGTACAATGTGATGATTTGACACACGAATATTATAAAATGGTTACCACGATAAGGTTGGGTAACATATCTGTCAGCTCCAGTAACTACCATTTTTTGTTGTTGTGACGAGAAAAAGTTAAGATCTACTCTCTTAGCAACTTGCAAGTATACAATACAGTATTGCTAACCGCAGTCAGCAGGCTGTATCTTAGATGCCAGAACTTACTCATCTTATAACGGGAGGTGTGTACCCTTGACCAACATCTTCCCTCTTCCCCTGCCCCTCTCCTGAGCCCCTGGCGACCACCACTCTACTCTCTGTGTCTAGGAGTTCAGCGTTTTTAGAGTCTACATATAAGTGAAATCATACAGTATTCATCTTTCTCTGTCTGACTTCTTTCACTTAGCCTAATGTCCTCAAGGCCCATCCATGTTGTCACAGTTGCAAGACTTCCTTTTTTATGGCTGAATAATATTCCATTGTGTGTGTATGTATGTATATATCTCTTACATTTTCTTTATCCTTTTATCTGGCAATGGACACCTAGGGTTTTTCCATGTCTTGGTTATTGGGAACAATGCTGCCGTGAACATGGGAGGGCAGATATTTCTTTGAGATGGTGATTTCATTGCCTTAGCATATATACCTAAGGAGAGGGGGTTGCCGGATCATATGGTGGTTCTATTTTTAATGTTTTTGGAGGAAACTCCATACTGTTTTCCACAGTGGCTGCACCAATTTACATTCCCACCGACAGCGCACAGAGGTTCCCTTTTCTCCACTTCCTCGCCAGCACCTGTTATCTCTTGTCATTTTGATACCAGCCGTTCTAACAGGTGGGAGGCGCTGTATCACTGTGGTTTGGGTTTGCATTTCCCTGATGATTAGGGATGTTGGGCACCTCTTCATGTACCTATTGGCCACCTGTATGTCTTCGAAAAAATGTCTATTCAGGTCCTTTGCTCATTTTTTAAGTGGATTACTTGTTCTTTTGCTATTGACTTGTATGAGTTTCTTACATATTTTAGATATTACCCCCTTATCAGATTACGGTTTGCGAATATTTTCTCCCATTCAGAAGGTTGCCTTTTCACTTCGTTGATTGCTTCTTTTGCTGTCCAGAAGCTTTTTAGTTTGATGTAATCCCACTTATTGACTTTTGCATTTATTGATTGTGCATTTGGTGTCAAATAGAAAAGATCATTGCTAATAATTTTAATTTTTTTTCCAAGACCAAAGTCAAGGAAGTTGTCCCCTATGTTTTCTTCTAGGAATTTTATTGTTTTGGGTCTTATGTTTAAGTCCTTAATCCATTTCAAGCTAATTTTTGTAAGTGGTGTAAGATAGGGGGTCAATTTCATTATTTTGCGTGTGATTATCCAGTTTTCCTAATATCATTTATCCAAGAGACTATCCTTTCTCCAATTAATATTCTTAGCCCCCTTTGCAAACATTAATTGACCAAATACACATGGGTTTATTTCTGGGCTCTTGATTCTGTTCCATTGGTCTATTGTCTGTTTTTATCCCAGTACCTTACTGTATTGGTTACTATAGCTTTGAAATATAGTTTGAAATCAGGAAGTGTGATGTCTCCAGCTTTGTTCTTTCTCAAGATTGCTTTGGCTATTTGGGGTCTTTTGTGGTTCCATTTGAATTTTAGGATTATTTTTTCTATCTCTGTGAAAAATGCCCTTGGAATTTTGATAGGAATTGCATTGAATCTATAGATGGCTTGGGTAGTACGGACATTTTAACAATATTAACTCTTCCAGTTCATGAAAATGAGATATCTTTCTATTTTATCTGTGTCTTCTTCAAATTCTTTTATCAATGTTTTATAGTTTTCAGTGTATAGATCTTTCACCTCCTTGGTTAAACTTCTTCCCAAGTATTTTATTATTTTTGATGCTGTTGCAAATGGGATTGTTTTCTTAATTTCCTTTTTTAGATAGTTCGTTGTCAGGATACAGAAATGCAACTGAATTTTGGATGTTGATTTTGTATCCTGGAACTTTACTGAATTTGTTAATTAGTTCCAACAGTTTTTTGGTGGAGTCTTTAGGATTTTCCATATATAAGATCACGCCATCTGCAAACAGAGACAATTTTATGTCTTCCTTTCTGATTTGGATGCCTCCTATTTCTTTTCTTGCCTGATTGCTCTGGCTAGGACTTCTGGTACTGTGTCGAATAGCAGTGAAGAGTGGACAGCCTTATCTTGTTCCTGATCTTAGAGGAAAACCTTTCAACCTTTCACCATTGAGCATGATGTTAGCTGTGGGCTTGTCATGCATGGCCTTTCTTATGTTGAGGTATGTTCCTTCTATACCCACTTTGTTGAGAGTTTTTATCACGAAAGGATGTTGAATTTTGTCAGATAATTTTTCTGCATGTTTTGAGATGATCATATGATTTTTACTTTTCATTTTATTGATATGGTGTATCACATTTATTGATTTGTACATATTGAACCATCCTTGCATCCCAGGGATAAACCCCACTTGATCATGGTGTATGATTCTTTTAATGTGCTGTTGAATTCAGCTTGCTAGAATTTTGTTGAGAATTTTTGCATCAATATTCTTCAGGGATATTGGCCCATAGTTTTCTCATAGTGTCCTTGTCTGGCTTTTGTATCAGGCTTATGCTGGTCTCAAAAAACGAGTTTGCGAGTGTTCCCTCCTCTTTAATTTTTTGGAAGAGTTCAAGAAGGACTGGAATTAATCCCTCTTTAAATGTTTGGTAGAATTCACCCATGAAGCCATCTGATCCTGGGATTTTCTTTGTTGGGAGGTTTTTGACACTTATTCAATCTCCTTCCTTGTTATTCATCTATTCCGAATTTCTATTTCTTCATGATTCAGCCTTGGTAAGTTGTATGTTTCTAGGAATTTACCATTTCTTCTAGGCTGTCCAATTTGTTGGTGTATAATTTTTCATGGCAATCTTTCATAATCCTTTGTATTTGTGTGGTATCGGCTGTAAAGTCTCCTCTTTCATCCATAATTTTATTTGAATCTTCTCTTTTTTTCTTTGCAAGTGTAACTAAAGGCTTGTCAATTTTGTTTATTTTTTAAAGAAACTAGCTCTTTGGTTTTGTTTGTTTGTTTTGGTGAGGAAGATTGGCCCTGAGCTAACATCTCTTGCCAATCTTCCTCTTTTTGCTTGAGGAAGATTGTCACTGAGCTAAAATCTGTGCCAATCGTCTTCTATTTTGTACGTGGGCTGCCACCACAGCATGGCTTTATGAGTAGTGCATATATCTGCACCTGGAATCTGAACCTGTGAATCCTGGGCCACCAAAGCAGAGTGTGCAAACTTAACCACTATGCCACTGGGCTGGCCCCAGCCCTTAGTTTTGTTGATCTTTTCTATTGATTTTCTATTCTTTATTTCACTTTTTCCTGCTTTGATCTTTGTTATCTCCTTCCTTCTTCTACCTTTAGGTTTAGTTTGTCCTTCTTTTTCTAGTTTCTTGAAGTATAAAGTTAGGTTCTATATTAGAAACCTTTCCTTTTTCTTAATGTAGGCATTTATAAACTTCCCTCTTAGAACAGCTTTTGTTGCATCTCATAAGCTTTGGTATGTTGTGCTTCTATTTTTGTTTATTTCAAGATTTTTAAAAATTCTCTTTTGATTTCTTCTTTGGCTTATTGGTTGTTCAGGAGTGTGATGTTTAATTTCCACATATTTGTGAGTTTTCCAGTTTTCCTCCTATTATTGATTTCTAGTTTCATACCATTGAGTTTGGAAAAGATACTTGGTATAATTTCAATCTTTTAAAATTTTCTAAGACTTGTTTTGTGACCTACTGCATGATCTGTCCTGGAGAATGTTCCCCGTGCACCTGAGAAGAATGTGTACTCTGCTGTCATTGAATGGAATGTTCTGTATATATGTCGTTTGGGTACATTTGTTCTAAAATACAGTTCAAATTCAATGTTTCCTTACTGGTTTTCTGTCTGGATGATCTATCCACTATTGAAAACGGGGTATTGAAGTCCCCTACAATTATTGTATTGTTGTGTATTTCTCCCTTCAGATCTGTAGGTATTTGCTTAATGTATTCAGGTGCTCCATGTTGAGTGCATATATATTTCTAGGAGCCCATTCCAAGTAAGGCACCATTGGTTCAACATCAGTGACAATGGGGCTGACATTGCTCAGTGGTGCCAGGCCACTTGTCCAAGGATCCACTTCCTGAGTTTGGTGAAATCATGGGTATGGTCTGCTCTGACTTCAGTTCGATCAGCCTGGACCCTCACCGTGGAAGATTCTGGTGATCATAATGGTGGCTGCCCTGAATTGTCTCTAATCAGACATCATCCCTAATCTTCACAGCACCTTGAGAGGTGGGTATTACCAAGTCCATTTGACAGATGAGAAAACTGAGGCTCAGAGAACTGAGGACAGAGCTCTCAATGTCACAGAACTAGGGAAGAATCAGTCTTGGGATCAGAACCTGTGTCAATCTGACTCCAAGGCCAGTACTCAGGTGAAGTCAGCAGCACCAGACCATCTAAGCCCAGACCACAGCAGCCACCTGAACCCTCTCTCCCTGAACCAGGCTGCGCTCCCAACACCCATGCTAGCCAGGCTCAGCCCCACCCAGCCCCACCACTGACCGCCCCTCCAGGCACAAGGCCAGTATGCACAAAGCACTGCTGAGTGCTTCGTCATCTGCTGAGTTCTTGCATGGAGGGGGTGGCCCATGTTGGTGGGAGCACAGGAGGTGGAAGCCTCTTTGAGGAAAAGGAAACATATCTGAGCTCTGAGCTCACCGCCTCCTCTCTCCCTGGGCTGGGAAGAGGTCCCCTGCCTGGGAATGCCATTTCCACTCAATTCAAAAGGAACACTGTACTTTCTTGGGTTGTGCTTATTCCCTGAATGCATTCCCTGTTTGAAGAGAGCTGGGGGCAGAGTCCCCTCCCGGAGTCCCTGGCCCTGCCCCTCTGGTCTCTTCCCTGCTGAGCCCTTGCTCCCTTTCCCGCCTCCCTACCCACACTCTGCTCTCTGGTCCACGTTGACCCTGCCCTCCCAACCAAGGTCCTTTGAAGACTCGGTTCCCCTCTTTCTCCTCTCATCCTGGCCTCTCTCCACCCCTGCCTCTTTGGTCCTGGTTGCTGTGCAGACACAGGAGGAAGGGGAGGACTGAGGAAGTGTGGGGTCTCCATTAATCACCTCCTCATAGAAAGCCTTGCAAAATGGTGCCATGTCACAAAGCTGTTGGTGTGGAAAGATCTGGGCCTCAGGCCAGGGTGACTGCATTCTATGCCCAGCTTTTCTTCCAGCCCACACATTTTGCAGACGAGAAGACTGAGGAGGCGGAGGATCTGTGCTAAATAGTTCTCACCTCTGAGCTGCTCTCATCAGCCTCCAAAGGGCTTCTCCTTCCTTAAGTTCCTTAATTATTTGATGTGACTCTCAGGGGAACTCCTATGAGACTGGCTGGACAGGTCTTACGATCATTCCAATGAATAGATGTGGAAACTGAGGCCTGGAGAGGGGAATTGACTTGGCCACGGTCACACAGCAAGTGAGATGCAGAACTGGATCCAGAGCCCAGCCTCCTAACTCCTAGGTGGGGTTGCCCCTTCTCCCTGGACCGAGGTAGGAGAGGAGATGTGGAGCCAGTGAGCTCCCGCCCCAGGGTCGTTACACATGCCATTGGCTAGTGATCTCTTTGTGCCACCCATGTTCTGCCAAGCCAAGCAAAGACTAATGTGACCATTTGCTGCTTTTGCCATTCTGGTCCTAGGATGTGGGGGAGCTGTGTTGGTAATGACTGTGACACTGCTAAGGAGCAGATGCCAACCTCAGCTGGCTGGCATCTCCCATCCCTCCTCTGACCTTCCTGTGGTCAGCGCTCACTGCCCTAATCCTCAAATGCTGTTTTAGACCACTGTCCCCTTGAAGCCCCCTGCCCAGTCCTCCACCCCCTCATTGCCTTGATTGACCTGGCTTCCTCTCCACGTGGGAAAATAGAGCCCGAGGCACACGCCCTTCTCTCCGACGTCTCGGCCATTTCAGAAGCAGACCTGCTCCTTCTGGGTGGAAAGCCGATACCTTCCCACCCTCTGGCTCCATCCATTTCTGCCCCTGTGGGGGCCCGCCCCTGTCAGCATCTCCCCCTCTCCTATTGCCTTAGCCTGCCTGCTCCACCACCCAAGGCTTCTCTGCATATGAGCTGCTTGAATTTCCCCACAAATTCTGAAATAAATCTTTCCCTTCCAAGGCCTTGGCCCCCTGAACCACTTCCGCTTCCTCCCTGCCCATCCACACGCTGTTCCCTGCAGGTGTAGGCGGGAGTTACGCCCTGAGAGCCGGTGGGTGAATGCCCAGCCCTCCCCTCCTCCAGGAGGATGGCCCTGAGACATCTCCACATGGTCCTCAGAGGGTCCCCAGCAGGACGGAGCCCCAGCTGTGCATCACTGTGACCCACTCATGAGTCCATGCTTCGTTGATTTTCTCCCTTCCCTGCTCATTCTCTCCACGTCCTCACCGGGGTTCCCCTCCCAGGTAAGCTACTGGCATTGGAGCCCTTGCCTCAGGGTCTGATTTGGGGCACCCACCCTCAGACCCACGCCTTCCTCACCTGGCTGCCTAGGGAGGTCAGTGCTCCCTCCTTCTGCTCCCCGGTGTCTATCATTGCACTTCCTGAGGCAGAGTCTCTGTCTCTGTGCCAGACTGTGAGCCCCTCAAGGGTAAGCCTAGTCCTTAATCACCTCTGTATTCCTCTCACCTGGCACATCACTGGCCAACAAGTGTTTGTTGAGTGAATGAGTAAGAAGTAAATGAATGAATGATGAAATGAATCTCCAGGGCACTGCTGGGTGACAGACCCTGGGAAGTGAATTATCCCATCAGCGTGGCCCTCTCAACTCCAGCCTTCTTCTCTCCCATCAGGGGACCCCCCCCACTGCCCTGTCCAGGCCTGGCAGCCCCTCACTCTGCCATCGGCACTCGTTCTGCCCTCTCTAACGCAGTTGGCTCCCAGGACGCCTCCTAACCGGAAAAGTCCCCAGACGGGGAAGTGGGTCTCTTGGTGGGAGATTCTGACTCTGGCTAAATAAAGGTTACAGGAGCGGCTTTGTAATGTGACATAATTCAATGCCACCCCCAGCAGATGCTGCTTTGGAGGGATGGATTTGTCCCAGCTGGACTCTGGGGCTCATTCAGGAGCACTTGGAACAACCACCTGCTGCTTCTGATGTGAGCAGCCCCAGGACATGGCAATTTCTATAAATCAACTTATTCAGCCCCAATACATGGAACTGAGTTTCCAGCAGGAGGAATTAAAATTGTTGCTGGGGAAGGGAAGCAGCTGCTGCCAAGCCAAGCAGTCATGTAGACCACGTCCAGCTTTGCACCCCCTGGGGGAATGGGGCGCTCTGAGCACATCCGGAATGCCTGGGGCCTCAAAACTCCGCACCCTGGGCCTGTGAGAGGCCATTTCACAGATGAGAAAACCGAGGCCTGTGGAGGCAAAGGAGAGGCTGCCCAAGGTCACACACACAGTGAGTGGCCGACCTGGGACAGCTCTGCCCCCACCCTCCCCAACTTCTCAGAAGAGCTGGCCGGGTGGGAATCATGCTGAAGCTAAAAACAAAACAAAACAAAACAAAAGAACAACCAACACCCTGGCCTGATCACAGGCTGTCCCTGCCATTTCGTTATATTGTGGCGGAACCCTGGGATCTGATGCTGGTTCTGTCCCTCACTTGCTGGGTGACCCGTCTCTGGGTTTCAATTTCTTTATCTGTCAAATGAGAAGATTAAGGATCTCTAAAGTCTTTCAGCTTCAAACGCTGTCCTGAGCCTGCGTTTCCCCACACCAGGGCATCTCGCTCTACCTGCTAGGATGCTGTGAAGATCACGTGGGTCCAGAAGAAGCTCCTTGGCACAACTGTGTGAAAGTAACCCGGGAACAGCGTAACCATCACTCACATGTCTGTAGTGAAGTGATGCTAAGGGCAGAGCTGTTCCCACATCTGAGCCACCAGGAGTGAAGGGGAGACCCATGTGTCATCTCCCAGGCAGGCAGTTCTTGAACCAGGGATGGGCTGGAGATCCTGGGGCCCTGGGCTCCCTCCCCATTGGTCGGGGTGTCTCTGCAGGCAGGCCCCTCTCCCCATCCCAGCAAGTGGCATGGACTCTCAGATCTCAGGTGCCTGTCCAAAGGGGCTTTAACAGTGCTGGGCTGTGAGTGTAGAGCTGAGGAGGAGGATGAAGGAAAAGGAGAGAAGGGAGGACTCTGGGCTCCATCCGTTGGTGAAAGATGTGGGTTCTAGAATCAGAAAGACTCAAGGCCAATGGCTGGCTCATCACTTGATATTTGCAGGATTTTGGTCAAATCACTCAACAATTCTAACCTCAGTTTTCACATCTGTAAAATGGGAGTGAGAATTCTCCCAGGGGTAGTGCTGGCCAGGCACTTAGCACTACGCCTGGCCCAGGGTGAGTTCTCAATACACAGCAGCCAGCAACAGCGGCAGCCAGGCAGGAGGAGCCACGCAGATCCAGAGTGAGGTGCCCTCAGGGAGCGCTGCAGAATCTGCCCTGTGGACGGGAGGACAGAGGGCTGTTCATGGAGAGGACAAGAAGGGCTGTGCAGGCCAGAAAAAACCCTGAAGGACAGATTCGCAGACCACACGGGAACACACTGCATTTGCCTGCTTTTGTTCACGTTAACGAGAACAGGAATTATTTGTATCCGTCTAGCAGCAATTAGAGCATGGAGATTATGGTCATGAGTTTTTTGACTCCTGGTGATTATAATAATTATTGTAACAATAAATCGAAGGCAAAATTTCATGTTAATAGACCAATCAGGAGGAAATGTCAATGGAGAGCCGTGAGCAAAGACTGACGTGTATAAACAAAGAGTGTGACGATGGGGGTTCGGGAGAAGGGGTGAAGGGGCACTGACCACGTGTGGCCACCCTGGGCACTCACTGGGCTCGGCATTCGAGATCAAATGAGGTGCAGTAGGAGAAACAACATCCCCCAAATCCCATGGTGGGCAAGTGGGCCAGATGCCACCCCAGCTGTCTGAAGCCGAGGCCCTGACCGCTCATCAAAGTTGGCCAACACCACGTCTTTGGGCTGGAACTTCCCAGCCCTCCCAAGCCCAGCGAGACTGGGGGACAGAGCAGTCTGGGAGTGACAGGCATAGGCGGCTGGGGTGAGGGGACCTTTCCTGAAGTGCTGATGGTCTGGACAGGAGGTGTAACCAGGGACCGGGTCTGCAAGGCTGGAGGCTGCGTGTGCTGAGCTGTGGGCCTTCCAGCTCGCTGGGTGTGACCACCCTGGGGGCTCCCCCTCAGCACCCACCACGTAGAGCCCCTTACACCCACCTGCCCAAGTTTGCCCCTCTCAGCAGACCTTCTTCAAGTAGCTGAGGCCACAGGGCTGTGGGGAGACCTGGAGCAGAGGAATGCACACATTTTGAATCGGGATAAAACGCCAGCTGGCTATTTGTCCTAGACTTTCCCTCCTGAGTTACTGAACTATGAGAAGCCAGTTGTTTTACTGTGAGAGATCTATCATCACACAGGATGGCTTCTTATGTCCAAAGTCAGGCAGCTACTCACATGTACAAGGAGGCAGCCACACACACACGCACGCACACACACACACACACACACGAAGAGGCCAAAAGAACCCTAAAAAGCTCTTCAGGAACCTAGTCCCAAACTCATGAAAGTCCTTTTCCTGGCACCCTGCGTCCCATGCAGGAAAACTTGTCCCCGTCTTGTTCCTCCAGTTCCCCTCCGTCCCCTCCAGCCCAGCTTGCCCTGTGGCTTCTGTCCTCTGGATGGAAGGAGAGTTTTCAGTTTTCTCGGGTATATACCTAGGAGTGGAATTACTGGGTCATAAGATAACTCTATGTCTAACTTTTTGAGGACATGCCAAACTGTTTTCCACAGAGGCTGCACCATTTTATACTCCTGCCAATGGTGTATGAGGGTTCCACTTTCTTCACAGCTTTGCCAACGCTCGTTATTATCTACCTTTTTGCTTCTGGCCGTCCTGGTGGCTATGAAGTGGTGTCTCATTGTGGTTTTGATGTGCATTTCTCTAACAACTAATGATGTTGAGCATCTCTTCATGAGCTTATTGGCCACTTAAATATCTTCTTTGAATAAATGTCTATTCAAATCCTTTGCTCATTTTTCAATTGAGCTGTTTGTCTTTTTACTGTAGAGTTGTAACACTTCTTTATATATTCCAGATATAAGTCTCTTATCAGATATATGGTTTGCACAAATTTTCTCCCATTCTATAGATTGTCCTTTCACTTTGTTGATGGTGTCCTTTGAAGCACACAAGTTTTTAAATTTGAGGATGTCCAATTTATCTACTTTTTCTTTTGCTGCTGTGCTGCTGCTGTCATATCTAAGAAATCATTGTCTAATTCAAGGTCATAATGATTTGGGCCTATGTTTATTTCTACTTTTAGTCCCCACATTTAGGCCTACGATGTATTTTGAGTTAATTTTTTGTACCTGATGTGAAATAGGAGTCTAATTTCCTTCTTTTGTATGTGGCTAGCCGATAGTCCCAGCTTCATTTGTTGGAAAGACTATTCTTTCCCCACTCAACTATCTCGTCACCCTTTTTGAAAATCCACTGACCATAAAGGTGATGGTTTATTTCTGGACTCTAAATTCTGTCTCCTTCATTTATATCTTTATCCTTGTACCAACAGCACACTACTTTAACTACTATATCTTTGTAGTAAGTCTTGAAATCAGGAAGTATCAGTCTTCCAACTTTATTCTTATTTTTCAAGATTATTTTGCCTATTCTGGATCCCTTGCATTTTCTTGTCAAATTTGGGATAAACTTGCCAATTTCTGCAAAAAAAAAGCAGCCGGGTTTGGATAAGGATTGCATTGAGTCTGTAGATCATTTGGAGGTACTGCTGTCTTAGCAATGTTGTCTTCCGATACATGAACTTTCCATTTAGTTAGATCTTAATGTATTTCTGCAATGTTTTATAGATTTTATGCTTATTTTGTTAAATTTATTCCTATTTTGTTCTGTTTGGGCGATTGAGAATGGAGTTGTTTTCTTCATTTCATTTCAGATTATTCATTGCTAATGTATAAAAATATACTTGGTTTCTGTTTATTGACCTTTTTTTTTTTTTAAAGATTGGCACTTGAGCTAACAACTGTTGCCAATCCTTTTTTTCCTCCTTCTTCTCCCCAAAGCCCTCAGTACATAGCTGTATATTCTGGTTGGAGATCCTTCTGGTTGTGGCATGTGGGACACCACCTCAGCATGGCCTGACGAGCGATGCCATGTCTGTGCCCAGGATCTGAACCAGAAAGCCTGGGCCGCTGAAGCAGAGGGTGTGAACTTAACCACTTGGTCACAAGGCCAGCCCCTGTTTATTGATCTTACATCCTTCAACTTTGCTGAACTCATTTATTAGATCAATAGTTTTTTGGTGGCTTCCTTAGGATTTTCTATATGCAAGATTACGCTGTCTGTAAATAGAGATAGTTGCACTTTTTCCTTTCCTATTTGGATGTCTTTTATTTATTTTTCTTGCCTTATTGCCCTGGCTACAACCTCCAGTACAATGTTGAGCAGAAGTAGTAAAAGTTGACATCCTAGTCTTGCTCCTAATTGTGAGGGAAACTGTTTAGTCTTTCATCATTATGTGTGATGTGAGCTGTGGGGTTTTCATAGATGACCTTTGTCCAGTCGAGGAATTTCCTTTCTGTTCCTTGTTGAGTGTTTTTGTCACAAAAGGTGTTGTATTTTGTCAAATGCTTTTCATGCATATATTGAGAGGACTGTGGGTTTTGACCTTTATTCTGTTAATATGGTGAGTCACGTTGATTGAATGCGAGGTTAAACCAACCTTGCATTCCTGAGATAAGTCCCACTTGGTCATGGTGTATAATCCTATTTACATTCAGTTTGTTCGTATTTTGTTGAGGATTTTTTCATCTTTATTCATAAAAGATATTGTTCTGTTGTTTTCTTTACTTATGACATCTCTCTCTGCTTTTGTTATCAGAGTAATACTGGCCTCATAGAATGAATTGGGGGAGTGTTTCCCCCTCTTCTATTTCATAAGTATGATTTGTTCTAGTTGAACGAAAGACTGGTGGCTTACAACAACTGGGGCCTTGCCCCCTCCCAGCCTCCTCTCTCTGCAAAATGAACACCTGCTCCTCTTCCTGGGATTCTGAACTCGGTTCCTCCACACATAGCTGAGGACCCAGAGCTAAATTCTCCTGTCAGACCAGACTCCTGCCTCCTCATCCCCACATTCCTCCATCCGCAAGTCCAGGAGCTGTTTCTACGGCACATCTTTCCAGTCCCTTCTTCCCTGTTCCCTCTGTCCCTTGCTCCTTGTCCTCTGCTCCCAGGCCTTGCTCATCCCCCACTTGCCTTATTGCAACAGCTTCCTCTCAGGACTCTGGTTTCTGCCACCTCCAGTCCCTCTGCGGAAACACTTTTCTAAAACCCCCGTGAGAGGAAGTCAAGGCCCTGCTCTGTCTCCTTCACTGACGTTCCATTTCCTGAAATGCAGGGATTCCCAAATGGTTCCACTGGGGCACCCGTCAGATGGAGGGAGGGATTCTGTGTCTCCAGGGTGTCTGGAGGCAGAGGCTGAAGCAACCAGCCACTGGCATACTGGTTCTTTGAACTTCCTAATTTAATATTTCAAATCTATGCACATTTTATCCTTTACCCATGGTGTTTTAAATATAAAATAATAAGTATTTTCCCTCATCTTGGCGTAAAGACGAGACCCTGGAAAGATGCCCTGTGCCTGCTCCATGCTCACCACTGTGCATTCCCCAGGGAGACAAGGAGTTAGAGAATGGAACTGGGACAGCTTCCTGGGTGTCAACTTTACTCCAAGGTCCGGGAAATTGCCCCTTGTTTCATATTAAACACTCATGAATATGTTGTAGTGAGAACTCCCCAGGGCTGCACAAGCCCCAGGTTTCTCTAAGCAGATCCCTGACTAGCTTCCTTATGTCACCATCCGCCACTTCACCCCTTTGCTCCAGCCTCACCCTCGCATTTCAAATATAACATATGTATACACAACATACACACTGCATGCACACACCCACACGCAAACCATCCCCCCCCCCACGCACACCCCTGCTCAAACAACCCTATACCATTCACCATTCATCACCATTCCCCAGACAGAGCGTGAACACCATGCCAACCCCTGGAGTTTGGGGGAGGGAACTAACATTTACTGAGCACCTACTATGTGCTAGACTCTGTACTGAGCCCTTCACAGGCGCTCTCTCCCCTAAGCTTCTCACCAATCTTTGAAGTTTGTTTTACAGATAAAGACACTGAGGCCCACAGCTGTGGGTTGCTGGCGTGGGGTGGGTGCCTCTCCATTCCAGGGCTCTTTCCTTGCCCCTCCCCCATTTTTCTGCTGCAGAGAAATTATCAAAGGAGCAGAACCTTCTAATTATGATTTAGATGAGTGGAATGAGCGGCTTACGAGGTAGTGGTTATCTCAGCACCGGAGGAGGGTCCAGGGGTCAGCCGGGAGGATGGGGGGGAGGCCCAGGCAACTTCTAAGGCCTCTGGAGCCCAAGGAGTAGCTGAGCATCTCCTGCCAGTGCGTTGTTTCTCATCCCCAGCTGGTTATGTTTATGGGACCCAGCAGAGCATCTCTTACATCTCTCCCCTCACTCAAGATGTTGCTGTGCTCTGCTAACCTTAAAGAAAAGCTGCTTTTTCATGTAAAAATCTTCTCTTCTCAGCAATCAGGTCTTTTTGAAACTTAAATTCCCACTGGGGAATGGACAGAAAAGAAGGCAAAGGCTGTTGTCTGAGTTTCCGCAGAGGCAGTTCTCAGGTGGAGGCGGCGCTCCCTCCCTCCCTCTCTGCCTCCCTGGCTCTCCTGCAGAGAGGATGGGTGGGAGGGAGAAAGCAGCCAGGCGGACCCCACACTTAGTGTGAATCCCAGCCTCCCTCTCACCAGCTGGGGGACCCAGGCTGGTTTCTTTCCTCTCTGAGCCTCAGTTCCCTCCTCTATAAAATGGGATGGTGAGAGCCCCCGTCATTGTGGGTCACTGTGAGGATGGAGGAGATAAGGCTTGCAGGAGGACAGGCTGAGTTCCGGGCACATCCAATATGCCATCATTATTGTTACTATTCTCCTTGGTGTCGGATACCCCAGACTTTCCAAGCTGGACTTGGGACACTGGTCTCCAGATGACAGTCGGGGTCTGATTGCTGCTTCAGAGTCACCTGCGGGGCTTTCTGTAATGCACATCCTTGAGCCCCATCCCAGAAGAATCCGATTCCTTGCTCTGGGATGGGTCCAGGGCACCTGCATTTTAACAAGACCCCAGGGAGAGTCTGAGACTCAGCCGAGGTTGGCCACCTTGGCTGAGGCCCAGGTGTCTGTCAGCCTCACTCTCAGCAGGTGCAGGCTAGGTCCCTGCCCTAGCTGTGCCTGAGGATCAGCTCTGGGCAGGCCTTCCCTGCCTCCAGCCCTCCTCTGAGGTCCAGGCTGAGCTTGAAGGAGTTGCTGGCCACAGCCCGTGCAGCCCGGCTGGCCCGCGGACCTGGGCCTCTCTCCTCAGCCCCCAGCCTTTGGTGATGCAGAGAGGAGGAGCTCTGGAGTCAGGCTGACCCAGGTTTGGATCCTGCCCCATCATTTACCAGCCTGTGAAGCAGTTGCCACCCGTGGTTAGTGCACCGGCTCTGACGGCAGATGGCTCTGCCATTGACAAGCTCTATGAACTTGGGCAAGTTGCTTAACCTCTCTGTGCTGGTGTTTCTCATCTGTAAAATGGAGATCATGATGGTCCCTCCCTCACTCCTTTGGTGGTTGTGAGGACGACGTTAACATATGCAAATCACACTTGAAAGAGAGCATGGCCCGATGTAAGCACCCAGTGAGACTCAGACATGGTCGTTATCAGCCGTGTACCCTCAGGTACATCACCTGAGCACCACAAACCTCAGTTTCCTCATCTGCACAATGGCAAGGACACTCCTACCTGTGGAGACTGGTGCAGGATGGACGAGATGAGGTCTGCAGAGTACCTGAGCCCCTGGCCCTGCCCATCCAGCCATGTGGTGGGTCGTGAGTTTCATCTCCACCACTCCTTCTATGCTGAGGACTCCACATCCCCCTGTCACTCACATCCAGTTGTCTCCACCCTATGCCTGGTGATAATAACAGTCTCCCTGGTAGGATAGTAGAGGCCCACACGAGCAAACGCTCGCAAAATGCCTAGTGCACTGCGGGCACCTGCGAAGCACTCAGAGATGGGAGCTTCTTATCATCAGCTGGGTGAGCCTCCACCCTCAGGAAGGTGCAGGGACCCAGAGGAAACCCAGCTTCTGGGACCAGCCCTGCTCCAACCAGGAGTGCAGTTGGGGGCAAGTTCCTTCCCCCCACTGAGCCTCAGTTTCCCCACTTTAAGATGGCACTTGAGCTGGGATGGAAGGCCCATCCAGCTCTGACTCTCTGAACACAGCACTTAGCTGATCACCCCCAGGCTGTCCCTTTCTTGACCTGTCTGTCCCCTATCTCCCCCTCTCTGCTTTAGCCCAGACCGAGGAGGTCATCTGGGTCCCCCGGTCCACACTGGGAGTGAGCCTCTCACATCTCCAAGAGCATTCACGCAGGTTCCCAGGACAGCCAGGTAAATCCTCATCACTGCGGAAACCCTCGCCCCTCTCCAGGGAGTTATGTCAGCCTGGATTCCTTCATTGCTTTGACTAGCCATGGGTAGGGGCTTCTAGAATGCCTCAGTGGAGCTGAAGAGATGGGAAAATCATGCTCTATGGGGTCTAGTTGAGAGTAAAGGGGAAGGAAATCCACTATGCTATGCTCAATAGCATAGATTCTGTGTGTTATGAGTAAGTCTATTTCACAGATGAGGAAAAGAGGCTCAGAGAGGTTGACTCATTTGCCTGAGATCACACAGCCAGTAAGTGATAGAGGCAGGATGCAAACCCACCTACAGTTTCTCTTCCTTGAAAGCTGTTCTGGGTTTTGGCTATGGAAGGCCCCCAACCTGCTCTTTGGAGATCAGGGTCCTTGATTTTCCTTCCTCCGTGGGATGGGTCACTGAGTGAGCAGGACTCCCCACAGCCAGACAGCAGAGGCCACCCTGACATGCCCATCTTCTCCCGAAACTCTGGGGCTGCTGAGTTGGGACAGTTCCTCCAGACACTCATTCCAGCCCGAGACTGGGCCCCATGCAGGATAGCACTCCTGGAAGCAAGCTGGTCGGTCTCTCCAGGACCAGTCCTGTGGGGAGGCCGTGCTGACGGGCTCCACCACTGCCTGACCTTCTCTGAGCCTCAGCCCCTCTGATACCTGCTGCCTTGCTGGGTTATTGTGAGGATTAAGATAAATGTAAAATAAACATCAATTACTCCCTCTCTGTCTAACATCTTTCAATGATCTATAATTGCTTTCCTTCATGGCCCTCGTCACATGTGGGTCATTATATGCTTTTTGTGTAACTCCCTGTTTGTTGTCTCTTTTCCCCGCAGGACACAGTAAGCCCCCTTGCTGGCAATATGAGGGAGTGAGGAAATGAAGGAATGAGTGATGGAGTGTCTCATGAGGGCTCTTCCTAACCATATAACCCTCTCAAGGCCACTGCACCCATCCCAGCTCTCACCTCTGCACTCCACCTGCCTCCTGCCTGCCCTCAAGAGAGGAACTGGAGTCTAGAAAGGCTGGAGACGGGCTTGAGATGGCCAGCCCTGTCCTCAGGCACCTGAACCACCTCCAGTGGGTCTCCCCACCCCGGCCTTCTCTGCTCCTGTCTGTGAACACAGACACGTGTCCTGCACCCTGAGATGCAGTCCGTGCCACCCAGCAGAGCAGAGAGGTGGCTCTGCTGTTTTTAAGGAATAAACCTGGGTTGACCCCCATTGATTTCTTTCAGTCTTTGAGTCTTGTCCCCAGGCATGGGCTCCTCATCATTGCCCACAATGTGCAGACTGAGGAGAGAGTCTTAGAGCTTGGCTGCCCAGGTCAGGTG
This sequence comes from Equus asinus, assembly GCF_041296235.1. NCBI lineage: Eukaryota > Metazoa > Chordata > Mammalia > Perissodactyla > Equidae > Equus > Equus asinus. The sequence continues at coordinate 91,140,755 of NC_091794.1, forward strand.
CAGCTGGAAAGTAAACAGTTGAGCTTTGGGGGATTTTTCTCACCCTACCATCTAATTGTGGAGGCTTCGACAGCACTAGAGATTCTGTATGAGCTAAGCCCTGGGCCATGCAGCCTGCATGCGAAACCTCTTCCTGTGCCATCTTTTCCTGCTGCTCTAACCTGGGCTGCGGCCTCCAGGAGGCTCTCAGGGTGGACAGAGTAACAGCAGACGGTCCCCATCAGCATTGCGTGGGCCTGACCCTGGGAGGTTAGAGCAGGAAGGCACAGCTCTCACGCTGATTGGTCAACAGTCCCATTGACACCTGCTCCGTGCCAGGCCTGTCCTGGGTTCTGGGGCTGCTTGGACGTCGCCCCTGCCCTTGGGGAGCTCAGGGTGGGGGCTGGTGGATGAGTCGCAAACCGAGGCCCAGAGAGGGGGTGTGCCTCCACAGTCAGGCAGCGGGCTGGGTTAGAATAGAGCCCGGGACCCCTGATACCCGGGCTGCCTGACCAGAACCTGCCATCCAGGTACCAGGCCAGGGCTAGGGGTCAGGGGATGTTCTCTGGCGAAAGATCTTGACTCATAGGAACTGTACATGGAGACGGAATCAAGGGGAAAGGGCCTTGGCCAACCCCGCCCGGCCCAGGTCCCGGCACCTGTGGCCGCTCTTTCTCTAGCCCTGTCCGAGTCTGTCCTCCAGAAACGCCCTGTTGTTTCTAGAAAGTGACAACAAACAGGCCAAAGGTGGGGATCTGCGGCTCGGCTGACCGAGAGCTGCAGAGGTGGGTCCGGCCAGCCCCGTTTCACTGGCATCCTCTCCTCTCCGCCCGCCTCCCTGGACCACCTTCATCCCGGTCCCACATCCCATCCACTGAGCCAGAGGAAAAGCGTGGGGCCTTCCGGGAGCTCCCTCGGAGGGGAGGGGAGGAGCCTCTTTCCCAGAAACGCGGGAAAAACCTCGAGTTTCATTGGCCTGAGCTGGTCACGTGCCCTTCCCTGAACCAATCACATGCCAGCAGGAAGGGGGAGGTGATTGCTTAAGCCAATCAGGCCCCACCCTGGAGCCGGGGGGCGGGTCATTCAGACCACGTGACTGAGAGGGGACTCGGCGGTTCCCCAGAGGAGAGTCTGCTGGGCTGGGTGGGAGGAGGTGGGATGGAAGCTGGGGGCAGCGAACTACCGAGACGGACGCGGCTGCCTGAGATGGTTAATCATGACGTCCGATCAATGAGCAGTCCTCCCTGCGCTCCACCCCGCCTCCTGTGTCAGCCTAGTGCCCAGGCCCGCTGAGCGGCACGTGGTCCGCGGTCCCCACCCCGCCGGCTCATGACTCCAGTCGTCAGCCCTGGCTGTGCCCTCCCCGGGGCTTCTCTGTTCCTCCCCCGGGATTCTGTGTTTCTCCCCCTGCCTCACTCATCCTTTGGATCGAAGCTCAAGCTTCACCTTTGGCTGTTATGAAATGAGGCACCTCTGCCAGGAGCTCCACAGCGCCTCCCTCCCACCGCCGTCCTTGTGGCACCATCGTGGTCAGGGCTCCTGTTGTCCTCCCGCCCCACCGCCATACACACCGAGCTTGCCAGTTCCTTGAAGGTAAGGACCTGGAGAAGTCTTAATTAATCTTGACAAATAAAAATGGCAAGTAATAGGATATATTGGAGTATATGTGGAAGCCATTTTGTGTAAACCTAATTCGGCCTGACCTTGTCTTTCCAAAAGGGCCTGACCGAGGCCATTGACCATGCATTGTATAGCTGCTTTAGATATTCCTCATGGCAAGAACAAGATACAGGCGCAACTTCTCTTCCCCTCCCAACATTGGCATTTCTTTAAGGATTAAGCATCTTTCCTTGGGCTAGGAACTGATTGCTTGTGGGCACCTGCCTGTGACCACCCAGCTCAAGACAATATACTTGCCTCCTGCTTCGCCCTCGGAGAGAGCAGACCACTACCTGCTGTGCCCATCAAGTGTGGTGCCGGCAGGGCAGTCTTGTGACTATTGTGGGAGGGACATTTCAATCATATGTGAAACACCCTCTTTGAGGGTATATAACCACCCTGTGTACCCTCACTTCTTTGGAGTGCTGTGTTCCTTTGTGGAAAGACTCTCCCGGGTTATAATCCTAAGATTTAAGCTCAGAATAAACCCACCCAAATTTTCATTTATAGATTGGTTATGGATTATTTTCGTCGACAGTCTCTCTATTCCCAACCTCTAGGTCCTGCCTAGTTTAGAGTGACAAATAAAAATGGCAAGTAATAGGATATATTGGAATATATGAGGAAGCCATTTGGTGTAAACCTAATTCGGCCTGACCTTGTCTTTCCAAAAGGGCCTGACCGAGGCCGTTGAGCATGCATTGTATATCTGCTTTAGAGATTCCCTATGGCAAGAACAAAAGGCCCTTGAGATAAAGGTGCAACTTCTCTCCCCCTCCCAACGTTGGTATCTCTTGAAAGATTAAGCATCTTTCTGTAGGCTGGGAACCGATTGCAGTGCTCATCTGTGACCCCCCAGCCTGAGGCAACACACCTGCCACCCCGTGGCGTTCACTGAGACAGCAGACCTATCTGCCGTTTCCATCAATCACTGTGCTGACAGAGCAGCCTTGTGACTACTGTAAAAGGGACATTTCAATCATATGCAAAACATACTCTTTGAGGGTATATAACCACCCTGTGTACCCCCACTTCTTTGGAGTGCTCTGTTCCTTTGTGGAAAGACTCTCCCGGGTTATAATCCTAAGATTTAAGCTCAGAATAAACTCACCCAAATTTTCATTCATAGATTGGTTATGGATTACTTTCGTCGACAAGAGCAGGAAGTCAATAAATATTTGTTGAATTAATGACAATAAGTCTGTGTTGAAGACGTGACCTCTGTGAAGTTGTTTGTGTTTTAACAAAGGACAAAGCCTCAAGCCATAGCTATGGATGAGGCTCCAATGTAGAATTTCAGGCCCCAGTAAACTGGGAACAGAAGCTTCCTCTATTGTTTAGTGCCTGGGGGAGGAAGTGGTGTCTGGGAAGGTGGAATTTTCCATTAGTGGCTCTCCAATGCAAAAACAATCTCATGGTCTCTGAAAAATACAAATGTGTCATGGAAACAAATGTGTTTCCCCTTGACTTTCTGGTGGGAGGAAACTTCTCTCTAGTCGGTCAGGGTTCCTGGAGCTGGTTCTGGTTGACAGAATGTTCCTTCCTAGCCCCCCCACCCCACCCGGAGGCAACGCCTTGGCTGACCTTCCCACCATCCCAGCTCTTGGACTCTGCAGCTGCTGAGCCCCACCTGTCTGCGCAGCTCTGCTTGGCAGGGGATGTCCTAAGCTGGCTGGGAGTTTGAAGGAGCCTCGTTCCGCAGCTCAGGCATTTCCACGTGAAGCCCGCTGGCCTGGCTCCTTCTCCCCAGCTGCCCTTGGCAGGTCTTGATCACTGGGTCCCTCTCTGGTCCCCCAGTGGAGTCCCCTTGTGCCTCAGCTCTGTGCACTGACAGCCTCTCTGCCCTCAAGCCTGCCCCCTCCAGCACACCCTCCACTCTGCCCCAGAGTGGTCCTCTGCAGCGCAAAGCTGACTGCGTGCTTCCCTGCAGGACGCCCTTCCCAGGCACCACAGTGTCCTTGGGTCCAGGTCCCATGTCCTTGGCCCTGCGCCAGCCACACAGAGGCACGGACATCAGCCGGCTGCACACCAGGCAGACACCGCCCTGCTCATGCTCCTGCCCTTCCTCTGCCTGGATGCCCTTCCCTCCCTGTCAGCCTGGCGAGCTCTTACTCACTCCTCAAGACCCAGCCCCAATGTCCCCGTCTCTGTGAAGCCCTCCCCTCTGACTCTATTTCCGTCTCTGCACGCGGCCCCTCATTGATGATCCCCTGGTCTGTCTGCCCCGCTAAACTGCAAGCATCTCTAGGTCAGAAGCCACGTCTGAATCTTGTGTCCAGGCATCTGGCAGCAGAACTGCCCATGTGTGTCTGTGGGGTGGGGGGTGAATGCACTCACTACCGTCAGGACAGTAACAGGGACGTCCCTTGTTTCTGGAGCGAGCACGCTGTGCCAGGCACGGCCTGGGGCGATTTGCCTGCATGCATCCTCCGTAGCTCCACACTGCCTTCTGAGTTTGGCCCGATTACTGGGTCCATTTTACAGGGGAGATACCTGAGGCTCAGAGAGGTCAAGGGTCCAGTCCAAGGTCACACTGTGAGGGAATGACAAGGCTAGAAGTTGAACCCGGGGATGTCTGGCTCCAACTTCTTCATTTACTGAGAACCTACTCTGTGCCAGGCGCTGTCCTGTGGTCTGGGGATAGAGCAGGAAACAGAGCAGGCCGAGTCCCTGTCCTCCTGGAGCTCCCGTTGTATGGGGAGGGGAGGGACAGGCAGTAAACAGATACAGATGTAGATAACGGCAGGGCTGATACGGGCTGTGCGGAACAACAAAGCAGAGTCCGGGCAGAGTGATGGGCTGGGATGGGTGATACTTTAGGGGCGACTGAGCAGACACCTGAGTGAAGTGAAGGGACAGCCCGGTGACAGCAGAGGGAAGCATGTTCTTGGCAGAGGGAACAGCAAGTGCAAAGTCCCTGGGGCTGGAATGGACTTAGCTAGTTTGGGGAACAGCAGGAGGTCATTGTGGCTGAGATTGGTGAGTAAGGGATGGGGACAAGGTCAGGAGATGGCCTTGGGGCAGATAGGGAAGAGGCTGGTGGGTCATGCCCATGATTTGGATTTTCCTCTGAGTGAGCCCAGGAGCTGTGGAAGGCTGGGAACTGAGGGAGATGTGATGTGCTTAGCCTGTTCAGGGGTCCCCTCTGGCCTCTGGAGGAGCTCGGTCAGGGAGGGTGGAGCCGGGTGGAAGCTGGAGGCTGGTGGGGAGCCTGGGCGCAGTGGTTTCTGCCCATAGGCCCTGGACCTCCACCTCCTGCAGGTCTGGGGACCTGCCTGGTTCCGTTGACCAGCCTCCCAGGATTCAGTCCTTGTGCCTGTGGCCAGGCCCCTATCCCCTCCCCACCCACAAGCAGCTCTGCTTTTCTCACTGCCCAGTCCTAAGCTCTTCCTTCCTGGCGGCAGGTCACAGGCACCTGAGGCTGCCCCCAGTACCTGGCTTTCTGGAGCCTCTCATTTGCCCATTGGCCTGAGAACTCCCACGTCTGGCAGCCAGGTCCATCCCCAACCTCTGCCCCAGTTTCTGCCCCAGCCGGGTGGGTGTGAACTGGCCCCCAAGCTGCCTGTGAGGGGTGGGAAGAATCAGAGGGACCTGGGTTTAAATCCTGGCTCTGCTACGAACTTGCTGTGTGACGTTAGTCAAGTGTCTAAAACTCTCTGGGCAGCAGTTTCCTTGTCTGTAACATGGGGATAGTAATACCTCCTCCAGGGGGTGTCCTGAGGATGCAACCTCACAGGTAAGGACACGTGGCAGCTCCTGGCTGCAGCAGGCCTCATGGTCATCGCAGTTTCCCGTCTCCTCACCTCCCTCCTTGGAGATGGGAAGGTGAGGCCCCGCCCCTAAGGTCACACGGGAGATCAAGGGGTCCAGGTCTGTCCTTGTCTCCTGGAGCATGTTCTGGCCGCAACATACCACCCTGTGCCTCAGTTTCCTCATCCATAAAGTGGGGACGCTAACTGTGCCATCTCAAGTTGTGGTGTGGCGCCAACTGGGTTCATCCGTGCGGAGCACCTAGGATGGGGCCAGCACACTAGCCATCTGAGGGCTGGGGCTCTTGTGTGGTCTGCTTCCCCAACCCCACCCCCCTCAGTCCCTGAACATCCTGGAGAATTTGGGGGCTCAAAGTGACGGACACTTTCCACCACTCGAAGCATCGAGCTCAACACCCACTTTTTGCACACAGGGAAACTGAGGCCCACGACACAGAAGGACCAGCCCAAGGCCACACATGGAGTAGGTGGCAGAAGTGGGACGGGACTTCCTGCCCACAGACTCATCTGTTGCCTACTTTGGGGCAGCTGGTGCTGGCAAAGCCCTGCCGAGAGGACAGGATGATTATAATTATCGTTTCTGTTCTCTCCATGCAGAAGTGACACGGGTCCTGCCAAGAGCCGGTGGGAGAAGAGAAGCTCGAGTGTGGGGCTCAGGCGGCTGCTCCCAGGAGGGTCCCCGGGCAGTGCCTTGCTGCCTCCCCTGATGCTCTTCCCTTTGCCGGTTTATTAAGCGTCTTCTGCCTAGTCCTGGGCTCCACACGTGGGGCAGCCTTGGTCCCTCTGAGCCCTCTGCCAGGCTGGGGAGGTTCCAGGTCCCAGCATCACAATCACCGTTTACTGAGCGTGAAACGATGGTGCCAGGAGTGGCGCAGCCCCTCATCTGGACCACCAGCAACAGTTCTCACAAGGGCCCCACGAGGGAGGCAGTGTGAGGACGACCCCCCTTTACAGATGATGCGACTGAGGCCCGGAGAGGTTGGGGTGCCTGACCAAGCCCGGTGAGTAGGGAGTCTCCCTGAGACTCAGGGAGGGCGGGTCAGGAGGTCACCCAAGGCCACACAGCACCTTTTCTACCGCCAGGCCCTACGGCACCTTGTCCAGTGGGCCGAGCCCCTCCCACCCTGACCCCCTGGTCAGGGTCGCCTCTAGGGCAAACTGCAGTTGAGTTTACGAGGTCTTTGAAAATGGTGAATTGGATCCTACCCCCCTCCGACTAAAGGGCTTCTGTGGCTGTTGAGGGGAGTCTGGCCTTCAATGCTGAGTTAGTCTCATGACCTCCCAGCCAATCAGATGCCAGCACCCGGGCAGCTGCAGCCACAGCGTAACCCTGAGGCCCTGGGGAAGATGCTGATCCACACGTGATGCCCAGGCCCCCAGTATCGTCAGTCCTCACAGTGGTGCCCCACTTTATGCGGGAGCAAGCTGAGGCTCCCCGAGGTGAAGTGACATACTTCAGCCTGGAAATAGCAGATCCGTGCCCAGGGCCGCCTGGCCCCAAAGCCCCCAGTTGTCCCCTCTGAGGCCTCATTTCGGGAAGGCAGCGAGACTGATGCTCGTGTCTGCAGCTGGGCCTGCTGTTCCCAGCTCCCCTGACCCGAATGGCTCAGCCAGCAAGTGTTTTATCACTTAAATCACATCCAATCATTATTGCCCCTTTGGCGGGACCCTGAGAAATTGTCTCAGCCACCAAGGTGGAAGGTGACAGAGGAATTGCTGGAGAAAGAGGGAAAGAAGATCAGCTCGGCAGAGGCTGCGGTGCATCGGGAGACAGAGAGAGGCCCGGGGCCGAGGGGGCTGGAGGGGCTGGGGCAGAGGGTTTCCAGCCCCGCAGCCCTGACACCGACTTCCTCTGGGTACAGTAGCTCTGGCCGGGCACAGCCTTTGGGTGGCTCCGTTCCTGGAGCTGTCGCTGATGCTGCCTGCTGGACCTGCCCCCCCTCCTGCTGCAGCCTTGCTCTCTCCTCCCATCTCTGCACTGCTGGTGGCTGCACCTGCAGTCTCTTCCCCTCCCGTGGCCTGGCTGCCCCGCTCGTCCTCCGGACCACAGCTGAAACACTGTGTCCTCCGGGAAGCCCCCTGACTCCCCCTGCTGGACTGGCCACCCTGCTCTGCCCACAGCCTGTGACCCTTCCCGGGTGTTGAGTCTGTCCTGCTCAGTGCTGTATCCCCAGTGCCTAGAACAGGGCCTGGCACATAACAGATGCTTAGTAAGTGGCTGACATTTACTTATTCAACAACTATGTATTGAGTACCAACTGCATGCCAGGCCCTCCCTGGGTGCTGGGGATCCTGTGGAGGAGCGGGAGCAGGACCCCTAGGAACTTGGTCAGCGTCATCCCTTCTGCCTCTACCCACCGGCTGTCTCGGCTTCTGTGTGCATCAATCACCCCCCCCAACATCTGCTGGACCCTGTCACCCCTTCCCCTCCAGTACTGGCTATCAGAGGACTGAGAGCGGACCTAGCCATCCCCAGCTGGATGTGTGGCCCCCGTCTGCAGAGTCTCAGTGGAGACTGCCCCAGGCCGGCTCTGGGCCCACGCTGTGGGTGGTGCAGGCTGAGGGGCCCGGATGGGCAGATCGGTCTCCAAGCCGGACCTCCAAACTGCCCCAGACATGCGCCTGCCGGCCTTTCCCTCTGCCTCCTCCGTTCTCTGCCATCTTTGCTCCCCGCCCCCCGATCGTTCCGATGGGGATGGATGTATCCTCCTGATTCTCCCGCCCTCACTTCTCCTGGTTCTGCATCCCCCACAGTTTGGGAACCATCGCAAGGTGATGTTCTCCTTGGAGGGCAGGGGAAGGGGAGAAGCTAAGGGACAGAGGTCACATTCTCCTGGGGGCAGAGTGGAGGCGACGGCTGTGGGTACATGCGTGATCACAAGCCTGACCAGCCACAGCAGGTTCTCAGCAAGGCCAAGGTCAAGGTCCCTCGAGCCCCAGGATGCGGTGATTCTAGAGATTTTGACATGTAGAGCTTGGTGTGCCCCAAGGGGCCGGGGACGGAGAGCTGGAAGCATCTGTCGCGTTGTAGGTCAGGAGGGAGGAGCTGGGGCTGAGAGGGGTGGACATGTAGGAGGGGCCTTCCCTGCCCAGGCCACTCTGTGCCAAGGCCTGTGCTGGACGCTGAGGCTGGCGGTGGGGACAGAAGCGACTGAGACCTCACCCCACTGACCTAGATTCCCCACCCAGGCTTCTTGAACTTTTTTTTTTAAAGATTGGCCCTGAGCTAACATCTGTTGCCAATCTTCTTTCTTTTTCTTCTTCTTCTTTCTTTTTCTTCTTCTTCTACCTGAAGCCCCCCAGGACATAGTTGTAGATTCTAGTTGTGGGTCCTTCTGGCTATGGCATGTGGCACGCTGCTTTCGCATGGCCTGACAAGCCATGTCATATCCGCGCCCAGGATCTAAACTGGCAAAACCCTGGGCTGCCGAAGCAGAGCGCGCGAACTTCACCACGGGGCCAGCCCCCTACCCCAGCTTCTGACCCTGCTCTTGGCACATGCCCTTGACTTCCTGCTGAACTCTGAAGGGGTCCTAGTCTTGGAGCCAGAGGATAGGGACACATATGCTGACCTTATGACCTGGAGCAGGTGCCTTCACCCCTCTGGGTCTCTTTGTCATCACCTGGTTGTGAGGAATAAATGGGTCGCTGTGGGAAGAGGATGGAGCCCCCAAACCCAGCTACAAGGCCCCTGCCACCTTCTCCAGCCACGCCTCCTTACAGGGTCCTGCTTTTCCCCAGAGCATGTCACCGAACGCTGGCACTGGGCTGGTCCCACAGGGCACGGTGGTGGCTGGGGTGAGGACATACCCACCCCTCCTTACAGGCCTTGGCTCACTGGTGACAATGTCAGGCTGTCGCTGCTTGACCTTGGCTTCTTCCCTGCTGACCCTGGGGCACAGCGTGTCTGTGCACAGTAGATGCTCCAGGCCGCCCTGGACATTGGAGGGACCCAGGACAGGAGCACAATCGGATGCCCACATACCATATGAATATCTAAAAATTATAACATGTTAAATTAAATATATCCTATCCTGCTACCTTGATAAATATAATTTTATAACTACTTAGGAAGCCAGATTTTATTTTCCAGCCCCTAACGCTACAGAGGCCCTCAGCAGGATGTGTAGGTGCAGGGAGAACTGGCCATCGGCTCCTCCTCGTCTTCCCATCCCAGATGCGCCTGGCACCGTGAGGTGCCTCCTGCATGCACGTGGGCACAGCCAAGCATCTGCCGCCTCTGCCAGCAGCTGCGCCTCGGGCCTGGGTGCTCACACGGGTAGCCAGTCCATGCTCAGGAGCCCAAACCAGGGAAGAGGGCACCCTGGGCTTGGGAAGTGGTCTCTGGACCATTTGGTCAGGGAATTACGGGGTCCCAGGTACCTGAGCTGTGGTCTGGAATGACAGAGCTCTGACCCTGGACAGGCACAGCTCTTTGGCTGTGCGGATTTCTTGTCCCGGAGGAGCAGTGCGGAAGGAGAAGGCCAGTGCAGGGTCCTTTAACCTGCAGGGCACAGGGCAGGGCCTCTTGCCCAGGTCTGAGGATGGTATTAAATCCAGCCCCGCTCCGCCTGCCAGGCCGTCTGCCCGGTTCTGCAGTGGGCAGGACCCAAACGGCTGGAGCAAGCCACTAGGATGAGCAAGACTCACAGACCCCATGCCAAGGCCACGGGAAAGGTCCAGGAACAGGACCAGACTGAAGGCCTGGAGCTCCAAGGATCAGGGTGACCAGCTCATCTTGGCTGCTGTGGAATTTCCCAGTTTTAGCCCTGGAAGTGCCATGTCCCAGGGACACCCTTAGGTCTGAGCAATTTGAGACAGTTGGTCACCAGACCAAGGACAGAGTTGGCCAGCGAAGGGGTCTAGGCTCAAGCAGACGGGGAGCTGGGGAGGAGCATCCAGAACCGAGGCCTCCGTCAGCGTCCCACCTGTACAGGGGGGGCAGTTTCCCTGACTGCCCTATAGGGCCAGGGCAGGGCCAGCAGACCCAACCACACCCACCCCATCTCCTCCAATGTCACAGCCTGAAACAGAGGCTTGAGCCCCCGTGGGAGCAGGTACTTGCAGACAGATCAACAATTCACTCAGAGCAAAGCCATTCAGCCCGCTGTGCAATGACCCCGCGGTTGGTACACCCACACTTCTGCGGCAAATAAATACATTTTGGAGCGCCGTGTCTTCTCAGGAGTTCGTGACTTTTCCAGATTCATCTCTTTTAACGGATCTTCCACAAGAATGAACAGGAGATACTGTCATTTGAAAGAAAAGAAAGAGGAAGAGGTTATCAGCTAGTAGAGAGGAAATTCTGCTTTTAACATAATGCAGCTTTAAGTGCCGCTTTTTGCCCAAGAGCCGGCAATGAGCCTCTTACCGCCATTTGTTGGTAAAAGCAGAAGGAAAGTGTGCGGAGACGCAGGTGTCCCATCATTAACCAGGTGAAAAAGAAAGATGCTTCAGGGACATTCTCAAGATAAATGGGATGGCGCTCACGAGCACAGAGAATCCATTTCTGCAGACTGAGTTCAGGCCAGACCCCCTCACCCCCCACCAAAGCTGAACAGAGAGACACGAGATGGCAGGGGAGCAGGAGAGAGACAGCCAGGGACCCCACGTGGGATTCTGGAAAGGACACCCAGAGTGAAGGACAGTTGTAGGAATAACAACCGTCCTGTGGGGCCAGGGCTTCCGCGTCTGAAAGGCCCCTCAGAGCTCCCAGCTTGGGGTGGTGCCCACATCTGCTGTGCCGGGCGCTTTACGAGGATTACCTGGCCGAGTCCTCGCCCCGGCTGACTTGGAGGAAGGTGTTGTTATTATCCCCATTTTGCAGACAAGGAAACGGAGGCTCAGGGGAGGGGAGGGGCTTGCCCAGGTTTACATGGCCAGGAGGCAGTGGAGCAGGGCACGAGCCCCAGAGTGTGGCGTAGAGCCCGTGACCCCGGGTTGGGGTGTCCAGGCTGGGGGTGGCCGGGGAGGGAGCCCTGAATCGGGGACCCTCCATCCGCCAGGCTCTGGGCTGGGCCTGCTGCGTATTTCAGGTATATTACTCCCCGCTGCAGTCCTGGGAGGGGGTGTCGTTGTCCCATTCCCGGCTCAGAACAGTGAGGTAATTGGCCTGGGGTCACAGAGGAGTCTGTGGGGAGCAGGGTACATTCTGCTTGCTGCATACCCAGGGCTCGTCCTCACAGGAGAGTGGTTCTTGGGGAGCAGCACCCACCAGGCACCCTGCACCTTCTCCCTCCTGTGACCCACCCGGCCCTTGGCACCCACTGTCTCGCTCCTGGCTCCTGCGCTGCTGCCCAGCCCTCCTCCCAGCCTGGCTGTGCCCTACAGCTGCCTGCTGACCCCACCCCCTGTCCCGCTGTGTTGCTGCCTGGTCTGAGATGGCCCTGCTGCGGGGCTGATGGGAGAGGGGCCAGCATGTCCCTTCCGGGCAGCTTTGACAGGGGCCCTGACCCTTTAACAGGGGCCGCCCAGAGCCAGCACACCCAGTGGAGAGTCCAAACACAGCCTCTTAGGGCTGTGAGACTTGGCTGTGATGTCAGAGGCGGGATGCCCTGGTGGGAGGGAGGTGGCCAAGAAAGAGTCCCTCATCTGTGATGGGAGCCCCTGACCTGCTGGGTGAGCCTGGACAGGCCACTCCCTCTCTAGACCTCGGGATCTCTGACCGAAGGTTACGGGGCTGGGTTATTCACAGGAGGCTCGCTAGCCCCAATTCTCTATGACTCCCCGCCTTTGGACAAGGGGTTCCATTTCACTTCCATTATCCAGGATGGCCATGACCCTTGGAGGTGAGGGAGCCCATGACTCTACCCGAGAGAGGCCTGAGGTCCAGGTGCCCAGACGTTTGCGCTACCAGCACTCCCCCCGCCCCTGCCCCCCAGGCATCGCTACATCCCGTCCGTCCCCGCTTCACTGTCTCACTCCTGAGTGTTTCATGGAAACCACCTGTGCCCATGGGCTCCTCCACCCCTTCTCCCTGAAGCTTCAGAGCCTGTGTGACATGCTCTTCGGCTCACAGCCTCGGTTCATCCCTTGAACCTGAGCCCGGCCTGGCCTTCCCAGCTCCAGTGCCCCTCCTGGCACTGGCTGTGACTCGGCTCTTCCTCTCCACTCCGTCCTGGGCCCTGAGAGCCCCCACACCAGCTGCACCCCCCTCCAGGGGCAGGTGCCCCATGGGAAGACCTGGTTCTCACTTCAGACTGCACGGCCAAGGAGATGGACCCCAGAGTCCACCCTGGAAGGCCCAGCCCTCCACGTCTCGAGTCTCGAGTCTCGAGTCTCGAGTCTCAGCAACTATGGGGGTTTCCGCCCCTCCCCCATCTGTGGCCGGGGCCACTGCACGGGCTCCTGTGCACCCCGCGAGCCGGAAGCCAGCTCCCTGGCAGATGTGTTCAGGCTCTGGTTGCATCTACATTGCTCCTTCCGCAGTCTGTCCCGTCTCATTGCCGGGGCTCCGGGCTCTCTCTCTGATGCCTCCTTTTGCGTTGCTGCAGATTGTTTTCAGTCCCAGCGAAGTAGGTCTCCGGCTTTGCACAGAGTCAAGCTCTCTGGCCCTGGAGGAGCTGCTTTCCACCTTCTGTCCCTCCCTCCCCGCCAGGCACCAAGCCCCATCGTCTGAGCCACAAAGGGAGGTGGAATGGCCCCTTGGAGCTGACAGAAAGGGCGCCCTACGGCCATAAATGCCACTGCCTGTGAAGTCCATGAACCAGCGCAGCGGGCCCACTCCCCAAGGGACCCGTGACACGCGCCCCTGTTCACCAGGAAGGAGCCCTGTGATCATCTGGGTACTGACATGGTGCTGACTCCTGGTCACAGAGCCCTTCCTGTGGGCCGGGCGCTGAGCTGGGCTCTTTGCAGGCGCCGTCTCCCGGTCCTCACCGCGGTCTGTGGAGTGGGTGCTATTGCTGTCCCCGGTGCTCAGAGGACCATACCGAGGCTTAGAGAAGAGAGAGGCCACCCCAGCTCATGCAGCTGGTAAGCAATGAGCACGTCACACTCCTGTGCAGTTGGTGCACCAGCCCCGTGTGTACCAGGGTCCCCACACCAGCGAGCTTTGCCCACGGCTCCAAGGACACACTCCTCGTCTCGCTGGTGACACAAACAGCTGTGTGCTGACAAAAACCCTTCTGTGCACAGGAAGCGTGTGCCCCTGTGTGTTCTAGCAACACCCTCCCCATGAACACAGCTGGTTCCAGTCCCCAGGTGTCCGGATCCAGCCTGTGGGTTTTGTGATGGACCCACCTGCAAGTACCCCAAATAATGCCCTCCCCCTGCACCCCCGAGTCCCCTCCACGGCCAGGGAGCTGTCTGGAGAAACCACCGTTCACGAACATGTCCCCTGAGTACCTCTCGCCCCCACCATGGCCACTGTGGGGACCAGAAGACTCTTCTCCTCCCTTGATCCCTTGTGCTAGCCCCACCGCCAGCCTGGGAAGCCAGCCTTCCGCAGCGACAGAGGGAGAAAACAGACGAGATCATTCTGACCTCATCGGCTCCAACGCGGGGGCTTGGGACGTGAATTCTGTGCTCCCAGCACTTCATCACCCTCGGTGACTGTCCTGTCTTCATTCATTCTGGAGAATTAACTTAGCACTGTCTTTCTAATCTTGTTCTCCAGGAGGAATCAAACGACGGGGGCAAAGGGAGAACTGACCACAGCGAGAGAGTTCAACATACTTTGGACCTCGGCTCCCTGCATCTGCAGGCCACTGCCCTGGAGAAGGCCAGGCAGGCAGGCCCCCGGCCTTGGGATTCGGACCTTTGCCTCTTCTCTGTTTTCCTTATTCCTGGAAGAGGCGCGGAGGTAGTGACTCTCCTCCAGTTTCGCTTACTCACCTGCAAGAGCATTTGTGGGAGGCGCAGGGCTGTTCCCATTTCACGGAGGTGGACGTGGAGGCTCCGAGAGATCGGGGACTCCCGACAGTCACGCAGCCAGTCAGGCGTGTCTGAGTCGGGGCTGCCCGCCTCCCGTGTGGGGGCCCCCTGGGGCAGGCCGCGTCCTGCCCTTGGTGGGCGCCCGGCAGGGGCGGGCTGAGGGGATGTGGGTAGTGCCCACCTCCAGCCCCTGCGGCTCAGAAGCAGCAGGGAGAACGAGCGGCTCTGAGACCTGGGCTGGAGAGCAGATGGCGGGGGTCTCTCTCCTTCCATCGGTGCGCCTAGTTCAAGGTGAAGACGGAGGAGACCCCTGCTCAGTGCGGATGGAGCCCCGTAGGCCTGTTTGTCCCTAGGGGCACACGGGGAAGGCAGAGTGCATCTGGGTGGCCGGACCTGGGAGAATTAACTTCTCCAAGCGGCTTTCGTGAGTCAAGTCAGAGGGTGGTGGGGGAAGGAGGGTGGGGGGAGGGGGGCGCGAGCTCCAGCATCTGATGCTCGGGGCTGCTGGCTCCTCACCTCCAGCTCCCTCTCACGGCCTCTCCCTCTCTCTCTGTGTATCAATCTCCCCCATCTTCCTTTCTGTCTTGCTCTCTGTGCCCTTTTCTCTTCTATGCCCCACCCTCCCTTTTTCTCTCCCCCTGTGTAAATTGCTTCTCTCTCCATCTCTGTCTGGATGTGCGTGTTGGGGCAGCAGGGTGGGGGTGGGGTTGGGGGGTATTTCTCATTCTCTCTTTACCTCTGCTGCACTCTCATTTTTTATATCTTCTCCCAAAGGCTCTCCTCCTCCTGCGTGCGTGTGTTTCTGTGTCTTTCTGTCTTTTTATGTCTTTTTTCTGCCTTCATCTCCCTCTAGGTGTCTCTTTTTCTTTGTTTTTCTGGTCCCCTTTCTCTGTGTGAATCTCTTTCCTTTTTCTCTCTGCACTTTTCTCTCTGTGCCGGTTGCCCCTCTCGCCTGTCATCTGTCCTTGTCCTTGCTGCCTCCCCCTGGGCTGGCCCCTCTCTCTCTCCACCCCATATTTGCTGCTGTCAACAGAGAAACCTGGAACCTCTGATCAGAGGGCCTCCAGTTCCGAGGAAGGATAAGGCAGTTTTCGGGCAGGCAGGCAGCTCTCGGCTGATCCTCGGGGAAGGAACACCTTGCAAACCCAAAGGGACCTGAGTCACCAAATGTCATGGGAAAAACATGAGACAGAGAGCCAGAGAATCAAAGCACAAGTCCTGCCTCTTCCACTTCCTGTGTGACCTTTGGCAAGTCACTCAACGTCTCTGATCCTTGGTCCTCATTAGTCAATGGGGCTGTTGTCGAGATGAGACGAGGTGATTGCTGTAGAACTGGAAACCCAGTGCACGGTGTTGGGGGCGCCTTAAACAGAGGAGGAGCCTGGACTCCAGGGCTGCCCAGCGCGGCTCAAGGCCCACAGGTGGATACTGGACACAGGAGCTGCTGGAGGTCGTGAAGGAGTCGTGGAGGTTCCCTGGAGATGGTGGGTGCAGAGACAGGCTGGGGGGCGGCAGACGGGGGCCCAGTGTGGGGAGGGCAGCAGGAGGTGGAGGCAGCGTCCCCCTCCTCGGCCAGCTTGGGGCCTCTCCCTCCCCACACCCAGGTCCTCCCAGTGCTCTCCCCAGGGAAGGCCACCCCAGGGCTCCACAGAGGTAGAGAGCCAGGAACTAGTGACCAAGCCCCTTGAATCCAACCTGTCGTCAGGAGGGGAGCAGGGCTGAGGACGCCCTCCTGTCCCCGCCCAGCATGTGGGGCTGGGACAGACGGCGCCACCTCTCAACAGACATGCTCACTCACAGGTATTGACCGGGCCCTGATGTGCGCGGGGCTGGTGATGCGGGAGGAGTGCCCAGTCCAGAGGGGAGACGGGTGCCGCAAACACCCACAGGGCACGTGGGCCACCGCACGCCGTGATGGAGGAGGATGGGGTGTGACGAGCACTCAGAATCTGAAGGGTGGAAAGGGTTGACCTGCTAAAAGCCTGGACAAGAGCCTGCAAGCAGCCGGGACAGCCAACGTGGAAACTGAGTGTGAATTCACTCTGCTTGGAGACACAGGAGAAGGAAGTGCTGGGACTGCTCTGGGAGCCGGGCCGAGCAGAGGGAGGGTCTTAACCTGCCAGTGTGGGGCAGGGCCAGGAAGACTTTAAGGAATCAGAGCCGACTTCCTGGAGGAGGAGGCACTCAAGCTGGATCTTGAAGTTCAGATGGGATACGGAGATGTGGAGATAAGTACACGGGCATTCTCAGCCTAGGGAACAGTCTAAGCAAAGGGCTGGTGGTAGGGAACCTCAGTGCGGGATCCTGGGGCCACATTGCCTGGAGCACTGGTCACCAGCAGGGATGTGGTGGGAAGTGTGGCTGCAAGAGTGGATGGTGGCTGATGGGGCCTCGTGTGCCAGGTGAAGACCCTGCAGTCGGACCACTGAAGGCCCCAAAGCACAGGAAGTTCAGCAAAGAGCAAGATGGCCTGCCTGCCCTCCTCCCGCCCATCTCCCCAGCCCTGGGCCTGTCTCGCCCTCTTCCCACCACGTCCCCAGCCCTGGGCCTGTCTCGCCAAGCCTTCAGGCTCCCCTCCTGCTGTCTGTTCCCCAGGGTCTCTTGGCCTCTGTCACTGGGTTCATCTCTCTCCATCTCTCTCTCTTTTTTTCTTATCTCTGTGCTTTTCCTCTCTCCCTCACTCCCTTTTCGTCTCTTGGCCTCTCTCACTACTTCTCAGCAGTTCTCTCTGTCTCTCTCTCCGTGCTGTCAGCCAGGCTCTCTCTTCCAGGCCTCCCATCATCCGTCTTTCTCTGTGCTTCTTTGCTTCCAGTCTGTTCTCTGTGTCTGTGTTTCCTTGGTGTTGATTCACCCTCTGTCTCCCTCTGAGTCTCTCTGGGCGTCTCTCTGTTTCTCTGATCTGTGTGTGTGTGAGTGTGTGTGTTTTTCTTCCTGTCTCTCACACACATGCACACACACACTCTCCCCTGCTGGCTTCGGGCCCCCGTCCCAGCTCCTTCCTGCTGTCTCAGAGACCCGGCCCAGCTCTGGGCAGCAGCTCCTCAGCGGGCCCGGCTCCAGGCATCTGCTCAGGGCTGGCCCTGGGACAGGGGAAACCAGCCGGAGCCCCTGAGTGTGGGGAGGCAGCAGAGGAGAGTCAGGACCAGCAGGTGGGGCCTCCCGACCTGGAAGGGAAGGTCTAATTTTCAAAGCACAGGCTTGTGGGCGTTTAATCTTGAATGTTCTCTGGCTCATTCCACAGCCTTGCATCTCCTTCCTCTTTGCCTCCTGCCTCCAGGTTTGTCCCTGGCATGATGCCAGCAAGTGTCTGGGCCAGACCTTGAACACTGCGGGCAGGGGCTGAGCCAGAGGAAGGGTTCTGAAGTGGAGGGCCTGGGGCCAGGGAGGGCCAGGCGTGGTCTGGAGCAGGGGGCGCTGCCCCTTCAGTGCCAGGCCTGCCCACCTCCTGCAAGTACGGGCCCTCCCTGTCTGCTCCCCTAGCCCGGCACCTTCCTTGGAGAGGACCCCCAGCCTCTGATCTAAAACGCCTCACTGTGGAAATGGTCAGTGGTGGTCCTCACCTCCAGGGTCGGGAGAATGGATGAGATGGCACTGCAGAGCCCCGAGTGCTGGCCAGTTGGGACCTGACGTTGTGGGTACATAACACACAGTGCGGTGAACGAATGAATGTGTGAATGGAGGCGTCTGTAAGGACCACGCCGATGTTCTCTGGGCCATTTAGAACACCTTCGTGCCTCCGTGATAATCTCCAGTCCAGTGCAGTGCAGTATTGGCTGCTTCTCAGCGGCCCTGGCCGGGCTGTGCAGAGGCCGAGGAGGCGGCAGGAGGGGAAGGAGGAGTCCAATCAGCTTTGTCCAGGGCTGCAGGGCGCTGCTGGGCGCCAGGAGGCGGGCCCAGCACTGCTGGTGACCACAGAGGTCCCAAGAGGGCCGAGCCTTTCTTGTGTCAGGCCCAGGACACTGAGAGCTCAGTCTGGCTTCTCTCTGAGGCTCCTGGTTTGTACGCCACCACCCTCCCGGGTCTCCCAGCCCGAGGACAGAGGCTGCATCCTTGGTAGGGTGCTCCCAGCCTCTCCTCCACCCAGTCCTGCCAGCCTTCTCTCCTCCGCCCCTGGCCACACCTGCCCTTGGCCTGGCCAGTCTCTGCTTGTGCCCTCCTCTCTGGCCTTGCCCGTCTTTCAGGGCCCACCTTGATCACCCACCTCCTCCGGGAAGCCCTCCTCCCCATTAATCTCACCCACACACAGGCCTTCACAATCAGAGAGAGTCAGGGTGGAGTGTCCCAGAGGCTGGCCCCAGGGGCAGGTGGAGCCTTCCAGACCGGGTCTCCAGGCTCCAGTGCAGGCTTTGCCCACCCAGCTGTGTGCTCTTGGCAGGTTCCCCTCCTCATGGAGCTTGTTTCCTGTCAGCCAACCCAGGACGATGGTGCGCCCTCCCTGGGCCACGAGGAGGGTTCAATGAGATCCGACAACGCAATCTACCAGCACACAGTAGGACCTCAATCCAGGTTTGTCCACCCATTCCCAACCCACTCTGGATGAGGAACAGAAGTCCAGACAGAGAGGAACTTCCCATGAGGGGAAAGATCTTTGGGGGTACAGGGATGGGGCTCACCCCACTGCTGCCCCTCAGCAGCTGTGTCACCTCTCTGAGCCTCAGTTTCGTCACCTGTAAGATGGCAGAGCTGTTCTGTATGAATAGGACCGAGGCCCAGGTTCTTCTGGTGTGTAGAGTTAGGCATCATCATGAGTATCTATTTGCATTTGTTAAACATGTTGGATTAAAGGAGAGAGGGATTTATTTCAGAGGCAGGTGCCTGGGGATAAAGAGGGAAGTGACAAGGGAGGGGTGCACGCACCCCATTCCATGGGGAGAAGGGAGAAGGCCAGAGCGTATTCAGGAGACGCCGTGTGAGGCTCAGCGCCCAAGCAGAGCTGCTGAGGGGCCCCGGTGGCATCCAGCATGTAGAGATGGGCGTTCCCCCTGGAGCAGGCCACCGACCCAGCACCTCCTGGGCTTCTGGGATCACCGCCTATCCCAGCACGGGGAGACCCCAGCCCTCAGCGGAGGCGCAGGCTCCCAGAGACACCAGCACTGGTGGGCAGAGGTGGGAGGCCCAGGAAGAGGGCGGAGAGGATGGCTGAGGGTGGATGGAGCCCTGAGCATGTGTCCCGCCCGCTGTGGACACTTAGAGATAACCGGGGAGACCCACGCAGGAAGCGGGGTTCTGTGGTCATTGAGGCGGGTGAGGGCTGTCGTCTGACGTTAATGTGGCCCCTTATTTCTTGCTTTGAGGTGTTCTGGTTACAAGGAGATTCACCCGCCCTGTCCAGAGCAGCGGGTCCAGAGGGATGCCGTGCACTGAGAGATGCTAACGGTAATGGGTTTCCATTGCGAAATCTGCTGGGATAACTGTGGTTTTTCGTTTGTTTTTCTCCATAACAGCCTGGTAAAAAAGAAATAACAGGCCCCAGATGGACTCATTTGCCCCATGACAGCAAGCCAAGACATGATGCAGTTTTGACCTTTCCGGGAAATGTAGTCTTAGTCAACCAGTCTGGAAGCTTCTGGTCGGTATCAATGAGGTCATCCGTCGGGGGGCCCTCTCCATCCGCTGAGGAGGCCGAGGCGAATCAAACCCTTGCCCTCCCCTCTCCTAAAGAGAAGAGGTTCTGGCCCCAAGGAATCCTTTCTTTTCTTTAGCTCATACTTCCTTGCCCATCCTCCTTCCTGTGGGAACCTTCCATTTTGTATCGCTCCTCGGAGTCTCTCTCTGCTTTCCAGACGACAAGCTGTCCGTGAATCTTTGGATGAAGCCTATTAGATCTTCAAATTTACTGGGTGCATTTTGTTTTTAACAAACCTCAACGTCAAGGGGCTCGGAGCAGCAACCTTCATCTTCCTCCCTCCCGGGTCTGCAGGTGGCTGGGCCAGGGGCTCTGCCTCAGGCTTTGGGTGAGCTCTGGGCTGCTCCTCAGGCCTCTCCTGGAAGCAGCGGCTCCACGCCCTCACGGGACGAGGCCAAAACGCAAGAAGGGCGAGCGCACGAGCCAGGCATGTCTCTTAAGGCCTCAGCTCAGAGCGGGTCACTGTCACTTCCACCCGCGTTCCCCTGGCCAGTGCGAGTCACATGGCTGCGCCCACCGTCAGTGGGACAGGGCCCTGCGCTTTCCCACTCCAGAGCTCCATGATCATGTGGCGGAGGGAGGGAGGGACCGGGAGCAAGGCCCATGTGCTGCCTTGACACTGCAGGCCCAGGCCCCTCTTGCAGAATCTCGGAGCACCCAGGCCCCAGGCGTCTCTGGCAGGGTCCCCAAGTCCTTACCCGTAATATTGGGCAAACTGGCTCGAGCCCCATCCCATGAACTGTGGGATGTCCACGGGCCTCTCTGAGCGTCTGCTGTTCCCCAGGGCCTAAGGACTCTGATCCTTTCCCCTCCTGGTCTCCTGATTCTGCTCAACGTGGTCCATCTCCTTCCTGGGCTGTCCCTTCCACCCCACCCCGCACTGAGTTTAGGGCCCAGGCTGGGTTATTCTAAACTCTCCCTTTTGCCTGGCTAAGCAGAAGGCCAACTATTCTGAGTTTCTATCCTTTAGTATTACAAACTCCTATTGGAAATGTATTATTATTGTTGTTGTTGTTGTTTTGCCTCCAACAGGATAAAATTCTCCCCCCCCCCCCCCGCCCCCTCAGGGCCGGGTAAGCCAGAGGGAACTCTACAGAGGTTCCTCTCCTGCCTGCCTCCTGGCGGAGCGGCCCCAGGCACTGAGGAGCTTCTCGCCAGCCTGCTGAGCGTATTAGCACATGGAAGGTGCACCTGGCCCTGGGGCATCTTTCCTGGAGCATCTGTCACCCAGTTCTGACAGGGGATGGCAGGAAAGAGCCTGTAGGATTTAGGGTGCTTGAGAGGATTAAATGAAGGAAACCATGTCAAGGCCCCGGGGCACCAATAGGAATGAATTGTCAGTGTTAGATCTCCTTTTCTTTAGAGAACGCCTCATCTTAGGGTGACCCTATATCACTGTCCAAGCCAGGACATTTGAGAGCGCAAGGGGACACTGCTCTTAATGACATCCAGATGACAGGCATAGATGGGGACTGTCCCAGGCCCACTGGGAGCTGTGGTGGCCCCCTCTCCCTGGACCTTATCAGACTCTTGTTCCTTCACTCCCTCCCTCCCACCTCCACGAGGAAGAAGCACGGCTTGCCCTACCCTCAGAGTACACGGCTGCCTCCTGGCCTGGGGGCCCTGGGGTGGGCAGGACTCGGACTCCGGGGACCATCCAGCCTTGCCTTGAGCCTTTCCCGGTAAGTCTGCACTTGGGGTTGGAAGGGGGGTGCATCTCCTGGACTCCAGCCTCCGCCCTCTGCCATGAGCTGACCCTGAAAGCTGTCTTCCTTGGCCCTTTCCCGACAGCACAAAAAGGCCCCTGGGGGAGGACGGTGCCCCCACGAGGCCCATACACGGCCTCCCACTGCACCCACACGGCACAGCAGCTGCCTCCCCCAGGCCTCTGCGGAGAGGGGACCGACTCCCTGGATAAGGGGGGTGAGGGTGGGGGGTGTGGGACATGGGAAGAGCCGGGCAGACCTGAGTCAGATCTTGGCTCTGCCACAGTGACTTAGGGGTGGCTCACGCCACTTTCCCGAGCCTTAGTTCCTCATCCGCAGAGTGAGTATAACGACACCTTTCTCCCAGGATCGTCGTGAGAAGCTATTGGGTCCCTTGAAATCACTGAGTCTCATTTCTATCCCCACAAGGTCAATCCCACCAGTCTCTAAGTCCACACACACCCCAGGCAGGCATGCATGCACCCCTAGAATGCATTCTCCCCTCCCCTCTGGTTCTCAAATCCTCCCCGTCCTTCAGGGGCCCAACTCAGTTTCCCCAAGACCCTCTAGAGCATGGGCTCTTCTGGAGCATCCCATTCCTGGAGTGGGAGACCCCTCCCCATGCTGCCTTGGATGGGCCTCCGCGCCCCAGGCATCGACTTGTCCCTCCACTGGCTGTTGACAGGTCTGCTGCCCCCTCCAGCTGTGACCCCTTCATGGAGAGACCACGTCTGGCCCTTCCACAGGGCCTGGCTAGGGCTGGGAAGAAGGAGGTCCGTGGGATGAATTGAAAGGGATGGGCGAGGGGACAATGGCGTGAGGGACCGGCTCCTCCAGCTCGTCTCTCCTCCATCCATGCCCACAGTCTGTCTCACACACTTGGCTCTCATTGCCAAGTGTCTCACCCCCCACAGGGGTTGTCTGTTGCTCTTTCTGCCCAGTTTGCCCCCCTAGTTCTGGAAACAGCCACTTGTTTGGGGCAACGCCCACCCCTCCCCCGACCCCCCATACTCCAGTGATGGGATCCTAGTGGGAACTGCCAGGCATCCTCCAGAGGGAGCCAATCAGAGTCCTTCCCTGGGAATTTTTGCATCAGGACCCAGGGCAGACAGCTCCTGCCTCTCCAGGAATGAAGCCGGGAAGAGGGACCCCGAGGCATTGTCAGTGGCCGTGAGCTCAACCTTGGAAGCAGCTGTCTGGGCACAGAGGACGCAACTGGCTCCCAAAGAAAGAAACAGAGAGGGAGAGAGAGAGAGAGAGAGAGAGAGAGAGAGAGAGAGAGAGAGAGAGAGAGAGAAGGGAGCTTGAAGGACTCTATTCCTGGTCCCCGCTGAGTTCCTGAGACTCAGCAAAGCTCCAGGACTGGTGACATGACACTGTACATTTCACAGCTTGCTTAAGCCATGCTTCTGTCACTTGCAATCAGAAAGTCCTGGCTGACCCACTGTGTCTACACAACTCGAGTCACCATAAGCTCTCTCAGGATAGAGACGGGCCTGCTCGGCGTGGAAGGGCGACTGGGTCGTCTGTAGTCAGAAAACCCGGATTCCAGTCCCGACTCTGCCCATGCCCGACCGTGTGTCCTGGGGCGTGTGGTCACCAAGCAGTCCAGGGCGCAAGGAAACCCAGAGAATGTCGGATTGAGCCAGTGCACTGGCGGCTTCTCAGGTGAGACTGCAAAAGGGCCAGAAGTTCTTGGTAAAACTCAGTTTTCCCAACTGTAAAATGAGGCTGTGATTTCTAAGGGCATCTCAGATGAAATCTATATCATCTATATCTACGTCTGTAAAATTGATCCAATTGTGGCAAACATATAATAAGCTCCCACAAGGTGCCGGTGCTGCACTAGGCCCCAGGGATCCACTGGGAATGAGGCTTGATGGCTGCCCGCAGGAGCTTTGATGTAGGAGAAACATCTGCTTCACCTTGACCTTGAACCCTCCTTCGATGAGCAGAGACCAATCTAGAAGGGCCTTTTGGTAGTGGATCCTGGGCCATAAGAGAAAGAGGCTCCCACAGCACCTGGAGGCCTCGCCTCACCTGCACTGGTTCAAACCACTTCCCGGCTGGAGTCCTGGGGAGAAGTGGAGACAAGGCCACCTCCCGCTCCAGCTGGGAGTCTAATCATGCCTCGCCCGCTGCTCAGGCTCATGCGAGCCCTTGGCTTCCTGGAGACCACCCACCACATACGCCCCCACCAGGCAGTCCTGGTGGCAGCTGCTCCCCCAGAGGTGACAGAGAGAGAAATGACTTCTCCCCCGTCTCCTGGTTGGATCCAGCCAGTGCGCGCAGTGGCATCTGAGTCCTGCCAAGCCTGATAATGGAACTGTCGCCGTCAGACTGGCCCTGGGAGGTGAGTGGTGAGAGTTCCAGGAACCTGGAGATTGTCTGCCACGTGGGCCACCTCGCACTGGATTGGCTCAGGGAGTGATTTCAGACTCTGCAAATTGCATCGCGAGCTCCTCTTCCCCGACCCTCAGCAGGGCCTGTCACGGTGCTTCTCTCAGACTCCAGCTCCTAAAGCTCCCCCAAGATTGTCACCATCAGAGACAGCCCGCTCTGAGCTTGAATCCCTGGGCAGAAACTGACAGGTGTGGGGCTGCTGGCAGGTTACTTCGTGGAAGTGTGGGAACATGGGAGTTGTAATTGTTTCAGTTGGGTCCATTTCTTTCAGGACAGACATTCATACGGGCTTAATCCAGAAAAGGGAATTTATAGGCTTATGTAACTGAGAAGTTCAAGGACACCCGGTTGCTGAGTGACAGAGCCAGGATTCCAGGGCAGAATTGCCAGGTGCTAAAATCACACTGTTCCAGGTCCCCTCACACCTGGCTCAACCCTCCAGGTCCCCTCACACCCAGAATGAAAGCTAAGGGCCCTCCTGAGGCCTCCAAGGCCTGATGCAGTCCCCAATCCTCTCTGACTCCTCCCCTGCCCTCCCCCCATCTCTGCTCCTGCCCCCGACCTTCTAGCTGTCATGACACTGCTCATCAGGCCATGCTGAGGCAGCGTCCCACATGCCACAACTATAAGGACCCACAACTAAAAACACACAACTATGTACTGGGGGGCTTTGAGGAGAAAAAGGGAAAATGAAATCTTAAAAAAATAATAATAAAAATAAATAAATAAATAAAAGGGAACTCTGGTAAATTCTTCTATAACATAATGTATCTTCCAATATTTATTAAAAAAATAAAAAAATAAGTTGCCATTGTCTTGGTTGTTGGAATGCTGGGTGATTTTCAATTGCACCCTGGTCATTTTGATATTATGTTAGGAGAGTCTGGGCCTTATTTCAATTGTGTATTTTACCAGACAGTCGCCTGTCAGGGTTAGTGGTACTGTTGTGAGCTGTGGCCCCAGCAGTGGTTTAATTGTCAGAGCCTTTGTGGTGTTATTTTGGTCTGCGTGGTTTATGGGGTGCCTCCATGGTTCCTACTGGTCTCTCCTGGGGCTGACTGAGGGGGTGCAAGGGGTTTCTCCAGGCTGGGCTGCCAGGTGTCTCTTGGTGGGGGGCATGTGGTGGGAGCCCATGACTGGTGCTACCTTTCCACCTGGTACCTCTGGGCTGGAGAGGAGAGTCTCAGGCCCACAGAGACAGAGGCTTGACATCAGATTAGGACTCCTTGGGATGTTGGAAGTCTCTGAAATGCTCTATGTGGGAGAGGCTGCCACACTCATGCTCCACAGTCAGTGCTGGTCCACTTGTCTTCACTCTCCCGACAACACTCACTCCTGAACAGCTCGATGGGCTCAGCTCTTCTGATCCTTAAATCAGGTCCCCCAACTGGACTACAGGGCACTCTTTCTGCACTACACACCTGACCCCTGTGTTGCTTCTGCTGAAGAACAGTGCAGCGGCTGACAGCCTGGGTCCCGGAACCTGAGTGCCCAGGTTCACATCCCAGGTCCACCCCTTAATTCTTGTGTGGCCTTTGGTAATTTACCTAATCTCTTTCTGCCTCACTTTCCACATCTGCTAGTGGTGAGGACAGCGACCCCTGCCTCTCAGGCTTCTTGTTGATTGAGTTCGTGTGGGACCATGCCTGGTGCAGAGTAGGTGTTCCACAAATATCAGGGAGAAACGATGCCCTGCTGGCCTCAGGACCATGCCAGACTCTGTGGCTTGGTTTTCAAGATTCTTCACCATCTGGCCCCTGCAGACTCTCCAGCCTCATTCCTGTCACTTCTTGAATTACACTTGACCCTGCGGCTGCCCTCTGGTTCCTGAAACACCTGGCCTCACAGTCACCTCTGACTTGACCAGTTTCTCTTGCCTCCTCTTGAAGATTCAGCTCAGGAGCCAGCCTCCTAGGAAGTTCTCTCAGCTCCCCGCTCCTCTCCAATGAGTAACATGCCCCCACCCTGTGCCCCCAGAGCTGTTTTTCATATCCCTGTCATGGTGGTAACATTAGCTTGTTCAGCATCATTTACTGAACACCTACTATGTCCCGGGCACTGCATTGGGCCAAAGTTATGGTGGTGAAGATGTGTGTCCTGATTCTTGCTTTTGGGGAGTGGGTGTTCCAGAAACAGAGACCTGTGTTGGCTGCTTTGTCAGTGGTGTCCTAAGCTCTCAGCCCTTGTGATAACAATGCTGGGGCTTTCGGGGGCCTGAAGCATCTGCTGCCCTGATTCTGAACCAACCAGAGGAACCAGGGCGTGGCGGATGGAGAAGGAGCCTCCCCTTTATCACTGATAAAGCTGTTGCCAGAGGATGGGGCTCATACCTGTGGGCATGTGGACCCCTACTGCGCACCCCAGGGTTAGGCATGGGTGACCCCGTCATCAAAGGCAGCACTGGACCCCCACAGGCTTCCTCAAGTTCAGGGTGTTGGGACCTGTTGCTATAAACTTCTGGCAGCGGGAGAGCAGGGCAGACGGCGAGCTCCTCGTGGGCAGCCAGGCTCCCAGAGAGAAAGCAAGAAGCGCAGGGCCGGCCGAACTGGTCCTGCTCCTCCTCAAGCTCACCTAGCTCTGTGGGAGGGGGAGGCCAGGGTGTCTGGGGGACACCCCTCACCGGGGAGACTAGGAGGAGGAGAAAGCCGCCCCCAACTCTAAATAATAGTGTGATCGCTTGTCGAGCATTGCTCTGTGCTAGGCAAGGTTGGCACCATCTCACAGAAGAGGGAACAGGAGCCTTAGAAACATCAGCTCACTCTTCCAAACGCCTGGGAAGTGTACCTGGGTACAACCCACAGCCCTTGCTCTTTGCCGCCCCCTGCAGTGACCACAGCAGACTCTGGACCCCGCTGGCCTTGCCCCTGGCCTCCTGGGACGGCTCACTGGGTACTGACCAGCTCTGACATCAGAAAGTGCTTCTTCCCATTGAATTCCGACCCCCCTCCTGGAACATTCTGCCCACTGGCCGTTGTTTTGCCCTCTGGAACCACAGTGAGTTTAATCTGCTGAGTAACTGCAAAATAAATTTAATAAACTCCATTAAAGTGTGTCATCTCGTGTACAGGGCGCAGAATTTCTGTGCTTCAGACTCTCTCATAATTACTGGAACCGTGGAAATTGCAGGGATCAGAGACTCGCCTGGAGACGGGGACCGACTGTGTCACCAAGAAACGCAAATGAGCCGAAACTCCTGCACAACAAGGCAGGCCGGGATTTGTGTTAAATTAGGGGATGAGTCCAGACCATTAAGTCCATGGGGATGGACAGCGACCTTCTAGGGCTTGCTAGGAAACGGGGGAGGCGGGGGAGTGGGAGGGGTTGAGTGGGTGATCGGGCGGCAGCCCACCTTTAACGAATTGATCTCTTAGGTCTGAAAGGAGCACTGGAGATCTGGGCTAACCCCGTTTTCCGGATGGGCCAACCTTCCTCTACCACAACGCCCCACCCCCACCCCCAGGGAGGCGGGGATTTGCCCCAGAGCAGGTAGCTGGTCCATGGGAGACCTCAGACTAGAACGCGGGTCTCTGACACTCTCCCAGGGACCTTCCCACCACGCCAACAAATCGTGGTTCCCTTCAGCTTTGGTGATAACAGTGGCCCCGGATGGTCATCAGGTGATCAAGAAACATCCATGTTGGTGAGGAAGAGCCGCTCTTCAGTCTAATGCTGTCCTTGAGCATCCGCTGCGTGTCATGTGCTGGGTCAGGGGCGCTCCTGTGTCATCCCAGCCTTATGGGATGCCAGTTACCTCCACTTTATAGATGGGAAAACTGAGGCTCAGAGTGATGAAAATGCTTGCCCAAGGCTGCCCTGCTAGGCATTTGCAGAGCTGGAATCCCAGCTCGGGACTCTGACTCCACAGCCGATATCTGGTGCTGCTGAGAGTTTCTAGTCCTGGTCAGACAAACGGGTTCATCCCAGGAGCCACTGCTCATTGGTTGGTTGTACCCACTTGATATGCTGCCTTGAAAAGGAGTTTTGGACTAAGTTTGGGATCGGGAAGAAAGAGTGCTGTGATGGATTGGTGATGTCTGCCAGGGGAGCACAGAGGTAGAGAGTGAATGCCCTGCATCTGCCATTTGTGCTGAAGCCTCGCACGTGCCAGAGCCCACTGGGTCACATGTCAGGATCTGTCCCTGAGGTGGGACAGGGCGAGCGCTGCCGGCTCTTGCCTATGATGCCGTGTGGTCTGGTTCTACTTTCAGGCTCTGGGTCCTCCAGTTCTCTGCTCTGCTCTAAGGGGACAGACACACCTTGCCACTCCCCTGGGCTGGCCTTGGGATTGAAAAAGATCACGGATGAGGACGCACTTGACGTCTGGTGGAAATGATGGAGGAGAGTCATTTAAACACAATTCCCATCTCTCAAAACAAATGGGAGACAGCACCTAATGAAAAATAGGGAGGGATGGGTCTGTTTTTACTGTTATTTGGACCAGAATTCAGCTACAACTCTATCCATAAACTCTGACGCATTCCCGCCAGGCAGGGTGAAATCTAAACCAAAACAAATGAGGACCCTGAGGACCCACGCAAACTTCCTCAAGCGGGTTTCCTTAAAGTTCAATACCCCTGGCGTGAGTGGTTTATCCAAGAACCCTTGGCTTGAAGTTCTGAGACCCAGAAGGACCCCCAGGGGAGTGGCAGATGCCCCAGGGAGACCCCCCAGAGCCGTAGCACCTGGAGGGCAAGGGAGCTGGGGCACGTGTACCCCAACTCCTCACCCATCATGGCTGAGGTGCTCCCAGGGTCATTCATGCCGGGACACCCCCAGCCAGGCCTTGATGGAGAGGCGCCAGTAGTCAAAGTAGGGTCATCAGGATGCCCTGTGATGGCGAGTGCCAAGGGGACACAGTGAGGCACCAGTGGTATCTGCATAAAACGTGACTGATGGAGGGGGAGGCGGACTCTGGCTCCTTCTCAGTCCACACCCACCTCCCCCACCACCTTCCTAGCCACCCCAACCCTACAAGGGAGGGGACGTTGCCAATCAGCTTCAATGTCAGAGGCTGAGATGCTGAGGGCTCCCGGGCACTGGTCAGGGTCACGCCCCCTCCCCCACAACCTTCTCCACTGCCTGTGACGCGCTGCCAGTGGAGCAGGGTCACCGTCGGGGCAGGAGGAGGGGCCCTCAAGTCCAGATGCAGAGCAGAGGGCCACATGCTGAGAGGACCTGGCCTCTCGGGTGGACCCTGCAAACCACTGTGATACTGTCAACGAGATACCACCACGACGGCCGTGTCGTGGAAGACTTGGTGGTCTCTGAGGCTGCGACACCTTCCAGCGGGCCGCTAACAACCCACAGTGCCACAAACCCCAGCACGTGGGAACAGCGCCCGGAGCCCATGCCCCTGGTGGGGTGGGTGCTGCCCCTCCGCGAGCTCCTGGCTGCCAGCTGGACGGGCCGGGCATCCTCGAGGGCAGACCCCCGCAGCCCCGCCCGGGGCACAGACATGGTGTTGGCACTCGGAAGTGACTTCTCCTTCCCGGGAGCTCGCGGTGGAGCCAGCGGTCACGGCCAAGGGGCTGGGGGTGGCTCGGGGCCAGAGAGCGGGAGGTGATGGGGGACAGTGCCCCGCAGCCCTCTGCCTGCTTTGCTTCCAGCATGGCCATGGGAGGCTGTGGGCCAAGATCCAGACCTCTCTGTCCCTCAGTTTCCTCATCGACAACATGGGGCGAGTAACAATACCCCATGTGGCTGTTGTGAGGGTTCAATGAGGTGCTGCAGGTGAAGTCTGTGTGCCTGGCACAAAGTCAGCTTTCAAGGGTTCCAGAACTTTCCATCAGACCCCAGTCTCCCGATATTGGAAAGTGAGGAGGCAAATGGTCTCTCTCTGAACCACAAACAGAACGCCGGGCCCTGAAGTGAGGTCCCAGCACTGTCATGGGAGAAAGAGTCATGGGGTCTGGCCTGGACTCACGGCCTCCCCCATACTGGGGACTCGGGTCCTGTGGCTGGGTCGAGGTCTGGCGTGGACAGAGAGGGCTGTGGACTGAGGGCTGTGGACTGGGCAGTGAGTCACTGCCTGGGTCAGCTGAGTGACAGACGCACAGGGGCCTTCTGGGTTTCCTCCCGCCTGAGGCTGGGGGCTCACAGCCAGCCCCTCCGTCCCTCCTGGGGAGCCAGGGTGAGAGAGTCGGCAGGGCCTCCCCACCCGGGACCCCCAGAGGCTGCTCCCGTCTGTGCCCTTGGGCCCTGGGGTTGGGGTCCAGGGGGAGGGACAGGGGATGGGGCTGGAGCCAAGGGCAGAGACTGGACAAGTCATTCCCGCCCTGAGCCTCACCTGACGCCTGTGGAAGGGCTGTTCAGGCCACAGCGCTGCTGTGAGGATGGCCTGGGGCAGTGAGGGACAGAGGTCAGGGGACCTGGCACAGGGGCGGGGCTGGGGGAGGGGGAAGAGGAGGGAACTAACACGGACAGTGGTTCGAGGACATCAGAGCACGGCAGACTCACCCAGGGAGGGGGGTAAATGCAGATTCCCCGCCCAACCCCATCCCCAGAGGTTCAGGTTCCCAGGGCTGGGGTCTGGGGAGGGTCCCAGGGATCCACATGTTAACAAGCCCCTCCCCCATTTAGGAGGCTGCTGACTACACTTTGGGGGCCCTGAGGTGTCATCTCTGGCCTGGGGCTGGAATTGGAGGACACTGAGGTGACAGGTGAAGGTGTGGAGGGGACGCAGGCTCACAGAGTGGGGAGAGGGGACTTTACTGGAAGGAGGACCAGATGGCATGGTGTTCAGACTCGGGGGAGTGTGGCCCTGCCTCTGGGCCATGTCTGCCACGCAGAATTCACACAGATGGCAGGTGCATGTTCGCACAGCTGTGGTCCTGTGTGATTCGTCCCTCGAGGCTGGAGGGGGTGGTCATTGGCTGCTTCGACCAATAGAAGGTGGTGGGAGTCGTGCTGTGTGGGCCTCCAGGCCGGGCCTTAGACAGCTGGCAGCTTCCCTCCCGTCTCTAAGGACGCTCCCTCTGCGCGAGGCCAGTGTAAGATGTTGCACTGTCTGCTGTGAGGAAGCCCGAGAAGCCACGGTGGGGGGACTCTTAGGTGACCGATGACCCGGCTGTGGCGGCTGAACCTGCTGGGTGACGTGCGTGTGGGGGAAGAAGGCATCCTGGACCTCACGGCCCCGCAAGTGTGATGGGGGAGGAACCAGGAGCCGGCTGACAGCCAGTCAACAGCCCTGCAGGCCACCCTGCTGAGGCCATCACCGTGGAGCGGACACAGGCTGTCCTCCTGACCCAGAAAATCGTGGGCAAAATCCAACAGCGGCTATTTAAAGCCACCGAGTTTTAGAGTGATTTGTTTCCCACCAGAATGCGGTGTGAGCCTCGGCTCCCGCTGTGAGATGGGGGACAATATGGCTCGGCAGGTCAGAGTCAGCCTCCAGCGGGTCCAGGGACACTGCCAGCTTCCAGCTCAGCTCTGCCACTCATAGCCTCTTGGCCTGGATTGTGGGACTTAGGTCACCTGCAAAATGGAAGTTAATAATAGTGCCCACCTCGTGGGGCTGAGTGAGGACTGAGGGGTCGGTCCATCTGCCGTGGTCAGAACACGTTGGCCGCAGCTCTGACTGAGAGGTGCCAGCTATGATTGTCGCCCCGTTCTCACCCACGGGACTGTAGTGGGGACTGAGGGAGAGCTGTGCGAGCCGGGCACCCAGGGGGCACATGGGTATGTGTGCTGTCGTTATTAAGGATGTGCTCATTGACTTAGCACCTGCTGCAGGCCAGGACTGTTCCAGGAGCTTGGAGCAGGTCAGGAACAAAACAGACCAAGATCTGTGTGGGATGGGGGAGAAGGGGTAGGAGGAAAGGAGTGGGTGGGATTGTAAACTGGTCAAGCCCCCACGCAGTTGTATGACTTTGCAGACCATGAGAAAAGCAGGGCAAGGGGTGAGAGCTACTGAGCTGAACTGTCCCGAGGCCCAGGGAGAAGGTCGCTTTCCCAGTGGACGTGCCCTGTGCCCTGAGCAAACCAGACCTGATGTCCAGCTCTGTCTGCCCCAGCACCCTCTGAGACCCTCCAGGAGGGGGAGTGAGCACCCATTGAGCCCTCCCCAGGTGGTGTCCTTGAAAATAAACTGTATTCCTCGTGACCGACATGAAAAACCTATTGCTAGGAAAGTGCTGTTCAAACAGAATCACCTTAACCGTTTATCATCAGAGCAGACGTTGCACGGTAACATCTGGTGAAGATGTCAATTATCATAATGAATTACACCTTCCCAGGTTCCTGACACAACAGTCTGTCAGCAGGAGCCACCTGCCGTGTCTGCAAGGATAGGGGACGGGGGAGGGATTGACTCAAACCTGGGTGTCCCCTACCTGTGGGTGCTCAGGGCTCCGTCCAGGGGAGGCAGCCCCCACCCCACACACCCCTCATGGACGGTTTCTGAGACCTCAGAGCAGGAGGTGAATGGGAAGTGCTCTGCGTCCAGACTGATAATCGAGTGTAAGAGCAGCAGTGACCACGACATAATAGCTCTTGTTTATTGAGCCCCTACTGTGTGCCGGCCCTGCAATCGGATTTTTTGCACATGAGCTCACTAAACCCTATTGACAAAGGTGACTGCATGATTTGTCCCAACTGAGACACTTGGGAGAGCGAAGGAGACACTGTAAGAATGAGATCCCCTCCACGCCAGGTCTCAGCCCAGGTGTCGCCTCCCTGGAGCTCCTCCTGACCGAGCTCTTCTCTGAAGTCTCGGCCCCACCTCCAGGCACACACGCCTCCCCACACTGTCCCGTGTCCCCGTCCTGTCAACGGGTCTCTTCTCCTGTCGGAATCGTCTTCACACCCTCGTCTCTACCTGGCCTGTCATTGGCGGTCGTTGGTGTGTCTGTCACCCCTCCCATCACCGCGTGGGCCCACGAGGGAGGGGCTGGGTCTCTCTGTCCACTGCTGCCCCCCGGCCTGGAGCAGCGCCGGCCGCAGCAGCTGCTCCTCAGTGGTGGGTGGATGGGAGGGGGTGGATGGGCCGGTGAGGGACAAATCAATGAAAAGCTGTGAAATGGTGGACCCGGGACGTGAGTTCACGTCTCCTCTCCACGGGCTTTGCAGGGGCGACACTCTCCTGGGGAATCTTCTGTAATTTCAGTCACTTCACAATGTGGAGGGGAAGAGGGGACAGCTGGGGCCTGGGGACAGCTCGGTCTGAGTGTGTCCCCTGATGTGTCAGAGACGGTCTGCAGAGAGCTTGAGTGGCTTCCACTGGGTGACACTGGCCCGCCACATTGATGGCCTCACGCTGACTGGGACTGAGGAGCGGGAAGTGGCAAGCACTTTAGGTACCCTAGTCAGACACATCCAAACAGGAGCATGGGCAGTAAGCCCCACAGTCGTTCCGGCCCACCCCCTCAGTGATGAGGTTGCCAGTTTGGAGAAGGCCCTGCAGCAGATTCAGACTGTGGTACAGGCTGCCTGCCCCTCGGGACTGTGATCCAGCTGGTCTAAGGGTGCTCCAAGTGTCCACGGCCAATGGGGCGTGTGGAACTCTGGGCAGCACTGGTGGAGGAAGCCAGCGCAGACGTCTCGGATTTTGGAGCAAGTCTGTGCCATCTTCTGCATTCCCATAACTGCCTCCTTCTGAGAGATGGCTCCTGGTTTGCTAAGGGCCTTGGTAGAGACGAAACATCTAACCATGGGACGTCAGGGGACCACACAGCCTGCGCTTCCCATCGTGACCCTGGTGTTGTGTGGCTATAATCTCTCATAAGGAAGAGGCGTTTGAGAGATGTGCTCAGGCGGGTCTGGAAGGTGCAAGCGAGTTGCCTGGGCAGGCGACCCTGGCGCTTCCAGAGCCAGCTCCAGCAGCGTTCCTTCCTCCCCGTCATCCACGCCTATGGCCTCCTGGGGTGTCCCCATGACCAGGTGACTGAAGAAGAAAGGGTTTGAGCCTGGTTTACAGATGCGTCTGCACAGTATGCTGGTACCCCGTGAAAGTAGACAGCTGTCCCGCTATAGCCCCACGCAGGCGTGACCCTGGAGGACAGTGGTGGGCGGAGAGGCTCCTGGGGGGCAGAGTTTTGAGAAGCACATTTGGTAGCCCACCAAGTCTACGGAGAGAGAAAGCCATGGAGTCACATGCCCTGCCGGTCGTGGGGCAGAGGATCAGGGACATGGAAGGAACAGGACTGCAGACGGGAGAGGAGAAAGTCTGGGCAGAGGTTTGTGGCTGGACCTCTCAGATGGTCACAGCTGGTGAAGACATTTGTGTCCCATGTGAACACTCGCCAGAGAGAATCTACTTTGCGTGAGATCCCAAAGAATCAGGGGACAAAAATGACAGTTTCCATGCATCCTCTTTCCCCGTGGCCACCCCAGCACTTGCCCAATGGGCACATGAACAAAGTGGCCTTGGTGGCAGAGTTGGAGGTTCCCCGTGGTTCATCAGCCTGGGCCGCCCCTCATCAGGGCCGACCTGGCTCAGGCCACTGATAGGAGCCTAATCCACAACAGCGAGACCGACACTGAGGCCCAGACATGGCACCATCTCCCAGCCACCTGGTGGAAGGTTGATTACACTGGACCTCTTCATCATGGAGGGGGCAGACATTCATCCTCACTGGAACAGACATGTGTTCTGGATATGGATTTGCCTTCCCTGCCCATAATTCCGCTTCCGGCATCATCATCGGTGAACTCCCAGCATGCCTATGCACCATCATGGCGTTCCTCGCAGCACTGCTTCTCATCAAGGAACTCATGTCGCAGGAAGGGAAGTGCAGCCATTGGCTCGCGTCCACGGAATTAGCTGGTCTGACCACATCCCTGAAGCCACTGGCGCAACTGAAGGGTGAAATGGCTACTGAGGACTCAGTCATGAAGCCAACTGGGAGCCCACACCCTGAAAACACGGGGTTCTCTCTTACAGGGTGCAGAATGTGTTTTGAATCTGAGACCGTTATCTGGTGCTGTCTCCCCCAGAGCCAGGACACCCGGGTTCAGGAGACAAGGGGTGTAAGTGGGGTGTCTCCTGTCGCTATTACACCTAATGCCCCACTCAGAGAGCTTTTGCATTACGTCCTGGCAGCTCTGTACTCTGCTGGCTCAGAGGGCTTAGTTCCTAAGGGAATAAGGCTTCCGCAGGGGACATAACAATGGTTGCTCTGAACTGGAAGACAAGACTGCTACTTGGCCGTTTTGACTTAGGCTGTTGAACCAACAGTAAGAAAGGGGTTAATCTCCTGTCTGGAATGATTGATCTTGATTCCCAAAGCGAAACTGGGTGGCTGCTACACAATGAGGGGAAAGGGAAGAGCGCTGCGTAAGGGGGTTCTGCAAGGCGCCCCTCAGAACTTCCACGCCGCACAGTAAAGGTTAATGGAAAACTGCAGCGACCCCTCCCCCACATAAGGGACTCGGACTTTTCAGTAATAAAGGTTTGGGTCACTCTGCTGGGTAAAGAACCCTGACCATCTGAGCATTTGGCTGAGCCATGGAGGGTGGGTGGGTATGGAACGAGTGATGGGAGAAGGAAGCCGTAGATATCGATGGGGCCTCATGATCAGTTGGAAAAATGAGGACCCTCGTAGCTTTGCATGTTTTCAGTTTGCTTACTGCATGCCCGTGTGTACTTGTGCCCGCCAGCCACTGTCTTCTTCTCTTTTTCTCCTTTTTATTTTATACGCAAGGGGCTTGCAAGTTAATTTGGCAATTTGGTCTTTGGTAACAGCACAGTCAGTGATCCCTGACTGAGTTGGAGGAGTGAGTCATAGCTGGAAGTGGATGCGGTGAGTCTCGGGATCAGGGGGTCCCCGCCTTTTGGAGAAAGAGCTCCTTCGTGTGTAGGACACATGGCTGCCTCTCGTTAGGTGGAGAGATGGAGAATTCTTCTGCTGGCGTCTGCGAACTGAAAGACGTGTCCACGCGTGCGTGTGGAAGATGAGTAGCCGAAGGTGTGGACCATGCTGGTTACAGAGTCATGCCTCTTGGCTCTGATTCACCCTTTGTTGCCTGAATAGTGGAAATGGGCGCTGCTCTTAATATTTTCCCTTTTTCAACTGGCGTGATGCTAGGCTTAGTCAGTAGGGGGCAGTGGAGAGACATGACAAGGGGAGAGTGTCTTCCTCCCCAAATGCTCCCCGAGCAGCAGGCTGTTGCAACAGCACTGGCTCCCCCAGGGCTGGGTCCTCTAGTACCCACGGCTGTCTCAGCAACAGGAGCCCCCGTGACACATGTGGCTCCTCCAGCGCTCACTTGCTGCAGCACAAGCTTCCCTGCCACCCCGCTCCTGCAGGGCAGGCAGCTTCCCCAGGACCCTGATCCCTGTTGGGCACAGTGGTCGGCAGCACCCAGCGGCCTGCAGTTTCTCCCAGCAACCCCCTCAGGTGTTTTCGCAGGAGACTGCATCCAGGAAGTCATCTCTCTATGAACAGCTTTCCCTGGCACCCTTAGGAGTGGATTTCCGGCACATTCTGGAGGGCAGATTCCAGCAAGTTCTACCTGCGCAGCATCACAGTGACTTCCCTGCCACTCAGTGAGCCACACTGTGCCCCTGCATCAGGGTAGACCTCGGCACTGGGCCTCTTCCTTGGGTGCCTCCTCTCAGCCCCAGAGGTGGTGGCTGCTGCTTATACTCGCTTTTCTGGGTTCTGAGTGTTCTCTTCACTTCCTACAAGCTAAGCCCTCATTGCTCCGATCCACCGCTGCAGCTAAAAGTCTTTGTGTCAAACTTGCCCTGTTCACACTCCTGGGTGGTCTCTGTCTCTCGGTGGGACCCTCACGGGTGCGCCTGTGCTGGTGGACAGGCAGGGGGCCCTGCAGGGTGGCGGGCAGGGCGGGAAGCGCTCAGGAACCCTGAGAGCCGGAGCCGGAGCTGGGAAGGAGAAAGAAGGATGCGGCAGCACTCGGAGGAAGGGACGCAGGTCCCAGCTCTGCCACCCAACAGCTGCGTGACCTTGGGCCTGTCGCCTCCCCTCCCTGGCCTCTTGCTTGTGTGTAAACAGCAGCCGGCTCCAGGGCTGCATTGAAGACACAGGAGGCACCCGGGGCTCCGGAGGGGATGGGCTCGCTGTGACTGTCCCCGAGGGCACAGGCCTCCTGAGAGGGTCCCCTGCCCGCTCTCCCATCTGCCAGCAGCTGCTCTCCCTCTGCAGGGCTTACTTACAGGGCTCGGTCGACCAGGCAGGCCCCACGGAATTAACTCCTGAGTCAGTCAGTCACTTGGCAGCACAGCTGTGGGCACGTGGCCGTGGGAGGCAGTGCCAACAGGAGCCAGGAGTGGGGTCTGCCCACGGCGGGGGGTCAGGATGGGAGGGGGCATGAATCCTCTGGAAGACTCGGTTTCCCTAGGAGTCCTCCTTTAGCCTCGCTCGTAATTCTTTACCGAGTGCCTGTGACGCGCTGGGTCCTGTGCTGGGGGCTGGGGCACCACGGGGTGGGACCACCTGGAGGCCAGAGACCATAGGAGGGCAGACGTGGATAAAACAGTTGCCCAGGATGTGTGATGCCCACCGGGAAAGCACTGCGGGGGACCGGAGGGGCTGCAGTGGGAGTGACCTCGGACGAGCCCCTCTCTCTGCCTCAGTTTCCTTGTCTGGAAAGTGGGGAAAGTCATGTGTCCACCCCAAGGTGGGTTGTGAGAGTGAGATGAAGTGTCCCCTGTGAAGCACTCAGCACGCGCCTGGCACACAGTAGGTGCTCAGCGCTGGCAATTGTTAGGATTCTTAAAGTTTCTCTGTCAGAAGCCCACACGTCAGCGGGAACTCATCATCACCAACCTGCCGTGTGGCCTTGGATGAGCTGCTGTCCTCAGTTTCTCCATCTGAACACAGAGCGGGAAGGGGGCTCCCTGCTCAGACACGAGGTTCGAGTCACTGGCAGGCCCCAGGGCTCCTCCCCAGCCCGGGGCTCCCGGAGGAGGACGAGGTCACAGCAGCCACTGAGTAAGAGGCCGCTGGGCTGAGCAGGAGGGGGGCCTGGGGACCATGTCCGGTGTCCTCTGCAAACTCATCTGTCGCAGGGGTGAAACCCACTCAGGAGCCACCTCCCCCTCTCCATCCCTCCCCCTCCCTGTCCCTCCAGCCACTGTCCTCCTGCAGCCTCTTCTCAGCCCGCTGCCCAGGCCCCCTCTCACCCTGGACACACAGGACACGGCCTCGGCCTGGCCTCAGCGGGGAATTCTAGATGAAAGTCTCGGGGTCATCTGGGCGACCCCCCCACCCCGCCATTTCACAGAGGAGGAAACCGAGGGCCAGGGTCTGGCTCCACTCACCATGGTGTCCTGGCTCCTTGCATGAAGCAGGGCACACAGTAGGTGCTTAACAAAGATCTGTAGAATGGGTGGTGAACTAATGAATCCCTGAGGGGAGACCTGACCCGCTGCTGAGGGACCAGCTGGGCCTGGAATTGGGTCTCTCAGCTGCCAGCCCTCAGCCATCACTAGTACTCTAATGTGGGCACAGCACCCGACAGTTTGCAAACCATGTGTCGTTATCATCCTTTGTTTTATCTTGACTCTCAGAACAAGCATCTTTGAGCCCATTTTCCAGAAGAGGAAAGGAAGGCTCTGAGAGGGGAAGGGATGGACCCCCTCAGCAGGGCCAAGGTGGGCGGGAAAGGAGCCTCTGAGAGGTTCGCCCTGGAGCCCGGGGCGACCTCCAGGCCAGCCGCAGGCCCTGACCCACCCGCCAGGCAGGGAGGGGGAGGGACATTCCTGCAGGAGCCTCTGCTCTTTCCAGGCTGCTGCACACAGCTGACTGACCCCTGCAGGGGCCCCGCTGATCCCCAGCTCAGCTTTTCCTCCGCACTGCACGTGCCTGCACTGGGCTGGGCACATGTGTGCATGTGTGTGCACATGTGTGTGTGTGCGTGTGCGTGTGTGTAGAGAGGCAGCAGCAGCAGCATCTGGCCCGTGAGCTGCCGCACTGGAGGGCAGCAGTTCTGGGAGGTGTGGCGGCATTTAGCAGGGTCACATGGTGCCAAGAGCAGAATCAGGATTCACCCTAGTCTGGGCTGACCCTGAGGCCTGGGCTCTGACCTGCTCATGGAACATCCATCGAACTGAACCACCAATTTAATCACCTTCAAAATGCAAGGGCAAGGGGCCGTGCAGAGACAGGAGGGCTTCTTAGAACCCCAGCATACAACCCGATCTTCAATGCCAGGCGAACTCCTACTCATCCCTTAGAGCCCAGCCAGCTGAGGCCACGTCCACTTCATCCCTCTAGCTCCAGGGCTCAGCTCAGCCTGGCACACAGCGGGCACAAGTGTCCTTCACTCACTCTTTTGCTCAGTCATTCATTCAAACGTCTGCACCGAGCACATGCCACATTCCAGGCCTCGTTCTGGGGCTGCAGCACCGAGCCAGTCAGAGGAAGTCCCTCCCTGGAGGATTCTGTTAAACAAACCCACAGATTAGTGTGTAATTATCACTCATGTTAAGTGCTCTAAAGGAGAGGAAATGGATTTGTGGGAGCATCTTAGGAGGGAGAAACTAATTTAGATTGGGCGACGGCGATCAGAGAAGGCTCTCTGAGGAGGGGAGGTTTGAAAAGAAAAACCTGAAGGATGAGGAGGGGTCAACCCAGCCAGGAAGTGGGGGGCTCAGAGGACCAGTGGGAACCGGGTCACCCTGGTCCTCCAGCCTGTGAAGGGCCGGGACCTGTCTGAGAGCAGAGGGGAGCACTGAAGTGTTCTGAGCCAGGAAGTGACGTGCAATATTGCATTTTGAGATGATGACTCTGCCGATGGACAGGGAATGTATGGGGACAGGTGTGGAAGCGGGGAGACCAGGGGGGAGGCCGTGGGACCCACACAGGTGGGGGGTCTTGGCCGGGGTTGGGGTCTGGGAGCTGGAGGAGACGGGGAGACCCTCTCACATGTAGCTGCTGGCTGGATGGATATGAATGGCCACAGCCGAGGGGGCGATGGTGATGGTTGTGGCCAAGGGGACAGCAAGCCGCCCCGCCCCATCCCTCCAGGACCCCTGTCAGCCCAGGTTCTGGGATCACAGGAGCCCGCACCCTCAGGCCCGCAGGAGCCCTGGCCCCAAGTATGGCCTGGAAAATGCCAAACCTCAGAAGCTCTCCACATCACGTCCTCTCAGCTGTGGAGCGCCCACCCTGATGGGGCTGGAGACGGGTCAGGAAGGAGCAAGCTGGGGGACAAGGGGCCAGTGTCCCCTGACTGTGCCCTGATGTGGTGGGTGACCTTGGGCAATGCTGTTCTCCCAGACTCCCCACAGGAGAAGGGCCGCAAGAGGGCAAAGGGGGGTGGGTCGGGAGACCCCCCAGCGAGGCCCCTAGAGCCTCCGCCCTCCCGGCAGGGCCCCCGTGAGCACAGAAGGGTCAATGCCTGCGTCCGCTGCCTGCCTATCCTCCCCCAACCCGAGGTTAATTCAGTTTGGTAAAGCAGTATTTACGCTGGAAATTTAATCGTCATTTCTGATGGTAAAGGAATTGAAAAATAAATTGAAAGTGTCAGACGACGCATTAGGGTGGGTGATGGAGTGGAAGTGGGGGCCGCCCACCTGGCCTCCCCATGGGGCGATTTACAGGCCCAAGAAATTAGCTGAGTTTCTGTTTCCACAACTGCAGGATGAAGAGCCAGGGGTGATGGGTGGGAGGGGTGGGACAGGGGGACAGGGAGACAAGAAAGGAGAGAGTCCAGCCTGGAGGCCAAGGCGACACTAGGTGTCACCAGCCCAGCCTCCAGTCACAGATGAGATGGATCCGCAGAGGGTCAGGAGCCCGAACATGATGTCAGGATGCTGGGGGCACAGTGAGGCTGGGGTCCAGGCCCCCTCCTCCCACCCCCGGGCCAGGGAGGATACTGACGGGGTCTGCGTCCCTGGCGGGGATCTGCTTCAGGCCTATGCACCTGGGAGGGTTGCCTCTCTATCTGCAATGTGGCCCCGCGCCTGAGGCCCAGAGTTCAGGGAGCGGGGAGCCCGCCTATGAGAGGGGCTGCTTCACCGATCGTCCTGTGGGGATAGTGTGAGCTCATCCCTCTGTGAGTCTGCAGGGACCGGGGGCCCCTCAGCAGTCCCTGTCTCTCCCAGAGGGCTCCTGACCCCCATGAGGACTGGGACACCCCCGGCAGACTGGAGGCTTCCACAGGCAGGATTGTCTCTCCAAGCAGACTGGCGTCTCCTTAGGCCAGGCCCCTGACTCCCCCTGAGACTAGGGACTCTGTAGGGCAGGCCTGTGGACAAGCCTCCCCTTGGACATCGCTCTCCATTCCTTCCACTATGTTGGCTGGAACCCGGGACAGTCAGAGTCTGTGGACGTCCCAGTGATCAGGTCCACTGTGTCCAGGCCTGGGAGAGTTCTAGGGGAGGCCAGGATGTCCACGGGGCAGTTGGTGCCAGAGGGACCAGGACCCAAGGGGTCCTCCAGCCGGAGGTATCTGCCCCTGACCCTGTTTAAACCCCCCCCTCCCCCAACAACCTGGAATAGGGAGAGCCCAGCACTGGAGGCAGGAGGTCTGGGTTCTGGCCAGCTCATTCATTCATTTGTTTACCAACTGTCTCTTGAGCACCAACTACATGCCTGGCGCTGGGGTGTAGCAGGGCACAAATAGACGAGGTCCCCACCCCACGCAGCTTGCGTCCTTGTGGGCAGACTGATAATAAACACACCAGTGAATGAACAAGTGAGACAGTTCTCGGAAGTGTTAAAGGCCCTGAAGGTGCCTGGGGTGGGGCTCCTTCCACTAGGGAGGGAAGGCTGTCAGACGTTAGGCTGAGGTCTGTGGATGAGAAGGTGTCCCCAGCATGGGACGGTGAATATGAAGACCTCGGCACCATGCGGGAGTGATCCGGAGGCGGGGGTGGCTGAGGGGTGGTCCATGGGGGGGTGGGACACACGAGGCTGTAGAAGAGCCAGAGACTGCCAAGAGCCAAGGAGCTGCAGGTGGAGGTGAGAGCTAATTAGCACTGAGGCTGGAAGGAAGCTCAGACGCGATTCTAGAATTTAGGGTGTGGGGCTAAGGGAGCGAAGGGTGGGGCTCTGAGCCCTGGGCCCAGGAGGAGGGGTGCTGTGGAGGGAGGCAGGGTCGGTGGGCGGTGCCCAGGCCCAGGGAGAGCCAGCTCACCATGGGCAGGGAGTGACAGGCCAGTGGCATCACTGTGCTCGTCCTGAGGCAGCTCACGTACACTGTGTCTGGTTTCCAGCTGTAGAAATGCCAGCTCTCCCTGGCAGGTTTACTTTTCATCAGAACTCCATCATTCATCACGAACTAGGACCGTTTGCTCTTGCTCCAGGCCCCGATCTGTGTCTGCTAACGTCTGCCCCTGCGCACCCCTCACGTCAGAGACCGCTCATCACCACCCTTCCTGCTTGACAGATGAGGAAACTGGGAAGGTAAGCAACCAGCTCAAGGTCATGCTGAGGGCAAGATCTGAATGCAGGCCGTTGGGCTCAGTGCCCCGTGCTTAACCACCACATTGCACTGTCTCCGTGAAGACCCTGCTGACCCCCAGGGTGGGGGCCCTTGTCCTCATTTGGCAGGTAAGGAGACTGAAGCTAAGAGGAGGGGAGTGTCCTGCCCAAGGTCACACTGGCAAGTCCCGAGGTGGAATCTGCACCCTGTGTGGGGAGGGGGTGACTGCCTTTCTCACACTTTCTATCACCCCAACCCTTTAGAGGGGTACTTCAGGGCTCACCCCAGGACCCCAAGTGAGCCGCCAGTGGAGGGACCCTGGGGAAGGAGTGGGGCTCTGTTCCCCTATAGACTCAGGCTCATGTCCACACCCTGCCACTCAGTGGCTTGTGGCCCTGGGCCACTCACTGAACTGCTCAGAGCCTCAGTTTCCTCCTCTGTAAAACAAGGCAGCAGCAGCTTGTTGGGGGGTGGGAGCTGAGGCTGGCACAGGGTTTAGCACATGCTCAGGAACAGCTGTGCCTTTCCATCTTCCTTTCAGGCGACAGCTCTGGCAGGCTGGGCTCTGGCACTGGGAGCTGATAGTCTCCTCTGTTGGGTCCTAAGCTCCCACTGGGGGATGCTGGGAGCAGGAGAAGAAGCTGGCTGGTCTTGGCCAGCTGTGGGCAGGGCACATGCCTCCTTGCTCAGCCCACAAGGGCCCTCAGGACCGCCCCACGGCCTCCTCCATCACTGCCCACCCATCGCACAAGAGGACGGATGCATGGCCAGCTAAGGGCTGATTCAGGGGCCTGGGGTCCCAGTAGCCTCATGGACGCTCCCAGTGAATTCTAATCCCATGTGGTTGGTCCTCCGATGGCACCACTAGGGTGGGATGGGGACCGTCTGTCCAGGCTGCGGCCCACCAACTGCCCCTGGAGGATGGGCAGGCCTCTGCAAAGGGCAGTGGCCTCCCAGCTAAGCCAATACCAGAGGCCTAAAGCCTGGGCCCTGCCACCTGGACCTCAGGACCCAAGTCCTCATCACCCACGGCCATGCCCTGTGCGGTCACCACACTGTTCCCTACCCTGCCACCCTGGGGTGGAAGGATACTAATAACTAACCCTCCCTGAGTGCTCCCTGGGCCATGCTGAGCGCACAGTCAATGCACTTAATTCTCACGACTAGCGGTCCTCCAAGGGAGGGACAGTCACTCTGCCCAGTGGAGCTGAGGACAAAGAGGATGGGAGAGGGAAATGAACACCAGGAAGTGAGAGACCTGCCGGTCTCCAGGGCCTCACCAGTACCCCCAGAGACACACCCACACCGGCACCTGTCACTCACTCCCCAGCACCCTTATGCCATCATCTGTCATCCAGCCCCACCTCCCACGCCCTGCTCCTGATGCTGCCTGCCCCCCGCCACCCCTTCTCCCCAGTCATCGCACACGCACACAAGTACATACGTGCACACGCACACTCATGC
This sequence comes from Equus asinus, assembly GCF_041296235.1. Taxonomy (NCBI): domain Eukaryota; kingdom Metazoa; phylum Chordata; class Mammalia; order Perissodactyla; family Equidae; genus Equus; species Equus asinus. Next base: position 91,184,566 of record NC_091794.1, read on the forward strand.
TCCCTCATGTACACACATGTGTGCCCCTCACCCCCAGGTGCATGTCTGCATCCACATCCACTCCACAGCCTCCTTTCTGCAAGAACACCCCTCTTAGTGACTTGTTTCCAGGTGTGCTGGGAAATTCACCTTCAGATTCAGAGCCCAGAGGAGAGGTGGGTAAGGAGGAGCCAAATCTCGTTTTAATTATCTGTGGCAGGACCCAATTTTTCGGGTGATAATTATAATAATTAAAAATTCTGTTATCAGCTCTGGTTGGGGAGGCACTGCCCGTGCAGCCGGCCTCGGGACGGTGAGCAGGCGGACTGTTCTGATAACGAGAGCCAGCTCCCAAGCTCCCTGCGGCAGCCTGTCCCAGGGGGATTCTGCTGGATGCTCTGGAGTTGGAGGGAAGGACAGTGAGCTCAGGAAGGGAAGCCGAGGGCTACTCCTCCAGGGGGATGCCTGAGCAGGTGACCCTCACCTGTACATCTGGTGAGCCCTGGGTGGGCCCGAGGAGACAGGGGACCCAGGAGGTCCCAGCTCCCATCACCAGCTGATGCCACCGTAGGACCTGCACGTCCCTGCACCAGGAGGCCACCCCACTGGGCTGTGGTCTGGAAATCCATATGGTGGCTCCCATCACAGGGATGTGTCACGTGTCTCCTCTGGGGCCAGCCTGGCCAGGGCTCTGCTGATGACCCACCCTGTGACTTTGGGTGTGTCATCCACCCCTTCTGCATTGCTTTGGCTCTTGGCCACTTACAAACGCTTTCCCAGTCAGATCCTGGGTGCGGCCACCTGACGACCACCACCATGGAAGCTCCGAGAGAGCTGCCTGGTCTCCACTGCCCACCTCCGTGTCCTCAGTGTCCAGACCCAGGCCTGGTGCACAGGAGGCTCCCAAGAAATACTAACATCTGTTTAAGGACTACAAGGATGGTACTTAAAAGGACAAATCCATGAGGTGGGCATCCTATCCCCATGTGACAGAGGAGGAGACGGAGGCTCAGAGAGGTCAGGTGACTTGCCCAAAGTCCCAGGGCTGGTGGGGGGCAGGGATGAGGAAAGGGAGGGTGGGCAGAAGGGCTGGGGAGCAGCACGGGTCCTGGGCAGAGAGGCCAGAGCTGTGTCAATTAGACATAAATCAGATGTCCTCCGGGCTCAGCCATTCCTGGGGAGACTCCAGCCCCACATGTGAGGCCCAGTGACGACTGTGGCCCAGGGGAGAAGGGGGAGGGAGGAGGCTCGTTTGCACAAAGACCCTGCCTGCTCCAATCAGCCACACCCTCAGAGATGGGGACACCAGGGCCTGGCCAATCATGAGGAGGCTGGGGGCAGAGGGAGGTGGAGCAGAGCCAGGCCCTACCCAGGTCAGTGGCCAGGCCCCACCCCCTGTGCTCTTGACGACTTTTCCCACTGATGGCTTTTCCCTCCTTGACCTCCTTCAGTCGTCCCAACAGCCCTGCATCCAGGGCGGGAATCATCATCTCCACTGTGAGATGAGGCCACTGAGGCCCAGAGAGGCCATGTGACTCGCCCAAGGCCACACAGCCAGTGGGCAGCAGAACCAGAACTGACCTAGGCCCTGACTCCCAGCTCAGGGTGCTGAGTCCTGCCCCTCTGGCTTCCTCCCAGCTTCCCTGGCCCAGCGCTCTGCTGGCACCCCCACCCCAGGCCTCTCCTCTGTGACCACTGGCCCCCTCTTCCCACCAGACACCCCCACCCAGGACTTAGCTCAGAGCTGTTGCCGAGTCCCAGGCCCCTTCCCCCGCCTCTTCCCTGAGCCCAGACCCTTTGCTCCAGCTGCCCCCAGACACGGGGTCAGGGACCCATAGAATGTCGGGGCTGGCAGGGGCCTCAGAAAGCATCTGATCCACCCACCTGGGGGCGGGGGTGGAGCAAAGGTCCCTCAGCACCATGCTGTGCCCCTCCCTCTGTCCCAGAAGCCCACGGCCCGACTTGAGGCTCTGCTCTTCTCCCTGCATCCCCCCACTTCCTGCCTCACTGCCCCCCCAGCAGACCCTGCAAATCCAGGTCTGAGGTCTGGGTGATGAACTTCCTGGGGAGGAGGGCCGACTGCACCTGCCATGACTGAGGCCGGACCGACTCTGCCAACGCGTTTGCTCCTCGGAGCGGGAGGCATGTCTCGGGCCCTCCCCCTCCAAGGCTGGGATTGACTGAGGGACCCGCCTGGAGGCTTTGGTGCTGGTGGGGACAGAGGTGGAGGAGCCGTGGGGAGCCCCACACAGTGAAGAACAAGCCTAGACAGTGTGGTTGGAAGGAAGAAGATGGACTTAGGGGTCACCTGGGGCTGGCTTTGAATCCCTGCCCCACCAGGGCCAAGCTGTGTGACTTTGGGCAGGTCACTTAACCTCTCTGGGCCTTGATTTGATTTCCTCACCTGCCAAATGGGCATAGTCACACAATGGGATTGGTGACAACATCTGCCCTTGGAGGAGGGGTGCATACAAATGCCTGGCCCCTGGTAGGTGCTCAGGAAAGGTGCATTCTCCCCTCCAGCCCACTGAGGGCCCCCTTCCCTGCCCACATCACCTCCTCCAGGTCTCCCCCCCCAGCTTTCCCCCAACTGCTCCCTGCACCTGTCTCTGTCCTCAGGGAGAATAGACGCTGCCAGTCTCGCAGGTCCTTCCTCCCCGCGGCTCAGGGAAGAGAAGGGCGAGGCCCCTTGCGGGGCAGGAGTGGAGGGGAACCGGCCGGCTAAATGCCAGGACGCCAGGCACAGATGGTCGCACACCCAGGGACTGTTGCCGTGTGGCCGCTTCCCTGCTAATGAGTTAACAGCTCTCTCCTCTGGAAAACGCTCTTGGTGGAGAAAGGGGCCTCTGGGGCCCCAAGTTCTGCTGTGATCCAAGAAGTCAGCAGAATTCTTACTGCATCTAATTTCTAATAAAGCCAAGAGGGACTGGGGTGGGGGCGTGCTGGCCTAGTGAGCTCAGATGACCCGGGTCTGACCGGGCTGCAGGGGGCCTGGGGTCGGACCCCTGGAGGGAGCGGGTGGGAGGCAGCTCCACTTCCTCAGACGGGGCCTCCAGGCTACCCTCGGGGTGGGACCCAGAACAAGCCCTTCCATCCTCAAAGTTCCTGTTGCAGCCGACAGGAGAGGAGGGGCCTCTGGAGTCAGACCCACCAGAGCCCATGGGACCACCAGAGGCCGGGGCAGCCCCTCCGTCTCCTGAGGCTCCATCTTCTCGCCTGTGAAGCGGGAGTGCTGCCCCCTCCCTCCCTTGGCTGCTGTGAGGGTTTGTGAGGGGAGTGAAGCCCCTGCCTGGTGCTGACACATAGTGGGTCCTCCACAGAACACGGCTGGGATTACACTGACACAGGCAGAATAATGACCTCCACAGATGTCCTTGTCCTAATCCTGGAGCCTGTGGATACGTGGATACGTCACTTTGTGTTACGTGGCAAAGGGGAATTAAGGTTGCTAATTAGCTGATATTAAAATAGGGGGATTATCTTATCTGGGTGGGTCCACTGTAAGCACAAGGGTCCTTGAAGGGGAAGAAGGAGGCAGAAGAGGAGGTCAGAGGGCGCCCCATGAGGAGGGCTGGACCTGCTCTCGTTGGCTTTGAGGATCGGGGGAGGGACTCCACGCTGAGGACCGCAGGCGGCCCCGGAAGCTGGAAAAGGCAGGGGGACCGTTCTCCCACGGAGGCTCCAGAAGGGAAGGCAGTCCTGCGGACGTTTAAATTTCAGCCCAGCGGGATCCGCTTGGGACATCTGCCCTCCAGAACCGGAAGATAAACATATGTATTGTTGAAGCCACTAAGTTCGCGGTAATTTGTACAGGAAACTGATCCGTTCATGGTAGAGGAGGGTAGAGCTGGGTCACGTGTGGACTGGGCAGCCCGGCTGCTAGATTCAGTCCCTGTCCGGCCCTTCCCAGGGCTGTGCATCGAGGAAGCCACCTAACCTTTCTGTGCCTCTGTTTTCTCATCTGTAAAATGGGATAACAATGGTGCTTCCCTCTTAGGGTCCTTGTGAGGATTAAATGAGATCATATGTGTAAAGTTCCAGAAAAGAGCTGGGCGCACAGAAAGCCCAGAAAGTCAGAATATTTGGAACCAAAGGACAGGTTTTCTTTTAACGTTAATGCAAGTATTGGGATCATTGTGTGCTATGAGCGGTCCTTTTAAATGGGGGGGTCGTAGAGAGCAGTGGGGAGGCCGTGGTGCTGGGCAGACCTGAGACCAAATCCTCAAGGCCCCGCATTCCAGCTGTGTATCTTTGGACACAGCACGTAATTCTCTGAGCCTCAGTTTCCCTGTCCATAAAGTGGGGACAATAACAGCACCTCCTCCAAGGGGTGCTGGGAGGGTTCCAGGAGACAGTCCAGGTAGATCAGTAAGCCCAGTGCCCGGCACACAGTAGGTGCTTAAGAGGTGGTGGCTGCTGTCCTTGCATTGCCGCCCCAGCTGCCACTCAGATCCCGGTGACAGGAAATGCACAGTGGACAGAGGCTCCCAGGACTGCAGAAACGCTTCGCAGTGAGCTTCTCTGCCATTGTCAGCGAGTAGCACACACATAATCAAATGCAGCTCTGCTACGTGCCAGGCCGAGTGTTCCAGCTACAGACAGCGCTCGGTGCGCAGGAGAATTCAGGGGCCCCTGCGACAAGCACCCCCAGGAGTTCTGGGCCCCCAGGTGGGGAACCCTGGCTGTGTCAGAGCCCATGGGGATTCCTGCCTTTCGAGTTATGCTGGCAGCTCAAGAAGCCCCGCCTCGCCTCTGCCCTCCTGCCCCAGCCAGAGCCAGGGCCCAGGGCAGCCTCGGACCTTCCCCAAATGGGGTCCTCCTCCCTCCACTCACCCCTCCAACCTGGACACTCGGGGTTGTGGTTCTCTTTCTTCCTACCGAATACATAATTGGGCCGAGGTGACGGTTGTAATAGAACCGGTTCATTACAGCCCTCGACACGGAGCTGTTTAATGAGCACATGCTGGTGTTCTGTGGCCCTTTTGAACCAAACGCAAATAAACACATTCCACGGTATCATTTAATTAGCTTCGGAAGGTGGAGAGGGGTGGGAAGAGGGAGATGATATTATGGGATAGAGACAGAGAAAGAGGAGAGTGTGAGGGACACAGGTTGGGAGGGGACAGAGAGAGAGGGAGGCCAGGAAGGAGGGCGAGGGTGAGAGAAGGACAGAGGGAGCCAGCACGGCAAGGGGAGAGGAGATTTGGGGACATTTTCTGTATTTGACTTTCCTTATCTGCATCGGATGGAGGACAGGCTTGGGCAGCCTCATTCTTCCCACTGGAAAGTGAGGACACCATGTCCTTCCCTGTGCATCGTGATGGGCGTGGGGACACCACAGTGGTCGAGACAGACTGGGTCCCACCTCTGTGGGGTTCACAGCAGAGGGCAGAAGGCAGGCATTGAGCGGCTATTCACTCAAATTTGTGCGAGTGCTTGTGTGTGCCCATGCATGTGACTTTGCTCGTGTGCAAGTGTGTGAGGTTGAGGATGTGAGCGTGTTTATGTGAGCGCATGTATGTGTGAACGGGTGTGTTAGCATATGTGTTTATGTGAGGGTGTGTGCCCAGTGTGCATTTACCATGTTTGAGAAGATGTGCATGAGTATAGGAGAATATTTATGTGAGTGCATGCGTGTGCAAGGGTACACATGTGAATGCACGAATGAGTGTTTGTGAAAGAGCCTATGAGAGTGTTTATTTGAGTGCATGTGTGTGGGTGAATGTGTGACTGCGTGCATTTCTATGAGTGCACACAAATGTGTATTTGAGTGTGTGAGTAAATGTGTGCATGCAACAGTGACAGTGTGGGTGTGTAAGTGAATGCATGTGACTGTGTGCAGGTGAGAATGTTTCTATGTGTGTGTGTTGTTGTGAGGGAATGCACTTATGGGCTTGTGTTAGTCTGTGCATTTATATAAGTGTACGTGTCCTGCGTTTTAGCCATGAGAATAGTAAGAGCTAAAAAGCAAAGGAAAAGGATTAGCGGGTCCTGACATCTCAGGGATCAGGGGGGTCTTCTCTGAAGAAGTGCCACTTGTGTTGAGACCAAGAACAAGTCAAACAGAACGTGTGGTGGGCTTCTGTCCATTTGTTCACCTACCTTTCATCCATCCCTCTTCTTCCGGTGAGTTCACTCCTAATTTCCTTTGAAAACAACTCTCTGAGAATTCTTAGTCCACCCAGGGGGTCACCCATCCCTTGGCTCCTGCCACCCAGCCCTGGCCATTTAGTTAACTTCACCCGCTGGCTACAACAGTTGTTTCAGGAGTGGGCAGATGACTCAGTCCAGGCCAATGAGAATCATATCAGAGACTTTGCTGAAATGATCAGGAAAGAGGGGTGTATAGCCAGGGTGACACCACCAGTATCCGTTTCCTGTCTACAGGGAAGAGTGTGACTGTGAATGACCAATAAAGAAGAGATGAGAAGACTATGTTTTGAAATGATACCATTTGAATTCCTGGATCCAGCCACGCCTGAAGCTATCAACTTCTGGATTTTTCAGGTGAGTGAACCAACTAATCCCTTTGTTTATTTCTTTTGTTTAAACAGGTTTCAGTTGGATTTTGTTACTTCAGTTGTAAGACTCAATGATATTTCACATTTCTGGCAAAGGGCACAGAATGTGAGAAGGATCTGAGAGATTGTGTTCAAGTCAAGAAGCTGAAACAATGCTGGCATGGCCGAGGCATCGTGAAAGGTGGTGAGTGCCTGGTATCAGGACTGAGAAGGGCCAAACACCTGAGCATAAGTTGGGCAAGTGTGTGTGGGGGTGGACAGTGTAAGGGCCCAAAATCTTGACATACTCATTGCATTCTTTAGAGTCGGAATCCTCTCCCACCTGTCCCCAATGTTGTCCTCCCTTCTCAATGAACCCCCACACCTGACTCTGTCCATCCCTGAGCTCTGAATCCAAGACCCAGAAAAGGTAGAGTTTATAGGGAACATAAATGCCACCTAGTCCCATACCTTTTAAATTTAATTTTATTGTTTCATCTATCTTACCAAGTGATATATGAATACATTCTCTTGATAAAAGGATAAAACCTAATAAGGTGGAAAAAGCAAATAGCTTCGTTTTACAGAATGGGAATTGGGGCCAGGAAAGTTATATAGCTCATCTAAAGTCATATAACAAGTTTGCCAGTCATCTGGGGTCACAGAAGCCTCCTGAATCCTTCCCATTTTATGCTAAAAAAGCTCTTGGGGATAATAATACTAATGAGAACAATAATAATAACTCTTTAGCACTTATCATGTGCCAGTCACTTTGTTAAGCTCTTTCCTTTCCTTGTTTCGATTTACTCCTCATCACAATCCTATAAGGCAGGTACGTTGTTTTCCTCACTTGGCAGACCAGGCAGCTCTGACACAGAGGTTAAGTTGTTTCTTCCCCAAGGTCACACAGCTTGTGTGGTGCGGCCAGAATTGAACTTAGGCGGTCTGGTTCCAGAGCCCGTGCCCTCACTTCTGGCAATCACGTACAGTTTGCAAGAGTAAATTTCCTTTAATAGCCAGATAATTCTACCTAGAAGGCGGAGGGAAAGGAGTGGTCCCAGGACGCTGAAGGGAAAGCCTCCAGCTGCCATCAGAACTCTCCGTGGTGCTGAAAATGCATCGCACGCTGCGCTAGCTGACCCAGGCTGTTGCTCTCCCTCAGTCCGCTTCTCAGCCTGATTTCCTCAGCCCAGCTCCTCACAACTTAATTCGTTGATCATCTCACCTCCACTCCACCTGAGCAAAACCTGATTGTGGCTGCAGGTTGTGAAACTACTACGGCTCTCCATCTACTCACACACATCTTGTAACAGCCCCTGTCTTTAAGGAATCTTGGTTCTCCTTAGGAAAGGGTTAGTTGGAATAGAATACAAGGAAGCCTAGAAGTATACTGAGACCAAAAGTACTTTTTGTAATCATCTGACCCAACCCTTATATCTTTTTGGTTTATTGTATTAAGATATAACTTCCATATGGTAAAACACACAAATCTTGTGTATATTTGGTAGATTGTAAAAATAACCACAAATTCTTTCCCTCCCTGGGTCCACACTCTTGTGATGTGGCATTTCAGATTCTTCCATCAAGAATGGAAGTCTGTTTCTCCATCTCTTCAATCTGTGTTGGCCAATGGACTTGCTTCGGCCAATGGGAACACTAGCAAGCAGTAAGCAAATAGAGCCTTAAAAGAGCTTGCTCATAGGGGCGTTCCCTCTCTTGCTGTATTTGGAGACATGGGGATGACCCTGAGCTAGGCTGCTGGAGGCTGAGAGCCCAGGTGGAAGAGAATGGATGTGCCCTAGCTGACAGCTTGCCACCTACCAGACATGTGAGTGAGGCTACCCTAGGTCATTCAGCTGTAATCCACAATACTAGCCAACCACAGACCCATGCGAGACGGTATGAGAAAGAAACTGAGCTAGCCTAGACCTGAGCAATTGCACAGTCAACAGAATTGTGAGCCAATGGTTGTTATTTACCACCAAGTCTGTAGTTTGCTGCACAGCAAAAGCTGATAGAGATATCTCTATGAAGTTTTACAGATACGTACACCTATGTAACCAGACCCAGATCAAGAAGTAGGACACTCACCGTACCCCAGAAGGTTTCTTTGTTCCCCTGTCTAGCTAATGTCCCAACCCTGAGAGATATCTGTTATTCTGAATTCTATACTATGGATTAATTCATAATAATAAAATCATAAAGTGTTTTTGTCTGTTTTTTTTCTGACCATGTCTATGATATTCATACATGTTTTGTGTGTATTAGGGATTTGTTCATTTTTTTAAAATGCTGTGTGTTTCCACTTTTATCAGTCTACCACAATTTATTTATCATTCTCTCACAGATGGACATTTGGGTTATATTCTTTTTTGACTATTATAAATAAAGCTCCTATGAACACCCATATACGTGATTTGTGGATATGTGCGCTCCATTCTCTTGGACACATACTGTTATGGGTTGAACTGTGTCCCCAAATTCATGTGTGAAGTCCTAACCCCGCCGTGCTTCAGAATGTGGCTGTATTTGGAGACAGGATCCTTAAAGAGATAATTAGGTTAAAGTGAGGTCATATGGGCAGGTCCTAATCTAATAAGACCACTGTCCTTATAAGAAAAGGACATTAGGACAGACACACAGAGGGACGACCGTGTGAAGACCCTAGGAGAAGACGGCCCCTTACAAAGAAGGAGAGAGGCCTCAGAAGAAATCAACTCTGTTGAATCTTGATCTCAGACTTCTAGCCTCAAGATGTCGGGGAAAGAAACTTCTGTTGGTTAAGCACCCCAGTCTGGTATTTTGTTGTGGCAGTCCCAGCAAAAGAATATGGCCCTTAATGTATGTTCCATACTACTAAGCGCTAGGTGCCAGGCTAAGGGCTCTATACATGTCCCTGGGGCCTCATGACACCCCATGAGAAAGATGCCATTAGGATCTCCATTTTACAGATGAGGAAACTGAGTCTTCAAGAGGCTTAACAAGTTTCCAGCTTGTATAGTTAGCATTATTGGACTTCTGCATGATTAATTGATTATAACTGAACACTGTGCGATCACTTGTGTGATTGTTTGAACTTGGTTTCTTCGTTATACAGTGAGCTCCATGAGGGTGGGGACTGTGGTACCCCAGCGCCCATCCCAGCGCCTGGCATGCGCTGTGACAGCTGACTGCAGTTCCTGGGGTCTCAGCTCCTCCATGGGGCCTCGGCCACCTCCTGTGAGTCCCAGGCTCTGTGGTGGGGAGGGGGGCTGCCAGGCAGCCCGCCTGCCTCTCTGCAGACAATTTAGGGAAGATGATTTCCAGAAAGAGCCGTTGTGATTAACTCAAATGAACTGTAAAATTGTTTTTAGTTTAAAGGCTTTGTTTACCAAGGTATGGGGTAGTGGGTGGGGGCTGTGAGAGGGAGAGGCCCAGCAGCCAGTAGGGCTGCTGTCCCCCACTCCTTGGGCAGCAGACTCTGGCTAAGTGTCCACTACGTGCCTGGCCTCACGCTGGGCTCTGGGGATCAGAGACAGCTGGGACCCAGGTTGGCCATGGGGAGCTCAGGCCTGATGGGGAGACGGGGAAACAGTCAGACAAATGCTTGTCTAGGGGAGACACAGGAGTGTGGGGCAGGGCCTGGGAGGGATGGGTGGGACAGGAGAGGTGACATCCTGCAAATGACCTGGGTTCCAGTCCCAGCTCCACAACTTCACCTCCCATCCTAGTGACCTTGGCCAGGTGCTTCGTGTCCTTGAAGTTCAGTTTCCTCTTCTGTGAAGTGGGGATAATAATTATCTCCACGGGGTAGTTGTGAGTATAAATGAGATAATCCTACACACCCGGTAAGCACAGTAAGCGCTCAGTACGCATCAGCTGTTGGATTGACCACCGGGCAAAGCTGGGAAGAAAGCTGGTGTCAAGCAGCGGGAGGCGTGGGCAGAGGTGCTCCAGGAAGGTGGGCCGGCACATGCAAAGGCCTGCACACAGTGGGCCTGTGGGGTCAGAGTGTGAGCCGGGCAGTGAGAGATGGGGGAGGGGAGGTCCATATGTTCAATTCACAGGGCCCTGTAGTCCACGTGAGTTGTTGGGATTTTTGTATTCAGAGCAGTGGGGAGCCATGGAAGGTCTTTGAGAGGGGGCATGGTGTGTTCATATGAGCTGTAGATTATGCACTGCAGGGGGGCCTGGGTCCAGGAGACCAGGGCAAGTGTACAGCACCTGGGGCGAGAAGATGGTGACCTGGACCAGGTGGGGACAGTGTGGACAGGGGACAGAGGTGGGGGAGAGACAGAGAGGAGGACAGAGTTGGGAGACCCCCTGGATGGGGCTCCAGGGGAGCAGCAGCTGAGGACGGCCCAGCTTTCTGGCTCCAGCAACTGAAGAGAAGGGGATGCTGAGCTCAGACCAGAAGCCTGGGAAGGAGCCGCGCCTGGGGCCTGGGATTCTCTGCCGCAGGCCCCTGAGGGTGGCAGTGCCCAGCCTGTGTCCTGGGAGGATGGGGACGGCCAGGCCCTTCAGCTACCCTCTGCCCCAGCACGGCCTGCGCTGCCACCCTTAGGCTGCGGGAGCAGCTGCCCAGACCCTGTTCTTCCAGCTGGAACCTTCTGGAGCTCCAGCTGATGCTGCCCAGCCTGGCCCTGCAGGCTGCCCTCTGCGGGCGCTCCAGCCGCCGTCCAGCCATGTGCCTTCCACCTGCCGTGGAAGGTGACCTTGAGCAAGTCACGCTGGGCCTCTGTCCTGCTCATCACACGGAGCGAGCAGCGCCTCTCAGGAAGGTAAGGAAAGCCCGGCTCCCCTCTGGCAGAGCGAAGGGGCAGAGAGGGGCCCTCGGCACAGTCAGGACTCACATCTGCGGACACAGGAGCCCAGACCAGGAGAGAGTGGGGGACAGGGGGAGACAGAGACACTGAAAGGGACTCAGTGACAGAAAGAACAAGTGACAAGGGGAGAGCAGCAGAGAGGGGCGGCCTCCGATTAGCCCCCGGCCCCTCGTCACCAGGCTCGGCCGGGACCAGGGAGTCATGGCGCCTCCGACGGTCCCCTCTCTGCAGTTCACGTCTGCACAGAAATCACTCTCCACCCAATTAATCTAATTAGACGTAATCGAGTTGCAGAGATCTGCCGCAGGGAGAGTCATTAGGAAAATTACCTCCCCACAAAGAGCTCCAATTTAATTTTCATTCCATAATCTAAAGACCAGATAGAAACAACTGGGTCACTTGCTGTCCCTGGCCAAGACCTGGAAATTCTCCACGGTGGGGGCATCTGCTGGGAGAGAGGGTCCAACTTCAGCCGGATGGGCTGGGGCACGGTGGACCTGAGAGGGGTGCCAACACCCTCAGGGACGGCCACTGTCCCACCCTCAGGCCTCTCACACACCCAGTCACACTCGGACACCCTGCACCGTGGGACAAGTGAACGCATCTGCCCTTGCGACCTTCGCATGTGTGCCCTTAAACACACAATTTAAGACAGTCACACATACACCTAACAAGCCTGCACACCTGCTCACACAGCCCTAGGGCAGACGTGCACACGCGCACACATACAGCCCCCCTGACCCCGCACTATCTCACACAGATGCACCGGGTTAGTCCAGCATTGACACTAACTGGCTGTGATCATGGGCTCCTTCCCAGAGCCTCAGTTTCCCCATCTGTAACAAGTGAAACTTAGCCTTCCTTTCCTGAGCCTCTTGGAATTGTGACAGCCTGGGATTCGAGTTTCTCTCACTCTCTCAAGACTCTGCCTCCTTTCAAATTGACGCTAAGAATATAACGTCTGGGGGGCGGCCCAGGGGACCCTGTAAGACGATGCTCTTATCAAATGGGCCGCCTCTGGTAAACCGGGCACTCACCCTGGGTTCCAGGGCCCGGCGGGCACGGGGGCTTTACGCCCCCACAACCACCAGCTCCGAGGGACAGGAGTTGTCATGGCGCTAGTCCCAGCACGGCCTCGCCCTCCGCCACAGGACCAGCAGTACCACCTGCTCCCTGTGCATTTCTCTGTGAGTGGAGAAGAGGACCCACGGGAGGACGGGTGGAAAGAGCACCCGAGCCAGAGGCTGAGGGCGGGTTAGTGCGCCCCGAGGCTGCTCAGCTGGAGCAGGGCCTGGGGACAGCGGGGGAGGGGCCCTGAGTCCCAGGTGGGGGCACAGCCTGGAGCCAGTGCTGAGAGCAGAGGAGGTGAGCATGTCACTGAGGGTGACAAAGCCCTGGGTGCCACTGAGGGTGACAAGGCCCTGGTTATCACTGAGGGTGACAGAAGTCCCTGCTTCACTACTCTGTGTCCTGCCTTCTTCTCTGCACAGCTGTGGCCATCTGAGCCCCCCGCCCCCCCGTACGACCAGACAGCTCAGGCTCCAGGACAGTCCTGCCCCGCCGAGGGTGTTGGCGCTCTGGGCGAGATGACACGGTGGACCTGGAGTCCAGCCTCGTGTTGAATCCCAGCCGCTGACTCTGTGCCACCTGAGCAGCGTCCTCCCGGCTTGGGGCCTCGGGTTCCTCATCCTCCCCCAGGCGAGGAGCCTGCGGGACCCCACACGGGGTCCCAGCGGCCCGGGGGCATCTGCAGAGGCTCAGTAGACATCTGTTCCGTCCCCTCTGTGACCCCCACAGCGCTAGTAAATATTGATTAACCTGGTGAGATTGTCAAATGAGCTCATGGTGGTGTCTGGGCCTCACGGCAGCAAAACCTAAAACTGCTGGGAAATTGAATAAGCAGAGGGCCAGCTGGGTGGGACCATGGTGGGTTTGGCTGAAGGACATCAGGAGGACTTCCTGGAGGAGGAGGCCTAGGGCTGGGTAGGATTTAGATAGAGGAGGGGAAGGCATGCGAGGAGGGGGAGACTGCACGTGCAACAGTAGGGAGGCTGACAGGGAGGGGGAAGGGGGACCTCTCTCTCGTGTTGTGAGGCTGCCTGGGGTATTCTGTGTGCGTGTGTGTGTGTGCATGTGTGTGCGTGTAGTCCCAGCACAGGCCTGGGCTCCCAGGGGACACTCTGTAGCAGGGGGTCCCTCCCTCTGTCAGCTTATCCGGGTCACCTGCTCCCCTCTGTCCCCAGGGGTGGCCTCCCCACCTGGTCACATGTGGTCTCCGTGGGGAGCAGGCTTCTCTGCACGGGCCTGGGGGACCACAGACACGTCACCTCCTCGGGGAAGACAACCAGGCTCTCCTTGCTGTGAAACACAGACCCTAGAACCTCGGAGCTGGGAGGCCTCTCCATCCTCTCCATCCTGTAGGAACCCAGCACAGAGAGGTTAAGGGAGTGGCTCAAGGTCACCCAGCCCCCAGCGTGGCCCCCAGTGCTCTGCTCTCTGACAGCCTGGGGGGAGGGCCCTCTGTCTACAAACACCCGGATGGAGAGCCTCATGGTTCCTCTTCTCCCTTCGTCCTCCCTCTGCCCTCGCCTCCCGCTTCCCCACTGAGAAGAGCCTGGAAGGGGCCCAGGGCTCCCTGGGAGTTCAGGTCTGCGATGTGAGGCCCATCTGGCCGCAGCTCGGCCCGTGTTGGGAAAGTGGGGAGCCAGGAGCAGCCCTTCCTGCTCGGTGTGTAACCTGCAGTTTCTAAAGGCATCGGGAGCCCCATGGAACAAACATTTTCTCTCTTAATGACAGACAGCGCAGCTGATTAAGGAGCGGCCATCTCCCAGCTGACACAGAAGAGAGGCCTTCCGTTACCCAGAAAGGCCCGGGGCTGGCAGCTGGAATAACTTTTCCAGAGACATTCCCCAGTGTGGAAGGTATTCTTTCAGCCCTACCGTCAGCAAACCTGACCTGGTTTCTTTAGTCAGAGCTCTGAGGGGTGAGGGTGGATGCCCAGATACCAGGCTGAGAGGACACTGACACAGGCTGGGGTTTAGCTCAACATGAGAAAGATCTTCCAGTCCCAGTGGACCACAAGCTGGCAGCCATTCACCTCTATAAGCTATATTATTCTTAAAGTTGGCTCCAGTGGGGGCCTGTGTCCCTTTTGGATTCATAGCAGGCAGGCTTCTGGGGACCCGGCAATGAAATCCCACGTGGAGACTAATCCAAAATCTTCCCCCTTCAGTTCAGACATGTGGGGCAAAGGCAGGCGGCACCCGGAATATGTGCTTGACTTGTTGTTGGGAGACACGGGTTCAATTCTGCCTCTGTGACCCTGGCAAGTGACTTTTCTGGCAATGACCACAAGCACTATTGCTTGAGCGCCTACTCTGTGCTCAGCTTGTGGCAGACACTCTCCATCTGCATTCATTTCATCCTCTCCCGGGGGGCAGGTGGCCCTGTCCTTATGTTATGAACAAGGGGACTGAGGCTCGAGAGACCGGGCCGGCTTATTCAGCAGCAGACCGGGGACCTGAGCCCAGGTGTGTCCGCTCATGCTCCTCTGACTGTACCATGCACGTCCTCTGAGCCTCAGTGTCTCCATCTGGAAGATGGGGGTGACCATGCACACCCGTACAGCTCACGGGGCAGTTGGACAGCATCAGTGGAATCGTGGGTGGGAAATGTGCCATGCACGTGGGAGAGGTGCTGGACATGTACACACACACACACACACACACAATTGTCTACGCAGGAGACACCAGTCTGACAATCCAGTGATGAAAAGTTACACAAGGGGCTTTTCTAGAATGAGCCCTATTTCTTCATCCACTGAGCTCTGACTAATGCAGCATCTAAATGCCCCCATCCCCAGCCGGTGAGAATGCATAAAGAAATGTATAAAGAAAGCCTAAGATGCTCACACTTTTGAGCCAGCAATTCGACCATCAGGAAACAGAAGCAGGGCTGAGCCTGCAGGCTCACACAAGGCTGTTCCCTACAGAGTCCTCGCTCACAGCCAGTGTTTGGAAACAGATTGTCCAGCAGGGGAGTGGTTATGTGAAATAGTGTATGGCCACATGATGGAATATTATGCAGTCGACAAAAGCCGTGGTTGTGACACAGAACCGACAGCTGCATGTACCACACAATCCCCAAAGAGGCATCTCTGAGTAAGGGGACGGGTCATTTCTATTTCTGCTGCTTATTTTTCCGTGTGGAATCAATCTATTTTTAAAGTAAATGAACAAATGCACCACATATTCTCCTGTTTCTAGAATGGGGACTGTGGGGCATAGTGGAAGCTTTGCTCTGCACCTTGAGTCATTGCCATCGCCCTACATGTTCTGACCCCGGGGGGGTACCCCGAGACCCTTCACTCCACACTCAGGGCCCAGCCTGCTCTCTCTTGGAGTTCTCGCATTTACTTCCCAGCGGTTTCCAGTCTCCTGGCTGCCAGACATTTCTTCTGGCTGGTGTCAGTGCTTCTGCTCCCAGCTGTCCCCCATCCCTCCCAATGTCCTGCCTCTGACCCGCTGTGGGTGGGGGACCAGATCACTGGCGTGTTAGGACCAAGTCTGGAACAGGAGTCCCTGCTCTCTGAGTGAGGACATGAAGGGAGCACCTCTGTTTAAAAATCCAAAAAACTTGGGGGCTGGCCCCGTGGCCGAGTGGTTAAGTTCGCGCACTCCGCTGCAGGCGGCCCAGTGTTTCGTCGGTTCGGATCCTGGGCGCGGACATGGCACTGCTCATCAAGCCACGCTGAGGCAGCGTCCCACATGCCACAACTACAAGGACCCACAACGAAGAATATACAACTGTGTACTGGGGGGCTTTGGGGAGAAAAAATAAAATAAAATCTTAAAAAAAAAAAATCCAAAAAACTTGTGCTTTCGGACATGGCCCATGTAACTTGCATTTTGGTAACTTCAGGGCTTTTTGAGTTTTCTTATTGCGTTTCAGATAGCTGAAGCTGCCAGATGCTGGGTTTGTGGATAAGTGAGTGTGGCTGCGTATGAATATGCAGCTGTGGGGTATTCTTGCATACTCAACTAATATTTATTTGAAGCCCTATTCTGCGGGAGGAACAATTCTACATGCTGGGGATACAGCAGTGGGAGAGATAGACCAAGGCCCTCATGGGGGAAGACAATAAATGTGTAAATGGATGGAATAATTAGATGCTTCAGGTAGTGACAAAGACTATAAAGGAACTAAAATGGACTGATGAAGCCGAGAAGGACCGGCACGGGTTGGGGGCAGTCAGGCTCCGGAAAGCCAGTCCAGCTGCCCCAGCATTATTAGCCTGCTCTGTGGCAGGCTCCGGGCCGGACAGGCAGCTGGTGCAGACACAGTGGGGCCGTTCCCCGTCAGTTCAGCCGAAGTCCCAGAGCTGATGCGCACTCGCTCTGATTGGTCCAGCTCCGGTCACGTGACTCCTCCTAAAAAATCCCTGGCCCGAGGCTGTGGAATTCTTATTTGTCAAGCGCCCACTCCTGAAACCAGGAGGGGGAGGCCTCATTCGGCCCTGTGATCTGAGGGGGAGGGCGCATGGCTCCCCAGGAGAAAGCTGGTGTGTGACGGAAGAGGTAAGGGCGTGTGAGGTCACTGGAGGATACAGCTGAGTCATTTCTTTCCTTCTGCATCGTCAAATGTTCCTTTCTTTATTCAACCATTGCCATGAGCATACGGAGCGCAGACATTTCTTCCATTTAAACGGGAAATAAGCCTCTCTTGACCCCTCATTCTTTCCCATGCATTCAATTGCTCTCCTTGCCTCCTCCCTTGAACTTGATGGGGTTAGCCTCCACACCTGTTCACTTAAATGGCTCTTATCGTGGTCCCCAGTGACCTCCTCTGTGCTAAATAAATCCAGTGGGCAGGTCTCGGGCCTCATCTTGCATGCCCCGACCCCTCTTGCCTCCTCACCTTCCAGGACACCAGGCTCTTCAGTTTTCCTCCCACCTCACTGGCCTCTCCTTCTCTCTTCTGCTGGTTTCTCTTTTTCTCCCAGCTTCTAAATTCTGGGAGAAGGGTGAAAGTGGGTCTTCAAATGGTCCACAAAGCTCTGAGCAGTCCGAACTCTCATTAACCATCTCCTCCCTTCAGCCTTGATGCCTCTGCTCCAGCCACACTGTGCTTCTCCCTGCCCCTCCAACAGGCCAGGCACGCTCCCACCTCAGGGCCTTTGCATGGGCTCTTCCCTCAGCCTGGAACAAGCATGACCAGGTGTCTGCGTGGCTCACTCTTCACAGTCTTTGGTCACAATGTCGCCTTTCCTGACCCCACTATTTAAACTGTGGCCTCACCGTTCCTGCATTCCACCTTCCCCTCCCTGACTTTTATCCTCAGTTGCTCTCATCCTCTTCGCCTACTGGAGATTTGACCTATTCACATAGGGTCTGCCCCTCCACTGAATAGAATGAGAGCAGAGAGATCGTCTCTGTTCACTGCTGACTCCCAGCACTGGGGTGGTGCTCAGCACATAGTTGGTGTTCAACAGTAGGAGTGGCATGGATGTAGGGATGCCCACAACATTATCTTCTTTTCAAGGAGGTAGAAACACAGAGCTGAGGAGGACAAGCAGGCCCCATTCCCATAGTGGTGGCCTGGGGGGTGGATAGGCCAGATGCAGAGACAAGAAGCCAGTAAGAGCCAGACATTGCAGGAAAGGCAGGCACGAGAGAGATGGGAGCACGCTGCATGCCTGGGGCAAGGCTGGGTGTGGCAGTGGTCCCTGGGGAGCTCTACTGGGGGAGAGGGAAGGGGCTCACATTTGGGGAGCACCTACTGTGTGCACACTCCTTAGCCTTCACCACCAACCTACAAGGTGGGAGTTATCAGCCCTCCACAGCAGAGTGAACGGGGCTTGGAGACAGAAAGCAACAGAAGGCTCAGACGACCTCTTGGCTT
This sequence comes from Equus asinus, assembly GCF_041296235.1. NCBI lineage: Eukaryota > Metazoa > Chordata > Mammalia > Perissodactyla > Equidae > Equus > Equus asinus. The sequence goes on from NC_091794.1 coordinate 91,202,750, forward strand.
ATCCCATCACATTGATTTATGTTTACCCTGTCTTGATTCAGATAGGTTTAAGGTGGCTATTACTAAAATTATACAGGAAGCTTATGAACGTTGGCACTGGAAGAGTAGCTTGTATTGAACTAATTATAAATTCTAGACAAAATGTTTTTAAAAATGCAAAGACTACTGTTTGAAGGAAATGAAGAGCAATCAAAACTCAGCAGAAACTGGAAGGGATGCAATCCTTACTAGAAGGGAACCATGCTGGGTGAGGTCCATGGCAAGATTTTTCTCCCCCATAGGGCACTCCATCGTCCATGAAAGAGAGCTGTGTTCTCAGTGATTGGAGGAGTTAGAAGACAGAGTTTGGGACTGCTCAATGGCTGGGAATTGAGAAGAAAATTCCAGAAAGGAGGAGCTACAGAGAGAGATCCTCAAACTCTGTATATAAACTCCCTTCAGATCCCCGGATAACTCCAGAACTGGGACGTGCAAGCAAGACTTCCAAGAACCCAAAGGGAAGACAACAGCCGGAAAGATGGAATTGCTGAGTAGAGATTTCAGCATCCACCCAATGCAGGAGAAACAGGATTTGGAGTTTGAGTTCTGCCAAGAGTGAGGGCATTCCGATAAATCCCCAGAAGGGCCACACATTGGGAATAAAGATGACCTCTCATGATAGAGGCATCCATCCTTAGATCAGGAGCAAAGCTGAACTAGACCTGCCCAAACAAAGGGTAAAACCAAGAAGCCACAAGTTAAAGATTGTCCAACAATAATTTAACTGCTGGCCAAAAGAAAACATTACTTTTCACGAAGATAATAAAATTGAATCTGTAGAAAGTGTCATCACAATGTGCAGTATACAATAAAAAATGACTAGATATTTGAAGAAAGAAGAACACGTGACCTATAGTCAAGAGAACAATTAGCAATGAAACAGGTCCACAGATGACTCAGATGGCGGAATTAGCAGACAAGGACTTTGTAAAAACATCCATAAATATGCCAGCCTACATAGATGCCTAGCTTGAAAAGATGCCCAAACTTGAAAAATTGGGAACGACAAAATAAAGTCATATTGGATTACAACCTAAAGTGTAAAATAAGTATCCATGAGTCCATACTGATATAAATAAAGAATTGAATGATTTAATAAATTGTGGACAAAAGGCAAATCTCTGGGGCAGAAGAATTCCACATAATTTATGTAGATACTCTCCAACAGCAAGGAGATGGAACAAAATTCTCCACTCCCAAAGTGTGAGCTGCTCACAGTGACTTCTTTCCAAAGTATATAGTATGGGGAGGGGTAAAAGAGGGTAAGTTTACACTGGAGAAACCTGACAAACACCACCTCAGCCAGGTGATGAAGGTCAACATCAATGGTCATAAATCACGTTGACAGTTGTACCCTTTATATGATGTGAGGGGCACTTTCCCTCTGTGATGGTCCTCCCCCAAACCCACACCCCAAGTCTAATCATGAGGAAAACATCAGTTAGATTGGGATGAGGAGGCACCCGGACCACTGAACCGGCAGGTGCCCGTGGGACTTCAGTGAGCCCAAGGGGGAAACAACATGCCATAATCATTAGAGCTAGTACTAAGACTAACACAAAGAAGTGTGAAGAAAACACCAATAAAGGTGATAGATTGGAATATTAAACATTACTCAGTTAACCCAAAGGAAGGCAGGAAAGGAGGAACACAGAAACCAAGAACAAGTGCAGTTAATATAAAACAAAGAGACAGATGATAAAGTCGACACCAACACAGTACTTGAAGTAAAAGTCAGAGATTCTCAGATTAGTTTAGAAAAGCGAGACTCAATTAACTGATGTTCACAAACCACACACTTTAAATACAAAGACTTAGACAGACGGATAGCAAAAAAGATGGGAAAAGATGCATGAACCGTGAGAAAGGTGGTGTGGCTATAACAAGGTCCGAGAAAGTGGACTTCAAGACAATGAGCATGTGAGACACAAAGGGGAACATCTCCAAAGGGTCAGTTTGTCAAGAAGACACGTGCTGTGGACTGAGTCGGGCCCCCCCAAATACATACGGTGAAGCCCTCGCCTGCAATGTGACTGGATCGGAGACAAGGTAGATAAGGAGGGAATTAAGGTTAAAGGAGGTCACGAGGGTGGGGCCCTGATTCAACAGGATTAGTGTCCTTATAAAAAGAGACATCAAGAGAGCTTATTCTCTCTCCATGTGAGGACACAGCAAGAAGGTGGCCATCGGCAAGCCAGGAAGAGAGCCTTTACCAGGAACCGAAGTGGCCAGCACCCTGAGCTTGGACTGCCAGCCTCCAGAACTGTGAGAAATAAATTTCTCCTGTTTAAGCCATCCAGTCTATGGTATTTTGTTATGGTAGCCTGAGCTGACAAAGACAGCATGAGAAAAAGGAAAGAAAACATAAATTACCGTTATCAGGAATGGTAGAGAAGATAGCACTACAGATTGTACAGACATTATAATGGTAATAAGGGAATATTACGAACATCTTTATACCAATAAATTCAACAACTTAAGCTCAAAAATGTCTTAAAACATTTAACTTGCCAAAACTAACTGAAAAAAATAGAAACTCTGATTGGCCTCTGTCTAATATTTAAATTGGATCGATAATTGAAAACACTTTCCACAAAGAAAGCTCCAGGCCCAAATGGTGAATTCTCTCCAACATTTATGAAATAAATAACATTAATCTTCCACAAATACTTTCAGATAATAGAAGAGAAGAGAACACTTCACAATTCATTTTGAGGCCAGCATAACCCAGACATCTAATCCTGATGAGGACATTAAAAGAAAGAAAAATAACCCAAGAAATAGATGAAAAAACACTAAAAAATATTAATACATAAAATTCAGAAATACATAAGAGGGATAATACGTCATGAGCAAGTGGAAATTATTCCAAGAATGCATGATTGGTTCAACATCTGGAAATCAGTCAAAGTAACTCACCACATTAGCCTAACAAAGGAGAAAAGCCATACGAACATCTCCATAAATGCCAAAAAGGGACCTAAAAACATCAATACCCATTCATGACAAAATCTCTCAGCAAACTAGAAATAGAAGGAAATTTCCTTAGTCTAATAAAGGACCTCTACACAGGACCTGCAGCTAGCATCAGGTGCAGTGGCGAAAGACTGAAGGCATTCCCCTCATTAGGAACACGTCAATATTTATGTTATCCTTTCTTCTGTTCCATGTTCTACTAGAAGTTCCAGTTAGTTCAATAAGGCAAGAAAAAGAAATAAAAACCTTGAAGTTTGGAAAAGATGAATCAAAACTCTTATTATTCACAGATGACATGAGTGTTTTACAAAAAATCCCAAGGAATCTACAAAAAACTACTAGTGAATTTAACCGGTCGCAGGATGAAACTATAAGCAAAACTATAAAACTATACACCACTTGTTTTTTATGACCCATGAGCTAAGAATGCTTCTTAAAATTTTTAAACAGTTGAAAACAATTCAAAAGATAATAATATTTTGTGAAGTGTAAAATTATGCAAAAATCCAATTTCAGTGTCCATAAATAAACTTTTATTGGCACACAGCCAAAACCCTTTTGTTTCCATATTGTCTGTGGCCACTTCCATGCTACAACGGCAGGGTTAAGCGGTTATGACAGAAAGTGTATGGTCTGCAAAGCCTGCAATATCTACTCCCTGGCTTTTTACAGAAAAAAATGCTGAATCCTGTTCTATACCAAAAACAAACACTTGTTTTAAAATATTAAGTCTTATAACAATACTTTTTCAATAGCATCAAAAACATAATACTTAAGGATTTTTTTTTTTTATGTGGAAGACCTCTACACTGAAGACTATAAATTATTTCACAGGAAAATTAGGGAAAACTTAAAAAAAATAGAACGGCATACCATGTTCATGGATAAAAAGACTCAATATTGTTAAGATGTCAATCCTCCTCAAATTGATCCTTAGGTTATACACCCCACTCCCCAAGCAGGTTTGTTTGTTGTGTTTTTTTGTAGAAATCAATAAGCTGTTTCTAAAATTATACACAAGTTCAAGAAAACTAGACTAGTGCAAAGAACCTTTAAAAAGAACTTGGAGGACAGATAATATCTGATGTTAAGACTATGAAGCTCAGTAATCAAGACAAAGCAAGAATAGACAAATGGATCAGTGAAATGGTTAAGTTCCCACGTTCTGCTTTGGCAGCCCAGGGTTCGCCGTTTTGTATCCTGGGTGTGGACCTACACACTGTTTGGCAAGCCATGCTGTGGCAGGCATCCCACATATAAAGTGGAGGAAGATGGGCACAGATGTTAGCTCAGGGCCAGCCTTCCTCAGGAAAAAGAGGAGGATTGGTGGCAGATGTTAGCTCAGGGCTAATCTTCCTCAAAACAAAAAAAGAAAAACACTATCCATAATAGTCATAAAAACTGACAAATTGGACTTCATCAGCATAAGAACCTTCTGTTCTTTAAAATATATGATTAAGAATAAGAAAATGCAAGCCACAGACTGGGAAAATAGTCACATATATTTGACAAAAGACTTGTACTCAGAACATATGGAGAACTCTAGCAAATCAATCATGAAGAGAAAAACAATAAAAACAGGCAAAAAACTTAAACACATGCTCATATTAGAAGAGAGACTAGAGGCCAAAACACACAGGAAGAGGGAGTGACATTATTAGTCATCAGGGAACTGCACTATGGGTGAAAATAAAAAGACTGACAATATCTAGTATTGGTGAGGAGTGCGGAGCACACGGAAATGCTGCATGTTTCTGGAGGGAATGCAGAACGACATGGCCACTTTGGAAAACAGCTGTCAGCTTGTAAACTGTACACCCACTCTATGACCTAGAAGTTCCACTTAAGTATCCAAAAGTAATCCAAACTTTGGTCTATAAACAGACTATATAAGTATTTTAATAGCAGCTTTATTTATAATAGCCCCAAACTGGAATTAACTCCTTGTCCATCAACAGGTTAATGGATAAACAAATTGTGCTTTATCCATATATGGAACTAACACCGAGCAACAAAGAAGGACCTGCTCCGAAACGCAAACAGGGGTTCATCTCAAGAACAGGCTCAGCAGCAGACCCCAGGTGGGTATCGCAGGATTCTGCTCCCAGGAGATTCTGGAGCGCGCGGACTCAATCCGCAAGGACAGAAAGGGGCTGGGGGCATGCAATGCAAACGAGCACAGGAGATATTATTCCGGTAATGGAAATGCGGTATTTCTTTTCTTTAAATTTAAAAAAAATTCTTTTGAGGAAGATTGGCCCTGAGCTAACATCTGCCAATCCTCCTCTTTTTGCTGAGGAAGGCTGGCCCTGAGCTAACATCCGTGCCCATCTTCCTCTACTTTATAAGTGGAACGCCTGCCACAGCATGGCTTGACAAGTGGTGCCATGTCTGCACCCGGGTTCCAAACTGGCGAACCCAGTGCTGCTGAGAAGCAGAACATGCGCACTTAACCGCTGCGCCACCGGGCCACCTGGGAAAATATGGTATTTCTTAATGTGCTGTTGGTTAGGTGAAGGTATATAAAATTTCTGTAGACACACGCGCAAGCAAATTAGGGAAAGGAGCACCATTCGCTGGCTGATTCTCTAGGTCGCGCTGGCCTCCCTCTCCCCCTCCTGGCCCTCGCTCGCCCCTCGCAGTCCGCCCTCCTTGCTGAGCACCTCAGATCCTCCCTCCATCCCTCCCGCAGCTACTGCCCTGGAGGGACCCGGCGCTGCCCAAGTCGGCTTCCTCCAAAGGGCGGGTGGTTTCCGTGGGAGGTGAGCCCAGGAGGCACCGTAAGGAGGGGGCAGGGGGGCAGGGCGGGAGAGAAGCCCTAAAGGCTGACTCAGAGAGCAGGTGGCACTGTGGGCTCAGACTTGCTGGGACCCCTCTGGGGAGGTGGGTGGGGCGTGCCGCAGGCTTGTCCCTCGGCGGGAACCTGGGTATTTATCCACCCACGTCCATCCCTCCTCGGTTGAGGGGTGCCCCGGGGCAACGGAGGGCGCCCCCAGGTGGAGACGCAGAGGGGAGCAGGGCCTGAGGGCACAGCGTCCTTGTGCTGGGGTCTGCCCTCAACAGCTGCGGGTGAGCACAGGGCCGGCGGGACGTGGGGTGGGGTACACGGAGCTTGTGCCACCGCCGTCATCCCTCCCTCCGGGACGACGTCAGCCTCCCTCCGGGACGACGTCAGCCTCCCTCCTTTTCCCTACTACCCTCAGGCCCTCCCATCCATCCCCGCAGGGCAGTTAGAGGGCCTCCCAGCAGGAAAGTCTGACATCCACAAACCCCTTCGCCTGCTCCTCTTGGCTTTTGGGAGAAGAACCAAAATCCTTCTCCCCGCCTCTGGACTGGGTGACTTGTGCCTCGAGCGCAGCGGTACAACGGCCACACAGGCCGCCTTTCAGCTCCGCAGACACCCCAGGATTTGAACCCTGGTGTAGCCAGTAAACCAGACAGCCACGCTCTCCTCTCTCCCTCCCTCCCCAGTCCCCTGGGACACCTGGCTGGGGTGTGGGTGCAATTCCAGAGCTCCGGGGCCCTGAGGCTCCCATCTGGGAATGGCACCTTCCTGAGAGGGGACCTGGAATTGTTATCACTGGCTCGTGATAACAGCCCAACCCCACCTCCACTCTAACCAGCAAAGCGGACCCCCTCATGCTAAATGCATAATTTGCTGCAAATTAAACTTAATGGGACTAGAATAATTATGTTGACTTTTTAAAGTACTTAAAGATAAATACATGCTTAGCTATTTCAGAACATAAACTCTTCCCATTGTTTTCTGAGGGAGGCAGGAGAGGGGAGGCCAAGGCGGAGTCAGATAGAGACGGGTGGGAGGCCTCAGAAGCTGGTTTGAGGATGCTCTTGGACCCCACAGGGGGAGTGGAGCCCAGGCTAGCTTCACCTGGGGTAGTGTCACAATATATAGATCAAAAGCTTTAAAAATGTCCATCCCTTTGACCCGGTGAGACCAGAAATCTGTCACAAGGAAATAATCAGAGATGAGATGAAGCTCTCTATGTGGGGTCGGCCATCTAGCATCATTGATAATGGCCCCATTGGGATGGGAACCATCTAACTGCCTGACAATGGCAGATTCTCTCCATCAGTTACGGAACAACCCACACGCTGGCCTGTTGTGTGGCCGCTAAAAACGAGGCCTTCCAATGTAATTCACGATGGGAAAGTTCTTCCAAAAATAAAGGCTGGAAATAAAAGCAGCGTATAAAACTACACATAAAGTAAATTCCTACCTTTGCCAATATAAGCAGAGGAAAAATAAAAGCCAGAGGATGTTTGCAAAAAACACCAACAGATGTTATCTCTGCATGGGGCATTATAAAGGATTTTGACTTTATTTTTTTAAAGGTTAAAATTTTTCTGCATTCAGCTTCTATTGCTAAAATGTTATTTCTTAATTTTTTTTAAATGGGGGTACGTGTGAAAGGCTCTCTACACCCCCTTTTCTGCAAGGAGACCTCCTGGATTCAGGTTTGAGACTAGAGTTCCAATCTCGGCATCTCTAGGTCCTGATTTAAATCTTCTAGTTGCTGGGCGGGGCCCAGGATGCAGGCTGTCACTCAGAATCCTGTCTCCTCTCCTCTGGTAGCAGAATACCAGTGCTGCTGGGAATGGATGGGTGCCCTGCTTAAAAGCTTTATTTACGATTCCCCATCCCTCCCATTCCAGACCGGGGTGGCCAGTGGTACATGAATAGAAGTGTTAAGTGTGGCTTCCAGGAAAGCTCTGGTGGAACTCTCTTTGTTCCTTTGTCCTCTCCCTTCCTTTTTCTCCCTGTCTGGAATGCTACAGTAATTTCTGGAGCTCCAGCAGCCATCATGTGACCAAGAGGTAATCTTCAGAAGGATGTCATACATTGTAGATGGCAAAGCAAAGACAAAGAAGGAGGCTGGGACACGGACAAAATATGTGGAGCTAACATAGCACACTGGGACTTCCTGTGTCCAAAATTCTCTTCAGTGCGAGAAAAAACAATACCCTGCAATTTGTTTAAGCCACCATTGTTCCAATCCCTGTTACTAGAGGCTGAATGCAATTCCTAAAAGATCCACTGGGGGCAGTCAAAGATGGCAGAGATAAGGCAACACTGGGCCATCCACAGAAATCTCAGTGACATCAGTAAGAAAATAGCCCCTTCTACTGGAGCAAGGCACAGTGGCCTGGGCTCAGATGAACTGAGCAGAGAAGACTCTAAAGAGAAATTATACTAAAAAAAAATACTTCGTAGGATTGAGCTGGCCTAGCACAACCGGCCATGTGCCTGTAAATGAGGATCAGCCTCACGTGGCAAGAGGGGGTTTTGTTGTCGGGCCAATGGGGCCAAGAGGGTTGGTAGTGATAACTTTCTAGAACATAGAGTCCATAGATAAAGCATGGTGAAGTAGAGCGTAAGTTGGAAATCAGGAGACTTGGAATCTGCGCAGCTTTAAAGAGGTCCTTCTCCCTTCTAGTCTCTTTCTCATCTGTTAATGGGAGGCCGTGGTTGGACCAGAGGATCTAAGGTTTTCCGTGACTCCAAGGATCTCTGACTGTAACCTGGGCTGGACGAGTACAGTGTGTGGGAGGGTGGGAAATGTCCACAGAGGTGAGAGTCTTTCTCCTCCCCATACACACCCCACCCCCACTTACCTCAGCCTCCTCCCTGGTTCCAAGAGCTGGCCTGAGTGTGGGAGACACACGGTTGAGCACATGTTTGGTCAGGGTTCCCCAGTCCAGATGCTGAGCCTGGCGGTGCTTCTCCTGCCCGTTCTGGGCTGGTGAATTCCCAGGGAGGAAGTCAATAAAGGGAGTGATGATGGCCATAGAGTGAACCCTGCTTGACAGTAACGAGCTACCTTATAGAGTGTTTTATCACCAAATTTTAGAACTGGAAGGTACTTACTGGTCTTCTTGTCCATCCACTTCTCTGATGCTTGAATTCCTTTTTCAACAACCACCACCAAACCACACAATAACACCATCCTCACCGCCATTATCATCACCGTCCTCATCATCACTTTCATCACCGCCACCATTATCACCATCTCCATCATTATCATCATACCATCACCATCTCGTTGTCATCACCAGTATTACCGTCATCACCGTCACCATCGTCACTATTACCATCACCGTTATTATCATTATCATCATCATCCTCATCATCACTCTCATCACCATCATCACTGTCTCCATCATTACCATCATATCATCCCACCATCATCATCACCATCTCATTGTCATCACCATCATCACTATCGTCATCACCATCCCCACTATCATCATCACTATTATCATTACTATCTCATTGACATCACCACCATCACCACCATCATCACCATCACACTATCATCACCACCATTATCACCGTCAACATTATCGCCATCACACTATCATCATTACCATCACCATCACCATTATCACCGTCTTATCACTGACCTTTATTGAGCATCTCCTTTGTACCAGGCACAGTGCTGGGTGCCTTATGTACCTTTTTGCACCAAATTCTCCCAACAATCCCATTAGGTAGGAGTTTAGAGATGAGGAAACCAAGCTCAGAAAGGTGAAGTGGCCAAGGAAGCAGATAAAACAGGCAGAGGAGGGGGATTGGAGCCAAGCTCTCTCTGATCACAAGGGCTAATCTCTGTCCGCTGTCCCTTGTGGCCCTGAGAGTTGACCTCTTCCGTGCCCTCCAGTGGGAGAGAGGTCACTGTCCCCACCGGGAAGGATGCTCCATCTTGAGTCGGCATCCCTTACCAAAGGGATATCCTGTGGCCTCATCCGTGGGCCCTGGCTCTGACCTTCAGTGCCGTGCGGGAAGGGTCTGCCCTCTGGTCCATGTGAGAGCCTTCCCCAAGTTCGAGGGCAGCTTTCGGGCTCACTTTCACCTCTTATTTTTTAGGTTAAGCACCCAATTCCTTCAATCACTCCTTGGTGAGTGACTGCCTCTCACACTCTCCTCTGGCCCTCCGTGGGGCCTCCTGGACCTGTGTGATGCCACCTCCCTGGCCCCCCTGCTTCCACTCTTGCCCCTAAATTTTCTCCACCCAGGAGTCAAAGTGATCTTTTTGGGATAGATCAGATCATGTCACTCTTGTGTGCAATGAATCCCCTCAACATTAAAAATAAAACCCAGAGTCTTCCATGGCCTAGAGACCCTAAATGACCTTCTTCCTGCTGACCCCCTGCACCTCATTCCGGCCCTGCTCCCTGCTGCTCGCTCTGTTCCAGCCACACTGGCCTCTCCACCGTCCTTGTGTGCAGCATGCTCATTCCTGCCTCAGGGCCTTTGCGTCTGCTGCTGCCTGTGAGCAGAGCATTCTTTTGACAATTATCACTTTATTCAGGTCTCTGCTCCAACGTCACTTGCTAAGAGAGACCTTCCCTGGCCACACTCTCTAATATAGGCCTCTCATCCCTCGTTCATTTCTATTCATTACTTTTCTTCATAGAACTTATCACTTCCTGATATATACTTATTTATTTAACTGTCTTCCATACTAGAATCGAATTTCATGAGAGCAGGCATGTTGTCAATCTTCTTCACCCCTCTATCTCCAGGGCCTAGAAGAGGGCCCAGCACATAATAGGATCCTGATAAAACTGCTAAATTAGTGAACGAACTAACTAATCTATGGGATCTGGTACCCATGCCCTTCTCAGTTTAGAGGGCCTGCTTTTAGACAAGGTCCCAGCTTATCTATGACCTTCTACATTTGTTCCTCAGAATGGCAGAAGATTCTGAGCTTCCCAGTTGAACAAGATTCTCACCTCCCATTTTCCAGGCTCCATACCTCTATTAACATGGTCTAAAGGACAGCAAGTTGTACACAGAAGATTGTTGGCTTTGAAGTGAGACCGACTGAAGTTCAAATCTCAGCTCTGCCACTTACTAGCTCTGTCTTATTTAGCTTTTCTAAGCTTTAATTTCCTCTTGTGTAAAATGGTGCCAATAATAACAACCTTGCAAGCTTGTTGTTGAAGATAGAGATTATGTGAGTACACAGTGCAGAGTAAGCATTCAGTAAACATTCAGGAGCAAAGGTACTTTTATCTGCTGATAAAATTATTACCATTATTACTAATATTATTATTATTGCTGTTATTGAGCTAGACAGGTTTTAGGACCCTCCATCTCATCAGAAGAGCCTTGGTCGGGAATGGACAGGACTGGAGGTGGGGGAGGAGGGAAGGGAGAGGTGACATGAGAGACGTGTCACCTTGTGGGCTCCCAGTCAGCTCCCAGGTCAAGGCCTGTCTCCCTCCTCTGTACCTGAGATGCTGATTGACTTCTCTCATCTCAGCTCGGGGCTTCGCCCTGCTTGCTGACGTCGCTTTTGCACATGGAGTCCCGGCCCGTGACTCTCCTCTGAGGCCTCAGCCTGCGGGATGTCCTTCTACCCGGCGGGTTCTGCCATCTGAAGTGCTCGCCCTTGCTCAGAGACCCCGCGTCTGAACTCTGGAGGGCCCGCCTCCCTAGCCGTGGTGATGCTCCTGACGCCTGGGTCTCTTCCCGTGGGCGGCAGTTTCCTGGGTGCAGGATCGTGGCTGACACTCAGCAGATGCTCCCCTGGAGCCTGCAGGGAGCCCACCCAGGAGGCACGCCAGGATCCCGGCTGGCGGGCAGGGATGGCGCCAACGGAAGGGGCTGGGGGCTCCACAGAGCAGGGAAGGGCAGGGCTCGCCGAGGACAGGCCCCATCATCCCAGCCTTGGGTTATTGGGGTCACACAGACCCAAGGCCGTGTCCCAGCTCTGCCACTTACATCCAGCTGACGTCCTCGGGCAGGTCCCCTCATTTCTCTGAGACTCGGTCTCCTCGTCTGTAAAGTGGAGCTGGTGCTTCCCACCCCATGACGCTGCAGGCAGTGACGGAGGCAGTGCGTGTGGATGTGCTGTGTAGGGGCCGGCAAAACTCACCGTCTGTGATGTCACCAGGCAGGTCTCGGTGGCCTTGTGGTCACCTATGCTGTGCGGCGGTGGCAACAGTGTGGACGCTGGAGTAGACCCGGGTTTGGATCCTGGCTCTGCTGCCTCTGGCTGTGTGACAGAGCAAACCGCTCACCCTCTCTGAGCCTCCATTTCCCCTCTGTGTCGTTCTTTCCCCCTCAGAGGGTTCTGGAGAGCATCCCTTTAGATGACAACGTGCCTGCCCCAGAAGAGGCTCCGTGACTGTCAGCTGCCCCCTACGGGCCCCTTCCCAGTGAGGGTCCCACCCAGGAGCAAGTCCCTGATGGGGCAGCCTGGGTGGGGAGGCAGCAGGGACATGCCCAGGTGCACATGTGCACGGAGCCTTGGGGATGCCCGCCTCCCTGACCAACAGGCGGCAGCTCCAGGCACTTGCTGGTGCTGAGTGACTAGCAGACAGGCCCCCCCAGGCCGGGTCACAGACAGCAACTCTGCAGTCCTGGGGCCCGGATTTGCCCCCTGAGCAGGAAGGACACCTGAACACACTGATTCGGTGGAACCAGTGCTGGGCTGGCCGGGCCTGGCAGTGCCAGGTGGCCCTTGCCTTGTTCCCGCCTGTTCATTTTCCCCGAGCCATGGAAGAAAGGTCTTGGTGGAGGTCACGGCTCCATCCCCCACCTGTGGGGAGGATGGTAGCCCCACTCCACCAAGGACACGGGTCCGGGACCCCCCAGCACTGCCTGGACCACCTGTGCACTCAGCGATTTCCTGCATGGGGACAAGTCTATACCTGACCTTCCACACTCGTCCAGCATCTGTGACACAACTCGTGAGCCATCAGGGGGCATTCCGAGGTCAGCTAGATGGGGGCGGGGGCGGCCTGTGGCCTGGCCAGTGGGTTCAGACTGTTGAATAAATTCTTAATTCAGGCTAAGTGATGTAGGCTCGTGAGGTAGTGTAGAGCAGGTTGTACCCTCTGGCCAAAGGGGAAACTGAGGTACGGAGAGTCAGCCAGTGTGTGAACGGAATCAGTACATCGCAGAGCCAGCAGACCGTCACCAAAGCCCATTTCATGTCTGCAAACTGAGGCCCGGAAGAAGGAGCGCCTTGCCCAAGGTCACATGGCAAGCTTGTGACAGAGCCAGGAGTGACTCGAGTCCCTTCCAGCAGCCCACTCCTCCTCCCCCGGGAACGGCTGGGCTCGGGCACCTGGACGATCAGTCCCAGAAGAGGCGTCTCTCCTCTGCCCCGTCTCTGCTGTGTTTTACACGGAGCCCTTTCCGCACGCCTGGCCCCACGCAAGGCTCTTAATCCCACCTCATCTGGTCCTAACAAGATCGCCCCCACGTCACAGATGGGAAACCGAGGCCCCGAAAGGGCAGCAGACTCACCCAGGGTCTCATAGCTGGGGTGGCTCATCTGCCTGACACCAAAATGTGAGCCTCCCGTGCTACCCGGAAAGAGCTCGACCCGGATCCAGGCCCCAGAGGTGAAAGGCGGCTGTGTGGCTCTCAGGGTCTCCAGATCAAGCCCACTGCCTGAGGAAGTACATCTGGGAAGGCCTAGGAACTCTGCTGGGGTCCTTTCTGTCCTCCCTGACTGGGCCTGTGGGGCCGTCTGTCCCTCAGTGGCGTCAAAGCCAGTGGCCCCCTTCAGGTATTATCCTTGGCCTGAATGGGGGTCTGGGTGGTGGAGTTCAGGCAGAGCTGTCTCCAGGATCAGCCCAGCAAAGCCTGTGGTAGGATGAGTGACTCGGGGGTTTTGTCTGGGGAAGCCCAGAATGAAGGGTAGAGCATTGGCACTTGAGAGGTGATGTCTGGAGGCACGGGAGCTTGTCCTGGGACAACTGAGCCAGAGCCTGTCCCAGGACCGGGCCTAGAATGCTAACTTGTTCCCTGGCCCCACCCTGGCTGTGCTCTGAGGGCTTAGGAGCCATTTAGAAGGCCCCTCCCTGCCCTCAGCTCATGGGGCTCTGCCTCCTTCACTCTGTTGCAAGCAGAGCAGAAGGCGGGTTGGCCTGTCTGCTGGCCCAAAGACCTTTGGAGGTGCGGGTGGACGAACACGGTGGTCCCCCAAGGAGGGGGAGCTCCAGTGGCTGTTTGCAAAGGGCATCCTGATAAGAGGGGGAGGTGCAGGAGGGTGGAGCAGCTGGGGTGGGGGAGAGGAGGCCCAGTAGAGAAGAGGGGGGGTCTGTCACTGAAACTCAGTCTGGTATGTGCGTGTGTGTGCGTGTGTGCACGTGTGTGAAAGAGAGAGAATGTGCGGGGTGCATTCTTGCCTGGGGGTGTCTGGGCCTGCTGAGGGGGTCGGGCTCCTGGAGAGGTGGCGTGGGGTGCTGGGGACACTATTGGATTGAAACAGCCTATCTGTGACCTCCCTCCCAGCCCGCTTGTGGCCTCAGTGTGCCCGTCTGCACATGGGGGTCTGGAAGCGAGGCTCTGAGGGTCCTGCGAGTCTCTGAGCTCAGGCGGGTCCTGTTGGGGCTCCCTGGCTCTGGGTGAGAACAGCTTGTCAGGTGGAGAAGCTGCTGGAGAAGCCCTGTCCCCTCTTGGGGACCCTGAAACCTGATCCCACCACGTGGGCCCTGTTGGCCAAGGAGCAGGAGGCCCTGATTCTCAGACCGCACTGAACTCCTTAGTGGGGCCCACCTGGGGTCTGTCTGGACTGGTCAGCGCTGAGGGAGCCCCTGACCTCCCGGGAAGCGGAGTGGCCTCAGCACCTGGCACTGATCACGAGGCTGGTGCGGGGTCCCAGCCTCTCTCTCTCGCAGTTGGAAGGGACGTGAAGATTTACTCCTTTACTCAGCGGCATCGATTGGGCTCTCTGGGTTTTGTTATCGCAGACAGAGCTGCCGTGAACCATCTCGCCTGAGCCCCCAGCACACGTGTACAGGAGGGTCTCTGCAGCACATTCTCCAGCAGGACGGCTGGATTAGAAGATACGGGTGTGCTCGACTTTACAAGACAGAGCCAAGTTCATCTTCCAGGAGCCGTGTGGAGCCTTTCCACTGTCCGCATCCAGACCGGTCTTCATTTCGGCCCAATGAGCACGTGGACCATAGGGTCCTCAGGGTTCCATAATTGGCGTTTTTCCGATTACTAATGAGATCACACATATTTTCAAACGAGCATTAGCCATCCATCCAGCTTTCTTCCTGAAATACCTATTCATCTCTTTTACTTAATTTTCTATTGGAGTTTTTATTGCTTTCTTAGTCTTTTCAGGAAGTCTTCGTATATCCAGGGCAGATTGATGAATTGCTCGTGTGTTGTAACGTCCGGTCCCTTGTGAGGCTTATCTTTCCAGTTTGTATATTTATGTCGACATTGGAAGAAAGAAATGCCGTATTTAAGTTGAATCAAATTTATCAACCATTTTTTTATATTTTGGCAATTACTTCCTTTTCTATTCAAAGTCATAAAATAGTCTATATTTTCTTCCAAAGCATAGAAATGAAAAACACAAAAAGCAGCACTGTGGCTGCCCCTCGAGGGGCGCAGGGCCTGCAGGTGGCGGAGGGTCTGGGGGCTTCCGGGCGCTCGGGAATGTTCTAAATCTCTCGCTGTGCTTCCCCGGACTTTGTTGTGTGCTGATGGTTCCTCACACACACAGACAGATGGCTGGGCAGACAGAGAGATGCGTAACACAGTGCACATATGGAGAATCACATCATGAAGAGAAGAGCTTTAATGAAGTCATATACGAGAAGCTGCTG
Organism: Equus asinus; assembly: GCF_041296235.1. Lineage (NCBI taxonomy): Eukaryota > Metazoa > Chordata > Mammalia > Perissodactyla > Equidae > Equus > Equus asinus. The sequence goes on from NC_091794.1 coordinate 91,218,371, forward strand.
GCCCAGGGCCCCGCACACACACCTCACCTGCCTGCATGGCCCGTGTTCCTGCTGGAGTCCGCATGGCGCCAGGTGAGTGACACGCACTGCCTCATTTAGTTTGCACAGCAGCCCTATGGTATTCGCCCCATTTCACAGATGAGAATGCAGACACCCAGAGAGGGTGAGTGATTTGCTCCAGGTCACACAGCTAAGGGTATCTGGGAGGCAAGCCCAGGGCTGTGCGACTCCAGGTCAGTCCCTCAGAGCCCCTGATTCCTGCCTCTCACACAGCAGGTGTCAGCAAGTGGTCAGGCCGCTCTGATCTCTGTCCAGACAGCAACTTCCCTCCCACTCCCAGCCCCACCGCAGACTCTGGGCAGTGCCCTCACTGTGGCCAAGACAGAGCCAGGAGCCCTCTGGGGGCAGGTGAGGAGAAGCCTCTGTGGCAGCGACCTTGACCATCAACGTGAGAGAAGGAGGAGGAGGAGGAAGGAGGGAGGGAAAGGAGGGGGGGGCGTGGAGAGATCAGGAGGATCCAGAGGAGGAGGAGGAAAGTAAGGGACAACGACAAGAGAGAGAGGGATGGGGAAGGGGACAGAGGGAGGGACAGGCCAGACACGAGCAGACCACAGGGAAGACAGACAGAGTGCAGCGGACAGAGGACAGCCGGTCAAGCTGGCTGAACCACGGTGCCCGAGGAGGACTCGTCACAAGGGGACACTGGCCGAGAAGGCAGTCTCCAGTGGAGGACCACAGGGCTCTGTTCCCACCCAGGCTGGTGGCCCACTAGGAAGAACCACAAACACCAACCAACCAGATCCGCAGAAGACAGAACCCGGGAGGGACACCGACACTGCCCGCCTCCAGCTGACCCCAGGGTGAGATTAAGCAGATGGAATATGGGCACATGGAAAGTTCTGCATTTAGGCTCGAGAGTTAACTGCGCAGCAGAGAGGGAGGGAGAGCTGCCCGTCAGCGCTTCCTGCAAAAGCCATGCTGGAGGTTCCGCGGGGCTGACAGGGTTTGGTTGCTGGAAAAGCTAAAGTGACATCGGGTGACATGACGCAAGGAGAGAGCTGCCTCCTGCGGGGAGAGGAAGTGAGGCTCAGGGAGGTCAAGCGACTTGTCCAGGGCAAGTCAGCAGAACCGGGTCTGAACCTGAGACTCTGACAACAAGCCAGCGCTCGTGACCTCCACGCCAGGAGGACGACACTGTCCTCATGGGCAGAGCAGGACGGAGCATCTGGATGGCTCCATGCTGGCCCGGGGGCGTGTCTGACAATCCCCCGGGGGTCTCTTCTTTCTTCCAGCACAGGCTCGAAATGGAGAGCTCCCTCTCCGGTAACCATGTCTCTTGTTGACATTCAGGTTCAGGGGCTGTGAACAGAAGGCATCTTGATCTGGGTAATCGGGACTTCACCGCCACCCCGCAGGGCGGGCAGGATGACCCCATGATGCAGATAAGGAAACCGAGGCTCAGAGAGGTGGAGGGGCAGGTGTGATGGAGGCAGGGACAGTCGAGGGCACCAGGGCACCATGCTTCCCTCCTGGGACCCCGGGGTCTCCTCCACCTGCCCACCACATAAGGGCTGTCACCCCTCACATGTGCATGCACCACTGTGGACAAAGGGGGTCCCCGGGAGGACCTCAGCTCCAGCAGGCACTAGCTGGTCCCATGAACAAGTCATGTCTCCGGGTCTCAGTTTCCTGAAGTGGAAGATAAGGGTGATCGCGCCCCCTCCACAAGGCTCCACGAGGATGAAATGACTCCATGTGGGAAGGTCAGGGACAGTGCTGGTCATGGGCGCCTCGACAAATGGCCTTTGCCATTAACCCTGAGGGGCAATGCGGCTCTAACGTCGGCTGGCATCCCACCTGGGCGTGCTCAGGCTTACGTGTCTGTGCACACACATCTTGCACTTCTGCCCTCACACACACACAGGATGGTCCTGAGTGATGAGGCCACTGGGTTCCTGGGGCTCCTCCCACTTGAGGAAGATCATGTCCTCCAGGGAGTGAAGGTCAGGGACTCCACCACGATTCTGCCAGGCACTGCGAGGGAAAGGCTGCATGGGGCACTGGAAAGCAGGTTCTGGAGCCTGACACCCGGGTTCAGATTCCAGCCTTGCCGTTTCCTAGCTGGTGTGCGTGGACTACGCAACCTCTCTGAGCCTCGGTTTCCTCGTCTGTGAAATGGGAGGATAATAATAATAATAAGCCTTCCCTCACCAGGGAGCACTGAATGGGGGCGAGGTGTCCCCAGTGCCTGGCATCGCGCAGGTGTTCCGTGAGTTCCCAGTTCCTTTCCTCTCTGGCTGCAGAGGTGGCTGGAGGAGGACCATGGAGACAGGAGGAAGGATCATGGAGGAGGTATAACTGCACGATGGGACGCCCATCCAGGACGGGGGTGGGGGGGGGGGGAGGGAGACCGGCCAGGGAGAGAGGAGGGCAGTGGGAGCCCAGGCAGAAAGGCGGGACTCAGAGGGCATCTGTGCTATCCCCCAAGTTCTAGAAGCTTTGAAATGAGGCCCAGAGAGGGGAAGTGGTTTCCCCAGGTCACACAGCGAACGAGTGGCAGATCTAGGACTAGAACTCAGCCTGAGCTGGGTCTTGGCATCAGGGTGCCTGCTCCTTGGGGCCAGAAACCTACGTCCACAGCACTCTCAACTCTGCCCTCAACCCCACACTGGCCTCAGGGCTCTTGGGGTGAACAGAGGGGGAGATCAGCTTCTGCAGGGGCCACAGACACACTCCTAGGAGGCTCGGGCCTTTCCCCAGAAGACCCCAATTCCATCTCAGTGAGGAGGGAGTGGAGTCTGAGGGTAAGAAAACAGAGCTGTGTGACTTTGGACAAGTACTTGACCTCTCTGTGCCTCAGTTCCTTTGTCTGTAAAATGGGATAATAATGTCCCTTCCTGGCAGGGATGTTGTAAGCATCCCATACTGCAGGTCCAGGTCCTGGCACACAGGAGGAGCTCAACAAATGTGGGCTGATGACGTTAGGACCAGGTTTGCATCCTGGGTCTGCCACCTCCAGTTGTGCTCATATCCACAGCCTAAAATGGGGACGTGTCTTGTAAGTACCACAGGCTGTCATGAAGGTCTTATGGGAGCATGAGTGATTAAACAAAAAGCCCGGGATGTCCGCCCCCTGATCAGCACACACCAAGCCCGGGATGTCCGTGCCCTGATCAGCACACACCAAACTCAGCACGAGTGATGTTGTGCAGACGTTCATTACTGCCGGGCTCTGCTGCTCCCCACCCCCACCCAGTCTCTCGTGAGGGTCCCCAGCCCCCTCCATCTGCCTGCTAATGAGCCGGAGGCTTCAGTAATGAGGCTGCTTCATCACCGAATGTGCTGGAACAGCCTCGGAGGGAGGGGGACGAGGAGGGGGCAGAAGGGGGGGGTGCCAGAGTCTCCCACCGAGTCCCCTCCCGTTCGCAGTGCTCACTAAGAGGAGGAGGGTCCCTTGCAGCCCTTCCTGCAGAAGCCCCCGCAGGATGGCAGCTACGGGAGTCGGAGCCTTCTGAGTGTATAACAGCACACCTGGGAAACAGCCAGCCTCGAATAGCGGAGGAGTCTGATTCCCGAGCGGACTGCATGCCCCGCCGGTCTGTGCCCGGGAGAATGGACGCAAAGCCCTGGGCTCCTGTTAGTGCCTCTCTCCCCATCCTCTTCTAGGCAGCCAGCAGGCTCAGGCATCGTCCGAGATCCCAGCCACGGGGCAATGTCCAGCTTGGAGCTGGGCGAGGCCGGTCCTGAGGGCAGAGGGACAAGACTGGGCCCAACAGAAGGGGCTGGTGGGGGTCAGGCAGGGGGCCAAGGCCCCGCCAAGCAGGCCGGGGATCAGAAAAGGGCGAGACAGAGGAACGTGCTCAGAGCCCAGGGCCAGGGAGGGGCCCGTGGGGCAAAGGCTGGGGGAGCCTACAGCAGCTCAGAGGCTTAGAACTGGTGGGCCTGAGGCTGCTGTTGTGTCCCCTGACCTGGGCAGGCCTGTTTCTGTCCCCAGACTGGCCTGAGCTGGGCAGGACTGGGGGTCCAGGGGCTCATGGGGCCCAGCCTCAGGATTTTCCATGAAAGCAACGAAGTGGAGGGTGGGGTGGTGCATAGTCCCAGCGCTCAGCCATTTGAGGGAGAGGCGGGGAAGGCAGGGGATGCTCTGCCCAAGGAATCCCGTGGCATGAAGGGGAGGGCAGGATGCAAGCGGAGTGAGAAGCAGCCCTGGAGACTGGACCGCAGGAGCCATGGGTCAGAACAGGGTGAGCTGGGGCTCTTGGCTGCAAGGGACAGAAACTCCACACCACCCAGCTTCAGCGCAAGAAGGGGCTTGATGGGATCCCGTGGCTGGAGGTGCTGGTCTCCACCACGACAGCCTCATGCCCAGGCAGGCCCTCTCCTGGAGATGGCCCCACAGCTCCACACTGACCTCTTGCCAGCTCCAAGTGTATGTAAATTCCCATAGTTCAGCTCTGATTGGGTCTTCCCTGAGCCCATCACTGTGTAAGGAGGATGCAAGATTCTGATTGGCCAGGCCTGTGGCTCAGCCCACCCCTCTATCTGGGGGTGGAGTGACTTCTGCAGGACCCCAAGGACCAGCAAGCCTGAGCAGTGGTTCCCCAAGGAAAATGAAGAAGGTTGTCACCAAGGCCAGATCCCGATACTGGCTGAACAGAACGTCAGATGTCCACCATGGCTGGAGACAGAGATGGGGTGGGGGAGTTTTGGCCCCACCAGATGCCCTTCACCAAGTCAGCGCCCCTGTCTTCTAGGTGCGACAACTGTTGGCTGCTAACAGCTCACAGCCAGACCCTTTTCAGAGAATTGCCCTCAGCTGAGGGGAGCTGACTGCTGACTAGCTGGAAAGATCTAGAAGGTTAAACTTCCACTGGGGGCAACCTGCAGCTAATGAGCGGCTGACACAGGTGCAAAAGGCCTGGCTCATCCCCTGAGGCGGCACAGCCATGTGGTGGCACGCACGCTCCAGGGCTCCCTGTGGCCTCAGGCGACCCCATACCCTTGCCTGACTCCTTTCCTCCCTCCCGTGCCCCTCTCTCTCCCCTCTCCTGAGAGGGGGCCCTCCCACTTGCCCCCCAGGTCCCCAATCTCAGGCTCTGCTTCGAGGGAACGGAACCTGCACTAGATCCCTGCCTGGAGCAGCCTCGCCTGCACGGCCGCCCTCCTGGGACCATGTCCTTCCAGGGAGGGAGTGCGTCTAAAAGGACTCCGAGGAAGGCGGGGCCGGCATCATGGGGTCTCTCAAACCCAAACTCCTGCTGCTGATGCATCCCAATTCTCCCCACATCTGCTGCGGGTCCTGTGAAATCCACCCTCTCCGTGTAATTCCCCATCTCTCTCAGATCGCGCTTTGATTAGAGAAGCTTATAAACAAGTCCCGGAAAGAAGGAAAACCAGCATCTCCCCAGGGCAGCCACGGTCTATTGACAGACGGCAAATTGCTTTGCAACCAATATTTTTTGTTTTTATTTTTGTGTAGATAAACAGGACTAAACTAATTAGCATTCTTTCTTTCCTTCCTCAGCTCTTGGACTACAATGGGAGTCTCGGCCCCACAGTGAACTGGTTACCAGGTTTCAATAAAGTGTCTGTCTTGCAATTACAGTTCATTACTGGGTTTACAAGGGAGGGAAGCTGGGGCGGTCCACAGCCCCACGAAGAGGATTGTTCTGCATTTCTTCTCTTTTAATTGCATGATTATGTCCTGGACCGACGCTCTGTGAAAAATGGGGAAAAAGAGACCCAACACCCCATCTGTTTCAGATCCAAATGCAGTTAAGATGGGAGAAGACAGGCAAGGGAGGGGCTTCTGGGGGGGGCGTGGAATGGGGGTGGTTCGGCCCCTGGAGCCCGGCTGGCATCCAGCGTGTTGGCCTGGGGAGGGGCCGCTCTGCTCACGAGGCAGCGATATCTGTGGGTTCGGATCCGGGCAGACTCGGTCCTCCACTGAGCTACCGTTTCTTGGGCACCTACTATGTGCTGGGAACTTTACATGGACTGTCTATTTAAACTTCACAGTGGTCGGTTTCACAGCCCCATTTCACAGACAGAGGAACGAAGGCAGACGGACGTGCGCAGGGCGCCGGGCTGGAGCAGAGAGGGCGGGCGATGAACATCTTACAGGTGTGAAAGGAGGCTCAGAGACATGTAGGACTGGAACTGGACCCAAGGCTGGAACTGGAGCTGGAACTGGAAGCCAGGCCTGTTACCTCCAATTTCCTGCTATTTCTGCTCCCTCTCTGCTGCCATCTGGTGAACCTGAGACTCAGTTTCCCCATCCGTGAAATGGGCCCTGAGAGCAGGTAAGATGGGCTTGAAGGCTGTCTTGAGTTTTGGCGAGCTGTGTTTGAAGAAGGTGGGGGAGCCTGGAATGGCAGGTGGAGGGGGCTCGATGGTCCAGGAAGGGGGCCTCCAGTGCCTGGCACTGGGGAGGGTGCAGGGTGACCAAAGAAGGCAGATTTGTCACTTGAGGCACATGGACAGGCAGAATCCCTCCCTTTTGACCTGCCTACTAGAGTCTGGAGGGGGTGCGACTCCTTTCTCCAGCGGGGCCGCCCTCCCCACCCCTGACTCTAATGCCTGTGTGAAGGTCCTGGTACTGTCTGTGTCCTCCCTGCCCCCATCTGTCCAGAAGCTTTGCCACGCTGAGGGGTGGTGGCCCAGACCCGACCGTTGAGTGTGGGTGGGGGCTGAGCAGAAGTACCCCAAGAGAGTGGTTTCTATTCCCAACTCTCTCTAGTTCCTGTTTGCAAATGGCCAAGTTTTTGTCCCCAAATTCGGTAGTAAATGTCTCCAAACCAAACTGTCGGGGAAGAACTCCCACCTCGAGGGTGAGGACAGAGGAGCAGATGGCAGGAGAGGTGGCCCAGTGAGCCGCTGGTCCACTTGCTGCCTTCTGCAGGCGCTGGGAGAAGACGAGATTCGAGGGGTCCGGGCAACAGAGTTGACTACCCACAGCCAGGAGTGGGGGCACCTAGGGCCAGCTCCCTGCCCCAGGTCACACGGGGAGAAGCACGGAGTCCAGACAGGGACTGCACATGCAGGGAGGGGGTTGCACAGCAGCTCCGCACCCAGGACCAAGGGCTCAGCGCCTTTTCGGTAAGCAGCAGGGCAACAGGCCCCTCCCCTGGGGAGCCAGCAGTCACACTGTGGTCACCCGAGCTGATTTCGGGGTGTGCGACTGGCCAGAGGAACTGTGCAGCGTCCCCAGGGGCTGGTTAGGCCTTGCGGTTTGGTGCACTCAGCGAGGATGTACAGGGACGCCCTGGGCAGCCGATCCCAGCACAGATTTAGCCGCAGCCTGGACAGGGCAGGGGTGCTGCTGGGAAGCCCCCGCAGAGTGTCTGAGGGCCCCCCTAAAGGTGCTGTGAAGAGAACAGGGACTCTGCAATGCAAACAGCTGTGGCGAGTCCAGGCGCTGACCCTGACGTGCTGCGTGGCTCCAGGCACGTGCCCGCCCCTCTGGGTCTCAGTCTGCTCACCTGAGAAATGGGGAGAACAGTCCCCACCTCGCTGGGGTGCGAGACTATGACATGAGACAGACTTTGAGTGCCGGGCACAGGGCGGGGGGCCCATGGTGCTCAGGACGGGAGCTGCGTCCTCGCTGGGTCCGGGTCCAGGCGCCACCTCAGGTCACAGGCCTCCCAGCAGGGCTTCCGGGAGAAGACAGCACCCCTGCCAGACCAAGCCCTGTCCTTTCCTCTCTCCTTGAAGACCTGCTGACAACCCAGGGCTGTCCCTCTGTTGTCCCTCAGTTCAGTCCCCGAAGGGGGTCCTTCTGTCTGTTCCCCTTCTTGTGAAGTGCAAGCAGCTGCCCTACTCGGTGCCAGTGATGGGGATCGTGGGGTCTGCAGGGGCACGGTCTAGAAAGCATGTGAAGGTAAACCAAGAGGATGCGCCAGGGCCGCAGACCAGGGCAGGAGAACAGCCAGGGGGCGCTCAGGGGAGTTGAGGGTCCTCTTGTTCTCGCTGAGTCACCGTGTGGCCAGCAAGTGGGGCCATCCACCGTCCCAGGCTTGGCGCCTGGCTGCATGCTGGGTGCTGGGTTTCCAAACTCTGGGAATGTGGAACCTGAAGACCCTGGAGGTCACCCAGCCAATCTCTCTCTTGGGGTCCCCTAGGGTGGGCTCTGTTGGCCAAGACCCCCTTGGGCATCCCAGGCCCTGCCCAGGGGTCCTAAGTCTTCAAGTGAGTGGGGAGGCCCTGGAACTTGCATTTCGAGGGGACCCTGGGGAGCTTCCAAGTCACCTTGCTTATGCCCAGGCGTGGGTGGGAGGCCTGCCCCCTCACCTGGTGCAGGAGACGCAGGCAGGTCCCTCCCCTCTGAGCTCCTTCTCCATCTGCGAGTGAGGTTAGTGCCTCCTGTTCCTCAGGCTTCTCCTGAAAGCTCAGTGAGAGGCTGCAGGGAAACGTGCCTGGCCCTCTGCTCGGCACATAGTAGGTGCTTTATCTGTGTGATGGTCCCTGAAACTCCAGGCCCAGCATCTATCAAGTAACATGAAAATTGCAATGGCTGACACATCCTGAGTGCTTCCTACATGCATTCCTCGAGACTTCAGGACAGAGACACCATTCTAGCCCATTTTACAGACGAGGAAATCAAGGCTCAGAGGGCAGGAGGGGCTTCCAGGGGTCAGTGGAGGAGTGGGGCCCCCGACACGGGCCTGCTTGTCCCACATAACCCCTTCTCCTGTAGGAGGAGAAACGGTGTCCTGGGAGCTGCCTAGGCGACCTCAGCTGTGGGCGCGGTTGCTATAGCAGCCAGGGGAGTGGAAAACAGGCCCTCTGGTCATCTGATCTGGCCCCTGTGGATCTGGCTTCACAGGCATCTTCCCACATCAGCGGCGGCCCTGTGTCTGGGCCCTGGATCAAAGGCTCCACAAGGAGCCCCCTTGACCCTTCCACAGCGCGTCATGCTGTCACTGGCACCAACCCCACCTCTTCCCTGCAGGTGTCGCTTGCCGTCTGGATCAGCAGTGAGCAGAGGTCCCTGAGCAGAGCCTGAGCCCCAGACAGCCCCCTTCCGGGCTGCCTGAGACCCCACCTCGGGGCCTGCCGTGGCTTCCTTCCAAGTGGCAGCTCGTGGAGGACAAGAGGCTTTTCATTTCGGCAAACCCGGGTTAGAGACCTGATTGTCACTCCTCGTGGGCCTGGCTGGCAGGTAGATAACAGAATTCTCCCAGGCCTTCCACTCTCCCTTCACCCCCACAGTCCCCCCATGTCAGGCCCTGGGGGGAACTGAGCAGTGCACAAGGCCACCAAGGCCCTGGGGAGAGACGACAGCTCCCAGGAGAACGGTGGAGCCAGCAGTGGTCCTGCGGCCCTGGAGGTGGAGCTGTGCAGGCCTGCCAGACCCTGAGCCTCCAATGGGAATGGGCTGGAGACACCTGAGCCCAGACCCTGGGTCTGCGCAGCTGAAGCCTTGGCTCATCTCCCCCGCAGCTCCCAGGGGCTCCGGCCTCCGGCTCCGGGATGTTTCCAGGGGGCTCCCGAGGCGCAGAGATGGGAGGGACTTGTCCCAGTGCCCAGGCCAACTCTGCAGGCTCTGGGCTCCGGGGTCCCTCTCTGCTGCAGGTGCCTGGGACCCCCACCTTCCAGCTGAGGTCAGGTGGGTGGGGAGGGCCACCCTGGGACATCCGGGGAAGGGGGGGACCGACAGCGATCCGACTCCTCCAGAATTCCAGCCCCTCCTGCCTGCTCTCCCGTTTCTCCCCTGCCAGGGGTCCAGTTTCTTTCCAGAGAAATCAGACTGAGCACACCGAGAGCGCCCCAGGTTAAACAGCGACTATAGAGAAGACCTCCATGGCGGCGGGGCGCGTGGATTGGGAGAAACAGACAACTGAGACAGAAGTGGGCTCCTGGCCTCCCGCACCCAAGCTGCTTACACCGAGGGAGACGCACCAGACAATCCCACTCAGGAAGGCTGCATCCCCGTCACACTCCGCGTCATTAATGCGGCAGGAGAGCAACGGAAGAGAGAGCGCAGCTGGGGGCGCACCTGCCTGGGGGTTGGCCGCGTGGTCTCCGTCACCTGGGGCTTCAGGACCTGTTTAACCCGCTCAGCATGAGAGGACCTGGGGGGGTGGGGGAACCTGGTGAGGAGAGGGGGACCTGGAATCAGGGGCTCCCAGGGACCCACGTGTCACTGCTGAGAGGATCTTGCAGGGCATCGGCTCGTGCCCTCCCTCTGCAGGCCCTGGAAGGGGAGGGGAGGGTCTGGAACCTTCCTTCTCCCACAGTCAGGATTTTCAGATCCATCAGTCCCTCTCAGGGCATCTGTGACACACAGGATCTTGGAATCAGAGCCTGTTTCATAGACTCCAAGACGCTTTCATAAAATCCTTCAATCGCAGAATCAGAGCATCTGGCTGCTCTCACAGAATCCTAGAATTCTAGAGTCACAGGCTCATCGTGGACTCACAGGCCCGAGAGCCGCAGAATCAAGGATTCCCTGGAGAAGAGCGGGACCCTCCCCACAGCTTGTTGGACCCTTGGAATCTCCGAATGGATCCATGGAAATGTGGAGTGGACACAAACACCCCGGAAGAGGAATCCCGGCGTAGGAAGCGACTTAGTCCGACTCTCCCTGGTTATGCAGGCAGCCCTCCTCCACTGTCCTGTAGCAGCTTGAACTCTCATAGGAACGGGGAGCTCACCACCTGGCAGGGGAGCCTGCCCCACTGTTGGGCACATCTGGCTGATGATACTGAACCTAAATGTGCCCCCACATGACCTGCCCACCCTCTGTCCACACTTCTTGCCTCCCCCGGCCCCCACCATCCTGCCCCAGTGACGAACTAAACATGAAAACTAGGGAACCAGACCCATCGCACAAGTGGTTCTCATGGGCAAATATAGGGACCAGCCTGACTCTGTCTTCCTCTCAGGCAGAGCCTGGTGCTGGGCCCTGGGGACATTCGATCCGCCTCAGTTCACCGAGGCGGAGACAGAAAGAGGATGAGAACAATCCAGATGAAGGGAGGGGTGAGAGGCTCGATGTGCCATGTGAGGGCACGGAAGAAGGATGACGCCCCTTCTTGGGGTCAGGAGGATGCCCAGAGCCAGAGGTGGGTGGACCAGGCTTTGAACTGACTCTTCCTGCCACCTGAGCACATTCTTCCTCCCTTCTTCCTCCTCGGGGAGCCCCCTGACACCCCAGGCTGGGTTAGGGTCCCCCTCTGGCTCCCACACAGCCTGTGCTTCCCCATCAGATCCCACTGCACCCCCATCATCTGTCCCCCTCGGGGCTGGGGGCCTGGAAGGCAGCGACTGTGTCTGTCCCCGTGGTTGGGCACTCGTGGAGAGAGGGCTCTGTGCCCGGCTCTGCCCTCACTGGCTGTGGGGCCTCAGACAAGGCTCCTGACCGCTCCGAGCCTCAATGTGGCCCTCTGTATAGGGGATGTCAGTCCATCTCCCAGGGTCGCCGTGGTGTGGCATGACCCCGGGCCAGGACATGCTACATGGTTTGCAGCGCTCAGCACAAAATGAAAATATGGGGCCCCCTTGTTCAAAACCATTAGGAATCTCAAGACTGCGGAGCCCTTCCGCGGACAGGCTCCTGGGGGCTACAGCTCCAGTACCCCGGAAGCTGCCCTCTGGGGCCTCCGTGGTCGGCTGGGGGCCTGCCCTCCCTGGTGGGTGCCCACCCACTGTCCACGCAGAGCTCCCCACGACCTCAGCTCCCCCGATCTTCAGACAGACGTCAGCGGAACCATCCTTCAGGACAGACGGCAGCTGAAGCTCTGGGGGGTTAGCATGTCCTGCGGGCACTGTGTGAGGGGACACCGCCTCCTGCCCCCAGGAGCGTGAAGCGCTGTGGCGGCTGCTTCTATCTTCTCTCTCTGCCTCCAGGCTCCCCGCTCCCTGAGTCCAGCTCTGTTTTTCTGCAGCATTTTCTTGGAGTCCAGGGAGCAAGTGGCTCTAGTCACAGAGATTCAGGGATGGAGTGGAGGCCCCAGCTGGAGGTGACACAGCTGTTCAGTGTCAGAGCCAGAATTCAAACCCACTAACTAATTAGTTCATGTGGGGAACATTAACCGAGGTTACTCTGCGCCAGATCCTGGAACTCCCCAAATTCGGCCAAACCCAACGTCACCCAAGGGCACGGAACGGATGGCGCAGATCCGAGGTACTGGCCACGTCCAGCTTCCTTCATGCCGTGATTTCACTGCAGCCCCGGCAGCGTGGGAGGAAGGCGACATCACCCACTTGGCGGAGGAGGAAACTGAGGCCACAGGCTGGAAGGGGCTCACCAAAGGCCACCAGCGAGGGCCAGGCTGATGGACGCAGCCCTGGACTGCAGGTCTGCAGTGAGGGGACAGGGCGAGTCCTGCGTGGGGTGGGGATGCAGACCAGGCTGGACCGCACAAAAGAAGGTGAGACATAGTGTGCCGCCGTCTCTGCTCCTCCTCCGCTCCCATCCCCTCCATGTCGCTCCCGGCCCCTCCAGGTCTGGGTGTCCTCTGAGGATTGTCACTTCTGCTTCAGAAACGTCCCTTGATTTATTCTAGGCCACTGTCACCTCCCACCTGACCACCATGACATCCTTGTACTTGGTCTCCCTGCCTCAGGCTCCCAGATTTGGGCTTGGCACTGTCTCACAGTATATGGTGACCTTGAACGTGTCTCTGTGTCCAATTGGAGATGATCAGTCTGGCCACCTGACTACCCGAGGGGGCTGGGAGCTCCACTGAGGGGCCAGTGTGAGCCCAGAGCCAGGGCTCAATTCTCCCCTCCTCTTCCTCTTCTTCTGCAGGCACCGCATCTCATCCCATGCATTCCACCGGCTGCCCCATGGAGGCATCTCTCTCCTTCTCTGCAGCCTGGATGCTGGCCAGGTCCAGGCTACTGTCACCTCCCACCTGACCACCATGACATCCTTGTACCTGGTTCCCCTGCCTCGGGCTCCCTTCTCATCCACCCCTACTGAGCAGCTACCCTGCAGCACACACCCACCCTGTCCTCCTCTGCGACATGCACACACACACACATGCGCACACATTCACACTCACACATACACGCACAAAGGACCCCAAGGTCCTGGTGGCTCCTCTTGTCTTCAGGTTGAAACCCAAACTCCTGGACTCTGATGCCTTTGTGAGCTAATCTCAACTGCTCCTCCATCCCCGTGTCCCACTGATCCCCCACAGTGCCCTCCCCCTCCAGCCACGAGGTCCATCCCTCATCAGGGCTGGGATGGAAGAGATCGTCTAATCAAAGTAGGGCTGGTTAGAGAAGGTGGGCAGGACAGGACCATCAGGAGAGCTACAAACCCAGGAAGGGCCCCACCTCCCCTCCCAGGTCCTGAGCATGCAGTTGCCCTGGTCGTGGGGTCTCCCTAACTCTGCCTCAAGGCTTGACCTCTTGTCTCTCAGCTTGTCAACCCTCCTTTCCCCTGGATACTTGCTCTGCCTGGCGGGGTATCTGCTCACCCACAGGCTGGCCTCCCAGTCTCTCCCACGTAAAGCTCCTTATAAAGAAATCCACACCCGGAATGATTCCTGTTTCCCCGAGAGCAGGGAAATGTTAATTACCACCAGCGCCTTCCTCATCTTCTTGCAAACCTCCATCTCTGAGCTCTGTGATAGGGAATTAGGTCCTGATTAAAGGAAGGCAACGCCGTTCTGAGATCGCATTTCCCTGTCCTCAGGGATGACGGGCAGCAAGGGAGGATGAGGGGGAAAAGGAGAGGAGCAGGGGGGAGGGGAGAAGGAGAGGCGAGGGGGAAAGTGCCGCTGGGTGTTTGTGCTGGGTGGGAGCACGGGGCTTTGGGACACAGCTAGGCCATAGGCGAGCCCCGCGAGGAACAGCAGGTGAGCGTCGAGCAGACCAAGAACGCTGCCAGACTGGATGTTCATTTTTCCATCTCTGACGTCTGGACACACTGAATCTCCACATTACTTGGCTGTGGTGGAAAGTTGATTTGTACAAAGAAAATAAAATATGCCACCTGCTCTCCTCCGTGTCCTGGGTACGAATCTAGGGAGGCACAGGGTGGCGGGTTTCTGTGCACGCTGCCTGGGACCCGGCCGCTATCATGTCCACTACAGGCTCTGAGAGGGCTGGGGCCTTTCAATCAACATGGTCCACCGTTTCTGCCTGACTCTGTGTTAAGCTAAATGGGGGACAGGTGTGAGGATGTTGGGGAGAATGGGCACCCCAGGTGGGGTGACCATGGTCTCTGATGTCCCTGGGTCTCACCAGCTGTGGATGCAAAAAGGGGGCATCTAACAGGTAAATTGGGGTCTTGCCAGCTCTGAGTCCCTCCTGCAGCTGAGGGCACTAGAGTCCTTTGCTATCCCCTCCCTCAAACTGGGGTTCCTTGGGGGTCTCGTGGGTTCAAAACCAACCCGCCAAAAGCTACAATCCCTAGGTGGAGGCTGCCCTGTGCCCCCTCCTGCCATCACTGATCTCCCTTGGGAATCATCACAGCTGCCTGGAGGCGGCCCTGTCAGCCGTGACCCAGTGGGGATGGTGATGCCAGCGTCTGTGCCCAGGGGGCTGGGTCCTCGTGCCCTGAGTGGGGTCTAGTTATCAGGTGGGGCTGGGTTCCACATGGAAGCAGAGAAAATTCCCCTTCCTAGCTCCGTGATGCACTGCGACTCCCGGTCCCTGGGCCAGCCCCTGCTGACCAGGACCCTAAAGAAGTCAGGGTGCTCGGCCCGCTCTTGGAGAATACTGCCTCTCTTGGGGACACAGGCTATGAGAGCCAGGGGAGTGTGGGGGACACAGTCTCAGCTGCTCTCAGGGAGGGGAGTGGCCGTGCTCAGAGAGCCGTTGTGGTTCAAGCCCTGGTTAGTTGATTGCCGATCTCCTACCGACGTTCAAATCCAGCTGTGTGGATGAGAGGACAACAAATAATCACAAGTTAGTGGATAAGGACTTATACGGAGGAAGTTAGATAGTTTAGAAGCAGCAGAGAAAAGAAGATGATTTATTCTACAGGGATTGGGAGACGGCGGGGAGGAGGCCTCTAATCTGGGTTTTGATGGATGAATAGGAGCTTGCTAAATGGATGAAATATAGAGAAGGGCATCTTGAGAAGAACAGAATGAGCAGTAAATGCCAAACAGCAGAGGCAAGAAACAGCATGGAGTGTCCAGGATGCCCTGCATCGTGCAGGGGCACAAGCACATCTAGGGTGAGCTGGGCCAGGTGGACAGGGGCCTTGAATGCCAGGCTAAGAGTTCTCTGGTCCTGCCCCTCCCCCTAATTGCCTGGGCCTCTTCCACCGCTGCCTGACTCCTGCTCTTTCACACCCAGCCTGGGCCATCTGGGGACCTCCCTCTCCCAAATATCAGTCCTCAAGATCTGAATGGGCAGACCTGAGCCCAAGCCACTCAGGACATCCCCACTCGCCGTGACCGCAGTGATTGGTTCCCAGGGGTACATGACCCAACTGTGTGCGCCTGGAGCTGGGCTCCTATAAAGACCCTGACCTCAGGCAGGTGCCTTGGGCGGCAGCCAGCTTGCCTCCGTCAGCAGAGGGGTCATCTGAGGATGCAGCCAGTCCGGAGAAGCCAGGAATGAGAGATGCGGGGCAGAGAAACCAGGTCCTGGGAAGATCCTGGGGACCCCTGCTGAAGCCAGCTCAGAAACTGGAACGCCGCATGGATTTTTCACTGACCGAAGCCAATAAATTCCTGTTTCAAGTCAGTTGGGTTGGTTTTACATCATTTGCACGACCCTCCTCTGGGTGGCCACGTCTGTCTGGTTGATCTGCAGGCACGGGCCAGGGGAACCCAACATCCTGAGTGATGGCTCAGAACCCGGGGCTCCGTATTTCTCCCCACATCCTCACACCACTTCCCCTCCCACGCGCCCCTTGGAGTTGACCGTCCCCACTTCACCCACGAGGACACCGAGGCCTGCAGCTGTGGAGGGATTTCCCCCGAGGACCCAAACCGTGAGCTGTCACCCTCTTTCCCTCTCAGGGCTGAGGGCTCGGTTCCGGGGTGTCATAAGCCAAAGCCCGGTGACCTCGGTCTGGCCATCGCTGCCTGTCTCGGGCAGCCCCTCCCACCCGGACGAGCCTGCACAGCTGCCCAGGTGAGCCAGGGCCCGAAACCGGGAGTCGGGGGAGCACGCCATGTGGGGCCGAAGTGGAACCCTGGGAAAAGACAGACTCAGTTACTTAGGATTTAATGGTAGTAAGAGTGATGTAACAAGAAATCGATCTCATTGATGAGCTGTTAGAGAGGTCAGAAGAAAACCTGCCCTGAATTGAAGGGCTCATTCTCCCTCTGCGTGCGGAAGACCATCTCCCTCTGCCCCCTCGACCCCACCCCTCGCCCACCTCCTCTCTGCTCTTCTCCCCGTCCCCCTCCCAGAGCTGGGGCGCTGCAGTTCCCTTTCCATCACGACCACACAGCTGGACGCAAAGGCCATGCTCAGCCCCAGGCGGGCAGTGGCGGGTCCCCTACCCGCCTTCACTTTCCCGTGTCCATGGTGACACGTGGGGGCAGGTGCTGACAGGCCTGGAGGCGAACGCAAGGGGCTGAGCTGGCCTCCTGGGGAGGACAGAGCTGAGGTTGCTCAGGCGGGGTTGGGCTTCCCCGCCCTGGCCCCCTCCTAGTGACAAGGGCTGTGGGACCGGCTAACCGACCATTTGTCTCTGGTGGCCTGCAGACCCTGGCCCCACACCTCCCCCTCACCTGCAGGGGTGGGTGGGGCGAGGAGCGCTCTAGGAATGGGCCTTAGGGAGATGGACACAAGGCCACGTCTATAATTTCTTATTAAAAAGGAGAACCATTGTGCCACAACTGTCGCCACAGTTTGCATCGACTGGGTGCCCGGCACTTCCCCCCATCACCCGCAGCGCCCCACCCTCCCTCCTCACTGCAGGCGAGAGGGGGACACTTAGAGCGGTCGAGCATCACGGCAGAGCCAGAATCAATGCCCGGCCTGTCCGCCTCTTGGCCCAGCTCTTCCCACTGGGGGTGGGGGTTCTGATCCCTGAAGATGCCCAATTCATGGGTGTGGAATGAGTGAATGAATGAATGAATGAATGCTCACAAGCAGCAGATGTCTCAAAAGAGAAGGAAGTACCAACCCCCGGCTTTAGATTTTATGCAAGCAGCTGCTGTAAGCATCATCATCGTTAGTAACAATGTCTATCCTCACGCATGAGGACGTTCCGGGCTCTGTGCTGAGCGCTTTGCACCTGTTTTCTTATTCGAGCTCCAAGCGCAGCCTTCCAGGAGGTGAAGGTGCTCTCGCGCCTCCCAGAGGAGGAAGGAGACTCTCAGAGGCCCGAGTGAGTGCCCGGCCGAGTGGCTGGAAAAGGGCACAGCCGGGGCGCTGTCTCACTCCAGCTGTGTGCTCAGAAGCACATGCCGTCTGCCCCACTGTGCGCAGGCCCTGCACTGGGTGCTTCCTTGAGGAGCCCACGGTGCATCAGGACAATAGATGCATAAACAGTTAAAACCAGAGAGTGTGGGTGATAAGGTCAATGTTCTGGGCGGTTGCAGGGAGTGGGCGTGGGGTGTGGGAGGGCTGAGCGTGGGTGCTGGCGGCTCAAAGCCGGCCCCCCCCCGCTCCAGACCCCTCCTTACATCTGCTCCAGCCCCTGTCCGGGTGTGTGCAGGGGATAGCACTTGTGGCCTGTCCTCGACTTGGGTGAGACCTTGAGCACAGGGGTCACTTCTAGAGTATTCCACTGGGTGCCAGGGAAGCCATGCTGTACAGTAGGTCAAGGTGTGCACTTGGCACAGACAGACCCAGCTCCCGTCCTAACTCTGCCTTCCCACAGGTTATGTCGCCGTGGGTGACTTGTCCTTTTTGAGACTCCGTTTTATTTTCTGTAAAATAGGGATAATTCTGCTTCATAGAGTGGCTGTGAGGGATGAAGGAGTGAGGGCACTGAGCACAGAGCCGGCACACAGAGAGCACGCAGGACAGTCATGATGATGATAGTGTCTGTGGGGCAGACGCCTCGCCTGTCCTGTTGCTGCTGCATCCCGGGGGCCTGTGCTGCCCTGGCGCACAGTAGGTGCTCAGAGTCCACTGCCCGTGGCTGGGGGTCTCCTCTGCGCGGCTGCATGGGGCCTCCCTGACGCCCCTTCTGCCAGAGAGACGGCGGCAGCACCACGTGACTCTCAGAGAGGAGCAATTTCACGGAACCTCCATCTCCCTTTTTCCTTCAGCCGGATCCATCTCCACATTGACTTCAGCGGCTTCTCGTGCCAGCTTCTCTCCGGCAGAATGACAAGGAGCCAAGGTCTCATCACCTTTGCTGCGGCTTTTATCTGCCTGATGTCATGAAGCTGGAGCCCCGACCGCCGCTCAGCTGGAGAAATGTCGAAACTATATTAAATCACAGGACGCAGGCGGGTGACAAGACAGCACTTGTCACCCCCTCTGCTGGTCCTCTGGCTCCCAAGCCCGCCGTGGGGAGGGCCTGTCTTTGCCTGTCCTGCTGTGCTCTGAGGGCCTGGCTCGGTTCCCAGCCCTCCTCCATAATCACTGCAGTGGCACTGGATGCGATTTTCTCCGGATGAGAGCCTCGGCCGTGTTTACCCACAAGCTGGTCCAGCAGCCTTTGACAGCGCAGTGCTGAGCTATAGAGCACAGCAGAACATACACACTGCAGGCAGCTGCCGGACTAAGGCTACTTTTCCCCTTTTAAATCTTTATTAGTATTTTTTTAAATTTTGAGAATAGTTTAGTCCGCTGGGGCCACCATCACAAATAGCCCCAACTGGGTAACTTAAACAAGAGAAATCGATTTCTTGCAGTCCCGGAGGCTGGGAGGTCCGAGACCAGGGTGCCAGCATGCTCAGGTGCTGGTGAGAGCTCGCCTCCCCGCTTGGAGACGGCCACCTGCTCATGGTGTCCTCATGGGGTAGAAAGAGAGAGCAAGCTCTCTGGTGTCTCTTTTTGTAAGGGCGCTCACTAACACCATCACGAGGGCCCCACCCTCATGACCTCCTCTGAACCACCTCCCAAAGGCCCCTCCTAATACCATCACATTGGGGTTAGGACTTCAAGGTGAATTTGGGGTGGGATGTAATTCAGTCCATAGCAGAGAGTAACACAATGTCACTGTGAGATAGTCACACATGGTAGGAATGTATAAAGATTAACAGTGCTCTGTGCCCACCCCTCTCCCCCTTAGTCCCAAACCTGCTTCCCAGACGAAACACAGGAAAATAATAATAATACTGAGCATGCTGTCCTGTGTCCTCTGTGATAAGCCTTTTGGGCACATTAGCTCAATTAATCCTCACATCAACCCCACGAAGTAGACACAGTTGTTATTCTTGTTTTAATAAAGGACCAGTAAACTGAGGCCCAGAGCAGTGGAGCGAACCCCACAGCACCCCACTGATAACTCCCAGAGCCGCTGCAACCCCGTCCTGGAGACTCCAAAGCTCGCTCCTTCCACTACAGCTTATGTTTTTCTATGCACACTCTAAATATTCTTTCTTTTCAAAATAGGAATATGGGTGCACACTAATTGTAATTTGCTTTTCCTTTGAGAACGTCTCCCCATGTGAATCCGCTCTGCCTTTCCCTGGCTGCCTGATGTTCTGTTGTGACAGGCACCATCATTCCTTTGAGTCAGTTCCCACCAGATGTATCGGGATTTTCGTATTTGGATGGCTTTTTGTGGTGGTCGTTTTTTGCTATTGCCTGCCATTTTATTTTCTCTCGTTCATTTACAGTTATTTCTAATTCTCCCAGGGCTACACGCAGGCACTCTTATTGTTATATACTCAAGCGGGTCATGTAGAGAGAAAGTACCTCTGGGCCCCCTCCCCGCCAAATCTCACTGGACCCCCCGTCAGGACCCACTGACGTCAGTGTGGGGTGTAACCCCCTCTGACCTTTATCTGTGCGTTTATACACACACATATAGACGTCTTAATTTTAAACAGACAAAAGGCATCATATTATATATATTAGTGCGTCTAGCTTTTTAATCATTGAACGATATCGTAGACATCTTTCTATGTCGGTACACATAGAGGGCCCTCGTTCTTTTTAATGAAGTGATTTGTCTCCAATGCTTGGATGTTACTCCCTCCCTCGCTCCCTCCTTCCCCTCTTCCTTCCCCTCCCATCTGTCTTTCCTCCTCTCTCTCTCTCCCTTTCTCCCCCCCTTTTTGCTTTCTCTTTTTTTCCACCATTCCCCTTTTCCCTACTAATGGATCTTTAGGTTGTTTCCCTTTTGTTCTCTCTATAAACATCCTTATACTGTAACAAACATCCCTGTGTGTGCCTCCCCATGTGCACGTGGGAGTATTTCTCTAGTTTCCATACCTGGACGTGGACTTGCTGGGTTGGAGGGTTGGCCAGGCCAGGTCTGGTCTGAGGCCCGGGGGGCTGAGCAGGTCTGGGTTGTGGGCCCCAGCGGGCTGCGAGCTGCAGGCAGCCTGAAACGAGGCGGCGGTGATCTGCCCTTTATCTTCTAGTCCTCCAGCTGGGGCCGCCTTTCTGGGCAAGTCCTGGGACATCGCCCGCTGCTGGGGTGCAGGTTTGTTTTGATAAAAGAGATGAGATCTCCCGCAGTGTAGCATTGGACAGAACGCCCTCCGCCCATAAACCGGCTCCCTCCCTGGAGTTTTCTCCTGGAGCTATTGCGAGGAGCTCTCTATTGCCTTTGGGGTCATGGGGTTGGAAACAGCTGCTTGTGGCTACCTTCCTGTCCTCATGGGGCGTGCCCTGGGGACAGTGGGAGAAACTGAGGCCGCTTTGTAGAAAGAGGCCAAGACAAGCACAGATGAATGACGGTCGAAAGGAGAGTCCTGGCGCACGGAGACTGATTTTGGCGGCTCTTCCTTCTGTCCCAGGAGCTCCCGAGCCCCTTCTCCAGCCCTGGGGCCAGTCCTCTCCCCTCAAAAGGCCTCAGCGGCTGGACTGGGGTCTGTCACTGCAGCCCAGAGTCCTGACTAATACTGGGAGTGGGCTCATGAGGTCCTGGGGGCTTTGGATGGGCAGAAAGCAGGTCCTCCGGGTTTGTACGAGGGTCTCCACTGAGCTGACCCGGTTTGCCACTTCAGGGTCTCCCCCAGGGCACACTCGCCAGTCTTCCCACCCTGTCTTGTAAAGTGCAGTCTGGCTTTGCCAGGGCCTTCCTTACCCTTCAGAAGCTGCCCCTTGCTCTTAGGTCGAAGTCATACCCTTCAGTCTGCTGTCGGTG
Organism: Equus asinus; assembly: GCF_041296235.1. Classification (NCBI taxonomy): domain Eukaryota; kingdom Metazoa; phylum Chordata; class Mammalia; order Perissodactyla; family Equidae; genus Equus; species Equus asinus. The sequence goes on from NC_091794.1 coordinate 91,239,513, forward strand.
TGCGGGGTCCTGGAAGGGCTGGCTCCTGAGCACCTCCTTTCTCACTCCTCACACCCGCACACCTTGTACTCTGGCTGGAACAAGCTTCTATCTGTTCCGTGGCAGTTTGCTCTCTCTCCTCCAAGCCTTGACACGTGCTGTCTCCTCGGCCTGGACACTTCTCTTCCTCTTTTCTACTTCACCCCCACTCTCCTGATTTCTTCGCCAGGATGACTCATCTTCTAGGCTCAGAAGGAAGCACCCCTTCCTCCGGGAAGCCCCTTGTTCCCCTCCTCTGCACTCTGCATCATACTGTAGCACAGCGCCATCCAGCTGTCTGATGCTCTGGGTCCTCCAGGAGACTGGAGCTCCGGGAAGGCAGCTTCGTGTCTGCTGTGCACATCACTGTGCCCCCTTGCTCCTGGCACAGGGCTCCATAATTACCCCTATAGTCAATCAGAGAGCTGGGTCAACAGGCACAGGGCAGAGCAGAACATCACAGTTATGGAGACAAGACAGACCTGGGACCCAAACCTGCTACCAAACTTATTAGGTCCTGCAGCTCCCTTTCCTGCAGTGGAAGTGAGAACATCGTCACTCACTTCTCTCGGGAAAAAGATAATGAGTGCGACAGGATTTGGCAAATGCATTATGCAAATATTAATCTTTAAAGTAACCCTGGGTCAGTAAGACTCAATGTGCACAAATTGTTCCGACAAATCTGATAGTGTTTCCTTAGGATGAAAATGCAAACATCTCGGGTGTAGGGCCGGGGGGGAGCAGAAACACACATTTAACGAAATGCCACAGTGTCCCAAACTCCTGTCAGGAAGATCCAAATACTGATTTTCTACATAAAGAACTTCACAACTCTCGTTAGATTTGTTATTCATCTTAGAAACTGTAAAATTGTTTTCTATTTAAATGTCATCTTTATCTCCGTATATTTATTTTGAATCCATAAAACATGCGAAACTCTCTTATTGTTTGTGGGCTCTTTCGAGTGTTTCAAAGAGGCAAGCACAGCACATGCAGATGATGACAGTTTTTCCTCTCCTTTCCGCTCTGTATAGTTTTCATTTCTATTTGTTATTAATTGCTCTAGAAAAGACCTCCCATGTTGAATGGTAATGATGTTGGCCGCCATCCTTGTCTTGTCCCTGATCTTAAAGGGAATGCTTTCAACATTTCACCACGAAATATGATGTTTGCTGTAGGCTTTTTTCATAGAATCTCTTTTGTTCCTTTCATTGCTACTTTGCCATGCGTTGGTTATCGTGAACGGACGCTGACTTTTATCCAACGTTTTTTCTGCATCTGCTCAGATGATCACGTGCTTTTAAAAGATCTCTAAATGTGATGAATTACGTCAGTTCATATACTGATACTGAACCAACGTCATATTCCTAGGAAAAACTAAATTTGGTCATAATATATTGTCTAATTTATTCGTTGCTGGAATTTTCTTGCTAAAGTTTAAAAAGACTTTTTGCATTTACATTTTCGAGTGAGCGTGCTCTGCAATTTTCCAGTTTTGATCTGACTTTGGATTCAAGGTTTTATCAGCCTCAAAATGGAAGGGTTAGTGTAAGATTGGAATAACCTCTCTCGTAAGTGTTTGAGAGAACTCACTTATAACACCATGTGGCTAAAGTATGTTATTTTCGGGAATATTTCTACCACCACTTTAATTTCCCTAATGGTTACAAAATTACAGAGAATTTTAAAACCTATTTTTCTGTCAGTTTTGGTAGTTATATTTTCCTAAGGATATATTCAACTAATCTGAAATTTCAGTTATAGGCACAAAGGAATTCCTACAATTTTCCATGTGTTATATCTCTACGGTTTCCGTAGCGATTTCCCTTTTCCCTTGCTTATGTGGCTTATTTGTGCTTTCTTGCTCTCTCTTTCTCTTTGTTCAATTTTGTCAGAATCTTCTTGTTTCTTAATTCTTTTCAGAGGGCAAATTTTGGGCTCTATTGATCCTCTCTATTACGTGTGGGATTTAACCTGTCTGTGCCTTAGTTTCCTCGTGAAACGCGGGGACATGCAGTCACCTAGGTGAACGTACCTGGAGAATTCAGGAGGTCAGAGGCTGGTTGGAGGTTGTCCATGGCTGTCCACCCAGGCGGCGGTGGATGAGAGGGCAGAAGGCAGCTGATGCACCTTGGTGGCGAGCAGAGGGGAGGAGAATTTTCTGTGGATCTCGTTGCTATAGACTGAATGCTTGCGCCCTCCCGCCCAAAATCATACGTTGAAATTTAATCCCCGATGTCACGGTGTTTGGAGGTGGTGCCCATGGGAGGTGATTAGGTCATGAAGTGGAGCCCTCATGAGTTGGATTAGTGTCCTTATAAGAGACCCCAGAGAGCTCCCTCGGCCCTTTTGCCCCATGAGGACGGACACAGTGAGAAGACGGCCATCTACAAAACAGGAAGCTGGTTCTCACCAGACGCTAAATCTGTCGGCACGTTGATCCCGAACTTCCTGACCTCGAGAACTAGGAGAAGTAAACTCTGTTATTTATAAGCCTCTCAGTCTATGATCCTTTTGTGAAAGCAGCCTGAATGGCCTAAGACATACGTGGAGGTCACAGACCTTCACTGAGCCTGGAGCAACCTCATTGGGAACTCTTCTTGGAAGGAGGGGATCCTGGAAGTGGGGTGGACTGTACAAAGAGGATCTTTGGGGTTGGGATGGGGCACAAAAGGTCAGCCAGAGAGAGCACGTCCTTTGCCAGGGAGCTGTGTAGTTCCAATAAACACATCCTCTTGAGCCACAGGAAAGCGCTGGCGTGTGGCTGTCCGCTGTGACCAAGATCTCCACAGCTGGGGAGGCCACAAACAGCACCAGCCAACTAGAAAACGACTTCCTTTTCCTTAAAGGCTTCTCTTCCTCTACCAGGATCTTGGAGGGGAATGAAGAGGGCATGAGCAGCCCATGCCCGCCTCCCCACCCCTTCTCAGCTGGGCTCCCTGAACCCTGGTGAGACCTGAGCTGGGGAGAAGGCACCCCACTGGACCTTTTGGTGCTGACTAGTGGGCAGGCCTTAACGCCACAAGATACCGTTACTGCTGAAGGTGAGTGAAAGGCTAGAGTGACTGCCTGTGATGTCCTGTAGAGCGAGCAGGGGCTCCGACGGAGCTTGTGTGAAGGCAGAGCTAGAGGATTGATGCCATTCCTGTTCGTGTGCCATCAGATTCTGCCTGTTCAATGAATTAGTAACGTATTCTGTATTAATGAGAAATAAATGAGGTCTGGGGACTCCCATTTACCCAGAAGCTTTAGGCTGTAGGGTTGGTTATAATAGTAGAAATGTGAGAACAAGACAATCAACCCCAACAGGAGGGATTCAGTTCACTACACTCAACATCATCGACTTGGCAGAATGTTCCATTGTGAATAAAAACAGCGATTACTCTCATAACAACATGGCGATTGCTTAATACCATAATGCCAAGTCGAACGACAAAGACAGAAACAAAATCACACCAGGGTACTTATTGTACACACAGACCAATAATAACTATGTCCAAGAAGCCACGACGTGTCTTGGCTGTGATGGCTCCTCGGACTTCCCTTGTTTTCGATGACCTGGCCTGTTTTGAGAAATACTGGTCAAGAGTATTGCTGGGTGCCCCTCTACTGGAAGCTGCCTCGTGTTTTCCTCCTGATTAGATCAGGGGTATTGATTTTTGGAAAGAAGATCCCAGAGGTAAAGTTTCATTCCCATCATGCCTTATCAGGGTGTATATTATCAACGTGATTTCTCACTGTTGATGTTGACCTCAATCTCCTGGCTGAGGGGGCGTTTGCCAGCCCTCCCCACTGTAAAGTTACTCTCCCTCCCACCCCAATTTCCTTACTGCCCTCTCTGCAAGGAAGTCATTGTGTGCAGCCCGCACCTGAGCGAGAGTTATGCTCTCCCTGCAATAGGGGAGAATATCTCCATAAATTATTTCAAATTCTTCTTCATGGGAGATTTGTCTCTTCTCCCCCGTTTGTTAGTTTATTCAATCATTTATTTATATCTGTCTGTACTTATAGATGATTATTGTATTCTTTGGGTTATATCCTAATACTGCTTTATTTATTTCGTTGCTCAAATTCTTCCAGCTTAGGCCATTGGGAGCTCTTTCAGTCACCTCCCATGCCCCTTTGTCATACCTCCATTACTGTGTTATTTTGTGATTATTGTTATAGTTTTGGGGTTATTTCCTTATTTTATGGCACTGCAATATGCTCCAGGATCATTTTGTGTATTTCCCACCCTAATCTTAAAATCAGCCATTTCTTTAAGGAACCCTAGTTTCTTTTATTGGAGAATGATACGAGAAACCAAGATCTGGCCACCAGTTGCGATTATTGCTACTGGCATGTCATTTCTCTTAGGCCCTGTCAACTAACAGAGCAAGGAGATACATGCATGTGTACTAACTGGTTTATATACACACGTCCGTAAATATTTCTATATAGAGCTGTCAGCATTTCTATTAAGCTAAACTGAGTTCATGCCAATGTCTCCGACTCTAATCCGTGACCTCAGGGATCACTCTTGCCTCCTCCCCTTCCTTGTAAATAAAACCCCACTCAACAGTGAGGACTCTGGCGCCCACGGGTGCCATCCATTTACTTAATTGTTCACTTCCAGCGCATACACGCATCGCAGAATCAGAAGTGTTAATCTGTACCCCCATGGGAAACAGCTTTATCAACTAGAGCACAGCTCTTATGTGCAGTTCCTTTTGTCTTTAGTCTTATAGACTCCACTCATTTCCAAAGCTACCCCAGTCAGCACTTTCCCCCTCCACTCCCTTCACTAAGGTTGTTTCATACATTTGTAATACAGTTAGATTCTCTTGTCTTAGTCTGCTTTCCATCCTGGGATCCTCTCACCACCTAAATGATTTTTATGAATTTTGCGTAAACTAAGATTTACTCTTTGTGCTTGAAAGTTCTATGGGTTTTGACAAACGCATCATGTCATGTATCCGCCATGACAATATCATACAGAATAGTTTCAGCATCCTACAAAGTCGCCCTGTCCTTTATCTGCTCATCCTGTGGCAGCCACTAGATGATCTTTTTACTATTTTAATAGTTTTCTCTTTTCCAGAATGTCGTATAATTGGAGTCATATTATACAGACTTTTCAGATTGGCTTCTTTCATTTTGCAATATGCATCCAAGTTTCATCTGTATCTTTTTATGGCTTGATAGCTCATTTCTTTTTATCACTGAGTAAGATTTCATTGTATGGATGTACCACATTTAATTTACTCATTCACCTATTTAAGGACAGCTTGGTTGGTTCCAGTTTCTGGTGATTGTGAATAAAGACGATATAAATATTCCTGTGCAGAGTTTTGTGTGGACAAATTTCAGATCATTTGGGTAAACGCTTGGAGTGTGACTGCTGGATCACACGGTGAGACTGCATTTAGCTGTGTGAGAAACCACCAAACTATCTTCCAACGTGGCCGCGCCATTTTGCATTCCCACCAGCGACGAGTGACAGTTCCTTTTGCTCTGCATCCTTGCCAGCATTTGGGGTGATCAGTTTTTGGGTTTTTGCCTTTATAATAGATGTGTCAGCTCCTCAGCCTGTGGCCTCCGTGAATTTCTCACTCTCCAGCTAGTCCTCACTCAGCCTCCAGCAGTTCCTCAAAATCTCCATGAAGTGTTCCCACTGGCTTACGGCTCCAGCAGGTTCTGAGGAGAGTTTAACAAATGGACTGCTTACAACGGTGAGATCAGGGTACAGGGACAGCACAAAACCACACTGAGGGACCAGCTGCGCTCACCCTGAACTGGCCTTGAGCTCCGTCTACTCCCCGACCTCTGTCAGCTCCTACTTTGGTAGACCATGGTGGCATTTGGAGTCCCCATGATTTGGTATCAATTCAGATTCAGTGTCTAGAAGTCCCCAGATGAATACCCTTTCGCAATGCACATTTACTCTAGCAAATGGCTGCAGGCCGCCTGGAGGAGGCTGGGGAAAGACTGATGGTGTGTGCTTGCAGCGATGGTACAGACCCCTTCTTAAAGGTGCCAAGCCCCCCTTCCTGAAGGGCACCTGTGTCTGTGACTAGACTTAGGTCTTAAAAAATAGCAAGAGGCCATGACCTTCCTCTGTGGTGACTCAAGTTAGGTTTATGGCTATCAGCCCTTGGATTTTGCTTTTCTGTTTTTTAGGTTTGTTTTTCTGTTTTTCAGTTAGAACAGGGAATACTCTAGGAGACTGCTCATCTCTTTCTTTTCTGGGGGTACCATGATCACCTAGCCTCCACCAAGGATCCCTGCAGGACAAGACATTCTGATCACCTGCACCTCCCTGCTATCCTTTTCAGTAGATGCTCGCACTTAATTTTGGCCTCTGTTCCTCAAGGATCTCATCACCCTCATTGAAATTCGTGAGCCCCTCTCAATGGCCACACTCCCCCAAGGTCACACCTGGCCTGCAAAGGAGAGCAAGCACAGAGCTTTCCAAGGATGCAGGGAAGGGATACGCACGCCCTTCACTAATCAATTTCTCAACGCCTTAGTTTATTCTGGGTGTTCTCACACAACTTCGGCACAGGATAAAGCATGTCCAATAGTCCTCTCCTTGTAAGCCTTTGGATTCCCTCCTCCATGTCATCCCTGGCATCCTTCCACATCAAAGCTCTGACGTCACAAAAGTAGACTTTCAGTCACCACCCAGGGAAGCTGTGCGGGCCGCTCCACTTGCATGCGCTGAAAATTACACCCCGAATCTCTAGGAAGCGCACCCATAGCAATGAATTAGGGACCATTCTGTGTTATGTTTCCTCTTTGGTCCAGCACCCGTGGAATCTACTCTTATTACATATGCTCCAGTTTTGCTCCAATAGATGTTACCAAAAAGTCTTGCTTTTATTGTGTAAGCTGCTTCCTCCTGGGTCATAGTTTGTACCTGTCCCTTTGGGGCATGATGAGATTTGATCCCAGTTATGGGTCTAGTATCGACAGAGGGTGATTGTCATGGATCTTAGGGTGAGGGAGCAACCATTGAAAAGCATCTGCCCCAGGTAAGTTTACCAAATGGTTTTCAAGCAAGGACAGCTAGGGTCCTCAAGCACTGGAGGGAAAGCCACTTTCACTGTCAAGCATTGCTCAGTGTGACTTGGGAGCTCAAGACTTTGAGTCCATCTAGGTCCAATCAGATGCTCCCATTCCAAGTTTCAGGATTTTAGTCTTTTCCATGAGAAGTAATTTCCCAGGGACCTAACTTTCACATGACAAGCTTGGCAAGACTGTAATGGATGTTGGAAGACAGCAACCTGCATAACTAATTTTGTATTGGATTCTGGGGCACCGTCAGCATTGTGACTGCGAGAAGGAAAAGATTTGTTTAGGGCTGTCATAGCTGAGAGTTAAAGGACTGAGATTATAATTTTTATTCCACATGTTCCAACACACTCAGGGGACCCGCCACCATCCCTGTGGTCACCATCATTGTCCTAACAGCCAAGGGCTGCAGACACTTGGGCTCCCACAGCACTTGCTTTGGTTGGCAATGCCATCACAATCAACCACACGTGGTAGCTTGATTAATCATGACATCACTGTATGCCATCGATTGCTAGCATCTGTTTCCCATTGGCAAGGAGCTCAGCACTGTGTTCAAAACCAAGGGCACGACCAAACCGGTCTCAAGCATCTCACCTTTGTGGGTCTATGAGTTAGGATCACACCTAGGACCAATTTACATCAGCCAGGGTCCAAACAGGAGACAGAAACCACACTGATTTGGACAGGAAAGTTTAATACACAGAATTATTAACTCTAAGGGTTGCCTACCGAGGCAGAGGCAGAGGGCGACAGAAGGCAGGAGCAGCAGGTGGAAAGGGCAGCCACTACAGTTGGGTTTCCGTGCAAGGAAGGAGCAGATCTGAAAGAGCCTTCCCTCTGATTGCCACCGCCACCAGAGTCCAGGCCTGGTCAGAGCGGGTGTGGCGGCCCACTGGGCAGTGGAGGAGTTCGCTGGAGCGGCTGCTGGTGGAGCTTGCTGGGGTGCAGGTAAAGCCATCCATGGGAGGTGCCACACCCAGGGACTTGTTGGCAGCTGCTCACAGGGGTGATGAACACCACTGGGAGTCCTGCAGTGCTGGCCTTGGCACCCTCAGGAAATCAGAGAAGAGCATACCAGAGCCAGGAAGAAAAGCCCCTTTTTCCCTCCTGGGTCCCCCCCCAGCGCCAATTAGTGACAAAATTTAGCATCATGCCAGCTGGTAAGGGAGGCATGTTCCAGTGTCGCAAGCAGGTAGTGAAGGATTCGGAGCTGAGAGGTAATAAACGGATAAATAACACACATGGGTACAATGCACCACGCATGACCTTGGACAAGTGATCCCCCTTCTCTGAGCCTCAGTTTCCTCCATCACCTGCCAGATCCCCCCCTCTCAGTTAACCCTGTAACCCTGACCCTGTACTTAGTCACGTGCCCTGGGAACATCCCTCACCTGCCTCCCAGGATAGCTGGAATCCATCCCAGCCTGCTGTGTGTGCTGGGGCAAGTGTGTCTCCCTCTCGGGGCCTTGGTTTCCCAATCTGTCTAATGAGAGGATTGGACTCAGTTGTCTCCCAAGTGTCTCCCCACCCCTCCCTAGCTCCTTGGTTCTCTGATTCTCAACTGCTCATCTCAGCAGACAGATGCCGCTCAGTGCTACCACCTCCCTGCACGGGGAGGCCGCTGCAGGGGCTGTGGCATTGAAAGGCTGGGCACGTCTCCAGGTCGTGGTTAATTACTCTGGCTTCTGTTTACGGCCTCCCCAAGTCCCCAAGCAGACATCTCCATTACCGGGAGTCATTTATTGGTGCGAGCTTTCCACCGTGAAGAGTGGAAGCTTCGAGACATGCCCCCCAGCCACCATAATATAGGGGTGCCAAAGAGTGTCTCAGGACACTGGGGATCTCAGGCCTGGCCCTTCCAGTCTGAAGCTCACCCCAGTCTCCTCTGGAATCCGCAGACTGCCGCCTGACCCTCAGAGCATTGACTCAGGAGCCCGAGGGACTGGGGCTCAGTCCAGCTCTGCCCCTCACTCCCTGGGTGACCCCAGGCAGGGCGTGCACACGTCCCGGTACAGGGAGCCCCTCATCCTCAGCCCCCACCGCCCACGGGACTCACAGCTCTCCAGACGCCACAGGGACGGCAGCTGGAGATGAGCTCCACTTCCAGCCTCACCACCTGGAGGAGGGGCTGCCTTGGGCCTTCCGGCTTCGTGAGGCGATGGGACTTGGAGGCAAATTCCCTGGCAATTTCAGGGCTGGGTGTTCTCTGGAGCAGGCGCTTGACCAGTGCTTGTTTCTGAGCAAAGAGACCCGCCTGAGGGTGAACCTCTGGGACCAGCGCAGCTTCTCTCCCTCCCGCAGCCTCACCTGGAATTTTCCTTGGCAGGCTGGGATGGCAACTACTCACCTGGTTTGGATTTTCCCCCTGCCATCCCTCTCTGGGCCTGGCCCCCGTGGGTCCCGCTGCTCCTGGACCCAGACAGAACCCGGGTCTGGGGAGACGGAGCCTCGGGCAGCCCAGCACGAGCCCGGAAGAGGCCTCTGATCCATGAGCCGCTGGATTTAGGCGGATTTAGCAACTGGGTTTCCAATCGATTTCCAGGGGGAGGGAGGATGGAGCAGAAGCTCCTGAAAAGATTCGCAGCCTTGCGCGGATCTGCTAATGAGGTTAAGAGAAACCCATCTGTGTGGGGTTCCTCCGGGGGCCCTTGAAGATGTAAACGTCTACTTCCCACGCCCAGCTCTGCAGAAACCAGGGGAGAGGATGTGAGACCCCGGGCTCCTCCTCCCTCCCGGCCCTGGAGGAGTCTCTGGCTTTGCAAAGGATTGAGGTCAGCAGAGTTCCCGCAACTTCAGACTTCAGATGTCTCCAGAGACCCGGGCTGGCTGCCCCGCCTGCCCTCCCGACAGGCCCCAGCTCGGCCCGTCCCTGCAGCCCCCTCCCCTCGGCTGTGGCCCGTGGATCCCCCTGCAGCCTCAGGACAGGGAAGGGAGGAGGACACCGCCTTCGCGGGGCTGGGGAACAGACAGCCCTGGGTTGGAATTCTGTGGGATTCTTCCACCTGCTGCTGTGGGACCTTGGGCCAGTTCCACACGCACCGTGGGCCTCAGTTTCCTCACCTGTGAAATGGGAGACAAGACTTCCCTCCGAGGAGGCTGCGGGAGGAGAGGCGGAGTAAAGCGAGCAGCACAGCCCCTGGCATGTAGTGCGGGGGATGTGGGCAGGATGTGATGGGTCCCAGTTAAGGAGCTGACCCGGACAGCCGTTGTCTGTGTGATCCTGGACACGTGCCTTGGCCTCTCTGAGCCTCAGTTGACCGCTCTGTGAAGTGGGAATAGAGCGGTGGGTGTGATTAAAAGGGACAATGCCAGTCACTGCTCAGCACGGTGTGGGGCCTGTGGTCGGTCATCCTGGACGCCTTCACTGGCCCCCTCCTCCTGGGTGGCCGGTGTTGCCTGGGCAGAAGCTACAGGCGAGGCCCTGTGACGGCTCAGACAGGAGCGAGGGGCTCCTGACCCCCCACCTTGAGTCCACACTGACGAGGCTGGGAGCCGAAGCAGCAGCTGTGCCTGGAGACGAGTCACAGCACCGGGCTGAGCCCTGCCCGGCCACGTCCCCGCCGTGAGGACACAGGAGGCCACGTCCCTCTCCGTGCCTTGGTTTCCCCATCTGCAGAGCGGGGAGGATGATGAGGGTCTCAGGCACGATGAGGGGCCTTGCAGGCCAGGCCCTGTTCTAGATGCTTCACGACAGCCCTACGAGGGGTCAGCGTCAGCCCAGTGTACAGACGAGGACGCGGCTCCAACAGGGGAGTAACTCGCTCCTGGTCAGCCAGGAAGTGGCGGAGGGGGGACTTGAACCCAGGGCTTCGGCTCCAGAGCTCATGCCCCTGCCTGCTCCTCGGGGTTCTGAGGATCCCCTGAGATGGAAGGGGTAAGTGGGCTCCGCAAACTTTAAAGTGCTGTCAAAAAGCCCAACGTGGTCACTCTTTACGGGAGAGGGCATGGGGATGGAACAGCAGTGGCCGTGCTCCGTAAACTGCTAATCTCACGTTCTGCTGAGACCACCTGCTGTTTAGGGGAGACGGGCTGAGGTCAGAGCTGGGGTGACAGTGGGGCCTGGAGCAATCTGGGGAGACTTCCTGGAGGGGGTGGACTATGCACTGAGGGTGGAGAGGCAGGCAGGACTGACCAGCCTCTGGTCCAGAGAGGGTGTTGGGGAGACGGAGCTCAGTGAGCAGCGAGGGCGGGCCAGGCCAAGGGTCCAGCCCCAGGGCTCAGGCCAGGAAGTGGTCACCATGCCTGGAAGGCGCTCAGACTCGTGCAGGCTCCCATCCCCTCAGTGTGGTCCCTGTCACAGGAGCTGGGTTCTGCTTCTCAGGTTGAGAAGTTGCCGGTTTCCTCGCATTTCAGTGTCGTTTTATCAATGCAGGGTCTCCGAGCCTGTAATCGGGGTGAGCTGCGGCTTCCTCCTCCGCATTCGCTCGGTTCGATTGACCTGTCCTTCTGCATCACTCAGGGTAGCTCTTCCCACGGAGTCCGCTGATTTCATGCTGAGATGTTTCTTGACCCTCTTTTTAATGAGAATCCTGTTTCAAGCGGTGTAACGTCAGGGCTGGAGCATTTTTACTTTGGAGGTATTTTATTGTAAAGACAGTATCAATGCCTCACTGGGGATGCCTGTGTCCCTTCTCCTGGGGTTGCTCGCTTTATCTCTTCAGACTGTGTTTTTACCTCTTAACCTGCAGTGTAATTTATTGTCGAGAGCCAGCCATGACGTGTCGGGTCAAAGGGACTCAGGCTGACCAGTGTGTCACGTGAAGCTTTGTGTGTATCCGGCTAGGAGTTTGGCTGTGCTATTTGCTGTAGTTGTGGTGTCAGAGGCTACATTTCCTCCACTGTTCTTATTTTTGTCTCTCCTGTTGTCTTGGGTTTTCCTAGAGACTCCTTAAATACTGTCTGTGAGACTCGCAGTGCCTTTAGCTGTAATTTTCTGTTATTGTAGAAGAGCCCTATTGAAGGATGCTGAGTGTGGGGGAGCAGAAGGAAGCATCCCACAGTCCTTTATTCTGTCTCTGTCTTTCAGTGAACCTGTGCTGGGTATTTCCCTTCCCCCAGGTAGTTGGGGTCTGGTAAAATAGTTTCCCTTGAAGCAGGCTTTGTTAAGGAGAACAGACTACTCTGGGCATACTTCAAAATAGTTATTTTCTCCTCCCCCTGCCAGAAGCAGGAGATGGTTTTTCCCTGTCTTCACATTGAGAACCTGGTGGGGTGCCTGGAGGTGAAAGTCACGAAAGGTCCCAGGCTCCTGTAAGACCTGGCCGCCTCGGAGTTTTTAACTCTCAAGCAGTCTGCACTGAGCCCCAGCGAGTCATGGCTCACAGTATAAGATGGTCCTCAGATGCTGGCTCCAGTCATGGGCTTCTGTTCCTGGCGTCTGCTTGTCTCTCCAGTTTTGAGGGCACCAGTTTGCCTGTGACCTCACTTCTCTGATGGATCTAAAAAGATGATTGCTGATTTTCAGTTTGTTTGACTTGTTTTTCTTATTGTGAGAATGGGAATGATAACTTCCAAGCTCTTTACAGTAATTTTCAGCACACAGATCTTGTATGCGTTTTGGTAAGTATATAGCTAAATATTTCATTTCCCTTGGAGATTGTAAATGACGTTGTGTTTTCATTTCAGTTCCCATATATTTACTGTTAGTATATAGAAATACAGTTAACTTTTGTGTGCTGATTTTTTTTTTTTTTTTATCCTGTGGCCTTAGTGAACTCACTTCTTAGTTCTAGGAAATTTGTTTTGTTTTGTTTTTGATAGATTCCTTGTGATTTTCTATAAAGAGAATCGTACCATCTCTGAAAAAGAGAGTTTTATTTTTCTTTTGAATTTGTATGACTTTTATTTTTTTTCTTGCCTTATTGCAGTGGCTATATCCTCTAGTAACAGTAATATGAGTGGAGAGAGTGGACGTCCTGCCTTGTTCCTGATCTTGGGGGACACGCATCCAGTCTTTCACCAGTAAGCATGATGCTAGCTGTAGGATTTTTGTATCTACTCTTTATCAAGTTCAGGAAGTTCTCATCTATTTCTATTATTTTGGAGCATTTTTATAATGAATGGGTGTTCAATATTATTACCAAATGCTTTTTCTGTGTCAATTGCTATGATAGTGTGATTTTTCTTCCTTAGTCTGTTAATATTGTGCATTATATTGAAAGATGTTTTGAATGTTGAGCCAGCCTTGCAAACCTGTAATATGCTCCACTTGGTCACGGTGCATAATCCTTTTTATACGTTGTTGGATTTGGTTTGCTCATATATATATATATATATATATATATATATATATATATATATATTGAGGATTTTTAAGTCTAGGTTCATGAGAGATACTGGTTTTTTTTCCTTTTATTCTACTCTCTGGCTTGGTAATAGGTTTATACTGGTTTCACATATCACATTGGAAAAGGTTGCCTCCTCTTCTGTTTTCTAGAAAAGATTGTGTAGAATTGGTGTTAATTCTTTAAACTTTGTAGGTCTTCAATAAAACCATTTAAGCCTGGAGATTTATTTTTAGGGGAGCTTTTTAATTATTACCTCAGTTTCTTTAATGGTTATAGCACTATTCCAGTCATCCATTTCATCTTGGTAATTTGGGGTTTTCAAGGAATTGGTCCATTTCTTCTAAGTTGTCAAATTTATGAGGGTAAAGTTGTTAGCAGTATTTCCTCAAATCTCTTTAATGGCTGCAGGATTTGTAGTGACATCCCCTAGTTCATTCCTGGAACTGGCACACTTTCTTCTCTCTTTCAATTTTTGTCATTCTTGCTACAGATTTATCAATTTTACAGATTTTTTTTGAAGAGCAGTTTTTTGTTTCATTGATTTTCTCTATTGTATTTTCAGTTTCATCAATTTCTGCTTGTATCTTTATGATTCCCTTCCTTCTGCTTGCTTTGGGTTTATTTTGCTGTTCTCTTCTAGTCCTTGAGATAAGAGCTTAGATTGTTGGTTTGATACCTGTCTTCATTTCTAATGTGAGCTTTCAGTGCTGTAAACTTCCCTCTCAGCACTGAGTTAGATGCATCCTATATGTTTTGATATGCTGTACTTTTGTTTTCATTCAGTTCTACGCATTTTTTAAAAATTACCTTCGAGACTTCCTCATGGATTATTTAGAGGTATGTTCCTTAATTTCCACCTGTCTAGAGATTTTCCTGTCGTCTTTCTGTTATTAATTTCCAATTTGATTCTAATATGATCAGAGAACACACTCTGTAGCATTTCAAGTTTTAAACACTTGTCTGTTTTATAGCCCAGGAGATGGGCTGTCTTGGTAAGTGTTTCCTGGCTGCTTGAGAACCGTGTTCTGATGCTGTTGGGTGGAGTGTTCTGTCTCGCTCAATCAGATACTGTCAGTTGATTGCATTCTTTAGATCTTCCATATCTTCGATGATTTTCTTTCTGCTATTTATCACTTGCTGAGAGAGGGATGTGTAGTTCCTGACTATAACTACGGATTTGTCTATTTCTCCTTTCATCTCTATCATTTTCCTTCATGTATTTTGAGGCTGTATTCTTTGGTGCATTTACATTTAAGATTGTTATATTTTCTCGGTGGATTAATCTTTTAATCATGATGTAAAGTACCACTTTGTCTCTAGTAACGTACTCTGCTCTGAATTCTATCTCATTTGATATTAAAATCGCCACTTTTCCTTTTTTTGGATTAATTTCGCATAGGATAACGTTTATCCATCCCTTTACTTTCAACCTACCTATGTCATAAAATTTGCAGTGAGTTTCTTTTAACTAGCATGTGGTTGGGTTGTGTTTTTCATCCACTCTCCTACTGTCTGTCCTTTGATTGGTATATTTAGGTCATTTGCATTTAAATTAATTATTGATATGTTAGTGCTTAAATCTGCCATTTTGTTAATTTTTTTTTCTGTTTCCTGTTGTTCTTGTTCCTCTGTTTCTCTTTTCTTGCCTTGAACATTTTTTAGATTCCACTTGGGTTTATTTTCCTTCCTGATGCACCAAAATTCTTTCTGTTTAAATCTTCTTTCTGTTTGATGATTTTCTTTTAGCTAACCTTTAAGAGTAGGTCCGCTAGTGACAAATTCTCTTAGTTTTCTTTTGTCTGAGAATGTCTTTATTTTCCCTTCATTCCTGCAAAATAGATGTAGAGTTTGTGGTTGACAGTGCTTTTCTTTCTGCAGTTGAAAAATATTGTGCAACTTCTTTTTGACCTCCATGATTTCAGATGAGAAATTTGCTGTCATTTGAGTATGTATTCCCCAATAGCTAATTGTACTATTTCTCTCTCGCTGATGTTAAGGCTTTTTTTACAAAATTTTAAAAAGTTTATTTATTAGGTGTCCTGGTATGGATGTTTTGTGTTTGTGTTGCTTAAGCTTCACTCATCTTCTTGGTTCTATAGTTTTGTGTCTTTCACCAAATTTGGAGAGTTGTCAGCCACTATTTTTTCAAATACTCTTTCAACTCCACTCTTTCTTCCTCTCCTTCTGAACTCTGATGGTATTGATGTCAGATCTTTTCATGTCATCCCACATGTCCCCGAGGCTCTCTTTAATTTTTTTTTCATTCTATTTTCTCTCTGTTGTTTAGATTGGGTGAATTCTATGGTTCTGTCCTCAAGTTCACTGATTTTATTCTATCATCTCCATTTTACTACTGAGCTTATCCAGCAGACTTTTAAAATTTCTATTATTGTATTCCTCAGCTTTAAAATATCATTTTTTATAACTTCTATATCTTTGCTGAGATTTTCTATTTTTAATTTGTTTCGAGGGAATTTATAATGGATTGCTGAAGCATTTTGTGGCGGCTGCTTTAAAGTCCTGGTCGGGTAATTCCTGCATCTGATGCCGCTCCGTATTTGGCATCAGTTGATCGTCTTTGCTTAGTTAGATTGTAACGTCTTGGTTCTTGGTATGATGGACAATTTTTCATTGTATCTTGAACATTTTGTCTAGTGTGTTGGGGAGTGCAGGTCCTATGTGAATCTTTAATTTTAGCAGGATGTCGCCCTGTTTGGGTTGAGCACGTGATTTCTTGCCCTCGTATCGTGGGCTGTGGTCCCAGTGGCAGCTTAATTATCAGAGTATTTGTGGTGAGAGTCTGTCTGCTTGGTTTATCTGGTGCTGCCGTGGTTCCCACTGGTCTCTTCTGAGGCTGCCTGAGGGGGTGTCAGGGGCTTCCCAGGTCCCACTGTGCTGGGCTGGGCTGTGGTGAGGTCCCCCTACCGGTGCTTGCTGGCAGCCCTGGGGTCCCTGGCGGAGGAGTAGAGTCTCAGGCTCGTGGGGGTAGAGGCTCCTGGACTGGGACACTTGTGACTGTGTCCCTTTTCTGGTTCTGCTCACCCACCCCAACCCTAAGAATGTTTGACATGGCTTCCAAAAATAAAACCTTACTCTTTCAGCTATTTCAAATAACTCAGTAATGTTTGCAACAGACACCCTCTCTCCATTCCTGAGACCAGATCTGCGTGTACTAATCTCCATGGCTCAGGGAGGGACCAAGAGCAAGGATGTCAAACGGCATGTTGCTTGGCAACAAGAAGCAGGGATTGCACGTATCGACACAAGCTCGTCTAATTGGCCACCCTAGGATGTCTGGCTGTGCAAGTGTCAGTAGGGTGGGTTTAATTACTTGAGTTATTTAACCTCTCTCCACCTCAATTAAGGGCTCTGGAGCCAACACGCATGTGTAAATCCCTGCTCAGCCGCTCACCAGTTGCTGGGATGTTCAAATACCTTAGCATCTCCGGGTCTCGGTTTCCTCATCAGGGTGACGGGGGGGATGAAAGTTCCCCCCTCCCAGGTTCGCTCACACGCTGCTGATGTCAGATGCTGAGCACGGCAAGGGTGCCCGGGGGACCCCACTCAGGGGCCATCAGCCATTAGCAGCATGACCTCATGGGTTTGGGATAATGGATGTCTGTCTTAAGAGTGACAATGAGACAATAATGATGCTTCTATTGCTACTAATAATACGTCTTTAGAAAACAGGACTTGGTCAGAACAGGCTGGATCTGAGTCCTGACTCCAGCACTGACTCACTGGGTGGGACACCAAGTGACATTAAGGGCGAGCGACTTGACGTCTCCAAGCCTCGATGCTCTCATCTGTGAAATGGGGGCATTGATAATCCCTAACTAGGAGATGAGTCTTGCAAGTGCTCAGCATGGTGCTCCGAATGCAGTCAGTGCTCAATGAACGCTGGCTACAGTTTGCCGTGAAGGTCGAGATCTTTATGTTTTGTTCACGGTTGTATTCCTATGTCCCCAGTGACCAGAACAGAGCCTGGCACACAGCAGTGCTCTGTCCTGACATGGTGGGGCCTTGGCAGGCTGCAAGCCCTTCCAGCCCGGGGCTGTGTCTGCTCCTGGCTGTCCCAAGAGCCGCCTGGGAGCCTCACTCCTGCTCTGGGCAGCTGAGGAAGCCTTGCCTGGTACTGGCATTTAGAAAGTGTGGCCGAGCCGCCTCCTGCTGTGCACGGTTACTGAAGCCCTGGCCCCTCTGTGTGTGTGTCTCTCTCTCTCTCACACACACAGCAGCTGGACATTCCACTCCTGGTCCCTCCTGAGCTCTTTGCATCCTCAGGTTTTCTGGCCTTGAGGGTGGGCAGACTCAGTGGCCAGGAAGCTGGAGGGTCCCCTTCCACCAAGGTCCTCCCTCGTTGATGCCCGGGAACCTTCGTGCCCATCTCTTAGAAGATGGAAGATTCTGCCCAGGGGCACCGGGCACTGTCTCCTCCCCCGTCCTCAGGTGACCGTGCTGCAGCGAGAGGGTGTGCAGGGCCTTCCCTGGGCACAGCTTTGAAGGGGGAGGGACAGAGCGCACAGGGACTGGGGTCCTGCGGGAGATGGAAGGAGCTGGAAGGGAGAGGAGAAGGTGCTGACACCCACCTCTGCCCACCTCCCTCAGCGTGTCGTCCTGAGTCACTGGGCGCATTTCGGCTCAGAGTCGTCCGTGGGCTCTGCGGGGGGTGCGTGAGTCTGCTGGGGCTGCCGTAGCAGAGTGCCCCACACTGGGGGGCTTCAACGACAGCTCCGGGGGCCGGAGTCCAAGATGAAGGTGCTGGCAGGGCCGGGGTCTCCCGTGCCTCGCTCCTTGGCTGCAGCTGGCCACTTTCTCCTGTGTCCTCATGTGGCCTTTTCTCAGTGTGCCCACCCTGGTATTCCTACCTCTTCTAAGGACACTAGTCCTATTGGATCAGGGCCTGCCCTTATGACCTCATTTAACCTTAATTCCCTCCTTTCAGGCCCTTATCTCCATATGCAGTCACATTGGGGTTTAGGGCATCAACACATGAACTGGGGGGGGAACGCAATTCAGCTCATAAATCGGGGATCACAACCCCCAGAGAATGTCCGCAGGGACCTCTGAGCTCTGGGAAGGGTCCAGTGTGACCCTTTCTTGCTCTAAACTCCTTCCCCCATTACCTCTGAGGGCATCTGGTCCAGGCCTTTCATTTTCACACTTGGAGAATGAGGCTCAGAGAGGGGCAGTGATCTGCCCCATGTCACACAGCAAGTAGGGAACATTTCTGGGAGGACAGTGGAGCCTCCTGACTCTGGCATGGAACTTTTCCTAGAGCCAGTGTTCAGGACTGCCAGGCGGGTGGGCAGCTGGCTCTGGGCTGCGTGGCTGTGAGGACCTGGTGTCAGTGCTAACGGGGCTTTGGTGCCAGCGGCTGCTTTTGTCTCAAGTCTGGCTTTTCTCTCTCTCAGTGATTCCAATTTCAGGAGCATTTTTTGTCTGTGTTTTTATTCTTTTGTCTTCCTTTGTGCTTTCTCTCTGGGTAATCTGAGGCTCGCAGGCAGCTAACTACGATGTGTGCATTCAAATGAAATGCAATAAAATATAATTGAACATATTTTTTCCTGTCTGAGCAGTGGATTAACTTCCCCGGCACATTCTCCTCCCGCTTCACTCCCCCCGCTCTTTCTCTGAGGTTTTCCTCCCCTCCCCGAGTCTCTGGGATTGAAAGGCCAGTGGCCCCTGCTCACGGGAAGCACAAAGATGATCCCGACTTTACAGCCCACGTCCCGTGATCCATATATGATGTTCCGGGCCGAGGAGAGGGAACCGCCAGCGTCCACGAGGGCCGGGGGCGCTGCCAGCCCCGGGCAGGGAGAGGAGAGCAGTCTCCACCCATGACGAGTGGGGAGAGAGCCCGTGGGCAGGACGGGGGTCTCCTGCGGACGCACCTGTCACTCGGGCAGGGACCGTCCTGGGCAGACACACCGTCCCTGCCACGCTGGGAAAAGTCGGCTCCTTCTCTGTCGCTCAGAACTGAGGCTGGATGTGCGTCACCAGGACGTTCAGCCACAGCAGCCCTCGTGGGTCCCAGTGGGGGAGGGACCCGCAGGGACGCCCTGGACGCGACCGTGAAGCGTGGGCTCAGCTCAGGAGGAGAGTAAGAGGTGTCAGACAGCGACGGGCAGGAAGGGTCCTCCTGCCTCAGCTTACTCACTGTGTGACCCTGGACGAGTGGCCCAAGCCCCGAGCTTCAGTTTCCCCATCTGTAACATAGGCATAGATCACTACACAGCATCAGGGCTTGCGGGCAGGATTCAGTGGAACGATGCTTGTGCCTGGTACACAGCGGGTCCTGAATAGACGGAGGCCAGTGAAATCCACTCACTCGTCATCATCCATTCGTTCATCGTCGCCCAGCCAGCTCTGCGGGCCTGCTCTGCGCCAGGCCGGGGGCAGCGTTAGGGAGCGAAGAGTCACCCTCCTGCCCCCTCCAGCAGCTCGTGGTCCAGCGTGAGTCTGAAACAGGCTCTGCACGAGGGCGTCAGCTGGGTCTCCCAAAACAGAGGAGGGACAAGCAAAGTTGGCACCAAGGGGAGTCAGAGAAGGCCTCCTGGAGGAGGTGACACCCGAGCTGAGCCTTGAAGGAGACTCCAGTTTCAGAAGGTGGGGGATGGGGAGGGGCATCCAGGAGATGGGACGGCAGGCAAAGGCCGGGAAGCATGAAGAGTGTGGGGGTGGGGACCAGGGGTGGTGTGTGGGGCCTGAAGCCCAGGGCCTGTGTGGACACATGGAGGGAGGTGAGTCAGGGAAGGCAGGTTCATTGTGCCGGCGCTGGGGAGCCATGGATGGCTGGGGAGCAGGGAGGAACATAGTCAGGGGGTGGGTCCCTCCACAGACGGCAGCCTTGAGCAGGAGACCGTTGTTCCTCTGGGAGACACAGTATCCCTCCTGTTGCTCCCGCCCTGGGCCTCCACGTGGGGCTTCACAGAGCGACTCATCCTCTGTCCCCTGACATGGGCTCAGGGGTACCTTGGGGAGACGATGTCTCCGAGTCTCAGCTGGGCTCTGAGCCCCAATCCTTCCTCCTGTCGTCATGCGTCCTGTTCTCTGATTCTCGGGCCCCATCCTCCAGCAGAGCACCCCATCACACTCCTCCCTTGTCCCTCCTCCCATCGCATCTGTGGAGCACCTGCTGTGAGCAGGGACAGAGCAGAGGACACTCCCTGGCCGGAGCTCATGGCCTGGTGGACACAGACATTCCCCAAACAACCAGGGATGGCCCTGTGACCAGTCCACTGAGGACGAGTTTCCCAGAGCTGGGGGAGCCTGTGCCAGGGTTTGACCTTGTCAGGAAGGTCGAGGAGGGCTTCCCTGAGGGGGGGACACTTGCACAGAGATCTGAGGGGTGAGGCAGGCAAACTCTGGGGAGATGGGAGGAAGTGTGCTCCAGGCTGTGGGAACAGCATGTGCAAAGGCCCCGCAGAGGGAGGAAGGGTGGTGAATTCAAGGCCTGAATGGTGGTCCCTGAGGTCGAGTTGGAGATGCCAGGTGAGGTTGGAGGGGAGGCGCTGGGCCAGGCCCCACTGGACCAGGCCAGCCGTGGGGAGCAGTTCTGCTTTCATCCTGAGAGCACTGTACGCTCCCGAAGCTGGGGAGGCGTGAGCAGATCTCTGCAGTGAGTCACTCTTTGTGGCCTCTGGTCAGGAGAGGATGGAGGAGCAGGAGGCTGGGAGGAGGCTGCGGGCAGGTCCAGGCGGGAGGTGCTGGGGCAGGAAGAGCCCCTGGAGTCGAGGAGAGGACAGATTGCAGGGACTCTGGGAGATGACACTGGGGGTGGATGGATGTGGGGTGCAGGGAGGGAGTGGGAGGGGTCCAGGGTGCCCCCAGGTCTCCTGTGGAGGGTGAAGCCTCCAGGGCAGTCAGGACCCGGGAGCCAGGTTTGGGGGAAGGTCGCGGTCACAGAGGACGTGTCTCTGGTCTTTC
The DNA here is from genome assembly GCF_041296235.1 of Equus asinus. Taxonomy (NCBI): domain Eukaryota; kingdom Metazoa; phylum Chordata; class Mammalia; order Perissodactyla; family Equidae; genus Equus; species Equus asinus. Next base: position 91,260,803 of record NC_091794.1, read on the forward strand.
CCTTCCTCACCTGCCAGGTTTAAGAGGTTTCTTCTTGCCTTCCGTCCAGTGTCTTCTCCATCCCTCCCTTGTCCTAAGGGATGCACTCCTAGGGACCAAGAAAAGAGCAGGCCCAGAGAGGGACCTGGATTCCCTAAGGCCACACAGCAAGCTCGGGAAGAGCTAGGGGCAGCTCCCAGAGCAGGGCTTTCCCTCCATGTCATCCGCCCACCGGGGCCCTGGACATCACAGCCGGGCGAGGCCACAGGTGTCCAGACTCTGCCCTGCAGGCCGTAGGCTGATGGCGCTGTCACCCTGAATCGTCACCCTGAATCGGGAGTTAAAGAGCCGCTGTGTTTACAGTGTGATTTCTCAGGTGGTTCAGAGAGAAGCTGATAAATGTGTCCTGTCCTTTCCCAGGAGAGTTTAGATTTCTTTTCTCATTCTTATTGTTTTTCTCCTCTTTTTGATGGCGCGCTCTCTCTCTAACAGAGAGTCCCGTCTCTCGCTGCAGCCGGAGGGCCTGGGAACCCGTTCCTGCAGGCTGAGGGCTCCTCTCTGCACATGGCCCTGGGCTGCCTGCGCCCTGCAGGGCTGGGGTCTGGAGCCGCAGCCGCTCGGGGCTCCTGGCCTGGTCCTCTCCAGGCAGCCCGGCCGTTCTCGAAGCCCAGTCCAGGGGTGGTGAGCTCCCCGTCACTGGAGAGCTCCTCAGAGACCGGGGCAGCCCTCGAAGGAAGCTGAGGCATCAAACACTGGACGGGGCGGGACCTGGACTCATCTCTGCCTGTCTCCCCAACCCCTCCCGTCATTCCACCCGATGACACAAAGGGGAGACAGAGAAGGAGGGGGAAGAGGGCAGGGGTGGGCCAGCAATTACCATTCGGTTGGGGGGCTGGTGATGGGCTTGGCACTTCAGGGTCTGATCCATCCCTCCATCTCCCATTCTCCTCGCTGCTCCCCAGACCCCCAAATCCCATCCTATTTCACTGATGAGGAAACTGAGGCTCAGAAAGGTTAAATGAGGCAGTCAGCAGTAGAGTCGGGATTTGAACCTAGGCCTGCCTGGTTCTTTCCCCAAAGCCCAACCATCTCCAGGAGAAGAAAGGCTGCTCTGAAGTGAGTGCTCACCTGAGCCAGGCTCTGACCTGAACTCTCCCCATGCTGTGTCTTATTTAATCCACAGGAGGCTACAGCAGGCAGGGCGGGCGGGGCGGGCGGGGAGGCAGGAGCTGGCAGGGTGGTCAGGAGTCTACTTGCTGCTTTTCCCTGTTGCAGCCGAGGGCCCCCCTTCAGTACCCGGCAATCCTGGTGGTGGTGGCTCTATCTCAGGACCTGTGGACCCCGGGAAACAGCTCCCGTCACCTCGCTGTCATGGAGCCCTTACCCTGGGCCCCGCCCTGCTGGTCTCACCTCATTGCCATTTATATGAATGAATGAAGGATGGAAGGAAGGAATGAACAGTCGGCAGCATTTCTGGCCACTACCGTGGCTATTGAGGTACAGTGGCTTTATTCCAAAGCCAGCGCTGGTCTCCTGCCTTTCCCCGCAGACACCTGAGCCCCTGGGGCCACTGCCTCCCTGCGTCTCTGCTCCATTTCCACCCGTGAGCACAGTGCCCGCAGTGGAGCTGTGGCCTCTGGATCCTGACTCCTGACTCACCGTCCGCGCCTTCCTCAGGCCCTGCTCAGCTCTGGCTCCTTAGAGGTGTCAGAGTCTCTGTAAGCACATGCGCCTCCCTCTGCCTCAGAACAGCCTGGGAGCTTGTTCAAATGCAGATTCCAGGGCCTGGCTCTAGGCTGCTGATCTGCAATCTCTGGAAGTAGGGCCAGCGAATCCGCATCTTTAAGAAGCACTCAGGAGATGGAGAATAAGTGTCCAGATAAGGCTGACAAACCTGATGATCCAGGCATTCGGGGATGGTCCTAAGTCCACTAAGCTCTGCCATGTCCAGTCTGTGTGTCTCCACCTGATTCACAAACTCTCCACACCAGGCTTTGTCCTGCCTTAACTCAAGACCACACCCTGCACCGCAGGACCTTTGCTCCTACTGTGTCTGCTGAGTCCCCTATCTTTGCATGTCTCCATCCTGCCTGTCCTTCAACACCCAGCTCAAATGCCACCTCCTCCGGGGAGCCTTTCGTAATCCTGCGGAGGGTAGCCATGTATTTATTTGTTCCTTTATTTATTCATCACGCAATTATTTAACTCTTGCTATGATCCAGGTCTCGCCTTTAGGGTTCCCTTTGCCTTGTCTTGTATTCGCTCACTGAGTTTCCTCTCCTGCATGCACTAGGTGCTGCCCTGGTCCGGGGCCGGCATAGAACAGGCGGGTCCCAGGCCCCATGGTGCCCACACTCGAGTGGTTACAGTTCTTTATTTTCCTTTCTTGTCTGCTCTGTGATGGAGAGGGGCCATGTCTGACTTACTTCTAAGCTCCCTGGTGCCCAGATGGGGGCTGAGACCCACAGGGCGTGCAGTAAGTCGTGGGCCTGTCACCCCACTTCCCATCATCTGGGGCGCTGCGGGCGCTTGGTGACCGCTGCCTCCTCACCCCCAGAGCCCCGTGATGAGAGGCTCCTGAGTATCAGAAATCTCAGTTCGTCTCTGCCCAGGAGGGACGATGGGAAAGCCGCTCACTCAGAGAGACACATCTCTTCTGGCCTCGAAGGCCGCTCAGGTTTCCAGAGGCCCCTGAGAAGTGCGGCCATGCTGGGGCCTCACCCAAGGCCTCTGCGAGCCCCGCCGCATGGGGACTGCGGCAGGCGTCCAGGAGGGAGGCGTGGGGCCCCAGGTGGGGTGCGGGGAGGGGGAGGAGAGAAGAGGCATTCATGGCACTAAGTGTAACTGCCACATACTGACTGTTCAGCGTGCGCTGGGCATTGGCCTAAGCTTTCTCCGTGTGTTAACTCAGCCACACGACAACAACAAGAGCTGGGGCTGCTCTTAGCTCCACTTTTCAGAAGAGGAAACTGAGGCACACAGAGGTTCTGTGGCAGAGCTGGAACGTTAATCCACAGTCTGGCTCTTAAAGGAAAGGAACACCAAGGGAGCCCTCAGCTGACCTGGCACAGCCCACTGTCCTGCCTCCCCCAGCCCCAGGGGAGGTGACAGACCTGGGCACCCGCTGATACCACCTCTGGGTAATTGGGTAATTGACAAGACAGAGCATTCAGGTCTCTCTGAGGGGAAGGAGCCGTTCAAGGGCATGATCCTAGCAGAGCGAGGCGTTAAGATTGCTTTGGGGCAGCTCACATAAATCTACGCGTCAGTTTGTAAGTCGCCTATTTGAAGGGCCTGGAGACACTGATGGGGAAGCTGGGGTGAGCCTCTGACCTCCCTTGGTGCCATCACCATCTGGGGAGACCTTGAAGCTGTATGTACCAGGGATAGGGCAGGGGTTGGTCATAAGGCGGGGAGGGAGGAGACGAGGAAGGGGTCACCATGCAGCCCTGAAGTCACCCTCGTGTTCAGGGCAGCCAGGAGTCACCCTCGTGTTCAGGGCAGCCAGGGCGGGTCTGCCGGCTCAGACAGCCCTGCTGTGAAAGGACGGTCTGCCGGGGACAGCTCCAGCTAGTGGAGCGAGGATCACGCAGTGTAGGAGCCACACGGACTTGGGCTTCAGTCTCATCGCTGTGCCTCACGCTGTGTGGTTTGCACATCACTTCTCTGACTCTCAGTTTTCTCATTTATCAAATAAGATTAATAAGAAATCTCACTTCACAGAGTTGTCGAGGATGCTCATGGAGAGCAGAGCGTGGGTCCTGGAAATGATGCCAGTGGCTGCTTGGGGGAGTGTTGCTACCTATGCACGCCCTACTGGGAGAAGGGAAGTCAGGATTGGGTCTGAGGCAGTCAGGGAGCCTGGAAGGGAGGATGAGAAGGACTCACATCTGCTAGACACTCACCCGTGTCAGCATGTGGGCTCTGTTCATACATTCTCATTTAATCCTAATGCCTTTGAGGCTGACACTGTTATTAGCCTAATTTAAAGATGTAGAAACTGAGGCTCAGGCAGTTTAAACCCAAAGACACGGAGCTAGTAACCGGCTGCAACCAGCATAGGGACCCGGGTTTGCCTGACCCCAAAGTCCCCATCCTTCAGATGGGCCACCCTGCTCTGCCCGGATGGTCCCGGAGTCCTCCTGGGACCCACTGAGTCCTCCTCAGCGCCCCTGAGAGTGTTTCCCCAGGCCCGTCATTAGCAATGTGACGGTTTATGCCACAGCTAATGAGTCCTAATGAGGAGGATCGGTAATTGATCGGGAGCAGAGTCTGTCAACTGAGGTCGCTTCCTTCCTCTCGGCTCTCCCCTGGGGCCAGCAGTGCCTGGAGCAGAAGGGACCAGGGCTCCCAGCCCCTCCTACACCCCTCCAGACCCCTCCCCAAAGCCTGTTCTGTCCTCCGCTCTGCTCCTGTTGAGTCCCCTGGGCCCTCAGCCTGATGACCCCCTCCACGCCCCACCTCTTCCCCTCCGTCCCCCAGCCCCGCCCGGTTGGCTCTTGCTCACGTCTCTTGGACACCTAGCAGCCCCTGGGGACGCCCTGTCTCCAGGTTCACCCCTTCCGGCCCCCTCCCTCACACGGTCACCTCGGGGAGCAGGGGCCTTGGGGAGAGGAGCTCCGGTGCCTTTCCTGGCCTCGCCTCTCACCGGCCATGTGAACTAGAGGGAGTATTTTTTTAAGCCTTTGTGAGCTTCACTTTCCTCGTCTCTCCAATGCCGGCGACGTGCGGGCGATAATACCTGCCTCACAGGGGCTGTTACAAAAGAAATGAGAGGCATGTGCAGGCCTCGGCTGGTGCCTGGGGTACAGCACGTGCTCCGTAAGCGGCACCTTCATTCTCTGTCATTTCCCTTTTGCAAAACTGTTACTGATACCCCAGCATCGATACTGTTTGGTAGCATCAAAAGTCCCACCTTGAGCCCAGCATGCCTGGCCCCTGATGACCTGTCTGCAGCTGCCTTTACATCTGCATCTTCTTTAGCCCCACGTCCCTCCCTCTGAGCTACAGGCTCCCAGAACACTCCCTGTTCCTCAGACACCCCTCACACTTCACTCCAGCTTTGTCCTCCGTAGGGAATTATCTTCCTCATTGACCTCCAACCTAAACCCTGACCATGAGCCCAGGGCCTAATCTCACTTTCCCTCTGGGCTCAGCTCTAATCACACCTCCACCAGGAAGCCTTCCAGGATGCCCCAGCCAAGCAGACTTCCTCCTTCCTGTGAAGTCTTGTGCCCCCAACTTAGACACCCCCTGTCTTTAGGCGACACGCTCTTTCCTGGCCAGGTACAGGCCTGAGTTCCACCTCCCCTCCAGCCACGGCTCCATCCAGATGGAGAGTGAGGTCCCCACAGGCCTCTGGACACAGCTCAGAGCTGTGGCCCCAAGTCCACCCCATTGGGCCAGTCCCGGCAGGCTCAGTGCCCACCGCTCACCCTCTTAGCTGCCCCCTGCCGTGCCCTGAGCTCCAGGCAGGCCCCACATGAGCCCCCGTGGGTGCAACACACGCCCCGAGTCCAGGGTAGACAATTCCTAGAGCCTGCTCTTCTCCAGGGACTGGGGGTTCAATATGCCCGTCTGTGGTTTGCGGACCCTGATGCTCTGACGGTGGGAATTTGTGAGTCTGAGCCCTGGTTAGACTCTGGTTCTGTGCCACAGTCTGTGCTCTGCTTCTGTGACTTGGGGACCCTGAGAGAGTGGGTCACCAGATCTGAAGTCTCCTCCTTGTTTCTAAAGTCTCCACTTTGGTGAGTCTGAGATTCCGCGACCTTGAGCACTGTGAGTCCAGGTGGCATCGGGGCACCCCTGACGCTGACCTGCACCAGTCAAAACGCGGGTGCCCGAGACGCAGAGTGGGTTTGAATCCCGCCCCACCACTCGGCAGTTGTGTGAACTTCAATGCTCTGAGTCCCAGTTTCCTCATCTGTGTAATGGGGTTGATGATGGGGTGGTTGTGACTCTGCCAGCAGCATTCGTGAGGAGCCTGTTCTCTGTGCTGGGGGTCACTGAGGAGTGGGCCCTGGACAGGAGAGGGAGGGCGTGTGTGTCCTGTGGGGTCACGTGTGTGAGCCCCCGCACACAGGACACCGGTGGTCGTCCCTGGCTCTGGAAAGCAGCTCCGAGCTTAAACAGGGATGGAGGGAGCCCAGGGAGACCTTCTTCCCCTCTAGCTGGCCTGAACTTGGGGTCTCGATCGGTACCACCCAATAGAAATAAAACAGGAGCCGCCCGTGCGGTTTTAAATTTTGCAGTAGCCATGTTAAAAAAGTGAAGAAAAAGTGAAATTTAAAAACGTATTTTATGTAACTCAGTATATCATTTCAACCCGTAATCAATATTAAAATATTAACAATGAGGTCTTCCACATTTTTTCCCTAAGTCCTAAAATCTTTTACACCTAGAGCACATGTCAGTTCAGGCCAGCTGCGCTCCCGTGCTCAACAGGGGCTCGTGGCCCGGGGCTACCGCACTGGACAGCCCAGGCCGGCGGCTCTGCAGGGGCCCCTGTCCCACGGCCCAGGTTCCACGGAAGGCACGGGCTGGTTTTCATTGACGGCAGAGGCGGGCTGTGTGGTTTGCTTGTCTGTTTATCTGCACAGCACGGGGGTCCTGAGCAGAAGCTCTGCAGCAACTGGGGCCTTGGCTCAACTCGAGGCCACGCCTCTTGGTCAGGTGACCTTGGACAGTGACTTCCCAGGCTGCAGGGGAGATTGGAGGAGGTCATGCGGGTCAGGCACTCAGCATGTCCTGTCCCTGTCCCTGCTCAGCACACACTGGCTGCTGTTATAATTTATGGCTTTTACTTCTCGCCCCTGTAACTGTGGTGTCTCATCCTCCAGGCCCTCGGTGGCGTCCCCTGCTAGCTGAGCTGCAGGATGGCAGCTGCTCCGGGTGCAGTCTCAGTGCCAGGCAGGAGCCCCCATCACCGGAGCGCCGAGCACAGAGCCTGCCTGGCCGAGCAGACCCTCCCGGCCCCGGCCCGGCTCTAACAGCTACAGGACTCGGGGTGATCATGAACCCCTCAAGCCTCTGCTTCTCAGGCTGGAAAACACGAGGGTGGGACTGGTTGGCCTTCGAACGTCACCTCCAGTGCGAGAACCTGGTGAACACGACAGTATTTAGCTAGCACAGGGGCAAAGGTCACAGAGAGTAGCGTTTGACCAGATGATGGACTAAAAGTTGCCTGAGTCCTGGCTCTGCCTCTGGTGACCGGAAGCCATGTGTGAGCCTCGGGTTGTTCCTCTGTAAAAAACGTGGCAATAAGCACCTACCTTCACGGTGTTGTGACTTCACATGGGATAATGTGAGTGAGCCACTCAGCATCATGTCCCACGGGGCCCTCGCTAGAGGCCAGTAAATATCATTTCCTTGAACGGGCAAACCCTGCCTGCCCAATGAGACATTCCGCTGTCTCCGTCATCCCCCCGTTGGAAGCTGACGGCAAACTTGGAGACCCCAGCAAGAGGCCTGTAGGATTTACCAGGCTTGAGTCAAGCTGTGGGTGTGGGGGAGGTGCAGGACGGGGGCCACGCTGTAGCCTCCTTCAGAGGCCCCGAAGCCTCACCCAACCACGGCGGGGTGCACCCAGGCCATGTGCCATCAGCTCATTGGTGGCTGCTGGTCTGGCTGCAGCGCTGGCCTAATTCATCCTGCGGGACGAGGAACACAGAGCTTCATTCCACGCAGCTCCCATATGTACGGCCCGGCACTGAGACCGCAGGAGCCAGGTGGTGGGCACACTTTAGTGGGAGGTGGGCCAGGCAGCCGAGAGAGCCCCGGGGCGGGGTGGGTGAGGCAGGCCCCAGAGGATCTGGTCAAGAAGAGAGTCGTTGCCAGGGCTCAGAGCAGGGTGTGGATAGGCCACTGTGCTGCATCAGACACGGGGACAGAGCCTGCAGGGGAGGGAGTGGGCTCCAGGTGAGGACAGACAGACTGGGGACAAAGCAGGAGGTCCGCCCATGGGGCCTTTCTGAGAGCAGCTCTTCCTCCCGGGCTAGGCCTCCAGAGAACAGAGACAAGGCAGTGCAGACAGCCAGGCTGACCCCAGGGGACTCAGGACCACCCCGCGGCTCAGGGCTCCCTGCACCCTGACCACGGCTTCTGATTCCTGCTTCTAGCCGTCCACCTCCTACTGCTAACCACCTCTGGGGGCCCCTTGGGGACCTCAATGATCCATTGAACAAACACGTCTCCTGGGCCACTGCGAGCTGGGCTCAGGGCTGGGTTCCAGGGGCATGGTGTGGGCACAGTGTCTGCTCGTGCACTGCTGGGGAGGGCAGCCACCCCCTCGCTCATCCAACTGCCTCCCCCCTCCTCCTTCCGTGGGGCAGGAAGGCCACAAGACCAAACCCCACAGACACGTGTCTGGTGTGTCCACAGGCACACTCATAAGGGCCCCACAGCTGTGGGAAGGGGCTCACCTGCGGTGTGACGTGCTGTCACCTGTGCCCATGTCCACCCAGCGCCAGCCTCTTGGAGCCCAGGGCAGCCCAGGGCCTTCCCTGCTCTGAGGCTCCCAGAGAATTGAAAATGAAGAAATGGCAAAACAGAGTCACAAACGCTGGAATATAACTTAAATGCTTACATGGTACAAATTGACACCTTCATCAGCAAATGTGGGATGTGCGATTCACCAGGTAATCACCATGTTTGCTTTGGAAAAGTCCATTCCTTCCACAGGTGAGGCAGAGTCGACGGGCACCGGGACGCACGTTGGAGGCTGTTAGTGGAGCACCTGTCATCCTTTCGCTGTCCCCGTGACTGTGGGGGCCTCTTTTAGAGACAGTGTCAGAAAGCCACATTTGAGAGCTTGCAGAGTGTGGGGCCCTGCATACACACGTGCACACCCCCTCTCCCCTTGGCGAGGAGGCAGGGGCTTGCCTGAGTTGACATTTGCAGGTGTGACGCCTCCAGAGATGAAGCCACCACGTGTCACTCTCACCCTTTCCAAAGACAGGGAGGCTCTGCCCGTTTGGGTTGGGGAGTGAAGTTGACCCAGGAGAATATCCCAGAGGCATTTCTGCAAACCGTGGGTCCCAGGTGGGTCCTGGGCTCTGCTCCAGGGGCCTGCAGGCTGGAGCAGGTGGGGAAGGAGCGGCTGCTTCTGGAGGCCCTACCGGGTTCACCCTCACAGTGCCCCCGGTGGCAGGCAGAACTCTCATTCCACCTCCATTGAAGAAAGGAGGCTTAGAGGGCCAGAGGGGTGCGGGGCCTACCAGCTGGGAGAGCATGGCTGGTTGGGGCCTGCTCTCCCTGAGGCCGGGGCCTGAGCTCAGGACCACTGGGCTTGGACTGCGAGGCCCCATTCTGCCCGCTCCACAGCTGGATATGAACGCGGGACGCGATGTGCTTTGGGCCACAGGTAGGGTGCAGAGGAAGGGCTGGAGGAGTTCAGGGTGTGGGGGTGACCAGGGGAGGCAGGAGAGCAAAGTGGCGTCATGATGACACCTGTTCTCTGAGAGACTGAGACAAGGCACAGTAAGACCTGATCAAGGCTGGCTGCCACCAGTGGTGTTATTACTGTTATTATCATTAGTCCTAGGGGAAGAATCTTTATTCATCATCAACACCATTATTGTCATCATCATTGTTGTCATAATCATCGTCTCAGTTGTCATTGTCACAGTTTTGATCATTTTACTCATCGCATCACCATCATCATTGTTGTTATCATAATTGTTATTGTTGCCATCATCATTGTCATAGTTGTCATGGTCATCATCATTGTCATCAGCACCACTGTTGTCATCATTACCACAGTCACTATCATTGTTACCATCTTTACCATCATCATCATCATAGGTGTCACCATCACCTTGGCCCAGGCTGTGAGGTTGGTGTGATTATCATCCCTGGGTTACAGGTGGGGAAGCTGAGGCACGGGGGGGAAAGGATCCAATGGCACAGAGCAAGTCAGTGGTGGAGCTTGGGTTTGCACCTGGGCTGCCTGACTGAGCGCCAGTGTTTTCAACCCAACTAATGACAACGTGAGAACAGTCGTTCATTGGAAGCCTCCGTGTGCCACGGACATGTCCCCCCAGGATTGTCTCCAAAGCCCCTGCTCTCCTCCCACCCCCTCACAGTTGCCAGCTGAAGTCCTACTGTACGCTCTCACATCTGTGGGCTCATTGAACCTGTAGCTCCCCCCAGAGGTAAATCCCATTAGGTCTGTTGTTTTTACAGACGAGGAACCTGAAGTTCAGAGAGGATAAATGATTAATGCCAATCCCATATGTGGCTAAGTCCTTGAGCGTTGTTGTGGGGACAAAATCAGATAAAGCAGGAAACGCGTCTGCTTGAGAAATGGCAGCTTTTAAAGGAAAGGGCACCATTCCATGTGATGGAAGGGAAACCGAGGCCTGGAGCAGAGGAATGGCTGGCCCTGAGCCTCAAGCCCGAGAGATCAGGGTTTTCCACTGCCAGCTTCTGCGGGGTGTCCCTGAGGGCAGGAGGGTAGACTCGGGAGGGCCTGGGCAGGGCCCGGCTGCCTCCACCCCTGCCCCTGCCTGCCCACCGGCTCCCCTCTCAGTCACAGGCAATTTTTCAGGGGAAAAAAGTGACTTCCTAGTTTTTCCAAAAACTCACGTCTATTAAGTTAAGCAGTTAACAGAGTTCTCACAGTGGAATGTGTTTTGTTTAATACCTTGATCTCTTGTCTGCTAGAAAAATGAGTTCTGTCAAATCTCCTGAAGCCATCTGTCAAAGTAAAGCATTTTGAGGGAGACCGATCTCTTACTCTGATGGCAAAATTCATTTGATTTGATCCTTTAATCCAGTCTCCCTGCGGACCCTGGAGCTGAAATTGTAAAGCCCTTTGCCATGAGCAGTTTCTTTCCACTCCTCCCGCTGCCTCCTCTCCTGGTGTCCTCTCTTCTTCCACCTTTGAAAAATAATACAACAGAATGATGTCAGCATCATGGAGGAGCGAGCTGTTCCCTTAGTCTCTCCTCCCAAGATACAATGAAAAGGGCGCTCATTAACCAACAGAGGACAGTCACACAACACAACAGATGTCTGAGAGACCCACACAGCCATAGGTCTGAAGGTGGCAGTGCTGGACCCCCTGAGAGGCAGTGGAAGGAGGTAGGGGGTCTCCTTTCCCTCCTGAGTGGCAGTGATCTAGGGTGTGGGACCTCACATGGTGGCTGGCGTGTGACTCTGAGAAGAGAAGGGGGAAGGGCAGCCCTCCACAGGAACGTTCGTGCTCCAGAGTTGCCTCCCAGTGCGCAGGAATGCTCCACACTGAGGTGGCTAAGCCACCCTGAGGGGCGGCCACACCAAGCTGAGCAGCCCAGGAGGGCAGACAGTGAGTGCAGAGTAGGGGCACATGGGACCATGCATACAAAAGAAAATGCGCCTCCTCCCTCCTGCCCGGCACACCAGCTCAACCCATCGGCCAGAGCAGGGGATCCCCACCAGAGCTCCTGCACATATGTGTGTAAAGCAGCAGCAGCCAGCAGGCAAATGCAGATGGGCCCTGTCAGCACAGCTACTGATGGACAGGGGTTACAGAGGGCTCAGAAAACCCAGCTCCTGTGCCCCCACCAGTGGCAGCAGGTGGAATCTGCAACCCAATACTACCACTATGCGATGGCAAAAGTCCACGCCATCAAATAGCATGAAGAGGTATGTTAACACTCCAGAGCAGAAGGAAAAGGACAAGCACCTGGAAATCAGTCCTGAAGGCACAGAAAGTCACAAGCTAAATGCCAGAGAATTCAAAATAGTTATTATAAAGAAACTCAATGAGTTACAAGAAAACTGAGAAAGGCAGTTTAATGATTTCAGGGATAAAATTAATGAACAGAGGGAATTCTTCACGAAAGAGATTGAAACGATAAAAAAAATCAGAAACGTTGGAGATGAAAAACACAATGAATGAGATAAAGAAAAATCTGGAGTCCTTAAAAAACAGAGCTGATGTTATGGAGGACAGAATCAGTAATTTAGAAGACAGGAACATAGAAACACTGCAGATGGAAGAGGAGAGAGAACTAAGACTAAAAATAAATGAAGAAATTTTCCGAGAAATATCTGACTCACTTAGGAAACGCAACATAAGGATTATAGGTATTCCAGAGGGAGAAGGGAGGGAGAAAGGAGCAGAGAGCTTATTTAAAGAAATAATAGCTGAGAACTTCCCAAACCTGGAGAAGGAGCTGGAATTACATGTAAATGAAGCTAATAGAACTCCTAGTTACATCAATGTGGAAAGACCTCCTTCAAGGCATATTACTAAAGCTGGCAAAAGTCAATGACAAAGAAAAAATATTAAGGGTAGCAAGGCAGAAGAAAATAACCTACAAAGCAACCCCTATCAGGCTTTCAGTGAATTTCTCAGCAGAAACCTTACAGGGTAGGAGAGAGAGGAATGATATATTCAAAATTCTGAAAGATAAAAACTTTCAGCCAAAAATACTCTATCCAGTGAAACTATTCTTCAGATATGATGGAGAAATAAAAACTTCTCTAGATAAACAAAAGCTGAGGGAATTTTTCGCCAGAAGGCCACCTGCCCCCACTCCCCGAAGAAATTATGAAGATGGCCCTCATAGCTGAAAAAAAGAGAAAGGATTTACAAAGCCTCTAGCAAGGAGATAAATAGATACACAAAATCAAAACATTGCAGCTCTCTGTCAGAACAGGTTAGCAAACACTTAATTATAACATTAAATATAAAGGGAAGGAAAGCATCAAAAATAACGATAAGCACTTCATTTTAATCACAAACTCACAACACAAAATGGAATAGGTTGTGAAAACAATAACTTCGATGGGGAAAAGGAAAGAGATGGAACCACTTAGACTAAGGGAATAAGAGGCTATCTGAAAATGGACTACGACCTCTATGAGATCTTTTGTATAAACCTCATGGTAACCAATAAACAGAGACACAAATGATAAATAAAGAGAAAACCATCATAGAGAAACACCACACTGAACTGGCAGTTGGAAATACATGCCATTAGAAACAAAGGAAATACAGAAAAACTGAAAACAAGAGATAAAATGGCAATATTAAGCCTTCATATATCAATAATCACTCTAAATGCAAATGTATTGAATTCTCCAATCAAAAGACAGAGTGGCTGGATAGATTAAAAAACAAGACCCGACAATATGCTGCCTCCAGGAAACATATCTCAGCTTGAAAGACAAACAGGCTAGGAGTGAAGTGCTAGAAGAAGATACTCCAAGCTAATGGCAAACAAAAGAAAGCAGGTGTTGCCATACTTAGACAAAGTAGACTTCAAGATAAAAAAAGGCAATGAGAGACAAAGAGGGGCACTATATAGTGATAAAAGGGAAACTCCACCAAGAAGAAATACCACCTATAAATATATATGCACCCAACAGGAGCACCAAAGTACATAAGGCAATTATTAACAGACCTAAACGGAGAAATTAACAACAACACAATAATAGTAGGGGAACTCAACACTCCACTTACACCAATGGCTAGATCATCCAGACAGAAAGTCAACAACGAAATAGTGGAATTAAGCAAAAAACTAGACCAGATGGACTTAATAGATATATATAGAACACTCCATCCAAAATCACCAGAATGCACATTCTTCTCAAGTGCACGTGGAACATTCTCACAGATAGACCATATGTTGGGGAACGAGGCAAGTCTCAATAAATTTAAGAAGACTGAAATCATATCAAGCATCTTTTCCAATCACAGTGCTATGAAACTGGAAGTCAACTACCAGAAAAAAGCTGGGAAAGTGACAAACACGTGGAGACTAAACAACATGCTCCTGAACAGCCAATGAATCAATGAAGAAATTAAATAAGAAATAAAAAAGTGGCTAGAGACAAATGAAAATGAAAGTACACCATACCAACTCATACAGGATGCAGCAAAAACTGTCCTAAGGGAAATGCATAGCAATACAGCCCACCTTAACAAACAAGAAAAATCTCAAATAATTAACCTTAAACTGCACCTAATAGAACTAGAAAAAGAAGAACAAACACAGACCAAAGTCAGCAAAGGAAAGGAAATAATAAAAATTAGAGCAGAAATAAATGAAACAGAAACTAAGAAAAATCAGTGGAAAGGATCAATGAAATGAAGAGCTGGTTCTTTGAGAAGTTAAACAAAACTGAGAAACTCTTAGCCAGACTCACCAAGAAAAAAAGAAAGAAGTCTCAAATAAATATAACTAGAAATGAAAGAAGAGAAATTACAATGGATACCACAGAAATACAAAGGATTATAAGTAAATATTATGCAAAACTCTATGCCAACAAATTAGACAATCTAGGATAAATGGATAAATTCTTAGACTCATACAACCTTCCAGAAGTGAATCAAGAAGAAATAGAGAATCTGAATAGACCAATCACAAGTAAATAGATTGAAATAGTAATCCAAAACCTCCCCCAAAATAAAAGTCTAGGACCAGATGGCTTCTCTGGAGAATTTTACCAAACATTCAAAGAAGATTTAATGCCCAACCTTCTCAAAATATTCCCCAAAATTGAAGAAGATGGAAGACTTCCTAACTCATTCTATGATGCCAACATCAACCTGATCCCAAAGCCAGACAAGGACAACACAAAGAAGGAAAATTGTAGGCCAATTTCACTGATGAGCATAAATGCAAAAATCCTCAAGAGAATATTGGCAAACCAAATATAGCAATGCATTAAAAGGCTCATACATTATGATCAAGTGGGATTTATACCAGGGACACAGGGATGGTTCAACACCCACAAATCAATCAATGTGAGACACCACATTAACAAAATGAGGAATAAAAACCACATGATCATATCAATAGATGTAGAGAAAGCGTTTGACAAGATCCAGCATCCACTTATGATAAAAACTCTCAATAAAATGGGTACAGAAGGAAGGGAATTACCTCAACATAAAAAAGGCCATATATGAGAAACCCACAGCCAACATCATACTCAATGGGGAAAAACTGAAAGCAATCCCTCTGAGAACAGGAACAAGACAAGAGTGCCCACTCTCACCACTCTTATTCAACACAGTACTGGAGGTTTTGGCCAGAGCAATTAAGCAAGAAAAAGAAATAAAAGGAACCCAAATAAGCAATGAAGAAGTGAAACTCTTGCTGTTTGCAGATGACATGATTCTGTATACAGAAAACCCTAAAGAATCCATGGGAAGACTACTAGAAATAATCAATAACTAAAGCAAAGTTTCAGGGTATAAAATAAATGAACAAAAATCAGTTGCATTTCTCTAATAATGAACAAACAGAAAGAGAACTCAAGAATACAATCCCATTTACAATCTCATCAAAAAGAATAAAATATCTAGGAATAAATTTAACCAAGGAGGTGAAAGACCTATACAATGAAAGCTGTAATACATTATTCAAAGAAATCGATGATGACATAAATAAATGGAATGATATTCTGTGCACATGGATTGGAAGATTAAACATAGTTAAAATGTCCATACTACCTAAAGCAATCTACAGATTCAATGCAATCCCAATCAGAATCCCAATGACATTCTTCATGGAAATAGGACAAAGAATCCTAAAATTTAGGACTCTGAATAGCTAAAGCAAATCCTGAGAAAAAAGAACAAAGCTGGAGGTATCACAATCCCTGACTTCAAAATATATTATAAAGCTATAGTGATCAAAACAGCATGGCACTGGCACAAAAACAGACACACGGATCAACGGAAAAGAATTGAAAGCCCAGAAATAAACCCACACATCTATGGATAGTTAATCTTCAACAAAGGAGCCAAGAACATACAATGGAGAGAGGAAAGTCTCTTCAATAAACGGTGTTGGGAAAACTGGAAGCCACATGCAAAAGACTGAAAGTAGACCATTTTCTTTCACCACACACAAAAATAAACTCAAAATGGATTAAAGACTTGAAGGTAAGACGTGAAATCACAAAACTCCTAGAAGAAAATATAGGTAGTACAATCTTTGACATTGGTCCTAGAAACATCTTTTCAAATACCTTGTCTACTTGGGGAGGTAAACAAAAGAAAAAATAAACAAATGGGACTACATCAGACTAAAGAGCTTCTGGAAGGCAAAGGGAACCAGGAACAAAACAAAAAGACAACCTGACAATTGGGAGAAAATATTTGCAAATCATATATCCAACAAGGGGTTAATCTCCAAAATACATAAAGAACTCAAACAACTCAACAACAAAAAACCAAACAGCCCGATCAAAAAATGGGCAGAGGATACGAACAGGCATTTTTCCAAAGAAGAAGACATACAGATGGCCAACAGGCACATGAAAAGATGTTCAACATCGCTAATCATCAGGGAAATGCAAATCAAAACTACACTAAGATGCCACCTTACGCCTTTTAAAATGGCTATAATCACTGAGATTAAAAATAACAAATGTTGGAGAGGGTGTGGAGAAAAGGGAACCCTCATACACTGCTGGTGGGAATGCAAACTGGTGCAGCCACTATGGAAAACAGTATGGAGACTTCTCAAAAAATTAAAAATAGAAATATCATGTGATCCAGCCATCCCACTACTGGGTATCTATCCAAAGAACTTGAAATCAACAATCCAAAGAGACTTACGCACCCCTGTGTTCATTGCAGCATTGTTCTCCATAGCCAAGATGTGGGAGCAACCCAAGTGCCCACTGACTGATGAGTGGATAAAGAAGATGTGGTATATATACACAATGGAATACTACTTGGCCATAAAAAAGACAAAATCGTCCCATTTGCAGCAACATGGATAGACCTTGAGAGTATTATGTTAAGCGAAATAAGCCAGACAGAGAAAGACAAACACCACACAATTTTACTCATATGTGGAAGATAAACAAATGTGTGGATAAAGACAACAGATTAGTGGCTACCAGAGGGGAAGGGGGTTGGGGGGCAGGCATAAGGGGTGAAGGGGCACACATACATGGTGACAGACGACAACGTACAACTGAAATTTCACAGTTATAAACTACTGTAACCTCAATAAAATAATAGTAACGATCCCGCAAAGAATTGCAACTGGCGTCATGATAATCGTTTGGTTTCTCACAGCAATTTTTAGGGGAAAATGGCCAAGGACAAAGCCTTGTCTCCGTGTCTGTTTGGGGAGAGAGGCTCTCGCTGTCTGAGGCTCCAGCAGTCCGGGGGGAAGACTGTGCTAATGGGAGAGGGAGCCCGCGGGAAGCGCATTTACAGAGCTGAGTCTGCGCCAGCAGGATGGAGAGGCAGGGCCATCTGGGAGGAGGACGGTGTCTCATGGCCCCTGAAGTATCTTTTTCTGTAATCTCTGCTCTCCATCCTGTACCCCTTTCCATGCCCCACCTGCATCCACCTGCCAGAACCTAATCCTGCACTTGGGCCCAGCACTTCACAGTTTACAAAGCAATTCCACACTCACTATGATCACTTATTTGTTAATTGTTCTTCTATTTGTTCGTTCCTTCCTTCATGTTATCTATGCCCCGGTCACTGGGAATCACCGTGAGTCATGACTGTGTGACACTTGGGAGCTACAAGGATCTACAAGACACAGCCCTCACCTCCAGGATTCTAGGGTCTGAAGGGGGAGACAGGTGTGGACAAATGGTCATGACACTGTGTGGTGAGGTCACGGCAGATGTGAGTTGGGCACACAGTAGGCACTTGTGGCGGTTAAGATGCCTTGGGCAGCATATAAGAGAAAACAAAAGCAGTGGCTCAAGTAATTGCAGTGTGAAATGTTCTCACATAACCAGGTGTCTAGAGAGAGGGAGCTGCAGCTTGGTCAGATGCTCACAGTGTTAACAAAGACCCAAGCTCTTTCCTTTCTCCTCTTTACCATCCTTGGCTGTGTTGGCTATTTGTCATTAGTTAGTTGCCTCATGCTTGCAGGAAGGCTGCTGCAGCTCCAAACATCATGTCTCACACTACAGCAGTCATGTTGAGAAGAAGGGAGTGAGGTAAGGCAGAGAAAATATTTCCCAGAAGCACACCCTCCACGGGCAGATTTTCCCTCACACCTCAACGGCCAGATTCAGGTCACACACCCACCCCTAAAACAGTCCCTGGAGAAGAGGCTGGGATGCCAGGCTTGGCTTCCCCGGGGCTGGGGAGGCCCCCAGGCCTAAGCCCGTTGCTGCAGAACAAGCCCAGGGTTCTGCTACTGGAGGGAGGAGGAGTGGTTGCCGGGCAGGCAGCCAGGAGTGTCCCCCACCTTCTCGTCAGTGCTTGTGACTGAGAGTCCGGGCGTGTGGGGTCTAGGGTGGTGGCCGAGCCCAGGCCCTGGGGAGGAAGCCCTGCCCTGAGCCTCTGCCCCACGGGCCGTGTGATCCGGGAGGTGCTTGACCACCCGTGGCACAGCCTCCTCCCTGTGGAGTGGGGACTGTCACAGCACCTGCCATGAAGGTGACACGGGGTCAAGCGTGTGGGCGCCGGGTGCCAGGGTGCGTGGACGGCCGCTGGCTGTTGCAGTGATGAGCCTGTGTGTCAAGGGCCTGTGTCCCTGCTCTGAGCAGTCCTGGGGTGACAGTGGCAGGAAGACCAGCTCCCTCGCAGGGACACCCCCTGCATGTGGGCGCCTTCCCTGCGCTCGCTCACTGCACCCACAACTGCCCGGGCGGGGGGTCCGTGCTCACGCCATTTCCAGCTGAGGACACCGAGGCTCAGGGAGGCGACCCCGAGTCGGTGAGGGCGGATGGGCTCCAGGACGTCAGGTTCCGGCCACCATCCTCTGACCCATGGCGGGGCTGGGAGCAGTCAGCATGGGCAGGTGATCAGGTGACCCCTCCCCGCCCTACTGCTGTCACTGGGGTCCCTGATGATGACTGGGCTGACCCCGTTCCTGACTCTGCTCTCTGGGCTCCAGAACCTGCCTGCGGTGTGGGGAGATTTGCCATCCTCCCGGTTGCCTCTCTTTCTCCAAGTTGATGACTAAACAATGTAATTAATGGTGTCCTTGTCTCTTGACAATGAATTGGCAACTTCCATTCTTTGCGGAAATAATATACACTATATATCCTTAACACAGAACGTAAGCATATCATAATGATGGACAATATGTTACATATTTACAGATTTATCAGATATGTGAAACGACGTCTGACAATTACACACACATCACATTAATAACTGTACGCGAGGCTCCTGGCCAGCACCGCAGTAGCTGGGGCGCCAAGTGTGAAACGAAACGGGCAGCCCAGCCCTGCTGGGGGGCCCTCAGCTGTCACCCTTCTGGCCCCCACTCAGACCTGTGCCCATCGCCGCTCTTCCAGGTTTCCAGGTCCTCCTGGCTGCCCAGAGAGACAGAGCTTGTGGGGGGTGGACCTGGGAGACATCCTGGAGTCGACTTCCCCCTTTTACAGATGGGGAAACTGAGGCCCATTCACCCATTCACTCTCCCCCAGCAGCTGACTGAGTACCTGCTCTGTGCCAGGCTCTGCTCCAGGCACAGGGACTCAGCTGGTGTTTTGCAGAGGAAGACGGACGACAAGCCAGGGGGTGATGGGCAAAGAGGCCTAGAGCCTGCGGGGAGAGCACGATTCTAATCTCCATACTTTGTAACATTTATTAGTTGACTTTGCTTTGGCATCCTCCTGCTCCCTCCCCTCCCTGCTCTCAGGGCAGCATCTGAATGCAGATCCCTGGGGGCCTCTCCAGGAGGGTGTTATATTCTGGTTCCAAACCCTGACGGAGGAGGCTCAGTCCCTGTTAATGGTCCTGAGCCTCAGGCTTGGTGGAGGGAGGTAGTGTTGTCCAGTGGTTAGACCACAGGCTTTGGCCCACCCTGGTTTCCAGTCTGGATTCTGCCACTTCCCTGCTGTGAGAACTCTGGCAAGTTACTTTACCTCTCTGAGCTCAGTGCTCTCACATGAGTTGAAGATGATAAAAGCGTCTGCCTTATAGGGCTCTACCAGACTTACCTGGCACATGTGACATGCTCAGTGAAGGATTCTGTTATTACTACTTGTAAGTTGTGTCAGGACTGGTGGTCTCTTTGGCCCCAAGCCCACCCAGGTGGCCCATCCTCCTGCGCCTGGAGGGCACTGGGGCTGCCTGGGCCTCTCCCACGGGCGCAGTGAGAGAAGAACGGCTTCGGATCCCACAGGCCCCGGTTCTGACTCAGCCTCCAGCGCTCACTCTCTGTGCGCCTTGGCGAGGGGCCTGCCCTCCGCGCGCTCCGGGCACCGGGCTCAGCGAGGACGTGATGCGGCTTCCTCAGCAGACACGGGCTCCTGGGCTCACAGGACACTTGCAGCAGCCCCGGGGGAGCCTCTCTGGGCCTCAGATCCTCTGTAACGTGGCACGTGTCTGTAACGTGGCGACTGCGACAATCTCTGGGGTGCAGAACGTTGTAGGGACTCCACGCCCCACACGGCGAGCCCTCAATGCACGTTAACCAGCATCGTTTCCACCATTATTACTGTCGGCATTGTTCAGTCTGCAGGCAAACGCCCCGTCTTGTGTCTGGGCATCAAGCCCCCAGCACAGGGTCCGGGGCACAGCAAAGGGCGACACTCAACAGAGCAGGAAAAGCAGGGACCGGGGAGCAGGCTGTCTGGGTTCAAGGCCCAGCTCCCTCACTGCTGAGCTGTGAGACCTCGGAGGAGTTTCTAAACCTCTCTGAACATCAGTATCCTCATCTGTTAAATGGAGAGGATAGCAACAGTGCTTCCTTGTAGGACTGTGGAAGTAACCGGATGAATTAATGCACGTGAAGTACTCAAAATGCTGCCTGGCTCACAGTACTGGCTTTTATTATCCCAGGCCCCGACGGGGTGCTGGCATTAAGGAGCCGCTAAAAATCTCCCTTTCTGCCTCCACTGCACTTAGAGATGAAGAAACCGAGTCCAAGAGACACTAAATTAAGTGTTTCAGAACACGACAGTGTATGACGGCGCTAAATTCTGCAGGGCGCACAATTAGAGAACAAAACGATCTGTAAGGAGAGCTAATGGGGCGGGACAGACGCCAGCGCTCCGGGGCGGAGCCGAGGGAGGAGCCGCGACCTGGGGCGGGGTTCTTGTTAATGACATGGATCTTTTTCCCGTTAATATAAGTAATGCATCCTGAACAGTGAAGCGTTTGCAAAGTGCAGACATTAATATAAAAGAGAACCTAAATCACGAATGTCTCACCTTCCAAGCAGAGCCGTTTGTACTCTCTTTCCTCTCATATGTAAGCACATTTTCATCACTGATTTCACCTTGGTGTGACTGTCAGAATATGTTAAGATATGATATAAAAACAACCTCTCAAAATGACAAAGTTTAGAATAGCCTCCTGTAAGGAGATATTGGGTGAAATAGTATGAAACTTTAAGAACTGATAATGCTGCATATTTGTGGAGTGAAAAATCCTCATGCCCTCTTTGCTGCCCTTCACGTGACCCCAGATCTGGGATCTTCTCCTGCTCTCCAGGCTCCCACCCTGGTCCCACCACCGTCAGACCTGGACAGGTGCAGCGGCCGCCTGCCTGGCCCCTGCCTCTGCCCTGCTCCCGTCACTCTCCCTGCAGCAGCCAGGGAGACTCAGGGTGAGATTCAGGGTGGGGCCGTCCCTGCTCTGTCCACGCCCTGTGGCCGCTGTCTCATGTGGGCACAGTCCACACTGACAGACAGTGGCCCCAGGGGCCCTGCAGTCTCCACTGATGCTGGGTGTGTCTCCTCTTTCCAGAAGCAGGGTTCTCCCTGGTGCCGGGGACAGTGCCCTCCCACTGGGGCTCTCGGTGGACATCAGCTGACCAAGCACCTGCCTGAGCGCTGGCCGCATCCCGAGTCAGACGTCGTCGGTCACTTCTCACGGCAGCCCTGGAAGCGGCTTCTGGTCATTCCTACTTCTCACAGGAGGAGGCAGGCGCCGCCTGGACAGGACCTCGCCGGCTTCACACGGCCACCGCGGGACGGGCTGTCAGGTCCAGGGCTGGGCTCCGACGCCGCCCACACGGCTGTCACGCAGTGAGCTGCTCCGAGTGTCCGGAAAGGGCACGAGTGTCGAGTAGTGCCGAGGAGACCTCCTCCCCACTCCACAGCCAGCACCGCGAGTCGCGCTAATCTGACGGGAGAAACGGGGTCTCGGTGAAACCCATCTGCACCCTCCTTTTGACTCTGAGCTGGTCCACGTTGTGGTTGCGCGGACGTGAAGACCAGGACACTGCCCCCGTCCTCCCTTCCCCGGGTGGGCTCATCCACTCCCATGGCGTCCTCATCACCACCCATCGGGGACCCTCAGACCTTTGTCTCCTTACCCCAGGACCCAGGCACCGCACCCCCGGGGAACCCAAAGAAGCTCAGGCAGGTGCGGGGAGCGCGCGGAGCCTCTGTGCGAGCCGGGAGAGGCGCCCCCTGGCGGCCCAGCGCTGAAAGGACGAGCCCTTTCTCTCGGCCGAGGTGGGTGGGGCATGGGCTGAATGTGTAACAATTTGTCTTTAAGACCCACCCCGTGTCCAGCTCCACAGGGGGCCATCCAGCTGCTCCCTTGATACCTCAGACCCCCGTGCAAATCAGTGCACTCAAACCTGCACAGATCGCCTCCCGCAATGCACCCCTCCCCAGGTTTCCCTCCCACCGGAGTCGCCTCCCCTCCCTCGGCAGTTCTGCCCACTCAGGGTGAGCGCCCGGACGCCTTCCGCCCCTTCACCCCACGCGGATCAAAGTACTTTCTGGTTCCCCAGGGTCGGGAGATCCGGATCAGGCCAGGAGCCCCGAGTCCCACGACGCATTCCCAGACGTGGGCCCCCCGCCCCAACTTATTTCTCTTTGCCAGAGCGACACAGTGTTTCTCTGTTACTTGCAAAGGGCCTGACTCAGATACCAAGGAAACCTGTTTATTTAAAAAACTGATTCAAAAAAGCACTCTTTCCAACAATGAATGTCTCTCTCTCTCTCTCAGAGAGGCCGCATCAAATGAGAAGAACGAGGCTTTTGCAAACCCATGTGGAAATTAAACCCGAAATCTGAGCACACACTGGTCGGACAAGTGCCAATTAACTGCTGACAATATAACTTCGGCAAGTTTTTCATTAAGAAGCAATCGAGGCCATCCCTGCGCTGGGGAGTCCGGCCCCCCCCGGCGGAGCTCAGCCCCTCTGCAAAGGCTTCAGAGCCGGTGCTGAGGGTCTGCTGCTCCCTGCCAGGAGCGATCTGGACCCCAGAAGTGACACTGGTATTTCATATCCCTGGGCTTTCTGAGCCCCACAGACTCTGGGGCAATTCCCAGAAGCTCTGCTCTCACTAAAGGACCAGCCTCTCCGGGCGTCCCCAGCCCCAACGTGCCTGGAACCCGAGCAGGGCCTTGGCATCCCCGGCAGCTTCACGGAGGGAGGGATGCTCTCGTCTCTGTAGCCCCTGCCATGCAGGGGTCCAGCCCGGGCCTCATTTGACAGAAGGGGAAACTGAGGCTCAGAAAGGGGGAGTCACTTGCTCAAGGCAGCACAGCTGGTGAGGGGTGAGGCGGAGATGCGAACTCTGACCTGCCTGACTCTGAGGTTCACGCCCCCCAGCCCAGCCCACATCCCTTTCTGCAGGGAGCTTGTCTGTTCTGGGCTTCAGTTTCCTCATCTGTAAAACCGGGAAACACCAGGACTCGCCTTCTGAGGTCGTCTGAGGATGAAATAGACTGAGAGATATGTTTCTACACATACAGCGCTTAGCATAGTGCCCGGCACACAGTGAGCCCTCAACACTTTAGCTATAATGCTTATTAAACATTATCACTATTAATATTAGCTATAGATTGAATGTTTGTGTTTCCCCAAAGTTCATATTTTGAAACCTGATCACATTCCCAATGTGATGGTATTAGGAGGTGGGGCCTTTGGGAGGTGATTAGGTCAGGAAGGTGTGATAGGGATTAGTGTCCTTATAAAAGGGACACCGGAGAGCTCGCTCACCCCTTCTACCACGTGAGGACAGAGGGAGAAGACGGACGTCTATGAACCAGGACGTCGGCTCTCATCAGACACCAGATCTGTCCGCAGCTTCAGCTTAGACTTTCCAGCCTCCAGAACTACGAGAAATAATTTTCTGCTGTTTATAAGCCACCAGGTCTATGGTATTCTGTTATAGGAGCCCAAAAGGACTAAGACAATAATAATATCAACAACGTGCTGATAATATTAGGCAACCCACAGACCAGTGGCTCTGGCCCTTTAACCATCCCGAGCAGGATGCACAAAATTAAAACCACAGTTCAGCAAACACTGTAGTAAAAATGCAGCGCACCAAGAAAAGAGAAGATCTCTCCCAAGTAGCCAGAGAGAGGACAGATGGCTTGCCAGGGGATGACAAACAGGCAGCAGATTCTCCCCAGCAGCACGAGAGGACGGAGAGCCAGGGTACTGTTTTTTTGTGCCAAATGAAATAAACAAAGTAGAATTCTAGACCCAGCTAAATTATCATTGAAAAGTGAAGGAGAAAGCAATACATTTTCAGACAAAGATACAATTGCAGGCTCTTTTTAATAGAACTAATGAAAAAAAAAAAAACACTCAGGAAGAAGGCCACTGAACCCGGAAAGAAGCAGAGATGAAATCAGCGATTGGGAGCAAAGGAATGGGTAAATTTGGGCGGGCAGTGGCAAATAAGTCCAGCGTGCCAGCGTGTTAGTCACACAGCACCCGGCTGTAAAGGAAGCCGACCCACACATCGCAAACACAGGGCGTCAGGTGGGAGGGGAGAGCAGAGGAAGCTCATCTAGGCCTCTCTGCTGTTCACTGGGGGGGGTGGGGGGGGGGCGGGGAACGCCGATTCACTTCAGGCTGTCTTAAGTCAAGTGTGCTCGTGATGATATTTTAAGGCTGAA
Organism: Equus asinus; assembly: GCF_041296235.1. NCBI lineage: Eukaryota > Metazoa > Chordata > Mammalia > Perissodactyla > Equidae > Equus > Equus asinus. The sequence continues at coordinate 91,285,539 of NC_091794.1, forward strand.
CAGTTAAAAAGAGAACAGAATATGGAATTTCCAAACCAGTAGAGGGGAAAGAGGGAATACACAAAAGCTGATCGATATGAATGGGTGGCAGGAGTTGAGCCAAACAGAAATAGGGAGAGAATGAAGAAGCAAAAGGAAACAGAAAAGTCCTTGCAGTTAAAAGTACGAAGCATGAAGGTTGAATCTCGATTCCCCCTTTCTCATCTGTGTGTGACTTTGGACGAATGACTTAATGACATCCCCTCTCTGACCTCGATTTCCCCAACTGCCCACTGGAGACACCAGCTGGCTTCGTTAAAGGTCACACCACGTTCCATTTGAGGGCCGCCCTGAAGGGTAAACGGAGGCAGCACCATCCGAGAGGGCGTCGCTATGATGATGATCATCATCACCGTCGCTCTGTGCCAGGAACCGTCCTCTGCATCCCGAGCACCAGCTCACTTCCCGTCACAACAGCCCCATGACGCAGGTCCTGCTGTCATCGTCACGTTGCTGAAGAGGAAATAGGCTCAGTGGTGAGAGGCTTGCAGAGGTCACACAGCTCATGAATAGCCGAGCCTGGACACAAACTCGAGTCTTCTGACCCTGAAGCCACTTGCTGACTCCATGACTCTGAGCAGCTGACGTCACCTCTCTCAGCCTCAGTTTCTTCGTCTGTGCATTGTGGACACACAGGGCGGTCGTGAGGCTGGGCAGAGGCAAAGCACGTGAACCCTGGCACCCTTCCCACGCCCAGGGCCTCCCCAGCAGAAAGCAGCTCTGAGAAGCAGGACACAGGCAAGCCTTCCGTGGGGACAAAGGGGCCACCTGACTGCCAGCTCTGTTTTTCTCCTTCGCACGTGTCACGTCTTCATCCCTTATCCTCTGTGCCAGCCCCACAAGCGCGGGGACTTGTTCCCAGCTGGGTCTCACGGCAGGTGCAGTAACATTGTTGTCGTGCTGTGGATGTGACGTCACTGCTCTGAGCCTCAGGTTTCTCACCTGCACAGTGGGAGGCTGGCGACCCCTGCAGCTGACATGGGGACTTGGTGAGACTCTCCCCGTCCCGCCCTCAGTGCAGGGCAACACGGGCAGGGCAAGTGGCTGCCGTTCGCCTCTTTGCTCCCGGGGAGCTCGTGTAAGAGGTGGAGTCTGTGGACATGACAGTGACGACGAAGCTTTGATGACAAAGCTCTCTGCAGTCAAGCTTTATTTTATCAGAACATGAGATGATCAAAGAGGCTCAAGCGGCCCAGCAAGGAAATTTCCAAAGATCAAGGAGACAGGAAGTGTCTCCTGAGACACCCTCTGCTTTATCCTTCACCTGCTCAATAACAACTACTACCACTTTTTGATGCTTGAAATTTCCCAGAAACTGCGATTTTTACTCACGTTCCTTCATTTAAAGCAGTAGTTCTCAACCAGGGTTGATTTTTGCCCCTCGGAGGACATTTGGCAATGTTTTAAGACATTTTGGTTGTGGCAATTAAGTCTGTGTGTGTGGGGTGCTTCTGAACATCCTCCAATGCACAGGACAGGCCCCAGAAAAGGAGTCGTCTGGCCCCAAATGTTGAAAGTGCTGAGGATGAGAGATTCTGATCTAAACCTGCCCAGCAGCCTTGTGAGAGAGGGTCATCCCCACCGTAGAAACGAGAAGACGAGCGTCTGAAAGCTGAAGTGACACCCGCGCGAGGACGTGGCTGAGCCGAGACTCAGTCTAGGTCTGTCTCACTCTGAAACCCTCGGTTCCTTGCTCCTTAAATGGCCAGCGTTAAGGACTGGATGTTTGTGTACCCCAAATCCATATGTTGAAATCCTAACCCCCCAATGTGGATGTATTTGGAGATGGGGCCTCTAAGCAGGCAACTAAGGTTAGAGAAGTCATGAGGGTGGGGCCCTGATCCACCAGGATGAGTGTCCTTATGAGAAGAGACACCAGAGACCTCTCCCTCTCCTGGAGAGGTGAGCACAGAGGGAAGGCCACGTGGAGACACAGGGGGTCTGTGGCCATCTGCAAGCTGGGAGGATAGCTGTCACCCAAAGCGACCGTGCTAACCCCTTGATCTTGGACTTCAGCCTCCAGAACTGTGAGAAATGAATTCTGCTGTTCAAGGGCCACCCAGCCTGTGCTGTTTTGTCATCGCAGCGACAGCAGAGTAAGACAGCCAGAAGCCTCCAGTACCTTCAGAATCCAATACTCCACCTGACAAAGCCAGTGCGTGGTGTGACAAGGACATTTCAAACGCTCGTGTTTCACTGTGTAGAAGGAGACGATTTCATTTCCTGGGAGCCACTGCTGCCTATTTCTTCTTTAATTTTTATAATTTCTTCTTCTGTCTCTAAGGGCAATGTGTGATGATCAAGGACACTTGAAGGACGTAGCAAATATAAGAGGGGCCCAGCTGCCCTAGGTGTCCCCACCAGAGGTGGCTTGGAGGTGGCCTTGGCTGTCTTGGGAAGGTGAGCAGGGATCCTGGATCCGGTTCCCAGGGTACCTGCCAGGCTGCCCTGTGAGACCAGGCCGGCTGTGGGGGGTGCAGAGGGCGTGGAGCCCGAGCTGGAATGGCCGCTGGGCAGAGCCCATGTAGGTGACTGGCTGGGACAGTCGCCTGGTCTTTGCCCAGCACCATCGGCTGAGATGGGGACAGGCAGGTCCTGAACCGGTGGAGGGTCCTGTATGTGATAGAGCTCAAGGTAACTGGTGCCCACGTGATTCCCTGGGCCCACTGGGGGTCCCCTTGGGGCTCCTGACCCCTGCACGAGGGCGTGCCGAGCTGGGCTGTGCAGACCCGGCTGCTGTGCTCCCTGCACCAGCTCGTGGCTCCTCACGGCCAGAGTCCGCTCCTCTCCCTGCACTGCAGGCCCCTTAGGATGATACTCTCTCCTCTCCTGCCCCCACCACGGCCAATCCTCTCGGGGCTGACTGGGGGAGGGTGTTGGCCGTCACCCAGACAGTCAGGAGGGTCAGACACAGACAAAGGGACCACGGAATGTCCTTCACACTCAAAGGTGGGACCTCGTTAGGTGCGGTTCCCAGTGCCTCAGAGAAGGGAAGACAGTTTGAGTGAAGCTGAACTATTTAGGAAAGCAGACTCCCGGAAGAGGAAGAAATTCCAGAATCACAGGTATTCAATCTACACGGCAGATGGCAGGGGCAGCATCGAGTCCTTTGTCAGGGACCTGGCTTCTCCCCAACCCCCGACTCCAGGCACTCATGGGTCTGGGCAGGTCTCTGCCCCTCTTGTCCCTGTGGGCGTCAGACCCATGTGCTGACCTCTCATCAAGGCTGCGCTGGGTCAGGTCCGTGTGGAGACCTGGGGACGCGTCATTCCTGCGGGCACTGTCACTCAGAGCAGAGCCCCTGGGCCCCTCATCAGAGCCCGTGGATGCTTCCTTCACGCACAATCCGACCAGCTTGTCTGCATTCTTTTCAGGCCCCCAGATATTGGGGGCGGGGCACAGGAAGGGGGAGGGGCCGAGACAGGCAGACACCCATGGACTTAAGGGAACAAGTGACAGCTGGAAGAGCATCAGAGGTGGGGCAACCCTGACAAGCTCCATGGTGAGTGGCCATCTGCTTATCAAACCTCGTTGTTCTGAAAGGGACTTTAGGCAGCTTCTAAAACCCACACTACGCGAGATCCCTTCACTCCCTCCACCAGCATTCACTGAGCGCCTACTGTGTGCAGACACTGAGCTGGGTGCTGAGCACGCGCTGAGGACAAGATCGGTCCCGGCCCTCAGTCTGTGGGGGAGAAATATGCATCAAGAGAAGACCCGCTTACCCCGGGATGAGGGATGTGCCTGCACTGTGGGGCACAGCGGGGGACTGGTGGACTGACCCTGACCCTGACCCTGACCTGGGTCTACACTGAGCGCCCCGATAACCCTGGGAGTTGGGGAATTTGGAGAGCCAGCTTCACTTCACGGGGAAGGTGAGCGAGGCCCAGATGGGGACTGACCTGCCCGACGTCCTGGACCGAGGTTTTCCCAAACCTGAGCTCTGTGGACAGCACCACCCGGCCTCGGGGTCTCACAGGATGATCACAGCGACAGCGCCAACCCCCTTCCTCATTCCCAGGCCACACAGCCAACCTTCCCAGCTGACATTAATTACACTTCCCGGAGGCTAATTTGTAAGGAGATGGGAAAATGTGTTATTTAAATAGCGAATATGAAAATATGCTGGGGGTTTGCTACAAAATAGGTAATTATCTGTGAGCTAATTGTGAAAACAATGCAGTCAGTTGCACTCAGCTCTTTCCACTGAGTCTGCAGTCAGTCCTGCTGAGCAGCGCACTCTGCGGCTTCAGCTGCTATCTGTTGAGTAATATTCTTATTACATCCCAAACAGCGGCACCTCTGGAACCTCTGTGGCTGATTTGTGAGGCTGTGGCCTCGAGTCTGGGTGGACATGCTTCCCTTGGACTTTGGGGTCTGCAGCCATTCAGCTTATTTTCCCCCTCCCGCCCCCAAATGTGCGTCCAAATGCCCACTCCCTTGGTAACGGATGCACTGTCTGTCCATATGTCCATTCACCTCTCCAACTGTTTCTGTTCATTCATCTATCGTCTCCTGCATTCATTTTCTCACACATGTATGAACAGACTATGAAGAAGCAAGCAAATCACAATTGTCTAGATGAAGAATTTCTGCAAACCGCCGCACCGGCCCAGGAGCCCCTCTGTGCCCTCTCCGTCACTACCCTCTGAGGGGAACCACTGTCCCGACGTCTAAGAGCATAGATTACCCACGCTGTTCTAGAACTTCGAGGAGTGGACTCACGCTGTCTGTGCATCCTCTGTGGACCACTGTGTCCCTGAGATTTACCCACCTTGCCGTGTGAAGTTGAACACGTTTATTCTTATCTGGTGGCAGGTGTTCTCCTGCACGGACGTGCAACTGCCTCTTTGTCCATCAACTGCAGATGGGATGTGGGCACTCTCCTGTTTTTAGCTGTTCTGGATAGTTCTTCTGGAGACCACATGAATGCCTCCTTTGGGGCACTGCCCCAGCAGTGGAGATGCAGCGTAGAAGGGATGCACAAGGTCAGCCTTAGTGATACGGACAGTTTCCCAAAGTGACCATTTCATGCAGGGGGCTCACCTTTGCCCACAGACTTGCCCCTGAGCCACTCGCCCTCCTCATGACCTCACCCCGCCCTTGGTCTGTCTCAGGTCCCCCTGGCCCAGCCACTCAGTGCTCCCTCTGGGTCTTGGCTCCTCCTCAGCAGCAGGACTTCCTCCCCCTGGTCCTGTTGCTGGCTTCTTCCAACCTCAGTCCTGTGTTTCTGTTCTGAAGAAACATCCTCAGGCCACTCTGGGTGACGTCCCCTGGGCCTAGTCTAGTCTGGCCACCTTTCCCACCTTGTGGGTGGATGGGGCTTAATTCTTCTTCTTCTTCTTCTTTTTCTTTTTGCTGAGGAAGATTCACCCTGAGCTAACATCTGTGCCAATCTTCCTCTATTTTGTATGTGGGCCACCACCACAGTGTGTCCACTGATGAGTGGTGTAGGTGCATGCCTGGGAACCAAACCTGGGTTACCAAAGTGGAGCGGGCCAAACTTAACCAGTAGGCCACGGGGCTGGCCCGGATGGGGCTTTATTCTGCTGGGGAAACTCTGGGACCCAGAAGGCATGCCTCAGAGTGATCCCACCACTTCCCGCTAGTCACTGGTCGACGGCTGTTCCAGGGGAGTTAATTCCCATCCCTCCTGGCCTGCCCCATGGAAGTCAGATTCAGCTTAGAGCCCCGAGAAAGTCTTCAGACAACGGAATACAGGAGCTTGGCCTTGGAAGTGCGGCCTGCACTGAAGGGGTAGGGCCAGGGGCTGTGACATCGATAGTGTCTGCTGTAGCCAGGAAGTGAGGGTAAGGCGGCGTATTTTTAAACGAATAAGGCACCTAGTGAGCGACTTAAAATGGGGTTGAGTTTTATGGTGATGCCGACCTTCTAAGCCTGGGTGACTGGAAGCTTGCAGAATGAATCTTGGTGACTGGGGACACAGGAGAGGGGCAGTCTCGGGTGAGAAGGCAATGAGTTAAACTTAACATTCTGGACACACTGAGTTTGAACGTACTGAGTTTAAAATGACAACAGTATACAGCAGCCCTGCTTATCGCACGAGACACGCTCCAGGACCGCCCGGGGATGCCTGACCCATGGACAGTGCCGAGCCCTCCATTGCCTGTGTTTTGTCCTATATGTGCACATTTGAGCTGTGACAGCAAAACTCTCACAAATTTCTTTTTCTTTCTTTACAATTTCCTGGATAGAAGGTTCCTTCTTACTGTAGATCTCAGCAACCTCAGCATACGAGTTTTTTTCTTTCCTTATTAAGTGGAGAATGTTAACCTTCTCACTTAAAGGAAGCCCTTTACGGCTTCTCTTTGGCACACCCAAACTGTCAGCATCACTTCTCTTGCGCTTTGGGGCCATTATTCAGGGAAATAAGGGTGACTTGAACACAAGCACTGCGATACCTCGACAGTCGATCTGATAACGGAGACAGCTACCGAGTCACTAACTGGCAGCTAGCGTACACTGTGTGGATCCTTTGGACAAAGGGATGAATCACGTCCCAGGCAGGATGGAGCTGGACGGCCTGAGATTTCATTGTGCTTCTCAGAATGGCACATGATTTAAAAATTATGAATTGTTAATTTCTGAAATTTTCCATTTAGTACTTTCGGTCCGCAGTTGACTGTGCGTAACTGAAGCCGCAGATAAGGAGAGACTACCATATGTAGGAGATGTCCCATAGAAATACGGAGAACAGATGGGAGGGGCCTGGGCTTGGGGGGAGGCAGAGCCGGGGCAGTGTCACCTCTGCAGCCCTCTCTGGGAGCGTCGTCGGCAGAGTCCTCTTTTCCTGCCATTCTCCATCTCTCACTGCACCTCCTGACCCTGCATCGATCATCAATGATGTGTTTTATTTTGAAATTGGCTTGGAGCTCCTACAACGCCCAGGTTGAACTTCCCTGCCTCGCTAAGCTGCTTCAGGGCCCACGGAGCACCTGCTGTGTGGACAATGGGCTGAAACAGGTCAAGAGGGAAGAGGGGCCTGGAAGAGACAAACAAGTTGACCTTGAGGGCGTGTGTGCCCCTGTTCCTTCCCGGTATGTGGATGAGGGTCCTCCTTCTCAAGGCAGGTGCAGCCCCTCTCTCGGGGGCCCTGCTCCCAGGGCTGGAGGGATGTGGCAGTGACTCTCTGGGCAGCCCACTGCCCAGCTGTCGGTTCTGAAACCCTGTCCCAGGTGGTCCCCTGCAGAGACCTTGGAGGGAGAGCGCCAAGCCTCATTGCCGCCACCTCAGTCCCGGCAGCTCTTCCAGCCAAGTTTCACCACGTGCAAAGCCCAGAGGGGGATCCCACCAGACGACGCAAATTTCTCACTGGGTCCTCCCTAGGAAGGGGGCGGGGCCTGTGTGATTGGCATCAAGGAGACTCCAGCACTCCGCCAGCCCGCCCTCAGCATCTGGGGACACCTCAGAGAGATGCAGACCAGCCTTGGGGCCCTTCTCTTCTGTTTCAAGGACTCAGAACCCAGACACCTGGAGGATGCACCATCTGAAGGCCACACACCTACGACCCAGTTGTGGGCGCCCCGGGCAGGTCCCGTTACTCTCTGAGTCTCCGTTCTGCATTTATGAATGGGTGGTGACAACACCCACCTGCAGGATTATGGGAGGGTTTAATGAGACACTGGGTGTGAAGGTGTTTAACAAACTCTGGCCTTCCATTTACAGCGGAATTAGTCATTGCCATTCTCATCGTGGGAAAGACAGGATGGCGTTTTCCTCACTTTTGTTCTTTAAATTAAATAATCCCAAACTCACCAGGATTACGCTTCCCTCCACTGCCCCCTTATTTGTTGTCCTTCAGGTACGACTATCTTAAAATTTTAAACTTGGAAAGGACCTTTGAGAATGACTAGTTCAATAGGGGAAACTGAGGCACAGGGGTTAGATAGTGTGGGGCTTAAAGTGACCCAGGCAGGTGGCAGAGCCCCGCTCCTGCCCAGGGGGCCCAGCCCAGTGTCCTCGCTGCCCCACCTCTGCCTCTCGGCTCCCGGGTCTCCCCAAGCTGGCCTTGGACTCCCCGCCAGTTCCTCTCACCCAGACCAGAGGTAAAAGGCTGGAAACTCACCTTTCACGAGAGGCTGATCTGCCCTGGCGGCTTCTGTGTTTGTTTACTTTTTAGAATTACCTCCACTGCTTAAAAGGCACATTTTTAAAAACCGAAAGTGGCTGTCAGCTTCACTCCAAAAGAGAACGTGTGTCCCCTGTGTGAAGGTGGCTTTACATCTAGTTAAAATACGTCAGATGAAGACATCACAGGAAGAAAGGGTTTGATTTGGGAAAATGCAGCCGACCACACATATTTTGCCTCCCTTCTGTATATATTTTTTTTAACCAAGAAAAAGAAAATCGTTTCTAAAGGTTACCTTCCCCTTAAAGACCTGAATGCACTTAAAAGCTCGTGTTGAATGTGTGAAATGTTAGCTTTATCGCTGCATTTCATATCGCTGCGCTCTTGTCTTTCCCCAAAGCAAGCGACTTCCTCCGTGCGCAGCGTCCGGGGCCACTTCTCCTTGTAGCGGAGGGCTTGTGTGCCCAGTCCCCGCGGAGAGACTGGATTCACACGGCAGGCGGCCGGGAGACTCCATTCCAGGCTCCCCTGCACCTTCTGTTACTGATCATCACAGTGTCATCTCTTGAGGGCCTACTGTGTGCGGGGGCTGTGTTGGCATCTATAAAATTCCTCATCTCGAGCCCTCATGCTCTCACCCTGCATCCACGACCCACCACCGGGATTATTCCCCCCAACCGTCCTCGATTCCACTTTGCCCCCGTGGTCTCTCCTCCACTGAGCAGCGAGAGAGCCGTTAACAACGCCAGGGCAAGCACTTCTCCCTTTGCTCACACCTTCCATGGCTCCCATCTTTCTCAGGATAGAGCCAGAGTCCTTCACCAGCCCCCAAGACTCCTGTGACCTCTCTGACCTCCCCTCCCTGCACCCCCCATGGGCCTCCGTGCTGACCCTGGGGTGCATGGAGCCCTCTCCCGCCTCCCGCCCCTGCACCTGTGGTTCCCACGCCCTGAGGTGCTCTCCCAGGTGCATGCACGGCTCACAGCCTCACAGCCTTCCGGTCTGTGCTCCAGTGAGTCCTTCCCATGAGGCCCTGCCTGACCACCCACATACAATGGCACCCCGACTCCCAGACACTTCTCACCCTCCTCTCCGCCTAATTTACTCCTCATCACTTGCCACTACCTGACGTCTTCCATGCATCTTATCGAGTCGCCTTCTCATCGGCTGCCTTCACCAGAATGTAAGCTCTATACGGCTAGTGGTTTTAGTCTTTTTGTTCACTGCTAAATACCAGCTCCTAGAACACTGATTAACATATAAATTCTTATTGTATAAATGAGCAAACGATTCACATTTGGTGTGTGTGAGATCAAGGGAATATAGACAAGACCCACGTACGGATAAATAACGCAATCTGTAACAGTGATAGGTGCGATGAAGAAAGTAAAGCAGGCCTGCGGGACGACTTCACTTGGGTCCAGGAAAGCCTCCTGGAGGAGGTGGCTTTGAGCCGAGACCTGGATTCAACAGACGAGGCCACAGGCCTGGGAGGGGATGACTTGCCCAAGGCCGTGCTGGGGATGAGCTGTGGCATGGTTTGGAGGCCCCAGGAAAGGTGCGCGCAGGCCCTGGGGGAGCTCTCCTGAACCCCCAAAGTGGACAGAGTCTGGGTCCTGCAGTGCCCTGTGCTGGCCTTGCCCCGGCTGTTTACTCATTGCGTTGTGGTTGTTATTCCCTGCGGTTTCTATCTCCCTGGAGCTGCTCCCACTCAGTGGGAACTGCAGGGCCTCATCCTTGCATCCTCAGGACCAGTCATGGGGCATGGTGCACTGGGGCCTCTGCACAAGTTCTTTGAACGAATCAAGCGTGTTTATTTCCAGGCAGGTGAAGGCACGCTGCAGCTGTAAACACAGAGGAAAGGCCAGCTGTAAGAGGTCCTGGAAATAACTGAATTCTTTGTTTTTAAACAGAGGAAAGTGAGGCTCAGAGTAAGCAGGGAGTTGTCCAAGGTCACTTGGTGAGTTGGGACTTGAACCCAGGCCTCCTGCTATGGGTCCCTCCCAAGAGACTCCCTGCCGAGGAGGAGGCCTGGGAACGCTGGTCGCTCCCACAGGACTCCAGGCGACACAGAGAGGTGGCCCTTGCAACCAATGGTTGCAAATGATATAAAAATGAGGCTCTGTGTTTGCAGTTACAAATTCCCTCAACCTGAAAAGACGCAGGCACACTCTCAAAATGAAAAAGAGTCTAAGAGTAACTTCCAATTCATGACTTTTTTAAAAACCCATCAAATAGCTGAGATCAAGGAGCAAACAACTGGCCCCAAATCTGTGAAGAGAAAGACGCTTGGGGGGAGAAAGGAGACGGAGGGGCCCCCTCTCCCGGGGCAGGTGCAGCGGATGCAGGTAAGAAGAGCTGAGCCAGAGTAATGAGGACGAGGGCGAAGGGTGGGGGGGCTGGACAGTGAGGCCCACAGACACTGGGGTGCCTGCACCAACTTGCTGGCTCTCTGGAAGCCCAGGGTATGCTCCCAGGAAAGATCAGGAAGAATCCCAAGCAAGTGTTCACTGAGGCTCAGATGGGGGAGATGCAAAGGCCCTGCCCAGTCCTTTCTCCCCTGTGTCTCCTGTGAAGCAGAAGCCTCAGTCTAGGTGGGAATTAGCTCAAGAATTTGAAGGCACTGGTGAAAAGCCACTCCGGGTGGGGGAGGCAAGGGGAGAGTATCCCTCTTGCTGGGGGAGGGCCTGCATGGGGGAGGGGAGGAGAGCTAGGAAGGCCTCACGGAAACAGGGCCCAAGACTGAGGCTTAACCAAACAACAGGAAATACCCCCAGAACCTCCACCACCAAGCTAAGAAGTTTGCATAAGTAGCCAGACCAGAATGGTGCTGGGAGAGGAACAGGAGACCCTCTCTGAGGACCATGTAGAGGGAAGGCCTGAGGTGCAGCCTCAAACAGACTTGGCTGTGGGGACCACCCTCCACCCTGAAAACAAGCCCTCACAGCAGGAGTCTGAAGCCTGTGATGCGCTGAGGGGAACCATAGCAACAGCAAACCTCAAACCCAGTCAAGCTCCTGACTGGATCAACTCAAATCCATCACTAAGGGCCGAGCAGAAGGAAAGGCGTGTCCAATTCCAGGCATAAAAACAATTTTCCTTGTTCTCTACTGAGCCAAGAAGTCCAGATTTCAACCAAAAAATTATGAGGCACACAAGATACGAAGCAATCATCAGAACCAGACTCAGACATGACCCGGATAAGGGACAGGGAATTTCAAACAGCTGTGATTGATATGTTAAAGGACAATATGCAAGATCAGGTGGGTAATTTCAGCAGAGAGGTGGAAACTATAAGAAAAAATCAAATCAAAGTGCTAGAAATGAAAAATATGGTAACAGAGATGAAGAATGCCTCCCACAGGCTGCCCAGCTGACTTGGAACAGCTAAGGAAAGGACTGGGAACATAAAGACAGGCCAACAGAAATTACCCAAAATGAAACACAGACAGAGAAAAAGAGGGGGCTGGCCCCGTGCATAGTGGTTAAGTTTGGTGTGCTCTGCTTTGGTGGCCGGGGGTCGTGGGTTTGGATCCCAAGCACAGACCTACACTACTCATTGATGACCATGCTGTGGTGGTGACCTGCGTACAAAATCAAGGAAGACTGGCACAGGTGTTAGCTCAGGGTTAATCTTCCTCAAGCAAAAAAAGAGGAAGACTGGCAACAGATGTTAGCTCAGGGTGAGTCCGCCTCAGCAAAAAAAAAAAAAAAAAAAAGGAAAAAAGGAGTGAAAAAACAAACAAACAAAAAACCCAGAATGGAACATCCACGAGCAGTGGGACAATATCAAACAGCCTAATAGATGTGTGATTGGAATTGCAGAAGAAGAAGAGAGAGAATGAAGCAGAAAGAGCATTTGAAGAAATAATTCCCAAGAGTTTCTCTAAACTAACAATAGACAAAACCCCACATATCCAAGAAGCTCAGAGACCTGGAAGCAGAATAAATACCACCTCCCCCGACACACCCTCGGTGCATCATATTCAAAGTGCTATAGAACGAAAGGCAAAGAGAGCATCTTGAAGTCAGACAGAAAAGATAGGGCACTGTACAGAGAGAAAGAGAGAAAAGAGTCACAGCAGACTTCTTGTCAGAACTCGTGCAAACCAGAAGATAACGCACTGACATTTTTGAGGTGTTGAAAGGAAGAGACCAAACTGTCAACCCAGAATTCTATACCACAAAAAATATGTTCCAAAAATGAAGATGTTTCAAAAACTTCCTCAAACAAAAATTGAGGAAATTCATTGTCAGCAGTTCTATTCTGCAAGAAATGTTAAAGGAAGTCCTCCAAACAGAAGGAATATGGTATCAAACATAATCTTGTATCTACAAAGAAATAAAGAGTGCTTGAAATGTAATAAGTAAATGTAAAATAAAATGTACTTTTTTCTTATTTTAATAGCCCCAAAATGTAACTGACTGTTAAAGCAAAAATATATTTATAGAATGTGTAAAAATATAACATCTGACAATAATAACATGAAAGTTGGGAGGGAGGAATTGGGACAATGATGTTTAAGTGATTTACACTACACTCGAGAGGTATAATATTATTTGAAGGTAGACTCTCTTTAAGGATGTATATTGCAAGCCCTAAGAAAACCACTAAAATATAATAAAAAGTATAAATAATAAGTTAATAGGCAAGATAAAATGGAATGATAATAAATGATCAATTGACTCAAGAGGCATCAGAGAAAGAGGAAAGAAGAAACAGCAGACTGAACAAATATAACACTCATCTGTTGAATAGAAAAAGTCAGATGGGACAATTGTGAAAAGCTTTCCATCTGGAATATTCTCTAAATCTGGGAGCTGCTTCCATGACTTGGAAGACTTTCCAGTGTTTTGTGAGGCTCTTGATATAGAAACTCTTATCAAAATCTCTTTAATTAGTTTGGTGTTGATCAACATAGCCATACATGGATGAGTCTTTTATAAAATTGCTGCTACATAGGAGAACAAGAGAGTGAAATGCAGAGAAGGCAGGAATATAATTGGAGGTCATCAGATTCATGGCCTGTATGGCCCTCCCCCCAGTTAGGGTCACGGTTTTGGCTGTGGAGCTCACAGATGTTGCCACATCTTCCCCTCAAACCAAGCATCCTAGAATCATCGGATTTAGCGCGCAGCCCAGGGAAGGGAAGTGATTCAAGGTCACAGAGCAGATTCACTTCTAGTCACTTCTCACTTTAACTCTCCTGGGACTTCTTAACCTAGACAAGGAGGAGTGGCACTGCTGAACCAAGTGATCTTTGAGGTTTCTCTCCCCTGTACACGTCTACTAGTCTTAAAAGTCATGGAAGCCAAGACACACAAATTGAGTGAAGAACCAGTCTGTGTGGTTACTGTCCGAGGTGCTGAGGACGACCCAGGGGAGGGCCCAACCCTGTGTACTTGACGCCAAGGGGACGAGGACACAACTGGCTTTGGAAAATCCCACCCTTCCTGCTAGAATCAATCTTCTTTCCTGCCCTGCTGTTCCCCCAGAGTCTTGGAAACTGCAGATGGCAGGCACTTTGGGAGACAGGACAGTAGTTCAAAGATCTTCAGGACTCTCCAGGTGGTAATGGGTGGCCTGATGGACTTGGTCCTTCCTGCCGAGGGCCTGAAGCCACATCCACTCCAGGTCAGAGGTGGTGCAGCATCAAAGGTACCAATGCTCAGCTGCCTCCCTTTAGCTGTGACATCTCCATTTGACGAATGGGGGATAAATGATCAGGCTGGCTTTCCAGTGTGGTGGAGAGACCTAGCAGAGGCATTCACTTAATAGGTGCTGGGTAAATTCGGTAAAAGGGAGCATTCAGGAGCCATGATGAGGTTATTATACAAGATATCAGATAAGCCGGCTGTCAGGTCCCTGATGGAGCAGATACAGCCAGTAGGATGGACCACCAGAAATGTGGGTGATCTGGGACGGGAAGGCAGGAGAGTTCCAGAATGAAGACCCAGTTTGGAATCAGATAGAGTCAGATAATGGACTAGCACCAATTAAAGAAGATAGCTTTGAGGAGGGTAGAAGGTAAAATTCCAGATGATCCTACTGACATCACTTTTTCCATCTTTCAGTCCAATTTAACACACAGTTCCTGAGTGCCCTCTCTGCTCTCCACTTATGTACGCTATTCCATTTCATTGTTTTACAAATCCTAAATAAAGCAATGTTATTGCCACTTACAACTAAGGAAAAGTAACTTCAGAGTAAAGAGAGCTGCCTGCAGTCTTTCAGGTGGTAAGGTAGGCAGAATTCTAAGATGCCGTCCAATTCTAAGATGACTCTTGTATACTTCATTCTCCTTGAGTGTGGACAGGATGTGTAACCTGCTTTACCAATAGAATGTGACAAAGGTGAAGGGATTTTGCAGATTTAGTTAAGGTCCACAATCAGTTGACTTTAAGTTACTCGGAGGGGAGGTTATACTGGGTGGGCCAGGTCTAACCAGGTGAGCCCTTTAAAGAAGATCAGTGGTCAGATGCGGAAGCAGCAGAGACTCTTCCTTGCTGGTTGAGGAAGCAGGCTGCCGTGCACTTTACAGCCACACGAAGTAAATTCTGCCAACCACCTGAAGGAACTTGGAAGCAGACCCCTCTCTGGCCGAGCCTGCGGAGGAGAACAGAGCCTGCAGGCCACCCTGATTTCAGCTTGTGAGACCCTGAGCAGAAAACCTGGCCGGCTGTGCCTGACTTCTGAGCTGAGAAGCCCTGAGGTAATAAGCAGCTGTGGTTTTAAGGCACTGGGTTTGTGGCGGTTTGTTATGTGGCACAGAAAACGGACAGAGTCGTCCAGTGGGAGAACTGCCCGTTAACCTCGGCCCCCCTCCTGTACAGCCCACACTCTACTGCAGGCACCCCCGCCGTCCACCCCACACTGCCCTCGTGTCCATTCAGGCCCGGGCTTGCCCGCAGAGGGAATTCTGATGACTGAGCAGCCAGGGTGGGAACGGAAAGCCCTCTGTTTTCTCTGACTTTCAGGCAGAGGCAGGCATTGGCCTGGGGTGGCCTGCAGCTCCTTTCTGGGAAGAAGGAATGCCCAGTCCAGCTGTCATCTCTCACGGGTGGCAGGGGCTTAAGTGCCCATGGAGAGAGTGACGCGTGGGTAGCTACTGGTGAAATCATTAAAGAAAATTGGCCTTTGGGTCATCTTCCACTCTGGGGCCAGGAGTCACGAACACAGGTTACCAGCTAGATGTGTCTGGGATAGCAGGCATCTTGCGATCATGTGATTCTGTGAGTAACAGTGAGCTCCACCATCCATTCAGCATCTCCGTTACTCATTCAACTAATATCTATCAAGTGCCCACTAGGTGCAGGATACTGGTGCTATAGGTGCAAACCGCAGGAAGCTGCTAGGTGACGGGGCAGGCCGGCTTGTGTGCCCACATCTCTGTCCTCTGCCACCACTCAAGAGCTTCTCTGTCGTGTTCTCGGGCTGTGCAACTGTGAGCGTTCTTTCTCCCCTCGTCACACCCTGGTCCTTGGCCTTTTTACATCCTTGGATTTTGGAGTGCGGGTGGGAGAAGTGGGGCGGGAAACAAACGAGTAAATGGAGGACAGATCTAAGAGCCGAGCGAAGGTTTCCTTCCTGTTTCCTCCCCTAAGAAATGGACAGCTCAACACAACTCAATTTAAGTACAGCCTCTCTCTAGAGAAGAAGCAGCCAGCTGGATTCATTTTCTTAATCAACTATTTCAAGGCCAGCATTAATCTATTCATCAGCTGAACTCATCAGGAGAAAACATGCTTCTTCAGGAGTTTTCTAACTGAAAATAAATGCCTCATTAAATTAAACATATTAACCTGAGAATAGTGTTGATGTCAGACAGACTAATGAGCGCCATTACAGGGAATGCACAATGGTCCTCAGAGGGACCCGCCAGCCATTGGGAACTCTCTGCAAATGTGCTTAACTCTTGTAGGATGTGCAATCATTACAGAGGGAGGGAGGGAGAGGAGAAAAGGAGGCAGAAGGAAAAGGGCTGATCCTGGCACCACGGCTGGCTCTGTGAATGGTGCCCCTGACTAATTCTGGTACCTTTGATGCTTGAAAAAGGGCACACGGCCACCTTCATGGGATGTGGCTCACTGTTGATTCCAAGAGGAGAGAAGTTGGTTTTTGCCTCTGAAATGTGAGGAGACGTCCTGCTTGGTTATCAGGAAACCTGGAGTCTAGCTTGTGCTCTGGCACACGGTAGCACTGAGAATAATTCCCAGGTTTTCTCCATGTATCAGTGGACTAGATCTAGTTTCTTCCAATCTTTATTGAGTCAAACACTGTGCTAGTCACTTTCCTATACGTTATTTTCTAGAACCAGCACCCCGCCCCCCAGAAACTCAGTTAGACAGACATTTTTGACCCAGAAGTACAGAAAAGGAAAACCAAGGCTCAGAGAAGTTATCTGACCTGCTTTGTTAGATCCTTGGGATAGGCAGAGGCGGGAAGTGGGGCTCTGCCCTGGGAAGACCATCGTTGGAGAGCTGCACCCACCTTGCATGACAATATAAAAGTGACAAATAAAAATGGCAAGCAATAGTATATATTGCAGTATATGAGGAAGCCATTTGGTATAAACCTAATTCGGCCTGACTTTGTTTTTTCCAAAAGGGCCTGACTGTGGCTGTTGAGTACACCTTGTATATCTGCTTTAAAACATTTCCTATGGCTAGAACAAAGGCCCTTGAGATAAAGGTGCAACTTCCCTCCCCCTCCCAACGTTGGCATTTCCTTAAGGATTAAGCATCTTTCCTTAGGCTAGGAACTGATTGCTGTGCTCACCTGTGACCACCCAGCTTGAGACAGCAGAGCTGCCACCCTGCTGTGTTCACCAAGACAGCAGACCTACCTGCTGTTTCCATCAATTGCTGTGCTGACAGAGCAGTCTCGCGACTATCGTAAAAGGGACATTTCAATCATATGTGAAACGTCCTGTATGTGGGTATATAACCACTCTGTGCACCCCACTTCTTCGGTGCCCTTTCCTCCTTTGGGAAGAAAGGCCCCGGGCCATGGTCCTCAGATTTCAGCTCAGAATAAACTCTCCCAAATTTTCATTTATAGATTGGTTATGGATTATTTTTGTTGACAAAAGGCAGAGAGAAAACCTGAGCTTGGTCAGAAGAGCATGATGGGAAATGCAGAAGGAAGGAGAGCTGCTGAACCGGGAGAAGGAAAAACCCTAAAGAGATCAAACAAGTATCTGCATATCCAAAAGGGCTGACGCGTGGAAGAGTACACACCCTCAACGTGGGCTGAAGAAAGAGAGTCTCAGCAGTCAAAGATGTTCAGACATGGTATGGGAGACCTCAGGCGATGATCGGCTCCCTCTCCTTACGGGTGTGCATGTAGTAATTAGGCACTATTTCCTAGAAGGCGTAATATCAGGGCAACATGGGTTTGAATGACAGCTGCTGTGTTCTTTCAGAACAAACTATTTCACCTCCCTCACTCACCGTTTTCTCATTTGTAAAATGGGGGAAATAACACTATCTACCTCACTGGGTTATTGTGGAGATTAAATGAACTAATATTTGTGTTACACATACACAATGCCGGCCTGAGAGTTGATGTTGCTTTTACTATCAACATTTTATTTTTATTGAAAGGATTCTGGCATCAGATAAGGCCCTGGACTTTTTCCCACTTCCAAAACTCAGCATCTTTAGAAAAGACCTCTCTATTAATGCTCTGAAAATTAGGGGACTGTGCTCATTATCAATTTATTGCCTCTCAGTTCAGATTTCACTCCTCTTTGTCCTGCATTGTGGTACTGAAGCTGGACCCTGCACACATGTCTCCTGTGCCACATGCTGCAGTGTTAGACCTTGTCAGTTGAGGGTACTGGGGAGATCCTGCAAGGCTGTAAAAGTGAAT
Source organism: Equus asinus (assembly GCF_041296235.1). Lineage (NCBI taxonomy): Eukaryota > Metazoa > Chordata > Mammalia > Perissodactyla > Equidae > Equus > Equus asinus. The sequence continues at coordinate 91,303,541 of NC_091794.1, forward strand.
GGACTGAAAGTGAAAGGACAGCAAAAGATATTCCATGCAAATAGTAACCAAAAGAGAGCCAAGGGGCTATACTTATATCAGACAAAATAGACTTTGAATTAAACAAGCTTACAAGAGACAAAGAAGGACATTATATATTAATAAAAGTTTCAATATGGCAAGATGTTATGACAATTACAAACATTTACACATCTAATGACAGACCACTGAAAATATATGAAGCACAAACTGACAGAATTGAAGGGAGAAATAGATAGTTCTACAAACAATAGTTGGGGACTTCAATACTCACCCTCAATAACGGAGAGGGAACAACCAGACAGAAGATAAGTAAAGAAACAAAGAACTTAACACAATAGACCAACCATATCTAACAGACACATACAGAACAGTCTATCCAACAACAGCAGCAGACACATTCTTCTCAAGTGCACATGTGACATTTTCCAGGACAGACCATATGTTGGGCCACAAATTAGATCTCAATAGATTTAAAAGATAGATATCATACAAAGTATCTTCTCTGGCCATAAATAGATGAAGTTAGAAATCAATAATAGAAGTAAAACAGGAAAATTTACAAATTTGTGGAAATTAAACAACACACCCTGAAATGACTAATAGATCAAAGAAGAAATCACAAGGGAAATTAGGAAATACTTAGAAACAAATGAAAATGAAAACACAACATACCAAAACTTACCAGATGCAGCAAAAGCAGTGCTAAGGGGGAAAGTTATAGCTATAAATGTGCAAAAACTAAGAAAGATCTCAAATAAAAAAACTTAACTTTACAACTTAAAGAACTATAAAAAGAGAACAAACTAAAGCTACAACTAGCAGAAGGAAGGAAATAATAGATTAGAGCAGAGATAAATGACATAGAGAATAGAAAAACAATAGAGGAAATCAATGAAACCAAAAGTTGGTTCTTGAAAAGATCAACAAAATTGATAAACTTAGCTAGATGGGCTAACAAAAAAGAAAGAAGATTCTGATTACTGAAATCAGAAATGAAAATGGTTCCATTACTAAAACTCTATAGAAATAAAGAGGATTATAAGAGAGTGCTAAAACAATTGTATGCAAAAATTGGATAACCTAGATGAAATTGACAGATCCCTAGAAACACAAAACCTACCAAGTCTAAATGATGAAGAAATAGAAAATCTGAATTAACCAATAACTAGTAAGGAGATTGAATCAGTAACCAAAAATCTCCCAGAAAAGAAAAGCACCAGACCTGATGGCTTCACTGGTGGATTCTACCAAACACTTAAAGAAACGAATACCAATTCTTTTCAAACTTTTCCAAAAAACCGAAGAGGAGGGAACACTTTTTAACTCATTTTTGAGGCCAGCATTATCTTGGAACCAAAGGCCAGATAAAGACACTACGACAGAAGTACAGACCAATATCCCTTATGAAGATTGACATAAAAATCCTCAACAAAATACCTGCAAACCAAGTTCAGCAGTATATTAATCGATTATACACCATGACCAAGTGGGATTTATTCCTGGAATGTGAGGATGGTTCAGCTTATGAAAATTGACCAATGTGACACGCTGTGTTAACAGAATGAAGGGGAAAAACCAGGATCACTTCAATTGTTGCAGAAAAAGCATTTGACAAGATTCAATACCCTTTCATGTTAAAAACAGTCAACAAGGCAGAAACAGAAGGAAACTACCTCAACATAAAAAGAGCCATAGATGAAACAACCCAGAGCAAACATCATACTCAATGGTAAAACACTGAAAGCTTTTCCTCTAAGGTCAGGAACAAGGCAAGGATGTCCACTTGTGCCACTTCTATTGAATGTGGTACTGGAAGTTAGAGCCAGAGCAATTAGGCAAGAAAAAGAAATGAGGCATCCAAATTGGAAAGGAATAAATAAAATCATGTCTGTTTGCAGATATGATCTTATATGTAGAAAATTTTAAAGATTCCACAAAAAAACTGTTAGGGGTAATAAATAAATACAGTAAAGTAGCAGGATCTGAAGTCAACACACAAAAATCAGGTGTATTTTTATATACTAACAATGAACAATCTGAAAAAAAGAAATTACAGAAACAATTCCATTTACAATAGCATCTAAAAGAATAAATACTTACAAATGAACTTAACCAAGGAGGTGAAAGACTTGTACAATAAAAACTACAAAACATTGCTGAAAGAGATGAAAGCAGACACAAGTAAATGAAAACACAGTCCATAGTCATGAATTGGAAGACTTAAGATATCAATACAACCCAAAGTGATGTACACATTCAAAATCCCAATGAAGGTTTTTTCCAGAAATAGAAAAATCCAACCTAAAATTCATATGGAATCTCAAGGGATCCCGAATAGCCAAAACAATCTTGAAAAAAAGGACTAAACTGGAGGACTCACACTTCCTGATTTCAAAACTTATGACAAAGCTACAGTAATCAGAACAATGTGGCATGAAGAAGACAGACATGTAGACCAAAGGAATAGAGAGCCCAGAAATAAACCCTCACATATACGGTCAACTGATTTTTGACAAGGGTGCCAAGACCACTCAATGGGGGAAAACGCTCTTTTCAACGAATGGTGCTGGAAAAACTGGATATCTACATGCAAAAGAATGAAGTTGGGCCTTTACCTGACATCATATACAAAAATTAACTCAAAATGGATCAAAGACTTAAATGTAAAAGCTGAAACTATAAAACTTAGAAGCACACAAAGGGCAAATGCTTCGTGACATTCGCTTTGGCAAAGATTTCTTGGATGTGACACCAAAGGCACAGTCAATGAAAGCAAAAATAGATAAACTGGATTTCGTGAAAATTAAAAAAAATTGTGCATCAAAAGATAAGATCAGTAGAGTAAAAAGACAACCCACAGAATGGAAGAAAATATTTGCAAATCATGCATCTGATAAGGGGTTAATACCCAGAATATATGGAGGACTCCTAAAATTCAACAGCAAAAACCCACACAATCCTATTCGAAAACGGGCAAAGGACTTGAACAGACATTTCTCCAAAGAAGATACACAAATGGCCAATAAGCACATGAAAAGATGCTCACATCACGGACCATTAGGGAAATGCAAATCAAAACTACAATGAGCTATCACTTCACACCCACTAGGGTGGCTGCTATTAAAAAAACAGAAAATAAGTATTGGTGAGGATGAGGAGAAACCGAAACCTGTGTGCACTGTTAGTGGAAATGTAAAATGGTGCAGATGCCACAGAAAACAGTTTGGAGGATCCTCAGAAAGTTAAAAATAGGATTACCACAGGATCCAGCAATTCTACTTCTGGGAATAGACCCCAAAGAATTGAATGCAGGGTCTCGAAGGGATATCTGTACTCTCACGTTCACAGCAGCGTTATTCACAGTAGCTAAAACATGGAGGCGACCCACGTGCCCATCACCAGATGAAAGGACAAGCAAAATGTGGTACATACATAAAGGGGACATTATTCAGCCTTAAGAAGTGAGGAAATTCTGACATATGATGTAACATGGATGAACCTTGAGGACCTAATTTAAGCGAGGTAAGCCGGTCACAAAAAGGTAAATACTGTGTGCTTACATTTATATGAGACAAAATAGAAGGGGGTCTCTAGGGGCTGGGGCGAGGGGGAAATGGAGAGCTATTAATAGGTATAGAGTTTCAGTTTTACAAGATGAAAAGAGCTAAAGAGATGGATGGTGGTAATAATTGCACAACACTATGAATGCATTTAATATCACTGCATTGTATACTTAAAAATGGTTAAGACGGTAAATTTTATGTTATGCATATTTCACTGCAACAAAAAAAAATTGCAAAAAAAAACTAAGAGGATACGGTTTCTCCTGCAGGATCTGTTTTTCTTTTCTTCTTGCTTCTATGGCATGACTTCCGGTGGCATCAAAGTGGCCCAGTGCCTCTCCCCTTATGGTGAGTTTGTGATCACCCAGAGGGGAGCTTCTTGCTTACTAGCTTTGGCGCACAGATTGTGGGCCATTGCCAGCCCATGGTGCCTCAGCGAACTTCTCCTTTATCCACCTGGCCCCAGGCATACCATGTCCAACAATGCCTGAATCTTGGCCTTGGACAGGGGCCCTCTTCCAAAATAGCTCCTTCCTCGCGCACGCTTCCTCGGCTTTCGAGGTGGAAGCAGCTACGCCTTCATTTCGTATTTGTCTTTTCTTTAACTTCTACTTTACTTCTTTTAGTAGTTAATCATCTTTTACTAGTTACTAATTCTTTATAGTAAATTTTCCCTGTTCAAATTACTTTTATGATTCCTGTCTCCGGAACTGACCCCACTTTATGGTCTTTGCCAATCTCCGTGGTGTAAATCCTCCCACCGTGGTCAATTTCAAACTACCAATGGCATGTCATTAAACACAAAGTTTGGAAGAGATGCAGATTAACACTCCATTATATAGGATTTCCATCATACTGACACGATACGAGTAAATAATCTCAGAAGCATGCACAATAGTAAAATATTATAAAGTAATTAAAAATTGATGTGCTTTGAGTGTTTATTGCCCGTGTTTTTAACATAACTTATTTAGCCATAAGATTATATAATTTAATTTTTAATTGTGGCCGTGTTTAACAACTGGCTGACACAATTCCTTAAAACATAACCATCCGCTCTGTGAGCTGGTCTGAACCGGCCCCAGCGCGCCGCTGGCCCAGCTCCTCCTGTCTCATTACTCCTGGTTCTTGATCCTGCAATTAGGGAAATAGAAACTCGCCTAGCTTCCCGAGCCTATCAAACCGCTCACTGAAGAGGCTGGTCCTCAGCCTCCAGCCTCACTTGATCACCCCTCCTAATGCAGTGTTGGACACTTTCAATTTATTTTTCAATTCCATTATCATTGGAAATGATGATTACATTTCCAGGGTAAATACCACTTTACCCAACTGAATTAATCAGCGTGGGTGGGGGGAGCATCCCTGGGGGTTCTATCTGAGCATCAGGAGCAGCTAACCCTTCTGTCCTCACTGAGGCCACCACAGGGGGTATACCGGGCTTCAGTGGCCTCTCTGGAAGACACTGTTTGGAATCTCATTGGTGGTCACCTGACCCCTTTGCCCTCTTGTAGCCTTGCTCTCCTAGGGGGGACACAGGGAATCGCTCCTCCCCTTCCTGTCCTCCCTCCCAGTGCCCCGTGCCCCATCTGCCTTCCGAGCAGTCTCTCCTGGACCCGAATCTCCTGCCCCGCCCCCTGGGCCACGGCGGAGTGGAAGCTGAGATGGCATTTGGCTTCTTCCCTCCCTGTCGCCCAAGCACGTGGGGACGTTCCTCTTGAAGGGGCCGTGGAACAAGCAGGCCGGTTCACCAACATATTCACTGCCTCTGGGGAGTAACCCTACCCTACCCCTACCCCTTTTTGAAGACTCCCAAAGCCTGGGTGCGAGTTCTCCCTAGGGTTCCTTACGAGCAGCCCACTGGGAGTTTTCATCCTCTTCTCGTCTCCGTCTAGAGCTCCCTCCTCTAACGACTGGCAGCTTAGCACCGGTTAATGGATCTCCTTTCTTGGAATTGACCTTCTTGTACGGAATATACCTGGGAGAAGTAAAATAACCATCAAAGACCCTTCAATGAACTAGTCTTATCAGAAGAATAACAATCTGTTTGAAGCAGGAGCTACAAAGGAAATAAAGCCTGGGATGGGACGAGAGGGACCCCGTGTGCAACTGAACTCTGCATCTTGAGTCATTTTCTATCCTGGGTGAGACAGCACGTTCCTGCTCCATTCCTCACCCCAACTCTGCCCCCACAGGGAGAGGGGGTGTCTGAGTCATTCTCCTACCCTCTCTGGGGGGTGATGGCTTTGTCTCACAGAAGAGAGGGGGAGGGGTCTCACTCTTTCCTCAACCTCACCCCCCAGCCTACCCTCTGCCTTTTCTCTCCCAGGCCCCACCACCTGAGGAACGAGCCCCTGAAGACACGGAGCAAAACGGGGGGGAGGCTTCATCACAGGGAGGGGGATGGCCAGAGGGAGGCAGGCAGGGGCTCTGAGAGGCTGCAGTGCCAGAATGACACACCAGGCAGTATAGTGAGGAGGGGATCCAGATGGTTTCAGCTGGTAACCAGGGCCCAGGGCTCCCCGCTGACAGTGGGCTGTGCAGTGAAAGCAGAGCCTGCCAGTGGCAGGAAGCGAGCTGCTCACGTACCTCCTGCTCTGAGCGGAGCCGACACAGAGGCCTGAGCCTGGAGCAGAGACAGAAGACAGAGCCCCATTTATGGAGCTTCTCACAGGAGTTGGTGCACTGGCTCTGTTACCGATTTCACTCACTCCGGTGGGACTCTCACCCTCACTCGGAGAAGCTCTGAGGAGGGGCCCATGGGTGGGCCTCGCACCCACAGTCTGTCCCTTCCTTGGAGGATTCTTTCCTGTTCCATGTCACAGATTTGATCCAAACCAAAGCTGAGCATTCAACAGCACAAGCTTTATTCAGTGGCCAAAGAATGGAGAAGCAAGAACCACATTCACAAGTCAAGTTCTCAGCTCCTGGAGTGGTTAGGCTTGTTCCGAGCAGGGCTGTGGTTAATGTCTTATGGGGTCGGTGGGCCAGGTAACAGATCCATGATCCCACTTAAACCAAATCTCACTCCAGGGTAAATGGGTGTGACTGTGCTGGTTTTCAGAGGAGAAGGCTCACGGGTTGGGGGGGATGTGACCTGCAGAATGAGGGTGGAGGAGGAGGGGGCTCCAGGGGGAGGCTGACGAACCTCCTTCACAGGAAGTTGTGAGGGTCACAGGGGAGGGGCTGTGGGAAGCTCTCAGCACCGTGCCTGGCACACAGTAGGTGCTCAGATAAGTGGCTGTCCACTTGAGTTGGGTTCCCAGGCGACTTGCTGAGCTGGGTGGGGGTGGTACCGGGAGCCCTAGATGCTGGGGGGGCAGCCATCAGGCTCTTCCACATCCTGCAACAGGGACCTCAGTACACCCTGGCTTGAGCTCAGAGGGATTTATTGGGTTATACAGAGAAGCTCAGAGACAGGGCAGCCTCCAGGAGCAGCTTGACCCAGGGGCTCAAACGAGGCCACCCAGGACCTGCTTCTTCTTTCTTCATCTTTCAGCAACTCTCCTCTATGCAAGACCATTCTCGGGCCCCCCTTCCTGGTGGCTGGATGTGTTCCATTCAGATTGCAGTCCAGTGGAGAAGAAAAAAGTTCTCTTTTTCATAGTTGATCAAAAGTCCCAGGCCACTGGCTCTAAGAGACACACCCCACCCCCGTACCATCAGAAAACACAGAGAGTTAGGATGTGCAGACCGGCTCAGGCCAATCAGGGTCCAACCCATGAGAGAGGTTAACCCTACCTGAGCCACAGAGGCTGAGCGTAGGGAGGGGTACAGCTTCCCTAGTAAAAGAATGAAGGGGAACTCTGCCATAAAAACCCACAGATGTTCTTTAATGAATTTGGGGTGGGGGGGGCAGTAACACATATTAATAGAAACAAAATAGAGGGAAAAAACACAAATAGTTATGTATTATGGCTCATCTCATCTCCTTTTCCCAATAGTCCAATGATACTGGAGCTCCTATTGTCCTCGGTATAGAATCCCAGGCTTTTAGGATTAGAAGGATCTTCAAACCCCTTGGTCCAATCCCCTCATTTTCACAGGCAAGGCAACAGAGACCAAGAGGGCTTAAGTGACTGTCTCGAGGTCACACAGCTCAGCGGAAGATGGTGGCGTAGGAAGCACCAGGAATCCTCCTGCTCAGCCAGATAACAACGGTACTGGCAGGGTCTGTCCAATGTGACTACTTTGGAAGTCTGGAGTCTTTTAAAGGCTGGCAACTTCCCCCAGGGGAAGTCTTGGCCAGTAAATTGTGGTTAATTTCAGCTCTTAGCTTAGTAGCAGCTACCCATCCCCCACTCCCTGGCCCCGTGTCAGGGGGCAGTGCAAGCGTTCCTGGAGCAGCTTGTACACAGCTGTGGGCAACAGGCCTCTGTCCTCCAAATATCGGGATCTGTGTTCTGATCACTGATCGCTTCTTTTGACTGGGGAGGTGCGGACGCAGAGATCAGCAGCCCTTGTTGCAAACCCCTTCCCCTCCAGCTGATGTGACTTCCAGGGGACTTAAAGGGCTGGTGCATTTTTTCCCCCTTAATGTCTCTTTTTTCTCTTTTAGGACCCAGCTGTTTAAGGACGAGGACATTCAAAAGCAATGCACATACAGGGGAATTTAGAAAGTCACTGCACATGCCCAGAGGAAGGTGCAGGTGTTACGGGACGAGGCTCGTTTTGCCTGCTACACAGTATGCCAATCACTGAGACGACGAGGTTGCGGCCGAGAGAAAGGGTTTGTTCACAAGGCAGACAAGTGAGGAGGTGGCAGAACAAGCCTCAAATCCACCTCCCCGAAAATGGGGATGAGGGATGTTTATGGGATATTTATGGGCAGAGTGGTCTGAAGCACGAGCATAGATGCCTAGAGGTGAGAAGAAGGGAGGCAACTGATAATCTGCACAAGAACAGTGAAGCTCCACGGCTCTTCATCTCCTCATAGGACACATGTTCACAAAACGGCAGCGTTACCAGGATCTGAGGGTGGAGTTTTTGGCCCTCTGACATCAAAAGGTCACCTTTCAGGCATTCGTGCTGGCCCAATGATGGGTTCGTGTCTTAACTGGCCTGAACTGGACAAGGAGTCCACTCTCAGTTCCTGAAAAACAGAGCACCGTTATCATGATGACCCAGGTACCAGAGATGCTACCTCTAGGGTGGGCCTGAGTAATGCATCATCCAACTGCTTCTGCAAACAGACCGCTGAGTAAAGTTAAAGCAAGGGAGCCCCCAGTTTCACAGGCTCAGACGAGGTCCGAGAAGACCTTAAATTTGAAACCTTAAATAAGAAATTAAAGCTTCCGTGGATGAGGATGAAGCTGTGCCTGTACCCACAAGATTAACGTGGGAAACAAAGTGACCAAAGTCTCTGAGCTCGCCCTGCAGAACAGCAGGAGGTCCGCCGACAAGAGAGCAACTTGCTGACCGCCCTCTTCCTGACGAAGCGTCTCGCAGGAGCCTTGAGCAGTCGCCCCTGCACAGAGGACTCCGAACTTCAGCCCCCAAGGCCACATCCTCCCCCTCCCCATCTTATTCTCACAATGTGCTTTGGAAAAATGCTTAGAACCGCACATAGGCAAGCCAATCAGTAACTGTGAGGAAAGAATGACTTATGACTTGTTAGCAGAAAATCTATGTCCTCTGTCCAACCTGTCCCTTCTGTCCCAGGTGAGGAAGGAACCGAGGTTTTCTTGGATTCCTCAGGAATGTTGCGTTCAGCAGATCCACTACAGAGAAGCACCCAGCGTTCTGTGGTCACCCATCACTGGACACTCCTAAGTCCTCTGCCCAACCCTGTTTGCCTTATGTAAGTCATTTCCAAATCAGTTCCCCTTAAGATGGGCTTTTTAGGATGACAGTCCACCGTCTTCTGATTTTCCAGCTTATCGCTTATGAAAGTTCTCTCTCTGCCACCACCTGCTTGCCCTTTTATCTCGTGGTGAGCCAATGATGCCCTTGCTCATGTCAAGTTTACAGCCCAAGCTGATCCCTGGCACAGGGACAGCCTACAAAAATCAATCGAACAAACAAACCCCCCCAGCAATGCTGGCAAAGTGGGAGAAGAACTTGATTTCTAGAGTTACCACACTCTAAGACTCAAACGTCTAGTTTCCAACCAAAAAAGCCATAAAGCGTACTAAGAAACACAAAAGTATGGCTCATCCGAAGGAAAAAAATAAACAGAAACTGTTCTTGAGAAAGAGCAGATGGCAGGTTTACTAGACAAACACTTTCAACTATCTTAAAGACGGTCAAAGAACTAAAGGCAGATGTGGAGAAGTTCAAGAAAACGAGGTATAAATAAAACGGAAACATCAATAAAGAAGTAGAAAACATAAAAAGAAATAAAAAAATTCGGGAGCTGAAAAGTACAATTGAAATGAAAAATTCACTGGAGGGATTCAAAAGCTAATTTGAGCAGGCAGAAGAAAGAATCAGAGAATCTGAAGACAGGACAGTGAAAATTATTGGGACTGACGAACAAAAGGAAAAAGGATTTTTAAAAAATGAACAGAGCCTAAGGAACCTGTGGGATACCATCAAGTGAACCAGCATACACACTATGAGAATATTACTGTAACTTTGGTTTGTAAGCCTGCTTTGTGTTTTGTACATGATTTAAGAGACAACTTCATAACAAAATTTATTTTATTCATAATAAAAATTATTAATCTGTTTTTGGGCACACAATGTATAAAGATGTAATTTTGTGACATCAATAACTGAAAGGGGTGGGGATGGAGCTATAAAGAGAAGAGATTTGTATGTTATTGAAGTTAAGCTGGCACATTCAAATTATAGTGTTATAACTTTAGGATGTTAACTGTAGTCCCCATGGTAACCACAAAGAAAATACCTATAAGAGATACACAAAATGAAGTGAGAAGAATTAAAATGTTTCACTACAAAAAACCCAAAAAACACAAAAGAAGACAGCAATTAGGAAATGAAGGACAATAAGGCTATCAGTCATATAGAATATAAATAGCAAAATGACAGAATTAAATTCCTCTTTACCAGTAATTACTTTAAATGTAAATGGATTAAACCCTTCACTCAAAAGACAGAGCCTGGCAGACAGGGTAAAAACGTATGACCCAACTATATGCTGCCTACAAGAGATTTTCTTCAGATCCAGAGGCACAAATAGTTTGAAAGTGAAAGGACAGAAAAAGATATTCCATGCAAATAGTAAACCAGAAGACAGCAGGGGTGGCTACACTAACATCAGACTTTAAATGAAGGTCGCATGGCTCCTTAGTGGAAGACCAAGGACTTAGAGAGAACTCCTCCCAACAAGCATCCATCTGGTCCCAGCTGCTTCTGAATTGCAGTGACCTTTCTGCAGGATGAGCCTCACTCTCACTCAGACCAGGCGGAGCAACCTGCATGGTCCAGAGAGGTCCTGCCCTGGCCAAAGAGGAAAGGGGGTCTGTCATCACCCTCCTGGCCCTTCCCCCCTCTCCCCTGAGTGGGCAGATGCCGTCTCAGCAGATGCCTCCACCTGGGCCTGGCTGGAGACTTCTCTCTAAGGATGCCAGGGCTCTTCACATTTCACACTCCTGATTGGTAACTGACCCCAACCTGTGCCACTCGGCCTGCCTCCCTGTTCATCTGTGAATGCAGAAAAGTTAACTCCAAGAGTACGAGAGAGGATGAGGCCCTTTGTGGTCATCTAGCCAAAACCCTGCATTTTATAGGGGGGTAACTGAGGCCCAGGGCAGCAGCGGCTTTCCCAGGCAGGCAGAACCATCCGCCGAAGGGCTCCTGGCTCCCAATCTAACGCTCTCCCACCACACCGCTGGTCTGGGCTGCATGAGCCCTCACCTGCCGGCCTCACCGCCCCTGGCGGGAACCATCAACCACCCCGAAGTCGACACATCAACACTGACACCCTCTCTCCCTTGAACAATGTCACCCTTCGCGAGGTGTATCCACTCTCCTACTTAAACATGATATAACCGAGAGCCAGAGAGCAGGTGGGGGTTGTCCCATGTCAGCTGCTGACCATTCAGAGATCGGGACGGCCCCCAGCCTCCCCGTGTCCCAGGACAGAAGCCCTCAAAGGCTTTACGTCCTGTCATCCTCCTCTGATCCCTGCAAGGCTGGCGTCCCCGAGCCTGTTGCCCTAGTTACACACGAGAGACCGAGGCTCTGAGAGGCCCAGCCCCCTGGGCACCCCCGCACTGCTGCCAGGGGTGAGGAGGGGGTGGGCCGGGCTTCCTGGGGTCCCTCTGGTGCTCTGTCACCCGCACACTGTGACTCGTACAGTCAGGAGGGAACCCGCCCAGTGGAGGCGGAGACGAGTCCGGGTTATTCTTCTCACCCAGTGAGGTGTCTGGCGGGGCCGGTGCAGGCCCAGCAGCTCCAAGATGCCCGTGGGCCCAGCCTCCTCCTCCACCTCCCTCGGCGTCCTCGGTGAGGCCTGCTCTGCGGTCACAGTGCAGCTCCTCTGCCCTCAGGTCCCCTTTTAGGACAGACAGAGGGTGAGCCACGCGAAGCCAGCCGCCCGCCCTTCCGGGAGCTTTCCCAGAATGCCCTGCAGAATGCCTGCTCCCGTTTCATTGGTGGGAACTGTGTCACATGACCAACTGCCGGGGGGGGGGGGTGGCGGGTGGCGGGGGGGAGGGGAAATGTAATGTTTCCATCTCATTGGCCAGAGCTGCATCACATGACTGCCTGCGGTGGGCTGTGATGTTTTTAAGTAGGGGAAATTTTTATCCCTGACAAAATGGAGGCTGTGTTGGTAGGAAAGAAGAGGATGACAATAAGTCGGCAGGTGCTGTCTCTGTCTCAGCGTTTACAGTGTCGTTTTGATGTTTGCGACCTCCTTGGATCCGCACAGCAGGCACTTTCGTTGTGACCGGGCAGTGAGAGGCTGGGCCGCTTGCCCAGCGCCCCGCAGGGGTCGTCCGCTGCGCCAGGCTGGAGCCCCAGCTCCCTGCCCCAGAGCGCCCACAGCTCCCCGGATCTGCGCTCCTGCCCCTGTTGTCTGCTCTCTCTTCTGTCTGTCCCAGTTCTCTGCTTCTCCAGCTCCCCAGACGAGCCCTGGTGAGCGCAGACCTGCAGCCTGCAGATGAGGGGCAGCGGTTATCAATTATGGCTCTGACATACTTTCAGGCTTAAGCATTTTAAGCAAGTCTGCTATCGAAAGTCTAAAGACAAACTAGCCCCCCTGTGTTGGCATTCCCTCTCACATCCTGCTGGGATATTCACTGGGGTAACCTTAATGGAGGACGTTTGGGCAGTGTCTATCAAAATTCAAAATGCACATACCCTTTGTCTCAGCAATTTGACTTCCAGGAGTTGATCATTCTTAAATACTGAGGGATATGTATTTATGTATGCAAGGATGCCCACATCATTTGTAAAAATGTAGTAGCAAAAATTTGACAATCTATTCGTTAATGGATTGATTACATAAATGATGGCATATTTCTACTATTGAATATTAAGCAGCCATTAAAAAATGAGTGTGGTCCCTATGCACTGGCTCAGGAGGCTATCCATCATATATTTTTGAATAGAAAACACTTTGATGAAAAGTACGAACAGCATGCTGTTATTTTGCATAAAAATTGTATGTGCCCAGGAAAATATCTTGAAGGATGAACACTTGTACTAGGAGGCCCATGGGGAAATCCTTTATGGATCTGAGACCCTCTGACGACGTGAGCTATCTATGGCCGTTGGGCACAAGATTACTTTCCCTCTCAGTTTCTCAAGGACATTACCCTGCACCCCTCTCCTCTCTTCCCTGCATCATGAATTTTGCTCTCCACAGGATCATTCCCATCGATGTACAACACTGTGTTATTTCTCCAGTCTCAAAACAACAAAATCAAAAACAAAACTGACGCTCTCCTGTTACTTTTGTTTCCCTCTACTATAAAACACCTCAAAAGAGTCGCCATACCTGCTATCTCCAATTTCTCTTCTTCCGTTATCTTTTCTCTCTACTTCACACGGATTTCACTCTGTCACACCGCACCACCCCTGCTCTTGTAAAGGTCACCAGTCACTTCTGTACTGGGTTAATGGTCAAGTTCCAGTGACCATTGGACTTACGGGCATTTGGCACAGTTCCTCACTTCTCTCTGAAGCCTCCTTCTGGTTTCCCTGTATCTCCCTGGCTGCTCCTCCTCAGTCTCCTTTGCTGGTTTCTTCTTGGCTCCTTGACCCATAAGCCTGTGAGTTTATGGGTCCCTTGAGTGAGTGAGGATACTCTCAGATCCTCCTTCATTTCAGTTAAGGCAACTCCATCTTCCCGGTTGTTCAGGCTAGAAACCTGGAGTCACGCTGGACCCCTTTCATCCTCCCACATGCCGTACCACATCTATCAGCAAACCTGCTGGTTCTCCTTTGAAACATTTCTGGAACTTGACCACTTCCCACATCCACAGCTACCGCCCTGGTCCCCATCCAGTCACTGTCATTCTGTCCTAGATGACAGCAGTAACCTCCTACTGCTCTCCCTGCATCCTCCCTTTCCTCTAAGGGTCTCAGCAGAGTGATCTCATGTGATCCTATTAGACGTGTCAGATCATGTCTCTCCTCTGCTCAGAACCTTTAGTGTTCTCATTAGTCAGAGAAAAATCCCGAGGCCTTACAGTGAATCATGCCACCCTGCATTTACTGAGCCCCCACCCCAATCCCCTCACTGACCCCACTCTTACTACCCTCCTCTGCTCCCTTCACTTCAACCACACTGGCCTCCTTGCTTTTCCTTGAGCATGCTAGGTCTGCTCCTGCTCAAGGGTCCTCGCACCTGCTGCTCCTCTGCCTGGGATCCTCCTCCCCAGACAGCCTCAGGGCTCACTCCTCAGTCTGGAATGACCAAGCCGTGGACAACACGTGTGGTTCTTGTACAAAGTTCTTCAGGCTCATGAGCGTCTCCCCCAGGGGAAGGTCTACACACCTGCTTACAGCAAAGAGAAGATGGATGATAGCAAGATCCTTTCTAGAATTTTCTCTCTTTAGAAACTGTTTGCCCCTTTTTAATGTTTTTATTAAAAAATGAGTCTTAAATGAGGTGAGAGAGTTGGCACTGGATATCACCAATAGCCACAAGTTCTGCCCTGAGAATGTTAGGAGAAGGATTAGAACCCAGTTCCCCAGAAGGGTCTGCATCTTGCAGAAAGAGGCTCCACTGAAGGGGATCTCAGCCTCCCCACCTAATCACCAGAAGATACAGTGCCCTGACCCAATGTGGGGTCCCAGGCCAGTCATATAATTGACAGCCCCCACCTTTCAGGATGAAGACAGCAGCAGTGGGCCCAGCATTTCCCATGGAACAGGGGGACAGAGAAACCCTTTGGGCAGACTCTGTCTCTGTGTGTCCTGAAATTTCCTGCTCAGTGTAATTTAAAAAATAAATGATCAAAGTCACATCTGAGACTGAGCAGTGAGACATCCGTAATCTAAGCAATTCCTAAGATACTGTCAAATTTTAATAGTGAATGTTTTAGATGAGAGAAAGGAGAGCAATAATCAGGGAAAGGCTTAATATTTTACATCTTCTATTCTGTGCTGTTTGAGTTGTTTGCTCCAGCGGGTATATATCACCTTCGTAATGTATGTGTGTATTATTTACATACGTGTGTATGTATTAGTGTGTGTGTATGTGTGTGTGTGTCTCAGCTTCAGGAGTGAGGGCTGTTTACAGGAGAGAGAGATCTCACAGTTTACAAAAGGATTTGCCGAAGTCTTCTTTGAAGTGCTCTGCTCTCCACGGGCCCACAGAAAAGGATTTAGATTTATAAACACTTTCCTTTTATGTTCTGATGCAACCTCTAAACACGCGTTCAATTTCCGTTTCAAGTTCTATCCAATTTAGCATTTTCCTAAGTTGCAGCTGTGCGCTGGGCGCTGTGTTTGGTAGAGTCGGGGAAGAAAGATGAAGAAGACCTGTGTTCAGAAAGAAACTGGCACTGTCAACTCTCAAAGAGGAGGCTTTGAAAGAAGAGCTTCTCAGAAGCTGTTGCCAGGGGTGATTAACGAGACCCTCTGCATTGTCCGTAAATCCAGCCAGGAGCTCAGACATGAAGACGTGTCTCTTGTCTCCCAGGGAGATGGGGCAGCCAGGAGGCTCTACTGTACTGTAGTCGGAAGGGGGTGGGGGTTATGGTGAAGGGGGAACAGCTACTCCGCATCCCCGTTGCCACCATAACTGTGCAGAACCCTCAAAAGAAGTCCTACAATAGGATGAGTGACAGTTTTTGAAACTATGATAAAAAGAAGTTAGAGGAAGCTTACGAAGGCACATCCCACTTACACCTAAAGAAGGAAAGGAAGGAGCAAGGGTGACTTTTTGAGTTCTCCATCCCCCAGCCAGCTCTGTAGTTGACCTTACCTATAGGTCACCTTTCCATCCAGGATATGTATAACCTGCCTGTGTCACTGCTGTTGGGCATGGGGGCAATCTGAAACACTGGGACAAGATGGCAGTTGTACTGAATTTTTATGTTATTGACCCTGCCTGAAATGAGTTTCCTTACTGGTAAAACCTTTTTAGGAGGTTTTTGATTACTGTTTCAATCTCTTTACTGGTGATTGGTCTATTCAGATTCTCTCTTTCTTCTTGATTCAGTTTTGGGAGGTTGTATAAGTCTAAGAATTTATCCATTTCTTCTAGGTTAGCCAACTTGTGGGCATATAGTTTTTCATAGTATCCTTTTATAATCCTTTGTATTTCTGTGGTATCTGCTGTAATTTCTCCTCCTTCACTCCTAATTTTATTTATTTGAGCTTTCTCTCTTTTTCTCTTGGTGAGTCTGGCTAAGGGTTTGTCAACTTTGTTTATCTTCTCAAAGAACCAGTTCTTTGTTTCATTGATCGTTTCTGCTATTTTTTTTTTGGCTTATATTTCACTTATTTCCGCTCTAATTTTTATTATTTCCCTCCTTCTGCTGACTTTGGGCTGTGTTTGTTCTTCTTTTTCTAGTTATATTAGGTGTAGTTTCAGATTACTTATTTGAGATTTTTCTTGTTTGTTGAGATGGGCCTGTGTTGCTATGAATTTCCCTCTTACAACTGCTTTTGCTGCGTCTCATAAGAGTTGGTATGTTGTATTTTCATTTGTCTCCAGTGTTTTCTTTTAATTTCTCTTTTGATTTCTTCATTGATCCATTAGTTGTTCAGTAGCATGTTGTTTAGTCCTCACATATTTGTGACTTTCCCAGCTTTTTTCTTGCAGTTGACTTCTAGTTTCATAGCATTGTGGTCAGAAAAGATGCTTGATATGATTTCAATCTTCTTAAATTTATTGAGGCTTGCCTTATTTCCCAACATACGGTCTATCTGTGAGAATTTTCCATGTGCACTTGAGAAGAATGTGTTTTCTGCTGTTTCTGAATGGAGTGTTCTCTCTCTATATATATCTATTAAGTCCATCTTGTCTAGTTTTTCATTTAAGTCCACTATTTCTTTGATGATTTTCTGTCTGGATCATCTATCCATTGATGTAAGTGGGCTGTTGAGGTTCCCTACTATTATTGTGTTGCTGTTAATTTCTCCCTTTAGGTTTGTTAATAATTTCTTTATATACTTTGATGCTCCTGTGTTAGGTGCAAATATATTCATAAGTGTTATGTCCTCTTGGTGGAATTTCCCTTTTATCATCATATACTGCCCCTCTTTGTTTCTCATTGCCTTTTTTATCTTGAAATCTGCTTTGTCTGATATCAGTATGGCAGCATCTGCTGTCTTTTATTTCCTATTTGCTTGGAGTATCTTATTCCCTCCCTTCACTCTAAGCCTGTGTTTGTCTTTTGAGCTGAGATGTGTTTCCTGGAGGCAGCATATTTATGGGTCTTGTTTTTTAATCCATCCAGCCACTCTGTGTCTTTTGATTGGAGACTTCAAGCCATTTATACTTAGAGTGATTATTATATGTGAGGGCTTAATCCTGCCATTTTATCTCTTGTTTTCCAGTTGTTCTATATTTCCATTGTTTCTCTTCGCTTGTATTTCTTACTGCCATTTCAGTTTGGTGGTTTTCTGTGATGGTTTTCTCAGTTTTCTCTTTATTTGTGATTTGTGGGTCTGCTCTGAGTTTTTGTTTAGTGGTTAATATGAGATTTGTATAAAAGATCTCATAGATGAGATAGTCCGTTTTCTGATAGTCTTTTGTATTTATTAGCGTAAGCAGTTTCCATCCCTTTCCTCTTTCCCATCTGAGTTATTGTTGTCACAAATTATTGTGTTTTGTTTTGTGAATTTGTAACTAAATTGACATGTTTATAGTTATTTTTTATGCTTTCCTTCCCTTTATCTTTTATGTTATAATAAAGTGTTTACTAACCTGTTCTGATAGAAAGCTGCAATTTTCTGATTTTTATCTCTCTATTTATCTCCTTGCTCAAGGCTTTGTAAACCTTTGCCTTTTTGTTTCAGCTATGAGGGAATCCTTGATCATTTCTTGTAAGGGAGGTCTAGTGGTGATGGACGCCCTCAGCTTTTGTTTATCTGGGAAAGCTTTTATTTCTCCATTGTATTTGAAGGATATTTCTCTGGATCGAGTATTCTTGGCTGAAAGTTCTTGTCTTTAAGTATTTTGAACATATCATTCCATTCTCTCCTGGCCTGTAAGATGTCTGCTGAGAAATTTGCTGAAAGCCTGATTAGGGGTTCTTTTGTAGATTATTCTCTTCTGCCTTGCTCCCCTTGATATTTTTTCTTTGCCATTGATTTTTGCCAGTTTTACTATCGTATCCCTTGGGGAGGGTCTTTTTGCATTGATGTAATTAGGAGTTCTATTGCCTTCACGTACTTGTAAGTCCAGTTTTTTCCCCAGGTTTGGGAAGTTCTCAACTATTATTTCTTTGAATAAGCTCTCTGCTCCTTTCTCCCCCTCTTCTATGTCTTGAATACCTATAATCCTTGTGTTGTATTTCCTAATTGAGTTGGATATTTCTCAAATAATTTCTTCATTTTTTTAAAGTCTTACTTCTCTCTCCTCTTCTACCTGAAGCAGGTGTATATTTCTGCCCTCTGAATCATTAATTCTGTCCTCCATAACATCAGCTCTATTTTTAAAGGATTCTAAACTTTTTGAAAATCTCATTCTTTGTGTTCCTCATCTCCAGAATTTCTATTTGGTTTTCTTGTAGAGTTTCAATCTCTCTGGTGAAGTATTCCTTCTGCTCATTAATTTTATTCCTGAGCTCATTGAGCTGTCTTTCTGAGTTTTTTTGTAACTCATTGAGTTTCATTATGACAACTATTTTGAATTCTCTGTCATTTAGATTGTAAATTTCTGTGAGTTCAGGACTGGCTTCTGGAGATTTGTCATTTTCCTTCTGCTCTGAAGTGTTACTGTAGTTTTTCATGGTCTTCAATGAACTGATTTTTTGCCGAGGCATTTGTAGTGGTGTCAGGTCACAGATTCCATCTGCCATCTCGGGGGGGATGTGGGGCAGAACTGTGTTTTCTGAACCCACTGTATCTGTGGGAAATTGTGCCAGTAGGGCTCCTCTGTGTTTTCCTGCTGGCCGCAGCTGCTTGGCAGGTCACACGTGCATGCACAGGTGCTCTGGTGCAGGACCGGTGCCTTCGCAGGGGACTGACAGAGCTGCTGCACTAGGCAGGAGGGGAGAGGTGCTTTCTTTTGCATGCACGGGTCTGCTCGGCACTCGCAGGTGATTTAGCTGGGGTGCTGAGCTTGGTGGGAGTCCTCCATGAGTGATGAAACTTGCCACTTGATGTGGAGCATTCACACGGGCAGGGCCGCCACTGCAGGGTGGGTGCTCCCACAGGCCGGGTTGCAACTCCAAAAGTGAAAGTGTTCACCTGCAGTCCTGCTTGAACCCCTGCCTGCTCTTACTGTCAAGTGCCAGGTGCAGTGTGAGGGCCCGTGAACTTGATCACTGCTCCCAGGGAGGGGGTGGGGTCCACTCACCTCCTTCCACTGCTTCCCAGGGATCCAGCACCTCCGCCTTCAGATGTATGGCTGTGTGGATCTCTCAGATGTCCTATTGTGCTTTGTAGGGAATCCTCTGTTGGTTAATGAATGTCCATTTAGTTGTAATTTAGGAAGGAGACAATAAGGGAACAACTCACTCCACCATGATGCTGATATCACTTGATAAAACCTTTTTAAACAAGCATATATTTCTTTTGAAATGAGAAACCGAGGCACAATAAAAAAAATCAAGTTAACAGGACTTACCTTACTGGGTTGTTTTTAGGATTAAATGAGATAATCCAATGCCCATGGCCTGGTACCTGGCATGTAAGGGGTGGTCAGGCCATGGAGCCACTGTGGCTCATTACAACTGTGGCTGTGTGGTTGTGGGTGTTGCTGTAGGACAGCAAGGGTCTTGGTAGGATTTTTGCTGTATGACCCCCACACCTTGGCTGATTCCTCAGTAAAATCAGACCTGCACATTCTTCCCAACCTGAAAGCAGGATGCCCTCTGAATGCTATTTCCAATTTCTGTAATCTTGATTGTTGTGGTTCGCTGGGCTGGTGACCTTTTGATGTTAACAAGGCAGGAGGATGATTTGGAGTGCTCCATTCCTTTCTTCATGCTTCAGTACCTTCATTCATTCATGCATTCAGGAAACACTTATACAGTGTTGACTTGAAAATCCTCAAAATGAGTTAATTAGAGAATAGCTAAAAAATTGCAATTCAGGATGTGCATGCTATGGCCAACCATGGGGAAATCCAAAAGACAAGGAAGGGGCACTGCCTTTGTAGAGAAAAAGTGGGAGTAGGCAGGGGCTGTTCTAAATGAAAGTCCATTTGGTGAAAGCAACAGTTCAGGCCAGCAACAGTTTCTCATTGGCTGAGCTGCGGTGTTTCTCATTGGCTGAGCTGCGGTGTTTCTCATTGGCTGAGCTGCGGCATTTCTCATTGGCTGAGCTGTGGAGTTTCTCATTGGCTGGACTGTTGCCAGGTGGGGAGAGAAATCTTCCTTCAGTAGCAAAGGAGTTTTGCTTCCTGTCCAAGATGCAAGTCTCTGTTTCTTCCTGTTTGGTGTAACTGATGATGTGTGATGGGGCATGAGAGCTCCCCCTACAGGCTTCCCTGACTCCAATTTAGTTAATGTTTCTTTTATTAATTTCCACAACAGCCTTTTCCTTATTCCCATCCTACTGATGAGGAAACTAAGACTTGAAATCTTTGTTATATTTTTGGCCTTAATCCCACTCTGTGTGGGCAGTGAGCTCTCCGCTTGCCTTGACTGTGATGTCAAGAACTCGATGATTTATATGGCAAACCAGGATTCCACAGTCTTGGGCAGTTGGTAAAAATTGGCTCACTTGAATGGGTCAATTTTCTCTGGATCATTGCTGGCAAATTAATATTTGATTGTGCCACCCAGTGTGGTGCTGACTTCCCTTCTTCAAGAAATGGTGAAAGTGGGTCTCAAGGAGTCCATAAATCTGAGACTGATGCCTCTGCACTGGCAGTCTGGCTCAGGACAGGAGTGGCATAATTATTTCTCTGGTATTGGTTATCTGGAGTGAGCTGGTCCATTTTTCTCATTTATTGCTACCGGATTTCAGGAAAGTGTTTGCTAAATTCCCCCTACATTCCCTTACCTAAATACTGTATTTATTTGGTGAGGGCCAGAATGTGCCCTGCAGTAAGGAGGACTCAGTGCCTGAGCTCACTTGCCAAGAGGGTTCTTTTGCTGGATGTGGTGGGTGGATGGATGGTTGGACAGCCAGACATTCATAACTGACCACCACCATGGTCTGGCTGTGCCCAACTCAAGGCAGAATGATTCAGGACTTTGGGAAGGATTTTCCTGCCTAGACAGGAGACAGGGAGGGAAAGGGACACCTGGCCAGCAGGACCATCTTCCTAGGTCCAGCTTTAACCTCTGCCTCACTGCATTTTCTGTTGCAGTCAGACCCCAACAGAAACTGGCTGCAATCAGCAAAGCCACAGGTCCCAGGGTATCTTTTTCTGAACAAATTGCTCCAGATCCCCTGGCTTCTAGGACCCAAGTTGCATATCAAAATTAGATGGCTTTTCTTCCTGGCGTAGGCTTTCTGGAGCAATTTCAGCTTCCCTAAGATACAGGCAGGTGCTTAGTTCCAGGTACTATTGAGAATCGCATAATAAGACCCAACATGATAGTGGCTTCTGCAAGAGAGAATTATATTACTCCCTCACATAACTGTACTGGCTTTGGCTGTCGAGCCCTCATGATGCGACTCCACAGTCTTGGGAACTCGGACTGCTTCCAGCTTTGCTTATCATTCCTAATTTGTTGGCCCTGTTAATTTTGTGAAATATATCTTAACTCCATGTCCACATTCCCTTCAGTAGGAAGGGAGAACAAGAGGACATGGAAAGTACAGCCTTTCTCTTTAAGGACACAACCTGGAAATTGCATACACAAGTACTCATAGGCCATTGGTAGAAATCAGTCACATGACTGCACCTTGCTGCAGGGGAAGCTGGGAAATGTAGTTTTTATTTTATATAGCTGAAATTTGAGGTTCTATAACTAAAGGAAGAAGTGGAGAATATGTGAGGGCAGGGTGGGTGGGAAATGCCCGGCTGGTGATATCAGGGATATGCGTAAGAAGAGTATTGTTGGGAATTGGGGTAGGGCTGACAGTGGGGGTCTGGAGGGGAGAGATGTGTCCATACTGTCTGTTGTCATTTTCCTGCCTTCCTGGGGGCTCGTTTCTCTTCCTTCAACCTATCTCAACCTTGATCCTGGTATGTGTTTCTTTTCTTATCTTAATTTAGATCTTCTAAAATATCTCCTGGATCATCTAATACCCTTGAGACTCACTAAACTAAGTGAGACATAAAAGTTTAGAGAATTTAGTCATTGGAATTCTACTTTGTACCAGACGGTATGCCAAATGCTGGGGATACAGCAGAGTAAAAACAGATGTGGTTCTATCCCTCTTGGAATGTAGGCTACAGCAGGAGAAAATCACAGAAATATACACCAAATTGTAGCTATGATTTCCACTTCTGGCCAAAATGAAGTAATAGGGACTGAATTTACTCTTTTGCCCAAAACAATTAAAAAATTAGACAAAATAGAGTCAGCCCTGATGGCCTAGTGGTTAAAGTTTGGCACACATAGAGGAACTAGAAGGACTTACAGCTAGAATATACAGCTATATAGTGGGGCTTCAGGGAGAAAAAAAATCAGACAAAATATATGAAACGGTTTTTCAGACATTAGCCGTCAAGCAAAGAAGACACAGTGATCCTTGAAAGATGGGAAAAGGGAAGGTAAGTCCCATGAATATTTCAGGTTTCATGTCTGAAAAAGTGTTTATTTCTCTTTTGTTTTTGAAACATACTCTTGTAGAGTTTAGAATTTTGGGATGAGAGTTTTAAAAAAAATTTTTTCCAGCACTTTAAGATGTTCCTCCACTGTTTCCTCACTTGAATTGTTTCTGAGGAGAAATCTTCTGTCATCCTTATTTTTGCTCCTCTGCACACAATGTGTCTTTTTTCCCCCTCTTGATGATTTGAAGACTTTCTCTTTATCCCTGGCTCTGAGCGCTTTGATCATGACGTGATGATGTGGGTTTTTTCCTGGTTTTTGGTGCTTGGGATTTGTTGAGCTTCTTGGATCTGTGGGTTAATACTTTTCATCAAATGTGGCAAATGTTTTGCAATTGTTTCTTCGAAATTTTTTCTGTTCAGAAAGAATTAATGTCCAGGGGACTTGCACCACAAGAAATGATACCAGATAGAAACGTGGACCTTGCAAAGGAATGAAGAACACTGGAAGTAGTAATTACCGAGGTTAATATAAAGTAGCTTCTGCTGCTATTTAAATCTCTTTAAAAAACCACCGACCATTTGAATACTAATAACAACAGTGTAGTGTTGGGTTTATAGCATGTGTAGAAGCAAAATTTATGACCACAATAGCATAAAGCCCTAGAGGGGAGAAACAGAAGTGTCCTGTTACAGAGTTTTTATACTATGTGTGAAGTGAGATAATATCACTTGAAGGTACACAGGGATAAGTTAAGGATATATAGTATAAACCCTAAAGTAACCACTAAAAGACCAAAAGTTATAAGTAATAAGGCAACAAAAAGATAAAATGGAATCAGAAAAATATTCAATTATTCAGAAAGAAGGCAGATAAAAATAAGAAGTGAAGAAAAGATGTGGCAAATAGAAAAAGAGCAAGGTTATGTGTAAAGACCAACCATATGAATAACGTGCAATGCAAATGGTCTAAACACCCAAACTTATTTTTGCCAATGATGTCAACAGGGGCTCTCCTTTTCCTTTTAAGTTATTTGTGTCAATATTTAAAGTGGGCTTCTTGTGATGGAAAATGCGTCATGGCCAAGTGGAGTTTTTCTCAGAATACAAGGCTAGTTTAACATACAAAAATCGGTGAATAGAATTGATGATGCTAAAGAACCACATAATCGTTGCAATAGATGTAGTGAAACCATTTCACAAAATCCAAGACTCGCTTTTGATAAAAACCCTCAGTGAACTAGGAACAGAAGTGAACTCCCTCATCTCAGTAAAGGGCGTCTGAAAACTGCCTACCACTGGCATCACACTGAATCATGGGAACGGGGTCCCTGGGAACAACAATGAGGACAGGCTGGTGTCGTGCCTGCACTGCTGCTCCTCACACTGGACTTGGAAATGATTTGTCTCTTTTCTCCCTGGAGCTAGACCCTGACCTTCTGCCCTAAACCACCCCACCGCAGGACGTGGGTGGCTTCCTTGCCTGGTACCGTCTTTGATGAGGTTGGTTACTCCATTGATTTATGCCCCTTTTAGGATGCTCCCATCCATCTGGGCCTGCTTTCAGACATCCAGGGTGGAGCTTTCGAATGCTCAGGGGATTTCTGCACTCACACCATCCTCTCCCTAGCCTGTTCCCTGAAGGGATGATGTGGTCCAGCTGGGCCACCTGCCCAGGGCTACAGGCGGCTCCAGCACCTTAAACTCCTTTGGCAGGGAGCCTGCTGGGATGGCCTCCCCTGCAGCCAGGCCTGTTCCTGAGCCAGACTTGGGTAGGGCTCTCGGCTCTGCCTCAGTTTCCTCTTCTATAAAATGAGGATTACAGTAGTGTCTTCCGCATAGGGTTGTGGGAATGAATGAGTCAGTGCATTAAAGTCCTGATAACAGTCCCTCTGAGTATGTGCTCATCCTTGTGATTCCTTAGGTCAACTATTTTGGGGGGGCATTTGACTGTCCAGCACATTTTCCTTCTTGCGTCAGACCCTCCACCACCCCGTCCACCTCACCCTTGACTCACCATTCAGATGTTTTGTTTTTGCTGTTCCCTCTGCCTGGCGCCCTGTCCCCTAAACTCTTGGCCTTCCCAGATGCTGCCCGTCCTCAGTGCACCTGCACCCGTGGACCTTGAAGGCCAAGCACAGAGGAGGGGAGTGGACTGTGGAGTCAGAGAGGTGTGGTTTCACCCCTGCTCCGCCTCTCACTTGCTTGTGACCTTAGACTTGTTGTTTAAGTGCTGCGCGGCTCGGCTCATCCATCTGTCGTGAGCAGACGGTAATGTCAATCCCCCAGGGTTCTTAAACCGAGTGACTGTGGTAATGCATGAGAAGGTCCTGGAGCATGGTGGGTGTCTAATAATTGCTGGCTGACATAATTAGTGCTGGGCTGACATAAGCCACCTCTGCCCCCAGCGCTTCCCCTCCAGAAGGGCAGGCAGGATCCCTGAGGAAATCTTACCCTCCAGTTTTGCTCTGGGAAAGAGAAATAGAAAATGTTCTAATTCCAAAGAGTAAATGTCAGAGGCTTGGGAGGGATTCTGAGGTCTGAAAATAAACCCCAGCATGGAAGGGAAGAGGGGAAGATGGGAGAGAAGAGAGGGGGAGGAGGGGGAGGGAGGAGGCCAGGGGAGAGGCAGGGAGCAGGTGCCAAGACTGGGAGACACAGAGAGAAAGTGACAGACAGACAGACAGACACTGATTCCAGAGACTCTGCAGGATCCCCCTTCAAGCACCTTGGAATGAGAGATTCAGGGGGCCCCTGAGCATTCTTGGGAACCCTCCAACCCTGTGGTTCTACCCGCATCCCCCTCATAGTCCCGGCCAGTCCCTGGGGCCCACTCATGGCAGCTCCTTAAAATTCTCCCTCAGCCCCCCCACCATCAATCTCCTCTTCTCCACACTAAATGCTCCCATATCCCCTAACCTGGCCCTACGTGACGTGGCTCCTAGGGCCCTCGCCACCCCTGTTCCCTCCTCCAGATTCCCGGATAACAGTGGAATTCCCAGGTCCCTGTCATCCTGGGAGTAGAAAGCCCTCCTTGCTCCCTGCCAGGCCCCCCACTCCCCCGCAGCTGAGGCCCACACTTGCCCTCCTTGGGATCTGGGTCCTGGGTGGGGCGGGTCCCAGCCCTGGCTTCTGCCCTCAGAGCCCTTGGGAGACATCTGGGCATTGGGAGCCTGTGGAGGATGGCCCAGCCGTGGATCAGCAAGAGGCTATGATCACACCCTGGGCAGACAGCGGGCTCCAGCAGGATGGGGGCCACACAGAACCAGGAGGGCTGACCACCCTGGTGTCATCCATCCACCTTCCAATTACATCCTCACCTGCTTGAAGGATGCTCAGCAGCCAGAGCCCCATGACAGTGGTCTTGGTGGCACCAGGGAAGTGGAGGGGAAACCGTTATTGAACCTCGGGTACCGGCCAGGACCACTCCAGGGCTTTGCACTAAATGTTTTGTTTAATTCTCACAACAGCCTTTGTTTGGGGGGCATTCAAAGCCACCTTTAATATTTGGGGAGGGGCTGGCTAGGTGGCTGAGTGGTTAAGTTCGTGCGCTCCGCTGCGGCGGCCCAGGGTTCGGATCCTGGGCGCGGACATGGCACCACTCGTCAGGCCACATTGAGGCGGCGTCCCACATCCCACAGCTAGAAGGACCTGCAACTAAGATAAGATATACAACTGTGTACGGGGGAGTTTGGGGAGATAAAGCAGAAGAGAAAAAAAAAAGATTGGCAAGAGTTGTTAGCCCAGGTGCCAATCTTTAAAAAAAATAAAAAAGAAGTGGAGAAGAATAATTATAAAAAAAAATAAAATATTTGGGGAAACTGGCATTTAAAGCGGTAAAGCAACCTGCCCAGGCTCACAGAGCTGGGATGTGGCTGAGCCAGGACTCAGCCTTGGGCATGTCCCACCGGAAGCCCCTGCGTGCTCAGCCCCACGCTGCCAGGGCGCAGCTGCCCATGGGCACCAGGACCCGGGCTTCACCATCAGGTGTTTCACCCATTTTGTGCCACATGCTATTCTGTTTCCCCAGGACACAGCACAGGACTGAACAAGACCTGGCACCTGCCTGTGAGGCCTGGGGCTGGCCAGGGAGGGGAGGAGCAGGGAGGAAGGAGAGCAAGGAATTCTCCAGCGATGGACAGAGGCATTCCCTGTACAGACAAGAACCTTTTCTGTGACAAGTAACCAAAATCCAGCTTGGAAGCCACCCGAGCCCAGATGCCCAGGTTCAGCCACTGCAGCCCTGTTTGTAATTGTGAAAATCAGAAACGACTTGAATATCCCCAGATAGGATGTGGTGAGAGAAGCTATGGCACATCCGTACAGGGCGGTGTGGGCAGCCGCCAACAAGGATGGGCAAGAGTTTTGTGTTGTTGACCGAGCAGATGTCTCTGACGCAGGGCCCAGAGGAAAAATCAGGTTACAAAACAGGGGGTGTACGGCGATCCAAGGGCAGCCTCAGTTTTCTCCTGGACTGTGGGACAGCCTCCCAGGTGGACTCCCCACTTCCCCCGACCCTCCTCCACTCAGCAGCCCCAGAGATCCCTTTAAAACCCAAGTCAGGAGGAGTCCTTCCTGGGCTCAAACCCCCCAAGAGCTCCTCAGAGCACTGAGGAAAAGCCAAAGGCCTTGCAAGCCCCCCACCCCAACCCGGGCATCCTCTACCACCTCCGCTCCCTCACTCTCCTCCTGCCACTCTGGCCCCGGCCTCCTGCATGGTTCTCAAACAGCCCCACGTTCCCACCTGGGCCTTCGCGCCCGCTGTTTCCTCTGCCTGGGATGTTCTGCCATCCATCCGCATGGCTCACCTCTCATGTCATCCAGGTTCCTGCCCATAGGCTGCCTTGCTGGGGGGTCCCTTCCTGCCCCCACGTCATCTATCATAGCAGCATTTGACCACGCTGTGCCCCTTACCCTGCACATTGTCCTTCCGGCACTTTCCACCTGACATCATTCATATTTCATTACCGTAGTCATTCACCGTCTGTTGCCTCCACGTGCACCCAGAACGTGTGCGTCTTGGCAGCTGGGGCACCGTTAGCAGTGCGCTCTGCTGCGTCTCCAGGTGTTTTCAGGGCAAGACTCAACCTACGGGCAGCTAACTGGGATTTGGGGAAATCCAGTTCCCATATGGTGTCTTTGAGGTGCAGATCTGACCACCTTATGCCGCAGTAGAACCCTCCCACGGCTGCCGATTACTCCTGAGACACGGGCCCCTCTAACATCCATGTGGCAAAGCCCAAGACTCAGGTGGGACGGGATGAGGGGGGCCCAGCAGAGGACAGGGACAGGGATAGCAGTTACTCTGCTCCTTCGGCCCAGCGGGGCAAATGTGACCCCCTCGCTCGGGAAAAGCTCCACTGAGTTCCCCAACACCATCACCTGCTGGTAGAAAGGTGGCTGGAAAGAAGCAGGAAGAGCCCCAGGTGGGCAGGGAGGGGGTCCCAGCTCCTTCCTGGCACTGCCACCTCCTCCCAGAAGCCTCTGCTGATCCCCCAACCTGCGTGGAGCTCAGCCCTTCCTCCTCTGCAGTGTCTGCACCTTCTGCAACTTCCCTTCTGGCTCATTTCGTGGTAAATATCAAAATATACTTTATATTAGAAGCCCTCCCCCACAACCAGGAGCTTCTTCAGGGCAGAGTGTGTCTGATTCATTTCTGTGTCCCCAGGACCGGAGGATGGCCCAGCCCCTAAGTAAAATGGACATCTCACTATGGACAAGCCAGCGTCAGTTTCCCCCTCTGTGCAGTGGGTGGTGACGCCACTGCCTCCCCGGGCGCTGTGAGGACATGGCGAGGACATGGCTGTGAGGGCAGGTGCTGTCCACACTGGGGGGCTCTGCGCTGACGGGCTGGCGTCCGTCCTGAGCCGCTGGTCGGTTCTCCCTCCACCCGCTGCCACTGCAGTGACATCTGGGGCCATTTCCCAGGACGCTGCTGAGCCATCGCCCGTCTAAGCCTGTCGGCAACATTTTACCGTTTTGCCCTCACGGCGCACGGGCCGAGATCGAGGTCCTGAGTGCCCATCTGAAACGCGGACCCTCCTGTCCCCGCTGAGTGAGGCGCATCGGCGGCTCCTCCGCTCTGACAGCAAAGCTCCGAACCCTGAGCGAGGCGCTCAAGGCCCTGTGAGGGCCACCCACCCACCCCTCCGACTGCACCTGCCCCAGCCCAGGGGTGGACACTGAGGTCAGAGAGGTGGCGAGACTGCGAAGGCCACTCCGTCTGGAGATGCAGAGCCAGATTCAACCAGGCCTGTTGGGGTCAGTCCTGGGGCTCGGCCGGCCCGGCGCTGTGTCCAGAAACGCTGCCTCTGGGCCGTGTGTGTGGATCATGGAATTTTAACAACTGGCAAAGGCTGTTTCTACCCCTGTATCTGGGTCTGGTGATCTGAGAGCTGGTAAAATACTACCGGCCTGAGTGTTTAGTGACTAGAAGGGATGGGCGGCCTCGTCCATGCAAAGGCCTCCTGGTAGATTGGTTTCCATGCACTGGACCCTCCCGGTAGCCCAGCTCACCTGATTTGTTTCCCTCCCAACAGCTGTGCATCTATTGATTCAGAAGGAACCTGGGAGAGGCGCTGACCTGTTGCCGCGTGGAAAGCCTCTGAAGGATCAGTGACGCATGATCGCTGTGGTTTGCGTCCCAGGCCTATGGTGCACAGGACAACCCCTGCGTTCCTCATTAAAAAGCTACTTGTGTTACTGACAGCTGGGCTGATGCATCTGCGGTGCCCTTTGCTGGGTCTTCAGAGGCATTTAGACTCGGGCATGTGGGAGACGCTGTGCATCAGTGTGAGAGAATGGAGCCCTCTGGGCCGTCTTGCTGGCATAGCTGACCACGCAGAGCCCAGCTCTCGAGGCAGTGGCCTCGGTGAGTCCATGAGAACCTTGGGCACAGGGCTCATGGGAGCTCTTTGCCTGCTTTGATTTCTCCTCCCGTTCTTCATGGAGCAACATCCCCAGGCACCGCGGAGCTCAATCAATTGACAGGTCTTGATGAACCTCTTCTCTCCTTTCCTCATCCTTGGACTGGTGGGGATGCCTTAGACCCTGAGCCGTGGGGACACAGGAATACAAACAGAGTGTCTACCCCAGGGGCCGCAGTCTGATGGGGGAGGCTGGTGCCAAGAGGGCAAGCATAATGCAGACCGCCACGCACCTCGGTGGGAGGAGAGAGTGGGTCTGTATTTTAGTGGCACTGAAGTGAGGTGGTTGTGGGTCAGAGACTTTGCAACCCGGCTCTGCCACCTACTGGCCGTGGGACCCTGGGTCATGTCGTTACCTCCCTGAGCCTCTCTACAATGGGGATGATGTCTGGAATTTCTGTCGCTAGGTGACCACCAAGATTAAATATTTATGTGTGCATATGCGTGTATGGCTCTATGTGTGTGTATATATGCATACAGCTGTATACGTACAGGTAGCAGTCCATATGTGTAATAGTGGGACTCACGTTGGTTCACCCTGTGCTGTTTCCTCTGTGGATTCTGATGTCTGTAGCTGGGGATGCTGTCTATGATGCTGCTAACTGGCATTTTCTGGGCAGTGTCAGGGACAGAGGGGGCAGCCCTCATTGTCCCCTCCTCCCCTAAGCATGCTGCATGACCCCTGCGGTGCTGGCAGTCAGAGCGATGCTCTCCTGCCCCCCTGCAAGCCTTTGAGGTACGAAAATGGTTGCCCCCACCTCCCTATCTCTCCCAGGCCTGGGGAAACGAAAGCAGAACAATCGCCCAGCAAACGCCCTCCAGGAGACGCAGCGTGCATGAGTTCAGCCCGAGGCAGTCGTGTGCATCTATTTCTGGGATGTCACTGCACCCAAGCTCCCCACTCACTCATGCCTTCGTTGAACTGATGTTTATTGAGCGCCTACCATGTCCCAGACCCTCAGGACGTCCTTGCTCCTCATCTCACCTCACCCCTGCATCTTACCCTGATATTTGTTGCCTGCAAAGGTGTTTCCACAAAACAACTACAACCCAAACCGCAAGCGTAGCTGTTTTGGGACCCCACATTGCCATGGCACACTGTGCAGCCCTGGCTCCTCAAGGCCTCCAGGCCAGGGGGGCGGTGGGTAGGCCTAGCAGGATGCAGTGGAATGAAGAAGAGCCAGCTGAGGTGCCCAGTGGGAGCTTGACAAACTTACAGTGCCGCATAGAAGCAGTGAGCCCTGCAGGGGTGTGTGTGTGTGTGTGTGTGTGTGTGTGTGTGTGTGTGTGGTGTGTTTCAGTAGTGGTGGGTCAGAAAACCAGAAGTAAGTGGTGGATTCTACTGCCTAGATCACTGGAAAGCTGACCAGTCCTGTCACAGAGCATGCGAGGTGGTCTCCGGAGGGCTGCAGACACTGGGGGAATGGGATTCTGTTAGGCATAAGCACATGGGACGAGATCCAAGGAAACTGGATGGATGGATGGATAGATAGATAGACGGACGGACAGATGGAAGGATGGAGGAATAGATGAATGGATAGATGGATAAATGGATGGATGAATGGACAGCTGAATAGCTGGTAAGAGGAATGGATAAGAGGAAAATTGTGAAGATGGGTGAGAATAAAAGTGGAAAGGGAATGGATGAAATGGGGGGTGGATGGATGATGGGCTGAGTACACATGGACTTAGATGGATCCAGAAGTAATAGTACTCTCCAGATAATGCAAATTATAGGAACAACGGGTGTGTAGCATATTCTAATAGCGAGGGCAACATCATGGAGAACAATAACTCTTGCTTTGGTGACATCACTCTGTTCCTTCAGTCATTCCGTGTAACATTTTTTGACATCTCTTCTGTCACAGCTCATTCTGCAAGCTGGGGCTTTCAAGAGGAGCTCGCTCTCTGGTGGGAAGACAGAAAAGCAGTGAACACGGGCCTCGTGCTGCGGGCTCAGGGCCATGGGAGAGCGCACTCAGAGCTGTCCAGGAAGCAGGGGGACACGTGTGGTGTGTGCCTGCTGCCTCTCCATGCACTGCTCCTCACACTCACCCTACTGAAGGTGCGCACTGCTTACTGCTCAAATGATGCCCCTCCTTCGATCATAACTGACCGGCCCAGGGCTGGACTCCCATCACCTTCACAGCTGCGGTCCATTTCAGTCGCACCAAAAGACCATGTGTAGGTAAATGAATTTTCAGCTGCATAAAAAATGACAAGTGAGCATAGAAAATCTGTTGGGAAAGGTAGAAACAAGGGCATATACGACCCCATGGAGAGAAGGGAGGAGAGAGATGCTGTCTTTGGCTTCCCTTGCCTGGAACCTGTGAGTCCGACAGGGCTCTGTTTCCACGCCAGGAAGCAAGAACCATTATTAAACCCTCTTTTGTTGGAGCCTGTTCTTGACACCCAAGAGCCCTGATGAGGATGGGAGCACTGAGAAGGCAGAGACTAATTCCAGCAGAGAGGAAGTTTAAATGGTCAGAGAAGGCTGCACAGGAGCTGTGACATTTGAGGGTGGGTTTTGAAGGGTGACTAAGAGTTCTCCGGGTGTTGGAGGAAGAGCATGACATTCCAGCCAGAACATGCATGACGCTGAGCACGTTCCTTTGGTTTGAACATAGTTTGCACGGGGAGTGTAGGCGATGGGGGAGGGGACTTGTGGAGCATCCACTGAGCGCCAAGGGCTGCACAGGCGCTTTTCATACAATGGGTCCTCACGCTGCCCCACAAGTCAGGTAGTCCTGTCCCCACTTTACAGACAAGGAAAGTGAGGGTCAGAGAGACAGTGAAGGCTGCACTGTGGATAAGGAGTAGAGGCAGGATGTGAACCCAGATCTGCAGACTCAAAGCCTGTGTCGTCTTCATGGAACCTCAGCACCGTGTCCTACAAGGCGGGGACAATGGGCTGGGCCAGCTGTGAGAGGCTCAGCGTGCCTTCTCCACACTCACCCCATGAGTCTAGGACACACCCGTCGCCTGCAGGAGAAGCCTCGGTGGGTGGCCCAGTGCCTGCCTGGCCCCTTCCTTCCTCAGGATGCAGCGGACACCGGGATGCTCGGCTGAGGACACAGCGAGCTGCGGAAACAGACGCTGTCTGCTCGACTGATGGATGCCATCGGGTAGACTAGTTCCGTTCAGAAACAAAGTGAGACACGCGGGCCCTGTTGATCAGCCAAAGGCAGTAGCTAATGAGAAGGGAGAGAGGGAGTTGTTTTTACTGGCAGCAAGCCCGGCGGCCGTGGATTCTTTAGCCATGAGCCTCAGTGCAGTGCAAGAGGGCTGGCAGGCTAGAGAGGAGGTCAGCCCTCCCCATGGGGGCTGAAGGGGATTCAGGGGAGACTAGAAAGGGGACAGGGAGGTAACAGGGGTGAAGGAAGAGGAGGTGAGTGGAGGAGAAGGGGAAGGGGGAAAAGCAGAGGAGGGGAGACAGGAGAGAAGAAGATGGCGGGAACAGAAAAGGAGAAGAGACTGCGAATGAAGCGGGGAGGGGGAGGAGAGAACAGGGACGAAGGAGGTGAAAAGAGAGGGAAGGGGCTGGGGGAGAAGCAGGTGAGTACGGAAGAGGAGGGGCTGCTGGATAGAAGGGGAGGGCGAGGGAGGGGAAGAGACAGGCAGAGGGGCCAGAGGGAGCAAAGAAGAAAGAGGCAGAGAAGATAAAAAATGGGAAGAAGGAGGAAAATAACCAGAAATACCAGTGGGAAGGGCAAGAGAAAGGGAGGGAAGGAGAGGAAGGGGGGACAGGAGAGAGGACTGCAGGGGCGGGGAGGGGAGGAAGGAGCGGCCACCAGAGCTAGTCTTCAGGGGCTGAGCCTGTGCTCTCAGCAGCCGAGACGAAGTGCCACCCAATCCGGGGCAAGCATCCCAAGGCTCACGTAGTGCTTGTTAAAGGCTCCCAGTGGCCACCAGAGCCTCAGGTTCCCCCTCCCCAGCTCTGGTCACACTCAGGACCAGACTCAGTGCCTCAGGGGTCAAGTCCATGTCAGCTCCTCCTTCCACCTAAGCCAGGACTGTGCGGGGCAGGGCGAGAATCCACATGGAGAGACGCTGGTGTCAGGAAGGGCATTCGGGCTTGAATACTCGACATGTAGGCTCAAGTCTGCCGCACGGTTTGCCGTGTGACCTTAACCTCTCTCGGCCAGTCTCCTCCTCTGTAGAGAGAGGGCGGCATTGTGCTCCCTTCCACTCTCTCTTTTTGTGGTTTTTAATAAGTGAAAGATTTATTCAGTGCTTACAATGTCCCAGGGACAGCCCTAAACCATTTGTGGGCTTTTTTTATAAATTAAATTTTCACCACAACTCTCTATTATTGTTCACATTTTTCCAATGAGGAAACTCAAGCTCTCAGAGATGGAGTGTCACTTCAAGGTCACACAGATAATTAGCAGGTTGTCCTGTTAACTCTGTGGGACTGAGAGCCCCAGGACGGCAGGCATTCCATGCCCCGCTTCTCTGCTGTGTCCCCATATCCCAGGACAGTGGGGGCACCAAGGACATGCCTCATGAGTGGTGTGGATGAATAAGTGGGCCTGGGTCTGTGTGACATCCACGTCTCTCCTGCCAACCGCTTTCCTTACTGCTTGCCTGGATCATGCTGTGAATTCGCTGGGGTCCAGTCACAAGACAGAAACCCACCAGTAGATTGAACAGGGAAAATTTAATGTAAACAGTGATTAACCTGCAAAGATGGTTAATAATGAAGAGGGGTGAGGAGGACTACGGGAGACGGGAATGGCAAAGACAGGGAGCAGCACCGCCTCCAGGGCTGAGGGCGAGGGAACAAGGAGGGAGCTAAGGACTTAGAAGAGCCCCCGCCCCAAATCAAGGCTGAGATTTAGAATTCGTCGGAGAGGGTGTGGCTGCACAGGAACCCTTAGCATGTTGGGGGTGAAGAGCTTGCCAGAGTGGGTCAGCCTCTGTGGGATCGGCGAGGCAGGTGGACGAGAAACTTGCTGGAGGGTATGGGAAGACCAGAGGTGGTTCACAGGCAGTCACCCACTGGAGTGCCGGAGAAACTTAGTGGATCGTGAACACTGCTAGTCATCCCATGGAAGGTGGGAGGATGCACCGTAACCAGAGGAGAAGCCACTTCCTCTGCTACGGTGTAGCGGTGCCCTTCCAGTGCCATATGTCGAGCAAGACTAATATTGTGGTAGAGGAGAAACGTTTAGGGCCCAACTCCAGCAGCAAAACACAGAGCAAAGAAGGATGGGTTGGGAGCTGAGAGGCAACAAACTGCTCTTGACACGGTCCACCCCTTTGCCGACTCAACTTACCTGTGCACCTGTCTACACGGACCTGAACTTCCACACGAGAGCAAAGCAGCTCTACGTTTGCATCCAACAAGATGTGGCTCTCCTTCATACAAGAGAAGACATTTTCATGTTTTCCCCAAAATGAGGAGACAGAAAGTCCTGATAGCTATTGTTTCAGTTGGTGACTATGTTTATTATTCCTTGAATTCAGGCACAGTGCTTCTGACAGTCATTCCCTGAAGGGTAAATTGTAAGGTTAAGCTCCAACAACTTGAGTACAAGATAAGAAGAGGACAGATGAGAGAGAAGGGTATGGTTCATCTATACAAATAAGTATATGCGCACAACCTGTGCAAAGGGGACATACGTGAAGTGATGACCGTCCTCTTCTTTTCTGTAATTGGTCACAAGTACGAGCTACCTGCTCATGCCCGTTACTCACACCTCTGGACCTGCCTGAGCCCAGTCCTCTACAGACTGTTTCCCCTCGATGTTAAATTGCTGCTGCACACACCTGGAGTGTGTGGGCCGGGCAACATTCAGTTCACGATGAGAAGCTCAGGTCACGGGGTCACCTGATGTACCGTGTTGAGACCTTAGTTTCTACTAGGCCCAAAAGCCAGCAAGAAGCTCCCTCTCAAAAGGAGAATAGTTATCTTCAGAAGAAGGCACAGGTTTTTGCTCCAAAATACTAGATAGTCCATGTTGAGGTTCTTCTATTGGGACTTGTCTAAGGCTCCAGGCCATTCAACGTCCCTCTTCGCCGCTGACACTCCACTAGGATCTGCTGGATCATGAAGCCCAATGGAGGATCTTGGAAATGGCTGGAAGGATCCGCCTGGGGCCGGACTGTGTGTCAGGGTTGGACACTCGCTCGATGTCAAGGCAGGTAGGAAGCAAGCGAGGGAGGGCAAAGCAGCAGGAGCCAGCCAGGCAGCCTGGGCTCGTGCATCCGGGGCTGGATGCATGTCTAACTTGTGCTAGACAGACCTAGCCCAGCCTCAGACAGACCCAGGGTCCAGTTATGGCTCCGCCCAGGACTAACCATCTTCCCTTTCTTTGTGCAGAGACAGTGCTGGGGGCTCAACACATGTCAGTGCATTTCCTCCTAAAGCCACCCTGCAGCAGACAGATGCCATTGTCCCCGTGTACAGATGGGGAGATTGACACACAGAGCAATGAGCTCACCTGCCCAGCGCCACTCTGCAGTTCGGTGGCAGAGGCACCATCAGGTCCCCCCTGACCTGGAAGTCAGAGGCACTTTGACGATAGGCCTTGGCTGAGCCGTCTGCTGACTCTGAACCTCGATTTCCTCATCTGTAAAATGGGGGTTCTCTCTGGAGCAGATTTTCGGGGAGCAGGCACAGAGCCAGGCTTTGGGAATATGATCCCTGCTCCACATGGTTTGTGAGTGGAGTAAATAAAATGAACTTTTAATTTGCCCACGCCTGCATCACACACACAGCAGAATCTCAGCAAACTGTATTTCTCTTTCCTTTTTCAATCCGTGACATTTTCCCATCACGGTGCACTCAGAACAGGCCGTCGCTGTCTGGCGGCTGGAGGCTTCCTGCCCTGTTCAAGGCTTCTGTGCTTTGTGTGCTGATAACGTGGTTCCAAGACGTTTATAAACATCTGGGGATCTTCCGCCATCATTATCATTTAGAGGAAAATAAATTGTCTTCACCATCTGACAACCTGGTGGCTGCCCTAAGGCTCAGAGGTGGCGCTGAAGGAGTGGGCGTGAGGGAGCCAGAAGAGGCTCGCATTCGTTTCCTTGGGCTGGTGACCATTTAACACAAATAGAAAATTCTTATTCTCTCACAGTTCTGGAGGCTTAAGGTCTGAAATCAGGTGTTGGTGGGGCTGGTTCCTTCTGGAGGCTGTGAGGGAGAGGCCGTGCCCTCCTTCTCGCCCAGCTCCTGGTGGCTGCCGGCAGTCCTTGGCTTGTGGGTGCATCACTTCCATCTCTGCCTCTGTTGTCCCAAGGCCTTCTTCTCTGAGCATCTTCTCTCTCCTGTCTCTCGTAAGGCTACTTGGCATTGGATTTCGACCCACTCTAATCCAGGCGGATCTCGTCTCGAGATCCTTACCTTCGTTAAATCTGCAGAGACCTTTCTTCCAAACAAGCCCACAGTCTGAGGTCCCGAGTAGACACGTCTTTCTGGGGGCCACTCTTCAAACCTTTACAAGGCTCCTCAGTGAGCGCCGGGTCCCCTGGGTTCAGTTCCGCCCAGCCTTGGGCGGGTCACTTTCCCTCTCCGGGTCTCAGTTTCTCTTAGGTCACATCTGACATGGTTTACAGCTAGAATGTTCCAACGGAGTGAGGGCCCCAGAAAATGGTTCAGACCAAACTTCCTTCATTCAACAACTACACGCCTGCTCTGCGCTGGGCTCAGCACTCTACCCTAGGGAGCAGACGAGTCCTAGCCTCGTCCCCGAAGCCACTAAGAAGAAAGTCTGGAGAAAAGCAGACTTGAGAGGGAGCGATTACAGCAGACCAGGATGGGCATTCCATAAGGTCAGGGCCCGCCTTCATCACAGCAGAACAGGGCCTGGCACTGAGCACTGGCTGGAGAATTATCTAGTGACGTATTTTGCAGCTAGTAAGAGTTATGAGAGGACATGTCCTGGAGGTCCTGGATGATTGTCTCTGGATGCAGAAAAGGGGAAGCTGACATCGTCTTGGAAGGTCCAGATGGTTTCCCAGTGGAGATGGTGTTCAAACTGAGGCTTAAAGAATGAATGACAGTGAGCCAGGGAGGGGACGAGGATGCTGCTCCAGGTGCACAGGGCAGAGGCTGGTCCCCTCTGGGATGGACAAGTGTCCCATAATGGCAGTGTAGAAAGTGACACGGCTTGCCTCAGGTCACACACCTCATAATAGGTCAAGCCCAGATGCCTCCGGGGAGCCCAACTCCAGGGCTGTGCTCATTATAGCTCTCCACTCTGCCATTCTGTCTCCTCTGCATACAGTTAGGTCATAGCTAAGAGAGTACATTTCATTATCCCCATTTTGCAGATGAAGAAAATGAGGCATGTTGGTTTCCAATTGTTGCTGTAACAAATTACCACAAATTTAGTGGTTTAAAACAACACAAATTTATTATCTTATGGTTCTGGAAGTCAGAAGTCAAAAAGGGACCTCAGGGGACCAAAGCCAAGGTGTCCACAGGGCTGGTTCTTTCTGGAGAATCCATTTCCTTGCTCTTTCCAGCTTCCAGAGGCCGCCTGCATGCCCTGGCTCGTGGCTTCTTCCTCCATCCTCAAAGTCAGCATCACAGCCTCTTCAGATTTCTCTCTGCCCCTGACCTCTGCTTACGTCCTCACAGCTCCTTCTCGACCCCTGCTCTCGTCGTCCGCTCTGACTCTGACCTTCCTGCCTCCCTCTTGTAAGGCTCCTTGGGATTACGATGGTCCCACTCGGATAACCCAGGATAACTTCCCCACCTCCAGATCCTTAACCTACTCACACCTGCAAAGTCCCTTTGCTGTAAGGTAACATAGTCACACGTTCTGGAGGTTACAACGCGGACATCTTGGGCGCCATTATTGAGTCTACCACACGAGGCTTAGAGATGATCGAGACGCGTGTCTCCAAGATTCAGACCCACAATGAGCATATGGAATGCTCGGTGCTGATCACTGCACCCCTCTTCCTCCCTCCACATCTGCAGGGAAATCCCAAGCTGCCCTGGGAACCACAGCCTCATTTCAACCTCAGAGGGTACATCTGTAGGTTGGGGTCTCCCAGGGCAGTTGGCCTACGGGGCAAGGATGACAAATGTTACAATGAATGTATTCAAAGCAAATGATCCCGCAGAGCCTGGAGCTTTGTGGCTCAGAGAACTGGATGATGATGTGCCACTCCCTCCGCGTGACAGGCTGCCACCCGCCTCTGCCCGCCCTGGTTAGCAGCCCCACAGGGGACTAACCTGGCAGCAGAAGCATCGAATGGATTCTCCGTGGATCCGGCCTCCATTGGGAGCAGACTTAAGAGCAGTGAAGGATGAGAAAACTATTCCCAGAGCTTCCTCGGCAGGGGCCGCAGCAGTGAACGCTGCCGCCGCACTTCACAGTTTACAAGGTGCTCACATGCTTCCCTGGATCCTTGAAAGCTCCCCGGTAAGGGGGCGAAGTGGGGGTGCTGCTCTCCCCGGAGGATGTGGCTGTCGCAGGGACATGCACCACTCCCCAGCCACAGCCCAGCCTCTGCAGGACTGGCAAAGAGCCGCAGATGCTCAGGTGTGCACGGCGGGGGTTATCGTGCAGCTGATGAGCAGGGAAGATTTGCGGGGCAGGGGCAGGGGCCTTCAGGAGGCCTTGCGGAGCCACCTTAGGAACACAGACCAGAGAGAGAGAAAAGAAGGGAAACACCTGGCAGGTGCCACGTGACATAGGCAGGTGCCATAGACGCCCCTGCCCAGCAGCCCATGGCAGGGCCTGCTCCTCCTTCTCTATGCAGCCAGAGTCCGGCACAAGTGTGCCACCAGGCAGAGGTCTGTCTGTAACAGCCAAGGAATGAATGGATGAATGGATGGATGAGCAAAGAGAGCAAGGGAGGGAGTGCAACATGGTGGCTAGGAGACGAGGCTCTGGAACCAGCCCCAGGTTTGAATCTCAGCTCTGTCAGTTATTAGCTGTGACCTTGATCCAGTTACTTAGTCTCCTCCTCTGAGCCTCAGTTTGCTCATCTGTAGAATGGGGATGGTAATAATAGTGTCTGTCCCACAGGGCTGGTGTGAGAAATGCAGGCACAGTATGTGAAAGTGCCTAGAGCCAGGCCTGCCCATCATGAGTGCTCCGTAAATGCTAGCCACGATTAGGATGAGGACTGTTTCTAGGTTTCTGGAATCCTTAAATATTATAGCAACTGATAAATTGCAGCAGAAAGGATGTCCCTCCTGGTGTCTAGCCTAAAGTCTTCATGCTGTAGCTTTACCCTCGTGCCTCTGACTCCCAGCCACACTTCTCAGCAGACCTTCAGGAGGGCAGGCTCAGAAGGGACAGCACAGATCATGCTGAGAAGTCCGATGGATCAACGCATCTGTAATGACTCCGGCCTCAAATCAATGATGCTTACAATCTAGATGGGAGGAATGCCG
This sequence comes from Equus asinus, assembly GCF_041296235.1. Lineage (NCBI taxonomy): Eukaryota > Metazoa > Chordata > Mammalia > Perissodactyla > Equidae > Equus > Equus asinus. The sequence goes on from NC_091794.1 coordinate 91,343,618, forward strand.
GTTCTTTTTCCTTCCCCCACATCCTCCCTGGAAGGTGAGGCCTGTGAGGTGGGGTTTCAGGAGGGTTGAGTCACTTATCTGAGAACGCACAGCCAGGAAGAGGCAGAGCCTCAACGTGAGCCTGGGGCTAACTCAGTACGCAGCAGCTAACATCGAGTGAGCTCTGTCGCTTTCTAAATGCCGATATTCACTATGGGGAATGGCCATCCCCACTTTACAGATGAGGAAGCTGAGGCAGTCACCTGTCTGTAATGGGAATTGCCAGCATGCAAGCTCAGCTCGACTGGTCCCCGAGGCCCCGCTCTAACCTCCTGAGCTTCCACTGCCTGGAAAGTGCACGCTCAGCCTGCTCCCCGACACTGCCCCTCACCGTCCATCCTGCCCACCTCCGTCTGAAGCTAAAAGGGCCTCTCGGGAGCCTGTGCCTGACCCCGTCCCCACGCCTGGGCGTTCACCACCCTCTGTGGACTCGTCCGCCCACTCAGGGCAGCTCGGTGACTCCCTAGGGTCATCGAGCTTAGAAAACTCCAGGGCAGGATGGAAGCCAGGTCCATCTGGCTGGAAAGCTGATTGGCCCTCCTCTGTCTGAGCTCCTTTGTCCCCCAAAACTATCAGAAAACCTGTCAAAAAGTCAGAGAGGCCAGCTGAGAGGCTGGGTGGGCAGACAGTCAGTGCCACAGGCCACCGTGAGCCTGAGAACTGGGGACAGTTTCAGGAAGGACTGCGACCTGACTGGTGGACAGCCTCCGAGAGGCCAGAGGGAGGGACAGGCCACCAGGCAGAGTGAGAAGGCGAGATGGAGGACCCCTGGGAAGACAGCTCAGCCAGGTGGGTGAGGCAGAGGAGGAGGGGAGACTGAAGGAGGGGCTGATGGGGACAGGATGGGCCCAGAGACACGTGCCCTTGGGGCCAGGCTGACCTTGGGCTTGAAACCCAGCGCTGTCACCTTCTCCCAGATGCCACCTGACCTCTCCTGGCTGTGTCTCCTGTCTGGGAAGTGAGCATGGTGCCTCCTGAGGCTGCTATGGACCAGGACCAAGAAGTTCATTTAATAACTTTTTATACCTATTCTTATACTTGTACCACATATATGTACCCATGAATAATATACAGTGGTGTTCAGTGTTTTAAATGATATCATATTGTAAGCATGATTTTACATCTATTTTAACCGAAAGCTAGTTCTTCAAGATGTATCCATGAAGACCAAAAAAACCATGTTTAATGAGATAATTACGGAGGAAACTCAGTGGGAAAGCGAAAGCTTTCTCTGAAGATGGTGGACACCCCAAACACAGACCTCACCACCTTCCCAGGGCTCCTCCATCCTTGGGGCCTCTCCCTCTGTCTCACCACCTGCTGGCTCTCCCCTCCCTCTGGCCTCTCGGAGTCTGTCCAGCTGTCAGATGTGACGCCCCCTGACTCCCTCCCCAGTTCTGGGGCTCACAGAAGCTGGTGAGAAGGGGGTGCTTCACGAAGGGGAACTGAGCATAACAACAGTGACGCAGGCCTGGCAACTAAGCTACGAGTTAAGGAGGGACATAGTCATGAGGCCCTGACCACTCCCCCCACTCAGCCGAAAGTTAATCCCGCCTTTAAAGAGCTCCATCTCCCTGGGGGAGGAGCCACTTCATTAGAGACAGCCCTTCTGCACAAAGACGGAACCTGTGGGCCAGTAAAACTCCCCGGGTTTCAGCATCGCTTTGGAAATCGATGCGCTATGATTGCAAATCCAGCGTCTGTCAGCAGCTGCCTAATTTTAGCTGAGTCTTTGCAGGCTTCTCGCCCTGCTCGTCCACCCCTGTGGACCGGCAGGGCCGTTCTGAGGAGCATCATTGATCTTTTGACTAAAGTGTCCTAATGAAATACAAATCTGTTGTCACTTAAAGAACCATCTGTCATGGCGGTCCGGAGGAAATGCTACCAGGAGAACAATAACCATCATTTCATTTTAAGACCCAGCCTTCCTCCCCCTTTCCCTGCCATAAAAAAAAATCAATATCTTTTACTGTTTCATTTCGGCGCGGAGCACTAGGGTGGTAAAGATATTTGCAACTATGTGCACGTTCTCTGTTATGAGGCCCTTGGCCTCCTGAGTGGGTTAGCACCTATTTGCATGAGGGGGATTTATCAGGATGGTGATTTAGCCTTCTGTTCTTGGGCTGCTCTGCCTGGGGTCAGAGGCTAAGGAAGTGACAGGGGTTCAGCGTCCACAGAGGGCCTGGGGTCCCAGGAAATGCAAGCACCAGCCTTACACGGCACCAGGCCGTTCCTGGGTCAGAACAAGCAAAGCCGATTGTTGTCTTGTACCCAGAGCCCAGGCAGCGAGGATTGCCAGGAAAGAGCGAGGAGGAAGGGACTGTGGCTGGCAGGGGAACAGCGGCAGCTCATGCTGTCCAGGCAGGCCTGGGTCACCAATCTGACCCTCGGAGAACCCGATCGCCTCATCTTCCTAAGTGGGGCCTTTGGAAGGAAAATTGACTTGTCCCAATGTCACCCAGCACGTCAACAGCAGAAGGAGGAGAGCTGATATTCCCTCTGGTAGCGGGGAGATGTCTCTTTAGGCATCACCTATGGGGGAAATAAACAGGTTTCCCCAGCCTGCATTTTATATGCCCCAAAGTCTGGACTTATGTTGGAAGGCACATTAGGTATAGATAGATAGCTAGAGGAAGAGAAAAAAAAGATTAAAGATAGATTTTCTATTTCTTTATATTGTTAAGATGTTGATTCCACCCAAAGCAACCTACAGATTCAATGCAATCCCTTTCAAAATCCCAATGACATTTTTAGCAGAAATAGAAAGACCTATCCTAAAATTCATAGGGAATCCCAAGGGACCCTGAATAGCCAAAACAGTCTTGAAGAAGAACAAAGCCAGAGGACTCACACTTCCTGATTTCAAAACTCACTGCAAAGCTAAGTCATCAAAATGATTTGGTACTGCCATAAAGACAGACATGTAGCTCAAAAGAATAGAATAGAGAGCCAGAAATAGACGCTCACATATATGGTCAAACGATGTTGATAAGATGCCAAGACCAGTCAATGGGGAAAGGACAGTCTTCTCAGCAAATGGTGCTGGGAGAATGGGATATCCTCATGCGAAAAATGAAGCTGGACCATTACCTGACACCATATACAAAAATTAACTCAAAAGGGATCAAAGACCTAAATGTAAGATGTAAAACTACAAAACCCGGGGCTGGCCCTGTGGCTGAGTGGTTAAGTACATGAGCTCCACTGTGGCAGCCCAGGGTTTCACTGGTTTGGATCCTGGACGTGGACATGGCATCACTTGTCTGGCCATGCTGAGGCGGCGTCCCACATAGCACAACCAAAGGCACTCACAACTAGAATAGACAATTATGTACTGGGGGGATTTGGGAAGAAAAAGCATAAAGAAAAAAAAACAGAAAAAAAAACTATAAAACCCTCAGAAAAAAACACGAGCAAAAATCTCATAACATTGGATTTGGCTATGATTTCTTGGATATGACACCAAAGGCACAGGCAACAAAAGAAAAAACCAGACAAATGGGACTTCATGAAAATTTTAAAAATTTGTGCATCAAAAGACAATGTAAACAGCGTAAAAAGGCAACCCACAGAATGGGAGAATATATTTACAAATACATATCTACTGTTTTAAACTTTGATATATAATGTCCTTTCTCTCTTGTAACATTTTTTGATTTAAGGTCTATTTTGTCTGATATCAGTATAGCCACCCCTGCTCTCATTTGGTTACATTTACATAGACTATCTTTTTCTATCCCTTCACTTTCAACTTATTTGTGCTTTGGGTCTAAATTGAGTCTCTCGTAGACTGCATATAGTTGAACCATGTGTTTCTATCCATCCTGTCCGTCTCTGTCTTTTGAATGGAGAGTTTAATCCATTTACATTTAAAGTAATTAATGATAAGGAGGGACTTTTCCTGTCATTTTGCTTTTCGTTTTTTGTATATCTTATAGCTTTTTTGTCCCTCATTTCCTGCATCCCTGTCTTCTTTTGTGTTTAGTTGATTTTAGTAGTGTAATGTTTAAATTCCTTTCTTCTTTCCCTTGGTGTATATCCTATAGCTATTTGCCATGTGGTTACCACAGGGGTTGCAGTTAACATCCTAAGTTATAACACTCCAAATTGAATTTATACCAGCTTAACTTCAAAAACATACAAAAACTGTACTCCTTTATGGCTCTGTTCCTACTCCCTTTGGTTTTTGATGTCACAAAATTACATTTTTATACATTGTGTGCCCCAAAAGATAAACTAATAATTCCTTTAAATGCATTAGTCTCTTAAATTATGTAGAAAACAAAATGTGGAGTTACAAATCAAAGTTATAATAATACAAACTTTTAGATTAATAACCTTAAAAAATGTGCTAGTCCCTTAAATCATGTAGGAAACAAAAAGAGAGCTACAAACCATCATTACAACATAACTAGCTTTCACAATTACCCATGTACTCACCTTTATTGCGAGCTTTATTTCTTCATACCGCTTCAAGTTACTGTCTATCCTTCTTTCACTTCACCCAGCAGCGCTCCCTTGAGCGTTTCTTGCAGGGCAGCTCTAGTAGTAAGGAATTCCCTAAGCTTTTGCTTTTCTGAGGATGTCTTAATTCCTCCTTCACTTTTGAAGGACAGTTTTGCTGGATGTGGGATTCTTGCTTGGTTTACAGTTTTCTTCTTTTAGCACTTTGGCTGTATCAGCCCATTGCCTTCTGACCTCCAAAGTTTCTAATAAGAAATCCGCTGAAAATCTTTCTCTTTTTTTGAGGAAGATTAGCCCTGAGCTAACTACTGCCAATCTTCCCCTTTTTGCTGAGGAAGACTGGCCCTGAGCTAACATCCGTGCCCATCTTCCTCTACTTTATATGTGGGACGCCTACCACAGCATGGCTTTTGCCAAGCGGTGCCATGTCCGCACCCGGGATCCGAACTGGTGAACCCCGGGCCGCGGAGAAGTGGAACGTGCGAACTTAACTGCTGCGCCACCGGGCTGGCCCCCCTGCTGAAAATCCTATTGAGGATCCCTTGCATGTGATCAGTTGCTCTCTCTTGCTGCTTTCAAGATTCTGTCTTTGTCTTTTGAAAGTTTGATTATAATGTATCTCGGTGTAGGTCTCTTTGAGTTCATCTTACTCAAAAGATAACTTCACTGAGTTTCTTGGATGTTTATATTCATGTATTTCATCAAATTTGCGAAGTTTTCAGCCAGTATTTCTTCAGTGCCCCCTTCTTTCTCTCTTCTTCTTCTGGAACTCCTACAATGCATAGTTTGGTTGGCTTGATGGTGTCACGTAGGTCCCTTAAGCTCTGTTCACTTTTCTTCAATCTTCTTTTTCTCTACCTCAAACTCAGTAATTTCTGTTATGCTGTGTTCAAGTCCACTAATTCTTTCTTCTGCCTCTCTTCTCAAATCTTCCTTTGAATCCCTTTACCAAATTTTTCAATACATTTATTGTACACTTAAGCTCGAGAATTTCTTTTTATGTTTTATACTTCTTTATGGATATCTCCATTTTGTTCATGCATCATCTTCTTGACTTTCTCCACATCTTCCTTTAGTTCTTTGAGCATCTTCAAGACAGCTGTTTTGAAGTTTTTGTCTAGTATATCTGCCATCAGTTCTTTTACTGGGACGGTTTCTGTTAACTTAATTTTTTTCCTTGAACTAGGCCATACTTTCCTGTTTCTTTGGATGCCTTGTGATTTTTGTTGAAAAGTAGACATTTAAATCTAATACTGTTTTGACTCTAGAATTCAGATTCCCTCCCCACTCCCCCAGGATTTGCTGTTTTTGTTACTGTTTTGCTTTTTTTTTTAGTTCTTGTAAGCTGTCTCTGTGCTAAGGATCTGCCTGTGATGTAAACTTAAGGTCTTCTCAGGTCTTTTCCGAATCTTTCCCTAGGTATCTGTGATCGCTTTCTAATTTTCCCCGTATCCGTAATTGTTTTTGAATGTCCTGGTCTTTAGTTCTTGGCTCCCAAAAGGGGGAAATGAGAAAAATGAAATGGGGGAGAAAAAGGGTGCCTGTCCTTTAAAGACCCTGGGAGTCACTTCAGCTGGAGAGGGAGGGGCTTGCAACAGTCTGGGGAGGCGCCACAACAAAGGCGTCCCCCTCTTCGTCTGCACCTCTGTGATCAGAAGCAGCAATCAGTGGTCAGAGCGCAGACCCCTGATATTTAGAGGACAGGGTCCTTTTTGCCCATCTTGGCTCCCGCAAGCTTTGTTCATGCTGCTCCAAGAACATGTGCACAGCGGCTCACCATGTGGCCGGGGGTGGGGGATGGGTAGCTGCCACTGTGCTAACAGCTTAAATTGACCAAAATTAACCACAATTTACCATCCAAGCCTTCCCCTGGAAATTTCAAGCCTTAAATTGACTGCAGAGTTCCAAAAACAGCTACATCAGACAGATTCTGCCAGCACAATTATTGTCTGGGTGGGAAGATAGATTCCTGGTGCTTCCTACTCTGCCATCTTCCTGAGATTCATTGGCTATTGTTTCTTAAAATATTTTTCTGTCCCCATCACTCCACCCTAGTCTCTCCTTCTGGAACTTCACTTATAGATATGTGGAGCCATTTGATGTTGTTTCACAGGTTATTGATATTCTATTCATTCTTTCATTCTTCAGGGTTTTAAATGTTTTTCATTTCAAAAATTGTATTTTTCAGATACAGAAGTTTTATTTGCATTTTCATAACTTGATTTCATTATCTTTTGCTTTTTTTAAACATATAGAGTATATTTATAATACACTAGTTCCAACATATTTTCTGTTTGGGGATCCCTTTCTATTGGTTTTCTTCCTTCTCATTATAGGTCAGACTTTCTTCTTCCTTGCCTGTCTCGTAATTTTTTATTAGGTGCTGGACATTGTGTTGTATGTTTTTGGTTGCTAGATTTTGTGTTTATTTCTTTAAAACAGTATTGAATTTCCTTCTGGGAAACAGTTAAATTATTTGGAATCAGTTGGGTGCTCCTGAGGCTTGCCTTTAAATTTGTTAGGGTGGATACAGAGTAGAGTATATTTTACGGTTAATTAACACCTACTTCTGATCTAACAGCCGTCTGAGGATTCTACCTGATGTTCCATTATGCTGAGGTCTTTTCAGCCTAGTAGATAAGAACAAAAACTCTCCCCAGCCCTGTGTGAGCTTTGAGAATGTCTCTGTGTTCCCTATCCTGGTGGTTCTTTTTCTGGCCCAGTACTTTTCTTTCATGTATGCACAGATCACTACTCAGACAAGTCCTTGGGATGACCTTCTGAATTTCTTTAGAGGTCTCTCTCTCTGTACAGCTCCCTCCTCTCCAAGGTTCTGTCTTACAAATTCTAGCTGCCTTGGCCTTCTCAAACTCTGGTCTCCTTCCTCCCCAAATCATCAAATCTTCCAAGCTTTGTTTAGTTCTTGTCTATTCTTTGCAGTTGAGAAGACACCTTCAGGGAGCTGGGGCTGTTGTAGGACTCAGTTCATTTATTTCCTTTCTCCCTGGACTCACACTCCTGTGCAGTTGTCTCATGTCCAAAACCTGTTGTTTGATGTTTTGTCCACTTTTCTAGTTGCTTATGGTGGGAGGGTACATTTTACTCCTGTTAGTTTATCATGGCCAGAAGCAAAAGTCCAACTTATGTAATTTTCCAATGGCTTTTGTGTACACTTTTGTGTCATTGTCATTGAGTCAAATACTTTTTTTCTAAATTGAACCTGACATAGAACCTCCAAATCTAGAACTGATAGCAGTAGAGGTTCTCAGAGTGAGTGAGGGGCGTCTGAGGCTGCCTGCTTCTGCTCTCCCCTCATCCCTACTCTGACCCCCAAGGTGCCTCAAGGGAGGCCCAGCAGTGAATGCTTCTGGCTTCCAGGATGAACTTTATCCCTTTGGCCTTGTGTTCAAGGCCTTCGCAGCATGTCCATTCCGACTCCCCCACCTCGTCTCCTGGCCCTCTCTTTTGCTATCTTCACCTGCATGTGGTTGCTTCTCTCTTGGTGCCCCAGCTCCATGGAGCTTTTTACTATCGCCTCATGTGCTTCTGTGCCTTTGCTTATGCTGTTCCCCCGACACAGACCACCTCCACACACCCTGGCCCCACACTCTTCTTTTCCACCTGGCCAGTGCTCAGCATCTCATCTCACCTGGGACCAGGCTGTGAAGTCAGCACACACCAATAAAATTGGCCGTGTTGGGTAAATTTGCTTTACTTTTTAAACCACTATCTTTTTCCTTTTTTAAAAATTTATTTTGTACAATACATATAGTTGAAGTCACAGATATATCCTTCGTCTACACTGGTTGCTAAGCTCTTCAGTGTCTTATTCAATTATTATATTTGCAGCTATTAACACATACCTGACACATAGTAGTTTGTCAATAAATATCTGGAGAATGAATGAGGGAAACGGACAGGAGTTCAGGAGGCAGGCAAAACCTGAGCAAAGGAGGCAGGTGAGGATGAACTTGACTAGATCAGGGAACAGGGCAAAGTACAGGGCAGATTCATGACAGTAGGAGGGATGATGGGCACAGCAGGAAGGGCCTGGGTTTAGCATCTGAATCTGAGCCTTCAGATTCCGACTCTGCCACTTTCTGTTTGACTTTGGGAAAATTACTTACCCTCTCTGGGCCTCTGCTTTCCATAAAATAGGGATCATAATGTCTACCTCACAGGGTTCTTGTGGAGTGGAAACAAGGTATGGACTAGGTCAAACAACAGGAATTTATTGGTGTTTGGCCGTTTTTGACCTGTGAGTGCTACAGAAGCCTGAAGCCCAGGTAACAAAGGCCTCAGCTCTGACCAGCCCTTCCTGGGGGAGGCGCACTTTTGAATATTTGAGGGGCGTGACTGCCCTGCATCAACGCTGACACGTCTGCTGTCCCTGCTTTTAACTGTCCCCTGCTGGACAGTCTAGAGCCCGGCATCCTCTCAGGTGGCACCAAAGAGCCTGTGGCCTGGGAAGCACAGATTTCTTAGATGTTGCCCCAAGCAGCTGTGGCTACCACTGCAGGTCGAGGCCTAAGGAGCTTCTACTTTTTAATTTTTTCCAGACAATCGAAGCCTTTTAACTGCCAGCTCGGCTCAGACCAGGCGAGTGTGGGAGCCGGACATCCAGGAGGCAGGCCTCGGCAGGGGCCCAGGGAGCCCTGTGAATCCTCCAGTGTGGGGGGCTCCCGGGGCGCCTCTGGGGAGTGGGAACGGGGAGCAGGAGGTCAGGGGCCTGGGGAGAGGAGGGAGGTGAAGCCTCCAGGTGGGTCTGTTTACTCCCGTTCGCTCCAGGTTACCTTTGAATGGAATAGAATCATCCTCTAATCCTCTTTATCTCTGCTCAGTACTTCTAGAAAAGAGCTACTTGACATTTTAGGAGAAAAAATATGTCAAAGTGAAAGGCTCATGATATTCAGTGGAAACCGTAGGATGGAGAAATCTCAGTGCACTTGCAGCATGTGCCTCCTTGTGTCTCGGAAGTGAAACCAAGTGAGGTGAGAAGGAGGGACCGATGCCCCGTCTGCCTGTGGGGAAGTGTGCCAGGATCCCCTGCACCTCCCTGTTCCTGAAGGCGTAGCAGTGGGCGGCTTGGCTTCCTCACACCTGTCTCCGCTGATGGGCAGCGAGGCTCACCCCTCCGTCACCTCCCCTCCCTCACCTCCCCTCACTTCCCTCACCTCACCTCAACTCCCTCACAACACCTCCCTCACCTCACCTCCCTCACCTCATCTCCCCTCCCTCACCTCAACTCCTTCACCTCCCCTCCCTCAGCTCCCTCACCTCATCTCCCCTCCCTCACCTCAACTCCTTCACCTCCCCTCTCTCAGCTCCCTCACCTCAACTCCTTAACCTCACCTCACCTCACTCACCTCACCTCACCTCCCTCACCTCACCTCACAACACCTCCCTCACCTCCCTCACCTCAACTCCTTCGCCTCGCCTCCCTCACCTCACCTCAGCTCCCTCACCTCAACTCCCTCACCTCACCTCACAACACTTCCCTCACCTCCCCTCCCTCACCTCACTTCCCCTCCCTCACCTCAACTCCTTCACCTCACCTCCCTTAGCTCACCTCACCTCCCTCACCTCACCTCACAGCACCTCCCTCACCTCCCCTCCCTCACCTCACCTCACAGCACCTCCCTCACCTCCCCTCCCTCACCTCCCCTCCCTCACCTCACCTCACCTCTCTCACCTCACCTCCCTCTCCTCACCTCCTGCACCTCCCCTCCCTCACCTCAACTCCTTCACCTCACCTCCCTCACCTCACTTCACCTCCCTCACCTCAACTCCCTCACCTCACCTCACAAAACCTCCCTCACCTCCCTTCCCTCACCTCACCTCACCTCCCTCACCCTCCCTCATCTCACCTCCCCTCCCTCACCTCACTTCTCCTCCCTCTCCTCACCTCCTTCACCTCTCCTCCCTCACCTCAGCTCCCTCACCTCACCTCACCTCACCTCACCTCCCTCTCCTCCCCTCCCTCACCTCACCTCACCTCATGAGGCAGCTTTGCTCATTTGCCCTTCAGTCCCTGCTGCCTTCCTGTCGCCTTGTCATCCTTAGCCTGCCTGCAAAACAGGTCCCTCTGGTCTGAATGATGCACTTCCTCCCTCCCCTTTATTCCCAGTGGCGTCTCAATCTTCAACAAGCGGAGAGGGTCAGTCAGGCCGCGCCCAGGAGCCGTGGCTGCAGGAGCTGAGCCAGCTGCTTGGTGCCTGTTGTAGGCTGTTTGGCCAGGATGAGGTGGAGGCTGGCCTGACCAGCTTCCTGTCTGATGAGGGCCTCCATCACCCTGAGGCGCAGGGCTGTGGCCCCGGTGACTGGGGGCCTGAAGTGTCTTCAGCCCGACCCAGAGAGAGAGGAGATGCTTGGGGGCTTGGGGCTCTCTGACTCGGCCGGAGGCAAGCCATGCCCATGACGTCACGTCAGAGGACAGTCCACGGACACGTGCTGTTCAGTTTAAACACATGGCATCCCACGGACCATGATCGTTCCTGTGGGAGCATTTCCTGGATGGGAACTTGTCAACCAAACCCTCTGGATGCACGTGCCAGACTGCTCCTCCCTGACGCTGAGTGACCATGGGCAGAAGACGCCGTCTCTCTGATCGTACGTTAAATATGTCAAGGAGAATGGGAGCCGGAGTGTCACCATCAGAGAAGGGAGGACAAATACGAGGAAGAGGGAGGGCAGAGTCAGCCCTGTGCACAACGCTCAGTCTCCTCCTCTGGAAAATGGAGACGATGAGGGCACTCATCTCCTAGAGTTGTTGTGTCAACACACAAAAAATCAGTCATTTACTATTATCACTTTATTGTCATCAGTATTGTTTTTGGGTAGCCCTCCGCAAAAGCCGAGCCATTGGTTTTCACGGCCACCTGCGGCGCGAGCCCGCTTCCTGAGTGGCAGAGCCAAGAGGCCGCTGCCAACCTTGACCTTCCTCTCCTACCCGCGCGGGGCCCTCGCGAATCTTCCCCTCCTGAGTCTATACCACCACTGAGGTGGGCTCAGGGGCTGTGAATTTATGAATATAAATAGGACAGACGTGTCATTCGTAATCTCACTGATGCTTTCAAATGGTTCAGCGAAACATTGTTTGCAGATGCGTGAAAGATCAACTTTATGCCTGATTTGTGATAAATTATGAGTTACTGGGTTCCACTCTTCTCCTCACACTTGCTTGTTCATTTAATAAGAATATAATTATTATAAACCACCACGGGTGCTGCGCTAGGGGTCAGGGGTAACCAGCATTCATTCATTCACTCACTCATCCACCAACGAACAATTATTAAGTGCCCACCAGAAGCAGGGAACAAATGACCCCAGTGGGGCAGGGACGTCCACACTGGGAGTGCGAGGAGCTGAGGTGCAGCCCGTGTGGGGGCGGTGTGGAGGGGCAGTGAGGGCAGCCGTGGGTGGGTTTCAAACCAGGGGGTGATGGGAGCCAGGGTTCTGTGCTACAGAAAGGACTTACAATCACGGAAAAAGAGAAAATCTGAATCAACCCTCTTTACAAAATTCCACAGTGCAGAGCGAGAGGGAGAACGTGGTGAAAAGTCTTCAAATAATTGATTTTGTTGCAAAGGCACCCAGGCTAAAAATAAGAGACAAACTGGGAGGCTCCGCCCGGCCCTGGCCTGGCACTGGCCCACCCACGGGGCAGCTGGGGGCGCTGAGCCTCCACCGTGAGTTGCTCTTCCTCTGGTGGCTGCTGGGCCCGGTCCAGCCCTCTGCGGGCATCTTCCCAGGTTTCCAGGCTCTCACAGCCACGACACTCTGCTCCTCCTGGGGAGGGCGCCGCTGGGGCCTTCCTGCCGCCCTGGCCTCCTCCTGTCTCCTTGGGAAACCCTTCGACCCCCACCCCCATCTCCTGGGCCCTCTCCCTGCAGGCGTCCTAGGGAGTCACTCAGAGCATTAGGAAGCACTCAGGATCGCGCCTGTGGAGGGGAGTGGAGGCAGCTGGACCGGGTCGGGGGAAGTCGAGCTTTGATGCCGCCCAGATGGCCCCTGGGAGCTCTAGAGTGACATGACCCCCTGGAGCCCCCTGCCTGGGGCCTGAAGGGCTGGCACTTACCGATGGCCACTCATCACAGGATTTGACAGCCTGGAATGAGCATCACCATGCAAGCAGCTCCCTCTGCAGCTGAGGCCATCTGGGAATAGGCTGCAGCTGAGGGCCGTGTGGTGACGGGAGCCCCGGCAGCTGGGGCAGCTGGTTCTTCCCTGGTTGGGAGTTCTTGGTGATGCACTGCAGGGTCCCCCACAGCCCCTACCCCCACCCCTCAAAGAGCTCACTCTGAGTGCAAGGCGCTCTGCCCTCACACAGACCTGGCTTGACCCCTGTTCCCTGTGACCGCTCCAGGCCTCAGTCCCCTTATGCATCAAATGGGCAGACTGTAGGCTTCTCTCGGTTACAAACAGGTCCACATGATGCCAGAAATCTTTGTACACTGTAGCGTGCTGTTTCGTAGACTGTAGAGTGCTGTGCACAACATGGCTTTACATAGGGAAGCATGTGGGCAGCTGTGGGGGAAATCAGTCAGGGGCCAGCTCTGGCACCGCTCAGACCTGCCTGCCCTCTATTGACATGTCGCTGAATTATTACAAATTCTCTATATGGCAAGTTTTATTATTCCTACCTTTAAAAATATTTTCCAATTAAAAAAACCCTGGAATACTAAACATATAGTAAATTACAAAGAATTATATAGAATAAAAATAGAGAGGTGCTACAGTGTAGCAAATGGTTAAGAGCCCTAATTCAGCAGCTAGGCAGCCTGGGTTACAATCCATTGCCATAATGTGGAAGCTGTGTGATCTTGAGTGAGTTACTCAACCTCTCTGTGCGTTAGCTCCAGTATCTGTAGTGAGGCAAAAATAACAGCGCCTGTCTCATCCAGTGAGTTGTTCACACATAAATCTCCTCCTGGCATATGGGAATGTATGCGTAGTTGCTTTTCTTGTTATTACTACTACAGACATTCAAACACCCTCCAAAGAGCTTTTAAAGTTTGCTTATTTACCTCAGATTCTTTTCTTCTTTTCCCTTATTTTGAAATTACTTTTAACTTTGAAATAACTATAGACTCACAGGAAGTTGCAAAAATAGTACAGAGAGACCCCCATGTACCCCTACCCAGCGACCCCAATAACCACCCAGTAACAGCAAAACCAGGACTCCAGCCAACTAGACTACAGAATTCAGATGTCACCACTTTTTATGTGCACTCCCGTGTGTGTGTGCACGCTCATGTGCATGAAGTTCTGTGCAGTTTTATCACATGTACAGATTTATATAATCACCACCCCAATCAAGATACAAAACTCATACGTCACCATAAAGGACCTCTCCGATGCCGGTTATCCTTAGTTTTTAAAGAAATGAAGTGTTTCAGGTGCCCTTGAACCCTGGACCCCATCCCATTGCCCATCCTCCATCTGCAGAGGTAACCACCATTTCTAAGACGTCAAGGACGGACGTCTCCAACATCGCGCATGTTTACCGAGCGTCTCTCGGGCGCCCAGCGCCATTATCAGCCATTCACCTGCTGGAATGCCTCCTCTACCCACCACACCCCAAACGAGGAGGCTAAGAAAACTGACACAAGGACACACGGCTGGAAGTGCTGGTGCTGGGGCCTGAGCCTGCCCCCACGGCCACTATTCTATACTGGCACATACGTGTCTTCTTGCACAAGCTTCTTCCACCCGCCGTGATGCCTAGGAGAGTCCTGCCTGCTGAATCTGCAGACACAGCTCAGGAATGTTAACTGCTCTGTGATTTTCCCCTTTGTGACCACAGTAAGTGTGCACAGCCGTGTTCCTAGTGATGGATATTTAGGAAGCCCCTGCCCGTGTCTCCTTGTGCACGCGAGTCATAGCTTCTCTGCGGTTTATTCCTAGACGTGGAACCGCTGAGTCATCGAGAACACGCGTCTTCATCTTCAACTTTGGATGATGTTGCCAAGACTCCCAGTGTTTGCAATAACTTACACTTCCGCATGCCGGCCGTGAGAATCTGAGATGACAGGTCCCTATTATTTTAATTTGCATTTCGCTGATTTCTAGTGAGGCTGAACGTCTCTCTCCATTAAGGGCCATGCGTTTCAGTTTTCTCCGTGCACATTTTTCTATGGGGTAGTTTGTCACATTTTTACCATTTGCAGGAATTTTTTATGTATTCTGGAGGATAATTCTTAACTGATGCCAGGCATGGCAAAAATTTTCCAGTCTGTGTTTTGCTGTTTCTATTCTTTTAATTTTTTTATGATGTCTTTTATCATAGAGAAGTTTTTAGTTGTATTTTTTATTATATTCAGTTCTATCAATCTCTTCCTTTACGGTTTATGCTTTTGCATGGTTTGTTTAAAAAATTCTTTCCCACTCAAGGTCATAAAGACACTTTTGTAACTTTTTTATAATTGTGTTAAAGTTTTATTTCTTGTAGCTTTCACAGTAAAGTTTACTTCATACAATTACTTTTCGTGTAAGATACACACCTTTTCCCCCACATATCCCCAGTTTCCTAGGACTGTCCACCGTGTCATCCATCCTCCCCTCTTATCTGAAACGCCTCCTCTGCTATGTGTGGGGTTTCTGGGTCCATCCCAGTCCATTTCTTGTCTCTCCATTGGCCTCTTCGCCTTGCACTACGCTAGTACCGCACGGTCTGAAACACGAGGGCTTTGTCATAAATCTTGGTATTGGGGAGGGTAAGTTGTCCTTGTTCTTCAAAATTGGTTCCCACATGAGCCTTCAAACCAGCCTGATGTGTTTCACCTGGAGGTCTGTTGGGATTTTAAAAATTGCAATTGTCTTGCACTTGTAGATTCGCTTGGGGGGTAACAGACATCTTTAGACTGCTGGTCCTTCCCATCCGTGAGCCATGTTATATTTCTCCCTTTATTCAGTTTTTCCTTTATGTCCTTCAGTGCCGTTTTACAATTTTCTCTTTAAAGGTCTCACACGGAGCCAGCCCAGTGGCGCAGTGGTTAAGTGTGCACATTCCGCTTTGGCGGCCCAGGGTTCGCCGGTTCGGATCCTGGGTGCGGACACAGCACAGCTTGGCAAGACATGCTGTGGTAGGCGTCCCACATATAAAGTAGAGGAAGATGGGCACGGGTGTTAGCTCAGGGCCAGTCTTCCTCAGCAAAAAGAGGAGGATTGGCAGCAGATGTCAGCTCAGGGCTAATCTTCCTCAAGAAAAAAAGAAGGTCTCGCACATAGTTTGCTAAATTTATTTCTCAGTACCTTCTATCGTTTATTGGAACTTTGGGGTGAGGTGTGACTCCTGCTGGAGCTCAGTCACTCACGAACTGCAGGGTGAGAGTCAGGTCCCTTATATGGCTCAGTTTCCTCATAAATAATTACACCTGCCTCTAGAGTAGGCATGAAAAGCACATGAAATAGAGAATGTGACGTCCAGAGAACATCGTAGATACCCGATAAATGTTAGCTCGTCCTGGAGTCGGCACGAATTTGGAGTTGCGCTGCTGAATTTGTGTACTTACACGCCTGTGCCTGTGCTTAGAATACGGGCCCCAGGCAGAAACAGGTCAGATGTGACGGCTTCTGACCTATAAGTAATTGACAGACAGCGCCTCCTCCACAAAGTAAAGAGCATTAAATAAAGCACTTTCAAAATATATGCTAAAACTAAAACTTCTATTGAATCCCAAGCAGTGATAATGAACTTACCTTTTAAAATCATCCAAGCTAACTTAGCAGAAAACCAACCAAAAAAAGAAAATTAATGGTAAAGATATTTTTTTCTGTTCAAAATTTAGTGTGACTTATGACCAGAATTGTTCTTCTAGCCTTTACTGGAACAAAAATGCTTAAACTGGTTTCATTTCTTTTAAAGTTTTATTTGTTTTTATAAAACAGTACGTTTTATAGAAACATTTCAAACATTAGGGAAAAGTACAACAAAGTAGAAATTTCCCCAAATCACGGCACCAAAGCAGAACCGTTGTTGACATTTTCGTCAATATCCTTTTTATATTTCTCGATACCAAAAAATGGGCATTTGGGTTTGTGCTTGCTCTTTTTTTTTCCTCCACAAGGTGTTTTGGACGTATTTCCACTTCCATAGTTGCAGAATGACATCATCTTATATCATTGCATTATATTCCATTTTATAGATTTGTAGTAACTTAACAAATCAATTTCCTATTTACGACTGTTTCATCTTATAAAATAAAGCATGCTCCGATAGAACACCGCAGCATACCTCTTCTTTGTTAATTTGTGTGACCGCCTCCATCAATAAATCCCTCAGGAGTGAGATTAGCAGGATAAAAGGCTGGCTCGTTTTACGTTTTGACTCACGTTGCCAAACCACCTTCCTGAAAAGGTTGGATCCCTTAGCACCGCCATCGTCAGTGCAGGAGGCTGCCCATTTCCCAATGCGCTAAGCGGGTTTGTCAATTCCTTTATCTTTCCCTACCTGGAGAGTGGAAAACACACCTCTCTTTGCATATGCACTTTTATTAGCAGAGAAATTACACATCTTTTCCTCTGTTTATTGGCTAGTTGAGTCTTCTTTTGTGGATTGCCTCTCTGAGCAGCGAGCACTTTCATCTGGTTGTTTTATTAGAGGTCTTCGTGTAGCAGCATTGTGTGTGACACTGGGAAACAGCTCCCTGACTCTGGGCTTGGCCATGTGGCTGGCTTTGGACAACAGGATGTTAATGAATGTGATGTAGGCAAAGGTTTTAAATGGGCGTGGCTGGGCTTTCCCTCCTGTGCTTCTGCCGACCCCATGAAAAGATGATACCCTGGCTGGGTGGCTGGTCTCAGAGGAATGAGAGATGCAGAGAGCCTGTCTGAACCAGCTCACGGTCTGGAGCCAAGGCTAGCCCAGTCCAACCGAGAGCCGCAGAGGGACAGCTGCCGAGCTGCAGACGTGGGTGAAAATAGCTGATTGTTGTTTTAAGCCGCCGAGTTTGGAGTTTTGCTGTGCAGCAGTGTTATGATAGGTGACTGACACACCCCGTCATTCTCTGCTTGTGTGATCTTGTACGTGTCATGTTCTTCTCTGGGTCTCAGTTTCTTTACATGTGGCATGAAGGAGATGATCACTGAGCGATTTCTAGGGTCTCTTGCAATACTAAGATTCTGGATTCCAATACAGAGGAGAGGAGAAGAGAATGCTCCAGAAGGAAAGCCCAACACACAAGTGCAAAGAAGGCTATGCAGGAAAGACAATGGGAGGGGAACAGATTGTCCCACCGGAGCAGGTGGTCTGGGACATGCAGGTGGCGGTGGGGGGGTGTTGGGAGAGGACGGCTGATGCAGGAATGCTGGGGCCTGGGCTCCTCGGGAAGCTGTGCTTGTTCATCCCCCGCCTGCTTCTTAACCTCTTGCTCATTGACTTCTGACCCCCCCATACCGCCACCCTAACTGCCTTCTCCATTACGACTTCTCATTCCCAAATGCTTGCTTGGCCAGGGCCCCCTAGAACTCCATGCCTCCTCCCAACCCTCTTCCTGGCTCTGCGCCCTGACTCCAGGCTCTGCCCCTTCATCTTCCCCCTCCATTTCTGTCTCCTTCCCTCAGTCTGCTCCGAAGCTTCTTTCCCCAGCTCCTTCTTCTTAGACTAGCAATGAGCCTGGGATTCAGGGCTACGGATCCCAAGGGAGGCACCTGGGTACATAGATAGGGGTTCCATATCAAGCAGGCACAGGGCACTAGAAGCAAGGATGACCTTAATACTGCCAAAAAGTAGACAAGAGCTTTGGAAGAATGCTAAGGACCCAGCATGAGACTCGAAGAACTCCGAGGTGTTGTATCTCCAAGTACACTCACAGCCCCAGCACAATCAGTCTCACATCGTGTATTCTGTGCTTGGGACTACAAGAGATGATCTGAGCAGAGGCAGCCAGACCCCTTGGGCCAACCTAAAGCAGAGGCGGGCAGCCTGCGTCTCCCTTCTGTCCCGCACAGGATGGTCTTCAAATGCTCTTTCTTCAGTAGACCTGTTTCCTCCCCTTTTTCTCTGGCACTTGTTCCCTCTCACTGCTGGCCTCCCTCCCTGTCCTGTGGTCCTGAATTCTCAGCACATCCTGGACGCAGCCTGTGGTCTGAGATGCTCCATTGTTCATCTTGCAAATAGCCTTTGCCTTGGGGCATGACTTTGCTGGATGAAGGCGCTTGCTATTCTAAGCCTCACTGGCCTGGGCATGGAAACCCTCCCTAGATGAAGTCTTTACACACCTGTGCTCCTCCCACAGGGACCACTTCTGTCCTCTTCACCAACCCCAGTGAGACCCAGACCTCTTGGAGTGAACACTGGAACAAGATCCATGGGATTCAGCATCACTGGTACTTTCCTTACAGAATGATGGGTCTTCGAGCTGATGTGAGACTGCAGGCAGCACGTTCAAGGAGAAAGAGGATGAACTTGGAAGCAGACACACCTGGCTTTGAATCCTGGCTCCATCATTTGCTGGTCATGAACAACTCACTCCCAACCCGCTGATGACATGCGCACACACAACAATATGCAGTGTCTGACACATGATTCACTAAATCATAGCCCGCTCTCCAGAGGACCTAGTCCTACCTCTTTTTTAGCATTTATCCTATTTCTCCTATTTTAGTCAAATCATCTGCTTTACTTGCCTGTAGCTGGCACAAAGCTTACTTAGACTCTGAACTCCTAGCCCAAAGACTACCACAAAGCAGGTGCCCAGTGAGTGTAGCCTGCTGTAGCAGAACAAGCTGAAGTTCTTTGAAAACTCTCTCTCTGTTCTGTTCTTCCGCAACGTTATGTACACATCAGATTTCCTTGCTCTGTCTTCAATATCCATCATTCTCACTGTATTTGTTATTGTGACTTTGTTCTTTTCCATTTCGACTTGAGTGATTTCCTGAAGCTGATTCTCCATTTCCTTGATGGAATTTCCAGTTACGATTTATCACCTTTTTGCTTGGTTTTTATGGGACATTCCATCTCTGTAATGTTTTCATTTGGTTCATTTTTTTCCTAAAAGGTATACTGGCTCATTTTTCTTCTCCTATTTTGTAACTTCTGTTGATAATTCTTCTCTGAACCTTGACTCTTTTAGTTTTAGTTTTGCTTTGTACTTAGTCATCTTGCCCCTGGTTGTGGGTAATTCCCGTTAGGAGGCAAGTTTTTCCATCTTTTGTTCATGTTCTCACTTCCTCCTCTAAGCAGGAAGCCCTTCCTGTGTGTGGGTCCTGTCTTACTCCTTGCTGGTCATTCCCCATCTCTCGTGGGGTGGTCATTTTTTGGGAGGAGGGCACTGAGCTGGGTAGTCCTTAAATTTTATTTAAGTTCATCATCTCAAAAACTTTTAGAGTAAAAACATCATTTCCTTTGCCTGGGGAGCTCCCTCTCTCAGTTTTCGGTCAGGAGGCCAGTGTTCTCTTGGCAAGCCCATTAAGTCTCCAGTTCTCTGTGAGCTGCAGCCCGGGTATCCCCCTCCCTCCTCCTTCAGGCCTCTTTCCCTTGGGCTGTCACAGCCGGGGACCAGGGGTGGAGAATGTCAATGGCTTTCTAGCCTGGTGACTCCTCAGCCCATCGCCCCTGCCATGCTGAGTTAGAGAACAGAGACCCTTGTGGTCTGTCCATGAACTCATCCGTCCTCTCTCCTATCTAAAGGTCACTGCCAGGCCTTTCAAGGACTGTGCACCTTAGATTTCATCTTTCCTGTCCAGTGAACACCTCCATCCTCACAGTAGATTAGACTAACAGCCTCACAATCATCCTGACTCCTCATACCCCACACCCAGTCCACTGGCAAATCCTCTTGGCTCCTCTCTCAACATACGTCCAGAATCTGACCCCTCTCACCACCTGCACTGTGCCCCCGTGGTCCATGCCACCCTCATTTCTCACCTGCATCATTGCAACAGCCTCCCACCTGGTCTCCTCATATTTTCCCTCATCCATGTGCTCCTCTAAACCCTGCAGGCAGAACAGTCCCATGAAAATGTGAGGTCCAAGCCCTGCTGTGGCTCCCCAGTGCACTCAGTGTAAAATCCAAAGGTATACAGTGGCCCGCGCAGCCCTGCGTGGTCCCCCACCATCACCTCTGAAACCATCCTCATTGCTGTCTGTCCACCTCACCCTCTCCCTTCACACAGGCCATTCCTTCTGCCTGGAATGTTCTTCCCCAGCATCTAACTGCCCAACTTCCTCACTTCCACGTCTTTCATCCAATGCCGCGGTTTGCTGGGGCTGTCAAAACGGGCGGCTTAAACCACAGAAGTTCCGTGTCTCACGGTTCTGGAGGCTGGAAGCCCGAGATCAAGGTGTGGGCGGGGTGGGCTCCTTCTGAGGGCTGTGAGGGAGACTCTGCCCCAGGCCTCTCTCTTCTTCTGGTGGTTTGCTGGCAATCGTTGATGTTCTTTGGCTTGTAGATGCATCGCTCCCATTTCCGCCTTCATCTTCACACATTATTCTCCCTGTGTAGGTTTCTGTCTCAAAATTTTCCCTTTAAATAAGGACACCAGTTATAATGGGTTAAGACCCACTCTGATGACCTCATTTTAACTCGATTAGCTCTGAAAGGACCCCATTTACAAATAAGGTCACCATCTGAGGTTCTGGGGGTCAGGACTTCAACAAGAATATGAATTTTGGGGGCATAGAATTCAACCCGTGACAGCCACCTTCTCGATGAAGCCAAGCCTTTCTTCCCAATTTACTGCCGCAGAGCTGGCCCGCCCCCCATCCCCGATCACTCAGCCCTTGGTTCTTTTCGTATCACAGGACATGGAGTTTTTTCCTCCAATTTTTCATTCTTTTTTTTGACATTTACAGTGACTTTCCGTCCTGAATCAGAATAAAACAAACATTACCTAGGTCACTCAGGGCCATCTCCTTCAGCCAGAGCCCCTCACATCGCTGGTCCTGCGCTGGCCTCATCCCCATGCCCCATGTCCGGTCCAGCTCGCATGGACTTTGCAGGTGAGCGGGCTTCAGATGCCTGGCTGGGACCCCAGGTGGGAAGAACAGTGGCTTTGAAGCCACTCGTGGATGCTGACGACCCCTGACCTCAGCCCCAGTGCAGAGACACCCACCCTCCCCTCAGCCACCTTCACGGAGCTCCTTTTCCTCCTTAAACAATGTGACGGAGTGGCCAAATGCAAACCCCTCTATTCCCTGGCTCGGAAGTGAGAGACGGAGTTTCTCTACTGCTGTCAAATCCATTTCTCCTCCTTCTGGCCTCCGGCTGTCGGTCTGCAGCTGGCAGAGCAACGACTGACGGCTGGGTGTTACCATCCAGAGCTGCGGTCCTCGTGCACCAGCAGTATTTCTCTCCCTCGTGAGCAGGATGAGGCCTCTCCTCCTCATCCGCTGTGGCCTGGGTCCCTCCGTGAGTCCCCATTCGAGCCCATGAGGAGGCCAACCTGCCTTCATCTGCTCAGCATCTCATCACATATCTTGAGTCAGAAAGACGTCCCTGCTGGCTCCTCCATTTGTACGCACTGTGGCAGGTGGGGAGGCTCCGGTTCTGCGTGAGGGGCGATGGTGCTGGGGGGAGGGGGGCCTGCCTAGACCTCAGTGCCCAGAGAACATGGGAGAAAGAGAGAAATCAAGCCAGAGACCCAATCGGGATCATCCCTGAGGCCTCCCTTCTCCTTGCCCACAATCCCAGGATCTGTCTACCTCCACCATCGCTCGCCTAGAGCCTGCCCTGAGCGCCTACGTGGCCTCTGCTTCCTCTCTCCCCCTCTGCTGTTCTCTGCTCAGCAGCCCCAGTGGTTCAATCTCCCTCCCCTGCGTGACCCCTCCAGACAGAGATGGCTTCACCAGAGGCTGAAGGAGCTTAAGCTTCAGGGACCCTCACTCTCCAGAGCCCCTTCTAAGGCCCCAAGTGGGCCCCAAGCAATGTGGTTAATGAGCACTGTCAATCCAGAGATTAATGAGGATTAGAACCTGTAAGGAAAACTTGCTATGCCCTGAAATCTTACCGCTTAGATAGAAAAGAAACTTGACAGGGCATTTCCCCAATTTGACAACAATCCTGAAAATTTGCATGGCATAATCCATAATGAAATGTAAAGGTGTGAAAAACTTCAAACCTATAATAGCAGAAAACCATTTTTATCTGACTCAGCTGGAGGAAAGCCTGAATTAACTCTCTATTCTCTCCGCAGAAGAAGATGCTACAAAATTATCGTCTTATAAAGACCTGAATAGAGAAAACACAGCCTAAAGAATTCAGCGGAGAAAGAAAGCCACGAAGGTGTGTCAGGATGCTAAGTAACAAACATAGTCTGATTTTCCTCAATTTTGTGATGTTTTTGGTAATTGTTCACTTTTTGAAATCTGCAATTTTTTTTTATGATTTCTTTGCTCATTCTAAATAAATACTAAATTGCATAGCTAATTTTGATTCCTCATTTTATGTCTTTTTCTTAAAGAGGATGCCCCAAGTGATATCATTTTCAGACACATGACACCTGGAGCAGCTGCCTCCCAGGGCTTCCTACCGCACTTGGAATGAAACCACCTCTGCGTGGTCCACAAGGCCTCCCTGCCCTTCCCTGCCCTGCCTCTCTGGCCCCCTCCCTGCCCTCCCCTCACTCACCACGCTGCAGACATGCCCGCCTGCTCCCTGTTCCTCTGACTGTGGGACTCGGTCCCACCTTGGTGACTCTACATTTGCTATATCTCCTGCTGGAACCTCTTCCCCCAATTTCCCCCTCTGGTCATTCAGGGCTCAGCTCAAGGCCGCTTCCTCTGAGAAGGCCTCCAAGATAATCCTACCTAACATGGGGACCCCTTCCCACCCAGCCCCATGCCCCATCCTGGTCACTCTCGCAACCCTGTTTTGTTTATTTAACAGAAAGTATGATGTTCCCTCTTCAGAGCCTGTCCCCTGCCATGGGAGTAGGGACCCCTTGAACCCCAGGAATGCAGGAGTCATGTCTGATTGTCCATCACCGTGTCTTCAGCACCTACAACGGTGCCCAGCACACAGTTATCACTGTGAACGAATAGGCTGTTGGTCATAGCTTGAATTGACATCTCCTTTCTGGAAGCTGTGTTGGCAATATGCCTTGAGACCCTTAAAGTGTGCAAACCCACTCATCTCACTTCTAGAAATGAATCTCAAAGGAATCATCAGGGAGGTACATGAAAAGGGAGATCAGCTGAGTGGTTAAGACCATGGGCTTTATAATGAATCATATCTGGGTTTTCATCTTGGATCCACCAATTCAATAGCTGCTGTGTGACCCTGAGAAAACTCCTGCTGTCTCTGAACCCTGGTTTCCTCATCTGTAAATGGGGACTGTAACACTACCTGCTGGGGAAGGAAACTTGAGGCTCCTGTGAGGTCGTGCATGGAAGGCGCTTATCACAGAGGCAGGCGTCTGAAAAGACTCAGTAATGTGGGCTCTTCCTGCCTCCATGATGTCGTGATGGTGTTGATTGTAACGGAATAAAGTCTGGAAGAGGCTAAGGAGATAACCATAGGGACCGTCTAGCTAGTTACCCCGCGTCTTCAGAGTGAATTATTGCACATCTCTGAAAAGCCTGTCTTTAAAGAATATTTAATAACACAAGTTAAAGCTCATAAAATGAGACTAAACGAAAAAGGTGAGACACAAAACCGAATAAAGTATTCCGCTGCTTTGCACACATCTGCACCCATGTTTGCTCGAGCGTGCACACAGATGTGTATCCTGCAAGGAAATGTAGCCAAATCGTAACAGGCCACCTGTGGACAATGGGATTATGGTAATTCTGATCTCCTCTCATTAGTACTATAATTTCAAAAGAATTACTTTGGGGGCTGGTCTGCTGGTGTAGTGGTTAAGTTCGTGTGCTCTGCTTCAGCGGCCCAGGTTCGCAGGTTCAGATCCCAGGCGCAGACCTACACACTGCTCATCCAGCCATGTGTGACCCACATACAAACTAGAGGAAGATGGGCACAGATGTTAGCTCAGGAACAGTCTTCCTCAAGCAAAAAGGGGAAGAGTGGATTGGCAATAGATGTTAGCTCAGGGCTAATATTCCTCAACTCAAAAAACAATAATAATTACTCTTAAAAATCAGTGGAGGAATAACATTATTTGTAACCTGCACAGAGTGTGTTCAGCCATTGCGCACAGTGACCTGACCACAGCAATAATCTGCGGATGGCGGATGGTGGGTTAAATTACTGGGGCCCCTGTTCCTCACCCTTCCCTGTGCCACGGTTTCCATTGACTGGATGGATGTATGATGAATAACTTTACCTAATTCCTGTGTTAATGTGTATAAATTACATCCAATTGTTAGCTGTTACAAGCAACATCCTGTATACTAATTCTCCACATATATCTCTGATTGTTTCTAAGGGTTAAAGTCCTAGAGATGGGGTTTCTGGGTTGGAGTTACACATATATTTGAGGCAGCCCATGTCCAAGTGTCACTGTCCTCATCTGTCCGACAGGAGGAATTTGACCTGTATGATCATCGTCCTTGCCCACAGACTTCTCGTTGTGCTCCAGCACCCCTGGGGAGGAGGCAGCCCTTGAACTAATATTATCCAAAGTGCCAAAGCTTCAGCATGTCACATGCCCAGCAGAGGAGCAGGACCCCGAGAAAAATGGGGGAGGAAGGTTATGAGGGCATCAAAGACCTCGCTTCACCCTCAAACAACACCATGTGATGGATCCCCTTACTGCAGCCTCATTTGACCAGTGAAGAAACTGATGGCAAGGGACCCCTGAGGCAGCTCTTCGTCTGGGTCAACTTCACAGCCAAGAGCCCTGGAGCTGCGGCTCTCTGCACCCCCCACCCCACCTCATGATTCCTCCAGGCAACAGAGACAACGTGTTGACCACCTGTAGCCTCTCTTATCTGTCTTCGGGCGGCCCTTCGTCTCAGGTCCACTGGCCCATCCTGTGACTCTGCCTCACTCTGGCGTGATGTGTAGAGGGAAGAGCCTGGGGTCATGGTGCACCCCCGGGAGCTGGGCTCTAAGAAGGGCACCGCTATCAACCTGCTGGGTCTCCCAGGGCATCGTTTCACCTCTCCAGGTGTGGCAGAGGCTGTCCAGCTGTTCAACAAACATGTTTCTTTTTCCTAGGCACACAGCAAGACTACATTTCCCAGACTCCTTGGCAGGTAGGTGGGACCACGTGACTGCACTCCAGCCAATAGAATGTGAGAAGAAGTGATGTGTCACAGCCATTTCCGGCCGTTGAGGACCTCCTATGAGCTCCTCACCTCTTTGCCAGCCTCATGCTGGCAGAGAACCAGCTGCCCTCTGCTCCTTGCCCTGGGGGCCTCTCCCACACAGCAGCTTGCTGCAGTAAAGCGTGCAAAACAAGCAGGCAATAGAGAGAGTAGGCTAGCAAGACAGTAATCCAATGTTGATTGGTGGGTGCCTCCCCGAAAGAGCTATCCTGGTCCTACCCCCTGCCATCTTGCGGCACCCATCAGTCAAGGACACCTGCCTTGGGGTTTACATAGGACTTTGGTTGCACTGGAGCCATGATACATTTTGGGGTTGGTTTCTTGGAGCAGCCAGCACTATCGTAAGCATCCCTGGGAATTCACTGGGGATCTATTTTGTGCAGGACCCTGCGCTCCATGTATCACACTCATGGGCCGTTTTGACCCCCACAATAGACAGTGCCCTTGGGGTTATTATCCCCATTTTTCCAGAGCAGTGAATGAGCTGGGATTCAGGCTCATGCCTTCTGGGTCCTCATCCCACATACCACAGCTTTAAAGTTCTGGAGGACCTGACACTCCAGGATCCTGCTGGTGTCTGATTCCCGCCAGGTGAGCAGAGAGGTGAAGAGTGTGCAGCTGCAGCTGACAGCCCAGGGTCCAGGCCCTCACCGACGGAGGCCTCAGGTGAAGGCTTGGCTTACCCATGTCTCAGTTTCCTTATCTGTCCAATGGGGATCCAGTGAGAGGATCCACTACATGGGATCACCCAGGGATGAATGAGATCCTGATCATGAGGTGCTTGACACTGAGCACGGCTCTCAGAATCTGGCACCGATTGCATCCCTACCTGAAGCTGGTGTCCCCCTGCCCGGCCGCCCCTGGCGCCTCCAGCCTCCTTCCGCTCAGCCCTCCTGCACTCCTTTCCCAACTCACCTGCAAGCAGAGGCTTTTCCTCAGCTGCGCTGGAGCACTCCGACACTCCCAACGCTCGGCCTTGGTTGGGGGAACGGGGCGCCTTCCTTGCCTGTCACAGTTCTCAGGAAGTCGAGGCGCCTCTCAATGATTTATTAGGCAGACTTTCTCCATCAAAGGGCCTGAAATCCTGGAAAACTTTTCCCTGTGTCGCCTGCTGGGAGAGTCATAGGGTCCTGCCAATTTAGTGAGCCCGGGAGAGAAATGAGAGCCTGCCGCTCCCCAGGGGAGGCCTGGCTGGGCTGACCTGAAACAGAAGGGGAGGAGGGCTGACCTGGTTCGGGGCTGGCTATTTGGGGCTGGCCTCCTGGGGCTGCTCCCGGGGAGCTGGGCGAGGACTCAGGGCAGGAGCAGCAGGGGCTGGGGGCTGGGGGCACTCCAGGTGGGTGGGCAGAGCTGCGCCAGGAGTCTGTCTGGGGGAGGGTGGAAATCCTCGCCCTTGGCTGTGTCCCTGGACTGAGGTCCCCATGGGAGGAGCCTTGGTCACCGAGGCTCGGGTCTCCCCCACCCGCTCTGATCTCCGTGACCCCCAGGATTTCATGACAGTCAGTCTATTTGAGTACAAGTCCATTAGCGTCCAGCTTTCACTCAGCTCAAGCCAACAGTCTCTGTGGGTCCGGCTCACAGAGACCCAGCGCTGGAGGGGCCTCAGGCGTCAGAGCGCGTGCTCCTCAGAGGGGCGGCTCCGTGCTGCTTAAACATTTCAGAAGAACCCCTCCCTTAGGATAGGGTCCCATCTCTTTAGCACAGATCTCAGGTCTGTCACATGCAGGCCCCAGGGCACTTCCAGCCCCACTTCCGACCACAATAAACATTCCCCAACAGGATGTGACCTGCACCACTCTGGGCCTTTGCTCCTGTCTCCTTGTCTGGATTCTCTTCCTCTCTCCACCTGGTGCATTCCAAGCATCCTCAGGAGTAGATCCGGGGTCCCCTCCTCCATGGAGCCTCCCCCGCCCCCTGAGGCAGGACTAGCTGCTCTGTCCTCCATCCTGTCATCAAGGTCTCAGCTCTAAGGTCCCATCTCAGAGAGACCGTCCTGTCCCCACAGTCCAAGGCTGTCACTGTCCCTCCCCTGTCCAGAGCCAGACTTGAACACCTGCTGTGTTACTCTCTCCCAGCCCCTCCCCCACTGGAATAGTCTTGTGAAGCCGTGTCCACCTGTCCTCCTGCCTCCCCCTCCAGTCGTCGCCTCCTGGGGCAGGACCTCGTCTCTCCACTGCTGCACCCCCAGGCCCCGCAGGCCGGCACATAGTAGGGCGGCAGTGAGCCTGGGGGATGGGTGAACCTGACGCTGGCCTTTCTTGCACATCGCACGTTGCCTTCTTGAGGACTGACCAGTGTCCTGAAGTGTTTGCAGCTCATGGGCAGCACGTCCCCCGTCCCCTCCCCTCCGACCCCCTGCAGACCGAGGGAATTCAGAGCCCGGGCAGGAGGCGGCCCAGCCACGCCATGTGTTACGGCTCCTCTCTGGGCTCCTGAGAGCAGCCTCATCCGGAGAGTTTGGAGAAGGGGCGTGAAGGCCAGTCATGTGGATAAATCACGTCTTTTAAAACAGGCCAAACGTGGATTTACACGACAGCCTGTGACAAACGCATCTTCAGGGGACGATCTGGCAGGAAACATCCTTTTTCCAAAGGGCACCACGGTCCTGGGAGCAATAACGAGGCCTCTTTAGGATTCTAATTATTCCCGGTGCTGACAGGCTGAAGAGCTGAGATCCGCCGCCCACTCAGCGCACACATGTGCACCTGCCGTGTCTATTCCTGGGTCTCCCAGGTGAGCGTCCTGCTCCCAGGGGCGGCCTGGCGTGTCCAGGGTCCGTCCTCGCGGTTCCTGCCTCCCTCCTGCTGACACACGACCTCAGAGGGAACAGGGCGCATCTGTTCACTGTGAGCCCAGGGCCCGGACACAGCAGGTCCCCAGTCAGCAGTGGGTCTGTTCTGCAGCTCCGGGTCAGTAGGGAGGCTCAGGGTCTCCTGAACGCAGCTGACAGGCTGACGGGGCTGGGGGTGCAGTGGTTAGAGCCAGGCATGAGGCTGTGGCTCAGGAAAGGAGTAAGGGGCCCCGACTGTCCAAGCTGCAAAGGGCCTTGGTGGCCATGTGCCCAATGCCTTGACTGTCCCAATGGGGGAATGGAGGCAGATATGGGAACACTGAAAGCAGAATGACGCAGGGGCTGGGTTCTGGGTTCTCATCAGTGCTGAGCTCTCTGCAGTGGGGATGGGGCTCACCATGGGAGCACCTGCTGAGGGCCAGGCACAGCACCTGGCCACCACATGTGTCATCACTCAGGGCTCACACCATCCGAGGAGGCAGCTGTCAGCCCATTTCCCAGATGAGGAAAGGAAGGCTCACAGAGGTTAAGTGACTTGCCCAGCATCCCACAGCTAATCCTCCTCCGCTCAAAACTGGCCAATTGGGAAAAGACGCTTGAACTTCCTCGCTTTCACGCCAGGAAGTGCCACCCAACTCCACCTACTTCCTGGCTCAGGGCTGCAGGCAGGGGGCACACAGGCCAGGACCAGGGACTCAACTGGGCCTGCTCACAGGAAGTCGCTGCCCAGCTCCATGCCCCTCCTCGCGCCTTAGGGTGTGTGGTGCTGAAACAATTTAGAGGGAGAGAGAAGGATGATGGCTGCTGGCTCAGTGCCTCCGAGATCCGCAGGCTGCTCAGAGTTGTAGGACTTTCTTGGTCTCCTGACGTCCCTGTTCAAGGCTTCTCTTCCCCGAGGCTCAGAGCGGCTCCTGGCTCCCACGCATGCCCGCTTCATTCTTCCCATGAAATTCAAAGAAAATCCAAACCTTTTTCTTGGAGTACTGGTCAGTGTCTCTGCAGGGAACAGACACGAGAGGGGGTAACTGAGGAGCTTTTAATGGAGGGATGATCCCCAAGGTGTGGGCAGGATACAGGACACCAATAGGGGACCACGGGGCACCTGGGGGCGAGCCACCATGGCGGTCCGTGTCCATCCCAGTCCTGAAGGGGCCAAAGGAGGGAGCGGTTACCAGACCCCAGAGAGAGCTGCAGCCACGGCAGAGGGGCAGCAAAGGGGCCGCCTCCTGGAGCTGGGGCCACGGGAGGGAGATGGGCCACTCTCAACCGACCGAGGCTCAGCAGGAGGAGCTGGGGAACCAACACCTGACCTCTCCCCTCCCGCCCCCGGTCTCCTCTGCTGTCTCCAGGCCCCAACAGAAGTCAGGGGCCCAGGAAGCACAGGGGCCTGTCGATGCCGCCCCTGCAGGTCAGTCTCCAGGGCACAGAGCAGGGGAGAGAGGGAGGGTGGGTCTGGAGGAACACACAGAGGGCCAAATCCTCCCCTGGCCTGTGGGCAGGGACTATTAGCTCCACTGTCCACTGATGAAAGTGTGACTCGGAAGGGGGGCTCCGGGTATCAGTGGGGCTGAGCCGGCTCCCGGGCCTTCATGCTTCCTCATCCCACTCAATTCCCTCCCGGCAGAACCCTGTGTGCTTCCCACACGGGCCACAGGGGACTGGTTCAGTAACAGCGCTGGCTTAAGATGCCGCCACCCCCAATAATGGTGACAGCTGCTCATGTATTTTCAAACAAAAAGGAACTAGCAGGAGGATGAAGCTCTGAGTCTGTGGGTGAGCCCAGCGCCTGACCCGGAAACTGGGGCCCCTCCTTCTGCTCCCCCTGCAGCCGCGCGCAGGGAGCACCCCAGGAGGAGAGACCTGGACTTCCTCAGATGCCTGGGGGCCGGGTGGAGGCCACTGCAGCTCCCAGGAGAGAGAAGTGAGGGGGGCAGTGGGACTGGGGGACCCTCTGAGAGACACAGAGAGGGCCCACCGAGTAGAACTCACATGGTGCTGGATCCAGCTGCCCGCTCCCCGCACCCCCAGCCCTGCTCCTTGGAAGCTCCCACCACAGAGGCTCCCTGCGGCCGATGGCGCGGAGGGGCACTACTTCGTGCTAATATCGTTCAAATCAGTCGCACCTTGGTTCTCATCCATGGATCTCCCTGAGGGTCCCTGAAAGCCACTGGACGCTCTCTGATGGGGACCCAGCTCCAGCTGGAGGGCACTGAGCCAACTGAGGCCTAGACAGAGGGGTTTCTGTCCATCCCATTGCTGTGTGCCCTCTGGAGAGCCTCTGCTCCTCTCTGAGGACCCCTGAGCAAGCCCTCCCGGGGTCCCCACTTGAAGCCAGGCCCGTGTTAAGTTTGGAGGAGGAGAGAGAACCAAGCAGCGCAGTCCCTGCCTGTGGGGACTAAAGCAGAGACTTCACAGTACTGGGGGCGGGGCTTAATTTGACTGGAGACTTGGTGACACCTCAGTGCAAAAGCTGCCCCTCAGCTGCCCCTTGGGCCTGGGCTGTGTTCACACTCAGGGGTAGGGGGTGGTGGTTACCCCGGGGGGTTACTCGGGAGCCCAGACCTGGGCTCTCGGGGCAGACAGCTCATGGGGACAGGGCCATTTGGGCAGAGGATTCCCAGGTCCCAGGGTGAGGTCTAAAGGGGTCCCCTTCCCTGGGCCTGCAGAGTCCTCCCCTGTGGGCTGGGGGTGGGGCGTCCTCTGAATCACAGGGGCCCCATTACCTGATTTAAGGGCAGTTCTGCCTGAGTGTCTGTCACCTCCCTTCCCCTGCCCACCCCTGCCAGAGCTGCCCGTCCTCCAGCCCCCTCCTTCAGCTCAGCCCCGAGGCCACTGGCCCGGCCCGCCACCCCCTGCCTGTCCTGCCCCCGCAGCTCGGCTCTGCTCAGCTGGAACTGGATCGAAACCTCCAAAATGAGTTTTCCCTACGTGTCAGCCCTTTCTCTCTCCCGGTGCTGTTCCCTGAGCATCTGACAGCAGAGAAAAGGGGAGAGAGAAAAAAAGAAGAAAATACTCGCATTTTCTGAGACAATGTGAGTATCTGTGAGGCTGAGTGTTGAAAGCCCTTCTCTGCCTCCTGTACTGAAGGTGAAAGCCCCCTGACGGCACGCTTCCCTCACCTTCTGTGAAGTGTCTGCGAAGAGAGGGGCTCCATTCCCACCTGCTCCACCTCCTGGCTGCAGGACAGGGCTGACTTCCGGCCCGTCCCCAGGGCCCGGGGGCTCCACACAAACCAATCCCGCATAACCTCTCAGGTTCTCCTCCAGCAGAGTTGACCAATTTGGCAGCACTGTTCCGTCTGATGGGAGAAGAGGGGGCAGCTCAAATGCTGGTGAACAAGGGGGGTTCCGTCTATACGAGCAGCACCCACGACAGCTCCTCACCACCCTCTGATGCCTCCTCCTCAGCCCGACCATCTTTCTAACATCACCAGGCAGACGGCCACCCGGCTCACGCCAGCTCATAGGCAAAGGGCCTCAGGTGGCGGTGGGTCCTGGGGTCTGGAGAGCTTGACCCAGCACTGAGCCCCCTGCACGATCTGGAGGACTGGCTCCTGCCTTGAAAATGGTGGAAGCAGAACTTGGGTCTGTAGTGGGGGACCTCAGTGAAAGGAAGTGATATGGACAGAGGGGTTAAGGGCGAGGCTCTTAGTTCAAATTCTGGCTCAACTACTTCCCTGCTGTGCCATCTTGGGCAAGGCACCTCACACCCTCGAGCCTCGGTTTCCTTGTCACAGAAAGAGATAACAATTCGAAGGTGATATGAGATGATGCCCGGGAAACAGATCACAGTATCAGAGGAGTGGCAGGCGCTCGATACGTGTCGGCACCCGTCTATCAGTATCCACATCGATCCCTCTGGGAGACGCTCAGGGCTCTCTAGGGCTTAATCCTGAAACTCCAGGGAGCATGGATCTCCCCTGCGACCCGCTCCCTGCTCTTCAGCCAGTCATCTGTGCAGCCACAGGGGAAGCTCAGGGCCAGACACCACTGGCATGCAGAGGCGGCATGCAGGGTGAACGCGGGTGAGCTGGGCCTGGCTCACAGGAGGCCACACGGACCAGGCACATTTCAGTGACAGCCTGTGCAACTGTCCCTGAAGAGTCAGCAAGAAGACGAGGCAGGCCGGGTGCACGGTGGGGCCGCGTCCCTGCAGGCAGGGCCCGGGGTGACCTCTGAGGCTCTCTCATACTGCAAGACACTTAGAGGGGAGATGGAAACTGGATGGAACTGGGGGCCTCTGTTCTTACTGGCCTGGGTTACATGAGTGACAAAAAAAAAATGCCCACCTTGCCCACCCCGGTGGGTGAAGACACCAGGGGTCAGAGGGGGTCTGGGCGGTCCCTGGGGACCCCCCAGCAAGCCAACCACAGCCCCATGATTGTGACTCCCAGGCCAGGGCTCCTGCACTACCATCCCTCTGCAGAGAGCGACCCAAAGCCATCTTCCCCCAGTGCCCGGCAGGGATCCCCCAGGAGGCCCACGTGACCATCCCCTTGGAGCCTCATTGTTTTCCTGGCCTTCCAGGCCTTGCCACCAAGTACCTCCCCTCCATCCCACCCCAGAGCCTGGTGACGTTTCTGCCAAGCCCTTCTTTGGAGCTCTCTTTGTAGCATTCTGAGGTCTCTTTCACTTTAAAAACGGGGGTGGGGAAAGGAAAACCTTGCCACTGGTATAGCTTCCTAAACCGCTCCTACCTCACGTAGTCACAGGAATGTTTATCTGCACATGTTGGAGATGCTCCCCTGGCGGAACACAGGAGGGCCGCCGCAGCTGCTGCCAAGGGCGATTTGCATTTAGATTACTGGCGGGTCTCCTCCCCCTGGTGGGCCCACAGAGCCAGTGAATCAGAGGGCGGGCAGGAGAGGGGAAGGTGTGCTGCACATTTCAGCGATTCTTCCAAGTCTCAGGCTCTCCTGTTCCTTGTGGGGTTTGGGGGTGAAATTTACATCTTGGTTGGATCCTCTGCTTCAGCGGCTCACACAAGGCTGCGATCAAGTTGTGGCCGAGGCGGGGACGTGGTCTGAAGGCTCGACTGGGGAAGGGTCTGCTCCCGAGCTCCTGCAGGGGTGGACACGACTCTTCCTCGAGGGCTGATGGACCAGGGGCCTCAGGTCCGGCCTGTCTGGTGGCTGTTGGCTGGAGGTGGCCTTCAGTGCCTTGCCATGGGGGTGTCTCCCACGTAGCAGCTTCATGCTTCATCACAGCGTGCAAGCCAAGAAAGCAATAGAAAGAGTCGATCAGCAAGATGGAAGGCACAATCTTGTATCAAATCACGGAAGTCACATTCCATCGCCTCTGCTGTTAGAAAGTCACTGGTCCTGTCCCCACCACTCCCCACGCCATCCCAGGAAGCAGGGGTCATGATGTCATCCTAGAAGGGTCCCCACCATAGGATAATTCATTAAAGCTCTTAACATAGTGGTCACTTGGCCTCCCATCCCATTCCTTTCGACCCCTCCCCATCCCCGCCCTTCATCACTGTTGGTTCATTTACTCAATCATTCATTCAGCAAGTGTTTGCTGATACCTGCTCTGTGCCAGGCCCTGTGCTGGGCATTGGGAACAGGATGATGCAGCCCAGCAGCCCCCAGCCTGGTGGGGAAGGCAGGAATTCGCAGTAACGCCATCCCCCCAGCAGCTCGGCTCTCTCTGCACATCGTGCACTCCACTTAGGCCCCTTAGCGGGGTGCAGGTACACATCACGTCCCAGTCCATGCGACGTCCCTGGTGGCAGCGCCTCCTCCTCGGAGAACAGGTATCCTGAGCCGCCCTCCTCTCTCTCCCCACCGCCTGCCGAAACTTTCTTTAAGAACCACAGAAGAAAATTTGTTTACCCGGGGCTTTGGGGCTGAGAACACAGGCAGATGGCATGGAATTAGCAGCTCGGCACACCCAGAAGGTTCCAAACACGATCGGCTCCAAACAGCCCAGAACTTCTCCCCTCCCCAGTGGGGGTGGGAGCAGCACTGGGGGCCCTTTGCGGGGTCGGTGCCCCTCCCTCCTGCCCTCCTGACCCCGGTACCGCTTCAGTCAGAGGCCCAGAGAGAGGACTCAGGGCCCAGGGGTCTCAGGCAGAGGACCAAAGTGACAGGGGTCGTCCATTGCTGCCACAGAGGGGCAGAGATGGCCACTGGCCACGGGTTCACACTCCTGTCCACAGGCAGGGCTGGTGTGGGGGACGGCTGCCCAGCCTGGGACATTTCCCAGACCCCCAGGCATCCAAGGGGGGCCCGGTGGCACTCTGGCAAAGGCATTGTGCGTGCAAATGACGTGGACCCCAGGGCTGAGCTGGTTAATTACGGGTGAACTTCCCCTCACTCACCCCCCTTCCCTGGTGATCCTGGAGGCCACAGGTGTCAATGACATCATCAGGGATGGAAGGAGCCTGGATCCCGCATCACTGGGTGACGGTGCCTCCCTGGAGGAGATCCCTGGACCAGCATCGTCCACACGGACTTGAAGGGGGAGAGAAATCTGCTATTGCTGGGTGAAGCCACTGGGGTTGGGGGCTATTTGTTACAGCACCTCACCCATCCTGACTGATACAGCCCAGTCCCGCTCCTCATCCAGCCTTCATCCCCCAGGAACTTATCAGGCTCCCCTGGGTGCTGAGCACCAGGACACAGCTGGGAACAAGACAGACAGGGTGCTGCCCTCAGAGAGGCTTGGGCACAGTTGGGGAAACAGCCAAACAAAACGAGTAAATGAACCAAAAAAAAAATTCACATGGTATGCGAAGAGCCATGGAGGAAAAGAAACAATGAGGAGAAACAAAAGCCAGGTCTGGGGAGGCCACGGGGGACCTCGGGAGGGAGGCTGGGAAGGGCCCGAGGGAGGAGGGGGCAGGGCGGGAGGAGCTTCCTGCGGAGAGAACAGCAGGGGCAGGCCCCCATGTGGCCGCATGGCCCCTGCTTTATGCAAATTACCTCCCTCCATCCTCACAACAACCCTGGGTGGGCGGGGAGGGGGGCGCTGTTATTCTCC
Organism: Equus asinus; assembly: GCF_041296235.1. Lineage (NCBI taxonomy): Eukaryota > Metazoa > Chordata > Mammalia > Perissodactyla > Equidae > Equus > Equus asinus. The sequence goes on from NC_091794.1 coordinate 91,379,067, forward strand.
CATTTTACAGGAGTGGGGACTGCAGCCCAGAGAGGTGCAGTGAAGGGGCCAAGTCACACAGCCAGGAACTGTGTTTGTAGCAGTTTTTGTTCTTTGCCGGGTGGAGATGCGTCTGTGAGAGCTGAGGCCACCCTGGCAACACTGGGCCCCCTAGGAGAAGGCAGGCCAATCGCCCCTCAGGCCACCTGCTGGGCTCCTCCCCCTGCCCCCCCCCACCTGTCTCTCCCCGCCTGTCTCTCCCCACCTGTCTCTCCCCACCTATCTCTCCCCACCTGTCTCTCCCCACCTGTCTCCCCCCACCTGTCTCTCCCACACCTGTCTCTCCCACACCTGCAGGGCCAGGGCTTCTCACACCCACGTGCACCCACACCCCACTTTGGGCTCTCGTTCAAGTGCAGAGCCAGGTTCCTTACACGTCTGCGGTGGGCCCTGAGTTTCTATAACAGCCCATCGATGCCACTGCCGCAGGTCACCACTTTGAGCAGCAAGGATCTAGACCAGGGAGTGGCCTGGATTTGGACCCAGCTGGTCTGACCTCACAGCCCCGCACTCAACCCGCAGGCCAAGTGCCTGGAGCTGCTAAGTCTGGAGAGGGGGCAGTCTGGGTGACTTCCTGGGAGAGGTGAGGCCTGACCTCAGAGCTGGGCCAGAGGTGCAGAGGGTGCTGGAAAAGCAGCAAAAAAAACGAGGGGGAGAGACCCCCTCGTCCAGGCCCCTCCCGGTGGCGGGGCTGAAGTTCAGCGAGTCTGCATGAACTGCCCAAGGTCGCACAGCTGGGCAGGCCGGACACCCAGACCCAGGCCTGGTGAGGACCTCTGCTCTCGGCCGGGGCCGAGGGGCTGGGACTCTCCCTGTGCCAGGAATCCGGGTGCATGCGGCTCAGCACGAACAAGGCCTCACGAGGAAGGTTTCCCTCCAGCTGACTCTGAAGAGCTCTCAGCCGACCTGGGTGCAGAGTCCTTTGCCCCTGGGAGAGCAAAACGTCACAGGTCACCGTGGACCATTTTTAATGTTCAAATCTTTCTGCTCCCCTCCCCCCACCCCAAGAACCCGTGACTCTCCAGGTTCCCCTCTGCCTCCTGGCTCCACCTGTGCCCGTGCAAGCCCCCGGCATTTCTCTCCCCTGCCCGCCTTCCCTTCCTTACTGTGCTCTCCTCCCTCCCTCTCTCTTCCATACAGTATTTTTCATTCCGATTTGTGCCCTTCGTGTTCTGGGCTCCGAGGAAGCAACAGCAGGAGAGATGGACACAGCCCTGCCCGCCCTGGAGCCCCAGCCTGTCAGGGAAGACGACAGAGGGAGGTGACAACGGTGGACCCCTGCCTGCCCTCTGGAGACTTGTCCTCTCACAGGCTCCTGGGGGTGGACTGTGGCACCTAAATCAGCAACGACAGTCCAGAGACCCCCCAAAGACCCCCCAGAGCGCAGTAAAAGCACAAAGTGGGAGGGCTGACTAACTGTGGGTATCAGGGAGGGCTTCCCAGAGGAGACAATGAATTGGCACCAGGAGGAAAGGCAGTGCTAGGGCACAGCATGTCATGAGGACCCTCTTCCAAGATTGTAGTTGTTGAATGAATGAATGAATGAATCTAATCGAGACCCTCCTTTTGGCAGCAGAGCTGGATATAGTGTCCTCCAGGCCCCATCAGAGCCGGGTGAGCTCTGACACCTGCCCAGGTGGCCCTCTGCCCAGGTGGCCCTCTGCCTCTCTGGGAGGGAAAGGCCTTTCCCCCTGATGCCAGAGGCCTCCCTGGGGCTTCGGGGCCTCCTCTGCCCCAAGAGTCTCCTGCTGGGGATCCTGGAAGCCCTAGCTTCTCCCGATTCTGGGTCTTTCAGTTGGTGGGTTTGCTCTCAGCTTCTAAGAAGCAGCAGAGTCATAGAGAAACGCACAGACCTGGGCTCAAACCTCACCTCTGCCCTTTAGCAGCTGTGTGACCTGGAGCAAGTCACCGCACCTCTCTGAACTGCGTAGCTCTCTTCTGGGAATTAGAGCTGACTGTAATCATGCCCACAAGTTATTGGTTATAATGATCCCAGTCCTGGTAGACTGATGGCAAAAAGGCCCCAGGGCCTGCCTCCCGTGCCCACACCCTGCAATGTGGCTCACAGGTGGGCTCCATCCCCAGCCGCTGCGTGTGTGCTGTCCTGTGACTTGCTTTGGCCGAAAGCATATGCTGCGTGTGAGGTTGTGCCGACTCTCAGCCTGCGCCTCAAGGCGCCCCGTGTGTTTCTGCTCACACTCCTGGAGACCGGAGACCTCCTTTTGAACAGGCCCAGGCCAACCTGCCGGGGCATCAGAGACCACCCGAGGCCCCCACACAAGGAAGGAAGGCAGCCCGTGCCAGCAAAGCCAGCCCATGGGCCGATGAGCTGCCGGCTCACGCACAGGCCTGCAGAGCTTGGCCAAACCGGCAGAACTGGCCAGCCGACCAGAGGACTCCTGACCTAAGCAAACATCCACTGACTGTGCCATGAGCTTTCGCAGTTGTGACCCCATCCCTGTGGCAGTGCGTAACTGGAACACCCTCCACAGGGTGATGGTGAAGACGAAACGTGCTAGCAGATATAAAGTGCTCGCAGCCTGTGCCTGGCCCCCATGAAGCTCCAATTGGGCATTAGCTATTGTTATTGCCCCAGGGCTGCCCCGTCCTCAGGTGGAGCTTGTCCTTGTCACCAAAAACAAGGCCTGGATGGACAGCACTCTCAATGCTTGTCACGTCATCACCAGCCCAGACACCATGCTGCTGCAACTTGGTGGCTGTGTGACCTTGGGGAAGTGTCTCTGCCTCTCTGAATTTATATTTGCTCATTTGCAAAGTGGGTAGGAGGGTGTCAATCTGGCAGAGCTGCTGGGAGCCGCCGTCTGCTCTGCAGTCACCCAGGTTGAGCTTGCTCGGGTTCCTGCTCCAGGCCTTATTGGCAGAGGATGCAAAATGGATGGATGTGGAAGCCCACCGTGGAGGGCACCATTCGGGGGACTGTACGGAGAAGGAGAAGGAGACAGGCCTGACGACTCTCCATCCCGTAAGGCCTGGCTCTACCCTGTGTCCTTTCACCAACCCCCTTGACCGACTTGGGGCAACAGGGTTTCTCTTGCTTATTTCCAAGCGGCCCTGGCTGGTCTTTTCTTCGTCAGAGAGCCGGCTGACTCACTCACGGCTGCCCAGGCATTTCCCGCAGGAGCTGGTCCTCCCGAATCATTTGGGAAGTATCTGTCCCTTCCTTCGTAAGAGCCATGAGGACAGCAACTTCCTTGTTCTTATTTGTCCTCATGCCCCCTAACTGAACACGGTGCTGGGCACTTGGTTGGTGCTCAACAAGCACGTGTCGAATGACTGAATGAATGTCACGCAGATGTGGATGCTCGTCATTCCCGCCTCCTCCTCCTGGGGAAGCCGTCCTGCTCCCTCCAAGCTGGACCAGAGCTCCCACTTCAGGCGGTGCCGTTCGACACATCATGACTCCGACCCACCCTGCTGCAGCCTGAGGGTTGACCTGGAAACACAGGTCTGATCACATCAACCCTGCTTCCTGCCCCTTGCCATCCACTTAAAACACTCCACTGGTACCCCCGCTGTTGGGATGAAGACCCCAGTCCTGCAAGTGACATTCAAGGCCCTCGCACCATCTTGCTCTTGTCCCCTCTCCAGGCTGTCACCCACTTCCTGCCCTCCAACCACACAGGCCTTGGAGTTCTCCCTGGTTGCCAAGAGCCCTCCAGCCACTGGGCCTTTGCACATGCTGTTGCTGGTCTGAAGACTCTCCTTCGGCCCCAAGCTCACCTGGTAACTGGTTTATTCTTCAGATCGCAGCTGGAGGGGCACCTCCTGTGGGAACACCTCCAAACCCCACCTTACACATTCTCATGGCACCCTGAGCCTCTCCTTTCGAGCACTTGCAATTTTACACTTCTCGTCTTATCCTAGATTCCTCTCTGTCTCCACCTCTAGACTGTGAGCTCCACGGGGCAGGGACCCTGATGACTTTGCACCTTTGATCCTCCTAACACAGTGGCTGTCACATAGCAGGTGCCCAAATAAATACATGAATGCTGTGACACTGCAGGTCTCAGAGTCCCCAAGGGTGGGGAGTAGGTCTTGATCACAGGGCTGGTACTAAGGCCCGGCACAAGAGGTGTCTAGGGCACAACGCTGAAGGAGGTGCTGTCATCCCCCAATGCCTGGGACCAACCTCAGCGTCTGCATTTATCGGCATCACTAAATGCCACACGAAGGCAGGGCGGGTAGACACGAGGAAGAGGGCATCGGAGGTGTAAAAGCATCGCTGACTCAGCTTCTGCGCCTGCGCCTGGAAGGCCGGCCCGGTAGAGAACAGAGGCATCTCAGCCCACACAGGCATCTGGCTCCCAAAATAGTCCCAAGAAGCCCCCCGGCAGCTGACTGATGCATATTTTCACGTCTGCGCAATGCTGTTTCGCCACCACAGGCTCATTCCGGGGACACGGGCTTCAGGGGCAGAGCAGGGGGGAAGGGGACGAACTCCACACTCGTGGACACGAGGGGTCTGGCCTGCGCGGGCGCGGTCCCCGGGGGTCGGCAGGGACCACAGGGCCGGGCGCGCAGTTCTCGGCTGACGGGACGCCTCGCGGGACTGTGTCTGGGGGCCGATTGGCTGAGCCTGTGAGACCGCGGTCCCCTCCCAGCAGCCGGGCAGGGACGCTGCTGTCCGACTCCATCGGGAGCCCCGGACGGAAACAGAGTGAGCGGAACCCTGGCTCCTGCTCCGCCCTGCCCCACCCCACGCGGGAGCCCCTCCGGCTGGAGGGCGCAGCTGCATCTGCTCCGGGAGAGCTTCCAGGCACCTGCTCCAGGGGAACCTCGACCCTCTGATGGAGAGTCCCAGACCCAGAGCCCTAAGACCTGGGGGCTGAGAGCCGAAGGCTGCCCCTCCCTCCAGGCATGCTCTTCTCCTCCAGTCTGCCCTTCGGCCCAGCTTGGGCTCCTCCTTCTCCAGGAAGCCCTCCTAGATGCCTCCAGCCCACACTGGCCTCTTCCTTTCCTAACTCCTCTCCCAGGTTCTGTGGGGTGGGGTGGGGTGGGGTAAGGAGCATGAGCCTTGGTGGCAGAGGCTGGGGTTTGGACCTGCTCTGCCCTCCTGAGCTGTGTGCCCTTGGGCGAATCACTTGACTTCTCTCCGACTCCATCTCCGCCATGTAAAACGATGTATTTGAATTCATTCATTGATTCAGGTATTCTATGGTGATGGAACTTAATGTCTGGTTTCTGTTAAAGCACAGTGTCCAGTATGAATGGGACGGATGATATTCTGGCCACTGCATACTCACCTCCCCTCCTGGGACCTGCCCTCAATGTTCTCTGCAGAGCGCCCAGCCCTTCTGGGCATCCTGGGGTTCACCTGAGTGACACATATTCAGGCAGCTGCTCCCTGGCAGAACATGTGGTCCCCATGTCTCTGCTCTTCTGGGAGATGCCAGACAGGCCCCTGCCACCCTCCTCCTGAGAGCCCAGGATGCAGCGTGTGGAGCACTGCCCCGGGAGTCAGAGAGCCCTGACCCCAGACCCCGCTCTTCCTAGCCCGCGGCAACCCTCTGGGCAGGTGACATCCCGTCTATAAGCCCCTGTTTCCTTCTCCAAGGGCCCAATGAGCAGACCCTGCTGCTGCGGTGGGAAAGCAGCCGACGGTTCCTCACATCTCCTTTTTAGTCCTTGAAGTGATGGCCCCGGCTAGGTGGTCTGCATCTGGTGGGCAGGGGTCGTGGGAGGGGTGAGGCCGAGAGGGAGAGATGGCCAGGATCATTCATTTTCCTTTGTTATAAATATTTACTTAGCATCTATTATGCGCCAGGCCCTGTGTTCCCTGGGGGGCGGCCACAGAGCAGGATCAAGACTCTCTGGGTTGTGGGGACACACAGCACAGACTGGTTGAGACGGAAGAAGAAATGCATTGGCTTCCTTAACGGCCTTCGGTCTGGGGGCGGCTGGCTTCAGGCCTGTCTTGATCCGGGGCTCGAGCAGTCGCGCCCAGCCCTGGGGCCCGCCTCTGTCTGCCGACCATCCTCCTTCCTCTTTCAGAGACTTGTTCATGTGCGCTGGCTTCGTCTTCAGACAGGCTCCTCTGACACCGGCCGCCAGCTCAGCAACCTTACAGGAGCGAAAAGGCCAGTTTGCGCTCCTTTCAGCCAGAGTCCAAGGGCAAACTCTGATTGCACTAACCTAGGTCACGTGCCCATCTCTGAGCCAATCACCAAGTCCAGGGAATGGACGTCACTGATTGGCTGCTATGGAGTCACATGTTCACCCTTAGAGGTGGCGGAGTCAGTCCTGGCAGAGCGCCTGAGGTGCGGTGGTAGGCGAGGGGACCGGTTTCTAAAGAAAAGTGAGAAGAACGTGGGGGAGCAGATGCTGAGCAGGTGCAGACAATCTTAGCGCACAAAAGGAACCTAAATCTTGCCTCTTGCTTGGCTGCTGGGCTGGGACGACCACACTCAACCAGGCTGATGCGGGCGACCTTGAGGGACCTCCATAATCGGAAGGAGACAGTGCACCTGCGATCTAGCACCCCCTCAGGACTCTGGCCACCTGGATCGGGTGACCACACCTGCCTCAGTCCATCCCAGCAGACCTGGCCTCCTTCTGAGGGGGCGTGGGTGAGCAGAGCTGCTCTGAGGCTGGCTGTCCAAGGAGCACACTCTGACTCCACCGCCTCCCTGGGTGTGTGACCCTGAGTGAGTTCCCCAACCTCTCTGAGCCTCAGTGTCCTCATCTCCAAAATGGGAATGATTAACTGACCTTGTAGCAGGGAGGGTTGTTGTGAGGGTTGGTGACAACATCTGTGAATCACCTGGTCCAGCACCCAGTAGGCAATAAAGGGGCAGAGCTGTACACAGGAGGTGCTCATGGAACGGCAGCCATCGCTGTGACCTCTGGTCTGGTGCTTTGCGCTGGGGTGCTGTGTGATCCTGGCAGCTCTGCCTCCCTACTCTGACTGTGCCCTCCTGGAGCGCAGGAACATGATCCATCCTTCTCTTGGTGCCCAGAGCCCCGCACAGGGCCTGCTGCTCCGGGTGACATCTGCTGAGTCGTTGGAAACTGACATCCCGGAGGATGGAAGGACGGGAGGGCGCTCCACGCTCATTATCTGGCAGCCGATGGCCCGGAATCTCCTCGAATGTCTGTTCACAGCCACACGCGTCCCCACAGGACATAAATTTTTGGCAGCAGAGGGGTTATTTGAAGTCCCCCTCAAAACAGCTTGGCCTTGATGGAAGCAGAGCAGCGGTCACCACTGGGCCCCGAGAGGTGTCTGAGATGGGCAGGGGCGTGTGGGCAGGATTCTTCTGGGCCTTTCAGAGATGGCTGCTTTTACAGCTGTGTTCAGGGCAGTAAAGATGCCAACTGGCCTCAATGGCATGAAGGGACAGCCTCACACTCACAGCAGTGGGGCCTTCATGAATGACACTCCTGTTTCAGGGATGTGGGCAGCCTTGTCCACTTCTTCCTTTAATCTCACTCTTAGGAGTTAGCCGAGGGGCTGGCCCTGTGGCCGAGTGGTTAAGTTCTTGCGCTCTGCTTTGGTGGCCCGGGGTTTCATCGGTTCGAATCCTGGGTGCGGACATGGCACTGCTCATCAGGCCACGCTGAGGCAGCGTCCCAAATGCCACAACTAGAAGGACCCACAACTAAATATACAACTATGTACTGGGGGTCTTTGGGGAGAAAGAAAAAAAAAAAAAGGATTGGCAACAGATGTTAGCTCAGGTGCCAATCATTCAAAAGAAAAAAAAAAGAAGTTAGCCAAGAGCCGGGATGTGAACTGCAGACATGTGAGGACATGTGGTTTCAAAAGGATCAAAAACAGACATCGCTGGTGGCCCCTGCATTAACAGTCTGGCTGCATGGACACCTACTGTGCGCTGGGCCTGGGCCTGCCGCTTTACAGGGTACCAAGGAGGAGGCTGGTGCATAGTAGGCTTATGATGATCCTTAGCTGTCGTTCTGATGATGACACGCCCCCCACCCCATTCCCATGGCCCCTCTCCTGCCATCAGGGTCGGTCCCTCCTGGCTGGTCCATCTCCCCTGAGACTCTGTCTTCCAGGAGGGGCTTCCCCCCTTCTCGCCGGCTTAGTTAATGCTAAAACCCACATCTCAGACGAGGGGCACGTGTTTTTGGCTCAGGGCTTCATCTGGCTGGGGACGGAAGCTCCCTGCAGCCAGGCCAGCGGTGACCAGCACGAGGCTGTGTCTGTGTCTGGTGGTGGCGTTCACGGTTCACAGTCAGGCCGGGGTCTGTGCTCCTTCCTCCCTCCTGAGGAGAGACGGTCAGAACAGAACTCGGCCACTTTCCCACGAACATCTGAGCAGAGTTTCCTGCCAGCATCACAGATTCTGGGACCACCAGAGGGGGAGGAACAGGGAGGGCATTCAGTCCAGCCCTTCACGGTACAGTTGGGGAAACTGAGGCCCACAGTGGGGATGTGACCTGCCCGAGGTCACTCATACGTGGTTGGCAGCACAGGGACCAGGACTCGCTCTCCTGACCCATGGTTGATGCTCTCTGAGCTCCACCCTAGCCTCACAGATCAGGCCTGGGGCTGGCGGGGCCAGAATCCCCAGCCTGGAACAGACGAGGGAGGGGCAGGAGGCAGGAGGTGGGGACCCGGGTGGAGGGTGGGGGATTAAGCCGTGGGGTGAATGCCTCCCACTGGGGCCCTGGACCCTGGAGGGCCCAGCGCATGAGGGTCTCCCCAGTCCTGACTGAGCCAGTGGACAGAGCCGAACCTGCCGTCCTGGCGGCCTGGGGTGGAACTGTCACAGGCTCACGGTGAAATGAGGAAAATCATGTAAGGTTGCCAACTATTCTTTTTGGAAAGGACTGTCTTTGCCATGAAGTGGTATCATTCTTACTTTTGGCTAAACTTCTTTCTTTTCTGAAAAGACTGAGCGTAGACCTTCTTGCTGCTTTGGAACTTTCTTTGCAACTGCAGGACTCGCCCAGCATTTAGTGGACCAACGTGTGTGGTGTATAACGTTCCTCAAACTTATAATCAGTCTTTGTTCTTGAGATCAGTTATTACCACCCACGACTTGCATTCCCCTGAACTCAATTTGGGAAAGCTGGCATTTAAAAATCAGCGCGATTTGTCAGTGAACTTTCACAGAATTGGCTGGGCTTTCCTGGAAGTCTGTGCTCAGCACTGGGAGGTGCAAGCATGTGTCGGCTCTATTCCACTGCCATCTGGGTCATAAATCATCCTGGGAGAGGCACAGAGATAGGGAGCTCCCCCCTCCTCATCCAGACACGGCATTGAAATCTCTGAGGGATGGTCCAAACAGTCCGACACCAGCAGGGACAATAATATCCTGAGAGAGCCTTGTGCTTGTCACTGTGCTCTCCGTAAGTCAGATGTCATCAATTTCTTAGTGATGGTTCTTGTGCTTTCCTACGTCGCGGGTCACGGAAACAGGATCTAGTGGCTGGAATCTTTGAAAGGTGTGAATCCCACTGGTGCATGGGGAGCCCCTGAGTGTGTGGAGACAATGGGGACCCCGAGGCCTGGGTTTTGTGGCAAGTTTACTGGTCATGTGATTGCCAGGGAGGTTGGACCTGACCAGGGCCTTCAAGGCCCTGTGTGCCCGTGGCCCCTTTCTAACAGCATCCTGGGCCTCGTCCCCCTTGATTGCCACCCTCCAGCCACCCTGGTCTCTGCACAGCTCCTCATGTGAGCCAGGCTGTGTCTCCCCTCCGGGCCTTTGCACATGCTGGTTCCTCTGACACTTTGTCTAAATAACTCATCTTTTGTATGTTTACTGAAAAGCCACTTTTGTTCTTCCTCTCTTGCCTCTAAGAATTATTAAATAATCAAATCTGCACTGAATCGTTTGATGTGTATCTTCCTCCTCGGTCCTAGACGATAAGTTTCCTGAAGATGGAAACTGTTTCCGGCTTGTTCTCCACAGCATCCCCGGTGTTAGCCCAGAACCGACGCATAGTAGATGTTCAATTAAACATGTCGAATAAACAAATGAAGGAATGAAGGAGCCACTTCATTCACTCCATCACTGACAATTTCCACAGCCATACACTGCTGTATAGATTCAACCTCCGAAGGACATATCCCCAGACCCAGGACCCTCTGCCCACCGTCCTGTCTACCCCGCCTCGTGCCTCCATGGACGTTTCAGCCCATGCCAGCCCTGTGTCGATGGTCACAGCCTCAGAAGGGACTTCGAGAGTCCCTCATGTGTGCAGAAGGAGACTCAGGGGCCTCCTGGGCAGGGGAGCAGACAGTCACCTTGCGCATCCGCCTCCCCTCACAGCGTCCACCGGCAGACAGCGGGGCCAGCCCTGGATTCACTTCAAGCAAGCTGTTTGTGGGGAGTGGAGGCACGGAGGGTGTGTATGAGCATTAACTGAGCATTGAGTATGTGTCAGGCACTATTCTAAACGCATTAAAGCTTTAAAATCATTTGATTCTCTCAAAAACTCTATGGAGTATAGGCTACTCTTTCCCCCTTTCATAAGTGGGGAAACTGAGGCAGAGCGGTGAAGGGACTCGTCCAAGGCCCCCTATGTAGGGGTGGGTGCCATCGGGATTTGGACCCACGCTCCAGGGCAGGCTCCTGACCACACGGCTCAGAGCTGCTGCTTTGTGCCGCTGGGAACGGACTCAGTGGGGCTGGGGCAGAGGATGCTCTTCTCGGGGGGAAAAGAAAAGCTGTTCCTCGGCCTTTAGGAACATGCAGAGCAGGACCCAGTGTCTCTACTCAGCAATAGGAAATCGAGGTGGGGCCCTGAGCACCCCTAGGGAGGAGTCTGAGGGGAACGTGGCATTTGGGGGACAGGCGAGGGATCCTGAGTTGGAAGGGGAAGGCCAACACCAGAGCAGCAGGCTGGGGACCGAAAGAGAAGCCAGGGAGGTTTCCAGAACCCCGGGGCAGGGGTGCTGGTCCCTTTCCTGTGCTGTGATCCCCACACTGCACCTGAATCTTCCAGAATGTCAGCAGGAGGTCACAGCCTCCTGTTTGTGTCCTGAGAGACATGGAGAAACTGTGTCCAGGCTGGAGCAACACAGGGAGAGAAAGGCCCGTGGCTGCAGGAGCCCAGACGGGGAGAAGAGGGTTTGGAGGATCAAGGGCGTGATCTGGACCTCAGAGCAAGTGATGCCAGGGGGACTTTACCACGGCCAGGAATCCTTGGATGGGGCCCTGGGGACAAGGCTGGATGTCCCCCCACTCAGGGGTTCTGGCTGGGGTGGTATTACCAGCACATTCAAGAAAAGGGTGTCCTCAGAAGCAGGGGACGTGGGAGGTATGCCCCGTGTGTGCACAGGCTTCCGGTCTCCCAGCCCCCTCTGGCTTCCCTCCCCCTGCGGTCTCCTCTGGAGGAGCGGAAATTGACTCTCCCCAGTTGCAGTTCTATTTCCATGCATCTCCCCTGAGAGATTGGCCCAGTGAATGATAACACTTGTTTTCATCAGAAACTCGGGAGCCAAAGCTGATGCTTCCATTTATCTTTCTTCTAGTGCCTCGCGGAGCCCCATGGGGGCCGAGCTCAGCAGTTGGGGGAGCCTGGCCCATCAGGGGGCGACCTTGGATCAGCAAAATGATGCTGGATGAGGGACCTAATGCCCCCTCCCACCTGCCACGCCTGTCCCCGACCGTGACCATGACTTTCAGGGTGACATCCCCGCAGAGTCAGGGTAATTTGGGGAAGGAAAATGGATTTGATGAGGCCTCATATGCTGCTTTCCTTGTTAATTTTTGGCAATTCCTTGTTTTTTTGGAGATGATGAATTGGACCCTGACACACTCTATCAGCACTGGCATTCTTGGCCAAATTCTTACTAATCATTGATTGTTAGGGGGATGGGGGATCGATGTGTTTAAAGGTTGCACCCAGGACAAACCACAGCCTGTGAGAAAAGGTCTGAATCCAGAACATACGAAGAACTCTCGAAACTCAGTAATAACCAAACACAGAACCCAATTAAGAAAGATCTTCTATGAGTCGACACTACACTAAAGAAGAGAAAGGGATAGCCAGTGAGCACATGAAAAGATGCTCAAGGTTGTTAGTTACTAGAGAAATGCGCATAAAACCACAGGGAGATACCACTTCATCCCCACTGAGATGGAAATATAACCGACAATACCAAGTGCAGGAGAGGAAAGGGAGCAAGTGGACTCCCGCACTGCAGGTGGGCATGCAAAAGAGCACGGACGCCTAGGAAAACAGCTTGGCATTTTCTTAAAAAGTTTGACATATACCACCCACGTGATCTGGTCAGTTCACTCCAAAGGATTTACCCAAGAGAGCAGAAAGCATATGCCCAAATATTTGTGCATGAATATTCATGACACCATTATTCGTAACAGTCATAAACTGGAAACAACCCAAATGCCCATCAGCAGGTGAATGATAAACGAACCGTGTCTATCCACACAATGGGTGCTCTTCCGCAATAAAAAGGAGTGCAATAATGATGCATACGATATAACCGAACTGATGAAAGAAGCCAGACAAGTAAGAGCAAGTACTGTATGATTCTACTAGATCAATTCTAGAAAAGGAAAATTAATCAATAGTAACAGAAAGCAGATTAATTGTTGCATAGAGCAGGGGAGCGGGTGTGGTGGTGAGAAATGGGAGGGAGACATGACAAACGGGCAGAGGACACATTTGAAGGCGACGGCTATTGTTTGAGTCGCCAGGAGAACTCATGTGTTGAAATCCCACCCCTAGTGTGATGGCGTTAGGAGGGGGGCCTTGGGAGGTGATTAGGTCATGAGGGTGGAGCCCTATGAATGAGATTAGTGCCCTTTTAAAACAGACATCAGAGAGCTCCCTTGCCCCTTCCGCCATGTGAGGACGCAGCCGTGAGAAGATGCCCATCCAGGAACCTGGACGCGGGCTCTCACCAGACAGCAGTCTGCCCGCTCCTTGATCGGGGACATTCCAGCCTCCAGAACTGTGAGGAATAAATGTTTGTTCTTTAAGCCCCCAGCCTGTGGTGTTCTCGTGAGAGCAGCCAGAATGGACTCAGACGGAGCTGTTAATTTCTTGACTGTGGCGGGGATTTCACGGGTAAATACGTGCGTCAGACTCATCACAATGGACACATTACATATGCACAGTTCATTGCACGCCGACTACAACGCAATAAAGCTGTTTCAAATGGTCGCTACCTTGCAGGGTCTTGAGAGCCGTGAAAGACGGAAGCACCGTCTCTGAGGTGGAGGCATCGCTGGATCCAGCTCCTCATCCGCTGTCCACGTCAGCACGCTTTGCCATGTCACTCTGCGTGCCCTCCCTCTGGGGATGGGCAGCTGTCTCAGCCCTCGACAGAAGGCATCCGGCTCCCCCATGTGACTTGCTTTTGGGGGCGGGACGTCAGCAGATGTGAAGCTATGCGCTGTGGATCAGGCTGTGCCCCGGGGCTGCCTCCTGAGTCTCTCAGGGCTGTTGCTGTGAGAACCCGCCCCGCCTGGCCTCCTAGAGGATGAGAGATACCTGGAGCAGAGCCACGTTGCTTTGGTCACCCTAGTCAAGGTCAGCCGACACCGGCCAATGAACGCGGAATCTCCCAGACATGTGAACGAGTCCAGCCAAGGCCAGGTGAGCTGCCTTGCCAGCTCACAGCTGACCCAGAGAATGGAGCAATAAATGTGCTTTGACATTAGCCAATGAGGTTCTATGATTTTTGTTAGGTGGTGGCGATAGACGACAGATTCTTGCCCTATCAGAAGGAACAGTCTGGGGTTATCTGGGAAGGCTTCTTGGAGGAGGTAAAGCAAGCCGGGTTTAATGGCAAGCATGAACTGGCCAGCGAGGTGCAAAAGCCAGTAGGCCTGACAGAACTCAGAGCAGGAAACTGGGACGACAACTTAGTGTGGCCAGAGCCAAGGGAGGTCGTGGAGGGAGATGGGATGGAGAGAGGCCAGCCCCCGTCATGAGGGGCTTGAATGCCAGGCTAAGGCATTTTTAGGGAAGAGGGAGCCATAGTGGGTTTTAAGTGAGGCAGGCTATTTATGTGGCCAGGGTTGAGGGCAGACCGGAGCTGACAAGACGAGAAGCTGGGGCCACGGTACAGGGGAGCAGGTGAGCAAGAATGGCAGCCTGAACCTCGGCTGGGCTGGAGACTCATGAGAGCCACCTGAGGGGCCGTGAGCCTGGAGGGTGTCTGTATGGCTGGTGCTTCCCTTACAATTTTCCCCATTCCGGGCTCACCTAAGCCGCCCACAGAACCTTGTTCTGGGTCCAACTCACCCCTCACTGTGGTCAATTAAAGTACATTGTCCATCAATTTTTAATGGGTTACTAATCAATAAGAACCGGGTATTAGCTTTGAAGAGTCCAAGTGCAGGGGGCGAAAGGAAGAGCAATTCGTGATGCCCGCGAGGTTGTTATACGGTACGACCCCATGTTCACCTCCATGTTACTGCGAGTTAATTACGCCGTGCCTGAATGCATCCCGGGATAACCAACCCACATTTGATTAACACGGTGGATTGATAAAGTGGGAACGACGCGCTTACCTGACATAAAGGAGGAGTGTTCCTGGGACAGTGTGATTGACACCAATGAGCAGAGCGCGCATTTTCACAGCTTCTGCCTCCAAACAGCTTCTCCGTTAATTTCCTCAGGATGAGCTTAGCAGCCTGGAGAGGGCTTAAAAGTTACTGGACTGCTATCAGATTGCCTGCTTATGGCTCCAGGCCATTTGCAAAACCTAGCTGGGTTGCGGTTTCTTCTTTAAACTGGGATGGTAACGTCTACAGAACAAGCTGGTTCTCTCCTCTCAGAACGGAATGCCCAGACCTGATGGAGAGCACTCTCCTGCCCTGTCCTCACCACAGCCTGGAGCCTCAGAGGACAAAGGGCCCTTCTCACTTCCTTTAGCAGGAAATAAGGACCCTCGTCCCTCTTCTGGGCTCACAGCAGCCCACCTGGCAGCAAATGCAGGAATAGTACCCTGTGTCAGAATGCCTCTCAGAAGACTTGGGTCCTCTACCCACAGAAAATCTCCCAAGATCCATCAGCTTCTCATATTTATTCCAGAGACCAGAGCATGCAGATAAGTGACTACGTGGTGCTAAAATTGCAGATAAATTTACACATTCCCATCGTGTATCCCCGGGCTGGCTGGGGGCCCGGGAAGAGGGAAAACCTGCTCCCAGCTGATGCGAGGTTCTGATCGGGGTTTCTCCAGCGGCAAAGGGTCACTCACAAGAATCTCAGCATCTTAGAACCTGAGAGTCATCAAAACCTAGAATCCTATGTTACTAGGTCTTAGAATCTTTACTTTAATAGAACCTTAAACTATAAAACCTAAAGTCAGATGTTAGAATCACAGGGTTTTAGGATTTCAAGGACTTCAACCATCCTCTTGTCTAGACACTCAATCAATGCTCAAGTCATTCCAATATGTGAGAGTTAGGCCTTTCAGACAGAGGGAGCAACACATGCAAAGGCCCTGAGGCAGGACTGTGCTGGGTGTGTCTGAGGACCAGCAAGACCTTGTATGACTCTGAGATTTTGAGGCACATCAGGAAGAGGTGAGAGCATGCTCCCCCAGGGCTGGGCAACTCGAGGATGGGTGCTGGGCACACAGTGCATGCTTAATAAAAGTCTGAATATGTTCAGTTCAGGGCCCCACACAGCCAGAGGGCCCATGATGTTGGGTGCATCCGGAGAGAGGGCCAGAGTGTGAGGGGACAGATGAGAAGCCAGGCCGTGGAGGTGCAGGTAAGGGTCCTGGGGTGTTCCCTGTGGAGAAGAGAAGGGGGTCCTTCTGGGAGGGTAGGGAGTGGGTTGCACATGGAAGCCCCCGAGTGTGGCCACAGCCCACAAGGAGGTGGCTGTGGACAAGTGGACGGGACAGAATGGAACTCAAGTCCAGGGACCCCCCCATGTGACCTTGGACCACAGAGGGCATCAAGAGAGTGAGGACTGCCCAGTGATGGGGGCTCTGGATTGCCCAGGACGTGCTTCTCTAACTTATAAACGAGCCTGGAGGGCACTGGCCCCAGGTGCGGCGACATCAGTGTCCTGGGGCTGCTTTTGAAGGACAATGCTCACCTGGATGGGGAGGCGAGGAGCGATGCTGAGGGGGAGGGGAGCCAGGATGCAGAGAGGTGAGTGGAGGGTTGCCTGGGTGTGTGCAGGTCTCCACGGGGTGCAGAGAATCCTAACAGGTGCTCACTGCTGCCTGAGCACCTACTGTGTGCCAGGCAGTGACACACCCTTTCTTCACTCGCAGCTTCTCACTGAGCACCTGCTCCATGCCTGACCTTATGCTGAGATGTGGGAAGGGTGCTGGGATGGAGACGGACGTGGTCCCCACCTTCCTGGGGCTGGTGTTCCGGTCAACAAGATGGGGACGACCATCAACTAAACAACAGGTGAAATGGTGATGCAGTGAGGGGCACGCAGAGAAGAACACGGACCGGGGCCACACAGAACTTCGCCTCCTCACTCACTCTTCCCAACCAGCCTATTTTTACGAGAAGGTCCTCTGATGAGTTCATTTTACAGCCAAGAAACCTGAGGCCCAGAGAGGCGGGTCACTTGCTCCAGCCACATGCCTGGAAACTGCAGAGCCAGGATGCAAGCCCACAGCCGGCAGACACGACAGCTGTGGCTTGTCCCCCTGCCATCCCACCCCTCGCTCGGTGGATGAGGAGCTCTCCGTGGGCGAGGGGGACTCTAGTCCACCTTGGGGACCAAAGAACGGCTGCTTCCCTGTGCAAGAGGGGCTGTGGGGTCACGTGGCCCCAGGTCGCAATTCTGCCTCCTCCGCTCACTTGCTGCATGGTTCTGAGTGTGTTTACTGATTCTCTGCCTCAGTTTCCTCTTCTGTAAAATGGGAACGATATTGTCCACTTTGGATGGCTGTTATGAAGATCAAATCAGAAAAAGATATAAAGTGCCCAGCGTAGTCTAAAGCAGAGAGTAGGTGTTAAAAATGTTCTCTGAGCACACAGTAGGTATTTTTAAAGTTTGTTCC
The DNA here is from genome assembly GCF_041296235.1 of Equus asinus. NCBI lineage: Eukaryota > Metazoa > Chordata > Mammalia > Perissodactyla > Equidae > Equus > Equus asinus. Next base: position 91,396,054 of record NC_091794.1, read on the forward strand.
ATTTATTCGGAGAAGGGCCTATTTCCCCCATCTCATTTCAGAAGGTTTTTTCTTAACCACACACGCAGGTGGAGGGAAGAACCCGCTGCCCAGAGGTGGGAGGAGGCTGAGGCTCGAACCCCATGCTGTGCGGCTCTGTCAAGCTACTGAGCTTCTCTGACCCTCGGTCTCCTCATCTGTGAAACTGGAACATGATGCCCCTTAGAGGGCTGTCGTGAGGGTTGAATGTGGTGACGTAAGTTGAGGGCCAAGTGTGGAGTTGGCATAGAGTGGGCACTAAATACGCCAGCTGCTTTGTTTGGAGAAAGGGCTTCTGTTCTGTCTTTGAGCCCAGAGACTTTTCTGGGTTTTAAATGTGTGGTGAGACAGGAAAAGCAATGAGGCCAGAAGCTGGAGGATGCCGTGACTGGACTCTCTCCTCTGCCCTAGGCTTGCTGTTCACCTTGGGCAAGTCACTGCCCCTCCCTGACCCTCTGTCTCCTCGTCTATAAGACGGAAAATGGTGCTTATTCCTAAACTAGAAGCCTTGGCGGGACCCAGTGGCCCGCCCAAGACACCCTAAAAAGGAAGGCAGAATGAGGGGTTCTCCCTGCCAGGCTGAGTGAGCAGCCCGGATTGATATGTGGAGAACTAACGGGCTTATTATGGATGCACCGAAGGCTGGAACACTTAATTCCGAACATGTTTACGTAAAATTAATTGCATCACCTGTTCTCTGCATCTTTTAATTGCAAAACCAATTAAGTTTCTAACGCTCAGCTTGCAGCCCAGGGGAAAGAAGGGCAGAGGCGAGGTGGCCTTTGCAGGCTCTGCACTTTTTCGGTGGCCACAGTGGCCCTGTGAGAGCCCCAGCAGCCCCCATCTGCTGGCGGAGAAGACCCCGTGGGACGTTGGAGGAGCCCAGGAGACAGACACGAGACTTGGAGCGGCGGGTCTGCGGGGGTCCCGGGTGGCTGCCCTCACGGTGGGAGCTGAGGGTCCAGGTCAGGCAGAGGCAGGACGTTCCCCGGTGGGGGCCACAGTGGGTCCACATCAACTCCCCCTCCAGCGCCACACCCCCGGCCCCCTCCCTGCTCCGTTTCCCCGCTGCCCTTCCCTCTGACTGACGGTGTAGCCATTTGCTTCTTGTCTTTCTCCTCGGGAAAATGGCGACTCCGTGGAGGCGCGGCCACGGTGTGTAGGGTCATGTGTCTGGGACCTACAAGAGTGCCTGGGAGTTCGTAGGTGCTCAAGGCAAGTGAATGAATGATGAGTGAATGAATGAATGGACGAATGAACTTCAGCACATTGAGACGGGGAATTTCTCCAGTCAGAGCTGTCCCCGGCTGGATGGGCAGCCCCAGGAGGGAGGGGTCAGAGGGCGCTTGGAGGGAGGAGATCCAGGCACTCGCTGGGGGATCCATTTGCTCTGAGACCCTCCAGCCCCGCCCCCCATGTGCACCAGGTCCTGTCTGCTCCGCTCGGAGAATCCGGGTTCCTCTCTCAGGTGGAGGCAGTGATTCAGGTCAAATACCAGCTCAGCCCAGGTTTCTTAACCGGCTTGGGAACAGCTTACTTCTTGGTGACTCGACTTTTTCGTCTGTAACGGGGACCGGTGATTCCTGCGGCTCTCAGGGGCGCTGGAGAACGGGGAGGAAACACGCTCTGAAAAGGTGAAACGCACACACACACAGGCAATTGGCATCGCCACTCCCAGAGGCTGTGAACACAGGCCGTTTGGGCCCATGGCTCCAAGGAGAGGGTCTGGCCGCTCCAGAGATGCTGCTGGGCAGGAGGCCCCGGCAGCCAGTGTCCAGGAGCCGAGGCATCAGCATGGCCCGAATTCAAGCTTCTGGTTCCCAGCGTCTCCAGGAAGGAGGCGTGGGCGACTGAGGGTGGCAGGGAGGGGGTGGGTGGAAAAGGAACGCACAAGTGCCCCTTCCTGCTTCCCGCAGCCTCACCCCTCTGCATGGCTGCCGCACCACGTTTGGGAGAACATCTTGGTCCGTCAACACAAGCAGCCGAGGAAATATTTGCACATTCCGGGGTGGAGGATAACGTCCAGGTGGCCTCACATCATGCCTCTTCAGGTGTGTGAATGAGCAGGTGGCCCGGATGGAGAGCCCCCCCCCCCGCCCCGCCAGCCTGCTGCTGGGGCCCGGGTTTGGCACCAGAGATGCAGGGAGCATGAAGTGTGGGGGATGGGGTGGGTGTCCGGCAGCAATCAATACTAAGGGAAACAACGGAGTGATTCTTCAGTGAATCAGGGAATGAGCTGTGGCTTCTGCATTGAGGAGCCCTTGAGTGACGGTTCTCGATGCTCCTGCCCTGGGTCTGCCTCTTGCTGAAGGTGATGGATGCCAGCGCAGCTCTGATGGGCCTTAGAGTGGGTTACGGGATGTCACCGACATCTGTCCCCACCTGCCTCCACCTCCTGCTATGGCCCCTACAGGAGACACCTGGATCAACTCGAGGACTCTGCAGGGACACACTCAGCCCAGGGGAGTCACTGGGGCCGCCCACAGGAGCGGCTGGGCCGGCCTGGGAAGATGGGCTGCAAGGTAGCCCCGTGCATCGTCCTCCATGCAGCCTGGAGCAGCCCTGGGAGTGCCTGGGGCTCAGGGCGTGGTGCTCCGGGCCTGTGCCCGGCCCTCCTGAGCCCCATCCAGCCACTCACAGTAGACGTGGGAACTTAAGAGGTAAAGTCCGCAGACCTGCTCCAAACCCCATCACCACCTCTCCTGCCGGGTTCCTGAGCCACTGTCTGTAAAACGGGGATGATAATGACACCCCCCTCACAGAGGAGTGATCTGTAACTACCACATCGTCCATAAAGCTCTCAGAACTCCTTATACAGCCTGCCCCACCCCCTGCCTCCAGCCTGGCAGATACAGACAGTAGTAGACAGTATAGAGGGGGTTTCAGAGGTTGCCAGACCTGGGCTCAAGTCCTGTCTCAGCTGTGCAACCCTTGGGAAGTCACTTAACCTCTCTGTGCCTCATTTTTTCTCAAATGGTGAGATGATAAGGGTTCCCACCATTCAGGGTCATTAGGAGGTTTCAATGAGCTAATGGAAGTAAAGTCAGGCACACAGCAATAGCAGCCTTCATCATCACCACCACCACCATGATCACCATCTGAGCTTTCTCTCTGCAGACACCGAAATGTCACGTAACTGGTACTGTACTCTATATTCAGTTCACTCTCTTACCATTCTTATCATCAGCCTTTTCCCACATCGCTGAAAATTCCTCAAAAGCATGATGTTAACAGCTTTGTAATTGGGCCTCATTGAGATGCGCCGTCATTCAGCTCCCCATCCGACCGTCAGACACGGGGAGGGCGACAGGCCTTCTCTCTCACACCCGTCAGCTGTGACGGACGCTCTGGCCGCGTGCCTGAGTCCCTGGCCCCGTCCTCAGGACACACCCTGCAGGTGGAGTCACGGCACCGAGAGCAGGGTGCTGCTCACGCGCAGGGTCTTCATTGCCCCATCGCTGTCCTCGAAGCCGCCCGCATGGATGCCCCCAGTACCCCGAGGATGCCTGTCCCAGCACCCACAGCCCGGCCTGGGTGCCTGCTCCCAGCCGTGTGATCAACATACCGACTCCTGGGTGTCCAGGAGCCTCACAATGAGGACAAGACACGGCTGGGGTAGGCAGCTCAGGCAGGAGTCAGAGGTGGCCCCGTGCCTCGTGCCCTCGCCTCTGTGGGCCATGGTGCGTCCCTCCTCCTTCTCTGGGTCCCCGTTTACCCACCTGCGGCAATGACCCCCGGCTTTCTCACTCCCTCCAGTCCATCCAGCGCCCAGAACAGGGCCTGACGCCCAGGAGGCGTTCAGCAACACTTGTTGAAGGCTGAACTCCCAGAGTGCGCTTTATACCGGACAGTTTGCACACGTCACATTCCCACTTCCAGCCTCTGCCAGCGCTCGCTCCAATGCACGCACTTGCTTCTCGCTGCATTCACAGCTGAGCAAGAGAGGAGTGGGTGAGGACTCAGATCCTGGAGTCAGAAAGCCCGGGTCTGCACTTTGGTTGTGCCACTCAGTAGCTATGAGACTCTGGACAAGTTACTTAACCTCTCTGTGCCTCAGTTTCCCCCTCTGTAATACTGGAATAATGATGCTTTGTTCATAAGGTTGTTGTGAGAATTGAATGTATTAATGTGTGTAAAGTGCTTAGAATAGTGCTGAGCACCTGTAAATGCTGCACGAGTGTTTATTTTTGCTATTATTATTGTTGTTATTATTAATACAAAGTCTAGGCTGGAGTCTCAGTCAGGTGTGGCTAAATCCAGGTGCTTAAGCCCTTCTGTCAAGGCCTGTCTTTCAGACTCAGCTTCCCTCTGGCTGGCCTCCCTCTTAACATCCCCTCCTTCTGGAGGTCCCAGCCCCTCCAGGCTGACCTCACAGTTCCAAATACTGGACCAATTTGAGTCAGTCCCAAACTCAGCAGTTCAGTCCTAGGAGTCCATGCTGAAACCCTCCTGACCCCAAGCCATCAACCCCTAGCAGGGCCAGTCTCCACAGACGGTGGGGTCACCAGCTGTGTCACCTGCTCCAGGCTCACGGGCTCTCCCTTCTCTTTACTGTCCTCTTAGCAATTTTCTCTGCATGTCTCTGAGCTGATGAGAGCCTCTGACAAGGCTGGTCCAGGACGAGGCAGTGCCCCTTCCTCCGGCGGCAGAGTCGTTGTCCGCCCCTCCCCCGTTTCTGAGTGTGCGATGGCCACCATTTCCCAGCATTATTTATTGGTTGAGAGGTCCTCGATCCCCCTCCTTGGTGCGACATTTGATTTGAAGCTCAGAAGGACACCATGCAGGGCCCGGAGTTGGGCTGCCTCGAGAGGAAGCCGCTCTGCTTTCTCCTGCGACCCCCTGTCTCAGAGCCCCCTTGCCAGGCACTTCCTGCTTCTTCCCACTCGTGAGCCTTCACTGAGCTGCTGCTGTAGACACCGGCTGGGGCGGATGAGCCATCTGCAGCCAGGGACAGTGGTGACCCATCAGGGCCCCTGGAAGCCTGCGGGGGAGGGTGCTGCGCTGAGGAAGGGGGAGGGGGCAAAAGAGGCCTGGAGCTGCCGAGGTGGACACAGACTCCATCACGGGCCCTCCTTCTGGGCGGCTGCGCATGTGTGGTAACAGCCAGGTCTGTCTCCTCTTCCCTCCCCAGTGATGGGCTCCGTAAACGCTCACCTTGAGAACTCACTGGAGAGCGGGTGCAGGATCCAGACCCTCTGACCTGCAGTGTGACCCCATGCAGGTGCCGCCTCTGGGGGTCTTGATTTCCCCATCTGCACAATGAGGAGGTTGGGGCAGCTCAGGGGTTCCCAACTTTGGCTGTGCATTACAACGTCCTGGGGTGGGGTAGAGTTTTAAAAATACGGACTCCTGAGCCCCATGCCCAGAGATTTGGCCTCTGTCAGCCTGAGGCTGTGTGATATCCTGGTTAAAAGCCAGGGCTCTGGGGTCTGAGAGCCCCAGGTTCGAAGCCTGAGTCTGCCTCTCTCTAGCTGTGTGACCTTGGGCAAGTGTCTGCGCCTCTCTGAGCTTCTCATCTGTGCAGTGAGGATGGTCATTGTTATGGACTGAATATTTGTGCCCTCCCCAGATTTATATGTTGAAATCTAATCCCCACTGTGATGATATTTGGATGTGGGGCCATTGGGAGGTAATTAAGGCATGAGGGTAAACTCTCGTGCATGGGATTAGTGCCCCTATAAGAAGGCCAGAGAGCTGGCTGGCTCTCTTTCCACCATGTGGGATACACTGATAAGGTGACCATCTGTAAGCTCCCACTGGACCATGGCCATGCTGGCACTCTGTGCTCAGAATTCCAGCCTCCAGGACCGCAAGAAATAAATTTCTATTGTTCATAAGGCACCCAGACCATTGTACTTTGTGACAGCAACCAGAGCCGGCTAGGACACTCATCGGACTGCTGCCCCGCTCACGTGAGGATGTACAGGGCCAGTGAGTCCAAAGTACTCACCCCAGAGCTGGGCTCACAGTGAGGCCAGGCACTGTCAGCGACTGTCATCGGGACTCTGGTCACGGGGCTGGGCCTGAGGCGCCGTCCTGGGAGGCCGTGCTCTGTGCCTTTCCTGGACCCAGGGCTCTACCTGCCCGACTCCCCCACTCGCGTCTCCCGCTGCATCTCCTCCCCGGCTGCCGCAGCTCTGCCTCCTCACCCCTCCTGATCAACCTCCCTTTTCTCCCACTTAACAAACAGCTTCACTTAAAAAGCCATCTGGGAGGATGGATGGCACAAGCACATTTTGCAGAATACATTTTCAGAGAAAAGAGCTGAGAAAATAAAGGGCCAGCACTAAGGATTCCAGTTTCATCAGGTCCCGGGCCTCTGACCACTGGAGTAGAATTGCATTTCTGTGATGCACAGCCCTTTCCACATCCCCTCCACCGCTCCGACCGCACTGCCTTCCCAGCCTTCTGGGCTCCATCTTCATTCCTCTCTGAGCAGGCGCCCTCCCAACGTCTCCGCTCACTCCCTCCCTCAGGATGAACTCCCCTCTCGTTCACCAGGGGGCAGCTGCAGCTGGGCCTTTCCTAATCAGAGACCCTCCCCTCCTGTGCCATCACCATCCTGCCTCAGCTCGCTGCCCCCCTCCCTGTGGGAGTCCTGGGTGGAGGCTTGTCTTTTGTGGGTCTCCCACAGCAGCTGTGGGGCCAGCAAGTGGATGCCCTGAGAAGGAGAGATGCGTCCACAGTTGTGATGGATGGATGGCCCTGGGGAGGGGTAATGAGCTCCCCAGCACTGGAGGTGTGCACAGAGGACGGGTGAGCACTCAGCAGAGAGGCTCACAGGAGACAAACTAGCAGAGAGGCTGGGGTCATGGGCTTCCGAGGGCCAGAGATCCAGGCCGAGTCCTGAACACGTTGATTACAAAGTGTCTGACCTTCAGCAATGACTTATACTCACCCAGCCTCGGTTTCTTCATCTGGAAAATCGGGCAAAATAGTAGTTTCCCCTTCCCAGGGTTGTCATGGAGACCACAGGACATAATGTGTGGGAAGCGCTGAGCACAGAGTGCACGTTATCATCGCCGGGGGTGGGAGGTGGCCAAGATTTTGACGCTCCAGCAATTTAAGATTCAAAATTTCTGTGACTTTCAAATCCTAATCTCTGAGACTCTATGATTCAATTACCCTAAGATTATAAGACTTCATAAGATCCTAAGGCTTTAAGACAATATGAGTTTATTTTCTCATCCGAGGCTCGTTAGGGATGGAAGGGCGCGTGATTTCAGGCCCTCCCTCTCCATCCCCACAGCGGGCCCTGTCCTGCCCTGGGCTGTCTGAGGCAGCTCCAGCATGTCCTCTGCCCTCTCTGGTCTCCATTCCCACCGCCCTACTGCTTGTCTGCCGTCCCCGTGGTCCCGGTCCAGCCTTCTCTCCTACCTCGGCCCCGGATACACCAGGCGCCCCAGGCCCAGCAGCGGGCCCTGCGTCTCCCCCCTCAAGACCTGTTCCCCACCCACCACCCGTCTCCTATCTCCACCCCGACTGCAAGGTCAAGGTGGGGAGTAGAACTCGGTGAGGCTCCCTTCAGCTCCCGGTGGAGATCCACGTTCCTCTGCTCCAAGTTCCCAGGGCGCCTCGTCTGAAACGCTATTACAGCAGTTGTCTGACCCCTTCTTGTTGCAGCCCGGAAACTTCTTCCCTGCCCCAGGCTAGACCCACCTCCGGTGCCCTTCCAAGACCCCCAGAACCCCCCAGACTGCCTCCTGCCCCTCGCCCGCCCTCTCCCCGCCTCCTTCTTTCCTCGTCCTTACACAGTGGTGCCTGCTCTGGACTGAATTGTATGCCCCCCCAGATTCATCTGTTGCAGCCCGATCCCCCACGCGGTGGTGTTTGGAGGTGGGGCCTTTGGGAGGCGATTGGGTTTCTGTGAGGTCATGAGGTGGAGCCTCGCCATGGGATTAGTGGCCAGAGAACTAGCTCGCTCTCTTTCTGCCGTGTGAGGACACAATAAGAAGTTAGCTGTCTGTAACCCAGAAGAAACCTCACACCAGAACCGGGCCAGGCGGGGACCCCGATCTGAGACTTCCAGCCTCCAGACCTGTGAGGCATTAATTGCTGTCGTTTAAGCCCCCAGCCTGGAGCGTGGTGCTGTGTTATAGCAGCTGGGCTAAGACGGTGCCCCCGTTCGCCCCATCGCCCTCCTCTCTCTCTCTCCCTCTCCCTGCATGAGCTCACCCAGCCTGTGGGCCCACTCACCGTCCACATGCTGACGGCCCCCCTGAGCCATGATCCATATGGAGGGTCTTTGATGTGTCCGGCATGTCCTAAGTGCGGGACACACAGTGCTGAGCTGGACAGGCTGCCCCACCTTCTGGACCTTTCTTTCTGGGGTTCCTGCAGGCTCTGCCCTCTGGGTGGCCCACGGCCTCCTGCCCCTCCACAAGTTCAAAGCCGAACCCTTCCTCTTCCCGTCAGACCCACTCCTCCCCGTCATTCCCTTCTCAGTGTTCCCCCACAGCACCTGCTCATCCACATCGCTAACAGGGGGGCATCCCTGCCTGCCCTCTCCTTATACCCCAGGGACCACCAAGTCCTGCCAACTCTAACTTTTTCGAACTCTGGAACCCCCTCCCCACCCCACCATCCCTGCGCCATCTCAGGCCCTGGTCATCTCTGGCCCAGATGTGCCCCCGCCCTCCTGCCTGGTCCCTCAGCCCCACTGCTACCCCTTCAAGCCATCCACCTTATAACTCTGGGACCTGAGCAAGGGGGTCCCATGCTATAGGGGGCCCTGCTACAGCCTCCTCCAGCCGTGCCCCTCCCATCAGGGGCCAAGGGGACAAGGAGACAAGCTCTGGTCCCCAAGCCCAGAATTCCCTTCCTGATTGGCCCAAACCTGCTGCAGGGCCTGCGTGGGCCTCGTCTCTGGGTCTGTTCTCCCCAGGGTGAGCCACACGGCCAGTGTAAAAGGTGCGGCTGTTCATGTGGAGGTGGATGGAGCCTGGACCCGCGCTGGGCGTCTGCACACTGTGTGAGACTGTGGTGTGGACTGAGCAGAGGGAGGGAAGGGGAGGAGGCGGGTCCAGGTGGGTGAGGGGTCAGAGGTCAGGGGCCAGCTCATCCAACACGATGTAGTCCAAAGCAGAACCCTGAGGAGTCTGAGAATTCCAAACTCAAACCTGGCTCTCCAGGTCCCTATGAAAAGGTACCAGTCCACACACAAGGATGGAACATTGGATGTAGCAGGTTTGAATCGTGACTTTTTAATGTCTTGTCCACTGGTCAGTGGGCCTCGCTGGGTCTCTTGCCCCAGGCTGCACACATGTTGGGGGTGGCCTGTGTTGACACTCGGGCCACCAGACAGTGATCATCCCAAGCACATGACAGTCACCTTGATCCCTGGCCAACACCCTTGGGATGGTGTCCTCCCCCGATGGAGCCTTGTCATGTGGGAAGAGGCTCCACAAACTGGGACTGAGCCTTGTTGTGCTGTGAGGACCCCAGGGCAGCTGCCCAGTGCCAGTGGTGACGTGTCCCGCCCAGAGATGACAGGAGGCAGGAGATGGCCGAGGCCCCGGCAGGCGTGGCCGGGGCTCAGGAGCTGTGCTCCCCAGGGAGAAGCGTCTGCAGGGAAGTCGGTGTGATTCTGGGGTGCCGTGAGGACACTGCCTGCCCCCAGGGCCTCGGCGCTCCCATCCAGAAAAGGAGCAGACTGAGCCAAAGCATCCAGGGGCCTCTCTAAGCCTGAAGTCCTGGTCCCCAGGCCTCCAGCAGCCTCAGTTTTCAGCCCAGCAGCTGCGGTCTCTGAACCTAGAGGTGCTGAGCACACCCTTTGTTCTCATCTCTGCTGGGGAGACCAAGGGAGAGTGAAGGCTGTTCCAGGAGGAGCCTGGGTGGTCCGCCCTGGGGCTCTGAAGTGGGAGGGTCGCTTCTGCCTGCACAGTGGGGACAGTGACAGAACACAGGGCCAGACCCTGCATGGGCTCAGGTGGACCCAGCTCTGGAGGATGGAGCCTGGCTGAGGGGCCTCTGCCTCCAGGCCAGCCCTCCCCGGCCACCTGTTTCCATGGTGACCAGAGCCCTCTGGCTGGGACTGAGCCCCACCCCCACCCCACCCCTGCCCCCACCTGGGGAAGGGAAGGTACCCTTGTCAGAGGCCAGCAGGCGGGAGGACCCATCATTCCAGCTGGGCCAGGAGGAGGTCAGCCAGGCTGTGAAACTCTGACCAGGTGATGTGTGGGGTGATTCCAGATCCGGCGACCTCTGCCCCACTTGTTTTTGGTACAAACTGCGAGGCTTTAGGACAGGAAGGCGATGCCGCTGCTTTTTCGTGGCCTCTGAAGCCGAACACACTGTCCTCCTCCAGGATGTTAGAGCGGGGCTTCAGAGGCAGGCCAGTGCACCAGGTGGGGTGGGCCCCGGGGGCTGGTGAGGTGGACGGAATAGAGAAGGGAGGCCCCCGGGGGCAGGCCTGGCATCTGACATGGCACCTGGCAGAGCCTGGCCCCTCCTGGACCCACCCCAACTCCATCCTGGGTGACCTTGCCCCAGTCCCTCCCACTGTGTCCTGTTGACCCCTCCAAGGGGCAGGTGGGGCCCTGAGAGGGTCCCGGATGGGGCTCCAGCCATGGAGGCAGAAGACACAGGTTCGAAGCCCAGGTCCAGCCCCAGGCCCTGCACCAGCCTCTTCCCTTCCCTCCAGCCTCGGTGTCCTCCTCTGTAGAAAGGGCATGGTGCGGCCAACCTTGAGGGTGACCTTGAGGCCTTGGTGGGTACAGTGGGTAATGCAGGGCATGGGGATGTCATCGTGAGGGGCAGGACAGAGGCGTAGTTGAGGCACCCTCTCTGGGGCCAGAACCTAGGTCCTACCCCAGCCCCACCTCTTGGTAGCTGCTGGGCCTCTGCCCCCTGGTGCCGCTCCTCCCTGCTGTGTGACCTCAGGCAGGTCACTCTCCCTCTCTGTTCCCTCATCTGTGAATGGGATCAGTGACCTCACCCATGTCCTGGCAACATGAGGACACAGGCAGGTGGCAAGCTGGCACTGATGTGGGAGGTTACCTGCTGGCTCTCAGCCCTGATGGGGAGCCCTCCCCCAGCACACACAGTCTGGGCCTTGATGGGAGCAGGAGGGAGGTCGCAGGGTCAAAGGCGCATGGTGGAGGTGTCAGAAAATGCCCCATGGGGTGCCGCCTCCCTGCTGCCCACTCTGTCCTGCCCCGACCCGACAGCCAGGAGACACCCGGCACTGTCCTGGGCCTGAGCTGGGGTCCTGACCAGCTCTCCGCCCTCAGCTCTCTGCAGAGAGTAGCTCCACCTGGGGCCTCAGGCCTGGGAGGCGGGGCGCCTGTGGTGACCGAGGAGGATGGTCAACTCCGTCTCAGGAGCGGCTGCCACCCACGGAGCTACCACAATGCCCCCGGCCCTGCACCCTGAGCCGCCCTGCATCACCCGGCACTCTCAGCATCCCCGTGGTGCATGTGAGGACCCAGGGCTCAGAGAGGGCCAGTGCTTCTCCCCAAGATGCACAGGAAGGGGCAGAGGCAGGAACCACTGTCTACCCCAAAGCTCAGCCCTCGAGAAGAGCCGTGCACCATTCTCGCCGTGCTGTCCTGGGTGCAGCCGGGTCCTCCCTGTGCCCCCACGCTGGCTGATGCTGGCGTGGGCTAACAATGTGTTCCCTCCTCCAGACTGCTTGTCTCCACATGGAGTGGCCCTTGTGGCCAGGCCAGCTCTCAGACGAACGCTGGCAGGACATCTGTATGGAGAGCTGTGGACGCAGATGGCTTCTAGCCTCACAGAGGGGCCTGTCTGCAGGCCGCAGAAATGCTGGATGGCAATGAAATAGGCTGCCGCTCTCGCGACCTGCAGAGTCAGCCTCTCGGGAGGCTGGGCCTTCCACTTGGCAGGGGAGGGGGCAGGCCACCAGTCTTGCCATGGACTGGGAGCAGGGCCCCCAGCCAGGGGGGATCTGAAAGCCTCCGGGAGGTCGTTCCTGGCCCAAGCGCCTGGCAGGTGGCAGCACGGGGCTCAGCTCAGGGGCCTCGTTGCAGCACAGCAGTGAGAACTCACCACCCCGGCCCAGCCACTTTGCTTGGGGTTTGGCCTGGGGGCACCCCCTCCCAGGAAACCCGCTCACGGCCTGGGTCCCTGTGAGCTGTCTGTCTGGCCCTCCCTATGCCTCCCGTTCCTCAGGACACATGGCTCAGGATTCTCGGCTTTTTTTTGATGGTTTTCAAAGGTCTGCCCCGTTCTGTTCCAGTCTGACTGGGGCTGTGGGACTCACACACTCTGAGCATCAGGCCTCTACTGTTCCCACTTCACTCATAACCAGCAGCCCTTCTAATGTCACCATCCCTCTGCAGAGATGCCCGCAGCTCTGCCCTTCACCATCCGCTCCTCCCCCGCCACCCTGTCCTGGTTCAACCAACGTCCTGCTCATTATCCCTCGGATCTGCTGTGTGAACCTGGGCATCCACCGTCCCCTCCAGCACAGCCCGTCCCACCCTGAGCCCCTCGGTCCCCTCGAGCTGGCTCTGCCTCCCAATCAGCCCTCAATGTCAGCCACGCGGGCATTTGACCCCACCCACTGGCTCCTCGCAGCCCACAGCCAAGCCAGCACCCAGACCTCCCAGGGTCACTGTGTCCCATCCCCTTCTGGCCTCTCCACTGCCCCCGCCCTGGTCCAGGCCCACAAGCTCACAGCCAAGGGGCAGCACAGCCTCCTCTCTGCCCCCAGCCTCTGGCCCCTTTAACTCGGACAGAAGATTTTCCTAAATCAGACCCTTCACTTCCCTCCTTCAGGGCTTCCGATGACTCCCCTCTGCCTTCAGGGTAACGCCAATATCACACCAATAATACCTCTGCTCCTTGGCATGACTTACAAGGCCGTTCATTCAGTCATTTGATGAATACTTACTGCATCATTAACATGGGCCGCACACCTCTCGTGAGGCAGCAATGATAAAATAGCCACAGATCATTGCCCCTCATGGAACTTCCCGGAGACAGACAGGAAACGGTTGGCATGTGCACCAATGTAACAAAGGGATGGATAAGAGCTAAGGACAACAGTGAAGCAGGGGTCGAGTAGGACACAGAGCTGGTCAGGGAGGCCTCGGTGAGAAGGTGACATTTGAGCGGTGGCCTGAAAGGATGTGAATGAATGAGCAGTGAGGCGTTCTGGGGAAGAGCACTGCAGGCTGAGGGAACAACAAGTGCAAAGGCCCTGGGGTAAGAACAAAGCTAGTGTGTTTGAGGACCAGCAAGGAGGCACATTCTCTCTCAGCCTGGAGGGACTTTGATGATTAGTTTGAGGTGCCCACTTGTCTGGGCTCAGGGTGCCCAGGTAGCTGGTACGACATTCCTTCCGGGTGTGTCTGTGAGGGTGTTTCTGGAAGAGACTAGCATGTGAATCAGTACACTGAGTGCAGAAGGCGCACCCTCCCCACCGTGGCGGGCGTCGTGCAATCCACTGAGGGCTCAGAGGAAGGGAGAAGTCGCTCTCTGCTCCAGCTGGGACGTCCACGCTCTCCTGTCCTCGGCCCCTGGTTCTCGGGCCATCAGGCACCGTCTGGAACTACACCAGCGGCTCTCCTGGGTCCCCAGCTTGCAGACGGCAGGTCTTGGGACTTCTCAGCCCCCAGCATCCTGTGAGCCAATTCCCCAAACTCAACCTTGCTCTGTATCTCTGCACATCCCATTGGTTCTGTTTCTCTGGGGAACCCGGACGAAGGCAGCCTCCTTGTCTGCTCCCCTCCCACCACCGTCCTCACCCTACAGCCACACTCCTACCCCCACCACCTCCCACCACCTCCCACCACCTCCCACCACCAAAATGTGCCAGGTTCTCCCACTGCTCTGTGCCTGTGCTGTGCCTTTTTCAGAGATGCTTTTCCACACACTCCTACTCATTCTTGAAGTCCTATTCATTCTTTACACCCCGACAGGGCCACAGCTTTCGCTGTGCTCTCAAATCTCCCTGTGCCACCTGTCAGGCAGGCATGGAATCTCTCAGTCATTGCTGCTCCTCAAGCCCGCCAGGCACAACCCCACCTCAGGGCCTTTGCACTTGCTGTATCCTCTTCTGGAAGCCTCAGACATTTGCGTGACTCATGTCCTCATTTCCTTCATGTCTCTGCTCAAGTGTCAGCTCCTCAGAGAGGTCCCTCAGACCCTCTGTCCCTCTGCACACCTTCCCCTGCTTTCTCTTCTCTTGTAGCACATGCCACGACCTGACAGGTGACAGTCTTGTTTGATGGTTTATCATCAGCCTCCCCTCTAGACTCTGCGCTCCAGGGGGGCAGTGATTTATCTCATCTGTTGTGTTCACAGCTGTGTCCCCGGTGCCTAGAACAGCACCTGCGGGCAGTGATGGAGATATTTTTGAAATGAAAAATGAACGAATGAATGGTGCTGATCACAATGTTTGAAATAGCCATCTTCCACCCCGACCCGTCTCCACTGCACACCCACGCTGTGGGCTCAGCTGGGACAAGGTCCAGGCCCGGCCAGCTCTGCACCCCAGCTCCAGCATGGGTCCAAGCGCGTTACAACCTCAGCAAATGTGTTGGCCCGAGTGTGGGAGCTGATGGATGGATGGATGGACAGGGGGTCACCAAGAGTCCGGGACTTAAAAATCAACCAGCTCTGAGCTTTCCCACGCGTCATTTGTAATCTCCCATAAAAGCCCTTGGCAGAGCAGAGTTCTGTCGCTTGAGGGGGATATTTGGGTTCAAGAAATGGGAAGCTTATAAAGAAAAACAACAAATCAAATGAAGCCCACAGACAGAGGCCCCTTCCCGCCCCGGGAGCGCGGACACCATGCGGGGAGAGAAGGACGGAGGTTCGGGAGCTCTGCGCTGCTGCTGAGAGGCGCCGGGGCAGCTCTGGACCCATGGGGCGCAGGAGTGTGGCTGAGGCGCCTCCACGCCAGCTCCGGGCCTCCATCCATCCGCCTGGGAGGGTGTGACACAAACCCACCCTGTCCAGTGCCCCGGCCTCAGCCAGCCATCCACAGCTGACAGTGACAGAGAGCGAATGAGGAGGACGCCCCCCAAGTCTTCCCTCCAGCCGGGCCCCCCACGGCCTCCCAGGGCCTCTGGGGCAGCAGGGCATCTCCCCGCCCGTGGCCCAGCCCTTAACTAGGGGTGAGGACGGCCTCCTCGCTCTGTCCTGGCCCTCCTCCCCACTCCGCCCTCTCTCCCCAGGAGGCTCGTGCTGCTGTCCCCGATGGAGCCCAATCTTGTCTCCAGCGGGGTCTCCCCTGCACTCCCCCAGGGACACCGGGCTGCTCTGGCCCCTTTCTCCTGCTCCGCACACTCCCTACGCCCATGGGCCTCTCAGCCCCAGCCGCCCCCTCGCCCCCTTGTCCAGCCTTCTCTCTGGGGAAACAGCAGCGCCATCCACCCGGCTCCTCAGCCAGACCTTGGGCGTCATCTGGACCCTCTCCCCCACACCCAGCCATCCCCAAGGTGGGGCATTTCTGCCTCCAAAACACCTCCTGGATCTGCCCACTGCCCTCCACTCCCTCGGCCACTGCTCTGGTCCAAGCTGGCATCGGCACCTTCCTGGAGGCCCCCTCAGCCTCCTCACTGAAGCCCCTGCTCCCACTCTGACCTCCACCAAGGATCCAGGGGTTGTTTTAAAGAACAAATCACATCAGTCACCCTCTTGCTTAAAACCCAAGAAACCTTGAATAAATCCAGCCCCGCTGACCAAGGCCGCAAGGCTCCACAGGGTCTGGCTGCTGCCTCCGCCCGCTCCTCATGCTTCCTCCCCATCACACTCTGCCCCAGTGCCCTTCGTTAGCCCCTCTAACACTCCCTCCCACCCCAGGGCCTTTGCACATGCGGTTCGTGCTCCCTAGATCACTCTGCCCCTCACTCTTCAGGTAACCTGCTCCTTCAGGTCTCAACTCAAATATCAGCTCTAAGATCCCCAGTTGAGTTAGTCCCCCTCGTTATCCCCCTACATTGCCTCCTATACGTGGCATGCTGGACCCCATCCCGAGGTGTAGCTGTCTGTGTGACTTTTCCTTGAAGGCCACCTTCCCCTCCTGACTATGAGCACCCAGAGTGCAGGCACCTTGTCCGATGTGCTGATTTCTCATCCCTGCCCCAGCACGCGCCTATCACACAGTAGGTGCTCAGCAAACGACCCGGATGAACAGGTGGAACCAGAAGAACGGAGAGGGAGTGAAGAATAAACAGCCTGTGTCACTTACGTAGAACAGAAATAACTCCAGTGAATTGTTGTATGGGGGCGGGGACTTGTTTTCTGTTTTATATTTTGTAACTCACGCTGCTTAATCAGACGGAGCTGGTAATTACGACTCTTGTTTCTGGTTGGAGACTCCTTGACTCGGCCCAAGGGCAGGAAATGTTTCCTATCTAAGCAGCGATGCTCCCAGGGGAGTGTAATTCTCAGCGATGCTAATTAGATCAGGAAGGCAGGCTGGGCTCAGGGCTGCTGGGGCAGAGGTGGGGGGGTCTCCCTCGAACCAGCCAGAGAGG
This sequence comes from Equus asinus, assembly GCF_041296235.1. Taxonomy (NCBI): domain Eukaryota; kingdom Metazoa; phylum Chordata; class Mammalia; order Perissodactyla; family Equidae; genus Equus; species Equus asinus. Next base: position 91,412,523 of record NC_091794.1, read on the forward strand.
CCAGCCCCACCTGCTGTACCCCGTCCACTGGCATCTCCCCGGCTCCAGACCTGGGGGGAAAGTGGAGCCTGTTGTCTCCCCTGGGATGCCTCTGCCAGACCTCCCTGGGGAGGCAGGACAGCAGCCAGGGCCCAGGCAGGACTCGACCACCCTCACCCCGCATCCTCCTCAGGGGCTGCCTGGATCCTCTCCTGGGCCGCAGGTTGAGGGGTGAGCAGCAGGAGGGACTGGGGTGGGCAGGTCACAGGCATTTCTAGGCAGCCAGCTTTCTCCTGTCCCCTGCTAGGCACAGGGTCTTTCCTCCAGGGACCCTCTTCTCCCCATCACATCTGCTCATGTGTCTCTGCCAGCGTTCCCACCTTTACCATCTCTACCGCCACCTTCATCATCATCATCATCTTCATCTCACTGACCGTGTCCCAGATGGTACTGTGTACCAGGCAGTTTGCATGCGTGATGGAAAACTGCCCTGATGGAAAACTCCTGAGGCAGGATCACTGGCCCCAGTTTGCAGAGGAGAAAGCCAGGGCTGACAGGACGAGGCCCCGGACAAGGCCCCACAGCTGATGAGCGTGGGGTGGGAGAGGACTTAACCGGGGAGGGCAGTACATCCTAGTGGTCAGAACACGGGCCTTGGCAGCTGACAGATCTGGGTTTGAGTCCTGGCTCTACTGTTTACCTCGGGCCCATTTTCTTAGTGCCTCTGAGCATCGATTCCCCTCCCTGTCTCATTTCGGGTGAGTCTCCCCAACAATGCCTCCCGGGGCTGGTTAGACTCCATCCATTTCACAGACGCAGCAACGGATGCTCAGAGGAAGGGAGGGCTCTGTCCCCATTTACACAGACGGGAGGTGGTCGTGCTGCGACCTGGCTCTGCAGAGTGATGGGGTCTTGTCCGAGACATCGGGGAGCTGAGCACTCCCTCTCCCCCAGAGGCCACATCGCGTCAGGGTGAATCATCAGGTCCTAGAGCCGGGAAACCTGGCTCCGCCAGGTGCAGCCGTGCGACCTCAGCCCCGGCACTCAGCCTCTGAGCCTTTGTACCCTCACCTGTAAAATGGGCTAATTCGAGAGGCATCTGCTTCCCAGGGTTGTGGCAAAAATGAAACGAATGATGACACGGGCAGTGCTCAGACCCGCACTTTGCACCCAGAGCACCTGATATGTACCATTCACTCTGCTATTGGGCCTGGTTTGGTTCCGTGTCCCCCCTGAGTGTGAGCAGGCCCCTCAGGCCCAATCTCAGCCCACACGGTGAGCCACGAGGGAGCAGGCCCAGCCTGCAGCTCGGACCCCCAGGTCCCCACCTTGGTTTGACCATAACTTGCTGTGTGACCTCAGGCATGTTCCGCCCTCTCTGGCTCTGATTCTCCATCTTTCCATGAAGAGACTGGACCAGACAGATGACCTCCAGGCTCGTTGCCACCTCTGGCCCCAAGAACTCTGCGATCAATCTGTCCCCCACTGTAGAGCCCTGGACCCTGGAAAGATGGAGATGCCAGAAAAGTCCACCCAGAAAGGAGAGGGAAGCTTGTCCTGTTGGCTGTGACTGCCGCTCTTGATCAAGTACTGAGCGCTTCCTTTACTCAGGTGCTGTGCTAAGTACTTGACAGTCGTTGCCTCAGGCAAAACAACTCCAGGTCGGCACAATCTTTATCCCCATTTTACAGGCGGGCAAACTGAGGCCTCAGGCCCAAGGTCGCCTCATCCAGGAGGTGCTGCTGGTTCTAGAGCCCGTGCTTTAGCCCCTCACGCTGGGCGCGGGGCTGAGTGGGGACACTGCAGGTGTTAGTTCAGACGGTCCCCAGGGCCCTGGTAGCACCTACGGGAACTTCAGCCCCATTTCCCTGACTAGAAACCTGAGCTCAGAGAGGCTGAGCCGGGACACAGCTGGTGGCCGAGGGAGTCACACCCGCCGTGATCCCCGCTGACATCAGACCACCATCGGCCGCCGCCTCCTGGCTGTTCTCCCTGCTCTCTTCCTCGTAGCTATCCTGCCGCCTCTGCGGCTGATTCCTCTCCGGCCACTGGGCCGGCTTCTCCTCCACCTTATCTCACCTCGGACCAACCAACCCGTCCTTGCTAGCACTCCTTACAGCTCTTGTCTTGTTCTCACCATGGTCCACACTCACCGGGGACAGACTCGTCCACACCCATGGTGTCAGCTGCCATCTCCAGTGCTGAGGATCCCAAACCTCCATCTCCAGGGTGGTCCATAGAGATGCGGACCTGGCTCTATCACTTGCAGACTGCGAGGCCTTGGGCAGGTTGCTTCACCTCCCAGAGCCTCAGTTTCCTCATCTGTATAAAGGGGAAGATATCGTCCACTGTTACATGACCCTGGTGATCAACGAAGGTCACAGATGTGGCTCTGACCACTCAAAGCCCTGGCGCACAGTAGGTGCTCAGCACATGCTCCTTTCTTTTTTTTTCCCATGAGATTCCCCTGAGCCAAGAGTTCTTAACCAGACCTTCAGCCAATCCCTCTGTGGGTCTCCCAGAGGAAGGAAGGGGGCTCTGTTAGGTGGGGTGGTCAGGGGAGGAGGTGACATTTAATCAGAGACATGGATGAAGTCAGAGAGTGAAGCATATGGATATATGTGGGAAGAGCCTTCCAGGCAAAGGGAACAGCTAGTGCAAAGGCTCTGTGGTGGATGTGTGCTTGGAGTGCCACATTCTCCCAAAGGCATCAAGAAGCCGGTATGACTGGAGTGGGTGAGTGAGGGGGAAGCTGGTGTGAAACGGAGGTGGAAGGGTCTGGTAGGGGGATGGGGAGATGTGACAGTGCAGATGTCACTCCCTTAGGGGTCAGACACAATGTGACTCTGAATCCAGGTCTAACCAGTCAACTGCTGCTGAAATGTCCCTTCGCCTGCAGAGGAGGTGGGAGACTCTGTCCAGAGTTGCCCCATCTGCTGCCCACACCTGCCCTCTGCACCATCCTGACCTGCTGGGAGAGAGGGTGAAGGAAGCCTCCGCGGGGAGAAGACCGTCAGGAGCAGACCAGGGCCTGTCCCCACCCAGCCTGCTGCCTCTGCCCAGACGTGCTGTGTAGGGAGGACAGTGCGAGAGCCAGGTGGGTGCTCACCCCACGCCTGGCTCCTAGCAGGACCTCAGTAACATTCCATTCCAGCCACACCTCTGCGGGGAAGAAAAAGCTTGGTCCCCTAGAAGAGGGTCCCTGAGATGCAGGGTGGGAAATATTGAGGAGTGGCCAGAGAGAGCCCCTCACGACCTACACACTGTCCTGTCTGCGCCTTCCTGCTCCCTGGTTCTGCTCACGGCTCCTTCCTCCCTCTCCCTCCTCTGTCTCCTCCTTTTTTGTCTCTCTCTCCCTTCCTCTCTTGCTTCTTGCTTTCAATAAGCATCAACTAGCTTTTCTCTGTGTGTGACCCTGGGCTTGAGCACGCAGCCCGGAGAAATGTGGGATGCGACTCCAACCTCAGGACCTTCCCACTGGGTGGCATCACAAACAAACAGAGCCTGCAGCTGCCCTCCTCTCACCACGCGACACTGCACAGAGGCCCAGGGAGACCCCTGTGTCGCCGGGCAGTGGGGGAGGAGGAGGGGAGCGCCTTCTCCCTCAGACTGTCTGTTCTGGGCACAGCGCCAGGGCCTGAGAGCTCTTAAGGGCCTAGGAAATGCTTAAGGCCCGGACAAACAATTTAGTTTATTCAAAATAAAAAAGGAAAGCTGCAAAGTTGAAATTGATAAATGTTTAATCGAATGTCTACAAAGCTTCACACTATCGACTGCTCACCTTCCACTCCAACTCAGCTTCCGCCCAGCTTCGTGTAATTTGTATTTAGTGTGGGCCGGGGGGGCATCTCAATATGCTTGATCTGATGGGGAAGGAGTTTCTCCAAGCGGGTATCTGCGGCTGGGAAGGTCTTGTAAGGGCCATGTGTGTGGGCGGGGAGCAGGGCCAGGGGACGGGGGAGAGCAGCCTCGGAGAACTTCACGGAGGAGGGGGCATGTGCCTGGAAGGAGGAAGAGGCTTTTGCCAGCAGAGAAGGGCATTCCTGCAGGGGGACAGCATGTGCACAGGGGCAGGGCATGGCAGAGCCTGGTGTGCCCGAGGACCATTCATTGCACCTGCGGCACAAAGTGGGGAGGGGGCAGGGAAGAGGCGGGCTGGAGCACAGGTGTTCTCTCCCTCTTTGAGCCTCTCCCCACCCTCCCACCTTCTCCTCACCCTAAAGCCCAGCTCAGCCTCATCCTCGCAGAGGCTGGGCCAGCGTGGAAGCCCCCGACTGGACTGGGTCTCCCCACCGACCGCTGAGATGTGGCTCTAGATGCCTGATCCCGTGAACCCCGCTTCTGCTCACGGGGCCTCGTCCTCGTTCTGGTCATGAGGAAGCACATATGCAGAGAGGAGGAGCGAGAAAAAAATAAGGCAGAAGCACAGGCTCCAAACTCGCTTCCCCGGTCGCTTCTAGAAACAAGTCTGTTTGCTCTTACTTCTTTCTCCCCAGCCCAGAGTTTCAGCTGAAACATCCCACGTGTCCGCCGTTTAAGGGCAGGTCACGCAGTTGCAAGCCCATTTGGGAATGTCACCCATTCTCTACCCAGCCAGAGAAAACCTCTAGGCTGGTGACAGGAACCTTGAAAACCCCCGTCTTCCCAGGGCTCCTAGACGGACAGCCCGGGGTTTCCAGGGCTGCATGCTCCACAGGGCAGGACCCTGTCAGTGCTGACCTGCCAGCACCTCCACCAGGGGCAGCCGGCCAGCTGTGGGTCCTTTTTCCAGAAATGCCAAGCTTGCTGGGGTGGGGGAGTAAGAGAAGCAACGTGGCCCGACCCAGGGGGCTTACTGCTGGGGGAGGGGCCATCTCAAACTGCCCTCCAGCCAGCATGTCCCCAGCTGAGGGGGAGCTCACCAGCAGCAAATCATGGCTTTGGGTTCAATGCTGCCTTCTCCAGGCCCTTCGGTTTTTCTTCCAAAATGCATGTTCCCTCTGACCTCTGGGCAAAGGGGCGGCTACTTTGCTCTTGGGAGGCAGAATCCAGGAGCAATTAGTTTGGGAGTTGGAGGAGGGAGCAGGGGGTACTGTGAATGTAGAGAAAGCAGACCCCGGACACGGGATGCTCTGCCACTTCCCTGCTGAGCAACACTGGACAGATTATTTAACCTCTCTGGGACTGTTTTCCTCAATCTTGCCCATCTTACCAGGCTGTCACAAAAATTTGCTCAGTCACTATATGTAAAGTGTCTGAGACAGCGCCTGGAAGACAGGAAGCCCTCAATAGGCGTTAGTGAGTATAATAATAGTAATTATAATTATTTTTATTATTGTGATTAGTTTTTACTGTGTCAGTACTGCTTGTAGATACAGGGCAAGCAGGGGTCCCCAAAGTCCTTCCTGGTCTGCTCCTCCCTCCAGCCTCAGGGTCCCCCCTTCTCCAGTCACACATGACTCCTCTCCTCCTGCCTTTTCTGGCCTCCGTGCCTTTGCACATGCTGCTCCCCCTGCCTGGAAGGCCCTTCCATCATCTGGGTTCCCACAGTAATTGACACAATCCAGTCACATGTCCAATGGGCCAGTACGCATCCCCGGGGCAGGGACTTCCTCCACTGTCTTCTCGTCTGTGTCCCTGGTCCCAGAACTCCACCTGGCCCAGTGTGGGTGCCCACGAGCGACCGTTGCACGAATAAGCGAAGCAGCACAGGGCCAGGTTCCCCTAGGTCCTGAGTGGTTCACCCCTCACTCCCCCTGTCCGAGCCTCAGTTTCCCCATCTGTCATATGCGTGCGGTAGTCCCTGTGGGGCCCACCCTCCCAGGAGAGCAGAGAACGCTGCATCCTCAGGCGGGCGGCCCTGGGGGGCGGGAGCTGGGAAAGGGAAGGGAATCTGTTGTTCAGTCATCAGTCCCTGCGCCCGGGCTGCGGGGAGAGGAGCCTGGCTGGTAATCAGGGCCATCAGGGGAGACAGACGGGCTGCATTGACGCCACGTCGACCCAGAGCAGCCAGACGAGGAGGCTGCGGGCGGCGGACGGGGCGCTGGGACGGCCCCGGGGGCGGGCACGTCCCCCACCTCCGGAGGCGGAGAAGGACTCGCGTCTCCCTCCCACGGAGACCCCGCGGCGGTCCCGGCTCCCGCCTGCAGGTGGCGCTGCCGGCCCTCGCAAGTTGGCTCAGCTGGAGCAGCCCCCGTGCCCGAGGGGGAGCGGGCTGGAGAGGACCGGACTGGGGAGCCGAGAAGGGGCTTGGGGCCCCCCCGCCATGCCTACAGGGCGGTGACGTCCTCCCTTAACGCCCCCCACCCCACCTTCCGCCCCATCCCTCCATGGCTCCCCAGGGCCCTCAGGATGAGGTCCAAACCGCACAGCCCGGCTGGCCCATCCTCTGCCACCTGACCCCACAGGACCCTCGCTTCCCCCACCTCACACCCCAGGCCCCCGCCACGCAGAACCGCCTGCTGCTTCCAAGGGTACCCCGCTCTCCTCTGCCAGACCTTGGCAGGTGTCGGTGCTGCCGCCAATAATCTTCTCCCCCATTTACCCCTCCTCCCGGGCCCCACTTCTCCCCCAGGTCTCAGCGCAGACACCACCCCCTCCCTGACCCCATGTCCACGGTTGAGTTCTCCCCTGGGCTCCCCTCCCCCCGCATCTCCCCCCTTCTCGGCACTGACTGCCGTGGAGTGTGTTGATTCATCTGTTTCCCCAGACAGATGGGGAGCTCCCTGAGGACAGGGACATGGTCTCGTCCCCTTGTGTCCCCAGTGTGGTCAGCCCAGGGGCTGAGTGTGGGAGGGAAGGAAGAGAGACGTGGAGTAGGAGGAAGAAAGTACAGCAGGGAAGAGAGGAGTGAGAAGAGAGAGGAGCACGGAGGAGGAGCCCAGCCCCTGGGGTGAAGGGGCCCTTTGGGCCTTGGCTCTGATCTCCTCCTGAGGTCAGCTGGCCGCCCGGCTCTGGGCTGCTCTGACCACCGGGAATTTCCTCCTCATGGGTGGAACCAGGCTCCTTGGGGTCCAGGGAACAGAACCAGCAGCTGCAGAGCAGCGGGTCCGTAGGAGGACTCGGGCCTGTCAGATGACTTAGGAGGGCCCTAGACGGGGACCTGGACCCGGGACCGCACAGCGGCCAGCACGCGGGCGTGCTCCCTGGCTGTCCCCACAGGACTTCTGCTCTCTCCCCTTCTCAGACTCCCACGGACTTGAACTTTATGTATTATTGGCTCCAATGACCAGCAGACCCACCAGTCCCTGTCGATCTCATTTCAGATTTGTAGGACGGACACCCTGACTGGCCTCGCTGGGGCAGGGGTCCATCCCGGTCCTGTCACCATGGGGGGAGGGCCAGGGCAGGGTCACAGAGCACAAACAGGCTGCGGGGACAGTGCAAAGCCTGCTGGGAAACAGGCAGGGATGCGCTCCCTCTGGTGTCGTCTGTGCAGGACCTGCTCTGTGCCCGGCGCTCTGAGGGGCCGTTTCACGTCTGAGTCTGACGTCCCTGACCAGTGCCTGTAGCCCCAGTTTACAGGTGAGGACCTGAGCGTCACAGCCCTGCACTCTTTCCATCTCTCAAGTCCCTGATTCTGTTCCCTCTTGTACCACCATCCTGTTGGGTCTCCTCGGTCCAGCCCTCTGTCTTCTTGGGGCCTCAGTTTCCCCCTCTAAAATGGGGAAGACAGAGCTACGGGGCCCGTTTCAGCTGACACTTGAGGGTCCCCTTCCCCATCTGGAAGCAGCCAGCAGCCTCAGCGAAGCTCGTGGTCCGCTCCCCTACTCTCACTGTGATTCGTTTGCTGTTCGAGGTCCTCGGAGAAGCCCCCGGGGAAACATTAATAATGCAGGGCTCCCTTCATGCGTGAGAAAGCGGAGGAATCATTTCCTCCTTCCCTCTTGGGCTCAGGACTATAGCTGAGAATATGCTGGATCTTGGGAGCAGCTGTGAAGAGACCCAGGTTGAGGTGGTCTCGTTGCTGGAGCAGAGCTGTGAAATAGCTACCACCTTGGCCACCTCGGGGCCTGAGCCCCACCGCCCTAAAGCCAAGTCTGTGCCAGAAGGCTTAGCGTCCGGCCCTGGTCCTGCTGCATCCTTGCTGCGCAGCTTGCTCTGCCTCTCCTGGAGGACCGCTGTGTCTGCCCGGCGGGGATGTGGGAGGCCGGCCTGCAGGCAGCCTGGTTCTTACCTTCCTGAGCCCGTGCTGGTCACACCTGGTTGCATGGCTGTGTCCCCACCTCGTGTGAACTCCTCAAGGGGGGTGGCCCTCCAGGGTTCAGCCGGTAACCCCCGAGCTGACGCGGGGCCTGGCACTTTGGAGAGCATCTGTCCAGCTCATAATGACCCCTTCACAGCTCTTGTCACCTGAGAGGGGGCCTCCCACTCTTGTGCTATTTGACCTGCCTCTCACCACAGCAGGTGGGACCTGAGCAGACAAGCAGAAACCCACCTAAGCTGGACCAGCTGGATTCTCTCCGCCAGAAGTCTGGGGTTGGGACGGAGGGATTCTGGTTCCATCTGGGCTGTTCACTTGAATGGAGGAGGTGGGTGTGCTGGGGGACTGTGGGCAGCCATTTTCCATTTTGACGGAACAGCAAGAAAAGGGCGGTGCCTCGTTCCCTGGGCCTGTCTCTCTCTGAGGCCATGCTGCTCTCATCCGTGAGTTCCAGGAGATGTCCCTGTGTTGCTGTAACAGCCCCCCTTGTCTGCTGAATTCCTACTACACACCACCGGAGTCCTGGCCAACCGTGCACAGAGGCCGTGGTGTGCCAGGTGGATCTGTCATTTTACTCCGTTGTCTCCTTGGCCCTCCCTTCAGACCCACCAGGTGAGCATTTCCAGCCCCCCATTTCACAGGTGACAAACTGATGCTGAGTGAAAAGTCAGACCACTAGTCTAGGGTCCCCACAGCAGAATCTGACTTTTCCCACAGCCCGGGGAGCATCTCCTCCCTCCAGACCTTATACAACACAAATGGAGTGGGAGCCAGGGGCCCGGATGGACTGGCTGGGGCCACTCCTACGAACCCACCAACTCAGGCCCCGGGGGAGTGCTCCCCAGACTCGTGGGGAGCTGGGAGCCTGCGAATCCCCAGCACAGGCCTGCAGGGCCCAGTCCTGGAGCTCAGCAAGGGGCGAGCCGAGGGGGCCCACTGCCCAGCTCCATCTGAACAGGACGCCACTCTCATCGTCCAGTTCTCCACTCTGAGTCGTTTGAATGATCCAGGATAATTGAAACCTCAGAACCATCCATTACTTCTGATCTCAGGCCACAGATGGTTGCCCAGCAGCCGCAGCCCCTGCCCAGGGCAGTGACCCAAAGGGCCTTCCATTTTTGTCTCCCAGAGGGATGATTTCCAGGGCCGGGGCTCCCAGTTAGACCTGTCCCCTGCCATTGGCCCTCCAGGCACTGAGAGTAACTGGCCCAGTACTGCTGCCCTCATGGGAGAGTGAGCCCGGGACCTTGAGACAGAGCTCCCCGCAGCCTGTCCTGCTGACGTCATCAGACATGTGTTCAAAGGCTGCCTGTAGAGTCAAGGGCAGAAGCACTGGGGACCCTGGAAACCGTCATCCCCAGCCCCTTCATTAAACCGCTGAAGGAGGGTGGAGACCCACTCAGGGTCACACGGTGAGGCTGTGACCTAGACAGTGTGTTATTAAGTGGGTAGAGATGCCACAGAAACCACAGGCCAGACACGTCATGAAGCTCTGGGATACAAGGCTGGGTCAGGCAGACACGGCCCCCATCGCCATGGACTTCACAGTCGGAGACGGGAGAGAAGCCGCTCATGGTCTATAAAACCGTGTCATGTGTACCGGGGGCTGAACAGTCTTGGAGTGTCGGGCGGGGGGCCTTAGAGAGAGAGAGGGAGGAGGGGCAGGAGGAGCGAGCTGGGGCGTGGGCAGAATCTGCAGGCGCTGGGCGGGGGGTGTGCAGGCAGGAGTGGCGCACGAGAGCTGAGAGCGTCGGGGGCTGCAGCAGAGCAGAGTGGCTGGAGCTCGGTGACGGGTGAGGGAGGCTCAGAGAGTGGCACACTCGGGGCCGTGGGCAGAGCTGGACTCCCGCCCAGGACTGTGGGACTCTAACTCCAGGCTCCAGCCCTTCCTGGGTGTGGCTGTTTCTGCTCAGAGGGCCCTCACCAACCCAGAGAGCTGACACTCGGGGTGTCAGGGGACCGCGGAGAAAATGAGGAGGACAAGCCAGTGTCTGCGTGGTGCTTTTCCACCTGCAAAGCTCTTTTCACACGTGCTCTTCCACTTGGTCCTGACCATGGCCCCCTTGTGCAGAAGAAGAAACTGAGGCTCGGTTAAGGGGCCTAAGGCCTCCCAACTAGTGCAGGAAGAAAACAGAGTCGAGGCTAAGCCTGTCTAATCCCCAAGTTGCATCCGGCATCCTCCACCAGGCCACCAGGCAGATGTTAAGCTAGGTGAACAAGGGAGGGACGTTCCCCAGGATGTGAGTTTTCATCTGGTTTTGGAAAGCGGGAAGGGATGGGAGTCAGAGGGCAGGGGGACCTGAGGGGAGGAAAGCCCAGGTGTGGGCTCTGCAGGTGCAGTCAGCTCATCCATAAGAACAGCAGCTGCATTCACTTGAGCACCTACTATGTGCCCCGACTTTGCCAGCACCTGAGATGCATCATCTCATTGACTCCTCAGATGGCCTGTGAGGTGGACATTGTCACAGCTGGTCAGGGGTGGAGCCGAGATGGTACCAGGCCTGCCAGTGCAGAGCCCAAGGGCTCAACTGCCACACCCCAGGTGGAGCTTCTGCTGCTAAAATCTCTCCCTGGCTGTGTGACCCCTGACAAGTTGCTTACCTTCTCTGTGCCTCTGTTTCTTCATCTGTAAGACAGGGATGATAATACCTGTGAAACATGAGGAAGACATTTTTGTTCAGCAGAATTCTTCTGAGGAAGAGTACAAGTTCTGTCTGAAAAGAGAAACCCATGTGGTGACAAAACTCGGTACCCCAAGAGTGTGGAGCCGGCTGGCACCCAGACTTTCTGGAGGGAAGGGGGTTAAAGTCGTCTGCAGGAGAGAAGGGGCCTGCTTCTTCCTGAAAAGGGTGTGGAGAAAGCGGGGAGTGGCGGTGGAGGCCGAGAGGTCTGTGCCTTTCCCCTCTCCCCACAAGTTGGCAAGACAGCTCATCGATTCAGAAATGCTGGCTGCAGGCGAGTATTAGAAACCAGTGATGGAGCTGTGCTTTGGACTGGAAATAGCCTATAATGTCCACTAGCCAGGCGGACCGCAGGAGGAGGAGTCCTGGGCTCAGGGCCACCAGGGGCCACAGGACTGCCCCGGGCTCAAGACGTTTACACTCGGTTCTCCCAGGGACGAGGGTGCCCCATCTGGCACCTGTTACCCTGGCCTTGATAGCCACATTTACCTTCTTGTCACCCCCCAAGCCTCCTAGCGTCATGCTCCTGCTTCCTCAAAGGTCGAGCCCCGTTCTGCCCTCCGATTCCCTCCTCTGCAGCCGGCATCTCCCTCTTGCTCCCTCCGCGCTGTCATCCGCATCAAGTTTGCGAAGTGAGCTCTCACCTCCCACGAGAAAAGCAAAGCAAGGCGAAGAAACGAGAAGCTCCCCCAAATCGCCGACCCCCCAGCTCTCGGCAGCACCCTCCTGCCTCCACCTCGAGCAAGTCGACTGCACAGCTCTCTCCACCTCCTGACGCATCCTGTTCACGCCTCACCTGCTAATGCTGTCTGGCTTGTCAAGGTCACTAATGCCTCCATGGTGCCACGTGTAATGACTGCTTCTCTGCTGGGAGAGACCTGATGGGAGGGCCCACGCCTCCTCCTTCTGGAGACACTGTGACTCCGTGACCCTGCCTGCTTTCCCTCCCGTCCTCCTGGTGCACCTGCCTCAGTCTCCCTCCTGAACCCCCACCCCCACCCCCAGGCCTCAGGGCTCAGGCCGGGCTTTCCCTGGCCGGGAGACACGCTCTTTCTTGTGCCGAGCTCATCAATCGCGGTGCATATTTTTAACAGCTTTAGCGAGGTGTAATTGACATACGATAAACTGAGCATATTTAAAGTGACATATTTAAAGACATAATTAAAGTGGTAATTTGATAAGTTTTGACATACGTATACATTCCTGAAACCATCGCCACAATCAAGATAATGAAAATATCCATCATTCCCCAAATTTTCCTCCTGCTCCTTTGTCATCTCCCTTGAGAGGCCCTCCCCTCTCCCCAGGCAACCGCTAATCTGCTTTCTGTCACTCGAGATTAGCTCACGTTTTCTAGAATGTTGTGTCAATGGAATCAAACAGGATGCCCTCTTTTTGCCTGGTTTCTTTCCTTTAGCTAAATAAGATTCACTCATTTTGTGTGTGTGTGTGTGTATCAAGAACTTATTCATTTTTATAATGGAGTAGTATTCTGTTGCACGGATGTACAATTGGTCTGTTTTCCTGTTGAGGGGCACTTGGGTTGTCTCCAGTTTTGAGATGTTAGAAATAAAACTGCTGTGAACAAGGCTCTGTATGGACGTATGTCCTCACTTCTTGGGTAAATACCTAGGAGGGAACAGCTGCGTCTTAAGGTAAATGTAAGATTTACTTTTAACAAAACTGCCCGACTTTTTTCCAAAGTGGCTGTGACATTTTCGTTCCCCCAGCAGTGTGTGAAAGCTCCAGCCCCTCCACATCCTCACACCACTTGGAACGGTCAGTCTTGTTAATTTGAGGTGAGCAGTGCTGGGATCTGACTGTGGTTTTAGTTTGCCTTTCTCTAATCACTAATGATATTGGGTATTTCTCATGTGCTTATTTCCCATCTGCTTATGTCCTTTGGTGAGTGTCTCTTCAAATCTTTTGTCTAGTTTTAAATCGAGTTGCTTTTTTCTTTCTTTCTTTTTTTGTTTTTAAAGATTTGCAGGGCCGGCCCAGTGGCGTAGCAGTTAACTTCACATGCTCCACTTTGGCGGCCCGGGGTTCGCTGGTTTGGATCCTGGGTGTGGACATGGCACCGCTTGGCACGCCATGCTGTGGTAGGCGTCCCACATATAAAGTAGAGGAAGATGGGCACGGATGTTAGCTCAGGGTCAGTCTTCCTCAGCAAAAAGAGGAGGATTTGCAGCAGTTAGCTTAGGGCTAATCTTCCTCAAAAAAAGTAAATAAAAGATTGGTACCTGAGCTAACATCTTTTGCCAATCTTTCTGTTTTTCTTCTCCCCAAAGCCCCCCAGTACATAGTGTATATTACAGTTGTAGGTCCTTCTAGTTGTGGCATGTGGGACGCCGCCTCAGCATGGCCTGGTGAGCGGCGCCATGTCCGCGCCCAGGATCCAAACGGGCAAAACCCTGGGCCACCGAAGTGGAACACGTGAACTTAACCACTCGCCACCGGGACAGCCCCTGTTGTTTTCTTATTATTGAGTTTCCAGAGTTCTTTAAATATTCTGCATAGAGCTGCCTTATCATATTTGCAAATATTTCCTCCAAGTCTGTGTCTTTTCGTTTTCTTAACAGTGTTTTCTGAAGAGCAAAAATTTTAAATTTTCATAACATCTAATTTATCAATTTTTCCATTTATGGATCATGTTTTTGGTGTCCTATCTACAACTCTTTTAGATAATATCGTTAATTAGCCTAATCTCAGGTTACAAAGATTTTCTCCTATCAGTTCCTCCAAAAGTTTATAGTTTTAGGTTTTACATTTATAATTTATTTGAAGTTAAGTTTTGGATATGGATCAAATTTCAAAATTTTTGCCCGTAGACTTCCAGCTGTTTCAGCAGCGTTTGTCTGGAGATGCCATCTCTTCTCTACTGAGTTGCCGCTGCACCTTCGTCAAAAATCAGGTGTTCACATATGTGTGAATTCACTTCTGGATTCTATTCCATGCCGTTGATCTATTTGTCCATCTTGACGTCAATACCACACCGTCTTGATATCAGGAAGTGTTAGCTCTCCATCTTTGCTATTTTCCTTTAAATTTGTTCCGGCTATTCTAGATCTTCTGAATTTTCATGTGAATTTGAGAATCAGATTGTAAACGTTTACAGAGAAAGGCTTCTGGGATGTCAGTTGCGATTGCACTGAATCCAAAGATCAATACAGAGAAAATTAACATTGATTCTTCTGAGTCATGAATATGGTATATCTCTATATTTCTTTGGTCTTGTTTTGTTTCTTTCAGCAATATTTTGTAGTTTTCAGGGTGCAGGTCTTACATATGTTTTGCCAGATTTATTCCTAAGCATGCTATATTTTTGATGCTATTGTAAATGGTATTGTTTAATTAATTTCAATTTTGATTGTTCATTGCTAGTATATAGACATACAACTGATGTTTGTATGTTAATTTTCTATCCTGCAAACTTGTTAAACACACTTACTATTTCTAGTAGCTTTTTTATAGATTCCACCAGATTTTCTGCGTAGATGATCATGTCACCTGCCAGAAAACCATTCTTGGTGCTTTGATTTCTTTTTCTTGTGTTATTGCACTGGCTGGAACCTCCAGTACATTGTTGAACAGAGGTGGTGAGAATGGACTTGTCCTGCTTCTGGATCTTGGTGGGAAAGCATCCAGCGTTCTCCCATCGTGCATGATGTTAGCTCTGGGATTATCACAGATGCCCTTCATCTTAGCTCTGGGATTATCACAGATGCCCTGTATCAGGCTGAGGAAGCTCCCTTCTGTTCCTGATTTGTTGAGACTTTCTGGCAGGAATTGGGGTTAGATTTTGTGAAATGCTTTTTAGCATCTTTTGAGTTGGTTGTATGGTCTTTCCTTTTTAATTTGTTAATATAATGAATTTCTTTGATTGATTTTTGAATGTTAGACCAATCTTGTATTGGTGGGAAAGCTCCCACTGGGTCATGATGCATTCTCTTTTTTGTATATGGTTGGATTTTATTTGCTAAAATAATGTTGAGAATTTTTACATGTCTGCTCTTGAAGGGTTAATGGTCTGTAATTTTCCATTCTTGCAGAGTCTCTGTTAGATTTTGGTATCGGGATGATGCTGGACTCATAATGTGAGATGAGAGGTATTATTTTTAGAACTGTAGCCTTGGTGTTATTTCTGTAGAATTTCTATTATTTCTTCCTTAAATGCTTGGTAGAATTTACCGGGGAAGCTCTCTGTCCCAGAGTTTTCTCTGTGGGAAGGTTTGTAAGTATGAATTTGATTTATCGAAGAGATACAGGAATATTCAGGCTCTCTGTATCTTCTTGAGTGAGATTTGATAGTTTGAGTCTTTCAAGGAATTTGACCATTTTATCTAAGTTACCAAATGCATTGTCACAATGTTGTTACTAGTATTCCTTTCTCATCCTTTTCATATCTGTAGAAGATGTCGTGATGTTACTTCTCTCTTTACTGACATTAGTAATTTGTATTTTCTTTTTTTAACTGACAACTCCAGGTATATATTTATGATGTTATTGATCTTCTCAAAGCATCAGCTTTTGGTTCTGTGATTTTCTCTGTTATTTTCTGTTTTCGATTTCACTAAAGTCAGCTCTCATCTGTATCATTTCCTTCTTTCTGTTCACTTTGGGTTTAGTTTGCCATTCTTTCTCTAGGTTCTTCAGATGGGTTCGAGACCTCTTTTCTAACACAGACATTTAGTGCCACGTGTTTCCTCTGATTATTGCTTTAGTTGCATCCCATAAATTTTTTTTGACACTTTATGTTTTCATTTTCATTCAGGTCGTTTCCTGGCGCCCCCACGGCTCCCACGGTCCCTGAGGCACTTTGCTCCATGAGTGGAGCTGAGAGAGTAGCTGTTCATGAGCCCATCGCCCGCTTTCTCGTGAGTGAGGTCTGGAGAACTCAGTTTTCCCACCGAGCACATGAATGACTCTGGTGTTTCCCCCAGCTCCTCTTTCTTCTGGTTAGGCTCAATTTAATCTCCTCATTTCCTGGGTGAAAAACCAGCCCCCCCCAACCTCGCCCAGGAGCTACGTACGTCACCCATAGTCAGGGCCAGGGCAGGCCTAGAACCCCTGGGCCCTGACGCTCAGTGGAGGGCTCTTTAACACCCAGATACAGCTTCCCCAACACGGTTTATTGATCCCTCCCCCGTGCCAGGCCCAGTGCTGAGGCCTCGTACACATTACCTTATTTCACCCGTGTGACAGCCTGGCGGAGCAGGTGCCGCCTCAGGGCCGTTTTGCAGATGTTTAAATCAAGGCTTGGAGATGCGACCTGTCTCGCTCCAGGTTCCACCGGAGGAGGTAGAGAAGTGGGAAGTCTGGGTCTGTCTGACCCCAGACCTGCCTTCGCCACCGGGTAGAGTCTCTCCCCCCACTGCCCCTCCCTGACTCGGGCCGTAGGGACACAGCCTTGGGGGCTGAGGAGCCAGGAGCAGGAGAGAAGCCCTGCAGGAGCGGGAGGAAGGCTGGGAGCAGACGGACAGACGGACAGAGAGCAGGCAGACACTTTCTAATCGTGAAAAAGCCGTTCGGCCTTTCTGTGTTCACTCAACTGAGTCAAAAGGGGCCGAACTTTGCTGAACTGTCTTTAAGCATAAATGCAGATTAATGAGGAAAAATCTGCTCTGCTTGGCTTGGAAAACATGGAGATCAAATGGAGCATGATGTTAAGTCTGATAACGCCAACTCACAGGGCGGCCCCAGAACCAGAGCGCGTCGTGTGTATGTCCCCTGTCCCCGCCGTCAGATCCCGCTGAGGGGCAGGGGACTTGCTGGGTTAAGGAGAACCCCAGGGGTGGGGCCTGGGGAAGGCGGACAGGAGGGTTTGTAGCCCACCCCCTTTCTCTGTCCTGAGACCAGACCACTCACAACCTTGTAAGTCTCAGCAGAGCTGGTGATAGCGATTTTCGGGGGCTGAGTCCTCCTGGGTCCTTGGGCCCCTCAGAGACACTGAGGCATCTGGCACGTGGGTGGGGACGGCAGATGGGGAGAAGGAGAAGGTGACTCCACTTCGGCTCTGCGACCCCAGCAGCTTCTTGTTCAAACCCAGCCGCTCTGAAACCTTGGCCAAGGTGCCTCCTCTCTCTGGGCCTCAGTTTGCACAGCTCTGTGATGGGCTCACCCCTCCTGCTGTGAAGGGTAATGGTGAGGATTGAGATCATGTCTATAAAGGGCTTAGGACCTGGTTCATCTCTTCAATTATTCAATAAACATTTATGGATGCCAACCGTGGACCAGGCCCCAGGGCGTCATCAGGCAGGAAGCAAGCCTGGAAGGCCCCTGGGCCATGGACTCACTGATACCCTCATGAGTATGGCTAAAGCCAGGTAAAGCCACCCGGGGGCTAGTGGGTCAGGGGCCCAAAAATTGGGTGGGCTGGGTGTGAGCCTGACTCTGCCCCTAACCCGCTGTGCAACCTCAGGCAGTTCACTCGGCCTCTCTGAGCTTCAGATTCCTTATCTGAGTAAAGGGTGAGGGTCACAACCTGAGAAACCTGGGGTGTCCAAGGGTGTGCCACTCTCGACGATGTTGTGTCCTTTGGAGTCTCCTCTGGGAGTCTCTGTCTTCTCATCTCTACCGTGAGACCACTAATAAGAGTTCTTGCCTCATAAGATGTGGTCCCACTAGTTCGAGAGGGCTTCTAGAGGGCCGAGCACAGAGCTGGGAGCACAGAGAGCACCCCGTAAACGTTCTCTCTGTGGCTACATCCAAGCTGGACTCAGAGGCTCTGAGCTGAGGGACTCAGGGCAAGTGGGTCCCCTCTGAACCTCAGTTTCTTTATCTGTAAAATGGAAATAATAACATCTCTCCTGGAAGGCTGCTGTGAAGGCTTGGTAAGATTAGGATGGTGATGATGATGATGATGGTGAAGCTGCTTACAAGCTTCCTGTGTGCTGAGCCCGAACTTCATACAAACTAATGTATGTCATCTTGATTACAGCCCGAGGGGGAGCTGCTAATATTACCTCCATTTTACACTGGAGAAACCGAGGCTCGTGGCAGGGCGGTAACTGGCCTGGGGTCACCAGTGAGTAAGCAGTGCACCCAGCACACTGCGGGTGCACAGTAGGTCCTCAGATGTGAATTGACCACCGGTCCACCCAGCTCAGCCCTCACGCAGCAGGGCTAAGCACTGAGTTGATGTGCGCCTGCCTTTGAGGCGAGCGATGTTTTCTCCAGACTTGGCCCTTCAACCGTTCCTTGTTTTTTAAAGGAGGTGGATACTTTGGTCAAGGAGGGAGGGCAGAGGGAGGAGAGAGATGGGCGGAGATCTAAGGTGATGGGAAAAGTGGGAACCATGCTTGGATTGATGGCAGAGAAGCAGGAGGGAGACAAGCAGTGTTTTCTGTGGGTGTTTATTTACTTGGACTCTGTTGCATTGTCGAGTCTTTGTAAGGCTTCGGGTAGAATGAAATCAGGAGCTTCGTGGATGTGACTGCCCGGCTCTGGGGCAGGAGATGGGGAAGGGCGGCAGGGAACGCTCAGCCCACACCAGCCCCACTCAGCGCCTGGCAGCCCCAGGGACAGGCCAGGGACTCTTCAGGAAGTGGACAGAGAATAAGAGAGACCAGGTCCTGTCCTAGTGAAGCGCACGTGAGAGAAGGCAGAGGGGTCTATCAGAAGCAAGGGCTAGGAGTGGCTCATTGACAGATTGCCACACTGACACCATATGCAAATGTCCTGGGGTTACTGGTCATCGGAGGTGACTCATCCCACTGTTGCTAGTATGAGTGAGTCGTAAAGCCAGGAGATTTGCCCTCACCTATGTGGCCCAGGTCTTTGTGCTAAGTCAGCAAAGAGCTTTGTCCAAGTCACGATCTTGCTGGGTGGGAAGCAGAGCAAGTCCAGGGTCCACAAGATCAAGTGTACAGGTGACCGTCCCAGGGGCCTGTGGCCAGGTTCTCCTGCAGGGAGAGGGGAGAGCAGGGGGCAGCGAGAGAGGCGGAGAGAGCGGGGATGCAGAGCAATGTTGAGGAGAGAGGCCAGGAGACACTGTCTTACTCCATTACCATTCAGAAGAGGCTGTGTGTGTGTGACACGAGAGAGAGAGAGAGAACGCTTCCTTGACCTCCCAGACCACACACACATGCACACACTTGCACATGCACACGTAAGCATGTGTCCATAGGAACGCAGAGGCATGCATGCACACATGTGGACATATACACACACAAGCACACATGTACCTATGTGCACACCCTCATTCATAGTCCACACCCTCGTGGGCACACACAGAGACACAAACACGTCACGTTTTTCTTCTTCGTGGAACTTGTGACATTGCAATTCCACATTTGTCTGTGTGACTCTCAGAAAATCAGGTAATTGTGTGCCCCCCACCCGACTGTGAACTGCTTCGGGACAGCGAGGAGGCTGGCATGGGGGACCGCTCACCACCGTACTCCCCACAGTGGGCACGGGGCCTGGCACACGGCAGCTGCTCAACAAACACGCTTTTGTTGAGTGAACAAACGGGAGCATGAAGGGAGCAGATCAACCGACAGCAGCACGGAGGGGTCTTGGTTTGCGGTCGGTGCAGCGCTGGCCCCATTGAAAGGGAGGGCGTGAGACGCACTTGGCTGGAGGATTTCCGGTGGCTTCTGTGGCAGCCCCTCTGTCACTCTGGCCCGGGCTCTCAGGTGCCTCCAGCCTGATTTAAGCACCCTTCCACTGGGCGACACTGGCTGTCTGCAGGCCTGGAGCCCTCCTCTGGAAGATGGGGGTCACAGGAGCACCCCGGGAAGGACTGCTCTGAGGACTGAAGGAGAGACGAGGCATTCAGCAGGCGCTGGATAAATGATCCCCTTCTATACACAGACCTCACAGGGCCCCCGAAGATGACCGAGACCAGCCCGAACCAGAGGCAACCTGAACATTCCTGCTGGAAGGAGCTGAGATCGCTGGTTCCAAGAGTCCCATTTTACAGATGAGGAAACTGAGCCCGAGAGGGAGGCCATGGGTCCAGGTTGTTGGGGTCGGGGTCACACCTTCCCCTTCGTGGGTCAATGTTCCTCCCTCACCACAGCTGGGGTTCGAATGCTCCTAAATTTTAAAATGATAATGATCAATAAAAATAAAAGGATGAGCAGGAACGAGGCTCCCAGCCGACCTGTGGGAGCCGCGCTGGAGCGCACCTGCCGACCCGGAGAGTGAGGGAGGAGCAGGGTGGAGGCCTGAGGGGCCCTTCTACAGCAGAGCCACGGCAAGGCCCCCGCTCAGCGCCCTTCAGGAGCTCCCGCGGCCAAGCACGTGCCTCAGCTCAGCCTTCAAGCCTTTCGCAGCCTCCTCCCTAGCAGCATCTCCTGCCACGCCCGCCCCTGCCAGATCCCGCTCCTGTCTCTGATCCGCTTCACTCTTCCTCAGGATGCAGTCAAGTCACTGAAAACCCATTTCTAAAGCCACTCAGATGACAAATTCCCCAAAACCTAATCTGCAGAAGGATTGATTTACCAAATAATGACTTCCCACCAACCATCAGACAAATCCTTTGGTGCTCGCGTCCTTGAGCCACTACGCTGTGTGCTCCTTCATCTCCTCAACGACTGTTTATTGAGCTTCTACTCTGAGCCGGGCGGTGTCACTTGGTGCTTGGGAGGGAAGATGCTGAAATCTAGGGGTGAGGATAGTTCATTCCCCTGCCAGAGGCTTGGACGGTGTCAAGAGGCAGTGAAGAGCATGGCGGGACTGTCCACCCTGACCTCGGGTGGGATGGCAGACCCCCTGCTGCCCCGCTGGCCCTCCCGCCCGAGCTGCTGGGGCATCCATGCTGGCCTTTCCCCTCCTGTCTGCTCAGAGCCCCCGCCTCTGCTCACCAGACCCACACTCAGGACCCTTGCCCACCCTGGCAAGGGGAGAGTCTCCACTCCGTGCCCTCCCAGCTCGGTAATTGTGACCAGATGATGGGATGCCCCATCTCCTGCCGTCCCAGAAAGGGATGACACATTCGTATGCGAGAGGACCTCTGGCTGTGATCATAGCATTTCACACCTTACAACTCCCACCAAATAGCATCTATTACTTTTTTTTTGAGGAAGATTAGCCCTGAGCTAACATCTGCCACCAATCCTCCTCTTTTTGCTGAGGAAGACTGGCCCTGAGCTAACATCCATGCCCATCTTCCTCTACTTTATATGTGGGACGCCTACCACAGCACGGCTTGCCAAGCGGTGCCCTGTCCATACCCGGGATCTGAACCAGCGAACCCCAGGCCCCCAAAGCGGAAGGTGCGCACTTAACCAGCGTGCCATCAGCCAGCCCCGCATCTATTACTTTAAACAAATAAAAACAGACACAGCTAACGCAAGCTGGGAAAATCAACAAGCAATGAAAGTTAACATGTGAATAGATACATTGTCTCCATCACAGAATGTCCTGAGAGGGCGCCCAGATTCGGCCCAGATGGGCCACCAGAGGAGGAGGGAAGCCTGGCCCAGGCAGGGCCTTGAGTGGAGGTGGGGGTGGGGCCAGGGCCAGCTCAGGGGCTCCACCCACTTCATCCCTGACCCAGCATTTCCCTGAAACCCGAGCCAGCAGCAGAAGGAGCTGGCCTAACACCCCGAGCGTCCTTTAACGACTCACGCTAGTGTTCGTCCATCTACCCACCAACTCTTTATTGAACACCTGTGCCCCAGAGCAGTGTAGCACAGGGGTTAGAGTGTGCGCGCTGAAATCTCACTACCTGAGTTCACAACTCATCTCTGCCACTGCCAGCTGGGTGTCCTAGGGCAGGCTACTTAACCTCTCTGTGCCTTAGTTCGCTCATCTGTTGAATATGATCATAACATTGTTTATCACAGCGTTTTGAAAAGGATTAAGGTAGACGGCCACGCAAAGTGCTTCCATCGATTCCTGGTGAGTGTAAGTTCTTGGTAAGTGTCAGCAATTGTTGGTGTCGTATTGGCCCTGCACTGAACAAGACAGACACAGTCCCTGCCTCATGGGACACACCTACAGGGTAGCGTCTGTTAACTCCATTTAATAGATGAAGAAATTGTCATTCACAAGTTAAGTGACTGCCCAAGGTCACCCAGCTAGTCAGTGACAGGACAGGAATCTGTCTGGATCCCTTACAACTATATTTGGCTGCAAATCATGGAGATCTGGCTCGAACAAATGCACGTTTATTTTTCTCACCTGCAATGAGGTCTAGAGGACAAGGGCTGGCACTGGGCACTCATGATGACATCAGATACCCAGGAGCTTTCTTTTTGATTTTCTGCTCTGTCATTCTTAGCATGTATAGCTTTGTCTCTGTGCTTATTACCTCCTGTTCACAAAATAGCTGCCACAGCTCCAGGCATTTTGCCCATGTACCAACCAGGGAGAAGGAGGAAGGCAAAGGCATAGAATTTTTCCAGCCAAGTCTATCCCTTTCATCAGGAAAGCAAATCCTTCTCAGAGGCCACACTCAGCAGACTTCTGCTCACATCTCATTGGTTAAAACTGAGTCTTACAGTAACCTGTGGCCCAATCCCTGGCCAAAGGTGATGAGATTACCATGGCTGACTTAGACCCATCAGAATTATTCCTGTTACTAGCTGCCTATCATCCCTGAGCACAAGAGAAGAATGGAGAGGGAGCAGGTGGATGTCAGTGGGTGATGGTGTCAGGCACACAGTGTGACTCCACGCACGGCCCACCTGCTGTTCTTTACCCCTCGGTCAGCGTGCACTGAAGCCCCTGACCGGGCCAGGCCTGGAGCCAGGGCCTGCGGCTAGAGAGAGAGGGAGGTGCGCCTCTGCCCTCAGGCTGCTCACAGTCAGGTGGGGGAGGCAGGTGGACAAGGGTCCGATCCACTCAGGGTGCTCAGTTCTGCAATGAGGATGGGCACGTGGGGCTGTGGGAGCACACAGGAAGCTCCCACTCAGCGAGGGACAGTCAGGGCAGGCCTCCCTGAGGGGCCATCCCTGCGGAGACCAGGAGGTCCCGGGGAGGCCGGCAGGGAAGGGGGAGGGGCTCTCAGGGCAGAGGGACCAGCTGGTGCAAAGGCCCAGGAGAGAGTGAGTGACCAAGACACATTAGCAGGATGACAAGGGGGTCCCTGTGGCCCCAGTAGGTCATGGGGGCAGAGGGTGATCAACGATTGAGAAGACGGAAGAGGCAGAGGGGGCTGGATCCCGAGGGACCTCAGGAGCCATGCCGAGGAGTTTGACCTTGACCCTGGTGCAGTGGGGGCCCTGGGGACAGGAAGCCCTGGAGAGATTCAGTGGGATATGTATTTTAGACAGACCATAATCACAAGGCTGCTGTGTGTGGGGAGAAGGGTGGGGAGGGAGGGCTGTGGAGAAGTCATGGGGAGGATGAGCTGGGAGGGAGAGGTGGGCTGTTGAGGAAAGGGAGGTGCGGAGGGTGGGCTGGGGGAGGTGGAGCCTGGACCAGTTCGAGGTTTCTGCATTACTCCAGGCCGGGTACCAGGGAAAGTAACAGGGCTGGAGAAAGGCCATGTCTGGAAGAAACTGGGAGGAGGCAGGCGAGAGGCGGCTCAGCGATCACTCAGACGGGGGTGAAGGGGCGGTGGTGGGTCTGGAGGACCAGGTCCCAGGTCCACAGCCTGGGCTGCACTTCCCGACAGGTAGACACACAAGAGAAGCACCTGGAGACCCTGCTCCCCGGATGCTGCTCATCTCTCGGGATGGCCGCGTCTGGTCCCCGCTGATTCCCGCTGGTGTCAGAGTGGCTTCCCCATGGTTCCTCCAGGGACGCAGGCTTCCTGTAATTGTCTCTGGCGTGGGAGCTGCTGTAGAGCCTCCAGGATCCTCTTCTCTGGCCCTCTGGGCCCAGCGATCAGGCAGCAGTGCCCCCACCGCTCCCGACGGAGCACACAGATCTGGCCTCACTTCCAGCTTTCTCTTGGCATCAGGTCACAAGTGGGTTAATGCCCCTTTGCATTCTGCCC
Source organism: Equus asinus (assembly GCF_041296235.1). Taxonomy (NCBI): domain Eukaryota; kingdom Metazoa; phylum Chordata; class Mammalia; order Perissodactyla; family Equidae; genus Equus; species Equus asinus. The sequence continues at coordinate 91,436,260 of NC_091794.1, forward strand.
TCCAGAGAGTGAGGGCGCTCCTCCCAGGCCCACTGCTTCCTGTGAGCCTCCTGGAGACGGGTCCTCCGGGAGGGTGGGGCACAGGCCTGAGGCCTGTCTCTGGGCACTGGGGGATGCTGAGACCCTGCTCTCCCAGCCCCACAGTCTGCGCCTGGCCTCTGTTTCCAGCCATAAACTGTGGGGCGGGGGCACGATGCCGGGAGGTCTCTTGGCTTTGTGTGCCTCCTTCCCCCAGGGGCTCAGAGACACTGGCACCCGGGGCCCCAGACCTTGGGCTGTCCAGACTAGAGCAGAGGCAGCTGGTCCTGAACCCAACAGGCAGGGGAGGGAGGGAGACCGGGGAAGGCGCAGTCACTCCTCTCTGTTATTTTTGCCCTGTATCCTGCCGTTTTCCTGCCACTCCCTCCAAGTCCTTTTATCGCAGTTTGATAACCGTTTGACAAAGCACCCAGGAGATGCAGCCCTGGGAGACTCAGGGCAGCTGACATTCACAGGGCACTGGACTGAGCACGTCACACTCCTGACCTTGACTCGGGGCCCCACAACCATGTGAGGTGGGTGCTGCGACTGTCCCCAGTGTACAGACCAGGAGACTGAGGCACGAAGAGGTTAAGTCACCCATCCAAGGTCGCTCTGCTCGTAAGTTGTGGCCCCACCCCCCCTTACCCCACAACTTCCTCCCCCAAGCTACTGAAAAGGCCCTCCGTGATGATCTAGTCTTCTCCTTATTATGCAGAAGGGGAAACTGAGGCCCAGAGAGGGAAGGCAACTTATGCACGGTCACACAGAGCCCTAATGACTGAGTCAGGCCTCCTGATTCCTGCCCAGGCTTCCTCCACCTACAGGCCACTCTGGCCACCTTCTCCTTGGCACTGGCAGGGAAGTGACCCAGACGCTGGATGAGACTGAACAAAGGGAGCCCCAGGTAGTTGTGGAGGGCGCCATGAAGACGGCCAGTGCCCACAGCAGCCAGCCAACCGCCCGGAGCCCCTGGGCCCCCTCCCTCCTCCCACCACACACTGCAGGGGACTACAGGCTTGGAAACAGAGGTCGGCTCCAAGTAAACAGATTACAGGTGGTTATTGCTAGCAGTTTATTAATTAAGTGTCCTAAATACACTGAAACCTGGGCATTTAATTTAGATTTATAGGGATAATTTAAATTTATAAGACCAGTTATTATGCATTAAGTACAGCAAATGCCAATTGATTTTCACAGGCGATATTTATTGAAGTATTAAAAAAGAAAACTATGGCACATTTAATGGCCCTCGCATTGAGTGTAAGAGCTGGCAGGAAGTTTGCGGTGGGGGGGGGCGGCGTGCCTCACTTCAGGAGCTGCTCTCTTGGTGTCTGGATGGCAATTTCATCTTCTCCTTGTTAATCGTTGAAATAAAACAGGCTTCACACCGCGCATGAGATGCACACGTAATAGACGGTGATGCAAGACGCTGTCTGGGCCACTTCTGCACCAGCCGGAGAGCTGATGGGTCTTCAGGGCGGGGTGGCTCCGTGCAAGGGCCCAGGATGGGAGTCTGGAGCCCCGGTTTCCTGTCCAGCCTCAGTGCTGCCTAGGCCATGACCTTGGGGTGCTCACCTCCCCTCTGTGCAGTTTCTTCTCTAGGGCTCGGAACCAGGAGGGGCGGGTCCTGGCGGTCTGGATGCCCTGCCGGCTCTGACGTTTGACAGCCCGGGTATTTGGTCTCAAGCCTGGATGGGGCGTTGGGTGCTGTGTCATCCTAACACCCAATCCATGTCTCTCTCCTCATACAACCCACAGTCCTGGGAGCTCCCTTTTCATGATTCTAAAAGGACACATCTGCAAGGTGGCAGGTGGGCACAGTGATGGGCTGGCCAGGCCACAGGGCACGCTGCTGAGGGAATGAGGAGGCTGTCCCAGTGCTGCCCAGGTCCTGCAGCCCCTGAAGGCGGGAGCCAGGATGGGTCTTGCAGAAACCGCAGCAGGTGTTTTAAACAGAAGGATTTAATAAAGGGAACCAGTTACAAGAGTGTCGGGAGTGCTGAAGCATCAGAAGGGAAATAGAGATAACCCAGAGGTTAGTTCCTGCGGGGTTACGAAGGCTGGAGCAACGCAGGGAGGGGTGGTGTAGGCGGAGCCCAGGAGCACTTGCTGAACACATGGGTGGAGACACTGCAATGGGTGCCACCCTTGACCTCCACTGCCAGACCCACCAAGGTCCCCCAGCGCCCATGCCCACCCACTGCTACAGCTGGAGAACCCACAGCTGCTGTGGGGAGCCCAGGGGCCACGCTGCGCATTGCGTGCTCCAGGTGAGTGTCTGTGTGGGTCCCTAACATCTTCATACTATATGCTATTGTGAGAGACCCATCCACACCCCTCTGCCCCCAACCTGCCTGTCATCAATCCTCCCATCTTAGTCTTTCCAGGTTCCTGATCCTTTGGCCAAACTGCTAGCCACTGTAGATGAAGCAGGTGGATCTGAGCCTCTGACTGTTTCCTCATCCCAGTGAACAGGACAAAAAGATGACAGAAGTCCTGCCTGCTGGGAGGACTTCTCTCTCTTCCTGTCTTGAGGGTCAATAGGACAGCTGCAGGAGTCCAGCTCAGCTGGGGCCACCTAGCAGTGAGCTGATGCAGTGGGGTGAATGGCACCCTCTCCTCCCCGACCCCTCAGAAAAGATACGTCCGCCTGGAACCTCAGAATGTGACCTTATTTGGAAAAAGCGTCTTTGCAAATGTAATTAGGGTGAGGATCTCAAGATGGGATCAACCTGGATTAGGGTGGGCCCTGAATCCCATGACAAGTGTCCTTTTAAGAGACAGAAAAGGAGAAGACACAGAGCCACAGGGTGCGGGAGGTCATGTGGAGATGGAGGCAAAGGTTGAAGTCACGCTGCCACAAGCCAAGGGACACTAAGAACCATCGAAAGACGGAAGAGGCAAGAAGATCCTACCCCCAGCCTTCAAGGACAGCGCGGCCCGGCCAGTGCCTTGATTCCAGACGTCCGGCCTTCAGGACTACGAGAAAGCAGATTTCTCTTGTTTTGAGCTACCAAGCTTGTGGTAATTTGTCACAGCAGCCACAAGAAACTAGTACAGCTGGCGATGGAGAATGTGAAACGGGGCTGGCGGTGTGGGTTGAGGGGAAGGTGGCGATGCAGCTGGAGACGGGGCTGTGAGATGTGCCACCTGCTCGGGCAGTTCCCCTGTCTCCGGGCTGTGCTTGAGCCCAGATTCATACCTGGCGCTGGCCTAATCCTGCGTGTGTGACTCTATAACTCAGTGGCCTGGGCGACACTAAGGCAAGAGGGACTGCTGGGTCCGCCTCATTTGGTGGCCCAGGGTTGGGCATTCATTCCTTCTCTACCAGGGTCCAGCAAAAAGCCAGGAGCTATTTTGAAATGGAGGACAGTCACCTGCAGAAGAAGACACAGCTTTGCCCCAACACCTGGACTGCTGTGCTGTGAGTGCTGTTGGGGTCTGCTGCTGGCTCTGGAGCACCTGCTTGTAGAGTTAGCGCCCCCGGCGGCCAGGGCATAAGGCCCAGGCGTCAGTGCAGCTGGCCCCGGAGACTGGAATTCTGGCCCTGAGCCCCACGCGGTCACACAAATTACCCCGAAAGTGGGTTTGGGGCAGCACACACATGTCACGTAGGTGGTTTCCAAAGTTCAGAGAGGCTGCCCAAGGTCACGGCTCATTCTCAGGCTGTGCCCATCCCTCCCAGTCAGTGCCTTCGCTTTCGAGGAAGAGACAGCCAGCATGTAAATTCCACTTAGGTTGCAATTCCACAAGCCGTAGGATTAACTTTAAGATCTGTATCTGCCTCATGGCTACAAAACAAAAGCTTCCTTAGGCAATCAGAGCAGTTTTCTGGTTTCCTGGCCGTGCTTCACATGGAGAATTTAAACACGATGCCTTTCAAACTCTCCAGTCCTGCCCCCAGCAGCCATTGCACCCCTCCTTCCTACTGACAGGCGTGATGTCGTGCTCAGGGGCCGCGTGCAGCAGCCACTCGTCTGACAAAGCCCCCTGTTCACTAGGCACTTTATCCCAGGCAGCCAAGGGGAAGACTCCAGTGCCTGCATGCCCCTGCCTGCCACGGGCTGCTGCCGTGCACTCTCCCCTGGCAACGAGGCCCCCTTGCTGTGCTCAAGCTCCGTCCAGGCAGACAGCCCAGCCCCAAGCCCCATCAGTGAGGGTTAGTTTCCTGCTGTCACTGTTGATCCCAAATGCCGCACCATTCCGGGCTCCTTTAGGAAAAATGGAAAATCTCCCAGGAATCACAGACAGCGGGAATTGAATGCAGGAGCTGATTATAGTGTGGAAGGGGCTGAAAGAGCGAAAAGGGGAGATGAGAGGATCTGGTACTGGTGGAAGGACAGGGAGTAGGGGGTGCTATGGAGCTTGGACACACTTCTGCTGGCTCTGGGGGCCTTGCTGCTGCTGCTGCTGCCACTGCTGCTGTGGTCACAGCTGACCCCACTCCTGCCAGAGCCACCCAAGCCCTCTGCACCTGCCGCTGTCCACCGTTGCTGCTGCCAGAGCTGCCAAAGGGGGAGGAGCTGGCAGCCCCCTGGTGCAGCCAGAACGTGTTTGAGAAGCAGAGACGGGGATTCGCACAGCTTCTCCCCCTTCTGCCTTCAATCCTCCACTATACCTTCCAATGTCCATGGCCGGCAGGAGGCCAGCAGGCAAGACGGCCTGGGAGATGGAGTGAGCCCAGCCCCGCATCCCACGGTGGTGTGATGGAGCAGGGCACACGGCGATGGACAAGTGGCCTGCACCGTGGTTCCAAGCTTGGACTCTGGTGCTGGTCCAAACACTCTGAAAGTCAGCTCGGTGTCCTTGAGCACGTCCTTTAGTCTCTCAGAGCCTTACTTTACCCGTGGGTAAGATGGGGATAATGACATCCACTGCACAGAACCACAGAATCGTCGATGAGGCTTAAACAATTATGTGAAAGTGTCTGGGCCAGGGCCTGGCCCATAGATGACGTCACCCAATGGCGGCTGATGTGACCAGGACCAGCCTCACCCCTAACTCACTCTCGGACCTTGAGCCAGTGCCTAGACTTCTCTGGGCTCCGTTTTCTCATCTGTTAAGTGAACAGGGTTGTGCTAGAGGCTCCATCCAGGCCTGATGAGCCGTGTGGCCGTGAACCACACCTTACGTGAAACGGATGGGCAGGAGGGCGAGGGAGGACTGAGTGCTGGCAAGGAGCCGGGGGCGGCGATGTCAGGGGAGGGTCTGGCTGTGTCTCAGTGTTCTGAGCCGCGCGCTTCACTGGAGAATATGTTCATGCATCAAACAGCTCACGCTTCAGCCACCTTAATTTCCTCTAGCTCCCAGGGCTAATGTCACCCCTGGCAACACCAACCTGGTCTCTGTTCTCTTTGCTGTGCTCACTCTCAGCACTGTTCAGGTGATGAACAATTGCCAGGAGCGGTGTTTTGTGCACACTGTGGTCCGGGAGGAAAGGGAGCCTCCGATTTCATCCATCACGAAGATGAGATGTATAAACTCCGGGGACCACCAGTGGCCTGAGGGCTGAGCTTGAGTCTTCCCATTTGGACTAGAATCAAGAGGTTAAACCTGTTGCCACTCAGGTTGGGGAGTGCTGGAGATGCTGCAGCAGCCGGGGCCCTTTGGAAGTGCTGCAGCTTAGTTAAGAGCACAGGGCGTTTGCATCCAGAGAAGGATCCGGGGTCCTGCTCTGCCACCTGCTAATTTACGCCAATTGCTTAACTTCTCTGAGACTCCGTTTCTTTATTTATAAAAGGGACTAGGACTATCTTCTGTAATCCCCACATGTGCTGTTTTAGCCCATCCGGCATCCCTTTCCCCCTCTCCTTAGAGACAGGTACAAGCCTAGACTAAACCAATCACGGCACTCCGTGCCCCCAGGAAATAGTGGTTGGTCCAAAGAGAGCAGGTGACCAAAATCAGGCCTATCAGAATCCTTGACCAGGACTTTATAGTTGGCTGTCAGAGAAAGCTGTGCTCTCTTCCGTCTGGAGTCACTGGATGGGACAATGTGAGCTTGGAGCTGGGGATGGTTATGACACTGCTTCCCCTCCCCTCTCTGGCCTCATGAATAAGTCCATTAGCAAAGAGAAAGACGCTCCTACACAGAAGAAAAACAGAGATGTGCAGATAGAGAGAAGGAGAACTCTGGTAATATCCCTGGAGCCCCTGAATCCAGCTGTGCCTGAAGCTGTCCCTCACCATCTTTCCCAGTTCTACAAACTACTCAACTCCCTCTTGGGGTAAAGCAGCTGGAGTCTTTTGGTTGAAAGTGGTGGAGACTCAGCCCAACCTGCTTTAACCCCAGAGGGAATTAGATAGCTCAGGAAATGCTGGGTTTACTCCAGCAGGAGTCTCTTCAGGTCCTACCCTGGCGCTTATCACTGTGATGACAGGTGCCTGGGGAGTGTCTGTCTCCTTCCGCTTGGCTAAGAGCAACTTAGGGCAGGCGCAGAGCCTCCTCTGGCCTGGGAGCTCTGCCTTTATGCAGTCATTTGTAACCTAGAGATCTACTGAACCATCATGAATCACTCAGAGGCGTCGTTCTAGGCACTAACTAGACAACTCCGCCCTCGTGGCATTTACATCCTAGTGGGGAGCCCGGACGAAAAACAAGATGTGCCCCAGCATGCCAGGTCCCTAGGTCTGCTCTGAAAACACAGAGCGGGCAAGGGGCAGAGAGCCGGCAGGTCGGGGAGGAGCTGTGAGTGGAGGAGTCCCCATCATCGTCCTCGCCTGCTCCCCACCGTGACTGTCTGCTCCTCGCACAAGTCTGGGGCTCGGTAGCGCTCGCAGGATGAGTGCAGTGAGGAGCGCAGTGTGGGCAGGCAGGTCAGCTGCTCTTGGGGGCCTGGCCGTGGGAAGCAGAGCCCGAGGGAAGTGAAGGGGAGGACGGAGGAGCTGGGGAGACAGCAGAAGCCCTGTCTCTGGAGCTGTGGCGCAGGCGGGGTGGGGCCTGGTCCCCGCGTGAGAAAGCAGGGGCCAGTCTGCGTTGCAGGCAGAGCCCGCAGCATCCCTGCTGGCAGCCCGGGGTTGGCCCAGACTCCTTGGGAGCTCCTTTCTAAGGAACCAGCCTGGTCCCTGCTCCTGGGGGCTCAAGAGCTGCAGATGCAGGGTTGAATCTGGGAGGGAGCAGCAATGAATACCCCAAACCTACTCTCCCCCCATCCTTTCATCTACTGGCAGTGCCTCCCATTGGATGAACCCGAGAGAAGCCAGCCAGCAAGAGGCCCTGATATGGACCACACAGTCAGCCTCGCTGGTGCAGAGCTGGACAGGGGGATAACGAACCCGGACGTGGAGAAAAACCAGCCAGAGATGGTTAGAAGAATATTCCCCCCAAAAGCTGATGATGTTACTCAGAGAACTCTTCAGAGTCTTCTAGTTTCTTTCTATTTCGGGATCAATTGAGTTTTTCACAAAGAGCGTGAATCATTTGTTTTATGAAGCTATTTTGAAAGGAAATAAGACGACTTCGTGCTTGAGGGCAGGACAGATTTTGACATCATGACCCACCCTGGAAATTGGGTCTCAAGGTCCCATTTGAGGCTCAGCAGGTGCAAAGAGGCTGTGGTGAAAGAGCAGGGTCCAGCGGCCGAGAGATCCGAGTTCAGGGTCTGCCCCAGCTCCTACCCTGCAGCGTGACCTTGAGCAAGTCCCACCTCCTCTGGGCCTCGGTTTGCCGAGTCTGCACCACTGATCCCTAATGGGCGTTCCAGCTCCAAGAGGCCAGGAGTCCTCTGAGAAGGAATCAGTCATCAACACCACAGGAGCCTGGTGTTTTCCGATTATGGGAGACAGATGACTTTGAACCTGTTTATGTGGAGGAAACTAATCCAGACAAATGTCGCCTAGAAAACACCTGGGAGCGTTTGCAAGAGGATTAAAATGCAATGATGCACGCTCATAATTACCGTCTGCTGGGATGTGAGAGGCAATCAAGGGCCAGGTGTTCCACAGCAGTTCGGGAGGGGGGAGGAAAGATCTGGGAGCAGAGACGAGGAGTCTGGCAGCTGGAAGTGGGGAAGAGAGATGGGCCGGCGGCTGGGTCACAGTCCCAGATGGGCCCCTGCTTCAGAGCATGACCTTGAACAAGCCCCTCTGGCTCTCTGGGCCAGTCTCCCTGCTGTAAAATGAAGAGGTTGAACAGATAACCTCTGTGGCCCCATCCAGCTGTGTCCACATTGATCAGGGCGGTGGGGGTGGGTCTGGCAGGAGGAGAAAAGCTGGGGAACAGAAGTTTCCAGGGTCTTTAGGGCCAAGGAGTATGCTCCTTGTGAAGTTACGAGCACAGGCTCTACAGGCTGAATTGAAGGCTGACCCCACTCCTTCCTGGCTCTGTGACTCTGGACTAGCTCCTTTCCATCTCTGAGCCTTGATTTACCTCCCTGGAGGAAGGCGATCATAGCAGTGATATTGTGGGGTTTAAATCTACGGTCTTGCTATTTGTTTTCTATATGTTCCATCTGTTCCTTGTACACCTCCCTTTTCTCTGCCTCCTTTTGGGTTGAGTATCATTTATGATTCTACGTTGTCTTCGGTGTTGGCTTATCAGCTTTAATGCTTTGTTTTGTTGTGTTAGTGGTCACTTTAGGGTTTACAGTATAATCATTAGCTTGGTCTACCTGCATGACATTGTGCTGTTTCACACGGAGTTAAAGGACCTTTCAGAAGTCAGGCTCCTCTGCTACTGTTGTGCTATCTTGTGATACATTTTACTGATACCCGTGTTATAAACTGCACATTATATAATTATTTTTGTTTAACGGGTCATTATTCTCCTGTGTGTGTGTGAGCCAATAGCTTGTTTGTATAGCTGGGTAGTATTCCACTGAATGGATGTACCACCATTTGTTTATCCATTCACCTGTTGAAAGACATCTCAGTAGTTTCCAGTTTGGAGCAACTGTGAATACAGCACCTACAAATATTTGTGTACAGATTTTTGTGTAAACACAAATTTTCAATTCAATTGGGTAAATATCAAGAAAGGTGGTTTCTGGGTCATATGAGAAATGTATATTTAACATTATAAGCAACTCAAAGGCCTTGTTTTGTATAAAACTGTTATGAGATTTCAGATTTATGTCTGTGCTATGATGACTGTTATAGGAGTTAGACAATTTTGCTAAATTTTGACATAGAATGAAAGGATACCAGGATAGACTTTAATATTGAATTTGATTGGGGATTTCCTGATGTCTCTATGAAAAAAATGTTATCTATTGCAAACTTTCAAGTGGATACATATTTTGATGTATAAACACATCTTTCCACGAATAAGTGAATGGATAAGAGTGGTGGATATGGGAATGGAATTGAAGGAATGGGCGTGAATAAGAATTGAAATAGGAGTCTAAGGCTTGATGTGTCTGCTGAGGTGAGAGGTAAGAACAGAGGTAGAGGAGAGTCCAAGATGCCCACAAAGGTACACCTGTCTGTGGCGGTCAGCTAATGTTTGGGCAGAGAATTCTTCTTTTTTTTTTTTTTTTTTGAGGAAGATTAGCCCTGAGCTAACTACTGCCAGTCCTCCTCTTTTTTGCCGAGGAAGACTGGCCTTGAGCTAACATCCATGCCCACCTTCCTCTGCTTTACATTTGGGATGCCTGCCACAGCATGGCTTGCCAAGCAGTGCCATGTCTGCACCTGGGATCCAAACTGGAGAACCCCGGGCTGCCAGAGTGGAATGCGTGCACTTAACTGCTGTGCCACTGAGCCGGCCCCAGGCAGAGACTTCTTGAAGCATCTAGAAGCAGTAAGTTTCCCAGGCTTGGCTGAGGGGCTCTGTGTGAGTGTTGGGGCATACCTTCAACTCTCAACTAGACAGTTTACAACCCTACTTTAGTCTTCACAAAGCCTCAAGGTCAGCCAGAGGTGAGAGCATGGGGCCTTCTCAGGTCTTTCCTGAGCATGTGCACAGCCCTACATGTGCTCATGGCATCCTAGATTGCCAGGAATATTTTGGACATCACATTCCCCAGTTTTGTCTTTTAAACTTTCTGGTTAGTCTATTGCTTATCCCAACTGTTGTCCACGGTCTTGGGCCGTCATGAAGTTAAACAATTGCCTCTAATTGTTTTTGACAAATGCCCCCAAGGAAAATGCTTTTTGCACTAGGCAAGTTCTAACTCCAGTCAAATAAAGACAGCCTCATGAGTAGGATCTCCTAGGGAACCACCAGGTGGGTCAAATAATGACAGTTATCTGAGAATGTGGCTTTGAAGAAGCTCCAACCTTGTTCTGTCTCCTCCAGCGGCTGCCAGGCTGCTCTTCTCGCTGTGATCCTGGGCTGCTGGATTCCAAGGTTACCATGGAGATGGAGAGAGAGGGATGGTGGGGCTTCAGCAAGATAAAATGCCAGAAATCTCGCTGTTCTGAGATTTTGCTGATTTTCTTGAATAAATGCACCCAGGATTTCTGCAAGCCCTTGGTTAATTTCTGAGTTCTGAAAAAGTTGATTCTGAGAACTTTTACCCCTTTATCCATTACTTAGGAAGAGAGAATTTTCAGCGGTTCTATGCTATTTTCACTTATGCCACTCATTTATGTTGTTTTAATTAGAAACCTGCTATCATCCTTATCTTTGTTTCTCACATCCTTATTAATATTTTCCTCAATGCAAAACATGTAATTTTTTTCCCTCTCTTGCTGTTTTTAACATTTCCTCTTTTTCACAAGTTTTGATCCATTTCATTGTGATATGCCTTGTTCTTTTCCTCATGTTTATGTGCTCATAGTTTATTCAGCTTCTTGGATCTCTGGGTTAATAATTTTTGTCAAATCCAGAGATTTTTGTGGCCATAATTTCTTCAAATATTTTTCGTTGTTGTTCTTTCATCCTTCTTACCCTTTGGGGCACCAACTATACATATTTTAGAAAATTAAAGCTTTCCCATAGTTTACTGATGCTCTGTTCATCTTTCTAAATTATTTTTTCTTCTGCATTTCGTTTTGGATAGTTTCTATTGGTATGTCTTCAAATTCACTAATCTTTTCTTCTGAAACGCCTGATGTGCCATCAATCTCACCATGTGCTTTTTCAAAAAAGTCTCATGTCTTTTAATTTTCATCTCTTGACATCCTGTTTGGATCTTTTTTTACATCTCTCATGTTTCTACTTATGCTAAGTCTTTCCTCCAGCTTTTTGAAAATATGAAGTACAGTTATAACAACCATTTTGATGTCCCTGTCTGCTAATGCTGACATCTGTGTCAGTTCTGGGTGGATGGATTTCTCTCCTCATTGTGGGTCATATTTTCCTGCCTCTTTGCATGCCTCTTTGCATGCCTGATAATTTTTCAGGAGTATCAGACATTGTGAATTTTACCTTGTTGCATGCTGGATATTTTTGCTTTTCTGTAAATATTCATGAGCTTTGTTCTAGGATGTAGTTAAATTATTTTAAAACAGTTTGATCCTTTCAGTTCTTGCTTTTAAGACTTGTCAGGCAGCTCAGAGCAACATTTAGTCTGGGGACAAGTTTCCCCCTGACTGGGGCAAGATCTTTCGGAGTATTCTACTCAGCGCCTCATGAATCAGGAAGTCTTCCAGTCTGGCTGGTTGGAGCAGACAACGGGCCTGGTCCTGTGTGTGCATCAGGCACTGTTCCCTATGCTGATCCTTTTGGATGGCTCCTTCCCCACACGCATGTGCTGGCCACGCCTCAGCTGAGGATTGGAGGAGGGTCCCTCGTAGATCTCCAGAGCTCTCTCTGCACAGCTCTCCCCTCTGTGGGGCTCTCTCTTGGGAGCTCTCCCCAGACTCTCAGCTCCATCTCCTCAACCTGGAGAGTCTGCCACGCCCCATCTGGGTTCCCCTTCCAGGCACCACTTCTTGGAATCTCTCTCCAGATGGTAAGCTTGGGCAATCATAGAGCTCACTTCACTTGTTTCCCACCTCTCAGGGACCACTGTTTTTTATTGCCTGATGTCAAATCTGAGTGGCGGCTGAGGCAGTGATGCAACGACAGCAGCCCCCACCTCTTGAGCATCTACTGTGTGCCGGGCACTGGGCTTACTGATCCACCTGGACTGTCTCCTGGGACCCTTCCAGCACGCCTTGGAGGAGGTACTGTTACTGTCCCCACTTTATGGATGGGGAAACTGAGGCTCAGAGAATCACGTGCCCTGTCCAAAGATACACAGCCGGAATGTGGAGCCTTGAGGATTTGGTCTCAGGTCTGCCTAACACCGCGGCCTCACCCATGCTCTCTATGATCCCCCATTTAAAAGGACCACTCACAGCATGCCAGTGTCTCACATTTTTTTTTAATGTAAAAAACAGTCCTCATGCTCAAAAAGGTGGTGATAAATGATAGTTTCTGCAGAAGGCTCACCATCCTCTCCAAGGTTAGCTTGGAATGGGCTGGGGGGCCCCTGAGTCAACTGAGGCAGTGGGAGAGGTTGTATGTATGAATGAGGAAGGGGGCGTTTTGGGGTCACACCTGTTGGGGGCCTGGGAGTTAAGGGACAAACAGCTGGGGCTGAGGAGGCCCCTGGCCTGGGAATCAGGAGATGTGGGTCTGAGCCTGGTGCTGCTTCTAACCCACTGGGTCAACAAATTCAACATGCAACTGTGTTTATTGAGCACCTTCTGTGTGCCAGGTGCTGTTTCGGGCCCTGAGGTTCCAGCAGGGGACAAGACAGAGGCAGCCCCTGCCCTCACGGACGTGGGATCCCAGGGCGGGGTGGACAGATGCGGCCCTGGCCCTCCCCTGGCTCAGCTTAGTCACCTGCACAGAGAGCGGGCGGGCGTCGCTGGGACGGGGCCACAAGCCTCAGGGGGCTCCACGCGTCCAGCAGGTAATGCAAGCAACCCGCATCCCAGAACTCTAGATTTTTGCATTAAATCCTCAGCTTTTATACATCAGCAACTTGATTGAATAACAAAAACATTGCACAGCTGAACTCCACCCGTTTGTGAGTGGGTCTGGCCTTCAAGGCCTCTGTTTTGCAAAGATGGCTCCGCATGATGGAGAAGAGGGTCAGGCCTCCCTGTACTCTGTCGATGGGAATGATCCTGAAACAGGCCTGGGCCCCAGAGTGACGAGATTGAGGGAGAGGGGTGTGTGAGTGTGTGTGTAGTGTTAATTGTGTGTGTGTGTGTGAGATGCTGGTGGGTCAGGGTGTGGAGCAGGAGGAGGGCAGGGCAGACCCCGGTGGAAGCCATGAGGTCTTCGACTGACCACAGGGACACAAGGCAGCCTGTGGAGGCCTGGAGGGGCCATTAAGAAACGGCTGGACAGTGACCGGTGGACCCACAGCAAAGCACCACGGGGAAGCTGGCTTTGCCGAGACTTCTGTGCGCCGCTCTGTGCGTTATCTCATTTAACCCTCACGGTGACCCTGTGAAGGAGGTCCTATTATTGCCTCCTTTGACAGATGAGGCAGCCCAGACACACTGAGGCTAGTGTCAAGGTCACAGAGCTGGCACGTGGTGAGGAGGGCTCTGAGTCCTAGTGGTCTGGCTTCCAAGCGCACCCCAGGTCACAGTGGCAGGTCCCATGGTGGAATCCGCACCCAAGGTGGGGAGGCGGGGGTGCCTGCCCTTGTCAGAGCACCCACTGCCTCCCTCTTTTCCCGCTCTTCCTTCCAGAACCTCCCTCCACCACTGATAGGAGAATAAGTAATTGTTATAATTATCATCTGAAAATTTGGGTTCCTGCCATGTATAATTAAAACGAGATTCTGCTCCACTTTCCCGAGCTCTCGCCTCCCCTTTGAATGGGGTGACTTTCACAGCACACCTGGCACAAGAGCTAGGAGGGGCGGCCCCTGACGGGCTCTGTGTAGCAGAGAGTGTGTGTGAATGTGGACGCAGAGACACAACTATGTGTGGTGGCCCACGCGTGTGCATGAGAGTGCACAAGGGTGTGTGAGCATGCAAGCATGTGCCATAACTGGGGGCTGCAGGGGACAGGCAGCACCTCCTCATGGGCAGGACACAGGAGGTGGGGTCGAGTGACAGATGATGACATGAGGGTGCCCAGGGAGTGGGTGATGGGGTGCAGGTGCTGGTTGGTCCCTGGGGTAACAGCAGCCGGTTCCCGGAGGTGGGTGGGCCACATGCCTGCCTCCTGGTTGTTAATCTCCCTCTCCTGGCTTCTTTGTCCCCAGTTCCACTGGGCAAAGTGACTGTCCGCCTGCATAGGATGGTGAGTGGTGAGAATTAAGTGAGACAGGCTGTGACCTCAGGCGAGCGCTCAGAGACAGTTAATTATCAGTATTCATCCACCCCTCCCAATTTGCCTAGGTTGGAAGGGTTCCCTGGGATTTGGGACTTTCTGGGCTAAAACCCATACAGTTGGCTGTCCTAGTGAGGGGCGGTGTGGTGTTCTCCCGGTGACAGGCCACGCCCCATGGGTGACAAGATTCCACCGCATGCAGATTCCACCACGGAACTTGCCAGTGTGACCTTGGGTGGGTCACTCCCCTCTTCTTAGCCTCGGTCTCCTCACCTGTCAAACAAGGACAAGGACAAGGACCCCCACCCTGGGGGACAGTGGGGTCTTCATGGAGCCAATGCAGTGCAGTGGTTAAGCACGGGGAGCTGAGCCTGATTGCCTGGGTTTAGATCACACCCTCAGCATGACTTCGAGCTGGTGGCTTAACCTCCCGGTTTTCTCATCTGTCACACGGGGAGGGGGCGATGAGGTCGTCCCTGATGTGAGGTGAGCTGAGGTCAGTTGTTAGCACAGAGCAGTCAGCATGGAGTCCACTGCATGGGGAATGCTCTGCAAAGGAGCAAGTTCACGGTGAGAATGGGTGACATGAACATGAAACCTGGTCATGAGAGTGCACACTCATGGAGCACGTGTAAATGGGACCTGGTGCCCGGGGGGCACTTATTCAGGACCTGGCTCATAGACGGGCTCAGTGGATGCCACTGTCCCTACCCATCCCCAGCCGGCCTCTTCTTGGGCCTGGGCTCTGCCCACTGACACTCTCCCTTCCCAACGCCCCCACCCCAGGGCTCACCTGTCCCCTGGCCACCACCTGAACTCTGGAAATAAAGAGAACCTTCCAGTCTAACCTGCACCCCAGCCTGGCTCCCCTCAGACCCGCCCCCCTGAGGCCTACTTACTCAGCACTGCAGGGGCCCTGGCACCTCTTCCACAGCAGCTCCGAGACCAGCAGCCAGAAGCTGCAAGGCTGTGCCTCCTCCCCTGGCTGGCTCCTCCCGTTGCTCCCAGAATAAACTCAGAGTCCTTGCCGAGGCCACCAGCTTGTGCGTGAGCCCACAGCCGTCTCCATCTCCTCTACAGCCTTGTGTGTCCCGCAGCCCACGGACCACCGCTCAGCCACCCCCGCCTCCAGATCACTCCTGCACGGTGCTGAGGGCTTCGTTTTCACCGCCCCGTGCCGGGGACAACTTCTCATCCACAGACCTCAGCCTAATGTCTGACAGCCTTCCCAGCCCTGGCGGAGGACCCCCACCACGTCACCCCGCTTCATTTCCTTCAAGGCCCTTAACACTTCTGAGAATTGTCTCACTTATTCATTCACTGGTGTGTTTATTATCAGTCTGCCCGCAAGGACGCAAGCTGCATGGGGCGGGGACCTCGTCTGTTTGTGCCCTACTGCACCCCAGCGCCAGACACGTAGTAGGTGCTCAAGAGACACTTGGTGAACAAATGAATGAATGAATGAATGAATGAGCTGGCCAGAGCCCAGACCTCCTGCCTCCCTGTTCCGTAGTCACCAGAAAGGAAGAGTTTTGAGTGTGGCCCTGGCCCCGCCTGGTCCTCCCAGGCTGGAGGACACAGTGGGGGCCTGTCCTCATGATCCCTTGGACTCTGGTCCTCCTGACACAGATGCTCCCCAGCATCCAAGGGGTTTGAGGGTCTACATCCTGCTTCTCCCCCATTCTACTCCAGCTCCTTTTTTTTCAATTATTTTTTTAAGGTTGGCTCTGAGCTAACATCTGTTGCCAATCTTCCTCACTTTTTTTTCTTTCTTTCTCTCCCCAAAACCCCAGTACATTATTGTATATCCTAGCTGTGGGTCCTTCTGGTTGTGCTACATGGGACGCCACCTCAGTGTGGCTTGATGAGCTGTGTGTAGGTCTGCATCCAGGATCTGAACCAGTGAACCCTGGACCACCAAAGCGGAGCACGGGAACTTAACTGCTCAGCCACAGGGCCAGCCCCTCCAGCTCCTTCTTACCTTCCCCTCAGGGTCTCCCTGGACTGGACAGAGCTGGCTTGACCCTTGGGATTCCCACAGGCTCTACCCACCCCAGGTCCAGTCTCACAAAGACAGAGGGAGGTTGCCCAACAGGGAGGCTTGTTCAGGCCCTCAGGAGGTCTCAGGCCGGGGAGGGGGCAGTCATAGCCTTAGAAGCCCAAGTAAGACAGGTCTTAAAGCCCCGAATCTGAAGAGAGAGGCAGTCCTGACCCGGAGCCCCCAGTGCGATGCAGGAGGCACCGTCCCACCCTGGGAGGCCCTAATCTGGGCGGAAAACAGCCTGGCCTTTACAGACCCCCAGTCTGCTGTGGGAGACAGTCCTGCCTGTGGAAACCTCCAATCTGCTGGGCGTCCCAGTCCTCACGGGGGTCAGGAGCCCTCTGGGAGAGACAGGGACGGCTGAGGGGCCCCCGGTCCCTGCGGACTCACAGAGGCATGAGCTCACACTGTGCCCACAGGACCATCGCTGAGGCGGCCCCTCTCATAGGCGGGCTCCACACTCCCTGAACTCTGCGCATGAGACAGAGGGCCAGCCTGGGGAGGTGGAGGCTACCCTCCCCAGGTGTTGGGGCCCTAAAGCAGAGCTCCCCTCAGAGGCACAGACACTCTCTGGATCCCACCTACTGGGAGATGGCTCTGGGCTGGGGCCGGAGGACATATAATGTTGCCTCGGCATCCACACTGGCGTCTCGTCCCTTGTCTCTAGCCCTGAGCCTTCTGGCACACTCAGTGGTGTGCTGGTGTGTGTTCAGCAACTGCCCTGCAGGAAAAAAAAAAAACAAACCACGCTGCTGTGCGCTGTTTGCCAGACTCTGTGTTGTATATACGCCCACCCTGGTCCATTTCAGCCTACCAACGTGATGTCACTGAACATGAAGTTTGGAAGTGACTGAGAGTAACATGCCATTTCTGTAGAATAGATGTAAATAACCTCAAAAGAATATAGGATCAAATAATATTAAAAAGTAATTAGGAATCGATGGGTTTTGAAAGTTTATTACCTTCGTTTTTAATGCAATTTATTTAATTAGAAGACTACATAATTTAACTTTTAATTGCGGCTGTGTTTAACAATGGACACAATTCCTGACCGGGTAACATCAGCTCTGAGAGCTGGTTGGAGCCACCCCAGCACTCCACGGCCCCCACTCCTCCTGTCCGATTGTCCTTCGTTCTTGATCCTGCAGTTATGGAAACAGAATCTTGCCTAGTTTCTCCGACCTGTAAAACAGCCCCATGTGGAAGGCCTGGGGGCGGGGTGGTCACCCCCCCACACACTTGATCACCCCTCCTGATGCAGTGCTGACACTTTCTATTTATTTTCCGATGCCTTTATCACCAGAAACATGATTAAATTTCCAGCGTAAATACCGCTTCTCCAGACTGAATTAATCAGAGGTGGGAGGGCAGGGAGTGTCCCCAGGGCCTTATTGGGATATCAGGAGATGTTAACCCTTCCATCCTCACTGAGGTCACCACAGGGAGGACACTGGGCTCTGGGGACCTCTCTGGGGACCCTGTCTGGAACCTTGTTGGTGGTCACCTGACCCCAGAGCCCTGGGTCCTCATGCAGCCTCACTCTCACGGTGGTGAGTCTGAGAGGAGCAAACTGGTTTCACCGGTAAAGCCTGAAGCTGGAAGGGACTTCCTCATTTTGCGGATGGGGAAACTGAGGCCCAGAGAAGGGCAAGGTATTGCTGAAGGCCACCCATCCCATCAGGGAAGTTCAGAGGGAGACACCTGGCTCCCAGCCTGGCTCTTCCTGGACTCCCTGCCCCCAGCCCATCGGGGTGATGTTCCCCAGCTGAGAGAGACGTGGGGATTATACAGGGTTTGGGAGCAGAGCTCCCATGGGCACGATGTTGGGGACCTCTGATCATCACAGAGCCCGGGCCACCAGGTCCTAAGTGGTCTAAGGAGCAGCTCCCCATGCCCCATCAGCCCCTCGCCCAAGTGACCTTTGATTCTTTGATCCAACCAACCTCTGAATTTCACCTAGAGTCTCCCCATTTTCTCCATCCCCCACCCTGATCACAGCCAGGTGCCCCTTGCCTACTTGCTCCCTCCTGATTGGTCCCCCATCCATCCTCCATCCTTCGGCAGAGTCATCAGTTCAGAATGTAAACCCAGGGGCCGGCCTGGTGGCGCAGCAGTTAAGTTTGCACATTCTGCTTCTCAGCGGCCCGGGGTTCTCCCGTTCGGATCCCGGGTGCAGACATGGCATCACTTGGCAAAAGCCATGCTGTGGTAGGCGTCCCATGTATAAACTAGAGGAAGATGGGCATGGATGTTAGCTCAGGGCCAGTCTTCCTCAGCAAAAAGAGGAGGATTGGCAGTAGTTAGCTCAGGGCTAATCTTCCTCAAAACAAACAAACAAACAAACAAATGATGTAAACCAGGTCATGCCATTTTCCTGCTCAAACCCTTAGGGCATCTCCCTGTTCTTAGAACAAATCTTGGGGTCTCAGGGATGGGGGCGACCTGGCTCTGATGGGGTTGTGTGCTCACCTGGTCCCCCGACCTGGGGCCTCCCCTTCCTGGCTGAGTTAACACCTTCTCATCTTTCAGATTTTTCAAATTGTGTGGCAGCTCTTCTGGCAAACTTATCTGACCCCCGGCTCAGCCTTGACCCAGATTAGCTTCTTCTCAAGACTCTCTCTGAGTGCCCATTTCCCTTCCGTCTGAGCACGTCACACGAGGTGTTACCCACCAGCGTGGTGTGTTAGCAGACTCCTCCTCTGGGAGGGGCTCTGTCTGACCGGCTCGAGGCTGCAGCCCCAGCTCCTAGAAGCCAGCTGGGCCTGATAATGAGTGCTCAGCGCAGACTCTTGAATGAATGAATGAGTGAATGGATGGTAAACTATGTGCACACTGTGTGCCGGGCCCAGGCTAGGCCCTGGCGCTGAAGCTGTGAACCGAACATGGCTTCAGCCCTGGCAACCCTCCCAGACCCCCTGGGTGACAGAGTGTAAACAGCCGACCATGGTCCCACAGGCTCGGGGGATGAGGAGCTGGGGAGTGGGAGAGAAGGGGTCACGGGGGTGGGTGATCAGCCCTGAGGCTGTCAGATGAGACTCCAAAGAGGGTGTAAACCCTGAGTTGGGCTGTAAGGGATGAATAGGAGTTTGCCCAGCACAGAAGTCAGAAAACGGCATCCGTGGTAGAAGGAGCAGGATGGGCAAAGGCCTGGATTAATGGGGGAACGGTCCAGGGAGGCTGGACCACAAGGGCACAGTGGGGATGTGTCAGTGGGGGCCAGAGCGAGAGGGCCTTGGGTACCAGGCTGAGGGGTGTGACCTTATCCTGAGGGGCCTGGGGGTCACGGAGGTGACTTGGTCAGACGGCCAAGGAGAGGTGGAGGCGGGGAGGCCAGAGAAGAGGCTGCTGTAGGGCTGTGGTCCAAGGTGACAGTGGCCTGGACCAGGACGGGGGAGGGGACAGTTGGGGCAGAGTCCACACGCTGTGAGGACAGCCTGCTTCTGGCTGACCCCTCCCCAGAGGAAGCCGGTTGGTGTCCACCTGGCAGTGACGTATCAGTGGCTCCGGTCGGTGGGTGTTAGGGGAGCCCCTAAGAGCCCAGGCCTCAGGGCTGGCAGAGTCGGCTTTGACACTTTGTCCTGCTTTTCCCACTGGGTGACCCCGGGCAGGTCCCTCAGCCTCTCTCACTAGGGTTTGGCCGGCGATGACGTAGGCGAATGCGCTACCCAGGGCCAACCTCCTTCCCTGAAGTCTAGACTAACAACCATGAGCATTTAGTGAGCGCCTGCTGTGTGCCAGGCTCTGTTCTAAGAGCTTTACGCCTATGAGTTATTCTAATCCTCACAACAACCCCCGTGGAGACCCTGGAATGTGAGCGCTGGCAGGGACCAGGCGGTCCAAACCTCACCTCCGGTCTACAGATGGGGAAACTGAGGCCCAGAGAGGCAGAGTGACCTCTGCTAATAGACTCCTGAGATCTTGGCCCATCCTCTCCCCAACGGCTTCCCCCAGCTCGGCCTTCACCTGGCTCCCTTCCTCGCACCCGGCTCCTTGTGCCATCCCCAGGCAGGCCCCACAGGCACAGGTGCTCCCGGCCCCCTCCTGCTGGGGAAGGTGACAGTCACCCTTGGGTGCAGGACAGATGGTCAGACTCCACACAGGCCAGCAGGAGTCGGAGAAAACCAACCTGGAGCTCGAATGTGAAATGACTGTCCCCGTCTGAGCAGGTGCCGGGGGCTGGCGGCCTCGCTGAGCGTGACTGGGTCCAGGCTGGGGTCAGGGCCTTGCTGACTGGGAGAGACAGTGCCACAGTGCCCCTGGTGGCTTCAGCAGGGCGGGGGCCGGGGAGGGGCCAGGAACCTGAGAAGACTGGGGTGGCCCAGTTGGGGAGCAACACTGGGGCCAGTGACTTCACTTCTCTGCGGCTCCGCCTCTGGCCTGTAAAGGGCAACACGCCCCAGATAGATGAGTCCCCCGAGGGTCTCAGCTCTCGTCTGAAACCTGGGCCCTGACTCCGAGGCCCCTCCCCAATCTCAGATGTTCTGCGCAGTCCAGAGAGAAAACAGCCCTCTTTGCTCTGTGTACCCGAGCTCACCTCGCCCCTCAGTTCTGAGCCCCTTTCTCAGCAAGCCCCTCCTTTCAGTCCTCCCAAGCTGGCTCTGAGCCTGTCTCTTTCAGGAAGCCCTCCCTGATTCACCCCTGGGCCTGCGTCCCTGCCTTCAGCTTCTCACCTGTGGCCATGGGCTCTGTGGCCAGGCCTCCAGTCCTGCCTCCACCACTAACACCCATGGGGGCTCCAGACAAGTCAGATCTCCTCCCTGGGCCTCAGTTTCTTCATCTGACAAGTAAGCATGGCCATCACTGCCTGATGTGTCACACAGGGTTTAAGAGCAAAGGAGTGGCTGGTGAGAAACAGCCCTGAAATGCCGGGAACCACGTGAGGACCGTGGTCACGAGAGCTCTTATGGGGCTGAGGGTCTTGCTCTGGCCGCTGCGCCTTGGGGAACCGTGCCCCACAGCCAAGGCTGCATGAGCCCAGGGCAGAGTCCCAGCTCTGGCACATACGAGCCGTGAGACCGTGGGTAAGTCTCGTCCGTCAGCTGTCAGAGGTCCTGTCCTTGTCTGTGCGATGGGGAGAGCCCTTTGCCACCTCTCAGGGCAGGTGGGGGGAGGGGAGGAAGAGGGTGCAGTGTCACGGGGCAGGAGGGTCAGGTCCTAGTGTGAGCTCAGTGGCCTTCGTCCAGCATGGGATTCACGGAAGTGGGGGAGCAGTGGTGTCACCCGGGTCACCCTGTCCAGACAGTGCCATGTCACCCCTGCCCCCTCAGTTGTCTCTCTCAGGCCTGAAGCTCCTGCCCAGGTGATGCTCGATGCTCCCCGAGGCCTCCCCTTGCTCCTCTCTGGAGCTCCAGCATCTTCCTGTCAGTTTTTGCAGAACTCTCGGCCAGCTTCCTCCCCTCTTGTCCAAACAGCAGCTTTGGTTTCTGTCAGACGTGACACATCTGGGGGACAATTGACAGCCCCGAATGCCATCAGGGAGCAGGGGAGGCAGGCGAGAGGGTCCCAGGATGTGGGAGAAGCAGGAGCCCACCTGGGTGCAGGAACAAGGAGGGGACGCTTGACAGGGCTGTGTCCTGCCAGCCCTTTGAGGACAGGCCCCTGGGGAGCTGTCAGGAGGGACTTCAGAGCGGTAAGTCCCCAGGAGAGGGGTGACATGACTGCCTCAAAGAGTCTGGTGGCACCTCAGTCTGCAAAAGCTGCCCCAGCCATGATACCAGTAACAGGGCCCGTTTATTGAGCACTTACTGTGTCCCTTCCCACGCACCTCCTCTATTTGCCCTGTGCCATGCCTCTGAGGGAAGCTCTCTGCTCTATTTTACAGGTGAGGAAATGAAGATTCAGAGAGGTTAAGGAAGTCGTCTAAGCACACACAGCTAGGAAGGGGTAGGGCCAACTTGACTGCTGAGCTCCCAAGCAAACCACCAGGGGACCAAGACACTAAAAAGTGAAGGGTCTCCTTGATGTGGAGAAGGTGCTGGGAATGCAAAGGAGACCATGTGTCCCCAAGCCCAGGACTAGTTCCACTTCAGCCACCTCTGAGGTCACCAGCAGCTGCAGGGGACAGTTCCCACGCATGCAGGTAGCATCCCTGGGAATGGGGACTCTCCTGGGCCACTTGTCTGAGGACTTTCTCCGGTGGTGGGAGGCTGCTCAGCTGCCCTGCGGGGCCCCCTGGAACTCTACACTCCCATGGTTCAAACCAACAGGAATAAATACCAGCTTCTGTCCCCAGATGTGCTCAACATGGGTCTCTCCAAGAGTCCCCAGGAAGACTGAGCCCCGATTAGTCACACCCTCCCCTGTCTCATCTCCCTCCCACAGTGTTTCCTGGGGACCCTTTTCAGCCCTTGTCTCGGGGGATGCCTTCAAATGAACACAATCTCGGACACACGTCCAGGTCCCTACAGAGGAGCTGGAGTCCCAGTTTGCCCCTGGGACATGCCTATGGAAGCCGGGGTAGAAAGATCCAAGTGTAGGCTCTGCAAGCCTGGGGAGGGACAGGACTGGCTTGTGGGCGGCAGAGCTGGAGGCTGCAGGAAATAGAGCAGAGTGTGTCCCAGGGGGTGGCTGGAAGAAAGGCCAAGCGGCCAGCCAGTCTGCCCTGAAGGTCAGTCTGAAGGGACTGGGCAGAGGTGGAAATGGGCTGAGTCACTGGTGGCAGCTGAGTGTGCACAGGACATGGAGCAGGGGGCTGGGGCTGCAGGGGCTCCCCGAGGACTGAGATCAGCCTGGAGGATTTGTTAATAAGAAACCACAGCTGTCCCCAGGCCAGCCAGGGGCTGCGAAGGGCGGAGAGAGCCCATCTGGGCACTGACCATCATATAAAAGAGCATGTTTCTTTCTTCGCTTTGGCAGCTAGGAAGCCCAAGGCAGGCCTACGGCTGCCCTCTCGCAGTGGCACAGGAATGAATGGCATGCATCTCTGTGCACCTAATTATCCTTAACAATCTTGCTTTGTCTGCATCTCTTTTCTCCAACTTCCAGTTCTTTCTATTACACTTTTGCATTGTATATATTTTTTGGAACTGCCTCAACTCCTTAGGCTAGTAAAACGGGGCATAAACAAATAAAATATCAACCTCCTAGGGGTGCCACTGTTGATCCTTCTCTTTCTGTTTTAATTAAAGAGTAAGGATTTTTCTTGTAAAAATGACAAATATACCTTGTGAAAATTAATTCAAGAAATACTAGACAAAACAAAGAAGAAAGTAAACAAGCATCTCCATCACCCAGAAACATGTGTGATAAACATTTGTGGACAAATTCCAAGCATATCTCCATGAGGATATGCAGGATATGACAGAAGAGAGAGACTAACAGGGACAACCACGGGATTGAGACGGTATCATGTGTTTCCTTGAATTTAAGAGAAGAAATGGAAATTGCGGTAAAATTGAAGGAATTATGAACTTTCAATAAATTTTGCTTCACAGAAGACGTATCCTTCTACAGTTAAGAAGAAAAAAATTGAAAACCACTAAGATGTTGCCATGATTTTAAAATAACTCCTGGTTCAACTTTTACACCATACGGGATAACTTGTTGGAAAACAGATTCGGAAAATTGTGCAGCTATACTTTTCACCTTCCATCCCACCGCCTCCTGATTTTGTCAGATTGTATCAAGCTTTTACTCTTTCATGCTGTTTTGAAACCACAATCGCCAACTGTTTAGACTCAGACTAGACTCAGACTTTGTTCTGCGTTTGTATGGGTTCAGTACTCAGCCATAGTCCTCTCCCCCTCCGGACTCCCACCACACACACCCCTGGCAGGGCCTTTCCTGAGTTCTTCATCTTTTTCTTAATGTGTTTGTTAATAGCATGTTTTCAAGAAAGACTCATGAAGGTTGTTGCCTGAGTCGCCCCACACTTGAGACAAAGTGTCTATTACTGAACACTTGAGACCAAGTATCTGTTCCCCGGGGTTCTGCGAAATCCACTTGGCTGGGTATAAAACTGTGTGGTTCTATTTTCTTGTCCTCAGACCCGTGTGGATGCTGTTCTGTTGTCTTCTGGTGCTGCCGTGGAGAAGTCTGTGCCCACCTGATCTCACCACCCCTGTGAATTGACCAATGAGACTCTATTTTTGAATCTCAATTGTATCATTCAGATATGTTTTTATGTTGACATATTTTTATCAGTTTTTTATTGAAAGATATTATGCAGTTTTGATCTGCAGATTCGGGTTTATGTGGATTTTTTTTTTTTACCTTCAAGATTTTTTTTCTCTAATTATTTCTTAAATTTGGCGTGCCCCTTACCTCTCTGTATGACTGTATATTTGACAGTCTTTGTCTTGCAGACCTATCCTTTTCTTTCTAATCTTTGAAAAAAAAAAGTTCTTTTCTAGTTAATTCAAGCTTGTTCACAGTATTTCCTACAGTGTGTTAATCATGCCTATTTTTCTTTTCTTTTTTTTGGTGTTTCTAACATGTTTCTCTGCCGTTTCTTTTTCTCTATTCCATTTCACACCTATGCACAGACAGCTTAATTTAATTTTGTGCTGTTATTTTGTAAGCCCTTACTTCAATCCATTTGAGTTTTTAAAAAAAGAGATATAATGTTGTCTATCATTTCTTGGTGCTACAAAAAGCAGGGTTTTTTTGATGTGTTTCTCTATTTCTTGTGGCGTATTTTCCATATCTGCCTTTGTTTATGTTCTCTTTCCCTTTTTGCAGCATCCATGCACAGTTCCTGTGTGGGTTTCTTCTTAGCTTGTTTTTGGATGGAGGGTGGTGTGGGAAGGTGTGGGGAGGACGGCCTCGGGCAGACTGCAGCTTCCGTTCGGTTCTGTCATCTTAGACTCTCTCCACATCAGTTGTTTCCTTTGCTGTGAGAGCACGGCTCAGTGTCTGACACCCAGCGGTCAGTGTGGCCACAGCAAAGCTCTTCATGTCACAGCCTCTGGGGACCGTGACCCAGGTCTGGCCGGTCCCTCCCCTTCTCTCCCCACCTTGCCTCTGGCTGTGCCCAGGCGGGGAGCCTGGGGCCCGGGAAGTGCCCCGTCAGTGTGGCTTCTCCTTCAGCTCTCCCTCCCTGCTGACCTGCAGCACACACCTGGATGTCCTGGGGCGGCCTCCACTCCCCTGGGGGCCTGTCAGGGTCTTAGCACTTTAAGCGAAGAATTTTTGGGTAAAGCACTCACGTTGGGCATACTTCATTTTAATGAAACTAGCTGCTACCCCAGCCTGAGGATGTTCATGCAGGTTCTCAGCTTCTTCATTTGTTCTAATACAGATTTGACAACACTTAGCAGATATGTTACAGATTTTGTGGCTGGAGTTGTAGGCAATTTCTGGTATAATTCATTATGAAAAGGCATCCCGTTTGTTTTTCATTTTTGTTTTTGTTTTTGTTGTTTTAGGTTGGTTTTGAGAGAGGGGAGTGAAAGATGGGTGTGTCTACTCTACCGTTTTCACCCACACGTCAAGTACTTTCTCATCCGTGATCTCTTTCCATCCCAATATCAACCTGGCGGAGTGGTGAAGTGATGTCCCCTGGGAGCAGAGCAGAGAACTGGAGGGCCCAGAGCTGAATAGTGGAACCAGACTGCACGGCATGGTAGGCAAGAGCAGGCCACGCTCACAGGTACCCTGTTCCACCTCAGGGACAGATCCTGACGTGTGACCTGGAACTCTCTTGTGCACTGGGTTTTGGCGTGCACAAGGCTTCAGCACGGATGCAGGGCCTTCATGCTGTACCTCTGCACTCCCACGGCAGACACCACTGATCCATCACAGCACTTCCTTCCTGATCCTGAACTCAGCCCCAAACCCCTTTTGAAGGCAACGTATTAAGAAAACACAATCAACCAACCGACATTGGCCTGTGCAATGAAACCCGTTTGCCCAACCGGTATTAGAGGCTTTCCAGCCACAAACAGTGGAGGAGTCAGAGAGCCCTGGGTTTGAATTCCAGTTCTGTGAAAGCCCAGCAGGCAGCCCAGGCAAGTCTCTTTGTAACTCAGAGTCTCAGCTTTCCCAGGTGTAAGACAGGGATCACTTAGCTTGGTTGAGGGGATTACCTGAGGTAATACTAGTAAACTCCCTAACCAAGCACACGGCACATAACAGGTGTTCAACAAGAGTTTTGGAAAGACGTGAGGAAGCTCATTCTGCCTCCTCCTCCTGGGTGATGGACGCAGCTTTTGAAGACTGAGGAATGAGACAGATTTCCACCACATGTGAACTCCCGTATTGAGAAGGATCGTAAGGTCAGGTCTACATTTAGTGGGGCATGTCTGCTATGGGCATGTGATAGGAAGCTGTGATGCGCGTGCTGCCGTATGTGAGCTGGGGTTTGAAAGAGAGGCTGGGAGGCTCAGGCGTGCTCCAGCGCGCACAGCCCACTGTCTCCTGGGGACCACACAGGTGCCACGGAGAGAAGGCTCTGCTCTTACCAGCACGGTGCTGCCTACTGCCCTCATGACCGTCGGATACCTTGTATCATCACAGCTGAGGGGGAACCAAGATTAAGTGATGCGGTGGGAAGGCCACTGGGAGAAGCATCAGGAAGCCTGCATTCTAGCCCCAGGTTCCCGGGGACCAGGTGCATGTCCTTAAGCCTCCTGCCCCCTGGGGATGGGGGGTACCCGGGAAGGGGCAGTGGTACCGGATAAATGTGTCCAACCTGGAAAACGGGATGGGCCTAGAGGATCTCTAAGGATTCTTTCAGCATTCTTTGGTTAAAATGTAAATTCACATGATATTTGCAAACTATATATCTGATAAGGGGTTAATATCTAAAGTATATTTAAAAAGTCATACAACTCAATAGCGAAAAAACAAATAACCCAATTAAAAAATGGGCAAAGAACCTGAATTTTTCCAAAGAAGACATACAAAAGGCCAACAGGTACATGAAAAGATGCTCAACATCACTAATTATCATGGAAATGCAAATCAAAACCACAATGAGAGATCACCTCGCACCTGTTAGAATGGCTGTTATCAAAAAGACAAGAGATAACAAGTGTTAGCAAGGATGTGGAGAAAAGGGACCCCTTGTGCACTGTTGGTGCAGCCATTGTGGAAAACAGTATGAAGGTTCCCTAAAAAATTAAAAATACAACTACCATATGACCTAGCAATTCCACTTCTATGAACATATCCAAAGGAAATGAAAACACTAACTCAGAAAGCTCTCTGCACCCCCATGTTCATTGCAGCATTATTTGCAACAGCCAAGATATGGAAATAACCTGAGTGTCCATCAGGGGGTGAACGGATAAAGAAGTGGTGGTATACATACACAATGGAATATTATTCAACCATAAAAAATGAGGAAATCCCACCATTTGTGACAACATGGATGGACCTTGAAGACAACGTGCTAAGTGAAATAAACCAGACAGAGAAAGATAAATACTGTGTGATCTCACTTATGTATGTGGAATCTAAAAACAAAAAAATACTCATAGAAAAAGGGATCAGATTTACGGTTACCAGAGGCAGAAGGTATGGGGAGGGGGAATTGGAGGAAAGTGGCCAAAAGGCACAAACTTCCAGTTATAAGATAAATAAGTACCGGGGGTGTGATGTGCAATGTGGCGACTATAGTTAACACTGCTGTATGACAGATAAGAAAGTTGTTAAGAGAGTAAACCCTAGGAGTTCTCATCACAAGGAGAAAATTATTTTTCATTTTTCTTTTCTTCCTTCTTTTCTTGTTATGAGATGATGGATGTTAGCTGAACCTACCATGGCAATCATTTCACAAGATGTGTAAATCAGACCATCACGCCGTACACCTAAAACTTATACAGTGATGTTTGTCAATTATTTCTCAACAAAACTGAAAAAAATCACACACATACAAAATGTCAATTATGTATGTGTGTTTGTATGTATTTTACATTTTTAATTGTGGTAAAATAGATGTAACATAACGTTTACCATTTTAACCATTTAAAATGTACAGTTCAGTGTTGCGCAACCATCCCCACCATCCATCTCAAGAATTTCGTCATCATTCCACACTGAAACTCTATGCTTAAACAATGAATCTTCATTTTCCCTTTTCCCCAGCACCTGGTAACCACTGTCCTACTTTCTGTCTCAAAGTATTTGACTATTCAAGGTACATCATATAAGTGGAGTCATATAATATTTGATCTTTTGTGTCTGACGTATTTTACTTAGCATAATGTCTTCAAGGTTCATCCATGTTGTGGCATGTGTCAGAATTTCACTACTTTTTAAGGCTGAATAACATTCCATTATATGTATATACCATATTTTTTATCCATTCATCTGTCGATGGACATTGGAGTGGTTTCCATCTTCTAGCTATCATAAATAATGCTGAACATTGGTGTACAAATATATTTTGAGTCTCTACTTTCAGTTCTTTACTTTCAGAAGTGGAATTGATGGATCATATTCTATGTTTATTTTTTTTAAGGACTGTGATACTCTTTTCCACACTCACCTCACACTTTACATTCCCACCAGCAATGCCCAAGGGTTCCACCCTCAACACTCATTACTCTCTATTTTTTTGATGCTAGCCCTCCTAATGGATGTGAAGGGGTGTCTCATGGTGGTTTTGATTTGCATTTCCCTAATTTTTAGTTTGTGAGCATGTTTTCAAGTACTCATTGGCCGTTTGTATATCTTCTTTGAAGAAATGCCTATTCAAGTCCTTTGCCCATTTTTGAAGTTTTTTTTGTAATTGAGTTTCAGGAGGTTTTTAGAAAATATAATCCGGATATTAATCCCTTACCAGATATACGATTTGCAAATATTTTGTCCCATTTTGTGGGGTGCCTTATTACATGATTGATAATGTCCTTTGATGCACAAAAGTTTTTTAATCTTGATGAAGTACAATTTATGTTTTTCTTTTGTTGCCTGTGCTTTTGGTGTCATATCCAAGAAATCATGGCCAAATCCAATGTCATGAAATTTTCCCCTTTGTCTTTTCCTAAGAGTTTTATAGTTTTAGCTCTTACATTTAGGTCTCTGATCCATTTGAGTTCATTTTTATACATGGTGTTAGGTAAGAGTCCAACTTCATTCTTTTGCATGTGAACATGCAGTTTTCCCAGTAGTTGAACAAGTTGTCCTTTCTCCATTGAATGGTCTTGGAACTCTTGTTGAAAATCATATATGTAAGAGTTTATTTCTGGGCTTTCTATACTATTTCTTTTGTCTATATGTTTGTCTTTATGCGGGTGCCTGCTGTTTTGTTTACTGTAACTTTGTAGTAAGTTTTGAAATCAGGAATTATGAGACCTCCAACTTCGTTCTTCTTTTTCAAGGTTGTTTTTGGCTATTAGTGATTCCTTGAGATTCCAGGTAAATTTTAAGATGGATTTTTCTAGTCACGCAGCCACATATACGGCAGTGGTCCCGTAAGATTAATACCATATAACCTGGGTGTGCAGTAGGCTGTACCCTCTAGGTTTGTGAAAGTACACTCTATGATGTTCGCACAATGATGAAATTGCCTGATGCGTTTCTCAGAACATATCCCGTTGCTAGGCAACGCATGACTGTATTTCTGCAAAAACAAAAGTCTTTGGGATTGCGCTGAATCTGTAGATTTCTTTGGATGGCAATGACATCTTAACATTGATTTAAGATCCATATTAGGTGCATAATGTTAAGCCTTCCAATCCATGAACATGGGATGTGTCTCCATTTATTTATATCTTCTTTAATTTCTTTCAGCATTGTTTTGTAGTTTTCAGCATACAAGTCTTTCACTTCCTTGATTAACCTAATTCCTAAGTATTTTATTGTTTTTGATGCTAGTGTAAACAGAACCATTTTCTTAATTTCCTTTTCAGGTTGTTCATTGTTAGTGTATAGAAATGTAACTGATTTTTATCAGTTGATTTCGTACCCTACAACTTTCTGAATTTTTTTATTAGTTCTAACAGGTTTGTGTTGTGTGTGCGTAATCTTTGGGGTTTTCTATATATAAGATCATGTCATGTGAACGAGATAATGATAATTTTACTTCTTTCTTTCCTTTTTGGATGCCTTTCATTTCTTTTCTTGCCTGATTGCTCCAATTAGGACTTTCAGTACTGTGTTGAATAGCAGTGGTGAAAGTGGGCATCCTTTTTGTTTCCTGATCTTAGGGGAAAACCTGTCAGCATTTCACCCTTGAGTATCATGTTAGTAATGGATTTGTTTTGTAAAGAAAGACCTCAAATCTCCCTGCGTCTGAGTTTCCTAAATAAACCCTACAAGATCACCGTCGGTTCCCACGAAGTTAATGGTCCTGGATTTGCCTGGTCCCCTAATTTAATGCAAATCCCGGCCAGCCTTGTTGTGCAGGAGTTTCGGTTCATTTGCATTTCTTGGTGACACAATCCGTCTCATCTCCAGCCAAGTCGCTAATCCCTGCAATTTCCGTGGTGCTAGTAATTACAAAAAAAGTCCAAAGGACAGAACTTTTGCATCCTGTCTAGGAGATTACACACTTTAGTGGAGTTTATTAAATTTATTTTGCAGTTTCTGAGAAGATTAGAGTCATTCTGTGTGGCTCCAGAGGGCAAAACAAGGGCCAGTGGGCAGAATGTTCCAGGACGCAGGTCAGAATTTAAAGGGACCAAGTACTTTCTGATGTCAGAGCCGATCGGCACAGAGTGAGCCATCCCAGGAGGCGGGGGATGAGACCGGCAGGGTCCGTCGCTGGTGTGGTCACTGGGGGAGCAATTGCGAGCAAGGGCCGTGGGCCATACCTGGGTTCACTCCCCAACTCCCTGCTTCCCAGGGGTTCAGGCAAATGAGTTGACTTTGCTAAGCTCCCAGTTCCCCTTCTGTACGATGCCAGCAGCGGCGCCCAGCACGGAACACAGCTCGGCCAGTGGTCATGCTGCTATCTCCTTACTGAGAGTTGCGGGAGGCTTCTAGTGTCCTGCTCGGGCCGCATGTCCATCAAGGGTAGGCTGTGGCTCTGTTCTACATGTCCTTCACTCAGACGCCAGAACAGCGAAGGAGCCGCTGTCTGGGAAGTTTCCTGTCACCATGGCAGAAGGGACAACAACTCTCGCATTTGGAGTGTCTTATGCTGGCATTTAAATGCCCCAGCCGGAATTGAAGCATGTAACTCCCACTCTCAATGAGTCGGCCAGAGCTGGTCACCCAACAAGCCCCGCTGACCTGGATGCCCCGGAAGTCAACGCTTCCACGTGCCGGGGGAGATCAAGTCTGAGAAGAGCAGCGAGGGCTCCAACACTGAGCACTCTCATCCTGCGACTCCGTGCATGATGGCACCCTTCGGTGGGAGGGGAGCACGTTCGAGGGGAAGAGTTAAAAAGTAATAATAGCGATTTTCCACTTCCAGCATGACAGCATTAGGAGCTCCACAGACCCATTTTTCTGTGAAAAATTGCTTTAAAAACCCTAAAACCCAAACATTTAAAGTCTCTAGAAATGGCCCTATAGACATAAAGCAAAGGAAAAAAAATTCATTTAAGAAAATCTATCACAAATTGATAAGAATTGCAAGAGCCTGTGATATCTGAACAAAGACTCATGTCCCTACCACTGCTTCCTGGCTCCACAGGATGGAAACCGCACTCAGGACTGGTCCAGCAGGAGCACAGGCCCCCTCTCCGTGCAGCTCCCAGCCAGACCTGTCTTCCCAGGAGGGGCAGGTCGTCAGCATTTCTCACCCTGCCCCCAGCTACCTACTGCCAAGGCTAAGTTCTGGGAGATGAGGATGAAGGGGCAGCTCCCTTCTTCTGCCCACCACCCACTCATGGGACCAAGGCAGGATCTTGAGTGCAGCATCACTGAGAATAATGGGCCCGGCCTGCCCTTGCCCTGGGTCATGAGGTGGGAGCTGCAGACTGAGAAAGGCAAACCCAAGAGACCCTGGGCTGATGCTGCCCCATCCACTAAGCACTCAGATCATGAAATGTGGATGCCGCTCCGAGAGAAATGTGCCATTGTCCCCACCGCCAGAACTAGAGCTAAGACTGAGAGATTTTGCTCAGGGGGAGAAGCTGGGCATAGAATAGAGAACAGCAAATCACCCTCCCCTAAGATAAACCGACTTTATTTGCAACAGAATATGGAGGAGTTCAAGTGTAAGGAAACTGTCAAATCAGTGGAAGTTGTGAAAGGCAATTGGGAAGAGATTGATGGATTCATGGGAGACCCAGGCTAAGCTGGAGGCTGGCTGTTTTGCCAGAAGGAACCAGGGAAACAGACAGGTGGGAAGAACCCTCCTGGAGTCAGAATAAATCCCAAACACTGACCCCCAGAACAACCCCTTCGAAGGAGCCCAATTTTCATTAAATTTGTCTGTGAAGCAAATTATGTTCCAGAGCATTGTTGAAACCCGCAGAGTAACCAGCCAACAATTAGTGGACCTTAACAGCTGGGTACGATCAGGGAAAGAGACAGTTAAAGAGGGCCCTGCCAAAACCACTGTCACACCAGGGTGACTGTGGGCACACCCACTTCTGATCAACATGGTCCCAGAGGTTATAACCAGAGTCATTAGGCAAAAAATAAGAAAGGAGAGTCACTCAGATTAGAAAGCAAGAAGTTAAACTATCTTCAATTGCAGATGATACGCTCTTGTACATAGAAAGTCCCCTCAGGAATCCACTAAAAATCTATTAGAACTAATAAACAAGTTCAGTAAAGTTGTAGGAGACAAGATCAATATACAAAAACAATTGTATTTCTATACATTTCTACGCATTTGCAAGGGACAATCCAAAAATGAAATTAAAAAAACAATTACATTTACAATAGCATCAACAAGAATAAAATACTTAGGAATAGATCTAACAAAAGAAGTGCAAAACTTATGCTCTGAAAACTACAAAGCATTATTGACAGGAATTGAAGAACTAAATAAATCGAAAAACATTCTATGTTCATGGATTGGAAGACCCAATATTGTTAACATGGCAGTACTCTCCAAATGGATCAACAGATTCAATATAATCTCTATTAGCATCTCAGCTGATTTCTTTGTAGAAATCAACAAGCTGATTCTAAAATACATGTGGAATTGCAAGTGACCCAGAATAGCCAAAACAATCTTGCAACAGAGGAACAAAGTAGGAGGATTTTTCTCATTTCAGAACTTACTACATGCAACTGTAATAAAGACAGCATAGAACTGGCATAAGGACAAACATATAGATAAACAGTATAGAGTTGAGAGTCCAGAAATAAACTCACGTGTCTGTGGTCAAGTGATTTTCAACAGGAGTTCCAAGACCACTCAATGGGTAAAGAATAGTCTTTTCAACAAATGGTCCTGCAACAACCAGACAGCCACATGCACAAGAAAGAAGCTGGACCTTATCTTACACTGTAAGCTAGAAATAACTCAAAGTGGCTCAGACATGAATATAAGAGCTAAATCAATAAAACTCTTAGAAGAGGGGCCAGCCCCATGGCCGAGTGGTTAGGCTTGTGTACTCTGCTTCGGTGGCCCAGGGTTTCACCAGTTTGGATCCTGGGTGCAGACATGGCACCCCTTGTCAGGCCATGCTGAGGTGGTGTCCCACATAGCACAACCAGAGGCACTCACAACTAGAATATACAACTATGTGCTGGGGGGCTTTGGAGAGAAGAAGAAGAAGAAGGAAAAAAAAAAAAAGAAGATTGGCAACAGATGTTAGCTCAGGTGTCAATCTTTAAAAAAACCCAACTCTTAGAAGAAAACATAGGGTAGATCTGCATGACCTCAGATTTGGCAACAAATTTTTAGATATGACACATAAAGCATGAGTAACAAAACAAAAATAAGTAAGTTGGACTTCGTAAAAATTAGAAATAACTTTTGTTCTTCAAAGGACACTGTCAAAAAAGTGAAAAGACAAGCCAAAGACTGGGAGAATGTATTTGCAAATCATATACTTAATGAGGATAGAATATACACAAAACCCTTATAATGCAACCAAAACAAAGACAAATAATCCAATAAAAATGGTCAAAGGATTTGAATATACATTTCTCCAAAGAAGATATATAAATGGCCAATAAGCACATAAAAGATGCTCCATATGATTAGTTATCAGGAAAACGTAAATCAAAACCACAATGAGATACCATTTCATACCCACTAGAATAGAAAATTCACATGATAACAAGTGTTGGCAAGGATGTGAAGAAGTTGGAACTCTTATACATTGCTGGTGGGAATGTAGAAGATACAGCCATTTGGAAAACAGTCTGGTACTTCCTCAAACTGTCAAACACAGAGTTATTGCATGACCCTCTAATTCCACTCCCTCATATATATCCAAGAGAAACAAAAACATGTGTCCACACAAAAGTGTGTACACAAACGTTTATAGCAGCATTGTTCATAATAGTGAAAAGGGGCAAATAACCCAAATGTCCACTAGCTGATGAGTGGATAAACAAAATGTGATTTATCCATAGAACAGAATATTATTCAATCATAAAAAATAATAAGTATTAATACATGTTATAATATGAATGAACTTTGCAAACATTATGCTAAGTAAAAGAAGCCAGGCACAAAAGACCACTTATGAGTCCATTTACAGAAATGCCCAGAAGATTGAAACAAATATACAGAGAAAGTAGATTAGTGATTCTTAAGGTTGGGGTGATGGGCCAATAGGGAATGATAGCTGAAGTTTATGGAGTTTCTTTATGGAGCGATGAGAATGTTCTAAAATGGATTGTTGTGATGGTTGTACACGTCTGTGATATACTAAATATTATTGAATTGTACACTTTAAATGGGTTATTTTTATGATGTGAATTATATGTCAATAAAGCTGTTATAAAAAATAGTAATAGCAAGAATATTTGCCCTTAAGACAGGACTTCTGCAATGGCAAAGAAAGGACCTCTAAAAATTCTGCTCCTCCATAAAATCAGCAAGGACACTGATAAAATTGTCAAAATCAACTTTTTCAGAAACTACAGAAATTAACTAAAGGTTTGCAACAATCTAAGGAGCATCTATTCAAGAAAAACGGCTGAATCTCAGGAAGAACAGAGAGCTTCAATGATATTTAACTTGCTCTATTTTCATCTCTCTCTCCACCCAGCTCTGCAGCAGACTTGAAAATCAGCCTCACAACCACAGTAGCTGTGAAAGCCGTCAGCACAGCAGCCTTGAGGGGCAGACCAGCTTCGATGCTCATCTGGAAGACCCAGAGAGTTGTCACCATTCTACTGTCCAGAAGCTCACTGAAGATACCCTATTCACAAGGCTTATCACTATTTGTCCTGAGTCAGAGCTCTTGTCACGAGGGGAAGTTTTATCCCCAGGGTGTTTGTCAAAAACAATCAGTGACAATCATTTAACAGTTCAGCTTCCTGAGACAGTGATACCAGTGGCAAACAAGATGCTAGCCGAAAAACTTGAAAGAAGGATCAGAGGAATTAAATATCCATACATAGGGGGCTCTGAAAAGTTTCCATATATTCCTAGGGTTCTAGAAGGACTTGCGTATGTGCAGGTCTGAGCCTAGACCCAGGAAAGACCTGTGAAGGCCCTAATCTCTCACCTCTGACTGATGTTGAGGCTCAGTGCAAACAAGAGGTACAGGGCTAAGGCAGAACTGTAACTGCCAGAGTGTTGAAAGTGTGCCCCAGCAACACACAGGGCCTCATGGCAAAGAGTCAGAGACTTATTGTTCAAGGCACTTAAGGAATCTCTGTCTAATCATTGGCTGACCACTAAGTTATGTGAGCAGGGACTTCAATGGTCACACGTAATGGAAATACAGACTTTACTGAATTAGTTCAGGAACTTCACTAAGCTAAGAAGCAGCAGCAGGGCCAATGCAACAACAACAAATTCCAAGGAGGGCAGTGGAAATCTGATTCCCTGAATTGCCCCAGTAGATTATTTAAAATTACAAGATGTGCAAAGAAACAAAAAACTATGGCCTGTGCACAGGAAAAAAGGCAATCAACAGAAAGTGTCCTTGCGGAAGCCAAGAGGTTAGACTTACTAGACAAAGACTTTAAATTAGCTATTTTATATATTCAAATGACTAAAGGAAACCATGTCTGAAGGATTAAAGGAGTATATGAATGATGTCTCACCAAATAGTGATATCAATAGAGACAGAAATTGCATTTAAAGAGAATCAAATAGAAATTCTGAAGTTGGAAAACTACAGTAACTAAAATGAAAAATTCAATAGTGACTCAACAGCAGGTTTAAGTTGGCAGAAAAAAACCAGTGAAGTTGAAGACAGGTCAATTGGGATTACCTGGTCTATTCTGAGAACAGATAGAAAAAAGCATGAAGAAAAATAACAGAGCCTCAGAGACCTGTGGGACACTATCAAGCATACGCATAATGGGACTTCCACAAGGAGAAGAAAAGAGAAAGACAGGAAAGAATATTTGAAAAAATAATAGCTAAAATTTTCCTAAATTTGATGTCGCCATTAATCTACACATCCAAGAAGCTCAAAACACTCTGCATAGGACAAATTCAGAGAGATATACACTAGACACTAATAAACTCAAAAAGCCAAAGATAAAGAGAGCGTCTTGAAGGCAGCAAGAGGAAAAGAACTCATTACATACAAGGAATCCTCAGTATGAACAGCTGACTCCTCATCAGAAACCCTGGAGGTCCAAAAGCAATAGGATGACATATTCAATGCACTTAAAGAAAAAATGGTCAACGGAGAACTCTATATCCAGGAAAACTAGCCTTCAAAACTGAAGGAGAAATTGAGATATTACCAGATAAGCAAAAACTGAGACTCTGTCACTAGCAGTTTCCCTACCAGGGATCCCAAAAAGAGCCCTCAGGCAGAAATGAGAGGACACGGGACCTTAACTTTACTCCACGTGAAGAAATAAAGAGCCCTGGTCAAGGCATCAACATAGGCAAATATAAAAGACAGTATAAATGTATTTTTTGTAATTATTTTCTTCTCATAGCTGATTTAAAAGACAACTACACAAAGCAATAATTATAAATCTGTGCTGATGGGCTTATAATATATAAAGGTAATTTGCAGGACGATCATAGCACAAAGGAGAGGGGAGGTAATGGGCTTTATTGAAGCAAATATTTTTTTATAATATTGAAATTAAATTGGTAATATTCTGAACTAGATGATTTTAAATTCATATGTTAATTGTAATCCCTGAGGCAACTACTTAGAAAATAATTTTAAAGTCAAAGAAACAATAAGGAAATTAAAATGGCATCACTGACAGAGCTGGGATGAGATCCTGGGTCCGTGTGACTGTGGGCCTGCCTGCCCCGTCACAGGCGGTCTCTGCAGCCACCGTCACCTTTGCGTGCTCAGACGTGTCCCTTGAGGTGGGCAGTGGGGGGCCAGGATCTGTGTTAGACATACGGGGAAACTGAGGCAGGGGAATGTGGGTGACCCGTCTGTGGTATGGTGGCTTCTTTGTGGCAGGGCTTAAACCAGGGCCTTAGGCTTTTCAGCCACGAAACTGGTGAAATAAATTCATGACTGCCTTCTTGGCACATGGAGTCCCTGATGCTAATTCTTCAGGGGGCTGAAGAATCACCAGGTGGAGGGCAGATGTATCTGCTCAAAATGCTGATCAGGCCCCAGTGATTCTGATTTGGTCAGCATCCGGGGTCTGGAAAATCTGTCATTCAAACATGCACCCCTCCCCCCGACCCCTGCCCTCCCTTCCCAGCCCAAGGTGGTTCTGAGACCAGGGCATGTGCAGAGCCCCCGTGGAGAAATCCTGGCGGCAAGAGATCCAGGCCCCATTCTAAGGACTCCACGTTCATTTGGACAGTTCTCAGAGCACAGATCCTGGATCCAGCCGACCTGCGCTGCAGCCCGGGCTTCAGCTCTCCCTAGTTCAGGTTAGAGCGTTCAGAATAGCGCCTGGCACAAAGCACACGTTTTATCATCTCAGCTCTCTTTGTTATCATTTTCTCATTTAGTAGTCGAAGCAATGCTGAAACATAGCTATCCTCAGCCCCATTTCACAGGTGAGGAAAGGTGGGCATCGAGAGGTAAGGTAATTTGTTTAAGGACACAAAGCTGGTGAGTTGCAGAGCCGGGGCTCTGGCTTCACTGCACATGACCCCAGTGCCAGTGCTCCCAACTGCTAGGCCACCCTGCCCCGGTGGCACACAGTCCAGCCCCCGCCCTTTGTGCCAGCACCTGCATGGTGGGCCATGCAGGGCGGCAAGGAGAGGCCACAATCTGGCGCTGGGCTTAGCTCCTGCCCTCTAAGATGGGGTGGAGCTCCTGGGGGCTGGGGGAGGGAATGGGGGTGGACCCCTGGCCTCTGCATGCCGCCTCAACCTGCCTCAGAGCATTGTCAAGACTCAGACAGCACTCACCAGAAAACACGTGTCCTCCTTGGGGACTCTCCCCTCAGTCTGCTGACTCTCACCCCGAGGGAGCTCACTGGCATCTCCCGAGTTGGATGAGAGGTGAGGAGGTGACGGTGCAGCCACAGGACGGCAGCTCTCACGTGTCCGAGACCCTGGGCAGGCCTCAGCTTCCTCATCCGTGAAATGGGTATAAATGCAGAGCCCACCTTAGTGGGCAGTCACAGCAGGACAATGCACGCTGGGTGCTCAGCTCAGCGGCTGGCATGCAGAGTGAGGGCTTGACACAGGTCAGCAGCTGGTGACACTGTCACCATCTACTCACAGGCAAAGTCATGCAGGCTTGTCCCTGGTGTGGCTTCTTCCTGGTCTTTGCATTGGAAACTTACCTGGAGCCTCGAGTCGCCCCAGCGCCCTGCCCCAGATGTCCCTTCTCTGGGACTGTGCTAAGCTTCAAGGGCAGATGTGGGGACAGGCCAGGGCCAGATCTCAGCTCTGAGTCCTCGGAGGCTCCTTGAGCCAAGTGCAGCCGCAGGCGTCCTCCAGCCTGGCTGCCCCCTGGGCCGGGGCTGGTGCGCAGCTCGAAAGGAGTCGGGCCCTCGCTGCGAGGTCACCCTGCTAGTGTGTGATCTCAGGGGACATTTGTCAAACGCCACTTGAGAAGAATATGCTGAGAACTATCAGAAAGAGCAGCCTTTCTCAGCAAGGCTTGGGACTGAGCATCGGGGGGCCAGGTCGGCCTGAGTCTGGAAACTCCAGCCTTGGCCAGGAAGTTGCATGCGGCCTTAGGCGAGTTCCTGCTCTGCTCCAAGCCTTGGTTTCCTTTTCTGTCACCTGGAGTGTTACCATCTGCTCACAGTGTCCTTAAGAACGTTGTGAAAGAGGAGTGTGGGACAAGATGAGAGCTGTGAGCTCCTTCCAGCAGCTGTGAGCGGTTACTGAACCAAGGAGAGCACTTTCCAGCCACGGTCCCATTGCATCCCGACAGCGACCCCTCGGAGTGGGCACTATCATGACCCCCACTAATGGATGAGGCAGTAGGCTCAGAGAGGTTGAGCACCTTAGCCAAGGTCACACAGCTGATCAGAGGAGAAGTTGGCCTTGGACCCCAGAGCAGTGGAACCTGGCCCGGGACCCTCCCCCTGAGTCTCCGCCCCCACAGCAGGGCTGTCAGGAAGTGCAGTCTTTCCCCCCTCAGCACAGCCTGGGCATCCCCAGCCTAAGACCCTCGACTCTTCCCCCTCCCATGCCCCAAAGCGGCACCCAGCATGGAGGTCTGGTGGGCGCGGGCCCATCCTCGAAGGTAGAAGCAGGTTCTGCACCAAGTGAGGCCAGACCAGGAGCAGCTGAGGACTCCGTGACCCCGAGAAGGAAAGTCACTGAGCCTCTAATTACGGGCAGCGTGAGTTGTTACAGGTGACGAGTTAGAAGCTGGAAGGTTTATGAGTGTAGGGCTTGGGGAGCCCCTGCCCGAGGCCCCTGATGTCGCTCGCTGCCCTGACCCTCCCTGGTCAGTGAAGGGGAGCTCAGGGATTTACTGCTCTCAATAAGCCAGTGGCCAGCGTGACAGAAGGTTCTGGTTGGGTCGCCCTCCCGGAGGCTGGAGGCAGCTCTGGCTGAGCCCAGGGAGGTCAGACGTCAGCTCCTCACCCTGTTGCTCATCCCAGGGGCGTCATCGATCTCAGTGCTGGTCGCCGGTGCATCCGCAGGCAGGGACTGTCTTCCCTGATCCTGCCCAGCCAGTGCCCGGGGACCTCCCTGCTTCCTTGTTGGATTATCGTTGTCTTAAAAATCAAAAACACAGAGCTGCTTTCAGAGCTGTCATAGGATGGGGGGCGGGGGGGCAGTCCTGGGGGTCAGTCGGGTCTGGTGGGAATCCAGATGCTGCCACTTACAGGTAGGATGACCCCCAGTCATTGTGACCTCGTGGGCGTCATGCCACCTTGGAGCCTCAGTTTTCCCAGCTGCCCAGTGGGACCGGGTTCCAGGCTGTGCGGATCGTGCCTGTGGCACTCGGCCCTTGAGCTTGTTCAGTGGGTGCCCTGCCCCTGTGGGGGGCTGCTTGCTGACCCTGTGGGAGTCCCTGAGGTCAGGGCTGTGTCGGGCTCTGTCTCTGGTGTCCTGGCCCAGCAGTTGGGAGACGTCAGCCACCCCTTCCTCACAACAGCCTGGGGTCTCAGGGCTCAGTGAGCCCCGGGGGCGTTCAGTGCTCTGCAGTGGCATCTCCCTCCTTCTCTCAACTCTGTGGGGTGCGAGCCACCATTGACATTTTAATAGTGAAGATTTTAGACTCAGAGGGACAGATGAGTTCCCCGAGTAAATGCACAAGCTGATTTCAGAGGCGATGAGGCTGAGACAAAAATAAAACAAAGGGAGATGGCAGAGAGTGACAGGCAGGCAGAGCAGGCTGCTTTGGTTCAGGTGGTCAGGGAGGGCTTCTTGGAGGAGGAGGCATTTTAGCTGAGACTGGAGGAGCCAGCACATGGAGATCTGGGGGGAGTGGGGAAGGATGGGATCTGAGACCCTGGGGAAGCTCAGGAAGGGAATCAGGAACCTGAGTGTAGATCCAGGCTGGAGGAACATGCTTCTCTGTCTGGGCCTCAGTTTCTCCATCTACAAAACATAGTGTGATACACACCTGCTGGCTTCGCCCCTATGGGTCAGAAAGCCGCAGTGAGATAACACATCTGGATGCCGGAGAATCCAGGGATGCAGAGGCAGCCTCGGCCTGGGCTCCTCTCTGTCCGGTTTCCATGGGGAAGGCGCCCGGGAACAGCCAGGCAGAGCTGGATACGTTCGGGGTGGCTGAGTAGGGGCCCTCCCCTCTCAGGCTCCCTCCTCCTCTGCTCCCCTCCCACCACCCCCCCACCACCACTTAAAGCTCTGCACCCAGCCAGTCCTGCCCCGTGGGCTTCCCAAGGCCCGGCCCAGTTGCCCTTTGGGATGATGATGGGGATAAACCCAGGAGGGAGCGAGGGAGGTAGCAGCCAGTGGAAGGAGACAGAGCAAATGAAAAGTTAAATGCTTGATATGCCTGAACTTGGAAAACCAAACTTCCCTCCAGGTCCCGGCTGAGCCCCTCCCTCGGGGGCCTGGCTCTCTGACCCCTACCCCATCCCAAGTGGCTCCTGCTTTGCTTTGCTGCCCAGAGCCTGGCTGAGGGCCCAGCAGCGGGAAGGAGCGGGAGAGAGAGAGGCGGGAAGCCAGCAGGGAAGACTGCGGACAGGTGTGGGCGGTGAGAGACAGACAGACAGGGCACATCCGTACAGGAGACACCCAGAGACAGAAGCACACACACGCGCACCACACGCGGAGTCAGAGAGACACGGAGACGCAGCTGGAGAGAAGAAGGGGGGAG
Organism: Equus asinus; assembly: GCF_041296235.1. NCBI lineage: Eukaryota > Metazoa > Chordata > Mammalia > Perissodactyla > Equidae > Equus > Equus asinus. The sequence goes on from NC_091794.1 coordinate 91,478,111, forward strand.
ACTGGAGTCAGGACGAGGCATCAGAGACACTGGGTCAGGACCTAAGCGTGGCCCGGAGTGGAAAGTAAAGAGCCAGAGTCACTGAAGGAGGAGGGAGGGAGGAAAATGAAAACAGAGAGAAAAAGGGAGAAATGAGAGAGAGAGACCCCCCCGCCCTGGCAGAGACACCCCGAGGGAGGGGCCGAGAGCCGGAAGTGCAGAAGTGATGAGCGGCGCCACCTCTTGAGTCGCAGGGTCCTCGTCTGTAAAAGGGGTGATAACAGTACCCCCATAACTCTCTACCTCTGTGGAGCCCTGGGGTGGCCTTCCCTGGGGAGAGCACAGGGATGACCTGGGTGTGGGGAGGGAGAGGCCCCGAGCCGGCCAAGGAGGGGGACGCTGCCTCCACCTCCTGCAGCCCTCCCCCAAGCACCCTTCCTCCCCCCGCTGCCGCCCCCCAGCCTGTCTCTGCACCTACCGCCTCCAGGGAGCCTCCACGGCTCCTTCATGACCTCCAGCAGCTCCTCCGTCCAGCGTCCACCTGTGGGCCTTGAGCCGCACCGGGCAGCCCTGGAGTCCTGGCTCCTCCTCTGTTTAAGGCGCCCCCCACACTGTGCACAGGGCTTCCCGTTCTACAGCAGTGACCTCGTCTCATCTTTACAACAGCCCCACTGACTAATGAGGACCGAGGGTCAGAGACGTTGAGTGACTTGCCCAAGGTCACACAGGAAGTGGAAGAGGCAGGACTTGCGCTTTGATTCTCTGGTTCTGCATCTGGTGTTTTTCCCACCACATCTGGTGACTCAGGTCCCCTTGGGTTTGAAGGTGCTCCTTCCCCGAGGATCAGCCAAGAGCTGCCTGCCTGCCCGAAAACTGCCTTATCCTTCCTTGGAACTGGAGGCCCTCAGGTCTGAGTCTCCCAGATCCTCGTGTTGGGATCCGCAGCAAACACGGGGCGAGAGGAGTGAGCGAGTAAGAGAGAGAAATTGATGCATTGAGAACGAGCGACAGAGACACCAAGGTGGGCGTTATGCACACTCTGAGGAGGAGGTACACCTCCACACACGGACACACACACACACACAGACTCCCACAGCTGGCACGTGGCAGACCCAGCATTTGAATCCAGGTCTGGGCGACTCCGGATTCTCCCCTCTGCCCTCTGCGGGGAAAGCAGAGACTCTAGCAGAAGGACCCTGCCTCTTCAGGGCTTGGGTGTTTTCCCACCAGCGGAAGCCCTGGGGTCCGAGTCTCAGGCAGGAGGTGTGAGCTCATGACTTAGAGGCTCAGAGAGGCGTTTGGAAGCAACCATGTCATGCTTGTCAGCCTGGTTCTCTGGGAAGTGGATGCTGAGATGGAATCTGGATGGGAAGTTTTATTTGTAAAACCTGTGAAAGACAAAAGGGAGCCAGCAGAATCCTGCGGCGAGGCTCAGACTAGCACACAGGTCCGATTAAGTTTCTGTCAAACCCCTGGGGGGCACCCAGTAAAGACCAGCTTCAGCGGAGTCCCATGGGGGAGTGAATGGCCATACCCTGGTATCTCTGCTGTGCTCAGTCATGGGGGGCAGGGCCTGGGCTCAAAGGCCCAGAGGCACTGAGATGTTATCTCAGTTAAAAAAATACATATGATTAAAGGCAAAGTCAGCAGGAGTCAGCTTTGCAGGCATTGCCATAGCTCATGATACCAAGGAAAATTCGGCTGTCCATGCAAATCTCACCCGGGTTTGCTGACCAGCTATTGTCAATGCCCGACGTTCTCACTGTACTGGCCAGTATTTCTGGAAGGGAGGTCTGGGCAGGGCCCCTCAGTGACTGCTGCACTGAGCCTAAGCTGTGGCTGCCAGTGGCCTGGGGCAGGTCAGGATTGTCCCCATCAGGCCCAAGGTTTCAAGACTTGGCTCAGTGTAACTCTGACATCCTCTCAGTGTCCTGCACTGGACAGGCCTGAGGTCCCGGAGAATTCCCATGAGCCTCAAGGAGCTGAAGTTCTTAACCGGAGGCCTGGAATGAGCTTCAGAGATGCCAAAATTCCCTGAAGGCATTAAACTTGAGTAAACTTAACATTTATCCTATGGGTTTAGGCCCTGCCCAGTGGGTGGAGCAGAGAGCTGACTGCTCTGATGGGGAGGAGGAGGGACACGCACTCAGAGGCCACCAAGGAAGGCGGAGGGCACAGGGAGGAGCCGCAGTGCCAAGAGGGCCCAGAACGCCACCTTTGCCATAAATCAGGTCATCAGTGCGAAACTAGCAGGGGTTTAAGCCAACAGTTCCTAGACCTCGGGGTGCCCAGGGAAGCCCAGATGTCATGTTTACAGGCAGGTGGGCATTTTCCTGAGTGGAAAGTGCAAAGCCTTTATCGGATTCCCAAAGGAGTCTTTTTAAGCTGGGCTTTTGCTGCAGCAACAAACAACCCCCAAATCTCAGTCAATTAACATGGAAGCAGTTTACTTCCTCCTCTGATCAATGCCACTCTATGTCAGGTGACACTCAGGCGCTGCTGTCCTTGGGGACCCAGGGTTCCAGGCTGCTTTGATCCTGGGTCTCACCCAACTCAACACACCGCCTCCGGGCTCTTCAACAACAGGGAAGAGAGAGCTGGAAGGTCGTGCAGGGGCTGCCCCTTCCTCAGCCCAGAAAGGGCACCTGTCACTCCCCACTGGCTGGCAGTAGTTGCTGGCCCACTTAGCTGCAAGGGATGCTGGGATATGTAGTCCTCTGTGCACCCAGGAAGGCGAGAAGAGCCTGATCTCAGTGGGCACAGGTGATATCTGCTAGGACTCAGGTGGCTCAAAGATTAGGAAACTGGATCAGAGCAGTGGTTCTAAACACTCATCAGCAGGCCAGCCATGTCAGCATTATTTGGAATTTTTGGAAAATGGAGATTCCAAGGCTATGGTCCCAGAGAGTTATATTTTGTGGTCCAGGAATCTGTATTTTTACACATCTCACAGGTGAATGTGTGCACAGATCTGGCAACCGCTGGAGTGGAGGGTCCTCTGACCAGAGGGCTACAAGATGCCTCAGAAACCATCCCAAGTTTAAAAAATGGCCCCTCCAGCGACCTGCTCTCCTCCATCTACATCCTCCGCGCTGCCAGGCTGGGAGTTCACCAATGTCCCAGCATCATGTCTGAGGGCACTAATTTAAAATTCTAGACTAATGCCAGCTTGCGCCCATTTAATCGATGCAACAGCAGAGGCACAGAGCCCCTGGAGCTGGGAAAGTACCACTGGATCTGGCGTCGAGGACTCCTCTCCTCTTCCGGGATAAGGAAGAGGCCACTGTCCAGCTGCCGTGTCCCAAACCACATTCCCAGGGGTGTGCCTGCCTGGCACTTTTCAGGGTCGTGGACCTTTAAGACACTAGAAGCAGAAGTAGCAATTGCACTAAACACACCCATTACGGCCAGTTGGTTCGCTCTTTGCTGCTGTTGTTAAATTCTGCCGAGAGAATGAGACTGGAAAGACAGTGCTGATTTAATTCCCCTGAGTGACTAAAGACAAGACAAATAAGTCAGTAACTGAGGGAAATGATGCTCCAGGAGTGTATAATCCACATTCCCTGAAACCTGCGCCTCCTTCTGTCATGACTGCCTTCCCCGGGTTTGGAGCTGATTAAGCCAAAGCAATCGCAGTTTATTGTCTTTTTCTGTTGCTGGCGCGAGGCTGGCTTCCCCAGCCGGGCAGCGAGCAGGATGGAACTGGCTTGGACTGGTTCCTAAGAGTCCATTGAGCACAGAATGTTGAATAGTCAGGAGTTTTGTGAAATCATTGGTAGCTTGAAATTGGCCATGGTGGGGCTATTTATACCATGGAAACTGGCAAGTCAGGGCTTTCTCTTTTTCTGGTTGGCATCTCACTGTATTAGGGTCTTTGCAAATGGGCAAATCAGATTGAGAGCAGAAAGAGGAAAAGCTTTTGCTTCTCTGGTGCCTGGAGAACTCCACTATTGGTGGGAGGGGCATTTGAAGAATGTATTTGCTAGTGAGCGTTTCACCCACAGCACACCGCACTGGGAACAGGCCTCCTGGAAGGGGGTTTACAGGTTTACTGCAAACAGGTTTGCCCCAGAGCCCAGGAATAGGCAGCTCTGTGAGGCTGATCCAGTGCACCTGGGACCAGGGTCAGCTGTGCGAGGGGCAGGGCATCATGGCACACACAGGGGCGTGTACATCATGTGCACATGAAGGCTTTTCATTAGTGCACACAGGGATCTGTGTTCATTGGTGCAACAAGGAGTGGGTCCACAGGGCCCACGGGGAGTCGTCTTTGTTGCACAAGCATCTACATGACTCTTCCCCGTGTGAATAGGAGCTCAAAGGCGCCAAAATCTCTATCAGTTTCCTATTGCTGCTCTAACAAGTTACACCACAAGGTTCATGACTTGAAACAGCACAAATGGGTCCCGCATGTGGGGAGCTTGGAAGTCCCCACTCCATCCTAAGAAGTGAAAAGCTGAATGGACTGAAAAAGCCACAATTCTTCTTGGATCCATAAGAGAGGGGAGAACACAGGGCAAACCCTGCCCTCAAGATTGGAGTGACAGACAGACGGATACAGGATCCTTTTACCCAGGATATCAGGCATGGCTGTCATCAATAAATTGCAAGGCATACCCAAAGGCAAAAACCACAATTTGAAGAGAAAGACTAAGCATCGGAAACATACGTGGCAGGGATGTTGGAATTATCAGACCAGGAATTTAAAATGACTGTGACTAATATGCTAAGGGCTCTAATGGATAAAGTAGACAGCTTGCAAGAACAGACGGGCAATGTAAGCAGATAGAAGGAAATCCTAAGAAAGAACCAAAAGGAAATGCTAGAGATTAAAAACACTGTAACTGAAATGAAGAATGCCTTTGACGGACTTATTGGCAGACTGGACACAGATGAAGAAAGAATCTCTGAGCTAGAGGACCTATCAGCAGAATCTTCGAATCCCCAAAATAGAGAACAAAGACTCAAACAGAACATCCAAGGACCGTGCGACAACTACAAAAGATATCACACCCACATGATGGGAATACCAGAGAAGAGAAAAAGGAACAGAAGTATCTGAAAAAATAATGGCTGAGAATTTCTCCAAATTAATGTCAGACACCAAACCACAGATCCAGGAAGCTCTGGGAACAGCAAGCAGGATAAATGCCCCCAAAACACAACAACAACACTACACCTAGACATATCATCTTCAAACTACAGAAAATCAATGAGAAATAAAAAATTCTGAAGAAACCAGAGGGGAAAACAGCTTCCGTCCAGAGGAGCAAAGACAAGAATCACATCCGACTTCTCCCCAGAAACCAGGCAGGCAAGAAGAGAGCAAAGTCAAATATTCAAAGTGTTGAGAGAATGAAACCCACCAACCTAGAATTCTGTACCCTGCAAAAGTATCCTTCAAAAGTGAAAAAATAACAACTTTTGCAGACAAACAAAAATCGAGGGAATTCGTTGTCACTAGACCTACCTTGAAAGAAACGTTAAAAGAAGTTCTTTAGAGAGAAGTAAAAACAATACGAGTCAGAAACTCCGATCTACAGAAAGCCAGGAAGAGCATCAAATAAGGAATAAGTGAAGGTAAAATAAAACCTTTTATTTGTCTCAGTCTTAATTGATCTAACAGATAACAGTTTGTTCAAAATAATACTGTCAACAGTATATTTGATTAGGTATGTTTATATACATCCTATGTGCACCTATGGATGCTTACGTATGAGTGAAATGAATGACAGCAATGATACAAGGGACGAGAGGAAGGAATGAGGGTTATTTTGTAAGGTGTTCACACCACACTTGAAGTGGACTTGGGTTAGTTGTAAATGTACAGTCATGAGCCGCATAATGACATTGTAGTCAACAATGGACCACCTGGACAACTGTGGTCCCACTAGATTAGTACCACACAGCCCAGATGTGTAGTAGGCTATACCATCTAGGTTTGTGTAAGTACATTCTATGATCGCACAATAACAAGATCACCTAACAACCCATCTCTCAGAACGTATCCCCGTCGTTAGGTGACGCCTGACTCTATATTGCAAACTCTGGGGCAACCACTAAAAAAAGCAGAGAAAGAAGTATAACCAATATGCCAAGTAAGGCTACAAATGGAATCACATAAAATGTTCAATTAAAATTACAAAAGGCAGAAAAAGAGTCTTTACTGATTTGTTTCCAACTATAAGGCATTCTGGAAAAGACAAAACTATGTAGACGATAAAAAGATCAGTGGCTGCCACGGAGAGGAGGTGGGTAGAGAGGAATTGGCAGAGAAGAGAGGATTTTTAGGATAGCGAAAAACACTCTGTATGATATTATAATGATGGATATATGTAATTATACATTTGCCCAAATCCGTAGAATGTACAACACCAAGAGAGCACCTTAAGGTGAACTATGGACTTGAGATAATGGGGATGTCAAAGTAGGTCCATCCTCAGTAACAAAGTACCATCTGGAGAGTGATGGTGACAATGGTGGAGGCTCCATGTGTGGGGGACAGGAGTATATCAGAAATCTCTGTACCTCCCTCTCCATTTTATTGTAAAGCTAAAACCGCTCTAGAAAGTAAAGTCTAAAAAACCCTACAAATTTATTATCTTTAAGTTCTGGAGATGAGAAGTCTAAAATGGGTTGGTAGAGCTCCATTCCTTCTGGATGTTCTAGAACTTTCCTTTCTTTCTTGTTTCCTTGCCTTTTCTGTCTTCTGCAGGCTGCCCACATTCCTTGACTCGTGGCGCTGCATCATTCAATCTGATTCTGTCTCCGTCACCTCTCCTTCTCTGACTCACTTGCCTTTCTCACTTATAAGGACCCTTGTGATACGTTGTACCCTCCTGGGAAGTCCAGAATAATCTCCCCATCTCAAGATCGGTAATTTAATGACATCTGCAAATTCCCTTTGACACACAAGGTAACATATTTACAGGCCCACGGATTAGAATGTGCATATCTTTGGACGGCCATTATTCTGCCACCGCACTCTGCCCTCTGGTCCCCAAGGATTCACGTCTAGACTACACGCAAAACTCATTCACCCCAAACCCATATGCCCCAAAGACTCAATCCATTTATAGCATTAGTCAGAGGGCAAAGTCCCATCTCTAGCTTATCAGCTCAAAAGTCCCAAATCTCATCATCTAAAGGAGGAATCTGGTGAGATTCTGGGTATGATACATCGCGGGGCAAAATTCCTCTCCATCGGTGGACCTGTGGAACTAGAATTCTACACCTTAGTGTCATCATCTGTAGAAGAGGCTTATTAATTTCTCTACCTCTCCATGTCATCATCTGCAGAAAAGAGGTAATAATAGTTCTATCTTGTATCAGTCAGGGTTCAACCAGAGACACAGAACCAGTAGGACATTATATATACACAACCATTACACATACATATGTGTGTGAGTGTAATAAGCGATTCATTAGAGGGGATTGGCTTCTGCAATAGCGGTATGGCTGGCTAAGCAGTCTCTACACGGCTGTCTCCACATCTAGGGCTGCAGCCCCAAGTCCACAGGCAAGCAACAGGAAGGGAAGATGGCGCGCAGGATGGAAGCCCATGAGGATGGGCTGAAACCCGAGTCTATTCTCATTGACTCTGATTTTGGTCACAAGCACACCTGCAGAAGCTGGGGCCCTTTGTCACGGGGCTGAACACACACACACCTGACCCAGGAGTCAGATAAACTGAAATAAGACCTGAGGGGAACGGAGAGCAACGGCAGTCCCCACCGCGTCCCGCTGCTGCGCGGGTCGGTCGGTGGGAACAACGCGCGTGCGCAGCGGCGCGGCTCTCACGGGAGACCCTCCCACGTCCTAACAGGAGACGCGAAAGGGAATTTGGGGGGGCGTGATGTTGAGCCGTGAAAACTGTCTATTTACCTGGAGTATCCGCCGAGAGCGTTATGCTCCTGCACCTGGTTGATGAGGGGAGCGCAGACGGGTCGGTCCCGCTTTGTGCCTTTGCGAACAATTCGAGCTGCATCCCCACGCCCCCCTCTCCAGCCTCCTCGCCAGCGAGACCCTCATCGCTGACAATTTGGGGAAATGCGGCCAACCCTCTAAGACACATTATGTAAAAAGCAGAATTTCTACAGTATGAGCTGTTCCTTTTTTCTCCTTTTTGTTGTCTTTTAAATAACAGTATCTCTGTCTCATGGAAGATGGCGGAAGAGGGATGGTTCTAGGAAATTCACGAACGCCTAGGAAGATGTGGCTCCTAAAAAGGTGCTCATTTGCGGGATGAAATACGGCTCTTCCTGTGCGCAAACCCAGGCAATTCCATGGGGCCATAAAGGTGCGGGCTTGAACTGTTTGTCTGTGGGGCTGTCTGTAATCGCCGGCTCCTACCTGGTGCCCGCAGCCTGGGCCTCAAATTGTGCTGGGAAGGGATGCGGCGCATGCGTGCTGTCAGCCCTGCCTCTGTCCTGGGAGCCAGCCAGGTAAGGCCCACCTGCACCGTCTCACGTGTGCAGCTCCCTTGAGCCCAGGCCCTTCCTCTGACTGATTCCACTTTGGGGCTCCAGCTTTAAGTCTGGATGTCTGTCCTGGCCTTGACGTGGTGTCTGTGAGTCTCGCTCTCCCTAATGCCTTGCTCCAGTCCCTTGGGTCTCTCCCACTGCAGAACCAGGCAGAGAGCCTAGCAGGTGGAACAGGGCTGGATTCACAGCATCCTTAGACTTGGGGCAAGAGGTTGTGCCGTGGGCACTACACTGTACAGGACCCTGCTCTGTCCATGCCCTCCCCGTGGGGCAAGGAATCTATGGAGCCAGGGGCATGATGGGCCCACCTGGAGGCTGCCCGACACCTCCGCCATTCTAGACCACTGCGTAGGTACCTGGGGCCCCAGAATTTCCCACCCCGGTGGCCCGAAGCCCACTTGCTGAGCCAGGGGGCCTCTGTCCTGGGCCTGTCCTCCTGAAGGTGGAGGCACTATGGGGTGAGCGCCCCGGGCCTGAGGGCTGCTGAGGGGCCGCTGTTCACGGGGGCGTGGAAGGAGTCTGAACGTGTGCACTGGGCGTCCACACACATGAGGCCCTCGTGGGGATAGGGAGCAAAGGGGGTGGGCCCAGGAGAGGCCAAGACCGATTGTCCCCACAGCTCCACATCTGGGGTGGGACTCCGAGGGGCTTGAGAACATTGAAGTGAAACCTGGCCTCCCGGGTTGTTAGACAGTTATCTTTGTCAAGGTAGAACGATGGGATATATTTTATCAGGGTGTTAGTTTCATTTATCACTTTCTTTTTCTCTTTTTTTATTGATGTATAATTGACATGTTATATTCCTTTCAAGTATACAACATAATGATCTGATATTTGTATATATTGTGAAATGATTACCACAATAAATCTAGTGAGCATCTGTCACCATATATAGTTACAAAATAAACTTACTTTTTCTGATGATGAGAACTTTTAAGTTTATCATTTTAAATATTTGGGAAGGTGGGGCTCCATCTATGCTCTTGCCCTGCACCCCTCATATGTCAGAAACGGCCCGGGACACGTACTGTGTGTGGACAGCGTGCTCCGCCCTGGGGTCAGCGGGAAGAAGCCGACTTCTGGCAGGTGACATTGAACACCTCCTCCTTCCATGGTTACAAGGGGAAGAGTCAGGGCGGCCTCTCATCTGTCTGGTTGAGAGGCAGGTGAGTCCTCACCTGGCTGTGGGACCAAGGTGGCAGGAGCCCAGTGCACCCTCAGCCTCGTCCCTCCTGTTTCCCCAGCTTCCTTCAGTCACTGGCTTCCCCACACTGTTCCCTCTGCTTTCCAGCATTTAGAGCCTTCTCTCAGTCTCCCAGAGTGCACCAGGCTCCCACCCACCACAGGGCCTTTACACGTGCCCTCCTCTCTGCCTAGATGGCCCTCCTGGTCTCGTGGCTCTTCCTCGCCTCCTCGGGGCAGGGCAAGTCTATATTATGGTGTCTCTTCCAGAGCATCAAAGCCCTCTCCTGGGTGGCAATTGCCCTGGGTGTGATGAATTAATGATGCGGGCAGTAGTTCACTCAGTGCATCTCTCCTCCACTGGCTGCAGACCCCACGAGGGCCGCCACCGGGTCCCACTCACCTGTCTCTCCAGCATTATAGTCCATGTGCGAGAAATACGGAAAAGGGGACTGAAAGAAAGAAAGAGGGAGGGAGGGAGGGAGGAGGTGGTAAACTCAGTGCTGTGGCTCTGCCTGACCTGTGGAGGCTGGAACCCCGACCCCAGCACCCTTCTCTGAGGCCCAGACTCCATCAGGCATGTTCCTCTGGGTTCCCGTCCCTGGAGCTCCTAGTGCCCTGCTTCCTAGATGGCGTGTGTACCCCGTCTCCCCATCAGACGGGGGACCCTTTGAAGTCCAGGATAGAGGCGGATGCACCCAGGGTGAAGCTCAGAGCAGATCCGAGGAGTGGAGCGCTCCTTGAGCTAATAATGAAGGTGGGACATTCCAGAGAAGAGAGGCACAGGCTCCACTCAGGGGTGCAGAGCCCTTTGCTGTGCTGCTGGGCTGTGCCTGCCGGACCTGCACCCTCCTGCCCTGCCCTGTCTGTGACCCACAGAGCGCGGCAACCGTCAGAAGTCCTGGGAAAATACCCCAACTCGATGGAGCTGCATAGCTGGGGGTGGGGTGGGGCCGTCAGAGGCAGAGTCCCCCTGAAGCAGGTCCCCATCACGCCTCGGACAGGAGGGGTCGGTGGCGTAGCTGAGACCCCTCTCCTCGTGGGCGGGTGTCTGTGATGGCCGGCGTGGGGTATTTAGAGGCTGTGGGAGTCATCGGGGAGCTGAGAGTCACCAGTGGGAGGCGGTCCATGATCCCTCGGGGGCTTTGGCCACTGTCGATCGAGTTCTAAATTTCAAAATTCATAAAATCACAGGATCTAGGGGCTGCAGGGACGTTTGTCGGAGCTTTGAGTGCGCACCTGCTGCGACGAGGATTTATCATCGAGCATGTGTTCACAGCCAGCCCTTATCTCTGCCCCCTCCGCTCCCCCTCCTGCTGCCCCTAAGGAGGACGCTGTCTTTCTGAGACAGTTGGGTGCAGAAACAGGGGAAAACAACGGAGGATCCAGCAGAATAAAGTAATCTATATGGCGGGGAAGGGGGCGCAGAGGAGAGGAGGCAGAGAGTTCCAGCCATGCAAGTGTGAGTCAGGGGGACGTTGGAGGGTCTAGTTGGTGAGAAGCTCGCAGTTGCCTCCGAGGGGAGGGACGGGCCTTAGGAGGGTTGGGGGGGTTTCTCCTGGATCCTCTTTGCGTTTTCATGGAGAGATTGAGGTAAAAGTTGAAATTCCTTTTAGGATTATTCTTTGTTGCTGCACCGTTTCTTTAGGTTCCACTGAGTTCAGAAGGACCCCAAGTTCCACACTGACTTGAGGCTGAGCCTCCTGGGGCCCCCGTCATAGTCAGGTTACCCTGTAACGTGCTGCTCGAAATGGGGATGCAGATGCTGTGAGCCCCTCAAGGGCTGGGCTGGCTTGTGTTTCTCTCTCAATCCCTAGCACCCAGTAGAGGGAGAATGTAATGAACATGTGTGTTAAATTAAGAAGGAACGTTGAAAAAATAATGACACTTGCCGTTTAGAATCTCGTAACTAGAAATTGTGGGCACCAAAGTAATAAATTAAAAGACTGTCATAAGGGAAACGGTAAAATTGACATATTTTGGGCGCTTTCTATGTGTCAGGCAATGATGCAGTCAGATGAGGAAATAGGCTCAGAGCAGGCAAGAGACTTCCCACGGTCACACAGCCAGGCAGTACGGAGCTGGGTGCAAACCCCGCCTGCCTGGCTCTGCCTCCATGCTCTTTCTACTTACCCTGGGGAGCAGGAGAGGGGCCGCGTGCAGCTTTGGGGGATCTGGGAAGGCTTCAGGGAGAAGTCCGCATTGAGCTGGACTTCAAGGGTGCTTAGGATTTTGGGAGCTGGTAAAGTCTGGAGAGTAGGGAAGGAGTCAGGATTGCAGATGGAGGGAGAAGCATGAGGAACAGCCAGGAGGTGGGGAGCCCAGGGCATCTCTGGAGAATAGAGAGAAGTGGTGTTTCCAGCAACAGCAGGGACAGTGTGGCTGGAAGGGCAGGGTCAGCCTTGACCACAAAGCAAGAAGTCCCTCAAAAGTCATGCTTTTGCACAACTTCACTCCCCAACCGGAGTCAGACTTACGAACTCATTTGGCCATTAGACCCACAGCTGGTTTGAACTCCCCCTGCCTCTGAGCCCCAGTGCCCTCTGCCCAGGCCCTGACCTCTCTCTGAGCCGTACATCTGCTCACTCAGGCACCGTGACACAGACCACCCACGCCATGGACCACCTCTGCAGAAACAGCTCCCCAGGATGTGACTGGATGTGGCGAATGGCCAGTCGTGGACGGCCGGGTCTGCTGTGGGTCCCGCAGTGGCTGCTTCTGGAAGGAGGGAGGATGGGGTCTGCAGCAGGAAGGAGGGGCTGCTGTGCCTGGAAGTTAAGGCAGCCACAGTGCGGTGGGGACAGGAATCCCAGCGGCATAAAGGGAGAAGGGTCTGATGCTGATGGGGTCCCCAGGAAAGGCTTCCTGGAGTGGGGAGAGGTGCGGCCTGGGCTGCGGGACCCTGTGTCAGAATCCTGTTCCCACCTTACAGGTGCGGAAACTGAGGTTCAGAGAGGACACGTTGCTTGCTTAGGGACCCACGGCCAACGAGAAGAAGCACTAGGGTTAGACCCTGGGTATCTTTGCTCCCAAGTCAACTCTCTTCCCACTCCACGGGCCACCTCCCCCTCCTGGGAGCAAGCAGGATCAAGGGGCTTCCCGCCTGACAGACAATGACATTGAGATCCAGAGAAGGGAAGTGACTTGTCCAGGGTCACATGCCAGGCTAGTGGCGAGTCAGGATGGGAATCCTGGACCTTGGCCCCTGAGAGCTGTGTTTATCCTGCATCCCAGGACCAGTGTGTCCTCCACACAGAATGATCTCAGCTGTCACTCCCCGAGAAATGCTCAGGCCTTGCCAACCCCCGCCAGGGACATCGGGAGGCCCCTCCTGGGGGCTGAACAGGGGACATAACTGACCACACATGGGTCTGCCACTGCTTCCCTCTCCCAGAGCAAATCGAGATGGACAGATCCCATTGCCTCTTGCAGAAGCGGGTGGTTGGTGTCTGCTGGCTCTGGGGCAGGTGCAGCCAGTGCAGCCTGGAGGCCCTGCCCAAGCTTGGGGCCCGTCCAGCAGCAGCTGCTTCCTGGCAGGTCTCCCAGGTCCCACTATGTCCCCTCTGCAATCTGTTCTCAACAAGGCAGGCAAGGAATCTTCCAGAGCACATAACTGGTCACTTGCTTCCCTTCCTCTGGCCCTCCCTGCCCCACTCCATGGCTCTCCTTCTCTTAGGATAGAGGACAGACCCTCTATGTTGGCCTCAAGGCCCTGCACGGTCAGGCCCATGCACCCTCCTTTCCTGGGATGGTACCTAACAGGTCCCACCACCACCACCACCTATTCTCCAGATATTTGGGCATCTTCAGTCTCCTGGGAGTGACACCCTTCTTCCTGCCACAGGGCCTTTGCACAGGCTGTTCCTTCTGCCTGTAGTGCTGTCTTGACCTCACTTTCCCCAGCCTACCCCTCATCCTTTAATCCCAACTCAGCCATGGTCCCTTTAGAGATGTCCTCTCTGACCTTCTGTGACAAGGTCAAACCTCCTATCTATATGCCTTCACGGCACTTCACCTATCTCCCTTTGGTATTTATTATAGCTGCAAATTCACATTTATGGTGTTCTTTAGCATCTGTTTGTCAAACTAGACTATCAGCTCCATGAGATCAGAGACTGTGCTGGTCTCGGCTCACATTACAGTCCCCAGGGCCTGGCACCAAGTATTAACCTGTCACAAGGTCGTGAGGTTAGGGGCTTGGTCTTGACAGGCACCCTACCCTTCTCAGTTCTAGGATTCGTTTCCCTTCAGGAACACGGTTTTGACCCTTGAGTGTGGCTTATTTCAGGCCGAACCTGTCGTTGCACGGGGCAGAACTCGAATATCCTAAGCCATCTTCCCCACAAGGTGGAGAAAGGCAGCCTGAGAGTGAGGTCAGCACAGAGGACAGCGGGGGAGAGACAGAAGGCAGGAGACAGAGCCCCAGATCCAACCACCAATGAAGGGAGCTCTCCCGCTGTGTGCTCTGGTACGTGGACCGATGAATATTAATCCCCTTTACCTTAAAACTTGTATTTTTACAGAAATAAATCTATGAGTCCATTACTTAAAGTTTCCAGGGAAACCAAAAGAAGAGCTAAAAATATAATACTGCTGGCAGAAGGGAGACGGGTGGGTGTAGGAATTAAGCAAAGCCGCATGCATCACAGCGAGGGGCCTGGAGATGGTAGTACAAACATATTATTTAGCTTTAGGAGGAGACTGGCAGGAGAAACAGCAAAACACGTTAAAATTGGGTACCCCTGATGCACGGAGCTCAGGCCGAGAGGTCCAGGGAGTCACTACTTCTCATTATCAGTCCCCTGGTGCGATTTTCCCCAGCCATGTGCATGAACCGCTCTGCGAAATGAGATATACAAGAGTAAGTTAGACACATAACGTAATTACGGCTCGTGAAGCTGGCTTGGCTGACAGTCTGTTTACTTTTTGTTTTAGAAAAATAAAATCTCACATTTATAACAGAGAAAGGTAAACATTAAAAGCCACGGAGTTTATTTTGTTTTAGCGACTGTGTAATTCAAGTCTGAAAATGGAACCTGGGGTAACTGTCTCTCCAGTGTGTACAGAGAGAGGTGGACTCAGCCATCAGGACCGACCCACGGAGCCACTACCTGGGGGAGCCAGGCTGAGGAGCAGAGGCTGGGCTTGGCCCCTGAGGGGGCCACCTGAGATATGCACAGCCTGAGGGCTCCTTCCATGACCCACGTGGAGGCCCAGCAGTGCCCAAGCCTGGGCAGCCTTGAACCCAGAGATGAGTGTCCCCAGAGGTGGTGGAGGCAGTAATGGTGGGTGGGGCAGGTGGCAGGCCCCTCATTGCCTCCGGAGGTCTGCCTCCCACAGCATCTGGCAGGGTCCACCTCACTCCTGCCCCCTCTGCTGTGGTCTTAGCAAGAATTCACACTGGGGCGGACTTCCAGGGCAATGGCAGACAGCAAGGATGCCTTGCAGACGGTTTGGACCTGCAAGGAGCAGGACCACTGCCTTGGAGTGGCCGAGGGACGACCTGTGTCCTGCCTTCCTCCCAACTCCCGCCCTGGGTCAGGGCCATCTTCCCCATTCCCTTTCCTCTGACCTCCCCTCACAGGCCAGTGGTTCCACAAGCCCGATCTTTCCTTTCTCCTCTGGGGGATGAAAAGGTGAGGCTGAGAAGCTGCCCCGCACCCCCTCAACCCCAAGTCTCCGTGATTCTAGAGTGGACGGTCCGTGAGGGTGGAGACTGCTTTGTCCAGCCCTGTGTCCCCAGCACCCCGCTCAGCGCCTGGCACAAAGGGGACGTCTAGAAAATATTTATTGAATGAAGCAGTGAATTCTAAGATTCTATAATTCTAAATGTCTAAGACTAGGATTCTAGGATTCTATGGCTCTAGGATTCTAGATTTCAAATTGCTATTTTTACCAAGGATCCCAACCCTGAATGCTGGCAGGGGCCAGGCAGGGAGAGTGCATGAGAGAAACAGCCAGCTGTAAGCATGAACAGACAGGTCCTCGCAGAGCGGAGCAGGCCTCCTGTGGCCTCTGCCTCCACCCGGCGGACTGCGGCCACCCTCCCCACTCAGCTCCATGGCTCTCAGCTGCTCCCTTCAGACCCTGCTTCCCTTCCAGAGTTGGGTTCTGCCCCTTGATTGTGGCTTGTTCTAGGCAGAACCTTTTATCACAACAGGCAGAGCACACAGAGTTGGAGGAAAAGGTGTCACTATTTCCTGGCCACATAAATGGAGAACGCAGGCAGTGGAAGTGGCTTCAGGGACGCCACAGCTGGAGGCAGAGGCTCAAACCGGTCCCCGGGCCCCGTGTCCCTCCTCCCTCCCCGCAGCTCTGCCTCCCTCTGTGTTGATGCCCTCGGATGCCTTTCTCCTCCCCTCGGGGAAGATGCAGCCTCCCCAGGCCTCCAGGGTCCTCACAGCTCGTGATCTGGAGGAAGAGGGTCCGTCTCCCTCCCAGCATCGCATGTCAGATCTCAGGGAAGATTCTGATTGGCTGAAGCCAGGTCACGTGCCCCAGTGGGCAGTGCCAGCTGCACCACACACAACTGTCTCCTCTTCACAAAGAGGATTCTGTCCCCTGCAGCCGTGGGGCTGGGGGCGAGGGTGCTAGAAGGTCAAATGCTCAGATGTCCTCTACATGACACAGAGGGAACCAGGGTCTCCCAATGGCGGCTGCAACCTCCCTGAGTCACAGAGGGTGAGTGAGACCCCTGAGCTGGTGGCCCGGGTCTACTCTGCTGAAGCACCGGGGGCAAAGATGGGGTGGGGTTATATCAAAGGGCTGGAGACAGCCCGTGCAGAGGAAGCAGGAAAGCCTGAGTCTGCCTCATCAGCTCCTCTGGCTCTCTGCGTGGTGACGGGAAGAGAAGGGCACACTGGAGGGGCTGGAGGCCAGGACTGGAGCCCCGCCACAGTCCCCAGGGCCCCGGGAAGAGGTAATGCCCACGGGCTCTCCAGAGCTCTGCTAGGCTGCCTGGTGGGCTGCAGACAGAATGAATAAACAATAGGATGGTGGATGCTTTCGAATTACCTAGGGTTGGGGATGGAGGTATTTATCACAGCCAACCAATCAGACAGCTGTCTGTAGTGGCCGCGGACAAGTCACAGCAGGAACCAATCAGCAGCTGCCTCCAGTCAGCTGGCCCAATCAGATGGATTCATTTGTTCAGCCAATCACACACTGAGCGCGGAGAAGCCTCCTATTAAGAGACAGGTGGGCGGAGCTGGTGGGGTGTCCAGGTTCTTCGTGACCCCTAGGGGTCTCCCCGCCTCTTCCATCAGCGGAGCAGTCTCTCTGACAAGCTCAGGACGAAGTGGCCTCCTATCGGGACCCCCAGCGCAAGACACACAGGTGGGGTCCTGCCTGCCATTTCAGTGCCAGTTTGATAGACACTTAGTCATCAAGCCCGTCAGAGGTGTCAAAACGTTACGATCTTCCTGGGAGAAGTGACGAGTGGAATCAAGTGGAGTTAAATATTTGTCAGCTTCCTGAGGATGTCACCGTGGAGACATCCAACCTTCTCCCAGGGTGTCAATGAGTCACACATAGGTTCGGGAAAAGGCACCTGTCACCACGTGTCAACCTCACTCAGGGACTCTGAGGGTATTTGGCTTATTTTTAACTTAAAAGCCTTATTGCAGTACAATTGCTGTGCACACATCTGCATGTATTGAAAGTGTGCGTTTTGATGAGTTTTGCCAAATGCCCTCACCCATGAAAACATCACCACAATCAAGACAATGAACATATTCATCTCCCCGAATTTCCTTATACCCCTTTGTCAGCCTCCTACCCAACCTTCAAGCAGCCACCAAACTGCTTCCTGTCACAATAGGTTCTTGTACATTTTCTAGAATCACAAATAGAAACACAAAGTCATTCAGCATAATAATCTTTTTTTTTTTTTCAGCGAGGAAGATTGGCCCTGAGCTAACATCCATGCCAATCTTCCTCTATTTTGTATGTTGGATGACGCCACAGCGTGGCTTGACGAGCGGTGCCATATCTGCGCCCAGGATTGGAACCTGCGACCACTGGGCCGCTGAAGCAGATCGTGCAAACTTAACCACTCGGCCACGGGGCCGGCCTCTGATCTTGAAATTACATCCATGTTGGTGAGGGTTTCAATAGTTCTTTTTTTATTGCTGAGTAATATTCCACCGTATAGACACACCTCACACTTACCTGTTGGTGGACTTTTAGGGTTATTAAAGATAAAGATGTAATAAACACTTACGTATAAAGCTTTTGCATGAGCAAATGCTTCCTTCTGTGACAGGTGAATCCCTGGGAAGATGACGGCTGGGTCTTACGGTAGGTGTGTGTCTGAATTTTGCGGAAACTGTCAAAAGGTTTTCCAAAGTGATCAGGCCATGTTGACGCGGCGTCCCACATGGCACAACCAAAAGGACCTACAACTAGAATATACAACCATGTACTGGGGGGCTTTGAGGAGAAGAAAAAAAAAAGATTGGCAACATGTTAGCTCAGGTGCCCATCTTTAAGAAAAAAAAATATAAAATGTCTATTCAAGTCTTTTGCTCGTTTTTAAAAATTGAGATATTAGCCTTTATATTATCGAGTTTTAAGAATTTCCTATATAGTCTATATATTCTAGATAAATCCACCTTTTCATTTTTATGTTGTTCATAGGATAAAGTCTTTAGTTTTGATGAAGTCTAATTTATTGATTTTTTTTCTTTCATAATTTGTGTTGTATTCAAGACCTTCAAATTCATTCATTCATTCACTCATTCACAAGATATTTACCTAACACTTATTATATACTACACACAGAGAATACAACCGGATGCGCCCTGTCCCCACGGAGCTTACAGCCCCAGGGAATGGCAGACACAAACAGATAATCAAACAAATTAATCTGTCATGTGAAGCAGGGACGCTTGTTAAGAAGGGAGAAAATGGGACAACATGAGGGAAAAGAAGGAGAACCTTATTTGGATGGGGATCCAGGGAAGGCCTCCCTCAAGAAACTCAGTTTAAATTGAGTCCAGGAGAGGCAAAAGGAAGGAGAGGAGCTTTCCTGGTGTCAGGAACTGCCTATGCAAAGGCCCTGAGGCAGGAAGGATCATGGGGCATCCCAGGAACAGAGGCCACCAGCACAGCTGGAACGAGACTGGAAACTGACAAGGACCAGGCAGACCACATGGGCTGTGCCAAGGGCTAGTGGCTTATCCCAGGGCAGCAGGGGCCACGGGAGAGGTTGAAGCCGGGCTGTGATGCCACCGGGCATGTGTTTTTAAAGCTCTTTTGCCTGCACTGTGGAGAGTGGACTAGGGGAGGGGCAGGAAAGGAGAATAGAGTTCCAGAAAGAGGGAGAAGCTCACAGGCAGGTCAGGCCTGAAGGAGCAGGACATGTTCCAGGAAGCACAAGGAGCAGGGGGCAGGGAGATGGAGGGAGGGGGAGACGCATGACATGAGGGTGGGGATTTGGGGTGTTAGGGCCCCGGCTCTGTCCTTCCCAGCTGTGTGGCCTTGGGTGAGCCCCTGAGCCTCTCTGAGTCTCAGTTCCCTCCTCAAGAAACAGCGTCATAACCAGTTGCTCTCACAGCTCTGGGGGCGGCCCTGCTCCTCCTCCACTCGCCTCTTCCCATTTCTCTTGGGGCGATTGGCTGTCATTTCTCCACCAAGACAATAACAGGATAATAATTACTGATAACCAGCACCCACTGCCCAGGGACTCACACCCTCCCCCAAGAGGGGAGGATCCTAAAGGAGGAATCCGCAGGCGGCACTTCCTGCCTTTCTTCTTTGTGGCCTTGGGCTGGTCCTTCTGTGTCGTGGGCCTCAGTTTCCCCATGTGCAAAATGTGGGTGTTGAGCTCGATGCTTAGATGGGTGGGAAGTGTCCATCACTTTGAGCCCCTAAGCCCTCCGGGGTGTTCAGGGACTGAGGGGGATGCGGGGCGGGGGGAGCAGGCCACACAAGAGCCCCAGCCCTCAGATGGCTGGTGTGCCGGCCCCGTCCCAGGTGCTCTGGACAGATCGACTTGGTGTCACACCACAACTTGAGGTGGCACAGTTAGCATCCCCACTTTATGGATGAGGAAACTGAGGCACAGGGTGGTATGTTGCGGCCAGAACATGCTCCAGGAGACAGGGACAGACCTGGACCCCTTTATCTCCTGCGTGACCTTAGGGGCGGGGCCTCACCTTCCCATCTCCAAGGAGGGAGGTGAGGAGACTAGAAACTGTGATGACCTTGAGGCCTGCTGCAGCCAGGAGCTGCCATGTGTCCTTACCTGTGAGGTTGCATCCTCAGGACACCCTCTGGGCGAGGTATTACTATCTCCATGTTACAGACGAGGAAACTGCTGGCCAGAGAGGTTTAGACACTTGACTAACATCACACAGCAAGTTCGTAGCAGAGCCAGGATTCAAACCCAGGTCCCTCTGATTCTTCCCACCCCTCACAGGCAGCTTGGGGACCAGTTCACACCCACCTGGCTGGGGCAAGGCTGAATTGGGAGGGGGCAGATCTGGCTGCCAGCCACAAGGTGCTCTCAGGCCAGCAGGTAGAGAAGGAGACCCTGAAAGAGGGGGCAGGGGCAGGCTTAGGCCTCCGTCTGACCTGGGGCTGGAGGGGAGAGCTCAGGACTGGGCAGCAAGAGGGCAAGGGAGACCGAGAAACTCGGAGGGACGAGCAGTTTATGGAAAGGGTGGGCAAAGGGGTTTGCCTGGGGGACGGGCTCAGGCGGCATCCTGGGAGGTGGATCCATAGGACCAGGCAGGATGCTGAGAGGGGCAGACCAGCAGACAGTCCCAGCCCTGGGCGTGCAGCCCAGAGCACCAGCCTCCCAACCAGCCGCTCCCTTTCCCTGGGCCTCGCCTCTTTGACAATGGTCCTCCCAGAGCCCAGGGGTGACCTTTGAATTTCCACAGCTCCCAGCCTTCCATGGCTCCCTTAACACTCAGAGGAAAAGCCAGAGCCCTGGACATGGCCCATATGCCCCCCACCATGCCCAATCCACCCACCAGACCACGCTGTGACCTTGTCCCCATGCCTACTCCCCCTCACTGAGTTCCAGTCACAATGACCTCCTCCTGTTCCCCAAACAAGCTAAGGCCATTCCAGCCCCAGGACCTTTGCACTTGCTGTTCTCTCTGCCAGGAACATGCTTCCCTCTGCTGTCATTACTGTCCCTTCACTTCATTCAGGTCTCTGCTCAGTCACCCCTAAATTATCACCCACCCCAGCCCATCACTGTCTGCCGCAACCCCTGGGGAGGATCGACTTTACTGTGAGAATCAGGGAGGGCTTCACAGAGAAGGGAGACATTGGGGCTGGGTCTTGAGGAGTGAGTAAGAGCTCACCAGGCTGACAGGGAGGGAAGGGCATCCAGGCAGAGGAAGGGCAGGAGCATGAGCAGGGCGGCGTCTGCCTGGTGTGCAGCCGGCTGATGTCTGTGCCTCTGCGTGGCTGGTGCAGGGCCAAGGACATGGGACCTGGACCCGAGGACACCGTGGAGTCTGGGAAGGGCATCCAGCAGGGAGGGACGCAGTCGGCTTTGTGCTGCAGAGGACCACTCTGGGGCAGAGCGGAGGGTGTGCTGGAGGGGACGGGCTTGAGGGCAGAGAGGCTGTCAGTGCACAGAGCTGAGGCACGGGGGGCTCCCCTGGGGGACCAGAGAGGACCCAGTGATCAGGACAGGCCCAGGTCAGCTCAGGAGAAGCAGCCAGGACGACGGGTTTCACGTGGAAATGCCTGAGCCATGGAACGAGGCGCCTTCAACCTCAGATAACATCACACTTCTCCTGCCAAGCCAGGACTGCGCTGACAGGTGGCTGTGGGGTCAGAGAGCTGAGATGACCCTAGAGTCAGCCAAGGTGTCTCCCTCACCACCCACAGGGATGTCAGCAAGGAGCGTTCTGTTGACTGGAATCCCCACAGGAAACTGACAGGACCAGAGAAGTTTTCTCTCCCAGAAAGCCAAAGGGAAACATGTCTCCATGACACGTTCATGTCTTTCAAGAGACAATGTGATTATTTTCCTAATTTCGTATTGGAAAGCAATGAAGGGAAGATTCCACCTGCTGTGACAGTCACTTCCTCCCCAAGGCACGAAACAATAGAAGCTTCCAGGCCCCCCTCCCAGGAGCCTGAAATTCCGCCACTGGAGCTTTGTATCTTTGGCTTTCCATTCTGTCCTTTGCAAAAATGCAAACACCTACACAGCAGCCAGGCATTCAGCAAAAATGGCTTCTGTTCATTCATTCAACAACAGTTTACTGAGTGCCTTCTTTATACCAGCCTGTGGCTAGAGGCTGAAAATAGATTAAGACTCAGTCCATACTTTCAAGGAGCTCACAAGCTGTGTGTGTGTGTGTGTGTGTGTGTGTGGTATGCACGCCTATTTGGGGAGGGCACACACATAACCCTAACCATGACAGCATTGCAAGCGATGTGATGGCGGTGGGTACAAGATGCCATGGGAACCCACAACAGGGATGACTCAACTATGTGTTACTCAGGGTCATACTAGAGGTCCGATATGGAGGAAGAGAATCCCGGGGGAGGGCACAGCCAGGGCTGACGACTGGAGTCATGAGCCGGTGGGGTGGGGACCGCGGACCACGTGCCGCTCAGCGGGCCTGGGCACTAGGCTGACACAGGAGGCGGGGCGGAGCGCAGGGAGGACTGCTCATTGATCGGACGTCATGATTAACCATCTCAGGCAGCCGCGTCCGTCTCGGTAGTTCGCTGCCCCCAGCTTCCATCCCACCTCCTCCCACCCAGCCCAGCAGACTCTCCTCTGGGGAACCGCCGAGTCCCCTCTCAGTCACGTGGTCTGAATGACCCGCCCCCGGCTCCAGGGTGGGGCCTGATTGGCTTAAGCAGTCACCTCCCCCTTCCTGCTGGCATGTGATTGGTTCAGGGAAGGGCATGTGACCAGCTCAGGCCAATGAAACTCGAGGTGTTTCCCGGGTTTCTGGGAAAGAGGCTCCTCCCCTCCCCTCCGAGGGAGCTCCCGGAAGGCCCCACGCTTTTCCTCTGGCTCAGTGGATGGGATGTGGGACCGGGATGAAGGTGGTTCAGGGAGGCGGGCGGAGAGGAGAGGATGCCAGTGAAACGGGGCTGGCCGGACCCACCTCTGCAGCTGTCGGTCAGCCGAGCCGCAGACCCCCACCTTTGGCCTGTTTGTTGTCACTTTCTGGAAACAACAGGGCGTTTCTGGAGGACAGACTCGGACAGAGCTGGAGAAGGAGCAGCCAGCGGTGGTGTTGGGCCGGGCCCTTTCCCCTTGATTCCGTCTCCATGTACAGTTCCTATGAGTCAAGATCTTTCCCCGGAAAACATTCCCTGATCCCTCGCCCTGGCCTGGCACCTGGATGGCAGGTCCTGGCCGGACTGCCCGGGTATCGAGCCCCGGCTCTATCCTAACCCAGCCCTGACTGTGGAGGCACACCCCCTCTCTGGACCTCCGTTTGTGACTCATCCAGCAGCCCCCAGCCTGAGCTCCCCAACGGCAGGGGCGACGTCCAAGCAGCCCCAGAGCCTAGGACAGGCCTGGCATGGAGCAGGTGTCAATGGGACTGTTGACCAATCAGCGTGGGAGCTGTGCCTTCCTGCTCTGACTTCCCAGGGTCAGGGCCATGATGTTGATGGGGACGGGCTGCTGTTCCTCTGTCCACCCTGAGAGCCTCCTAGAGGCCCCAGCCCCAGGTTAGAGCAGCAGGAAGAGATTTCACAGGAAGAGGTTTCACATGCAGGCTGCATGGTCGAGGGCTCAGCTCACACAGAACCTCTAGTGCTGTTAAAGGCTCCACAATTAGATGGTAGGGTGAGAAATGTCCCCCAAAAGCTCAACCGCTTACTTTCCAACTGCACCTGACCTGGGCAGCCAAGGGCTGGGACTCTCTCCTCAGTCTGCACGTTGGTGTGTGTGTTGGTGGCAGGGGAGAGGGCAACGCTCAAGTGGCCCCTGCCAAAGAATGGACTCAAAGGTTGAAGTGGGTCAGTGGGGCCAGCCCAGAGTCATCGCTCTGCTTGGTGGTGTGGACTGCACCTCAGAGGGCCCGGAAGGAAAGGACATGTGTCTGTGTTCACGGGCAGGAGCAGAGAAGGCCAGGGTGGGGAGACCCACTGGAGGTGGTTCAGGCTCCTGAGGACAGGACTGGCCACCTCAGGCCCATCTCCAGCCTTTCTAGGACTCAGGTTCCTCTCTTGAAGGCAGGCAGGAGGCAGGTGGAATGCAGGGGTGAGAGCCTGGGGTGGGTATAGAGACCTTGTAACCTTATAAGGTTACAAAGAGTCGTGGGAGTGACATCACTCATTCACACATTCGTTAATTCATTCACTAGTGTCTTCCATCCTGGGATTTGCAGTTGCTAGTTGGGGAAGTAGGTAACAAACAGGGAATGACACAAAAGTTATTATGTTATATTATGAATTGTAATAAGGGCCATGAAGGGGGACATGATGGAGAGTCAATTGTAAATGATTAAAAGAATGTGCAACAGAAATGGCTGAGGACGTGGGAGGAGGAAGAGTTTATTGATAGTTATATTTGCAGATATCAATCTTCCCAATAATCCAGCATGTTAGTAATCTAAACATGTCAATTAGAAGACAGAGGTTGTCAGACTGAGTGAGAAACACCCAACTACATGCCATCTATAAAAGAAACATACTTTAAATATAAAGACACATGTAGGTTAAAAGTTAAAGTCTGGGAAAAGATATACCACCCAAGCATTAATCAAAAGAAAGCTAGAGTCGCTATATTAATATCAAGGTATATTTCAGAGAAAATAATGTTACCAGGAATAAAGACGACAATTTCATAATAATAAAGAAGTCACTTCATTAGGAGTGTGTACCACCCTGAATGTTCATGTGACTAATAGCAGAACTTCTAAATACTTGAGACAAAAACTGACAGAATGGCAAGGAGAAATAGATAAATTCAAAATTATGGCAAAACAGTTCAATATCTCTCTTTCAAAATTGATAGAAAAAGTACTTGGAAAGTCAGTAAGGATTTAGAAGCTTTGAACAACACAATCAATCAACTTGACCTAATTGGCAATTGTAGGACACTCCACATAACAGCAGAATACACATTCTTTTCCAATGCTCGTGGATCATTTACCAAGCAGGATATTAGTCTAGACCATAAAAATGTGTCAAGGAACTGAAAAGGATCAAGTGATGCAAATATGCTCTTTGACTACAATTGAATTGAATTAGAAATTAATAAGTGAAAGATCTCTGGAAAATCACCTACTGTTTGGAAAGTAGATAACACATTTCTAAATAGCCCATAGGTCAAACAAGAAATCAAAAAGGGAATTAGTAGGTATTTTGAACTGAGTGGAAATTAAAAACAACACATCAAAATTTGTAAAATGGCACTAAGTCAGTACTTAGGATCTTTTTTGTAGCACAATTGGCCTATAGTAGAAAAGAAAAAAGACCTCAAGTCAACGATCTCAGATTCAATTGCATGAATTTAAAAAAGAAGAGCAAATGAAACCCAGAGTAAACAGAAGAAAGGAAATAAAATTAGAGCAGAAATCAATGAAATAAATAACGGAAAAATAATAGAGAAAACCAATAAAACAAAAAACTGGTTCTTTGAAGAAATCAGAAAAAATCGGAAATCAGAAAAAATGCTAAACCTCTAGTCAAAGTGATCAGGAAAAAAAGAGAAAAGACGCAAATTACAAATATCAGAAATGAGAGAGGCAACATCAGTACAAATTTTCCAGCTATTAAAATGATAATAAGGGAATATTATGAACAACTTTATGCCATTAAGTTTGACAACTTAGAAGAAATGGACTAATTCCTTGAAAGATATAAAATAGCAAAGCTGACTCAGAAAGAAATATGCAATGAGAATAGCTGTAAACCTATGAAACTCATTTTGAAGTTTAAAATCTTCCCCAAAAGAAAAGTCCAGGGTCAGATGACTTCACTCGTGAGTTCTGCCAATTGTTTGAGGAAGAAATATATCTACACAAGTCTTCCACCAAAATGGAGCTGAGTGAATACCTCCCAACTCATTCTTTGTGACCAGCATTTCTTTTATACCAAAACTTGACAAAGAGATAACAAGACAAAACTACTACAAACCAATATTTATCAGGAAAGTACATGTAAAATTTCTAAACAAAATTATAAAAAATCAACTCCAGCAATATATGAAGAGGATAATAAGTCATGACTAAGTGGGACTTATGCTAGGAATCAAGAGTTGGTTTAACATTTGAAAATCAATCAATGGAATTCATCATATTAACAAACTCAAAAGAAAGAAAAAATATATGATTACCTTAAAAGATACAGAAAAAGCATTTGATAAAACCCAACATTCGTTCCTGATAAAAACTCTCTGTAAGTTAGGAACAGAAGTGAACTTCCTCAACATAGTAAAGGGCGCCTGTAAAAACCCTATAGCTCACATCATACCGATGGGGAAAGACTTAACGCTTTACCCCTAAAATCAGGAAGAAGGTAGATTTCTGCTCTTACCACTTCTGTTCAATATTGTACTGGAGGTTCTGATCAGTGCAATCAGGCAAGAAAAAAAATTAAAGTCACTCAGTAAGAAAAGAAAGAAACAAAACTGCCTTTATTCACATACAAAATGATCATTTATGTAGAAAACCTGATGGAATTTATAATACAAAAAAAGTAGAACTAACAAGTGAGTTTAGCAAGGTTGCAGGATACAAGATCAATATGAAAATATCAAGTGTATTTCTATATGCTAGTAACAGATAATCAGAAATAAAAATTTGAAAAACAGTACCATTTACAGTGGCATAAAAATATGAAAATCTTAGGGACAGATCTAAAAAAAGATGTGCAAGTCCTATACACTGAGAACTACGAAACACAATCAGCTTCCTCTTAATTGTTCTATAGGTTCAGTTGATCCCATCAGAAATCCAGTAGCGTTTTCCAGATACTGAAAAACTGATTTTAATATCTATATATGCAAGCAAATTACCTAGAATACTCAAAACAATTTTTAAAGTGAGAAAGTTGTAGGACTAACAGTATCTGATTTCAAGACCTATTATAAAGCTACAGTAATCAATACTGGTATCAAGAATGACAAGTAGATTAGCGGAATGAAATGGAGTCCAGAAATAGATCCACACATATACAGACAGCTGAGTTTTGACAATGGTGTAAAACAATTCAGTTGAAAAGCAATAGTTTTTTCCAACAAATGGTTCTGGGACAATTGGATATCCATATACATGAAAGAAAAAAAAAGAATTATGATCCATACTGAATGTAAAACCTAAAACTGTAAAGCTTCTGAAGAAAGCATAGGAAAAACGTTTTATGATGTTGGCTTAGGCAAAGACTTCTTAAATATCATAGCAAAAGCACAGTTCAAAAAGGAAAAAACTGATAAATCAGACTTTGTCGAAATAAAAAATTCTGCTCTTTGAAAGACACCGTTAAAGAGAATGAAAAGATAAGCGACAGACTGAAAGAAAATATTTGCAAATCATGTCTGAAAAGACATGTATCCATAATATATAAGGAAATCTCAAAACTCAATATAAGAAAACAAACAGCCCAATTTTCAAAGGGCAAAAAATTTGAACAAATACCTCATCAAAGCAGATATATCAAAGCGGATGCAAATAAGCACATGAAAATATGCTCAACAATAGTGGTCATTAGGAAAATGCACGTTAAAACCACAGTGAGATATTAAAATTCACCTACTAGAATAGCTAACGTTAAAAAGAAAGATTATACCTCGAACTTGCACTAAACATTTTATATGTAATCCTCCAGCAACTCCATCAGCTCACCAAGGAAGATACACTTTTTTACAGGTGGAAAGTTCTAACCCCTACAATATGAGAGCTTAAAAGCTTTAGGGAATCAACCAATCCAACCCCTGCCCTCACTCACTCCCACCTCTGTTTTATAGATGAGGAACATAGGGACCCAAAGTAGAAGTGGCTGCCCACACTCACAAGTAATGACTTTATTGAGTTCCTATACTTTACTCCTACCTGGAGCTAACAGTTTCTGAAGTTGAGTGAGCTGGACTGCATCATGAAATGCTCCATCTCCTTATCACTTGGTGTGAGATGAAGGGTGTGTATACATATGTGCATTGTGTGTATTGCCATGTGTGAATGCGGGAATACACGTCTGCATATGGGTAACCATGTCAATGTGCTTCCGTGTATATGTCCTAATGTATGCATCTGTGTACTTAGATATCTACAACTCTTCTACAATCCTTCTCAAGAGCCACTTTGGCTCTATTTTTCCAAAAGTCTTTTAGAGGCTGTGGTGGCAGATGTGACTTATTCTAATTTTCAGCAGACCAGCTCAATCCTCTGGTCCCCAGGTGGAGGGTAGATGGGGTTGTTTTTGCTTCTTTCCTCATTAGTGTAGCCACTGAAGACTAAAATCATGATCCTTGGAAAGAAAGATTGGCTGATGTTTTCCTAAACAAAGCTGTGAGCTTGGGTGACTTGAAGATAATAGCATCTAAGTGAGATATGACTCCAGAGAGGTAAAGAAATATTCTTATCTTCCAAAGCCACAAAGTTGAAAGTAGTTAGACACTAAGAGATATCAACCCAAAATGCAGACTTGTAGTTTTCTTCCCCACCACCTCTTTGTCTGAGTAACACCTACTCACATTGGGTAAAACTCATTCTCCGCAGGCCGACTTCTCTGACCTTCACATTCCCCTCCCCTGGTTCCACCACCCCCCTGCCTGCTCTGCCCCATCAGATCTTAGAATACTGAAGAGGGAGAAGTGCAAAGAGATTGATGGACAAGGGGAGTGACAGACCTTTCCATATCTTGATTATGTTAGTGTAATCCATAAGTAAATAGGTTTGTCAAAAGTCATTGACCTGCACACTTAAAATGTGCCAATTTTTATTGCCTGTAAGTTATAATGTAGTAAAGTTGACTAAAAACAACTATTCACTCCCAAGTCCTCAGTAGTACTCAGCCCCTCTACTCTCCATTCATCCCTCACAGGGTGGAGCCAGAGTAGGGAATTTACATGAGAACTCATCTGTTGAAATGCTACCCCTGTTTCAGTACCACGGACAGAGGCCACTCCAATGCAAAAGGGCTGGAGAATGTCTGCACTGGTCAGGCCCGGGAAGGACGACCTGGTATCTTCTGGTTAATGGTGTCAAGAGATGTGGGAAGCTCAGGTCACCCAGCCTGGCTCATTGCATCTACTCATTTTGTTATCTAGACCACTACGTATTTATGAAGTGTCCAGAGAATACCATCAAGCCATGGTGGGGAAAGCACTGGGGGAAGTTCAGAAAAATATGGATCTAGTCCCTAACTCCTACCATTTGCTCATGCTGTGACTTTCAGTAAGTCGTCTTCCCCATCTGGGCCTCAGTTTATTTTTCTTTAAAATGAGAGGCTGCACCTTATTATCTCTAAGGACGCTTCCAGTAATGACCCCCATAATACAAAGACTTTACAACTTCCATGTGACAATGTATCTGGAGTTTTCCCCCCATTTTGAAGATAATCCTGCCTTCTAGCTTTGCAATCCATAGTCCCTGGTTGTATATCCTATAAACCATCAGCTTTGAAGGGAAGCTGCCCTCACTCTGGATGTCCACACCCTTCTCTCCTGAGCCATTCTAGTAGCCAGTCCTGCCTGGCGAGGGAGACCAGGAATAGTCACAGACAAAGACTCAAATGTGGTCAACTTTGACAAGTGGATGGAGTTTTGGTAGGAGACAGAACTGAGTTTGGGTCTGGGCTTCAGTACCCACTCTCTGTGGAATTTTGGAAACATCGATTCATTCTCTTAGCCTCACATGATATTGAATATCTACCTGACTGGGTAGTCATTCACAGTCAGGCTGAGCCATGTGAATTTCCCTCTCCTACCGCTCTAACATTGGAACCCATTTTTTTGCAATTATACACAGGACAATGACTCACTCATAATTACCCATTTAAATTTCTTCTTGATCGATCTACTAGATGAAATTTGCCTTTAGCTTCTTATTACAATACTCATTATAGCCACCATTAGAACGTGGATTCATAACTGTTCTTCCCACTAATATAATTGCTGTTAGACTTACATTAATAATTCCTGCTATCACTAACATCATCAAAAGTTGTTAACTTCACTCCTTCACTTGCATGGTCTGGATGTCTGTGCCTCTCCAGATTTAACTCAGCTTTTGCCAACCCATTTGCTCCTCTCCAATAACATGATCCTTTCTCCTCCTGTCTGCAGTCAAGGGGATGGGTTCTGCATCCCCTCCTTAAAGCACACATCTCTTTGTAGATTTGCAGCCACCACTGCTAGAAATGAGCTGGACCAGGTGTGGTGCTAAGGACTTGGCCAGCATTACTCCTATTAGAGGAGGCCATTCTCCTCCCTCATTTTACAGATGTGGAAACTGAGGTTTAGAAAGGTCGAGTGAGTTTCCCTCAATCATTTGACCAGTAAGTGATGGATCCAGCATTTGATTTCAGGTGTTTCTGACCCTAGAACCCATACTTTCAGCATTTTTCACCCCAGAAAAGAGCCTCTCCTCATCCTGCCCCTCCTTCTTTGCATTCCTTCCCCACCCCCAGCTCTTTGCCAGCAGCCCAGAACATCCAGTGTCCCTTGGACAGACAGCCTGTGATCTGTGTTTCCGTCTAGCTTGCTGGGACAGTGAAGGGGACTTTACCTTGAAGACCCCCCTCCTCCTATAGGGAACATTCCAGGGACCCCAAGCACTGTAGCCCAGGCTGAGACCCCTCCCCTGGCTGTAGAGCTTCTTGTCTGAGAACTAACACACCAGTTTCCCCTTTGCTCCTGCCAGCAGTTCAGATGTGGCCCCGACCATACCCCAAGCCTCACTTGCTGCTGGTGTGTGAGGTCTGACAACCCTGTTCCAGAGTTTATCTCACACATCTGTGCCAAGGAGCTTCTGAAGCTCGTATGAGCCTTGCAGCATCTGGGGAAGTAGAAATTTGTGCCACTCGAGGCCCAAAGTGACATTTTTGGAAGTGAGAGAAACCTTAGAAATCACCAACCTCCTCCTTATACAGACGAAGAACAGACCAAGGGAAGGGAAGGGACTTGGTAGGGTGGCCAGCACCAGACCGCTCCCCCAGCAGTAAGACAGCCTGTGAAAAGGTCCAGGGTTTTGCTTGTTTTTGTCTTCAGTGTAATCCCCGCTCAGTCTCCCCTCAGGGAAGCCACGGGTTGGCTGGGATCCATGTGTCTGGATTCAGGCTCATAGTCCCACGTCCGCCATTGACTCAGTTTGTGTGGCTTGAGTTTTCTCATCTGGAGACTCTCCATTGGCCGGGCCACGCATGGTGCCAAGTTTGAGTGCCCAGAGCATCCTGGATGTGTTTAGAATATCTTCCCCCACTCCCGGCCCCCAGGGACTTCAAAGCCAGATGTGTCCGCACGACTCAGCTGATCTCAGCTTGGCAGCAGCCACTTCAGTTCCCCAACAATGACTTAATTCCTCCTTCTGGAAGCCCTAAACCGAGCACGTGGGCTCAATGAATTGACGTGCCCAAATTGCCATTTCCTGGGGCTGCTCTCACCAGCTGTGAGGAGGCAGTTGTTCGAGAGCTTCCGAATGAGTCCTGAAGTCCAGCTGGGACAAATCTCTCTTTCCAGAGTGACATTTCCTGGGAGGTGGCATTGAATTATATCGTATTATAATAGTATTTCACTCTGGTCTTTAACCTTTATTTAACTGGAGTCAGAATCTCCTGCTGAGTTGGAGGACTTCTCCTAGCAGGAGGATGTCCAGGCTGCGTGAAGAGGATTGGGTTACAGATGGTGGAATGGGGTGGCAGGGTGAAGGCCTCGGGGGCCGGTGGGGTGTGCAGTTAACAGACCTTTTGACGTGGTAGGAGAAGGCTGACTCTGGCAGGGCCAGACACTGGCATAAATCTCTTTGCAGTAGACGCCCAGCTTAGATACCCCAGAGACACAGCTATGTGATCAGTCATTCACTTATTCTTTCTCTTTCTGGCTCATTCAAGAAACATTCACTGACCATCCCTTGGTTGAGTGACAGGGATCCACCCTTAGTCTTGAGGAGCCCAGTCTTGCACGGGAGGGAGACTCTGTCATGAGAAGTGTCGAGCAGACATCAGAGCACTTCACTCCCTTGGGGAGGGGGAGGCGAGGAAGACAGCTGTCTTAGAGCGGGTGCCCCAAAGCAGACCCGAGACAGGGACTTGAGTTCTGGAAGTTGATTCAGGAAGCACAGGTGAGAGTATAAAGAATCATGCAGGGCAGGGAGAAAAGCCAACAAAGCAAGCGCCAATGAGTGGTCTCCACTGTGGGCACCTGGGCTCAGTCCCTCTGGGGACCTCTGAGGAACCGCATAGAGACACCTCGGGACTGCCTCCTGGTGGCCCTTTCCACTGACCCTTATCCCCTACTGTGCGAGGGTCACTCCTGGGATGTGTTGAAGGCCCCTAATCTTGGATGTCTTGGAGCCGGAGAGAGCCCACAGGCACAGAAGAGGGGTTTAGACGTTGGAGGAAGCAGGCTGACAAGGTACCAGGAGCTGCCCACGGCTGCAGGACAGCTCAGGATGGGCCAAGGGGACGTGGGGTGAGGTGGCAACAGCATCTGCTGCAACGTTTTAGAAGAGGTGACATCTGAGCAGACTGTGAAGAATGAGTAGGAGTTCTCGGCTGAAGCAAGCATGGGGCACCGCTTCTCCAGGCAGCTGGACGGTGCGGGACGGGAGGGGAGGCAGGGCATTGTTTTCAAACTCTTGCTGCTGATAGGAAGGAGAGAAGTAGCTTGAGGGCCAGGAGGGTTCAAAAGGATCTGTTTTCAGGCCAAGGATGGGAGAGGTTCGGGCAGCCTGTACATAGCGAAGCCCTGACCCACTGGGGTGAAGGATCTGAAGAAAAAGGAGAGAGCAGAGGAGAGGCAGGATGCCGAAGAGATCCAGGCCCTCACAGCCACCTCTGCCAGAGGTGGGGTCCAGAGACGACTGAGGGGTGGCCTCCCACCAGGGCGCCTCTGCCCTGAGATGGGCAGGAATAAGTGGATAAGGAGAAAGGAAGTGTATTCCTCATCAAGCGAGGGGCTAGGAGGCTGGGGCTTGAGAAGGGGAGAGGTCTGGGATGGTCTGCAAGGGTAAAGGGAGGGGGACCAGAGCAGGGAGGGACACAGGAGAGAGGGGTGATGCTGGTGCCAACCGAGGCTGCTCAGTTTACAGACGAACAGAAAGCGATGCTCCTGGGCCGGTTTCCTCTTCCCACTCTGGAGAGAGGACAGGAGAGGGACGAGGGTTTAGATGCATATTGCTTTTCATGAAAAAGTTTTCTCAGCTCTCAGGCTCCAGCCCACTCAGTCTAACCCCACCCTGTGTACATCCAGCAGACACCGATTCATCTGCAGTGCTTCCTGCAGCCCTACTGGGTGCAGAAATCTGCCCTGCACTGGCCAGTCCTCAACAACATGCGATTTTCTCAGCAGCTGCTCCATGCTCAGTCCAGGGGTGAAGAAAGCAGAGGATCACAGGGACCGGGACTGGGGCTGAACAGGGACTGGCACTGCGGCTGGATGGCACAAAGACAACGCCCACTGCCAGAGACAGGACTGCTCTGGAGTCCCGACTCCTCTCGATCCGTGAGGCCAGGGTAAGTGTGGGCTATGAGGGTGGACGAGCGGGGTGGCCGACTCTTATCAAAGCCCTGCCTTCCGCTTTGCTTGGCTGGGCTGGATAATTCCCCTCTCTGGGCCTCCACTAATTGGAAAGATAATAAGATCTGAGCAGCTAGCCTCACAGGGTTCTCACAGGGTCCCAGGAAGTATTAGACTAATGAGTGGAGAAATCTTTGGAAGCCCATTAGGGAAGCTCAGATGTTAGTGGTTATTTACCATGGTTTCTCCTCCTCAGTTTCCCCATCTGTAACATGAGGGGGGCCCGGACCCCAGATGCACCTAGGCTCCTTCCAAACCGTCACTTTGTCGCTTTGCAGATCACCCTGGGAGGAGCTGGTTGCATCAAAGGCAGGGGTTCTTCAGTGCCTCTTTTTGGCAAGTTCTCAGAAAAACCCTTGTCTTTGCCCAGCTACCAGATGGTTCTCAAGATAGATCTGAAAGAGGAGGAGGTGAGGAGAGAGGCCAGGATGAGAGGAGCCACAGGGAGCTCAGACGACTGAGATGGGAGGGAGCGACAGAGGAGACGGAAGGACAGACTGGGTGGGGTGGAAGGACGTGGGAGGGAGCCATGGACTCTGCAGGAAAGATGGCGGAGCAGCAGGGCTTTCTCTGACTTCTAGGATCAGACACCGGCTGAGGTTGCTGGGAGGACACTGTCCCCAGCTCTCTTCAAACAGAGAATGCATTCAGAGAATAAACACGACCCAAGAAAGCGCAGTGTTCACTTTGGATTGAGCAGAAATGGCATTCCGAGGCAGGGGACCTCTTCCCAGCCCAGAGAGAGGAGGCGGTGGGCTCAGAGCTCAGACGTGTTTCCTTTTCCTCAAAGAAGCTTCCAGCTCCTGGGCTCCCACTTACTCAGGCCGCCCCCACCACGTGAGAACTCAGCAGACAGTGAGGCACCCAGCAGTGCTTTCTGCAGGCCTACTGTGTGCCAGGGAGTGGCTGTGGAAGGTGGGGCTCGGTGGGGCTGAGCCTAGTCAGCATGTGTGTTGGGAGGGCAGCCTGGTTCAGGGTCGAGAGAGGGTTCAAGTGGCTGATGTGGTCCAGGCGTGGATGGCCTGGGGCTGCTGAGCTTACAGGAGCACTGAGCTACCATCACGTGAAGCAGGCCTGAGCCAGCACGTAGTGGGGAAAGATCCAACCAGACCTGCAGCCTGAAGTGCATCCAGCCAGCCACACCCTGCCCAGGGCAGCTGAGCTCATCCAAACTGCGAGATGTGCGTGACAGCAAATTGTTGTTTCACATGCTGAGTTTGGGGTTGCTTATTACACAGCAATGGCTGACTGATGCAAGGGCCTAGCATGTGGCAGGCCTTGTGTTTAGCACAGGGGACCTGGAGGTGACAGGATTCACATGGTTCCTGCCTTCTAGGAGCTCATAGTCTGGCTGGGAAGCAGACAATGAACAAACCACCACTGAATAAGTCATGAAACCTAAGACGAAGGAAATACACTGGGAAGTGCCCCAGAGAGTGAGGAGGAGGCCAACTTTGGGGGGTCAGGGAGAGCCCCTGGAGGGGAGGACGTGTGTGCTGAGAACTGGGTGGTGAGAAGAAGCATGTAAAGAGCTGGGAAGAGTGTTTTGGGCAGAGGAGCAGCAGGTGCAAAGGTTGTGTGTCACAGTGACTTACTGCCAGTGGTGGATGAGGCAGACAGACACAGGACTACAAGAACAAGGAAAAAAGCCAAGACTACTAAACACATACTGTGAGCTGTACTAGGCCTTTGCTTAAACGATCTCGTTAAATCTTGACAATATACCAAAGAAGTAGGTGTGTTCGTTGGAATTCTTCTGGTTGAAAATGATGGAGACTCAACTCAAACTGGCTTAACGAAATCTGGTGGCTGGTAGAAGTGGGACTCGGGCAGAGCCGGGTTCAGGAATTCCACTTGGATCAGTGGAGTGCTTGCCTGCTCTCTCTCTCTCTCAGCCTCTGCTCATTGGACTCCTTTCCTGTGGGGCCTCTCCCTCCCTTTGTGGCTGGGCTTCTTCGAGAGGAAGCAGAGGGAGAACTGAGACTCGTAACCGCTGACACCTCCAAGCTCACATCATCCCGCTTAGTGACTCCAGAGAGCGCTGCTGTGCCCCGGTATCCACACACAGTCCCAGAGAGGGCTGGATGAGTCTCTTGCTCATGCCTTGAACCTATCACGTGCTGGGTCCAGCCTGGGCCTATTACTCCCATCTGAGTGATAGGGAAGGGGCGGGGCTAGTAAGCCTAACAGAATTGTGTGGTCTGGGTATAGAGGAACTGGGTGGAGGGGTCCAAGAGGAGACACTGAGGGAGGAGACAGGAGTGGACACAAACGGCAGCTGTTACTGTTCCAGTTTAACAAAGAAGAAAGCTGAGTCTCCGAGAGGTCAATAAATGACATTAGTCAGCAGGTGGCAAAGCAGAACTGTAAATCCACCTCTGCTTGACTCAAAAGCCCATAGTCCTAATGATTAGGCTCTTAACCACTCAACCAGCCCCCACACCTGAGCCCCAACAGGCCTCAACTCAAGATTCCAACCCAGCCAGGAAGTCTCCAGAAGCTTTGATACAAGGCTGCTTTGCTCCCCCCTCGTAGGGTTCAGAACATGCTGCCCCAGGCATTTCTTATTGTCTGAGCAGCTTTGAGAGTGAGCGCATCAAAGGGAATAGAGACCACAGGTGCCGTTGCCAGGGGCGACATTAGCCAAGACACATTAAGGACACTGAAGGAGGATGTTTTTGTCCTTGGAACATGCTCTCCAGCAAAGTGCACAGCCCAAACACTCAGACATAATTAGGGACTCTCTTTCCACCCCCCACGGCTTCCCCAGGGCTCCTTTCCAGCAGCCAGACCCTCCTCCACCTCTCCCACCAGCCCCAATCTGTTCATTTCATTTAGGGAGTGAGTCACAGCCACACAGCTCATCAAATCTGGAAGGGTCTTAGGGAGTCTCCAGTCCAACCTTGTTCATTGAATAGATGAGAAAATAGAGCCCCAGAGAGGCCCGAGCACTGGTTCAAGGTCATGGAGTAAAAGATGGGGCATATTATGTGCCAGGCTCTGTGTTAGGCACTTGCACAGCGCTGATGGCCTTTCATCCTCAGACGATAGCCCTGTGAGGTGGACGTCACTATCTCCCAACTTACTTGTGGGGAAACTAATTCTCCGAGAAGTTGAGTGCATACTTAAGGTCACACAACTGAGAACTAACAAAGCTAGTCTTCAGGCAAATGTATTCTTATTATAAAAGTCCAAGCCGTGAACCTCGGTGCACATCATTTGTCTGTTTGAAGTTTCTCTTGCCTCCATTCCCGCTCTCCTGTGTCCTTGGGACCCCTGCAACCTGTATATGCCAGGCTCCCTTTGCATCTGGCTCACAGTGAAACCTTGGCCCAAGGAGGCTTCAGAGGAAAACTGGAAGGTGCAAGGAGGAGAGATGCCATTGGGGTGTTCTTCTCTCTCCTCTTCTGGCAGATCCGAGTGAAAGGAGTTCTGCTCCTTTCCACGTGTGCTGGCTCCTTTCCACGTGTGCTGGCTCCTTTCCACGTGTGCTGGCTCCTTTCCACGTGTTGGGGGGCTCTGGCAGCTGGGGGCCAGTGACTGCAGTAGCACAGGCCAGCCTAGAGCCAGCAGGAAGTGGGGTCCCGAGCTCTGTTCAAGGCCCCTCCTTCCTAGGGTGATAGCAGCCCCCCGAAGTTGCTGATCTCTACATTGTCTCACCTTCTCCCTTTCCTCCTTCAGCTCTTTTAAGACCGTTATAGGAAGTTCCCAGAAGCAAATCTCCTAAGTTTGAAATTTCTCTTGTGGTTCCCCTAAATGAACCCTGAGGCTTACAGCGCTTGGCCCTAGGAGCGATGGCAAGAAACCAACCATCAAGAACGGAGCTTGGGCGTTGGTTGTCTGGAGAGCGGTGATGACCTCATTACCAGTGAAAAATGGGACCCTGAGACTCCCTAGATGCAATGACATCAAAATTACTTATATTATCAAAAATTACCAACATTAGTTAAATTATAAGGTTGCGTGGGATGCAATGCCAAGTGAAGGCTAAACTTTAGGTAGACCGAGAGGCTGCCCATTTGACTGTTGCAGTGGTGCTGCTGACTGCTTACAAGGAATGGGACGGTTGCTTACGACTGATGACTCTGCTGAAGAGTTTACAGGGGGAAATTCACAAGTTCAGGGCTTTAAACGGTCAGCTCAAAGCATCGTCACAGGACTGGGGGCCTTCTGTGATGGCTCTACGGGGATCTCTTACCTTGAGGAGCCACAGGACAGGAACAGCTGACAGTCACACCCAAATTCATTCAAGTGAGTTCCAGAACGACGATGTAAGTTGAACTCACAGCTTTGTCAGTTCTCATGCATTTGTCGGGAAGTAGACGGACCCCGAGAATCGGTCTGGAACTCAGATGAATCTGAGCTTTTTTCCTTTTGACGTCTCCCTGAGACCCCCTTTGCCATCAGAAGCAGCTTTTCCTCCCCGTCAGAGGAAACTGACCTTCATTTCTTGAAGCTCCTATAATAATAAAAGCTCAGAGGTGGTAATTACAATCACAAGCCCATTCGACTTGCTTGTTTGGCCTGTTCAGGAGGCAGTTACATCTTAGAAAATAACCACGGATTTTCATAAAATGAATCAGGTGGTCAATCCAGTTGCAGTTGATACAAGATCAACACAGCCTCTGGCAGTGAAGAAAATAAGCGCTGTTTCAGGCACTGTTTGCAGTCGTGGATCCGGCAGATGCTTTCTTCTCTGTACTAATTTGCAATGACCACCAGAAGTGATTAACTTGGACCTAGAAGTCATGGCAATACCCCTTAGCTTGTCTCCGGCTTTCTCAGCTCTCTGGATCTTCATAATCTAGTGCGAGGCACTTTGACCATTCTGGTTTCTCAGGAAACATCCTGCTGAGTCACCAGATTGACGGCATCATGCCGATTGGAAATGTTGATCAGGAAGTAGATAGTATTCCGCCTGCCTTACTCAGTCACGTGCGTGTCAGATGGGCGGGAAATAAACTCCAAGATCATTCGGTGGCTTTTCATCTTGGAGAAGTTTCTAGAGTCCAGCAGTATGGGGAATTTGGGGATGTATCATCCATAAAGAAAGAAAAGTTTCTGTGCCTTGCACCACCCACCTCCACTCAAAATTACTTAACGCATGAAGCTGCTAGTTTTGAGTGGAGCCCAGAGCAAGAAAGGGATCTGCGGCAGGTGCAGGCTGCAGTGAAGATGCTTTGCCCTCCAGACCTTTCGGTCCAGTAGCTCGATGGTAACCAAAGTTTATGTCACAAACAGGGATGCTGTGACAAGCCTGTGGCAGGTGCTGGTAGGAGATTCGCGGTGAAGACCTTTAGTTGTTTGAAGTAAAAACATGCCACAGATTGTTCCCTCTTTGAAAAGCAGCTCCTGGCTTGCTCCCGGGCCGCAGTAGAGATGGAACATCTAACCAGGGAACAAATGACCACGGCACGAGTGACTGCACCTGAGCCGCCCATCGTCGCTTAGATGTTATCTGACCTAACAAGTCGGAGGGCTGGGTTTGTGCAGAGGTGATCTGTCATCACATGAAAGGAGTCTGCACAAGTGGGGGCTCATGAAAGTTTCAAGGGCTCCAATAATTTGCACAAGCGGGAGCTCATCCCAGTGCACCCCCCCTCCCCCCACTTCATGGCTGGTTTCTCTCCACATCACATCAATGGTGTTGTGGGGAGTTCCCCAGGACAAGGTGACTGAAGCAGAAAACACTGGGGCTTGGCGTACAGATGGTTCCACGCTGGCACCAGTGGCCACGATGGCTGCAGCAGCACAGCCTCACTGGGGAGTGTCCCTGAAAGGCAGGAACGGAGGGAAAGTCTGTCCAGGACAAAACTTCAAGTGGCACCTCCGTCTGCTCACTTAGTTTGAGTGGGGAGATGGCCAGAGGCAAAAATCTGCCTTGGTTCATGGGCTGGGTCTGGAATTTGGCCTGGTGATTAGGGAAATCACAAGATGAGAGTACTGGTGACAAGGATGCTTGGGGAAGAGATAGGGTTTTGGGTCTCCTGGGATGGCAGAGTATCCAAAGGCACCACTGCAGGAGATGCAGACAAAATCAGCTGGAGAGATGGCCGTCTTGTGCCCGTGAGCCGGCCTGTCTCCCAGACTCTCAAGTGCTTGTACTGCTCCCAGGTATCATGGTCATGGTGGCAAGGACAAATACCGTGCATGGGCTTCACAACAGGGACTTTCTCTTACCCCAGCTTCACCTAGCTATGGCCAACAATGAGTACCCAACCTTGACTATCAGAGTCCAGCACTGAGTGCTTCCTATGGAAACATCTTCTGGGCTGACCAGCCAGCCACTTGGTGGCAGGTTGATTCCTTTATAACCTTCCATCAGGAGGCGCCAGGCATCTATCTTCAAGGAACAGACACTAATGTTCCTGTCAGCTCCCCTAACTGTGGGTCTGCAGACTGCCTCACTTACTGTCATGAGGTCCCAGGCAGCATTTCTTCTGTCTAAGGAATTGATTTTCCGGATAAGGTATGAATAGGGGCTCGTGTCTGTGCAATTCACAGTATGCCTTGCCTCCCGTGGTTGAATGGAGAAATGACACACTGATGACTCAATGACAGGACCATCTGAGAAGGAGGGCACCTTACCAATTCTGGGTGGGGTCCTACAGGATGGGGCGCATCCTGTGAGCCAGCCACCAATATATGGGCTGTCCTCCCCTCAGTGAGAATTCGTGGGTCCAGGAATCAGGGGTGGAAGTTGGAGTGTTTCCTCCTGCTATCAGACTTGACAGCCCACTCACAAAATGTTTGCTTCCTGTCCCCACAATATGGACTCTGATGATTAAATATGGTTGTTCCCAAGGAGAGAACATTTCCACGGGGGGACGCAGTGATGGTTCCTTTGAACTGGGGGCTAAGAGGGCCGCTGGGCCAATCTGGGCACCTCATGCCACTGAATGGCCAGGCAAAAAAGAGGGTTCTGAACTGGCTGGGCGATTGGTCCTGCTTGTCAAGAGTGAACTGGGTGGTCACCACACAAATGGGATGGGGGCATCCATGTTTGAAACCCAGGGGACTCTCTGGGACATCTCCAGTCGTAAAACGTAATGGAAGACGACGTATCAACTGCGCAAAAGCAGGCCCCCCAGAGACTCACGCCTTTCAGGAAAAAGGTTTAAATTACCCGCGAGGTGCACAGCACTGACGCGCAGGGCATTATCTGAGGGGAAAGGGAACAGGAACAGGGTGGCACAAGAAGGAAGTCATAAATGTTAACTGTAGCCTGTTAGTTGCAGAAATAAGAACAGCGGCAGTTATGGGTATCTTATTTTATTGCTTGATGTCTGTATGTATTAACCATTTGCTACAGACCGAATATTTGTGTCCCCCAAAATCCCTGTGTTGAAACCTAATCCCCAGTGTGAGGTATGGAGGGGGGCATTCAGGGTGATTAGGCCAGGAGGGCGGAGCCCTCACGAATGGGATTGGTGCCCTTATAGCCCGGACAGCAGAGAGCTCCCTCACCCCTCTGCCTGGTGAGCACACAGGGAGATGGCGCTGTCTGTGAACCAGGAAGCGGGGCCTCTCCAGCCACGGAATCTGCCTCCGCCCTGATCTGGGACTTCTCAACCTCCAGAACAGGGAGAAATAAATGTCTGTTGTTTATCCCCCCCCCCATCTATGATAATTTTGTTACAGCAGCTCAAACAGACTAAGATACCATCTATATTTTCCCATTCTTTTTCTCTACTACTTTAAATTAGACATGCTTATCAGGGTTTAGAGAATTGTAGTTTTCCGGTTAACTGAATATCCAGGTGAGACTGTGATGAAACTGGAAGGATTCTCGTCACCAGAGCTGAAGAAAGTGGCTGATGGCACTTAGTGGCTCCCTCTCCGGGAAAGGATGAAGGACGTGTTCATTTACAGGACAGGTAACCATGCTGGGTAGAAGCGTGAGGCCGTAGTTGTTATTCATGAATCTGGGAGGAAGGGCGAGAATATGCTTGGCAGTCAAGGGCTGGTGAACGGCTGTTTCCCTGTTCGCCGTCAGCTCCATTCCCACTCTCCCCTCCTCTGCTCCATACTGTGGGGATGGACCCTGCAAACTACATTACCCAGAGTCCTTTGCTAGCAGGTTCCTACTACATTCGGCCAATGGGAGGCAGCAATGGGAGGTGGAAGGAGAAGAGAGGCCATTGTTCTTTCACTGTTTCTGGTGGCTTCTCTGCAGTGGGGGGTGACTCTGGGCTCCTCAGATGTGCTCTCAGCAGATTGAGAGTAAATTCATTCATTCACCCAACATGCACTTCCCGAGATACAGAGCTGAATGAAACACAGATTCTGCCCTGGAGGCAGAAATTCAGAGAGGGAGTGGGCCAGCTGTGGTCCACCAGCCAGGCCGCCCGCCGCATTTCTATACGGCCTGCAAGCTAAGAATAATCTTTAAATCTGTAAATTGTTGACGAAAAAGATCAACAGAAGGACATTTTGTAACGCATGACACTCATATGAAGTTTATATTCTAGTGTCCATAAATAAAGGTTTTTTGGAAGGCAGCCACAACTGGCAGAGTTGAGAAGTTGTGACAGAGACGATATGGTTTAAAACCCACAATATTTACCATCTGGCCCTTTACAGAAGACGTTGGTGGAAACCTGATCCAGAGGATGCGACCAAGCGAAGCAGGGAGGAGCAGCGGTGACTCTGCAGGGTGAACTGAGCCCCCTGGAGCATGGGGAAGGGGAGGCCACTTCTGGGGGGAGCAGCTTCCAGGCAGAGGCCAGAGCTCGACAAAGGCCTAGAGCGCGAAACCGCGAGGCTCGTCTGCATGGTTTGTGGTTGGATGGTTTGCGGTTTAGCGTGAGGTGAGGGAAGAGGGAGGCGGGTGAGGAGGCTGAAACGGTCGGAGCCAGACAGGGCAGGGCCTTTGGCGCCCAGAGGCGGGGGAGAGGCTCCTTCTGCAGGCTGTGGAGTAGGGGAGACTCAGGAAGGTCACTCTGGCTGTAGGATGAAGGAGTTGAAGGGGATGTGACAAGCAGCAGGGAGACCCCTTAGGAGGCAGCCCCGGCCAGGAGGGGGAGCTTGGGGTCAGGCAGATCTGGGTGTCCATCCCAGCTCTGCCTCTTTCTCGCTGTGTGACCTTGGACAGGCACTTAACCTCTCTGAGCCTTCCTCATCAGTCAGGCGGGGATCACAATACCTTTCTCTGAGAGCTGTCGGGAGGATTAGATGAGCTGATAGCTTGAGCTGTTTGGTTCTCAATGAGCATCAAAAATGGCTGCAGCTGTTGTTCTTGTCGTGGAAACTGTCTTGGAAGGCAGACCCCCCACCCCCACCTCCAGGAGCTCCCGCGGCCCCATCCTGCAGGAGCTGCTCATGTCCGTGAATCCCGAGAAAGGAGCAGAGCAGGAGAGCCAGCTCCTGGAGACTGAGGAAGGACAGGGCGGGGCTGTTTTGCATGACTGTCCTGGGCCCCAAGAGAGACCCGGGGAGGGAAGCTGCTGGTAGGAATGAAACAGCCTTAACTGGAGTGTCAAATTGCCTTCAGGCAGCAGAGCCGGCAAGACATCCCAGGTCTCTCTGCCTGTCACTACTAGGCTGTGGGATCTTGGGAGGGACACTCTGGAAGTCAGACGGCGTGGATGGTCCTCAAAGCCTCTTCTACTCGTGGCTCCCCTGGCATCCTTCACAGCCCCTCAGGCTCCCCCAAATCCGGCTCCTGGGAGCTGGGCATCTTGTCTCACCAGCTGGACCATGCACACCCCAGCCCAGAGCTGGCCATTGTCGCTCTCATATCACTTCCCTCCACGCTGCCCTGTGGCTTGGATGGAAGCCCGCCAGCACAGTGCCCATCAGGCCACCTGGCCGTGCAGCGTGACCCCTTAGGTCCACAAAAGCTGCGGTCCAGGACTGCAGGGCTGGGTGAGTGGGAGGGAGATGCTGGGGAAGTCAAGCCACGGCACCAACAGCTTCGGGAGCAGAGTGACCATCCCCATG
Source organism: Equus asinus (assembly GCF_041296235.1). Taxonomy (NCBI): domain Eukaryota; kingdom Metazoa; phylum Chordata; class Mammalia; order Perissodactyla; family Equidae; genus Equus; species Equus asinus. The sequence continues at coordinate 91,521,377 of NC_091794.1, forward strand.
CAGAGGTGGGCCCACTCTCCAGGTGCATCAAACCTCAGAGCTGGGAAGGATGTCAGACCACCAGGCCCCAGCCCCACCCCCCCCCCGGTTCATGGATCTGCCCAAGCATGTCAGTGTGGGAGGCAGGACTACAGCCCAGGGCTCCAGACTCCCCATCCACTGCTCCTTCCACCAGAGTCCCTGTCCCCCGTTTGTCCTGCGCTCTCTGGCTGGTGTAGACACAGCCCCAGAGAGCATCCTCCATCACGGGCAGGTGTGTGTCTCTGTTACGGTGCGCTGTCTGGTTTTTATTTAAATGATCAGCACGGCAGGACAAAATTACAGCCCAGAAGAGATGCGAATGCCTGTGAGCCGAGGTGTGTTAGCCCCACTCCGAGCCTCCCTGTCAGCTCTGAAGCTAAACTCAAGGGCAATTCGATTTTACATATTTCCCTCTTTATACTTCAATAAATATTGCCTATGAAAACCAATTGGCATTTTCTGTACTTAATGCATAATAACTAGTCTTATAAATCTAAATTATCCCTATAAATCTAAATTAAAGGCCTAGGTTTAAATAGATTGAAGACACGTAATTAATAAAGTGCCAGCACATAACCATTACTAATCTGTTTACTTCAAACTTTCATTTTCAAAGGAATTTCTTCTTTACCGTGGTGAAGTCGGGGGGGGGGGTGGCAGGAAGGAGGGAGCCTGGGGGACCCCCGGCAGTTTCTGTGCTTCTGTGGGCCCCATCCCATGATTCCCTGGGACAGACTTCTGGGATGTTCCGATAGCTACCTTGGCACAAGCCAGAATCGGCCAGATGGTACTCTGGTTCCTGGCCCCCCTGCCCTGCGACTGGGCCGTGTTAAAGGATGATGTTGTGGTTAAGGGGCCTCCAGGTGGCCCTGTCAGTGGCCTCGCCATCCCCCTAGGCTGGAGATCAGCCATCGCATCCTCTGCTGCCCCCTCTCTCACACCCACATCTGGTGATGATCACGTCTTCTCTCTTCAGCCTCCTCCCAGTTTTTTCTCCCAACAAAGCCCTTTCCTCCATCCCAGCTGTTCTCACCTCAGTCCAGGGGACCACTATGTCTGACCTGAAGCAATGCCTCAGCCTCTGCCTCCTGCTGGTCTGCCTCCATCTCTCCTGCTCCACCCGCCCTCCACGCAGCATCATGATCTTTCTAAGATGCACACCCCACTGAGTCTCCCCAAGGCTTCCTGTGCCCCAGGGCCCCCACTGCACTCAAGATCAAGGCCAGACCCCTCCTCGTAGCTCCCAAGGTCCCTCGGGGTCCAGGCCCTGCTGCCTCACCCGTCTTCTCTTTCAATTGTCACCTCCCACCCCCCACTACATGCCTGGACCACACTAACCCACATACCCCCCACCCCTTTCCTGCCTTTCACCTGACCATGATCTGGATACAAAAGCTGGCATCATGCCCCAGCCTCGCCCCACCCCTGCTCCACTCCTCCTCGGAAGGACCAGCAGGCAAGCCCCTGACCTAAGTCCCCAGGAGCCGTCTGGTGTCATGGTGCCTGGTCTTTCCTTGAATAACTTAAGGTTATTATTAAAAAGAAGCATCTGGACCCCCAGCCATGAGGTGGATATCGATCATTGGTCCACAGTTGAGAATATGAGACTCCCATCTCTGCTCCACAGCCAGCTCTTGTGTTCCCAGCTCCTCGCCTCTGTCTTCTCTTCTGCAAAGGGGCTTTGAGCTCCGTGGCGCAGGAGTCCATCTGGCTCTCACATTATGGCTCCCACCTGGTGTTGGGGAGGCCTCGTCGTCTCTGGGGACCACCACGCGGTCTCTGCTTGAAGGAGGATGGGCCTCACCATCTATTGAGTGGCTCCTGTTTGCCAGGACCGAACCTAGGTACTTACCAAACTCCATCTTCATCAGCTCCCTGGAGGGTCCTGCCAGCGTGCGTCCCTGTGACCCCGCTCCCAGATGGGGGATGCACGCCTCAGACGCAGAGTCGCCAGGCTTGTGTTTAAGGCAGGCTGGAGATGCTCTGGAGCCCAAGCTTCGACCACACTCACCAGCTGTGAGGCTTTCAGTTAGCGGCCACTCCTCCATGCCTCAGTTTCCCCATCTGTGAAATGGGCATGATACAACAGCACTTCCTTCTCCCACAGGGCTAATGTGAAGAGCAGATGGGTTAATACGTGTGAGATCCAGGGCCCAGCGCTGGGCACACAGCAAGTGCTCAATACGTGCTCAGCATTTTCACACTCAGTTCTGATGAGTGTGACGAAGAGAGGACACGTGGAAGCAGGAAGGATGGGTCCTCTTCGGCTCTCCCCAGCTCTGCAAGACACGCCCCGTGTTCCAGATCCTGTGTGATTTGCCTCCATGGATGTGGAACACACTCAGGATGCCTAAGGATTGACCAGAGTTTGATTTCAGCAAGCGAGAAGAGGGCCCTTCTCCCAGAAGCCACTTCGAGAAACGTCTCACTGGCTGGGTTTGTGTAACTCGCCCCTTACCCTGCTGTCGGCGCCCGTGTGGACCTGCCCGAGGAGGGACCTGCCGTGTCACCTGACACTCACTCTGCTCTCTGTTCAGTCGTTCATTTCCCAACAACTGCTGGGCGCTGGGCGGGTGCTCGCGGGGCGAGGACAACTAGACCCCGCATTCTGGAACTCATGCTCCAGGCACACGAACAGATGCTGGGTGGGAAGGTGACATGTGCCATGAAGGAGAGACCATGGTGCTCTGGGATCAAAGCGTGTGTGTGATGGTGTTTCAGGCCAGCCAGTTGGGACCTCTCCCTCCCTGTCTCCCCTCCAGCTCCCTCCATTGGAGGGAGGGACCCAGGCTAGCAGTCGAGCACAGAGAGAGGGAGACAGTGGTGGATTAAGGAAAGACCCTGTCCCAGCTGGAGAGGGGGTGGGGCTGGCTGTCTAAAAATACCCCTGATCTGCCATGACCATCCCTCCTGCTCCCCTCAGCACGTGGACCCTTCCAGAAAGTCCCTGAGGGGACTTGCCGGTGAGTCTGGCTGACCTCCCTCGGGCCATCAGTAGGGAGGCATGGGAGGGGCATTTAGGGTTCCACTGTGTCCTGGTGGGGACGTGAGGTGCCGGTGGGTGGGTGCTCATGGGCAGTGTGCAGGATGAGGCACGCAGGCAGGGTGTGGCCTCTCCTTCCTGTCATGGGGCCCCCCTCCCCCCCCCACCTCCCACCTCCCCCGCCCCTGCAGGCCTGCCCTGAGCTCAGGATGTTTTCCTGTCCCAATTAACATCACTGAATCACTGAGGATTAAACTCCACAGCCCTGAGGGGAACTGGCCCCCCCAGGGCGTTCAGGCTAAAGGCTGATTAAATATGAAACGATCCGTCTTCTGAAGTCCCAGAGGCACAAGCCAGAGACAGAAGCAGTAATTACCAGCTGATGATGCGGTGTGAGTTATTAAAAGATGAAATAAAATGAAAACCAATGTCTTCCAAATAAAAACAACTGACAACATGCGCAGTTACTTCTCTATTTAAAGGGACGTGGGCTTTTCACTCCTTCCTCCGTTTCCATTGTCAGAGTTACACATGTCCACTCAGGTTATTTCCTAAGCGCCTACTGTGTACCAGTGGCCACCTGGGGGCAGGGTGAGAAATAAACCTGTCAGGCTGGGTGCCGGCAACTACACTGCGGGATGGGGCCATGCATGCCAAGCACAGGAGGTAACATGGGGGGACAATGAGGGGGACTAACCCAGCCAGGGAAATCTTAGGAGCTGATATTCACCTTGAGAACTAAAGGAGCTGGTTATCTGAAGAGTGAGGGGAGAGTGATCTAGGGAGCAGGAACCGCATGTGCAAAGGCCCTCGGGTGGGAGGGAGTGTTGGAAGGGCTAAGTAAGGTCACTGGGGCAGAGTGTGATGAGGAGGGAGCATGAGGAGGGGTTGGAGGCAGCAGTCAGACCCTCTGGGGCCTTATGGCCTTGGTCAGCAGGGCTGGGTTTCTCAAGGCTCCCTAGGTTTTAAGCAGGTAGGTGATCTGTCAGTGGCTGAGTGTGGCCAGAGCCCAGGGTCAGTGTTCAGAAGCTGTGAGAGAAGCCAGCAGGGGCCACACCATGATGGGCTTGGAATGCCAGGCAAAAGAGATTACATTTGGGAGGCCAGAGTCCTGACATTGACCTCTGGGCATGTCTGGTCTGCAAGCAGGATCCATTTGGCTCCCTCGAGGTTTTAAAAGATCTTGATTTAATTACCAATACTTAAAAGATGCCAGATTTTACCTAAGAATCCTCATTTCTGGCTTTTCCTGAAAACTTGGAAGATATGACCACTTGGGTCCCTATTTCCCAAAGCAAAATGTTGAATTGAGTGGCTTCCACCCAACTTAGACTGGACACGTGCTGTCTAGCTTACACTCACCTGCAAGGGGCCGGTTCCCCCAGTGATGTCCCAGCCGGCCTCCTTGTGAACCCTCAGGGTAAATGAGCTCCGCTGCAGTAACAACCCTAATCTCGCTGGTCCCACACAATAAAAGCACTGGGGCTCCACCGTCAGAACACGAGGCCTCTCCTGTGGCGCTCAGGCAGGGACAGAGCGCTGGGGCCTCCAGTGGAAATTCAGTGCTCCAGCCTGGGAGGTCCCAGGTCTCTTCTGCTTACAAACCACCATGAGAACTAGTCACACGACCCTACCTAATGGCAAGGGGGCAGAGAGAGGGACTCCTTCTCCAGGAGGCGCGGACACCCGCACAGGGGTGGGCGGAAGTCTCTACCCCACGCCTGTAGGCTTCGAGGCTGTGACCCGGATACAGGAAGCAGCATCTCGAATTCCCTTGCCCAGTGCTCTCCCTGCAGGCACGTTCTAACGCTGTCTGCAGCACTTCAGTCTGTCCCGACAGTAACCTAGGAGGTAGGTATTGCTATCCCACTTTTACAGAGGGAAAACTGAAGCATAGAGAGATTAAGTAACTTTCAAACCCAGGCGGCCTGGCCCCAGAGTGTCTGTTCCTAACCACCATCCTGTACTATCTTCGGTGGAAAGCAGTGGCATCATCATCAACCCCATTTTACAGATAAGAAGGTTGAGGCAGTGTCTCAGTGTTCAAGGCAGTGGGGAGAGAGAAGCGTAAGTGATGGGGAACTCCGGCAAAGGAGAAGGGGAGAATGATGGGGCTGTGTGTGTGTGTGCGTGTGTGTGTGTTGAAAGAATTCTGGTGGTTCAGCCTTCAGCACGTGTTTGCTGAACACCTACTGGGAGTTAGGCCCTGTTCTGGGTGCTGGATGGACTGGAGGGAGTGAGAAAGCCAGGGGTCATTGCAGCAGGTGGGTAAACGGGGACCCAGAGAAGGAGGAGGGACACGCCGTGGCCCACAGAGGCGAGGGCACGAGGCACAGGGCCACCTCTGACTCCTGCCCCAGCTGCCCACCCCAGCTGTGTCTTGTCCTCATTGTGAGGCTCCTGGACACCCAGGAGTCGTGTGTTGATCATACGGCTGGGAGCAGGCATCCAGGCCAGGCTGTGGGTGCTGGGACAGGTGCCCTCGGGGTGCCGGGGGCGTCCATCCGGGCGGCTTCGAGGACAGCGATGGGGCAACGAAGACCCTGTGCCTGAGCAGCACCCTGCTCTCGGTGCCGTGACTCCACCTGCAGGGTGTGTCCTGAGGACGGGGCCAGGGACTCAGGCACGCGGCCAGAGCGTCCGTCACAGCTGACGGGTGTGAGAGAGAAGGCCTGTCGCCCTCCCTGTGTCTGATGGTTGGTCGGATGGGGAGCTGAATGACGGCGCATCTCAATGAGGCCCAATTACAAAGCTGTTAACATCACGCTTTTGAGGAATTTTCAGCGATGTGGGAAAATGCTGATGAGGTACGGTGGGTTAAAAAAAACTTGAATAGCTGAATAAAATGTGCGATCCCAATTACATAAAATTCAACGTGCAGAGTGAAAGATAAGAAGGACGGGGGGAGGAGGAGAAGGAGCAAAGGGGGAAGGGAAGAGGAGGAGGAAGAGAAAAGGCGAAGAGGAAGGAGAAGAAGCTGGAGGAGAGGGAGGAGGAGGAGGAGGAGAGGGAGGAGGAGGAGGAGAGGGAGGAGGAGAAGGAGAGGGAGGAGGAGGAGGAGAGGGAGGAGGAGAGGGAGGAGGAGGAGGAGAGGGAGGAGGAGAGGAAGGAGGAGAGGGAGGAGGAGGAGGAGGAGAGGGAGGAGGAGGAGGAGGAGAGGGAGGAGGAGAGGGAGGAGGAGGAGGAGAGGGAGGAGGAGAGGAAGGAGGAGAGGGAGGAGGAGGAGGAGGAGAGGGAGGAGGAGGAGGAGGAGAGGGAGGAGGAGGAGGAGAGGGAGGAGAGGGAGGAGGAGGAGGAGGAGGAGAGGGAGGAGGAGGAGGAGAGGGAGGAGGAGAGGGAGGAGGAGGAGGAGGAGAGGGAGGAGGAGGAGGAGAGGGAGGAGGAGAGGGAGGAGGAGGAGGAGAGGGAGGAGGCGACGGAGGAGGAGAGGGAGGAGGCGACAGAGGAGGAGAGGGAGGAGGCGGTGCTCCTTGGGCTGAGCGTTTGCCAAGCTCTCGTGCTTTGCTGCAGAACATCCTCGTGGGGCGGTGCGACTGCCTTCATTTTACAGATGAGGAAAGGGGGGCACAGAGAGGTTGAGTGACACGGCCAATTTCACCAAGCTAAGACACTGAGCCAGGATTTGGGCCCAGGTCTGGCTGGCTCCAGCCCTTCATATTTGCCAAACTAGGGGAACTGAGGCAGAACTGAAGCTGGGGCACTTAGCTTCCCAGTTCAGGGTCATTCAGCTGGTTGTGGAAGGAGTCTCAGGAGCCTGACAGGGGGCGTGGCAGTTACAGATCATGTCACCTCCCTGAGGTTGATGTCACCATCGACCCCGTTTTCAGATAAGAGGGCTGGGGCAGAGTCTCCGAGGGTACGGCAAACGGTGCAGTGGAGCCTGGACCCAGCTCTGTCGGCTCTGTGCCCACACTCTCACCTCTGCCGTGAGCTGCTGGATGGGTGGGGGCAGAGGACCAGGCTCAGACGGAGGTGGCTGACAGCCCCGCTGGAAAATTCCGTGCCCAAGGCTACTGGGGATTCCATTCACCTGCTTCTGGGGAGGAGAAAAGACCCCCATCCCCATTGTGGGACCCCATGAAGTGTTCCCCACGTTGGCCAGCTCAGGATTCTCCCACAGGAAGCCCCAGGGACTCCACTCGGCACCGTCTGCCCCAGGAAGGGTCCTCCGGGTTCATCCACGTGTCTTGCTAAAGCTGGAGCAGCTTCCGGAGGGATGGACAGCTGAGCAGCTGCCTAGGGGCCCAGCCTGTGGCCCATCTCCTGCATGCAGCATCTTCTGAGAATAGCAAACACCAGGCGGGAGGGGCCGTTACTCGGGGCTCCGCGCATGCAGGGCCTTCCCAGACGCACCCTGCCTCCCCTCTCATGTGGCCAGCACCCCTCCCTGCCCTCCAGAGGCCCTGAGGAAACTCCCTCTCAGGCCTGCCTGCTCACTGGCCCACCAGTGATGACCGGGGAGGAGTCTCTGTGCCCTCAGCTGACCCTGGGCTTCATCCTCTCAGCCTCCCCTCCTCCACTGCTGGTGCTGATGGAGCAAGATGTTCTGATCCGAAATATGCTGCAGCAGCTTGAACATGGGAGCAAGGAGGACAGAATCGAACACCTACTCTACCCCACTCATGCCCTCCCCAGCCCCCTGCCTCCTACTCCCCCACTTAAGTGACTTGAGCAGGCGGCTTTCACAGGGGCTGTGCTGCGCTTTGCCCAATGGAGTCTGGCTATTTCCCTGCAGAATTTCTGATACAGCCCATCCCTCATAGATTCCTGGCGGGTGGGCTGCTGGGAGAATTTTAATTAACTCCGTGTGTGTGTGTGTGTGTGATCCTTTACTTTTTCCTGTCCATTCTCCATCGCCCACAGAGGCTGAAGGGATTAGAGTCCCATTTCACAGATGACACAACTGAGACACAGAGAGGCAAGCTGTTTGCTCCCAGAGTTTCCAACTAGTTAGTGGTGGCAGGTGGACTTGAACCCAGGTTTGCCTGATAAAGTAATCACTGCCTCGCTTAGAGTAAGAAGAGTCCAGGATCTCTGGGCAGAGGAGCAGGAGGAGGGTCGTGAGTGGGGAAGGGCAGAGGTCATCAGCACAAACCTATTCCCCCATCAGTGCCTGAATCCCTTCCCTCTAATCGTCAATGGCTCTCCCAGCATCCTTCAAAATGCTCCCAAAGAGAGAGCAAATTGCCCCACCTCCTGAGACTGACCCCCACCAAGATCAATTCAGTTATGAAAAGTCTTCCTTTCAATAAGCTGAAATTCCTTCCTCCATCACTTCATCCATCCGTCATTCGTGTTGATGCATATTACGCGCCAGGCTCCAGGCCCGGGAATAGAGCAGCGAACAGGGCGGATATGTCCTAATGGAGCCGACTTTGTTCAAAGAAAGATACATGGAGTCAGGGGAGGAAAGACCAGGGTCTCCTGGGACGGAGGAGTTGATGTTGGGCCACTTCTGGCCACCGCTGGGGCCCGTCCCCTCCCTTGGCTGACCCACAGCTGACTCCCTTGGCTGCCCTGCCTGCTCTCGAGGGTCTTGCTCCCCCCAGGCTTCCCAGAGTCTCAGGGGTCTTCTCGCCCTGTGGATGGGGGCAGCCATGCTCTGTGGCCACGCGCCGTGGCCTCCCGCTGTGAGCACCATAAAAGGCAGAGTTTGCAAAGCCAGTCTGAGCTCTGCCTTCCCTTGCCTTTGCCAAAAAGCCAATTGGTTTCGCAATTTAAAAATGCAGAGAACAGGCGATGCAATCAATTTTACGAAAACCTGTTCAGTAATGAAGTGTTTACTTCCACCTGGGGCTCCTCCTCAGCATATCAATCTGGGCTCTCACATGGCGTGACAAGGACCATCCTCTCCTGTCTTACTGGTCAGGCTCTCGCCTGGCTGAGGAGGAGGTGCATCCTGGACGGACTTTGAGGCAGCATTTAGATCTGGGCCCCTGGCTCTCCTTGAGGGGCAAGTACAATTTTCTCTGTTTTATAGATGAGAAGACAGAGGGTCAGAGAGGCACAGTACCTCACCCGAGGTGCACAGTGAGGCCGGGGCAGAGGAGAGAGTCGTCATGGGCTCTTCATGGCACCTGTGGCTGGTCTGACAAGGCAACACAGATGGAGCCATGAGAGCCTATGATGGGGGCTCTGATCTGGTCTGGGAGGGCTTCCCGGAGGTGGTGATGCTGGAGCAAGATCTGAAGCCTAGAGTGTCTAGGAACATGGCTGGAACATTGTGGAGGGAGCCTGCCTCGGAGCTGGCCCTCTGAGCAGGCTGAGGATTACAGTCCTGGAAATCCTAAGATTCTGCCATCTGACATGAGGTTCAGATTCTATGATTCTAACCCAATATTTTGTCATTTTAACATTCATGAAAGTAAAAGTTTAAGACTTAAGAATCTAAGACCCCGGGATTCCGGCTCAGGCTTGTACAGTTTAAGTCTCTGTGAAGTGAAGACCCGGGAACTTAAGACTCTGGGATTTGAGAGCTGTCACTCAGGACCCTAGAGGCTGGGATTCCAGTGTGGTGGCCTTTGCTGCTAGAGGAGCACCTGCCAGAACCTTCCATACACTGGGTGTGAGATTTCCCCACCTCACAAAGTGGATGATGCAGCTCTTTGATGCGCGGAGAATGCAAATGTGCTCTGCATCCAGGCCGTCGCCCTGTCTCATGTTCCAGTTTCTAGAATAAATATCAGGAGATAAGTCGGTGGAGACTGTCTGTGTACACGAGTTAAACCCTCCAGCCAGGGGCTCATCCAGACATGACTTTAATCCAGCGTGCCATTCCCGCACCCGCTGCAGGGCGGGGCTCGGGACCCGCCACAGGGAGCCAGCAGAGGGAAGAGCCCCCGGCTCCCCAGACGGGCTGGGAGGGGCCTTTGTGTGCGGAGACCGAGGGGACGAGGCAGGAGGAGAGCGTCCCCCAGCGGTCTGGGCCGTGGGGCGGATGCGTCCCTTCCCCGCCGCGCCCGTGGGCCTCTGCGTGAACCCCTGCGTCTGGGCCCGCAGGGGGCTGGGGCCGTAGGAGCCGCCCCCGAGGGGTGGGGGGGCAGGGCAGCCCCCACCAGGGGTCAGACACGGCGCTGGGCACTGGGTGGCTCCGAAGTCGGGCAGGCGGTGCAGATCTCGGCTCCACCCTCACCAGCTCAGCCCTGCGACCTGGAAGAGCCACTTCCCCTCCCTGGGACTCAGTTTCTTCACCAGGATTGATGGTCCTACCCACCCCCCTCACCTGGTGGGTCAGAGGATCAGAGGGAACCATGAGGGGGTCACATGATGAGCATCAGTCCAGCAAAGGCTGTGTGGTTTTGAAGCCACTTGAGGCTTCGCACAGGTTCAGTCCTCGCCCCAGCCCAGCGAGGGGGTGCTGTCATTATCCCCAGTCCACCGATGGGGAAACTGAGGCACAGGGAGGTTAAGTAACTTGCCCAACATCAGACAGTTGGCTCCAAAAACCTGTGAACAGCTTTAAAAATATTTACTTTCTTCCCACACCCCTCCCACCTGGGTGCCCAGGCTCCAGCCACGTTTCAGCACTGACACCCCAACACCCCGGGACCTGACCCTCGCTCCTCTGCTGTGACAGACGCTCGGGTTATAGCCAGGCCACAGTAAAATGCAGGTGATGCCTCCAGGCCTTTGCCACGCTGTGCCTTCTCCCTGGAACCCCCTTCCCTGCCTTGTCCATCCAGGGAACTCCTACTCATGCCTCAAGGCCCGGGCCGGGCATTGTGTCCCCTGTAGGCATCTCCCCCCGTCCCCCACCGTGCCCTCTGCATCCTCCTGTATCACATGTCACGCCCGGGCTGGGGTGCCGGATTCCGTCTGCAGGAACTGCCGCCCCCTCTGTTCACCCGTCCCTTCCTTCCAGCAGCATCCACCGAGTTTGGCCCCATCCTGAGACTCACATTCCAGGAGGGAGCAACCCCACGAGGTGGCTGTTATCACCCCATTTTAGAAAAACTCCCGCCCACAATGGTTTTGTCATTTCCTGAGGCCACGGCCCCAGCAGCAGCTGCCATCTGGGCCTCTGACACGCTCCAGGCCGCCAGGGTCGCCCTGTGGGGTTAGGGGAGGGACTGCTCCTGCCAGGGGCTGGAAGGAAGCCCCTCTCTTCATCGATGTCAGTGACTCCTTCCTGCAGCCCCAAGTGTGGCCCCCCTTCTGCACACCCACCCCACCATGGCGCCGGGGACCGACGTGAGGGACGGTGAGAGGATCACTTGATAGTCACGAGAGGTTCACGCAGCCACCAGGTAATTAACTCCGACAGCAGGCGGTGGGCGCAGCCATGTTAACACACGCACGGCCGGCCTCATCTCAGTCCTTCGCTCCCTTCCCCTGAGACCCAGCGCCGGCTGCCCAGTCCCTATCCGTCAGCAGGCCGGGAACACTTGCGACAAGTTGAAATTGACTGGCGGCAGTGAGGGCTGAGTCTGACCCAGGCCGAGGTTCCAGGCCCAGACCTGGCCGAGCGAGACCAGAATGGGGCAAAGTCTGTAAAGGAAGCCCCAGCCACAAGGACACCTGGGGTCATCGTCCCTCAAATGCCCTCACAGGGCTTATCCCGGCCAGGGTTCAGGCTGCCATCCTCTCTCCCCCACACCATGGCCCCAGCCTCCCATCTTGCTGGCTACAACCCACCCTCCTCCCACAGTGGCAAACTTGGCTGGAAACCTGCTGTGGCTCCCTGTCTCCCCAGATGGGTGGCCTTGGCTTGGCCTTCGAGGCCCTTCATGTTGCATCCAGACTGTCCCCATCCCATCTCCTCTACACACCCACCCTTGTGTGGGGCCACACTGCATTATTCCTGCACTTTCCTGACCTGGGTTCTTCCAGGCCTCTGGGCCTTTGCACATGCTGGTTCTCTCGCCCTCTCCTCTTGTTCCTCTGGCCAGTTCTCACCACAGTCATCTTGCTTTGCCCCACCAAAGAGGGACAACTCTCTGCCCTGGGTCTCCCCTGTTCCCCCCTGCCACCTGCAGACTGCCAAGGGACTCTGAGCTGCGCCCCCATCAGCAGCCCCCAAGGAACCGGAGCAGAGAGAGGCCCAGGCATTTGGCAAGGGCCAGAGGCTCGACTCCCTGGCTGCAGGAAGGAAGCGCATCCTGGGCCTGCACCCCTGATCCCAGGCCCTTCCGGTAACAACAACAGGGCTGCCTGGATGCAGAGGACAGCCCTGCAGACCTGTGACTCTCCCAGCGGCCCCTCCTTCATGCACAGAGATGCAGAGGCCAGGAGAGGCTGTGGGCTGGGAAACAGTCAGACAGAAGAGCCAGGCAGGCTGCGGAGACAGCGGTAGAAAAGAGCAAGGGGGCGGGAGAGAGTGAGGCTGGACCCTAGAGACAGGGGTGCCTGTGCGTGGCCCCCACCACATTGGGGCAGTTGTCTCCCCGCTCCTGGGGTTGTGAGTGGACACAAGCACAGGCGTGAGTCAGGCACCCCAGGCTTCAAGCCCTGTTTCTGCCCCTCACTTGCTGGGTGATCTCAAGTAGTTCACTCAGCCTCTCTGTGCCTCCGTTTCCTCATCTGCAACATGGAGACTATGACAGCTCCTGGCTCTCAGGACTGTGGTGTGGATTAACTAGGTGATGCAGAGAAAGGGCTCAGCCAGGGCCTGACCCCCGTGTTTGCCCCATCTCTGAATGTCCACTTTCTCAGGTGACTGAGGGCTGGAGGGAGGGTAAGGGGTCACTGAGGGGCTGACAGTAGCCACACGTGTGGCACACAGGGCCCCCAGACACCTTCCCAGACACATTCTCGTCTGGCCTCCCACACCCATTTTAAAGGTAAGGAAGGCCGAGGCTCAGGGAGATGACAAGCTTTGCCGACAGCCAGCACGGGGACCAGACGGAGGTGCTCTGGGCTCCCCTCTTCCCCCCTCTCCAAGGTGCCTTCTCAGATTCAGTAACGACGAGGCTACTGCGTGTGCTTTACACCCCTCTCCCACACATGAGGGCCTGTGCAAGAGAAGCCTTCTGAGTCACACTGTCAGATGAGAAACTGAGGCACAGAGAGGTCGGGTGTCCTGCCCATGGCAGGAGGAAGCCCCAGCCGGAGGGACTCGAGCCCGTGCCCCCCGGCCCAGCAGGGAGGCTGTCCCCATGCAGTAACTGACCCCCAGCCGGGCCTCCCACCTGGCGTTGGTGGGGGAGCCCTCCTCCTGGAGCTGCACTGTCAGTGTCCCGGAGACTGGGGTCCTCGTCTTCCAGGATACTTGGCCTGATCTCTGCTCAGCCTCAAGTGGCTTTCATGTCACACCATCCCCACTGAGATTTCTTATGTTTAGCGAAATGTCCAAATGGCAGACCCCGGGGGGTAACCAAGGCTCCCTGGGCTTGGAGGAGGCTCCTGCGGCCACTCCTCATGGTCAGGGGGTGGGACAGCGTCCAGGGGTGGCCGGACAGCTTCTGAGCACGGACTCCACGTGGAGTTGGAGGCCTGAGGACAGAGAGCTGGGGAGGCCAAAGCGAGGCTCCCTGGAGACCCCAGCGCACAGGTGCTGAGGGCAGAGGCTCAGAGATGGGACGAGGAACCCACTCCCCCTTCGTGCCCAGTCCCCGCCCCACCGCATGGAATTTGAGGGGTGCGGGGAAAGGCCAGATCACCACCATCCTCCCCCTGCCTGAGCCCGGGCTCCCCGGGCCTCCTCTGACAGCAGCCTACACAATCTCCACTCCCAGGACAGGGCCTGAGGCACTCTCAGCAATTATTTTCAAAAGAATGTTCAAGAATGAATCCTTTGGGGCCGGCCCGGTGGCACAGCGGTTAAGGTCATATGTTACACTTTGGAGGCCTGGGGTTTGACGGTTTGGATCCCTGGTGCGGACATAGCACTGCATATCAAGCCATGCTGTGGCAGGTGTCCCACATATAAAGTAGAGGAAGATGGGCACGGATGTGAGCTCAGGGCCAGTCTTCCTCAGCAAAAAAGAAAAAAAAAAGAGGAGGATTGGCAGCAGATGATAGCTCAGGGCTAATCTTCCTCAAAAAAAAAAAAGAATCCTTCTATGAAAAGTCATGTCAATAGTAATGCAAAGAAGGAATTCTGCTTTCCAGGAGGACTGTGTTCTCTAAGCTGATGACTCTAGATTTACAGCCCCAGCCCTGACTTCTCTGAGCTTCATCCACCTGGGGATCCAGCTGCCTGCTCTGCAATTTCACTTGGAGGCCTGACCGGCATCTTCAACCTTAGCGTCCAAAACGGGACTCTGCATTTCCCCCACCCCCCCAAAGCTGCTCCTCCCCAGCTGACCCAGCTCTGACCAGGGCGATACCACTGCCTTTGGGCTCAGGCATCCCCCAGCCCCCATCGGATCCATTAGCAAGTCCTAGAGGTGAGGATGTGCACATACATATCTCCACCTCAAACCCGCCCGCTTACCTTTATTCCCATGCACGCTGCTCTGGTCCAGGCCTCTCGCCTGCCTCCACCCCTGCCCAGGTCGAAGCCACTCGCCCCACAGACAAGCTGGATCACACCCACATGGACCACATCACGGGCGCCTCCATCCGGGTTCCAGGTGGGTTTGGTCAACAGGGACCCCAGCGGGAGGTGTGAGAGGGAGGGGAGGGGACACCAGGGTGCTGAGGTCCTCCCACTTCAATCATACAGAGTCCAAGGCTCATGTTCCCAAACCCCAGCCGTCAGCTCTCGTCAGGCAGCCCCACTCTCGATACAGCCCTCCCCTCAAAACTCCTCCACCTGCCCCTCCACACAGCCTCCCCTACACACCTGCCCCAGCCCTGCCTCTGGACCCTTCAGGCCTGAGGGAGGTGATGGAGCCCCTGCAGGCGGACCTGGGTACTGCACCCCACCGGGGTCCCCTCCTCCCTGCCCACACCTTTGTAAATAGTCTGCTCAGTTTGAGGGGGTCACCTGTTCCCTGCTGGGCCCCTCATAGGGACACACAGCACCTCATTTTCCACTCACCAGCGCCCCACCCTATTAACCCTCTGATAGCCTCTTGCTCTCTGACATTCTTTTGGGTTTTGCCAATTTGTCATCTATGTCCCCATGCCCCCACAAAGCCTGGGCTCCCCCTTTGAGCCACCACACCGTGTGGTTCACGGCTGTGTCTCCAGCACCTCGAGGAGACCCTGGCACACAGCAGGTGCTCAGGTGACCTTGAAGAAGCCCTAGGGAGCCTCTCGCAGGCTCCGCCCCCCAGCCTTCAGCCCTGCACTTCTCTCTGCCTGTGGCAGTTCCACCCCAGGCCACCAGGACAGCAGGTTCGGCTCTGTCCACTGGCTCAGTCAGGACTGGGGAGACCCTCATGCGCTGTGCCCTGCAGGGCCAGGGCCCCAGTGGGAGGCATTCACCCCATGGCATAATCCCCCACCCGCACCCAAGTCCCCACCTCCTGCCTCCTGCCCCTCCCTCGTCTGTTCCAGGCTGGGGATTCTGGCCCCGCCAGCCCCAGGTCTGGATCTGCGAGGCTAGAGCACAGCTGAGCGAGCATCAGCCCTGGGTCAGGAGAGCGAGTCCTGGTCCCTGTGCTGCCAACCACTCACTGAGTGACCTCCGGCAGGTCACAGCCCCACTGTGGGCCTCAGTTTCCCCAACTGTACAGTGAAGGGCTGGACTGAATGCCCTCCCTGTTCCTCCCCCTCTGGTGGTCCCAGAATCTGTGATGCTGGCAGGAAGCTCTGCTCAGATGTTCGTGGGAAAGTGGCCGAGTTCTGTTCTGACCATCTCTCCTCAGGAGGGAGGAAGGAGCACAGACCCCGGCCTGACTGTGAACCGTGTACGCCACCACCAGACACAGACACAGCCTCGTGCTGGTCACCGCTGGCCTGGCTGCAGGGAGCTTCCGTCCCCAGCCAGATGAAGCCCTGAGCCAAAAACACGTGCCCCTCGTCTGAGATGTGAGTTTTAGGATGAACTAAGCCGGCGAGAAGGAGGGAAGCCCCTCCTGGAAGACAGAGTCTCGGGGGAGATGGACCAGCCAGGAGGGGCCGACCCTGATGGTGGGAGAGGGGCAGGAATGGGGGAGGGCACGCCACCACCACCACCATCATCATCAGAACAACAACTAAGGATCATCATGAGCCTACTACGCGCCAGCCTCCTCCTCTGTGCTCCGTACAGCCCAGGCCTAGGCCCAGCGCAGAGTAGGTGTCCATGCAGCTGGATTGATTAATCCTGCAGTCACTAGTGATGTCTGTTTTTGATCCTTTTGAAACCACATGTCCTCACATTCCTGATGTCTCGGACCAGCTGTCGGGGTTCGACTAAGAGTGAGATTGAAAGAAAGTGGGCAGCCCTCTGGGATGAGAAAGTGTCAGTTTGATCCAGGAAATCCAGTCCCTGCCCTGGAGACCTCATCATCCCATGGGGGAGGCTGACCTGGAAACAGAGGAAACAGCATGGCGGCTGTTCCTGTTCTTAATGCCCCTGGTTTTCATGGAGGAAATGGAATCCCAGAGAAGTCAAGTGATTCGCCCAAGGTCACACAGCTCCAGAGGGCAGAGCAGGTCCAAACCCCAGCCTCTGCCACCAAGGCCCATGCTCTTTCCCCGACCCCACCTCACCTCGCAGAGCCTGAGAGAGGAGTTAGGAAAGGAAGAGGCCAGCGTGGGCTCGAGGCATCAAGCTGCCGACTGCTCCTCCCTCCCTGCATGTTCTTCTCCTCCAGTCTGTCCTTCAGGGACCAGCTTTGGCTCCTCCTCCTCCAGGAAGCCCTCCTGAGGATGAGATGCCTGAGCTTGGGTCTGAGGGATGAACAGGCATTATCTGTCATAGAATGTGCACGGTATGTGCAAAGGCCCTGTGGCCGGAGGGCTCTTGGTGACCATGAAGAACTCTAAGACCTGTGTGGCGGAAGGGCAGGGAGTGAGTGGGAGCCTGGAGAAGGGGGCACAGGCCAGACAGTGTGTGGCCTCAAATCCTGCATTAAGGATTTGAGTCTTTATCCCAAGAACAGTGGAGGCATTTAGAGTATTTAAGTGGTGGTGCCAAAAAAGGAGAGTTTGAGTTAGGTTCATTCATTTAGTCAATCATCCATTTAAGAGATATGACCTTGGAGTGAGTCCCTTGACCTGCTCTGCCCTGGTGTCTGTCCACTCTCTTCCTCATGGTCACACCCATTGGTCCTGTAACACTCAGCCCAGATGTATTCTCCTCTGGGGAGTCTGCCTGATCCCGGGATGAGCCGCCCCTCCTTTGTGCTTGCATAGCGAATCCGTGATTTAGGTACCAGGCCTCCAGTACCCCCTCCTGGGGCCCACGAGGAAGAAAGACTCAGGGGTTGAGGAGAGGTGTCTCGTTGTCAGCTCCTTCCTATGATTGTCCCTCCAGATGGGAAGCTCCAGGAGCACAGGGCTCTGTCCATCTCACACACTGCTGTTTCCTGGGGCCTGGGCCACTTTGGGACACAGAGCTCCAAAAATACTGGAGGGGGAGGGAGGAGAGAGGGCGGAGGGAAGGAGGAAGACACAAAAGGACCCGCTTCACAGGCACAGAGTGAGGATAGGAGGCTAAGAAGAAAATTGGAAATTAATAGGTTGTGAGAAATGCGGGAGACAGAAAAGATGAGAGATTTAGCATGGTCACCCTGTGACCTGTAACATTTTGCTCGATCAAGTACAAATTGCTCTGAGCCTTCGCGCGGACATGAGAACTGGTCAGAGTTTGCATCTCAGAGGAGCTGCCTGGAGTGAAGGTTCCTTGCGAGGGTCATTCTGCACTCAGCTGGGGACGTTGGAGAGCCGGGGAGAGCAACGGGAGAGATGCCAGCCCTGGGCCTGGAAGAGAGCGGAGGCACTGGCCCAGGCTGGGTTTGGGGGTCTGGTCCAGCTCTGCCGAGGCGGTGGGCTTGGGCCGAGGGACCCCCCCCGGCCACGCCCTCCTCCTGGTCCACAGGGCCAGGATCTCCAGGGACCCCCAGGTGGCCTCTGCTTGTCCCTCCCAGACCCACCTTGCCCGTGTAAGGGTGAGGGCTGAGCCAGGGCTGGCCGGGAAATCCCAGGAGCTTCAGTGTCCCCAGCATGTCACACCCCAGCCCAACTTGACGGTCCCCAGCACCCGAGAGACACTCGCTGAGGCGTCCTGATGGGTTTGGAGCCCTCTGTGCCTGGATCAGTCTGGGCTGCCCGACTGCCAGCTGTCGGCTTCCTCTCCAAGAAATCAGGAATATTTCATTCATACAACACATACGTAGTGAGAGCTTGGAGGGTCCCAGGCAGTGTCCTAGGTGCTGGGGACGGAGTAGTGGGGACAGACAGGGTCCCTGCTTCCATGGCATTCCATCTAGTGGACTGTCCTCCTGCGCCCCAGGTTCGGGGGATCAGGGTAAGGAGCGTAGGGCCCAGGAGACAGGGCCTGCGCGCTGTCGGAGCTCAGGAAACACCTGTGGGATGAAAGACAACAGCAGAGATATGGGCCCTGGGCCTCTCCCTCACCTCTCACCCCAGCCCTGAGGGTTAGTATTGCTCCCCATAGACACGAGGAGACTGAGGTTCAGAGAGGTCAAGTGCATGGTCCAAGGGCACACAGCTAGCCCCAAAGGGCCAGGGTCAGATCCCCACCTGTGCTCTTCCCACAAACCCTGGCTGCGTTTCTGCCACCAAAGGCACCTTCTGCAGCCCTTGGGGTCATATCCCGGGGCATCAGAGGGGACTCCCAGGATATTCCACTTGGCATTTGGGCCAGCCAGGCCCCCAGGCTCTTCTTCCTCCCCGGCCCTGACCTGTCCTGCTCCATGAGGACAGATTGACCCCTGCTCCTTCCTGGCTGTGTGACTTGGCCCCTTCACTCCACCTCTCTGGCCTGCAGTCCCCACCTCTGTAAAATGGGACCATAGCAGCCCCCTCCCTGGAGTTGTTGTGAGGATGGAGGGAGGTAATTTGCATAAAGCTGGGGGCACGCACGCGGCCACATGGGGGTGCTGCACCTGCCGTTCTCTCTGCAGGAAGCCCCTCCCGCCCTTCCCCCTCCTCCCTCAGGCCCTTCCCAGCCTCCCTCCCGAGGTCTCCCACGGCTTCCCCAGATCTGGCATTTGGTGTCTTATCACCCTATTTTTTTCCTTCACAACAATTTTCAGTCTAGGTGACAATTTTATGTATTTTTCTATTTAACCTTTTTTGGCTGCTTTCCCAACTGCTTCTGAGACCTCCTGTGGGTCTCGTCCCCCGTTCTCCCGATGGTCAGCTCTGAGCCTGGCACCCGGAGGAGCCGGGAAACAGCTGTCGGTGAAGGTCAGAGGAGGAGTGGGACCAGGTGGCGTGTGTCAGAACAGGTGAAGTCACAGAGAGCCCGCGTCCCAGCGGCCTCACTCGGGAAGAGCTGGTTTCGCTGCTGTGCAAAGTCCCTGCAGAGCCTCCTGGTCGGGGTTCTCCCGGAAGACGCATCTCCCCGCAGCGACCCAGGATCCTGGCTTCTTCCAGCCTGGGCGCCGCCACCTGCTCCCGCGGCCTCTGAGCCGGTGGAGAGCGAGAGTCCCCGGCCACCCACAGTCTCTCTGGCTCCCAGGTCCCTTCTCAGAGTTTGCTGCAGAGACTGACCGTCCGCGGCTGGCTGCGCTGAGAGCCCCATGAGAGCAGCAGCTCCCCTGGGACAGGGTCCTGGCTCTGCCCTTTAGCTGCGTGGCCTCAGGAAGCTCGAGCCGTCTGTCTCTGTCCACTGAACTACGGTGATTTCCCTTGCTTCTCCCTCTCCCTGGGACACTCTTCCTGTCTTCTCTGCCTGTTAAACCCTCCTCCTCTGACCTCAGCTCAAAACACCCTCTGGGGAAACTTCTCGGACCCCCGCCCCAGGTTCTGTTCGCCTCCGCCGGTCCCTGGGCCGTGAGCCAGAATCGTCCCATAACCTCCTCATCCGTTTATGCGTCTGCCTCCCACCTTTGGCTTCCCCGGTGCAGGGCTGACTCTATGAGGGTCACAGCCACGCACCCAGTGCCAGTCAGTGCCCCGTGCACCACGGTGCCCAATCCAGGGGGAAGGAACAAAGGAATGGGCAAATGGAATTTTCTCAGCCTTAGTTTCCTCACCTGACAAATGGGGTTAGTATTCCTCCCTCACAGGGCGGCTTCAGGGGTTCAATGCTGTAGTGGGAACGAGGTAGGCTGTTGGCAAAGGTGTCTACAAATTACCACCCCCCACCCCAGATCTGGCCCTTTGCAGTGTGACTGCACCTCCTCCCATGACACTTGGAGTCTTTTTCCATCCCTTAAGTCTGGCCTGGTCTGGGACTTGTTCTGGCCGAGAGGATGCGCAAAAGCAGCCTTGTGCCGGCTCTGAACCTATGCCTCACGTCTGTCTCCCGTCCCCTCCTGTCTCCCTCTCTCCCCCGGACACCATGACCTCCAAGTGGGCAAGGCCAGGCCTGGCCACATGGACCAGAGCCACATCAGTCAGTCGGCAAATGTGGAGGCCCAGGCTCAGGAGACAGCCCAGCCGAGCCAGCGAAGGCCCCTGTGCTGACCACATCTACGTGGTGGGGAGGTGTCGCCATAACACTTAACTGATCAAACAGGCAAAATGCCTCAACGTCATTGGCTTTCAGCAAGTGTCACCTCTTCACTCTTTCCCACAAGAAAAAAATCTCTTGCAAGCGTTCCAGCTCATTGCAGGTAATAGAACGAGGCAGGTGTTCTGAGTTCGTTTTGTGTGGATGGCTGAGGGCCTGAAGACGCTCTTGCAATCCGAATAGCAGTGCGTCGGAGCAGGTGGGAAGGAGGCGCCCTGTCTGTGCAGAGACACTTCGCGAAGATAAAGGGAACTGGACTTATCAGCCCCACGCACGACGTTGGCGGCAGGTGAAGCTGCATTTCTAACAATTCAGCCTTGCAGGCTCTCACAATTTATCTCAATAAACGCCAAGGTGACTTTTTTCTTTCCCTTTCCCCTGGTATAAAATGCTCAGGGAGTAGCACGGTGAGAAGATGAAGGGCTGACGAGCAGGAAAAACTCCAATTTGGATGTTTTGATAAAGTTCCATCAGCCGGGTTGTGTGCTGAGCAGAGCTGAGCAGCCTGCCGGGCTGAGACGTGCCAGGCTGCACCGAGCGAGGCGGACGTGGGGTGGAGACGAGTGCCTCTGGACAGCCTGGGATGAGGCAGACGGGAGACGGAGGGGACAAATATTTAAGGCAGCCCACCCTTAGCCCCGGTGCAAGGGGCCCCTGCCCTGGGTCCCTGTGTTGGTGGCCCCACTCCCGCCATCCTCTGCCTGCGTATAGCCCACAGCTCCACAGCCACATATGGATCCCTCAGAGCCCAGGGGACGGGCCCACCAGAGCCTGTGCCTCCCCTCCTACACCATCTCTGCCCGTCCCGGCTCCTAGAATTCCCATCCCGAATGCCCCAAGCCCACTTTGGACCCTGTGCAGCCCTCTTCCCCAGGGCCCTCCCCCGAGAGAAGCCCACACTGTCTGTGTGAGGACCCCCGGCCCCTGGAGGCCAAGGGGCAGCTGTTGGGAGAGGCTGGAAGGGATGTGTGTTCTTGAACTTGTAGGTTATGGCATCCCACACAAGCCAGGCCCCAGGGGCTGAGGACAGAGCAGGAGAGGGGCAGAGGAGGGGATGGGGGGTGAGGTTCCCACACCTACCGTTACCCCACAAGTGGCAGGGTGAGGTGGACTCCAGGGTCCCACCATCCCCGACCGGGCCCTCCTGCAGCTCAGGATGGGCAGCGTTCCTCCCAACTCATCGATGGAGAAAGTGGGGCTCAACTGGTGAAGTGCCAGCCTGACATCACACTCAGCTGGCGAGGGGCAGAGCCAGGATCAGAACCCCATCTGTCTACACCCGGACCTGGTGGGGGTCGGGGAGGCAGTTCAGCACAAGGGTTTGGAGCATGGATGTGCACCAGGCTGCTTGGTGAGAGTCCCGTCTCTGCCCCTCTCCAGCTGGCTGACAGACAGTTACGTCTCCTCTGGCTGCCTCAGCCTCCCTGGCTGTACGTTGTACGTCCAGGCTCACATCTGGTTTAGTCCGCTCAGGCTGCTGTCTGACTTCAGGACTGGGTGGCTTAGACAGCAGACGATCATTTCTCACTGTCCAAGGCTGGAAGTCCAAGATCGAGGTGCTGGCAGACTGGTTCTTGGTGAAGGCCGGCTTCCTGGTTGTAGACGCCACCATGTCACCGTGTGCCCGCACGACCTCTCATCTGTATGAGCAAGAGCGTGAGCTCTGGTCTCTTCTAAGGACACTCATCCCGTTATGGGGGCTCTGCCCTCATGACCTCGCCTCAACCTCATCACTTCCCAAAGCCCCACCTCGTAATGCTGTCATATTGGGTGTAGACTCTGACACATGAGTTTGAGGGGGACGCAAACATTCTCCAGAGCACAGTCCCTTCCCTGAAATTCCCAAATGCCCAAAGGTCCCAAAAAGGAAAGCATTTTTCCTCCTTATATTTGGTGTCAAAACTAATTTGATGGTGGGGCCAGCCCGGTGGTGCAGAGGTTAAGTTCGCACGTTCTTCTTCAGCAGCCCACGGTTACCCCTTCAGATCCCGGGTGCAGACCTATGCACCACTTATCAAGCCATGCTGTGGTAGGCGTCCCACATATAAAGTGGAGGAAAATGGGCACGGATGTTAGCTCACGGCCAGTCTTCCTCAGCAAAAAGAGGAGGATTGGCAGCAGATGCTAGCTCAGGGCTAATCTTCCTCAAGAAAACAAATAAATAAATAAAGCAGACTTGGAAGGAAAAATAGTTTTGTGTCCCTAAGATGATAAATGAATCGAAACCACCACCTGAGTCTTCGGCAGATGGGGACTGTGACTTTGTTTTTCTCTCCACCTGTGACAAACAGGGTGCCTGGTGCCAGGTAAGAATTCATTGAGTGTTTGCTCAAAGATGATTCGCTGAGAGCCCGCGACAGCCGAGGGGGCCGCATCCACACAGAGGAGACTGGTGTCTGTGAGCTGGTGTCCAGGACTCTGCGTCCTCAGTGCTCCGGCCGTCGGTGGCTCCACCGTCAAGGACGCTCTAGAGGCTCGGGAGCTGCCCGAGACCCACTGATGACAGTCAACGTTCGACGCATTGAGAAAAAGGCTCTAAACAGTGTTCCCTGTGGGCTCCTTGGCTGTGAAAAGGGCGAAACGGGCCATCACGGTTGGAGCTCCTCCATCCACAGGCAGAGTCCCTGCCCCCGACCTGGAGCAGAGGCTGGCCTTCTCGCTTGCCTTGGTCAATAGAATGCCTGAAACCGAGATCATGCAAGTATGGGAAAGTGGCAGGAAATCTGTGAGCAAAGTCTAGAAAGACCAGCGAGCAAACTGTGAGAGGAAGTGAGAAAAAGAGAGAGGAAACTCCTGCGGCAGGTTTGAAAAATGACAACCCTTGTTATGTTGTCTCGGAACAATTGACGGTAGCTTGGAAGATGGCAAGCGTACCGAACGAACCCCCGGCAAAGAGATTTCCAGGCAGAATGGTGCACACACCCATGCCTCTTGATGATGACGCACATGAAGACAGAGGAGCTGAAGGAAGACGGTGCAGTCTGCAAGCCCAAGCGAGAGGAAATACAGATTGGAGAATAAAACTGTTTCTTATCCTCGGTCTCCCAACCTGTAAAAAATTTGCAGTGAAACCAGGCCTGTTGCCAAAGACCAAAGCGAGGCCGAGGCTGTGAGATCTTTGAAGACCCAAGACGTAAGGCGCTCACTCAGAGAGCCTCTCGGCTCGAGAGAAGATTAAGACTCTCGAGGATGTGGTCCGGCAGCAGCTGGACACAGCGAGTGCAGAGGCATGTCTTGAGGCAGTGTTGCCGGGCCTCTTGTCCGATGGAGCGGACTGTAATGGGATACATCGAAAACCCACAGAGTGCTGAAGTGTGTTGTACTAGCAAAAGGGACTCCCGCTTGGAAGGAAAGGCCTGGGCCTCTGATGCTGCAAGTGGAGGAAGCAGGCTGAGAAAGACGCCGGGCTGCAAACACAGGCTGCTTCTTACAGAACAGAGCAGGGAGCCGGAACCTGAGGCTGAGGCAAGACCTTGGAGGACGATGGGCTGGGGAGCCACTCCCCGGGGGCGAAGTCAGGACCATCTCTGCAGGGGCAGCACCTGACGATGTTCGCCCACCAGGATGTCACCAGTGTCCCTCACCTCCGCCTCTATCGATGGGAGGGTTTATTATGGTTATCCTGTCTGTGCCTCACAGATTCGTGATGGGTGTATATACTGGGAGAAGGTGAAATAACTTGTCATTTCCGCTTCTGGGTCTTTTGATGGAGAGAGCCACGCTCAGAGATCCCCAGCCACGTACGGATCTGATTCTGTCATAAGATCCAGGGTGTCCTGACTTCCGTGGAAATTGGATGAGATTTGGAGAGGGGGGTTCCCCAAAGACAGGGAGAATATTTCGCATGTGGGAGTAATGTAATTAATTATGGCCTGGGGGAGGATAGAGCCAGAGAGCAAAAATGGCCCCCATGCTCTGCACACCAGTAGATGAAATTCATTGCCACACCGCCTCCACAGCATGGGTGACTTTGTCACATCGTTTTCCTTCCCAGCCTCTTATGTGAAGGGATGGCTGGTGTCAACCCGTTTTATCCTCACAGCACCCCATACGGTGGGGACCTTATTGCGCCCATTTCACAGATGAGGAAACGGAAGGCCAAGAGGTGGGGTTACTGCCCCAAGGCCACACAGCTGGTAAATAAATGTCAGGCCAGGATCCGCAGTGGACAGGCCGCCCCACAGCCTGCCCCCTCTGCCCTGCCCAGCGCTTCCCGGCCCTGGTGCCCCCAATGGGTCACACGGGGACAGAGATAATCAGTCCCCTCGGCCTTGGGCTTGGGGCAGTCAGACGCTCAGTTCACAGTTCCAGCACGGGAAGCAGTGTCGTCCCATCCCCAGGGGGCTGGACAAGTGCTGCCGTTTTCCAGGCCAGCCCTGAGGGTGGAGAAAGGCTGCCAGGCGGGGCGCTGCTCTGTGCTGTGCGTCCTCTCACAGCTGCATTTGGAGAAAGCGGTCATCACTGTCCATGGGGCTGGCGTTGTATTGTCACAGCCCCTGGCCCACGTGGCTCCTCAGGACGTCTGCACACGGCACTTTCAGGGAAACAGTCGTCTTCTGGGAGGACGCGGGACTCAGCCACAAGTCCCTGTTGGGCCTCCTGCTCTGGAGAAGTGGCCGGGCCCCGTCCAAGCCTCCCGGCTTCTTACACTTCAGTCCAGACCAGAGGGAGCTCCTGCAGTCTGCTCTGTGCCCAGGGCTCCCCTGGGTCCTCAGGGCTGAGACCTCCTTCTTGTCACAACCTGCCTAGCTCCAACCTCCAAGAACAAATATGCGAGACAAGGGGGCATCAGTGATAAAGACGTGATGAAACGAGGTGTCACATCCCCTGACTCCTGCATCGCTCACCTGGGCCCCTCCTAGGGACATCCACTCCCCCCACGTCCCCCTTTCTTAGGTCCCCAAGGGAGGCCACCCTCAGGCCCACCATCCCTGGGAGCCCCATGCTCTGCGGCTGGGGGTGGAGGAAGCAAAGACCAAGGGTCCCCATGCCCCTGTCTCAGAGCAGACCCAGTGGCCCCGCGCTGGAGCTGGCGTGATGCTTTACTAACTTCTCACAGAGCCAGACGCTGTCGCAGGAACCCTGGTGTCGTCTCTAGTTTCTCTGATGCTCCATTTAAACACAGCCATGACCCAAAGGTTCCAGGTGTTTAGAGAAACAGCTAACAACACGGCTCCCGCCTCGTGTGTGTGTGGAACGAGGCTCTCCCTGGAGCCGTGCCTGCTGCACACGTTCATTTGTAAGCCGGGGCGTCTCAGCTGTGTGAAGAGAGGAGACTGCCATCTGGGGACAGTTGGATGGGTCTGGCCGGGCTGAGGGGCCAGGACCGAGAATTTCTTTAGACCCACAGGGTTGCCTGGCAGGTAAGGTGACCAACCGTCCCAGTTTATCTGGGATTATTGAGGGGTTCCCTGGGACAAAGGATTTGGAGTACAAAAATAAGGACAGTCCTGGGCACACTGAGATGGTTGACCACCCTATTGGCAGGAACAAAAGCTCAGGTCAGGGGTCAGCTCAGTGAAGATGGGAGGCCTGTGGCGGCTGATGTGGGCCTGAGCTCTGGGGCGGACGTCACAGTGTCAGCCTGACAGTGAGAAGCCAGCGTGTCCTGACACACTCAATGTGCCAGGTAATGTCCTCGGCTCTTTGATTTGTGTAGGCGTGCCATCCTCTCGCTGTCCTTTGAAGCATCATTGTCCTCAGGAGCAAATGGAGGCGCAGAAAGAAGGGAACTGCCCGAGGTCCCTCAGCGGGAAAATGGCCCAGCCAGGACTCGAGCCCGCACCTCAGGGCTCCCTTCGCAGCCCCGGGATGAACTCCAGATGCCAAGCCGGACGCAGGGGCCCTCCCTGCTCCGGCCTTCCCCTCGTGTGTCAGCTCGCTTCCACTGCCCCACAGACCATCCCCAAACATAGCCACCTAAAACAGCGAGCATTTGTTATCTCTCGTGATTCTGTGGGATGAGTGGGTGGTTCTTCCTGTTCGGACGGGCTCCGCTGGGACTGGACGGTCCCCGATGGTGGCCTCACTCACCTGTCGGGGTTTCCACTGTCCAGGACAGCTGGGATGACGTGGATGCCTGGGGCCTCTCCCCACGTGGTCTCCCACCCTCCAGGAGGCCAGCTCGGACTCACCCACGTGGTGGGGCCTGCAGGGTCCCCAGAGGAGGGAAGGCTGGCCGTGTGCACAAGGGCACCGGACACGCCAGGCCGCCCCTGGGAGCAGGACGCTCACCTGGGAGACCCAGGAATAGACACGGCAGGTGCACATGTGCGCGCTGAGTGGGCGGCGGATCTCGGCTCTTCAGCCTGTCAGCACCGGGAATAATTAGAATCCTAAAGAGCCTCGTTATTGCTCCCAGGACCGTGCCACCCTTTGGAAAAACGATTTTTCCTGCCAGATCGTCCTGTGAAGATGCATTTCTCACAGGCTGTCATATAAATCCATATTTGGCCTGTTTTAAAGATTTTTCTTTTTTCTTTTTCCTTTTTCTCCCCAAAGTCCCCAGGCACATAGTTGTATATTTTAGTTGTGGGTGCTTCCAGTTGTGGCATGTAGGATGCCGCCTCAGCATGGCCTGATGAGCGGTGCCATGTCCATGCCCAGGATCCAAACCAGCAAAGCCCTGGGCCGCCAGAGCGGAGTGCATGAACTTAACCCCTCGGCCATGGGGCCAGCCCCTGGCCTGTTTTAAAAGATGTGATTTATCCACGTGACTGGCCTTCATGCCCCTTCTCCAAACTCTCGAGACAGGGCTGCTATCGGGAATCCAGAGAGGAGCCATAACACACGATGGGGCATGGCCGAGCCACCTCCCACCTGGGCTCTGAGCTCCCTCAGGCTGCGGGGGGGGTCGGAGGGGAGGGGACGGGGGACGTGCTGCCCACGAGCCGCAAACACTTCAGGACGCTGGTCAGTCCTCAAGGAGGGAACGTGCGATGTCCGAGAAAGGCCAGCGTCAGGTTCACCCATCCCCCAGGCTCACTGCCGCCCTACTGTGTGCCGGCCTGCGGGGCCTGGGGGTGCAGCAGCGGAGAGACGAGGTCCTGCCCCAGGAGGCGACGACTGGAGGGGGAGGCAGGAGGACAGGTGGACACGGGTTCACAAGACTATTCCAGTGGGGGAGGGGCTGGGAGAGAGTAACACAGCGGGTGTTTGAGTCTGGCTTGGGCAGGGGAGGGACAGTGACAGCCTTGGACTGTGGGGACAGGACGGTCTCTCTGAGATGGGACCTTAGAGCTGAGACCTGAAGGACAAGGAGGAGCAGACATTTGAGTGTCAGAGGGAGGACCGGCCAGGAGGGGGCATGGGCTCCGGGCCAGGAGCAGAGCAGATGTAGGAGCGAGACCCACTGCTGGGACCCCTCCTCCTGGCTCACCTCCTCATCCCTCAGGGCTCGGTTGAAAGGTCCCTCTGCAGGAGGCCTTCCTTGTCCCCCAGACTGGTTTGTGGGGTGAGGGGAGTATCCACAGTCTTGACTCTTGCCCTTCTCTGCGACACTCAAGGCGAATGTCTTGATCCACTCGCCTCCTGCTAGACACTGATATTCATGAGGCCAGACAGGGTCCATCTTTGGCACAGCAGCAGCCCCAGCACCCAGCACCGTCCCAGCCCACAGTGACGCTTGGGAACAGTTTGTTGAGTGAATAAATCAATCCCTGCAGCCCAACGCAATTTTCTGCTGCCGACTCCAAGTCCTCCTTCACTGAGGATCGTCCTTACGAGTTTGCGGGTGACGTGGCGTCATCGCTCTGAGACGCTGAGCTGTTGGTAAGTCCTCGCGCTGGGCAGCCCTTTAGCTGGTCCCCGATGATGCTCGCGTCTGCATAATTCACTGCCCTCGAGTGTGGGCGGAACTGATTCCTTCACTTCTGTTAGATAGAACGTGCCAGAAAGACGGGATTCATTTCCACTGTTAGGTTTGGGGGCTCCTTCCCGCTCTCTCTTGGATTGCTGGCCTTGGGGGCCGGGCTGGCATGGCGTAGGCAGCCCGGGGGGGAGGTGCGTAGGAGCGAGCTTGGACTCAGGTCCCCCCTGGCCGGCTGTGGGGTGACAGCAGCCCTGGCCGAGGTCTTGACGGCGGCCACAGGAGGGACCCGGAGCCGGAGGCCTCCAGACGAGCCGGGCCAGATCCCTGATGGGCAGAAACTGTGAGATAGGAAACGTTTGCTGTTTTCAGCTGCTGAGCCTTGGGGTCATTTGTTACACCGCAGAAGATAACTGATGCCGTCCTTCACCACTCCAAATTCCTCCTGGCTCCTTGTCGCCTTCAGGATGAGTTTCACAGTCTCTTTACGTAGGATTGTCACAGCTTGAGGTCACCGTTGTGCTAATTTTGCACGCGTCTTCCACAGCTAGCACGGATGCTGACTTAGAAGAGCTGTACATTACTTGTTTGTGGGACAAAGGAGGGAAGGACAGGAAACTGGATTTCATGTTTTAAAATACCCCGTTTTGGAGCCAACTCTGGTTGCCTAGTGGTTAGAGGTCCCCACCCTCACCCCCGAGGCCGGGTTCGCTGCCTGGTCTCAGCACCACACCACCTGTCTGCTGGTTACTGTGCAATGGCAGCAGCTCACACAGAGAACTAGAAGGACTTACAGCTAGGATATGCAACAGTGCACTGGGGCTTTGGGGAGGGAAAAAGAGGAAGGCTGGCAGCAGATGTCAGCTCAGGGCAAATCCTTCTCTGCAGAAAAAAAAAAATATATATATATATATATATATATATCCCATTTTGTATGGCCGTGTAGGTTGGATGGGGCTGACCATCCTGAGAAACTGAGGCGGAGCATGATTCATCTAAGCCGCTCAGGAAACACATTCACCTTGCCACAGCAATTGGTTCAGGAACAGTTAAGTCAGTGTAAATCTTAGAATTTTTGCTGAGAATTATGGGACATGGATGTTCTCTGTCCTTTTTAATGGTTTGTGTAAGGACATGAGACTGAAACCTGACGTAGCCACTTTGTCACAATGAGCATAGGCAGCCCAAGGCCAAAATCAATATATGAATGTGGATACAACACAAAAAAGTGTAAAGTAATGAACCTGACACCATGATCAATCTGCTCCTGAAGCCCACATCTGGAAATTTTTAGTTCTATGAGCCATTAAACTCTTTTTATAGTTTTAGGAAGTTTGTGGTATGTTTTCTGTTTCTAGAAACTGAAAATATCTCATTTGATACAAGTTTCTATCTTCAAAGTCTTTTTTTCTTGTTCCCTATTCAGCTCAGCTGTATAAGTCTGTTACTCAATGCTTCCATGTGCTAGACCCTTCTGCTTGTCCCACAATAGAGACTTATCCTCAGAACACAAAAATAAAAAACAGCCCCTGCCTTAAAGGGGCTCACCATGGCTGTGGGAAGAGCTGTGCTGTGGGCTGAACTGTGTCCCCTCAAATCCACATGTTGAGGCCCTAACTCCCAGTGGGACTGTGTTTGGAGGTAAGGCTTTTAGGAGGTTATTAAGGTTACACGGGGTCATAAAAGTGGAGTCCTAACCCAATAGGACTCGTGGCCCTGTGAGAAGAGCATGCACACGCCAGCAAAGGCTGCGAGGGACACGGAGGGAAGGCAGCCCGAGGAGAGAGCTCGCACCCGACACTGACACTGCTGGTGCCTTCATCGTGGACTTTCCAGCCTCCAGAACCGTGAGAAAGCCACTTTCTGCTGTGCAAGCCCCCCAGTCTGTGGCACTTTGTTGTGGCAGCCCGACCTGACGAAGACAAGTGGCAGAAAAAATGACAAGTCAATTCTTGGACAAAGGCATTTGGGGCATGAAAGACCGAGCAGTTAGTTCTTCCTGGTGGGGTCCGGGAGGGCTTCAGGGAGGAGGTGGCACCTGAGTTAGTCTTGGGTAAGTGCTGAGAACTTCACCAGGTGGGAGAGAGGATGGGTATTACAGACAGGGGAGACCCGGGTGCAAAGGCCCCGAGCTGGGGAGGTGCCTAATGTGTTGAGACAATTCATGTTGTGATGAGGGGTGAGGGTCCATGCAGACCAGAGGCCAGAGGCCAAAGTGGAAGTGCCCTGGAGGTCAGTGGGTGACAGCCCTCAAGGGGCGTGCGAAGGCTCTATTCACACACGAGGCGGGCCCATCAGAAGGGTTTGAGCCAGCACAGTCAGCCACGGCTGGTGACTCTCACGTGAAAGTTAACAGACTCGTTGGAATCGAAGCTACACAAACAGGTTCATGAAGTCCTGGAGGGGGGTGGGGGCCCGTCACAGAGCCCAGAGCTGGTGGGGAGACCCAAGCCTTCGTCTCCAGGGCTCCCTCCTGGGGGGCCTCACTCCAAGACGCAGGATAATCCTCCTGGGACGGACTCCCACTCAGCTCTCTGTACCCACAGGTGCACCAGCAACACCCAACCTCCCACTGCTTCTGCGGGGGCTGCTCACACAGAGCCCCAAGGAGCAGCCCCCCAAAACCAGCCCCGAGTGAAGTCAAACCTTTATTCTTCTCTTTGAAATAGTTGACGGTCAGCTTTCCCTTTTGGGAGGGAGCAGACGCTCATCTCATTAAATTGGTAGAAACCAGCCCAGGCGGTTGATGGGGGCCCTCTGAAGAAAATAAGTCAGACCAATAAAACATCAAAGGCAGCTTGGCTTCCTAAGTAACCAAGAATAATGGGGCTCGTGTCCCCATTCCCCCGGCGAAGCAGAGCTTTGGAGATCTCCAGCGGAGGTGAAGAAGGTGCTTTCCTTGAACAGAAACAGGAAAAGCATCCTCAAATGACCCTGTGTTGTGGGTCCTCTCCCTGCAGCCCCATTGGACAAATGAGGAAACTGAGGCATGGGTAAGACAAGCCCTAAGCTGAGGCCCTCGTCAGTGAAGGACTGGACCCTGGCCTGTCAGCTCCAGCTGCTCGCTCTTCACCTGTCTGATCACCTGGTGGGAATCCGGCAACAGAAGGTCCCGGAGTGTTATGTCCTCCAGAACCTTAAAGTTGTGCCAACCATGGCATCAGGATCCAGAAGACCTGGGTTTGAATTCTGATTCATTCACTGCTCTGGAAAAATGGGGATAGTAGTTCCAAGCTGGTGGTCCAGTTGTGTGGGGTTAAAGTGCAAATGTGCATAACCAAAGAGAATGTTAGCTGCTCTAAAAACCAAAACCTAACGTACAAGGGTCCCACATGATAACAGTTGATTTCTCTCCCATATAAGGTTGAGAACAGGTCTTACTGATGGGGGGGGTGACTGCCCCCCAGAGGGCGATCCTGGGCCCAGGCCCCCTCCATCTTGTGGCTCTGCCATGTTCAACACCTGACTGCTGAGGTCCAGGAGTTCCTGCTCATCTGAGTTGGGCTGGCAGAAAGGGAAGGAGCTCATGTGAGGTTCTCAAGGGCCCCATGTGGAAACAGCGCATGTCACTTCTGCTCACATTCTATTGGCTGGAGTGTAGTCACATGGGCCCACCTGCCTGCCAAGGAGGCTAGAAGATGCCTGGGAAATAGAAGAGACATGTTTGGTGAACAGCTGGACAGCCTCTGCCACACCTGGAGAGGTGAAATGATGCCCCGGGAGACCCAGCAGGCTGAGAGCAGAGCCCTCCTTAGAGCCCAGCTCCCAGGGGTGCATCATGACCCCAGGCTCTGCCCTCTACACTTCACACCAGATCACAGCACGGGTCAGCGGACCTAAGACCCAGGTCCTCCCGAAGAGGGATTAGAGAGGCTACAGGTGGTCAACACATTGTCTCTGTTGCCTGGAGGAATCATGGGGGGGGCGGGCGGTGTGTACAGAGAGCTGCAGCCCCAGCGCTTGGGCTGGGAGGTGGGTCCAGACACAGAGCTGCCTCCAGGCCCCCTTGGGATCTTTATTCAGGCATTTGGGCTCTTTCCTTTCCACCCCCACATTGGCCTGTCTTTCTGAGCCATAAGGGCATAATCCTCAATCCACTTTTCTGGCGCTTTCCACACACTGACACCTTCATAATTGGCCTTTCCCATCTCTCACTTTTCCCACGGTCCTGCTCTCCTCTTGGGCAGAAGATACAGAGCATCTGATATAGTCAAGCTACATGTTTAGTGTGATGCTACAAGCATGAGCGGTGCCTCCTTCCCAGGGGTGTTTGGACTCAACAGGAATCCTAGGAGAGGGAAGATGATCACAAAGGTCGCCAATTTCAAACCCCTTTGGTCAGAGAGATGAGGACAACGACACCTGGAGATGGGACACTTCATAAATATGTATAATCCCAACCCAAAAACCCACCACTAGGAATTTAACCCTTAGAAGGAATCAGAGCTGTTCATGAAGATCTAATATGTAGGAGTTGCTGATGATAGCTAGAAACTGGATATATTTTACACGTTACCACAGGAGTTAGGCAAAGTTATTTATGGCAAATCCATTCAATGGAAAACTAGGCAAGGATTCCTAGTTTCAAAACGATGCTGCCGAAGATGTACAATGGAATGAGAAGAGGTTTATGATTCAATCGATGATTGAATCAATTCAAAATGATCCTGCAGAAGATGTAAAATGGCATGGGAAGATGTTTACGACACAGTAAATGTAAACAGAAAATCATACAGCAGGATGGACAGTACGCTCTCCTTTTTGTAGGAAAAATACAAACATACAAAAATATTTCTATACGTACAGACACCAACATTAAACAGAGGTTGTGGTTTGGTGATGGGAGTGAGTGACTTTTCTTTTCCTTTCTTTCTTTCTTTGTTTGTATTTTCTACAATGAACATGCATAATTTTTCTAAGAGGAAAACAATGTATTCTCAAATTGAGAGGTCAAGAGGTTTACATTTTGGTGTCCCCAGGAATCAATAATACCCAAGAACAAGAAATTCTGTCCTTCTGTGACCATAGGTCTTAGTAACCAAGACTGTCTGAAAAGGAGCCAAGGCTGCTGGGGGAATGGTCCGGGATTCTTTTGCCTTGAAGATCCTTGGGAATTGTATTTTTGAATGTTTTCAAGTGTTCTTGATTTCAGCTTTTTAACTTATAATTCCAACAAAGCTTTTCCTTCCTTTTCAGAGTCTAGAGCCTGTGAAACAGTTCAACAGCACCATATTAGTCAGCTAGAACTTTGTAACAAACAGCCACAAAATCTACCTGCTATGCTACAACCGGTATGCATTTTCCGCACGTCTACAGGCTGATGGCTCTCAGCTGCGGGTTGGATGTGGTTCTGCTCCCTGAGTCTCTCGCCCTCCAGGGACTGGTGAGCTGGCCGGGGCTGCTGCTTTTCAAGGCAATGGCAGAGGCACAAGAGGTTACACAGGAGCATGTGATGCCCCTTAAGGCCCAGACTCAGAACTGAAAACCGTCACTTGCACCCACATTCCATTGATCAAAGGGGCCACTGACTGAGCCCGGTGTCCCCCAGGCTCCCTCTGCCTTCTGTGGGAGCAACTGCGGGCACACGGCGGGGGCACGGGGATGAGGAAGGGGAAAGGAAAGGATTGGGGTCCAGTTCCTTAATCCAGCCCCACGCACACCCACCCACAATCTCTGTGAGCAGGTCACAGCGAGAGATGGCTGAACATACCCCGAACACTTTAAAAATAACAGTATTCCTCCACTGACTCTAAAAGTAACATATGCTTATACACTTATAGCGGAAAGGCATGAAGGGGAAAATTAAGACCGCCATAATTCTGCTTCCTCAGTTGACCCCATTGGGATTCTGCTGCGTTTCCAGGCAGCACACTTATCGATTTACATACTCAAATAAACATAAGCATAGTTTTATATATAACAGAAAAGGGATCATACTTTATTTAATTTTGCCCTTTAATTTTATCTTTTTCACTTGATCTCATTTTGTGAGCTTCTTCTGGCATGATTAAATGTTATTTTTGAAATGCTCTTTTCCGGGGCTGTACCATATTTTAAAGCTGTGGGGTAAATCATCCAGGCCTGGGCTCTCCGACGAGGGAGCCAGTGGCCATGGTGATTCCTAAGCCTCTGAATGTGGCTGGTCTAACTGAAATGTGTGAGCGCCAAGGACACACCAGATCAGATTCTGAAGACTTCGTCCCCCAAAAAGAATGTGAAATATCTCATTAGTAATGTTTATATTGATTACATGTTGAAATAATGTTGTGGATATGTTGGGTTAAACAAAATCTATTATTAAAATTGATTTCACCAGTTTCTTTTGACTTTTTCATGTACCTACTGGAAAATGAAAAATTGCGTACGTGGCTCACTTTTGTGGTTTTTGTAGCTTTCAACTTCTGTTGGATGGCACTGATCTAGACAATCCCCTATGGTGTGATATTTAAGCACTTTCAAATTTTATTCCATCCTAAACGACCCTGTAAGGAGCATCATGGAATGCAGTAATAGTTGGCACTTACTGTGTTTTTCATACACATGGCTCTGTGCTCATCACTTTCCATGCATAACCTCATGGGAGCCTCAAGCTTCCCTCTCCAATAGGTGCTACTTCCATCCCCATTTACAGATGAGGAAACCAGGGCTCAGAGATGTCAGGAACTTGCTGAGGGTCACACAGCAGGTATTTAATTGGTGGAGCCAAGACAAAAACCCAGATCTGATTGGTTTCCGTGTTTTTTACCAGTAACTAACCTCCCTTTCTGTGTGTCTTCCTGATAATTGCCTTGGGATGAATTTCTCGGAGTGGGAGCTGTGGGTCAAAGGGTTTGCACGTTTCAAGGCCCTTGGGGCAGATTGTCAACACACCTTCCAGAGAGGTGTTAATTCAAACTACAAACAGCAGTCTATTAGCTCAGCAAATATCATGGAGCGTTTACTGTGAGCCGAGCACTGTTGTGTGTGCTGGGGACAGACATGACCCTGCCCTCCTGGGGTCCCGTGGCCCCTGCTCCGAGGGCAGGAGAAGGCCACAGGCACTGAAGGGGGACACTATACTTTCAGGTCGACAGAAATGTGCATTGTGAAGTGAACAAAGCAGAAGGTGGTGCAGTGATGGGGGTAGGGCGGGATGGGCAGGGGGCTCTGCTTTTTAAGTAGGGTTATCCCCTGAGGGCTTCTCAGAGGAGGTGGCCTTGAGCTGAGCCCTGAATAACCAGAGGGGGACATTAGGGGAAGAGGTTCCAGGCAGGAGATACAGCAAAGGCAGAGTCACCAAGGAGGGACCTAGCCCCCAATTCAGTCAGAGGAACAGGGAGAAGGCGGGCGTGTCTGCAGTGTGGTGAGTGAGGGGAGGGCAGGGAGGGGGCCAGAGAGGGCAGGGAGGGATAAGACCACGGGGAGGAGATTAAATTTTATTCTAAGTGCAGCGGGAAGCCCTGGAAGGCAGCAGACCCACATTTTGTGGGACCTGAAACATACAGTTTGCGGCATTTTCTTTAAAAGAGCCCAGAATCGGGAGTCAAAATTAGCTACGTAACTGGATGTTTATTTAGAATGAGAAAAGAAATCACGGTATCTTTCAGATTTCGAAAAGCTCAAAATTACCAAAAACATCACAGAATTGAGGAAAATAACACTGCATTTTTGAATTAGCATCCTGACACACCTCCGGAACACTCTTTCCCCACATCTTTGAGCTGCGTCCTCTCAGATCACATCTTCTGTGGCAATAATGTGTGACATCATTTTCTGTAGAGAGGATGGAAAGATAATTTAGTCTTTCCTCTGGCAGAGTTTGATAGAAATTGTTTTTTTCTTGTTGATGGTTTAGGAATGTTTTATTTCCATCCTCGCATTTCATTATTGATGAATTGTCCTGTAAATTTTCAGGGTTGTGGTCAAACCTGGGAAAACCTCTATCATAGAGAAGATATGTTTATCTATCTCTCATATAGAAGATATGTTTCATATAGAAGCTGTGAGATTTCAGCACTTTTGAAAGCTTCTTGAGCAACCATGGACCCCAATTAATCCTTGAATTGATGATGCCCACTGAGCACAGTGCTGGGCCCTCCCAGGGCCTTAGAAGGGGCCCAGGATGTGGCAGGCTCTGAAGCTAAAGCCACGTGTAAACTCATTCCTACCTGAAAGAGATTCAGATGGGGAGGGAAGGGTTCCCCCACAGCAGAGGGTTCCTGGGTCATCAGGGAGGAGCAAAGAGGCTGCAGGGATGAAGTGGAGGGAGCGACGGAGGGGGTATGGGACAGGAGGGCAGAGACGCACTGACAGTCCACAGTGGCCGGGGCTTCACAGGCCTGTGAGACGAGGAGCCTCGCAGGGTCCTGGTGCAGAGGGATGACACGAGGTGCCTCACATTTAGCAGGACCTCCCTGCCTACTGCGTTGAGTGAGGGGGCAAAGGAGGGAGGGGGGAGCCCAGTCTGGAGGCCCGCAGTGCTATCTGGGCAAGAGACAGTGATGGCATGGACCACGGTCACAATTGTGGTCACAGTGCAGGTGGGGAGAAAGAGACAGATTCTGGATGTGTGTTGAAATGGAGCCAACAATGTCTGTTGATGGATTCACTGAGGGATGTGAGAGAAATACAGGAGTCGGGGGTGACTTTCGAGTACTGGAAGGATTAGATTGTTGTTCAACGATTTGCGGAGGCTAACTTCCGCATGTGAGTGTCCCTGAAAGGCTGGGCAGGGACCTTCTGATGGGCTGAGGAGGGGTGGAGGTGGGGAGTGCCCACAGGAGACCCAGTGCCCCGATTCAGCAAGCCATGCTCAATTCTTGACCACTGAAAGCTGCGGGGACATCTCACCCGCCTTGGGCAAAGGAAATAACGTATCTGGGGTGAGGATGTTTGAGATGACAACCCAAGTGGAAGCTGGGACCACCTGCTCCCCACCCCTTCTGCTCCAATAAATGGCCAGGTCTATTCAGAAATGAATAATCACCAGCAAGAAACGAACACAAGAGCTTGTACAGAGAAACAGCCCCTCATGAAGGAAATACCATGAGAAAAAAGGAACATAACCAAAAGTTAAATGAAGAACTTACTTCATAAGAAGAGCTACCCTCCCACACTCCCAAATAAATAGAATTACCCAAGAACCACAAGAAATGCTTAGGTAAGCTAGCAGGATGGCCAGACACGAAACAAAATGAAAAACTGAAAGACCCAAGGGCTCGAAGAAGAGTTATTGATGAGAGTTACAAAAAGAAAGTGTTGAAAAATGAGCTGGTGTATCTTAAGAAAGAAAAGGAGGAAATTAATGAACCCGTTCCAGAGACGACGCCATAAAAGTCAATAAAAGTGAGCAAGCATGAATGGAAATGCCACCAGGGGCCCAGAAAATCAGTTTCAGGGAGTCATTTGAATGAAAATGGAACAGAATGAAGTTTGAGAAATGAATATAGACATTCCTCGGCTGGCCCTGCAGGGACCGGGCACAGCACGACTTCCAGCAGGGCTGTCCAGGTCACGCTGGGCTGCGGCGGTGGCTATAGCATGGTGACCATGCCCAGGGCCCTCCCCTGCGGTGACCTGCTCCGCTCCAACAACATTAGCTTGGTCCGCCCACAGACACTGTCCACCTACAGCCCCTCACCCACTGGCCAGAGCATTTCACGGCTACAGAGGCCCTTGGTGAGGTTATGAGTTATGTGATTGGGAGAACAGTCCCCATAGCTGGGGGGGAGTGGCACAAGCTTCTCTGTTGTTCTGGAATTTCCATGCCTTGGTTTGGCTGCTAAACTAATGGAGTTATCAGAGGACATTTCAAAAGGAAAGGGTGATATTATTTTTATTGGTCTCTGTCAGTCAGGTTGCAGTCGACACGGACCAGCAGTTGGGCTCAGCGTGCACAAGACCATCTCAGAGTCCTACTCAGCCTGCAGCGAAGACGCCTGCCGGGCGAGGACAGCATTCTCGGGGGACCTGGAGGCGAACTCTGTCATCCCGCCACCGCGTCCCGGGAGGCTGACGATCCTGAGTCCCGCGGTTCTCAGGCAGGCGCTCCAGTAGTTTGCGGACAGTGTTATTTTCTTTGGACCATCTTTGGGCCTCTAGTAGGATACAAAGAATCCTTAGAGCGTAGAGATTTCAAAAAGATACAGGGTATAAAGTCATTCTCGTTGTTTCCAATTAGCAATATTGTATCTACTGAAGCCATTTGCTGTAATAAAATGCAACAAAAAAGGCAGTCAGATCAAGAGAAGACATTTTCCGTCATGGTTCACAGTATTAAGTACATCCAGGTGAAAAACTATATATATATATATATTAGTTTTATATATAGATAAAACTGTAAAAACTATAGATATAGTTATATATATGCGTACACA